>NC_058373.1:24130000-34130000 GCF_018350175.1 Felis catus | reverse complement strand
TACTAAGGTCATCAAATGAAATGGGAAGCTTTCATTCTTTTTCTATACTCAGGAATGACTTATAAAGTGGAAATTGCCTGTTCCTTGAACATTTGGTAGAATTTACCCATAAAATCATCTAGGCCTAGTGCTTTGGGGCGGGGTGGGGGGGAGGGGAAGAGGGAGATTCCTTTATTACTGTATCAGTTTAGTTAGTGGCCATTGGTCTAGATAAGTCTTGTTTCTTGTGTGTTGGTCTTGGGACCCATTTTATTTAGGTGCTCATGGGAGAAAAGGAAGGTGTCCACCTGGGTGTTACAGGAGGAGGAATTGTGCCCCAAGAGCTTATACAAGAACAAAGAGCCACAGGACTATTAGAATACACTGTCAGTGTAAAGGGGACTTAAATGCCCTTCCTCTGACCAGTGTGTCCTACTTGTCCTAAGAAGGGGGCCTCAAGAGGCAAAATACTTAGCCCATGTGGGTTTGTGCAGACTGAGAACTCTCTGACATCTTTATCTGTGACTGGGGCTGATAGTCCTTCCTCCTGGCATTGACCTTTTCTGGATCATTGACTTGGGCCTCAGGCAGCAGAGGACCAGCTAAGACTCAAACAACCTCTCAGGGAGAGTCTGAGTTTGCATGTAAACCCTTCACTAGCTAAGAAATAGTAGCTTGTAGGACATGTATATATCAAATAGCCAGTATCTGGCCTTCAGAGGAGCTTGACCAGGGTTGTGAGGGTCCAGAAATCTCATGTGAGCACTGTCTGTTGGAGCTGGGCAGGAAAGGATGGTCAGGGGCATGACAAATGTCCTCTGATATTTGAAGAATCCCCATGGAGCGGGCCAGGTAATAGACTGTTTCCAGTGTACTATGTGGTACCAGAAGGTAGGGGGAAACGGATTTGAGTTCAGAGTAAGGAGAGATGTTTCCAGTTGTGCTGTGAGTCCTCCATTGCTGGAAAAGTTCATGTGGAGGTTTCAAGCAGAGCATCTCCTGGGGCAAGGCAGGAATTCAATTTTGAAAATGAAGTTGAAATTCAAGCGAGGGTTGCTAGCAGCCTGTGCACTCAAAGAGGCGTTTTAGAAAGGGTCACATGTGGAACATTCCCTGGACTCTTCCATATTCCAGATTCTGCACTGGATAGTTTTATACCCACAGCCTCCTTCATGCTTCCTAACAACCCGCGCAGTACTTATCCCCATACTAAATATGAAGACACCAGGGATCCAAAAAATTAAATAGTTTGTTTGAAGTTGCCCAGCACCTAAGGAATAGAACCAGGATTTGAACCAAGGTCCATCAAGGCTGAGCCCATTTGGACAGAGACCAGGGTTGCTCCCATTTTGGGTGCGCAGACAGGAGTCTCCTGGAAAGCTTGTCAAAATGCACATTCTGTTTCAGGGGGTCTCATGTGGGGCGTGAGGTTCTGCACCTAACAAGCAGAACCGGGTAATGCTGATGCCGCTGGTCTATAGGAGGCACTGAGTATTGCGGGTATAGATGATCTTGATAAAGTTGTTCAGGAGTGGGATGACACGTGGATTTGACGACTCTATTTCCCAGGTACGAAGAGCAAAAGAAAGAGGGAGATGTTCCCTGATGTCAGTGCATGTCTACCTACGGGGCCAGCAGTGACAGAAATAGGGTCGGTCATCCCATCGTTCAACTAATATTTATTGAGCGCCCACATGAGGCGCTTGAAATGCAAAGATAAACAAGGCACTTTTATAACCCAGTGGAGTGAGCCCAAACCAAAACGGTTATCATGGGGTTTGGTTACGTGTCTACCTCACAGTTTTCCTGGCCCAAACCCTTGAAATACCCTGACTTTTCTCACTCTGTCAGCCGCTATGTCCAATCTGTCACCAGGTTGGCTCACTATGAATAAACAATGTAGTAGAACTGCCAGAAAACTAAAGGAGGCTCTGTCTGCATGAATAGACGTGTCCTGAACCAGCTCTCTCTGCCCGGTCAGCCCACAGCTGGATGACTGGCTTCAGATCCCTGGGACCTATCTCAGCGGGAACGGTGACAAACTGGGCCACATCCAGGGGACAGCAGCCAGACAGGGGAGGAGACCTGAACCATGTCATATCGAGCCCTGTTGAAGGAACTGCGTGATCTTGCCTCCAGACGGAGAGCCTGAGGGACGCTGAGGGCCTTCCCCAGCTGTCCCTCAGCCTCTGAGCCCTTCCATTGTCCTTCCAGAGATGACTCCTGTCTTGTAGGCCACACTCAGACATCACGCCCCCCTGACTAGCCAAGCTAAAGCAGCCTCCCCAAGTACTCTCACCACTTGTCCGGGTTTTCATTCCTTCTTAGCTCTTGTCACCTGTGTGGTTGTACCTCCTTTTTGTCTTTCTCTGTGACAGCAGTTTGAGAAGCTCAGCTCTAGATGATTTGATACGGAAGAAGATTCTCAGGACCTCCCAGTCATTCCTTCGTGACATTCTTCCTTGGGCTCGCCTTTTCCTCATCCAGCCCCCGCCCCACCTCACATTCCACACCGAGACTGGGGTGTCAGCCTCTCTGTAAGCTTCTGTTTGTTTGTTTACCTCCCCGGGCCCCAAGCAAATCCATCCTGTCTGCAGCTGCTAGAGGGTTCTTCATGTGCACTTCCCTCACTCGGGGTACGTCGGGTCCATTGTCAGCGCCCAGGAGCCTGCTTCCTTGAGTCGCCCTGCCTGCGTGACAGGTGACGGCTGGGCTCCGGGACCCTTCTTGGCGCCTTGGCGCCCCCAGGCCGCCACGGTCGTGCTCCCCTGTGTGCCCCGTGAGGGGCCGCCATCTCCCCTGGGGAGCTCCCCTCCTGCTACTTTACGTTGGAATCTCTCGATTAAAGCGGGAACACCTTCCGGGCACCCAACTTAGGCCTTTGTGCTCTGGCTCTCAGTCACTTTCTTACTTTTCTGAAAAACGTGTGGCTGTCTGACCACATTTTAAAGTCCCGCACCCCCCCCCCAAAAAAAAAGAGAACAAACAGACAAAACAAAACAAAACCCTTTAATCACTGCTCGCCGAACTGGCCCTTCAGACAAGCGCTTCTGAGGCACATGGATATTTCCAGGGAGGAGCAGGGGTGCAGAATTGGCACGGCGTTCCTCTCTGGCTGTCACGGCACAGCCTTTGATCTTTAATTAGAGCCATTCTAGGCAAGGCCCAGTACACTCTGAAAACACACTTTGTGATTAAAAAATGTGCAGAACATCAGCCAAAACATTTGTTTATGTTTTACCCCCAATTTCAGGGTTCTTGTTTCTTGTCATGCTTTCCTTGAGAACTTTCCTCACAGAATTAAAGAGGTGTGAGCACTCTAGCATGACTCTGTGCAGTAGAAACACAAAGCGTGGTTCCCTCCCCTGAGGACGGAGTAAGGTTTCTTCCCACCTTTCAGGCACAGAGTCCATAAGGAGATGGCAAAAAATTTAAAAATTTAAAAATTAAAAAAAAAAAAAAACAACACCAACCCCCCCTTTCCTGTAGTGTTTCCAGAACAGTAATAACAGCCAAGCTGTCCAGGAAAGAAGGAGCCTCGCAAAGAATGAGGCCTTCCAAACGGGGCCTCCCGCGGCCCTGGGGATCCCCTCCGAGGCGCAAGGGAGTTTGAATGTGCTAGTGTGTGTCACCAGTTCTGGTAGAACGAGGTTTCTCAACAGTGGCACTGTTCACATTTTGGACCAATAATTTTGGCGGGGGGGGGGCCTCTCCTGTGCAATGTAGGACGTTTGGCGGCCTCCCCGACCTCCACATGCCAGATGTCAATAGTACTCTCCCCCTGCCTCCACCAGTTACAATCAAAAATGTCTCCACACGTTTCCAAATGTCCCCACGGGAGAGCGTTATCAGCCCTGCGAGGTGTTCAACGAGTTGCAGTGGCCAAGCCTGGGCCAGACCAAGCCAGTCAGAGAGTCGTGAGGATAAGGACAGGAATCGGTAGCTTCTAAAGGCCCCCCAAGTGACTCTAAAATACACCCAGGGTTAAGAGAGAGAGAGCTTTGTAAGGAGGGACTGTTTCATGACCTCCATCGAAGGGGTGAAAGGCACTGTGGCCCTGGGACATCTCAATCTCATTGATGTCATTAACGGGGGAGTCAGGCAGAAAAGGCCAAGAACGGACAAACAACCAGCCTGAGTCTGAGATGGCTTGTGTCTTCCTTAGTGGCTGCTGGAGCCTTTAGACATGCTGGGGAGGGCTGGCGCAGCCGGTAAGGCCCCACAGCCGGCTGGGAGAGGAGGGATCATAAAGGATAGAAGGGGTCCTGGAGATTTTACAAAGGAAAAGTAGGCTGAGACTTTGAGGCCTATGGGAAGAGGGAAAGAGAGGCCAGGAGGAGAAGCAGCCCTGGGGCGGACAAGTCAGTCCTTCTTGGCCTCTTGGCTCTAGTCCACCACAGGTCGGGCAATAGCTTCAGCAGCGTTGACTTAGGGGTCTTGTAATGTCCCTCCGCTTTCCCCTGTGGTACAGGAATCCTCTGCTAAAGGGGTAAGAAAAGCAATGGGCTGCTTTAATGTCAGACTTTTAGCATAGGCTTCAGTTCAGGATGCTATCATCCTATCTAACATCCCAAGCTAGAAAGTCTCCAGTCATTTTGCATTCTGATTTCTAGTACAGCAGGGAGATTAAAGACGTGAACTTTTTTTTTTTTTAAATGAAAACAGAGAGGGAGGCAAACCAGAAGAGACTCTTAAATACAGAGAACAAACTGAGGGTTGCTGGAGGAAGGACAGTCTAAATGGATGATGGACATTAAGGAGGGCACTTGGGATGAGCACTGGGTGTTATATGTAAGTGATGAATCGCTGGGTTCTACTCCTGAAGCCAATACTATTCTATATGTTACCTGACTTGAATTTAAGTAAATAAAATTTTTTAAAAAGGCATGAGCTTTAGGAGCGACTAAGAGTCGTATTCGATTCTTGACCCCGTGTCTTACTAGCTGAGAGACCTTAGAGAAATAACCTGTTTGACCACCCTTGGCCTCAGTTTTCCCATCTGTAAAATGGGGGTAATAATCATGCCTCTCTCATAGAGCTGGCAGAAGAATTAGATTGAAATAATCCATGAAAAGCATTGAGTGCAGGGCTCACTAAATATTAGCTGCTGTCATTATTTATTCTGTGGCCCCCAAATCTAGTGGGTCAAGAAGTCCTGTTACCTAGTCCTTGGAAATATCGTTTGGAAATATGCCCCCCTCCAGTCCATCTCTGTTGGTATGGCCTGAGTCGTGTGCCTCTGGGCACTCCTTCTGGCGGGTCTACCTTCCTCTGCCACCCAGCTAACCTCTCTCAGGAGTCACGAGGTTCATGTGACTCCTGATTAAAATTTCCAGGGGTTCTTTGCCACCAACGGGGTGAGTTCCAAAAGCCATATGGCCAGAACTTACTTCTTTGGCCACCCTGTGGTTTCCCAGTGTTTTGGAATTGTTAGTTTTGGTTCCCACGACCAGAGAGTGTTGACTGACTTCCCTTGCTTGTGTTTTAAATGTCTGCGTGTTTTCAAGTCACTCTAAGTATTAGTTGAATGAACTCCCCTGTCCACAGTTTATATATCTTGGCCTGAAGTGTTGCACATTTTTTTCCTGTTATGTTTTAAATATAAAGTTTTGTTTTCCCAGCAAGTACTGTAAGTGATTTGGAAACATTGCCTGGTCCTGATTAATTTCTTTTTTGCATCTCATGTAGGGTCTTGTTTATTTGTATTAATAAGAAGACTATACAAACAGCTTACATGTGAAATTCTCTCCTGTGGGCACAGAGGCCGATGACAAAAGCTGGTTCACGAGTGGGAGGGAATTGAAACCTGGGTTCTTTCAGCTCTTGTCCAAGCCTCATGCTGCACCAGGTCTCCCCGTTACTGCAACAGACATTTCACGCCACATCTCCCCGGTTTGGCAGTTACCTGACAGCTTGCTCTTTTCTTTGGGGGTCAAGATAAGACAGGAAAGGAAAGAGGACTTAAGGAAGAAAAGCAACTAAAAGACAAACTTCTTCAAACTCAAACTCTTTGGATCCCCTGGGTGTGTGTGGACTCTCATCAGGAAAAGACTTCCAGGAATATTTTGCTTCATTGCCCCAAAAGTTGGACTCTTGAGGTTCGTGTTCTGAGGCAGATGTACAAATGACAAGCCCCACCTGTGAGAATGATTCCCCCTGAGGGTGAAGACAGGTGTGGCTGGAGAAACATGGTGACTTGAAATCAAGACCAGTATTTCTCTTGGGGTGCCTGGGTGGCTCAGTCAGTTAAGCATGCGACTCTTGATTTCGGCTCAGGTCATGATCTCACGGTTCGTGAGTTCCAGCCCTGCGTTGGGCTCTGTGCTGACAGTGTGGAGCCTGCTTGGGATTCTCTCTCCTCCCTCTCTCTCTCTGCCCCTCCCCTGGTCTCCCTCTCCCTCTCTTATTCTCTCTCTGTCTCTCAAAATAAATAAACATTAAAAAAAAATAACAGTATTTGTCTTGAAGGGACAAATTTTGATTTCTTGAGCATAACAACTCACCCGGGTATTGGTATAGAGTTTTAATATATGTCTTCCTATTAGTTCGGTTTCCTGCTAGATTATAATGATCAACAATTGTGAACTTATTTGTCTATTTCCCTCCATAGACTGGGAGGCAAATGAAGAGAGAGGAAAGGCAGCACAGCACAATGCTTAAGGATGTGGTACTTAGCACCAGATAAGCCTGATTTCAGTCCTGCCTCTGTGCTCAGCAGCTCCCCAGCGGGGGGAAAGTTGTCTGATTGCGTTCTCACTCAAAATTCAGTTTTGTCGTCTGTCAGATGAAAGAATAATAGTAGCCACAGCGCTCGGTTGTTCCGGGGACTAAGTGGGATCACATAAGTAAAGCACCTAGCGGAGTGCGTGGCCTGCCCAACCCAGCTCAGCCAGCAGGGATGGGGATGGCTTCTAGAAGTTCTTTGAGAGCATGGACTCTTCTGTCTGCATCGCCAGCGTCTAGATCAGTATCTAGAAATGAAAGTGTCTGAAATGAATCAATGAACGTCGTGACCACATGTTCAGGTCTGTGCTGTCTTCATTATAAGTATTTAGATAAGTATGAGCATGTCTGCGACCCATTGGCACATTGGTGCTTTGGCCACAACTGGATAAGTGGCATTTTTTTTTCAAATTCTTAAATATTTACTTATTTTTGAGATAGAGAAAGACAGAATGCAAGAGGCAAAGGGCAGAGAGAGAGGGAGACACAGAATCAGAAGAAGGCTCCAGGCTCCGAGCTGTCAGCACAGAGCCCGATGCGGGGCTTGAACTCACAAACCGTGAGATCGTGACCTGGGCCGAAGTCAGACGCTTAACCAACCGAGCCTCCCAGGCGCCCCACAAGTGACATTTTTAAATCCCCATAGGATTCGAAAGAAGGAGTCTCTTTGGGGGAATAATTCACACAGCAAATGTGAGCAGAGAACAGTCACTTGGAGACTGACCAGTCACTTTGAGTCACTGAGACTGAAGGGTTGGGAAGACCAAGTTGGGGAAAGATGGGTCAGAACTGAGGGGAAAAGAAACTAGCCTCAGAGGCGAAGGGCAGAGTTTCTTGAGGGAGGTAATGCTCCCCTGTGGCCACGGTAGCAGCATGTTCCAGGGGAAGACCACTCCATGCACCTAGGTTGCACAAACACCTAGGTGGGCACTCTGTTGTATTACAGTTGTATCACGACATAGTTCATTTTCCTCTGTTTTGATTAGTAGCGATCTAAGAGCCTCTGCACACACCACAAATGAGAACTCCATTCTAATGGCTGGCAGCTGGGCTGTGGTTTGCTCACCATTGTTTGCACACAAAAGCCTGATCCCATTAAGATGGTCAGATATTTCCTGCCGTTGCATGGCCTCGTGCTCACAAACATGTGATGCTATTTAAAGCCTCTTGTCTGCAAATATGCTTTGGTCACATTTGTGCAGGGTCCATTAATTAAGGCCAGATTTGAAGCTCTCACAGCTGTCACTTCTATTAACTGAGTGCAGGGAATGTAGGACTTTATTTTTCCAGGAGATAATTTGGACATCGGAGAAAAACCAAGAGATCCTCGAATCCCTGTGGCACTTACCTTGACTTCCAGGCTTCTAATGAAAAAGCTTCTTAGACAAAAAGGGATACAAAGACCCTTTCACAGAAACCATCAACACTCTCTGCCAAGCAGATTTATAGGGTGGGAACACACACACAAACACGCACGCACACACACACACACACGCGCTTTATTTGAGGCACCCTGGAAAATGAAAAGCTCTCTGGGAAAAGTAATCATGTGAGAAGATGGTCTGATGATAACAGCTCGGTTTTCTGTGAAAGCAAAAATGGACCCAATTTACAAACGTGACTTTGCTAGAAGGCTGAAAGACTTGTCTATTTTCTCTTATATCTACCTTTTTCTAAAGGAAACACATCATGGATTGATTGGAACACATGATCTGCTGGTTACCAAATGCTTTAGTCAATAGAGAATTGAAAGCATACTATACAGAGATTGCCAGTTATTAGAGAAATAAATTCTTTCCCAGCAGTGTGATTTGGAGCAGGAGCGTGATGGCGGAGGTGATACTGAAAATAATCACAATCGCGATATTAATGAAGTTAATGTTTTTAGGTGCTTTACATGTGGCATTTTAAATGTATGAATTTTCATGCAGGAACTCATTTGACTCTATAAAATAGGTGCTATTATATGCCCATTTTGCAGATAAGGCACCCAAGGCGTTACCAGCTTAAGGAATTTGCCTAAGGTCACCCTGCTGGGGAAGGGCAGGGTCAGAACTCGGATCTCAGTGAGGTCTGTCTGCCCTGAAGGTCCCACCTTCTGTTATCCTGGTTCAGTGGAAGGGTATGGGCTTTGCACACAGACCAGGGTTTCATCCATGTCTGTTGGGTGACCTTCGACAAACTGCTTGACTTTTCTGAACCTCAGTTCTTCAACTGAAGCAAAATGGCGGAAAATAATGGCTGCCTCAGGGCAGTATAAAGATTCAATGAAATTGCGGATGAATAAACTCCAGAGATACTCAACAAATGTCAGTTCCTCCACCTCCTCCGTTTCGTTTCATTCCAGTTACTTCTTTGTCCCATTACTGGGCTGAAGCTCCCACCATCTTCTATTACATTATCCCTGAATTCTTGGCTTTCTCTTGGCTCTTCGTCACAGAGCCCAACACAAAGACATTTCTCTTTGCTTAGCTCTTCCTAGCAATCCTACAGCTGTGCCTTCCATCCTCTGACCCCAGCTGGTCCCCCAGGAATCAGGAGCTCCCACCTCTCTGAGAGTCCCATGACATGACTGAACGAAGGAGGGCCTGGGAGGGAGAAACTGCGGGCTTGATTGCTGGCCCAGCTCTCCCTTCTAATCAGGGATTTCTCACCTGTAAGCAGCTTCCTCAGAGGAGAGCTCTGAGCCGCAGCGATTTTCTCCCTCAAAACTGCTTTCCAGATTTAGATTTTATTCCTTGAGAAACTTAGGCATTCCTGCCTTAGTATCTTTTCTCTCCTGAAGGATGACTGAAAAAGACAAGAGACAATAATTAACAGAATGCTTTTCAAATATAACCCCGGGACTTTAGCTGGAAAACACAAACACATAAAGGACTCCTTAAGACAGAGGTCTTTTGAATTAGGGGTTCAGGTGAGAAAGGCAGCCACTGAGTTTACCGATGGCAAGAGAATAAATAGAAAACTCTGAGGGCGAACCGCGCTCTTGTAAGAGCACCTGCTATTAGGACGTAGAAGGGGGTCCGTGGAGTCACTGCTATTTTCAAGTCTGCTGAACTCTTTGTAACTGTTGTTTACAGATTTTTAATCTCTCATTTACTTCCAAAACACATTTGAAATTTTAGATGAAAACTGAAACCCTTTTATGAACAAATTCTTTAAAAAGTTTCACTTTCAGAAAACATCTTGAGCTGTATGCATTGGGAAAGTGCAGTCAAGAACCGAGCCTTTGGAAGCCCACACTTAGGAGACAAGTTAAGGCAAGGAAGGAAGGAGAACATGGAAGGCCAAGGTGGCCACTGTCATGGAACGCAGAGGCAGAGAGTAATTCAAGAGGCGAGGCGTGAGCAATGCCCTTGTGAACAATTAAGAACTGAGCCAACCCCATTTGTTTCAGAGAAATTAAAGTCATTAGTATTGAGGGAGAAAATCTCCATAACCTGGTAAGGTCACCATCCATGGAGGTCAACCTCCATGGCCAAAGGGTAAGGAGACACGATAGTCCGAAAATCAGTGCTCATTTGAGATACTTTGTGGTGACACAACATCAAGCTTGGGGCTGTCGTGAAGGTCAAGATCCTCAGTAATCTTGACCCGCCGTTTGTAGGACATACTCTTATGTACCATCATGTTGCACGCATAGTAAGCAGGGTGGACAAAGGAATGCAGAATTCTCCAGGTTGTATTTTCAGAAGATTGAAGGCCATTTAGATACTTACGGGCCTCTGTTTCACTCTGGCTTTGCGTGATACATAAAAGTTGGGATCAAATGGGCTGTAGATACCCCACAGGGTCTTTTGTGGGGCTTTCCAAACTATATCCCGTAACCCAGAAGCACCAAGTTAGAGGTCAGTTGTGAACCCTTGAAGACTAACATGATACATGAAAATAATGAAGTGTGCATGAGATTGGCAAGTAGCCTTCTGTATCTGTTAGCAGTTTGTCTTTTCTATACAATGAAGAAAAAAATCTTTTAAAACAATTCCAACTACTCAGTTTAAAACTTTATTATTCTCCTAGTCACAACACTTTTCCTTTAAGATATATTGATGCAGCCATAGTACACTTTTATTCAGGCCTTACGAAGAAGGGGTTCAGAAGACAGTTTGACTACAGCAGATATTAGAAATTCATCTGATCTAGTCTTTGTCACCTAGCATGAAATTCTACATAATGTTTTGGCTGTAGGTTTAGGAATGTAACCGGAGGTTCTGTGTCAGCCGGAATAGTCTGTGTTATACCTGACTGACAATGACAAAATAGCAGTGGCTTCAAACAGATTCCTTTTTCTTTCTGGTCCTTAAAGGGCCAGAAGGGATTCTACTCATCACAGCCCCTCAAATCCAGGTTGGCATTGGCTCCGCCATCTTGGACAGCGGCCATCCCACCCAAAGTCCCCAACACTTGCTGTGGCAGAGGAAGAAAGGGTGAAGAGTTTGAGCACCAGCAATTAAATGCTTCAGCCTGGAAGTGACAGGTGCCACTCCCATTCACATCCCATTGACCTTGCCTAGGCACATTGTCACACCTAACCTAACCTAACTCCAGAGGGGAAACGGCAATCCTCCATTTACTTAGAAGTACAAAGAACCAGATACTGAGAAACATTAGTAGTGCTGAACAGAAGTTTGTCCTACCATTCCCTTTGCCTAAGAAGAGAAGATAAGCACTTGGATCAACTTTGTAAGCTGTACTTTTGAAGTAATTTCTGGTGGCTTGCTGTGAGGGCTTACCTCAGGAGTGACACTCACTTAAGCTAGGAGAGCATCTCATTGATTTAAACACCACATTTATGGGGTGCCTGGGTGGCTCAGTCGGTTAAGCGTCCGACTTCAGCTCAGGTCACAATCTCACAGTCCATGAGTTCGAGCCCCGCATCGGGCTCTGGGCTGATGGCTCAGAGCCTGGAGCCTGTTTCCGATTCTGTGTCTCCCTCTCTCTCTGCCCTTCCCCCGTTCATGCTCTGTCTCTCTCTGTCTCAAAAATAAATAAACATTAAAAAAATTAAAAAAAAAATAAACACCACATTTATAATATAGATCCAAAAGGCACTAAACCACAGAATTCCACTCCACCAGGCTCTAATCTCTTCATTCTTCAAATGTGACATTCTCTGAACTGGAATGGAAGCCCAGCCATAGCCACGGAATTCTCCCTAATTCGAGAATTGTTATCACTTCATATGTGCTAGTTTTAGAAGGAATGTAGTGTTGACTTTTATGTGTTCTTGATCCACACACTTAGATGTAACTTTGATACAAGGCACATGATGTTAGAGTTTACATATCGTAAACAATTTGCTATCGAATTGTTAACCAACAAAGAATTATGATCTTTATTTTGTGGCTCTGTGCCACCCTGACCCATTGCCCATATATCCCTGGGGAGTCTCATCTGCTAAATTCTTGTAGGATGGTCTGAGCCAACTATGAGTAACCTATTTAGCAAAAAGACCAAGCCAGAAAAATTTGAAAATGTGTTCAGGTTCATTTTTTTCTTATTCAAAATAAAATTTACTTTGGCTTCATGAGGAATAATACATCTTACAATGTATATATTACTGACTTGTTTCAGTGGGAACAGGTCAAGAAAGAAATGATACTATTTTTTAGCCACTAAACAGTAGTATTGTGGGCATGTTTGAATTTTTTTTTTCAACGTTTATTTATTTTTCGGACAGAGAGAGACAGAGCATGAACGGGGGAGGGGCAGAGAGAGAGGGAGACACAGAATCGGAAACAGGCTCCAGGCTCTGAGCCATCAGCCCAGAGCCCAACGCGGGGCTCGAACTCACGGACCGCGAGATAGTGACCTGGCTGAAGTTGGACGCTTAACCGACTGCGCCACCCAGGCGCCCCTAGTGGGCATGTTTGAAAACCGGTACCAAAGGCACCTTTCCAATCCAGTGTAGTAAAGAGAGGGGCAGACAGTGGCAAAGCCTCGTGGATGAGTTATGACAGGAGGGCCAAGGGTCACCCAGGGGTTGCCCAGGATAAGGCTGATTTCCACGATGTAAGTTGAGGTCACTCAACTAGGTCACTCTATTTGACATTTAGACACTTTTAAAATTTGATTTCTTCTCATTTCATTTGAATCTAAAAATCCATTCTTTATTTTACAAATAAAATTCTGCCATGAGGCCATCTGTAAAGTCGTTAGCCATTGCTGCTGCCCAGTTCGTTCACCAGATTCTCTTTCACCGACCATATGGCCAGTCTCGTTTGTTTTGCTCATGGATGTTGTCCCCCTGGCTAGTGCCGTTTCTGATGTCTCTAAAGGAATGGGTCTGTGCTAGGCACATGCTAGGTGTTCAGTTAATCTTTCATTAATGTCGTAACTCATTTGATGATTTAAATCTTTCCGTATCCCTCCATCCTCAGTCAACTCTGTCGTTAACACTGAACATAGCTGACATTTATTGAGTGCCTGTTATGTTCCAGGCACAGTGCTAAACCCTTTACACTGATTATAACATTCAACCCTCACAGCATTCTGGTGAGACAAGCATTTGCCGGGATTCCATTTGGGGATCAGTAAATGCAGTAGTTCCTCTGTACAATCCCCCTGTTTGTCCCAGTCCATTCTCTTGGGACCACAGAAAGGAAGCGTCTCTTCAGTCTGACAGAGCCACCAGTATTTGGGGCCATCGTCATGTCTGTCTGCTTTTCTGCCTGTTAAAAGCCCAGACCCTTATGCTGTTGTTAACAACAGTCACAAACTTATTGATACTTTGATAAATGTTTTCCTTTTGTGGCTTACGTTACTGTAATTTTTCTTACTTGAGCACCTTTCCTGACGTCACACAGCCAGTGAGTGGCGAATAGAACTGTGGTCCCAGGCGAGCATGATTCCAAAGACAGAGTTTCTAATTATTACTCAGTATCAGTGCTACTCAATGGTGATTTTATCTTTTTTAACAGAATAGAATTCCTTATGTCACCTGTTGAATAAAAGAGCAAAAAAGGCAAATACCTTATCATAGAAAGCAGATTCATGAAAGGGGTATTTTCAAGCCACTGTTTTCTCAGGAAAACCAAATGCTAGAAACGTATTTTTTATATGTGCACAACAGTTAGTCCGGATCATTTAGCTTTAGAGCTGGAAACCCATGGCTTTCCTTGCACCTACAGTCCTAACAAAGAGGGATAATGTGGAGGAAAAAACCTGTTTTAGGCAAATACATCAAATCAAATGGAAAATATTAAAAAGGAAGTGACACAGACCAGTGTCCAGAGGTCTCCAGAGATCAGAACAGGAAACAGTAGTGGACAGGACACAGAGGGTTTCCAGTGGCTGGAAGGGAGGATTCGTTACAAGTTAGAGCCTTTCAGGGATGAATGAGCTTCCCCAGCAGGTGGGGAGCTCCCTGACACTGGGAGAAGCTCAAACAAAGCCAGATAGACAAGGCTCTTGCCAAGAAGGGAAATGTTTTACAAAGTCAGGGTTACCAGGCACCCGTGAAGTCATGGGAGATGCAGTGAGCGTTAATAGTCCAGGTTCTGGGCTGGGACTGCCCAGGTTCCATCCCTGCTTGACAGCCCGTTCATCGTGGACCATTTCCTCAACCTCCCTGTGCCTTGATTTTCTCATCTCTAAAATGAGGTAGATTTTCTCATCTACCTCTTGGGGTTCTGGGAAGACTATAGTCTATAGTCTTTGCTTTTTAGCAGAAATGCTCTTTTTTCCCAAAGAAAGTGGCATGAGTGGTTCCAATACATAAAACCCAAATTTTGCAAAAAACCCACCGTGTTTTATTAGCATAAATTAATTTTTAATTAAAACATTAACATCTAGGGGCGCCTGGGTGGCGCAGTCGGTTAAGCATCCGACTTCAGCCAGGTCACGATCTCGCGGTCCGTGAGTTCGAGCCCCGCGTCGGGCTCTGGGCTGATGGCTCAGAGCCTGGAGCCTGCTTCCGATTCTGTGTCTCCCTCTCTCTCTGCCCCTCCCCCGTTCATGCTCTGTCTCTCTGTCCCCAAAATAAATAAACGTTGAAAAAAAAATTAAAAAAAAAATTAACATCTAACTGGCAATTAGTGAGCATGTAGCTATTTTGTTGAATAGAAAATTTAGCCCAGGGGATATGGAAAATGGTTTAGATACCCGAGCATCCGATTTATTTTTGAATTTTGTTTCTGTCTACAACTCTTGAGGAGTCCTTGGTTAAGGCAGACAACAAATTGCAAATTTCAGATGGGTAATCTCTTTTACAGTAAGAATGGAAGCAGTTTGTCCCAAGGGCTGCATAAAAATAAGTCCATACAGTGCATTCAGTGTTATTAGATGTAAACCACAGTTGAGGATGGTGTTTCTCTAGCTTTTCCTATTTTAAAAATGTGTTGTAAAAATGATTAAAACCTTAAAATAGCTTGAAAACCACTGACCTATCTCATTCAGCAAACACATTTTATAAGTTCAGTTAGTCCTGTGACCTGTCCAGGGTCTACACAGGGAACACCAGCTCCTAGGCTGATGCTGGTGTGGAACGTGACCCCAACAGAACTTCCTGTGACCTTGCTTAGACACATGACTTCTGTGGTTTCTTCTACTCGAAGATTCTGTGGTTCCAGCATTCTGTACGTGGCAGGAATACTTGCCAATATGCCTGATTGTACTATGATGAGCCTCTTCCCCATCTTACTAGTTGGGCCATTTTATTCTTCTCTCTATGACAGAAATCTGTTATGAAAAATTTCAAAGTTAGATTTTCTGAAAAGGATTGATGACCTTTGTTTCAAATCCAGTTTAGTGATGTTTGAGAAAAGTAGAGAACTGCGGTCTTCTACAGCAAAGAGAGTGAGTGTTTTTTGCTAACACTCATTGGTAACTGTAAGGTCCAAATCTATAAGGAAATTCAAATTTGATTTTCATGGCCAGCTAGATCAATGCCCTATGCACCCCTCCCCCCTTGTGTGTGTTCTGCTCCCTGACATTTTAGCTTCCATCAAAAAAACCTGGTTCAATTTATTGTTGACTTTGAGCCACAGCAGAGAGGAAGACAAACATCCTCACCTAAGCTAATGACGTGGTTTTCCAGCCATTCTAAGAAGCAAATAAATCATCTTGCTAGTTCCTATTTCAATAGCTTTGTGTTAACCATGTCACCATTACCAACTTACTTGAGGCAAGGATTTTCCAGTCTTCAAGTAGACGCTTGCTCAAGCAGTCCAATTCACTCCTTATCTCGGGGTTAATGCCTTGGCTAACTCACAGAACCCAAAGGAGGCATTAACAACTCAAAATCAGTGTTCTGCATGAACACCTATTGAGCTATAGGTTTATAGCCTTCCTCTGCTCAAGATCTCCAGAAGTTTCTTTATCTTAAAGGGCTGTTTCCTATCATTTAAAAACACAACTTGAAAAAATTGAAGTTATACAGTGATTTCTTCACAACCCTCAAACCCATATAGGAGGCAGTCTCAAAAAGGGTGACCTTAGATTTCAAAAGGGATTGAAAATCCCCAGGATCACCAGGATGAATCACATAAACCCAAAGGGAAGGTGGTCTTGGAGAAACCATGACCTATATGCTCATGGCTCCCTTTCTGCTCATCAAAGAACTTTCTGGAGACTGAGACTGAGCGAACCTCATAGGAAACAGAAGCTGTCCAAAGGATTTAATGTCCCAGACCCTTGGGTCTGCACTGGATTGAAAGCCTCCATCGTATCCTTTTGTTAGAACAGGAAAAAGTGGTTGGGAGAATTTTTAGCCCCAAGGCTTCTGGCAGCACACGGAGTCAATAGACAAGAGAGGACTCAACGCTTCTGGGGACCTGGAGCTTTCCGTAAGTGTGAAGGGGAAGTCCAAGATGATATTCAGATACTCCTTTCCATGAAATGTCAGGGAAGAGCAAACTCTCCAAAGCCACCTTTCCCTCTAGCACCTGTCAACCCCAGGTTGCTTGTCCTCATTCAGTGGACATTCGCCTTTGTGGTCACCGTGTTCACCCACTTCCAGAGCTGTTCACACCCCCTCCTCCTCCAGCCCCTGCTCCTCGCCTGTCAGCATGTACGGTTCACCACTGTAGTCCCTGTCTCATCACTGTGCTAACCTCACCTGTTTGGCCTCCACCTTATCACCCTGCTTCTGAGTTCTTGAGCTCCATAGATACGGTCTCTATCCTGATGCCTGGCTATGTGACCTTGGGTGAGTCACTTAACTTCCCTCTTTCCTCCTCTGTTAAAATGGTAGTAAATATTTTCACCCTAAGAGAGCCTTAACAAGCACCAGTTTCCTTTCTTTCTATTGCTTTTCTTGGTGCTCATAAGAACCTCTGTAGACCTCTCTGAGTCATGAGAGCACACCTTTCTCATAGCGCCCAGGGAGTCCCATCAACTGTCAAAAGTGAATTTTTTGACTTTTTGACTTTGGCTCCGGCTTTCTTTTAACTAGGGTTTATTTTACTGCGCCAGAGAAATGCTTTTCTTCTTACTTCCATATTTGCTGCCATTCCGCGTTCTTTAAAGTACATGCAGGCCGTTCTCTCACTAAATAACATTCCAAGGAGGCTATTGTTTAAGCTTGGAATGAGTATCATTTGTTTGTATTCCATTGAATGTGCCTTGCATGTTATCTTTAACTTGACTTTAAATAAAACATAACATATATTGGGTTCCTTCCATGTGTCAGATGCTTTTTGCAACCTTTATCTCCCTTTAGCATCACAAAACCAACCCAATAAACTAGAATACGGAATTAATGATTAGTGTTGCTAATTAACATGTACTGTCACTTTAACAAAGTACTGTTGCTGTTGAAACAGAAGGAGGCTGGATCTTTTTCCAAAGCCCTACTTTCACTCAGTTCTCTGGCACCTGGGGTAGAGTTTTTCTTGGGCTGCTACAGCCCCAGGCTCTCCTTTCCACCTGGAATCAGGGACTCAAATAGAGGCATAATGCCTGGGAGGAAATAATCAGCTTGTTTAAGTGACAGCTGACATCAGGAAGCCTTTTGAGCCTGAAGAATGACATGATGACAGCAGTATCTCGAGAAGATAAATTTCACAGCCACATGCAGGATAGATTACCTGAAACCACAGCTTTAGCCTTCTTATGCTGACGCATCTGGGGGGCGTGATTTAAAAGCTCATAAATACGATCTGTTTAAGGAAGGGGCTGGTGAAAATGAAGAATTTCAAGGTTCCACAAAAGAAGGTGAAGGATCAGTATTTATCTAACTGGTTTGCGTGTCCTAAATATTTACATATACAAGAGCATGTTGTTCACGTGGTCACTTGGAAGCCATGTATCACATCTGCCCTTGTCTTACCTTTTGGTTTAAAGTTGCAAGAGGAGGGAAATTCTCTGCAAGCATGAGAATTATTCATCTGGCTGCCACCTGAATTATTGTTATGGAACACATTGAGTTTGACAGATAACCCTGTTCTTAGCCATCCTTCAAAAGAAGCATGAAGGAGCCTTCATGTTTAAATATTTCAGCCAAATTTCTTCCTTCAGAGCATGCACAGAATACAATGTCTTCATTTCCTAATGAAATGAATATTCATATTGGATGCATCGATGGTTAGAAGGGAGACTAAGAAGGTATCCTTATTTGATTTCTTGGCCATTCTAGTAGCGAGGAACAAACTCTTGGATTGAATAACGTTATCTTCTGTGGAGATAACTTTGTGGATGATGCTTTTCCTTGAGTCATAAATATTTCCCAGCTTGGTAAACCAATAGTTTCCATTCCCAGGAAGACACGTGAGAAAAATAGTTACTATCTCAATGAATAATTTTGCACCGAGGAATTTGCTGTAAAAGAAAGGGTAGTGTTATAGATGTTCCCGACTCTGGGTGAATGCACACTGAATGATTGGAAAGAGGCAACATGGGAGAGCAGGAGAAGAAAGAGAAGCTACCGGAGATGTGGAATCAATTGTTAGTCCTTGCGAAAGAGCAGGCAACAGACTACAGGTAGGGCCCCCTTGGAAGGGTCTTAGGGAAAGCCAGAGAGCAGCCCCCAGAGATAGAGGCAGTAAGAAGGAATTATCGCTATTTGATTTCTTTGTCATTCTAGCCATTGGTATATGTGACCCAGCACCACAGGCCCTGTCCTTACAAGAAAGGTTTCCGTTGGACTAGGAGACTATGCAACCAGTAGAGGAAAGAGAGCCTGGGCGTTAGAGACAGAAAGCCTTTTCATTCGAACCCTCTATCACACCTCTGTGTGACCTTGTCTTCTCTGAGCTTCAGTGAAATAGGGATAGTGAAGGTCATTAAACAGGCTACCATGTAGAAGATGCCTCGCGAGTGGTGAGTGCTCTCTTCGTGATCGCTGTCACTTATAACATGGGGCTCCCTACTGCCTGCCTCCCTGCAAACTGCTTGCATCCCTACCTGCATCTGTTTTCCACCCACAATTCCCATAAGACTGGGCTCCAACATGCCCAAGCTGTAAGCTCCGTCCCTTGCTCTCTTTCTAAAATGAACATAACCCCTTTACAGTTCTTGAGGTTTTTCATAGCTGGTCTTTAACACAAGCCAGGAAAGACTAATAAAAGGAAACACATTTAAAAAAAAAAATAGAGGGATAACCAAGTTATAAGAAAATCTGAAAATCTTGATCACCGTTGTCCCAGAACGCCATGGAAAGGCAAATGATCGTAGCAGTTAACCTATTACAGCTGTGGCTTCAAACCCCGCCTGAGACTCGTGTGTAAATAGAAGTGAGGTTTCAGTGGACAGTGCAAACAGACCAGGCTTCTCTGTGAGTGTAGAAATGTGTGTGCCTTATGTGAGAGGAAGGATGCCTGCACGTGCCCAGGGACATCACTGAAGTGGGGCACACACGCCCTCAAGAAGGCAAACGTACTGACGTTTTTCCAGCCCCTCCTACAAGCCTGTTCTGAACGAGGTGCCTTCATCTGCATGTTCTCAGTGAATCGTCACAAAAGATTTGACGATTATACCTTCATGGCTTTGTTTAAGGCTCAGAAAAATGATGTCACTTGCAGGTGTAGAGCGCATTGGGGATGCTCTTAGGCAAACAAACCTGTATGTGTCTAGAAGAAAAGACTTTTGGAGATGGGGAACATAGAAATTTTCATCCCAGGTTATGGAAATGGAAAGAATGGCAGCTTCAAGGAATCTAAACCAGGAACTCTAAAGGCAGGGAAATGGGCATAAAGCAGGTGTAGAACTTCAATAAATACGTGGGAGGGCCAGGAATGGAGAGAGGCTTAAATGTCCGCAAGTGAGCTCCAGATGCAAGGTCAGTCATCAGTGGTCCTCCTACCCACTCAGGGCTTCTCATCAGCCCTCCACCATCTCCGAGCTTCTCTCCTACTCCTCTTCCTTGTCCGTTTCTTCTCTCCCCAGCCCTGGAAGCAAAACCAGACTCCTCCTATTTAGCTGTATCTCAGTGTGGCCATTGTCTCTTGTTGCCTTGGTTTCTGCTGACCCCAGGCCTCAGGGTCCCGCCCCCCACCCCCAAGCAGTTTATCCAAGATTTACACACTGACAGTTTGTTAAAAGGAGTTGCTATTCTGGCTGGTAGATAAAAGCATCCTCGTGTGGTTATGGGAACATAATAAGCGCAAAGAAAAGAAGATGGACCATTTGAGTTGCGGAGACAGTAAAACCCTGCCTCAGGAGGAGCAGGAGGGCATCTGGAGTGTCATGAAAAGGAGTCCCTGTCAGGAAGTCCTCTCTGTGCCATCTGAGGACTTGGGTCTCCTTCGGTGAGACAAGGAGCTGGTGCTCCCAGAGCCTCTCCCGCCATCCAGCCCTAGGATTCTCAGGAGACCGTGTATGAATATGCACCTTACCTTCACCCTGGCCCCCATTACAAATCTCACAGAGAAAAGCTTTCTCAAGGTATTGTTTCTTTCCAGTTTGTAATCAAAAGGGTAATAGTGTTGCGCTGTCTTTGTTTTGCCTGGACGGGGCGTTGGCTGTCACTTGGGGGTTGGTGTGCACCTTGAGAAAAGTAGAAAGAGCATGAAGTAAACAAAAAGTGATCCAAAAGCCAAATAATCCCAGATTGCACAGGAATCGCCTAAGGATGCTACTCAAACACAGATTCCAATTCAGGTAAGCCTGGGATGGGGGCCATGATTTGTAACAAGTTCTCAGATGATCCTAGGCTGCCGGTACACGGACCACACCTTGAGTGACAAGTAACAACGGTCTAGAAAGGATCAACTAATGTTTATTATTCTTGATTTTTTTTTTTTAATTAAGACAGAGGAGGAAAAAAAATAAACTTTGGAAGGATTTCCATCCAGACAGCTCCAATGAAAATGTTTACGGTGCTAGAAGAAAGTTCCAATGAAAGAGAGAGAATTAATATGACTGAATCCAATGAGGAAATCAATGACAACCAAGATGTACACCTCAATCCTTGCTCTAAGATGATTCCTTCAAAGGCCTGCCTCCCCCTCTCCCCCCAAGTAAGGCTTCCGCCCGAAACAGGCAACACTGCTGTTCTCCCAGGACCTAGAAGTCTCCCCTACTCTACCTTTAATGGAGCATCCTTCTTCGGTCCATAGGGCATTACTTCAGTGTAGCTTGGTGTGACTTTGCCCTTCATTCTAATTCCCTCTCCCCACCCAGGCCCCCCTTACTTCTGCGCCCATCCAAATGTAGCTGTCTTTGTACTTCTCAGCCTCTAGTCTCCCCATCTCTCCCGAATGCCTTTGTCTGCTAAGCATCTCCTGAAAACCGTGTTTCCGTGTGCTGTTCTCTGACTCCACACAGCCCTGGGACTCAAGCCCCCTAATGTTCAGTATAGCCAACCTTTTCCCTCTTCATCTCCCCACCCCAACCAACTAACCAGCCAGTCTTCTCAGCCATCCCTGGACATCCAAAAAGCCCATTAACTCCCAAAGTTTAACACAAATGCTCCACAAAAATGTTTGGGAAAGTGAAAGTCGTATCTTAACAACAGTAAATATGCAATCCGCCTGAGTTGCTGAGCCCACCTTTCTGGTGTTCCTCAACTATCATTCTTTAAATGTTTAACCACGTTTTCCTGTCCCTAAACTAGCTGCTTAGGTGAGTACCCTTTTACGAAGGCCTGTAGGTGCCATCTTGTGGAGAAAAATGCAAACAGGCACGTTTGGAGAGAAGCTGTGTGTCAAGGAAAGGACAAGAATGTAAGCATGAGTCTCCCTTATTGCCTTCTGGTGGGTCACTGGATTCACCCACAGTCCTCTGAGGGCCTTCTGATTGGACCCACACCTGCAGACTCAGGCTATCTGAGCCCAGGAGGGGCCGTGTAAATGAGGCCAAGGTGCAAACAGCCTCCATCCTGGGGCACATTCGTCAACCCAACTCACGGTTGTCTTTTTGCTAATACTTGCTTCCAGAACTTCACCATATAGAATATAGACTGTGTCTTCTCCTTTCTGCAGGAAACTTCCTAGTCCTGACCCCTCGGCTGCTAAAACCACAGCACCTAACAGACCTCTCCCACATGGTATGAGCCCCTCCTGGGGCCCTATAGAGTTTCCAAACAATCCGACCAAGTATTTTAAACAGAATTCTCTTTAAATTTTTTTAACTGTATTTATTTTTGAGAGAGAATGTGAGTGAGCATGAATGGGGTAGGGGCAGAGAAAGAGAGAAAAGGTGAGAGAACTCCAAGCAGTCTCTGCACTGTCAGCGTAGAGCCCAACACAGGGGCTTGATCTTGAGATCAAGAGTCAGATGCTTAACCAACTGAGCCACCCAGGTGCCCCCAAACAGAATTCTCTTTCAATAGAGAATTCACCAGAGAGCCTTACATTTTAAGAGTAAAATGGAGGTCCAGAGGTTTCTACGATTCTATACAAATATATATATACCTTATTTTATAATAAAGCGGTTATCATTGTCATAATTCATTCATGCCCCCTCCCCCCCATTTTAAGCCATCGGGGAGGAAAACCATGAAAGTAAAGCATGGGAATTTGAGGGTTTGGAATATCCCCCCTCTCCAGGGAGAGACGACCCTGGTGGCAAGGAGGGTGGTAATTCTCTTACGGCGTGAGAAACGTTTCTCTCTCGGGGCTTCTTTCATCAGATTTGTAAGCATTGTTGCAGTTGACCTTCATCCAATTTTATCCTACAAGAGTGCCAGCATTTTCTTCCAGTTAAGTCGCTTGGTAAGGTGCTATTCTCTAATGAAATAGGATGAGGTACTGAAAAGCGACAACCATGAGCTTGATTAAAACCAGATCGCTAGTTTCACAACTGTCTTCGTTAGGGAAGCCAAAATACCTTTCATCCCGTGGACCATTTCTTCTCTTCAAATGAATGACATTGTCAGTTTGTTTCCCATTGGTTCCTGTTTCCAATTTAATTTTGTCTACGTATAGAAAATTCCTCTGACTTGAGACATGGCAGGATTCCTCACATCGGGGCTGTAACTCCTTTTTTTTTTCCGGAAACATTTTAGCACCAGAAGATACCTTAGAGATGATCCAGTTAAGAGAGAAAATTGGTCCTGTAGTTTTGATCTCCTGATGCCTCAGCCAGCTGCTCTTTCATTCAACAAACACTTACTAAGTGCCTACTGTATACTAGGCACTGTGTTCTTTCTGGAACATAATCTTGTCCGGACTGAGGTTAGACCAAATGGCAAGCTTAAAGAGCCTTAGCCTACTGGTTGGTTGATGGTGGTGAGGAAATGTTGTTGTTGTTGTTGTTCTAACTGGATAATTAAGTATTCTTTGCTCATTAGCTTCTCTGACATTGACAGAGTGCTGTTTTTGCACTTTCTTGGACCTGCCATTGTTCTAATGCTTTCTGGGGGACCTGTCATGTTCGTCTCTGGTATCCCATGAGCTGAAGATTACGCTACAGCAGTGATTCTCAATTGGAGGTCATTTGGGGACATTTGGCAACATCTAGATACATTTTCATTTGTCGTACTGAGGAGAGGGTGTCACATGTCACCAACCATCCTACAGTGCAGAAGGGAGCCCCCACAACCAGGAACCATCTGGCCCAAAATGTCCCTAGAGCCATGGTTGAGAAACCATGGCCGTGAGCAAGAAGGTAAGGAAGTGACGTGCTGAACTTCCAAACCCGGCCTCATTTTATATATTGGAGTTCAGCATTTCTGCATGAGGTTTTGTTTAAAAAGTATGTTTTTTTTTTCCTTAAAAAACTCTTGTTGAAGACTACTGAGGTAGAAGATGACAACTCTTTGCCTTATGTTTTAGGGTTGAAACATATTGGAACGAGTCAAGTGGGCAGCGTATAGAAAGCAGGTGAGGGCAATCAGAGGTTTATCTGGAAGCCTCAGCCTGAGCCTCAGTCTTGCCCTCCCACCAGTATATACTATGTTGAATGACGAGATCACATCTGCCTTCTAGTTTAGTCCAGAGGTTGGCATTTTTTCTGTAAAGCACCAGACCACAAATATCTTGGGTGCTGTGGACCATACTATCTCTGTCGCAACTACTCAACCCCACTGTTACAGCACAAAAGCAAGCTAGACAGTAGGCAAGCAAATGGGCGTGTTTGTGTTCCAGTAAATCTTTGTTTACAAAAATGGGTCATGGGCCAGATTTGGCCTGCGAACTGTCATTTGCCAACCGTGATGTAGACCGTAAGAACTGTGTGTGTTTTACCTTCATGTCTCCCTGCCTGACACCCTATTGGCACATAGTAGGGGTTGCCTCAGAAAATATTTCCTGAACTATGTGGAGGGCCAATCACATAGGTGCAAGTACGAGCAGATTTTAATGAGAATAATGGCTGGAAAAAGATCCATCCAGTATTTCCTAGAGAATTTCTATATGTTGTTTCACTGTTTTCCTGTGTTGGACATTCAGGACTCTTCTGACTGTTTCTTATTAATGACAATGACTGTGATGAGTTCCTTCATACAGAAAGTGTTAGCCTCATTTATCATTTCCTTGGCATAAATTCCTAGAAGAAGAAATAGGATCAAACAGTATATATTGCTAAATTGCTTTCCAGGAAGGTGGTATCGATGTGCATTCCTAACGTAATCAGAGGGAGGGATTTATCATTATGCAAAGGATTTCTTTCAACAGAATGTCATGAATAGAAGTTTTGGCATCCATATGTATTTCCACGAATTAGCTTACTGCAAACAAAAGCAAATTGGTGTTAGCTACTAATCGTTTTAATAATAACGTTCTCCCACACTGTTGTGACAGCGTGATGATTAAGGCGCGTTGTGCTATCTGTCCGTGTCATCTAGCCAACCAGTGGAGGTTACCCTATCGGGTGTGTTTATTGAGCACACATAGAAACATCTGCTTCCCATTAGGGCATCAGAAGCTCCCCTATCTGCACGCCAGGCACCAGCCTGCCCTGCCGTGATGTACGGAGGCCTCCTCCCTGTGAACTCCACCACCAGATATGTCATCCAGATCGCTCATTTCCCTCAGGAAACTTCATTTGGGTTAATTTCGGCACACAACTGGGGGCAATTCTTGAGCAATTTCTTCTGTGACGGCTTGCAACGCGTAAAATTCTCCTACAACATGTTGCAAAACTCACTGGAAGAATACTAAGGGTATTTGTCCAGTGGTCCAGTTGTCTTTGTCACAGCAAGAAATGTCTCTTCTGAACTGCGGTACATGGTGAGAAAAAAACATGAAATAAAGGTAGATCAAGGAGCAGATGTTCATCCTGTCCATTTTCACGAGGTGCTGTTGGCGCAGTAAGGGTGAAGGGGCCCAGCAACGTGCCTTACCTTTACGGTGGACGCTGGCCTTTCCTCAGCTCTCTGGATGTCTCTGACTCTCTCCAAATGAAGAAGAGAGTATCTGTGACTGAGAAGTAATAGAGAGCATTGTAGAAATAGGAGTGGGTCTGTGGTTATACGATGGTAGAATTTACTTCGAAGTGGATGGATTCCAGATGAAACCAGTATATGAGGACCGTAATTAACAAAACCCATGCTGCCAGGCACCTTCTTGTTTACCTGCGTAGGTCCTCCCAACATTGCCGTCGGGTAGACACCGTACCAACCCCAGCCACAGAAAAAGAACCAGAGGCTCAGAATGGCTAACTGGCGCGTCCAAAGATCAGCGCTCCTAAGAGGCAGAGCCAACACAAAACCCGGGTCCACAGACTCCAATGCCCTTTTTTTTTTTTTAAGCACCTAGTGATAGCACTTTGGTAGCCCCTCTGAGTTTGGAAACAGAGACCAGTGCATTAAGTCATCCCCATCAGAGACCAGCTGACCAGCTTCCTAAAGTGCGAGCCAGAATTCAGGCCCAATTCACTTGTGGGCATCGCCCCCTGAAAGACCCGGACGGTGGTGGAGATGTTTTCAGCGCTGAGCCCAGAAGGAAGTGACCATGAAGCCCTGAGGAAACAGGGTGTCACCTGTAGTTCTTGGCGTCTCTCTTGTGTGGCTACACGCTTCACCGAAGCCAACCTGTAGGCCATTTGGACGTCTGGCAGGAGAAAAGGTTACAACCTTCCCTCCCATGTCTAGATTCCTGCAGAGTGGCTGTGCTGCATAGGAAATCTGGCATGTGGGGGTGGCATTCATGGGACTGTGGAGAACATCTCAATATAGTATCTGTTTCACAAGATAAAATGGCATTTAGTCTGTGTCTGTTGTTGTCTGAAGCCCACTGTGGCTGTGTAATTTGTAATTTTCTTGTTGGTCCTCCCGCTCTAATTGGGCTGGGGGCTAAGGATTCATGTGATGTCTTTCCTTGTCTTTGGAGGCTCTCATTCATCCGTGAAATGTCCCCTACACCCCATTTAGAAGAGAGAGACGGGCTAGGCTGCCTGTTCTCCTCACTCCGGGACCCTCTCCACAACACCAAAGTTATCGTCTGAGAAACAAATCTGAGCATGGCCCTCCCTTTCTCGACACCCAGGGGTTGCTTGTTGATGCCATCGGATAAAATTCTAATTCTTCCTCCTGGCAAACAAGATTCTTAAACCATTCAGCTGAATTCTCCAGCCTGATTTCATGCCTCCCAGCAACCCTACACTTGAGCCGTGTTATTCTGTGAACATGCTTTCCTACCTCTCTGCCTTTGTATGAAGTGCTCCCTTTACTGGAATCCCCCGTGAGGAGGAGCTCAGTCTGGGACAAACCGGGCCCAGGGACGGCAGAAATGGAAAGGGAGGAGAGTGAGATTTTGCTGGACAGGAAGGACTGTGTGCTGACCAACATTTCTCTCCATCGTCCCCATCAGTGACAATCAGAGGCATGTCCTTAATTTGGTTGGAATCTTGCTTTGGCAATGTGGCATTTTGCTTGTTTCTTTTTTTTCTTTTCTCAAAGCAAAGGAGAACCCAAGGGGTCAGAGATGGAAATCATGCATGGAAAACATTTTCCTTATTTTTCTGCTAAAATGTGCATGGGGCAGGGGCAGGAAATATTTGAGGGAGGAGAAATACACAGCAAACATGGCATTTTGAGAGGTTAATTGGATGTGGATGAACATATTGAGATGATGTTCTGTTATTGTCAGAAATAATGTTTTACAGAGAAGTTATTTGTGAAGAGAGACCAGTTATTATTGATGGACTAATGTGCACTCAGGAATATGGAAGTAATAATGCAGGGGTACAGTGTCTACAGAAAGATGTCAATCAAACGTGAGGTTGGAGGGGACAGCCTGAAAACCTTCTGATTTGACTCTGCATATAGGATTTGACCTGTAGGGCCCTTGTGAACAGACCCAGGGTTATTTCACAAAATCACAAGTGGATTTTGAATGGTTTGCCGACCACTTTGCCCCCCTGGGATGGGGTCTGATGATTGCTCTTTAGAATTCAAAGACCCAACACAAGCCTGTGATTCCACAAACATGTGTCTCGAGTTTTAGAGTACCATTCTGATTCCAAGTACCGTTCCCTATCCCCATAACCCAGTGAATGAATCCTGTCATCACAGCGCTTCATTGTCCAGCTGTCATCTGCTCACTTCCATCTGCCCGTAGAAATGTGACAGAATTCTTTGCTCCAACCACATGCCCACATCTTAGGTGCAGGAAGCATGATCATGAGCCCCGGAAGTAGGAAAAGACTGTATAAAGGTAATGATCTTGCACTTTGTCCCAAGTGCAAAATAAAATGGCCCCAACAGAAACATGAACAGGGAGGGGAAAGATAAAGCAAAAGAAATCTTTGAGTCATGGGAAGATCATCGTCTAGCTCGCTGGTGTCTCTGGCCTTTGCCTCCTTCCCCACTTTCCCCCAGGAAAAATGCTTTGGGGGAGCCAAGCCAAATCCTGCTGCTCAACTCTTCAGAGCCACAGTGACCAGCAGAGACCCAGATCTCGACCAATTTGACCTAATGCCCTAAGACGCTAAGCCTGCGAATACCACTTCTCAGGGTACTTTGCTAAGCATTTATACGGTCTGTCATTTAGAACACAAGACTTGGGGACAAACCCCAATTTTCGGTGCAATACTTACCATTGGAGCCAAAGAACTTTGTATAGAAATCCCAGATGATCTCTCCCCTCTGAGTCCCATAAGGGGATGGATGTGCAGGACAACTTCACTGTCCAGCCAGTATAAATAAGTGACCGGCCCCCACACCCTCCCTGTTCCTTCTCTCTGCGTAATTTTCTCCTTATAATTTGCCACCACCAAGCGTACTGTTTGATTTGCTTGTCTTGTCTACTGTCTGGGGCCTGCACCCCGCCCCTAGAGTGTACATTTCATACGTTTCTTGCCCAGAGTCGGTGCTTTGTGACTATCCATCGAGTGTGGGAAGAATGAACTTGCTCACCTGCAGGGGCTGAATGGGGGCAGGAGGGAGGTCGGTTCGAGACCCAGTAATAGATCTTCCATCTCCCCCTCGCCCCATATCCCCTCGTACTCCTGTTACATGCTACAAGAGTCTTTTGTTTTCTACCTCTCCACAGAGCATTGGCTGTGACGACTACTTAGGCTCCGACAAAGTTGTGGACAAATGCGGGGTGTGTGGAGGCGATAACACAGGCTGTCAGGTTGTGTCAGGCGTGTTCAAGCATGCCCTCACGAGCCTGGGCTACCACCGAGTTGTCGAGATTCCCCAAGGAGCCACCAAAATCAACATCACCGAGATGTACAAGAGCAACAACTATTTGGGTAAGCTTGGTCTTTTTCCAGAGGAAACCCTCTGTCACTACCAGATGATTCGTTCCTTCCCAGGATCGTGACACAGCAGGGTCCAGAGGTCTGTAGACACGTAGAAGGTGCCACTGGGGCACGCCAAAGCACCGCTTGGCCTCCCCCTTGAAATGAGAAGCATGGGTGGAGAAAATTTTAAAAGTCCTTGCAAATAAATATTTAATACCTACACATTTAAGCCAGCCTTTGTTCCTTCCAAGAGCAACGTGGTTATGAAACAGGTAAATGGTTTCTCTGAGATGGGGGAGGCTCTATAAAAAGCCAGGGTATGTGCCAGTCTGTTCTGTTGGGAGTTCAAGGTGGCCAGGGGCCATTGATGACCCTGTCTGGAGCTTCGTTCCCTACAAGTCTAAAGTAAAACCATTTTTTCTCTTCTTTCTGCTTCATCTGCCTGAGGCAGGAGGATGTGTAGAGCATGTGTGTATCTTCTTAACAGCTGCAGTCATTTTGGTCAATGTCGTCAATATCAAGAAGCCGTTTTAATCCATTGTCCTGCTGAAAGTTAGATCTTCGTTGATACTTCCTCCTGGGTTTCTGGCTGATTGCATTTGACACAAAGCCAATCAGGCCATACAAATTAATTTTTACCAATTTCTAATTTAGGTAAGCATGTGCAGATTAACCAACAAAATAACACAAGGAAAGCAATTCCTGAAAGTCATTTCATGAAGGCAATATTCATTTTCATTTTTTAATTATGTCTTTCACTTAAATGGCACAGACACTATGTGCCAGGCACCATTGTTAGTGTTTTGCCTCTACTAAATTATTGAACCCTCTCAACAACCCTAGGGATAGGAGCAGTTCCTATCCCCATTTTATAGATAAGGAAATGAGCACAGAGAGATTATGTAACTTGCCCACATCACCCAGCAAGGATGAGGTGGAGCTGAGATTCGAACCCAGGCAGTCTATCTCCAAGCATAGCAGTCTATCAAGATATAATACCCATGAGCAGTTCTCAGAGTTCTTCTGGTACACCATTGGCCATGCAGCAGTCAGTGGTTGCAGCAGTTGAGAGAGGTGGTTAATTTTGCAAATTTCAAGTACCAGGAACACCCCCGAAGATAAATCCAGACCCGACAACTCCAAATGCCACAGCTCTTCTCTCTGCACCCAGGAAAATGCAACTGAAATTAGCTTCACCTGGATTTATTGGCAGGAGGAGGAAGGAATGGCAGGTGAGACCCTGAGACAAGTCCAGTTAACGTGGAGAGCTGACCCATTGGCTCTGGCAAGCCCAGGAGCCACCAAAGTGATAATAAGCCCAGTTTTCCCAATGAGTGGTTTGTGTGTTATTTTTAGTTGTGAGAAGAGAGTCCTTGTGTGTGTTTACTCCTTTTTTTTTTTTTTTTTTTGAATATTAGAACATCACATCTCCATAAACATCCCATCTTCTAGAGTGGAAAATGTTCTTCAGGGGATTAGTTGAAGCGTCATTGGGTGCAACTGCACCAGAAAACAATGCCACTTTTCACGAGTGTTGTGTTGTTTTTAGTAAATTCTCATTGCTCAAATTAGTCCTGTTCGGGAAACAGTTTTTAAGTTGTGCCCTCTGAAGAGAAAACCCTGGGTGAATATCCACTGGATGTCTGAATGGAAACTGCTCTCAGAGCCTCAGTGTTTGCATCTAGAGTATGGGAAAAAGAATCTTGACCTTGTAAGTTTTCAGGACAATTAATGGCGTAACAGATATTCAGAACCCAGCAGAACCCTATCACTTACTAGCCACTGACCAATGTTCGTTCCCTTTCCTTTGTCTCCGAGACCTTTTTAGTACATCAGAGCTTCGTGGAATCAAAATTCCCTCTCCCTCTAAAAAAGGCTCATGATGATTCAGAAAGTCAAATTCAACCTTGTATGCCCAGAGAGCAGTTGGGTGCATGAGAAATCCAGAGTCCTTTGCCAATATTATAGGATGGCATGTGGGCAAAGGAGGGAGAATGGAAACAGAAGAACAGGCCACAGAGAAAGGAGGTTCCAGAGGTGATGAATGGGACCTTCTGTCTGCAGCACTGAAACTACGTGCAATGCTTTTTTTTTTTCCTCCTTTTTTCTTATGTTTATTGACATGTAATTCATGTATCGTAAAATTCAACCTTTTATTTTTATTTTTTTTTTAATTTTTTTTTCAACGTTTATTTATTTTTGGGACAGAGAGAGACAGAGCATGAATGGGGGAGGGGCAGAGAGAGAGGGAGACACAGAATCAGAAGCAGGCTCCAGGCTCTGAGCCATCAGCCCAGAGCCTGATGCGGGGCTCGAACTCACGGACCGTGAGATCGTGACCTGGCTGAAGTTGGACGCTTAACCGACTGCGCCACCCAGGCGCCCCAAATTCAACCTTTTAAAATGTACAGTGGTTCGGATGGTATTTTTCTGATCACAAGTATTCTCTTTAGCTATCCCACCTATCCTGCTAAATCTCCTATTCTGTCAGGCCTGTATAGTTTAAAAGTTAAATTGCATGGGATTGCCTGAGATTGTGGAGAAGCCATTAGAACACAGGTGTCTCTAGCTATTTTTGAACTGTTCAACGACTGTGTTTTACATTACACATTTTCAAACACTTAAACGTTTTTTGAAGAGATATGTGGTGGGTTTCTCTACAATTTTCCAGGTAATGGTGAAGGTTTTGGTTTTCTTACTGTGTAATTCCTGGCTAGGAAAACTATTTTGTGTAAAAATGTGACTTGATGCACAAAATTGATTTGGCTGTTCATGTACAGCTGTTCTGCAGAATTGGCAATAGAGAGGGAAGGAATAGTTCAAATTTGTGTCATTGCTTTCAAACCATGCACAGCTTTTCAAAGTTTTTCAGTTGCCCTGTTTCTCAGAATTACCTTTAGTTATTTGTGATGCAAATCAAACTTTTTCTCGTGAAACACTTGGTGTTTTTTAATGACTAACTCTCCAAACTTGATAGAAATGGAAAATAGCTTTCTATGAAAACAGAAGGACTTATATTATTACTGCTGGAAAAGATGGTCTTATCACCTCATTTTAAAAGGTTTTTAATTTTAAAACCCTTAATACGTAAGTGCCTTTTCTAGGCCAGTCACTCAGTTAATGATAACAGTCGTGCTATATGTATGGTAAGTACCAGAGTCTCCAAGCATTTTGACGTACGTGGCCTTCTGATTTTTAAAATTGGGCATTCTTTACTTTGCTTGCTTCGAGAAAGATCTAGAATTACTGAAGAAGCAATGATAGAGTGAGGATGTGAAAATTGAAATTTAAAAATCAAAACTACATATGCAGAAGAAGGAGGCGTACATCCCCCAAATCTTGGCTGATATGTAAATAGTAATGGTGCATTCAACCAGACGCTGAGTTTATGGCTGAATTTGGTGCATTCAACCAGACGCTGAGTTTGGTTTTTTCCATCAAGAACTGGACCCGCTAGGGGCACCCGGGTGGCTCAGTCAGTTGAGCATCCAACTTCGGCTCAGGTCATGATCTCACAGTCCATGAGTTCGAGCCCCGCATCGGGCTTTGCTCTGACAGCCCGGAGCTTGGAACCTGCTTCAGGTTCTGTGTCTCCCTCTCTCTATGTCCTCCCCTGCTCACTGTCTCTCTGTCTCTCTGTCTGTCTCTCTCTTTCAAAAATAAATAAACATTAAAATAAATTTAAAAACAAAAAAGAGCTGGGGCGCCTGGGTGGCGCAGTCGGTTAAGCGTCCGACTTCGGCCAGGTCACGATCTCGCGGTCCGTGAGTTCGAGCCCCGCGTCGGGCTCTGGGCTGATGGCTCAGAGCCTGGAGCCTGTTTCCGATTCTGTGTCTCCCTCTCTCTCTGCCCCTCCCCCGTTCATGCTCTGTCTCTCTCTGTCCCAAAAATAAATAAACGTTGAAAAAAAAAAAATTAAAAAAAAAAAAAAAGAAACAGTGTTTCTTCACTGTAACTTTAAAAAAAAAAAAAAAAAAAAAAAAAAAGAGCTGGTCCTGCTAGGATGCAGACTCCAAAGGCCAGAGCTCTAGCCCTGGTCCTGCCATAACCCACAGGGGACAGACCCACCTGGAGCTGGGGCAACAGGCCAGCTCAGCACTTCGTGACGCCCACTATTTCCCTGGGCAAAGCTGGAGAAACTGTGACCTTTAATGATACACAGATTTCAGGAGATAGACCCTTTGTCTCATTTTAGATTGGAAACCAATGAATTTCTGAAGAACTGAGCTCCACTTTTATTTTTAAGTTTATTTATTTCTTTTGAGATAGAGAGAGGAGGGAGGGAGCGGCAGAGAGAGGGAGAGAGAGAATTCCAAGCAAGCGCAAAGCCTGATGTGGGGCTCAGATTCTCAAACTGTGAGATCATGACCTGAGCTGAAACCAACAGTCGGACACTTAACCAACTGAGCTACCCAGGCGTCCCAAGCTCCATTTTTTAGTGTTTATTTGAATTTGTCCACATGCTCCAAAATATACACTATTTGGTGCATTATAGATTCCTAGATGATAGATAGATATAGATAGATAGATAGATAGATAGATAGATAGATAGATATCTTTTTTTTTAATGGAAAAGGCTTTGGAATCCATAGATCTGCTAAAGGCAATCTATTGTGCTTTTGCATGAGAGTTATTCTGAACCCTGCTCTTTGGAAATAAAAAGTTAAACCTAATTTTATTAAAATGATTGACATTTTATATTACTTACCTCTTCCTTAGTAATAAGATGTTGTAAAACTATTCTACCTGAAATATCAAAGTTTGGCTAGTGCAGCTAGCTCGGCTTACTAATGTCATTATGTAACAGTTCAGAAATCAGACATAAAAGCATACCAAGCAAAATTGATTCTACAGGACGTGTTCTACCTGCCAACATGCTACATGTCATAGAGCCTGAGACTTGGAAGAAATTTGTTAAAGGTCTGTAAGCTTTAAAAAATAAATTGGCAATACCTTTACTTTTAAGCATGTTTTCTTAAAAGTTTTAAACAATAATAATAATCACCAGCATTTAAAACATCAAGTATCATGGATCGTCTGTAGGTTGCAAACCTTTCATTTATTAGCTGAGCTGCTCTCTATATGGGAAAGGTTGGAGTATTTAAATAACAGAATGTCTTAACATCCGTATGATAGTTAATCCCAAAGATCTGTCACATGCATTGTAAAAATTTTGAACAATACAGATGATATAGAGCAAAAAGATGAGATTCCTTCTTTGTGCCAACCCCATACTGGGTCCGCTGCCTTCAGGTGTTAATTAAGACACATAAATGACCACCCTTACCAGCTCTGTGTGTATCAGTCCTTTGTGGAAGTACAAAAAAAATATATCTTCTAAAAGTGGTGTTATTATGCATACTTTCTGCAATTTGCTTTTTTATTTTAGTATTATTTCATGATACCTTTTCATATTACTACATAAAGCAAATTCATTATTTTCTGAGTGCAGAGTATTCCATACAACAGATGTAACGTAATCTAGTTCAGCAGTTCCCTACTGAGGGATGTTTAAATTGTCTCATTTTCTAATATTGCAAATAATACATTTGATTTGTGGTTCAAGATGGCAGACTGAGTACATGAGGGTTCTTTTGCCCCCTTCCTCCCAAGATTCCATCAAAATGATACGAAAGGAATAAGACAGGATATAACCTACAACCACCAAGAAAAGAAGAGGGGGGGCATCTGTGAAATGATTTTAACAAATTTCTGGAACACATTTCTGAAAGCAGATGGAAGAATGTTCTCTAATAGAGCAGAGGAAATCATAGCCTTGGTAGCTGAGGGGATAATAATGAGGAGGGGCCAGCCCGTATGCAGAGCCCAGCAGCCTCCGGGTCTGGGGGCAGTAGATAAAATGGAGGGTGGGAGAAGAGAATGGAACTGAAAAATGGAGGAATATATGAACGGGCACCCCACCCCCACCCCCCGGCACGCACATTCAGAATGCTGGCCTCAACCTCCTCATCCAAAAGCTGATGGGAACTAGAACGTGGCTGTGAGGATTGGTGCCCCCAAGACCTCAGTAACCATTGTGGAATTGGAGGAAGAAGCAACTGAATGACCGGTGCCCCATTTTTTTCACCCTCTAAAATTTGGCCTGTTGACAAGCTCTGCCAATGTGTACGGAATTCTCAAGCAGCCTTCCCATTGCTTTCATCTTAAACATCAATAGACAATAACATAAGTGGACAACCAAGGATCAGTAGACATTTTTTTAAGCCTATACCATGAAAGAAAAGCCAAGATATATAACTTAAAAGTTGTTTCTAGAAGAAAAAGAGCAAATTCTTGGAGAAGAAAATTTAAATAAAGGTCTTCTTACAAGTAATGCTTCCATGAATATCCTAATAGGTATATCCTTTCATACTTATGTAAATATTTCTGTAGGATAGATTCCTAGAAATAGAATTTGTAGGTCAAATGGAATGAACACTGAGAGAGAAAGTAAGATTCCTCTACAAAGTGGTTGTACCAATTTGTACCCCCACCAAAAGTGCCTTTCTCCAAACCTGGACCAACACAAAATATTGTGAATGTACTTATTAACTTTTACTATATCTTTTTTATTTGCATTTTCCTGACCACTCATTTTTATTGTGATTTGTACTCCTATGAATATTCTATTTTTAAATTGTGTTTGTGGTTTTCTTACTGGTTTTAAGAACTCATATAAGTTATGGATAGTACCCATCTTCTGCTCATATACATATCAGTCTTTATCTTGTATTTCAACTGTGCTTATCATATCTATTCTTCTGTGGAGAAAAATTTTAATCTTTTTTTTGTCAAACATGTCAATCATTTTTTTTTTATGGCTTGTGGGGTTTGTTTTACTTAGGAAGACTTGCCCACCTCCCACATTATAAAATTAGCCTCTAGTATTTTCTTCTATTATTTTTATACTCATTTTGTATATTTAAATACTGATTTGTGTAAATTAATTTTTGTGTGTGGTGTGAGGTAGGGTTGTCACAATGCTATTTATTAAATTTTCCCCACTCATTTGAAATGCCACCTCTACCATATATTAAATTCAAATATATGTAGGTATTCTTGTGGGTTCTTGATTCAAGTCCACTGATCTATTTGTCTCTTCCTGTTTTGGTACCATATCGTTTTCATTACTGTAGTTTTAGGTTTCATTCTTTTGTAGGTCAACTTTCTTCTCCCTCTCTAATTCCCTACCCAAACACTTTGCTCTTTTCCTAAATTTCCTTGAGTATTTTTGTACATTTTTTCTACATATACTTCAAAATTGTCAAAATCCATAAAACTTCTGCTTCTCAAGTGAGATTGCAATGAATTTATGGATTAATTTGAAGAATAAAAGAAATGGCTTCATAACATTGACTTTTTTTTTTTTAATGTTTGTTTATTTGTAAGAGAGACAGAGAGACAGAGCTTGAGCAGGGGAGGAGCAGAGAGAGAGGGAGACTCAGAATCCGAAGCAGGCTCCAGGCTCTGAGCTGTCAGCACAGAGCCCCACGTGGGGCTCAAACCCACGAACTGCGAGATCATACCCTGAGCCGAAGTCAGATGTTTAACCAACTAAGCCACCCAGGTGCCCCTAACGTTGACTCTTTTGAGTCAGGAGTACAGCATATCTTCCCATTTTGTGTTCTTTCATAAAATTTCTTTATCTAGAGTTTGCATAGGTTTTATTAGGTTTATTCCTAGGTATTTTATAGTTTTTGCTAATATAGTATAAGATCTTTCCACTGTATTTCTAGTTAGTCATGCCAGCATGTATCAAATCATGTATTTATTTTCTACCTGGACATCTTGCTAGACTCCTTTAACAATTCTAATAGTTTTTCACTTATTTAACATGGATTTTTCTAGGTGGAAAATCTTGACATCTATAGATAATAATAATATTATCTTCTAATGCATACTCTACCTCTTATTATTCACTTGTCTTGTGGTACTTAACAGCTTAAACCTCTAAAAAATTTTGGACTAATCCAGAAGTTTGGAATAATAATGTCAGTGGGTTTTGTTTTTGTTTTTTTTTTTTTTGTCTTGTTCCAACATTGGGAATGCTTCTAACAGACATTTGCAGAGTTCTCTGATATGTAACTTTTATCAGAGTAAGGAGTTTCCTTTCTGTAACCAGCTTTTAACAATTTTTATTAGAACCTGCTCTTGTTTTTTCTTTTCCCCAGTGTCTGATTATTCTTATTTCTCAATTTATATTTATGAAGTTCGTGGATATTTTCTTATTAAGTGGATTTCCTCCAGTTACTGCAGTGGCTCCCCCAAATTCACTTATTGAAATCCTAACCCCCAAGGTGGGGGTTTTAGGAGATGTGGCCTTTGGGTGGTGAGTAGGTCATGAGAGCAAAGCCGTCATGAATGGGATTAGCATCCTTATAAAAGAGGCCCCAGAGAGATCCCTGACCCCTTCTGCCATGAGAGGTTATAGGGAAAAGACAGCCATCTAGGAAGCAGAATCCTTTGTCTTACACTTCCTAGCCTCCAGAGCTGTGAGAAGTAAATGTCTGTTGTTTACAGGCCACCTGGTCTGTGGTATTTTGTTATAGCAGCTCCGGTGGACTAAGTGACTTAAATCTGTCTCTACAACAGGCCGTTCCTTCAAATGGAGCAGAGGCACTCTGGTGTCAGCGTGCTGTCTGACAGGCCTCCTCTGAGTGTGTATCGGCAGGGGGCAGACAAGGAGTAGACAGACAACCAATGTCTCTTGGAGATATGCAAGGATTCAATAGGATAATAAACATGAACCATCAACCTTTAACCTACCTTATACCAAGTCTCAAGTTTTCCTTATAATGGCTCAACAGGAAACAGCCTTCTCTTCCACGCCACTGCTAGAGGCTTCCAGGATTATCTAAGCTCGAGTATAACATTTTGTATCTTTCTTCTTAGACATCCAAAGCCTACCTGATCTCACTTGATTGCTCTAGCTGTGTCCCCATGGCTTCTGTGTCCCTGTCTCTCTGGTTCCTTTTCCCCACAGAGCAAAGAGGGAAACAAATGGATGTGTGTGTTCCGTCTCTCCCCTGTGCTGACCTCATTCTAACCAGAAAATGGCTTCTCTGAGGTCCACATCTGTAACCATGGGCTTACCCCTCCCGCCCCGGACTACATCCTGCGCTCTGAGTGCGTTTTTCTGCTCTGCTCCTGTCCACTTTCCGGTTCTTGGCTTTGTCTTCCATGTATAGCCCACCACTGCCCACTGAAACTGCCCTTTGCAGAGCCACCATTCCAGCTGGGATGCTCCTGGACAAGTTCCTTAACCTTTCTGAGATTCCCTTTACTCACAGGTTAATTAGGAAAACAATTGTAGTTTCATGGAGCTGTTGACTTTAAGTGAGATGTAGGTAAAATACCTACCATCTTAGAGGTATTCAAAAACTGTTTGTTCCCTAATCTTTCTAGATCAGTGGTTCTCATCCTGGATGCACACTGGAATCCTAGGAGGTATGCTGTCTGAGGCCTATTTGAAATATGCCAATGGCTGGCTCTTACCTCCCAATTTAATTGGCCTGGGGCACAGCTTGGGTTTCAGAATTTTTAAGTTCCCTAGGTGATTCCCATGTCCTTGCAGGCTAAAAGACCTGTTCCGTGTTACACTGGATCTCAACTAGGAGCTGTTTTGTTCCCCCAATCCAAAGAGAGGCCAGGGGTGCTGCTGAACATCCTACAATGCACAGGACAGCCCCTACACAAAGAACTGTCCAGCCCCGAATGTCAGTGGTGCTGAGAGGAGAACCCCTGGCCTGTGTGCTCCCTCAGATCCCTTTGGGGCTAAAGTTTCATGGGTCAGTTATTTAAGAATGATGTCTAAATAATAATAATAAATGTCAAAGGTGCTACTGGGATGACAATTCTACCTACCAGTAAGTTTGCATTGATCAACTCACTATGAATTCTTAGTTTCCAATCTAAGCCCCTTCCTCCCATCTCCCTTCAATATTTCACCCAGTCTGTTGGCCATGGGCCCCTGAGTTGCATGCAACCCCAGCAACAGAAATCCCGGCTTAGAGCACCTTCCTGCGGGCTGTCTTTCCGGCATTCAGAACCCTTGCTTGCTTTCTTAATGCATGGCAAAAGAATAAAAGACTGAGAAAAGGAACAGCAAAGAGTTAGATTTTTCCTGAAGTCCCGTAAGACCTTGATTGTATCTCCAGTTTGGCACTTGCCATGTTTTACTGTAATTTATGCATGTGTTCTCCCCAGTTAGGCTGTGTACTCTTTGAAGACATTCCAGCCTTAGACATTCCTTCTCTCAAGTACCCTTTGTGTGCTTACAACCGTGCTGAGTGGTGACATACAGAAATCAAGGTTCTCCTGAGACTACACATGTGCTGTGCAGCCTGTTTCAGGGGCCTGTGCTCAGACACCGTTAGCCTACCTTCATCATGAGACCTCCTTCGTGGCACTTGAGTCCTATGTTTCGCTCCTAGGCTGTTGGAATCCTGGGGCCACCTTCTTTGTGTCACACAGCACTTACACAACTGGAGAAGGGGGGGTGGGGTGTTGTATCAGCACCTGCATTTATAGCTGAGGACGCTGAGCCCAGCGTGGTTGAGGGACCTGCCGAGGTGAACAATTTATGAGTGGCTGAGTCAGGCATTGTCCCTGCTCGTGGCCGTTGGCAAGAAAAATGTGGCCAGGGGATGAGACGTAGGGGAGAAACTGTGCCTTCTCCCTTCCCCCCAGCAGTAGAAGAAAGATATATTCAAACTCCATGCAGCCTTTTTGTCCCCTCCACACTGTTCCGTGCCTCCCCCCACTACTACCTCCTGCTTGATGAAAGTCATCAGGCCTGCCCTCACCAAGAGCCCACGGGCTAGGTTGCCATAGTTATGCCTTGGTCACTAGACTTTCACCATCTGCCTTAGCAAAGCTCTTCTGAAACCAGCATCTAAAAGAACAGCCACCTCTTATAAAGAGTAGAATATTTTGGAGACATGAAACATCCTGGTTTTCTTTCTTCTTTTTAAATTGTAGTAAAGCATATATAACATACAACTTTTCGCTTTAATGATTTTTAAACATTTAATTGGGTGACGTTGAATACATTCATGCTACTGTGCAACTATCACCACTATCCATTTCCAGAACTGTTTCATCATCCCAAAAGCTGTACCTAAGAAACCATAATGCCCCATTCCCCCCTATCCTAAATCCCTGGTGACCTCTCCTCTCCTTTCTGTCTCATGAATTTGCCTATTCTAGGCACCTCATACAAGTGGCATCATACAATAATTGTCCTTCTGTGTCTGGATTATTTCTCTTAGCATAAGGTTCTCAAGGTCCATCCATGTTGGATGGCGTCAGAAACTTGTACCTTTTATGTATAATATCACATTTTGTTTATCCACTCATCTGTTCATGGATGGTTGGGTTATTCCCACCTTTTGGCTATTGTGTACAGGTAACTGTGTGAGTCCCTGCTCTCAGTTCTTTGGGGTATGTACCCCGGAGCGGAATTGCTGGGTCGTACGATAATTCTGTGTTTAACTTTTGAGGAACTTCCAGACTGCTTTCCACAGTGGCAGCACCATTTTCTGTCCCCACCAGCCATGCACACAGGTTCCAGCTTCTCCACATCCTTGCCAACACATCAAGCGTGTCTTTAAGAGTATTTAAGCAGATGGTAAGACATGCCTCTGTGGTCTGCGTTCGGGCATAAGAACAAGATGCTGAGACGGGCTTGTGACCCTCCTCAGTTACCTTCTGCACGTAATGGCAGCTCCGGGAGATGGTCAGACAGCAAACACCACGTCATGGCTGGATGTTCCTCGTTAGTGACGGCATGAAAAGGCTGTCACCGAGTGTTTGATTTTTGTTATGTGGACTCAGCTCTGACCTGTTCTTCAGCAGCAAGCATTTATAATTCCTGTCCAAAACCAAATCTTTGCAAACAAAGATCCTGTGCAATCTTGCTGTGATTTGGGAAGACGCTGTTGTTGGTTTTAGCCCTCCTGGACTTCATTTTGCATCACACCCTTCCACCTGGCGTCTGACAGCTCGCATCCGTTTGATTTCGAAAGGCTCTGATGTCCTTGTGTCTGTTTACGTGGACTTTCTTTTCACTTCTGCAGTCACTCTGCCTTGAAAAGCTTTCAGATACGGTGGAATAAGATGAAATCAACTGCCCCTTATGCTCATTATTGTTTCTCATCTTCTGCTTTTTAGGTAGCACCTAGTTGCCTGGAAATGTAAGCGTGAGTGTGCCTGTTTGTACTTAGATTTGCCTTTTGTTTTATGGGGAATAGTTAAGCTGTGATTGGGGTTTTTTTTTTTTCCTTCTAATTGCATCATCTGTCGCAGACATATGCGGAGCACCCACACCTGCTTTTCTGTACCTAATGGGATGCTTTCCTCAAATGCAGGAAACAGCTGCTGAGTGGGGGCTGGGTCTTGCATGTTTATGGAAGTGATTTGACAGCCCTGTCCCTGTAGGGAGAATAGGATTCTCTCCCGGCCCACTCTGGGCAGCAACACCTCTGGAGAAGATCGTCTGCAGGGCTGTTAATTGCTCCCAGGTCTCCTACCTGGATCGGGGCAATAACTCAGAACCCATTGTCTGTGAGTCTGGCGTGGATAATGTCGTCCCAAATCTCCCCATTCCCTAACCCACTTGGAAGTGCCGCTAAGCCTTCCCTCTCTGAATCAAAGTCTGGCTTTCTGCCGTGTGTTAGATGGCTGAGCCTCCACGTTAGGGAATTAATACAAGATAAGGAAGACATATCTAAGGTGTTAAACAACCTTTATTCAATATATGACTCAAAGTGAAGGGATAGCTGAGAAAAACAGTAACCTTGAGGCTTTCTTGCCCAGGAGCTCCAGGCCACCCATCCTGGCCGCTCCAGGTTCATACCATCTTTTGGAATGTCCCTTATCTTCTCTTGAGGGTTAGAGCTTCGGAAATGGGAAATCTGCCTTCCGGGACCGTCCCCTCCTCTCTCCGGTTCAGGAGAAGCTGAACATCTTTTTTCCCGTTTGTCACTAAGCAGATCTCCAGTGAGAGCTGCTCTTCCTTTTGCTAACAAATCCCTGAAGGGGTGTGCTTTGAAGGCAAGCCTCTTTCCTCCTTCCCCTCTGGGTTGCCCCTACTACCTCTCCTCCAGCTGTTTCAACCAGGCATCAACAGCTCTTAGAAGAACTTTCCACCTCTCCTAATCCTGCTCTACCCTTTTCCCAAGCCAGACACTTGGATTCAAAATCATATAAAGGCCAGTATGAAAAAGATCTCCTGCTTCTGAGTTCTAAGTCAATATTCATGTCCTTCCTCGGAAAAGAAACTTTCACATAGGCCCCCCAGCCTCCCACCCCATCCTCTTTTGTGGCCTGGCAGTCACACTTATATTTATTGTGCTTTGGGAGCCTAATTTATTGATCTCCTCAATCAGTAAAACTAGTAGTTGTATAATCTGATTAGGTCAAACACTGCTCTTTATCTGACTCAATACTCATGCAAAATAGTTAAAACATTTCAGCAAATATCTATATGCACCTACTGTGTGCAGTGCATTGCAGAGACATAAAGTTGAACGGTGCACGGCCCCTGCCCCACAGGCATTTGTAAGCCATTTGAGAATCCTTTGATGATTTTGGTAAGAGACCCAGCAGTATGGGAGTACAAAGGATGGAGAAATCACTTCTAACAGTATACTCTGAGGAGCATGAGGAGGTGGTGTTTAAACTGGGCTTTTAGAGCAGGGGTTTGCAACCTGCTTTTATTTTATTTTTTTATTTTTTTATATGAAATTTATTGACAAATTGGTTTCCATACAACACCCAGTGCTCATCCCAAAAGGTGCCCTCCTCAATACCCATCACCCACCCTCCCCTCCCTCCCACCCCCCATCAACCCTCAGTTTGGTCTCAGTTTTTAACAGTCTCTTATGCTTTGGCTCTCTGGCACTCTAACCTCTTTTTTTTTTTTTTCCTTCCCCTCCCCCATGGGTTCCTGTTAAGTTTCTCAGGATCCACATAAGAGTGAAACCATATGGTATCTGTCTTTCTCTGTATGGCTTATTTCACTTAGCATCACACTCTCCAGTTCCATCCACGTTGCTACAAAAGGCCATATTTCATTTTTTCTCATTGCCACGTAATATTCCATTGTGTATATAAACCACAATTTCTTTATCCATTCATCAGTTGATGGACATTTAGGCTCTTTCCATAATTTGGCTATTGTTGAGAGTGCTGCTATGAACATTGGGGTACAAGTGGCCCTATGCATCAGTACTCCTGTATCCCTTGGATAAATTCCTAGCAGTGCTATTGCTGGGTCATAGGCTAGGTCTATTTTTAATTTTCTGAGGAACCTCCACACTGCTTTCCAGAGCGGCTGCACCAATTTGCATTCCCACCAACAGTGCAAGAGGGTTCCCGTTTCTCCACATCCTCTCCAGCATCTATAGTCTGCTGATTTGTTCATTTTGGCCACTCTGACTGGCGTGAGGTGATACCTGAGTGTGGTTTTGATTTGTATTTCCCTGATAAGGAGCGACGCTGAACATCTTTTCATGTGCCTGTTGGCCATCCGGATGTCTTCTTTAGAGAAGTGTCTATTCATGTTTTCTGCCCATTTCTTCACCGGGTTATTTGTTTTTCGGGTGTGGAGTTTGGTGAGCTCTTTATAGATTTTGGATACTAGCCCTTTGTCCGATATGTCATTTGCGAATATCTTTTCCCATTCCGTTGGTTGCCTTTTAGTTTTGTTGGTTGTTTCCTTTGCTGTGCAGAAGCTTTTTATCTTCATAAGGTCCCAGTAATTCACTTTTGCTTTTAATTCCCTTGCCTTTGGGGATGTGTCGAGTAAGAGATTGCTACGGCTGAGGTCAGAGAGGTCTTTTCCTGCTTTCTCCTCTAAGGTTTTGATGGTTTCCTGTCTCACATTTAGGTCCTTTATCCATTTTGAGTTTATTTTTGTGAATGGTGTGAGTAATGGTCTAGTTTCAACCTTCTGCATGTTGCTGCCCAGTTCTCCCAGCACCATTTGTTAAAGAGGCTGTCTTTTTTCCATTGGATGTTCTTTCCTGCTTTGTCAAAGATGAGTTGGCCATACGTTTGTGGGTCTAGTTCTGGGGTTTCTATTCTATTCCATTGGTCTATGTGTCTGTTTTTGTGCCATGCAACCTGCTTTTAGAAAGAGCCACCTAGTAAATATTCTAGGCTTCACAGGCCATTTGGTCATGACTGCGTCTACTCTGCTGTCCTAGTGAAGAAAGCACCATGGGCAGTATGTGAATGAATGGGTGTAGCTGTGCTCCGGTGAAACTTGATTTACAAAAAAAGGCAGTCACCAAGTTCGACCCCCATGCCGTAGTTGGCCAACCCCTGTTTTATAGGATGGATAAGATTTTATCAGAAAAAAAATAGGAGAAAGAATATTCCAGTCCAAAGGAGCCACATGAGCCACAGAGAAGGAGGAAATGTGAGGCATGTCTGAACATGGCATCTTATAAGAAAGTGAGGGCAGCCTTGACTTTTGAGGCTACAGCTAGCTATAGGTTAAGGCTATGGAAGACCTTTCATTCCAAACTCCATCCTTCGGATGGATCTTTGGGCAGTAGTCAGCCACTGAAGATGCTGGACAGGAGGAATGTTGCAACAGGATCATACCTCTGCTCTAAAGACAGCAGTAGGGAAGGAGAGGAATTGCAGAGCGACTGTTCTAGAAAGGCCAGGTCTATACCAACAGTCTGATGACAGGAAATGATGGATAAACAAAGATATCAGTATATCAGTGGGCTCAGTGATTCCAAACTGAGCCTTGCTTAAAAACCAGAATTTAAGTACATTTCTTTAATCCCGGAGTGTAGGCTAAGCATCTTATATATCTTATTAAACATACAACACATCAAAGTACTGCTGGATCACAGAATGATAAAGTACACTTGGCATTTTGAGCTGCTCTGAAGCAAATGAAAGTAGAGGAGACAGAGGAGTTACTTTCAGGAGTTGGAAATGTAAGTGACCAATCCGATTTTAAAAGACAAAGGTTGGGGGTGGGTAGATAATATGCAAATGAGTTGTATTTGAGAAAAGCTAAGTTTCTTCCCTCTTCTCTGATAGAGCATTCTGGAAACCTAGCTCAGTCTCATTGTCCTTGTTGGTGAGTTCTGGGGACACCAGAGCTCAGTGGTCATCTCGACCTTCACCTCTGGCAGTGACCTAATCCCCACAGCAATTTCTCATCGGGCAGCAGAGAGCCTACCCCCGTCCTTCATCAATGCTTTGTTTAAATTGAATTTTCAATGATCCCCAACACATCCTATGTCTAATGAGCTCCCAGAATTGCTGGGAAGACCAATATCAGCCCTTAAGGTAACTTTTTATTAATATGGTAGAAATTTGTACATCAAAGAAAAAGGATCTAATCCATAGACTTAAGTTTTCTTCTAAATAAATACTCCACGTTGCGGTTAGCCTCTTCTTTACTTACAAAATGTGAGTGGCTAAAACTAACCTGGAATTTTAAGAAAAATCAGTAGTCACCAGTTTGACTGGCAAAAGTGCCCAGCGTACATTCTCAAAATCTCAAACAATTCAACAGAAGCAGGATTGTGTCAGCTGTACAATGTAACTTTCTGGCTCTGTGGCCTCCAGTCAATTACTTGACCTCTCCATATATTATTTTCTTTATCTATAAAATGAACTGACAATAATACTTACAGGGTCGTTGAGAGGGTTAAATAAGATACTACTGGTAAAGCACTTAGCACGGTGACTGGCACGAAAAACTTACTCAATGAGTATTATTATTATTATTATTATTATACTAATTAGTATACTTATTAGTAATAAGTATTATTATTACTATTTTTATGGTTGTTACCATTACATAGACTAGTCCAGGATTGCACGGTTATAGAGCCACATATTTGTGCTTTGAGGTTTTGTCTGGACAATAAATACCTTTACAAAAGCAAAAGACTTTTTTCTAACCATATCAAGCCAGTAGGAAAATCAAAGTTTTATAGCACATGCTTTTATAACTGATAGTGAACTAGAACTAGAGAAGAGGTGTTTGGGTTGTATCCAGTCACTGGGATGTCCCCTAACTCGACTCACTGGCTTGAGGTGTTCCCAAGATGTTCGTAGATGCAGTCAGAAGTTGATCAATGCTCGTATATAAGGTCTGGGCAAAGAACAAGGAATGGGCTTTTAGACAGTCTACTTATAATGTGAATACTAACTTTCTGTTCTGTAATGCATTGGATTCTTTAAAATGTTCAGCTGACAGCACACCTTGATGGCTCAGTCGGTTAAGTGTCTGAGTCTGGCTCAGGTCATGATTTCATGGTTTGTGGGTTCAAGCCCCACAGTGGGCTCTGTGCTGACAGTATGGAGCCTGCTTGGGAGTCTCTCTTTCTCTCAATCTCTCTCTCTCTCTCTCTCTCTCTCTCTCTCTCCCTCTCTGCCCCTCCTCCACTCTTTCTCTCTCAAAATAAATGTATAAACTTTAAAAAATATATATGTTAAAGGGGCACCTGGGTGGCTCAGTCGGTTAAGCATCTGACTCCGGCTCAGGTAATGATCTCACAGTTCGTGAGTTCCAGCCCCATGTCAGGCTCTGTATCGACAGCTCGGCGCCTGGAGCCTGCTTCGGATTCTGTGTCTCCTGCTCTCTCTGTCCCTCCCCTGCTCATGCTGTGTGTCTCTCTCTCAAAAATAAAAGTAAACATTAACAATAATTTTTAAGTGTATTAAAAAAATAAAATGTCCAGCTGCATCTCAGAGACCCACAGAACAATCTCTGCTGTGAATGTGTGAGAGCCAAAGACACAGACCCTCAAGGTTGCTCAGCATAGGGACAGACCATGATACAGATGGCTCCTGGACAGGATGGAGACCTTTCAACCCAAGGTCTTTATCGGTCTCCTTAATTGATTACAATGAAATAAGTTTAACTTATCATCATAGAACTTTATCTCCTCTTCTGAAAGCACGAGTGAAAAAGAAATGCTCGTTTAAGTGCAGAAAACCTAATCTCTGACCAGAGCAATCAACTGGGGTAACACTTACTCATTTCACTTACTTCGAAAAAATAAGCTTTTTGTTGACGAATGAAGTATAACACATAGAGAAAAGCCCTCGGTCCAAAATTGTACAGCTTTGCTGAATTTTCACGAAGTGAACGTCCTCCCATAACTAATACCCAGATCAAGAAATAGTACTTTGTTGGGGCGCCTGGGTGGCACAGTCAGTTAAGCGTCCGACTTCAGCCAGGTCACGATCTCGTGGTCCGTGAGTTCGAGCCCCGCGTCAGGCTCTGGGCTGATGGCTCAGAGCCTGGAGCCTGTTTCCGATTCTGTGTCTCCCTCTCTCTCTGCCCCTCCCCCGTTCATGCTCTGTCTCTCTCTGTCCCAAAAATAAATAAACGTTGAAAAAAATAAATTAAAAAAAAAAAAAGAAAAAAAAAAAGAAATAGGACTTTGTTGACATTCCAGGGGCCCCTTAGAGTGTCCACCTCTCAGTCACTAATCTGCCCCACCCCCAAAAGGAACCACTACCCTGGTAACACCATAGATTAGTTTTGCCTGTTTCTAAAAAACCTTATATAAATGGTATATAACACTACATACACTCTTTTGTATGTGGCTTTATTTAGGGTGGGGGGATTGCTGAACATTGTTACGAGTATAGCATAAAATGAGAATAAAGATTTGCCCCTGATATTGAGCCAATTTTCTAACCTCATTTGTTGAATAGTTTGTTTATTTAACGCTGGAAAGTTAGAATGTGCTAGGTCCTCATATTTATCCTAGATCAATTCTGTAACTGTTCTGTTCCGTTTATCTGTCATGTAATTTCTACACCACATTTTGACCATTGCAGTCTTAAGATGTGCTTTAATATTTGGCAGGGCAAGTTACCCTTTTTTGCTTCTTTTTAATAATGTTTTAGACAATCTAGCAGGTTTCTATTCCAGGTCAATTTTGGAACCATCTTGTCACATTCAAGGGGAAAAAAATCCTATTAGCGTTTTCAGGTGAGATTGTGTTAAATCCACTGGATAAGCACGTATTGAGCACTTGCTGTCTGCCGGACTCTGCTCCAGGCACTGATAACACCACAGAGAACAAAGGCACACTCACCTTTGTTGATTTACATTCTAGTCCGGGAGACTAAAGTCAAGAGAACAAAAAGATAATTTCGGGTGGGGATTTGTGCTGTCAAGAAAATAAAACTGGGACAAAGGTGAACACGAGACCGGCTGGAGAAGCAGGGTGCTCCTCGAGTTAGGTGGTCAGAGAAGGTCTCTCACACTGAAATTGGCACCTACAGAATGCCGGGAGATCTGTAAATCTATAAATTGTAGATCTATAAATCAGTTTGGGAGGACTAGTTAAGCAATAAAATAGTTAAAATCATTAAAACATCCAGGCCAGGAACATAGCATTTATTTCCACTTATTCAAATACTTCATATCTGCCAGTAAAATTTTGATGTTTTTCATGTAGATTTTCTGTATTAGTTGTGAAGATTGGTCTTAAGTATTTACTTGTATTTTGTTGTGGGATGATGATGATAATGATGATGATGATGGAGACTGAAATACGTTTCTAGTTTATTTTCAAAATTATTATCCGTCTCCAGAAAAGTTACAGATTTCTTACATTTATCACTATCTGGCCACTTCGTTGAACTTTTATTAATTCTGAGTATTAGCGATTGATTCTCATGATTTTCTAATGATATAATCATATCATGTGGAAATAATGGTAATGTTGCCTCTTTTCTTCCTATAGTCATGCCTCTGATTTCTTTTTCGTGATACATTACCAAAAGTTTACCCACACTTTTAAAACTATTTTAAATGAGTGATAGCAGACATCTTTAATCTTCCTCTGATTTTATTGTGAATACCTCTCATTTTCACTATCAAGAAAGATAGATGTGTGTTCAATAAATATTTTGAGTGTCTTTATGATTACATGCTTATTATTGGATTAAGAAAGTCTGTTTCTAATTTGGTAAATGTTTTTACCAGGGTGACTTTTCAATGTCATTTTGGCATCTATTTAAATTATTTTTTCCTAAAAATTTCCGATATTAAATCATCCTTACATTCCTGGAATACAGCCTTCCAAGACAACCTGCTTCGTCTTGCTCAGTGGTTCTTTTAATGTTTTGTTGAATTCAGTGTGCTGGTACCTTACTTAGGATTTTTTAAATCGTTATTCATCACTGAGATTGGCCTGTTGCTTTCTTTTGTACTACATCTCTGAAGCTTAGGTTAGGTTAGCTTTCCAATTTTTACATGCTCTGGAAAAGTTTATATCATTACCTAGTCCTTTAGATTTTGATGGAAACTCACCAATAAAAAACATCTGGCCCTAGAATCTTTTTGGAAGAAATTATTTTTGGTAACTTTAAAAAATTCTTCTGTGGTTACTAGTCTGTCATGTTTTCTTGTTCATCTTAAGTCAGTTTGATAATTTTTTTAATGTATCTTTTTTCATGGAGAGTTTCAAATGTCATAGCATAGAATTACATGTAAAATTCACTTATAATTTAAATGTCCTGATGCTTTGTTTTATTTTAGTTGTAATGTCATCTGTTTCAGTTTTATTGCTTTTTTCAAAGTTGCTTATTAAAAAGGTACAGGGGCACCTGGGTGGCTCAGTCAGTTAAGCATACAGCTTCGGCTGAGGCCATGATCTCACGGTTCATGGGTTCGAGCCCCGCATTGGGCTCCACGCTGGCAGTATAGAGCCTGCTTGGGATTCTCTCTCCCTCTCTCTGTGCCCCTGCCCACCTCACACTTTCTTTCTCAAAATAAATAAAATTTAAAATAAATGAATAAATAAATAGGTACAGACTTCCAGTTATAAAATAAGTCATGAGGATGGAATGCACAGAGTGGCAACTATAGTTAACAATACTGTATTTCAGGGGCGCCTGGGTGGCTCAGTCGGTTAAGTGTCCGACTTCAGCTCAGGTCGCGATCTCGCGGTCCGTGAGTTCGAGCCCCGCTTCGGGCTCTGGGCTGATGGCTCAGAGCCTGGAGCCTGCTTCGGATTCTGTGTCTCCCTCTCTCTCTGCCCCTCCCCCATTCATGCTCTGTCTCTCTCTGTCTCAAAAAAATAACTAAAACGTTAAAAAAAATTTTAAATACTGTATTTCATATAGAGAATAAATCTTAAAAGTTCTCATCACAAGAAAAAAATTTTGTAACTGTGCATGGTGACAGATGTGAATTAGTCTTACTGTGGTGATCATTTTGCAATATATACAAATATTTAGTCATTATGTTGTACCTCTGAAACTAACATAATAAGATATTATGTATACTTTGCTTCTAAACATGGGTCCAGTGGTAATCTTCAATTCAAAACAAAAACTGTTGTGAGGAACCAGTTCTCAGTTTCTAATGCAAGTATTTTTTTTCATTCATAAACTAAGATGTCTACCTTGATTTCAATTTTTTAAGAAATACAAGGATTGATAGCTTTGACCACATCTCATAAATTCAGTATGCGCCCATTTTCTTTTTATTTTGTCAGTCAGTAATTCTCAAATGTTTTGGTCTCAGGACCCCTTCACACACTTAAAATTATCAAAGACCCCAAAGAACCTTTGTGTGTATGAGTTGTATGTATTGATACTTCTAGTCTTCAAAACTTAAACTGAACTTCAAAAATTATGTCTTGATTCATTTTAAAAATGAATGTTTTTGAAAAGTATTTCAAATTTGAGAAGAGTGGGGCGCCTGGGTGGCGCAGTCGGTTAAGCGTCCGACTTCAGCCAGGTCACGATCTCGCGGTCCGGGAGTTCGAGCCCCGCGTCAGGCTCTGGGCTGATGGCTCGGAGCCTGGAGCCTGTTTCCGATTCTGTGTCTCCCTCTCTCTCTGCCCCTCCCCCGTTCATGCTCTGTCTCTCTCTGTCCCAAAAATAAATAAAAACGTTGAAAAAAAAATTTAAAACAAATTTGAGAAGAGAGGCATTATTTTACAATTTTGCAAATCTCTTTTACTATCTGGCTTAAAAGAAGACTGCTGGATTCTCATGACAGCTTCTGTGCTCAGTCCATTATGACGTGTTTTGGCTGAAGCACGTGAATGAAATCTGGCTTCATATAGATACATAGTTGGAAACTCTTTTCAGACAATTGTGGATCTTTTTTTTTGATACTATGCCAGACTAGAAAAGTGGTAGCTTCTTGAAGATTCATTACAGTGTTGAATCCGAAACCATATCAATTACCTGCTTATGCCCTTGACATTCATGAAAGAGTGAGAGGGGAAAAAAGGGCAAATAACATGTTAGTGGTATTATGTAAGTAGACATGATATCACAGACCCCCTGGGAGGGTCTCAGCGACCACACTTTGAGAAACGCTATTCTAAACAAATGGAGTATATATAATTTTTAAAAACGTTTTATTGTGAGATAATGTTATATTTACAGACGAATTGCAAAGGTAATACAGCTCCCATATACCCTTTACCTTGCCTCCCTAATGTTAGCTTTTTTTAATGTGGTAAAATATCTATAAAGTAAAATTGTCATTGTAACCATTTTAAGGTACAGTCCGGTGACATTAAGTGTGGTCACGTCATTGTGCAACAGCCACCACCATCCGGGTCTAATACTTCTCTCATCTTCCAAAACTGAAACTCCCTATCCATTAGGTATAATTTTGATTTACTTCTTACTCCAAATTATTTAAGGCGTTTATTTATATGTGTAAAGGTTACATTTGTGCTGTCTATCTCTGATTTTATTGCTTTGGAGAAGGTGATCTGCATAATTTCAGGAGTTGGAGTGAGTAAAAACAGTAGGAAAACCGGTCTCCTTCTCTGTACTGATTGAATCAGAGCTGTAGGGTTTGTACCAAACCAAGGAGGTGACAGCCGTCCCTCTACATAAGAGTGCCTTTGTCTTGAGATGGCCAGAGGGCTCTTCCTTCATCACCTCATCAGTACTTGTCTTTCTGTATAAACCGTGAAACCAGCACACGATGGGGACAGAGAGAGTGACGATGGTGGTCTTTTACCCACGAACACCGTGCAACTAAGCTCAGGTTGGAAGGACAGAGGAAGGAAAAATCCCTGGAGCCATGCTTGCTAGAAAGCGAAATTGTATTTTTGGCGGTGGTGGCGGTGGTGATGATGGTGATAGTGAGGATGTTGGTGTGGGTGGTAGCGACAGTGATATGAATTCCATTGTTTCACTCTGTGCAGAAAAAAGTGGCATTAGGGTAAGGGGAAGATTCCTAGCACCGCTACACTACATTTTTGTCTGTGAAGGCCAGAGAGTAAATATTTTTAAGCTTTGCACACCGTATGGTCTCTGCCACAGGTACTCAACTCTGCTGTTGTAGTTTAGAAGCAGTGATAGGTTTCCCATAAAACATCATTTATGAAAACGGACAGCAAGCCAAATTTGGCCCAGTGGGCTATCATTTGCCAACCTGCTCTACACTAATGCCTGGTACAGCTGAAAACTTAGCTACAAGTTAGGAGTATCTCATTCTTCACCTTCAGTTGATCATCTTAAAGGAAAATTCTGCCAGCACCCAGATGAACCAAGGCAACAGACAATCGCAGACACTGCTTATCAACAAGTACCAAAACTGGACTCATTCCTCATTCCAACATTTGGTTGAGAAAATTTCATAGTCAATTCTAAGCATACGGCTAGAAGGACAGCGACCACTAGGGAACAAAAATTAAGCTGCCAACATCTTAGATGTTCGTTTTCTTTAATTGTTTGTCCTTTAGGACTGTTTCTTTTTTCATTTTTTTAAGTTTATTTATTATACTTTTTAAAATTTATATCCAAGTTAGTTAGCATATAGTGCAACAATGATTTCAGGGCTAGATTTCTTTTTTTTTTTTTTTAATTTTTTTTTAACGTTTATTTATTTTTGAGACAGAGAGAGACAGAGCATGAATGGGGGAGGGGCAGAAAGAGAGGGAGACACAGAGTCAGAAGCAGGCTCCAGGCTCCGAGCCATCAGCCCAGAGCCTGACGCGGGGCTCGAACTCACGGACCGTGAGATCGTGACCTGAGCTGAAGTCGGACGCTTAAACGACTGAGCCACCCAGGCGCCCCAGGGCTAGATTTCTTAATGCCCCTTACCCATTTGGCCCATCCCCCCCCCCACAACCCCGCCAGTAACCCTCTGTTTGTTCTCCATATTTAAGAGTCTCTTATGTTTTGTCCCCTCCCTATTTTTATATTATTTTTGCTTCCCTTGTGTTCATCTATTCTGTGTCTTAAAGTCTTCATATGAGTGAAGTCATATGATATTTGTCTTTCTCTGACTAATTTCGCTTGGCATAATACCCTCTAGTTCCATCCATGTAGTTGCAAATGGCAAGATTTCATTCTTTTTGATTGCCGAGTCATACTCCATTGTATATATGTACCACATCTTCTTCATCCATTCATCCATCAATGGACACTTGGGCTCTTTCCATACTTTGGCTATTGTTGATAGTGCTGCCATAAACATGGGGGTGGCATGTGTCCCTTTGAAACAGCACACCCGTATCCCTTGGATAAATGCCTGGTAGTGCAATTGCTGGGTCATAGGGTAGTTCTATTTTTAGTTTTTTGAGGAACTTCCATACTGTCTTCCAGAGTGGCTGCACCAGTTTGCATTCCCACCAACAATGCAAAAGAGATCCTCTTTCTCCGCATCCTCGCCAACATCTGTTGTTGCCTGAGTTGTTCATGTTAGCCATTCTGACAGGTGGGAGGTCGTATCTCACTGTGGTTTTGATTTGTATTTCCTGCATGATGAGTGATGTTGAGCGCTTTTTCATGTGTCGGTTGGCCATCTGGATGTCTTCTTTGGAGAAGTGTCTATTCCAGTCTTTTGCCCATTTCTTCACTGGATTATTTGTTTTTGGGGGAGTTGAGTTTGATAAATTCTTTATAGACTTTGGATTCTAACCCTTTATCTGATATGTCGTTTGCAAATATCTTCTCCCATTCTGTCGGTTGCCTTTTAGTTTTGCTGATTGTTTCCTTCACTGTGCAGAAGCTTTTTATCTTGATGAGGTCCCAGTAGTTCATTGTTGCTTTTGTTTCCCTTGCCTCTGGAGACGTGTTGAGTAAGAAATTGCTGCGGCCCTTTAGGACTATTTAGTTTACCTCTTACTGTCGTTATGTTCTGCTGTTCTATTTTTTTTTTTTTTATTTGAGAGAGAGAGAGAGCACATGCGACTTGGGGAGAAGGACAGGGGTAGAAAGAGAGAAAGAGAATCTCAAGCAGGTTCCACGGCCAGCACGGAGCCCAACACAGGGTGCGATCCCATGACCCTGGGATCATGACCTGAGCCCAAATCAAGAGTCAGACCTCAACTGACTGAGCCACCCAAGCGCCCCTATTCTGTTGTTTTAAATAAGAACTTTATTTTATATGAAAAAATTATGCTGATCTACCTTAATTTTTCAAAATTGTGGGGTCTTGCCTGTTTGGACCAGGAGGCCATAACCAGGGCAATATTGCTTCCTTCTTCCTCCTGACAGCACTTTCTCTTTTTAGGAAAAGGCCATCAGAGAAAAATGAATCACCACTTAAAGGACAGAGCCCACAAATTAACCTTAATGAACATCTTAGAAATTCATCTGTATCAACCATCAGTCAGTCAAAAATATTTGAGTGCCTGTATGCAGATTACACTTACACATTCATTCATTCATTAGACATTTATTGAGTCTCTCAGGAGCTAAGTCTGCTTTAGGCGACAGTTATGACTTCAGTTATAGCTTCTTGTAAATGTCTGTTTTGTTCACATGTGTTCATACATATTCTATGTAATAATTTCTTCCACCTTCCCTTTTAATAATAGAAGCTCCTTGAGTGAAAGTCTGCATTTTCCCTTTTCTTCATGAACCTCCAGAGTTCCCGGCTGCTGGGAAGCCTTTAGAATCCAGCCTTCTATCTTAAGCCCCATCCAGAATTCTTCCCCTAATTTCCCCATAGTACCCAAAGGTTGCAAAGACCATTTTCCTTTCTGCCTTTAAGGGTTTGTGTAGAATTACCAGGACCCAGACTTCACCCTAAAGATGCGTGTTATCTACTACATGCTCAAATGAAGTAATCCTGAGGTAATACCTGAATCGTGTCCTAACTTTTAGAGACTCCATATTGCATTTGATTCATAAAACTGAAAGTAAAATGCTAATGTGTAAAAAAGGTTATTCCAGGTAATAAAATCTGTTCCCAGCCTTTCATAATCAGTTCCAGCCCCATCGACAAGCTTATTAGCTGAAATAATGGAGGGAAAGGGGGAAATGAAAACCTTTATAATTAAAAAGAATAACGCTTTTCTATTAAGTTACCTGTTTAATACTCTTAGTTGTTTTTTTTTTTTCTTTCTGTGAGCTGCCTGTAATTTTTAAAAACCTACCTTCGAGGGCAAAATGTGAACATCTTGGAATAATCACCCCCTGTCCGTTATTTATTTTTAGTCATTCACCCTGACATTTCCATTTCCAGTGGTGACAGATGTTCCAGAACCACATGCATCTGGTGCTTCTGGAGAGCAGGGTCCTTTAACTGCCATCTCCCCATCCCGGCCAGCCCATGAGATAACGCACATGAAAGTCTTTTGTCCATCGGTGGGTGACTGGCCAGGGCCAGGGGCCATACACCCTGAAGCTCTGCCCATAAGGACATGCAGAGACCTTCATTTTAATTCCTCCTCACTGAGATTCTGATAAACAAGTGTCTGAAACGACCAAAAAAGTAATAGTAATCCTCCTCCTACAGGAAGTTTCTATAAAGTGCTTTTAACTCTCACAAAGTGTTTATCCCTTTGGGATCCTCAAGTGGATGTGTAGAGTCAGACCATGGAGGGATTTTGGTGCTGGCACGGACTTCCTGCTCTGGAAGCCACCACCCGGTGACTTGGGGTGCTGGGGAACGCTGGGCTTCCAGAAGCAGCATCCATGAAGGGGCAGCGGAGAGAGCCCCAGAAGTGGAGCCTCAGTCGGTCTTGGAATTCTGCATCCATCCCTGGGCGGCTCTGTGATCTCGGGCACGTTACTTGAACTCTGCGACTCTCCTTCTCCTCACATGGGAATGGGAGAAGAGGCGAGAGTTTTAAACGAGGTGTTATATAACTCTAGGTGCTGTCATAAAATCAGTGAGCCAGGGCAGAGAGCCAAGGGCATCCAGGCTTCACTCCCAGCCAGAAAGGCGTGTGGGGCCTGGGTGCCAGGAGACCGGGCTGCCCACCTAGTGCTGCGTGCCTGAGGACAAGCTAGGTACCTGGGGCAAGTCTCCCTGCCTCACCTCAGTGTGCTCCTCCGTAAAGTGGAGCAGGTATGCTAGCACCCACTTTGAGGTCATGGGGACTAAGAAGAGGGTGTGGGTAGGAGTGTTCACACCTCATCTGGAGAGGACTCTCCAGGTGCTGCTGCTCTCCATTGGGTTATGAGTCTAGAATCCTGTCTGGAGCTGTTTGGACCCCGCTCCCCCATGCCCACCTTTCGTGAGCACAGACAGAGGCAGAGAGCTGACTTTCTCCTGAGGCTGCCTCTTTAACCATGACCAGCCCTCAGTGTGCAACCAAAACCTGCCTCTTTAACCCTCCCGCTGGTGATCCGTAAAATGGGATAAATGCCCAAGCCGCTCTCCAGTTAAGGTTTTTTTATGCCAATTGAATCAGATTCAGTTAAGCACTGAAGTCAATCTTTAAGGGAAAAATAAAGAGAAAAATAAATCAAAAGGTCAGCCATAGGGAAATTTGCAGAAGGGCTCTCTCCTTACCCTTTGTCTTGGCCCTGGTGATGTAAATGAAGCTTTGTGATGGGTGGATAATACATGCATGTCTCTTTTTCTGTCCCTTTATTTTTTTTAATTGAAGTACAGTTGATACACAGTGTTACATTAGTTTCAGGCGTACAAAATAGCGATTCAGTAAGTCTCTCCATTATGCTATGTAACCACCTGTCACCATGCAATGCTACGACAGTACCACTGACTTACATTCCCTATGCATAAATTTCATCCCTATGACTTTTTCACCATATAACTGGAGGCCTGTATCTCCCACTCCCCTTCACCCATTTTGCCCAACCCCACAACCATCAGTTTGTTCTCTGTATGTATGGATCTGTTTCCACTTTGGTTTTGTTTTTTAGAGTCCACATATTTGTGAAATCATATGGTACTTGTCTTTCTTTGTCTGACTTACTTCAGTACCCTGTAGACCCCTCCCTGTTGTTGCAAATGACAAGATCTTGTTCTCTTTTTTTTTTTTTTTTGGCTGAGTAATATTCCATAGTGTGTGTGTGTGTGTGTGTGTGTGTGTGCATGCCACATCTTCTTTATCCATTCATCAGGTTGCTTCCATATCTTGACTATTGTAAATAATGCTGCAGTGAACATAGAGGTATATATATCTTCAAATTAAGTGTTTTCATTTTCTCTGGATAAATACCCAGTAGTGGAATTACTGGATGATTTTGTATTTCTATGTTTAATATTTGAGGAACCTCCATACTGTTTTCCATAGTGGCCACACCAATTTATAGTCCCACCAACAGTGCATGAGGGCTCCTTTTTCTCCATATCCTCACCTTTTCTTTCTTGTCTTTTTGATTCTAGCTATTCTGACTGGTGTGAACTGGTAACTCATTCCGGTTTTGACTTACATTTCCCCGAATGATGAGTGATGATGAGCATCTTTTCACGTGTCTGTTGGCCATCTCTGTCATCTTTGGAAAAATGTCTATTCAGGTCCTGCCTGTTTTTAATTGAATTATTTGGGTTTTCTTGGTGCTGAGTTGTATCAGTTGTTTAATATTTTGGATATGAACCCCTTAATGGATATATCATGTACGAATATCTTCTCCCATTCAGGAGGTTGCCTTTTCGTTTTGCTCCTCTTTTCCTTCGCTGCGCAGAACCACCTATGTTTTATTCTAGGATTTTAATGGTTTCACGTCTCCCACATAGGTGTTTAATCCATTTTTATTTTATTTTTGTATGTGGTGTAAGAAAGTGGCCCAGGTTCATTCTTTTGTGTGTGGCTGTGTCCAGTTTTCCCAACATCATTTATCGAAGGGACTGTCTTGTCCCCATTGTATATTCTTGCCTCCTTTGTCATATACTGTTATGCCCAGAATTCGTGATCCCCAAAGACCACCAGGAAGCCGAGTCCGATGCAAAAGCAAAAGAGCCTTTATTCGAGCTAGCTCGAGCTCAGTCCCCTACCTGCACCGACGCAGCGGTGAGATACCAGGGAGAGAGAGCGAGTTTCAAAAGCCCAAAGGCTTTATAGGGGTCTAGGGGCAGCCGATTGGCTGGGGAAGGGGCGTGGCCTCGGCCGATTGGCTGGGGAAGGGTCAGAGTCCTGTTACGCAGGTCGCTGGGCGTGTTTTGATCAGGAAGTTTGAATGGGTGAGAGGGAGGTTACTCAAGGGGAGGAGGCGTGGTCTAGGTGAAGGACACAGAACAAGATGGAGTCGGCGGTCGTAGGCCCGCCCTTTCAATATTAATTGACTGCATACGTGTGAGTTTATTTCTGGGCTCTCTATTTTGTTCTACTGATCTTTGTGTCTGTTTTTGTGCCAGTACCCTACTGTTTTGATGACTGTGGCTTTGTAACATATCGTGAAGTCTGGAATTGTGATACCTCCAGCTTTGTTCTTTCTCAGGATTGCTTTGGCTATTCAGGAGAATGTCCCATTCTTAAGACCACTTGGCAGAACTGTCCTCTTTGGCATTGCTGGCTCCCTCTCTGGGATGTGGTTCAGTAGTTCAGAATCCTTGCTGAAGATCTGGGTCTTTATGGAGTTATAGTTCATGCTCTTCACTTGCTGGGAAGATGCTAGAATCTATGTTTATAGACTTTCACAAAGTTGCCTAGCACGATGGAGCCAGGGGTCAGTGAACATGCGAGGGACAGACATGGGGACCTGAGGGCCACCATCACCCAGCCTCAAGTAAGATTGTGAGAGTCATATTGATAATCCCCCCAAAGATGCCCCCACCTATTCCCTGGAACCCATGTACCTGGTAGGTTACTTGGCAAATGGGCATTGAAGTTGCAGATGGGATTAAAAATTTTAATAAGCTCTGTGACAAGATTATCCAGATGGATCGATGTAACCACAAGGTCCTTGTAAGAAGAGGGAGGCAGACAAGTTGGAGTCACAGATTTGAAGGTGCTTCACTGCTGGCTTTGATGATGGAAGGAAGGGCCCCGAGCCAAGGAGTGCAAGGAATGTGGCTCTAGAAACTGGAAAAGACAAGAAAATAGGTTATCCCCTAGACCTTCCATAAAGAAGCACCTGCCAACACCTTGATTTTAATCCAATGAGACCCATTTCAGACTTTTGACCCCCCTCCCCCACAGAAGGGCAAGGTAAAAAATGTGTGATGCTTTAAGCCACTGAGTTTATAGTGATTTGTTACAACAGCAGTAGGAAACTAACACACTCCCCTTCCTTGATTATCATCTGAACCCACTTCCCACTGTGGGAGTGTCATTCTTTTTTTTTTTAATTTTTTTTTCAACATTTATTTATTTTTTTTGGTACAGAGAGAGACAGAGCATGAACGGGGGAGGGGCAGAGAGAGAGGGAGACACAGAATCAGAAACAGGCTCCAGGCTCTGAGCCCTCAGCCCAGAGCCTGACGCGGGGCTCGAACTCACGGACCGCAAGATCGTGACCTGGCTGAAGTCAGACACTTAACCGACTGCGCCACCCAGGCGCCCCGTGGGAGTGTCATTCTTTACAGTCGCCTGGCTAAAGACTGAGACTGCCAAGGTGTTAACTCGTCATTAAGAGGCAGCTTTTCTGGAAAGAAAGGAGCACAGACATTGAATCCGGGCAGAGCTGGATGAGTTCCAGTGTCATCACTCCCTGGCTGCCCAGCCTTATTCCAATTACTTCATCTCTCTGACCTTTATTATCCTCATCTATAAAATGGGTATCACGTAAGAATGAAACTGCATCAGGCACTCATGGTGAAGCACCTGGCACCTCGTGGGCTCTCAACACATGACCTCATCTACTCCTGAGGCCTTCAAGCATGACTTCTTCTCCTTCCCTCCCCTGGGAAGAGTGTCTATTTTAATTGACATTCTCTTCCCTGTCTAGCGCTGGGTAGCCTTGCTCTGGGGGTTCCTAGTGACAGCACCGCAGGTTATTGGACCACCAGTTGGACCCAGGGCAGCTGGACAGTCCCTTCTCCAAGGGCAGTGAACACATGAAATCTTGGCAGTGCACGTACCCAGGAAGGTCAGAACCAAACAAGGATCGAGATTCCCAAAGAACATGCCGTCCAGGTGAAAACCTAAGCAAGGGCAGGTGGTGGTGTGCTTGGGCTGGGACCTCTCCACGAGGGGTAACAAAATCGCAACAAAATTCCGGCTGGGACCTTCACCCAAAGTAACACGGTGCGTTCTCTTTTCAAATGACCAGGGCCTCAGTAAAGTCAGTTTCCCATATAATTAGTTTAAAAGTAACAAAATACCGGGACATTGATATATACAAATGAGTGTTCCAGAACATCCAGGCACAAACTGATAAATGACACGTGGATCTGTGTGCACGTGTAAGGGAACATTTGAGTCTAATTTTTATTTTTCCATTATTCTAAATGGAATGGCTGCTCTGGGTTTTGAGAATTACAGAGATTATGAGGTCATCTTACTGGAAGTATTCTCCCAGGCCATCCTTCAGAACGCTTCAGAACTTTTTTTTTTCCTTTTTTACTTTGCTGGATGCCAAGGAGTTTTAGGTAGACAAAAGCTGCACTTGATAACGGGACCCGTATTCTTCCACCGGATCTTTTTTTTCACTCACTGCGTTGTGAGACTTAGCTCTTCAGTATGTGGGGAGCTACTAGCAAGCTGGAGGTCAGGAGCCGGCCATGGTGAGCTCAGCTCGGCAGTCAGAGCCAATCTCTCTAACTGGCCCCCTCCGCCTCCTCTGTGCCTGGGGGATCGGACCCGGAGATCTGAGTTCATGTGCAGCTCTGACATCTGAGGGTATCTTAGAGAAGCAGCAGGAGAGAGTGGGGGGAGACAAGTAATACTCAGTAGCTGCAGACCAGGTTCATTGGCTCAGCTCCCAGCAGTAAGAAACCCTGCTAAATCCTGGTATCTGGAGGGACTCACTTCCAGTGAAGAAGACACTTTGGAAATGCTAACCCGGGTGACATTTCATATTTAAATCTACCTTTTGGGGCGCCTGGGTGACTCAGTCGGTTGAGCGGCGGACTTTGGCTCAGGTCATGATCTCGCGGTCTGTGAGTTCGAGCCCCGCGTCGGGGTCTGTGCTGACAGCTCGGAGCCTGGAGCCTGTTTCCAATTCTGTGTCTCCCTCTCTTTGACCCTCCCTCGTTCATGCTCTGTCTCTCTCTGTCTCAAAAATAAATAAACATTAAAAAAATTTTTTTTTTAATATTAAAAAAAAAAAATCTACCTTTTAAGTGGTTGAGTAAACTTCATTTCCAAGTCCATACCCTGGAATTATAATTCCCAAAATCTCCAACTGGGCAAAGAAGAAACGTTTAAGGAAGAGAGGGCAGTTTCCTAAACCAATAATAAGAGGGAATTCCAACATTGCTTTTGAAGCGACACAAAAGTGTCAGATTTCTTGCTGTGGTTCTAGATGTTTGGTCATAGGTTCGTTTAGAGACTGAATCAGCCCTGCTGTTAACCCAAGGTTGATTTCAGGATGGCATGGTGGAGGAAAATACAGCCTATGGGAGAGGAAAAGCGAGAACCCACCCCCCTCTTAGTAGCCAGGCAATTTCTCATCGCTATCGAAGATGTGGAAGGCCAGAAAAATCCCTTAGTGGGAAGCATTGTGGGACGATCCATACGTCCATACATGCTTTCTGGTGGTGCAGCAGCCAAGCAGGTCCAAGTCCCGTGAGCTGTCTCCTTGGGTCCGCTGGCAACAAACAATCTTGAATTGATGGGGGATGGGACTCTGCGCGGAGACGCAGGCAAAGACCTTTCAGATGAAGGCTGACCCTTTGGTGAAGACCATCTGGGAGAGGCTGCCCCTTAGGTGTCCTCATTAGAAAAGCCATCCGCCACTGAATGGATTTTCACTTACGTCCTCGTGACTTTATTCTTCTTGTGCTGTCACGGCAATTCATCCAGTTCTGAATGTTTCCATTTCTCCTCTTGCACTTTTTCTTTACTTTATACTTCCCCCGACGGTACGGATTTCCGTCTGGTCAACTTTTCATCGGTGGCCTCCACATCACGGTTCCTGAGGACTTTCGACAGAGGCCTGGAGCCCTGTAAGCATAACTTTAAGTTATCTTATTTTCTTTCAACGTGGTTAAGCTTTTCCAGAATTATACCTTTTCCTTCGATTTATTCAACAAGTTTCCTCACAACTCTTCCTTTCCTCTGTTTAATTGACATTTCTGTTGGAAGTAATTGTGGATTCACATTCAGTCGGGATATATGCTACAAGTGGTATTTCAGTTTTTAACAGACTGAAAACTTTTGCTCCCAAACAAGAGTCATTAAAACCAGACAAATGGAAGAGTCTAACGATAGCTGCATTATCGTGTCCCGAGGAAACACGCATATGCCCTGGTCTTGCATTTTCAGGACCTGCTACTGTAACTACTTATTGTCAGAACTATGGTTTGTCAGGAGAAGCCCAACTCAGAGCAGCCCCTAGTGTTGAAGACCACCCCAGTAGACCCCCACAGGACCACAACAAAACATGCAGAACACCCCATGGCATCCACATAGAGCGTGCATGCACCTGGCGGCCAGGATAGCCCAAAAGTGGAGGGTTGGGGCGGGGGGGGCAGAGAGGTATATTAAGGAGCTGGTGTGTGTGTAATTGCCACCCTCATCTCTTAATTTAAACTTTTCCTTCTTGGGGCGCCTGGGTGGCTCAGTCGTTTGAGCATCAGGCTCTTGATTTTGGCTCAGGTCATGATCCCAGGGTCATGAGATCGAGCCCTATGTGGGGTTCCGGGCTGAGTGGAGACTCTTAAGATTCTCTCTCTCTTTCTGCCCCTCTCCCCTGCTCTCTCTCTCTCTAAAATAAATTAAAAATTTTTTAACAGTTAAACTTTTCCTTCTGTACCTCTTGTCTTCATAACTTCCTTCCTGTCCCCCCAAATCCCACAGAACAAGTACAGAACCTAGTGAGTTATTGTAAGGTAAAGAACTAAAGTCTGCCAGTGACCAGAAGGCCCTCCACATGCCCTGTCCCAATCTCTGCTCCCTCACTCCCTCTCCTAACTTGTATAGAAGTCACTTCCCTGTATTTATTCACAATTTTATTGCCCAAGTGTGCATCCCTGAACCTTATGGTTTAGTCTTGCCCATTTTTTAAATTTTTTAATGTTTGCTTATTTTTGAGAGAGAGGGAGAGAGAATGAGTGGGGGAGGGGCAGAGAGAGAGGGAGACACAGAATCCGAAGCAGGGTCCACGCTCCAAGCTGTCAGCACAGAGCCTGACGCAGGGCTCAAACTCATGAACTGTGAGATCATGACCTAAACTGAAGTCAGATGCTTAACTGACTGAGCTACCCAGGTTCTCCTAGTCTTGCCCATTTTTATTTAGATCCTGTAAGCATCTCTTCGTGTACAGATTCTCTCTTCTGTGTATGTGCTGTTGGGGACCCAGGGTGTTTGATTGTCATGATTCCCATAGTGGTGAGTTTTGCTGATTGCCCAGTCACGGTGCAGTTTAAAATGTTCCTCTATACTCTGCATTCTGCCACTTGGCAGCCGGATCGAAGGTTAGGTTAGAGTCAGGTTCAGGGCCCTGAGTGAGATGCTGCTCCTATGTTGGTATCTCTCTAGCTGATCAAGCTCAGCAAAGAGGCTGGCAAACTGTAGCTTCTCCCCTTCATAACTCTCCTCGAAGCCCCCTCTTGTGTCTGTTGCCCATCCTTGCCTTTCCAGGAGAGGGACCCACCTGGACATGCCCCAACAGAAGGCAGACCATAGCTCAGTGAAGGCAGAGGACCCTCTCCCAGTGGGAAGGAGGCCCCTCTTCTGCTATCCCTACCGCTGTGCCTGGGCCCTCTCATGAAGGGAGAGGTGCTGGGGACCACAACAGAGGCTGGTGAGAGGTGTTCTGACTCCCACCCTGTCTGGAGAGTCACAGCCCCCACGTCTAAGAACTGCACCCACTGGGTCCAGTACATGTGCTGCTTTCTTCTTCCTTCACAAGGAGGGAGAATGGCTTTGGATCCAAGTTCAAATCCCAGCTTCACGCCTTAGTAGCTCTGTGACCTTGAGCAAGTTACTTTGTCTATCTGATATGGTGGTTGGATAATTACATGAGTTAATACACAGAAAGCATTTAGGATATGCCTGGCACATAGTAAGTCCTCAATAAATGGTAGGTAGCTTTACTGCTATTATATAAGTAGCTGGTCTATTGAAACAGTTCTTTTATGGTAGCTATTATATTTTTTTTTGTTTATTTCTTTTGACATAGAGAGTGAGGGAGAGGCAGGGAGAGAGAGAGAGAGAGAGAGAAAGAATCCCAAGCAGGTTCCACACTGACAGCACAGAGCCTGACTCAGGGCTCAATCTCACAAACCGTGAGGTCATGACCTGAGCCAAAATCAAGAGTTGGATGCTTAACCAACTGAGCCACCCAGGTGCCCTGGTGGCTATTATCATTTAAAAAAAAGAACATGGGGACTTCCAGGTAGCTGAATATAATGGAAGCACCTAGGTGCCCACCTCCCTATTGCTGAGCGTGGAGCCTGCTTGGGATTCTCTCTCTCTCTCCCTCTGCCCCTTTCCCCCACTCTCATGTGCTCTCTCAAAATAGAATAGAATAAGATAGAATAGAATAGAAAAGAATAGAATAAAATAAAATAGTGTTAGACTGAAAGATAGTATTTTCGATAGATGGCAAAGGGCTCATGACTAATATCCTTAATATTGGTGAAAGCTCCTACAATTCACTACGAAAAGATAAAACAACCCAATGCAAAACCGGTAAATGATATAAACAAGTGATCTCCAGAGGGAAAAACGCCAATGATCAAAAACCATACGAAAAGATATCTATCCCCATTAGCAGTCAGGAGAATGCAAAGTGCCACAATACAATTTTTGCAGATGGCAGACATTTTAAACACAGTGTAGTAGACGAGGCCAAACTAGTGGGTAACTCTCGAGTGTGTAACACCACAGCGTGCAAGCCTTTGACTTAGTGGTTCCACTGCTGGCTACCCTATTAAAATATTCCTTTAAGATTACAAAGAAAGACCTGAGCAAGAATGTCTACTGCAATGAGTTTTATAAGCTGAAAAAATTAAATGCGGTCTAACCACCCAACAGAAGGAAAGTGATGAAATGTTATATTTCCATCCTCTGAGACACTCTGCAGCCATTAAAAATACCGGAGTCACTCTACATTCCATGACATGAAATGAAGATCCTTGAAAGGATGCTGGGCTTAAAAAAAAAAAAAAGTTATAACGGGGTCCCATTTTTGTATTAAAAAATGTGCTGTATGAAATTATACATAATTTTATATAGGTCTGTGTCTGCACATGCACAGAAAGGCCTGGAAGGTTATGCACCAAGCTGTTACATTTGGTTATCCTCATGGAGTGAAGTGAGATTGGGGCTAATGGGAGGAGTGAGAACATTGGCTTCTTACTTTTAAGATGCTTAATTTTGTTTTAATGAATAATTACTTGTGGGATTTTTTTTTAATCAAATTATTCTGATGAAAAACACATGGAAAATAAAACTGCCAGAGGTAACACTCATGTACAGCCGATAAATCAAATCTGAAAAGCATCTTCGGACCAGGTGCGCCCCGCCAGGCCTCCTCCCCGTCTGAGGTATTCTGAACTGACAGTCTTCTCGAACTCGGCTGGCTGTGACTTTCCTCCCAGGGTCAGGCTTTCCCATGGGACTGCTTCACCCGATATTCACGGTTCTTGACTGAGGGACCTGCCTCACCCATGGCTTTCCAGCACCTCTGTTAACTGCAGCCTGTCACAGGCCCAAGGAAAAGGCAGAAGGAGCCCGCCAGTAAGTCTCTGGAGGGCAACGTCATATTTAAACTCCTAGTTAATGGATCCATTTCATCCTTTCAAATTCATTATTTTAATTAAATTTAATCTTTGAAGGGAAATTTTCACTTAAAGGGACATGGGAGATCTTTTAGTTCAATCCTAACACTTTATGGATGAGGAATCAGAGATCCAGGGAAAGAGCGTTAGTAAATGGGGCGCCACGGTGGCTCCGCGGGTTAAGCATCTGATTTCTGCCCAGGTCGTGATCTCATGGTTCGTGTGTTCAAGCCCTGCGTCGGGCTCTCTGCTGTCAACCCAGAGCCTGTTTTGGATCCTCTGTCTCCCTTTCTCTCTGCCCCTTCCCACTCGCTCTCTCTGTCAAAAATAAATGAACATTAAAAAAAAAAATAAGCTGTGTTAAATTCAAGACCCTGAATTTGGCGACTCAGCCTTGTAAGTTTCCTGGTTCTTAGGCGAGCCGACTCCTGCCTGTCTGCTACCCTCTGAGAACATTACTGCCCCCCTCCTGCCTGTCTACCTCCAAAAAGGTAACCATAGTCACCTCTCTTCAGGAGAACAGAAGTCATCAGCCAGACCTCTTGTCATTTCTTCAAACCAAGTTCTTCGGACCAGGGGCCTTTGTATAGACTATTCCCTCTTTCTGGGATGCACTTCCCTGCTTTTCACAAGGCAGGCTCCTCCTGACAGAGGCCTTCCTTGACCACTGCATGTGAACTAGACCTGCCCTCTCAACAACCCTTAACCACCCAGGAAAACAGACTCCGAGTCTCCCTTGTGCCGTCACGGCACAGGGCACATCGTAGGTGCTCAGAAAGAGCCTAAGTGAATGAATGAGCAAGCCTGATACCCATTTGGAAAGGTTTCTGGCTCCTGCTCTTATGGGATTGTCTCCTCATGTAGTCCCGGAAATGTGTATTATAATTTGATTTTTTTTGGAAGTGAAAAGTGATGATACAGCCTTATTATTTTAATTTGAAGGTCTACAAGGGAGATTGAACAAGCTTCTATGAGCTGTGTCCTTTGCTCAGCTCTCCATTGACACCTGACTGTTTGACTCAATCATTCCTGAGTGGTGACCTGAGTCTGCAGGGAGTGCGACTGTGTGTAACCTGAGGCACGTGGCAGAGGGAAGGGATGGATTTCAAGGAGGTCTTAAGTAGCACAAGGGACAGGGTCCCCAGGGCTTGTGCTCTGACAGATGCCTAAAGCCAGTCCTGCCTTTTGACCTCTTGCTGGTCTTTCCACGGAAGACAGCTCAATTGGGCCTGCAGTGTAGACGGATGGCACAAGAGAAGTGTGTCTGAAGTCAGGGCAGGTCCTCAGCCTCAGGTCAAGTGTCTACTGCCTGGGGCGTGAGGGGTTGGAGAAGCTGTAATTCTAGAGACATTCCTTCATTTCTTCCTTGTCAGTGCTGTCTTCGGCCCTCTCTGGTGAGGGGCAAGGATCTTGGCAAATTTTAGCCAATTTTTTTTTTTAAAGTAAGCTCCATACCCAACCCGGGATTTGAACTCAGAACGCTGAGATCAAAACCGGAGCTGAGATCAAGTTTTGGATGCCAACTGAGCCACCCAGGCACCCCAAATTTTAGCCAAAATTATTTAATGAAAATTTTTAAAAGTTTTTAACATAATTTAAAGTGATTTCACCCTTAAAAGCATGGTTCTCGGGGCGCCCTGGGTGGCTCAGTTGGTTAAGCATCAGATTTCAGCTCAGGTCATGATCTCACGGTCCGTGGGTTCGAGCACTGCATTGGGCTCTGTGCTGACAGCTTGGAGCCTGGAACCTGTTTCAGATTCTGTGTCTCCTTCTCTCTCTGACCCTCCCCCGTTCATGCTGCCTCTCCCTGTCTCAAAAATAAATAAACGTTAAAAAAAAAAATTAAGGGGCTCCTGGGTGGCTCAGTCGGTTAAGCGGCCGACTTCGACTCAGGTCATGATCTCTAGGTCCGTGGGTTCGAGCCCCGCGTCGGGCTCTGTGCTGACAGCTCAGAACCTGAAGCCTATTTCAGATTCTGTGTCTCCCTCTCTCTCTGAGCCTCCCCTGTTCATGCTGTCTCTCCCTGTCTCAAAAATAAATAAACGTTAAAAAAAAAAAATTAAAAAAAAAACCACGGTTCTCTTACCGTGAAATTGCCAAGTGACAAGATGAAGGTAGTGCATAAGTTTAAATTAAATGATATCATTGGGAGCTAAGTATTTACTTATTCTGCATTTATCCAGCAACCACTATGAACCAGGTACTGGACTCTGGAGATCCAAAGGCTGCTCGAGACAGCCCCTACCTGCCATGACTTACGTGATGGAACCGGGAGAAGCACGATGTAGTAGTAAATAAAAGTAACAAGAGCGCTGGGCCCCAAACCTGGCTTTGAACCCAGACCCCAATGCCTGTTAGTTATTAGCTTCTTACTCCGAGAGAAGCTCGGAGTGAGAAGTGGATAGTGATGCCATCTCTTGGGCTCTAAGTTAAAGAGCCTGGCCTGGGTATAAGATGTCTACTTTGGGTCTTCAAAGAAGAAAGAAAGCAGTGATCGGTAGAGTAATCGTCAGTGGGGGTGGGGGGGGGGGCAGGCAGGGGGAGACACGGAGGAACATGGGTCAAGCCTTGAAGAAAGGGGAGAATTTGGAAGGGAAAAGCAGAAGCCGAAGAGGGCAGGTAGTCAGTCCTAAAGCCACTGAAGGGCAGTCAGGATGCTGGCAGGACAGGTGAGTGAAGGCTCCTGCTGGGAAGGAGCAGGGCCAGAAGGGTGGGTGCCCAGGACCAGCCAGAGGCCAGGTGTCCCTCATACTGAGCCTTTACTCAATTCTCTTTGAGGACAGGTAGAGCCCCGCATGAGAAAAGGATGGCTAGTGGGGGCAGTGCCTCAGTTTCCCTATTCTAAACTAAGCCAAACTAAAACCCCAAAGAGACCCAGACCCACTTTCCTTGGAAGGTTGCTAATGAGGTGTTGAACCGTGGTGGAAGAGGGGTCTCCTCTAACCCAAACTGCCTATCTAGGGTGGTCTTCTTGCCACACACAGGAGCCCCCGAGAGGAGTTGACATAACTAAAATTTCCTTCCTCTTTACGTTTCTGGTAAGACGTTGCTGCCCTAGAGATGTCTCCTGGCTCCTTGTACATTAACATCCCGAGCAGCAGCCAGGCCGGCCCAGTCCTCATTCTAGCTCTCAGGGCAGGCCGGCTACTCCAGCCTTATTTCAGGACAGCAGCCAGAAAAAAAAAATTCGAAGCTATTGTGGGTTTTCATCAAGGGAAAGGATTTTGTACTCCTTCATATCTTTACTTAACGACTATTTCATGGTCGCCTACTATACACAAGAAGGATTTAAAGTAGAAAACACTAGACATTCTCCTTTCCCTTCCAAGAGCATGTGCTCAGTTAATCTAATGAGGGAGATAAGAAGTAATCAGTGATAAATTCCCTAAAGGAAATATATAATAAAGTGTTACAGGAATCCAGAGAGGGAGATGTTACTTCTAGTTGAGACGGGGCAGGGAGGGAGTCAGAGAAGGCTTTGGAAGGAGACAGCAACTGCCATGGATCTTGAAAGAGAAGCAGGTTGTGGACATGTAGACATGATGAGGAATTTCATCCAGAGAATCACAAAGCTTTAAGATTGTCTTCCTAACCCCTTATCTTGCATGTGGGGAATCTGAGCCCCAGGCTAGCTTAGTAGGCCCAGGCAGCTTCTGTCTGCACAAGGGGCAGGCCTTCCAGACAGAGCAGAGTGTAGCAGGGGCCTGGAGGTGTGAAAGTTCTGGATGCATATGGTGGAGTAAGTTTCGCAGTTTGCTCAGAACATAGGATTTCATAATTGATTAGATACCAGGGCTAAAGGAAAAGCTGGGGGGAAATGAAGGGGTCCAGCCCATGACTGGCAGGACACCTGGGCCAGGACAGGGAGGAAGCAGGGCTGGGAGAAAGAATGGTGTGTGTGATTTGAGACGTGTTGAACTGAAGCCTTCGTGAAATATACCAGAGAAAGTTCTAGCAGGCCATGGAAAACCAGGTGCTGGAGTTCAGGAAGGAGATCAGGACCAAAGACAGACATTGGGAGTCATCTCTTCAGAGTGGAGAGTTGGGGCTGCCCAAGGGATGGAATGGAGGGCCAGTAGAAGCTGACCAAAGACTATATAGCAACAGCACCCTTTGGAGAGCAGGAGGCAGAGGAGGACCTGAGGCATGGTCAGAGGTAGGCAGGGGTCAGGGGATACGAAACCCCAGAGGTGAGGGATGGGAGAGGTTCCACAGGGAGCAGTCTCTGACCTAGCACAAAGGGTTAACACGCTGCAAACATGACACAGCTGGATCCAGCAACTAGAACATTATCCCTGACCTTGGCAGGTGCAAGGCAGCCAGAGTCAATGTTATTTAGGAAATTTGACAGTGAAGAGGAGGAGAGAGATTAAGGGGTGCCAGGGCTGAGGCAAGGTGTGGTTTTCTTTCCTTTTTTAAGGCCAGGGTAGACTTAAACATGTTTCCTGGAAGATGGAGAGAGCTAGCAGAGAGAGGGAGAGATAAGAGATGGAAGGGAGAAAGAAGGCCTGGTGAAGGGCGGAAGGAGGCAGGAGGGATTAAGGTCAAGAACATGACCTGTTGACATTTGGAATTAAAGTCTCTGAGCTGCAGTGGGAGGGAGAGGCTGGAGAGTCACACAGGGGTGAGCACCGAAGCCCCACCGATCAATTCGGTCGTGCAGAAAGAAAATCAGAGGACTGAGGCCGGAACCTTGGGAAAGGCTCAAAGTTCAAGGTCAAATAGGCACCAAGGAGGGGACAGCTGGAAAACATCGTCGTGGTGTCCAGAGGCACAAACAAGTCGGTCAGTGGTACCCAGCCCTGAAGACAGAGCTGAAGGAGGATGACCAACAAGGATGACGTTTGCTTTTGAGTGAAGTTAGAATGGTTTAAAGCTCAAGTCCATAGCAGTATATGAAATGCATGATTTCTCTGCTTACACTGGACTTCCACTTCCAAATATTATAATTAAACCAATATGTGACTAGTGAAGACATCAAAAGAACAAGGTCATTATTAATTCGAGAACCAAGGCAGCTAATCACTTTATTCCTTTACGTCATTTCTTCATTTATCTCCATCCTCGATAACAAAACGTTCCCGTAGCTCAGCTCGGAGATAACGTTCCTGGATTTAAAACTTCAGTTTTGTTTTTTCCTCCCTCAGGGTCTTACTTCTTATCTCTTGGGTCCTTTTGAAATGGGCAGTTATCAGATCAACCTTTAGCTCGCTAGCCTTGGGTTGAATAGGTAATTTCCCCCCTTGAATCATAGGCTTGTAAGAATTCCAGCCAAAATTCCAGGCTGGCTTTAAGCAATAAATACTGTAATTAACTTCTAACCAGGCAAGCTAACATTTTGCTTGGAGAAAGCATCGTTTTCTCAAACAAATGCCTTTCAAATAAAAACAATTCCGTGCCCTCTTTTTCCAGCAGGATACTTCTCAGTGCTTGGAAATAACCAGTGTCATCTAAGACTATGTTCTCAGAGATGTTTAAAACCCCGTTTTCTCTGGTTTTCGACTTCTGCCATAGAAGCTGCCCTATCTTCTAGGGGCATATCATTTCTAACAGAATTAACAGAGTTCCCTTTCAACTAACTGTGCAGGAAGTTCTGCAGTAGCCCCCTAAGCCTGTTCGATGTGACTTCTGTCCTGCCCAACAGACAGGACAGAAATGGAGGCCACGTTGGGAAGGACATCTAAGGCAGGTTGGGATAGACATCTGTGACTGAATGTTACCAGTGGCACACCAAGGCAGGAAAGGAGGGACAGTGGAAGTCCTCCCACCCACAGAGGGTAGCATTTCATCGTGGTAATGATAAACAGCATCAACTTCTAGATGCTTTCATTGCCATTTTTAAATCAAATCCTGGGGTGCCTGGGTGGCGCAGTCGGTTAAGCGTCCGACTTCAGCCAGGTCACGATCTCGTGGTCCGTGAGTTCGAGCCCCGCGTCGGGCTCTGGGCTGATGGCTCGGAGCCTGGAGCCTGTTTCCGATTCTGTGTCTCCCTCTCTCTCTGCCCCTCTCTCGTTCATGCTGTGTCTCTCTCTGTCCCAAAAATAAATAAACGTTGAAAAAAAAATTTAAAAAAAAATAAATCAAATCCTCTACAGACAATGCACATTCTTACTGCCTGCACCTGGGACAGACCTCGCCCACTGCCCAGCTAACGGATGTCCCACTGTCTTTAGTCCAATCAATGAAATAGGTAAAATTAAGACCCAGAGTTGGGTCAGTAGTGTGAGTTTGAAAGGAGAAAGTCCTGGGGCACCTGGGTGGCTCAGTCGGTTAAGCATCCGACTTCAGCTCAGGTCATGATCTCGCGGTCCGTGAGTTCGAGCCCCGCGTCGGGCTCTGTGCTGACAGCGCAGAGCCTGGAGCCTGTTTCAGGTTCTGTGTCTCCCTCTCTCTCTCTGACCCTCCCCCATTCATGCTGTCTCTCCCTGTCTCAAAAATAAATAAACGTTAAAAAAAAAAATTAAAAAAAAAAAAAGAAAGGAGAAAGTCCTGAGAATATTCAAATAGCGACAAGAAAACCAAAGTCCTGAGTAGGAGCTGAGCCCGAAACTAAAAGGGTATATAGTGAAAGTGTCAGTTGCTGGAAGAGATTTTAAGTCCCAGGGCAAAGGTGAGTCAGGAACCAAAAGAATGAAGCATCACATGTATATACAGGAAGTAATGCATCATGAGATGGATTATGAATTTTTGCGACACAGTTTGCAACTCTCTGGCCTGGTCTGGTTTTTGTTGGGGGGGGGGGGACGGGGAGCGGATTTTTTTTATATCTGGTCCTGGTTTTGGTTCAGCCATGCATATGGCTGTCTTTCTCCAAGGAGGTTTTTAAGCCACCACATAATTTCTGTCAGCATTTGGAGCCAGGGGTATGTTAATGTTGCCTGAAACCTGGCCTTATTTTCTCAGCGCTGTGGCAGGGACCCTTGTCCTGTGGTTATGCTGCTGCACACTCATGGTGCAGAGCGTGGGTGGCCCTGGAACGCTGCCACGCCAAGCAGCAGCGATACCGGAGGCGAACATTCCATGAGGTCCTGTTCCTGGCCTGCCGTGGACTGTGAGGTTGCATGGGAGGTAGTGTGGCCTGGTGTACAGGTTGCTGACTGTGGAAGCAGGCGTTTTGCATGACACCCCCCGCCCCCACCCCGGCTCTGCGACTTACTAACCTCATGGTTTGGTAGTTTGGGGTCTGTCTCTTTGTGGGACAACCACCTCACTTACCTGAACAGTAGAACTGGAATAAGGGCAGCTGAGGGGGAGGAGTGATTGAAATGAGGTGTGTGAACTCACTTTGTGAACTGTAAAAGGCTGCCAGATGTATTTCCTCATTTATCTGCAGGCTCTGCTAATTTGGTTTTGGGGCTATCCTCAGGCCATGGTCAGTAACTAATAGTTCATGTGGATATGCGAGGTGAGAGAAAGGAGCTTAGCAGCAGCATCTTTGTAAAAAAGGCTCTTTATATGGGGCTCCTGGGTGGCGCAGTCGGTTAAGCGTCCGACTTCAGCCAGGTCACGATCTCGCGGTCCGGGAGTTCGAGTCCCGCGTGGGGCTCTGGGCTGATGGCTCAGAGCCTGGAGCCTGTTTCCGATTCTGTGTCTCCCTCTCTCTCTGCCCCTCGCCCGTTCATGTTCTGTCTCTCTCTGTCCCAAAAATAAAAAAAAAAATTAAAAAAAAAAAAGGCTCTTTATCAAATCACCCAGGTGCTGGGGCTACGTAGGCAACGCAGGAATCCAAGTCGAGTATGGAGGAGGGATACCTGGTTCTACTCCTGTGTGATGATCGGATCCATCCCAGCCTATCGCATTCCAGGGAGGCACCTCGCTAAGAGATACGTGGAACAGCCAGATAACATGTTGCAGCAGGAGTCAGGAAGATGGCTCTGGTGACAGGTGTCTTCCAGGAGAGGGTGGGGACACACACACAGGTACAGGTCTCAGCTCGTCTGAGGCAATGTTTCCTGAACTTTGCTGCAAATGAGAATCACCTAGGAAACGTTTAAATCTCCCATTTCCAAGGCTGCACTCCAAACCAATTAAATCAGAGGCTCTGGGAGTGGGGCCCAGGCATGAGTATTTTCAAAAACTCTTCGGGGGATTGCCGTGGGCAGCCAAGTTCAGCAAGCGGTGATGGACAGAAGGGCTGAGAACATCCGAACCAAGCACAGAAGGGGTGAGCTATTAGAGATGTGGAGATTCCCTGCTCAGACCCAGGCTGGGCGTCACATGGTGGTGATGAGCTCAAGCCTTCCATGGCTGGCTAAAGTAGACAAACCTCAAATTCCCTTCCATCCTGAGAGGCTGCTGGGTCCAGGGTCTGAGGTGAAGGTTTTCAAATTCCTTTTACAGTTCCAAGGAACTATTTGTCCAAATGAAATAAAATATTCAAAACAAACAAAAGAGGAAGGAAGTGGATTCCCCACGACCCCATCCACCTACCCAAGTCCATTTGACCCCTGAGGAGACTTCATGGAAATCTGGGAACTTAAAGAAAATCTCTAGGACTCCAGGGAACACACAGTTTTTAAAAACCACAAATTTAAGGGAAGGGAAATAGGACTTCCACAGAAATGAAATTTGCATTCAGCCATCTGTAGCTGGAATCCTGATTATTGTGATGGCTAGAAAGCAGATTCCAAAGGGAGGAGAGCCAACGTAAATGACCACGGACCTAAATTAGTTGTTAGCTGGGAACATGGGGGGCATCAGCCAGTGTGTGGTTAATGCAGTGCCTTGGAAGCTAGACCCAGATCTTTCTGCTTATTATCTTGGTGCCACACATAAGATATAAGAGGCACTTCCTCCAGCCCACCGAGGTGTTTCCAAAAGGAGGAATGCTTAAACAGTATTTGTTGGAAGTTCTCAAGCTTTGCATTGTGCAGACTCTAGTTTCTGTACCAAAGCTAGAACTTACGTGTGAACGGCAAAACGCAGCCTAGTAGAAGGGAAAGGGATAGGAGATGGGGGTAAAGGGGTGGAGTCCTGGTTCTATCATTCAACTGTACACATGCAGACAAGTCACCTAACTTATCCATTTCCTCCTCTCTAAAATGGAACTCATAATACCTGCCACCTATTGTGGATTGTGACATTAAAAAAAAAAAAAGCCAAGGTCATATCCTTTTAAGTTATATAAAAAATGCACAACTGTTCAAAGCAAAAATTGTAACATTGGAAGGATCTCATTGTATGTAGATGTAATACCTATGGCGCATATGACATAAATAGGAGAGCATAAAAGGACCTATATGCTTTCAAGAACTGTACAATTTATTTTACTTGAAGTGGTAAATATTTACTTTAAGTAAACTGTGACAGATGAGGCTTGCATATTATAATCCCTAGACAACAACTAAAAAATAGCACGAGAGATGCGACCAGTCAGTAGATAAATTATATGGAAATCTAAAAATTATTCAAATCCAAAAGAAGGAAGGAAAAGGGCGGACAGAAGAACAAAAGAAAACAAAAACAAAACCCAGAGGAAACAAATAGAACACTAATAAAATGATAGAGCTAAATCCAACCAATAATTATGTTAAATGTAGATAGCCTAAAATACCGAATAATGATAAATATTGTCCAATTGGATTTTTAGCAAAACACCAAATGCTATCTACAGAAACTTACTCTAACTGTAATGATATAAGTAGACTAAAAGTAAAGATATATATATATATATATATATATATATATGTATATATATGTGTATATATGTATATATATGTGTGTGTGTGTATATATATGTGTATATATATATATATATATATGTGTGTGTGTGTGCCATGGAAATACTAATCAAAAGAAAGTGAAAGCAGAGGTTTCACTTTCACATTACACAAAGTAGAATTAAGTGTGAGGAAAAATGACCAGAGATAAGGTGGGAAAGTACATAATAATGGAAGGGAAAATGGCCAGGAAAACATAACAGTATTAGATGCATATACACCTAAACAAAAGCCCCCAAACACATAAAGCAAAAACTGATAGCACTAAAAGGAGAAACAGACAATTCCATAATTGTACTCAGAGACTTCAGCATTCCTCTCAAGATAATTAATAGAATAAGTAGATAACTTGGCCTCATTGCATCTATATAATACTTCATCTAACATCAGCAGAAACACACTTTCTTTCCAAGTACACATGGAACAATCACCAAGATAAACCACATTCTGGGCCACAAAACAGACCTTAACAAATTTAGTGTAATTGTCATCATATAAAATGTGCTTTTTTGGACCATTATAGAATTTAACTAGAAATTAGTTACAAAGAGATCTGTACATTTCCCAAATACCTGAAGTAAACAATGCATAGAAATGAAACACCGCAAGTCTCATGTGAACCTAGAAAATAATTTGAACTGAATGAAAGTGAAAACACAACGTGTCAAAATTGTCTATTGCACATAATTTACAATACAATCTGAAAGCAGAATTAATAAGATTAAATATAGAACAAGGATGCTTAAGGTTTGCCCAGGGATTTCCATGTGTTTGCATCACATTGTTTATATCAAGCTTGTATCCCATTTTTCACGTAGAAATAAATTTTTAGGCTATCTTAAATAAGAATATGCTTACGTGCAAGGTGTGTGTGAGTACATGCGTGTACTCACACACTCACACAGGTGTTCAGAGAGTGTAGATTGAATGTTATTTCCCTGATGCTTACTGCTGTTCATGTCTCAAGTTAGCCCAACCTCTAGAGCAGTGCTCTTCCAACTTGAGGTTGCAATAGAATCACCTGGACTCCTTGCTTCCAGAGATTCTAATTCAGGCGGTCTGTGGTGGGCATGAGCGTTTTCGTTTCTAACAAATTCCCAGCTGATGTTGATGCTGATGCTGCTGGGCCGGGGATCGTGCTTTGGAAACCACGCTCTAGACCTGTGCCACCCAAACTGGACTCTGTCATCGCTTGGTGCTCCATACCCCAAGCACAATGACACTTAACCAAATGGGGTTAATTCCATTCTGAGCTCTCTGCTGCATTCCTTAACCCAATTTGGAAGTGGAATTAAAGCAGAGAAGTAAAAAAATCAACTGTATTCTTGGAGTCTGAACCGAGTGACTACTTCCAGGAAGAAGGAACAAAACTATCACCCCCCCCCCCCCCAGGAGAAGTGTTGAAAAGTAAGAAAGGTAAGGAAGCAATTAGAGAGACACAGATGAAGAATGGCTTAAGTTGATCATTCTTGATGTTTGCTGATGGGTACATGAGATTTTATTGTACTGCTTTGTTTATTTTTAATCTGTTTGACATTTCCACTTTTTTAAACAAAGTATTTTTTTTAAGAGAGTCTCCTGAGAATATAAAGTAGAGGGGCCCAGCAAAAGATGAACGTGTGCGTGCTAGAGGAGAACGTAAACGCTATTTTCAAATTCTCCAGATGGCTGGAGAACAACCCACTTCACCAGGGCCTCTTAGACTTTCTCTTTAAGCCCCTACTAGCCTAGGAAATGCTTTCTAGAGTGTTAATACTTTCTAGAGACTAGGGAGTGAGCCCAGTGTTGTTCTACTGCAAGTCCAAATTTCTTTGAAATTTTGCGTTTTATCTGCCAAATGTGAACATACATCAGAATGTTAGTTTCATCGAGAGATTGTGTTTTAAATTATTATCATCATGGGAAAATGTTTCCTTGGGCACCTACTCAACTCATGGATGGACAAGCTGCCATCATTAGATACGTAACCCTTAGAACCCCAGACGCACAAGTGGTTCAGTCTTAGAGTAAGTATCACATGAAAGAATCATGCTCAACAGTCAAAATAATTAAGCAGGAGTTTCTTTCCATATGTTTGCTCTCCAAGGACATTAAAACTGATATACAATCACTGCTCTGAGTTCTCATACTCAAAAACCATACCAAGGTTTCTTTGTTTCTGTACAATAGAACCCTTAGACTAAATTAGTATCTAAGTACATCCTGTGTTCTTTAGATTAACTTCTTTTGCCATTACCAGTTCTCTACTTAGAGATGAATTAGTGCCACCATCCTGGAACCCTCGGCAACAATGCCATCAGATCAGCTGTTGGGAATTTCTCTTGCATTCTTGAATCTTTTCATTGGATTCAAGTCATGCTTGAACCTTCCTATTTTTGGTCACCAACTCTTTTATTGAAGTATAGTTAACATACAGTGTTATTATATTAGTTTCAGGTGTACAATATAATGATGCAACATTTCTATACATTACTCAGTGCTCCTCATAAGCGTAATCGCCATCTGTCACCATGCAAAGCTATTGTACGCACTATATGTCACCATACAGTATTATTGACTGTATTCCCTATGCTGTACTTTTCATCTCTATGACTTATCTTTATAATTAGAAGTTTATACCTCTTAATCCCCATTATCTGTTTCACCCATCCTCCCACCCACCTCTCCTCTGGCAACCACCAGTTTGTTCTCCGTATTTAAGAGTCTGGTTTTTTATTTGTTTCTTTGTTTCTTTGTTCATTTGTTTAATAGATTCTACATGTAAGTGAAATCATATGGTATTTGTCTTTCTCCGTCTGACTTATTTCACTTAGTGTACTACTGTCTAGATCCATCTAGCAGTTGCAGATGGCAAGATCTCATTCTTTTTTATGGCTGAGTAATATTCCATTGTATATATATGTGTGTGTGTGTGTGTATATATATATATGTATGTATGTATGTATATGTATATGTATACGTATGTATATATATGTATATATATACGTACATATATATGTACGTATATATATGTATGTATATATATGTATGTATGTGTGTATGTATATGTACATATATATGTATGTATATGTATATATATGTATATATATGTGTATATATATATATATACACACACACACACACACACACACATATATATACACCACATATTTATCCATTCATCTATCCCTGGAAACTTGGGCTGCTACTATATCTGGGCTCTTGTAAATAATACTGCAATAAACATGGGGGGGTACACATATCTTTTAAATTAGTGTTTTTGTTTTCTTTTGCTTTCTACCCAGTAGTGGAGTGACTGGATCGTACGGTATTTCTATTTTTAATTCTGTAAAGACCCTATTTCTAAATTTTTTTTTAACGTTTATTTATTTTTGGGACAGAGAGAGACAGAGCATGAATGGGGGAGGGGCAGAGAGAGAGGGAGACACAGAATCAGAAACAGGCTCCAGGCTCTGAGCCATCAGCCCAGAGCCTGACGCGGGGCTCGAACTCACGGACCGTGAGATCGTGACCTGAGCCGAAGTTGGAAGCTCAACCGACTGAGCCACCCAGGCGCCCCAAGACCCTATTTCTAAATAAGATCACACTCACAGGTTCTGGGTGGACATGAGTTTTGGGGAGACGCTGTGCATTGTCTATGTGGCTGTGCAAATGTGAAGCATGTCCACCTGCCCGGTAGTATTCATTACATTCTTCTCTTTGTTCATAGGGCACTTTCTGTTTTATAGAGTGTGTGTGTGTGTGTGTGTGTGTGTGTGTGTGCGTGCGCGCGCGCGCGCGCGCGCGAGCACATGCGCTTGTGCTGTCGTTGCATTTCTTTGTTGTGGTTTTAGAGGGGAAGGTTATTTTGCAGTCGAGTGACCAGTGCTGTAAATCCTAGCGGCCTGCTGTTAGGCTGGTGCCAGGCCAGCGGGCGGGCTAGCATCCTACATACACAGCACCATCCACCTGACTGCCGTGGCCTTCCTCCCTCAGACCAAGCTGGTTCCACCCCTCGCTGCACATGCAGACGCTCCTTTGTTGTGTGTTATGATCACCCACGCGGAATCCTAATGTAGGATCCTAATGCAACTCCGTGAGGTCACCGCAGATGTTCCTTAGTGAGAACTTTTGGGGCAAAGCTGACCAGAGGACCAGGAGGCAGGAACAGCTGGGTTCTAATCTCACCTCGGACGAATTATTTTTCAGACAGTTCCAGTGTTCCCCGTCTGTGCCGGGGGAGGATGCATTCTTGCAAACACGTTGCTGCCTTTTACCAACATACGTGGGCCCTGATAAAATGCTTCTCTTCTTACTATTGATAGGGGTGCTGTTTTTAAAAATAGACCTTCTTGGCTTGGGCATTTGGTCAACAAATACTCATTGAGTTTTCTCTAAGTGCCAGCTCTCGGCTGACACTATGGACCATAAAAAGAAATTTAATAACCAGTCCCCACAGGACTCGGAGATCGGCTACGTAAACTGGCATAGGTGTATACCACGGAATATTATGCAGCAGTTAGAAAACAATGACAGTCATTACAGAAACAAAGGTAGATTTTAAAAGCAAAGGGTTATTGGAAACACGGTAATGTCTTCATGAATTATGCATACGCATATATGTCACGTTAATGTAGATTCTTGCTGGGGCTGGCAGGGTGACGGCAATGGGAATCCAGCATGAAGGGAAAAACAAAATAAGGCAAGAGAAGTAGGCCATGTGAAGCAAAAGTGTCATGAGCTGCAGAGTCTGATTGACTCAACCTTCTGCTCCTGAAGTTAAAAAAAATCTTGCAGGGTTTAGAGTCAGCATTTAGAGTAGTAAAACGGGGGTGCCTGGGTGGCTCAGTTGGTTAAGCATCCAACTCTTGGTTTTGGCTCAGGTCATGATCTCACGGTCTGTTGAGTTCGAGCCCCATGTCAGGCTCTGTGCTGACAGCTCGGAGCCTGGAGCCTGCTTCAGATTCTGTGTCTCCCTCTCTCTCTGCCCTTCCCCTGTTCATACTCTGTCTCTCTGTCTCAAAAATAAATAAACATTAAAAAAATAATAAAATAAATAAATAAATAAGACAGCAATGGATTAAGTCTCAGAAAACAGGGCATAGGCACAAAGAGTAGGGTTAAGAGGTTGGAGAGAGGAAATAGCAACACTCGAATGGGAACTTCAGGATGAGCAGGGGGCTGCTAGCCATACTCAGCAACATCAGAGGGTCTTTTCGTCAGGTATAAATAAGGGCACAACTGAATTTTTTTTTTATTTTTTTTAATTTATTTATTTTTTTAATTTTTTTAACGTTTATTTATTTTTGAGACAGAGAGAGACAGAGCATGAACGGGGGAGGGGCAGAGAGAGAGGGAGACACAGAATCGGAAACAGGCTCCAGGCTCTGAGCCATCAGCCCAGAGCCCAACGCGGGGCTCGAACTCACGGACCGCGAGATCGTGACCTGAGCTGAAGTCGGACGCTTTACCGACTGAGCCACCCAGGCGCCCCTGAATTTTTTTTTTTTTAAAGCAGACATACAAATTACTGGTGTTTCCCACATTTGATTGAAGGCAGACAAGGGGCTCTGTGAAGTGGTTAAAGATAGGGGCAAATCATACAAGATCTTGACTGTGAATCGGGGGGGGGGGGCTGGGCTTTATCCCTAAGGTTGGAAATTTAGAGACGGTGGGGAGACTGGAGGAAAGGGGCTCTACCAAGGCACCTCTAGAGTAGCATGCAGGGAGATCCTTGACTCTCTGCTGTGGTCCATCTATGGGGCAGAGAATGAGACAGGAGGCCGCTGAGCAGGAGAGGGTAGGAGGGGCCCAAAGGGGCAGCAAAGGGGATGATACCCCTGATGAGCAATCAGCTAACAGGAAGACAGCTAGGAAAGAGCAGAAGATGGTTGCCAAAACTTGAATCTGAGTAATGGGAGAATAATGTTTTCAATGGAGGGGTTAGGAAGCAGGCTCATTTAGGATGACAAAGATACTGGGTTTATCCATAGATAAACTGAGCTATGGTGAACATTCCTGGAATTCAGTTCTAAAGGAAGGTCCTAAACATGGTGCTTCCCTGCTCCTGGGAGTAGACAGTGGAGCCGAGAAGGGGAATGTGGCCCTGAGACCCCTGGGCAGACCCCAGGGGCAGACCTGCTGCCCCCTGGGGGTGGGAAGAGGCATGATAGGTACTCAGGAAATGTGGTGTGAATGAACTTTGGGACTTCTTATTCAACAGCCAGTGTTATCTCCATCACCAGATGGCAACTGTCACTACTGATCTAAATCCTTCCATGGCTCCCCAGTGCCCACAACCCAGCCCCACAGTCTGCCCAAAGTCGCCCCTCCCCACCTCATGTCCAAGGGCACTCCTTGCACACCCACTCCACTCCAGCCCCTAGCACCCCAGGATGCCCCTGCTGTAGCACCCCCACACTGTCCCCCACCCCTCCAAGGTCAGGCCCGTTCCTGTCCCTGCCTTTGTCCATGCCTTTCTCTGACCCCAGATGCCCTTCCCTTGTCCTCTGACTGGTGAACTCCTCACCATGCCAATTCCTGCTCATATGTCACCTCCTCTCCTAAATTCTCTACACTCCCAGGGAAATTTTGACAGCCTCTCGGTTCACATGTATCAGCACGTGTCTGAGCTCCCGAAACTGTCGGCTGTCTTAGCTTTATAACCCCCACCCCCAGTGCTTTGCCCAGTTTATTTTCTTACTTAAACCATAGGCGGAATCTATTTCATACATTATTTGAGGCCTAAAAACACATAAAGTTTATTTATAGTTAGTAAGTATCAAAGGAAATCTGGAGTCAAAATAAATCAAATGTTAATACTTTAAAGAACGAGAATTCACCTTACTTACTATAATTTAGCAATGAAAGAAGAACAAAGACTTGGCATTTCCCTTTATTCAACCTGTGATCATAGAGTGCCAAAGAGAGCCAGCCTTCTTTCTCTCATACTCTGATTTTCAGTCCAACTGTGTTACATCATGTTCTAGAAAATCACACAGGCTCAATTCTTTCCAAAATGCCAAAGCAAATCTGAACTGAAAAATTACTGGGTGATATGTGCATATAGCTGTTTAACAGAAACTGTAATTTGGATACTATATTAAGCTGGACCTGGATCCTACCTAAAAAGAAATATTTGTGCTTCTTTTTTTTTTTTACAGCATTTTTATGCATCACTGCATGTATTTACCATTTTGGTCAGGAGGCAGGGAGGGCATTTTTGAGATTGGAATTCTTAAACAGGAATATTCAGACACAAATAGGACTTTAAGGAGTTTCCAAGAATCTCTTATCTCAACTCCAAGGTTAAAATATGATAGATCAGAAGAATACAGCTCATAATTTACTTCTATTCAACAAGCATTTATTAAGTGCCAACCAAGCACCAAGTAGTGGGCAAAAATGTATATGTCACAGTATCTGTTTTGAAAGCACTCACCTTCTAGCAAGGGAGGTGGGTACGTAAATATATAACATAAGGCAGGGAAATAAACTTAATAATAGAAACCAGCCATGACATACATGTTTGTCTAGATGCTACTTCCTTCTGTCCCCATCCGATCTGGACTCTCAGCTTTATTCGTATTCAAATCCTAAAACGTATTCGGAACCACCTTCAGCCTTTGGCAGTTTTGTGGGGCATCACAGTGACAGGGTGGCAGGATTTTGTGGGAGCTGTGCACACGGCCTTCCTTTAGCATATTTATACCTGGCAGTAGAAATTCAAAGCGTGTCAAAGAATGCTGGGGCTTTGACCCAATTTCTTGTTTGATTATACACGTTGTTTTCCCTTAATCAAATTTCTAGCTATTATCTCCTAAAAGGTAGCTTGAAGCTTTTGAAAAGTAGATGGGGTCATCAAGATTAAGTAATACCAGTAATGCTTGTTGCTAGTAGCATGTTTCTGCTGCTTTTTTTTAAAATTTTTTCATGTTTATTTATTTATTTTGCGAGAGCATGAGCAGGGAAGTGGCAAAGAGACAGGGAGAGAGAGAATCCCAAGCAGGCTCCCCGCAGTCAGCACGGAGCCCAACATGAGGCTCGATCCCACGAACTGTGAGATCATGACCTGAGCCAAAATCAAAAGATGGACACTTGGGGTGCCTGGGTGGCTCAGTCGGTAAAGCGTCCGACTTCTGCTCAGGTCATGATCTCACGGTCCGTGAGTTCGAGCCCCGCATCGGGCTCTGTGCTGACTGCTCTGAGCCTGGAGCATGTTTCAGATTCCGTGTCTCCCTCTCTCTCTGACCCTCCCCCGTTCATGCTCTGTCTCTGTCTCAAAAATAAATAAACATTAAAAAAATAAAAAATAAAAAAGATGGACACTTAACTGACTGAACCACCAGGTGCCCCATGTCTCTGCCTCTTAGCCTTCTTGACAGACAGAGCCAGGAGGTATATGCATGATATGTACAGATGCATACACACACATAAAAATGTGTGCACACACAAGTACATATAAACACACACGTACATAATTTCAAGATCATGAATTTACACTATCTCAAAGTCATACCCATCCCACAATGTTCTGTCTGGCCTTCTCCCATTCCATATCTATGTCTCCTTTTCCACAACGAGATCCCTGGCTTCCAGAAGCAACTCCAGGGTACTCACTTTCGAAAAATGTTTGGCAGTACAAACTATCATTAAACATACATGGGCCCGTGATCCAGAAATTCTACTTCTGGGGACATCTCCCAACAGAAATGAGGACTTATGTCCAGCAAAAGCATACACAAATGTCTATAGCAGCTTTACCTATAAGAGCCAAAAACTAGAAACAACCCCCAGACCAGTCAACAATGGAAAAAGCAAATAAATTGTGGCATATCCATATAATACTAAGTTGCTGTGAAAACGAATGAACTACTGATAAATGCAGCAGTTTAGATGAATCTCATGGACATGAAGTTAAGTAAAAGATGTCCAGCACAAAAGAATAGTATTCCATTTACTCAAAATACAAAAAGGAGCAAAATTAATGGTGCTAGAGGGCAGAGTAGTGATAACCCTGGAGGCTTGTGGGGACAGAGCAGGAAGGGAGCCTTATGGGGGTCTGGAATGGTCTATATCTTTATTGGGGTTGTAGTAACACAGTTGTAGTACCAAGATAAGAAGTCATCGGGCTATAAACAGAATTTAAATACTTTGCTGTATGAATTATATCCTAACTTTTAAAAAAATTGATACAGCTACCAGTTGGGTTGCTGGAAATTCGCTCAACTGAAATGAATTAATCAAACAAATCTCACATGCGTTCAAGAAATGACGACTACATCAGAGCTTAATCATCTGCCTGGCAGCTACTGCTTTTCTGTTGTAAGACGCACGCCATGTCCATAATGTAAGAATGGGGAGAATCGTGCATCCTAGGATTTAACAACACAGTGTGTGGGCTTATCCGGTGTCTTGAGATAATTTTTGATTGTTGAGCTGAATTGGACTCTGTTTTACATCGTACCCCACCCAGGGCCAGTCATCGCTCAAACCCGTCATGGCGTATGCCTTGTAAATAAAGTCACATGAATCTAGGTGCCCTCTAGGATCAAATAATGATAACGAAATCCCTGGAAAGGTTGGCGCTGGGAATCCTCAATGCCCACAGACGGGGAGGGCGGGTGTCGTGGTGACAGCTTCACTGGTAGGGTGGAATACAGCCACAACCTCCAGACTGGCCCTTTGTCCTCCCTGTTCTCAGCGTCTGCCCTGTTGTCCAGGCAAAGCCAGATATGAGACATGAAACCATTCCTGCCTTGATCGAGAAGTTTTCCCTGTTGATCAGGACTCAAAAATAAGAGATGGTTATAATAAAAATTAAAATATAATAAAGTAAGGGTGGTTTTCCAACTTTCAATATACCACAACCACCTGGAGGGCTTGTGAAACCCATATGCTGGACCCCACCCCAGAGCCTGGGGTTCAGCCAGTCTGAAGCTACACCTCTAACCAGCTTCCAAGGGGGTGCTGGTGCTGCTGGTCCAAGGACCACACTTTGAGAACTACTGGTAGAATGGAAAGAATATGAAATCAGAGCATCAAAGCTCAAGTCCTGAACTCCACTAATAATCTATGACTTTGAGCAAGCAAATTAATCTCTCTGAGCCTCTTTCCTCTTCTGTGTAACAAAGGTACTATGTGTCCTGCTTGCCTTATGCAACTGGCTTTGGTATTATGTGAATTCCTTTCTGTTTTGAAAACCGTAAATCATTAGACCAGAAGGTCTTCAATTCTTTGTGCCGTGGACTCCCTTCTCAGATCCCCTCTCAGACCACTGATTTTAAATCCATAAAATAAGATACAGAAGAGTATAGCGGAAACCAATTGCACTGAAATATAATTATCAAAATATTTTTAGAAAAAGACTTGCTTCTTAGTAATTTTTAGTAGCATGTGCGTCTTTAAGATAGGAGATCTCACGGGGAGTCTAATCATCACTGTCGTTGCAGGATAGTGATAGGTTTTTAAACAATATTTCAGACTACCTGTAACATCTGTAATGTCCTACGAATACATAGGTGATTTCTATTGGTGACAAAGTCCCCAGAGAAACTGCTAATTCCATTAGGATACAGCGCACAAAGTACTGCTGATACTGTTAGGATTGGCGGCTCAATTTATAAAGAAAGCTACACTTAGGATGTAACTGACCCCTCCAAGGTGGTAGTGCGAGGTGAGTAGGTGTGTTCCGTTTTCAGGATATCCAGATGAGCGAGCATATTCTGAGACTCACTTGGGTTTGTGCCCACACGTGAGCTTCCGTGGAAGCCCATAGACTGGGGCGACGATGGCAGGGCCGCAGACCTCCAGCTGGCATCACGAGGCGGCCGGTGATGTCTGACCCTTTCGTCCTTGCTCCTGGTCTGCCACTTCCCAGACAGCTTCTTAGAACTTCCGAAACATCGAGAAGCTTGGAACTTTGTTAGGAGGAACTCCGTTCTCATTTCCCAAAGGGAGAAACACGACAAGCTCGCAGTGATCTGTTGGCTGTCAGGAGGCCACCTTTCTTGTTGGGACGCCGGGCCTGGCGTTTCGGCCAGCGGCAGCAGGCGTTAAGAATGTGGGATAAAGTGCCTGAGAAGCAGGGCTTAGTTCTATAAGCGATTCCTATGTGAATCTTGGAGAAGGGCTTTGTTGGCGCAGATAGTTTAGGCCAGACGTAGATGCCCAGAGTTGGCAGCTAAAACGAACGAAAGGCGTATGTCAAACGAGAGTGGAGGTTTCCCCTTATTGACACAGTTACGACAAGCTTCGCCAAAGCTTGACCTTCCATGAACACACCCGCCAGCGAGAGCCGTGAGTCACCTGCACCTTTTTGTGGGGTAGTTCTGGACACCCTTACGCAGCCCTGGAACTGCTTACAGGCACGTAAACTGTGGGTGCAGCTGCTTTCAATATGCAAGCCCAGGTGGGACTAGTTCTGGAACCGTTTCAGAAGCTAACCTGTGGGCATATGGAATCAGGCCCATGTCTGCTAAAAACCTCACATGGCTTTTTTTAATGCTTTGCCATTATATGGTGAAAGATTCACCTAAACCCGGAGAGCAGGGGCAGGGGTAACAGTAGTAGATGGTAAAAAGATTTGGGATCCCCATGTTTTAGTTCCTGGGAAACCCTCACAGTTCCCTCCTACGCGGTATTTCAGATGGTTTTTTAATGGACTTTTTGGTTTCCGGATAACAACCTCTTCTACGATATTGCCATTAAGAGCAATAAAACCTTAGCCAGAACCTACATCAGTTCTGAGCTTTGGATGCTCTGAATGAGATTTTAAGAAGAACCAGTAAAAAGGGGGAAAATATGTATATCCCTCGGGAGTATTTCTGCTTGTACCATGTCCCTTAAATTAACTGAAAAATGTTGAAGCTTTAAAGAAGGTAATATACACATATGGTAAAACAAATTCTAAATGGTAATAAAAAGATATAAAATGGGAAATAAATGTTTCCCTTCTCATCTCCCATCCCAACCTAAACCCTTGTTCCTGTCCCCAAATGTTAACAGTTTTATGACTTTCTCTGAAAAGCTTTATGCATGGGCATATGTGTTTTATGTATATGCCTTTATTTAAAAGTATATACAAATGAGATCATACCAAACACACTATGTTGCATTCTGTTTCATTTAAACAAAACGGATGGCTCGGTCAGTTAAGCATTCAACTTCAGCTGAGGTCATGATCTTGTAGTTCATGAGTTCGAGCCCCACTTTGCTGACAGCTCAAAGCCTGGAGCCTGCTTCAGAGTCTGCATCTCCCTCTCTCTCTGCCCCTCCCCGACTCATGCTCTGTCTGTCTCTCAAAAATAAAACAAACATTTAAAAAGTTTAAATAGGGGCGCCTGGGTGGTGCAGTCGGTTAAGCGTCCAACTTCAGCCAGGTCATGATCTCGCGGTCCGTGAGTTCGAGCCCCGCGTCAGGCTCTGGGCTGATGGCTCAGAGCCTGGAGTCTGTTTCCGATTCTGTGTCTCCCTCTCTCTCTGCCCCTCCCCCGTTCATGCTCTGTCTCTCTCTGTCCCAAAAATAAATAAACGTTGAAAAAAAAAATTTTTTTAAGTTTAAATAAAAATTTGTCACGGAGTTCTTCTCATACCCACACACACAGACCTATCTCGTTTTTACGGTCACCTAGCATCCCACTGCGTGGACATTCAGTATGACAAATTATGTAAATAATCCTCTACTGAGGATTGAGGTATTTAGGTTGTTTGGGGGTTTTCTCTATTTAAAAAAATCTGCAGAGAATATCCTTGTTACAAACGCTTTTGTGTCCTTATAAAAGTATATCCCTCGGGGCGCCTGGGTGGCGCAGTCGGTTAAGCGTCCGACTTCAGCCAGGTCACGATCTTGCGGTCCGTGAGTTTGAGCCCCGCGTCAGGCTCTGGGCTGATGGCTCAGAGCCTGGAGCCTGTTTCCGATTCTGTGTCTCCCTCTCTCTCTGCCCCTCCCCCGTTCATGCTCTGTCTCTCTCTGTCCCAAAAATAAATAAAAACGTTGAAAAAAAAATTTTTTTAAAGTATATCCCTCAAAGTAGTTTCATGCGAGTACAATTCTTGGGCCAAGTGTGTAGGCACTTAAGGTTTTAGCAATGTAACCAAACTGCCCTCCACTATGGTTGAGTTGGCTTACCTTCCCACCAACAATGTTATGGATGCCTGCTGACTCGCACACCTGCCAATTCCGGCAATAGTAAAGGTTTTCAAACATTTGCCATTCTGGTGGGTCAAGAATATCCCATCGTGGGGCGCCTGGGTGGCGCAGTCGGTTAGGCGTCCGACTTCACTCAGGTCACGATCTCGCGGTCCGTGAGTTCGAGCCCCGCGTCAGGCTCTGGGCTGATGGCTCGGAGCCTGGAGCCTGTTTCCGATTCTGTGTCTCCCTCTCTCTCTGCCCCTCCCCCGTTCATGCTCTGTCTCTCTCTGTCCCAAAAATAAATAAACGTTGAAAAAAAAAATTAAAAAAAAAAAAAAAAAAAGAATATCCCATCGTGGTTTTGATTTGCATTTCTTAAATTACAAGTAAGGCAGAGCAGCTTTTCATTTGCTTATGAAATATCGGGACTTGGTTTTCTTTAAATTGCCTGTTGATCATTCCTTGCCTATCTTTCTTTTGAGCTGGTGCCTTTCTCTGCTGTCCAGCTTTGCCTTGAGCAAATATGGATTCCTACTAGGTGGTAAGCTCTCTGCTGATCGCTAGACCTGTAACAGTGAGGAAACACCTTTTGGAGCCGGCAGTGTTCCGGGAGACAAATGTTAGTCCAGTCAGACACTGAATGGATGTATGTACAGAGTTAAGTGCCTTGGATGAGAGGCTTTCGCATCTCGTAGAACATGTGAAAGAAAAGACAGACCTGACTGGGGGTTGGGGAAGAGCTGACATCTAAAGAACAAATTGGATTTGGGGTTCAGAGAAACGTTCTAGAAGAAGGAACAGATTGTGGAGGGAGCATGAGGTATTAGATGAGCTAAAAGAAGGCCAGGGAGCAGAGAACAGAGAGAAGAATAAAAGTGGTGCACAATGAGGCTAGACCACCTCACCGTGGACCACGTCACCCATGAAGGATTAAGGGCTTCCTCCCTGACAGAAATAGAAAGCCGTTGAAGGATGTTGAGCCATAGTTGATGGTCAGGTCTGCATTCTGAAGAGATTACTCTGGCTGAGAAGAAGGGAAATTAGGTAGACCAATTAGAAGGTTTTGAGTTAGTCTGGATGAGATCTGGTGGTAGTCTTGCCCTGGATAATGGCAGTGGACATGGAGAGAAGTAGATGGGTTCAAGAAATATGGAGGAGGTCAAGTAAAATTTGATGATGGATTGGATACAGGAGAGGAGGAAGGGAGAGTTGTCCAGGGTAATTCCTCCATTTCTAATGAAGCGGATGGTAGTACCACTTACTGACAGAGAAAATGCTGGAAGAGGTCAAGGGCGAGTTCAGACATCTGAAGGCAGCTGTCAAGTAGGCAGTTAGAGAAAGAAGTCTGGATTGGAAACAGAAATTTGGAAGCCAACGGAATACAGTAATTAAAGCCATGGCATCGGTGTACTTGCCCATGAAAGTATGGCACCCAAATCAGGTCTACTCTTAATCCTCAAGGAATGCTAATATTCAGTAGCTGAGTAGAGAAAGATGACACAGAAATGAAAGAACAGATGAGCAGCCTAAGAGCCGGAGGACAGCAAGCTGAGTGTGGTGTCCCAGACCAAGAATGTTTCCAATAGGATGGAGGGGCCAGTAGGACCGAATGCTGCTGAGACATCTAGCAAGGGGAGGCCTAGAGCATGCCCATTGGATTTAGCAACATGGAGGTCCTGGTGACATTAATTATAATTGTTTCGGTGGCATAGTGGGGGCAGGAGTCAGGTTGGAGATGTTGAGAAGTGAATGGCAAGTGAGGAAATGGAGAGGCAATATGGACCACTTTCAAGTGTGGTTTTTGAGAGAAAACAGCTCTAAACTTATTCTTCCTTAGTCTCTACTCTTGACCTTCTTTGCCACTCAGTAAGCTGAATTGATTTTATAATTTGGTATTCGGTGTTCCACAGGTGTGGTCTCCCTGTAGCCATGGCAACCAGCCAACCGGGGATGGACTGTGCCGGGTGGGGAGAATGGGGGTATACCCACCTCTAAACAGGAGGTTCTGCCACCCCTTGGAGCAGCCTGACTCTGCTGGACCCAAGAGACCCACTGTAGAAACGCTGCTGAAAATGTGTTTAAGAAGCAAAGAGTCCTTGGGGCGCCTGGGTGGCTCAGTCGGTTAAGCAGCCGACTTCGGCTCAGGTCATGATCTCGCGGTCTGTGAGTTCGAGCCCCGAGTCGGGCTCTGTGCTGATGGCTCAGAGCCTGGAGCCTGTTTCAGATTCTGTGTCTCCCTTTCTCTGATCCTCCCCCGTTCATGCTCTGTGTCTCTCTGTCTCAAAAATAAATAAACGTTAAAAAAAATTAAAAAAAAAAAAGAAGCAAAGAGTCCTTATATTTTTGAGACACCTCCTGAAAAATATAAGGATAAAGGGGGTCCGGGATTTGCAGAGGGAAACAGGATAAGCCATGACTTGATAATTATTGATGCTGGGTGATGGGTATACGGTTTATTATACTGTTCTCACTGCTTTTGTTTCTATATAAATTTTTCCATAATACATTGTACAAAATTAAATTTAGTAAGTCTGTGAAAGTGAGGGTACAGAGATCCAGTGACCATCACAGGCCCACTGTGTATATGACATTTACCACGGGGTCTCCTTTCAACCCAATCCACCATTGGCTTCTGAGTTTCATGGTGTCAGATGCCCTAAGGGAGGAAAGTCAGCTCTCACATGCTGTCCTTTGTCCTCTCATAAACACAAGCACCTTGTTCCTTGCCGCTCTTCTCCTCTCTTACCTCCCCTCCTGAGCACAGACACAGTTTTGTCACTTCTCACCTTCGCCAACTTGAACAAGTTCCCCCCCATCCCTGATCAACGCTCTGACGGGGACATGCGCCTGCTTAGCTGTGTCATGAGGATTAATTTTAACCGTGTATGTGGGAGGGTCAGCATGGCTCCCAGCCTCAAAAGCCCACAGAGGTCAGGAAGGTCATACAAATGAATGAAGGTGATCAGGTAGGAGAGAATCGTGTGACCCTCTTGACCTATCTTTAGTTTTGTCACTTTTAGTAGACACACAAGTAGAAAGAATTATGAGCAAGTTTCTATTTCCGTAAGACAAATAACAATGCGGGCATGATCATATAAATGGAATAAATAACCCATAGCCATCAATAAATGGACAGTACACTGAGACTCAGCCTCAGCGTGGGGGAGTATTAAGGAGTGGAGGGTTAGGACAAAGCAGAGCACACAAACCCCATCTAACGGGCGGTCCTCCTCAGCTCCAGCTGGTTCCTGCCATGACAGATTGTAGAGCCAATGGTAACATGTCTTCTTGTTTTACAAGAGAAGCTAGAAGCTACAGAACCCAAATTGAATTTGGGTTCAATTATTTCAAAACAAAACAAAACACTATGACGGCCAAACTAAGCCTATCTGTGGGCCAAAATCAGCTCACGGGCTGCCAATGTGCAACCTCTCACCTAGATAATGGGATATACTACGGTTTCCCTTCCCATCCTTTTCTCTTCTTCCTCTAACTTTCCCCACCCCCCTGTCTATTTCCACATTCTTCTCTCCTGACTACTCTTGCCCCTCTTTTCTATCCTGAGTTCAAGGGGTGGAAGGCATTGAATGGGTTGAAGAAGTGAACCAAGAAGTTGAAGAAACCCGAAGGGATGTGATCTAGATGCCTCACCTCCCTCAGGGCCTAGATCAGTGCCTAGCACATAGTGGGTCCTAATGGAACACTTGACGTGGGGTCACTTCACTTTCTTGTGCACACCCTGCCCTTACCCGAGGAATCGTCTCGTTTTTCTCGACAGCTTTGCGAAGTCGTTCTGGCCGCTCCATCATCAACGGGAACTGGGCAATTGACCGGCCAGGAAAATACGAAGGCGGAGGGACCATGTTCACCTACAAGCGTCCAAATGAGATTTCGAGCACCGCTGGAGAATCCTTTTTGGCCGAAGGCCCCACTAATGAGATCTTGGATGTCTATGTGAGTTTGGATGTTTCTGGACTGTTTGAATTTTGCATCTTGCTTCTTCTAAGTCCCACCCTGAGCGCAAATAAGCAACAGATCATTGCCTGTGCTCAATAAAACCATTTGAGCTGAGCCTTTGAGGTGCCTAAATGCTTGGCGTTCACCTCCACCATTCACCTCTGAATGTACCTAGCTCATAGAAACCTTAAACTCTGCCAGATGCTTATTACCCTCAGAGTTTATTGACCCCCTAAAACCATTTTTACTTGTTGAACCAAATCAGAGGCAAAACATACCCTTTATTTCATGAGCATTGGCTCCGCTCCCGGCACTTTTTTCCTAATGCTAATTTGGCATGTTTTCTTTTTATGGCAAAAGAAAGCAAATGCCCAAGGCAAGACAAGACCGCTCAAGTTCCCAGCCCTCTTCAAATTCTATGAAAGCAAAGGAAGAAACGAGAACTGCAGAGTACTCCAGACGATGTGCAATAAAGCTTGAAGGAACAATACAGACGTTTACTACAGGTTCCTTGCCTTACAGAAGACACAATTCGGGATTTATTTTACAAGAAACTAAATTATTAGGTTGCCCAAGAGTATAAAATGGTCCTTATTTTTCAAAGAAACCACTAAAATCCAGTCTTCTTAAAACACTCAGGAAATAAAAAAGGTGACAAGACATAAAACTCAAATCAGGTTTTGATAAAGACAAGCTCAGCCACAGACCTGTACTCTCTTCCCATCTCTAAAGCCATGCTAATCTACATGCTATTTGCTGTCTTAGGATTCTATAAATATTCGTTCTCCAGCTGTACAGTTACATGTTCATTCCTGTTGGGCCTAGTGGCTCATAGACTAGAAACTATAAAAGAAGCCTTGTTATAGTTAATTTTGAATATTTTTTTTTAAGACTGTCCAGTTGGTTGTTGGACTCTGGGTAAGTTTCCAATGGCATCAGGGGTAAAAACCCAGGTTGTTAAAGGCCCGGTGTGGGTGGTCTGGGATTCGGTGGCCAACAATAATTTCATAAATGGGACAGGGTTTGCACTGGCAGAATGCTCATGCAGAAGAGGCATGGGGGAGGCAGGGAGGGTTTCCAGCCTCAGACCCACTGTTAAATTATGTGGAAAGAGAAACGAGAGAATTAGGGGTAGATGGTGGGAAACAGAGGTCACCCCACTTCCCCCCTTGGGGCTCTGTGCTCACCGCCATGGTTCCTGGGTGTAGGGAGGTCAGTGGTTCTCATGTCTGCCTTCCCACGGGTGATTGTAGAACGGAGGCCCCTTTTCACATGTAGGAAGAAGGTAAGGGGTGATGGCGGGCAGAATGGACACTCTCATGAACAAAACAGGTCCCACCATGCAGGAGTGACTCCGAGATGCTTGTGGCTTAAAGATTCCAAGAGATAGCTGTGATTCTAACCTCTTGCTCCAGATGAAGAAATCAAAAACCGTGAGACCATGGGACTTGCTCTAGGGTATACAACTGGCCAACAGGAGAGCCCCTTTATAAAGCAGTAGGGACAGTGTCTCCTTGCCTGGCTTGTATTTACACTGAGGATTCCCATTCTGCTGCTCCATTTAGCCCAGCGCCCTGCCCCTCGCCAGGAAGGCCATAGGCACAAAGGACTCTGTGTTCCAAAGCCAAAAGGGAGGGATTTTTTCTGCAAAGGCCTGCTGATTGATTTTGTGGTTTTTGTCCCAGATGGTGTTTAATTCCTGACTTCTGCTGCTTCCTGCTTGATATCCTGCTTTTGTCATTGGTTCCTGAGAGAACAGGAACCAGGGAGACTTACTTGCCTTACACCTGTTTTCCTGCCCCCCCCCGCCCCCCCAACTCTCTGTGGCTCTGGAGCTTTCCATGGATGAGAGGGGATGAGATCCAGAGCGTGAACGAGGGAGAGGGTGGGGCAGACCTTTCCTGAGCCAGCCTCATGGCCAGATAGGGTTCTTTGAAGGAACCTCAGGGATGCCAGGCTGGCTCTGCCCAAGGCGGCTGGCTCTTCTTTGCATGATTTTCTCTCGCCACCTAGTGTTCAGATGTGTTCCCCTGTAGCGTAGACATGGCTGTCTGGGCTATTTTGAGAGCACTGAGCACAAACTAAGCTATGGTATAAGACGGTTGAGAGCCAACAGAAAGATTCTGCTACCACTGGTCCCATCTTCCTATTTGGAATGTATAAAATCTTGACTTTCCCCTAGTTTTCTTCCAAGTTCTTCATTCTTCAAAAGCAAAGAACAAAAAACAATCCAGGAAGAGCTTTCATTTAATCTGCCACAGGTTCACTAATATGATTAGATCTGAATCAACCCACTCATTAACAGATAGTGCCATTTATACCACGGAAACTTGGCCCACAGGCAAGGTGTGTGTGACAGTGCAGTGACATTGACCTTTGTGTTGTCAGATGATACACCAGCAGCCTAATCCGGGAGTCCACTATGAGTACGTCATCATGGGGACCAACGCCATCAGCCCCCAGGTGCCTCCTCACAGGAGACCAGGTAAAATCTCTTGTGTTTCTGCCAAGCATGCCTATTTCCTTCTAAAGCCCCCCGTCTCTTCCTGTGCATCTCCCTTGTGTCTCTCAGTCAACATGGAGAAAACCCATGGGCACGCACTTAATCTCAGAGAATGCTTTACTATTTGTCTGAGCCTTTGCTGATGAGTGTGTCTCATTCACTTGATTCAAAAATGAGGTGGACATCCTGAATCTATCTTTCCAGTTCGACATTTGGAAGCACCTCATATTAGGTTCCTACAGCTGCCCTAACAAATTTTCGCAAACTTAGTTACTCAGAACCACACAAATTTGCCACCACACGGTTCAGGAGGTCAGAATCTGTCCAAAACGGGTCTTGCTGGGCGGGAACCAAGGTGTCGGTGGGCCATGCTCCTATGGGAGGCCCTAGGGGGCTCTGTCACCCTGCCTTTTCCACATCAAGAGGCCTCCTGAACTCCTTGCTTCTGGGCCCCCGCATCTTCAAAGCCAGCTGAGTAGCACCTTCGGATCTTGGGCTCCGACCCCATTTTTCCGTCATCACATCTCCGTCTCTGACTCTCGTCCTCCTGCCTCTTGCTCGTGAGCATGCAGATGATGACATCGGGCCCATCCAGACAATCCAAGACAAGTCTCCATCCCCAAATCTTTAACTTCCTCACATCTGCAAAGTCCCTTTTACCATATATGGTAAGATATTCACAGGTTCCAGGGATTAGGATGCAAACATCTTCAGAGGGCCATTATTCTGTCTACTTCATGCCTTTTCTCTTGGTCACCTTTGCTTCCGTCAACACTGCTTTGACTTATAAGAAAAGAATAATGAGTTCATGCCTAGCTGTCTACCTCTTTCCCGTGGGCTTTGCTGATAGACACAGCAGGCAGCCCTCTGACTCCACAGATATTTCTTTACCAAATGATAATGGAGCCCACCACCCAAACGGAGACTTTCTTTTCCATCTTTTGAACAGGAAGGTCTGCATAAATATTAATGGTATCATCACCCACACACTGAGTCCTTGCTCTGTGCCAGATACTGCTGAGCCCTTCACACAGATTAACTCATCAAATTATCACAATAGTGCTCAGAGGAAGGTGCTATTATTAGCCTCATTTTAAAAGTAAGGAAGTGGAAGCTTCGATTGACTTATTTGCCCCGGTCCCACAGGGACCTCAGGCCAGCCTGTGTGACTGTGTAACTATTACGCTTCTTTGAGTTACCTGGTCCGACAACTGTCCTGGGAAGTGAGGGCACAGGAGGCCCGGCCCACCATCCTTCTCCAGCCCACCAGATGGATAACCGGGTTATCTGATTGTCACAGGTCAGGCAGAAACCACCTGGCTGCATGGAGACAACAGGGTGTGTGCCCAGCCTATGGGGTGCCCGTGTTGTCCGAACGGCAAATCAGCACAGCAGGAACGACACATAGTCTGAGAAACCAAGTGCAGATGGCAGAATATTGAGGTTACTGAGGTCTGATGCTGATCGATAAGGCAATTGGACAGACTACTTGAAATCATATAAGGTGATGATGACCGATAACAAGCCTGATGAGTCTCAGCTGATCGGTAGCATGGGATTGATGGCCTGGGACAGGCAGGCCCAGAAGGAGTCAGTTGTAGAAAGTTGGTGAGGAGGGGCATTCTGGGAGTCGGCTTTACCCTCCATGAACTCAAATTCAGCTCTGCTGGTTTCTGCTGGCTTGCTTCAGACAAGTCAGGAACTCTCTGAGCACATCCCCAGTCTACAAAATGGTGAGGGGAAAAAACCCTACACTCCCAGGATTTTTTTGGAGGCGACAGGCAGTGGGAAAGGATTGAATATCAGGTATCCATCCCGGCACGGTGCCCAGTGTATGCGAGGTACGCAAATGATTTTAAAATGTTTTTGTCTGGTAGCATTTTAGTCTCACTTATAGCGGGATGACTAGTCTTGATTCTGTTGATTTAAACTGCATATAATTTAAGCCATGAAATATTTTAAGTAGCCAACTAAATAAGAAATACGGGTGAAGGGTGGGAGAGCCCTAAGTTTTAACCGGATTCTACAGTAACTCTGGGATCTGCCTCCTTAGTTTGTATCGAACTTGAACAATATTCGGTCAAAATAGAAATATATAAAGTAAGATACAAGTGCTCCATAACTGGCCAAACTTGGAAGCAACCAAGAGATCCTTCGTTAGGTGAATGGATGAATAAGCTGTCTGGTACCTCCAGACGGTGGAATGTTATTCAGCACAAAAAGAAATGAGCTGTCAAGCCATGAAAAGACGTGGAAGAAAGGTCAGTGCGCATTATTAAAGTGAAAGAAGTCGATCTGAAAAGCCTCCACGCTGCATGATTCCAACCGTACGACATTCTGAAAAAGGCAAAACTATGAGGACGTTAAACAGGTTCCCAGGGGCAAAGGGGGAGGGAGGGACGAATAGGCAGACAGAAGATTTTGAGGGCAGTGACACTATTCTCAATGCTACCGTAATGGTGGGTACATAGCACTACACATTTGTCGAAACCCGTAAATTGTACATCACCAGACTGAGCCCTGATGTAAACCATGGGCTTTGGGTGATAATGGTGTGTCGATGCAGGTTCGTGGATGGCAACAGCTGTCCTATTTTGGTGCAGGATGTTGATGGGGGAGGCTGTGCGTGTGTGGGGCCAGGGAGGATATGGAACCTTTCCACTTAATTTTGCTGTGACCCTAAAACTGCTCTAAAAAAAAGAATAAGGTCTATGAAAAAAAAGAAAAGGTAATATGCCCCGACCTCATCCCTCCCACCCCATCCCAAGAGGGAATATCTCTTTACAACTTGGTGGGATTCCACACAGCCCTTTCCTGTGCACATAGAAACACGCTTACAGCCACTTGGAACCTTTGCCTGCAATCCAAGTGTACAAGGGACATTGCATGCTGGGCTTTTCCAGAAGTCTAACTGAGATCTCACCTCAACTGCAAACCTATTTGAAACTTGTAGAAAATTCGATCTCAATCCGTATGGGGGCCCCCCACACACCCCTGATAGGAGTGAGGATCACCATGAGTAAGGTCTGCGGTGCTCAGGAAGCCCCAGCCCCCTGACTCCACCCTCTCCTCGCCTTGGAAATACTTCTCCCTCTCCCTGTGTCTCTCAAAAAAATGCTCTCCACCTTTCCCTCCTTTCTTTTCCTCTTTTCCCTCGACTGGCTGGGTATCTGGGCCTCCTTATCCTTCCTGAGAACTCAGGCTTTCACTGTAGGAAGGAAGAGCTGTTGACTTTCAGCAGCTTGTACTCTCTCTCCTGCAAAACTCCAAGGCCAGAAAACCTAAGGGCTTGGCCACTTGGACTGGGAGAGGAGGAGGAACAGATGCAAGGGGCAGAAAGCAGATTTAATCTCCGGAGGTGTCCGGCCACACCTCGGCGTGTATGTGTATGCAGGCTAAACTCTGCCATGCTTTTTCCTCTCGTCCAACAACAGATCGGTCATCTTTCCATATCACAACATACATTTTCTCCGGTTTTTTTTTTTGTTCCATTCTTAAAAAAAAAAAAAAAAAAAAAAAAAAGGTAACCTAGCATCCATTCATGGTTGTAGCCTGATGGTTTTTAACCAGGACCCTGGTGGACATTTAAATCCACTCCACTGGTGGGCTATTTCAAATAACGCTTTACTAGCCATGGTTGTACATGTGGCTTTATGCAAAAGAATGGGAACATTTGCACGATGAAGGTCCTAGAAACTGAATCACTAGGTCAGGAGGCACGTGCGTGTAAAGCGAGGGTGGATGTGACCAAATTGCCCTCCAAAAATGTGTGGCTACCTACCCTCCCCTTCCCCGGTGTATTTCCCTGTACTTTCCATGAGGGGTTTAGGGATTTTAGGGTCTCCAAAGTTTCTGATACTTACTCAGGCTAATAACGTTGTGGTGGTTGTTTTTGTTTTCGCGTGTGGTTCTTGAACTATGAGTGAAGTTGAGCGTTGTTGTGTGACTTTTGGCTGTTTGCATTTCTCTTTACGTGACTTGCCTCTTCCTGGCCCTTGCCTGCTTCTCCTCCTGAGACATCCGTCTTTCTCTCATTCGCTTTTAATAATGGTTTGGATATTGGGGAAATGAGCATCTGCATGTTTTAAACACATGTGTTGTGAATTAGAAATGGTGGCATTCTGCATAATTTCTAATGTTGAAGGGATCTCCTCCGTGGGACTCAGTGTCCAGACCGATCTCTCTTCTGTGTGTGCACCTGCCTCTCCTAGGAGAGCCCTTCAACGGCCAGCTGGTAACGGATGGGAGGAGCCAGGAGGAGCGAGAAGAGAAAGAGAGGACCGAGGAGAAGGAAGGAGATGGTGGGGCACCTGAAGTATTCACCTCAGGATCAGCGCAGGCCTTCCCAGTCAGGCATCCCGATGGCTTTTCTCCCCATCGACCGGACGATTTGGTGCCGGCGGCACCGCAGTCCCCACGGCGAAGCCGGGACCACAACTGGAAGCAGCTCGGGACCACAGAATGCTCAACGAGTTGTGGGAAAGGTGAGCTCGAGTGTGGGCCGGGAGGGTGTCCGCAGATCCCTGCCCCCCGCCCCCGCCCCCCGGTGAGGAACGCGTAGCTGGGCTTGAGGCACGCGGCAAACCCTCCCCTCCTTGAGCTTGACTGTGGGATTGGTCACTGGTGTGACGCTGTGTTGAGGCTCCCCAAGACCCCCCCCAAGCCTGATGATCCCCAAGAAGGACATGCAAGACTCAGAGAAGCTGCCAGGTTTGCAACTTTTACAGTGAGAAGATACAGACGGGCATCATCAGAGGGAAAACGCGCGTGTGGCCAGGTCCAGGAGAAACCAGGGGCTGGCTGCCAGGTGTCCCATCCCAAGACAGTTGCATATGGATGCACTGAATTCTCCCAGCAATGAGGGGTGACCGCAGAAGCCAAGTAATGCCAACCGGAGAAGCCCCTCGAGCTTTGGTGTCCAGGGGGCTTATTGTGGCTCAGTCGCATAGGCACGTAGCCCCCACGTTACCGACATTGGCACCCAGAAGTCAAACTGAGAGACAGGACATGGCCCGAGACCTCAGGCACAGAAAAACAGGCACTCACCCGAATCTCATTGTTGGCATAAACTCTCTTGCCACACTGATACAGCGTGGTCCCAAGACATAGAGAAACACCCCTGTCAGCCGGATATTCCACGGGCTCAAGGGGCCGGTCCTGAAGATGGGCCTTTCTTTGGAGTGTGCAGGGTCTGAGCACCCTGAGTTAACCCTCTCCCGCATGCCACACTCATTAATGGCCACAGAATGTGCTCACAAAGTGTAAGGTCACACAAATACCAGACAAAACTCATTCTCACATCTGAGATTCCAGAAAAAAGCATGCTGACTGGGCTTGAGGTGTTAGCTGGCTTTCAGGCTCACCAGCACTCACAGCTCTCTCCTTTCTGTAAAATCCTCATCCTGTATCATCCCGTTATCCCGATCCCGTCGGCTGAGACCCCAGGGACAAGCCTGCAGCCCAACGTCGCCAGCTCTGTGGACTCCTTGCAGGAAGGGAGACCGCACACCAGAGGGCACACGGGGCATCTCCCTAAACCAAAGAAAAGAGAAGAGTTACAGGACTGGGGAGAAGAGTGGATGGTGTGCAGGTGAAATTTACGTAAAGCTGGTCGTGATAGGCTCAAAACAAAGCGTGGCTGTGTGCGAGCGGGTCAGTATCAGTCTCGGTCTGAACTGTGAAGGCGATCCAGGGCCCTGTTTCCTGGAAAGCCCCAAAGCTAAGGTAGATATGGAATGTGGTGTCCAGAAACCCCTTCTCAAACCTGTGGCACCTGGTTGGAAATGAATGCTGTTTCCCAGTTTCAAGGTGGCCTAGATCCCCAGGGCAAGGATTTGCCTGTGACCATCCAGGAACTGTGTTGCAGGGATACCAAATGCATAGTAATAGCCTTCTGTTTGTCATGAAGTCCTATTGGTGACCCTGGAAGAGCTGTGCTTTGAGGGGAGGTTACCACAGAAACGGGGAGGCTGTATCTCAGAAAGTTTCTGCGGACAGGAAACTGACACAGTGAGAATATTGGTTTGGGGACATTTTTTTTTTCTTTTCTTCAAGAGGCTTGTACCTGAAGGCACAAAATCCGGAAACTTTGACAGAATTTGTGCATGGAAAAGCCTTTGGCCACCGCCTCAAAGCCTTTATCTTTTTCCCAAGCACGTTGGCTTAGTGGCTTTTGAGAATGGGATTTGGGTGTTCTTCACGGGAGCTGGAGCCCCTCCCTCCTGGAACCCCACCAGTCCCATGATGACCGACAACCGGAGAACTGATTTATGGAGCTGGTATTGTGCAGGTTTTATCATGCTTTTACTTAGTTGATGTGCAAAGAAGGTGGGCTGGAGATTCGCCGGGCTAACCTCTTTTTCAAGCTCTGTGAGGAAAAATGAAATGCCTATAGAATGTGTCTTAACCGAGGCAGAAAGCTAGAGATGATTACACATTAAGGCCAAAACCACTTTAGTGAGGACCCATCCATGAATCTGAAGAGGTGAGCAGTACAAAATGCAGGTGACGTAGGAACTCAGGGTCCAAATGTGTTCTTACCAAATACTCTGTAGTTACTGGTATGGTACCCACTAGAGGAACTGCTTACATTTGCGCTAGGTAAAATCGAGGGAAAGTTATAAAAATAAAAATTGTTGTCATGTGGTTTTATATCAAGGATGGCACGTATGGGAGATTCTCTTCCCTTTCACGTCCGTAAAGATCGCCTGGCCCAGCCTTTCCAGGAGGGTGAGATGTAGCCTTGTCCAGAGACCTTTAGGTTTTGCCTTGGGGACTTAATAGGATAAGGACATAGCTGTGCCATTTGCCAGCTACCCCTTCATGCTGCTCACACGGTCCTGTGTTCACTGAATAGATGCCACTTACCCTGGTGGTCATTCAACAGGTCTCTTATCTGCTCTCTACCAGGCATGATGGAGGGACCCCATCTCCAAAGATTCTGGTTATCTTCCCCCCAGCCAACCCCAGTCTGTGTGATCCGCACGGAGATAAAAAATCTGCCTCCCTTACTATTCTCTGGTATGGAGCCAGCAAACTGTTTAGACCTGCGGATTGAGCACAGATACATCTCCTCTGGGAAGCCCTTCCCAATTCTGCAAGGTCCCACTTATTCCATGGGACCTCCCGGCAATTCGGGACACGTTTTTGTCCCAGCTCCGTGTGGCCTAGCGGTCCCCCCGCATGTACACACACTTTGCGTTGCCTGCACCTGGGATCGTACCAAGCACGCACGGGGGCACCCCTCAGGTGATTCTTGAATTAACGAATATATTGTCACCACATCTCAAGTGGGGTGTAGACAGCTTTTAGAAAGCGTGTAAGAGTGGCTTTTACATCTTCATTATATCTTAGATACGCAAGGCTAGTGTTGCCTTACTTGTGTTTTATCCGTAGCTGGAAGAGCGTGGATTTATGCATTCGAAACTGAAGAGTCTTTTTCTCTAGATTTCCATATTATCTTGTTTAATGTCCTTAATAGAGTCTTTCTCTTTTGCGTTGTGGATCCACACACACATATACACACGTCATCTGCCCCTCGGATGCCCGGGATGACGTGTGCATTCTCTTCTTTACCCTGATAAACAGCACGGCTTGTCCAGTCAAAGAGACACGGAAGACGTGCCTCGGAAATCAAACAAAAGCAGAGATGCACTGTCCCCCACCCCCGCAACTTGTACTCCCAGCCCCTTTGCTCTCCCTCGTGACAAATGGCAGCAGCCGGGGGTGCCCCTCCCTTGGCTCCCTGGAAGGTTTGCTCCCGGCAGCAGTGGCCACACCTGCAGGACAGACGAGGCAGCGTGGATGCGGCAGTGGTTTGCTCAGCAGTAGTGACAGATGTGCTGGGACCAGGACCTTCTGAGCCTACTGGTGCCGCCCAGCTCTTTTATGCACAACACAAATCCACGCCCCCTGCAACCTCACCACTTGTCCCTACACAGACCTCCTCCAGTCCTGGTGGAGCTCACCAGACCACACGTTTCCATACGTCTCGTGTGAAAACCTCCCTTTTGGGGAAATGCTTTCAGCATCACGATATCACCATCACAGAGAAGGGCCCCGCCCCAAGCGTCCCAGATGGCTTGTACTCCATCCAGCATTTTGCCCAGACCTCTGGTCAAAATTTTGGCTTGGCCCCGTTGATTCCTAGGGTACCACGACTAGGGTGATTTAATTTTTTTCTTGCTCCGTATTTTGTCCCTCTCTCCACAGTGCCTCACCGGCCTCTATATACTGTCCCCTGAATTCACTGACTTGCCTCAGTTACTCATTTTGGATTACCTGCGGCACCGTCCCCTCCTCCAGGATAACAGAGTCCTGTTTTGATCAACACACACAACACAAAACCCAACTAAAACGATCCCGGATTTTCCCTGCTGCCTGAAGCCCAGCCAGCACCTGACCTCACCACCCCATTCTTGCTTGCCAGCAATTAGAGGCATAATTGGATGGCACGCTGTACAGTGAAGAGATGGCCAGGTGCCATTTTGAGTGACAGTCCCCCTCTCTGCAGAGATCAACAAAGAAAGAAACCATTGTGGTCCCTGGAGTCACTAGAGCTCTGGTGCCTTCTCACCATCAGAGAGAGAGAGCCTCTGAACCCATGTCCTCGACGGAACACGGGAGCTGAATGGTGGACAAGTGCTCTGTAAAGGCCGTAAGGGGTTGGGGGAGGCAGGCAGTGGCCATGTGCTAACAGCCCTAAGCAGAACCCATCTCTCTGAGGCACAGAGCATTCCTATGGTTACCTGCATCCTTCTAGCTGAAGATATTAAATTGCCCCCTCATTTGCGTGCCGTGTGGTTGGAATAGTTACTTTTGCTTTGCAGTTCACAAACTTGCTAGCAGAAAAGTTAGACCCACATGGTCCGAAGGGATAAATAATAAGATTTTTACTTAATCCCTTAATAGTTGGGTCCCAAATGGATACCCTGCAAGGCATGAATGGAATCTTATTCATCTTTGTGAAGTGAGCACGATGTGCTTCATGTTCGTTGAATTTAATTAAAAATCTCTTCTTAAAGGAAGCAGGTATGTCACTAGACAAAACTCAATTCCACAAAAATTGTTTGCTTCCTATTAATTAAATTAATTTAAGGGAAAAGTCAGTACTGCTTTTTTACTGAGCTAACAATTATACTTAATTGAGACATGATTTTAAATAATGGTCTCAAGGAATAGCCGCATTAGAAATGTTTACTAGCAGAGTGGTTTTGAAACACATGACCATTTCAGATTCAGAACTGTCTTACAAACTGTCGAGTTTCTTACAAGAACTTCCCTCTGGCTGGGTCATCACACAAGATCAGCTGAAACAAGCATTGACACACTTTTCACGGCTGATGAAATATTGCGACCTTTATGTTAAAAGTTATCCCTCCAGTTTCAATTAAATTGTAGCAAGTTGGAAGTTCAGAAACTCTGAACGCCTGGCCAGTTAGCAACAGAGCTAAGACAGAGCTGTAGAATAAGTGATAGTGTTCTGCCCAGCAGGAATTGTGTAGTGGCCTCGACTGGGGGTTGGCTGAGGGAACAGGCAATTATTTGTGAAGAAGCATCTTATTTTTCAGACCGTTGCTTGGCCTGATGACATTTCTCTTTGTACACCTTCACTAGTAATACTCCAGGGCTGCCACCAGGGAGCAGCAGAGAGAGGAAGGCAGAATTGAAAGGGCTTTTTTTGAAAGCGACAGATCTCACTTAAAAAATTCTGACTTTCTCTCCAAGACAGATTTATCCACATGAAGCCAGTGAAACTCAGCTGCGTATTTAACACAAAACAACAGGGGCGTCTGGGTGGCTCAGTCGGTTGAGCATCTGACTCCTGGTTGCAGCTCGGGTCATGATCTCACGGTTTGTGACTCTGAGCCCCGAGTCTGGCTCCTCAGTGACAGTGCAGATCCCACTTGGAATTCTCTCTCTCTGCCTGTCCCATTCTCTCTCTCATTCTCTCTCAAAATAAATAAAAACTTTTTTTAAAAAGTGTTTAAAACAAAACAACAACAAAAACCCCGAGGAAGTTAGTATGATTATTTGTAGCAAAGTAATAAAAACAAATATTAGGTCTCTGATAAGTAGCCATTCAGCATTTTTATTGAGCAGCTGTTATTCTGCTAGGTACTGGGATTACAGGGATGGACAAGAATGAGTTCTGTCTCTGAGAAGCTCACTGTCTCATGGGAAGCAGACATCCACTCAAATACCTAAAAATACCATTGGATCAGTACTTTATTCGGGGAATGTGTGAGATGCTTTACAAAGGGGAAGCCAGCTGCTCCTCTAGCCTGTCTTAAATCTTCCTACTTCTCTGCTTCAGCCTGCCTCTTCATCATACAGGCACACGTTCAGCTGCCTGGACGGCCCCCTCCCTCCAAGACACATGTGCACACAGCTGCCCAAACCCAACCGTTCTCTAGGATCCAGCTGGGGCTTCTGGGACCCTTTCTCTGTGATGTCTCCAGAAAACCTGCAAACGGTTATTACTAGTGCTCACAATCTCTCTCCTGCCTAGTGCTATCTTGAACTGTTACGAAAACTATTTTTGCCTGCCTCTAGCAGCCGTGTCCGCAAAGAGATCGTAAGCTCTCCGAGGGCAGTGACTATTCCTACCCTTCTTTGCACCCACAGTGCCTGGCGGCCCGTGTGTGTGCGTATGGACTGTTCCGTTTCTGTGGCCTCTCTTCATCGGTACCTGGGTATCTCTGTGCATCTCCACAATTCAAGTGTGCAGGACGGTCCCTCAGAAGTTCTTCTTGTGTTTGCAGGATCGCAGTTCCCGATTTTTCGCTGTGTACACAGAAACACCCACGAAGAGGTTCCCGAGAGCTACTGTGACTCCAGCATGAAGCCGACCCCTGAGGAGGAACCCTGCAACATCTTCCCTTGCCCAGCCTTGTAAGATGGCCTCTTGGTGCAGGTGGCCTTTTGTCGGGTCATAGGACCTCAGTCGCAGATACAATCCAGTTTTTAAATCTGTGTACATCTGACTTAGGAACATGAGACTTGGTCTGTGCATAAGCTGCAGGCTGTTTAACACGCGCACCTGTCTCGGGATGCACACAGTTAACTTGCAGCCCTGACCAGCCAGCCTTTGGTAATTAGGAGCAATTACGTTTTAGCCTGGCGAGGAAAGGTGAGAGGGAAGCAGAGAATTACAGTCCAGCGTGGTCAGTGTGGTAGGTGAGCTGTGTACACAGAATAACGCGAGTCACAAAGACACCAGCCAGGAAGAGTCGGGTAAAGAGTCTCAGGAGAGGTCCGGGGCTGGCTATTGAATGATAAATAGGACACTTGCAGAAGGAAGGACAGGGGAAGGGCCCTAAGAAGGGTCCAAATGTTGGGGCACCTGGGTGGCGCAGTCGGTTAAGCGTCCAACTTCAGCCAGGTCACGATCTCGCGGTCCGTGAGTTCGAGCCCCGCGTCGGGCTCTGGGCTGATGGCTCAGAGCCTGGAGCCTGTTTCCGATTCTGTGTCTCCCTCTCTCTCTGCCCCTCGCCCGTTCATGCTCTGTCTCTCTCTGTCCCAAAAATAAATAAATAAATAAATAAATAAATAAATAAATAAACATTGGAAAAAAAAAAAGAAGGGTCCAAATGTAATCTTCAAAGTAACAGATACATTCTCATAGGTAATGAGCATGCGCCCATGTCTTATTTATTTATTTATTTATTTATTTTTTAAAATTTTTTTAACGTTTATTTACTTTTGAGACAGAGAGAGACAGAGCATGAATGGGGGAGGGTCAGAGAGAGAGAGGGAGACACAGAATCCGAAACAGGCTCCAGGCTCTGAGCTGTCAGCACACAGCCCGACGCGGGGCTCGAACTCACGAACCCTGAGATCATGACCTGAGCCGAAGTTGGCTGCTTAACCGACTGAGCCACCCAGGCGCCCCGCCCCATGTCTTATTTAACTGAATGACAAAGCAAGGGGACAGGAGAGGATTGTGAAACTGACGAGTAATTAGAAAAAGAAAAAAAAAAAGGAATACTGGAATAAGATTTCTAAGTTCCAAAGTGGGTTACTTTCCCTTACCGAGCCCGATGGCCCTTGGGCCGACCATTAAGAATGCTCTAGGACGAGCCTCACCCGGAAGGATTCTGACGGTTCCGTGCAGGCTGGCTCGGGCGGGGTCTGGCTGTCTTCCTGCGGACCGACGCTGACCCGTCCCTGTCGCTCTCTGTCATTCCCGAGCTAGCTGGGACATCGGAGAGTGGTCTGAGTGCAGCAAGACCTGCGGCCTGGGCATGCAGCATCGCCAGGTTCTGTGCCGCCAGGTGTATGCCAACCGCAGCCTGACGGTGCAGCCCTACCGCTGCCAGCACCTGGAGAAGCCCGAGACCACCAGCACCTGCCAGCTCAAGATCTGCAGCGAGTGGCAGATCCGGACAGACTGGACCTCGGTACGCTGGGCCGGGGCGGGGCGCCGCTCCAGCGCTACCCCCCCGCCAGCGCTCACTGCCTCCCCACCCCCACCCCACCGCCCCGCCCCCGCCCCGAGACCTATCAGGACAGCCCTGAGGTCTCCTGGAGGGAACCCGTCCCGAGCGGTTCCGGAAGGCCTTTTGTGCAACCCACAGAATAGACCGATGGCTTGGGAGAGTGTCCCAGCCACCCACGGCCAACCTGAAGGGTGAACCCACGCGAGTCACGTGCATACGCGTCTCATCGCTCTCGCGTGTCATGAGAAGCCAGGTCCTTCCCGTCTTGCGCCCCTGTTTTACAGATGACAGAACTGAGGCCCAGAGCAGCAGAGTAGGCAGGACATCCGAGAAGGTCTTAGGGAAAAAACTTGTGAAGTGTTCAGGGCTGGGATCCCCCTCCCCTCGGACAGCACTGCGTGGCGGGGGAGGGGGAAAGAGGAACTCAGCCACACAGTGGGTCCCCTGCTCAGGTGGCAGGTGACCAGGATGAGGGCACCACAGCTAGAGAGGCCCCGGGAGGTAACACCACCCATTCCACTGACGTGATCTTGCTGTGTTTTAGTGCTCAGTGCCCTGTGGGGTGGGACAGAGGACTCGAGACGTGAAGTGTGTGAGCAACATCGGGGACGTGGTTGATGATGAGGAGTGCAACATGAAGCTGCGGCCCAACGACATTGAGAATTGCGACATGGGGCCCTGCGCGAAGAGCTGGTTCCTCACCGAGTGGGGTGAAAGGGTGAGCATGGCGGCCGCACACTGGGTTCTGGAGCGGGGCCCAGAGTCCACGTGTTACCGGGCGCCCCAACACCACCAAGACAAGTCGCCCGCGAGAAATTACTAGACTTACTAGAAACCACGAGACTTACTACAAGTTACTAGACTTACTAGAAATCACTAGGATTACTAAAAATTATGTGGGTAATTTCTGACTTTGGGGAAAAGGCCCAGAGACGACCTCTCGCAGGCTTTCTATCCTTATACGAAGACGGAGGGGCTCCAAGAGGGAGCACTGGGTGTGAAAGAATATTAGTTCTCCTTTGCACCCCAATGAATATTAAATAGTGAATTTACTATTGGATTTCTAGCCATCCCAGAACTCCTTTGTGTTCAGAGAAAACTGGGCAAATTTAGTGCACAAGCAGATGAATAAAAAGAATGACGCTGGGCTTTCACTTTTCTGTAGGGAAGACTTTTTAAAATAATGTTGGATGGGGGCACCTGGGGGGCTCAGTCGGTTAAGCATCTGACTCAGTTTCAGTTCAGGTCATGATCTCACCGTTTCCTGAGTTCAAGCCCCACATCCGGCTGTGCACTGACAGCTAGGAGCCTGCTTGGGTTTCTGTCTCTCTCTCTCTCTCTCTTCCTCTCTCTCTGTCCCTCCCCTACTCACGTTGTCTCTGTCTCTCTCAAAATAAATAAATAAACTTGAAAAAAAAATTTTAATAACGTTAGATGAAAATAATTTTTGTCAAATATACATAAAACCTTCAGCTAAAATATCGGTGTCCTATAATATAAAAGTTTATGATACAAACACAGAATTTATGATACCAATTTAAGTTATGAAACAAAGGAACAAAATAGCTTGAAGTCTGGAGCACTTAAACCCTTTTAATCCTTAATCCATTGTATGTAACCTCATGAAGAATATGCAGTGCTCAAGGTAATAAGTTCTTCTATGAATATCCAATGACTTGTATGTCCAAACAGACTAGAAACTTAGAAATTTTTCTGAAGGTTCACATTCCCTAGAGCAAACGAAAGTTTCAGAATGCTTGTGTAAAGGCTAAAATAGCTGAAATTATTTTCTCAGGAAATGCTTCATCTTGATCAATCATTATTCTAGAATGCAAAGAAAATTATTTACAGAAAACTATGTAATTAATAATAGGCTATATGCAAAGATAGGCAATGCAAGACAACTGAGTTTCTAATGCATTTCAAATATTTAATCTAAAATATTTAATCATCGTTCCTTTTTTAATGTTCACTTATTTGTTTTGAGAGAGAGAAAGAGAAAGCACCACCCAGGCGCCCCTTAATCAAAGTTCTTATATGACTACACACTTAATAACTTACCTCCACTTAGTAAAATAGTAAAAATGCCATTTTCTGCTTTTTTAATGTGCATTTGCAAACATTTTCTCTCACAGAGTTTTTCACTTAAATTATATGGATTTCCAGAGCATCTGGGTGGCTCAGTCAGCAAAACATCTGACTCTTGATTTCACCTCAAGCCATGATCTCAAGGTTTGTGGGATTGAGCCCCATGTCGGGCTCTTCATGGACAGTGTGGAGCCTGCTTGGGATTCTCCCTCTCCCTCTCTCTCTGCCCCTCCCCCGCTCACACATGTGGGCTCTCTCTCTCTCTCTCTCAAAAATAAATAAACTTTAAAAAAATAATATGTATTTCCAATTAAAGAGCTAATGTAGTTATGGACAAAAAATAATAACATTCACTTTTTCTGGTCATACAGTAACATATACTATTATAAAAAATATGAAAAAAATCAGAAAAGTATACCAATAATCTCTTCACTAGCAGATAATAATTTAAGAGTTGTAAGCTTAAAAAAAAGCTACTGTCAAGCTTTTTCCTACTCATACATACCTTACATACATAGCTTTTTTTTTTTTTTTCAGAGAGAGAGAGAAAGAAGCAAGCAGGGGAGAGGGGAAAAAAGAGAGAATTTTCTTTTTTGAGAGAGAGAGAGAGAGAGAGAGAGAGAGAGAGAGAATCTTAAGCAGGTTCCACGCTCAGCATAGAGCTCGACACAGGGCTCAGTCTCACAGCCGTGAGATCATGACCTGAACTGAAATCAAGAGTCAGAAGCTTAACCAACTGAGCCACCCAGCCGCCCTTTATACATATCTCTTTTGTACTCATTCATATTTGAAGGATACAAATCATAATACTACATATGTATAATTTGGTAGCCTTCCTTTTTCACATATGTATTAATTATAAACATGTCGATGGCATTAGAAACCTTTGAAGCATGACTTTTAATTAGACTCAGCTATTGTTTGTCTACTATAACCGAATCGACCCCTATTCTTTATTTCCCCTCCAAAAAAGACTTGTACATTTCCCTCTAATGTAAATTTACTTTGCATTTTAACATAAGTACTTGATGGATCTAACTCGTGCCTTAAAATTCTAAATGGAGGAAGGGGTGACCACTTCATTCTTCTGTTAGAACTTTTTTGTTCTTTTTTGAAAAGATGCTTTAAGCCATGTAAGTTTAGTCCTGTGTTGTAAGAAATTTGGTTTATCTACCCCTAGAACGTGTCATTATTCCTGAATGTTTGTGCTTGGAGTAGATGAGTGGGAAGGGGGTGCAGGTGGCTTTAGGGAAAGTGCACTGGCTGTGGCATCACTTCCCCCAAGGGCTTATTTCTCATTATACCTTGAGCAAGCCGCTCTCTGACCCTCAGTTTCCTCATTGGTAACGTTGCTGAATGAGCATTAAGGGATAACATATTCAAAACCATGACCTAGATGAGACTGGGACCTTGGAGTGGGCTTTTGAGTCACGACTTAGCCTCACAAAAAGGGTCAGACCCCAGGAATGACCAGCTGGTGGCAGTCTTTCACATGTGAGTAGTGGCTTTGTCTCACAATCAACCCTGTTGAGCTGTAGTCTCAACCACGCAATTTTTTTTGCAACTGGAAGAAACATGTGTTGAGCACTTAATAATGCCAGGCATGAATGAGATCCAGCTTCCATTTAATTAGCTCAAGTGGGAGAGATTAGAGAAAGTGTGAGTGAAGTTTACAAACACTTAAAGGATCCAGAACACATCCTATTGCCCGATTGCAAATAAAGTTAATTAATCTCTACCTGATTGAATTGAGGTTGTAAACTCACATCTGAATCTTCTCTTAAACTTCCAGGGATATATAGTTTTTCTGACTCACTGACTCACCTTAAAAATATCCTTGCAGCTCTTTTTAATTGAGGGTGGACCTTATGAGACGTCGGCATCATTGACTTTTTAATTCAAAAAGTAAACTTTAGTGACAAGTTTAAACACACGTGCAGTATTTAGTCACAACAGAAAAAAAATTGGGGGGAGGCGCCTGGGTGGCTCAGTCGGTTGAGCGTCCGACTTCGGCTCAGGTCATGATCTTACAGTCCGTGAGTTCGAGCCCCGCATGGGGCTCTGTGCTGACAGCTCGGAGCCTGGAGCCTGCCTCGGGTTCTGTGTCCCCCTCTCTCTCTGCCCCTCCCCTGCTCACGCTCTGTCTCTCTCTGTCTCTCAATAATAAATAAACGTTTAAAAAAAATTTTAACTTTTTTAAGTCCACCACCCTCATATCTTAAGGATATTTTCCAAGAGAAGAAACAAAACATTGAGCTTTTTGTTAGTTACAGAAGATGATACAGGAACCTGAAGTTCAGGAATAGCCATTACGGCCTCTTAGTCCCTCAAGCCTTAGCATTTCGGCTGTAGCTGGAGAGAGAGGAAAGTTCTCACCACAGGGCTGTTTAGGCATTTCATGATGCCTCTCAGTGTTTTATCGGCCCAGAGGTTCAGTTAGGAGTCAGGTCCTTTTCTGACTACCAAGAGGATCTGGCCCTTTTAGGCACATCCTTCAAGGACAGTGAGTGGGTGTGTTTTGGTGCAAGTTGAAGGGTCGTCTGTGCTTCCTGGTAGGGATCCATGATTCCCCCTGATTCCTGCTGAGAGACTTCCTGAGCCAGGTTTGGGGTGGGTAGCTACTTTCAAGTTGAAATGTGCTTTTCGCTGCGGTTGTATGCTAAAGTCAAGCCCCTCTACACGGCTCATCCCTGTAATGTTCTCTCATTGGGTACTTGGCTCAACCCGTAGCATTCTTCTTTTAAATTAAGCACATGGGGGTCTGAGGACATTTTCCCAGATGCGTGTATATGACTTGGTTTGGAAAGCAGAAATTAAGTTAGTAGGGCAAATGGAAACTACATGGAAAGAAATATTCTTAGGGTTTGAAACAGGAAGATAACTTAGATTCAATTCACCTTGTATTCTTCAGGAGGATTTAACTATCTTGAGTGTTTGAGGCTAAGAAAGAGACCAGATGATATACAGCTGAAACAAACAAACAAAAAAACCCCTTTAGCCTAGAATATTCCAATTACTCTAAGAAAAGATTTTATTTTTTGTAAAAAGGACTGACTCATTAGCTCAAATTCCCAGTAACAGTGCAGATAGAGTATAAGTCATGCAAAGCATTTGTGAGCCTGTAGGAGAGGCTCTTTTCCTCTACCCTCTTGAGTTCTGCAATGGAGGCCTGCAAATTAAACTAACAAAAGCCAGATTAACAAGAGAAAAGCCAACAAATTTTATTTAATGTTAATTTTTTTTTACATGGCACAGGGAGCTTAATAAGAAAGAAGTGAAAATCCCAAAGAAGCAGCTAGACTTGAGGGCTTATATACCATTTTAACAAAGAGTGGTAAATTTTGAAGAAGTGACTAGACCAAGGAAAGGCGTTGGGGCTTCCAGGACAGTAAATTGTAGAAAAGTGGCTGAGAAATATATGGGAGAAACTAATTGAAGATAAGAGTTATTTTAGTTAAGTTTGTCTATATATGGGGGAAACTAATGGAGGATTAGAGTTATTTTAGTAAAGTTTGTCTACATTCCTCTTGGCATTAGCTCCGCAATGGCAATTATAAAAATGTTCTCTTTAGGTCACCTGGGTGGCTCAGTCAATTGGGTGTTGACTTTTGGTTTCGGCTCAGGATCATGAGATCGAGCCCCTCGTTGGGCCCCACATTGGGCATAGAGACTGGCTAAGATTTTTTCTCTCCCTCTGTCTCTGTACCCTCCCTCAAAAACAAAAAATGTTTTCTTCCTGGTTCTAGGCCGAAATTTCTCACAGGAAACTTATGCACTGCTTTTAGGCAGGAAGGGGGAAGGCAGAGAGAGCCCTTCCTGGATCTGATGTTTCTCAATCACCTTCAATTAAAAATAGGTCAAAGCAGCATATTTTGGGGTGGCATATTCTAATCCCCTTCAAGCTACAAAGAGTTTCCTCCCTGAGGAGTCAGGCCCAGCCCAGCAGTGGTCATATAAATGTTTGATTATTCATCCCAGGCTGTGATTTTGCAAGACTAGACAGCAATGTACAAAAAAAAGAAAATGAAAATTTTGATAAGGAAACAGGGTTGTATTTTTTCTCTTTCCTCAGATTTTTTCTAAGTCACATCGCTTTTGCTTATTTTTTTAAAACAGTAACATTAGTGAAACAAATTTCCCTTCCGTTTTTAAGGGAAGACCCAGCAGAAACCGTTAGAACAGGCTTTGGTTGAGCTCTGAAGGGCCACTTTCCGGGTTGGAACGTGCTGGTTACAGAAGAGAAATGAGCAAGGAAGGACCCAAGTCTGTATTCATTTCTTCAACTGATATTCATGGATTCGCCCGTAAGTTAGGTGCTGACCTGAGAAGGAACTAAAGATGATTCCATAGTCCTTTCCTTCACTGAGCCTACTTCTACAAAGGAAAGAATAAAGCAAAGTAGGACGTAAGTAACGGTACAGAAAGACGGTAGAATGCAGAGTGCCTTGAGAATCCTGAGGCTGGAAAGAGTATTGAATCAGGCAATGCAGGGAGTTTTCACTGGCATCTGAGCTGAGCCTTAACAGATTTTGGTGTGTCCTGGGGAAGGGGAAGAGCGCTCTAGGTAGATAGAAGGAACAGCATGGCCGAGGTCCAGTGAGCCCTTCATGCGATGGCGAATGGAGGACCCTGGCTCTGTCCAGCATGAGGTGTGTGGGATAGAATAATGGTGAGTTAGCCTAGAAGACTGAGGTTGGCTGAGGTTGACTGAGGTCATCTTCTAGGAAAGCTTTGATGTCAGGTGGGGAAATCCATGTTGGAATGGGACGGCATCAGGGGGACTTTCAGCATGGCAGTCCCAACACCTGGAAGCCCAACAAATTAGAAAGGGTGATGAGGCTGAGTAACAGGCTGTGACCACAGTCCAGGGGAAGAACATTAGTAGTGCTGGGAGCCGTGGGCAGAAAGGAACACAACAGGAAAAAATGTGGTCAAACCACATCTGTGAGACCTGATGGTTGGCTAGATGTTGGAAGCAAGAACTCAGAAGAACAGTCAACTTTTGAATCCTGGTAGAAATCTGAGCACAACTTGGAAAACCAAGAGTAGCAATGGGGTTGGTGGTGAAGGCAGGGTTCCATTATTTTACATGCTGGACATGAGGTATCTGGGGAACACTCAGACAAAGAGGTGCAGAAAATGTACAGGATGTACAGGATGAGAAGCAAAATAAGGCAGCATTCCAAAGTATTTCAAGACAGATGGAGAATGCTCTTTGAGCTTTAGGGTATGGCTCAGGAATGTGTTTACTAGGCACTAGATGAGAATAGTGTGATTATAGGAGACAAATCACTGGTGGTTCTGTGGCTGTAAGTGAAGACCTTGCCTCAGTTTCTCTATTTTAGAGTGGAGATATAGGACTTGCCTCTTTAAAGCCCCTTATACCATTTTTTGGACATCTGCTGTACGCAGAGCACATCATTCGTTACCTGTCCTATGCCAGCTGTCCAGGTGAGTATGCCAAACACGTGAGGGGCTGGGTCACCTGCCCCAGGCCACCCAGCTAGTAGACATATTAACATCGATGTGTCTGGTTCCCGGGCCAAGCTCTCCCTCTATACCAAGCTGTCTCCTAACACTGTCACAGCTGTGGCCTTCAGGGACTTAATAGCAGGCGGCAATGATGAGGTGACAGACTTCACTTCCCCAGTCTCCCCAGACTAGCCCAATGTCGGCTACCAGCAGGTAGACAGAGGCCCAAGTGTTCATGCTCCCATTCTTCTGCTACTGGATATGTTTTCAAAAGCAAAAGCCAAGACAGGCAGTCTGACAAGTGTGTACGCGTATGAATCGCAATAGTGGGACAGGATACTTGGAAAGAAGACTGTCCCAGAAAATCTAAGATGGGGGCGCGGGGTTGCCATACTGGTACTCCATAATGGAGTAGGCTATGCGGGAAAAGTGATCAGAGACCCCGAAGGGAAAGAGTTGGTAGGGAAATGAGATGTTCAGTTCTCCTTCACATCATTTGAAAGTGGTTTCCGAGCCTGTAGGGGTGTCCCCTCTAATGGAACTATCTCCTGTCTCTCAGTGCTCAGCGGAGTGTGGGGCTGGAGTGCGGACACGCTCAGTGGTATGCATGACCAACCACGTCAGCAGCCTGCCCCTGGAGGGCTGTGGGAACAACCGGCCAGCGGAGGCCACCCCGTGTGACAATGGGCCCTGCACGGGCAAGGTGGAGTGGTTTGCGGGGAGCTGGAGCCAGGTGAGTGGCCAGAACTGGCTGTGTTTGTCTGTCTCTGGTAAGAGCATCCATAGCAGAGGGGTCAGGAACCAGGAATGGCAGTAGCCCAGGCATCCTGGGCTTGAATCCCAGCAGTGCTGCCCGTGACCCTGGAGAGGCTACTTATGCTCTTGGAGCTGCATTCAGTCAACAGTGTTTCTTGAGCTCCTACTATGTGCTCTTCTAAGCACATGAATTACATCAATGAACAAAACAAATATCCCTGCCCTCAGGAGAGTATGGTCTAGCATGGTTTCTTTGTCTGTAAAATGCCGCTAATGACCGCACTGTATTAGGTTATTTTTAGAAGACATGAAGAAGGAAATGTATATAAAGAATGCAGTGCATTTGCTTGCCATACAACAAATACACTCTACATCATAGCTGCCGCTGCCATTATTATCATCAGTAGAGCCAGTTTTGTCTGTATTTCTGTATTTGAGAGTCAGAAGCACAAATAGATAGGGTCCGGAAATACTACCTGTGGGGATATATGCAAAGGAAGCAAAATCAGTGTCTGGAAGAGATACCTGCACCTTTGTGTTCGTAGAAGCATTATACACCGTAGCCAACATCTGGAAATAACCTAAGTGTCTGTTGAGACGTGGATGGGTAAAGAAGATGTAATACATATAACTGATGTAGTATAGATATTATTCAACCATAAAAAAGAAGGAAATCCTGCCCCTTGTTGCAACACAGGTAGACCTGAAGGACATCAAATAGGCCAGACAGAGAAAGACACTGCATGGTGTCACTTACATGTGGGATCTGAAAAAAAACCTGGAACTTGGAGAAACAGCAGAACGGTGGCTGCCGGGGTCTGGGGGTGGGGGTGGAGTGGGGAAAATAGAGAAAGGTGGGTAAAACAGACAGACTTTCAATTGTAAGATAAAAAAGTTCTGAGGATCTAATGTATAACACGATGAGGATAATGATAATACTGTATCGTCAAAATTTGCTAAGAGGATACAATATAAGTGTTCTCACACACAAAAGAGAGAAATATGGGAGGCGATGGAGGTTGATTAACTTGACTGTGGGAATCCTTTCACAATGCATATGTACATCAAACCATCATGAGTACATTTTAAATATATTACAATTGTTGTCAATTATGTCTCAATAACAGGAGAAAATAGAAGCTCATGTAGAAAAAGTTGAGGCTGTTCCTTATAAAGAACAGATAATACCAAATACTTTAAGAAAGCAACTGAAATGATCAATTGATTTTTCCCCCCTCAGTGTTCCAGAATTGAACACAGACTCCCTAAGAAAATGTGGAAAAAAGATCATTCCTTCTTACTGCCCCATTATGATTAACATTAGTACTTTGAGCTCTTGGGCCCCTAAGCATTTGGCTCTCAGGGCTGGCTGGTTCTCCAAGACGTTTTTGGCTGATGATCATGATTTATACATTATCAGGACCTCTGGCTCCATATAGAATTTTATTTCTTTTAAGTATCCTTAAAAACAGACCCTGAAAAAATGGACTGCCCCGTCCTTGTAAGCTGATACAACCCCCTTGGAAAGCAGTTTGGCAATAAAAGTCAAGAACCATAAAAATGTTCATTTGCCTTAACCAGTCACTCTGCTTCTGGGGATTCTTTTTAAGAAAATAATTACCAGAAGGGGGGCAAAAAAGGCATTTTTAACAGAGGTGTTCATGACAGCAGGGCACGTAGGGATATTATGGTATATCATAACTCATTAGAATATCATGTAACAACAGTGATAATTAGGGAGACGTAGAAAGTACACATGGTATAGTGGCAAGTGAAAACCAGAATATGAAAATACATGAATGTCATCTCAGCCGCTTCAAAGAATGGGGTTTTATATGAACAACAGGGGGAAATGTTTTCTTCTCAAGTTTCCTTTCATGTTTTTATAATACAAACTGTAAAATATAGAAAATTCAGAAAGAAAGAGAATCCAAGTACTTCCAGTGCTACCCGAGTGGGTATCAGAGGCAGATAACACCTGATAACTGGCCCCAGCCCTATTCCTCTGTAGTTCTTCTGACTCGGGGCAGTCAGCTTAACCTCTGTGGGCCTGTTTCCCCATCCAAACATGAGGATAAGAATACCAGCTAATAAATAGTAGTTCCCTTTTCCCCATGGTTATGATTTTGTCTGCCGGCTATTTCTGTGTCATTATTGATAGCAAAACACTTAGGGCGTGGGACCTGAATCCCAAAGATAATTCAGAAGGAGCTGTATTACACAACGCACCCACAGAAACCGAGGCAAAGGGGAGAGCCCTATGGGAAATTGCAACAGCCCTCACATGGTGAGGATGAGCAGTACAATTCAACTCGAATGTCTACCAATCTCCCAAGACGAGAGGGGAGCAGGACTCAGGGTCCTTTTTCCTCGCAGGCCTCCTGTTGACTCCTGACCTACTCAGAGAACTGAGAGTGATGTGAATCTGGGTGAAGGCAGTGTTTGTTTCTGCCAGGATTAGAAACAGAATTTATTGCCCTGTTGTCCAAAAGGGTCAGGACATGACTGAATGTGACAAGGTTTTCGTTCTGGATTTATGAGGATGTTGGAGTCTGGGGGCACCTCCATACCCTGGGAATCTGATGTTGTCCCCAGAGAAAATGAAGTAGAGCATGCTTATTTATTGAAACTAAAATAAAAATAAATGTTGCTTCCATCCATGTGGTTTGAACGATAGTTGCATCTGGAACACCCCACTAGCCTGGTCACAGTGAATTGTCCAGGGTGGACGTGTAACCCAAGCCAAGCCAAGCAGAGTTTTTCTCTGGGACTTTTAGTGTGGGCTTTGGGGGAAGAGACTCCCTGGGAAGTCGTGAGCACGGGTGCTAGCAGCGGCCTTGTTGAGGCTTGTGGAGAAAGCCAATCCAAGAGAAGGAGACCTGTCAAGCTTAAGGAGTCCCTTTTCTACCTGCAGCCAAAGTAGCCCAACTCCTACTCAGGGTATTCCACCAGTATCTAGGTCAGTGCCTAGACGGATCACAGATGTTTCCTATCTTCCCCACCAGTTCTGGGTTTACTTCACCTGTACATTGTCTTTGTTCTGGGGGGTCTTTCACAGTCTCTAGCCATTGAGAGCAGCCCTCTTGTCTGCCTGTCTGGATTTCACTGGCATCTTGAGCAGATATCTCCACTCTCATCTGGTCTTGGATCAGTGATCCCCCAATGTACAACGGCAGGAATTCTTCAGGTGTACAAACACACATAATCGCTCCCACTGCTCAGTGGAAGTAGTTGTCCCTGTTAAATACCACTTGCTCTTCTAGGCTTTTCTCCATGAATTATATTTTACCTGATATTTGCATTACTCTCATTTCTCGTTGTCGAATTTCACCTGGTGCATCTTTGTCATCTTCTTATGTACTTTTCCAAGGTATGCGTTTTGTAGGCAAGACTTTATTTTTACCCAGTCTGCAAGTCTCTGTAGTTTTGGTTTGGTGTGGTTTGGGGTTGTTTTTAATGTTTATTTATTTTAAGAAAGAACAAGAGCGAGTGGGGGAGGGGCAGGAAGAGAGAGAATCCCAAGCAGGCTCCATGCTGACAGTGGATCTCACAGTGAGATCACAACCTAAGCTGAAACCAAGTGTCAGACACTTAACCAGCTGAGCCACCTAAGCACCCCAAGCAAGTCTCTGTTTTTTTAAGAATTAAAATTTAACCATTCACATTTATTGCAATCAGTTATATGTTTGGACTTTCCCCTGCCATCTTAACTTGTGTTTCCTGTTTAGGTTATTGCCATGTTTTCTGGGTCTGTTTCTTCTTAACTTTCTGCACATTTGCATGGATTAGGTTTCTCTAATTCCATTTTTCCCTCTAACATTTTGGAAGTTATAAATTCTATTTTTATTCATTTGGTAATAACATTCAAATATTTAGCAGTTTTAAAGTTCTATGTTTCTATCTGTGTTATCTATAACTACATCTTCCCCCAAAAGAAAACAGAAACCTTAAGTCCTCATTTATTTATCTCCACTTTCTCAATCCACAATAGCTCCCAAAAGATCTTGAGATCATCTGGATCCAGCTCCATATTAATGTTAACTAATTTTATAGAAAATACTGAAAATCGAGAAAATTTAGGTTTAAAAATAGCTTTCTCCCACCCAAAGGTTATCTTTTTATTGAAATATAATTCACATACCATAAAATTCACCCTTTAAAAAAATTTTTTTAATGTGGATTTATTTTTGAGACAGAGAGACAGAACATGAGCGGGGGAGGGGCAGAGAGAGAGGGAGACACAGAATCCGAAGCAGGCTTCAGTCTCTGAGCTGTCAGCACAGACCCCGACGTGGGGCTCGAAATCACCAACTGCAAGATCATGACCTGAGCCGAAGTCTGACGCCCAACTGACCGAGCCACCCAGGCGCCCCAGAATTCACCCTTTTAAAAGTATACAATTCAGTGGTTTTTAGTATATCCACAAAACTGTACAGCCACCACCACTGTCTGATTCCAGAACATCTTCATCATCCCTGGAAACCATTATTAGCAACAGCTTTTGCCAACTTCTGCTTTATGTCCTTGCTGGTGTGTCTTCTTCCAGGTTCTTTTTTATCTGGTTAGAGACCGTTAGTCAGTAAGTCTTTCAAATAGGATCATGAGTGGTAAGTTTCTGAGCCATTGAAAATATGAGAATGCCTTCACTTTGCCCTTTGACAGTAGGGGCAGATGTCTTTACTGTCAGGCACCCGGGCACAGTCAGGCCAGCCCAGCTGTTCCTGGTCAGTACCTTAGCGGCCACTCTCTCACTGCCTTGAGTCCTCTCTCCTGCTCCTCATATTCCTTCTCACCCAAAGCACCTGAACTCTCCTCCTTGCCAGGCATCCTCCTGCGTGTGCATTTTGAACTATGATGTGCTTCTTCAATTTAGTCTCAGCTGCCTTTCACCGTTCTAGTATCCCCCATAACTTCCGTTCCACCAAGGATGAGTATCCTTTCCTGTTTTCAAATGCTATTTCGTGCATGCACACGTATATCACCCCCCCTCCCGCCCCTGCCATACACACATACATTCACTTGTTCCTAACACAAACATTCTGCCATTTCTGGGCATTGAGGGTAGAAGGCTGAGCTATGTACTCATTCTCCCTTAATTACCTAATCTCTTCAAGGACTTTCTAAAAATAGCATCAAATAACTTCAGGTTTTGGTCAAGGTTTGTACTCTGCTATTCTGCCAAGCACTCAGTACAGACACAGACCCTCAGAGCAGTCGTGGCGGGGAGGAGTCTTTCTGATTAGGTTTCCAAACCGCCACTTTGCAAGTGAGACAGTAGAGCCATGGGGAAGTGCAATATCTTGGCTAAAGTCACAGAGCTGTTTAGTGACGATGTCTGGACTAGTTTCCATGTCTCCTATTCCACCCTTGCTTTAACACACACACTCACTCCTCCTGCAGGGGAGGCCAGACCTTTGCCTGGCAGCCTGGTCACTCCTCCCCTGCCTCCGGTGCTGTCATTGTCTGCAGCATTTGTAAGAAAAGGACAAAACCTGAATATACTCCAAATCAATCATAAACTAACGTGGAAAAAAAATAGGAAAAACAAACTAAGAAGACGTATTCTCTGGATGTCTTATGAGGATGCCCTGCTCACCCAAAAAAGAGCACAAAGGGGAAATTGCTGAGGGTGATGCTTATGATGTCCTGTGTGCTTAATTCATAGTCTGTTGGTTTGGGATTTGTCTTTTTTTTTCTGTAGATATGTGTGGGTTTCCCCCCGTTTTTTTAATTCGATTATGTTCCTGCATACAGACAGCAAAGGTAATGTTAAGAGTTTCAACTGAAGAAATTATTAGAGGCTCTTATACAGGTAGTAGATTATTTAAAGTCTCTAGAAGAATATAGATCACAGTTTAAACTTTTTGTAATCAAGAAGTGTTAAGAGTCAACCAAATGTGAACAGAAAACATTTTACAAAGTAACAGATACTTACATAGAATACTTGGTGAGCAGTTATATGCATCGTGTTCGTGGAAACTAACAAAATACGCCAACGCATGTAATTGTCTGACCACCCTCTTTGTGTGACTACCCCCTGCACACTTCCCACCAAGGTGGGAAGTGAAAGGCTTGGACTCCAACGTCAAAGCTTCCTGCTGGCCACCTGTTGGGAGGGGAGGGTTGACCACAGGGGGCATTGTCCCCAGTCTTGGATATTCTCACGTTCGTGCATCCCGAAGAATTTTAATTTAGCCCTTCATCCACAGGTGTGTGGGCTCTAAGAGACTACTTCATTCCCAGTGTCCACGCACTGAGACCTGGCAAAGCCATCAGAATGTTGGTTCATTGTTTTACAATGAGCAGTGTCAGAATCTACTGGACAGCGACAACCAAATTGACAGGCTGATGTGTTCCTGCCTGTGCGCCCAGGGAGGGGTTATATAAAAGAGGTGGTCTAAAAGAAACCGTTTCAATCGCACCACAGAGGGCACCACAATCCTGGCGCTGTGATAACCCAGGGCACCTACTGTCCATTCCAAACACAGAGCTGTTAGGAAAATTGGAATCCACCTGCAACTTTTCGTCCAGTAATATTTTCCAGGTGCCGTTGGGCTCATCCCCACTGAACTGATGATAAAAAGCACTCAGACAGACACCGCTTGATGTTCTCGTCCCCTTTCTGTCATGTGACACCCATCCTTCTCTGATTTTTCTCCAGTGTTCCATCGAGTGTGGGAGCGGGACCCAACAGAGGGAGGTGATTTGTGTTAGGAAGAACGTGGACACCTTTGAAGTGTTGGACCCATATGAATGTTCCTTCCTGGAAAGACCCCCCAGCCAGCAGTCATGCCACCTCAAGCCTTGTGGGGCCAAATGGTTTAGCACAGAATGGAGCATGGTAAGTCATGGTGCTCTTTATAGACATCACATTAGTACATCACGCTTTTGTTTTCCTCCCATAGACAGCCAGACCACCTACTGTGTGCAGGCACTGGGCTCAGCCCTGGAGTAGATTCCCTACAGTGACCTACTCTAGACAGTGGCTGTTGGGGCCTGCTCGGTGGGAGGAGCCAGAGGCTGGGACCATCTTGATCTCTAAACTGAAGAGGCCATAAAGCAGTGACTCTCAATTTGATTTATTTATTTTTTAGTAATTTTTTTATTTTTATTTTTTTTAATTTTTTTTTTAATGTTTGTTTATGTTTGAGAGAGACAGAGACAGAATGCAAGTGGGTTAGGGGCAGAGAGATAGAGAGACACAGAATCCGAAGCAGGCTCCAGGCTCAGAGCCCGACGCGGGGCTCAAACTCACGAGCTGTGAGATCATGACCTGAGCCGGAGTCGGTCGTTTAACCGATTGAGCCACCCAGGCACCCCAATAATTTTTTTAATGTTTATTTATTTTTGAAAGAGAAGGAGAATGCAAGTGGGGGAGGGGCAGAGAGAGAGGGAGACACAGAATCTGAAGCAGGCTCCAGGCTCTGAGCTGTCAGCACAGAGCCCAATGCAGGGCTTGAACCCACAAACCAGGAGATCATGACCTGAGCTGAAGTCGGACACTTCACTGACTGAGCCACCCAGGCGCCCCATCAGTTTTAGTGTGTGCAAAAGAATCAACCAGCATTTTGTTTGGAAAGACCGGATTCTGGCTCCACCCTAGCCAAGTATTTTGCATTTTGAACAAGTTCCTTAGGTGAGTTGGATGCAGGTATCCTTGGACATTCTGAGAAATGCTGTTGTACAGGGGATGTGGTTGGGGTATAGTTGGGACATAATTGGCTGTGAGTTGATGGCTGTTGATGCTGCTGGACGCATGGGAGTTTGTTTTAGTATTTGGTCTCCTTTTGAAGATGTTTCAAATCTTCCAAATGCTGCGCCTCCAATGTGCTAGGCTAATGGACTCTCAAAAATCTCTTAACGCTCTCCTTTTGTCACTATGCAGTGCTCCAAGAGCTGCCAGGGTGGCTTCCGGGTCCGGGAAGTGCGCTGCCTGTCAGATGACATGACCCTAAGCAATCTCTGTGACACTCAGTTGAAACCAGAAGAGAAAGAATCTTGTAACCCTCAGGACTGTGTCCCTGAAGTTGGTAAGTAGGGATTCCTTTCTAGGAGAAAAGATACATCCTTCTTAAACTCCATCAAGTTCTCTGGTATGAAAATGCCAAGCCCATCTAGATCTCTCCATGACCTTGTGCATAGTCATGGAGTTCAGGGGGTCAAAATACTTTCAGTGTGATAAGTTTCACAGTTTAAGATGACTGTTCATAGCAGGGATGGTGATCCAAAACACCCTCCAAACTTAAATGTGAACTGATTAAAATGCTAATGGTTTCAGAGATTCGGTTCCATTATCTTTAAGGTCAAAGTAGTGAGAGTTCAACTTTTTTTTTTTTTAATTTTTTTTTCAACGTTTTTATTTATTTTTGGGACAGAGAGAGACAGAGCATGAATGGGGGAGGGGCAGAGAGAGAGGGAGACACAGAATCGGAAACAGGCTCCAGGCTCTGAGCCATCAGCCCAGAGCCTGACGCGGGGCTCGAACTCCCGGACCGCGAGATCGTGACCTGGATGAAGTCGGACGCTTAACCGACTGCGCCACCCAGGCGCCCCGAGAGTTCAACTTTTAACTGTAGGAACAAGTCAGTGTAAGGAAGAAAATTAATAAGAAAGGTCTAAATCTATTTTTTTAATGTTAAATAATAATTAAAAGTAAGAAAACCTTGGTATAGAGCATAAAAGGAAATGTGAATGGATAGAGAGGCTAACTGTTCCTCAGTACTATAAAGAGGATAAAATAAGGTTCATGGGGTTCAGCATATAATATGTTCAAATAGATTGCCAGGGCTCCTGGGTGGCTCAGTCGGTTAAGCATCAGACTTCCGCTCAGGTCATGATCTCACAGTTCGTGAGTTCGAGCCCTGCGTCAGATCCTGTGCTGACAGCTCAGAGCCTGGAGCCTGCTTTGGATTCTGTGTCTCCCTCTCTCTGCCTCTTCCCCATTTGTGCTTCTCTCTCTCTCTCTCTCCCTCCCTTTCTCTTTCAAAAATAGATAAACATTAAAAAAATTTAATATATTGCCTTATCATATACTTGAACATATTATAAAACTACATAAATTAAAACTATATGCTACTGATTCAGGAAGAGACAGGCATATTGATGTTATAATACAGAATTCTGAAACAGATTCCTTTTTACCAAGGAAGTGAAGTATGATAGTCTAATATTAAGGAAGTACGGAAAGGAGAGATTTCCACTGTATTCAGATAGTTGAAGATCCATTTGAAAAAACAAAGAAAAGCATCTTAAATCTTGCCTTATGCCATATAAAAACACAAGTGCCTAATGGATTGAAGATCCTTACATTAAAAAAAACATACTGTAAAAATGCCAGAGAAAATACATCTCAGAGTTGGTTAAGTCTTCATAAACTAGACCCGAAACTCAGAGGCCTCATTGCTGAATGTAAAAACATAATTAATTAAAAACATTTTTCTGTTAAGAACATTGTATCAGGGCTCTCTGGAGAACCAGAACCAATAGGAAAGATAGACGGATGGATAAGTGGGTAGGTAGACAAAAGATGACAGATAGATAGATGATAGAGAGAGAGAGAGAGAGAGATGGATAGATAGATAAATAGGTAGATGGATAGATAGATGGATAGATGGATAGATAGATAGGTAAAGAGAGAAAAGAAGGGAGAAATGAGTAATTGGCTTATATGACTGTAGAAGCTGAGAAGCCCCACAATCTACCCGTCACAAGCTGGAGACTCGGGAAAGCTGCTGGTATAATTCAATCTGAGTCTGAAGGCCTGAAAACCAGGGGGAGCTGATGGCGTGAATCCCAGTCCAAGAGCCGAGATGACGACATGAAATGTCCAGCTCAAGCAGTGAGACAGAAAAGGGGCAAAGCCCTCCTTCCTCTGTTTTACGTCCTGTTCAGGCCCTCAGTGGATGAGGCCCATCTGCAATGGGGAGGGCCACCTGCTTTACGGGGCCCGTCAGTTCCAATGCAACCTCATCCAGAAACACACCCGGAAATCACTTTCCATCTGGGCTCCCCATCGCTAGTAAAGTTGACACACAAAATGAACCATCACAGACATCATAACCCAAGTTGAAAGAAGCGAAGAAAGGAAAAGAGAGAGAGAATGAGGAACGATTGTGAGACAATGTGAAATATACTTTACTGCAATGTGACACAATCAATATGAGAGGAAACCGTCCAGCCAGGAGCCAGAGCCCAGAGGGACAGAAGTACCATTGCCGATTCATGCACACAAACATGTTCACCTAGATGTCGCCTCCATCAACTTACATTGGCAACACATAATTAAAGCATTTGTTCAAATGTGGATCCTAAATTGTTAGGTAAATTGTTTTTTAAAAAAAGTAATACAACACTGGAAAGAAAAGTTGTGTGTATAAACTTGTCTACTTGTCTCGGGCCAGCCCGAGATAATTAAAGACAGCCAAAATTACCAGACCCATAGAATTGATTGTACAGTTTGCAAGCTGGGAGTGATTGGTATAAACGGTTCGTGTGTTCTGAAGGGCTAGCCCTCAGCTAGCAGACATCTCCTCCAGGTTTCTAACTAATTTGACGTGATAGAAATTTTTTACCAGTCTGCCTTGGTCTTTTCCACTTGTCTATGGTGTCTTTGCAAGGACAAGAAAAAAACCCGTTTAGTTTCCAATTATAGAAAATTCAATTCAGGAAAAGGGAAACTATGAGATTTAACAAAAGAGAAAATGTAAGCAAGACCGTGGTATTCTTTCATATGCCTCAGATTGATCCCGATCGATACCATCAGAGTTAAAGGTACTAAAAATGCCCAGGCTGTGAGCCAGAGTTATGAAGCACCAAGTGTATCCCAGACAGTTGCACCCAGCAAGAATCTGTATACACTGGGAGAGCAAAGACGGCTCGGGTGCACATTTGGTTATAATGCTCGAGAAGAAAATAGTGTGTGAGTACATGGGCAAATGTATGCTGTTATCAGGTTTTTGAAATCTACATACATTTTTATAATCTTTCACTTAATTCCAGAGAGCCGTTACTAAATCACCTCACAACTGACCGTATCTTAGAATCAAAGAATCAAATAAATGCCACTCAAGCAGAGTCAAATCCTTAATATACATAAAACTCACACAAATTAGTTTAAAAAGAAGAGATAAGAGGGGCGCCTGGGTGGCTCAGTCAAGCATCCGACTTTAGCTCAGGTCATGATCTCACGGTTCATGAGGTCAAACCCCGCGTCAGGCTCTGTGCTGACAGCTCAGAGCCTGGAGCCTGCTAAGGATTCTGTGTCTCCCTCTCTCTTTCTGCCCCTCCCCCGCTTGTGCTCTCTCTCTCTCTCTCTCTCTCTCTGTCTCACAAAGAAAAGAATCCCTATACCTCTGTACCTTTCCTTCAGTTTTGCTGTGTACCTGAAAAGACAAGTGATCCAATTTTATAAAGGATAAAAGATACGAACAAACATAGTTGGAAGAGGCGGAGTTAGTAATCAGCTTCACTAGCACATCAAAAAGGCAAATTTTAAAAATAATGGTAGTCTGTGTTTTTCCCTAAGACTGGAAAACTTTTAAAAATTGGACAGTATTCGCTGTTGGCAAAGTTGTGGGGGGAATGTAATCTTCTAGGAGAACTTTGGCACTGTCATTCAATACACAAAGTATTCGGTGTCTTTGACTCAGTGACTCTACTTCCGGAAATTTACACTCAAGCTTTGCTCTCAAAAATGTATGGATATGCACATACATGAGGAATAGGGCTCGGAAAATTGTGTAGAATTGATAAGTGACTGAATTGTAGAATTTCTTGTGACTCATAGAAATCGGAAGCAATTACATTTCTACCGGGAGAAGGAAATGGCTAATTATGCTACTGCACATAGGACAGAATTGACGTCTTGAAAAGAATGTGGTAAAGCTGTATGTCATGATGCACAAATGGATTAAATATACTTGTGAGGCATATCAAAAAGCAAGCATCTGAAATTATGTCAGTTATTTCCCTGATTAATCTGTAAGTTCAAGCAACGTTAATCAAAATCTAGACAGGGCTTTTCATAGAAAAATCTAACAGTGTCTAAAGTTTACACAGAAGAGCAAAAGCAAAGAAATAATAATAGGCAAGGTGATTTTGATAATGACCAATGTCGGGGAACATATCCTACGATGTATCAGGAGATACTGGCCCAAGGATAGATAACTAAACCAAAGGAACGGAATAGAGTTCCCCAAATACACTCGAGCATAGCGTGGCTTGTGATACATGGGCAAAGTTAACATTACGAATCTGGGGAGGAAACACCAACGTTCAGTTAATGGTAATGAAACAATTGTTTACCCACAGAGAAAAAAATCCAAATTGAATTCCTCCTTGTCACCGCACATGCCCACGCATCAATTCTGGGTGAATTAGGGAAATAAACGTGAAGAGAAATTTTTGTAACTTTTAAAAGAGAATATGCGGAAATATGTCTATTAGCATAGGGAATCATTTCTTCGATGAGAAACACAAATCCCAAACCACCAAGTAAAATGTTATAATGCCTATTATATTAAAAATAAAATCTATTTGCCAATCAACACTAGGCAAACTGGTAAGAAAGGCCTCAGGCGTGGAGAAGGTATTTGCAACACCTACAATGAACAAAAAGATCAGATCCATTATATGCAAAGAATGTCCTTGAATCATTTGTTTTAAGTTAACCAAGTTAGCAATTGGTCAAAAGATGGGAAAAGCAATTCACAGAAAAGGAAACTCGAATGGCCAGTATGCGTATGATGACGATACGTTTGACCTCATTTGGGGATAATGTCACATCCGCCAGATCAGCAAAAAGATGCGGCACAAAGGGAAATTGTCTGTACCACTGGCAAAAATGTCGGTTGTTGCACCTACTTGGGAGAGCCATCAGATGGGATCCAGTAAGTTTGCATCTACCTTGTGACCCAGCAGGACCCAGAGAAGGGGATGTGTAACAGTTGTTGAAAGGAGCAGTGTTTGCGGCCTTAAAAAATGGAAAACAACTGTCAGTGGAAAATGGGTCCATAAGTTGCGGCATGTACGATGAAAATGAAGTCCCGCAGAGCATTCATTAAACATGAGCGAATCACACAAAGTCAACGTAGAGCACGTTGCCAAGGAATATATACAATCTGTATCTTTTTTTTTTTTTTTTTGAAGTTTAAATGCCACATAGTGATTGGGGCATGATCATTCACAGCTCGCGTATGAAGAAAGGATTGGGGATAATAAATACCAAATGTGGGGTTTGATGACCTCGGGGGCAGGTGAGAAGAAAGGGGAGGTGGCCGCGGAGTGAACTCTGGGAACTGTGTCTCTGCTGGGGAGCAGGGAGGACACCGTCCGTTCTGTTACCATGTTTAAAAGAAAAAGATAGGGGCGCCTGGGTGGCTCAGTCGGTTGGGCGTCCGACTTCGGCTCAGGCCATGATCTCGCGGTCCGTGAGTTCGAGCCCCGCGTCGGGCTCTGTGCTGACAGCTCAGAGCCTGGAGCCCGCTTTGGATTCTGTGTCTCCCTCTCTCTGACCTTCCCCCATTCATGCTCTGTCTCTCTCTGTCTCAAAAATGAATAAATGTTAAAAAAAATTTTTTTTTAAAAAAAGAAAAGATAAACATAAGCTCCTCGCCCACCCTGCACCTCCCATGGGTACTAAAGCAGGACCAGGAGGGAAAGCCAAGTCCACTGTCCTTTCTCTTCCCATGGGTCCGGGCTGGCTCTATGCTCAGAGAGTCTTTTCTGTTCTCTTCTGCTGCAGATGAAAACTGCAAGGACAGGTACTACAACTGCAACGTGGTGGTCCAGGCGCGACTGTGTGTCTACAACTACTACAAGACGGCCTGCTGTGCCTCCTGCACGCGTGTGGCCAACAGGCACCCGGGCTTCCTGGGGAGCAGATAACACGCCCGCCCCGCGGCAGTCGGGCGGTCGGGGAGTCTGTCGGCGGTGGGACTGGCTGGCCGCTGCTCCGCCAGAGGCTTCCAGGCCGCCAGCCAGCGTAGTCACCACCCCACCTTCGGCAAAGCGGACACGTGGTGCCCAGGAGCCAAGCCACGGTTGTCCTTTAGCATCACCATAAACTGATGATCCCTCCTTGGGAAACCTGGCACCTGGTAAGGTGCCATCTGAAAACCACGCAGTGGGGGGCGGGGTGCATGTGGCTCTCAGTCAACTCCCGTGCCAGCACTTTCTAAGTCACTGGAGGGGCGCTGCTTCGTCCATGGTGCTACTGCCCTTTTCAATATCGGGGCCCCTTGGAGAGTCAGAAGAGGCAGCTCCCACCCCGGAGCCCCCGCAAGCCTTGCTGAGACGCCTGCTTCCCACTCTTACCTCAGCCTGGCTGTGCCTATTTTTATTCTCAAAGACATTAGGCTTTTTCCTGCCTTATGACACAAATATCTCATGTCAATATAGTGCTTTGTTGTTTCACAGGTGTATTCACAGGTACTAGATCATTAGCGGCCCATGAAGCCCCAGAATGGAAGCCAGGGAATGAACCATCATCCCATTTTACTGACAAGGAAACTGAGGCTCAATTTGTGTAACTGACCTGCCAGGTACATTCACCCGTTCGGTGGCAGAGTTGAGTCCGACCCCTGTCATCTGACCATAAAACTCACCCCAAGGCCTGCCCAGAAGCCTTAGGTCTACAGGACATGGCTTCATTTCACACCAAGTGACTGAGAAATTTCCCCGCTCAGCAAACAAAACCCAGTTTCTGAATTCTTTCCTCTGGCCAAAGGTCAAGACTGTATCCACTGCCCTCTGTTGTTTCCAAAGTCTGTTTCTGTTTGTCCCTTCCCTGACAAAGTCACAGATCCTCATTACAGGACCCTGCGCAGGTTTTGTTAAACCCCGTCCTTAACGGAATTGTCCATGAGACAAGAAAGTCAATGGGGTAGCAAGGTGATGCCTGAAATTCTGAGTGCATTCCCCAGTGATACGTGCCCTCCCCCCCACCCCCAGGGAACTGCACACCAGGGTCTCTTTGGCCACGGAGCCCTTGTTTCATATCTCTGGGCTCTGGGCGTTCCCTCCTTTCGCAGTCACTTCTGGAATGTTCACCACACATCACCCAGTGGAGAGTCTAACCAACGTGTCTCAGCATAAAACCTGCGTTTATATTAGAAAGAGTCTCCCTTTGGTTTTTCCAGTTTGATTTATGGGTTTCTGTTTTGACTTCCCATCCCTCCCTCCCACTGTGACTCACAACCTATACGCACCATCCCAGACTTGAGCACTAAGATCTGCATTCATACAGCAGCCAGGAAGAGTCTCCTTCAGTGGGCTCCTTCAGTGACGGCCGCAGTGGCAGGATCCTCCCCGATGCCCTTCACCTGACTCTGCAGTTCTAGAGGCCTCAGGCTGCAAGGGGGATGCAGTGCATAGGGAAAGGTAAACCACCTGAAAAGCCAATTAAAAAGAATATATATATATATATATATATATATATATATATAGATGGATGACCCTTGAACAGTTAGGGGGCTTAGGCTGCCAGCCACCCTCTGTGCAGTCAAAAATCCTTGTGTAGCCTTTGACTCCCCAAAAACTCAACTACTAACAGCCTGTCATTGACTGGAAGCCTTACCCATGACGCAATCAACGCATATTTTTACGTGTATTATATACTATATTCTTACAATAAGGTAAGCTTAGAGAAAAGAAAATGTCATTTAGAAGAATCACAAGAGCAGCACCTGGGTGGCTCAGTGGGTTAAGATTCCAACTTGAGCTCAGGTTGTGATCTCACAGCTCATGGGTTCAAGCCCCACATCGGGCTCTGTGCTGACAGCTCAGAGCCTGCAGCCTGCTTTGGGTTCTGTGTCTCCCTCTCTCTCTGCCCCTCCCCTACTCGTTCTCCCTCTCTCTCTCTCTCTTTCTCTCTCTCTCAAAATTAAACCCTAAAAAATGTTTAAAGAAAGAAAAGAAAAATCACAAGAAAGAAAAAATGCATTTACAATACTGTAGGGTATTTATCGAAAAGAAAAATCTCTGTATAAGCGGACCCATGCAATTCAAACCCATGTTGTTCAAGGGTTTTATATTCTTTCACCAATTAAGAAAAACTTCAGGCTTAAACAAACTGTAAGCTCATAGAAAGTCTGTCTTATTTAGTACCGTGGTCCTGGGCTTATTTCCCTTTCAAAGCAAACCTGGATTCCCGGTAACTGAGTTTCTCCCATGAGCCCTTTAACCCAAAAATCTGCTAATTTGACGGTCACTTAAAGCTTTTGTTTTTTGTTTTTTTTTTAATTTTTTTTTCTTCAACGTTTTTTATTTTATTTTTGGGACAGAGAGAGACAGAGCATGAACGGGGGAGGGGCAGAGAGAGAGGGAGACACAGAATCGGAAACAGGCTCCAGGCTCCGAGCCATCAGCCCAGAGCCCGACGCGGGGCTCGAACCCCCGGACCGCGAGATCGTGACCTGGCCGAAGTCGGACGCTTAACCGACTGCGCCACCCAGGCGCCCCACTTAAAGCTTTTGGAAACGGTATGGCCAGCCCACTCTGACACACTGTGTTCGGTTGCCACCACCCCTGGGCTTTCAGAAATTCTGTGTGACCTTTCGTTGGGTCTTATTCTCTTCTTGGAGAGCCCAGCCGCCATTTTGCAAAAGCACACCCATCTCTCCTCATCTCCACACAGTGTAACTCGTGCAGTGAGCTGTCGGGCAGAGACCCCGGTTCCCATGCCCACCAAGCAGAGCAGGACCAGAGAAGCCAAGCATTCGGGTGGTCTCTGTCCAGAGCCCTCTCTCTCCCTGTCACCACCTACTTTTGCGTCTTGTCACAAGAGAAGCGTTGCCTTCATGCAGCTGCTCTCAGACCTTGCGGAACAAGCCCCCGATGGGAAGGGTCCCTTGGAGGAAGCTTTCTCTACATGCTGGGGGGTGGAGGGCCAGATCAGTGGGTCAAAGAGCAGAAAGGCTGATTTCACTCAAATTGAGGGGAAACCTTGGAGCCATCCAGGCTGCCCCGCAGAGGTCTGGACCACCCTCCATGGGCGACGCTCCGTCCTAACGGGGCTTTCTTCATCAAGCAAGTCACCACCCCAGGGTGGTCCAACTCCAGATTCTCATGACTGGCTGCATCAATGCTGGCTTTGTCTCTTTGACATCTCTTTGGTGTCCTGGGGCCCCCAAACGTTACCTAACAGCTGTGCTAGAGACCGTGATCTTCCCGTGAGAACGGCCATCCTGCCTCTGGCGGAATTAAGTAGGAGCAAATGGGTCAGTCCTTTGTCTTCAGGGAGAAAACGTACCTAAACTAAGCATCTTTTTTCTTTTCCAACAAATAGTTGCGCTGTTCTTGGAATTCATTTATCTCTGGAAAGGTTATAAGTTACTAGAACAGGGAGTTAGCGGCTTATTTGTCTTTGAAATCCAGTTTTCGCTCATTTCCTGGTTTATCGTATCAACACCTGAACGCCTTTGTCCTTGGCACAACACATATGATAAGGTCCCTCAGTGTTTCCAGCGATAAAGTTCCTGGAGGGGGTCAGAGGAAAGCTCACCTTTTTTTTTTTTTTTAAGTTTTTTTTTTCAACGTTTATTTATTTTTGGGACAGAGAGAGACAGAGCATGAACGGGGGAGGGGCAGAGAGAGAGGGAGACACAGAATCGGAAACAGGCTCCAGGCTCTGAGCCATCATCAGCCCAGAGCCCGACGCGGGGCTCGAACTCCCGGACCGCGAGATCGTGGCCTGGCTGAAGTCGGACGCTTAACCGACTGCGCCACCCAGGCGCCCCGAAAGCTCACCTTTTGATGACTCTCCCCGCAGATAGGTCTCTTTCTCCCTTTCCTGGCACTCCCTTATTTCACCCTCCTTCTCCCAATATCTGCCGGCTCCTTCTCCGCCCACTCATGTTCCCTCAACCGGGGACGTGCAGAATTGAAAGTTCCATTTTAATTCTGCTTTTCTTCTTCCTGTGTACTGAATCGCCTCGTTCCCTGCCCTGACTTTTAAAATTAGACGAATCGAAGATGTTCTATGTTTTTCTCACAAAAGCCAACAATCTCCAAACAGAAGGAGTTTGCTATTTTGCTTCACTCATTAGAAAAGGAAAGTGTTTTCCTTGCAGCCCAGGCAAAGGACATTCAATGCACTCCAGTCTCCCACCTTCACGCTCAGATTCCCCCACCCCAGAATAGCATGAGAGACACTAAAGAAAGCTTGTCAACCTGGCCACTAGGTGGAGACAGGAGTCAGCTGAGCACTGTACAGGTGCGTCTGGGCCACTGCCCTCAGGCTAGTAAGGAAACCAAGAGGAGTGAGGCTTGTCCCCACCCTCGAGGAGCGACACTGCTGGCAGGAGCTCTCAGAACTGTCCCCATCTGTCCCTTTTCCCCTTGCCTCTCTGCTCAGGGCTCTTGGAATGTTGTGACTGCTTCATTTCCTTGAGTACACGTCATCTGCTTCTCCTCAAAGTCTTTAGCATTTGACACTTGCCTTTGAAAAGAATGGCCTTGGGGCACCTGGGTGGTTCAGTTGGTTAAGCGTCCAACTTCTGCTTAGGTCATGATCTAGCGGTTGGTGGGTTCGAGCCCCGCATCGGGCTCTGTGCTGACAGCTCAGAGCCTGGAGCCTGTTTCTGATTCTGTGTCTCCCTCTCTCTCTGCCTCTCCCCTGCTCACACTCTGTCCTCTCTTTCAATGTTTAAATAAACATTAAAAAAAAAAACTTTTTTAAAGAATGGCCTTACCAAGGAGGTGAACAATGGGTGGGAGATACTAAGTTTAGTCTCATCAAGTTGTGTGACAGAGAGAGAAATCCAGATAGGACTAGTACCTTTCTAAACCAGTGGCTCTCCTTTTTTTTTTTTTTTTAATACAGCCATTTTAGAATTTGAATATTGGTTTTCTAGTGTAGAAGGTATAAATATAAGCGATAAATAGATAGATGTCTTTCCTTAAAACAGATTGAATAATCAAACCTGAAGGAACCTGTATCAGTCTGGCAGGTGGAGGCCAACATCTGACCCTTGCCTTATCTTTCTATGGCTTTGATGGGAAGTTGGACACCTTACTGATGAAATTGGTAGATGACATGAAATTGGTGACAGTGACAGGCTCGGGATCCAAAGAGATCTGGGAGACTAGAACAAAACCCGGATCTTAGGAATTCACGAGGAAGCAGCATAAGTCAACCTTTGGATTAAAAAAAAACAAAACAAAACTAGTCTGGGGTGCCTGGGTGGCTCGGTCAGCTCTTGATTTCGGCTCAAGTTCCGGTCTCTTGGTTCCTGAGTTAGATCTCCATGTTAGGCTCGGATTTTCTCTCTCTCTCCCTCTCTCTCTACCTCTTTCTCTCCCTCTTTCTGAAAATAAATGAGTAAACTTAAAAAAAACCCAAAACTATACAAATACAAGGTGGAGGAGACGTGAGAATTCCAGTTGACTAAGCTCAGTGAGTCAAGAAAGGGGTGGAGGCTCCCCTCCAGCACCCCACCCCCCACCCCCACACACGCACAAACCCGAAATGAGACACTCAGGCTACATGAGGAGAAAACATTGGTGACCGTCTGCCACGTTGCGTTGTGATTGCTGCAACCACACTTGGAGAGTATTGGTAGTGTGTAGCATTCAGATGAGCACGCCCAGTCCTGAGGAGGGGTGCACCCAGTTAGGAACGGTGGAGAGGACGTCCTGAGAACGTGTAGCCTGGAGAAGAGACATGGGGCCGTGTTATAAGGACAGTGACCCTAAGACCAGGAAGTAAAAGCAGACTTGAGCTCCTGGAGAAGAACCAAGGCGAGAGCTCCCTGAAGGTAGAGGGCTCTCCCGTTACTGGGAGGTCTCAGCGGAGGTTGAATGGCCATTTGTCAGGGATGCTGAAGAGGGGATTCAGGCGCTCAGCTCGGGCAATATGATGTCTAAGGTCCCTTCGGAGTCTAGGCTTTGGTGATTCTGTCGGTAGAGCAGCTTTGAGTGATTCACCTGGTCTGGGATGGCAAGTGCATGCACGTGGACTTCCCATCTCTGGGTCCCCCAGTTTGAACCCAGTGGTGCATCCTCACCTGAGCTGAATGTGGCCTCATATCTCAGAACCACTAGCAACTTGGCCAAAGCTGCCCTGTCAAGTCCTGCTTTGTAGACGAGTAACCGAACATTCCGATGGCTAGTTCTCTGCCCAGGGAGGGTCACACACCTTGTTGGGGAAGTATCTTGACTAGACTAGGACCCTCCAAATACCTGCTCTGTTTCTCAACTCGCCTCACTCTACTGCACCTTTACTGGAGCAAAGTAATTCTCTCCACCCCGAACCATCCCACACTCCTGGTTCTGTTCAGTGGGTAACAGTTGGAGAATCGACGTGGCCACGAGAGGGTGGGAACTCGCAGCCAACTTTCTCAGCATCTCCCAGAGGGTGAGCCCCTTGCCTCAGTGAGAGGAAAGCCATTCTGTTACATAAGCGAACTTCCACGTCCTTGACCCCTGGTTCAGTTTGACAGAAGGATATACTTTGTTATAACTTATTATTTTGTTCTTTGTAAATACAAGATGTTTATAGGAAATGTGTATTCTGAACTGTATGGGCAGAATGAGTCACTACACCAAAATAGTTCTATTATTTAGAATATGTTAATTTTAAAGGGACCTAATAGGTATTTATTTACATATGCAATCCACATTTGTGTAAAATCATTTGATCCTACTAACCCAGCTTCCTGCAAAGTTGCTACATGATGCCTTATTCTAAGTTCATAGTTACGATGTAGTATCCTGACTAGCCAAATTCTTTGGGTTTTAAGATCGAATATAAATTACTCTGCTTTTTGACTCGTTCAGGGAGGGACTTTTACCCCCGGCATTGTACCTGACACAAGCCTGTCTGCATCGCCACCTTTCCATCTTAAATATTATGTTTGCTCATATAATCTGCCCTCTCCTCGTCCCAACTGGAGAAGGAATCAGGAGGGTTTTCTTCGTCCCTTCTCTTCGTCTTGCCTCCTTCGTAGGCTCGCCAACACTGACTTGCGCGGGAGGCTTGGTCAGAGCAGTGGGTGAGGCAGGGTCCGCGGGCAGGGGCTGGGAGGGGCTTAAAGAGGTGTGGCTCCTTCACAGCTCTGACCACACCTCCAGGGTGGCCGCTGGGACCGCTGGGGTAGGGGCACTGGGCTGTCCCGCCACCTGCTTAGCCAGGAGCAAGGAACCTACCTACTAAATATAAACACTGCACTGTCACCATGTCGGCCTTACAAGTGTTAAATTATTGTTTAAGGAGGTGAGGGGGAGACGGTGAATTATGTGAGCAAATGCAGTCTGTTTTCGGCAAAAATGACAACTATTTTTGTGTATGACTAATTTATTTTTATTATTGTAAAGATGCAATAAACTGGTTAAAAGATGAGCTTTGTGAACACATTTGTGCTTTCTCGGGCCTGATTCCGTGTCTGCTCACGTTGCTTCAAGCAGCCCCTTTGAAAAAAGAACCAAGCCCTGGAGCGGCCCCGTTGGCTTGTCTTAATGGCTCTGAGCGCTCTGCACAGGGCGGGGCCGCTTCGCCACAGGGAACACCTTGGCTACAAAGCACCTTAGCTTCACCCTGGTCCTCAACCTCAGCTGTATGCTAGAATCGCCTGAGGAGCTTCAGATAAAATATTCAGGCACGTGCACCACCCAGGATTGCTCCTTTGCGGGTATTTCTTTAAACCTTCCCCCAGGAGACAGGAAAGACTGGAGCCGACTGGGCAGATTCCATCTGGCTCGTCTCTCAATGGAATAAGCCCTCCTCCAGCTCCCCTTGGGCTGACTTCACCTTGGTCTTGGGTTTAGCCAAGTGTTTGACAAAATCTTTCAGGTTCTCTTGGTGCACAGGAAAGTGAAGTATGACTTAGGTCAGAATGCCCGGTGAGAGCCGTCCCGGACTAGAGAGAGTCTCTGGAGGAGTCTGTCCTTGACTCTGTCCTGCACAGTATTGCATCAGTAACTCTCAGAAACTTATTATGTTGCCTGAAATGCGCTTCCCACACCTCCCACCCACCTTTTCTCCACGTATATCCTCTCTTCTTTTTGATTACGGTAAAATTCACTTAACATAAAACCCACTATGTCAACCGTTCTGAAGTGTACAATTCACCGATCTTTAATACAGTCACAGTGTGGCACAGCCATCACTGGAACATTCTCCTTAACCCCCAAATTCCATTTTTTTCTTCAACACCAAAACCAGAAGTCCACCATGTGCCAGACATTGAGCTGAGGGTTTTTATTAAGTCTTCACAGCAGACCTAGGAAGTTGTAATGTTATCCCCTTCTGGAAACAAGAGCGTTGAGACTCAGAGGGGTTCAGTCTCCAGCTACCCCTTGGTGGCTCTAGGGTTCTACAGTCAGCTCCCTGTCGAGGCGGGCTCTGTCTCTTCCAGCTCCATTTCTGCAGGGCCTGGCATGTTCTATGGTCCCAGAATATATTAGTTCCGCTCTCTTTTTTTTCCACATCAACTCCAACCTATGGACCTAACTGCACAAGGACTAGATGGTGTGCTTAGCTGTTGATGAAAAAGTGTAGGATCCCCAGGCTCAATATGACCGACGGGATAATAGGCTACATTTGAAGATGCACAAATGAAACCAAGAGAGAGGCAACAATTCCGCTCTGTTCAAGGGGGTCAGACCCAAGCTGGAAACCTCGGTCTCTAATTTTAGGCACCACACGCCATACAAGCTCATTGACCACCAGGCAAGAGCCCAGATGATGATGACCAGGATAGCAGTGGGAGGTATCTGGAAGGGAAAATGTCTTCCGCCCTCTCCAGACATCCCAAAGGCAGGAGCAGAAAAGAAACTGGATACTTCCAGCAGGTCAGCAAAGAGAAGGCACAGCGAGTCAGGCGTGATTCCATGATAGGGAGGCTTAACGATCGGAAAAGGTTTTTCAACGGACGGTGAGACCCTCAAAAAAGAGCAACCAGGAACATTTGAGCGTAGGGAAAATTCAAATATGGAGTGTATTTAAGATGATGCAGTTGAGGGGCGCCTGGGTGGTGCAGTCAGTTAAGCGTCCGACTTCAGCCAGGTCACGATCTCGCGGTCCGTGAGTTCGAGCCCCGCGTCAGGCTCTGGGCTGATGGCTCAGAGCCTGGAGCCTGTTTCCGATTCTGTGTCTCCCTCTCTCTCTGCCCCTCCCCCGTTCATGCTCTGTCTCTCTCTGTTCCAAAAATAAATAAATGTTGAAAAAAAAATTTTTAAAAAAGATGATGCAGTTGATTCCATGGAAAACTTCTTGGGTGTGATGTTAGTGTTTGGTCAAGCAGGAGTAGGTGCCTGCAGCTGTATCTAGGGATCGAGGTCACGATGTCTGCAATTCACTGTCAGGTAGGTCAGAACACGTGTGTGTGTGCGCGCGCATGGGTGGAGAGCGAGCGAGCACATGCAAATCAAGCAAAATGCACTTTGGTGAGTAGCAGTGAAGGGTATGAGGTATTCATCATATTATGCTTCTCTGAGGTTTGAAATTTTCTAAAAGAGACGGGTGCAGGTAAAGAACCTCATCAGCACCGAGGCTGGGAGACACCCCCATTTACTGAGCACCTGCAGTGTGCCACGCGTCCCCTAGGTCCTTCACACCCCATAACTTAATCTCCATGGCAACGCTGCTGAGCAAGCGCTTCATTTTGTGGCCACTTTATGGATAATATAAATTGGGATTCAAAGAGAATAAGTAACCCGACCAAAGACATGATTATTGGGTGGCCAGGGGCGGTCTCGGGTTTTCTGTAGACCTCATTGTGTAATGAGATCAGCTGGAACTTTTGTTTGTTTAAGTGATGCTGGGACCCCCACTCCCAGATATTCCAGTTGATTGGGGTGAGAACCAGGCATCGGGGGGTTTAAGGCATTCGCAAGAAATTCTAGCTCGGGCCGAGAACCCCCAAGAATAGCGCATCTCCCTCTTTAACGTGTGTTTGCATCACCTGGGCTCTTGTTAAATTTAGGATTCTGAGCCGGCGAAGGCTGGGTGGGACCTGAGATTCTGTATTTCTAACAAGTTCCTGGGGAAAGCTCTTGATTAGAAAATGAGGCAATCAACACTTTAAGAAAGTTGCAGATTTTCTTGTTTTTATTGACAAGCTGAGCACATGACTCCTGACACTCTTTATAAAAGTCTTCTATAAAATTCAGTTTCTTGGACTTAATCTACCAGTTTACCCCTTCAATCAAGGACACGTAAGGGCTCTGAAACTCTTTTAAGCCTTCGTGCTCATGTGTCATACGTAACTCAGTTTTTTCAACCAGACAACCTGTGTATCATTTGGGCTTTCTTTGGCCACATGTAAAAGAAAACCTGACTATACTGACTTGGGGAATTGTTTTTGTTTTATAACAAGAAGTTATAAAAAGTTTCAGAGCTTCTTTGCAGTTCTCTTGGCCTCTTGCTCGTGGTTACAAGACAGCTTCTCCTGCTCCAGCAATCACATCCACCTTCAGCGGAGGAAGGAGGAAGGACAGGTGCAATTGCATTGGCCTCCATCTACCAAGAAAGCTAACACTTTCCCAGAAACCCTTCCCATAACCAATAGGCTTCCACTTTGGTCTCATTGGCCAAAACAGGCTCCATGGCCATTCCTAGCCACAAAGGAGGCTGGGAAGATGAAGGGTCGTCATGACTAGTGTGGACCAGTCAGGATCCACCACTGGGGGCTGGACACACCGCTGCTCTGGGCACAATTGCGATTCTGTGAGCAGAGACGCAGGAGGGGCCAAACATGGATGAGGCCACCAATGATGTCCGCACTTAGCGAGTGCCGACTTCCAGACCGTAGTGATGGAAGTTCAAACACACAGCCTCGGCTCATCTCTGGCCTGTTAGAGGGCTACTCCTCCAAATGGGCTTAGGCTGTCCATCTGGTTTATTCAACAAGTACTTCCTGAGCACACACTGTGCGTCAAGCACTGCTTTGGACACTGGGGATACATCAGTCCCGTGGACTTTACAAAATGCTGTGCAACCTGGAACAATTGCAGATAGGGAGGCGCCCACAGGGTTCGGACGGAGTGGATGCGGCCAGGCTTCTGCAACGAGCTACAAATAAACGGACATCAGATTTGGCTCCCAGCTTTCTAAGAGCCGTAACGGGTATTACTGTGCGGGCTCTACTTAATAACTGGCAGGGAACTCACGCTTAGCCTTGTAAGGGTTAAATTGTAGCGTAAGGCTAACGTGCAGCTTGAAAAATAACAGCTTGTTCTGACACTGAAGGTCAGGAGATAACAGCCTTGCTTTACTCTTGTAAATTATGCTTCATACTCTTGTAAATCAGGCTTCGCCAATGAAGGAAACAAAAGCTCAAAGAAAAGAGCATCAGAGGCAAGGTCAAGGAGATCCACTGGTTGCAACTTAGCGGCAAAAAGTCTAAAATAATCACCCCATCCAGCAACTGTTTCTGACTCGTCTGGGAACTGTTTCTCTGCTCTGTTCCCAGGTGATGATAAAACGATGTGATCGGCCATGAAAACTCTGTACCCCGGCTGTTCGGGGCCGCACTCTCACCAAGAGTGTTGGTCCCGATCGGTCGGCCTTGCCTCTCATAACAAACTTTGTTGTGACTGTCACTGGTGCCCATAACATTCTGTTTCAGGAGTCGTGTGGATGCAACAGCCTCCTCCGCGTGGCAGTATTTAATACGTGGAGCCATCCTGACAGCTGGGTACTATTCTCTCCATTTTACAGCTGGGGAAGCCAGGTCTCACCAGTTTACGAAATTTACTCACCATCGCACAGCTCCTGGTGGCTGAGGAATTCGAACCCAGGTCCATCTAACCTTCATTGTTTGTGCTTGTTCCTCCGCGTGGCACTGTCCCTCCGCAAGAATTGCATAAACGCATCTGCAAGACGAAAGTCCCTTTAAAACTATACGTGGGCCAGAACTTACTCCCTGAGCATGTGGTGTGCGTCACAGAGGTTGTTGCTGATGACCTTGGCTTCACAAAGATTCTCCGGCTCCAGGTGGAGAGCCCGGGGACATGCTTCTCTGACAGTTACACACAAAGACACACACACACACACACACACACACCATTGCCTCCAAGGAACACTTCTACTTCTCTGTCCTGCTTTCCCGAGTGGATTCCAAACATTTGTTTTTCTAAGCCCAGAGTCAGTCCTGTTTGGAGGCCAGCCAGGGTCGGAGGGGCACAGCAGTGAGACACAAAAGATCAAATCGACCTGAACTCGACACCCTCAATCAGCCTCTACTCTCACCCAGTCAAGACAGAATTCTTGGCTCCTCACCTGAGTCCCGGAGGGGCCTGACTTCTGTCATCTTTGCCCCGCGGCTCACGGCTCATGTGAGCTTGGACCCTGGCGCCCCTCACACCCAATTTACACTCTCAGGTAATGACCTTGTTTGTCTTATCTGTTGCCGTGTAACAGACTATCCCCAAAACTCAGTGGCTTCGAACAGCAACTATTTTCTTATTTCTCACAATTCCGTGGGTCAGGAATTCAGGGCCCACTGAGGACGGCTCCTTCTCCGGGTGATGTCCACAGGGACTTGGGCTTCTCGAACGTGGCAGGTGGAGAAGGAAGAGCCTGCAAGAGAAAGAGAAAGCTACCAGGTCTCTTAAGGCCTGGACTTGGAAGTGCTAGGCATCACTCCTGCCTCTTTCTGTTGGTTAAAGCCTGCCACAGGCCTACCCAGGTTCAAGGGAAGGGACATAGGCAGACCCCTCAACCCGTTCCTGACCTCAGAACTCAGGCATTCTCCCTTGGAATTCACTTTTTTTTTTTTTTATTTGAGAGAGAGAGAGAGAGAGAGAACACATGAGAGGGGGGGAGGAGCAGAGGGAGAAAGGGAGAAAGAATCTTAAGCAGGCTCCACACTCCGTGTGGAACCCAAAGCAAAGCTCAATTCCATGACCCTGGGATCATGACCTGAGCTGAAATCAAGAGCCAGATGCTCAACCAAGTGGGCCACCCAGGCGCCCTGAAGTTCACTTTTTTTTTTAATTTTAATTTTATTTTATTCTTTTAATTTACATCCAAGTTAGTTAGCAGGTAGTGCAACAGTGATTTCAGGGGTAGATTCCTTAGTGCCCCTTATCCATTTAGCCCATTCCCCCTCCCACAACCCCTCCAGTAACCCTCAGTTTGTTCTCCATATTTATGAGTCTCTTCTGTTTTGTCCCCCTCCCTGTTTTTATATTATTTTTGTTTCCCTTCCCTTATGTTCATCTGTTTTGTCTCTTAAAGTCCTCATATGAGTGAAGTCATATGATATTTGTCTTTCTCTGACTAATTTTGCTTAGCATAATACCCTCTAGTTCCATCCACTAGTTGCAAATGGCAAGATTTCATTCTTTTTGATTGCCGAGTAATATTCCATTTTATATATATATATATATATATATACCACATCTTCTTTCTCCATTCATCCATCGATGGACATTTGGGCTCTTTCCATACTTTGGCTATTGTCAATAGCCATGGAGGTGCATGTGTCCCTTCAAAACAGCACACCCGTATTCCTTGGATAAATGCCTAGTAGTGTGATTGCTGGGTTGTAGGGTAGTTCTATTTTTAATTTTTTGAAGAACCTCCATACTGTTTTCCAGAGTGGCTGCACCAGCTTGCATTCCTGCCAACAGTGCAAAAGAGATCCTCTTTCTCTGCATCCTTGCCAACATCTGTTGTCGCCTGAGTTGTTGATGTTAGCCATTCTGACAGGTGTGAGGGGATATCTCATGGTGGTTTTGATTTGTATTTCCTGGATAATAAGTGATGTTGAGCATTTTTTCATGTGTTGGTTGGCCATCTGGATGTCTTCTTTGGAAAAGAGTCTATTCCAGTCTTTTGCCCATTTCTTCACTGGATTATTTGTTTTTTGGGCTTTGAGTTTGATAAGTTCTTTGTAGATTTTGGATACTAACCCTTTATCTGATATGTCATTTGTAAATATCTTCTCCCATTCCATCAGTTGCCTTTTAGTTTTGCTGATTGTTGCCTTCGCTGTGCAGAAGATTTTTATTTTGATGAGGTCCCAATAGTTCATTTTTGTGAAATTAACTTTCTATCACCTGCCTTTATGCCTCCCCAGTCATGACAGTCATTCATTCACTCATTCAACAAATATTTATTGAGCACCTACTCTTTGCCTGATACTCTGCTAGGGGCTGAATATGTAGCAGTATACCAAGTGGAATAAGACCTCAGAGAGGTTACGTGCTCACGGGAGAGGCAGAAAAAAGACGTAAACAGGTAACTGATGTGTGGCATGTCAGTAATATGTCAGTAAAGCTGGGAAGATGGATGGGGAGCGGGAGGGATGGGCGGGAGGTACTATTTTAATCGGGATGGTTAGGGGTGCAGGAGCCAGCCCACCGCGTGGCTACCTGGGTAAGGATGTTCCAGGCAGAGGAACGTGCAAGAGCTCTGCCTCCAGGAGAGCACAAAGCAGGCAGTGGGAGAACTTGGGGAGCAGGAGATGAGGTCAGGTGCCCTGGGGGCCTGGGGAAGACTTTGGTTTCACCCTGGGTGAGAGAAGAAGCCAATCAGACATTTGTGGGGAGAAGTGACAGGGTTCGAGTGAGGTCCCCGGCCTGACACGAGCTGTGCATGTGCATTAACTGTGCCCCAAACACTTACTTTCCTGGGTTAAGCCATCAGCCTCTGAGGCAAGCTGAGAAATACCATTTCACTGCAAATGTTGATTTAAGGAAGTCCACTGACACAATGTAACAAGAGCCACAACGCTGACCACACCCTTTCACTTAATCCCATGACTGGGAATTCATCCTGGGGAGAGAACTTAATTAAATGGTGGTTGTTTTTTTTCAGGAGTGTTTCCAATAGTAATTTTTTTCATTTTGTGTTTTTATGTTAATAATAATCTTTTAAAAACAGGCACGTACAGGGGCACCTGGGTGGCTCAGTCGGTTGAGCGGTTGAGCGTCGGGCTTCAGCTCAGGTCATGATCTCACGGTTCGTGAGTTCGAGCCCAGCATCAGGCTCTGTGCTGACAGCTCAGAGCCTGGAGCCTGCTCCACATTCTGTCTCCCTCTCTCTGCCCCTCCCCCCATCCACACTCTCTCTGTCTCAAAAATAAATAAACATTAAAAAAATTAATAATAAAAAAATAGGCACGTACAAATACTCCATCGTCTGATTGACTCCCTCCAGTCCAACACTGCCATTGGGTCCAGCACTGGGACCAGGTGCTATTGCTTTAATTGTCACGAGCGGAGCTAATAAGGGGTCATATTTGGTGTGAAAGAGTGGATGTCCACAAAGCAAAGGCCAGAGTGTGTCAAACACCTGCCATTTGAGGCAAAAGACCCGCAGCAGTGCAGCGAGTTCCTTGGAGAAGCCACGCCAAACCCAAAAGAATCTCCATCATACACTCGGTTCCTCTTTCTACGTCCTGAGCGGCCGCTGGGTCCCAGCAAAGCATCATCCGTCCTATCCGTGTTGTTGCTTTTAATTCTGTGTGCTCGCAACAGTGTTTTCACGTAATTAGCAGTTTCATTTTGATTATACAGTTCTTTAAGAGTTCTATCCTTCCACTTAGTTCAATTTTTATAGCATTATAATAAAACATGAGGTTATTTGATTCCACACTGGAGGTTAGGGAAACAGTGACGTTCCTTTGAAAAGTTGTCTAGGGGCCGCTGGGTGGTTTAGTCGGTGAGGCGTCCCACTCTTGATTTCAGCTCCGGTCGTGATCTCATGGTTTGTGGGATCGGGCCCATGTTGGGGCTCTCTCTCGGGAGTCTCTCTCCTGTCTCTCTCTCTCTCTCTCTCTGCCCCTCTCCTGCTCACACTCTCTCTCAAAATAAATAAATAAATAAACATTAAAAAAAATTTTTTTTAATGTTTATTTATTTTTGAGACAGAGAGAGACAGAGCATGAACGGGGGAGGGTCAGAGAGAGGGAGACACAGAATCGGAAACAAGCTCCGGGCTCTGAGCGGTCAGCACAGAGCCCGACGCGGGGCTCGAACTCACGGACCGCGAGATCATGACCTGAGCCGAAGTCGGCTGCTTAACCGACTGAGCCACCCAGGAGCCCCTAAATAAATAAACATTTTAAAAATAAAATAAAAAGCTGTCTGCACGTTACTTGAGTGCAACAGCCTGGAGGTGGGGGTGACTCCAAGCAGCCTTGGTGCTCCTTCTCTGGCCGGGCCCTCGGGAAGGTGGGGGGGTGGGGAGGGGGTGCTCCCCAGCTACAGGAGGCACGTGGGAGAGCCGGCAAGGTAGCAGACGTGCCCAGGTCTCTGCATGAAGGTCACCAAGCCTCCTCCATCCACAAGCAGGCCTGACAGGTGGGTCCGGCCTGGATTCAGGAATGTTCAGCTCATTTACTCTGATGACCACATTCTGGGGGAAACAACAGGCAGATCTACAGGCTCACTTCCACTCTTCATTCTCGCGCAGACCCTCTCCCAGGGGATGTCAGTCATCGCCTTCTTCCGAACCTGTTCTGAGCACCCTTCCAGCTTCCCTGTCTCCACGGCAGCAAGCAGTCAACACTCCAGTCTCCTCCGCATCATCCCGCCTCCGCCCCAAAGGTGGGCTGAGTGAGATGTGTCCTCTTGGATCAACTGTATTTTTGCCTAATCTGGTGCTTTCACCCTTTCTTTTCCCACCAATACGGCATGACACGACGAAGATTCCTGCCAAAACCTTAATGCAGAAAATGTCCTTCCTGCTCAGTGCCTCCCAGACTCTGGTAATCTGGCCCTTGAGGCGATTGCCTCTGAAACACAGAGGAACCAAATTTAGCTCGTTCCTCCATCGCAGAAGCTCCTCTTGGATGCTTTGGTAGAACAAAACTTTGCATTCCACACTGGGTAACTCTGCCAGGATTCATCGCTAAAAGATTTTAAATCCTCTGCCTGAAGTTGAGAGTGCTAATGATTGTTTTGTCTTCTTTTCTGTAATTTCAAAGAAGAAATTCCCCAATCTCTCGCTCCTGCTAGAATTTGGGAAGTGAAACGTTCCAGGGAGCAGGAAGAGCTTTTCTCATGGAGTAACACCTCCATCTTGTGGTCTTTCTGGTTATTGTAAGTAGATTGAGCTGCCTCTAATATTTTGACTACTGCTACCATCGCGGATCTGGGAGAGGACTTGGAAAGTGTTCTAATTCAGTTTCCTGTCTGCAAACAGGTAAGGTTTATGAACACCGCTATTGCTTTATTATAACAGCCCAGAGAAGCTAAGAGGTTTGTCCAAGGCCACACAGCTAACAGAGTATCTTACCTGAGGTTACTTGCAATCCTCTGGTCACTTTTTAGGAAGAAACCTTTCTTCAAACTAGTTTCTACCAATTATAAGACACAAATCTGGAGGTGTTCTGGTTGAAGTCACAGAAGGACTCACCCTTGCCAGCCCCTTTACTCAGCATACCTTGAAAACCATTGTCCTATACCTGAAAGGAACAGCAAACTCTGCCAGAGAGCTAGGGGAAGCTTTCACTGATGCATCCGGTCAGCCGTTCAGCAGATAATTATCAGACTCCTTCCATGTGTCAAACCCTTAAGCAAGATAGACGAGATTTCTGGTCTCATAAAGCTTACATTCTGGTTGAAGGAGACAGACACTAATTGAACAGATGACTAGAATAGTTTCTTTTTCTTTCTCTCTCTCTCTCTTTTTTTAAAATATATTTACTTCAGAGGGAGGGTGGGGAGAATCTTAAGCAGGCCCCATGCTCAGCCCAACGTGGGGCTTGACCTCACAACCCTAGGATCGTTGATCCCACGACCATGACCTGAGACCATGAAACCAAGAGTCAGACACTCAACCGACAAAGCCACCCAAGCTCTTATTTCTGATTGTGACTGGGACGTGGGGAGAGATGTTAGAGAGTCTGGTCTGAGAAGAGGATTGGAGCTGTGTCTCAAAGTGTGAGGAAGGGTCAGCTAGAGGACGAGGGAGAGGGTAGATGTTGGTCAACGTGTACAAACCTCCAGTTATAAGACCAGGAGAATAAATCTCAAATGTTCTCATCACAGAAAAGCAGTGGTCCTTATGTGAGGTGATGGAGGCATTAACACTACTGTGGTAACCATTTCACAGGACATAAGTGTATCAAATCAACAGTGGTACACCTTAAACTTATATAATGTTATATGTCAGTTATTCCTTAACGAAGCTGGAAAAAATTTAATAATGAATACATAAATAATCAAACTTGCACCATAATATTTTTTCTTTTTAATTTTTTTATGTTTTTTTTTTTTTTGAGAGGCAGAGACAGAGACAGAGACAGAGAGCGAGCAAGGAAGGTACACAGAGATAGAGACAGAATCTGCAGGAGGCTCCAGGCTCCAAGCTCTTAGCACAGAGCCCGATGCGGGGCTCGAACTCACAAGCAGTGAGATCATGACCTGAGCTGAAGTTGGACACCCAGCCGACTGAGCCACCCAGGTGCCCCAATATTTTTTTCTTTTTAAAGCCAGGCACTCTGACGCAGTGAGAAAGCTCAAGGGTACCGCTGCCTTTTTCTCCTTCCAGGAGGGGGCGCTGATGCGTGTAATAGCCAACCTCATCCAAAGCCAGCACCTGGAATTTTCCTCTATGGCATCACCCCCTTCAACTTAGCTCCTCAAAACTACATAGCGAGATCGAAAGGGTCAGTGAAGACAGATTTAGGGTGGGAGCGGTGGAAGCAAAGGGAGAAAGCAAAAAGATTTAGGCTGGAGGGTATGTCCAAAGCCATCAACCACATTTTTTTTGTTTCAGTTTTCGTGTTGAAAAATGTGTGTGTATGTTTTTAAATTAACTTTTTATTATATAAAACATCCATCATAGACAAAATTATAGATAATAGTTCAACGAAATACCATGGACCCATCTCCCACATCATCAACCATGAACTTTAGTTGTTCTGCTTTGACACACTTCCTCCTTCCATTCACTCGTTTATGAAACAAAATTTTTGTGCTATATTTTTTAAAAAGCAAACCCAACACATTGAATCACTTCACCAGTAAATACTTTGGGATAGCTTCTAACCAAGACCAAGGTACTTTTCATTAAGCATAAGCACGATACCCCTGTCATAACAAGCTACGTTTAAAACAAGTCCTTAACATATGTGTTTTTTAACATTTTATTTTTGAAATAAGTTCAGACTTCCAGAAAAGTTATTTTAAATTTCAGTGTCTTATTCAGAAATCTCACCTTGAAATTGTGTCTGGGAACAAAATGATAGATCACAGCCTTAGTTAGAAATTACCTTTGAGGGTGCCTGGGTAGCTCAGTCACTTCAGTGTCCGACTTTGGCTCAGATCATGATCTCATGGTTCATGAGTTCGAGCCCTGCATCGGGCTCTGTGCTGACAGCTCAGGGCCTGGAACCTCCTTTGGATTCTGTGTCTCCCTCTCTCTCTGCCCCACCCCACTCACTCTCTCTCTCTCTCTCAAAAATAAACATTAAAAAAAATGTTTTTAAAGAAATTACCTTTGGAAATAGACAATCAAATAAATAGATAAGCATGCTGAAGAAACAGTATGACAACATAAAAGCTCAGTAAAATAATGCTAATTTCTATGAAATGCTATGTTATATTAAAAATTTAAATATATGGGCGCCTGGGTGGCGCAGTCGGTTAAGCGTCCGACTTCAGCCAGGTCACGATCTCGCGGTCCGTGAGTTCGAGCCCCGCGTCAGGCTCTGGGCTGATGGCTCTGAGCCTGGAGCCTGTTTCCGATTCTGTGTCTCCCTCTCTCTCTGCCCCTCCCCTGTTCATGCTCTGTCTCTCTCTGTCCCAAAAATAAATAAACGTTGAAAAAAAAAAATTAAAAAAAAATTAAATATATTAAATTTAATAACCAGAATGCCTCTGACTTAGCAGAACTAGCTTAGTTCTGTTCACAAATGCCTTAGTGTTTGTGGCATTTTGTCGCTTGCTATTTCATCATAACATTTTTCCATATAACCCCTTCCAGTGGCAAAGAGCCATTTTGGAAAAGTGCCATAATTTGTTACATTAAAATATATATATTGAGCTATTTCCAATGCATGATGACTGAAAGCAACATCTTGACATATCACGTTGTAGTGTCTGTGTAAGAAATTCTGCTAAAGGGCAGGTCTTTCAAACCCCTTCGGAGATAACTGGGGAGCCAGAACAGCATATGCAAAGACCACGGGCTGTGAGGGAATGTGCTGTGTTCAGGGACCCAGGAGACCTTCGCGGCCCAGCTGACAAGTTGGGCAGTGGCCAGTTACTCCGGAACCCCTCCTGTACCATGACATCGTAGGGAGAATTGCGTGGAGCATGCATTTTCTATGATGCCATTCTAAAGAATACCTCCATCGTCTCTGTGGAGAGACACTGGATATTTATTACCTCAATTTAGCATTTTCACCAATTAACAAATATAGCTAAGGTCAGAAAATACAGCTTCCGTCCATATCAAAAGTCAAGAAGGAAAATGTGCCAAGTTTACATTTGAACAGCTGCTCGTCTGAAGAGTTGTTTGGGGGGAAATTTCTAGAAGCTTGTGCGGCTGTCATGACGTTGTCTGGGACCTCAAGAATAAACCACAACAGACACGGGGAGAGACAGCATCTTTGCGTCCATATAGCAAATCTCAGCCTGCCTTTGTCACAGCAGGGCCGGATTCTATACACACACACACACACACACACACACACACACACACACCTTCACGCATGCGCACTACTAGTCATGTCGTCATACCTGGTGAAGCCCTCCCCGCCCCCCCCAGCCATCGCATTAAAAGCAAACATAGAAAAAAAAGACCTTCCCTGTAGAATAATTCTTTCACTTTCCTCTTTGATTTTTGTTGTAGTTTGAATCTAAGACTCTGCATCCCATAGAAAAGCTAGGAACAGAAGTGCCAATTCAAAGTGACTTTCCATAGCCCAGCATATCTACTTTATTCTTTCAACTTACCTGGAGACAGAATGTGTCTTGGAGGAGATTTTCTTTATTAAATGTATGAGGGTGGTTTTTGTTTTGGGTTTTTTTTTTATTTTGGAAATACGATATTCCCGTTTTTTCCCCCTTACCCTTGGGCAGACACATTCTCCTAAAATAACCACTTTATCTGCCTGGGTTTGAATCCCAGCTCTATCTCCTACTAGCTGTGTGGCATTAGATGAGTCGCTAAACCTCTCTGTCATTCTTGTTTTGTAACGAGAGGACAAGAGCAATAACATCGGTCTGATGGTGCTATTGGGAGGATTTAAAAAGTTCACACATAAAAACACGTAGAACTCTGGCTGCTACACAACAATTTCTTAATAAAGAGTTCCCATTTTTGTTATTATTACAAGTCATATTTATTTCAAATTAGCTGGTCTCTTAAAAACACGAAAAGCCTTGTCTTGATTACAATTACAATACATGTTCATTATTAAACATTCAAACAACACAGACAAATATAAAGAAGAAAATAAAATAGTAAAATTCTCCTCCAGAGAAACCTCTGTCAACACTTTGAGCGTCCTTCCAGATAGTTCTTGAGTCTGCATACCGAAGATAATGTTACATGCCCGACGGTCTGGGGCTCCTCATGGACATTTGTCTTGGGCTGTGCTTCCTGCATCTGTAAAAACAGACTTGGCGAACTGTCTCCAGGAAAGCAGGAAATAACATGGCTTAGACCCAGTGATTCTCAACCAAGAACAAGTTTGCCCCTCGGGGGACATTTTTGGCAATGTCTGGAGACATTTTTGATTGTCTCAACTGGGGAGAAGGGGACGCCACTGGCCTCTAGTGGGGAGAGGCCAGGGGTGCTGCTAAATGCCCTACAACGCACAGAACAGCCCCCACGACAAAGAATTTTCTGGCTCAAATGTCAATAGGGCCCAAGTTGAAAACCCCTGTGTTAGGTTGTTTCATTTCTCGGAGATGATAAATATTAGAACCAGGAGTCAGTCAGCTAGAATACACTGGTATGGTTTTACCTCTTGTTAAACTTTTAAAATACTTTTGTACTGGTTTTCCAAGAGCTCTCCCCAGCCCAGTTGCCCCTGCCCGGGCAGGGAGCCTCCAGTGCCTCCCCAGCACAGCATGGATGGGGCTAAGGCAGGTGTAGACAGAGAAAGGGCGCCTCCAGGACCAGGCTGCACCCACCTGTAGCTGTCTGATGAGGCAGGGCTCAGTCCCAACCTGCCGTTCAAGATTTTAACCTTCCCCTCCAGGAATGAGGGAGCGAAATCGAGGGCCTGAGAAGCATTTCATTCTTACACATAGAAATGCTGAACAATTTCTTCGTAAGTACTTCCTATTATTATTAATTATTGTTAGTGGTAGTATTAGTATTTATTTCAAATTAGCCATTCCTTTTTTCTTTTAATGAAAAGAGCTTTACCTTGCTTCTAATTGTAATACATGTTCGTTATTAAACATTCAAACAAAACAGCCAGACTTCTGTTTTGTGGCGAGAAGTTCTGCTTGTGGCATCTTTATAATAGCTCTGCTAGAGACGGGAGAAGCCCACCTCTCGCAGCAGCCGGGGGGAGAAGTTAAACAGGCGTCCTTCGCTACCGGTCATCAGGGACAGAGGAAGGGGTCACCCCTAGCTGGAGCTGCAGATCAGACGCGTCCTGGACAGACCGCCTTTTGTCTGCTCCCCTGGGACGGAAGAGGGAGCCTCTCCACTTCTGCTCGGACCTCTAAAACGATTCTGGGAGAAGCACTTCACAAGCCAAAGGCTGGGAGAACTATCTGATCATTTCTAAATGTTATCTTGAAAAGAAAAGAAAGAGGCTTTGTTGACAAACGTTCCTGCTGGTGTCTGCCTCTCCAAGGCCTGAATCTTCCGCTCACTGCTCTAGAAAAAGAAACTATTGACGAATTTAGGTCCTAACAACGAGAAAGGAGTCTCATGATCTTTGGCCAGAAATTCCCCCGAGACACATGAAATCACACTGTGCATGCTGTTTTGTAGCTGGCTTTCAAGTTGAAACACTGGGCATATTTCCATGTAAATGAATATAGAAACGTGACCATCTGCAAAGGCTGCTCAGCATTCCGCTGTCGGGATGGAGCAGACTGTATTCGGCCAGTTGTCTCCAGGGGGGTGTTTTACGACAGTTGCTGCAGGGAACAGCCCCACAATTAAATCTTTGTGAAATTTTCCAAGGGATAGTTTCCTGGAAGTGGAACTGGCGTCCTGAGTTCCTGAGCCTGTGAACACATCACTAGCTATCCCTTCTCTGAGGTCATGAAGACGCATGGGTGGGGGAATAAAGAGAATTTTTGAAAACTCCCAGGAAACATGGTCCCAGGACCAAATGCCACGAGCGCAGCTTGCCCCAAACCAGAAGCCCGTGGCTCCTGGAACCGTGGCGTTCAGCCCAGCCAACCAGACCTCATCCCAGAAGCCACTCGTCCTCCTGACTACATCCGGGTCATCTCTCAGCGTCACAGGGTATGGCAGGCCCTAGACAGGCTGGGGCAGGGGGCTTTACCTGCCAGAGGAAAGTGAGTTCCGCAGCCTTTACCATTCACCCCCTCCCCACCTGCCCCAGACCTCCAGGGAGTCAGAAGGAAGTTGCTGACCTGTTCCCTGGGGGAATAATTGTATTAGTGATAAGGTGGCCTCTGGCAGCTTCGTCAGCAGATTCAAGGCTTTGGGCCGGGTAATCCTTTGGCGTCTGCCCCAGCAGCTGGTGGTCACAAATCGGGAGAGAGCCCCTGCCCCCAGCCCCGCTGGGCTGTCATCCTCCCCCCACCCTTCCCCCAGCACAGTCCCGGCTCCGGCTGGGGCCGACCCGCTAAAGAACCCGAAGAACGGAGGGCCAGGGTGACGGAGGAGCCGGCCCGAAACCAAAATAATGTGAGGTGTCAACACAGTGTTAAGAGCAGGCACGTCAAACATTGCTAGTATCTTTTATTCTGATGGATTTATGTTTTCCATTCTGAGTAATACATACCCGCTCCGGAATACGAGGAAAGCAAAGACAAGTTAAAACTGAGCCAGTGTCCTTTAAGCACCTTGTCATTCACATGCCCGGCTGACCTGAGGCTCCAAACCCCGTCCCTGGAATCTTCCATCGACCGACCGAGGAGAGAAAGACGACCTGCGGTTGGTCATTATTGCTCATCAGTGTTGGTGAGGACAAGATCCGGCCCTGGACTTTCTCTCTCCCGCCCAGGGTGGTCCGCTCTCCCTCTCCTGGGAAGAGCGCTCGCTCGTCGTCAGCGCTAAAGCCAAAGAGACGCTCGGTCTCCTTGGAGAGCACCATGGTGGAAAGCAGGAGTGTGGGGACCTGACACCGGTTTGAGAGCCCTGTCTCCTTCCCCAGGCTCCTCTACCATCCTGCAGCTGTGTGGCCTGAAGCAGTTTGCTTAACCTCTCTGAGACTCAGTTTCCTCACCTCTGGGTTGAAGGTTGCTGTGAGCGTTGGATAGGACATTGCAAGCATTTGTGCAAGCACTCTTCTTGCTCGCTGTCTCCTTCTCACTAGCGCCGGTGCAAAAACATCACAAGACACTTGGCCTGGTGGATGGATGGCTCCACCCTCGAATCCTCCCCTTCCCTGACCCCCACGCCCCACGCTGTCCTGATTTTCCCAGGGGCTCTTCCTTGGCCCCGACCTCCAGGGTCAAAGGTCCTCAGCTCAGCCTAGGGTGCTTTCCTCCCTGCGCATGCCTGATCAGGGCAGGCCCTCAATCCAGGGCCTTCGGTGACCGTCTCTGTGGACGAGCCGGGTATGAGCCCGTTGGGGCGTGTGGAGTCGGTCTCCACACCTGAACTCCGAGTGGGTCTGTGGGTGGAAGGCCCAGATCCAGGCAGGTGTGACGGGGTCGTGGAAGCTGCACAGGCATGCGAGATCATCACCCAAGGACAGGGTGAAAAGGTCGGCTGGGGAGTGCTTTGGGGCGCCCTGAGTGATGACCATTCAGGGTGCGGAGGGCGATGGTAAAGACATGCTCCGGAGTGGGAGACACAAGCTTTCCAAAGGAGAGACCGGTCAGTCAAGTTCAAGGGAGATGCCCGTGGCTTTGGAGGTTAGGTGGAGCTGCGGACTGTGCAGTAGAGGGCCCTGAGGGCTGCCTGCCAGGAAGGGGTGCAGGTGAGCACAGAGGCAGAGGAGGTCAGGTGTGGGGCCTCGGCCTGGTGGCCTCGATCTTCTGAGGCCTGGGAAAGCGGATTACCCTGCAAAGCCCCTCGAGCTGACTTCCCAAATCCCCAGTAGTGCTTCTCTGTCACAGTGAGGGTTAACCCCACGTACATAAGGGCCCCGCCCCCCCGCCCCCATCCCCTTCACTCCATGATCCTTCCAGAAACTTCTCACTGCCCCCCTTCCCCTTGGGCTCTAAGCCCCAGAGGTGAGCAGGTCTGCTGAGGATGGGTGGTCCCCTCCAGACCAATGCAGGGCTCTCTGCTCTATCCCAGGAAGGAGGCAAGAATGGACGTGGGGACAGGGGACAGGAAAGGCTATTTCCTGGGGATTGCTCTGTGATCTCCTCAGAGAAATCATAATAATAACAGCCCCCATCACTTATTATGCTCTTATTGAGTACCAGGCCCTGAAACACGTTGGGAATTCTCTTGGTTTCCCCACTACCCTGCAAGACAGGTAGTTTTGTCACCTGTTTTCACAGACGAGGAATCTGAAGCTCAGAAAGGAATCTGAAGCTCAGGGACGTATGGCTGGCCTGTTCGGGAGCAGGGGTTACATCTGGCTCTGTCTGGGCTCTCTCCACGCTCCTTCTGAAGCCCAGGCTTGGTTCACAGAGGCGCAGACCCCTCCTTCCATCTCCTCACCTCAGAACCACACTGGGCTCGAGCTGGGAAGCCTGGATCTGGGGACAGCAGGCAGGCCAGCCTGCCTAGGACCGTGAGGCCAAGTCGGAAAGGAGGAGAGGCCACCCGAGACGCCATTGCCAGGCTCAGGAGCTCTGTCCTCACACCTCCCAACCTGCAGGCCCTGCTCCCCGGGAGGGTGAGGAAAATGTTTACGGCTCCTCTTCTGCTCCTCACAGACCTGAAGGAGACTCTCCACCTTGGGCCTCAGGCCTCCCTACCTCTAGGCCAGCCTCAGACCCTGCATTAGAGCCATTCCCATGCATGACGGGAGCCACCTCTGTGCTGGACGTGTGGAGAGCCCCCTTCTAGGAGGCCCGAGACCCTCAAATTCTGGGCTGTAAGCAGTCCCTTATCGAGGGCTTGGGTGGGAACCATGAGGGTGGAAGGCTGGAGCCACAGTGAGCACCACACACACAGACGCACACACACCTCCCAGACACACACTTGCTCCCAGACACATGCCAAGCAGCTCCAAGAGGTTTAAAGTCCTAGGGGACCTGGAGTCCACACCTCCCTTCAAGATTTGGCATTGAACGGCGAGCAGGTTGAGGGCACAGAGGGGAAGGGACCAGGGGACCCTGGGCAGCCTGGGGGCTGGTGTGGGGGCAGCAAGATCGACCGGCTCAGCGGGCACCTTGGTGACGCTGCAGGTGTGGCTGGTTGATCCCCTGTGGAGACAGTAAAGATTAAGAGGATCATAAGCTGCGTCCAGTGCTGCCCTGGGAGAAATCTCCTAGATCCAGAGCCGCTGCTGTGAGGGGAAGTTGGGGCAGCTCCTGAGTTCAGACATACAGACAGAACAGAGAGGAAAGGCTCAGAAGGGAGACAAAAACAGAGGGAGACCACCAGGGCCAGGGAGACAGAGAAGTCGAAATAGCAGAGAGACGGGGGCACCAAGAGAGGGACAGAGGTGGAAAGAGGGGGAGCACGGCTGTGCCCCCTCAGGAGGCCTCCCTCAGGCAGGAAGCAGGGGACCCGCTAGCACCAGGCCCGCTGCCTGCGGATGAGCGCCAACATGGCTGCAGCTGTGCCAGCCACTGCGGCTGCTTCCCGGAAGGAGTCTCCAGGCACATGGGGCCTGGGAGAGGAGCCAGCAGGTATGGCTTTCCTGGAGGCAGCATCTGGGCCCTTGGGGGAGTGGAGTGTGGAGGACCTGAGATTTTCAGAGACCACGAAAAAAAGCCCCAAGGTCTGTGGGCAAGAGTGAGGGGACAGGCCAGCAAACCCAGAATCCTAGAAAGAGGGGGGAGTGGGGGGAGGCAGTAGAGTCGGGATGGGACAGCTGAACTGATGGGAAAAGAGGGAGAAGCAGCCTTGGGGTGTGGCAGCTGAGCTCCCAGGATGTGGTCAGGAACGTTTCTGTGGGATGCCAGAGCCTGAAGTCACCTGCAGAGAAGGGATGGGAGCCAGGGCAGTGGAGGCAGAGAGCGTGCTCTTGGATCCAACTGACCCCCAGAGGAGGCGGTGGGAGGGCAGAAGCTGGCTGGGGGGGTGGGGGGGTGTGTAGGTAAAGGAGGAGAGAGTGCCAGTGTGTGTAAATGTGGGTGGGGACAGGAAAGGGAAGGAGGTGGGGAGGGCTCCCAGAGAAGGTGGGAGGGAGGGGTGTGACACAGCCCTGCCCCTGCCCCTCAGGCGTGGGCCCCTCGCTCCAGTGTCGCGTGTGTGGTGACAGCAGCAGCGGGAAGCACTATGGCATCTACGCCTGCAACGGCTGCAGTGGCTTCTTCAAGAGGAGCGTGAGGCGGAGGCTCATCTACCGGTGAGGGGGGTGGGGCAGGACCCCCACCGGGGTGAGCCCTGTGGTGGGGGGGGGGCCGGGGAGGGGTGGAGGACATCCAGGGACGAAGGGACTGGGGCAAACGTGTCCCAAAGCCACAGTCCAGGGCCTGGGTGGGGCACTGACACCCTGGGGCTCGCCTCCTCCTGCAGGTGCCAGGTGGGGGCAGGGATGTGCCCGGTGGACAAGGCCCACCGGAACCAGTGCCAGGCCTGCCGGCTGAAGAAGTGCTTGCAGGAGGGCATGAACCAGGACGGTGAGTCTGGGAGCCGGCCCGGAGAGCTATATGACAGAAGAGACGGGGGCACGGGACTGATGGGGGGGTCCTGACCCTTCCTGCCTCCCCAGCTGTGCAGAATGAACGCCAGCCGCGAAGCACAGCCCAGGTCCGGCTGGCCAGCATGGAGTCAGATCCGGAGCACCGGCTGGAGCCCCTGGGGGCCCCTCTGGCCCCGGCAGGGCCCAGTCCACGGGGCCCCATGCCTGTTTCTGCAGCCAGAGCCCTGGGGCCCGGGGCCCTCACACCTCCAGGTCACCACCACTTCATGGCCAGCCTTATAACAGCCGAAACGTGTGCTAAGCTGGAGCCAGAGGATGGTAAGTGGGGAGACGGCTGGGTGCTGGCTGCTGGGTGCTGCCGCAGCAGGCTTTAGCCCCACCCCTGTGGCCCTGAGCACCCCCTGCCCCTGCCACAGAGCAGCCTCCTCCTCCAACAGCCGATGAGAATATTGATGTCACCAGCAATGATCCCGAGTTTCCCTCATCCCCATACTCCTCCTCATCCCCGTGTGGCCTGGACAGCATCCATGAGACATCGGCTCGCCTTCTCTTTATGGCCGTCAAGTGGGCCAAGAACCTGCCCGTGTTCTCCAACCTGCCCTTCCGGGATCAGGTACATGTGTCAGGGGATGCACTTGGGTCAGCCGGGTTGGGGGCACATACACTGTCGTGCAGGCGATGGTTGGGGGCGGGGGGCCTGAAACCTGGGGATGGTGGTGACGGTGTGGGGTCACATGTCTCTGGGTCCCTGTTGGTCAGGGATACGCGTCTCAGGGACGTGACCATTGGGGGCGCTCACATCTCTGGGCAGAGATGATGGTGGGACGTGCAGCTAGGAGGTGATGCAGAGACCAGGGATTTGAAGGCAATGCCTATGGCCCCCTGGGTCCTCTCTCCTCCTAGACACACCCTCAGGTCCTACAGTCCCTCTGTGTGACAGGGCAGTCTGCCCTCCCGTCAGCGGTGCGAGCGGGTGACTCTGGGCTCCCCGGGAGCACGAGTGCCTCTGACCTCAGAGCTCCAGTTTCCGCCTAACCTCTTCACCTGTAGGACTTCCCTGGGAGCGTCTCAAGGGCAAGCAGAGGCGTCACGATAAACCCAGGAAGGGAGGCACACTGAGGGTCTGAGTCCTTGGCCACCAGTTTGCAAGGAGCAGCTCAGAAGTCAGGCAGAGCCTGCTGAACGCACTCAACTTGGGATGCCCGTGGGGTGTGCCCCCGAGGCGGCCCAACTTCCCTCAGCTCTCGGAACTTCCCAAATGTTCCAGCTGAGCCTCTGGGTGGAGGCTATAGTGTCTTGGAGCCTACGCAGCTGGGCCAGATCATACCAAATCCTAGAACTCTGGGCCCCTGGCCAGTGTCGGGCAGAGGTCAGGAGAAGGTCTGGGCATCCGGGACCAAGCCCTTCCTTTCCTAGGGCCCCAGAGAAGGTGGCGGAGGTTGCAGGCTGAGCCGGACAGGTCGTTTCTCAGTCATCACACTCGCTGCTTCTTGAGCACAGGTGATCCTGCTGGAAGAGGCATGGAGTGAACTCTTCCTCCTCGGAGCCATACAGTGGTCCCTGCCTCTGGACAGCTGCCCGCTGCTGGCCGCACCTGAGGCCTCCGCTGCCAGCAGCTCCCAGGGCCGCTTGGCACTGGCCAGCGCGGAGAGCCGCGTGCTGCAAGAAACCATCTCACGCTTCCGAGCGCTGGCGGTGGACCCCACGGAGTTCGCCTGCATGAAGGCCCTGGTCCTCTTCAAACCAGGTAGCCCAGTCTTTGCCCAGGCCTTAAAGAAAGGCGGTTGGGGTCAAAGAACGACAATGCCAGTGATTTCCTTCTGCCTCTCGCTCTGCTTCCACGGCCCCACATAGCCCCAGGTGGGCGGAGACTTCTTCCCTGGGGGGGCAGGAGGAGAGAGGCACGGGGCCCGGCTCATCCCTCCTAAGGGCCCTGGTTGACTGTGGGGGGTGGAGAGGGACCAGAGGGCAGGCTGGGAGAGGAACTCACTGCCGATGCTTGTTTCCCTCCAGAAACTCGAGGCCTGAAGGATCCTGAGCACGTGGAGGCCTTGCAGGACCAGTCCCAAGTGATGTTGAGCCAGCACAGCAAGGCGCACCACCCCAGCCAGCCTGTGAGGTGACCTGAGCGCGTGCCTCCCTGCCCACCTGTCCCTTCTCCTCTTCACCCTCTCCCCACCGCTTTGACATCATCTCTGGGCTGCACTGATCAGATGGCCCAAAGGTCTGAGTTCATCCGGCCCGAATCCAACATCCACTGTGTGCCAGGCCCCAGGAGTAGGGACCAAAATGAGTGTAAGACAAAGTTGCTGCCTTCCAAGGATGCCCACCCCCCCCCCCCCCCCCCCCGCCCAGTGAGCACACTGAAGACGAGAAGCACCCTAGTCAGATACTGAAGTTCAGATACCTGTATCTCTATGTATGTATCTATGTGGGTATCTAGGACAGGAGCCCAGTTCGGAAGGTGTACCAGGTTGCTGCCAAGTGAGGAGGTGGGAGATTAGGCCAGAACAGTGCTCTGGGGCCAGCCTGTCCAGGACTTGAATGCCAGCCAAAGGCCATACGTGATTTGGCGGGCAGATGGAGCCACCGTATGTGTTTGAGCAGAAGGGTGTTGTGCACAGAGCCGGAGTGAGTACAGAGAATATGATCGGGGAGGGCGGTGCACGCTGACCTCATCTGGGGGAGTCCCTGGGGTCCTGCTCTCCAGAAGTGGCCATAGGGAGTGGAAGGGAGAGGACAGTGGCAGGAGCCTCTAGGAGTCAGAATGGGTCGGACTTGGAGCCAGAGAAGAGGTGCTATCGGGCAGAAGAGGGAGTCAAGAAATGAAAGGGGACGTCGGGCAGAGATAGTTTTTAGGGAACATGACCAGGTCTGTTGGAGCTGCAGGATAACATCTTGTCAGGATGCACTGGGCTAAGCCACGTGCACAGATGATGGCCCGGCCCTGGCTGGGTTTGGGGGCAGGAGCTCCAGGCTGAGAGCATGGCTGGGGGAGCGTGGGGGCAGGGGCCACGTTCATCCAACACCAGTAGATGCAGTGGAGCCTCGGCATAGATTGGGCCACTTGACCTCCAGGCATCTACTGGCTATTTTAGACCTTATTATCTGCATTCTTTTGGGGTGCCCAGCGGCTGTCTCTGAAGAAGTTAGGTGAACATGAACATCTTCAAATCACCTCTGATCTGAGAAATGATGTCAGGAGGTAACCTCCCTTTGAAAGGAGTCAAAGTATACAAGGAATATATATGGTGTTGTCCAGAAAGATTTCTGCTGTCTATGAGCATGGGGAGAAACAGCTGTTCCTAAGGTGCGACAGAGTGTCCTAAGCACAGTCATCCCAGACACTCAACACATCCAGTAGCCCTCCCAGACTTTCTACTGGGTTTAGCTCCCAGAGATGTCCGGGCATATTGGGTTGGTGTCAGATTTCCAATTCTGATTAAGATTTCCTACGTCACCTCTTAGCAGTTCAATATCAACTACAGACAGAAGTGACAGAGAGGTTTTCGGTTCTCTAAGTCCATGTATTTCAGTTTTTAGAAACTGCAATAGGCAGGAAGAAATACAGTTCCCATCACAACCCAGTCCACACACAGACACTGAAACAAAGTTCCACCAAAAAGTACCTGCACTTACTTTGCAGACAGTAATTTACTCCGTTTCTTTCTTTCTTTTTTTTTTTTTAAGGCTTGTGGTGACCCACTGAATTTAATTTCAGACACACTAGGGGATGAATTCCTGCAGTTTGAAAAACAGTTTCTCGACTTGACTTTCTAGTTACTTCTTCCTGAAACTCCCCAACTCAGATGAACAAGAAGGGAAGGAGCAAGGGAGAGGGGCAGGACTGCGGGGTGCCACCCACTTGGCACCCGCAAGAGAAAGGAAGCCCTTGGGTTGGGTGGGCAGAACAAGTCCCACGGACACCTGGCCCATGAGGGAAGGCCTCCCACAGACCTCCATGGTGGGAGTTGAGGGTGGAGCTGCCCCACTTTGGAGCGGCCTCCTTGATGTTGGGCACTGAACCCTGCTGATCCCTCTCGTCTGTCTTGTGGAGCTTCGCCATCCACCTTCCTTCTTTGCACTGGGGACCCTCGCCCTGGCAAATGGTTCTTACTGAAAACTGCATTTGTTTTGCTTCTGGAGGAGTATCTCACCACAAAAATGATGCTTCAACTTCAGAACACTTTCACTAATGGCTACTCTCTCATCCTAACGGGCTTACACAGGGGAATTTATGTTCTTACTCAAATATCTATAGTATTGACCACAGCTATCATAATAATCATATATGTGATTGATATATTCATACATAGTATTAATGTAAATAACTCCTCACTTTCCAATCTTTACACATAATAAACAATATTCACGCACCCTTTCTTATGCCACCGCCCCCATGACTCGTGCTCAGAAGCTGCCGATAAAACTGATGTTGTTCTCTCTCCCGTTCAGGTTTGGGAAACTGCTCCTGCTCCTCCCATCCTTGAGGTTTATCACTTCTGAACGGGTTGAGCTCCTCTTTTTCCGCAAGACCATAGGGAATACTCCAATGGAGAAGCTCCTCTGTGATATGTTCAAAAACTGAGAGACGTGGAACTACCATGGGCACCGCTACTTTGGAAAACAATCTACCAAAGCCAAACATTTGCCCTGTGACTTGGCAATTCCACCTGTAGGTACACACATACCAGGCAGAAATGTCCACTAAAAGAGATTATAAGAATATTCATAGCAGCTTTATTCCTAATAGCCCCAAACTGTATTTTGGCAATAGGATGGATTAATAAATCGTGATCTATTCATTTAATGGAAAACAGCAATAAAGAAGAGTGAACTACCAACACATGTGACAACATGGATGAATTTCACAGACATAAAAGTGGAACCGAAGAACCCTTCCAGGCACAGGTTCTGCTTATACAAAGTTCAAGAACAGGCAAGACTAACGGATGGTGACAGAAGCTGGAATAGTACTTACCTCAGGGGGAGGGAGGTGGGTGGCTGGGAAAGGACCCAGGGGAGCCTTTTGGCATGCTAGAAATGGTTTTTATTTTGACCCAGGTGGTGGTTTCACAAATCTACTAATTCATAAAAATTAATTGAGCCATGCACTTAAGATTTGTGTACTTTACTGTATTATGTTAAATCTCAATAAAAAAGTGAACAACAACAAAAAAGAAAACACATGTGGAAAAGGCTCTCCCTTTGAGGACGTGGAAGGAATGAGCACAGACGCGTGTTCCATCTGGTTTCCATGCCAAGTCAGAGTCCAGGTGCAACAAATTCAAGCCTAGCTTCAGAAACTCCCACAGGAGCAAAAAGGCCAGCCTCTCTCCAGATGGGGGCCCGCCAGCCCACAGGCTCTCTCAGCCTTTCTCTTCCTGTTCTTCCTCACCCTTCTAGAAACAAAGGTGAGCCCATCTGACTCAAAACCAGGCAGCTACAGGCACTTTTGGGGAAGGGGAATCTCTAACACTTCTTAATTCCTTAGGGAGAAATGCTCAGCCAAGCCTCATCCTTTTCAAAGGCAGATGCAAAAGACCTACAAAATGGTAGTAAAGTTTGCTTTACTTTATACCAGGCAGTGAAACGCTGAATGCCCATGTTATTTAATCCTCAGATTAGCTCCGGGACAGGGACCTATCATCCCCACTGATAAATGAAAACCCTGAGGCTTGGAGGGAACACTAACCTTAGTGGGACTCAACTCCTCTGAACTCCGGCACTGCCGCCCCACCACACCCCTCCACTCCTGGAATCGCTGAACAACGCTGTTGCATTTCCTGTCCCCACAGAAGAAATGCTTGAAGTCAAGAAGGAAAAGGTCATGTGAGAAATATGTGAAATCCTAGGGGTTCCCTGCCCTTTGGCCTGTGTTATGAATTCTAGCTCGCAGAGATATCCTGCCTTGATGGAAGGAGGTAGTTCAGGACACTCTGCTCTGGAAATGACAATAGCTAGGCCGGTGCCCAGAGAGGAGAGAGTATGGCAAATATTGCCCAGCTTAAGTTTTCCCACTTGAGCACTCAAACTACTCTGGGTCTTCTAAAAGCATCAGATATGCCTCAGTTATGCAGGCCATTTAATGTCTACAGTGTCATTTTACTATCTAATTGCTTATCAAAAGTTTTAACCATAGGGTTTAAAAGGCCTGTAAACAGAAAGTCCGAGCAAAGGCACTGTAGCAAGACACAAGGGTGAAATAGGACCAGATATGCCCCGGACATGTACCCTGTAGTCATGCTCCTGAGAACATAAAGGAGTGCGGAGGTGGCCTGTTGAAGTTCACAGGCTGGTGTCTGGGATGTGTGAGCACAGCAATTCTATATTGGGAGAGAGTGAGATCTCCAGGAGGAAGTCATGGAGAATTAGAGGAGCTACATAAACTGAATTATCTGCTGGCAACCGGCATCAATACCACCCCCCCTTCTAAGGTCTTGTCTTGGTTGCGGAGATGCCAGGAACTACATTTCCCAGGATCCCTTTGCCTAAGGCTCGCTCATGAAAGGCAGGCACTCACAGGGGTCTAGGGAGGTAAAGGAGGAAGCCATTATTCTCTGGAGGCAGTTGCAGCCAGCTGTGTGGGAAGACGGAGGTTTCAGGCAGTCTTCCTTAGAACTGCAGTAGCTTCGAGGCAAGCTCTTAACTTTGGATCTTTTGGCTGAGATCTGTGTTGGCTTTCTCTACCTTCTGCAGGAGCTTCTCTGATCTTTGTTTTCCCAGTCCTTCCAATGTTTATTGTTAAACTTAACCCTGATTCCTTTTTAAATCCTTCTCACCTGAAATACACTGAGTGGCTCTTGTTTTCCTAATACAATATAGAGCTTAGTTGATCTCAAGGATTTACTCAACATTTTTCTGTAAATTGGCCCCACTGAAATTAGGATGGAAAAGAGCTCTCCTTCATTGCATTTAGGGCTGTTGCTAGGGAAGAGGATACTGTGAAAGCTTTTTTGCCCTCAAATCTAGAAATGTCTTTGGTTATGAAGCACATGGAGGTAGTCTCTGTGGGCCTATCTGGGCCTTTCTTTTCAACTGCAGTTTGCAGATTGGAGGGACACTCATCCTCCTGCACCCTTAAGGGACTTTCATGGTAAGAAAGGCAGAGAAAGACCCAAAGATGCCAAGAAGCACCATTCAAATTAATAAATATAACCTGATTGTGGAATCCAGGTGTTGTGGATGACTAGTCTCCATCTTGTGGACATTGTTTTCCCCCAAAATTCAAGCTCCACAGGGTTAGGGAGCTTTGTTTTGTTTGTACCAATTTACCCCAAATACCTGGGACAGTGTTTATGGGTGCTCAGCAAATATTTGTTGGATGAGTGGATAAATGGCCACCCAGAACTGGGAGGAGACATACTCATATAGGAATCCAAGATGCCCACAGACTCAACAATCAGATATCACATGTGTCTGATTTGCTTTCATGGTTATGTCCCTGGCTCTTAGACACTGTACTGCTACCCAATATAGAAGAACAATTAAAAAAACCAAAAAACCAAAAACCAAAAACCAAAAACACAAGGCTCTGGTCTCTTTAGAACTTGTCTCCTTACACCTTTCTGCTTTCTTCATAATTGGGAGGTTTGTTGTAGATTCAGCTATCACAGGGGATGTCTCAAAAATGGCATTTCTTGGGGTGCCTGGGTGGCTCAGTTGGTTCAGCGACCGACCTCAGCTCAGGTCATGATCTCACGGTGTGTGAGTTCGAGCCCCACGTTGGACTCTGTGTTGACAGCTCAGAGCCTGGAGCCTGCTTTGGATTCTGTGTCTCCCTCTCTCTCTGCCCCTGCCCCCACTCATGTTCTCTCTGTCTCAGAAATAAACATTAAAAAAAATTTTTTTAATGGAATTTCTAGGTTTTATTTGGCCAACGAAAGACATTTTAAGAAACGATTCACCATCCTTATCATTTTGATGTAAACTTATTGCAAAAATGTAAATATAAACAATGCAAAAAGAAATGGGAAGATGATCTCAGAATTCTAACTAAAAACTGAACAATTTTCTATTTCACCTTCGACCTGGTTTGGCATTTGGGAACCCCCAATCTCCTTCACGTTGCTCATCCAATATCTAAGCAAGGGCAGTTTTTGTTAGGTGCTGGGGATCTAAGAGTCAGCAAGATAGGCACACTTCTTGCCTTGAGAAGCTTAATCAAACAGATTTTTGATGGCACAAATACTGGGCTCTGTTGAGAATACAAGACATCTAACCCAGTTCAAGGGGGAGGCGTAAATTTCCAGTAAACTTCCCTTTACACAGACACCTGAGAGTCAGCAGGAGTTATACAGAGAAGTAAACCCGAGGAAGGGAACTCATTTACAGATGAGAAAACTGACACCCAGAAAGGGCTCTCAACTTTCTCCAAATCACAGCCAGAACAAAAAGCACAACCTAGGCTTGAATTCCTGGGCCCACAGCAGATATTGCTACTTCTTCACAGTCTTTTTGGTGAGGATCCTAAATGTAGACTTGCGGTCTTGGCTGTCCACCTAGCTCTGAGCTGACTACATGGAAGTCTTAACAGCTGGCAGCTAGCATCCATTACAGAAAACTAACAGCTTGAATCTCACCCTTCACTTGAATTCAGCTGAGTTCCAGTAATTACTGTTTCTGTACTTTGCCAACTGCTCAGTCCTTTCCCTAAACAAAAACCACTGGAGTGGGACTGGAGTGAGTTAGGGTGGGAGCCAGGATGGTCAGAAAACAAACCACACGGATTGCTGCTTCTGGAAGCTTTGTTCTTTAATGAGCCACGGGGTGATTTGTTCATCAAGCTGCTTTTGTGTAGCTATACAGTGCATATTCTGAGTGACACAAACTGCACTTCATACAGATGATGTCTTGCTCCCCCACCTCCAAAAAAAAAAAAAAAAAAAAAAAAAAAAACCAACCCAAAAGGAAATTACAAAGTGCCTGTTGATTGCATCAGGAATGTAATCAGTTCCGTGGGTGAGATAAATCATTCTTTTTATAGAATTATTCTGTTAAACAGTAAAATGATATATTTCACAGGATATGTCCTTTTACAATACATAGTCTTAAAAATTTACACTCAGCATACTTATAAATTACTTTAAATCCATTAAAATAATATAATACTAATCTGTAATCCACACCTTTCCCCTAGTAAATACAATTACTTGGTTCAAAAGGTGCAACTTTTATATGACCTAAGAGGGCTGATAAACAGGCATTAAGTATATAGATGGATAGCAAGGTGATAGGCCCCTTAAACAGTTTTAGTCAAGAGACCAACAAGACCAAATAGATCCATCTCCACATTCTTCATCTTGCTGTTTCCTTTAACACCAAATCAAACGTGGGAGTGGTTCCAGAGAAAAGTGGTTAGAAATATTTTAGGGGCACAGAAGAACAGAGGACTTCCTCAAACACCAGGGACTTTTACCACCAAGGCTAGCATGGTGTTGTTGGGGGACAGTGCTGGGGAACTGTCACAAAATATGGACAGACATAACACATTTGTCAACACAGAATGACGCATGCCCCATGCCTAGCTCCCACCACAGGGGAGAAGAGAGGAGGATTAGGAAAGCCATCTGGACTGTGTTTCATTTTAAAATAAAAACCCTCTTAGCTTTGAACACATCCTGAGAATACTTTCTTCTCTAGCTCACCAAAGTGCTTATAAAAGGTACACATTCGTTAGTTACAATTAAAAAATCGTGGCCCACGGTCACTGAAGTGGGCCTGCAGAACCTTGCCGGAGCTCCTCTTTTCTTCTAGGCCCCCCGTCCTCGGTCTTTGACAGTGAAAACAACCCTACTGTCCCGGAACACAGGAAGTCTCCACTAACCTCCCAGCAGGGTAAGAGCTGCACCAGGTTTCACCAGGTTTCCAAAGCATGAGAAGGTAGGGGTCTGGTATCCCATCCCTTCTTCAGGTCCCTGTCTGTGCAAGGCCCATACTGGGAACTCTCTATCTCCCTTTGTGTTTCCAGAAGGCCAGAGTGGCAAAGTAAATAAAATGGCAGGAAGTACAGAGTGCGTTAAGCATGCCACCTGCCTGATCCTTGCTGTTGAACAGATTTGCTTCACTTAATGATACACAACATAACCCTAAAATTATACTTCTCTGCTTTTATTACATTTTCCGTGATAAAGGATATGTTGGCTTTAATGGGGAGAAGTGAAAATCTGGGCTTTGTTTGGGGCTGGGAATGTGTGATATGAACAGAGTTTCTCTGTATTCTGGAGTACGGGCTCCAGATGGGGGGCTGCCCCACTGATGCCACGCAGGGATTTTGTTTGTGGCATCTGAGAGCAGAGAAAAGCAAAGGAGAAGCAATAGGAAGCATGACTTTGACACATATTAAGGGTTAACATCTTCATTGTAAGTGACTGTAATACAGCGTCGCTTTGTGGTGACAACTTGAACCATGGAGAGGACCAGTTAAGATCAGATGGAAGAAGATACAGCACTTGGTTCTGACAGCTTTTAAGAATTATGGCTTCAACTCTTTATCAGGCCAACAACACCTGTTATCCTACGAGAAGAAAAGCTTTCTTTCCTTCAAAGGGAGGGTCCCACACCTGCTCTCCATTCTTAACATTTGTGTGGATCTCTCCTCCCCACCATCCTCCATTCTGGCAGTTTGTTAAATAACTAGAAATCCACAAATCTAGCAACTGAAAAACAAGTATTTTTTATTTAATTTTATCCAAATTCAGGTTTCAGGTCCCTGAGAAAAATTATAAAGTCTCTTATCATCCACTGCCTAGTTCCTATAAAGTGACCTACTTATAATGAGTAGTTTCTTTTTTAACTGCCAAAAACTTATTTTGCAAACAAACAAAATCCGCAAAGATTTAGAAGGGAGAACATATGCGGAGATGTGTCCTCCAGGCTGTTCCTCAGGGCCAAAGGACTATCCGACAAGGGTAATATCTTTTTTGTATAGTATTTAACCAATGTTCTGGAGCAAGTGGAGAGTAGCTGTGAATGCCCAGGAGGACACTCCTCTCCCCGGAATCCTGAAGCAGACCTGTGTGGCCCGGCAAGGGGCCCTGAGGCTCCAGCAATCCCACTTGGACATGACCACGCTGAGGGGCTGGGTTTTCCTCTAGGAGATTCTCCAAAATTCAGATTTTTAAAGGCTTTAAATTTATTACTCCTCGGCACAAACAAGGTGGCAGATGTTTGCGGGATATAAAATCTAACATTTACTCACAGCCATCATCATTCTGGAGATTTAAAAAGATTCCTTTCCCTAGCTCATTTCTGAAACCAAACCAGGGAGAGGTAAGACTCCTGCTACCTTTAGCTGCCACTCAGAATGATGTTCCAAGTCCGACCTCTGGGGCTTGACAATAACCACTGAGGCAGTGACATGAGGTTCAGTGTTGTGTAACAGGAGAGACTCTGCCTTAACAAAAGTCTAAATATTTCCATAACTTCAAATTGAAGAAGTATGAAAAGAAAGAATAACCAAAATCCAGGTTACAGATGGTAAAGGCTCTTTTTCAGAACAGTGCATGTGGTAGTTAGACAAGATGCATTTAGTAACTTTAAAAATAAACATTTTCACATACTTATCTCAAGAAAGAGTATCATGTTTCATTTTCCATATATTATAAATAGCAAAAACAGATTTCTAATCCCACAAATGCTAAGAAGCTTAAAATACTATTATTATAGCTCAGGTGTGTGGAGACACCCAGTGGTGAAAAAGATGGTTTGATTTTTCCCTCAACCCAGGGATAGTGGCTCTCACCCCTATCCCATGGCCCCTAATCTGTGGGAAGAAACTCCATGGGAAGGAGGGAAGCATAAAGTTAAAAAGAAATATGCATACTATACATATATATTTACAGTAAACTTCAGTAACCAGAATATTAACAAAAATAGCTTCAAGTAGTCCTTGATTTTTCTTTCATCTATTTAATACTGATGGTCTGAGGAAAAGAAGATAATAGTTAGATGGTTATATTAAAAACTTTTTTATTTTTTGGCAGCTTTCTGTTAACACTTATTCATGCAGTGTTGTGTATAAATGTTTTGGGAGAAGTGATTAAATAGTCACATTATTTGTCTGAGTTTATGGTGGAAATCCACCAGCAAATGAACAGGTTCGTTTGTGATCTTCAATTTAATCTATACGAAGAGAAAGGCCTGGGTGGATTAGGATGAAACCCTCATGTTTAGGGATCACCATGTCTCTGATGAGACTTTTAAAAAAAATCAGAGGAACCTAATCCTAGGACCAGGAAATATGAGAAAAGTAGGCTACTGAAACTTTAGCCCATGCAGTATGTTTGGCAAGAACTAACCAGGAGTGAAACCAGCATTGATTATTATGACACTGAACATCATCAAAAAACAAAACATGTACTCTCTTCTTCATTGTGTAACCAGATGTCTGAGGCATGCTCTGATGGCTTCATGGAAACAATTACTTTTTTACTTTCCCCAAAATATCACATGGAGTGTTTCTCAAAAATCTTAAAATAGAGGGCTTAGGCTTTTTGTTTATAAATCCTTGGAAAAAAATTATATTCTGCTCCAGCTCCTAACTATCCCAAAATAAACCCAAAGGCTTTTGCTTTCATGGTTAAGAAAGATTTATATGTTTTCTTTCAATGTCAGAAATCAGCGGGTCCCTCAGGCCCACCATGTCCCCTCCAGTTCAACACCCACATCTGGGAAGGAAAAGAAGACGGAGGAGAGGCAACTACAAAGACCTCACAACTGGCCCAAATCCCCAGGCCCTTGGTGGCTCTGTTTGGTGGAATCTCCAGTCAAATACAGCAGCCAAGGCACAGCTGGCACCATCCCCAGCAGGCTTCAAAGGGGCTTTTCTGCTTCTGCAGGAGGCCCAGGAAATTAGCACACAAGTTCTCAGTTGTATGCTTGGGCAAGAGGCAGGACCACAATTAGGATGGACTATTGTGGACAAGGTGATGAGAAGAGGCCCCGAAGAGGAGGTGTGTTTACCACTCTGTAGCCATGACGGGACATACAGCTGCCAGTTCAGACCATAAACTCGTTATTTCCAAAGAGTGCTAGCTGTTGGGTGGAGCTGCAGTCTGGGTCCACAGTTTTCCTGCGGCCAGACAAGACTGTCCCTTCTGGGGTCTCTTTGGTTTTCTGAGGTGAGTTTTTCACATTCTTTAATTTTTGTTTGCCCTTTTCAGGGTTGAAGGTTCCTCTGCTGATGAATTGAGGCCTGTCTTCCAGGGATCTGCTCTGGCCCAGTGGCCCTTCCATTCCCAGGACCTCCCCAGCTGAGGCAGCTCGGTAGAATGGAGATTTAGAATAAATCTGAAATCGTTTTCTGGTCCCATGAGAAGATGCAGTGCTAGACGAACATAAAGTAGAGACTGAAGAGTCCACTGAATCCAAAGAGTCTTCCTGCTTTTTTAGCTGCTTTCGGAACTTGCTTGAAGATTCAGACTTGCCAGCTGCCTTCAGGGAGCTAAGGGCTAAGCTTCTCTCTAATTCAAAGAAGAGATCAAAGCTATAAGTGACAATTTTCTCTAAAGCAAATCATTCCATAATGAATCAGGTTCACCATTCCCATGTGAAATTGGGTGGGCTGAGGTCTGAAGGGTCCAAGCTGACCTACTTTGTGCACAGTCACAACTCGAGAAGCTATCCATTTCTATGTAGGTCATTTCAGAATCAACCCCAAGACGTCTGGAGTTCGACTATGCCATTAGGAGAGGCCTACAACTGTCACTATCATTTAAAAAACTGCCAGGGTATGTAGTAATTCTTCGTCTCCCTGAGACATGCCAGGTGGTTAAATACCTCCTTTGGTATAACCCCATCTCTCAGCAGGGCACAATGCCTGTAACCACCTCTGGAACATGGATCATGGGTAAGACGACATGTGTTGTTACTATGGGTTTTTCTCTGTGGTAAATCGAGGAGAAAACATTAAATTGACAAAAAGCTGCATTGCATTAAAGGCTTGGTCTAATGAACAGTATATAATGGAAGTTTCACAAAGATTAGTACATATTTAACTCCTTAGGACTTTGTCACCTTCTCACATAAGGTTAGGCATTCTTGAAAGGGATTTTGTCTTATTAGCTTGGGAATCCTTATTCCTCCTTCACAAAAAAAATCTGGAGACTTTGGTCTAGTATGTTCATTTACCTGATTTCTCAGAGATGGCACCTTCAGACTCAATATTCAAATTTTCTGAGCTATCGGCAGTCCCAATGGAGGCCTCAGACTCCAGGGTTTCATCATCAGAGGCACGGGGTTCCAATACAAGCATCTCAAATGTTAGCTCCTCCCTGTAAGATATAATCAAGAAATCCACTAGCATTTGATAAGAAGTGGAGCGAAGACAACAGGAAAAAAGACCTATGATGCAAGAAATTTAAGTAGCAAAAACAGTCACATTTCCTACTGTTCTCAACCAAAGTGGCGATGGAGACCCGGAAGCCACAGTAATGATGAAGGTTGAAAACAGCAAAGTCTGGGGACCTATAATAGAGCAAAGAGTGAGGTAGGAAAAGATGCTGCAGCTATAAGATATTTTGGTAAAATGAACTTGGGACTGATAATCAGATCAGGGTTCTAAACTCACTCTAAACTCATACATAATGCAGCAGGAGTGTACTTTCCTCTCTCTGGACCTCAGCTTCCTCATCCACAAAACAAAGAGATTTAATGGGATAAACTCTTAACATTCCTTCCAGCTCTTAAACTATTTCCCATGAAACAGGCACTAACTACACTATAGATGATATCCTCACCTTAAACACAGAGAGGCCTCTGATGAAGTCAAATGCTGACTGATCTTTTCTGTTCTTTGCAGCTTATGCTGCTCCCACTCACAGCATTCTCTGCTCCTCTTCACCAGTCACCCACCTGCCTCTCAGCCCCCTTGTTCTCTCACGTCTTTGGTACATGGCTCCTAATCTTGCTTTCTTAGTACTGCTTGATGTCACCCAGATCTGTGTCAATTAACGTCTTCGTAAAAGCTCACTTCAGTCCTCTAAGACAAAAGTTCCTCTATGTCTGCTACTTCTAACCAGCTTTCCTCCACATTATGTGGGCAACTTTCTCCAATGGGCAGATCTTACACCTGGAAATACATCAGCCCACAACCTCCTTATCCTTCCAATTCTTATTCCCTTTTACATCAAGTCTCTTCTCCTTCAGGGCCTTCTTAGCTTTGCTTCCACTCTACCAAGCTTGAACTACTCATCCTTCAGTACCTCCAATACCAGCCCCTGGTCAATGTATACTACTTCTGCCTTATCATGTTCTGCATATCTGAGCCCCAGCTGCTTTTTTAGCTTGCCTAAATTCTAGAATCAGTCCTGATAGGCAAAAAGTACTTCAACAGACTCCCATATTCCCTAATGCATCAAACTCTCAGACCTGGGATCGTGAGACTGAGGAACAAAAATGCCCTTAAAGCTTAAGAGTCTTCGTTTTCAACCAGAACCAGTACACAGTACCTTCAAAAAGAGCCACAGCTTGTCCACATTATCCCCCCAAATATAGTATTATTGTTGCCTACCCTTTCTCCAGTGATGGCGGAGGGCACAGAATTGACTATTTGTCTCTCTCCTAAATTGCAACCAATTTCCCTACATAGTATCCCAGCGCCCACTAGAGCTGCTGCCTTATCCTGACCATCTAATTGCTGGCCCCATGGCCACACTGATCTTCAGATAATAACCTTCCTTTAGGGAGTTCTAGGTAATACCCATTCTTGAAAGGGCCTCTGCCTAAACCCAGGAATCCTCATTCCTCCTTTTAAAGACCAATTTAGTCAGTGAGGCTGGACTCAGACCTGTGAGGAATCTTGGCTAAGACTGACACACGGTGTTGCAGTGTGTCAGTTCAGCATCTCCAGGTCCCCCTGCTCATGGAGCTTCCGTCAATACAATGACAACTCTCACGCTGTTACCCGAGTCCAGGTAACATGTCTTTGTCTTCTCTGCATGCCCTGTATCACCTGATACAGTGCTTCACACATAGGAGATATTTACTAAGTAAGGAAAAATCAAGAAAGCACAGAATGAAGGAAAGGAAAACAGGTAATAACTGGTCACTCCCTTTCCTCCTGAAAACTCACTTCTCTTTCTGTAGGTTCTCAATCTGCTCAGTCAGTACCCTCTCCTCCTGCTGCATAGCTGCTTGCTGTTGTTCTGTGATGTCAGTCTCCACAGCTGTTTCACTAGTCAAGGTCTCTTCTGGCACATCAGACATAGAGGGCAACCGAACTACAACAGGAGAGGATGGACTTGGATAGTTTCCTCGGCGAAGTCGCCCCTTTCCCTGCAAAGAAAAACATGTGTTAGAAACTAAATTGAGTGACTGCATTGGTTCTATGTGGCCTGTTGAGGATAGCAAGTGTACCTCCATCACACCAGGTGAATGGTAGGAATACATGGAAACATTCTGCAAGGCCTAAGGTATTTAGAGAGATACTACTGACCATTGAATATATTTAGGTTAAGTATTTCTTGCAAAAGCACTAGAAAATGGACACTTTGGTGGGTGAGACTGTAAGAACACATTTTGCACTGAGAGTAGATTCTTCATTTAATCTAAGCTTTATCCACTCCAAACTAAGTACCCACCCACACATGGCTATTTAAAATTAAATTAGTTAAAATTAAATAAAAGTAAAGTAAAATTGGAGTTTGGTATTCGCACTAGACACATTTCAAGTGCTCAATAGCCACAGGTGGCTAGTAGCTACCATATTGAACAGTGCAAGATACAGAACATTTCCATCATCACAGAAAAGTTCTGATGGACAACAGTGCTCTATAAATTTAACCTTGGAATACACAATCACTCTAGAAAGACTACAGAAAGACTACATGTCTTGAAAAGTCAGTTTCATTAAAGAAAAAGTCATTTATATATCAAAGGATGTCAGTGAGAGAGATTCTCTGAGAACACCTCAAGAAATTTCCTTCCTGAGATCAAAGAGGAAAAAAAATCTCACTGCTGTTAAATTGGTTAACTTTGTATATGACTTTAGCTTCTGATAATACCACAGGCTAGGTATTTCAGATTAAACCTCCTGCTGACAGCAACTGGGCAAAACATAAAAAACCCAAAATATTCTTGAAGGCATTAGAGAGCTATTTAACACAGCAGACCAAAGAGAGGCTAGATCAGCATTCAGGGCTAACCTAAATTTAAGAAGAGGTGGCTGAGAATCTGAGCAGAGCTTTTGACAGACTATAGCAGGGGTTAACAAACTATGGCCCTGGGCCAAATCTGGCCTTGTGCCTGATTTTGTAAATAAAACTTTATTGAAATACATTCACGCTCATTAATTCACATGTTGTGGCTCTTCTCAAGAACAATAGCAGCATTGATTGTTGCATCAAAAGACTGTATAGTCCACAAAGCCTAAATTATTTACTCCCTGGTCCTTTATAGAAAAAGTTTGCCAACCCCTGGGGTAGAGAATAAAAACTGGAGTTCAGACCCATGCAAGAGTATGGACTGCTGCCTGGTAAAACTTCCATGCCTGATGCTGGGATCCCCAATGTTTGCAACCTAAATGAGTTAACTGAAATAACAGTCTTTGTGGACATTGTAGCCTAGCTTCCAGTCATTTGAATGGTCCAGAAAATTGTAATTCCTAAAACTGGATTAAAGTAATCCCAGATTGCTAGTACCCTAGAACCTGAGAGAAAAAAACAGAAACACCTTGGAAGAAAGTAATATCACCTCAGGCTTCAAAATATTTTTATAGTTTTTCAAATACTATGTATGACACATAATCAAAGGTAACCAAGCACAAAAGGAGACAAGACAATGTAAGTGAAAATAACAAAACCCAGAAACCCTCAATGACTCCAGATACTGTCGCTATCAGACAGACTTAAAATAACCATGCTGAAGGAGACAGAAAGACATCGCTAAAATAGTAGACTGGAAGTTAATTATGTCAGAAGAAAATATAAAGAATCAAGCAGAGAACGCGAAACAAAACTTTTCCTGCAAAAATTCAGAAAAGAAGGTAAAAGAGAGAGCAAAATAAAAAAAATCTACTATATATATATATATATATGTATATATATATATATATATATAGTAACCAATCATTAAAGATATCAACCTATCAACCTGAAAGCTTTCAACCTCTAAGAAAGATAAATAAAAATAAGTCCATACATAAACAGAATGGCTAAGAACTAAAGACAAGAGAGAATCTTAAAAGAAGTCAGAAAAATATATATACCTGAAATAAGGATACAAAGCTAATATTCAAAAATCAGTTGCATTTCTATATACTAATAATGAAGTAGCAAAAGAGAAATTAAGAAAACACTTCCATCCACAATTGCACCAAAAAGAAAAAAGTACCTAGGAATAAATTTAACCAAAGAGGTGAAAGACCTGTACTCCAAAAAGTATGCAACACTGATGAAAGAAACTGAAGAGGACACAAACAAATGAGAAAATATACCCCATGCTCATGAATAGGAAAATTTAATATTTAAATGTCCATACTACCCAAAGCAATCTACAGATTCAATGTAATCTTTATCAAAATACCAACAGCATTTTTCACAGAACTAAAACAAATACTAACATTTATGTGGAATCATAAAGGATCCCAAAGAGCCAAAGCAATCTTGAGAAAGAACAAAGCTGTAGGTATCACAATTCTAGATTTCAAGATATACTACAAAGCTGTAGTAATCAAGAATATGGTAATGGCACAAAAAGAGACACATAACTCAATGGAACAGAACAGACAGCCCAGAAACAAATCCACATTTATAAGGTCAATTGATACAATAAAGGAGGCAAGAATACACAACAGGGAATCTCTTCAACAAATGGCGCTGGGAAAACTGGACAGTTACATGCAAGAGAAAAAACTGGAACACTTTCTAGCATACCAAAATAAACTCAAAATGGACTAAAGACCTAAATGTGAGAACTGAAACCATAAAACTGCTAGTAGAAGAGAACATACACGGTAATTTCTTTGACAATGACCATAGCAACGTTTTTCTAGTTATGTCTCCTAAGGCAAGGGAAACAAAAACAAAACTAAATACTAGGACTACATCAAAATAAAAAACCTTTCCACAGTGAAGAAAAGCAGCAACAAAACAAAAAGTCAACCTGAATGTGAGAAGATATTTTCAAATAATATATCCAATAAGGGGATAATATCCAAAATATATAAAGAACTTATACAACTCAAAACCAGAAAAACAAAATAATCCAATTTAAAAATGGGCAGAGGACCTGAATGGACATTTTTCCAAAGCAGGCAGACAGCCTACAGGCACGTGAAAAGATGCTCAACATTATTCATCATCAGGGAAATACAAATCAAAACCATAATGAGATATCATCTTGCATCTTAAAGACAAAAAATAACAAATGATGGTGAGGATATGGAGAAAAAAAGAACCTTTTTACACTGATGGTGAGTGAGAATGTAAATTGGCATAGCCACTTTGGAAAACAGTATGGAGGTTCCTCAAAAATTTTAAAGTAGAAATTCCATATGATCCAGTAATTCTACTACTGGGTATTCACCCAAAGAAAATGAAAACACTAATCTGAAAAGATACATACATCCTTGTGTTTATTGCAGCATTAATTTACAATAGCCAAATTATGTAAGCAGTCCAAGTGTCCATCGACTGATAAACGGATAAAGAAGATGTGGTATGTTGTGTGTGTGTGTGTGTGTGTGTGCGTGTGTGTGCGCGCGTGCATATGTGGACTACTGCTCAGCCATAAAAAAGGATGAGATCTTGCCGTTTGTGACAACATGGATGGCTCTAGTGGGTATCATGCAAAGTGAAAAAGAGAAAGGCAAAACCATGGTTTCACTTATATGTGGAATCTAAAATACAAAACAAATGAATAAACAAAAAGCAGAATCAGACCTATAAATACAGAGAACAAACTGGTGGTTGATAGAGGGGAAGGGAGTGGGAGGATGGGTACGATGGGTCAGAGGAAGCAGGAGATACAGGCTTCCAGCTTTGGAATTGTAAGTCACAGGGATGGAAAGTACAGCATAGGGAATCTGGTCAGTGATATTGTAACAGCACTGCATGATGAGACACGGTGGCTACCCTCGTGGTGAGCATAGCATAACACAACATATAATTGTTGAATTACTATGTTGTATGCCTGAAACTAACGTAACATTATGTGTCAACTATACTCAAAAAACTTTTAAATGAATTATGAAATGAAAAATATATACACATATGCAAAAAGAAGAAACTACCGGATTCAAAGGTTACTTTTCAACAGAAATAATGGGAGGCAAACACAATAGATGGTATTTTTAAGTGATGAAAGGAAAAAGACACTGCCAACCTAGAATTCTACACATAGCAAAACCACCTTCAAGAACAAAGTTGAAATAAACACATTTTCAGACTGACTTAAGACAGAGAATCTGTCCCCAGCACAATTGCACTAAAGGGCATATAAAAAATGAAGAGAAGTCGGGGGATAAATGAAGAGCAAGGAAAACAGTAAAAGAGTAAAAATATGAGCAAGTTAAAATGAATACTGACTGCATAAAACATAAAAATAACGTGTTGGATTTAAAGTATATAGAAAATTAAAAACAACATTAGCAACTACACCATAAAATAGCTGAAGCACATTAAAGTCCTTGCATTATCTGAGAAAAAAAATAAAAGCACAAATTAACAGACTTAATTGATAGTCATATATTTATGTGGTCATCTTTATGTTAACTACTGAAAAAAAAGAAGAGTATAAAACTTGAAACTAACAAAAGAAAAAAATGGGATAAAAAGTAATAAGAAGAAAAGGGCAAAAAAACACACAAAAAACAAAAAAAGGCAATAAAGAAAAGGGACATATATCAGGCAGGAAAAATAAAAAGCACAAAATAAAATAAGATTTAAATCCCAATATATCAGTGATTACATTAAGTGTAAGCAGATTAAATGTACTAGTTAAGATCTGAAGACTGTCAGATTGTCTTAGTAAAGAAAACCCAAGTATATGAAGTTTATAAGGCAAACAAATTTAGAAAGTCTGAAAGTAAAAATATGGGAATAAAAGACATATCATGTCTAATCAAAAGAAAACTGGTGTAACTATATAAATTTTACACAAAGTAAACTTTAAGGTAAGAAGTGTTACCTGTGATGAAGAGGGGTATTTCACAATGACAAAATTTCAAATTATGAAGACAGAAGATTTCCAAATTTGGAAGTACCTAAGAAATGGCTTCCAAAAATTTAAAGTAAAATACTGACAGAAATTCTCAAAGAAACAGACCAAGCTATAATCAGCACAGAAAAAACAAATGTGTACACACAAACCAATAAAGCTAAAGAAAGGAACAACTTGATAAACATAAGTGATATAATAGACATACAAGAATTCAGTATCTAACGACTTCAGAATACTCATTATTTTAAAGTACATATACCAAGACAATATATTTCCAAGGGGTTATCTTTAAAGTAACTTAAAATAATTTCCTGTAAGTGTCATCACAAAGAGAAAACTAAAAGTCCCTATATATTCAGAAATTAAGAAACTTTAAAGAGACTTTAAAATATCCATGAACAAAGAAGAAATCACAAAGGAAATTAGAAATTATTTTGAACTAAATAACAATATCAAAATACATGAGATACAGTTTAACACTGTCTACCTTAAAGTTATAGCCTTACATGCATACATTAGAAAAGAAGAAAGGCTAAAAATTAATGAGGTAATAAGCATCAATTTCAGGAAGCTAGATAAAGAACAAAAAAATAAACCCAAGGAGAAAAAAAGGAAATAAAGATAAGAGTAAATGAATATCAGAACAGAGAAAAACAAAGCCCAAATGTAACTTTTTGAAAAATCATAAAACCTGGCAACACTGAGAAAGAAAAATTAAGAATTTACAACAACCAAAGGCAGGAATGAAACAGAGGGCACTACTATAAATATGTAGTAGTGAAAAGGATATGAAAAGTTTAAGAGGCTACTATGAACAACTTTATGTCAGTAAATCTGAAATTTTATAAGGAGTGGAGAAATTTCTACTAAAACCCAAGTAATTAATACCATTAAAGAAAATATTTTAAAATGTGGATAATCTTTTTTTTCATTTTTAAAATATTTATTTATTATTTTTGAGAGAGAGAGAGAGAGAGAGAGAGAGAGAGAGAGAGACAGGGTGTGAGTGTGGGAGGGTCAGAAAGACAGTGAGACAAAGAATTTGAAGCAGGTTCCAGGCTCTGAGCTGTCAGCACAAAGCTGGATACAGGGCTCCAACTCATGAACTGTGAGATCATGACCTGAGCTGAAGTTGAATGCTTAACCGACTGAACCACCCAAGCACCCCAAAAATGTGGATAATCTTACAAATCCAATCCAAAAATTAAAACCTTTCCAGAGAGAAAACTCTGGGCCCAGATGATTTTACTAGCAAACATGATAGTTTTAACATTAGAAATTCACTGTATGTGTGTATACATGTCAGTAAAATAGAAAAGTCTCATGAACACCAAACTACATATAGTAATGGCAATTCATAAAATTCAACATTAAATCATAGTAATAACTCTTAGAAAACCAAGAATAAAAGGGAAGGTACTGAATCTCAAAAACAAACTACAAAAGTTCTATTAAAAGCTTTCCCAGGGGCGCCTGGGTGGCGCAGTCGGTTAAGCGTCCGACTTCAGCCAGGTCACGATCTCGCGGTCCGTGAGTTCGAGCCCCGCGTCAGGCTCTGGGCTGATGGCTTGGAGCCTGGAGCCTGTTTCCGATTCTGTGTCTCCCTCTCTCTCTGCCCCTCCCCTGTTCATGCTCTGTCTCTCTCTATCTCAAAAAATAAATAAACGTTGAAAAAAAAAATTAAAAAAAAAAAAAAAAAAAAAAAGCTTTCCCAGTGAGTTGGGGAACATGCCAAGAAGGATCCTTACCACCACTGTACTGGAGGTTCTAGCTGATGTAAGAGAAAGAAATAAAAGGCATAATGACTATAAAAGAACAAATGAAACTATCATGACTCATGAACAACCTGATTGTAGAGGTAGAAAATCTAAAGAAATGCACAGAAAAATTATTAGAATAAGTGAGTTCAGCAAGGCTGCTGGATACAAGGTGAAAAATAGCAAAATCAACTGTATGTAATGAGCAAAAAACATAAATATTTTAAACATTTAAATTGTATTAAAAATATTAAAATTCTAGTATTAATTCAAACTAAAGATGTGTAAAATCTCTGCAAACAAAACTTTATTTTTTTCCCCAAATTTTTATTTAAATTCTAGTTAGTTAAACATAGCGTAGTATTGGTTTCAGGAATAGAATTCAATGATTCATCACTTACATAACACCCAGTGCTCGTCATAACAAGTGCCCTCCTTAACACACATCACCCATCTAGCCTATCCTCCACCCACCTTCCTCCATCAACCCTCAGTTTGTTCTCTACATTAAGAGTCTTTTATGGTTTGCTTATCTTTTTCCCCCTCCCATATGTTCATCTGTTTTGTCTTCTAAATTCCACATATGAGTGAAATCATATGGTAATTGTCTTTCTCTGCCTGACTTATTTTGCTTAGCATAATATACTCTAGCTCCATCCAAGTCATTGCAAATGGCAAGATTTCATTCTTTTTGATGGCTGAGTCGTATTCCTGTGTGTGTGTGTGTGTGTGTGTGTGTGTGTGTGTGTGTGTGTGTACCACACCTTTATCCATTCATCAATTGATGGACACATGGGCTTTTTCCATAATTAGACTATTATTGATAATGCTGCTATAAACATTGGGGTGCATGTACCCCTTCGAATCTGTATTTTTTGGTATTCTTTGGGTAAATACCTTGTAGTACAATTACTTGAATGTATGGTAGTTCTATTTTTAACTTTTTGAGGAAACTCCATACTGTTTTCCAGAGTGGCTGCAACCGTTTGCATTGTCCAAATGGCCAATTTCTGTATGAAAGCTTAAGCACATTAGAGTCACAGCACAAAAATACAAATTAGACCACTTTGACACACCCATTAAAATGGCTAAAATGAAGGAATCTGGCAATATACGTACTGGGGTAGAACAACTGGGAACCCTCATATACTGTTAGTATAGTACAACCATGTTGGAAAAAAGTTTGCTATTATTTACTAACGTTGCAGATACATATATCCATGGCCCAGTAATTGTGCTCCTATATACTCCCAACAAAAATATGTGCATGTGTCCAGCAAAAATACATGTATCAGAATGTTCATAGCAGTATTCACAATTCCCCCAAATACAAGCCAAATGTCGTTCAACATCAGGACATTTGTGTGTATAAATTGTGGTATACACATGCATTGGAATACTATACAGTTAACAAGATACAACGAAACACAACAATATGGATAAGTCTTACACATATAACATTGAGTGAAATAAGTCAGATATAAAATAATATGTGCTATATGAATCCATTTTTATTTATTTATTATTTTTTTCAACGTTTATTTATTTTTGGGACAGAGAGAGACAGAGCATGAACGGGGGAGGGGCAGAGAGAGAGGGAGACACAGAATCGGAAACAGGCTCCAGGCTCTGAGCCATCAGCCCAGAGCCCGACGCGGGGCTCGAACTCCCGGACCGCGAGATCGTGACCTGGCTGAAGTCGGACGCTTAACCGACTGCGCCACCCAGGCGCCCCATGAATCCATTTTTATAAAGCTCTAAAACAGGCAAAACAAAACTATAGTGTTCAGAGATACATACAACAACAAAGAAAACAGAGTAAGTGATTAACGTAAAACTCAGGTTATCACTTACCCTGGGATGGAGAGAAAGAATTATGTTTGGAAAGAGAAAGAGGAGAGCTTCTGGGAGTGCTAGAAATCAACTTCTTGAACTATGGGTGGTATTTGGATATTCACTGTATAATTCATTAATAGATGTATGTTTCTGTGGTTTTCCATATGTGTTGTATTTCACAATAAAAAAGATATTTGAAGAGGTCCTTTTCAAAGTTAGCACTTTATGCAAACATATCAGTATCTTTTGAATAGCACAGGACAATAAGTGATAGATTTCTGAGTTGATTTGGGGAAGAAAGAAGGACGATATACTGTCTAAGAAAGAGAAACTACTGATTTAGTCCAGGTATTAAGGTAAAGTGGAGGGCAGCTCTACGGAAATTCATGCTAACTCTTCCAAACTCATGCATTCTAAAACACACAACAGGATGAAAATCAAGAGCATTACAAGATTGCTATTCCACTTTCAGTTCTGAGTTCAAAAAGTAAAGAATATATTAAGAAAAAGGCCCTTAAAACCAGAAGATCAGTCTGTAAATTTAACAAAGGATGACTCGGAAGAAGATGGCACTGTGGAATGGAGGCAGAGAACGGGGTTTAGAGTTAGTATCAACACAGTGCTAAAGTCCACTGACAGTCCATGACCAGTCAGAATCACATTATAAATTCCAGGACATCTTGACTTTGACTATTTTAATGAAGCCAAATGAATGACTAAAACATGTGATACAAAAGCCTCAGGAAGCTGAAAACTATGAACTTATTCCCGGTACACACCAATATTCAAAAAAGAGTTGCCTTTGTTCAGCGTTTATACCATCACCTAGCTGACTGAGTAGCTCACTATGGTTTAGCTAGGAATTACTTAGAAGAGCTGAAGAAAATCAAACAAACTTTACAGGCCTCATCTCTAATCAGTTTTTATTTAAATAAAGATGAAGTAGAAATTGAAGCCCCTACAGCTCAGAGTTGTCTTACAAGGTCAAAGCTTAATATTAAAATTACAAATGAGTGTATCCCTAAAAAAAAAATTAAGTTTTCAAGTTGATTACATAGAGCTTTTAGAAACCTGGAAAATGCTAATACTGTGTTAGAAACTGGACACAAATTTGTATACTGTCGGGTTTTTTTTTTTTTTTAATCTAAACATACCACATTATTAACAGTAGCTTGAGTGGAATAATATCCTTTATTCTCTACACTTTTCTGTACTTTCAAACAGTAAGCAGTTAACGCTTTGAGCAGTGGTTGGTAGAATCTTTTGCTCATTTTTCACTAGGTAGCCAGTCTTTCTCCTATTTATAGGAGTTTCTCCTTATTGATTAGGGAAAATTAGACCTTGTGATATGAGTTGGAACTATTTTCTTAGGATGTGTCATTTCCTTTGTGCCTTGCTTATGGTCATTTCTATCATTCAGTAACAATACTTTGTATTTATGCTGATGAACCTATCAACTTTTCTTTTCATGTTTTTTTGTAATAGGAAAACCTTCTCTACTCCAAGGTTACAGTGTATTTTTCTATCACGAAAGGAATTTTATTGGTTTGGATTGATCACATACTTTATGAACAATTTGGACCCATTTGCATTAATTATTATTTAATTAATACAAAGTCAGATTGCAGTCCTTTTTGGAGAACTTATTTCAGTGATTTTCCAGCTTAAACTTTAGGGACAAATTATTCCTAAAATTAGGATATCAACTATAATTATCTTCAAATGTTGATTAAGTGTTAGGTCTGAAATCCGACTAATCCATGTTTAATTTTAATATATAATATTCAAAATTTCAAATCCAAGTTCCTAGGAAAAGCTGGACTACCACTACCAAAGGTGTCACAGATAACACACAATTCTCAAAGATCAGGGAACAGTTTAAGACATTATCATATTTATGGACAGGTAACTGTTTTTAATTTTTTTTTTAAAGTATGTATTTTTTTCATCAAAATTTTTTCCAAGTTTTAATTTAAATTCCAATTAGCTAACATACAGTATAATATTAGTTTCAGGTGTAGAATTTGGTGATTCACCACTTCCATACAACACCTGGTGCTCATCACAAGTCCTTAACCCCCATCACCTATTTCACCTACTCCCCCCACCCCGCACCCCCACGCACCTCCTCTCCAGGAACCATCAATTTGTTCTCTACAATTAAGAGTCTGTCTCTTTATTTGCCTCTTTTTTTCCATATCCATTTGTTTTATTTCTTAATTCCACAAGAGTGAAATCATATGGTATTTGTCTTTCTTTGACCTATTTCGCTTAGTATAATACTCTCTAGTTCTATCCATGTCACTGCAAATGGCAAGATTTCATTCTTTTTTATGGCTGAGTATTATTTCATTGTATACATACACCACATCTTTTGCATTCATCAATCAATGGACACTTGAGCTGCTTCCATATCTTAGCTATTGGTTGATAATGCTACTATAAACATCAGGGTGCGTGTCCCTTTGAATCAATATTTTTGTATCCTTTGGGTACATACCTAGTAGTGCAATTGCTGGATCATAGGGTAGCTGTATATATTTTTTAATGTCCATTTATTTTTGAGAGAAGAGACAGAGCGTGAGTGGGGAGGGGCAGAGAGGGAGACACAGAATCTGAAACAGGCATCAGGCTCCAAGCTGTCAGAGCACAGAGCCTGATGTGGGGTTCAAATCCACGAACCATAAGATCATAACCTGAGTTAAAGTCAGACGCTTAACTGACTGAGCCACCCAGGCACCCCAGTGTAGACCTATTTTTTACTTTTTGAGGAATCTCCATAGTGTTTTCCAGAGTGCTGCACCAGTCTGCATTCCCATTAACAGTATAAAACACTGATTAAAGAAGTTGAAGGTGACACAAAGAAATGAAAAAACATTCCATGTTCATGGACTACAAGAACAAATACTATTAAAATGTCTATATTACCCAAAGCAATCTACACATTTAATGCAATCCCTATCAAAGTACCACCAGGATTTTTCACAGAGCTAGAACAAACAATCCTAAAATTTGTATGGAACCACAAAAGACCCCAAATAGCCAAAGTCATCTTGGAAAAAAAAAAGTGAAGCTGGAGACGTCACCATTACAGACTTCAAGTTATATTATAAAGCTGTAATGATCAAGACAGTATAGTACTGGCACAAAACAGACACACAGATCAATGGAACAGAATAGAAAACCCAGAAAAGAACCCACAACTATATAATCAAATTAATCTTCGACAAAGCAGGAAAGAATATCCAATGGAAAAGAGAGTCTCTTCAACATATAGTGTTGGGAAAACTGGACAACAACATGCAGAAGAATGAAACTGGACCACTTTCTTACACTATATGCAAAAATAAATTCCAAACGGATTAAAGACCTAGAGGGCAGTAACTTCTTTGACGTCAGCAGCTGCAACTTCTTACTAGGTATGTCTTCTGAGGCAAGGGAAACAAAGCAAAAATAAACTATTTGGACTTTATCAAAATAAAAAGCTTCTGCATAGGGAAGGAAACAATTAACAAAACTAAAAAGCAACCTAAAGAACGGGAGAAGATATTTGCAAATGACCTATCTGATAATGGGTTAGTATCCAAAATATATAAAGAACTTACAAAACTCAATATCCCCAAAACAAATAATCCAGTAAAAACATGGGTAGAAGACATGAAAAGCATTTTTCGAAAGGACAGATGGCTAATAGACACATGAAAAGATGCTCAACATCACTCATCATCAGGCAAGTGCAAATCAAAACTACAATGAGATATTGATAACCTCACACCACTTTAGTCAGAATGGCTAAAATTAGCAACACAGGAAACAACAGGTGTTGGCAAGGATGTGGAGAAAATGGAACCCTCTTACACTATATAATTTTTTTTTATTTTTGCAGTATAATTGACATATAATATTAGCTTCAAATGTACAACATATTGACTTGACAATTCTTTACATTACTTAATGCTCACCATGATTAGTTCATACAAAAAATAAACTAGCATTTGATTTCATGATTTCAAAATGGAAGGAAATGGGATTCTCTTCTTTTCATAAATCAGCTTTGTATATGCTCTTAGTGGTTTTATGTGGATGCATGTTACCACGCCTGTTGGGTAAATGCACTGGGGGCACAGCTGCTATAGCATATGGTGACACTATGTTTAGCTTCAAAAGAATCTGGCAAGATTTCTTAAGAGGCTGTACCATTTGTATTCCCATCAGCAATGAATGAGATTTCTTCTTGTCCCACATCCTCACCAGCAAGTGGTATTGTCAGTTTTGGTATTTAGCCATTGTGATAGATGGATAGAGAATCTCACCAGTGTTTTAATTTGCTTTTCCTTAATGAAAAATCCATATCATTTTCTAATAATTCCCCAAGTTGAGCAACATACACATACTGATTTCCCACTTATGTACATTATTTGGTAAGGTGTCTACTCATATTGCCCTATTTATTTTAATTTGGAGAGTTTGTTTTCTTATTGTAGAGTTTCCCAGTTAACTTAATATTTTTCAAGCAAATCTTTCTTCACATATGTGTTTTGAAAATATATTGTCCTAGTCAGGGTCCCGTCTTCTGTGTTTTTAACTGAACTCATGGAAACAGAGTAGATTGACTGGTGGTTGCCAGGGGCTGGGGTGAGGGCGTAGGGGAAATGGACAATACTGGTCAAAGGGTACAAATTTCTAGTTATAAGATAAATTATGGGGATGCAATGTACAACATGCCGACTACAGTTAACAATACTATATTGTATATTGAAAGCTGCTAAGAGAGTAGACCTTTAATGTTGTAACCACACACATACACATAAAAGGTAACTACGTGGGGTGATGAATGTCTAACTAAGTGTATTGTGGTAATCATTTCATGATATATACATAAATCATTGTGCTGTATACCTTAAATTTACACAATGTTATATGTCAATTATAGTTCAATAAAGCTGGGGGGGGAGGAAAAAAACAAAAACACATGTTTTTAGAGTTCTAAAAAACTCACATTTACAAAATGGTGATTAAAAAAATTCTTCTGGATTGGACAAGAAGTGTAATACAGGGATCACTTACCTGATAAATGCTATCAATTTCACTGTACTTAGCCTCAGTTTCTCTGTTTTCTGAAGATGTTTTCAGTTTCTTGGTTAGCCACTTCAGTCTGTTTTCTTTTTGCTCCCCCTTTCCCTTTTGTTTGCATTCCCCCCCCTCCCCCCAAAGATCGATCCTTTTCTGCCACTTTTAATGGCTTGGTTTCAACTTTTGTTGGAAGAGGTTTTATTTGACCACCTTGCTGATTTCCTCTTGGGCTCTTCTACAACTACCCTTTCAGCTGAATTGAATTTCCTCTTGGATATTTTGGCAGTGTGAAGGCAAAGAGTAGGATGCTTTAATTAATAACTGCAGGATGCAGGGCAGTGAGCAGCCCTGAAAAACTAGAATGCCTCAACTATATACTTCTAGTACCTTTAGTTTGTACTTTTTAGTCTTTGATTCACTTGAATCAGTATTTTAATTCTGGTTTTTTCCCCATATGGCTACCCAGTTTTCCTTCACTATTTATTGAATAATATATCTTTAAAATGTCACTCACTTTAATGTTCTTTTTCTTTTTTAAGGATATTTCTTCTTTATTTTCTTATGAATTTTAGTATCAACTTGTTAAAGTCTCCCCAAATATTATTTTGCTATTTTTACTCAGATCACATCTGTAGGTAAAGGGTTACAAAACTTTTCTTGACCTTGGAGGGAAGATGGTGGAGGAATAAAAGGACCCTAGGCTTGCCTCATCTCACAAATAGAACCAGACAGCTATCAAATCATCCAAAATCCCCAGAAATCGATGTAAAGACTGGCAGAACAAACTCCACAGGAAGAGAAGAGACGACACTGAAGGAGGCAGGAAGTGCAGAAACACAGCTTGGAAGAGAAATGGATTGTGGCTGCTGCAAATGGGGAGGAGCTGTGGCTGTGAAGGGTGAGAGAGAGACTAACACACAGGAGAGTGCACCAAGAAAATTATTCCCATAGCAATTGGCTCTCTTTCTAAAGAGAGAGGGTTTGAGTTTTTAAAGTTATTGCAACCAGTGAGGCTTAAAGCCTGGTTTTAAAGGTCAACATTCTTGCGTCTGGGAGAGCTCAGAGGATCTGGGGGCTGCACTTGCAGAAAAGGCAGGACAAACAGCCCATGAAAATATAGCAGGGAGACAGCACTCTGAAAAGCACCAGGACACAGTGGGAGGTTAGTTTCTCATCTCCGAGTGTGTCCAAGAGGGCCAGTGATCATGGAGAGACCCCTCCAGGAACAAAGGAACTGGCAGGTGCCATTTCTCTCCCCCATCCCTCAGCATAAGCACAGGGCACCAAGAACCAGTGCAGCACTAACACTTGCTACCTAAGTTGCTTACATCAAGTCTGCCCATCCCAGTCTACACTCCAGAAGAACCACCCTACCCAGTCACACTTGCCTCTGTCTCAGTGCAGATGGCCTCTTCCTCCAGAAGACTGGCCCAAATCCCTGGCAATACCTCATCTCCCAGTGAAGGAGTTTTGTAACCCCTTGGTTCCCATGGCAGTGGCTACAGATCTCATTTCACTAGCAGACTAGAGCATACCTAGTTAAACATGCTACACTCACGTCAGGGAACAAACACTGCCTATAACAGGCAAACAGAACCTCTGCATCTGCAGATGACTGGCCAACACACAACAACAGAGTGCATGCAGCACACATTGGAGAAATTCTTGGAGGCACCAGGCCCTGGGGAACAGGGGACACTATACTACAGGGACTAAAGGACTCTTCTTCATAAAGCTATTACCCTCAAGAACAGATACAGCTGACTTTACTGACACAGAGAAATGGGCACAGGAACTTAGACAAAATGTAAAGACAGAGGAATTTGTCTGAATGAAAGAATAGGACAAGGCCATGGCCAGGGATCTGGGCAAAGCAGATGTAAGTAACATGCTTGATGGAGAATTTAAAGCAATGATCATAAGGATACTCACTGGACTTGAGAAAGGAGTGGAGAACATCAGTGAGACCATTAAATGAGAGGTATACTTGATGGAATGACAGCAGACTGGAAGAAGCAGAGGAACACATTAAAGACCTAGAAAATCGAGTAATCAACCTGAACAAAAGGGGCAGAAAAAAGAATTATGCAAATTGATTAACAGACTTAGGAAAATCAGTGACTCCATCAAATATAATAACTTTTGGAGTCCCAGAAGAAGAAGAGAGAGAAATGGGGCAAGATTATTTGAAGAAATAACAGCTGAAAACTTTGGTAATAGATCCAGATTCAGGAGGCACAGAGACCCCCAACAAAATCAATAAAAGCATATCTGTACCAAGACAAATTGTAATTAAAGTGGCAAAATATAGTGATAAAGAAAAAACCTTTTTAAAAGCAGCAAGACAAAAGAAGACAGTTACATACAAAGGAAATCCCATAAAACTATCAGCAAATTTTTCAGCAGAAAAACCCCAAGCAAGAAAGGAGTGGCATGATATATTCAAAGTGCTAAATGGGAAAAACCTACAGCCAAGAATATTTTATCCAGGAAAACTATCATTCAAAATAGAAGAAGAGATAAAGAGTTTCCCAGACAAACAAAAACTTAAGGAGTTCATGACCACTACTAAACCAGCCCTGCAAGAAATATTAAAGGGTACTCTTGAGTGGAAAGGAAAGACCAAAAAGACAGTATGAAGGCAGGAAACACAAAAACAGTAAAAATGGATATTTCTTTTAAAAAAATCAGTCAAGGCATTCACAAAATAAAAGGATGTAAAATATCATACCATATACCAAAACATGGGGAGAAGAGGAGTAAGTTTGAATGGATTCAAACCTAAATGACCATTTTATATGCAGAAGAGGTTATATACAAACTAACGATAATAACGAATCAAGAGCTAATAAATACACAAAGAATAAAGAGCAAGAAATCCAAATATATCACTAAAGTAAATAAGCAAACCATGAAAGACAGATAAGAAAGGATCAATCAAAATCTTCAGCAACAACCACAAAACAAGTAATAAAATGGCAATAAGTACATATCTATCCATAATTACTTTGTAAATAGACTAAATGCTCCAATCAAAAGACACAGGGTGACTGAATGGATAAAAAAACAAGGTCCACCTATATGCTGCCTATAAGAAACTAATTTTAGACCTGAAGACACCTGCAGATTGAAAGTGAGGGGATGGAGAAAAATGTATCATGCAAATGGATATCAAAAGCAAGCCAGAGCAGCAATACTTATATTGGACAAACTAGACTTTAAAATGAAGACTGTGAAGGGAAGACAAAGAAGGACATTATATAATAATAAAGGGGACAATCCAACAAGAAGGTAAAACTATTATAAATATTTATGCACCCAATTTAGAAGAACTCAAATACATAAAGCAGCAAGTAAACATAAAGGAACTAATTGATACTAACACAATAATAGTAAGGGACCTTAACACCCTACTTACATCAATGGACAGATCACCTAAAGAAAAAATCAACAAGAGAACAATGGCTTTGAATGACACACTAGAATAAATGGATTTAACAGATATATTCAGAACATTCCATCCTAACACAGAAGAATACATATTCTTCTCAAGTGCACATGGAACATTCTCCAAAAGAGATATTAGCCCACAAAATAGGCCTCAACAAGTGTACTTGTGATAAGCACCAGTTGTTGAGTGGAAGTGCTGAATCACTATATATCTAAAACAAATATCACATTGTATGTTAACTGGAATTTAATTAAAAACGTAAAAAAAAATGCTTAAAAAATTCAAGAAGATTGAACTCATACCAAGCATCTTTTCTGACCCTATGAAACTGAAGTCAACCAAAAGAAAAAATTTGGAAAAACCAAACATGTGGAGGTTAAATAACATACTACTAAACGATGAATCAGTCAACCCGGAAATAAAAGAAGAAATTAAAAAGAACATGGAAACAAATGAAAGTGAAAACACAACAATTCAAAACCTTTGAGATACAGCAAAAGAGAGTCTAAGAGGGAAGTTTATACCAATACTGGTCTACCTCAAAAAGAAAAATCTCAAATAAATAAACTGAACTTACACATAAATGAGCTAGAAAAAGAACAAGCAAAACCTAAAACAGAAATAAGAAAATAATAAAGATCAGAACAGAAATAAATGATACAGAAACTAAAAAACAGACGGATGAAACCAGGAGCTGGTTCTTTGGAAAGATCAACAAAACTGATAAACCTCTAGCCAGAATTACCAAGAAAAAAAGAGAAAGGAAAAAAAAGAGAAAGGACTCAAATAAAATCACAAATGAAAGAGGAGAAATAACAACCAACACCACATATCTCCAAAGGATTATAAGAGAATACAGTAAAACCTAGGTTTCCAAGCATAACTCATTCCAGAAACATGCTTGTAACCCAAAGCACTTGTATATCAAAGTGAATTTCCCCATAAGAAATGGAAACTCATATGATTTGCTCCACAACTCGAAAATATTCATATAAAAATGATTACAATACTGTAATATAATACAAAATAAGAAAGAAAATACAAAATATAAAGAAAAGTAAACAAATTAACCTGCACTTACCTTTGAAAACCTTTGTGGCTAGTGTGAGGGCGACAAGAGAGAGGAGGGTTATTGTGTAGGACAACTTTCACTATCACTAGCAGAATCATTGCTATCTATTGGCTCAATGGAATCTTTTTCTTTTCCTGCAACTTTAACAAGGAACCTATCCAATGATACTTGCTTTAACCTCCTTTTGAGGATTTCACGGAAATAGGGCATTGCATTGTTATTAAACAGATTCATTGCTCACACTGCTACAGCCTTATTCGGGTGGTGCTTTTCCACAAAATCTTGCACTGTTTCCCACATTTTACAAATCTCCCTAATCTCACATCACATGAAGCATTCCTCCTCCTTTTTCTCCTCTGCAGACGAGATGCAGACGTGGACTTCTTATAAAATCTTGCAATTTCGGCCACTTGCATACCTCATTCATACTTTTCCATGATTTCCTTAACTTCCACCTTAATCATCTCCTTCTTCTTTACTGCCTTTCATTTCAATCTTTTTCTGCATGGGGGGCCATTGTATATGCTCCCATAGATGTTGACTACAGTACAGTATTAATAAACTCTTGTCATAAACTGTATTTAATGTAACTGGCAATAAGGCAGCAGAGGAAACGGTCTATATCTGCAGGCAGCCTGACCTAGAATGAAGCAAAGCATTCATAAGCTAATCTTGTATGGAAAAGCAAAGGACTGTCTATAAGTGATCTGAAGTGACAAAAAAATACACAAGTCCCAGTTGTGGGTACCTTCCAATGTTCTGAAAAATCACAGATTTCTGCCAAACACCGCAGCTTGAGACCGAGCATCCAAGTATGGGAGACTATTACCCACAATCCCGCAGTGGGCGGGGGAGAGAGAGAGAGAAGAACCATTGGCTCAGTTGTGCTCATGAGATGTTTGGCATCACGTACTACTCATATTGCAAGACATAGCTCATTTATCAAGTGAAAATTTATTAGAAATATTTGCTCGTTTTGCAGAACACTTACAGAACAAGTTACTCACAATCCAAGTTTCACTGTATTATAAAAAATTATATGCCAACAAACTGAGCAACCTGGAAGAAATGGGCAAATTCCTAGAAACATATCACCTACCAAAACCAAAATAGGAAGAAATAGAAAATTTGAACAGACCAATTACCAGCAAAGAAACTGAATCAATAATCAAAAAACTCCCAAAAAACAAAAGTCCAGGACCAGATGGTTTTAAGATGAACTCTACCAAACATTTAAAGAAGAGTTCATACCTTTTCTTCTCAAATTATTTAAAAAAACAGAAAAGGAAAGAAAACTTCCAAATTCATTCTATGATGCCAGCATTATCCTGATACCAAAATTGGATAAAGACACCACTAAAAAATGAGAACTACAGGCCAATTTCTCTAATGAACATAGGTGCAAAGATTGTCAACAAAATACTAGAAAACCAAATCCAGCAATATATTAAAAAAATTATCCACCACAATCAAGTAGGATTTATTCTTGGATTGCAAGGGTGGTTCAATATTCACAAATCTATCAGTGTGATGTATCACATCAATAAGAGAAAGGATAACAACCCTATGTTCATTCCAATAGACGGAGAAAAAGCATTTGACAAAGTACAACATCCATTCATAAGAAGAACCCTCAACAAAGTAGATTTAGAGGGTACCTCAAACATAATAAAGGCCATGTATAAAAATCCCACAGCTAACATCATACTCAATGGGGAAGAACTGACAGCCTTTCCCCTAAGATCAGGAACATGACAAGGATGTCCACTCTAGCCAGTTTTATTCAACACAGTACTGAGGTCCCAGCCATAGCAATCAGACAACAAAAAGATATAAATAGCATCCAAATTGGTAAGGAAGAAAGAAAACATTCAGTATTTGCAGATGGCACGATACTATATATAGAAAACCCTAAGACTCTACCAAAAAACTACTAGAACTGATAAATAAATGCATTGAAGTTGTAGCATACAAAATCAATGTACAGAAATCTGTTGCATTTCTATATACCAATAATGAAGCAGATAGAAAACATTAAGAAAACATTCCTATTTACAGTTACACCAAAATAGTAAGATACCTAAGAATAAACCTAACCAATGACGTGAAAGACCTCGTACTCTGAAAACTGTAGAACACTGATGAAAGAAATGGAAAACAACACAAAGAAATGTAAAGACATTCCATGTTCATGGATTACAAGAACAAATATTATTAAATTGTCTATTATTAACCAAAGCAATCTACACATTTAATGCAATCCCTATCAAAATACCAACAGCATTATTCACAGAACTAGAAAAATCCTAAAACGTGTATGGAACCACAAACAACCTCAAATAGCCAAAGCAATCTTGAAAAAGAAAAAAGCTGAAGGCATCACAATTCTGGACTTCAAGTTGTATCACAAAGCTGACTGGCACAAAAATAGATACATAAATCAGTAGAACACAACAGAAAATCCAGAAATAAACCACAATTATAAGGTCAATTAATCTTAAATAAAGCAGGAAATAATGTCTGGTGAGAAAAAGAAAGTCTCTTCAACAAATGGTATTGGGAAAACTAGATAGCAATTTGCAAAAGAATCTAATTGGACCACTTTCTTACGCCATACACAAAAATAAATTCAAAATGGACTGAAGACCTAAATGTGAGACCTGAAATCATAAAAATCCTAGAGAAGAACACAGGCAGTAACCTCTTTGACATCACTGTAGCAACTTCTTTCTAGATATATCTCCTGAGGCAAGGGAAACAAAAGCAAAAATAAACTATTGGGACTTCATAAAAATAAGCTTCTGCACAATGAAACAATCAATAAAACTAAAAGGGGACCTATGGAATGGGAGAAGATATTCATAAATGACATATCTGATAAAGGGTTAGTATACAAAATATATAAAGAATTTGTACAACTCAACACCCCAAAACCAAATAATCCAATTAAAAAATAGGGAGAAGACATGAACAGACATTTCTCCAAAGAAGACATAAAGATAGTCAACAGATACATGAAAAGATGCTCATCATTACTTATCATCAGGGAAATGAAAATCAAAACTACAATAAGATATAACCTCACATCTGTCTGTATTGCTAAAATTAAAAACATAAGAAACAACAGGTGTTGGTGAGGATGTGTAGAAAAAGGATCCCTCGTACAGTGTTGGTGAGACTGCAATCTGGTGCAGCCACTGTGGAAAACAGTATGAAAGTTCCTCAAAAAGTTAAAAATTAGAACTACCCTATAATCCACCAATCGCACTATGGAGTATTTACCCAAAGAATTAAAAAACACTAATTCAAAGGGATACATACACCTCTATGTTTGTAGCAGCAGTATTTACAATAACTTAGATACCAAAGCACCCCAACTGTCCATTGATTGATGAATGGATAGAGAAGATGTATTATATAAATACAATGGATTATTACTTAGCCATAAAAAAGAATGAAATCTTGCCATTTGCAACAACTTGGAGCTAGAAGAGTATACTGCTAAGTGAAATAAGTCAGCGACAAATACTATACAGTATTTGGAATTTAAATATATGGAATTTAAGAAATAAAATAAACTAACAAAGGAAAAAAGAGAGAAACCAAGAAACAGACTCTTTAACGACTGAGAACAAACTGATGGTTACCAGTGGGGATGTGGGTAGAGGATGGTGAAATAGGTGACGGGGATTAAGGAGTACATTTGTCATGACGACCACTGGGTGATTACAATAAAAACCTAAAGAAGCAACAACAACAACAACAACAACAACAACAACAACCTCTTCCCTTATTTGTGAAAATCTGATCTTTGGTCAATGTTCTAGCTGAGGGATCCCTGGAATCCTGGTAAAGACAGCATGAAAATGAGGTTATTAAGTGACATTGCCTCTGGAAAAAAATTACCCTGATTGGTAAGTTGCATTTAGAGAAGAAGAAATAATAAATTATAAATATCTGGTTGGAAGCCACACATTTGGACTTCCCTGAGTGTAGAGTCTATTATAATCAGACATATTCCTTGCAGGGACCCTGGAAACTATGTCTATAGAATTTTACAAAAGATATTGATTCCTGTGGAGGAATGAAACTTCTAAGGCAGAATGGGTCTCAGTCACTAGATTCAGATCTTCTCTTTTCAGAGATGTGACTTGGGAGGCTAAAGATAACTAAATCCTTGATAGTTGTATGGCAGCATGGACTGCTACAAGGACTCTGGCAGAAGAAGAAGACCTTAAATTGTCTGGTGGCATACTGTGCTTCCTGTCCCACATCCTTCTAAGTGATTCTGATGCCAAGTGTAGCCCATGGTAGCCCTACCAGTCTGAAAGCTGCATCTGATAAGATATCCCTTCTCTGTGCTGTTGGGTATTAGAACAACAATAGAATGGGAATAGACTAGGAAGAACTGACACCTTTATAAAATTTAGTCTTCTTTTCCAAATGCAACTGTTAAAGCCTTCTTTTGTAATTCTTGGGGTTTTAAGGCTTTCTTTGTGCGACCTTCCCTATTTCTTCTTCCCACATTTCTTCATTAAGTGTACTCCTTGGTATTTTACGTTGCTGTTGTGTATGTGTATGTGTGTGTGCGTGTGTGTACAAATATGCTAATACAAATGGGGATTTTTCTTTCGTTATATCATCTAACTGGCTGTATACATCAAAGTTATTAACTATTTTTTTTAATGTTTATTTATTTTTGAGACAGAGAGAGACAGAGCATGAACAGGGGAGGGGCAGAGAGAGAGGGAGACACAGAATCTGAAACAGGCTCCAGGCTCTGAGCTGTCAGCACAGAGCCTGACGCGGGGCTCGAACTCACGAACCGTGAGATCATGACCTGAGCCGAAGCCGGACGCTTAGCCAACCGAGCCACCCAGGCACCCCCAAAGTTATTAACTATTAATTGCACCCTACCACCTTATTAAATTCTCTTAAAACCTATAAATTTTTAGTTTTCTTGAGTTTTGCATATATATAGTCAGAAGACAAATGATAATTTTTTATTTAAAAAAATTTGTTTAATGTTTATTTATTTTTAAGACAGACACAGAGTGCGAGCAGGGGCGGGACAGAGAGACAGGCAGACACAGAATCCGAAGCAGGCTCCAGGCTCTGAGCTGTCAGCACAGAACCAGATGCGGGGCTCGAACCCACAAACTGTGAGATCATGACCTGAGCCAAAGTTGGACACCCAATTGACTGAGCCACCCAGGTGCTCCGACAAATGATGATAATCTTAACTCTTCTTTTAAATTTTATACCTGTGATCTCTTTTATTATCTAACTGCATTAGCTAGTACCTCTCTAATCAGTGTCAAATAACAGTGGGGATAATGGACATCCCTGCCTTTTCCTGATTTTAATTAAAATACTTTCAGTATTTCTCCATTAAATAATATGCAGGCTTTGGGGTTGAGACAGATATATTTTACCATGCTAAGGAATTAGAGATATATCCTTATTTTAATAAGAATTTAAAAAATACCTACATACTTATATCAAATGCCTTTTTTTATTTATCTATTTATTTTGAGAGAGAGAGTGCATACAAGTGGGGGAAGGGCAGAGAGGGAGAGAGAGAGAATCCCAGGCAGGCTCTGCACTGTCAGCAGAGCCTGGTGGGACTCAAACTCATGAACCATGGGGTCATGACCTGAGCTGAAGTCAGTTAACTGACTGAGCCACCCAGGTACCCCTCAAATGCTTTTTATTTATTTAAAAAATTTTTTTTATTTATTCATTTTTGAGAGAGACAGAGACAGCATGAATGGGGGAGAGGCAGAGAGAGGAAGAGTGAGAGAGAATCCCAAGCAGTCTCCACACTGTCAGCGCTGAGCCCTACGCAGGGCTCGAACTCACAAAACCATGAGATCATGACCTGAGGCGAAACCAAGAGTTGGAAGTTTAACTGCTTAACCAACTGAGCCACCCAGGTGCCCCTCAAATGCCTTTTAAATATCTATGAGGATCAACTAACATGGTGAGTTATGTTAATAGCTATCCTAATATAGAATCATCCCTTTATTCCTAGGTTAAGTCTCACTTGGTCAAGGTTTATGTTTATGAGCTACTGAATTACTCTTGCTAATATTTTAACTTGCAATTAACTTGTAACAGATGACACAGTTCTACATTTATATATCAAGTATTTTACTGATACATACATACATACATATAAACATACATACTATATATCAATGTATCAAGTGCTGTTCTTATGGCTTTCTGAATAGGAACTCATTTAACTCTGGGAGTTTGGTACTATTAACCCCAATTTATAAAGAAAACTGAGGCATGGGGATTAAATGACTTGCCCATCACATAATAGCTAGTACACTGGTGCTGGGATTTATACACAAAAGTAGTCCAGAGCCCATCCTGTACTCCGCTGCCTTTAATTCTTTTGTGTGCAATTTTTGTTTTTCTTTGGGGGGGGGGAGGCAGTGGGAGTGAATACCAATGTTACACTCTTTTCGCAAAAAAAGGCCTTTTCCCTTTTTGCTCTGGAACAGCTTAAATTGTATTGTAACTATGTCTTTAAAAGGGTTAGTAAAATTCCTCTGTGAACTGTTTTTGTCTGGTGTTTTTATATGAGGAAACTCTCAGACAACTTTATCTTTTCTTTGGTAACTGGTCCATTGATAGCCTTTCTTTTAGAGGCACTTTGGCATAGGACAGCTTCTTAGAAAACCTTGTATTTCAAAGTATTTCAGAGTTGAATAAAATTGCATTAGCTATCCTCCAAGATGGTTCCTGATCATTCTTATCTCTCAGTGTTCATTTCCTTATGTAGTCCCTTCCACACTGAATAGAGTTGATGTGTGTGATTATCGTAGAAATAGCACAGTGTAACTTTTGAGGCTAGAGTACAAAAGACATTGTAGGCTTCTGCCTAGGCTGTCTCTTAGATCATTTGCTCTGGAAAAAGTCAAATCATTCAAGTAGCCCTATGGAGTGATCCATATGGCAAAGAACTAAGAGTTTTTGCCAACAACAAACACCAATAAGCTAACAATATGAGTAAGACATACAGAAAGTAAATCCTACAGCCCCAGTCAAGCCTTCAGATAAATGAAGCCCTGGCATTCTGACACAAGCTCATGAGAGATCTTACCAGAACCACCTAGACAACCTGCTCCTGAATTCTTTTTTTAAATTTTTTTAAATGTTTCTTTATTTTTGGGAGAGAGAGACACAGTGTAAGTGGGGGAGGAGCAGAGAGAGAGGGAGACACAGAATCGGAAGCAGGCTCCTGGCTATGAGCTGTCAGCACAGAGCCCGATGTGGGGCTTGAACTCACGGACCTTGAGATCATGACCTGAGCCAAAGTCGGGCGCTTACTGACTGAGCCACCCAGGTGCCCCTGAATTCTTAACCCACAAAAATATATGTATGAGATCATAAATGTTTGTTATTGCTTTAAGCCATTAAGCTTTTTGGTAATTTGTTACATAGTAATAGATGACTAAAACAATAGTAGTCTTAATTATGTCTCTTAATTTTCAGTTAGCCATGATAATCATTATTTCTTACTTGTAAATTTGTGCCTACTCCCATTTTAATTATATTAGCTAATGATTTGTTTTTCAGAGAATCAAGTTTGTTTCACCATTTTTGTTGTTTCTAATTTATTTCCTGATTTTACCTTCATTATTTTCTTCTTTCTGCTTTCCTTAAGTTAATTTTGTTATTTACTTTTTCTTTTTATAAGTTTTTTAAGGCAACACAATTTCATTTGAACATTGCTTTAGGTACATGTCCCAGGGACTCAGATAGTGTTTTTATTGTTATTTTTAAATTACTCAATAATTTCTCTGTGCCTTTGAGATTTTTCTTGTGGCCTGGTTTTTTTCTCACAGACTTATTATTTTAATTAATTTCTAACAAGAAATATTTTATACCATGTATGCTTTGTACCTTCCCTTAAGATCTGGCTCACAGGCCTTCCCAGTATGCCCAGGCAGAATTAAATATTTCTTCCTCAGTACTCTCACCACATAATACACAGTATTATCTGATCCCTCCCTCTTTTCTTTTAGAACATTTTTTTTTTTTTTAATGTAGGCTTCACGCCCAGCACAGAACCAAATGCAAGGCTTGAACTCACGATCCTGAGATCATGACCTGAGCTGAGATCAAGAGTCAGATGCTTAACTGAGCCACCCAGGAGGCCCTTAAAACATTCTAATACCCACGAATTCAGTCATCTAATCATATACATTTGCCATATTCTATCTGAGAAAGTCTATATGATTCTACTATCTACTTTTTCTAAGAATGATATTCTGAAATAAAAATCCTTAATTATTTGATTTGGATCAGAATTCTGTGAGTCCATAAAAGGTTTCTTTACTCTGTGAGACCAGTCTGTAAAAGGCTTCATACCATAACAAAAATATTGAGAACCAAATGCCTTAATGTGGAGGATCTAAATAAAGATACTAACATTTCCATTTTCTCCCAAGGCTTGAAGAGATAACAATATGACTAGAAGGTATAGCAAAGTGTTAAAATGAATAAGGCCTATGAAAGAGTTTTGATATCTTCTGAAAATGCTTTAAGGTTCATGATGGCGGAAATATGCAGGAAGGAATGGCAAGGCACAATCGATGAGACACAAAGAAATTCAACGCTGAGTCAAAGTAAGCCCAAATAGTTAAAGACAGATGAAGATAGAGATACTTGTGGTGGTTATAAAGGACTAGATTGCACTGCCCTTACAAAACCTGAAGACTATGTAAGGAAAGACATGTACTACCCTCACCATGGAGTCATTATACTTTATGAAGATCCAAGGAAAGTATATACCCAAGGGTTGAACATACAAGGAGAAGAAAATATGCATCATCTAGACAGGACTGTATATAACTAGCTAAAACAAAAATTTCAGAATTCTTAGGAAGAAATTTTACCCCAAAATAGCACTTTGGGCCAAGACGAAATATCAATAGTGAGTGATCTTAACAAAAATAGGAAGCAAGGATGTGAATTATCAGACCTCTTCCTGAGGAGTCTGCTTTCCTGATAAGGACAGGTCCTATATTCAAGGCTTTCTGGAATATTGGTTACTTTGAATGGTATTATAATTAGGTTATAGGCCTGATCAAAAATCCCAATGCTTGTAATTATGGCTCATCAGATCATAAGAATTAGTAAGTACTTTAAACACAGCCAGCATATGATTGTATTTGTATCTTGCACATGAAAAGGAATTACCCACGTCAAATATTTCTGTACAATGCAGTGTGTCAGCAGTATTGTATGTAGAGCAGTGGTTTCCCAAAGGCTAGGCAGTAGTCTGTGGATCCCTGGCAGGGGTTATGTGATATCTCTAAGCCCATTTAAAAGGGTCTGCAGTATCAAAATCAAGATACTAAGTTGCTGTTTGCCCTTCTCACTTGTTAACATTTGCACAAAAGCAATTGTAGGTAAAACTGCTAACATTTTTGCATGAGTCCAAGGCAGCAGTACCAAACTATATTAGTAATCATGGTATTTTTTGCTACTATGACAGCTTTTTTAAAAAGTCAATTTCATTTCATTAATCAAGTAGTATGAATTGATTTTATTAATTCCTAACCCTTAAGTTCACTATTTTTTTTTATTTTTTGTGTGATAAAATGGGAAGTACATATAAAGGACCTTGCGACATACTGACCAGTTACCTTCAGAAAAATGAGTGCAAGTGTTTCAAATGCAAGCTGAATTACAACTGCTTTATTCATAAAACAGTGCTCATAAAAATCAACAAAGTAGGATTATTCAGACTTAGATATGTGGCAGACATTTACTTTAAAAATGTATGAGGAGAGCTCATCATTTCAAGTGAAATACATGACCATATTTGTTGTCTATAATAAAATTTCAAGCTTTCAAACAAATATTGGAATTTTAGAAAACTTGTAACTGCTCTGTGAGTTTGATAGCTACCCAGTACTTAAAAGATTGTCTGAAGAGACTGGTGGTAATACTAACAAATGTGATTTTTGATACTGTACTGGGAAACATTTGAGCACTGAGTAATGTATATAATTGCTGAATTACAAGGTTGTACTCCTGAAACTATACAACACTATAGGTCAACAATACTTCAACAAAAAAAATTTTTGAAAGATCTGCCTAACTTAGTGATCCAATATTTCCCAAATGACCCACCTATGACATTATAAAGCCATTGAAAGTACAAAATAACCAATGGATTTTAATGTCACAGAATATACTTTTTCTCCCAAATTTTTACTTAAATTTTGGTTAACATATACTGTAATATTGGTTTCAGGAGAATTTAGTGATTCATCACTTATATAGAACACCTAGTGCTCATAACAACAAGTGCCTTCCTTAACACCCACCACCCATTTAGTCCATCCCCACCCCTCTCCCTCCATCAACCTCAGTTTGTTCTCTATCATTAAGAGTCTCTTACAGTTTGCTTCCCTCTTTTTCCCCTTCCCATATAATCATCTGTTTTGTTTCCTAATTCCACATATGAGTGAAATCACATGGTATTTGTCTTTCTGACGGACTTATTTCACTTATTAAATAAGCATAATGCATGCTAGCTCCATCCATATCATCATTGCAGATGGTAAGATTTCATTCTTTTTCATCACCAAGTAATATTTCATTGTATGTATATATATATATATATATATATATATATATATATATATATATATATATACACATCACATCATCTTTATCCATTCCATCAGTTGATGGGACACTCGGGTTCATTCCATAGTTCAGCTATTGTTGATAATGCTGCTATAAACATAGCGGTGTATGTACCCCTTTGAATCCATATTTTTGTATCCTTTGAGTAAATACCTAGCAGTGCAATTGCTGGAATGTAGCGTAGTTCCATTTTTAACTTTTTGAGGAACCTCCGTACTGTTTTCCATAGTGGCTGCACCAGTTTGCACTCCCACCAATAGTTCAAGAGATTTTACCTTTCTCTACATCTTTGCCAACATGTGTTTTTTCATCTGTTGCTAATTTTAGCCATTTGTGATGTTGAGCATCTTTTCATGTATTTATTAGCCATCTGGGTATCTTCTTTGGAAAAATGTCTATTCCTGTCTTCTGCCCATTTTTTAACTAGATTATTTGTTTTTTGGGTGTTAAGTTTGATAAGCTCTTTACAGATTTTGGATACTAACCCTTTATCAGATGTCATTTGCAAATATCTTATTCCAGAATATGAAATGTTAGTTGATGTAGCTTCATATTCTATATTGCAACTAACTTGTAAGAAACTAAAAACTCTTGCTTTTGGGTGAAGGACCACAGTATCCAAAATCATCTGAGGGATAAGATCAAAAGTATATTGACTATACCAGACGTGAAATCTTCCCTCATTCCAGATACCACAGCCAGTGGTAAGTCATTTTAATAAGAATTAAGACTGCATCTCTTTAAAAGAGCTATAAGCTGATTCCCTTTAGTAAAAGCAGAACTAATGCTCCTTTTTCCATAAGGCCAACGTTCTATGAAGGAGAAGGAAACTCAGCTTTGGATCATGAGCAGATGCTGAGCAGGCACAATAGGTGGAAAAAAGGACTAAGTTGTTTGAGGGGATGTATGAAGGAAAAACTCTGCTTTCTTTGTAAAGAAACATGTTCCTGAGCTTTCCTCCTGGCCTTGTCAGAAGTATCAAAGATCATGACAGACTAAATTACTGGCTCCAATTCTCCAATCTTGCGAATAGAATTATATCTGCACCTCCTCATGGCCTCAGGATAGGTGAAGTATATTCTCCTCTTCTTGATTTGGGGTTTGGTCATATGATTTGCTTTGACCAGTTGGACATTTATTAGCAGACATTATGGGAGCAAAAACATGCACAGTTGAGCTTACCAATTCACGTGATGAAGACATCATGAAAAAAAAAATATCCCAGAGTCCAATAGTACAAGAAGAATCAGATGTGTGGAACAGAGCTGGACCTAACCTGCAGTCTACCCTAAATCAGCTAAACCTCAGCTGCCCCACAGATGTGTAAGTGATAAATACATGCTTGCATTAAGCCAATGAGTTGTGGGGTGCTTTTATATAGGATTATTTTGAAAACACCCAATAACTTAGGCTACTCCATGTATACCTAATAGTCACATTCTGGAAGCTACCCTTGAGTACAGTCATTGCCTTTCCCTAAAAAGGTTTGAAAGTCTTTGGTAATGGGTAAAAGTTTGGTAGTATTATTCCCTGGCTTAAAAACCTTTGACAGACTCTCAAGACCTAAAAAGGATTGAATCCAAACTCCCGATTCTGTAATTTAAGAGCCCAAAATGTTACTAACTCATTGTATCTTATTACTCTCCCCTTCCTTCATTCTTAACAAGAAATCTTCCATTCTGGCCTCTGATGTTCATTCAACTTTCACAAGCAGTACTAGTCACCAGCTTTCTATGTTGCTATAGCTTTTTGCACAGACGAGATTTAGTAAACTGAACTGCAATTATGTATTTGTTTGCTAGATTGTTATTTTATCTAAGGCAGAGATACTGTCATTTCTATACCTCCAGCACAGTGCCTGAAACATGGCAGAACTGTTCTATTTTTGCTGAAAACATAAGAATAAATGAAATAGAATGAATGAGTGGGATTAGGAGGATAGGTATCATCTGCAGAAGAGAATGGGAAGGGAAAAAGATGTGTCTAAGATGCAGCCTACAAAGAGAAGTATCCTTAAAGAAACGAATTGAAAGTAGTCTCATTTTTATTTAGTAAAATTGTAAAAGTTTACTAAATAGATTAAGAATACTGAATTGAGATTACGTTTTACCTCTACGAAAGTCTTCCTAATGAAAGAAATATAAAACTATGATACCTAGTATTATCATAACTTCATCAAATATACATAAGGAAAAAGTTCGAGGGAAATACAAATATTCTAAAGGATTCTCTTTTTTTTTAATGTTTATTTATTTTTGAGAGAGAGAGAGAGAGAGAGAGAGACAGACACACAGAGCATGAGCGGGGGAGGGGCAGAGAGAGAGGGAGAAACAGAATCCAAAGCAGGCTCCAGGCTCTGAGCTGTTCGTGCAAATGGGTTTGCAAACCCACAAACCGTGAGATCAAGACTTGAGCCAAAGTTGGACACTTAACCAAGTGAGCCACCCAGGCACTCTGAAATACAAATATTCTAAAATATTAATAGATATCTATGATTTACTTCCTGCTTTTACACGCTACCCTGTTTAAAATTTTCCACAATGAACATGAAAAAAGTATGTGAATCTCTTTTATATAAAAATATATGATCTTAAATATATCAAATGGCTAATTTTAAAAGACATTACATACTATAAAAGAATTCCAGGGGTGCCTCTGTGGCTCACTTGCCATCTGACTCTTGATTTCTGCTAAGATCAAATCCCAGGGTTGTAGGATCAAGGTTGGGCTCTGTGGTGAGCTTGAAGCCTGCTTAAGATTCTCTCTCTCCCCCTCTGCCCTGCTTCCCCCACTGGCATACATTCTCTTTCTCTAAAAAAAAAAAAACAAAAAAAAAACACAAAAAAACACAAAAAAAACCTTTCAGTGATTTGAAAGTGGTAAACACAAAATAGTTTATCTTTCAGCTCTAAGTTCTGTGAGAAAAAAGAAAATAGTTTCTTTAAAAGCACTAAGTACATTACTACGCACACACAAAACTAGAATGAAGCTTCAAATCTCATTAAAAAAAAAAAGGAGCGGGGCGCCTGGGTGGCTCAGTCGGTTAAGCGTCTGACTTCAGCTCAGGTCATGATCTCACGGTTCATGAGTTTGAGCCCCACATCGGGCTCTGGTCTGACAGCTCAGAGCCTGGAGCCCGCTTCAGATTCTGTGTCTCTCTCTGTCTGCCTCTCTGCTGCTTGCACTCTGTCTCTCGCATTGTCTCAAAAATAAATAAACATTTTTTAAAAATTAAAAAAAAAAAGGAGATACAAGAGTGAACTGAGACTATTTAACAGTCGAGTTTTAGAATATAAATGGTAGGTAATCCCCTTCTAGCAGCAAAAATTACACAGGGAGCCAACAACATTCATTTTTGTCTAGCATTCTGTACTTTTTATTCTTTAACCACAACCCCCCAGGATCACTCTACTGTTTTGTAAACTTCTCACCTCTCTTTTCTCACATATAACCCCATCATTCCAAACCACAATAATCCTTAATGTTTTCTTACTTCCTATCTTCTGCCTTTTATTCTTCAAACCTAATTGTTAGGCTTCCTGAAAAGGGTTAAGTTCCCTTCCCAGATATTACTGTAGTTCTTCCATTTCCATGCAATTCTATGTACATAGAATTCCCTACATAATTTTCATTTGTCCCCATCTGAGAGAAGATTCCAAAGCTTTGAAAGAGGTGCTTTTCTCACAAATACACAAAGAACACAAATGCTGTTCTCCTTTTGCCTACTCTCCCAAGAAGGTCCTGTGTATCCTCCTTGTCACTGGCCTTGCACATTTACTGCATGCAGATCTAAGCCTACTCTTTCTATTTCCCCCAACCCCTTTCCAGAGATCTAAGTAACACCTCATGCATACCATGACGATCTCTGGAAAGGGCTTAGGGAGAAATAGAAAGAATAGGGTCCTTCTGGGTGTGGTGTTATCAAAGACAACACTACAAGTTCTCACCACAAGAAAAAAAATTATAACTGTGTGGTGATGTAACCTAAATTTGTTGTGGTAAATTCTGTAATATATACCTATAGCAAATCATCATACAAAAGTCTGCAATATATACTTTTAGCAAACTGTTATATTATATACCTAAAATTAACATGACATTACATGTCAATTATATCTTAAAAAAAAAAGATAACAATATAAAAATACCTGCTGGTCAGTACCAGAAACAATAAGAACGCTTCTATATTCTGAGAAAATCTTCACTCTCTGAATCCGATTCTTATTATGTCAAGTCACCTGAATGTGAACAGCAGACTTAGATACTATACATTATTAACATAAGGAAATGACAAAACCCTTCGCTGGAAGGAAAGCAAGTCCACACTTGGAATATTTCTTTCCTTTGGAACCATTCAGAGCTGCCAATTTTCAATTGATTTTTGGCTTTCCAATTATTAATACTTAACTTTTGGAAGGACATTTCTAGCTTCTTTTGGTGTAGTCAACTGCAAAACTTAACGCTGCAGATCTACCTATACGGGTTAATACAGAATCAAAGGTATGTTAACTTCTAAAAGAGACATGCAGGTAAGTTCTTTAATAAGCCTACAACAGGCAAAATTCACAAGGTCTGCCACTATGAGTACAGCAGTAAAATCTTTGAAAAGACTTAGAGCAATTTATAAATTTCAAACTAAGTAAATAAAGTAGCAACTGATACTATTTTAAAAATTAGAATGTTCATTTTTTTAAAATGCCCTTCTTAGAATGCTTGTTCAGCTAGATACGTTATGAAGAAAAGAATTCCATGGTCAAAGTTTTGGAAGTGTTATCCATTATATCCCCAACTTTGTTTGGTTATGGAAACTTTTGTGTGTAACATCTTTCAAGATGATGATTTGTGAAAGTTTTACAGATTAGTAAAATTTATTTCAAATTGTATTCTTCATATTATATTAACATAAATAGTGCTAAATCAATATTTATGTTTGGAATTATGCCATAAATAAGTAAATAAACCACTTCTTATAGCAAAGGAATAGTTGGATGAGACTAGAAGCATATCATATTCTGAAATCCTAGTCTGGGAGTGTCCTAGCCAAAGATTATGCTCCATAAACCTAATGACCTTCTTTCTGCATGGTAGCAGAAAGAGATTTTCCACATCATTTCAAAATGAAATGATCAGCATTCAACCTATTTCAGTGATTTATGAGTCAAGAGCTTTCTGATACATGACTGCTAGTCTTGCCTATCTCTAATCTATTCTTCTTTAGAATGCTACCAGTTATCTTCTAAAAGACACACTGATGGTGACACTCCCTCATTTAAAAACCTTTCCATAGCTCCCAAATGCTTCAAAGCAGGAAATTCAAAATTCATTTTTTTTAAGTTTATTTATTTATTTTGAGAGAGGGAGAGAGTGTGGGAGGGGCAGAGAGAGGGAGTGAGAATCCTGAGCAGGCTCTGCGCTGTCAGCACAGAGCCCTATGTAGGGTTTGAACTCATGAACCATGAGGTCATGACCTGAACCAAAATCAAGAGTCAGATGCTTAACCAACTGAGCCACTCAGGCGCCCAAGAAATTAAAAAAAAATTGTCTTTTAATGTTTATTTATTTTTGAGAGAGAGAGGGGGGCAGAGCATGAGCAGGGGAGTGACAAAGAGAGAGGCAGACAGAATCCAAAGCAGGCTCCAGGCTCTGAGCTGTTGGCACAGAGCCTGATGCGGGCCTCAAACCCACAAACTGTGAGATCATGACCTGAGCCGAGGTTGGACGCTTAGCCAACTGAGCCACCCAGGCACCCCAGAAATTAAAAATTCTTAATGTTGCACATCTGGTTCCAATCTACTTTCCAAATTATTCTGCCACTTCCACACCACCTGCCCCAGCTCTAGCTATACAAGGTAGTTATTATTCACAGATTGTTGTTTCATGCTTCTTTCCTTCTCGAATTCTCTTTTCCCCTCCTTTTCTCCATTTGTTAAATTATTATTCATCTTTCAACACCCAACTCAAAATGACTGTTCACATTGGCAATAATACAACATACGTTTCATAAATATATTTCACTCTTCATTTCAGAAAAGTCACTACTATATTTAATTATGGAATAGTAATTTTTTTCATCTATGAATAATGAACACTATTGATTTTGATTAGTCTATTTGTAGTGGTTATCCTAAAAACTCACTGCTATCTCCCCTAGATTTAATTCTTAGATTCAATTCCATGGATACTTACTAAATACCAAATATGCCCTCGACACAGTCATACTCTTAAGAATTGGGCCTATATACAGCCTTTACTACAGCTAAATGCAAATGCAATAGTACATTGCATTTTTCTTCCTGTTTCAAAATTGTGGCTAAGGCCCAAAGCTGAGGATAATGAAGTATTCCATCTACTAGCTTAAGAAGCCAACCATAGCTGGTACCAGACTCTTCTCTAAGGGTTTAACTGAGAGATACCAATTTATTGAGACAGCTCCTACCATCAATATCCTAACACCTTCCCTCAATGTAAATCTAAAAAGGCTGAAAAGAAAAGAGGATTACTAGACTTTAAGGGGAACACAGAGTTTATGAAAATAGGACATTCCTTTCCTCTTTGGAGAAAAAAGAAGTTGTCATATTTAAATCCAGAGGGAAAGAATCATCGTCATCTAAAAGAAAGTCAGACTGGTATTTCATTCCCTATTTGGTTATTTGTATAGGCAAAAGACTTACTGATTTACCCCTCTGTTATATACATAAGGGAAAAGAGAAATAAGAAGAGAGTATGGTGGGGGAAATGAGAGATAGTAAGACAGGAAAGACAATGGCCTGGTTCCTGGAACCTGGTTCCAAGAGGTATGAAAAATGTAACCTTTCCCCTAATGTGCCTGTAGGCCCTAGAACTGGTACTGGGAGGTAGATTTGATTGTAAAGTCCTGAGGCAAAAAAAGACATACAGAGTCCCATGGTGTGAATGCCATTAGTAGGTTTAGTCCAAAGATGTAACCAAATCTTCCAAGGGATTGCCAATGCCTGTAAACATGGGATAGGACTGATCTGTTAGCAGGATAAATGGAAGTTCCCACTCACCTACATTTAGGCTATTGACAATGAGCTAGAACAGCAGTGCTGAACGAGACCAAGAAAGAGGACTGCCACCTCAACAGTGGGATATCATGTAGGATTTTGCCCCCGGTATCACTCCTCCCAGTTTCAACACTAGAGGAAGAAAAACCACAAGAAAAAGGGACGGCCGACATGTGTAATAAAAGGAACCTACTTACCCACCCCAAAAGTTTTCAGCCCCAGATTAAGGTCTAGTTTGCCTGAGAGAAAATGAAAAGAGTAACTGAATCAAGTCTGTGACTCAAGTTATAATATGGAGAAAACTGATTCTTAAATACTGCCATGAGACAAGAGTGTTTAAAAATTGCAGAATAGTGACAAGACACTGTGAAGGCAGTTGACATCCAATCAGAAAGGGGAGTCAGACATGGTAGAGTTGGCAGGCAGTTACTAGGTAAAAAGCAAAACTGATCGGTGTTTATATCCCAGCAAATTGAGATCCTCAATGAACTAGTTAACCACAGATGGATAGCCTCTAAAGTTAGTTTCCACATATACTGGTGGTCTTAGCTTTCCATCTCTCCTTTCCTTTTTTTGTATAATAAATGAAATCTTGGTATGAGCTCTATTATACTATGATATTTATACTATGAAGTCTAAAACCAGTCTGTCAATTTTTTCACTACCATTTGCTTGCTGCTCTGTCTGAAAAATGCTAAGCAGATGAGAGCTATTATTCTATATCTGGGAAGTCACCATTAAAGTCACAGATATGAATGGACAAATAAGCATTACTAATGATGGAGGATGCTAGTAGTAGTAATAGGTATTTCAAGTAATGAAGTGAAGGGGACCAATGAGAACAAAGTTCTTCAGAAATTAATTTGATACCTCAAAGCCACTTTCAAGTTACCTTTTAATGATCCAACCAAAGAAGAAATCTACAAAGAGGCTTATCTGACAAAGAGCAAAACCAGTATATTATAAATGGACACTGTTCAGCTGCATGATACAAAGGAAGAAAAGGGAAGGTTCTAAAGAAAAAGAGTAAGAGAAAAACAAGTGAAGGCTGGTCAGGAAGTGGGACCTGAACTGGGGCTGTACATGGAAGGTGGACAGGCATGGATGATAGACAGAGCAGAACAACTCTGGATGGATGGTAGACAATAATGTAAAGTGGCTATGACACATTGCAATATTAATACATACCGAGACTGAATTGCGGGTAATGCTCATAAATCTAACTGCAATTAGTACAGGTTTCTGGATTAGGAAGGACATGAAAAGGAAAGCAGAAGGTTAGAATGTACATGTCATTGCCCCATTAAAAGAGAAGGTTTAATCTTTCAATGGACTGAATATATCTGTCTTCTGCAGCATCAGGGGAAAAAAAGCACAGCTTGTCTAGCTGCTTTGAAAAGCAGTTTTAGAGTAAAAGGTCTCTCCCCATCCTTCTTAGATGGGCACTGCTAAATTGGGCATCCTAGAACTGAGCTCCTGAAAATTCAGACTACCAGAAAGGATTTCACTTTTTAATAGTGTTTCTGTTTTCATTTTCTAGGGAAAAGATTTAGATAGTGTCCTACAATTAACTTTCTTTAGTAACTTGACTGCCTGGAAAAGGTCTATGTTTGTACTTATTTTTAGAGAAGACCCTTCACTAATTTAAATCAACAGACATATTTGTTAGGACTTATTCTGTGCCAGGCAGTTTAAGCACTAAAGAAAGAAACAGAGTTATTTTAATGTTAATCTAAGTATAAATCATGAAGATATAGATGAAGTATTGCTGGGCTCCTGGAAAAGCACGGGCATGATGACAGGGAAGCTGCTTCCCTTTAGAGATTTACTGGGAATCTGACTGGGTCTTCATTGCTACAATTCTGTTTTGCAGCTGAGGGGAATGGTAGCAAATGATAGGACTTTAATGCAGCAGTAGTATCCCAGTTACCCAGATCCTACTGATTACTGGTCAGTGAGAACTGAAGTTGTCTATCTATAGGTCACTGGTTACAAAGGAAGATATTAAACAGAAAAGTAGGCAAATGGAGAAAACAAATTAAATTTTTGCCAGGCTTTTCTCAAAACCTAATAATAAATCCTTAAAGAAATCTTTATTTGAGAATAGTAGACTCATAGATGGAATTCCATTTCCTTATGAATCACATTCTTGCAAATGATTAAGTTCTCTACATCACACAAGTATTAACAGGAACATCAAAGGTGACATGGTTGAGGGTGGGAACAGATGGTGGAACGAAGTAGAGAAAAAAATTAGGATAAGTTAAATTTTCACAGAAAGGACAGGAAAAGAAAACAGGACAGATTATTAAACCACCAGCATTTTACCCAAATACTTGACTTAAAAACTTCTACACATTTAACTATATATCTTCTGTACATATTACTAAAGAGGGCTAAAATATCAAACATGAGGCATCTATATTACCCTGAGTTAAAGTGGTTTCTTTTTACTCATTCCATGTGAAAAAGATTTGGAGAATAATCTCTCTTTACACCATAAATGCACACTTAAAGCCCCAGGAAGTCTCCCATTTTCCCCTGTGATTCCACATCTTGTATCTTACCATTGATCTACGAATCAGAGACAGCCTGGTCTTTGCCTTATTCTCAGCAAATTCCAGGCTACTGATGTCTTTGAGACGAGCCTTGTATTTATTCATTTGTTCCACAACAATCAGCTCCACACAGCTGAAACAGGAGGTAAAAGAGAAAACTGTTAGGAGCTGAAGTAAGTCAAATAAAGTGTAGTATCCACAGACTGCTTTTCAGCTAAATGTGGCAGATGGTTGGAGAATGAAAGAAAAATCAACATTCCTTATTTTATGAGCTCTATGACAAGGTTTATATAATGGTGGTCCACAACTTTGGCTGTACTTCAGTACCCACCCGAGGAGTGACTATATGTCGCAAAGCCCAGGCCATACCCCAGACCAATTAAATTAGACTCTCTAGGATGGGACAAAAACACTAGGATTTTTTTTAAAGCTCTTTTTGCAGTCAAGGTTAAGAACCATCAATCTAGAAGGAAACCAGAGGCCCACCAAAAAAGGTTAAAGTAAAATGCAGAAATACTGAAGTACTAAGGCCAAAGGGATTCGGAGCCAGTTAGACTAATTATGGGAAGACACAAAGTATACATAATTTGGTAAAATGAAATTCTAAAATATTTTTAGAGATTACAAGCATTGCTAAAGAAAAGCTAAATTTAAAAAGATCCTTCAAAACAAATGGTGTTCAGTTGAATAGAATCTAAAAAAAAATTTTCATCTTCAGCGTAAGAAAACCCAATGGTGTCTAACAATCTTCTTAAAAACATCTGAACTTAAGAAATCATTCACTATGTTCGATATCTGGATAAAGTGGCTACACTGACTCAGAAGTTTCTGGGGTCTTGTGGAGGTGTTAACAACAGGCCTTACGTGGTAGTCTTACTGATGTCCTGCACACTTTGTAGTGGGTCAATGGTATCAGGGCAGCGGAGAATGCAGGGTGCGAACACAATGGCTAAAGCATTAGCAGACATTCGATTAGTTTCTTCCTGTAGAGCAATCCTAAGGAATAAAAAAACCAAGTGAAGTTCAGAAAAAAAGGGTAAATAGTAAGGACACAGGCAGAGGATATGAGAAAAAGATGACGTATGACATCAAGCACATAGTACTGGAAGGATATACATATCAGTTGAAAGAAGATACTTATAGACTTTTCCCAAAGCTATTCCTTTGCCTCTGGAAAATATACTTTTTTTTTTTCTTAATGCACTTTCACTCTGTCCCTTACTTGAAGCAATATAGGCTAGCAGATAGCTTATCAAGGGAAATTTCTGACCCACTGCCATACACCTGATAAACGTGTCTGAAGAATGCACAGCAGAGACTTTAAGGCATTTTCAGATAGTCATATTAGATATTCATCTAACATTTATCTAGTATTTACCAGATATTTATCTAATAAAAATAAACATAACTTTCTACCCAACTACTGCAGATATTTATACTCAGAGAAGAGAGACCACTCCTGAAGTCTCTGGTCAGTCAATTCTCAAGCACCATTTGAATCCACCTCCTTTGAATTAGGTTATGTCTACTTCCTAGTTCAGGAATGAGATAACAGGCTAGGCTACATAGTGCCACCATGAGGCTGAAGTTGTTACATGGCTCAAACAGGGCAGAGAAGCACCTGTCATGCTGAGGCTTTCTGCTCCAAGGAACTGTAAGCCCCTGTTTGAGTCCCTGACTTTATAAATAGGAAAAAAAAGATCTGTCAGTTTTCCAAATGAAGGAGTTCTTCCCTTTCAAAAGAATCAAAAAAAAAAACCAAAACCCCAAAACTATCATATCTTTCCTTGCTCCTTGAAATTACCTGACTAGATGAAAGATGAGGCGTTCCAGTGTATTGAGATGAGTTCGAGAAAGCTGGTCAATCACAGAGTATACACCACGGATTGTTTCTTTCCTCTCCTGAAGGCCTAGAAAGAGTAAGGACAGCAAATAAAATTGAATACGCCCTCTTATATGCTGTATCTTCCTCCTGAACAGATAGAAGCAGGGCAGCCTGGCTCTAAATTTTAAAGTTTTAGGAGAGACAGTTGTAGCTGTATGACAGAAAACGAGCAACTCACAGTTACTACTAATCTTCCTTTGCTTGAATTCTATATTCACTAAGCAGTCTCCTGGTTTTAATCTATATCCCAGTAATCCTTATTATAGCAAGGGGAAAAGAGACGGCCTAGTTTATTAGGCATTTTGTGGCAGGTGGATTCCCCCATTAAAATTAATTAATTGCCATGTAATTTATAAATTGGTCTTATAGGAATTTGAGGAGTAATGCCTCAGGGCCTAAACACGTCTAGGCAGGCCTTCAGCAACACCCTACATACCTGTAGTGCTGAAAAACTAAACTCCATCATCTAGTAGGCCTGGCATAAAATACATAGCAGAGATCTTGCCTAGATTCACAATTTAAATGAATATAAACTGGCCCTTAAATCTATTTAGTTTTCTAATGTGTTTATAATTTGTAATCTTAGTCTTTCAATCTCTTTGTGAGAAGCAACTAGCTGACTTACTCAGAAAACTTTTGGGATCCTGACATTTTAATGAAGCTCTCAAAAATCAACAAATGAATAGGTGAGAATACAGTGGCAGTTCTGTATTGACTGTCAAAAGCTTACTTTTGGACCTATATGGACTAAACCACTAGAGGATGACTAAATAAATCTATAATGAAGATAGCATTCCTTTCCCAAGTATAGCCCTTCCGTGGAATCCAGGAAGCCTGTGCTTACCCATAGCTCGAAGAAATTCCTCATAGAGCTCAAAGGTCATGAGTGGATTGGGCAAATCGCGAAGCCATTGTTTGAATACACTTGCAATGACATGTATGTTATAGTCATCCAGGTTTACATTCTCAGCATCTGTTTATAGACAAGAGTTAGATAACAAAGCCAAAACATGCAAAGAAATTAAAATAATTCACTTTAGAAACTATCATCACCAAGGAAGCCTTCATGTTCTTAATTGAACTAATACCTTCTACAATCTAATTGTTTGCTCTAGAAAAGCACTTCTAACAGTGGTAAAGGAACAGCTTTTTGTTTGTTTTCCAAATCTGTTGTAGACTGCTAAATAAGTAAAATAAAAGATCATATGCTTTCATGTCAAAGCTCTGTTAAATACTGTTATAAGTATTTCTAAATGCTTACACTCAGTTTTTGTACTTATCTTGTAGATTGGTCTGTGAGCCACACTTTCATTAGCAATGCTTTGGATGACACATGGGGAAAAGGCCCAGAAGACATTTTCTAAAAATAAGGCTAATGTTAAGTCATTTTTAAAGATGAAAGGACAGCAATAACTGAACTTAGGAAATGTAAAGGACATATCTTTACTCTGTTTCACTTATAAACTCCCAAAGGTTATACAAAGGAAATGATTGGGAGGATATAGGATGAATGATCTTTCATTTGTGCTGACCCAAGGTGCAAGACACAAGTTGGAAACTGCCTTTAAACTGGAGTAGATGGAGTCTCTGGTAGGCAGAAGTTCCTGCTTGAGTTTTACCAAACATTTTCTGTTATTTCCATACTAATTTCTCCCTGATTTGCCCATTAAAACAACAACAACAACAAAACAAAACAAAACAAAACAACTAGAAAGAAAAAGCAGGTAGATAGGTTCCTGGAGACACAGAGACAAGCTTTGTATCTATGTTTGATTCAAAATGATCTATTCCTTCCCAATAGTGATAAAAAGTAGAAGTTGACAATGAAACCAAAGTCAAACTCCTGATATATTCCGGGGCTGAGGCTACAGTTCTACACAGGTATATGTTTAATCCACTAAATAATTATGTCATCAATATAGGAAGGTGAGAACATGCATCAGAAACAGCACACTTGGGAGTCAAAATAACAGACTAATAGGCGATAGTTTAGATTATGAATTCAGAACATCTGGGGTTAAATCCCAGCTTGATCACTTATTGATGGTGAGTCTTTGGGCAAGATCCTCTGTAAGCCTCAGTTTCTTTAAGTAGGATAATAATCCCTAAATCATAGGACTGTTGTGAAGATTAGAATAAAAACATTGGCACACTGCTCTACATCATCATCAACAGATCATTATGTAATTTTCTTTAAATTATTTTCTTCTTTGTAAATTACAGATATCATGACCATACCAAATTGTTAAGATTAAATGAGATCTGTCTGAGGTACCTAATAATGCCTTGTATAAATGACACACTCAATATGTGTTTGCTGAACTGACCACATAAAAACAAAGATTCTTTAGAAAGCCACAAAATGAATAAGCACCACAGAAAAGATTGCATTCTTTTGGCTACGAGAAAAAAAGGCAACATGTAATGAAAACTTTAAGAGTGTAAAATGACCTATTTAAATAAAAGCATGTGGTCTTGATTTGGAGAGCACTATCTTACCTGTATCTAGACCCTGTCGGAGCTCCTTGATTTTATTAGTTGAACCAGACTTTCGGTAAATACCTTCTGTGTACAGTCCATGCATTTCAATGTAGTTTATGAGCTTTTCCACCACTAAAGGAACAGTTCGTTCTTCACTGGTCAAACGGGACAATTCAACCCCAAATTGTCGAGATGACAGCTCTGGATCATACTAAATGGAAGATAATTTTCTGTTTCCAAATACATTCAAACATCTTTAAACATATTTAACCAGTTACTTAAGAGGAACTACTTTTTATTTCCCTGAGGTTTCATGAACACAGTTATAGGAGTTGGAGGGAAAGGGAATTCTGGTTAACACTGACAATATATATCAAGTGAGATGTACTTTTCAATCCTCTACCACTACAAATCCCCTCAAAATATAATGGGGTAGAGAATGAAGACAGTGGCAACAGGCTACTGTTCCCCTTCCTATTAAAAAGTTCTTCACATAAAGTTGGGATTTGGACAAAGGAGAAAGGGAATAGACTTTGTGTGCTAAACATTTACCAAGCACCAATAGAAAGTCTGATTAGATATGAATTAGAGCTGCCAGTAATTTCTAAGGCTTAACAATGCTTCAATGTTTATGTAAACTTCAGGGAAGTTTGGTTTTTTTTTAAATTTTTTTTTAACGTTTATTTATTTTTGAGAGAGAGAGCATGAACGGGGGAGCGTCAGAGAGAGAGGGCGACACAGAATCTGAAACAGACTCCAGGCTCTGAGCGGTCAGCACAGAGCCCGACGCGGGGCTCGAACTCACGGACCGCGAGATCATGACCTGAGCCGAAGTTGGCTGCTTACCGACTGAGCCACCCAGGCGCCCCAACTTCAGTGAAGTTTAACTGAACAATATCATAGCCAAAGGCAGAAGCACACACAGACTGACCCATGATTAGTGTTCAAGCTCTTTCTTACTTTAATTAGTGTAACTGCGGGCACCTGGGTGGCTCAGTCAGTTAAGCTTCCTACTTCAGCTCAGGTCATGATCTCATGGTCCAGGAGTTTGTGCCTGCTTCAGATTCTCTTTCTCTCTCTCTGCCCCTCCCTCACTCATGCTCTTCCTCCCTCTCTCAAATATAAATAAACATTAAAAAAAAATAGTGTATCTGACATCATAATCCTACTAACTACAGTTTACATGACTGTAAAAGAACAGCTTATCCTGAAGATTATTTGAAGTAATTCACAGAAGATAAAAATGCCAGGTATTATCTCTGAGACGCAGATCTTTTTTTATAAATCTCTTCTCTTTTCCTTCTCTCGCATCATTCTCTTTTTCTAACTTGGTCGTGGGGTGGCTGGGTGGTTCAGTTGGTTAGGCATCCAATTCTTGATTTTGGCTCTCAGGTCATGATCTCATGGTTCCTGAGTTCGAGCCCTGCATTGGGCTCTGTGCTGACAGTGTGGAGCCTGCTTAGGATTCTCTCACTCTCTTGCTCTGTCCCTCCCCAACTCACTCTCTCTCTCTCTCTCAAAATAAACTTTTAAAAAAGATTATTTGTCCTAGTTCTATGAAAAATGCTGCTGGCATTTTAATAGGGATTGCATTAAATCCAGTAGATTGCTTTGGGTAGTATGGACATTTTAACGAAACTTGTTCTTGTAATCCGTGAGCATGGACTATCTTTCCATTTGTTTGTGTCATCTTCAATTTCTTTCATCGTTTTACAGTTATAGAGTACAGGACTTTCACTTCTCTGGTTAAGTTTATTCCAAGATATTTTATCATTTTTGGTAGAATTCTAAATGGGAATATTTTCTTAATTTCTCTTTCTGCTACTTAGTGTATAGAAATGCAGTGGATTTCCATAGATTGATTTTGTATTCTGCAATCCTACTGAATTTATTTAGCAGTAACTTTTTGGTGGACTCTTTAGTTTTTTTTTATATATGGTATCATGTCATCTGCAAATAGTGAAAGTTTTATCTCTTCCTTAGCAATTTCCATACCTTTTATTTCCATATCTGTCTGACTGCTGTGGTTGAAACTTCCAATACTATGTTGAATAAAAGTGGTGAGAGTAGACATTTTTGTCTTCTTCCTGACCTTAGGGGAAAAGCTCTGTTTTTCCCCATTGACTATGAAGTTAGCTATAGATTTTTCATATATGGCCTTGATTATGTTGAGGTATGTTCCTTCTAAACCTACTTTGTTGTGGGTCTTTATCATGAATGGATGGTATAACTTCAGTAAACTCTTTTTCTGCATCTGTTGCAATGGTCACATAGTTTTTATACTTTTTCTTGATGTGATGTATCACATTAATTGATTTACAAAAATTGAACCACTCCTGCATCCCAGGAATAAATCCCACTTAATCATGGCAAATGATTTTTTTAATATACTGCTGAATTTGCTTTGTTAATATTTTGTTGAGATTTTGCATCTATGTTTATCAGAGATATTGACCTGTAGTTCTCTTTTCCTGTACTGTCTTTATCTGGTTTTGATTCAGGGTATTGCTGGCCTAATAGAATGAGTTTGAAAGCTTTCCTTTTTCTTGTTTAGAACAGTTTGAGAAGAATAGGTATTAATTATTTTTTAGATGTTAGATTTCACCCATGAAGCTGTCTGGTCCTGGACTTGTTTGTTGGGAGGGTTTTGTTTGTTTTTTGTTGTTGTTGTTGTTGTTTTTTAATTACTGACTCAATTCATCGTTGCTAACTGGTCTGTTCAAATTTTCCATTTCTTCCTGACTCAGTTTGGGGAGGTTATATATTTATCCATTTCTTCTAGATTGCCCAAATTGCTGGCATATAATTTTTCATAATATTTTCTTATAATCCTTTGTATTTCTATGGTGTCAGTGGTTATTCACTTCTGATTTTGTTTGAGTCCTTTCTTCTGGAGTCTTGCTAACAGTTTACCAATTTTTAGATCTTTTCAAAGAACCAGGTCCCAGTTTCATTCATCTGTTCTGCTGTCTTCTTAGTTTCTATTTCATTTTATCTGCTCTAATCTTTACTTCTTTCCTTCTACTAGTTTTGGGTTTTGTTTGTTCTTTTCTAGCTCTCCTAGGTATAAGGTTACGTTGTTTATTTGAGATGTTTCTTGTTTCTTGAGGTAGGCCTGTACTGCTCAAAACCTCCCTCTTAGAAAGCTTTTGCTGCATCCCAAGGATTTTGGACTGTTGTGTTTTCATTTTCATTTATATCCATGAGTTTTTCTGATTTCCTCTTTCATTTCTTGGTTGACCCATTCATCATTTAATGGCATGTTATTTGACCTCCATGTATTTGTATTCTTTCCAGATTTTTTGTTGTTGTTGATTCCTAGTTTCATAGCATTGTAGTCAGAAAAGATGCATGGTATGACTTCAATCTTCCTGAACCTGTTGAGACTTTTTTTATGGTCTAATATGTAACCTATTCTGCAGAATTCTCCATGTGCACTTGAAAAGAATATGTGTAAAAAAAAAAAAAAGAATATGTGTTCTTCTGTTTTAGGATAGAATGTTCTGAATGTATCTTTTAGATCCATCTGGTCTGGTGTGTCATTCAAAGTCACTGTTTCCTTGTTGATTTTCTGTTTGTATGATCTATCCCTTAATATAATGGGTTGTTAAAGTCCCCTATTATTGTATTACTAACAATTACTTCATTTATGGTTGTTATCAGCTACTTTATGTAGAAAGGCGCAGAAATATATACAATTGTTATATCTTCGTTTTTAATTTTTTTAATGTTTGTTTATTTTTGACAGAGAAAGACAGAGCACAAGTGGGGGAGGGGCAGAGAGAGAGGAAGACATAGAATCTGAAACAGGCTGCATGTTCTGAGCTGTCAGCAAAGAGCCCAACGCAGAGCTTGAACTCACAAACCATGAGATCATGATCTGAGCCAAAGTCAGATGCTTAACCACTGAGCCACCCAGGCACCCCTATAATTATCATACCCTCTTGTTGGACTGTTCCTTTTATGATTATATAGTGTACTTCTTTGTCTCTTGTTAACAGTCTTTGTTTTAAAGTCTATTTTGTCCAATATAACTATTGCTACCCTGGCTCTTCATTTCCATTTGCATGATAAATGCTTTTCTACCTTTCACTTTCAATCTGCAGGTGCTTCTAGGTCTGAAATGAGTCTGTTGTAGCAAACATATAATGGGCCTTGTTTTTTTATCCATTCCATCTCTCTATGTCTTTTGATTGGAACATTTAGTCCATTTGCATTCTAAGTAAATACTGATAGGTAGGTACTTACTGTCATTTTGTTACTTGTTTATGGTTGTTTTGTAGTTCTCTGTTCCTTTAGTCCCTTGCTCTCTTCTCTCACAATTTGCTGGCCTTCTTTAGTGATATACTTGGATTCCTTTCTCTTTTATTTTTTGGATATCTACTACCAGTTTGTGATTTGTAGTTACCATTAGGTTTATATTTAATATCTTATGCATTTAGCAATCTTTAAATTGGTGGTCACTTACGTTTGACCCCATACTTTATTCCTCACTCCTTCCCACCATGTTTTAGGTATATGGTGTCACATTTTATATCTTTAATTTTGTCAGTTCCTTGACTGATTTTTACAGATATACTTATTTTTATTGCTTTTCCTATTCCTACTACTTATGGTCTTTCTTTCCAGACAAAGGAAAGGAAACATTTCTGTCCTTTAACATTTCTTATAGGGCTAGTTTAGGGGTGATGAATTCCTTTAATTTCTGTTTGTCCGGAAAACTCTTTATCTCTCTTTCTATTCTGAATCACAGCCTTGCTGTATAGAGTATTCTTGGTTGCAGATTTTTGTTTTTTCAAGATTTTCAATATATCATGCCACTCTCTTCTGGCCTGCAAAGTTTCTGCTGAAAAATCAGCTATTAGCCTTAAGTGATTTCCCTTGTATGTATTTATTTTCTTTTCTCTTGCTGCTTTTAAAATTATCTCTATTAACAATATTTTTTGGCCATTTTAGTTATCATGTGTCTTCATGTGGACCTCCTTGAGTTGATTTTGTTGGGGGCTCTCTGTGGATCTGGATTTGTTTCCTTCTTCATATTAGGGAAGTTTTCATCTGTTATTTCTTCAAATAAATTTTCTGCCCCCTTTTCTCTCTCTTTTCTTTCTAGGGTCCCTATTGTGGAAATGTTATTACACTTGATAGTATTGCTTAGTTCCCATAGTCTATTTTCATTTTTTATTATAGTATTTTTCTCTCCCCTGTTCAGTTTGATTGCTTTCCATTACTCTGACCTCTGCTGATCTGTTCTTCTGCTTCTTCCAGTCTATTTATTCCATCTGTTTTTAATTTTAGTTATTGGGTCCTTAATCTCTGATTGGTTCTTTTTCATGTTCTCTATGTCTTTGTTGAGGGTCATATTGAGTTCCTCTACTCTTATCTCAAATCCAGTATCATTATGACCATTACTTTAAATTCCCTATCAGACATATTACTTATCTCTGTTTTGTTTAGCTCCCTTGCTGTCCTTTCATTTGGGACATATTCCTCTGTCTCCTCATTTTGTCTCTCTGCATCTGTTCCTATGTGTTAAGAAAGTCTGCTACATCTCCCACTCTTGAAATTGATGACTTTATGAAGAAGAGGTCCTGTAATGGCCTACAGAGCAATGTCCCCTGTTCACCAGAACCTGATGTTTCAGGGGTGTTTCCTATGTATGTTGCACGCACCATGCTGTTGTAGCTAAGCCGTGTTTGCCTTCAGTCCATTCATCTGCAATGGCTCTCACTGCCTGTTGTGAGCAGGGTTTGGCCCATGTATTGTTAGTGGGCCAGTCTAGGGCCACCTTGGCCTTAAGTTGATTCAGACCAGGAGTTGGCCAAACATGCAGTAGCACCAAACTACAGGCTGCTTTCCTTGTATTGTCCCCTGAAAAGTTTTCGTTGGTTGTCAGGCACTACAGTCAGACCTGATATCTGACCTCAGCCCACTGCTGGGCTGCAGCTGTACTGATGTATGTGGTTATCTTCTACTCTCCTTTAGGCAGGAGTCACTTTGGAGTGGTGCCGGTCCCTGTCAGTGTTGCTTGCACACTGCCAGGCTCAAGGCACCACTTTGGATGGGCTCTGACCTAGGATGTACTAGAGGGGGCATTTCTGCAGGAGAACATGGGGGCAGAATGTGCTGTCAGCAAGCTAAGTGGAGAGTGTTGCTGCAGTGCTGGTTCTCATAGCAGCCTGTATATCTAGGCTGGGGGGCAGAGAGGGAAATGGCACCCACCAGCTCTTCTGCTCTTGGAGAAGTCTGACAAAGATCCCTTCCTCTCCAGCACATGTTCTGACATTAGTAAATAAATATCCTTCCCATACACCCCATGCATTTTTCAAACTGCTGCTTCTATGCTGTATCTCAGTAGGACTGTTTGTTCTTCTGTCTCTTTAAGGGTGGGGGCTCTACTCTCCCATTTCTCCCAGAGCCAACCCACTGGTTTTTAAATTTACTGGTGTTAAGCCCCATTGATTGTTAGGTTCCTCTGGTTTTCAAAGCCACATGCCATGAAGATTTGTCTTCCCCATGTGAGTATCCTGTGCCTGGGGTGCCTGGCATAGGTCCTTCCCCTCTGTGTGCCCATGGAGTCCCTCTCTCTCACACAGTCTTATGGGTCCATTTAGATCCCACCACAGTTCCTCTCTTCCTACCCTCTTCGATGTGGCCTCTTCTCTACCTTTAGCTGTGGAGAGCACGTTCTGCCAGTCTTGGGGTCATTTTCTGAGTTATTTACACTGATGTGGATGTTATCTAGTTGTACCCATGGGATAAGGTGAGCTTAGGATCTTCCTATTCCACCATCTTCAGAGGAAGTTCACATCACTTGATTTTTGAATGACAAACCAACTTTATATTCATAGAATAAAACCAACTTTATCACAAAGGTTTTTTTTTTTTCATTTTTTGCCATTAACACAGATTTAAGTGCTAATAGTTTAAGATTTTTTTATATCTATGCTATGATATAGACTGACCTACAATTTTCCTTTATTGTAGTATCCCTTCATGTTTGACTTTAAGGTTTCACTATCTTCGTAAGTCAATTTGGGGGGAAAAGTTATGAAGTATTCACTCCTTCACCATTCACTGGCAGAATTTATAGAAATCTGGTGTTGTTTCTTTTTTAAATTTTGGGAAGTAGTTAATTAAGCAAAGATCAGACCTAGAATTTCTTTGTGGGAAGATTTTCAATTACTAACTCGATTTTAATTGATATGATTCTTCAGATCTTCTATTTTTCTTAGTTTAAATAAATTGTCAAATTTGTTAGCATCAAGGTATCCATTAATAGCCTTTAACTAAAGGCCTTTTTAATGTATACAGTATCTGCAATGATACATGAATTATTTTATGGTGACAACTTGTTTTTTAGAAGTTCTTTTTATTAATCCCTCTTGTTAAGAGTTTATCCATGGTTTTAGTATTTCCAAAGCGCTAAAATTTGGCTTTGTAGATTTGATTTCATTTATTTCTCTTTATTATCTTCCTTCTACTGCTTTTGGATTAAATTTGCTGAGGTTACTTTTCCCCATCTTCTAGAGATAGAAGTTTAGATCATTTCTTTCTTTACATCCTTTCTAACTGTATGCATTTAAAATAGCTATAATTAGTCCTCTACTCACAACTTTTGCTGTACCCACACTTTTGTACCTAGTCATACTTTATCATTTAGTTCAAAATATTTTTTCATTTTTATTGTAATTTATAAGAGTATTGCTTAATTTCCAAGTACTTGAAGACTATCTAGTTATCTTTATGTTGATTTAGAGCTTAATATCACTTGGGTCAAAAAATGTACTCTCAACATTTTCAATCCTCTTGAAATTTGTAGGGACTTGCTTTATAACCCAACATATAATCAATTTTTCTCAAATGCCCCATGTGCTCTTGAAAAGACTGCAAGATTCATTACACATCAACTAGGTCAAGTTTTTTCATCTTGTTTTCCTATCATTTGCACCCTTATTAAATTTTTGTCTCTAGGTATTAAAGCAATAATATCAAGTCTCCCCTAATGTTAGAATTTTTGGGGGTGCCTGAGTCAGTTAAGTGTCCAACTTCAGCTCACGTCATGACCTCACAGTTCATGGGTTCAAGCCCTGCATCAGGCTCTATGCTGACAGCTCAGAGCCTGGAACCTGCTTTAGATTCTCTGTCTCTGTCTCTGTCTCTGTCTCTCTCTGCCCCTCCCCCACTTGTGCACACTCTTTCTCTCAAAAACAAATATTAAAAAAATTAAAAAGGTTAGAATTTTTATATCTCCCTGATGGGATGACCATTTTATCATTACAAAACATCTTCATCTGAAATGTTTTTTGCCCTAAAATACACTTTAGTACTAGTATACGTACACCACCTTTCTATTTGTTAGTCTTTGCATACAAATCTATCCTTTTGCTTTCAGCCTTTCTGTATCTTTATATTTAAGAATGTTGCTTGTAAACAGCATATCATTGATTTTTCAGTTGGTTTTAACCTAGTCTTCTAACTGGAAGTATCTTACCTATTAACATTTAATGTAATCTCCAATATATTTGGACTTATACCTACCAATCTGCTATGTATTTTCTTTTCTGATCTAATTTATGTTTGTTCCTCTCATTTCTGGTCTTCGTTTAGATCAAATATTTTTTGTTTTTCCATTCTCCCATCTTTATTAGCTTTTAAGACATATATTCATTTGCTTTTCTGTTAGTGGTTAAAGACTAAAACAAATATCCATAACATATTTAAGTCTAATGTATTTTGAACAATTTAACCACTTCCCAGATAACCCAGGGACCTTAGTATAGTTTAATTCCATTTACCCAAGTAACTTTTGTGTTGTTATTGTTGTCAGGCAGTTTAATTCTATATAGTTGGCCTTCAAATAATGTAGGAATTAAGGGCACCGATTTCCTATGTAGCCAAAAACCTGCATGTAACTTTTGAGTCCTCTAAAATTTAATTACTAATAGCCTATTGCTGACTGGAAACCTTACTGATAACATAAACAGTCAATCAACACATTTTTATATGTTATATATGTATTATACATTGTGTTCTTACAATGAAGTACACTGCTAGAGAAAATAAAATGTTATCAAGAAAATCATAAGGAAGGGGTGCCTTGGTGGCTCAGGTGGCCAAGCGTCTAACTCTTGATTTCAGCTCAGGTCATGATCTCATGATCCATGAGATCAAGCCCAGCATTGGGCTCTGTGCTGACAGCATGGAGTCTGCTTGGGATTCTCTGACTCCCTCTCTCTCTGCCCCTCCCCAGCTTGTGCACTCTATCCAAATTAAATAAACACTTAAAAAAAGAAAATCATAAGGAAAATACATTTACATAACTGTGTTTATCAAAAAATCCACAAATAAGTGGACCCATGATGTTCAAACCCCTGTTGTTCAAGGGTCAACTATATATTTGAAGTGTTATAAAAGACATTATTGTATTTTTAGTCATATTCACTTAGATTTACAAATATTATTCACTCTTTGCATTTTTCTTCATTCTTTCCTATGTTTCTGTTTCTATCCAATGTCATTTTCCTTCTGCCTGGAGTACCTCCTTTAGTATTTCTTTTAGTGCAAGGCTGCTGGTGACATATTCTGAGTCTTTGTCTAGAAATAATTTCACATCATTTTCACTTTTTTTTTCAATGTTTATATCTTTATTTTGAGAGAGAGAGAGTGCTCGTGCACGAGTTGGGGAGCAGGGAGAGAGAGGATAAGAGAGAATCCCAAGCAGGCTCTGCACTGTCAGCAAAGAGCCCAATATGAGGCTCAATCCATGAACCATGAGATCATGACCTGAGCCAAAATCAAGACGCTTAACTGACTGAACCAACAAGGTGCCCCCATTTTCATTTTTGAAAGCTATTGTCACAAGGTACAAAACTCTGAGTTAGGTTCATTTTATTATAACTCTCAAAACATGCCAGGCCACTGTCTTTTGACTTCCATCATTTCTGTTGAGAAGCCAGTTGTCAGTTTTTTTTTCACTGCTGCTTTAGCAGTGCTTTTATTTTTTCCTTTCAGACTGCTTTTAAGGAATTTTTTTTCCTTTCATTTGGAGAAGTGTCCATCTGGTGTGGCTTCCTTTGTATTTATCCCGCTTTAGGTTAAAAATGGTTCATGAACCTGTGACTTGATGTCTTGGCCATTATCTCTTAAAATGTTGCTTTTCCCTTATTCTCTTTCCTTTCTTCCTGGACTCCAATTACCCACATTTAAGAACCTTTCATCTTTTCCTAGATGTTTCTCGTGTTTATCTTTGTATTTCCCCCTTCTTTTTTGCTCTCTGCACTTATAGATTTCTACTGACCTTTTTAGTTCACCAATCTTCTCTTCTCCTATGACCAATATGCTGTTGAGCCCATCTTTTGAGTTTATAATTCCAATTGCATTTTTTATTTTTAGAATCTCCATTTGCCTCTGTTTTAAATGTATATTTCAGATATTGATAAAAAATAAATTTTCGGGGCGCCTGGGTGGCTCAGTCGGTTAAGCGGCCAACTTCAGCACAGGTCATGATCTCGCAGTTTGTGAGTTCGAGCCCCACGTCGGCTCTGTGCTGACAGCTCAGAGCCTGGAGCCTGCTTCAGATTCTGTTTCCTCCTCTCTCTGCCTCTCCTGTGCTTGTGCTCTGTCTCTCTCTCTCTCTCTCAATAATAATAAATAAATGTTAAAAAAATTTAAAAAAAAATAAATTTTCTTTTTATCTATATTTCAACATATTTGAAAAAAAAGGTTTTAAAGTCCAGGTCTGAAAATTCAGTAATTGGGTCATCTGTGAGTCTACTGACATTGTCTATGTGTTTTTTTCTCTGTCTCATTTCTTAATATCTGTTATTATATATAGATAAAGTATAAACGTTGATGATGTTATGTCTCTTTGGAGAGGGTTCAACCTATTCTCTCTGATGGGTAGCCAAATTAAGGAACAGATCATCTTAATCTAATCAAGAATGCCTTAAAGCTCGTCTTCAGCTTTTATAACGTCCAGCCTATTAATGACTCACTCCCTTTCTGAGAGTACAGCTCTTCAGAGGTCTCAGTGCCAGTGTAGGACATTCAGTAGGGCCCCTCTCTGAAGGTGGATCACAGAACTCCAATTTTTTTTCCTTAACAGTGTGAAATTGCAGAAAACTCTGATCTTTTTTCCAGTTTAGCTTTTTAGCCTTTTACCCCATATAGCTTAAGAATTCAGAGAATGTCTTGAGGGAAAAACCTCTGAGTTCAAGGGTTACACCTGGATCATGATCCTGGCAATCCCAAATTCCTGGTCTTGGCAATCCCAAATTCCAACTTTTGCCTCCATTGTCCTATGAGATTCCTAAAAGTTGTGCTGACTTCTCTGACTCTTAAAAACTCTGCCCGAAATTGTGGTTTCGTGTTCTACAGCAAAAATTGACAAATTCTTACTAGGAGAAAAACATCTCACAGACACAGATTCACTACTATGCAATTATCTTCTCTCTAGGATTGACATTCCAACAAAGTCCAACTTTCCTGGGCAGCTAGCTCTCTGATGTGCAGCAACACTTTTTTCAGTTATTCTCGGCATGGGTAATAGTCTGTCACAAGTTATTCCACCTAAGCTCAAAGCAAATGTCCCACCTTCATTGTATTTTAAGCCTTGAATAAAATTTCTCTTTGTACACCTTGCCATGATTTGTCTACTAATTTGGAACAGATGCAAATACTGTACCTGGGTTGTAAACAATACACACACACATTTATATTACAGTTCAGATTTGTATAGTATTGTTACAACTGTCCATATGTGACTAATAAGTAAAAAAAATGTGATTATATAGCAAAAAAAGCCTGAAATCTATCAAAAATCATTGCTTCCTTTAAAATAAAGTGTCAAAGTACATGTTTAATACCTTTTAGATCTCTGTGTATCCAAGATGAATTATGTAAGAACACCAACTGGGCTGGTGAATCTTGCTGTTAATGTTAAAATCTTTAGCTATAGCCTACCACTTTCAAGACAATTTCTAGTAAGAGTTATGAGCATTTAATGAAGTGGAAAACCTTTAAAAGCAGTGTTTTAATAAACTGTCAGTTGTGAAACCAGTTTAATAGCTCTCCCAAATAGTGAAGGTAAATAGAGTTCCAGGAAAATCAATCCAATTATATACCTATCCCTATATATATATGTATGCTGGATCACGACACAAAGTGTATTTCTGTGAGTTGTGATCAAAAAGTTTAAAAACCACTGCTCTATAAAACCATTGAAGAGGACTTGCTTTCTTTCATGAGGTAGAAAAGACCAATATATCTGTTATTTACTACTCATAGGTGATAATTTCTTACCTTTTTAGAGCACTTGGCTGTGGTTTTCAGACAGCATTTCTTATGGCAAGCATATTTACATACTGAAAAACAGATTAAGAATGCAGTATTTTTAAAAGCCTGTACATCAATGACAAGAACTTAAAAAGTTTACAACTTTAGGGGGGCCTGGGTGGTTCAGTCGGTTGGGCGACCGACTTTGGCTCAGGTCATGATCTCGCAATTTGTGAGTTCGAGCCCCGCATTGGGCTCTGTGCTGACAGCTCAGAGCTTGGAGCCTACTTCGGATTCTGTGTCTCCTCCCTCTCTCTAACCCTCCCCTGCTCACACTCTGTGTCTGTCTCTCAATAATAAATAAATATAAAAAAATTTTTTTTAAAAAGTTTACAACTCTGTTTTAGACATAAATATTTTCTTTAAATTTGAGGCTGCTATAATATCATATATATGTTTCATATGGTATTAGAATGGGGGAGGGGAAGGGGAAAAAAAAGTTAGAGAGGGAGGAAGCCAAACCGTAAGAGACTCTTAAAAACTGAGAATAAACTGAGGGTTGATAGGGGGTGGGAGGGAGGGGAAAGTGGGTGACGGGCACTGAGGAGGGCAGCTGTTGGGATGAGCACTGGGTGTTGTACAGAAACCAATTTGACAATAAATTTCATATAAAAAACAATAAAAAAGCATTTTAACCCATTCTATTTAGAAAAGTGAAGCTGAAAAACATGCCTAAAATTTCTAACTACTGTCTATGAAAAAGCTTTTAATCTTTCATCACTGTCTACTCCTCCTCCCTGCACCTGCCATATTCCTACAGAATATTTTCTATCTTTCTGACCTGACTCACAAATTAGTCTTTATGCTCTCCTAATATATCTGGCTCTGCAATCTATTAAAGTGCCAAAAATACCTATTAAGAATCATTCCAAGGAGGAAGAAACGTATTACCACCAAAGACTCCTGCTGAAATGAAAGTACGTTGGGTAGCACATTAAGATCTAAGAAAGGCTTTATTTATTTACTATCTTAGAAAGTCCAGAATAGAGCTCTGAGGAACCAGAATATAAACAATATCAGTTGTGACTGGGAAAAAAGATAAAGAAAAGTTTCAGAGGAGAAATTATTCCCTGGAGCAGCAGAGAAAAGTGTTGTTAGGCAATTGGTAGTGGGAAGAAGCAGTGAGAGAATACTGAAAACATACCTGACCGGTGTCACTTTGCTACACCAGTTCTACCCCTTGATATCAACACCTAAGTATTTTTTTTGAGCTTCTAAAACATAACTTGTGAGGTTTTCAAGACTGAGATCAAATAGGGGAGGCTATCTCATTGTGCAGGTGAAACCACCAGTATAATCACAAAGTCAGTTAATTCTATTTAGAAATCAAACCAAGCCCACCCAAGTCATAAACAAGCAGATTTTTTTCCATTTTCAGTTTTAAAACACAGAGACATTTATACCAAACCTACTGGACTCAGACTAACATCAAACAGTCAAGTTAATGGCAAACTACTTCCTATTTTGTTCTTACTGTAATTTTTTTAGATTATCAATAATAAAACAAAAAGAAACCATTGTTGATGACAGAACAAATGAACATATCTAATAATGGTGATTCCACAATGGTGACCATGACTTTCATCCTTGTCCTACTGGACACAGCCCTTCCTAATACTTCAGTCATTCAATTCCAGGCCACTAGGAAACAAAACCTCCAAGAATTACTGAAAGCACCACAGTAGACGTATGGCATGACAGGAAAAGAATCTGAAGGTCCTCTGTAAGCCAGAACCCAGAACCAAGGTGACCTATAAAAAGTCTCTATTCACATTCACAGACTTATATATTCTGATGAGATTACAGTAGAGGGGCTCCTGGGCAGCTCAGCCAGTAAAGCATCTGACTCTTGATTTCAGCTCAGGTAGGATCTCACAGTTGGTGAGTTTGAGCCCCGTGCTGGGCTCTCTGCTGACAGTGCAGAGCCTGTTTGGGATTTTCTCTCTCTCTCTCTCTCTCTCTCTCTCTCTCTCTCTCTCTCCCTCCCTCCCTCCCTCCCTCCCTCCCTCTCTGCAACTTACCCATCAGCTCTCTCTCAAAATAAATAAACTTTCACACACACAAAAAGTTTAACAAAGAAGATTACAAGTAGAAAAAAAGTACTTTTTTGGTTATAGCCTAATAATATTTGCATTAATTCATCCATCCATCTATAGGTCCATCTACCTAACAAATATTTATCAAAATTTGTAATACCAGAACTGATCTGGTATTAAGTTTCAAGTGATCTGGTATTAAGAAACAATTAAGTTTCCTGACCTTATATGTCTTTCTAGTGGGACAGCCTGACAAACAAGAAAACAAATACTTAATATAACCTTGGGTGGTGATAAGTGCTATGAAGACTATTAAGCTGAGGAAGGAGACAGAGAATTAAGGGACAAAAAATTAGGGGACAGAGTGGCATTCAGATAGGACAGTAAGGAAAGAGCTCTGTAAGAGGTAACATTTGAGTGAAGACATAGATTAACTGAAATAGTAAGTCATACTAACGTCTGGGAGAAGAGCATTTCAGATAAAGTAAGCTGCAAATACAATGACCAAACAACACCAAAATATCTGGTTTGGCAACAGGGAGTAGGTGAAAGAGTACAGTGAAATGAGGTTAAAGAATCAGGAAGTGTGAATTACTCTTATGTTAAAAAAAAAATGTAAGTAAACTTAGGAAATAGAAATATCAAGGGGTTAAAAAAAATTCTCAAAGATCACTCATATTGGCTAAATAAAAGTACTATAATTTCTGAGGGTAATTGTCTTCCCTCAGAAGAATTGTCTCTTCCTCTTTGAAGAAACTCACAAATTGGTTCCTCAGGCTACTAAATGTAGATAAAAAGTTTCTGGAAGAGTGGATTTCGATGTGAGTCCTGACAGCAGGGCCCAGACCCTTCTTAGCCACAAGTTTAAAGTGGGACCCCTGAGAACCTAGAGAAGTCAGTTCAGGTCTCTGTACTTTATTTTGCACTTCAAAGAACGGATAGATGGGTGTCTGACAAAGTACATGTGTTCTGCCACATGTGACAAGATTATATAGCAAAAATGAGGTTCATGGTGAAATGTTTGGAATTACTGTAGTAAAGATAGATGGATTCCTTTAAAAAAAAAAAAAAGATCACTCATACTTACATTTGCAAACAGAGGCTCGGTCCATTATCCATATCAGGGAAGAACAGTACTCACAGTATGTAGGGATGCTATACTGGGTGGCCTTAAAGATGTGACCATTGTGCTCTTCTACCTGAATAAAAAAAAAAAAAAAAACATAGCATTTATGTTAAAGCCAACATAATAAATGCTGTCTTAACATAGTCAGCCAATGGGAAATCCTTCAATCCCGTGTTAAGTCTTCAATGGGCATTTACTCCAGGAGTAAATATGATCTTCTGAGAAACTAAATAAAGGCAATATATGTGGTCCCTACTTTCAAAAAGCTAACAATCTAGTAGAGAAACAAGATCAAATTGTATGAAAACAGAAAGGAATGCTGCAAACATACAAGAGCTGTTTTGCATGACTCTGAATCAGCATTTTAAATTATAAAAATCAGTGGTCCTAGACAAACAAAAATTAAAGGACTTCATGACCACTAAACCAGCCCTGCAAGAAATTTTACCGGGAACTCCCTGAGGGGAGAAAAGACAAGGGGGGGGGGGGGGGAGACCAAAAGCAACGAAGACTAGAAAGGACCAGAGATCACCACCAGAAACTCCAACTCTACAAGAAACATATTGGCAACAAATTTGTATCTCTCAGTACTCTCTCTAAACGTCAGTGGACTAAATGCTCCAATCAAAAGACAAGAAAATAAGAAAATAAGACCCATCTATATGCTGTTTACAAGAGACCCAGTTTAGACCTAAAGACACCTTCAAATTGAAAGAAAGTGGATGGAAAACCATCTATCATACTAATGGTCAACAAAAGAAAGCTGAAGTAGCCATACTTACATCAGACAATCTAGACTTTAAAATAAACACTTTAACAAGAGATGAAGAAGGGCATTATATCATAATTAAGGAGTCTATCCACCAAGAAGACCTAACAGTTGTAAACATTTATGTTCCAAATGTGGAAGCACCTAAATAAAATCAATTAATCACCAACATAAAGAAACTCATTGATAATAATACTATAATAGTAGAGGACTTCAACACCTCACTTACAACAATGGACAGATCATCTAAACAGGAAATAATGGCTTTGAATGACACACTGGAGCAGATGGATTTAACAGATATACTCTAAACATTTCACCCTAAAGCAGCAGAATATACATTCTTCTCCAGTGCACATGGAATGTTCTCCAGAATAGATCACATACTGGGACACAAATCAGCCCTCAATAAGTACAAAAAGATCGAGACCATACCAAGCATATTCTCATACCACAACGCTGTGGAACTCAAAATTAATCACAAAAAAAAATTTGGAAAGATAACAAATACTTGGAGACTAAAGAACATCCTACTAAAGAATGAATGGGCTAACCAAGAAGTTAAAGAAGAAATTAAAAAGTACATGGAAGCCAATGAAAATGATAATACCCAGCCCAAAACCTCTGGGACGCAGCAAAGACAGTCATTAAGAGGGAATACAGATAGCAATCCAGGCCTTCCTAAAGAAGGAAGAAAGGTCTCAGATACACAACCTAAACTTACACCTTAAAGAGACGGAAAAAGGACAGCAAATAAAAACCCAAACCAGCATTAGACAGGAAATAATAAAGATTAGAGCAGAAATCAATGCTATAGAAACAAACAAAAAAAAGTAGAACAGATCAATGAAACCAGAAGCTGGTTCTTTGAAAGAATTAACAAAATTGATAAACCACTAGCCAGTTTGAGCAAAAAGAAAAAGGGAAGGACCCAAATAAAATCAAGAATGAAAGAGGAGAGATCAATAAAAACAATAATAAGAGAATATTATGAGCAATTATATGCCAATAAAATGGGCAATCTGGAAGAAATGAACAAATCCCCAGAAACATATAAACTATCAAAACTGAAACAAGAAGTAACAGAAAATTTGAACAGACCCATAACCAGTAAAAAAATCAAATTAGTAATCAAAAATCTCCCAAAAAACAAGAGTCTAGGGCCAGATGGCTTTTCAGGGGAACTCGATCAAACATTTAAGAAAGAGTTAACACCTATTCTCTTGAAGATGTACCAAAAAATAGAAATGGAAGGAAAGCTTCCAAACTCTTTCTATGAAGCCAGCATTACCTTGATGCAAAACCAGACAACGACCCCACTAAAAAGGAGAACTATAGACCAATTTCCCTGATGAACATGGATGCAAAAATCCTCAACATTAGCCAACCAACAATACATTAAAAAAATTCTTCATCACTACCAAGTGGGATTTATACCTGGGATGCAGGGCTGGTTCAATATCCGCAAAACAATCAACGTGATTCATCACATCGATAAAAGAAAGGACAAGAGGGGCACCTTGGTGGTTCAGTCAGATAAGCGTCCAACTTCAGCTCAGGTCTGATCTCATCGTTCATGAGTTGGAGGCCTGCATCGGGCTCTGTGTTGACAGCTCAGAGCCCGGAGCCCGCATCAGATTCTATGTCTCCCTCTCTCTCTCTGACGCTCTCCCACACACACACACACACACACACACACACACACACACACACTCTCTCTCTCTCTCTCTCTCACTCTCTCTCTCTCAAAAATAAACAGAAAGAAAGAAAGAAAGAAAGAAAGAAAGAAAGAAAGAAAGAACGAACAGATGGACAAGAACCACATGATCCTCTCAATAGATGCAGAGAAAGCATTTGACAAAATACAGCATCCTTTCTGTAGGGACAGAAAGTAGGGGCTGTAGGGGCACCTGGGTGGCTCAGTTGGTTAAGCGTCCGGCTTTGGCTCAGGTCATGATCTCACGGTTTATGTGTTCGACCCCCACGTCACGCTCTGTGCTGACAGCTCAGAGCCTGGAGCTTGCTTCGGATTCTGTGTCTCCCCCTCCCTCTGCCCCTCCCATGCTCATGCGCTGTCTGCCTCTCAATAATAAACATTGAACAAAAATGTTTTAATTAAAATTAGAACTGGGGCGCCTGGGTGGCTCAGTCAGTTGAGCGTCCAACTTCGGCTAAGGTCATGATCTCGCAGTTTATGAGTTTGAGCCCTGCGTCCGGCTCTGTGCTGACAGCTCGGAACCTGCAGCCTGCTTCAAATTCTGTGTCTCCCTCTCTCTCTGCCCCACTCTCTCCCACTCATACTCTGCCTCTCTCTGTTTCTCAAAAATAAATGTTAAAAAAAAAAATAGAACTAACCTAAGACCCAGCAATTGCACTACTAGGCATTTATCCAAGGGATACAGATGTGCTGTTTCGAAGGGACACATGCACCCCCATGTTTATAGCAGCACTATCAACAATAGCCAACGTATGGAAAGAGCCCAAATGTCCATGGATAGATGAATGGACAAAGAAGATGTTGTGTGTGTGTACACACACACACACAATGGAATCGGCAATCAAAAAGAATGAAATCTTGCCATTTGCAACTATGTGGATGGAACTAGAGGGTATTATGCTAAGCGAAATTAGAGAAAGACAAATATCATATGATTTTACTCATATGAGGACTTTAAGGTACAAAACAGATGAACATAAGGGAAGGGAAGGAAAACTAATATAAAAACAGGGAGAGGGACAAAACAGAAGAGACTCTTAAATATGGAGAACAAACAGAGGGTTAGTGGAGGGGTTGTGGGAGGGGGAATGGGTTAAATGGGGAAGGGGCATTAAGGAATCTACTCCTGAAATCATTGTTGTACTATATGCTAATTAACTTGGATGTAAATTAAAAAAAAAAAAGTCAGCTGACTCAGCAAGGGGTGAGCTGGGAGGGCAACTGATAGCTGGGATACTATCCCTTAAAGAGATAGTAACCTGCACAGAGAGGACATAAAAATAGCAGTTTACACAATACTGGGGGGCAAATGGGAGCTAGATAAATTAAAGCTGATTTTGGAGTGAGCCGGGGGACTTCTATGAAAACAAGGGAGCTGGCAGTCACCATTTTTCTCCCCTGGCCCCCAGCACAAACACAGAGCCACCTACAGGATGAGGAGCTGTACACCCAGACACTTGCAGCCTTGGCCCAGGGCTCAGGGCACATTTTGTTAAAGCTGCATGCTCCCCACCCACCCACCAGGTGTGCTGCTGCTACCATATACTGCACCCAACAGCAGCATTCAGCCATGCACCCCCAGCCACCATCCAGCATCAGGCCCAACCACACCCAGCCACAGTGCACTGCACACCAGGCCTCATGTCCCCAGCCATTGCAGCATTTCATGGTTCCATCATAAAACTAGTGGCCCAATGCCAATTTTGCTAACAATGCGTCCTGCATCAATGGACAAATCATCTACACAAAATCAAGAAGGAAACAATGGCTTGGAATGATACACTGGAACAGATGGATTTCACAGATATAGTCAGAATATTTCATCCTAAATCAGCTGAAAAACACACTCTTTTCAAGCACACATGGAAAATTCTCTGGAATAGATCACATATTAGCCCACAAAATCAGCCTGAACAAATCCAAAATATCAAAGTCATACCATGCATCTTTTCTGACCACAACACTATGAAACTAGAAGTCAACCACAAGAAAAACTCTGGAAAGACCAAATATGTGGAGGTTAAATAACATGCTACTAAACAACAAATCAGTCACCCAGAAAAAAAAAAGAAGAAATTAATAGAACAGATGAATGAAACCAGGAGCTGGTTCTCCAAAAAAAAAATCAAGAAAAGTGATAAGCCTCTAGCCAGACTTATTAAGAAAAAAAAAGAGAGAGAGAGAGAAAGGACTCAAATAAAATCACAAATGAGACAGGAGAAAAAACAACTGACACCACAGATATACACAGAGAATATTATGAAAAATTATACGCCAACAAATTGGACAACCTAGAAAAAATGGATAAATTCCTAGAAACATATCACCTAACAAAAATGAAATAGGAAGAAATAGAAAATTTGAACAGACTGATTACTAGCAAAGAAATTGAATCAGTAATGAAAAAATTCCCAACAAACAAAGTCTAGGACCAGATGGCTTCACAGGTGAACTCTACCAAACATTTAAATAAGAGTTCATACCTATTCTTCCCAAACTATTCCAAAAAATAGAAAAGGAAAGAAAACCTCCCAATTCATTCTATGAGGCCAGCATTCTCTAATAAACATAAATGCAAAAATCCTCAACAAAGTACGAGCAAACCAAATCCAACAATACATGAAAAAAAATCATCCATCACAATCAAGTGGGATTTGTTCCTGGGTTGAAAAGATGGTTCAATATTCACAAATCCATCAATGTGATACATCCCATCAATGAGAGAAAGGAAAAAAAACCACATGATCATGTCTATAGATGCAGAAAAAGCATTTGACAAGTACAACATCCACTCATGAGATAAACCCTCAACAAAGTAGATTTAGAGGGTACATACCTCAACATAATAAATAAAGGCCACATATGAAAAACCCATAGCTAGCATCATATTTAGTTTTTTCCCCTAAGATCAGGAACAAGACAAGGATGTCCATTCTAACCACTTTTATTCAACACAGTACTACAAGTCCTAGCCATAGCATTCAGACAACAAAAAGATATAAATGGTATCTAAATTGGTAAGGAAGAAGGAAAACATTCACTGTTCACAGACACATGATATTATATATGGAAAAACCCTAAAGACTCCACCAAAAAACTGCTAGAACTGACAAATAAATTCAATGAAGTTGCAGGACACAAAATCAATGTACAGAAATCTGTTGCATTTCTATACACCAGTAATGAAGCAGCAAAAAGAGAAATTAAGAAAGCAATCCCATTTACAATTGCACCAAAAATAGTAAGACACCTAATGAACAACATGAAAGACCCCATACTCCAAAAACTATAAAACACCAATGAAAGAAATGGAATAGAAGATGACACAAAGAAATGGATTACAAGCACAAATATTGTTAAAATGTGTCTACTACCCAAAGCAATCTACACATTTAATGCAATCCTTATCAAAATACCAACAGCATTTTTCAGAGGTAGAATATACAATCCTAAATTTGTATGGAACCACAAAAGACCCCAAATAGCCAAAGTAATCTTGAAAAAGAAAAGCAAATCTGGAGGCATCACTCTTTCAGACTTCAAGTTATATTACCAAGCTGTAATAATCAAAACAGTATGGTACCGGCACAAAAAGAGACACACAGATCAATGGAACAGAACAGAAAATCCAGAAATAGACCCACAAATATATGGTAAATTAATTTCTGACAAAGTAGGAAAGAATATCCAATGAGAAAAGGGAAGTCTCTTCAACAAATAATGTTGGGAAAACTGGACAGCTATATGCAAAAGAATGAAACTGGACCACTTTCTTACACCACACATCACTAAAAACAAATTCAAAATGGATCAAAGTCTAAATGTGAAATCTAAAATCATAAAAGTCCTAGAAGAGAACAAGGGCAGTAAGGTCTCTGACATCAGCCATAGCAACATTTTTCTAGATGTCTCCTGAAGGGAAACAAAAGCAAAAATAAACTACTAGGATTACACTGAAATACAAAGCTTCTGCACAGTAAACAATCAACAAAACTAAAAGGTAACCTAAGGAATGAGAAGAGATATTTGCAAATGACATATCTGACAAAAGATTAGTATCCAAAATATATAAAGAACTTACAAAGCTAAACACCCAAAAAACAAATAATTGAGTTAAAAAATTAGAAGAAATAAACACATTTTTCCAGAGGACATACAGATGGCTAACAGACAGACACATGGAAAGATGACCATCACTCATCGTCAGTGAAGTATAAATCAAAACTACAGTGAGGTATCACCTCACACTTGTCAAAATGGCTAAAATTAACAACACCACAGGAAACAACAGGAGTTGGTGAAGGATGTAAAGAAAGGGAATCCTTTTTTACACTGTTGGTGGGAATGAAAAACTGGTGCAGCCACTCTAGAAAACAGTATGGAGCTTCCTCAGAAAGTTAAAAATATAACTGCCCAGGGTGCCTGGGTGGCTTAGTCAGTTGGGAAGCTGGCTCTTGATTTCGGCTTAGGTCATGATCTCACAGGGTGTGAGATCTGCGCTTGCAGCATGGGGCCTGCTTTGGATCCATCCTGTCTCCCACTCTCTGCCCCTCCCTCTCCCCTCTTCCCTTTCTCTCTCTCTCTCTCTCTCTCTCTCTCTCTCTCTCTCTCTCTCTCTCTCTCTCTCTCTCTCAAAAATAAATAAATGTTTAAAAATTTAAAAAAAAAAATAGAGCTGCTCTATGATCCAGCAATTACACTACTAGGTATTTACCCAAAGAATACAAAAATACTAATCGAAAGGGATACGTGCACCCCAATGTCTATAGCAGCATGATCAACCAATAGCCAAATTAGGGAAAGAGCCCAAATATCCATCAATTTATGAATGGATAAACAAGCTGTGGTATGTATATATTCAATGGAGTATTATTTAGCCACAAAAATGAATGCAATATTGCCACTTGCAATGATATGGATGGAGCTAGAGAGTATTATGTCAGAGAAAGACGACTACCATATGATTTCATTCATATGTGGAATTTAAAAACAAATGAACACAGAAGAAAAAAATAAGAGAGGCAAACCAAGAAATAGACTCTTAACTATAGAGAACAAACTGATGGTTACTGGACAGGGAAAGGGTGGTAACTGGATTAAACTGGGGATGGGGTTAAGTATACTTGTGATGAGCACTGGCTATCGTATGTAAGTGTTAAATCGCTACATTGTACACCCGAAACTAATGTAACACTGTGTGTTAACGAACTGGAATTAAAATAAAAACTTAGTCAAAGTAAGAGAAAAGCCTTCAAGACTTTAGAGTCTTGTATATCATGTGTATATGGGGGTATACATGTACATATATTTGATAACATAAAAAGTAATTTAAAAAATTTGATATGTGTATAAACAGATCAATGAATAAAAAGAGAAAGTTCAAAATTAAACCCAAATACATCTGGAATGAAGTATATTATAAAAGTGATATTTCAAATCATTGCAAAAGAAATGCATCATTGAACACAGTTCAGAGAATTGACATGCTTTTAAAAATAAATCAGACTTTGATCCCTACCTTATTCAAGACTAAAATAAATCCCAGATGATTAAAAATTTTTATACGAAACAAATGAAACAATAAATGTATGAGCAAAAGGCAAGGGAAAAGTGAAAAATTATTTGTAATAATTATATAATTATTTGTCTAAGAAAGATACAAACCTCAAACATAAAATAACTGGTGAGGGGTGCCTGGGTGGCTCGGTCAGTTAAGCTTCTGACTTTGGCTCAGGTCATGAGCTCATGATTCATGAGTCTGAGCTCCACATGGGGCTCTGTGCTGACAGCTCAGAGCCTGGAGCCTGCTTCAGATTCTGTGTTGCCTTCTCTATCTGCCCCTCCCCTGCTCATGCTCTGTCTGTCTCTCTCTCTCTCCAAAATAAATAAAAACATTTAAAACATTTTTTAAAAACTGGTGAATCTGTATTTCCATAATAAACAAATCAACTATAAATAAAGTAAAAAGATAATTCCAGTCAGAATATCCTAAAAAAGGAAGGGGAATAATATATACATTTAATTTTTTATGTCTATTAATTGATTGACTGACTGATTTTGAGAGAGACTTCAAGCGGAGGACAGGCAGACAGCAAGGGAGACAGAGAATCCCAGGCAGGCTCTACTCAGCATGGGGCTCAATCCAACAACTGAGAGATCATGACCTGAGCTGCTATCAAGAGTCAGAGGATTAACTGAGCCACCCAGGTGCCCCTAAGGAAAAAGGACCGGGAAAGAAGTTTCCTTTATAATGAATATCATTTTAAATTATGTTATGAATTTCTCAAATATAAAAACTAGTTAAAAATTTTAGAGATTATGCTGGCAAACAGAACTAGACCAAGAGTATCATTGATGATGACTGGCAACACTGCCTGTTACTAAAATATATGGCAGGGAAGGCTGTACAAACTTTCAGTTATAAAATCATTTATTATTTATTTAAACTTAAAGTTACAAAATAATTAAATCAGGAGGATGTAATGTACAGTATGATGGCTACAGTTAATAAGAGATACATTATACAAATTAAGAACATGAGCAATGGCAAAATATGCTGAAATGACTTTGAGAATGTCTTTTGAATTAGAAGTAGTTATATTTGTAAAACCCTTAAGAGTCCTCAGTTGTTTGTTTTTGTTTTTGCTTTTGTTTTTTTAGAAATGAGGGGAAGTTAAACAGCTCCTATGTCTGAGAAGAGGTATTTGTACCTTTCATGAGTAAACATTTTCACTTTTCTGCCATTTTAGGAAACCACCACCAATAGCAAGTCACAGAATTCAAGACACATTTGCCATTGTAAATTTTTGTAAAGACATAAATTATAACCCCTTAGGCAACTGATAAACATTCCTTACATATATCCACAGAAATACTGTAAAATATACGTCAGACTACTAAAAATTATTTCTTGCTAACATAAGAAACAGATTATAACTTACTAAATCAGTTTCTTTTTTCCTTCTTTTCTTTCTTTCTGTTTTTGGCACCTGATGGGAGAGAAATACAGAAACTGTAATATCAACAAAGACAAACATACTTTCTTGCTTCTGTGCAAATGCTGAGATTTTTGCTCACAGGTAGTAGAGCAAGCAGCTCTTTGTTCTTCAAGACAAAGTGTGCAGTGCTAGTAAGTAAATGTGAGAAAACTTTTAAATTTAGTAAAACACAGTGCTCATAAAAACAACAGAATAAAAGGACACTTTAGGGATTCTTGTCTTATTAAACATTAGTTCTGTCCAGAAGCCATTCCATATTAATTTAAATAATTTTATTTTAATCATTAACTGAATGATTATTAATTTTTAAGATTGTACTTTCCATATTTTGTCTCTAAAAAACTCTCCATCTCAGAATTAAATATAAAAAGGTATCACAAGGGATATGGAAAGCTCTTTTATATATGACATTTCCTGATAATTACAGTATAGAGCAATCTAAACCTAACCTTTAAAATTATAAACAAAGGCAGTATAAGCCTACTAAAAATCTTCTTCTGCATAATATAAAGTTAACCTTGACCTAGAACAGAGGAACTTTCAAGGTATTACTTATACCTGACTACTTCAAAAATGAGTTAAAATGGCTTATAAATCTGCACACATATAAACCAGAACAACTGGAAATAAGGCCCCATCAATAAAAAGGATTAATAATATTCCTGATATCTAATAATTAGAGACCTATTTATTTCAGCTGGGGTACTAAAATGAAACACTGATAACTTTGTCTAAGCTTGCTATCTTTTCTGCAATAGGGATTTCATAATAGTTATTTAATAGGACAAACAAGAATTAAATATCAAACTCCTAGTACAATTCCTGGAATTCAATAAATAAATGTTACTATTAACTGTTATATAGATTTCTAGCAACACACATCCTCTCAAAACCTAATTTAAGAAGAAATATAATATGTGGTTCCTTACATAAAGGCCATCAAATGATACAATGAATCACATCTTTAACCACGACTTTTCAAAAGGAAATTCATGTAGTGAACTCTATCAAAGTAGAAGGTATAATTTTGAGGACACATATTATATTGTAACTAAGCAAAGAATATATTAATTGCAGAAGATTTAGATAAAATGGCTTGATAAACTTACAAGGCAGAATTAAGTTTGCTGAATCTAAAGCAGTGCTAAGTTGACATGTTTCCTGTAATGTTCTTCTCAAACACTGTGTCAAACAGACTGTTAAAAATTCTTAACTGAATCCTTTTTAGAAATCAAAACATATTATATTTACCTTTGTGGGTATACAATCCAAAGTCTTGAATTCATTCATATATTCATCTAAAAACACTTTAAAAGTGTTAACCCAAACTCTGACTGGAGATTCCCTCCAATCACGCTGCTCAAGTCTCATGGTCTTTTCCAGAATCTGTTCAAATAGTGCATAGAGGTCTTTATACCGTATGCTTTTCCCATCATCTACCTAATAAGCAATAAGAGAAGAAATGTTAAGGTTTTATAAAGAAATTCTATAAATATAGAAGTTGACTGAACTTGTATTAGGTAGTGCTTAGAATAAAGATTAGGATCCTTTCTAATGGGCATGCCCATGAACTCATGTGGTATTTGTAAACTCTTCTACTTGGAATGTCTGCCAAATAAAACCTATTAAATTTGAGTCAAATACCTAACAATTTAAACAATATAACAATCTGAAAAAGTCCTGGTAACTTTCCAATAAACTATATTTAGTTATAAAGATTATTTGCATCCCTTTTAATTACCCATTGCTTCAAAAATGAACCATGTTTGGATAGTTCCACTCTAAAATTGAAAGAATGAATACTTGAATCCTTGTCTAATGATACATTAGGTAACTTTTATTTTATTTTTCCAAAGAGTGATATGCCCTGACTAACACTGTATTACATGCACAGAAATCTACATGGAATTAACTTTTTTATTTAAATAAGGTCTGGAATCTTTATGAGAAGAAAGGGGCTTTAAACGACCAAAAAGTGTTAAATACATTTAAAATTTGTTTCTCCTTCACTTCCTCAAAATAAGTTGAACATTTTTGATCTAGGGTTAGAAAACCACTATTAAGCTCTGCTTTATAATTTTGGTTCTTCCTATGTAATTTAAGTGCACTGGAGCAACAACCCTGAGTCCCTAATCTAGGAAATACAGGTATGAAGCAGAGAAAGACATGAGCATAATAAGCAGCTGAGCAGGATTAGAAAAATACGGCCAATGTTGTCTCCACCCAAACCTAGTCATTTGCCATAGCCTGATTACTACTCTTACTATGGTCTTGAAATTCCTATTCTCTCAGACTGCATGGTTGAGGTTTCTAAAAAATCAAAAAGTCTTAAAAAAAAAAAAATCAAAAAGTCTTATATTGAGAAAGAAAAAGTAGAGGGTACACAAGAAAGTTCTGGTTTCTCTTTTCACAATAAATTACAGATTGAACAAAGAAAAATGATTAAATACAATTATTTATACAACGTGAGAATTCATAGATTGTAGAGATCAAAGAATTATTATATACTTTAGCATGAAAATAAATTTTCTAAAACATAACCAATATCACATAAAATTATAAGGTAAATCTGAAAGTGAAATGAACTGATATATATAAATCAGCAAACATAAATGCTCTAATTCCACTGGGGAAAAATATATAATTCCACACATGTGAAAATTAAAAGCTAAAGCTAGAGCTAAAAGGATTATGAGAAGTCAAAATAGTAGAGAGCCACAGAATCACATCTAGAATATTTGAATTCATCATCTTAAGAAGATTCAATATCTTAAGAGGAGAAAAAAAACCTACTTAAGGAAACTGAAGGAAGGTATTAATCTAAGACCCATAGGTATGCTTTTCCCTACCTATTCCTAAAACAAAAACAAAGAATTTGAGAAATCTCTCATTGAACACAGCTTCTGTATGATCTTCTACAGCATTGCCAAATTTTCATATGTTGAACTATTGAGTATCTCCTAACACAGTCCAACTTACCGCCAAGGCAGATGAATAAAAGCTGAAGATATTCTGCCGAAATTCTTTTAGGGCTTTTTTAAATACAACATCCACTAATGTGTCTTTCTTGCTGTCTTCATTATCTAGGTCATTCATCTGGAGGCCACAGAAAGAGTTTTTGCATATAATCAACTAATTAAAAACAGGTGAACACAATAGTGATATTGATTGGTTCTTCAACAATGATGGTCCTGATGGTTCTGAAAGTACAAGCTCCTGCTATTATGGGTCCCAGGTAAAATCATGACTAGAAAGCAAATGTTTTATTACTACTAGATGATTTCTAAGATCCTTCTAACACTGTATTATTCTATTGTTCTGTCACCTGAGAAAAAACTCCAAGTATGCAATGACATGTCTCACCTTTACAATGGAATATAATGGGACAGTTATAGTAAAATGGAAGTCAATATTAAAGCATAAAACCTTAAATCCTGTCCACCCAGTCTGAGTAATGTATATCCTGTTATTTGTACCTTTTGATAAAGAAAAGACCATCTAACTTACTGAAGCATATATAACTTTGATCTATAAGGGCCATATTCTGATATATACACGTATTGCATAGTCAAAACCAATCAGGGGCTTAACTCAGCGTGCAGAGTGTACCTTTTTCAGAAGAAATTCATCCATACTTTTTAAATCACTGACACTTGCTATGATCTGGACAGAGTCATTTTGCCAGTGCACAGATTCCAAAGCCACATTGCTGATCTTCACGCTTCGCTTCCGCTTTGCCTTTGGAGAAGGTTCTTTGTTCTCTTTGAACTCCTTCCGGCAACTACCAGGCAAGTCTGGGCTCAAAGGAGGTGTCGAGTGATACTGAACTAATTCTACAATTCAAGATAAGTATCCAAAAAAAAACTTTTAGTGAAAATATTGAAATCTCCATATTCTTCTAAGTTTAACTTCCTTTAGTAAGTCACTGAAGGAAACATATGTAAGTATCTGAAAAGCCAAGTAACGTTAATGTCTGAGGTTAAGCAATTAAGCAATAAATCCAGACTGCATATTTGTACAGAAAATGTATTTTAAAATTATCACTTTTCGAAAGGAAATGCCACCATGTCTCCCAAGGGGCTAAGGTCTGATACCAAAAACCTGGATAGAGGGGTCTGGTAGAACCGAAGCCTGGAATCAGACACCACAGTCCCAAAGAAAAAAAAGATGTAATCACCCTGGCACATTACATGCTGTTAACCCAGTCATAGTTTCACTATATTAGTTTGAATGAACATTCAGCTATATATGAGTCCAGCAAACCAATGAAATTCGTTAATTATTATTATTTCATTACTAGGGTCTAAAGCCATAAATGTTCCAGTTATATTATCTGGTGTTAGCCTGGCAACCTGTCTAGAGAGCCAGGTAAGTCAACTGGCTCATTTCTCCCTGGTCTCTTTAGTATTTACGACTGTCTTACATATCTCCCAAATAACTAAATTTCTCAGGAATCCTAGGATTCCTAGAATTCTCTGAGAAATCTCCTGGAATGCATTAGATTTGTATATAATATTGGAAGGCCCAACAAATCTTCTTAATAACTATTTACAGCAGCGAAATTAGATTCCATGTAAGTCCATCACAATCCAGAACTATACTGGGTTTGCCAAAGCCCTACCTGGGGCTTGATAAGAATGTTGCCCCTTCTCACTTCACATTTCAGTTTGTTTCTCTGACACATATTCACCTATCCAATAGTATGTCCTCATTCCTTCTAAAAGCTAATTCTGATAATGAAGGAAAAAAGTAGCCTCCTACATGCTAAATGCCACTTCAAGCAGAAAGGCAAACCCAATCTAAGATATGGCACCACAATAAAAATTATAAAGATATAGGATATATGTATGTGCAAATTAGTATCAATTGACTTTAATTCCATTATATAACCTAAACATATAAGTATCTAATTATTTCATTTAGCAAAGTCAATATCTTTCTCAAATAAAATAATGATTACTATAGAAATTATAATACTATTTCAGTATTAAAAACAAGGGCTACCTTAATAAATTGCTACCCAAAGATAAGTAAAAAGCTACAATTTTAATTTTTATATACATATCCTTAAGGAGCAACACACAGTAAAGCCTGCTAATAATATATGCATCAACTAAAGAGCCTTATGCTTCCTTCCTGAGAATTAGCCATTGAGAATAGAGCTGTGAAAAATGAAAAATTTAGAATGATTACTATAAACCAGATAAGATATAGGAAAGAGATCCTCTTAGTAATGTAATGGTAAGAATTCCCCAAATTTCCAAACTGAACTTGTAGTATTCATTTAATTCATTATTGGTTTTATCCCTATCAGTTTGCTAACTGATAGGAGCAAAGCCACAACATGCAAAAATAGGGCTCTAACTACAGCTCTACCATTTTTTTCCCTGATGCACAACTGCCTCTGCTTGGGCTCATCCATTCCTATGTGAAACCTGATGTTCTTTTCTCCTTGTCCCTTTATCTTACCCTAGATATGAGAAGTTTTGTCTACTTATTTTAACTGGGTCTGCTCTTTCCTTTAGAGATAATAACTTTCTTCCTAGATCCACTTTCTATTTTATTCAATCCTGATATTTCACTTACCCACTGGTATTTCACCCACTCATTACCACACACTCATCTCTGGTATATAGCCCATCATTGCTGAAGATAGCTGGCATTTTTACATAATGATTAAAAACTCTCACAGGTGCTTGAGCAAAGGCTTGGGGGGAAATGGCATAATCATCTAATGCTGGAATTACTGGAATCCTTGGAAAGTTAGTAATTCTAGCATTTAGAAAGGCCAGTTTTCTCAACAGATGAACTCACTGTTGGGTACTTCCAAGTGTGTTGTGACTGATGTCCAAAATGTTAAAATAACAGCTACATTTATAAGGTCCGAGACATTGACAGTATAGTACATACTTAATATATAGCACAGGGGTTTAGCCCCTGGAGCTAGGCTACCTAAATTCAAATCTCAGCTCTGCCAACTACAATATGTGTATCAGCAAATAACTTCTCTGTGCCTCAGCTTTCTCATCTATAAATTGGGAATAATAATTATACCAACCTCAAAAAATTGTGAGGATCAACTGAGTTAATACATACAACATCCTTAGTACAGTGCCTTGCATATGGTAAGCACTCAAATATTAGCTGCTATTATCTTAATTTTTACTAAAACACAAATTTGTTAAGTGAATGAATATCAGCTAAATTTTTACACTGTAGAAAACTGAGGCTAACCGAAGATTCACCATCATTCTTGAAGTTGTTACTTCACCGTTTTGTACACTTCCTTGGAACTTCTATTATAGGTACAATGTAATTTTATAAAGTTAAGGAAGGATTTAACAATCCTGGTCCTATCTCATAGAATATCTGACCAACAGGAACAGTAAAGTCTCAGAAAGAGTAGAAAATTAGAAAGACAATCTCCACCCTCTATCTGTTTTACCATCTGGAAACTGATGAGCTGGAATCGTATCTGAGCCAGCAAAGAATGCTGACACCTCTGGTTGGGTGGCAGGTTTCACTCGGGTAGTCTTCTTCTCCCCTTGTCTCCCTTTGGCCCAGAATCTCATCTTAGCTCTCTGAGGTCTATTTTTAAAAATAAAGGTAAAAATGGAAAGAAATTAGTATATTACAGTGATAATATCTGTACATCACTTTAACCCATATAAACCTTTCATGTGTATGACTTCATATAACCTTCACACTTAAGTTTAATCATATTTAACCTTCAATTTCACATTTAAACTTCTTCTGGAAGGGAGATAGTTTCCTCATCTTGAATACAGGAAATAATAAGACCCAGAGATGTTAAATAATTCCTGAAAATGAAATGGCTACAAAGCAGTAAAACTAGAATTCTAACTAAAGTTTTCTGATTCCTAAACTGGTATCTTTTCACTCTTGTCCTCCTTCCAGCTTGGATTTAGCACATAAACAACAACAAAGAAAATACCTTTTAAAAACTCACTGGTATCCCATCACTCTAAAATGTATCAGTTTACCTTTTTTGTTTTTTGGGTTTTTTTTTTTTTGTTAATTCCCTTCAAGTCTTTATCCATAAGAATGCCCATTTATTTTTACAGCACTGTAATCATGATGAAGACACAATTTTTTTTTTTTTTTTTTGAGACAGAGAAAGACAGAGCATGGGCAGGGGAGGGGCAAGAGAGAGAGGAAGACAGAATCCAAAGCATGGTCCATCCAGGCTCTGAGCTGTCAGCACAGACGCAGGGCTTGAATCATGAGATCATGACCTGAGCTGAAGTCAGACGCTTTAACTGACTGAGTCACCCAGGTGCCCCGATGAAGATACAATTTTAAACCTTTCCACTTACCATTATATAAAAAATATTTTAATGTGATTTATATGTAGAAGTTATCAATACTATTATTTAACAAATGCTACCACTTATTTGTTATTTTTCTCTAGGCACAAGTGCTTACACTGGCTTACCTTATTTAATTATAAAAACAAGTTTACTTTCAACTACAAAAACCATTTTATAAGTGAAAAACTGGAGGCTTAAACATTAGGTAACTTTCCCAAGACTACACAGCCAGTGAGTAATGAAGTTGAAAATCATAACTATATTGATTGTTATACTACCTTATTCTTATTGCTTATATATAAGCCTCATTATTATTGCTTATATACTTTCTCCTATCATATAAATTAAAAAAAAAAACACGTAGGATAATAACAGTGCACATTTACTGACCATACATCATGTATCCTAACCCCATACCCCAAGAGCTTATTTGCGCATTCATTTTTTGTTTTTTCTTTTTTTACCTTTTATGTTCATTCAATCAAAATAAATATAAGCATCTACCAGGAGTCAAGCATGATATGCCTTTTTGATATACCTAATTTTCACAACTACTATGATAAATAGCTATTATTATCCTTACTTTTTACCCATGAGCAAACTGAGGCTCAGAGGACTGATGAAGCTGAAAGTTAAAAACAGGTCTATCTGGTTTTGAAACCCACATTCTTTTTTCTTTTGTTCCTTTCTTTAAAGCCTATTACTAAACTTACACATCCATATACTGTAAAGAGAAGTTGTTCTACAAGGCTTATTAGAAAGGACAGCATCCTTCTGCCATCTCATTCCTTTTCTGATCCCTGGAGGCAACCCTTTTGAATTGATTTAACTTTTTAATATTTACCATACTTATATTGCTGCCATCCTTGTGACCACAAGTAATGATTAAGCATGTTCCAACACTCCTGTTCTACACTCTCCACAGACAGGTATGCCCCCAACAGAATCAAATGGCAATTTGAGTTAGCTCAATATATAATATTTTCTTGTAGTAACAGCCACTTTTTATTACACAAATAATATTCACAACTAAGGCATGTAATTCCCTGTATAACCTATTTTTTTCTCTAGAGTTAATGTTTTGCTTTACATTTGCTCACTTATCCACATCAATTCACTTCGAAATGCTTTCCTAGTTGTGTACATCTCTTTTCAACATGTTCAAACACAGTAAGTACTCCATTTCTTTAAGAAATCTCTCCCAGAGCCTTCTAATCTGCTCTAATCTGGCATGGTTTCCCTCAGTACTTGTACAAACATCATTTGAAAAGCTACTTTCATCCATCATCATTATGTAAATTCCTTTCGTCCCTATTGTTTTACAATGACATGTCTTTTAGTACGGGTCTGTTTTCATCCATTATGTTGGGCAATCACTGGGTGCTATCAATCTAGAAACCCATGTCCTTCAGTTCTATGAAACTTATTTAAATTACTTTATTAATGATTGGTCCTCTTTATTTTCTTTGTTCAGTCTTTCTGAACTTCCTATTAATGTGGGTCACTGGATCTTCTGAACTGCTCTATGTTCTTATCTTTTCTTTTTTTAATTTAAAGTCCAGTTAACATACAAGCAATATTCATTTCAGGTGTACAATACAGTGATTCAACACTTCCATATAACACCCAGTGTTTATCACAACAAGTGCCTATTTCGCCCATTCCTCACCCACCTTCCCTTTGGTAACCACTGGTTTGTTCTCTATAATTAAGAGTCTGTTTCTTAGTCTGTCTCCCTTTTTTTTTCTCCCTGTTGCTCATTTGTTTTGTTTCTTAAATTTCACATATGAATGAAATCATTCAGTATTTGTCTTTCTCTGACTTATTTTACTTAGCACAGTACTCTCTAGCTCCATCCATATTGCTGCAAATGGCATGATTTCATTCTTTCTGATGGCTGAGTAGTATTCCATTGTGTATATATACCACATCGTCTTTATCTAATCATCAATGGACACTTAAGCTATTTATCATAATTTGGCTATTGTAGATAATGTTGCTTTAAACATCAGGGTGCATGTATCCTTTTGAATCAGCATTTTTGTATCCTTTAGGTAAATACCTAGTACTGCAATTGCTGGATCATAGGGTAGTTCTATTTTTAAGTTTTAGATGAACCTCATACTGTTTTCCAGAGTGCTGCACCAGTTTGCATTCCCACCAACAGTGTAAAAGGGTTCCCCCTTCTCTACATCCTCACCAACACCTGCTATTTCTTATCTTGTTGATTTTAGCCATTCTGGCAGGTGTGAGATGATATCTCCTTATAGCTTTAGTTTGTATTTCCTGATGATCCGTGATGCTGAGCATGTTTTAATGTGTCTGTTAGCCATCTGGATGTCTTCTTTGGAAAAATGTCTATTCATGTCTCCTGTCCATTTTTTAACTGGATTATTCATTTTTTGAGTGTTGAGTTTTATATACGTTCTTTATATATTTCAGATACTAACCCTTCATCAGATATGTCATTTGCAAGTACTTTCTTTCATTCCATAGGTTGCCTTTTAGTTTTGTTGATTATTTCCTTCACTATGCACAAGCTTTTATGTTAAGGAGGTCCCAATAGTTCATTTTTGTTTTGTTTCCCTTGCTTCTGGAAACACGTCAAGTAAGAAGTTGCTGCAGCCGAGGTCAAAGAAGTTGTTGCCTGTTTTCTCCTCTAGGGTTTTGATGGCTTCTTGTCTTACGTTTAGGTCTTTCACTAATTTTGGGTTTTCTTGTATGTATGATATGAAAGTGGTCCAGGTTCATTCTTCTCCATGTTGCTGTCCAGCTTTTTCAACATCATTTGCTCAAGAGACTGTCTTTTTTTCCAATGGATATTCTTTCTTGCTTTGTCAAAGATTAGTTGGCCACACATTTGTGGGTCCATTTGTGGGTTCTCTATCTGTTCCACTGAGCTATGTGTCTGTTCCTGAGCCAGTACCATATTGTTTTGATGATTACAGCCCAAAGCGATTTTCTTAACCTTTTCTTCTGTCTTCCATTTCTTTGTCTCTTTCTTCAACCTTCTGAGATATGTCCTTAACTTTCTTTCCAACTATTCTAGTTCTTTATGTTATCATATTTTTAGTTTTCAAAGGCTCTTTTAATAATGAATGTTTGTATTTCATGCACTTTGTTTGGTTCCATGTATGCAGTTATATTTATCTATGCAGGTTTGCTGATTAGTTTCACTTGTCTGTCTTGAAGTTCCCTTTCCCCTGCATAGTTTATTTCTTCCAAGTTGTATTATATCCATTAGTTTTAGTTTCTTTAATATAAGATGTTTCTTCAGGGGTGCATGGGAGGCTCAGTCGGTTAAATGTCCTACTTCGGCTCAGGTCATGATTTGGCAGTTTGTGACTTTGAGCCCTGCGTCAGGCTCTGTGCTGACAGCTCAGAGCCTGGAGCCTGTTTTGGATTCTGTGTCTTCTTCTCTCTCTGCCCCTCCCCGACTTGTGCTCTGTTTCTCTCTGTCTCTCAAAAATAAATACATGTAAAAAAAAAAAATAATAAGATGTTTCTTCAAATGCAGTGATAAAATACAGGGCTGAAAAAAAGCACTATTTGGAAGTTCTAGTGTGCATTGGTGGAGCTTCCAAACTGGTCTTCCTTGTATGGTTATCTGGCTAGTCCATTTTGTAGGGCGAGCCTCTGATACCAATACCTCTGGTCTTTCCTAGGAGTTGTACAAAGGTCCCAAAGACTTTTTGAACGATTTGCCAAGGGGATATGTGAAATGTGGAAACTGAGTGGAATCTTAATATTCAGTATGTAAACATTCATTAAATCTCCTTATTCCAAATATGTACCCCAGTCCTCAAATGTATCTGAGAACTCCAAGTAAAGAGATCTTCTATTTTATCCTTTCCAGAGAATAAATTTCCAGCTTTCTGCTATGATTGGGGAAGATCAGTCAGCCAGAGGCTTCTTTCTCAGGTCCACCCAGTTGGTTTATGATTCAGCTTTCTTCTATTAAGACATTTAAAATTTGTCTATTTCCTTTTTGGATTCCACAATTTTACTATTGTTGTCTCTCATTGTTTTATTGTTTGTTGTTGTTTGACCTGCACAGGTTTTATCATTTTTACAATTTTGGAGGAGGAAGTAGAAATTAAATTTATATATTTAATCTGCTATCTCCAGCCATATGTTCTTTCTATTATGGTATATCTTTTTCCCAAAATTTGATCTCTAACATAATCTGGTCAGGATTTGCATTATCTTGGATTATGCCTCTACAGACATTAAGGAAGTGGTCTTTAGTAGGACTAAGAACCAGAAACATTTCAATGTAATCTTCAGGTGTTCAGTGAAGGCCCAATTGCCTTCTGTAACACAATAAGAGACAAAGATATTTACTTGCCAAATAAGAACTCCATATATTCTCTTAAAGGGAATAGAATTATTTCCTGACAGTCTTTTCCAGTTCTGTTTGTAAAACACTTTAACTCAGAGAACAGAATCCAAATCCAAAGCTGGAAAATATTGTCACTCTCATCTGGTCTAATCTCCCTTTCTGACAACAAAAAAATCACAAGTTGTATAATGATTTAAAGACTTTGTCCAAATCACACTGCTAAACATACAGAAACATAAAGCTCATCATGTAAATCTGAACTATCAGATGCCTGTCACATAGTAAGTACTTAATATTTGTTGAAAAATAAATTTCAAAACTAGCTGCTCTATCAACTATGCTTTTTAAAAGAGGCTAAGTATAAACTATAGTTGATTAGTAAATAAAATGATATCACCCCTATTAACTCGGTGTATATACCTTATATCCGAATCTGAAGCCTTCTGCCTCACTGCCAATTTTGTAATCTCTCCTTGAGACATAGTCTTATGAAGCTTTGTTTCTTCATCAACTGAAGAAAATCGCTGTGATGTCTGTAATAATTACATATATGGAAGACTTTAAAACCAAGTAACTATAACAGCACTGTAATTAAAACTCAAGTTATAGAATTTGAGAATTATATCTATGAAAAATATATAAAAATACATTCATATTATTTAGCAATTCATTGAAATAAAAGAACCTAGTAAAAACTCTATTAACTTCCTAATCTGAAGTAAAAAGAACTTGGGTCAATGAAATGCTGAATAGGACCTACCAGCTCATGTTTTCTGACAACTTAACAATGAATATCAAATGGAAAGGTATGAAAGAAGTCAAAGCCAACTAAAGATACAGACAAAAGATCCAGGATCTGATAAATCTAGAATACTAAGTATAGTCTTTCATGCCTTTTATTTGTCTCTATAAGTTAATAATTATTATGGCCTAACTTGCTATTATAGATTCTTATTATACTCAGTCAAGGATTTTAAAAATCTAGAAGGAAAAAAAAAACAAAAGCAAAAACAAAGACCAAACAATTAAAGATCATTATCACCACTAATGCTCTATACAAACAACTTACATAGCTTTATCAAACTGGGGCCTGAATTTCAATCGGCAATTTTTGTTCCATTTGTTTACAATGTGCCCCTTTAAAATTTGGAGGAGAAAATTTCTTGTTACCTATTCAAATCATTTCCTAGCATTTCATTTTTCTATAATTATAGTACTTTTCTTTAGCTTTTTAGTCTGCTTGACTATGGCCTTATCAACATAAATAGAAAATAACATGGTATGCTAAAATTTAAAGAACAGACTTCTGCTTCTGGCCAAGAAGAATTAACAGGGACCTGTTTTATCCTCTTGTCTGAAACAACCAAAAACAAAAACAAAACACAAACTCCCACAAAATAGTAAGAACCAGCAGTTATCAAGATGATGGACAGTTATCCCTGAGAGATGGGAAACAAAGGAAGTGAAGTCTTTCATTTTCCCCAGCCTAATGCCTTGAGACAGTTTCCAGGCTGTTACACAGGGAGGGGGAATCCAGGTGAACCCTGTCAGACTCTCTGAGTTGGACACATGAAGCTGAAGTCCAGAAAGACCAAGGTTGACTAGGGACCAAAAGGCAGAGTACTGAAGAGGAAAGCGATGCACAAATAAAGAACTCTAGAGATCTTCAGAAACTATTTAGCTGAGTACTAATCAATACTTCTCTGTCAGACAACTACCCAAGACCAGGCAAAGGATCACCTGAAAAGTTTAAAGGAAATAGAATCCCACACCTATGAAATCCCAGTAATAGTGCCTGTACCCAAGAGTCAGAATACATAACTTTATGATTCCCAGGGCACTGGGTGAAGTACACAGAGGATCTTGCCTCAGTAGTCAATAATGAGCCCTAAGTGAACTATTGCTCTGTTTAAGCCTAATAAATCTTTGTTTTACTTAATAAAAATTGTATATTAAGTATAGAACATAGTTCAATTTACATATAAATATTAAAATCACTACAGACTAATTAACATATCACCTCCTCACATTGTTTGTTTTTTGGCAGTGAGAGCACCTGAAAGCTACTCTTTTAGAAAATTTCCAATATTCAATACAATGTAACTAACAAATCTTAAAAGGAAGACCTAATTGCTTAGGAACAAATTGCTTCCAGAACCAAGCTCTAGAACATTACTGGAAATAACAGTCTCAAGAATATTAATTAAATACAAAAGTATTCAGCACCCAGTAAGACAAAACTCACAATGTCAGGCATCCAATAATGTTTATTTCTAGGCATGCAAAGAGATAACAGTATATGACTGACAAGGAGGAAAAAAAAATCAATCCATCTATAGTGACTCAAAACTGACAAATATTGAGCACTAGGAGATCAGAGAACTGACTAAAAAGAAAGGACTTAAAACTGCATGGGATTCAAGGTGACTTTTTTTTTTTTAATGTTTATTTTTGCAAGAGAGACAGAGCATGAGTGAGGGAGGGGCAGAGAGAAAGAAACAAGAGAGAGAGAGAGAGAGAGAGAGAGAGAGAGAGAGAGAGAGAGAGAGAGAGAGAGTCCGAAGCAGGTTCCAGGCTCTGAGCTGTCAGCACAGAGCCTGACACAGGGTTCGAACCCACAAACCGCGAGATCATGACCTGAGCCAAAGTCGGATGCTTAACGAACTGAGCCACCAGGTGCCACCAAGGTGACATATTTTTAAAATCACTGCTTCTGAGGAAAATGAAGGTAAAAAAGAAGGAAGGGGTGCCTTCTGGAGATTGAGTAGTGAAAAGGAAAAGAAGCAGAAGGGTAAAATTTAGAATCTAGCAAGGCAAAAAAGAAGTAAAAAATGAAAGACACAACAATGCCTTCACCACACACATACACACACACACACACACACACACACACACACATATACACGCACTCACACACCTACCAGACCCAAGAGGCTGCCTGTAAAATAAATTTTTCTTTGTTACACTGACAGAAGAGGAAGCCCTTGAAATCAAGTTACTTATAAACTATCCCAAATGAACATGCAGAAATTAAGACATACAAAATCTACACAAGTTACAATAAGAAAACAAAGAAAATTAAAACCAAAACAATGCAGTTGATTAACCCATCTCCCACAGACCAAAACCAAGCATGAAGTAGAAAACTGTAAATCAAAAATGAATTTAATAACTTCATATATGAAATACCATATTAATCAGAAATTAAAAAATTAAAAACAGAAATGAGCTCCCCCTTCCTAGAAAAACCAGGAAGAAGTGAAAAGAGTCAAATGAACTCAGGAAAGAAATAAAAAGATAGTAAAGAATAGCTTAGAAGATGCCCAAGGGAGAAAATACACAAATGCAAATTTAAAAGGGAGTGAACAAAGGCAGAAAGATAATAAAGAATGTAAAGTGATATAAAGAAATGAGTGAAAAGAGTCAGAAGAGAAGGTAGTTGAGTTGGAAGACAAGAAAAGAAGAAAAAATCATTTATAATTGGGGTCCCTACACAAGAAAAACAAAACAATGGATGGAACACAATATCTAAAACTGTAATCCAAGAAAGTGTTTCAAAAATAAGGCAAAACCTGAATTTATACACACACATGCATACACACACACACACACACACACACACACACACACACACACACACAAGTCCTGCAGGTATATGGGATAACTCACCTGTGATGATGAAGTTGAAGACATATCCTAACTTTTAGATATAAAGAAAAAAATTTCTGGAAGTCTCCAAGTAAAAAGAGCCAATAACTCTTTGAAACAGCAAGACAATTAGTCTGGTAACAGACTTCCAAAAATAACAAAGTGAGACAATAAAATAGCATTTTCAAAACCTCAGGTATAAATCAAGTAAAGTATGAATCAAGGATTTTATATGTAGCCAAGATGTCCCTTCAAATATCAAGGGAATTCCAGAGCTATGAGCCTTCCTGAATAAAGTATTAGGAGCAGAGCTACAACCAATCAAGAGATAAATATGGAAACTTCAGCAAAATATTTGATGTGATCATTTCAGATATTTAATAGATCTAAGACAAAAAACAAAGATGGACACTAGAGTGAAAGAATATGTAAAATTAAATGTTCTGACAAAGTAGAAGTAAAAGCCCAAAAAACAGAGAAAAGGTAGAGACCAGAATAATTTGATAGTTGTGCCAAAACAGGTGAGAATTAAAAAATATTTTTTATAAATGACTAACTGGAGAATTACAGATTAAAATATGGTAAATTAGGGGTGCCTGGGTGGCTCAGTTAGTTGAGCGTCCGACTTCGGCTCAGGTCATGATCTCATGGTTTGTGAGTTCGGGCCCCATGTCAGGCTCTGTGCTAACAGCTCAGAGCCTGGAGCCTGCTTCTGATTCTGTCTCCTCCTCTCTCTGCCCCTCCTGTGCTCATGTACTGTCTCTCTCTGTCTCTCAGTAATAAATAAATGTTAAAAAAGTAAATAAAAAAATAAAAATAAAATAAAATATGGTAAATTAAGGGCATTTTTTTAAAAGTTATATACAAACCCAAAGAAAATAACACACCACCTCATATCAAAATAAATTTTAAAAAGTGAAATAAAAAAGTAACAAACAGCAAATTTAACATAATGCAGAATAACAACATAAAATTATAAGAGTTGAGACCAAAGCTATCAGCTGTATCAATAAATATAAATAGATTTAACTCATCGATATGGTAAAAAAAATTTTAATTTGGTTCACAAAGTAGGAACCAACTATAATACATACAAAACACATCTAAAGCAAAAGGGTTCAGAAAAGCTAAAAATAAAGGGATGAGTAAAAGTACTCTAGGCAAATGGAAATAATTAAGAAAACAGAGGCTATAATACTATTATTTAAGTAGAATTCAAGCAACAAGCACTGAATGTGACAAAGGACACTTTTTGATACCAAAAGCCACAATTCACAATGAATAATAGGAAACTTTAACATAACAGTCTCTGTAAAAGATAGCTGTATAAACAATAGTAAGTATATAGAAGGTAAACAACCTAATCAGTAAGGAAGAAATTATGGTTATATTTTGAAATTTTACATTCTGAATACATAATATATACCTTCTTAAAAAATGCACAAGGTACATTCACAAAAACTAACCACATATTAAGTAACAAAGAATATAACCAATAAATTTGATCAACTAGAAGCATTACAAATACTCTTTAATCACAATACAATAAAACTAGAAATTAAAAAAAAAGCTAAAAAAGAAAAAGGTTCTTCCTCTGAAAACTAAAAGATTTTTATTGAGCAAGTTTTGGGTAAAAAATAACATAAACTGAAATTACATAATTTTTTTTTGGGTAAAAAATAACATAAACTGAAATTACAGATTTCCAAAAAGTAATTGAAGACTTAAACACATTAGAATAAACAAGATATATCTAAAGTAGTGATCAGAAGAAAATTCACAGCCTTAAAAACCTGTATCAATAAAAATAACTTCAATAAATGAATTAAATTCCCCATGAAAAATGTAGAAAAATAAGACAGTAAACCAAAAGAAAATATAAGGAAATAAATAATAAAGGTAAAAGCAGAAATCGGTGTAGAACGGGGAAGCGGTGGGGAACTAGGTATCATAAATAAGAATCCTGTTGTTTTGGGAAAAAGTAACAAAGACAAATAATTGGCTAACTTAAAGAAAAAAGTGAAAAAACACAACTCTATAAAATATGAAATGACAAAAGGGAAATAACCATTGAAACAAAATTTTTAAAAATCATGAGATTATTTCCAGACCTCTATGCAAATAAATCTGAATCATTAGATGAAATGAATAATTTCATAAGAGAAATTATTTACCAAAATTGACCCCTTTAGATAGAAAGTTTATAAGACTAATTTCTCTAGAAGAATATAGGAAGTAACGAATTACACCATAAAAATGTACCAATCCAAGATGGTTTCATAGGAAAATTCTACCAAATCTTTAAAGAGCAGAGAGTTGTGATGCTATGAACCATCCCTAACTTCTGGGAGAGGAAATACATGTATAAATACTAAGTATATTCAACAGTATGGCTGCTGTGCTGGGACTGCCAATCCAAACCTTTCATGTCATGAACTGTTCAATATCAACCAGATTTCTAATTTGCAAGACCCATCTCAAAATCACCAGCCTAGGTTCTAAAATTCTATAAACATCCTCTCTTGGCTTCCCCTTTCTGAGGCCTAGCCAAGGTAGATTTTCCCTTACTGTAAAATAAGCTAAAAACCTTAGCATTGCTCTATCTACAGGTTTTTCTGGCAATTTTTTGTGGAGAGAGTGGTGGTGAGAAGGAAAATTCAACAAAGACAAGGACTAGTGAATATCTCAGAGAATAACAAACAGAAGCAGGAAGTGACAGCAGGTTTGGGGTAAAATGAGAAATTTATCATACTGGAGATAAAGAAGACAAATTTTGGAGAGCTATTTAGGAATCATGCCCACAGAGATGATTATTTTCCATCTAGGGAATGACAGAGGAAACTATAACGTTACCTATACCAATCCTACTAATAAGGAATAGAAATGATGTGACTAACTCACTTACCATCTAGAATATTGAGAAACTAAAAGCTATATAAAAATTGGTTTTAAAAATACTACGTGACAGGGGCACCAGGGTGGCTCAGTCAGTTAAGTGTCCGACTTCAGCTCAGGGCATGATCTCACGGTTCACAAGTTTGAGCTCCACATCAGACTCTGTGCTGACAGCTCAGAGCCTGGCGCCTGCTTCTGATTCTGTGTCTCCCTCACTCTCTACCCCTACCCCACTTGTCCGCTCTCTCTCTCTCTCAAAAATAAATAAAAACATTAAATAAACTTTTTTTTAAATATTATGTGACAGAACATATTCTTCTTGGGTAAAAGCCAACACAACGTATAGAACTGAGTGAGAGCAGCATACAGAGAGTAAATAGTTATTCAAATGGCAGAATTAAAGGCAGAAAGTTTAAAAAAAAAAAAAAGGAAACTGCTACTCTTTCCACTCCTCCTAGCAAGTAACAATTAATTAATGTTAATTTAATTAACCACTGATGAATTCAGGAGGTAGTGCTTATCAAATCCTCTTCAGGTAATTCATTTATAACTGTCTTTATCCCATTGGATCAGTTATTTTGCAAGTGGAAAGGTAAGACGGCTTCTTCCAAGATTGAATGACACTCTTTTTAGAGAATGTCGCAAGTGACAGGATCACTTTGTCCAGGGGAAAAAAAAAATCCAGTTTTTAAAAACCCACGTTTCTAGAAAATCAAGCCTATTTAAAATCCTGGAGATACCTGAATTTTTGAGAATGCCCATTTATAAACAATTAGTCTTCATCTTCATATCAGATAACATTAGAACACGGCATATTTTCAAGATAAACAAACAGAAACACATTTTAAACTGTCTCTACCCTTTCCACCCCCAACCCCAATACTATCTATCAGCATATTCTAGAAAGCAAAGCTGCTTCATGCAAGTGTCCACAGAAACAAACACCACCACCTGTTCCTAAAATAGCTAGTGATGAAACAGAAGGACAGTGAGAAAGCTGGAAAGGGGGCTATATACACTGTGCAGGGATACAGAGTGCTCTACAACTACTGGCATGCAGTGACCGTCAAAAGCAGGTGAACAGAATCATAGGCAGAGGCTACCAGCTAGAACCCTTAATGGGGCCAAATGCTCCAAGCAAAAAGCCCAACCTCCAGCTCATCTCAGTAAGAGTTTTCAGTGAGGAAGAATTCTACCACCAAAAGGACTAAGGTTTGTGACAAAGCAAACTCTCAGGAACAAAACAGCAATTACAATGCTAAGTTCTTCCACAAATGAAAAATCTATGTACACTTTAGAGAATAATTTAAGTATGCTCCCTATTTACACTAAAAAAAAAATACTTTTTAGTAAAATTAGTTGCTCTGTAACATAATTTCATCTTTAACCACTAATCATATGGTAGAGTAAGTTTCATTATTTATAACTCAAAAACAGGGCACCTCCAAAATGGAGTTACTTTACCTTACACTGAAGAGAGGGCTTTGGCTCTAGTTATATATATTAATAGATACACAGATTGTTTCTAACTTTTATAGCCCTAAGGTTTAGCTCAGGGTAAAGACTCATTTGTCTAATTAGAGACCTAGTCATACAGTTTTCTATTTTTATTTTTTCTTCTTAGTTTATCAATATTATCATTTAAAAATGGGGTCTATCTAACGGAAGATAAAGACGAGGAGGGTATTCTAGAAATTAGCAGAAGATTTAATTCTTTGGCACAAACAGCTTACAACAGTTCAAAAATGAAATATTTAATATGTCAAAAGACCAACCTAAAATTTTTCTCCCATAATGAATATATACTGAAGAATAACATTAGAAACCCAACTTAATTAAGGATATGCATGGAAATAAACCATATATATCACTCCACTTGATAAGTGATAATGTTTTAGTACATATTAGACATAACACACTCTTTATATAGTATATTTTCCAGGACAATTCCAAAATCAAATACTTTACATCCATAAATACATTCATACTTGTCAAACTATATATACCTAATTTTGGATGAATATGATGATAAAGTTATACTCCTGGTCAAATATTTTGACTAAGTGTAGCTCTATTCAAACATAACTCCAATGTTATAATTTGTGATTAATTCAAATTCACATTACATACAGACTTCTGCCTGGCTAGGTTGGTCCAAGAAAACATTTTTGGCACTGTTCATTACATTTTTAAAAAATTAATGTTTAGGGATGCCTGGGTGGCACAGTCAGTTAAGTGTCCAATTCAATTTCAGCTCAGGTTGTGATCTCACGGTTCGTGGGTTCAAGCCCTGCATTGGGCTCTGTGCTGATGGTGAGAAGCCTGCTTGGGATTCTGTCTCTCCTCTCTGACCTTCTCCTGCTTGTGTGTGCTCTCTCTCTCTGTCTCAAAATAAACAAACTTAAAAAAAATCATGTTTATTTTCTATTACTAAATAATGGTGGAGGGGAAGCAAGCTTAAAGGCCAAAAACAAAAAAAGGAGAGTACCATTTCAGTTAAAAGCAATTGGATTATTTAACAACATATCCTATTCACTAGACACAAGGATGAATCAGCAACCTACGGCCAGCAAGTCAAATACAGCCCACTGTTTTTGTAAACAGTTTTACTAGAACACAGTCCTATTTGTTTACTTATTATCTATGGCTATTTTCACTTTACAACAGCAGAGCTGACCAACAACATCTAAATATTTACTATCTGGCCCTTTACAGAAAACAATTTGGCGGCCCCTGATCTAGACCTTTTAAGATATAATAGAAAAACTCTACATTAGTGCTAAATTAAATAACCCTAATTTCCCCTAATTTATGATTTGATATATGCTGTTAAAGTGCCCTTTATCTGGTCCTATTAAATTAAGGTTTAGTTTTATTGCTGTGTTCACTGAGGTTTCCCGTGTACAAACCACTATACAAGGAAGAAGCTGCAAAGGTTAGCTTTAGATTAGCAAAAACTACTCACTATTCCCATCAGATTTGCTTGTTCCCTATATTTCTTATATTGCTGTAAAATTACCATTTCGGAGTCACTGTGAGAGGCCTGACCCAGGCTGGGTGCAGGCCCTAGCTCAGAGTGAGACGCTTGATCAAGGGAGAGAAGGGGCTCAATAATGTCATCGTAATCATCTTCCTCTGTATCCCCCTCCCCATCGGCAAAAGTACCTCTAGTCAAGAAATCGGAGCGCGTCCGCGCCATTCGAGCTTTCTTTTTATGGGCCGGTCTGGCAACCTGCTTGACCAAATGATAAAACAAATAACACAACAATGTTTTGTTTTGGTTTTTTTTTTTTGGAGACGATGCCAATGAAAGACATCTGAGAGCTCATGAATTTCTTGAAACATCCCTCCACCCCACTGTATCCTCTCTTCTAGAAGTGACAGAGATAACCAAAAGCAATCCATATACATTACTCTGGACAAAACACAAATGGAAGCTAAATCTACACTGTTCTCCATAGCCAAGGAAGACATCTTTCACCGCCATAATATGTCACCAAAGCCACTTGCATAAATTGCCTTCTTTCTTTAAGCAACATCTTTTTTGTAAACATAATCTGGGATTTTAGTCACCATTCCCTCCCTAAAGTACACTTCCCTAAGTATAACAGACTTAACTCATTGCTTCTTTCCCATAAACACTTGGGAGTAAATGCATAAATGAGGTGCTCTACTTATAAGAATAATAATTTCCAAAATAGGTGTATCTATTTTGCATAAGAGAGATAAAGTTCAATACTTACCTCTCCTTGGCCCGGCCCAGTTAATTTCACAGGTTTCCAATTTGGCTCATCTTGTTTATGGAGTAGAGGATTTCCACTGTTTAAGGCTTCCTTGTTGACACTTAAGATAAAACAACAGGATTACATTTCAATTGCGAGCAGACATCCCATGGCAACAGTCTTAAAGTACAACATGAAATATAGCCTAACAAGCCAAGTCAAAGAATTCTAGAAAATCACATAAATATTTCCAGATCTTATCCAATTCCTAAAACAACGTTATCAATGTTTTTCTGCCTATCCTAATTAATAGCATTATCAAGAATTAACATATGTGACTGAATTAGAAGCCTGTCCCTGATAATCACTGGGTATATTCTACTATGATATATGTTTAAGAATAGTAGCAGCAGAATTAGCTCAAGAAAACAGATGGATTTGATAAGGGAAAATACTACGTCCCCAAATCTTTAAAATCAGTCTTAGAAGGGACCTTTTATTCTAATCATTATAAAATACCTGATAAGTAGCTACTAAGTGATGAAGATCCCATTACTTTGTTTTATACTGAGATGGTTTCTCCTGGTTAGCAAATTTCCTTTCTGAAATCCCTCTGTAGCTTTCATCTACTATCTTAGTTTTAAAACTGTTATACAGAACAGTGGGGTGCCTGGGTGGCTCAGTCAGTTAAGCATCCAACTTCGGCTCAGGTCATGACCTCATGGTTCATAAGTTCAAGCCCTGCATGAGGCTCTGTGCTGTCAGCTCAGAGCCTGGAGCCTACTTTGGATTCTGTGTCTCCCTCGCTCTCTCTCCCCCTCTCTCACTCACACTCTGTCTCTCAAAAATAAATAAACGTTAAAAAAAATTTTAACTATTATACAGAACAAAGTCAACACTAGAAGGATAAGAAATTGTTATTAAGTTAAAAGAGGTATGCCATACAGATAGCAGTGTTAGTTTATGAAAATTTAATTTTGCTTGAATAACCACATGTGACTACTTTATCATTAAATTCTGTTATCTACCTTAACTCAGAACCATGAATCTTAAGCTTTATCAACATACCATTATCCTCTCCTTAGAACTATATGCTCACGGAGAATCATACCTTACCTTCTAACATAGTGGTGGGTTTAAAGTACATACTAACTTATAATACAACTAACTAACTAACAACTAACTGCTCTCATGCAAAATCTTCCATTTAATTTTTATAAGTGAAGACCAAGGGGCCATAAAAGTTATACTGTCCCTTACCCTATGCATAAATCCCTAAACAAACCAAAATAGATGGCAACCTTTCCTAGCTAAAGGCGTCTCAGGTATCTCCCTTTTTGACCAACACACGATCAAACCTAGCAATCCTAGGCTATCCTAAAAGATTCCCTTTCATCAAAATCTGTCTTGCCACAGTTAAGCCTATTGGCCTTTGATTTATTCTCAAAACAAGGAACAATGTTTGATAGCATCTGAACACCCTAGCCAATTTTTAAACTCACAGCATTTTCTTTATATTTCTCTATGATTTCTTTTTTGTTCTCATTCATTAACCAGATGAAGGCCACAATGCACTTCATCTATAGAAAGTGCGTTTCTTTTCTATAGAAAGAACACTAATCTAAAATTACTTCCTAATCATGAAATCCTATGGTGATTTCTAATCATGAAACTCAAGTTCCATTCCCAGCTATTTCTCTCAGTATGTGATTTTGAACAAGTCATTTCATCTCTATAGGCCTAGTGAGCTCATCTATAATAGTATGGCAACTGGACAAAATAGTTTAGAATTACCAGCATTTGCAATTCTATAAAATGCTAAGGTTTATAGTATTACTTATACAATAAAAGAAGACTTAAAGTATGAATTTTATTTAAGCTTTCACAGAAACAACCTAACACATAATCATTTTGAAGATAAATAGATCTTAATGAGGCAAAACAAACTAGATCAAGTACCCTTAAGATTGTTTATCTTGGAAAATGACAAAAGTAATTTACAAGGATTCACAAGAATGATTAATGTTTTTGAAATCTATAAATAAGCCTTTCACAGAATTGATTCATGGATCCAACAACTACACAAACATACAACACACACACCTCCCATCACTAAACTTAATCAGAATGACAGGAAATAATGTTTTTAACACTCTGATGGGCTTATATATGCTTATACAAAGTGTCTGAACTTTTGGGCAATCTCTAGGTTAATGGGCAGGTATAGGACCTCAAGCTGTCATTTAGTCCAACTGCGTTTCATAATACCATACAGAAACCCCTAATGGAAAAAAAAATACCAATGATTTTTTGCTCGTATTTACAAAGAGTTTCTATAAAATCTGTATGTAATTTTAAAGACAAAAATATTTAAAAGCTCAAGCTATGATAAGAGAGAAAAGGTTATTTTCATAGTTAATGTGAAATTTAATTTTTTTTAGCTCTAAGATATATACCCTCCTTTCATTTAAACACTGACATTCTTGTGGCACCGTGGTGGCTCAGTTGGTTGAGCATCTGACTCTTGATTTTGGCTCAGGTCATGATCTCATGGTTGTGATATCGAGCCCCATGTTGGGCTCCACATTTATACAGAGTGTGGAACTTGCTTGAGATTCTCTCTCTCCCTCTCTGCACCCCCCCCCCCCACTTTGTGTGCTTGCTCTCTCTCTCTCTCTCTCTCTCTCTCAAAAAATATTTAAAAACAAAACACTGACATTGTCCCAGGAGAACTAAAAGAATCCACTATACAACAAAGACTTAATAAAATTTCTTAAATTTTATCATCTTTGTTTTTATGTTCCACTTAAAAAGTGCTTTTCTCATGATGACCACAAGTTAAGAAAACTTAAAAGTATAAAGAACTTCCACTCATATGAGGCATCCACTTAAGTAGTCAAACTCCTAGAAACAAAGTAGAATGGTGGTCACAAGGAGGGACGCCTGGGTGACTTAGCCAGTTGAGTGTCCAATCTTGGTTTCAGCCCAAGTCATGATCCAAGAGTTGTGGGATTGAGCCACATTGGGCTCAGTGCTGAACAAGGAGACTGCTTGAGATTCTCTCTCTCTCTCTCTCTCTCTCCTCCTGCCCCTCTCCCCTGCTTTCAAGTACACATGCACACTCTCTCAAAATAAAAAAGAAAAAGAAAAAGAAAAAGAGAAAGAGAAAGAGAAAGAGAAAGAGAAAGAGAAAAAGAAAAAGAAAAAGAAAAAGAAAAAGAAAAAAGAAAAGAAAAGAAAAGAAAAGAAAAGAAAAGAAAAGAAAAGAAAAGAAAAGAAAAGAAAAGAAAAGAAAAAAGAAAAATGGTGGTTACCAGGGGCTTGGAGTAAGGGGAAAGGGCTGGTTGCTGTTTGATAGGTAATAGAGTTTCTTTTGCAAGATGAAAAAGTTCTAGAGATCCACTGTACAACAATGTGCATATAGTTAACACTACTGTCGTATGTAATTAAGAATGGTTAAGATGGTAAATTTTATTCTTTTTTGTTTTTTACTACACACCAAAAATGTATAAAGTACTCAGTGAAGACCCAATAGGCCAGGAGCTGGGACAAAGTACATTAACTTTAAAGTGTGACAATAAAAACCTGGACTTGCCTCACATGAAAAATCTAAGACAACCAGCATTTGCCGAATGCCTAGCCTACTATGTTTATAGGCACTGTATTGACCTTCACAAATGCTTTCTCACTTAATGAGGAAAAACCAAAAAACTCCATCTATGCTTAGTCAAAGATTCCTATGGTATAATTATATCCAATTTCAGGAACCCTGCTAGAGTCAACATTAAGGGAATTTTTTTACACAGAGAAAATGGCTCATTTCGGCAGCACCCATACAAATAGTTGAGGTAGATTAAAGCAACTTAGCAAAATTCTCCAAAAAGTTTCCCATTTACACAGAAAATAAATATCATTTCACTTACAGGGAAATACTCATATTGTCCTTTGGTGTGAAGAAAATGACCCTAGTAGTTCCATCTCTGGAAGGGCCATCAGATTTGTGGATGTAAGACTGAGCTGGCCTATGATGCTCTCTTTTGGAAACACGATTATTAGAAAGTTTACAGGCTACATTCATTTGGGTACACATTCTGTCTGTCTTGGATAATTCCTTGGTAGTAGCAGATTGGTATGGGCCTCCTTTCCTTTCAAAGAATAAGGTGACAGGTCGGTCCTTCTGGGACAGGTGAGCAGAAGCGCTGTCTTTTGGAAGAACTGCATCTTTTACAGTTACTAATGGAGGCCCTAGTACATTGGGTTCTTCCTTATTTGGGGTATTCAGAATGAGGAGAGAGGACGGCCTCTCTACTCTTTGTTTTGATGGATGGAAAGATGGTGCCAGGAACAACTCCCCAGTTCGTGGCTTTTCAATGGTCTTGAAGGCTTTACGCTCCTTCTCTAAAATATCTGTTTGCTGACGAATTTGTTCCATCATCTCTTTTTCATTCTGCTGCTGCAAATGCTTTTGCCTTTCTTCCTTCTCAGTGTTTAGCTTTTCTAACTTCTTCAGCACAGTATTAGAAGAATCTGTATTCAAAGACATGACAACTTGATTTTCTCCGGAGGAGTGGTACTTTCTGGCTTCCCTGTTGATATCCAAAGTAAGAGCTGAAAGTGCTTCTTCACTTTCTAATAGCTTGTTCCTCTGGATACCTGTGTCTAGTTGGGAACTTGTTTTCAGTGGATCTTGTTGAGGAATATAAAAAAATGTAGGAAGACTATTTGAAATAAAGGGGTCTCTCAGCTGTGGCTTACAGGTAATAGATTCAGAACTGCAAACCAATTTTTCCTTCACAGTCCCATTCTTCAAATGCACTGAGTCAGAGGGTGTTCCCTTTTCAATCATGGTATAGTTAGTCTCACTTGAGGAACTGAGGGCATTGTCCTGTGAATCAAATTTTGGACTGCTAGATATTTTAGGTGACAGACTCTGCAAGTCTCCTTCATCTAATATTATGGACTCAAGTTTGCTCTTCTGGCTTTCCTCACAGCTCAGATGTTCCAAACTTCCTTGAGAGCTTTCACTGTCAGGTGTACCCTGTAGAGACTGAAGACCTTCAGGCATCAGTTCTGTAGACCATCTACGTTCCTCTGAAGGAGACATGCCACCAAGAGAACGAACTTTTAGCAATTCTAAACTGAATATAGCTTGCTCTAGTTCTCTCATTCTCCGACTTTCTCTTTTGGCCCGACCTACTTTTTTCTGGTGGAGATCCTCTAAGGACTTAGGTCTCTCTCTTACAATCACTTCTTCCTGCAAGTCCATACCACTTTGGCTTCTGGCTCTCTCCTGTTGCTTGTTTGGGGACTCTTTCAAGCAGTCCATTGAACTCTCCTGGCTAATTCGATTACTCTCTATCACAGATTTACATTCCTCTATAGCTTTCACTCTGTTGTCAAAGGAACAATCCTCCCATTCTGAAGGGTCTGAGCCCTGAATTTCCAGAGCTCCATATGGCTCAAGATCTGCCAATCCAAATTCTAGTTTTGTTTCTTTCAGTCTTTGTTCTTTTAAAACTTTAAATCTATATAACAACAGGAAAAAAAAAATGGGTTAGAAAGATTTTTTAGTTACTACTGGAGAGAATACACTTTACTGAGAATTTAAGAAATAATTTGAAAGTTTCAAAATTTTCTTCTTAAACTAACTTGGATGCACATTTCATAATTCTATTTCTATGAGTGAGATACTTTATTAAGTACATTAATCCTAATAGGTCATCCTAGTCAAAACATAAATTAACTCAGAAGTAAAGCTCTCATTTTAAAAATAACTTTATTTTAAGGTAAACGTTAATAATGAAATTAAAGTTTCTGAAGATAAAAACAACTGAATATTGCCAAATTTTAAAGACTCAACCTAATGTAAAATCAATTCTTAGTGGTTGTAACTGTAGACCATGCAGGTTTTCAATCCAATTTAATTCAATAAGTATCTGTTTAGCTTCTTTTAGAGACCATACAATGTGGGTTAAAACTGCTAGGAACATCACAGCCTAGTGGAGAAGACGAAATTGTACATAACCAATTCTAATACAAGTTAGGCAAGTGTTAAGAGCAAAGATATAAACAAAATAGCTGAAGAGAAAAGGAGTAAGTATCAAAACAATACAGATTACCTTTGTCTTGCTCTGAATCCTCTACATATTGATTGCAAAAGGATAATTTTGCTCCTTTGTTCTTGATACCTCTTACTTTCCCTGTAGCCTTTCCATCTTGCCTGAATACAGACAGCAGCCATGTGCCTCTGCCTATAGCATTCCTTCCATCTCTGCTGGATGATGATGGCTGCAGTCCGGAGCTCCAAATACCGCTGCCTCTCCACATGAGCACGCCAGGAAGACTGGAGAAGCGTGGCTGCACTAGCCAAAACTAAAGCATCCTTCTGCACAGCTACATTTCTGGCTTGCTTCTGATTTAGATAATTCCTCCAGAATCGCTGTGAGGAAGACAAAACAATAGAAATGGCTGTCATAACTTATACCACATTTTGACAGAAAAAAGAAAAAAAATAAATGTATTGTGTTGTAATTAGAGATTAAATGGCTAAATAGCTAAATTGCACCTGATTAAAGTGAAAAAAAAAAGCTTTCTTTTCCAGATATGCTTGGCTAAAACAATTCTTAGAGAATATAACCTCAATGAAGTTAATTATAGAACTTAAAATAATTTAAAAGTTTTTGATGCTTTAACAAATTACATTATCTTCTCGGGCTATAGTTTTGCCAATATTAATGGGTTTAAGGTCAACATGCACATGTTTCAAAGATAAATATTCTAAAAATTTTCTTGTATTAAAAGAAAAGGGCCTATGGAGGAGAACAGAACGGTCATCATATAAATCAGTGAAGGAAAAAATAAAACAGATAAAATATGAAATAAGATACCTATCATCCAAGAGGAGTACAGAGCAAGAGCAATGTATATATAACTCTCAAATATCACTCAGGAAACAATCAAATAAAAATATTTGATTAAGGCACATAATTCCTTTGCCCCTAACCATAGTGTACAAGACATTACAGCTATAAATTCAATTTAATTTAACTTCAACTCCATCGATGTTTATCAATGGTCTATTAGTATATGCCAGGTAATCTTTTAGATGCTATGAACATTTCAAAAATGAATAGGACACATTGTCATCAATGAAGAAGTTTATATTCTTATTCAAATGTTTCACAGTAAAATTCTAGTTACTAAAATAAAAGCCAAATAAACTAGCAAATCTCATGCAAGAAATCCTTTACTTCCCACCTGGATAATGATGCATGCCTGTCTCAGGTGGAGGAAATGCTGCCTACACAGCAGGACCCTGAACCATCGCTGCAACAATATGATTCTGCGCAGCACCTCTTGGTGAAGCAGATCTTGTAGGTGCTGTCGTTCCTGCTCCTTTAGGAACACCTACCAAAAAGAAGAAAGATGAGGAATACAGCTTATGAAGAAATAAGAAATTTATTTCATGAATCATCTTTTTGTGGTAAGCTTCTTTTTTTTTTTTTAATTTTTTTTTTTTTAGCGTTTATTTACTTTTGAGACAGAGAGAGACAGAGCATGAACGGGGGAGGGTCAGAGAGAGAGTGGGAGACACAGAATCTGAAACAGGCTCCAGGCTCTGAGCTGTCAGCACAGAGCCCGACGCGGGGCTCGAACTCACGAACCGTGAGATCATGACCTGAGCCGAAGTCGGACGCTTAACCGACTGAGTCACCCAGGCGCCCTTCTGTGGTAAGCTTCTTTAGAAAAGAATACAGTGGAAGAAATGAAAAGCAGTACTGATAAATATTTCTATCAATATATCCAAAGAAGTCATTCTCAAATTAAAAAAAAAAAAAAGCCATTAGAATATAGAAAGAGACATTAAAACATAGAAGGGGAAATGAAACAGTGAACACGAATACAAAATTCCCAGTTTTAGAGATTCACTGCCATCATGAACCACTTGTACCACTGGTAAAAGGTCATATTGTTCAAGGATGTTAGGGTGGGGGGATGATCATAATATGAATAAACCAATAATAACAGTCTTTTTGAAACCCAGTATGCTGGGCTTCTTGCTACCCAAAGCTATTAATCAATTTATTTACTATTTCATGCCATTAATAAATCTTTAGGGGTTTAGGAGGAAACAAATATAACTTAAACATAGTCCCTCTGAAAACAGAATTTGCACTTCACCCTTAAAAGCAGGTAGATATTAAAACCTATATGTATCTTTAAGGTGTACAATGTGACATTTTGATGTATGTATACATTATGAAGTAATTACCACCAACTAATTGATATCCATCACCTCCCCCTTCTGTCAAAAATTTAACACTATTTTAAAAAAGAAGAGATATTAGATACACAAATAGGAAAACAGTAAACTGTAAGGCAAAAGACAGAGGGCTCTACCTAAGCAAAACAAGGAGCAGGAAATAATAACAAATGTACACGTACATGGCAGCATGTACAGGAGACAACCGAATAATCTTCATAAAGAAATTAAATGATATGAAGTCACAATATGGAGGTTCTTGAAGAAGAGAAAGATGTTTGAATTTAACGGGAGGTTATCAGGTGATTATTATTCAGCAGAAAGTCAACATAAAAGAAAAGTATATTAAGATGATGGTTTTGGTACTATGGGTAGAGTGACTTAAATGGAATGACAAATAGACTGAAATCGGATGAGGAATTACTGTAAGAGAACTATAACTGAGAGCAAAGGAACAGACTAAAATGCCAGCAGAAGGAATGAAGAAAAGGGGCATGACGTGAGAATCATTTGTGAGAAGACACAGAACTTTGTAAAAGGATTAAGGTGAAGGGTCAGGCCAAATAGCATTACAGTTTTTAGCCTAAGAACCTAGAAGAAGGATGAGAGAGAAAAGAATAGATGAAAATTAAGGACAGTAGGGTAATTTGGATAAGCTCACTTTGGGCAAGTTGAGTTGAAGATTACAGTAGAATACCTAGGGAGTCATTGTTTTTACGCAGATAAAAACCTTAAGCAGACCTAGAGCACTGGCCAGAAGCTCTTTGGTTAATACTGACTATATTAAGTAAAAATCTTGGCCTAATCAATTTCCTTATAACTGGTACAGTATCTTTTTCAGAAATGTTCTCTGGGGCAAAGATCGCCATTATTATCTAAGTATAAAAATTCACTCAAATTTGACAAGGAGTGTATATATTATATTTACCATGGATTTTCCAACTTGATAGTTATCTGAATTAAGATTTATTTTCCTGAAGAAATCCTGAATGTTAAATTTGGATGGAATAATATTTCGGGGAAGAAGTACATGGAAGTGGCTCACAAAATCCTGAAAAATGAAAAGAAAAATGTTGTAAAATCACAAGAAAATTATAAACATGTCTAAACTATGTGTAAAATGTAAACATGGGTCTAAATTAGCTAGCTGTCCTTTTATTGATCCTTTTCTCATCTTCTAAACAGACTGAAACCAAGAAAGTATTTAATTAAAAAAACTACAAAACAGTTAATTTGTAAAATGGGGGTGGGGTGGAGAGAAGATAGTGAGTTCTACATATTTTGTTATCAAAAGGGAATAGAAGAAGAAAAAAGCAGAAACTATCCCTTTTGAGAAAGTTGTGTTAAAGACCAAAGAAAAAGTTATTTAATAAGAATTGAAATTTTTAGCAAAAAAACATGCAAAGGTGTCAGCTATTACAGGGTATAACTGAGAACAAAGCGTTCCCGCCCAGAAACAGCAAAGAATCTGTTCAGCTGCTGAAAAGCTTCAACATAATTTCTATACCCATAGCAGCAGTAGCTGATGAGAATAACTGTGAACCTTGCTGGCAGCTTACTATAAAAGAAAATCTTGCTGAGAAAACTTTACATAAACCTAAATAGAATCGTCTCTTGAACCAGGTAGCTCTGATTGAACTATTTCCATTACTGAAGTAATCAGCAGGAGGAACTACTATGTTACAAGTAAACTTAGTATAAGTCAACATTCAGATAAAATGAGACTAGCCAGGAACTGGATTCGATTACAACACATAAATAAGACTGCTGCCATTCAATGGAAGTGAGTACTTTCTATCCCTCTTCAATTCTGTATACAAAAGATGGAATGGAAAGGAAGAAATAAGAGAAATAAACAAGTGAGCCCCAAATGAAAAACAAGACACAGGAATCACTTAATTATGTGTATATAAATTTAAATATCACTATAAAAGCATAACCTGGAAAGAATATTTGCAGCTGTATCCAGATTGGCGAATTCGAACTGTCTCTAGCATCCCAGTGTACCGAAGCTGTCGAAGTACCAAAGCATCGTTGAACCTTAATGGCAGCTAAATCAAAGCAAATGGAAAAAAAACAGATTAACCCGGAAGAAGAGATCTCCAAATTAATGTTTTCCTCATAAGTATAGTCAACTTTTGAGTATCTAAAAATTGGAGATTGTCAGGTTAAGACACAACAGAGGTGACAGGAAAATCTACCTCCTCAGCTGGTAGCTTCAGAAAAGTTCTAAGTGCCTGACCCTAGGGAAAAAGGAGAAACCAAGCTTCCAGCTTCTCTCTAGTTGTAGAGGGAGAGGACCTTCAAAGCTAAAAAGGAATGTAGTTACCCACAGGAGGAGCAGACATAGTCTAGTCCCTATAAAAATCTGTAACAAGATTAATCTACATATATGTAGTCAAGAGTGTCTGTATTTTTGTTTTTAATTAAGATTTCTCTCTATAATTTCAATCAGAAACCACCCACTCCACTCTACCAGTTGCCTTGGTTAATGGAGAGCTGACAGATTCTTCATTTAATGACTAGTACAAGGTTAAGAACAGTTTTTTCTCTAAACACTTTTTGCTAGTAATACCAGTAGGATACAATGAAAAACAAAAAATTCCTACAGTCCCTGAGAACTGACCTCCTCAATGCACAAGCATTGATAAGGAAGAAGCTAATGGGAGGCAGTCACTCATCACCAGTCACAACACCCTGTCACTTGTAGGTATCTCAGTAGGCATGTTTTCCGATATTCAAAAGATATATTTGGATATTCTGATATTTCTCCCTATTCTCTAAATACTATTTTTAATGATCCGCAAAGGCAATCCCAAACATTTTCCTGCAGGGAAATGGGGCATACCAGCTATCAAAGAAAAAAAAATCAAATATGCAACTTATGTTAATAATAGTCAATGTTTATTTAGTACTTATTCTGTGCCCTGAAATACTTCATTAATTGAACTCTCTGTATAACAAGGTCTTCATTAATAATAAGGACTCAAAGGTTCTATTTAACTGTAAATAAAAAGGTGTCCTTTTTTGTTACTATAAAAGAACAGCTAAGATTTACTGAACAATTAGTAGGGGCCAGTAACATTTTAAGTACTTTGCAGGTAGTGACTCAGGTATACTAGTTCCAAAACACTATGAGTCTGGTCCTATAATTATAGTATATTCTTACAAAGATGAAAACTTTTAAAAGTCACAGAAATGGTTAAGTTCACAAAGCTTGTAAACAGCAGTTGAAGACTGCTTCCTAAAAATTAAGAAAGCTGGACACAATTCATACTATACATTTATAGTACTATAGAACTACACATTTTTAGCTGTTCAGCCTAGGAACTATATTTTCCTATGATGAACATAAAGGAATATGACAAATGTTTGTATTTATTAGGTATATTCTGCAAAGCTGTAATTAGGAGACCTATTATCGAAAGCAGAAGGAATCAAGAATGTCCACAGTATGTTATTTTACAGAGGCAAAAAGCTCTAAACAAATTCTTTAAGAATGACAGGTTATATACAAACAAGAAAGATTAATCTCAGGGTAACAAAAGTTGCATAAAACTCTTTTTTATGATGGAATTTCAAAACATATTTGCTTCTCAGATTCTAGGAAACACTGAATCAAGTGCATGTAAACACGGAATAGGCAAGTAAATACAGAAAATAAAAGGATATCCACAGAAAATACAGAACCTGGTTTTCCTTAAAAAGATTATAGATAGCTCTTCCCTACCACTTGCTCTCCTTAAAAAAAAAAAAAAAAGAAAAAATGTAAAGCCTGATTTGAAGTAAGCTGAGCTAGAAGCTCTCATTTACAGGACATTTTTACCTTTTCAGCATTAGAGCGAATGCATTTCACAAAATATGGTTCTGCTTGACCAAGGGTCTCCATCAGTTTGCTTAATGAGGCCTGCAATACAAAGCAATGTAATTAGCATTTTCTCCCATTCCAAACTGGCAGGAAATAATTTATAGGTACAAAAAATAATGTTGGCAAACTATGCAGAAACGATTGGTATACACAGGAATAGCTTTCTTTCTGAAAAGCAAATTTATTTCCATACTGATTAGGGTAATTTAGTAATTTAAGGATGGTAGTTTAATCTTAAAGCTGATAACTTGGCAATAGTAAATACTGCATATATATTACAGAATAACCTCCTAATTCTAGACTTTTCTTCACATTTCATGAAGCAATTTATTCAAACTCATGCATTCCTAGAACAACTTGGAAAATCATCCAGTAGGGTATCCACTAGCTAATATTCTCCCACTTTCAGTGTTCATGTCAGTGATATCCCCTCTTTCATTCTTAATATGATAATTTGTAGTTTACTTCTTTTTTTTTCCTGACTAGTCTATCTAGAAGTTTATAATTTTTTTATGTTTTCAAAGAACGAGCTTTTTGGTTTCGTTGATTTTTTTCTATTATTTTTCTGTTTTCAATTTCATTGACTTCTTTTATCTTTATCATTTCATTCCATCTGCTTGCTTTGGGTTTAATATATTTTTCTTTGGCTAGGTTCCTAAAGTAGTAGTTTACATTATTGACTTGAGACCTTTCTCATTTCATTAAAAGCATTTAATGTTATCAATGAACCCTGGAGCACTGCTTTAGCTGCACTGTACAAACTTTGATATTTTCATTTCATTTAAAATATTTTTAAAATCTTCCTCCTTCTTTGACTCATGTATTATTTAGATGTCTGCTTTTTATTTTCCAAATACCTGGGGGTTGTTATCTTTCCTTTATTGATTTCTAGTTTCATTCCATCTTATGCTCAGATAACATATTTTGTTTTTTAGTATTCCATCTATTGGCTTCTCTGTTATATTTCTTTGTAGTATTTTTCAGTGGCTACTCTAAGGATTACAATATGCAAACCTAACTTGTCATAGTCTACTTAGGGTTAATATTTTATGACTTCAAGTAAAACTTAAAAGCCTTACAACCATATAGACTCCTATTATTACCATCATATATAAGCAACATACAACTTTTTTACTTTTAAGTGTTCTTTTTTCTTGTATATGCTATTGTAGTACAAGATACATAAAATGCTTAAATCATAAGTATACAGTCTGATGAATTTTCACAAAGGGAACACATTCTTACAACCAAAGCCCAAATCATTAAACAAAATATTACCAGAAATTCAGAAGCCCTTCTATCCCATCCCATTGAATTTAGCAAGGTCACTGTACATAAATTACCTACCTCCACACCTGAACCAAGGGTAACCATTACCCTAATCTCTAAGATGGCAACTTAGTTTTGTCTGCTATATGAGTTCATATAAAAAAAAAAAGATATACTAGGTACTAGCTTGTATTTGTTGCATATATTATGTACATTTTCAGTGCTATATAGTAATGATTCATTATATGACTATACCACAATTAAATAATCCATTTAAGGTAGATATTTGTTTGTTTCAGTTTGGGCTGTTATAAAGTTGCTGTGGACATTCTTCAACCTATCTTTTAGCTATTTCCAAATACCTGCATCAGTTTATATTTCAATAGAAGTGTATAAAAGTTCTTCTGGTTGCTCCACATCCCCACTAACACTTTGTATAATCAGTCTTTTTTATTTCAGCCATGCTGGCAAGTGTGTAGTTAATTTGCATTTCTCTGATGAATAATAATGTTGGGCCAGTATTTAATAGGCTCACTGGCCTTCTGGATTACATCTTTTGATTTCAGACAGTTTTGACTGCACAAGGCTTTGTACCATTTGTATTAGGGTGTCAGTCTTTTTAAAAATTGATTTGTGGTTCTTCGTTTATTCTACATATATAAGGTGCTTTTCAGATATATTGCTAGTATATTTTCACACCCTGTACCTTGCACTTTCATTCTCTTAAGAGTGATGTTTTGTTTTTAACTTTATTGAAATACAAATTAAATACTATAAAAATGTACCCATTATAAGTGTACAGATCAATGATTTTCAGTAAGTTTACATAATTGTGCAAACATCACATTAGATGAGATATAGAAATCTTCCACTACCCTAGAAAGTTCCCTCCTGCCCATATGCAATTAATAACTCTTCCTGCTTACAGTCCCAGAAAACCACCGATCTGATTCCTGCTGCTATAAACAAACCATCTTTGAAAAAAATAGCCCATTTTAGACTTATTTTCCTTTGATTATAAAACCAATGTGAAGGTACTGTAAAAAAAAACTTAAGACACAGATATATGTTCCAAGAATAAAAGTCAGCTTGACAATTATATATAACTGTTATTTAATTTATTGTGATATTTATTCACAAATGCCCAGTCACAACAAAAAGAAATGGATCTATGTACACAAAGTTAAAATAAAACCAGAAAAACCTACCATCTCATTTAGTTAAATATCGATAGCAGAAGCATGAAGTTTAAAAATACATATAGGAAAAAAAACATACACCTTATGTTAACAGTGACTATATCTGGGCCATAGGGTAAAAGGAAGATTTTGTTTATAATAGCAATTTCCTGCTGCCTGTCTCCTCACATTGAAAGCAATGAATTACTCTTTGGGATATCCACTATCCACAGATACAACAATGAAAAAGAAAGGCAGCTGACTTTTTCCACCACTGTAACTTTTCTCCAAAATGACCATCATAAAATGGCTTTTAAGTCATATGAATCATATTCCATTCAGGTACCTTGCAGATCATTTTGACCTTTCAATGCTGATCTGAATGAAACAGATTCCTGATTTTAAAAACTTTTTTTATAAAAAGATAACAAAAGAAATAACCTGAAACTGGGCACTGATGCTGGGAGGCTTTTTCTTCTTGTGCAAATGAAGAAGAGACTTGGTAATGCGATCCTGTAGTGTCAGTCTTGTCAGGTGCTTTAAAGAATTTACCTCTAGCAAGTGCTGAAAACAAGCAAGAAAAATCAAATTCTTCACATAAATTAATTAAAGAACAGGGAAACCAAAATTCTAAGCCAGTTTCCATTATCACCTATGTATGACTGTGGTGAATATTAGAAATTGATATTCCATATCCATCTCACCCTCCTGCTTTCTCGCAGAAGCTTTCCAGGTAAAAAGAAAACGGCATTTCTCAAACTCTCTTGCATCTGGGCTCCAGATAGGATTTAAGTTTATCATTTAAATTCTAACGCATGAGGGGCGCCTGGGTGGCACAGTCGGTTAAGCGTCTGACTTCAGCCAGGTCACGATCTCGCGGTCCGTGAGTTCGAGCCCCGCGTCAGGCTCTGGGCTGATGGATCAGAGCCTGGAGCCTGCTTCCGATTCTGTGTCTCCCTCTCTCTCTGCCCCTCCCCCGTTCATGCTCTGTCTCTCTCTATCTCAAAAATAAATAAACGTTAAAAAAAAAAATAAATTAAAAAAAAATAAATTCTAACGTATGAAATTGGGAAGGTATAACTGAGGCAGACTTTGACTACTAGCTTCTGTTTCTTCTGACAACCATATATACCCAAGTACTTTAGCTTTCTAAATGGATCCTAATGTCCAGGCACCACCTTTGTGAGTTGAGAGGCAGAGCACAGGGAATTTGTGTTGTTACTGCAACTCTAGTAAATGCACCTTAACCCTGGAGCCAATAGTTGTGGCAGCTTCCTCCTGATCCCTGGATCACACCACAGGTAGTATGCACCTGGAAGCAGCAGCTGGAATGGCAGCTTCCTGCTTTCTTAGCTGATTACAGCTGGGGTCAGTTCTGCACTGCTATTTTAATACTCTGAAACTCTAAAACTTCTAATGATTTTGTAAGTGCCTATTTGAATTAAGTCTTTTTCTACTTAAAAATATCTACATTTATTATTGCTAACTGTAACTGAATCCTGACTCACAGAGACAATAAATTTAATCCCAGGGCTACAGAGGGTATGCCAGAAACACACACAGAAACAAAATAAAACATAAACCCTATTAACCACGATCCTGGCAAATTAATTATCAATCTTAATAATAAGATAGGAGTTACACATAAAGCAAATACAAATAATACAAAATGGGGTGTTAATAAAGTATTTGAGAGCTTTTGCAGCCAATTACAATTAAAAGTAATTTTTTCTAATATTTATTATTTATTTTTGAGAGAGAGAGGCAGAGTGCGAGCAAAGGAGGGGGAGAGAGAGCGGGAGACACAGAATCTGAAGCAGGCTCCAAATCAGCACAGAGCCCAACGCAGGGCCCAAAGCCATGAACCATGAGATCATGACCTGAGCTGAAGTCGGATGCTCAACTGACTGAGCCACCCAGGCGCCCTAACTTTTTAAACCATACCATATTTATGGAAGTGAGCTTGCCCATGGAAAGAATATATATATACATATGTACAACTATATAATGTTATTTAAAAAGCTCTAAAAATTTTATTGTATGAGAAGCACAGAACTGAGTTAAAAACAACAAATTTAAAAGTCTTAAAAATATTAATTTTCACAATATAAACACCTAAAAATATAAACCTTCAAGTGGCAACAAGTACAATACATATTTTAACAGATACAACTAAATAAAATTTTTCTAGCAATGACAGACTTATTATCTGTACTAAGAAATGTAAAAATTCCTTTAAAAATTCATCCTGAAATTAAAATGAACAGAAGACATGAAACAGGCAATTCTCAAATAAAGTATAAATGACATATAACATGATGACAATCAATCAACCTGATTTATAATAAAAAAAAAGCACATTTCTTTTAAAGAGATTTTCTGCATATCAGATTGGCAAACATAATAAACACTGACAAAACCCAATATTCATGAGGTTGTGAAGAAAGACATATTTATGCACTGTTCTTAAGAATGCAAATCAGTATAGCCTTCCTGATAAACAATTTCACATCTAGATATTTATTTAAGGAGATTATCAAACAAGATCTGAAAGTTATTTTTGACAATGCTTCAGAAAACAGTGAAAAACAACAGAGATATGCAATTATAAGGAATTATTTTCATAAAGTATGATTTAGTCACACAACTAAATTCTATACAGTTCATAAATATACTGTAACCTGTATTTACTGACACAGAAAAATATTTGCAACCCTGTCCACTCCTATCACTTTTATTCAACATAGTACTGGAAGTCCTAGCCCCAGCAATCAGACAAGAAAAAAAATAAGAAGCATCCATATTGGTAAAGCAGAAGTTAAACTGACACTATTTGCAGATGATATAATACTACATATAGAAAACCCTAAAGACTCCAAACAGAAAACTATTAGAAATAATAAATGAATTCAGTAGTTATAGAATACAAAATTAATATGCAGAAATCAGTTCTTTCTATACACTAATAATGAGTAGCAGAGAGAGAAAATAAATAAACAATTCCATTTGCAATTGCACCAAATAGAATAAAATAACTAGGAATAAACTTAACCAAGAAGGTGAAAGACCTATACTCTGAAACCTAAAAAACACTGATGAAAGCAACTAAAGGTGGCACAAATGGAAAGATATTCCATGCTCATGGATTGGAAGAACTAATATTGTTAAAATGCCCATTCTATCCAAAGCAATCTACAGATTCAATGCAATCCCTATCAAAATACCAACTGCATTTTTCAAAGAACTAGAACAAATAACCTTAAAATTTGTATGGAGCCACAAAAGATCCTGAGTAGCCAAAGAAATCTTGAAAAATGAAGAACAAAAATGGAGATATCGCAATCCCAGATTTCAAGATATACTACACCAAGCTGTACTACCAAAAGAATATGGCACAAAAATAGACACATAAGTCAATGGAACAGAATAGAAAGCCCAGAAATAAACCCACGACTACATGGTCAATCTGTGACAAAGGAAACAAGAATATACAATGGGGAAAAGACCATCTCTTCAATAAATGGTATTGGGAAAACTGGACAGCTACATGCAGAAGAATGAAACTGGACCACGTTCTCACACCATACTCAAAAATAAACTCAAATTGGATTAAAGACCTAAATGTAAGACCTGAATCCATAAAAATCCTTGAAGACAGCACAAGCAGTAATTTCTCTGATATCAGCCATAGTAACATTTTTCTAGATAGGTTTCTTCAAGAAAGGGAAACAAAAGCAAAAATAAGCTACTGGGAGATCAAAATAAAAAGCTTTTGCACAGCAAAGGAAGCCATAAACAGAATGAAAAGGCAACAAACTGAATGGGAGAAGATATCTGCAAATGATATATCCAATAAGGGGTTAGTAAAAAGAACTTCTACAACTCAATGCCAAAAAATAAGTGATCCAATTAAAACATGGGCAGAAAACCAAAGAGACATTTTTCCAAAGAAGACATACAGACGGTCAACAGACACAATAAAAGATGGCTCAACATCACTCATTATCAGGGAAATACAAATCAAAACCACAATGAGGTTTTGATTTACACCTATAAGAATGGCTAGCATTAGAAAGACAAGAAATAACAAGGAATATTGAGCAAGGTGGTGGAGAAAAAGGAACCTTTACACACTGTTGGTGGGAATCTAAATTGGTACAGCCACTAAGAAAAATAGTATGGAGGTTCCTCAAAAAATTAAAAACAGATATACCATATGATCCAATAATTCCACCACTGGGTATTTTCACAAAGAAAATGAAAACACTAATTTCAAAAGATGTTTGCATCCCTGTGTTTACTGCAACATTATTTACAACAGCCAAGATATGCAAGCAATCCAAGTGTCTATCAACAGATGAATGAATACAGATGTGGGGTGTGTGTATACAAACATACACATATACACACAATGGGACTACTACTTAGCCATAGAAAAGAATGAGATCTTGCCATTTGTGACAACACAGATAGACCTAGAGGGTATTATGTCAAGTGAAGTAAGATAGAGAAACACAAATATCACATGATTTCATGTATAGGTGGAATCCAGAAAACAAAACAGATGAATGAAAAACAGACTCAAATACAGAAAAAAAAAAAGAAAGTGATAGTTGCTAGAGGGGAGGGGTAAAATAGATAAAGGGGATTAAGAAATACAAACTTCCAGTGATAAAATAAAAGTCACACAGATGAAAAGTACAGCATAAAGAATATAGTCAATAATTCTGTAATAACATTGTTGGTGACAGGTTGTGAGCACTGAGTAATGTATAGAATCAATTAATCAATATGTTGTACACCTGAAACTAATATAACACTGTATATACATCAATAAAAATAAATAAATAAAAATAGAGAAATAGATGGGATTCCCGTCACTGATAATTGAATAGAATTTTTTATTTCAGGTGTAGCCAACATGAATATTTTTAAACCATATGAAGTTTAAGGAGAGGTTATCCATTTGAGGAGAGTAAAAAGAATGGTACAAATAGCTAGACTCAGTGCTGGCATTCAAAATACTAAAGTACATACATATACACATACACACACACACACATTGTATATATATACATTTATATATAATATATATACTTACATATTTATACACACACTGTACATATATATGTATGTATATATATAAATCTTGTATATATGTGTATGTGTACACAGACACTGGAATATTACTCAGCCATCAAAAAGAATGAGATCTTGCCATTTGCAATGACATGGATGGAGCTAGAGTAGAGTGTATTATGCCAAGTAAAGTCATTCAGTCAGAGAAAGACAAATACCATATGATTGCACTCATACATGTAATTTAAGAAACAAAACAGATGAACATTGGGGAAGGAAGGGAAAAAAAGAGAGGGAGGCAAACCATAAGATTAACTATAGAAAACAAACAGGGTTGCTGGAGTGGAGGGAAGCAGGGGATGGGCTAAATGGGTGATGGGTATTAAGGAGGGCACTTGTTATGATGAGCACTGGGTGTTCTATGTAAGTGATGGATCACTAAATTCTTTTCCTGAAACAACTATTACACTATATGTCAATTAACTAGAATTTAAATAAAAACTTGAAACAAAAACAAAATACTAAATGGCTAAAGAGACAATGAAGGAAAAAGGAAACACAAATGAACACATAAAGATGTTTGATAATGAAAGTGGTAGCCTTTTTCTCTACATAAAATCTTTTCATGATAAGAACAAAGTACAAACCCTTAACATAAATTTTCTTTGTGCTTTAAAACTATTTACCACTACCAGAAACCACAGAAGCATTGCATTACCTTTTCTCTAGAAGCCAAAGAGGCTTAAGTAGAAGGAAATAATAACTTCATTTTTTTGTTTTTTGAACTAGAAAATCTGAGAATAAATAGCTCTTTCTCAGTTCTTTTAAAATTTTGAAATTCACCAAAAAGGTTACAAGTGACAGAACTTCTTTAGGGGGGTACAAGAGGAAGAAAGAGTAAGATTTTTCTTTCTTTAGTAAATTAAGTAAATACTTCTGGAATGCCATCTCAGCATAAACTTTGTAGATCAGGGTGGGCAAATTACAGCCATGGGCCAAATCCTGTTCACTGATTTTATATGGTTAAAAGAACATTAAAATAATACTTAAGGGCACGTGTAAAATTATATGAAATTCAAATTTCAGTGTCTAAAAATAAAGTTTTGTTGAAATATAGTAACACTTATTCAGTTCCATATTGTCTATAGCTGCATTTGTGCTACCATAGCATAGCTAAGTAGTTACAACATAGACCTGCAGCCTATCTGGGCCTTTATAGAAAAACTTGGCTAACTAATGCTAATGATGATAAGCTAGACAAACACTAATTAGAAACTATTTTTTTTAATTTTTTTTTAACGTTTATTTATTTTTGAGACAGAGAGAGACAGAGCATGAACGGGGGAGGGTCAGAGAGAAAGGGAGACAGAGAATCTGAAACAGGCTACAGGCTCCAGGCTCCGAGCTGTCAGCACAGAGCCCGATGCGGGGCTTGAACTCACAGACCGCAAGATCATGACCTGAGCTGAAGTCGGACGCTCAACCGACTGAGCCACCCAGGTGCCCCTAATTAGAAACTATTTAAAATCAGGTAAAATTCAAAATTTGACCTTAGCCTGGCTTAAGGATAAATGAAAAGATCTAATGTAAAGATGCAATTTCTCAACAAAAAACATTTGTAATTCAAAAGCCTTTCAAACACTGAAATATGAGATATATCACAAATATTTACCTGAACCATTAAGCCTGGCCATTTCCTAACATCCAGTGTTATTTCTAAAACAGATTTAACTGAATATACAAAATTAATCCCTACTTTGGGTACAAATAAGGTACTGCTTATCTGGGATTGTTTATAAAATTGTTTGCATGAATAAAAAAAAAAATATTACAGAATAGGGCACAAACAGAAAAATTCTTTTTCATAATACTCACCTTTGGAAGTCCAGGCTTGGGTTTGAAGTTTTTGCTTCTCCTATAAGACAGATCATATATTAGAAATAACGACAGTACAGATGAATCCTTTCCAGGTCTCTGGTAAAACAATAGATTATATACCCATTTCCAAGATACTGGTCCTCTATATGAAAACACTGTCTAGTTCAACTAAGCAGGCACCTTTAGGAATGAAAAATAAGCAGGGAAAAGGAACAAGAGATACCTGCTCTACAATATAGGTATAAACAGATTCAAGCCTGATAATCAGTAACACAGTGTTGTACATTCAAAACTAAAATTGTTTCCTTTTGGACGTTAATAGAATTCTGCTTTCCTATACCTACAGAAACTTTGTTTCTGTCATTTTAAGACTTTAAAGAAATGTCTAATTTCATAGATTTTTAAAATGTACGTATCAAAAAATTCTTATCTTTCCCTTTTGAATTAAATATTCTCTTCTGCTCTTTTTCTTCTTTATAACCCAATATTATATTCACATCAAGACTTTTTTTAACGGCTAAAGAAATAAAAGGAATAATGCCCAGAGCTCATGAGCATAAGCTGGGGAGTCAGAAAGACCAAAGCTTGAATCTAAAACTCTAGCACTTACTAGTGTAGGAGTTTTAACTTCTCTAAGTCTTGGTTTCACTAATGTGATAATGTAAGATAATGTAGAATGTAATAATGTAAAATGAAGATCATAATACCACCAACCTCTTGGTTGTTGTGAGGACTAAATGAGTTAATTTATAATTCTGAAGCATCGCAAAACTTAAATAAATTGAGCCTATTAGCAGTGTTAAGTGATGACTTAGGGATTAAGGAATCCAATTCAGTCATACCAGCTAGCGGTCAAAAAAGATGTTTTGAAATAATGCCTGAAATACATGGATACAGGTAGCTAAGAACTTTTTACTGGTCCACCTTGCATAGTTAAACCTATACCCTCAAAGCAGTCCTATAATTAGGTAATGAAGAATGGCAGGCTGGATAAAGGTTATATATCACTATATATAGTCTCAGTCCCCATTTCATAGGGGATTTTACTGCCCAATTTGTTAGGACTGTCAAAATTAAAGGACAAGTGCAATTCAAGACTGAGAATCATAAAAAGTGTGAACAGTTTTACTCTATTTGTATGTAGGGTCTGTCAAAGACTAATGAAGAATTATCTCCGTAAGTACATCCAACCATGATTCTCCTGGGGAGATGAAAACAAACAAACCACCAAGCTTCTTAATGCAGGAGATTCACAGCTCTCAATACTATTTTTGATTCACTTGTTTGACTCAAAATTCTCCTCATGAAAATAATGATTCACCATCACCCCTCTTCTTTTTTTAGCCAGAAATTTTAAACCAGTCATAAAAACCAATCCACATTTCTGATCAATACTAACGTGAGAATTCCATGCGCTCTTTCCAAGAGTTTGCTGCTAGCTGAATTAGCAAATATCCCATCTTTATCAAGCAAGGAGGTGCTACTTGACAGTCTGCTCTGGCGAATCCCAGTTCTGCCATTCCAGGCAATATCAAATGTATCACTGTAAAAAGTTAAATACAGTATAATTTGCTTTAGTTAACTGAGACATCTACAATACTCCCCACATTGCTTAAATAAGTAAATTTTAAAACTTTCAACACTGAAGTTAAAATTTACAAAAAGAGCTAACCCAGCAAAAAATGGTTTTAGCACAGAGATTACCAATCAATCTAATCTTTTCCTCATTCAGAACAAAGAATTTCTATGGATTCTGGCACATTCACATACAAATGTGCATGTAGATGAGCACATCATACAGCTAATATCTTTAAATCTAATCCATTAACTATTTACAATCAGTAAATAATATAAGGTTATTATAGTAATATAATGGTTTTTGTCTTTGTTAGATTTTAGAACTTCCAAATATTATTGAAGGAATTTACAATCCTAATAGGCTGTCCCATTCTATGGAATATTTAATTTCTTCCTGGGAGGTCTTATTCACACATTCACTCACTACACACACATCTACCAAAGTTACTAAGTATCTTCTATGGGCTGAGCAATATTCTAGCCACTGGAGATAGAAGAGTGAACAAAACAGATAAAATTATCAGTGATTACAATATGAGGACTTAATAGAGGGCTTTCCAGGTAAAGCAGCAAATTGACCACATTTTTTGATTCCTCCCATAAAAACCCATAAACACATTAAATATTAATAAAACCCATAAAAACATTAATAAAATAACTTTTAAAGGAATAAACACTTAAGAATAAAGAAAATATACTAAGAGACAAGAGTAACACAATTTTGAAATATGGAAAACAGAGGAATACAGAAAGCAATCTGAAAATGGCTACGAGGAAGAATGAGAAGCATCTGTATTTACAGAACTCTCAAAGGCTCCAGAGTTTCTGGAGTTCCATCAAGTACCTGTGGAAGTGGTGGGGAAGGTGGGTTAAAAACAAGAGCACTAGTTGAAAGTCAGTTTAAGAAGCAGTTAGACGAATGGATAAAGAAGATGTGGTTTATATATATATATATACAATGGAATACTACTTGGCAATGAGAAAGAATAAAATCTGGCCATTTGTAGCAACGTGGATGGAACTGGAGGGTATTATGCTAAGTGAAATAAGTCAGGAAGAGAAAGACAGATACCATATGTTTTCACTCATATGTGGATCCTGAGAAACTTAACAGAAGACCATGGGGGAGGGGAAGGAGAAAAAAATTACAGAGAGGGAGAGAGGCAAACCATAAGAGACTCTTAAATACTGAGAACAAACTGAGGGTTGATGAGGGTGGGGGAGAGGGGAAATTGGGTGATGGGCATTGAGGAGGGCACCTGCTGGGATGAGCACGGGGTGTTATATGGAAACCAATTTGACAATAAATTATATATATAATGCGTGCGTGTGTGTGTGTGTGTGTGTGTGTGTGTATGTATGTATGTAAAGAAGCATTTAGAACTCCATGAAGTCTGATAGCCATCCCTTACCTAAGCAAGAGGATGAAAGAGGAGTCCATGAACCACGGACTAGGCAGCACCAGGCACAACAGAGGATGAGTATACTATATAGAAGTCAAAGGTAATACTGAAAATAGATTCTCAACCCTCTTACCCCACTGGCTCCAGAATGCTAGCAGCTAGGACTATATCCTCCAGGGAGAAAATCGGAATAAACTTTTGTGTGCAATGTGGCCATCCCAGGAAGAAAGACCCAAAGATACCAATATGTTCTATACATTGCCAACACACCCAATTAATCAGATTGCAATTAGTCTTTCAGTGTTTCAATAATGAATATTAACAGTCAACCAAGGTTCATCAGACATCTGAGTAAAGCCATGAGCATAAAACAGAGACCAAAACAAACTATCATGACATAAACAACTTAAAGGAAAAAAAGATCAGGCAGGCGGAAAAAAAAAAAAAAAGTTTTAAGCCCTCAGTAATATTCTTAGAGAAGAGAGAAAATATTGCATCTATAAAATAAGATGCTATGAAAAATTAAAAAATTGAGAAAACAAAGTAACAAAAATGTCCTAAAAATTAAAGATGTAACACCAATAAAAATGCAGAATATACTTATTCATTCAAAAGTATCTATTGAGCACCAAATAGTGTCAATTTTTTCTAGCATCTTCATATTACTTAAATTCAAATGGAAGAAAACAAACACATTAAAAAACACATCGTATGTCAGACAATAGGTGCCAAGGAGAAATTTTAAACATAGAAGAAGAATGCCAGGACACTAGGCTTTTTAATAGGGAAGTCAAGGAGATGCACGATGGAGAAGATTTCATTTAAACAGAGATCTAAGGGAGATAAAAAGCAATTCAAGCAATTATCTGAAAGAAGAGCACTCTACTCAGAAGAGCAAACACACAGTTTGGGAGGCTGGAATTTTGTTGATGAGTCTGAGATATATTAAATAAATCAGCAAGGCTGGAGTGGAGTAAACAGGGGAAAAATGGTAGATCAAGTCAGAGTTAGGAAGGAGGAAACCATGTCACATATACCCTCTAGGAAATGTAAGAATTTTTGGGTTTTAATGAGAATGAGAAAGAAAGACAAAGAAGGATTTTCAGCAAAACATGAATCAGCTTTTTTATATTAAAATGTATTTTATATTACATATATTTACTATTATATTAAAATGATCTGGTTTCTATATTGAATACTGTTTGAGGGGCCAAGGACAAAAGCAGGGACATTACTTTAGGAAGCTATTATAATAATCTATGCCAGGGCAATAGCAGTGGAAGTAGTAAGAAATGGTGAGATTCAGGATATCATTTTAAGGTACAGCCAATGTAACTTGCTGATGGATTGAATGGGGAGTGTCTGAGACAGAGGGAATTAAGGATGACTTCAAGATTTTAAACCAGTAAGAGAAGATTTAGAGATGAGGAAGTGGGAGAAATCACTTATAAAGCAAAACAACATGAAAAATCATTAACAAAATAGATCAATCAAGTAGACTCAAGACTTAACAAAAGAGTTTCTAGACAGATCATACAAAATTCTGGTACTTAAGTACACAGGAGAGATGTCACTTGTATTACAAAGGCTCAAGAATCAGGTGCACCTGGATGGCTCAGTTGGTTAAGCGTCCAACTCTTGATTTTGGCTCAGGTCATGATCTCACAGTTCATGGGTTTGAGCCCCACTTCAGGCTCTGTGCTGGTGGGGCAAAGCCTGCTTGGGATTCTCTCTCTCTCTCCCTTTCTCTCTTCCCTCCTCCACTCGTGTACTTTGTCTCGCTCTCAAAATAAATAAACAAACTTGGGGCGCCTAGGTGGCTCAGTCAGTTGGACATCTGGCTTCGGCTCAGGTCATGATCTTGCAGTCTATGAGTTCAAGCCCCATGTCGGGCTCTGTGCTGACAGCTCGGAACCTGGAGCCCGCTTCAAATTCTGTGTCTCCCTCACTCTCTGCCCTGCCCCTGCTCACAATCTGCCCCTCTCTCTCTCAAAAATAAATTAACATCAAAAGACTTTTAAAAATTAAGTAAATTAAATAAATAAGTAAGCTTTAAAAAAAAGAATCAGAGAAAGGGCACCTATAAAAAAAAAAACCTACAGTCAACATCATGCTTCATGATTAAAAAAAAAAAAAAAACACTGGAAGATTTCTCACTAATATCAGGAATAAGACAAGGATGTGAGCTCTTGCCACACTAATTCAACACTGTACTGAAGTTCCTAGCCAGGGCAGTAAGTAAGAGAAAGAAATAAAAGACATCCAAGTTGAAAAGGAAGAAGTAAAATTGTATTTATTCACATATGACATGATCTTACATATAGAGAATTCTAAGGAATCCACTAAAAAACTATGAGAACTTATGAGTTAAGCAAGGTTAAAATATTCAATTATATTTCTATATAACAGCAATGAACAATTGACAATGAAAGCAAAAAATTTTTTCATTTATAAAAGCATGAAAAATAATACTTAGTAAATTTGAGAAAAGAAGTGTAAGGCTTGTACACTAAAAACTAAAAAATATTGTTAAAAGAATTAAAGATCTAAAGAAGTGAAAAGATACTCCATGACAATATTCCTCAAATTAATCTATAGATTCAATATAACCTCTAGCGAAATCCTAGACGTTTGTTTTTTTTTTGCAGAAATGACAAGATAATCCTAAAATTCATACGGAAATGCAAAGAATCCAGAATAGCCAAAAGAATGTTGAAAAAAACAAAGCTGGAAGAATTATAGTTCCTGATTTGTAAACCGATTATAAAGCTATAGTAATTAAGACAACATGGTACTGGCATAAGGAAATACATACATATCAATAGAATAAAATTGAGAATCCAGAAATAAACACTTCTATTTATGGTCAAATGAGTTTTGACAAAGGTATCAAGACAATTCAACAGGGAAATAACAGTATTTTCAACCAATGGTACTGAGGCAACTGAATATCCACATGGGAAAGAAGGAAACTGGATCTTTATCTCTTAGCATATACAAAACAACTCAAAATCAATTACAGATCTAAATTTAAAAGCTAAAACTATAAAATTCTTAAAAGAAAACAGAGTAAACCTTTGTGACTTAGGCTTAATGATTTCTTAAATACAACAAAAGTATAGCAAAAAATAAAAATAGATAAATTAGACTTCTTCAAAATTAAAACCTTCACACTTCCAATAACACATTTGAAATCATGTATCTGATAAGGGACCTAGATCTAGAATATATAAATAACTCTTACAACCTGATAATAAGAGAACCCAACTAAAAAACAGATTACTCAAGAAATAAAAAGAAATGAACTACTGATACATTTAATAACCTAATGAATTAAGCACCACGTTTAACGTTAAAGAGCTAATCTCAAAGTTATGAAGGGGATTAGGACATGTCACCCCAAATTACACTACATAAGGGAACTAAGAATCAACAGATACAGGAAGAGTCAGTTCTCTCCTGTCCCCTGAAATTCCTAAAAGTAGGGCATAAATTTCCCTTCGTGAAAAGTGTCCCCATCTCCCCTATAAGGAAGAGAAGAGCAGCTTTTATCACCTGAAATAAGAGACTAGGAACTGAAAGGAGTTTGCTTAAATAAACCTTACTAAAATAACCCTCATCTTCCATTAGTTCCCCCATCTATTCCCTAGTCACTACCCCACATTTTATAATCCCTTTTAAAGCCCAAAACATCTTTCCTTTAAAAAAAGAGTATATGAGCCCCCAAGTATGACACCACTTCTTTAAGTTTCACTTCTTTTCTGTGAATACTCATGCATGTAAAACATTAATAAAAATTATATACTTTTTCTCCTGTTAATCTGTCTTTCATAATTTAATTCACAGGCCCTAGAGGCCCACAGGTTGCTAGAGGATAGGACAGGGAAGGAGAGGGGTAAATACAAATAGGCAGCATTAGTGAATTCTTTTGTGATTATGAAAAAGGTATGTATCTTGACTGTGGCATTGATTACATAATTGTATATATGGGATACAATTGCAAAAGTCTATATATGGACATGTGTAGATTGCTAAAAATGGTGAAAGTAAAAAGATAAGTTACAAATTGGGGGAATACATTTGAAACATAAGTGAAATGGCACCAGTACATAAAATTTATAAAGAATACTTTTTAAAAAAGAAATATGGACAAAGAAATGATACTTCAAAATACATGAATAGCCATAAATATAAAAATTGTTCAACAACATTAATAAGCAGGGAAAAGCAAATCCTAAGATACCATTTTATAACCACCAGATTATCAAACGTTAAGAAGACAGTCAGCTGAGTTGTGCTGGCAAGGAACGAAGCAAAGGGAACTTTTAGCTGCCACTTTTAGTGTACATTAGTACAACTCCTTTGGGGGAAAAACTGGGGATTATCTTATAAAACTATCATGCACATATCCCACTGAATTAACAGTTCCATTAATAAGTACATATCCTAGCAATGTAATAATAGGTGAACCAGAAGACTGGTATGAGCATGTTTAAAATAACACCATTAGTCAGGGTGCCTACATGGCTCAGTTGGTTAAGCATCTGATTCTTGATTTCGGCTTAGGTCATGATTTCACGGTTCATGAGATCAAGCCCACATTGGGCTTCGTGCTGACAGCGCGGAGCCTGCTTGGCTTCTCTCTCTCTCTCCCCTTTCTCTTCCCACCACCCCCCCAACACACATGTGTACACACCTGCTCTCTCTCTCAAAATAAACATTAAAAAATTAAATATTATATGGGGTGCCTGAGTGGCTCAGTCAGTTAAGCATCTGACTTAGGCTCAGGTCATGATCTCACGGTTTGTGAATTTGAGCCCCGCGTCAGGCTCTGTGCTGACAGCTCAGAGCCTGGAGCCTGCTTTGGATTCTGTGTCTCCCCCTCTCTCTGCCCCTGCCCTGCTCGCACTCTGTCTCAGTCTCTCAAAAAGTGAATAAACATTTAAAAAAAATTTTTTTTAATTAAAAATTTTTAATAATAAAGTAGCACCATTTCTTTAAAAATTTTTTTTTTAACATTTATTATTGACACAGAGAGCAATACAGCATGAGCATAGGAAGGGCAAGAGAGAGGAGGAAACACAGAATCCAAAGCAGGCTCCAGGTTCTGAGTGGTCAGCACAGAGCCAGATGTGGGGCTCAAACCCACAAACCATGAGATCATGACCTGAGCCAAAGTCGGATGCCCAACCAACTGAGCCATCCGGGCACCCCTAAAGTAGCACCATTTCTAATAGTAAAAGAATCACTCATATATCCACTGAGAGATAAATCAATTATGGTATATTAGTGTCACAATAATTTTTTTTTCAACGTTTATTTATTTTTGGGACAGAGAGAGACAGAGCATGAACGGGGGAGGGGCAGAGAGACAGGGAGACACAGAATCGGAAACAGGCTCCAGGCTCTGAGCCATCAGCCCAGAGCCCGACGCGGGGCTCGAACTCATGGACCGCGAGGTCGTGACCTGGCTGAAGTCGGACGCTTAACCGACTGCGCCACCCAGGCGCCCCAACACAATAATTTTTTTAATGTGATAAAATAATTTTTTTTACTGTGATTAAAAAATACACAACACAAAACTTACCATTTTAACTATTACTTTTTTATTGAGAAATAATTGACACATTATATTACAACATACTGAGTACTTATATATACTGCCAAATGATCACCACAATAACTATGGTTAATATCTGTCACCATATGCAGTTACAAATTTTTTTCTGTGATGAGAACTTTTGAGATCTACTCTCTTAGTAACTTCTAAATACACAATACAGTATTATTAACTATGGCAACTATACATACTATCTGTTACTTCCCAGAACTTATTTATTTTGTAATTGGGAGTTTGTACCTTTTGACCACCTTCACCCATTTCACCCACCCCCTACTCAGGCCATGGGCAACCACCAATCTGTTCTCTCTCCATTTTAATATTTTCAGTGTACATTGTATAGGAGTATATTGGCATGAGTACATTCACATTGCTCTACAAACATCACCACTATCCATCTTCAGAATTTTTAGCCAAACTGAAACGTTGCATCCATTAAACAGTAACTCCCTATCCCCCCCAATAGCATATAATATTATACAGCAACTAAAAAGAATAAACTGTATGCAACAAGATGGATGAATCTTAGATGAATATTGCTGAAGGGAAAAAAAATCATAGAAGACAGCATACTATATACTAATTTTTCTGTATAACTTAAAAACAAGCAAAGACAATTTATGGCTTAGAAAAAACATACATTTATGATAAAACTTTTTTGAGAGAGAGTACAAACGTGTATGAGAGGTGGAGGAGTAGTGGGGAGAGAATTTTAAGCAGGCTCCATGCCCAGCCTGGAGCCGAATGCAGGGCTCTATCTCACAACTGTGAGACCATGACCTGCGCTGAAATCAAGAGTCAGACACTCAACCAACTGAGCCACCAAGATGCCCCTGTAAAACTTTTTTTAAGAGTACAGTAATGGCAAACATAAAATTCTACATAACAGTTATCTGAGGGGTGGGAGGAAGGGAATGATCAGATAATATAAAGGTAGCTGTAGCAATATTAATAATCTTCTAGTTCTGAACTTGGGTGGTAGGTTCATTTTGTTTGTGTGCTTCCTAATTATATGAGTGTTTGCATATTCTCTTATAGCAAAGTCTACATTAATGTATAAAGACTGAATAGGAGCTTCCCATTAAACATGTATATCAAACTTAGTATACACCATTTCAAATCCTCTCAGTCTTAACCTCTTATAGCTACTGCTGTTGCAAAGAGTACTATGACTAGTTACACATATTTAGTCCAGTTTCAAACCTTATTATACCATTTATAAAAGCTTCAAGAAAGAAAAACAAACTACACCTTGCTTCATATTTTTAAAGCCACATAAGTATTAATAAGAATTCTAACTATTTCTTCTATACCTCTTTGAAAACACAAACCAAACATACTTACTGTTGATTTTTTTCATTTAGAGTATTCATGCCCTGGAGATCAGAAAGAGGTGTTCTGGGATTTTTCCGGGTTATACCTAACATATAAAAAGCAGATATTTTCAAATCAATGCTAAAAGAAACTACACATAAAACAATTTTTCTAAGGGCAAATGAAATTAATGTACTTTGATAGTAAATATTTGCTAAACATGTCAGAAATATCAAAATAAGAATGTGAACCAAGGCACATGACTGTTACTTACAAACCTGACTTAATCAACAATGAACCCAATTAGGGAATTAAATAATAAATCTTTTTAATTGTTCTCTCATTTAAACATTATCAGAATATCAAGGGTAACTGGGCTGAAGGTCTAGAAATGTATATGCTCATTTATTTTAATATTCAAAAAATTCCTAATTATTCCTTTGCAACATTTTTCAGCAATAATTGCTGACATGGACCATAGATTTTAGCGATCAATTAATCTTATGTATAGACACTGAGAAACAAAAACAATAAATTACTTCCTTTACTGATATTTTTTAAGTTATAATTTACTTTAAATCATATGATAAACACTGAAGCTCTATACACATAAGGCCACAAATTTTCAACACACATTTAATATAGGTAAAATACAATGGAAAGGAAATAAAAGTATCTATTCAAGATAACAATCTTAAATGTAGAAAATCCTAAGTAACTCACAAAAAATTATTAGGACTAATAAAAGAGTTCAGAACAATTATAAAATATAAGATCAGTACTTAAAAGTCAATTTTATTTCTATACAATGGTAATAAACAATCAGAAAATAAAATTAAGAACACAATTCCATTAATAAGACCAAAATAATATTAAACAATAAATTTTAAAAAGCATAAAGTGTCTACACTGAAAACTACAAAACATTGAAAGAAAATCTAAATAAATGGAATGCCTTTCAAACTTATTGGCTGGAAAATTTAATATTGTTAAGAAGGCAATGTTCCCTAAATTTACCTGCAGACTGATGCAATCTCTATGAAAATTCCAGCAGCATTTTTTTTTGCAGAAATGAATAAACTGACCCTAAAATTAATATGGAAATGCAAAAGACCCAGACTACCAGAACAATGCTGAAAAAGAAGAACATGATTGGAGGACTCACACTTCCTGAATTCAAAACTTACTACAAAGACAGAGTAACTGAGACATTATGGTACTGACATAAACAAAGACAAATAAATCAATGGAAAGGAACTGAGAATACAAATCAGACCTTTACATTTAAGATCTATTGAATTTTGACAATGGTGTCAAGATATTCAATGGGAAAAGAATAATTTTTTCAATAATGGTGTTGGGAAAACTAGGTATCCTTATGCAAAAGAATGAAGTTGGGACCAAAAATCAAAATATAAGTCCTGAAATTATAAAACTCTTGAAAGAAAATACAGAAGTAAATTATTCTGACACTGAAGTAGACAATAAAATTACTTAGATATGTCACCAAAAGCATAAGCAACAAAAGAAAAAAAAAAGGATAAAAAGACATCATCAAAATGTAAAACTATTATGCTTCAAAAGACACCATATCAAGAAAGTAGGAAGACAACCCACAGAATGGTAGAAAATGTCTGTAAATCAAATATCTGATAAGGAACTTGAATCCAGAAAATAAAAAGAACTCTTACAACTGAACAATAAAAAGACAACCCAATTTAAAAATGAACAAATGAATAAATGAATAAATGAACAAAATGAATAAATATTTTTCCAAAGAAGACATGCAAATGGCTAATAAGTACACAAAATGATGCTCAACATCATTAGTAATCAGAGAAATGAAAATCAAAACTACAATGAGATACCACGTCACACCCACCAGGATGGCTATAATCAAAAAGACAGATAATAAGTGCTCCCAAGGACACGAAAAAATTGGAACCTTTATACACTGTTGAAATGTGAAATGATACAGACACCTTGGAAAACACTCGAGCAGTTCATCAAAAAACTAAACATAAGATTACCATATGACCCAGCAATTCTACTCCTAAGTAAATCCCCAGGAGAATTTCCAATAAACTATTACTGGAAATATATCCTGAGATCAACAAATTCTTAGAACTTTGAATGACTTTTTTTTCTTATATATTTGAATTCATTGTTTTTGTTTTATTTAATCAGTTGTTTAGTTATAGGCATCAATTATCCCTATGACAAATTCTCCCTTTCTATCCTTCATATTATTTTCTTTCGTGTATTGAAACATAATAATCCCAGAAGTTTCTTCAGTATCAGTAATTCAATTTTCAGCTATTTCCCCTATTTTTTGAACTCATACAGATTTAGCTTTATGCCTCTGTGTGCTTTAGTAGTTCAATACCTATTTTCAGTATCATTCTGATATTTTATACTCTCAAATTTGTACTGCTGCTTTACTGGATTCATGTTATTAAATGCTTCTAAACTATAAAGTACTCACAGGAAATCTCTTTCTCTTTCTTGGAGTATCTTCCCTGTAAACACATTAGGGCATATCTTTGAGGGTCGTTCTTTTATGCATATTAACTTACTTTCTTATTTCCCTCTGTATGATGATTTTTCAACATCAATTATTAAATAGTTTAACATTAAAAGGGATAATACACTGAACACTGGCAACTGATCACTCAGAAAATGAAGGCCTGTGCACCTCTCTCCTGATCCCATCACAACAGCTTCAGGTCCCATCATTGCCTACTTGTTAGGATTAGCACAAAAAAACAAAACAAAACACTATAATAGCTATCATAATATTCAATAACTTAACGTTGAAGATTGTCTTATGAGTTAACAGACAGCAAATCTCAAGGAACAATAGGGAACTGTAAAAAGGAAACAAATGGATATTCTGGACCTAAAAACTAAAATTAAAAATTCATTTTATGGGTTTAAACAGCACAATGAACTTGAAATTGATAAATAAAAATTATCCAACCTGAAGAATGAAAGAAGATAAAAGAAAAATGAAGAGTATGAGGAATCTGAGAGAATATCAAATATGCTAAAAACATGTAACTGACATCCAGAAAGAAAATAAATTGCAGCAGAAAAAAAAAAATTTAAATATTAGCCAAAAATTTCCTAAATTTGATGAAAAACAATTGAAGCACAGGTCCAAAAGGTACAGCAAATCCCAAACAGGATAAATATAAAAATAAATCATATCTAGGAAATCACAATTACTGAAAACCAGAAAACAAAGAGAAAATGTCAAGGAGCCAGAGGAAAAAAGGTCCATTAGGCATGAAAGAATGACAATAGGATGACATCTGAATTGATCATCACAAATAATATATAACAAGGAGAAAATGAAGGATATATTTTTAATGTTTATTTTTTGAAAGAGAGAGACAGTATGTGTGTGTGTGAACAGGGGAGGGGCAGAGAGAGACACAGACAGAATCCAAAGCAGGCTCCAGGCTCTGAGCTGTTAGCAGAGTCCAACACAGGGCTCAAACCCACGAACTGTGAGATCATGACCTGAGCCAAAGTCGGACACTTAACCGACTAGGTCACCTAGGCACCCTCAGAATGAAGTATCTTTAAAGTGCTGAAAGACTGATAGTTCCTAATGACATTAAACATGTCTACTTTATGACACAGTAACAACCCATAAGTTTTACCTGAGGAAAGAACATATGTAGTACACAAAATGACTTGAATGTTTATAACAGGGCTTCTCACAACAGCTCAAAACAGTATTATAACCCTAATATCCATTAAGAAACGAATGATATACAATTGTTTATACCTATATAACTCTGCAACAAATTACTTAAATATGAAACAACATAGATAAATGTTTACCATTATATTGCATAAAAGAATCAGAATGCAAAAGAATACAAACTGAATTATTCCATTTCTGTAAATTTTTAGGAAAGGCAAAACTATAGTAACAAATCTTAACATGAGTTGCCAAAAGGTGGTGGGAAAATGTACAAGAAAGCAAGAACAAATTTTCTGATACAACTTTATTCTAGTATTTCATTTTGAATCTTTTTGTGTTCATGTTTTAGGTTTTTCTTGTATAAACATCTTGTAGTTACATTTTTTTTCTTTTTAAATGTTTTTGAGAGAGAGAGAGAGAAAGAGACAGGATCTGAAGCAGGCTCTATGCTGACAGCAGATATAGTGCTTGAACTCATGAACTGTGAGATCACAACCTGAGCCAAAGTCGAACCCAGACGCCCCGAGTTTTCTTTTTCTTAACTGCATAATCTGTTTTTTAACTATTTAGTTTCGCCCAACATAATATTACTGTTATTTCTATTTTTACTAACTTATTTTATGCCTTCTACGCCCTAATTATTATATGCTTTTATCCAGACTTCTACTGAACTATTTTCTTTATATTCTGATTTGTTTTGGAAGTTATATATACTCTCTTCTTTGATTATCCTTGAATTTTTAACATATCCATGAATTCTAAACTAAATTCTCTCTTCCCTTTTTCTAAAGAGTACAGAAACTTTTTTTAATATACTTAACTTATTTTTGAGAAAATGCAAGTGGGGGAGGGGCAGAAAGAAGGGGACAGAGGCTTCAAAGTAGGCTGTGCACTGACAGGCTGCTAGCAGGAAGCCACATGTGGGGCTCCAGCTCACAAACATTGAGGTCATAACCTGAGCTGAAGTCTGACACTCAACCAAACTGAGCCACCAGGTTCCCCTAAAAAGAGTATAAGAATTTCTGAAAGGTCTGATTCTAGCTATCCCCTTCCCATCTCAGATGTTGTTACCCTGTACTTATTTCCACCTTGTTTTCTTCCCATGAATCAAGAAATTAAGCTTTACTACTAAGTTTTATAAAGTAAATATTTATTTAGATTTATGCACTTATTTAATATTTCTTTATCAGATCTCAAAACTTGCCAGTGAGGTCAGGTTTTGTCTTTCTCAACTAAACCATTTTATAAGTTCTATCAGTGTAGAGCTGTTCAGATTACTATCTAACTTTATTACAATTGTTCATCTTTGCATGGTCTATCTTTGTCCACCCTTCTATGTTCATCATTTTAAGAATCTTTAATTGAACTTCTTGAAAAATTCATTTTGGGAATTTAAGTGATGAGGTTAATCTATTTTTAGTAATTATAAGTAGCAGTACTTGTTTCTTGTATTTTATTTCATATTTTTCATTTATCTCAAACTCATTTTTTCCCTTTTTTGCTTTCATTTGTTAAAGGTTTCTTAAGCTACTGTAAAAGATAAACTTGTTTCTATTTTTTTATTATTGTAGTTGCCTATAAAGCACACATTCATGTTTATTTACCCATACTGATTTACCAACTTTGATAAATATCTATAGTCTATCAATTCAAGAAAAAGATAGCTTCCTGACTTCCCTGCAAGCTTCAACAAAGTAACACTCTAGCACTTCCTGCATGTTTCTATTCATTTTCAAACAGGAATTCTGATCATACACTTTTTTATTTTTTATATTCTTAATTCCATGCAAAATAGTCTTTTCTATACATTTGTGACTTTTGTCAGGCTTAATGATATGTGATTTTTATTGTGGTAAAATTTACACATAGAATCCATGCATTTTTAAGTATATGGTTGTGTAAGATTAGATAAAACCACCACCAAAAGAAGACAGAGAATATCTGCATCATTGCCCAAAAGTTCCCTCATACCCTTTCTTAGACAACCCCTACAACCCCTTTCCTGGATCAAGGAAACCACTTATCTGCTATGCATATAGGCTGGTTAGCATATTCTAGAATTTGACATAAATGGAATGTAACACAGTATGTCCTCTTTTGTGTAAGGTTTAACTCAGCATACTATTTTAATAATTCATCTATAAAAATATTTCCATGAACACATATTTTCATTTCTCTCAGGTAAATACCAGGGATCGGTATTAATGGAACATATGGGAAGTATATCCGTACCTTTATTCAAAACTGTTTCCCAAAACAATTATACTATTTTACATTGCAGTAGAGTAAATAAGTACCCCCAGTTGCTCCACATCTTCAGCATCAGTTAGTACTGTCAACTTCTTAAAGGTTAGCCATATCACAGGGTGTTAATATGACCTCATTGTGATTATAATTTGCATTTCCCTAATGATTAATGAAACTGATAATTTTAATTAGCCTAAGGATCATTCATAGATCTTCTTTTTTTAAAGCACATGTTCAAATCTTTAGGCTATTTTTAACTGAACTGTTGATCCTATTAACTACAGGGGTTTTGAAAATATTGTTTTCAAATCCATTATCAGTTATTAGTATAATAAATTATTACACAAATATTGCTTCCCAGGGTGTGGTATGCTTTTAGCTTTCTTAAGATCTATTTCAAAGTAGAAATTTTCAATTTGGTGAACTCCATCTTTTTTTTCTTTTTTCTTTTTTTTTTTTTTTTTTTTTTAACAGTTTATGCTCTTATGTCCGATCTAAGAAATTTTTGCCTGGCAAAAGATTTTGCCTGACTGCAAAGATTTTCCTCAGGTTTTCTTCTACAAATTTAATAGTTCTCCTCTTTATGAAAAGCTGTATGACCCACTTTGAGTTCAATCTTATGTATAATATAAGGTAAAAGTCAGTCTTCTTGTTACATACAGATACCCAGTTGTTCCAATGTGATTTATTCAGAAGACTATAGTCAACCCCACTGGATTATCTCAACATCTTTGCAGAAAATCAACTGACTTCTATGTGTAGATCTTTTCCTGGATTTTTATTTGGTTCTAGTGATCTCTTGATCTTAAGAATAAGAGAACAATGTCATCACTATTTTAGTCTTGAAATCGTATTGTATAAGTTCTCCAGCTTAACTGCTCTTTTTGAAAATTGTTTTGTCATCCTAGGTATTCCATATTTCTATATAAATCTTAGTTATCAGCTCATGAATTTCTACAAAAAATCTGCTGTGATATTCATCAGAATTGCATTCAAACTATTGATCCAACTGGGGAGGAACTGACATCTCAACAATAGAAACACATGTATCTCAAAAAAAAAAAAAAAAAAAAAAAAGAAAGAAAAAGAAAATGAAGAAGAAAAAGAAAAACATGTATCTCCATTTATTTAAGTATTTTTCAATTCCCCTTGATTGTATACAGGTCTAACATGTATTTCATTAAAGTTATCCCTGTATATTTCATGATTTGGTGTATTATTACCCATTGCATATTAAAGCACTTCAAAACCTAGCACTTTAAAATAAGTTATCATAATCACAGACTTTCTAGAGAGACAGGTTTCAAAAGCTGCTTAGCTTGGAGGTTCCAATAGGGTTTCTCATAAGGTTGTATTCAACCTGTTGGCCAAGGCTATGGTCATCTCAAGACTGGAATGGAACTGGGGAGGAGTTAAGATGGCAGAGAAGTAGGGGAACCCCAGGTATTGCTCATCCCTCAAACACAGCTATGTTGAGGTCAAATTACTTGGAACACCCAGGAAATCGATCTGTAGAGACACAGAAGGATCTCCAAAGTTGGAGAGAGACAGCTTGGCAGATGTGAAGTGGTTGGATCTTTTGGGGCTAAAACCCTGAGGTTTTGGAAGTATATGACTTTCTGCAAAGCAGAGCCATGGTGCACGCTCCTGGGGAAGAGGGACCTGGCCCCGAGAGTCCTTAGTGTGGTGTAGAAATCTCCAGGGCACACTGGGAGAGAACAGTTCCCTTCCTGGAGTACTTCCGAAGAAGGTTTATTGCCTCCCTAAGTACAAAAGACCCTGCAAGTACCAGCCAAAGGCCTTTCATGATCAGGGTGAAGGGGCTCTACTCCGGAGGAAGGGAGAGGCTCTGTGCCAGGCCAGGCCTTTAAGACTTTGGGTTTTGAATCCCAGCTGCGTGCCAAGTGCCAGGTCCTTTAAAACTGGGTTTTGAATCCCAGCCGTGCACCAAAGAAAAAATGCAAGAGAGTTTTGGCGCAGGGTGAGCTTCCCTCACTAATCCTTGAGGGCTGCCTGAACAACAGGGGTTGAAATCCCCAGTTGGAGGACGAGGGGTTGGGGTGGCACCATTTTTCCCCAATACCAACAGGAGAGACCAACACAGAGCGCCCAGTGGGCAAGACCTGCTGACACCAAACCCTGCCCCTCTGTGCCTGCAAATGCTTATTTACTGGGGCAAGACTCACACTGAGACAACACAGATGGCCTCTCCTCCAGACAAGCACAGCTACCTCCACCCCCAGACACTAAGACATAAATAATGCTTTTTTTTTTCTTTCCTTTTTACCAGTCTTCTTTACTTCTTCTGGAATCAGGCTCATAGTTTCTGATTTATTTTTTGTCATTTCCTTTCATCATTTTTTTTTTAATCAGGCTTTTTTATTCCTTTCTTTTTTCTTCTTTTCCCTTTGCTTCTGCCTTTTTTCCTCTCTCTCTTTTTCCCCACTTTGTTTTTCCTTGGAATCAGAAAGATAGGTTTTTGATTCTGTTTGTTTTTTTTTCTGTTCCTGTTCTTTTTTCTCTTTTTCTAGAATCAGGCCTACCACTGATTCTAGATTTATTCCAGGATTACTTCAACAAACAAATCAAAGCGTATGTAGTTAAAGGTCCAAACACTCCACCACTGCAAGCAAGGAGGAGCTCTGCAAATGACTGACCAGTGGGAAAAAGCAGCCAAAACACAACAGCAGAGTGGATACAGCATACACCAGAAACACTTCCTGGAGTGTGAGGCCCTGAACAATGTTAATTTTTTTTTTTAATGTTTATTTATTTTTTGAGAGAGACGGAGTGTAAGCAAGAGAGGGGCAGAAAGAGAGGGAGACACAGAATCCGAAGCAGGCTCCAGGCTCTGAGCTGTCAGCACAGAGCCCAATACAGGGCTCGAACCCACAAACCATTAGATAGTAACCTGAGTTGAAGTCAGATGCTTAACCAACTGAGCCACCCAGGTGTCCCTCAGGCCCTGAACAACGTATGACCCCTTTTTAATATAGTAGTACTCTCAAGTGCAGGAAACATAACAAGCTTTTAAAACACGCAACAGACAGAAACTTACCCAAAATGACAAGATGGAGGAATTCTTCCCAAAAGAAAGTTCAGGAAGAAATCACAGCCAAGGACATGCTCAAAACAGATATAAACAATATATTTAAAATGGAATTTGGAACAACAGTTATAAGACTACTAGCTGGCCTTGAAAAACACAGAGAAGACACCAGAGATCAAAGCAGAGATCTCTGCAGAGATCAAAGACCTAGGAACTAGTCAGGATGAATTTAAAAATGCTATACCTGAGATGCAAAACAAACTAGATACAGTGATAGTGAGGACTGAAAAAGCAGAGAATAGAATAGGCGAAATAGAAGATAAAATTATGGGAAATAAAGAAACTGAAAAAAAGAAAAGGATGTTACTAGATCATGAGGAGAGATTTAGAGTACTGATTCTATAAAACAAAACAATATCTATATTATAGGGGTCCCAGAAGAAGAGGAGTGATAAAAAAGGGCAGTAGATAGATTTGAACAAATTATAGCTGAAAACTCTTATCTAGAGAAGGTAACATGCATCCAAGTCCAAGAGGCACAGAGAACTCCCTTCAAAATCAATAAAAACAAGTCAACACCATGACATATCATGGTGAAACTTGCAAAATACAAGGATAAACACAGAATTCTGAAAGCAGCTAAGAATAAATAGTCCTTAATCTACAAGGGTAGACACATAAGGTTAGTAGCAGACCTGTCCATTGAAACTACGCAGGCTAGAAGGGAAATATTCAATGTGCTGAATACGAAAAATAAGCAGCCAAGAATCCTTTATCCAGCAAGGCTGACATTCAGAATAGGAGAGAAAGAGGCTTTTCCAGACAAATAAAAACTAAAGGAGTTTGTGACCACAAAAAAAAAGCCCTGCAAGAAATTCTAAAGGGGGCTCTCTGAGTGGAGAAAAAAAAGGAAACAGCAAAGACTATAATGGACCAAAGAACAATAACACCAATTCTATAGGTTAACACAATGGCACTAAATTCGTATCTTTCAATAATCACTCTGAATGTAAATGGACTAAATGCTCCAATCAAAACACACAGGGTAGCAGAACAGATTTAAAAAACAAGATCCATCTATATACTGACTATAAGAGACTCATATTACACCTAAGGACACATGCAGATTGAAAGTGAGGGGATGGAGAACCATCTACCATAATAATGGACCTCAAAAGAAAGCTGGAGAATCCATATTTATATCAAACAAACTAGGTTTTAAAACAAAGACTATAATAAGAGACTAAGAAGGGCATTATATCATAATTAAGGGGTCTATCCATCAAGGAGATCTGACAATTGGGATGCCTGGATGGCTCAGTCGGTTAAGTATCCGACTTTGGCTCAGGTCATAATCTCATGATTCATGAGTGTGAGCCCTGCATCGGGCTCTCTGCTATCAACACAGAGCGTGCTTCAGATCCTCTGCCCCCATCTCTCTCTGGCTTCCTCTACTTGTGGTCTGTTTCTCTCAAAATAAATAAATGAACTTTAAAAAAAACCTAACAATTATAAATATTTATGCCAATGTGGAAGCACCCAAATATAAAAATCAATTAATCACAAGCACAAACTTATTGATAATAATACCATAATAGTAGGAGACATTAATACCTCACTTATAGCAATGGAAAGATCATCTAAGCAGAAAATAAACAAGGAAACAATGGCTTTGAATGACACACACTGTACCAAAATGGACTTAACATATATTCAGAACATTTCATCCTAAAGCAGCAAAATCCACATTCTTCTCAAGTACACATAGAACATTCCCCAGAATAGATCACATATTGGGTGACAAATCAGCCCTCAACAGGTACAAAAAGATCAAGATCATACTATGCATATTTTCAGAATACAACACTACGAAACTTGAAATTAACCACAAGAAAAAATTTGGAAAGCCTTCAAATACATGGAGGTAAAATAACATCCTACTAAAGAATGCATGGGTTAACCAGGATATTAAAGAAGAAAAAAAAAAATACATAGAAGCCAGTGTAAATGAAAACACGACAGTCCAAACCCTTTGGGATATGGCAAAGGCAGTCCAAAGAGGAAAGTATATTGCAATTCAGGCCTATCTCAAGAAGTAAGACAGGTCCCAAATGCACAACCTAACCTTACACCTAAAGGAGGTAGAAAAGGAGCAGCAAATAAAGCCCAAAGCCAGCAGAACAAGGGAATAATAAAGATTAGAGCAGAAATAAATGATATAGAAACAAAAAATACGGTATAGAACATACCAATGAAACTAAAGGCAGGTTTTTTTTTAAGGAATAAAGAAAACCAATAAACCCTTAGCCAGACTTCTCAAAAAGAGAGAGCTCTAACCCAAATAGATAAAATCACGAATGAAAGAGGAGAGATCACAACCAACACCACAGAAATACAAACCATTATTAGAGAATACTATGAATATTGTACGCCAACAAATTGGACAATCTGGACAAAATGGACAAATTTCTAGACACTCACACATTACTAAAACTCAAACAGGAAGAAACAGAAAATGCTGGACCATAACCAGCAAAAAAAGTGAATCAGTAATCAAGAATTTCCCAATAGACACATCTGGGTGGCTAGGTCGGTTAAGCATCTGACTTCAGCTCAAGTCATGATGTCATGGTTCATGGGTTCAACCCCACATCAGGCTCTGTGCTGACAGCTCAGGGCCTGGAGACTGCTTCAGATTCTGTGTCTCCCTCTCTCTCTGCCCTCCCCCACTCATACTCTGTCTCTCTCTGTCTCTCAAAAATAAATAAATGTTAAAAAGAATTTTTTTTTCTTTAAGTTTCCCAACAAATAAGAGTCCTGGGGGGGGGGGGGGGGGGTAGATGCCTTCCCAGGGGAATTCTAACAGACATTTAAAGAAGAGTTTAATACCTATTCTTCTCAAACTGTTCCAAAAATAGAAATGGAAGGGAAGCTTCTAAACTCATTCTATGAAGCCAGCATTACCTTGGCTCGAAAACCACACACACACACACACACACACACACACACACACACACACACACACACAAAAGTCTCACTAAAAAGGAGAATTACAGACCAATATCCATGATGAACCTGGATGTAAAATTTCTCAACAAGATACTAGCAAATCTAATTCAATAGTACATTAAAAGAATTATTCACTAGGGCTCCTGGGTGGCTCAGTCAGTTAAGCATCCAACTTCGGCTTAAGTCATGATCTCGTGGTTCATGGGTTCGAGCCCCGTGTTGGGCTCTGTGCTGACGGTTCAGAGCCTGGACCCTGCTCTGTGTCTCCCACCCTCTCTTCCCCTCCCACCCCCTCGTGCCATGTCACTATGTCTCTCTCTCTCTCTCTCTCTCTCTCTCTCTCTCTCTCTCTCTCACACACACACACAAAAATGAATAAACTTAAAAAAATTTTTAAAAATAAGAATTATTCACCATGATCAAGTGGGATTTATTCCTGGGCCAAGGGCTGGTTCAATATTTGCAAATTAATCAGTGTGATACACCACATTAATAAAAGATAAGAAACATGATTCTTTCAGTAGATGCAGAAAAAGGATTTGACAAAAGCATCCTTTCATGATAAAAAACCTCAAGAAAATAGGGACAGAAGGAACATACCTCAATATCATAAAAGACATATACGAAGGGCCTACAGATAATATCACTCTCAACAGGGAAAAAATGAGAGCTTTTCCTCTAAGGTCAAGAACATGACAGGGATGTCCACTCTCACCAATGTTGTTCAACATAGTACTGGAAGTCCTAGCCTCAGCAATCAGATAACAAAAAGAAATAAAAGGCATACAAGCTGGCAAAGAAGTCAAACTTTTACTCTTCACAGATGACAGGATACTACGTGGAAAATCCAAAAGACTCCACCAAAAAACTGCTAGAATGATACAAAAAAACTGCGAAGTTGCAGGATATAAAGTCAACACACAGCAATTGGTTGCATTTATATATATCAATGATGAAAATGCAGAAAGAGAATCAAGGAATTTGACACAGACACTCAGATCAATGTAACAGAATAGAGAACCCAGAAATGGACCCACAAACGTATGGCCAACTAATCCTTCACAAAGCAGGAAAGAATATCCAATGGAATCAAGACAGTCTCTTCAGCAAGTGGTGCTGGGAAAACTGGACAGTGACATGCAGAAGAATGAACTTGGACCACTTTCTTTCACCATACACAAAAATAAATTCAAAATGGATCAAAGACCTAAACACAAGACAGGAAGCCATCAAAATCCTCAAGGAGAAAGCAGGCAAAAGCCTCTTTGACCTTGGCCACAGCAACTTCTTATTCAACACGTCTCCAGCGGTAAGGGAAACAAAAGCAAAAATGTACTGGGACTTCAAGATAAAAAGCTGCTGCACAGCGAAGGAAACAACCAACAAAACTAAAAGCAACTGACAGAATGGGAGAAGATATTTGCAAATGACATATCTGATAAAGGGTTAGTTTCCAAAATCTATAAAGAACTTATCAAACTCAACATCCAAAAAACAAATAAGCCAGTTACAAAATGGGCAGAAGACATGAATAAACACTTTTCCAAGACATCCAGATGGCAAACAGACACATGAAAAAATGCTCAACATCACTCATTGTAGGGAAATACAAATCAAAAGCACAATGAGATACCATCTCACACCTGTCAGAATAGCTAAAATTAACAACTCAGGCAACAATAGATGTTGGCAAGGAAGCAGAGAAAGGGGAACACTTTTGCATTGTTGGTGGGAATGCAAACTGGTGCGGCCACTCTGGAAAAGAGTATGGATGTTCCTCAAAAAATTAAAAATAGAACTACCCCACAACCCAACAATTACACTACTAGGTATTTATCCAAAAGATATAAAAATGCTGATTCAAAGGGGCACATGCGCCCCAATGTTTATCAATAATGCTATCAATAATGCTATTATTTTATAATAATAGCCAAATTATGGAAAGAGCCCAAATGCCCATCAACTAATGAATGTATAAAAAAGATGTGGTATAAATATACAATGGAATACTACTCAGGGGCAAGAAGAATCAAATTTTATCATCTGCAACAACATGGACAGAACTAGAGTGTTTATACTAAGCGAAATAAGTCAGAGAAAGACAAATATCATATGATTTCTTTCATATGTGGAATTTAAGAAACAAGAGATGAATATAGAGGGAAGGGAAGGAAAAGTAAGAATAAAGGCAGAGAGGAAGGCAAACCATAAGAGCTTCTTACATACACAGAACAAACTGGGGGTTGCTAGAGGAGAGGCAGGTGGGGCAATGGGGTAAATGGTGATGGGCATTAAGGAGAACATCTGCTGGGATGAGCACTTGGTGTTATATGTTAGTGATGAATCACTGGGTTTTACTCCTGAAATCAATACTATACTGTATGTTAACTACCTTGAATTAAAAAAAAAAAAAAAAAAAAAAAAAAAAAAGACTGGAATGGAACTGAAGGATTTGCTTCCAAGTTCACTCATGTAGTTAGTGGCAAAGATCATTTTCTCACTACCTGTTGACCAGTGGCTTCAGTGGGATTCTCAACAGGGCGACTCACAGATGACAGTTTGCTTCTTTCTCCTAGAGACAGTGATCTGAGATAGAGCTACCAAGTAAGAAATTACCTAAGATGAAAACTGCAGTCTTTCATGACTTAATTTAGGAATTGACATACTATCACTCCTGCCATGTCCTATAAGTCACACAGACCAAGAGACAGGAAAAATGCAGAAGACTATACAAGGTTGTGAATACCATAATATGGGGATAACAAGAATATCTAGGAGACTGGCTGCCAAAGATGTATACATAAAATTCATAAACTTAGTTTTCTATGTCTTCATGGCTAAAATGGTATAATTTTGTAAATTTACCTGGTATCATGAGAGGCTGTTGAATCTACTTCCTAGATCAAAGAGCATATATCAAACTCCTTAACACTTCGTATATAGAGGATCGTATGTTGTTTACATCTTCCTTTTCAAGCTAAGCACCTTTTACTTTTTTCTTGCCTTATAGCACTGTGTATGACTTTCAGTACAATGTTAAATATCAGTGTCAAAAGCAGATATCTTTGCCTTGTCTCAATGTCAGAGAAGTGTTCAATCTTTCATCATTACATATGAAGTCTGCCGTAGGATTTTCATGCATGTTCTTTATAAAATTGAGGAAGGCTGCCTTTTATTCCAAGGCTCCTAAAGGTGTTTAAATGAGTGAAAAATTACGAAAAAATCTTTTTCTCCAACTACTGAGGTATCATATGCTTTTTCTTTTTTAGAAGGATAATATAGTGAATTATAATGATTGATTTTCTATTATCAAACCAAACTTTCATTGCTTTCATTCATTCATTCATTCAACCTTAAATTCCACTGGGCTTCATGTATTATCCTTTATTATACTGCTGAATTCAGTCAGCCCTTATGTTGTTAAGCCTTTTTACACCCATCATTGTGAGGTCTATAGTTTTCTTGTAATGTTTTTGTGTGCTTTTGGTATTAGAGTAATAATACTGGCCTCATAAGATTTGTACAAGGTTACTTGCTCCTATATTTTCTGAAATAGTTGAGAACTGGTATTATTCTTTTCTTGAACATCTCTTAAATCAAATTTACTGTTGAAGCTATGTAGGCCTACACTTTTTTCTGGGGGGAAGATTTTACTTATGAAGCCAATATCATTTATAGGAGTGATCAAATTTTGTATTTTTCCTTGGGTCAATTTTGATTGACATTCAAGGAATTTGAAACAAAAAAAAAATAAAAATAAAAATAAAAGAAGGGGCGCCTGGGTGGCTCGGTCGGTTAAGCATCCGACTTCAGCTCAGGTCATGATCTCACGGTCCGTGGGTTCGAGCCCCGCGTCGGGCTCTGTGCTGACAGCTCAGAGCCTGGAGCCTGTTTCAGATTCTGTGTCTCCCTCTCTCTGTGACCCTCCCCCATTCATGCTCTGTCTCTCTCTGTCTCAAAAATAAATAAACGTTAAAAAAAATTAAAAAAAAAAAAAAGGAATTTGTCCATTTCATCTAAGTTGCTTAATTTATTGACATAATCTCTCCTCAGTCTTTTGAGGTCTCTATCATATATAACTGTGTCCACTTGCTCCTTCCAGATAACAGTATTTGTGTCTTCTTCTCTCTTATTTCTTGATCAGAATGGCTAGAACTGCACTAATACCGCAGTCACTAGCCACATGTGGCTTTCAAGTTTGATTTGACTGAATCAAATTAAAACTTCAGTTTCTCAATTTTAAATAAATTTCAGGTGCTTAACAGCCATATGTGGCTTTTAGATAGCATGGTTGGAGAACATTTTCATCTTTATAGAAAGTTCTAATGGACTGACCCAGAGCTTTAAAAATTTCATTGCTCTTTTTGAAAAAATAGCTTTTGGGGGCACCTGGATGGCTCAGTTAAGCATTCCATTTCTTGATTTTGGCTCAAGTCATGATCCAGGGAATTGGGATAAAGCCCCACATCGGGCTCCGCACTAAGTGTAGAGCCTGCTTATGATTCTCTCTTTCCCTATGCATCTCTCCCCTACTCATGCACATGTGTGGTCTCTCTCTCTCCCTCTAAAACTGGAAAAAAAGAAAAATCAGCTTTTGGTTTCCACTGATATTCTCTGTTGGTCTGCTTTGTATTCATGGATTGTAGTTCGTCACTTCTCTCTACTTATTTTGGGTCTAATGTGCTCGTCTTGTTGTAGCTTCATAAGGTAAAAGCTTAAATCCTTGACTTTTGACCTTTTTTCCTAACATAAGGACTTAAAGCTATCAATTTTCTTCTAGGTACTTCTTTAGTTGCATTATGCAAGTTATGTTATTTCTATTCTCATTCAGATCGAAGTAGTTTCAAGTTGCCCTTATAAATTTTTCTTTAACTCATGAGTCATTTATACATGTTGTTTATTTTCAAAATATTTGAGGATTTCTTGAGGGGTGCCTGGCTGGCTCAGTCAGAAGAGCATGTGACTTTTGATCTCAGGGTTGTGAGTTCAAGCTCCACACTGGGTGTAGAGATTAGTTAAAAAATATACATGTATTTCTCAGATATCTATTACTTATTTCTATTTTAATTCCATTTTTGTAAGACTTAAATTTCATTTGAAATTCCACAATGGAATTCCATTAATTGTATTTGGCCAGATTAAATTTTCAATCATTTGTGGGACCCCACACATTTGTGGGCCTGAGGTCAGGGACATTAAGGTAAGCACTGTCAGCAAGGTAAGGTGTATCAGAGGGAGGGAGAGAGAAAATCCCAAGCAGGCTCCAGGCTCTAAGCTGTCAGCACAGAGCCCAATGCAGTGCCCAAACCCACAAACCATGAGATCATGATCTGAGCCGAAGTCGGATACTTAACCAACAGAGGCACTCAGGTGCCCCCTACATTTTTAAATGGTTAAGGAAAAAAATATCAATAGAAAAATAATTTTGTGAAATGTGAAAATTATATGAAATTTAAATATCAGTGCCCATAGTAAAGTTTTATTGGAACATAGCCATGTTCATTTATTTATGTATTATCTATGGCTCCTTTCACAGTAGAACTGAGTTGTTTCAACAGAGACCATAAGACCCACAGAGGCTAAAATATTTACTTTCCAGCCCTTTGCAGAAAGTTTACCAACACTTACTACACATCCACATTACCATCTGGTGCCATTTCTCTTTATTTTACTTTTTTAAGTTGGTTGATTTGTTTTTGAGAGAGAGAGAGAACAAGCACATGTACACTCAAGTGGAACAGGGGCAGAGCGGGAGGCAGAGAGAGAATCCCAAGCAGGCTCTGCACTGTCAGTGCATAGCCCGACGCAGGTCTCAGACTCATGAACCATGAGATCATGACTTGAGTGGAAATCAACAGACACTTAAACAACTGAGCCACTCAAGCACCCTGGTGCCATTTCCCTTTAGCTTACAGAACTTCCATTATTATTTCTCATAGAATACACATTATGGTGGCAAATTCTCTCAGATACTTTTTATCTGAAAACATATTTATTTAAGGTTCATTTATAAAGAATATTTTTGCTGATAGCTTAACATTATGGATAACACATTGTGCCAACACTAAATTCTGTTATGTTCTTCTGAAGACTGTTGATTTTTCTTTCAACAGATAGTTAACTTGTCTGGACCCAAACTAAAAATATAGAAATTTTGCCTGTAAGTTGGGATTTGTTTGGGAGGTAGGAGACAGCTGTGTTCTGGTTTATTTTGGGCCAGGGCGAGATTTTAATTATGATTTTTCAACATCTTTTCATCTCCATTGCTTTAATAAGTCAGGTGTTAATATCATTATTCCCCTGTATTTGATAGGCCATATTTTCTCTTCACTGCTCTCAAGATTGTCTCTTTGTCTTTGACATTTAGCAGTTTGTCTACAATGTGCCTAATTATGGTTTTCTTTTGTATTTATTCTACTTGGAGATCATTAATCTTCTTGGATCTCTAAGCCAGGTTTCTAACAAATATAAAAAGTTTTCAGGGGCGCCTGGGTGGCGCAGTCGGTTAAGCGTCCGACTTCAGCCAGGTCACGATCTCGCGGTCCGGGAGTTCGAGCCCCGCGTCGGGCTCTGGGCTGATGGCTCAGAGCCTGGAGCCTGTTTCCGATTCTGTGTCTCCCTCTCTCTCTGCCTCTCCCCCGTTCATGCTCTGTCTCTCTCTGTCCCAAAAATAAATAAACGTTGAAAAAAAAAATAAAAAAAAAAAAAAGTTTTCAGCCATTATTTCTTCAAATATTCCTCTGCTTCTTTCTTTCCCCCCCTCTACTTATGGGATTCCAACTAAGGCAGGAAGTATTCAGCTTTTCTCCCACAGGAGCTACACACAGATACAAAAAGTGTGTGTCAAAAAAGCAGCAAACTTGAAAATATCACCTACTACAGTTGTGTGTTTTGAAGTTTGTCTCCTATTTGGTTTGCACTGCTTTGCTGACAGGCTTCCCTGTGTACTTATAGCTGTCAGCCAGGTACGGCTGGCAGAATTCATACTCTAACTTTGGGTTTTAGCCCTCTGGCAGCTTTCCCAGTTTCAGATTTTCCTCCTAAATTCCAAGTTGTTTTGCCAGTCCTCACCTTTGTTCTCTGATACCTCAAGTCAGTATGGTTGTGGTTTTCCATCTCTGGGGCTATGAGAGTGGGGAAGCACCTTGTACAAAAACCCACAGATTCACAATTCTTATCCACTACTTTACTTACTTCAAAGAATAAACTCTCCTCTGGTTTCTGCTTCTTTATGGTATTTTAGTGGGGAGTTTTTTGGTCTTTTTCCAATGCTTGCAAATCATTTTGTTATTTTAAAAAATTTTCCAGGTAATGCAAATTGGTGCTGCCACTCTGGAAAACAGTGTGGAGGTTCCTCAAAAAATTAAAAATAGACCTACCCTATGACCCAGCAATAGCACTGCAAGGAATTTACCCAAGGGGTACAGGAGTACTGATGCATAGGGGCACTTGTACCCCAATGTTTATAGCAGCACTCTCAACAATAGCCAAATTATGGAAAGAGCCTAAATGTCCATCAACTGATGAATGGATAAAGAAATTGTGGTTTACATACACAATGGAGTACTACGTGGCAATGAGAAAGAATGAAATATGGCCCTTTGTAGCAACGTGGATGGAACTGGAGAGTGTTATGCTAAGTGAAATAAGCCATACAGAGAAAGACAGATACCATATGTTTTCCCTCTTAGGTGGATCCTGAGAAACTTAACAGGAACCCATGGGGGAGGGGGAGGAAAAAAAAAAAAGAGGTTAGAGTGGGAGAGAGCCAAAGCATAAGAGACTCTTAAAAACTGAGAACAAACTGAGGGTTGATGGGGGGGTGGGAGGGAGGGGAGGGTGGGTGATGGGTATTGAGGAGGGCACCTTTTGGGATGAGCACTGGGTGTTGTATGGAAACCAATTTGACAATAAATTTCATATACTGAAAAAAAAAAGTTTTACATAGGAAAAAATAATAATAAATAAAATAAAATTTTTTCCAGGTTTTATCATTGTTACCTGTGGAAGGGTTCATTCACCTTGCCAATTATCCATTACCTAAAGCTGGTAGTCCCCTGTTTTTTTAAGAACAATCTCCCAAAATTCAATTTGTAATTTTATAGAGTATAAAATTCTAATTATTGGTAGTACTATAATATAAAATGGAATAAACTTCTTAAAATAATGGAAAAGCTCCAACTTCCATAAATGTAAAAATCAATTTGCATGTAAACACAGAACAAATGTACGATTTCCTCACGCAGCCTATACTGTACATGGTGCCTTCCTATTCCCGAACCCATATACACTAAACTGGAATACAATCAGGCCTAGGGTTGTCAGAACATGATGAAAATCAACAAAGCAAATAAACCACTTGCAACTATTTAAAAGTTAAAAAGAATTAAACTCCCAAAAAGATTTGTAAACTGGTTTAAATAATGTCCCATGGATTAAAAGATTTAAAAAGGAAGATGAGTAATTGAAATAAAACTTATTGTACACCTTTTAGAAACAATAGCAATTAATTCATTGTAACACTTAAGGATGGTCTTTTTAAAATGAAATACTTACCTTTGTTCTTTCTAAAATGAGAAAACATTTTTAATAGTATTTTTCAAAATGCATTACATATTTACTTATACCAAGACAGCAAAAGTAAGAACTGAAAAAAGAATCCACAACATTTGCTTTTACAAATTCTACTTACATTCTCCTTTCACTGATAATTAGATACTAAAATTTCATGGAATTTCAATCACAAAACTGTAAAATCAACAAAGTAAATCTATGGTAATTTGTAAAAAGCTCAGAATCTGTAAGTAATTTTGGTCCATTATATGGAAACTGCTAAGTTGGGGTTTGAGTATTTGAGTATTCTGAAGGATCTCTTTATTCTCACTATAGCAGTAGCAAAATAACTATAATCCCACAATAAGCAAAACAATCTATTTTCATTCAGAATGAGTATAACAAATAGAAAGGAGGAAATGGAGACCACGGGCATCTTTTCACACCAATTTTATATAAAAAAAAAAGAAAGAAATAGAAGAAAAAGAAAAAAAAAGAAAAGAAAAAAAAGAAATATCCACTATGATTCTATCATTCTTCCTTAATCCAAAACATTAATATGGTGGTTTTTCTCTAAACCAGACACAGAAAAGTCTGATAGGAGAACTGCAATCAAACTAAGTGGATTAAGCAATGATACACAAAAGCAACACTGCTGATGTTGAAATTCAAGCATAAGCAAGCATAACAATCAGCCAAAAATTGGAAAGAGGCAGAGGAAACTTTTGGTAGTGTTGGATATAGTAATTATCTATATCATGTTAATGATTTCACAAGTGCATATATATGTCAAATTTTACCAAACTCTATGCTTTTGCATGCAATTTTATCTCAACTAGATTTCAATAAAGCATTTTTTAAAAATTAGCAGGGAAAAAATCATTATTCATTTTTACCCATCACTCAGCTACTTTAAAGACAAAAGTGGAAACAAATTCAGAGTCTATAACCAAGTATAATCAACAACTCATGGATCACAGGCAAAGAGTCGTCCAAGTTCAAAGAAGAGGTATATCAACTTTTTCAAAAGAAAGAACTTAAGTCTCAATGGAAGAATCCTGAGACTGGTCAAACGATTATGGAGGTGACATTGCCTATGCAATTTATGTCCCACCCTGGTGCAAAATGCTCCTGGTTTCCATTTCCAAACAGATATGTGATGACACAGAGTTTATCAGGATTTGCAGCCTTACTGTACTTCTCTTCCTTGCACCTCTGCAGAATCTCTAAGCTCCTCTGGTGGACTGGGTGTTGGAGAAAGCTAAAACTATCCATACTTTTCAAAATTGCACATGGCGCTGTATCATCATGTCCTTAGGAAGCAAAAGAAAAACAAAAAATGGAGAAAAGAAAAAGATTACATAAGCCCAAACCAATAGAGATTCAAGGACAATGCTGCCAACTATCTTAAGAATATATATAAGTGTATCAAGTAGTTAAATGTGAATAATTTTTCTAAGTTGATTTGCGGAAATTACACAAAAATAAAAGGAAAACATAAAGGTATTTTTTAGATATTCCAAGTATCCTTATCAGTATTCAAAGTGTTGTGAGATAACATCACACTGAAAATTTCTAATTTAAAATATTAGGGAAATTTCAAAACAATTTGTATGATTTAGCTATTTTTTTAACAGACCCATTTTTATCAGGTCTGAAATATAATTAGCATATAGTTGGCAACAATGCAAGGAACAATGATGGAACACCAAAGAGAAATATACCCAAAACAATTTACCAAAAGTTAAACAATTCTTTCACAAATCTTGCAATAAACCACACTTGTAGGAATTCCAACAAGTGTGTCAATGTTTAAAGAGCAGGAAGAAAAGCAAAACAGAGCAGGAAAACCCAGCAGCACTTTGGTATTTATAAATCTGAAAAGAAAGTTGGAAAATGTACCTCACCACCACTTCTTAGTCAAGTGAGACAGGATCAACTACTGGTGGGAAACGGAAGAGAGCATGTTCACATAAGGACCAAAGCCCCAGATTAGTGCTACTGAAACCATGAGTCACTCTAGCAATGATGAGGATTTGGGGGATGTCAGTACCATTAATATTAGCAACAGACGGATTTAAAAGAGAATAGGCACCGCCAGTTTTGGGAGGTGGTGTTGAGTATCATTTACTCAAAGAACATCTCTAGGGATAAGACGTTATATTCAAATTTGTGTAGGTTTGCCTTTAAAAAACAAAAGGGGGGAGAAAAGGGAATGGTTTAACAACAGAGGCAAAGTAAGCAACACAATGAACTAAAGTTTCATTAGTGCATATTTACTCTATAATTTGGAATGAGATACTATATAGGAACAGTTCTCAACACAGGATCATTTAAAAAGTTAAACAGAGGCAGAGTAGTTCAAACAAGTTGGCAAAGCATGGTTTAGTCTAACCATAATTCCTTAAACTGGATCCAGAGAAAAGGCATCTACATTTTAGCTGAACACATGGAATCTTACAATACGTTATATAAGAATAAACACATAAATAGCAGGCTTTTAAAAATGAAATAGACGTGAAAATTATTTTCACATCCAATATTAAAAGAGTAAACGAATAAAACACTATCTCATCCACTGTGGATAGCCCACAGCTGCAAATGTTCAATGTTTCCAAAAGAGACAAATATTATCAAGTTATCTATCATTTCTAGGTCAAAGAATACCTCAGTAAAAATATTCTTCACTCATTACCAATAATTCTCCCCTCCATGTTTGACGGGCTACATGAAGAAAGAATGCTTAGGCAAAGAGACTAGCCTGTACTTGGTTAGTTGCTGGTGATAGAAGGTAAGTATCAGTTGAAGGGGACCATTTGAGGGAAGGGGGGGGGGGGCGAGAAACAAACACGTGGTGAGTTCTATTTATACTCCCTCCAAACTGTAATTTTAAAAAGTTATCACTAGACCTTTAGGCCTTTCAATAGCTATCTTAATAATCTGCCAGTCAAAAATAGTTTTAAGGAGATTATGGTATTAAAGCATTTTATGTAAAAGTTCAGGTATTAAATACACTAAATTAGTAAGCAGTTTGAAGAAATCACTTGACATTACTACAGCCAGCGCACTCTTTTATCTAATTAAATTGTAGCAATGCCGTTAATTTTATAATTGTGACAGGTTTATGTCTCACCATCGTACCTACCTTATTTTTTTTTTTTAATTTCTTTCATTCTGCTTTCTATGCTTTAACTCTTGTTTTAGACTATAATACTATTTCGAAACCTTAAGCTGACCTTCCTGTTGTTTGCTGTGTGTAACACCTCCCTGTTAAGGTGGTTAGGCTTCCTAGGATAAGTATAGAAATACATTTTCAGTGAGTCTTCTTGTCTAAGGAGTCCCATAAACTCTTAAAAGATGTTTATTAATGTTGGTGTACGCTAGTTCCTGGTCTAATTTTGATAATTTCTTAGCTTGAGATCATGCATCAAAAACACAGCATAAATTCAGATCCCATACCTATGCATGGTAAAGACATGGGCACTGATTTTTTTACAGGTAATTTAAGAAAAATCTCATCTAGAGGTGCCTAGGTGGCTCAGTCGGTTAAGCATTCGACTTCAGCTTCAGCTCAGGTCATGATCTCACAGTCTGTGAGTTCAAGCCCTGCATTGGGCTCTGTGTTGACAGCTCAGAGCCTGGAGCCTGCTTCGGATTCTGTGTCTCCCTCTCTCTCTGCTCCTCCCCTGCTCATGCTCTGTCTCTGTCTCAAAAATAATAAAATAAAAACATTAAAAAAAGAAAAAGAAAAAGAAAAATCTTATCTAAAGCCTAACACAGATTGCTAAGGTCCTTCTTGTTTCTATGCTCAAGGCCAATGGACAGAATTTTTCAATTATCTTTTCAGCGACAGAAAAGTCCAAGCTCTTCTAAGATACTACCACATAATGGGAACTCAATCCTAGCTAATCGTTCAAATCTGAAGCCATGTATCTGATCCTAAAGTAGTTTCTGTAATACCAGCTCCTGGGCCTTATGGCCATAATAAAGGTATATCTATCTCATACACAGTAAAATCCACCAATCTCAAGTTTAAATTTGATAAGCTTAAACAAATATTTACTTCCATATAATCCTCAATCAAGAGGATTTCCAGGGGCGCTTGGGTGGCTCGGTCAGTTAAGTGTCCGACTTTGGCATAGGTCATGATCTCACAGTTCATGAGTTCAAGCCCCACATCAGGCTCTGTGCTGACAACTCAGAGCCTGGTGCCTCTGGATTCTAAGTCTCCCTCTCTCTCTCTCTGCCCCTCCCCTGCTTGTACTCTGTCTCTGTCTCTGTCTCTCTCAAAAATAAACATTAAAAAAAATTTTTTAAGGATTTCTATTATCCATGTTTCCATTATTTCATCCCCTTCCAATCAATACCACTCTTGTCCTCCCAGAAACAATCAAGTTATGGTTTCTATCACTATGTATTATTTTGCCTGTTCTTAAACTAAACAAAATCATATGCATTATATCCTGGCTTTTTTTGCTCAGTTTTTGTGACTCATTATGAGTATGAGTAGTTTGTTCTTTTTTACTGAGGAATAATGTTACATGGTAGGAATGTATCACAATATGGGTTATCCTTTCTTCCACTGATGGGATATTTGAGTGTTTCCAACTGGGAGCTGTTAAATTAAGAGGCACCCCTCTTCTTTTTTAAGAGATATTTGAAGCTATAAATTTACCTCTAAGCATTGTTTCAGCAGCATCCCAGTAAGTTTTGGTGTATATTTTCTTCCATTCATCTCAAAATATTTTAAGTTTTTACTTATTTTGAGAGAGAGAGAGAGTGCAAGCAGGGGCAGGGCAGAGAAAGAGGAAGAACCCCAAGCAGGATCCATGCTACCAGCACAGAGTCTGACAGAGGACTCAAACCCACAGACTGCAAGATCATGACCCGAGCCAACATCAAGAGTTGGACGCTCAGGGGCGCCTGGGTGGCGCAGTCCGTTAAGCGTCCGACTTCAGCCAGGTCACGATCTCGCGGTCCGTGAGTTCGAGCCCCGTGTCAGGCTCTGGGCTGATGACTCGGAGCCTGGAGCCTGTTTCCGATTCTGTGTCTCCCTCTCTCTCTGCCCCTCCCCCGTTCATGCTCTTTCTCTGTCCCAAAAATAAATAAACGTTGAAAAAAAAAAAAAGAGTTGGACGCTCAAACAACTGAGTCACCCAAGCACCCCATCAAACTGTTTTCTTTCTTTCTTTTTTCTTAATTTTTTTTAATTTACATACAAATTTTTTTTTATTACGTTCCTTTATTTTTGAGAGGCAGAGAGAGACAGAGCATGAGCAGAGGAGGGGCAGAGAGAGAAGGAGACACAGAATCCGAAGCAGGCTCCAGGATCTGAGCTGTCAGCACAGAGCCTGACGTGGGGCTCAAACTCACGTGCCGTGAGATCATGACCTGAGGTGAAGTCGGACGCTCGACTGAGCCACCCAGGCACCCCTAATTAACATCCAAATTAGTTAGCATATAACCATCAAACTGTTTTCTAATTACCTTTATGATTTCTTCCTTGACCCACTGGTAATTAAGAGGTGAGATCACAGTTCGTGAGATCGAGCCCCATGTCTGTGCCAACAACACAGAGCCTGCTTGGGATTCCTTCTCTCCCTTCCTCCCCAATCTTCTGCTCACACACTCTCTCTCAAAATAAATATAAAAACAACAACAACAACAACAACCCTGGGACACCTGAGTGGTTCAGTCAGTTAAGCGTCAGACTCTCGATTTCAGCTCATGATCATAAGTTCGTAGGTTCGAGTGGCACAGTGACACTGCAGAGCCTGGCTGGGATTCTCTCCTTCCTTCTCTTTCTGCCCCCCCCCCCCCATCTCAAAATAAAACTTTAAAAAGAAAAAGAAAAAAAGAACTCTTCCTTTGGGGCTCCTGGGTGGCTCAGTCAGTTAAGCGTCTGACTCTTGATTTCAACTCAGATCATGATTTCACAGTTCGTAAGTTTGAGCCCTGTATCCAGCTCTGCACAACTTGCTTGGGATTCTTCTCTCTCTGTCCCTCTCCCCAACTCATGTGCTCTCTCTCAAAATAAAAATAAACTTTTAGAAGTGTGTTGTTGAGTTTCCATGTTTTTTTTTTAATGTTTATTTATTTTTGAGAGAGAGGAAGGCAGAGTGTGAGTTGAGGAGGGCCAGAGAGAGAGGGAGACACAGAATCTGAAGCAGGCTCCAGGCTCGGAGTTGTCAGCACAGAGCCTGATACAGGGCTCAAACTCATGAACCATAAGATCATGACCTGAGCCAAAGTCAAACACTTAACTTACTGAGCCACACAGGTGCCCCTCCAGATATGTCTTACGACATATTATTTGCGCTCCTCTTCTCTCATTACTATCTTCTTTTGTATTAAACAGATGTTTTCTAGTATATTCTTACTTTTTTGTCATTTATTTTACCATCATTTTTTAGTTATTTTCTTAACAAATGCCAAGGGAATATAGAATTAGCATCTTATAACAATCAAGTCTGGATTAAAAACCACTTAATTTCAGTAGTATATAAAAATGTTTCCCAGGGTGCACCAGGGTGGCTCAGTCGGTTAAGCTTCTGACTCTCAGTTTCCACTCAAGTCATGATCTCATGGCTGTGGAATTGAGCGCTGTGCTGGGCTCTATGCTGAGTCAGCCTGCTGGGGATTCTTTCTCTCTCTGAGCCTCCCCTGCTCATGCTCTATCTCTCAAAAATAATTAATTGATTGATTTTTTAAAATGTTTCCCCTATATAGTTCCATTCCCTTCCTCCTCCTTTATGCTGTTATTATCATACAAATTTACACCTTTAAATGTCATGCCCATCAACAGAGATTTATAATTATTGCTTTGTACCAGTCTTTTAAATCAGATCGGGGCGGGGGGGGGGGGGGAGTTACAAAATGTAAAAAATATACTTTTACTATATTTTTTATTTAACTCTATAGTTGTCTTTAATGTGCTCTTTAGTATTTCATGTTACTGTCTAGTGTCCTTTCATTTCCACCACAAGAACCCACTGTAGTATCTCCTGTGAGGCAGATCTGATAGTAACAGTAGCTCAGGATTTGTTTATCCAGGAATGTCCTAATTTCACCATCACTTTGAAGGGCAATTTTGCTGAATACAGAATTCTTGACTGACTCTCTTTTATCTTTCAGCACTTTGAATATATCAAGCCACCGCCCTCTAGCTTCAATGGTTCCTGATGATGAATCAACTGTCACTCTGAGAATACTTTGTACATGATGAATTACTTCTCTCTCGCTGCTCTCAATATTTTCTCTCAGGACAATTCAATTATGATGTATCTAAGTTTGGATCTCTTTGAATTCACCATTGTAGTTTGAACCTCTTGGATATATAGATTAGTTTCCTCATCAAATTTGAGGAGTTTTTGGCCATTACTATTTCTTGAAATGTTTACTGCCCCTCTCTCTATCTTTCTGGACTACCAGAAATCAGTGTACTTTCTGGTGTCCCATAGCTCTTTTCATTCTTATTCATTCTTTTTTCTTTCTGTTCCTTAGAACAGATCATCTCAACTGATCTGTCTTCAAGTTCACAGATTCTGGCCTCTGCCTGTTCAAATCTGTTGCTGAATCTAGTGAATTCCTCATATATATATAAATTAATATTTTATATTTGGTCAGACATTGTTCTCAAAATTTGCATTAGTCTTCAGACATGGTTGCCTTTGAACATATTTAAAATAGTCATATTTTTTCTTTGCACATCCCATAATTGTGTATAGAACAGCAGATATTTTTTTTGAGAGTGGAACAACATCTTTATTTTTTTAAACAATATTTTTAATTATTTACTTAATAATTTAAGGTCTTCTTTTCACATTTACATGTCACTCAAGGAACAGGAATTATTTTTGTGAGTTTTATTAAAACATTTAATTTGCAACAAGTTTATAACAAATTTCATATTTTTATATCTTCACACTTTTAAGAGTAGGAACACAAATATTTTTAAAAATATAACACGGCAATTCTGGAAATCAGATTCTCCCTTCTTCCCAGGATTTAATGTTTCATGTAACTGTTGCTATCGTCTGGGACTTTCCTGAACCAATTCTATAAAGTTTGTATTCTTTGTCATATATGACCACAGAGAAATCTCTCATCAGTCTGCTTGGTGCTCAGCTAATTACTGAAGGCAGATATTTCTACATGCCTGGAAGCAATAAACCTCCCTGTCTTTGTCAAAGTTCACTGTGCATGTGTTTTGGGGCACACCTTCAACACCCTGCTAATCTGCTAGGCAGTTTACAACTGTCTTCTATGATCTCACCTTTGCTTCCTGCTTGCACAGAGCCTGAAGGTCATAGAAGTGAGAGAGAAGGATCTTCTTGGGTCTTTCCTGAGCATATGCATAGGACTGGGCATGTACACAGCCCTATGTATGTACACGACTATCTAGACTTCCATGAAGATACAGGAAATTTTCAAAGCCATTACTATAGAGACCTCATTTCCAGCTTTTCCTTTTAAGTTTTTTAGTTAGTTTTTGCCCCAACTGCTATCTACTACTAGCAGGGAGTTGCACTGTTCAACAAGTACTTCTGATTATTTTTGGACATCACCCCTACATAAAAGGCTATTCACACTGGGCAAGCTCTGAGTCAGGTTAAAGAAGCAAGTGGGTGTCAGGTTTTCCAGGGAACCACCTAATATGCTGAATATAATTCTCTGGAAATGGGGCTTTTGAAGGACCTCCAGCCTCCATCTACTACCTGTAATGGCTGTCAAACTGCTGATATTCAACGTGTCTTTGACCTATTGGTTTTCAAGGCTATCATGGGGAGCTGGGGACGGAAGAATGCAAACAGTGTAAATTAAAAGGCTACAAAGTGCATTGTCTTTACCAATATTCAGCCTTTTTTCTTGTATAAACACTTTCTAGATTACTACAGGCCTTTGATAAATTTCCTGAGTTCTGACAAAGTTATTCTGACATTTTCTGCAAGTATTTGTGTTGCTTTTATGGAAGAGGTTCTTATTCTACCATTTCACTGACATTCCATCTAAGACACTACTCTTAAACCACCATACTACAGTGCCTGATACAGAAGTGATTTATAAAAAATATTCAGAGTTTATTTTGTTCATAAAAATCCATTTAATTGTCTTAAATTAAGGGTACATTTAAATTTGGGAAAGAACTGTGGACAGAGTACTGCATAGAGATCCTAGACCCTTGGTGATATCAAAATCAGTTTTAGTACCTGGTCATTTCTGGAAATAGATGGTCCATGGAACCCTTACCCTTCTCCCACTTAGAAAGAAATGATAGCACATTAGAGTCATGCAATCCACTGAGTGGGTGGGGAAAAGGAACAGGTTATGTGGGGCAGGTTATGTGGAAACCATTATAGCTCTCTGTGAAAACTATATCAATGACTTCAGCTTCTCTCCTGTAGATGAAGAAAAAACTGACACTTTGAACTCTCTTGTTCTTGCCTCTTTTCCCTATACCACAACTGAACTCCCCATTTCTGTCTAGCTGTTTTAGATTGATTAAAATACTCCAAAAGAGCTACATAAAACATCACTGCACTCACTTCTACATACAGCATAATTCATGGTCAAGTTATGATCTCTCCTACTCTCTTCCAGAATCTTTCTTATTCAGGAAGAGGCAAGGTAAATGACACTACGGGAATGTCTGTTTTCTCATACCTCACTGCTGACCAGACAAATCATTACTATTTCTCAGGCCAACATGTACCTTTACTCAGATGGCCTACTTATATGACTCCATTAAGGACATTTTATGGTTTCCTGATTACCATAATATACATTACACAATTTTAACAAATTTATCCTTGAAAAGAATAAATTGAATTAGTTTTTATTTAAAAGTATTAAATAGCACTGTGTCCTTTAATTTGGAAGTCTGTATACAATAGTCAAAAAGTAGATTTTAATTTGATATTCTCATTTGTGTTTGGTTTGCTTGATGATGAAAAAGAATGTCAGGGATTTCCATAAGAAAATCCAAAATTTTTTAGTTTACCATCAACTATTGTTGGCAATCAAGTTAAACTGTTGCCAGTTTAGCTAAGAGCCACTAAAACTTTTTTATACAGATACTCTCAAAGGAAGTGAAAAATATATTGTACTTCTGCAGTCTACATCTTCTTTCTTCATTAAAGTATTATTATCTCTGACCTCTTATTCAAAATCTGAACTTGATTACCTTCTGCCATCCACATATTCCACTTCTACTTAAATAATCTCTAATTCCTATTTCATTTTCACATGTGTGCACACTATTTATGGTCATTTAAAAGTTCTGAATCTACTACTCATCCATTTTCAGTTATTCCAATAGTTTTCATTTTGCAGTGCTACAATGTTCTAATTTAATGGCATCCTTTTATCCTAAACCCATCAGAGAACAGTAAGTGGTGAGAGATGTGGAAGGAGCAAAAAAGCTGAATACTTGCACTGACACTAATATACTGTAATACAATTATTTCCTGTAACAAGTCTGTTCCATCATTGCCTCAAAATACAAATGAACTATGGAATTTCTTTTTCTTGAGAAAAAATGAAATTTAAGAAGTTAATCGAATGCGATTTCTGGGTTGTTGGTAATATTCTACTTCTTAATCTAGGTGGTAGTTCCAGGGGTGTTTTCACTTGTGATAATTCATTGAGCTATACATTTTGGGGGCACACTTTTCGGTATGCATGCATGTTATATCCCAAAATAAAAGAGCTTTCAAAAAGTTTATTATATGGAAGCTCCGTGCTGGCCAGAAAGGAAAAATAGATTAAAAACCAAGAAGAATTTAGAAATGATCAAAATAGAAATAACACAGTATCATTTTGCTGATCATTAATAACATTACATATCTTTGTACAAATTGATAATAATAAACCTACAATCAGCTTTCATAAATAATATTTTAAATACCAAAGGAACATACAAACAATGTGAATAATGTTTACAGAAAGCAATATTTTCAATAGTAAATACAAGAAAAGTTTCTTCGCTTAGTTATACCTTAGCAGGATACTTACCAATTTTTTACATTTTCAAAATTAATAAATCCATTGTAATAAATAAGAACATATCTTAAAGGAAAAAAAATCTTTCCTTAAAGCTTTTTTCAAAGAGAGCCTCTTAGAAATAATTTTGTAAAAGACAAAGCAGGTTTAAGATATTCCTTTTATTTTCCAAAAAACTGTATTTCTCTCTACCTACAAAGGCCAGTTTGCATGTATTATAATTTGAAAAACAGAAGCTAAGCTCAATTAGCATTTTTCTCTCATTTTAGAAATACAATCTCCCAAATATGTGCATTCACCTGAAATATATAAAAGCTGAACCTAAAAGTTTTACTGCTAGTACACATACCAAAAAGCCATATATGTAAGTCTGGGGGTCCTGAAAGCACAGATGTGTCCTAGAGAACTTCTACTGAAGCTTCTCTGGGCAGAAAAACTTATTTTAAATCACTACATATATATTAGAAAATCCTCACTATGCAGCAATGGTCTATCTAAGGCTAGAGCTACAGCAAGCAACAGTGTGGTTTCCATTAAGTGGCAAGTGCTTATGAAGATGTCCTCCCACAGAATGTGAAATATGGCATTTTATGATTTAAGGGGAAAAGACACAGAAAAAGTATCCTGCTTCATTCATTTCTAAATTTCAAAGTAAAATTCAATGAACTAAAGAGTGGGAAGAAAAGAAATTTAACATTTGTAAACAGATATTTTATATGTATCATTATTATCTGACTTTACCCCACAATTTTGAAGGCAATATTTTTAAGAAAAACTTCTTCAAATAGTCACAAAACCTTCTTCAAGAGAAGAAATGACACTTGACTGATACTGAAGCCAGGTTATCTCTAACTAGACTACCCTACCTCTATCCCAATTTTTCTATCTCCTGATTTATTCTTCCACATTAAATTATGTTTCATTTGGAGTAAAAACTATGGCCTAAGAAGAAAATAGAAAAAGGTATCAATATTTAATTCTATATAAATAATGGTAAGGATCATTTGTTTTTTTGTTTAAAAATTTTACCAATGTTTTACTAAATGCCTATTAAATACCAGGTGTCTTACATACATTACTCCTCTCAGGATTTATTAATAAAAATGTACCAACACATATATACACACAAACACCATATATCCACTTAATCATATAAAGTTCACTAGAACTAATAAGATCTGAAAATGATGTCAGGATATGGTAAGAAAACAGAAGAGAACAAAATTATGATATCTCTATTTTAAAAAGATAAAAAATTAAAAGATGAAATATGGTAGAATACTAATATCTACTGCTTACCAGTTTTTCTCTGAACGTGTCTTTTCCCAGCTTCCCTGAAAGCAACCATGGCTCTGAAAAAAGCTCTGAGAACTGCCCATCGGAAAACTGCTACAGGATCAATTCCAATCATCCCAGAGATAAATGCATTCTTGCTACTTCTTAGAAGAGCTACAATGTCAGGGCGCATATGATCTGTATTTTTTTCCCGGAAATCCTACATGAAAAAAGTACCAATGTTATTTCTGAAAAAAATATTAAACCAAGAAGACAATGGGTGACAATGGGTCTGAAAAGTGGCTAAATAAGGACTATAGAAGTGATTTCTGTTCTAGGTAGCTAACTGGATCAGAGACCTTCTATAAAGTCCCATCCAACCCTAAAACTACTGAATTCTATAATACATTTCATTTAGAGTGAATATTCAATTATTTTATTGCAGCTTGTTAAACATTGAGCCTCTCTGAAGGGGTATTATATAAAATGACCAGAGAGTTGAACAATAAAAAGGAGGCAGACATAAGACAAGGAACGGTGTTCTAAGCAAAGGAAACACCTACTACCCACAGGTGGTGATGAACTGGACAAGTTAGGAGATAAGCAGTAAAACCAGGGGCTGGAGCATTCTGGGCAAGGGTGAGAGTGGTGGAAGATTTGGCAAATAAATGGGTTACGTAAGCCTGAGTTGGGAGTTTGGGTTTTATTCAAATGTAAAGGAAAGCCAATGGAAGGCTAATGACATCAGCTAAATGTTTTATAAACAACACTGGATGTTGCAGAGGGAATGAATTTGTGCAAAGAATTAAAAAAAGGAGAACAGCTACTACAATATTCCAGGTAAGAGCTAATTGTGACTTTAGACTACATTGGTGGTAATACTGTAAAGAGAAAATAGTTATTGCATTTGGGATATGTTTTGGAAGTAAGGCTGGTAATTTGCTGGTGGATTAGGCCCCAGTGAGAAAATGAGGGAATAAGCGTAACACCTATATTTTGGGTTTAAGTAACTAGGTGGATAGAGGTGCCATATTGATATGGATAAGCACAAAGAGAAGGTTTAGGGAAAGGAAATGAGACCAAGAGATTAGTTTTGTACAAGTGAAGTCTGAGATGGTGAGGATAAAGATAGCAGTAAGTAACATTTATTGAATGGTTATTATGTACATGGCACTCCTCTGAGCATTTTACATGTGCTATCTCATTTAAGCTCATTTCATCCACCTAACAACTCCTTAAAATAGAGAATATTACTATTATTCCTATTTTATAGATGAAGAATCTCAGTCACAGAGACGTTAACTATCTTGGTCCCTATCACACAGTAAGTAGAACAGGGATTCAAAGACAACCACTCATAACCACTGTACTATGTCTGCATACAGACATCAAGTAGGCAGATGAATATATGCATCTACGAATCCTATACAGACTTCAAAAATACATATGGATATCATTACCCACAGAGTTTTTTAAAGCAGGATAGTATTACCTAAAGAGCATAAACAGGCAGTAAAAACCACCTGCCAATGGAGGTCGGAGGGAATATCAGAAGAAAATGGGTTAAAACACTCCACACAAAGATAAAGAGGACAAAAAGCTTATACTCATGGAAGAAGGTTCTAGACTGATATGTATAGTCCAAAACACCCAGATTAAAGGATTAAAACTTGGTGAGTAAATCACCTGGAGTTGGTGCAACTTCACAGAACAGCTCTAACTCAGACTTCTACGAGGAGCACGCCTAGTATGATGTTTTCTAGAAGGCAGTTTGGACTCATCCTATTAACTTTTAGGGGTTTCTTTTCCTGTTCTTTGTTCTCTTGAGAATAGAAGAGGGAAAACAAGCCAGAAATCTTGGTCCTTGGCTTTCCCCTAACCATCTTTTGAGCAAAAGTATATATTATAAAAGTTAGTAAAACTGAGTTAGAATTTACAAATTCAAATCACCACCACCACCAGCAGCAGCTAATACCTACAATGGGAGACAAGATGCCAGGCACTAAGTTAAGGACTATACATAACTTATTCAATTCTAACAAGTACTTAATAACACAGAATAATTATAAACCATACTTTACTGACAAGTAAATAGAAAGATAAAGAAGGTCAAACTACAGGATACCAAAGACCATCCCATCTTATTAATAACTATATGGTACGACATAAAATTCTAGAAATCTTTTCCATGATGACTGTTAAATATTGATGGGAGACCTTCATTTTCCAAATGCAATGGTCTCATATGTCTTCAGAGTTCCAGATTTCTAAGTACAGTTCACTAACTGATCATATCATTCTTGACATTTTCTTCTTGGTTTCTATAACAACACATCTTGTGATTTACTACTTACCTTTTGTGCTGTGCATTCTCAGTCCCTACTGCTGGTTCCATTTTTGAAATTCTTATCTGATGTAAGGTGATTGATCTCAACCATAATAATGACCTTAAACACTATCTATATGATGAGGCCCAAATCTGTATTTCTACCTCAGATCTTTCTTGTTTGAGATCCACTTATACATCTTAAAGGGATCTCAAACTTGAAAGAGAATGAGCAAGACTAGTATTACTTAAATGTTTGTAAGCATTCACCAGTAAAATCATGTGGGCCTGGAATTTCCTTTGTGGGAAAGATTTAAACTACTGATTTAAATTGTTTAACAGAAGTGGGAATCCCGGGTTTGCCTGTATTTTTAGTGTCAGTTTTGATGATATGTGTTTTCCACGGAATTTTCCATTTTCATGTTAACAAGTTTATTGGCAAAATATGTTCAGATCTTTTTAGTATCTGTTGAGTATGTAGTTAAGTCCTCTTTTTCTTTTCTGATATTTGTAATTTTTAAATATTTTTCTGTTATCAGTTATTTTCTATTACCTTTTACTTAGATTATTTTCTGTTATCTTTTTAAGAAACTGATTTTTGGCTTTGGTAATTTCTCTCTTGTATGTTTGTTCTCTACTGCATTGATTTCTGATCTTCCCTTTATTATTTCCTTCTAATTTGGAGCAGTAGGGTTAATTTCCTGTTCTTTTTTTAGTTTCTTGAAACGGAACGTTAATTACTTTCAACCATTCTTCCTAATATATGCATTTAAAGTTATAAATCACTGCTTTAAATGCATCCTACCAATTACTATCAAATCTGCAAATTTTGATATGTTGTATTTTCATTCATGCTCAGTTTGAACTTAGTATTATATTGTAATTTCTTTTTTGACTCATGGGTTACATAGAAGGACTGTGCTTAATTTCTGAACACCCAAAGACTGCCTACTTATCCTTATAATATACCAAGCAGGTCAGTTTTTAACAATGCTTTTCAATTTTTCTGTTTTTACTGATTTTGTGTCTGCTTATTCTGTTACTAAGAGATATGTATAAAAATCTACAACCAGATGGATTTTTCTAGTTCTACTTTTGTTCTCACTTTGCTTTTTATTACTGAATCAAATCATTAGGTACATGCAACTTTTGATGATTGTGTCTTCCTGTCAAACTGGCCCCTTTTATTGTTATGAAATGTGCCTCTTTATCTTTAGTAATACTTCTTGCTTTAAAGTCTACTTTGATAATAACATAATTATACATCAGCTTTCTTTTAGTTAGGGTTTGTGTGGTATATATTTTTCCATACTTTTAATTTCAACCTATCTGATAATATGGATGAACAATCCATACAAGTGTATATATAATTCCATTTATCTGAAATTTAATAACAAGTAAAACAAAGGATAAAAAATGAGGATAGTGGTTACCTCTAAGTGGGGGAGAATGAGCTGGGGAGGGGCCTGATAGAAATCTGTACACTTTAGATTTATGTATTTTATGCACCTCACTATATACAGCTCAAGATTTCTGGTTTTTGTTCTAAACTGTATTTTTAAAATCATTTTTTACATAAGATAAAACTGACATGTAATGTTTAAGGTATATAATATGTTAATTTGATACATTTATACACTGCAGTATGATTACCACTATAGCATTACTTAACACTTCCATCAGGTCATTTAATTTATCATTTCTTTTCTATGGTGAGACCATCTAAAATCTAGTCTCTTAACAACTTTGAAGACAATGCTATTGGGGCGCCTGGGTGGTGCAGTCGGTTAAGCGTCCGACTTCAGCTAGGTCACGATCTCGCGGTCCGGGAGTTCGAGCCCCACGTCGGGCTCTGGGCTGATGATGGCTCAGAGCCTGGAGCCTGTTTCCGATTCTGTGTCTCCCTCTCTCTCTGCCCCTCCCCCGTTCATGCTCTGTCTCTCTCTGTCCCAAAAATAAATAAACGTTGAAAAAAAAAATTAAAAAAAAAAAAAGACAATGCTATTATTACAATGTTAATTATAATTGCAATGCTGTGCATCAGGGTTCCAGAACTTATTCATCTTCTAACTACAAGTCTGTATCCTTTGTCCAACATCTCAATTCCTCCATCCCCAGCCCTGGTAGCCACCACTCAATTCTGTTACTCCTTTTTTTTTTTTTTTCAATATTTATTTATTTTTAGAGACAGAGTGTGAGCAGGGGAGGGACAGAGAGAAAGGGAGACACAGAATCCCAAGTAGGTTCCAGGCTCTGAGCTGTCAGCACAGAGCCCCATGCAGCACTTGAACTCACGAACTGTGAGATCATAACCTAAGCCGAAGTCAGGTGCTTAACCAACTGAGCCACCCAGGCACCCCTATTCTGTTATTCTTTATGTTTGTTCTAAAATCTGTTCCTTCCTGTCTTTTCCATCTCAGGAAACAGCACCTCAAATTCACCCATCAGTTACAGTCAGAAGTCACTTACTTTCAACCTATCTGATAGGTTAGAATAAATCAATCAGGTTTTACTGATTACACCTCCAAAATTTTTTCTTAATCATCTAGATCTCCTACATCTCTACTGTCACCCTGGTGGTTCAGTTTACCTTAACATTTCACCTCAACTATTTAAAAAAGCTCCTAACTGATCTCCCAGCTTCCTCTCTCATCCTCTGCTATTCCTTCTCCTCAAAGGAATCAAAGCAATCTTTAAAAAACACGAAATCACATCCTGTTTAAAATCTTTTTATTGCTCCCCATAAGTTCAACAAAAAACAAACACCTTTAACTTGTCCTAAAAGCTATGAATTAACTTGCTGTCCATTCTCTAAATTCATTTCATGCCACTATCCCCCTTGCTTACCATAGTCTAGTAACACTAGCCTGTTTTCAATTATTTTAACATACTAATTCTTTCCCACCTCATGTCCTAGAATATTCATCATCTCAACTCCTCACCAAGGTAATGCTTGTTTCAGGTTAACTCTCAATATTTAAGTTTTCAGAGAGGTATTCATGGATCTCCAAATTCAAAATCCACTATTTGACTACTATCTCTCATAGAACTCATTCATTTATTTATAGCAATACCCATTTATCTATATTACACACACACACACACACACACACACACACACACACACACACACATATATACTGAGCCAAGAACAGGTCTGTCTAGTTTATCACTAAGCCATTCCAAACACCAGGGACAGTGTCTGACACATAGCCTGTATTTAACAAACACTTCCTAAATAAGTGAATCATTGATGAATGAATGAGTGATCTCAGTTGTGACTCTAATCTCAAGACCCAAGAGAAAGCTTATTGCTCCACTTTTCTCCAAAACATCACTGCCTTGCCTGGGAAATTATCTTAAATGGTAGGCTTAAACATCAAGTGGTTGAAGGGTAATGGGCTCACTAATTACAAACAGGAAATGGACACAATTATGAAGGTTCCCCTCTGCAGGAGTTAAGAGTTTCAATATATGCATGAGGAATGCAAACTCACAAATACCTAATGGTGCATGAAGACAAAATCTTCTGTCAAGCTTCATGGATGTAGGGAAGAGAAAAATTCATCAAACCAGTTAATGAAATAGTGGGTTTAAGAGATATTTATGTTACCTATTCTTTTATATTCAAAAAACTATTTGAAGGGACTGATATCAAGTTTATCTACAGGAAGAAGCCAAGAAAAATATCACATAAGACAGTAATATATTGCAAGGTAGGATACGAGGGTTAGTAGTATTCTTACAAAATGTCTCTAATTGTTACTGATCAAGAGCTTCCATAAACTACAAAGAAAGCAGTGTGACAGGAATGATAATACAGTAAACACACTTTTACCCTGAAGGCATTTTAATGAGAAATTTACTGACCTTTACCCCATATTTTACTTTCCCGGCATAATGCTTTATAATGAAAGCAGGCTCCATCACAGCTGGAAATTCAATGTAAGAATTCTCTTCATGTTGATGCTTAAATTTATCTAGCAATGTTTGATTTGTAGCCTGTGGAAAGCTGAATTAAAAACAAAAGCAAAAATACTAAAGAAAGATGCAACAGTTAATAATCTTAAAAAAAAAAAACCCTTATAATTACATTGCCATCTAACACATTTAGCAAATTACAAAGAGCAAATTATATTCTCTAATCTGATTCTTATAACAAGCTAAAAAGTGAATGTAACAAGGATTGATGTTTTATAGATGAGGGATCAAAATTCATGATTTGCCCAAACTCACACTTGGCAAGTAGCAGAACTGAGAAATAAACTCAAGCCTTTAAACTTTTAGCTTAGGTTGCATTGTGTGACACTACCATTAAACTCACCAAATAAAACTCAAATGATCCACTGTTTGGGGCCAAGAACTTCCAAAAATAAATGATCTCCCAGTTTTGATAGATCCTTTAAATCCATAAGTCATTTTCTGTTTTCCTATTTCTTGATATATAAATTAAGTAGCAATTTTCATACCTATACCAGTTACTATATAATTTTATACTGTATCTATTATTGTTTCAAATATACATCAATGGGTTTATACTCACTGATGAGCATTTCATATCTAGGGATCATTCAAATGATACCTATTAAAAATAATTACATGATAGGGGCACCTGGGTGGCTCAGTCGGTTAAGCGTCTGACTTTGGCTCAGGTCATGATCTTGCGGTTCATGAGTTCGTGAGTTCGTGAGTTCAAGCCCTGCGTCAGGCTCTGTGCTGACAGTTCAGAGCCTGGAGCCTGCTTCAAATTCTGTGGCTCCCTCTCTCTCTGCCTCTCCCTCACTCGTACTCTCTCTCTCTCTTCTTTCAAAAATAAATAAACATTAAATTTAAAAAAAAAAGAAAAAGAAATAAATACATGATAGCAAATACAAGAATATAAAAATTCAGAAGAGGAAAAAATCACTAGTGGTTGGAAATAATGGAAAGGTTTAACGAAGATACAGGAGGCAATTATGAGCTAAATGTTAAAGGTGGAGTTTCTTAATAAAGGAAATATCACTGACAAAACGGAAAAAGCAAGTATCTTTCAGAGAATAGTTTCATTTAATAGTAGCTGAAGTAATGAGAAATAATGTGACATGAGGTTGTAAAGATGATGAATACAAAATCTAATGTGTAAAAATGATTCCAAAATTATAACGAAAATAATTATGTAAATGTATTAAAATGAAGAAGGAGGATGGCCTTTGGTGTTAGTCATTGTTTAGATTACCAGTTCTGACAGTGACCTTCAGTAAGCTTCAAGAACCAGCTAGCTTCCACAAATGAGTACAATGAGGTATCACAGTGTTAGCAGAATCAAATAAAACTAGTAAAAACATCTAACACTAGCTGGCATCCTATAGGAAGGACATAAATGTCATCTCATTTCTTAAGTTGCCAACACTGCCATTTTTCTATCCACCTAGGCCTGCTTTTGCATTCAATACCAACCCTTCCTCAAAACATCTCCACCATCCACCTCTTCCTGTCCATTCTAGAACTCTAAAGCCATTCTAGAATGAACTATAACTCTTACAATTTCAAACAGAGAGTACAGCAACAGCCTCTACAAGTGTCAGTGACTTTAAACTTTGTTTCAAGTCACCAAACCAAAATAACAAATTTTCCTAGAATACTGTTTTAATCATGTGCCTCCCCTACTCAGGAAAATTTATGGATCACCAAGGCAAAGAGACAGAATCCAAGCTCCTAACCCTAGACAAACTCAAACTCTGCAAACTTAATGCTTCACTATCCACAGCACAGGATGCTTTTCTTCAGAAAGGATACTCACACCTCATGGTCTCTGGATAATCCCCTGGGTAATCAAAAAGCTTATGATTTTTTTCCTACTTTTAAATGGAGAAAAAATTTTTTCAAAGGAAAACATACATGAGAACAGTTTTTATTCCAAACAAGGAAAGATAGAAAGGGAAGCTCTCCATATTTCCTGCATTCAATACACACCTATGGATACACACTACAATATCAAGCAAAAGAGCTTGGAACAGAGACAAATATCATACATTATTGTGCATGTCAAAGCTCTTCCATCTAGTGTTCCCCAAAGGCTATCTGCCAGGATAGCCTTAGTGCCTCTCTGTGTCTTTAGCTTGCAAAAATACCAAGGCCTAGACCCCATTCCTGTGATTCTACTGAACTGACCCTAGGGTGGTGATGATCAGTACTACTTCCAAGTTCTCCAGGTAATTCTTATGGGCAGGCAAGGCTCATGAAATGCTGTCCTAAATGAATGCTCTGATCTTAACTTCATTTTGTTAAAAGAGTCTGGGGTCGAAGTCTCAGATTCTGCATTTCTAACAAGCTTCAAGGTGCTGCGAGTCCTGCCATCAACAGATCACACTTTGAATACTGTAGGAAAGACTGGTAACACTCCTAACATCCTGCTCATACCTAACTTTGCTTATTCTACTCCTTTTTTTTTTTTAATTTTTTTTCAACGTTTTTTATTTTATTTTTGGGACAGAGAGAGACAGAGCATGAACGGGGGAGGGGCAGAGAGAGAGGGAGAGACAGAATCGGAAGCAGGCTCCAGGCTCCGAGCCATCAGCCCAGAGCCTGACGCGGGGCTCGAACTCACAGACCGCGAGATCGTGACCTGGCTGAAGTCGGACGCTTAACCGACTGCGCCGCCCAGGCGCCCCTCTACTCCTTCTTTCTAAACTTCGCACTGCATCCTTTACAATCAAGCTTAAATAACTTGCCCAGGTCAAACAGCCCAGAGATAGCAAGACAAAATTAAACAAGACTTCTGACTTCAAACCCATTCACCTAAAGCAGTAAAATAACACTGAATGAAGGAGAAACACCACTAAGGATAGATTTCAAGTTATACACTCCCTATAGAACAAAACAGTTCTTAGAAGAAAACTACTTTATAAAGTGGTCCCCAAATAGCTCTTCTTAAATGTGACTGTTTTTTTTTTTAATTTTTTTTTTCAACGTTTATTTATTTTTGGGACAGAGAGAGACAGAGCATGAAAGGGGGAGGGGCAGAGAGAGAGGGAGACACAGAATCGGAAACAGGCTCCAGGCTCTGAGCCATCAGCCCAGAGCCTGACGCGGGGCTCGAACTCACGGACCGCGAGATCGTGACCTGGCTGAAGTCGGACGCTTAACCGACTGCGCCACCCAGGCGCCCCATAAATGTGACTGTTTTCAACCCATTTTGGCAGAGAGAAAACATTTCATGCCTTTGCATCTTCGGGGATGTTAACGCATAGAGACAAAGTGGTCCATTTACAAAAGGAGGTAAGAACAACAGGACTGATATAGAAATGAAGAAAATTATACTAGGGTTTATAAAAAAATTTTGTGGAGGACTGAATATAGAAGTATAGCTGAAGGGACAATTAAGAGGTTATTCAGTCCAGTCTCCCAACTACAGATGATGCAAAATAATTATGATTTTGGGGAATTTTATTACTTTATAAAGCAGCTGCTAATCAGCTCTACTGACTAGTAAGTTCTTCCTTACATTGAGCCAAAATCCGTCTCTCTGTAATTTCTGGCCACATGGCTTACACCCAGGAACTTTTGAGTAATGGCAAAGAGTTGACAGTCTCTTATTGGGTAATATTTATATCTATGGGAGGTAGCAACTGACCAGGAAAATACAGTCTTTGTAAAGTAAGATATGAACTCAAAATATTTTGAGTAAAGAATGATAGGCCAGGCAACAACCCTTTTCTCCCATGTTTTAATTATACACTATCTCAACTGCTACTTACAACCACCTTAAGATATATAGCACAAAGCATTATCATTTCTCATCATCATCTGCTTTTCACATGAAAAAAAAACAATGACCAAGAACATTCAGAGATTTGCCAAAGGCAGTTAATAGAGATGGAATGCAACCTTGAAATTCTGACTCTACAGCCTGAGCATTATGAAGAAGCTTTATAGGACAATACTTAAAAGCACAAGCTAATTAGTTAGAAATACCTGGAGTATCTGAATCTCAAATCCATCATTTGATACCTGTATAATCTTTTTCTAGAATTGCTTACACTTTGTTCTTTTTGTTATCATAAAATACCTCAAAAAAAGAACTGCATTTTAACATCAACCACAGTAGTTCTCAACACCGAATATCATAATCACCTATGAAGCTTTCCAAAATAAAATACACCAGAGGTAAGGTATGTGAGCACGGCTAAGAACCACTGACCTTACAATTTTATAAAAGATAGTATATGTTTCAGGATATATAGAGCAATACAAAAAACTTTTACGCAACTTTGGATATAAAATATTTTTGTGTTAATTGTATTTTAATTCATTTAAATTAATGGAAACAGACTAGTGATAAAGTAGGAAGATGTAACTGGTAACATTCTCCTTTTCAATTTATTTTGCAATCTGCTGTATTACTTTATATTTTTGGGTATCAATTCTTTTTTTTTTTTTTAATGTTTATCTTGAGAGAGAGAGAGCACGTAGTTGCAGGAGAGAGGCAGAGAGAGGAGGATAGAGAATCCCTAACAAGTTACACGCTCAGTCTGGAGGCTGACACAGGCTCAATCTAAAGACCATGAGATTGGTAGATAGCAATTCTGAATGTTTATGGCATATTAGTAGCATAACCTACAACCTACCATACAAACCAGGATATCTGTAAGTAGAAGTAGGCACCTTTAATAACTAAACTGGACAACAGGCATAAACTTCAGATTGTCCTATTCAAGCCTGATGATGTATAGTCATCCCACCTATGATAGTGAATTCCCAGTATTTTAGGTCTTAGTTCAATGGGTATAATGTTAAGCTAGACATCAGGTGACCTAATTACTAAACATTTTACTGAAGAGTGACAGAAAACTTAAATACTCCCCATCACTTCAGTTTCTCCAGTTCTAGATTTGCCATCTCATAAGATAATTTTACTTTAGATAATATCTTATAGAGCACTGAAAACACTGTGGAGGATGCTATATGAAGTTTTATTTCTGAAGCTTATATATAAGTTTGGTATACTACACAGTGGTAAAAAGGATGCCAAATACTTGGCCTATATTGCTATTTACACTTGCACAGCTGTGACAGACATCACTAATCTATCATGATATTCTTTGCTGATAAACATGAAAACTACAAACATATCTTATATAAAACCCAATTCAGGAAGAGAAGAACATGGAAAACAACAAAAAATATGCTAACAAATTTAACGTCAAAGAAACTCAGTACAAGAAATCTGGAAAAACTCAAGGAAAGAATGCATTCAATGCTGAAGTGCATCCAATTTTCGTAGAAACACACACACATAATAAAATGCATACAAGGGAAACTTTGGCACATTATTTCATTATGTAACAAGAAAACTTCCGTTAATAAAAAGACATGAAAATCCCAAATGGCCAACAACAAAATTGACAGAATCATACTCACTTGCTTTCTTCATCCAAAAGATGGAGTAGTCCTGTTGGTTTCTTGCTAATAAGATTGATGCAACAGGTATTATCAATATAATCTATATTGTGCCAGCTGATACCTTCAGTTCTATACTCCTCCTAGGAAATAAATTCATAATTTATTCATCTCACAGAAAATAATTGGTATATAATAAAGACTGGAAAGCTTTTGCCAGGCTTAAAAGAACTTTCTAAACTTTTCTTTTTTAAATTGCTAATCTACACAATAGAAGAATGTTTAATTTCGGTGGTATAAAACCTTCATACAGTCTATGTCTGTTTTCATTAAAACATACATGTAACCAAATTTTTTTGTTAGAATGCTATTTGTAATACCACTCAGGTGAAAATTTAGGGCTGAATTTGTTTTAGCCACCTTATCTGTGGACTGCACTAAGGAAAAATGCAAAATGAAGAAGCCTAATTTCTCCCACATTACCCTAAATCATCAAAAAGAACTGAGTATTTGTTGGATTATCAACAATGAATTTAATGAAGCAATGTCTGGGAAAAGAAAAAACCATCACCTACAGTGATCACTGATATCATATGGAATTCATACACACTGTACTTTGGTAAAATAAAACCCTTGGTGGAGTTGGGGGGGGGGGGGGAGGGAACTCCTACAATACGTTAAAAAAAAAAGTTTCAAATTTCAAGACTTAAAAAAGTCAAAGCGCAGGCCTTGAGCAACTAAAACGATGTCATTAAGCCCCTATTGGTTTTAACTTTTTCTCTATACTGGGAAATATTTGCTTTTAAACTGTTTTTCAAAATCAGGCCCCCGAATAAGTTTCTACACAGCAGTATTTAGGCACCAAGGAAATACACTGATAACATTCACACACTTCTCTGCAAATATGGTGGCTTTGCAAATTGGTGATTTTGTGATTTTTATCATTCTTTGGGTATTATTATTATTATTATTAACCTGTAAAGAAGAATGGTAGTGCATAAGTGATAGTTATGCTAATTGGGAAAGGCATATGCTTATGCTCACTTCAGCAGCACATATACTAAAATTCGAATGATACAGAGAAGATTAGCATGGCGCATGTGCAAGGATGACATGCAAATCTGAAAAGATAATTTATTATTTCCTTTTAATTAATAATTTCACAAGGAAGTAATTGCTAAATGAAGGTCACCCCCAAGGAGTTGTATGATTCTGTTTCTTCTCTTTTGTAGCATGGTTAACAAGCACGCTACCTAACAGGAACATATGGATTCTTACACACATTAATAGCAGTCCAAAATCCTTCCCATCTCCTCTTCCCAATTACAATTCAGACGCCCTTGCCAAATTTAACCATTTTCCTAACTTTTCATACCACTGTTAAGATTCATATGTTTACAAATATAAATAGAACCATACAGGGGTGCCTAGATGGCTCAGTCAGTTAAGCATCCGACTTCGGCTCAGGTCATGACCTCATGGTGTGGGTTTAAGCCCTGCGTCAGGCTCTGTGCTGACAGCTCAGAGCCTGGAGCCTACTTTGGATTCTGTGTCTCCCTCTGTCTCTGCCACTCTCCTGCTTGTGCTCTCTCTCTCTCACTCTCTCAAAAATAAACATTAAAAAAAATTATTTAATTTCCTGGTTAACCCATTCATTTTTAGTAGGATGTTATCTAACCTCCATATATTGAGGGCTTTCCAAATCTTTTCTTGGGGTTGACTTCAAGTTTCATAGTGTTGTGATCTGAAAATATGCATGGTATAATCTCGATCTTTTTGTACCTGCGGAGGGCTGATTTGTGACCGAGTATGTGATCTTTTCTGGAGAATGTTCCATGTGCACTTGATAAGCATGTGTATTTTGCTGCTTTAGGATGAAATGTTCTCAGTATATCTGTTAAGTCCATCTGGTCCAGTGTGTCATCAAAGCCATTGCTTCCTTGTTTATTTTTGCTTAGATGATCTGTCCATTGTTGTAAGTGGGGTTTTAAAGTCTCCTACTTTAATGGTATTATCAGTAAGTTTGTTTATTTTTGTTACTAATTGATGTAAATACCTGGATGATCCCTAGTTGGGGACATAAATATTTACAACTGTTAGATCTTCCTGATGGAGGCACCCCATAATTATGATATAATGCCCTTCTCCATCTGTTACGGTCTTTGTTTTAAAATCTAGTTTGATAGGGGCGCCTGGGTGGTGCAGTCGGTTAAGCGTCCGACTTCAGCCAGGTCACGATCTCGCGGTCCGTGAGTTCGAGCCCCGTGTCAGGCTCTGGGCTGATGGCTCAGAGCCTGGAGCCTGTTTCCGATTCTGTGTCTCCCTCTCTCTCTGCCCCTCCCCCGTTCATGCTCTGTCTCTCTCTGTCCCAAAAATAAATAAAAAACGTTGGAAAAAAAAAATTTTTTTTAATAAAAAATAAAATCTAGTTTGATATAAATATGGCTACTCCAGCTTTCTTTTGACATCCATTAACATGTAGCATGATATATGGCTCTCCATCCCCTCACTTTGAATCTGTAGGTGTCTTTAGGTCTAAAGTGAATCTCTTGTAAGTAGGATATAGATGGACCTTGATTTTTTATCCATTCTGATACCCTGTCTTTTGATTGGCTGTAAAGTATTTACATACAATTTATTCACCCACTGCACTACTGATAGACATTACAGTTATTTCTAGTTTTTAACCATTGTTAACATTTACGCACAAAACTTTTGGTATGTGTATATGCATTTTGAGAGTGAAAACACAGGCTTATAAACTACACATGTATAACCTCAGCAGATACTGCCAAACAGCTTGCTAAAGCAGATGTACTAATTTATGTAACCACCACCTGTAAATGGGACTTTCCCCCATGCACAGTATCTCTAATACTTGTATTATCAGTCTGTTTCATTATAGTCATTCTGATGAATGCATAGGGGTATCTGACTGTGGTTTTCATTTTAATTCCCTGATAATAAGTGAAAAATCTTTTCTTATGTTTACAGTCAGTCCATTTGGATGTCCTCACATGCCTACATTCATAATAAAAAACTCTGAGGAAAACTCCCTTAGGAGATGCCTTAGGGGAAAGCATTCAGCCTATTTCCATTAAGTATAATATTAACTATAGGTTTTTGTAAATGCCCTCTACAATTAATTTGCTAAGGACTTTTTTTTTTTAACATGAATGGTTATGTAATTTTATCAACTGATTTTTATACTTTTAGTAAGATCACCATAAGTTTTTTTTTTCTTGTTTTGTTTATAGATGAATTAAATCAATTGATGATTAGATGTAACACACACCAGGAAAAAACTCCACTTGGTTCTATATTATCCTTTTGTGTATCTTGCTGGATTTCATTTGATAATATTTGTTTAAAATTTTTGAATCTGTTTATGAGTGAAATTCACTTTAATTTCCACTTCTAATAATATCCCTGACAGATCTGGATCTGGACAGATCTTGGGCCCCTCAAACGCATTGTGAATTGTCTCTTTTTCTACTCCACAGAAGAATTTATGTCAAACTGATACTAATTTTTTCAGTATTGGCAGAATTTACCACTGGAGCCAATGTGGGCTTACAATGTTCTTTATGGAAAGGCTTTCAATTACATATTGAAATTTTTTCATAGTTATAATCAGATTTTGCATTTCTTCTGTGTCAGTTTTGAAATTTTTTTTCATATCATTTGATAAGTCTACTTATGGACATAAAGTTGTTTAGTGTACCCTATTATCTTTTTAATGTGTGTAGGATGCATGGTGATGTCCTCTTTATAAACTGGAATTCTGATTATTTATATCCCTCTCTTTTTCTGTCACTCCCTTGGATGAATTTCTGAGGGTTTTTTTTTTTTTAACATTTTTTTTTTATTTTTTATTTTTTTTAATTTTTTTTTTCAACGTTTATTTATTTTTGGGACAGAGAGAGACAGAGCATGAATGGGGGAGGGGCAGAGAGAGAGGGAGACACAGAATCGGAAACAGGCTCCAGGCTCTGAGCCATCAGCCCAGAGCCCGACGCGGGGCTCGAACCCACGAACCGTGAGATCGTGACCTGGCTGAAGTTGGACGCTTAACCGACTGCGCCACCCAGGCGCCCCTTTTTTAAACATTTTTAATGTTTTTATTTATTTTTGAGAGAGACAGAGTGCAAGCGGGGGAGGAGCAGAGAGAGGGAGACACGGAATCTGAAACAGGCTTCAGGCTCTGAACTGTCAACAGAGAGCCTGATGCAGGGCTCAAACCCATGAACCGTGAGATCACCACCTGAGCTGAAGTAGGACGCTTAACTGACTGAGCCACCCAGGCACCCCTCTGAGGAGTCTTAATTCATCATTTCAATATATTACTTTTGACTTTGTTGATCTTCCTCCATGGCATATTTGTTTTCACTCTTATTTAATTTCCTCTTTTATCTTTATTATTTCTTTATACTTTCCTTTGGTTTATACTTCCTTTATATCTTTTTCCAATTTGTTGGGAGGGGTACTTTTATCATTGCTCTTCAATCTTAAAATCTTCTAACAGCTATAAAATTTTCCTCTAAATACACCTTTGGTTACATCCCACAAGTTTTAGTATGCAACATGCTCACTCAGTTCAATATATTTTCTATTTTCTTCAACTTCTAGTCTATGCAGAAGGACGTTTCTTAATTTTTACCCATAAAAGTATTTTCCAGTTATCTTTTGGTTGTTGGCTTCGGGCATAATTTCTGTATGGTACTAAAATGTGTGTGATTTCAATCCCAAAACTTGACCTTTGTTATTATGGTCCAGTACAAGGACAGATTTTATACATTTTGTAAATTTGCAGTTAGTTAACTATACATGTCAAATAAGTATTTGCTTTAAAAATCTTCCATATCCAAAAGTAAAACAAAAATAAAAACAAAAAACCTTCTATAACCTTATTTGATACAGGCCCAAGTAAACTGGCATTCAAACCTAAAGGCAAGAAGGGCTGAGCACCCACAAAAGCATCTGCCACATCCTCTGGGTGCTTTAAATAGTCTATACCCTGTTTTTTTCTTTTGTGTGCTTATTCTGTTAGCTATTCAGGAAGGTCTGTTACATGTTTCTTTTTTTACTTTTAATTCTTGTTTTATATACTTTGAATTTATGTTATCAGTAACCTATAAATTTGGAATTGTATACTTCCTGATGAACTCGTCCTTTTGCATTATCAAATAATCTTTTTGATCTCCGGCAATGCTTAAAGCATGATATTAATATACTTACCTACTAGCTCTTTTTTTGTTCTGGTTTATTAAAGCTTTTTCCATCCTTTTATTTTTAACTTTTTAATATGTTTATATTTAAAGAATCTCTCTTATAGGCAGCAATTTACCTTTGTTTTATATCTAGTATGACACTATTTCACTTCTACTTGGAGTATTAAATCCATGTATATTTAACACAATCACTGATAATTGTGGGATTAAATCAGCCATTTTACCATATGCTATCTGTCCTGCTTCAGTATTGCTTTTATTCTTCTTTCTTGCTTTCTTTTGGATTGCTGGAGTTTTTACTTGTTCCCTATATTAACTTGACAATTTTATATTCATTTACTATTTGGTGGTTATCCTAAAATCATAATACATATCTTTACTTAACAATGTTTAACAGAGGGAGAAAAAAAAAAATCTTCTATCGCTTGGCATTTAATGCCTGGCCCTCAACCCCTGACTGCCTCTCAGATTTTTTGTCTTTGGTTTACTATATGACTGTCTTTATACTTGCCATGCTTTGAATTCTTAGAGTTTTTCAAATGTGCGCTTACTGGATTTTTTTTGTTTTTTGTTTTGAGTTTTGGAAAAATTCTCAACCATTATCTTTTCAAATATAGCACCTACCATATTCTCTCTTTCCTCACATACATCTTTCCAGAATTCCTCTTACACTTATGTTAAACCTTTTCACTGTACCCCATATGTCCCTTTTATTACTTGTATTTTATTTTTTCATCAGACTAGGTATCTTCTTCTGGCCTATCTTCCAAATCACCAACCTTTTCTTAAGCTATATCTAACTGTTAAAAACTATCATTATGTTCTTAATTTCACTCTCCCTTTTAGTTCTAGATTTTCCTAAACTTGGGATCTCTTTGTAGTTCTTCAATAAAAATATTGCTTTTAAAAAAAATTTCTTGAGGGGCGCCTGGGTTGCGCAGTCGGTTAAGCGTCCGACTTCAGCCAGGTCACGATCTCGCGGTCCGTGAGTTCGAGCCCCGCGTCAGGCTCTGGGCTGATGGCTCAGAGCCTGGAGCCTGCTTCCGATTCTGTGTCTCCCTCTCTCTCTGCCCCTCCCCCTTTCATGCTCTGTCTCTCTCTGTCCCAAAAATAAATAAACGTTGAAAAAAAAAATTAAAAAAAAAAAATTTCTTGAAACCATTATTACTTTAAAGATCATGTCGGATAACATCATTTCCTGGATCTCCTGTGGAATAATCTATTCATTCTCTTGTTTTTTATTCATGTTGGTTTCTCTCCTTGTATGTTTTTAAAGAAAGAATTCTCAGTTAAAAAAAACTGAATTCTTGTTCCTGTATATGAAAAATCATACAGATAATTTTAGCACTAGGATGATCTCTTCCTCCACTGGAGAGTGAATTTGCTCTTTGCACGTGGCTGAGAACATTAGGAATTCTATACTCTTTCAACCAAACTGGAACTAAGAATATCTTAAACTGGGCTTCAGTCCCTATGATGCATGATCTATTTCTGGTTTATCTTTACTTCTAAGACACAATCCTTAAGGTCTCAAGCATAAAGCCTGTAGGAATTACCAGGGGTATCTTCCTTGTTCTTAAATCTGAAGAAACTCTGTTCAGCTTCTCAGATTCTTAAGGCTGGGCAGCCCTCTACCAGAATAGAAAAATATCTTTAGAGGCAAAGCTGTCCAAAAATGCTGGTCTCGTCTCTCTGGGTTTCCCTCTTGCAGATATAATAAGCCCTGTAGAATATCACTTATTTAAATGTAACTCAATGCCTTTAAATATATTTTGTTCATTTTTTTTAGGTGTTCTACAAAGGCAAATTTCCTAGTTTGATATCCCCAGAAGCGACAGAGATGAGAAAAACTCTCTAGATTATAAATTCCTCAGATAAGATCCCTGTGCTCTAAATCTGCTGTCTTCAGTGGCTAGCACAATGCGTGACACACAACTGTTATTCAATTTAGTGATGAGCCAATGACTTCAAGGATAATTCTGAGCAAGTAACGGAAATAAGAGAACAGTATTATAAATGACAACTGTAAGTATATTTTCAAATCACAGAAACTTTTTCTGGTCTCCTACTCCATATTATCTTTACATATAACTTGATTCAGAACTCAGAATCACACTCACACTACTTTAACTCAAGGATTACGTCCTTCCCTCCATTTCACTTCCACCAGTCTATCTTACACAGTTCAAATCCTCTGCTAAATATACTTCAAATAGCTCCTAATTTTCCAAAAGAAAAATTCCAATCTTCTCTGCATGACATATAAAGCTCACAAGTATATGACCCTTTATTTCATAAACTAATCTTCTTCCCTGTCTCTATCCTTATATCCTGTATTTTAGCTTACACTGAACTATTTTCAGTTCCTCTAAAGTGCCATGCTGTTTTATGCCTCACAGTTTTAAAGAGATTGTTACCTTTGTTTAAAATATCTTTTCCCCATTGACAATCTGGTAAACTCAATCTTCTATTCAAAACTATATTCCCAAATCACCCCTGGGAAGTGTTTGTAGACTTTCATGAAGTTCTAATCAACTTCATCCTTTATATCACTACTTTAACCTTCTACCTGATTTTCACACTTACCATCCTACAGGGCAGTTATTATACCTGTCTCCCATCCTATGTGTCCATACACAATTTTTAGACAAAATTTACTTCAGTACAGATGTTTACTCCCTAAGCATATTTGATAGCTTTTTACTTCTATCCTCATTTTCAACAAATTTTATCTACTTAACTGATGTTGTATTCAATTGAATTTAACAGTCACTGTGTACCCATCTTATTCTAGGTACCAATGATACACAAATCAACAAAACACTCAATATTTAATCTGCCTTAAATCTCTTATGGCCCAGCAAATCCATTTTAAGTGGAAAAACCTAAGAAGGGAGAGAAAGGAAGAATAAAATAGATGAGATGGCAAAGAAGTGTAAGGTCTCCAAACTTTCTATAAATTATAGCAAAAGTATACCCATTACACTAAATTACAGAAGGGAATATTAAAAATTGAAAGGAAAAAGCTGTATCTTTGAATCTAAATCTTCTGATCCATAATTCCACCACATTGCCCAAAACTATGATATTCAGAGTAGCAAATACATAAAGATCACCCCCAGCCAAGTAGTCCCAAAAACATTTTCCATGAACTGTGAGGCATGTTTTTATACATGTTTCTAGTCAAAGTATTTCTTGTGGCTCCTCCATGTCTAACCTACACTTCTAGAAAAGGGAAGAATAATTTCAATAATTGTAAGAGAATACCTTTTTTCTTCAAAAGCAATTTACTTACTCTTCTGTTTAATGATCCAGAGAGCAACTGACGCTTTGCTTTGTAAAATACAGCACACAGTCAACAAAACACATTTCTCTACCCCTCCAATACATATATCCATTTAAAAACTAATTTAGCATGATCTAGTTAAAAGAACACTAGACTGAGTCTAGTAGATCAATCCCAGCTCAGCTTTTTAAAAGCAAGAATTATAGAGCCAGAGTGTTAAGGTTTGAATACTAGGCTTAGGTATCATCTGCACAACTAGAATAAAAATAGTACCTGCCTGACAAATAGTAAGTACTACATAAATGTTAGCTAACATTGTAACAAATAATACTGTACTATCTTTTAACAGCTCCATCAGAGAGTCTAGCTAAAAGGTTGAATATGCTAAACATTTTAAGCACCATCAAGATGGCCAGGACTAGTGCTGCTTGTGCAACTGTCCTAACCCTTTAAGAAGGTAAATATGCTTAAAGCTAGGACCCAATGTAAAAAGCCTCAATGACAGAAAGATTCTTTTTTTCTGTTTTGTAGACATGTTGTCATCCTCTTGTCCATTTCATTTCTTCAGCATTTCAAAGTGAACCCTGCTTCTGCTTGTATCTTCCTATACAAACTGAAATTGTTGGCCACAACTCAACTCGTTACTAACTTGAAATCTGGCTTGGAGAAAGAGACCACGTTTTCTCTGACCCTGTATTTATTCTAAGTATTCTCAGGGAAACTGATGGATCACACTTTCAAATCTAAATCAATTTGAGTGTTTCACAAGAAATATCTAGTTACCTATTTTGGTCTCTGTAAACTATCCCATTTCTCTGTATCCATACTCTAAATTGATTCAAGATTCTATTAATAAGCTCCTCCACCCCACAGATAAAGAAATAAGAGACCAAAGCAAGCAACTGCGTTGAAACTAAGAGACCAAAGCAATCAAACAAGCATATTTAGCATTACACAAATTGACCAAGCACATGGCAACAATTAAAAATCAAGAGAAACCCAAACCAAACCAAACCAAACCCAAGCATCTTTATATTGAAAGGTATACTTAAGCAAGCACATATTATTGAATCTACTTGAGGTTTATAAAAAAAATATAGGAAACCCTGTATCACATGGCTCAAAAACTATGCTCTGAGTATTAATTTGCTGACACTTAGGTGAAGACTGTAATATCTGCATGAAAGTACAAGACTTAAAATGCCTGTAACTATGACTCAAAAATGTTATGTGTATATACGTGAGTGAAGGTTAAGTGGTTAAGACAAGCATACATGCAATTTAGGTACTCACTTGCTCCAATTTAAAGATATGCTGATTGAAGTAGTGTTGTAAACGTTCATTAGCAAAATTAATACAGAACTGTTCAAAGCTATTATTTTCATAATCTTCAAACCCAAAAATATCAAGAACACCAATGGACAAAGTCTATAAAACAGGAAAAAAAATATGCTCAAATTTATTTCATAAATAATATCCACAAAATAAGTAACAAAATGCTCAACGTTTTTCTAGAGCAGTGGAGAGGAAATTCTGGGGGGCCAATGTTCAACCAAAATATCCCACAAAATAAAGGGCATCTTAGTTCTCTTTATCTTCATTTTTTTTCTTTTTATCCCAATTATAAAAATATGTACAAAATTTTAACACATGTAATACACTGATTACTTTACAGAAATGCTTGAAGCAGGGTTAGTGACCTGTTACCTCAATCTCAGAAATTCCTAAACTCCAAGAGACAAGGAAATAGAAAGAACCACCAATGGGGAAGTAAAAAATAACCTAAAGCTAGGTTGCTCGTGATTATTCATGTTTATGCAAAGAACACCATGCAAGTTCCACTATTTTGACTTCTAAAGCCTAACAGAATTCTGCTTCACAAACCAAACTAAGAAGTATGTTTCATCAGCCTTGTGCAAACTAAAAAAGAAACTGGGTATCAGAATATGGTTTTTTCAAATTTTAGTTTTCATCAAAAAAATTATACAAGGTTCATGATGTTAAAAAGTTCTAAAAGGTTGTAACAAAAAATAGCAATCCCTTCTTCAATGTCAACTTCTGCTCCCTAAAATCCACACACTCAAATCTTTTAGCTATTTGGTATAAAATAGTAGAGTACAGTATACAAGTGCTCATTCATCTATGTCTTGATATTTTATTTCTACAAATTATATTCTAACTTCTTACTATGGATAATAGGGATTCAGCTCTAATGCTCCCAAACCAACATTTTTCTCACCACCTCACCTCATTCTTAAAATAGAGTTGCAAGACAATTTTGGTTAAATGAAAACAATTTTTCTCCACCGCTGCTAAGAGAGCCACTAGGCAAACTAATGTCATGAGTGATAAACAGTGAGAGATTTATTTAATTCTCCATTAAGAATATTTCCTTTGGGGTAACTGAGTGGCTCAGTCAGCTGAGTGTCCGACTCTTGATTTTGGCTCAGGTCATGATCCCAGGGTCATGGGATCGAGCCCTGCACCAGGCTCAGCGCTGAGCATGGAGCCTGCTTAAGATTCTCTGTCTTCCCCTCTGCCCCTCTCCCTTACTCATGCTCTCTCTCTCTCTCTTAAAAAAAAGTATTTTCTTTGATTCTAATTCTAAGCCCTTATGAAAAACAGTGAAAGTAATGAACTTTAAAAATATGTCAATTTGGTAAATTAGATAACTATTACAATTAATTTTATGGCTGTGGGCTTACTCATATCATAAAAAGTTAATATAAAAGCAATTACACATTTAAGACAGGAGAATTAAGTAATAAAGATATTTTTAATTACCCTGAATATGCAGACTATTCCATAAAGTTGCTGAGAAATAAAAATGGATTTAAAATAATTTAAATATCTAAAATCTGCCATATTAAAAAATAAATTCCAAGGGCACCTGGCTGGCTCAGTTGGTGGAGCAGGTGACTCTTAATCTCAGGGTTGAGGTTGAGCCCACATTGGGTGTAGAGATTACTTAAAAATAAAATCTTAAAAAATACATAAATAAATAAATTCCAACCAGATAAATAACCTGAATATAAAAAATTAAATTCTAAAAGTATGAGAATAAATATTTTTATAATCTTGGGGTGAAAGATGCATTCTTATGTAAGAAAAATAAATACAACTCTGGAAAATAAGGGAAAAGAATGACAGAATTAACTGCACAAAAATTTAAAACATATGGGCCAGGGGCACCTAAGTGGTTCAGTCAGTTGTGCATCCGACTCTTGATTTTCGTTCATGTCATGATCTCAGGGTTGTGAGACTGAGTCCAGCGTTGAACTCCCACCCTGGGTGTGGAGCCTGCTTAAGATTCTCTCCCTCCCCTTCTCTCCTTCTCCCTCTCCCTACCTCCTGGCCACTGGCTCTCTAAAAAGAAAAAAAAAAAAAAAATACAGGCCCAGATATATAACATAAATAAAACATAAAAGTTAAGAGAAAATATTTGTAATATGTATCAAACTATAAGTCTCTGCAATATCCACAATGACTCCAAAAAAGGAGTAACAAAAAGGCAAAATATATAATGAAATAATGAAAAAACATGAGAAGATGCTCAATTTTAATCTATCATTGAAAAAACAGACAATAAAATGGGATACTCCTCCTAATCAGATGCATAGATGAAATGACTGATAATATCCAATATGAGTAAAGGTGTAGGGAAACAGGCAGTTTCATACACTACCAGTGGAGTGTAGTCTTTTTTGAAAAGCAATTTAGCAGTAGCTACCAAAAACTGAAATTGAAAATGTATATTCTTTAATCCAGCAATTTGCTTTAAGGATTTTATCCTAGAGAAATGTGCACAAAGAATATTTGTTACACCATCATTTCTAACAATAAAAAAAATGCAACATTTTTATGGGGAAATTTATGGTATACAGGTATACATACTATATAATATTACAAAGTTATTAAAAATAATAAGGTCCAGATATATTTCAAGACATACCAGGTAAAAAAATACAAGTTAGATACAACACAGATAGCATAATTCTATTTTTATGTTGAAAAGCAACTCTGTATAGTCTATATCCATAGAAATGTACATAAGAAAAAGGTCTGGAAAGACAACAGAACAGTAGTTTCCTTGAACAGGGTTTATATGTCTATAAAAACAGACATAAAGAGGAAAGAGCAGGGAATACATATAAGCACAGATTCTTACTTATTACTCTACATACTTCTGTGTTTTTAAATTTCATCTTTTAATTATTTTATTAAAATAGCTTTCCAAGAAAAATATACAATAATGTAGTGTATGTCTACCTTCGTATTTTGCTCCAAATCTTTACTATTCAGAAGTGCATGATTAATCCGAAAAACTATCCAGTCAAACAGGGCACTATATAAAGACTTAGCCATGGAGTTCCTCACTGTCACAGCCTGAAAAAAAAGAAAAAGGGTTGGAGAACAAATGAAAATGGCAATAATCTAAGATACTATAACAAAGTGTGTTTTTCTCTCGATCAATCAAGAAATATCCAAGAATTCTTATCCTGAATAAGAAATTTAATTTTCTGTCAACATAAATAGCCTATAATTGAAGTTTTCCATATACATATACTCATTTACCTAGTCCAACTCAGGTAAAGTAGACTAAAAGGTACAAGAAACAAAATATAGGTCAGTTCTAAACAGTTTTACTGAAAATTGGGGTATACATTTTATCTAGTAAAGAAGGTATTATAGGAAGTTTACAAACAAATGAACTTTGCCAGCTGAAGTGGGGAAGACTATTCCAAGCAGAGGAATAAATCTGTTGGAAAACAGGCATCAGTTATAGTTATCTGTGGAATCCTAGTCGGAGTCAGACTCTTAAAACATAATCAAAACAATGACATTCCTAGTCGTCTTCAACTTGTCATCCATTTTAACCTTTAGGGTTTCTCCATCACCAGAGTAATGGTTTCATTATGGAGTAATACAATTTATATTTCCCCTCACTTCAAACTTTCCCCAGTTTATGGAAACCCTCTGTACTATCTGCTCAATTTTTCTGTAAGTCCAGAATTGTAAAAAAATAACATCTATTAGTTAAAAAAAAATTCAACATTTAGAAAGCACTACAGGCTAAAAAGGAAGGACACATATCATAGAGAATTGAGTCCTAGTAGTTAGAAGAATATAAGTCCTGATAACATATATTTGCTATCTGGGGACTTATTTTGAAGCTGAATCAGGTACATATTTATATATCTGTCCTAACCTTTAGAGGAAATAGAGAATAATGATTAAAAGCTAGGCTATCATCCAATCCCAGTTTCTCTACTTATTCTAGCTGTGTAACCTTGACCAAGATACTTGAAACTCTTAAGCTACAGCTTATGCATTTGTAAAATGTAGATAATACTACAATCTACCACATGAAATGATGAATTAATTTCTCAGTTTTGGTGAATAAAAAAACAAAAGTTTCATGTTTCTAGACCAAAAAATAACTACCTAAACCATTACCTGCAAAGAAAAGAAAAGATGGCTATCAAATTCTCTACCTTTAACACCAGAAACTTGAAAATACTTGGAAAACATTTATAAGTTCTGAAAGAAAAAGGACTGTGACCCTAGAATTCTATACTTAGGCAAGTTATCTTTAAAATTCAAAAAAATGAAATAGAATATACAGGGAGAATAACCATTCAATTTTTCCCAGAGTGCAAAATGAAGACAATCTGATCTAGCTTAGCAAAAGTAAAAAGTTTTATTTTTCTTAATGTTTATTTATTTTTGAGAGAGAGCACAAGTGAAGGAAGGGCGGGGGGGGGGGGGTGCACAGAGGATCCAAAGTGGGCTCTGTTGCTGATAGCAGAGAGCCCAATGTGGGACTGAAACTTACAAACTGCGAGATAACCGACTGAGCCACCCAGGCACCCCAAAAGATTTAAAACTACATACACAAGCATAAATCGCAAAAACACAGAAAAAGAAAACATATTAGCATAAAATATACAAATGGGTTGAATTTTTTAGTGAGAAGACAGACCTTCATATTAAATTAAAAACTACAACCCATCTACTTATGGTTTACATTAAACAACCACTATTTTTATAAAGTAACAGTCAGAATCCAGATATACCAAATTATACCAACATAATACTTATTTACCCCATAACTCCCAATATACTTTTAGCCCTTTTTCTCTGAAATGTGGTCCTTTCACAGCTTAATCTCAATAAACCCATATGCCAATTAACATTTTCCAACCCAAACAAGATCTCATCGAGTGTTTCCTATCTCAATGAATGGTACCAATACTCTTACAGTTGTGTGAACGAGAAAATTAGGATTTATCCTTAACATCTCCTTATTTCTCCTTGCTTCCCATTAAGCAAATCACTACCAGATGCTGTTGATTTTACCATCTAAATTTCTTTCTTTTTAAATATCCATTTCTCCCTATCAATATATCACCATTTTAGACAAAGCAATAAACCTCTTTCTCCTCAACTCATCTTTCCACATTCACTCTTGTCCTCTGTGTTAGAATTCTAAAATGGTCCTCAAGATTCCCATCCCCTTGTGTACACGTTCTGAATAACCCTCTCCTGTTAGGCATGGGCAGGACTGTAAATATGATGAATTTCACTCCAGTAACTATCTTGTTACACGACAAAGGGATTTAAAAGACAATTATGGCCCAAAATCAGCTGATTTTTTTAATTAATCAAAGAAAGTATCCAGAGAAATCTCCTAAAAGAGACTGAGCCTTTCCATCTGAGATTCCCTTGCTGGCCTCTGAAGTAGCAAACTGCTATACTGTATACAGGACCACAAGGAGACTCTGATGAGCATGGCTCCTGACAGTCAACAAGAAATTAGGGCTCTCAATCCTATAACTGCAAGGAACTGAATCCTGTCAACAACCTGTGAACTAGGATGCTGAGTCACAGATGAGATCACAGCCTTTTCAGACACCCTGACTTCAGCCTGGTGAAACCATGAGCAGAGGACAAAACAAACCTGTGCCCAGACTGCCAATCCATGGAAACTGTCAGAAAATAAATCTGTGTTGCATTAAGTTGCTAAGATTGTTACAAAATTATAGAAAACCAATACACTCTCCTCTAATTCTTTAAACTGTTGTGAGACTGATCCTTTAAAAAAATAAAGACACCTTTTTTGTTGATAACATTTTAAGAAGTTTCCATTGCTCTTAAAATACAAAAATTCTTTTTTTTTTTAATTTTTTTTAATATTTATTTATTTTTGAGAGAGACAGAAAGCAGAGTGTAAGCAGGGGCGGGGAGGGGCAGAGAGAGAGGGAGACACAGAACTCGAAGCAGGCTCCAGGCTCTGAGCTGTCAGCACAGAGCCCGATGTGGGGCTCGAACTCACAAACCATGAGATCATGACTTGAGCCGAAGTCGGATGCTCAACTGACTGAGCCACCCAGCTGCCCCTTAAAATACACAAATTCTTAAGAACTGCTCCTTAATTTTACCTTTAATGCCTAATATATTTCTGGACACAAGATTTTCAAATATTTACTAAATAAATACACTAAACAAATGCAAACAAAAATAAGTCAGGAGCTATAAAAATTATCTGAGAAAGTTCAATTTTAAGTTAAAAATGTAAATAAACATAAGGAAATATTTTATATTGAAAAAAGTTGTAAAACAAAATATAAAAGTACTAAACCTTTATGCAAAAAGAAGGGCAAAACCCTGTAAAAGGTCTGGCTTTTGGGGGCACCTGGGTGGCTCAGTCAGTTAAGCATCCAACTTCACCTCAGGTCCACATCTCACAGTCTGCAAATTCAAGCCCCGTGTCAGGCTCTGTGTTGACAGCTCGGAGCCTGGGGCCTGTTTCAGATTCTGTGTCTCCCCCTCTCTCTGCCCTTCCCCTGCTTTCTCTCTCTCTCTCTCTCAGAAGTAAATAAACATTTAAAAAAATTAAAAAAAAAAAAAAAAAGCTCTAAAAGTTGGGAGACTATGACATAAGATACATGACATAATGAAGAAATACAGACTTGAAGGTACATTTAGAAGGACCCGAAAAGATGGTATAAATAGATCAATGTCAGCCTAAAAAGCATTCTCTAGATAGAAATAGTTCTATTACTATTTCCCCACCTCTGTGTCTTCTAATCTCACATTCCTGTCCTATTTTTATAATAACTGTCATAGTTTCATTTCTCATCATTTTCATTAAATTGTACTATAAAATAGTAGGCTTTTCAATAATTTTCCCACTCATACACACCTGAATAGTATATTATTATAATTATAATGGCAAAGACAGCAATACTCAGTATACAGATGATACTTAAAGCCATGGGACTAGGTGAGAGAACCTAGATAAGGAATATAGAGAATAAAAGACAAGGACTGTGTAGGGAGCACTACATCTTTTAGAAGTCAGGTGGAAAAGAAACAGCAAACAAAAAGAATTACAAATGAGTGGCCAACAATGAAAAAATGAACCAGAAAAGTATGATGTACTAGAAGATAAGAAACTGCTTGAAGAAGAAATAATCAACTGGATCAAATACTGCTCATTTGTAACTATCTAGTTCACCCTATATTAATAATATAAAACTTAAGAATGGTGAACAAATTAAGATCTCTGGAGAAAAATATAAGCCTACTGCTTAAAATCACATTCAAGTAAGTTTTCAAGTTAAGGGAAAATTCACAACCAAATTTCAAGGGCTCAGAAGATATTTCAATCAATACTCTTTTTTGTTATTTTCATTCTGTTAAAAGAAAGAACAAACTCAAACTTCTAAAACTGTTCAGAGTACTCTGATCTCAAGAAAATCTATTCAAGGGCACCTGGATGGCTCAGTTGGTTGAGCTTTTAACTCTTGATTTTGGCTCAGATCATAATCCCAGGATCATAAGGACAGCTCTGCCCTGAGCATGGAGCCCACTTAAGATTCCCAGTCTGTCTGTCTGTCTGTCTCTCTCTCTCTCCCCCACTCACACTCTCTCTCAAATTAAAAAAAAAGAAAAAAAGAAAAAATAGAAAAAAAGGAGAAGAAAATCTTTTCATACCTCTGCCAGCTTGTATGGCAAAATAAGTTTTTCTCCCACTGTCACAGTCTTCCTTGTAACTAATGCTTCAAATAGCATCTCTTCTTTAACCTATACAACAGAAAAGTAAATTCAATGTATAAGATTTATGACAATGTATTTATTGAAAAGCCAAATAAAGAAAAAAAAATGCTTAATGAGATTAGCAAATATACAATCGAAAAAACAAAGACAATACATTGGGTAATTTAAATATTGGCCATGGTAAAAGTTAAATTTTCCACTCACCCCACTTCCCAGTGCCCACCTCCAAAAAGAGAAGGGGCGTAAGACAGATGTGTTTTTTTAAAGTTTTCTTTCTGACCATAATGGAAAAACATGTTTCTTTGTGCAGAATATGGAAAATACAGAATAGTGCAAAAAAACATTTTAAGATGGTCAACAATAATGCCACAACTTGCAGGCAAGGACTAAAAAGTGAGAACACTTCTTGAATTCGAAAAGCATTACAGTGAGTACTTATTTATGTTTCAGAGGTTTGATATTTATTTGCACATTTAAACTTTAAAAGAAAGTTAATGCTTCCTTTGTTCTCATTCTCTCTAGAAGCAAATATGATCATGAATTTGACATGTCATCATTTAAGTTCAGTATCATTCAGTTCAGTTGACGTTATATATATTAGATGTATTCATAAATACATTATACTGCCAAGTTTATTTAACTCTTAAATCTATGGCATCATACTGCCCATAAGTTTTTGAATCTATGTTAATAATTTACATCAAGCTTATTCATTTTAACTGCTGTACAGATTCCCAGTATATAAATTACTACAGTGTTTAACCTATTATCCTACGTGTAGGAGTTTACACTATCCACCATTTTGCACTATTAGGAAGTAAACTGAAGTGAATATTCTTGCATATGAGTTCAAGAGTTTCCCTGAAGTACAAGCCTAAAAGGGGAATTACTAGGTTGTAGCATACACATTTTCATCTTTAAAGGATATTGCCAAACTATGGCATGTGGTTTTCACCAATTTGTTCTCTCATCAGCAATGAGCATTCCTATTTCTTCAAACCTTGACTATACTTGGTATTATCAGACTGCTGATTTTTGCCACACTGAGGTCATGAAATGGCAAAACAAGGGCATTTTATAAAAGCATCCATACATAAAAAAGATAAAACACTCACAAAATTTTATGTAGACAGTATGATATAAAGTATAAAAAGCAAAAAAGATTTGATTATAAAGAGAAACTGAGTTACAAAACAACAGAGTGAAGCATTACCCTACCACCAGCAATTCATGATAGATCAATCTTTTTTTTTTTAATGTGACGATACCATAAAGGAAATATACCTTCTTTTGGAGCATCTACTGCTCAATCTTCAAATTCAAAACAAATTGGAAAAAATTTGAGGACCATTATCTTTACAAAATGCAGAAAAACTACAAATAAATAACCAAAGTTTAAATAAAAGACCTCAAGCTTTTAGCTATATTTAAAATAGTTTGAAAAACAAAAATTAAACAATGCCAGATTACGCAAATATGACAAAGCTAATAAAACTAAGAAAAAAACGTATGTGATAAAAACCACTGTTGTTTGGTGAGGTTAAGCAATTATTACTAAAAGTGAGTACTATTAAATAAATGATCTAGGCAGTAGACTCAAGAAATTTTTTTAAAGGAACAAACAAACGTAAGCTGGCAACAATGTGGAGCAAAAGTCAGTTCCATACACTTGTATAAACTGGTACAACCACTATAGAAATAATCTGTCAGTATCAGTAAGCTATATATGTGAGTATACCATAACCCAAAAATTATACTCCTTGGACTATACTCTAGAATAATTCCCACACATGTTAACAAGGAGACATGTACAAAAATGTCTATCATAATACTATCTATAAATGAAAAATTACAAATCTCAATCTCCACTAAAAAAGATGTTTTACTCATATAATGAAATTTTATAAAGCAACTAAAAAGAATCATTTAGAATATTTAAATCAGTATGGAAAATTCTCAAAAACAGGATACAGAATGAGAAAGTCAAGTTTTAGAATGATACATTAAAACATTTACATATATAAAGTACAAAAATATGTAGAACAAAACTATTCTTTTTTTAATTTTTATTATGTTTATTTATTTTTGAGAGACAGAGCATTAGTGGGGGAGGGGCAGAGAGAGAGAGGGAGACGCAGATTCCGAAGCAGCACCGGGCGCTGAGCTAACAGCAGACAGCCTGACGCTGGGTTCAAACCCACGAACCCCGTGAGATTATGACCTGAGCCCAAGTCAGACGCTTAACCGACTGAGCCACCCAGATGCCCTAAAAACTATATATTCTTTATGTAAACATCCATCTATTCTGAAAATATAAAAACAAAACTGAGAATTATAAACACCAAATTCATAATAGTGTTTACTTATGGTGTGGCAGAGTACAAAATGAGCTACAATTATATGCAGTATTTTATTACATGGGTATGGTTGTGAGTACACAGGTATTTATTATATTGTATATAGAAAACCATTCATAATTTAACAGAGAAAAATGAAGAAGATATATTAAAACAGAAATTAATACATAATAAGTAAAATGGCAGAAGTAATAAATCTAAAGGCCAATTATTTCAATATAAGAAATGAAAGACAACTTTTACCAAATCAAAAAAACATTAAGAAATACAGAGGGGCGCCTGGGTGGCTCAGTCAGTTAAGCATCTCACTATTGGTTTCAGCTCAGGTCATGATCTTGCAGTTTCATGAATTCAAGCCCCACATCAGGCTCTGCACTGGCAGCAGGGAGCCTGTTTGGAATTATCTTTCTCCCTCTTTCTCTGCCCCTCCCCCACTCATGCTATCTCTGTCTCTCAGTGTTAATAAACTTAAAAAAAAATTATAAAAAGAAATACAAACAGAAACCTAACAAAATAGAGAAAATGTTTTTAAACATTAACAGAATACTTACAAAGAATGAAAAATAAAGTTTTAAACATTTAATCAATATATGATTTCCTAGAAAAACACATCCTAAAAAATTAACGAAAAACAAACAGGAAGGACACAAATATTGTTGATCACAAATATAGGGTTGATATCTCTCAAATTTTTAAGGAGCATATTATTCTTGGCTAATTATTCTTCTTTTAAGTGCAGAAAACATTTTGAAAGGATAAAACACTACACAATTCACTTTAAGGAGCTGGCTTAATACTGGCACTAAAACCTAGTAATAATAATGATCGTACACAGATCTACACACATATGCACAATCACACAAAACACACAAATCTTGCTTATGTTTGATAAACATCCTGAAGAAAATGACTGAATTCACGATATTTTAATCAGCCATCTCTGTAATTTCCCAAATATCCTTAATTGTACATATGACTTTTAATTTAAAAAATTAGTTTTATTAACACAAAATAACTATGAATAGCTCAATATCTAGTCTACAATGTTTCTCATATTCACATAATTGAGAAACTGATATGTGTGTTAAAAACCCATTCTCTATATTGTTTTAACAGATGTTAAAACATATTCAAAACACATAAACCTGCTAAAAACTGAACAGTTTTTGATAATGATGATTGTTCTAATGTGCTCAAAAATATGCTCTACAATTAATCTACTGGAGCTTGTTCACCTTTCAATAATTTCACAAGTATATATCCCAAATAGAATTTAGTAAACAGATGACTGAAAATATTCATTGCTGCCTGAGGTAACTACAAAAAAATAATTAAAAAAATAAAATTAAATCATTATTTCAGAAACATTTCCTCCAAAGAAATAAATATAGGGGTGCCTGGGTGGCGCAGACAGTTAAGCGTACAACTCTTGATTTCAGCACAAGTCATGATCTCATGGTTCATGGGATCAAGCCCCGCCTCAGGTTCCAGCTTGAGTATGGAACCTGCTTAAAAGTCTCTTTCCCTCTTTCTCTGTACCCTCTCCATCTCTCTCTCTCAAAATAAATAAACATTAATAGTTAAAAAAAAAAAAATCTAAAGTTATCATTGAACTGAACCACTGTGAGGAGAAGAATTAAATTAAAATCTTAACTAAAGAGTTTATATTTTAATTAAACCAGTTACTGTTCCTATCTTTGAATTCTATCTCAACAAAAGCCTTAAGGTTGCAATTATTATTACCAATTTTAACCAATTACAGGAAATCATCTTAAAAATAATTTCTAAGAACTAAATACAGGCATGATACTATGGTAGGTCCTGTCAGTACTTCTATAGCTCCTCAAACTTTGAAGATAACTTCTTCCTACTTACTACCAAACCTGCATTCTTAGAACCTGTTCATAAGTGTTTTTATTGACTACATGTTGACTAAAATATCACCTAAAATGCCTGACTGAAATTGTTTATTCATTCACCTATTGTCAACCTCATGACCTTCAAAATTACCACCTTCAAATACCACACTCCACATCCTACTAAAACTTCTTTCAATGAATGAGTCTAGTTTCAACTCCGTGTATCCTCTTCTGCCCCTTCTGCCAGACTAACTAATTTCACTTAAGTTAATAAGCAACACCCAGGCACGTGCAAAATAAGCATTCTAAGGTTAGATAAATAAGAAAGAGGCATCCATTGCCCTCAAAAAGCACTGCCGCCTTATAATGAACACAAACCACTAAATAACTTTCTGCTACAAAACCAAAATTAAATTAGGCTAAGCAGACACAAATGTTCTATCCTGATGGAGTCAGCTTACAGCATTTAATAAGGTTAATCTCTATGAAGAGGCAAATGAACCAAAATTTGAAAGATAAGTAATATTTTAACATAAAAAAGCAGGCTATTTATACCTGTAAAAAAATGTAAACAACCAAGATGTCCTTCAATAGGTGAATGAATAAACAAATTATGGTACATGCATACAATGGCATATTACCCAGCAATAAAGAGAAATGAGCTATCAAGTCACAAAAAAGATATGAATGAATCTTAAATGCATACTGCTAAGTGAGGCAAATCAGTCTGAAAAGGCTGCATTCTATATAATTTCAATTATGTTACATTCTGAAAAAGGCAAATTTACAGGCATAGTAAAAAGATCAGTGGTTGCTAGGAGTTTGGGGAGAGGGGTTGAACAGGTGAAATACAAGAGGCTTTTAGGAATGAAACTATTCTATACCAATAGTAACATAATGGAAGAACATGACATTATGCATTTGCCATAACCCATAAAGCACAAAGAACAAATTTTTTAGAAAATTATTTCAGACACTGAGGGATCCTAGGAAAGAATGCAGACCATGACAAGAAAATCTAACTGTATGACAAATATATGAAACAACCTAAACGAAGGGAGTGGGAGAAAAAGGTGCTAACCTAAATTAATTCTGGATGAATGGAGTCAGAAAAACTAAAAGCAGAAGGAACACCATACTCTAGTTGATAGTCATTTCCCATATCAGTGTATGTGTACATACATATATGTACATTCCAATACATGGACAGTTGACACTTAACGTGGATTTGAACTACATGGGTCTACTTAACATGCGGGTGTTTTTCAATAAATACAATAGTGTAAATGTATTTTCTCTTCCTTATGGTTTTAACATTTTCTTTTTCCTTGCTTACTTTATTGTAAGAAATACAGTATATGATAGATGTAACATACAAAATATGTATTAACCAACTGTTTAATAAGGCTTCTGGTCAACAACAGGCTATTACATTTTGGGGGAGTTAAAAGTTATACACAGATGGGAATGCAAGCTGGTGCAGCCACTCTGGAAAACAGTATGGAGGTTCCTCAAAAAACTAAAAATAGAACTACCCTACAACCCAGCAATTGCACTACTAGGTATTTATCCAAGGGATACAGGTGTGCTGTTTCGAAGGGACACATGCACCCCCATGTTTATAGCAGCAATATCGACAATAGCCAAAGTATGGAAAGAGCCCAGATGTCCATCGATGGATGAATGGATAAAGAAGATGTGGTGTGTGTGTGTATGTATATATATGTGTGTGTGTGTGTGTGTATATATATATATATATCTATATATCTATAGATATATATATATATATATACATATCTATAGATATATAGATATATATATATATACACACACACACACGTATATGTATATATGTGTATATGTGTGTGTGTGTGTGTGTGTGTGTGTGTGTGTGTGTGTGTGTATATGTGCACAATGGAGTATTACTCAGCAATCAAAAATAATGAAATCTTGCCATTTGCAACTACATGGATGGAACTGGAGGGTATTATGCTAAGTGAAATTAGTGAGTCAGAGAAAGACAAAAATGATATGACTTCACTCATATGAGGACTTTAAGAGACAACAGATGAACATAAGGGAAGGGAAACAAAAATAATAAAACAGGGAGGGGGACAAAACAGATGAGACTCATAAATATGGAGAACAAACTGAGGGTTACTGAAGGGGTTGTGGGAGGGGGGATGGGCTAAATGGGTAAGGGGCATTAAGAAATCTACTCCTGAAATCATTGTTGCACTATATGCTAATTTGGATGTAAATTTTTAAAAATAAAAATTTTTTTTTAAAAAGTTATACACAGATTTTTTTACTGCCCAGGAGAGCTGGCATCCCTAACCACTGCATTGTTCAAGGGTCAACTGTATACTGAAATTGAATAATTAAATAAATGAATGGCAGATGGTAGGAGATAGCTTCCTTATTGTTAAAGTGGGAGTTTCTATACAAGGGGAGAAGGCTAGGATGATACATGTGATAATGTATTAGTTAGAAACATCAGTATGACCTCAGGTTTACCTTTATATAGATATACATGGATATATAAAAACATTTGTAGTATGTGACTATACATGGATTAGTAAACACACATGTATTTCCTTGCTCTGTCAAACGAGAAGGCCTGTAAAATGATTTTGAGATGAATCTGGCAAGATGAGAAGTGAGCTGGGAAAACATGGGAAATCATCACTCCCGGAAGAATGAGGCAATAAAGACCTTGATTATAGGAAGCAGCATGGTAGGAAATTAAGACCTTTGGCTCCTATTCAGACATGAATAGAAAAAAGGTAAGTACCCTTTTCTCTTCACTCATCCAGATATTCCATCTTCAAATAAATAATCTAACCAAAATCTTAGTATGAGAAACAAATCTCAAATATAGAGGGAGAAACACTATTAATGGCTTAGAACATGATACAGTCTAGAGCGAAATACTGATCCTATCCAGCAAATTGAGGGATTATGGATATCTGGCCAAAGGGAGACAGGCAAGAAAACCCAAGCCTTTTAGAGATTCTGGTAATAGCAAAAATTCCATCTTTCCAAGAAACACCATAATAAAAAGCATTAACCCATTTACACCTAACCAAATAGTTACACAAAATTAAAAGTGAGCAGTTACCCCAGTATTTGAGAAATGACAACTGAAAATATAATCACTCACTTCTAATAATTCTGAGACAATAGGCAGAACTTCAGGATTACAGATATCTATGGAGTCATCCCGATATGTCTTCTTTTTATAACAGATATTACCCAAATGTAGTATTGCTGAGAGAAGAGAGAAAATCCTGTGAAAATAAAACCATAAATTACAGCTTGCTTATGTGCATTCTCTACACTTACTTCACTGCAAAATTCTAATCAAGCACATTAACCACTACAAATATGAAGTATCTAATCATTATAAAAATAAAAATATAGGAATACTAATTATAATAATAAAAATTATGTATATTATGTCAGGTACTTCACAAAGTGCTTTACATAACCTTACTTTCAGTACTATATCACTTTTCAAACATAGTTGTTAGAAGAGGACTTGCTATTGCCTGAATCTGCTATAGTGTTTCAAAATCCATACCTTTCTAAATGTTTTTCATCCTGCCTGGAATTGTATCCTTTCCCTACATTGTATAATTCAGATCTACAGCATCAGAAACTTTAAAGGCAAGTCCTTGGAATCTGTATTTTTTTAACTAAGTAGCTTAGGTGATCTTTCATGATTAGTTACATCTTTGAAATGTTTTCCTACATCATACTAAGGTGCCCTTGATAAATGCATTTAAAACAAACACTATGAGGGCATTAGGGTAAATTACCTGATATCAGGCCCCTCCTATAAAAATAGCATCTACATCTGGACCCTCCTTTCCATTCTTCCCTCCCATCTAAGAGGAACACACGACCCTTCTCCAGTCAACAACTAAACCTCTACTTGTGCTCTACATCCTGGGAACTCCAGGTGACTCAGGAATTTTATTATACCTATTTCCTATATCCTACCTGAACCTACAAGAACTTCCTACCAAAATAATATCATGTTCACTTTTCTCTTTAAATAACCCATCCTAGATCCTACATCTTCTCCTTCCCTTCACAAACAGGCTTTTTAAACTGTTAACTTACACACTTGTCCTCACTTTGTCATTCCCTGTTTACTATCACATTCTGGCATCTGATTCCATTAAAATATCTCATTGAAGCTACCAATGACCTCCAGGAAACCACGAAAAGTATACTGTGTCCTAACTTACCTGACCCCTCAAAGGCATTTAACATAGCTGAACCTTCCATCTAAAAGCCCTTCCTAGAAATCCATACATATATACACATCTTTCTGGCTTGTCCCATTGTTTCCTTGTAATAAACCTGTCCTACCTGTAAAATTTTAACTAGTGTGTTTTCCAAAAATTACTAAGTGTTCTAAATAAAATAAAGATACTGCTTTAGGAATCTAACCTATACATTCAAAATCCCTGAATCAACAACTAGTTGATCTAATTTTTCAAACAATTTAAAATTTTAAATATTGGAGGGGCACCTGAGTGGCTCAGATGGTTAAGCATCCGACTCTTGGTTTTGGCTCAGATCATGATCTCGTGGTTTGTGAGTTCGAGCCCTACATCGGGCTCTGTGCTGACAGCATGGAGCCTGCTTGACATTTTCTCTCTCTCTCTCTCTCTCTCTCTCTCTGCCCCTCCCCTGCTCACTCTCTCAGTCTCTCACTCAAAAATAAATAAAGTTTAAAATTTTAAATGTTTGAATCATTAACACGACTCAAATAAAACACAGGTCAATTATAAAGGAATAATTTATAAAAGTACTCTGGGTTAGAGAGGAAATTCAGTATCAACTGAATCATTATACAGACTAATGGAAGCCAAAAAATATAAAAACACAAATTCATGGGCCATTTATTAAAAACTATTTTTAGTAGGAGTTTACATAGTTGCTAATTACATTGTTTCAGAATATGGGGTTCAATAATCTGCACATTAACGTTTTCTCACACACAAATACATAATGCATAGTCTCCAATAATAAATGTTACATAACAATCTCATGTACAATGATTAAACATAAAAAAGATTTACAAATATGAATAAGAATTCCTGTTCTCAGAAAGCTTATAATCTTGCAATAGGAGATAACACAGACTCAAAAACTGTAAGGCAAGATATACTAAAATACTGAAGGCAGAAACAATACACAATTAAGAAAAATTTCACCAAAAAGACAGGACATGGGGTGACTGGCTGGCTCAGTAGGAAGAGTGTGTGACTCTTGATCTCAAGACCATGAGTCTGAGCCTCACACTGGGTATAGAAATTACTTAAACTTTAAAAAAAAATAAAAAGGGAAGACATGTACAGTACTCTAAAGCAAACAGGTTTCAATTAATATACCAAATTTTGGGCTGCCTACAGGGCTGTGTTAAGAATAATTCTGGGGGTGCCTGGGTGGCTCAGTCGGTTGAGCAAACAACTTCGGCTCAGGTCATGATCTCACAGCTCATGAGTTCAAGCCCCATGTCGGGCTCTGTGCTGACAGCTCAGCCTGGAGCCTGCTTCGGATTCTGTGTCTCCCTCTCTCTCTGCCCCTAACCCACTCGCATTCTGTCTCTCTCTCAAAAATAAATAAACGTTAAAAAAAAAAAAAGCTGCTGATAAAAAAAAAAAAAAAGAATAATTCTGGATTAGATCTGAGTGCAGTGGAAAAGAATTTTGTGAATTATCAGCAGATAATTAATCATGGTCACAGGAGAGGGGAATAGCAGTACATATGATATGTTATCAAAAAAAGAACTGAGAATATGTGAATGACCAAAAAAGAGATAAAGATGTGTCCTTCAGGGCACTTGGATGGCTCAGTTGGTTCAGCATCCAGCTCTTGATTTTGGCTCAGGTCACGATCCTGGGGTCATGGGATAAGAGCCCCACATTGGGCTCTGTGCTCAGCACAGAGTCTGCTTGGAATTCTCTTTCCCTCTGTCCCTCTCCCCCAGCTTGTTTTCTCCCTCCCTCTCTCTCTCTCTCTTTCTCTCTCTAAATTAAATAAATGAATGGGCACCTGGGTGGCTCAGTCAATCAAGCATCTGACTCTCAATTTCACTCGGGTCATGATCTCACAGTTTGTGGGATCGAGCCCCCCCCCATCAGGCTCCATGATGACAGCTTAGAGCCTGCTTGGGATTCTCTCTCCCTCTCTCTCTGCCCCACCTACTCTCTCTCTCTCTCCCAAAATAAATAAACGTAACTATTATCATTATTATTATTATTAAAATAAAATGAAGAAAAAAATTTTTTAAGATGGGTCCTTCAAGGAATTGGGAAAATACTGAACATTCAGAATACAACATACTGTTTTAGGACACACTATCAGCCTAGTTAAAATGCAAAACTTGTGTTAGGGAGTATCTGAAGATAATACTAAAAGATAAAGAAAGATCAAATTAAGGCCAGGCTACTAAGAACATACTTTTTCCAGTGTTTTCCAATATGAAATACAGTGATATCAGAAAGTGTAAAAGACACACAATCCCTTGGTGTATGAGAAATATTTTATTTCCAATGTATGTTACCTTTAAAAAAATGAAATTAAGTTTCACTATTATTTAATATATAGACTGACACTTTGGTCCATATATGTCAATCAGGTATCACATGAGGTATGTTGAGGGACGAATATAATATAGCATGGAGGAACTATAGTGGTACTCTCATTTACTTAGTAACTTTCAGTGAAATGCAGTTTATGTGACTAATTAAATTGGCTTGCATATTTACATATTGTACTATTTGGCAAAAAATCATTTTGACAAATAATCTAACTGAAGATCATACTAATGATGTAATCACAAGTAAGCAAGAAAACAGCAAAGCTGTTATTCTACTTTTAGTATAAGATTAAAAGTTGACAATATAATCACATCTGACATAATTCAATTCCTGTCTCAAAAAAATAGTTCTGTTACTTTTTCTTTTCTGGAGAGAGTCAGGTTATTTGTCTTTAATTTTAAAAGTTTGTTTTATTTTAAATATAATTTGCTTCATCTTTATTTCAACCTTTTTACATTTCTATTTTGTTTATAATGAACAAAATATGTTTAGTACAATAGTACAGACATAAATTTATAGAGGAAAAGCAGGGAAATTATGTTTTATTGAGAGGTACACATGCCTTAGGATTACAGCTCAATGACGCAGAAAATAAGAAACTATAAAAATAGCATTATAAAGCAAGTTTTTAAATAAGGTCCATGGACAGGCTTTAGGAGCACCATGAATTCCCACAATTGCATGCAAATATTTATGGATGCACATTTTACAGGAAGAAGAGCTCCAACTTTTAAGAGATTTTCAAAGAATTTATAATTAAAAAAGGAATTCATAACAGGTCTTTTAAGTAACGCTTAACAAGGGAGAAGGAAGCACTAGCTCAGCAATATCCATTAGAAAATTCTTTCAAAGGACCAAGGAAGAGGAACTTCTTAACCATACATTGTGATTTGTTCTCTACCAATGGTATAGAGTACAATAAATAAACTCACTGTCTTCGTGTCTTGGGAAGAAATCCTACCATTTCCATGGCCAGTTGTAAGCGTTCAAAGTCATGCCTCAAATCTTCCCCCTCTACGGAGAAGCAATCCTGCTTATTAAAGAAAAAAGGGGAAGAAATCAAGATTACCTATTGAAATATAAGGTAGGCCACTCAGAAGTAATAGTAACTCTAGGTAAGTATACCTGTGTATAAAAATTAGAGCTGGGGAAATATTTAGACACAGCCAAATTCATTAGAACTCTTATGACAGGTTTGCAAACTAAACACATACCTACCAAAATAACAATTAAGTTACCTTTTTTTCTTCCTTTCACAAATCACCAAGGCAAGGATCTCAAAGCAACTTAAGATAAAGAGCTAGCAATATAAAATGTTCTGATACCAAGTTTGATTTTGAATGGTGAAGAGTCCTGAAGATCCAAAGCATTTAAGAGAGCTCAATTCCACAAACAAATGTTATTTAATCAACAAATATTTAATAAATGCCTATCCCTATGCAAGATGCTAAACAAGATCCTGAGACACAAAAATAAATTTTAGAAGAGGCAGTAATTTAGTTGAGAAATGAAGCCTAGTTTTATATAAAAATGTTTACATCAGTATTAGATATAAAAATAGTTCCTAATGAAATAATATAAACGTGATTATCAATCAGCAAAAAAGTATACATGAAAATTAAAAATCTGCAAAGAATACATATTAGTGCATAAAAATAGCTGTGAACTACCAAATAAAAAAAATATTACTTTTTTGGGGTAATCCTTGCATTTCAGTTACCAAAAAAGTCAAACATATATATAATCTGTATCTTTAAAATAACAAATAGGTTTTTAGAGCCCTTTACTGTATTTGCTCACATTCCCTTACACCTACATTTTCAAACACCTCCTCACACATATTTACTTTTTTAAGATACTGTAGAAGGTTGCATCAAGTTCTCAATACATGCATTAACTGTTAATCTGTTTTATTCACTGAAGATCTCTAGCATCAAGTCAGTGCCAAGAAAAAAGTGGATAATCATTAAGGTAAATATATAGTCAGTGAATTACTGAACAAGTACTGAATTAGATGAAATATTCCTTTTTGAGAAAGTACTCATTTATTATTTTTAGACTATCAAGTATCTAGCATGTACACCCTGCTTTCAACCCTGTAAGAATGAGTTAAACTAGATATAGTTTAAAATATAAACACAAGGAGGCAATTAGGGGTATATACATTCAATTGGGAAGAAAACACGCTCAGAGATTAAATAATTCACCTAAATGACAGGAGTGGCCAAATGAAAATCTATCCAGTTCTAAATCCTCTGCACTCCCTCATGCAACACCAGTTGCTTGAGCTTATTTATTTAATAGGATACCTCTTAATAGGAATTAAACCAACATAAAATGGGCAATCCCTTGTTAAAAGCAATTTTCTCATCCCACAGTTCTCCTCAGGATCATTTATACTACTCCATTACATGTATGATAATACAGAACACATTACAAAACAATCCTTAACAATCCTCTCTTCTCGGGACACCTGGGTGGCTCAGTCAGTTGAGCGTCCAACTTCAGCTCAGGTCATGATTTCATGATTCTGCCAGTTGGAGCCCCACATCAACCTCACTGCTGTCAGCACAGAGCCCCGCCTTGGGTCCTCCGTCTCCCTCCCTCTCTGCCCCTGCCCCACTTGCGCTCTCTCAAAAATAAATAAGACATTTAAAAAAAAAAAAAAACATCTCTCGGGGCGCCTGGGTGGCGCAGTCGGTTAAGCGTCCGACTTCAGCCAGGTCACGATCTCGCGGTCCGTGAGTTCGAGCCCCGCATCAGCCTCTGTGCTGACAGCTCAGAGCCTGGAGGCTGTTTCAGATTCTGTGTCTCCCTCTCTCTCTGACCCTCCCCTGTTCATGCTCTGTCTCTCTCTATCTCAAAAATAAATAAACGTTAAAAAAAATTAAAAAAAAAAAGAAAGGTATAAAAGGAGTAGAAGAATTTGGGTATAAAATTCTAAAAAGAAAAGATGGAGATAATGATGATCTCAAAGGTGGCAGCAACATTGGGAACATGTACTGTACATTTATGAAGTACTAAGAAGCACTCTATCAAGCTGTTTATTAGATGCACTGTCTAATTTATTTATTTATTTTTTAATTTTTTTTAATGTTTATTTTTCAGAGGGAGGGAGAGACAGAGTGTGAGTAGGGGAGGGGCAGCGAGAGAGAGACAGAATCGGAAGCAGGCTCCAGGTTCTGAGCTGTCAGCACAGAGCCCGACGCAGGGCTCGAACTCACAGATCACAAGATCATGACCTGAGCCAAAGTTGGACGCTCAAACAACTGAAACACCCAGGCACTCCTGCACTAATTTAATACTCACAAAAGTTAAAGAACATTGTTATCCTTTTAGACAGACGATGGAAACAAGAGTTACGTGACCTGCTCAGGTTCTCAAATCTAGTAAATGGGTAAGCCAGTCATCAAGGCAGGTCTGTCTGCTTCAGAGCCCAAATCCTGAAGCATGACTCAGACTAAATAACAGCAGATCAGTTCATAACGTCACAATAAGCTCTTTACAGGCAATCAAGTCTTACATTTACTATATGAGTCTACCAGTCTCCTACCTACTTCCCAACAGATCAGTCACTTGATATAATAGGTGAAAGGTGGAAACTTCTCAAGAATGGCAAAACAGCATAATTTTTTCTACTAAAATTTATCAGAATCTATAAATTTAAATGTCTAAATTTAATTTTCCATAATGTTAAATCTGAAACCATAAATTAATTGATATATAATGAAAAGGTAATGCAATTAAACTTTGTATGAAGGAAAAAATTAATGTCCATAATTCCTGATCCTTCTCAACTCTCTGAAACAGTTTTATAATTACTGGAGGTTGTAAACACATGCAGTGAAAATTAAAGTCATGGTTATTTAAAGCAAGGACGAAGATAAGTTATGTTTCCAGAGGGAATAGTTAATAAATTAGTTCATTAGTTAATAGACATAGACGAGTGCAGATTCTCAGCCTTTTATATCTGACCTCATTACAAAGGGAATGGCAGGAAAAAGATTTTTTATGTTCTCTTTATAATTACAAACTTGCCTTTATAAAATGTAACAAATAAAATTAAATTTACCTACTCATTTTATGCCCTTAAATCATACATCATATATGCCTTACATCATATATGCCCTTAAATCACTTAACTTAAACACTATTTATCTTATTTACAAGAATTTCAATTCTTAATATTTGGAAAATGATAGCCTCTCTTGCTATTAAAAAAAAATTCAAAGAAAAATGTACATGCATCCATCATGTGAAAAGACTGTTAACTGACACATAAAACAGGAAGACTATAACTTTTTAAAATAAACAATACATACTACTCACAACATGTGAGTAATGAAATAACTAAAAAAATACTGAAAAAAATATATCTCAAGGAAAAACACCCTGTAGTTCATAAGAATCCACATCAATGTTGAAATCAGGAATGCAAATCAATTTATTGTCAAAATAAATATAGACTAAACATGAGCAGCAAAAGAATAAAGTTTTAAAAAGTAAATTGACTGGTTTTTAATCCACACACTATACACATACAAATAAATCAATTCAAAGAAATTAAACATTAATTTCTCTTCTTTCCTAGAGTCTTTGTATTTCAGCTGATTTTCTTTCTAAGTCATGAGATAGATGCAAATGAGCAAGGTGAGTGAGGGTCCTTTAACAGGAACACAGAATATTTAGGTACTTATACTGACCGGCTCAGAGTCATAGCAATAATCATCCCAGCTCTGTCTGAGGGGTTTCTTTGTTATCTGAAAGTAAGGCAGATTAGTTAGGTAGAAGTAATGGTTATTACTCTTCTCTAATTATCTCTTAGAAATAATATTCAGTTAGCACTGCTGCTACCCAAAGAAAGTTATTTTGTGTAGCAGCATAAAACAAGAAACAACTAGGTGAACATTCAGATTCTGGGAGATCATATATCATTACAACGAATCCATACATGCTGTTGTCCAGCAACTCTGAGATTTGTATTAATAGATCAATCTTACATTCTATGAATACTGACCCCTTTAGGACAAGAATATGTGTGGTATGGGCACCGATAAAAAAAAAATCTGGAAGAAGAATTAATAAGCTCTGGGTTTCTATAATACTATCAGCTCATTTATGGGTAATTATTAGTTTTTAAAAAGAAAATATTTAATCACCCAAATATATGCAAATTGTTTAAACAGGGGAAAGAAAAAGGTCAGAAGCTAAATCAGTAACTTTTTAAATCTACTTAATTTTTATACAGTGGAAATGTTTAGTATTTGTATCAAGAAGTAAAATTTTAAATCATCTTGAAACTGATATATTTGATAACAAAGTTATATTAGCTTATATAAAATAGGTAGTTTCAAAACTAAAAAAAATCATTACACAGCATGCTGTGTATCTTGGGAAAAGTCTAGGATACTCATTTCATAACCTTACTACAAACTATCATCAAATGTCAATTTCTTTACAAAAGCTCCATAAACATTTTTTAAATTACCATAAAGACATTTATTTCCAAGGATATTACATCTTGTCTTGATCCAAAAAAACAAGGAATGTCTTTCTGTTAAGTGATCTACTGTCATACCAATTTCATTGATTTTGGTTCTAGAATTTTTGTTAATATGAGAAGTAATAAAATTGGAGAAACTACTGTAATGAAAAACTGGGAGAAATTACTCCCTAATTAGGGGTGAATTTTTGAGTTTCAGAGAAAGATACAAATTCTGTAAGTCATTCTTTTTGATGAATTTCATACTAAATAGGATCATTCACTAAATTAAAAAAAAATCATACTTTAAGTTAGTATCATAATACCATGCAAAGAGGCATATGTATTAGACTTCAAAACATACAAAAAAGGTTTCAAGTAATCCCATGCGAAGGACAAACATTAATTATTAGTGACATTTAGTATGCTCTTGTCGATAAAAGGTAAATCACTTTGAAAAGACCAACCCATTTTATTAAGGTGTAGGTATGTATATAAACAGTTTATTATTCTCTGAAAGAGTCTCACAAAAAGCAAAGGGCACACATATAACTAACTTCTTACAACTGAAAGTAATAATAATTTTTAAATTTGAGAAGCGCATCACATAAACTTTTAGGCGGCATGTATGAAAATGCTAGTTAATGTCTATTACCAGGTTCAGAGAACAAAGTATTAGGAAAAAAACTTTTTTCAAGAGCTAAAATTTAATAATGCCCAACATTCAAAATACTTTTCATGAATCCTCACCTGATTTAGATAATGATACTCTTCCGGTCGTTTAAGATGGAATGCTAATCTTTCTTCTTCATTTGCTCCTGCCAGGAGGTAATAAAATACATGATAGTTCCTGTTGGAAACAGAGTATGGCTTTAGAATGGACGTGATCTATAGTCGTCATTTATCAGAAAAAAAGAGCAAATGTTAATAAAATGTTTCAACTTTGCCTCATTTAAAAAAAAAATTTTTTAGTGTTTATTTATTTTTTAGAGAGAGAGAGAGAGAATGAAAGCGGGGAAGGAGCAGAGAGAAAGGAGACAATCTGAAGCAGGTTCTAGGTTCCAAGCTGTCAGCACAGAGCCTGATGCAGGGCTCAAACTCACTAACTGTCAGATCATGACCTGAGCTGAAGTCAGCCGCTTAACTGACTGAGCCATCCAGGGGCCCTGGACTTTGCCTCATTTTTTAATGCAAAAGTGTTAAGTTCAATATTTTAAGTATTACAAAATAAATGATGTTTTGGATGCTAAATTCAAAAGAAAGGGGTGAAGGCAGCTATATGGCAAAGGTTAAGACCTGAAAATTCTCTCCTTCATAAAACCAATTAGAAAACTGGCAAATTTGTCAGAATCAACTTTTTCAGAACTCTAGAAAATACCTCAAAGCTTAAAGCAATCCAAGGAGTGTTTACATAAGAAAAACAGCCCAATCTCAGTAAAAAATCCAACCTTTGTAGCCTTTTAACTTGCCCTATTCCATCTCCTGTTCACCAGATCCATGGTAGCCTTCAAAACCACTAGCTTATAATGGTGATGGACCCCAATAGCCTGGCAGCTTCCAAAAGAGAGCAGAACAGGGTTAGAGCTCATTGAAAAGCCTCATTCTCTGAGAAATATCATTATTTAAACTATCTGGTGGTTCCCTGGAAGAAGCCAGACAGTTCAAAACTGCCTTTATTGACATTACTCACACTTAGCCCAGTGTGAAAACCTTTTCTCCAGGGGCATTGGTAGAAAATTATAGGCAATTTTTTGAAACATATCAGCTACATTAAACAATGAATAATGCTGGGGCAAACAACAGGTTAACAAAAATTTAAAGGGAAATGTGATCTCCACACCAGCTTTTAATTCCAACTAAAATTGGAATTAATTCTATATTCTAATATTCTAATTCTATATTCTAATTCTAATTCTGTATTCCTAGGAATCGAGAAGGCCATGCACATACGTAAGGCTGTGCACATGCCCAGGGCTTCATGTCTTCTCAGCAAAGACCAAAAATGGGTACTGAACTCTCACCTCTGGCTAACCTTGAAGGGATACACATGCAGGAAGTAACGGCAAAGGCAGAATTATAAAATGCCTGAGTGTACATCATCAGGAAAATACAAATCAAAACCACAATGAGATACCACCTCACACCTGTCAGAATAGCTAACATTAACAACTCAGGTAATAACAGAAGTTGGCGAGGATGCGGAGAAAGAGGATCTCTTTTGCACTGCTGGTGGGAATGCAAACTGGTGCAGCCACTCTGGAAACAGTATGGAGGTTCCTCAAAAAAACTAAAAATAGAACTACCCTATGACCCAGCAATTGCACTACTAGGCATTTATCCAAGGGATACAGGTGTGCTGTTTCAAAGGGACACATGCCACCCCCATGTTTATAGCAGCGCTATCGACAATAGCCGAAGTATGGAAAGAGCCCAAATGTCCATTGATGGATGAATGGATAAAGAAGATGTGGTATATATATACACAATGAAGTATTAGTCGGCAATCAAAAAGAATGAAATCTTGCCATTTGCAACTACGTGGATGGAACTAGAGAGTATTATGCTAAGTGAAATTAGTGAGTCAGAGAAAGACAAAAATCATATGGCTTCACTCATATGAGGACTTTAAGAGACAAAACAGATGAACACAAGGGAAAGGAAACAAAAATAATATAAAAACAGGGAGGGGGACAAAACAGATGAGACTCATAAATATGGAGAACAAACTGAGCGTTACTGGAGGGGTTGTGGGAGGGGGGATGGGCTAAATGGGTAAGGGGCATTAAGGAATCTACTCCTGAAGTCACTGTTGCACTATATGCTAATTTGGATGTAAATTTTAAAAAATTAAAAAATTAATTTTAAAAAATAAAAATAAAAAAATAAAATCTACTTTGATATTAAAAAAAAAAAATGCCTGAGTATTAAAGGAACGAATCAATACAAACAGAATGCCCTGAGGCAAAGACTAAGAGATTTAGTTTCCAAGCATTTAATCAAATCTCTGTTCTATCACTAGCTGACAACTAAGCTAACCAAGCAGATACTTGAATGGCCACACTTAGAACAGAGACTTCATGAAATTAGTTCAAAGTGTCATGATACAAACATAAACAAAAACAACCACAAACAGTAGGAACAGGAGAATCTCATTTCGAGAGGTGCCACACAATTATTTTAAATGTCCAATTATTATTTAAAATGTCCAATTTTCAAATAAATGTATGAGGCATGTAAAGAAACAAAGTATAGCACATACAAAAGAAAAAACACAATCAATAATAACAGTCCTTGAGGAAGCCTTGGTACACAAGATTTTTAATCAACTATTTTAAATACGTTCAAAGAACCAAAGGAAACCATGTGAAAGAACTAAAGGAAAGTAGAATAGTGTCTCATCAAATAGAGCCTATCAATAAATATACAGAACTTAAAAAAATAATCAAAAAGGAATTGGAATTGAAAAATATAATAACTGAAATGAAAAACTACCTAAAAGCACTCAACAGCAGACCTGAGTGGGCAGAAGGCATCAGTGAGCCTGAAGACAGGTCATTTGAAACTAGTCTGAAGAGAAAGAAAAATTAACAAAGAAAATTGAACAGAGCTTCAGATATCTGTGGGACACCATTAAGCAGACACCAACACACGCACAATAGGAGTCGAAAAAGAGAGGAAAGGAGCAAAAAGAATATCTGATAAACTAATGTTCAAAAACTCTCCAAATGTGATGAAAAAACAACTGCACATCCAAGAAACTCAACAAACTCCAGGGAAAAAAACTTGAAGGAATTGACATTTAGACAAATTAAAACTATTTAAACACAAAGACAAATTTTCAAAGCACCATGAAAAGATATGCTAATCAAGGAATCCTAATAAAAGATTTCTCATCAGGAACCATGGCACCAGAAGGATAACACACTTTTAAGTACTGAGAGTAAAAACACTATCAATCAAAAATTATATGTCCAACAAAACTATCCTACAAAAATAAAGGAGATATTAGGATAGTCCCAGATAAACAAAAATTAAGAGACTTTATAGCTAGCAGATGGGTCCCATAAGAAATGCTACAGGGCCTTTTTCTAGCTGAAATGAAAGGAGACCAGACAATTTTCAATTAAACATGAAGAAATAAATAGCACTAAAAAGGCAACTATGTAAGTAAATATAAAAGATAGCATGTATTTAAGTTTTTTGTCTGTCATTCTTTTCCCACCTATTAGATCTCAAAGACACCAGCCAAAAAACAATGACCAATCTGTATTGATGGGTCTACCATTATAAAGATGTAATTTATATGACAATAATAGTACAAAGGAGAGGGAAAGGAACAGAGCTACACAGGAGCAAAGTTATTTGTGGATTATCAAAATTAAGTTATTACTCCAAAGAAGATTGATAAAATGTTAACTGTAATTGCCAGGGGAAGCATTAAAAAAATAACTTAAGGGGCGCCTGGGTGGCTCAGTTGGTTGGGCATCCAACTTCAGCTCAGGTCATGATCTCACGGTTCATGAGTTCAGACCCCACATCAGGCTCTGTGCTGACAGCTCAGAGCCTGGAGCCTACTTCGGATTCTGTGTCTCCTTCTCTCTCTGCCACTCCCCAACTTGTGCTCTCTCTCTGTCTCTCAAAAATAAATAAATGTAAAAAAAATTTTTTTAAATAAAATAACTTAAGAAATATGTAATAAGAGATGCCAACGGTACACAGAAAACATCTATTTATCCAAAACACAGCAGTAACTGGAGAATAGAAGAACTAAAACATCATAAAAATATATAAAACAAATAGCAAAATAACATTTATAAATCCTATCTTAGCAATTATATTAAGTATAAATTAATTAAACACTCGAGTCCAAAGATGAGTAAAATCAACTATATGCTATCTACAACTGACACACTATAGATTAAAAGATACAAAAAGGCTTAAAGTAAAAAGGATGGAAAAAATACCATGCAAAAAAAATAAGTGAAAGAAAGCTGAAATGTCTATATTAACATCTGATACAATAGACCTTAAGACAAAAATTATTACTAGCTGCAAAGGACATTTTATAATGACAAAAGGGTCAATTGGTCAAAAAGATGTAACAATTCTAAATATAAATACATATAAAAACAAGCTTCAAAATACATAAAGCAAAAACTGAAAGAATGAAAAAAGAGAAAAAAAAAACCAATTCAACATAGTACTGAGATATTCCAACATCTCACTTTCAATAATAAACAGAACAAGACAAAAGATCAACAAGGAAAAAGAAAACTTGAAAAATACTAACAACCAACCAGACCTAACAGCCATCTATAGAATACTCCATCTAACAATAGCAGGATAAATACCCATGAAACATTCTCCAGGTTTGAAAATGTTAGACTATCTGGGGTGCCTGGGTGGCTCAGTCAGTTAAGTGTCCAACTTCGGCTCAGATCATGATCTCACGGTTTGTGAGTTCAAGCTCCAGGTCAGGCTCTGTACTGCCAGATTGGAGCGCCTGAAGCCTGCTTCAGATTCTGTCTCCCGCTTTCTCTGCTCTTCCCTGTTTCTGTGCCCAAGCGTGCTTGTGCACTCACTCTCTCTTTCTAAGATAAATAAACTTAAAAAAAAATGTTAGGCTATAAAACAAGTCTCAATAAATGTAAGGGGACTGTAGCAACTGGGTGGTTCATTAAGTGTCTGACTCTTGATTCTGGCTCAGGTCATGATCTCACAGTTCATGAGTTTGAGCCCCCCACATCAGGCTCTGTGCTGACAATGCGAAGCCTGTTTAGGATTCTGTCTCTCTCCCTCCCACCCTCCTTCCCTCCCTCTCTTTCTCTCTCTCAAAATAAATAAATAAAGTTTAAATAGGGGTGCCTGGGTGGCTCATCAGTTAAGCGTCCGACTTCAGCTCAGGTCATGATCTTGCACCTTGTAAGTTTGAGCCCCACATCATGCTCTGTGCCTGAAGCCTACTTAGGATTCTGTGTCTCCTTCTCGCTCTGTCCCTCCCCCACTCGTGCTGTTTCTGTCTCTTAAAAATGAAAAACCTTAAAAAAAATTTTAATAAAGTTTAAATAAACGTAAGGAAACTGAAATCATACAAACTATGTTCTCTAACGACCTTACAATGAAATAAAAAACCAATAACAAATTTCCAAAATTCAAAAATACAGAAGGAAATTCACAAACACACTCCTACAAAACAATGGGTTCAAAGAAGAAATCACATAGGAAATTAGAAAATACACCGAGATGCATGAAAACAAAAATACAACATGCCAAAACATGGGAACCACTGAAGCAATGTTCAGTGGGTCTTTATAGCTAGCTGTAAACCCATATTAAAACAGAAGAAAGACCTCAAATCTAACCATTCACCTTAAGAAGCTTAAAAAAAATTTTTTAATTTAAAGAAGAGCAAATGAATCCAAAGCAAGCAGAACAAAGTGATAAGCATGAGAAGGGAAATAAAATAGGCAACAGGAAACAGAAAAATCAACCAAAACTTGGTCCTTTCAAAAAATCAACAAGATTGACAAACTCTTATCTAAACTGACCCAAAAGGTGGGGGAGATTGCTATGGTCTGAATGTGTGCGCCTCAAAGTCCTATCTTGAAATCTTAACCCCAAAAGGTAATGGTATTAGGAAGTGGGGCCTTTGGGGTTGATTAGGTCATGACAGGTAGAGCCCTAATGAATGGGATTAGTAATCTTATAAAAGAGGTCCTACAGAGTTCCCTATCCCATTCCACCACATGAGGACCAAGCAAGAAGGTATGAGTAATGAACCAGGAAGAACTCTAACGAGAATGCAACCATGCTGTCACCTTGATCATTGACTTCTCGGCCTCCAGAACTCTAAGAAATAAATTCCTATTGTTTATAGCCTTCCCACGTTGAGGTATTTTATTATAGCAGCCCAAACAAAGATAGGAGTAAACCTCAAATTCAAGAAGAAAAGGGGAAACATTACTAGTCTTTTAGAAATAAAAAATATTATGAGGAAATACTATAATTTTTTTTTGTCAACAAATTAGATGAACTAAATGAAACGGACAAATTCCTTGAAAGATAAAAATCTTCAAACCTGGCTAAAATGGAAACAAAAAATCTACAGAGACTTAAAATAACTAAAGTGTTTGAATTAATAATCAAAACTTCCCCCAAAACCCCAGAACCAGATGGCTTCGCTAGTAAATTCTACCAATGATTTAAAACAGTATTAACCCAATCCTTCCCAAACTTTTCCCATGTCATTTTATTTATTTTTATTTTTTATTTTTTATTTTTTCAACGTTTATTTATTTTTGGGACAGAGAGAGACAGAGCATGAACGGGGGAGGGGCAGAGAGAGAGGGAGACACAGAATCGGAAACAGGCTCCAGGCTCTGAGCCATCAGCCCAGAGCCTGACGCGGGGCTCGAACTCCCGGACCGCAAGATCGTGACCTGGCTGAAGTCGGACGCTTAACCGACTGCGCCACCCAGGCGCCCCTCCCATGTCATTTTATGAGACAGTATTATCTTGATACCAAAACCAAAGACATCAGGAGAAAAACAAAAAAACTTACAGCAATATCCCTTATGAATACAGACATAAAAAAATCCTCAACAAAATACTAGCAACCCAAACGCAGCAACACATAATAAAGATTATACATCTATCCACAAACAGAATCCAGCAAAATAACAGTGAATTAGTTTATAAACTCTGGATCTTATTTATCTCCCTCCCATTGTTGAAACCATGCTATATCCCTACCATCCCATTAAAATGTGTTAGAAAAAGTTACTAATGATCTTCTCATGGCAGTATCTTTTAGCTCTACAAATCTTTATGAAGCTATTCTCTTCCTAAAACTCCCTTCCCCTCATTTCAAAAAACATCTAATTTAAATTTCCTCATCTGCTAGCCACAGAAAAATTAACAGTCTTGAGTTCTAGTCCTAACCTGGAAGGTATTCATTACAATAATTTTAGCTATTAATTACTGAATTTTAATTATATAAGGACCACACTAAGCACTTTACTTTTTAAATTTTTTTAAATTATTTTATTTTTTTTATGTTTCATTTATTTATTTTTGAGAGTGGCGGAGGGGCAGAGAGAGGTATACAGAGGATCTGAAGCAGGCTCTGTGTTGACAGCAGTGAGCCAGATGTGGGGCTTGAACTCAAGAACCATGAGATCATGACCTGAGGTGAAGTCGGACGTTCAACTGACTGAGCCACCCACACGCCCCTATTTTTACTTTTAGAGAGACAGCAAGCTCAAGTGAGGAAGAGAGAGAGAAAGAACCCAAGCAGGCTCCATGCTCAGCACGGAGCCTGATGCAGGGCTCAATACCACAACCCTGGGATCATGACCTGAGCCAAAATCAAGAGTCAGACGCTCAACTGACTTAGCCACCAAGCTGCTCCTAAACACTTTATAAATCTTATTTCATTTACTCCTCCAAATAACTCTTGTCTTCTATCTGTATAATGGGAATAAATATCAAAGAAACAGATGCCAAAGGCATAGTCAATATTTGAATGTAGGTCTCTTTTTTTTTTATGTTTATTTATTTTTGAAAGAGAAGGGGGACAGAGCATGAGTAGAGGAGGAGCAGAGAGAGAGAGAGAGAGAGAGAGAGAGAGAGAGAGAGAGAGAGAGAAACAGAATCTGAAGCAGGCTCCAGGCTCTGAACTGTCAGCACAGAGCCCAACGCGGGGCTCACGAACTGTGAGATCATGACCTGGGCTGAAGTCAGATGCTTAACCGACTGAGCCACCCAGGTGCCCCTGAATGTAGGTCTCTTTAACTTCAAACTCTGATTCTTAACTTTATTTTGTCTCATTGTAGCATGAAGCAAATAATTTACTGCTCTTATATTTGGGGTCTTTCTTTCCCCTGACATTTGGTTTCTTCATCCGTACAAAGTTACAGATATCATCTCTGAAGTCCCGTATACTTCATATAACAAAATTAAGTGCCTTATTAAAAATTTTCTCAAATTAGAAATAGAACACTAAGACATGGGGAAAAGCCCAAAGGCACAATGCTCACAAAAAGCAATAATCTGAGATACCACTGTTTTCCTGTTTGGACAGTTTGCCTAGAATTTAGAAATGGCAACAGTTCCACGTGCAGGCACACCTCGGAGATAACTGTTTGTGGGTTTCAGTTCCAGACCACTACATACAATAAAGCAAATATCAAAATAACATGAGGCAAATAATTTTTTTTTGTTTCCCAGTATATATAACAGTTATGTTTACACTACACTATAGTCTTTTCAGTATGCAATAGCATTATGTCTAAAAAACAATGTACATACCTTAATTTAAAAGCACTGCATTGCCAAAAAAAAAAAACAAAAAATGCTAACCATCATCCAAGCTTTCAGCTAGTTGTAATTATGGATCACAGATCATGGTAACAAATATAATAATAATGTAAGAGTTTGAAATATTCCAAGGATTACCAAAATTTGAGAGAGATACAAAGTGATCAAATGCTACTGGGAAAATGGTGCCAAAAGACTTCCTCAACACAGGGTTGCCACAAACAAATTTGTAAAAATCACAGTATCTATGAAGTGCAATGAAACAAGGTATGCTTGTAAACATACCTTGTTTTAAAAAAAAACTCCTAGCAGCCTCTGAAAAAGTGCAATGTTCTGCCAGTGATAGTAACAGCAATTATACGTAAAGGGATTACACAGTATAAACTGAATTAAAAGTCATAATATACAAACATCCTAAAAGTTGATCTGCATAATACAAATGTTAACTTAATTAAATTATACTAATAAAAATCTGTACCGTTCATTATGCTCTTGATAAACGAGTCTGGACTTCTCCAGTAGATATTTTTCAACATAGGCACTAGAAGAAAAATAAAATTGGTTGATATAAACAATAAAGCTTAAGGTAGATAAACACTGTTTCATAGAAGATGCAAAAGTACAAAGAATACTATCCATATCATTTTAGTACATTTACCATTACAACTGTTTTATAAATGCTGGCAATGTTATCTGCGTTAAATTCATAAACTCGTTAAGTCTTTGGCAGAGGAGAGTCAATAAATCAAAATAAAGTCACAAGTTCAAAACATGGCACAGAAGACCCACCCATGGCATAGACTTTACTTTCTTTCCAGGTTCATATACCACTACACATTCTTTTCAAAATATTTTAAAGTTTATTTATTTTGAGAGAGAGAGAGAGAGAGAGAGAGAGAGAGAGAGAGAGAGCATGAGCAAGGGAGGGGCAGAGAAAGAGAATCTGAAGCAGGCTCCACATTCTCAGCATGGAGTCTGATATGGGGCTCGAACTCACCAACTGTGAGATCATGACCGGAGCCCAAACCGGGAGTCGAGATGCTTAACTGACTGAGCCACCTAGGCAACCCTTTGTGTTTTTTTTAATGTTTATTTTTTGAGAGAGAGAGAGACAGAGACAGAGAGATAGAACACGCACTTGAGTGTGAGCAGGGAAGGGGGTAGGCAGAAAGAGAGGAGACCGAGGATCCAAAGCGGGCTCTGTGCTGACAGCAGAGAGCCCAATGCAGAGCTCGAACTCACGAACTGTGAAATCATGACCTGAGCTGACGTCAGACACTTAACTGACTCAGCCACCCAGATACCATGCCACTGCACATTCTTTCAGATTTTATACTTTCGTCAGATGCCTAAATAAGGCTCAAAGACACATTTCTTAACATACTCATGCTACTACCACATTCTGGAATCCATTTATTATTTACTCAGTAAGTATTCATTAATTGGGCACTGTACTAAGCACTGTTCAAATATGAAAATACTGATGTACTATCTATTCTCAAGAGGCTTACAAACTAGTGGAGGAAATATGTAAACAAGGAGCTATCATACTGAGTTGGTATAGGGTTTATTATAGAGCAATGACCACGATATTATGGATATACCAAGAGAGATAGGTAAGACTCAATCCAAGAAGGAAAAAATTACATAAGGAACAATTCATATAGAGGTGAGTTCCCAGCACATAGTAAACATTCACAAAAACTATTTGATGACTGACTAAATGACTCTAAAATCTGAAAGACTGACCAGAAGAAGGCAAGGAGAACTGCATTGTATAAACGCATAAAAGGAGGGTACTTAACATCAAGGAAGATAATTAGTTAACATGGCTAAAGAATGAGACAGACAAGTGGAGTGGATCAAGAAGAACCAATATACCATATGCCAGAAGAATGGATTTTACCCTAAAAGTAATGAGGAATTGAAACATAAACATCTGATACGTTGTTCTCTTTATCCAGCCTGTACCCCACCACTTCAAGTCTTCAATACCTATTACCAAACTGAAGCAATTAGTTAAGCTCCCACTGCAAAAGAGGCTCCTATGGTCTGAAATTTAAAAGCTTTAGCCTACTAAATCCAAATTACTTAGCACAAACCTCTGTGGGGTCAAAATCTGACTTTGGAGCTTTTATTGCCATCAGTTCCCTCCCACTGCATGCTCAGTATTTCAGTCACTCCCACATACAGGTTATTTCCACAAGCACACCACTCACTCCTGACTGCATTGTTCATGCTCTTCTTTCCACTTTTAATTCTACAGTCTATACCCACTCTTTATCCAATAGGTTCCATCCATTGGATGGAAATGAAAATGAAAATGAAGCTCAAATGTGCCTTCTTTGTAAGCCCATTATCACTACCACTACCAGCAATTAAAATGCATCATTTCCTCTGAATAAACATCATCACCTCTAAACTACTGAAACAGGGTCTTATCTGTATAAGATGGGACAAAGGGAACTAACATAAACTAGTATGTTAAATTCTTTTATTTTATTTGACTATGTCAACATTTAGTTGACAATGTTACATTAGTTTCAGGTGTTCAGGTATACAACATAGTGATTCAACAAGTTTATACATTATACTATGCTCACCACAAGTGTAGCTACGGTTCCTCACTACTACAGTATCATTGACTATATTCCCTATGCAATGCCTTTTAGTCCCATGACTTACTTATTCAATCATAACTGGCAGCCTTCACTCATTTTGCCCATTCCACCATCCTCCTCCCCTCTGGCAACCATCAATTTGTTCTGTGTGTTTATAGGTATAAATCTGCTTTCTGTTTACTCATTTGTGTTTTAGATTCTACATAGTATATGAAATCCTTACACCCACTCTGCATGGCAAATATTACTGCCTATTTCATAAGTGGAGAAACTGATGCTCAAAGATATTAAGATCATGCAGCTAGTAAACAGCAGAACTATGACTGGATACCAGATCTATTTTAACTAAAAGCCTCTCTCTTTCAGCTATACCAACATACTCCTAGACATCTCTCCTTCCTCCCCTCCAATCCATAAGTTATACTGCTCTGAGAGTTATTTACCTATAAAATATTCCTCTTTCACTGCTGCTCATACTAAAGTATGTATGGGTAAACTGATGTTATATCTACCTGGGACTGTTTTTTAAAATACATCAGCAAAGAAAAAGAAAAAAATAGATGAAGTATATATGGCAAAACAGGATAACTGTTTAATCAAATGGGCATTCCTTGTACTATTCTCTTTACTTCTATGTTTGACATTTTATATAATAAAATTTTTAAAATCTCCTTCCCAATGTCAAAAGGGTAAATTATAAACATTGGAGCTTTATTCAGAATCTGAAACCAATTGACCATTATAGCCTCTGAACTTCTCAAGTACACCAAGCTCTTGTTATGATTCCATTCATTTCCTCAATCAATAATGTGATTTACCACTTTTTCTTCTTAGCAATTTTTCAAGACCCAAGATAAAAATCCTTTTTTGTGAACTCTCCCAGACGCGTGCTTTAATCACTGCACTTAATCACTGTACTTACCTCACTTACTGTAATCCTCTTATGTAAACATGTCTTCCCAAAAAGACTATGAGAATTTTAATGGCAGAGGACAAGTGTATATATTTTTTTTTGTCCTCAACACTTGGCACAGTGCCTGGTACTAGAAATGAATTCCATAAATGTTTGCCCAATGAATGATAAAATGAAAGAAAAATGTTTAACATATATTTGCTAAGAGTTAGAAATTTTTGAAATGAAAAAAAATTTTTTCAATATGTATCTGTTGACTTACTACTCAAGATAAAGATTTTTTTTCATCACTGTTGTAAGAGAAAAGATTAAGCATTTTAGGTAATCACTTAACATGTAAGAGCCAGGATTTCATTCATAAAATGGGAAAATAAACATCTGCCATTCCTACTTCATGAAATTGTCTTAAGAATCAATGAATATATATAATGATATTTTGTAAGTTACAAAGCAATATATACTACTGTACCTATTATCAACCTCTCCTGCATCACAATCATAAATACTAGAAAAGTACAACTTGACAACTTGACTGCATCCCATTTTTATTAGTAAAAGTACCAACTGTACCTTTGGAAACATAGTTTTAATAAGAAAGGAAATAAGTTATGAAACTTATCACTGAAGAAGGATTTATCCTTCTTGTTTTGTTTTTGTTGGCAGGGGGAGAATGTACATAGTTTTGGTCAAAATTTTAAAATTAAAAGAAGTAAAATAGTAAGCATAATTAAAATAGCCTAAAAAAGAAAAAGACCAATCTCACTTATTAATATGGATGCAAAAATCATAAATAAAAACTAGAAAACAGAATAGAACCAATTTATATGTGTCTACAAAAATATGTTTGTGTACGTATGTATGTGAGTGTGTGTGTACGTATCATTTTGTACTGACCAAGTGGGACTGTTTTCCCAGGAACACAAAATGATTCAATATTAGGAAAATAATGATAACACTGATATATCTCAGAATGAAGATTATGCTAATCTCCACAAATGTGAAAAATGCATTTGATAAAATGCAATATCATTTTGTTACTCAGAAAACCACTCACAGAAAATTTAAATCGATACTAATCCATTAATGTGATAAAATGTCCTAAAACCAGCATTTTACTTAGTGGAAAAAAGTAAAGTCATTCATATAAAGGTCTGAAACAAAATTACTTGGAATCAGACAAGAGAGAAAATTACTAAAGATGTAAGAGCAGAAAAAAAGGTAAAAATATCTATTTTTGCCTATATACCAAGAAAAGGTAAGAGATACGACAGTAAAATGCAAAAAATAACATAATAAGATACAAATATAAAAATCAGTAACTTTCATATATATCTTCAAACAACTAGAAGATATAATGCAAGAGAAAAATCACACTTTTAATAACAACATTAAAATACTTAGGAATAAATAAGAAATACAAAAACTTAAAAGCATTTCTAAATAGCCCAAGATGTCAATTATCTCCAAATTAATACATACATTTAACATTAGCCCAATAAAATCAAGCATGAAAGGTGTGGAACAAACTTTAATACAAAGTGCTAAGGCAAAGGGGGTGCCTGGGTGGCTCAAACAGTTGAGCATCTGACTTCGGCTCAAGTCATGATCTCAAGGTTCATGAGTTTGAGCCCTGCGTCAGGCTCTGTGCTGACAGCTCAGAGCCTACACCCTGCTTCAGAATCTGTGTCTTCCTCTCTCTGCTCCTCCCCCTCTCACACTCTGCCACCCCCCCCCCAGCTCCGCCCTCTCTCTCTGTCTCTCTCTCAAAAATAAACATTTAAAAAAAAAATTTTTTTAAGAATAAGGCAGAGAATCCAAACTGTAAAGACCATACACTATATGATTCCAACTATATGACATTCTGAAAAAGGCAAAACTTAGGGGTACTATAAAAATATAAGTAGTTGCCAAAGGTTAGTGAGTAAAAAGGGATGAACAGGCAAAACACACAGGATTTTTAGGGCAGTAAAGCTACTCCACATGATACTGTAATGGTGAATACATGTCTTTATACAATTGTCAAAATCCACAGAATATACAACACAAATGGAACACACCAATGCAAGATGTTCTTAACGTGGGAAACTGGGGGACAGAGTAAAGAGGTATATGGGAACTCTGTACTTTTTACTCATTTCTGCTGTGACCCTAAAACTGCCCTAAAAATAAAGCTTATTAGTTATTTTAAAGTTAGGAAGTATATTGCTGACACAACCAGAGGTACTCTGATTACACACTATGTAAGAAATGTTACTGGAGGGGCACCTGGGTGGCTCAGTCAGTTAAGCGTCCAACTTCGGCTCAGGTGATGATCTCACATTTCCTGAGTTCAAGCCCCACATCAGACTCTGTGCTGACAGCTCAGAAACTGGAGCCTACTTCGGATTCTGTGTCTCCCTCTCTCTCTGTCCCTCCTCAGCTTGCACTCTGGCTCTCTCTCTCTCTCAAAAATAAACAAACATTGGGGCGCCTGGGTGGCGCAGTCGGTTAAGCGTCCGACTTCAGCCAGGTCACGATCTCGCGGTCCGTGAGTTCGAGCCCCGCATCAGGCTCTGGGCTGATGGCTCAGAGCCTGGAGCCTGTTTCCGATTCTGTGTCTCCCTCTCTCTCTGCCCCTCCCCCCTTCATGCTCTGTCTCTCTCTGTCCCAAAAATAAATAAACGTTGAAAAAAAAATTTAAAAAAAATAAATAAATAAATAAAAATAAACAAACATTACAAAAAAATTGTTTTAATGTTATTGTAACATATTTAATTTCTTAAAAAGTATTATATAGGAAAATGTGGCTGTGATTCCTGTGTGGGGTCAAATTATATGCCCAACTTACTCAAAAACAATTTTAAAAAATGAATGTATGCATAACACACTGAGATAAAACAAATGCAGCAAATTGTTGATAATTAATAAATCTACATTAAGGATATGTAAGTGCTAATGACAAAGAATGAAATCATGCCATTTGCAGCAACGTAGATGGAACTGGAAGGTATTATGCTGAGTGAAAGAAGTAAGTCAGAGAATGACAGGTATCATATGTTTTCACTCATATGTGGATCTTGAGAAACCTAACAGAAGACCATGGGGGAAGGGAAGGGGAAAAAATATTACAAACACAGAGGGAGGGAGGCACACCACAAGAGACTCTAAAATACAGAGAACAAACTGAGGGTGGGTGGGGAGGTGGGGGAGAGGGGAAAATGGGTGATGGGCATTGAGGAGGGCACTTGGGATGAGCACTGGGTGCTGTAAGTAAGCCAATTTGACAATAAGTTATATATTTTTTTTTTTAAAAAGGTATATAAGCACTACACTATTCTTTGAACTTTTCTCAGGCTTGAACTTTTCCAAAACAAAAAAAGTTTAGAAGAAAAAACTTAGTAGACACCAGTTTCACTATGCTCATTAAGAGTAAATGAATAATCTACGGATTATGAAGAGACAATGATAAAAATACAAACATACTCCAAAGCCTATTACTGCTACTTACCCAAGTACAGTGCCAGTTTCTTGGTAATTTACTTGAATAAACTTGCCAAAACGACTTGAATTGTTATTATGAGCTGTCTTTGCATTTCCAAAGGCCTGTCAAAATAAATAGTTCTTGTTAATTTCATTTTAAAAATGGAAAATCTTACTTAGGTCAGCTCAAAGATACAAAATGCAAGAGACAGTAGAAAAGCAATTTTCTTTAACTTCAGACTCCTATGGTTTAGGTAAAGTAAAAGAGAAAAACTAATAGTTGAAATAAAACCAAGTAGGAAGAGTGGCACCTGGGTGGCTCAGTTGGTTAAGCGTCCAACTGCAGCTCAGGTCATGTCTCACGGTTTACAAGTTTGAGTCCCATGTCAGGCTCTGTGCTGACAGCCTGGAGCCTGCTTCACATTCTGTGTCTCCCTCTCTTTCTGCCCCTCCCCTATTCACGCTCTGTCTCTCAAAAATAAATACGTGTTGAAAAAAATTTTTGAAAAAACAAGTATTTTATGCTTTTCAGTAAAATAAATCTTAATTAGGTGTGCCTGGGTGGCTCAGTCGGTTAATTGTCAGACTTTGGCTCAGACGGTCCAAGAGTTTGAGCCCTACGTCAGCCTCTGTGCTGATAACCTGGAGCCTGCTTCGAATTCTGTCTCCCTCTCTCTCTACCCCTCCCCAGCTCATGCTCTCTCAAAAATAAATATTTTTTTAAAAAGTTTAATAAATAAATTTTAATTATAAAGGTTTAACACTCCTTAAAATTAACTTTTACATCCCAGAGCCAGCAAACTTTCTTACTATATTTCAATATATAATTTTTTAGATCTTACTAAATTAAATAACAAGGAGATAGAAGCAGAATAATTACATCAAAATAATTACAACTTTAGGGGTGCCTAGATTGCTCGATCGGTTAAGTGGCCACTCTTAATTTCAGTTCAGATCATCATCTCATGGTTCATGAGATAGAGCCCTATGCTGGACTCTGAGCTCAGAGGCAGCACAAAGCCTGCTTGGGATTCTCTCTCTGCCTCTCTCTCTTTGTCCCTCCCCTGCTCACGTGTGTTCTCTCTCTCAAAATAAATAAACATTTAAAAAAAATAATCGCAATTTTGGAATAGTATAAATGAAATAAGGTTTCACTACATAATGTATTGCACTTTATTACATCAACTTAAAACAAAGTTATAGTACTATTTATAAAAGAATATATTGTTACCAAAGTATACACAATGCAGTGAATATTACCCAGCAATAAAGATGATACATCAACACTGATGAATATCAAAACATTACGCCACAAAGAAGAAATCAGACTCAAGAGTATATATTGTAATATGAAATTTTAGAAAAGGCAAAACAGTAATGGGAAGAAGATCAGAGTTGTCTGGGAATGAGGGCGTGGTTAGGCAATGTCTACAAAAGGGCACAAGGAATAATGAAAATATTCTACAGCTTCATTGTGTAATAATGATGGTTACGTTAAGTGTATACACATTTATCAAAAATCACTGAAGTATAAATTTTAAATGGCTACATTTTATTCTAAGTTACATCCCAATAAAATTTATTAAAATTTATATTTAAAAGAAATAATCCCCAGTTGAATTCACATATTCAACAACTTGAATGAATCTTTAAGACATAATGCTGAATGAGAGAAGCTAGTCCCAAAACTGTACTTAGCGTGTGATTCCATTTGTGACATTTTCAAAACAACAACAACAGGGGACACGTAGTCTTCACGGATTATGGGAGTATTGGAGGGAAGTCAGAGGGTTTGAAGATAAAGAATAGTGTGAGGGAGTTTCAAGAGGTAATGGGTACTCAGATTGTATACAGATGGTTACAAAAATTAACAGGTTTTAAAATTCATACAATTTTACTATAAGGTTGTTCTTTTAATTTTAAAGGCCAAAGAAAGACAATTTCTGACACCTAAATCTGAAAATACTCATCATAGGCCAAACCACATTAAAAGGAACATTAAAGGAAGTCCTTAATGCAAAAGGAAAATATCATATTCAAATATGGATCAACATATGGAAGGAATGGAGAACAGCAGAAATGGTAACCAGAAAGGTAAATATAGAAAGAATTTTTTATTACTTAAATCTCCTGAAAAGATCATTGAAAGTAAGGTCAGAGAAATGATAAAGATCTCTGAAAATTCTCTTTTTCATATGAGAAATAAAACCAAAAAAATTATCCAAATCAACTTTTTGACAACTCTAGAAATTAACCAAAGGCTTGCAATAATCCTTTGAGGGGAAAACAGATGAATCTCAGTAAGAAAAAAGGCATTGTGGCATTTTAACTTAGCCAATTACCATCTCCCTCTCCCTAGGTCCATGCTGAAGAGAAAAGCAATGCCCTATAATTACAGTCTGTTTCAAAGGCAGCCTAAAAGCCATTGAAGGATCAAAACAGGATTATAGCCAAAGCCCCATCCCACAAGTAACTGTCAGAATTTGAGCTACATGGTATTTCACTGGAAAACCTCACTCAAAGGGTTATCTTTACTTGAAATGACTTGGAAAGCACTCACAAGGAACAGCCTTTTCACCCATGTATATTTGTTAAAATCGATCAGAGGCAATTGATTAGAACACTGCAACTGCCTAAGGTACGAATAGGAGAATGGGGCAAAAAATGAGGTAACCAAACAACTTAAGAACTTCACACACACACACACACACACACACACACACACACACACACACACACACAAACTGGAAACCTTATTGCTTCAGGGCATTTTTTTAAAATCTTTGTCCAATTATTACCTGACCACTAAGCTAAATGAAGAGAGAATGTAAAGCCCTCACAGAAAAAAAGAACAGACCTCACAGACTAATTTCAAAGAAGTCATGGACAACCAAACAGCAAAAACAAAACAACCACCACAAATCCTGGGAGGAGGTAAATACCTCATTTCCAAAACTGCCACATTGTATTAATAAAAATGCCCACTTTTCACCAAAACATTATAAGACATGCAAAAAAGAAAGAAAGTAGGGACACAAAAAAATTTTATAAACATAATAACCAGAAATTGTCTCTGAAAAAGCCCAGATGTTGGACCTCCAAAGCCAAAACTTTACATCACTATTTTAAATACTTTCAAACAATTATAGGAAAATATGACAAAGATGCCTTAACAGTAAGAATATTAGTGAAGGCAGAGAAATTATAAAAATTCCAGTACTGAAAAGTAATTAACTAAGATAAAAAATGCACTGAAGAGGCTCAAGTAGAGATATGAACAAGTAGAAGAAATCACAAAACTTGAACACTGATCAATTGAGATGATACCTAAGGAATAGCAGGGGGGAGATAAACAAGAAATGAACAGAGTGAGCTTCAGACATGGGTGGATCAGCATCAAACATGCCAATATATGCATATAATGGGAACACCAGAAGGAGAGGATAGAGAGGAAAACACAGAATCAATATTTTAACAATGAATAGCCCAAAACTTCCAAAATTTCATGAAAAACACTAATCTATATATCTAACAACCTTCACAAATTCAAAGTATGAAGAATAAGTACTTAGACAAATAATGATCAAACTGTTGAATGACAAAAAGTGTTTCTTAAAAGCAGTGAGAGAGATGCAACACATACCATATATAGGTTCCTCAATAAGCATAACATCGAATTTCTCCAAATAAAACATCAAGAATAGAAGAGAGTAGAGCTATGTATTCAAAGCATTGAGACAAGCCAGTCAACCAAGAATTCTGTGTCCCATAAAACTGTCTTTAAAAATTAAAGGAGAAATTGAGATATTTAAATGAACAAAAACCAAAAGAATCCATTAGGCAGCAAATGGTCCTTACAAAGTAATACTAAATGAAGTAATATAAGCTGAAATGAAAGGACACTTAATAAAGCAAATCTATATGAAGAAAAAAAGAACACATGTTGGTAGTAATCCAAATTGAATTGTTATGTTAATTGGAATGCTCATGAATACTGCTAAAACAAACAAACAAGAGATAACAAAATTAAAATGGTATGCTAGAAAACATCTCCTTAACATAACAGAAGATAATAATGGAAGAATACAAGAACATTAAAAAAATTATTAAAAACTCAAATGGCAGACACAAATCCTACATTAGTAATTACATTAACTGTAAATGGCTTAAACATTCCAGTCAAAAAGCAAGTAACTGGCAGAAAAGATGTTTTTTTTTTAAATGATCCAACTCCATGTTTTCCCCAAGAGACACTTCAGGTGCAAAGACACAAACAGGTTCAAAGTAGATCTGTATCTACTTTAAAAATTCAAACTTTGTTTAAAACTTTACTGCAGGGTACCTGAATGGTTCAGTAAGTTGAATTTCCAATATATCCGAGGATTGTGGGATCAAGACCCGCATGGAGCCCTATGCTGAGTGTGGAGCCTGCTTACGATTCTTTCTCTTGCTCCCTTTGTCCCCCTTCCCTGCTCTCTATCTCTAAATAGATAATTACATACATACATAAATACATAAAACTTTCCTACAAAGAAAACACCAGGCCTGGATTCCATCATATCAATCCTAACACTGATAGTAGGAGGAAAAAAGAAGTTCTACACAAACTCTTCCAAAAATATAAAACACCCCAACTCATTCCCATATGGCCAGAATTATCCTGATTAAAAAAAAAAAAAAAAAGCATTAAAGAAAACAATATTTCTCATGACCACATGTCAGTAATTCTAAACAAAATTTTAGCAAACCAAATCCAGCAATACATTAAAGGATAATGTATCATGACAATTGGTGTTTATCCCCAGAATGCCAAAATGGTTTACCAATCAAAAATCCATCAATATACAGGAAGAACAAATACTGCTAAAATGTCAACACTACCCAAAGCAATCTACATATTCAATGCAATACCTATCAAAATAACACCAGCATTCTTCACAGAGCTAGAACAAACAATCCTAAAACTTGTATGGAACCAAAAAAGACCCCGAATAGCCAAAGCAATCTTGAAAAAGAAAACCAAAGCAGGAGGCATCACAACCCCAGACTTCAAGCTGTATTACAAAGCTGTAATCATCAAAACAGTGTGTTACTGGCACAAAAACAGACACTCAGATCAGTGGAAGAGAACAGAGAACCCAGAAATGGACCCACAAACATATGGCCAACTAATCTTTGACAAAGCAGGAAAGAATATCCAATGGAATAAAGACAGTCTCTTCAGCAAATGGTGCTGGGAAAACTGGACAGTGACATGCAGAAGAATGAACCTGGACCACTTTCTTACACCATACACAAAAATAAACTCAAAATGGATCAAAGGCCTAAACATTAGACAGGAAGCCATCAAAATCCTTGAGGAGAAAGCAGGCAGAAACCTCTTTGTGGCCGCAACAACTTCTTACTCAACACGTCTCCAGAGGCAAGGGAAACAAAAGCAAAAATGAACTACTGGGACCTTATCAACATAAAAACCTTCTGCACAGTGAAGGAAACAATCAGCAAAACTAAATGGCAACCGACAGAATGGAAGAAGATATCTGCAAACGACATATCAGATAAAGGGTTAGTAACCAACATCTATAAAGAACTTACCAAACTCAACACCCAAAAAACAAATAATCCAGTGAAGAAATTGGCAAAAGACAGGACTAGACACTTCTCCAAAGAAGACATCCAGATGGCCAACTGACACATGAAAAAATGCTCAACATCACTCATCATCAGGGAAATACAAATCAAAACCACAATGAGATACCACCTCACACCTGTCAGAATGGCTAACATTAACAACTCAGGCAACAACAGATGTTGGCGAGGATGCGGAGAAAGAGGATCTCTTTTGCACTGCTGGTGGGAATGCAAACTGGTGCAGCCACTCTGGAAAACAGTATGGAGGTTCCTCAAAAAATTAAAAATAGAACTACCCTATGACCCAGCAATTGCACTACTAGGTATTTATCCAAGGGATACAGGTGTGCTGTTTCAAAGGGACACAGGCACCCCCATGTTTATAGCAGCACTATCGACAAAAGCCAAAGTATGGAAAGAGCCCAAGTGCACATTGACTGATGAATGGATAAAGATGTGGTATATATATACAATGGAGTATTACTCAGCAATCAAAAAGAATGAAATCTTGCCATTTGCAACTATGTGGATGGAACTAGAGGGTATTATGCTAAGCAAAATCAGAGAAAGACAAACATCATATGACTTCACTCATATGAGGACTTTAAGATACAAAACAGATGAACATAAGGGAAGGGAAGCAAAAATAATATAAAAACAGGGAGGGGGCAAAACATAAGAGACTCATAAATATGGAGAACAAACTGAGGGTTGCTGGAGGGATTGTGGAAGGGGGGATGGGCTAAATGGGTAAGGGACATTAAGGAATCTACCCCTGAAATCATTGTTGCACTATATGCTAACTAACTTGGATATAAATTTTAAAAAATAAATTAAATTTAAAAAATCCATCAATATAATTTACCATATTAACAAACTATTCTTTTTTAAACCATATGACTATCTCAAATAGACACAGAAAAAGCATTTGACAAAATCCAACCTTTCCTGATAAAAACTCTAAACAAAGTAAGAATGAAAGGGAATGGACCTTAATCTAATAAAGAACATCTACACAAAACCAACAGCTATCATCACACTTAATGTTTAAGGCTAAATGCTTTCCCCCAAGACAAGAATGTTACTTTCACCACATCTCTTCATACTGGAGTAACTAGTGAAATCTGCAGGAAAAAAAATTGCAACTGGAAGAAAGTAAATAAAACTGCCTTTTTGTTCACAAATATGACTTCTTATGTGGATAATCCAGTAAAAATTTTTAAAAAATGAAATTAATATTTGTACCTAGCCAGCTTGTACAAGATCAAAGTACCAATTTCAACTGTATCCCTATATACTAGGAAATAACAATTGAAAAATGTTAAATACTGTTTATAAAAGCATCAATAAATACTGACAAATATATCTTACTATACATGTTCAAGCCCTATACATTAAAAACAACAGAATATTGCTCAGAGAAATTAAAGATGATCTTCATAAGTAGAGAAATAAACTTGTTCATGGGTCAGATGACTTAATATTGTTACCATATCACTTCTCTAAAAATTAAACTATAGATTTAACACTATCCCAAAGTCCCAAAAAACTTTTATAGAAAAACTGACAATTTAGTTCTAAAATTCATATGGAAATGCAAAGGTCTCGAATATCCAAAATAAGCAAAAGAAGGATTAATACTACCTAATTTCAAAATTATTATAAAGCTGCATAATGAAATGCATTGTCATGAAGAAAAACGAATCAACAGGAGACAGAATGGTGAGATAAACCCACATATATATGTACAATTTTTTTTGACAAAGACACAAAGGCAAACGAGGTAAAGGAAAAATAGTCTTTCAACAAAAAATAGTTTTGAAACAATTAGATACTCATAGGAAAACACTGGATCTATACACCATATACAAAATAAACTCAAAATTAATCATAGACCTGAATGCAAAACTGAAACTACAAAACTAATGAAAAAACAAAACAAAACATAGAACACTTTTGCAACCATGGTTTAGTCAAAGTTTTCTTAAATATGACACCAAAAACACAATCCATAAGAGAAAAAAAATGGTTAAACTGGATTTCATCAAAATTTAAAATTCTGCTCTTCAAAAGGTACTACTGAGAGATGGTTGTATTTGAGAGAAATTTCACCAAGGAGGTTAAAGATCTGTACAATGAAAACCAAAAGGCATTAATGACAAAAACTGACGACACAAATAAATTGAAATACATTATGTGCTCACGGAAGAATTCACATTGTTAAAATGTCCTCACTACCCCAAAGCAATCTACAAATATTTATAAGTGCCTGATTAATACCATTTTTTAAAATTAGGGATACCTAGGTGGCTCAGTTGGTTGAGCATCAGACTCTTGACTTCAGTTTGGGTCATGATACGGGGATCATTGGATAGAGCCCCACATCAGGCTCTGCACTGAGGAACTTGCTTGAAATTCTCTCTCTCCCTATGCCCTTTCTCTCTCTCTCTCTCTCTCTCTCTCTCTCTCTCTCTCTCTCTCTCTCTCTCTCTCAAGAATAAACATTAAAAAAAACTTTTTAAATCAATAAAACCAAGAGCTGGTTCTTGAGACAGAGAAAGAGAGAAAGGGAGAGAAATATATAGCAACACAGGCCTAACTCAAGAAACAAGAAAAAGCTCAAACAATCTACATTAACAACTAAAGGAACCAGAAAAAAAAAAAAAAAAAAAAAAAAAAGAACAACAAATAAAGCCCAAGGTAAATAGAAGGAAGGAAATAATTAAGACCAGAGCAGAAATGAATGACATGAAGACTAAAAACAGCAATAGAAAAAAAATCAGTAGGGGCGCCTGAGGGACTCAGTCGGTTAAGCATCACGTCATGATCTCATGGTTTGTGAGTTCGAGCCCCACGTCAGGCTCTGTGCTGACAGCTCAGAGCTTGGAGATTGCTTCAAACTCTGTGTCTCTGTCTCTCTCTGTCCCTCCCCTGCTTGTGCTGTCTGTCTCCCTCTCTCTCAAAAATAAATAAACATTAAAAAAAATTTTAATCAATAAAACCAAGAGCTGGTTCTTTGAAAAGGTAAACAAAATTGAAAAACACTTAGCCAGACTCATCAAGAAAAAAAGAGGAAGGACCCAAATAAGTAATAGCAGAAATGAAAGAGAAGTAACAACTATCACAGAAATGTAAAGAATTATAAGAGAATACTACAAAAAATTATATACTAACAAGCTAGACAGCCTAGAAGTCTATAAATTACTAGAAACATATAATCTTCCAAAACTGAACAAAAGAGAAATAGAAAATCTAAGGCCAATTACAAGTAAATCAGTAATCAAAAAACTACCAAAAAATAAAAGTCCAGGACAGATTCACAGACATTTAGAAAAGAGTTAATACCTATTCTTATCAAACTATACCAAAAAATACAAGAGGAAGGAAAGCTTCCAAATAAATTCACAAGGCCAGCATTACTCTGATGATAAAAAACAACACACACACACACACACACACACACACACACACATACACACACGCGCGCGCGCGCACACACACACACACACCCCTACAGGCCAATATCCTTGATAAACATAGATGCAAAATTCCTCAACAAAATATTAGCAAACCACATACAACAATACATTAAAAAGATCATTCACCACAATCAAGTAAGACTTACTCCATGGATGTAAGAATGGCTCAAGATTTGCAAATCAATGTGATACACAGCATCAACAAAACAAAGGATAAAAATCATATCATCATCTCAATAGGTGCAGAAAACAAAACCCATTTGACAAAATTTAAATTCCATTCATGGTAAAAACTCTCAACAAAGTGGGGTTAGAGAGCACATACATCTATATAAGAAAGACTATATATATGAAAAACCCACAGCTAACATCACACTCAATGGTGAAACAAAGAGCTTTTCCTCTAAGATCAGGAACAAGACAAATATGTCCACTCTTGCCACTTTTATTCAACACAGTACTCAAAGTCCTGTCCACAACAATCAGACAAGAAAAAGAAGAGGCACCACACTGGTAAAGAAGTTACACTATCGCTATTTGCAGATGACATGATACTACACATAGAAAATCCTAAAGACTCCACCAAAAAGCAATTTGAAATAATAAATGAATTTGGTAAAGATGCATGATACAAAGTTAATATTCAGAAATTGGTAGCATTTCTATACACTAATAACAGAGCAGCACATAGAGAAATTAAGAAAACAAGACCATTTACTAGTGCACCAAAAAGAATAATAAAGTACCTAAGAATAAACTTAACCAAAGAAGTGAAAGACCTATACTCAAAAACTACAAAATAACTGATTGAAGAAACTGAAGATGACACAAACAAATGGAAAGATATTCCAGGCTCACGGATTGGAAGAATTCATATTGTTGAAATGTCTATACTACCCAAAGCAATCTATACATTCAATGCAATCTCTATCAAAATACCAACAGGATTTTTTTTTAAACCTAGAACAAATAATAGTAAAATCTCTTCAGAATCAAAAAAGACCTGGAATGGGGCGCCTGGGTGGCGCAGTTGGTTAGGCGTCCGACTTCAGCCAGGTCACAATCTCACGGTCCGTGAGTTCGAGCCCCGCGTCGGGCTCTGGGCTGATGGCTCAGAGCCTGGAGCCTGTTTCTGATTCTGTGTCTCCCTCTCTCTCTGCCCCTCGCCCGTTTATGCTCTGTCTCTCTCTGTCCCAAAAATAAATAAACGTTGAAAAAAAAAATTAAAAAAAAAAAAAAGACCTGGAATAACCAAAGCAATCTTGACAAAGAAAAACAAAGCTAGAGGTATCACAATTCCACATTCCAAGATATACTACTATGGTGTAATAATCAAAACAGTACAGTACTGGCACAAAAACAGACACACAGATCAATGGCACAGAATAGAGCACCGAGAAATAAACCATTTATATGGTCAATTAATCTACAACAAAGGAAGCAAGAACATATAATGAGAGACATTCTCTTCAATAAATAGTGCTGGAAAAACTGGACAGCTACATGCAGAAGAATGAAATTGAACCACCTTGTAACACCATACACAAAAATAGACTCAAATTGAATTAAACCTAAATGTGACACCTGAAACCATAAAAATCCTAAAATAGAACACAAGTAGTAATTTCTCTGGCATCAGCCAAAGTGACATTTTTCTAGGTATGTCTCATAAGGCAAGGAAAACAAAAGCAAAAATAAGCAATTGGGACCACACCAATAAAAAAAAAATTTTTTTTCAAAGCTTTTGTACAGTGAAGGAAACCAACAACAAACAAAAAGACAACCTACTGAAAGGGAGAAATATCTGCAAATAATATATCAATAAGGTAATATCTAAAATATATTTAAATATATATATATATATATATATATATATATATATATATATATATATATATAACTCAACACACACAAAAAAAAGCCAAAAATAAAATTAAAATGGGCAGAGGACCCATTTTATTTATCCAAAGACGACATACAAATGGCCATGAAAAGATGCTCAACATCAGTCATCATCAGGGAAATACAAATCAAATCCAGCTCAACATCAGTCATCATCAGGGAAATACAAATCAAAACCACAATGAGATATTACCTTACACCCATCAGAATGGCTAAAATCAAAAACGCAAGAGGGGTGCCTGGGTGGCTCAGTCAGTTAAGCATCTGACTTTGGCTCAGGTCATGATCTCATGCACTGAGCTCTGTGCTGACAGCTCAGAGCCGGAAGCTTGCTTCGGATTCTGGGTTTCCCTCTCTCTCTGTCCCTCCCCAACTGGCACTCTGTCTCTCTCAAAAATTATAAACATTAAAAAAATTTTAAGAAAATCCAATAAAAAATTAGGCAATAAATTTTGACAGATACTTCACCAAAGAAGATATATAGAGGGCAAATAAACACATGAAAATGTGCTCACAGCATTAGTCATTATAGAATGCAAATTAAAACCTCAGTAAGATACCACTGTATATATATTTGAATGGCTAAAATTTAAAAGAATGACCATATCAAGGGTTAGCAGGGATATGGAGTAACTGGAACTGTCACACACTGCCTGGTGGGAATATAAAATGTAAGTATAAACACTGTAGAAAAAGTTGGCAGTTTCTTAAAAAGTTAAGCATATACCTATCATATAACCCAGTCATTCCACTCCTAGGTATTCACCCAAAGTAAAGTGTATGTCCACACAAAGACTTGTATAAAGCTTTATATGCAACAGTGAATAACTAGCAATAATCTAAAAGTCCATTACCAGGTAAATGAATAAATGCAAAGCATCATGCACCCATGCAGTGGAATTCTACCTTAGCAAAAGGAATGAATTACTGACACATACAACCTGGATGAATCTTGAAATAATTATACCAAGAGAAATCAAACATAAAAGAGTATATGGTATATGATTCCATTTATACAAAATTATAGAAATCACAAACTAGTCTATAGTGTAAGTGTGTAAGTGGTTTCTTAAACTATACTTACACTTTGTGAATCACAAAGAAACTTTGGGAATAATGGATGTATTCAGTATCTTGACTGTGACAGTGGCTTAATTAGTATATATACATGTCAAATTTTATCGAACTGTACATTTCCAATATGTGCAGTTTGCTGTATCTCAGTTATACATCACAAAATCTCTTTTAAAAAATAAGTAATATTGGGGCGCCTGGGTGGCTCAGTTGGTTGGGCAACCAACTTCAGCTCAGGTCATGAACTCACGGTTCATGGGTTCAAGCCTGACGTCGGGCTCTGTGCTGACAGCCCAGCCTGGAGCCTGCGTCAGATTCTGGGTCTCCTTCTCTCTCTGCCCCTCCCCCACTCATGCTCTGTTTCTCTCTGTCTCAAAAATAAACATAAAAAAAAATTCTTTTAATAAAAAAAAAATAGGTAATACTACCTTTTCCTTTCAACTCTAAAACAAAAAGTGTATTCTTTCTCCTTTCTACCTTTGGTACTATTACTTCTAAAACATTATAGAACTAAAACTTTTTTTCCCATATTCTCTACATTTTCAAAACTGAACCCTTAGAATTCAATACTAGGCACACATGTTAAAGTTGCAAAGATACAAATAGATTGATGAGAATATTTTCCCCAACACCTAATTCCACAACCCAATTACAGACAGGAGTCCTGTGCTGGCTATTTCCCTTTACAGGGGGATACATACGACTCCAATCATCTCTTACCTCATCACTATGACCCAAAAACACCTTTGAAAAATATACTACCACTGTCATACCCTTTAATCTTCCACGCTGCCTTTTTTGCTTTCCCATCTTCCAGTTTTCCTTGGTAACTAAAAATGATATCTATACTTGTGGTTTCATTACATTTTCTCACATTTACAAAAAATTTTTTCAAAGACATGTTTAAGAGTAAGAAAAGTATTTCTACACACTTACCTCAAGTACTGGTCCAGCTCCAAGAATAATTTGTTCCACTCCACTGGCAAATCCTTTCTGACTGAGTGCAGTAAGGTGGTGTATAAGAAAGTTTGTGCTTTGAGTCTTCCCAGAACCACTCTCTCCTGAAATCACAATGCACTGATTCTTTTTGCGCTGAAGCATGGCATGATAAGCTACATCAGCCACAGCATAAATGTGGGGCTCCAGTTTTCCCAATTGGTGGTTATCATACATTTTGACATATTTGGGATTATAAATAGGAAGAAACTTGAATGGGTTAATAACTATTAGAATACTGCCAACATAGGTATAAATTTTTTCATGCTTAAAGCGATTTCGTAGGTTTTCTAAGAGAGTTTTCTCATTCAAATCAGGTAAGCTACATAAATCATCAAAGTCTTTTTGCTGAGGCTGTGGAAGAAAACCCCGCTCCATCATCCTACGACGTTCTTCTGTTACCCGTAGCCATGACTGCAGACTACCATAATGGATTGATCCATCAAGGTTTTTTTCTCTCAGAAGAAAGCGATAGTCCTCTCCACTCAGGCGATTTTCCAGAGCCATTCGGGGCCACAACATCATTCGCTGAACTGGACAGTCTGTTGGATTGAGTATCCATTCTTCTCCACCAAATTCCTTTACTTCTGCAAGAACATAACATTTTGTTTTGTCAAGATGAAGTCTGTTTATAAGAGAGTCAATCACCTCAGCAGCTGTGGAGTTTTTTCTGGCAGGAATTGGACAGTAGATAGTCCCTTCTGAAATTGTCCCAGGATATATATGTAACGTATGTTCATTATCCTCAAAGCGTCGTCTTCCTCCATCATTTATATTCATATTGGATCCTGTCCCATCAGCATGGATAGTATGTGTCCAAGACCCTGCAAACCATTTTCATGGCAAAAGAACTGTAACATAAAAGATGTGAAACATTTAGAAATCACATAAACAATCTTTACCTTCTGATGCTCAAGAAAGAAAGGCTTAAATCATGTTGATTACATCTTTTAGAACATAATATCCTAATTCTTAGTCTAGAAAGTCTTGAAAACAGTCTGAGACCACGTAATATTACATTTTATTGCCCAAATCTGGACACTTTCTCCAAAAGCAACTTGCCAAAGATTTTTCCATGTTTTATCATACTAATAACGCAAAATCCAGAGTGCAAATAAAAATTATTTTGTACTCTATCTCAAATGTTTCCAAAGTACCTGAGATTAGAGTCAAGTTCTTTCTTTATATTTAAAGAGACTTGCCAAAGACTAGATTATAAAGGGCAGAATAATCATACAGATCACCCTGCACCCAAAAGCTCTTATGGATAAAGCAAAAACACAAAACAATGCCATCAATGAAGCCAAATTTTTGTGAAATTAAAAACAGTAAGAAGATGATATTAACAACACAGGAAATAATAGGTGTTGAAGAGGATGTGGAGAAAGGGGAACCTCTAACACTGTTGGTGGGAATACAAACTGGTGCAGTCACTCTGGAAAACAGTATGGAAGTTCCTCAAAAAATTAAAAATAGAACTTCGCTATAACCCAGCACTACTATTTACCCAAAGGATAAAAAAATACTAATTTAAAGGGATACATGCACCTCAATGTTTGCAGCAGCATTATCAGCAATAGCCAAATTATGGTAAGAGCCCAAATATCTATCAACTGATGAATGGATAAAGATGTGATACACACACACACACACACACACACACACACACACACACACACACAATGGAATATTACTCGGCCATAAAAAAAGAATGAAATCTTGCCATTTCCAACAATGTGGATGGAACTAGTGTATTATGCTAAGCGAAATAAGTCAGAGAAAGACAAATACCATATGATTTCACTCATAAGTGGAATTTAAGAAAAAAAACAAAGGAACATGTAGGGAGAGAGGAAAACCAAGAAACAGACTCTAAACTATAGAGAATAGACTGATTGTTACCAGAAAACAGATGGGTGGGGAGGATGGATTAAATAGGTGATAGGAATTAAGGAGGACACTTGTGATAAGCACTAGGTATTGAACTGAATCACAAAAAAGCTACACCTGAAATTAATATTATACTGTATGTTAACTAACTGGAATTTAAATAAAAGCTTGAAAAAAACCATTAAGAAGATGAGATTAAATAAAAAATCAAACTAAATGAAATTATAACTAAGAAAATATGAGAGAAACCTGCTATAGAATAGATATATTTTCAAGGACTTTTGGGCTCTCTCTCTACCTCTCCTAACAACAAAAAGACCCTCCCCCCGGCTCGCTGATAAAATTATATAGCTGATACTATTATAACTTTTATTCAACCTTCCCTTTTCCTTCAAGGTTACCTTTTTATCTAACCTTATTTCATTTCTTACACGTATTCTGCATATCCTTCCAATCTTCTCAAACCCCATGTACATAACATCTCCAGAATGATTTCAACTTTGGCATCCCACTGAGAAAATAGCATTTTCCAACTCAAAATGTATCCCTATTTTCATCTCATCTTAGTTTTTCCATTCTAGTCTACAAAGAAAATATATCCCATGTCCTTTCCAGGGTTAATAAAACCTATTTCTTATCATCTCCATCAAACTTGCCCCATCAGAGAATCATCCTCACATGTTACCACTTTCCTTTTTTATTTCATCCTTTAACATACAAAGATGCTGTTATTTTTTTTAAATACCTTCAGTTACTTCTCTCTCATAATATTACATATTTGTAAAAGTTCTCAAATGAAGAAACTCTGTTTTGTTTTTTCCTAGATGACCTTTCAAACACAGAGAATATTATGGAACATATAAAAAGCAGTCATATAGCTACCACCGAATTCAACAAGTTTGAAAACTGCTGTAATTACTCCAGATCAGTTTACAAACAACATATTAGAGATAAAGCTCCTTCTTTTGCTCTGCAGAGAGAACCACTGTCCTGTTTCTATATTTTTATTACACATGTGGGTCTCCATGAATTATAGATAGTACTGTTTCACTCTTTTAGGCTTTAAAAAAATGGTGTCATACCATACTTAATAGTCTGCATCTCACGTTAACATTGTCTTTTCTAAGTGCTGATACATGTAAAAGTTCATTAACTGCCAAATAATATGCCAATTAATGTTTATTAATTGTTACAAATGTACTGGGGTGGGGGGGATATAGATATTGGGGGAGACTATGTATGTATGGGGGGAGGTTGGGGGGTTCTGGATCTTCTGTTCAAATTTGCTGTGAACCTAACCTAAAACTGCTCTTAAAAGCAAGGTCTTTGTTTTTAAATACCATTGGATGATTTATACCACAATTTATCAATCCACTGTCCTTCTAGTGAACACTTGGAATGTTTCCAATATTACACTATTAAAACAATGCTGCAGATCTCATACATGTCTCTTCGTATGTCTTTCCTAGAATTTCTCTGGGCTTTACACCTAGAATCGTTGGGTTTTAAGCACATTCAACTTTACTAGATATTAACAAAACACTCTCCAAAGTAGTTGTACCAACTATTTCACAGCAAGTGTAGGAAGGGCTCAAGTTTCTCTGCCTCCTTACCAATAAAAGTATTGTCAGACTTGAGTTTCTGCCAGTATAAGTGTAAAAAGGTATCTCATTAATTTGCATTTCCCTGTTTATTAGAATGAGGATGAGCAACACTTACCATTTGCCATTTGGACTATGTTGCTTATTCATTTCTGTTTTTTGAGTTGTCTTTTCTTTATTGGTTTAAATGAGTTTTTCATATAGCCTGGATACTAATCAATTTTCAGTTAAATGTGTGATAATTATCTCCGACCTATTAGTGCCTTAGCTTTCTATTTTATTCACAATGTCTTTTGTCATAGAGTTTTTAATAGTCAAATTTATCAATCCTTTACAGGTTATGATTTCTTTTTTAGTAAATTACAGTAACAACAATTGTAGTTAACTCTTATTGTGTGTTTATTTACACCAGTCATTTTTCTAAGCATTTCACATTTTATTTCTCACAATTCCTGAGGGCTGTTTTTACCATTATCATCCTCATTTTACAAATGAGAAAACAAGAAAGATTACATAACTTGCCCAAAGTCATAACTAGCATGTGAGAAAGTTGATATTTGAAGCAGTTCATCTGGCTCTAAAACCTACATGGCGTTATCTCCTGGTATAGTTTTTAAAAATCCCTCCTCATCCTGAAGACATAAAGTTATCCATCCTGCATTTTCTTCGAAAAGGCCTAAGGTTTTTCTTTTCTCATTTATGTACTTAATCCATACAGAATTTATTTTCATAGCGCTCTTATTTTCATGCCAAATCAGATTAGCAATTTAATCAGCACCTCAATGAAGAGTCCAATCTCTCCCTTGATTTATAATGCCACCTCTGTCATGTAGCTAATTCCATATAAATATCAAGGTGTTCTGGGCTCTGTATTCTCTTCCAGTAGTCTATCTGTCCATCCCTGAATCTATCTTAATTACTATAGCTCTATAATAAGTTTTGATGGAAGGCATATCATTTCAATTTGTTCTTCTTTAATGTTACTTTGATTCTTTACCATAAGAATTTTAAGATCAGCATGTCCACTACCACGAAAAAAAAAAAACCTTCTGACATTTTTTTATGTTTATTTTTTTGAGAGAGAGAGAGCACGCACATGCACAAGCTGGGGAGAGGCAGAGAGAGGGAGACACAGAATCTGAAGCAGGGGCTCCAGGCTCCGTGCTGACAGCAGAGAGCTCGACATGGGACTGGAACTCATGAACTGTGAGATCACGACTTAAGCTAAAACCAGACACTTAACCGACTGAGACACCCAGGCACCCCCAAAACCTTCTGATATTTTGACTGACACTATACTGATTTCATAGATTAATACTGGGAAAACAGACATCCTATTGACTTCCCTTTCATGAAAATCACGCTGTTGTTTTACACTAGCTTTCACTTCTAAAGTTTCTGTCATTTTCATATCCACCTGATCTTTTTTCTACCTTAAGTGCCATAACTGGGTTTTTTTGCTTTGTTTGGCTTATTTTAGAAAGAGAAAGAGCGTAAGTGGGGGAAAGGGGTAAAGGAGGAGAGACAGAATTCCAAGCAGACTTCACACTCAGCACAGAGCCCGAATCAGGGCTCGATCCCACAACCCTGGAATCATAACCTGAGCCAAAATCAAGTCAGATGCTCAACCGAGCCCCCCCCCATTGCCCCCATAATTGTTTTAATTTAAGGGATATTACTCACTTTTCTTCTTGAAAATACTAAATATAAAATTTTATTTTTTTCAGTGAAGCATTTTAATGTCATCCAAAGTAAACTGCTCTTCCAATTTATTTCATATCATTCTCGGCACTAGATGGCTAATTTGTTTGAAAATTTAGATGTACAGGTGTACTTTCTGATGGAAATTTTTTTTTGTTTTTCATATAAACATTTACTGAGAACCTACTATTTACTACTTTGTTTGAATATAACCACAATACCATTAATCACACCTTTAAAAATTAACAATTTTTAATATTACTGGTCAATGTTCAATTTCCCGTTATCTCATAAATATGTTTCTTACCGGTGGTCTGTTCAAATCAGAAGATATGTCCTACACTCAAGGAAACTCAAACCTCAGCTTCTGTACCTGCAAGGTCCCAGCCACAGCCCTATGCACTGCTTTGTGTTCTACTGCCTTTCTGAAACATAGGAATGTTTACCTTTTCTGAACCCCATTTATGTCAACTTGATTTTTCTTTTTGCTTCATCAATCATAGCTTTGTGTTTGGAAAAGAGGGTTTGCCTCAAAATATCACTAACAAATACATCTTGACAGCAAGCCATTAGCGTTTATCAAAATCATCTGGGCAATGTTTTAAAAATATACATTTCTAAGCCCAATAATGGTTCTGAGATTGGGAAATCTAGGCACTTCTGTTGTTGCTGGTCCAAAAAATAGTATTTGACAATCAATGGTTTATGTTTCCACTCTCCACTCCTTTACCACTCTTCCCACATAGCAAGCTCTGCCAATATTCTTTGAAAATGTCACCAATTACCATAAAGTTGCCAAATCCAACGGCCTCTTCTGAATCCTCATCTTAACACGGCACTCTATAGCATTTGACTAAGAAAGCCATCTTCTCGTTCTTGAAACTGCCCTCACATGATAATTATTTTTCTTGTAATCTTCCTGATAGGCTCACTCTTTTTCTGATTCACTCTCAGAGCTTCTTGTCCATGACCTCAATTTCAAAAAAAAAAAATAACAACAACAACAAAATCTCCCAGTTTCTGGTCTCAACCCAGTGCTCTTCTATCTAAATGACTTTATCTAACCCACTGTCTGTAATTTATACCACTACCTGTTATCAATGGATGCTTCTGCACTACAATGACAGTGACCATATGGTCCACAAAGCCAAAAATGTTTACTATATGGCCCTTAAATGAAACAGGTTAGGGGTGCCTGGATGGCTCAGTCGGTTGAGCAACCAACTCTTGGTTTCAGCTCAGGTTGTGATCTCACAGTTCATGAGATTGAGCCCAGCATCAGGCTCCATACTGACAGCATGGAGACTGCTTGGGATTCTCTCTCTCTGCCCCTCCCCCAAGCTTGCTCTCAAAAATATATAAATAAACTTAAAAAAAAAAAAAAGTTTGCCAACTTCTATTCTAGGCTAACCCCTAAAAAAATTAGAAAAAAGGTATAACTTCCCAACTAACACTGTGAAAAAAATGGAATGATTAAAAAATAATCAATTCAAAGGAAGGCAAAAAGGAAGGGGGTCCTGGGTGGAGTCAGAACAGATGGAACAAATGGAAAGCAAACTAAATGTATCAATAACTACATGAAATGGAAATGCTCCACTTAAAAGAAAAAGATTACCAAGAGATTTTTAAAATGCAACTATATTGTTTTTAATAAACACGCATTTATGATCTGATCAAGATCTGAAAGTTTAAAAAAATTCCATATACCATCTAAATTCTAGACAAAAAAAAAGTCAGTACAATCAAAATAACATCAAGCAAAATAAAAAAAGAAAGTTGAGTTAAATATCTCTTAGGTCCCTTTTAGCCCTTACATACTGTAATTCTAGGTTTAGGCCTGAAATGAAGGTCTCTGGATATTACTGGGGACTCTGAAAAGTAGGAAGTAAGAAGTTAAGGAAGAAGTGGGAGAAGACAGATTGGCAAGTAAATTAGCAGACATTGGTAAAATCTGCTATAAAGAAAAAAGGGAGAAGTATGAGTGAATCATTTGTTAGGGGGCTTGGGAGCACATCTTTATGGTTACAAATAGAATCAAGTAGAGAAGCAGAAACTGAAAACTTAAGAAAATGAAGGTCTATCTGATGAGCCAAGGTTCTTCAATAAGACAAACTAAATGAGAATGAGATTTAGGTCAAAGATGGACAGGTGCATCTCTCAGAAAGTAAAAAACATACTCTTTTCTTTTCCTTAAAGAATTTAAAGAAAAAAAAAAAGATTGAGAAAAAGCTTTTTAGGTAAGATGTGACAAATGTGCATGTTAGCTCATCTTCACAACTAGATAGCACATTAGGAGCCCAGTTTTACTTATAGTAGGTCAATGCCAAGTAAAAGCCAAATTGAGTGCTGAAAGAAAATACATTTTGTAATATTTCAACTAAAGAAAAGGTGATGGAATAAATTAGTTATCAGATGACACACTATAGATAGGTACATGGACAGCTAACTGGTTTCATCTGTGCAGTAGGTAATCCCGCCCTTCTTATGAAAGTACAGTACTGCATTTGCCTTTGAAGAACTACTACTCCTCCCTTGCCATTTGACACAGCACACTTTGAACAGACCAACCTCATCCCCTAGCTAGGGGAGGAAGGGTGGTATTAGTCGTGACCCAGACCCAGCTAATCAATTATTCCATTCCCCCTGGCACCAGCGGCTGCTCATAGAGATTCCATATTGGAACTTTGCTGCATTTTCTTTTCTGCTGGGCTGGTTATCCAGAAATATGTAAATCTAAAACTGTTTGCAGCCATCTTTCCTGAATGCACAGAAGTCCTTACACAGTAAAAGAAAATGAACAAATACATACAGCAAAACCTAATCAACATTGTTTGGGCTACTGAAGCTAGCTGTGCCTCAAATAAACTCCACCACTGAACTTCCTTAAGTGTGACAATCAATTCCCTTTTACCCTGAGCTACTTTGAGCTGGGTTTCTGTTCTCTGCAATCAAAGGAACTCACTTTAATAGGTAACACTTCAGTGCAATACCCTTTCACAATTTAGGTATCTCTTGTTATCCAAATTACTGATATCTAAAAATGTCACAGTCTAGGGGCATTTGGGTGGCTCAGTTGGTCAGGCATCCAATTTCGGCTCAAGTCAGGATCTCACAGTTTGTGAGTTTGAGCCCGCATCAGGCTCTGTGTGGATAGTGCAGAGCCTGAAGCACATGTGGAGTTCTGTGTCTCCCTCTCTCTCTGCCCCTCCCCTGCTCACACTCTGTCTCTCTCAAAAATAAACATTAAAAAAAAAATTTAAATAGGGGCACCTGGTGGCTCAGTCTGTTAATTATCTGACTTCAGCTCAGGTCATGACCTCGCAGTTCGTGAGTTCGAGTCCCATGTCAGGCTCTGTGCTGACAGCTCGGAGCCTGGAGCTTGCTTCAGATTCCGTGTCCCTCTCTCTCTCTGCCCCTTCCCCGCGTGTGCTCTGTCTCGGTCTCTCTCTCAAAAATAAATAAACATTAAAAAAAATTTTTTTAATTTAAATTTCACAGTCTAAGCTCAGGAACCAAATATATTTGAATAAACTTTTAGGTGCTTACTTCACAATCATGCTATTTGCTATCCAAACTTGGGAAACCAAATAGATTCAAATAGGGCAGCACCCCCTGACATCCAAATTCCCTATCCAAACTAAAGATTGGGTAAAACAGATTTAGATGGTGAATGATACCTGTAATACCAGTCATGCAGAAGAAATATGGCAAGGGATGTATAATATGATGTCAACTGAAAAAACTTAAAATATAAAACTACATATAAAGGCATATGTATATTAAATAAGGACAAATATATTAGACTTTTGAGTAATCTTCAAAATTCATTTTTATAGTTTTCATCAAAAATAAGTTTGATGTGCATTACCTCATTTGAGTTGAACAGGAAATCTCTGAGACAGGTAACAAGTTAATACCTGTCAAATTAGAAAATTAAGGCTTACAGAGCAAAAAAGTCTATGTAAATTTACCTTATGATAAAGATAGCATTTCAAACCAGCAGATAAAAAGAGTATGGATAAATGATTGAGAGAATAAAATAACTTATATTATGCATATAAAGAATTAAGCACTTTACTGGCACTTATGGAGCAATTACACATAGCTGTACCAGTTATAAATAAAATTATTTAATATGTTTTTTCCCTATCCCAAAGTAATATTTCTAAAGTATATGCTAACAGAGGGAAACAATGCGGTCAGACAGTTGCTGTGGTCAGTAGGGTGTGGTTCAGAATAGGCCAGCTTATGCTGTTATTCAGTGGTCTGAGAAGAAACTAATTATAGAGGAAAACTGTGGTGAAGAATGAAAATAGGGAATACAGAGCTTCCTTTAACTTAGAAGTTCATTTAAAAAAAAGAAGTAACTAAAGATTTTTAATGTCATATTTTGCATCTGTGTACTAATAAAATTTAATTTTCAAAAAATTTTTATAGCTGCTTTTACTTCTTTACCAAGTTCTCAAGGTCATTTTCCAAGAAGAAAAAAAAGAAGTATCCTTTCTCTTTACATTTATCACAGGGATCTACAAATGAATGTTAGTAAGATCATACACTAACATTCAGTAACAAGAGAAAAATAAAATCAGGCAAATTCATATCTAAAAAATAAAAATCTAGCGTCACTACACAGAAAATAACTCAAAGCAAAAATCTCACCAGTAGATATTAAAAGGAGAACATTCTACTATCAAGGCAGGGTCCATTCGAGAAAACAATACTGATTTGTATACAGTTGTAAATGTCATGGGGAGGGGCGCCTGGGTGGCTCAGTCGGTTAAGCATCCGACTTCAGCTCAGGTCACGATCTCGCGGTCTGTGAGTTCGAGCCCCGCGTCGGGCTCTGGGCTGATGGCTCAGAGGCTGGAGCCTGCTTCCGATTCTATGTCCCCCTCTCTCTCTGTCCCTCCCCCATTCATGCTCTGTCTCTCTCTGTCTCAAAAATAAATAACGTTAAAAAAAAAAAATTTTAATGTCATGGGGAGAAAGCTATTAAATATTTTGAACTTATTTTAGAAAAATAATTTGGAGGAAGTGGTGTTCAAGAGCTAATATTCATGTTTCTTCATATTTTAGTACTTAAAACTGAATTTACAAGTAAATATGTAACTTACTTAAATATGTAAATATTTATATTTTTAAACTTTTCCAACTATGTGTTTTATAATACTCTTTTTTTTCAAAAGTCTCTACTCTTTTTACAAACCCATTTCCTCCTCTTCCTGGGCACACAGCTAGACTGCATTTCCCAACCTTCCTTGCAGTTAATTATATGGGACCATGCAACTGAATCCTTGGCCAATGGTAAGTGGGCAGGGGTGATGTCCTTTCAGGCTGAGCCAATAAGAGCCCCTAAATAAAGGGGGTGGGAGGGCCTGCCTTTCCTTGTCTACGAGAAAATGGAAAGGATCCAGGGGAAAGCTCTAAAGTCCTATGGGATACAGAACCACTAGATGGAAGAACCCTGGTCCCAAATGACCACACAAAGAACACCCACCATCACCCCATCCTCACCCATCTACATTGGACTATGATGGAAAAAGAAATAAAATTTTATTGTGTAGAATCACTGATATTTGGAGGCTGTTTAGTAATAGCAGTTAGTCTACCCTGACTAACGCATTACTAAAGAAATGTTCTAACTTCCCCCATAAGGAAATTCTTCAATATCCAATCCAACAGTAAGTACTATTGGTCTGCCATTAAAATATATCCCGAATCTAACCATTTTTGCCATTCCCATCTATACCACCTAGTTCAAGCCCCTTATCATTCTCTCATCTGAATTAGTGAAAGAGTGTGATATGCCTGTATCCATTGCTCCACTACAGTCTAGTTTACACCTAACAGGGGAGTCAACCCTTCTTAAAGGTAAATCAGATCACGTCACTCTCTTACCAAAATTTTCAATGTCTCTCCGTAACACAATTGAATAAAACTGTAACCTCTTACTGTAGCCTAACTTCATCTTTCCCTCACTCTACTCCACCTCTACCCTCACTGGTCTTTTTTTAAATTTAAGCTTATTCCTGCTTTAGGACCTTTACACTTCCTTCCTGCCCCCTCTACCTGGACCTTCTTTCATTCACTGAGGTGTCTGCTCAAATGCCAACTCCTCAGAGAGGATTTTCTTTCCTAACCTATGTAAAATAACCCCCTTTCCCTGCTATATTCTCCTTGTCCTGATCTATTTTTAATCATAGAACTTGATACACTACCTAGAATTATATTACTATTTATTTGTTTTTTTGTCTATTGGAAGACTTCCCCACTAAAACGTTTTTGTCTTTTTCTTCATAGGTATCCACAGCTCAAAAATATATTTGTTAAAGAAATAAATCCACATACGCATTAATTCATGTGTTTTAGAAATCATTTTTACTGCTTAAGGCAGTCATTTTATTAATAGTTTGTTTTCCCTTTTTCCTACCTTCTCATCTATTTTCATCTATATACACCACTTTATTTAACTTCCTGTAAGAGCTGTTCTCAACAATAATTTAACAATATCTGGCCTTAAAAATAGGAGCAAGTAGGAGCACCTAGCTGGCTCAGTTGGTAGAACAGGAGACTCTTGATCTCGGGGCTGTAAGTTCAAGCCCCACGTTGGGTATAGAGATTACTTAAAAAATAAAATATTTTGGGGCGCCTGGGTGGCACAGTCGGTTAAGCGTCCAACTTCAGCCAGGTCACGATCTCGCGGTCCGTGAGTTCGAGCCCCGCGTCAGGCTCTGGGCTGATGGCTCAGAGCCTGGAGCCTGCTTCCGATTCTGTGTCTCCCTCTCTCTCTGCCCCTCCCCCGTTCATGCTCTGTCTCTCTCTGTCCCAAAAATAAATAAACGTTGAAAAAAAAAATTAAAAAAAAATAAATAAAATATTTAATAAATAAATAAAATTTAAAAATTTAAATGAGTATCAAATTTCTTTCCTAAGGAGTTAATCAATGTTGCTGATAGAGTAAGTGTGCCTAGTAATAAATATATGTAGAAGGTGGCTCTTGGGGCACCTGGGTGGCTCAGTCAGTTGACCATCCTACTTTGGCTCAAGTCATGATCTCACAGTTTGTGAGTTCGAGCCCCACATTGGCCTCATTGCTGTCAGAGCAGAGCCCACTACGGATCCTCTGTCCCCCTCTCTCTGCCCCTCCCCCGCTTGTGCTCTTTCAAAAATAAACAAACATTAAAAAAAAAAAAGAAGATGGCTCTTAAGAGAATACCTAAATGGCCAATAAAGATATGAAAAAGAATTCAACATCTGCAGTGAATTAGATTATTGTTCAAAAAATTCACTACCTGGGGTGCCTGGGTGACTCAGTCGGTTAAGTGTCCAACTCTTGATCTCAGCTCAGGTCTTGCTCTCAGGGTTGTGAGTTCAAGCCCCACTCTGGGTTCTGTGCTGGGTGTGGAGGCTTCTTTAAAAAAAAAAAAAAATTATTCACTACCTATCCTCAAGTCCAGTCAAGTATACCTCCTCATCCCTTGAACTGAGCTAAGCCACATGACTTAATTTCAAGAGTGAGAGGTCAGGAGACGTGATGATCTTAAAATATGCTTGCCCAGTTAGGTATGCCTTCTTGCATTTGTGCCACCACTATGAAAATATGCATTATCTAGCCTACTACTCCCAGTAGGAAGATGAGATACACAAGGAAGAGCTATGCCAGGAGACCGACAAAATCATGACCAACAAATAAATATTATTGTACACCACTGGCAATTTTCAAATTGTCTGTTTAGGATTATCAGTTGACTACTATAACATCATTAGTCATCTGAGAAATGAGAATAAAAACCACAATGGGATATTACCAAACCTCTAGCAAAATTGGCTATGTCCACTAAAAGCTACATACAAGAATGTTCACTGCTACTTCATTCAAAAATAGCCAAAGAAATAAAAACAATCAAAATCTTATCAACAATAAAATTAATTAATGGAATACAATACAGCAATAAAAAAGAACTGCTGATACAAACAACAATTAATCTCACAGACAAAAGACTCCATGCAGAGTCCAGACTATGACCAAAACATAAATAACTTAAAATCACTCCCTCTATAAGATAGCTCTCCAGTGTTTGTAATTAGTATTTTTTTCTTGGGGCACCTGAGTGGCTCAGTTGGTTAAGCATCTGACTTTGGATCAGGTAACGATGTCCCGGTTCACGAGTTCAAGCCCCACTCAGGCGATAATCTCACACTTTTTTTTTTTTTTAAGTTTATTTATTTTTGAGAGAGAGAGAACATAAGCAAGGGAGGGGCAGAGAGAGAGGGAGACACAGAATCCAAAGCAGGCTCCAGGCTCTGAGCTGTCAGCACAGAGCCTGATACAGGGCTTAAACCCATAAACCATGAGATCATGACCTGAGCCAAAGTCAGTCACTTAACCAACTGACCTACCCAGGTACCCCCTGATCTCATGGTTCTTGAGTTCAAGCTCTGCATTGAGCTCAAGCCCTGCTACTGTCAGCAGAGTCTGCTTCAGATCCTCTGTCTCCCTTTCTAAACTCTGCCCCTTCCCCCACTCTCTCTCAAAAATAAATAAATGTAAAAAAGTAATAAATTTATTTAAATTTTAGTTAACATACCATGCAATATTGATTTCAGGAGCAGAATTCAGTGATTCATCACTTACATACAACACCCAGTGCCCATCAGAACAAGTGCCCTCTTTAGTACCCAACACCCATCTAGCCCATCTCCCCCCAATCTCCCTCCATCAACCCATAGTTTGTTCTCTATCATTAAGAGTCTCTTATGATTTGTTTCCCTCTCTTGTCTTCCCCTACTTTCCCATATGCTCATCTGTTTTGTTTCTTAAATTCCACATATAAGTGAAATCATATGGTATTTGTCTTTCTCTGATTGACTTATTTTGCTTAGCATAATATACTCTAGCTAATCCACATCACTGCAAACGGCAAGGTTTCATTCTTTTTCATTGCTGAGTAATATTCCATTGTATATACATATATACCACACCTTCTTTTGTTTTTGATGTTTATTTTTGACAGAGAAAGAGAGGCAGAGTACAAGCAGGGAAGGGGCAGAGAAAGGGAGACACAGAATCTGAAGCAGGCTCCAGGTTATGAGCTGTCAGCACAGAGCCCGACATGGGGCTCAAACCCACAAGCCATGAGATCATGACCTGAGGCAAAGTCGAATGCTTGACTAAGCCACCCAGGCGCCCCTATACCACATTTTCTTTATCCATTCATCAGCCAGAGGACACTTGGGCTCTCTCCATAGTGTACCCCTTTGAATCTGTATTTTTGTAGCCTTTGGGTAAATACCTAATAGTGCAATTGCTGGATTATAGGGTAGTTCTATTTTTAGTTTCAGATTTTTTTCTTAATACACCAATATGGATAATATAATTATGATGTTTCTGTGCTTTTATCCACTTAACAAAATTCCAAAAGCTTCAAAATGTTTATTCATTCTAATAAAAATCTTTTAAGGCTACAAAAAGAATTTTATATAGTTTTACACAGCAAAGTTTCTGCTCTGAGAAAACCCAACTAGTTGACTCAAAATTACAATATGATGCACAAAGTTTTACAGAAAAAGAATCTTACAATTCTTTAGAATTCTTAATGAAAATACAAAAAATTATATTTGTGGGTGCCTGAGTGGCTCAGTTAGTTAAGCATACAACTTGATTTCAGCTCAAATCATGATCTCACAGTCAGGAGACTGAGTCCCGCACGGGGCTCCATGCTAGGTGTGGAGCCTGCTTAAGATTCTCCCCCTGTCTCTCTCTCTCTCTCTCTCTCTCTTTCTCTCAGCCCCTCCCCTACTTGCACTCTCTCTCTCTCTTTCTGGAAAAAAAAAATTCTATTTGTAATTAGAAAAAAAATTATACATGCTTTTTATCCAGATCATTTATTCATAGATTTTATTTTACTAGCTCAATGATATTTGCCTATAAGATTATCAAATTACCCTTCCACAGTCCTCACAGAAAGAAAACTGTACATCAAACAGCTTTCTCGCTAGGCTCCCAATCTCTAAATAATTAATGTTTTAAGTGAACACACACTTAATGACTCTTACGAGCTCAGGAATGTGCTACATCTCAGCAGTACTTCATTTCTTTAAAAGTCTACAACATTTTCATTCACAGCTTTAGGAAGACTAATGCCTCTTTATTGATAATATACAGTTAGACACTATGCTATATGCTTGATATGCATTACCCCATTTAATAAGAAATGTGTGCTATTATCCTCATTTAAAGATGAAGAAACCAGCTCAGAAAGATTATGTCATGTTCCCAAGATGATACAGATGATCTGGGGTTAGAAACCAGGTCCCGACTATAGATGCTGGCGAGGATGTGGAGAAACGGGAACTCTCTTGCACTGTTGGTGGGAATGCAAATTGGTGCAGCCACTCTGCAAAACAGTGTGGAGGTTCCTCAAAAAATTAAAAATAGACCTACCCTATAACCCAGCAGTAGCACTGCTAGGAATTTACCCAAGGGATACAGGAGTACTGATGCATAGGGGCACTTGTACCCCAATGTTTATAGCAGCACTCTCAACAATAGCCAAATTATGGAAAGAGCCTAAATGTCCATCAACTGATGAATGGATAAAGAAATTGTGGTTTATATACACAATGGAGTACTACATGGCAATGAGAAAGAATGAAATATGGCCCTTTGTAGCAACGTGGATGGAACTGGAGAGTGTTATGCTAAGTGAAATAAACCATACAGAGAAAGACAGACACCATATGTCTTCACTCTTATGTGGATCCTGAGAAACTTAGCAGAAACCCATGGGGGAGGGGTAGAAAAAAAAAAGAGAGTGGGAGAGAGTGAGAGTGGGAGAGAGCCAAAGCATAAGAGACTCTTAAAAACTGAGAACAAACTGAGGGTTGATGGGGGGTAAGAGGGAGGGGAGGGTGGGTGATGGGTATGGAGGAGGGCACCTTTTGGGATGAGCACTGGCTGTTGTATGGAAACCAATTTGATAACAAATTTCATATATTGAAGAAAAAAAAAAAAAGAAACCAGGTCCCAATTTCTTAACCAATATGCTACACATAGCACAAATAAGAAACATGCTGATGACAATAATGGCAACACACTCACTCAGCATTTACTCTGTGCTTAAGTCATTTAATCTTCATAACAATCCTAATCAAATGTATATTACTATCCTCATTTTATGAATCAAGAAACTGAAGCACATGAAGATTGACACTTGTCTCAGGTTACAGGCTAGTTACACAGCAGAGCCAAGATTTGGACCTCAGTGGTCTAGCCCTAGACTTGGTGCTCTTAAACACTATGCTACTTTGCCTTTCATAAACTGCTTCATGTTATAGTTGAAAAGCTACACATCATATTTCCTCTATGAAATCATAAGCTTTTTATGGAGCAGAGATCAATTCTGACCCCACTGCAGCTCAATATTAGCTTTTCTTTAGCACAGGAACTGGTAATAATAAAGGGAGACTAGGAGGCACACTGGGGTCCGAAGGAAGGCTTCTTTGCAATAGTGATGTTTGAGTTTAGCCTTGCCACTGAACTCCCAAATTGTGTTGTCAACTGCTTAGTCCATATTTGGTGGTCTCCCCTACCAGTCTATAGGCTTGATGAAGCAGAGTATTTGTCTTTATATCTGCTACACAATGTTTGGTACTCAAAAAATGTTTGTTGAATAAATATGTGAAACTATTATAAAGTATTTTACCTCACAATAGCCACTATCAATAGAATCAATAATATAAAACAGATTCAGAAGCAATTTTACAATTTGTGATAAACCACTTATCAGGCTGTTGAAGTAGAAAAAAAAGCAGGGAAAGGTAGTGATAGACAATAGAAACATATAAGACAGTAGCAACATATGTTATTTATACCCAGTAGTAAATATGAAAACAAAGCAGAGAGACTTTTTTTTCTTAATTTACACATTCATAAATTTTTATCCCTTCAGTTAAGATAACCTTCTTCTGAGCACTTCTTCCTTTAATTTTCAATAAGAATTAGAGACTTGGGGAGTTGATCCACTTACAAACTCCATAAATGTCCAAATATTTTGAAGGTCTTGTTGACAAGATAGATAAGCTCAATGACTATAAAATACAAAATGCTGCGATTCAGCCTCAATTTCCACATTCTTAAGCTGGAGGAATAAGAATTCAGCATTTATTTATAAGGGTGGGCCTAGGGGTATCTTTCAACTCTACTACTCTGTTTATGAAACACACTTCTATAATATGACATCTTTCAGGTACTGAATGACTTTTCAGATAACCATACTCTTAATCACTTGAGTAGTTTTACAGGCATACTTTAAACTCAGATTTGAATCCTCGGCATGAATGATTCTGAGAGGCTTTCAGAGTCATGTGAGCAGGAGACCCTTCTAACAGATCATCTCTTCTTGTCCACTTTGGGAGATGTCCCACAGTCTCTTTAGTCTTTGTCCCTACTACATTTTTTATTTGCCCTGTTTTTCTACTCTTCAATAACACTAATGTTCCTTGTATTAACTATTGCTCAATTCCTCCATTCCAGATAATTTAACCAATGTTCTAAAACTCTTCAACAATCAAGCATCCTGAGGACAAAACAATAAATAAATAAATAAATAAATAAATAAATAAATAAATAACAAAAACAAAGAAACAAATGAACAAACTAATTTTGGATAACCGTATGGTCTTTTTCTATAGAGAGCCAGAGTATAAATATTTTAGGCTTTGTGGATCACATATTTGGAGTTTTTGTTTTGTTTTACTCTTTTAAATGTTTAAAAATGTAAAAACCATATTTAGCTCTCAGACAGAACAAAAACAGGCCACCTGCCGGATCTGGCCTGTGGACAGCAGTTTGTCTATCATTATACTAGAGGACTTACGTATGCTATTTTAGTTATCAGTAGCATGCAGTGAAGCCTCAGGGAGGTGGTAACAAACCTGTATGAAATGAAAAAGCCAACTATGATAACATACGTGAGAAATACTCCAGGCTAAGAGGAATACGTAATGCAAAATGTTTAAATCAGAAACAAACTTGGTATGGTTGCGGAACAGAAAGGAGGTTAGGGTAGTATGGCTGAAACAAAGTATTCCACAAGGAAAATGGTGAGAAAGTTGAGGTCAGAGATAGAAAGGAGTTGGATCGTACCTCACAGTCTGGGATTTCATTCTAATGTACTAGCCTCTGGGTATTGTTTTATTTTATTGTTTATATACAAGGAATAATATAACCTGATTTATGTTTTTAAAAGGTTACTCCAGTTACTTGAAAGAGAATGGATTAGAGGAGGGAGGGAAGAAGGAGTAGAAGCAGGGAGACCAGTTAAGAGACTATTATAGCAGTCTAGGCAAAAGGTAATGGTTATTGAATAAAATAGTAGCAGCTGGGGATAGAAAGAAGTGGACAGATTGGGTATGTATTCTGTACTCAATGATGAATTGATTAGATGTGGGAACAAAGACAACACTTAGGTTCATCTGACTGAAAGGGACCAGGTAAATAGTGGTTCTATTTATTAAAATAGAAATAGAAACCTAGGGAAAAAACAGGTTTGTTCATGTTCATTTGTTGTTGGTGTGTTTGTTGCTGTTAGGGGCTGGGGGCTGTGATATGTCTTTGGCCATGTTAAGTCTAGGACTCTAACAGGATATGCAAGTGAAAATATTATGAAAGCAACTAGATAGACAAGTCTGGAAAACAAATGAGGGAAGGGCTAAAGATAAGGCACATCTGCTAACCATCAGCATATAGATGGCACTTTAGGCAATCAGACTAGATGAACTCACGTATAAACACACAGCAGATAGAGAAGAACTATGACTAAGCCCTGTGGGTCATCAGCGGTTAGGGGTCCTGCAGAGAAGAATGAGTCAAAAATACAGCAGCTAATGACTTAAAAACACACAGTAATAACAGCAATAGTAGTAATAATAATAATAATAATGATAATAATAATAATAATAATAATAATGGTTAACCCTTAGAATATTTAATATGTGGGGCACCTGGGTGGCTCAGTTGATTAAGTGTCTGACTTCGGCTCAGTTCATGATCTAACGGCTTGTGACTTCTAGCCCCACGTCAGGCTCTGTGCTGACAGTGCACGCAGAGCCTGGAGCCTGCTTCAGGTTCTGTGTCTCCCTCTCTCTCTGTCCCTCCCCTACTTGGGCTCTCTCTCAGTCTCTCAGAAATGAACGTTGAAAAAAAATTTTTTTAATTAAAAAAAAAAACAATACTTGATATGTGCCAAACTATTCATTTTAGCCATTCAATCTTAGAACAATTTTGTGGAGCTAAACAGCACTATTATCACAATTTTCAAATGAAGAAACTGAAGAACAGCAGATAAACAACGTGCTTTAGATGGTATATCGAAGCAGAGGAAAACCACCAGAAAAATGAAGGCTCATGAAGGAAAAGTATTTCAAGCAGCAGCAAATGAAGTTGAATAGAGAAATGACCTACGGATTTGAAACCATGGAAATCATCTGTGACCATTCTAGATCTGATTGATGTTTGTGACTAGTTGCATCTGGGCATGTTACCCCAATCTCCTCATGGGGTGAGGTGTGAAAGATAAATAAGTTATTGTTGAGTATTCCATTACCTACCTATAAACAGACAACTCATCTTTCCTATTATAAATCATTCATGGTTAGTAATCTATTTTTATAGGATCATTCTCCAATAATATAAATATTTAAGACGTTATGGAGATAGAGCAAACCATTTGTTCCCAGAAGTTAAAGCTAAGCCACTACTAACCACCCAACAAGATGACCTTACATAAATTTGTATTCACCTCTAAAGAGGTACCTATATCAAGATCAACAACTTACAACATTTACCAGAGATAATTAAAAATCATTGATGAATCAATCAGAAAGTATACCTACCTCAACCAACTACCACTGCAATAAGGATCCATGGAACATCAAAAAAGCACAGCCAAGTCATGCATTTGGCTACAGTCATTAGATCTAAGCATACTCCCTGCTCTTCTAAATTTATTCCACAGAGCCAACGTATCACTTTTATTCATATCTCAAGGGAATCTAAATTAAAATATCAATGACAGTCTCATAAAAACTGAAAAAAGAAATTTAGATGAGGAAGAGACAAAGAAATCATTTGATTGAAACAAATACATGAACTATAGCTGGGATTAGCTGTTTAGCAAGAGTCTAGCATGGCATTGATTTTATAGCAAAAGCTCCCTACAGAGCCAGAAAAACAAACAAAACCCAGCACTGATATAATCTTCCTCTATTTTGGTGACCTTTTACAGATGGAATTGAGGTGCTTTCTAACAGAAAGCAACAAACTGGAAATGCCAACAATGACAAGTAATATGTAAATTTGGTACCACAGTCTGCTGAAATTAAAAGGCTCTCCAAAAAGTTAAGAAAAAGGATAGCCAAAAATAAAGTAGCTGTGTGACCTGTACAAATTATTTAACTCACAATATTATTCATTGGCATTTAATCATAGTCTGTGCAGAGGTCCACAATTTTTTTCTGTAAAAGGCCAGACAGTAAGTATGTTAAACTTTGCAGGTCCTATGGTTTCTTTCCCAACTACCCAACTCTGCCCTTGTAGCCCAAAAACAACTGTAAATAAAAACTTACCCTCATATCACCTGCCCTTTACTCATAAAAGCTGAAATCCAAAATTAACTAATGAAAATTTAGATTTGACTAGACATTCCTGTACAATAATAAAAAATTAATCATGTTCCATATAGTTTATGTCATCTTCACTAGAAATGAGAATGAAAGCAAAGCTTAAGGCACACAGCCACACCAATAAACTTGTTAATACTATTAATTAATAGAGGGGTGCCTGAGTTGCTCAGTAAGTTAAGAGGAGCGGCCAACTCCCAATTTTGGCTCAGTTCACAGTCTCACGGTTGGTAGGATAGAGCACCTCATGCTTGGGATTCTCGCACTCCCTCTCTCTGCCCCATGCCACATGTGCATGCACTTTCACTAGCTCTCTAAAAATAAATAAACTTTTTTTTAATTAATAGGATACCACCTTTTCAATCTGTACAAATGAAGAAAACAAACATAACTTTAATTTTTTAACTCAAATTTCAAAATGTTTTCTAAACCTTTAGCAATACACAGCCATGGCATAAATTAACATTAGACATACATCTTTATCTGCAAATATTTTCATACCTATAAGAAATTTTAAGTTGCTCAACTGTGATTGGGCAAAGAAAACCACTATTTGTTTATCAATAATTTTATCCTTACAATGCTTATGGTATTTCCATTGCACCCTCCTCTTTCACTACTTAGCTGATTCCTAGATACCCCCTCAAAAAAAAAAAAACCCACAAAGAAACCTAGTATAGAGTCTGACACCCTGAGAGACAATAGTGAATCTATAATACAACATTCAACAGCATCCATTATTTCTGAATATGCAAAAAATTGATGAGATATGCTATTATGACATGAATAATATACCAATCCATCAAAACTATCCTATACTTGTCTTCTCTTTCTTATACTCTTTTCCACTATGGCTTTCTCTAGACAAGATTTAGCTTCTATTCTGTTCTGATATTTGGATTTACACTACTATTATGGGCTGAATTGTATCCCCCTAAAATGTATATGCTGAAGCCCTAACCCCCAATGTGGCTATATTTGGAGATAGGATGTTTAAAGAGGTAACTAGGGTTAAATGAGATCATCCAATAGGACTGACATCCTTATTAAAAAAAGAAGAGACACCAAAAAAAAAAAAAAAAAAAAAAAAAAAAAAAAAAAAAGGCCATGCAAGGACATGGTGAAAAGGTAGACATCTGCAAGCTTAGGAGACCTCGGGAGAAACCAAACCTGTCAACACCTTGATCTTGGACCTTCAGCCTCCAGAACTGTGAGAAAATAAATTTCTGTTATTTAAGCCACCCAGTCTGTGGGATTTTGTTATGGCAGCCCTAGCAAACTAGTACAACTATACAGCAGTTTTTGATATACAATTACCAATACACCTTAAAACTTGACACTGTATTATAATGAACTCTATAGGATACTTACTCTAGTTTTCTGCCATTGCCTAAGAAATACAATGCCATCCCTCTGTGCCTAATATATGCATGGCTTTCTTTTTCCATCAGAGCTTGAAATATACACAACTTCCTTTCTCTTCCATCCCTTCAACTGTGATAATTTCTGATTTCTACTCTTATTTACCACAGTCAGTCATCTCCTTTCCAACACACTCAAAAATGTAACCTGACATATTTGTCACTTGCCACTCTGACACCTTTTCCCCTCTCTCACCCAGCCCTTTACAATCTGCATCACATACACTTCTCAGCCTTGGCACTACTGACATAAGGCATTCAGAAGCATCACTGACCAATGAGAGCACTTCTGGTCCATGAACAAAACAATAACATGGTGCTTTCTATCCACACCAGTAGGCTATTTTCTCTGAGTGTTGCAACTGTTCCTTGAGTTGGGAAAATTCAAATGTTTAACTCTATGTAAGCTTATTAAAGTGAAAACCTCTGCTCTTCAAATATTATCTACAAAGAGACTAGCTTTATTGATTTCCATCAACAAAACATGTGCTACAAGTTGATTTTTCTACTTACATTGATAGCTCTGTGCTCATTTATCCATAGTTATCCAGTCTCCCTTCTCTGACCAATGTGGTACATTTCTACAAAGAAATAGCATTCCAAAAATACAAGTACGTTCAGATAAGAGCATCCCTTACCAACTTGCTCAAGAATAAAGCCTAAAATTTTGTTCTCATTAGAACAGTAGTACAGCAAACAACTAAGTTAATATTTCAAAATACGCACTCATCAAATATTGCCTTATTGCCTCAAAAGTCAAACGTTACGGAAAAATGTATCATTTTTATTCCTTCAAGATCTTGACTTTTATCAACAACACAATATTGCCAGACCATTGATAGAAAAGTTTAATCTTGGGGAACTGGGTGGTTCAGTCGGTTAAGCTTCCGACTTCAGCTCAGGTCATAATCTCATGGTCCATGAGTTCAAGCCCTGCGTCGGGCTCTGTGCTGACAGCTCTGCCCTCTCTCTCTGCCCTTCCTCTGCTCCTGCTCCATCTCTCTCTCTCTCTCTCTCTCAAAAATAATAAACATTAAAAAAAAAGTTTAATCTTAAAAGTTTTCTTAGGTTTTGATCCTATTAAAAGGGTGCCTTCATTCACTATGTGTCAAAAACCATATTGTGCCAATGACTTAAGTGGGATTCTTTTTTTTTTATGCTGTGAGATAACAATTCTAAATTAATAACTTATAAGGAATAAGTATTCATGGTAAGTTAACAGTTTTATGTAAAAATAAAAGTTCAAGTTAATCATTATTTTACTGCATGGCAATTAGATATATAGCGAGTCACAAATTATTTACCAGTACATCAGTAAAATCTCAGCTATTCTGAATTTTTAGAGAAGTCATTCTAGAAATCCAACTTTTCCAACACTGGAATTTCAGCTCTTTAATTAAGCACTAGAATTTGTTTTCAAATACTCTGGATAAAATTATTTCCACAACATATTTTTTTTAATGTTTATTTTTGAGAGAAAGACAAAGCACGAGCACAGGAGGGACAAAGGGAGAGGGAGAGGGAGACACAGAATCTGAAGCAGGCTCCAGGCTTTTAGTTGTCAGCACAGACCCTGATGCAGTACTCAAACCCACAAACCGTGAGATCACGACCTAAGACAAAGTTGGATGCTCAACCGACCAAGCCACACAGACACCCCTCCACAACATATTTCTAACTTTATATCTTTTAAAGCAGAGTATACTGAATATAATTCACACATTTCTTAAGAATCTGGAATCTTGTAGTAAATGTCAATTTTTATATGATAGTGATATTCATAAAAACTACTGACACACATAAGCAAAGTTCTCTGTCCCTATCTCAGTATCAACAGATTGGCTTACTTTTAGTTTATAGAAAAGCTTTTCATGCTTTCAGCCTAACAACCTACAAATGCCCCTCTGTTCTCACTGCTGCTTCTAATCCATGCGGCCTTAGAAACCAAATACTTATTTGAATTGTCTAAAATAAGACTAACCTCTAAATGAAAACCTAAGGGATTGTCACACAAGTACAGAAATGTTAACCATTGATTTCATGAAATCTCCATTAACCATTTAGAGACTTTTTCCAAAATAATTTTATGGGGGAAATATGGGCTTTATAGTCACACAGGGGTTCAGATCCTACTTTTAGCACTTACTAGTTGTAGAGTCCTAGATAAATAAATAATAAGCCATCTTCCCTAAAAGTTTGCATGCAGTTAAAAGAAATCACCACGATCACCTAATTCACAGTTGCTATGAAGTTAAATGTGATACTAGACATAAAAAAAACAATGACTCGGGGCACCTGGGTGGCTCAGTCGGTTAAGCGTCCAACTTCGGCTCAGGTCATGATCTCACGGCTCGTGAGTTCGAGCCCCGCGTCAGGCTCTGTGCTGACAGCTCAGAGCCTGGAGCCTGTTTCAGATTCCGTGTCTCCCTCTCTCTCTCTGACCCTCCCCCATTCATCCTCTGTCTCTCTCTGTCTCAAAAGTAAATAAACGTTAAAAAAAAAAAATTCACAAAAAAACACAATGACTCTTACAAAGTAGGTGCACAATTAAAAGGTGTACTTTCATCTTTGATTTACAGACGTTAATGTGGCATATTTGCTGAATTTTATCACCTTTTGTACAGCCAACAAAATTTTCCATTTCTTTTTCAACATTTTTAAGTTCTGTGTATCTACATATGGTGTTAGTTTCTCCCAACAAACAGCTTTTGAGTATTTTATGCCTTTCTTGTCCTCTATAACTGAGACTTCTCCTGCATGGCCCAAGCAGCTGAAATCCCTAAGGCCGTACTGGCAACATGGAAAAGAACGTACAAACCTAAGTGTTCACACTCTAGATCACAAATAAGCTTTCTAAAGTCAAAGTCTCTGTCTGCTACTTACTAGTAATATAATTTTGAAGCAAGCTAGTCTAGCTCTCTGAGCCTTAATTTCTTCATATTCAAACAATAATATTGAAGCATCTAGGTGGTTCATTCAGTTAAGCATCTGATTCCTGATTTCGGCTCTGATCATGATCTCACAATTCATGAGTTCAAGCCCTCCATTGGGCTTTGTGCTGACAGTGCACAGCCTGCTTGAGATTCGGTCACCCTCTCTCTGCCCCTCTCCCATTCGCTATCTCTCTCAAAATAAGCCAAAAATAAATAAAAAATAACATCAATGTCCAATAATATGGCCAGTTATTTGGAACAAAGCAATGAGATTTTCAAAACTAAATAAGACAGAAAACACATATTCTTAAAAGTATCAAAAAGTGACAAGATAGTAGGGAACCATAAGGTCAAAACATAAGAAAGGGCAGGAATTCAGAGAAGAAAGCAGAGTGCTGAAGCCAGGTTAGCCGCTAATCAAAACCAAACTTGGACTTTGATTATCACAGTCTCATAAAGATAGTAGCCCAGGGCCCACCCAAGGCAGTAAGTCTGATAGGACACCCTATACCATACAACTGGAACCCATTAAATCAACCAAAGAAAACCTGTTCCATTCTAACCCAACCCCTTAAAACTGCGAAGAAAGTTGCTTTGGCACTGAACTGTAACAGAAAAGGGGAAAGCAGAGTTCCTGTCAAGTTATAACTTCTTCAGTAAAGGACCAGATGTAAGTACTTTAGGCTTTGGAGGCTTTGGAGGCTACAACCACTCAAACTCCTTTGTTGTAGCGTGAAAACAGCCACAAACGATACAGAAACAAATGAGCATGTTACATTCCAATAACACTTTATTTACGGGCACTGAAATTTTGAGTTTCATATAATTTTCACATGTCACAAAATATTCTTTTTTTGCCAATCATTTAAAATGTAAAAACCATTCTTAGCTTTCAACCTTACAAAAACCAGGTGGCACAGAGCACAGTCTGCCTTGAGTTGTAACCATAAGACACACCACCATCTAAGGCACCACTAGACTACACACACAGATTTGTGGCCCTAATTCACATCACTTGTATGACCAAAAAACAAACAAACAAACAAACAAAAAAACAGGTTATAGGCATCTAGAACATGCCTGTGCAAATGTCACAAATAATGTCCCAAGAAAGGGCATTACTTAGACCAAGCACAAAGAAAGCAAAACACCATGAACGACAACAAGCAAACAAAGGTTAGAAACAGATCTACAGGGTGGGGGAGAGAGGAATGTGGGTGATGGGCAATGAGGAGAGCACTTGTTGGGATGAGCACTGGGTGTTGTATGGAAACCAATTTGTCAACAAATTATATTTAAAAAAAAAACAACAAAGTTAATATTCTCATCAAAAAAAAAACCAGATGTACTAAAATATCAGATATTGTAAATGATCATACACAAAACATAAAATAACTGCTTACTAATGCTGAAAGCAATAAACATGTCTGAAAATATTTGAAAGGAACAAGAACTATATAAAATGACTTGGAAGATACAGAAAACAGCTTATAAAATTGTAAAACACAGTTGAAACTAACTGGAACAGTGAAGAAGAAATTACTCATAATAAAAGAAAAAAAATATTTTTAAAAAGATCATGTAAGAAAAAAAGTTAACAGACAAGTAAATTGGAGATCCAGAAAAGAGTCCTGAAATTGTAATATCATGTTCTTTTCAAATAGAAGCCAGTAATAAAAAGATGACTAGGCGTAACAAATGGTATCCTTCACACCAATATATATCCCATCCCACATATCCTTCTACAATGTAATGTTCACACTCTTCCCTATGTTCTTTCCCCATTGAACTTGGATGGACCTTTGTAACTTTCTCCATCAACAAAATGCAACAAAGTAAGGCTGTGTGACTTCTGAGATTAATTCAAAAACAGTAACATGGCTGCTACCTAGAATTTTCTTCCTCAGGAATTCCAGTGGTCATACTATAACAACATTTTAAAAGCTCCATGGAAAAATCCACATGGAAAGGAACTGAGGCAGAACTGCCAAACTGAACTGCTCCTGAATTCCTGACACACAAAAACTGTAAACGGTAATAAGCGACTACGCTCTGGGCTTAATTTGTTATGCCACAACAGATAATTAACATACAAAGGAAATCCTCAGAAGAGTTGTAAATTTTAAAACACAGTCCTGGGGCACCTGGGTGGCTCAGTGGATTGAGCATCTGACTTCGGCTCAGGTCATGACCTCTCAGTTTGTGAGTTCGAGCCCCGCATCCGGCTCTGTGCTGACAGCTCAGAGCCTGGAGCCTGCTGCGGATTCTGTGTCTCCCTCTCTCTCTGCCTCTCTCCCACTCACACTCTGTGTCTCCTTCTCTCTCAAAAATAAATAAACATTAAAAAAATTTTTAATAAAAAAATAAAAAATAAAACGGTCCTAAATAAACCATGTGACAAATAACTAAATAGAAAATATTTTGAACTAGACTGTAACAAGATACTTATGAGATGCAGCTAAAGCAATATTTGACAGGGAAATTTATAACCCTAAATAGGTATAACAAAAAAAATAGGGAATTGTCTATTCAAGAAAATAGGAAAAGAATAGCAAAATAAACCTACAACAAGTATGGGAAAATAATAGAAATGAGAAATAAAAGAAAATATATATTGGAAAGGTCCAACAAAGCCAGAAGCTGGGTCTCTGTAAAAACTATAAGTTGCCAATCCTCTGGCAAGAATGCTGAGTAAAAGAAAGGGAAAGGGATCAGAAATGACAACAGGGACAAAAACTACCAATGCTACAAACATTACAACAGTAAGAGGATTTTTTTTTTAATACAGATGAAATTGAAAAAATATCCTAGAAATATATTTAACTCAGCAAAACTTACTCAAGAAGACATAGAAAATTTAAATGGTCCCATTAAAAAACAAAGCACAATGACTCTAAAAAAAAAAAAAAAAAAATCTTCCCACAAAGAAAACTCCAGAGCTTTACCAGCAAGTTCTCCCAAATACTCAAGGAATCTTAAATAAATTCTTCCCAATTCTTTTTATGAAGCTGGCATAACTCTGAAAACCAAAAATCCTGGTAAGGACCAGACTAGAAAGAGAAATCTTAAGCCAATCTTACCCCTGAACTGGTATGCAAAAATTACAAACAAATACTGGCAAACAAAAACCAGCATCATAATATGCTGTAATCAAGTTAGGCATATCCCAGGAAAGCAAAGACAAATCCAATATTAATATCAGACAGCCAGTTAATATAATCAACCATGCTTCAAGAAATCTATAAAAATTCAATATTTATTCATGTCTCAAAAGGAGTCTTTGTAAACTAGAAATTGAAGAAAACTTCCTTAATTTGATACAAGGTACCTACAAAAACCTTCAGCATACTTAACAGGGAAAGCCTAAACATTTCTCCTCTGATATCAGGAACAAAATAAGGATGGCCATTATCTACTTCTATCAACATTATGCTGGTGATCCTAAGCAAAATAGGAAACCAAGAAGAAAATAATAAAAGGCATTACCAACAAGGAATAGAACCAAGAAACAGTTTAGAAATACAAAACAAAACTGTGGTACAAAAACAGACACGCAGATCAATGGAACAGAATAAAGAACCCAGAAATGGACCCACAAACATATGGCCAACTAACCTTTGACAAAGCAGGAAAGAATATCCGATGGAATAAAGACAGTCTCTTCAGCAAGTGGTGCTGGGAAAACTGGACAGTGACATGCAGAAGAATGAACCTGGACCACTTTCTTACACCATACACAAAAATAAACTCAAAATGGATCAAAGACCTAAATGTAAGACAGGAAGCCATCAAAATCCTCAAGGTGAAAGCAGGCAAAAACCTCTTTGACCTTGGCCGCAACAACTTCTTACTCAACACGTCTCCAGAGGCAAGGGAAACAAAAGCAAAAATGAACTACTGGGACCTTATCAACATAAAAAGCTTCTGCACAGTGAAGGAAACAATCAGCAAAACTAAAAGGCAACCCACAGAATGGGAGAAGATATCTGCAAACGACATATCAGATAAAGGGTTAGTAACCAACATCTATAAAGAACTTATCAAACTCAACACCCAAAAAACAAATAATCCAGTGAAAAAATGGGCAAAAGACAGGCATAGACATTTCTCCAAAGAAGACATCCAGATGGCCAACCAACACATGAAAAAATGCTCAACATCACTCATCATCAGGGAAATACAAATCAAAACCACAATGAGATACCCCCTCACACCTGTCAGAATGGATAACATTAACAACTCAGGCGACAACAGATGTTGGCGAGGATGCGGAGAAAGAGGATCTCTTTTGCACTGTTGGTGGGAATGCAAGCTGGTGCAGCCACTCTGGGAAACAGTATGGAGGTTCCTCAAAAAATTAAAAATAGAACTACCCAAGAACTCAGCAATCGCACTACTAGGCATTTATCCAAGGGATACAGGTGTGCTGTTTCTAAGGGGCATGTGCACCCCAATGTTTATAGCAGCACTATCAACAATATCCAAAGTATGGAAAGAGCCCAAATGTCCATCAATGGATGAATGGAGAAAGAAAATGTGGTATATATATACAATGGAGTATTACTCAGCAATCAAAAAGAATGAAATCTTGCCATTTGCAACTATGTGGATGGAACTAGAGGGTATTATGCTAAGTGAAATTAGGCAGTCAGAGAAAGACAAACATCGTATGACTTCACTCATATGAGGACTTTAAGAGACAAAACAGATGAACACAAGGGAAGGGAAACAAAAATAATATAAAAACAGGGAGGGGGACAAAACAAAAGAGACTCATAAATATGGAGAACAAACGGAGGGTTGCTGGAGGGGCTGTGGGAGGGGGGTTGGGCTAAATGGGTAAGGGGCATTAAGGAAACTACTCCTGAAAGCATTGCTTCACTATATACTAATTTGGAGGTAAATTTTAAAAAATAAAAAATACAGTTAAATTACAAAAAAAAAAAAAAAAAAGAGTATGCTACATGATTGGGAGCCATTTAGTTTTTTGCATAGAAAATTTTGGGTGTGCTAGGAACTTTAAGTTTAATGTAGGAAGTTAAGAAACATTTTAGAGGCTATACTGTAGACTACTTGATAGATTCTTGTTCCAAATAAGTCTTTGTGGACTGTGCCATCTGTGAGGAATCCCAGGGAAATGTTTACGTTTTGCATACACTGAAGAAATTTTCTGTAATTTGCCTAATCTATAAATAGCATTTCTGAGTATTTTCCTTTTTCCGTGTGTATGGTTTTCTTCTATCTTCAATTATTAGTATTCTAATAAAAGCACTTCAATTTGAAAAAAAAGAGTATGTGACAAGTACAGGAACAGACCAATAGAACAGAGGAACAAGGCCAGAAACAGACCTACACAAATATGGATACTTGATATAGGTCAGATGTGGCATTGAGATCAGTATAGAAAAGATGAAATGTTCAAAATCAGTGCTAGGACAATCAAGTATCCATTTGGGATGGGAAAGAATGGGAAGTATCCACTGGGATGGGACCTCCCATTATACATGAAGTCTATCCCAAATAAAGAGCAAATCTGTGAAAGGTTAAAACTTGAAAGCTCTTAGATCATATTCGAGAACATCTTTAACATAGCCTAGAAAAGGGTTTCTTTAAAAAGATCCAATAAGTACTAGCCAAAGTTGATAAATTCAACTATGTTAACACTGAGAAATTCTGTTGATCAACAAGCACCAACAAGCCAAAAACATAACTTGTAACAGGTATAAATGAAGGACCAGTCTCCAAAACACATACAGAATTCCTAAAAATCAGTAAGAAAAGCAGAAAAAAACTGGGCAAACAACTTGAACAGGCACATCATATGAAGAAAACTCAAATGGGGGTGTCTGGGTGGCCCAGTCAGTTAAGCATCTGGCTCGTGATTTTGGCTCAGGGCATGATCTCACGGTTCGTGGATTCGAGCCCCATGTGGGGCTCCATGCTGACAGCACAGATTCTGCTTGGGATTCTCTCTCCCTCTCTCTCTGTCCCTCCCCACCCTCAAAATAAACTTTAAAAATAAAAAGAGAAGAGAGAGAAAGAAAACTCAAATCTATGAAAAGATGTTCAACTTAATGAGCCATCATGGAAATGCAAATTAAAATTATGGCATACCATCACACCCTTCACACTGGCAAAAACTAAGAGTCTGACAATACCAAGTGTCAAAAAATGTAGAGCAATGGAGGGGCAACTTGCTGGCTTAGTCAGTGAAGCATGCAACTCTTGATCTTGGGGCTATGGGTCAAGCCCCACACTGGATGTAGACATTACTTAAAAATAAAATCTTTAGGGGCGCCTGGGTGGCGCAGTCGGTTAAGCGTCCGACTTCAGCCAGGTCACAATCTCGCGGTCCGCGAGTTCGAGCCCCGCGTCGGGCTCTGGGCTGATGGCTCGGAGCCTGGAGCCTGTTTCCGATTCTGTGTCTCCCTCTCTCTGCCCCTCCCCCGTTCATGCTCTGTCTCTCTCTGTCCCAAAAATAAATAAACGCTGAAAAAAAAAAAAATTTTTTTTTTTAAATAAAATCTTTAAAAAAAAACAACAACAACAGAGCAATGGGAACTTATATACTGTGTTGGAGGAAGTATAAATTAAAATAATTCTGAAAAACACGTTGTCATTATCAAAGTTGAACATGTGCATACCTCACAACTTAGCAGTTCCATTCCTATAAATTCTAGAGAAACATTTATACACTTGAAAATATGAAACAGGTAGAAGAGCACTTACCACCAAATTATTTGTATAACAGCAAGAAAATGAAATCAACTCAAATGTCCATCAAAAATAGAATGAATAGGGGCACTTGGGTGGCTCAGTCAGTTAAACGTCCAACTCCTGATCTCAGCTCAGGTCATGATCTCACAGTCCGTGAGTTCAAGCCCTGCATCAGGCTCTGTGCTGACAGCTCAGAGTCTGGAGCCTGCTTTGGATTCTGTGTCTCGCTCTCTCTCTCTGCCCCTCCCCTGCTCACACTCTGTCTCTCTCTGTCTCAAAAATAAATAAAACATTAAAAAAAAAAATTTTTTTTTAAAGGGAAAGGAGAGGCAATCCTGATTTGTTGGCCTGGGTGATAACACAAATATTTACTTCAAAATTTTCTTCAAATTGCAAGTTTTATTCACTCTCCTATATATATATGAATAAAAGGAAAAGTAAACTGCATACCATTGCTATAGTAATTTAATACAATAAAGCAACCTATGGGGCACAGGGTACCTGGGTGGCTCAGTCGGTTAAGCATCTGACTTCAGCTTGGGTCATGATCTCACCGCTCCTGAGTTTCAGCCCCACACGGAGCTCTGTGCTGACAGTTCAGAGCCTTGAGCCTGCTTCCAAATCTGTGCCTCCCTCTCTCTCTGCCCCTCCCCCTGCTCACTTTCTGTCTCTCTCTCTCTCAAAAATAAATAACACATTTAAAGAATTAAAAAAAACAATAAAGCAACCTATGTAAGTCTGGTACCTAGTGCTCATTCAAAAAAAAAAAAAAAAAAGGCTACTAAATTATATAATTTTTAGTATTTCCCCGAGGTTGCTTATGGTAGATACTGAAAAATTTTGTTCAGTAAATGAAACAAATTCAGATGATAAACACACTTAGCATGGTGAACACTGCCTAATGGGTAATTGCATAGAATAGTGGATCACCTATGCTGTACAGCTGTAACTAATACAACATTGCATATTAACTATACTTCCATTTAAAAAAAAAAAAAACAATAAACGAAACATTACTTTCAAGCACTGGAGTAAAAGACAATTTAGATCTGAATGGCTAGGTTCCCTAACTTCCAATTTCTATTTCACAAGCCCCAGAGCTTGAATTCCTTCTATCCTAACAGGTGCCCTTCCCTCTCCCTTTGGTATTCTTGATCTCTTACTTTTTATTTATACTCATAATATACATCTTATTATACATCAGACTATAAGCAACTGTCACAAAATGCTTGGAATCCCAAAATCTGAGAGATTTAAGGCAGAAAAGAAGAAAGGGTAAAGTGAGGGAGGGGGAAGTTGTAGAAAAAAAGTGAAGACAAACTTGAGTTATCCTTACATGAAAACACCCAGGACATCAGGTTTTTAGTTCCAATGCTTTAAAAGAAACCAAGAAGCAGAGGAAGAAAAAGCAAGTGAATCATCTATTGTCTGACCCTCATATCATACAACAATAAAAGCAGATTAACATTAACACCAATGACCTAATATACAAGGGAAAGAAAGTATACTATGTCCCAAAACATACCATGAAATTCTCTTCACAACAACAACAACAAAACACAACAAAGCCCACTCAAACTACAGCTCTCTGGAACAAATCAACTCCTTCTCAATTACTTGGGGAAGACATTTTTTTTTAATTAATTTATTCCATAAAATTAATTCCAAAAAATTAAACACAAATATCCATCAGATCCAGATTCATTAAAACTATGGTATATCAGCACAGAATATTATGCCTCCATGAGAAAGATCCGAATGTACCAATATGAAGTGCTCTCCAGAATATATTAAGTGGAGAAAAAAAAGCTACATAACAGTATATATAGATATTGCTCACGCACACATGCACGTGCACATACACATACACACACACCTTTGGCATATGAAGGGAGAATACGCACACACATCTTATTTTTCAAAGAGAAAAAATACTGGAATAACTGATCAAAAACTCACAAAAATGTTACCTTTACAGGAGCAAGGAGGAAACAGAATAGAAGAGACAGGGATAAAAATGAGATTTCTATATATGCCTTTTCATTTGATTTCTCCTTTGAACTATGTAAGTGTTTCATATATTCAAAGAGTAATATTAAACAAACAAAACAAAAAAAGGGGGGGAGCAAACCCTAAAATGAAAAACAAATGGATCTAACTACATACCTATCAAATTGGTAACAATCACACTGAGAAAATAATGATCTCAAGTGACTTTTAAATATAGTACTAACAATAAGTATATCCTTATTGGGATACATTCTAAGGACAAAATGAAATGCAAAAAAAATCTTAAGCTTCACTGAGTAGGTTTATTTATCTTGAAACTATTTAAGGTGTACTTTAAATATATACATATACATAAAGGTTAAGAAAAACTAAGGTTTTCAATGTAAAAGAGATTAAACTTAAAAAAAAAAAAAAGGAAAGAAATACCCACAGCGTTAAATTTGAATTAGAATTATCAATATGACCTCGTGCTTTTTTTTCCCCTCCAGACAAGGCAAGGCCTAGAAGTAGTGACAGCCCCATAAAAAGGAGCATATTTAGCATCCAGATATTGGTTTCTAAATATCATCCTCCATTATAAGGAGACAGAGCTTCTGAAGAGAAACTGCTAATTGAAATCTAAAGCAGGAAAAGTCCATGGTGAGCCAAGGTATCTAATACTCAAAAGTAAGGACTCATTCAATGACTAATAATGCATTTATGCAAAAAGAACTGAGGGCTATGCTTGGAGGGGCTCCCAATGCCCTTATTTGAGACCATTTGAGCACCAAAAAGAACAATGTCTGTAACTTATTGTAATTCAACAAAGTAAAATCCAAGAGATCATAACAACATTCATTTGTTACCATTGTAATAACTCATAGACCAACTCCTCACTCTGAAAATTAGATAAGAAAGAATTAAGCATGTATTTACTCTGCCCTTTAGGAAGAACTATAGTTCATCCCCAGTTGCTGGAAGGTTATAAAGCTCTTGTTAACTGAAGAATGATAGCTAGTAAGTGTAAAAACAATAATAGAATTAGAAAAATCACTAATTTTCAAGTTTCAATTAAATAACTGAATTGCCTAAGGTTCAACAAAGGATGCTAAAATTATGAGGTAAGGCACACTGAATAATGTAATTTTTTATGGTACCAAAGTATCACCCCCACAAATTATTGTATTTGATCACAGCAGGAAAAATACACTTCTACAATGGAGAGTCAGCAAACACCAACTTTAAACTTCATAAAACTTAGATTACTAATAGTGACATTATGTACCTCCCGTAATATGCAACATGAAATATAACATCACCTATGAAGTATTCTTGCCAAAACTTCTTTAATATGCATCTAACTCAAGCCTTTAAAATATAACTTCCAATTTACAAAATACACAGTGAACAAAGGAATAAGTTAAACAAAAGCACAAAGAAACAATCAGGTAACTCTAGAAAACAGGCCATTCTACAAGAATGATCTCGTCTTCTCAAAGAAATGTCAATATCATGAGAGAAACAGGAGTGGAGGAAGGAAATTTTCTAGATTAAAAGAGACTAAAAAGATAATCAAATGCAATACAAAAATCTTGACTGAATTCTGGTTTGAAAAAATCATTTTATGGGACAAATGGGAAAATTTTAAATATAGACTGAATATTAAATGCTATTAGGAAATGACTTATTTTTCTAGGTGTTGGTAATGGCACTGTGGTGATGTAGAGAGTATCTTTTTTTTTTTTTTTAAGTTTTATCTAAATAATCTCTACACCCAACATGGGGCTCTCAAACCAAAGATCAAGAGTCACATGCTCTTCCAACTGAGCCAGCCAGGCACCCCAGGAATATTTATTTTCTTAGGAGATATATGCTGAAGTATTTTGAGATAAACATCATAATAGTCACAGCTTTCAAAAGGCTCAGTGAAAGTATACACATGTCCATACATATAAAGAACAATAAAGCAAATACGGATGGGCCATTGATAACCTGAATCTAGGTGGCAGACATATCAATGTTCTTTGTCCTAATCATTCAATTTTTTCATTATTCTCTAAGTTTTTTTATTATTAAAAAAAAGTAGGGGAGAGGCTGGAAGAGAACCAAAAGAAGGTAGAGTTTCAAAAGAAAGTAAGGAAAAAATACGATCTAAAAATCATTTATAAACACATATCCACACAGTCATCTGAAGAACTTTCTTCTTTATATTTAAAAAGAAAAAGGGGCACCTGGGTGGCTCAGTCTTGTTAAGCATCCAACTTCGGCTCAGATCGTGATATGAGCTCAAGCCTCCCAAAGGCTCTGTGCTGACAGCTCAGAGCCTGGAGCCTGCTTCAGATTCTGTGTCTCCGTCTCTCTCTGCCCCTTCCCAAGTAGCGTGCATGCGCGCGCTCGCGCTCGCTCGCTCTCTCTCTCTCTTTCTCTCTCTCAAAAATAAACATTAAAAAAAATTTTTTTAAAGAAAAAAAATCCAGAGATTACTCAACCCACTATCATCTAATCAATATAACTAAACAGATTTCAAACAAATACTTACACATTACAAATAGCAATAGTACTACAATCTGTCAATGATTTAAGGAATGTTTGTCATTGGCAAACAGAACATTGTCTTATGATACCTCAATTGAAGTATCATAATACATTGAATCAAAATACATTCTAACATCCATTAAACTTACATAGTAAGAAATCAAGAAAAGCATTTCTTTGAAACTTCTTGAATTCAAAAATATTATCACAGTTGAAAGACAGCTAGCCGACTTTCTACGATTTACTTCTATTAGCAACAAACTTTGATTAGCCATTTATTCTAAATGCCACACAATGAATTCTTTAAATTCCTGACCTCATATTTAAATATAACAAGAAATAGACATATTTGCAGGAGAAAAGGAAAATTTGTTGAATATCAACTATGTGCCTAGTGCTTTACACAAAGTTTTTTTAACTCTAAATAATAATCTTTTGTCAGGTAAGTATTTCCAATTTGAGAGATGCACATTCTTAAAGCTCAGAAATGTTAAGTGACTTGCCTATAAATGACAGCTTATAAATGATGAGGCTGGAAACTGAATTGAGGTTGTTGGAAATCCAGGTTTGAAAGTCCATATTCTTTCTACTTGATTGGCCTTAATGGACTTAAATTAATATTTACAGACAGAAAAGCCCACCTAAGGAAAAAGTATGTTTAAAAGAATACCTTCATATTCAAAGAGCTACATAATGTCAAAGAAAAATCAAAACTGAGAAAAAGAAAAAATACACTCTAAAATGATTGCTGGTTGTAAAAAAAAAAAAAAAAATTCTTAGCAAGCCAGCTGTCTATGACATAGGACAGCTAGTACTTTCCTCACTGTACATGTAAAATTACACTCCGGTTGCCCGCTGGATGACCCCACTGCCAAAATATGCTAGCAACATAATTCACATTAAAACTCAGAGGCCAAACGCCATTTGGAAAGTGCTTTACATGTTTACTATACACATCTTCAGCAAGTTCACCATTCAAAATTAATAGGCTATATTAATAGGCTATTTTCAACAAATATTCTTTGATCTATCATATTATTTTCTACCACTCTGAAATATTAAACTTATAAACAAGAAAATCTACTTAAATATAAACATCCCACAACTGAATATTAGAATATTAGTAGAATGTGATTTCAAATTTGTCTGTTGCATGTAAGTATGCGAAAATTACATTTCTGTAATATAACAAATTATATTCGTTCCACAGGATCACAATCCCGATACCTATCTCTCGTATGTCTAAAGATACACACAAAATATGTAGAAAAAAACATTAAAAGAGTTTTCCCATTTAAAATTAAATCCTCTTTGAACTGGATTAGTAACTAGAAAAGGGCATGAGGTAGCTTACGGAGTTGTAGAAATATTCTGCATTTTACCATGGGTGTTGGTTACACTGGTGTGTTTACTTGGTGAAAATTCACTTAGGATCTGTGTACTTTTTTGTATACTTTAAAATTTATAAAAAAAACATTATACACACACACACATATACATATTTTTTTTAAATCCCCAATCTAAGTCTTCCTTCCTATATAGTAGGGATAAAAAAGAAGTTAAATACACAAGTAATTAGGAATTTCATTTGAGAGCTATGATAGACCTAAGCACTAAGTAGGAGCACACAGGAGTGGCATCTAACTCAATCTAGAAGAAGTAAAAGAAATCTTCCTGAAGATATACCTGAAACAAATCCTGAAGGTCAGATAGGAATTAGCCAAGCAAAGAATGGGTGAAGGGAAAGACAGGAAAGGAAGAGAGATGCAAAGAGAAAAAAGCACCTTATCTGGGCGGAAGCCTAAGTTCAATAAGGGTGGATCAAAGAATTTAAGGAAGAGAGCATGGGAGGAAAGCCTAGAAAAGTAATAGGTCATAAAGAATCTCACATACATGCCATGCTACAATTAAGCTTTATCCTGAAAGCAATGAGAAGACACTGAAGATCTTTCAATAGGAAAGGACATGATCAGATTTGTATTTGTACTACAAATGTCAACTATAGTGTCTGTCATGCTTGCAATCCCATTTTGTGAGAAATTAGCCCACACACTGCCCTGTGCTTTTCACCATTATGATCCTGCCCCACACCCACATGCACAAATAAACACATGGCCAACACTAAATGGCCAGGAGGGATCACATGTCCCAAGTACACAGGCTTACTAGTAGCCCATGAGAAAAAGAGCTGAGCCCAAGAGATGGTTTCTTAGAAATTCAAACCAGAAAATCCTAGGGAAAAGGAAGAAGTTAACAAACAGCTCAAGTTAAAATGCCAGCATCCAGGAGGCAAAATGTTGGCACAGGAGTAACACAGTAGTTATAAGGAGGCATAAATTGGGAATAAAGGGAAGCTGTGAGAGGAAAAACTGGAGTAGGGAGAAAAAAAGAGAAATCGTAAAAGTATCTAAGACACATTAACCACAGAGCACTAGGAGTGAAATATGTATTTTTCTGCTTTTAGTTTTATTTATTAAACTCCTGTTCTTCTTGAGACCAAGGTGTTTAACTTTTCCTAGGTTCCCTTCTGCATGTTTCCTTTTAAAAAGCACTCCACTACTTACTGTAACTTGAGTCTCTTTGCAAATGAAAGACTAACTAAAAGAGCATTTTAGAACACCTAATCTGGCAGCAGTGCAGAGAATGAATTGGAGGGTAAGACAAAACAAGAGGCAGAAAACTGAAAGCAACAAGACTGCTTAGAACACATTACAGGAGCACCAGAGACATTTCTGGTTAAAATAAAATAGAAACAACAAAAACAACAATAAATACGAAATTATCATGAGGGAGAATGTGGAGCACTTAGTGACGTTGGTAGTAAGGTACAGAGTGGACAATGATTCACAGGTTCCTGAAGACTTCTCGAGGAGAGAGTGGTGCCATTCACCAAGATAGGAAATCAGAAACAAAAATTTTTGTTGCAGTTTGTCTCCCTCTCCCCTCTCCTTTTTGGAAGAAAGAGAAGCAGAGAAGAGTTTTTATTCTGCACACATTTGAAGTGCTTGTGAAATGTGAATCCAGGAGGAGATATCCATTAGCAGTGATTCATAAGGAAAAGTTAGAGATCTATACAGCAGCTCTAAACTTAGAAATACATAGAGTCAGGGGGCACCTGGGTGGCTCAGTCGGTTGAGTGTCTGACTTCAGCTCAGGTCATGATCTCACAGTTCATGTGAGATCCCACAGTTCATGGGTTTAGTCCTATGTCGGGCTCTGTGCTGACAGTTCAGAGCCTGGAGCCTGCTTGGCATTCTGTGTCTCCCTTTCTCTCTGCCCCTCTCCCACTCACACTTTCACTGTCTCTCTTAAAAATAAACATACATTAGGGGCGCCTGGGTGGCGCAGTCGGTTAAGCGTCCGACTTCAGCCAGGTCACGATCTCGCGGTCCGTGAGGTCCGTGAGTTCGAGCCCCGCGTCGGGCTCTGGGCTGATGGCTCAGAGCCTGGAGCCTGTTTCCGATTCTGTGTCTCCCTCTCTCTCTGCCCCTCCCCCGTTCATGCTCTGTCTTTCTCTGTCCCAAAAATAAATAAATGTTAAAAAAAAAAATAAAAAAAATAAAAAAAATAAACATACATTAAAAAAAAAAAAGTCAATGTTAGATTTTAAAACATGAACCACCAGGGGTGCCTGGGTGGCTCAGTCGGTTAAGCATCCGACTTCGGCTCAGGTCATGATCTCACAGTCCATGAGTTCGAGCCCCGCATCGGGCTCTGTGCTGACAGCTTGGAGCCTGGAGCCTGCTTCAGATTCTTTGTCTCCCTTTCTCTAACCCTCCCCCATTCATGCTCTGTCTCTCTGTCTCAAAAATAAATAAACATTAAAAAAAATTTTTTTAAACATGAACCAAAAATTTTTGACTAATATTTATTTTAAATTAAGTTAATACAACTAAAAAATCATGCAAACTAGGAAACACTATTCTTGGTAAACTATATTTTCAAATATCCTACACTTCTCTACAAACAAAGAAGACTGAACAAACATCTACAATAGTAAAATTCAAATGATTAGAAAGGATGGGTTTATAGTACTAATTTCTACTGAGGTTTTACTTTTTAAAAAAATCTAATTTTACTCCCATTTCCCTCATAAACTAAGGCATTATTGTTAACTAAGGGAAAAAAACTATTAAATCACATTAGACCGTGAACCTCACTATTGATACGTAAACCATAATAAGATTTTTTAAAGAACTTAATCACTTGGGGCACCTGGGTGGCTCAAGTCAGTTGAGCATCTGACTTTGGCTCAGGTCACGATCTCACACAGTTCGTGAGTTCAAGCCGGGTCCAGCATCTGGCTCTATGCTAACAGCTCAGAGCCTGGAGCCTGCTTCAGATTCTATGTCACCCTCTCTCTCTCTCTCTCTCTGCCACTCCCTTGCTTGTGGGCTCTCTCTCTCAAAATAAACAAACTTAAAAAAAAATTAATCACTTACTTTACTAGCTTTAGACATTCAATTTCTATCTGTATGTAAATGTTGGATTTCTGTCCTATAATCTTTTCTCCTCTCATTTATACCTTTTGCCCCCAAATCTATTACTATCAATCCAGAATTTGATAATGAGCTTAAGACACAAATCCAGCTGCCTCCTGGCCGTCAGTATCTGACAGAAATATAATCACCCAAATCCAACCTGTCACAAATTCTTTTTTGACAAAAATAAAAATCCCATTCCTCCCTTCTATCAATTCCCACTTCAGTGAAAGGCAAAAGCTAGAAACCTAAATCTTCTATGAACCTTCTCCCTAATTCCAAATCCAATGAAATCACCAAGTCCTCTCTACTCCCAATACCCAAATCCAGACTCCCTATCATCATTTGCCTAATATTCCTGCCCTTAGCCTTAGACTACCCTTTAATCCACCCTCCTCACTGCAGCCAGTGACCTTTTAAAAATGCCAATCTGATCATTTCAGTCTCCGACTTTATATCCTTCAATAACTTATTTGATAAATATTGTAATCACCATCAAAGCTAATGAATCACTCCGTGAAAGCTCGGAGGTTCAATGAGAACTTTAGTTATATCCTTTTTTGTAGGTTCAATACAAAAGAATCATCAGGAAATTTTTTTAAATCTTGATAATTATTTACAACATACATGTAACAGCTGATACACTAAAAGAAAAGCAAATGAGACCGTTTGTAAAAGCAAAGACTAAAAATAATGTCAAGATCATAAAAAGAGAATACTATACAGCCCATGAATGTGGCATGTCCATATGTACTCTAATTGAATGAGCTCTAGGCTCTACTATCAAGTGAGGGGCAGTGAGGGGAGGTATAGAGTGTATAGTATTGCAAGCATTTGTGGTGCATTTTAAGAATATATTTGAGAATATAAATTTAAAAATCACAGGAAGGACCCACATAAAGATGGAAATAGTAGTTGCCTCTAAAAAGTAAAAACAGGTGGTTGGAGGATAAAGGGGGAAGAGAAACTTTTTGCTGCATACTCTTTAGAACCTTTTGACTTGTATACTATGTCTAGTTATTACCTGTAATTTTAATATGATTTTCTCCCGCTTCAGTTTCACACACACAAAAGAAAAAATTTTAAAGTACTAACTACAAAAACCTCACTATATACTTCATCCCTAGGTACTGATCACTTAGTGCATCATTACGTTTCCTTCTTGACAACTCAGGAGTTCAACTTCCACAAACAAGATTTTATTCACTATTTCACTACTGCTGAGAAGGCTGTTGGTAATGACATCAGTCAACACTGCATGATAACTGTACTTGCTCCTTGGAAAAGGAGCAGCACCAGGTAGCAGAAATTTATTACTAAATTGACATTAAAATCTTCAGGGATTAAGGAAAGCCACAAGTCTTATTTTTCCGGAAAATTCAAAAAACACGTTAAAAAAAAAATCGCCTTGTGTCACTCAAAAACAAAACAAAAAAATGTGTAAAAATCTTCCAGAAAGGGAAGCAAATGATACTACATGGAGACACAGTCACATCCCTTAATGTAATGTGATTTAATTCTTATAGAGGTCCCTAAATGTCAGACTGGACTACCTCACACGTTCTACAGAAGAGACAAGATGAAAAGCAGGCTGTATGACCTTATATTAGCACACACACCCCTGCCCTGGGCCCGCACTCTTCCCTGTCCCCTCCCTCCTTTGGGTGTCAGTTAGCCCCCTTAGGTCCCACTGGGGGGGGGGGGGGTAGGGAGTACACTAGGTTAAGCAAACACCCCTCCAGAATTTAAAGGCAAAACTCTTCCAACCAAAGAAAAGAGAAAGATAACAAGGTCTGCCTGAGAGGGCTGGGGGAGAGGCTGCTGTCTGATGGTGTCTACAGAGGGGCTGACACCAGATCCACTGGGAGGAGAGAGCATCAAGAACAGACTATCCGCAAGGCGAGGAGGGTAGGGTTGACGGGAAGCGAGCTGGGAGGGGTCCGCAGGCAGGGGGTGGGCTGCAAGGTCGCTCTGGGTTAGGGGGCGGCCGCGCCTGGGTGTCAGAGGAACTGTGACCGGGTCAGCTTACGGGAGGCCGTAACGGAGTCTGGAGGCTCCACGAGGAGTCCTAAGAGAGTCCGAAGGGGGGTTCTAACGGGCTGTGCTGGGGATGGGGGGCCGTGACAGAACCGTCCGGGAGCTGGCGGGCCGGAGTGGTGTCTGGCCAATGGAAGATACGATGGGTGGGGTCTACCGGGGACCCAGCGCAGCGATCTGGTGTCTGGGAGGCTCCTAGGCAGACCCGCTCACGGGGCGTCTCCGCTGGGGCGGGGCTGCCCCAAAGGAGCCAAAGAGCGAGACCGAGACGTGGGCCGGGCCGGGCGGCAGGGCCTCTGGGCGGCTTGGGCGGGTCTTACCTCGGGCTCCGCCGCGGTGGCCACTGCAGCCCCCTCCTCTTCGGGAAACGCCACCTCCTACCCGCGGCCCCAGGGTCAGGGCGCCGGAGACCGCAGAGGCTGAGGCCACCAAGAGTCAAACGGTTCCAGGAGGGTGGGCCCAGCTGCCTCAGGGTCCGGGAGAGCGGCCGCCGCGCATCCCCCGCCCTGTCAGAGAGACTCCGCCCGGCCCGCGAGGGCACATCCCCCGCCGCACCCCGCCCAGAGAGCACGCGTTGGACCGTCGCCTCAGCCGCTGTCGCCGCCTCTGCCGGTGCCGCGGGTGCCTCCTCCGCCGCCTCTCACAGTCCTTGCGGTACCCTCAGCAGCCACCGCCAACCGCCGCCGCGTCCCGCGTCCACTCAGGCCCGCGCGCCCCCGACCCCGCGCACGCGGCCCCGCCCCGAGCGACTCCTCGGCTGCAGACGAGCAGGCGCGCGCGCACTTACCTCCCACGCCCCCTACCGGAGCCGGGCAGCCTGCCGGCCCTGCCCCCGCACGTGACGCCGCCGGAGAGAACGGCTGGCGCTTGCGCGGGCACGCCCCATTCGTCCGCCCCAGGCGGCCCCGCCCAAACTTTTCTTCCTCACCTTACGGCAGAGCTCGGAACGCTGCCTCAGATTCTCACTCCACTAGAGAGGAATGTCGCAAGGTTGGGGTAGAAAACTCTGAGTTTACGACTGTAGCTCTCGCTTTCCGGCCAATACTGAGGTGCCTGAAGGCTGGTTGGGGTGGTGAGGCCCGAGGCAGGTAAGAAGCCGCCTCCCCACTTTGGTTGGTAAGGCGGTGTGTCCCGTCGGGGAGCTGCTTTGCGGCCCTAGCCGACTTAACGTGTCCTTGCCCCCTCCCCAGTTCTGGCGCAGGATTCTCAGCGCCGCCCCTCTTAGCCCCCGCCCCTTCCCACACACACGCCCTCTCCCCTCGCATTTCCCCGCCCCCGACCTCCGTTTCCTAGTCTCGCTTTCCATTCATTCCTCAGACTTTTCACTGAGTGCTTTCTGGTGCTTTAGACTCCAGGAAGTCAGAAGCAAATGAAACCGTTTCAGCTTTCTGAAGTGCTGTGTTACATGGGAGACTTTGAGAGAATCCGCAGTGGTAATAAAGTAAAATTATAATATAAGAAAAAAAAAAAAAGGCACAGGGTCCTCTTTGAGCATAGAAGAGGGGCCCCTGCTTGTGTGGAACGACTTGGGGAAACCTTTTCCAAGGTGACCTTTTGGCCACTCTTGTGTTAAAAGGCCAGTGAGCAGTAGCTGGTCAGAGAAACAGGAGACAAGCAGAGAGAATGACGGGCACAAAAGCGAATCATAGTATTGGCTGTTAAGAGTAAAAAGAGGAATAGAATATAGCTGGCGGAAGCGATAGGTGTAGATTACCCTTTAAAGAAGCATCATAGTAAGATTGTGAGAGAGTTAAGCATAGTAAGATTGTGAGAGAGTTAAGGGGCGAGAATGTGGGCCGCAAGAATGTTTTCTTTAAAGATGGGAGACTTAGGCATAGAAGTGGTCCACTTCGGGTTCCACGGTGGACCACTTCTATGCCTAAGTGGCACCCTTCATGGATAAGGGTGGCTGATTGATAGCTTCAGGAGCACTAGTGGAACTCAACCTTGTATGCATGTTAGAATAACCTGAGAAGTTAAAAAAAAAAAAAAAATGCTGTTGCTCCACCCAAGACCAATTGAATAAACCGGGACTAGGGCCCAGGCCATCAGTATTTAAAAAAAAAAAAAGTTTCTGAGGTGACTAACGCTGACGGTTGAGAACCAATAAAGGATGGGAAAGTAAGGAGGGGCAGGAAGTTGATGGTGTTGGCTCTGTAACATTAAGGTGGGAGTTATTTGATGAAAGAGTTGGGGCTGGAATGAGAAGCTTGAGTAGAGTGATGGAAGTTTTGGGTAACCACTCTGGGAAATGGGAAAAAAGTGTCATTTTTGCCTTTCCCTTCAACACAGTTACATCCCTCAATCTGAGGATGTAAAATGAAGTCCACTTCAGTTAGGGCTCTCTTTACTCTCCCTTTCCCTACCATCCAGCATTTATCAGCTGGGGATCCAACCTTAGGGCTGAATCAAGGGTATCTTTATTTATGTCCTCAAAAAAGATCAGTGCTAAGTCAATTTGAGATTCAAAGACTAACTTTACTCCCCTGGAAATTACTGCATACAGTGCCTTGCCAATTTAGAATCTTTTATTATTCATTTCATCAATCATTTAAGGAATAAGATATAAAGATAGTTAAGATATAGCCCTATTCAGGGGCACCTGGGTGGCTCAGTCGGTTGGGTGTCTGACTTCAGCTCAGGTCATGATCTCACGGTTTGTGAGTTTGACCCCTGCATCGGGCTCTGTGCTGACAGCCTGGAGCCTGCTCCGGATTCTGTGTCTCCCTCTCTCTGCCCCTCCCCTGCTCGTGCTCTGTCTCTCTCTGTCTCAAAAAGAAAAAAAAATTAAAAAATTTTAAAGATATAGCCCTATTAAGACCTCATAGTATTAGGGAAAACAAACCTTTAAAAAGAATAATTCACTTGGCAAGCAGAGGTCTGTATAAGGCAATGCCAAAGCCAGTGAGTGCAAGGCTACTGACTATTAACTAGGGCTAATTCAAAAACCAGTCTATCTGCCTCCAGATAAAAGACAGTTACTGTTGTCTGGTATGACTAGGGCTTAATATGGAGAGTAGGGGTGGGGCAGAGATAAAGGCGATAAAGTGGGTGTGAATAAGATTATGAAGAGCCTTGAATTCCATGCTAAAGTGTTTAGATAATCTATAAGCAATTAATAGGTATAAAAAACAAAGATAAAATAATCTTTTTTACACCACAGACTTCTTTGGCAGCCTGGCCTATGAACCCTATCTCAGAATAATATTTTTAAATATATAAAATAAAATGCATAGAAATAAAATCAATTTTATTGGAAGTTTTAAAATATTCAAACAACTGTATGATGTAGTTACATATGTGCTTCTTTATGCATTAAATAATATCTGGCAGCAGGCCTAATTATGTAATTTCAAAATAGTGATGCATATAAATTATATTTTGAGATACTCGTAGTAACTTCAATGTGATATTAAAATATCATATTTCTATTGGTGACAAAGACATAGGGACTGCTAATACTGCTGTGGATTATTGCCTATACTTATTGAAGAAAATGCTAAATTTCAGCTAGAGATTATTAAAAATCCAGAATGCAATTTTTTTCCCAGTCCAAGTTCATGGAACCCTAATTCTAGCTGCATCCTGGCCCATGGACCCTAGATTTATAAAAAGCTGACTGTAATAGTTTTTTTAAACAAGAGCATGATAGATCACTTCTCTGTTTCAGAAAAATACTAGAGTAGTTTTCACTTCCCAGCCTCTCTGTGGAAGTAGAGAACTGGCTATTTTCTTCTCCTCTTATACGGTAGGGGCAGCAACCAGTACTAATTAATCCACTGTTGCCTAATAATTTGGGCCTGCGAGAGTATTGTACTTGTGCCTATGTATGTAGGAGCAGTACTAGGAAATAAATTGGGAAAGATAGGCTGGGGCTCTTTTTGTGGAAATCATTGAATGTCAAGATGTAATTTGTACTTAATTTGGTAGATAATGGAGAGATGTTAAAATCTTTGGAGTAGAATAATGTAATTATTAGAGTTCTGTTTGAAAAATTAATCTAGAAGTAATGTGTAGGTTGGATTGTCAGAAGATAGGAATGAAGAGACTAGACCAATAAATAATCTTTAACTAAATTTTACTGTAAAGTGATCTCTAAAGGGTCTGTTAAGTTACTTTGTTTCCCCAGTGTGACTGACCAGTCTAAAGAAACATAGATTGAACTAAATTACATACCTTTCTACAGAGATGCGCTTACCAGTGTGGAGGTCCATTAGCATTTTACATGTCAAGAGGCCAGCCCGTTCTTTTGTATTATAAGTGATAATGTTAGTACTTTTGATAGGCAGTGGCTTTACCACATATATAGGTTCCCAGGTGTTGCTAAGGCCTTTCTTAGTTAAATTCCATCTACATGTGTTAAATCCTACATTTCTGACTTTTTAAGGTCAAGATTTCTCTCTCCTTGTCAATCCCTTAAACCTCTTGGATGAGTAAAATGCATTAGCAAACAAGAAGGAAGTCCTTGAAGCCTAACCTGTCTCATTAGAAATTGATCAATACCAAACTATGTGAAATTTACTGCCCAAATTCTAGCTAGTTCCCAACTTGTGTGCTTTTTTAAATATATTCAAAAAATTAATTATGGGGTCCAAATATTACTAATCCAAATAAGTAATGTGAAGTTAACTTTCTGAACCAGATTCTCTGAGAGACTACTTTCTTCAGCATGACTAGCTATATTGATCTTGTCCGTCTAACTTTTGGAGAACATTTGGACAGCAATATGGTTTAACAGACTGAAAATCAAGTTTATGTAGAGGCTAAGGTTCATCTGTCTGTCTCCTTTTTAGGGGAACCAGGAAACAGGTCTATCTGAAAGCAGAAAGAATACTGGAAATTTTTGAAGCTTTTTAAGAATTTTTATTACAAAAGATCTCGGAAATTTCCTTTCTCTGGCTTCTGATTAAGTGGCTACTACCCCTTCCACACCTTTATCTGTTATGAAAGCACCAAACACAGTCCTGATACTGAAAAAAATTGTCCCATTTACAATTATTATATTCGAGCGTCTAGATTACAGGTTAAAAAACGTGAGGACTTCCTTCTCTTATGGCCAGTGAATAAATAAATACTCTCTCATAGTAGAGTGGTAGGTTCAAGTCCTCCATCAAAGCAATAGCTTGGAGATTTCTGACCTTAGTTGGCTCTAATTTTCTCACTACTATTTGTTGTAGCAACTTGGTACTTTACATTAGCAGCTAAAATAAATAGTTGCTGGAAATGTTTAGCCCTACTTAATAGCATATAATTAAAATTTGGTTAGGTAGTTCACAAATATTTTGTATTAATTAACATTTACAGACAAATTGCTAAGACAGAAAATTCTCTATGTGTTTTTGGATCCCTTCAGATCCTGCTTTCCTATCAGCACAATACAGTAAAACATAAATTCATTATTTTTTTCATTCATTCATTATTTATTGAACCCCTGAGTGGCTCAGTCAGTTAACCAAGCTGACTCTTGGTTTCAGCTCAGGTCATGATCTCTCAGCCTCGTGGGTTCCAGCCCCAAGTCAGGCTCTGCACTAGCAGTTGTGGAGCCTGCTTGGGATTCTTTCTCTCGCTCTCTGCCCCTCCCCCACTTGCTCTGTCTCTGAGCAATATATAAAAAAACTTTTAAAAACTTTCATTGAGCCCCTACTATGTGCCAAGCACATTTTTGAAACTCATTAATTAGGAGTTTGTAATAACAATTTACCTCTTAACTATCTATGAAAAAAAAATACTTTACCAGGCTTTGAAATCTACAGGACAAATAAGATTAAAACTTGATGAGTTTTTCATACTCTTTCAAACTGTGTCTGCATATAGCTATTGTGTGCTGAACACAGTGGTTATTTATGAAATCAGGCAGATAGTAACTTCAGCTTGATCACACCTTATTAGCTTTAATTTGTTTATACGTATGATAAAATTCTGTCCACTCCTTCATAAAATGTTATCTTACTCAAACCCCTCATTGAACCTATTGGCCTCCCTACACTCTGTCTTTACAACCCCAGGTATTTCAAATTTTGCATTTGTACAAAGTCATTTCTTGGAAGATTTTAAGCAAAACACAGCTTAAGGAAAGGCTGGTGTTTACATCAAGTTTATAGTAAGGAAAAAAATTGTAGTACAATTAGAAATGGAACCTTTGAGTTAGAAACAGTAGACTGAAAATAAAATTATTTTCATGGTCAATGACATCTTAGCCATTGATAGCCATGCCTAGTAACAGAACAGTAAATAGAAAACCTTGGTGCTAGAAGAAATTCTAGAAAGTCTTCTAGTTTATCTTCCTGGCCCAAGGCAGGACCAAATGGAATTTATACTTAAAATACTTTAAAGTTAAGTATTCTGGTAGGAGAGTTAACAGGCATCATCATCATACCAAGTAGTTTTTCTACTTTGAGAGCTGAATTCCTCTATTTGTAAAATATTGATGTCAAGAGGAATATTGTTCAATTTATAAATAATTTATACAATTGAGAAATCTTCCTGTTTATAACAATTTTGTGTTTTTAGGAGTTTTTCAAAATGTATTTTACTTCTATATTTTATTCAGGAGAAACATTTATTAAATTTTCTCCAGTTTGTCAAGCACTAAAGAAACGGGGATGCATAAAATCTAATAATTTCTGCCCTCAAGAGGGATATATAAATCTTGATGGTAATTTTTACATTCTACTTTATACATATATTTAGGTTTAGGCTAGCATTAAAAGGAAACGTTTAATAGGGGGAAATTGAAACCAAAAAAAAAAGTTTGAACTTCCTTCCTGAAAATATTTCTGCTTATGCTGCCATGAAAAGCACATTTGGTCTTTGGATTTGATTCTTTTTGTGAAATTGCAAATGGAATCATACATTAGAAGTTGGACATAATCTAATTTTAGTAAATAGATTAATTTTACATCTTTGTGTTTGAATATTTATAGAAGAGATATTAGACTTTCTCTGTTTTGTTTTTTCTTTTCTTTCCAGAGGACAGAAGAGACCAGTGAGTTGAAAGAACAGACATATTTTAGGTCAGTGTAAGAGTGGGAGATGGTATATCCTTTTTTTTCCTGAATGGAAATAGCTGTATTTATTGGTTATATGCTTATTATAAAAAGAAAGGGGAAAAATATAAAGCAAACAGTATTAAAAGGTAGAAGGAAAAAAGTGTTAAGAAGCATTAATAATTCTCTTTTTTAAACTATATTTAAACTTTGGCTATCATTCTTGATTTTTTTCGTGTATATTTTCTTGTATAAATTTTTATATAAACTTCCTTTTCGTAGCATATCACAAACATATTTCCATGTCAATACATTGGTATCTACAACTTTATTTTTTAATGACTGAAAATATTTCATTGTATGAAAATCTATTATTTAAATTAATCAGTCCTCTTTTGAACTTTCAGATTGTTTCAGTAGTTCTTTTATAAATATTGCTGTGATGAACATCCTTCATAAATTTTTGCACACATCCTTAATATTTCCCTTAAGATAAATTTCTGAAAGTGTCATACCTTCACAGAGACATTTCTTAAGAATTAAAATATAATGGCAAATTACCCTTCAAAAAGCTTGCATATGTTTATATACTCCTGTCAACAATGAGAATGCTTGTTTTTCCCATGGTCTCTCAGCAATGCTAGTTATTACCTGTTTTCCTCATCTTTGCTAATTTGATAGATAAAAAATTAAATCTTGCTTTAACTTGATTTCCTTTGATTACTAGTAAAGTGTTGAGTATCTTTTCATGCATTTATTGGCCATGTAAGTGTATTAAGCTCCATTTTCTTCTAATATTTTTGTTTCTTAACATTTAAATGTTATTCCACTTAAAATATGAGTTCATATAAGGTATGAGGCGGAGATCTAACTTCTTTTTTTTTTTTTATCAAATGATTAACATTTTGCCTCACTGCCATTTATTAAGTAACTCAGCAAGCACGTCCCAAACTTCACTGCACAGCCAATAAGGTGTTAATAGATATTCTGTTTAAAAGGAAAAAAAAAGTGTCTCGTGGTCAAATGAGTTTGGGGGAAAAAATAAGACCAAGAAAAGTTACATTTCCTTATTACAAAACTTCTAGTCTCTAATATGATTGTGTGCATTATGAACCTCCAATGAGGACTTTTAGGATGAAGCATTTCCCTAACTTATTTAACCATATAACCTTATTTTTTTTCTTTCAAGAAATACCTTTGAAATCTGTGGAAGTGTACTGTCCAAAATAGTAGCCAATAGCCACATGTAGATATTTAAATTTAAGTTTAAATTAATTAAAAATTAAATGTTCAGTTCCACAGTCTTATGAGCCACATTTCAAGTGCTCAGTAGCCACATGTAGCAAGTGACTACTGTATTGGACATTGCCAATAAGGAACATTTCCATTATCATCAAAAGTACTATTGGACAGCACTCTTTTAGAACACAATTCATTGAAACTGACTCCCAACCTATTGGTTTTCTACTGAACCAGCAGCTTCTTCCCTTACTTGTATCAGATTGGCTTCCATTGAATTGTAAATTTTCCCTTTAAGGTAGTTTTTATTACCTTTTATGTAATTACCTTGTTGTTTTTTACAACAAATATTCCAGTAATATACATTTTAAGGATTTCAAGATTAAGATGAAAAAGTAGTCTCTTCCTTTTGCTAAAATTAAGCCTTCGTTTAGGAATTGTTCTATACTATGAATTCAATATTAGCTTCATTTAGCTACAGAAGTTGGAAGATGTTATAAACTGTTACTGCAGGGTTTGTGTATACTGACAATACACAATTAACATCGTTGCTCCACTCAGGTCGAGAGAACAATTTTCTCTGGAGTTAGCATTCACCCTTCTTCTGCCAAAGGTAAAGCACAGAGCAGAGTCATGCCCTAGCTAAATCTATGTTTGATGACTTTGTGGCCTTATAAAAAAGACAGATGTGCTTTATTTTCAAGAAATCTCTAAGGCCCATTATTACCACCCCAAATATAGGGAGCAGGGAAGACAACTCTTTTTGAGTCCGCTATATATGTCAGATGACATGCTGAGTGTTTTCACTCATGTTTTTATTTTATGTAACAGTCTATGAGGCAGGTGTTATTATTACCTCATTTTACAGATGAGGAAAATGAGGCCCAGAAAGAGAATAAATAACTTGCCCAGATTCACACAGATAGGCAAGTGGCAAAGTAGAGCCTGGACCCAAAGCCTCCTAGCCCCAAAACATAGAACTAAAATATATTTTGTAGAACTTTACAAATAGAACTATGAGGAGGTTATTGTCTCCCCAGTTCACTCTTCAGTCTTCCTTACCATCCACCAAGGCCAAGTACACAGGTCTTCTTATTTCTGAAGGAGTTTACTATTAAGTGAAGAGGAGAAAAGACAAAACACAAAACCAAAGCAGAAAGGGGGATGTTACAAACAATGCAAACGTCTTAAGAGGACTTATTTCTCTTTTTACCCTGAATCTATATTTTCTGATTCCTTTTTTGAAGTGTTTCATTCATCTGGCAAATATTTATTGTACCTCAGATATGCCAAGCACAGTGCTCCCTGTATAGAAAGGAAATATCCCTAGGAGAGTTCTAGATGGTTCTTGGTTCTTTTGCTGGATCCCCTTCTGTCTCCTTGTCCCCCACCCCATTAGTAATGGGATCGTCATCCTTTATGGTCACCCTAACTAAAACCCACAGACAATTTCCTAATGATTCTCTTTCTCTAATCACTTATTGAGTCTCTGTCTACAATACCTTTCCTCCTTGCCTCCCCATTTCTACCATTTCCCCTGATTTAGGCCATTTCCTCCTACTTACACTTTCAATAAAAATCTACTTGATCTCTTCCTCCAGTTGCTCTCCCTACCAATTAATCCTATGTACTATGGCTGAATTATTAAACTTCCTAAAGCACCAGCCTTGCCATTAATGGATTCCCATTTCCTCAGTATAAATTCCAAATTCTTTCACCTGGACTTCAGTCTGTTACCATTTAGCTTCTAATAATTTTCCTCTGACCTTCATCTGTACCCCTATTCCTACTTCATTCCAGCCAGACTGGAATGAGCCTCTAGGGGCACTTCCCTTGCCTCTCTTACCTTCTTAATGCCTTTCTCCATGCATCTAATTCTATATGCCTTTCAAGAGCCAGCTTTTATGCCACTTTTTCCTGGAAGTCTTTCCTGATCTCAAGTCTCCTTCCCTTTCTTAGCCAGAGGTGATTGTTCACTCTTCTGAACTCCCATACATTTTATTTCTGCCCTTTGTGGGTTTCTGATCTTATTGACTATAAGCCATCTTACACATCTTGGTATCTCCCACAACAGCTATTAGGTACACAGTAGGTGCTTATTGAGTAAAAAGAATTGTATATTCACTATGTATTCATTATAACATAATAGGCTTATGCTCAGTCAGGGTAGGAACTATGACTATTTCATTCCCATTCTGTATTTTCAACCCCTAGCACAAAGGAAACACTCAGTAAACATTTGTTAAATAAAATACATCACAGTTATCAGTTATTGGGATATAAATTTCCTTGAGACACAATAGATGTCTGGAAATACTACTTTATGTTATATTTTTTAAAATATTAGTTACCAATGTTTCTTCATTTTATATTGACAAATACTCCAGGATAAAGGTCATGTATTAATATTCTCACTTTACAGAAGAGGATACTGAGGCTTAAAGAAATTGAGTAGTTTATTTATGATCATACGGCCAATGAGTAACAGAATTGAGTCTAAAATTCAAGTCTTCAGATGCTAAGTTTAGAGTTTTTCTTCGCTAACAATGCTTTGGCCAAAGGCTCCTTTGGTTCCATTTGCTTTAGAATTGTTGGGGTTAAACTATTGCTAGCATGCTGGGTGGAATAGACCTAGATCCTTGACTGACCCATTGTCTGGATGTTGGATATTTTCAAAATCAAACAGAACACTAAAACCATTTTCTGAGGGTGCCTGGGTGGCTCAGTCGGTTAAGCGTCCGACTTCAGCTCAGGTCATAATCTTACAGTTTGTGGGTTCAAGCCCCGTGTTGGGCTCTGTGCTGACACCTCAGAGCCTGGAGCCTGCTTCAGATGCTGTGTCTCCCTCTCTCTCTGCCCCTCCTCCACTTGTGCTGTTTCTGTCTCTCCCAAAAATAAATAATAAACCTTAAAAAAAAAATTTAAGCCCTTAAAAAAAAACAACTATATATTCTGAAGGAAATCTTGGCCACTTATGTCACTCCTTCCAAGGTGAGATGCCTGTCTTTTCAGGAACTCTTCTCCTTGTAGGCTTCTATCCCTAGTTGGGTTGGCTATTAATATGTGGGTCTGATTTCAGTGTAGAGAGTAGGTCTCCAGGTATTTGCCAGGCAGTAAAATCTGGTACTCACCACTACATAGTATTCGTTGAGAGCAGGGGGAAGAGATTGGGGGAGCTTTGCTTGATGCACAAGCAGTCATTCCATTTTCATATTAATTTACTCTTAAGTCACATCAGCAGCAAGCTGAGAACCTAGCCTCCATAGACTTGTTTTTACTAGACTGCTGTTAATTCATTTGCCATCAGACTGGATATGAAGGATCGTTATAAGAAACAACTTCATCTATCATAAGAATATTGAGGGACATTATTCATTATGATACACCTTGTCTTTTATGAAAATTGCTTGAAAAAAAAACTGCCTAACCTTAATACAAAGAATGTTTTTACCTCTCCTGAGCAATTGCTTTGTTTTTACCTTACGGACATTGTGAATGTTTAACTTTATAGTCTCTGGTTAGCTGCCAAAAATCTTAGAGCCAAATTTGTGGCCCACCCATAGCAAATGTGCTCTATGCCTCGTTAAACTTTGTTCCAGGCTCTAGTTTATGTCTCTCCTGAAGTTATTCTCTTTTCTTAAGAAAATCTTAGAGTACCCTCTTTCCCTTGGCCCCTGGGTGTTCCGTATCTGCAGCCCCCAGACCTCGCCTTCCCAAACCCCGACCCAGCTGCCGCCCACCCTCAATGCTCCTCTTAAAAGCTTGGTCGCCCCCGACGTCCAGGTCTGGATACGGAAGCCAAACCGGGGTCTGCCTTGAGGGACCAGCAACCCACCCCACCTGGCGTCCCCTTCCCTTCCTTCCCCCTGAAAAAAAAAAAAAAGAAAGAAAATCTTAAGATTTGGGGCACCTGGGTGGCTCAGTCGGTTAAACATCCAACTTCAGCTCAGGGCATGATCTCATGGTTCATGGGTTTGAGCCCTGCATCTGGCTGTGTGTTGACAGCTCAGAGCCTGGACCCTGCTTTGGATTCTGTGTCTCCTCTCTCTGCCCCTCCCCCACTTGCACTCTGTCTCTCTCTCAAAAATAAATAAACATTTTTTAAAAACCTTTTTTTAAAGAAAAGAAAATCTTAAAATATTTTCATTCGATCTTATGTTGTATATTTATATTAATATGTATGTGTATATACATATGTTTCTCATAAACAGCCCTATATTGTTCCTGAAATAGTTCAGATTATATACTATATGCACATAAAACCATCTTTGGTGCTTCTTAATTACCTAGGGGTATATTTATTTTTTCTTACAGGTTTTTCAGACTTTTGATTACAGAAAAATGTCTGTGCCACAAAATTTTATTATTTTAGTAGTGTAATCAAATGGTAAAATACCTGGTCTGATGGCCAGAATTGATTATTAATGGCTAGAATTAATTGATTATTCTAGCCCAGTCTTTCACAGAAATGATATTATTATAATATGCTTTGTTTTATACTCTCAATCTGCATGTGATCGTTTATTGCTTTGGATTTTTAGTGATGTTGTAATGCTGTCAGGTCAATGCACAGCAGTTAACTCTCTCTGGCTTAAATATGTTATCTTGCACATTTATCAGACTTCTTTGTTAGTACCTTACCTTCGGTGATCATGAGCATATTAATCTTATCATATACTTTGTGTTGCTGTACTCTAAGTTAGTCATGCTTTTGTTTGGAAAAGATAATATGAAGAGATATTTGCTTCCAAACTTCATTTGCTTTCACTGGTGTGGAGCGCTATGTAGATGTTCTGATCATCTTACTAATACCACTTAATAATATAAATGCTCTTGGAACAACATTTTATATTCTTGTAATAACTTCAAGTAAAATTATTTGGCCTTTCTGCAACTCACTGAGGCATGTAAGCAGATATATGCCCTTTTTACAGACAACAAAGCAAAGACAAAATCATTTAAATTTTGTGATAAAACTAGGGCTAGATCCAGGTCGCCTGATTCCTGTGCCTAACTACCTTTCAATGATAAAAATTTCTAACTTATAAACATTACATAATCTTTATCTTACCCCTTGAAGTTAAAGATGAGAAATGGATGAGGAAAACTAGATCACTCATACTCAAAACTGAGCAGAATCAGGAATGATTTTCATTTGTAAAACTCATGATTTTCTGTTCTTGAAATGTTCTTTCATTTATCTTTTTTTCAAGTTTATTTATTTATTTTTGAAAGAGACAGAAAGCACAAGCAGGGAAAGGACAGACAGAGAGAGGGAGACACAGAACCTGAAGCAGGCTCCAGGCTCTGAGCTCTTAGTGCAGAGTCCGACGCAGGGCTTAAACCCATGAACTATGAGATCATGACCTGAGCCAAAGTTAGACGCTTAACCGACTGAGCCATCCAGGCACCCCTGTAGTTCCTTTTAACTACAGCTCTAATCACTGTCACTTTCCATTATGGAATGAGGAAGCAATATTTTTATCTTATCTCGAAAATAAATGTTGAAATGGAAACTATTTCCCTTGTTAATAAGCAACATTTTTCTTCAGACTCTTTGAAAATTCACTTTAATGTAAAAATAACTTGCCATTGTTATCATGCATATTCATTAAAGGACCAAATATAGGGTTAATGGTAGGAAGTTTGATAAATGTCTGTTATAATTTTAACCAATCTCTGCATTTAAAGAGGAAGATAAAAATTCATGCTTACTGTTTCAGCATGAAAATTTTCCAAAGTTCTCATTTTAACTAATTGTTAACACACAATCCAGAAGCTAGAGTCTGTTGAATGTTTACTCTCAGGCAGGCATTATTGCTAAAAACTTTACAATTGTATTTAATCTTTAAAAAAAACCTGTAAGAGTAGCTACTATTTATGATCCCCATTTTACAGCAAGGTGTCATATTCAGCAGTAAATATTATCTTCTGCCTCTCCTTCAGCTACTGGAATTTCTGATCAGCCCTGGTCAGGACAAGATGGACCCTGTAGTTTTGAGTTACATGGACAGTCTACTGCGGCAATCAGATGTCTCGCTGTTGGATCCTCCAAGCTGGCTCAATGACCATATTATTGGATTTGCCTTTGAGTACTTTGCCAACAGTCAGTTTCATGACTGCTCTGACCATGTCTGCTTCATCAGTCCCGAAGTTACCCAGTTCATCAAGTGCACTAGCAACCAAGCAGAGATTGCCATGTTCCTTGAACCCCTAGACCTCCCCAACAAGAGAGTTGTATTTTTAGCCATCAATGATAATTCCAATGAGGCAGCTGGGGGAACCCATTGGAGTTTGTTGGTTTATGTCCAAGATAAAAATAGCTTTCTTCATTATGATTCCCATAGCAGAAGCAACTCAGTTCATGCAAAGCAGGTAGCAGAGAAACTGGAGACTTTCTTAGGCAGAAAAGGAGACAAACTAGCCTTTGTGGAAGAGAGAGCCCCTGCTCAACAAAACAGCTATGACTGTGGGATGTATGTGATATGTAACACTGAGGCCTTGTGTCAGAACTTCTTTAGGCAACAACCAGAATCACTACTGCAGCTACTCACTCCTACATACATCACAAAGAAAAGGGGGGAATGGAAAGATCTCATTGCCAGACTTGCCAAAAATTAGCTATCAAAGAATATTTGCGGCTGTTGAAGTCTCCTCTTTCTGCCCATCCCCATCTATTGGATGGCTGTAATCTCAGTGCCTGAAAGAAGATGCCTGATATCTTATTTTTCCCTGGAAGAATGTCATCTTCTGCATTATCCACATGGAAAGTTTCACTTTAACCCTAACTTGAGAGCAATATGCTCTGTGAAAATGTCTTGAAGTTATGCATCAAAACCTTAAAACCACGCTGTCTGAACATTTATTATTTCCCTTTTTGTCTCCCTTATTCCCATTGGCTTATTCAAAGGAAAAGCAGTGATCTTTAAAGAAACCAAGTGTATGTCATATCCAGAAGAATGTAAGAAGAACATTATAGAAGAATCAAAAACTTATTGCACAGCCCTGCATATTTAAAGAGATCAACTGGCTAGAAGCAGGTCAAGATCTAACCTAATTCAAGATCTAAATATTCTAAGAATCAGTTATTCAGTTCTGTGATACCTCTTCCATTCTCCGTGCAGAGGCTTTCCCAGCTATCTTTGTAACCTTTGCAGATATTTGATAAAGATGATGTTAGCCCATCTTCCCCCACTCTATTCCTGGAGTGTTTTAAGAAAGGGGGAATCTTTAACTTCATTAAAATAAATGGCTGTTGGACCTTTTAGTTTGCTCAGTGAATGGGTTGACTTGCTCCTCTGCATTGATAACAGCTTTTCTTCACCTTGTCTGTTAGCCATGCAACACTCCTTCCTTTTATATCCAAAGTTCTGTGGTTTTAAAACTTATAGCCAATAACTTCCCAAGGTTGCCTGTTATTTCTAATAAATATTGCTGCTTTCTAATAGTCATAGTTTTTCCTTTCCTCTTTATCCATAATCTGGCAGAATTGTTTTCAACCATGGTGATTTCAGGACTATTATCATATCTGAAACTTGCAAACTGAAAGTTGGCTTGTTTTTTTTTTTGTTTTTTTTTTTTTGCAGTTATAAAGCAGATAAAGTGAGCTTTCTCAACCCTTTCACTTAATTCAAAATGCAGACGATGTAATCTTTAAAATATGGAACCAAGAATAAAAAGAAATGCTATCCCTCCTAAATCATTGATGTGTTTTTTTCTGAGTTGTTTCAAATAATTAACAACCCGATATGTTGGGTACACACATTAATTCTATTCCTAATGAAAACTAGATTGCAGTGCTTACGAGACTTAAAAACCAAAGATTAGTTTCAGCTGTGAAATTTATTTCACCTCCCTCCCCAACCTAACCTTGCCCCCAGCCCTCATAGCCCAAAATAATCTCACCACTCAGTAACCACAAAGGCAGTAACTCCATTCTTTTTAGTCAGGGGAGTGGGGGGAAACCACAGTGTAAGTAATACAGGTTACATAGCAGGCCCAAGTGAACATGAGTTGAAACTGAAAGTCTGAGAAAGTTACAGAAAAAGTTTCCATTTCAAGTCAGTATGTTTTGGATAAAAAGGAGACCTAATGAAGATGGGAACAGGCAAAAAAAAAAAAAAAAAAAAAAAAGATTAGGAACTGGCAATCAGCCATAGAGGTGAAATAGGGAGGGAAGGGGAGTAAGAGAAGTGACATGGAATGCTGAAGCCATGATTGTAGATAAAGATAAGAAGACAATATTATTTTAGTAACTGTTGACTTAGGTATCTAGTCTAGACTATGAAAAAGGCAAATGCTCTCTGGGAAAAGTTGTTTCTATAATGCAAAGTATGTCTGTTTAAATGTCAGATTGTCTCCCTCTTATAAGTTAATACATATGAGAGCAATCTTTCCTGACTCCCTAAAAGTCATACCAGAAATAAATTACATTTTGAACTAAACTAGTAAAGTCTTAAAAAAAAAAAAATCTAAGGTCTCCTTTTCCAAATGAATAACGTGATTGGACTGTGCCACAAGTTAGTCTTCTATAAAACTTTTGAGTATGGAATTTTTAAGTATTAGCATTATAAATGACAGGAGACTTTAAGAGTTGACTTGTAACATTTCACTAGATACTTTAATAGCCATAGGTCATGTGCTTGCTTGACCATACACCATTGATGCTATGTGATACAAAATAGGGAAAAGATCTTTTGTGGTATTGTTTCCTTTTCTCAGAGTCAAAAGAATCCAGTCTGCAAAACGCAGCTTCAAAATATTCAAAAGGAAAGCAAGATTTTTAGAACTGGATTGAGCAATTGTTACACTGAACTTCCCTGCTTTCAAATACCCTGATGTATTGCTCCAAAAGTATATTCATACTTGTCCAACCCATGTCTCTTGGAATTTAGAAAAGTTACCACTTATAAACTCAGCTGTAGATGGTGGTCAAAAATAAAAAATTATCAATGGGCTTTTTTTTACTTGAGTATAGCTGACACATAATGTTACATTAGTTTTAGGTATACAGTGATAATATATTAATACAGATTAATATTAATACAGGTAATATATTAATACAGATATTTAATCCTGTTCAAATCATAAATATTTCTCCTCTTTTGTTAGATGGCTGTTAAAGTTCCTAAACACTAGTCCTAACTGGATCAGAATAATGAAAAAGCCACAAGTGGATTATATTTCTGATATAATCAGAATACCTTATTATTTTCACTGTAAATTTTACTATCTCCATATTAACCATATGTTTTAATAAAACATATTTCATTAAAATGACAAAGTAGAATTTCTTAGTCTTGGTTATCTACTGATACTGAAGTTTTTTTCTTCCATCACTTAAAATAGAAAAGGAGAAAATACAAAAATTTACATGCTGTGCTCATGGGAAAGAACATGAGTGTTTTAATCAAATTCAAGCCCCATCTGTTATAAATGTATAGCCTCAGGCAGGTTTAAGATTGAGTCGCCTTGGGGTGCTTGGGTGGCTCAGTCTGCTAAGCAGCCAACTCTTGATTTCAACTCTTGAAATCAAGCCTTAGTGTGGAACCTGCTTGGGATACTCTCTTTCTCCCTCTGCCCCTCTCCCCCACTTGCACTCTTTCTCTCTCTCACTCTCTCTCACAAATAAATAAATTAAAAAAAAAAAAAAAGGTTAAGTAGCCTCATTTGCAAAATGAAAGTAGTAGTGTGTTTAAGCAAGTGCTATAAGGATTAAATATTATAGGTAAAGCATACAGTAGACACTAAAATAAACCTATTGCCATCTATCTCACTACCGAGTTCCATTTTAAGTCTAGCAACAAGTTTAAAAAATTAGTTGTTTTTTTAAGATTTTATTTAAGTAATCTCTACACCCAATGTGGGGCTCAAACTCACAACCCTGAGATTAAAGAGTCACACACTCCCACCAAATGAGCCAACCAGGTGCACCTGAAAACTTAGTTATATTGTAACTAAACAGCTGTATAAAAAATGGCCTGATAGTTAAAAACTTAGTCAAGGATTGTAAATGGCAACAGCTAATCTTCCTATCACTTTATAATGTACAAGTTACTTTATGTTACTAGATATTATAATTATATAATCTCACTTAATTGTCATGTTTTGCCAGGTATCATCATTCTAGTCATAGATCAGAAACAAACTCAGAGAAGTTCAGTCACATGATTGAGAGTAACCAGAACTCCTTACTTGAACATTTTAAGTAATCTCTCACTTTATACATTTCATAAATTCAGCTGGTATATTAAGACAGCAATATTGAGAAATTGTCATCTCAATTAACTGCTGGGTAGCAGAACCTATATAACTGGCTTTGCTTTATATGTTAGGTCATGTTTGGATCAGCTCCTGACATTGATCTACCGATCTAATGCATTTTAAAAGCCCTACATTGTACTTCCTTTCACATTCCATGCATATGAAAGATGGGAAGTAGAAAGAGAGCAGCAGCCTTGGGTATCTCATAAAAAAGAGCTTAAAAGAATTTCATTTTATACAAGTAAAACTGAGCAAAGGGGCGCCTGGGTGGCTCAGTCGGTTAAGAGTCCGACTTTGGCTCAGGTCATGATTTTGTGGTTTGTGAGTTTGAGCCCCGCGTGGGGCTCTGTGCTGACAGCTCAGAGCCTGGAGCCTGCTTCTGATTCTGTCTCCCTCTCCCTCTGCCTCTCCCCCGCTTGCTCTCTGTCTCTCAAAAATGAATAAATGTAAACAAAATTTTCTTTAAAAACCAACAAATAAAACTAAGCAAAGATGGAGCACTCTGTACGCAAGTGGGGAAAATGAGACAAAAGAAATTCCACTAAGGAAAAATCTGGTGCTAAATGCATGTAAATGAAGTTTTCTTAGGTAGGGAAAAGCTAACATGTCAGAGTGTCAAAGGAAATGGAAGCCAACTTCAGTGTCAGCAGTAGGAAGAGTTATCAGGAAACTAGAAGAAAATAATTAGATCCTGTGGTTTGTGCTAAAAGACAAGAGAGAAGGATTACTTTGTGCCTCTTTTCCTTCTGGATACCCAAACGAAGAAACCTGTTTGGAACCCTCTCCCCATGACACAAGCTGGGTCAAAGTTTTCTGCACTGGGCTGTGCTTCCCCAGCCAGCTCACACTCCGGCTCTCCACTGCTGCCACCTCAGTCAAGCCTGCAAAGCCCTTACCTCCTCCTGCACTCTGCAACTTCAGAAAGAAAACAGGAACTACCATGTACCCCTTCAACGTTCCTGACTCCAAATCTATGAACCTACCTGTATCTATACCACTTTTGAGCATTCTTCACTCCTATTGCAGTGACTCTCATAAGGAAAAGGCTAATCCCTTAACCTGTACACAGGACCTTGTGCAAACGGCATACACACACACACGTACACACACACACACCATCGTCATCATGGCCACTCTTCTCTGCTGGCTCCTTTCCAATAGCACCTGGATGTATAGATGTATTAAATCTCTCCATCTTTAAAAATAAATAAAAGCATAACCTCATGTCTCCCTCTAGATATTGACCTTTTGCTTTCCTCCTCTTTAACAGCCAAATCTAAAGTGTCACAATTTCTCACCTCCCTCCCACTTCTCAAACCACTGTAATCTAGATTCTGCTCCCACCACTATACAAAAACGTCTCAATAAGATCACTTACGGTTCTTATTTGACTAGTCTTCCTAGCAACATTAAACCCTCCTTTTCAAACCACTCTTCCTTTAATTGATGTGACACCTAGTTTTCCTAGTACTTCACTGACCACTCTTTCTTATTTGCCAGTTTCTTCTCAACTTGTTAGAGATTCTCAGGGTTTAGGCTCTCCCAGCCATTCACCAGGCTAATGATAGAGTTGGACACTTCTCTCCTGAACTCTTCCAAAATTCTACCTGTATATCCTTTTACTGGACATCTCCCTTGGATATTTCATAAGCAACTTGAACCCAGCCAATCCTAAAGCTCAACTCATCTTCCCTCATCATCAAACCTACTTTATCAGTATTCTCTACCTCAGAAAATGACACCACTACTCACCCAGTTCTAGCCAGAAATCTAGGAGTCATCCCTGACGTGTGTGTCTCTCTCAGATTCCACATCTATCAATCTCAAAGTGATGTTCATTCCATATCTTAAATATCTTTTAAATATGTGTATTTCTCTCTATTGCCAATGCCACCACTCTAGTCCAAACAACCACCAGCTTTCATCTGGACTGCCACAATGGCTTCTAGGGTAGTCTCCAGTATTCATGCATACTTTCCATCCCTCAGTCCATTTTATATTCTGCCCATATATTAAAGCTCAGCATAATCTGGCCCCTTCCTGCTTTTCTTGCTCTTTATGAGCTAGACCACCCTTGCCCCACTTGACTGTACTCCAACTCTGCAGACCTTCTTATAGTTCCTCCAACACAACCCATTCTTTTCTCCTCTTAAAGCCTTCCTACCTGTTGTTCTCTCCCCCTTTAACTCCCCCATGTTCTTCCTCAGGGAAATTCCCATGTAATCTCTTCCTCAGAGAAATCTTCCCTGATGCACCAGACTAATTTGCTTTCAATGTGCCCAAATCACATATAATTTTTGGTGTTATATCTCTCTTCGCACTAAACTGTTGATGCCCTAGAGGCTAGGGACCATATCTGATTTTTTCATCATTGAATCCCTGCTGCTTAATATAGTGCCTGGCACATAGACACTGGGTGTTATTTGTAGAATGAAAGGATGCAAATATAGAAGCAATTTATCAGAAACAGCCCATCATTCTTCCATGGCATTGCAGCCAGAATCAAAATACCATGCTATCAGCATAATATCTCATGCTTGTATAAGAGCAAACTATTGTGGGGTTAGGGAGGTTGATGAACTTAAGCAACCTGACAGAAAATAAGAGAAACTCACTAAACATGTAACTCTAATATGCACATCTCTTCAATTTCTCTGCTGATTTGAAGTTTTCACATTTTACATAGTTGTAATCCCTGCATAAGCACTTTTTCCTTTTTTTTTTTTTTTTTTTTTAAGTAAGCTCTACATCCAACGTTGGGCTTGAACTCACAACCCCTAAAGAAGAGTTGCATGTTCTACCAGCTGAGCCAGCCAGACACATCATGCGTAAGCACTTTTAATTCTGCTTTTTTTACAAATGTCCACCCTAAATCATTGTCAACTTGTTATGTTTAAAGGTAACTTGGGATTACATCAAGTTAATAGGTCATGATTTTCTTAGCCCTTTCTCCACTGCTAGGCTTTTTGGTTAGTTCTGATATTGTTATGAATAGTAGTGCTACAAACTCTTCATAAGTAACTTTTTCACTTCAGATTATCTCCTTGAGGAATGCTAAAGTGGAATTGGACCAGCAAAGCATATGAGCAATTTTTATCCCTTCATATAGATAGACAGAGAATTCTCATAAGAATCAATGTTTACTACATTAAAAATATATAACATAAAAACTAATCCCATGTAGCCCTTACAACATTGAGTTTTATCTTTGTTTAAATTTATTTCTTGAAGTTTAAAAGATAATAACTTTTATTGAGCTCTTTCTGTACACTGGGGATTTCTAAGGATTTGGCATGAATTTTCCCATTCAATAATCACATAAACCTGTAATGTAGATACCATTACCATCTCCCTTTTAGAAAAGAGAAAACTAAGGCTTAGCACTGCCCAAGTTAAGTAAATTGATGAGGTTTAAATGTAGATGTACTGATTCCAGAACCTGAACTCTTAACCACCATAACGCTTGTTAGTGATAGTGGGTTTTTTTTTTCTGTTTTATTTTATCAAAAGGAATAACTTTTCTGATTTCAGGAGTATGGCATAATGTATTGCTAGAGAGCTTGTTGTTTGCTGAGCTAAATATCTAGATGGACCTTTTGGGGTTGAGAAAAGTCAACTCCCTGGGGTTAGCTTGAGTGGGCCAGGGGGACACAAAGAAAGATCAGTTACTCCAAATAATAAAATGAAAGAAATTTGAATTTTCATTGGATGCCCTAGAAAAAGAGAATGAGGCCTTGGTAAGAAAGAAGCAGAGGGGGGGTTGATGAAAAGAACTGAGATGGGATGTTTGCCAGAAACATAGCAGGAGGCAGGGGCCTATTGGAGATGGCCAGTGAGAAGTTTCCAAAATAGTGGAGAATGGATTTTCATTTCTATGAGCTTTCCATTTCTATGTGTGCATTGAATTTGGAGTTGTTTTCTGCTCTGTGCTGTAGCCTTCCATTAACTCTAAAACTTGTGTGCAATTTGGATACACCCAACCATCTTGGTGGTGGGCCATTTGGAGGAATGAAGGGAGACGACTGGCACATTACGGGCAAGAGGGCAATAGCCAAAGGAACAGGAGACAAGAAGACTGCATCACAGTCTGACCCAGGAGATAGAGAATCAACTCGGAGAAACTGAAGTCTCAGGACTTCCCAAAGTGGTCGGATATGAGACAGGGCCCATTTTTGTATTGAAAGAATGACCTTTAAACATTGAATCATTTGAAGTTTCCAGATCGTAAACTTTTGGGCCACATTCAAGGGAAAAAGTACTTTTGTTGAGCCACAGTAAAAGAAAAATGATTTATTAGCATTTATCAGCCACCTCCTTGATATGTGGTCATTAGCTTCCTTATCTCTTACAATGATGTGCTATAGGGCGCGGTCCTCCATCCTCTCCTGTGTGCACAGATACTCAGTCCCTGGTGATATTTCACCCGGTTCCATGCTTCTAGATATCATCCCTTTGTCAACAGTTCCCAAATTTATATCTCCCAGACCTCTCTCCAGAGCTCCAAACCCATATATCCCACTTGACATTCCCCACGTGGATATCCAAAGCTCATCTCAAACTCAGCACACCCAGTATTACATTTCTGATATTTCTTCCTCAAACTGCAACACTCATAGCTTTCTCCATCTCAGTGGATGGCAACTCCATCCGTCCTTTCCAGCTAAAACACAGAGTCATCCTTTATAACTCTTTTTCTGTTATATTCCATCTCTAGTATAACAGGGAAGTCTGTTGTTTTTGCCCTCAGGATATATCCAGAATCTGCCCATTTCTACCACCTGTTTTTCTACCACTCTCATCAGAGCCACCATGCCATCTCTCACCTGGTCTCTAACAGACCTCCCTGCTTCCACCTTTACCCTGCTAGCAGCTAAGGGTGATCCTTTTAAAACCTGTATAGTAAAAACTTGTTATTCACTCCTCTACTTCCCATTTCATTCACAGTAAAAGCCAAAGTTCTTACAGCAGTCTTCTGTGATCTCCCTGTCCCCCGCCACCCTGCACTGCCCCACCGTTACCTCTTTGACCTCACTTCCTAGTCCTGTCCTCTTGTTGTCTCTCTTCAGCTACACCTGCATCCTTGCTGTTACTGAACAAAGTCAGGCACCTGAGAACTTTTTCATTGGCTATTGACTCTGCCTGGAATGTCCCACAAAGCATATTCTGTCACTTCTTTTACATCTTTGCTTAAACATCAGACCTTCCCCAACCATCATCCTCTTTTTTGAAATTTTAATTCCAGTATAGTTAACATACACTGTTATATTTGTTTCATGTGTACAATATAGTGATTCAACAAGTCTATACATTACTCCGTGTTCATTGTGGTAAGTATGGTAAGTATGCTCTTAATCCTCTAACTCTATTTAACCCATACCCACCTCCCCTTTGGTAACCCCAGTTTATTCTCCATTATTAAGAGTCTGTTTTTTGCTTTGTCTCTATTTTTATTTGTTCATTTACTTCTTAAATTCCACAGATGAGTGAAATCATTTGGTATTTGTCTTTCTCTGACTTATTTCACTTAGCACTATTCCCTCCAGATTCATCCACATTGTTGCAAATGGTAAGATTTCATTCTTTTTTATGGCTAATATTCTGTTACACACACACACGCGCGCGCGCGCGCACACACACACACACACACACACACACCATTTCCTCTTTATCCATTCATCTATCATTGGACACTTGGGCTGCTTCCACATTTTGACTGTTGTAAATAATGCTTCTATAAACATAGGGATGCATATATCTTTATGAATTAGTGTTTTCATATTCTTTGGGTGAATACCCCATAGTGGAATTACTGGATCATATGGTAATTTTATTTTTTATTTTTTGAGGAAACCCCATACTGTTTTCCACAGTGGTTGTACCAGTCTGCATTCCCACCAACAGTGTATAACCATCATCCTCTTTTAATTGCAATATCTCATCAGTATTTCCAATCCCAGTTTTCTTGCCTTACACTTTTTCTTTTTCCCTTAGCACTTAATCACCTTCTTGCATACTATGTAATTTATTGTTATTGTCTTATCTCCCTCACTCACCACTATAATATATAAGCTCAATGAAGGTAAAGATCTTTATGAACCTTGTTCACTAATATACCCCAGGCACTTAGCATTGTGCCTAAGTCACTCAATGCCTAACTCATTTAATGATAATTATTGGAATAAAAAAAATGGAAATCTGTCATCCCCAGCAACAGAATGAGAATCTAAGTCCACAATTTTGTACAACATAGGCATTTTCTTTTAGACCAGGGATCAGCAAACTTTTTCTTAAATATTACTAAATATTATAGGCTTATAGGTCATATGGTCTCTGTGGTAACTACTCAACCTCTGCCTTTGGAGATCCAGGGTAGCCAGAGACTGTGTATAAATAAATGGGCATGACTGTGTTCCAATAAAACTATTTACAAAAATAAGCAGCCAACCAGTGGGCTGTACTTCACTGATTCTCCTTTAGACAAAGATATATCTTGGTAAATCATAGCTCTTCATTGGCAGGCTCAGCTGCATTCATCTACTTTATCAATTGCCAAAAACAAAACTTTGGAAAGGTGAATGCAAACCTAGCAGAATTACAGATCAGTAGCTTCTCTGTCTGCAGCAGATTGGGCATTCCTTACTCAAAGTGGCCGTTGAGCAATACGTGACTTGGAGGTGGGGGGTAGGGAGAAAAATCCTGACATCAGCCACTTTCTCACTAATGAGTGTAGAACACATTATCTGTAGCTTGGGAGTGTCCTCTAGAGATTTCTAATATGCAGAATGATCTACTTCTGAGACCTCTTTTCTCTAGGCCATTAAGTTCTTTGGCAAGCATTGATGATGAATTTCCTGTGGCAAAGAAACCATTTTTATTTTTGTCAGCTATTCTAAAAGTCAATGGGTTGACGCAGTTGGTTATAAAACTATCTGCCAATATTCTGAGGCCCAAACCCTAATCTCCTGCCATGTAGACAATCAGAATGCACAGTATAACCCCTGTAACGAAGAACTATGCAGCCCAAAATATCAGTAGTACTGAGGTTGGGAAACCATGATCTAGACTATTCTGCTATACTTTTTGTCTGCTTTGTACTCCATTGCCAAACCAGGATTCCTAAACCACCAAATGCATCCTTCACTCCTAAGATCCAGTAGCTCTCCATTGCCTGAAAGACCAAGGCTTTCCTTTTCATCCTGGCATTTAAATCCTGAGGGATTTTGCCCACTTATGTACTCATTCCCCAACAGGAACTCAGCTTTTCCCAAGCTTCCTTCTGCACCATCTTCCACACACATGCTTTTACCGATGTTACCCCCTAAACATGTACCTTGTGAGGACCCTCCCCACATCTCTCCTCTGATCCAAATCTTACTCATTCTTTGAAGCCCACACATGCTGCACACCCCTCTGCCAATGAGTTGGTCTCCTTTTGTACCACTACCTTTAGTACTTATTGTGGGCTCACTGTTATATGGCTCTTCCCTCTATCTTGTTTCCTCAATAACCTCCCTAAAGGGTTCCATATTATATTTCTGGTCTTTCCGTCTCAGTTTAAGGTGTGAAAACTGTATTGTTGTATTGAGAGTTTCTTGTATTAAGAGTCAAATGAGATAAATATAAAAAGTACCTTGTACAGGGCCTTGCACCCAGTTAAGTGCCTGCTCAGAAAACTATAGCATCTATAGAAGCATACAATCGGGAACCCATAGAACATGCTTAATAAATCTTTTAATAGTATTTATGTACTAGAGAAAGCATGCATACAGACTAGCCTGGTATTTGGAACCAACAGCAAAGAAAAACTTGCATCAGAAATTCTACACCAATTAACACGCCTTCATGCTAGAGTGAATCCAAGAGCAGTGGGTGTCACATTTTCTCAAAGTGGTGCCTAAGCCAACCTTTTGCATTTAACAAGTTAATGAATAGCTTATGAGTAACACTTTGCCCACTCTGGCCCTATTTAGAAGGCTGCCAATAGGATAGGATATCAGTATGCCACACTCTGCTTTGCTGGGGTCCCAGCTATATCCTCCCTAAGTGATTCTGCTCTGAGCAGCTGGGGGGTCTGATATCCCTAGAGAAGTCAGCACCAGTGGGATGAGGCTGCAGAGAGGTCCTGGCCTTTCCCCAAATGGAAGAGAGCCTTGTCTCAGATCCTATGAGAGAAGAGAGTGGGGCATGGTATTCTGAGCAGCCCAGGTTTGGCTTTGGGCCAAGCACTGAGTGGCAAACAAGAAGGAACACATTCCGGGAAGGCAAGGAGCCCTGCCAACACAAAGGCGGCCCAGCAAGCTGGGCCTGCTGGGCGCCAGGTGCTCCTTGGCTCTGTGGAGGTCAGGCACGCAGGCAGATGCACTCGGGTTTCTCTGGATTATCATTTCAGAGGCTTAAACCGCTCCTTCCCTCTCACTTTAGATGGACAAAGCAGTGTTAAACCTCTGTTTCCCCTGGGGTCTAGCCCCTTCTCTCCAAATGAAGGTAGGAGGAGAAAGAGTGTTATGGCCTCCTGAAATCGTACATTGCTGGAGCCAGATTTCTTTAATTCTGTGCCCTAAGAGGCTACCTACAACAAGGGCAGGTCAGGGGGGAAAGCCTGGGATTTCTATGTCCTTGTTGGAAGAGAGGCAGAGCTACCCTCTCTCCCTTTCCTGCACCCTCACTCCCCCCCATCCCCCAAACAAGACATGCTTATTCTTCACACCTGCCAGTTCTGCCTCGATACTGGCCTTACCTTCTGAAGGTCTGGAGAGCCCTTGGGAATGCGGTCCACTCCACCCCACCCCCATCCTGCTATGAAAGGAGAAGAGAAAGGACCAAAGGGGACCATAGAGAAATGGCCACAGGAGCTTCCCTTTGCCACTGAATAGACAATGTGCACTGGACTTGGACAGTCCTGGCCCATTTTCACCCGCAAGGGAACAAAGGAAACTGAAGTTTATAACTCTCCTCCTTGGCTCCAGTTCCTGCTGGACTTTGCTGCCACCTAGTGGTCCAGAAGGCATCTCTTCCCCTTCAAAGAGCCCAGCCTGGGGATCTGGCTTCTGTCCCCGCCTGAGGCAAACAGAAGAGCCTTCTCTGAGAAGCTTCTCTACCCTAGGACGCCCTGCTTCTGATGCCCAGCAGCCAGGAGAGAGGAGCTGCATAGGTTCATGACCTCACCCAGCTCGACAGGTGTCCTAATGCCAGGTAGGAAGGCCAAGGCTAGCTGGCTGGGTGCTGGGACCAGGAGGGTGGGCAGTCTTACAGGAGGCCCTGTTGGGGTGCGGTTCTGCCAGAACTCCCCTCATTCCTGAATGCCCTTTTCACCAGAGCCCCTGCTCCTTTCACGACCTTCTCTCGTTTGGCTACACACATGTTGCAAAACCCTGCATTATGTATTTCCCTCAATTTCTCCAAATTTAAGGCAGCTGTTTCTTCCTTATAGTTAGCTCATTTCAACTTTAAAAAGTATAAAGATTATTTGCCCTCTCTGTGATGCTGCTGCTATGAGCCAGCCTGAGAATAATGAATAGGGGGTATATTACCATGTAGATTATCAACCATATTTTTCTGCATATTATATCCATGGGTTTATTTCCTCTAGCAAAAGAAAGCACTTGGTTTCAAGGACCGCCGAGCCTATGAGCTCCAAACTTTCAGATCTCAGTTGGCAGTACTGAGGAATTGTATAAAATCCAAACTCCCTTCTCCTGCCTACCTCTCCAACCTCTGTGTGTGTGTGTGCACACATGCCCACACACATGTGGTAAAATACACATAAAATTTACCATCTTGATACTTTTTAAGTGTATATTCCCATTATTGTGCAACCATCATCACTGTCTCCAGAACTCCGTCCATCTTGTAAAACTGAAACTCTATGCCTATTAAACAAAAGCTTTCACTTCCCTTCCCCCCAGCCCCTGGCAACCACCATTCTACTTTCTGTCTCTATGACTGTGACTATTCTAGGAACCTCTCAGAAGTGGAATCATACAGTGTTTGTCTTTTTGTGACTGGCTTATTTCATTTAGCAGAATGTCCTCAAAGTTCATCCACGTTGTAGCGTGTGTCAGAATTTTCTTCCTTTTTGAGGCTGAATAACATTCCATGGTATGTATATACCACATTTTGTTTATCCATTCAGTGGCTGATAGACACCTGGGTTGCTTCCACCTTTTGGCTGTTATCAATAATGCTGCTCTGAACATGGGTGTACAGATAACTCTTCAAGACCCTGCTTTTAGTTCTTTTGGGTATATAGTCAGAAGTGGGATTACTGGATCATAAGTAATTGCCTTTCATGTTTTGAAAACCTGTTTTGCACATTCTGTTTTGCACAGTGGCTGCAGCATGTTACATTCCTACTAACAGTGCATAAGGGCTCCAATTTCCCCACCTCCTCACCAACACTAGTATCCTGTTTGAGAGTAGTCATCCTAACGCGTATGAAGTGTATCTGATTGTTGTTCTGATTTGCATTTCCCTATTGACTAGTGATGTTTAGCATCTTTTCATGTGCCCGTTGGCCATCTGTGTCTCTTCTTTAGGGAAATGTCTATTCAAGTTGTTTGTTTACCTATTTTTACTTGGTTGTATGTCTTGTTGGCATTGACCTCTCCAACCTCTTTCACATCACTCTTCCACCTGATTAGTACCCAGAGTCATGTGGACAGTCTCTCTGTGCAGGGACATATACATCTTTCCTACATTTTGCAGCTATTGATCCATTTTCTGGGAAATTCTCTTTTCTCCTCCCACAGCTGGCCCTTTCACCAGCCTAAATGGCACTTCCGAGAACCTTTCTTGACCAGCCATCCACAGCTAACTCCCTATTTACTCTCATATCACTGTTTCTTTCCTTCATGGAACCTACTCACAATCTGTAGTTACTTTGTTTATTTACATATTTACCTGGAACTTATGTCCACATGGAACATAGGTGCCACAGGCACACAGGGACATTGCCTGACATGTTCACTGCTCTATCCCCAGTGCCTCGCATGGTACCTGGCTTATAGTCTGCGCTTAATATTTACTGAATGAAGGGGCGCCTGGGTGGCTCAGTCGGTTGGGCGTCCGACTTCAGCTTAGGTCACGATCTCGCGTTCCGTGAGTTTGAGCCCTGCATCGGGCCCTGGGCTGATGGCTCAGAGCCTGGAGCCTGCTTCTGATTCTGTGTCTCCCTCTCTCTGCCCCTCCCCCGTTCATGCTCTTTGTCTCAAAAATAAATAAACGTTAAAAAAAAATTTTTTTTTTAATATTTACTGAATGAATGAATCACTACTAGAGGGGGCATCCTAGGGAAAAACTGATGTGGCCCAAAATGAAGTTTGACCTCCCTAATCGAGGCTCAAAGTCACAGAAAAGGACACAGGAATTTTCTGGTTCTGAGTTCTGCACTTCAATTGCTGAGTCAGAAAAAAGCACAGGACTATTCGAACCAGGGACATTGCTTGGGATCTGCTCCAGAGAAGTGGGGAAGCATTCTCAGTGTCCACCCAACAGAGGCAGAAGGCTGTGGAGGCTTGCTGTGGCCACTCTTCCCCTTCCCATTATGCCTGAAGTATGAGGCAGCTCAGCTAAAGTCGTGTGAGATTTGCAGAGTACTGGGGATTCTGGGAATGACTTGGGCTCCATCAGTCTCTTGAGTGCTAAATGTGTCAGTAGGATACCCTTCGCGAGTAGTCAAAAGATAAAAAATGAACTTTCCATACCACAGGACACTAGAAAAATCAAACTTTTGTATTTTAAAATATTTTCAAAGGCTAATGCTATGGTGGAACAACCCAAGGATAGTTGAACCAATCTCTCAGGGAATTAAAGGAGTATCAGCCAGTGCAAGCAGGTCTGTACAAATACACAGTTTACAAATGAGCACAACCAAAAGGGACATTGACCCCAGAGGACCAGGCTGGGGAATCAAAGGGAGAAACAGAGGGCCCTCCAGAGCGACAGGCACACTCATAACACTGAAATCCCTGGACCCAAGAGGGCCTCCAGAGCCACCCCACCCTACAGCATGCCTCTTGCCCTTTCTGAGCCTGCGGCACAGGTGGAGACTAGATTCACCAGCACTTTGGCACCGTTACCCATGACTTGGCACCTCTGCTGGCCCCTCATGAGCCTCTGGCTCAACCTGGCAAGGCTCTAGAGAATGGACCTACTCTCCCTGCCCTTCGGCAAGGACCAGGGCCAGGAGACACTGGGGCAAGTATTTCCCTGAAGACGTGATGGAAAGGAGTGATGAAGGGGGCTGCTTCCAAAAAAAAGGATGGGGTTTTCCCCACTGTGGTGCTGTGGGGAGAATGGAATGAGTTTCACCTGATACATACAGATGAGGTGCAAGCAACCCCCCCCAGGCTCTAAGCATAATCCTAGAACCCACAATGGGGTGAGGATGAAGAGACTGCTAGTCTGAGCTTTGGGACTTGTCACCTGCAGTCAGTCCCTCCAATTCTTGTTTGGGTTTGTCCTAATAGGACAATCATGGCTCTGCAATAAATAATTTCTGCTTGGATTTCTCCCTGATCAACCTTTCAGGTGTTCGAAGGAGGAAAAACAGTGGCTATTTCTGACAACACTCACCCCATCACCAGTGACTTTCCCTTGATACCTCTGACCTCTTCACTGAGGCCTCTCTAGAACCTCCAAAGGCACTGTCTTAGCAGATGGGAGTCCCAGGAAGAGCAGGCAGAGTTCTGAGGCATAGACGAGCTGTTTAGAAAACAGGTGGCCCTGGCAGAAGTGGAGGAATCTCTAAAAGAAAGCTACCACTGTGTCTACTCTTCTCATCCCCTACTTCTCTTGTCCCCAGAGATATCAGACAGAACCCCTTGGCCTGGACCCTGCACTGTACCAGGCCCACCTTGGACACCTCTACCTTATTCACAGAATGGAGAAGCCTCCCCCCATGGCCCGCAACATACTTATTTCTGGTGACATGAGTGAGCTTTGCCCTGCAGTGGCCCTATACCATTGTGCCCAACTGCCCAGCTGCCCAGCCTCACCTCCCGACAGGTTGCTATGGGTCATGGCCTCTCAGGCAGTCGGCCAGGGAGTACAAAGCAAAACTCAAATCAAAGCCACCAACCTTCCCACCCACCCCAGCCCCAGCCCCTACTTCCCGCCTGGGGGACCTTAGAACTGTTTGAGCACACGAGGGGAAGACAGTACCAGGTCTGTGACCACAGTGATCAAAGGCCCCGCTCCACCTGTCTCACCAGGAAGTGGCAGCTCAGGACACAGAATGCTGGACCTCTGCTCTCCTTCACAGCCCCTGCCACCATCCTCTGCTGCAAGTACTGTCCTCCAGATTCAGCCAGCCTCTTTGTGAGGGGCCAGGATAGAGCCTCAGCACAGGGCACGAACGTTCCTCTCTAGCTGGAATCCTAGCCACATGCCCTCCTCTCCTTGTTCATAGCTTCCCCTTCCCCTTCCTCTCCCCCAGTCTGCCCTTGGCCTGACAGGGGCCTGGCTCCCGGAACAGAGACTCTCAGGGGCGCAAGTGAGAGCACAGTATGTTGGGAGAGAGCAGAGCCCCACTGGTGGTTTGGGTTAGAGCCTCTGTCCCACTGAGGCAGTGAGCCGCGTGACAGTTGGAGAGGTACATTCCAGGAACCAAAGCATGGCCTTTGTCCCTCCGGTGGCTCCTAGTGTTCTGCACCTGTGCCAGGCTGTTTCCAAGGAACAAGTTAATTTTCTTTTTTCACTGAAGTGCTTGCTGAAGCTTAGTATACAGAATTTCTCAGCTGTTCCAAGAATCTGGCTCTTTGTCCGAGTCCCCAAATTGTAGGAGCTTTGTAAACAGGAGAGATAAGAGTTAGGGGGAGGAGGAAGGATCTGGACTATGTTCCTTCATACTCAGTCTCAGCACAGCAGCAGCATAAACCACGGCGATCACTGGTGGAACCTTAGCACGCACAGCATTCTTCATGGAGAAGTGGGGACAAAGGCCAGGTGACTGTTACCTGTACACAGGAGATGCCCACATCAGAGAAAGGGCCTAAAAGGCAGACAGATCAGTAGAACCTTTCTTGCCCCACAGGAGTGAGTCAGGGTGGGATCTGTGCACCCTGCACACTCTGTCCAACCTTGCTTAGGGCCATCAAGCCAGCACAAGGGCAGGGCCAAGTGCAACCAGGATAACACGCAGCCTGGCCATAGCAATTGGCTCCTATCCTTTACCCTCAATCCCAGAGGCATTAGCAAGAGACAGGGCATCACCTGTGCCCAGGGATTGGGCCATCCCAATTCAGGGAGCATAATTGCTGTTCCAGCCGGGAGATGCGGAATGCCAGATACGATGAGGACATGACCAAGAAGCAGATCCTGGAGAAAGAGAGATAAGAAGGATATCTTATCTAGGAAAAGGGCATTTTTAGAGGCTCACCAGAAATAGGAGTGGGGACTAAGCTACTTCCAGTTGTACTTGGAGGAATTAGAGACTCTTGCCCTTTAGCTACATTCAGGCCTGGACATGTTTGTTCTGAGAGGCCACGTGGGGGTCCTGAGACTCGTCCCCATGGAGGTGTCCTTAAAGCCCAGCAAGAATTCTAGGTCCTTAAACTGAGCCCACCCTCCCTCTGACTGGCCACCTTGATCCCGTGCTTCCTTTCCAAGACCACAGAGATCATCCCCTAAGGAGGCAGGTCCACATTCCCCCAGCAAGTGCTGAAGCTGACAGTCAGAACTCAGCCAGCAGAACCAGAGGAAGGTCATGAGGTAAGGTGAGGGGAAGCCAGGGGCTGGCTGTTCATGAAACACCCACCATGCTCACCGCTCTCCTGGCCCTCAGGCCAAATTACAGACACGTCTGGGGTTCCAAAAACTGCTCTAAAGGTAGGTAGCAGGAAAGCTGTGGCTCTCCCCTAGTCTATCTGATGGCCCTCTCCAATTCGGTCAGCCCTCCCCTTCCCCAATCCTGTGCAACTTTTATTCAACAGTTTCATATCCTGCCAGACTTAATCCTAAATTACAGGGTTGTATGAATAAAAACTGGAGATATTTTGTCTTGCTTCAGAAGGGCCTGCCATGTAGCCTCCAGACTCCGCCCAGGACTTTCAGTTGACCTGGGAACTCCCCACACACAGAGGCCCTTGCCAGACACCCAGGTGAGCTTGACCCCCCCCCCCCAGCCCTATATAGTCACCTACAGCACGAAGATGACCTTGAGGAGCTGGCAATCCCAGAGCCTCAGCTCCCCGTCGCTCCTGGGCAACTCCTCCAGTTTCTCCTTCTCACAGACAGCATTCTCTGTGATAGGAGAGCAATTAGGCATCTTCTGGGGGCAGGAGGCAGGAGCCCAGCCCAGCAAGGAGCATGCCCACCTTCCCCCCCCCCCCCCCCCCCCCCATTTTCTGAAGCTCCTTGGACACTGCTTTCCCTTATAGATTTGAAGAAAGTAAGAAACAGCTTTAGGAAGAGCTGGTTGTGACTTTTCCTTTTTGCAGAAGTAGGGGGAAGAAAAGCCTGGTCTTTACAAACGTGATCATGGACAAGCCCCCTGAGCTCACCAGAGCCTGGAGGCTTCCTGGAGGGAAAGAAGCTGTCGGTAGAGTCCATGGATGCCCGAGGGATACAAGGGATATTGTCTGGAAGGGACAGGGACCTGGAGGCAGGGCACACCTTTCTCCACTTCATCTCAGGGATGAGGACTTCCTGCAGAGAAGGCGGGAGAAATCGTCTATGACCCTTGGGATCTTACTTGTCCTAAGGGCCCACACTAGGTTTATCACACCTTCTCCAGATATTACCAATATGGAATCCTAGTGAGCATGATGTCAGGTACTCACAAGGGGAGAAACCATTACCATAGCAACCACACGTCTCTCTTATCTGCTCCTTTGCTGTGACCAGCCATTCTTCCAGGGAACAATGTCTCCGAAGACTGCTAGTACAGAACCAGAATGGGATCTAAGACGCGAGCTAACCCAGGTATATGTTCAGATCTGCTGAGTCCAAGAAAGCTCAGCACAATATAATTTAGATGGGATAAGTCCTTCTAATCTGGACTCTAACCCTAAGGACATCACTGACCTTGGCAGGGGATACTTGGGATTCCCATCAACAAAAATGGGAACATCACCTTCTATCCCCTGCATAGAAGTGTGCATATCGTATGCTTGGCTAAACGCTTAATGATTAATGAAGGAGGCTTCAAACACCCTGGGGTCATTTCCATCCGCATCACTGTTCTAGAAACTCAGCTCTGCCTACCCACAACCCCAGCAGGAAAGGAGACTGCTGGGGCCGCAGCAAATCTCAAATGAGTCTGTCTGGGTTCTACAGCGATACCCTTTGAAGTTCTTCCCTGAGGATATCTCTATCCCCTGGAAGGCCCTCTTGATCCTGCTAAAGGAAAGAGGGTGGGTCACTGGCTCTCTGTCTGTACAGAAGTGGGATCCAACCTGGGTGGTGTTCTGGGGGCTGGACATCTGTTCTGCTCAGAAAGTCCACAGAGCTGCCCAGGACCTAGTGGCTCTACATGGTATGGAGCATGGTGGGTCTAGGGGACCCCTGGCAGAGCATGGCCACTGGCTCTTGAACCTGGAGCCCAAGTTCTGCATTGTAGACCCTCCTGGGAGGCCCTGAAGCCTCAGAGGCATAGGGTCCCTCATGCCAGCAACTGTTCCTGCCAGCCTCAGCTCTCACCAGAGACTCGCACTCAGGTTCCTCTGGAAATTCTCTTACACTCAGGCTCTTCTTGCTGGAAGGCTAAAGAAGAAAGGGAACAGGGGTCACTTGTCCATTTGGAACACCCAAGGTCAGGGGTGAAGAGGTGTTAGTACTCTCCAAGAGAGCTTTACCTCCACATAAGCCACCTTGGGTCAGATGGAGCCTCACTCCCAGAGTTTGCAGGGGCTAATGCTAGAGCAGAGCACAAATCCAAGGCAACATACTTCCCCTAGCTCCTGCCCCTCCCCCACTTCCTCACCGTGGGCCAGAGAGAGCTGTAGGCACACTGGGAAGCAGCCACAAGCTTCTGTCTGTACATCGAGGAAGCCCAATGAGGCCATATACAGGGGATACACAAGGGCCAATGGCCTCAAAGGGACATGCTCACAAGCACAGACACCCAGTCCAAGGACTAAGTTCAGATACGCTGGACCTGAGCCTATTACTCCCCTCTCCCTGCCCTTGGTCCCTGTGTTGGAGAGATGGGCCAACCACTCCCAACAGCCTTGTCCTAAGACCTCAGTCCAGACCTGAGCAGCCTCCCTGGGCCAGCTCCTGCCCCTGAGCTCCATACCTGTAGGTGTGTGCAGACCCTCCTCAGCATGTCATAGACACTGTCCCGGGAAAGGAGTGACACAAAGACATACTGGGACAGAGAAAGAAAACAGAAAAGGGTGGGGTAAGTACAGATTGGGGTGAGTGCCAGAGTCAGGATCCTGGGGCTGGGTTGGGGAAATTAACAAGGGATGGCTGGCCCAGAGACTCACTGACCTTTTGGCTGGTATTGGTGGTGATGGCCAGGCCATTGGGAAGGAGCCGGGCCATCTTGTGTTTTTTGATCATTTGCACAGACACCACAGGAATGACCACCTGAGTGGGAAGAGGAGTGCTTCTCTTAAGATCCACCCCAAAGGACATGGTCCCTTTGCTTCCTGCATAGGGCCCCAGCCACAACTGGCAATCAGCCAAGCATAGACACCATGCAGAAGCCTGGCCCTATGCTGAAGAATATCTGAACCATCCACTTTCTCATGCAGGCTCTGCTTCCAGCTCTACCAACCTGCCCCAACTCTGACAGCACACACCACTCTGGGCTCTCATCCTATTATCCAGGAGGCCAAGGACGGCTGCTCTGGTGAATCCCATACTCCAGTAATGGAGTCCCCTGAGCTACCACCTGGCCACAATTATGGCTCCCTCTAAATGTGGCATCCCGCTCTGATTCTGAAGGCATTTCAGAGGCACCCATAGGCAGAATAAATTTGCTATGAGCTGTTCAGGTCGGCTCAGGCCAGATGGGGAGTCTAGATTGGGGGCCCTCCCCAGATGCCAGGTAGGATGCCTTGTAGTGATAGGCCTGCATGCCTGCACGGGAGGGGCCTATATCTTCCCTGGCTGGGACCTCATGGGCCCATTGCAGGCCTTACCACTTATTACTACCTTGATATCCTTGCCAAAGAGGCTAGCATGGAAACAGAGCCAGTTGGGGGAGATGTAGAGCCGGCCCTGGAGAAGAAGGTCTCTCTGGAGGGCACAGGAACACACTGGGAAGTCACAGGAAAGAAGATTGCCATGAGCAAGGCCAACCCTGAAGCTCCACGGCCTGGGTCCTACACTCAGGAGTCCAGAGCCCAGCCTCAGGGACTGCCTTCCTCAGAATCCCACTTCCTGACCCCAGGCCCCAAACCACCCATTCCACCAGCACCCAGAGTCCTTCCTGAGAGTCCTGACTGCCCCACCCTACCCCACCAAACTGCTAGAGGTTCCCTCCTTCGCCACTCATGTCTCACAGGGTTCCCCAAGCCTGGATTCTTGCTCCCTCAGGCAAAACTCCCTGCCCTACCCTGCCCTGCTCAGCCCTGCCCTGGAGAGAGAGCCTCAATTATGCAAATGCTCCAACTTGCTCACTGAGAGGCCTCACTGAGAGCAGGGAAGAGCAGTCATTGATAAGAGCAGAACAAAAATAAGATTTGGAAGCCCTGATATTGCCTCAAGAAAACGTTCATAAATTCCATTTCATGTCCCAAATCTACCCAGTCTTCTCATACTTTTGAAGAAAACAGGCCCAACCACATCCAAAGGGCAGCCAGTTCCCGTTTCGAAATTGTGCCTTGGAGGCTCTGGAGGAGAGGACCTGGGCCTCAGGCACTCTAGGCACCTGTCCAGCCACACCAGGGAGATAGCTCACCTTTGAGAACAACCTCCTCCAAAGGGATGTCCTTAAACAGCTTGTGGTATTGCTGGTTGTATTTACTCAGTAGTGTCTGCAAACACACGAGCTGGGGCTGAGAAGTCCTGGGGGATCAGACCACTAAAGGGGCCCTGCACCAGCCACCAGGAAATAATGCCACAGGGGCAGGGGCTCTGGTATGAAGCAGTCAGTAAGCAGCCAGTGGGGGTGAAAGGCTGAGTTCCAAGCACAGCATGTCTCTCGGTGACGGTAGATCCTAATGGGCAGCCTATGACTGGAGGGGGACACACCACCCCCACCCAGGAGGGGGACACTCACTTGGGTTTCCCCTGGTGACAAGCCTGGCGGCCAAGGAACAAACAGTCACTAAATTCAGGCAGCCCTGGGCCCCTCCCTTGGTGGGCAGTGAAAAGTCAGCCTCCACACACTTACCCCTTCTCGGCCACACTTCTTGATCTCTTCACTCTTCAAGCCTTCTGGCCAGTGCAGACTGCAAAGGAGACATTCCATTCCAGGGACAAGGAACCCTTGAGTTCTGCCCATACATCCTCAGGGCCAGGTCTGCCCTGGCTTCAAGCCAGAAGCTTAGAGCAGAGATTGGAGACTGAGGCCCTTCTCTAGGAGCCACAGCAAAGTGATAAGCAACAGCAAGTATGTAGCTTGACCCTGCAGGCTACAAGCCCTCCTCCCAGACAGCTGTGGGCAGTGGCTCCCCAGGAGGTTCGCTCAGCCTGAGCCTCCGCCTCCTGGAGATGCTTAGGAGCCTCCCACCCCAAGTGTCAAAAACCCTCTCCCACTTCTCTGGACAAAGGATAAGCAGAGGAGAAGACCCAGGGATAAATGAGTAGGAGACACAAGGATGGGGACCAGCTTGGGGAGTGGGTGAGGTGGAGATGTCAGACTCACAGCTCCGGGGCCTGGCTATGGGCCATGATCCCAGCAGGAATGCCCTTCTGGAAGCCTCCTCCCGGCAGCCTGGAGCTCAGCAGACTCACCTGACCTGATGGAGGCTACCAAGGCTGAGGGAGAGGGGTGGTGCTGGAACGCAAACCTTTGCCCTGGCCAGGTTGGCCTGAGGACAGGTGGGCAGGGAAGAGGCTGGTAACCTGAGAAGCCTAGACTCTGCTAGGTCCCTGTGTGCTGGGACAGTCCCGGGAATGGGAGGAAGGGGCCGGGAGCAGCCTGTGCCCAAACTAACACCTGACGCAAGGTCCCCTTTCTAACTTTTCTTTAACCCTTTTGCCCTTTTCTTTTTTACTTTTTTAAAGTTTTTAAATTTACATGCCCGTTAGTGAGCACAGTGTACTATTAGTTTCAGGTGTACAATACAGTGATTCAGCACTTCCATACATCCCCCGGTGCTCATCACAACTGCACTCCTTAATCCCCATCACCTATTTCTCCCATCCCCCCAGCCCCCTCTCCTCTGGGGCAAACTGATGTTTGTTCTCTGTAGTTAAGGGTTGGTGTCTTGGTTTGCCTCTCTCTTTCTCGGTCTCTCTCTTTTCTTTCCCCCCTTGTTCGTTTGTTTTGTTTCTTAAATTCCACATATGAGTGAAATCATATGGTATTTGTCTTTCTCTGACTGACTTATTTTGCTTAGCACAATACACCCTAGCTCCGTCTATGTCATTGCAAATGGCAAGATTTCATTATTTTTTATTTGCTCTGGTCTCTGAGGTCCTCCTGAGGGCTTCCCACCCCTAATCGGTATGTATATCTGACCAGTGGAAAGGGCCTCACCTGGAGTTCAGGGGTGCCTGAACCCTGGCTAGTTTCTCTGTGCAGGACACAGGGCTCTTCAGAGAAGCTGTCTTTCCATGCATCTGCTGGTTGCTAAGCAGAAACAGGCCTGCATCAGGAAGGGTGGCTCTATGGGGACACCTTTCCCAACCAGCATCACCATCCCCAGGGCAGCTCCTCCACCCCCACCCAAGACCAGCCCTGCTGTTCAGGGTGAGGCTGAAGCTGTCAGAGTCCAGAGGCAGCAGCTCAGGCAGGAGTCCTGTGCTCCCTGATAGAAGGGACAATCTCACACGCCATCCTTCCTGGAAGCCTGCAGATCAGTTTATTCCTGGGTGGGAAGGAAAATCAGCCTGCCTTAGTGGAGCACCAGGAGGTTAAGCCCTAGGCCCCACCCCAGAGAAAGCACATCCGGATGGAGGACTCTAAGACTTGCTCATGGCTGAAACCATAGTGCCTGAGGTGCCCGGGCAGCATGACCATAAGCTCTCAGCGCAATCCTAGGATGCTAAGGAAAGGATGCTGAGCACAGGAGGCCTTAGCAGAGCTGAGGATCTGGGGCCACTAATGGTGTGGGAGGGGCTCTAGTCAACCCACAGGTGACCATGGGCTGGGAGGGGAGGAGCAGCCCCACACCATGAAGTGGCTTTGGTGGCCTTCAGACAATCAGGGCACCTTGGCCCTGAGAGCCATACTGTCTCAAAAATGTGCCAGAGAGCGGACCCTGGAGGGAGGAGACACCATCTCCCTGGGCAAGTGGGGCTCTCCAGTGGCTTTTGAATTCATGCCTCTACTAAACAGCTCCAAAGTATAGGGTTTCCCCCTTCCTGCCCGTCCAACACACAGGCTAGGAATCAATAAAGCCTGAGCATTCAAACTAGCCCCCAACTCAATGGGTCCAGAAGCTGACAGGAAGAGAAGGTGGCCAAGAAGCAGGGCCAAGGCAGGGCATCATGGTGGTCACAAACAGGAAACATGGTTCTGGGCAGATAAGGAGCTGGAACCCGAGGCCTGCAAATACCAACCCTTGGTCCTTCTCAGCTTTGTCGTGGGCGCAAGTCAAAGTTCTCCAAGAACAGAGTTGGCCGAGATCTGCCAAAGACCCTCAGAGTCATTTAGTCTGACCCCCTAATATACTGTGTAAAGAGTAGGAAACTGACCCCTGCCAAGGGACAGGCTGTACCTAGTATCACACAGTGAAGAGCCAGGTAACCTCACCCACAAAATCAGCCCATCCACAGCCATGGGGCCTGGTGATTTCTGCCTCTGCCCTTGGTCTTCTGGAGAATTTTGGTAAATACACATCAACATATGTTTCCTGAATCTTGCAAAGTGACAAGTTTTGCTAGTGATTTGACCCTGTTGACTCCCAAAGTTAATTTCTATATTTATTTGGTCCCCTCATTTCATATTTCAAGAGGGTTTCCCCCCCTTTTGACTTTTGTTACTCTCATTACAGAAAATGTGAGAAAAACAAAATATGATGATCAAAATCACCAAGAAGCAAATGCCCTTAAAACATCACCGAAAGAAAAGATTTATGCATAAATATAGAATTCATGTAAGTAGAAGTATACATTATAATATGTATGTTCTACTTTTGTTGCTTAACATGATTTCATGAGAAATTCCCCATGTCACTGTCCATGGCTGAGACAGAGTCTCAGAAGTGTGATTAGTGGGTGGAGAATGCTCATTTCCTGGGCTCTTTAGACTCACTCCCAAAGTGCTTCCATATGTTTTACTGGTGACCACAGCCATCAGCACTACGTGAGGGTACCGGCTTACCTACATCTGGGCTACATCCACTGGCTATTATCTTTTTCTCACTTTTGCAAGTTTGATACATGGAAGTATGCTATTTTCATTTCTATTTCTGCTCCCTGATAGGTTCAACAATATTTCCCATATATACACATTAACCACCAGAATTTCATCTGTGAATTGTCTGTGAGGGTCTTTACGTTTTTCTTATTGATTTGTATTAAAATTTTTTTGAGAATATTAATCCTTAATTTCTCATTTTTGCAAACATCCGCCCAGTTTGTCATTTGCCTTTTAGTTTTGTCTGTGGTACTATTCAGTTTTTGTGTGGCAAATTCCATCTATGTCTTCTATCTCTTGATTCCTCACTTGGTTTGAGTGCTTTGGTTGGAGAGGCCCCTGAGGTAGAGACTGTACAAGTCAAGCCACTGAGTCCTTGGGGAGCTTAGACCCTGCAGCTTGTGAGCATACTGGGCCACAAAGAAAGAGAAGGAAATGGGGCCCGCTCTAAGGAGCACACTCTAACCTGGAGGCCCAGGGGTAGAGTGAAACTCCAAGAAGGACTTTGGCCATGGTCACAGAGGCAGGGAGCCTATCATTCGGGCATTGGGAAGGGTGATTCGAGCTATCAGGGCTGCAGGAGCCCAGAAGGCAGACAGAGTGAGAGTCACAGAAAGGCTCCTAGAGAAAAGGAATCCCAACCCTACCACCTGGGTAAGACTGTCATCCTGCAAAAGTTACATAATCTAACTTTGCGTTCATGATCATTCCTCTGCATGGCTTCTAAACTGAACTCATCCTTAGGTCCAGTGTGTCTTGCTCAGGGACAGGAGCCCGCCCTCGGCCCTCCCCCAACCTAGTGAGGAGCCCCCGCTGCAGACACTCACAACACCCCAATCCTGGCCTCCCTCTTCGCACTTTTCACACTGGGGCAGTGCTGGAACTGCTCATCTCCGGGGGCTCCAAGATGGCAGGACTCTGCCTCCTCCCTCCCTCCCACCCAGGTCACAAGCTGGGTGAAAGGCCAGCATGCAGCAGGCACACGCGATATGTTTGAGGAATGAAGTGTGGGGTCAGTAAGCAAGGCTGGAGGAGAGACGGACCATGAGAAAAACAAAAGAAGGCGGTGCACTCGCTCTCCCCACAGCATCTCCAGGAAGAAAAGAACAGTGGTAAAACACAGTCACTGGGGGTGGGGGAAATGACTTTCAAGTTTCTTTAAACTTAAAAGCAACTCCTTTATGCATGATGAACAAGATGGTTACAAGCCATTCCTACCTGTCCATCTGTTAAGGCCAGTCCCTCCTGGCTGTCTTCCTAATGCTCTTGATACAGAGACTCTGCCTGTGGCCGAAATGCATGGTTTGCAAAACTATCAAGTCAGATTTTCTACTAATTAGTCTACAGTATTTAGGTGAGTAAAAATAAAGAAATGGGAGCAAAATCAGATACAAGGATAGGTCTGGGGCAGAGTGGTCACCACAGAACCAATAAGTGGGGAGCACCCAAGGACCAACTGGGCCCTGCTGCACAAGGTCAGGAAGGAGGCTTCAAGAGCAGGAAGCTGGAGAATGGGGACCAGCCTGGGTGCCCCCACTCCCCTGGCAGCCTCTGCGCGTTCCCACACAGACCTCCTCAAGCCAGTTGCCCCTACTCTGTGGGTTGTGAACTAACCCCCTTGCCCATCAAGTCCCACTCCTACCCCCACCTGCAGACTGTGGGGTAGTATCAGGGGTCCTCAAAGCCATGTCTGTTTTTTCCATCAGAGCCGCAAAAAAATATTCTTGTTATCAAGGGGATGCAGCAGGGGAGGCCCAATATTTTGGACATTAGAGGAGGTAGAAAAGGTTGGGGAACTCCTCAGATGAGTCCCTTTCGCCCTGCTGAGCCTGATCCGGGGCAGGATGCCTCTCCAGAGGACACAACAGCTGCTTGCCCTACCTGCAAGCCTTCCTTCATTCCCTCTCCAAATACTCACTGAGCTTATCACACCAGGAGTCCAGGGTGCAGCCTGCCACTCGGGGCTGCTGAAAGAGCAGGGGGCGGGGAGCTAGCACTGGGGATGTCAGCAGAGGAGCCAGGCCAGTCAAGAAAGGGGGGGGGGGGACACAGAGAGGGTAGGAGAGGGAGAGAGAGACAATCAGGAGGGAACCCAGAGGTCCAAGAGTCGAGCTGCCTCCTGCAGAACTCATGGACCAGGCCTCACAGGACACCTGACATGTGTACACTCTGCTCTGGAAGCTTCCTCCAGGCTCAGAATACACCCACCAGGCAGATGCTCCCAAATCGAAATCTGTAAATCTCTAACCTTGACACCTCCTCTCCTCCTGAGTTTCAGCCATCTGGATGTATCCATCAAGGTGAGCTCAGTGTCATCCCCCCGAATCTGCTTCCTTCTGAGCACCCAATATCCCTGAAAGGCTCCTTCCTCCATGGTTACCCAAGGCAGAAGCCTCACCTCCTTCTCCTCCCCACCCCCCCACAGCACTCAATCCCCAAAGGCCCAAGAGCCTTCCCCCAGCTGAACCTATGACACCAGGACACCACCTACTCCATTCCTGCTGCACCTGCCAGCCCTGATCACCATCATCCTCTCCCTGATGTTGGCAGAAGCCTCCTCACCATGCCTGGCCCTCCCCCACATCTGCACCACCAGCAGAGCCACCTGGGGCCCAGAACTGATCCTGCCACTCTGCTGCTGACCTTACCTCCCTCATGCCTCCTCAGCTGGCCTTCCTGAGCTTCCTGCTTCCCTTCCCAGCCTCACTCCTGAGGCTCACCTGAGCCCAGCTTCCTTGTTGCCACAGCCTTCCGCACCTGCACATCCTCCCTACCTGCAATTCCTTCCCATGCTTGTCTACCTGGAGAATTCCACTTATCTTTCAAGTCCCAGTTCAAATGTCACCTCCTCTGTGAAGCCCTCCCTGGTCTCCCCCCTGCAGAGCTGGTCAGTCCTCCTCTGTGGTCCCCTGTCCCCTCTGTCCTGCTGTGCTGTCCCAGCACTTACCACACCAGACTGTGCTTGTCTGTTTACACATCCAGCTGCCCCCAGTGGCCTCTGAGCTCCACCAGGGGTGTGTCTTATACATCTCTGTATCCCCAGCACACAGCAGGCACCCAGTGTTTGCTACCGTGAGGGAAGCAGACAAAGAAAGAGAGATGGTGACACTCCAAGAGGGAACAGGGGAGGGATAAATCAAGGCAGTAGAAGGGAAAGGCACATAGAATGGAGCAACGGGGGTCACCTGCAGACCGGTCCCTTCCAGGAGCCTTGCCCGTGAAGCAGGCAGTCAGCACTGACCCAGCACCACCAGGCACTCAGTCCATGCTGGCTGACTGATCAAAGGGGGAGCTCGGGTGGGAGGCAGAGACAAAAGAAAAAGGATAAAGTGGCTCGGAAGGGATGCAATGTGGTATTTGGGGAAAGCACAAGCCGGACCCCTCAGGCCTCCACTGCTGTGTTCACTGGACTGGCATGCTCCTGGATTGTCCTGTGCCCACACTCAAGCCTCCCTAGCCCCAGGGGAAACCTCCTTTCAGGCTCCTCCAAGCCTGGCAGGAGCAGCACCCAGGCCATGCTGAAGCAGAAAGCCAGGCTGGGTCTGCAAGGTCACAGGCGGGTCCCCTGGGACAACTTGGGGGAGTCTCCCACGTTGACTTCTCATGGACATTTGAGATACTAGAGCATCACGTGGGACCTGCCAGCCCTTCTCAAGGCCGGGCCCAGCAACAGCTCCACCCCTTCAGCAGCTGGCCAGGACGCTGGGCCCCGTAACCTTCAAGAAGAGAGTTCCTCCAAACAAAAAACACACCTTAGCAACACGTTCCTGAAAACACAAACCCACAGACTACAAAGATGGCCCATCTCTACCTTGACCTCTTGCTTAGCACATAGCTCACCGACTTCGTCACGGAGAAGAGAGACCATCCGGTCAAGTCTAATGTGCAGCCTGTTGAGTACACATTAGCATCACATGTAGAGCTTTTTTTTTTTTTTTTAATGTTTATTTATTTTTGAGACAGAGACAGAGCATGAATGGGGGAGGGTCAGAGAGAGAGGGAGACACAGAATCTGAAACAGGCTCCAGGCTCTGAGCTGTCAGCACAGAGCCCGACGCGGGGCTCGAACTCACGGACCGCGAGATCATGACCTGAGCTGAAGTCGGACGTTGAACCGACTGAGCCACCCAGGCGCCCTAACATGTAGAGCTTTTTAAGAAAACAAACAAAAAAATGATGCCTGAGCCCTGTCTCAGACCAATTAAATCAGAGTCTCTGGGGGTAGCATGTAGGTAGCTATATATTTTCAACTTCTTATTGAAGTATAGTTTACACATAGAAAAGCATATGTAGGAGAGATGCCTGGGTGGCTAAATGTCTGACTCTTGATTTCGGCTCAGGTCATGATCTCACAGGTTGTGAGATTGAGCCCCACATCAGGCTCTGGGCTGACAGCTCAGAGCCTGCTTGGGATTCTCTCTCTGTCCCTCCCCTGCTTGCACTCTCTCTCTCTCTCCCCCTCTCTCTCTCTCTCTCTCTCTCTCTCACAAACACTAAATAAACTTTTTTAAAAAAAGAGTACATAAAATAAATGTACAATTCAATGCATCTCACAAATAGAACACACTTGGAAACCAGCCCCCAGAAGCCCCTCCTGCCTCTTTCAGTCTCACCACCACCCCCAACCTGCCACCCACAACCCACAACCCACAAGAATAACCATCACCCTGGTTTCCACAGCACAGGTTGCCTCTGCCTCTTCTTTGTGGACTTTCTATGAACAGAATCATACCATACGTACCCTTTTATGTGGCTCCTTTTACTCAGCAATGCATCTGTGGGATTCATCCACAGTGTTGTGTGTAGCTATTAATTGTGCATTTTCACCAATGTTTAGAATTCTGTTACACGGACATACTACAACTTATTTATTCATTTTACTATAGATGGGCATCTGGGAAATTTCCAGTTTTTGCCTGTTATGAAAGTGTGGCCAGGAACATTCCAGCACCTGTAGTGTGGACACAAGTATTCATTTCTATGGGCAAACACTTAGGATTTGAATTGCTGGGTCATAAGTTAGGCATATGTTCAGTTTCAGGCTTTTAAAGGATCTCAGGTGATTTTATTAAAAAAATTTTTTTTAATGTTTGTTTATTTTTGAGAGAGAGAGAGAGAGAGAGAGAGAGAGAGAGAGAGAGAGAGACAGCATGAGTGGGGGAGGGGCAGAGAGAGAGGGAGACACAGAATCTGAAGTAGGCTCCAGGCTCAGCACAGAGCCCGATGGGGCTTGAACCCACAAACTCTGAGATCATGAGCTAAGCTGAAGTTGGACACTTAACCGTATGAGCCACTCAGGCGCCCCTCCAGTGATTTTAAACATGCAGCCAGTGTTAAGAAACTGCTGTGCATGAATCCTGCCCCCACTTCTCTCCTTTTTTTGTGGCTCAGAGGGAGAAGCATGGCTCCTGGAATTCAGGGCCAATCCTCTTGCCTGGGCTCTGGATCTAGGGCCCTGTCCCTCCTATGCCTTCACCCTGCCCCTCTAAAGTTCCAGGAACACCCTTGGCAAGACAGGAATCACATTGTTAATAGAGATTTCCTTCATCTGTTAAGGTCACAGAGCACATTTACTAGCTCGTGCCAAGGAAGGAAGAGCAGCTTTCTGTGCGGCAGAGGCTGGCTCTGTGTCCTTCCCGAAAGCCTCCCTACGTCCTCCCAGGGCCACAGTCCTGACACACAGCCCAGAAACCAGTTGACAAGAGCTCTGCCGAAAGGAAACTGGAATAATGTCAATAGAGTCAGGCTTATCATCAGTACTCCAAAACTTGAAGATAGGGCGTCTGGATGGCTCAGTCGGTTAAGCAGCCGACGACTCTTGATTTCGGTTCAGGTCATGATCTCACGGTGGGTTTGTGAGTTTGAGCCCCGAGTCAGGCTCTGCTCTCACAGTGCGGAGCCTGCTTCATATCCTCTGTCTCCCTCTCTCTGCCCCTCCCCCACTCACATTCTTTCTCTCTCTCTTTCTCTCTCTCAAAAATAAATAAATGTTGAAAAAATTATTTTTAAAAAATAAATAAAACTTGGGGCACATAGGTGGCTCAGTTGGTTGAGCATCCAACTCTTGATTTCGGCTCAGGTCACGATCTTGCGGTTCGTGAGTTTGAGCCCCGCATCGGACTCTACGCTGATGGTGAGGAGCCTGCTTGGGATCCTGTCTCTCCCTCTCTCTCTGCCGCTCCCGAGTTCATGCCCTCTCTCTCTCTCACTCAAAACAAATAAATAAATTTTAAAAACAAATAAAATGAAGATAAAAGGTACTCTTTTGCAAAAAGTAATTCTGTTATTTTTACACAGAAGCTGCCTCTCACTTTATTTTCTAAGCAAATATTCCTTATGTAGGACCACTGCTTTGCTGTCTCTGCTGACAAGAAATGGGGAAAGAATCCTGAGTGTAAGGGGGTGGCGTTTAGTGAACTGGGGGCCACACACTGGGTCCCAATCCAGCTGTCCCACTCAGCAGCCCTGGCCAAGGACTCAGGAGGGACGGGCACCCAGCGCAGGCACAAACCCTGCCTACCACGGGCAGGTCTGAGAACACCTGGGTCAGCAATGTGCTTAGTTCCCTTTTACTCACTGGGGCAGCTTTGAAATGAAAGGGGATGTGGAGGGCCAGGCATCCTGCTTCCCAAGAAGCCACAGTCTGTACCAAATGACCCTGGCTGCCACCAGCAGAACCATGGTGTGCTCTAGACCCACACAAAGCCATCTGTAAGCTGACCAGCAGCCTCTTTGGAGGAAAAGATGAACTTTGGCCCATACAATTCCAATTCTAATGGATCCCAATGGGGACATAAGAGATGGGAGGTGTGCAGCCAGAAGCAGTAAACAGGCAGGAGGGAGGTATACTGCAGGGACCCTGGAGCAGAACCTCCGGGTGCCCCTGGAGCTGGGTCTAGAACAAGGGAAGAGGGAGCAGAGAGCAGAGACCAGCAGGGGTGCGTGGGCTGGGAGAGAGCAAAGAAGGTCTGCCCCCCTTTCAGCCCATTAATTCTCACTTCTGCAGCCGGTGCCCCAGCACTGCCTCTCCTGAAGCTTCTCCAGTAGACAGGGAAAAGGGGAGACTGAAGGGGGTCTCTTGGGCTGAGATGGCCATGCAGGGGCCCCTCTGAGAAGTAGGATTCCCTAGACCAGAACCCTTCCCACCCTCCCACCCCTCTCCAAGCCTTTATCTTCTCTGCTCAAAGAACCAAACAAACTGGGAGAGCTAGTTGTTCAGGAGGAGATATGAGCTAGCATAGCCCTCTGGGGGTGGCTGCATCCAGCCTGAACAAGGACCCCTTTGAGCTCTGGTGCCTACAAGAACTCCTACCTACAGGGATCTCAGAACCCTCTGGGCGCTCCACCCAGTGGGAGCTGGGAGGGCCGAGAGCAAGGCTGGCTCTATCTCCCACTCTTGGCAGCCAAGATGCTGCCCACTGCCCAGGTCTCTCTGTGGAGCCCAGAGCTAGTTAGCCAAGCCCTAATTAGAGGTCAAATGGTTAAAGGGCTCCAATCCCACTCTTCCCTGCTCCTAGAACTCTCCCCCATGGCGTGGGCTCTCCCAGCACACTAGAAAGGCCCAGGTCCTTACAGGGATGGAATTCAGGATCAAAGTGCTCAGGCTGACTCCTCTTGGGCATTCAGGAGGAATGCTAATGAGCTGCCCTCCCAGCTCTGCCTGGGTCCTGCTTAGCTAACCTGCTCCTGCCCAAGATGGAGACCCTCTCTCTTTCATCCCCCAACACTTCCCTGAAGCCTAGCCAGCTGGTAGGCTGGGAGAGCAGACCCCTCCCACCTTGTCTCCACTCGCCGTCTGCTCAGATATCTTCACTGTTGTATCGCCTGTTTATGTGGTTGTCTCCCCACTAGACTATCTTTCTTATTCATCTCTCACCCTGGGGCCACACACAGCTTCAGGCATACAGTAAGTGCTCAATAACTGTGTACTGAATAAACAAACACTCCCTGCTGAAAAGCTCCTTTGTGTAGTTTGTTCAGCCACACTGGGACCTTGGAACACAAACACAAGAGCTGGAGTGAGAGCAAGTCACTTGAGTTTGCTTCTGGCTGCCCTTGACCTCCTAGGTGGCCTCCAGTCCCCTTCCTCTGGGTCTGCTCCCCTATAAAATGGGGAAAATCCCCTTGCTGACCTGAAAATCTTCAGGGCTGCTGTGGGGATCTGAGAGGTCACGGCCTAGCCCCAAGGAGGGGACTGGTCCTCACAGCCTTGTCCACTGAGCCTCCAACCCCCTGCCAGCCCCACTACGAGCTCTGCATCCCGTCATGTCCCTTGAAGGATGTCAAGAGGTGTAGCTGCAGAGACGGTGCACTGCCAGGCCCCAAACTGCACCCTGAAGCTCCACACACGTTCTGCATGACTGAATCTTTTCCTTGGGACTTCAGCCAGAGAGCCTCCAAGGGCAGGGCCCTCTTTGCACCTGGGCCACACCCAATAACTGCTCCCACCCGGGGGGGGGGGGGGGGGGGGGGGACGCTGGGGAGAGGGGGTTGGGGGGCAGTGCTGGAGGCTCTCTCACAACTCAGGCCCAACCCTGTTCAGCATCCCTCCCCCACCCTCCTTCCACCAAGGGTTTGAGGCCAGGAGTTGCTGCCCCCTTCCTGGCCAGAGCTCAAAGGCCTACAGAGTAAGAACAGTCACCAGGGAGACATACGGGACAAACAGCTAAAACACGGAAGCTTTGCTCCTGGGGATGTCCAGGATTTCTCATGAAACCCAGGCCACCATGGAGCAAGCAGATGGTTCTGCAGAGAGTAATCTGCCTGTAGCTGGCCTCATCCCATAGTGCCCACTGCTATAGCAGCATCTGTTTGAGCTGGCATCCCTGGACCTGGTCACAGACCACTTTTTCTGGGCCAGCCAGTTAGGGCCTGGCCATTTCCAGACAAGAAGCTGGTCATTCAGGTCTAAAAACAGACTTGCATTCATTAAGAAACAGAGCACCCCTGTGCTCCTGGTGGCCACCCTCCACCGGGCTTGCTGTGGGAGGGCCCACAGGCAGCCTCAGCTGCTCAGACGCCCCCACTCAAGGCTGCCAGGGGGCGTGGCTACCCTTGGGACAAGTCTGCTCTGTCCATCCATGGATGCCATCCAACGCACCCCATTCCAACCATCCTCACAGCCACCTCAGAATCCCTCTGGCTTTGTGCATCCTCCAGGCTCTTCTCAGGACACAGGCAGGTTTGAAGGAGTCTTAGGGTCCTGAAAGAGCCTGGGTTTGGGGGCAGAAAGAGAGTCAGGCCTAGAAGTACCTCTCACTGTTGAGGGGCCTTGGAGAAGCCACACTCTATCTCTGGACCTAGTTACTCTCTACAAAGGGGCGATAAAGCCTCACCCCAGGAAGGCAAGCAAATGTTGTCTGAGGGAAAAACAAAGCACAGCCAGGAACTGGGTGAACTGCAAATGGCCACTGACCCTTCTGTGATCAGAAGAACCCCTATCCTAGGAGAGGCTGGCAGGATAACAGTCCTCAAAGGCCACCAGCCTCTCTGCCTCACTCCTACAAACATCAATTAAATGTCTGCTATTCGCTCAGTTCTGTGTAAGTGCTGTGTATACTAAGAGGGATAAGGCAAGCTACTATCCCCAAAATGCCTGGTGGGAGAGGCAGACATGAAGCAAATATTTACATAAATCAATACATAATTATAACTGTGTAATATATGCTATAAAAGGAGGGCACAGCGTCCTAGGAGGACCTCTATCAGGGAGTCCAGACTCAATTGTGGAAAACAGGGAAGATTTCCCTAAGAAGCAGTAGCATTTTGAGCTGATAGCCAAAATGAGAGAGTGACAGAGGGGTCATTGTAGAGGGTTTATGATGGATGTGCAAAGGCCCTGAGGCCAGAGGTGTGTAACATGTATGAGGAACATAAACAGAGCCTTTGTGTCTGGAGGGTGGAAGTACTGAAGTGGTGAGCAATGAAGCTGGAGAGGGTGGCAGGGCTAGATCATGCAGGGCCCTGTGGACCCCAGTAAGGGTTTCTATTATTTTCTTAAAAGCAACAGGGAATCAATAAAGGGATTTAAATGGGGAAATACACAATCAACTTTGTATCTTAAACAATCACTCTGAGGGGCACCTGGCTGGATAAGTCAGAAGAACATGTGACTGTTGATCTCAGGGTGGTGAGTCTGAGCCCCACGTAGGGTGCAGAGATTACTTAAGCTAAAAAAAAAAAAAAAGTCACTCTGACACACAGATTTGCTTCAAAGTAACCCAAAGGAGGTGGGAAAGGGGGAGTAGAGGTGAATATTGATGAAAGAGGGACAATCTTCTGTTGATGGGTATTGTAGCTGGGTGATGCATACATGGGTATCCACCCTGCAATCTCTCCTTTTTTGTATATGTTGAAAATTTTCCGTGGAGACAAATCAGCTAGCAGACTGTATTCCAGCAGAGAGATGATGTCTCAGACTTGGTGGCAGTGGTGATGGAGGGCCAGGGATGGATTCAGGATATATATTTCCGAATAAAAATCAACCTGACTTGGTGATCCATTGGATATGGGGTATAAGGGAAAAAGTGCCAAATATTACTGTAGATTTCTGGCTTAAGCAAGTAGAATACTACTCTGCCTTGCTAAGATGAAACAGGGAAAAACATATTGTAAAAAGAGCATATTTGAAGGAAACAATCATGAGTTCAGTCTTGAAGATGTGTGAGAAACATTTAAGTGAAGATGTCAAGCTATACGTGAGTAAGGAGCTCAGGAGAAAGGTCAAGACTAAAGGGATAAATTCCTGAGTTATCGGCCCATGAATGAATACAGGAGCTAGGAAGATCCCCCAGGGAAAGTGGATACACAAAGAAGAGAAGCTATCAACAAGGGTGCCAAAACCAAGTCAATAGGAGAAAAATTAGTCTCTTCAACAAACGGTGCTGGGACAACTGGATATTCACATGCAAAAGAATTAACATGGACTCATATTGCACAGCATATATAAAAATAAGCTAAAAAATGTCAGAGCTAACACGAGACTTTTAAAAGAAAACAGGTGTTCGGGCACTGGGGTGGCTCAGTCAGTTAAGCGTCTTACTTCGGCTCAGGTCACGATCTCACGGTTCATGGGTTCAAGCCCCACATGGGGCTCTGTCCTGACAGCTTAGAGCCTGGAGCCTGCTTCAGATTCTGTGTCTCCCTCTCTCTCTGCCCCTCCTCCACTTGCACTCTTTCTCTTTCAAAAATAAATAAAAACATTTAAAAAAAAAAGAAAACAAGTGTAAATCTTTGTGTTCTTTGATTAGGCAACCTTTTCCTAAGATATGACACAGAAAGCACAAGACAGAAGAAAAGATAAATTGAGCCTCACCAAAACTGCAAAATTTTGTGCAGCTAATGATATCAAGAAAGTGAAGACAACCCACAGAATGGGAGAAAACATTTGCAAGTCATGTATCTGGTAAGTGACTAATATCCAGAAAATTAAATAACTCCTACAATCTTGAAAATATTATACTAAGTGACATAAGCCAGTTACCAAAGACAAAACTATATGATTCCACTTATATGAAGTATCTAGAGTATCGAATTCAAAGAAACAGGAAGTGGAATGGTGGTTGCCAGGGGCTGGAGAGAGGGGAAGATGGAGAGGTATTTAATGGCTATCTCAGTTTTGCAAGATGAAAAAGTTCTGGAGACTGGTTGCACAACAATATGAATATGCTTAACACCTACTGAACTGCACAAATGCATTTACAAATGGTTAAGATGGTAAATCTTATGTTACGTGCTTTTCTTGACCACAATTAAAATAAATTTTTTAAAAAAGAACTCTTAAAATTGAACAATAAAGACAAATAACCCAACTAAAAATGGGCAAATATTTGAATAAACATTTTTCCAAAGGTGATGTCAAATGACGAAAAAGTACATGAAAAGATGCTCAACATCCTTAGCCATCAGGGAAATGCAAAATCAAGACCACAATTAGATACCACCTCACACACACTAGGAGATCATAGTCGATATTAGATGTTGGTGAGGATGTGGAGAAATCGGAACCCTCATATGTTGCTGGTGGGAATGTGAAATGGAACAGCGGCTTTGGAAAACAGTTTGGTGGTTCCTCAAATGGTTAACCACAGAGTTACTATAGCACTCCCAGGTATACACCCTGAGAGAACTGAAAACATGTCCACACAAAATCTCATACAAGAATGCTCATAGCATTATGATAATTAGCCAAAAGATAGAAACAACCCAAATACCCATCAACTGATGAACAGATAAACTGTGGCAGAGCCACACAATGAAATATTATGGAGCCATAAAAAGGAGTGAAGTATCGATACAAGCTGCAATCTGAATGAACCTTGAAAACATTCTGCTGTGTGGAGGTTCCTCAGAAAATTAAAAATAGACCTAGCCTATGACCCAGCAATAGCACTGCTAGGAATTTACCCAAGGGATACAGGAGTACTGATGCATAGGGGCACCTGTACCCCAATGTTTATAGCAGCACTTTCAACAATAGCCAAATTATGGAAAGAGCCTAAATGTCCATCAACTGATGAATGGATAAAGAAATTGTGGTTTATATACACAATGGAGTACTACGTGGCAATGAGAAAGAATGAAATATGGCCTTTTGTAGCAACGTGGATGGAACTGGAGAGTGTGATGCTGAGTGAAATAAGCCATACAGAGAAAGACAGATACCATATGGTTTCACTCTTATGTGGATCCTGAGAAACTTAACAGAAACCCATGGGGGAGGGGAAGGAAAAAAAAAAAAAAAAGAGGTTAGAGTGGGAGAGAGCCAAAGCATAGGAGACTGTTAAAAACTGAGACCAAACTGAGGGTTGATGGGGGGTGGGAGGGAGGGGAGGGTGGGTGATGGGTATTGAGGAGGGCACCTTTTGGGATGAGCACTGGGTGTTGTATGGAAACCAATTTGACAATAAATTTCATATATTGACAAAAAAAAAAAAAAAAAAAAGAAAAAGAAAACATCCTGCTAAGTGAAAGAAGCCGGTTACAAAAGTCCACGTACTGTTATGAATCCATGTACGGGAAATGTCGAGAACTGACAAATCCATAGAAACAGAAAGCAGATTAGTGGTTGCCAAGGTGCCGGGGGAAGGGGAAATGGGAAGTGACTAATGTGCACAGGGTTTCTTTTTGGGGTGATGAGACTGTTCTGGAATTAGACAGTGGTGATGGCTGCACAACTTGGTGAACACATTAAAAGCCACTGAATTGTACACTTTAAAAGCTTGAATTTTATGGCATGGGAATTGCATCTCAAGGAGGGGGAGAGGGAGGAGATAAATCTGGGATCTGAAGAAGCACAACACTTAAAGACTGTGTGGAAGAGAGTGTCCCCGGGAGGAGGAGACTAGGAGAGAGTGAGCCAAGAGGTAGAAAGAAAGCCAGGGATAGAGGCTGTCAGTGGAGGCCGAAGGAGTGTTGTTTCAAAAGGAGGAATGGGAATCTGTGAAGTTTGCCGAGAGGCAAGGAGGAGGAAGAGTGAAGGCAGTCACTTCAGCAGCCGAGGACAAGATAGGTAACTCCAGCCAGGGACAATCTTGACGGGGTAGTGGGGGTATGAATCCAGACTCGGGTGCTGAAGGCCTGCTCCTCCTTCCTCCCTCCCTCCCAGGGTGGTGACTGCATCCTAGGGATGTCGCGTGAGGACAGGCCTGTGACTACAAGTGAGGATGTTGTTCCGCACAGGTCAGATCCCGCCTTCCCACCAGTGAAAGACGGCAGAGACGCTGGAGGAGGGGAGGAGAAGGGATTGCACATCCCCCATCCTGGTGCCCTGGGGGGAGGGGGGCTGCCGTGGCCCGCAACCTTCCTCCCGGGTCCACCCCTCCCCAGCACCCTCACCTGCTGCTCCTCCACCCCAGGCGAGAACCACTGGTCCATTACGGCGCCTGCGTCAGCAAGAGCTGAGAGGCCCAGGGTCACCCGGCGCCGCCGGAGGGCAGCCACACCCAGAATTCCAGCCCCGCACTTCGCGCCAGCTCCCCACGGCGGCGGCCTGGCGCCAGAGATCCCGCCTGCCGGCCAGACCCAACTTTTGAGGGAGCTGATGGGCCCTTGGGCGTAAGAGCAAACGCTTACACCGACCGGGGGGCGCTGCCGGGAGTGCAGCCGCTGCGCCGGCACCTCCTGGCCTCCCTGTCAAAGGATCCAGCGCCCCACCCGAGATCCCCCTCTTGGGTCGGTGACCGCGACGAAATTCGGCCGCTGGCCTGGATTTGGGACGCTCCGAAGCGGGGTCTGGCTGGTGCCCCGCTGCGGGCTCTGAACAACTCGGCTGTGCTGCCGCTAAGTGGGATTCCTGAGCGATGACCTAGTCTTAAGGAGCTTGCTGGGTCCTGGGACCTCTTCCTCTAGGGAGAACTTCAGATTGTCTAACTGGTGGAAACCCCCTAGGAATTCTGCTCTCGCCCCTATTATTCACCAGTGTTCTGGAGGTTCTAGCCATTGCACAAAGGCAAGAAAACATAAGAAAAGGTTTGGATACTAAAAAGAATTTAAATTTTTATTTATTTATTTTTTATTTTTTAAATAAACTTTCCGCCCAACGTCGGGTTGAACTCACCATCTGGAAATCAAGACTTTCATGCTCCACCCACTTGGCCAGCCAGTCGCCCCCCCCTCAAAAAGAGAGAATTTTTATTTGAAAGATGGTAAGATAAACTGTCTTGAGGACACGTAATCAACTGGGGAAAAAAAAAAAAAAACACATAAGAAAGTGGCCCAGATATTCTTATACTTGGGGGCTGGACCAGGCAGAGCTGTGGTGGGAATAGACACATACTGAACTCTTAAGGAGTTTATTATTCTATCCATAATTACAGGATGAACATAAAAGTCAATCATTTCTCTGTAGACCTACTCTCTCTCTCTCTCTCTCTCTCTCTCTCTCTCTCTCTCTCTCTATATATATATATATATATAAAATAAAATACCCAAGAATAGGGGCACCTGGGTGGCTCAGTCGGTTGAGTGTCCAACTTCGGCTCAGGTCATGATCTCCCAGTTCGTGGGTTTGAGCCCTGCATCAGGCTTTGTGCTGACCGCTTGCTCAGAGCCTGGAGCCGGCTTCAGATTCTGTGTCTCCTTCTCTCTCTGCCCCTCCCCCGCTCATGCTTTGTCTCACTGTTTCTCAAAAATAAATAAATGTAACAACAACAACAAAAAAACCCAAGGGGCTCCTGGGTGGCTCAGTCGGTTAGCGTCTGACTTCGGCTCAGGTTATGATCTCATGGTTTGTGAGTTCGAGTCCCTCATCGGGCTCTGTGCTGACAGCTCCGAGCCTGGAGCCTGCTTCCGATTCTGGGTCTCCCACTCTCTCTCTCTGCCCTCTCCCGCTCATGCTGTCTCTCTCTGTCTCTCAAAAATAAACAGTAAAAAAAAAAAAAAAAAAAAGAATAAACTTTTATTTATTTTTTAATCTTTATTTATTTTTGAGAGAGAGACAGAGCATGAACAGGGGAATGGCAGAGAGGAGAGAGGGGGACACAGAATCCAAAGCTCCAGGCTCTGAGCTGTCAGCACAGAGCCTGAAGTGGGGCTCGAACCCACTGACCACAAGATCATGACCTGAGCTGAAGTCTGATGCTTAACTGACTGAGCCACCCAGGTGGCCCCAAAATAACTTTTAAAATGTATGGGGCGCCTGGGTGGCTCAGTCGGTTAAGTGTCCGACTTCAGCTCAGGTCACGATCTCACGGTCCGTGAGTTCAAGCCCCGCGTCAGGCTATGGGCTGGTGGCTCAGAGCCTGGAGCCTGCTTCTGATTCTGTGTCTCCCTCTCTCTCTCTGCCCCTCCCCTGTTCATGCTCTGTCTCTCTCTGTCTCAAAAATAAATACACGTTAAAAAAAAATTAAAAAAAATAAAATAAATAAAAAATAAAATGTAGAAAGTCCAGGAGAAGAAAACAACAAACATTTTTTTTTGAATGACGTAAAATAAGACTTGCACGAAGAAAAAAAAAAAAAGAAGACTCGAATAAATGTTCTTGAGTGGGAAGATTCAAAGTTTTAAAGAAGCTAATTTATCTCAAATTTAATGCAAGGGCTTGCCTTACCAGATGTCAGAAGAAACTACAAAGCTAGAGCAATCAAAATACCATGCTTTTACTGGCTTAGGAAAGATTAACAGATCCCAACAGAGAGTCCTACCAGGGAGTCCAGAACATGATCTATGGGTATCTAAGAATTTAGTACATGATAAAGAAGGTATTTCAAGTAAGTAAGAGAAGAATGGATTGTCCAATAAATGGTATTGGGGCAATTGGCTATCTTACACAATTCACAAAAATAAATTCCAAGGAGATTAAACATCCAAATATTTTCTACACCAATAAAAGAAAAGGTACATACATTTATAAGTAGATACCCGTCAGACCCATAAACCCCACCTCTAACAATTTACTCTTAGGAAATAACTGGGCACAAATTTAAATGTATAAGAATGTTCAATGAAGTGTAGTTAGAGGAAAAAAACAATAGGGCATGAAGAAATTGTGGTTTATTCATGGAATGGAAGGCTATGTGACAATTAAAATGGTTTTTTTTTTTTTAAGTTTATTTATTTATTTTGAGAGAGAAAGTGCAAGCGCACCAGTGGAAGGAGGAGCAGAGAGAGAGAGAGAGGGAGAGAGAGAGAGAGTCCCAGGCAGGCTCGGTGCCGTCACCTTGGAGCCTGACTTGTTGCTTGAACCCACCAACCACGAGGGCATGACCTGAGCCAAAACCAAGAGTCAGACATTTAACTGACTGAGCTACCCAGGCACCCCTTAAAATGATATTTATCCAGTTATTTATTAAAACTTATTTATTGGGGTGCCTGGGAGGCTCAGTTAGTTAAATGTCTGTCTCTTAATTTTGACTCAGGTCATGATCTCAGTTTGTGAGACTGAGCCCCCTGTTGGGCTCTGTGTGACAGCATGGAACCTGCTTGGGATTCTCTCTTTCCCTCTCTCTCTCTGCCCCTCCCCCCTCCCCCTCTCTCTCAAAATAAATAAATTTTAAAAAACTTACTTATTAGGATCACCTGGGTGGCTCAGTTGGTTGAGTGTCCGACTTCAGCTCAGGTCACGATCTCACAGCTCACGGGTTCAAGTTCCACGTTAGGCCCTGTGCTGACAGCTCAGAGCCTGGAGCCTGCTTCAGATTCTGTGTCTCCCTCTCTCTCTACCCCTCCCCCGCTCACACTATCTCGGTCTCTCTCAAAAATAAATAAATGTTAAAAATGAACTTTGCCAAATCCCCACATGTGATAAAACTGCACAAAACTAAACGCACACACACACACGAGTGCATGTAAAACTGGTGAAATCTGAATGAGGCCAATGGGTTCTGTCAATGTCAATTTTCTGCTTGTGTTATGGTGCTCTTGTTATGCAGGAAGTTACCACTGGAAGAAATTGGTGAAAGGTACATGAGACCATGTGAATCTACAGTTATCACCAAGAATAAAGTTCAAAAGGAAAACAGTGGGGTGCCTGGGTGGCTCAGTCGGTTAAGCGTCCGACTTCGGCTCAGGTCATGATCTCGCGGTCTGTGGGTTTGAGCCCCGCATCAGGCTCTGTGCTGACAGCTCAGAGCCTGGAGCCTGTTTCAGATTCTGTGTCTCCCTCTTTCTCTGACCCTCCCCTGTTCATGCTCTCTCTCTGTCTCAAAAATAAATGTTTTAAAAAAATTTTTTTTAAAGGAAAACAGACCAAGATTTCTCAAAACTGGGACTGGATCATCAGAGGTGTGGTCTCAGATTCTCAAAGCTGGAAGCATTGCAGAGAAACTAATTTTTGGTGAGAACCTACTGTGTCTCAGGCCATTACACAGCCTGAGAACCTTTGAAGTGGGCCAGATATGACTCTGTTTTATGGATGAAGACAGGGAGGCTCAGAACCAGTAGTAATTCAGCAGTGGAGAAAGGATTTGAATTCAGGTCTTTGGCTCAGCCCCTTCCTATTATTCTATCACAGTGACTACATATCTGGGAATGACTTAAAAGAAAAAAGAAAACTATTCAGTGTTACCCATATCAAGAAACTGGGTATAAGGAAATAAATAGTCCAGTGAGTGAAAAAAAAAAGGTAAAGTTGCAATCAGACACAAGGAATTTAAAAATGTGTACCTACATGTGAATATCATCCATCAGGCGTGTCATGCAGAAAGTTCTGCTGGAAAGTTCTTTTCAACACCCAAATGGTCCTCATTCTAACAAGTGATCCTTCACCAAGAAACAAACCTTTGTCATCTTAGTTTGGTAAAACTAGATCTCCACTGTAGGTGTGACCAGGGCAGAGACTAGACCATGACCACTCCTAACCTCTCTTCTCCTGGGTCTCATATTACAAGACCCATTAGCTGTCCCTACTTGCTACATTCATATGGGGGGAAATGGTTATTTCTAGTCCTCCCAAGTCTTCTTCCATCATTATGGGCCCCAGTGACAGTCTAATGGATCCTGGATTCCAGGCAAGGCTTGCCAGGAGGGTCTGTGAACTCCTGGGGTTTGGGGCAAAATTGTTGTGTCTGAACAAAGGGACATGTTTCTGGAAAGACAGCATTTCACTTTTATTACATTTTTAATGTAGCCTATGATTTTCAAAATGATAGGCAACATAACTTTAGTTTGATCAGCACCAAAATGTGTTGAAAATATAGACTCTGGGGCATCTGGGTGGCTCAGTTAGTTGAGCGACCAACTCTTGATTTTGGCTCAGGTCATAATCCCAGGGTCATGGGATTGAGCCCCACATCGGGCTCCTCACTGAGCATGAAGTCTGCTTGGGATTCTCTCTCTCTCTCCCTCTGCCTCTCTATCTCTCTCTCTCTCAAAAAAAAAAAACTATATATATATATATATATATATATATATATATATATATATATAACTCATATATATTAAGTTTATCTATTTATTTTGAGACAGAGAGAGAGAGAAAATCCCAAGGAGGCCTCACACTATCAGCACAAAACCAGACACGGGGCTCAGTCTCACAAATTGTGAGATCATGACCTGAGCCAAAATCAAGAGTCAGTCACTCAGTTCACTGAGCCACCCAGGTGCCCCTATAGTTATATTTTTTAAAGGCTTTATCTTTTATAGATACACACTGAAACAGTTGTAGATGAAATAATATCTTAGATTTGCTTCAAAATAATAGGAGTGAGAGAGGGGAAAGGTATATATGAAATAAGGTTGCCCCATAACCTGGTTAATTGTTGAAGCTGTGTGATGGGCGCATCCCTAATATATATATTATATATATATATATATATATATATAATATATATTATATATAATATATAATATTACATATAATATATATATAATATATATATATATAACTATTTTTAAATAGCATTTTGTGTGGCCTGGGTTGGTATGGGCAGGTTTTGAGTAATCCAATTAATGTTAACACATAGTAGAAATATTTAAACTTTTTTCTACAGAAGAGAGAAAAAAAATCTGTATAATTGGTTACAGTTATTTGCTCAGGCATACTACCCACACTGCTGCTCCGACCCTAAGTCAGAGACAAAAGGGATGCCAATGAAATGACATACAGTACGATTTTGACAATTATTTAATATACCCTTGATGTGCCATGTCAACCCGTTAGGAGGAAAAGAAATTCATGTTTGATTTAAACTAATTCTTTATGTGCTTCTTAGTTCAGATTAAAAAAGAAATAGTGCCAACCAGAAATTGACATCTGTTAAAAACAATTCACTATGTGGCAAATCATAAGAGACTCTTAAATACAGAGAACAAACTGAGGGTTGATGGAGGGTGGAGGAGAGGGGAAAATGGGTGTTGGGCATTGAGGAGGGCACTTGTTGGGATGAGCACTGGGTATTATATATAAGCCGATTTGACAATAAATTATATCAAAAAACCCCACAAAATACAAAATATAAAATTAAATTAAAAATTCACTATGTGATTTTCCAGTGGATATTAGGGAACACTCTTTGTTTTGTTTTCATTTTATTTCTTTGAGAGAGAGAGAGAGAGAGAGAGAGAGAGAGTGAGTGAGTGTGTGAGTGGGAGGAGGAGCAGAAAGAGAGAATCCCAAGCAGGGTCTATGCTCAGCCAGGAGCTCGATGCGGGGCTGGATCCCACAACCCTGGGATCACGACCTGAGCCATGATCTGAGCGGAAATCAAGAGTTGAACGCTCAACTGACTGAGCCACCCAGGTAGCCCACAAGGAAACACTCTTTTAGGACTAGGACTTGAAGAGTATATTAATAACCTCCGTGGGTTATTAATAGGATTTTTTAAGGGTTTATTTATTTATTTATTTTGAGAAAGAGCGAGCATGGGAGAGGCAGGGAGAGAAGGAAAGAGAGATTCCCAAGCAGGATCCTTGCTGTCAGCACAGAGCCCAATGCAGGGTTTCAATCCCACCAACTGTGAGATCATGACCTGAGCCCAAATCAAGAGTTGGCTGCTTAACCAACTGAACCACCCAGGTGCCCTAACCTCCATGGGTTATTAAAATTCCAGTCCTAATTTATGACCAAGCATTTCTAAACCAATAAAAATGTTTAGCTGTGGTAGGGAGAAGGGAGGAAACAGTGTACCCTGTAGAGGCTTATATTCTTAGGGAAAAAGCGTTCCTTCTGGAATCTGTGCTGTAGCAGGTAGGTACTCCTTGGGGTGTGCGTGTGGGGGGGCAGTATGCAGGGAAGGGGGCGTAGTTACTTCTTATCATATAGGAAGCTCCATTCCCAGGGGCTTCTGCCCTCCCCTCCTCCTTCCTTTCCCATATTAGTAAATACTTGGGGGATTAATCAAAGCTTCAAAGGTTGGTGATAACAGGTGGTGACAGCTTGATGCCCTGCAACCCAGGTGAATAGCAGCACAGCAGCCAAGCCTGACTTCATGCCAAACTTACACTTGGCACCAGAGACGGCTGCAGAACTGTAGGGCTTATTTTCACTTTTTAAGAAAAGAGAAAAGCAAGTTATTTTCTGGTGTCCAAACTCAGACATGGGACAACAAAGTGGAATGCTGTACCATTTTTTATTTCATGGGCTCTTGCGTGTGTGTGTATGTATGTGTGTGTGTGTGTGTGTGTGTGTGTGTTTATTAAGTAAGTTCTAAGCCCAACATGGGGCTTAAACTCATGACTGAGATCAAGAGTCACATGCTCCATAGGTAGTCATAGCAAAGAAGAAATTATGTGAAGACATAACATACCTCCGGAAATTGAGGGGAAATTGAGGTTAATTAGCAGAACCACTGAATGACAGCATAGAGAAGGCTCTCAGGGAGCCTACAGTCCAATCTCCTTACCTTATGATGATAGCAAAGCAGACCCAGAGAAGGGGTCTGACTTTTCCCCAAGTATTAGCAAAATAGGAACAGCGTGAGGCTTAGAACTCACTTCTGATTCCCAGAGCAAGAGTCTTCATGCTGGTCTGATAAATATGGTATGTGGCATTCAGGGGCCAAAGCTACAGCTTAACCACGTTAAGGATGGGGTGGAGCCACCCAAGTAGGCACTGAAAGAGCTTCAGGGAGGATGGCTGGCATAAACCCGTCTCAGGTACTGCTGACTTTCAACCTCAGGTTGGTTATCTTAGGTGGATGAATTGGCACACAGGTCTTTCTGGTCTGCATTAAGCCTTTTGAGGACTTGCCCAAGTTCAGAAACTTGAAAGTAACCTGTAACATCAAGGCATGGATCGGGCCCAGGCTGTTGCCTCTAGGGTATTCAGAAATTTCTCCCTAAGGCAAGTCAGGAAGAGCTTGGATTTGGTCCCAACAGAAACTCTCCTGAAGCTCAGTGGCAGCGTCTGTCAGCTTTGCTCCCAGACCTGCCCATTTGCCCCAGAGATGCTCACTGCTTATGTGGCCTTGTTGAACTGTAACCTCAAACCTAAGAGTGTCTATCAGCATGGACTGGATTCTAGCCACCATAATCAGAGGACTGTGGAGGGAGGTATATTGGCCCCTCACTGCAGGGTGGGAGGGACACCCTCTACTCCACCTCTCCCTGCAACCCCACAAATCTTTGAAAGAAGCTGGACTTCAGAGCCAGCTAGAGGTGTACATGGGACAAAGACATCACAGATTGTCAGGGTGCTCTCTTATTCTCTAGGAACCTGATCCCTGCAAGGATGGGGCACCCTTAAACAATCATGAGGACAGGGGAGACAGCAAAGCAAATAAGGGCAAATTACAGCTGGGTAGAGACGCATCAACCTCTGAAAACAGGACGGAGGGAGCCCCCAAAGCATTCAGCCAGTTCCAAAAATCTGTGTGGGGTGGGCACAGGATTCACACATTCACCCTACCTTCCCCATTGCTTAGCTGGCCAGGGAAGTCAGACTGTCCTCCAGAGCTCAGATTGTGGGGCTTGGGGCCTGGGCAAGGGCAGGAACTTACAGCTTCATTCACTGCCTCTGTCTCCCCTAAATAATCTCAGCCCGCAGCACCCCCAAGACCTCCAGGGGCAGAGGCCACAATTCTTGCTGTCACCTGAAACGCCATCCCCAGCCTGCCCAGCCTCCTTGCTCCTTCCCCAGCTGCAAGAACTTTCCTTCCTCCCAAAGCGACTTTGGATCAGATCTCCAGGCTAAGAGACCGGCCCCAGCGCGCCTGGCGCACGGGTGCGGCCGAGTCGTGCTGGGACAGCTCCACGCTGCCGCCTGGGCCGCCTCGGGCCATTACAATTGCAGACCAGGCTGGGAAAGGAGAGAGGCTGACCCCTCCGAGGGCCAGCAGGGAAGCACCAGACTTTGGGTGAGGGGCAGTCAGGACTAGGGAATCGATCTGGCTGGGGAATGAATGAGTGAGTAAATGAATGAACGAACACACGAATGAATGAATAGCTACGGTGTCGGAGACGCGGTAAGAGGCGTCCCAAGGAGGGTGCCTTCCACCATCCTGATGCCGCCGGGACTTCGCTCATCCCCCAGGTACGGAGCGCAGACAGCAGGGCCATCTGTCCCCTAGCCAACACCTCGCAGCCCCCCGGAGGCGCCCGGGCCCGCGCAGCGCAGCTCGGGAGCGGAGCCCAAATTCCGGTGGCCGGGAAGTGCCTGCCCCGCGGGAAGAAGGCACCCAGGCGCAGGGGCTCCCCACGGCCGCTTCGCCCCGCGGGGAAGCGTTCCCTCGCGGCGGTCCCCGGAGCCCCGAGCCCAGCCCGCTGGCCGCAGCCCCTTACCTGCCCGCCTCGGCGGCCTCACCCCGGCTCAGAGCGGTCATCGCGGCGCCTCCAGCGAGCGCCGGGGACCGCGCGGCCAGATCCGGCGCCTGCCTGCCCGCCTCCGCCCCGAGGGCCCGCCTCCGCCCGCCCATTGGCTGTTGGGCGGGACCGCCCCGCCCATTGGCCGTTACTCCCTCCTGAACGCCGGGAGCTTTGCGCAGATTCTAAGGCTCCCACTTCCCGACCTGCAAGTCTCGGTGGCCAGGCCTCGGTTTGCACCTTCTGCTCCTCAGAGCGCAGGCCTTGGGTCCCCTCCAGGCTCTTCCTCTTCAGCCCTACCCGTCTCGGAGCTCGGTGCCCTCTGCAGCAACCTCCTCCCGACCTCCTCCAAACCCTCCCTCTGAGCTCCAGGGCAGGTTTCAGCGTCTCCCCACAGCAGCTAAGGGACAGGAGTAGGGAACGAGGTATTTTGAACTGTTTGAACCGCATAGTCGGGCAGTCAGGGAGCTTTCATGCTTTTCCCAGAGTTGGGTCCTACGGAGGGACTGAAGATGGCCAGAAATCAAGTGGGGAAGCAAGACAGAGTGGGGCGATGTGACAGTTACCTGGGCCTTGGGAATGGGGCCAAAGCCCTATCCCATCTTACCTGGCCTGCAGCACCCTTCCCTCCTCCCACTAGGTAGGGCTTTGTTCTTAGAAGTGGTCTGGAGGGGTAAGATTCAGTCCCATTTCCAAACCCGTCTCCACCCCTCAGTGCTTTGTCAAGGGGGTAAGACATTGGCAAACAGAAGGGGACAAAGGGAACCCAGAGGTAAATATTCTGGAAACTGGGAGCCGCAGCTGGTGTCTTCCTACAGTACCCTTACATTAGAGGCCTCTGCTGCATAAGACATAAGGGGAGGTGCAGGGCAATGGCCGCATCACTCAGTTTACCCACCAGAGCAGGAGGGAGGGGCCCTTGTTGCTGCCCTCTCCTCTTTGGTCCAAATAAGCCAATAAAATGTCCCCAGCTGCAGTTTTTAGAAACCCAGCTACCACTTCCTCAGGGTGCCTGAGGATAAGGGGTAACCTGTATCCTCGACAGCTACTGCCTTCCCAGCACCTCTGCATCCCGTAGAGAAGATGGCAGGTGACCTGGGTCATCACACAGGAGCAACCATCAGGGTGCAAGGCCCTTACCATTTTCACCGTCAGAGGACAGGGTTCACCACCACACACACACACACACCCCACCCCACCCCCAACAGAAAAGCGAGGAAACCGGTACTTCAGCTGTTGTTTATTGACACAGGTAGGCTCTATAGCAATAGGCTGGGAGGTGGCTGCAGTAGTGGGGAAAATGGAGGGTGGGGGGCGTGTTTGCCTGCAACAGCTGAGTGGAGTGTAGGAACACAAGTGCACAATGCACGACAAGGGGAGCCTGAGGGGGATGGGGGAGCAAGGAAGGGCCCGGGCCAGTCTCCTTAAACTGGAACCACTGCCCTATGCCACAACTCTTGCTGGCGGTCTCTCGATGCCAGGCCAGGGGTGGGAGTTGTCTGGGTATCCATTTTCTATAGGAACTGAATGGAATACACAAAAAGGAGATGCAGCAGCGGTTGCCCTCTGTTAAGCTCTGGGGCTTCCAGTCCTGCAAACTCCCTTCATCCCTGGCTTGGGTGGGGTCACATGATGTGCAACGCAGCTCTGGGTTACCTCACCCGAACAGGGTCTTAAAAAAAGAGTCAGGTTTCAGAGGCATTAATCTTCTTCCCTAGCATCCCAGCCCACCAGTGCCACACTACAACCCCCAAGTGAGCACTACAAGCATTGCTGGCCTAATGGATGGGTTGGGGGAAGGGGATGGGACGGGGCTGGAGAAGGGGCTCTTGGGGCCTGTCATGGCACAGGCACTACACGCATGGTATTGGTGAAGCCGGAGCCAGGGCGCCACCCGGTCAGCACAATGACCACATCTCCCTTCTTGAAGAAGCCTCGGGCCTTGCCTAAAGGAAGAGAAGAAGGTTGGTGAGTAAAAGCCAAGCCAGGCAGATGTGCACCTGGCTGACTGCCCCGCAGCCAGAGGGAGCAAGCAGGGCTGGCTCATCATTACTTCCTTACACCACAAGGTGGCGCAAGCATCACAGCCCAGGCAAAGGGGATGCATGAGGGAGGCCCAGATATTTCCTTATCAATCAAAGAGAGTTGGCAGGGACCTTTGGACATCACTCATTTTATACTCTAGGGTGGAGAGCCTTCCCCAAAGTCAGAGCTAGTTGCTTCCGCTCATTCATTGACATCTTACTTTTATCAGGGACAAAGGTCATGAGTACATAATCTGTGTGTATGACACCCAGCAGTGTTTGAGCTCTAATTTTTTTTTAGCCCTCAGTAATAAGCAGATGCCAAAGAGCAGACAACCCTGACTATCCAGGATCCTTTGCTTTGGGCCCCATGCTGGAAGACAGTGAGAGGCAGTGGGCAACTGAGCCCCAAAACTCAAAAGGCTCCTCTTCCCTCCTGGGCTCAGCCCAGAACTTGAGGGAATGGGATGGAGGGTTCAGAGAACATTCCCAAGAAGACAGCTAGGGCTCTTGCACACCCTAAGGTCAGCATGTTCCCCTTTCTGTAGGATCCCAGGGACACCAGCGCTCAAGCATCCTCCCCACCCCTCCAAGCTCTAGCCCTTGCTCCCAGCCACGCACCAACATTCATGGCCAAGTTCACTCGAAGGTCCACATCCTCAGCCCAGGCCTCCTGCACTGGGTCCTTACACACCACAGGGAAGATGCCGCGGTACAGGTGGGCCTGGCGGGCAGTCTGGTGATTCCGAGTCACAGCAATGATGGGGGCGCGGGGGCGGTATCTGGCCACCTGGTGAGCAGACCTGAGACAGGATGATGGATGGGCAAGAGAGACCATTAAACAGTGTTCCGGGAGCCTCCCAGGAAGCCCTGGAGAGCCTTCAGCAACAGCTCACCCTCTAATCCAACTCACTGTTGCCAGCCTGTGACCCTACCGTTTTAGCATCTGCTCCCAAAGCCGGGGCAGACCCTCATCCTGTATCTTCCACAGCACGTACTACGCTTCTTCTACTACGACATCTTTAGCTTTGCTACCCGCTTGCCTTCCTCGGGCCCCAGGGTCATACCAGCCCAGCATGGTCAGTCTCACCCTATCACCCGACATGCCCCATAGCTGGCAGAACCCCCTCCTCTGAACTTTTCCATTCTGGCACAGATACAGCCCTGCCCAACCTCACCAGCACCCATTCCCTCTCGCTGCCAACAACAGCTATAAGCCAAGCAGCATGTGAATAGCACCTGACTCTTGACATCTGCAAAGAACAGGAGCAGAGCCCACCATCCCCCCTGGGACTCTGCAACATAAGCCTTCCCTACTGCTGTGCCCTTTCCCCAGCCCACATGGCCCCCAAGTCCCTGAAACAGTCCCAGCAACTGGGCTCTAGAGCCAACCCTGAGTATGTAAGCCAGGCTTAGAAATCTGGGTGTTACCCAGGAAGCAAGACCAGGAGATGGGAAGGTTAGTGCCAGTGGGTCTGCCTGTGAAGGCTATGGAGGGTTGGGGGGCCCCCTGAGCCCCGGGGCCAGGTGCTTCCTGGAACATGGACACTGCACACTTGGGTTGCAGATGTCTCTCAGGAGTTGAGGTGGGCCTGCTTGCAGGAGGCACTGGGCCTCAGAGGGCAAACTGTAAGGACACTCAACAGGTGTCCAGGAAACTTAAGCCATGTCACAGCAGAGAATGCCCTGCTAAAGACCTGGCCCCCATACAAGGCTTTCAGAGGAGCAAGTGCTGAAGTCGGGACTAGTAAGGGTGAAATCCCAGAAGACTGGAGCTAAAAATAGCCAAATAGCAAAGGATGGACCTTTTCACAAAGGTCAACCCTAATGGTTGGTGCTGTTTATCCCAAGCCCTCTGCCGAGGGAGTTTGCACAGATCTCATGTCCTGCTTCTACAGAAAGCCCCACCTGCCACTCCTCAGTGCACGGGGACCACCTGATCTGCTCCCCTCTACCCCACCCCTCTCCAAAAAACCCTCATGGCCCTAGGGTCAGGGATGGGGAGCACACTCCCAGACTGGGGCAGTGACACAGGCTAATTCAATCTCCCGGACTAGGAAAAGATCCCAAGGCAAAGGCCAAACACAGGCCGCTGCATGGCACCAGAGAGCCAGCAAGACATCATGGTGACCTTTCCTGGTGCTGAACCCACTTGCCTTTGGGGCTCAAAGACCGACAGGGACAGGTGCACCAACCAAACAGCATGTCAGCGAACGCACTAATTTTCCAAACTGACCGCTTAAAGAGTACACAGTAATTGGAATGAACAAAATGGCCATCTACTTTTTTAAGAGATTAGCTTTTAGATATGAAAGAACCACTTGTAGTCGGTCTATCTGTAGTTCTATGATTAAGTCTCTGGTTTCTCTGGAGGAGGTAAACTTGCTTTGGATCCAAATGATCCAACGCCACTTAGGAGGGCTGCCTGGAATCCTCTGGGCCCTGGTGGCAGGCAGAGGGGTCTTACCTTGGCTCAGTGCCATCTGAGCCCTGTTCAATGCGCTGCTCTCAGGACACCCAAGAGAGGTGTCCCCGAGCAGGGCATCCCCAGGGCACCGCCACCACCTCCTACCTGCCAGACTTGGTGAGGACGATTATGGCCCCACTGCAGCACTTGAACGAGGCCTCCACGGCGCCCACGGCGGCGGCTTCGGTGGGGTCGCTGGTAATGGGCGCCAGGCGGCGGAGTTCCTCAAATAATTGCAAGTGGTAGATGGCAGCCTCTGCCTCACGGGCAATCTAGGGGAGCAACATCCGTCCAGAGGGACGAGAGGGGGACAGAGCTTTGTCAGAGCTGTGTCACAACGGGAGAGGGTGAGGAAGAGTCGCACAGACAGCTGGTGAGGAACGTGTCCCTGGATGCGTGGCCAAGAGGAGCCCAACTACTAGAGATGCTGAGCCGAGCGACATCAAGACTCACAGGAACTAGTCCTTCGCCAGGTGCCTGTGACATCCACTGTGCCTACTGAGCCAAAGGACCCTTTGATCCTGCCCTGCCCTGACCTCCCTGGCTGGCTTCCTGCAGACGAGAAGAGGGCTGGGCCCTAGCGGTCTTCCAGATCGGCTGGAGCGAGAGGCTGGTTATCCTACAGAGTTACCTGCCCTTGGGGCCCTACCTGCCAGACTCCGTCAGAACTATCAAAGCTGCTGCTAAACACTTATAAGAAGCCTCCACGCTGCCCATGGCCATGGCTTCCATGAGGTCTGTGGAGTGGCTTGAGCCTCGCACAAGTTCTTCAAACAGCTTGCGGTGGAACATGGCTGCCTCAGCCTCACGAGCTATCTGTAAGGTTTAGGGGGGGAGGAGAGGCAAGGAAGAGGGAAGGAGGAGGGAAAAAAACGAGAGACAACACATGGAAAGACAGAATGGGGAATTAATCAGAGGAAGGTAACCTTAGGTTAATTGGCTAAATCTGTCCTTCAGGCAGACGCAAAGAGGCAGCATGATGAAAGCCCAACTGCTCAGGGATGGGTGGAGAATTTCTAGCACCAATTGCTGCTGCTTCCCCTCCAAGAGAGGAAAAATCGGTTCTTCCATTCTGGAAGGATTTGTTCAGTGGGGGTGGGGGTAGAGAGAGACAACATGGCGGTAGGCTCTAGCACCTCGGCACAGAAACATGCCCAGGCTGGGCCCACGCCACTCCCTGGCAGGACTTGACCATGCTGCCTCATGACACAGCTTATGGGAAGAAACAGGCCCTCCCTCCTCACATGGCTGTCTGGTTACCACAAGGCTCCTCCATGGGCTTCCATGCACACACGGAGCATTTACTTGGCTTCAGGCACAGGGCTGCTGCTACGAGCCTTTCCAAATGCCCTGCACGCTGAACACCGTGGGAAAGCTGGGGTCAGACAGAGCCAAAGCCACACAGCTTCACCGTGTTCCAAGCACGAAGGTGGAGAAATGGCAGATTTGTGAGGGCCACACTGAACAGCCATGTGAAGAGACAGATGGCCTGTAGAAGCACACAGGTAAGTTTAAGATGACATTTGATTATTAACATGTAAGGATTACCACAGTCATGAGAAAGCCATTCAGTTATTCACAGACCACCTGCTCAGATAACATCAAAAATTAGAAAATTTAAACTTCAGAAGATCATAATGCAACCAGCAGCATCTTAGAGAATGATGCGGGAGGGGAGAATCAGTAATAACATCTCATTAATTGGACAGTATGTATAAGCAGGCATGTGGCAGGATTTACTAGGTTACAGGTTTTATTTCTCTGAGAATTGGGTGCATGCAGCCCAAAGACGAGGAGACATGAACAGGAAACAGAACCATACCTGGTACTGCCTAGCCCTTAGCCATGGGTCATTCATTGCCTCAGACACAAGAGAAAGCAGTGAGCAGCTGCAAGAAGCTATTAGCCAGTGTTAACTGAGGACATGGAAAGGAGAAGCCTGCACCACCTAGCCCAGACCCCATAACTCATCTTCTGAGCAGTGCCATCCAAGCCCTGCAGTTCCCTCTAAGGTCTCTGTCTGTTCACAGGGAAGACTGGGGGTATGGAAAAGCAGAACTGGAATTCAGAGGCCAGAGCCTGATTCTTAGCCTCTGCCCCCAATACAGGCCCCTAATGGAGACATGGCTTTATCTCCTGCTAGATAAAGCACTGTAATGCAGGAGAACACTGGCTCTGGAGACAGCAGATCTGGATACAAACTGAGGCTTTATCATCATGTAATCCTCATCTATCAGCTGGGCTGACATCTATCACACAGAGGATATGAAGACTCCATCAATCTGTACTAGCTAATAACTAGACACACAGGAAAGGAGGAAAGGAAGGTTTTTTGGAGGGGGTGTTGCTTAAATTTGGTGCAGGGGAGGGTGTGTCACACAAAGGGCATGAGGATCCTTTGCTGACAGGAAGGTTAAAAAAAAAACCCACTTCAGAATTAGAGGCAAGTTCGCTGAGCTCCACACACATCATGAGCACTGACGTGGGGCTGTTGTTGAGAAAGTGAACCTACAGCACTCAGTTCTCCCTGGCCTGAGGAGCCCTGGTAACTGAAGCCTGGGCAGACTCTCGACAAGTCTAGAGCTGGACCAGACAAGGCAGAGGAACGGAGAAGCAGCCCAGCAGCGGGTCACGGCAGAGCCAAAGAGCCTTGAAGAGCTAGCTCAAAGAAGAGCCGCGTCCAGGACTCCTCCGGATGCTCGATCCAGGCCCAGCAGGCCCAGCCCTCCTCCTGCCTCTATTTGTGGACCTGCTGCCAGTCACTAAACCCCACATTTCAGCCTGAGGCATGTGCGGCAGCTCAGCAAAGCAGGCCCGGCTGCAGGCGCCATGCAAGGAGAGCTCGGTCACCACCCCCAAGCACACCCGGGGCCCGGGGGGTGGGGAGGGGGTGGCACCTGATGTGGAACAGGTGGGGAATCAAATGGACCCCAAACAGATCGGCTGAGAACAGGAGCCTATGGCTTTTTCCAGAATGGGACAGAGATACTCAGGGGTCCTTCGGGCTGTCCAGAGGAAAACTATAAGTAATCTTAGTACTTGAACCAAGGGATGGACTCACAGCCTTGAAGCCAGAAGTGAAGTGCGCTCTAATGGAGGACGCCTCCAGAGCAGAGGAAAGAGGAGGCAGTGTGGGCAGGGAAGGCAGAGGAGGAAAAAACCCAACGTACCCCTCTCCCCAGCACACACCTCCTCACTCTTATTGTGATTTATAGAGGATCATCAAAGACTGAGGGCCCAGACGCCTAAAAGGTGTCACTCTGTACCAGAGCTTGCCTCCACCCTGGGCCCGGCCTGAGCCCGCGGAGATGGGGAGACTCGAAAACTCACCAGGTGCTGCATGCGAACAGCCTCCAGGGGGTAGTCCCCTTTGGCGGTCTCTCCAGAAAGCATGATACAGTCGGCTCCATCCAAGACCGCATTGGCCACATCACTGCCCTCAGCCCTGGTGGGACGGGGCTTCTTGATCATGCTCTCCAGCATCTGGGAGGGGGACAGGGCGTGAGTGAGATGCAGCCTCGGCAGCCTTCAGAGATGAAGGTCTACCAGCTAACCCCCTGGATACGTGTCTGCACATGAGGGGAAGGAAGGGTGTGTGTGTGTTTGAGAGACATGGGGCAGGCCCTGGGGAGAGCCCAGGTGGCCTCCCTGTAAGCGTATGAGCGCAGGGAGAGGCACATGCCTGCGTCGCACAGATGACAGGCTTCCCAGCTCGGTTGCACCTCCCAATCATCATCTTCTGAGCAAGGAAGACCTTCTCTGCAGGAATCTCAATGCCTAGATCACCACGAGCCACCATGATCCCATCGCTGGCTTCCAGGATTTCATCAAACCTGACAGAGAGGTTAGGAAGAGAGAGAGAGGTTACATGGAACAAGGCCACAACTGCATTAATTACTGCACACAGGAAGTTCTCCTGGGTTCTATGACCTCATCACGCGTATAAAGAGGCAACGGGGTGTTCCAGCTACCTTAGCTGCCCCCCAAAGTAGGCTAACACTTGCCCTGGCTTCTTCAGCACTAGCATGAGAACTTCACTGAAGGGGCAGGGAGGAAAGCAAGGTTTCCTCCAAAGCCCTGTAGGCTCATTTCCTCTCCATCTGCACCTCAAGGCCCCCTCTTAAGGCATCTCTCTACCGTCTCCACTCTAGCTAGCACTTCCAAGGCAGAAAGAGAACCCGAGGCCAACTGATTGCTCACGACATAAAGGTCCTTGGCCAGAAGGGCTGCTCCTTGAGGTGGCCCCCTCCCAACGTGCTGAAGGCAAGAATAGCTGTGGCTCTGCCTGGTCTGTGGCCAGGGTCAGCGAGCACCCATGGCTCATCAGGATGGCAGGATCCCAGTACAAAGGACGTCTATGCAAAGTTAAGGATGGCAAGGTCAAACAGTGGGCGGGGCCGCTCCACCCACCCTCCCCAAGTACATGCCTAATCCACACAAGTAGGTCTAGGGTTTTAGCTGTGCCGGCTTATGTTCCTAGCAGGGAGCTGGGAGGAACAGAGGTCACGGAGCTGGTCATACCCACTCGGCTCAACCTGGGGAATACTGGGGAGGTGGTGAAACAGAGCTGGGACCGTCTAATACACCTGGAGAGGCACATGCTTTCCTCCAGGAAGCTGGTAACATTCCAGAGCCCAAACATCAGGCCAGCTGCTTTCTAAGCGAAGATAAGGACACCACGAGCTTCCACATGCCTCCCAAGTGAGGGGCTAAAAAGGGCCCCTTCCTAAGGGCCTGCTATCTTCCTTCTGTTGTGAAAAAATGGTGGTGTAGGTGGGGGGGTGGAGGGGCAATATCCCCTTATTCCGGCAAACATAGGTAGTGCTCCTTATTAGGAGGACAGCATAATGGCCCTTGACCTGTGAGCAGTGACCCTGTCCACTCCCAACGCTGGCCCAACTCCCTGGGCCTGTGGAAGAGTATCAATCACCACTGGGAAGCACCAGCATGCCCATCACCTGGGAAGATATATATGTATTTTTTTTTTAAATACCAATGCCTTGGGGCACCTTCGGACTCAGTCCGAAGAGCCGTGCGACTCTTGGTCTCAGGGTTGTGGGTTTGAGCCCCAAGCTGGGTGTAGAGACTGTATACATACATGCATGAATAAAAATAACCAATGCCTTTCATTCTCCCCGCTTAAGAGGGACTCTATGGGTCTGGCCTAAGCTAGGGAGTCTGCATTCTGATAGGCTGGTCACCAGGTTTGGGAACTGGATATTCACAGGATATAGCCTTTTTGGAAAGTGCGGGGGGGGGGGGGGGGGCACTTACCTCCGAACTCCCTCATGATTCTCAATTTTGCTGATTATCTTGATGTTCTTTCCTTTTTCTCCCAGGACCTTTCTAACTTCATGGACATCAGATGCCTTGCGGATGAAAGATGCAAACACCATATCTACATCCTGCTCTACCCCAAATTTCAGATCCTGGATGTCCTTTTCTGACACAGCAGGCAAGTCCACAGCAGCCCCAGGAAGGTTCACACCCTTCTTGCTCCCCAGGGAGCCACCATTCTCCACCTCTGTCACCAGGAAGTCAGCACCTGTGTAAAACAGAGTGGGGGGGGAGGGGCAGAGCAATGAGGGCACAACATCCTCAACAGGAAGCAGGCTCTCCCCAGTATAGTGAACTGAAAGCAGTACATTGTGGGCACTGGAGCCCTATGTCCAGAAGTCAAATACCACCTCACTAATTGTATAATCTTGGGCAAGTCAACTAACCTCTCTGTGCCTCAGTTAGTTTCCTCACCTGTTATATAGGGATAATAGTATCTGATACTCATAAGACTGTTTTAAAATTTACACAAATTATCGTGTAAAATGCTTAGGACCAGTGCCGGACACTTAAATATCAGCTATCATCCCCAAGTATACTAGAGTCCTGCACATATCATATTGACGGAAGATAGAAAGCAGAAAGGCTTTCTAACAGTGAGGATGGATTAAAAAAAAATTCTCGCATCTCCTAAAAGCACGATTAAGTTGAAGTCTGTTTTAAAAAACAACATAAGGAATTATAGAGGAACCTGGGTGGCTCAGCCGATTAAGTGTCAACTTTGGCTCAGGTGGTGATGATCTCATGGTTTGTGAGTTCAAGCCCTGCATCGGGCTCTGACAGCATGGAGCCTGCTTGGGTTCTGTCTGTCTGCCCCTCCCCCACTTGCTCTCTCTCACAAAATAAATAACTTAGGAAAAAAAAAAGAGGAATTCCTGAGAATAGACTTAATCTTGCTGTCAGCCAAACAAACTTCCCATGTTCCTTGTGTTAAAGGAAATTTAAAGAATGGGAGATGGTTTTACACAATGAGATGCTGACTCCAGTACCTTTCTCCTTCACCAACAGAGAGATAAGCCCATCGTCCACGTAGACCTTGCTGCCCACTTCCACCACCTTGCAAATGTTCTTGTAGTCCAGCCACAGGACGTTCTCATCGCATTTTTCCATGTAGGCATTGTCCAAGGTGATCTTGAGAGTGGCTCCTTTCTTCAGCTCCACCTCTGCGGTGCCACTCTACAGACAAAACAGTTTACTGCCATGAGTCCAGCCCTCATGGCAGGAAAAGAAAAGTTCTTTCCTCCTGGGAAAAACGCTCAAATCTCAGCCAGAAGTACAATAAAGCGTCTGGCTTTGGGAATAAATGATCTTCTTCTCAAACTTATCTCAAAGAAGTCATCCAGGAAAAACCTACAACGTTTTAGTCACACTATTTAATGACAGGGGAAAAGGGATGAAGAGAGGCTTGGAACTAGGTTTTTAGAGTAAAAAAGCTTCCTCTCTGGTATCATTTCTTAGCAAAGTACATCAAATCAACATCGTTTACAGTGATGAATAGAACCCTCCTTTCTAGATCTAAACTAAGGAACATGGCCTCCGAGCAGGGCACAGACATGGCCCTCCAGAGCCCACCGCCCCCTGTACCTTCCCTGTCCCCACTCCCGGTGATACTTACGCCCTTGATGAGCCCAGTTCGGATCTCAGGTCCTTTGGTGTCCAGGGCCACAGCAACTGGCCGGTAACGAATGGGGTCAGAAGCAAAGCTTTCCGTGGCTGCACGCACATTCTTGATGGTCTCAGCATGGTACTGGGGGTAAGGAAGGAGAATGATGGGTGTCCTCCCACATGAGGAGCTAGCGCCAGAACTGAAGTTGATCCCTCAAGGAAAAGCCTTGGATGTTCTAAACCCCTGCCTTCTTTGGCTAGCCTCAGTGTCATCCATTCACTGAGCACCCTCAACCTTATCTCAATCCCCTTGGTTTCTGCCCACTTCTTCCACAGCACTAACTCGCTCATGGGCAAATCTTAGTTTAGAACACTGCCACCAAAACCCACTACAGGTATGGTGTAAACACATCTCAACATAAAAAGAAGCATGTCTTATTTTCTCTAGGACCTAGGAATTACTCTCCCTCGGCAAATAAAACAGGCAACTGGAATAAAAGACCTTGCACTTATGTGTGCACAGTGCTGGTCCGGCAATCAGTGTCAGATTCTGATAGATTTGGCAATTCTGAGCTTTTTCCTCTACTGATTCCAAGTACAATTCAAACTCCAGAGTTATTTACTTAAGCTTACAATGGCCAAGCTACACAACTCATTGCTAAGGTCCGGCAGACCTGGTTTTTACAATCACTTTCCGGAGCAGTCTAGGGAAAGTTGGGAATATGCCTCTCTCTGAACTAAATGCCCTGGCTTCCATCTTTTTCCTAAGCCCTTTCTTTTTTCCAACTGTTGCTACCATCTGACTAAAAGGAGACTCAAAGCCAAGATGTCAAAAGTGCTTAGTATAATCAACAGGACACTGCTGATAACAGAAGCACCCAATTCAGCACTTTGCAGGCCCTGTCCTTCAGCCACCCGGTCCAGGAGAGTAGCACCCACAAGGAGGCTGGAGGGGAGCCGGAACAAGGACAGTGCTGCCAGAAGCTTGTGTCTGAAAATCTTCAGCTTCTAATTATGCTATCTAATGAGGACCAATGGCTGTTTTCTGGGGGCAGAGGCCCTTATTCTAAGTTATAAAAATTTCTTTCTATTGCTGACTCACAATAAAAACAATAGAGAATAGAATACAGAGATAACTTTTCAAAGAAATGGGTGTTTCATATGGTCAAATCCCTTTCCCTCGGAGCTGATGTGAGGCGTAAAAGAATCCATGAAGTATTTAGAACAGAGATGAACAACAGTAATTACTTAATAATTGTTACCTAGCATTACCATCATCTTCTATTGACCATTCTATTTCATCCAATATGCACTTTGTGTTTGGTCATGAGGCAGGGCATTCTTTTAGTAGACAACTGGATTTGGCTGTGAAGTTTTATTTGTGCTTTCTGCCTCTAAGGGAACAAGCCTCGTGTGCTAACCTGTCTGGTTCGGGTACTGTCCTTGGCTCATCTTACTGTCAGGGTGTGCTGATTTCAAAGAACATACTGGGAAGACTTCTGTACTTCTCTAGGCTCTGGGACAGTGCGACAGAGGATCTAACTGCTCCTTCAAGGCAGTCAGAAGGAAGTCATCAAAGTCATTTAGGCCTGGTGTTCTGAACCAGAGCTAGAGCTAATGGCCACATTTTCAAATTTCTTCAGGCTGTTCATCTATTTATATTTTTTTACATCTTGGATATTACCTTTTCTTGGAAAAGAGTCAAGTTCATCTCAATGTATAGAAATTAAAGAAGTCTTTTTATGACTTTCAAACTCTCTTCTAATACATAGGAAATATTCCCTTCTCCTACTCTTTTTTTTGTGCATCCTGATTCTTGACCAGGTTTTCCAGAAGTTTCTGTGCTACAGAGGTGTTTTGGTTTGTCAAATTTAGTTTTTATTTCATGAAGTTATGCTTTTAAATCAATGCTTTCCCTTCACCCTTTTTAGGTTATTTGGTTACTAGTATTTTAACTATTTTATTTACTTTCATTAGGACTTTTGTTTTCTGGTAAGTACATTTAAGTCTGTGTTAAGACTTAAAGTTTCCACAAAAAAATATGCCAGAGGATATGGCCTATATAATTTCCATTTTATGGAACTTGAGGGGTGGGTTTTGGTGGCCTAATAAATTTTAAAATCCTAAGCATTTTAAATAAATACGTGTTTTGGTCTTGAGTGGACATAAAGTCATCTATTTATATACATACCAATAAGATTATTAGGTCTTATATTATTAGGTCTTATATATCTACAGTTATCTTTTGGTACACTGCTGGAAGGTGTACTGAAGTCTTCCGCTAGGGCTGTGGTTTTGCTGGATATTAACAAGTGGTAAAGAAGTCTATCAGTTAATACTGTCCTTGTGGAAGATTCTAAATTTAGGTTGTTTAAAAGTCAGTATCGGGGCGCCTGGGTGGCGCAGTCGGTTAAGCGTCCGACTTCAGCCAGGTCACCATCTCGCGGTCCGGGAGTTCGAGCCCTGCGTCAGGCTCTGGGCTGATGGCTCAGAGCCTGGAGCCTGTTTCTGATTCTGTGTCTCCCTCTCTCTCTGCCCCTCCCCCGTTCATGCTCTGTCTCTCTCTGTCCCAAAAATAAATAAACGTTGGAAAAAAAAATTAAAAAAAAAAAAAAAAGTCAGTATCACTGGGACCACATGTTCAGTAAGAACACATCTTGCCCAGGTGAACTGCTACAAGTGGGGTTAGGGAGACTGGCAAAAAGATAAGATGCAGATAGTAGATGGCCCTCTGTTAGAGGGAGAGAAAACAATTTCAATGTTCTGTTTTAAAAGAGTACTTAAAAACTGTCAAGAGCTGGGAAAGCATGCTATAGCATCTAGTCAAACTTGCATGTGAAGTAAGAGCTCTGACATGCAGTCAAAACTAAAACTGTTTACGTTACATTATGTAATATTAAATTATATAACTATATATAATATTAGAACAATTTCAGATGAGCCAAAACCCTGATCCCAGAGACAACCTCATCCTGATCAAAAACTGCAGAATAAACCCACTAGAGAGACTTGGGGAGTATTTTGTTGTTGCTGGGGTTTTTTTAAGTCCCAATTCTAACTTAGGAATAAGAGTCAAAGCAGAGGTTATCTCCAAATGCGTCTTGTAGTTTAAAAAGACCAAAATCCCTGAGCCAGCCCCTGTCCAGCAGGTGCAGTAGACAGCACGCAGCCTTGCCATTTCAGAGCTGCAGTGGTGTTATTTTACTGGATGGAAGAGGCCACAAGCCTAGTTAAAGGTCAACTTCTTAAAATCTATTTCTGCTTCTTCTGCTACACAGAGGAGACCCTGGCATGGTCCAGGAGCAGGGATCAATAGTGAACCAATCCCCACTGGTATCTTTAGCTCTGTCTTTGGGCTAAGCTAACACTTGCAGGAATTCCTAGGGACTCGGACCCCGACATCGGAAAATTACAGAATGTCACCACAGACCAGTCTTAACCTGCCTAAAGTGCCGGCTGAGGACAGTTCCTCTGAACTTGGTCAGGCCTCCATGACATTTGGAAGCCGGCCGCCTGCCAGGCCATAGGCTGTTTATGGAACACGGGCTACGGAACTCACGATGGAGAGTCTCACGTTTCCAGAAAGGAGAAATTCGCCTCTTGGACTGTACTTCCTGAGGCTTTATTTTTAGTCTAAACTTAACACCAGCTTCCAAATGCCAGAGGGCAACCCCTTACCACTTGCCCTTACAGGGTAGCATTTTCCTTTTTCTAAACAAAGAGTGAGGGAAGTTTGGCCCATCCATTACTTTCGTACCAATGCCAGTATGAAATCTCATGGCTTATGAGTAAGGTTGATGGTTTTTAAAAGGAACTGTATGTCAGGGAACCTCAATTCCTCCCTCAAAATGAGTTTGGGAACAGAAGCAGGCAGGAATGGAGCACTTCCCAGTAGCTAGGTAAAGCCTCTGTCCACAGGTCAAGTCAGCTCATAAACAGCCTCAGCACAAATACATTCCTACCACGCTGCTGGAGAAGTGTGCAGACTTTATTTTAATGTACCAGAGCCCCTGGGAAGACACAGGCCAGGAACATAATGTTGATGAAAGGGGGTATTATATGCCAAGAAGTGTTAGTGCATTAGACTCAGTCCTTAACTTGCAATAAGGACTTCTCCTGTACCTGCTCAGTTATCTTGGTCTAACCTAGGCCAGAATTCAATCTGCAGGGTGACCTTTTGGCTCATCACCTCAATATGAACTGTTACAGAAACCCAAGGGTAAGGAGGTGTCAAGCACTGTGGCCACGATACCTAATGGCTTACAAGGTTTTCCAGTAGAACCCTTCCACACTTTTTTTTTTTAAGTTTATTTTTCCCAGCAATCTTTATACCCAACTTGGGGCCCAAACCCACAACCCCAAGATCAAGAGTCGCATGTTCCTCTGACTGAGCCAGTCAGGCACCCCAAACCTTCCGTACTCTTGTGAACACAGGTGTGTGGGATAACCACGGCCAATAACAAAACGAATCTTCTTTGTGGAAGGAGACTTGGCCAGTTGAGATAGCAGGAGATGGGGAAAGGAAGAGTAGGGATAGGCTAGTGAAGACGATCTCCCCATTGGCTGTAAACCCCAGATTCTTTCTTGCCTGATCCACTGTGGTTAAATGAACACCGCACTCCCACCCAATTTCCTACATGCTCTCCCAGTGGCCAAACTGTCCAGCTGAGGCTCACCTCATGAGTTCCATGAGAGAAGTTCAGACGAGCCACATTCATTCCAGATTTAATCATCTCTTTCAATATCTCCACAGACCGGGAAGCCGGACCTAGTGAAAAAAATATTAAAGCCTAAGTGTTATTCAAAGTAGGAATAACACTTGAGTTTGAAGAACTCTGGATATTCTTTGTCCCTAAATTTCCCTCCTGCAAAAAGCTCAAAATTCTTTCAAAAGCATATACATAGCTGTTATTGTGTTTGCCCACTTTCTTGATTTAAGGGGTCACTTTTCCTATTTCCTTCAAATTCTACAGGCTCCTATCTAACTAGGAAAGCCTAAGTAAGACTTGGCCAGCCCTCTCTGCTCTCCCTGAAGGCTAGCCAGATGTCCAACCACAGAACTCTGGTTGCACAGAGCCATGTCAAAAAGGTCTTCCCAAGAGGGGCACCTGGGTGGCTCAATCGGTTAAGCATCTGACTTCGGCTCAGTTCATGATTTCATGGTTCATGAGTTTGAGCCCCGCATCAGGCTCTCTGCTGTCAGTGCAGAGCCCGCTTTGGATCCTTGGTCTTCTTCTTTCTCTCTCTGCCCCTCCACTGCTTTCTCCCTCTGTCTCAAAACCAAAACATTTTTTAAAATCTTAAAAAAAAAAAAAAGATCTTCCTAAGATTTCTGAGATGCTCCTAAAAGAGGTGCTAAGGAAGACATCGTCTAAATTTCACCTTTAGTAGCAAAAACAGAGCATACTAATTCCTTACTGCAACTTCCTATGACCTGAGTTCCCACAAGAATCTGTGTAGCCTCTCGCTCAGCAACCAGGTTTGCTACATTTATTTTGTCTTTTCAGGAGAGAAAAGATCACTGTCATAGGAGGCCCTCGTTTTGAGGGCACACCCACCCACTCACCGATGGTACAGATGATGCCCGTGTTACGGGCCGTGATGGGTGGCGAGTCAATGTCCAGGCGGCACATGTGCTCCAAGAACGTGTCAGCCATGGCTGCGTGCAGCTGCTGGGTCTGAATGAAGGCAGTCCCGACATCACTATGGGGCTTTGACATGGCTGCTGAGGTCCTGGGTCCAGGAGAACTGAAGAGAGAGTATCAGTCTGAGAAGCCCAGGTAGTTAATATACCACTTGGCACATGAGGCTGTTTCCTGCTTACACATTAACTCAATAAGCACACTTTGCACACAAGCCACAGGGAGCCCTGCCACGCTCTGGCCATGTGGGTGCTCCTCAAGTCAGGCATAGGGTTCACACGGCCGTGAGCAAGTGGGAAGGACCTCAAAGAACAGTTTAAAACCTCGTACCGAATGTGTGTACTTCCCAAGTACCTGCTGTAAGCAGACCCCCCTGACAACAGCTCATATCTACCTTGACAGCTTTCTTGTCCATCCTACAAACAACATGTCACAGGCATGGAAAGAGCTTCCCCAAAAGAAAATTGTAACTGATCTTCCAGTGAGGTAAAGAATGGAATCCTAGTTTAGTACCTTGGCGAATCTAGATCTTTGTATGAAAAGCTATCTCAAAGCTATAAATGTCTGCTACAGGGCAGGGCACCCACATTGGCTTTTAACAATCCCCACCCAAAAGCAAAGTGAGTTTCCTGGTTGTAAAGACAGCCACCAACCAGGCAGTCCGTTGAGCTCTGGGATACTAGATTTTCACTAACACAGGGCACACATCAAGTTCATTCCTCGACTCACTCTAGCAGGAGAGTTCACAGACAGATAGTAGAAACCAGTCCCTAGACAGGAAGCAAAGTTGATCCAAAATGCTGAATGCAGAATCTTTTGTCCCAGGAGTCTACCTAAAAACTACATCTACTTTTGGTCAGCAGCACTTTAGGACACACAAAGTAATTTGCATAAATTCAAGGATAACCCCAAAGGGCACTGGTGTCATTCTAAAATTAGTACAGCAACTTTAACAGGACAGTCACAACATGAGGAAATTAAGATTGCTTGCCAAATCCTTTTCCCAACTGATTTTCTGATGCACCATCCCAGTTCAACTTTCTGACAAGTACACCACCCTAAGTAACAAAGACCATCTGTGTTTCAGGTAATTAACCAGGCCAGGTCACAATCCTGACAACTGTCCTGACCTTTGCTTTCTTCATTACTGACTTACAACTAAACTCACTCAGCCGGTTAGTTAGCTGATTACAAAGACTTGAGAAGTTTCCAGGCAGGGTCTTAAGAACCATCAGGTAAGGATGAGAGCCAGAGCTGGACACTCCTCATCAGAAGGCTGTCCCTCTCAAGTTCTCAGACCAAGGGCTACTCCTTCTAAAACCCTTGAGCCTAGAGGCTTCAGGCCAGGCTCCGGAACAAGCCCCTCTTCAGCCCTGTCCCTCCTCTTCCTATAAATCTAAGGCACCCTGATATATCACTCTTACAATCTTTCTCCTCCTCCATCCTTGACTTGGTGGCCTCTCTGGGTAGTTCGAGTAGACCATGCATCTAAACCTACCTCTGCTACCTTCGAGAATTGTGATAAAAGCCCAAGAAGCTTTGTGACCAGGTATGAGCAAACCTGTCAGCTACTGAAAATGGATGGTTACCACATTTAAAAAAAAAAGGGGGAGGGAGGGGCGCCTGGGTGGCTCAGCGGGTTAAGCATCTGACTTCGGCTCAGGTCATGATCTCACAGTTTGTGAGTTCCAGCCCCGCAGCGGGCTCTGTGCTGACAGCTCGGAGCCTGGAGGCTGCTTCGGATTCTGTGCCTCCCTCTCTCTCTGCCCCTCCCCCATTCACACTCTGTGTGTGTCTCTCTCTCAAAAATAAATAAACCTTTGAAGAAAGAAAGAAAGAAAGAAAGAAAGAAAGAAAGAAAGAAAGAAAGAAAGAAAGAAAGAAAGAAAGAAAGAAAGAAAGAAAGAAAGAAAGAAAGAAAGAAAAGAAAGAAAGAAAGAAAGAAAGAAAGAAAGAAAAGAAAGGAAGGAAGGAAGGAAGGAAGGAAGGAAGGAAGGAAGGAAGGAAGGAAGGAAGGAAGAAGGAAGGAAGGAAGGAAGGAAGGAAGGAAGGAAGGAAGGAAGGAAGAAAAAAAAGAAAGAAAACAAATGGCTACCACCAGTCCTCAACTATAGAAGCCAAAACTTTAAAACTGGGGAAGTAAGATATTGGCTAACTATCCCACATGACAAATGCACTGTTCCCTTCAGTGTGCATTTCCTAACTCTCTAATACAACATACCAGGCAGCAAAATGAAAACATCAACCCTCTCCTCCATGACCTATTTGGTTTTATATCTGTTAACACCTAATACTAGGAGGTATTCCAGTGTCTGTTGAATGACCTTTCAGTGTATCTTAACACCTCTTTGCCAAAGTCAAAGTTCTACCCACCTTCCCCTCCTTCCCTGAATCTGAAGCACTGAGGAATTACTGAAGGTACTGCCTGGGGAGGCAGGGTTCCTTTACCTGCACTGATGGGGAGTCAGGGTTGCTGCCTGCAGAGCACACAGCGGGTGGGGCTTAGGCAAGTCTGGCTGTGAAGGGAACACTACTGAAGAGATGGCACCAGGGGGCACACGAACCCAGTTGGAACACAAAGGCCTTGCTGTGGCCTCCAAGTGGAGTCACCATCCAGTTTGAGGACTGTATCATGAACCAAATAAGATCTGAATGAATGGGTTGGAGTAACTAACCCCAATCTTCTTAAAAACCATCAGCTGTCAAAAACAAAAACCAACACCCCCCCCCCCAAAAAAAATAAAAAAATCATCAGCATCAGCTGCCTCTTCTCTAGACCTGAGACATCAGGGTTTCCTTGCAAGGACCTGGCTGGGGCCACTGGTTATTGGGTCATACCTTGTGTTCTCTGGGCTCGGGCTTCCGATGACATAATGCTCTTTTTTTGGCTCAGGGTGGCTCCTTGGCCCCACTTGCAAAGATCGCTCGGAGCTGAGTAAAGTTTGCTCTGCAGAGCTGTACAAGGATCAAGGCAGAAGCTGAGTGTAACTAAAGTTCTTTGGGGCAATGGAAAAAATTACCTTAGTAACCAGGTAGCCAGGTGGTAGCTGCTCCCAGAGGTTCAGCTATGTTACAGAGAAAATACCAAGAAACTGGTAACAGAAACTTTGCAAGTAAAAGTAAGTTCTTACTGGCTCCTCTACGATGCTTTATCTCCTAGTGGAGACCAGATTACCTTCCCTCTAAATTTTCTTTAAGCCTGGGGGTTTACTAACATTTCACTATTCTATATAAGAACCTGGTTGGTTTTGGCTCAGGTCTTGATCTCATGGTTCGTGAGACTGAGCCCCACACTGCGCTCTGCACTGCCAGCACGGGTGCTGCTTGGGATTCTTTCTCTTCCTCTCCCTCTGCCCCTCCCCCACTCGCACTGGCATGCTCTCTCTCTCAAAATAAATAAACTTTAAAATAAACATACATTTGGGCGAGTTACACTTCCGCCCTTTTGGCTCCCTGAGCAGCGCCATGGCGGTAGGCAAGAACAAGCGCCTTACGAAAGGCGGCAAAAAGGGAGCCAAGAAGAAAGTGGTTGATCCATTTTCAAAGAAAGATTGGTATGATGTAAAAGCACCAGCAATGTTTAATATAAGAAATATTGGAAAAACACTAGTCACGAGAACTCAAGGAACCAAAATCGCATCTGATGGCCTTAAGGGTCGTGTATTTGAAGTAAGCCTGGCTGATTTGCAGAATGATGAAGTTGCATTTAGGAAATTCAAGCTAATTACTGAAGATGTTCAGGGCAAAAACTGCCTGACTAATTTCCATGGCATGGATCTTACCCAGGACAAAATGTGCTCCATGGTCAAAAAATGGCAGACCATGATTGAAGCTCACGTTGATGTCAAAACTACCAATGGGTATTTGCTTCGTCTCTTTTGTGTCGGTTTTACTAAAAAACACAACAATCAGATTCGGAAGACCTCTTATGCTCAGCACCAACAGGTCCGCCAAATTCGGAAGAAGATGATGGAAATCATGACCCGAGAGGTGCAGACAAATGACTTGAAAGAAGTTGTCAATAAATTGATTCCAGACAGCATCGGAAAAGACATAGAGAAGGCTCGTCAGTCTATTTATCCACTTCATGATGTCTTCGTTAGAAAAGTAAAAATGCTGAAGAAGCCCAAGTTTGAATTGGGAAAGCTCATGGAGCTTCATGGTGAAGGTAGCAGTTCTGGAAAAGCTACTGGGGATGAGACCAGTGCTAAAGTTGAGCAAGCTGATGGATATGAGCCACCAGCCCAAGAATCTGTTTAAAATTCAGACATTTAATGGTGACAAATAAAAAATCTTATTTGTGATGTTAAAATAAATAAATAAATAAATAAATAAATACAAAATAAAATAAAATAAAATAAACATACATTTGGGGCGCCTGGGTAGCTCAGTCGGTTAAGCGTCCGACTTCGGCTCAGGTCATGATCTCGAGGTTCGTGAGTTCAAGCCCCGTGTCAGGCTCTGTGCTGATGGCTCAGAGCCTGGAGCCTGTTTCGGATTCTGTGTCTCCCTCTCTCTCTGCCCCTCCCCCGTTCATGCTCTGTCTCTCTCTGTCTCAAAAATAAATAAACGTTAAAAAAAAATTAAAAAATAAAATAAACATACATTTAACTGGAAAAATATCTACCTAAATATTAACAGCACATCAGCTGGTGATAGGATTATAGCAAATTTTTTTCTTCCTTTTACTAATTTACCCGTAATGAAATATTTCCATATTAAGAAAAATGGCAACTGTACCTCTCCTGAAAATGATAACATTTATAAGTTTCCTGGTAAAAGTGTTGGAATTAAAAGGGTTAGAAGCTTCTGGTTTTATTAATCAACCACTGCTCTATGCATTTCAGGAATACTCTGCTTAAATGGGGCAGAGGTGAGATAACACAGCTTAGGCCCTAAGTTAATAAAGTCCTCAGGACAATTCTGTGCAAAAAAAAACTATTAGTCACGCACCCAATTCCAGCAAACTTTTTTTCCTGTTTAGTCTGTCCTCAATCTTTACGGCAAAATCTTTGTGACAGGGATGTTCTGGTACAGAAGGGCTGTCTCCAAGGCCAGGAGCAGATACAATTATATTGGGCTCAAACAATAATCCTATGTCACCATGTCAAGTTAAATCTGAGCTTTTGCAAGCTCTGATCTTTTGCTCACCCAGGCTATTAAACACACAAAAAATAACAAATGAAAATCTGTTTGGCATTTGAGCACATTTACATGCCAGCAATAAAAAAAAAAAAAAAAAGCCTGCTTGTCCAGACTCCTATGCGGTATCTCAACATGTCCTTAAAGACCCCTACCAAACCAGGGAACTCAGGTCTCATCCCCAGGTCACTGGCGGGTCTCCTGCCTCAGGCTCTGCCCCAGAGCCTCCTTTGCCGGAGGGTCAGGGCTCTGCTGCCAAGGTCCTCCACGAGCCTCTCTTGAGCGCAAGCTGCCCACCCTGCCAACCACCTAACTTGAGTTCTTCCTAAACACCCTTCGACTGTCCCCGAGCCCCAGGATGGCAGTCCCAGCCCGGTTTCTCGGGGCGGGCCTCTGGGAAGAGCTCCCCGCCCCTCAGGCTGGACAGTGCCCGCCAGGACATGCAGCCAGGCCAGTGCCCGTCTGACTCACTACTGCATCCTCCTCCTTGGGAGGCAGACACATGCGCAGCCAACCTCCAGCCAGCAGTGGAAGCCCGGCGTACCCACTGATGGCGGCAAATGCTGTGCTCGGGTGCGGGAACCTTACTCGTGAGCATGAGCCCCTGCAGTAGGATCTTCCTCACAGCCATTTCTCCTCTGTGAGAAAGGAGACAGCGTCAGAGCCTCAGTGCAGGCTGAGGGGCTGGAGTAGCTACGCTCACAGCTCAGCTCCATGCACCCCTCCTCCCACCTCTCCTCCTCGTCTCCAGCAGCTCCTGGTTCTCTAGCTTCATTCGTGCCAGAAACGATTCTTTGGCCGCTATCCAGAAACCAGAGCAGGAAGGAGCATCCAAAAAATATGACATGCCTCTTCTTAGAGCCAGTACTGTTGGCGAGTTGTGCCGGGAAGGCTTCACGCTTCGCCAATTCTTTCACAAAGGCCCAAATCATTCTGCCCTAGTAAACCAGCCTGGCCCATGGGCCTGTATGTGCATAACCCAATTTGTAACCAGCCAGGGCACTCTGCACCAAGTGTGTCCTGATGCCAAACCTCACCACACAGAGTAACCCAATTATGATGGCACCTGGTGCCCCCGATTGTGTTCCCTGCTCTGACATCAATTTGCTATCTGCACCTCCAGGTCAGCATGACAAAGGCCTTTCAATTCCCCAATCTTCAGGCAAGGTGTCCAGGCCAGCCTGCTCTCTAGGAGCTCTCTTCCTAGATACCAGAGCAATAGAAATCCCAAGACTGGCCCTAATCTGACTATGACAACACCGACATCAAAATAAGTGCCGGGCCACCTACAGAACCTAGTAAGGTCTAGACTGAATGGCTGTTTGTCCTTATATTCACTTACAGTAATGATATCATGTATTTACATATGGAGTAGGGTATGGAGGAAAAGGCATTTCTAGCTAAGAGATGTGAATCTCAAGTCCAATCTACCCTCAGCAGGCCCAGTAATAGAAAGCCAAGTCTAGTTTACCTGGTTACTTACATAAAACAAAAATGAGCCCCCTTGCAGGTTCAAGTAAAATTCCCTTGCTTTTATTTATTCAGGGCTACAACTAAGGGACTTATACTTTACAAGCAGGGGCCTAAGGTTCTATTTCAAGCTTGAGTGTAAAGAGGGCACTAAGGCAGACACAAAATGGGCCCACCCCCCAAAGGACCACTCAACTCCAGGGCAGCTAAGTCCCAAGTCAGAGAAACATCCCACGTCCTCGTTTGACCACAGATGCTCAGAGCAGAGAACTGGTTTCAGCCTGAAGGAGGAAGTCCGGAGGAAGCTTTTGTTGTCCTGTGTTATGATGTCTCCTTACTAGGCTTAAAATAATGAGGCAGTGTTTTAGGGCATGATATTCATACTCTGGAAGCAGCAAGGGACCTGGAACCCTGTAGTTTAGGGCCCAAGTCAGGGACAACCAGGACGGGTGACGGCCTCCAGAGTGAGGCATTAGCTCAGCATTTAAAGGAAGAGCTGCCCTGCATCACAGTTGGAGGGAGGAGAAGGGGGAAAAGGGGAGATGGGAGGAGGAATGGCAGGACCAGCTCTCTAAGAGCACTGACCTAGTTTGTATGACTGGTCTTCCTACAGTGACCTTCACAGATTTGCTTCTATTTTATTTTGAACTAAGGAAAAAAAAATAATTAACAGCTGTATTTCTACCACCCAGAACTGACTACTAACAGCCAGAATTTTAGGCTTAAAAAAAAAATGCATTTTGTAGAGTTCATCTTCCCTCTATCCCCACACCCCTCCAACCCTTCCACAGCCTGTCACGAACTCTGACACCCAACTACTGTCAGGAATTTTCTATCCTTCTAATTCATTTAAGTGTGACTATATCTATACCAACCCCCATGATACTGTTTTCTAAAATGTTCTAAGTAGTATACTGTTACAAACAAACAACTTGCATTTTTCAGCACATTTAAGACCTATCTGGTGGGTACATTAGATCTGGTGAATTCATATGAACTGCTGTCCTAGTCCACTACACGACTAGATCATTTACTTATGTATTATGTATTCTCTTACTGGTTGGCCATCCTCCTCCTCCCACTGAATCAATTTTTCCACCATTAATCAGTATAAAGACAACTCTATCCTAGTACATGGTTCCTTGTGCAAATGTGAACTCCTCTCTCTATATTTCCACAAATGGAATTTATAAGTCACGGGGTATGTTTATTTTCTCTTTTACTAAATATCGTTGAACTGCTCTCCATTTACAACCAACCAGTAATGTGAGCTCCTGCCCTCTTATACCTCTGCCCAACATTCAATATTGTGAGGGCTTTAAAATGTCCATCCATGTGATAGGTTTATTAACCTGCTTTCTAATGTAGTAACAAAAGAGGGATACCAGATATCCAAAGTCTCTACTTCCCTACCTCTAACTAGATCAAAGCTCCCAGGGCTCTTCCAAAAGTGTCCATGATTTTGTCTCCTATACCATGACTGACTCACTTACTGGGTAATTCTCTTGCACTCATCACTGGAAACCAGGAAGACACCAACTGTCTAAAATTAAATAAATACTATCTGTAAGTTGATTTCAAAGGCTTGGAAGGAACGGGGGCCTTTTCACAGAACTTTTTGGACTGCATCAGCTAAGCTCGGTCCTATCATAGCTGGTCTTGGCATCTTCACCCCAGAGCCCCTGCCTAACATCCAAAACAAGGCTTGCTGGCGTCAGGAGAGAGAGGCTTAGTTAGAGCTCCCCAAAAGCTTCTCCTATGGACAGAAGTGGGGGAGGTAAGTCTCAGAGGCCACCGGAGGTACTGCAGCCTGGCTTGCCCTCCTACGTGCAGACCAGCACAAACCACTGCAGGGGCGGGGCCACGCCGCTTGGTGGCCCTGCCAACCTTCTGAACTGAGCAGTCAGACTGGGAGGCAAAAAGGCCCAACAGAGGTTGCATGGCACCATCCACTACGCACCCCAGCTCACTGTCCCCAAAACAGCTTCTCTAACAAAACCCCAAATAATCAGACTATTCATTTATCTAGCCTAAGACTGGCTTTTGGTGAAAAATCCAAGTTCCCAGAAAGTATGCTAGTATTAAGAACAGTCTTCCCTTAGCTCTGTTCCTATCTGTACCAGAATTAAGGTTTAAAATGATGACTCAGGGTCCTGTAAGACCAAAATATATATATATGTGAATATACAGATATACACACATATATATACATATATACGTATATACATAGACACACACGCGCGCGCGCGCGCGCGCACACACACACACACACACACACACACACACACATATATTTTTAAGTGATCTCTATGCCCAACATGGGGCTCAAACTCACGACCCCAAGATCAAGAGTCGCATGCTCTACTGACTAAGCCAGCCAGGCACCCCTCCTGTAAGACCTTTTGCCAAATCACTTAAACATCTCACAAGACCCTCGACAAGATTGCAAGAAAACTCTGCTCACACTGGCAACTCATTCTTGTGGTGTACCAACCAACTGAGATTTGATTGTGGACGTTTGGAATGATTCAGAAATTAAATGTCAAATGAGTCATTTTCCCCTACCTAGAGCGGTCTTAGCTCTTGGCTAAAATAACACATCCTGACATGTCTTCACACAAGCTGAAGCAAAATAAATTAGAACAAGTTTAGTGTGAGTTGATAATGCACGGGTTGCGTTTTTTATACTTTCTAGCTCATAGTCATTTCCTCATTTCTTCCACTGCCTCAACATTAAGAAACGGCTTTAAGAAATAAAATGACTTTTCCTGTGACCCCCCCCACCCCCATTAATGTCACAACATTCAAGGCACAGAAGCAGCTCCCTACAAGGTGCTAGCTGTTTGGAGTCCCAGCTACCAAATTTGCCAAGTCACTGGCAAATTATTGGGTCTTAGAGACCCAATAATGCTTTTTGCTAAACTATGAATTCAACACTAAAATTATTTGCTTCTAATGCAGTACTTAGAAGTGTAACTTCACTCAGAAGTGAGTTCAAGGACATTCTTTCAGTCATCATTATTCATGACCATTACAGCCCTCCTCCCACAAAGAGAGCCATGGCCCCAGAGTAGTCTCAGGAATGCAGGGACACAGGCCACATTACTTGGGCCCGGGGTTCTGCAATGCTGCACCCTAAGGTCTTACGGCAGTACAGAGAGCCAGGGAACCTGGACAACTATTTTTCACTTAGTCGAAACCATTTTTAACTTGGGGGAAACACATGCTTCACTGTTTGACTCACTGAATAGGGAGAAGGGACTTTTTAAACCTGTGAAGACCACAGTGCAGTTTCCCACTCACCCAATGAAGAGAATTCTCTCAAAAGCAGATAAGTTGAAAGGTTGAGTCATCTTCCCCACAGAGGACCCCCCTCCACCACAGACCTGGTGCTGGGTTACATACCCTTCCCCTCAGAACAGCCCCACTGCATTTCCCAACAGCATCCTCAGGCAACAGGAGAGTGAATTATTTGCTAATAATGCTGCAGAGCAGAAGTCCTGACCTAGGCTAGCCTCTGTACCCCAGGGAGTGACCACACCCTCAGTACTGCCAACAGGAGGCTGCAGTCCCTGCCTGGGATCCTAACCTCCACTCACCAGCTGGTAAAGCAAACCCTAGAACTCCACCTGGCATAGGTGGGGATAACAGTGAAGATTTCAGTTTGTAAGTTTGTTTCTACTCTCCTAGCCAAACATCAATTGCTGAAATTCTGCCTCCTTGCCTTCCTTCCTCTGCAGGTCCCTATTCTCAGGAGATCAAAGAGCCACTGCAGCAAGTAGAGAGCTGCAAGGTAACATTATTAGTTACTTTGTAAACACTGAACCAAGATGCCTTAAGGGATTGGTTTCCAGGAGATGTCTGCATTTTAATCATGGCTCCAAAGATTAACTAGGAATACCTGTTTGGGTATGGCATGGAGAAGAGCCCTCATGCTCAATTACGGTTTAAGTAATTGTGCTCAGCGAACAAAGAATACATTGGAAGGCATTTCTCCTGGACATCTCACTAGAGCTCAGACACTGAGCGGAGTATTCACCATATATTCATGTAACTGGGTATATAGTGACCAATCCTTTCAACCATTAGGAGGAAAATGTTACTCCCAGTTTATACATGGGAAACTGAGGTCCTGGGGCTGAATTCTCTCTCTCATTCCAGATGTTAATGAGTCGAACCCGATTCTAAAAGCCCATTAACTTCCCAATGCCTCTGTCCATCATGCCTGGACTTTACCCATCAGGCTCACGTGGACAGGAGAGGATCAATGTCCTAGGTTTGAAGAATACAGATAAAAAACCAAGGGATGCCTTTTAAATAACCTTACTACTGGAAGGTACTTTTCTGCTTCAAACCCAGTGTGTGATGCCACCTCGTGTGGCCTTCTTCCATCCCTCACCCAACAGGAAGCGATCCCTTCCTCGCAGCAGTTACCACTGTTGGTTCCCTAATCACATTATGAGCTTTGTGGGCTATGACCTTTCTGGTCATAGAAAAACAGCTTAGCACACAGAGATTTTATTGAGTGAACGCGGTACGTGGCGTCAAGCTCCTGACATATTTCTATTCTGCCCATAACCTGCTCCCACCCACCCCGAGATCTCCGTGTTCTGAAACCGGGGAGTATGTGTTCAGCGAGGTGAGGCAGAGGCGAGGCTGCACCGGTCCTGCGGAGGGGCGGGGCGGGTCCCGGTCCGCTACATGCAGCCCCGCCGCGGCAGGAGGGAGCCCCGGGACCCTCCTCGGAGCCAGCGCGGCGAATCCGGGCGGCCCCAAACAAGAATGCGCCACAGGGGCAACCACCCTTTCCTCCCCATGCAGCGGGAACGCCGAGGGTTACATAACCTTCCAAATGGGCCGCGAGCCGCCGCTGCATCCCCCGGCGGCACGGAAGCCGGCCCAGCCCATCCGCAGACCACTGCGATTAGGGACATGAACTGGGGATACGGGCCCGGGGCTCCAAGACCCAGGCGAGAAAGTGGGGTGGCAAAGGGGGGGGGGTGCAGGCGGACGTGACCAGAACAGAGGGGAGGGGCGAGGACCCGGGCTGAGCGAATCAGAGAGCGGAGGAGAGGGATGCGGAGGAGCGGACGTGACCAGAATGGAGGGGGAGGGGCGGGACCAGGGCATGAATGGGGGAAGGGGCAGGCACGAGGGGGGACAAGGACGCGGGAAGAGCACGCGAAGCTGAATGGAGACGGCACAGGGGGAGGGAGCTGGGAAACGGGTTTCGAGGAGAGATTACAAGGAAAGCATCCGAATGAGGGGGGCAGGGCCGGGCTGAGGGCCCAGGGAGGGGGAATGGTACAGTATTAAGGGGCCAGGGGAGGAGGCGAGCAGATGAGCAGGGGGTGAGGGAGGAAAGGAAGGAATCCGAGGAGGGAATACTGGAAGGAAGGCGAGGATGGAAGCAGATCGAGAAGAGGGAGGCGAGGATGGGACCAGAATGGGGGTGAGCACTGGGGCAGGGGAGGGCCGGCTGTGGAACAAACAAGAGCTGGGGGGGTCTGGGGGCTCTGACGAGCAGACCCTAGGCGCGAGCTGGCTCTCTCTCCCGACTTCAACGGGGTGCAAGATGCCCAGGACCCTGCGCCGGCCCCAGTGTAAGTGCCCTGAGTGCGCAGACAGCCGGGAGTCCGCACTAGCCGTGTGCACGGAACCCTGGTGGGGACGGATGGCCCAGCCTCTGCCCCGCTCACCTCCGGCGCGGTCCCGCTCGAGCTGCAGTGCGGCTGCAGAAAGGTCTGGACGCTCGCGACGCGACGCTGCTGTGCGGGAGTCGGCCGCTTGAGCCCCAAGGTTATCCAGGCTGCAGCCGCCGCAATCCCTCCGCCGCCCCGCCCCGCACCCAATCCTGGCTCCCGGCTCGCCGGGCCCCGCCCCTCCGCTTCCTCGCGGGGCGCAGTCACCTTCAGGAGGAAGTGCCGCGGCACCCAACGCGCTGCCAGGTTGCCCTTTAGGGGAGGACTACATTCCGTGGCGGAAGGACACGTTACATAAAAGTCGCGTCATGAACGCTCTGCGCAGGCCAATGAGGAAGTGGCGAGGCAGCGGGGCCCGCCCCGGGAGCTCCGGGGACCTCCCTCCCAGACCCCCGGGCGCCGGGGCCACCACCTGTTGCTGCCAGCTTGGAGTGCTGGACGAGGGCTCTTCTCTTGACCCTCGGCCCAGGCTGCCCCAGCTGTCCTGGCCTAACCGGGCAGTGCGAGATTTATGGATCCTCGGCAGCATTCCCCCAGCCCTTGTCCTGCGACTCCCCATCCCTCCGGGTGCCCGCCCCAGCACACACCTCGGAAACCGTGCCGCACAGGCAGTTAGGGAGCCCGAGATGGGATCAGGAGGTGCGGAGAGATAGAGACTCCTGGGACGGTTGGAGGTCGCCTTCGGAAGGGCTCCCGCAATGGAGCGGGGTTAGGGACGACTGGGGAGGGCGCAGTGTGCGTGGAGCGGGAGCGCGAGGCCTTTTTGTTCTTAGGGCTACAAGAAAGGACTATTTGGGGCGAGGTGAATACTTTAGTTGGGGCTAGGATCCTGCAGAGGGAAGGCCTGAGAGTAGAAAGCGAATAGAAGGCATTAATATTAGTGTAGAAGTGACCATCAGGAAATATCAAGTCAGAATGTTAGAGTTGATAAACTGCAGGAATCAGCACTTTTGTTTTCAACCTTATGTATTTAAATCAATATTGTTAGAGCTTTTCTTACATTTTTCTCCAAGGTATTTTCCGACTTTCCGAGGGCTAGTCAACACCAATGATGAAGGCAGTTTATCAATGAAACAGCTGTTAATTCTTGCCTTCATGAAGCCAAGTTTTGAGAACAGATACAACGCTGCCTCATTAAAAATCGTTAAGACCATATTCTCTTAGGGTCTTTCCTTTTCCTGGAAAACTAGACAATGGATGTGACTTGATCAGGCAGACACCTGCCTTGCCCTGAATCAAAGGCCTTCCATTCTGCTTTCCTGTTAGTTCAGATAAGCTGGGACCAGAAAGTGACAGCCTAAAAGTACGTTTTTGTTTGCCACAGAATCCTTTAATTTCTTCTGGAAGCCTTTGCTGGTCCCCTTGGTTGTAGATGGGAAGTTGGTTGGCCCTGAGCTAAGGACGAACTAAAAACAGTGGTGAACAACAGTGGGGGGTGGAGGTGTCAGTGATCTGGCCAGTGCTAGACTATGTTGCATTTTAAAGTCCTAAATCTAGATACATTCCCAAGATTGAATTCCCAGGTATTAAACTGGAGAGTTATAAAAATGCTGTCCATGAAACTCTGGCAGAGACAAATCCAGCATATCCTTGCTCGGGTTTAGATGCATAGTGAAAATCTGTCACATGGAGTTTAAGGTGATTGTCATTGTTTTGCCAAAAAGCAGCATAGTATATAAGAAAGTTTGGATTCCATCTTCTCTTCTTTCCAGTTCCACTTACTAGCCCTATGACCATATCCTATAATTCAATATGTAAGGACCCAGTTCCTTAAAAGTAAATTGAAGGGGTGCCTAGATGACTCAGTCATTAAGCATCTGACCTTGGCTTAGATCATGATCTCACGGTTCATGAGTTCAAGTCCCACATCAGGTGAGCTTGAGCCCTGCTTTGGGTGAGCACGAGCACCACTTAAGGTGGTAAGTAAAAAAAAAATGAGCCCCACTTTCTCTCTCTCTCTCCCTGCCTCTCGCTCACTTGTGCCCTCTCTCTCTGAAACAACAACAAAGTAAATTGAAGACAATGCCTGCTTCATAAGATGGGGTTTGATCAGATGATATATGTGAGTGAGTACAGCATGGTGCCCAACAGGCATCCCCTTTTTGGGGAATTGACCTTGTGGAGGATTATCCTTATGATTAGTGCCAGAACATCGTTCAGAATGCAAGAAACTCTGTTTGCCTTCTCTTGGTCATCTTGAATCCCCATTCCTTTGACCCAGCAACAAGTATCCCCAGGGCTACATGAACCTGGGGGGAGCTGGGAGCCAGTCCTTCCATTAAGCTCTCTGAACTGGAAGGATGGGAGGGGGTGCTGTAGGTTCAATGGACTGGGGTGAGTGTGAGGGTATAGACTGCTTTGTTACCTGTTGGATTCATGGTCACAGAACCACAGAATCTGGGATTAAATCTGGTCTCTTAAAGGTCATTTGGAGTCCCTCATGGGGTATGTCTGCAAATGGTACTGGACCCAACTCCTGTGGCCCTGGTGAGGGAGGGTGATATTTACAGGCTTTACCATTACACGACCTCATGAGGTAAAATGGCAGTGTTCTCTCCCAGGCCAATACAGACTTCCAGGGCAGCCCATTGACCCTGAAAGTCAGGTTAAAGCAGAAGTGCTTATCACTTTGGATTTTATATGCCCTTTCCAGAGCCAGACCAAGTAGACTTAATTTATTCTATGCCTTCCTTCAGATTCCCAAGAGCTCTTCAGGCTCATCAGGGTGACACAAAATCTTAATTCCAGAGTTCCTCCACAGAAAAACCCTGAAAGGAAGAGAAAGTTGGCCTTTTGAAATCAAGAGTAAAGAGAGAACAGGTTTTCTGTGTCGGAAGGGGAAGGCTTCACATAGGAAAACACATGGAGGTTGGTTAGGACAGATATGGGTATGGGAAGGCATTCCAGGGGATAGCAACAGTAAAGAATATTTTCTGAATGCAACTGTGTATCTAGGTCCCCCCCTCCTCAGGATATGCCTCATCAGCAGTTAAAAGCAGAAGGGAGGAAGCTTGAGGAGTCCTTGTTCATTCCAGTGGAAGTACTGCCTCAGCCAAGGTGACCCAGTCGGCCTGTGTGACTCACTGCAAGTCTTTCTCTAGCCCAAAACTGTTAGGACTCACAGGACAAAGCCTCCCTGGGATACTTTAACCCTATCCACCAAGCCAGTCCCATGGAGGCCCTGTCTCCTTCTTTTTCCCTGCAAGTGTAGCCACAGCTAGGCTGCCTAAGATGCAAGTGGGATTGTAAGCAGACCCCTTCCCCCAAAGTAACCAAGACTTGGAAGACGAAGAAAAGCATCAGTGAACAATGGATCATGTGCTCCCTTCCTCAGGAATTCCTCCTGTTGCAGGTCAGTCACACTCTGCTTTTCACTTGGCACCTTACCTTTAGTCTTCATCTCCATGCTTACTGGCTACCAGACAACCTGACCCACTTAGCCCAGAAAGGACGGCTAGGACTAAGGAGACTTCCGTCTCTCTCCTAGACAAAATAATTTTTGTAGGTAATGCTTTAACTTAAAGGATGGCATCTTTGGCCCCATTGCAGGGGGTGTGGTTCTGAAATATCTGTGGAAAGTCCCACACTCCAGAGAGAATGAAGCCCCTTCGGATGAACCGGAGCCTACTTTTATTCCCACTGCTCCCGGGGGAATTGTGTGACCTGCGAAGTTTCCTCCCCACCACTCTCAAACTTGTCCCAGAAGCTGAGACATCTCCCAAACCTCCACCTCCCAATCCATCCTGAGAAGCTGTTAGGTAACCCAGTTATGACTCAGCACCAGACTCTTTCCTCTCTCTCCCTACTGGCCAGAGTGAAAGGCAGAACCAAGCACAAGGCTCCTCCCCTATGGATGGCCACATCCTCACCACAAACTGAGTCAGGACCACACCCTGCCTGGATGGAAAATTACCATGAGAAGGAAGAAGGTTAAATTCCAGGAGTTTCCAAGTTCTCAATACAGAAATCATAGCCATCTACTCTCCACCTGGGACTAATTGAGGAAAATAGTTCTTTTCCTGGCCCTCACCCTAAGTACGTCCACGTAGAGACGAAGTAAGGCTGCTTGCGCCCAGGACCATGTGAAGTAGGAGGCCACAGTCAACCTACGTGTGCAGTATCTGTAATAACCTTGGCCTCTGTGAAGGAGGATCTCTGGTTCAGACCTGGCTTTCACAAGCCCCACCTCCGCGGTAGGCAGCCCTGAGTGGGAGAAAGAGGCAATCCTTCTTCAACTCCTTCTCCAGGCTGTGGGAGGATTCCTCTCCAGAAACTCAGGGCCCCACCCTGCAAGATTCCCTGCAATGAAGGCATTGTTGGAGAAGTGCCATAGGTTTTTAATTAGATTTGTTTTATACCAGATAGGTTTTACAATTTTTCAGATATGTTTGGCTTTCAAACTTCTTAGATTCAGAGTCCTGTTGCTTTTATGTGGAACACTATAAAATGATGTATTTAATGTCATTACAATTTTATTGGCATAAAAAAGACATAATGTGTATGCTACGAAAACAGTGACACCTCTGAGACCAGCGCAGGTGTTTGAGTTTTTTCCTGGTAATATACACTATCTGTTCATTACTTCTCATTCTATTATTTGCTAATACTTGCTATAGCAGGTGTCACTGACAAAGGGAAATTATAAGAAATGCTTACAACTGAGAAAAATCCATTCACAATTTCTGAAAATTGAGCAAAAATGTTGTTACACCACTGGAGCAGCCAAGCACCTAGACTGAGTTGTTGGAACACCTGTGGGAGTAGTCTGAGAACCTCGGCGGGAATTGAAACGATGCTTAAGAGCTCAGATTCTGAAGTTGGGCAGTCCTGGTAAAAACCCAGCACTGCCACTGACTTGCTATGAGACCCTAGACACATAATTTAAGATCTCTAAAGAAAACCTATCTTCCATCTTTTTTGGTCAGCATTAAAATGAAAAAATACTTGTAAAGTTTGAAAGGCTATCTAGTTTAGAATTGGAACAAACAGTTCGGGAATCAGGTTATCTGTCAGTCATGAGCTGTGGAATATGAGCAAATCACTTATCCTGTTTTCTCACCTACAAAATGGGAATAATAGCTCCTAATTCATAGGCTTGTGAGAATTACATTAGTCAAATACAGAGTGCTTACAACAATGCCAAGCATATAGTAATCCAAAGTGTTAGCAAATTATTAAAGTGCTTATTAGCATAAAACCTGGATCTACCTAGTATGAAGTAAAAAATGTTAGCTCTCCCTAATACTGTTTAGATGAGCTGCAAGGGTACTCCTAGGAGGCAGGAATTTCAGTGAGTGTGGGCTTCCTGGTGGGGCCATTTATTTAGTGGAAAGGAATTTCTTCTAGACCACAAAGCAGAATGGGACAGAGAGCCCTAGGAAACTTGTGGTGTCAACAGTGTAACAGTCTTGATTAAGAACAGGTAAGGAAGTTTAAGAAAAGCTCCTACTGGGTGTTATATGGAAGTGATGAATCATTAAATTCTATTCCTGAAATCATTATTACACTATATGTTAACTAACTTGGATTTAAATTTTAAAAAAGAAGGAAAAGAAAGGAAAGGAAAGAAAGAAAAAGAAAAACGCCCAGGGGATGGGCCTTAAGAGTGGTACTTCATGTTGAGGCAAGTCAGGAACTACAATGCAGGCAAGGTACTCGGGCAAAGAAGGTATCTCCAAAGCACAGGGTGAAAGTAATGAGACAACAGGTGGTCTAGGGAAGACTCTGTAAATCAAGAAGCTGTAACAGAATAAAAAACCTATGCTTGAAAAGCCAGGCTTGTTTAATGTGTTTTGTATTCTCTGTGCTTATATTCCTGTTTTTCTTCATTAATATTCAAAATATTTGATGTCCAACCCATCTCTGAGCTAACTTAGAGTTACAGGCACATGAAGCACAGCCTGAAAGGCCAGCAGAAGGTTGGCAGTGGGAATTTCAACAGGGAGATGGATTTCACTGAAATAATTAGGTCTCCTAGAAACAGCTCTCTTTCTTCACCTTGCTAACCTTAAGAGAATTTGGATTTTGTTGTATTGAGGGAGGCTGCATTTCTCTAGATGTCAAATGAGAGACCAAGCCAACTTCCTGCATCTGTCAGCTATTTCCCCCCACCACCCTTACCCTAGAGAAATAGCTGGGAGGAGGAAGAGAATAGGGGCCCAACCCCTGAGACAGAGAGCAAGGGGCAGTGGCTAAGTTGTGTGCAAAAAGCAGAGGTCCTGGGGCTCCTGGGTGGCTCAGTTGGTTAAGTGTCTGACTTTGGCTCAGGTCACGGTCTCGCAGTTTGTGAGTTCGAGCCCCACGTCCAGCTCTGTGCTGATAGCTCAGAGCCTGGAGCCTGCTTCAGATTCTGTGTCCCTCTCTCTCTGCCCCTCCCCTGCTCATGCTCTCTCTCTCTCTCTCTCTCAAAAATAAATAAACGTTAAAAAAAAAAAAAGCAGAGGTCCTAAGGGTAGGAAATCTGAGCTGCTTTGGCCTCAGCGGTACTTTTAAATCTTGAGGAACAGGCATCAGTGGTATTCTATATCCTTCTGAGTTTGCATCATCTGCATAAGTGATAACTGCCTAACTTCTTTATCCAGTTCATTGACAAAAATGTTGCCAGATCCGTGGTACATACACTACACTAGATGACTCAGCTTTTACTCCACCCAACATAATTAGTTCCAACCCTCAGGATATTCCACTCTCCCCACCTGACACCCCACTTGAGGGCTTGGGGCAGGTGCTGGGCCAAGGCTAGTCAGACCACAGTGATCATATCCAGTCCACAGCACCTTCCATTTTATTGTTTTATTTACAAACAGGGTGAAGTCAACTGGGAAAATCAGGAGTAGGGAGTCAGTCTGGGCCATCCAAATGTGGAGTGGTTCCTGGGTCAGTCTCCACCATGAAGGCCGCCTCTTCTATGCTTTTCCTGCCCCTTGGTAATGGCCCCTTGATTCCTCAGGGCAGCCTCACATGCTGCTCCTGAGCCCTTGTATGAGGGCAGATGGATCCTGGGGGAACAGGGGTGGTACGAGGGCTGGGGCCCCCTCAGTTTGTGTAAACCTGAGTTCCGATCACACGCATGATTTCCTTCTGTATCTTGGGGTCCTGAGTATTAATGTTGGCATCGCCCACCTGACCATCCTCATATCTGCCAAAGATAGGGCAAGTGTGAGCATAAGAGGGAGAAGAATACCAGAATAACGTCAACCAGTGAACTATATGTGAGGTGTGGCCATTCCAACCCAAAAGTCAAAACCCTTTCTTGCTACTCTTTAGGGTAGAAGAGATTCAGCTTATCTGATTTCCTCTAAACAGATATATACCCATCCCCATCCTCCACAGGGAAAGTTCCAGTGCCAGCTCCACTCAGGTAGCCAGGGATAAGTCTCAGATGACAGGAACAGACTTTCCCAGTAATCATACCATTACACCCCCACCCTTATTCCTCAGAGTAATCCCCAAGGTCCCTCCTAGACTTACACAAAGAAGAACCGTGTGCAGACATGGTCAGACACAGGGCACACCCAGATGTTCCCATGCTTCTGGAGGTCCTTAGATGTAATCACTGGGAAGAAGGGGGCCAGAAATTATAATGCTTAAGTCACACAGTCCGGGCAGGGGAGGGAAGACAATGTGTCAACAACACCCTCAGCTGGATCACGTGCCAGAGCTGTACCAGAAATAAAGGTTGGGGACACAGAAATACAGGGACTGGGTGAGCCACCTACCTTCACAAAGTGCTATACAGTTTAGATTCCGACTCTGCAGGAACCTTGACTGAATGGATCGGGTCTGGAAGAGAAGGATAGCAGAGCCAGGTGGACTGTTATAGCTTCCCTAGGCAGGAGGTTAGCTGCTGGTGGCTAGGGGTATGGATTAGGATATCTGGGTCTCCCAGCCACCACCACCCCCAAATTTTGCTTTTGCATAATTAGTCTGGCTGAGTCCATAGCTTCGATCTTTACATTTTCATGTCACTGCATTTAAACTCAGTCTCTGCTTTCACACTTATGACTGAGGCCACATAGGACTCTGGAAGCATGTTCATCTTCAAACATATCTGATTCCTTCAAATGATCTTCAAACTACTCACCTCCCCCACCATTTGTTCCCCATCCATCTCTGTAGCCTAAACTTATCCTAGGGGAAGGATTCTGCCTGCCTCACTGGAGTGCCAACTAATAATACCTGGGGGATGGTATTCATCCTGTTATATCTCTGGACCAGCTCATCCTTGGAGGGCATCCTGTGCTGTCCTTTTCCCATTCCTGTTATAGAACAACAAATCCAGTTCAGTCACCCACTCCTCAATCACATAGTTACTAAAATGTCTACTATGTGCCAGGCACTGAGCTAGACATGTAGTAAATAAATAAACAAGGTATCTGCCCTGACACAATTTAGTCTGGTGGATACTACAGGCAAAGAACAAGTAATTACAACACAGTATGGCAAGAAGTGTGATGGGGAGAATCTAGAACAATGTGTGAGCTAGAGGAGGGGAACTAGCCTGCCCTAGGGTTTTGAAGAAGGCTTCCTAGTGACAGCCGGGAAAAATTACTTAAATGAAGAGGGGGAAAGTGTTCTGGCAGAGGTAAAAGGACATAGAAGGTCTGGAGGAAAGAAAGCAATGTGCCTTTGTTTGTATGGAGCATAGTCAATGGAAGGAGAGCGGCAACAGATGATGTGGAAGCAGTGAGTCAGGATCAGATCAAGCAGGCCTTATAGGCCATGTTAAGACAACTGAAGTTTATCCTGAGAATATCAAAGAATCACTAGAAGGTTCTAAGACAGGGGAGGAACACATGAGGGGCTCACGAGAGTGGTGATATCAACCCCTTGGATCAAATGCCAGATTGAGCAAAATGAGTGAAGAGGAAGCAAGCAGAGCAAGTCAGATCTGCTCCAGTCTCAAAGTTACATAGAAAACTATGAGCAGAGTCACTCAAAAGAAAAGAGAGAAAGCACAGAAGGTAAGTGATGAATAATTTTCCACAAGTAACCACAATGGCAACAACCTTGAAGAATCCTGCTTCCTTTAGAAAGTCTTCCCAGACTTGAGGAAGTGGTGCCAATTCCCTCTAGTGTCCCCCTGTCTAAATCCATAAATCCTCTGCCATCCTTATCCCCCAGTGAATAGCCCTATTTATAACATTTATAGACCCATTCTGGATTTTTCTTATTTAGACATGGAACAGTGCTTATGTGCCCCTACTCCCAACTGTTTTTGGCCTGTGACTAGACTTTAGTCTTGACTCAGTTTTCTCACAGGCCTACCCTTATCACAGTCATGTGTGTGTGTGTGTGTCTATGTGTCCATCCCTGTCTGTCTGAGAGGACATGGATGAAGATGGGAAATGATGCTATCCTTACAGGCCATAAGCAGGGCCCCTATCTCACCACTCTACCTTGGAACATTCTATTACAAATCCCACTCTCCTTCAGTTCTTGGTTTTGTGATAGCCATGGTACAGGAGTGGGGATGCCTGGACTGACATTCCTCACTGCTCAGGCTGTCAATTCATCATGCACTCACACTAAAGTCCCACGACAGATATATGGCCTGAACAAAACTCAAGGCAAGACTTAAACTCTTAATTTCTTCCTCCTACAGGTGTGACACTTACCACCCCTTGATTTCTACTTTCCCCATTAGCCTTAAGTAAGTTTAGCTCTGAATCCAAACATGACGTTCTCATCCTGGGTATTTCAGTGCAAGATTCGGAGTGATCCCAAAGGATAAGAAAGAACAAGTTCTATCCCAAAGGATAAGAAAGAACAATCTGATTTCTATGGCTGGTCTTTCAAATGGCCCTTATGATGCAATCCAAATCTTGTCCCATCTCAATCCTGTTGCACGCTGTCCTGTTCATATTGACCCAATGATCTTCTATAGTTTACCAAGACCAGAAACTGAGAAAGTGGTGGCTACAGTAATCCCTGGATGCTTTGTATCCAGAGTATACACCTATCAGAAGTCTCTAAACAGAACTAAACACACAGATGGAGTTTACTAACTCCTTTCTCCCTGGCCCTTGTTTTAACCCGCACACGATGGCCAAGTCATTGGAGTGGAGGCTCCATTAGCCAAATGGATGCTCTCTATTTATACCAGCTCCCAGATAGCATGCAGTGCCACAAAACTAAGGATACCCTGAGGGAGAACAGAGAAAACTAGAGCAGAATAGGGTATGTGGAAACATATAAGAAGATGGAATTGGTTAAATACTAGAGTAATTACAATAAACTGGACATCTGTACACATCTCACATTATAGAGACTCTCACATATCTGTGGGCCCTCAGAGACTCAGTCATTCAAGCAAAGCCTACTCTGTCAGTCCAATATAGTAATAAGAACACTGGCCCAGAAGTTAGGAGGCCTAGATTCCAATCCTAGGTCTGCTACTCACAGCTGTGTGTAACTTCTGTGTATGAGCTTTCCTAACTATAAAGTAAGAAAGGATTGGATGAGATGATCTATAACTCTAAAAGTAAAATCCTATGCCATTTTATAATCAGTGGACCTTTGCAAGAGGAAAAGGATGGTGTCCTATGATGTTTTTCTGTGACTGAAGTGATGAAGAAATATAAAGAGTCAATAGAGATTCCTGGCTCCACAGGTATTCAGGCACTCAGTAGTAAACAAAAGCCAGTGACAGAGAAGAGAGGGAGAGAACAGGATGAGAACAGACAGGAAGCAAGAATTTTGCGGGCACCAAGAACACCAAGGCACCAGGAGAATCTCACTACTTGGAAAATAATGAGAGCTTAATGAGGGAAGCTCAGGCGGGAACAAAGATAAAAACTGAGGAACCCAGACAAAAAAGCCAAAAAGACTACCCTAACCCCAACCCCACTTTGCACCCCAAGCACACAGAATAAGATTCATTCACACATTCAATCGGTATTTACTGGGCACTTACCCTGGGTGGATTACTCATTAGGTTTGGTTCATGACACACTATTATTTATTTATTTATTTATTATCTACTATACCTATAGACCCAACCTACAGACTAAATCCAAGAACCAAAACATTACTAGTGATTTATATCAATGTGCTCCTACCCTATCCCAACTATCTATCTGCTTATCCTCAGGAAGTAACCACTATCCTGAAATTTTTTTAGTTTTATCATACATACATAACACACATGCACCAAAAGGTTTATATTTGTTTGCTTTTAAACAATATAAAAAAGACATTATACACTAGTCTTCTGGGCTTGCCTTTTTTTTTCTTTAGCTCAGCTCATTACCAAGGTTTTTCCATGTAGTTAAGTACTACTGTTTATCCATTTTCATTGCTAAATAATAATCCACTCTGAGAATATATGAAAATGTATTTATCCATCCTCCTGGTAGTGAGCATTTGGGTTGTTTCCAAGATTTGCTACTGCAAACACTGCTGCTTTGAACATTCAAGTACACCTCTGGGCATGCAGGAATGAAAATGCTGGGTCACTGGGATAAATTTTCTCAGCTTTATGAAATTAAACACCAAATTGTTCTCCAAAGTGGTTGTACCAATTTATATTCCAATAAACAATAAAAGAGATCCTGCTAATCAACTTCTAGGACCATCAGAGGTATTACCAGATTTCTTAATTTTTGCCAGTCCACATAGGTGGCACACAGTAGTCATTTTGGTCTTCATTTTACTTCCTTGAATAGCAGTTCAGCAACTTGTCATATTTTTTGGTCATTTCTTCAGTGAAATGTCTGTTCGTGTCATTTGCCTATTTTTCTACTGGGTTGTCTTTTTCTTACTGATTTTTAAGCATTTTAAAATACATTTTTGGGTTACCTGGGTGGCTCAGTTAAGCGTTCAACTCCTGGTTTCTGCTCAGGTCATGATCTCACTGTTGGTAAGGTCAAGCCCCATGTTGGGCTCTGTGCTGGCAGTGAGGAGCCTGCCTGAGATTCTCTCTCTCCCTCTCTCTCTGCCCCCTCTCCTGTTTGCTTTCTCTCTCAAAATAAATAAATAAACTTAAAAAAATATCTTTATTACTAATCTTTTGTGGTTAAATATGTTACAAATGTCTTCTGCTTTGTAGCTTTTCACTTTCTTAAGGTGTCTTCTGGTAAACAGAAGTTTTTAGTTTTAATAAAGTTAAATTTACTTACCTTTTATGATTTATAATTCTACATTTTTTTCATTCTATGGAAAGTTTTATATAAAACTAATAATTTGGTTTGGTTAAAGCCTGGTTTAAGATTCACTTATAAAACTATCTGGGTTTGGTGAGTTTTTTGATTTAGTTGCTGCTGTTAGAGTAGTTTAAAATTTAAAGACTTTTCTAGTTCTATGATTCTGGATCTAAGTTTTCTTATCTTTATAATAATTATACTTACCAGATAATACTAAATAATAATCTATAAAGAATATAGCACTGTAGGGGCATCTGGGTGGCTCAGTCGGCTGAGCATCTGACTTCGGCTCAGGTCATGATCTCATCGCTTGTGAGTTCGAGCCCTGCGTTGGGCTCTGTGCTGACAGCTCAGAGCCTGGAACCTGCTTCAGATTCTGTGTCTCCCTCTCTCTCTGCCCCTTCCCCATTCGCACTCTGTCTCTGTCCCTCAAAAGTGAATAAACATTAAAAAAAATTTTAAAGAATATAGCACTGTCTCCTTCATATGGTAGACATGCAATATATGGTGGTTACCTTTTATATAGAGACTGTGTAGAACAAGAACAAACGAAAACTAAAAAGCAACTAAGACATGAACCTGTAACACTGAGAGAGCTCCAAGGCAGATTCATTTTCTGAATAAACAAACCTGGACTCATCTCCTGACTAGAAAATGGACCTTACCCATGCCTTATCTTTGGAATAAAATGCTTTCTCTTCCATTCTTATAATAGTATGTAATTATAGACAGTTTAAATTTTAAAAGGTAGTTGACAGGGAGAACAATGTCTCCAGAAATGTAAGCCGATGGAAGATACTCAAGCATTCAAGTGTATTCACATATAAACTCACATGCATACGCGTACATATACCATCTATAAACAACAGGCTATTGCCCACACCAAAAATGTGGTCTATGAAAAGCCTCGTTTCAATCTCCCAGTTATTTCCTAACTTATTCTCAGAGCCAAGCCTCTACAATGAATAAAACCATCCCTATGGAGAAGAGGACTTCCTAACAGAAAGGGAGATAATTGGCCTCACAGTGTAAAGAATCTACATCACTAACGAGAGGAGGTAAAGAAACCATGTATCTATGACTGGGAGAGAGCTGACACAGACCAAGTACCCATGATAGAGCAGGAGGAGACAGCATAGATTACGTATTCACAAAATGGATGCGATGTAAATAGAGCCGAGGTGGCCAGACAGTATTTCTTACCTGAGTATCCAAAGGAAATACTGGAGATGGGGCTCAGGTAGATGCCTTTGCCATAGGCTGCTCCATGCAGCTTGCAGGGAAACACCAGGATGAGCAATATGAGCCTGGGCCCTCCCATGGCTGTATGTTAGGCAGCCACAAGGCTTATCCAGCCCTCTGTCCCTCCAATTACCTTCTCACTGGTTCAGATTACTCTAGGAATTTACTCTTGAAAATCTGATTGGCTGAAAAGTGGATGCAGGTTAACCTCTTTGCCCTACTAGATACTGATGTCTTGGAACGTAAGGAGTGGCAAAGCCACTAGTCAGTCCCTCAGAATCCATACTCCATTCCCCAGGCTTTGGTACATATGCAGATTCCAAAAATGAACTATAGAACAGGTACCCAAGAGGAGAAACAATAATCACTCCTTGGATTCCCATAGGGAGAAGAAATAAGTCTTTTACATCACTTTTCTGAATGAACAGTCACATAAATTAAAAACCTTTGTCTAACAGGTTAATGCATCACAGTGGCTGTAGTCAGCATTTCATATTCCTGCCTATTGATATAATCCTATTCCCAAAACTACCAAAAAACACAGCCTGGGGTCAAATATATATCAGCCATATTCATTCTATACAAACAATTTCAACCTCTTTCCTTGGAAAGCCACACGGCAGGCTAGATTTGAGGATGCTGAGGCAAAAATCAGTTCAGTACTCTAGAGCAGGCTTCCCCAAAACTGAGTGGGGCAGGGAGGGGAGTGGAGAGAAAGGGAAAGGCACACAGCCTCACCTGCAGTTTGGTGTAGGATGCATTGACCAGCCCATTGCGCAGGATCGAATGCCAGTTTTCAATGTGGGACCCACTGTAAGGCAGGGTAGAAAACATGTCTCTTCGTTGTATGAGTTTCCCAGAAGCACTTTCAAGACCGCCACGCCCACCCACTCTCACCCACACAGGACATGATAATGGACAGGGATACAGCTAGCAACAGACACACACATGGATAGAGTCACAGGCATGCAATATACGTGTGTATGGCTAACTCTCCATTGTAACTTCCAGTCCCATTCTTTTTCCTGTGCTTCAGCTGGTCCCATCCTAAATCCTCAGCTGCTGGTTCAGTATTTTCATTTGCCTATTCTCCTGATATTTCAAGTTAAGCAGATTCATTTCAAACTCAACCAACAGAGCACTGATCCCAATATGGTTGCCAGTTCTAACTTCACATCTATTTTAAGAAAAAGGTACCACCACTCCCTTCTTAATATCTCTCTCACTTTCTCTCTCTCTTCCTCCTCAATTAAGCGTAAATTGCTGATTTCCTTCAAAATAGCTTTCAAATCTATCTCCTCCAATCTGTTCCCTCAACCACATCTTTTTATGTGTAAATGTCATTTCTCCTCAACTACAACATAAGTAGCTTGAGAGTAAAGACCATATCCTATGTATCTTTTTACACTCTACAGCGCCTACCACAACAGCATTAAGAAATATCTGACTGGTTGGACATATGTCACACACACTCATATACCTCAAGTGAAGTTGCCCTCCCACCCCCCTACATTATTTGTTGTCATTCCCCCACGCCCCACCCACCCCCAACCCCCCCTCCTCACTGGAAGGCAAAGGTGCTGCCGTAGAGCTTCTTGGCGGTCCGGAACCGAGCCTCCTTGGCAGGAGGGCTGCTCAGCAGGAGGAACTGGTGTGAGGTGTGCATGAACTTCAGCTGCTGCCCAGGTTGGGGGTCGGGTCAGGAAAACAGAGAAGAAATGGAGATCAGGGAGGGAAGGGGTGGGGATGGGGAGCAAATCAGGCTTGCACTGACCCCAAATAAGGAGAATATGCTTAGGTCCAAAGACAACTGTTGATGGATAGAGCCAATGAGGCAAGTCTAGGATCAATGTGGTTAGCTGGTCTGGAGCCCCTCCCTGTCTCTCACCAGAAATTTAAAGAATTTAGAAGAAGAATGGTCACTTACCCTGCTGAGAGGTAGTTTGACAATGTGTGACCTGTTGCTAGAGATGATCCTAGCATAAAACAGAGAAGAAAGGAATGGACAGAATGAGTGTGTCATTAGACCATCCAGAACAAAGAAACAGTCTTACTGTACCCCTGGGAGAACGAGCAAGGATTCCAGGGCTGTTGGAATTGTGTCAAATGTCCAGATCACTATCTAGATATTCCTGATTGGTGGTAACGCTTGTGTATAAAAATGTAAAAGGGAAACTACTGACCAGAGTTACTGGGTAAACAATGAATAAAAGAAAAGAGATGGGTGAAAGGGAGACTGCTATGTCTAGGAACAGAAAAGGATAAAACAAAAGTGGGTGCCTAGGTGGCTCAGTCAGTTGAGCGTCTGACTTCAGCTCAGGCCATGATCTCATGATCTGTGGATTTGAGTCCCACATCAGGTCTGCTACTATCAGTGCAGAGCCCACTTTGGATCTTCTGTCCCCCCTCCTCTCTCTGCCCCTCCCCTGTTCATGCTCTCACTCTCAAAAATAAATAAACATTAAGAAAAAAAAGGAAGAGCACGTAAGATCAGCTACAATAAATAAATAAGTAAGTAAATTAAGAAAGCAGGTATCTGTATTAGCATGGTGACAACTTATACTTAGGATTTAGAAACACACAACTGGGACTCAGAGGAATCTTTCAGGGCTCTCAAGGATGGGGAGGGATGGAGAGAAAGTTACTGTTTGGGCTGGAGAAAGAAACATGAAACTACAACAACCTTCCCTAGGATTCAAGGATAGACTGGGCTTGTTTTGGCTGAACTCAGAGGATAGGAGAGAACAAAGGCGTAAAGCATTGAGAGCTCAACATGGGAGCATTATCTCATATAGTGGATACAGTTTTGTTTTGTTGTTGTTGTTGTTGTTGTTTTTTGTGCTTCACCCATTTACTTGTGATGCCATCCTGGATACTCTATGCCTGGTCATTCCTGATGCTAAGAGGGAGCATGTTGTATTGAAAAAGTACTGATGTCAATGGCTGACTAGGAAAAGAAGGGAAAGCTATGTCAGGAAAACAACAGCAATCAAGATCGGGGAAGGAGGGCAGAGGGTGGAGGGCAGTAGAGAATGTTCAGAATCTTTGTTCGAAGGGAATAATAATAGTGCCTCAAGGCTCTGGACAGTGTACATCAACAGGGTAGGCCTTGAGACAGGGATAGGGAGCAGAAGGGGAAGACAAACCTCTCTGTATGCACAGAAAACTTAGTTGAAACAGTATGAACTCCTACATGCAAAGGGTACTTAAAGACCTATTGGGAAACAAGAAACACCTAGAGAGAATCTGAGACATTGTGTCTGAATTTGTGAGCTCCCGCTAAGCTCTGAGTTCTTATCAAGGCAAAGTATATCAATAAAACCCCAAGAAAAAACAGCCAGAATCTCTATAACCTCAGGAAGGATGCTGGAACCGGCTCTAAAAGAAGTGTAGGTTCCATGACTAATTCCATATCCCCCAGCACCCCCACCCCCAATCCCTGAAGGACAAACCATTCTATTCACATCACTTACCACTGCAAGAGAGGATGGGCCAAGGGATCCAGCTTGTCCATCTGCTTCTTGATTTCTAGATATGAGCCCTGTTAAGACAAAGGTTATAAAGTTACCTCCCAGGAGAGGTGAGAGCCCTCCCACTTTTGACAGACTAATCAGGGCCCAGGGCAAGGCAGGCACTGAGGCCACACAAAGGCAAGAGGAGATAGGGTTCCCACCCTTAAGGAGCCCAGTCAGATTGGGAAGACTCATAAATAAATATGAAAATGACTGAAAATGCTTACAAAACAACATGCAGGTGGGTCTCCCTCATTTTACGCAATTCCTACAACTCTAAAAAGTTGACTTTAAATAAAAAATAAATAAAATCAATGTCCCAGAAAGATTAGGCTAAGGAATCCTGTGGTAAAACTTTACATAAAGCAAAGAGTCCTTCTGACAGTAAATCATCCCTCCTAGGTATATCTTATGTGTTAATCTGAACTGTGATATATAGGATTTGCTGAGAAGAGGCCCACCTGTAAATGTGAGTACAAATGAATGTCTATTCATGCAGAGATTGCAGACGAGGGGTGGGGAAGTCTGGTGAGGGGCAGCCTTGAGTCAAAGGATGGTCACTGCTCCATGTTGCTGCCCCACCCCTAGAAGGACAGAAGATGTAGGCCCCTGGGGCTAGTTCCTTACATCCAAGCCCCCTCCTCGCCCTCCCAACCCTGGGCAGAAGTCTTTCCCTCACTTCTCTAATTCCCTAAGAATTATGGGAAAAACATTAAATATGAACAACTTGTGAAGGAATTGGCAGCAAAGGTAAAAGTTGAGAGAGACATCCGTAGTGAAAAAGAGAGTAACAGAGAACAAGGATTGGGAAGGCTGAAGAGGGAAGACTAAAGAAAACTCAGTGAGGAATCTGAATAGCATTTCTAAATCTCCATTCCACTCCCATGGATTCCAAGCACAACAGGGCACTTAAGCAGGACAGGCAGAGGGCAGAATACCTGGGTCATCTCCCGGATGGACATCACACTATCCAGAGCTTTTTGAAGTCGCTCATAATTCTTCTTCTGTGGGGAATCAATGGGAAGAGAAGACCCAGATGAAGAAAAGTGGAGGAGAGTAAGATGTGATGAAAAGGAGGGCCAGATGTACAAAAGAGGTCTAGGCCCCAGGGAAACAGTATGGCATGTCATGGAAAGAACACAGATTTAATGTCAGACAGTTCTGGAATCACATGCTAGTTCTCTTTTACAGCTAGAAGTAATAAGGTAAGTTACTTAACCTCTTAGAACCTCAGTACCCTGTGTGTAAATGAAGATTAAAATTCCCACTACACTCAGAGATCGTTCTGAGGACTAAATAACATACGTAAACAACTAATATAGTGCCTGATACATAGCAATAAGAGTCATAATGAGGCACTCTGCTAGGTACTTGTGATGGTTAATTTTGTCAATGGTTAATTGAGTTGATCTGATGGGTCATGGAGTGCCTGAACATTTTGTCAAATATTACTCTTGGTGTGTCTGTGAGGGTGTTTCTACATGAGATTGACTTTTCTATCAGAATGAGTAAAGCAGATTGTGCTCCCCTCATTTGGGTGGGCCTCACTCAATCAACTGAAGGTCTGAAGAGAACGAAAAGGCCAAGTAAGAGGGAACTCCCCCTGCCTGACTGCTGGAGCTAGGGCACTGGTCTTTTCCGAACACTGGACTGGAACTGAGAAACCGACTTTTGGGGGATCTCAAGACTGTCAGCTTTTGGATTGGAATTTATACCACTGGCTCTCCTGGGCCTCCAGTTTGCTAAATGCAGATCCTTGGGCTTCTCAGCCTTCATAACTACATGAACCACTTCTGTATGATAAATCTCTTTCCATAGATATCTCCTACTGGTTCTGTTTCTCCGGAGAACCCTAGTACAATACTTTACATACGTTATTTCTCATTTTTGTAACAATCTGCAAGGTAGATATTATCCCCTTTTAACAGATAAGGAAATTGTGGTACCAAAAGGTTAAGTGACTTTTCTTACACCATTCAGCTAGGGAGCAGTAGAACCTCAAATGGAATCCAGGTCTGTCAGGCTCCAAAATCTATATTCTTCCCTAGTATAACATAATAATTCTTCTCCCCTCCTTCTAACAAACTCAGTTACTTGTTCACTAAAACAGCCACAGCTTAGGGTTTAAGAGTTCCCAAGAACCAAGTGTTCCATCCCTTCTGTCCCTCCTTCCAAGCTGTTATATACATGAGAATGACAGCCCATAGCCTCCCACTCTCTTTTATTGTTTCTATTCCTTTTCTATTTCTATTCTATTACTTTCTTCCCAAGCAACAATACCTTGGGGTTAAAGGCCAGAGTCTTGGGATCAGTGGGGTCCACCACAGAGGGATAAGGCTCAAAGATGATGCTCTTTCTAGGGGACTCCAAAGCTGCCCTACACATGGCCACCAGCAGATCCACCACCTTAGGCGAAAGGAGAGAAAGGAGGCAGAAGCTAAAAGGTTTCCCAGTGCTGGGAGTCACATAGTATCCAGCATAGGTCTGTCCACCTGTTGGAGGCTCTCAGCATTCTCTCTGCTGTTCTTTTTAATAGCAAACACGTTTATGTTTTTTTCATTTGAAAATACAGGCTGTTCATAAAAATTCAAGTAACGATGATTTAAAAAATGACTAAGAAAAAGATAAAAATCATCCCATTGCCCCCAAACAAATCTCATTCCTCACAGGTACTACTGCTAAGTCTGAGGTCTACCCTTGCAGATAATTTTTCCTATGGAAATAGTTATCTTATTAAACAGGCAATTAAAAAGAAGAACTATACTGCACATACTGTTGTCTTTTCTTTTTTATATATGTTATAATTTTCTACCCATAAATAATAGCTGTATGGTATTTCCACTGTAAGGACATACCATGATTTCTTTAACTGAATCCCCATAGATGGAATCCTATTGATTCTTTTTTCGCTATTACAAACAACAGTATTGTGCACACTCTTACATATGAAAGCATTTCTGGAGGTTAAACTGCCAAGGAGTGACATTGCTAGGTCCCCTCGCCTTTCTTGATGCCAGCTCCCCAGCAGCTTTTCCCTCTCCCATACCTCTGCTCCAGTAGCAACCTCCTCTGCAGCTCCGGACATGACTCCCAATGTGTAGAAGGAGAAAACACACAGCTCACGAGTACAGACGGCTGGCTGAACAGACATATTAAACAGAGAACAGTGGCACAGGGTGTGCAATAAGAAGGTGTCATAGGGAGACAAGGACAAATCTGACCTTAGACAACTCTAGAACCAGGTAGGAATTTGGGGCCCTCTATGTCATGAAAAAACTATAAATTAGTCTTAATTAAAAAGCCTTACTTGTAAGATTCACAGTTAATGCTGTCTCCTCTCTGAAGCCTTCCATGACTTCCCTAGGTAGTTAGATGCTCTCTCTTGTGAGTTTCCACAGCACTGCTCATATCTCTTCTACACACTGACAGTGCAGTGTCTGTCCACCCACCTAGACTTGGGAGTCCTTGAGGACAGCTTCATATGCAATCATCTTGACCAATATCTCAATATCTGATCCCTATTTTTAAATGTTGGGTGGGGATTATATCTGCAATAATATTCATACATCCTTGGGGTTCCTGAGTGGCTCAGTTCGTTGACCGTCTTACTCATCATTGATTTCAGCTCAGGTCACGATCTTGCGGTTCACGGGATTGAACCCCACATCGGCCTTGCACTGATAGCACAGAGCCTTCTTGGGATTCTCCCTCCCTCCCTCTCTCTGCACCACCCCTGCTCTCTTTTTCTCTCAAAATAAATAAATAAATAAATAAATAAATAAATAAATAAATAAATAAATAAATAAATAAATAAATAAATATTTTTTAAAAAGGACCACAGGGGAAGTGATAATAAATATTAAAAAAAAATTTATATAGCCTCATATTTCAAAACAGGACTGCAGAGATTTGTTTTCTGAGGCAAAATAATTACTTCTAGAGTCTCAAGAATTACGGACAAAATTCTACCTTTACCATAGACCCAGGAAGAAAGGAATAAAAGAAAGATGAGGATTGAAAGCCTTGACTAAGGGTCTAAGGAAGAGGGTCACAGATTAGGACCCATACCTTGAGCATGGACCCATTCTGGAAGACATGCTGCTCATCACACACCACGCAGTACTCATTCAACGTTGGAATCCTCTGCTCTGCATACTTCATGATCTGGGAAGAGAAGACATTGTTACTAAGTCTTTTTGGAAGTGCAGACACAGATATGGGAAGCAATTTGAGCTTCTTTTCCAACTACTCTCTCCTCTCCCAGCCCTGTGCGTAAGGCAGACCTATTCTTGGGCCCTGCACTTAGTTTAACTGAGGGCCCAAATCTAGAGCTACAGCTATATATTATAGTAAAAATAAGACCAACCATGGTAGAAGACCTGAGTTAAGATCCTGTCCCCCCCCCCCCACCGACCCCCGCCACACTACTTAATAGCATATATAACTTTGGGCAAATTGGTTAACCTGAGCCTTGGTTTCTTCATTTATAAAGTGATATTATTCACCTGATAGAGGAACTGAGATTACTGAGAAAATTTTCATGAAAGTGTTTTATAAATATTAACATGTACTAACCGAACTATTAACCTTAGTTGTAGTAATTAAGATTGTCCCATGATCACATGGCAGGGGGCCTAAGAAGCCATTTCAACTACCCAGAACAATCAGCTTATCCACTGGTCAAAGCCACAGATACAACTCTTGTGCTGGGAAGAAAGCAAAAATCTAGAGCTCATATGGAAATACGCTAAATAATTTTTTAAAACACTCTGTCTAGGGGCACCTGGCTGACTCCATTGGACACATGACTCTTGATCTTGGGGTCATAAGTTCAAGCCCCACGTTGGGTACAGAGCCTAGTTTAAAAAAAAAAAAAGAAAAGAAAACTAAAAACAGTAACAACAAAACCACGCTCTGCCTTAACATGACTTTTCAACCAGGTACGCTTTTGTATAAATCAAGTTCTTCCCATCTCACATACTTTTGGGCTGGTAAAGGAACATGTAAGGGCTTTTATTCACTCAGGTGTACTGAATGCCTACTATGTACCCAGTTTGGTGAATGGTCTCTTTGATTATGAGGTAACATAAAAAGATTGTCTTCTCAGACCCTAAACGTCAACAAGGGAGATGTGGCATGTATACAAATTAATTACAATTCAAGGCAGCATATGGTACACTGCACATAGATGTCATATAAAACAAAAAGCATCTTAAGAGTTCAGTGAGAGGAAATATCACTTCCAGCTAATATGGTTGGAGAAGAATCTTATGGTTAAGGTACCAATGAACCTTCCTTGCACCAGGCAGATATGGGGAGGAAGGCCCGTGGGGGAATGCTATGAACAAAGACAATTAAGATGCAAAAATGAAAGAAAGCAGGTCCAGGGAATACAGAGGTTTTAAAAGGAAATCACCTAATAGTAGCTGAGCCGTGGAAGAGGTCTAGGGAAAACTGAAGACCACTTGAGCAAGGATGTTGGGGATCATAAGGAAATCAGTGCCAATCCCTCTCCTATCTTGACATCTATGCACTTAAAATCATTTGATCGACATGGTCTGTCAGTGTTGTCTTCCCAATAATGCTGTAAGCTTCTTGAGGATGGGAACTGTGCCTTCTTTTCTCCTATCTACACAATACATATTACAGTTCTGGGAGCAGAGCAACTCAGGAAATATTTGTTAGCTGACTGAGGAGCTGGGAGATGTTAAGGGATCAGATGGGTCAGACAACAAGGGAATGGCTTAGGAATGAAGCTTTGAACTCAATTACCTGGACAAGAAATCCATATTCCAGAGTAGGGATATTCTTGCAGTGACCACTGACCTGATGAGTGAAAAGACAGAATTTATGAGCCTCCTATGAAGCAGGTACCTAGACAGACTTCACACTCATCACCTGAGATTCTCCTGAAGTAGCTACACCCTAGCTCTGATTAGCCTCAATAATCCCAAAATTGAAGAGAAGACCTTTAAAAATTTTTGCCAAAGGTTCTTGAAAAGGGCTCACCTATCCTTAACCTTTTTCAAAGTAGGTGGACAGGCTAATACAGCAGTTGATGACCAAGTCCTAACCACAACCTAATAAAATCACACATGACATCTTAAGATGCCCAAGCCCAGACTCCCTGCTTCATGGCTTACAATCAAAGAAGCTTGACAGACAGTTTAGATGTTTTCAGCTTTTAAAAAATGTTCTCCATTCCACCCATTTATGGTAGAGTGACCAAGTTTGATTTAGGATGCCTGAAAAACCATAGTCTCACCTCACCTTGAGAAGCTATACTCCCACGTTTCCATTCCCACCCTCCTAACACCCAAGTCAAACCCTCCCCAGCCCATGTACCAAAGGAGAGGTCCGTGCTGGGGGAGGGAGGCCCACGTGCTGGGGGCACAGGAGACCTGCCTGGGGGCTGGGAGGGTAGCCAAACACCTCCACTTTGGGGTTCTTCATGGTGCAGGAGATAGAACGGTTCATGAGGCGCCCAACTCGAAGCTCGGGTACACCCAGTTTGCCTTTCAGCATGGAGTCCTGTATGATCGGGAAACTGGGAGACCTGGACAGAGAGCAAAGGGAAGTGATAAAACTGGGATTCAGTATGAGCCCTAGAAGAACACTGGAGATAAGTGCGTCCTAAGCCAGAATGGGTGAAGGGACCTACCTAAGCCAAAGAAGAACTCTTATCTGAGGGAAGTTACACCGGATCTTAAACACTTTCTTTTTTAAATGTTTATTTATTTTTAAGATTTTAAGAGAGACAGAGTGTGAGCGGAGGAGGGGCAGAGAGAAAAAGGGAGACACAAAACCTGAAGCAGGCTCCAGGCACCCAAGAACTGTGAGGTCATGACCTGTGCCAAAGTCAGACGCTTAACTGACTGAGCCACCCAGGTGCCCCAGATCTTAAACACTTTTAAAACAAGTAAATCACAAACCTGAATTGATTTTTATGTCATTATTTGTGTGTTCTTCAGATTGGAACATGGGAGGACAGGCAGAGGCAAAGTCTCGGTCAATCTCTACAGCAGCTAGGCCAGGTAGGGAATGTTCCCCTGGACAGGATGCCTGTTTAATTTACTCAGTGTGTGTATGTGCGTGGCGTGTGCGTGTTTATATACACATGAAAAGTGCTGAATACTGTACTAAGCAATAAGTAGTTGCAACCCAAAAAAGCCTGATGTCTGTCTGTCAACAATAGTGCCTGGGAAACTATAAATCTGGGTTTGTATTTGCCTTTGGGAAGATCAGAAGGCACCAGGGTGGACAATGTAGGCCTGGAGACAGAGAATGGACAGTATTTATTTCCAAAAGTTAGATAATCAATCAGTGTGCCCTTTCATGAGAGAAAGGAGTTGGTACCTATTCTCAGACTCTGCCTTCTTAGTAGAGGGCATAATGATGAGATTCAAAGAAAGAAAAGACAAAAAATTAGCATACATTTCTGCAAAAACATACCATGAGCTAGGTACTGTGTTTTACATGAAGGACAAGGTATGAATACTGGTGTCAGAAGTACAAAGATAAAGACACCTAAGGGACAAGACTATGTAGGTCGGTGTTAATAGTTAAAGGTGCAGAATTCAGAGGACCTTGGGAGAGGGCAAATAGATTAGTGTAAGTAATCAAGAAGGTGGGGTGGGAGCTCAGACAAGACTAAGGTCATTAGAGATTATCTGCTCCTCGGGGAGCACTTACTTGGGGATGGGTGAGAAGATGCTGAGGCCGGCTCGGAACTTCTTGATGGTACCACTTGCCTTGAACCAACTGTGCCTCTTTTCTTGCTGGGTCTTCAAGAAATCGTTGCTGAGATGTTTCCATTGTTGGGATGTGAACATACCCAGGATCCTAAGGAATCAAAGACAACAGGCTTTACAAAACTCAGGCAGGGGAGTAGGTCAAGAAATAGAACTATGAAAAGCAACTAATCTAAAATTCAGACCCAGGGATGGTAAAACTAGCTGTGGTGGGGGAATGTGTGTCTGAAGACCTTGCGATAATGACCTTAGCCCATGGAAATGTACTCTCCTAGAGAACCTCTTTACCTGACGGGGTAAATACCTACTTCCATTACTTAATCTAATAGACCAGAACAATTCTGAGATGATTAGCCTTTAGTGGAAGGCTTGAAAGCTGAGCCTTCAACGGCCATGAATCTGGGAATTTATTGCCAAGAATGACTATACTGAGAGTGGAAAGGGGTAGTGGGATGCAATTGGATACCACCCTCTACCTTGTGAATAGTGAAGAAAAGGAGTAGGGACATGAGGGGTACTGACATTGTTAACAAAAAAATTGCATCCCCAAACTTATGGCTTCCAATTTGAGCTGGGCCCTCCACTAGCCTTGCCAACCCTTTCATGTGTCTTTGATGAGTTCTCTCTGGCATTACTCTTAAGCTATTATTCCAAATCCTTACTGCCTTCATCAACCTCCTAACTTCACCTATGGCTGAGAATCTCTTCCTTCTTAACAGAGAAAACTGAAGCCATCAGTTACCAGCTCCCTTAATTTTCCAACCCTACTACAAAATCTATTTCTATTTCTACTCTTACCTCAATTCCTCCATTCTCTGAAAACAAGATGACCCTTCTATTAATATCTCTATTTGTGTTCTAGATCTCAGTCCCTTCTTGCCTCTTTAGGGATCTTGATCCATTAATCATATCCCTCTCCTATCAGTTCCTTTCCTAAAGTCTACAGAAGTTTCAACTTCCTATACCTGATCTAGCTGCATTTCCTTCCCCTCCAATCCTCACTTAAATATCTCAGTCCACACTTACTATATCTACTTCATTACCAACCACTCACTTCTCAAGTCACTGTATTCTTGTTTCTACCTTCACTTCCTCACGATGATTGCTCTTGCCTCCATGCTAAGTCTAACAAAAACTCTAAGTTCTCTTACTTATCCTCTCCGGCATCTGGCCCTCCTTGTCTCCTCCTTGCCTTCTGAGACACCATTCTCTTCCTATTCTTCTCCAACTTTTCTGACCTACCTTCAATGTTTCTTCTTTCTCTGACCACCCTGCTGGTTTCTTGGGTATTTTGTCTGGATGCTAAAGGGTGTTTTGCCTTTGATCTTATTTTCTTTTCCATGTTCTCCCTCAGCAATTTCGTACTCTAAACTGGTTGTAATTTCCATCCATACACTAAATATATTTTCAACCCTAACCTCTGTTACATATCTATGTACTGAGTACCTCCACTTGAATATCCCAAGGCTACCTTTAAATATGCTTAAAATGAAACTAATTATCTATCCTTATCGCATAAACCTGTTCCTCCCCTATTTAAATTAGTGGTGTTACAATTTACCCAGACATCTAGGCTGGAAACCTAAGAGTAATTTTCTACTATTCTTTGGCTCTTATGACTACACACAACATATCTGAATCAATCTTCAAGTCTTACTGATTTTATACCCCACAAATCTCTATAGTCCACCTTTCATCTCTATTCTCACCTATAATCACACTTTGGCTCAGGCCCTCATCATCTCATGTCTGGATGTCTACAAAAACCTCCTAGACTTTTGGTCTCTTGTCTCACCCCCTCCTACCTATTTTACACAGTGCTACTGGAATCATTTCTCTAAAACTCAGTCTGACCATGGCCTCTCTTTGCCTAAAACCCTTCGATGCTCCCACTGCCTAGAAAATAAAAGCCCAAGATCCTCTCTGATTTGGACCCCTTCCTACTTCTCTGACTTCAATTCCTACACTCTCCCCTTGTATTTTCCTAGCAATATTTAACTACTTGAAGCTTCCTACACACAGGCTGCTTCACCTGACTGTGCCCTTGCAAATGTTATTCATGCTCAGAATCTGTCTGCATGGGCAACTCTTACCCATCCTTGAAAACATGAATCATCTTCCTTTCATTCATTCACTCATAGCCCTCCACCCGCCACCAGACTGAGTCATTCCTTCCTCTACATTCTTTCTAAACCTTATATATTCACTTGTATTAGAACATGTATCCAATGGACTCTATTTGGAACTTCACTGAGGGTAGAATCTGTAATTCATTTATTTCTCTTTGTATACCAAGGCACTCAACATATTTCATAAACTATCTGAGCTCTTAGAGCCCCACACTGAGAAAACCACAAGAGAAAATATGAAGACCAAGACCTTAATTCCAGAGTTGTACTTTTCCTTAAATGGTAAGTACTGATGAGCCCCCTCTCACCTCCAGAAACCTCAAGGCCAGACACCCCAGAACCAGAGGCTCTTCCACCTAACCATAATTTTGGCTTTCCAAATTTATTTTAGTCTTTCTTAGGCCCATCTCAGAAAGATATTTTGGGGAGGAAACACTGCGTCCAAGGGTCTGCCTGTCCATCCGTATGTCCATCTCTTTCCCTCATATGTCCATAACCAGAAAGATCAAAGTTCTTACTTTTTCAGCTGAAGACCCAGCCCAAACCCTTCCTTATTCGATGGCTGGAAAACCTCAATTGACGGTTCTGCAAAGAGAAGAAAAAGCTCCTAGTATGTACATATCTCTATTTTCCTGGGAGTCCAAAGCCCCAATTCAGTGGATGAGCTTCCTCAGGTTCTAAGGGTACTCTAAACAATAGTGATGGAGAAAGAAAACATCTGAAGCAGAGGGTAGATTCGGGGAGCTGTCTGACCCATTTCAAATCACTTCAACTTCTATGAGGACGTTGAAGGGAAGGGAAGGAATAAATAATATCTGGGACCCGAGAAAACAATTTCATTAACCAAGAAGGCCTTTAGGGGATGGCTATCAGGTGACAGGGAATGCATGAATGACAGCAAACTGAAAAGCCCCCACCAATGGCCTGCAGTATATACCCAAGAGCCTTATTCTAGCTTTTCTCTGGCTCAGTTAACTTAAGACTTTGGATTAGACCACACTTAGAGCACCTACTTGCCCAAAGTCACTGCCTTTACCTGGTCCATCAAGGTACTGGGAAAGAGAAAATCGCAGCCTCAACACAATAGGTTCTGTTCGGAGGACTTTCCAGGCTGTAGAGACTTCCTCCTAAAAGAGTAAGGGAGAGTTTCCAGTTTAGCAACAGAGAGGAATGGACTTGGAAGTTTTCCCTATATGACACACACATGCACATGACAGTACACACCACTGTCTGCTGATGGTCTAGGAAAGACAGGGATGAAGAATATGTGCTCCAAATGCAGCACTCAGGAACAAGACTCCTGGCCTACATGACAAAATCCACAAGTCCAGCTAGACATGTTGTTGGCAGGTACTAGCACCACTTACATCGAGGAAGCTGATGTTGATGTGGAGGTCAATGTCCACGTCATCGATAGTTCCATATTCTCTACAGAGATACAGGTGAGACTCATTAAGGGAGAAAGAAGGGAACAGAGACTGAGGTGGAGGGAGAACTGAGCCTGGGGCCAGGGGAGAGGGAAGAGTGGGAAGTAGCTCTGTATCTAGACTTAGCTGCAGCCTCAAGCCACTTACATGATCAGGGCTTTCTCCAGGCCAGAAGCCTTTCTTACCTCAAAGATGAAACTATCAGCCTAGAGGGATCTAGGATAGAGGAAACTGCTGAAAAAAATGGCTATACTTCCCCACTCACCACTGTCAGCTAAGCTTAAGTATTCTGAGAAATTCCCACTACCTGTCACTAAGCTCATAATTTATCCATGTCCACAGACCCCCTATTATACCCTAAAAAGAAAAAACCTTTAGCCTCTTAACAGCTCAGAAAGAAGTGGCTTGCTCCTGAAGTGGGGTCCCACCTGATGGATACAGAGTTCTCACTGTAGATCTCCTTCACGGCTTCAATGTCTGCATCAAGCTGTGGGTGTCGATATAGGTCAGCCGCACAGCTCCCCTGAGTCAGCAGCAAAAATGGTGGGGAGGTTTGGGAGGAGGGAAAATAGAGGGGGAAAGAGAGAGATGAAAAATAAAAAGAACATGAACACCAGGAACAGGAAAATCAAATGGCAGCAGTACATATAAGCAAAAGGCTGCTCTTATGAAGGAGCTCTTGATGGTGGCCCTAGCCACCAATCTTTGGCCACAAGTATCCTTCCATCTCCACTCTAGTAAGCTTCTATGAACCAATTGCAGGCTTTGCTCAATGAGTACACAGCCTTAAGTTTCCAGCTTTTCCTCTCAGACCCTGACCAGGGATACTTAGGTATCCCTTCTAGGAAAACTCAGAACAGGCTGAAGAGTACAGAATTTAACTCAGATGGTTCTGTGCAAAGAATCCAACATTCCTGCTCAGGACTGTGCCCTGGGGAATGATGGCATGAAGCAATCACTGGCAGGATATCTTTTAAAACTTTGACCTTGATGAATGAAATGACAGCTACTGGCTGGTGAAGAGTCAAAAAAATCACTATTTCTAACCAAGAACACATGGGGTAGCCTCCACGTACAGAGAATGTAGTTTACTCTGGGAAAGGAATGAGCTCCAGGTTAAGAGCAAGAATATGAAATCAGCTCTGGCAAGACAATGCTCAGACTGCACCAACATCATATCCTCATCTTATGTCTGCTCCAGAATAATCTTTCACTACTTGGTAAATTCAGAGAAGCACACATTTAGACTATCCAACATGGGTCTTAGGGGCTGTAATCTCACCTGAACTCCATAGAGAAATTCCTCTGATTCATTATCTCCCTCCGAATCATCATCATTCCAGAACTGGCCTTTGATGTCCTAGCGATGAAAAACAAGGATACAACCCTTTGCTGGATCCCTATTATCCCATGGAGCAGGAGGGCGATAGGATACAAAATAGATTCCCACAAATAATGGGAGGTCCTTTGGGATAGAACAACTGAGACCCTATTCCCTATACTCCCTTCACCTCACTCTTCTGGAGCATTTCAGTCTCTTCCTGAATCTGGTCATATCCATGGCCTACCTCTGACCTTGGGAGGGATGGAGGAAAACAGGGCACTGGAATTTTGGCCCTCTTGATTGAGGCTCTGGTAGCCAGGGGGGTAGGGATGCAGACTTCAACATCAATGTTGGTTCCTGGGCATACCTAGGTCCTAGCACAAGCTGGCCTCTTCTAGATCATTACCCCAAAGCAGCTCCCATGCATACCTAAGCTCTTTTATTACTCCCTTCCTCTTATTTAACTCCCCTTCCTTCCCAAGAAGAAAATCCACCTGTACACACACCAAGTAATACTGTCTCCATGCTCCTTCTCCTTCTTTCAACTTTAGATAACCACTCTACCTTTCAAAAGGGTGGGAGGGAGAATAACAGGAAAAGGTGTCCCATCTATCCCCTGGATGAGCAGTCAGAGAGGTGGGAAGTCAGTTCTCACCATTGGGTCAGTGGGTCACACACAATCCCAGGTCAGTGCTAGGCAGCACCCCTCCATACCACCAGCTGAACCCAGGCCAATGGGATGGGCATTTAGGAGGCCACAGAGGGAGACAAGGGAGGGGGTGATGTCAGGGGCTGACTGTAGATCTGCTGGGGATGGCAGGCTCTGCTGTTGTGGTGATAACAAGTCACTGTCCTGTGGAAAGTAGACAACAGTTGGTTTCATCACCACTTAATAGCTAGATGGTATTTACACAGGCACACATGTTTATGGATACACACTTTTATTAGACAAATATACAGACACTTGCACATAGAAACATACTTGCATGCATGTACACATACTTATACACATAGTTTTTTAAAGATAATGAACCATGAAAGCACTATACAAACATGAGACACTACTGTTCCATTTAAGCTTGAGAGTTGGGATTGGGGCAAGTCCCTGCTCTAGATCATAATGCGTATCAACCCCTGAAGCCAAAAGTGATGGTGACAGGAAAAGACGTTACCTACTTTGTCTAGTTAGTTCATTTTGGAACATTCTTCATAGTACCAACCCCCATTAGAATCAAGATTCTTTTAGAAATCTTTACCACTATTTATTCAAACGGAATCGTCATCTCTTATTAAATATCAACATCCCTAGACACCTTTACATGACAATCAAAGCTAACTTAAAAAGCCCTCAACAACACTGAATATCCCCTGGTAGACATGGTCTGAGTGGTCTCATCTTGGAACCTATTCCCCAAATAAAAATGCAATAATGATCTGAATAAACAGTCAGAAACACACTAACCCCTAGGCTTTCGCAAAATTAAGAACCACTGTCTAGGCCTTCCTGGCACTGCACGTATCTGTCTCACCTATTCCAACTTTATGCAGAGGTGTTCTTGGTCTCTAATACGGTTCTACTGAACCTTAGGTTTGAAGATCACAGTGGGCTTAGGGATCTGTAACATCAGTATCACCTGGGAACTTGTTTAAAATGTAAATTCTCAGACCCTAAGACCTACTGAATTAGAAACTCCAGAGATGGGGTCCAGTAATCTGTGTTTTAACAAGCCCTTTGTTATGCTGATACATGATAAAATTTGAGAACCACTGCTCTAAATCCTTGTGTACTCTAGGGGCCTGTGGTCTGTTCCTCAAATACCAACTTAAGCCTGGTAACTGATCCAGGATGGGGACATATGGCACAATGCCAGTACACACACCATAGCTGTCCTCTCATTGACAGCACTGCCTCACTCATTAAAAATATGCAAAAGAAAATTACAATTAAAGTTCTTAGAGATAAAATGGCCTGATAGCTGAGATTTACTTTAATTTACTACTCCAGCCCCAAAAGGGGGGTATAGATGTGGGGGGGGGGGATGAAATAAATATGGCAAAACATTAATTACTAATGAATCTGAGTGATGGGAACATGAGGGTTTCTTACGCTCTACCTTTGCATATACTTGGAAATCTTCATAACAAGTTAAAAAAAAATCATAGGCTACTCTTGTACTTTTTCAGGGGCTCTCATTAAAAAATCAACTCTAAATGTGAACAGGAAAATGGTCCCTGAAACTCCACAACTGCCTCCTTCTGTTCTTCAAACATAACGAGTATATTCCCACCACAGGGCCTTTGTCCCTGCTGTTGCCTCTTCTTGGAATGGTTTTCAGATATCCATATGGCTTGCTGCTTCACTCCTTCAGCTCTCTGCTCAAAGGTCATCTTGACCATCCTATATAAAACAGCAAAACCTCAACACACATCCACTAGCACTCTCTATCCATCCCCCTTACCTGCTTTATATTTTTCCACAGCACAATGCCCTGACATACAAAATGTTTGTTTGTTGTATTTATCTCCCACCAAAGTATAAGCTCTGTGGTGGCAGAGGCTCTGGCTCTTTACTATGTTGTCAGTCCCTCAACTCGTACTTACTGATGAATAAATGAATGAACTGTCTGCTGGATACCCAAACCAAAGGGGAGATACATACAAGAACCTAAACATGTCTACACATAGACAAAAATGACTTTAAAAAACAAGATTCTATTCACCTTCGAGAGCAGCTGAGAACCAAAATTACGAAGATCTGAGGACTGAACTGGGTTTGTGAGATTTGAAAATAAACAGTCAGGTGCTGATCTGGATGATCACAGAGGAATAAAGAGGGAGGCACTAATGTCCAGCGTGGGCTGTCTTGGGCTGGGTGGTAGGATGTTGGCAGCGTAGGCCAGAAGTACCAACTTTCTCAAGGTCTCTGTCACCGTAGAAGTCAAGAAAAACTTAGTCTCTCTCCAAGGGCTGTTGCTGCTCGGTTTCTGCTGTTATCACAAGGAGAAAAAGGTAGTTCAGAGGGAATTTTTCTTGTCCAGGGAAGAAAACCAAGTCAGGAACTACCATCGTTTCCCAACCAGGGTGTTTTAGGGAAAGAGACTCCCATCTTCTACTCTCAATGCCCATTCCTCTGGAGGTAAAGAATGCGTTTGAAAAGTAACAGAGTGGGGAAGGGGGGGAGGTCATGAAGTTCACCGAATCACAGACATCTGAAAGAGGAGGAAGCCTAAAAGATGATCTATTTCGCAGCTTTCATGTTATACGTAGAACACTCAAGTGTAGGAAGACCCAGGAAGCTGCTTAGCATCAGTATGGCGGAACCTGGACTTAAGCACATTTGACAGGTCCTAATTACATCCAATTTTCCTGTAATGTGGTTATGACTGATTAAGGTAGTTGTTTAATGCATTAAGCAAAGAACATCTATCTGATTTATCCAAATGAGGTGAAGGAGGGAACATTTCAAGAGAAGCTGGGCCAAGTACAGACTGTGTGAAGAGTGCCCAAGGAAGGGCATTGTTCAGCTCAGTGTTTACTCTGGATGAGGGCAGCTAACACAAAGCGCTTTACAGTTTGCATGGAAACAGGCCAAACGTAAATAAGCCTCAAGTCTGGATCACAAAGGTCTTTCCCTAGGTCCACAGGCGGTTCTCGGTGGGACAACTATTCACCTAGTCAAAAAAGCCTCCGAACCCAACGTTTAAACTCTGGGCTTAACTCCCAGCTTTGTAGTCCTGGGAAAGTGGGTTACTCCTCTCTATACCAAGTGCTCCTTTCGCAGAAAGCCTAGGCCACTGAACAAAGAGTGCGGGGGAGAACCCACGGAGGGGCGATTCTCGAAGGCAAGCGCTATCTCCGGTATACCCCGTGGAGAGCAAGGACGAGGTTAGCCCCCAAACACTGGCAGCCGTCCTCGATTCCAGGGCAGGCCCTGAGGCCTCCCTGAGCAGAGCAGTCACAGCTCTTCTCTGGTTTCCTACGGAGACGCCAAAGACACCCAACACCTGCCTCCCGGGGAAGAAGCTCTGCGCCCGATTTGTGTCGACAGCCGCCCGGCCTTGAGCGCAGCCTGTCAAGCCTAGGAGGGCCCCTCAGAGCCACCCGGTCCAAGACCCTCACTTCATCCACCCCGGCCGAGGCGGGGCGGGCCCCGCACCCTTCCCGCGGCCCGGCCGCCCCGCCCCGTCCCCGTGGCGGCCGCCCCACAGGCCGGCCTCGCGAGTACTCACGGCGACCCCGGGCCGCGTGCGGCCGCCGCTGAGGGGACGAGCGGCCCGGGACGCCCCGCGGGGGCGGAGCGGCAGGCCAAGGGGAGGGGGCCGGGCCGGGCGGGCGAGGTCGCGCTCCCCCACGCCTCGTCGTTCCGTCACGGGCGCGCAGACCCACTCTGCGCACGCTCGTGCGGGGACACCGGAATCACGTGACCCGCACCTGACCAATCGCCGTGCGGCCTGCCTCTGGGCGCGCCACAGCCTCGGACGCCAAGCTTCCGTCGTTTGCGCCGGGCTCGCTGGTTGGGAGGGGTGAGAAGCTGAGGGGTGGCGCCTGCGCCTTGGGTTGGGGCGGGTGCGTGGAAAAACAAGAGGGGCTGTGGGGGTACGGGAGAGCTTTCTGAAAGAGAATGTTGGCACTTGGCGCCCCGTGTGGTTGGGAGGAATGAGCAGGGAAGGCCGTCCCCTCTGCCTCTCCTCGTTAGTGGCCAGAGGCAGGTAGAGATTGAGAAGGGCTTCCTGAGACCAGAGGGGCTTTAAGAATCTCAGGTTTGCAAAGACGGACCTCAGGGTCTTTTGTTAAGGTTAACTCATTTGCACCCCAGGTAGCCGCGGTGTGCCGGAAAGCACTTTGGCCTTCTATTCAAACAATCTGGGTTCAAAGCTTGGTTTCAGCACTGACTGTTGGAAGCCTCAAAGCACGACTTTCACTTTCTGAGCCTTAGTTTTCTCATCTGTGAACTGGGGACAATAATACCTTTTAATGGGGTTGTTGTGGTGAGCATGAAATAACCGCTTGAACCTTATACCTGCAATTTCATACGTTTCAATATAATACATATAAGAACCTGACACTAGGAAGTAGTCTATAAACGGAAGCTGTATTTGTGGTTGTTGTGGTTATGGACCTAAGACCTGGCCAGATCTCCCTTCATCTTTATCAGAATTGGTGTCTTAGGGTTCCCATATGCCCCTCTTTTCCATCAGCACTAATGAGGAAAGGCTTATGTTAGCTGTACTCTCCTTCCTCACTCCCTGTTTTTAGCTGGATACAGCACACACAAGGAGAGCTTCGCCCTGAGTAATATAAGCACATGTCATATCTATCCCTCTTGAGCCGGCCTCGGTTCGAAGATCCCTGGTGATGTTTTTTACATTTGGATATCTTCAGCATCTGTTTTCTGATTCCCTCTCCTTTTTGATGCCCACTCCCCAGTCTTCTTATCTTGCTCTCAGACTGGGCCACAACACCGTCTTAGTATTAGTTTGTTACATCCATAATAACTGAAAAAAAGTGAGGGCTATAAAATAACAGGACTTCTAGCCTTAGTCTCAGAGTGCTTGGGGAAGGAGTTGGCTCCGCTCCCTAAAACAACTCCCCAGCAAGGGCCCCATAATAGCTTTTAAAAGCCGTGCATGCATGGGAGTGTTTGAACCTAAGTACACTGGGTAAGCAGAGGGGGTCTGTCCCCATGAGTAAAATGTCAAAATCCAATATTTCGTAACTTTCCAGGATTTCCCCTCTTCACCCCCCTCCCATCTCCCCTCTATGAATTCCAGCTGTTTACCTCCTCTACCCACCCCTCCTAGACTAAGATAAAGGAAATCGCCCAATCCTGCAAAGCTGAGCTTGTGAGTGGGCACTGTTTTGAGTTAGTCCAGCCTGTGAACCCTGTTCTTTGGGCATTATATTTTCCACACTCGCACTCCAGATCTGTGGGCCCCAGGGCTGTGTTTGTTTTATGTGACCCCTGGCATCATGGCTGCAATTTATTGAACTGTGAGTGGATTCCTAATCCAAGCTGTACTAAGCAAATGTTCTCTCCTGGGAACCTTGGATTAGGGACGAGAGATTATGATTCTAACTGGACTGGTTTCTTGAACAGAAGAGATAAAAATTCAGGAGCTCTAGTGCACCTACCTCCCAGCACCTACCATGAGAAATGAGAAATGAAAAATGAAGAAAGACTATCTGCAGAAAGAGAATGAACCATCTAGAGGCAGTGACCAGAAACAGTGAGATTGGTTTCTGGTTCCTAAAAGCTTCCCAGGCCCCTCTGACCTTGTGTCTCTGAGTCACATTTATCTAGATTAAATCATTTAAGCTAACATAACCTGTACCCAATGCAGAGTCTACTACAAATCCAGTCTCCTCAGTTGGCCCACAATGTACCCAGCAATCTCTCTACAGGCCAGCTTCTGCCATCATCCCCCATTCTGCTTCAGGGGAAAAATAAAGGCACGGAGGAGGAAACTGTCTTAGTTTTCAGTCCCCTCCAAGCATCTGAATCTCTCCTACTCTTTCTTTCACAGAGAAGAGAGGTCTCTCTCCAAATCCTTCCATTGTGATGTGTATTTCATTCCCTTTTGTCTCTTCAGGAACTTTGCTCCTTCACTTAAGCCTCGCCTTCATGGATATTCAACTTTTTCCTCTCCCCTACTCTTTGATCTCAGCACATAAAGTTGATGAACTGGCCCAACCTTTAAAAAAAAGTCCCATTTTAATCCCACACACTACTGACTGTCACACATTTGTTTCTTGCCTTCCACAAGCTCCTAGGGAGTCGTGTGACTCTTCATCTCCACTTCCTCACCTTCCATGTATTCCTGAAATCTAGTGCCTTAGACCTAGTGACCCCTTCCTAAAATCTCTACTGAAAATACTTTTGCTGAAGTTGCAAATGACTTTTGAGCTGAAAAACCCATTGGAAATACTTAGGCTTAATTTATTTGACTACTTGATGTCATTTGGCTTTGTTGATCACCCTGACCTGCACCCTTTTCCTCTGTTGGCTCCTATGGGCTATGCTTTTCCCATTTTTTCCCACACCCACATGGGCCCTTCCCGGCATCCTTAGTGCACTCCTTTTCTTGCACTCACCATTGAAATAAGAAAACAGGGCACCTGGCTGGCTGAAGTGTAGAGCGCTTAACTCTTGATCTCGGGGTTATGAGCTTGAGCCCCACATTGGGTGTAGAGATTACTTTAAAACAAAAGTAAATAAATAAGAAAACAGTTTAGTCCACACCATTTTCTCATCTCCTCACTCTTACCAGCAACCTCAATAGCACCCACCTGAAGCAGACCTTGGTACTTTGGGGTTTCTTAGAATCTGATTCCCCTTCCTTCTTACAAGTAGGTAAGTCGAGCCATGACAGACATTGAAAAGGTTGGGCCTTTTTTTTTTTTTTTCCACACCAGCTAAGACAGAGGCATGTGACGTAGGCCTGGCCAAGTAGTCCTCAGAAATGCAGATTCTGAAGTAAATGATTCAGAGAAATAGAACCGTGGAGAATTCGTCCTAGCAATAGAAACAGCAGGTTTTCACTGATGGTGAAAGTAGCAGTATTCTCACTGTCTGGTTTAGACATCTCACTTTGGCTTTTGCTCTGGGACTGGCCTCCCATTGTTCCCACTCACTTCCCAAGCTTGCATGTCCTGCTTGGCAATACTTTAACTCCCCCTCCCGACCAGTGCCCTTTCAACAAATGGCTTTTCTGTTTTTTTAAAAAAATTTTTTTTTCTAATGTTTATTTACTTTTGACAGAGAGAGAGAGAAAGACAGAGCATGAGTGGGAGAGGGGCAGAGAGAGAGGGAGACACAGAATCTGAAGCAGGCTCCAGGCTCTGAGCTGTCAGCACAGAGTCCAACGCAGGGCTCAAACTCATAGACCGCGAGATCATGACCTGAGCTGAAGTCGGACGCTCAACCGACTGAGCCACCCAGGTACCCCTGGCTTTTCTGTTTAAGTCATCCTGTGTGGCATGCTGACTGCAGGTGACTAGGACTCCCAAATTTGCATCTCCACCCTTTCACTTGTCTTTTGGGTAAGTTGCCTTGTAGACAAGTCTACTTGTATGTCTCACAGGCAAAGTCATCTTTTTGTCAGTCTGCATCTCTTCTGTGTTCCCAGCTTTGTGAATAGTATCTGTGACTTGTTCAGCCTGAACCCTGAGAGAAAAGGGTAGACACCTCGTAAACATCTTATGTTTTAGCTCTTAATACAACTTAAATCAATCCCTCCTTTGTATTCCTAGTCTTCCTCACCGGAACCACTGCACTATCCTCCTAACTAGACCCTCTATCCCGGTATCTACTCCTCTGATCTATTCTCCACTTAAGCTGTCCCTCGGGATCTTTTTCAAACCCAAATCTGATCATGTCACTCCTCTATTAAAGCCCATCAATGGCTCCCTCCTGCTCCCATGATAAAACTGATGCCCGTTCTGTGGATCTGGCTTCCACTTGACTCTCGCTACTCCTTCACCTGCATTCTGTACTCCAGCCAGGTCAAGTCACACATTCTTACCAACCCTGCAGGACAATTTTTTTACCCTCCGTAAGTGCTTGATGGGGCTGACAGTCACAATGCCACCTCTGCCCCCTCCCCCACCCCCACCCCACAAAAATGGATACATGACCCATTGGGCCAGGTAGGGGACTCCATCACTCTGACCAACGTGATTAGTTCAGTTATGGGTTTGAGACCTAAGTGGAGCCAATCAATTTTCCCTTCAAAGCTCTCTGGCTTTTGAGGCCATGGCACTAGGAGTGTATGACGTTGAAGCTTCTGGCACTCAGCTCTCCCTGCCACATGGGGAAAGTGTGTCTGTGGCAGGGAAGGTAACGGGACTAAGACACAAAGAGAAGCGGAGCCCCGAGAGATGGAGTGAGAGTTAGCTGATGACATTTATTTGATCCCTTGAACTCAGCCCTGCCTAAAGTTAGTAAAACCACTGCACCTCTCAGGTCCTTCTTGCTTAAGCTGGTTTGTGTCGGTTTCTATCACCTGTCGTTCAACCAGTTCAAATACAAAAATGGAATGCAGTGTGCAGATACTAAGTTGGGGGGGTGGGGGGGTTGGTGAAGTTGACATGAAATGGAGGCAGTGGGCGTCTGATACTCCCTGGCAGGAAGGTTGGAAGTCCCTGAGATTTGAGTCACATATCTATCCTAAATGGAGATCTCAGGGACACACTGGAGAAATATCTGGATGTTGAAGTGTGCTGGCCTCTTAAGAGTTTCATCAAGGTCCTGAATTTCTGCTTGTCTCCGTGCTAGCATGACTAGAACCATGCCCAGCTTTGTTTAGAGTTGCTTTTTCTGCCTATGGGCAGCAAGTTAGATGGCCAAGGGGCAAACAATCATGCGTCTTATAGATTGTAAAAGCCAGAACCTCTTCCGCAAGCTAGAGTAAGTGAAAACAAAGGCATAGATTAGGACATCCAACAGGAGATACCGGAGCTTAATGACTGAGAAGCTCTGGAGAAAAAGTGTGACCCTCCACACCACACCTGAATGTGGCTTTTATTCTCCCAAAAAGATTTTTTTGAGAGAGAGAGGGTAGGGGGGAGAAGGAGAGAGGGGAAGAGAGAGAGAGAGAGAGAGAGAGAGAGAGAGAGAGAGAGAGAGAATCCTGAGCAGACTCCATGATGCCAATGCAGAGCCGGACGCAGGGCTCGATCCCAAAGACTGTGAAATCATGACCTGAGCTGAAATCAAGAGTCCAACGCCCAACTGATTGAGCCACCCAGATGCCCCTATTCTCCCACATTAAAAAAATACACATATACGGGGGCACCTGGGTGACTCAGTCGGTTGAGCGTCCAGCTTCAACTCGGGTCATGATCTTGCAGTTCATGAGTCCGAGCCCCATGTTGAGGTCTGTGCTGACAGCGCAGAGCCTGGAGCCTGCTTTGGATTCTGTGTCTCCCTCTCTCTTTTTCTCTCCCCCACTCGTACTATGTCTCTCTCTCTCTCTCTCTCTCTCTCTCTCTCTCTCTCAAAAATAAATAAAAAACATTAATATGTGTGTGTATACATATATACACACACACACATATGTATATATATATATATACATACACACATATATATACATTTTACTTAGAATTCAGACAGTACTGGGGATTCTGGTGCCTGGGGATTCCCACTGTAAATCCTGTGGGAAAATGTAGGATATATTGGTCACAAACCTCATGTGCCTTCTTGAACTTAAATCCCCACCTGTGCCAAACAGCCCCTCCTCTTCCACGTCTGTGGTAGAGATGCCACATGGCAGGCCATGGGATCTGACTTCCCAAGCACCCACTTAGGGGGCAACTGATGCAACTCAGAAGTATGGTGGAGGTAGCTCTCTGTGGGATGCACATTGGCCAACAGGAAACAGGAAATGAAAGGGACACAGATGGATAAACTCCTTCTCAATTCTCCTCTTGATGAGCTGCTCCAAGGTGCAGTTTCTCTTTGCAAACACCATGTGCTTAGCAAACAACACTGCCAAGTGACCTGTTCTCTCCTCATGGCTCATGCGAAGATGTGACCAACACAGTAATGTGTTGTCTTGCATTGCTTCACATCTTTCCCAACCCATGTCTTTCCTCCCCTCTCATCATCCTAGGCTTTCATCTCCCCAAACAGTGTCAGCACAACAACCCTTACCTCAGAGTCTGTTTTCTAGAGTACTTGGATTAAGACACGGAGCCACAATCAAAACCCCTGTCCCAACGTTAGGTCCCAACAGTGAGATAGCAAGAAGGTCCTGTGGACACAGCAGATTTCCTGCTCAAATGCGGAGAATCTAGCCCGGACTGCTGGCTTTCTGTCAGGGGCCCAAGGCTAAGGTTGGGGTGGGAGTCCAGGCCATTTCTAGCCTACTCCATAGGAGAAGCTGAGGCTCATTTCACAGGCTGTCTTTTTGCCTCCCTGCATTTTCTCCTGGAGACTCAATACTTCTCTTGGGAAAAGTCAGACCCAGGCTTGCAGCCTGTTCTGACTTCTGGGTCTCTGCTCTTAGGCAACTAGAAGGCCAGAGCCTGGAAGTTCAAAATCTCCTCTACAGATGGCCCGCCAGTCAAAGGTTCTGATCAGCCCAGGCTGCTGGAGGGTGGAGAACACTGTGACATTGGTGTATGAAGCCGGGGCTGGGGAGAAAAAGAGTGGCCCTCTGCCCTTTTTGAGTTTGCACTTGGCACAGATTTGGTCACCTCTTTGTGGACTCCACATGGCTCAGCCTGGAAGGTCAGCTACTTAGACTACCTTGGTTCTGAACTCCCTGGGCCTATGAGGTTTCTTCCTTCATTGGTTATCCCCAAAACATAAGGCTGTGTGACATACTTGTATACAGGTACTGGCTATAAAGGGAGGCTGAGAGGTCAAAAACAGCCTCTGAGTCCCTGATGGATTTGGCTCTGTCATGATGCAGGCAGGTGCCATCCGAACAGTGGATGCCCAAAGATTACAACTGAAGCTGGAAATAATCAAGAGAGATCCTGTGATCTCCATGTCCTTAGCATCTTCTTTGGGAGGGTATTCCATGCATGTTATGTTCCATGAAGCAGAGGTGAAACTCCAGGTCTGGTCAGAGCACACAGAAGATCCAGATCTGCTTCACTCTCAGAGGTCATTCACCCCATCTCAGACTAAAGGTCTATTCTTCCTACATCGAAGGCATCCAGGTTGCATCCAGGGAGAAAGAAATTCCAGGGGCCCTGCCAAAGGCTGAAGACTCTTCCCACAGTCCCCAAGTGATATAAGTTCTCAGAGGGCCCACAAATTCAGTGTCCACTGAGAGACTCCTCTTAGGACTGCTTTGGTGATGTGACCTCAGTGTAATAATGGACATGGCCAGAGGGCAAGCGATAGAGCAAGCTGCAGGGTGGCCAGAATGAGTGCTTCTATGGTTGCCTCACTCCTATCCTAAGCATCTCCTTGGGGCTGAGGCATAGGAGCCAGTGCCACTCAGGGATTTTGACTATCTGGTCAGGGCTACCTGGATCATGAGCCAGCCAAGTGTTGAACAGATAATGTTTCTCTGGGGGCACTGAGAAGATTAAGATTGACTTACCACCATAGACAGACCATTGTGGAAGTCATGAAGCTGAGGGGGAGGGGAACAGGCAAAGTGTGATCTATTGCTAAGAAACAGAAACCTCAAGGGCCTGATCCAGGTTCAAGGGCGAGGACTCAGCAAGATTCTTGATGATGGCTACTAGCTCACAGAGCGCCCAGGAATCAAATCAGTTGCTTTGAAAGGATTGTATTGCCAGAGAATCCTTGCATCTGGCATACAGGGCTCTGGGAGTGCATAATCTCTAAGACAATCTTTACACCCAAAACCATGTCTGAAAGGAAGAGGAATGCTTCAGTTCCAGAAGGAGCATCCTCCGAGGGATTTCCATAAAGGACAATGGATACTAGGAGATATTTCACAGTGGAAACGGCTAAGAGCAATCAGTTTTGTTAACCATGAAACTCATTCCACGGTCCAGAAAGATGTAATATATGCTATAGGTTAGTGACCATTGTTTTTTCTTCTGCCCTATTCCAGATGGAAGTTTTCCTTTCTTTCTTAAAAAAAAAAAAAAAAAAAAAAAAAGTTATCCTCTTTCCCTCTCCCATTTCTTTTTTAAATAAATGTTTATTTATTTTTGAGAGAGAGCATGGGGGAAGGGGCCGAGAGAGGGGGACAGAGTTTTCGAAGTGGGCTCTGCACTGACAGCAGAGAGCCCAATGCAGGGCTTGAACTCACGAACCAAGAGATCATGACCTGAGCTGAAGTCATGACTCGAGTCATGATGCTTAACCAACTGAGCCACCCAGGTGCCCCTCCCTCTCCCATTTCATATTGGCTATGCACTAGAAGCTAAATTGGTCTTTTAGCCATAGTTTGAAAAATCATAAGTGACATCCAGACCTGATCAAGAATTGCACATCACAAAGGGACACTGGACTGAGGGTTCAGTAAAGCAATTGGACGTGATTCTGTTTTGTCTCCCATTTTTGTTGGGCCCGGGGTTGTTTCATTGTGGGGCAGGCACATTTTTTAAATTATGTTTGTCAAGAAAAATATAGGTGGATGCTGAGCACTAAAGGGGTGGAATATAGTGGATGCATATTGTTTATCTGCCCATCATTCCTTCCTTTGGGCACCCATTTCTCCCTGCCACATAATCCTGGTGAGGCTATCACTTATGGTGGCCTATTCTTCCACCCTAGAGGCAGGCACATGTTCATTCTGGCCAAAGTCCTCCCTAGGACATTTGAGTTAGAATTAGTGAGGCCAACATATAAAGGGAAGCAGAGCCAAGAGATGGAGACGTCATCAATTGAACCCCTTAGATCTAGTCATGCATGAAGGCAAATGCATCCTTTGGTTTATCAATTGTTTGAGGTTTGAATGGGGGTTTTGACACTCGCAACTGGAAGAGTCCAGACTAATACATGCACACACAACAGAGACACAAACACCATGTTGTTCAAACTCATTGGATATTGTACAAGTCTTCCGTGATCTAATAGGGGTCAGCAAACTTGTTGTCTAAAGGACCAGATAGATATTTTAGGCTTTATGGGGCATATATGGCCTCTGTCTCATATTCATTTTTTGTTTTATTTTTACAACCCTTTAAAAAAATGTAAAACTCTTACTAGTTTGTGGCCATACAAAAGCAGGTTGCAGGCCAGATTTACTCACAGGCCACAGTTTGCCAACCCCTGCCGGACCTCTGCAGCGTTGGCACATGATCTGCTAGTTCTTAACCATGAAGCAAGATAGTTTAAGTGCCATTTTGGTCCAAGCGTCTTGATATGACTCTGTAGTGAGTTAAGGTTCAGGACAGAGATAGGAATGAGAAAAGGCTCTTGTCTTGGTGCCCACTGTCTGCCACATAATGGGCACCGAATACATGGTAATCATTATTGTTTCTTGGTAATAAAAATAATTTATCAAAAAGAAGCAGCTGTCCTAACAGCTTTGTTCAAATGTCAATGCATCCTTGAAGACCCTTCTCTCCCTCATGTCCTTTAGGAAACCTTTCTCTGACCTCCCTTCCCCATCAATACTCTACTGACCTCCCCCTTCCTGAATCACATACTCTACTGCTTGTGATTACACACCCTGTGTGGCCTGTCTTTCCCACTAGCTCTGAGCACTTATAACATGCCTGAGCCCTAGCTCCTAGCACAGTGCTTAGCCCCTAGCACGGAACGGCCTCCATGCCGCCATTTGAATATCTGTTTGAAGGTGCAGGTGCTCTATATGTCCACCTCTGTCCAGGGTGATCAGTCTATGTGTCAGCGTTGTGCTCGTGTAGCGATGCCCTCAACACTGGTTCCTCTCCCAATGGGAAATTATTTGTTAATATACACTGCACCTTACCTGGTAATGTTATTACCATATCTGTTATTCATCCCATTCACTCCAAAAATGAGTCAAAGACAGAGGAACAGGTGGGAACAAGTTTTCTTAGATTCTGTTATGAAGGAGGAACCCTCCAACCCCACCCCCCCCAATACCCTTTCCTGTCTGATGTAATATCAGATCAGAGGCCTCCAGCCTCAGCCACATCTGGGGATCAGAGGGCCCACCACACGGCTGGGGCCCCAGACCAGTTTGTCCCATGTCTATGAGGTGGAGGGGAAATGATCCTCCTGGGAAAAATATGTGCAAGGCCCTGCAGGCCCAGGACAGGCTGACCAAGGCAAGGTGAATCATGGTGTTCTAGGCTGAATCTTTTGCCCATCTCACAGAAGCAGGCAGAAAGCACCACCGTTGATCAGCTTTATATGGCACCCACTGAATACAACAGATAGACAAAGACAGACAGACAGAGCACACACCACTTCTAAGCTGAACACTGCTCACCATCTAGAAGCACCTTGGATAAGCACATGTGAGACACTCTTGCATAGGAAAGATGTACTTTTTAAAGGAATGAAGAAGTATTTTGGCAAAACATCTACTTCCCTCCCAGGTCCTGGGTAAAGAGGGACCTCTAAATTCTGAAGCTTCTACATATTGAAAATTATCCCCTTCTCAATGGCAGTATATACAGTAGCAAACCTTCCAAGTCTGTTGTCACAGCCCTCTACATATATCCTGAACCTACTTTACAGGTGGGCAAACATAGACTTGGAGACAGAAGGTGGCCTGGAACAAGGGGACACTGGGGCTGACTTAAGGTGAGGGGAAACAGGAGGTGTCTCGGCTCAGCCAAAGGCAGGGCCTCTGTCTATCTGGATGGGGAAGGGAAAGGCTGGGGTGGTTAAAACTCCCTCTCTTCCTGTCTGGGGAAGCAGTGGTTCCACAGGAAAGGCCTTCAAGAAGGACACTCCTGCTGGCTAGAGGGCCTCTCAGGGTGGCAAAGGCCAGGACAGGCCAGAGCTCCTCCTGGAGCTCTTCAGAGATGCTCTCTGAGTTTGGGGATTATGGGTTCCCTGCTTCTATAACTCTTTTTGTTACCTGCATGGGAGCTAGACCTTAAGTCCTTGATTATTTTAAAAAGGCAAGGTGGGGGGGGGGGTTTAAGAGGGAATGAGACACAGAACAATCTTTCCACAGCCTCCCTCTGCCTGGGCTGAGGCTTTCAAGGGTCTCCTTCACCCTGTCTCCTAGGGATATTTAAAGGCAGCTTGTATGAGACTCTATACTGTCTTTTTGTTTCTCTTGTGTTTTTTTCTTTTGTTTTGTTTTTGTTTTTTTTTTTTTTGTTTCTTTGTTTTAATTTATATAGATATATATATTCTTTAAAAAAAAGCAATAGTCCTTTGGTCCCTAAACTCTAAGGAATGATATGATTTTGAAAGAAGTAAATCTGGGCTTCCCTTGCGGAGAAGCCCTTGGCACCCCCAAGGCCCTCTGCTGGTTCCCCTAGACAGTCAATCCTCAGCCAGCCCCAGCTGCCTTGCCAGCCTGTGCTCTATGCCACAGGCACAGGACAACCCACTTGATGAAAACAATCCTTAACGTGGCCTGAGCCCCAGGCGCCAGCCTTGGGTCCGATCCACCTCCATCCATGGCTGCTCCTTCGGGAAGGGCTGCTCAAGCATTTCTGTGCTTTTCCTTTCCTTTCTTCTCACTCTTCAGTTTCTGTCGTTGGGTATTTGTTGATAAGGAGAGAGGAAAAAGAAAATATAAAGAGGCAAAAATCACTCTGGAGGGCAAGACAGGAGGGAGCCGCCTGCCCCAGCAGTGACGTCTCAGGTGAGTGAGTGGACCTCTTTTCCCAGGGGTAGAGCTGCCGCAGGCTCAAGGCAGCAGCCTGATCCACTGAAGTGCCCTTGGGTCCTCCTGGGAAGATGACTTCAGCCCCACACCCTCTCCAAAGAGCTCCCTGGGATAGCGCAAGTGAGGCAGGGCCACATGGACCTTCTGAGACAGCAAGTCTCTGGAAGGCACAGGCAGCTGGCCCTGCCAGAAACCTAAGGGGCTTGTCATCTCTCTCCCCATCACCCACCAGGCCCTGTGGATCCTGCTTCTTTAGCTTATCTGCTTCTCTCCTCATCTCCATGTTCTCTGCCATTATCCCAGGCCCCTGCATCTTATCCCTTCTTTGCTTAACTCCCCAGTGTCCAGACTTGTGACCCTTCACAACTTTTCTAGTCTCATCCTCCAACTGCCCTGCCCTCCCCACATACAACTTCTCTACTCCCATGGCCCCCTGTGGCTCTCCCTGCAGTAGAACTACTAATGGTAGTTCTACTAATCTAATGGTTAGATCTTGCCATAACTGTCTCTCCCAGACTATGGAGACAGGAAGTTGTCTAATTCATCTCCATCCTTGGAGAAACATCAAAGTCTCCAGCTGAGGATTCCTCCTTCGCTTCTGGCTCTTCTCTCCCAGACTCTTTCAGAGGAGGGTGCTCCTGACATCTCAAAAGGAACATCAAAGCGGACAGGGCCTCCATCACTCAGGCCCCATCTGCCTGGGGTCCACCAAGGACTCACCTTTCTGTGGCTGGTCAGTGAGAGAAGATCAGTAAGGCCGATTGGCATCCTTGGGCCTCTTTAGCTGGACTTTGAGCCTCTTCATGCCAATTTGAAAGCCATTCATGGCCTGAATAGCTGTCTGGGCACTGGTTGGATTGTCAAAGCTAACAAACCCTGGGGAGCGGGAGCGGGGGCGTGGGCAGAGAGGTCAGCTGGGAACTCTGCCTGGCAGGGTCCCTTCTCTCTGACAAGCCCCGTCTGTCCCTGTCCCCTCCGGCCAGTCCCATCAAAACATATACCCCCCACCCTCCATTGTTTGCATGTGCTTATGCACACATGGATACACACTCATACTTACATAGGCAAGTGGCCTAAGTTTCCTAAAGGTATAATTCTTGGAAGGACAGGAAGAAATTCTGAGTGTGTTGGCAATGGGGAGTGTGCGGCTTGGGGGATTTCCTTGTCTTTCCCTGACATGGGTTAATTCTCTGCCTCTACCGCTCCCATTCTAGTCCTCTAAACTGTAGCTGGGGCTGGAGGGGATCTCTGGCCCCAGACTATATTCTTCCTGCCCTGCTAGACTCTAAAGCCTGACCTGGTCGAACATCTTCCAGACACCTGACTTTCTCAGGTGAACCTGAAATGGCCTTGTTCCAGTCTGAGCTTACTACTGTGAGGCTTACTGGTATGTGAGCCTGCTTTTGTGCCATATGATTCTCTGGGAGTCATTGACTTATGGAGGGATAAGCCTAGGGTCTGCACTGAATCTCGAAGTTATGAGTGGGAGAGGCCCATGGATGGGGCTCAGCTCACCGAAACATTTGCTCTGGTTGGTGGCTCGGTCCACAAAGACTTTGGCAGAGACAACAGCTCCAAAGGGCAGGAATGTTTGTATGAGTTCTGCATCACCAAACTCCTGAGGCAGGTGATAGATGAAGAGGTTACAGCCTTCGGGGCCTGCAGGAACAGCAGCACGCTGGTTCAGGGGAGGGACCCTGAGTCCAGCCCCACCGCACCCTGATCTCCAGCCCCCTGTCTCTCACCTTCTCTTTGCTGCTGGGGCAGGGCTGAAGACTGCTGGGGAAAAGCTGTGCTCACTGGGGCATAAGCCGATGGATAGGCTGCTGGAGACAGAAGTGGGAGTGGGCAGTGACCCCCAGAAGCCATCCCCCAAGCATGGCCCCATCTGCCTGGCCATCTTTGACCAATTCAGCCCAGTACAGGTAACCCTACCTCTAGAGGGGTTGTTCTGGGCCCAGGGATGGGGGGATGGGAGGGTCGACTCCTCAGGAGAGAGCCTCACCCCCGCCCCTCCCCCAAGTTTCCCTATTCCTTTCTGGGGCCCTTCAAACCCCCCCAGGCCGCGTAGCGCCAAGTGAAACCTGCGTAGTGGTGCATCCCAGCGTAGGCCTGCTGCAGGGGGTCAGCCACACCGGGGCTCTGGGCTGGGGAGAGAGGGGAGCGAGGCCCACGGTGAAGGTGGGCGGGTGGGGAGGTGGAGGGATGTTGTGATAGGCAGCAGGGAAGGAGGAGTCCCTTCCCAGGGCGGTTGCTCCCCCCTACCCCCGGCTCCCCGCACCCCACTCCTTTTCCGGGAGATTTGGGCGGAGCGGAGGGCCCACCTGGGTAAGGGGAGAGCCCGTTATTGTAGAGAGTGTCAGAGCCCGGCTGCCCGTTGGTCTGGGGAGTCAGGGGGCCGAATCCATTAACCCCGATGGGTGCTGGCAGACCGGGAAGCGAGCCAGGGCCGCCGCCCGGCGGGGAACTGGCTGCTGGAGGCGAGGAGGTCGGAGAGTCAGGCCACAGCCCTGCGGGGCGGGATCCCAGCCGCCGCCCCGCCCCTGCGCGCAGTACCTGCCGCGGGCAACAGCGGCGCGGCTACCAGGCTGAAGGCCGCCACGTGCTGCATCTGGGCCGCCACTGCGGCCACGGGGCCTAGGCCCGGGCCCTGTGCCGCCGCCAGCAGGGCCGCCTGGTGCTGCAGGATCTTTGGGAGGGAAGAAGGGCGGGTGTGGAGGACCCAGCGGCGGGCAGCTGCCCTGGCTCCCGACCTCCAGCCTGGTCCAGCCGCCCACCCGCCCTTCCGTGACCTCCGGGGCCAGGCACATACCGCGGTGGTGTAGGCTCCACACGCCCCCAGAGGCAGCGGTGCCGGGTGGAAGGCACCCAGCTGGCCCGCCATCTGCTGCATCCGCCGCAGCGCACGCTCCCTGTCCGTGTCCGCCAGCTTGACCACGAGGCTGGACGAGGCTCCCTGGGTAGGGCAGGGGAGGCCGCCGTGACCAGTCCAGACCCCAGCCCCGGCCCTAGGCCAAGCGCTTTGCCCATTAGGCCTTTTGTTGGGGGCACCGATCGCATGTGGGGAGAAGCCCGTCCCCACCCCCACTGGCCTCACCCAGGGCCCCGGGTGCCCGCCCTCACCGCCATGGTCCGGCTGCCATGCAGACTCTGGATAGCTGCCTGAGCTTCCCCCTGACTCCCGAACTTCACAAAGGCACAGCCTGGGGCAGAATAGAAGGATTGGTGGCTCAGGCCACAAGGGCCAAAGGGTCATGCGGCCCAGAATGAGGCAGGAAATCCCAGGGTCAGCTCAAGTCACCTTTACTGGTACCATCAGGGCTCCGCAAGACGGTGCACTCCTCGATATGGCCAAAGGGCTGGAACAGGCGCCTGACGTCCTCCTCACCCTGCTGCTTCCCCAGCATTCCCACAAACAGCTTTCGGTCCTCTGGGGACAAATCCAGGAGTGACCTGGAGACCCTAAGTCCTCTTGGACTCCCCAGAGTAGCCAGAGGAGTTTAAGAAGGTAGTTCACCACGGCCCAGCACTGGGAAGAGGTATAGGGAGTGAGAATGCCCTGGGGCTACAAGGTTGGGTTTCTTCCAGGGGAAGGATGATCTATAGACAGATCTAGAGGAAAAGAACTTAACCCAAATGCACCATGAAAACTCAGGTCGTGAGAAAAAACAAGAAAGACTGCTTGCTGCTCTTGTGGAAAGTGATTTGGTTGATCTCTTTGGTTTGGTAGAGCCCTATATACATCTTTTATATGTTTGGCCTTTCTGTTGTTAGAGTCCAAGAAAGGCTATTTTGGACCATTTCAGCCTTATTCAGGGAGGGGATCCTCAAAGAAGGCCTTTGTATTCAGACTGGATTCGGAGAAGAGAAGTTCACCTTTGCTAGTCAGCCTGATGGCAGTGCTATCAATGCCCCTTCCTGTGCAAACCAGGGAGGGTTCTGGGCAAAAAACAAAAAACAAAACAAAACAAAAACAGCACAGAAAACCTTTGTCTCATTGTACTACCTCATCCCCAGATATTGAACACTGGAATGATGAATCTCCAAGTCTAGCACCAAACTCAACTCGGGTGCCCAAAGGTTGAAAGAGAGCAGGAAGCTTGGGTTCCTGAGCCTCCAACATTAGCATTTCCCCCCCTACACTTGCCAAACCCTTGACCCCTTTCCTTAACTCCCAGCTCAACCAACTTATTCCCTCGTTGAGCTTCCAAAGCCCTCATTGAGCCCCACTGCCTCCTTTCTGCCTTCCCTGATTCTCTTGCCCTGATCCTTCCTCAGGTGTCCATGCTAAGAAGAACAGTTCTTTCTGCCTGTAGAACTTGGATGACCACCTGAGAACAAGTCATATCCCTCCCTGTCTTCACTCTTCCTCTGGGAGTAGAGATGCCAGGAAAGGGACTGCAAACTTTGCGTGTGTTCCTTGGAGCTGGGGCTGGAAACCAGGGCTCATCTGCACATCTAGCAAGTCAGGTCTCAGCAGCACCGTCCAGGAGCCCAGGATAGAGGGGCCCAGCCCACAAGGCCTACTGTCAAAGCCCTGTCCTTTCTGCACCAACAAAAATCTCTGCAGTAGGATGCGGCTTCATGTAGGCAACATACATTGACAGAGAAGGAATGGGTGAGATTCTGCCTTCAGGCTTCACCTTCAGATCCTAGAGCCCAAGAAAACCCATCCCACACTCCTTTACTCCTTGACAAGTTTGGCTAGGCCACTGGGGATCCCTGGGTCCTGAGTGCAAGGGAGACAATGCTGGTGAGAGTCATAGACTGAAGCCTGGGTGGCAATGAAAAGGAAGAATAGACTCCCTGAAGTTAGCAGTGGAGTGAATCTCCAGCAGGGTTATCTGTGTGTCCACATTTTACCTGGATGGTGTGGGGTTCAGCCTAGGCTATCCTGGGAGTCTAAGGGGTCTATCAATTCTGTGTCTGTGTAGAGGGTGGGGGCTGTGGTTTACATGGGACAGGCAGAGCATGTTTCAGCAGAATCCTGCCCCCTCTCCAGAGGGTTGCTGCCCATTGATCCCAAGGGGGAAGGGATATACAGTGTACTGTGGCTGGTATCCTAGAGGAAGCGCTGGCCTTCTGTGGTGAGAGTACAATCTGATGAGTGTGCTTCACTTCTGGGAATGTTAGCCACAGAAGAGTGCTTTTGGAACAGATCACTGGTTTCTTTCTTTTTTTTCTTTTAGAAAAAGCTGTGGAATATGCTGTTCTAACAAAAACATTAGGATGAAGCTCAAAATGTAAGAGACAACTGCTCTGACTGAAACCAAAAAAGTGGGGGTGGGGATGGGGGGGGCTGAAGTTCCTCTTGCTTCATCCTCTAGAACCCCCTAAATGGGACTCCAAGGAAAATCCTTTAAAAACCACTGACCTAAAAGATAACAAACATACGGTGTATGAAGAGGGATCTGAGATCATCCTTTCCAGGAAACCAAGAAGACTAGAAAAGGTCTTTCCTGAATTGCTTGATCAGTCTGCTGGTGGCTTTGCCTTGACGTCGGAAGACAGGCCCTGTTTGCTCAGGGAATCACACCCCAGAAAACTGCGTCATTGTTCTGAGCTGTGATACTAAAGTATGCCCATATGTCTGTCAGAAGTCCAGGGGGCGCTTAGAGAAGATCCTACGACCTCGAGTCCCAAGGCTTAAAGAGGGCTTCATGATGCCCAATTTGTAGTGCAGCTGCATCATTGGGTAGGGCCTACAAGATGGTGATGGCACCTAGGTAAGATGTTATACCACATGGACCAGCATCCAGGTAGCCCTAGGTAGGAAGAGAAAAGTCAAAGCTGAGATGGAGCTCCCAAGACAATAAACAGGATTGTGTAGACAGTGGCCTGATCCTTTATCTGCTCTTCCTCTCGTTGCTCTATTCTGCTGATGGTGGTCAGTTCAAGCTCATGACACAGACCATGAAATTCTCTGATCCTTCTTTTCCAGTGCCAAGTCAAGAATTTCAATTTCCATGAGAGGGCACTGACCCTATGGTTCTGGCCTACTGGGCTCTACAGAATTTGAAATTGAAATGAAGCTGGGGTACAGGCTGGGCTGTTTCACAGGTGTCACTTTGAATCCTGGTATTCCCTTTACCACTTTACGGGGAGCCTGATGATGTTTGACAGGAGGATGATCTAGGTCACAATGACCATGAGTTTCAGGTGATCTTGAAATGGTGGGATAAGTTTCTCAGGGACCTGCCAAAGAGAAGCACAGGCTAGACCTCCTAAGAGTAGCCCAAATTACACAGCCCTGAAGGTTCTGAGGGCTGATTAGTGCCCCCAGAGAGAGATGATGGTGGGAGTTAGCCCAGGTAATTCAATTTCCTCTAGTTCAAACTCTATCAGTTTGGGAAAGCGAGGGTTCTATAAGACATGGGTCAGAAATGTCTGGATAAAATCATCCCATGGGCAGTGGGTGGGGCCCCAGCAAGATGGGAATATCAAGGAAGGAGGCTCAACCTTCCCAGAGTGGAAGGAATTGGAAGATAGCATTAGTGTGGAGTTGAGACAGAATTAGATAGACACACAGTTGAATAGCATTACCACATTCTCTTGTTGTCAACTAAGGTGTACTCCTTGGTCTTCTATCAAATGCTTTTTTGAACCCAGATCAAGTTGTTTGGGCCCAGAGGCCCTTCTCCTTAAAGCTGCCTTGTGTAGCTGGCTATACAGGTCAGGGATTCTAATGCAGCAAGTGATGGGCTTTGAGAACCCAGAGTCAGAGTCAGTCCACTCCCTCTTCCTCAAGAAAGGCACCAAGATGCTGTTCAAGAAAGGAGGCTCTGCCTCAAGTTGGCCCAGAGGAATTCCTCAAGGGCCCAAGCTTCTGGCTTCTAGGCCTCTCACACCCACTCACCTTCCTGTTGGTGGGATGTCATGATTGTAGGAACTGTGTAGGAACAAGGTTACAGCATTAAACCACCAAATATATCTTAAAATATATATTAAACCACCAAATACATCTTTAAAATACTGGTTCATCTTTCAGTCCAAATTCCAACCCCAGGGGTCTTGCTGGTGGCAGCATTTGGAGCATAGCCTCTCTCCCCTGATGTTCTTAGTGATGACTCCAGCACAAGGAGCCAAGAAAGCCCGGGATGGTCAGTGAAGACTCAGGGTAAACCAGAGTCTTCTGGCCCAACCTTATAAACATCAAGAAGAGCTTTAATTCCACAAATGTTAGAACTAATAAACAAATTCAGCAAGTTGCAGAATACAAAATCAACACAGAATCAGTTGTGTTTTTATACACTAGCAACGAACAATCCAAAAAGAAAATTAAGAAAACAGTTCCATTTATAGTAGCATCAAAAAGAATAAAATACTTAGGAATAAACTTAAACAAGGAGGAAAAAGACTTGTCTCCTGAAAACTACAAAATATTGCTGAAAAATTTAAGAAGACACAAATAAATGGAAGACATCTTGTGTTCATGGATTGAAAGACTTAATATTGCTAGATGTCACCACTACCCAAAGAGATCTGCAGATTTAATGTAATTTCTATTAAAGTACCAATGGTATTTTTTTGCAGAAATAGAGAAATCCATCCTAAAATTCATATGAAATCTCAAGAAACCTTGAACAGTCAAGACAATCTCAAAAAAGAAGAAAGTTTGAGATCTCACACTTTCTGATTTCAAACTTATTACAAAGCTACAGTAATCAAGCAGCGTGACACTGGCATAAAGACACGCAGACCAATGGAATAGAATAGAGGCCAGAAATAAGTCCTCACATATATGGTCAAATGATTTTTGACAAGAGTGCCAGTCTTTTCAACAAATAGTGTTGAGAAAAGTGGATATATACATGCAAAAGAATGACATTGGACCCTTACTTTCACCGTATACAAAAATTAACTGAAAATGAATCAAAGACCTAAGCATGAGTGCTATAAGTATGACACTGTTAGAAGAAATCAGGGGAAAAGCTTCATGACCTTGCATTTGGCAATGGTTTCTTAGATATGACACCACACACACAGGCAACAAAAGTAAGAATAGATAAACTGAACCACATCAGAATTAAAAACCTCTGTGCATCAAAGTACACACTCAGAGCTACAGAGTAGGAGAAAATATTTGCAAGTCATATATCTGATAAGGGGTTAATATCCAGAATAAGAGCTCCTACAACTCAACAACAACAAAAAACAAATGATCCTATTAAAAAATAAGCAAAGGGGCTCAGTTGGTTGGGCATCCGACTTCAGTTTGGGTCATGAGTTTGAGTCCCATGTGGGCTCTGTGCTGACAGCTCAGTGTCTGAATTTGGCTCAGGTCATGATCTTGCAGTTTGTGGGTTCGGGCCTGTGTCAGGCTCTGTTCTGGCAGCTTGGAGCCTGGAGCCTGCTTCAGATTCTTTGTCTCTCTGCCCCTCCCCCACTCACGCTGTTTCTCTCTCTCTCTCTCTCTCTCTCTCTCTCTCTCTCTCGCTCTCTCAAAAATAAATAAACTTTTTAAAAAAGTGAGCAAAGGGCTTAAATAAGCTTTTCTCCAAAGAAGATATACAAATGGCCAGTGAGCATATACAAAAATGCTCAACACAACTGTAAATCCTTAAAGAAGTAAAAATTAAAGCCATAAACCATATCACCTTACACCTATTAGGATGACTAGTTTTGGGGAGAGGGTTGTTTGATTTTTTTTAATTAATTAATTTATTTTGAGAGAGCAGAGAGAGAGAGAGAGAGAGAGAGAATCCCAAGCAGACTCTGCTCAGCGGGGGGCCCTATGCAGGGCTCAATCCCACAACCCAGAGATCACAACCTGAGCCCATATCAAGAGTCAGCCACTTAACTGCTTAAGCGAGTGAGCCACCCAGGTGTTCCTAGGAGAAGAAGGAGAAGGTGGAGGAGGAGAGGAAGGAGAAAAGGATAAGAAGAAGGGGGGGGAGGAGGAGTGGGAGGAGAAGAAGGAAAAAATAGCAAGTGTTGGAAAGAATGTGGAGAAATTGAAACTGGGGACTTTGTGCACTGTTGGTAGGAATGTAAAATGGCATAGCCACTATGGAAAACAGTATGGCAGCTCCACCCAAAATTTAAAATAGGATTACCATATGATCCAGCAATACCAGTTTTGAGTGTTATATCAAAAAGAATTGAAAACCAAGTCTCAGAGAGATATTTGTACACTTATGTTCATAGTAGCATTATCCACAAGAGCTAAACATGGAAGTAATCCAAATATCTATCAGCCAATGAATGGATAAAGAAAGTGTGGTGTATATACATGTATATGTGTATACACACACACACACACACAAACACACACACACACACACACTGGAATATTATTCAGCCTTTGAAAGGAAGGGATATCTGACATATGCTACAACATGGATGAACCTTGAAGACATGATGCTAAGTGAAATAGGCCAGCCACAAAAAGACAAATACTGTATGATTTCAGTTAAATGAGATATCTAGAGAAGTCAAATTCATAGAAACAGAAAGTAGAGGATGGTTACAGGGGCTGGAGGGAGTTACTTAATGGGTACAGATTTGGGGTTTTATAAGATGAAGAAATTCTGGAGATGGGTTGCACAACAATGTGAATATACTTAATACAAGTGAACTGTACACTTAAAAATTGTAAAGGTGAATATAAAAGTGGTAAAGGTGATAAAGTTTATGTTATGTCTATTTTACTATAATTTTTAAAAATGAAGAAGGGGCTGGGAAAATAAAATAAGATAAAAAAAACAGAGAGGAACGCAAACCACAAGGGACTCCTAGCTACAGAGAACAAACTGAGGGAGGGGCGCCTGGGTGGCTCAGTTGGTTGAGCCACCAACTTCGGCTCAGGTCATGATCTCACGGTCTGTGAGTTCGAGCCCCGCGTCGGGCTCTGTGCTGGAGCCTGCTTCGGATTCTGTGCCTCCCTTTCTCTCTGCCCCTCCCCCATTCATTCTCTCTCTCTCTCTCTCTCTCTCTCTCTCTCTCTCTCTCTCTCTCTGTCAAAAATAAATAAACATTAAAAAAATTTTTTAAAACCCTGAGGGTTGATGGAGGGAGGTGGGGGGGGGGGATGGCCTAGATGAGTGATGGGTGATGGACATTAACGAGGGCATTTGTGTTGAGCACTGGGTATTCCATGTAAGTGATGAATCACTAAATTCGACTCCTGAAACCAATATACACTATATGTTAACTAACTTGAATTTAAATAAAATCTTGGAAGAAAAAAGATGAAGAAGGGCTCTAAGGAGGGCTGAAAAATAGGCACATAGACCAAGAAAGAACAGAGACTCTGTTGTCCCTTAATCCTGATCCAGAAGAACCACACAGTGAGGTAGAAAGGTAGACCAAGCCTGAGAGTCCAGGTTCCTCTGAGAGAGAAGAATCTCAGGATCCAGACTGTATTTTCCTTTTCAGGCTGTATACCTATACCTGAAGGGCTCGTCAGCGCTGTTCAGCCATTGCCATGACCTAAAAGTGTTAACAATCAGCTTTGGGTGATCTGTTCTGAGTCAAGCTTAAGGAGAGCACCTCCTTTTACCTTCAGAGGTAGAATTAATGTTAGGAAGTGAAACATTGACTTGAATAGTCTTAAGCACTATTGTGAATCTTATCCAGTCAGGTCTTCACTGGAAGAATGCCTTTGAGAATTAAGTAAGTATAAGGATCAAAGACAAATATGAGTGTCAGGTGACCAACTGAACAGTTGTTGCTAAGGTGTATATGTGACTTAGGTCAGAGGCTATGTCCCAGTATTATGCAATTCTGAACATTCTAGCTCAATACTTTAACTCAAAGTTCAGTTGTAAAACACTGAATAAAAGAGAATCCTGGATAAAATTAGAAAAATGTGGCCCACCTAGTTAGATAATTATATATACAGTATTTTGTATTCCAAATCCAAATCCAAACAAACCTGTGCAAATACAGGCAGAAATTACTTAATTAATTATAGGATGGTGATAGGAGGGTTGATATGATAACAGATCATTGGCCTTTTCAGTTCACCAAACTTCAAGATTAAAAAAAGAGATGCCTTACTTCAGAGAGCATTTAAGATTTCAAAGTTTCAAAAAACTAAAGTGGAAAGAGTGCATGGATTGATTACTTAACCTATATCTGTACCTCGGGCATCCTGGATACATGAATATTTTCTAGGTTAAAAACAAAAAAACAAAAAAACAAAAACCTAAGTTGGAGAATGGGACAAGCAAAGTAATCACTATTATGCTTTATGAATTTATTGATTTTGTTATAAAATTTGAAAGAGATGAAAAAATATACAAGAGTTCAATGATTTTGAAGATTTTGCCTTAGGACTAAAAAATACTTTTCCTGTAAGATTGGTACTTACAACTTAACTTATTTTTTGTGCCTCCATAGCAGAGATAATGTAAGTTAGAAAAAATAAACTACAGTCTCTATGCTGAACAGCAAATAAAATAGACTTAGGAACCGTTAACTAACCTTATTGTGGTAACCATTTTGCAATATATACCTGTATCAAATAATCACATTGCATATCTTCAACTTATATATGTTGTATGTCAATAATGTCTGAATAAAGCTCAAAAAATAGGAAACAAAATAGACTTATTTAGTTACCATTGTATGAAGGGTTTGGGGATCTCTAGCTCTGACCTCATGTAATTTGAAGTTAACATTTTGAAACACACGAACCTTGAGTTTTTGCCCCGGCACACATTTTAATGTTCACATTCAAACAAATCCAAATGCCAAGGAGAACATTTTCTGGCACTATGTTTGTTTTATATACAAGTGGGTGCCTTAAGTATAATTAGGATATTATTTTGTTTTGGAAAATTAGGTGCATTTTCCTTTAAGAGTACCACTCGACGCCACAGGATGTAAAATATAGGCATGGGGTGCGGAGTACATAAACTGCGCGGAACTTAGCTGCACAAGTTATGGGAAAAGCCTGAGATACATTCAAAGGCTCCTATAACATAGTCCACGACCACCTGGATGCCCATTTGACACTCTGAGTACCATCAAGGCTGCAGAGGATGATCATGGAAGAAGAGGGCCTCCAGCACCTTCTATCAGGCAGATCCTGTTGTGTTGCTACTATTACTGCATTGTAAGCATTGAACATACAAATGTTACCAATAACTTCTAAAAGTACTACGACATAGTGTGTTTAAAACATAGGTTACTTCAACCACAAACCTCATGTCTATTGATTAAAAATAGAAATACTACGCAGTTGCACTGGCATCAAAATTCAAAGGAGAATGTAAAGTAACTATTTTCATCAAAAAGCTCACGTGTGCACAATAGATTACTCCTATATGCAGATGGGAAGAAATGGAAGTCTTTGGGCAAAAGAAGTAAAACTAACAGGTTTGGCGGGGTTCTCACAGTGCTGGCCAATTTTTAAAAATTGAATTAGTTGGTGGGGCACCTGGGCAGCTCAGTTGGCTAAGTGTCCGACTTCGGCCCAGGTCATGATCTTGAGGTTTGTGAGTTCAAGCCCCGCATTGGGCTCTGTCCTGGAGCCTGCTTTGGATTCTGGGTTTCCTCTCCCCTCCCCCACCAGTGCTCTGTCTCTCTCTATCAAAAATAAATAAACGTAAACAAAATTTAAGAAAAAAAATTGAATTAGTTGGGACGCCTGGGTGGCTCAGTTGGTTAAGCGTTCGACTCTTGATTTTGGCTCAGGTTATGATCTCAGGATTTGTGAGATCAAGCCCCTGGTCCAGGCTCTGCGCTGACAACAGGGAGCCTGCTTGGGATTCTCTCTCTCCCTCTCTCTCTCTCTCTCTCTGCCCCTCCCCTGCTAATGTTCGTTCACTCTCTTTCAAAATAAATAAATAAACTTTAAAAATTGAATTAGTTGCCGATATTTAATACAATTAAAATGTAAATTGTAATTCAGTCATGACAGTCTCATCCATTTAAAGTTACCTACCTGGTTCCTGTAGCATTTGAGTTGGTGACCCCTGTTTTATGAGGGGAAAATCTAACACTTCCTTCCAGAAGAAAATGGTGGAATTTTGGAAGATTATACTATTTGCTTTGATACCCTCTAGATTATGTCTGCATTGATATCAGTATTCTTAAAAGATATAGAAATCACTATTAATCAACTAAACTAAGGGATTTAATTTTGGGAATAATAAAAAATGGAAACTTATAGGCTTAAATATATCAGGACAGGTGTGACCATTAACTCTGAAGTTTTTCTCAGATAATTTTTTAATTTATTATTTTTTAAATTTTTTTAACATTTATTTATTTTTGAGACAGAGACAGAGCATGACTGGGGGAGGATCAGAGAGTCAGGGAGACACAGAATCTGAAACAGGCTCCAGGCTCTGAGCTGTGAGCACAGAGCCCAACGCGGGGCTCGAACTCACAGACTGCGAGATCATGACCTGAGCCAAAGTTGGCCCCTTAACCGACTGAGCCACCCAGGCGCCCCATAATTTTTTTAATTTAAATTCAAGTTAGTTAACATACAGTGTAGTCTTGGCTTCAGAAGTAGATCCCAGTGATTCATCTCTTACATATGTGGTCATCCCAAAATGTGCCCTCCTTAATGCCCATCACCGATTTAACCCACCCCTCCAAGCAATGAACTTTTATAGAATGTTTAAGATCACAGAGATCAGACTTGAATAGGGCAAGCTGTCCCACATTGGTGTCAAATGTTACATTTCAAAAAATCAAACTCTGATACCAGTTCAAGAGTTGAGTCTCTAAAGCATTAGTTTGTGTTACAATTCAGCAGAGAGCTGAACTCATTTTAGAAGCAGTATATAACATTGAAGGAAAGGAACACACTTCAATTAGTAACAAGATTATCTAACACAGATCAGTTTGGTAGTTAAATACTAATAAATTGTAAGGGTCCAACTGTTCTGCAAGACAGTACATATGCCTCCTCTCTCCTGAAAATGTAGCAGGGAGCATTTGGTGACTCTGAGTGGGAGCAGGAAGGAATTGAGAGATTGGGTCATCTAAATCTGCAAGGATTATTCATGAATGCATATGGAGTATATGTGTGCTAAGAGACATCACTTGCCAGGAAATACCTGTGTAACACATAACTACTAAAATTATGAATTCCACTGCCAGGCAGACCTCTTTTCAACTAGATTTGCTTATCCTGCTCTCTCGAGCTGCTCTGAATCTGAACAGGTGTATAGGTGGGCTGCCACAGGTCACAGAATTTGTCAGTGATGTGACACCTGAAAAACCTGTACAAAAGGGGGAGGCAAATGATAAAACTCAGGCTGATGCCACTGAATGGGGCCCAGATGATGAGGAAAGATGGACTACGACAAGCAGAAGCATCATCAGAAGCCTCCTTTGTACAGCTGCCCTCATCTCAACAAGTTGTATTGGACTCTAAACAGCAAGAGTGCCCCCAGCATTGTGAACTTAGTTCCTGAACCAGACTCCAAGTTTCATCATGTTCTGAACTCTGTGCACGCTATTCCCTCTGCGCAAACACTTGCCCCCTCTCACCTCCTTTCTGTATTTGACTACTTCTTGTCTATCCTTGAGATCTCAGCTTGAATATTAATACCTCTAGGAGCCCATCTTGACCTCCCAGACTAAGAAAGGTGCCTCTTGCTATTGTGCTCACAATCCCTCCAGAACTTGAAAGACACTGATCACACTGAATTGTAACCCCCTTGTTCACTATCCCCACATAGCTTCAGACTCAATGAAGCTAGATGTCAGGGCTGTCTTGCTCACAGTTCTATTCCTAATATGGAGTAAGTTACTCAGAAGATGTTGGCTGGATGGTTGAATAAACTCAACATGTCTGCTTCTTAGCTGATTCAGCTACTCTCAACTGGCCTCTGAGCTATGGGACTAGCTAGTGTTTGTGGACAAGACTTAGAAGATAGCCAACAATGGCCAACAATGGTCTTGATGCCTAACAGAGCTTCCCAAAAGGGAGAAATTCTTGGGACAAGTGAACAGATTCTGTATGGAGGCTGGAACTTCTAAAAAACCTGTCTGGAAAGAATGAGGTGGAAAAGGAGGATACACACGTGAAGGGGAGGAGGAAACTTGGAAATATCTCTTCAAGGCAAAGTAGAGGTGATAACATCTTGATCTAAAATTGAGAAGCACAGACCAGAGGTCAGATAATCAAAATAGATGAAGGAATTATTTCATGAAGGAAAGAACTCTACAATGGAAGAAGCTACCAGAGTCCCCTTTAGGTGTAGATGGTGAATAGGAAGTCTGAGATGGTGTGAGAATTAGTTGGAGTCAATAAATGCCTGTCAATTAGGTTCCATTCTCTCCCTGATCGTGGGGAGCTTCTTCCATCTAACAACACCATGACTGATCTTGGATAAGACAGGGAGAGAGTCTTATCTAAGGGAGAGAGTCAGCAGACATCAGGGCTATTGGCAGATATCCTGGAATGATATAAGACCAAAGGGTGAGAAAAACACCAAAGAACTGACACCAGAAGCTAGCATCACTTTTCCAGTATGGAAGCTGGCTGGAATGTAGCTGGTTGTCAGAAAAGCACAGACTCTTTACCCACCCCTGTTCTTAAGGAGCACTGGTCTTTCCAAAGGGCTTCTAAAAAACCTTTGAAGCCTTTCCATGGTCCTCAGCAGAGAGTCAAGTTCCTTACTATGGTTTGCAAAGTCTGTGTTACTAGACTCATCTTTTGCCATAAGTAACCAGATAATTGCAGTGAGGAAATGAGTGGCCTCAATCCAGAGTGGACTGGGTCCTCTCTGATCAGAAGAATATGCAAAAGGAGAATAAGTCCAGTCTGGTTCTTCAAACAAATCTGGAAATTCCATCTGAAAAAAACAGGAATGAACTCTTTCCAGGGCAAGGTGTCAAGAGCTCCCTTCCTCTATCTCCAGCATCTTCTTAGGCTCTTCCTGCTTCTTTTGGGTCTGGGGAATCTAGGACCCCCTCTCTCCTCAGCCTGATCTGGGAAGGCTAAGCTGTTTTTGGTGTCGAGCAACACTGGGCCCCACTTTTCCCCCAACCCAAGGAAGCTCTAGTAACAAACCATAGATAGGACTGACATGAGGAGTAGACCCACCATCCCCTACATGGGTGATACCCTGAGGTTTGTCAGATAGGGAAGTTACCTCCTCGACCCTCACTGGCAGCCGGCTTCACTTGGATCGGACGATTCATCTGAAAGACATTGGACCAACACACCTAGTCAGCATGACTGCCTGATCCTGGCACCCGGCTTCTCCTCCCTTGGATGCCTCAGGATCTAAGCCCTGGCTCCTTTGAACCCTGCACTCCACCACTCTCATGGTGGGCTATAGATTTTCTCCAAGGTTCCTTCCTTAAACTGGGGAATTTAAAAAGTGCTGAAATCTGAAGGGTTGGTGATAAGAAGCTCGGTGGCAAGCCAGGATGGACCATGGTGGTTAAAGAGATTCTGCTTTGGGCTCTGGGCCTGGACTATGTGCGCCTGTCCCTCTGGCTTCTGGACCTCCTTAAAGGTTTTAAGTGAGAGGAGTTGGGTGGGAAGGTGGAATTAAGACTGAAGATTTGTGTTTTGTTCTAAAACTGAGAATATAATTCTATATGTCATTTAGATTAAACAAGCTGGGAATTGGATTCCGCCATTTAATGGTTGTATGACTTCAGTAAAGCCACCCTCTCTCAGATTCAGCTTGTTAGATGGGGGAAAGCCTTCCCAAGCTTCTGTATTACCAAAGTTCCTACAGTCACCCTCTCAGTTCCCTCCCTGGGTCCCCCTTCCCTTGAGGATGTTGGCATTCTCCAGGGCACCATCTTCAGCCCTGCTCATCCCACTGTTCCCGTTCTTCCTGGAGAGTCTCACTCACACCCACAGCCTCAGTTACCATGCTCACAGGGCTGACTCAGAGCTCTGCATCCCCAGCCCACACCTCCCTCCTGAGCCTAAGACCCATATACCCAGCTGTTTGCTGGACAGCCTGACTAAAAAGTCCCACTGGCATCTTCCACTCAACGCACCAGAGCTTATCTTTTTGCCCGGACCTGATCCTTCCAGTCATCCAAGCTAGAAACCTGGAAAGCAGCTTGACTCTTCCCTTTACCCCCTCCCCCGCCAACTAATTTCACCTTCTAATTCAGGGGTTCCCTAATCAAGGGTAGATAAGAATCACCTGGGAACCATAGCAGACTCTCAAGTTAGGGGACTGTATAATTTGTAAAAGCTCCTAGGTGATTTCGACATACACCCCCACACAGTCCCATCCCCCAACCACCCTGAGAGAATTCATGATTGAATCCCCATCTCACCTTCCTCTCATGGGTGTTGTGGGGATCACATGAGATAATGGGGACGCAAAAGGTCTTTGTAAACTGCCAAGAGCTGGGTGCGTAGGAAGTGAGGAATTAATGTTGGGGGCAGACAGCTGAGTGCCGGGAGGAAAGAACAGCGGCCTTCCCGTTCATGGAGGAAGGGGTACTGATGCCCATCTGGCCTGAGAAGGTGATGATCTGACCCCCTCCCTTCAGGAAATGCACTGCTTCTGCACCAATCAGGGCCATTCCATCCTCTACCAATGTGCTCGTTGCCGAGACAACAGGCAGCTTCCTGTTACCATAGCCACAAGTGCTACCCAGTAACCATGGTAACGCCCTGGCAGTCACAGTTGAGCAATTTCCTTTGGATCAAATTTGGGGGTGGGGGAGTGGGGAGGGATTATTTAAAAAAAAAAAAGGAAAGGAAAGGAAAGGAAAGGAAAACAGGCCAAGCCTGAACCAGTGCAATCCCCCTCCCACCCAGGGCTCAGGTTCTTATGTTCTCTGACACACCCACCCGCTGGTGGTGGAGCCCCTGCAGTGTACCAGGTTGAGGGTGGGGGCCGAGACACCGACAGGACTCAGGCTGCAGTCTAGAGGGGATGACAGATCAATCCAAGCAGATCAGGGCGAGCTGGGCAGGTCTGGATTGGCCGGGACCAGGGACCAGGAGGAACGGGAACCGTCCCTGGGCATGGCCACCTGTGATTGTGGAGGAGAGACCAAGAGACAGAGCCATGGAGAGCATAGAAACAAGGAGAGATGAAGAGACACAGGAAGACAGAAACGATGAGAGAAAGAGACAGACCTAGAAAGGGGCAAGGAAAGAGAGAAATATTGGTGGATATGGGAAGGAAACGAAGGGATAAGGGGTCAGGAAGGGGATGCAGGAAAGGCAGGGAGGAGTGTGGCAGGGGAGAATGAAAGAGGGGAAGAAGCCTGGGGTGGGGGGGGGCAGTGAGGGTGAGCAAGACCATCATTATTTTATTAGTTCTTAAATAGATCCTGAGAATTTCTCTCTGGAACCTAGAGTGACAAGCACATGTGACAGCAGTGGTTTCCATGGCAGCTGCCTCCCCGGCTGGGTTTCTGGAGAGATGGAGCTCATCAGTGCTCTGGGGGACACCCCTTTCCCCTCCCCCACTCCAGCACTCTTTAATGGAGGGTGGGCATTAGGTGGTATATACATGTCCCATAGACCTGGCAGGGTCCAAGCCTCAGAGTCTGGGCACCTGGGCTTTCCACCATGCGGGCATTTCCTGAAATCTGTGAAGAGCCCAGGCTAGGCCCTTCACAGGAGACAGCAACAACCTTGGGGAATCTGTCCTCAATGGTTTTTAGAGAGGAAGATAATCGCCACCATTTCCTAAAAGCCCACTATACACCAAGCCCTTTCTGGGACACTTTACATATATTGTCTCTAAATTCCTTCCAACTTCTCTGCAAGGTAATATCATTATCCCCATAGTACAGATGGGGAAGTTGAGGCTTAGGGAGGTTAAATCACTTGTTCAAGATCACGTGATGGGTAAGTGGTTGAGCTGGGATTTGCCCCCAGGCCTATCTGATGCTGAAGCCCATGTTTTTGTGTTGTGCTGCTCAACTCCATTCTTAAGACATGAACACAAGTAATGAGGCACAGAGTGACCGGGGCCTTAGGAGGAGTGCAAAGTACAGTGCTCTGGGAGAGGCTGACTCCAGCTGGAGAGGTTGACACAGGGAAAGCTTCACAGAGGAGGCAAAGTTTGACCCAGGCCTTTCAGGACTGGAGTCATTGGGCCACATGGAGATAATGGGAGAGGTAGAGCTGGAGCCTGAGCACTCCAGATGGCAGGGGGTTGGAAAGGGAGCTGCAAGTCTAAAGGAGCAAGGATTCTGGTAGGCACCTGGCATGGAGGTAGCCAGGGCACAGCAGATTGATTCTGAGTCATATAGATGTGGGTTTAAATCGCGACTCCATTACTGGCAACTTCTTTAAGGTCTTTGAGTCTCAGTATTAGTAAAAGGGGAAATCATGATCCCACCTTGTAGTGTTGTGTTTGTTTTTAATGGAAGGGTGTAAAACTGAAAGGTAGCCAATGGCCGGGTTGGGGCAGGTTGTGAAAATCACAACAAGGAATTTTGACTTTGTTGTACTTCAAAGGCAGTAGGGATCCAGGGAAGGATATTAAGTAGGGAAAGATCCCACGAGCTATCACTGTGCAGAGAAAAGATTGGAAAGGGAAAAATTAGAAATAGGAAGATCACTAATACAGGTAAGGGGTGAGGGTGACCTTAACCAGGGCGTAAGGAAATAGACAGATTCAAGAGATGTTTAGGATGATTAGCTGGACTAGAGTTCTATTGGATGTGGGAACTGAGGGAGAGAAGGAAATACTGGCTGACTTTTAGGTTTATGGCTTAAATGTTGAGGATGTTGGCAATTTGGGAGTTTGGAGATGCAGGGTAAGTCTCAGGGGAGGAGGAGCCCAAGAGGATGAGGACAGAGTTGGAGAGAGGTGGTTCTCCTTCGGTCCCCACTGGGAAATGGTTAGGGAGGACACCTAGGATTTAGGTATGCTCTGTGTGGCTGAAGGAGAAAGAGAGCTATCCACATGAACTGCCTAAGCAACCCTACTCTGCCTGGTTCCTGTCACAGTCAGGGGAGAGATGTGGAAGCGGGGTAAGGTAATCCCAGTTCCCCTTTTAGGAAAAGAGGGTATTGCCTCCTTGGCCAAGAATTTGTCATGGGACCTCAGGTGAGCTCTTGCCCTTGGCTGAGCACCTATTCCCTTGAGAGTTTCCCAGGTAGAGTCCAGGCCCATATCTGCTTCAGGGCCAGCCCTGGAGGGAAAATCAAGGGAGATAATGTCAGAAAGAGGAGAGAACAACCTATTGCAGGCAGTGGAGTGGAGTGGGGAAGGTTGGAGGTAGCACAGAGGCATATGAGGCCCTGGGACTTTGACCACCATGAGCAGGAGGGAAGGCAAGGCCCTACCCCTTCTCCCTGCTTGACTTGCATAAAAGGTCTACTTTGGGCTCAGCATTGCCCTCTTCAGACATTTCTGCCTTGATGCCAACTATTCCTAACACTGAGCACCTGTGCCCTCAGCCACTTCCACCATGGGAAGAATATTTATCAGGATTACTGGTGGGTCTAAGAGAGGTGTCATGGATGCAGGGAAAAGTGAAGAAGAGAAAAAGCAAACTACACCATTTTCAGCTCTTTGCTCTACTTCACCTCTTCTTCTAATTCAATCCACTGCCAAGTCCCACTGGTTCTCGAGTCTATATGGATATCCTAAACAACTCTCAAGTTTATCCTATCCTCCCCATTCCTGCCCTGTCTCCAGCTCCAGGTCAGCACCATCATTCAGCTGCACTCAAGCAACAGTGTCCTAAAGGATAATCTGCCTCCAATATTGCTTCATCTTTCAACTCAACCATCACACTGTAGCTGGAGTGAGCTTTTGAAACCAACCCCTCACTCTTTCCTTACTAAAATCCATCCACAGTTCTCCATTTCAAGCCTCTCAATAAAACCAGACATCTTAAGACTGGCAGTCCAAACTTGTGGGTCCTGCCTCCCTTGCTGCCCAAAATACACAACACTCCATTCACAGGGAGCCTTGGCCTTCTCCATTGGACATCTTCGCTGCCAGTTTTCACACTGTACCTAGAATTCCAGAAGTTGCCTTGTCTTTTAGTTTTCTAGACCCTCAAATGTGATGAAATATGGTTATGATTGGGCTCAGATAGCATCTCCACTGTGAAGCATCTCCTCTGTCTCCACTCTGATGCCCTTTTATGTGCCTAGATGTAAATCCCACTGAGATGCAATGAGTTATTTCTGGGCTGGAAAAGCTCCTTGAGGCCAAAGGCTCCAATTCACTCACTAGGCGGCTGCTAGCACAGCACTCCCCCAACGATGGGATGAATTAGAAAAAAAAAATGTGCCTCCCCCTCTGGGCTGACACAACCCTGTGATAATGTGCATGGCTTGGTCAATAGAGCATGGCTAGATTTTAGCCCCCACTTGCCCTTTCCACTCAAGCTGTTTTATGCTGGGCACAACTTGCAAAAGCAAGTGCACTGTTATGTCTGTCTCCTTCACAGTGTTTGAAGGGATGGATGTCCAAGGGAAAGGTGGTCATGGGCAAGGATAGAGACAAGTAGGAGGGCACCTTCTGGGATAAGGTTGGCCTTACCTTCTTTAGGTGGATTCTGGAGCCTAAAATGAGGCTGCAAGAAGTAGCTTCAGCTTTATAGAGAAGAAGCTACAGAAGGTGGGACAGACCACTAAGGTTTAAAGAAAGTCCTCCTGAGTAGGGAGCCCAGTTTTGATAGGTGACAGAAATTAGCAGAGGCACATGGAGGGGAGTCATGGTGAGGTCCCAGTCCAGTAGATACTATGACATTTTTCCTAGGGGTTCAGGATTTTTCTCTGGGGAGACAACCATTCCTGCTCCCACAGTGACTATCCTTCTGGTCTCTAGTAGGAGCCCAAATTGAAGTCTTTCCTTGCTTTTCCAGTAGATGGCAGCTGTGCCCAGGACCCAGTGCCTACAGAGAGCTGGACACCCTCCTCCCTTCATGCTGGTGGGACTGAGGCCAGGTGACTAAAGCTGCTACTGCCCCTGGCAGGCCCAGAGGAAAGATTGATGGCACGGACATTGCTTGGGCTGGCCAACAGAGCCATCGATTTTCATTTAGGAGAATAATTAAATATTAATTTGCACTTTGTTAAGCTGAGGACGGTGAATAAAGCCAAACCTGGCAGTACGGGACGAAGCCAGGCCATGTTGGAAGCCTGCAGATGAAAGGGTGGGAGAGGGCAGATGCATTCAGTCACCACCCCCTTCAGAAACATGGACCCCTGTCTGCCACCAGATTGGTGCAGATAATAGTGTAGTGGTTAAGTGAATGAGTTCTGGAGTCAGACTACCTGGATCTTCCCAGATCTTCCTACCAGTAGCTACCTAACCTTGCACAAGTCACTTGTTTCCTTTGACTCAGTTTCCTCATCTGTAAAGTGGGAATGCCAATAACAATAGCTTCTTCACAGAGGATTAAGTGACTTTGAGAATGCAAAATTCTAGGAACACTGTCTAGTATCAACAAATGCTAGTTATTATTATTTCTTGTTTCTCCTTCAGAAATTATCCCACTAATCTAGAGCTCCACAGCCCTTATCTCAGGTGCCCTCAGCCTCATAAAGTCCTCCCTTTGTGGAGCCCTGTGGCTGGTTGAAGAAGGTTTTTTTTTTTTCCCCCTCACAAAGTTCATCTTAATTTTTTCAGTGTTCCCATTTGCTTTCAGGATAAAGTCCAAATCCCTCACCCTGGAATCCAAAATTTCCTCTTCAGCCACTGCTCTCTGGTGGGTCTTCTCTCTGGCCTGGCCCATGCTCACCCAGGCCTTCCCCCAAACTCCCAATCCCATTTCACACCCATCTTGTTCCTTCTGTCTACGCACCTTTCCCATGCTGTTTCCCACATGGAATGTTACAGTTTGTGTCAGCGACTTTCAATTTTAGCAGAAGTCACTTATTCCCATGGTTGGATGAATAATAACTTCTACTCCTACTCCTACTAACACTGCTGTTACTGTCACTACTGCCGCTGCCACCAGGTAACCTGTACTGAGTGCTCACTGTCTACCAAGAACTATGTTAAGCACTTTACATGAGTTAGTTCACTTAATTATTATAACAATTCTATGAATTCAGTTTTACATATGAAGATGCTTAGGCTTAGAAGTAAAGACTTGCCCAAGGTCACAGAGTTAGTGAGTGGTAGGGCTTGAATCTACACCCATGTCTGTTTAACTCCAGAGCCTGCACACAGAAGCTTGGTAGCAGTAATACATTGGTGTTACTGGATGCTGAGTCTTCAAGAGTGAGGCTTGAGTTGCTTCAATTACTGGGATTTGTCCTAGGACCTGACCCACTCACAGCTTGATCAACTCTAGGTGAAGCTTGTGCCACTGCTGGACAGTTCCAATTCAGAGAAATGATTTCTTTATACTGAGCTGAAATTAGTGTGTCTGTTCTCTATACCCGCTGATCCTGGTCCAGCCCTCTAGAGCCACCCATAGAAAACCAAATCCCTCTTCAGAATTTGAAGGCAGTTACCCTCACCCTACCAGTAATATTTACTGAGATCTTCCCCTGTGCCAGGCACTTGCTAACCTCAGTTAATCCTCACAATAGCCCAGTGAGCTAAGTGTTAGTATAACTCACTCCTTATAGATGAGGAAATTGAAGCTCCAGAGTCTAAGTAATGTATCATGAGACACAGAACCGGTAAATGACAGAACAGAAATTCAAATCTAGGTCTGTTGAGACTCAAAAAGTCATATTTTTAATCATTATGTTATGATGCCTCCCTGTAGAAGCCCCCACACCCTATCTTCTCCAGCCAAATAGCTCCAATTTCTTCAAATCATCATCCATGATATATTTTATTTCCGCATCCCATCCTTGTCTCTTTCTGATAGGCTAATGACCCTCTTAAATCTGAGGCTTAAAAATGGATATAGTCCCAGGCATGGCATTTGAATAGTGCTCTTTTTGTAGACATATCATTCCTTTGACAAGAGAAAATGAAGCTCTGTTGTATGGTTTGCTCTTGGTGAACCCACACTAGTTCCTAACAATCACCACTTTCTTTCTGCCACATGGTCCGTAGGTCCTACTTTGCCTTTGGTCCAGTGATTAGCCATTAGCTAAGGCCATATCAGGTGCCATTGATATATAATGGTCTAACTGCTCATATAATCAGGTCCTCTTAGCTTTGGGGCTTCCTGAAACCTCCAAATACTCTTCCTGGAAAGATCCCATTAGTTGACAAACTCAAGGCCACTCTTCTTTAAACAAGGGCACTGCTCTGAGAAGCCTCTGTCTCCTACCTTCTCTGAAGGGAGGGGCTTCATGTGTTTGAGTCCCAGACTCTGGCTCCCTCTCATTTGCTCCTGGCTTCTTGCCTAGGGAACATGTGTACCCACATCCAGCCAAGTGTTTGGGGAAGAGGAGGGAAAGTAATCTTGGTGACTCAAGGCACCCCCAAAAAAAACATTACAGGAAGAGGACAGAGGGAAGTGCTATTAAGGACTCTAGAACTGGAAAAAGTAAGATACCAGCTCAGCAGGGTCTCTACCTCATGTATCTGCATATATTCTCACACCAGTGACAAATGACACTTTAAGCCATGATTTTAGCCAGTGCGGACAAATTCTAGCATAACACACAAAACTGATGCCTCTCTGAAAAGATGGGGTGGAATACTTGGTCCAAGTGTTGAGCCCATTTCTTTGAGCCAGAAGAGTAAATATAACAAGAATTGATAGCTGTTCAGGGCATACGTAAGCCCTGAAAAGTGACTCTGCTTCTAGTTCCTGGCCCCAACCCAGTTCCTGGCCAGTTCCTGGCCCCAACATGCTGCTTTGGCATGCACATAAGGCATGTCCCCAGCCTGAGGTGATCCCCACCCCCCAAACCTGGTGGACTTACCCCTGGCAGGGTCTTCTGCTCGTGCAGTGCACTCTGGGCCTTGAGAGCAGAGTCCCGGGCGCAGTAGGTGAGGAAGGCACAGCCTGGGGAGGAAGAGGCTGGCTCAGGGGATTTCCTGAAACCCCCAAATACTCTTCCTGGAAAGATCCCATTAGTTGACAAACTCAAGGCCACTCTTCTTTAAACAAGGGCACTGCTCTGAGAAGCCTCTGTCCTCCACCTTCTCTGAAGGGAGGGGCTTCATGTGTTTGAGTCCCAGACTCTGGCTCCCTCTCATTTGCTCCTGGCTTCTTGCCTAGGAAACATGTGTACCCACATCCAGCCACATGCTCATACAGTCCCACATCTCCCCTCCCCACTCCAGCTATAAGTCCGGTTGGGGTTAAACCTCCCTAAGCGGCTTTGCCTTCAGCTTTAACCCCAGCCTCCCCCTTCCTTTTCAGATTCATACTCACAGAGTCTCCCAGAATCAGCCTCAATTCCTTCCCAACTCAGTTTCAGATGAGAGGAGGCCAAAAGGAGGAAAATTGTTGACAGCCAAGCCCAGCACCCCACAACTTCTTAACACCTCCCTCCTCCAAGTTTGAAGCTGAGGAATAGGTTAATTTGAGGCTTGCAAGATGGGGCTGGCTTAAGGACTTTCTGTAGAGAAGAGCTTTCATGGACCTCCAATCCTATCCAAGGAGCTTGACCTGTCCGCTCTCCCAGTGCTTCAACATAGAGCCTGTTAAAGGGTTATTGTGCCCTAAATCTTACTTCTCTAATGGATCCAGTAGTTATGGGACAGAGAATGAGTGTGGGTTGAGCCACAGGGTCAGTCCTACTCCTCTTTGTTCAGACTCAGAAAGTGTAGCCTGCTAGGAAGCACTGAGCCAGGGATCCTTACTTTCCAACAGTCATTGAGCACTCACTCAGAAAATATTTGTTGAATACTTATTTACTTATTATGGTGGGCATTATAATGGGCTTGGGATGAAGTGGTAACAAGACAGACACATTCCCTGCTCTCATGGGGATTATGTAAAGGATCATGAGAGGCACATAATTTGAGTCCAAAGGGTTGAAGAATGTTTCAAAGAACACATTGAGTCCTCAATAACAAATAGGGCTTAACCAGGTGACAAGAAGGGTGGTGAAGGAAGCTGAAGGAACAGCACGTATGAACAGCTTCATACAGCATGTATGAAGACTGAAGCAAGAATTTGGTGTGTTGGGGAAATGGATAGAAGAGTAGTATGGTTGGAGATTGGTGAAAGGAGGCAGAGAGGACAGTGAGGCGTGCAGGGATCAGGTTATCTATAACCTTGTATGCCTCAGTCTGGATTTTGAACTTTTCCTTAGGAGCAGTGAAGAACCACTAAAGGGTTTTAAGCAGGACTCTGGCACGATAAGATCTGTGTTTTCAAAAAGAGCCTTCTGCATGTGGGAAGGAGAAAGACCGAAGGAAGAGAAAGTGGATGTGAGAAGCCATTAGGAGCTTGGTGAAGTTTTCCACTTAGACCTCAGCCGACTGCAAAGGCAAAGGGGATCATTTTCTGTGCTGTCTTCCAAGTGGCTGCCCCCTTCAGGTGGGTGGCTACCAGCTATTCATTGAGTTAAAGGGACCTTAGAGAAACCTGGGACAAACTCTTACTGTATTAACAGGGAAACTGAACCCAGACAGTGTGCCAGGGGCAGAATAGGGTTTAGAATCTCCTAACTCCTAGACTGAGGTTTTTTTCAAAGCACTGTGGCTGCCTCCTTCAGTACCCAGCCATCAAAAGGAAAATGAGTCACTCTGGCTTTTGGGTGTCACTATTGCTGGGGAGAAAGTGGGGAATATATTGACACAGAGACCCTTCGAATCATCTTGCAAGGCAACCCTGCTTTGGAGAGCTGCAGGTTGGTTTGGGGACAAATCACCAAACACCTGATTTCGCTTACATCTCTGCTTCATCTTCTGCCACTAAGCCATATCAGCTGACGTCAGAACTGGGCAGGGCTGGGGCCCAGTCTGAAAGGCTCAGGGGCCCAACTGCTGCCCAAAGGAGCCCCATTTGTACTACCTGGGATAGGGGGTGGGAAAAGGAGGGATGGAAAGACAGAGAAGCATGGCTAGAGGGAGAGACAAATGAAAATTTAAAAACAGGAAGAATTAGAGCTAAATGGAGAAAGAGAACGGATAAGAGAACATTTCAGAGACTCTGATGGTGTTTGAATGAGAAGAGTGAGAATTAAAGGTATCTTATACGCTTCCCAGATGGCCCAGAAAGATTACCTTGTGCTTACATACTGAAATAAATGTCTAGAAAATAAGAAAGTAAGTTGCTATGGATGGATGGACAGCCAGGCAGCTGGACTGCATTAGAAGGAATCAGGATGATATAGTTTTATTCTTTCATGCCCCTTTTAAAGTAACCCCACCTCCAAGTGTGGAAGAGGCACTGCTACCTAGCTGGTCCCAGACCTTCTGTGGGCATTTTCATGAAGCCCCTGTACAAGTGTGCCTCCCAGATGAAAAGAGGTGGCAGCCTGATTCCTGCTCTCAGCCCTTAGGAAAGTACCTTTAGCTGTTACCCAGGACCGGACACTTTTGTCCTAGAAAAATCATGGAGAATAGTTGGTGACCCTTACCCTTCAAATCCTAAAACTGAAGCATGGTGAAGGTGGGGTAAGATAGAGACCCTTACCCCTCAAATCCTGAAACTGAAGCATGATGAAGGTGGGGGAGAGATAGAGGTGTTTCTCCTCAAATAATTTCTATCCCCTGCCCATGTATGACATGTGACTCTGGCTCTCTTACTCCAGCCCAGCCTGGACAGACTTTTCTGCATGTAAACAAGCCTCCTCCCTCTCTCTACAGGAAGAAAGGGGTGTGGCTGGACAGAACTGTGGTGCCTGTCTCTCTAACAAGGGCAGGGAGAAAATCCCTTCTGCCTCTTCAAACTGACCCACCCTGAGGTTCTGATCCACAGGCTCTACTCCAGGACCTGCCTGCGAAGGAGGGAAAGCAGGAGTCCATAAAGAGGATTGGGGAAGGGTATAGATGAGGCACAAGAGTGGGGAGATTAGAGGATGAAAGAAGTATGGGTTCAGCTGAGAGGAAACCTGAAATGAGGGGGCACACAGGTGGTAGATTTTCCCAGTTGAGGTCAGGGTTCTGGACTCAAGTCAGAAGAGGCAGAGAGTGTTGGGATTCTGGCAGGGGGAGGAGAGATGGGGTTATTCTCAAACATGAGGGTGGAATTTGAAGCTGAGAGCCTCCTCGAGGGGAATTGGATTTTGTGAGTTAGCCAGGCCTGGGTTCTGAAGAAGGGAGGAATTGGGGTTTGGGGGGTTTTAAGTTAGCAGTCTGCATCAAAAGAAGGCTCTGGGGGTTGGCTGGGCTCGGAGGCCAGAATGAGGGGTACAAGTCGGAGACGTGTGTGTGGATGGTTAGGCCTGAGTGGGGTGGCACTAGATTGGGAGAGAGGGTCAGAAATGATTGGTCCAGGGTTTGGGAAATTGAGACCCAAAGGTCAAATAAGTTTTCAAATTTCAGGATTTGGAATGTCTGATAAGAGGGATGGAGGGAGGTCCGACTGAAAGGTTGGGACTGTTGGGATGTGAGAGGTGAAGGGTAGGGAGTTAGAGGTTAGAGTGGAGAACACGCCAGAGGATCAGAGTGGTGATCAGGAGGAGGATGTCGGAGAGAAAATTCTGGCCTGGGGGTTCTGTGATCTGGGGAGGAGACTGGGCTGAAGTGGGGCTGGTATTGGACTGATGTTGGACTGACTCTAGGTAGGGCTAAGGTTGGGGCTGCGGTTGAGGCTGGGGTTTGGGCTGGGCCCACTCTAATCGGATTGGGGCAGGGCTGGGCTGGGCTGGGCTGGGCTGACCCCGCGCACCTTTGTGGAGGCCGGTGAGCCGGTCCTTCAGCACCGTCAGCTCGTAGATGCGGCCGAATTCCTCGAACAGCGGCTTGAGATCCTGCTCGTCCAAGCCCCGCGGGATCTGCCCCACGAAGAGCTTGATGGCGTCGTGGTCCTTCATGGGCACGGCAGGACCGGGGTTTAGCCCGCTCATGCCGACGCCGCTGTCCGCGGTGCTGAAACCCAGGCGCGGGCCGGGGCCGGCGGGCGGCGCAGACCCTCCGGGCGCCGCGGCCATATCCCCGCCCGGTCCGCCCTCCCGCCGGTCCCACCAGTCCCGTCTGTCCCGCCGTCCCCTCCCTGGACCAGTGGCGAGGGCCAGGGGGGAGGGGGCGGGGTCCAGGCGGCGAGGGCGGGGGGCTGCACAGGGGGCGGGGCCCGGGTGGAGGGGCGTAGAGGGGGTGGGGCAGGCTGGAAAGGGGCGGGGCCGGGGGCGGGGCAGGACCGGGCCGCGGCGGCGGGACGCTGGGGTCTGGGTTGAGGTCCCCGCGCGGCGCTATCCGGGCTCCCGCCCGAGCTCTCCCGGAGCCGAGCCCCGAGCCCCAGCCCCCGTGCTTGGTGACGTCAGGGAGCTGGCCGCGGAGTCTACGCAAATGATTTGCATAATGAGGAAGCAGCGACCAATCAGAGCTGCAGTTGACCGGGCTTGGCCGGGGGCGGGAGGGGCGCCTGGGCTCACGCGCTCCTGTTCGCCATGGCAACCGGACCCTCGGACGCCGTGTGTGTGTCTAGTGTGTGCGGGCGTGGCTGTGGATGGCGCGTGTGCGCCTTGGACCGCGTGAGGGGAAGTAGCTTCGTCATGCGTGGTGATGTCTGCGGGAGTCGGAGCTACCCCCTCCTCACACACAGACACAGGCACACACGCAGCCACACACACCTCCAATCACTGGAGCGTTTCCTGCGGGGGTGGATGGGGATTCCTCTTCTTCATTCCCACTACCAAAGCCAGTTCCTCCGGGGCGATCCCACCCCGCCCCATCACACATCTCTCCTCGGTGTCTTCATCCACTTCCTTACCCACGAGCCTCAAACATGTTCGTCTACCCTGCATCCCTCCCCGACCCCCTCCCCCCATAAAAGCAAAAATAAATTTTTAAAGAGAGAGAAAGAATAAAACAAAACAAAACTCTTAAACACTCCCTGAATACAGATTCCTCTTCAGGAAAGTGATGGAACTTATATTAGCCATATTTGCTCAGTTGCCTCGTTCATCTCAATTCTGAAGTGTTGTCCTTTTCCGGAAAAGGGAGCTGTGGGTCTGAGAGTTAAGGAGGTTAGGACAGGCCAGCCCCTAACATCTGCTGGGCCCAGGGTAAGAGAAGAAAGGGAAATAGACATACCATGTATCTAAATATTTAAAAGATACAAATCAAGTTACAATTTGTTAAATATGTTCCCCTCGAATTTTCAGAAATACACATCTATAGTAAAAATGAAAAGTATGTGTAAAGCTATTTTTTATATGGCTGAAAGTTGGCAAAATATCAGAGCTGATGGAATCTTTTTACTCTTGTTTATTTCTGAGTAGTCTCTTGATTGGCTAGTGATGTTTGAACAGAAGAATCCACTAGGGATAAATAACTTATAAATTCTATAATTATTGCACAAAACGTTTTCTTGATTTCTTTCAATAAAATTGCTAACCTCTGCCCATTGACTATTCCAAGAAACTTCAAGAGTAGCAGTAGCAATCGGAATCAACAAAATATTCTTACAGAAACACTCAAATTCAGAAATAAATTGTGATTTTAATTTTTTTAACTTTTAATAAAAGTTACTTTTAATTACCTAATTATGAAATGTGTTACCAGAACATTTTGCTTTCATTCAGTTTGATATATATTTTTAACTTTCTTCAAAATTCCTCTTTGACCCATGGATTATTTATAAGTTTATTGTTTAGTTTCCAAGTGCTTAGAGACTTTCCTGTTACTGATTTCTAGTTTGAGTCCACTTTGGTCAGAAATAATCTGTATGATTTCAATTATTTTACATTTGTTGAGGTTTTGTGACCCTCAGAACATGCTCAATCTTGGTAAATGATTTGGTGGTGCTTGAAAAGAATGTATAAATGCTCATTAGAACCTGTTGCTTGACGATGTTGTTGGGTTCTTCTATATACTTGCTGACTTTATGTGTAGTTATTTTATCAACTGTTAACAAAGGGGTGTTGATGTCTCCATCTGTAATTGTGAATTTTATTATTTCTTCTTTCAGTTCTATTAGTTTTTGCTTCACATATCTTGCTGTTCTGTTGATTGGTTCATACAAATTTAGAATTGTTATGTGTTCTTGGTGGATTGACTCTTTGATCATTATGTAATGTCATTCTCTGTTCTTGATAAATTTCTTGCTCTGAGATCTACTTTATCTGATATTAATATAGTGACTCCTGGGGTGCCTGGGTGGCTCAGTCAGTTAAGCATCCAACTTCGGTCCAAGTCATGATCTCACAGTTTGTGAGTTCTAGCCCTGCATTGGGCTCTGTGTTGACAGCTCAGAGCCTGGAGCTTGCTTCAGATTCTGTGTCTCCCTCTCTCTCTGCCCTTCCCCTGCTCGCACTCTGTCTCTGTATCTCTCAAAAATAAATAAATGTTAAAAAAATTTTTTTTTAAATATAGTGACTCCTGATTTATTCTGGTTAGTGTTTGCATAGTATATCTTTTTCTATCCTTTTATTTTCAACCTACCTGTACTGTTATATTTGAAGATAATTTCTTATAGACAGCACATAATTGGGTCATTTTAAAAATCGAAGCTGTCAATCTTCACAGGAATTTTAATTCCTGTATTTAGACCATTTACATTTAATGTAATTATCCATTTGTCAGGGCTCAAATCTGCCACTTAGCTTTTTGTTGTTGTTGTTTTGTTTTCTTTTTTCTTTTGCCTTCTTTAGGATTGCCTGTTCCTTATTCTAGGTATATCATACATAAATGTCACAGTTTACTGGCGTTGACATTTTCCCAGTTCAAGTGATGTACAGAAAACTTACCTACTCTTAAGTTCCTTTATATTCCCTCATTTGTAATATAATTGTCTTAAATATATTCTCTCTGTGCTTTGAGAACCACATCAGAGATGTTACTCAAAAACAATTTGAAAAACTGGAGATGCAGTAAAACTTCTTGTATATACCCACACATTTGTTCCTTCCACTGCTCCTTTCTCCTTCCACATAATCGAAGATTCCTTCTTTTATTGTTTCATTTATACTTTTAAAACTTCTTTAGGTTGTTCTACTGCTGACAAATTCTCTAAGTTTTCATTCATCTGAAAATGTCTTGGTTTATTCTTTCCTGAAGGAAATTTTTGCATATAAAGTTCTGGTTTGACAGTTCTTTCTTTCAGCACTTAAAAAATGTTGTGTCACTTTTTAAAAATGGCATCCATAGTTTCTGATGAGAATCTTTTGTCATTCAAATTGTTCCCTGCCCTCCACCACCGTAGGTAGGATGTCCTCTCTTTTTCTCTGTTTTCTCTGTCTTTAATTTTCAGAAGTTTGACTGTGATTTGGCTTTATCCTGTCTTGCCTTTGCTCTGCTTCTTTAATCTATCGAGTTTGGCCTTTTGCTAAATTTTGATCGTTTTCAGCCATTATTTTTTCAAGTACTTTTATAGCCCCTTCCTCTTTCCCCTTTCTCCAGAATTATGACGACAGGAATGTTAGATATTTTGTTATAATCCCATAGGTCCTTGAGGTTCTGTTAAATTTTTAAGTCTATTTTCTCTCTGTTGTTCAGATTGGGTAAGCTCTATTCTGTCTTCAAGTTCACTGATTCTTTCCTCTGTCATCTACATTCTGATGTTTGAGCCAATCTGGTGAGTTTTTATTTCGGTTTTGGTATTTTTTCAGTTCTAAATTTTCCATGTGGTTCTTATTAGTATCTTTTATTTCTTTGCTGAGACTTTTTTTTTTATTTGTTTCAAGTGTGTTTGTAATTGCTTGTTGAAGCATTTTATGATGGCTGCTTTAAAATCTTAGGCAGTTAATTCCAATATCTGTTTCATCTCAGTGTTGGTACCTATTAATTCCAGTATTTTCTTTTGCAACTTTGAATATTTAAAATTTCTGTTTTAGCAGGTCTCCTTTGGCCCTACACTAGTTGAGAAACAGGGACACAGCCTTGTTACTGACAGGTGTGGTTTGAAGTTCAGGTTTCCTATTAGGTCTCTGCTAAAACCACCCTGAATGGGAGGGAAAGAGGTCTTATAACTACTGGATGGAGGTAGAAACTTCCAACTAGGCCTCTTTGACTCCATTCCAGCAAAGAGGGAGATGAGTCCCATGTGATCTTCAGTGAAGCCACAGAAGAGGAGCTTGCTGATGTTGGGTAGGGATGAAAGTCCTACCTCCCCATTTGACCTTCTCTGACACCATCTTGGTGGTGGGAGGAAAAGCGGTACCTTCTTACAGCCATAGGCTGTAAGAGTAACTGAATCAGAGTTGCTGGGGTGGTACATAGGCATAGTGTTTCAAAGCTGCCCTGTTGCTTTTAATGTGCTTGCAAACAAGTTTAAAAACTACTGCTTTAGAATTTCCTTTACTGAGGAGTCTGTTGGTGGTAAACTTTGCTATGCTTATCTGGAAATTCAGTATTTTGGCCCACTTCTTGAATTATAGCTTAGTGAGTGTACAGTTGTTTTCTCTCAACATTTCGAAGATATTATTTCATCATCCTTTGGTTTCCATTTTTGCTTATGAGAAGTCAACTAATGGTCAACTAACTTGTCATTTCTCTACAGGTAATTGTGTTTTCCTTACTGGTGCTCTTAAGATCTTATTTTATTTTATTTTTTAAATTTTTATTTATTTTGAGAGAGAGTGTGAGTATGAACAGGAGAGGGGCAGAGAGAGAGGGAGAGAATCCCAAGTAGGCCCCACAGTGGCAATGCGGAACCAGATGTGGGCTCAATCTTATGAAGCTATCTAAGAGAAAGTTTCCCAGGGAACCAAACCTGCAATATCCCATTCTTTGTAGTCACTCCTTCAGAAAATCTGATTGAGATATGTCATATTGCCTTAGTCTGTCTCCCTAACTCTTTCTCTTTCACAACATCCATCACCTTGAGCTCCTTTGATGCATTTTGGGCAATTTCCTAAGAGCTTTTACTTTAGATTAGCTCACTAATTTTCTTTTCAGCTATTTTTTTTATGAATTATTGTTTTAAGACATTTATTTACAGGGGCACCTGGGTGGCTCAGTCAGTTGAGCATCTGACTTTGGCTCAGGTCATGATCTTGCTGTTCAAGCCCCACATCACCTCACTGCTGTCAGCCTGTTGGTGCACAGCCTGCTTCGGATCCTTTGTCCTCCTCTCTCTGCCCCTTCCCCACTTGTGCCCTCCCCAAAATAAATAAATATTAAAAACATATATATTTTTTCTCATTGCTTCTCGGCCTTTTGGCCAAGATCAAGAGTAAAAAAATATATTTCTTTACAAAATTTTCTAGCATATTGACTTGGGAAATTTTAGTTAAATGTGTTTTAGATAAAAAGAGCATAAAACTTTTTTAAAAAGGCTTAGTGTCTTGGTTTGGTGCATCTCTTCCACTCAAATATCTGGTATCACACAAATATCCTCATGCTTCTTCATGAATCAACTTTGGTAATTAATACATTCCTTTAAAAATTTGCAGTGTTGGGGCGCCTGGGTGGCTTAGTGGGTTAAGTGCCCGACTTCGGCTCAGGTCATGATCTCGCGGTCCGTGAGTTTGAGTCCCGCCTCCGGCTCTGTGCTGACAGCTCAGAGCCTGGAGCCTGCTTCAGATTCTGTGTCTCCCTGTCTCTTTGACCCTACCCCGTTCATGCTCTGTCTCTCTCTGTCTCAAGAAAATACATAAACGTTAAAAAAAAAAAATTAAAAACTTGTAGTGTTAAGTGTATTTGCACAATGTTTAACCTAATTTTTTCTTAATTTTTCATCTCTTCTATTCTTGTAGCTATATTTTGTTTTTCATTCTTTTTTTTAATGTTTATTTTATTTATATTGAAAGAGAGAGAGAGAGAGCGTGAGCAGGGGAGGGGCAGAGAGAAAGGGAGAGAGAGAATCCCAAGCAGGCTCCATGCTGTAGTGAGGAGCCCAATGTGGGGCTCGATCTCACCAACAGTGAGACCATGACCTGAGCAGAAATCAAGAGTTGGATGCTTAACCAACTGGGACACCCAGGCGCCCCTCTGTTTTTAATAAAGTCTTTTCTTACTCTTTTTTTTCTTGAATAATGCTTGCATTTTCCAAACAATTGTATTTTTGTATTATTGACTAACTCTTTGTATTTTTTCATTTTATTAATTTCTACATTTATCTTTATTGAAGTTTTTACCACTTACTGCTTGGCACAAGATAGGGATTGGTTCTCTAACGCAATTAGTTGCAACTACTCTGATTTTACTGGTATATCTGGTATCATCCTGACACCTCAGAGATATTGCAGATTCAGTTCCAGACCACTGCAATGAAGTGAATATCACAATAAAGGGAGCCAAATAATTTTTTTGTTTTCCAGTGCATATAAAAGTTATATTTACACTATAATGTACTCTCCTGTGTGCAATAGCATTATGTCTTAAAATGCATACTTTAAAAATACTTCATTGCTAAAAAAAATGATAACCACTATCTGAGCTTTCAGAAGTCATAATCATGGATTAAAATATTGTGTTATCAAAATGTGACACAGACATGAAGCAAGCAAATGTTGTTGGGAAAATGATGCCAATAGACTTCCTTAATGCAGGGTTGCCACAAACCTACAATTTGCAAAAAAAAAAAAAATGCAGTTATCTGTGAAGCACATGAAGTGAAACACAGTGAAGTGAGGTGTGCCTGTGCATCTACTCCTTAAGACACCCTGAAGCCAGTCTCACTTATTGCAGTCATCTCTTTTGAGTTGGGACTTCATCTTTAATCCTAACCCATTTCACTTCTGTCTTAGAGAAATTACTCATAATTTTTATTACAATACTTGTATCTGCTATGATTATGGAATATATGTAATAATATTTATATGATTTTGGACAGTAGAGGGAAGTTGAAACTTGTGTTGTTTGCCAACCTGATAAAACATTGATTCTCTGTTTCTGGGATGTTAAGTTCTACAGATATGTATTAATTCAGTTACAATTTACACGTCTTCTATATCCTACACCCTTTAAGTGGAGTATCATTGTGGGAGAGGTGGGTCACATTCTCCCAATAACTCCCCTAACAGCTTTATGTCTTTCCATTTTGCTATATATGCACACATATGTTTTCTTAACAGTTCTTGTGTTACAGGGTTTGAGACTAAGTTATGCTGAGTTTTAAGATTTATAGTTATATCTGCATTGAGAGTTTACACTTACAACATAAAATTATCCTCACAATCCGGTATTAAGCTTTTTACATTTAATTCTAATTTGTTTCACCATCCGTACTCTCTTTTACTTTGTACTTGGTAGACATATCTTTGCCCAGCATTTTGTTACTGTTACACCTAGAAAGGAATGACACACTAAGACTGACTAGAAACTAGTAAGAGCTCAGTGTTCATAAGTCAATGTGACTGTCCTCCTGTGGGCATTGAACAGTAACAGTGACAGTCAATCCCTAAGACAGGAAAGGGATGTGACATGGAACAAGAACCCAAGCTGAGCCAGTAGGTTTGTGCCTCACTTCTCCATCTGTTTCTGTTATTGTAGTAATAACCATGTGTCAAAATATATAGTAATCAGCAATATAACCATTGAGTAAGGTCTTATGATGAAGAGGATAGCTTGTCTCCAAGGAGGGAGCCTGAGAATCAGGTGGGGGACTCTGTAACCCAATTGGTGATGTCTTCAATCAAACTCCAGAGAACTCTGTAGGCATTCTGTAGGACCTAGTCCATATAAGAATCAGGGGTGCTGACCTACAGTGAGTTTGAAAGATTTCAAGGTTGATCAATATAAAAGATGTGACCACAGGGTGGCAGTAGCACATGATGAGTTTTATTTGCACAGTGCTTTGACAGGTTTGCAAGAGGGGTCGTGGGAGGAGAATTTCCACAAGAGCTGGAGACCTTCCAAAGGCAAGTGCACCAGAACCACAGAACTCTTGGGAGGAGGGAGGCCAAAGAGGGGGTTTACATGTCTAGGTGATGTTGTACAACAGTGGCTTGGGGTCTTTATAGCCCTGGGGTTTCTCTTATTTATGGCTTATTTGTGTCAGCTTCAGTGTCACAGGCCTTGTGAAAATTAATGAAATGAAACCTCATTTAGAATGGAGGCAGGAGACCAGCAGAGGGAGCTCACATGCTATTAGTCAATAGCACATCCAACAGGAATAGACACACCTTGCAAGTCAATATTACTTTAGCTACTACTTTACTACCCCAGAAGGAGGAAAAAAGGTTTTTCTCCTCTTGGGGGAACAGTCCATCCAATAAAAGACTGTCATAAACTCAGCCAATGAAATACCACTCTACTTCAAACTCCTAGTTTACTCCACAGGACTTTTTGTTCATAACAGCCCTCCCAACTGCCCCTTCTATAAAGCAGCATTCCTCCCCTTTATTTTCCAAACTTGCTTATGGTTTTAATGTAGTTTGCTTGTCCCGAATTGCAATTCTCTGTTATTCCCATATAAACTCAATTTTGCTGGTAAAATACTAGGCAGTTTTCTTTTGAAAGTTAACATTACACAAAGCAGATAGGTTGTAAATGGTTAAAAATCTGCTTAATTGAGCAATCTTTAAAACAATTCAATGTGTAAAAACGTTGCCAGTGTGCTTTGGGGCTAATAGGTCCTAGTCTGTCTGAAGAAGTAAGTAACATAGGGCTAGTATATAGACTCCATCTTTGTTTAGTTAAGGGCCCCAACACTGGCACTGCAGATGTGTGTCACCATTTCTTCAGTGTTGGCCAATCGGGTTTGTTCTTCAGGTACATGCGTGTCTCTTCAACCTGTAGTTTGAAGGCTCTTAATTTCAGAAAAATATTATTAAAATATAGTTTTAGTAGATATTCGGTTCCATTGATTTGGTTTTCCTTTTTAGTAAATCCTATCATACATATGTTAGGTCTTCTTTGACTATTTTCTTTTTCTATAATTTTCTCTCAAATCCATTTTTATTTCTTCCTTCTTTTATTTATTAAAAAAATGTTTATTTATTTATTTTGAGGGGGGAGGGGCAGAGAGAGATAATCCCAAACAGGCTCTGCGATGACAGTGCAGGGTTAAATCTCACGAACCGTGAGATCATGACCTGAGTCGAAATCAAGAGTTGGACGCTGAGTCGACTGAGCCATCCAGACGCCCCTCTTCTATCTTTTTAAAAAAGTCCTTCATTTAATCTTGTGTGTTTGAAAATATTACACATTGTCATTTTCTCTTGTGTTCCTTCTAGTTTAGTTTTCAATTCAGAAATAACTTAGTTTATTCTCTTTTCTGAGTTCTGTAAACTTACTTTCAAAAATCTTAATTTTGGGGGGTATCTGGGTGGCTCAGTCAGTTAGGCATCCGACTTCAGCTCAGGTCATGATCTTGCAGTCAGTGAGTTCCAGCCCCGCATTGGGTTCTGTGCTGACACCTCAGAGCCTGGAGCCTGCTTTGCATTCTGTGTCCCTCTCTCTCTCTGCTCTTCCCCTGCTCATGCTCTGTCTCTCAAAAATGAATAAATGAAATGATTCTTAAATGCTGAGAACAAACTGAGGGTTGATGGGGATGGAGGACAGGGGAAAGTGGGTGATGGACATTGAGGAGGGCACCTGTTGGGGTGAGCACTGGGTGTTGTATGGAAACCAATTTGACAATAAATTATATTTAATAAAAAAAGAAGAAAAGAAATAGCTAATAAGAGCACAAAAACAGACATCTCAAAGCATTCCAGATGCCAAAGAAAAAGAAAGTCCCAGAATGTTCAAAAGAGGCTTCCAACCCGCTAGAAGAAATCCCTTTGAACCTAAGAGAGGAAGAGTCCATATAAGCCACACTAAAAGTTAGAATTTATTGTTTATCAGTATGTTTAATAAAATTTATTTTGAAAAGTATATTAAACAGCACAATAAAATAATACCATCTGTATTAAAAAATCAAAAAAGAGAATAAACGTTAATTTTTTTAAAACTCTTAATTTTTTCCTGTTATCAGATTTCTGAATTTTTCTAATTCTTACTTGTAATGATTTTTAATAGTTTTTTCATTTTCTTAATGGTTTCCTTTTTTTCTTTTTAAAAAATTTTTAATGTTTATTTTTAAGAGAGAAAGAGACAGAGCAAGAGTGGGGGAGGGGCGGAGAGAGAGGGAAACAGAATCCGAAGCAGGCTCCAGGCTCCAAGCTGTCAAACCCACAAGGCTCAAACCCACGAACCCCGAGATCATGACCTGAGCTGAAGTTGGATGCTTAACTAACTGAGCCATCCAGGTGCCCCTCTCCTTTTTTTCTTTCTGGGTAAATCTTTCTGTCATGCTTTCATTGTCAATGGGGACATTACTATTTTCTCTTCTTTAAATCTTATAATGACGATGTATGGGATTCAGTTGATACTAGTTTCAATTGCTCATGTGTAAGTGTAATGAATTTTTTTGGTTACAAGGAGCAATGGGAAGAATAACTATTTTAGCTTCAAAGATTTGTTCTGGAAGGAAGTTTTGATTTGTTAGTGTCAAGATATTATAAGGGTTCAGACCACGTCAACATCTCCAGAAATTACTGCAGATCCTTTGCATTTACCTGCAAATTGAGTCTGTATGACTTCCTCCCAGTTTTGGTGCTATTCTCAGATTGTATTTAACCATTTACTTCCTGTCAGTGATTTGTAGGTTCTCTCATTCTCAAGAATATTATACCCCTCATTGCCTTCCCTTTGCTTTTTTCCTGTACGGATGCTGAATACATGTTGGTTGTATAGGCATTGATTTATCCCAAAATGCTAGTATTTTGGGGATTGTAGGGTGATACCTTGTTTTAAAACAGCTTTATTGAGGTATAATTGAATACATTAAAATGCATCCATTTAGAATAATGACTTTTTAAAAAAGATTTTAAGTAATCTCTACACACATCGTGGGGCTCAAACTTACAACCCCAAGACTAAGAGTTGCATGCTCTACCAACTGAGCCAGCTAGGCGCTATAGAACATATAATTTGATAAATGTTGCCATATGAGCCTATAAAATCACCACACTCAAGATAGTGACTAGATCCATCACATTCAAAGGTTTAGTTGTGCTCCTGTTATTTCTCTCTTCTGCTCCTTCCCACCTATCCTATCCCCAAGCAATCACTGATACATTTTTTTGCTAGTATAGATTACTTTGTACTTTCTATAATTTTGTACAAATGGAATCATACAGTACATACTCTTTTTTTTTTTCTGGCTTCTTTACTTAGCAAATTATTTTTAGATTCATCCATACTTTTGTGCATCAATAGTTCATTCCCTTTTACTGCTGAGTACTATTTCATTGTATGTATATACCACTATTTGTTTATCCATTCATGTTTTGATGGTCATTTATTTCCAGTTTTTGGTCATTACAAGCTAAGCTGCTATGAACACTCATGTACAAGTCTTACAGGTATATATTTCTTTTTCTCTTGGGTCAATACCAAGGATGGTACAGAATGACTGGATCATGTCATAGTGCATGGTTAGCTTTCTAAGAGAATGTCAACCTGGTTTCCAAAGTGGTTGTTACATTTTACATTCTCACTAACGGTGTATGAGAATTGAAGTTCTACTACATTCTTGTCAACAGTTGTTATAGTCAGTCTTTTAAATTTTAGCCATTCTAATAAGTGTCTAGTGATATTTCATTGCAGTTTTACTTTCCATTTCCCTAGTGATTAGTGATGTCGAGATCTTTTCGTGGGCTTATTTAAAATGTACCAGAATCTTTTCTCCAATAAGAAAAACTGGGTTTTCTTATCGTTATGTTTTGGGAGTTCTTTTTATTTAAAAAAAATTTTTTTTCAACGTTTATTTATTTTTGGGACAGAGAGAGACAGAGCATGAACGGGGGAGGAGCAGAGAGAGAGGGAGACACAGAATCGGAAACAGGCTCCAGGCTCTGAGCCATCAGCCCAGAGCCCGACGCGGGGCTCGAACTCACCGACCGCGAGATCGTGACCTGGCTGAAGTCGGACGCTTAACCGACTGCGCCACCCAGGCGCCCCCGACTGCGCCACCCAGGCGCCCGTTTTGGGAGTTCTTTAGATATTCTTTGGATAGTTCCAATCCTTTGTCAAATTTACGCCTTAAAGATTTTTGTGGCAGGCTGTGGCTTACAATTTCATTCTCTTAACAGTAACTTTGAAAGAACAGTTTTTAGTTTTAATTTTTATGATAAACAATTTATCAATTTGTAATTTAATGGGTAATGCTTTTGGTTGCATACCTAAGAAATCTTTGCATAAGCCAAGGACACAAAGATTTTCCATGTGTTCTTCTAGAAGTTTCCTAGTATTCAGTTTTGCATTTAGTTCTATGCATTATTTTTAGTTAATTTTTGTGTACAGTGTGACATATGGATTGAGCTAATTATGTATATATATATATATACACATATGGATATGTATATGGATATATACATATGGATACCATTTGTTGAGAAAGGCTATCCTTTCTCCACTGAGTTAGTTGCCTTTGTCAAAAATCAATTGCATGTATGTGTGTATTTATTCTGGCCTATTTGGCTCCATTGATCTATTTTTCTATCTTTATGTCAATACCACACTGCTTTGATTACTGTAGCTTTACTGTAATTCTTGAAATCAGTGTGAGATCCCCAACTCTGCTCTTTTTCAGAGTTGTTTTGGCTATTCTAGGACCTTTGCATTTCCATATAAATTTTAGAATCAGCTTGCCAATTTCTGCAAAAAAGTCTGCTGAGATTTTGCCTGAGATTGCACTGAATCTACAGATCAATCTGGGGAAGAATCAACACCTTAACAAAACTGAGACTTTTGCTACTTGAAGAAAATATGCCTTTCCATTTGTTTAGACTTTTCTCTCAAAAATATTTAGTAGTTTTCAGTGTATAGGTCTTTTATATATTTTGTTAATTTTCAAATTTTTAATTGCAAACGGTATCTTTTAAAAACTGCAACTTCTAGTAGTTGTTTGTATACAAAAATGTAATTGATTTCTGTATATTGATCTGTATCCTGCAATGTTATTAAATTCGGATATTAGTTCTAGTGGCTTTTTTATAGCTTCAACTGGATTTTCTCCATAAACAACCATGTCATCTGCAAATAAAGACAGTTTTACTGCTTCCTGTTTAATCTGTATGGCTTTATTTTTCTTGCGTGACTGCACTGACTAGAACTTCCAGTACAATTTTTTTAAAGGTGTTTAATATTTCTTTTCATTTGTATTTAAAAATAAATCATCAAGGGGCGCCTGGGTGGCTCAGTCGGTTTGGTGTCTGACCTCAGGTCACTATCTCATGGTTTGTGGGTTCAAGCCCGGCGTCGGGCTCTGTGCTGACAGCACAGAGCCTGGAGCCTGCTTCAGATTCTGTGTCTCCCTCTCTCACTGCCCCTCACCCATTCATGCTCTGTCTGTCTCTCAAAAACAAATAAACATTAAAACATAATAATAATAATAAAACTTATCAAGCAAATAATCACAGAATTATAGGGCCTGACAAAGTTTAGCTATATCTAGTTCAGTTTCCTCTTTTTATGTATATAAAAAATAAGATACTGATGGAATCCAGATCTCTGGCCAGAGTTCTTTCCCCTACATAATGGCAATACTCACTACGATCATGTATGATATACAAACTCTACCTCAGGCAATTTTGTTTTTAGTGTATGCTATGTGATATATAAACCCCACCTTGGGCACATTTGTTTCTAATATGTACTATACTATCATTACATTAATGTCTATAGCACATATCTGCAGTAAGCATTACCTAAATTCAGAAAATTGGAACATATGATTCTCCTCCACTGTAATCTTGAATATAAGAGGTGAGAATCCTTGCTTTGTTCCTAATATTAGGAGAAAACATTTAGTATTTCATCACTGAGTATAATGTCAACTGTAGATTTTTTTGTAGATACTCTTTATCAGGTTGTGGAAATTCCTTCCTCTTACTATATTGTTGAGAGCTTTTTATCATAGATCTGTTTTCTATTTTGTCCAATGCTCTTTCTGTGACTAAGAATGTGGGTTTTGTCTTTTATTCTATTAATATGTTGTATTACATTAATTTTGGATGTTCCTTTTTTTTTTTTTTTTTGTATGTGGGTGCCCAGTTATTCTAGGACTTTGTTGAATAGAATAGTGTTCTCCATTGAGTTGCCTTCACTCCTTTTTTAAAGTTCAATTGACAGTATTTTGTTAGTCTATTTCTGGGTTCTCTATTCCATCCCACTGATCTGTTTGTTCTTTCACCAAATACCAAACTGTCTTTATCATGGTGACTACAGTAAGTCTTGAAATTAGATATTGTCAGACCTCTAACTTTGTTCTTCTCTTTCCATACTGTGTTGGCTATTCTGGGTCTTTTGCCTTTCCATATAAACATAGAATCTGTTTGTTAATGTCCATATAATAACTTGCTGGGAATCTGATTGGGATTTAGAGATCACATTGGGAAGAACTGATAATATTGAATTTTCCTATCCAAGAGCATGAAATATCTTTTAAATCTTCTTTGAATTTTCCATCACAGTTTTGTAGTTTTCCTCATATAGATCTTGTACACATTTATTCTTAAATATTTAATTTTTTGGTGCTAATATAAATTGTGTTGTGTTTTAATGTCAAATTCCTATTATTTACTGTTGGTATATAGGATAGCAATTGACACTTGTGTATTAACCTTGCATCCTGAAACCTTACTATAATTTCTTATAGCTCTAGGAGTTTTTTTTGTTGATTCTTTGGAATTTTCTTCATAGACAACCATGCCATCTACAGTTTTATTCCTTCCTTCCCCTTATATCCTTTTCTTGTTCTTACTGCATTAGCAAGGACTTCTATTACAGTGTTGAACATAAGTAGAGAAAGGGGACATCCTTGCCTTGTTCCTCTTAGGGGGAAAGCATCTAGCTTTTCACAATTAAGTATGATGGTAGCTGTAGGGTTTTTGTAGATGTACTTTATCATCCCTCCACTTCCTAGTTTACTGAGACTTTTTATCATGAGTGGATTGTGGATTTTGTAAAATGCTTTTTCTATATCTGTTGATATGATCATATAATTTTTCTTTAGCATGTTGATGCAATGGATTGCATTATTTTCAAATGTTTAAATAGCTTTGCATCCTGGAGTAAATCTCATTTGGTTATGGTGTATAATTCTTTGTATACATTGTTGGATTTGTTAATATTTTGTTGAGTATTATGCATCTATGTTCAGAAGAGATATTGGCCTGTAGTTTTCCTTTCTTGTAATGTATTTATCTGTTTTTGGTATTAGGATAATGCTGCCCTCCATTTTCAAGAAGGAAGTGTGGAGAATTGGTGTCAACTTCTTCAAATATATGGTAAAATTTACCAGTGAGCCCAACTGGGCCTGGTGCTATTTTGGAACAATATTAATTTTTTAGTACATATTGGCCTATTTAGATTATCTATTTCTCCTTGTGAGAATTCTGGTAGATTGTGTCTTTCAAGGAGCTGATTCATTTCATTTAGGTTATCAAATTTGTGGGCATAGAGCTATCTATAATGTTCCTTTATTATCCTTTTAATGCCCGTGGAGTCAATAGTGATGGCTCCTCTTTCATTTCTGATAAGAGTCATTTGTGTCTTTTTTCTTGGTTGGATTGGCTGGAGGTTTACTGATTTTTTACTGTTTATTTATTTTTGAGAAAGAGAGTGGGGGAAGGGCAAAGGGGGAGACACAGAATCCCAAGCAAGCCCCGCACTATCAATGCAGAGCTTTATGCGGGGCTCAATCTCATGACTGTGAGATCATGACCCGAGCTGAAATCAAGTTGGACACTTAACCAACTGAGTAGCCCAGGTGTCCCAGAGCTTATTTAGATCTTTCGTCTTTGCTAATATATATATTCAGTACTATAAGTTTCTAAGTACTGCTTTTCCTGCATCTCATAAAATTTGATTTGTTTGCACATTCATTTAAAATATACATTTTTTTTTTAATTTGAGAGAGAGTGCATGCAAGCAGGGGGGAGGGGCAGAGGGAGACAGAGAGAGAGAAGTGTAGGTAGGCTCCACGTTGTCAGCACAGAGCCTGATGTGGGGCTCGATCCCACAACTCTGGCATCATGACCTGAGCCAAAATCAAGAGTTGGACATTTAACCAACTGAGCAACCCAGGTGCCCCTGTTGAAAACATTTTTTAAAATTTCTCTTGACCCATGTGCTATTTAGAACTATGTTGTTTAATTTTCAAATATTTGGGGATTTTTGACTACACTTATTATTGAATTCTAGTTTAATTCCATTGTGGGCTGAGAGCATACATTGTATAATTTCAATTTTTAAAAATGTATTAAGGTGTGTTTTATGCCCCAGACTGTGGTCTAACTTGGTGAATGTTCCATGTGAACTAAAGGGGAATGAACAGATCTAGTTGAGTGCTGATGGTAAATTATGTTAAATGACGTTAAATTCTGTCACTACTAATTTTCTACCTGCTGAATTTGTCAATGAGTCTCCAATCGATAAAGTTGAAGACTCCAACTATAATAGTGCATCTGTCTGCTTCTCCTTGAAGTTTTATAAGTTTTTCTCTCATGTATTTTTATATTTTATTGCTAGGGCACACACATTAAGGATTATGTCTTCTTGGGAAATTGGCTCCTTTATCATTATGTAATGCCCTCTTTTTTCCCTGATAATTTTCCTTGCTCTCAAGCTGGCTCTGTCTGAAATATCCCTTTTCCAGTTTTTCTTTCAATCAATGTTAGCCTGGTATATCTTTTTCCATTCCTTTACTAGTAATCCATCTGTGTCTTTATATTTAAAGTGAGATCCTAAAGACAACATGTAGTTGGGTCTTAGTTTTTTAATTCTGACAATTTCTTTTAATTGGTATATTTAGATCATTCATATTTAAAGTGATCATTGATAAAGGTAGATTACTACCTAACACATTTGTGTTTTCCATTTGTTGCCCTTCTTCATTTTTTTCTATTTTTGGTATTCTACTTTTTTTTTGTCTTTTATGGTTTTAATTGGGTATTTCATATTCTCTCCTTTATTAGCCTATCAGTTACATTTTCTTTTTTAACCTTTTTAGCGGTTGCCTTAGGTTTTGTAAAATACATTTACAACTAATTCAAGTGTACTTTTGAATAACACTATACTTCTTCACAAAGAGTACAAGAGCCTTAGAGTATTTCCAATTCTTCCCTCTCATCTTTGATAACATTGCTGTCATTTCATTTATTTATAAGGTATGTTAACCAAATACACTGTTGGTGTTATTATTTAACAAACTGTTACCTGTTAGATAAATTGAGAATAAAAAGTAAAATTTGGATTTTAATTTGACTCACATTTAATCTACAGATATTTAAATCCTTACAATTTTGGGTCTTCTCACTTATGAACATGTTACCTATCTACATCTGGGTCTTCTTGTGTCTTTCAGAAATTTAGTAATTTTCTCTAGAAAGTCACATCTTTTAGATTTATTCCTAGGATCATATAATTGTTGACTCCTGTTACATGAAGCATGCAATTACAGATACAATGTTACCTTTTTTCACTTAAACCAGGTTGAGGTGTTTCTTTGCAACTACAGGAGTCCTGATTAATACAGGGAGAATGTCAGGGAATGATGGAGAACTCAAGAGATACATCACTTTGAAAGGGAAAACTAGCATATCCTAAGTGAATTGAAACTTAGGGGCGATTTTGAAAAAATTAAAAGCAGAAAATGGACATATTACACCTATTTGTGTGAAGAAAGAAAGGAGCCATCTATAATGAAAAGGTTTGTAGAGCAAGGTGGGAGGAAATGGACTCGAACCCAGATGTAGTTGAGTACCCAGCTTTATTCGTGTGCCTAAGTGTAGTGTCCAAGAGAGGAAGAGTGCAGTGTGGGGCAGTAGCCAATGACCAGGTGCAGGTACAGTGTAGAATTAACTAGGTGAGCTTTGATCCATATTGCCTAAGTACAAATCCTGACTCAGCCTAGCTGTGTAACTAACTTTTCTGTGTCTGTTTCCTTACCTATGTGATAATTTTTTTTTAAAAAAGTAATAAAAAGTGAGAGAATAATATTGATACCTAACTCACTGGTTAGGATGAGGATTAAATAAACTGATATCCAATAAAGTACTTATAACAATGCTTGACACACAAAGCACATAAGAATGAAGGAGCACTGTTTCCCTAGATGGATCTCCACAAGTACCTTCAAATTTCTGACTTATGAGTCTAGATCAAACATTCGCATAGTTTTCTCACAATTCCTATGTTCAAGTATTTTCTCTTTTAGAATAGATTATCCAGATACTTCCATCATGCATTCTCTTACATTCAGCAGCACAGCAGCACAGTAGAAATGCCCCTCTCCCCAGCCCATGTCTGCCTGCCAGCTGGTCTCTACACACACACACACACACACACACACACACACACACACACACACTGCTCTTTTGGGGGTGTCTTCTAAAACATTCCTTTTTAATTTGCTATAAAGTAAAATATAAAAATTTATTAACAATGAAGAAAAATCAGAAATAAGTCTCAGATACTCCAAAGGAAATGAGATTTAAAATAAATTCTAGAAAGTGGTTATTTTGGTAAGGGCCTGGGACTGGGAAAGGGGACATATATAGTATCTCATCTCTAAAAAAATCTGAAGCAACTATAACTATTGAAATGTGATAAAGCTGGGTGGTGATTATTCTGTGTTTATTATTTTGTTCTCTACACTTTTGTTTGAAACACTTGAAATCATTAAAAGATATAAGTAGTTACTGTGGTAGAAAAGACATAACATGAATGTGGTTGGAGTACAGTAATTACTGTGAAAATAAGCAAGGCTCACGGACTTCTTCATTTTAAAAATCTCATTGAAAAATGCAGGAACACACACACAGACACGCACAGACACACACATGCACACACACACAACTGTGAGGACTGTGAAGATGTATATATAGAGTGAATGGTAATGAAAAAATTCAACAAGGAAACATTTCACTGAAATTAGCTAATATGTATTTATGTTATATATTTATTAACAGTTGGAATAAAAGGATACTAATTTTCAAATTTTCAGAGTTTATTTATAAAGAAAAATACAGAATGATTTTAACAGATAAAGTACCCAGTTTCTACTTATTTTCTTTCTTAGTGGGGGGGGGGGGGGAAGCATATAAAACAACATTGTTGTGGCCTGTTTTGACAAAAACTATAAAAATTTAAGCTTTAGAATGAAGTAATTGTTGCCACCAGGCATGTATATGTTCATCAGTATAAATTAAATTCAGTCTATATCCATACAACCTTTTTCACCCTTTTGCATTATCGTTCGGCTTTGCTTACCCCTTCCGTTCTGCATCATTAGTGCTGCAGAGCAACTATACTCTCAAGTCCTCTGCTTTCCTGTCCCTATGTGAATGTACAGAGGTGCACTTGAAAACACGAGATTCTAAGCAGGGGGGATACCTGGCACATGCTCTCAACTCCTACCAAAGAGAGGGGAGGCTGAATGTCCTCCTAGCCTCCATTCACTCCTCCTTTACTTTTATTCCCATTAGGCCTACTTGGCATCCTTGCTAAGATTCATAGGAGAGCAGGATTCTGCACTAAGATGAAGAACCAGGAAATCAGTATGGGCACTTCCCTGCCCCCCCGTGGTGCACCGGGAACACAAGCAGGCCAGAGCGGTCTGACCCTCTGCAGGATGGGGCACTAAATTCACAGCCAAATGAAAGAAGGGGAGATAGAGAAGCAGTGATTCTGTGCACTAGAACAGACTGGATATTTGCTGCAGGTACTGTCTCTGTGTCTCTGACCTGTCAGCAGTACGAGGTCTAGTGAGGATCTTCAGGTAAGTGCCCTCATGATCAGTGGGCCCACAGGAGCCTTGGGGGAGGCTGGGAAACAGCACGTCCCACAGGTGAAAATCTTAACTGGGCCACATTGGTTTTTTTTTTTAATTGCAAAAATAGTAACATTATAGAAAATGCTTATAATAGGAATAAGAAATCATAGAAACTCACTGCTGCAACAGTGTTTTCATGGCCTCCTCCTTTATTGACTTCATTGAGACTTACAACCTAAGTGTCTGATCTTTTTATTTAACATTATCCCAAACAGTAACAATGTTAGTTATGATTAAGAAGAAAGCAGGGCATTTGAAGTGAGGAGCGTTTGTACAGGGTCTTTGCCTGGGACCACCCCACAAGCTTCTCTGGGTAATGGAGGTAAGGGGGCTCCTTTGGTAGGGCAGATGGTAGAGGCTTAACCTATATCTCTCTAGGCCAGAGCCCTGGGCTTGGCTAATCTGGTCTGTGTGAAAACCCTGTCCCCAAAAGGATTCTGCTGATAAAAGGTACCCACCTTGTTCCTGTAAAAACAATACAAGAAAGCAGGGCTGGTGTACCTCCAACCAGGTCTCCAAGGGGGCATGATAAAGGGACTGAAAGATGCCATTTAAGGACCAATTTTATTCAGACCACTTCTCAGCCTGCCTTTCCCAAGTTTCTGTATCCACCTGAATGTAAACTTTCTAAAAGAAATGCCTCAGACTGCTCCATTGCCCTCTCAGCCTAGGACCAGGTAAAAGAATTAAATAATGATCAACAAAATCTTCATCCAGAACAGCTGCTGTCTACTATTGCCCCAGCCTCTGGGCTGCATCATTACCTCTGAACACGAAACCACCAAGGGGCAGTCTGGTCCAACAACGAGCCATTTCCTCCTAGGGAAAACTGGTTACATGTGCAAAGACCCTCTTCGAGAGCCACATGCCCACCTCCTGGCCCTCAGGGGCTTTCCTCTCCTGGTCTCAGCTGGGCCATCAATTCTTTGAGAAGATGCTATTGGGCTGCAAATGGGTAGGAGGCAGCAGGTGGAAACTGCTGGCATACTGGGGAGTTGGCCAGGGCCTCTGGGGACCAAGTCCTTCAAATTCAACACCTACCACCATGTCAAGACCACAATAAATGTTCAATAATATTTAAATAATGATTGAACAAAATTAAATTAACAAGAAACCCATGATACTCTATGTAGAAAGCCCTAAGACTGCACCAAAAAATTGTTAAAACTAATACGTGAATTCAGCAAAGTCACAGGACATAAAATCAGCATAGCATACAGAAATCTGTTGTATTTCTTTTGAACACCAATAATGAAGCAGAAAAAGAAATCAAGGAATCAATCCCATTTACAATTGCACCAAAAACAGTAAGATACCTAGGAATAAACCTAATCAAAGAAGTAAAAGATCTGTACTCTGAAAACAATAGAATACTTGTGAAAGAAATTGAAGACCACACAAAAAATTGGGAAAAAATCCCATGCTCATGGATTGGAAGAACAAACATTGTTAAACTGTCTATAGTACCCAAAGCAATCTACACATTTAATGCAATCCCTATCAAAATACCACAGGCACTTTTCACAGAGCTAGAACAAACAACCCTCAAATTTGTATGGAACCACAAAAGACTCCAAATAGCCAAAGCAATCCTGAAAAACAATAGCAAAGCTGGAGACATCGCAATTCCAGACTTCAAGCTATATTACAAAGCTGTAGTCATCAAGGCAGTATGGTACTGGCACAAAAACAGACACATGGATCAATGAAAGAGAATAGAAAGCCCAGAAATAGACCCACAACTGTATGGTAGTGTAATCTTCGACAAAGCAGGAAAGAATATCCACTGGAAAAAAAGACAAGTCTCTTCAACAAATGGTGTTGGGAAAACTGCACAGTGACATGCTGAAGAATGAAACTGGACCACTTTCTTACACCATACAAAAATTAATTCAAAATGGATGAAAGACCCCAATGTGAGAGGTCAAAATCTTGAAGGAGAATGGAGAACACAGGTAGCAACCTCTCTGACCTCGGCCAGAGCAATTTCTTATTAGATGCATCTCAGGAGGCAAGGGAAACAAAAGCAAACATGAACACTGGGACCTCATCAAGATAAAAAGCTTCTGCACAGTGAAAGAAACAGTCAACAAAACTAAGAGTCAGCCTACAGAATGGGAGAAGCTATTTGCAAATGACATAGCTGATAAAGGGTTTGTATCCAAAATTTGTAAAGAACTTATCAAACTCAACACCCAAAAAACAAATAATCCAATTCAGAAATGCACAGAAAACATGAATAGATTTCTTTCCAAAGAAGACATCCAGATGGCTAACAGACACATGAGAAGATTCTCAGTATCACTCATCATGAGGGAAATAAAATCAAAACCATGATGAGATACCACCTCACACCTGTCAGAATGGCTAAAATTAGCAACACAGGAAACAACAAATGTTGCTGTGGATGCAGAGAAAGGGGAACCCTCTTACCCTGTTGGTGAGAATGCAAACTGGTGCAGCCACTGTGGAAAACAGTATGGAGGTTTCTCAAAAAGTTAAAAATAGAACTATTGTACAACCCCGCAATTACACTACTAGGTATTTACCCAAAGGATAAAAAATACAGATCCGAAGGGCTACATCCACCCCAATGTTTGTAGCAGCATTATCAACAATAGTCAAACTACAGAAAGAGCCCAAATGTCCACTGACTTATGAATGGATAAAGAAGAAGTGGTATATATACACAATGGAACACTACTCAGCCATCAAAAAGAATGAAATCTTGCCATTTGCAACAGTGTGCATGGAGCTAGAGTGTATTATGCTAAGTGAAATAAGTCAGTGAGAAAAAGACAAATATACGATTTCACTCATATATGGAATTTAAGAAACAAAACAGATGAATATGGGAAGGGGGAAGAAAGAGAGAGAGAACCAAACCATAATGGGTTGATGGAGGAAGGTAGGTGGGAGATGGGCTAAATGAGTGATGGGTACTAAGGAAGGCACTTGTGATGAGCACTGGGTGTTATATGTAAGTGATGATTCACTAAATTCTACTCCCAAAACCAATGTTACACAATATGTTAACTAACTAGAATTTATATAAAAAAATTGAAAAAGAAACAAAACAAAACAAAACAAAACAAAACAAAACAAAACAAAATAAGAAACAAGAAATCCATAGCAGAAGAAAAGCTCTAGGGGTGGGAAGTGTGTGAGTACGCATGGGGGAGAGCCCTTCCCTCTCCCAGAACTTCCTTGGGCTGCTAATATGCCTTCTTCCATACATGGAACCCTTGGAGGTCCAAGTGGCCTCGCACTTGGAGGGAAGTGAGCAGACTGAGGATGGGGGTATGTGTTTAGACTACGTGTCAGGGGTGGGAGAGGTGTCACACAAGTCATAGGCTGCACAGGGTTTCATTCCCAGCCCTCAACTTGTAAGATTCCTCCAGGGGCAGACACTGAGCCCAACCTGGCTGGGCCCTGATAAGCCCGAACACTCTCAGGAGCAGAAGGCCAGTGAAGGCAACTCACTACCCCAGAGCCATTCACATTTTTCTTACACAGGTAGTCCATGTTCATTATGGAAAAAAGCCACATTACTCTTTATTGGATGCTAGTGCCAACACTGGCCTCCTTCTCTCCATGCACAGGGGCATGTAGGCAAGGGGTTCCGTCCCCCGGCTGGGATGCAGTGGAAGCCTGGCCCCACTACCACTCTCCTAGGGCCAGCACCCTCTTCAGTGCCTGGGGCTGCTCAGGTTTGTTCAAATTCCTGTTCACAGTAGCCTATATTGAGGGGTTGGGCCTGGACACCTCGCCTGCAAGAGGACATGAAGAAACAGGGCGAGATGAGCCATTCAGACAGGAGTCAGTCTGAGGCCCCAGCAACACCTCCACCACAACCAACAGTCTCCCCCCACCCCCCGACTTCTCCTATTTCAGTGGATTTCAAACTGCCCCTGTACACCAGAATTGCTCAGGTATCTCTCATTTCCAGAGATTCTTGCTTGGACTGGGGTCATGTGTTGGCAAGAATCTGACAGGCGCTCCAGGTGATTTTGATACAGAGACATCCAGGAATTTGGGGGGACACATCCCTATTTCTAATCTGCTTATCTCTGTACCCGAGTCCCAAATAACTCAGTACTTTTAGAAAAGAGTTGATGCCTAAGGGGTGCCTAGTGTTCTTGGCCCACTGAGCCCACCTTTAATGGCTCAAATGCTCTAAATGCAGTGGCAGTGGGGAACTAATGTGCTGTCCTGTCCCTGCAGAGGTGTGGACATGAAATCCTTTTTAGCTTCACCAATTCCAGGATGTGACCAATCTCCATAGAGGACCTCTGGGCATGCCTCCTTTATTATCCAAGTGAGCAACGTGCTTAGAGATGGTAAGGAACAGGCTCAAAGTTGCCCAGTGAATTACAGATAGTTGAAGCCTAGACCTTGCCATGGCTCGCTCTCAGCTCAGCACTAGGCTGTATCCACCAAGTCCTCAAGACTTAGTCAATAAATAAAACAGGGAAATGACCACCTTACTCAGGCCCATCCCCAACACTGGCACAGGTGTCACAGGAGTCCATAAAGGCATAACCATGGCTAAACACATAGACTTTGAAGTTGGCTTGGATCAAATCCTGGTTCTGAGTGATTTTGGACTGGTTACTTAACTTCTCTGTGCCTCACTGCCTATCTCTAAAGTGGGAATAAAACTACCTACCTTACAGAGTTGTGGTTGAGATTCAATGAGATAATGCCCATAGAGAGCTGTGAACAGTGCCTGCTACACAGTAACCCTCTGTCAGCATTAGTTATTACTAGTATTCTTTTCCTGTCAGTAAGCCCCCACTTGCCCACCACTGTGGGAAGGCCCCAACACGGCCTGCTTGCTTACCTTAGCAGCTCACAGCGGAACCGTGTCAGACGTTTAAAGGCCAAGTCCAGGTTAGTCACCGACTTGTTGCTCCATAGCCTCTCAGCAACGGCTGCTGCTCTGGGCCTGGAGGGAAGGGTTGTGTACCAGGTTGGCTCCCACATTCCCTGCAAAGGTTCTGGACACCCACAGGCTACTCTCTCTTATTTAGGCACCCTAGACTCACGGTCAAGGTTATTCAGAGCAACAACCTGGCTGGAGGGCTCCTAGGGACTTCTAGGGCTCAGCTCCATCGTCATTAAGGTACACATCATTGATCCCACTCTCCTCCTCTCCCAAAGATATGGTACCAGAGTAAGTTGTAAAGGCATCACGAACTGTTATTGACGGGAGCAACAGGTGTTCTCAGAATGTACAATCTGCATACCCAGCCAGGCCTGGTCAAGCTGCTAGGAAAACAGCATTAAGGAAGTCTTATCACAGGAATCATGAACTTAAGTGCTGGGTCCCAAGCAAGTCATCTGTGCTTTCCAGGCCTCACTGTCTCTATCTGTGAAGTGAGGATAACAAACCTTATCCCGTGTGGAAGTTACGTAGGTGAGTATAATGTACAAACAGAAGGATCACTCCAATGCTCCTTCTCTCAGGCCTTCTCTCAGGAGGTACTTGCTGGGGGTGACTGAACAGGAATGAGTCTATAAAGAAGAACCCATGCCCACAAGCCCAGCACCCACGTCCTCAGGAAACCCTTACCAGAGTCTGGGGACCAGATTTGTGCTGTCCACATACTCTCCCCACATACAGGCCTCTCCACCAATCACTAGAGCCTTCTGCTGAGCGCCACCTGAGAAAACAAGCAACAACAGGCTGCTGGGAACAAGGGGAGTAACCCTAGGCTTTCTACCACCTTCCCAATGTAGCCCTCTCTTCAAACAGCTCATCTCATCTAACCTGAAAGGTCTAGCCCAGACCCTGCTGTCTCCCGCTCTGTGCACCAGCCTGATCTGGTCAGCTAGGAGAGCTCCCTGCTTTCACCTTCAAATTCCAGGGGCTCCACCACGTAGAGATCTCTCCAGTCAGGGCCATAAGTTATGTGATTCAGGTACCAGGGGGCAGACAGCAGGGCACGCAAGCCAGCTCTGGTAATTAGCTCCAGCTCCTTCAAATAATTTACTGGTACCTCTTCTCGCCATACCTGGATGATTGTATCTGGAGGAACCTGTCACAAAAGGTCAAATGGCAGTGATGGCACATAGCTGAGGAGATTTCTGGCCCACATTCTTATGCAAGCAAACCAGGCCAAGGGGTATGTGGCCGCTCTGTTCCCGAGCAGCAAAGTATTTCTCCATGATTCCTAACTATTGAGTTCCCAGCCCAGTGCAGAAGCCAGGGATTCTATTGGTCCTAGGAGTCCTCCCAGCTGCTTCCTCTTTCAGTCCTCCTACAGCCTCCTTGTCCACAATGAGATAGTAATACCGGCTGTAAGCTAAGGGAGGCAAGCAGTGGGGCCCAGGAGACTCGTCAAGAGCTACCATGTCAAAGAATCCCCAGATGTTTCTGAGGATGAGATAAAGTTCCCATAGAACCCCTCCATTTGGCAAGAGGCTGGGCTCTAACTGATCAAAAATGAAGAAGGTAGCCCTGCTCCCAGACCTGGAAGACCTTAGTCTATGACTCAGGAAGGAAAATCCAACCCAGCATGCCAGTCTCAGGAATCCTAAGTAACCCAGCAGCAGAAATAACTCTTGATCAGTTTGTGCTGAGGGAAGATAGACAGAAGCTCTGACACTCACACCCAGTCTGACACTCAGACTTCTGTGACCTTTCTGGAGGAGAAAATGGAGAGATGGCCCCCGGTGCTCTGAACAGTAAAGCCTAATCTAAACTCCAGGTGGACCAGTTTGTGCAGAGGCAGGAAAGGGTTGAGAGACCAAAGGGAAGCACTACAGGTGGCTCCTTCTCTCTATGCCCCTGGCTCACCTTTACTTTATTATCAAACACTTCCTGCCACACCACATAACCTTTGCCATAGGCAGAGACGATGTTCAGCAGTCTGGAGAGTAAAGAAAGGGTCTGGTCAGCTCAAACAGGTTCTAGGCTGTTGGTGCCAGTAGGGGTTCAGGCTGGCTAGGGGCCCATTCCTAATTGGGCAGTGTCTTCCCCAGTTGGGAGCTGACTACTCCAAAGCTGAAAGGATAGAACAAAGTACCCTTTCAGGGGCCCAGAGGGTGGTCAAGCAGGGCCTGGTCCTGGTATGAAAAGAGAGGACCCCATAAGGAGGTAATCCCAAGGGACCTTGCCCACCCTCTTTCCTTCCTCACGTCTGGATGTAGAAGGACTCCAGCTGCTTGAAGTCATTACCAAAGCCTTTCATCTTCATAAAGGCCTGGATATCTGGGTTGGACCTCCTGAATCCCAAGAGAAAATGGAGATTAATTCTTTCAACAGCCTCAAAAACTTGGCGATTAGTCACCTGGCCTCCCACAACTTCTTTTCTTCACTTGAAAAACTAATCAACTTTGGATCTCAGAGCCCCTAAATACGGCAGGTGTGGCTGAACAAAGCTGTGTGATGGGGGCCATTGACACAGGCTGAGAAAGGATGAGTTTGGACCTGAAGAGCTTTAAATTCAAACTCTCAACAAGAACGCACATTAACTTGTCTCGACTACAGCATGTGGGTTTGAGGTCTTGGTTTGGGGCTCTGGCACACTGGATTCTGGCTTCTCTGTTTAACCCCCTATCCACGCATATTTTGCTTTTCCCTTAAGATTGATTCTTTATTCCAGATTGGTACAAGTGTTGCTGTTACCTGCTGCACTTCCCTCCCCCAACAACGTTTATATTTTGCTCACATTTCCTCCTGGAATGTTTTCTCCCTCCTCTACTGCTCAAAAAAGCCAACTATTTCCCCAGATCCAGTTCTAGTGCCCACTTCTCAGAGAAGCCCATCAACCTCTCTTGAGCTAAGTAAATCTGAGGGTTTGAATCTTACAGTTTAATACCTAGTAAACAATTACAAAAAAAAAAATTGCATATAGTATTCTCAAATTCACCTGTGTCTTCACTCTTCAACCAGACTATTTTAAGTCTTCAAAAGTGGGAATTATTTTTCCCTATCCTAGATTTTCCGAGGACAATTCTGTGCCCATATCTGGTTCTTCCATATGTATCTCAAGGACATAACAGGAGGAAGGGATAGTTTCATATTCACAACCTTGCCAAAATCAGGTAGGGCCTCAATACAGGGGTAAGAGGAAAGACCTAAGACTTGAGCCATCTGGACTGAGACTGTTCTCAGAAGTTAGCCCCTGAGGAGTACCTGAGATAGGTAGCCTCTCAGGAGCTAACCTCTATTCTGAGTGAGCAATTCCACACAGGCAGCAATGGGAAAACCAAAGGGGATCATACCAGCAGGTGAAATCAACCTCATCTCCTCCAAGGTGAAGATAAAAATCTGGGAAGACAGAGCTGACCTCCAAGAAAAATGTGCTCATGAATTCATAGGTAGTATTGAGAATGGGATTCACTGGTCCGAAGGTGCCAGAGGGACGAGACCCAGAGTAGCAAGGAGTCAATAATCCAGGGAAACCTAAGCCGACAAAGAACCCCACATAAGTGTCACAAATACATAGAAACCCCCCCGCCCCCCACAGTCATATACTTAAGGACATTAAGTTGCACAAAGTAAGATATTGTGCTCATGAAAACTGCAATGCACATAAGTAGGAACATCAAGCACTCACATACACTGGTGACCATGAACTTTTAGTCACAGTCAAAGAAATAAAAATATATTCACTATCATGAGTCTGGGTTACAGCCAGACTGCCATCAACATACACACTCTTGCCTTGACATATTGCTTCCAGCAGGGGTCACTCTTGCTCCCAAAGGCTGCTCTCCTACTGCCTTTAGGCAGGAAAGCAGAGAGCCTGATGCTGCCAAACTGACAAAATCTTTCTTCCGCTCTAGGGCACAAATTGCAAGAGCATCATTAAGACAAAGGCATCTGAGAAGAATCTGCCCAGAGGTTAATACTAAGAAGTGGCCTCCTTTGTCCAAAATAAATTCTGCCTATCTAAATTCCCAGGTGGAAGTTATTGATGGAAACCATTCTTCCAGGGACCAAGGCCAGGCACACCACATCCAAGAGTCAATGCCCTGAAGCCCACTGAGGGGGACCAGTAGGCTCCCTCTATCCGACATTATTCTTACCTGGTCCCCAGGACAGAGTGTGGCCAGGAGTGTCAAACTCTGCCAACACACGGATACCCCGAAGCCGTGCATATTCAATCACTTCTTTCACATCTTGTGCTGTGTAGACATGGGTGACAGGATTGTAGGACCCCTGAAAGGCAAGAGACACCCAAAACAATCTCACTTCCTGAAGGCTAGCAGAGTAGAAGACACTCAAAATGCCTTCAGGACTCCCTGGATATCAGAAAATCTACCTACGGGTTTTTTTTGTTGTTGTTTTAATGTTTATTTATTTCGGAGACAGAGAGAGACAGAGCATGAGCGGGGGAGGGGCAGAGAGAGAGGGAGACACAATCCGAACCAAGCTCCAGGCTCTGAGCTGTCAGCACAGAGCCCGACGCGAAGCTTGAACTCACAGAGCACGAGATCACAACCTGAGCCGAAGTCGGACGCTCAACTGACTGAGCCACCCGGGCACCCCAACCTACACAGCTCTTTGGTATCAGGGACTATCTCCAAGGACCTTTATCAGAATTTCCCACAAAGCTATCACATCTATTGCTTTATCTGAGTGTCAAAATGCCAGTGAGACAAGGTAGGTAACAGAATATAAACAAACAAACAACACCAGGAGAGATTATCTCCTAGTTGTCACAGTGAAAATTAATGCAAAGTTTGACTCAAACTTAGGTCTCCTGATTCCAAATCCAGTGCCCTTCCTCTAAGTCAGTATGTCTCTAAAACTGGCTGGTTAGGATGAGAGCCAGTGTCCTTGCCAGCAGGGCCATAGTCAGGCTCAGACATCAGCTCATAAACTTGGTCTTGGAGAAATTGAGACATACCTTTCTGGTGAGCTCTGGAAAAGTGAAGCTCTCATATGGGAAGGAAGAGTCATCGACCAGATGCCAGTGGAACACGTTGAATTTATTGTATGCCATGACGTCCTGTAGACCAGAGCACATGCTATGAGCCCACCACAGCTTCTCCACTTTCCCAAGGTAGACATACAGGCAGGCTGCTCCACATACCTCAATAGGCCCAGCCTGCCCCAGCTTCTTGATAAGTGTTCATAGGGTCTATCTATCAAATCTTCCGACCAGGGAGTGCCTGCCATAGAGGGAAGACCTAGCACATTCCTTCTTCTGCCAAGGCACATCCGAAGATGGCTGACAGAGGCAGCGCCTCCTCTTTTTGAAATGAATTTTAGCCACACCGAAAGGATGGCTGAAACGATGTGGTACACTGGTCTTCCAAAAGCACCACAGTACCTTGAAGACTAATACTTCTTCCTGCCATTTGTTTTAGGTTGTCTGACTAACGTTTATCCGAACTGTGAAGTCTATTGTTGAATTTAGTTATCTCATAGCCTATAAACCTCAGAGCCGAGACTGACAGATGTGTCTACTGCTTTCATTCCATCAGAGGAGCAAAGGAAAAGGTAGATACATGAGTTGGATCAGCAACTGTAAGATAAGACTGCTCATGAAACTCAAAATAGGAACATCGCCAGCTATGTTTGAGTATCTTTCCTGTGACTTTGTCCTAAGCTAAACTGCTATGTCAAAAAAACCAATTCCCCAAATCACCTTCTGCATTCCTGGAGATAACCTGGACATTGGTTGGTCCAGAGTAGCCAGTGGGATAGATTTAAAGCCTTCTTTTTTTTTTTTTTTTTTTTTTAAAGAGCGGGTCATCTTTTCCATTTTCTGAGGAGCTCCTAAAGTTACATACATTCCCCCTGTAACTCTTTAGGAATATGGCAACTGGCCTATCCCTGCCCCAACACCCCAGAACACTAAGGGAAAAGATGGCCTTAAGGCCTGGGTACCAGAGTGTCCAGGATGCTAGTCAGTGGCAGGTAATGGCGAGACGTATCCAACAACAAGCCCCGGTGAGAGAAGCGGGGGAAGTCTTCAATCTCAGTCTTGTTGATAAAGAACTGTGTGGATCAAACATTGAAGCAGTCAGGATTCAAAGGGAACTCACCATGGGAATGGAGGGGGGATGAGGAAAAGTCTCTTAATCTTTCAAAAGCCAATCTATAACTGTTCTGTAGAATAACTATCTCTCCAAATGCCCCACATCTCTACCTCAATGACCACCAGGAGGCACCTGTCAGAGAGTAACAGTCCCACACTAGCCATATAGAGCTGTCCCACACACCACTCAGCCTACAAATTCTGGATTTTCACTTTCATCTGTTTCCTTTTTTTTTTTTTTAAGTTTATTTATTTTGAGAGAGAGAGAGAGAGAGAGAGAGTGAGAGCGAGCATGCGCACACATGTGCGTGAGCAAGGTAGGGGCAGAGAGAGAGAGAGAGGAAGAAACAGAATCCCAAGCAGGCTCTGCACTTCAGCGTGGAGCCCCATGCAGAGCTCAATCTCACAAACCGTGAGATCATGCCCTGAGCTGAAATCAAGAGTTGGACACTTAACCGAATGAGCCTCCGAGGCGCCCCTGTTTATTTTCTTTAAAACAGTGTGGTCTCAAGGTCATTACTCAGGGGAACTGAATTACAGTGATTCCAAACAGGCCAAATCTACCAAACCAGTTTCTACCCACACCTCCTTCTAACTCTTGCTGGGGCCATCTTGAGCCACCAGGACTCTGTGTAAGGCAATAAGTTATTCTCTGGACTCTCAACATTGAGAGACAACTCCAGAGATTTAAAAGGAGCCTCTTTGGAGGGCCCCCACTTACCGTGCCCTCGGGAGATCTCCAAATTAGCTGGCTAAAAGTCTCCAGACCTATGGGGAAGTAGAGAGGCAGGGTAAAGGCTTAGAGAGGTGGGGAAAAAGATGCACCCATTTGGAAGGTTCCCAATGTGGCAGAGGAGAATGCCTGGGCACACAATAAAAGCAGGTGTAGTACGGGCTTAATGAGTCTCACACGGATGCAAAGGGGATACTAGGAAGCCGGTAGCTATTTTTACTCTGTATTTTATTTTGGGAGGTAGCAGTGTAAGGGTAGCAGATTAGTACCCCTCCTTGAACACACCCTCAAAACCCACAAGCCTCTTATCCATAATTTCCAAGCCTTGAACTCACAAGAGTATTAAGAGAGGCCAAGATGTGTGCTTGTGTGGAGAGGTGCAGGGACAAGCCAGTTCACACATTTAAGGCTTTCCATAATTAATACTGATCAGGAGCTAAGGAAACAGAGAAAAAAGGGTCCTCAATCTACTGCCGCTTCTATTATCCCAGATTGAATTGTGAAAAAGTGATCATAAGCTTAAGTTTCCAAGGAGCCTGGGTCCACGGCTGGACCTAGAAGACAAAGAATCATCCACCTTTCCTCTTCAGAGCTTGAGAAGGAAACCAGCTATAAGGAGAGAGCTGAAGTATGGTAGGCAGCAAATGCCCCAGTCCAGTGGACACAGACTCCTAGATTCTGGTAAGGCCTAAGGGCAGGCATGCGGAGTCCAGAGCATTGTATGGATTCAACAGCTAAAGCCCCTCTTCTGAAAACCTAGCAGAGGCCCTGTGAAGGATTTCCAGAGTCTCAAAATTTCAGAATGAAAGAATCTGAAATCTTGACAGTCACTCGGCATCTGCTTCAAGGCAGACTGCTTCTATACCGTTTTGGCTTCTTTCTACCCTGACTCTGACACCCAAAATTCTGGAGTCCCAGATTTTCCCTTATCTCAACCTGACTAATCATTAGCCCCTGCATGAAAGGTGTAAGAGAGCAGAAAGGGGAATCAGCATGCTGTTTCTCCAAAACACAGGAGAGGGAAGAGGAGGGGTAAGTGAACAAAGACAGACCAAAACAAGGTTTGAAATTCTGTTTAGAATTTCCCTACTCATTCACCAGCAGAAGTTTTACAAAAGTAGTAGAGGTATCTGGCTAAGTCTATATCTAAGGACCAAATACCTTTTCAGTAAACCAAGAGGAAGGGCACAGCCCCTCACCTGTTAGCTAAGAAAGTCTTCATTTCTCCTGAAATAATCTAGTTCTGCATGTTTTACTACTATTTACTTCTTTTGTGACATTTATCTATTTCTTGTGATATGGTTGTCCTTAACAATGCATCTTTCTAATAATGTGTGTTTAGTGAAAGCCGAACGGGCAGTGTTGTGGTGGGGTTCCCAAGCAGCCTGTCCCCTGCGGCACCGAGCATCAGCCTGCTGGGCCTCTCACTGCTGCCCCAGAGCACCTGCCCAGGAGGGCCACTGCTGCCGCTGCCCAGGCTGACACCCATCAATTTCTTGGGACAGCTGTAAGGAGAACACTCCCTTCAGGGAGACCGGGAAACACTCCAACTGATCTCCGTAAAGAAAGCTTCCTAAAGTGGGGGTATGTGCCGGACCCTCAGCCCTATTCTCCCAACCCACCGATGCCAACCTTCCCACATCACCCCTTTCTCCCCGTCCCAGCATCAGCTCCCATGTTACCTCGGAGAGCTCCCCAGACAGTCTCAGAGAGGAGGAAACAATGATCATCATTTATGACCAGCGTGTCTGAAATGACAGAAATGACTCCATTGGTTAAGGATTCTACTCTCAGATTACAGATCACATGTTCTGTGTAAATCCTTGGATTAAAAAACAGCAGAAAAATCACATTTTTTTTCCATTCAAAGAGGAGACATCCCCAGAGGAGAGCATCTGCAGGTCAGCTAGGCCTTGGACTAGAGTGAGAGGGAGGTCACCCAGCAGCTCTGCAGGCCTTAAAAGATAATGCATGATGAGGGTCTGGCTAGAGCAGAAAAACACCACCTGCCTTGTGGTTCAGTTTCCTCCCCCTCCAGAAACATGAGTTTCCACCAGCCCTTAGCTGAGAGTATGAAGGGGACAGGGATGCTTGGAGGCATGTGTCCAGGTTACAATGTTCCCAAAGCCTTTGTAATCACCCTCCTCTCCCTTCATTTTCAGGTTTCATTCAGCTACTTCATCCAAGAATGAGAGGAGGAAGCCAAGACTAGAACGTTCACTTTGAAGACTGAGAAGTTCCCAACTGCTGCTGCTCAGGGGCACGGAGGCATCACAGTGCTAATGATTTGGCTTTATTTCAATCATTATGTCCAAAAACTCTAGTCATGCCCAAAAACTCCTTTTCTCTTAAAGAAAATCAGCAAATTCCTAAAATGGCATTGGAATTATATGCAGTTCAGAAGACAAGTGTCCTATGGGACTCGGTGAAAAGCCAATGTGACATTCCACAGTCAACCTTCAGACAGTGGTTAGAGTTCATACAAAAGATTCCCCTCTGTGTCTCTCAGCACTTGGTGACCTTGGGTATCCACAGTCATGGAGGGCTCTGGGCCTAGCATCAGGAGCTTAGGCCAGGACAACCAGAGTTATATCCCCAGACAAGTGCTTCCTCTTCTAGAACAGGGAACGGGGTGGCACTTACAATTTTCCACCGACTCCAAAGAAGGAAGCTGGTCACATCCAGGAAGGACCACAAGGATAACCAATGAATTCTTCTCCGGTGTATGCTGTTTTCCTGCAAGGACAGGGTAAACTCAACATGGCTGACCTGTCACCAGAAGCTAACAGGCAAAACCAAGGTCTCATAGGAAGGTCCCTAACCCTAGTCCCTTCTGCTCGCATGCGTGTGGGGAGAGGCAAGGGAGGACGGGGCATTTACCCTTGCCACAGACACTGCCTCATCACTTGTTCAACTTTTTCATTTTCGTTGTGCTGCCCTCTCTCCCATAACCCGCCCTGACCCATGTATCAAAGATCTGGCAGCAGCTCTTTGTAGCCAGGGCTCTCTATTTCTAGTTTGGGTACAGTAAGCACATGATTCCGACACCTCAACAACTGCTTCTAAACTAGAGACAGCTCGAGAGCACTTCTACCCAAAGTGTGGTCTGCAGATTAGCTGCTGACTTGCAAACTGTGCTACTGGTTGAAAGGAAAGATACTGATAGACAGAAAGCTTATACAATGCTGGAATGTAAATCAATTATGTCAGAATAAACACACTGTTCAGTTCTAACATTTTTTCATTACACATTTGTTTTGATGAAGGGAATAGTTTTACATTCTGGCGTACCTCCCCTCTCACTTCAGACTGTCACTTGAAGTCGCACTGTTCTTGAGGGCTCCAGGTGAAGGGTTTCCCATTTTGTAAAAGCTCAGGAGCTGATGCAAGCACACGAAGCAGATGACAGAAGGATCTCCTATGCAAAGGAGGCCTGAGATAATCTAGCTGGTGCCCCAGCAAAGGGACACGGTCACCATCCCATCCTGCTTCCTTCCCTCTCCCAAACAGGTTCTCTGTCTGAGGCAGACTTCTGTCTAGCAGTGGGAAGCCATCCAGTATGAGCCAACATTGAGCATAGTTCTACAGATGCCACCCCTCCCCACCGAAAAAAATAAAAGAGCCAAAGCCAAGATACTAAAGTGCTGTCTCTCCTCCTCCTCCTAAGGGTTCTTCCTTGTGACCTTTGAGGTGGTTCTGATTGTACAGCTCCAAGCCTGAACCCGAATGTGCCCCTTTCTATTCTTTTCTGGGGCCACATACATCCACACTGGTACCACCACAACCATGACTTCCTATGGAACCACAAAGTCAGGGATAGGATAGTCTGGAAAAAGGCAGGGTGAGAATTCAGAACCAAACTGGATCCCTTATGGTATCCATCTCTAGGCACAAGGAATCCAAGAGCCTTGAGCCATTTCAAGGAAGCCTTCAAGGAGCTCAAACTGCTTGAGCACTACCACATGGCCGCATCTCAGCTCACAGATTTGCCAAGAAGCAAGCCAATAAGGAGCCCATTCCTACCACCATAAGCAAATGCATTCTTTCCCCTCCCTGTAAATAACCTGTATCCCAAACTAATACCTGCCTAAATCCTGCAGGGAAAAGGAAATGTGAGGCTACTCTGGGCCAGGCCAACTCACTACTCTATTCTAAACCCTGAAAACTCATCCCCAGCAAGACAGGACGACCAGACTGTCAGGGCAGAAACTACCTTCAAAGCAGAATCTGTAGGGCCCTCCCAAGCTCCCCAGGCAGAGAAGCCATCTCTACAAACCCCAAAGACCAAGGAGGACTTAACTGAGAGGGAGGAGTGAAAAAAACTACAAAAGAATATTCTTCCTTAAACTATGCCCTCATCCCTCTCTTCCTCACCCCCATTCCAATCCCACACATCACAGTGCCCCAGTATCATTGTGTGGAGGAGGGATCATCTGCATATCTATCCAAAAGAGGGCAAAAGTCCTGGGCTTTAAGTGTTAATTCCGTGGACTTCAGGCTACCAAGCTGAGGAGAAATCACAACTATCCGTGTACAACTGCCATGGTCACTGTCCTAATGACACGAGAGGCTGTACAAATACTAGGTTTATCTGAACAATTGCTTGGAACATAAGAAAACATCTAGCTTCTGTTTTGTTGTTAGTATATTTTTATTTTTCTAAAACACACCTGCGGGCCATTCTCTAAATCCATAGTCCCTTTGGGGGAGGGTGGTAGACTCCTTACAAGACCTGATGAAGAAGAAAATGAAAATGAAAGGATTTTTTCCCCTAGAACAATGCCCCTAACTAAGGGCTTATCCCTCCGCCCCCTGCCACTAATCTTATGGTGAAGATTCCCTATCCTAAATGCTCTCAGTGACTCACTTGGGTTTGGGCTGATAAAGGAGATACAGAATCATGGCTGCTATTTAAACAAGTTATGAGGGGGAAGGTCTGGAGGCAGTGGTAATGTGAGAACTGGCAAAACAGGAGGGACACTGGGTCACTTAAAAGGATATAAACAGTGTATCATCATTGTGGTTTTCCGCCTCCAAGTTGCTACCCTGAAGCAAGCAGGAAATAGGCAAGGGACAGGCCAGCTGCCTCTATATGCACCCACACGCTCTGCACTGGGAAGAACTGAGGTGTAGGAAACATGGCCCGGAACACTCAACAATGAGCCTGGCTGGGACAACAGGAAATTCTGAAGTCTCAAGTGCTCAGGAAGAAGCATGACCAACAGAGCACTGAGCAGGGAGATCAGAAAAGGTTGGTTTTGTTTTGGTTCAGCTGCTGCTAAGCTGAGTGAATCTCAGGACTATTTTCTCCCCTGTAAATAATGGCAAGGTAGGACCAGATTCCAGCTATTCCTCTGAAGAGTTAGTACTTTGTGACTCCACACACAGATAATATGCTCCAGAGTCCCATTCCATGGCCAGTACCTCCTATCTCCACGGCTCCCTCATCGCCCTGCTTTCATGTACACCTGCTCTTTTCTTCTGGTTCACTGAACAGTTTGCATTTTTCTAAATTTAAGAAGATAAAAAAAATTCAAATAGTACAGAAGTATTTGTAACGAAAAATTAGTTACCTTTGGCACCTCTCCCCTTTTAGCATAATTTAGCCTATTCCTCACAGGTCAGATCTGGATGTGGAACTCTGAGACCTTTTTTCTACCCACTTTTGAACCTTCTCCAGATGCCAGTGCCATAACCCTTCCATTACTCTACTGTTCTCAGTCCTCTCCCATCTTCTCTTCAGCCTGGGTGTGCTGATCTCTCACTTCAAACACAATCTAGCCAATTCTCCTAACAACCTATCATTTTATTCTACTGCATGCAGTGAACAAAACCCTCAACTCTGGATCAATCTCACATCCGCCTTCTGTGCACCGACCCTGGCTACTGCATCCTGCTGGAGGGAAGAGAGAAAATCATGTAATGATAGGATTTGGTCACTATAAAATCATGATCTGTCAACTTGGCTGGGCCCTTGATGCTGCCCTGAAAATCTCCCATCTCTACCACTCCTTTCTTCTATTCTCTGCAACAGCTATTTCAAACTTGAGCCACTTTCTTCAAGCCTGTAACTTGATCACCACTGGCTTTACTCTCAGTAGACAATCAGAAGAGAACTCCCATCCATCTCTACCTTCCCCTCTCCTTCCTGACAAAAACACCTGTAACACATGTCTGGTCTTTACCTTCTCCTACCTGGGTGGAAGGGGTTTCCTTTCACCTGTGCTCTGGATCTCTCCTGAGGCTCCTCTTGTATAAACGCTTTCCCCTTTCCCCTAAATCTTCAAGTTATTTCTTTCTACTGATTCTTTCCCATCAGCATTCAAATATTTGCAAGTCTTCCTGATTTCAACTCCATGTTATCTCCAACAGATTCTTTCTCTTGCCTACTGTTCCCAAAGAAACTCTAAAGGAAATGTAGCCTGAGCAGTTAGGTGCTGAACTTCAAAGCCAGACAGATGTGGGTTCAAATCTTAGTTCTAACACTTTCTAGCTATGAGATCCTGAGCCAGTTATTTTCCCTCTTTGTGCTGCAGCTTCCTCATCTGAAAAATAGGGATCATGATCAGCACCTACCTTACTGAGTTGTTGGGAAGATTAAATGAGTCAATACATGTAAAGGGCTTAGTCAGTGCCCAGCACATAAGTGATCACAGAGTTGGCCATGCTTAGTCCTCTCTTGGTAGCCACTTCTGACATCCTATCTACTCCTTAGTCCACTATAATATGGCTTCCTTTTCTACCACTCCTCTGAAAATGCCTTCACCAAGGGTCTGTGGTTCAGTAACTAAATTCAAGGGATCTTTTTCAGTTTATTCATTCATTCATTCAACAGTTATTTACTGAGTGCTTACTATGTGCCAGGCTGTTCTCAAAGTGCTGGGGACACAGCAATGATCAAAACAGACAAAAATCCCTGCTGTCACACAGGTAATATTCTGGTGGCCGCTCACTTCTTCTAGGACCTTTTGGCAACATCAGACACCCCTGATGTTCTTTAAACTAAACTCCGTAGCTTAGAGGACATAGCTCTCTTTGAATATGCTTCCTCATTCTCCCCTTCCTTTGCCAGCCCCTACATGCTAGTGTTCCCAGGGGTTTCCAGGCTTCCAGACTTCTCTTTTTCTCTTCACTTACACTCTCCTTGGGCAATGTCATCCACCCCACAGTAGGTTGATGATTCTCAAATCTACCTTTCCGTGCTAACTCTTTCTGGGACTTGGCTCACAGGCCTACACTCAAATGGCTTAGAAGCCCTTCAAATCTTAAATATGAAATTGAACTAACTCTTCATTCCTTTTCCTGGATGATCTTCTCTCTGTTTGATAACAGTATCATCTATTGATTTATCCTGACAGAAACCTCCTCCTTCTCCCACCTTTCTGTGTACATTAAAAACTCATTCACCCCATATTTATCGACTGAATACCATGTGTCAAACACTGTGCTAAGCACTGAGATTACAGCACTGAAAAAGAAAGACCCAATTAAGTCTTATAACTACAAAATCCTTATTATCTCAAAATCATGACCACCTTCCCACCTCCACTGGGTCAATGCCTTAATTTAGCCTCTCATAAATTCTCCCCTGAAAGACTACAAAACCTCTCCATTGCTTTCCCTGCATATATACCCATTTCAATCTACTATCCTCTGTGATCTTTTAAAATGAAGATCTCTGCTCGGATCCCGTGCAGGGAGTCCCACAGCAACACAAAGAACTCTTTACAGAATCCTGAAATGCCACATTTTCTCCATACCTTTCTTTGCACATATTGCTTCCTCCAAGTGAAGCAAACTGCATTGCCTCCTCATCTCACCTAATTATGAAACAGCTCTGGTTTCCTTTTATAAAACTTTTCTATCACTCCCCCACCCTTTCCTAAGAGACTTTCCTATGAGATTATGAAGCAATGTATACATATATTTTCAACACTTATCTTCATATATGCTGTTTATTTGTCTATCTCCTCACCGAGGCTGTAAGTTCCTCAACAGCAGGGACCAATCTCAGTGCCTTTGTATTTCCAGTGCCTGACACACGGTAGTCATTCAATAAATGTTTGCTGAAAAAATGAATGATGCTAGAATTAAAAAATGCACATTTAATGCTATGTATGCATAATGCTTGTGCTACATGATAATCAGGCATAAAAGGCAAATAGTTAATGGTGAGATTACTTCTATACACCCACACCTAGTGTTTGTGAAGTCCTGGAATTAGGGTGGGGAATGGTAAGAAGACACACAGGCACACAGAAAGTGTCTTTTCAGACACTACTTTGAAGACCCTTGGTCCATTAATCCAAAGATTCAGGTCTTTTTACTTCGCTGGAAGGGGGAGCTCATTCCTGCATTAGGGTACCCAGAAACTATGTCTTTACTTCAGTGCCCAATAGCTTCTCCCTGCACCAACCTGCTCCTCCCTGAATCAAAACATTTCTATCATATCAGTGAGTTTAATTCACAGAATTTTAGCAGCATAAAGAAAACATTCATTTTGGTTATAAAGTGGCATTTGGTTTGGCTTCTGGAGTGGAAACTAGGAAAGTAAACCCAGCTTTTGGCACCCTCCTACTCTTTCAGGTGTACCGTGCCCCCCCCTTCCCCCCCCCCCCCCCCGCCTTGTGTCCTGGTACTCTCCTAGGCTGGTGCCAGTGTCGGTTCTCCAAGCCTGTATTATTCCCCTTCCCCTTCCACCTTTACATACGTCACATCCAGGCCTTCTCTCCCCATATTCAGGCTAATGAAGTTCCTAGAAATCATTCATTTCCCACTCATCTCTTCATTCCAACCAGAATATATTGAGCTTTTTTTTCTACATCAGGAACCATGCTAGGTGCTGGGGCAGTTAAAAATAAAAACAAGCCCTAGTCCCTGCCCTTGAGGAGCTCAGAGTCCAGTAGGAGACAAATAACAAACAACAATTATAAAACAGTGTGATAGGGCTAGGGTAGATATTACAGCTACCTCCACAAAGGAAGGGATGCTTCACTTTAGAGAGGACCTCTGAGCAGAACCTTGAACCCTGAGGTGGTGTTTGCCAGGCTACCAAGAGAAGAAAAGGTACTCTAAGGTTGGGAAGTAGCCAATGCAAAAGTACATTGTTGTGGATAGGGGAAGAGGCAAGGCCACCCCTATCCAACTTCTTATCCAAGTAGGAGTCTGAGAACCCAACTGCCCCGAGCCTAGAGCCTCTCCATAGTGCTGCTGAATTCAGTCTGGACCACAGTGCCTCCTCCCACAAGTCCCAAGACTTTTCATCCTTTAGAGACTACTAATACCTAATCAGAAGTGCAATCTACCTAGCCCAAAAACAAATCCTGAATGTTCTCCCTTCCATCTTCTTTTGTAAATGTTGTAGTTAAAAGTTTCCATTTTTCCTCTACTTTTAAAACTTCATCTGTTCTCCTCTCTCCTCACCCCTTGCCCACAAGAGAGCAATTCCCTGTAATTCTAGATCCCAAAAGATAACTTTGGTTAACATTTTGCACAGTCTTTCAATTTTTTTCCTAAATATATAGATTACTTTTGAAACAAAAATGAGATCTTAAACATATTAGTTTGTAACTTTTTTCCACTTACCACAATAATTTGTAGATCTTTTAAGGTCAATATACATAGATCTACAATCTTTACTTCTAAATGCTGAATAAAATTCCATTTTTGAAATATACTTTAAAAAGTTCAAAGTCCTAACTTGTCTTTGTGGACATGATGGAATCCTTCTAAGTTTTTGATCTTATAAGCAATGTTCTAGTAAATATTCTCTCTCTCTCTCTCTCTCTCTCTCTCTCTCTCACACACACACACACACACACACACACACATTCTTTTCTTTAAGTTTATTTATTTTGTGTGTGTGAGAGAGAGAGAAGAGAGAAAGAGTGCACGTGCATGCCAGGGAGGGGCAGAAAGAGAGGAGAGGGAGAGGGTAAGAGAATGAATCCCAAGCAGTCTCCACAATGTCAGCATGGAGCCCAAAGCGGGGCTCAAACTCATGACACATAAGATTATGACCTAAGCTGAAATCAAGAGTTGGATGCTTAACCAACTGAGCCACCCAGGCACCCCACATATATATATTCTTTTTTAAAGCACCTGTCGAGGGATTTCTGCAGGAAAATTCCTAAAGGTAGAAATGCGAGGCCAAAGATATGAAAATTTTCAGTTAATGACACTGCCAAATTACTCTTCCAAATTATTGTACTGATTTACATCTGAACCAACATACATAGGCCCATCTCTTCACATCCTTCCAAAACTAGACTGTCTCAATTCCTTTTTATCTGTGCCAGCTTGATAAAAAAAAAAAAAAAAAAAAAAAATATATATATATATATATATATATACACACCATTTTTTTGTCCATATTTTACTTTTTTTTTTTTAGGTTTATTTATCTTGAGAGACAGAATGTGCAAGTGAGCAGGGGAGGGTCACAGAGAGAGAGAAAATGCCAAGCAGGCTCCATACTGCCAGTACAGAGCCCGACTCAAACTCACAAACTGTGAGATCACGACCTGAGCTGAAATCAAGAGTCAGACACTAGGGGCCCCTGGGTGGCTCAGTCGGGCTCTTGACTTCAGCTCGGGTCATAATCTCAGTTCGTGGGTTTGAGCCCCACATCAGGCTCTGTGCTAACAGCACAGAGCCTGCTTGGGACTCTCTCTCTCTGCCCCTCTTCTGCTCATGTGCTCTGTTTCTCTCTAAACATAAACAAATTTACAAAAAGTTTTTTAAAAAGTCAGACACTTAACCGACTGAGCCACCCAGGCATCCCTCAACTGTATTCTAAATATAATGACTGAATTTGAGAATCACTTAGCATTTACTGGCCATATATTTTGCACTTTGAAAAAATTTTTTATTGATTTATAGAGCTCCTTTTAGAGTTTAACCTTGTCTTTTAAGATTGCAAGTGTTTCCCCCATTTGGTCCTTTATTTTTTTAACCTTATGGCTCTCTTGCTTTGATTTTTATGTAGTCGAATCTGCTTAGCTTTCACTTTATGTAGTCAAATCTGTTTGTCTTTTCTTTTATCTGTTTGCTTAAAAAGCCTTCCTCTGCCTCTGGGGCCATATGAACATTCTTTTAATATTCTTCTAATAATTTTATGACATAGCCTTTATCTTTAGACCTTTAATCCACCTGGAATTTACTTTTGTGTTTGACATGAGGTATAGGTTTCAATTTATGTCTTCCAAATGGATAACAAATCATCCACACATATTTATTGACTAAACATCTTTGCACTTTTGATTAGAAATGTTTCCTTTACCATATATTAAATTCTCCCAGGCATATGAACTCTTGCTGGTCTCTGGAGCTTATTTTCATGGCAATCCAATAGGAGGATCTACGATGTCATAGTGCTACCATCTTTTGTCATTCTGCCCAGTATATAGACACCTCTGCTCATTTCTGTTCTGGACCCACACCCCCATTCCTATAAATGTTGTTTCCTCTCCTCCACCAAGCCACCTGGACTACACATCACCCACCTCCACAAGCCCTCTGGAATCCTGTTCCATGGTTAATGAACTACCAACATCCTGAGTCTATTTCCTTTTAACTGAAGCAAGGCTCTCCCCAGGAATACTATTTCCCCTACAACTTGCTCTGAGAGGCAGCTTCTTCTCAACTGCTTCCAGGGCATCTAGCTTCTACCATCAAGTAAAAAAAAAAACAAAAAACAAAAAACAAAAAACAAAAACACCTCTTTTCTCTGGCCCATGACATTCAGTTGTAAAATCTTGGGCTTCTCCTTGCCACCAACACTCTGCAACATCCTAGTCACCTGTTTATTTACCCAAGATTTTGGAACCTGGTCTCCAGTCTTCCTCTCCATTCCAAGGTTGACTATCATCCTAGGTGATTTCAACACTCAAGAGGAAGAACTAACCCACATTCTAGCATAGCAGTTACCCAACAACACCTTAACACCCTCTCATGGTCACCTTTTGAATCTTCCTGTCCCCTGGAGGTGTTCCAACTCATTCTCTCAAGCTTCTGTACCATATAGCTAACTTGCTGATCCACCCTAGCTCTGTGTGCTTCAACCAGTGACTGAGTTTCTCAAATACATGACATGAAGGCTTCTTTCCTGATAGCTCTTCCCATGTACAGTTCTTCCCATGTGGATTACTACTTGTGTCCCCATCAACTACTACTTTCAAAGATGACAGGACAGCTTTTAATGGAAGTCTTCTCAGAATGTACTCTCCCCTCCACTCCAACACATACACTTGGACCAGGTGTTCCTAAAGCACTTTGTATCTATCAGCAAAAATCACTTTACTGATACTTTACTGTAGGTCTGTATTCCCACTTCTAGAGACTGTAAATTCTTTAAGGACAAGGACAGTTCAATTCATATTCTTGGACAAGTGCTGACAAATTATAGTTGCTTAATAAATACTACTTGTACTAAGGATGGATGGAAAGAAGGAAGCTGGCCAGAAATCCTACTGGAATCTGATAATGATGGGCCCAGGATCAAAACATTCATAACGTGAGTGCTAATGATTAAGCAATTAGATGTTAGAAGTTATTATCTGAAGTAATTAATGCTAAAGTATGATCAAAGCTTACTCCTACCAAAGGCCAGTAGTTTTCCAAATTGCTAATTGGTACAATACTTGGTGAAAATATTTGTAAGTAGTAGATTGCCCTAAGATTGCACATTGAAAAGAGCACAATCTCTGTAGACAAACAGACTTGACTGGAATTTCTGCTCCACCACTACTGGCTGTGAAACCCTGTACATGTTGCTTAGCCTCTGTGAGTCTCAGTTCTCAAAGATGGAGATAACACCAACCTAACAGAGCTGCTGCAAAGATTAAAGGGCATAACATATAGCAAGCGCCAGACACTCTTTAATAAATGCTAGTTTCCTTCCACCTTCTACTTCCTTTTTCTTAAAAAGTCAGTTTTGCCACTTTGCCGGAGGAGCCCAGCATCCGGGTGCCTTGTGGGATAACCACACCATAGGAACAGCTTCTGTGAGGGCTTTGCATGAGCTTCTCACAGGAGCCTGAAGGCTCCACTACTGTGTGATGTCACTCTGTATGGCAAATAGGCTGAGACTTTAACATATAAAAGGGACATGAACTTAGAACTCTGAATCAAACTAGGACTGTGGCTCTAGTCCAAAGACCAAAGCCACTAATGTGGATCTTAGTACTAGCTACTACCAAGACAAGGTCAAATATGACAATAGTTATTTCATCTAGGACACAAGGTACCTGATAAGCCATCTCCTTTGCTCCCAAAGCTTTACACAAAAGGGAAGGCTGCCTACTGACACCAAAGGTGGTAAGCGCCCAAACTTCCCGCATCCAAGCACACACTTCCAAAGACAAGAGTTCTACACCATACCCAAGTCTAACCACCTTCAGGAAGTGGACATAACAATAGCACACTATTGGGCTAGGGATCAGGGCTGAGTGCAAAGCTAAGCTTAAGCAATAACAAAAGCTTTAAACAGAAGCAAAGGAAATGAAAAAGAGAAGTTGACACAGGAATGGGTCTTATTCACTATAGCCAGGAATTGAGAAGGAAAGCAAATCCATTTCTCTATTATGATGGATTATAGATGTATAAACCTTGAGGCAGATCACAGAAAACCCTGCACACATAAGACTATCACCTCTACAGATCCAACCTCCTCTAGTCAGCTGACTTTGCTGTCAGGGGCCCCACAAAGGTGGGAGAAAACTCCTAATCCAACGGGCTAAACCTCTTGGTGATGCATATTGACTTCTCATTTATTTCCAGGGCCAGCAGAGGAAATTTAGGAAAATGCAGAAACATAAAAGTAACCTCTTTCATTTCTAAAAGAAGTACTGGTGGGCAACAAAACTCCTTTTCTTCTGTGTAATCCACAGGAAAAGGATTGAGGTTTATGCCTTTAACAGGCTAAGAAATCGACAATGAGCCCCAGTAAAAAACTGTGCAGCCATAAGAAAAAAAGAATTCACACTTGCTGATAAAAACAGAACACAAAACCAAAGTACCAATCGGCAAAAAACCTGCAATGCCTTGCTTCACTCTTCTGTTCGGAGATGAGGAAGTCAGGTGGAAGCAGATGGGAGGAACGGCAGCTCTGAGGCTTAGACTTAGTTTTTGTTGTTTTATTTTAAAATCACCAAGTTCTTCCTTCTACTGTATCTTCCTTCAAAGATTGTAAAAACATTCATCACTATCTCCCTGTTATCTTCAGAAATGCTTGGAATGTAGAAGGATTAAAAAAGGAGCAGCAACTACTTGGCAATTAGGTGATTTGCATGAGGGCACATAGTTAAACAAGTGATTGCTAAGTATTCTCTGGCTGACTCCTGAATAAATCTTGAGTCTACTGTATAGGTTTTCAAGCAGAATATCCAGGGGGAGCAATGATAGCTCAAGGAGATGAGACTTGAATTTTTCATAAACCAGGCCGAGGCTACCCACACACATCCTGACCAAGATGAGCTTTGTGGAGTCAGTACTATCCCAAGCTATTGGGGAAATATTATGATTTAACAATAAAGAAAACACAAGGTTGTGGGAAGAGAGGCTGGTGGTGGCCAAGTTAGTCTAGGCCCTGGAATTCAACATGGAGCACAATTATTTTGGCCCTCACAAAAACTATGCTCCTGCTACCCATCCCCTTCCAAATTTTCCTATTTCTCCTCCTTATATATTCCTCCATTTTCCACATACCCCTTCACAAGAAAAGTAACTCAACTGCAAAACACTCTTCCTGCATGGTTTTCTTCCTCTTAGCTTTAAAACAATAAACTTAGGGGCCATCAAGGCTTCGCAGGAATAACCTGTCCTTGGTTAAAGTGTACATAGCCACTAGTACAATTAGAGTGCAGCACTAATTAGCATTGCTCCTGCTCCCCACCCCTGCTGCCCAACCTTATCTGTTTCCCTCCTACACTCCCTAGATGCACTTCCAAGGCATCTCCAAGTTTGTGAGAAGACTAGTCCCAGTTGGGACCACAGCATAGTGTGATCCTCCTTTCCCTGGAATCACATGCTAATACTCCAAATTTAAAACTTGAAAGTCAATCATTTCTAAATGAAACCTGCAAATCATCTCCTTTATGATGATCTTAGAAATAGAAAAAATCATGGCACTTTCTACTTTATACAAAGTAGCCCTTTTAATATATCCAACAAATAATTAAGTATCTATTATATTTCAGGCATCGCAATAGAAGGCATGGCCAAAGGAGGTATTTTAGGAGATTTAGGTTGTAATAAACTATGCCACTTACTAACTAGTCACTTGTTTCATATCTGAGGATGAGCAAATCAAATATTGATAATGATTGCAGAAGGATCCAGATAGTCACATGATAATCTTCCTTCTATTTTAGAATAAAAGGAGTTATTCTGTTCAGGGACAATGGTATCTTAAGTAATTCACAGGTATGAGTGTGTGAATATCACAACTAGATGCAAACTTCTAATAACCATTAAATACTACAGCTTCAATCAACTAGTTTCAGAAAAGCAAAGACTTCAGCCAAATGGCATAATCAGACTTAGCACTTTACCTGAAAAACTTGGGCTTTATCAACTCCACCAGGTACCCGAAAAATGCATTCGAGGCAATGTCAGATAGGTACCATCCCAAGGAAGCAGATTTTGAGTCATAAACAAGATGTGGCTCAATAATCAAAACAGGGAGGTAAGTTCACTCAAGTATCTAGAGCTTAAAATAATTCCATTTAACAGGTTTAACAACATGCAACACACACCCTCCAGTTGGCAGAAACACCTCTAACAACAAAAACAGGTAGCAAATACTAAACACCTTCCTAGACCATTCAGCAATCAGTGGACTACAGCTAACTCCTGAAGGTGAATTCAGAATCAAATCAAACCTCAAAAAGAGATTTGTTTTTCAGAGAAGTATGGATTCCACTGAATTCCAGGTTCAGATCAAAACCAGAAGTTGTGCTACATTAAAAAGAACACTGGCCCGGAACCTACAAGGAAGTTAGGTGGAAGAAGATGGAAAGCTGTCAGCCAAGATTTAAATTGCGGATGTTGTTTTCTTTCCTAAAATCAGCCCCATAGAGAAATATGGTCTGGTGGGCCTTGCTGATGTTGCTTTCCCCTCCAGGGATTCATCCTTGTTTTTGCAGAAGAAGGATTATAGTTCAAGCCATCTGAAAGCCTCCCAGGAAACTAATGTTTCAAAGGAAAGACTCCAGAAGAAGAATAAAGAAGGAAGCTACTTCTGTGTCTTTGGTAATGTTCATCCAAACCAGTTTTCATTATGTCTCAAGGGATAAGAACCCTCAAATACAGCACATTCATTCACAGTAAGGTAACAAATTGAAATAAACATCTTATTTAGTTTCTTATCTGTCTCTAAATCTTTTATTAGAGAATTTACAGGACCCATTGTCACATATTATCCCCATTTCTATTTTCTTCATTAAACTCTAGACCTATAGCAATGGAGGTAAAGGCTTAATTTAGAAATACAGGAATTATCCTAATTTATACAACAGTGGCAAACATTCTAATTATCTTTTGGGCATTTTAAAATACATTGTGTCCTTTTGCTTCATATTTCTCTAACTGGACTGCAAAGCTTGAGCCTACTTTTTTTTTTTTAACTTTAATTTTTTTTTTTTTGAGACAGAGCAAGAGAGAGGGCACAAGTGAACGAGAGGCAGAGAGAGAGAGAGAGAGAGAGAGAGAGAGAGACAGACAGAGAGAGGGAATGAGAGGGCATCCCACGAGGGGCATAGAGAAAGACAGAAGCGGGGCTCACATTCACCCGAAGAGATAATGATCTGAGCCTAAGCCAGATGCTTAACGGACTGAGCCACCCAGGCGCCCAAGCCTACTACTTCTGAGCATACTTTTCTTGTAACCTCCAGAGTGCCTGGCACTGGAACAGGCACATACCAGTTAGATGACAATTTTTTTTTCTTGCACAAGTCAGGCCCTAACTGCTCTATACCAAAATAAACACTTTGACGGCCAATCTTGTCTAAGGCATTACTTGTCATAAAGGATTCAGAGAAATACGTGACCTACCACACACACACACACAATACCCTTTTATCCTCCCCAGCCTAATCCATCTTATCAGTTGAGAACTACCCTGATGCTGAGACTCTTATTTCTTTGCCTCAATTATCTGTCACTCTCTCAGTACCATCTGTTTAATGAAATGCCTTTAATTCTATAAACCAAATGAGAACATTTGCAAAAGTAATTCAATCGCACTTGAAACACAGTACAAAATGATGTTAATCATATGGCCCAATCATAAATATGGCTTCCCCATTAACACCTATACATCGTCACTTGAGAACTAAATTCCAAAATAGTTTCAAGAAACTCTAAATTTTAAGCCCAGAAAGTAGAATTGTATCCCTATCTGTTGCTGACTCTACTTACCAATTTGCTGTGAAATAATAATCCTCAAACACAATTTTCAGCAACTGACTTAAAGAAAGCTGCCAGCCCCTTCTGTTTTAGATGAAACCAATATCCAAAGCACTCCTGACTTCAGTCTCGCTTTCCCCAACCTCATTCTGTAAGGGTTAAATTGTACTGTAGGGCTAACGCTTAGCTTGAAAGATAACAACTTTGTTCTGACAACTGAAGGTCAAAAGATAACAGCCTTGCTTTTACTCTTGTAAATCATACTTCATACTCTTGTGAATCAGGCTTTACTAATGAAGGAAACAAAAGCTCAAAAAAAAGAGCATCAGAGACAAGGTCAAGGAGATCCACTGGTTGCAACTTAGCGGCAGAAAGTCTAAAATAATCACCTCATTCCATAACTGTTTCTGACTCATCTGGCAACTGTTTCTAACTCATCTGGGAACTGTTTCTCTGTTCTGTTCCCAGGTAATGATAAAACGATGTGATCGGCTTTAAAAACTCTGTACCCCGGCTGTTCGGGGCCACACTCTTATCAAGAGTGTTGGTCCCGATCGGTCGGCCTTGCCTCTCGTTGTAATAAACTTTATTGTGACTGTCACTGGTGCCCGTAGCATTCTGTTTCAGGAGTCCTGTGGATGCAACAATTCTTCCCCACTCTCAAGACACACACCCTCAAAGCACTTTGAGCTCAATCAGAACCATCTGTACCTCTGGTCAAGCCTTGCTTCCTCTCTGGAATAGTCTTTCAGTCCTGGCCAATTACATCCACCACCCCACAATAAGTGGCTGCTCAAAATTCATTTCCCTATGGAAGTGTTCTCTGATTTCTCTCACTGGGCATGCTATGTGTCAGACACTTTTATGTAATTTTGCACAGATCAATTCATCTCTAATGTCTTATCTTGCCAATTTTTGGTGTCAGCTCTATTGTCCTCTCCCCAGTCCTAGTCACAGCCTCACTAGGACCCTGCGACACTTGCACACGGTCGGAGGGATCACCTTCGATGTCTCCCGGCACAGTACTTTCAGCAATTTGATATCCAGATTGAACTGTAGTCCTGCGGCAGGCATTCTTGGTGAAACAGAACCAGGGGACAGGATTACGGAGAAATCCTGGCTCCAGAAGTCAGCTCAGCGAAGTAGAGAATGGAGCTGGGGACGCTGAGATGACGGCTGGAGAAAAGGCGCAGGAGGAAGTGGAGGCCAGAGGGTTGTGACTAGACGACAGGGTTGGGCAGGCGCCAAAAGGAGGGCGTCTCAGGAGGTCTGGCGAGCTGCCCCCGGGCAGGACCTCTGAGAGCCGGGAACGAGGCGGGGGCAGGTCCGACTCACTTGTGGGTTCAGGAGGCTGCCAAGAGCTGGAGCCGAAGAGCAGGTCGCGGTAGCGCTGGAAGGCCTCGTCGAGGACGGAGCAGCCCGGCTGCGCGGCAGAACTGACGTGGTACTGGAACTGGAAGTTGTACGGAAAGATGGCGTAGTGCGAATCGGAGGTTTGGATGTACTGGGGCCATGGCCAGAGGGCCTGCGCCTGGCGGGCGAACGCTGCCGCCAGCAGCAGCGAAAAACAGAGCCCGCAGCCCGCCATGGCCCGCCGGTCCCCTCGTTCTCGGCCGGCCGGGCCACGTGAGCCCCCGGTCAGCTGAGCGGCGCCCGCGTGACTATCGGCGTGCCACGTGACCGGACTACACCCCCCCCCCCCCTCCCCTCTTACGCCGCGACCCCGGAGGACCAGCTCCCTGCCCCTCCTCTCACGGAGCGGTGCGGCGGTGACGAAGACCGCCCCGCAGCCGCGCCTCGGGCGACCTGGAGCTAGTAGGCGCGGGCGCCGGCTGGGAGGGTGGCGTGGGCGAGCGGGAAGGGACAGTCACCCAGCCTGAAGCGCGAACGAGATGGGAGGTGGAGGACGTCCTGGGCCCAGAGAACTTCAGAAGCAGAAAAGCTGGAGGATGAAAACCACAGGTCGTGGTGATGTGAAATGCTGGGGGGCGGAAAGGGGCTGGAATTGGAGAGTCTGACTGGCTCTGCTTGACAGTTATCACGAGATCACAAAAATGTGATGTATTTATGACTGGAAAAAATCTGTACTTTCCAGAGCGAGCTGGAGGCATCCCATTCCCCGCTTCTAGCGTGGGCTCTTGCCCTGATGGTTGATAATCTCTTAGTAGTTGCCCCCAAGTTCCCTCCCCCCCCAAACAGTATATACTTACTGCAAGCATTTAGACATTGCTTAGACTTTGGGTGCAAGATTGCGAATACCCAGAGATAAAGACAGGCCCCTGCACGGGCTTACATAACAATCCCAAGAGTCAGCACTTTGTTTTGTGGACAATTGAAAATCATCCCAAAGACTTGGCCTTTTAGCAATCTCACGTTGAATGGTTGCATGGACAAACTAGTTAAGGGGCCCTTTTTTATTGCAAGTGGAAGATAATGACAGCTTGAACAGCTGTACAGCAGCAAGAGGACTGTAGATCCAGGAAATAATGGGTATCCAGAATCGGAGGGGTAAATACAAGAGCAGCAGGTCGAAGTGTGATTTCAGGACTGAGCATGTGGGAAGGCACTCCTTTATGTGATATTCAACGTGTACCAAGGGAAAGGAGTCATTTACTTAAGTCACAGAATGAAGGAGCTGAACTCTGAATAAAGAGATTGTAAAAATTACTAATGAAAATACAAAGATTTTTCTTGAGAGAATATTTTAAACATATTATCCTCTAAGAAATACATCAATCAGAAAAGTAATGAACAACCATTAAAAACTTAAAGTCATAATCCATGTAAATGTTTAGAAACCAGATAGAGATAGTAGCAAAAATTAAAATTAAAGTTATTTAACAGTGTGAATTCTTTAAATTAATATATATACATTGCCATCAGTTTTAACAGATGAATAACAAGAATAAGGACACAGATAATCTAGTATATGATATTTGGTTGTTTTTTTTCTATTTTTCCTTTTATTAAAGAGAGCTTGTTAAATGAATGAAACATAATTTCATTTCATATCTATAGCTTCTAATAAGATTAGTTTACATTATCAGAAAAAGAATTCACTATCAGACAATGTGTCCAGAATTTTGATTCATACACTCATCATTGTAGAAGCAGAGAGGAGGGAATGACTAAATTTTGCCTGAGGAAGTCTTTCACAAAGGAGGTGACTTTCCAGCTGGCTCCTAAAGCAAGAGTTTGCCAACCAGGGAAGGGGAGCATGGGCAAAGCACAGAGGAGTGGAAAAAGATGGCATGTAGGTATACCTGCTTTTTGAAAGTTGTTATTAAGCCACTTTGTTTTTATGAAAAACCTCCATCACATCAGTACCTGTTTTGCCAAAGAAATCTGGAGGATTTTCGTTTTTACAAAAAAAAAAAAAAAAGCAAAAAGTGAAAGTAGTGTTCAGTGTTTGCTTTGCAGCAAGCCATTATAGAGGCAGTGTGTGCCCCAAGCAGAAAGAGTGGCCGTGTCAAGCCCCTTCCCTGGGAACTATGCTCAGCCGCCACACCTTTGAACCGTGTCTGTGAGTATCTGGGCTTTCTCTCCGTTTATTTGGGGCCTCCATTAGCAAGATGTGTCCAAAGGTATCAGAAAAGCCTCAGAGAGATTATTTTTTTGGTTTGGGAATACTCAAATTAAAATTTTCCATATAAATTAAGGGTAATTGCTGCTTCTTTGCTTTGCACTATTTTGATTTATGAAAGGTTTCATAGGAATGCTCTACTTTATTTTTTTTTTTAGTTTTTTTTAATTAATTTATTTTTGAGAGAGAGAGAGAGAGAGAGAGAGAGAGAGAGAGAGAGAGAGAGGGAGCGGGGGAGGGGCAGAGAGGGAGAGAGAGAATCCCGAGAACACTCTGCACTGTCAGCACAGAGCCCGACGCAGGGCTCGAACTCACAAACCGTGAGATCATGATCTGAGCCAAAACCAAGAGTCGGGCACTTAACCGACTGAGCCACCCAGGCGCCCCAGGAATGCTCTACTTTTAGATAGTGGGGAACCTGTATTAAGGATAGGGCTTATGGGGATAGCAAAAGGAGATTTGCCATGATTATCTCACTTTTACCGTACTCTCTTCTTGGAATGCCTTTCCCACCTCCCACTCACACTCCACCTACTTAAAGGTCTAAACTTACATTTTTACTATCCTGTAAATCTCTGACTTCTCAGACTTGGGTAAAATCCCATAACCCTTTGAGCTTATCTCCATTAGAGCACTTATGTCATAGTATTGTAATTGCTTGTCCATTTGTCTGTCTTCTCTGCTAGAGTAAAAGCTCCTTAAGCACAGGTTCTGTGTTCACTTCTGTATTCCTAGCCCCAGGCACAGTGTCTAGCACATAGCTCGATAAAGACTTGTTAAATGAACACCTACAGGACTCTGAATATCTTTTCTACAGTTTCGCATCTACTTACCCTTCAGGCCTTTGCCTAGACCAGACCAGCATGTATGCTGTGACTGGGGTACAAGTGTGCTGAGACAGTGATCCTCTCAATCCTTAGGGTGGCCAGGCAGAGCCTGGGGCAGCTAGGCATCCTAGCCAGTCACCTCCAGCTAAGAGCCATCTCCTACATGTGCTATGAGAAACTTTGAGAAGCACTCAGACATCACTTCCTTTTGGGTGCTTCTTTATGGCACTGTCACTTTATCTTCTTTACTTGTTGGTGTCCCCCACAAACCACATGCTGAGTGAGTGGTATCTTTTTCACAGTGGTATCCTTACTGCCTGAGCCAGGATTCTGCATGTGGTAAGTGTTCAACAAATATTTGTTGAAAGAATGAATAAATGAGGAAGCATTTGTATTAACTTTTTAAAGATAGTCAGAATTTCAATGTGTAGACGAAAAGCAGTCCATGGAGAAGGGCTACAAATTTGAGGAGAACTTCATCTAATTTGTTTGATTCAGGATCCAGAAGGTCCTAGAACAATGTCTGGCTCACAGACACTTAATGAATATTTTTGAATGAAGAGAATGAACCTAGGCAGAGATCTCTGAGGAATCTGGAGTGCTATGGGGGTGTGAGCAGTTCTGTTTGTCTAGACTCAATAGTGCATGAAGAGAAATACTGATAAAAATGTTAGTTTCCCCTTTACCATAGGCGCTATTTGATTAAGGCTCTTGCCTACTTTAAGCTTACATCTAGGTCAGATAAACTCATGGGAAAACATCAGAAATCCTATCCAGGTTGGGGCAGCAGCCTCTGATGTTGGGATTTTTAGACCAAAAAAGGGCAAATTTATATAGTTAGGATCGTTATGTGGTGTTTAAGGCCTTTTCAATAGGGACCCCTTTTGCTTAAACTGCATCCTGCTCCAGGCAACCTGATGGCTTCTCTGGCCTAGGATTATCTTGGCTCCAGTCTGATCTCTTAGGCCTTTATGCCTAGAGCCTCAGTGGTTATAAATGCTCATGCTGGCCATAACCACAGACATAATCTGAAACCCCCTTTAGGGAGGTAGGGCACCAATGAAACCTTAAACTAGTTATGTAAGTCCTTTAGAGAAAATCATTCAGACCCTTTGCCCACTGGAATTCCCCAGTTGGCCCTAAAATTTATCACTCATTTCCTTGCCTTCTTCCCATTCTCCTCCTGCCTGGGTCTATTCTCCTTCCTTGACTAATAGGCTATAGACTCCAAGAAACCTAGAGCACAAACCCCTTCAACTTTCCTGTTCTTTGGCCATCTATTAACGTTTGACTTCAGGAAACATTACTGGCATATTACTGTGAATCAGATTTCCAAAATGTCCAATATCACCGATGCTATGGGTAGACCTCTTTGTGGTAAGAGCACAGTTAAAATGTCTTACTTATGTTGGGAGTGCCTTTTGGATCTTTCTCTTGGATTTTTTTTTTCCTTCCTGGGATTGATTATCCTTCTTTGAATTTTTCTGCCACAGAAAATGCCCTGGGGCTTCCTCCCACTTGGGAGAGAACTGGAGAGAGGAGTCAGGAGGTGTCCAGAAGAAGGGAGGAGTGGAACATGATGCAGGATGTAGGCTAGGCAGAAGGAATCCTGTGGCCCCAAGGTAGTAATGCCTAGCTCACCTGTGTAGAGTATTCATTCAAGGTCTGGGTCAAGGCCCTGGCTACAGTGTTCCTTGGCCTGGAGTATCCTCAGCACGTCTCTTCCTTAGGGACTTGGGTTATAACCACATTAGGCAGTTGGCCAAAATTCAATGGTTTGAATATTCTGCTCCTGGCCTCATACTATCATGAATAAAGATCAAGCATTCATGAAATTCCAGAGAAAGATTCAACTCTTAACAAAGATCTTAGGGAGAGACACTACATTACTGAACTCAAATCAATATATGCTGTTTGGGAAAAGAAAAAATATATAGTTTTCAAACATACAAACCTATGCATGGTTAGATACATACTATAGTGTATGTTTGAAATCTAATATACAAACAGTATATATTTACTGTTCATAATGTATGTTTGAAAACTATTTAATCCTCTTTTGTAAATGTTTGCTTGAATTAAAACAACAACCCCCTTGGCACCCCCAAAAGGGATACAGAGATCTAGGGGAGAATTCTGGGAGGCATAAATGTTTAGACCTAGATATGATCTTCGAAATTATCTAGGTTACTTCTCATTTAAGATAAAAGAACTGAGAACCAGCGAGGTAAAGTTGAAGTGCTATTCCTCAAGAACAAGAATAGGATGTTGTTCATAGTGAAACTTCCAGCACTTAGCACAGTGAATGTACATTGTAAGTGCTCAGTAAATTTTTGTCAAATGACAAAATCCATTCCTTGATACACATAATACAGTGCTTTTCATGCAGTAGGCACACCAATATATTTTTATATTGCAGTTACCCAACCAGCTGCAAATATAGCCAGAGAGTGGTAAGGCTGGAACCAGACCACAGATATGTGGCCTTCCTAACTGGGACTCTCTCTCCCCCCCCTGGATTGTGCCTCTGGAAATGCCTGCAGTCATCTAGTCTCCTGGGAATTGAATGCGGTTTTTTTTTTTCAACATTTATTTATTTATTTTTTTTGGGGGGGGACAGAGAGAGACAGAGCATGAACGGGGGAGGGGCAGAGAGAGTGGGAGACACAGAATCGGAAACAAGCTCCAGGCTCTGAGCCATCAGCCCAGAGCCTGACGCGGGGCTCGAACTCACGGACCGCGAGATCGTGACCTGGCTGAAGTCGGACGCTTAACCGACTGCGCCACCCAGGCGCCCCTTGAATGCGGTTTAATCATGGAGTCCACTAAGCCTACATCTTGTTCTTAGCCCACTGCCTTATTCTAGAAAGGGACGATCATTGAATTTGAATGTGCATGGCAACTTTCAATTAACTTTAGAGCTAGAAAGAAGCAACGATGCAAGTAATAAAGTCACTGTATTTGGCCAATTTTTCTCTCCCTTGACAGCTGACTTCCTAAAGTCTGCTTAGGAAAACAATAAAATCCGTTAACCTTCCTTGAGTCCACATTAGGCAGATAGTGGGAGGAGGCCAGTGGAAGGATAAAGAATTGTTCAAATTCAACAAGTGAACACACAAGTAATTATGAGGTAATTAGAGCTCTATCCATGCAGTCAAAGGTCAAATAAACAGTGATCCTTCCAATTACTATGAGTGATAATACGTAATATAAGAATGCTTCAAAAATTAAAATGATTCTTCATGTTCTATGTGCAAAAGGTTAAACACTTACTATTCGTATCAGAGTTCTATTAGTTGTGAGGAAGAAAACTCCAACTAGCTCAACAGCGGGGAGTTAATCATCTTCACAAGCATCTAGACATAAGAAGGTAGCTATAGCCAAGGTCAAATAGGCTGTAATATCTATTAGGAATCAAGGTTACCCTGTGGTCTCTCAGGACCCATCCAGACTCTCATCTCCACCCCTGCATCTGTTTCATTCTCCTTATCTCCCTAATTTATTCCCTCAGTATTCCAGTTTTCAGTTCTCCAGAGACAGGATATGATTAGTCCTGCTAGGAAGAGATGTCATTCTTGATCATAACAGCTGTGGCTATTGGTAAGACATGGCAGTCATCTAACCCACAGATGATCAAAACTCCCATCTTTGAACAGATGCTAGTGAAGGAATAGATTCACTTAGAAGGGACTCTATGGGGAGGTAATGACTGTCATTACTTTATTATAAAAGCAATATATATTTATTTTTTAAAATTCAAAAGCACAATATTGTATGTAGAAGGATGACTCTCAGTTCACAAACTCAGCTACACAGGAATTACAGTTTTCTTTTCCAGAATACCTCATGACCCAACCACCTGATCTGCTGGGTTCACCATCATCCTCCCCGATGTTTATACCCTTCCCAGGGCTTATTTCATGCTTTTGAGATCTTTTAAGTGCTAAGGGACCACATAAAAGCCAGAAAGATAGGGGCACCTGGGTGGCTCAGTCGGTTAAGCGTCCAACTTCGGCTCAGCTCATGATCTCACAGTTCGTGAGTTCAAGCCCCACATCAGGCTCTGTGCCAACAGCTGAGAGCCTGGAGCCTGCTTCTAATCCTGTGTCGCCCTCTCTCTGCCCCACCCCCACTTGTGCGTGCACTCTCTCTCAAAAATAAATAATAAACATTAAAAAAAATTTTTTTAAAGCCAGAAAGATAAAGACTACTGGCACTTTAGTACAAATTTATAAATATATATGTGCAATTTTAAAAATATATACACATGTTTATATTTTTTCTGGTTTTAATATTTTATGGTCAAAGAACATGTCCTGTAAGAATTCTACTTTTTCCTTCTCATCACAAGAAAAAAAAAATGTAACTATGCTGATGGATGTTAACCAGACTATTGTGATGATCATTTTGCAATAATACAAATATCAAATCATGAAGTTGTACACCTAAACTAATGTTGTATGTCAGTTATACCTCAAAAAATGAAAAAAAAAGAATTCCACTTTTTGGAACTTAGAAATATTTGGTTTTTGACAGTTTTTCTCAATGTCCTATAGACATTTTCTTTTAAGTTTTAAGTTTATTTATTTATTTTGAGAGGGGTGGGGAGAGGGAGAGAGATAATCCCAAACAGACTCCAGGCTGACAGCACAGAGCCCGATGTGGGGCTCAAACTCACAAACTGTGAGATCATGACCTGAGCTGAAACCATATATATGACGAAGTATGTATGGTTATTTCTGTATAAGACCATTTTCTATGCGCATACATCCATAATCTCTAACAACAAAAAATGAGAGCGTGATATAACTATTGCCATGCTCTCATCTTTCAGTTAACAATGTATTATGACAAGTGAAATAAGTCAGAGAAAGGCAAATACCATATGATTTCACTCATACGTGGAACTTAAGAAACAAAACAAATGAGCAAAGAGAAAAAAAGAGAGGCAAACCAAGAAACAGACTTCTTAACCATAGAGAACAAACTGATGGTTACTGGAGGTGAGGTAGGGAGGGGGGGATTGGGTTATATAGGTGATGGGGATTAAGGAGTGCACTTGTGATGAGCACCGGCTGTTGTATGGAAGTGCTGAATCACTATATGGTACACCTGAAATTAATATTTGCACTGTATGTTAACTGGAATTTAAATAAAATATTTTTAAAAACCAATATATTATGTAAAAGCTAATATTCTAGGGGGGTCCCCCAGTTTTATAGAGACATAGTTACATACAGCACTCTATAAGTTTAGGTTGTATGGCATAATGACATATATATCATGCAATGATTACCACAATAAGTTTAGTTAATGTCCATCATCTCATATAGATACATATAATATATATTTTTTTCCCTTGTCATGAGAACTCTTAGGATCTACTCCCTTAATGACTTTCATATATATCATACAGCAGTATTAACTTTAGTCAACATATTGTACATTGCAACCCTAGGATTTATTTCTTATAACTGGAAGTTTGTGCCTTTGGCCACCTTCATCCAATTTCCCCTCCCTCTACTCCCTGTAATATTCTGTTTTTAAAAGTGAAATAATAATAAATAATAATAATAATAATGGTAGCTAACATGCACTAACATACTTATCATGTGCTGGACACCATTCTAAGGGCTCTACCTATGTTAATTTATTTAAGCCTCACGATAACTTTATGTTTGATATATGTAGATGCTCTTATTATTCTCAGTTTATAGATAAGGACATTTGAATTGAATGGTTAAAGTTCCATAATTGTGAAGCTTCCATAATTAGTCAGTTCCCATTAATGCACATTTAGGTTGCTTCCAAATTTTCTCACTTATAAGCAATACTACAATGACCATCATTGAGGATTTTGGTTGCCAAGCCAGCATCTATTTTCATCCTATCCCACCATTAATACCTTGTTTTCACTTGGAAGTTTCATCCTTCAGTTCTGTACCTTGGATGAGATTGACCACAGTCCTAGGCCTTTCCTGGCTTAAGCCATATAATTCCCTCTCACTCTCTGTAAATACTTGGAAACATGGGATAAATATTGACATTCTCGCCAGTAATGTGTGAAAATGCTCATTTAACCAATCTTTTTCAATATTAGTATTATCCTTTCATTGCTACTGTTAATATCTTAAACTTAATTGTAAATATATGTATAATGAAATTGGTAAGTAAGATCTAGCAAGACAGAAACAGCATACATGTCATACATGTCATTATAGAAAAAGAAAAAGATGAAAGAAAACTGGATCATTCTGGCAAATAAGAGGGAAAGAGGAGGAAACAAGAATATGTATTTAACAGAAAATACAAAGAATGAGGATAGGACTAAGCCGAATCAATCTAAACTATCATCACATATGTAAATAGGTTAAATTCCGCTAATCAGAGACAAAGACTCAGATTGTGCAAAGAACCGTCTAAATGTTGTTGATAGAAGACATTTATTTTTTTAATTTTTTTTTTTTTCTGAGAGAAAAGTGAGAGGGGCACAAAGAAGGAGAGAGAATCTGAAGCAGGCTCTGCACTGTCAGCACAGATCCCAACATGGGACTTGAACTCACAAACCATGAGATCATGACCTGAGCTGAAGTCAGACACTTACTTAACCGACTGAGCCACCCAAGCACCCCAATTAGAGACATTTAAAATGGTACCAAAATGTCAATCTATGACAAAGTAGGCAAAAATATATAATGGGAAAAAGACAGTCTCCTCAATAAATGGTGCTGGGAAATCTGGACAGCTATGTGGAAAAGAATGAAACTGGACCACTTCCTAATACCATACACAAAAATAAGCTCAAAAGGGATGAAAGACCTAGATGTGAGAACTGAAACCATAAAAATCCTAGAAGAAAACATAGGCAGTAATCTATTTGATGTCAGCCATTGCAACTTCTTACTAGACATGTCTCCAAAAGTAAGGGAAACAAAAGCAAAAATAAACTATTGGGACAACATCAAAATAAAAAGCTTCTGTACAGTGAAGGAAACCATCAACAAAACAAAAAGACAATCTACTGAATGGGAGAAGATATTTGCAAATGATATATCTGATAAGGAATTTATATTCAAAATGTATAAAGAAATTATACAACTCAACACTAAAAAACAATGTGATTTAAAAATGGGCAGAGGACTTGAATAGCGATCTTTCCAAAGAAGATATACAGATTTCCAACAGACACATGAAAAGATGCTCAACATCACTAATCATCAGGGAAATGCAAAATCAAAACCACAATGAGATATCACCTTACACCTGTCAAATGGCTAAAATAAAAAAGACAAATAACAAGTGTTTGCAAGGATGTGGAAAAAAGGGAACCCTTGTGCTCTGTTAGTGGGAATATAAATCGGTACAGCCACTGTGGAAAACAGTATAGAGCTTCCTCAAAAATTTTTAAATAGAAATACTATGTGACCAAATAATTCCATTACTGGGTATTTACTCAAAGAAAATGAAAGCACTAATTTGAGAATATATGTGCACCCCTATATTTATCGCAGCATTATTTACAATAGCCAGAATAGGGAAGCAACCTAAGTGTTTGTTGACAGATAAATCAATGAAGAAGATATCACACACACACACACACACCTTTATACATTGTATTTAAATATCAATAAGACCTGGGCGCCTGGGTGGTTAAACGTCCAACTCCTAGTGTCAGCCCAGGTCATGATCTCACAGTTCGTCAGTTCAAGCCCCACATTGGGCTCTGCGCTGTCAGCCTAGAGTCTGCTTTGGATTATCTCTCTCCCTCTCCCTCTGCCTCTTCCCCGCTCAAAATGCATAAATAAACTTAAAAAAAATTAAAAATGTCTATAGAACATTGAGAAAACTCAAAAAAACCTCAAATATTACTAAGTTCCAAGAAGTGGGACTTTTTTTTTCATTTTTTGAGGTATAATTGACATATAACATTAGTTTTAGGTGCACAACTTAATGATTTGATATTTGTATTATTGCAAAATGGTCATTACAATAGTCTAGTTAACATCCATCAGCATACATAAGTTACATTTTTTTTCCTTGTGATGAGAAGTAAGAAGTAGAATTTATAGGCCATGTTCTTTGACCATAATATATTAAAACCGGAAAAAAATCTAAACGTGTTAATGTTTTTTAAATTCTAAATAATTCTTGGGTCAACTATAAAAACAAATACTCCTAGAAGTATATCAGAAGAATAACAGATGTCTTTTATTTCTTTTTGTTGTCTCATTGTTGAGGCTAAGACTTCTAGTACTATGTTAAATAGTAATGGTGAGAGTGGACATCCCTGTCTTGTTCCTGACCTTAGGGGAAAAGCTCGCAGTCTTTCCCCATTGAGGATGATATTAGCTGTGGATCTTTCATATATGGATTTTATGATCTTGAGTTATGTTCCATCTCTACCTACTTTGTTAAGGGTTTTTATCAAGAATGGGTGCTGTATTTTGTCATATGCTTTTTCTCCATCTATTGAGAGGATCATATGGTTCTTATTCTTTTACTAATGTGGTGTATTATGTTGACTGATTTGCAAATATTGAACCACCCCTGCAGCACAGGAATAAATCCCACCTCATCATGATGAATAATTTCTTTTAATGTACTGTTTAACTCGATTTGCTAGTATCTTGGGAATGTTTGCATCCATATTCATTGGGGATATTGGCCTATAAATTCTTCTTTTTGGTGGGGTCTTTGTCTGGTTTTGGAATCAAGGTAATGCTGGCCCTGTAGAAAGAATTTGGGAGTTTTCCTTCCGTTTCAATTTTTTGGAACAGTTTGAGTAAAATAGGTATTGACTCTTTTTTAAATGTCTGGTAGAATTTCCCTGGGAAGCCATCTGTCCCTGGGCTTTTGTTTGCTGGGAGATTTTTTAATTACTGATTCAGTATCTTTGCAGTTTATAGGCCTGTTCAAATTTTCTGTTTCTTCCTGTTTCAGTTTTGGTAGTTTGTATGTTTCGAGGAATTAATCTATTCTTACAGATTGCCCCTGTTTGTTAGCATAGAAGTGAAACATTCACTGTTCACAGATGACATGACATTTCTACTCTGTGTAGAAAACCTGAAAGACTCCACAAAAAAACATTAGTTGCTAGAACTAATATATGAATTCAGCAAAGTCACAGGATATAAAATCAATGTACAGAAATCTGTTGCATTTTTATTCCCCAGTAATGAAGCAGCAGAAAAAGAAATCAAGGAATCAATCCCATTTACAATTGCACCCAAAACAATAAGATACCTAGGAATAAACCTAACCAAAGAGGTAAAAAATCTGTACTCTGAAAACTATAGAACACTTGTGAAAGAAATTGAAGACCACACAAAAAAATGGGAAAACTTTCCATGCTCATGGATTGGAAGAACAAACATTGTTAAAATGTCTATACTACCCAAAGCAATCTACACATTTAGTGTAATCCCTGTCAAAATACCACTGGCATTTTTCACAGAGCTAGAACAAACAATCCTCAAATTTGTATGGAACCACAAAAGACCCCAAATAGCCAAAACAATCCTAAAACAGAAAAGCAAAGCTGGAGGCATCATGATTCTGCACTTCAAGCTATATTACAAAGCTGTAGTAATCAAGACGTATGGTACTGGCACAAAAAGAGACACATTGATCAATGGAACAGAACAGAAAACCCAGAAATGGACCCACAACCACACAGTCAAGTAATCTTTGACAAAGCAGGAAAGAATATCCAATGGAAAAAATGGTGTTGGGAAAACTGTACAGCGACATGCAAAATAATGAAACTGGACCACTTTCTTACACCATACGCAAAAATTAATTCGAAATGGATGAAAGACCTCAATGTGAGATAGGAAACCATCAAGATCCTAGAGAACACAGGCAACTTTAACCTTGGCCATAGCAACTTCTTACTAGACACTGTCTCAGAAGGCAAGGGAAACAGAAGCAAACATGAACTATTGGGACCTCATCAAGATAAAAAGCTTGTGCACAGCAAAGGAAACAACCAACAAAACTAAAAGGAAGCCTATGGAATGGGAGAAGGTATTTGCAAATGACATAGCTGATAAGTGGTTAGTATCCAAAATCTGTAAAAAACTTATCAAACTCAACACCCAAAAAACAAATAATCCAATTCAGAAATGGGCAGAAGACATGAATAGATGTTTTTCCAAAGAAGACATCCAGATGGCTAACAGACACATTAAAAGATTCTCAGTATTCTCAGTATCACTCATCATGAGGGAAATACAAATCAAAACCACCACCTCACACCTGTCAGAATGGCTAAAATTAACAACACAGGAAACAACAAATGTTGGTGTGGTTGAGGAGAAAGAGGAACCCTCTTACCCTGTTCATGGGAACACAAACTGGTGCAGCCACTCTGGAAAATAGTGTGGAGGTTCCTCAAAAAGTTAAAAATATAACTATCTTACAACCCAGCAATTACACTACTAGGTATTTACCCAAAGGATACAAAAATACAGATTTGAAAGGGTACATGCATGCACCCCAACATTTATTGCAGCATTATCAATAATAGCCGAACTATGGAAGAGCCCAACTGTCCATCAACTGATGAATGGATAAAGTAGATGTGGTATATATACATAATGGAACACTACTCAGCCATCAAAAAGAATCAAATCTTGCCATTTGCAGTGATGTGGATGGAGCTACAGTGTGTTATGCTAAGCAAAATAAGTCAGAGAAAGACAAATACCATATGATTTCACCCAATGTGGAATTTAAGAAACAAAACAACTGAACATATGAGAAGAGGGAAAAATAGAGGGAACCAAATCATGAGAGACTCTTAATTATAGAGAACAAATTGAGGGTTGATGGAGGGAGGTGAGTGGGGGATGAGCTAAATGGGTGATGTGTATTAAGGAGGGGATTTGTTGTGATGAGCACTGAGCGTTATATGTAAATGACGAATCACTAAATTCTACTCCTGAAACCAGTATTGCACTATATGTTAACTAACTAGAACTTAAATAAAAATCTGCAAAAAAGAATAATGTATCTTATACAAACATTTAATTACTGTAACGCAAACTTAGATAAACATTAGGAAATGTATTATGGCAACATATATGGTAAATAGACTAAGGGAGAAAGACCATGTTCTAGAGGTTAAGAAAGTATTTGATACGGCCATTCTAAACGTTAAATCTTGGCAAAACAGAAATAGAATGAAACTAACACAAAAATGAATATACATATGAAACAAAAAGGAATGCAGGCAGCTCCATTAAAGTCATTGTTTTGGAGGGTCCAATCAATCCAATAAGGCAAGTTTTGTAAAGGAAGAGACAGAGTTATTACTATTTGGAGTCGATATGATGTTTACTTAGAAAATCCAGGAGAATTATCCAAAGGAATTATTGGGATTAAAGTAATTCAGTCAAGTGGTCCTATAAAATACATAGACAAGAATAACTTACTTATATGTCAGCAGTAACAAATTAGAAGATGAAATGGAAAAATGTGATTCACAAAAACAAGTGGGTTAACGTATGTAAAGCACCTAGTACTGTTCCTAGCAGATAAGAGGTTTTATCAACAAGCTATAAAACTAATATTTATTTCATAGATTCCTAGAGGTGAAATTACTAAGACAAATGATAACATTTTTAAGATTCTTGATTTTATATTTTAACTTTTTATTAAAGTATAGTATACATATAGAATGGTAATCAACGCCCAGATCAAGAAATAGAACATTTCCAGCACCCCAAAGTCCCCTTAGCGTCCCCTCCTAGTCCCCAGTCATCTTCCTCCCAAGGGTATTTCTGACTTCTGACAACACAGATTTTGCCTGTTTTGTACTTCATATAAATGGAATCATACATATTCAGTCTTTTGTATCTGGCTTCTTTTGCTCAACATTTTGTTGATGAGATTCATCCATATTGTTTCTGTGCTTGTAGATTATTTATATTGCTACATAGTATTTCATTGTATGAATGTACCATGATTTTTCCATTCTTCTCTCTTTAAAATTTTTTTTAATGTTTTTATTTATTCTTGAGACAGAGAGAGACAGAGCATGAGCAGGGGAGGGGCAGAGAGAGGGGGAGACACAGAATCTGAAGCGGGCTCCAGGCTCTGAGCTGTCAGCACAGAGCCCGACATGGGGCTCGAACTCACAGAGTGTGAGATCATGACCTGAGCTGAAGTCGGACGCTTAACCGACTGAGCCACCCAGGTGCCCCTCCCTTCTTCTCTTGATGGGCAATTGGGTAGTTGCCAATTTGGGGCTATTATGACAAGTGCTGCTATAAGCATTGTAATACATATCTTTTGGTGGACATGTGGACACTTTTTTCTGTTGCATGCCTACCTAAAATGAGAAGGACATGTATCTATTCGGCTCCAGCAGATACTGCCAAGCAGTTTTTCAGTGAACATACCAATTTACGCTCCCAACAGAAGTGTATGAGGGTTCCGGTTGTTCTACATAGTTGCCAACACTTTTCCATTTGAGTCATTCTGGTGGATGTGTAGTGATATCGCATTACAGTCTGAATTTGCATTTCCCTCATGACTAATGAATCTGAGCACTTTTTTATGTTACATATGTATATGTTTTTATTCTGGCAAAACATCAGTTAAGGACTTTGATCATTTTTCTATTAGGTTGCCTCTCTCATTTATTTGTAAGAATTCTTCATTATATTCTTGCTATGAGTTTGTTTTAGATACACATATTGAAAATATCTTACCCCACTCTATGGATTGCCTTTTTACACTCTAAGTGGTATCTTTTGGTGAATAGAAGTCCTGTTTATTTTTTTAAATTTTTTAATGTTTTTAGTTATTTTTGAGACAGAGGGAGACAGAGCATGAACGGGGGAGGGGCAGAGAGAGAGGGAGACACAGAATCTGAAGCAGACTCCAGGCTCTGAACCGTCAGCACAGAGTCCAATGCGGGGCTCGAACTCACGGACTGTGAGATCATGACCTGAGCTGAAGTCGGATGCTTAACCGACTGAGCCACCCAGGCGCCCCAGAAGTCTTGTTTAAAAACAATTCTTGGCCTACTGTAAGGTCACAAACATGTTACTCTATTTTCTTTTAACCAAACTGCTTTTTTTTTTTGCAAGGCCATGAAATTATTTTAAGTTCTTTTTCCTCATGATTGAATATACACAGATAATGGAAATGATGCATTATTGTGCTGTAAAGATGGTGGACTATATAAAAATTCACTTGTCGAATTTTCTTTAATAGTCCTCCAGAGCAACTTGAAGAGAAGCAGGGGATGCTTTCACAAGAACACTTTTGTGGAAGGACCTAGCATGCTTTAAGCACCAGTGTGCCAGGCTAGCAATGGCATATACTTCGTCTCTCACATTTTGCTTAATTCTTCTGTAGCAAATCCTCTCATGAAATATCATGTATTGTATTTCTCAAACATGCACATATCCAGGGGAAGGAACGCCCTTCTTCTGCTACCATGATAGGGCGTTGCTCTCAAGCATGTGACGATGCCTTGTGCTTTACCATTGTGACTTGTGGCATGATCTGTATGAAGTTCCTTTTACCCAATATTTCTAGTGTTTTTTTTAATGTTTATTTTTATTTTTGAGAGAGAGAGAGTGAGAGAGCAAGCACACAAGCAGGGGAGGGGCAGAGAGAGACACACACAGAATCCGAAGCAGACTCCAGGCCCTGAGCTGTCAGTGCAGAGCCTGACGAGGGACTCGAACTCACAAACTGTGAGATCATGGCCTGAGCCGAAATCAGATGCTTACCTGACTTAGCCACCCAGGTGCCCCCCCCCCCCAGTATTTCTAGGGTTAAATGAAAAGGAGATTTCTGTGTGTTTTCAGCATCATTTTTCAGTTCCTGGATGTTATGATATGTTTTGTCATCCAAATTTTGTCTCCTTTACTAATGATTTCCATAAGCCATTTTTTCCCAGAGTATGTCTTTTGCTAGCAGCTTCCCAGCAGCTTTTTCTTCTTCTCAGTATCCCATGGTGGGGGCCTGGCTTTTCATTCCCCCCCGGAGGACCTCTGCGAGGTCAGCATGGGGCCCAGGAGCAGGGCCTGCCTCTGCCAGTGCCTCCGCTGGTTCACTGGCTGCTGTGGTGGAATGTTACAGTATACATCGTCCACGTGTTTTTCCAAAACTGCATTCACATCAATCCAATTGTTTTCTCAGAGACCGAGTCCTTAACCAGCTTGCGCCAGTTCCACAGTGAAGGGCATCAGTGCAAGAGCAGAGCTCCAGGCTTCTGCAGGGAGGGACTGGGAGCCTAAATAGCCCCCATAATCTGGTTTCTGCAGCAACTCCACATTGTGTTGGGTTGGTGTTGGAGACTCAAGATCCACTGGCTTGAGCTATGCTCCTCCTGGACCCTGCAGGCTCTGGGGCAGTAGCTGCCAAATAGGCAGGGGACCCCAAATTGCTTTTTATTTTATTTTATTTTATTTTATTTTATTTTATTTTATTTTATTTCATTTCATTTATTTTATTTTTTCCAAATTGCTTTTTAAAGTGGGGGAAGTGGCAATATACCCAGTCACCAGTGATGCATGAATAATGTTTTGTCATATGCATCCAGGCCCTAGCAAGTTCCCAGCAGGCCAAGAACATCCTGCCTTTTGTCCAGTACTGCCCAACCTGTTCCCTCAACAGCTGGAGGGTTGCATCATTTGCCAATCAGACACTGTTCACAAAATGACTCTTGATCTCGGGGTCATGAGTTTGAGCCCCACATTGGGTGTAGAGATTACTAAAAAATAAAATAAACTTAAAAAAAAAAAACAGGGGCGCCTGGGTGGCTCAGTCGGTTGAGTGTCCAACTTTGGCTCAGGTCATCATCTTGTGGTTCATGAGTTGGAGCCCCACATCGGGCTCGCTGCTGTCAGCCTGTCAGCTTGTCAGCACAGAGCCCGCTTCAGATCCTCTGTCTTCCTCTCTCTGCCCTTCCCCTACTCACACTCTCTCTCCCTCAAAAAATGAATAAAACAGTTAAAAAATGCTTTATAAAAAATAAATAATAATAGTATTTACTGAGCACGTATGAAGGCACTGTGCTAAGAGCTTTATGCATATCATCTCATTTAATCCTCACAAAAATTCTAATGAGGCAGGAATGAATATTAACCCAGTTTTAGAGATTAAGAAACTGATGTTCAGTGAGGTTAAGGAAACTGCCCCAAGTAACCTAACCATGAGTATTGGAACTACTTAAGTAAGTGCTAGAATGGGGACTGAAAGGTAGGCCTGTGTATTCAATGCCTATGTCTAGCTCCCTAGGCATGAGTGTGCATCTAACAGTCATGGTGTACAGCCAGTTTGCTGCAAATGGAAAAGTCTTTCCTATTGTAATCACTCCAGTGGCACTAGCATATTACAGCAATTGAGACTTCACAATATAATTGCATAGCATGGCCTAAAGGACTCTTTGTGATCTAGCTCTTGCTGATATCTGCACCCTTCAACCCTCACCTTTGAGTTTGTACCTAGTAGAACCACATTGCTTCTAATGTCCCGTGAACCTCATGCTGTCCATGGTTTCCTGCCTTGAGACATATCATTCTCTTTGCCTCAGTGCCCTATCACCTCTATCACCTGGAGTATTCCTTAGCTGGAAATCCAATTAATACATCACCTCTTCCAATAAATCTTTCCTAATTTTCCCCTGAAAATGTTAACCATTCTGTCCTCTGTACCAACCTCTGTCCTTTATTTAAAAATATATTGTTCATTTATTCATTTAACATTAAATACTATTCTTTCCAGGTGCTAGGCTAAGTTCTGGTAGACAGAGAGTCAAATAACACTTTTGGAGAGGGAGGGCTTCATGCTAAAGCATGGACATAAACAAGCTAACTGCCAGTTGTTCCCACCAGCTAACAAAGTATAGGTTTCGACAGGCTTGGGCGGGCGAGGAGAGGGTATGCTGGGAGAAACGGGTGATAGGGCATTCTAATTCAGCCCAAATTTAGGAATCGGAGTTTATCTGTTCATGGAAAACAAGAGCTGGCAATACAGCTGGTCATTTATTTGAATAAATGTCCATGATGTGGAACAGGATGGTGTCTGTTCAGCATCTTGGACTGCTTTTGAGCCCTTGTGGGGAGAGGAGTTAGGAGCAACACTGAGAGAATTATTTGAAAAGAAGACTTTGAGCTACTCTGGGCACAAGCTGTGCTGGCTGTGGAAACAGGGAAAGGCCATTCTCGCTTTCACATAGAACCCAACACTGCTGCAGTATTGAGAATGGTAGCTTTCAGCACGCAGGCTGGTAGCCCCCTGCGCTGGGGATGCTGGCATTTTCACAGTGGGCCCTGTCAGCACTGGCAGTGGCAGGACCGTAGCACCCTTGAATGGCTTCATGAGAAGGCATTGAAGAGAAGGTACTCGAGCAAGAAAGGAAGAAAAGGTGGGGGGTGGGTTGGGGAGGGGAATACTGCATGATGATCTATGGCTGACAGACTGGTTCGTGAGCCTATTGAGACACACCCAGGGCCTTCCACTTAGTGTTGGGGCAAGACCATGAATGCCAGGCTACTTGTAATCTTGAATTCTAACCACAAGCTATGGAGTCCCGAAGACACCTGAGTTAACTTTTTTATTGGCTATTAGGGAACTGTGTCTTATTCATCTTTATATCCCAGGACCTAAGACAAAGCCTGACACACAGCAACTGCTGACAAAATATTTGTGGATTTATTTAATGAAGGAGTTGAAAGGGTCAGAGAAGGGAGAGGTGGGAGCATCACATATGCATGCACTTGATTAAAATGTGATGATTTGTTCATGATCTGATTAGACCCAGAATATCAAACGGACATGGAATCTGTGCCATGGGTTCTGGCCTGTTTTGATGCTGCCAGCACATGTGGGAGGTGCTGAGACAAATTCCGTGGCAGTTACAAAGCGAACTGGCTGCCAAGATGGAGAGCAGGGAACAAATGGCCTTGACCTTCTATAATCCTAAGGTTCCCAAAATTAAGGGGAACCGGCACTACCAAAGGGTGAGGAGGTACCTAATTGTAGGTCAGATGGGAAGAAGACTTACTTAAAGGTGGGTCTAGATAGAGTATCCTAAAGAAAGAGAAAAGATCACCCTGGGTAGGGATAGACAGCCACAGATCAAGCCCACATGGAGACACTTAAGGTAGAGATGAGTAGGAGCCCCTGGGGATCAATGGTTATCTTTTTGGGTAGGCAATATTTCCCTCATCCTTGTAGCCTACCCTCCCCGTCAACAAATATCCGAATGCCTCAATGCCACCCCAGAGGCGGCAGCAGCATGTGAATCAGGCACACATCTACATCCGAACGTTCTGTGGCAGCCTGTGTGGTTTTGGTTTCCTAATGGTGATCTGCATGTCCCCACTGAACTGGGTGAGGTTCCTGGTGACCAAGAATGGCTTTGAGCTCTACGCAGGACTCTGGATCACATGCAACTATGAGCTGTGCTGGAGCCACACACCCAAACCACCCTGTGAGTTCCACTAAATTAAACGCCACAGGCCCCACAGTTCCAGAGCTTTCTGCCATGTTGGCCCTTCATCTTTCCTCCTCCAAGATCTCTTTGCCCTCACCTCTCCAAGTCCAGGATGGATCTCAGCCAAATTGTGAGTGTAGCCATCCTTTTCTTTGGTGTTCTCAGTGTAACCTTTCCCAACTCAGTAGTTGATACTCTCTTTACTTTCTGGGAAGAACCCATTGGACCTTTATAAGCTGTCCCTGTGAAGCAGTATGGTTGGTATTCTAACATCACTTGCAGAAATAGATGTAATTGATCATAACCGGGAAACAAAGCAAGGTGTCTCAGCCTCCATCAGATTTAATTTTTAAGGTCAGTGTGTTCTTCTGCCAACAGTAGAAGAGAATGTAAATGCATGTCAGATAAGGGTGTATAACAAATGCTAGCTATTTAGAGTAAATTATTAATGTCAAATTTTATGTGAACTTAAGCAGATCTGAAAATGCAATATAAAACATTGAAAAATAAGTTTCTAGGGCTAGAAGATACCATATGCATGAGTTTTTCAATCAGAAGCAACACTTAGAGGAAAGACAGAACTACACGAAACAGTTTTCCCATTATCCACAAGAGATACAGATAAGCAGAGGCTCCAGATGCTGGATGTGGGGTTGGAGGGGTTGCACCTAGGCTCAGACCTGAGCTGAAGCATCTATGACATGTGGAACTCAAGGGCAGGACCCAAACACAAGATCTTGAGAAGGAACTAAAATCAAAGGCAGGCAGACAATTCAAGTGCACCTTCAACTTAAAAGAAAAACTAAAGAAAATATTTGCAACAAATATGAAAGATAAAAGGCTAATGGCCTTAATATTTTAAAATGTATATTATTAATAAAAAGGCAAATACTCAAATTCTTTTTTTTAATTTTTAAAATATTTTATTTTTGATAGAGAGAGACAGAGCACAAGTGGGGGAGGGGCAGAGAGAGAGGAGACACAGAATCCGAAGCAGGCTCCAGGCTCTGAGCTGTCAGCACAGAGCCCGATGCGGGGCTCGAACCTATGAACCATGAGTTCATGACCTGAGCTGAAGTTGGTTGCCCAACCAACTGAGCCACCCAGGCGCCCCTCAAATAAATTCTTGATAACCAGACAATTCACAGAACAAAACCTAAAAATGTTCAGTAAACATAGGTAAAAGTATTTTAACCGTAATAAATCATTAAAGAAAGGCAAATCAAATGAACAGTAAGGTAAGATTTTTCAAACGCGACATTAGCAGAGATTTTTAAATGATGATACACAATGCTGGACACTCTCATATACACTGGGGACCATGTAAATGGCTATAACCAAAGCAATATGATTATGTGTATCCAGAGATGTACACTCACAAATTCCATTTCTAGAGAAATGGAGTAAAAGATACAGGCATAAAAATTAAACTGCAATATTTATGTAATCATGCCCAGGTTAAAACTTAGGACTTGAAGATTATTAAAATGTTAATGAATGAGAGTCTTGGAATTTTGTCACTTACAGTAGCAAATAGTTTATTTCTCAGAACCTGGATATTACCTATGAGGCCAACTGTTAATGATTTAGAGGTGGTCAACTGAGTCCTTTAAGTACACAATTTTAAGTCAAGTATCTATCCTGTTTGCAACGTTAACTAAGTTCTAATTCTAGGATCAGTAAGTAGTCTGCAGTTCTCATAATGAATCCCAAATGTCATGAGTGTGTTCAGCTCTCACTAATCTGTTATGTTATTACTGCCCAAAACACTATTGTCCAAATTCAAGAACTTTAAACTTTTACCTACTAATTGCAAGAATTTAGCCCCCTTTCCCATGGAAAGGTGTTTTCAGGATGATCCCAGTCAATGATTCTTGACTTCAGAGCACCATCGGGTAGGATATAAAAGCTACCAAGACTGGAAAGAATACTACCCTACTGGAAAGCAGTAATGTCATTTCTGTGAGTTTCATGGGGACTCTCTAAGATGGGCTCAGGAATGTGTGTGTTCATGTTTCTCTGTCGTGGAGTTACATTAGGCCATTGTGCCTCTGCCTCTGATTTCACCTGGTTCTAGATGATTGATAGCCTCTCTGCTGTAGCAGTTGCTAACAGAATGGAGAAGGGGTGGGGAGTAGGGGACACCATCCTTCACTTTTATTCTAGGTCTCAAGTGTGGAACAGACCCTTCTGTTAACTTCCCTGTAGCATAGGTGAGATCAAACCATAATATAAAGGAATGTTTTGCCATAGAGAGTAGGTTGGACCATCTGGAAGACTGTGGAGAAAGAAGATTAGGTCTTTTAGTCAAAGCAGTGGACCCTCCGGAGCCAGGGCCTGAGAACCATTGCACAATAAACAAGGCCAAGCTGTGTGAGGAACCTAAATCCTAAGTTGATTTCACAGCCTCCTCTCCCAGGTGCTAGGTCTCCATCTTTTCCATTCCAAAACCACCTTCTTTTCCATGAGGATAGGGAAGTTTTGTCTTGGCCTTATGTGACTGGAATAAAAATTTTGTCTTGGCCTTATGGCAACAACATGGAGGTTTAGATCTGACTAAATAAGTGGGCTGACTCCTCAGCAGCACCTTCTTCATTCTCAAAATCCATAGCCACACCCCACCTGCACTCACTCAGTCTGGCTCCTTCATAGTTAAAAGGAGCTAGCCCTTTCGGAGCACTGTCTCCCTATTCTGGCTTTGATTTTTGCTGAAGGACCTAGGGTGCAGTAAGAGGAATCCCACCCCCAAATCTCTTTGGCACAGCTGAGTACTAGGTGCTTAGCTTTTCCTATGGCTGGCTTCTCTCCTATGCTTCTTTCTTCTCACGTCATCTTGGCTTCCCCATTGATTCCTTCCAGAGTGTCAACAGCTGTAAAGGAAAAGAGCATCTAGTGTTAACTAAGCTTATTTGTTCACAAGAGCAAGGTGGCTTATAGCCCTGGCCCTCTCACTTTCCAAAACCTCCTGGACCAAGTTTTACTTTCATAACAATAGAAGGAGATCTTGCCCAGCCCAAACTACTGAATGGTGAGTGTTCCCAATTCACTGAGAATCATTACTGCTTTCCAGTATGGTAGTATCCCTTCCAGTCTTGGTAGCTTTTATGTCTTACCTGATGGTGCTCTGAAGTACAGAATCACTGACTGGGATTATCCTGAGAACACCAGCAAGGATCTTATCAAGCTTTTTGCGTGATGTGGGCTTCTTCCTCTCCAAATTGAGAATGACATCCCCTCTCTTCCCAGGGCATTAGCTTCATTGCCTTTAGCAAACTGGGAGGTTTGCCTTGCTATTCCTGCAACCTAAGGCCATAAAAGAATATTACTAAGGAAATCTTCAGCAGTGTTTTGATACATGTGACCTACGTGGGTGTTCCTTATATCTAGGGCACTTCTCTTTCCCTGGACCAAAACTTCTTACTGACAAGTAGGGCCTTTTGTAACTTAGGTCCTAAGATCTTTGAAACTTTGACAAGTAAGCTACTGTAAAAACTGATGTTTAAAAGCTGAAATAGCTTTTGGTTTTATAGGAGATGGAGACTTGAATTCAGCTTTAGGATGTTTGTTTTGTTTTGTTCAATGAATTAGGAAAAAAACTATGAAGTTAACCAAATGTGCAGCCATTTTATACTATGGAGTTAAGTGTTTAGTTTGGTCAGATAATTAGTTGTATATAATTATTACTAGTAGACTTGCTTCCTTTTGGGGTGAGATTATTCTATGCTGCAAATCTTCAGTTGTTCCTTTGGAGTTGTGAGTGATCTTGTTCATGTGGTTTCAGGAGATAAGGAGCCAAAATGGAGAAGATTGTAAGAAAAACATGAAGTCAATTCTTCCTCTCATGGTGGAGGAAAGGCTGGGCTGTAACATATCTTAGACAGAACTTACACCGAATATCTTAGTGCACTTTTGTGTTTTAATGATCAGATTTCATTTGAACTAGTATAAGCTATAGAGTGAACTTATTTATTCAGAAGAATCTCATAGACTCCCAAAGGCAGGAAGTTTGCTGTACCTTAGGAAATTCCAGACAAGACCGGGGTCTCTGATGAAGAAAATCAAGCCTGCCAGTCACTCAGTCTCTCTAGAGCTGCATTGTCACTCATCTTAGTTTACACTTTGTTTTATCACTACAGCTCAGTTTCTCTTGTTAGTGTGCAAATCCTAAAAAGTGAGATCCCAGTCTAGCTTTGTATCTTCTTGGCTCAAACAAGCAAAAGAGGAAATTAACATGAATCAGTCTCAAATCCAAATTTCCAAGCATAAGAATCAAATTAGTCCAATATGGGTCAGAGCCCATTCCTTGGTCCAATTAGCTATAGTCAGGGGACTATAGGCAAGGGCTGCTAGGTCTAGTTGGGGGCAGTGGGCTAAATACCATGAACGATGCCTATCACACTGGGCTTCATGAAGCTCAATGTAGGCTGATGGTTCTTACTGGCTACGTATCCTGCTAGTTCTGAAACCCAGGTTTCAGGAAATGTGTTGCTTTGGGGACATCATGTTTTAATGTGGCTAATTTGTTTGGGCCACAGAACAACTCACCTCTGTGGGTAGGGGTGTGGTTTCTTTTCATGGACTTTCCTATTATTGATGATGTAAGTGGTGAGTTCTAGAGAACGAAGTAAAACTTAAGAGAGTTCTGAGAGAACTTTTAGTGGTAGAGCCCATCTGGCTTAAGAAAGGAGAAAAGCTAGACAAGGAGGCACCCCCTAAAGGATACTGAAGACATTGCAGGGTCTGCAGTATCTCAGAAGAACTATATTTACTCGCAATTGTGTGTTATCCTCTATTTCTTTTTTTTTCAAGTTTTTATTTAAATTCCAGTTAGTTAAAATACAGCATAATATTAGTTTCAGGTGTACAATCTAGTGATTCGTCACTTCCATACATCACCCGGTGTTCATCACAACAAGAGCACTCCTTAATCCCCGTCACCTATTTAATCCATCCCCCAACTACCTCCTCTCTGGTAACCATCCATTTATTCTCCATAGTTAAGAGTCTATTTCTTCGTTTGCCTCTTTGCTTCTCTTTTCTTGTTTGTTTTGTCTCTTAAATTCCACATGTGAGTGAAATCGTATGGTATTTTTCTTTCTCTGACTAATTTCACTTAACATAATACTCTCTAGCTCCATCCATGTCATTGCAAATGGCAAGATTTCATTCCTTTTTATGGCTAAGTAATATTCTGCTCTGTGTGTGTGTGTGTGTGTGTGTGTGTGTGTGTGTGTGTGTATGCATACATACATACCACATCTTCTTTATTCATTCATCAACCGATAGATACTTGACACTTGGGCGGTTTTCATAATTTGGCTATTGTAGGTAACGCTGCTATAAACATCAGGTGCATGTATCCTAAAACATTGCTGTGGGAGTTAAGGGAAGGATCTGCTTGATATTAGGGAGATGTTAGGAAAAAGTAATGTTTAGCATGCCCCTTCTCTCTTACCAACATCCAATCTGCAGAGAGCAGAGATCTTGAGCCAGGAGATGAGAGAAGTGGCGTTATGGCACGTAAGGGCTTTGGAACAAAAGGATGTTAGCAGGCCTGTCCCTGAGCAAATGTGACGCAGGACCTTGAGGGACTCTCAGGAAAGAAAAAAAAAAGAAAGATATTTTTAGGGATTGAAATTCCTACAATCCAGAAAATTCAGGCTTGAAATCTTACAAGAGAGGAGTTCAAGTAAATGGGATGTCGTTTTTGTGGTCAAATGCAAGATAAGGCCTGTACAAGCCAGATCTACTTGGAAGAGAAAAAACAAATAGAAACAAACTACCTGTCCAAAAACAGTTAAGTCATTAAGTAAAATATGTTAATATGATAAGCTCCTTGGTAGCCATTAAAAATGATGTATACAGGGGTGCCTGGGTGCCTCAGTTAAGTAACCAGCTCTCGATTTCAGCTCAGGTCTTGATCTCATGGTTCGTGGGCTTGAGCCTTGCTCTCTCTCTCAAAAATAAATAAATAAACATTTTTAAAAATTAAAAAAAAATGAAAATGATGTTTACAACAGGTGATTTGGAGGATAATCTTACCATATAATCTTAAGAAAAAATTCACTTGATATGCAGTATCATATCCACTCAGTACAGAGAGTAGAAAAATACCGGAAAGAAATAACATAAAATGCTAGCAGTAGTAGCTGCCTGTAGGTAATGGGCTTGTGGCTGATTTTCTTCCTTATATTGAACATGTATTACTTTTATTTATTTAAAAAAAATTTTTAATGTTTATTTATTTTTGAGAGACAGAGCACAAGCAGGGGAGGGGCAGAGAGAGTGGGAGACACAGAATCTGAAGCAGGCTCCAGGCTCTGAGCTGTTAGCACAGAGCCCCAGGCAGGGCTCGAACCCACAAACTGTGAGATCATGACCTGAGCCGAAGTCGTATGCTTAACCCACTGACCCACCCAGATGCCCCCATGTATTACTTTTAGAATTAGAATTAGGAACAAGAAAATGTTTTAATCTGTGTTGTGATGTTAGAGTCATGTCTCCTATAAGCTAGTTTACATCTAGGTTAATGTGTTAACGCACCCAGAACTATTTGTATGTTTAGTTTTATAATGAAGGCTTTGCCTTCACAGTAAATAAATTCCAAGTATCAATGAAAAGCTGGGAAACGGGAACCTGGGTGGCTCAGTCAGTTAAGTGTCTGACTCTTCATTTCAGCTCGGGTCATGATCTCACAGTTCTAGCCCCATGTGGGACTCAGCGCTGATAGCTCAGAGCCTGCTTGGGATTCTCTCTCTCTCTGCCCTTCCCATGCATGTGCTCTCTCTTTCTCTCTGTCTCTCTCTCAAAAATAAATAAATACACTTGAAAAATTAAAAAGAAAAGCTGGGAAATAAGATCCTTATTTATGCCCTGGACGCCACATAGTAAGCTCTGTTTCATCCTCCCTAGTCCTCACGCCCTTTTCTAAGACTCTATCTGGTTTTCTTAAGAAAACCCTACTGGACTACCCAGACCCTGCTGGCCCCCTGCTGGACTACCCAAGCCTTTCCTTTCTCATTCTCCTTGGCAGATTACCTTCAATATTCCAGGACTTTCTTCCTCATCTCTATCTTTTCCATACTCGTTGCCCTTGGCTGGCTCATCAGCTCTTACCTGCCTAGAAGAGGAAGTACGACCACCAACTTCGATCTGAAGGTATCCATACTGAGCTTCATCTCAGGTACAGACCTAGACTGGCAGGGAAATGCCAGGGTAAAACTGTCAAATGAATCAAGTTTCTCTGTGGGGCTTTTATTCTCTTTTTCTTGTCCCTTTCCTCTTCTTCAGTATCACATCAAGTTGCCAGCTTCCGGCCCTGTCTTACTGCATAAAACACACTTTAACTGACTTATACCAGGGGGAAGGGAGAGGCCCCTTTCTCTTTCCCATATTGGTCAAGCCTAAATTTTAATCTTGCTGTGCATATGGCGTGGAGGTAGAAGAAGACTTGGGGGGGGGGTGCGTGGTCAAGGAAGACTGAAGACACTGATGGGTTGTGACATCTTTTCTTTTGGTCCTAGCCATCTCCTTGCTCCTCTGCCTTATCCTGTTTCTGGCACAGGTTTACAGGCATACTAAGGATGCCTTGGAGCCAGATCTCCTATGGGCCTATCATATTAATTGGTGGAGTGACTTCTTATTCACGTTTTCTGGTGAGTCAGTCCCCTGTCTTATGCTAGAAGGATAGAAGAAGAAACCACTTCTTGAAGGCAAGGTAGAATTTAGGAGAAATAGAAGAAATGACTGTTCCTATCTGGAACATTTATACATGGAGAGGCAGAGTGGTATGGCAAAGAAAGTATGGATTTTGAAGTCTGGAAACCTGGATTTAGTAACCTGTTCTACCATTAACTGAGGCAGGCACAGGTTGACTGACTTGCCTAAGATCACACAGAAAGTTGTGGAACTATCATTTGAATCTAGGAGGTTCAAGCTTTGTCTTCACCATGTGAGATAATGCAATGGGAGCACAGGAGGGTAAAGTAACTGTGCTGGGGGAGAGAAGGGTTGGCTTCACTAAGAAGAGGTCTTTAGAACCTCTTCTAAAGCATCACTAAGAATTTTGAAAGCCAAAAGACCATCTGTCTACTGAAACTCACCTCAAATTCTTCTCCTCCTTTAGGGATCATGTCCCTCCTCAACTATATAACTTTCAGATTTCCTCCCCTTGATCAAAATGTCACTGCGAGTCCCACGGAGAAGTCAAGGCTGGGGGTTGGTCCAGTGACCAAAGAATTACCTGCTGAAGATGAAGGGTTAAGGTCTGATATGGAAGCTCCAACTGAGGAAGAGAAAACAGCCCCTGAAGCAGAACCGTGATGGTGATAGGAAAACCCAACTACTGCTTGTTTTAAAAACGGAAGAGAGGCTGAGTTGGAAATGATTGTGTAGATTCTAGGAAACTCTCCTAATGTCATGTCCATGCTATTGAAGGAGATAGCAGTAAAGCTATCTTTTGTGTGCACTGGATCCAAAATATGTATTATAGAAATGTAAAGAAAATAAAAAAAATCCACTTAAGAAAAAAAATTTTTTAAGTTTATTTATTTTTGAGAGAGAGAGAATGAGAGGGGCAGAGAGACAATCCCAAGCAGGCTCCGCGCCATCAACATGGAGCCTGATGCAGGGCTCGCAATCACTAACTGTGAGATCATGACCTGAGCCAAAGTCAGGCACTTAGCCAACTGAGCCATCCAGGCTCCCCAAGAAAAAATTTCTAAGATAAAACATCTGTGGTTAGAATCACAAATGAAAGAAACTAGCAGTAGGTGCAGTGTGTGGATTAGAGATGTCTTTGGGCATCAGGGATCTTACAGAGCAGAATGACCCATAGAGAAAGATGTCATCTAGAGGAAGATGTCATCTAGAGAAAGATATCATCTAATTCTGCTTGAAAATTTCTTTTCTTTATTATATGTGGCCTATACTGTTGAATCTGAATTGCAGATCATTGCCAGCAATGGAATAAACATCAGTAGACATAATACTTATCATCCATAGGTACTGAAAGGTGCTGGGGTGGGAGGTGGGTTCTGGGGAATCCATGAGGTCCAATTTCCTATGAGGACTGGTCATTTGAAACCTTTACAGTCTATTATGTGAACCCACTGCTTCTCCCTAGGCTGAGAGATATCTTAACCAGGCCTCCACAAGCTTCTGAAACTGTGCACAAAATTTGTGGATGCCCTTTTCTGTGAAAAGAGCCACAGACTCCATCAGATTTTTGATAGGCCTGTGACTCTTTTGATTCCTGTTACTCAGTTTTGTTTTAATGAGCCAAATGAGGCTAAAGGGCTTTCTTCAGCCTAAGTATATAGATGTGGACCAAGTTAAAAGGTTTTACCCTATAAAACTAAGTAAGGCAATCACATAGGTCTTTCAATGGCTAAAGATCCCTTTCAAACCCAGACCTCATTCCATGCAGAAAGTCCCTGACATTCATTTTGTTCTTTATTCCTTTAGTAGCTGCCACTACTACTCTACTGGTTGAGGTGCATACTTCTCCCCCAACCTGGCAGTGGAATGGACTATAGTGCCCAGCTTGAACCCCTTTCTGCTCTTAAAGATAAGCTTTTGGGTCCTTTTGGTTTAATTTAAAGATTTACTGGTAACTTCTGTAGAAAACAAACATAACAGCATGGAGCAATTATGTAGGGTTTTTTGGGTTTTTTTTTTTTTGCCTTTTTAAGATAATTTTATTTGAGTGGTTCTTACAATTCATGTAGTGTTTTTTTAAATGTTTTTATTTACTTATTTATGAGAGAGACAGAGACAGAATGCAAGTGGGTTAGGGGCAGAGAGAGAGAGAGACACAGAATCCAAAGCAAGTTCCAGGCTCTGAGCTGTCAGCACAGAGCCCAACGCGGGGCTCGAACTCACAAGCTGTGCGATCATGACCTGAGCCAAAGTCGGCCACTCAACCGACTGAGCCACCCAGGCACCCCATAATTTATGTAGGTTTTATAATCCTGGTCCCTGATTAGAAATGCCCTAACATTCCCAGATAGTAACTGAAAGCCCATTAGGTTAATACCTTAGCTTTTATTCCTAAGGATAGGAGTTTAGCAGCATGTGCTTATGTGCACCCATCCATACAGACACCCATATACACACACAGACACACACACAGACACAGACGCATATATACACACACTTCATTTTGACCCTACCTTAGAAAACTCTCCATGTTGGCTCCTCTTCCTAACAGGTGGCCTTAGTTATGGCAGAATGACTGGTGCCTCCTTACCACAGGGGGCCTCATTTCAGAGGCTCCTCAGGCTATTCCTGAGACTTTGTCTGGTTGTAAGAACACACGTGTATTGAAGTCCAGCTCCTCATCTTCCCACGCCCCTCACACACTAAGCATACCCCACACATTGATGAATGAAGGATTCATTGAATTGATAAGCTTTATTTATAATTCAGTTTTACTACTTTAATTGTAAGACTAAACTGACAGTGAGCTAAGTACTGATGACTCTTCAGGAAACGGAAGTTTTAAGTGGGGTAAGAAGAAGGAAGTAGGTCTGAGTGAGAGTGGAAGATGTTAGATCATAAGAAAGTAACCATAAAGGGGCACCTGGCTGGCTCAGTTGGTTAAGCATCTGACTTTGGCTCAGGTCATGATCTCACGGTTCGTGGGTTTGAGCCCTGCATGGGGCTCTGTGCAGACAGCTCAGAGCCTGGAGCCTGCTTCAGATTTTGTGTCTCCCTCTCTCTCTGCCCCTTCCCCGCTCACACTGTCTCTCTCTCTCTCTCTCTCTCTCTCTCTCTCTCTCTCTCTCTCTCAAAATTAAATAAACATTAAAAAATTAAAAAAGAAAACAAAAGAAAGTAACTGTAAAAGCCCTGACTATTAGGAGATAATGGATAGTCATTATAACTAAGTTTTCCACTTTGCTAGCAGAGAATACTCATAAGAAACAGGCAACCTGCAGCGCCTGGGTGGCTCAGTCAATTAAGCATCTGACTCTTGATTTTGGCTCAGGTTATGATCTCATGGTTTGTGAGTTCCAGCCCTGCATCAGGCTCTGCGTGATGGTGCAGAGACTGCTTTGGGATTCTCTCTCCCTCTCTCTCTTCCGCTACCCCACTTACTCTCTCTGTCTCAAAATAAATAAATAAACTTAAAAAAATACAGACAACCTTTCATTGCTCCTTTAGAAGCTGAATGCTCTACTTTCTTCTTTCTCTGTCTTTGCTTGTAGAAAATTCCTTAAAAAGCTTAAGTGGATTTCCAATAAGATAGCTCAGTAAATCACCCTTCCATACCTTCCCTCTGCTCCAAATACATTGCCTGATAGATGAAGCAGAGGGAGAAGGAGAGGGAGAGTGAGGGAGAAGGTGGGCAGGGAGGGAGGGAGAAAGATAGATTGAGAAGTATAGCCAGGTCAAAACAAGACAAGCATTTTCACAGAGCAGAAAAATGACCAAAACACAAGGCCGTAATTTGAGTTAAGCCATAGATTTAATGAGCTCTGAGTCCAAAAGTAATATGGAAGTAAACAGTAAGACAACTCCTGTAGGGTGAAAAGAGTTAAAGTGCTTCTCAAGACATGGACTAGAGGTAGGTTCATGACTCTAGCTCAAACTAGGCACTCATGGAAAGCTGCCAAGGACTGAGTGGGGCTACAGCTTACTTGGAACCATACACTCGAAGAGGTAAAAGGACACAAACACACCCTTGCTCAACTGAGCAGCCCATTCGTTCATTAACTGGCTCTGTAACATTCCCTGACAACATAGCAGAACAAGAAATCTGAAATATCATATTTATGAGACCTGAGTCTGGACTGGGGAACTTGGCTAAAGAAAGGAAACCCAAACCCATTGGGTGGTATGAGCATAAAGGGAGAGAAAGAAACAAGAGACAACAAAAAAAAATTTTGTGCCTGCAAACAGGAATTCCAAACATGTAAAGAAATGTTCAGAAAAAATTCAAAGTCCACAATCAGAATATGGATTCATTTCAGATTAATTTGGAGCATAGTATTATAGAGACTTTAAATATTCTTAGGCTACATGAAGAGATATATGACAGAATCATAGATTATAAAAAATGACCCCAAACTATGAAACAAAAATAGATGGAAATCATAGAAATTAAAAATATAAGTCATTAAAATAAAAAATATAACAGTCATTATATAAAAAAATATAATAGTCATCAAAATAAAAAGCTCAATAAATTTTAAAAAATCTAAATAGTACACTAAATAAAAAGAGAAAATATTTTATTCTGGGGTATATCTAGAATATTTGCAAAAATTGACCAAGTAATATGTCTGAAAGAAAGTTTCAACAAATTTAAAAGGCTATAAATCAGTCTGTGTTTCTTGAACTCAATGACATCAAATTAGAATTCAATAAAAATAATAATTTTTTAAAAATTCTATATGCTTTTGAGAACTAAAAAATGCTCCCTAAAAAATTCATGAGTAAAAAGGCAATCACAGTGGAAATGACAAAATATCTAGAACTAAACAACAATAAAAGAATGGCTACCATAAAACCCCACAGGTGCATTTATGTAAAATAAAAAATGAAAAATAGTTTAAAATAAATAACTATGCAGTCAACTCATGGACCTGAAAAAGAATAACTAAATAAACCAAAAGGAGAAGAAAGAAAAAAATTTTTAAGCAAACAGTAAAATATGAAAAAGTTTTTAAGTTCAAACAACCTAAAACCTAGCTCTTTGGAAAACAATAAAACAAAGGACAAACTATAAGCAAATCTAATTAAGAAAAAAAAGAAAAACTATAAATAAATAATATCAGGAATGAAAAGGAGAACTGCTAAAGTAGTCTTCTGTACATTATAGATTATATAATTGGTTTGTGTATTATATATTTTTATATATTTATATATAACATAACATATTATAGATATGTTACTCAAGCATATTTTGTTGTTTAAAATTTGTTTCTTTGGTGTTGGTTGTTATTTGTCTTCTCTCATTTCTGATTTTATTTGGGTCCCTTCTCTTTTCTTTTTGATAAGTCTGGCTAGAGGTTTGTCTATCTTATTAATTCTTTCAAAGAACTAGCTCCTGGTATCATCAATCTGTTCTATTTTTTTTTAATTTTTTAAATGTTTATTTATTTTTGAAAGAGAGATAGAGTGCGCACGGGGGAGAGGCCAAGAGAGAGGAAGACACAGAGTCCAAAGCAGGCTCCAGGCTCTGAGCTGTCAGCACAGAGCCCAACGTGGGGCTCAAACTCACGAACCATGAGATCATTACCCCAGCCGAAGTCAGACGCTTAACCGACTGAGCCACCCAGGCACCCCTGTTCTATTTTTTTTTTTTTTTTTTTTTTTTTTTTTTTTTTTTTTTTAGTTTCTATACCATTTTTCTCTGCTCTAATCTTTATTATTTCCTTCTTTCTCTGGCTTTAGGCTTCATTTGTTGTTCATTATCTTGATCCTTTAGGTTTAAGTTTAGATTGTTTATTTGAGATTTTTCTTGCTTCTATGTAGCAATACAGACCTACCTGGATGTACTAAGACTGCTTTTGCTGCGTCCCAAAGGTTTTGGACCATTGTGTTTTCATTTTCATTTGTTTCCGTGTGTTTTTTTTATTTCTTCTCTGATTTCCTGGTTGACCCATTCATTCTTAATAGGATTTTCTTTAACTACCATATATATGTGATTTTTTCCAAATTTTTTTCTGGTGGTTTATTTCTAGTTCCATAGCATTGTGGTCAGAAAAGTTGCATGTTATGACTTCAATCTTTCTATATTTGTTGAGACCTGTTTGGTGACATAATGTGTGATCTATTCCAGGGAATACTCCATGTGGACTTGAAGAGAGAATGTATTCTGCTGTTTTAGGATGAAATATTTTGAATATATCTGCTAAGTCCGTCCATCTGGTCCAATATGTCATTCAAAGCTATTGTTTCCTTGTTTATTTTCTGTTTAGATGATCTGTCCATTGACATAAGTAGAATATTAAAATGGAATTTATTCCTGGATTGCAAGCGTGGTTCAATGTTCACAAATCAATCAACATGATACACCAGATTAATAAAAGAAAGGCTAAGAACCATATGATCATGGGACTAAGAACCATATGATCAGTCAGTTAAGCATCCGAATCTTGATTTTGGTGCAGGTTGTGGTCACACAGTTGGTGAATTTGAACCACACATTGAGCTCTGCACTGTCAGTGCAAAGCTGCTTGGGATTCTCTCTCTCTGCCCCTCTCCCACACACACTCACTCTCTCTCTCTCTCTCTCTCTCAAAATAAGTAAGTAAACATTTAAAAAAGAAAAAAGAAAACCCTATGATCATTTCAATAAATGCAGAAAAATAATTTGACAAAGTACAATATCCATTCATGATAAAAACCTTCAACAAAGTAGGCTTAGAGGGAACATACCTCAACATAACAAAGACCATATATGAAAAAAAAACTACAGCTAATATCATCCTAAATGGGAAAAAAACTGGGGGCTTTTACTCTATGGTCAGGAACAATAGAAGTCCTAGCCACAACAATCAGACAATAAAAATAAATAAAAGGTGTCTAAATAGTCAAGGAAGAAGTAAAACCTTCACTATTCGCAGATGACATGATACTATATATAGAGAAAACTTGAAAGATTACACCAAAAAACTGCTAGAACTGATACATGAATTCAGTAAAATTGTAGGATACAAAATCAATGTGTAGAAATCTGTTGCATTTGTATATACCAATAATGGAGCAGCAGAAAGATAAATTAAGGAATCACTCCAATTGCACCAAAAACAAGATGCCTAGAAATAAATCTAAAAAGAGGTGAAGGACCTATACTCTGAAAAAATATAAAACACTGAAGAATGAAAATATAAAATATATATGTATAATATATATATAAAAATATATATATAATATATAAAAATATATATATAAATATAAAACATTGAAGAATTGAAGATGAAGCAAAGAAGTGGAAAGACATTCCATACTCATGGATTGGAAGAAAAAAATTTGTTAAAATGTCTATGCAACCCAAAGCAATCTACACTTTTAATGCAATCTCTATCAAAATAATATCAGCATTCTTCACAGAGCTAAAACAAACAATTCTAGAATTTGTATGGAACCAGAAAATACCCTGAATAGCCAAAGCCACATTGAAAATGAAGAACAAAACTGGAGGTATCATAATTCCATATTTCAAGGTATACTACCAAGCTGTAGTAATTAAAACAGTATGGTACTGACACAAAAACAGACACATAGATCAATGAAACAGAATAGACAGTACAAAAATAAATCCACGATTATATAGTCAATTAATCTTCAACAAAGGAGGCAAGAGTAGCAATGGGAAAATGACAGTCTTTTCAACAAACATTGTTGGAAAAACTGGACAGAAACATGCAAAAGAATGAAACTGGACACTTTCTTATACCACACACACACACAAAATTCAAAATGTATTAAAGACCTAAATTTGAAACCTGAAACCATAAAAATCCTAGAATAGAACACAGACGGTAGTTTATTTGACATCCGCCATAGCAACTTCTTTCTAGATATGCCTCTCAAGGCAAGCAAAACAAAAGCAAAAATAAACTATTGGGACTTCATCAAAATGAAAAGTTTCTGCACGGTTAAGGAAACAACAAAACTAAAAGGCAACCTACAGAATGGTGGAAGATATTAACAAATGACATATTTGATAAAGGGTTAGTACCCAAAATATTATAAAACTCAACACCCCAAAAATGAATAATCCAATTGAAAATGGACAGAATACATGAATAGACATTTTACCAAAGAAGACTGTGCAGATGGCCAACAAACACATGAGAAGATACTCGACATCACTGATCATCAGGGAAATGCAAATCAAAACTACAAAGTCACACCTCACACCTGTCAGAATGGATAAAATCAACAACACAAAAAACAACTGGTGTTGGCAAGGATGTAGCGAAAGGGGAACCCTTTTGCACTGTTGATAAGAATGCAACCTGATGCAACCACTGTGGAAAACAGTATGAAGATTACTCAAAGGTTCTAAAAATAGAACTACCTTACCATCCAGCAATTGCCTACTAGGTATTTACCCAAAGGATACAAAAATACTGATTCAAAGGGATACATGCACCCCGATGTTTATAGCAGCATTATCAACAACAGCCAAATTATGGAAACAGCTCAAGTATCCATCAACTGAAGAATGGATAAAGAAGACGTGATATATATTTATAATGCACTCATCCATAAAAAAAAGAATGAAATCTTGCCATTTGCAATGACATGGATGGAGCTAGAGAGTATTATGCTAAGCGAAATAAGTCAGTCAGAAAAATACAAATACCATATGATTTAAATCATATGTGGAATTTAAGAAACAAAACAAACAAAATGGAAAAAAAAGACAAACCAAGAAAGACTCTTTTTATTTTTATTTATTTTTTTAACGTTTATTCATTTTTGAGACAGAGAGAGACAGAGCATGAATGGGGGAAGGTCAGAGAGAGAGGGAGACACAGAATCTGAAACAGGCTCCAGGCTCTGAGCTGTCAGCACATAGCCCAACGCGGGGCTCGAACTCACAGACCGCGAGATCATGATCTGAGCCGAAGTTGGACGCTTAACCGACTGAGCCACCCAGGCGCCCCAAGAAAGACTCTTTTAAAAAAAAAAATTAGTAGGCTCCACACCTAGCATGGAGCCCAATGTTGGGCTTGAACTCATGATCCTGAAATCAAGACCTGAGCTGAGATCAAGAATCAGCCAGATGCTCAACTAACTAAGCCACCCAGGTGTCCCAGGAGACTCTTAACTGAAGAGAATAAACTGATGGTTATCCGGGGGGGGGGGGGGGGGGGATGGGTTAAATGGAGTGAACTTGTTGTGATGAGTACCATGTGTAAGGAAGTGTTGAATCACACTATATTGTACACCTGAAATGAATATTATACTGCATGTTAAGTAACTGGAATTTAAATAGAAATTAAACATTTTTTTCTTTCTTACTACTCTTTATTTGAACCATTAAGTTATCGAATATGTAAATTAATCTGTGGATTCAGTGAAATTCCAAAGGAAGTCTGACACTTTTGTCGGGTTCTTTTGTGAAGAATGTCAGGTAGGTCCTAAAATGTAGGGCAGTTCATTCTCTTCTGCTTGCAAAGAATCAAAAAGAGCAAAGATAATTTTGAAAAATAAGAAGATGGAAACAATTACTCTAACCTATATGGAGGTGACTTATTAATCTATTGTAGTCAAGACAGTGTGCTATTGGCACAGATATAAACAAACAAATGGGACAGAATAGAAAATCTAGAGATGTGGAAATGTGATATATGATAGTGGTAGCATTAAAAAAAATAAATGAAGAAACTATGAACTATTCATAAATGAGGAAATTATGAACTATTCAAGTAGTAGGGTTGGTGCAACTGGTTAAACAGGGGGAAAACCATAAAACTAGAGCTTTGACCCATGATCATAGTTTTTTTTTTTTAAAGGAAGTCCAGAGAGTAAGGACCTAATGTGAAAAGCAAAACTTTAAAGACCTCCATACCCATCTGGAGGAAATGTGAGCCTCAAAAAGAATAATGACATTAATAGATTTTAACACTTTGAATTTTTTAAGAAATCCATGAGTTTGTAGTGACATTCAACAAAAGAGAAATGGTGAAAGGAGAAGGAAAAGAGGAGGCAGATTTTCTTTACAGAAATATGCCAGCCAATAAACATAGAAGGAATGATAGATGTTGAAAATCATTTTATAATCCCCAATATAATTCAGGCAAGAATCATAGTATATCATCATTAAGTAAAAAGTTACTGGAGAATAGTATATCATGTTATCCCTCCACTGAATACTTAATTCCAAAGGGGAAATGTACAATGGGAAGATTTGGCAATCACAATCTTAACTAAATGGTCAAGCTTGGCATCATCAAGAGAAGGATGAGTTAACATCACGTGCTTCATGATGTGAAACAGTGGGAGGTATACACCACCACCTGTGTGGGGGTTTTGCTAGAAATGTTTGACTTGAATACAATGATAGTCACACAAATTCAGAATGCATGGCCTTCTATAAGACAACTGACCCAAACTATTCAAGGATTTAATATCATGAAGAACAGAGGGAGGTGATAGGATTGTTCTAGCTGAAGGAGACTACAGACATAAAACAGATGAAATTCATTGATTCTGGATTTCTTTTTTTTTTAATTTTATTTTCTTTTTAAAATTTACAGCCAAGTTAGCTAGCATATAGTGCAACAATGATTTCAGGAATAGATTCCTTAATGTCCCTTACCCATTTAGATCACCCCTCCTCCCACAACCCCTCCATATTTAAAAGCCTCTTATATTTTGTCCCCCTCCCTGTTTTTATATTATTTTTGCTTCCCTTCCCTTATGTTCATCTGTCCTGTGTCTTAAAGTCCTCATATGAGTGAAGTCATATGATTTTTGTCTAACTAATTTTGCTTAGCATAATGTCCCCTAGTTTCATCCATGTAGTTGCAAATGGCAAGATTTCATTCTTTTTGATTGCTGAGTAATACTCCATTGTATATATATACCACATCTTCTTTATCCATTCATCCATCGATGGACATTTGGGCTCTTTCCATACTTTGGCTATTGTTGGTAGTGCTACTATAAACATTGGAGTGCATGTGCCCCTTCAAAACAGCATACCTGTATCCCTTGGATAAATACCTACTAGTGCAATTGCTGGGTCGTAGGGTAATTCTATTTTTAATTTTTTGAGGAACCTGCGTATTGTTTTCCATAATGGCTGCATCAGTTTGCATTCCCATCAGCAGTGCAAAGGAGATCCTCTTTCTCTGCATCCTCACCAACATCTGTTGTTGCCTGAGTTGTTAATGTTAGCCATTCTGACACGTGTGAGGTGGTATCTCATTGTGGTTTTGATTTGTATTTCCCTGGTGGTGACTGATGTTGAGCATTTTTTTTAATTTTATTTTTTATTTTTTTAAATTTACATCCAAATTAGTTAGCATATAGTGCAACGATGATTTCAGGAGTAGATTCCTTAATGCCCCTTACCCATTTAGCCCATCCCCCCTCCCACAACCCCTCCAGTAACCCTCAGTTTGCTCTCCATATTTATGAGTCTCTTCTGTTTTGTCCCCCTCCCTGTTTTTATATTATTTTTGTTTCCCTTCCCTTATGTTCATCTGTTTTGTCTCTTAAAGTCCTCGTATGAGTGAAGTCATATGATTTTTGTCTTTCTCTGACTAATTTCACTTAGCATAATACCCTCCAGTTCCATCCACGTAGTTGCAAATGGCAAGATTTCATTCTTTTTGATTGCCGAGTAATACTCCAGTGTGTGTGTGTGTGTGTGTGTGTGTGTGTGTGTGTGTGTGTATCACATTTTCTTTATCCATTCATCCATCGATGGACATTGGACATTTGGGCTCTTTCCATACTTTGGATATTGTTGATAGTGCTGCTATAAACATGGGCGTTCACATGTCCCTTCGAAACAGCACACCTGTATCCCATGGATAAATGCCTAGTAGTGCAATTGCTGGGTTGTAGGGTAGTTCTATTTTTAGTTTTTTGAGGAACCTCCATACTGTTTTCCAGAGTGGCTGCACCAGCTTGCATTCCCACCAACAATGCAAAAGAGATCCTCTTTCTCCACATCCTTGCCAACATCTGTTGTCACCTGAGTTGTTAATGTTAGCCATTCTGACAGGTGTGAGGTGGTATCTCATTGCGGTTTTGATTTGTATTTCCCTGATGACGAGTGATGTTGAGCATTTTTTCATGTGTCGGTTGGCCATCTGGATGTCTTCCTTGGAGAAGTGTCTATTCATGTCTTTTACCCATTTCTTCACTGGATTATTTGTTTTTTGGGGAGTTGAGTTTGATAAGTTCTTTATAGATTTTTGATACTAACCCTTTATCGGATATGTCATTTACAAATATCTTCTCCCATTCTGTTGGTTGACTTTTAGATTTGCTGATTGTTTCCTTCGTTGTGCAGAAGCTTTTTATTTTGATGAGGTCGCAGTAGTTCATCTTTGCTTTTGTTTCCCTTGCCTCTGGAGGTGTGTTGAGTAAGAAGTTGCTGAGGCTAAGGTCAAAGAGGTTTTTGCCTGCTTTCTCCTCAAGGATTTTGATGGCTTCCCATCTACTGGATTTCTTTTTTAGATGTATAAACATTTTTTGACAAATGGGGAAATTTGAGTGTAGAGAGCATGTTGGGGATTGTATTGAAATCATTTGGTTTTTCTCAGGGTTATTAATGATGCTGTGGATATATATGAAATACACTTGTTTCTAAGGAGATATGCTGAAATATTTTGAGGTGAAGTGTCATGATTTCTATACTCTCAGATGATTAAGCAAAAAGGAAAATGTATATATAAAGATAGAAATATAAAGCCAATGTGTTAAGTTGTCAAATGTATTAATAGTTGGTATATATAGGCGAGGGGTATAAAGGTATTTATTTTACTGTTTTTTCAACTCTTCTCTGTGTTTGAGATTTTGCAAAATACAAAAAGGTGAATTTTTTTAAAGTTTATTTATTTATTTTGGGGGGGAGGGACAGAGAGAGAGGGAGAGAGAGAGAATCCCAAGTAGCCTCTGTGCTATCAGTACAGAGCCTGACACAGGGGTCAAATTCACCAACCTCGAGATCATGACCTGAGCCTAAATCAGGAGTCAGGGGGTTAACCGACTGAGCCACCCAAGCACCTCTAGGAGTTTTAATTTTATTTATTTATTTATTTATTTATTTATTTATTTATTTGGGGGAGAGAGAGAGAGAGCACATGTAAGTGGGGGGAGATGGGTAGAGGGAAAGAGAGAGAATCTCAAGCAGGCTCCATGGTCAGCATGGAGCCCAGCCGAGGGCTCGATCCCACAACCCTAGGATTATGACCTGAGCCGAAATCAAGAGTCCTATGCTTAATGCACTGAAGCACCCAGGTGCCCCTCGAAAATTTATAAGCCACAATGAGATTTTATAAGGCACAATGAAAAATCTTCATAAATTTGACTAATTTAAAACTTCTGTACTACAAAATATAATAGAAGCAGTCAATGAAATAAGCCCATCTATAGGAAGATGTTATGTATATACATATATATATATATGTATGTATATATATGTGTGTATATATGTGTGTGTGTGTGTGTGTGTGTGTGTGTGTGTGTGTATCCAACAAAGGGTCAATATCCAGAATACTTAAAGAAATTCCGTGTAAAGAAAAAGGAGCTAGGGTCAAATAACCCAAGAGAAAAATTGGCAAAGGATCTGCATAAGCAGTTTCCAAAAGGAAATCCAAGTGGCAACAATATAAAAAAAAATGTTCAACTTCACCAGTAATTAGGGAAATATAAAATAAAACAGCAATGATAGGGGCGCCTGGGTGGCGCAGTCTTGTTAAGCGTCCGACTTCAGCCACGTCACGATCTCGCGGTCCGTGAGTTCGAGCCCCGCGTCGGGCTCTGGGCTGATGGCTCAGAGCCTGGAGCCTGTTTCCGATTCTGTGTCTCCCTCTCTCTCTGCTCCTCCCCCATTCATGCTCTGTCTCTCTCTGTCCCAAAAATAAATAAACGTTGAAAAAAAAATTTTTTTTAAAAAAAGAAAAAAAAACAGCAATGATAAAATGTTATAATAGTCATATTATGATAGCATTATTAATATAACATTAGAGTAAAATGTATAATTAAACACCATAATGAGATTATTTTTGTATTTAAAAGTTTGACATTATCAACTGCACATTGGAATTTTATGCACTGCTAGTAGGAGTGTAAATTGGTTAAAAAATTCTTTGGAAAGCAATTTTTTAATAGTAAACTTGAATATATGTATACCCTATGACGTAGTAATTGTATCTCTAGATATTAACCCTAGAGAAAGATTTTATCACATAGGTAAAGACGCATTATGTAAGGATAGTCAATCAGTCTAGCACTTTTGTTACAGTGAAAAATTAGAAACAACTTAAATATCTATTGACAAAAGAATTGGATTCATTTTATACTGCTTTCCCTCTTGCTAATTCTACTCCAGTTACACAGACTTCCTTGAAGTTCCTTGATCCCTTCAAGCAAGTTCCCACCTTGGGGCCTTTTCATTTACTCTCTTCCTACAATGTTCTTACCCCAGAAATCCACTCATCTTGCTCCTTCACTTCCTTCAGGACTCTGCTCAAATTCCACCTTTTCAGAAAAGCATTCCCTGACCATCCTATCTAAAAGATTACTCCTTCTCTTCATGTTCTATGTCATTAACTTTCTTTGTATATTGATATATATTTATTTGCTTTCCGTCTCCCACCCTTCATCATGGTCATTGGGTCATTGTTTTCAGTTCTTTACTGCCTAAGCTGTCACCATGTGACTCTGCAAAGCCTCCTACTACAGTGCAACGTAGTAGGACATCTCATGTGGCATGTTTTGGCTAATGGGATGTAAGCAGGGAGGGGGGCGTGAGGACTTAAAAGGCCATTATATATTTCTACTCACCTTTCTTGTATTTCTGTCATCCACCATGGGAATAATGTGCCTCAGGTAAGCAGTTTGAAGACTGTAATGCAGACCTGAACTTGACCTGAAACCTGGTATTCAGCCAAGTCCAGCCAAACATTGGCAAACCCAGTCAAGATCAGCCAAATTTTATCTGATACGCAGACCTGTGAGTGCGAAAAATAAGTATCTGCTATTGTAAGCTACTGAGAACATTGGGAGTATTTATTATGCAGCATTGTTGCAGTGATAGCTGACTGATATACCCCTCTAGAATATAAACTGTAGCACAGCAGGGATTTTGCCAGTTTTGTTCACCAGTGTACATGGTCAGTGACTAAAACAGTGCCTCGCACACATAAATGCTTAATAAATATTTGTTGAAGGCATTAATTAATGTATTTGTACTAAAGCTATAAAACTGTTGGTGATTCCAAAGAGCAAAGCAAGAGTTCAAGTGTGCAAAGAAATAATTATAATTGGCTCTGTTAAAAATGTAGTCAGTCAGAAGCTGACACCAATGTATGAATGCCACCTCTAATCAGATAAACAAGCAGCTTCTTAAATTGACAATAGATCCATATAAAACCAAAGGACAGTTAATAAAAGGATCAGAAGGAAAAATGCCCTGGAAGGACTTCAGTATTTCCTTTTGAGTAAATTTGAGTATATTTACTTTTGAGTAAATATAAATATTTACTCAAACATTACCATCACCTCTGATTTGGAGACTTTTCAGGAAGAGAAATGTCACCAGCCCCTGTCCCACAGAAAAAAATGAAATGAGCTATCATCATCTATGAGCTGGCTGGTGGTAAAAACAGAAGTCAAGGGGCGCCTTGGTGGCTCATTCAGTTGAGCCTCTGACTTCAGCTCAGGTCATTATCTCATGGGTGTAAGTTCGGGCCTAGTTCGTGAGTTCAGGCCTTGCATTGGCTCACTGGTGTCAGCCTGTCAGTGCAGAGCCCAATTTGGATCCTCTGTCTCTGCCCCTCCCCCATTCACGCTCTCTCTCAAACAAATAAAACATTAAAGAGAAATAGAAGTCAAATAGGCCTTATGAAAGATCCTATGTATTTATATAGATACAAGAACAAATATTAAAGTGAATGGAGCAAATGTTAATAAGTGAATTTACGTAAAGGGTATGGGGTATTCCTTTACTATTCTTACACTTTTTCTCTAAGTTTATAGTTTACTTCCAACTTTTATTTTTTTTAAGTCTATTTATTTTTGAGAGAGAGAGGGAGAGAGAGAGAGTGAGTGGGTAAGGGGAAGAGAGGGAGGGTTGACAGAGGATCCAGAGCAGGCTCTACCCTGACAGCAGAGAGCCCGACATGGGGCTTGAACCCACAAATCACAAGATCATGACCTGAGCCAAAGGCAGACACTTAACTGACTGAGCCAACCAGGCGTCCTCCAATTTTTTTTTTTTAACATGGAAGAAAGTGTTGTTCCAGTATATCCAGTGAGAAACAGAATATGGCTTATCCTGAATAGAACAACTTTTATGGTCTCAAATGACTTAGACAGCTAGCAATTGTCTTTGTTTCACTTGGGTCAATGAAACATATGTTGTCAGAATGGTCAGATGCATGTTGCCTCCCAATGGAATGACTTTCTCTTGTGTCTTCTGTTCATATGTTTCTTATACTGTCTCTTGCCATACCTGGGATTATCTTGGGTTGTCATACTGTTTCTCTTGCAAGTTTATCATCTTCCTCAAGTGTGTTGAGATTGAGAACTGTTACAGTTTTGAGCAAGCAATAGATTCTGCCTCTTTAGCTGAGTCAGCCCAATGTACCACCTGTCTTAGTTTGAGTTCCTCCAGAAAATAATCTTAGACAAAGGTTTAAGTATAAGTAGGTTATTTGGAAGGTGCAAATGGAATGCTGGGAGGAGCAGATGCTCCCAATGGCATCATTACTTCTTCCCTTTCATACTTTGTTCTCTATGTCAGAATGTTAGGCTATACATAATGTGGGAAAGAGAAGTGAGAAAAGGTAGAGATGGAAATCAATAAATAATGTATTTTTAAGCCACCTACCACTATGGTCAACTGGGACTTATTCGTGCAGAGAGACTAGGAAACAATATAAAACTCGTACTTCAAAATTATACTTACCACACACAGCGGTAGGGAACTAGTTAATTCCCCAGAATATCAGGGTCAGGTTAGGAGAGAAGCTGTTAGGAAAAGAGGTGCAGGTGTTGGGTATTCGAAGGCTTCCAGAAAACACTCAAGTGTTAAGGCCCAAGAGATACAGGCAGGGCACTGACAGCACCTGCTACTAGACCTAAGAATGTCTGTAGAATACCTACTAGTAAGCCAAGGAACTGACTAGCACTAGGTCCCAGAAAGGCAATCCAAATTAAAGGTGCTATATAGCTCTTCTCTTGACAAATAGACAGCAAGATAATGTGTAGTTTTCCTGTTGACAAATAGACACTATCTACTTTGGTTGAAATAGAATACCACTACTTAGGGCATTGACATTCCATCTGCAACCACTCCACACATAAAGATTCACCCTATTTTCTACCACATTATACAATATCTGGCCCCAAACACTCCTCTTTGCCATCTTGTGTTCAGCCCTAACATCCTAAGATGAAAAGATGTGAAATGAAAGTATTGATGCCATTTGGGGCATTACGTTCAGATTCCATCAATCATAATGGGAATAAGATGAGCCAGAAAAATAAGAACCTGCCTCGTACCTCAAAAACCATTGAGAAAATTCTACCAGGCAAAGCTAGGAAAGTTTTGCTATTTCATACAAGGAGGAGGAAGCCTATCTCATTCTTGGGCTACTGAGACAGATCTACCCATCTAGATATGATGTCCACATCAGGTTCACCACTCAGAACGTGGTCCACATTGTTTTCCTTTTATCTCATTTCCCTTTCATTTAACAATATTATTGAGTATCTACAATAGGTCTGGCAGCTAAACAAAATAAATGCATACCTTGTTCTCTGAAGCTTATAATTTAGTGGAGGAGGTGCATTATAAAACAAATAATTACCTAATTAACAATTGTGTTAAACGCTAAGGAAGAAAGGTATAGAAAGATTGTGAGTGTATAATTGAGGGATTAGTCAATCCAGGCTGAAGTGGAGTGTCAGGGAAGCCTTCACTGAGGAAGTAATATTTAATCTAAGACTTGAAGAATAGCATTTGGCCAGAAGAAGAAAGAACATCTGAAAAACTGCATTTAGAAGAAGGAGTTTAGGACATTCCTGAGAAAGATGGCCAATATAGCTGCAGAGCAGTAGTCACAGAGAAGCATAGTGGAGGAAGAGGCCAGATAGATGGGAAGAGCAAGTTCATGTAGACAAAGAGAAGAAAAAAGTGTCTTTCTATTTATTTGTTATTTATTTTTGAGAGAGAGCACAAGCAGGGACGGGGCAGAGAGAGAGAGGGAGACACAGAATCCGAAGCAGGCTCCAGGCTCTGAGCTGTCAACGCAGAGCCTGACTCAGGGCTCAAACCCACAAACAGTGAGATCATGCCTGAGCTGAAGTTGGATGCTTAACGGACTGAGCCACCCAGGCGCCCCAAAGAGAAGAAAAGTTTTGAGTGTCAGAGTGGAGGAAGATCAAGATCAATTTTTCCTGTTCTAGAAATATATATAAATGGAAATATATGCTTTTTTGTGTCCCGTCTCTTTCACTCAACATAACATCTATGAGAGTCATTTATGTTTATGTACAGTTTATTCCTTTTTTATTGCAGATTAGTTATGCAATTATATGAATATGCCAGGGTTCTTTATCCATTTTCCTATTGAGGGACATTTAGGTTGTTTCCAGTTTGGGCTATTGTGAATGAAGCTGCTGTGAACATTGATGTAAAGGTCTCTTGTGTACATAAGTTTACAAATCTCTTAAATACCTAAGAGAGGAATCACAGGTCATAGGGTATAGACGTATAACTCTAAAATTGCCAAATCATTCTCCACAGTTGTACCATTTTATACTTCCACCAGCAATATATGAGAGTTTGTTGTTCCACATCTTTGCCAACATTTATTGTCAATCCTTTTAAATTCAGCCATTCTGAGTGGGCATAAAACAGTATCTCACTGTTGTTTTAATTTACATTTCTTTGACGCCATTTACATTTTCCCTTTGTATATCTACCTTTGTAAAGTATGGTTATTCTTCCGTTCATTTTTAAAACTAAGCTGTTTATCTCATTATTAGTTGTACGAGTGCTTTGTATATTTTGGATGCAGGTTCTTTGTCAGCTATATTTTGCAAATCTTTTCTCCCACTTATATGTGGATTTTTTTAAAAAATTCAACTTACAGACACAGGAACAGATTGGTGGGAGGTGGAGGATCAGTGAAATGGCTGAAAGTGGTCAAAAGGCACAAACTTTTAGTCATAAAATAAATAAGTTGTGGGATGTAATGTACAGCATGGTGACTATAGTTAACAATACTGTATTCTGTATTTCAAGATTGCTAAGGGGATAAATCTTAAAAGTTTTCATCACAAGAAAAGAAGCATAACTATGTATGGCAATGGATGTTAACTAAACTTAATGTGGTAATCATTTACAATATATTCATGTATCAAATAATTATGTTGTATACCTAAAACTAACACAGTGTTATATGTCAATTATACATATTTGAAAAAGTCATTCCATTGCCTTCTGGGCTATCATTATTTCTGATGAGAAATCAGATATACATCATTGATCTTCTGTCACATGTAGCTTTACTCTGGCTGCTTTTAAGATTTTATCTTTGGATTCAGCAATTTATGATATGTTTAGATGTGATTTTTGTACTTATCTTTTTTGGTTTCTTTCAGCTTTTGGACCCATACATCAATATCTTTCATAAAATTTGGTAAGTTTGCAGCTGCTATTTTTCTGCCCCAGTCTCAATTTATTCCAGGACTCTAATTTCACCTTTTTATGGTCCAATTGGAATTTGAGACTTTATTTTTCTTCCATTTTTTTCTCTCTGTTCTTCGGATTGGCCAATTTCCATTAACTTACATTCAAGTTCACTGACTCTTTTTTCCCCACTTTCTCCAATTTACTATTAAATCCATACAGTGAATTTTTAATTTTAGTTATTGTATTTTTCAGTTCCAGAATTTCATTTATTTTTTCTCTTAATATTTTCTCTATCTTTGTTGAGATCCCATATCTACTCATTCATTATGCATTTATCTTCTCTTCAGTCCTTATAAAAATTTATAATGGCTGTTTTAAAGTCCTTTTGTGATCATTACAACATTTGGATCATCTTGAGGTCAGTTACTCTTGACTGCCTTTTTTCTTGAATCTGGATTATATTTTCCTGTTTCTTCACAGGTTTAGTCATTTTTTTGTTGACTGCTGGACATCGTTTGATACATTGTAGCACCTCTGATCTCTGTTACATTCCTCTGGAGAGTGATTTTCAGGTCTTTCCTCCATTTTTTTTTTAATTTTTTTTTCTTAAGTTTATTTATTTTTGAGACAGAGAGAGACAGAGCATGAACGGGGGAGGGTCAGAGAGAGAGGGAGACACAGAATCGGAAGCAGGCTCCAGGCTCTGAGCCATCAGCCCAGAGCCCGACGCGGTGCTCGAACCCATGGACCGTGAGATCGTGACCTGAACTGAAGTCGGAGGCCCAACCAACTGAGCCACCCAGGCGCCCCAGGTCTTTCCTCCATTTTTAAATCAGGTTATTTGTTTTCTTATTTCTTAGTTGTAAGGGTTCTTTGTATATTTTGGATAACAGTCCTTTATCAGATGTGTCATTTGCAAATATATTCTCCCAGTCTGAGGCTTGTCTTCACATATTTTTTGACCATGTCTTTGCAGAGCAGAAGTTTTTAATTTTAATGAAGTCAGTTTATCAATTATTTCTTTTATGGCTTGTGTTTTTGGTGTTGTATTTAAAAAATCATTGCCATACTCCAGTGTTACCTATTTTCTCCTATGTTTTCTTCTATGAGTTTTATAGTTTTGTGTTTTGTTTAGGTCTATAACCCATTTTGAGTTGACTTTTGGGAAGGGTGTTAGGTCTGCATCTAGATTCATTTTTTTGTATGTGGATGTCCAGGTGTTCCAGCATCATTTGTTGAAAAAAACTATCTTTGCTCCATTGTATTGTCTTTGTCCTGTATCAAAGATCAGATGACCATATTTATGTGAGTCTATTTCCGGTTCTCTGTTCTTTTCTATTGATCTATTCTTTCTCCAGTACCAACTGTCCTGATTACCATAGTTATATAGTAAGTCTTGAAGTTGGGTAGTGTCAGTCCTTTGACCTTGTTCTTTTCTTTCGATATTGTGTTGGCTATTCTAGGAGGGGTTTTTTTTTGTCTTTTTTTTTTTTTTTGCCTAATATACACTAAAATCAGTTTGTTGGTGTCCACAAAATAACTCGCTGGGATTTTGACTGGGATTGTGTTGAATCTATAAATCAAGTTGGGAAGAACTGACATCTTGACAATACTGAGTCTTGCTACGCAAGAACAAGGAATATCTTTCCATTTATTTAACCCTTTGGGGTTTTTTATTACAGTTTTGTATTTTTCCTTATATAGATCTTGTACATATTTTGTTAGCTTTATACTCAAGTGTTTCATTTTGGGGAAATTATATTGTGTTTTTAACTTCAAATTCTACTCATTCATTACTGGCATATAGGAAAATGATTGACTTTTTTTTAAGTAATCTCTATACCCATTGTGGGACTCAAACTCACAACCCTGAGATCAAGAGTTGCATGCTCTACTCACTAAGCCAGTGAGGCACCACATAAAATGACTGACTTTTGTATATTAACCTTTCTATAATCACTTATTGTTTCAAGAATTTTTGCTGTTGTTGTCAGTTCATTTGGACTCTCTACACAATCATGCCATTTGTAAACAAAGACAGTCTTATTTCTTCCTTCTCAATTTTTATACATTTTATTTCCTTTTCTTGTCTTATTACATTCCAGTATGATGTTGAAAATGAGTGGCGAGAAAGGACATTCCTAGCTTGTTCCTGATCTGAGCTTCTGTGAAATTCACAAGTACCTCTGAGTTTCCCCTCCTTAGGTGGGACAGGATGGGGGAGTGAGTATACCATGAAATGTTACGGCATGCTGGAGTTGAGTATTTCCTTCTCCCCAGATTGGTTAAGCTCTGATAAAACTCCAATAGTTTAGGTTCTGGTAAGACAGTTTCTCTTTAGGGAAGGCCTTGTTAAGATGAACAGAATGTTCTGGCATGTTTCAAAATGGTTCCTTTTCTCCTCCTTCTTCCAGAAGTGTAAGGGGACTTTTCTTTGATATTCACTGTGAAAACCTGATCAAGGTGGGCTGGAGGTAAAACTCACTAAATTGTAAGGATGTCCCTAAGATTGGATACACCCAGAGTTTGTAATCTCTCAGATTTGTCCACCCTGAACCTCCAGCAATTCATCAACTACAGTTCAAATTTCCTATCCTCATATTGGTTCTTGCAGGGGTTTATATACTAGTAAGTTGTGATTCTCTGTATTTGTTTTTCTATCTCTCCAATTTTGAGAGCCACAGTTTGCCTTATGATCTCATTTCTCTGACGAACCTAAGAAGAGTTGTTGATTTTTCAGTTTGCTTAGCTTTTTGCTTGTTGTTATAATGGAGTGGCCACCTCCAAGTTCCTTGCATGCCACACTAGAAACTAGAAGTCCACTCTTTTTTTTTTTTTACCTTTTTTAGTTTCACTCAATCAATAAGCATTTCCTGAATCATTATATTCCAAGCACTCTGCTAGACATTGAGTATACAAGGATAAGTCCTTGCTGCTGAAGTTCACAGACCAAACGGAAGTATAGACAAATTACAATACTATGTATAAAGGTTATGAAAGAAGTAAGCACAAGCTGCTGCAGGATCACAAAGTCTGGGACTGAGGGTTGAATTCAGAGAAGGCTTCCCCAAAAGGGTTAGATTAAAGTGAATCTTGACTAATATTAACTCAGACAAAGATAAAGTGGGAAGTGTGATAGATACCATGTGCAAGGTAAATACCATTTGCACCATGTGCAAAGGAAGGACCAAGATGGGTTTAAGAAACTGCAAGAAAAATAAAGTTGTCTGGAGCACAAGATAACATGGAGGGAGAGAATGGGCCTAAACGTTGCTCGGCTTTCTACTTCATGACAATAAGGACCATGTTCAGCAGGAAACAGATGGCTTGCTCAAACTAGTTAATAGGGAGAGTTAAGGAACTATTTATAAAGTCCCCTTTGAACTGAAAAGGATTTGGGGAAACCATCAGTGAAAAGTCATTATGACTCCTAAGCCTGATCACATAAGTGAAAGGAGCAGTTAACAGAACAGAAAGGGTGGCTCTATGGAGAAGGTTGCCTGTGAGGAGCTCTACTTTAGGTAAAAGAACACAGACAACTCTCTGCAATCTGGTAAGGAGGGAACCAGGGAATAAACACACAGATCTCTGGACCTCTGATCTTCTGCCCATATCTACCATTGGTTAAACCTAATCAGAGACTGGATGGCAAGGGAACTCATTGATGTAGTCCATATCAGTCAGCCTTCTTGAACAAGGACAAGGATGAAGAGTTGGATCCAAAGGGACATATGAAAGATATCCAACACATCACTACACCCTCAGTACCTAACACAACACCTGGCACAGAGGAGGTATTGAATGGTTGAATGAGGTCCTATAGGAAGCAGAAGCCTAATCTTGCTGGGTTTAGCTAATTCATGCTAAGAAATTAGGACTTTACCTCATAGCAGTGGAGTGCAATCAGAACAGAGGAGAGACACATCAGATTTGCATCTTAGAGGCAAATTTGTCAAGAATAAACTGAAGCCTTGTAGCAGAAGTAACAGGTAAAAGGCTGTTATAGCAATCTAGGACAGAGATGACAACAAGATGTTCTAAGAAAAAGGAAACAGAAAAACAAAATGGACTTGAAAGCATCAGAGAGTTGGGATTGGCAGGATATGGTATGATTGAATGGTGGGAAACAAAAAAAGGACATAGGAAGGGGGTGTAGGATGAAAAGAAAAGAGCTCTCGAAGACCTCTTGGGTTTGGTGTGTCTATAAGAAACCTGGATTTGTCAGGCAGTTTGCTAGGTGTTTGAAACTCAACAGATATCTGGATTGGAGGAAGGGATTGGACTAGATCTGGCAAATGAGGCAGAGACACTGTACACTTCCTGTTAGTTCTGTTTCCTGGGGTGGGGGAGGGGCAGGAAAGTGTGTTAGGTCAGAGTGCGTTAGGTTCTATGGCGGTTGAGAAGAGCAATGAGCCAGAAACTAGGATGGAGAGAAGGGAAGGAAATGCCATGCCCTTACACAGAGTTTACAATTCCAGCATCCTGGGTTACCCAACATATAGGGTGAGGGAGCCTTTGTAAGCTAGGTAGTGGTGGGGTCCTTTTGCAGGAAGCAGCTTGTGTACGGCATGGGGGAAATGTCAAGGCAGGAGAGGCAAAGATCACTCCCAACTTTTTTTTAATGGGGGACAGTTAAAAAGGAATATATTTACAAGTTGTGGGAGGCTCTGGAGCAAAAGACCCTGAAGTGTGGAGGGAGGAGGAGTTCCCATCCAGTAGAGGACCCAGGGTTTGTCTTTTCTGTGAGTGGAGATGGAGATGCCTGAGATGACATTCCTTTCATGATGTCCTCCTCCCTTCCCTACCACAGCCAATTCTCTCCTACCGCATGTACCACTTCTCTTCTATGTCATCACACCAGCGACAGCTTCTGGAGAGGACCCAAAGCTACATTCGCATGTTCTGTGCTGGCCTCATGGGCTTTATCTTTGTCCTGCTGATGTGCTTGTTCCCTTTACATTGGGTGCGGTTCATGGTAATGAAAGACAAGAAGAAACTCTTTGCGGGGCTCTGGACTGTGTGCCACCATGATCTCTGCTGGAGCCACGTGCCAAAAGCACCCCGTGAGTGCCTTCCAGAGCCTAGAGCCCCCTCCTTTGGTAGATCTGCTCAGATCCCCTACAGCTTGCCTCTCTCCCTTTCTCCTTCCCACAACTCTACCCCTTCTTTTCTCCTGATTCACAAGCATGTAAGGACAGCTCCTCCAAACAGGGTAAATTTATCCCAGTTTGTCTTCACTAGACTTCTCCAATGACTTCAAAGCCACAGCTCCTTAATTATTGGAAGCTAATGCCTAGTGACTTTGTTCTTTTTCCTTCCTCTGCACTCACAACTTCCCGGCGGGGGGGGGGGGGGGAATAGTAGTAATTTGCATCTTAATATGAAAGTTACCTCATAATATGCCTCTCAAGGTTATAATTTCAACTTTTCTCTCATTGTGGAATAAATTATTTCTTTCCTTGTTAAAGGAATTCCACATGTCAATGAGGAGATGGAAAGAGGGTCCTTACTGGTGCCTGTGAGGCCACCCACTTGGTGGCTCCTTACTCTGACTCCATTAGATGTAAGACAAGTGCTAATTCTGTCCTCCTCTGCCCTTCAGTCCCTTCCCTAGACCCTATCTAGCCTTATTAGAGGGCAGGTCACCTCTTCTCCAGCCAAGCCTCTCCTTTTCCACTTCTCCTGGCAGACTACCTCCAATACTCCAGGGCCTTCTTCCTCATCTCTGCCTTCATCATCCTCATTATCATTATATGGCTCAGCACCTTTCTCACCAAAGGGCCAGGAGACAAAACCCACATAGATCTGGGCATGTCCATCTTCTCTTTCATCTCAGGTACAAAATGATGAGGTTGGAAAAGTTTGTCCCTGGAGTCCCTCTACGTCTTCCCCTTCTGGGCCATTTCTCCTTATTTTACCAAGTCATTCCCTACCTCACGTGAACACTGCCATCATAGGACAGTGTCTCTTCCCATAGGGAAGAAAGCTTTTGGTAAACTTTTACTCCTTATGGGGCTATTGCCTTTAAAGAGGGGACCCTGAAGAAACTATGCCTAATCCAATGGAAACATCTCTAGAAGTTGTTATCTGATGGACTAGTAGAGGAGATATCATAGGCTGGAGGCCCTTGTGGCACTAAGACAAATTTCAGTGTAGCTAGCTAGTACCTGTTCTAGTGGTCTTATTTATAGGCTCCACCTTAATAACCTTATTCCAGTCAAAGCGGAAGTTCTTCATTCTCTCATTCTAGTTAATTGCCAAATGGGTCTTCCCATGACACTGCCATGTAATAGGCCTCCATGGCATAATTGAGATGGTTGAGGGTGACAAGGAAGTGCAAAGAGAGGGAAGAGGGTGGAATGGGAGGGATGGCAGCAGGAGGGTTATGATGGGTAGTGATAGCTTTCATTCTGATCCCAGGCACCTGCCTACTCCTCTGCCTCATTTTGTACCTGATGCAAGTGAAATTGTACAGTAGGAACGTCTTGGAGCCCCATTTCCTATTAGCCTACCACCTCAATTGGTGGGGCAGTATCTTCTACATGACAGTTGGTGAGTCAATCCTCCTGTTAAACAGTGAAGGCACAGAAAAGAAATTTCTACATGGTTGGTCCCCTCTCTTTTGCTTTCTTTTGGTTGTATGTTTGACATATTAGAATCTCATAATTTGGAAGGGCTCTACAAGAGTTATTTCTATGTCAGTGAACAATTCTTTTTTTTTTTTTTTTAATTTTTTATTTCAACGTTTATTTATTTTTGGGACAGAGAGAGACAGAGCATGAACGGGGGAGGGGCAGAGAGAGAGGGAGACACAGAATCGGAAGCAGGCTCCAGGCTCTGAGCCATCAGCCCAGAGCCCGACGCGGGGCTCGAACTCACGGACCGCGAGACTGTGACCTGGCTGAAGTCGGACGCTTAACCGACTGCGCCACCCAGGCGCCCCAATGTCAGTGAACAATTCTTAATAGCAAGTCCCTCCAATTGAAAACTTTTTTTTTCTAAAATGATACTTGTCCCTACACAGGTGGGAGTAAGATTCAGGAAGTAAAGAAGGAAAAGACATTAACTGAGCTATGAATAGTTCTTCTGTCCTTCCGGAAGACATCTCTTAAATTCCCCTCTCCTTTTATTATATTAAATAACCTCTCCACCTTAATGGATCTCCAAAATAAAGCTTCCTCTGTAATATTACTAATATAAAGCAGAGATATAATATAGGAGTTTTGCCTGTGTAACATTTCACCTTTAATCCTGCTAAGCCACATACTTATTTTTATTCATTAATTAACAATGGTCTCCAAACCACTGCATCACACACCCTATTAGTAAAACACTTTTCAGCAAGCATTCTGAAAAGACACATTTATTTATAAAATATGTACATGTATTATGTCATTCATATATTTATTACAGTGTAAAATATACTCAAAAATGGAACTGAAAACAAAATTTGCTATAAATGCAAAAATTAACTACTATTTTCTGCCTGTGCCCCAATGAATTGGCTTGCATACCCCTTGGGAAATACCGTACTACAGAAAAGCTGGGATCAATGTTTTGAATCTCAGCTCCTTAAAGATAATGAACAGGATATTCAGAAATGTATTGTAAAGCAAATTCTATTATAATTAAGCCAGTGCCTCAGGGGTGTTTGATGACTTAAGATTTTATCTATTACTAATCCACAACACTGACCCTGACCTTTTCTTTTTCTCTAGGGTTCCTCTCTGGACTCAATCACATAAGTTCTCAGGCTACTTCTCCAGATCAAAATCTCTTTGTGATTCCTATAACAAGGACAAGAATAGGAAATACGGCCAGAGTAGACCGGGGGCTAACTGAAACAAATGTAGGTGTTTCTACGTGGATGAATCAGGCACCAGAAAGGCAGTCAGGTTCAGTGGCACAATCAAGTGTCTACACAGAGAAAGCGACTCAGACAAAGACAGTAACCCAAAAAGTGCTAGAAAGTCAGGTTGAACCAGAGGTCCAGGCTGAGTCAGGGACCCACACAGAGACAGAGATAGGAAGTGAATCAGCAATAAAAGATGGGTTAATAACTACAAGGTTAGCTACTGAGATAGAACCAATTGACACAGTAGAGCCAAGGCCTGAGGCAGAGATAATTGGGAGTGTGGCTGATGATATGTCAAGCAATAGCCTTCAGGGTAATGAAAACAAAATGACCAAAAACTGGAATTATGAGGACAGAGATTCAGCTGAGAAAAATGAGGATGACAAAACAAAAAATTAATCTTAGATACAAGGTAGTGAGAGCAGAGATATTAAAAACAAACAAACAAACAAACCCTAGAAGGCTTAAAGATGTTTTGTTGGGTCTGTAAGAAGTGTGGTAGGAGTATCAGAAGTAATTCTGATATAATAGTATGACTATTCTTTTGAACCGCCCCACCCCCCACCCCCCCACCCTGGATTACACCTCCTTCACAGAGCAAGTGGTATTATGGATGAAAGCAAGCCATTTGTATGGGTTAGGGCAAAGGCACGAATAATGTAAGGCTCACAAGGAAAGAAATGCAAAGCTTATTAAAGGAAGTTTCCATGTTAGTGTTGTGTGCTGTGACTGGGAAAGGTTGGCAGGAGATGAGATGCCCAGGCCACCAAACCTTTCCAGATTTCCATGACCACACAATGGCACACCTCAGTGGGACTGAAAGAACTTTCAGTTTGGAAATTCAAACTCTCATTTTTGGTCCTTACTTCTCTAATTCATTAGGCTGACTTTTGGCAAGCATTTAACTTTCTCTGGCCTAACATCCTTCATTGAACCAGCTAGACTCTGAGATTTCCTCTAGTGCTCTTTATGGCCATGAATGATAAACAATGGAGAAATTATTCCTTTGGCCATTGGCTCGTATGACCCCAGATTATTTTAGCAAGTAACTTAGTCTAGTCAGAGGAACTAAATTCAGTTCTCTACCTCCAAGGCTACTTTTGGCAACTCCTTATTTTTTTATTTAGATACCTCATTTAAAAATGTAGCTGAATCCCACTGTTTTTAACTATTTGGAAGAACTAGAAAGGAAGAAAAAAAGAGAAAGGCAAAAGGCCTGAGACTCTCTGACAGAGTCTACCACATAGACTCAGGGAATTTCAGTGAGGCCTTAAACAGTTTCACAAAAGAGATTGTGGCCTTTGAAACTGGAAGCTAGTTTTTTGGTTGGAAATATTAGTAGTTCACCATGAAAATCCACTCTTAGCTCCTTAAATAGTCACTAGTGCTGGCTGCTTGCACCTCTAGCTAGTCAGTCAAATTTTATGACCCTTAATTTTGTCATCTTTAAAAGTGGCTTCAATAAATGATACCATCTCCACTCCACATATTTCACTTTCTGGAACATTAGATAAGGAACCAGGAGAGAGAAGAAGATGAACAGGGCAGGAAGCATTAAAAGATATTCCTCCCAGCATAATGAATTAACAGATGCCTGCCTTAAAGTACAAATTCTCTAAGAGGATAGTTAAAATTTTGGCCATACTTTAATGTGTGTTACTTAAATCAACTGGATAATTACATAGCCAAATGTGACTAAGCAGATGCTTTGATAGATGACAGAGGAGAAAGAAGAAACTTTGCAAAGGGAAGGTGTAGTGGGGGGGGGGGGGAGAATTTTGTGAGCTTTCCGTCAGGATGAAGGGGCTGATTACCTGGGGGGCGGGCATACTGAAACAGTAAGAAGAAATGTGGGACACTGGTAAAGACAAACTTCATCTCCATTACAATTTTGTCTACAACCGTGAAAGTATCCAACGTTTGACTGGTTTGGAAACCTGTAACCTGCATTTTCTTGTATTCATACCTGTCTTCCCATGCATCACCCATCCATCAAAAAATTATAAAAGAGTTATTGAACATTAATAAGTAGTTCACTGTGTAGAGGGGGACAGAGACAATAAGAGTAAAGGGTAAAAAACAGGTTTCTGGAATTCTCATAGCACACAGAAGTCTCAGCCCAATTCAGTCTAGGGGCTTAAAGGAAAGCCCCTGGAATTGGTAAAACATGAACGAGCTCAATCTGGAAAAAGAAAAATGACAACTAGAACTTGATCTAGGAGAAGAATCCCCGAACAAGTCTTTAGTGTAAAGCTGACTTTCCCAAAGGTTCTGTAAACCGAATAATATTACAGCAGCCTGTTATTAAAAGGTAGAAAGGAAAAACAAAATTTAATCAGCCATTTTTGTTCGTGGGACTCTAGCCTCTTGTCATAAATGCTTGGCTTTCCTTTCTCCTTTCTTTCCTCTGTCCTCTTTTACTTTTTGCTACTCCATTCTTTTTTTGAGTAATAACCATTCCTTTCCACATTTTCTTACACATGGAAATTTCACCTGTTTTCAAACTTTATACCCAATATCACCTCTGGGTTTTCTTAAGAGCTCAGCTAATTATTTGAAAACCTTGTATAAAACTCTAGGTTTTAGAAAAGGTCCATCATCTAGCTTTAAAGGAAGGGTTTATTTCCTTTTCTGTTACATTTGCTCTTTGGAGTATTTTGAAAAGCTGTTCTGTAAGTTCTTCTTCTGAGAGTAGATGAAAACAATAGTATTAAACACGGTATTAACCTGTGATGCTTTTCTTTCTCATCCTTCTGTTGTGGGAAAGTGCTATAGTTCTTCTACCCCTAGAGAAGGTATTTGCTCCACCACTCTCCTCTTTGGACCCTCCTGAGTGGCTAAGCTAGCTCAAAGGGCCTGCCTTTGCAGTAGGGTCTAAGGCAGAGACAGTCCTGATGCCTCATTCCAGAGTATCAGTGGTTCCATCCTTCTCTTCCCCCTCACTGTCCCAGTTTACTAACAGAACTAAATTAAAAATTTGAGTGTCATGAATAAAAACAATATAGTCAACATTCAAAAATCAACATCTAAATTAAAAATTAGCCATCTAACCAGTAGAAAAATGTAGCAATAAAGCTTATCACAATAAAGAAAATACATAAGAATAAACACAAATGTGAAGGATCTATGTGAAGAAAACTAGAGTTTTCTTATAAGAACAGAAAACTTATTTAAATAGTAACATACCACCTAATTAGTCACATTCCAGCGTCCTCTATAGCTAGAGATGATCATAGTACATATTTGTGGCTGATGAGACATCAGAGGAAATATGTTGTGGAGTTACAGAAAATATGCATTTGCTTTACAAACACTCCTGGCGCTTCTCCCAGTTTTTTCATTTTGCCTTAAATGATAGTGTGATGGCTAGAGCTGCAGCAGGTCATATTAGAAACACGAAGAGACAAGCACGAAGTCAGAAGCCAGCATCTGAGGATGGCATAGCAGAAATGTAGAAAAAAGCTTAAGTCCTTAATGACATTGTTGAGCTGGTGAAACAATGCCAAGAATGACCTCCTTCCAGAATTCTTGTTATATGAAAAAAATAAAGCCTTAATTTTAAAGACAGCGTTAGTTTTCTATTATAGGCAGCTACATACTTTTCTAGCAAATACAAAGTATAAATACTACAAAACATAAGTATAAAACCAGGTGGTGGAAGAGAAGAAAAGTGAGGAGAAATAATCTAGTGCTGATTTAATTATTCTCATAATAGGAAGTCATTGGACCCATCTATAGAAAGAGAGAATTAAAGGTATAAAGTTATCATTATATTGGGGCGCCTGGGTGGCGCAGTCGGTTAAGCGTCCGACTTCAACCAGGTCACGATCTCGCAGTCTGTGAGTTCGAGCCCCGCGTCAGGCTCTGGGCTGATGGCTCGGAGCCTGGAGCCTGCTTCCGATTCTGTGTCTCCCTCTCTCTCTGCCCCTCCCCCGTTCATGCTCTCTCTCTCTCTCTGTCCCAAAAATAAAAAATAAAAAGTTGAAAAAAAAAGTTATCATTATAAATGCATTCAATAGAAAAAATGCAAACTTTCCAACTTTAAGAAATACAAACACAAAAAGTGAACGAAGCACAGACCACCTTTTGAAGAAAATTAAATCTATAAAAGAAGTGTATCTGAAAATAATGATATGCTCAAAAACCAAATAACTCATTAATGAGTGTGAACACTTAATATTTAACTAATAAAAGAACTATGTGTTTCAGATTGAACCACAAAATAAAATCTGAGTGTTATATACAAAATGTATACCCCAAGCAAAGTGATTCAGAGGATTTTGAAATAGAAGGATGAACAATGAACATGTAGAAAAAAATTCAGAAAATAACATCATTTACAGTAATTGCCCAAAGAAAAATGAAATACATAGGTATAAACCTAACAAAACATGATCTGTACGCTGAAAATTATAAAACACTGATGAAAAAAAATCCATGAAAGTCTAAATGAATGGGAGACATACCTTGTTTGTAGATTAGGAGACTCAACAGAATAAAGATGGTGGTCATTCTCCCCAGATTGAGCCATAGGTTTAAGGCAATTCCTATCAAAACCCCAGTAAGGATTTTTGGTGACATAGATAAACTTATTCTGAAATTTATATGGAAAGTCACAGGCCCTAAAAACCTAAAACCTGTAAAAAGAAAAACTGGGAGGAATCACTGTACCCAATACTAAGGCTTGCTATAGAGCTGCATAATAAAGACAATGTATTGGTGAAGGAATAGATACATAGATCAGTGAGACAGAATAGATATCACGCAAATATGCTCAACTGAAACACAAAGACAACATAGTGGAGGAAGGATAACCTTTTCAGCAAATGGTGCAGGAGCAATTGGACACCCCATGGCTATAAATATGAATGCCAACCTAAACCACACACCTGGTCCAAAAATTAACTCAAGATAGATAGATCATGGACTTAAATGCAAACCAGACTTATGAAACTTTTAGGATAGACACGAGGAGAAAATTTTCTGGACCTAGGTCTAGGTAAAGAATTCGTGGATATGACACCAAAGGAATCAATGAAAGGGAAAAGTTGATAAATTGGAACTCATGAAAATTAAAAACTTTGGCTCTATGGAAGACCCCGTTAAGAAGAAAAAATCTCCTAGATGACTGAGAGAACATATTTTCAAGCCATGTATCTCACAAAAGACTAGTATCTAGAATATAGAACGCTTAAAATTCAATAATTAAAAAAGACACACAAATGGAACCATTCAATTAGCAAATGTGCAAGATGCATGAACATATATTTTACCATTGAGGATATACAGAAGGCAAATAAGCACATGAAAAGATATCAAGCATCATTAGACATTAGAAGAAAGTAAGTTAAAAAACCATTGTGATGGGGTGCCTGGGTGGCTCAGTCAAGTGTCCAACTCTTGATTTTGGCTCAGGTCATAATCATAGGATCATGGTATTGAGCCCTGCACAATGCTCCATGCTCCACACTGAGCATGAAGCCTGCTTGAGATTCTCTCTCTCTCTCTCTCTCTCTCTCTCTCTCTCTCTCTCTGTCCCCCTCCCCTGCTTGAGCTCTCTCTGTCTCTCTAAAAAAAGTGGGGTGGGGCACCTGGGTGGCTTAGTTGATTAAGCATCTGACTTCGGCTCAGGTCATGATCTCACAGCTTGTGACTTCAAGCCCCACATTGGGCTCTTTACTGACAGCTCAGAGCCTGGAGCCTGCTTTGGATTCTGTGTCTCCTTCTCATTCTGCTCCTTCCCTTCTCATGGCCTCTCTCTCCTTTAAAAATAAACATTAAAAAAAAATTAAAAAAATAATTTTTTAATATTAATTTAAAAAAAAAACACTGTGCTATATCACTGCACATCTATTTAGAATGGCTAAAATAAAAGAGTAATACTCCCAAATGCTACTGAGAATGTTGAGAAATCAGATCACACATATATTGCTGGTGAGAAGGTAAAGTGGTGCAATCATTCTGGAAAAGAGTCTGGTAGCATCTCATAAAATTAAACATACAGTTACCGTATGACCCAGGAATTGTGTTCTAGGACATTTATTCTAAAGATACAAAAACTTATATTCACACAAAAAACATATACAGGAATGGCTATGGCAGTTTTTTTTTTATAATAGCCCCAAACTAGAAGCAACAAACGTAAATGTGAATGGTTAAGCTGTGGTCTATAAATACCATGGAATATTACTCAGCAGTAAAAAGGAACAAACTATTGATATGACAGTTCAGTCTCACAGACCATGAGATCATGAACTGAGCCAAAACCAAGAATTGGACACTTAACCAACTGAGGCATCCAGGCGCCCCAGACTTTGTTTTTACACATCAGTTTAAAAATTCAAGTTAACAGGGGCACCTGGGTGGCTCAGTCGGTTTAAGTGTCCGACTTTGGCTCATGATCTCATGGTTCGTGAGTTCAAGCCCTGCATCGGGCTCTGTGCTGACAGCTCAGAGCCTGGAGCCTGCTGCGGATTCTGTGTCTCCTTCTCTTTCTGCCCCTCCCCCCGCCCGCACTCTCTCACTTTCTCTCAAAAATAAAAATAAACATTAAAAAAATTTTTTAATTCAAGTTAATGATCCATTATAGTGGAAAGAGCATTGCCCTAAAAGTTAGGCAATTGCAATTCTAGTGCCAACTCCGCTGTTGGTCACTTAGGGAACAGGCAAGTGAGTTTACCCTGTTGAGCTTCAGGTTCTCCTTTTATAAAATGAAGGACTTCTTAAAGTCCCTGCCAGCTCTAAACCTAGTCAATTCTACTTGTTTGAACATTCAGAGGAACCAAGTACATATTATACAGATTCTAATTTCTAATGCTTTTGCAGTTTAAGAGAGATTATGCAGGCTCCTGGGTAGTTCAGTTGGTTAAGCATCTGACTTCGGCTCAGGTCATGATCTCACTGTTCATGAGTTCAAGCCCTGCGTTGGACTCTGCTTGGACATCTCAGAGCCTGGAGCCTGCTTTGGATTCTGTGTGTGTGTGTGTGTGTGTGTGTGTGTGTGTGTGTGTGTGTGTGCATGCCCTCTCTGGCTCACTCTCTCTCTCCCTCTCTCAAATAAACATTAAAAAGTTCTTTTTTAAAAAAAAAAAAAAGAGAGATTATGCATGTGGAGCTCTGTCATCTCAGAAGAAAGGTTCTACATGGTGTCCATAGAACTCATGTGCTATCACTGTAATGGCAACTTTGAAAAAACCTCTCTGGAGAAAGTAGTGACAAAAAGCCGTAAAGCCTCTTTGTTTACTAGTGGTAAATGGGTATGCTGGTAGCCACCCCCAAAAACTGTTTTGGCTCTGACTCTAGGTTTGGTAGGATATTGCAAACTACATCGTACTTATGCCAGCTTTTTAAGAGTATAAATAATTACCTTGTTATAACTAAAAAAATAAATATGCATATGACATAAGTATATGACAGTTCGGTCTCACAAACTGTGAGATCATGAGCCAAAATCAAGAATTGGACACTTAACTGACTGAGCCACCCAGGCGCCCCTCGTGTTTTTTAGTTTTGTGCATTTACTCTCCAATGTCTTGACCTCATTCCTTCCATGCAACTGTCAATCTCTCCTGTGCCTAGGTTTCCCAAAAGAAGCCTAATACATTTCTCTAATCCTGTACTATTTCTACCCACTTCCGAATTCAGCTCCTTCCTTCAGTTGCTCTGGGTGGACAAGTATCTAACACTGGCTTGTTCTCTCGCTTGGCTCAGGGAACACGGTCTTGGAAGCCTGTTCCTACTATGACTCAAAGGCTCACAATTTCACCAAAGCTCAGATTTCCACAGAGATTTTGGTCCATTATTTAAAATTCTCATATCATCCAGTTTTGTTCTGATTGTCTTTCTCTAATTAACTCAATCCTAGAGTATTTCCTAATCCATAGTTTCCCTCTGCACCCCATACCCTTTTCTCTCTCCCCCACCTCCACACCCAAATTCAACTTCTTTCACCCTGCTTCTACACTGTTTTAGTGACATTCCTATCTATCATGTTACTATTTAAAAAATCTCATATACATTGAATAACAACCACTGTTTATTGAGTGCTTACTATGTGCTAGCAGCTCTATTAAGCATTTTACATATGTCAATCTTACACACTCTTGTGAGATAAGTTCTATCAGCTCCTCCACTTTCCAGATGAGAGCCAGAAAGATCAAGTGACCTACCAAAGTACAGAGCTCGTTAGGTGGTGACCCAGGATTTGAAACCAGACACTTAAAACATTTTTTTAAATTCTGTATAATTAACACATAATGTTATATTAGTTGCAGGTGTACAATATAGTGATCTAACAATCCTATGCACGACTCTGTGCTCATCATGAGTGTGCTCTTAATCCCCTTCACCTGTTTCACCCATTTCCCCCTCCCCACCTCCCCTCTGCTAATCATCTCTGTTCTCTATAATTAAGAATCTGTTTTGTCTCTTTTTTTTGTTTGTGAAACCAAACACTTTGATTCTGGAGCCTCTACTATATTGTTTCCCATAGAAACATGGATTAAGGTAAAAAGCAGGAGATTAAGAAGAAAGAGATGAGGGTTTTCAGTTTTTTTGACACTGAGCTAATATCACTTTGGACAGATCACGATCTTTCTGATTTTCTCATTCGTAAAAAAAAAAAAAGAGAGATTGAAGTAGAGATAACGAGACTCTCATTTCGTAATATTCTGTGATCCTGTTGTGTGAAAAATGTATTTTTGGATTTTTTTTTTCTTGCCATTGCATGGAAAGGTTTTGGAATTTTGCCATTCTCCCATATTTTCATATTTATTCCAGAACTAACTCACATAACAACCGTGAAACACAGGTGTGTGTTCTATCTCTATTTCTATAAAACAGAATGTTATTTGGGTAGGATAAAATTTTAGAAAATTTTAAATCTCATCCCTATTTATCTGGCGTTTTAAGATCTGATCTCTCCATGGTGGCATTAGATATTTACAGATGGAAAATCATTGTGGCTTTGCCCATGAAATCAGTGTTTATTTGGTACATATCATATAGTTTCCACAGCTATAACAATTGGTTATCACATGTTCATCTTTGAAACATCAATCTATCTTGTTATCTTTTTCTGATTCCATGTTCCTATTTATTTCTTGAATTCATTTTTCTTTATGTTTATCAAGTCTAAATCCAGTTTAATTTTAAGAATTAAGATTGAATTAGGGGCGTCTGGTTGGCTCAGTTGGTAGAACATGTGAACTCTTGATCTCGGGGTAGTAGGTTCAAGTCCCACGTAGGGCATAGAGCTTACTTAAAAAAAAAAAAAATCAGAATAATTAAGATTGAATTAGCAATTTTAATGGCTCCAGAAGTAGAACTCCTTATTCTTTTAAGCTGAAATATGTTGAGAAGATCAGCAAGGTCAAGGAGAGAGGGCAGGTGGGGATAAAAGAGTAAAGCCCTTTTGCAAATAGGCACACTTCCACAAGCTGAAAGCAGGTCTTTCAATCTCAGTAGGTCTTCAGTCCCTCTGTAAGAATTAAAGTGTGTTTGTTCATTACCTTTTTTATTCTTTGGAAAACATTTTAACTACCGTTATAATTATTTTGACATTGTGTATTTTGCCTCCTCTTTTTTTTTTGAGAAGTCAGTAGTAAAGGAGGAATTTAACTTTTAAAATGACCTGTTATATAAACTTTATTGCGGGAGTATAAAAAAATTGGCTTAATTAAGAAAAGAAAAATTATTTTAACTGAAATGTGATGGTTATAGAACTCTGTAAATCTATTAAAAATAATTGAGTCATACACTTAAAATGGGTGAATTTTATAGTATGTAAATAAAATTTTACAATATGTGAATGAAAAATCCTCTTAGCCTTCTTTCTGCCCATACAAATGTACATACACTGTATAACTATCGTCTAATACTGGTTTTAACTTCCTTTTTTTCCTGTTTATTCAGATATCATGACCATCTTTCCAGATCAAATATTTCTCTATAGTATCATTTTAAGTGGTTAGCATAGTTTTTGATTTTATTATAATTCATTTTACCAACTAATTCCCTGAACACTTTTGGAGCTAGACTTTGATACTAATTTCCTTAGGTTAATTTACTAGAAAAAAATGTTGCTGGATCAAAGGATATGATCACTGAAGTCAAACTTTCACTTTTTGCAGACGACATGATACTCTACATGGAAAACCCGACAGACTCCACCAAAAGTCAGCTAGAACTGATACATGAATTCAGCAAAGTGGTAGGATACAAAATTAATGTACAGAAATTGGTTGCATTTTTATACACCAGTAATGAAGCAACAGAAAGAGAAATAAAGAAAGTGATCCCATTCACAACTGCACCAAGAATCATAAAATACCTAGGAATAAACCTAACCAAAGATGTAAAAGATCGCTATACTGAAAACTATAGAAAGCTTATGAAAGAAATTGAAGAAGATACAAAGAAATGGAAAAACATTCCATGCTCATGGACTGGAAGAATAAATATTGTTAAAATGTCAATACCACCCAAAGCAATCTACACATTCAATGCAATCCCAATCAAAATTGCACCAGCATTCTTCTCAAAGCTAGAACAAACATCCGACTTCGGCTCAGGTCGTGATCTCACTGTCCATGTGTGTTGGAGCCCCGCGGTGGGCTCTGTGTGGACAGTGTAGAGCCTGGAGTCTGCTTTGGATTCTGTGTCTCCCTCTCTCTCTGCCCCTCTCCTGCTCATGTTCTTTCTCTCTCTCTCAAAAATAAATAAAAATTAAAATAATTAAAAAAAAACGAATTTGACCATTTTACGGGTTTTTTTTTTTCTTGCTTATAAACTGCCCTCTGGAAAAGCTGTACTAATTTGTACTCTTATGAGTCATCATTCTGTTCCTGCTGCTCCTCTCAAAACTCAGAGTTTTATAAAATCTATATACCATTTTGACAGGTGAAAGTTGTATATTGTTATTAATTTCCATTTCATTTACTAATAAAGTTGCACTTTTTTGTTATTTATTGGACATTTGCATATTAGTTTACGTCTCTCTCTACCCCCCAAACACACAAAGTATGTGTATTATTAATTCATGAGATTTTAGAATACACTAAAGATAAATAACCTTTTGTCATACACGTTGTGAATATTTTCCCCATTTTGTCTTTTATTTATGATTTTTTTTTAACAGAAGGAAGCTTCAAATTAGTCACATCTATTCGTCTTTTGCTTTAGAGATTTGCCTTTGGTGCTATCCTTGATAATGCTTTTCCCACTCCCAGATGATTAAATATTCACCAATATTTCTTGAACCAATTTTATATTTTCTTTCCTTTATTTAAATATATATCTGGATTTTATTTTGATATATGACATCGGGTTAAGGTCTAACTTGGTAGAAAGAACAAATGGGCAAAACAAGTTAGATCTTTACCTTTTTTACTGTATGTCTTCTAACCATTAAAAACTAAGTTGTATATGTAGTCTATAGACATAAACATGATAGGAACAGTCTCTGACCTCACGTAACTTACCAACTCAGAGAGGACAGACATTATACAAGTGTGGGGAGTGCTATGAAGCGGTGCTAAATTCTATGGTGGGGTACAGTAGGTGGAATCTAATCGGTTATTCTGGTACCTATTGAACAACTAAAAGGAGACCTTTTGGAGATGAAGGAGAATTCAATTAAAAAACAAGAACAAAAACAAAAACAAACCAGTAACAACAAACACTTATCTCAGAGTATCTGTAGGTCAGAATCTGGGTGTGGCTTAGCTGGGTCTGGTCTCAGGATCTCTCGCAAGGACAAAGCAAGGTGTTAGCCAGGGCTTCAGTCTCACAGGAATGCTTGATTGCAGGAAGATTCACGTTCAAGTGTGCATCCGTGGTTGCTGGCAGGATTTAGCTCCTCATGGTACTTTTGAACCAAGGCTTTCAGTTCCTCGCTAAGGATTCAGTTCTTCACAGTTCCTTACTGTTGGCTGGGGACCCCCTCAGTTCCCTGGCATATAAGTCTAGGAGAATTCAATTTTGTCCTGGGGTGGGCACTTCAGCTTGGACACATTAATTTGTAAAGAGTATCAATGTGGAGTAAAAATTAGCACGGCATTTGTATTCCCAGTTCCTGACTGAGGACTAAAGCGAATGTGTGAACACTCTGAATTTTCCAGTTGGTACACACTCCAGGCCTGTATATAAATTAATTTGTGAGTGAATTAAGCATTTACAAAGAATTAATTGCATGTTGAAGAGGACAAACACATAATTCTGTATAGGAGAGGAATGTCAGGAAAAGTTTAAGATGATTAGAACGGGCAGTAGTTGAAATGACTTATGAACTTGAGTTTCTCTTTCAACCACATCATGGCTATAGCTTCAAATTATTTTTCATTCTCTCCCTCTATTACCATTACAGACCATATACTGTGACTATACTCCCCCGGAGTTATGCAGTGTGGCAGCCCTGAACTCAGCCACAGAAGCATGAATATATTCGATTATTTTATTTTTTTGATCTAATGCTGTGGGTTTTATTTTTAAACTCAGGAAATTTAATTTTTAAATGTGATTTAATCATTGGTAGATATTTACAAAAATTCTGAAACTAGAATCTGACTGTCCAGTCTTAGACTTTGAAAGTGATAGTGTTAGCCTAGTGCATATATCCTCAACAGAGTCAATATTTGCCCCTAAGGGGGCTAAAATTGGTTCTGGGGGTGTGTGTGTCAAAAAAAGGTCCTCTTTTTCTGTATAAAGCACAGGTATACATACAGTACATAGATACACAGTCTATCTGTGGTAGTAAAATTTCATTGGGGGGAAGTGATTAAGATGGAAAGGTTTAAAAAGGTTCCTTAGGGACTGATAATGAAAAAAAAAGTTGAGAAATACTGCCCTTGTGCTAAGCTTAAAAGACAGCTGTTAAATGAGGTGTCTTGCATTAGATTATTTCCTGTATCATTTCCTGTATTACACTGTCAGCTTCTTAAGGATAGGAAGTGTAACCTGTTTTGTATTTTTTCAATAACACCCACTACAATGGTTTACGTTCACCTGCATCCAGTAAATGCATATTTCATTGAACTAATATGGAACACAGCCTACCCTCCTTGTATTCATCCTACTGTCCCATATAACCTAAATGAAATGATCAAAATTAGTTTAGTAAAGCAAGCAACCTGACATAGTCTCCTTCACAAAAATCCTAGGAAAATAATGAGAAGCTTTATTAAAAGAGTGAAAAATCTTCAAAGTAGCATAGTAAGAGAAGCACCGACTGTGGAAACTGAAAGATGAATCAGGGCTTTGATTTCTAGCTCTATCACTCAAGCCGTGGAATCTTTAGTCAAGTTACCCGAGGAGGAAGGAAAAAGAGAATAAAAAAAGAATAGGAAAAGGGAAAGGAATATAAAAAAGGTACAGAGAAGAGACAAGGGTATTTCTAAATCTTATGTATACCCTAAATTTCAGGTATGTGGACCTACTGGCAGTTCCCCAAACAGGTCATGGCTCAAATATGCCATATTCTTTCACACTTACATGCACATACATACTCCCTTATTTCCAGAACATTATTCTTCCACCACTATTCAGCTCAAGCCACACCCTCCCAGGAAGCCCTCCATAACATCCTTGTCTGCCCTTGTCTGCCTCCCACACTGAGATGCCTGTCTTCTTGCTCCCCTAACATTCAGACCATACTTTATTATAGTACTTACGATATTGTAATGTAATTAATGGTTTGCATGTCTGTTTCCCTCACTAGTCTGTGAGCATTTTGAGAACTGAAATGGTTTAAAAATTTTTTAATGTTTATTCATTTTCTGAGAGAGAGACAGAGACAGAGACAGAGGGAGAGAGAGAGACAGAGGGAGGGGGAGAGAGAGAAACAGAGCATGAGTGGGGTAGGGGCGGAGAGAGAGGGAGACACAGAACCCGAAGCAGGCTCCAGGCTCGGAGCTGTCAGCACAGAGCCCAATGTAGGACTTGAACCGTGAGATCATGACCTGAGCCGAAGTCGGATGCTTAACCTACTGAGCCACTCAGGTGCCCCTGAAATGCTTTTATCTGCTTCCTCTCAACATCTTAGCATAGTGCCTAACATACTATTGGTGAACAAACAATGGGCTTGTTGAATTAACTAGTAAAAACACAAGCATGCAAGAGGAGCACAGCAACATTTTTCAACAATTTGACAGAGGGTGTGTACTCTTCAAAGAGCCATTGCTTTACAATTGACTAATAATCATCTTCGTATACGTTCTCAAGCCTAAAACAAAACACTGTACATTTTCTGTGTCCAATAATGATGAACGTAATGAGTACTTTCACATTGTCAGTTAATTGTTACAGTCCAGTGAGGAAAATCCTATTGTTGTTCCTATTTTTTTAGATGGGAAAACAGGCTCTTAAGTGGATATAACTTGCTGAGGTCATTCTTACCAAGTGAGGCTTCTTGCTCTGGAGCTTATGGTGCTGCTACACTGTAGCACCTGCCAAAGTTAGTTGAGTGAGAATATCCGCTTCAGTACAATGTACTTCTGTCTGACCCTCTTCACCTGCAACCTCCTACACACACTCACCTAGAAAGAAACAAAGGCTCATGCATGCAGTTTGTTATTGTTCAGCCAAAAAATGTGTCTGAATATGCATAGCTTTGCTTGATGTAAAAATATCAATAACTATGAAATAACCCTTTGGGACTATTCTAATAACATTTATATAGAAGGTAATGATTTAATTTTATTGACCTTTCAAATTCTTTAAAATGGAAGCTCTGTTCGGTGCTTTTGCATTTGAGTGTGTTAAACCACATATCCAGCATGTTAAGTTCTCTTTTCAAGAAAGCCAATGTGAAGCAGCTCATTAAGACTTTTGGGCGAGAAGTCATGTATCACAAGCCCTCCATTACTACCTCACTGACAATGTCTGTGAGGGGATAGTTGGAACCACAGAATTGAAAAACCAGTTCTAGCCACATTGCAAAATCACCATAAGGAGTGGCATCTGGTTCCTGGAGCTGGAAGAGGTGACTATGCCTTTGGAATCATGGTTATTGTCTCAGACAAGACAGATGAAAAGACCCCCTAAACCAAAAGAGAGCCAAAGGAAAACTTTTAAAAATGAGACTCTGGGGACAGGTGCACCTTCCAGGTGCCGATGTTCCAGGATTCCCTCGGTTACTCCAGTCTTCAAGTCCCTGACACATTTCTCTTTTGCTCCCTGCTGCAGTCCTTTACTCACTCATAACCGGACTGCATTGTATCAGGTGTGTGCAATCTGCTGAATTCCAACATCAATCCTCTCTTGCTACGAAGTGTGAGAAGCTGAGGTACCGTTGGGGATGTGAGAGGTGATGTGGGCATTAGCCCTAGAGAAACCTTACATCAGGAGAGCTGTGGAGGACATTCACATTGGGCCCCCTTCTCCTCCTCCACACAACCTGCAAGTCATGGAGACCTAAAAGAATTAACGGGTAAGAGCACCAACAATGATATAATGTCGACAAGATGCAACACATTTGCAGTAAGAAGACAATAAATATCTATTGGCCTACTGTTTTTGGTTTATGTTAATTCATTTCAACATTATCAAAAACATGGAAGTATGTTAGAAACGCGAGATGCATAAACTACTCACATTCTAGGCATCAAGTGCCGGGTTTAAAACAGCTTGGAAAAACAGTAGTCTCTAAGCATGTGGATTAGGTGCTGGTTACGAGTGGCTTGGAAGGATGTAAGGCAGAGGGAACAGCAGATGCAAAGGTATAAAGGTCTGAGAAAGTCCAGCTTACAATGCTTTCTTAGAACACCCCAGTTTAGTAACTTCTGTCTCCTTTAAACTCCTTTAGCATTTACCACCTGTACCATTCTTCTTGCTTGTTATCTCTCTTTGATGTACAGTTACCATTTCTTTTTTTTTTTAATTTTTTTAACGTTTTATTTATTTTTGAGACAGAGAGAGACAGAGCATGAATGGGGGAGGGTCAGAGAGAGAGGGAGACACAGAATCGGAAGCAGGCTCCAGGCTCTGAGCCATCAGCCCAGAGCCCGATGCGGGGCTCGAACTCATGGACCGTGAGATCGTGACCTGAGCTGAAGTCGGCCGCTTAACCGACTGCGCCACCCAGGCGCCCCTACAGTTACCATTTCTATAACTAACCTTTACATTTACACTTCCCCTTAAGTAATTTGATTTCTTAGGTGGTAGTGTTATTTTTAAAAAATCTCTCCGGAATGCCATTGAAAGGTGCATTGAGCTGGATAAACACTAATAAATAACTATTGATTGATTGACCACACACACACACACACACACACACACACCTTACATATCTTAAGTTTTCATTAAAAATGCTACAATTTGGGGCACCTGCGCAGCTCAGTCAGTTAAGTGTTGGACCCTTGATTTTGGCTCAGGTCATGATCTCACTGTGGGATCAAGCCCCGCATCTGGTTCTGCACCCACATTGAGAAGCCAGCTTGGGATTCTCTCTCTCTCTCCCTCTTTCTCTGCGTCTCCCCCACTCATGTGCCATGTGCTCTCTCTCTTAAAATTAATAAATATTTTTTAAAAATGCTAAGATTGCAGGGGCGCCTGGGTGGCTCAGTCAGTTAAGCGGCCGACTTCGACTCAGGTCATGATCTCGCGGTCCGTGAGTTCGAGCCCCGCGTCGGGCTCTGTGCTGACAGCTCAGAGCCTGGAGCCTGTTTCAGATTCTGTGTCTCTCCCTCTCTGACCCTCCCCCGTTCATGCTCTGTCTCTGTCTCAAAAATAAACGTTAAATAAATAAATAAATAAATAAATAAATAAAATGCTAAGATTGCAGCTACAAAAAATAAAGCAGGACTATGTAAATAGAGGATAACACGTTTATTTATTCACTATTCTATTTTTATGACCTATTTCTAAGTAGGAACAAACATTGCATATAGTCAATGTTTATGTTGCCAATCAGTTACAACAGTAGGTTTGATAGCAAACAAATTTTAACAAATTTATAACAAATATAAACACACATTTTATTTTTTATTTTTTAATTTTATTTATTTTGAGAGAGAGAGAAAGTGCACGTGCAAGTGGGGGGAGGGGGCAGAGAGATAGGGGAGAGAGAATTCCAAGCAGGCTCCATGCTATCAATGCAGAGCTGGACCAAGGGGCTGGACAAGAGCTCTACCTCACCAACCACGAAATCATGACCTGAACCGAAATCAAGAGTTGGATGCATAACGGACTAACTGACTGAGCCACCCTGGTGCCCCGGAAGGCACAATTTAGTACAGGAATAAGATCTTATTAAAATTACTGAGAATTGCATGGTAAAAACAGTGGACTTGAACTCTTAAAACCTGGAATCAAAGCTCTGCATCCATTGTGAACTTCGGCAGATTATTTTTTGTCTTTGAGCCTTTTTCCTTATGTATTGAATGAAGTTAAGAATTCCAACTTCACAAGATCACAAGGAGTAAATTAAAAACACACACACATCTACTCTCGCATAAAGACTCAATAATAAATTTGTTCACTTTTTGCCCATTCATTCATCCATTCATTCAAATACATCCACAAGGCAACACAACAAACTAGAAATACTGTGAACCACAGAGAAGCATTTCTTTTGAAAACTTTTGTTATAAAACTACTTTTTTCTTCAAGTGGTTAAATCATTAGGACAAACACATTTCCTTTCAGGGGTATGATCATTTGCTATTTTTTGCAGGAGTATAATATAAGCACACATTTAGGCCAAATTAATGTGTGTTGCAGTTGCAGAGAACACAGACATTATGGTACACTTTGTACACTTGTCTAATTGCATGAGGGGCACTCTATTTCTAGTGCCAGAATTATCTTACCACCCATTGTAGATAATTACTTTCATGAAATCTTAAGTTCAGTAATGGAGTCTTTAGGCTCTGTATTCTGGAAGAAAGACAGGGAAGGGTTGTAGTCAGGAATCTCAGTTCTGTCTTGGTTATTAATATCTCTACCAGACTTTTTTTTCTTTAAAGTTTATTTACGTATTTTGAGACAGAGTGTGCATGCACATGCATGAGAGCAGGGGAGGGGCAGAGAAAGAGAGACTCCCAAGCAAGCTCTGTGCTGTCAATGCAAAGCCTGACCCAGGCTCAAACCCATGAACCATGAGATGGTGACCTGAGCCCAAATCGAGTAGGACCTTAACCAACTGAGCCACCCAGGTGCCCAGACTTCTAATGAAGCATATAACCTCAGTTTCCCTAAGCTTTATTTTTTCCACACAAAAGTGGTGTCATAAGATCTATCTCCCAACAATGATATAAGACTCAATTGTTGTTTGTAAGTAAGCAGACAGATGTTTTTAAACAAATGCAAAGTACTCAATTAGCTTATTAGTCTCTCTCTGCCCTTTTGGTAAAATGTAACCTTAAATTTATTTTAAAATTAAAATGTAACTTTTTTACATCTTGCCTCGTAAAACACAAGAACAACTAAAACATTTTTTAAAAAGCAATAAATGCTGCAATAAAATAAACTTTATAAACAAAACGACAAAAGATAATTTCTTTCCATTTATTTTTGGAAAGAGTGTTTTAATTATATTATACAAAAATTTGTGGTGAGGTGCCAAGTAAGGTGACCAACCAAGGCAGTTTGCCTTGGATTTCCCAGTTTTAGCACTAAAAACTCCACAACCTTGGAAACCCGTTCTGTACCAGCTAGGCTTAGTCACCTTAGTGCCCTGCCATTAATTACTAGAGGCTTTTCCATAGCTTACAGCTCGGAACATGTGCCCTTAGAAAAATTCCATGAGTATTTTAATTTCTACATATTTGAAAAGCATTTGCATATCCTTCCTATTGGGATTTCATTCACTTGGTGAGCATAGAAATATTTATAGAGTTTTGCTCTGTGAGTAGGTATTTAATAAATGCATACTAATATCTTTTGACCTTATTAGAACATGGGGATAAGGGGACTACCTAATTACCAATAATGATTCTTTTGGCACCAAGAAAATATTAACTTGCCTATTCTTTTTTCAAGGACCTTGTCATGTTGTTTACAGATTACTGTACTTCTACCTGGTAGTCATCACAGCTGAGAAAGCAGTACACCGGCAATACCTTTAAGATCAAGTCATTTAAAAAAACATTGTATGTGGGTCATCACTTGGACAATTTGGGGCCAGAGAGAAGTTGTTATACTGGTTTCCTTAAATAGCTCTATAACCTAACCTGATTCCAAGATAATTTCCAAAATATCAATGGAATGAGTGTTGCTGAAAATCTGGTTAAGAAGGGTTTATCTATGGGGGAGCCTGGGTGGCTCAGTCAGTTAAGCAGCCAACTTCGGCTCAGGTCATGATCTCATCATCAGAGGGTTCCAGCCTCTCATCGGGCTCTGTGCTGATGGCTCAGAGCCTGGAACCTGCTTCAGATTCTACGTCTCTCTCTCTCTCTCTCTCTCTCTCTCTCTCTCTCTCTCTCCCCCCCTCCCCTGCTCACACTTTGTCTCTCTCTCTCGCTCTCTCAAAATAATAAACATTAAAAAAAAAAAGGTTTATCCATAGAATAAGAGGCCTCAAAATTCAAAAGCATTATGATGTTGCCCAGGATATTGACCAAAAAAGAAGTTATGAGATTATGGAAAAGGTTTCTGAGAAAAAAGCAGACCAATATTCTTCCTTAGAAAATGGGGATGACTGAGGTCATGTGCATACTTACATAATTCAAATAAAGTCAATTAAAAGGTTATAAATCCAATTGGTTACAATTTTCCCCACAAGATGCAAGGTGACTTATGACACTTTTTTAAAGTTCTAAATTTGAGCATTTAACTACGTGTCAGGTACTACGTCAAGAGCTTTAGATGCATTATTCATTTGATACTCACAGATAATCCCATGAGAATAGGAATTATCCTCCAAAGGCAAACTCAGAGAGGTTCAGTAATTTGGTCAAGGTTATAGACAGCAACTGGAGGGGCACAGGCAAATTCAGGTCTCCTTCCTCCAAAGCCTAAGCTCTTGACCTTTAGTCTGTGCTCCTTCTCAACAATGCTGACATAAACTCTGAAAATTGTATCTTCAGTCCTACGTCCCCATACTTTCTGTCTTGCACATTAGTTAATATAACTGACTATTTAACATCTCTACCTGGATGTCTAACAAGCATCTGAAATTTAACACGTTTCAGGAAATGGTACATCCATTGACCCAGTTCCTCAAGCCCCAAATCTAATAGGCATCCTTGTTTCCTCTATCAACCCCACACTCAAGCCATCAGCAAATCTATTAGCTCTACTTTCAAACTATACCTGAAACTATTTCTATCATCTCCACTGTCACATCTCTAGCCCAAGCCATTATCATCATTCACCCAAACTACTGAGATAGCCTCATAACCTCTCCTTTCAGTCCATTCTCTACAAAGCAGCCATAGTTATTTCCTTTTAGCCATTTATTTTTTTAAATGCATATTATATTGTTTCATTCTTGTTAAAAATGCTTCCCTTTGCAATAATGTAAACTTCTTAAGATAGCCTACAAGGCCCTGCTGTCCCCCTGCTTTTGCCTTGATAGCCCTTCTCTGACTTTATCCCTTAACACTCTTCTTTGCTCAGCATGCTTCAGTCACATTAGTTCTTACGATTTCAATTTTCTTTGTGATGTAAAGTTATATACTTTGAGAGGATTTGGAAGGGCAATGGTGAGGGTTTGAGAAAACTGGTGAAGGTTTCAAGAGTTGTCTACAGAGGGAAGACAATTCAGAAAAATTTAACAGGATTTCTGAATGGTGTTAATGGTTCAGTTGTGCTTGGTGACTAGAATTTAATAATAGAATGCATGTGATTATGCACAGATTCCAGTGATGGTCAGCTGCTCCAGTACCAAAGGGGAAGATAAGGATAGTAGGATTCATACAAGGTAGGGGTAGATTTAAAAAAAATGGGGCAAAGGATATGAGGGTACTGACAAGTGTTACTTAATTTTTCTCACATGTATATAGAAATGGGGATGGGGTAGAGAGAAGGGTTGCTAGTGTCCTTAGCCAGCTGTGGCAACAACCTAGAACTACTAAGTAGAAAGAGAATCAAAGGACCAAGACTTACCAGCACTGATATTAAACACTTTAATTTACAAATTCTGATTGTTTCAGGAAATCTGATTATTTAAACATATATAAAATGGACAAACTAGTAGCTTATTCACATCATAAAGGAACTTTTCATTTTAAAAATATATATAGAGAGAGCAAGCAGGGGAGAGGGGCAGAGGGAGAGAAAGAGAATCTCAAGCAAGCTCCTCTGGAGCTGCACTTGGGTTCCCATGACCCTGGGATCATGACCTGAGCTGAAATCACGAGTCGGATGCTCAACTGACTGAGCCACCCAGGCGCCCCACAGGATTTTTCACTTAAAAACAATAAATTTCCAAAGGGAACCTGTAGTTTGAACAGTAAGATTTATCAGTAAGATAGGAATTCAGATTTTTAAAAATAACTGGCCAATCCTTCAGGGTACCCCCAGAGCGTGCTTTCTCAGGCCTCTTCCTCCTTCAGGACACTTCTCTGGTTCTCCTGTCCCACTTACAAAAATTTAAACCCACTCTTATAATGGCATAAAATGCTCTTACTGTCCTGGCCCCTAACTTGCCTAATAATTTCCCATTTACCCTTCTTTCACTGGAAGCTGCTGAAACGAAACTAGTTTACACCTCCGTGCTTTTGCTTCTATTACTCTCTCAGGCTAAATCATCTTCTGTTGGTCTCAGGCTAGACCTACCTTCCCTGTTAAACTCCTAGCCACCAATCACCACGCAGCTCACACAGCACATTTCTAGATATGAGACAAGTACTGTCTCTCTGCTATATTTGGTCCTTGTAGGTATTTCTATTACAGCTTGTATTGTGTTATATTACAATGCATTTTATATATTTTGTAGTACATAACCCATATTATGCATCGTAAAGCAGTTTCATGATTGATGTTTTAGGTCACCTGGCCGCTGGAACAGGGCGTTTTCTGTGGTTTTGGTCAAGTTCCTTTCCCTTTGAGCCTCAGATACAAAATGGGTACTGTGGCTCCGTGAAGATGAGAGAGAATGTATGTAAAGCCCTTACACAGTGCTCAATCAAGGAAAGCCATGACTGTTTACATTGCTTAGGGCCCTCAATTGGTAGCTGCTTGCTGAGCTGAGTTCAGGAAACGCTCCTCTAAAATGACGTCACTATCGGCGACTTAAAAACCACTGCACGTCTGTACCAGCGTACAGCAGCAGCAGCAGTACTTAAAACGAGGTTCACCTGTCCCATGGTTTAGAGGTTCCGCATGAAACAGATTTCCATTTAGTAGCCCGCGCAACAGGAATTTTAGCCCAACAACCGAGGTCTTCCCAGAATATTACTCCAGGGCGAGCGGGAAGTGTCTCTACCGCCGGGTGGGAAGGCCGCCTTCGCTGGATTCAGTGAAGGGGCTGGATCCCTATGGCCTGCGGCGACAACCACCACCGTGTCCAGGGGCCCTTCTCTCGGTGACGACGAGGCCACGGCCTCCTCCGGAACAGGGTCCACCAGTGTCGGTCCACAGAGGGACCGCAGCCGGAACCGAGAAGGCGATTCCCGCGGCGCCGCGCTCCCATAGCCAGGCCGGGCCGTGGGGTCTCCCCACACTCCACGCAGGGGCGGCGGGGCGGGGCGCGGTGACGCCAAGAGGAGTGACGCGACGACGCAGCGCGACGCGGTGACGCACGCCCCTTTGTTGGCTCAGTAGCGGTAGCAGCGGCCGTGGAGGTGGCGCTGGGGACTGTTTTCTCTCGGAGGCCGGAGCGGAGCCGCGTCTGACTGAGGCGGGCGGCAAGCGGCCCCCTCGCTCCCTCCCTCCCTCCTCCGCGCCCTCCCCGCCGCCGCCAGCCGCCAACCGCCAACCGCCGCGCCCGGGGAGGAGCCGCGGCCCGCGGGGCCGGAGCCAGGCCTGCGTCCGGACATCAGCCGGAGCCGGAGCGAGAGCCGGGGCCTCGGCGTCCCCGCCCTCTCCCCGCCTCAGGGCCAGCGTCCGCCGGGCCCTCGCGTGTCGCGCCATGGACTCGGACGAGGGCTACAACTACGAGTTCGACGAGGACGAAGAGTGCAGCGAGGAGGACAGCGGCGCCGAGGAGGAGGAAGACGAGGACGAGGATGAGCCGGACGATGATAACCTGGATCTGGGCGAGGTGGAGCTGGTGGAACCCGGGCTGGGCGTCGGCGGGGAGCGGGACGGACTGCTGTGCGGGGAGACGGGCGGCGGCGGCGGCAGCGCTCTGGGGCCCGGCGGCGGCGGTGGCGGCGGTGGCGGCGGCGGCGGGCCAGGGCACGAGCAGGAGGAGGATTACCGCTACGAGGTGCTCACGGCCGAGCAGATTCTGCAACACATGGTGGAATGTATCCGGGAGGTCAACGAGGTCATCCAGGTGAGGGTGGCCGCCGCGCTGACTTGACCTGGCCGGACTGGGGAGCAGATTCGGCGGCCTGAGGGGCAGGCTCGGGCCTGCTGCGTAGCCTTGCCCGCTGCCTCCCGGCCCTGTCTCCTCCGCTGCCTCTGCTGGGGATAGAGGGTGTCGAAAGCAGACATTCGCCGGTTAGCCGGGTGTGGGGAGGTGCGCTGGGGGCGGTGCTTTCCAGGTCCTGCTATGGCGGAGGCCTCCGGCCGCCTGAGACTTCTCTTGCGGGCAATTCCTGCCGGTCCCTGGGCCCGGTGTCCTTCCTCTGGCCGGAGGAGCGCTTACAGGGGCGGGGCGGGGCGGAGGACGGGTGGAGAAGAGCAGGAAGAACGGGGCCCCTAAGAGGGTTACCCCGGCTTTCAGGCTCGCTTGAGCACTTTTGGAAGGGGTTGGAGTAGGCCTAAGAGCAGTTTGGTGTACGGTTGCCCCAAGTGGGCACCAGTTAATAAAGAAATGGATCTGCTTGGCAGTCTTAAGTGCCTACTTAAAGGTGGGGGAAGGGAACTGTTTCTCGGAAGAGGTGCTGATGGGCCTTCTTTTCTGATGTTGAGGCTTCTGCCTATATCTCTTTATTAGTCTTTGCTGTTTGCTTGGGACCTAACTGCTACTTTTTCAGAGGTAGCGTAGGATTTACTTGAAGCTGATGGAATGGTTACTGCAGATTGCATACCCAGCTTTGCAGCTAAAACAACAAAACGCAGTGTTACTGTCTAATATTAGACAAGACTCTATTGTGAGTTAGAAAGTAGAGACTTTCTGCTTCTGGACTCTCTGATAATTTTTATTTCGTGGTGAGTAGGCTTGGTTTAAGTTGATAACCACAACCCATTTAGCCTCGTGGGTCAGATTTTGTATTTTTGAGCTTTAGGAAATCAAAAGTTTACATTTGTTTGGGGGGAAAAAAACCAGTTATGATGAGAGGTCAGGGATATGACCGAAGAATAAAAATGAAGTCTTGATTCAGTGCAACTTTTAGAAACCATTAGTTACAAGTAAGGGGACTATACATACGAGCAAGTTACTGTTGCCTTGTATGTCAGTCATTACTTTTTTTTTTCTCTCCCTTAGAATTGGTTGGCTAATATTCACTGACAAATTGGCAGTAGTATGTCACTGCCTGCTTGTTCAGTTTGCATGATTAACAGATTTTTACAGTATTGTCTAGTAAGCAGCACTTCCAATTGAACCATGTCTTCAGGCTCATTCGAAGACCGTATTTTGAGGAATAGTAAAAAATATCTGATCTATAATGTTAGTATTGAACTGTGGAAATCTCAAACTTTCATATAGATATTGCAGTATAAGGAGGAAATTGAAGGGATGTAGAAGGAAGATAAGCTTTATTGCTCTTTTTCTGATTCTAAAAATATGACAGCTTATGCCACTAAATTGACTTTTTTCTTTTTTTTGAGGAAATTAAAAGAACTTAGAGTAGACCCTGAATTCTCTTTTTATTTACAACTGCATTATATAAAATCTAAAAATTTCAAACTTATCTAGCTTATTGGCGTTTTAGTTAGCTTAAAAAAACTCATGGATAATGGATATTTATTGTTTAACCTTTTAACTTGTTTGTTTTCATGTAGTAAATCGCATCCAACTTTCTCAGCTCTTTGGTGTGTCTTAATCACTAAGGCCAAACCATGCAAGTTCTTTATAGGACTTCTGGAACAGAGATGTAGCTAATGCATATGACATCATTCTTTCTTTGTTAGTTTAGGGAGGAGAGAATAAACGCAGATGAACTGAGCTAATAGGGACTATAAAATACTAGGGTTTTTTTTTTAGGCGTTCTTCTTTTACCGTGTTTCCATGCCTGATTTTTGAAAACTGTCTTTTCTCTAGTCAACTTCATGTTAAGGATGCTCTTAAATGGAATTCCAGAATATATAAATATCTATTCCTTGTTAGGTTTCTATTTCACAATATCAGTAAATCAAAGAATAAGATTTATCTCAGACCATTTTTTCTCCAAATGGTATACTTCTGAACCAGGCTTTGGTTATAGTATGGGTTTTTTTATGTTAATAGGTTTAAAAAGTTATACTGGTAACGCATGCACACTGTAAGAAAAAACTGACTAGGCAAGGGGGAAAAAAAAGATTAGATCTACACCAAGAGAGATGCATCAAAATTTAAACTGTAGTTATCTCTCCAGACCTCTGGGTGAGCTATACATATTTTTTAATAGCAACAGAATCATACCATATGCTCTATGTTTTCAGTAGAAAAAAGCAGGTTACAAAAACAGAAGGAATCTCAACTTCTCTTGTTAATAACTTTTTCCAGTGTTTACATGATTGCAGATCTAAAGTAATTTAATCCGTCTATTATTATTGGCCTTCCTTTATTTTCCAGTTTGTGGCTTTTATAAACTTCATTGGTAATATCCTCCTAGATAAATCTTTGAATGTTTTATTTTCTTAGGATAAATTGAATTTCTGAGTCAAATGATGTGGTTATTTTCAAGGCATTTGATACGTACTACCTTTCACATTGTTTTCAGAAAGGTTATATTAGTTTCCCCCGACCAGTCGGTGCTTGATTGGGATAAAACAATCATCATTTAAAAAATTTCCTTCTTTAAAAAAACAAAACACGAAGTAGAACTTTTAACATGTTTATTAGGTGTTGGTTTTTCTTTTGTAAATTGCCCTTTGCTTTTGCTCATTTTGCTCCCCTTTGGGGGATTTTTTTCTTTTATTGATTTATAAGATCTCTTTATATTTCCTGAAGTTTTAAATATCAGTTGTCTAGGTTTTTCAATTAAAAAAAATGTTTAATGTGGCCATAAGTTTTAAGTTTATCAAGTTAAAAACCATTGTTTTACTTAGTTCACATTAGAGAGCTTACTGTTAATTCTAAAAAACTTAAATCCTCTGCTCTCTAATGCTACTTTTCAATATGAAATCAAGTATGTTATTATTGAATTTGAAAATGAATTTGCAGGAGAAAAAGATTGAAATTTGAAAAGATTGCCAAATTTAATTTTTCCTTGGGAATTTGATTACTACTTCTGGGAGAGTAGTTCTGGGCAACAGGAGATTAATACTGTTATTTGTAGATATCTGCAGTGTAGTTTTAGCTTAACAGTTTTTCTTTTAGAATACTCTTGGTTTTCTAGCTTTCTGTAACTCTCTTGTTATAGTTTAATTGGCCTTGTTATATTTAAATCCTTTGTGGCTACCTACATTATCTTGTGGACTTCAAGAAAAGATCAGGGATTTTTTTAAACCTATACCAGTGATAGAGAAGTACTTAAAGCCCTTAACTACCCAACTGTATTTACTTAACTAGTATAGTTAAACAGTGGCTTTCTAATGTAATTACTAGTAGCTTGATAATTTATTAAACACTACACAGTTCTGCAATTGAAGGTGTTTATACTTGCTGTTTTGTGTTTCCACAACATTATTCAACAAATGTTGGTTGTGCTTGTGTATGTATGCTAGTCACTGTTGAGTAGATAGAGGACATGGTTCTTGCCTAAGGAGCATATAGAAATGGGGAACATAGAGGTCCTTGGGCTTCATTCCCAGAGATTGTTGTTCATTAGTTAAGTCTGAGTTGGAGCCTGAGCATTTATATATTTTTAGCTGTTCCAGTGATAGTTCTCAGCTACTGGAATAGTCATAGTTCATCTACTGTCATGATTTTGACTCATTCAGGGAGAATGAGTAGAGTGAGAAGGGCAGTACCCTTAGGAATACCACTTTTAAAGAGTGTGCTGCAGAAGAGGAGCATGGGCTGATGGATGTGAGTGGTCACAGAGAAAGTATAAAGATGTCGGTGGGTGGGTGTCTTGCTATTATAAGATTATGCTAAATGACCTGTTTTAAAGACAACAGATATATCATCCTTTCAGGGGGAACTTTCTTTTGATATTGATTTTAAGTCTTTAATTCTATTTCACGTATTTATGTATTTATCTAATTAAAAGACTTAATTAACTTCTAAGGTGTGGTTTCAAGCATAAATTGAGAAGCAGTGTATTTCAGTTTACTGGCTCAGGAGTCAGTTCTAGCCTTGACTTTTCCTCCAGATGGTAAGTTTTGTTTACATATCAGAACCTTCAGTTTTTGTTTGCTTTTTTTTTTTTTTTTTTTTTATCTGGGAAATTAAGGGAGTTGAAATATTAGATTGCCCTTTTTTTTTTACATTGGTGTTTTGTTTATCTAAAATCCTCGTAAAACCTCAGTTAATTGGAGATGCTCATTGTTTCCAAGAAATGAATTCAAGTGTGCATATTATCAAGATGAACTTAAATTGTTTAACTATTTGAATGGTGGAAGAGGGAGAAGAAGGGGTGACTGTGTGTATCTTGAAGCTATTAAGGTGTTTGGTTTATTTCTCTTGAACTTGAACTATTTTTTCCCAGCTAATCTCCTTGAACTTACTTGAGCTGTAGGTTTTAAATTACATTAATTCTTATTAAGTCACTTATGGCAGTAGTCCTGTGAATAAAACTGGCGGGAGGGGTGGTGTCCAGCAGTCTGTTTAAATGAACATTTCAGGTGATGCCGATGCAAGCCGAAGTTTGAGAACCACTGATCTAGTTGGAATATACTACAGAAGTGAGTTAATGATGGAAGGCAAATTGTTTAAGAAACTAATAAAAGGAAAATTTCAAGAGCATGGACAACACTTACTGGGCTAATCAAGTGGGAGGGGATTTGTCATCGTTACTGCTATCCTTCAGATAAAGTGGTCTTTTTTTTTTTTTTTTTTTTTTTGAGAGAGAGAGAGAGAGAGACAGAAAGACAGAGCACAAGCCAGGGGAGGTGCGGAGAGAGGGAGACACAGAATCTGAAGCAGGCTCCAGGCTCTGAGCTGTCAGCACAGAGCCTGGGATGTGGCGCTCAAACTCTCAAATCGCGAGATCATCACCTGAGCTGAAGTCAGACACTTAACTGACTGAGCCACCCAGGCGCCCCTGAAGTGGTCTTTACTCAGTTATTTCAAACATGCATACCAAAGTAGTGGCCTCTTAACATTCTAGATTAGAACCCTTGGTTTTCCTTCCACCTTTCCTTACCCCCTGGGTTGTTTTTTTCTCTTTCTTTCTTTCTTTCTTTCTTTCTTTCTTTCTTTCTTTCTTTCTTTCTTTCAAACATAACTGAGATTCTTTATTTAATACATTGGAAAGGATTTAAGGTTTTGAATACTGTAAATGCTCCTGTTTAATACTGTACTAAATGTTGAAAATATGAGAAGACATTCTCAAGGAGTTGATGATCTCTTTGAATTTAGACACTCAAAGCTGTTAGGTCAGTAAGTTGTTTAATCAAGTGTTAGGTCAGTAAGTTGTGCTAACTGGGTAGTAATAGATATTCATGGAAGAGACATTGTGGGTGTTATCTGGAAGATGGCTAGGATTTGGATAGCTAGGAAAGAGGGATAGGAAGCCATTTTAAGAAATTGAATGAAGTGAGAAGGAGGAGGGTGTCAGGATAATGGTGAGGTCTGCTAAAGTGGAACAGAGTTTAACAACTGTGGGTGATAATGTTGCAGAAGCTGGGATGTTTGATAATCTGAAGAAAGGTAGGCAGAAGCCATCAGGTTAGATTCCTTTATTTTGGGTTTGACCTGTGGTAGCTGTATGTATTAGTTATCTTTAACCCTGTATTTTCCCAAAACTTAGTGGCTTGAGAACAACGCTTGTTATCTCACAGTTTCTGTGAGTCATGATTCTGGGTACAGCTGAGCTGGGTGCCTCTGGCTCAGGGTCTCTGTTAAGGGCTGCAACCAAGGTATCAGCTGAATTGCAGTTCTCAAGGCTTGACTTGGGGAGGATCCCCTTCGATGCTCACTCATGTGGCTATTGTCAGGCCTCAGGTTTTCACTGGCTGGTTGTTGGCCAGAGACCTAAGTTCCTTGCCATGTGGTCTTCTCCAGAAAGGGGCTATAACACAGTTTCCTTCCCTCAGAATGAAGAGTCTGACTGAGAGCCTCCAAGATGGAAGCCACAATCTTTTTATAACTTCATCTTAGAATTGATATCTCATCACTTTGTTATATTTTACTTGTAAGTGAATAACTGTATCCACATGTTCAGGAGGGGATTACACACAAAAGTGTGAAGACCAAGAGGTGGGTATCTCTGGGGCCATCTTAGAAGTTCTACCATCTTGTGTATCTATATTTGGCTTAGTCAAGAGGTGAATGACAACCATGTATAATGCTTATCTGTCCAGTCAATTTATATACAAATGGGAGGGCATAGTAGTTTGGATTTTTTATTTTGGATTAACTAGAAATTGTTTGTATTTGGCTCTTTAGAGAGCAGTATTATATCTTTAAATGATAAACATTCCTAATTACTTTTCAATGGCTAAGATTTAAAGAATAGTTTCCAGTCTCTTAGAATTAGCAGGAATTTGAGATTCTTCAGTCCACCAATTTTTTTTTTTTTTTTTGGCTTTATCTACATAGTGGGATCATCTGGGGATTTTTTCACATTTTTAATTTCAGTTGCAAGAAGTAATACAGAGCGGTCCCATGTACACTTTATTGATTTTTTGGAGTAACATCTTGCAAAACTATACCATAATGTTACAACCAGTAGATTGACATTGACACAGTATTCAGATTTCTTTCCCTGAGACTTTTAAAAATTTATTTATTTATTTATTTATTTATTTATTTGTTTATTTATTATTTGAGAGAGAGAAAGAGAGATACACACACAGATTGAGCGAGGGAGGGGCAGTGAGAGGGAGACACAAAATCTGAAGCAAGCTCCAGGCTCCTAGGTGTCAGCAAAGAGCCTGACACAGGGCTCTAGCTCTAGCTCACAAACCTAGAGATCATGACCTGAGCCTAAGTCTGATGTTTAACCAACTGAGCCACCCAGGGGTCTCTCCCTGAGATTTTTTTTTTAAATGCAGGCACTCAGGCCCCACCCCAGACTAAGCAGATGGGTCTCTGGGAGTTTGGACCAGACACTGTGATTAATAGTCCCTGGATTACTTTTTTTTTTTTTTTTTTTAATGTTTCTTTTACTTTTTTTTTCAATATATGAAATTTATTGTCAAATTGGTTTCCATACAACACCCAGTGCTCATACCTAAAGGTGCCCTCCTCAATACCCATCACCCACCCTCCCACCCCCCTCCCTGGATTTACTTTAATGCACACCCAGGGTTGAGAGCCCCTGTTCATGCCCATTTCGTCTCTGTAATATTCCGACCTCTGCTTAGCTACAAATTAAGTGACAGTGAACTGTTTTGTGATGTAGCCTATTCCAAATTTAACTCTTGATTTTGTTTTTAAATGAAATTAAAGTCTGCTTGCTGCTGTTGTAACTTTTACCTATGGTTCCTAGGATCACCCTTTGGATAAATTTTTTTTTCTTAATGTAATTATTGTTTTGGAAGCTTTTCTTCCTTGAAGGAACAACTTTTCTTCCTGAAGTTAATCTGTCCCTCTTTCGTTGTTCCTAGTACAACAGTGAACCTATATTTTTGATAATGTACATTGCCTGCTTTTCTATTTTCTTTAGACTCTTATTTGTCTATTTTCTTTGTTTTTTTAATGTTTATTTTTGAGTGAGAGGGAGATAGAGTGCTAGCAGGGGGAGGGCAGAGAGAGAGGGAGACACAGAATCCAAAGCAGGCTCCAGGCTCTGAGCTGTCAGCACAGAGCCTGATGTGGGGCACGAACCCATAAACCACGAGATCATGACCTGAGCCGAAATCAAACACTTAACTGAGCCACCGAGACACCCCTAGACTCTTCTAATAGGTAGTGTCGCAGGCCATAATTTTGCTAAGACCTTAACAATATATAGGTCATCCTTTGTATGTTATCATACTGTTACTGTATAGCTTTGTTAAATAGTTTAATTATTCCCATTAAATGATGGAATAAATACAAGAATGAGAATTTATTTGGGCTGACGTTTGATGATCACTTGTGAGAGAATGATTTATAATCAGAGGCTCCTAATTTGGGATAGCTGTATCCTTTGGGGCCTATAGAGATAGTAGTGACAGTTTTTGCCTTTTTTTGTCGCCCGTGTTTTAAAAAACTTAATATATTTAAAACAGCAAAACAAAACTCCCCAAATGAGTTAAAATGTGGGCCACTGTTGTGTCTTCAATTCTAAAAAAAATAGCACATCATAGAGTCAGTAGGTTTCTACAGTCATATGTGAGATTCTAAATTTTTGCTTTATTCCTAAATTTTCATTTACTCAGCGATAGGGGGTCATCTAGCTTTATATTGAGTAATGTCTCATTTCTGATGTATCTTGGTGTGTATAAGGTGCCCAATTGGTATTTGCATTAAACAGATGGATAGTTTGTATCTCAAAAGGCAGTTTAAGAAATTCTTACTGAGTTAGCTGCTCTGGTAGATTAACTTTTCAGAGCTCTACTTTTTTCATTTCTAAAAATGAGAAGAAATGCCAAATACTGTACTAGGAATTGTGTGTGTGTGTGTGTGTGTGTGTGTGTGTGTGTGTGTGTGTGTGTTTATTTATTTTGAGAGAGAGAGACAACACGATTGGGGGAGGGACTGAGAGCAGAGGAGAGAGAGAATCTGAAGCAGGCTTTGCACTGTCAGTTTGGAGCCTAATGCCGGGCTTGAACCCACAAATGGTGAGATCATGACTTGAGCCAAAACCAAGAGTCAGAGGCTTAACCAAGTGAGTCACCCAGGCACTTGTGTAAATTTTTTTTTTCTTAATGTAAACATTGTTCAATAGCATTTTTCATTTTTGCTGTGTTCCATTTAAAGGAAGTGTCACAAGTGACCTGACACTTAATACATTTTGGCAAAAAGTACAGCAGATAATGAAGTATTAGGTAACATTTCCTTATAACTAAGACATTTGTTTAGACAAAGCTAAGAATAGCTATAATCTCAGACACTTCTCCCCAGGCTTGTTCTGCTATCTCCCTTGAAACTGTCATACTTCTAATTCAAATATTAACAGGCTCTAATTACTTGGTAATATATCCTTCCTCTTAATCAAAATTGTACACTTTTTTAGGGATTGAGTATAAGCTAGAGACTGAGAAGTATTTTCTGATTCTTAGCAAGTATTTACAAGTCAAAATCTGTAACGTGGGCACTTGAGTTGACATTTGTGACATTTTGAACAGGTATTTCTCTGAAACCCATTTGAAACCCAAATTTACTGCATTCTCTTTTTTTTTTTTTTTAAATTTTTTTTTTCAACGTTTATTTATTTTTGGGACAGAGAGAGACAGAGCATGAACGGGGGAGGGGCAGAGAGAGAGGGAGACACAGAATCGGAAACAGGCTCCAGGCTCCGAGCCATCAGCCCAGAGCCCGACGCGGGGCTCGAACTCACGGACCGCGAGATCGTGACCTGGCTGAAGTCGGACGCTTAACCGACTGCGCCACCCAGGCGCCCCTACTGCAGTCTCTCCTTAAGGCTCTTCTTTCTTTGACTGATTTACAAATGAACCGTTCTTGAAATTTGAGAGTCACCCTTAATTTTTTTTTCTGCGTTTCACATATCCAATTAAGTAACCTAATCAAGTTACCTCTAAAATTTGTTGTAGTATGTTTTTTTAATGTGTATTTATTTTGAGAGAGAGAGACAGAGTGCAAGCAGGGGAGGAGTAGAGAGAGAGGGAGAGGCAGACTCTGAAACAGGCTCCAGGCTCTGAGCCGACAGCACAGAGCCCAATGCGGGGCTTGAACCCACGAACCGCAAGATCATGACCTGAACCAAAGTTGGATGCTTAACCGACTGAGCCACCCAGGCGTCCCTGAAATTTGTTTTAAGTTATTCCTAATTGTTATACTAACTAATCCTAATCTAGGGCCTCTTTTTGCCTCACTGTCTCCAGGCTTCTAGTTTATGTCATATTACCAAATACAAATATAGTAGTCATTTTCTTGCTTAAAAAAAACTTCCTCGTCCACCCCTTCCCTCCCCTACTATTATAAGTCTAGTCCAGATTCCTTAATACGGCATTCACGGCTTCCCCATCTTGATGTCAGCTGATTTCTCTCAGTGTCAGCTGCTATTGTTCCTGATTCTTCTACCACCCCCAACTGCACTATTTATAATTTCTCTTTCTTCTTACTGCTCTTTGTTGAGGTTATAATTTATGTATAATATATAATACATATTTACATTTTCTTAAATTTGCTCATTCTCCTCCCTCTTCTGATACTCTTTCTTCTCTTAACTGCTTGTTGTGCTTCTATTCAGACCCTGCTCAGATATTACCAGGTTTCTTACCATGTCCTCCTTCGATACCTTTCTAGTGCTTCCTTGTCTATGTTTGCATAGCATTTCATGGGGATGTTGCTACAGCCTATGTGAGGTTGTAATATAGCCATCCCAATACTTAAGTCTCTTCAGCTAGCTAGGTATGAGGGTTTTGAGTGTGAGAGCTGAATCTTCTTCATCCGTAGCGTGTGGCACACCAGCAGTCTTTGCCATTGTAGAAACTCAGTAAATACTTGGTTTGTCCCTACCTAGTAAACGCTCGCTTCCTCAGTTTCCTTATCTGTAAACCAAAGGGAGCCAGATAAGATTTCTTTTGGCACTAATAAATTACTTTATGATTTGTAGATAATGCCACAGTGATAGTGTAAGAAGTAAGAAAAAAATGTTTAAATTCCAAGAGAACAAACTTTTTAAGGCCTCTGAATATATAGCAACACTTTTAAAGTTTATTATTTGCATGTTGTTCCCTGCCACTTTATATGAACTGACACTGATTTAAAAAAATTGAGCCACTAATGCTGTAGTTCTCAAAGTATGGTCCATGAGAGCAAAACCATTGTATGATAATACTAAGACTTTTGCCTTGTTTAATATGTTGACTTCTGTGCTGATGGTGCAGAAAGCAGTGGGTAGGTAAAAACCTTGGGAATGCTAGCACATAAAATAAGTGGCACCCCAAAATACTAGTAGTTATTGTATCTTCACCTGTACACACAGTAAAAAAAGAGTTTTTCATTTGTTCTGGATGAAGTAGTAAAAGTTATTTTATATTTTATCCTTTAAGTACACATCTTTTTTGTAGCTTAGGTGGCAAAATTGGATATGCATGAAGCACTTGAGCATACTAAAGTTACAGAAGTTGTCTTGAAGATACACTTTTGTGCAGTTTTGTGAGCTGTACAAGTCGCGTGTTTGATGGAACACCATTTTTTTCTTGAAATAATGACTAGTTATTTAGACAAATGGCAAACATATGGTAAATGTTTCTCCAAATGAATGAAGTACACCTGTTATTTAAAGGAAGACTGCTTACATTATATTGCCAATGATAACATTTTTTAAGTTTGTAAGTGAAAATTAGAATTTTGGAACACTTATGTTTGCCACTGTGAGACTGACAGCTTTCTAATACTTAAAAAGTTCTGATGAAATACTGTGTAATAAAATATATCAATATTTGGAAGATCCATGTAATTAACATAATGAATCAATATTTTCCAAATGACCAATTTTCCATTGACCAATTACAATACTTCACAACCATGCCTTGGTAAGTGGTCCATTAAGAGTACAAGATAGACCACCAGATTTTAATATAAGAGTATGAAAAGTTCTTTGACATGGTTTCAGATTCTACCTTGTGACCAGCCTTTAAGAAACAACCATGTTTTGGGGGTGCCTGGGTGGCTCTGTTGGTTAAGTGTCTGGCTCTTGATTTTGGCTCAGGTCATGATCTCATGGTTCATGGGATTGAGCCCGCATTGGGCTTTGCTCTGAGAGTGTGACGCCTGCTTGGAATTCTCTCTCTCCCTCTCTCTCTCTGCCTGCCCCCTCACACTCTCTCAAAATAAATAAACTTAAAAAAAAAAAAAGAGCTACTTTTTGAATTTTGGCTTAATATCAAAAAGAATATCCATAATTAACTGAAAAGCCTATGAAAGTGCTCCTTTTTATTTTATTTTTTTGAGTAATCTGTACACTCAATGTGGGGTTCGAACTTACAACCCCGAAATCAAGAGTCACGTGCCGTACCAACTGAGCCAGCCAGGAACCCCAAGTGCTCCTCTTTTTTTTCAAAATACTTACTTTATGAAGCCACATGTTTTTTATTCTTCAAATAAAACAGCATATCCAAGAGACAATGCAGTAGCAGATACGAGAACCCAGCTATTTTCTATTTAGCCAGATATTGAACACTTTCAAACTTGTGAAATAGTGCACTCTTCTCACCCCAGCTTTTTTGTGTCAGAGCATATATTTATTTTCATAAAGTGTTTTTTTGTGTTAATCTATACTGGGATCTATTTCTGTTATCTTAATGAGTTAGTAAATATTTTTAAAATTTTGTTTTAGTAGCTAGTGTGGTAAATATTGATAGTTATAACCCACATAAACAAAACTCTTTGACATCCTCAATAATTTTGAAGGTGAGAGGGAGTTCTGAGACCAAACAGATTGAGAATTGTTGCTCTGATATTATGAAATATTTCTGAGTTGTTAAGAAAAAGTCATGTTGGCCTTCAAACAGAACTATGACTAACCACGCTACTTGAATTTATTATTAATTAGCAGTAGTTTATAAATTACAAGTTATTACTGATCTGAAACTTTTATTTATAAGCTATGGTAGATGCTCTGAGTGGTATTAACAGAAATATTAGCCTCTATAGTTAAATAAAATCTAGGAAATATGAACCATAAGATATGACTAGTAGGGGAAAGATGTTGGAAATGGGATGAGAGGCTTAATTTTTTCAAGGAAGAGGTAGTAGAGATACCACTTGACACATCCCAATTGTTAGTTTGTTTATATTCTGATTTTTTACATTAGAATGAAAGCCCTGTGAGAGCAGGACTTTGCTTTATTCATTGCTGCAGTCCCCATGCCCACAACAGTACCTGACACATATTAGGTACTTAGTAAATATTTTTTTATGTACTTTTATTTCAATTCTATTTCAAAGAATATTTTGTTATGTATATAATTTTAGGTTGTAGTTGTTCTCTTTCAGTATCTGTTGTTTTCTGGCTTCCATTGTTTGTGGTGGGAGAAGGCTTAATGAAGTCTTTAATCTGAGTGTTTGAGGGACTTTTTACTTTGTCTAGTGGTTTTCTTTGTTATTATCTCACTTTGGGTTTTCAGATCCTTTCAGATCTGTGGAGGTGATGTCTTTTATCAGTTCTGGAAATTGTCAGCTCTGCCTTCATCCCCTTTCCTTCTGAAACTTCAGTTACACTTAGCTTAGAGCTTTTTGTTATGTGCCATATGTGTTTAGTGCTCTTTTGTGTATTTTATATCCTCTTTTCTCTGTTTCAGATTAGGTAATTTCTATTGATTTATCTTCTGGGTCTCTAAATCTGTCTTTTCCTGATCTGATTTTTTTTTTTTAATGTTTATTTATTTTTGAGAGAGAGAGTGAGGGTGCACGTGAGTCGGGGAGGGGCAGAGAGAGAGGGAGACAGAGGATTCAAAGCAGGCTCTGAGCTGACAGTAGAGAGCTCAGTGCGGGACTCGAACCCATGAATCATGAGACTATGACACTTTACGGGCTAAGCCACCCACACGCCTTCTTGATCCAATTCTTTTTTTTTTTTTTTTTTTTTTTTTTTTTAATTTATTTTTGGGACAGAGAGAGAGAGAGAGACAGAGCATGAACGGGGGAGGGGCAGAGAGAGAGGGAGACACACAGAATTGGAAACAGGCTCCAGGCTCCGAGCCATCAGCCCAGAGCCTGACGCGGGGCTCGAACTCACGGACCGCGAGATCGTGACCTGGCTGAAGTCGGACGCTTAACCGACTGCGCCACCCAGGCGCCCCTCCAATTCTTAATTTGTTTGTATTTTTTTTAATTTATTTTATTTTAGAGAGAGAGCATGAGCAGAAAAGGGGGGGGAGAGAAAGAGAAATAATTTTTTTAAGCAGCAGGTAAAGGTTTATTAGAGTGTAAGAAAGTAAGAATGGTGTGAAATCTCTCCTTGCAGAGAGGGCATTTGAAGGTGAATACCAAGAGAGAGAGAGGGAGGGAATGAGAATGTATCTTAAGCAGGCTCCACGCTCAGCATGGAGCCAGATGTGGGGCATGATCCCACGACCCTGGCATCATGACCTGAGCTGAAATCAAGAGCCAGATGGATACTCAACTGACTGATCCACCCAGGTACCCCTCTGATGTATTTTTTAATTCTAGAGTTTCCATTTGATTCTTTTCTGTAGATGCTAATTTTATGGTGACTTCTTTTCATCTGTTTTCTCTAGCATATTAATCATTTATTCTTACAAGTTTTGTCAGCCAACTCCAGTAACTGTTAGTTTCTTCATATATATTTTTTTTCTCTTAGTTTTCGATCATGTGTTCATGTCATTTGACATACTTTTGATTTCATGCTGTATGTTGTGTATAAAGTATTTTAGGGATTCTGGATGATGATAGATTCTCCACAGAGGATTTTCATTCTTTCTTCTGTTCAGTGGGTAGAGTGAATGGTCTCCTTAATCCAGTCAGGCTGAGTTTTAGCCCTGTTCAGTTTCAGTCTCTCTCTGATCTGCCTCTGGCCCTTCAACTAAGAACCTGCTGTATTCTCAGCAGTCCCTCTCCTAGGGATCTCAGACTTTAATCATCGACTCCCTAGACTGTTGGAAGCACCACTTTGGTTTTCAGAGACTTTAACATTAGATTTTTAGTCTTGGCCCCATTTTTAGTCCAACGATTGAGCAGATGCCTTAAGGGAAAGACCCACCATTCCTCCATTTCTTGATACAACCCCCTCGAGTCTCGGTGTTAGTTTCCTTTTTTTGCTATAATTTACCACAAACTTAATGCATTAAAACATAAATTCATTATTCTGTAGTTATGAGAGTCAGAAGTCCAAAGTGAATCTCACTGGGCTTTCTCACCCACTTTGTCACTTCTGGAGGCTACCTGCATTCCTTAGCTTGTGGCCCCTTACTTGATCTACAAAGCCAGCAGCATAGCATCTTCAAATCTCTCTGACACTTCTGCTTTGCCTCCTTCTTTCACTTTATTTTTATTTTATTTTTATTTATTTTAACTAAGCTGTACACCCAACATGGGGCTTGAACTTAGGATCTGAGAACGAGAGTTGCATGCTCAGGCTCCCTACACTTCTTTCAGTTTGAATGTGACTCTTTGATTATTTTGGGTTGACCTGAATAATCTAGGATAATCCCTTTATTTTTAGGTCAGCTGATTATCAATTTTAGTTCCATCTGCAACATTAATTAATTTCCCCTCGCCATGTAATTTAACATTCATAGGTTGCCAGGTATTAGGATATGAACATCTTGGCAGGGTGAAGCACTATTCGGCCTCCCATTAGTAGCCCTTTGTGGTAGATTATTGGTCTTGCTTTCAGAATTGATATGGGCTCCCAGGTAAAACCCACTGCATTTGTAAGATCCCTAGTTCCTCTAGTTGTCTCATTAGCTCTCTACTGCTTTCAGATGAATGATTTCTGGACATTATCTGGGTTTTCCAGTTCAGATGGCAATACTGGTTTACCTCTTAGCTACTCTCTCCTCCCTAGAAGGGGAACAATAAGTATTTTAAAACTCAATGAATATTCTTTAAAAAAAAAAATTTTTTTTTTTAACGTTTATTTATTTTTGAGAGGCAAACCGATCACGAGCAGGAGATTGACAGAGAAAGAGGAAGACATAGAATCAGAGTAGGCTCCAGGCTCTGAGCTGTCAGCACAGAGCCTGACGTGGGGCTTGAACTCATGGGTACATCATGGCCTGAGCTGACGTCAGACGCTTAACTGACTGAGCCACCCAGGTGCCCCTGTCTTGAGGATTTTTGAAGCATGCATTCCATGGGAGCAAGCAGCCACTTTGTGGACTGCAGAATGCACTTTGAATTTGGATTCCAGCCAGAAAGTATGACAGTTTAAAGATTAGAGTAAGGAATCTGAGATTTGGGAAAGTAACAGAATGGGATGGAAAAAAGATCTAACTTACTAGTTTTTATGTAAGAGGAGACTCACAGACAAAAGTGGTAACAGCTGATATTTGTAGAATATATTAGGTGTTTTCACCTGTATTAATTTGTTACAAATCCCAGGGAAATGGTATTATTTCCATTATACAGATGAGTAGTTCGAAGTTAAGCTGAGAAATGGGTTTCTGTCAGACTGGTAGAGGCCGTTGAAACTGGGTCTTAACTTTCTGCTCTACTAAACTTTTTTCAGATTTTAGTTGGATATTTCGAGCCAAATTCTTGTAGTCTCTTTTCTTTGTTTTGTGTAGTAAAACTTTACAATACTAAAATGATTTTTCAGGGGCACCTGGGTGGCTCAGTCGGTTAAGCATCTGACTTCGGCTCAGGTTATGATCTCACGGTTCCTGAGTTTGAGCCCCTCGTCGTCGGGCTCTGTGCTGATAGCTCAGAGCCTGGAGCCTGCTTCAGATTCTGTGTCTCTCTCTTGCACTCTCTGCCCCTCCCCCATTCTGTCTCTCTCTGTCTCTCTCTCTCTCTCTCAAAAATAAACATTAAAAAAATTTTAATGATTTTTCATTATAGCTAATTGATTTTAGATGAGTCACTTATATTAGTTATCAATTGCTGTATAACAAATTACCCCAAACATTTATTATCTGATAGTTTTGAGTTGCTTAACTGGATGGTCTGGCTCAGGGTCTCTAATGAGGTTGTAATCATCTTGTCAGCTGAGGCTTCAGGCTTGGTTTGTGCTGAAGAAGTGCTTTCAAGAAGTGCTTTTCAAGATGGCTTATTCACTGACTATTGGTAGGAGGTCTCAGTTCTTTATACACGGGCCTCTCTATAGGGCTACTTATGATCACTCTTTCAGAACAAGTAATCAAAGTAGCAAGACAGATACTGTAAGTCTTCTATGATCTAGCCTTAGAACCCAGTGTGGGAGGGGTCTGAACAAATAGCAGGACATAAAGATCATTTGAGGCCATCTTGGAGGCTAGTTACCACAGATACCATGTGGAAGACAGGAAGGGTAAGATATAGGGATATGGCTATAAGGCTAGATTTTAGTTCCAGGATCATGAGAATTAGGAAAAAAAAAAGTTACATTTAATGAGTAATTAAAAGTAGACTTGAAAGCCCTCCAAACTGGGTATAGAGCAGCCAGCCTTCTTTTGTACAATACAGTAGATTTACCAAAGTCAGTATTTAAAATCTTCTTCCATATGTGAGACAACAAGTATTTATAAAACTCTTAAGTACATAACAATCATTTTGTCTGTTTAATTCACATTTCATAAAACTCTTCTACTTTATAATCTAGGACTAGAGTCTCATCCTGTATATACTACTGTGTGACCTTAGACTAAATCAGGCCTTACTCTGAATCTGCCCCTGTAAAAGAAAAGATTTGGATTTGATGATTTCCAAAGTTCTTTTCCAGTTACGAAATGCAGGTACAAGTGGCAAAACATCATTAGTGTGAATTCTTTCAAGATAGGAAGCTAAAAGACCAAAGCCTCCTTTCCATCTGCTCCAATGCCACTATCTTGAACTTGTTCTTAGATTTTACTATTCCTGAAACTACTATACAGCTTCCTGTCACCATGTTCTGCCAAATCTGTACTTACCTTTTACATCTATATGCCTCCCTCAGTACGTGTGCTTGGCAGTAGGTATATAAAGATGAGTGGAGAACATTCCTTTCCAGGGTTCCTAATCTAGGAAGGGCAGACAGGTAAATACGTACTTGATTGTAAAGATAATAACTCAGGACTCTTCATGTTCACTTTTATCCATCTGTAGCCTGATCCTAATTATTTTCTGTTTCTGGACTTGCCCTGGCCTTGTTTTCAAAGTTGAGGATCTTAGTGTATTGCCATTACCCAGAAATGCCACAATTTACCAGTTTGTCTTTCGAAGTATTGTTTTTATACCGGTAAACCCTGCTGTGTTTCACTTCTGTTGTGTGTTGCCCCATCTTTGCTGCTTGGTGAAGGAAAGCCCTGCCTTCCAAAGAGATTTGTTGGTTTTTAGGAAAGAAGCAAAATATTGACTTCTCTGTGGACACGTAGAGTCTTGTTATAGCTATTAGAAGTTATTAGAAGCCTCTCTCATTGGCAAAATTAAAAAAATCAAAAGAACATGAAAAGGGTGATATTGATGGAAAGTGTGGCCTTGTGATAATTTTATGGTCCCTACAGATTCCTCCAGGAATGCTGCATGTTTCCTTTTTTTATAGGGTGTTCATTCTTTTCAGTTTATGACAGTGCCAAAAATGTTCATACTTGTCCTAAGTTTATAGCCTGAGAAAGTATACTAAATCTTTATTATTTGTGATAAGCAAGGGGGTGGAAATGGGATAGGAAATAATGCTTAGCCCTTCTTAGCCGACAGGTCGCAATGACTAGGTTAGAAGAGGACACATATTATGATGATACGAGATTCTTTGGCATGGTAGATCATGCTTTTCATAATTCAGCCCCCATGTACCTTATCTGCCATTTCTTCACACTCATCTTGGCATAGCAAAGTAATGATATTTCCTGTGAAGTTTGTCTCTTTGCCTTGATAAGGCTTTTTTCTTTGCTTCTATTGCTTTTCCCTGATAAATTCTTTCATACATTAAGACCCACTTTATTACTTACTTATTTATTTTTAAATGTTTATTTATTTTTGAGAGAGAGAGAGAGAGAGAGAGAGAGAGCGAGAGCGAGAGCGCGAGCATGAATGGGGGAAGGGCAGAGAGAGAGGGAGACCACAGATCCGAAGCAGGCTCCAGACTCTGAGCTGTCAGCACAGAGCCTGATGGTGGAACTCGAACTCATGAACCATGAGATCATGACCTGAGCTGAAATCGGATGCTAAACCGACTGAGCCACCCAGGCGCCCCATTTAAGACCCACTTTAAATGTCCTTTCTTCTATGAATCCTTACCTGTGAGTGGGTCTCAAAATTTTGTACACACTGTTTTTTAAAAAGGTCTTATCTCTGATTTGTCCTTGTATTAAATAGATCTGCAATCCTTGAGGGTAGGATCAGTGTATTAATTTTGACATTGCCATTGACTAGCACAGATCCTGGAACATAGCTGATAAACATTGATTGAAAAGTCAAAATTAAATATGAATGAGTTTTCTTACTGGTTTTATTATTGATAAAAATTAGTCTTGGTACTATACCTGTTTTTTTTGTTTGTCAGTTCACATTCCTCTTGACATCACTGAATTAGCTCTTTTCTCATTCTCTAATATGCTTTCCAATTTTTGTTCTTTACTGGTTTAGAGAATGTTAGTCATCACAACTGTTCTCTGAAGTAGATGGTATTTTTACTATTTTATGGATAAGGAAATTGAGACTTTAGAGGAATTTAATAACTTGCCAAGGTCTTCATAGTTGGGGTTGGAACTTACTATTTAAGAATTTTGTATGATTAAATGTAAAACATGTATAAATGTAAAACATGTGAATGTTACTGTCTTGTGTGCTGGATATTTTCTGTTTGTCTTTCTAGATCCACTATACTTTTCTCCATCTAGCTCTGTGCCCCAGGAGACTGACTTGTACAGACTGAGTCAGTGGGCTCTGGCTTAAGACTTCATTGCTATGGCCTATGAATCCAAATAAATAATAAACAAGAGTCAGACAGAGTCAGAAGTATACCACATTCCCCCTTTAAACTTTACAACCTACAAATGTACCATCCTCAAGAAAATTTCAAGTCAGAATCGCTATTACAATATTTACTATCTTGTAGCCCAGTGTAAGCATTTAGAAACACGAAGTTTTAACATTGAATAATAATTCCACTACTTGACCTACATTATAGAATGCATTTTATACTGTGCAAAATTGTATTCATGATTTATGTATGAAATTACAAACTGAGACCAGTGGTCTGCAAAGCCTAACAACATTCTCCTTGTGATAGAAGCACCAAGAAATTTTGGAAGAATAATATTGTGAAATTGTTACAGATTCACAGGATAACAAGTGCTTGATATGTTTAACCGGAAAATAGCTGACTCGACTCATTTTGATCAATAATAAGATAGTTCTTTTGTGAAGTTCTCAGAGGAGCTTATTACTGACCCCATTTAAACTGCTATGTAAGGAAATGTCTTTATCTTTCAACTTACTGTTCATCACTTCAGTTCTTATGAAATGAAAACTTAAGTAGGCCTCAGATTGTTAATTAATGTGGGAAGAAAGGTATGTATATAATTTTATTCACCAGCTTAGCTTTTTAAATGTAGTAATTCAATTCCATTGGAGCTAAATATTTTATCTTTTTTGTAATCATCTCAACTCATATTGCATTAATATAGTTAGAGCTGGGTCCTTGGAATATATGGCAGTACCTGGAGATTGATTTACAATGTTGCGTTCCATCCTACTGTGAAGATAAAAGGGTGAAAATAGGACTTTAAAATTCACAAAGATCTACTCATCCTTAGGAATGAAATTAGGACAAATAAACAACAGCTAAAGAATTAAGGGTGGCAGTAAACTTACCTAATCACTGTTTTTGATTCACACAGAGTCAGATTAACAAAGATAAAAAGGAATCTTAAAGGTTGTTTTGGTCAACCACTTATTAAGTACTAGCTCCCTGTTAAATAGTCCCTGAGACTATTCTTACAGTGACTTAAACCCTCACAACCACTTCTAGAAGTGAGTGCATTTCATATTTGAACAGCTGTGTTTTCAACTTTTTCCATATATATATATTTTTTTTTAAGTTCATTTATTTTGAGAGCGAGAGTGTGCATGTGCGCTAGCAGGGGATGGCCTGAAACAAGAGGGAGAGAGAGAATCTGAAGCAGGCTCCATATGTCAGTGCAGAGCCCAACACCAGGCTCCATCCCATGAACCGTGAGATCATGACCTGACCTGAAATCAAGAGTTGGACACCCAACCGTGTCAGCTACCCACGTGTCTCTTGACTTTTTCCATATATTAATATCTGTCTGTAGCTTTTTTTTTTTTTTTTTTTGCTTGAACCTACCTGCTTCTAACTCTTCTTCCTGATGGCCGTTTTATTAAAGACTGATTTAACATCGGAGACTACCAATGCCTTAAACTATATCCAGGCTAACATTTTTTTGGAGGGATGTAGAATCCAGATATAAGGCTTTTGCTTTACTTCTTATGGATTGTTGATTAGGAAAATTATTCACTGGTATTTTGGATTCAGATTTGTGGGTGTCTGCTCAAGCAAAGTTACATAAGGTGGAACACTACAGCAGCACATGTGCACCCTGTTCAGTTAAATAAATGCCAGAGAAGGCAAAGGCAGATCTGTTTATTTACATCCTCATTGCAGGCATTGGAAGGTTTTGCAGTAACAATAGGTAATTTATCTTCATGTTACGATGTTACTAATAGTTTTATGTTCTATATATTTCCTTGGACTCTGCATTTATAAAAATAAAGGCAGTTGCTAGACAGTGTTAACTAGTTAGCTCTGAATAAAATGTTTTCAACTACCTTTTTTAAGCTTCTGGGTCTGTTAAAATGAAGAGTATCCTGAAACTGCAATGCAAACTTACTGTGAATCCAGATTTTCTTCATTCTGTGTAACCAACACATAATATAGAAATAAGTTGCATGCTGAGGTCAATATAATTGAACTCTCCTCTTATAACCTTTGATTTAAAAAAAATTTAGGGGCACCCGGGTGGCTCAGTCGGTTAAGCATCCAGTTTTGGCTCAGGTCATGATCTCACAGCTCAGGGGTTCAAGCCCCACGTTGGGTTCTGTGCTGGCAGCTCAGAACCTGGAGCCTGCTTCAGATTCTGTGTCTCCCTCTCTTTCTGCATCTCCCCCGCTCATACTCTGTCTCTCTCTCAAAAATAAATAAACCTTAAAAAAATAAAAATAAAAAAGATTTAAACCTCAGTATTCTAAGACTGTTGATAAAACATTTTTTAGGATTAAAAAAAATTGTTTGACTATGCATGTATTTTCTTGGCTCAAAATTCAAAAAGTAAAAACTCTCCTACCTTAATGTATTCACTACCTGATTCCCTCCCTCAGAAGCGATCACTTTAATTAATATCTTCATTCTTACTAATACTTTTCTCTTAAAAGTAGAACCTCTACCCTTCTCCTAACTTGATTTTTATTTTCCTTTTGAGACCCTAAATGTTTTTTTTTTTTCCTGTCTACAAAGTTGTTTTATTAATTTAGGAACATAAAAATGCACTGTGTATTCTATGGCATCTCTTGTAGTAAGCACTTTGGAATATTTAGATCTGCAAAAACCTGTGAAAACTGAAACAGGGTAAAAGCTCATCTCCTGCCCATCTTTTTTGGTAATAAAATGAACTAGGAGGATACAATGCTTTTCTCCTGAATATTCACTTTCTCTGTCTCCAGGTTGGAACAAGTCCACATTGTTTTTTTTCTTTTTCTTTTAAGGTGTGTGTGTGTGTGTGTGTGTGTGTGTGTGTGTGTGTGTGTTCGTGTTCATGTTCTGCAGCCACCCAACTAGCCAGGGCTTCTTGTGTTCCAGTTCTTTGCATTCTAATTCAACTATACTTTTGAGGAAAATGTAATGTATGAAAACGAAGCACATGTATAAATGTTTAAATTCCTACAATTGTGGAGTACTTTTGATTGTGATTGTATAGTTATTTGTTTAATGAGTGAATCTAATCAGTTTAATTTTTATTAAACCAGAATGTCAAAGATTTGACACCTTTTTTTTTTTCTAGCTCACTTGTTTGTGTGTCAGAGCGGAACAATTGCAGTGTATACTAACAAATCTTTGAAGAGAGATAAAAAAGGAGTCTCTCTAGGTCTGCCTTACTTCCTAGGGAGGCTCTCTGTGCTCTAACTACCCCATGTTGATTGGGGGGGGGGCTGCCTACAATTGCTTTAAGAAAGAATTAGCACCACCAGAAGCAAGGCTTTTGGTCAGAACTACTCATTTCTTTAGTGTGATATCAGCCATGTAGATGAAACTGTTGTTCCAAATTACTGTATTGTGATAAAAGTTGAAGAACCACAGTTCGGGTATGATAAGGATGTGGACACAGCCATAAACTAAGGAAAAAGTTCATCCAGTCTGGGATTGGACCTTCACGTTTTTGCCACTGTGTCTTTTAAGGTCATTGCTCAATTAAAATGCCTTCAGAACCCTAGGATATTTGGGAGTAGGGGCAGTTGTTTTTCTAAATTATGGGATTGGAGTGGGTAAGAAGGAATTCTGGGTGCTGAGAACAAATTTTTCAGGAATGCCTACGTGTTTCTTGCCTGCTAACGGCCTCACACATGTACTTTAAAATTTTTTTTATTAAGTTTTTTATTTTAATTTCAGTATAGTTAACGTACAGTGTTATGTTAGTTTCAGGTGTACGATATAGTGATTCAACAATTCTATACATTACTCAGTGCTCATCATGACAAGTGTACTCTTAATCTCCATCACCTATTTTGCCCATGTCTCCACTTCCCCTCTGGTATCATCAGTCTGTTCTCTGTAGTTAAGGGTTTATTTTTTGGTTTATCTCGCTCTCCTTTTTAAAATTTTTTTCCTTTGCTTTTCCTTTTTTGTTTTGTTTCTTAAATTATGCATGAGTGAAACCATATGTTATTTTTCTTTCTCTGACTGGCTTATTTCACTTAGCTTTATACTCTCTAGCTCCATCCATGTTGCAAATGGCAAGATTTCATTCTTTTTTATGGCTGAATAATATTCCATTGTGCATTGTATACCACATCTTTATTCGTTCATCTATCAGAGGACACTTGGACTGCTTCCGTAATCTGGCTGTTGTAAATAATGCTGCAGTAAACATAGGGATTGCATGTATCTCTTTGAGTATTTTTGTATTTTGGGGATATATATCCAGTAGTGTGATTACTGGACCATAAGGTCGTTCTATTTTTAACTTTTTAGGAACCTCCGTACTGTTCTCCAGAGTGGCTGCACCAGTTTTCACTCCTACCAGTAGTGCACGAGGGTTCCTATTTCTCCACATCCTCTCCAACACCAGTTGTTGTGGTTTTGATTTTAGCCGTTTTGACAAGTGTGAGGTGATATCTCATTGTACTTTGATTTGCATTTCCCTGATAGTGAATTGGGTTGAACATCTTTTCCTGTGTCTGTTGGCCATCTAGATTCTTTTAGAGAAATGTCTGTTCATGTCTTCCACCTATTTTTAATTGGATTATTTGGTTTCTGAGTGTTGAGTTATATAAATTCTTTACATATTTTGGATGTTAACCCTTTATAGGATATGTCCTTTGCAGATATTTTCTCCCATTCAGTAGGTTGTCTTTTAGTTTTGTTTCCTTCTTTTGCTGTACAGAAACTTTATATTTTAATGTAGTCCCAATAGTTTATTTTTGCTTTTATTTCTCTTGCTTTAGGAGACATATCTAGAATAAAGTCGCTACATCCCAGATTAGAGAAATTACTGCCTGTGTTCTCTTGTAGGATTTTTATGGTTCCAGATCTCACATTTAGGTCCTTAATCCATTATAAATTTATCTTTGTTGTGTATGATGTAAGCCAGTGGTCAGTATTTTGAATGTAGCCTTCCAGCTCTCCCAACACCATTTGTTGAAGAGGCTGTCTTTTTCCCATTGCATATTCTCTGAGGTTAATGGGTTCTTCAAAATAATGCTTCAGTTAATTTAGAACATTATATAAATTGAGTACTTGATTTTTTACCAACTGGTATTTCTTTAGCTGCTAAGCTGTGCTGGGGGAATACAAATACTGGGCAACTTTTTATTTTATTTTATTAAAAAAATTTTTTTTTTTTTTTAACATTTATTTACTTCTTAGAGACAGAGCATGACTGGGGGGAGTGGCAGAGGGAGGCAGGGACACAGAATCCAAAGCGGGCTCCAGGCTCTGAGCTGTCAGCACAGAGCCCGATGCGGGGCTTGAATTCACGGACCGTGGGATCATGACCTGAGCCGAAGTCGGATGCTTAACTGACTGAGCCACCCAGGTGCCCCTGGGCAGCTTTTTAAAGAGGCATGTATAAATAAGTTACAATACAGTGATGTGTGCAGCATATCACTGACATACAAGGTCAGAGAAGGAATGTTTGTTTAATGCTTTTTTCTGGTTAAGTCCTGGTAAGGACTAATGCTGGTGGAAAATGATCTAAAGCTAAATTTTGCAAAATGAATAGTAGTAGCTCACTAGGTGGATGGGACTGGAGAAGGCATTCCAGCCAGAGGAATAGAAGGAGTAGAATGTGCAAAGGCAGAAGCTGTTAATGGTATGGTATGGGAAGTAGTGTGGTAGGAGCTGGGCTAGACAGGTAGGCAATTTATGAAGGGCTTTAGCATAGTTCTAAATGAGATGCATTTACCCCCTAGGACCTGGCAAAACAAATTAATGTGGGATTAGTGTGTAGAAAGACCACTTTGGCAGTATAGGGAATAAATGAGGACAGGATGAGATTAGGAAGCAAGGAGAGCAGTGAGAAGTCTATTTCAATAATTTGTGCAAGAGGGGTGCCTGGGTCGCTCAGTTGGTTGAGCGACCACTTCAGCTCAGGTTGACTTCAGCTCAGGTCAAGATCTTGCGGTTTGTGAGTTCCAGCCCCATGTCAGGCTCTGTGCTGACAGCTCAGAGCCTGGAGCCTGCTTCAGATTCTGTGTCTCCCTCTCTCTCTGCCCCCCTCCTGCTTGTGCTCTATCTCTCAAAAATAAATAATAATAAAACATTTTTAAAAATTAAAAATAGTTTGAGCAAGAAATATATGATGTGGTTAGCAAGGTTGAAATAGACATTCAAGGAATTAGGGTGTGGAATCAGTAGGAATTGGTAAATTTTATAACAGGACAAAAGAGCTAGTGGTTAAGTCTTTGGCATCATATATAGAACTAAGTTCAGGTCCAGCTTTGCTTTTTATCAGTTGTATAACTTGGTGTCATTTATTTTAATAGATGCTCTTTCCTTATCTGTAAAATGAGTAGTTGAAAAATAGTGTAGTTGAAGCTTTAAGCAGCCTTCATTTAACTGACTTCCAGATTAATTGTTCCTCTCCATTCCCTCAATAAAACAGACTTATTTGATGTCCATGGTAAGCTCTCAGCTTGTTGACTTTCCTAGATAAGCAAAGTAAATGGAAAAAAAAAATTTAAAACCCTTTTTTTTTAATGTTTATTTTTGAGCAGGGGTTGGGGAGGCGCAGAGAGAGAGGGAGACACAGAATCTGAAGCAGACTCCAGGCTCCACCCTGTCAGCTCAGTGCGTGGCTTGAACTCACAGACTGCGAGATCGTGACCTGAGCCAAAATTGGACACTTAATCGACTGAGCCACCCGTGAGCCCCAAAATGAAAAAATTAACGTCACAACAGGCCTCATACTTTATGATGCCATTTTTATAAAACATCCCAAATAGGTAAATCCACAGAGACAAAAAGATAAGTGGTTGTCAGAGGCTCTGTTGGGGAAGGGAGTGAGGTATGGGGAGTGGCTGCTACCAGGTATGACGTTTCTTTTTGGGGTGATGAAATGTTCTAAAATTAATGGCTGATAGAACTGTGTGTCACAACTCTGAATATAATCAAAACTACTGAATTATACACTTTGAAAGTAAATTTTCAAAGTGGTGTGTGAATTATATCTGAATAATGTTACCCTAGAAAATATTAATAATACACACACCACTTTGACATTTCTGCAGTTGTCCAGTATGTCATTTTATAACTTCTCTTCTTCCAGTATAGGATCATGCATTACATTTGATTATCATGTTTAATTACCTGCTTATTTTTTTGAGAGGTTACAGTAAGAATTGTATAAATGGTTAGACCCATTGAAAATGGGAAGTGTTTTTCTTCAGTCTTTGTTAAACATGGAGAATGGATCCATGTTATTTTAGATGTATACAAAATAAAATGTCTGATTAAATTAAAAAGGCTTTTTACATGGATCTCTAAACTTTTATTTTATTTTGCTTTATTTTATTTTCAAGTATATTGATTTATTTTGAGAGAGACAGAGCATGAGCAGGGGAGGGGCACAAAGAGAGGGAGAATCCCAAGCAGGCTCCACATTGTCAGCACAGAGCCCATCATGGGGCTCGAACTTATGAAGAAACTGTGAGATCATGACCTGAGCCAAAATCAAGTTGGACACCTAACTAACAGCCACCCAGGCACCTCTGGATCTAAGCTTTTAATGAAGGTTACTTAAGCAAGCTAGCATTTTGGGATATTAAGGTGTGTTTTAAAAAATAACTTTTAGAAACTTCTTGAAGTGCGAATACTTGTTTGAATGGATTTGAAGTAACCGGAGGACTCTACATAGATTTTAAAGATACTGATGGTAGTTTTGTATATAAATGTTTTACCAAATCTTGGTAATTGGCCTAAATGACACTATCATATATTCTTTTAAGCACCCAAAGTTATCTAGATGTGGTGTTAGCAACCATTTTTACATAGGAAGACAGGGAAAGGTAGAATGGTAAAATGCTGAAATATTAGTTTTATTTTGTGATTCTAGTAGACTTTGGTATTAGAGAAATTTTCTACATGTAATAATTGCCATATTAATTGTGGTATAAAATGTCTTTGGATGTGATAATTTGTGTATTAAAGAGTAGCCTGTGAAGAAATTGTGTGGCCTGGTTACAGAAGTGCTTGCCATATCTGTAACCGTTAATGGTATTAAAAATACTGATTACTGCAGTGGTACTATTTCTACTTGAAAGAAAAGAAATCAAAATTTAGTTTATTTGGGTATGTGTTTGGGAGGACTGTAGACCTGAAGTTCAGGCATTTTGCTTATAGAATATAGATAGATATATTTTCTTCTGGTTTCCCCCTTCCCTTTATATACCTTGATTTTAATTTTTATCAAGTCTGTCTATCTGGCCTTTGCCGCTGTGGCCCATTGATCTGTCCATCTGTCTGTTACAGTGCATATTGGGTACTTCCAGAAGTATGAATTCAGTGATGCAAAGGACAGGCGGGCTGCAGCAGCAAAGGTAGGACAGAATCATTCCAAAGACAAGTCATTAAAGGACCATTAAATACACATATGTGCAAGCACACTTGGCAGCAAGTACAGTACCTCATTATTTTAAGGGCCTACCATTTATCCTGTAAATCTTGAGGACAAGCCTCTTGAGGACAAGCCTGTTCTGACATGACAGACTTGATATATCCATTTATAAAGGGTACAGTTTTGTGTTTTTTAAACCAGAAGCTTACTCGGCACTTAGGCAATAGTAAATTGGTGTGTGCCGTTGTCTTTTTTTTTTTTTTTTTTTTTTTTTAATGCTAAATAATAGAAGAAATGATTACATGGAGGGTATTCATGCTGTTTGCTTGATTCATGGGCCTGGTTGGTTAATTTTCAGAAACTATGATGACAGAGGACCCATTTGTAAAACTGGGAGGAAAAGGAGGAAAGCTAGATTGATCTGGCCATGTGTGTATATGTATAAAATATACATTAATATTTATATATCTGATTCTGGAATATTTTGATGGAAATAATTTGAATCTTCCAGGCTTAACTTCTGGAAGGAAGTTTAAACATTTCTATTTAAATGTTTGTACCATTTGCTTAGATATTTGTATCCATTTGCTTGTAAAATGATAGCAATTACAATACCAGTACCTGGCTTTCTTTTTTTAAATGCTATATTAGAATGAGAGAGCAACAGTGTTTTTTATACTGAATTCCAAGACAAAATCACAGGCAAATTTTAAGAACTCAGGCAATATAATGCAAATGTTTGAAGAAAGAGAAATGGAAAGTTTACATCGAAGGTAGAGTATTAGGTTGCTTCTTTATATTACTCTAGTATTGGCTGACAAAGTAAGATTGTAGGGTTAGCTGCATGATACAGATATGTGCATCATTTTCTTTGTGGATATACTTCTAAAAGGAAGGGGCTCTGTTTTTCTAAATAGGTTAATACAGTGCTTTTTAAGGCTTCCTGAATGAAAAGGCAGATACAGGTTTGTATCTGGTTTTCAATGAAGATTGCTGGATTTTCAAAATGACTATAAAACCTGAGATCTTAAGTATCTGCTGCCTAAATTCTGGCCCAAAAGGCTGAGGTTAGTAGTTAATACTTAATAAACTATATATTATATTGAGGAGAACTAGTCTGCATTCTCTTAAATGTGGAAATGTATTTCAGAGTTTCATGGTATACCATAGTAGAGGTTTTTTTGAATCAATTGTGTTGAAACAAGATGTTTTGGTATTTAAGATGGCTCTTTTTTTGGTCTTGGAATCCTTTTTAGTTAACTTTTTTACTCTCTTATTCCATACTTAGCCCTTTCTTCCAAATGTATTTTATGTATTTCACAGTCTAAAGAGAGCATAAATCATTGCTTACCTTGTATGGCAATATTAAAATGAATATTTGTCACAAGCCTATAATTTCTTTAAAACTGTCAAATCTGGATTAATATAAAGCAAACTAATGTAAAGCAAACTAGGGTCATTCTAATTCTGGCTCTGCCACTGTTGACATTTCAAAAGTAATTTCTAGTTTTTAGTTTTTTTCCCCTTTTATTTATTTCTTTAATTAATTAATTTTTAAATTTACATCCAAGTTAGCATATAGCGCAACAGTGATTTCAAGAGTAGATTCCTTAATGCCCTTACCAATTTAGCCCATCCCCCCTCCCACAACCCCTTCACCAACCTTCTGTTTGTTCTCTATATTTAAGAGTCTCTTATGTTTTTGTCCCCCTCCCTGTTTGTATATTATTTTTGCTTCTCTTCCCTTAGGTTCGTCTGTTTAGTATCTTAAATTCCTCGTATGAGTGAAGTCATATAATATTTGTCTTTCTCTAATTTTGCTTAGCATAATACCCTCTAGTTCCATCCACATAGTTGCAAATGGCAAGATTTCATTCTGCTTGATTGATGAGTAATACTCTATTGTATATATATACCACATCTTCTTTATCCATTCATCAGTCAATGGGCATTTGGGCTCTTTCCATACTTTGGCTATTGTCGATAGCATTGCTATAAATGTTGGGTTGCATGTGCCCCTTCAAAACAGCATACCTGTATCCCTTGGATAAATATCTGCTAGTGCAATTGCTGGGTCATAGGGTAGTTCTATTTTTAACTTTTTGAGGAACCTCCATACTGTTTTCCAGAGTGGTTGTACCAGTTGCATTCCCACCAGCAGTGCAAAAGAGACCCACTTTCTCTGCATCCTCACCAACATCTGTTGTTGCCTGAGTTGTTAATGTTAGCCGTTCTGACAGGTGTGAGGTGGTATCATCATGGTTTTGATCTGTATTTCCCTTATGAGCGATGTTGAGCATTTTTTCACGTGTCAGTAGCCATCTGGATGTCTTCTTTTGAGAAGTGTCTATTCATGTTTTTTGCCCATTTCTTCACTGGATTATTTGTTTTTTGGGTGAGTTTGATAAGTTCTTTATAGATTTTGGATACTAACCCTCGTCTGATATGTCGTTTGCAAATATTTTCTCCCATTCCGTCGGTTGCCTTTTAGTTTTGCTGATCATTTCCTTCACTGTGCAGAAGGTTTTTATTTTGAGGAGGCCCCAATAGTTTATTTTTGCTCCTGTTTCCCTTGCCTTTGGAGATATGTTGAGTAAGAAGTTGCTGAGGCCAAGGTCAAAGAGGTTTTTGCCTGCTTTCTCCTCTAGGATTTTGATGGCTTCCTTTCCTACTTTGTTTTTGTTTTTTTAATTTTTTAAATGTTTATTTATTTTTGAGAGAGAGAGAGAGAGAGAGAGAGAGAGCGCGCGCGCGCACAAGCAAGGAAGGGCAGAGAAAGAGAGGGAGACACAGAATCCCAAGCAGGCTCCAGGCTCTGAGCTATCAGCACAGAGCCTGATGCGGGGCTCCAACTCATGAACCATGAAATCATGACCTGAGCCAAAGTCAAATGCCCAGCCGACTTTGCCACCCAGGTGCCCCGTCCTTTCTTACATTTAGGTCTCTCATCCATTTTGAGTTTTTGTGTATGGTGTAAGAAAGTGGTCCAGGTTCATTTTTCTGCATGTTGCTGTCCAGTTTTCCCAGCACCGTTTGCTGAAGAGACTGTCTTTATTCCACTGGATATTCTTTCCTGCTTTGTCAGAGATTAATTGGCTACATGTCTGTGGGTCTATTTCTGGGTTCTATTGAGTGTCTGTTTTTATGCTGGTACCATACTGTGTTGATCATTACAGCTTTGTAATACGTCTTGAAGTCTGGGATTGTGATGCCTCCTGCTTTGGTTTTCTTTTTCAAGATTGCTTTGGCTATTCGGGGTCTTTTCTGGTTCCATACAAATTTTAGGATTGTTTGCTCTAGCTCTGTGAAGAATGCTGGTGTTATTTTGATAGGGATTGCTTTTCCCCTTTTAAGATGCATGTTGGTTATTAATGTCTTCTTTGAAAGGGATTGTTAGTAAGGGTGTGAAGATGGGAACTATTTAACTGGATCTAGATCATTGCTAAGATTTGATTTTTTTTGTTTTTTTTTTTTTAATAGCCTTTTGGGCTCTGACTTCGGCTCAGGTCATGATCTCGCAGTTCACGAGTTCAAGCCCCGCATTGGGCTCTGTGCTGACAGCTCAGAGTCTGGAGCCTGCTTCGAATTCTGTGTCCACTTCTCTCTCTGCCCCCCTGCTCACACTCTCTCTCGCTCGCTCTCAAAAAAATAAATAAATAAATAAATAAAAACATTAAAAAAAATTTAAATAGTGTTCTTATGTCAATAAACACGAATCCAAAGTTGAAATGTATTTTATTTTAGAAGAAAAATAATGTTATATTGGTGTTCTTTCCTGCTTCCTGCTCCAGTTTAGTTTATTCTGCAAGTTGCTATTTTTTCCTTCAGTATTACTGTGGATTTAAAAATTGTACAGTATTTTCTAATAGGGACATATCAGTTTATCTTTTTTCTTATTGTTGGGCATTTTGTTCACTCGTATTGTGTGTCTTCTTCCTATCATTCCCTTCCTTTTACTTTCTTGGCCTAACCTAACCTTCAAAGTGGGTTTGTTGGACTTTGGGTATAGACATTCATAGTTTTTATAAATAAGATGGAATGTTTTCAAAGGTTATTGAGTTTATCTTTTAACCAGTAGTGTGTGAACTGTCATTTTCTTTGCTCTTTTGCTGACACAGTATATTAAGAATCTTTAAATTTTTCATTAGTCTGATAAAATATTATTGGTTTTAATTTAACATTTCTCTGAACTGTCTTTTAATTTAATGTTTATTTATTTTGAGAGAGAGTGCAAGTGAGGGATGGGCAGAGAGAGAATCCCAAGCAGGCTTCATGCTGTCAGTGCAGACAGAGCCTGATGCAGGGCTCAATCCCCTGACCCTGGGATAATGACCTAAGCCAAAACCAAGAGTTGGACGCTTAACTGACTGAGCCACCCAAGCGCCCCATCAAGTGTCACTTCAAGAAAAAATAAATCAAGCTATGAGCAAATTAAGACTTGACTATGATCACAAAACAAAATGACTTTTTTTAAATCACAAGTTGGAGAAAAGAGCCAAGGTAACAATCGTATATTAAGAACTCGTGATGAGGGGTGCCTGGGTGGCTCAGTTGGGTCCCACTCTTGGTTTCCATTCAGACCATGATCCCAGAGTCATGAGATTGAGCCTTGCGCTGTCAGTGCAGAGCCTGCTTGGGATTTTCTCTCTCTCTCTCTCTCTCTCTCTCTCTCTGCCCCTCCCCCCTGCTCTTGCTCTCTCTTAAAAAAAAAAATGGCACTATTGAACAGTGTTTGTTTTTATGACAGCCCAAATAGTGTATTACGATTATTATGCTTTTTTTTTTTTTTTTAAACAGGCTTAATGCCAAATACTCTGGACCTTCCCCGAGAACAATGCTTCTGATATCAAGGTCATTTGGATTGTATTTACACTTCTGGAGCCCTCCATCCTGCTGTTGTAATCACTAACTCTTCCCACTAACTCTTGAATTGGACCCTTTTTCTTAGACTTGTGTCTTTTCTTGATTTAATCTCATTTTGCTGGGCTACATCCTTAATTTAACTCCCATGTAACTTTATGATGTTACTCATTGTGGCCCTGATAGTGTCTTTAATTTGTCTTCAAATTTGGTTGCTAGATGGGCTAGCTGGAAAAGTCTGGATTGAATGTTGATGAAAGATAACTGCCTTCTGCACTTACTGTTGCTAATAAGTCCAATACCAGTCTGGTTCTCGTTTCTTGATGACTTTTTTTTTTTTTTTTTTTTTAAGTTTCAGCCTTTTCTCTTTATTCTTGGTTGTTTCAAGTCTCTTCATTGTGTTGGGCCTTAGTGGACCCTTTTAACTGGAAGATTTGTGTCCTTTATTTATTTTAATGTTTATTTACTTTTTTTTGAGAGAGAATGCATGCACATGGGTGGGAGGAGGGGCAGAGAGAGTCAGAGAGAGAATCCCAAATGGGCTAGTTGCCCGAATTCACCAACATGAGATCATGACCTGAGCCGAAATCAAGAGCTGGACACTTAACTGACCAAGCCACTCAGGCACCCTCAGATTTGTGTCCTTTTAAAGCTTTGAGAAATGAACTTATAATACTGCTTTGGTAATTTTCTTCCCTCTCCTCTCTTTCTGGAATTCCTGTTAGGCAATGGATAGTGGCTTAAATAAAAATGATGATAAAACTACACAAGAAAGACTGGAGGGAAGGTGCATGTAAGAGTGCAAAATCATCATCAATGAACATTGTGATAGATGATATCTAAAATAGAAAGATAGTAACTATCTGAGAAAGCATATTATTTGGGATAAAAGTACTAGAAGGAACAGTGAAAAGAATTTAAAATACTTGCCTCAAAGGATTGGAAATCAGTATTGACTGAGATGTGGCAGAGAGGATTGTTAAACCTTGAGGTTATAATTAACTTTTAAAACTATGCACATACACTAAATTTAAAAAATGCTTAAACAGTGATTCAGTTCAACCCCGTTATTAAAAATCCACATTTAGTGATACTGTCATTATTTAATTACTTATTTGGCTTTTTTGTTTTTATTGTGCACTATGTTAATATACTGGGTAAACTTCTAGCAGGAGTAGGTGAGCATAACCAAGTTATTTTTAATCAATCAGGAAAATTCTTCCTTAATTGATCTCCCAACTCTTTGACACAAAAATGTGGAACACTTCCTGAATTTGCATGGCATCCTTGCACAGGGGCCGTGCTAATTTCTGTATTGTTTTAGTTTTAACATATGTGCTGCCACAGTGAGCACTGATCTTCATTCTCTAAAATCCTTTCAGCAAGTATATGTAGAAGTGTTCTTAGGCTAGGTATTCATTATAAGCTTCACGAAAAGAGGATGATTCCGGTTGTATATGCCATGTGTTCCTTTTGTCATGATTGTTAATCATTGAGCCTGTGTTTTTTGAGAATAATTGGCAAGAAAATGTACTGGAGATGTACATGGCCTGTTATAGCTTGGTTATAAAACTTTCTTTAAATGATACAGGAGTATGTATGTGTCTATTTCAAGATCACTTGAATTTATGGCTACTTCTTGAGCTTTAAAGAAATTTACAGTGGCTTTTTTTTAAGTAAGATCTTTCTGAGATAAAAATTAAAACCCCCATACTTTTTAAATAAGCACTATGGTTTTCAGAGACTCTCACTTGTGTTTATATTGTACAAATTTTTGTATGCCATCTATACATACATGGAGTGTCATTAAGAAACTGTGAATTGTTAGAATCCTACCACTTATCAATAGGTATTTTGAGTTGCTATGATAAGAAAGGAGGAAGTACTAGTTCAAGTTATGTACTGTTAAAATTTGTTCTTAAGAAGTAGTTGGGAATGTGTATCTTTTTTTTTTTTTTTTTGAAGTGCCTCCAAAGGAAGATAAAACTATATACAACACTTCTTAACAATATTCAGTTCACTTAACAGAACGAATTCAATTTTGTATGTCATCTTCAGGTAGTTTGGAGATGGCTAGTGGTTGTGTTAAGTGCGGTACATTGAAGTCACTCAAAACGTTTTGGTTGTGTGTTTGTGGAACATTTTCAGTGGTGCCACAGTAGCTATGTATAGAATGCTAATACTTTGGGCTTGACAATTGGAACCCAGAGGTGAACGTGTGAATAGATAACTAAGAGGATTCTTAAATAATTCTCTAACAATTCTGAATTACTGCAAAAATAGTCAAGTAACATAAAGTGGACTATATAGAATTTTCATTTGTGGTTTAAATTAGCTATTATGCCAGGGTAGTTTGGAATTGGGAGTTACCTGGTTCTTGGACTTTCCTTTAAATTCTTACCCTTTTATCTGTAGGAATTTTTCTTCCTCTCAAAGAGTATGGGGATTTTTTCCCCTTCAGTTAGGAGACTGAGACCCAAGAAAATCTTGCCTTGAATGGGGCTTCATGTAATGGTAAACGTTTAAAACTAGGGTTATATTTGTTGGAAGTGACTTGGCTGTTCATCAACTAGATGCTAAAAGCATATAGTGCTATGTAAAGCCTTCAGTTTGTTTTTCTGATGTAAAATACAAGTTTTACCTAACATTGTTTATACTGTTTACATAAGATATATCCTTTCCATCACATGCCCCACTTTGGTTTGGGGTTGAATACAGAATAAATCAAATGATACACACAGTGATAGTATCCTTTCTTCTATTAATAGAAACATTTTATTTCTTTTACTAAATTTTGATTAAACTCTTGACATTCTCTAGAGGTGAAGTCTTGGCTCTCCAAATTTAAGATGACATAGAAGGAAGTAATTGCCTTCATAATATGCATGTACAAGGGCAGGTGAAGAACAGCAAAGCCAAATTTGAGATGTTATTGATGGTAGTTGGCTAAATGTATTCATTAGCAAGTTTGGGTGCAACAGGATTACATGTGGAGTTCAAATGCATACCTCAGCACAATTTCAAGTTAAGTGTCATGGATCTACAGAATTCTATGTAGTTGGTCAAAACTTGTCAGTGTTAAATTTTTATTTTAATTAATGTCCAAGGGTAGTGAGTGAAATTGTGATCTTTTTGCTGAAGTAATCTCCAAGCAGCATCTTCAATGGGAAAGTCTCCTAACAACATGACCTTCAACATTTTACTCTTGTCTTTTACCTTCCTTCTTGGAGAGTAGCTTAAAAGTAAATATTCGAAACTGGAAACTTTGAGGATTAGTGTTGTTTAGTTGTACATTTGTTTTAAATGCATACAGCTTTTAAGCCATTTGGGAATTCTGTGATGGTCTTCCTCAGTTCTGTGAAGTACCTTTTTGTGCTCTGTTGGGCTAGAAAGCCAAAAACTATTTCTTTTTTCTGCTGTTCCTCTTTCCTTTTTTTTTTTTTCCTGCAATTGTAAGGATATGAGATTTTTTTTGCAGTAGCAGAAATGTAGCATTTCATTGGCCATTCTTCTGCATTATCCAGAGGCATTTGTGGCAAAGGCAGCAGATAGACTCTGTTTTGCTTTGTACATCACCTGGCTTCTTGGGTATCTAGAGTCAGTCGTGGCAGTGGTAATGATGACTTCCTGATTCTAGCTTTCTAATCCTTGGATCATCTCCCATTCTTGAATTTAGTGGTTCCATTGGTGGCTTGTGCAGGAAGAGCTCCTTGTGACTCAGTTGTGTAGTATTCTGGTCTCGTTCTTGTACTGCCCACTCCTCCAGTCCATCTACAAATCAAGCACTCAATTCCTTTTATTAATTCCCCCTTTGCCCAGAATATCTATTTAGTGGTTTTTACACCCTTCATCAAATCCTGAATAATCAAAATCCAGAGCATCTTTTGGTGACAGATACTACTCTTCCATTTTGTATATGGTACTGTGTGAACTTTGGATACATAAATAATTTATTTTGTTGAATGTCATTTATTAAGCATTAATTATATTGCAGCTTTTTAGTGATTCTTAGTATAAAGCTCTCAACATACTTCTATATCTTTTAAGAGAAGAAAAATTATACCTGAATTACATATAATAATTTCTTTTTTTCAAAATGTTTATTCATTTTTGAGAGCGAGCATGAGTGGGGGAGGGGCAGACAGGGGGACAGGGGATCTTAAGGAGACCCCGCTGACAGCAGCGGCCTGATGCGGGACTCGAACTCACGAACCATGAAGTCATGACCTGAGCTGAAGTCAGATGCTCAACCACCTTTACATGATAATTTCTTAAAAAGAAGTCAAGTATTTAATTAAAATTAAGGAGAAATGGAAATGAAACCTTTTAGAGTTAGTATAACGAACTCTCAGAACTTCCTGTAGCTTGTATCAGTGCTTGTCAAACTTCACTATGCATATGTATCACTTCAGGAACCTGTGGGAGGAACCTTTGAGAGTCTGGTTGAAATGATTCAGTAGATGTGGATTGAGACTTAGGATTCTGAATTTCTAACAGATTCTCAGGTGATTGATTTTGTGAACTACAGTTTGAGAAGCAAGACTTATACTGTTCATAGTTGATTGTTACAAAAGTAATACAGTACAGAAAAAAACACATTTTCACCTCATTCCCAAATAAGCGCCTCCTTCAAGGATGGTAACTCTCCAGAGGTGCTTTATTTATTTTTTTCTTTTTCAGAGCAACTTTAATATAAATCCTTTTAAACATTTTATTACATATTGAATATATCATAGAACTTTACCTTTTTTTAAACTCAAAAATGAAATATACATTGCTCAGTAACTTGCTTTTTTTTTTTTCACTTAGTGATGTGTCATGGATATCCTTCCATGTGCATGCGTACAGACCTATTTTCTTTTTGTTTATTAATTGCTGCATAATGTTCTAAGTATGGATATGGCATAATTTGTAGGCATTCCGCCCCCCCTTGGAAGAATGTAGGTTATCTTTGCCTTATTGCTTTTCCAAATAATGTGCATGTAAAATTTCTTCTCCTTCCCCTTCTACACTTACATATTTCTGCAGAGTAAGTTCCTGGAAGTGTGGAATCTCTAGAACTTATCTTAGGTCATGTGCATTTAAAAAGTGGTTTCTTTAATCTTTATTTATTTTTGAGAGACAGAGTAACAGAGCACAAGCAGGGGAGAACAGAGAGAGAGGGAGACACAGAATCCGAAGCAGGCTCCAGGCTCCAGGCTCCCAGCTGTCAGCACAGAGCCTGATGTGGGGCTTGAACTCATAGACCGCGAGATCATGACCTGAGCTGGTCAGATGCCCAACTGACTAAGCCACCCAGGCGCTCTATGGTCATGTGTGTTTTAAATTTTGTTGAGTTCTGCCAAACTACTCTCACAAAAATTTTACCAAAGTTGCCATTTCGCTAACATGGGACATTTCCCCTCCTCTGTCCCTGCATATTATAAATTTTTAAGATTTTAGCCGTTGTGGTAAATTAAAAACACCGTATTAAAGGGGTGCCTGGGTGGCTCAGTCAGTTAAGCGGCCGACTTCGGCTCAGGTCATGATCTCGCGGTCTGTGAGTTCGAGCCCCGCGTCGGGCTCTGTGCTGACAGCTCAGAGCCTGGAGCCTGTTTCAGATTCTGTGTCTCCCCCTCTCTCTGACCCTCCCCTGTTCATGCTCTGTCTCTCCCTGTCTCAAAAATAAATAAAACATTAAAAAAAACAAACCACTGTATTAAGGAGGTTGTATATTTTCTTGTTTTTCAGCTAATTGTATTCTTAGAATTCATAAACCATCCATTTGTGTTGTATTGTCTTTTTATGAACTTGTGTGTTTGCTTATTTACTGTTTATTTTAGGTGTTGCAAATATTTCTATGTAGAACTTTTTATAAAATATGGCTTTTGGGTTCCTAATATTAAGTAAGGCATTACGAAGCAATAGTCTATAAAATTTGGATCAGCAGCAGCTCTCTTAAGGAGCATGTAGATTAAGCTACATGGAAACATACTATAAAAACAAGGCCTTTTTAAAAGAAGTTTTTATTTAAATTTCAGTTAACATACAATGTTAGCATGCAGTTTCAGGTGTACAAGATAGTGATTCAGCACTTTCATACAACACCTGGTGCTCATCACAAGTGCACTCCTTCATCTCTAACACCTATTTACCCATCTCCCTCGCACCTTCCCTTTGGCAACCATTAGTTCCCTCTAGTTAAGAGTTTGTTTTTGGTTTGCCTGTCTTTTTTTTCCCCTTCGCTCATTTGTTTTGTTTCTTAAATTCCACATATGAGTGAAATTATGTGATATTTGTCTTTCTCTGACGGACTTAATTTCACTTAGGATGGTACTCTCTAGATCCATCCATGTTGTTGCAAACAGCAAGATTTCATTCTTTTTTATGAGCCCATTCTTTTGTAGGAAAATTGTCAAACTGTGTTTTGAGATGGAGTGTATAACCTGTTTAATTTCATTTCAGATCAAATTATGAGATAGATGAAAAGCTATACTTTGAGGCCTTTCTGTGTATGTTAATTGGGCTAAAAAAGTGTCTTCTTGCTGCTTCATCCTAGACTATTATATTATAAAATCCATTCATTTAATATTGAGCTTTCCCTTTTTAAAAAATTTTTTTTTGATTACATTTATTTATTTTTGAGACAGATGGAGCACAAGTGGGGGAGGGGCAGAGAGAGAAGGAGACAAAGGATCCAAAGCAGGCTCCAGGCTCTGAGCTGTCAGCACAGAGCCCGATGTGGGGCTTGAACTCACAAACTGCAAGATCATGACCTGAGCCGAAGTCAGACGTCTAATGTCAAAAAATAGTTGCCTCCCCACAATACTAATCATTGGAATGTTACTCAGTAACTTTATTGCGTCTACTAGGAGATCTGTCACATTCTTTTAAACGTAGGCTCTGCATTCATGTGTACAACTAGAATTGTGGTTCTTCATCTTGGCTGTGTGATGGAATTGCCAATGAGCTTTCAAAAAATGGTAATGCACGGGTTCTTTCCTTACACTCCTCCGATGATGTATTTGTTGTGGGGCGTGGCCCAATACAGGTGTTTGAAAGTTCCTCAGATGATTCTAAAATGCTACCCACATTGAGAACCACTTGATCAAAGAATGGAGGATGATAATGCATTGATATTAAGGCCTCAGCTGGGACAGTTGGCATGTTCAGATTTACTTTTCAGGGCAAAAGCAGGGGGTGCCTGGGTGGCTCAGTCCTGTAAGCGTCCCACTCTTGATTTTGGCTCAGGTCATGATCTCACAGATCCGTGAGATTGAGCTCCGAGTCAGGCTCTGCACTGATGGCACGGAGCCTACTTGAAATTCTTTCTCTCCCTCTCTCTGTCTGCCCCTCCCCTGATTTTGCATGCTCTCTCTCTCTCAAAAAATAAATAAACTTTAAAAAAGTGCAAAAGCAGAACTTTTTAGATACTTTCAAAGCAAACACTTGCTATCACCTTAGAATGTAATTTTCTCCAAATTACTACAGTATTACAGTTCTGTATTCATATTAGAGTTCTAAATGTATACTCTTTCAGAGCTCTCACAGTTGGAAACTATTTAGAGCAGTAGTTCCTAATTCTGTCTGCATATTACTATCATCTGGGGAATTTTAGGTAAAAAAAATTTGAGTAAGAAATTCACATACCCATGTCCACTCCAGATAATTGAATCAGAATTGCTCTGGTGAAGTTTAAGTATTGATATTTTTAGAGTTCCTAGTGAGATTTTAATACATAGCCCAAATGAGGGACCATTGTTTTAGAGTTTACAGCTAGAGAATATATGAGATTTCAGATTGTGTTAGGTCTTTTCTTGCTTTGTTTATATCTTTAAAAAAAAAAAAAAAAAAAAGGAATGCCAGTAAGAATAGGATGAAGAGTTATTTCAACCAAGAGCTTGAATTGATGTTCTACACAACTAATCAAGAATTTTGGTAGCATGCATAGGTGATTTCTCTCCTTTTATTAGTCCCCAGCCTAAAGCATTTAAATCAGAATCTTTTAAGGGTGGTACTATAAGCATACATTTTTATAAATTTTTCCTAATATTCAGATCCTATTAATCTGTTTCATCTTGGGTCAAGTCACTTAGCCTCTCTAACCTTATCTGTAAAATGTGAATAATGCCTGCCTTATATAAAGTATCGATGTGATGACTAAATCAAATAATAATGTATATAAAGTACCTGGCATTGAATAATTTCATGTCTGTGTTCTATTCAGCATTGTTCTTTTGACACTTGTACTTTCTTTCTTTTATTTATTAACTTGTTTTATTTTTTATTTTTTTAAATTTACATCCAAATTAGTTAGCATATAGTGCGATAGTGATTTCAGGAGTAGATCCTTTAGTGCCCCTTACCCATTTAGCCCATCCCCCCTCCCACAACCCCTCCAGTAACCCTCAGTTTGTTCTCCATATTTATGAGTCTCTTCTGTTTTGTCCCCCACCCCCCGCTGTTTTTATATTATTTTTGTTTCCCTTCCCTTATGTTCATCTGTTCTGTCTCTTAAAGTCCTCATATGAGTGAAGTCACATGATTTTTGTCTTTCTGTGACTAATTTCACTTAGCATAATACCCTCCAGTTCCATTTACGTAGTTGCAAATGGCAAGATTTCATTCTTTCTGATTGCCGAGTAATACTCCATTGTGTGTGTGTGTATGTATATATATACATACATATATATACATCTTCTTTATCCATTCATCCATCGAGGGACATTTGGGCTCTTTCCATACTTTGGCTATTGTCAATAGTGCTGCTATAAACATGGGGATGCATGTGTCCCTTCGAAACAACACACCTGTATCCCTTGGATAAATGCCTAGTGCAATTGCTGGGTCGTAGGGTAGTTTTATTTTTAATTTTTTGAGGAACCTCCATACTATTTTCCAGAGTGGCTGCCCATTTTCTTTTTAAATGTTTATTTTATTTTGAGGGAGAGTGGGGAAAAAGCAGAGGGAGAGAGAAAATCCCAAGCAGGCTCTGCACTGATAGTAGGGCTCGATCTCACGAACTGTTGAGATCATGACCTGAGCCAAAATCAAGAGTCAGATGCTTTAACTAACTGAGCCATGTAGGTGCCCCATTCTTCCCCCCTACCCCTGCCTCATTTTTTTACGTAGGCTTCACACCCAGTACAGAACCCAACACAGGCCTTAAATTAACAACCCACCCCTAAGATCCAAGATCTGAGCCAAGATTCAGAGTCAAACTTTTTACCTACCGAGCCACCCAGGTACCCCGACACATATTGTACCTTAAACAGTCACAACTCCATTATAGGTGCTCCAGTGTAGGTTAAAAACTTTTACACTTAATATTTAAAAATTGTATTTTAATTTACATAAAATTTATACTTTTGGTGTACAGTTCCATGAATTTTGACCAGTGTCTGGAGTTGTGTATCCACTACTACAATCTACACACAGAACAGTTCCATAGTGGCCCTCTAAAAAATTCCTTCCTTCTACCCTGTTCGTTGAAACCCTCCCCCACCCTTAATTCCTGGCAGCCAGGGATTTATACGCAATCCTGTAGTTTTACTTTTTCCATGGTGTCATATAAGTGGAATCCTACAATATGTAGCCTCTTGAATATGGCTTCTTTCACCTAGAATTTGCATTTGAGATTCTTTCATGTTGTTATATATATAGCCATAGTTCTTTTTATTGCTGAGTAATATTCCATTGTGGACATACCAGTTTGTTGGATCCATTCCCCAGTTGTGGAACATTTGGACTGTTTCCAGTTTTTGCCAGGTACTAATGAAGCGTTGTAAACCTCCTTATATAGGATTTTGGGTGAACATAAGTTTTAGGGTAAATTCCTAATGAGATTTTGAGGTTGTAGTAAATATGTGTTTAACCTTATAAGAAATTGTTAAATATTTTCTTGTTGGCTGTATTATTATGCATTCCCATCAGCAGTGTATGAAAGTTCCAGTTGTACCACATCCTCTGCAGTACTTTGTATTGTCTGATAGGTTCCTTCTCTCCCCACACATACTCTAGTAGGCTTATGGTGGTGACATTGTGGCTTCAATTCCTGTGTTCCAAATAACTAATAATGTTCAGCATCTTTTCTTACTCTTTTTCGTGTCTCTATGTAGATTTTCTTTGGTAAAGTGTTCAAATCTTTTACCTACTTTTAAAATTGGGTTTTTGTTTTATTAGGTTTCGGGAGATTTTTAAAATATATGTGTTCTAAATACAAGTTTTTTGTTAAATATGATTTGCATATATTTTCACCTAGCCTCTGGCCTGTCTTTCCATTTTATTAACAGTGTTCTTTCCATGTTAGTGAATTCCAGTTTATCAGTTTTTCTTTTTTTAATTTTTTTTATCGTTTATTCTTTTTGAGAGAGAGGGAGACAGAATCAGATGCAGGCTCCGGGCTCTGAGCTGTCAGCACAGAGCCTGACATGGGGTTTGAACCCACGAGCCGTAATCATGACCTGAGCCAAAGTTGGACACTTAACAGGCCACCCATGCACCCCCAGTTTATCAGTTTTTCTTATGGATTGTGCTTTTGTTATCTAAGAACTATTTGCCCAAACCAAGACCACAAAGATTTTCGCCTAGAAGTTACACATAGTCTTATGATTTACATTTGGGTCTGATCCATTATTAATTTTGTGTAAAGTCTTTAAGGTATAGGTTACAGTTGATTAAAAAAAAAATAGATGTCTTGATGTTTATTTATTTTTGAGAGAGACAGAATGTGAGTGAGGGAGGGGCAGAGAAAGAGAGGGAGATGCAGAAACCGAAGCAGGCTCCAGGCTTTGAGCTGTCAGCACAGAGCCTGAATGAACTGTGAGATCATGACCTGAGCTGAAGTTGGAAGCTTCACTGACTGAGCCACCCAGATGCCCCTATAGGATGTCTTAATCAGTGTAGGATTGGTTATTTTGAAAAGGTTCCCCCCCCAACCCCCGACCCTTTGAATTGTTTTAGCACCTTTGCAAAAGCTCATTTTGCCATATTTGTGTGGATCTATTTCTGGCTTCTGTTCCTTTGATTGTTGTGTCTATCCTTTTGCCAGTACTGGAGCTTTATAGTATGTTTTGAGATCAGGTGGTATGCTTTCCTTCCCTCCCCTCCTCTCTTCTTAATAATAACACTTTATTTTCAGGTTTTTATTTAAATTCCAGTTAACACAGTGTAACATTTCCCTTGCACCTGAGGAACTTTAGCATTTCATTTAGAACAGGTCTCCTGACAGTGAGTTCTCAGTTTTCTTTTGTCTGAGAATATCTTTGTCTTCAATCCTGAACTTGACTTTCCCTGAATATAGAATTCTAGGCTGACAACTTTTGATATTACCCCACAGGACCCTGAGAGACTGTTCTTTTAAAAAAATGTTTGGGGCGCCTGGGTGGCGCAGTCGGTTAAGCGTCCGACTTTAGCCAGGTCACGATCTCGCAGTTCGTGAGTTCGAGCCTCGCGTCGGGCTCTGGGCTGATGGCTCAGAGCCTGAAGCCTGTTTCCGATTCTGTGTCTCCCTCTCTCTCTGCCCCTCCCCCGTTCATGCTCTGTCTCTCTCTGTCCCAAAAATAAATAAACGTTGAAAAAAAAAAATAAATGTTAAAAAAATGCTTCACGCTCAGCCTGAAGCACCATACAAGGTTCAATCCCATGACCTTGGGACCAGAACCTGAGCTGAAATTAAGAGTCGGACGCTCAGCCAACTGAGCCGCCCAGGTACCTGGAGACTATTCTTTTTTTTTTTTTTAATTAGTTTTTCTGTTGTTAAATTTCGATAACTCTTACTGATATATCAGTTTCAGTGATTTCTCTGTCATCTCCTTTCTGCTTTTGAGCCTATCCAGTAAACTTTTGTTTTTTAGTTCTAAACTTTCCATTTGGTTCTTTTTTTATAACTTACATTTCTTTCCTAAGAATTTGGTTCATCATTTTAAGGTGTCCATTCTTACCTAATGGATCATGTTTTTAATAGCTCCTTTAAAAGTCTTTGGTATTTCTGGGGTGCCTGGGTGGCTCACTTGGTTGACCACCCAACTCTTAATTTCGGCTCCGACCATCATCTCAAGGTCATGGGATCGAGCCCCACATTGGGCTTGGTATGGAACATGGAACCTGCTTGGGATTCTCTCTCTCCCCTTCTCTCTGTGCCCCTCCCCTGCTTTTGCTCTCTTTTTCTAAATAAATACATAAACATAAGAAAAAAATTTAAAGGCTTTGGTCACATTTTTGTTGTTCTTGCTATGTCTGTTAACTTTTGGATTCTATCCTGGGTATTTTGAATATTTTGTTGTGAGATTCTGCATCCTGTTAAAATCCTTTAGGGAGGTGAGGATTTTTTATTTGTTCTAGTAAAGAGGTAAGTCCAATTGGGTTATGACTGCATATTCTTTCTCAGTTTATATGGGCAGTTTTTCCATTATCTGTTCAGTTTTCAAAGCCCTTGCTGTGTTGAGTTTGCTCCTCCCTTTCCCACATAGGTTGATCTAGGACTTGGGCAGTTATATATACCATAATGCACCATAGCTCTATTCTAAAAGCCTCTCCTGTAATTGCCATGTTCCACATATACATAGCTTGTAATTGAGCCCAGGACTTGGTTCATTTGCAGATTTAAGGATCACTTCTCCATCTTTCTCTTCTCAGTGATTTCCCCTACACTGTTGACTCCCAGAGGCCCTTCATTCCTCTAGCCTGAAGCTTGGAGTTCTCTAGCTTTTAGTTTCTTACCTGTGCCTTGAGATGAAGTGGCAAGAGAAAAAAGAAAAGAATAGGGATTTCCACTCCCCCTCCCCCCTTTCAGGGCCCTCTTCCTTATTCTTCTGTTCAGAGCAGTAGGTTTCTCTTGTCATTCTGGAGCAGTGGAGTCTCATGGTTGCAGCAGGGCTCAGGGCAGGACCTAGAGAAACAAAAGAAGGAAAAAAAAAAGTATTCTCCCTACCTTAGTAGTAGCCTTTTGCCATAACCCTCTAGCCAAAATGATGCAATCCTCTTAGTGTTAGATGCTCATGCCTGCTATACAGTTTCTCTATTTGGCCCACCCATGGGTCAAAGCCAGGAAGTAAAGGTTAAAAAACAAACAGGATATTCACCACCACCTTATTTGTTCTTCACTTCCCTCCCCAATCTGCTTGCTGTTGTTTAATTTTAAGAGTATTTTGTCCAATTTTTAGTTGTAATCAGTCGGGGGGGAGAGAGAGAGACGCTATAGTGAGCTTATTATTCCATCTTGGCTAGGACCAGAAGTCAGACTGTTTTGTTTTTAAATAAATTAACATTACTGATGTATAACTATATGACTAAATATACCCATTTAAAAAAAAAAAACTTTTAAATGTTTATTTTTGAGACAGAGACAGAGCGTGAGCAAGGGAGGAAGGGCAGAGAGGGTGTGAGACACAGAATCTGAAGCAGGCTCCGGGCTCTGCACTGTCAGCACAGATAGTCATAGACATATGACTAGTAAATGATATCTTTAATGTTCCTTTTGGGTTCTATTACATGGAATAACTGAAAGAATATTAGATTCAGATTGTCTTAGGCTAGAAGTCACAACTATTCCACTTAACTGGATAATACTGGGTAATTTTTATAATCTCCAAAGATTCTAATCATAGTTTTTGCATATTTAAAATGGCAGATAAGTATATTTACCTTAGAGCTTTGAGAATTAAATGAGGTATATAAAGTACCTTCTACAGGGCCTCACATACAGTAGATTCACATTATATGTTATTCCCCCATTACCTTTCCTTATATGTCATGCACATAAATGATCTGAGCCACCTACACTGAAATAGTAAACCAAAAATTATTAGTTAGTATTGTGAAATATTTCCTGTCCCATAGCATAGACCCTCGCAGAATATAGGTATTTTGGCGTTATCATGCCACTGTGGTTTAGATGAATTTTTTTAGTCCTTTTGGGAAAAACTTTTGAGCATGTACCTTTAATATAATACACACATTAAACAAACACCTACACACCTACACAGGAATTTTTGAAGGATGAGCTAAAAAAATAGAAAAGTTGTCATGTTTTCTTCCCTGGGGAACTGCTGGTCTAATTTTCTGAGTCCCTTGGATCATGAGCACATTTGGTCCTGTCCTGCCCCAAACCTATTAAGTAGAACTATGGTGGTGGAACCTGGGGATCTGTATTTTAACAGAACTTTCCATAGTAATTTTGGATGAATCAGTAACAGGTTTGGGAACCTCTGGATAGAAGTTTCTGATATTGAAACTCAAGCACAGAAAAGACACTATTGCAGCATCAAGTCAGAGAGGGCATTTGTTCCCCTCTCCCTTTTTTCTGTTTGCAAGTCGAGACTCAACACCTCCTGAAACATTTTTCTCTAAGGATTCTGTCTAGTGGCAGAAAATACAGTATATTGGGTGCCACAAAATTACAGTCACACAGTTCTCATCGGCACTTCTAGACTTCATTCTCCCAATTGATAGGATTACCACTTTTATTTTTCATATGTCTAAACCTAAATGAATAACTGTTTTAATTGTAGGCAAATCCTATTGTGGAAACCTGTTTCCAAACAAGAGTTGAGTTGGGTTTTTTTTGGAGGGGGGGGGAAGTTAATAAATTGTTGGATCACATTTCTGAGAGAGCTGGACACAACGATGTATATTCTGTACAAACATAACATAGGATCAGTTAATAGGTCCCCCCCCCACCCCCCCACATATTAACTCTTGTAAAGTTGTGGAGTCTGTTAAATGCTGTGTTAAAGGAGGATTCTGGAGGAGTCTGGACCCAAGAAGCAAGGAGTACCTAAATGGATTAGCAACATGTGCCTAGAGTGGGTGAATGAGAGAGTTAACATGTCTGCATCTTTGGCTTTTTTGGAGGGTATTGAATGTTATGTGAATTTCTCTGTGACAAATGGTATTGTTGAGAATAATTGATACAGATTTCTTTCATGACAGTATTTTTATACAAGATTACTTTTTAATTAAATTAGTGGCTAACTAAAACTCTGGTCTAACTATGGTGACACAAAATAATTTTATACAGAGATTCTTTTTGAAATGTTACTTGATGTAATAAAATTGTACTGTGACCTACAAACAGATTGAGGTTTGAGTTACACCTCTGACATTGTAACTAGTTTTAAGTTAAAATTCTGTACCCAAATAGTAACTTGACTAATTTCATGAGAAATGGAAATAAATGTTAATAAAAATAAATGACAGCATTAAACAGTAGGACAGTAAATTTTGGGTTTATTTCATGGTGTTAGCCTTTCTTTTCAGAAATGAAACAGCATCCTCGGATTATATTCTCTAAATTATTACACAGTACAGATATTTTGTCTTTTTCATTAAATATCTCTGAAGGACTTTCTGACTTATAAATGGTTTCTACTCAAGGTGTTAGAAATTTTATTGAATAGAAATTTTGTCAGTTAACAGTGTGACAGTCTGCTAAATCTTAATTGCAGAAATCAGTGAATTTTAATTAGTGCTTGATTTAATACAGTAAATTTTCAATTTCTTTTTGGCTTATTTTGAATTCTGCTTTAGAATCCCATAGAAACCTGACAAATTAGTATGGCAAACTTTTTAAATTGCTTTGATCTTACAATTAAATTTTATATTTTCTTTGTAGAATAAAGAAAAATCTTAGGAAAGGAAATTTGGGTGGGATGAAATTTAAATTCAACCTAAAAATTCACTTAAGTACTATTACCTTAAAATAACTTTTTTTCCCCCCTTCTTTAGAATCCAGCAACTATCACAAGAATACTCCTTAGCCACTTCAATTGGGATAAAGAGAAGCTAATGGAAAGGTAAGGAACTATACTGTCAGCTTTGTACTTAACAAATAACACAGAAAGCCTGTTGAACTGAATTTATAAGAAGCAGATAAGGAATTGATTTATATGCCAGTATGTGCTTTAATTTCTTGCATTCCTTGTGTAAATTTTACAGTAAACTTAGTGTTAGGGAACTCAGGCTCATTGTTCCTTCTTTTATTATGGAGGTGAGGGGGCTCTCCTTCAGTGTCTTCTAAATTACATCCTCTTGGGTACTGAGAACTAAAAATGAGTTTTAAAAAACCTCTTAGGGGGCACCTGGCTGGCTCATTCAGTGGAGCTTGTGGCTGTTGATCTCAGGTTCCTGAGTTCAAACCTCACGTTGGGTATGGAGCCTATTTAAAATAATAAAAGAAAAGAAAACACATTTTAAAAAGCCCTTGATACAGCCTTCAAACATAATTTATATCTTCCATTAATTAAAAATTTCTTGTCCATAAAACTTTATATCTATGTTAAGCATATCAATGACCTTTATTCAGTAAAAATGAAGAAGTTGCTCAAAATAGCTGTTTGGACTCTTTCTCTGGTTTCAGGCAAGATTATATTCCAGTGAGTATTTTTTATATTTTCTCTCTGAAAATGTTTCTGCTTCTAGAAGGGAGGAAATTGCAGGGACTAGAGAAGGACAATATTAATGCCATTCTTAATCTTTTTTTCTTCCTTGGATTGTAAATTAGCACTTGTTAAGGTGGTAGGGTGAAAGCTTGTATTTATTCTATCAGCCATATTCTTCGGTTTAAAATTAACAATCCTAATTTTAATAAAAAATTACAACTAGTTGTTGGGAATTGAGAACCCAGATATTATGATAAATAAATGGAAAGTATTTCCCATTTGATTTTAAAATTGAAAGAATTTTGCAAAACAGATAATAAATAAGAACATTACTCACTTTCTCACATCTTGTGCCCCAACTACAATTTAATGGTAACAAATAATAGTTATCAATTTTGAGCCCTTTGTGCCAGGCATTATTTCATTTAATCCTTCTTATAGCTTTATTAAGGGGCTAGAAACTATTATCTCCACTTAACTGATACAAAAACTAAGGTTTAGGGCTTAATATATTTATCTCAGTTTTGTAACACAAGGAGTTAGCACTCCCACCTCAGGTTTAGTGGACTCCAGAATTGCTTATGTTCTTCAACATATGCTATATAGCTTTCCCAGGGTTCATGAAGAATAAAATGCCTCCTCAGTGTGATTGCCTGCACTGTCCCTGCTGGGTCTGACTACCCTTTTTGAAGTCAGTGGTATTTTTTAACTTTGGTAACATTTGTTTTCTGACTTATTTTATGACACTTCTATTTGGAAAAGGAGTTTTCATTATTTACATCTGATCTTCTAGTGAATGAGACTTACAGTTTCTTATTTCTCCAAAGACATTCTGAATTTTGTCCTGTAACACTACTGATACTGCTGAAAGCATTTTTCAATTAAATACTGTACTTACATGTGGTAAGTATGAATTAAAAAGTAGGCAGCTTCTTGGAAACTTCTGTGTGTGTGAACTCTTCAGTTCCTTTTTGTAATTTCAGTTTTTTATATATTCTGAAGATATGTTATTGGATATTTATAATATCTTTAAATAGTGTTTTAAAATGAATATCCAGTATCTTTTTCTCATTTAATGAGTTTCACGTTATACTCTACGTTTGATATTAGCACTGACACACTTTTAGATATAATTACTCCCATGTAAGAGTGCTTTATATTTATTATGTTTTCTATTTGTTTATTTTATTGGTTTGATCAAGTCCCCCGTGCCCCGCCCCCCGTAGTTTCAGAGTTACTCATTTTATTTCAGTTTTTCTAGTGGCCACCTTTACAGGCAATTTTGCTCTCATATATTTAACTGGTGTTTGTTTGTTTGTTTGTTTTGGCTGATTAGTTTCTTGCATCCTACTATTTTCTCCAAATTTATCCTTTTTCTCTCCAGAATATATCTTTAGTCATTTAAATCATTTCATATGTGCTAAATTTTTAAGGGCTCTAAGAGAATCTTTTAATATTCTGAAATTTTGCAGATTTTGAAAGCATGTCCAGTTGGGACCTTTAAGTCTGAGAACTAATTTTTTTGGTTTGGGGAAATTCCTGGCTATTATTTCTTTAGTATTATCTTTTTTATATTCTCCTGATGCTTTCTGGAATTCCTGTTAGTCACATGTTGAAATTTCTGGATCTTCGTTTGAAGTTTAACTTTTTTCAAAATGTTTCTTCTGTGCTTGTCATCTTCGTCTTTCTACTCTGGTGTGTGAAGTTCCTCAGGTTTATCTTTATTTATTTCACTAACTTGCTTTTCTTTTTGTACCCATTCTGCTATTTAGCCATCTTAAATTGTTTATTTCAACAGTATCCAACTTATTTAATAACTTTATTCTTGTTTTGAGGTGCCTCAGTTTCCCATATCTCCCTTGGCACATAACTTGTCTTAAAATAATGTGTTTTCTTCTAGACTGTTCATCAGTAAACAGAGAGGATTTAAAATATGTATTGGTATTTGGTACATTTCAGAGTATATTATTTTCAAATTGGTCAAATTTAGGCTATAATGAATTCCAGTAAAAATTGATATGCATTTTATTTTCATACTTTCAAATAATTCTTATTATCCAAAAATGATTATAACTACACAATGAAAGTACAAATATAGGAGGATATGGCCGAAGAGATACAGGGGAATTTATAGGCTTTGTATCTTTATAAGAGAAAAAGAGGTAGAAAACAAACTAAGCATTTGAAATAGGAACTTAGAAAACCACAAAAAGAGAGCAGCATAGATAGAGATAAAAGCAACATAAATGAAATAGGGAACAAAAATACATAAAACAAAAATATTTTTTGAAATGGATTTTTTCAAAGGGACATATCAAGAGTATGAGAAGCAAACCACAGACTTGAAGAAAATATTTGTGAAAGACCTCTGATAAAGACTGTTAACCAAAATATACAAAGAACTCTTAAAACTCAGTAATAATTAAAAAAAAAGTTTGAAATGGGCAAAAATCTGAATAGACATCACAGTAAGGAGGATATAGATGTTAAATAAGCTAATATGAAGAGATACTCAACATCATATATCATTAGGGCATTGCCAATTAAAATGAGATACCACTGCATACCTGTTAGAATGGCTAAAATCCACAACACTGACACTACTAAATACTGATGAGGTTGTGGAGCAATGAGAACTCTCATTGCTGGTGGGGATACAAAATGGCATAGCCCCTCTGCTTCCTGTTTGGCAGTTTCTTACAAAACTAAGCATGTTCTTACCATACGATCCAGTAGTCACACTTTTTGTGTTTACCCAAATGAGTTGAAAACTTGCTTCCACACAAAAAAAAACCTGCACTTGAATATTCATAATTGCTAAAACTTGGAAGCAATCAGATGCCCTTCAGTTGGTGGGTGGATGAGTAAACTGTGGTATACATCCAGACAATTGAATATTATTTAATGCTAAAGAGAAATAAGCCATGAAGTCATGAAAAGACATGGAGAAACCTTAAATGCAAGAAACCACTCTGAAAAGGCTACATACTGTATGATTCCAACCATGTGACGTTTTGGAAAAGGCAAAACTGTGGAGACCAGTAAGATCAGTGCTTGCCAGGAGATGGGGAAGGGAAGGATGGATATGTGGAGCAAAAAGGATTTTTAGGGCAATGAAACTACTCTGTATGAAACTGTTAAGGTGGATACATGTCATTGTACATTTTTCCAAACCCATAAGATGTACATACAACACAAAAGTGAACCCTAATGTAATCTATGGACTTTGATAATGATGTGTTGATGTAGGTACATTGATTCTATCAGATGTGCCACTCCAATGTGAGATGTTGCTAGTGGACCAGGTTGTGCGTGTGTGGGGGTAAAGGGTATATGGGAATGCTTTGTACTTAATCCTCAGTTTTGCTGTGAGTTAAAACTGCTCTTAAAAAGTTAAAGCTATTTTGAAAAGGGTTAGGAAATAAACTATTGGTAAATGTGATGGGGACTAGGAAGAGGGCACAAATAAACATTGGGAATAATTCATAATTACAGATGGGAAAAATATTTCAAAGTTATAACTGAATACTGTATGCTACTTTTACCAATATATTTGAAAGCTTAGAAATGGAAATTACTTAAATTGCTCCATAAGAAGTAGAAAAATAACCACGGAAGAATGTAGTAAATATACCAAAAGATCCCTCTACTTCTCCAAAAAACACTACATGATTTTATGGTCAAGTTCTATCTAATAAACCATCAAGGAACTGCCAGTTTCTATTGAAAATTATTTCAGAACATAGAAAAAGATAGGACATTATTAATTCCTGTTAGCCAAATCAGAATAACCCTTGTTACAAAATTTGACAAAGACAGCATAGGAAAGCTGTCTTTATTATGAACATAGCTGTTGAATTCATAAATAAAATAACAGTTAAATTGGAAGAGTTAATGGTCTAGTAGGATTTCTCTTAGGAATGCAAAAACAGGTCACCATTGGGGAGAAAACTCATCTATAGCACTTACTAATTTAATTTAAAACAGGTTAGCAAAGGGAAACCAAAAGGAAAGTATAATAAATGTTAGGAATGCATTTAATACATTGTGCATTTACCCATGAGTTAGAAGAAAACAATTTGTAGGGGTGCTCGGCTAGCTCAGTCGGTAGAGCATTTGACTTTTTTTAAATCTCAGAGTCATGAGTTCAAGCCCCATGTCGAGCTTGAAATTAAGAGAGAGAGAGAGAGAGAGAGAGAGAGAGAGAGAGAGAGAGAGAGAGAGAAAGGAAGAAAGAAAGAAAAAGAAAAACAATTTCTAGCAAACTAGGAAGGTATTAATAAAGAACATCAGCTAATCATCAATAGCAGAATTATCCTTAATTTTGAAACATTGGAAGGATGTCCATTAAAACCAAACAAGGTTACTGGCTGTTACCAGCATTTAAATGAACTGGAAGTTCTGATAAGTAAAATAATATATGGAAAATTAAATAAGTGGTATAAAGATTGGGGAATGGGAGGATTATGGGTTATTTTTAGATTCTTTTTTATACTTTTATGTATGCTGTGAACTTTCTTCAATAACCACAGAAAAGCATTATAATAACAAGATAACCGGGGTGCCTGGGTGGCTCAGTCGGTTAAGCGTCCGACTTTGGCTCAGGTCATGATCTCGTGGTCCGTGAGTTCGAGCCCTGCGTCGGGCTCTGTGCTGACAGCTCAGAGCCTGGAGCCTGTTTCAGATTCTGTGTCTCCCTCTCTCTCTCTGACCCTCCCCCACTCATGCTCTGTTTCTCTCTGTCTCAAAAATAAATAAACGTTAAAAAAAATTTTTATAATAACAAGATAACTGATTCAGAAAATAAGTACTCTTTTTTTTTTTTTTTAAGCTTATTTATTTTGAGAGGGAGACAGCAGACAGCGGCAATCAGAAGAGGGGCAGAGAGAGAGAATCCCAAGTTTCTACACGGTCAGTGCAGAGCCCAGTGCGGGGCTCGAACCCATAAACTGTGAGATCGTGACCTGAGCCAAAATCAAGAGTTAGATGCTCAACTGACTGAGCCACCCAGATGCCCCAATGCTCATTTGTATGAAAACATTTATTTAAAAAAAGGAAGAGAAATTTTGGCGACAGTATAATCATCTATTTATGAAATCCCAAAGAATCAACTGATAAACTATTAAAGTGGTTGCACATTAGAATCCCTGAGAACTTTAAAAAACACCAATGCCTAGGCCCCTTTCCATGCCTTCTCCTTCACCTTCTCTTAATACCCTTGGAAAGTGAAAAGAAACCCAGAATGTAAGGAAATACAGTTTCAGTGACACTGTGCACCTTCCTGTCTTTGAGTATAAAAATGAAGATGGCTTGTATGTCAATCTTGTAACAATTTAGGTTCCCCAGAATCATAGGTTAGACAATATGGCCGATAATTTTGTTACATAGCATTAAAAAAAAATCTTGCTTCCCGCTTAGTAACACAGAATATATTCAAGTATCTTTTCTATTCATTTTGACATACTTAAAGATAAATCTTATCCTAGTCGAAATTGTGAAGTACTTTAAATTCTGTCTTCTCTGTTGTCATTCTTCATTTCCATATACCAAACATACCAATTTTTTGTTTGTTTATTCATTAGGGAGCCCTAGTCCTTGCCCTGGAGGAGGATCTTATGGTCTAGTGAGAGCCATAGAGGTATAAATAGATGGTTGCCAATAATTCTTCTTATTTTGCTCCCAGATGTCTAGTCCATGGTTTAAACAAATTTGTCCTGACCCTAAAAACAAGTAATTTATTCCTTTTAAAAATACATTTTGGTAAAGGTGAGGAAGGGCTAATGGAGAAGGGACGATTTATATTTTTTGGTGTCATCTTTTATCTCTCATAGCAGCTTTCCAGACCTTTGCCATTTTCTTTCTTACCCAGCCTTCTGCATTTTTACTCTGTAGATTAATTTCTCTTCTGTTACATAAATAGAATTTTTTCTGTTCACTAGATTTCTTCCTATGCTTCTCCAGATAAAGCAGAACAGCAAATCAGAGAATCAGAAGTGCAGCAACAACTGTATCTGCCCTTCTACTTCTTTAGAAGGCTAACCTTTCCATCTGGGCTTTGATTTTATCGTAATTTTTGTGGGATGTTGCTTCCATTATTTCATCTGTCATATCTTGAGCCTTTTCCATTCCTGTTATCATTGAGGGTTTTTAGTTGTAAACAAACTTGAAGAGAATAAGTGAAAACAACATTAAAGATTGCGAATCCTCCATGAAGGCTATGCATCCAGGAAGTGTCCAGATCACAGCATCAAACTGTTTTAGTGAACATGCTGTTGCCATTGGACACAGGCGTCACAGCTCATATCATCATATTAGGCATGTGATATCGCAATTCATATTTCTGCTCTTTCAGCCTCTGAAAGCTGGATATATCCTTACCCTTTTGAAAGAATGAATTCTTCATTGAATCTTCTTCAGGCAGTATGCTTTTTGTAAACTATAGGTTACCCAGCTCCTGGTAGGCATGAATCCTTTAGCAGGAGAGAGTATGAAAATGAGTTGGTTTTTTTCCCTTTCTTTTTATGACAAGGCTTTTTTTGTTTTAGATTTTTAAAATTATTGTTACTTTTGAAATATAATTTAAATACAATGTTATGTTAGTTTCAGGTGTATAGCATAGTGATTCAATAATTGTATACATTACTTAGTGCTTATTATGATAATGTCACCATATAATGTTATTACCATATTGACTGTATTCCCTGTTGCTGTACTTTTTATCTCTGTGATTTACTTGTTCTATAACTAGAAGTTTGTACCTCTTAATCCCCTTCACCTATTTTGCCCATTCTCCCCACCTGCCTCCCCTGACAAGACATTTAAAAAGTCAGCTTCTGTTTGCCTTTGTTATTTTCTCTTTATTTCTGTATCTTTATTTCTATTCTCATATTACACTTTAGTAGTACACAACTTTTAAAATGTCACCAAATTCATTTTTGTGTTGACTCAACCTTGCATCTGTTTCCTTTGTCTGACATGGGGCTTCTGTGGATGTCTACGTAGGCTTTTAGCTGTAAAGCCCTAGGGAGCACTTTGGGAATTGTACTGTCGTTGGCCCATGCCTGACATGCCTTTCTCTTTATCCTTTTTCCTAATTGTTCTTTAAAACCCAACTTAAACTTTACTTCTAAGATGACTTTTTTTCTCAAAAAATTAATCACTTCTTCTGTTGCATTTTTAAATGTATTTGATTTAATGTTTCAACACTTCCATTAGAGTTGTTTGGGCATAAAAACTATCTTATTCGTCTTTCATTGCTAGTGCATAACAGAACTCCTAATCTGTAGTCAGTATTTAGTAAATATTGTAATTCAACCATTTGTAGGTTTTATTTTTTGTAATATGTATGTAATTTCTGAAAATTATGACATGCATGTAAATCAGATATTAGTATGTCAGGAGCTAGAGACATAACCCCCAAGTCAAACTCCTTTAGAGTTGATAACAAATACAAAATCAGGATCTCCTCTATAAGGTGTGTGTTAATGAGTTAACTGGCATTTTTGAGGAGAGGGGAAATACAGGTGGTCCTTGACTTACTACTTTTAATGGGCAGGTGTAATCAAAGAATCTTGAAGACTGATTTCAGTGCAGACTACGTAGCAAATAACTTTCTGGTTTTCATTCTGAGGGATTAACACCATTTAGTGAATAGGTACTAGAACTAGCACTTGTATGTTTATTATGATGGTATGGAACTTTCCTTATTAGCTGCATCACTAATGATACATTGTTTCACAGTTAACTTTTGGGATGTGAAAATAAATTTGGTTTATCAGAAAGCAGGCTTTTGTGATGGCATTCTTCACTCTTCTATATTATAGTGATTTTTTACTACTTAAACAGTTTAAGTGTTATTGCGGAGCATGTATGGAAAAAGGCAAATGTACCATCTTGCTATATACTATAGTGGTTAATGGGATCTCTGCTCTACCATCTCCTAGCTGAATGAACTTGGAGCAATTTCCTCCATTAGTGACTTCACCTGAAGTTACTGTGTTGTCCCTGTCTTGCTACTTATCTTACTACTTCATACATTTCAAGAATGTTTTTGAACATCAGTTGAGTAGGAGACATTGAGTGATGAAGAACATCAAAGAGCAGTGTGTCATACACCATTTTTTACCCTTAAGGTAATTAGAGATAACGTTTTAAGGGAATACATAAAAGGTTATTTCTCGCTCAGGTAGGAAAGGATTTATTGATGAGATGTCATTTGATTGGACTTGGGAGGGCAGGTGACATGGGAACCTGGGCATGAATTTGGCCTTTTATTCCTATTAAGTGGAAAGCTTTGAAGGTTGTTTTATGGAGAAATGTGATAAAAGGGCATTAGTACAGGAAAAATATTGGTGATAATATGAGCTGGTTATCCATCAGCAGGATGACCCATTGGAAAACTATTTTAATATTCTAAGTAAAAGGGAAATGTTGGCTTGACTTAGGATGGTGATGGTTAATTGAATGCAAAGTATAGATGGAAGAGATGTTCAGGGGGAGTTTTAACTGTGACAGAGAATATACAAGGCTCTAGGAAACTTCTGGTAATTTGGACCATTCTATCTACTAAATACAATAGAGAAATCTGTATGATATTGGAACATCTTAAAAGTGAAGAAAATCAAAAAATAAATTTAAAAAACAAAAATCAAAAAAATAAAAAAATTAGCAAAATAGGAATAAGAGAATATGGAAATCTAGAGAGATGAGCCAAGCATTCCAGTCTGCTTTGCCCTGGAAGTATGTTCTGATCTAGAAGAGGTAGCTGAGAGACTGAGCTGTGATTTTTGTTGGCCCTTTGCTTGGGGAGAGGGGGGAAGTGGGGAAAATGTTAGAGTCTTAGGCCCACTTAGGCATGAGGATAAGGTAGGGGCACTTGGGTGGCTCATTCGGTTGAGCATCTGACTCTTGATTTCTCCTTAGGTCATGCTCTCGCAGTTTGTGGGTTTGAGCCCCGTGAGAGGCTCTGTACTGACAGTGCAGAGCTTGCTTGAGATTCTTTGTCTCTGCCCCTCCCCTGTGTGTGTTTTCTCTCTCTCTCTCTCTCTCTCTCTCTCTCTCTCTCTCTCTCTCTCTCTGTCTCTCAAAATAAATAAGTAAACTGAAAACAAAAAAAAAGAATTTCTGGAAGAATGAGGATTAGGTAAACCAGCTCTTCTGAAGATTGAAGATAATATTCATGTCATCTGGGTGGTCCAGACAACTTTAAGCCTTGAATATGGATTAAGTTGGTCCTAGACTATTAATGTATCCAGGCACTTGACAGAAGCAAATATAAATCTTTTCTGGGGAAAGAACATTAAGCTCTCAAGCTATAACGAAATAAGCAAAATTCACTCAGTGAATTAATTTTAACAGTACATTGGACAAAGCTAATGAGAGGTTTAGTTTGCTAAAAGATCAAACCACTATCTAAATTAAGTACATACACTAAAAGATGGAAAATACAGAAGGAAAGTTAAGAAACATAGAGGATATAATGAGAAGATCTCATTTAGTTTTAGGAGAGAATGGCCCACAGGCAATATATGAAGATATAATGGCTGATAATTTTCCAGATTGGTAAAAGAAAAACATGCCACAGAATTTAAGAAACCTAACAGTTCCCATGCATAATAAATAATATTTAATTGATTCTAAGATATTTTAATGTGTTTGAAATTTGAATACATCTTTCAATTGATGGCACTTTACAGTCCAACAATATTGAAATATTGACTTATGTGAAAATTTTCCCCTCATCACTTTCTGGTAAGATCACAAAATTTCAGCACCAAAACATTTTAGATTTCATGAAATATGGTAAAAAATCCATATTTTGGGTGGGGGGAAATGCACGTTTTAAAACATCATAGTACAACTATAGAAACAACAGCAAAAATAGATAATCATAAAAGCAATAAGATACAAGGCAGATTACTTTCAAAAAGCAAAGATTTGTGTATATATAATGTATATAGAGAAAAAATATAGAAAGCATACATTATGTATTCTTTTTTTTTTTAATTTTTTTTTAATGTTTATTATTTTTGAGAGAGAGAGACAGAGACAGAGAGCAAGCAGGGGAGGGGCAGAGAGAGAGGGAGACACAGAATCTGAAGCAGGCTCCAGGCTCTGAGCCGTCAGCCCAGAGCCCGACGCGGGGCTCGAACTCATGGACGGTGAGATCATGACCTGAGCCGAAGGCAGCCGCTCAACCGACTGAGCCACCCAGGCGCCCCTATTATGTATTCTTTTAGAGGACAGCTGACTTCTTAACAGCAACAGTGGAAGTGATAGTAAGATGGATACCTCAGTATGTTGAAAGATAGTAAATGCCAATTTAGAATACTGTGTTCGTGGAAAATATTTTCATAAACAGTACTATCTTTTAATTAATATAAACACCTTTATGTTGTAACTAGCCTTTGTATTTTTTTAAGTCAACATTTTAAGTTCTGTCAATGTTGAAGTTTTGAATATTAATAATTGTTATTTAATCAACTGTTTGAATATTAAGGGAAAAAATTGGGGAATGCAGCCTAAGTTGTGCTCAAGAGTAGAGTGTATAACCTTAAATGCATATATAAGGAAAGCAGTGAACTAAGCTTTCATATCGAGTCTCAAGTAATGAGCTAGATGTATCAAGATAGAAAACAAGCAACATAATAAATTTAGAGAAATTACAAGAAGAAATAACAAGAGAGCAGAATTTAATAAAATAGAAAAGAAACCTATAGTAAAGGGGATCAAACCAAAAGATTAAAAAAAAAAAACTGACAACATTGACACCTTGTTGAGATTAATGAAGAAAAAGGCACAAATAACTAATATCAGAAATGAAAAAGAATGTCCTTTTAGGGTGTGCCTGGGTGGTTCAGTTGGTTAAGAGTCCAACTTCGGCTCAGGTCATGATCTCCTGGTTCATGAGCTTGAGCCCTGTGTTAGGCTCTCTGCTGTCAGTGCAGAGCTCACTTCGGATCCTCTGTCTCCCTCTCTCTCTGCCCTTACCCCATTTGCATGCTCGCTCTCGCTAGCGTGCGCTCGCTCTCTCTCTCTCTCTCTCTCTCAAAAATAAACATTAAAAAAATGTCACTTTGAATCCTGCAGATATTTAAAAGTAATTATAACCTCATAAGATAACTGTGTCAATATTTGAAATTTTACTGAAAGGGATAAATGCTTAGAAATGTCGGTTTACTGAAATTGACATAAGAAATAAATAGAAAACCTATATGGGCTATCACTATAAACTGAAATTTTCTGTGGAGAAAAGTAAGTCCCGATAGATACATTTGGAAGTTCTGCCAACATTAAATGAAATAGTAACTCCAACTTTATATTCTCTAACCTTGTACTCTTCTAGAAAACAAAATGAGGATTACCCACCTTCTTAAGGCTGTCACAACCTTGATTCCAAAACCCAAAGAAATATTACTTGCCAGTTTCTCTCATTTACATAGATGCAAAAAATAAAACCCCAAATATTTGCAAATTGAATTCAGCAGTACATAAAAAGGATAATAACCCAGCCTTGCCAACTCCAGTTGATCCCAGGAATCCTAGGTTAGTTTAACCTGGAACAATTCAATATGGTCACTTGAACAAATTTTAATGGGAAAAAAACAGTCTCAATAGATGCAAAGGAGCAGTTGCTAAAAATCAGTGTAATCATTCATGATCTTATTTATTTTTAAAGCTCATTTATTTTGAGAGAGGGGGCAGAGAGAGAGAGGGAGAGAATCCCAAGCAGGCTTGGTGCTGCCAGCTCAGAGCCCAGCACCAGGCTTGATCTCACAAACCATGAGATCATGAACTGAGCTGAAATCAAGAGTCAGACACTTAACTGACTGAGCCACCCAGGCACCCCTCATTCTTGATTTAAAAAAAGAAGCCATTAGCAAACTAGGCACAAAAGAGAACTTTCTTAATGTAGTAAATCTGTAAACATACCTGTTGAGATATCATAGTTCATGCTGAAATGTTGAAAAGATTTCCCTTTCAGATAGAGTTCAAGACATGAATATGTATTATTTTCACTTCTGTTCTACATAATACTGAAGAAGATTCTAGCCAGTAGTATAAAAAGAGTATCACAGTTGTAAAGGAGATGATAAACAGTTCATATTCACTGATGATATGAGTTGCGTATATAGCAAATCCAAAGGAATCTACAGATAAGTTGTTAAATCATTTTAGAAAGATGGTAAAAATAAATTTTATTATTTTTTTCTCTTAGTATTTACACACATATCTTTGACCCAGTAATTCCACTCCCGGGTATATACCCAATAGAAAGAAATATGCACATCTAAATTGAAAGTCATAACTGTGCTCATAGCAGCATTATTCATAACAACTCCTACCTACAAACAATGCAAATGCCTATAGATACATGGATAATTATGGTATATTTATATAATAACTATTCAACAATGAATTCAAAAATAAATGAATTAGAGCTACAAGTGACTGTATAGATGAATCTTAAAAACCATCATCTTGAAGGGCGCCTGGGTGGCTCAGTCAGTTGAATGATTTCGGCTGATTTCGGCTCTCAGGCCATGATCCCAGGGTTGTGGGATCAAGCCCTGCATCAGGCTCTATACTGAGAGTGGAGCCTTCTTAAGATTCTCTCTCTCACTCTTTCTCTCTAAAATTAAAAATACATATAACACAAAACTATCATATTAAGTGAAAGGAAAACCTCTAAATACTTATTTTCTATATGAATTTGTTTATATGCAATTCAAAAACCAGCAAATCTAGGCCATATTGTTTAAGGATGTATATTTAGGCAGTAATACTATAAAGAAAAACAGGATAATGATTACCTCTCGGTGAAGAGGAGTTTGTTAATGAGAAGGAATGTTTGGAGTGTTTATGAAGTATTTGCATTATTCTAGTTCTTGTCCTGGGTTGTGGTCTTTGCATTATAAGTTTGTAAGCTGCTCATGGATATTTATGCACTTTTCTAGAATTGTGTTATCTCACAATAAAAATAATTTTAAAACACACGCACATAGGAAAAAAAACAACCTTAAAAGGGAAGGTCCAGTTTGTTTTTGGATTGTTTTAGGATTAATAGTACCTTTGGTTACCTACAAGTAAATCAACATATTTCCAAGACAGTGTTCTCAACTGCTTTCCTAGGCTCTACTGTCATGTCTGTCCTAAACTTAACTTTGACCATGTGAACTTACTTTATCAACCTCCACTATCTTTGTGGTTCTTACCACATCAAAGCTATACTGACTTTTAAAAACCTTCCATACTTTTCACTCTATTCTAATTTTTTTTTAATGTTTATTTTTGAGACAGAGAGAGACAGAGCATGAATGGGGAGGGTCAGAGAGAGGGAGACACAGAATCTGAAGCAGGCTCCAGGCTCTGAACTGTCAGCACAGAGCCCGATGCGGGGCTTGAACTCATGGACCGTGATATCATGACCTGAGCTGAAGTCGGATGCTTAACCGACTGAGCCACCCAGGCGCCCCTCACTCTATTCTATATGTCTGTACTTATTCGTCTACACTCTGTTAGGTTGCCTTTGACTGTTCAGGACCCAGTCTCCTCAAGAGCTATATTATATACAGATTCAGAGAGCATCAATAATATTTCATTCTGAGGTTGTGCTCACAGGCATTGTGTATAATTCTGTACATCACATACAATTTATATGATGCCCTTAGGATCCCTTAATCTCTGAATTCTTAACATATTTACTGTTAAGTCATTTTAACTTCTTGAAGTTAGTTGCTATTTTCTATACTTTCCTAGCATTCTCCTCCCACCTCTTGTATACTTAGCATATCAGATTGAAGTAACTATCTATATTTTTCCTTCAGAGCCATTAACACTGCCACAAACCAGCACAGTTCCTAATATAGTTGCTTAGTATGTAAAGGAACTATGTAACAATGGATATTACATATATACTGTCTTGTATATTGTTTTTCCTTTTTTTTTAATGTTTATTTTTGGGAGAGAACACAGCGTGAGCAGAGGAGGGGCAGAGAGAGAGCAGGAAACACAGAATCCGAAGCAGGCTCCAGGCTCTGAACTGGCAGCACAGAGCCCAACATGGGGCTTGAACTCACAAACTGCCAGATCATGACTTGAGCCAAAGCACATGTAACCTACTGAGCCACCCAGGCACCCTATTGTTTTGTACTTGGATGACTTACTTTTAGTGTTAGCATAGCTAGATCTTATATTTATTTTCTATTTGTTTTTAAAGGTTTTATTTTTTATAAATGTTTTTATTTTTGAGAGAGCTAGTGGGCAGGGGTAGAGAGAGAGGGAGACAGAGGATCCAAAGCGGGCCCTGCGCTGACAGCAGAGAGCCTGAATTGGGCTTAAACTCACAAACCATGAGATCATGACCAGAGCTAAATTCGGATGCTTAACTGACTGAGCCACCTAGGCTCCCCTTAAAGATTTTATTTTTTTAATGTATGTTTATTTTTGAGAGCAAGCGAGCAAGCAAACAAGCAGGGGAGGAGGAGGAGAGAGAGAAGATGACACAGAATCCTAAGATGGCTCCAGGCTCTGACCTATCAGCACAGGGCCCAGCCCAGGGCCCCAACACAGGGCTTGAACCCATGAACCGTGAGATCATGCCTGAGCCAAAGTCGAACGCTTAACCGACTGAGCCACCCAGGCACCCCTAAAGATTTTATTTTTAAGTAATCTCTACACCCAGTGTGGGGCTCAAACTCACAACCCTGAGATTAAGAGTTGCATGCTCTTCTGACTGAGCCAGTCAGGTGCCCTGCATAGTTGGATTTTAAATATACTTTTTTGTTTGGAGGCTCTCAACATTTACAGCCTGAGGACTTCGCATTAAATATATTGAAACATTGTGAGCAGTATTATAAAATGATATCATTCAAAATGTTTTGTATATATTTTTTATATTTCTCTTTAATTGGAATCAGATCCACTATTGCATGAATCACAAGTAATTTATTTCATTTTATCTAAGTTGTGCTGCTCATGTGTAGCAGGAGGAAAGCACCACTGAGTAGAGAAGAGGCTGTAGACACTTCCCTTGCATGCACATATTTGGACAGAGGTCACAGAAGCCACTGTCTTTGTTTTCTCAGAAGTAAAAAATAGTTAAAAAAAAAATAATGATACTGGTTCTTGTCATTTTGGGGGCCATAGTCTCTTTTGAGAAAATAATAAAAGCTTTGCAACTTTTCCTCCGGTGGAGGGGTACAGCGAATAAACGTGTAAATCAGTTATAAAGTTTTGGATACTGTAACATTCTTGAAGTTCCAGAGGCTTTAGGTTAGAAGAATTTGGTAAATTGAAATACTCCTAATTGAGCCAGAGAATGTGGACAGCTACCTGTGAAGGGAATAATCATTACCTTCTTAAAATGTCAGGAATAGTTTCAGATCTACCTTAAAAGTTCATATGAGAGTGAGGCATATGGCAGGCTTAGTAGAGCATGTGACTCTTGATCTTTGGGTCATGAGTTTAAGCCCCTCACCGAATTTAGATTTTACTTAAAAATAAAATCTAAGAAAAAAACAAATCATGTGACAACAAAATTTTATTCTTCACAACAGTCTTTAGATTAGCAAAATGTTGATAGTTAAAGCTGGATGATGGGTATGTGGGAGTTCAATTTACTCTTCTTTTTTGACTTTTGTATATTTAAATTTTTCTGTAATAAGTGGGGATGGGAGCCTTTGGGGAAGATGGCATAGATTATTGTGTTTCTGTTACAATTGTGCGAATTTAAGACTAGAGTTATCGTACATCTGTTTCACTGCAGTTCGTTTCTTAATATACTTGCTTTCATCATGGGTCAGAACCAGAAAGCATAAAGGATGAGGGAACAAATGGCAGAAAGTTTCTCAAAAATTATGCAGTAATATAAAGAAGAATGAAACCTTGCCATTTGCAACAATATGGTTAGAGCTCTAGAGAGTATTATGCTAAGCAAAGTAAGTCAGTCAGAGAAAGACAATTAACGTATGATTTTACTCATCTAAGGAATTAAGAAGTAAAACAAAGAAGCAAAGGGAAAAAAAGAGAGGCAAACCGCAAAATGACTTAACTACATAGAACAAACTGGTGGTTTCCAGAGGGGAGGGGAGGCAAGTACGGGTTAAATAGGAGATGGGGATTAAGGAGTACGCTTGTGATGAACACCAAGTGATGTTTGCAATTGTTGAATCACTATACTGTACACCTGAAACTAATACTACACTGTATGTTGACTAACTGGAATTTAAATAAAAAATGAGATTTTTGTACTGCAACTTATTTAGTAGCTTCTTTGTCAGAGTGGTTTTTTTGTTGAGCAGTAAGCAAGCTCAGGATCATGCTGTTTTTTTTTTTTTCTTTTGTTAGGGTGTTTTTCCCCAGTGGGAGAACAGTCTTAGAAGTCTCAAAAAGTATTTAAAAAAAAATACATGACCAGTATGTTTATTCAGCTTTAAACCACATGTAACACATTAATATTACAATGAGAACTAAACTTATTTTTAGATTAGCAGAAAAAAACCCACAAAACTGAAAAAGAATTTTAATTAATGTTTATTTTTGAGAGAGAGTGAGCACGCATGTGCATGCATGTGAGCAGGGGAGGGGCTGGGGCATGGTATGAGAGAGGATCTGAAATGGTCTCTGTGCTGACAGAACCATGAGACTCATGAACTGTGAGATCATGAACTGAGCCAAAGTCGGATGCTTAACTGACTGAGCCACCCATGCACCCCAATCACAAAACTTTTTTTTTTTAATGTTTTTTTTTTGAGAGAAAGAGTGAAGGAACAAGTAGGGGAGGGCCAGAGAGAGAGGGAGACACAGAATCTGAAGCAGGCTTCAGGCTCTGAGTTGTCAGCGCAGAGCCTGATGCGGGGGCTCAAACTCACGAGCCATGAGATCGTGACCTGAGCTGAAGTTGGACACTTAATCAACTGAGCCACCCAGGCACCCCAAATGACAAAACTGTTAAAGCAAGTTCTTATAGACATGTATAAGTCCTCATTAGATTTGTTTTCTTATGAGGGCCAAAAGTCTTCCTTAGAAGAAAAGATTTTCTATTCTTCGGTCCATCCCTTTCTATCCCTAAGTTTTAGTTTTTTACCTAGTAGAGGTTCATAATGTGTGCCAGTCATCTTATGTTCCGATTTTAGTCCTTCTTTTGAAAGAATACCTTTAAAAACCACATTCTACTTTAAGAGCCCTTTTTTAAATTTAAATTTTTATCAAAGTAACACATCTACAGTTAAGTGAGAACTGTTTGCTTCAATATTTCTTAATAGCATGTCTATAGTACCATACTGTACTGCATCTACTGGTTTCTTTCTATGGAATATGAGTTTCTGAAACGAATGTCTATATGTGGGAAAGCCGTCTCTCCTAGTCTATTTACTGTGGTTCAGTTTTACTGTTCTAAGACTCCTTTCCATGCCCAACGATTATTTTTGCTTTTCATTAATATGATAACAGTTCTTATCCATCCATATGATTTAAACAAACTTAAGCTATTCCTTTGCTCCTTTGACCTTTTGTCTAAGTATACTTTTTCTAAAATTGGAAAACTGACACCATTAGAAGCAGGTTAATGGGACCCAAAGAATAGTTGAAATTGTAATTCCTAGAAGAGATGTTGGTGTCACAGACCTTTTTTGCTTTATGAGAACTATAGTTAATTAAGGTACAGAGTAATTGTGACTGTTCTGTCGCCTTTTGAAATTGAAGTCTGGTACCCATAAAATGCCACGTGAAAATATTGAAGCAAAATGATTTGGTTATCTAGAAGTAAAAGTGTGTGTATATGCATATTTATACATGGATGGATATATATATATATATATATATATATATATATATATATATATATATATATATATAATGTATTTGTGTACATTATCATATATGTGTGTACTTTCGTTCCCTCTCAGACTTAACAGCAATAAGATAATTGACTTGTTATAAATATGTATTGGAAGCATTAAAAAACCTGTAAGGAGGATTGAACTTTAACAGCCTAAAAATATGCAATAGAAAAGCCCACCGTATAACTTTAAATTAACTTAACCTTTTTGCTTTTCTGATTCTGTTGTGAAAATAAGTTCTTCTTCAACAGTGGTCTATTTATGAAATGTGCAGCTGTAGGGGCTTTTAAGATAAACCCATAATGGCAAAATTAAATATTGAAATGGTAGACAATGATGCCGCCATCATTGAAAATTCAAAAAGCAACAGTTTCCAGCTATGTACCCTATCAGCATGTCTCCTCTCCCCACAATCAGACATAGTTCTTAGGCTGTAACTGTTAGCACCTTGAAATTTAATTCAAATTGTTTGCTATATTTCTGTCTAGAAGTCAAGTAAAATGAAAAATTTAAGATCTAGGTATTCTGTCTGGAAAGTTGGCTAATTAAGTGCCAATTTGCTTAACTATATTTCTGTAAAAACACTGAATGAACAGAAAGAATCCTAGAGAGAAAAGAGGATTTAAAAATCTCTGCTGAGAAACCTCTCCACTTGCCCTTCTAACAATCTTAATCTGGAGAAATCTAGGCCATGTGAGAGAGAAGGTGGGGATACTCTTAATTGTGCTCTTCCTGACCGAGGAGGGCCTGCACCAGAGGAAAAACCACATGGCTATTCTTATTTTTTTCACTTCCATTCTTATTTTCATCACATGAATGGTTTTCTCAAAAGGGTGGGTGGCAGGAGTTGCAGGAAAAGAGGGAAGCAATGTCCTGGGATAAGCTTTGCAGCTGTTTGGTAAAGTCATTGAAGCAGACAGAAATACGTGTTAACTGATTAAACAAGATACCTGAGCTGCAGTACTTCACCCTGAATCAGTCAGTCTCTCTTCATTTTGGCCTGTTTTACATGAGGGAAGATGTATGTAAAAGCTGGCATACTAGCAATAGTGACCAGGCAAATGGGAGTTAAGAATCCACCCATACTCTTGAGCACGTAGTCCTTAATAAAACAATAAAACAATCAAAATTAGAAAGAAGAAGCAGGATGCCTCGGTGGCTCAGTCGGTTAAATGTGTGACTTTGGCTCAGGTCATGATCTCACGGTTCGTGAGTTCGAGCCCCACATCAGGTGTCCATACTGACAGCCCAGAGCCTGGAGCCTGCTTCAGATTCTGTCTCTCCCTCTCTGTCTCTGCCCCTCCCCCACTTGCGCTCTATCTCTCGCTCTCAAAAATAAATAAACATTAAAAAAAATTTAAGGGGCGCCTGGGTGGCTCAGTTGGTTGAGCGTCTGACTTTGGCTCAGATCATGAACTTACTGTTGGTGAGTTCAGGCCCCACATTGGGATCTGTGCTGACAGCTCAGAGCCTGGAGGTTGATTCACATTCTGTGTTTCTCTCTGTCTCTCTGTCTCTGTCTCTCTCTGTCTCTCTCTCTCTCTCTCTCTCTCTCTCTCTCTGCCCTTCCCCCATTCATGATCTGTCTGTGTTAAAAATAAATAAAGATTTAAAAAAATTTTTTTAGTTTAAAAAAAAAAAGAAGCTTCTCTGTTCTCTTAAGGAAATTAAAATACACATAGACTCTGTGAGATGAAGGATCAAAGATGAATTGATAAAACAAGATAAAAAGGAAGCTGAGGAAAGTAAGAAAAAAAGGACACGTAATAATCCCGCAGAACTTGAAATCACATTGGGAACAGCAAGAAACAGAGCAGACACTATGGCAAATAGAGCTACATACGACAGGAAAAGGACAAAGAAGGAATTAGCAGATGGTAGACAGGAGGACAAATTAACAAAGACTGGGTACAAATCCACCAGGACACAGTCTTAATAACTAAAAAGAATCTTGAAGTAATTGAGGCCTAAATGGCATTTCAAAAAAAAAAAAAAAAAAAAAACCTGAAAGCTAAGATAAAGCCCATAGAATGAATAGATTTCAAGAAAGAAGAAAGAAAACAAAATTACATATATGCTAGGTAAAAAAGGATTTGAGTTATAAAATGAGAAAAATTATTTTGACCACGGACTTTGATAACAGCAGGTATCAGAGGGAAATGGATATTGTCAATATAAAGCATATTGGGAGATGGGGGGCAGATTTTGGCCAAAGTGAGCATTTGAGTTATGTGTAAGTAATTAGGTAATCAGGTTAACAATCAGGTTAAGGAACAAAAAACAGTTTTTATTATCTTGAAAGAAAAGTTATATAATATAAAAATAATGTAATTAGTGAAACAATTACATAAAATGATAATCAACTAGGAAAAGCTCCAGGAATTTCCAAACAAAACCCCAGAGGGTTACGTGTCAGGTCATATTAACGACGCTCAATATATTTAAAGTTGACAACTGAAGAAATAGGCTTGGTGTGCCCCTAGATGGCTCAGTCGATTGAGCATCCCGACTCTTGATTTTGGTTTAGGTCATAATCCCAGGTTTGTGGGATTGGGCTCCGCGTTGGGTTCCGTGCTGGCAGTGTGCAGCCCACTTGGGAATTTCTCCCTCTCCCTCTGCACCTCCCCTGCTTGCACACACACACACCTCGCTCTCTTAAAAAGAAAAAAGAAAGAAATTTTTAAAAAATAGGCCTAAGTACAGATTTTAAGTTACATTTAGTGAAAATAAATTAGATTTCAGTATTTTCCAGATAACCATTACAGAGTCGTTGTAGACCATGTAATCAGTAAAAATAGAAACAAAAAGAAGCCAATTCTTAAAATGTTACATTTCGTATAAAATGGAACTTAAATAAAAGAAAAAGATTTCTAGGACCACTGTGTCCAACAGTATGAATGGATTCTTCACCTTTCCATTCTGCTTACCTGGGCAGTATTTGAAAATTCTCTGAAGGCTCCTACAATGTATCAAAAAGCTTATAGTCTTTCTTTAAGAAATACATTTAAAGCAGGGGCACCTGGGTGGCTTAGTTGGTTAAGCATCCAACTCTTGGTTTTGGCTCAGGTCATGATCTTAGAGTTCATAAGTTCAAGCCCCACCTTGGGCTCTGTGCTTGCAGCATGGAGCCTGCTGGATTCTCTCTCTCCCTTTGTCTGTGCCCCTTCCCCCGCTTGCTCACTCTCTCAAAATAAATAAACTTAAATTAAAAAAAAGTAATGCCTAAAGCAAAGAAATTCAAATTTGTTATATGGATTATCTTTAAGAAGTTACTCTAAGTCAGTTACTCTTTAAAAAGCAATCGAGTGATTATAATATTCTTCTAGACACAGGTGCTACAGTAGTAATAAAATAGTACTGATGGGATTTACATCTTGGCAGAGAAAGCATAAATGATTATGGAGTTGGTCATGTGATAAGTGTTGTGCAGGAGTACAGAGTTCCGTGAGAATGTTATACAGGGAACCTTACCTAATTTGGGGGTTTGCAGTGGGGAAAAACTGAGGGTTAAGTTGAGACCTACAGGTAGGAGGAAGTGTTTAGGGTAGTTGAAACACCCTTCAGTAAATAGCCATTTTAATTTAAATGAAATGGAATCCCTGCTTGATTCCTTACTACAAAAAATTTCCTTGTGAATCAACAGTTTTAATGGAAACAGTTTAAGCCTAAATAAGTCATGGATGAATTTTTATAATCTTTAGGTTTAGGGATCTTGCAAAGCTTGATATGAAATCCAGAACCCACAACAAGATTGTATGGTCAGTATGCCTACATAAAAATTAAAAGTGGCAATTAAACACCATTAAACAAGTTGAGGGCAAGTTAGAAACTGGAGGAAGAAAGCAATGCAGGAGACAAAGGGTTGTTCTTCTGTTGATACACTGAACTCATAAATTAATGGTAAGATCTTCATAGAAAAATAAAATGTGTTCAGCCTCACTGATAAAGAAATGTAAGTTAAGTCTAGATATTTCTCTCCCTATCAGATGGGCCAAGGTTTTAAAGTAGAATTACTTATGTGGAACATCTAACTGTCCCCTAGTATAAGGCTGGTTAGGTAAATTATAGTTATAGCTACAGTGGAATATTATGCAACAATGAAAAACAATGTTCATTGACAAAGATGTCTTAACATATTGTTTACTGAAGGTTATAAATCTGGAGTAGATTTTATTTATATGAAATTACAGACACGTCTGTGTATGCAGAGATTGCTGTTTAGAATGATCACCAAAGTGTTAGGAGTTAGTCGTTTCATGTAGTCAAGTTTGGATGGCAGAAGTTTGTCTCTTAATGTGAGCATGAATATTTTTTCTGACAATGTGTTTAATTGGTTTACCTGTTCATATTTAGTGTTAGCTTCATATGCTTTCTGCTTTTGAGATAAAACTTGATATCTTAGGTTTTCTCAGAAGTAATTAGTAGGAAAGCATTTTATTTTCTGCTCTATATATTTTGATTAGCTAAATCATCATTAACAGCTTTAACTTTATATGAGTTCCCCTTTTATAATGTATGGACATTTTGATTAATAATTTGATCATTTTATTGAAACATACTGTAGTCAAAGTATTTATAAAAAGATATTTATTAGTCTAAGGAGAGTGATTTGTTCTCATTTGAGTGATTTCCTGGATTTACTTTCCATAGCAAGTGCTTTGACACAAAGCTTGAACAAGACCTGCATTTAAAAAAATGGAAATCTCTTTTGAGTATCACTTATTTTTTAACTTGAGAGACTCCTGTTTGTATGTAAAGAACACTGTAGTTATTGACACCTAGGCTTTATAAGCTAAAAAGTAATTGACCAGATTTTTCATTAGTTATATTGATTTACAGATTGCAATTTTTTTGTATCTATTGCTTGTCCCTTTAGAATATTAAGATATTTTGGGAGGCCAGCAACCATGTCTCATCTGGATTAATGGGAAATACTGTGCTAAGTATTTGCTACTGTCTTCTGTTAAGAAATCTGCAGGGGCGCCTGGGTGGCTCAGTTGGTTAAGCATCTGACTTCGGCTCAGGTCATAATCTCACAGTTCGTGGGTTCGAGCCCCGCGTCAGGCTCTGTGCTGACAGCTCAGAGCCTGGAGCCTGCTTCGGATTCTGTGTCTCCCTCTCTCTCTGCCCCTCCCCTGCTCATGCTCTGTCTCTCTCTGTCTCAAAAATAAATAAACATTAAAAAAAAAAAAAAGAAATCTGCAGTTCACTTGAAGCTCTATAAATCATACTTGGCATTCTGTGCTCTTGATACTAGATAGTGAGCTACTTAGGTATATTTAGAAACCTGTTGAAACCTGTATGAAAGGCTAATATATAGATTATTTGATATAAAAACATTTTAAGGTATAGTTTTTTGTTTCCTCCTTCCACCCCTTTGCTAGTTAGTTAAAAATTACTTTAAGAGAATAATTAGAAAGCAAATATATTTTGTAGAATGAGACACATGTAAATGATTTGTGGGGTAAGATATGCTTTGCAGATAGTTTACTTGCTAATATATTTAAGTTGGTGTAACTAAAATTATTAATAAAATTACTTGTATAAAATACAACCTAGCCTTTTAAAAATACCACTACTCTTTATAAGATACCATCAGAGATAGTAACAACTTTCATTCTTAAGTTTTACTTGTAGTACTATTAAAATAGTAATAGCCTAACCTTCCAGGATAATAACAAAGACCAAAACAGCAACAAAGCTCAAACTGCTTTCATATATATATATATATCTGAAATTTTTTTTTTTTTGCTACAGTTTGTAGCCATATACCTCATTTCCTCTGAGCAAAAAAAGGTTATGATTTGGGTTTATTTTAATTCAGTTCATTTCTGTTCCCTATAGAAAATCAGGTTTTTGGAGAGCTCTAACAGTGTGCTATTGCTGGGCTCTCATCCTTTCTGTTTAAATAATGCAGGTACTTTGATGGAAACCTGGAGAAGCTCTTTGCTGAGTGTCATGTAATTAATCCAAGTAAAAAGTCTCGAACACGCCAGATGAATACAAGGTCATCAGCACAGGATATGCCTTGTCAGATCTGCTACTTGAACTACCCTAACTCGGTGAGTATCTGGTAGTTTAAGGCCAGCACTGACTCTTAGTTTCAGAGGGTAAATCAACTTTCATCATTTAAACAAAGGGAGATCTGGGAGTTTGGGATTGTATTGTAGTAAAACAGTAACCTATCAGAATATTAAGGATAAAGGAAAGGAAGAGGAAGAATAGAGCTTGTTCTTTCCCCTTCCTTCCCTGTTTGCTTTTTAAGCAGCAACTTGTCCAGGTTGTCATTACATACCTAAATCTATTCTGAGTTCATTTTACTATCATGGGAGAATTGTTCAATAGGTGGGCAGTGAATAGAATAATTTTTCATCCAAAATAAAACAGATTTAAAACTAACATTTAAAAATATCCAAAACACTTATAAAATATCTTTAATTGCATTTTACTATGGAGCTTTCAGGATTTTTCATAACCAAAGATTTTCACTTATGCAGATCCATTCTAATGGAGATTCTTAAATATAGCAAGTGGTAACAGAGTTGGAGCAGACACTAGGACCCATTAATTGATGTTTCTCTTCAGTAAAAGTATCCCTCTTAAAACGTTTTGAATTTAGGTGATTTACTTTGGCATGTCTAGTAAAGAATTTTAGGCTTAAACATAATCTTTGTATGAAGTCCTTACTTTATTAGTAACCATAGAAAAATAATATTTGTGGCATAAATGTAGTTAGTCTCTTGGAATTCACCTCTAAGATGTTTTAAGATATCTAAGAAATAATTTAATTCTATAAAAATAACTACCTTATTCAAAATCTTCCTAATAATTACTATATACAAAGTCTTTGTCAACAGTATTACATATTTTAACATATTGAAGGTTTTTCATTGTTTTTCTCTGAGGTTTCTATGTATCTCTGTAGAGGCCCATTTGAAGGGAACTAATTTGTGCACATGTACAAGTGCTTAGAAAAGAGGTTTTAAAAGAAAGTAATTAAGTACTCTTAGAGAAATAGAACAGAATGGAAATAATTTCGTAGGTAAGGTGTTGAGTTGAATTTCCAAGTTCTCAAGTTAGATCATAGCTCTAATGCTAACTATTTGACTTTACATAGTAAATTATTAAATCTCACTGGGTTGGAGTTCTTTTTATCTTTCAAATGAGTTGGATAAGATATTTTTTCAAGTCTCTACTATTCTGAGGATTGTATAATTTCCTTCTTTAAATCACAATCTTAATTTGAGCATTTAAAAAAACAAACAACATTAATATTAAAAATACATTAAATTCATGTTTTGACCATTTTATTATTGGTCTCTAACAGATTCTCTTTACCAGTTGACATTTGTATGGTTCATAAAAGTTTCTGTGAAATAATACTGAAACCCAAGGAATTTGTCCCAGATCATTCAGGGTTTCCTTATTTCCTGGCATTTCTCTTCCTGCTCTGTATAACCAGATCTTCTGTAGTTTAAATCTTAAATGTAATTTGAGTACTGAAACTAGCTGCTTACAAATATCCCCTATAACTTTCTCAGTGCCCTTGGTATTGTCTAACTGTCTCAACAAATTAGAATAAAAACCATGACTGGAGATTTGCATAGTAAATTTTGCTTACACTTGTAACTAGAAGGCCTGCTATTTACTTACTCATTTTTTTCAACACACGAGGCACTATTCTAAGTGTTAGAAACACAATGGAGAATCAAGGCATAATGCCTGCCTTAGGTAATTTATAAGTTAGCTAGATGGAAAAGTAAAATGACATATTCAGAAAGAATGGTAAGCACTTTAGTAGGACATGATACTGTGGGAACATGTTGGAGAGAGACACCTAACCCAGTTTTAGATAAGGGAGAATTGCCCACTGAAATTGACCTCTGAAATAACCTCTGGAAGTGTGATAGTTAGGTGAGCCATCAAAATGTGGCAATACGGAAGCCAAAGGAAGAGAATGTACTTGTAAGAAACATTGCTAAAATCTTCAGAGAAAAGAATTGAAGAGTGACTTTGGAATTAACAACATGAAGTTTACTGATGATACTGGAAAGTTAAATTTAAGTGTTGTGGTAGGATGGAAAACCATACTGCATGACCTGAAGAGTCATTGATTTGAAGGTGGGAAAGGAAGTAGAGGCAATAAATATGAACAAATTGCTCTTTAAAGGAAGTCTGGCTACGGAAGTGATAGGACAAAAAAACAAACCGCAACATGGTTTGGAAAGTAAGTTAAAGATTGTTATGGAAATTGTGCCAAGCATTATGAAAAATACGGTGTAATAAAACTAGGACTTTTTTTTCATAATATTTAGACTAATATATAAAGATAATTTTAACCTTTTCAGTTTTGCAAGTAAATGTCACCTGAGACTCCATTAAAGCTTTAATTGGATGATTTTTTTTTTTTTTACCTCTGTTGTACAACTCCCATGTTTCAATTTCCTCTGCTGTCTTCAAACACTGATACTTGCCTTTTATTCAGTATATTTCTTCAATACCTTTATCCTTCCAGAAAGCAACTTTAGCTTTATAGTGCCATATGCAAACAAATTTTTTAAACAAATGCTTTGGTTGCGTAGGTTATAGCACTTTGGAGTAACCATCGTGGGTGATCTCTCCTTTAAAAACGGTTTCCAGAGACTCACAGGCACTTTAAAATTCATAAATGCCCCCATCCCCCAACCCCTTGTGTTGGGGCCAATTCAGGGGTTTCTTAGCCCTGGCAACATTCACTTTGTAATAATGTTGCTTTGAATTAGAGCGTAAGATCTATCTTTATTAACTCTCCCACTCTACTAGGAAGTATACTTTGAGCTATGATATCTCATTTTTAAGTAAATAATTTGTATATTCTAAGAATCAGATATGTTAAAGGTAATTTTGAAGATTATAAGGATAGTCCACTCTTTCATCCCTTACCCCCTCACTCTGAATCTTTGTGCTGGGAACACTGAAAACATCTGATCTAAGTCCAACCCTGTATTCCTTTTTAACTGATTCCATTTAAAATTTTTTTTTCAACGTTTTTATTTATTTTTGGGACAGAGAGAGACAGAGCATGAACGGGGGAGGAGCAGAGAGAGAGGGAGACACAGAATCGGAAACAGGCTCCAGGCTCCGAGCCATCAGCCCAGAGCCTGATGCGGGGCTCGAACTCACAGACCGCGAGATCGTGACCTGGCTGAAGTCGGACGCCCAACCGACTGCGTCACCCAGGCGCCCCACTGATTCCATTTTATAGATGAGGGAACTGATGCCCTGATTATTCAGTTTTTGTAAACATAATGGCTTTAATTTTAGAGATTATTTGTCCAACTTCTGATGGAGGAAAGATAATTCTTAATGTACTTACTGCTGTTTGACATTAGTTGCCAAGTATGTAAAATGGCAGGGATAAATAAACCCTTTAAGAGTGTTTAATCTTTCAGTTCTTTTTTTAAGGGACCATTAATTTGTTTTCCATAATATTTCATGTGTATTTAGTATATTCTGAGTCAGATTTATTTATGATATACACAGGGATAAGTTTGATAAGATCCCTTGAGTCAGGGAAAGGTTGAGGGACCCAAGTAGATAATAAGCACGAGATAGTAAAGGAATAGAGATACGTGAAAGTAGGAGGAGGGAAAGGGAAATGCAACAGAATGATGATACTCAGATATATCCATAATGATGACACTGCTCTTGAGCACAATAAATGCGTTTATACCACAGGTTAGTTTTTGTTTTATCTTTAGACGTGTATGTGATTTATTTTCCAGTTTATCTTGTTTAGCATTGTTTAGCATCTAATTAAAATGTTTAGTATATAATAAAAAAATATATATTCAAAAGAAGCCTTTAAAGAATAAAAAGCTTTCTTTATATCTTATAATGATGCCTGGTCCAGAAGTTTCAAAGGTAGAGATGTTACTTGCAGTGATCACTTAGTAACCATTGTGACCTTCAGTCTCTCATTCTCAAGGATTCTTATTTGAAAAAAGAAAACATATGAGGATGCATATGTGTTTTTAAGTTACGAATATAACATTTTAGAATTGATCTTTTACTCTGCTATATTTGTCCTTTATAGAATGCTCCTCATTGTAGCCTTGAAAATCATATGCTCTCCATTAGTGATCAGGCAACAAATTAGTGCCAGATCTCCTTTAGCAGTGGGGAGTAATGAGAATAGATTCTTTTGTTTGTTTCCAGATTTTTTTTTTTTTTAATGTATGAGAATACTGATTTCCAAAATATTTACCTTCACTTCCTCTGTGAATGAGTCAGAATAATTGTCAGTCAGAATAGCACTGTATTTTAAACTGGGTAAATATTTTCTGTCTTTTAGGACACTGATAGATTTTTTCCCCCATGTCTGCTTCTGGGCATTCTTTATATAGTTGATATGCCGTAGTGTAGAATTTTGCATCCTGACTATTGGTATCTTATGTCATAAGCAACATCAGAAATTTCATGAGCACTTTTCAAATAACAGCTAATTAGAAAATGGAATGGAATTCAAAATATTATGTGAGCCACAAAAAGAATAAAAGAGCTAGAAGTAAACTTGGCAAGAAATGTGAAAGCTCTATTATGAAGAAAACTTGAAATACTAACAGATAAAAAGATGACTTGAGTATCTGGAAAAATAGAATAATAGTAAAATATTGAGAAAAAAATAACAACTAGATTGATGGGGACAGGGAGGAACTAGTCCTACCTAATATAAGAATAGTCAGTGCAGTGGAACAAGATAGAGTCAAATACGTGTGAGAATCTGGTGTATTATAAAAGGGGGCATTTCAAATCAGGTGGGTTCAGAAAATGGCATTGGAACAACTTGGTTGGTATCTGGAGTAGAATCTTAAATTTCTTCCTAACTCCTTATATTAAAGTTAATTGATTTAAAAGCCAGAAATTGTAAAAGTAATACACTTTGCTACATATCAATAAGTAGAGAGCTTCTGCATGACAAAACGGGAACATTCAGATTCGAAACTGAAAAATATTTGCCACACCTATAATAATGGTCAATTTTCTAAGTAGGTGAAAATCCCCACTAAATCATTAAAGGGGGGGGGGAGGACCCCAGTGGAAAAATGGGAAAAATAGGTGAAGAGAGTGCACAGACAAAGAAATGTAGAGCCTTAAATCTTTTTTCAAATGCTTAAACTTCACTCATAATAAAATAAAATCAAAATTGATGAAGATAATTCATTTTCACCTGTCAGATTTGCAGAGATCAGGGAATTTGATACTACGTTGACATGGGTATTGTAAAACCAGCTTCTCTTGAACAGTATAAATTGCTACAACCTCTTTGAATGAAGTGTGGTAATAATCTATTAAAGTGTAAATGTGTACCTTTTATAATGTCACTTGTAAAAATTTGTCCCAAGGTGAATTTGCATGATCACAATGATGTGTGTATGTGTGTGTATGTATGTATATATATATGTATATATATATAGCCAATGCAGTAGCATGGCGGCAAAAAAAAAAAAAGAAGGTCTAAATGTCCTTTAATTGTGGACTGTTTAAATAAATTATGGTACCTTCATACAGAATGTAGAAAGAGGTGGACCCACGTGTACTAATGTAGAACCACATAAGAAACCTATTAAATAATAATAAACCAAGATGCAGAAGAGAGTGTGTGTTACTCTTTGTGTGTGTGTGTGTATACCTGTGTACATTAGAACATCTCTGAAAGAATATGTAAAATAATGGTAATAGTCATTACTTTTAGGTAGAGAAGTAGAGGAAAAGTATAAGAATAAAGGAGACTTATTTTCAACATAAATTCATACTGTTAAATAATTGTTTTTGACCATGAGCCTATATTACCTATTCACTTAAAAATAATTTCAAGTAAATATTATAACATATTCTTAGTGACCATTTGTCTTTTTACAATACTGTCCTCAAGACACTTACTAAAGTACTTGCTTAATATTGCATTATAGAAAATAATATACTTCTTATAACCATCCCTCAAATTAATAGTATTTCAACTCATGTAAGTAATATAAGATTAGACCAAAATGTTACTATTATTCTTAGCTATCTGAATAATCTTTCTGGTTTCCATAAGATTTTGATTATCTTGGTAAGCAACATTCCATGCAACTCTATGAAGTCCTATATTTGTGTGAAATTTTTGGTAACAGTTTTGAGATAATAACTCACATACGATACAGTTCACTTACTTAAAGTGATTTTTAGGGGTGCCTGGGTGGCTCAGGTCATGATTTTGCAGTAGCCGACTTCAAGCCCCGCATCAGGCTCTGTGCTGACAGCTTAGAGCCTGGAGCCTGCTTTGGATTCTGTGTCTCCCTCTCTCTCTGCCCCTCCCCACTCATGCTCTGTCTCTCTCTGTCTCAAAAATAAACAAACAGTAAAGAAAAAAAAATTTTTAAGTGCTTTTTAGTATAGTTGCAGAGTTGTTGCAGTCACTATCACAGTAAACTTTAGAATATTTTCATCGCCCTGAAAAGAAATTTCGTATCCTTTTACAGTCACTTCCCTCCCTGCTGCCTGACACCCAACCCTTGGCAACCACTAATCTACTCTGTCTGTGAATTTGCCTATTCTGGACCTTTTGTATACATGCGAATCAAACAGTATGTGGTCTTTAGTGGCTAGCTTCTTTTTATTCAGCATAATGTTTTCAGTCTCATGTGCATTATACCATATATCAGTACTTCAGTCCTTTTTATGCTTGGATAATATTCTTTCAAATGGATATTCCAGATTTTGTTTATCCATTCGGCAATTGATGGACATTAGGGTTGTGTCAACTTGGGGCTACTGTGAAAATCCTGCTCTGAATATTTGTATACAAGTTTTGTGTGGAGCTATGTTTTCAGTTCTTCTGGCTATATACCTAGGGGTGGAATTGCTGGGTCATGAGTAACTCTGTGTTTAATTATTTGAGAAACTGCCACAGTGTTTTCCAAAGTTCCTGCACCATTTTACATTCTCACCAGCAGTGTATGAAGATTCTGATTTCTCCACATCCTTGCCAACACTTGTTATTATGTGTCTTCTGGAATACAGCTGTTTTAGTGGGTGTTAAGTAGCGTCTGATGGCTGTGGATTTTGAGCATGTTTTCATATGCTTATTGGTACATGATATATTCTTATATTTAATACAAACTTGCCTGCCTTTCCTAAAAATTACAATTATCGACTATAGATGCATTTCTCATTAATTATTTTGTGTTAAATGTATTTGCATGTCTAGATTTTACCACCAAGTTTATTTTAGGAGTCCATCTAGTCTTGTCAAATGGAAAATTTTAGCCAGTATGAGAAATGTGACCTAATAGAGCCTTATTGGGTCACTATGTATAGTGATTTTTCTGGCAATATCTTTTAAAAGTGCATGTATTATTTTTGTTGCAGTATTTCACTGGCCTTGAATGTGGACATAAGTTTTGTATGCAGTGCTGGAGCGAATATTTAACTACCAAAATAATGGAGGAAGGCATGGGACAGGTAAAGATGTCAATTTGATTTTCATTTTTTGTTGAATTTTCTACAGTGTTTAGACTCTTGCACAAATATGAACAGGTGAAGCATTCTGGATTATGAATTGCATGAGGAACTACTTTCTATATTGAGATAAAAGATAATTGAGGCTTTTTTTTCCTATTTATAATGTGGCAATCCATTTAAAGGTACAGTCCAGGTATGTTTTCTCCGTGGCATTAATATGTGTATATGTCAGGCTGAACTTGTTGAGCAATTTTGTCAGGTCTCTTGCTTGTGCCTTTCAAGTTTTATATTGAAAAACCAATTATTCAGGTCAGCAGTTCTAGTTACATTATGGTGATAAATACACACATACATTTCCTTTAATGGAAAGGGAACAATTAAGATCCTATAAATGTTAAGGTATTCTCGACCTAGTGCCTGGCGATGGTAAGCATTCAGTAAATATTTGTTGAATGAAGACATAGTTTAAATTTCAATCTTTTTCAGACTATTTCGTGCCCTGCTCATGGTTGTGATATCTTAGTGGATGACAACACAGTTATGTAAGTATTTCTGATAGATATTGCATGTTGAATATTGGTTAGTTGGTTAAACCAAATTATTTTTTTGCTCAAACCTCAAAGGAGGTGAAATTTTTAGTCTGAAGAGACTTTCTAATCCACATTCCTTCGTAGTAGAAAGGCTCATTTCTAACTTGGGTAAATGCCCAGACACTATTCTTGTAAATATATGGCAAAATACTAGGCAATATGTGATAGCTGCATTTCAGTAAACCTTGGAGTTGGAAAACAGGATATGTCCATTGAGGTCCTCTGCCAAGATGGAGGTAACAGGGAAGGGGATTTGTTGTGATACAGTATTTGTGCAGGTTAAGGAGGAACAGGAGTGGACACACTTTAATGTTGGTATGCCACTTATTAAAAGAGAAAAAGAAGGAAGAAGGATTTGGTAGGAAGAGACTCAGACTGTGGGGCAGGTGTGAGAGTCTGTAGCAGCCCTGTGGGGAATTCCACCACATAGATTGCCCATACATGAACACTTCAGGAAGCAGAAATGGCTGAGCCCCGGTCCCCTTCCAGGCTCTGTCATTCACTGGGAGCTACCCAGGGAGAGTGTGGCCTCATTTGGAACACTGCTCCCACAGGTGCTGCATTTGGAGGTTGTTGGCTAACTCTTCTTGTGAAAGGTTCTCTTTTTGAAGGGAGAAATAAACTTAAAGAGACAAGTATAGTTTTTAGTCCTGAACCTGGGGTAGAATCCTGAGTCTGTTATTACATAGCCTGAGGCTACTTAATTGACTTCACTTTAGGAAGATAAACAGATTGAGGGCCTGAACTGTCTTGCAAAAAATTGTGTAGTTAGTAGTGGATAATTGCCTGTATAGAAAGGTAGGTTTGTGTTTAAACTTTGGGATTTGAAGGGTAATAAAAGCAAAAGCAGCCATGGACTTTAATGAGCAAATTTCTTAACCTGTCTAATAAAGCCTTAAATTGACTTAGCCAGCAGTTTATAAAACTCACTGGTTCTACTTTATTAACCTCAACCTACTTTGGTTTACTAAAACATATGTACTGTTGCTTGTTGTCAGCTCTGTGTTAATACTGCCTCTATCTTGAATTGAATTTTTACCTTACTGTTTTAAGCTAGCAAAAATCAGTTATATATCATCTTGAGGTATCACCATCCTTCCAGTTGTCTTTATCTTGTCCCCTGATACTTTCTGATTTGTAATTTTTCATCAATACATCAGCTTCAGCAATACATTTCATCAGTATAGGTCACTGTATCTCTTATCTCTTCCACAAACATTTACTGGGAGCATTAAGATACATTTCCTTCCCGGATCACCTGGGTGGCTTAGTTGGTTAAGCGTCCATCTGACTCTTGGTTTTTGGCTCAGATCATGATCTCATGGTTGTGAGATCGAGCCCCACATCAGACCCCTGTGCATGGAGCCTGCTTGGGATTGTCTCTCTCTCTGCCTCTCCCCTGCTCGCTTGTTCCCTGTCTCAAATAAATAACTTAAAACTTTTTTTTAAGGTGCATTTCCTTTGCCCAGTAGGTTCATAGTGATAAAATGCAGAGTTTAAGTTTTATATATAAAGGCATGTATAAAGTACAGTTAGAAGCAAATTATTCCACCTGAAGAGATTAGGAAGACTTAAGAAGTAATATAAATGGGGTAAAAATGTGGATTGAGGGAGTGGAGGGTAATGGGGGTTAAAGAAAAAATACCAATATTTTAAAAAATAGTTCATGAACTTCTCTATTAAGTATTCTGTGGTGGCTAGAGAGTAGTAGATTGTTAGAGATGAGGATAAAAGACCTTGACAGTTGATGAGTTTTGTCATAGAAGATTGTTAAGACTCTGATAACAAGATTTACATTTTTAGAAATGTATTGAGGAAGCACCTGGCTGGCTCAGTTGGAATGGGAGGTGAGTTCGAGGCCCAGGTTGGGTATAGAGGTTACTAAAAATAAATAAACTTAGGGAAAAAAAAAAAAAAAGAAATACAATTTTAGTATAGTGAAGGATGGTTTAGAGTGGGGAGGCATTTGGGCAGGGAGATGTGACCATGAATTTATGAAATTTTGTGACATTTTTTTTTAGAGGGGAATGGAATAAATATTTTCAACACATAAAACAATGTGGCTAATATCACAAGGGCTCTTATAAATCAAGAAGATGATAATCCTATGGAAAACAGTTCACAATGAAAGAAATTTTAATGCTAATAAATAATAGCTATCATCATGCCTAGTTACATAAATGTAAATCAAAATTTGATGCCCTAGTTTTAAAAAGTTGTGGTTTTTGTTTTTACGTTTCGGATTGGTAAGGATTAAAGAATTTGGTAATACATAATGTGAGTGAGAGTATACTACAGTAGAGAATGTAAACTGTTGCAACCTTTTTGTAATGCAATTTGGCAATTTCTACAAATGTATATACTCTTTGCCCTTTCATGCAATAGTATCATTTTGAATATGTCATTCTACTGCCTTCTTGCCTCCATTGTTTCTAATAAGTCAGCTGTTAATCATATTGTTCCCTATTTGCTACTTTTTAAGATTTGCTGTGTCTTTAGCTTAAGGGAATTCAGCAATGAATTCCTGCCTCGGGCTCCTGATAACATAAAGCCTGTTTGGGATTCTCTCCCTATCTCTTTGTCCTTCCCCTCTCAAAATAAACTATAAAAAAAGGACAGCTTGGAGAATACTTAGAAGAGCATGTTAATAGCGATATCAGCTAGGGGTTTGGGGATTAGGAAGAGGGATTTTTATTGTTCACCTTATACAGTTGTATACTGTTGGTATATAATTCCATTTTCTTTCTTAGAAATAAATATTGTAGAATTTAAGATTATTTTAATTAAATGAGAGAACATGTTTAAGTGTTTAATCTTAAATAATAAATGAAATATGCTTAATAATTTTTCTCTTAGTATGAAAGAAATAGAATCCTTCACAGTCATGGTATTATCATTTTTAAATTTCCAATTTGATAGGTTAAAAAAATAGTTTAATCTGAATTTATCTCATTTGGAACTTGAATTGAACCTGAAACTGGATTCTTTCTTGAAGACACATTCTCATATAAACTTCTCAAGTTGAAGCTAGCATTCCGCCTCCCCCCCCCCCCCCCCCCATGTGTGCCTCATGGTCAGGAAGTGAAGTTATTGTCCCCCTTAGCTTCAGATGTTATATTCAGATTGGTCTCTACTTCAGTTTAAAATCCATATAGACCTTGAGTTTTGTGTTACTCAGCTATGTTGTAGTCCTTTCTACTTTTATTTGCTTGACTTCTTGGTCGCACCCACTTAATTATTCATAGTATTCACAACTTACTCACTGTCTTTCTCCCAAAGTTTGCTGTCATCAGTGTGATTTCAGTGTCTCTACGTATAGTCTGTTATTCTATACCCTGACCCTGTGGTTCTCATAGTGTAATCCCCCCAACCAGCAGCATCAGCATCACCTAGGAACTTGCTAAAAATGCACATTCTCAGGCCCAGATCCAGACTTACCTCTGGCGATGGGGCCCCCGCAATCTGAACAAGCTCTCCTAGTGTAGTTTGAGAACTTAAGCATACATCAGCATACTGCCATAGCCTCTCATTTTCCTGTTGTACTCATTTCCAGTAAAATCCCCTTTACTCCAGCACCAACTCCTAAGGCTACCAGCCTAGGCCTACTCCACATCTACTCTAATTGACTTGGCAAAATCATCTTTTTCTGCGTCTTCTAAAATATTGCTCTTTGGGTTTCTGGGTTTCTTCATACTTTATACACTCTCCTTGGTCATACATTGCAAATTCCCAGATTTATATGTCCAGGTCAGCTCTATCTTTTGAGGATGCACATATTCCACTACCTATCAGGCATGTTCATATGTGTATTCCTCAGGCTTTACCTTCTCCAACTCCCCTACCACCACCACCACCACTGCCACCGCCACCAAACTCATTCTTCTGGCTGCTTAGTATCAAAGAATGGTACCACTAGGTATAAAAGACTTGCCTAAATTAGAATCCTCATCATATCCCTGATTCATTTTTCTTCCACATTTCCTAGAGTGTTCCTTACATCAAATTCATTCCTACATCGCAGTTAGTCTTAAATCCATCCATTTCCCTCAGTTCCTACTGACATTGACCTGATACAGGCTATCATCTTCTCTTAGCTGGGAATCTGTGACTGGTTCCTCAGTGATTCTCTTATACTATATCATCACTTTTCAATTCGTTATTTCCATTCTGTATTGCTTACCTGTGCAGCTTCATCTTTGCCTTGCCTTTTCTCACATTCTCTTTTCTAGTGGTGTGGAACTTGGCGTCTTGAAAGTACTGTGCATTTTATTTGCATTTGGTTTAGTTTGACTTTTAGTTTTTCTCTAATGTCTCTTGACTGATATGCAGTACCCTTTACTGTTTTGCTCTTTAGTTCTGTTAATCCGTTCATCCTCTTGGTCTCCTTCAGGTCTCAGCTTACTGATTTGCATTTTGGTTTGGGCAAGTATCCTACGTGTTCCTTAACTCCCCCATATTTTCCTTAATATACATTTTTGTAATTGCCTATGTTCATATCTATATTCTTTCTTAGACTATAAACTGTATGATTCCAGGTCCACTATTTGTGTTCACTAAATGCTTGTTTCCATTCAGGAGGTGATCTTAAATTAATAATTAAAACTAGTTACTTAGTAGATTCAATTTTTTATTCCACAGCAGTGTGTATATAATAGGCATGTATCTTTGAATCCGTAACTGGAGGTGTATTTTTCTCTCTTGCACTTATAAGCACGTGTCATCATTTTAGCCTTTAGTCATGGATTTGTGATAGGATACCATCAAGGCTGTTTGGCTAAGTGGGTCTCTGTTATACAATGGCCTCATATAGTTATACTTCCACAGTCAGGAGGGTAACAGTATACTCTGAGAATTTTTCTTTGTCCCAGGATTTGTCCTTGATGTTTTCATGAGATTAATGTAAGTTACTTCTCTAAATTATTTACCACTTGAGACCAAATAAATACTCATCTGTTTCTATTCATCTTAGCACTTGTGGGGGTTTTTTGTTGTTGTTGTTTTTTAATATAGTTGTTTAGGGCCTAAGTTTCTTTTCTGTGTGCAGTTTCTCTATTCATCTTAGGGGTGGTAAAGGTAAACTTGTATCTATTAAGTCTTTAAATACCTTCAAGTAGGGGCACCTGGGTGGCTCAGTCAAGTAAGCATCCTACTCTTGATTTTGGCCCGGTTCAGACTCTAGGCAGCTGCTTGGGATTCGCACGCGTGCGCTCGCGCGCGCTCGCTCTTTCTCTCTCTCTCTCTCTCTCTCTCTCTCTCCCCTTCCCCTACTCGTATGCACACTTTCTCTCAAAATAAATAACTTAAAAAAAAAAAACACCTTTAAGTAATACTATTTTAGTCTCATCTTGAGTAATAATTAATAGTGCCAACACACATCTGGAATGTGATGTTCTAATTCAACATCCTAAGATATCACTAAAAAAATTTTATGATTTATTTTCATATATGGAGGTTTTAGAAACAGACAAGCAGAGGTGGTGACAGGAACTCATTGCTATTCACTTCTAGCAAAATTATGCCAAATGCTTTTACTTTAAGCTTTAACTGATACATAAGTTTTTTTTAAAAATGAATTTTAGGATCACGGTATAGATAATGCCTACCTCTATTGGCTAATTTCCCATCTGTCTGAAAAGGGCAGAAGATTTTCTTTTGGGAAATGAGTTGTTTTAAATTAGATAGTATAGGGGCGCCTGGGTGGCGCAGTCGGTTAAGCGTCCGACTTCAGCCAGGTCACGATCTCACGGTCCGTGAGTTCGAGCCCCGCATCAGGCTCTGGGCTGGCGGCTCAGAGCCTGGAGCCTGTTTCCGATTCTGTGTCTCCCTCTCTCTCTGCCCCTCCCCCGTTCATGCTGTGTCTCTCTCTGTCCCAAAAATAAATAAATGTTGAAAAAAAAAATTAAAAAAAAAAAATTAGTATAATTTAAATGCTGTTTTGCAATTATTTCCTGTTCCATCAACTGTAAGTGCTAGATCTTAACTCCATATTACATAAGGTTAGGAAATTGATGCCTCTGCACTTTCGCCTTTATCTCTTTCACCTCCTAATTTCTGTTAGACATGTAATTACTTTATATTGCCAATTTTATAGTTATTTTTTCTTTTCTGAGACAGATTCTTTCATATTTTGCCAACAAGTTTATTCAGAAAATAAACCAGTACTTTTCTAATATTACAGCTATGTAAATATTACTTAAAACCAAGTAGTTGAATGGATCCAGAAAGAAGTAAATGTAATCCTCTAAGTCATGCTTCTCCGGGAAGAATATCCAGACATCAAAGTCAGATGGTTAATTTTTATATTCTAATAGTTTCTTAAAGGTCACAAATACAGTTGTGAACCTGTCTAGACCCTTAAGTGAAGCCATACAGTTTGAACTGCCTGAGGAAGGAGAAAAACTAAACAATGATATGTGTTAATCTTAGTACAATAAGCATCTCATCTTTTACAGAGGAAAAGTACAGTAGGCTGAGTTTGCTATATGTTGCTTTCTATTTTACTTTAGTAAGTTCTAAAGTATATTGACTAAAATATGTAAAGTACATTAACTTTTAAAGTATGTGTGTTTTATTAACTACCCAAACAAGATAGAGGTACCCAGAATGTTCATTCTTGTGCCCCTTACCAGACAGTATCTATCTCAGCCTTGTTCCCGGTCATGATTTTTGTGACCATCAGTTAGTTTTTCCTGTTCTTGAGCCTCTTTAAAAAAATTTTTATAATGTTTAATTTATTTTTGAAAGAGAGAGAGAGAGTGAGTGGGGGAGGGGGAGGGGAGGGGCAGAGAGAGAGGGAGACACGGAATCTGAAGCAGGCTCCAGGCTCTGAGTTGTCAGCACAGAGCCTGACGAGGGGCTCCAGCGCACAAGCCATGAGATCGTGACCTGTGCCAAAGTTGGATGTTTAACCGACTGAGCCACCTAGGTGCCCCTTGAGCCTCTTTTAAATGGGATCATGTAGCATGTATTGTTCTTGTGTGTATCTGTTTCATTTAACATAATGTCTTTCAGATATGTATTCAACATATCTATATATTTTTAGGTTTGTTTGGTTTTTTTTGTTATTACTAAAGATAGTAATTTCATTCTTAGGATGATGATAGACATTTGGAGTTTTTTGGTTTGTTTGCTTGGTTTTGACTGTTGTGAAAAGGTTACAAAGAATATTCTTACATGTGTGTTTTGGTGAACATGTACTGATTTTTTAAATTAGTTTATTTATTTTGAGAGAGACAGACAGTGTGAGCAGGAGAGGGGCAGAGAGGAAGGGAGAGAGACCGAATCCCAAGCAGGTTCTGTGCCATCAGCATGGAGCCCAGTGTGGGGCTTGAGCTCACAAAATTGTGAGATCATGACCTGAGCTGAAACCCAGAGTTGGATGCTCAACCGACTGAGCCACCTAGGTGCACCTGCACTGATTTCTCTTGAGTATATACTCAGGAGTAAGGTTTTAACTTGAATATGTAACTTCCAGGTAGTTTTCCACAGTATTTGTATATCTTTTTTTTTTTTTAATAAAGTGCCCATTCAAGTAACCTCAAATTTTGTTACTTTGTTTGTTCCTTTGTAAGAATTTTTTAAATATTCTGATATGGGTCTGTTGTTAGATATATATGTATTACACCTACTTTCCCTTATGTGTAGCTTCTCTTTTCTCTCAATGATTTTTGGTGAACAAAGTTTCCTTTTTAATGGCATCTAACTCATCATTTTCCCTCATTTATAATTATTGCTACTTAAATCTTTTTTTAACCCCAAAGTTGTATCTGTTTTTAAGATAGTCCACAGAGACATTATGGAAAATGCTTTGATAACATGGCTTTAGAGTTGTGTGTCTCATAGTTGAATAAATGTAATGCCTCCCATTATTTCCCTACAGTGAAAGAGAAAAGCATTTTAGTATTTTAAAGTAGGAAATTTCATACAAAAGCTATAGAATACTATCTATTTTAAAATACATGCTTAAGGGATCAGAGCTCAAGTTCGTACTGAAATAATTTCCTAGTCTCATTGAAATGCAAAATGAAATAAGTTATCAAATTTTGGTAGTTCAAAAGGCAAAGTATATAGACAGTAAATTACTGATTATTATTTAAACTTTTGAAAATATTTTTGAACTGTAAATGTAAACTTAATAGATTGAAAGGAGGCACAGAAGAGTGTGGGACGGGTGCATGAGGCTGATTGTGTAGGGCTTTATAGATCATTATAAGATCGTTGGCTTTTATTCTGAGATAGAGCCATGAGAGGATTCTGAGCAGAGGAGTGATGTGGTCAGAGAGGGTTGTTCCTACTGTTAGCATGAAAAAGAGACTAAGTAGGAGCGGGAAATTGGGAGACTCGTAGCAGTCTGGGTGAGAGATGATGGTAGTTTGATCCACAATGGGAGCAAAGGAAGTAATGAGAAATAGTTGGATTTTAAATGTATTTTAAAGGTAAAGTCAGATACTGGAGTATAAGAGGAAGAGATGAGCCAGAGATTATAGTAAATCTTATATTTATTTTTAATGACCAGAAATTGAACAGATTTATTGTAAAGATGTTAGTCACATTATCATAACCCTACTAATCCAAATGTCCAACAGTAGAGGAAGATGGAATGTAATATAGTCATTAAAAAAGGTTTGGGTGGGGGGAGTACCTAACTTCAAGTTTTTATTAAAAAAAATGATTTGTGGATTATTTTAATGTTTTGGAAAATGCCTATAATCTTAGTGAAGAAGCAAAGGTATAAAATTATTATATGTAGTACATTCTGTTTAAAATTACATATCATACATTTACCAAAAAAAGAGTAAAAAGTCCAGATTATTAAAATGTCAAGTGGTTATTCCTCTTGAGTGATAGAGTTACTGGTGATTTTTATTTCCTTCTTTATACTTGTCTATAATTGGTATGTCTGTCAGGAGAAAAAACCCATATTATAGAAAAATATTTTATCACTAATCCTGAATTGAAGCATAATGTTGATTTATTCATCGTGCTATATAAGCAGAAGGCATGGTTTACTACTTGGCACACTAAAAAAAAAAAAAAAAAATTCTTGTGGATAGCTGTCCACTTATCTCTTTTGTAAAAACAGAATTATCCCAAAACTTAAGGGTACTTAAATGCATCTGACACTGCTTAGAATGTATAATAGGCTATCAGTAGAAGTCATTATGTTTACCTTCATAAAGAGTTGCCTTCCACCATGAGAGTTGGCATAATAACTATTTCCAACGTAAGTGATGGCAGTAGGTCTTTGCCAAGAGAATTAGCTTATTAATAGCCAGGATAATGCTTGTCTTCTTGAGAGTGCTTTCTCAAGATCACTTTCTTACTTTTCTTTATCACAAGATAAACTATAACCTAATAACAGACCTAACTAATAACCTTGCCCTAGTAACTATGGCTGACCTTTGTTCTAACCAGGTAAGCTAGATCAGTTACAAGAAATCACTGGAGGTGCCCAGGTGGCTCAGTCCGCTAAGCATCTTAACTCTTGATTTTGGCTCAGGTCCTGATCTCACAGTTCTTGAGATCAGAGCCTGCTTGGGATTCTCTCTCCCTCTCTCTCTGCTTCCCCCTAAATTAATAAACTTAAAAAAAATTGTTGGGGTTTGTCACATCAGAGAAGCATTGTGGTATAATAGAAATTAAAAATGGTAAATCAGGGCATCTGACTTTGGATCTCATTCTTATTTTTTTTTAATTGATGTAAATTTCACATAACATATTTACCATTTTAACTATTTAAAGTATACAATTTAGTAAACATTAAAAAAAAGGGGGAGCATTTGGTGACTTAGGCAGTTAAGTGTCAGACTCAGGCCATGACCTCGTGGTTGGGAGAGTTCGAGCCCTGCGTTGGGATCTGTGCTGACAGCTCGGAACCTGAAGCCTGCTTCAGAGTGTGTGTGTGTGTGTGTGTGTGTGTGTGTGTGTGTGTGTGTGTGTGTGTGTGTCTCTCTCTCTGTCTCAAAAAATAAATATAAACATTAAATAGTAATAAAGTATACTTTTCATAATGTCATGCAACCATCATCACTATCTAATTCTAGAACATTTTCATCACCCCTAAAAGAATTCCCATATTCATTAAACAGTCACTCCTCATTCCCTCCTTCCCTTAGAACCTGACAATCACATATCTGTTTTCTGTCTGTACGGATTTGCTTATTCTGGAGATTTCATTTAAATGTCATAATGCATATGATGTTTTGTTTCTGGCTTCTTGCACTTAACATAATGTTTTCAAGGTTCATCCATGTCACCCATGTTGGAGAATGTGTTAGTACTTGATTCCTTTTTATGGCTAAATAGTATTCCATTGTATGGATATTCCATATTTTGTTTCTTCATTCATCAGTTCTTGGACATTCGGGTTATTTCCATTTTTTGTGGAAACATTTGTTTTTTTGTTTTTTAATTTGAGATAGAGAGAGTGCATGTGCAAATAGGGTAAAGGGGCAGAGGGAGAGAAACAGAATCTCAGTCAGGGACCACACTGAGTGTGGGATTGTGACCTGAGCTGAAATCAAGAGTTTGACACTCAACTGACTGAGCCACCCAGGTGCCTCAAAACATTTGTGTTTTTATTTGGAGATTTGTGTGCAAGTTTTTTTTTTTTTTTAATTTTTTTTTAACATTTATTTATTTTTGAGACAGAGAGAGACAGAGCATGAACAGGGGAGGGGCAGAGAGAGAGAGACACAGAATCCGAAACAGGCTCCAGGCTCTGAGCTGTCAGCACAGAGCCCGACGCGGGGCTCGAACTCATGGACCGCGAGATCATGACCTGAGCCGAAGTCGGCCACTTAACCGACTGAGCCACCCAGGCGCCCCTGTGTGCAAGTTTTTTATTTGAACACCCATTTTTTAATTTTCTTGGATACCTAGGAATAGAATTGCTGGTTCCTTTGGTAATTCTGTGTTTAGCCTTTTGAGGAATCACCAAATACACTAAGTATTTTTAGACCTCAGTTCTAGCATCTCTGAAATGTGGAGGTTTACTCATTTAGAAAATATTTATTGGGGTACCTGGGTGGCTCAATCGCTTAAGCGTCTAACTCTTGGTTTTGGCTCAGGTCATGATCTCTTGGTTTGTGAGTGCAAGCCCCATGTCGGGCTGTGCGCTGATGGTGCAGAGCCTGCTTGGGATTCTCTCTGCCTCTCCCCCACTCGTACTTTCTCTCTCTCTCTCTCTCTCTCTCTCTCTCTCTCTCTCTCTCTCTCTCTTAAAATAAACTTAAAAAAAAAATTTCTTGAACACTTACTGTAGGCCAAGCAGTGTACTAGACACAAGGGATCCTTTTATGGAGTTTACTATTTGCTTGGGGATAAGAGAGCATAAAGGCAGATATTAAACACATTATACAGATAACTTTTTAATAAAAATTATGACAGATTTTATTAAGGGGGTATGTGTTAGGTGCCATGAGAGCTGAGAGGGAACTGGTGTGGGTAATTGTCAGAAAAAGCCTCCTTTTTCTGTGAGTAACAATATTTCTTAGCTGAGTTAAAAAATAATAATAATATAGCATCTAATATTTATTGAGTGTTTACTATTTGCCAGGCACTGTTCTAGTTCACAACTCCTCATTTCTGCTATCCATTTCACAGATGAGTAAACTGAGAAATGGAGAGGTCAAAGAGCTTACCCTCATTTCATAGCTAGTAAGTTGTAAAACAGTATTCAAAGCTAGGCTGTTCCAATTCAGAGCCCACCACGATATTCTTCTTTCCTTTTAAAGAGAGGTAGCTGTATGCAAAAGCCCCTGAAGAAGGGCAATACTCACCAGAATTCTGTTCCAATACTCACCAAATTCTGTTGACAGAATACAGATGTGACAGGAGTACGCCGAAAGAGGAACAGTACAGGGTGGGGTCTTGTGGAAGGCAAGCAGTGCCATAGAAGCTCAAGAATTTGATGGGGCCAGATTATACAAAACCTTTTTGTTTGTTTAAAATATTTAATGAGGTTAGACTGTGTTTGCGTTTGATAGTTTTTACTGGTTTTGTCAGTGGTTAACTCTTTCTGTTTTAACTATTTTCTTTAAACACGGGAGTGTTTACCATTAAGACTAATAAAACTTAAGTTTCAGGATGGGTTACTATGAGTTCTAGAAATTGTTACGAATATATAAAGTGTTCTAGGTGCATAATGGAAACCACGTTGCAGTCAGTAAACATTTCTGGTAAATTACTAACAGATCTCAGAAGAAGGCCCTTAAATTTATATATAGCAAAACCTGGATCCATTTCTTAACATTCCTGTCAGCATCTCTTATTTCACACACTGATTTTTGGGAGGGGTCTGAAGGAAGCTGGCTGAGAATTGCTGTCCCAAGGCAAGATATCAGAGTAAGAATACTCTGAAAAGGGCCTAAAGTTGGCAATAGTTACTCTGTCATCAGACTGTAATAAAGTGGGTAAAAATGGACTTTCGTGTATAGGAAACATGGGAATCGGGGGTCTACCAAAATAAAACTACAGAAACTTGGAGATTGTTGTCTTGATTTCTACAGTTACATTTGTTGATAGTCTATATGCATTTGAGTATATTCAGTTTAGGGTAGTTTTTAGAGCTGCAGCATTGAAATTTTATTTTGTAAATGTGGAAAAATACTCTTGGCTGAAAACATCCTAATAAACTATTTTTATTCTTGTTCTCAGGCGCCTGATCACAGATTCAAAAGTTAAATTAAAGTATCAACATTTAATAACAAATAGCTTTGTAGAGGTAAGTGATTTCTCTTCAGGTTACCTTTTTAAATAAGCGGAATTATTTATTAATAAAATATTTTTTCTTGTATGAAATTCTCTTGATAGTAAGAAAGACCTTTACCATAAATTTAGATTATGGACTTCATTCATGAAGCATACCTAACCCGTATTCTCAAAGGAGTGTGACAGACCAATAAGTGGGTGTCTCTTCATGGATCTAGAGCTGTGGTGATCAAATTATTTTTACAGTATTCTTCCTTTATCCCTAGCAAAAAATTGTAGCTGACTGTTAATGATGACTTGTTTAATCATGTCTGGCAGTTTAACCTTGCTATATCTCTGCATGTTTTAGCTCCTGTTACCAGTAAACTTTAATAAAGAGAGCTATAGTTACTTGTTTTTATCAAATGTCTTTCTTTTATCAGAAACAGGTCAGCAAACTATGGCCTGCCTGTTTTGGTAAATATTTATTTGGATGAGCCCATTTGTTCTATGACTCCTTTAGTGCCACAGTGGCAGATAGAGTAGTTGCACAGAGGCCCTTTTTGACCCTCCCAGACAAAAATCTTTACTCTCCGGTTCTTTATGGAAGACGTTTGCCAGCCTCTGTATAAGATCATCAGTGTAAATTGGTAATTTAGTTCTACATAGTAATATTTATTTCACTTAGGGATTAAACTGAAGGTCAGATCTTCTAGAAAACAGCATATTTTAGGAATAACATATTTTTTAAATAGTAAACTTGAATTCCGGTGTAGAGTGTTACTTGAACCCTGTTTTGTTTCCTGATAAAAAAAAAATACCCAAAGGTTTTACTTTTTTTTTTTTTAAGAACTAAAATGCAATCTTTACCATGGTTTAGGAATTGACTTTTGTTCATAGAAGACTTTTTTTATGGTCAAAGAAAGAAATTACATGTATATTCTGTAACATCTGAACACCTTCCCTGGGGCACTTTGCTGGTCCTGTCAATAGAGCATGCGACTCTTGATCTCGGGGTTGTGAGTTTGAACCCCATGAAGGGCATGGAGATTACTTAAAAAAAAAAAAATAAGTAAAAAGGGTGAGAGGCCCCTGGCTGGCTCAGTCATGCAAGCGTATGCAACTCTTGATCTTGGGGTTGTGAGTTCGAGTCCCCATGTTGGATGTAGAGATTACTTAAAAAAATAATAAAATCTTTAAATACCTTCCCTCCTTCCCTGAGTAGGAGTTCATCTTGTTTCCTTACATCTTTGAAAATTACCCTGAAGTAGAACCATAAACAAATCAATGTTTCTTAATAAAATGGGTAATTATTTAAAAAAAAATTTTTTTAACGTTTATTTATTATTGAGAGGCAGAGACAGAGCATGAGCAAGGGAGGGGCAGAGAGAGGAGGAGACAGAGAATCCGAAGCAGGCTCTAGGCTCTGAGCTGTCAGCACAAAGCTTGATGCAGGGCTTGAACTCACGAACCGTGAGATCATGACCTGAGCTGAAGTCAGACGCTCAACCGACAGAGCCACCCAGGTGCCCCAAATGGGTAATTATTTTAAAGTTTGTGGGTAGGATTTTGAAGATAGAACCATATTTTATGCATATTTTATAAAACCAAGTCTCTGAGAGATCTTGGAAAAACTGTGCATCTGAGAGCATTACTGTAGAAGACTACTAAATATTGGAGGCAGGCTTTTATATGCTTCTGTCATCATCCCTGTCTTTGGCCCCCACACTAGGGAAGCATTGTAAATAATTGCTTGTTGTGCTAGGAAATCTTACATCGTGATTTAATTTGCCATCGTTTTTTATTTTCTAACTTGGGTTTCAGTGCAATCGACTGTTGAAGTGGTGTCCTGCCCCAGATTGCCACCATGTTGTTAAAGTCCAATATCCTGATGCTAAACCTGTTCGCTGCAAATGTGGGCGCCAGTTTTGGTAAGCAAGTGATTTACTAAATTGAAATTGTACACATAGCTGTTCTGTTTATTCTTGGTAGAAAAATAATAGAATTTTTTTTTTTTTTTTTTTTTTTATACCTCAGGGAGGGAGGTGGGTGATGTTGATTTAAGATAGTGTATATTTCTTTTAAATAAGAATTAGATTAAAAGGTCGCATCTTCATTAATTTTTTCTTTCCTAGTTGCTCTTTTTTCTTATGGGAAAAGAAGCAGCTATAATCACATTTTCTTGTGTGCTCTGCTGGAACTAGTATATGAGCAAACTTGTAGATCTGGGGTAAGAACTTAGTTCGTCTCATTTCTGATGGACTATTTATTTTGTCAGGGTATATTTGGTTCCTTTATGGCTCTTGCTCTGTTTTCTAGTTATCTCTTAGGAAATAAACAGGATTATTTTTCCTTTACTCTGACAAGTTAAATCTTACTTCTAGAAAGAAAATATGCCTTGATAAATTTGGAAAGATAAAACATGTTTGATTACATGTGCGTTTTCACCAAAAGTTTTCCTGTGGCTTCTCTGGCCCCACCTTTCCTGATAACCTTGGTTCTTGGAGTGTATAGCATGCTCTTTTGGTCTTTGAATTCTAGATTTGACTTAACAGAGAATTTCCAATACAGCATATTCATGTTAGAAAGTTAAGATAATTTTCCATTTCCTTGGTGGATCTTTTAGGAACAAGAAACCCATCAAACCAAGTAGCTCTAAGAGCTAGCAGATAGGCATTATATTGGTATTCCATACCATTCTTTTTTTTTTCTCTGCAAGCAACTATAGAGTTAGACTTATACGTCGTTAATACTAAATATTTCCAAAAAGAGCAGGTAACCTCACAGAGATTAAATATGTGTGAAATACATGCTATTTTGGTTAAAAAAATTAAATATACATTCTAATGTAGAATTTACCCTATAAATAAGACGTGGAGTCTGATTTCATATGTATTTTAAAACACATTTTTAGTATGAAGTATCTTGTATACAGACCAAAATATAGAGAATAACAGCAGTGAATACTTAGTAGCTACTAACCCAGTTTTAAGCAAAGTATTTTATTTTTGTTAAGAAATCTGTCAAATGAATGACAGATTCATTTGACACTCCTTTGTTCCCTTCTCCATCCCATTCGCCGTCTTCTTTTCCAGAAGTAACCATTATATTTGACTTCATTTAAATTGATAGCACTTTGTTCCTCTCATTTACAAAGGATTTTTGGCATTCCTGGAAAAAATCAGCCATTCAGCAGGGGTTTTTTTTTTTTTATAAGCATTTGAATTTATTCTTAATTTATACTTTATTTTAGCAAATGTATACACCACATTTGCCTAGAAAACAGAAAGGCATGAACAATTCATGTGTTCTTAGAGAGTGTTTAGCCACACTCTTGTTTTACACCTTGCTTGGTAAACTTTCTCTCTACAAGACTGAGGTTCATTTGTTTGTGTTATGCAAAGATGTGACCTGTTTGCTCACTGTGCATTAGGATTAAATTATATAATTCTTCATTTGGGGTGTTAAGTAAGAGATTTAATATATACTGATGAAGCATTGGTTGAAATTTAAGTTTAAATTAGTGAAAATTATTTGTTTGGTTTCAATTGAAGAATGTTTACAGCATGGAACTATACATTTTCAAAACTATCAGAAAAATACAGATCTCGCTAAACTCAATTTTTTGTCTTAACAGTTTGGTGGCTAGAGAGTCCTTTCTTAGGAAGTTGTCATCATAGCATGTCTTCACGGCTATAATCATTTCTTCATTTCTCACACACACCACAATACATGCTGTTCTAATGCTAAATTCTAAATAATCTGTAGAATAATATGAACTTGCCTCATGCTCTTGTGTTTGCTAGTCTTTAAAAACAGTGAAACCACTGAGGAACTATAAAGCATGAAATGGGTTTGTTTGTGTACTGACTTACAGTAGGTAAGACTTAATTCTTTTAACTCTTCTATCACTTAACAGCTTTAACTGTGGAGAAAATTGGCACGATCCTGTTAAATGTAAGGTGAGTTTGTCTGGCATTTTCATTTTTTAAATAATACAATAGAGCAGTTCTAAGACTTGATGACTGAAAACTGGGGCCCACAACTTTGTTATCCATTTGTAGATAGAAAATTGTATTTTTTTCCTTTTTATTTCAAATGATCGTCACAAGTATTCATAAAGCATTCCTTACAAATAAGTCAGCTCCTGATAATTATCAGGATTAACAGTGGTTAAGGCACCTCCCTGAGCAGACTTTGTAATTTACGAAGGGGAATAATACATCTTGGAGCCGGGCTTCTCATCAAGCTCTAGGTTCCTTACTTGGCTTCAGCCAGAGAAAATCCTCCTTTGGTTGATTTTATATACACTGGATATGAGAACTACCAGAGTCCCTTGGTTTAAGAGGAATTAAATCCAGTGATAATCTTGTCCTTTGCCTTTTAAATGTAAGCTTGACTGTATTTAAATGTTGAAGTAATTTGCTATCCTTTCTCTTAAGTCTTTTGTTGTACCCTAACAGTTGTTGTTTTCAAACAGTGGTTAAAGAAATGGATTAAAAAGTGTGATGATGACAGTGAGACCTCTAACTGGATTGCAGCCAACACAAAGGTTGGTATTTCCCTTCAGTAAACTCTTGGTAATGAAACTGTGATAAGCATAGGAGCCTTGGCATTAGCAAAACAAGTAAGTTTCCTAATTAGGGACGGGAACTTGTTTTACCTTTTCCTCAGTTCAGATTTGGGGGTTTTTTGGTTGTTTTGGGGATTTGGGTTTTGGTTGTTTGTGTTTTTCCAGAATGATTGCCGATTTTTAGTGTTTGAGTTTATTTTATTGAGCACTATACTGCAGTATAGTACTCTTCTTTGGAAATTTTTGTCCATTAGGACACAGTTTCCTGTAGAAGAAGAAGCTGACAGTTTTTCTACCTGAGAGTTTGATGATGCTTTTTTATATTGTTATTACCTGCCTTTTAGTATATAGAGTTTATTCCACCTAGCTTGGTTTTATTAGGCAAATTTACATTTCTGCCTTTAAAAACTCCCAGGGTTTGGTGTGCTTGGCTGGCTGTCAGTAGAACACACAACTCTTGATCTTGGGGTCGTGAGTTCAAGCCCCATGTTGAGTTTAGAGGTTACTAAAAATAAAATAAACCTTAAAAAAATTCCAGGGTTTAACTTTTAAGGAGTCATATTTTTTTTTCTTTCTTTTTAAGATTTTATTTTTAAGTAATCTTTACACCACATGTGGAGCTTGAACTCAAAACCCTGTGTTCAAGAGTCACATGCTGTACTGACTGAGCCAGCCAGGTGCCCCTCCTTACGGAGTCATTCTTTAGAGCAGTATTGAGAGTAACTGACTAATGACTTTTTTTTATGTAGCTGCACTGGACTTAACATGTTTGATATCTTTAACATGTTAAATTGCTAAAATATGATTTAAGAGACTTGACTCCTGAGAAATAGAGATTTGGGGGATAATAATGGGTATCTCTTGGTTTTTTGTTTTTATTTTTAAGGTACATTATTGCTCATGATATTAGTTTCAGGATACTAGTTTCAAGATTGTTCGTGTCTTTATGACCATGGACCAGTTCTTTAACCGTAGACAGATGTTTTGTCTTGCAAATGGAAGTTGTTTTGAACACCCTCCTTTTTTAGCACTAAGTAATAAGCATACATTTGAATCCCAGCTGTGTAACCAGCAATCTCTTAGTAGAAATTGTATAAATAGCCAGTCTTTATTTAATTCAGCCTTATAGCCTATCTATATTGGAAGTGGCTTGCCCTTGATTATAGGGTTATTCATGGGCTATTCATTTTTAGTATTGTCTTAGATGATGCTTAATGAATACTGAGTTGTTTGACCAGCGTTAGAGCTTTCCATCACTCAATCACAGGACAATTAGAAGAATAAGGAGTGTTTAGGTGCCCCTGGGTGGCTCAGTTGTTTAGGGTCTTTGTCTCAGGTCATGATCTTGTGGTTCATGGCTTCAGGCCCCACATCTGGCTCTGTACTGACAGCTCAGAGCCTGGAGCCTACTTTGGATTTTGTGTCTCCCTTTCTCTCTCCCTTTCTCCCTCCCCTGCTCATGCTCTGTCTCTCTCTGTCTCTCAAAAATAAGTAAATGTTAAAAAGATTAAAAAAAAGATGTATCATGCAATTAAAAGATTTGTTTTATTGGGGATGGGGGACTAAAACATTAAGCACTTTTAACCATACACGTAGTAATACTAGTTTTACAGGAGGTAAAACATTTGTTCATGTAAATACACTCTCCAATATCATCTAGAAATGATTATTGAGTACTCCTGTATACCACATACTGTTTGCTCTCATTGTTTTATATGCATTAACTCATAATCGTTATAGTGATCCTATTCCTATTTTCCTTTGTCAGATGAATAACTAAGGAAGAGAAAAATAATAAAAACACTAGTCTGAGATCACACAGGTAGCAATGGTAGAGTCAGGATTCAAACCCAAGCAATTTGGCCTTAAGAATAAGGTCAGTGGGATTGGTAAGACTGATAAATTCTTTTTGTGGCTACTGAGTCTCCCAACTTTCTTCTGTCAAATACACTTGTTTTACTTATTTATTTGTTGTTGTTGTTTTTAAGTACACTCTACCCCCAATAGGGAGCTTGAAATCACAACCCAGAGATCAAGAGTTTCATGCTCCACTGACTGAGCCAGTCGAATGCCCCTCAAATACCCTTGTTTTAAATTCTTTTCACTGTGGTCCATTTACAACTGTGCTACAGAGATCATGGCTTTTTCCAAGTCTGTGTCATATTCTTGGTTGCCAGTGAGCTAAAGTTATTACCCTACAGCAGGTCTACTGCTTTTTTCCTTTTGGAAAATCCACAGAATCAAACATTAATTTTAATAAAACTATGAATAAGATATAAAGGTTCTATTTCCCTGCATTAGTTTGATGCCTGTAACTCCCATAAGGGGGGAGTATCACCCATTATATTACTGATAATCCTTATAGTGATTCACAATTTGACCTTTGTGAAAAAACACTACCCTGCCCATAAGCTATAGTAATTTTAAATAGGTCAATGTGGTAACTTCTAATTATACATTTTAAATCAAATCTTTGAAATCAATTAATATATTTCACATTTTCTCAAGAAGCAAATTCCAGGTCTAGAATATCTGTATCTGGGGTGCCTGGATAGCTCAGTTGGGTGAGCATTCAACTTTGGCTTAGGTCATGATCTCACAGTTCCTGAATTCAAGCCTCTGTCCCCCTACACACCCCTTCTTTCACACCTTTCCCATTTACGCTCTCTCTCAAAAATAAATAAAAAACATTAAAACAAAACATTTCTTAAAAAAATAAAATAAAATGTTTCATTCTATATTTCTTGGTCACAATTAACCAAGCTCTCAATATGTTACGATACCACTGATAATCTGCAATTTTTTTTTTTAAGTTTACTTATTTTTGAAAGAGAGAGAGAGAGAGACAGGTAGAGAGACAGGGAGTGAGAAAATCCCAAGCAGGCTCCAAACTGTCGGTATGGAGCCTAACATGGGGCTCAAAGTCATGAACCATGAGATCATGACCTGAACCGAAATCAAGAGTCGGACGCTCACCCGAGACACCGAGGTCCCCCAATAATCTGCAGATTTGTTCAAGGAGCTAATAACAATAATAAAAGCTTCTGAAATCACTCGAGAAAAAAAACTCCAGTTTTATCTCAAAATTATCAAGCAGATAATTTTGTTATTACTAATTGTCATTCTTCCTCAAAAATCTCTCTAAACAAAGCCAAACATATTCAAGCCTATACTCCCTACTTTAAACATCTTGGAGGTTTAAGCATCTTGGAGGTTTAGAGGTTTGGGGATTCCTCTAGATGCAAAAAGAGGCCTATAGTTTAAATGAACCACTTAGTGAAAATACAACTGCCCTATTCTGAACTACTAGTTTTATAGAGCATATTCAAAGATTCAGGAACTTTAATGAACACATTAAAGTTGTTCCCTAACAACACAGAAAGGTTTTTCTTAAGTGACATGAGTTATCTTTACCATAATTTTAGAGAGCACAAAAATATTGATTTCAACCATACATTTCTCAAAGGTGTGGGCATCTGTTTTAAGTGACAAGACTTATTGTTTCATTACTAATGCTTTCTGGGAGGTAAAAATATGTTTTAACCATTTTGGGTAGAGCAGGGTACTAATGGTATAAAATTGTGTGTTGGCCTCCATTGTTTAAATACTCCTTATCCCTTTTTTTTTTTAATACTTTTTTTAATGTTTGAGTGAGAGAGAGAGACAGACAGACAGCATGAGCAGAGGAGGGGCAGAGAGAGAGGAAGACACAGAATCCAAAGCAGGCTCCAGGCTCCGAGCTGTCAGCGCAAAGCCCGACACAGGGCTCGAACTCACAAACTGTGAGATCATGACCTGAGCCGAGTCAGACGCCCAACCAGCTGAGCCACCCAGGCACCCCTCTTGTATAATACATCTTCAAAGCCAGTAATAATGATAATAGCTCATTTCCAGTAGTACTTACTGTATTCCACAGTTTTCTGAGTGCTTTACATGTATTAATAACAATAAATGTGGTATTTAAAAATAAACCAAATCCAGAATTGGCTTCTCTTCGGTGATAGTAATACAACCTAGTGTAGCATTGACACCAACTTTATAGTTTCTCTTCATAGGAATGTCCCAAATGCCATGTCACAATTGAAAAGGATGGCGGTTGTAATCACATGGTGTGTCGTAACCAGAACTGTAAAGCAGAGTTTTGCTGGGTGTGTCTTGGCCCTTGGGAACCACATGGATCTGCCTGGTAGGTTGGGGAAACGAAGGGGAGAAAATGTTCACATAAGTATGTAATATATGCGTATACTGTGACTAAGGTTTTACCTCACGGAAGTCACCATCTAACTTGGGAGCTAAGTAAATGAATACAGTGTGTGATCATCGTTAAAAGTACAGGCAAGATGTCTGGAGAGAAGTCTAAATTAGGCATATTTCACAGAGAAGGTACCAATTGATGTGAATTTTAAGGGAGAGTAAAAGTTCATTAGTTGGAAGTGGTAGAGAAGACAGGGCAAAAGGAGTGGCATGAATAAAGGTAGAATGATATGAAAGTATATGACTAATTTAGAGAAGAGTTGCATTGTCTAATATGTCTGTCTAGGCAGTAGTTGAAAGCTAAGAGACTGTTGGTAGAACCTAACCTGCAGTTGTGTTTTACTTACCCTTGTACACTATTAGACAAAAAATGTGTCCCAAACTTTAAGAATTGGAAAATTGCCCAGTGCAATCCAGATTATAAGCCTCTTTTGGAAATATAAGAACAGGCCTGTATTCCTGCTTGGCAGCAGTCATCTGGAATTGATTAATAGCCCCTTAGATGATGTCTTAACTTGCCAGTTTGATACATTTATTTCCCCAAGACTGAATCTTCAGGGCATTTGTATGTAGCATGATGGCACCATATTTAGAAGGTGGTATCACATTTAGTAGATACATATCTTTGTTCTGTGCATATATCTTACCAGTTCAGGAAAATGCAAGTTAGAATCATGATGCCTTGAGTTTTGAGAGAAGGGAGCTAGCACACCTGGTAAAAATGAAAGTATTTCTGATTGTTATAGTACACAAATGGGCCCGTTTCACTAATTTATGTTACTTATTGGCAGTTCAGTTTGTGGCCCCTTACACGTTGTAGGGCATAGGAAAAGAGAAAGTAGACTGAGACCTAAAGTAGTTTGGACATTATCAGAAGGCTTTTAAGTGGGGAGTGGCCTGATTAGATCTGTAATTTAGATGAGAGGGCTTTGTATTAATGTGCTTTACATACATTACGTCAGAATCGTGGCTGCTTTGTAAAGAGTGAATGAGAGGGGAAGAAATCTCTTAGGTTTGGAGGAGGGTCTCGTGAAGACAATGGCAAGTCTCTTTATTTTCGTTGGTACTTACATTAGTTTCATTAGTTAGAGGAATAGTGAGAGGGATTACTTGTCTGAAATTAATTCTGAATTAGGTAAAAACTAATTGGTTATGTAGAAGTAAAGAATGTGATTTTGCCACCGTCAAATCCAAGAAAGGTATTTGGGGTTTAGCCTGACAGATACTCTAGATTTTAAGAAGGCAAACTGGAGAATTAGACTGTCTCAGAAACTAAATCCACTCTAGTATATTTAAACAAACAAGCTTAATAAATGGAGAAGAGTTACTAAAAATACGTTTTTTAAGTTACTTAAAAGTCCCAAAAAGTCCCAAAAGGAAATCTTAGATCATAACTCAAATTTTAAAGAAGCTGTTTTGAAAACTGAAAAGAGTACAGAACAAATGTTGGGTGCAGGAGGATGAGGAACGGCCTGGACCGAAGTTGTCAGGAATGTTTCCTGTGTCTTGCCTTTACCCATAGCTCACATTGCAAATGAGTCATCCTGTGCTTCCTTATTTAAATCTGAAAATGCCTCAGAATCCTCAAAATAGCATTCCAAGTAGCACTGTCCATCATCTGAGTTAGAAGTAGAGGTGAATTGTTTGCTTTCCTGGCCTTCAAGTCCTTAATAATTTTGGCAGAGTACAAAATGAGTTGAGGCTTAAAAATGTCCAAAAAATATCAAAAGGAAAGTTTTTAAGGATATTACATTAGATAAGAAGAAGAGGTATTAACAGTTGACCAGTAGAGGGCAAGGAGAGCCAATATTTGGGCTAAATTAAGTAATTTTTTCTAAGAGGATTATAACCCAAGCTGGTAGGAAATTAATGTATCTCCTGACTTGAGTGAATTATGGTCTGGGTTACTTTAAAAACTTAAAGATGAGATCAGTGAGCCATTGTTGGTTATTTCTGAGTAGCTATGGAAAATAGAGAGCTACCAAAAACTGAAAGCAGACAAAATGTAATCCCAAATTTCCAAAATTTGTGATTGATTCCATGAAATACATATGAACCACATAACTTTTCTCTTACATGAAATCCCAGAATCAAATGGTATTATTAGGATGATGATTAGGGAACGTTTTGTGAATCTCAACAAGGTATTTTGGTGTGAGTTGAGAAGTTTGTGGCCTAGGCTATGAACACACACAAGGATATTTGGGATTAATTGAGTGACTGTTTCTTGCAGTTACAGGTAATGGATTTCCTTCTTCCTAATGAAATACTTCCCCAAGATGTGCTGAATGAAAGGCTTTGTCCTTACCTTTTTTATTCATGTAAACTGTGTACTACTTTTCTGGTCAGTTTTACTGGTGACTTTCTTAAACTAATAAGAGAATCTTGCCTACATTTTAGGGTAACATCACAGGAAGATATTAAATATATAGACCATTAAAATCCTGGGAAACTTGGCAAGCTAGAACAGTGAATCTAGTTTAACAAGATTTAAAGTAAATTCAAAATTCTTCCTTTAGACCTAAAAGGATTACTGTTAAGATTCTGAAGACAAGAACTACAGCATGTGAACAATATAGTCACCAGTTCAGAGCACGGCCCTCAATTGGCAGACAGGCATATGTTTAATTCTTAACTCTGAAACTCTAGCTATTTTACCTTAAGTGTGTTACTTACCTTCTCAAAGCCTAATTCTTCATCTGTTCAATGTGGGTAATAATCCATATTTCATAAAGTGGTTCATGGAATTGAATATGACAGTACATTTGAAGTCCTTTGTAAGTGGGTGATAGGTAGCTATCAGCTGTTCCCATAGTGTAGACTCCCAGAAAAGCAAAGGTAGAGTAATCAGGACAAGGGAACTGCCATTGTTGTCCATCTTCACTCTGAGCTGTCTTCTGGGCACATTTCCCCTGCTTCTCATTTTGTGTATCATTCACTTTTCAGTGATTCTTGTAAGTTATAATACCATGTAAAGCACATAGCACAGCATCTGTTACATAGTATTCCATGAACTATTGGTTCTCTTTGGTTTATTAAAATAAGAAGGTAAGTAACTGGAAAAATTGGGAATACTTCGCCTAAATAACAGACAACCTAGGAAATAAGATGACCTCTTCAAAAATTAAGTTAGAAGTTCAGACTGCAGTCAGGAAATGGAATATTAGAATGACAGCGCTTTCTAATGATTATAGGTGAGCCGATTTGGAACGGACTAGTTCAGGAAGTAGAGAACTGATACAGTGTTAGAGGATGTGTTAGAGGATTCCAACACTAGGCGGGGGTTCGTTCAATCCAACAACACTTGGAATTCTTTTCTGTCTTGGAATTCTAGAACCCTGGGCATTTTAAACACCTCAGTTTATCTACATAAAGGAGAATTTTGGTTCTAGATAATCTCTGAATCCAGGCTAAAATTCTGTTATTTGTTCCTTCTCATTGATTTTTGGCTTTATGGAATCCTCTTACTTCACTTTAAGGTACAACTGTAACCGCTATAATGAAGATGATGCAAAGGCAGCAAGAGACGCACAGGAGGTAAGTACATTTATTTTCAGGTAACAGTTGAATGGGAATGTGTATCACATGTTTATTAGGGAATAATTTAGCAGAAATTTTCAATTCTGAAAGAGTTGTGGAAACACACCCCAGTAAATACCCCGTATCTGTGTACATTGAGAACAAAATGCCTATCGGGAAACATTCCTGTTTATAGGTTTGTTTCTTTCTTTTAAAAGATTAATCTAGTCATGTTGTGCAATTCCAGGTTTCATTAGTTTTGCTGTTAAGGTTTTTTCACCCCAGCAAGGAGTCTAGAGAACAGTATTTGTTAAAAAGCCTCCCTGCTGTTTAGTGCATTCTCATTTCTATTTAATTCTTTTTTTTTTTTTTTTTAACTTATTCATCAAGAAGCCAGTAAGATCATAGGTGAGCTGATTTAGAATGGACTGCCTCAGGGGGAGTTCCCTTTTACTGGTTAGGGATATATAACTCACCATTGTAGAGAAGGATTCAATCACTAGGTGTGAATTAAGTTCATCAACATTTTGAGCTTCTTTCAGCTTGGTAATTCTGTCAGAATTGTAGAATCCTGGAATTTAATTATTTCTTACTTATTTTCATCTATTCCATATTGAAATTCCTCTGTTGTCCCAAAAATATTCTTTTCAAATGGTTTTCCTTGCTTAAGATGTCATCCAAAACATGTTCGTTCGTTCGTTCGTTCTTTCTTTCTTTCTTTCTTTCTTTCTTTCTTTCTTTCTTTCTTTCTCTCTTTCTTTCTCTCTTTCTTTCTCTCTTTCTTCCTCTCCTCCTCTCCTCCTCTCCTCCTCTCCTCCTCTCCTCTCCTCCTCTCCTCCTCTCCTCCTCTCCTCCTCTCCCCTCCCCTCCCCTCCCCTCCCCTCTCCTCTCCTCCTTTAAAATTTATTTCTAATTGAGGGAGCCTGGGTGGCTCAGTCAGTTAAGTGTCTGACTTCGGGTCAGATCATGACTTCATGGTTTGTGGGTTCGAGCCCCCATCAGGCTCTGTGCTGACAGTAGGGGTCTGCTTGAGATTCTCTCTCTTTCTCTCTGCCCCCTCCCACTCACACTTTTCTCTCTCTTTCAAAATAAAGAGATAAACTTAAAAAAAAAAAAAAACTAGAATCTTCTGATCCTATGGGTGTACAGAGAAAGACTTTATACAAGTGGCCTTGTTTATTTAGTGGGAGCCGTGTCCCCCAAAATGGAGTATACCATTGCACACGCATCTGGCCTTTTCTTTCCTTTTCCCTGCTCCAGTACTCTGATATAGTGTTCACTGGGAGTTGTAGCTTTAAAAAGTGCTAGAAGGTTGTCACATAGTCCAGAAAGAACACAGATGGTAGTTGAGTGCCTTGGAAAAGTATACCTGCATTGTAGAAAGTTGTTGACTTAACATACTATGCCATGGTGCTGATTGTGGTGGATATTTGGATTTTCTTATTCTCTAGACCAGGAGAGTCAGTACACTTTTTCTGTGAAGAAGCAGATGGTAAATGTTTTCAGCTTTGCAGACTATATGGTCTCTCTTACACGTGTTGAACTCTGCTTCTGCTCTTGTAATGCTAAATCAGCCACAAACTCAAATGAGTAGGCATGACAGAGTTCCAAGTTATTTACAGAACCAGGCAGCAGCTGGATTTGGCTCACAGGACAGTTTGCCAACCCCTGTTCTAGGTAGTCAGGTTTGTTGTTTTGGACTTTTTCCCAAAGTGTTTAAGGTCACTCGTTGCATTTTCTCAATCTGGAATTTGATTAAAAGTTGGCCTTATTTGTAGTGGTGGTATGAGTTTTCTTTCATGCTATATTTTAGAGGTATTTTAGTAGGAAGCTGTTTTAGAATTAATTGAAGTATTAAATTAGATTTTAAATCAAGTCCTATAACATTATATATTTTAATGTGGTAGTTTAGGTTTTCCATTTAATTTTGGAAATTTGACAGGCTTGAAATATTAGTGGTTGGTTTTGGGGGGTGGGATAAAATGCCAAGCAGATTAAAGTTTATTTAGAGAGGGGGCGGGTAGGATCCCAAGCAGCCTCTGCACTGTCAGCGCAAAGCCTGATGATGTAGGGCTCGAACTCACCAAACTATCTGATCATGACCTGAGCTGAAACCAAGAGTTAGAAGCTTAACCAAGACTGAGCCACCCAGTCGCCCCAACATTAATATTGCTTTTAATCTAATAATGATTAAATATAATTGGCATAATTTTCCAGTGTGTAAGCATTGATTTGGTACTTACCTGACTCTTGAATAGTAAGAGTAGATTTTTTGAGATGTTTCAGTGTTGTATGATACTGGATCATGTGATTGGCCAATTAAGTAGTTCAGAGTTAGTATTTCTTTAAAATTTTTTTTAACGTTTATTTATTATCAAGAGACAGAGAGAGACAGAGCATGAGTATGGGAGGGGCAGAGAGAGGGGGAAACACAGAATCCGAAGCAGGCTCCAGGGTCTAAGCTGTCAGCACAGAGCCTGACGTGGGGCTCAAACTCACAAACCGTGAGATCACGGCCTGAGCCGAAGTCGGACACTTAATCGACTGAGCCATCCAGGCTGCCCCAGAGTTAGTATTTCTAAGCAGGAGAGCAACCATAAGGCCTTGTAGCATCTGTGCCCTTTGTAGTCACTAAGGCATAAGGAGAGAAAGAGGAAGTGATAGTAAAAGAAAAGAAATAATATATGTGTGGTTAAAAAAAAAAAACTTTTTCATAGTGGTTGCAGTTAACAAGCATTTATTAATCATTTTCTGCATGTTAGGCACTAGAGATAACAGTATTACTTTTTAAAAAGTCTGTCTCTAGAGATTTACAGTATAATGGGAGAGACCAAGGTGAATTGTTTTTGCAGTCTGATAAATAACATAAAACAAATCTAGACCAGATATGATATTGTTTCTTTGGTAATACTTTATGTATCTTTAAAACTATTTTTAAAAATGTTTTATTTATTTTTTATTTTTTACTTTTTTAAATGTTTATTTATTTTTGAGAGAGAGCACAAGTTCGGAGGAGCAGAGAAAGGGAGACACAAAATCCGAAGCAGGCTCTAGGCTCGGAGCTGTCAGCATAAAGCCTAATGTGGGACTCGAACTCACCAAACTATCTGATCATGACCTGAGCTGAAGTCAGATGCTTAACCAGTTGAACCACCTAGGTGCCCCTTAATGTTTTATTTTTGAGAGAGGAAGAGGGAGGGAGGGAGCAAGGGAAGGGCAGAGAGAGAGACAGAGATTGGGAGACACAGAATCTGAAGCAAGCTCTAGGGTTGGAGTAGTCAGCACAGGGAAATCATGACCTGAGCCAAAGTCAGACGCTTAACTGATTGAGCCACCCAGACTCCCCTTTAAAACATTTTTAATATAACTACAATACCATTATTGTGTTTGTATATATATTTATTATATGTTTTTTAAAGCACTACTTTTTAAATATTATTAACTATCCAGTGTTCACATGTCTTTATTTATCTCATAAATTTTCTTTTATAGTTCAGATCAGGATCCATATAGGTTCCCAACTTGGATTTGATTGATATCTTTTGAGTATTGTCTAATCTCTGTGTATTTCATTCCTTCTTCTTCACCCCTGCCCCCCTCCCTGCCCATTACTATTTATTTGTTGAGGAAACAAAGCCATTTTTGTCCTGTAAAAATTTTCACATTCTGGATTTTGCTGATTGTAACTCCCTGATATCATTTAATAGGTTAACTATTAATAGGTTCTTTTATTCCTGTATTTCCTGAAACTGGTGGTTAATTCTAGATAACTTGAATTTAGATTCAGTTGAGGAGTGAGGTGGGGGCACCTACCTGATGATGCTGGATATTTTCTTTTGTATTATATGAAGAGTTGTATGATGTCTGGTTGCCTCTCTGTTGTTTTCTACTTTGAAATTTTGATGCTTCTTGTTTACTTATTGCATACTGCAGAATAGTAGAACTTCCTATGATGGAAATGTTCTTTATCACCACTGTCCAGTTTGGTAGCCGCTGAGCACAGGGAAACTAAATTTTTTATTTTTTTTTATAAATTTTTTTAACTTTTTTTGAGACAGGGAGAGAGAGAGCATGAACAGGGGAGGGTCAGAGAGAGGGAGACACAGAATCCGAAACAGGCTCCAGGCTCTGAGCTGTCAGCACAGAGCCCGATGCGGGGCTCGAACTCACGGACTGCGGGATCATGACCTGAGCCGAAGTTGGCCGCTTAACCCACTGAGCCACCCAGGCGCCCCTAAATTTTTTATTTTAATTTAAATAGCCGCCCGTGGCCAGTGGCTACCATATTGGGAAGTGTGGCTGGAGGACATTCATAGCAGTATTAAATAACAAAAGGTAGCAAGAGATGTCTGTTTGTTCCTGATTTTAGCCTAAATTCCTATACTGTTTCATCAGTAAATATGATACGAGCTTTTGTGTATGTTTGATACGTTTGTTGCAATTACGTTTCCTTAATTTTTCTTAATGGGACAGCGATCTAGGGCAGCCCTGCAGAGGTACCTGTTCTACTGTAATCGCTATATGAACCACATGCAGAGTCTACGCTTTGAGCACAAACTATATGCTCAGGTGAAGCAGAAAATGGAGGAGATGCAACAGCACAACATGTCCTGGATTGAGGTGCAGTTCCTGAAGAAGGCAGTTGATGTCCTCTGCCAGTGTCGTGCCACACTCATGTACACTTATGTCTTCGCTTTCTACCTCAAAAAGAATAACCAGTCCATTATCTTTGAGGTAGGAATAGTTACTGAGTGGGGAAAAACCCCAGCTGTGTCACAGGACTACTTGGTCTGCCATAGATATGTAGAGTTTTAAAGTTTCCTATCTGGGCTAACAGGCACATGAAAAGATGCTCGTCATCACTCATCATCAGAGAAACATAAATCGAAACCACAATGAGATACCACCTTTCACCTGTCAGAATGACTAAAATTAACAACACGGGAAACGACAGATGTTGGCCAGGATGCAGAGAAAGGGAAACCCTCTTACATTGTTTGCGAATGCAAACTGGTGCAGCCACTCTGGAAAACAGTATGGAGGTTCCTCAAAAAGTTAAAATAGAACTACCCTGTGATCCAGCAATTGCACTACTAGGTTTTTACCCAAAGGATAAATAAAAAAAAAATACAGGTTCATAGGGGTACATGCACCCCAATGTTTATAGCAGCATTATCAACAATAGCCAAACTGTGGAAAGACCCCAAATGTCCATCGACTGATGAATGGATAAAGAAGATGTAGTGTACACACACAGTGAAATATTACTCAGCCATCAAAAAGAATGAAATCTTGCCATTTGGAATGACATGGATGGAGCTGTAGAGTGTATTATGCTAAGCAAAATAAGTCAATCAGAGAAAGACAAATGCTACATGATTTCACTCATGTGGAATGTGAGAAACAAAACAGATGAACATATGGGAAGGGAAAAAAGAGAGGAAAACAAACCAAAAGAGACTCTTAACGACAGAGAACAAACTATGGATTGATGGAAGGAGGTGGGTGGGTGGGGGGAGCAAATGGGTGATGGATATTAAGGAGGGTACTTGTTATGATGATCACTGGGTGTTATATATAAGTGATGAATCACTGAATTCTCTTCCTGAAACCAATATTACACTATATGTTAACTAACTAGAATTTAAAAATTAGAAAAAGAAAAAAATAATAAAGGTTCCTTATTTGCTCAGAAGTTTAGACTTCTTGTCCTAAACTGCATTCAAATTGATGTGGTTTAGCCAGCTAGCAATTAAGTGTGGAGGCTTTAAAGTCAGCCTGAATTTGAAATTGGACTCAACCACTTTTTAGCTCTCTTGACTTGGAGCAGATTACTTAATGTCATCTATATCTTTATTTTAAAATAGAGATAATACTTTTCAAGGATATTACAAGTTTTAAGTCAGGCAAGACTAATGTATGGTATTAGAAGTTAATATGGTGGTTACCTTTGGTGGAAAAGTGATGAAAGTGGTCTTTTAGCAGTAAATGTTTTTCAAGTAGAGCTGATCATTTAAAATTGATGCATAATAAAAAAGAATGAGATCTTGCCATTCATTCAATATGGATGGACCTAGAGAGTATAATTCTAAGTAAATTAAGTCAGAGAAGACAAAAAATACCATATGATTTCACTCCTATGTGGAATTTAAGAAACAAAACAAATGATCAAACGAAAACAGAGACAAAAAAACACTCTTAAATACAGAAAACAAACTGGTGGTTGCCAGAGGGGAGAGGTAGATGGAAGGATGAATGAAGTGGATAAGGGGGTTAAGAGGTACAAACTTCCACTAAATAGTAAGTAAATCTCAGAGATGAAAAGTATAGCAGAGGGAATATAGTCAGTAAGATGGTATTAACATTTTTTGGTGACAGATGGTGACTTATTATGATGAGCTCTGAGTCATGTACAGAATTGCTGAATCATTGTATTGTACACCTGAAACTAATGTGACACTGTATGTTTATTATAGTTTAGTTTTATAAGAAACAAAATGAAATTGGTTACATGTACAGAACTAGCCATAGTAGTAAAGGTTAACAATATTAATTTTCCATGCGTTCTCTTATACGAAGTAGGTGAAGCCAGTTGTAAACAAGAATGGGTTTATATTTTTTGTCAAGCTTTCCTTTTTTTTTTTTTTTTTTTTTTTTTTTTTTTTTGAGTTTTAGCCAATAGCAGTTTGCAGAACTAGAATATTCCAAAAGACTTCTTGAGTCCTTTTCAGGGCTTTGTTCTTCATTTTCTTCCAGAGGTAATGGGTACATCTTTGGTTATTTTAATATATAAAAAACTGTCCTGGAAAAGAGAGTACAAGTTGTTAGAGGGGAAAGTGATAAGGAACTTTACAGGTGCAGAAACCATCTATGAAAATTACAAAATCAATGTTGAGAACAGTCGATAGGCAAGGAAGCAGCCATGAAGGCTTATGTTTCATCTGTCTTCTAAGCCCGAATTTACTATGTATTCTTCCTCCTCTCTTGCAGAATAACCAAGCAGATCTAGAGAATGCCACAGAGGTGCTTTCGGGCTACCTCGAAAGAGATATTTCCCAAGATTCTCTGCAGGATATAAAGCAGAAAGTACAAGATAAGTACAGGTGAGACTTCTTTAACAGTTGTTAAGCAAAAGTTTCTGCCTGTGGTGGTCTGGTGTGCTTTAGTGGAGAAGTTAGATGATAGTGAAACTTGGGTTTAGCATATCCAGTAACTCAGCTGCTGCCATGTTTCCCACAGATTGCTTCTGTCTTTGGGGAACAAATTGTAGGCAGTAGTGTTAGTCAAACATTTATCACACTGGCTGATTCTGCTTCCATTCAGCTTTATCTACTTAGTTGCTGCATTGTAAGGAAGAAAACCTAAAAAGGGGCAAGTGGTTGTTAGGATGAGGGGTGAGATTCGGGTGCTGGTTCTAGCCTGGGGATCCTGGGGATCATGGCTATTGACAGGTGAGCTACCCAGACTTTTTTTAGAGTTTTTATTAGATTTTATTTTTCTCCTTTCCTTCCTTCCTTTCTTTCTTCCTCCCTTCCTTCCTCCCTCCCTCCCTCCACCCCCTTCCTTCTCTCTCTCTCTCTCTCTCTTTCTCGCTCTCTCTCTCTCATTCATTCATTCATTCATTTTTGAGAGTGAGAGCATGAGCAGGGGAGGAGCAGAGAGGGAGGGAGACAGAGGATCTGAAGCAGGCAGGCTCTGCGCTGACAGCAGAGAACCCAATGTGGGGCTCTAACTCATGAACTGTGAGATCGTGACCTGAGCTGAAGTAGGAAACTCAACCGGCTGAGCCACCCAGGCGCCCCAAGGTTTGTTTTTTTTTCTAAAGAGAGGTTTACTTTTTCCAGGGGTAGGTGATATTTCAAAATATGCTGCCTTTCAAGCTAAAGGTGCAAATGTTTGCTTTCTTAACATGGAGCTATTTCCCCCTAAGTTGTTTCCTGACAGATACCTTTTTAATAGTAGCAGAAACCTTTGGGCATTTGGAAGACTTAGGTGCAAGTAATATTTTTACTTCCCTTAGTCATCTTTAGCTACTACATTGTGTTAACAGTCATTTTTACAGTTAACAAAGATTTTACAGATGTGAATCAGTAACCCTTGAAATTTCTTCTTTCTGAAACTGTTACTTATCTGTACAGTGACAGGGTTGAATCGAATTATTTCTAAAGCCCTTAGGAATTTCTAACATTCTATTACTCTGAAATTAATTTCCAAAACTAGGATTCACAACTTTTGGAGAATACCTTTTTAAAGTTAGAAAACAGTTTGTTGTGTACACCTAGACCTGAAAATGTGCCTATTAGAAAACAAAACAAACTTGTTCCAATTCTGGATAAACTGGAGTACCTTAAAATATTCGTAAAATTGAGGCACCTGGGTGGCTCAGTCGGTCAGGTGTCCAGCTTCGGCTCAGGTCGTGATCTCATGATTCACGAGTTCAAGTCCCATTTCGCGCTCTGTGCTGACAGCTCAGAGCCTGGAGTCTGTTTCAGATTCTGTGTCTCCCTCTCTTTCTACTCCTCCCCAGCTCATGTGTGCGCGCGCGCTCTCTCTCTCTCTCTCTCTCTCTCTCTCTCTCTCTCTCTCTCAAAAATAAATAAACATTAAGAATTATTAATAAATAAACATTTTTAAAAAATAAGTAAATGCCTCTTTCTTATTGGGGGCTGACAAATTTTTTTTTTCTTTGATTACAGATACTGTGAGAGTCGACGAAGGGTTTTGTTACAGCATGTGCATGAAGGCTATGAAAAAGATCTGTGGGAGTACATTGAGGACTGAGAATGGCCCTGCATAAAATGAACTCTGAAAACTTTACCATCTAGAGTGCTCATGCAATTAAAACAAAACAAAACAAACACAAACAAGGAGGCACTAAGCCTGTTCTGACGCCTCTGGTCTATAGTACCAGAATTCTGTTTTGTTAACGGAAAGTTTAAGTAAATTATATTGTAATAAAAAAAGGTAGATAAACCATTGTACAACAGTATTCTAGGCCGCCAACAAAAGTGTGACAAACACACTAAAAAGCCCTCCAACTTTAACTTGTAACGTAGCTTCATTCTCAAAGCTGACTCCTTTTTTTTTTCTTTTTCTTTTTCCTGAGTATAGTACAGTTAAAATTTAAAACAGCTCCTTGACACTGCTTTTCATGTCCAAACCAGCCATTTTGTTGTACTTTGGTAAAGGACCTCTTCCCCTTCCTCCCTTACACATACAAATACACCCACACACACAGACTGACTCTCTCTCTCTCATACCCCAAGGTCATGAGTGAATTAGTGAATTAGTTCCTTGTAAAGAAAATTCTTGGGGCGGGGAAGGGGGTAGGCAGCAGGAGGAATTAAACAAAAAAACACAAAAAAACTTTGTATATGACTTTTAAAACAAGAGGACAACACAGTATTTTTCAAAATTGTATATAGCGCATATGCATGGACAAAGCAAGCGTGGCACGTGTTTGCATAATGTTTAATTACAAAAAATATTTATTCTTTAAAAATCTTCAAGATTATGTCTATTTGCTGTGCATTTTCTTTCAGTTTGCTTTATCTTTCCAGGGTTGAGGGTTGGGATAAAGGTATGTTGGTTTAGCACCTCTGGAAGACCTAATGAGCTCTTTGGTTTCCCTTTCCTGAGATTGCTTTGCCCTTTCTCGTTTGGTATGCCCATTGCTGGCCAGGGGCCTCATGCCTTGAATTCCAGCTCTTGATCAGGGACAGGGAAGTCAAGCTCTGACTAAATGCCATGGCCTGATAAGGGCTGTAACAGGGAGGTTTTTGCTGTATTTCAAGAATGACCCAGTCCCAGCCTCCTCCCCTTCCATGGCCTCATCCATCTACCTAAGCCTTTGTGCGCCCCTGTCATGCACACACCTGAAGGCTTCCTATGCTCCCTATCACATCCAGAGGAAACATTTCAACTTTTTCCCCCCTTAATTGCTGCTTTGAGCCTTTTAAGATTTTAGTTCTGGCTCTTCTCTCACCCCTTCTTTACATTAGGGTGTCAAATAGAATGTTTTTGCTTTAAATATAAATATAAATAAATAGCCATTCACTTAGTTTCAGATTGTGAATTTAAAACGGCAGATACTGAAATTGCTTGTGTGTGTTGCTGTGGGTTCAGTTTGAAGGAGAACACCCCTAGAACATAATATTCCCATCTAGTGCATTTAAATAGAAATCAATGAGTTTGCTTCTTTTCTATTGTCAGCAGATAGGAGAATTAATAATGCATTTTAGCTGTGATGTCCATTTTTATGAAATTTCTACTAAGAGCTATGTTAAAAGTAAAGGATGGTGGTGGTTTTATTAACTATATACCTGTTTAGGCCATTCTGGCTGTGGTATTTTTCAACAGGTCAGCATCCCTAAATCTGTCAGTTTTCTACAGGAGTGCAGAGTGAATTAGGCAACTAGATCAAGAGGTCTTCATATTAAATACCAGTTTTGGTGACCTCTTTGTCTTCCTTTCAATGTCTTGCGCCTAGGGAGTGTTTACCATTTGTGAGGCAGCTTTGTCTGCTCTTGCATTGTACATCTTATTACTCCATTGGGAAGTAGGTTCACTTTCCTCTGGCCTTTTGCCTAAGTTAGGCTTTGCTGAATCAACCCTACTTTTCCTTTTAGAAAAAGGTTGTTACATGAGATGTACTTGCAACTGTTCTTTTCCCATCAAAAATCAGTGAATGTTTGCTGAATATATTATGCTGCTTCCTTAAACCACTTGTCGCTTTAGGATCAACTTTACCCGTACCTCTCATCCTCCCCTCCCTTGCCACCTCAGGTGCAAATCTGAACTCAGTGTCTGCTTCCAGTCTCTTCTCCTCCCCTCCGCCCCCATCATTCATTTGACTTTATTTTAAATGACTGCATCAATCTTAAAATACATTTATTGAAACTAAGGAGACTTTTTTTTTTTTTTTTAATAGAAAGCTTGAATGAGTTCCTTTCCCTGGTAACTTTGAAAAGCAGCCAGAGTTGCTATCTAGATATATGTGGCTTCCCTTAAAACGTTTTGTGTATGTGTGGTGTTTTAAAAACTCTTACCAGTTAACTGCAGTATCTAGGTTTCAGTGTCATAAATCCTCTTTACATGCTCCCCTTGCAACAAGTATCCAGAAACAGTGTGTGCACTTCATAATATCAGCCCCTACCCATGGAGGAACAGTGCTTTTTAGAGATGCTTTTTAGTTTCAGTGTTGGCATATTACCTAAGGGTATTGCAGTTGTGGGTGCATTCCCTAATTTGTATGGATCAAGGTGAACTGGCCTTTTCTGAACTTCCAAGCTTTTAACAGCTATCTCCATGTTTGACAGAATTCCCTGAGTTCATTGCTTTCATTGTTAGTAGCTTCAGTGACCCCAGCTGAGATAGGCAAGCCGTATTGAATGACAGCTTCCCTATTTCTACCTAAGTCTTTTAGTCAGAGGGCTCTATTCACGGTAAGCACCAGGGTCTCCTTGTCTTCTTGAGGGCAGTTAACATTGTCTTTTGAAAGTGCATGATGCTTCATTTGAACAATTCATTGAGCAGTAGATGGACTTTAAATGATTTTCAATAAAATTTTGATCCAAAGCTCAGGATACACACAGTGGTAAAATTGAGTAGCATATAATATCATCAGACCCTAAATTCTGTGTAATTTGCAACCCAGATTGTATGTGTTTTATGTGTGTTTAAATAAATATATTAAATACACATGTGTATACATACACACATATATAACAGATCCAAGACAACTGACTTGATTTGAAATGGTTGAATCTGCAGTGTAAAATGTGATTCAGCCATGATTAGGAACTGAAATTTAGTACAAGAGAGAAAAGGACTTGATGTAACAAAATCTTTTAGCTACAGATCCCGGTATAGAGCACTTGGGGGAAGGGAGGGGGCGGGTTGGTGAGACAATCAGATCGGTAAATTGATTAAATGCTCCTAACCCTGTAATTTTGTGCATAGAGCACCCTGTGCTGTGGAAATAACTGTTCTTAGATTTTCATTGTAACTGGACTGTTCAGGTTGCCCAGAGGGAAAGAACATTCCTAATTCTAATAAAATAAACTTTTATTTTGTTATTCCATTAGTTACTTATGTTTATTTTTATAGTTAAAAAAAAAAGACATATTGGTGGCCCAAGTCACCTATTTTATGTGCCTTATTCACTGTTCCTACTTAATATAAAATGTTGAGATTTGGTTCAGTTTCTTTGCAGGGAACTGTGAATGAGACCATCCCCAACAATTACCTTGGTTAATGAAGCCTTTAGAGCATTTTCTGAAAGCTTTCCAATTTTTGTCTTGAACATTGAATTTAAATTGCTTTTTGTGTTGTAACAGTGATATTAGATGCTCAGTAGAGTTTGTCAGTTTTGTAAGCATGAAATATTTTAAAAGTCATTGAAACTCCCTCACATTGCTTCCATTTAGTTCACTCTTAAAAGCTAGTATCTCCTGTAGGGATGGAGGGAGAGCTTTCTTAAAGAAGGTCCCCATAAGTCGGAGATCTCCATCACTGATCAATTCTAGCCAAGTCCTAATTTTAGGACAATTTGATTTGGTTTTATTCAGATCTATACTTAATGAGAGCTCATGTATCACTTTATCTTCAAAGCACTTTAACTTCTGTTGCTGTCTACAGAGGTGTAGAAATTGCTCTGTTTTACAAAAGAAAATAAGGCTTGACAAAATTTAAGTAACTTGCCCAGGATTTCACAATTTCTTCTGTCACTCAGTCAACATTGTACTACCTCCTTGTTTATTAGTTTGGTCTCAGTATGACCTAGCATTCAGTACCAGGAAAGGTGGTTCTTAACTATGGCATTGTGCTTTTAAACTGCATAAAAGACCATATGAATGCCTGTCACTGCTCCTGTTTGAGGAATGTTATGTACTCTTCCTGATCTTTAATTTGTTGAGGCAGAGTATGCAACTAATGTGGCTCTGTGTTTTGCCCAATCAAAGGAAACTAGCCATGAGGAAAAAATAGCCCTTCCCACCTTGCTGATTAGGACCATCCTCATGGGAAGACTCACATGAGATAGTTGAGGGTAAATGGTTCAGCATTTATTTGGTTTGATATAATGGCCAAGGGATTTACAGTTATTGGTCTGGTTATTTGCTCAAATGAATTTTGGATAGTCTACTGGAACTTGTTACAGAATTTGTTTTATAACAACTGAAAATGTACAAAACAGCTGATATCTATTTGTTCTCAGCATCTCTTAGAGCTGGACGATGTATGGAGCTTTAAGAAGATAAGTAGTGAGCATTATGGGGAAATCTTGACTTCGGGAACAGGAAAAAGCATGGGACTGTCAGATTTTGTCAGGTTTCTTCGGCGATAAAGCTGGTGTATTTCTGGTTCTTTTTAAGGAATTTGCTTCTTAATAACCCAAGATGAAATCACTAACTTGGAAATGCTCAACTGGAAATAAATAGTGGCTATTATAGGAGTAAACAGACAACTTCTGAGTTTTAATTTTTTGCTTTTTGTGGAATTAAATCTTTAAGGCAACTGTTGGTCTTTCTCTAGGCAGTGGCAGGGTGGGAAAAATACTATGAGATTCATTTGAAAGGGAGTTTTTAGACTATGATTAAGCCATAGATATGCTTGTTTAGGTAGGGCCATTTTCAGAGTAGGAGCCAATTAGTATAAATCAATCACACATTGATATGTAGCAGCTCTGAAAATGTCAAAAGCACAACTTTATTACAGTAAAAATCAAGGGGTCCCAAGGAACTCGTATCTGCAAGAGCCAGGTGAATATTTTAATAAAAGATTACAGTGGGTTAAGTGGGCTCTGAGCGGAGCATGTGAAATACACATGTGAATTCTCAATTTTGAGATGTTGGTAATTTACAATAATCTTAAGTATAGGTCAAAGAAAAATTACACTTGGGCCATATTATTTCTCAGTTTGTGTTAATCTTGGGTTGCAACTTGATGCCACTGACCATCTGACATCCTGGAATCACCAAGTAGCTTTAGAAGAACAAAACCTAATGCCTAGGTCCCACCCCAGAGATTATGATTTAATTGGGGGTTGCATCATGGGTGTCAGTTTTTAAAGTCCTATTCCCACCCCATCCCTGCTGATTGTACAACACAGTTTGAGACCTGCAGACAAGGTGGGGACAGTTGGTCTAGACATTTGTGTGGTTGCAAGAGAGTATAGGTGAGCACTCCAGGTCATAAGGGACAATGGATTTGTGGCAAATTGACAAGCTCAGGAAAGGGCTACACTGGAGGCCATGGCTGAGTGGGGTTTTGTGGATTGCTGCCTTTTAAGAGTCTAGCGTGAAGAGCCCAATTTTTGTTTTTCGTCAGTTTTCTGGTATTTGGTCTGCCTTGGAAAAAATAATTCATTTCACAAAACCAAAAGAACTGTAGAACTGATGAGCAGAGTAAAATGTTCACATCAATTGGCAGTATATTTATTCTCTTCCCAAGGGGGAGAAATCTATCTGGGAAGTAGATTAGCGTAGGGTTTGAGCAAAGGTAGTTGGGTGGTTCTAAGCAAAGCTGTCATTAAGCTATTTGTGTCAGGTCAATGTACAATTCCACTTAACCACTGAGAGTTCAATTCAGAGCCCTTAGACTCTCAAGCTTCTCACTGTTGATGTCATTCTTGGGTGTTAAAGCAGTGGATTTTCCTGTTTCTTAGTCCCAGTGTAGTATTGTGGGAAAAAATACCAATATTTCTCAGCCATAGTTTTCTGCGGGCTTTTCTTTTGTAAAATGGGGATACAAATAGGAGCTATAACTTGTTGAATGCTTCTTGCCAGATGCCTTATGTTATCTGTATCTTATAAGCAGCCCTAAACAGAGTAGGCATTCCTATCTTATAAATGAGAAAACAGGTTCATACATAATTAACCCCAAAATTACAGAGTTTATGGCAGGGTCATGCTTGTCTAATTCCATGTGTTCATTCTATCATGTTCTTTTGTCTGTTGTACAGGGATATTATGAGGATCAAAGAAAATTAGTTGGAAAACAAAGCCTAGTTATAAATAATAAGGATACTAGTACTAATTTAGGAAAAAAAAAAATCAGCTATCTCCTAGACACCCAAAGGCAGGATGAGATTGGATGCAGGAACTAAACTGGCATTGTTTATCCTCTGTACCTCCACGTCATTCGAACAGCTCCTGCTTTTCCAGGCAGTTCCCCTGTAGCCCCAGGTGTTACATATTAACTGTGCCAGACACATGAAACAGAACCAAACAACCATGGAACAGGATCATTGGTACAAATGTGGCTCTTGAGAGCTTACCCCTGTGGATTAGGAGGCAGATCTTGGGAGATGATGGGTTGCTAGCTGCACATCACAAAAGGCATCTTCAACACAACCAAAATGCCCTGAATTTTTTCTTTTGCAAATAAATGTAAGGAATTAGTATATAATAGACCATTATGGCTAACTTTTTTAGTGTTTACTAATTGCTTCAGGTCCATCTTTTTAAACTCACAAGCCTGGCTGACTCTGTTCGTAGAGCATGTGACTCTTGGTCTGAGGGTCATGAGTGCAAGCCCCATGCTAGGTGTAGAAAGTACTTTAAAAATAAAATACAACCCTATGAAATAGTTACCATCCCCATTTTTTAAATAAGAAAACAGAAGCTCAAAAAAGGCAGGGAACTTTCCTAAAGTAATCCTTTTGTATATGGCAGAAAGAAAATTCTAACCTAGGATCCTTCAGTCAACACCCACGGTGTCAAGCACTGTTCCAGGCACTGGAGGCCCAGCAGTGAACAAAGGGTCTGCTGGTTGGTCCTAAACTCTTAATCCTGATTCTACATAAAGACTCGATGGATTGCCGACCATCACCAAGATGGTGGCAGAGCTGGAAGCATATTTTGACCACTACACTGTAATTTCATCACACTAGTCGCTTCTGAGCCTTGCCAAAAGTACCTGCTAAAATTACATAGACTGGTTAAGGGATTTCAAGTCTTAGATTGCTCTGGAGACTCAATGACCAGTTGCTATTTTGGGCTATTATCTACTCAAAACATGTTTATTTTGTTATTAACCTCATACTCTGAGAAGGACCCAAAGTATGCCTTTTCTCCCTCACTTTTGAGAGCCAACCTAGTGTTTTATTGAGAGTTGCAAAGCAAGCACTATATTTTCAAACCCTCTTCGGAAGGCCAATGTTATCTATTCTGAGCTGATGATTTGGTTTCCTGTGCACAAAGTAACATTTCTTGGCTTGGGGTCTTATTTGACACCTGTGTAACAGCAATATTTGCTTTTCAACCTGCCTGCTTTTTGCCATGGAGTATTTAAGTTTCTTTCAGGGTAGGAATTCTGAAGGTGATCATAGGAATATAAAACTAATTCTGTATAGTAGACAGTTAATTCTCCAGAGAGCTCTGTAGGCTGAAAACTTGCTTTGTAGATTTTAGATTGCCTTCTGATAGCTGAAGTTGGTTTCTGTATGTATAATAATAAAGCTGTTTTCTGGAAGCCACTTCAGTGTACGTTAAACGGCTATTTCTTAGAATTGTGAATCTAGGGATCGTGCAGTGAGGAGTTGGCTCTCTGGAATCAATAGGCCATGGTAGGATTCCTGAGGAGTGAGCGAACACACAGGGTTAGGGTTTCATCCTAAATTACCTGAGGGAACCAACCTAAAAACACCACCTATTGAATTTCCCAGCTTGTCCTTGCAAGGGAGACTCCTATGTGTACTCTCCTTCTGCAGATCACATCATTTGTTCAGAGGGAGTCCAGCATAAAATGATGGCATACATGGAGCACCTTTTGTGGGCCTACTGGGGCAGTGGACATTCTGATGGAATGCTCTAAAATTGTAAGCTCTTGCACATGCTCTCAAGTCATTTAAAACCTGTTTGCTAGTCTTACTGGTATGAACAAAGTTGTTTGCTCATTAATAAATTCCTACCATATGACCCTGCCTTGTGGTTCATTTCTACATTACTAGAGCAAATACTAAAGTTTTCTAATAAAGAAGGAGGCATGACCTGAGTGGCCAACAAAGATGTCTACTTTGGATAGGAAATGAGTTTGTATCTAAAAATCCTGCAACTGGTTTGGAGCATTGTAAAGGTCATGGCTGCAAATATCAGGGAATGGGCATAATGAAGAGTGATAGTGTTCTACATGCCTTTGAAGAATTGATTTTTACTTTTTTTTTTTTTAACTAGCTTGTAATAGAATAGGTTAATTCTTGTACCATCTATTCATGTTAAAATCACATTAGTACAAGTCAGTGCCTTACGATGGTCAAATGGTTGCTCACTAACCAATGGAAATAAACTACTGTTTCAACAAAATTGTGTCACAGATTCTAAATGCTATTTCTTTGGGACACTCAATTGTGTGTCCTTTAAGATAAATTCTATAATCAAGGGCCTAGCCCTGAAAAGACACTGAGGAGAACAGATCAGATAGGTCAGTAAAGGTTTGGAGACAGGTGATCTTGGAATAGGAATCCTCCACTACCTTTGTTTTAAATTGATATGTAGAAATCAATATATCATAAAATGCACACATGTTAAGTTTGATGTTTTGACAGTTGTATACACCTGTGTGATAACCCAAAAGAAGATATAAAACATTACCATCAACCCAGAAAGTTCTCTTGTGCATCTTTCAAATAATCTCCATTCCCATCTCTAATAACTTTTTGCTGATTTTTATCATTAAAGGTTTATATTGCTTGCTTTTGGAGTTTATATAAATGGAATCATATAATACGTATTCTTTTGCATCCGGCTTCTTCTTTCACTTAACAGTGCTTTAAAGATTCAACAACATTGTTGTATGTATTGGTAAATCATTATTTATTGCTAAGTAGTATTTCATTCTATAAATATACCACAATTTGTTTATTCATTCTCCTATTGATGGACTTTTAGGTTGTTTCCAGTTTGGGGCAATTATGAATAAGGCTGCTATGTATATTCTTATGTAAATTTTAAAATTTTGTTTTGTGGATACATGTTTTCATTTCTCTTGGATAAATGCCTAAGAGTAGAAACTTACTGAGTCATATGGTAAGTGTGTATTTAACTTTTTAAGAAACTGCCTTCCTGTTTTCCAAAGTGATTTACCATTTTGTACTCCCATCAATGATGTATGAGAGTTCTAGTTGCTCCATACCTTTGTCAGCATTTGCTGTTGTTAGTGTTTTTTATTAGCCAATTTAGTAGGTATGAAATAATTCTGTGATTTTAATTTGCATTACATTTCCCTGGTAATTAATGATGTTGAGCACTTTCATATGCTTATCTTACATTTGTATATCTTTCGCAAAATCATTCATGTCTTTTCCCGTTTTAAAAATTGGATTGTCTTTTTATTGTGATTCTTATTCTGTGAATTCTGGATACAAGTCCTTTAACAGATATATGTGCTGTGATTTTTTTGTTTGGTTTGTAGACAAAGGTTATCCACTTTCTTATTGGGATATTCTGATGAGCAGGAATTTTTATTTTGATAAAGTCTACTTTATCATTTTTTTCTTTTATGGTTTTATGATCTCCAGGTCACAAAGAACATATTTTCCTCTAAAAGTTTTATCATTTGGGGTTTTATGTCTGCAATGGATCACAGATGGTCAATGATCCATCTCAGTAGTTTTAAGCTTTACATCTATGGTTTGGAGTTTTACATTTAGGTATATGATCCATCTCAAATTAATTTTTGTGTTCAAAATGAGGTTTATTTCAACATGGATATCCAGTTCCAGCAACATTTTTTAAAAAGGTTTTTCTTCACCCATTAGGTTGGCTTGGCATCTTGGTTCAAAATCAATGGACTGTGTGTGTGTGTGTGTGGTTATTCTAGACTATTCTTTAGTCTGAGGAACTTCTTTCAGCATTTCTTATATTGTAGTTTCTCTAGAGATCAATTATCTCAACACTTATCTGTCAGAGGATATTTTTATTTTACTTTTATTTTTGAGGGGTATTTTAGTTGGATATAGTATACTATGTTTACCTTTTCTTTCTTCTTTCAGTACTTTAAAGAAGTCATTTATTTGTCCTCAGGTCTCATTTGTTTCTGGTCAGAAGTCATCATTTTTATTTCTTTACCTTTGCATAATGTGGTTTGCCCTCCCTCAATGATTATATCTGTTCTTTATCTTTGGTCATTAGCAGATTGAGTAGGTATGTTTATCCTTGTATGGAGTTTACTGAATCTCTTGGGTCTGTGTTGATGTTTTTTACTAATATTGGATATTTCTTGGCCATTATCTTCAAATATTTCTTTTGTTCCATACTCTCTTGCCTCTTTTCTCCTTCTGGGACTTGAACTCCATATATATATATATATATATATATATATATATATGTGTGTGTGTGTGTGTGTGTGTGTGTGTGTGTGTGTGTGTATATATGTGTGTGTGTGTGTATATATGTATATATATATACATATATACACACACACACACATATATATATATACATATTAGATGATTTCATATTATCCTACAGATCTCAGATGATAATCCTCCCATTCTTTTCTCTTTTTGTTCTCAGTTTGGATACTTTCCATTTAGCTTTTCCATTAGCAAATTCCCTAATGCTTTCCGGCTAACTCCATCTAAGGAATTCTTTATTTCTGATATATTTTTCTTTCTTTAATAAACTTTTTTTTTAAGTAAACTCTACCCCCAGTGTGGGGCTTGAACTCATGACCCTCAGATCAAGAGTTGCATACTCCATGAGCCAGCCAGGCACCCCTGATGTTGTATTTTTCTTTTCTGGCATTTCATTATGTTTGTACAGTTACATGTTTCTGTTAAAATTTCCCCCATTTCTTCATGGATGTTGCCCACATTCCCACTAGATTTTTTTTTGTTTTTTTTAGAATTTTCATCACAACTATTTAAAAAACTCTATTAATTCCAGTATTTGGCTCCCATCAGATTTTTTTTTTAGCGTTTTAATCACAGGTCTTTTTTTGTTTGTTTTGTTTTGTTTTAGTGTTTATTTAGTTTTGAGATAGGGGGAGACAGAGCATGAGCAGGGGAGGGGGAGAGAGAGAAGGAGACACAGAATCTGAAGCAAGCTCCAGGCTTCGAGCTGTCAGCACAGAGCCTGACGTGGTGCTTGAACCCACAAACTGTGAGATCATGACCTGAGCCGAAGTTGGACACCTAACTGACTGAGCCACCAGGTGCCCCTAATCACAGTTATTTTTAAAGATCCTGATAATTCAATATCTAGGTTGTCTCTAGTGCTGCTTCTATTGAACCTTTCTTCTGTTATGGTAGATCTCATTATCTTGCTTTTGCACATGTCTTTGATTTGATTGTATACTGGACATTTTGTGTAAAAAACAGGAGAAACTGAAGAAAATATTCTTACCTTCAAGATGAGGCATGCCTATTTTTCTTTCAGCCTACTTGAGTAGTGGTTCAGTAAATCTAATGTATATCTGACCTAGATCTGGGCTTTATTGTGGCTTTAGTTTGATTTGGTTCACCACTAGCTTCAAATGTTTTGAAGACAGAGTCAGAAATTTCCCTTCAATAACCTCTGAGTTTGGGGCATTGGCAAAATTGCAGAGATCTAACTTTGCTTCACAGCCAAGTTATCAATCTTTGGAAATGTGAGAGATCTCCCCTTTCCCGTGGAAACTGTGGACAAACTGACATAGCTGCCAGGTTTTTTTGGTCACTGGGATGGGTCATGGGAAGGTATTTCTGTCAGTTCCTACACATGCCCTACCCTTAGTCTTTTGAAGAATAATGTCCACAGTGCTTCAGGGATGGGTCTCTCAGCATCCCTGCCCCACTCTTAGCCTTCAAGAGTGCCTCTGAAGGGTTTCTCAGTGCTCCTGCCTTGCTCATTCATTTTTAAAGGGTATCTTGCACTTGGGAGAGGCTCTACTCACCTCAAACACAGGACTGATCTGTCTCAATTCCTATTATCTACCCTACTCCCACTTTTCAGTCTCTTACCTCCCTGTAGTTGGTTAAGATCCAAAAGCTAAGATTGGTGAATGGATGTAGGCTTTCTCTGTAGATTTGGGTCCTCTAGATGCTTATGTCGTGCTAGTCTCTATGGGTCTGTTCAAATTTTGTTAAATATCAACTGGTTTCTCTTTATTCCCCTATTGTGGATTCCTCTTCCCAGCATAGTTCAGCCAGGAATATGAGCTGCTATAAGGCTCTTCTCTCTTCTGAAGGACTTAGCACTTTCTGGAGGTTGGTTCATTTATGTTTATGTCCTTATCTTTCTGATGAGTTTAAAAGTTTTTTGGTCTTCTAGCTAAACTGTCCTTTTGTTTGCTAGGATGGGAGCTATATCCTCTTGTGTTTTTCAACATCCAAATCAGAAGTGAATTCCAGGAATGAGAGCTTTCAAAATGGCTTCATTTACATATTTCATTAACTGGTTTTTAAAATTAAAAATAAATGGATAAGAAAAACTCGAATTTTATAGAATGGTAAACAATGAAAAACAGTCATCTTCCCATTCTATTTCCCCCTCCACCCTCTCTGTTACAGATGTTACAGAGACAAACATCATTACCAGTTTGTGATTTCTTCTCAAAATTCTATTCACACAATGTGAATATTCCACTTGCCACCTTATTTTGAAGAAATAGAAGCATACTATATTTTTTACACTTTTTGTTTTCCATATAACTATTTCACCATCTTAAAGCCTTCTAGGGGCGCCTGGGTGGCTCAGTCGGTTAAGTGGCCGACTTCGGCTCAGGTCATGATCTCGCGGTTTGTGAGTTCGAGCCCCGCGTCGGGCTCTGTGCTGACAGCTAAGAGCCTGGAGCCTGTTTCCGATTCTGTGTCTCCCTCTCTCTCTGACCCTCCCCCGTTCATGCTCTGTCTCTCTCTGTCTCAAAAATAAATAAACATTTAAAAAAAAAAAAGCCTTCTACAGGCTATAATATGTGTTAGCATGGATGTACTTGGGTTTATTTAAACAATCCCTGGTGATGGACATTTGAGTTGTTGCCAGTATTTTTTCTCACAATGCAGTATATATTCTTTTGATGTTGAGTATATGTATAGGAATGGGTATATTTAAAGTGTTTCATGGAGTGCCTGGGTGGCTCAGTCGGTTAAGTGTTGGACTTTGGCTCAGGTCATGGTTTTACAGTTGGTGGGTTCAAGCCCCGTGTTGGGCTCTGTGCTGACAGGTTGGATTCTCTGCCTCCCCTGCTGTCTCTGCCCCCTCCTTTGTTCTCTCTCTCTCTCTCTCTCTCAAAAATAAACATTTAAAAAAGTGCTTCATGAAGGCTCCTGGAGCTTCATATTATTTTATAGTGTTTCCCCAGGTGTTGGCTGGGCCCTTACGAGTTGGTGGCATGAGTTTTGGGAGGAACAGTATCATACAAGAGGCATAAGGTGCTAGAGGGTTGCCTAGTAGGTGGCATCAGAACAAAGCTTGCTGTTAGACCCTATCAGTCTTCCTTCTTCCCTCCCTCTCTTCCATCCTTTCTTCCCTCCTCTTTTCCTTTTCCTTTTTTTTTGGGGGGGGGTATAACTCCTTATACATATATTGGGGATTCCTGTCCTGCCTCCCCAGGCCCCACCATGGGGGAGAAAAAGATGAATGTCATTTTGTTTGGAATGCTTTAACCAGCTATATGACTGAAATGATCCTGATAAGCAAAATTACATCCAAGGAGGATTTCTAAGGGAAATGAAGCATGATTTGTTATACAAGAAACAGTGTCTATGTGATTCTGGGATCTTCCTGGGAAGATGTTATGTTTTTTGAGGAATTTGTTTCTAATTACCTATGTAATTAAAGCACATTATGCTTAGTTATTGCAATTTGAGAAACCAACATGCTTTCTTATGAAAAAGGCCATTGGACAGAAAGTGCTCCATCTTTCTCCTATGAGAAAGGGATCAAAGGAGAGAGATAAAAACGTACGACAATAACAACATCTGTTTACTTAGTAACACAGGCATCAAGAATGTCAGGTAGTCCTGACAGGACCCCTTTCAGGGAGATTTTATATACTGGGAAGTGTGTTCATGAGCTTCTCAAAAACATCTGCTTCCCAAAGACTCTCCATCTCAGTAATTGGTAGTACTATTCATCTAGTTGCTTTTAAATTTAGAAACCTAGTGATTTTCCTGTGATATCTATCCCCGTTTCTCTCGTTCTCCCATATCCAATTCTACACCATGGGAAATTTGTTTTACCTCCTACCATCCACTTACTTTTTCTCCTTTTCTTTTAGCATCACTCTAGTCCAAGTGAATGATTTTATCGAACCTTGTTTGCAATATCCTTTAGTCTCTCCTAGATGATCAATTCTTGTCCCTCCTCTTGATTCATTTTCCACTCATTAGCTAACATGAACTCTTTATTTTTTTAAACTTTATTATTATTTCTAGTATCTCTGCATCTAACATGGGGCTCAAACTCACAACCCCGAGATCAAGAGTCACATTCTCCACAGACTGAGCTACCCAGGCGCCCCTAACAGGAACTCTTTAAATGTTAATTCTGACCATGTCACTCTTTGCTCAGAACTCTCTAGTGCCTTCCCAATCCCCTTAGAATAAAATCCCTCATGTGAGCTCTGTGGATCTACACCACTAGTCTCTCCTACCTCTCCACCTCTTGTAAACAACTCCCTTCCCCTTTCTTCTTTCTAGCCACACTGGTCTTTTTATGCTACAAATTGGCCAAACTTCTTCCATCCTCAGGGCCTTTGCACAAACTCTTCTTTTGCCTTAGGATTCTTCCCAGGCCTGACCACTTCCTCAGCCCCCTCCCCAAGCTAATGCCTTATCTCCTAGATTTCATTTTAAAATCTCTTACCCAGGGAAACTTCTCTGTCCAAGCAAGTCTATATTGGATCTCCCTGTTATTCACTTTTCTATTCTATATTTCTTATTAGCACTTACCATGATTCTAATTACATAGTAATGTAGTTCTTTTCATTTAATTTTATTTTTCTCTAATTGGAATAGGTAATACATCCGTTGGATACAAAATTCAAATTGTACACAAGGTATAGAACAAAAAGTCTCTTCTCTTCCCTGTCCCTTTGCTATCCAGTTCTCCTTACAAGTTTAGCATTTTGAATATACTTCCAGAGATATTTTCTGAGTACACAAGCAATTATATACATAATATTCCTCTTGATTTTTTCCTTCTCCTCATTTAACAGATATTATATACATTTTTTGCACTTTGGTTTTATCTGTTAATAATGTATCTTGGCAATTCTTTTATGACAATATGTAAATAGTTGCCTCTTTTTCATGTGCCAGATAATATGGACTTACCATAAATGTTTAACCTCAATCATTAGGCATTGAGGTTGTTTTCAGGCTTTGGTTACTACAAACAATGCTGCATTGAATAATTTTGTATGTAAAGTCATTTCCCACAAATATACCTATAGAATAAAATCCTAGAATTGAAATAAGGGAATTAAAGTTTATGCGCATTTTAAATTTTGGTAGTTATTTCCAAACTGCTCTTAATGGAGGTTGTATCAATTCACATTCTCACTAGCCACAGATGAAGAATGCATGTTTCCTCACAACTATGTTAGTGAAATTTTTTTCTTTGCCAATGTAAGAGGTGTAAAGTATCTCTTGGAAACTTTAATTCGCATGTTCTTTCTTCCTTGCAAAGTTGTATTTTCATGTTTAACAGCCATTTGTATTTCTTATTTAGTGAACTGTTTGTTCATAAATTTTGCTGGTATTATTAATGTCTGACTTCCTCTCTCTACTTTAAGGTTGGTGCTGTGGGTGCCGGGATCCTGTTACAGTTGTGTTCATTACATAGTTCCAGGTACTAGGATGAATGGAACCCAAAATGATTGGCTCATGTCAGGCAGTAGTCAAGTTCACAGCTATGTTTGACTCCAAAGCCCACACCTATTTCCACGATCACTCACAAGAAAGACTAATCATTTAGTTCACCATACCAGGGGCCAGATGGGTAATGTCAAACGGCTGAAGTGTGCCAGGACATGGACTGTGGCAACATGGCGAACCTATCTTCAGTTGCATCGTTTTTCAGATCCGTTTTATTGCCATTTAGGAATGGAAGCCCATTGTCGGATGTTTATATGCCCCCGAGGCCGGGTTTCTGGCTTTCCTGCGAAATCTCCTTTTTAAAAAAATTATTTCCCATCAAAACAAGACTTGCTCCAACACAGCCTACCGGCAGCGGGTTTGCAAATTCTGGCGTAAACAAGAGGGGGAGCCTGATGAGGCGAATACCTCAGTTGGACAGTGACAGCTAAGAAAGGAGATTTTTATGAATGTCTAGAATGGGGCTCTCTGCCCTAGTGTTTGGGGACCGGAATTCCCGGAAGGCTTGAAATAAACGCAAAGTGGCGTCGGTACTGGGCAGGGCTAGGCGCCGGGAGGACTGCGCGGCCTTCCCAGCTGTGTCCGGCAGTTCCAGCCAGCGAGGCCCCGGGTTTCTCCAGCAGTTTCCAAGACAACGGCGTGGGAGTGGTGATGGGGTTGCCCTGGGTTTCTCCAGCAGTTTCCAAGACAACGGCGTGGGAGTGGTGATGGGGTTGCCCCGGATGAAGAGAACTGCCTAGGCATTCCTTCACCGGGTCCATCACCGCCACTTCGGTGGAGCGGGACCCAACCCTTTCCAGGTTCCCCGAAAACCCTCTCAAACGAGACGTTCAGCCCCCGGATCTATTTCCTTCCCCGCTCAGGCCCCTCCTACCATTTCCGTTTGCCTGGTTGTCTGGGAGACGGCCAATTTCCGGCCGGGAAGTGGTGGGCGGAGCCAAGATGGCTGAGGAGAGACTCGCGACGGTGAGCGTAGAGATTCTCCTTAGGGTCCCGGCCGCTAGGCGGGGCAGGGCCGGGACGGGCGGAGCAGAGTGGCGAGTTAGGCTTGCGGGCGACCCGTGTCCCACGCAGCTGCCCCTGGGGAAGTGCGGAGCCGGCTCTGGAGCTGCTCGGGGTGCGCGGGGCGATACCGACTCCCTCAAGGGAGCTGGTCCTCCTGGGACAAGGCTGAATTCTTTGCAGTGCTGGGCCTGGGCTAGGATTGTAGTCCTTCTTGGGGTGCGCCGGACGGAGAAGGGAGATATTCATCAGAAATGGCTCTTTTGCTAGTCCCATCTTCTCTGTCTCACGAGGTTTGGAAAGGAAGCACTACCATTTGTGCAGAGACAATTTTGTTAATCCCTTGGATTAGGGATTGAATATGACCAAGCTTCGAAGCTTTCGGCGTCACTGCCTTCTGCCGGTGGGTCGGGACCATGTTTTCTCTGTTGTGATTAAGTTTAGGAATAGTGCTGTTTGGGGATTCAGCTGAGGCTTGAGTTAAGGCATTGATTAAACTCCGCAGAGCTGCTCTTACAAAGTAACCCAGATGAATGCGGGATCACCCAGTGGTAGTTGTTTGTGAGGTGTATATATTTATAATTGGATCTGATTTCTGTAAAGTTAGCGTGAAACCTTGTCTACTTTGTTTTAGCGTTGGGTTTCAAAGCATGGTCCTCGCATTTGTTAGAATGACTTTATTTATTTATTTTGGAATTTACTGCCCTTTGAAAAACGCTCTGGGAGACATGGGAGACAAAACGTGGGAGACAAACACAGCAGGTTTTGGCTGAATGTTTTACGATTTGGTTTTGGCTTTTGAAGAGCAAGACCAATGTTGTCTGTCAGGGGGACTTGTTTTCTGTTTTCATTTCTAGAGAAGTCAAATTATTTTTAGTGCAGTGGTACAACTCAGTACAGAGAAGGAGGCCCAAGGCAAAGACTTGTTAAGCCTCAAGTTAAAAAGAAAAAAAATTCAATAGCATGATTAGTGTTACTAGGTTTTAGATATTAGAAACATTAAAGGAAATACTTCACCTACATAATCTTAAATGTAAGGCATAATGGTAACACGACACACGACACTGCTACAAATAGAGTTTATTCTCCAGTGTTCGTTGCAGGCAGAGAGATTGGTGTTCATAAACAGAGTATGAACTTGATTTCTGTGATTTTAGAATTTAGAATTTTAGAGTCGATTAGTGTTTTAAAGAGAATGGCTGTTTCAACATGACTGTAGCACTTGAGCCTGAAGTTAACTGATTATTTTCATTATTGTCAAGTTTATTGCTAGCAGTGTTATATTTGTACTAATTTCATCTTTTCATGTTACCACTGCATGGAAATTTGAATTTCTGGCCTTTTTGGAAGTGATCTGATATGTTGTAATAAAATTAAAAGGGCCCAACAGTCTCATTCACTCAGTCAACAGACCTGTAACCCATTGAAATAAAAGCAAAACATAAGCATAAACTGTAAGGGTATTCATTGCAGTATTGTTTACAGTGGCAAAATACTGAAAACAAGGTGAATGCCCATTAATAGGGTAATAGATGACTTCTGATACTTCCATTCTGAGGCATATACGTTTTTAAAGTTTATTTATTTTGAGAGACAGAGCGTGAGTGTGCAAGTGGGGGAGGGCAGAGAGAGAATCCCAAGCAGGCTCTGCACCATCAGTGAGGAGCCCAACGTAGGGCTCCATCTGAGGAACAGCGAGATAATGACCTAAGTTGAAACCAGGAATCCAAGGCTTAACCGACTGAGCCACCCAGCCCCCTGAGGAATATTATGCAGGCATTAAAAAGTGTCAGAACCATAAGGGTGCCTGGCTGACTCAAAGGAGAGTGCAGCTCTTTTTTTTTTTTTTAAAGTTTATTTATTTATTTTTGAGAGAGAGTGTGAGTGGGGGAGGGACGGAGAGAAAGAGGGAGAGAGAGAATCCCAAGCAGGCTCTGTGCTGTCAGCTTGGAGCCTGGTTAAGGGCTCCAAATCTCACAAACCATGAGATCTTGATCTCGGGGTCCCGAGTTTGAGTCCCATGTTGGGTGTAGAGATTACTTAAATAAATAAAACTTAAAAAAAGAACTATATATGTTGACATGGATGCTATACATTTTTCAAAAGCTAGATGTGGAGTGCAGTGTTAACAAAATTTAACTGAGTAGACTTCAAAGGTCCTCCTATTGGCTTTATTCAATGATTCATGAATCAGGCGGCATTCGTTCTAGCAGACAGGAACTCCGAAGAGCTGTACAAAATGAAAGGTTTTCATAGGTAGAAAGGAGTGGGAATAAGGAGGTTATACTAGACAAGGAGGTTGGTTATTGCAAGATCACTTTCCTTTAGGTGATGGCGGGGGCGGCGGGGGGGGGGGTTGTCTATCAGGCATATTACCTCACCAGTACTGATTGGGCAATTTCTGATTGACTGGTTTAGGATTCTGTTCCTGGGAGAGGCAGAAAGAATAATTAAGTCTTGGGTTGTTGACATGGGACTTAATGTAAACAACTCCATTTGGGGCCTTTTTCTTTTTTTAACAGGTGTATAGTGTGTGATCTTAATTTTGTGACACAAAGAAAAACTACATAGATCTGTAGACACAGATGTATAGATGTGAGGGAGAGAAGACTGAAAGACTTAACAGAAGTTTGAACAAATGCATAAGTAAAAATCTAAGAATGCTGTTGTAAAGGCCTTGAGGCCAGGAGACATCCCACTAAAATGGAGTAAAACTAGGCCAGTGTGGGACACACAGAATTTCGAATATGCTACCTAAACTACCAAAGATTATTACTAGTTCCTTAGGAAAACTGGGGACTGGCATTTGTATTTTATTTAAGATTAGGGGTGCCTCGGTGGCTCAGTCAGTTGAGCCTCCAACTCTTGATTTCTGCTCAGGTCATGATCTCACTGTTAGTGGGATTGAGCACGGACAGCACAGAGCCTGCTTGGGATTCTCTCCTTCTCTCTGTCCCTCCCCTACTTGCACGTGCATGTTCTCTCTCAAAAGAAATATCGTTCCAATTTTAGTATATGTGCTGCCGAAGCGAGCACTCTCTCAAAAGAAATAAACTTTAAAATAAAACAAAAAGTAAACATAGCTTTGTTGAAAAAAAAAAAAAGCTTTGTTGAGGTATAATACACATACCATAAAATGTACCCATTTTAAGTGTACAGTTTGATCAATTTTGGTAAATTTATATACTTGTACAACTGTCACCACAATCCACTGACCTCCATCACTCCAAAAAATTCCCTTGTGTCCATTTGCAACCACTTTCTACTCTTCACCCCAGCTGACCGCTGATCTGCTTTCTGTCTCCAACGTTTTGCCTTTTCTGCAATTTCATGTAATCACACACTATGTAGTCTTAATGTATCTGAGTTTCACTTAGCATGTTTGTTTTTTTTTTTTTAAGTTTATTTAGTTTTGGAAGAGAACACAAGCAGGGGAGGGGCAGAGAGAGAGAGGGAGACACAGAATTTGAAGCAGGCTCCAGGCTGTGAGCTGTCTGTCCAGAGCCTGATGTGGGGCTTCAACCCATGAGTTGTGAGATCATGACCTGAGCTGAAGTCGGATGCTTAACTGACTGAACCACCTAGGACGCCCCCACTTAGCGTGCTTTTGAGGCTCATTTATATTGTACATTGCAATTGTACATTGTATATTGGACATCTTCAACTTCATTACTTGTGGGAAACTTGCAGGTGGTTATAACAATTTATGCTTCTACCATCAGTTCCTGTTGCTTACATCCTTGATATTGTTATAGCTTTAAATTCTGTCAGTATAGTGGATATGAAATTAAATCTTAATGTGGTTTTATTTTATTTAAAGGATTTATTTATTCATTATTTAAAAAAAATTTTTTTAACGTTTATTTATTTTTGAGACAGAGAGAGAGCATGAACCGGGGGGGGGGGGGGGGGCTGGTCAGAGAGAGGGAGACACAGAATCTGAAACAGGCTCCAGGCTTTGAGCGGTCAGCACGGAGCCCGACGCGGGGCTCGAACTCACGGACCGCGAGATCACGACCTGAGCCGAAGTCAGCTGCTTAACCGACTGAGCCACCCAGGCGCCCCTGTTTATTTATTTTAATGTTTGTTTATTTTTGAGAGAAAGGGAGAGCGTGAGTGGGAGAGGGGCAGAGAGAGAGAGAGAGAGAATCCGAAGTAGGCTCTGCATGACAGCAGAGAGCCCAATGTGGGGCTCAAACTCACAAACTGTAAGATCATGACCTGAGCCAAAGTCAGATGCTTAGCTGACTGAGCCACACAGGTGCCTCGTAATGTGATTTTAACTGACATTTACCTGATTGTTAATGAGGTGGAGCATCATTGGTTGTCTCTTTTCCTTTTCTCTGCAGTGCCTCTTTCAAATGTTTTACTTGTTTTTCTACTTCACTGTTTTTCTCATTTTTTTTTTTTTTTACTCTTATTTATGTATTTATTTTTGGTAGTTATTTGTAGTTTCTGGCTGTTAATCCTTTGTCATTTTTTTTTTTTGGTTTTGTATTGCATATATCTTCTCTTAGTTTTCTATTATCACTTCCTTTTTGAAACAGGATTTCTTAATTTTAATGTAGTGAATATTTAGATCTTTTCTCAATTGGGTTGTGCTTTTATATCTTATTGAAGTAATCCTTCCCTATCCTATAATTTTTTCTAGAGGTTTTTTCCTAAAGGTTTTTAAATTTGCCTTGTCCATTTTAAGTTTGTTTGTTTTAATTTATTTTGAGAGAGAGCACAAGCCGGAGAGGGGCAGAGAGAAGAACAGACAGAATCTCAAGTAGGCTCCACACCATCAGTGCAGAGCCCGATGTGGGGATTGATCTCACAAATCGTGAGATCATGAACTGAGCCGAGATCAAGAGTCAAATGCTTAACCAACACTGCAATACCTAGGCACCCCTTGCCTTGTCCATTTTAGTCTTCCATCTATTTTAATTCATTTTCATTTTCCTGCGAATTCTTTTCCTCTTTTCTGGGGGGGGGGGGGGGGGGGGGAGATGAACAGAGGAAGACAGAGAATCCCAAGCAGGCTCCACACCCAGTGTGGACCCAGTGTGGTCTCACAACCACGAGATCATGACCTGAGCCAAAGTCAAGAGTCGGACACTTAACTAACTGAACCACCCAGGCACCCCTAAAACTTTTTCTCTTGAAGTCTGTTTTGTTTAATGTTAATATTGCTACTTTAGCTTTATTTTCGTTTCTATTTTCCTAATGTATCTTTTTGCTTTTTCTTTGCCTTTATGTTTTATTTTTTAATTTTTTTTAAAGTTTATTTATTTTGAGAGAGATCAGGGGAGGGGCAGAGAGAGAGGCTCCACACTGTCAATGTAGAGCCCGACACAGGGCTTGAAGTCACGAACTGTGAGTTGGATGCCTAACCAACAAGTGCCCCTTCTTTGCCTTTATGCTTTAGATGTGTCTTTATAGAAGTAGCATTCATCAAGATTTTAAAAAACATCCATCCTGATCATTTAACTGGAGAATTTCATTTTTTCCCTTCATTTTCTTTTGTTTGTTTTTTTTTGGCTGAGTTTCTTTTTGTCTCTCTCATTTCGTTACTTGTAGGTTATATACTCTATTCTTTAGTCTTCCTTTAGTGAGTACCCATTTTTTAATACATATTTAACTGAAAGTTCAAACTCAAAACTGAATAATGTAGGGATTATCAAATGCCTTATTACCCATTGCCTTCTGCCAGTTCATGATATTGTTGTTCACAGATTAAACTTTTGTTTGGTTTATTCAGTCAGTAGATGTTTAGAATACTTATGTATTTTACCAATTCCTTTGCTCCTTCCACCTTTTCATTATGGGGTTATTTTCCTTTTTCCTAAAATTATAATTTTTTTTTAAATTTTGGTTTTTTTTAAGTAATCTCTATACCCAGTATGGGGCTCAAACTTACAACCCCAAGATCAAGAGTCTCATGCTGTACCGACTGAGCCAGCCAGGCACCCCTTAAAGTTTATTTAATGAGTCTAAAACTCTCAAATTTTATTTGTCTGTAAGTCTTTATTTGCCATTGTTCTTGAGAGTTGTGGTTTTTTTTTTAAGTTTATTTAGTAATCTCTACACCCAACATGGGGCTCAAACTCATGACCCCGAGATCCAGAGCCACATGCTCTTCCGACTGAGCCAAACAGGAGCCCCCAAAATTAGTTTTGAGGTGTAAGAGTTTAGATCTGAGTTGGCAAACTGTTTTTGTAAAGGGCCAGTAATAAATATTTTGGGCTTGTGGGCGAGGCTCTGTCACAAGTTAACTCAGTTATGCATTTATAGTGTGGAAGCAACCGTAGACCATATATAAACGTGTGTGTGGCTGTATCCTGATAAAATTTTGCTTATAGACACTTGAATTTGAATTTTATGTAATTTTCAGGTGTTACAAAATATTAAAAAATTTAAAAACTATTAAAAATGTAAAAAAAATTCTTAGTTTGTGGGCCATATAAAAATGGGCTGGATTTGTTTGCCCTGTGGGCCATAGTTTGCTGATCTTGTATTTAGATTAACATTCATTTTACTTAGCACCTGAAACATGGGAGTGATTTTTCTTATAATGTCTTTATGTGATATTATTTCCCATTTTTAATTGTTGAGACATCAGCTGTCAATCTAATTGTCCTTTCTGTGTAGGTTAGCTCATGATACTTTTTTCCTTTGGTTGCTTTTAAGAACTTCTTATTGTCTCTAGTGCAGGTCCTTGTGATGTATACAAACGTGGATTTATTTTCATTCAACCTGGTCAAGATTGGTTGAGCATTCTGAATCTAAAGATTAGTATCTAACATTACTTATGGAAATTTTCTCAGCCATTGTTTTTGCTTATATCTTACTATATCATATATAAGATAGGAGGTGGATAGAAGAAAAATCCATCTGAATATTTTCTGCAAAGTTATGGTATAAGACAGTATTTATTATGTTCAATAATGTCGCTTAAAAAGAAAAAAAAAACCTTCCTCCTAGAATCGGGTGCTAGGCAATTTCTGTATAGATAACTGCATAAACTTCCTTTTGTCAAAGTTACTACTATTTTGTTTTGGTTGCTAAGCTATATGATGTTAAGTATAATCCTAATGTGTAGTGTCCAGAGCTTAGTACATTTATTTGTGCACATTTTATGCATTATAATTATACATCACACATTAAATATGCATTATAAATATGCATATGTGTTATTAATAGTTTGGATAGCAAAAGTTATGACTTGACATTTGTTTTTTAAACTGCGTTAAAAATTCTTTGTACCTGTATGTAGTCAAGGGATTAATTGCATGATTGGAGAGCTACTGATAATGGTTATTTGAATGCTTTTTTAAGTTAGCAAGGTTTATGGTGGTGCTTTAACATAGATTTATTTCTTTTCAGAGAACTCAGCTTCCTGCATCTGCTGAATCTCAGAAACCTCGACTGAAAAAAGGTTGGTGTGCAGTTTCACTGTGTGTGTATATTTGCACAGATTTTCTATTGATTCTTCTATATGCTTAGAGCTTTTAAAAATGAGTTTTGGGGGAAAGCAGTAATAGTCTTAACTATTATGCCATATATAGCTTTTATTTTATGGAGTTGTTAGATATTATGGGATTGATTTTGCCTGTAAAATGTGTTAAATGGTGCCTTATTATTATGTAAGTGTGTATTAATTTTCTGCTTGTGGAAAAACCACTCTCAAGTTCCCAGAGTACCTATCAGGCCTCACATAATCTCATGTATATGTTCAATAAGTATGAGGTTTTATAAAAATTGAGTCTATGAAGATGAAGTAAGGGTATATATACTGTAAAGAGCTACATTTAAAAATCTGATAGAGATATGTTATATTTTATTTAGAGGAACAGAATTCCTTTATATATTAACTTACAGTCTTAGGAAGGTTTGCATCAGATTGTAGTTGACTATATTGGATATTCTCTCATGTTTAATAAACATATCTAATGCCTAACAAACTCATCAGGCATTAGAAAATACCCAGTCTTTTTATTTAGCGGAAGAGACCATCTATTTTATTATTTACTCATTTGTTTATTATTTTCTAGATGAGGAAACCAAGGCTGAGTGGAAGGGACATGACTTTCCCAGGGTCATGGGTATAGTTCTTATCTGCATTATGAGTTATGGTTACCAGGCAATACATCCTTTTGCAAAAAGTGTTTTCCTTTTGTCTGCTAAGAATTTTACAGTTCATTTTACCACAATATTGTTTAGTTTACTTGGGGCATTTCTGTTCCTCTTTGAAATTATAAATTGTTGGAAAATGTGATTGCCTTCAGAATTGGTTTTCAAAGAGTTTTTCAGGGATACATCTTTCATTGAAAGGGCAGTACATCTGTAATTTAGATTATTTGTGAAATTTAGGTGTTTATTCTAATATCTAACATAGTTGCTAATTTTTTTACATCATTTCTGGACATGAGAATCATATTGCTGTGATGTCTGTCACTTTGATTAATCGCAGGGGTGATTTGGCTCGTTAGGTGGGGCTAGTAGGTATTGTGATGGTCTCTCCAGTGTTCTTTCCATGCTTCCTCCAGAGTCAAATTCCATGGTTTGACTGACTTCCAGTCCAGGAGAGCTGTAATTAGTATATACCAATCAAAAATTGGCACATAACCAATTCAGGTTAATGAGTTGATAACTATGGGGCAGAGTGTCACATTTGACAGTGCTATAGGGCCCCTTGCAATCCTTTCTCCCCACTTTCTGGTTCCTATTACTAAAGTTTAGTTTTTCCTGTTCTTGAACGCCTCATAGATGAGTACTTACTCAGTTCCAGGACCAGTGATAGGTATCTGGGATACAAAGATAGACAGGGCATAGATTCTGCCCTTAGGAATTGACAGTCTTCAGGGCATATAGAATATAAGCAAATTATTAAAAAATTTTTTTTTAATGTTTATTTTTTTTTGAGAGACTCAAAGCACGAGCAGGGAGGGACTGAAAGAGACAGGGAGACACAGAATCCGAAGCAGGCTCCACCTGCTGTCAGCACCGAGCCCGTTGTGGGGCTTGAACCCATGAACTGCAAGATCATGACCTGAGCCAACGTCAGATGCTTAACCGACTGAGCCACCCAGGCGCCCTGAATATAAGCAAATTATTGAAATATAGTATATGCATTCCAGTTTCTTCAACTCTTTTTATGTGAAATATCTAGAACTCTTTTTCCATTATTGCTTTTGTTCTCTGGTGAAATTCATTGACCCCTTGGAAATATGAAGTTCAGGACTAAATAGAATATATCAGGTGTGAACAGGGCCAAGTGAAACATCTGGAAAATAAAAATCTCTTCACCTAGATCTTTTATTTCTTTTAGTCCAGCTCAAAGTCGCATTGCCTTTTGGGCAACTATTTTACACATTTGCAATACTACTATATTTTACAATTTCAGGAGTATCATTCATGTAGAATACAATGACTACAATATAAATGATACCTTTGGAGTTGTGCAAAGTGGTGACACAGGGACCTAAAATAATATTAAGGGTATAACCTCTTAACCTGCCCTTAATTTCCAGCTTCCACAACCCCAAATTTTATTTTGTCAATACGGTGAATTCCATCAATGAATTTTGGCATGTTGTTACCAACCTTTGAATTCCTGGGATAGACCCCACATGGTTATGATGTATTAACCTTTTTATGTTGCTGGATTCAACTTGCTAGTTTTTGTTACGAGGTTTTACATTTGGGGGCGCCTGGGTGGCTCAGTCAGTTAAGTGTCCGACTTCAGCTCAGGTCATGATCTCAGTTTTTGAGTTCAAGCTCTGCGTCGGGCTTTGTGTTGACAGCTCGGAGCCTGGAGCCTGCTTTGGATTCTGTGCCTCCCTCTCTCTACCCCTCCTCCACTTGCACTCTGTCTCTCTCTCTCAAAAGCAAATAAATATTTAAAAAATTTTTACAAAAAAAAAATAAAAGAATTTTTACTTTTGTTCATGAGGATGTTGATCTATAGGTTTTTGTTTTGTTTTGTTTTTTGGTATCAGGGTTGTGCTGGTCTCAAAACAAGTTGGGACTCTTCCCTCTTCTATTTCCTGGAGATTTTGTATAGAATTGGTGTTATGTCTTTCTTAAATGTTTGCTAGATTGTGACAGTGAAGTAATCTAGGTCTGGGTTTTTCTTTGTTGGAAGATTTTTAACTACAAACTCAATTTCTTTAACAGATCTGGGCTATTCAGGCTATACATACTTCTTTAGGGAGTTTTAGGTATTGTTTTTCTTTCAAAGAAATTTATCCATTTCATCTCAGTTATCAAATTTATTGGCATAAAAGTCATAATACTTCTATAGTTTCCTTTTAATGTCTGTAGAATATGTAGTGCTATTCCCTCTGTTCCTGATTTTGCTGATTTATGTCTATCATTTTTTTCTTGTTCAGTTTGGCTAGAAATTTATCTATTTTATTGATTTTTTTCAATATCTTTTTTTCTTGATCAGGTTGACTAGAAACTTATCCATTTTATTATCTTTTCAAAAAACCAGATTTTGATTGTATTTTCTCTTCTCTATTACTTTTCTGTTTCAATTTTGTTGATTTCTGCTCTTCTCTAATACTGTGTTTAATTTGAAGTTTCTTGTTTCTTTTTGCAGTTTCTTAAGGTAGAAACTTAGATCATCCATTTGAGATTTTTCTTCTTTTCTGTTAGAAGCATTTAGTACTTTACATTTCCCTCTAAGCAGTGTTTAACTGGTTCATACACACATTTCAAATGTCATATTTTAACTTTTATACAATTCTAAATATTTTCAGATTTTCTTTGTGTTCTCCTTTCCCATGCACAATTAAGAAAGGTATTGATTAATTTCCAGATATTTGAGGATTTTTCCAGATTTTTTTTTCTTACTGGTTTCTAGTTTAATTCTAATTATGGTTAGAGACCATACTTTATATGGTTTGGTTTAAGGCCCAGAATGTGGTCTATGTTGATGAATATTCCATGTGCCTTGAAAAGAATGTGTATTCTCTTATTGGATGGAATAGTCTAGAAATGTCAGGTCAAGTTTGATAATATTGTTCTTCTGTGTACTTATTGATATAAATATTAATATCCTTACAAAGAAGATACTGATATTCGTAATGGAAGAAAAATATTGAATTATGCACCTGTAATTATGGGTTTGTCTCTTTCTAGTCCGAGACCTTTACTTTGTATATTTTGTTGAAGGTCTGTTGTTGGATGTGTATACATTTAGGATTTATTAAAAATTCACTCCATTCAGAAGAGTGAAATGACTCTTTTATCATTATGTAATGTCCCTCTTTTATTCCTGATAATATTCTTTCTTTGAAGTCAACTTTGACTAATGTTTTTGAGGATAATAGAGCTTGTATTTAAGTATAAAGTTCTGATAAATGAAATTAAGTATAAAGTTCTGATAAATGAAATCAGTCAAATTAGCCACCACCACCATCACAATCAAGATATAGAACAGCTAGGCGTGTCTGAGTGGCTCAGTCAGTTTAACATCCTACTCTTGATTTCAGCTCAGGTCATGATCTCATATTTTGTGGGATCAAGCCCCACATGGGGTTCTGCGCTGATGGTGCAGAGCCTGCTTGGGATTCTCTCTTTCTCCTCCCCTGCTTGTGCTCTCTCTAAATAAATAAACATTTGAAGAAAGAAAAGGGGAAAAAAGGTGTAGAACAGCTTAATCACCCTCAAAAATTCACCTTGACTTTGTAGTAAAGAATGTGTTCTATGTTGGTGAATATTCCAACTTCTACTTCCAATTGCTAGCAGTCATTGACTGTTTTCTTCTTATAGTTCTGTCTCTTCCAGAATGTCATTTAAATTAATCATACATTATGTAACCTTTTGAATGGCTTTTTTCACCTAGTATAATGTTTTTAAGATTTATCCATGTTGTCGTGTGTCTGAATTTCTTTTATTGAGTAGTATTCAATTGTATGTTTATACTGTAGTTTATTCATCCATTTACCAATTGAAGGACTTATGAGTTTTTGGCTAATAGAGATACAGCTGTGAGGAGTGGGGCGGGGGGACAAAAAAACAACCCCAAAATCAAAAAAACAAATACAGCTGCTATAAACATTTGCCTAGAGGGTTTTGTGTAAACATGTTTTTATTTCACTTATCAAGTGCTTTGGAGTGGCATTTCTGGGTAGTATTAATAAGTATATGTTTAGTTTTATTAGAAATTGCCAAACTGTTTTCCAAAGTAGTTGAACCATTTTGTATTTCCTTCTACAAAGTATGAGTGTTTCTTATACATCATAAATTATTTGGGGAAATAGTCTCTCCTTTTTTATTTTCTGGAAGGGTTTCTGGAGAATGGACTAATTTCATCCTTAAATGTTTTTTGGAATGTTTCTGTGAAGCCACCTGGGTCTGGAGTTATCTTTGTAGAAATTTTTTCAACAACAAATTCAATTTCTTCAATAGAGATAAAGCTAAACAGGTTACCTAGTTCTTCTTAATTGAGCTTTGCTGGTTATGTCTTTCAAGGAATTTTTTTCACTTCATCTAAATTGTCAAATTTTGAAGTTCACTATTTATCCTAAGAAATATTAAAAATACTGGGAATGCGAGCTGGTGCAGCCACTCTGGAAAACAGTATGGAGGTTCCTCAAAAAACTAAAAATAGAACTACCCTACAACCCAGCAGTTGCACTACTAGGTATTTATCCATGGGATACAGATGTGCTGTTTCGAAGGGACACATGCACCCCCATGTTTATAGCAGCACTGTCAACAATATCCAAAGTATGGAAAGAGCCCAAATGTCCATTGATGGATGAATGGATAAAGAAAATGTGGTATATATATACAATGGAGTATTACTCGGCTATCAAAAAGAATGAAATTTTGCCATTTGCAACTACATGGATGGAACTGGAGGGTATTATGCTAAGTGAAATTAGTGAGTCAGAGAAAGACAAAAATCATATGACTTCACTCATATGAGGACTTTAAGAGACAAAACAGATGAACATAAGGAAAGGGAAACAAAAATAATCTAAAAACAGGGAGGGGGACAAAACAGAAGAGACTCATGAATATGGAGAACAAACAGGGTTACTAGAGTGGTTGTAGGAGGGGGGATGGGCTAAATGGGTAAGGGGCACTAAGGAATCTACTCCTGAAATCATTGTTGCACTATATGGTAACTGCTTTGGATGTAAATTTAAAAAAATAAAATAAAATAAAATAAATATTAAAAATACTGTGAAACCTCTATAATTAAAACAGTACAGTACTTGTACACGATTAGAAGTGAAACCAATGGAAAGAACAGAGAAAGTCCGGAAAGAGACTCAAATACATTTGTCAATTTAGTATATGATAAAATATATGGTGTCTCAAATTACTGGAGTAAAGATGTGCTTTTTTTTTTTTTTTTAATTTTTTTTTCCACGTTTTTTAATTTATTTTTGGGACAGAGAGAGACAGAGCATGAAGGGGGGAGGGGCAGAGAGAGAGGGAGACACAGAATCGGAAACAGGCTCCAGGCTCCGAGCCATCAGCCCAGAGCCTGACGCGGGGCTCGAACTCACGGACCGGGAGATCGTGACCTGGCTGAAGTCGGACGCTTAACCGACTGCGCCACCCAGGCGCCCCAAGATGTGCTTTTTAAATAAACGGTTCTGGGACAACTGGATAACCATTTTGATAAAGAAAAAAATTAGATTTATACTTCACATCATACACAAGAATAAACTTCGAATGGGTCAGAGATCTAATCTAAATGTAAAATACATAACCATGTAAGTGCTAAAAGAAGATATTGCCAGAGGCAATAAAAATTGATAAATATTACCTCATAAAAATATTAACTCACAAATTTTTTTTTTTTGCATGGCAAAAGGCACAATAAAGAAAGATAAAGAGAAATAATATACCGGGTGAATATATTTGCAACATATATCACATAGATGGCTAATATCCCTAATATATAAAGAACTCTTTTTTTTAAAAATTTTTTTTACGTTTATTTATTTTTGAGAAACAGACAAAGCGTGAGCGGGGGGTGGGGGCAGAGAGAGAAGGAGACACAGAATTTGAAGGGCTCTGAGCAAGCGGTCACCACAGAGCCTGATGTGGGGCTTGAACCCACAAACTGTGAGATCGTGACCTGAGCCGAAGTCGGACGCTTAACCAACTGAGGCACCCAGGTGCCCCAAGAACTCTTCAAACTTGGTGTGGGGGATAAAAGACCAAACACTTAATGGAAAAATTGATAAAACATAATCACAGTTTATATACACACACACACAATATAAGGATGACCTTTGGGCATATTTTTTTTAATGTTTTTATTTATGTTTGAGACAGAGAGAGACAGAGCATGAGCAGGGCAGAGAGTGGGGGAGACACAGAATCCGAAGCAGGCTCCAGCCTCTGAGCTGTCAGCACAGAGCCTGATGCAGGGTTCGAACTCACGGAATGTGAGATCATGACCTGAGCTGAAGTCGGATGCTTAACCAACCGAGCCACCCAGGCGCCCCGACCTTTGGGCATATTAAAAATGTGATAAACCGTGGGGCATGTGGGTGGCTTAGTCGGTTGAGTGTCTGACTTCAGCTCAGATCATGATCTTGCAGTCAGTGGGTTGGAGCCCCACGTCAGGCTCTGTGCTGACAGTTCAGAGCCTGGAGCCTGCTTTGGATTCTTTGTCTCCCTCTCTCTCTGCCCGCTCATGCTTTGTCTCTGTCTCTCAAAAATGAATAAACATTAAAAAAAATTCTCTTAAATAAAAAATTTTATACGTTTTAAAATGAAAGACTCTTGCTATGAAGGAAGTTATTAAGACATTTGTTAAAATTTGAATAGGATGGTAAGGTAGATAATGGTATTATATCGATGTTAGTTTTGATCATTTTACTGAGGAGTAAAGGGGTATCATGCCTGCAACTTTCTTTTTTTAGATTTTTTTTGCTTTTTGCTTTTTTTTTAATTTTAGAGAAAGAGAGAGAGTGTGTGTGAGTGGGGGAGAGGGCAAAGGGAGAGAAAGGGAAAGAAAATCTCTGCACTGAGCGTGGAGTGTGACACAGGGCTCGATCCCATGACCCTGGGACCATGACCTGAGCCAAAATCAAGAGTTGAATGCTTAATCAACTGAGCCACCCAGGTGTCCCTCATGTCTGAAACTTTCTGAAAAATATTTCAGAACAAATATATAGAATGATAAACTGGGGTAGAATCTTCATATTTGGGGACTCTGGGTGAAGGTTTTGTAGGAATTCTTTCCAGGTTTTTTTTTTCAGCTTTTCTCCAGCCTTGAATGTATTTAAACTAAGTTTTTTAAAAGGAGTTCCCATGGAGAAAGAGCTTTCTCACTCTGATGAAGCAGCCCAAGGTGGAGACCTGCCACTTCCTGGATCTGAACATTACCTGGTCAGGATGTGATTCTTAGAGCTGCTGTGTTCATCTCACAAATGTTAACAAGAGCTCCCCCTGGCCTCTAGGTCCTCTCCACCTTTCCTTTCTCCACTGGATCCTTTCTATCTTTGTAGGCACCACCTCCTCTACTTGAACCTTAATCTCACAGGGCTCTATTTTGGACCCTCTTTTCTTCTCATCATGAATCCTCCTAATTATATTTTTTCAAATTGTGGGTAGCAACTCACTGTCAGGTCACTGAACACAGAAGGCTGTGACCAGCACTGGGAGAAAGAACAGAGTATCACCGAATATCACATGTGGCAGATGTCCCCCAGCAGATGAGCAGATTCCTCATATCATCAGCCTGTCAACCATCCATACCTTGTCACTGCAGAATGTCAGTTGTCACCTCACCCCCAGCCTGCCCCAGATCAGCTGAAAAAAGAACATGAGAGAGCCCCTCTGTGTGCTTTATATCAGGCCCAGAACGAGGGTGCTAGGGACATAGCAGTAAACAAGAGACAAGGTAGTTACCATCCAGTAGGAAGGTAGATGTTGGACAAGTAAATCTCAAGCATTGAGAGTTGTTATAAAAGAGAAACCCAGTATTTACCCAAGGAATACAAAAACACGAATTCAAAGGGATGCATGTACCCCTATGTTTATAGCAGCAATATTTATAATAACCATGATATGGAAGCAGCCCAAGTATCCATCGATTTATGAATGGATAAAGATGTGATATGTATATGCAATGGAATATTATTCAGCTACAGAAAAGAATGAAATCCTGCCATTTACAACAACATGGATGGAGTCAGAGAGCATAATGCTAAGTGAAATAAGTCAGAGAAAGAAAAATACCATATGATTTCACTCATGGAATTTAAGAAACAAAACAAATGAAGAAAGCAAAAAGAGAAAGAGACAAACCAAGAAAGAAACTCTTAAGTACACAGAACAAACAGATGGTTACCTGAGGGGAGGTGGTTGGGGGATGGGTTAAATAGGTGATGGGGATTAGGAATGCCTGTGTTGTGATGAGTACCCAGGTGATGTATGGCGTTGTTGAATCACTATATTGTTCACCTGAAACTAACATAACACTGTATGTTAACCAACTGGAATTAAAAAAGGAAACCCAGGATACTATCACAGACTTTCATTGGGTCAGGAGAGTCAAGGATGGCACTCAGAGGATGGGGGGGCTTTGAATGAGTCCTGGATAGTGGATGTTCAGTGTCCGCCAGGCACAGAGGAAGAGTGGCTGGGAGATAACTTATTGATAGGGTGTTTTGATTACATGGGGAGTCAAAGGTGTGTCCTGGGTTTATGGCTGTGCAGACCCTTCCTTATGGCTCTTTTGGTTGCTTCTTTTTTGTTTGTTTGCTTATTTATTTTTGAAAGAGCACAAGTGGGGGAGGGGGAAGAGAGAGAGGGAGACACAGACTCTGAAGCAAGCTCCAGGCTCACGCAGAGCCCAGCACAGGGCTTGAACTCATAAACTATGAGATTATGACCCGAGCCGAATTCAGACTCTTAACCAACTGAGCCATCCAGATGCTCCCTCTTCTGGTTGCTTCTTTGTTTTCCTTACAAGACAAAACTTTTTTTTTTTGTTGTTTTTTTTATTTATTTTTGAGAGAGAAAGTATGAGCAGGAGAGGGGCAGAGAGAGAGGGAGACACAGAATCTGACACAGGCTCCAGGCTCTGACTTGTCAGCACAGAGCCCAATGGGGGGCTGGAACCCACAAACCATGAGATTGTGACCTGAGCTGAAGTCGGACGCTTAACTGACTGAGCCACCAAGACTGAGAACATCTTGAGGGCAGGGATTAAATCTTGTTTATTTAATCTCTGGCATCCATTATAATATCTGACATATCTTTACTGAAAGAATAAATGAATTCGGGATGTGGTGGTGGGTGGGGGGGGGGGGAAGGAGTTCTCATGGGAGATGACATTTCCAAAAAAACTCCACAAGCATATAACAGATTGTTTATTTTCATTCACATATAATTGGCCTCTTTTATTTTTTTAACTATACAGTTCACTCAGTTAAAGTATACAATTCAGGGGCATCTGGCTGGCCAGGTCTATTTTTAAATGTACAATCCAGTGGCATTAATTACATTTACAATGTGCAACCATCACGACTATCTCCAAAACTTTCGTCACCCCAAACAGAAACTCTGTACTCATTAAGCGATAATTGCTCCTTTCCCCTACCAGTCCCTAGTAACTTCTCTTCTACTTTCTATCCCAATGTAATTTGTGTATTCTAGATATTTTATATGCTCAGAATCATACAATATTTGTCCTTTTGTGTCTAGCTTACTACGTTTAGCCTAATGTTTTAAAGGTTCATCTATGCTATAACATGTTATACAGAATTTCATTATTAAAAAAATTTTTTTTAATGTTTATTTTGAGAGACTGAGTGGGGGAGGGGTAGAGAGAGAGGGAGACACAGAATCTGAAGCGGGCTCCAGGCTCTGAGCTGTCAGCACAGAGTCTGATGTGGGGCTCGAACTCAGGAGATGTGAGATCATGACCTGAGCTGAAGTTAGATGCTCAACCGACTGAGCTACCCAGGCACCCCCAGAATTTCATTATTTTTTTAAGACTGAATAACATGCCATTGTATATGTATCTCACGTTTTGTTTATCCATTCTTTCTGTTAATGGACACAGGTCATTTCCAACTTTTGGCCTTTGTGAATAATGCCGTAATGCACATTGGGCACAAATTTCTGTTTGAGTCCCTGCTTTCGTTCCTTTTGCATATATATCTAGGAATGGAATTACTGCATCATATGGTAATTCTATGTTTAGTTTTTTGAGGAAATGCCACACTGTCTTCTATAGCAGCTGCATATGCAGAGGCTCCGGTTTCTCCACATTCTTGCTAACACCGTTATTTTCTGCTGTTGCTTTTTTATTCTTTTAAAAATAGCTATCCTAGTGGGTATGAAGTAGTATCTCATTGTAGTTGTGATTTCTATTTCTGTAATGATGAGGGCTGTTGGCCATCTCTTTTCATGTTCTTACTAGTCATTTGTACATGTTCTTTGTAGAACTGTCTATTCAAATGCTCTGCCCATTTCTACATTGGATTGTCTTTCTTTGTTGAGGTTAGGCCTATTTTATAAATTTTGTGTTATTTTTTTTTAAGAACTTTTTTTTTAAGTTTGAGAGAGAGCAAGTGTCAGTGGGGAGGGGCAGAGAGCGAGAATCAGAGGTAGGCTTCTTGCACTGTCAGCACAGAGCCCAACGCAGGGCTTGATCTCATGAACTGCAAGATCATGACCTGAGCTGAAATGAAGAGTACACTGCTTAACCAACTGAGCCACTCAAGTGCCCCTATAAATATTTTTTAAATGTTTTGTTTATTTTTTGAGAGAGAGAACACGAGCGCATAAGCAGGGGAGGGGCAGAGAGAGAGGGGGACAGACGATCCTATGTGGGGTCTGTGCTGACAGGCTGACAGCAGCAGGGCTCCTGTGGGGCTTGAACTCATGAACTGTGAGATTATGACCTGAGCATAATCAGGTTGGACTCTCAACCAACTGAGCCCCCCAGGTGCCCTGAAGTTAAGCCTGTTTTAATAGTGATTGATTCTTATCTTTTTTTTTTTTCCTTTAAGAGATGTTTGCTTCAGTTATTTCAGGATTTTATTCAAAAATTTGATTCAGAGAACCTTATTCAGCAGCACTTAGTTTAAAAAAAGTCAAGACTTTTTCAACATTCTTTTCTCTGTCTTTAGTCTGAAAAGGAAGACAGATTTAAAGGAATCAAGAATCTGGTATTGATTTAATTTTGGAGGTAAAGTTTTAGCTAGGTATCATCCTCTTTTTCCTCTGTAGGGTTTAGAGAACTAGAGTGATGAGTAAGTTATTTATACTTAAAAATCATCTGGGCACTCTTGTATGCAGAGAAATATGCAAGTATGAATTGACACAAATGCTTTTGAGTAAAAGTTTGTCAGTAAATATCAGGAGCTTTAAAAGCTCAGGGGCGCCTGGGTGGCTCAGTCAGTTGAATGTCTGACTGTTGATATCAGCTCAGGTCACGATCTTGCCTTTGTGAGACTGAGCTCCTTGTTAGGCTTCGTGCTGAGCAGAACTTGCTTGGGATTCTGTCTCTCGCTCTCTCTCTGCTCCTCCCCTGCTTGTGCAAGCTCTCTCTCATTCTCTGTCTCTCAAAATGCATACACTTAAAAATAAAAGTTTATATTATTTAACTTAGTACTTCGTATTCTAAGAATCTGTTCAAATAAAGTATTCTCAACATTTTTTGATTTTTATAAAGCAAAGATATTCATTACAGAAGTATTCATTACACTATAGCAGTGATTTATTGTAAACAACTTACACATTCAGCAATAAAACAAAGCTAAGTAATTATTTATTCATGCAAATAAATACGAACCAGCTATTTAAATTAATGTTTATTTTTAAAAAGCAGCATTGAGGAGCTCCTTAGTGGCTCAGTTAGTTAAGTGTCTGACTTCGGCTCAGGTCATGATCTCAGAGTTCATGGATTTGAGCCCCGCATTGGGATCTCTGCTGTCAGTCCAGAGCCTGCTTCAGATCTCTCCCCCTCCCCCTGTCTATCAAAAATAACTAAACATTAAAAAAAAGATTTAAAATTGTCTGTAGATAAATATCTTTCTTAAAATGCACATATAAAAAGATTAGGAAGAAATATGGTAAATTAATAACCATGATTATCTGTAAGTATGTGAACATGTGAGGTTTTTTGTTGTTGTTCCTTTCTATATTTTCAAAACTTCTGTGGTGAGCATGTAATTTTTCTAAGTTTCAATATTTTGATTTTTTTTTTTTTTTAAGAAGCTCTACACTCAACATGGGGCTTCAACTCATGGCCCCCAAATCAGGAGTTGCATCTCTGCCAACTGAGCCAGCCACGTACCCCCAAGATTTTATTTAAGGTTTTTTTTATTTTTTAAGGTTTATTATTTTGAGAGAGAGATAGCATGTGTGATTGGGGGAGGGGTAGAGAGAGAACGAGAGAGAGAATCTCAAGCCAGATTCTGATATGGTACTCAAACTCATGAACCGTGAGATCATGACTTGAGCCAAAATCAAGAGTTGGATGTCTAACTGACTGAACCACCCAGGTGCCCTGAATCTATTCTTAATGTAAAAAGTTTGAACAACTTCAAGAAAGCTAAATACTCCTTAAATCACCATCCAGTCCAGTGGTAATCATTATTTTCAGTTAATGTGCTTTATTTAGACTTTTATACAGTGTATGTGTATATGTGTATAGCAATATAAGTATACAGTTTACTGTTGTGTAAGTGTTTTATATAAATGGTAACTATCAGGTATTTTTCTAGGTTGATATATCTTGCAGGGCTTTCCATGTCAGTAGGTCAAGATCACTTCATTATTCTTAAATATACTGGTTCATAGTACAGATATATTACAGTTTCTTTTCCTTTTCATAGCATTTAAATTGTTTCTGGGGCGCCTGGGTGGCTCAGTCGATTGAGCATCCGACTTCAGCTCAGGTCATGATCTCGCAGTTTGTGAGTTCGAACCCCACGTCGGGCTCTGTGCTGACTGCTCAGAGCCTGGAGCCTGCTTCAGATTCTGTATCTCTCAGTCTCTCTCTGTGCCCCTCCCCCACTCGCGCTCTGTCTCTCTCTCAAGAACAAATAAACATTAAAAAAAATTAAAAAGTTAAATTGTTTTTAATTTTTCACTATTTGGTATAATGGCCATCTGGGAAAAGTATGCACACTTAGAATTTTCATAATTCTGCCAAGTTGCTTTACAAAATTACCATTCATATTTTTACTATTAACATGAGTATCTACAGCATATCTCTCCATATTATTTTTATGATGTCCACAAAATAATAGCAGTAAGAAATATGTAATAACAGGATTGTAAGAGGGATGTGCTCATCTTTTTCAGACCTTGTTTTACCTGAGTTGCTTTTAGCAGTAAATAAGAGAAAATCCAACTCAGTGGCTTAAACAATAAGGAATTTTTTCGGTTAACGTAAGAGGAAGTCCAGAATTAGAAGGGGCTCTAGGGCTGGTCAAGCAGTTCAGTGACATATGAAGCCCTGAGTTCTTTCTGCCTCTCCACTCTGCTGTGCAGTGCCTGTATTTTCCTGAAGTTAAAGCTGCCAGTGGCATTCCGGATCCATTTTCCCAATGCCAGAGATATGGTCTGGCTTCCCATTGTTCTCTTTTAAAAATAAGAAAGGCCTTCTTTCCCCAGAACCTCTTAGGAATACTCTTTTCATTGGATCAGATTGATAGGCCTGCCAGTCTTGGACAAGGGAGATAGGATTGCCATTGATTAGTTTAATCTGATCAGCTGATAGGGAGTGAATTTTGAGGAGTCCAGGGGTAATCAGTGCTGGTTGCAGAGCACAGACGCTCAGATAAGTTAAGTGGTGTATGGATACAGGAGCAAATACGAATGCACAGGAAGCCGTCAGACTCCTCCCCCCAACAGTGTTTTTAGAAATCAGCTGCTATGATTTCTTGCTTCTGTTTCTGTCATCATCTGCTCTGTCTCTGTTTTTCTCTTTGGGTCTGTTCTGACTCTCTGCTTGTAGTGCTGCTATTGATTACTTCTCTTCTACTTTCCTTTGCCTTTTATGATAAAAACATTTTATATAGTGTAAATATCTGAATCACACATTTTACATTGTACAGGTTTGAGAAATGATTGTGAAGAATAGGATATCAGAAAATTGTTTTGTATAAAACTTGGTTTAATATTACTCAGTAATTTCTCTTGAATTCTGATGTCAAATTGGGCTGCCAGTAAAGATGGTACAGTAAACTCAAGTTTTGTTCACTCCTACTCCAGATACAGAGCAATAAAGAATAAAATGTAAGTGGCAAGAATATACAAAGCCCACCTGAAGGAAAATTATTTTTAGGCAAATAGACTATGAAAGAAAAAGGAAAGGACCCTGGTTTTCTATTTTAAAATATAAGTTTATGGTTTTCTGATGAGAAAATCAGTATAACTTCATCATAGAAATTTGGAAAATATAAGGAGGTATAAAGAAAACAGGAAAAATGTCAACCTTAAGATTTAATGAACTTTAATTGGCAAATTAAAAATTAAAGTAGTATTTTGAACAAAAAGCTTTCACATTTCACTGTGAAGTCTTTAGATGTCTTATTAACCTGTAGTTCAGATATTCTCAACCTTGGCAGCATTGACATTTTGGACATGATGAGTTCTTTCCTGTGGGAGAGGTCCTATATATTGTAGGATGTTAACAGCATCCGTATCTTCTACCTAATGCAGGTTAGTAGTGCCCAGTTGTGACAACTGAACATCTCCAGGTATTGCCGTATGTCTCTAGGGTGCAAAATTGTTCCTAGTTGAAAACCATTGCTCTGGTTAAATAAATAGTATGACACTTGAAAATAGAAGGTAGGAAGTTAATAGCTTTAACATAAGGAATTCACACAGAAGTTGGATTAACAGGCAGAAAGACTTCATCTGACCAAGCAGTAATTGAAGGCATTTTGACTGAGAAGCTCTGTGTCTGGATTTGGATGTTGTCCCCCAACCACACCCCTCAGCCTGAGAGGCTCATATCCTGGTTTGACTCTAGTCTTGAGGGTAGTGAGTGCCAACTGTGGAAAGGGTAAACAACTTCCTATTTGGGATTTTTGTCCAAATATATCTGGACTTTTTCAAGAACAAGCAACTTCTTATTTGGAATTGTTTATCAGAATTACTTGATGGTTCTGAGAAAATAATATCCCACATGGGGCTACTTAAGTCCTCTTCATTTCTCCTTATGAATGACCTCAGGTGACTTTCTTCTGGCTTTCAGTTGAGGACCTTATCCATCATTGAGGTGAGTGAATTGATTTCCTTCATGGGTATATTTCCTTTCTTAGAGGAATCTCCATTGGAGACCTTTTCCATTTTGGGGTGGCTATAGCCCAGGATGAGTTTTGTCTACAACCTGAGGCAATATATTTACTTGTGAGAAACTTAACTCAGCTTGAGGTTTGCTTTCAGAGTATTTTTTTAATAGAAGAAAAAAAAATTTTTATTGTGGCAAGATATATGTAACCATTTTTAAGTGTACAGTTCGGTGGCATTAATTATATTCACTATGTTGTACAACCATCACCTTCTATTTCAAAACCTTTTTCATCACCCCAAACAGAAACTATATACCTGTTAAATAATAACTTTCCATTTCCCCCTTACCTCTAACCCCTGCTAACCTCTGTTCTACTTTCTGTCTCTGAATTTGCCCCTTCTAGATGTTTCATATAAGCAAAATCATACAGTATTTGTCTGTGTCTTTTTTATGTTCTCAGGGTTCATCCATGTTGTACAGAATTTCATTCCCTTTTAAGGCTGAATAATATTCCATTGTGTGTATATACCACATTTTGTTTATCAATTTATTTGTTGATGGATATTTGGGTTGCTTCCATAGAGTATTTTTAAGTTGTCAGTAATTCTTAAAACCTTAAGGAATTTAAAGGTTGTGGAGGTTGGGAATGTTACAGATATTCTGGAAATAGGTCATTTCCTATACTATGTGTAACAATTTCTTTTACGGACTAATTACTATCTGTATATTTGGTTCTCAGTAATGATTTTATAGACACATGCTTTAAAAATTTTTTTTATTAATATTTATTTTTTTGAGAGAGAGAGAGTGCAAGTGGGGGAGAGGTAGAGAGAGAGGGAGACACAGAATCTGAAGCAGGCTCCAGGCTCTGAATTGTCAGCACAGAGGCCAATGCAAGGCTTGAACCCACAAACCATGAGATCATGACCTGAGCCAAAGTTGGACACCGACTGAGCCACCCAAGTGCTCCATATAGATACATGCTTTTGACTTCATTAATACATTTCCCTTTTTCTGTGTTTTCTTGTGTATAGAGAGTTGTAGAGTTAGAAGGTTATTTCGATGTTGTCTAATTTAGTTTACAATCCGCATGAAATTGCTCTCACAGCATCTTTCATTGACAGTTCTCTCACTTTACTGTTTCTACTGTAACAGTGAATGACTTTTATTGATTTGCTTTTTGCTTTTTGAAGGGATAGTTCTCTTGTCTCCATGTATTCAACCCTGTTTTCCTAGTCTATTGTAATCTGGCTTTTGCGCTACCACTGCACTGATTAAATTGAGCTGAGCATTGGCATCTTTTATTATTGTGGTAAAATATATAGAACATAAAATTTATCATTTTAACCATTTTTAAATATACAGTTCTGTGGCATTAAGTACGTTCACATTGTTCTGCAACTGTCACCACCATCCATCTCCAGACTTTTCCATCTTCTCCAACTGGAACTTTATACCCATTAAACAATAACTCTCCATTACTCCCTTCCCTCAACACCTGGTAACCACCATTCTACTTTCTTTTTCTTTTTTTCCAGTTTTATTTTATTTTATTTTATTTTATTTTATTTTATTTTATTTTATTTTTAATTTTTAATTTTTAATTTTTAATTTTTTCTTTTATTTTAGAGAGAGCAAGAGCACTAGTAGGGGAGAGGGGCAGAGGGAGAGAGAGAAAGGATATCTCAAGCAGGCTCCATGCTCAGCACGGAGCCTGGCACAGTGCTCTATCCCACGACCCTGGGATCACAACCCGAGCCAAAATTAAGAGTCAGATGCTTGGGGCGCCTGGGTGGCTTATTTGATTAAGTGGCTGACTTCAGCTCAGGTCATGATCTCACAGTTCATGAGTTCAAGCCCCACATCAGACTCTGTGCTGACAGCTCAGAGCCTGGAGCCTGCTTCAGAGTCTGTGTCTCCCTCTCTCTCTCTGCCCCTCCCCAGCTCTGTCTCTCTCTCTCTCTCAAAAATAAACATTAAAAAAAAACAAAACAAAACAAGTCAGATGTTTAACTGACTGAGCCACCAAGGTACCCCTTCCAGTTTTATTGAGTTATAATTGACATATAACATTGTATTGATTTTAGGTATACAATATGATGATTTGATAGATACGTATATTGCAAAATGATACCGCAATAAGTTTAGTTAAAATCTATCACCTCGTATAATTACAGAATTTTTGTGTATATTTGTGTGTGATGAGAGCTTTTAAGATCTCATCTCTTAGCAACTTTCAGTTGAGTTACTTGAGTCACTATGCTGTACATTACATCCCAGAATTTATTTGTCATATAACTGAACGTTTACACCTTTTGACTCCCTTTATGCATTTTGCCCACCCTCCACTCCTACCTCTGGTAACCACCAATCTATACTCTATGAGTTCAATTTTTTTTTTTTTTTTTTTTTTTAGATTCCACATATCAATGCGATCATGCAGTATTTATCTTTCTCAATGACTTTATTTGACTTAACGCGCACAAGGTCAATCTATTTCACAAATGGAAGAACTTTCCTTCTTTTTTACGGCTGAATAATATTCCTGGTGTGTGTGTTTGTGTGTATGTATCACATTTTCTTTATTCAACACCATTCTATTTTCTGTCTCTATGAATTTGCTTAGGTATACCTCGTATAAGTGGAATCATATAATATTTGTCCTTTGTGTCTGGCTTATTATATTTAGCAATGTATACCTTCAAGGTTCATCCATGTTGTAGCAGGTGTTGGAATTGTATTCCTTTTTAAGGGTGAATAATATTCCATTGTATGTATATACCACATTTGGTTTATCCATTCAGCTGTTGATATTTGAGTTGCTTCCACTTTCTGGCTGTTGTCAGTAACACTGCTATGAACATGGTGTACAAGTGTCTGTTTGAATCCCTGTTTTAATTTCATCTTTCTTAATTATTTCTTCCTTCCTTCCTTCCTTCCTTCCTTCCTTCCTTCCTTCTCTTTCTTTCTTTCTTTCTTTCTTTCTTTCTTTCTTTCTTTCTTTCTTTCTTTCTTTCTTTCTTTCTTTTCCTTCCTTGCTTCTTTCTCTTCCTTCCTTCCTTCCTTCCTTCCTTCCTTCCTTCCTTCCTTCCTTCCTTCCTTCTTTCTCTTCCTTCCTTCCTTCCTTAGTCCAGCTTTTTATTGAATATGTTACAAAAAGGTTTAGTCAAATAGACCAAAGCCCATGTTATCAGACTCCTCAGGTTCTTCCCTCCTTGCTTCACTTCTCCTCAGCTGAGGCAGCAGTTGTGGAGGGGGCAGGGTTTCCTGCTGGGGCAGGTCCACCACCCTTTCACTGCAGATGAAGCTTCCATGTTGACGTTGGCGAGAGCCTCTGCACACAAGCCTGGTCAGAAAGGTCCAGCACTTACTTTGGCTGCATTAATGAGAACATTCATCTTATCTCTGTAACTGTTACCTCATCATTGTGCAGGATGAGGGGCCAGTAGATGCAGGTGAAAGTGTTGGGCTGGCAGCTGGCGGCCAGGCTATTCACAGGATGAAGTGAGGGCTTTACCCCAACATGGCCTTAGCTTCCTTGGAAGGACCAAGCACCTTAGCAGCAAATGCAGAAACAGGCTCCCTTCTTTCATTTCTTTTGGGTATCTACTCAAGAGTGGAAGTGCTGGACCATATACTATTGTTTGATTTTTTTGAGGAACAATGCTAAGTTTTAAATGGAAGTGCTAATAAGATCTACAAATCTTAAGTGCCCAGATTTTGAATTTTTTTGAAAGTTTATTTATTTTGAGAGAGAGAGAGGGAGAGAGAGAATCCCAAGCAGGCTCTGCACTATCAGTGCACGGAGCCTGATATGGGGCTCAAACTCAACAAACCTGTGAGATAATGACCTGAGCCAAAATCAAGAATTGGATGCTTAACCAACTGAGCCAGCCAGGCACCCCATTGAATTTTGACACATACATATACTCATGTAATCATCACTCATATCATTTTCATCACCCAGAAAGTTTCCTCGTGCCCCTTTACAGTCAGTCCTCCCTTCAGTTCTCTAGAGGGGGCTATTCTGATTTCTGTCCCTGTAAATTAATTTTGTGTGTGCTTGAACTTCATACAGAGGGAATCATATGATATGTACTGTGTAGCTTTTGGTATCTTTTCCTCAACATAGTGTTTTTGAGGTTCATCCATGTTGCAATAATGTATCAGTAGTTTATTTTTTTAAAGTACTGTATAATGTGTCATTGTATAAATGAATATACCATTTTATCCATTCTCCTATTGGTGAACATTTGTGTTGTTTCCAGATTTTGAGTATCATGTAAAAGCTTCTATGAACATTCATTTACACATCTGTGTGTGTGTGTGTGTGTGTGTGTGTGTGTGTGTGTGGTAGGTGTTTTCATTTCTCTACAGTAAGTACCTAGGGAATGGAATTGCTGGGCCATATATAAAGTGTATATTTTAATTTTATGAGAGACTGCCAAAGTGGTTGTGTAATTGTACTGTCCCACCAGCAATTATGAGATTTCTGATTGCCCTGAATTTTTACTAACATTTGTTACTCTCAGTCTTTTTCATATTAGACATGCTGGTAGATATGTTGTAGTATCTTATTATGACTTTAATTTGCATTGTCCTTATGACTAAGTAAGTTGAACGCTTTTTCATATACTTGTCATTTCTTTTGTGAAAGAAATATTAAGGTTTTTGCTTGTTTTATTTTTAATTTTTTTTAAATTTGTATTTTAATATTTCTGTATTTTTTGAGAGAGAGAGAGAGCCTGAGTGAGCATGGGGTAGGGGCAGAGAGAGAGGGAGACACAAAATCTGAAGCAGGCTCCAGGCTCTGAGCTATTATGATCGCGTAGAGCCTTACGTGGGGCTTGAACTCATGGACCGCAAAATCATGACCTGAGCTGAAGTCAGACGCTTAACTGACTGATCCACCCAGGTGCCCCTTAACCTGTTCACTGCATTGAAGTCCCTCTGTTGTAAATTCTCAAGTGGTTTTTATGGTCCCTTGTTAAACCTGACTGATAATCACAGAGCTCAAGTAAAAAAAATATCTTACATTTACATTTGTTTCAAGATGTGTCATCTTTCTTTTCTTTTAATTCCAGTGTACATGTACAGTGTTAATGTTAATTTCAGGTGTACAATATAGCAATTGGACAATTCCATATATTACTCAGTGCTCAACAAAACAAGTATACTCTTGGTGTACCAGGGTGGCTCAGTCGCTTGTGTCTGACTTTGGCTCAGGTCATGATCTTGCAGTTTGTGGGTTTGAGCCTGGCATTGGGCTCTCTGCTGTCAGCGTGGAGCCTGCTTTGGATCCTCTGTCCCATTTTCTCTCTGCCCCTCCCCCACTCTCACTGCCTGGCTCTCAAAAATAGACATTTCAAAAGTTAAAAGTATTTATTTATTTAGAGAGAGAGCGTTAGTGTCAGCAGGGAGGGTCAGAGAGAGGGAGAGAGAGAATCCCAAGTGGGCTCAGAGCCTGACGTGGGGCTCTGTTTCACAAAAGATCATAACCTAAGCCAAAATCAGGAGTCAGATGCTTAACCAGCTAGGTCACCCAGGCATCCCAAGATAAATGTACTCTTAATACTCTTTACCTATTTCCCTATTCCCCCACCCCTCCCCTTTGGTCTATCCATTTGCTCTCTGTTAAGAGTCTGTTTTTTGGTTTCTCTTTTTTTCCCTTTGTTTGTTTTGTTTCTTAAATTCCACATGAGTGAAATCATATGATATTTGTCTTTTTCTGACTGACTTATTTCACTTAGCATTATACTTTCTATATCCATCCGTGTTGTTACAAATGGTAAAATTTCATCTTTTTTATGGCTGAGTAATATTTCATTGCATATATGTACCACATCTTCTTTATCCATTGATGGACACTTGGGCTGCTTCCATATCTTGGCTATTGTAAATAATGTTGCCATAAACATAGGGATGCATATCTCTTCAAATTAGTCTTTTTTGTATTCTTTGGGTAAATACCCAGTAGTACAGTTACTGAATCATAATGGTAGTTCTATTTTTAATTTTTGGAGGAACCTCCGTAGTGTCTCCTACAGTGGCTGCACCAGTTTTTATTCCCATGAACAGTGCATGAGGGTTCCATTTTCTCTACATCCTCATCAGCACTTGTTTTGTTGTTTCTTGTGTTGTTGATTCTGACAGGTGTGAGGTGATATCTCATTGTGGTTTTGATTTGCATCTCCCTGATGATGAGTGAAGTTAAACATTTTTTCATGTGTTGGTTGGCCACATGTATGTCTTTCTTGGAGAAATGACTGTTCATGTCTTTTGCCCATTTTTTAAATTGGATTATTTCTTTGGTGTTGAGTTGTATAAGTTCTTTATGTATTTTGGATACTAACCCCTTATTGGATATATCATTTGTAAATATCGTCTCCATTTCAGTAGATTGTCTTTTAGTTTTGTTAATTTCCTTTGCTGTCCAGAAGCTTTTTTATTTTGATGTAGTCCCAGTAGTTTCTTTTTACTTTTGTTTTCTTTACCTCAGGAGAAGACTTGTTGTATCTTTTCATGTCCCAAATTGAGATAGTAAAGTGTTAGAAGTCCTGTTATAACATGAAGAAATTAACATTTATTGAGTGGCCACTTTCAGATTTTTCGTAGTTTTCCAGTGAAAATTATAGAGGGAAAAATGGAGGCCCAGAGAAGTTAAATAACTTGCTGTAGGTCCCAGAGAAGGCTGGTATTGAATCAGGATGGGAATTCTACATATAAAAACCATGCGTGATGTGTCTGCTTATCCAGGAAGAGATCCTTTACCAAAGAAGGGTTCATTTATAATGTACTTCTAAAAGTCTTAGTTATTTTAGAAGATTTTTCAGCTAAGAATTCAAGGCACAATAATTTTCTGCTCAGCTTTCATTTTTCTGGTATGTTATTCCCTAGCACTGATCAAAGTTTAAGATAAAAATTTGAGTTAGGGCCATTACTAAGAGACTTTGGCCCCTAGGACAAATTACAAGGGAGAAGAATTCTTGTACTGTTATGTTTATTTGGTTGTGTAATTGTTTAAGATAGAAGTCTGGTGTATCCTTAGTGGGGAAAGAAAGAGGAGAGATGTCACAAAAGAGTAGAATGGGGGCAGGAGAATAGAAGGGCCAAGGGAGTATGGTTGCCAGGTTGCCAGCTTTCCACCCCTACTGCCTCAGTGATGGTGGAGGGGCAGGGTGGGAACTGGAGATAGGAATGAGGTGCAGCGGCTGAAAGGCATTACCTTGTCTTCATCTCATCAGCCGGCCACCTGACCTCTGTGATAATAGAGGTTCCTGAAGTGTAGCATCAGAGATGACTGCCCTGCTCTGCTGTAAAATAGAGGAGGCTGTGCTTTGCCTTTACATGTCTATCTTTTTTTAGAGGATCTTTCACATAGGTAATTGTCATAATACTTGGTGAAAGCATGTAAGAACCAGTACCCCTGTTTGTAGTGGGAATTGGAGTGAGCAATGATTTGGGATACAAGAAATTCAACTTACACATTTACAGGTAAAATTCTAACATAGACTCAAGACTTACAGACTCTAGGGATTTCTAAGGCATCCAGAATTCCCTCATCTTAGAAAATAAATAATAATGCAGATAATAAAAATAATAGCGACAGCTAACACTTCTGTAGAGCTTAATTATATGCCAGAATTTGAACCTCTTTATATATATTGTCATTCAGTCCTCACAACTCTGTGAGGATATTTTATTCCTTGACCTTCCTATTTAAATGTGTAACCCCTTACCTGTACTCCTTGTCCTCTGCTTTTGTAGAAAAATACCACTCCTATAAAACTTACTTTATTATCATCTGTCCCTTCTGTTAGCACTCTCTGACTTACCCCCAATCCTGTCCCCACTGATTTAAGGCAGGAGGTCAGTTTGGTTCACTTTTGTATTGTCAATGCCTAGAATAGGACCTGGCACATGGTAGGTGCTCAGTGAATATTTGTTGAATGAATGAATGAATGAGTCTCTATTTTATAGATGAGGAAACTATATTTCCCAAGATCACACAGTTAGAAATAGGACAGTGAAATTCCAGTCTTTGATGAAGCTAGAATTCTCTTAGCTTTTAGACAAATTATATCTCCAGGAGTGTGAAATGACCTTTAAGCCAGATTTGGCGATGGCTTCCCTTCTTTTAATCCCTAGGTTTGCATTTCTTTTTTTTTTTTTTTTTAATTTTTTTTTTAACGTTTATTTATTTTTGAGACAGAGAGAGACAGAGCATGAACGGGGGAGGGTCAGAGAGAGAGCGAGACACAGAATCTGAAACAGGCTCCAGGCTTTGAGCTGTCAGCACAGAGCCCGACGCGGGGCTCGAACTCACTGACCGCGAGATCATGACCTGAGCTGAAGTCGGCCGCTCAACCGACTGAGCCACCCAGGCGCCCCACTAGGTTTGCATTTCATGGGCCTCTGGGCTCTTAAATTATTTTACAGATTGAATATTTTTTTCCTCCATTCTTTATCCAGGAAAAACAAAAAATTACTCATCTTTTATTGTGAAGTTTTAAAAATAGCAAAACTCTGATTTACATTTTATGAATTTTGTCTATAGCCTGAAGCTGTAGAAGCAATGATACTTAGTCATATTTTAAACTCAAAGGGTTCAGTGTCTCCTTGCACTCTTTCCCTTGAGGGGGCATGTGACAGAGGAATAGGCCGTACAAATGAGACTTGGCCCAAGATTACTCAGTAAGCCACTTGCCCCAGAACTATTCATCATGGTGTATTTCTTTACCCACTTGACATGTGTGCACGAGCACCACACCCATCTCTAAACTTGGTGATCAGTATGGCCTTTTGTAGGAAATTTAATTCTGGAAGTGGGTTAGGCAGAACATGAAAGGCTAAGATCTGACAGTTGAGGGAGCTTAAGGAAAGAAGGAAGGAAACAGAAGTCATCAGAGAATCTCAACTAGGAAGAAGGGCAGTCCCACTCAGAGTGTGGGTTTTTGGAAGGTGAAGAGTATAGTGCTGTTGAACACTTTACCTTCTTTTCCTTTTGGCATATGAAACCATACCCATTCTTTCTGTCACAATTTTACCTTATAAATTCCATTGACAATCCCTGTTCTTGGGAAGGACTAAGCAGCAATACTTTGTTATTGTGTTCTGACACCATTAACTCGGGGTCACAGGAAACTTCTTTTCCTTCCTGTTATATTATGGACCTGCAAGTGTTAGCTTTTGCCTTGATGTATCTCCTAAGATTCTGGAACAGAATGATCACAAATAATTAGAAATCATTTCCATCTTGTTTCCTGCTATTCCCTTTCTTTTATGTTTTTAAAAGGGAATATCTCAAATATATATTAAAGTGCATTAAAAAATACAAACATCTGTGTACTCACTGGCCAGATTTAACAAATTAAAAAAATGTAGTTATGTATACTTTAGAGATTTTTATTCTTTTTTGAGAAATGAAAGCATTAATGAGCTGAAGTCCCTCCTTTTTAACTTTCCTCCCACCCCCTTCCTCACAACTATTCTGAGGTTGGTGTGAACCCTTCTCTTTCTTTCATAGAAAAATAATTTCTTAATGAATTTTTACCCATATTTTTAATCCTTTGAATTCGAAGGATAGTAACTCATTTTATGGTTTATCATGAATCATTTTCAGTGGCTCAAATAGATTTTTTTGGTCATTGTCCTTCTCATTCCTGGACAACAGTATAATGTTTTACCTTGTTATTGCTAGAACCATATTTAACTCTTTTTGGTCCTCTGATCTATCAGATGGGATGTTAACTGTGTTATGTATTTTTTTGTTGGTAACATTCCTGAAATATTTCTTAGAAATTCTTCGTATTCACCTTCAGTAACCAGGGAGAGAGAGAGAAGTAACAAAAGAATTATTTTATTTTTTTCAGGCCAAGTTACCATTTGAGAAACTGACACTATGAGCCACAAAAAACTGAGAAGTGTAATATTCAATGTGTAATATTCAATGTGTAATAGTAGGACAAATATCTATTAGTTTAAAAACCTGTACATTCTTGTGGTCAACAGCATGAAGAATTTAAAGCAATACTGCCATAGGTTTATGGTTAAATGTGAGCACGATGCTAAAGGAGAAAATCTAACAATGGCTATTATGTTTGTTTTGTCAAAATATGCTCACCAGCTCAAGAGTTTCCTATTTTGGAGAAGCAGAACTGGTTGATACATCTTCACTATATACGGAAGGATTATGAAGCATGCAAGGTGAGAGATTGTAATGACAGAGACCATGAGAGGCAGGCTTTGATTAGATAGCTAACAATTGTGGCTCTTAAATCCCACTAATAACATATGAATTCCTGTTTCCCCACACTGTGTATATTGGTTAGCTTTTGCTAGGATAATGCTGTTAACAACCTCAAAATTTCAGTGGCTTCTAACAGCAGACATTTAATTATTGCTCATGGGCCTCCAGATTGGCTGTGGGTTGGTTGGGTCTGACTACAGGCTGGGGGTCAGATTCATGTGTGCTCCATGTGTCTTCTCATTTCAAGACCAGGGTAAAGGAGCAGCCGCTCTCTGGGACTTGTTGCTCTCATGGTGAATGGCCAGTGTTCAACACAGCATAGTATTTAACTTTCTCATCTCTGGATAGGTGAAAAATGGTATTTCATTGAGTTTTATAATTCTCTTATTTTGATGAACTTGATCATCATTTGTATATTTAAAAACAATTTGTATTTCCTTTTTCTCTAAACTATATCTTTGGAAACATACTATACATGTTATATACTTGCTGGCAGACAATAGTATTAACATGCAAAATATATCCTTGAAACTGTCTTATGGCATTTGGAACTTTGTCATGCTTCTAAGGTTATAGTTTCAAAGTTTTACCTGTGGCATTTGTACCTATGGCAATGTACAGAACTAGAAATGGTTAGTACCAGTATGAATCTTAAAAGGGTTCTTTCTTTCCTTTTGTGATACTACTATCCTTTTCTTTTTTCCCTTTTCCTGTTGTTTTTTTTTTTAAAGTTTATTTATTTATTTTGAGAGAGAGAGGAGAGACCATTTTGAGAGAGACAGGAGAGGAGGGGGAGAGAGAGAGAGGGAGAGACAATCCCTTGTAGATTACAGTGCAGAGCCTGACCTGGGGCTCAATCTCATGAACTGTGAGATCCTGACCTGAGCTGAAATCAAGAGTCAGATGCTTAATCCACTGAGCTACCTAGGCACTGCCCCTTTTCCTTTTTTGACAACTTTCTCTGTTTCCTGTTTTTGGCATCTCTTCCTTGTTTATTTCTTAAGCATTGGAGATGTTCCTAGGTCCTATCCTTGGCCCCTTTCTCAGCTCATTTCACACACCTCTTCCTGATCTTCAAACTAATCTGATACCTACTAATGCTTCACAAGTATTTCAAATTCAACTCTTCTGTAGCTGAATTTATCTGCTTTCCTCCAAACCTATTCCTTCTCTTGTACCCTGTCTCGGGGCTAGGTACCATCATTCACTCATCTGTCTGTCAGGCTCCCCTGACCCATTTTTCCTAATATAATATAGATAATCATTAAGTTTTGGTGATCCTTGTTTACTATCTCTTGAAATTTTCCACTTCATTCCCTCTCCATGCCTTAGTTAATTCCCATAATTTTTGTTTAAATTATCACAGGAATTCTTATACCGATCTTGCCTCCTTTCCATCTGTTTTCATCAGTGCTTCCAAAATGACTTTTCTGTAGAGCAAATTGAATCAGGTTACCTCCTGTTTAAAACTTACCAAGATTCTCCCATTGCTCTCAACATTTTTAGCCTGGTGTTTGAGGCCCTTCTCTCTCGGACTCTCTTAGTCATCTCGGCTTCTCCTCCACCCGCTGCCAACACAGGATTTGAAACTGTTTACTCCAGAAAGCCTTCTTTGATTCTCTAAGTTAGACTCAGGTGCTCCTATAGCATCCCAAGCTTAGCCTGTCATGGGAGCAAGGAAAAACCTGTGTTTTGCTCATCAGAGAGCCCCTAGCATCTATAATGGTGCCTGGAAATCTTCCTATTCCCCTTAGCTTGCCTAGTAAGATTCTAGACAGGGGTTGACAGACTTTTTCTGTAGGGGCCAGATAGTAAATATTTTGGACTTTGTCGGCCACAGTCTCTTTCATATTCTTCATCTTCTCTCTCTCTCTCTCTTTTTTTTTATAACCCTTTAAAATAGGAAAATACTCTTAGCTTGAGAGCTGTACAAAAATAGCCTGTTTGGCTCAGATTTGGCCTGTGGGCCATAGTTTGCTGACCCCTGTTCTATAGTAAGTAACCATAAAAGAGTTGAGATTTAAAAAAATTCCAAGTGAACATTATTAGTAATTATTTATATACTAGATTTCTTATATATGCTCCTTGTCCACCTCTACTTTTCTTAAAAACACTTTAGGACACTGGGGCACCTGGGTGGCTCAGTTGGTTAAGCGTCTGACTTCAGCTCAGGTCATGATCTCAGTTTGTGGGTTTGAGCCCCGTGTCAGGCTCTGTGCTATTAGCTCAGAGCCTGGAGCCTGCTTTGGATTCATTCTGTGTCTCCCTCTCTCTCTGCCCGTCCCCAACTTGCACTCTTTCTCTCTCAAAAATAAATAAACATTAAAAAAAAATTAAAACAAAAAATCCACTTCAGGACACCTAACCATGACTTACAAGTATTTTTCTTCCTCTTTCAGGCTGTTATCAAAGAGCAGCTTCAGGAGACTCAGGGGTTATGTGAATATGCTATCTATGTCCAAGGTAAGACATAGTTCTCTTCTTGCTAGAGAAATGCATTCTTGGCCTAGGTTTCAAAAGAAGAGCAAACAACTTACGAAACACTTTAAATTCAAATGTTCTACAAAGATCTTATTCAGTATTATGTTTTTTGAAATCAGAACATAATTCTTATGCTGGATTTGACCTCAGAAATGACTAGTTCTGTTAGAAAAAATTTGCTGCCGTTCTTTCCCCCTTTTCCAGTGTCTGGCTAATGTTTTCAGAATGGATGTTAGGGTCCCTGCCTCAGGCAGCAGCTTCAAGCCCAGAAGGGCTTTTGGGACTGTCCTTTGTAGTCAGGCTACAGAAGATGACGGAAGCCTTGAGGATTTTTTATAAGGGCGTTAGGATGAAGAGAAGAAGCCTAGAGGTATACAGGATGAGGTGGAAAGTAGATGAAATTCATCAGAAACCAAATACAGGAACCACTGACTCTTTGGTATAAATGAACAGTTTTGTTTACCACTCAGTGGATTGGTAGTCTCCAGATTAATATGTAATTTTATGACATTTGCAGGATACTTGACACATCTAGGACATCATGGCAAGAAAAGTGCTTTTTTATTCCCACTATTACAGGTGCCAGACTCGCAGTGCCTCATAATACTTAAACACGAAAATTCTTCTGAAAACTCAGGCCTGGGAAAAATTACTGATTCCAATAGGTTGTGTTACTGAAAATCAAGTCTGGAATATTAGTGCATTCTTGGCCAGAATCTTTTTGATTTCACTTGTCCTGTTTGGGTGTACTCTGGAAACTCCTAGATGGAAGTCTGAATTCTGATAAATAGAGTGTTTGACAGGGAAGACCAGGAATGTTCTTATTATGAAGAATTTGTGGGATAACTTTCAAGGCACCTGACTATCTGCATGGTGGGTACTGGGTAGAGGGGCAGGTAGGTTTGAGATACCTTATTTTTTTTTTTTACTTTAAAAAAAAATTTTTTTTTAATGTTTATTTATTTTTTGAGACAGAGAGAGACAGAGCATGAATGGGGGAGGGTCAGAGAGAGGGAGACACAGAATACAAAACAGGCTCCAGGCTCTGAGCTGTCAGCACAGAGCCCGACGCGGGGCTCAAACTCACGGACTGCGAGATCATGACCTGAGCCGAAGTTGGCCGCTCAACCAACTGAGCCACCCAGGCACCCCTGAGATACCTTATTTAAAAAGGTTTTATATTGTCAGCAACTCTGCTACTTGTTTTAGCCTACCTGAGGTCTGAGCTGATTGTATTAAAGATACAATTATCCAAAGGATTTCTTTGGTATGATTTCTTACTCCTCCTTCTTCAGTTTTTCTGATACCAGACTCTGTTCTTCCTAGAATGTGATGAGTTTTTTCTGTGTTTTCTATCCTTGGCAGCATTAATATTTCGCCTAGAAGGAAATATCCAAGAATCCCTAGAACTCTTTCAGACGTGCGCTGTTCTCAGCCCTCAGTGTGCTGATAACCTCAAGCAGGTGGCCAGATCTTTGTGAGTATTTGTTGCCTCAGAAGTCCTGGGCACTCACAGAGAACGATGTAAAATGCGTTCTCAGTCCGAGCCTGCTTCTGACAGCCTGATCAACCCGATACGTAGAGGGAGAGTGGCTTAGTAGATATATGGGGATCCCCTTTGAAGAGTGGATTAATTTTGAAACTTGAGAAAATAAGTCAACAAGTATAAAGGAGTTGAGTATTTTAAACATTGTATAGTCTAGTTTGATGGGGGCAACACTGATACTGTTTATCATATAAATAGGGACATCTTGTGCCCTCAGTCCCCTAATCTTATTGGCAACCCATGGAATGTTTTTCATGTACTGTTCCAACACTTGGTATAATACTTGACATAGTAAGTTTCAGTAAGTGTTTGTTGAGCGAATGCCCTAATGGTGCCTCCATGCAAGCAACCTCCAAAGTCTTTCTAAGCTGATGGGTACACTATTTTTCTACTCTGGAGCTGTAAAGTGTCCCATGGGGTTTCTACCCCCACTTTCTTACCTACATTGTCATTCATACTTGCACTTCCTTTGTATAGAGCCCGGTTTGCCTTTGCCTCCCTCCAGAATCAAGGTTGAGGAAAGAGATTTAGTCTTGGAAAGGAAGGGCATGTCCCTATAATAGACGGTGATAATAAATGATGGCAGCTCCTGTTTAACTGGTGTATATATACCAGTTTGTTTCTTTTTTGTTCTACATGTGTGGTACATTGTGGAAAATAAATTACAGAAGACTTTCACTAAAAGTGGTGTAGAATGAGGCCAAGACCCTGGAATAGCTATCAGTGCAGTCCCTACCAAAAGAGCTTCTGTGACTGATAGAGACCAGCCTCACCGGCCAAAACAGCACAGCCAGCTAATAAGGCAGGGGCTTCCAGATTTCTCTGCTGGATGGAATATGAGTCAAATGGGGGACTAGTGGAGTTAGTCCTGTAAAGCTTTTAGTTAACAATTACAGAAAATGTATTTCTCCCATAGATTTCTTTTGGGAAAACATAAAGCTGCCATTGAAGTATATAATGAAGCAGCTAAACTTAACCAGACAGATTGGGTAAGTAGAGAACTTTAAAGTTCTTTGTTATTAGTGACCTGCTGATGGTTTCATTTGTCATATGGCTGTCTTGTTACTGTTACTGAATTCCTACATGCCCCAAATGTCTTTATTTTATCCTCACACTTGATTGATGATTTACCTAAGTATAAGATCAAAAACCAAACCATGTTTCCTCATAACTTAGCAGACATTGCTGCATGGTTTTCTGGCAGTCTGTTACCAGTCTGCTACTTGTTGATTAACTCCACTTTCCTCTCTAGAAGCTTCGAGGATTTTCTCTTTATCATTGGAGTTCTGAAATATCAATAATACTTGTGTAAAAGTGTTACCCCCCCCACCCCCATCCCCATCTGTGGACACTAAGTTGGCTTTCACTCTGAAGATCCTTGCCCTGTTTTGGGTCAGGGACATTTTCTTTGAGTATTTCTTTGATTTTCTTCTCCTCTATTGTCTCTTTGTTAGGGATTGTAACTGCAACAGAAACTTTGATTGAACATTGGCTTTGCCAATTAGGGGTTTATTTTTTGTCATGAAACATATACCAGGTAAGTAGTTGCCAACATTGACTGGGTGGTCCAAGGACGTCAAAGCTGAGGTTTTTTCTTCATGGTCATAAGACGTCTACTGCAGCTCCAACATCATGTCATCATTCCAGGCAGAGAGAAAAAACAAGCAATGAAGAGAAAAAGATATAGCCTGTATTAGGAAAGCACAGCTTTCCCCAAAATCCCCAAAAGACTGCCACTTGTGTCATATGAACTATCCCCCTTTAAAGAAGACTGGGAAATGTAGTTTCTTCATTGGACACATTGACATTCTGAACAAAATTAGGGTCTGTTAGTAACAAAAATCAGGAGAGTGGGTATTAACGAGTGGCATCTGCCACACTGTTTGCCACTGTATTAACGGTGTTCTGTACTTGTTCTCTGTGTCTCTTCACTTGCATCTCACATAGTCCCGCTTTTTGTCATTTTGCTGTACATTCAGGGACATTTCCTGAATCCTATTCTCCAGATCATTTTTGTTGTTAGCTATTCACATTGTTATTATCTTATCCATTCAGTTATTTTTTATGTCAGTAATTATATTTTTAATTTCTAAGAACTTTGTCTTTTGTCTTCTTGCAATAGCCTCTCCATGTCTCTGACTCTTGAAGTTTTGTTCTGCTTTCCAGAATTATCTTTTGCTTCCTCTCTTTATTTTGGTTCTTCTTTCTTGTGCTGTTGGTTTTTTCCCCAATAGTGATGATTCTTGGAAAGAAATATGTATGTGTGAAGGATTAGATTGATTCGTACGGAGAGTTAGCATAAATTTCCTCTGCAGTTCTTATGACACCATTATTTTCAAAAAATTCCAGTTTCTTGGTCACTTCCATAGGTCTGAAGACAAATGCCACCAAGTATTTTATAGCTAAAGGCCAAAGTGAAGCTGCAGACGAAGGATAATTCATTTACTCCTTCATTTAGTCATTCTTTCAACACACGAATGTTTGCTACGTGCCAGGAACTGGGCTGGGTCTCAGAGACGCAAAGGTGGATTGGTGGGTTATGGAACAATCAGCTAGAATAGGAAATACAGGAAGGAAGAGAGGAGGATGATAACCAAACAGAGCTAAATCCTGTCTTTAACATTGTAGACTTGATGAGTTTTTGCTTCCGGTAGGGCATCTAAATGGAGACATGTCCAGTGCATGGCTGGATATAGAAGTCTGAAGCTCCAGTGTTCTGGGCTAGAGATGTACATTTTGGAGTCAAGAGTATAAAGGTAATGACTACAAGCATGAAATTGGATGAGATCACTCTTTGGAGAGCTGAGGGCGGAACCCAGGGAAAAGTGTTGAAGGGCTGAGCTGAAGAGGAAAAGAACCGATAGAGGAAGATCGGGACCAAGTGAAACGAGAGCTCAGAGTCACACAGGAGGAATGGAGAGTATCTGCTAATCCTTCCAGTTGGTTGAAAGAGCTCATTTGGTGTTACTGACCACTTGGGATGACCATTCCATTGGCACCAGGAGAGGTAGTCATGCCCCGAGCTGCTCCTCTGTGTCCTACTTGCTATGTGAGTTCCTGTGGCCCTACTTTATACCACAGTCCAGCTGCAACAGGGGGATAATAGTTCCTCCTGCTGTTACCTCCTTTGACTTCTGGAACAGCTTTGTTAAGTAGGGAGAATTTACCCAGTTGGGCTGAGGGAGTGAGAAGCTGAGGCTTTGGCTAGATGGAGTGACTTGTTCAAGGGGGCACAGTGAGGTGGTGGCAGAACCAGAGCTAGAATTCAGGCCTGGACTCTGAGATTCCTCGCTTTAGGCCTATCATTTTTCCACTGTACCAGCTGCCTTTTGCAGGATGTCTGCTGGATTCCCTTGTTCTGTGAAACACATGATTTAACTCTTATTTGTTCTGTTTTCCTTCTCAAATTTCCTTTGTTGTCAGTTTAAGGCCTTTTGCTGCTGCCTTCTCAAGTAATATCTATGGCAAATGATTTTCTACTTTCGTTTAAGTTCATTTTACTTATTTTGAGAGAGAGCATGGGAGGGGCAGAGAGAGAGAGGGAGAGAGAGAGAATCCCAGCAGGCTCTGTACAGCCCCGGTGGGGGGCTCGAACATTTGAACCAGAAGATAATGATCTGAGCCAAAATCAAGAGTCAGATGCTTAACCAACTGAGCACCCAGGCACCCTGAAAATTATTTTAAAGAGTTGGGGGTTAGTTAGCTTTCAGGACATTTAAAAGACAAGCACAGATGCATTTCTTCTTTTTCTAGCTCTGTGTGTACATTGTTACGTGATAAAGGGGAAAGTACGCAAGTTTTGTAGGCAAGCCTGAGTTCGGGTCCCAGTGCTTTGCCGTGTGTGGACGTTATTTGGATTGTGATTTAAGGGAAAAAATTGTGTGTTTGTGAGACATTTATGGGTTTTATGTTTATTAAACATAAATCAGTATCTGATATGAGCAGTTACTATTTTCCAAGTATGATAGTGGTATTGTGGGTAGTCAAAAAAAAAAAAAACAAACAACCTTATCCTTTAGAGATACATATTGAGGGGCTCCTAGGTGGCTCCGTCAGTTAAGCATCTGACTCTTGGTTTCAGCACAGGTCATGATCTCACAGTTCATGAGTTCGAGTCCTGTGTCAGGCTCTGTGCTGATAGTGCAGAGCCTGCTTGGAATTCTGTTTCTCCCTCTCTCTTCCTCTCTGCCCCTTCCCTGCTTGCTCGCTCGCTTTCTCTCTCTCAAAATAAATAAAATTAAAAAGAAAAAAAAGAAATACATACTGAAAGGTTGTAGATGAAATGTTATGCTATCTGATATTTTATAAACTAGTGGGGTAGATGGGAGAATGGGCTGGATGGTTGTTGGGACAGAATGAGGAGTCCATGGTGATTCTATGTTTTGTTTTGTTTTTTTAATTTTTTTTAATGTTTTATTTTATTTTTGAGAGAGAGACCTAAAAAAAGAAAGAAAAATCCTAGTGCTGACACCTCCTGGCTTAAGTTAGGCAAACTATTTAACCTCTCTGAGCTTCAATTTTCTTATCTCTCAAATCAGAATCGTTACACCTGTATTTCAGATTTGCTGGGAAAATTATAGTAATGCATATATGAAAACCATCTGGCATAGAGCCTGATGTGAAGTAGGTACACAATCAGTTTTCCCTATCTTGTTGTTATTTTAAGAGACTTGGAACCTATTAAACCATTTGTCTCTGAGCTCTGGGGTCCATGGTTCTTCAGACAGGGATGCTTCTGGGCCTGGATGTGCTTCCGCATCTCTCCACTACCAACAGGAAGGTCCTCACCTTTGCTTTCTCCTTTCTCTCAAGCTACTGTCAATAAAGGGGGATTCAGCATAAGGGAACTTCAGCGATTTTATGAAACTCAAGGTCAGGGAAACACAGGCTTGTCTTACAGTGAACTAGAACTGGAAAACTTTTAGTGACCAAGGTGGCTACTCTGCATTTCTGCTTCATTTTCTCTTTCTGTAGATCAGCAGTTGGCAGACTGTTTCTGTAAAAGGCCTAGTGAATATTTTAAGCTTTGTGGCTTCATATAGTCTCTTTTGAACTACTTAACTCTGAAGTTCTAGTGTGAAAGTTCTGTAGACAATGTGTAACAAGTGATTGTGGCTGTGTTCTAATCAAACTTTATTTACAAGAAAAGGCAGAGGATGCATTTGGTCTGTGCCAGGGTTTGTAGACTACAGCTGTCAGTCTCCAATTACATATATTCCGTCTTAGTGGCCTCCAGATGGTGCTGTTGGTCCTCAAGTCCACATCATGTAGCCAATTCTGGATTACGAGGAAAGGGACTCTGACACACACATATATTTATTTATGTATACATACACACAAATTTCCTTCGGGTGGAGCAGGGGCTGTGGCAAGTCTCCTCTGAGAAGGAAAGCTTGGGGTGAGTGGCCTGGGTATGTACGTCAAACACCCAGGAAGATCACCTGTTTATTCTGCTTTTATCTCCTATAATCTGAGTTTTTAAAGAGTCCATTTTGTGTATTTAAGTATGGGGATGCCTGGGTGGCTCAGTCGGTTAAGTGTCTGACTCTAGATTTCAGCTCAGGTTATGATCTCAAGGTTTGTGAGATTGAGCCCCATGTCAGGCTCTGTGCTGACAGCATGGAGCCTGCTTGAGATTCTCTCTCTCCCTGTCTCTGCCCCTTCCCTGCTCATGCACACACTCTCTTTCTCATAAACGTAAAAAATGGTTTTTAAATGTATTTAGGTATGAAATACCTGTTGTGTCATTTAAAATGTAAGTTTTGCTGAACAGTACAATCCCCAGATGGCTGATGTTTCATTCTGCTGGTAACTGTGGAATTTACACCTATGCTATTTTACTTTCTTTCATGTGTAGGAGATCTGTCATAACCTAGGAGTTTGCTACATTTATCTGAAACAGTTCAAAAAGGTAATTGATGGAAATGGTGGTGGTGGTTGAGTTCTTGGCTGGGGGCTTCACTGAGGGTTCGCTGAGGGTTTTGTATTATTTCTAGGAAGTGCTTGTAGAGATTTGGAGAAGTAAAAATCCAAAGTGCCATGTACATTCATCCCCATATTTATTCTTATTTTTCATCCATCTGTTTTCCCCCCCATATTTTAGCAACAAAATGACAAACTCTAGAACTGTTACGAGGGAATGGCAATCTAATTGCTTTTCTCTCTTCTTCTCCACCCCAGTTTAATTTACTAGTATAGAAACAAATGTTCAATAAAACTTAGATATCAAAAAGTGAACCCTTAAGTCTGGAAGTGTTAAAAGTGTTAAAAGTCTTATGCTCTGACAGCAACTGATTTTAGTTTTTGAGGTCATTGGAAATGAATTTTAGTTTTAAGTGGATCTGAGTTTTGAGTTTCTGTTTTTAATGTTATTTTCCGTGTGAGAACTTTTATTTTTAGTGGGTTTCTTCAGGTTTCCTGGGCAGAGCTACAGTGTTATATGCTTGGTTAGGAGAGTTTTCTCCTCAAAGAATATTCCAAGCAAGTACATTTCTATTCATCAGATTATTCTGAGCCAAGGGAGAGATAGGATTGTTCTTGGGTCAGACCTGTACTTAGGAGAAGGAGAATTATATTTAGATTTTACTATAAAGCTAACAGAGCAAATATAATACTTGACATTTCTGTAAATACTTGTTGAATCAATGAATGTCTTAAATGAAGCCCTTTATATCTGTTAGGATATAAACTCTTCCAGAGCAAGGGGTTTGTTTTATTAGCTCTGGTATCCCTAGTACTTAGAACAATAGATACTTGGTGGATACATGTTGAGTGAATAAATGAGAACAGTCCATTCATTCATTTATCAAAATATTGGTGAGGAAAATGCAGTCCACCCTGGGGAAGGTAATGCAATTGGTCAGAGGTGCAGCTGGGACTGAGTTCAGGGCAGTGCTGTCTTCTGTACTAAGACATCCCTTTGACTTATGAAGGCATGAGTCATGGGTATGAATACCAAGATGGAGAAAACACTCAAAAAGGTTAATCATCTTGTATAAACTCTCCCAAGTGGCTCCAGAGGCAGACACCTCATGTTGCCAGCTGTCCTGTCAGCAAGCAGTTTTGGTATGTTTTAGTTTTTTGGGTAGTGGGGGCTGTTTGCTGAGATGTGTCTGCGTTAGAAAGGGGGAGCTCTGTCTTTACGTTAGCCATACAAAGACATTGTCCTTTCCTGTAGTGATTTGGTTCTCTTTACTCCATCAATCTTGTTAGGCGCAAGAGCAGCTGCACAATGCCCTACATCTTAACAGGCATGATTTGACTTACATAATGCTGGGGAAGATCCACCTGCTGGAGGGAGACTTGGACAAGGCCATTGAAATCTACAAGAAAGCAGTGGAGTAAGTATGTTTGTTTTCTTTAAGGCAATGAGAAGACAAATGGGAGCAGACATATGAACCCCCAAGCCTAAGATGGATTCCTGTGACTATTAGTTGTGTGAGTTAGAGTACAGTTCAGGCCAAGGTTAAAAGCTCCCTGTGGCTTGCTTACATAAAAAGACTTGTGCTTCTCCCCCATCAGTATGGCCAGCCTAGCCTAGCTGGACAGCTCTGCTCCCCAAGGTCAGTCAGGGATCCAGGTTCTTTATTAACCCACCATTTCTTACTTTGTTGTCTTCACCTGCGTGGTGAAGCTGACTTAATGTAGCATCCATGTTTCAGGCTATGGTGAGGGGTGGTGGTTTGTGAGGGTGAGGTGGCCACTAGCTGCAAGGGAAGTGGGTACACATGTGCTCAGGAGGAAGGAGCACATAGATTTTGGAGTCAGCTGCTACTCTGCCATTGTGGTTTTCACTTGTATAGCAGATCTTTTTCCGGGGACATTGGGGTCAGAAATCTGACTGACTAATAAACATCTGGCCTTTATTAGCATGAAACCAATATGTTTTGTGGTGTTTTTTGTGTTTTTTTTTTAAGTTTGTTAGAGAGAGTAAGTAGGGGAGAGGGAAAAGGAGAGAATCCCAAGCAGGCTCTGTTCTCCCAACACAGGGTTCGGCCCCATAAACTGAGATCATGACCTGAGCCAAAACCAGGAGTCAGACGCTTAACCAACTGAGCCACCCAGGCGTTCTCCCTACCCCTTCCCCAATATCTTGTGTTCTTAAAACATGATTAGGGTATGCCAAACCCCTGTTGATAATGGAACTGACTGGCTTTCTCAGGATGCTGTTCCATATTTCTTCTCTAGGGACATGTACTATCTTGTCTTTTTTGTATAGGGTCTTGTTTGTTTTAAGTAGGATAAATGTAACAAAATGTCATGTTTGTTTTGTCACTTAACAGGAAGCATGGCCACAAAGTCTATTATTCCTGATAATTAGTCTCTGAACTAAACTTAGATTTCTGTTAATTACCTTTGCCTTCTACCATGATAGTCACTTTTCTGGTTGTATCAGTTAAACACTCTCTGAATTGTCTTCAACCACATTTTATATCTACAAAGACATAAAAGTCCCTTGGTTTTTTAAGCTACAAAAGACTTTTGTCACCAAGAAGCTAAGTTTACAGGGATTAGAGGAAGGAGCCCACGTAGCTTTTTTTTTTTTTTTTTTTTTTTTTTTTTAAGAGAGAGCACCAGCAGGGGAGAGGGGCAGAGTGGGAGAGAGAAAATCTCAATCTCAAGCAGGCTCCATGCTCAGCGCAGAGCACGTTGCAGGTCTCAATCCCATGACCCTCAGGATCATGACCTAGGCCAAAATCAAGAGTCAACATTCAACTAAGCCAGCCAGGCACCCCTCCCCCCAATCCATGTAGCATATTTTAAGCTTCTGTGGGGCAGGGTGGAAGACTTGATCCCTGACTTCTGCCTTAAAAAAATTTTTTTTGTTTAAATATTTATTCATTTTCAAGAAAGAGAGTTGAGGAGGGGCAGAGAGAGAGGGAGACACAGAATCTAAAGCAGGCTCCAGGCTCTGAGCTTTCAGCAGAGACCCCGACTCGGGACTCGAACTCACAAACTACGAGATCATGATCTGAACCAAAGTTAATGCTTAACTGAACCACCAAGGTGCCCCGCTGACTTCTGCCTTTTAAAGTTGGCTCTTTGAGATTAGCTCACATAAATCTTAAGGGTGATATTCTTCCAGTGGCTCGTCAAGGACTGAAGTCACTAAAATTCCCAAGGGAATAAGGGGACAGCTTGAGAATTTGGAACGTGAGAATGGAGACCATTGTCTGTGACTCATAGCTTTGGAGATGGTAGTCATGTTTTGGTGGGGAGTTCGGGGAGAGATGCCACCAGAATCATGAAAGTTACATAGTTGGTTTGTGGGAGGGAGGTGATCAAAATGGATATTTATTATGGCAGAAAGTGAAGGGCAAATATCCATTTGAACTGAGTAAGCTCTGTTCAGCTCAACCTTCCTCTAGTTGGGGATTTGGCCCCTCTTGTTCTGGTCTCTCCATGGGACCAGTGCTGGAGACAGTTCCTTGCCTTTTGCCATTTTCACTGTTGAAGCTGCTGATGGTCCTATAGACAGAACATCTCAGCTCAGTGTTGCTTAACTTTTGCAATAAAGGCAAGTGTCAGTGAGGGGTTGGGAAAGCAAATAATCTTTTATTTAAGTCAGTGTTTAGTCCCCAAAGCCAATGGCTAATTCTTTCCTAGGGCTGGTGAGTATCTTCCTTCTTCTGTTTAGTTTGGCTCTTTAGTATGTGTTTTTGTTTAATATGGAGAGCAGAGCATTAGGGCTGTTGGGATCCTAAATTACACAGAGAACCCTGCTGGCTGGCATTGTCAGTACAGTGAGACCAGAAAAAAAAAAAAAAAAAAAAAAATCCTACAAGAGGGAACTGGCTGTCGCTGTGTTGTTTTCTAGACTGACTTGATTTATGGAGAATCGGTCTTTAATTATATCGGTATAATCAGGACCGTCACAGAGAATATTCTATAAGTTCTTCTTAGGACTTTGGCCCTAAGGAGAAAGATCCTGAAAGGAGTCTGGATGCTAAGTCCCATTTCTTCTTGCTGAGCAGTCCACCCTGTAGCCAGGGTTGAGATAACCTACTTTAGAAGGAAATTCCCAAAGGACTTCGGGAATGGTCATGGGGAGGAGGCAAAAAGTGTCCGCCACTGCTCGTGAGGGCACGTCACTGTGCAGGTGTCCTGTGTGTCTTGTACGCATCTAGTTTCCCTCTGAGCACCGATCTGTGTTGCAGGTTCTCACCAGAGAATACAGAACTTCTTACGACTTTGGGATTACTCTACTTACAGGTAATAAGAACCCTTTACTCATTCGTGCACTGGTGTTAGAAATGCTTTTGGATGTGTGTGGATTGTGGTTTCCCTGAATTTTGATTTTACTTTAACACATCTTACTAACGGTCATGTGAACCTTACTCTCTGCATCTGATATTTTTTATCTGCTAAAGGAAGTACTTTTCTGCATTCAAATCAGAAGCAAATAAGCCTGCTTGAGGCTACTTACCCATTTAAGGAAAGAGCATTTATGAGAAATGACCGGTCAGTGGGGCCGGCATGGTGTTGCTGGGGGGAGAAAGCCTGATGCAGGTTGGCGCTGGCCAACGGGTTTTGGGGCAGAGTCTGTTTCCACCCCTCCTTCCCAGCCGGATCTTACAGGAACGAGAAGGCAAAACACTGTCTCGAATAAGAAGTCTCTTGTCCCCTCCGTGTTTTCCTGAGCACAAATGGCATCTTTTTAGTGCCTCCACTTCTCTGTATCAGCCTGCGGATCCGAGGCCCAGGGATCCCTGAGGGTCTGTCCCTGTCCTGCCCCCAAGAATTCCCCAAGTTCCCTGCTCAGCTGCTCCTCCAGCTATGCCTCTGTGGTGGCCTTTCTGGCTGTTTTGTTTTTCTTTAAAAGGAATCAGGAGCTTAACCCTAGGCCTTCCTGGCTTTGGCTTGGGAGGTTGGCCCCAGGGGAATGAGGCTAACCGGCCCCTTTCCTGCCAAGAGGCATTAGTGTGCAAAGTGTGGCAGAGGTGGTTCCTGGCAGATAGATCCTTATCAGGGGACAAATCAACAAATAAGGGGATTTTTAGTTTTCTTTTTTTATCTGGTATCTGTAGCTGCTTTTTTTTTTTTTTTTAATCATGAGAACTCAGAACGTCAGTGTGTTTCTGTTCAGGGTGTGGTTGGCCAGACTGCTTAACTGCCATCTCCCCCTGATGTAATTCTCTGGTTTGCTTTTTCTCCAAGCTCGGCATTTACCAGAAGGCATTCGAACATCTTGGAAATGCACTGACCTATGACCCTACCAACTACAAGGTATTGCAGGCCGTCAAACCCCAGAGCCTTTACTCAGATGCTCCCACTGCTGCCAGGGGCGATCTGGCCCTAGAGAGCATTTTGGATACCTGAGAAATTACCTTTTCCTTAGAAAAGTTTTAAATAGACATGGCCCTTCTTATCTGAAGATGTTGTAAAACGTTAGCGCTCTGCTTTTGTTTTCTAAAAGAGCACGTGTTATAACAGGCCTGTAACTTCTGCAGAGAATGAGGTCGTAGTGCTGGTGAGGTTTGTGTGCTGCTTAGGGAGTGAGCAAAGCCTCCATGACTGCCGTCAGAGGTCATTCTGGTGACATAACTTCTGGATTCTTAATGGACTGGCGATGACAACTCTCGTCCAGGTACAACTCTGGAGCTGAGAAGATCGCATAGAAGATGAACATGATGGAGGGAGATGCAGCCGAACGGGTTTGATGTCAGACACAGACTCGTCCTGTCTGAGAAGTCATAGAAGGCGTGTTAACTCCGTCAGCTCCCCACCTTGACACCTTTCCTTGGACAAATGCAAGGGCCAGCCTGATGACGCCTGAAGCTTGCTCATCCTGTCCGGTGGCCAAAGGAGCTGTACCTTCAGTGGTCAAAGACAGGAGTTTCTGAGTTGTCTAGAGCACTTGGGGTACCACGTAGGGAGTTCAGGGGGCAGATTAAAGGCTGTTTTTCCTCAAAGGGCCTTGACTCTGAAATGTTGACTGACTTGACCGGAAGTAGGAAACAAATGAGCCAAGTAGGGTCACTCACATTTTCTCTTTTCTTTTTCTGGACTGTGCTGGAGAAAGCCACGGTGAGGTTCAGGGACATTCCTCATCAGCATTTATCCCAGTAGCTTAAATATACCTTTTGTGTCCCTGGAAGAAGTACCCTGTTGAGTACCTACACCCAGAATGTCTGCTTCACCACTATAGCCTTTTGGGAACGGCTGAACTACAAGTTGTCCATGTCCTGTGTTTGCAGGCCATTTTGGCAGCAGGCAGCATGATGCAGACCCACGGGGACTTTGATGTTGCCCTCACCAAGTACAGAGTTGTAGCTTGTGCCGTTCCAGAAAGTCCTCCACTCTGGAACAACATCGGAATGTGTTTCTTTGGCAAGAAGAAATATGTGGCAGTGAGTGTCTCCCCACCTTCCTTGTTCATGTTCATACACGCAAGTTACTGGGTCTGCCGGGCCTACCCTGGCCTCTCATCTCGTGTCCCATCTCTCCTGCAGGCTATCAGCTGCCTGAAACGAGCCAACTACTTGGCACCCTTTGATTGGAAGATTCTGTATAACTTGGGCCTTGTCCACTTGACAATGCAGCAGTATGCGTCAGCTTTCCATTTCCTCAGCGCGGCCATCAACTTCCAGCCAAAGATGGGGGAGCTCTACATGCTTTTGGCTGGTAAGAGACACTTAGGTGGAAAACCCCCTCCGTGGTTTGTGAGGAGGGAAAATGACTTAGAATCATAAGAGGCCGGTGGTTAAGTGTCCCATAGAAGCCACTGCCTCGCAGATCCCACAGGAATCTAGATTAGTGTCCTAAAGCCTGAAGAAGATGACAGAATAGCTAGTTGCTTCTAGCCTGCAGGCATTTCACTCAGAGACCAACAGGTTAAATCAAGATCATCCCTAGTTCATCTGTTACCAGTGGTTTTCCCTTGGCTGACAATTCATTTATATAAAGAGGAGGGGTGGAGAAAAAGAGAGTCTAGCTATAAATTCCAGATACCATCTAGTGTTAAGAGCTTGGGCTTTAGGAAGGGTCCCATTTCCACTACTTACTGGATTTCTAGTAGAGAGGGAAGATTATGTAATAAATAACCAGTGACTAGTAGCTATTGGTTTTGTTGTCACTATATCATTGGCCTATTATTAATGTGAGTGTTACTATAACGTTGAAGTACTGATAATATTCTTTCTGGGGGTATTTCTCCACTGGACTTACTAAGTGTAAGCCCAAAAGCAGTTTCCTTATTCCCGTTGACAGGTGGTGGTGGTGGTTATTATTATTGTGGGGAACTTATTTATCAGAGAACGGTTGCAAAAGCAAATTGAATGGTGGTTAATTGGGGGTTGCCTGAATACAAAGCGAGCTCAGTTCTGTGAACAGACAGCCCTACTGTGAGGCATGAGCCACACTTCTAACTCCCAAACTAGAGCTGGCCTTCACACTGCAGTTTGAAGGCTAAGCTGGAACTCACTGGCTCGGCTGTCGTGGGAACAAAGGCGTGCAGCCATGGCCGCACCATGTGTCCTGCGGCAAGTGGGCGGTCGTGTTGTGCGGTGTAGTGGGGGAGGAGTCAGGAAAGCTGGTCTAGGGCCACATGAAGTGGGGGGCGGGCAGGAGAAGAATGCTGGGACTCTGGCCTTTTATCCTAGAGGCCAAGGTTTTCCAACCGTATTCCTAGATCTTAGGTGTCCAGGAGAGCTGAGTGTGTAGCTTGGTGGGGAGGTCGGGTGGGCCTGGCTTTCAAAACAGCTCTGTTTTTCTTTGTTTTATACATCAGGTTTCCAGAAAATGCTGATTACAAAGGAGAGTGTGTTCTGTTGCTATACAAACGTTTTAAAGATCATGGTTGTGGGTAATGGATTCTTAAGTAGGGTGGTGTGACACAGATTTGTTTGTAAGGCAGGAAGACTCCTGGCAGCTTGGTGGCAAAGTGGATGGAGGCAGGTGGGGACATTGCTGTGGGGAAGAAATGGAAAGCCTGAAACACTTTGCATCTGAACAAGGGCAGTGTCAGTAAAGAAAAGTACAAAAAACAGGATTCACAGGACTTGGCTACTGACTGTGGAGAGACACCATCGAAGCAGGTGACACCGGGCATCTAAGCTGAGTGACCGAAGGCGGTCGTGCCAGGAGCCGAGACGGCAAAGGAGGAGTTCAGTTTGGGGGTTGAATGAACTGTGGTCTTGAAACATTCCTTTTGTTTTCCACACGGGACTCCCCAGTCACAGTGCCCACTTTCTTTGTTGCAGTGGCTCTGACCAATCTGGAAGACCCAGAGAACGCCAAGAGAGCCTACGCGGAAGCCGTCCGCCTGGATAAGTAAGCTGCTCCGTCAGGAGTGGTACTGGGGCGGGTCGGACTCTCAGAAGCCACCAGGTGGCGCCACAGCCCAGTTGGGGCGTGCGGGGCGGTTGAGCAGCGGCCCAGATGCCTGCTCTGGGGGTCAGTGGGGGGGCCTGACTGCAGAAGGATGTGGTCCTTAAGCACACGGTGGCTCAGCGGGAACAGACACTGGCTCTTTCTGAGAAAATGTTTCCAGGAGCTGGCAGTGGGCTTCGGGTGCTGATAGCCATGGGCTAGCTGGAATATCAGATAGGACTCTGGACTTAGTTTAAGATCAACTTAACTCTCCTGGGATTTATTCTGCTGGCATCTGCCAGGCAGCAGGGTAGGGATCCCCTTTTCAAACCTGACCTGGTGGCCTCCGTTGAGGGCTGAGACATCACGCTTGGTCCCAATACCTCTTGCTCTGCTGGTTGGGCAGTTACTTCCTTGATGCTTCTCCAAAGGTCCACACGGCACGCGTGTTCTTACCTTGCTGTGGAATAGAGAAATGTCTACGTAACCAGTTTTTGTTTTTTGTGTAACGAGAGGGATCTCTGAATGACCACTGGTTGCAGAGCCTGAGCCCCACGGAATCCGTTTGCCACAGGTGTAACCCGTTAGTAAACCTCAACTATGCTGTGCTGCTGTACAACCAGGGCGAGAAGCAGGGCGCCCTGGCTCAGTATCAGGAGATGGAGAAGAAGGTCCACCTGCTGCAGGACAGCAGCTCTCTGGAATTTGACGCCGAGGTATGTCTTTTATTAGCTCCTGGGAGGCTTCTGAATGAAGCCCATATAATCCAGATATCAGGTATTCTATAGGTTTTTGGCCATTTTGGCTCTGATGTTCCTGGCAGCATGAAATCTCCAATTAGGAACATCCTGAGAAAAAACTTCCCTAGAAGAAAATAGTAAGAGGAAGTTCAGGCTTACGGAGTTATGTTATTGATAATACAACTGATGTGAGGTCTCTGTCTCTTTGCAGCTTCTCCTCACTTCTCCTCATGTGGGAAAGGCAGGAGTTGAGCTCTGTAAGGCACCAAACTTGAATTGTTAGGTTTTGAGATCCTATATGTGCTCCCTTGCCGTCCACTAAGGGCAGTCTGTATTCTCTGCTGTTTGAGAATGATTTCCTTGCAATAAATACTTTCTCTCTCAAATACTAGTACCGTTAGACATGATTTCACCTGCACTCCCTGGTGGAAGAGGTGGGTAGGCTTCACTCTGCCAGTCCTCTCTGTGACTCTTTTTTCTTCCCATGTGGGGACAAGATGGTGGACATGGCCCAGAAGCTGGGAGCTGCCCTCCAGGTCGGGGAGGCACTGGTCTGGACGAAACCAGTTAAAGACACCAAGTCAAAGCACCGGACCACTTCAACTAGCAAAGCTGCCAGTCTCCAGCAGCCTCTGGGCTCTAATCAAGCCCTAGGACAGGCAATGTCTTCAGCAGCTGCATACGGGAAGCTCCCCTCAGGTAGGAGGCTGCGCACAGCTCCATGGAATCCTCGTGGGTACAAGCTGCATGCGCCAGCGAGAGATGACAGCTTTAAGTGAGGCTGACACTTCTCAGACTCAGAACACGTCCAAGTAGGATTCCTAGAAGGGGAAGAAGCCATATGCTGGCCAAATTGGCACTTGCTTCCTTAAGGCAAGTTGTGTCAGAGGGAACAGGCTTAGTCAGAGGTTTACAGTATTCAAGTTTAGAAATACATGACAGCACCTTCTGTTCTGCTAAAGCAGTGACAATTAAAGCAAGATCGCATAAGTCAGTATGGCGCAGGTAATTAAAGATTTTTTCAGTGAGTCATTGAAGGCAAACTTGACCGTTGCTTTCTTAGCGATGGTCTGACTTCATAGCTGCAAAGATACGTCACAGTCCCCGCTGGTCCTCAAAGATACAGGGTTTCTTTTTGAAATTTGACAATGTGATTTCTTCAAGAACCGTGGAACTGAGAATTCAAGCTGTTTGTTTTGTTGCTAGGTGCTGGAGGAACATCCCATCTCACAAAGCCACCATCTCTGCCTCTGGAGCCACAGCCCACTGTGGAAGCACATCCAAATGAAGCATCTGCACAAATAAGAGAAAAATAGGAGTAGGATGACCCCAGACTATAGGTTTCTCTGGTGAGGATGTAGCAGATTAGGAAAGGTCACGCGACACAGGCAGCACGGACGCCAGTGTGTTCCCTGGGCACCGAGGACCACAGGATGTGTTGTGATGACCCCAAGGAGCCTGAGGCCTAGCAGCCTCTCATCAGCCCCGTCAGCCGGGACCAGACCGGTCCTTTCAGAATTAAGAGCAGGGCTCACGACTCTGTGTTTGTAGCTTCAAGAGCCAGCAGGGCACGTGATGCTGTTTGCTTCTGAAATGACTGTCATCTCCTGGATGACTTCCTCCTTCCTTTGCGGAAGGAAAGTCTGAGACAGACCTCTACTCATTAGCTCTGTTATGATGAAGCCTTGGCTTAGCTGAGATGGTCCTCAGACTGGGGGGCATGGCAGCCTCCAAGGCAAACAAATCGTGGATTAATAATCCAGCTCTAACAGTCTAAATTTAAGGGGAAAAATGATGAAAAAAACCTCTGTATATTGAGGTTGAATATTCCAGCTATGCTTGTCCAGGGGAATCCAGAACAAGGCCCGTGGCTTGTTCTTGAGAGAGGTCAGAGTGTGGAGTCAGATCATGTCAGTGTGATAAGAAGTAGGAGTGAAGGGCTGGTCTGGTATCAGCACCAGCGATTAAAAGGAAAGGAAGAGCTTCTTAACTAATTTTTATTTAAGACCATCAATGATACTACTGGCCAGATGCTATCAATTCATTATATGTCCTTTTTAGAATGAAGATTATGTATCATCATCCCTTTGGGAAAAGTTGTTAACTTGGGTATAAAAATAAGAGATCACAATAAAAACTTCTTAAAAGAACCTATGATCACAGTCTTACTTCCAAAACTAGTTTGAAACTAGAGAAGGAACCTCAAGGCCAAGTTCCTGTGTAGTACGAACATAGCTTCTGCTGCAGCAGCCCCGACGGATGGTACGCCAGCAATTTGCTTGAGGGCCAGTCCCCATTTTGCACTTGAAGTGTCCTATAATTACCATAATTTAAAGGTGAGGACACCTATTGCCAAACCAAACTATGGAGTTTTTTATGTTATGACTCTGTCTGTTTTGACATTGAAGCAGCGGCTAAGTGAGCAGGAAACTCTTCAGTTCTCGTATCTCAGAAGTAAACACCAAGGTGTCAGAAGCAATGCCCTGGCCCATGCAGCTGGTATGTGGAAGAACCAGGATTTATACCCTGAGCAGCTGAGAAAGCTCACTCTTATATCAGTGTGTAGTCTCTTGTGCCCATGAATGAAAAGGTCTTGGTGAGAAATGATTAGGGTATGAACTGAGAGATGGAGTAGAGGTGAGGGGGCTTAGAGTTTAGGAAGTGAAATCAGTAGAATACTATTGGGGACTGGATGTAGCAGGTTAAGAGGACTGTCAGAAGGGCATCCACTGCTGGGAGAGTTCCATAAACCAGGGAAGAGGAATACGGGGGACACCAGTGGAGGCTTATGGGGTCTAGTTTTAGACGTGTTTATCTTTGAGACCTCCAGATGGTGACACTAGACAGTGGAATAGATTTCAGATGTGAAATCTGGCTTGAAGATCAAGGTGCAGGAGTAATTTAATTTGGGCTCTAGCTGAAAGCACAGATTTGAAAGGAGCCCCCAGGGAAAGCGAGGATGGGGGACCCAAGATGGGAAACCGTATTGTGACAGTGATAGAAGAGACAAAGCCAGGAGAGTGGTGTTGGGGAAGGCCAAGTAAGAAAAGGTTCAGGAAGGGAATGGTCACATGGAACCCTTCCAAGATACTGTCATCCCCACTCCATAAAGGAGGAAGCTGAGGTTGGGAGATGCAAAATGAATTTTCCAAGGTAAGTGGCAGGATCAGGATTTGAACTCCGATGCAAAGCTCCTGCTTTTTTAAGCGTTATCCATGCCTTTGTGGCATACCTTATTCTTATTTTTTTTTGATATTTCTAGGCTACATGGTTCATCTGAGTTTTCTCAAATTGCCACAAACCTCAAAAAAAACCTTTCCAATGTATTTACTGAAAAAAAAAAAATCCACATGTAAGTGGACCTGTGCAGTTTAAACCCAAGTTGTTCAGGGGTCAGCTGTACTAGGTTACACCTGCCCAACCTTTTGTGCATGTGGGTTTGCGTTTCTCTCTCTGTGAGAAAGGAGCTTTTCGATCTCTAGTTGTGGGAGTTGCTCTTGTCATAATTTTTCACAGAATTAGGAAAATGAGGCAAAGTACATGGTCACAAAATACAGACGTGGTTTTAGATGGCTTGAAAGTATAGGTATGAACTAGCAATGGGAAAAGTGCCCTTTTTACTGAATAGTATTAGTACAAAACTTTGGAATATAAGATTACAGTCATTTTGTTTTTAAGGAAGAATCATTATCCGATAATGGCAGAGTAGCTCATGTTGATCAGTCCTCCACAGATAACAAGTGTAAACAAGTGGGTAAATATAAAGCACTATCTTGGTTTAATTTTTTTTAAAAATACTGTGACTGGGGCAGCTGAGTGGCTCAGTTAAGCATCCAACTCTTGATTTCGGCTCAGATCATGATCTCACGGATCATGAGATCAAGCCCCACATCGGGTTCCACACTGACAGCCAGGAGCCTGCTTGGGATTCTCTCTCTCCCTCTCTCTTGCTTAAATAAGTAAACATTAAAAAAAAAATACTGTGACTGTTCTAAGCAAAAAATTATATTGTGAGGTTTAACATAAATAAATGTAACTAAAGGAAGGGCGGGTACATGGAACTCAATGAGTGAAAAAGGTTTTTATATCTTCCATGATGTGGTACAAAGTTATTCCTAATAGTTTGTGAAACGTTAAGGATGCCTAGAGCAACCGTTAAAAAGATGCAAAGAATTATAGCTAAAAAGGTGAGAGAAAAAATATTAAAAAAAATATTCAATTAACACCCTCCTCACCACTAACGGGCAGGAAAGGAAGAATAGAGGAACAAAAAAGGAAACAAAGAAAAAAATAGCAAAATGTTAAATAAATCCAATCATGTCCACAATTACATTAAAATGTAATTAGACCAAAAAAAGTACTTGGACTAAACATTCCAATTGAAGAGTAAAGAAAGGATAAACCCAGCTATCTGCCACTAAAAGCGAAAGGATGGAGAACGTCGTATCTCAAGCTACAGGCCTAAGTCCAGAGTGCTATATTGATGCCAGATAAAGTAGATTTCAAAACCAGGAGCATTACCAAAAATAAAGAGGGACATTTCATAAAACCGCTCAATTCAGTAGAAGAAACATATATAGTATATGCACTTAACAGCATTGCTTCAAAATACATGAAGTAAAAACCGACAGAATTAAATCCCCAGTCATAGTTGGATATGCTGGCACTCCCTCTTTCTGCAGTTGTTACAATTAGGAAGTGTAAAAGTACACATGAACCACCTTGACCTAACTGACATTTAGAGAACACTAGACCCTGCACATAGTGCATTCAGCAGGACAGAGCATGTGCTGGGCCACATGACAGGTCTCAGAGTCGAGAGACTGAAATTTACACAATATGTTGACCACAGTGAAATTCTATTAGAAATTAACAAGATGTTTAGAAAACCCCTAAATATTTTGAAGTTAAACACACTAATAACTCACAAGCCAAGAAAGAAATCAAAAGAGAAAATACTTTTACAATGAAAACAAATCACAATTTGTGGGATTCAGCTAAAGGCAGTGCTTACAGGGAATCTTATAGTTGTAAATGCTTGTATCGGAAGAGAAAGGTAGAAAATCAGTGGTAGAGGTTCCTACCTTAAGCTAGGAAAAGAGCAAAATATACCTGAAATAAGAGTAGACAAATATTAAAAATCTAAAAAGCCAAAAGTTTGTGGGGAAAAAAAATGACAAGGGGCACTTGGGGTGGCTCAGTCGGTTAAGTGACAGACACTTGATCTCTGCTCAGTTCATGATCTCATGGTTTGTGAGATCAAGCCCATGTCAGGCTCTGCGATGACAGTGTGGAGCCTGCTTGGGATTTTGTCTCTCCCTCTCTCCCTCTCAAAAAATAAGAAAGCAACAACAAAACCGCAGCTAAACTAATGAAGGAAGAAAAGAGACAAATCACCAATAAGAGGGAACAGCATTACAGATAGTATGGATGAGAGAAAGATCAAGGAATATGAACAATTTTAGAACAAAACAGACAACTTGTATGCAACAGACAAAATCTGAAAAATAACTTACCGAAATTGAAATGAGGAAATGTAAAACCTTAGAAGTCCTATTCAAGGGGCACCTGGGTGGCTCTGTCGGTTAAGCATCCAACTTCGGCTCAGGTCATGATCTCACGGTTCATGGGTTCGAGCCTCGCATCGGGCTCTGTGCTGACAGCTCAGAGCCTGGAGCCTGTTTCAGATTCTGTGTCTCCCTCTCTCTGCCCCTCCCCCGTTCATGCTCTGTCTCTCTCTGTCTCAAAAATAAACATTAAAAAAAAATTTTTTTTAAAGTCCTATTCAAGAAACTGAATTTATAAATCAAAACTTACCTGAAGCAAACTCTTGGCCCAGATGATTTAGCTGGTAAATTGTATTAAATCCAACTTGACAAAAATTTTTAGAAAATAGGAGCAAAAACTTTCCAACTTGTTTATGAGGCCAGTATAACCCTGGTATCAAAACTGGACAAAGACATTACAGAATAAGGAAACTGCAGGCCATTCTGCATGAACATAGGTACAAAAGTCCTTAATATATTAGCAAATCAGTACTAGTGCATCAAATCCAGCAATATATAAAAAGGTAACTCTACGTACATCACGACTGAGTTGGGGTTATCCCAGGAAGTTAAACTCTTGGTTTAATATTTGAAAAAGTAGTTTCATGTGTTAACAAAATAGAAAAGTCACACAGTTTCAGTAGATACAGAAAAAGCAACTTTTAAAAAGCCATCATAAAACCCCAGCAAATCAGGAATAGAAGGTGGCATCAACAACTTGACAAATGGCATCTGTGGAAAAAGGTGCAGTATCACATTTAACAGTAAAATATTGAATACTTTGCCCCTAAGAAGAGGACCAAGGTAAGGATGTCCGCTTTTACGACTTTTGTTCAACATTATACTAGAGGTTCTGGTCAGTGTTCTAAAGGCAAGAAATAAAAAGGCATAGGTAGAAAAGGGCATGGTTATTTATATAGAAAAACCTAAGGAATCCTAAAAGCAAGTAAATGAAGGTGCCACCAGTGATAACTAGATTTGGCAAGGTCAGTGTTCAAAAATCAATTGTTTCCACCAAGGAACTGTTTGAAAAGGAAATTCCAAAAAAATCCATTTACAATACTGTCAGATACTACTGACATGAAATACTTAGGGATGAATTTAACAAAATACATGTAAGGCCTGTACCCTGAAAACTACAAAGCACTGTGGTGAAAAAGACCAAAATAGGCCATGTTCACACACTGGGAAACTAAGTCTTGTTGAGATCAAAATTCTTTCCAAATAGGTTCGTGGATTCCTAGAAGCCCAACAGGTTTTGGGGTGGAAATTGAGAGCTGGTTCTCCAATGTGAGGGAAATACAAAGGACTCAGCACACCCAAGGCAATCTTGAACAAAGTTGGAGGACTTACCTCACTTCCAGACTTGACCAAAATCGCAATTACGTGGTGCTGGCATGGGGAGGTGAGGGTGCAAATAGATCAGTAGGTCTTTTCAACAGTGCCAGAACGACTGGACAGCGGTGTAGAAAAAAGTGGGTCTGATCCTAATCTGTTACCATCCACAAAAGTAACTCAAAATAGATGATGGACCTAAATGTAAAACCTAAAATTTTTACAGTTCCTAGAAGAAAATAATGAGACTACAGGTAGGACAGGAATAGTCCAGTGCTTCAAACTAATAAGCCATGAAGAAAACGAGTATCAGACTACAGACTGGGAGCATATTCTGGGAAAACAGTCACAAAATATATCTGACAAAGAGTTTATATCCAGGATATATAAAGAACTCCTACAACTCAAAACGAACCACCCAATCAACAGCATATATAAAATAACCCAATTGTGGGGGGCAGGGAATAGACATTTGCACATGTCACAAAGATACATGAATGGCCAATAAACACAAAGAATGTTATAGATGCAAAATAAAACTGCAATGAAATGCCACTCTGTACCCTCCAAAATGGCTACAATTAAACTGACAATTCCAAATCTTGGGGACGTTGAGAAGCCACCAGAGCTGTCCTACATCATTAGTGGGAGTAAAATGGTGTAGCCACTTTGGGGTGATGGGAACATTATGTACCTGGATAGGCATGTGGGTTAGATGGGCACATACATTTGTCAAACCTACTCAATGGTACCCTTGAAATTTGTGTAGCTTCACTGTATGCAAATCTTTACCTATGACAAGACTCCAAAGTGAAATGTTAAATCATTGTGGTAACTTCTCAATGTTTTAAAAACAGTTCTAAAGAGACCCAGGAAATCACCTGTTCAGTTTAGTAACAGTGACAATTCTTAAACTTTTAAATATGCACCACGTACCATGCTATTTTGCACAGCATTCTCCTTTAATCAAGAACCCTAAGGATACAGACTACACCCCGTTTTACAGATGAGGAAAGTAAGGCTCAGCGCAGGTAACATGCCCTGTCACACACGTCATCTCAACACCCCGCATAGAATTTGGATTTCTTCTGATGACTCACCTTTCCCCACTAAACTCGACAATAAAATGCAAACTCAATCTGCAAGGTAGAGATTACCGATTTTTGGCCAGATTCTGAGATCAGTAGTGTTTTGTGTGCTGGCGCTATTCCCTGGCTTTAAATCAATTTCAAGCAAACGTAAGAGTGTTAGAACATTTTTAGGAAGGCTCATTTCTCACCAGGCACCCTTTCCTAGTCCGGTGGATCTTCACCCTTCTTTATATCAAGTCATATGTGGAAACTTTTGTAAAATACAGTTTGGAGCGAAGGGTTGAGAGGCCTGAGGCCTGCTTGTATCCTGCCCTGCCAGCTCACTTCCACAAAGCCTGTCCTAGGTCATGAGTCCAGTCTTCCTTCCAAAGATTAGCTGACTCCTCTAAAGGGTGGACGTTCAGAGGAGCGCATGTACGTTCCCGACTACACGCATTCAGGCACATGTAAAGATTCACAAAAAGAGTACTTGCCCCTGAGTAGGATGCATCTTGATACCTTTTTTGTTAACCACCAAATTGATTTCGTGACTATCAATACTTCAAGACCCATCTTTTGAAAAATATTGCTCTAAGGTACGCGCTGATTACACTTTATTGACAACACCAGAGCAAACTGGAGAACTCGCATAGACCAAGGGCAGGGGCCAGTAGACACAACTTCTATAGAGACAGATGGTAAGAAAAAGTCACATGGAAAACATCTCAGTGCTCTCCAAGTTTTAGGTTTATAACGTAAACAAGGAGTTATTCCAATTCTTGGGAAAACAAATCTCTTCTCACTTAAGCCTTTCTAATACAAATAGGCTAGAAAGTCGGTGTTTATTTTTAACCTAAGTTGGAAGCAGAGACTGATGAAATAGCAGCCAGAGATTTCCTTAATAAGCTATTTGAGTTTCAAGCTCTAGGCTTACATTTTCTTTGAAGGAGTAATCAAGCCTTTCCTTCTTATCCAAAACGGGAAAGGAGAGGTCATAAATGAAGAATCTGAGGTAGCTTTGCAGTTCTAGAAGCTGCTATGAGCCAGGTATGAAATGGTCACCCCTGACCTAAGTGGGCCTGCCACCCACTGCCATATTTATACTGTTCTTTGAACAACTGAGAAGACTCACCAAACACTTTCAAACTGTTTCACAGCGGCTTTGCTGCTTGAAACTACTGTCTTCTGTCGCCTTAAACCAACAGAGGACAGACCTATATATAGCTCAGGCTTAGTGTGTGGGGCTGCCTGCCCAGTGAAAGGAAGACAAGATAACCAAACACCTGAAGAGCAGAGGTCAGAATGATTCATACTTTACCTGGCTCCAGAGTGGTGGGGAAAGAAACAAAATCACAGACTTAGGATTCCTGAAATGTAAATTATTTTTAATACATTTAAAAGCACACAGAAGTCTCCTTGATTTATAAAAAAATAAATACATGACAGATTTATTCATGATCTTGGGGCTCTTATGAGGTAAAACTTTTTAATGGATGTGGTGCGTCGATGTAAAACAAACATGATCTGTTACACACAGAAGCATATTCCAGTTGTAAAAGCAAATTCCTTCAAGGATCCGAACGAAGATCAGTCCTCTACTGTGGAAAGTGTGTCCAGAGCTGGGGGAGGGGACCGGGCCCAGGCTGGGGTCCTCTGACCAGCCAGCCTACAACCTCCAGAGCCAGGGCACGAAGACAGGGCCCAGCAGCTCCCATGGCCGCTCTGCAGGTCAGCCAGGCTTCTGAACAAATGACGAACTCGGGCCCCCGCAAAGGCTGCACAGGGCTCCCAGCCTCTGCTGTGACTGTGATACACGGGAGTGACTGTTTTGTCCTCATTTGTGGCTCTGTCTTAAGGTTGAGAGCAGAAGACTCAGAAGGTGTGCTCATTAAATATTTTCATTGTAACACTGAATGGAAATCAAGATCCTGCCCATGAGTGCGGAGCCCAGAAAACACGGGACCCTCACGCTGGGCTTTACTGGAGACCGGGAGTTCGGGTGAGCGAGCATTCGCTTCCTCAGGGGAACAGGGGAAGTGCTTTCTCCAGCTGACATGCTCTCCAGGGCAAAGTCTGGCCTAAGATACTTGGCAAGCCTGCGTAAAATGGGAATATGGAAATCAAGTTTTACCCCCGTAACACGCAACATAAAAAACCAAAAATCCAGTCTCGTTAGTAGACAGCTAAATTTTGATTAAAACCTGAAATGTTTTTGTGAAATCTTCAACAGGCTGGAATGTATCTGATACAGTTTAATCTGTTGTCTCTTTGGCTATCTTTCAATTAGATCTAGAATCTGTTCTGACACCCTCCATCCTATTTCGCCTGTAGTTCTTACATCGGCTAGCTCTCCTCAGGGAAGTGGCCACCTCCCTAATAGTGAGGGCGGGCCTCTGAATAGAAGAGGCCTTCGGCAGAAATGGCATCTCCGAGGCCCACGGTTCGAATGGGATCTTTACACACCAGTACTGGTGTGAAGTGGAAGGATACCCCCTCCCTGTGCCACTCTGCAACCGGCCTGCTGGGGTCTATCACGATCCTGGAGCCGGCCTCTGAGTGGGAAGTCATGAACTCGCGGGGCGCCCTCAGGGACACTCGGCTGGCATCTATGGTCTCTGTCGCGCAGGCCTGTGTCCCGGCTACGCGAGCTCCCGCAGCCACAGCTGCCAGCTGGTTGGCCCAGTGTCCATCTACGGTTGCCAGGATGTGGTAGACCAGCGTGTGGAAATGGATCCTGGTGAGGTCTGAGGCTCTGCTTTTACTCCTCCCATGTTCCTTCAAGATCCAAAAGAGGATGTCGCTGACCATACCCACATCAGGGACACCATTCCAGGAAGAGAGGGACGAGTGAGGTCCAGATGCCGCCTGGCTGAGAAATAACAGCTCCTGTTCGTTCAGCCCAAGGGAAGTCACCGCGGGGAAGACCTGCTAACAGAAACAAAACAGAGGTTTCTTCCTGATGAACATCCAACTCCCAAGATGCCTCAGGACACAGCCAATGACTGAAGTCAGGGAAGGCAGGCAGTATGGCATCTTTCTTCCTACCACAGGACTCCCCACCCCTGATGCACACGCTGGGGAAGTGACGGACCACAGGTCGCTGCTCTGGCTACTGTACCTCTAACTACACCCTCATTATCACTTGGGATTTGACCAGAAAGTTGCAGTCACACCGTTTTAGACTCAGTCTTCTGTTATATTCATCTAAGACAAAGGGCAGAGGGAACACATATTTCGTATTGCTTTCCATGGGCCTCGCTTTTGCCTTTGCATACACAGCAGACCCTCTTCCTACTGGTGGGACGGGGTTCCCGGTTCCTGAACACCAGCAGGTGCTGTACCAGTAAAATGAGGGCCCTACCAACACAGTCAGGGTCACATGGTTCCGTGTACACAACACCAAGAAGCAAGGAGAAACATTTCAGGTTAGAGCTAAGCTTTTTAAGCAGGTGTGGGGTAGGGAAGACTGTATTCAGTAATAACCGTGTGCAAAAGGGTACTGAATGGAAGCCACTAAGCCTGTTTCTGTCTCAAGGGGAACCACTGTGTCTAACTCACTATCTCTTACTCAGCACTTCTCTCCTTAGAGCCAGAGAACTGCACATAAGGTTGTGCAAGAGAAAGGAGCCCCTGGAGGGAGGGCAGGAGGGGGAGGGGTATGTGTGGGTGCATGTGAATATATTTATTATTTAAAAACCAATGGTCTAGGGGCGCCTGGGTGGCTCAGTCGGTTGAGCGTCTGACTTCGGCTCAGGTCATGATCTCACAGTCTGTGAGTTCGGGCCCCATGTAGGGCTCTGTGCTGACAGCTCAGAGCCTGGAGCCTGTTTCAGATTCTGTGTCTCCCTCTCTCTCTGCCCCTCCCCTGCTCACACTCTGTCGGTCTCTCTCTCAAACATTAAAAAAAAAAAAAAAAAAATTAAAAAAAAACACAAAACAACAAAAAGAAACAAAAAACCAATGGTCTGTACCTTTGCCAATGTAATAGCACCTCCATTTATGGCATGTTGTGTGCCGGGCCCTGAGTGGATGGCTTTATTTCGTTCCATTCTTACTGTAACCCTCTCAAAGGAGAGATCGCCTCTGTTTTACAGATAAGGGAACTGAGGCTCAGAAAGGTTAAACAGACACACAGAAAATGAAATGAAAATGGCTTTTTTTTAAGTGAAAAGATAACCTCAAAAGAGAAATGCAAATTAAAAACTCTACTGAGAAATAGCAAGTGTGAAACCCAACGTAAACCGTGGGCTGTGGCGACCTGAGTGTAGGGTCAGGCACTCACAGCTGTGACACTGCAGGGCAGCAAGGTGCCGACGGGGGAGGTGGCGGGCTTGTGTGTGGCAGGTATATGGGAATGCACCACGTGCTACTCACTGTTGCTATGAACTAAAACTGCCCTAAAAAGTAAAGTCTATTAAAAGAAGGCACAAATATTCAAGTATTTTTCACCTATCAGATTGGTAAAGAATACAAGTTTCTAATCACATTCTTGTGGCAAGGAAAAGAGGGAATAAACACTTGTAAAGATTTCTAGCAGCAGGAAATGGGCACAGCTCTCATGAAGGGTGTCTTGGCAGCATTAAATTTACAAAGACCTTCTCTGCTCCACCTAACAGCTCTTCTGAGAATTCAACATATGTACCTACTTGCTCTTGGGGAAATGAAAATCCTATACAAGTTTCTCCCCTGCACCTCCTGATGGGCCAGCAAAGGACAGAAACCAAGATGCCCAAGATGGTGCAGGCTAAGCAACCTGGGCTCCCTTTCACTGCCTGGCTGTGAAAAGACAGGATGCTTCCCAGGGGATGGTGGAGAAAAGGTCTCCAAAGTCCCATCAGTGAGAAAAAGCAAAATGCATAATGGTCTGTGTTCGGTGTGCTGTGCTATCTTTTGGGGTAAAAAAAGGACAAAAAAATAAGGATATATTCCCACATTTGCTTATACTTGTACACAGTGACTCTGGTAGTATACAGATAAAACCAAGAACGTTACTAACAGTGGCAGGGAGACTTCACTGTATCTTAGTATTTTTTGGGTTTTGAACCACATGAATATATTACCCATTAAATAGGTTAAATACTAAAACAATGAAAGGTTAAGTAACTTGCCTAAGTTGGTAAGGCTAGAGAGCGGCAAACTGGCATCCCAACCCCGGCTTCCGAAGTCTGTGTTCAAGCACCACACTCCCAGATCTACCTAAGCACTGCTGTTGTCGAGAGGCAGGAGTTGAATACCTTGGTGCCTGGTGGTAAGGGAGTGAAGCTCCCCCAAAATTCTTCTCCTCTGAGCTTCTGGAGTTTCAACTGAAAGCAGCTGAGCTGGACCTGTGGTTTTTCTCCTTGGCGTTCTACCGCAAAAACCATTCACTTTCAACTTCTCCACTCCGGGAGAAACAGGACCCACAAAATCCATCAGTTACGCTGCCATACTTCTAACCTAGTAAGAGATCCTGTTCCAGAATGGCCATGACTCCTTATCTGGATCTCCATGGCCCCAGGACTGCATGACAGAATATCCACACCTCAGTAAGCCGGCCCCTGAGCCCAAAGAGCTGGCCCCACTGGACAACGGCACTTCTCAGCAAGGCCCACGAGGGTGAGTGCGCCAGAGGGCCTCACGTGCTGCCCATGTGTGGTTACCTGATGCACAATGCTCCTCATGAGCTCCCTGTTGGTCATACTGGCCAGCTCTAGGTGAACTGGAATACCAGTGGGGATGTCAGAAATGGAGGTCACAACCTGCGAACAGAAGAGGGCAGCGGTGCCATTAAAGACAGATGTCACGCAAGAGGGAAGAAAGGGTCAAGGCCGAGAGGCAGTGCCTCGGGTCACTGCCTTCTTTGCCTCATCATGAAAGCTCTAAGCCTCGGGAGTCACCACAGCCTCCAGACAAGGGACACTGTTCCCAACAGGGAGGCGCTGGGGTCACAGACTCAGGGCACTGAGAACCGCCCCTGTCTGCTCACAGAGCCAGCCTATTCCTGGGGGCCTACGTGGAGCGGCTGGCTCCAACCGCTGCAGAGCCTGCAGGAGCCGCGGCACAGCTGATGTGAACAGATGACACACACGACAGAGGACGCAGACCACAAACACCGCGGCAGCCACGTCCAGCATAGCGCAGGGTGCAGAGGCTCAGGCAAGAGGTCCTGCCCTGTCCTACTCAGGCTGCCGTCCGTGTGCCTGAAAAGAGCACCAGGAGGCAGGCCTCAGAGCCGGCTGCCACGAAGGGTCCTGCGGAGGCCAGGACCGAGGACCAGGCAGCGCAAGCGGCAGAGGCGGAGAGAGGCAGGAACCTGAGGAAAAACGCCAGCTGAGATCCGTGAGATTCTGTGGCAGTGCTATTACCTCCAAGAGCCTCTTCCTCTGGAGCTCCTTGCTTTGTCCCTCCATCATGTGCAATCCAGAGAGGACCACCAGGTCTGGCTGAAACTCCTCCAGGCTAGACACAAACACCTCCAGCATATTCATGGCCCCGTTGGAAAGGTCGTGGGAGAAGATGAAGCGGTTGGCATGGGGAGCTTTTAACCGGCCCCACTCCTCCCCTAGAAAAGCCCAGTCAACACAATGGGAAGAAAAGGAAGAGGCTTTAAGTCTCCTAGCTGTGGGGGGCTAGCAGGGGCCTCACTGGAGCCCTGGCTCTGGGCATGCTGGCCGCTGGCTGCTGGCTGAGTGCAGCCCAGCTACAAGGGCCCAGCCAAGCACGGCGCTGCATCCAGGAGGACCGTGGCCAGTAACGAAACAAACAAACCAAACCCCAACCCCAACCCCAGAAAACAACACACGCGTCCTGGGTGCTCTATGCCTTTGGCAAGGGGCTGGCAGTTAGTCCCGGGAAGGCTCCACTGCCCGCTGAGCTCTCACATACAGGATACCTGTGTCTCTGCCTACGGGACATGCTGTCTTTCTTGAAGCACTTGCCGACTTGCAGCTGTGCCCCGACCACCTTTCAGTTAGCCAGGACCTACAGAGGCTGAAATTCCAAGAGTCAGGCTGACTGCAGCCTTTCCACCCTGTTGTCACGGGTGGTTTCCCCGCACTTGATCCAGAAGGCAAGAGTATCTGGCTGCTCTAGCTTCCTGTGAGTGAGCTGCTTTGGAATAATGCCTGCTCCAGACCAAGGTTAAATGCTACTTCCTCCCTAAGTGGCTGCTGACTGCTCCAGCCTGAGGTGTATCCACAGAGATTTCCCTCCATATGGTTTGAATAGCATTTTGCTTTGAGCTATCTCTTCTACTTCTACTGTTCTGAACTAGTATTCAAACTTATACCATCCCTTAACTTCTTACACATTTGTGCCACATCTCCCCAAATGGAATGCCAGACTGTACGCCTCTGATTCTCGCAGTACTTGTCACAGGCCCCTGCGGAGAGAGCCACTCAGCATCTGCTGAACTGACGCCAGCAGAGGGAGGCCAGATCCACAGTTGGCTGGGTCTTCTGGTGGGGGGAAGGAGCTTAGGATCTGGGCCTACCCACGGGAGTGGCTCTCAGCACCTGCCACACATCAGAATCTCCTGGGGAGCTGAGTTTTAAATGTCAGGTGGTGAGGCCCACCGCTGGAGATCCTGACGTGTAGGTGAGTGGAGAGCTACCTATTAGGACTCCACAGTTGCCAAGCATTTGAGGAGTGCGCTATGGCTGGGAGTCCTGAAGCAGGACAGGCGACAGGGGCCCTCCTCAGGCTCACCTGTGAAGCCTCACAACTGGAACACAGTGCTCTTTCTTCTCTCAAGACTTGATAGAAAATCTGGAAACTCAGTCAAGCCAAGGGCCACTGCTACTAGGCTTGCTACTGCTTAGGGCAACTCCTAAATGAGCCCCTGCCAGCATGGAGGTACTTCTAGAGACTCCAGGGGCAAGGATTTATTATCTAGGCTTATACAGCTTTTCCTCCAAATGAAGGATTCATCCCATTTACAAAATTAGAGTCCATACGCTGAAGCCTGGTTTCATACTGGTTCTAACATATTTCCTGGATGTTCCTTTAGAAAGTTCTTCCCCAAGGCAGGCAGACCCAGCAGAGGGTTTCCTCCTACTGCAGGCTGATTAACGGACTCCAGTCAGCAAACTGCTTCCTCCTTTCTACAACAGGCCTCCCCAGACAGAAGCCTTGCCTCTCCATGGGGAGTGTGCATGAGTGTGCAGGGCTGACTCTGGGGCGGGTGCCAAGGTGGGGAGAGCCCATCCTTCCTTTGCTTTGAGTTCAGCTTTACTGAATCCATTCCTCTGAAAAACATATTCTAGGTGTATAAAAATCTACGAAAGCAGAAAAAGACATTTCCTATTTACTAAACCCCAACACAATGGTTATGTCCGTTAAAATGCCACATGCTTTCAATTCCTGGCCGCCAGCTTACTAGTTGTCCAAAGAACATACCCAATAATGGTCCGCACAGCTGAGTGCAACACTCTCATCCTGCCTCATCTTCAAAGACCCAGAGCAAGCGCGGCCTCCCCTGCAAAGTCTGTCCTAACTCTGCCGATCCCAGTAGACTCGGCCGCTTCGGCCCCTGGGCCACTGCTGTAACTGCTTCAGGATGTGGCACATGATTTTGTAATCATCTGCTCAGGAGCCCATGCGCTGTCATGAGCTGTGAGCTGAGCACAGGGCCCATGTCTGTCACCAGCCCCTCCGGTCTCACACTGCCCCACATGCAGCTTGTGAACAAATGAATGAGCAAAGGAACAAGCGAATGAGAGGAAAGACTGAGGACTTCAGTGCCCATGACAACAAAAAATATGGATATGACTCCAAATCCCAACCACCATCCCCCAACTGACAAGACTCTGCACAAGGGGAGAAATCCACGCCAGCGTCCTGCAGAGGGCAAGACCTGGAACTGACCCTTAAGAAGCGAGGCTTCTGAGAGGCACTGCCTAACTTACCCCCAGAGAAAAAGCAACTTAGCATTCAAAGTAATTTCCCCAGGGAAAAAGGGAGAGAGGCAAAACACACAGGCCTCTGCAAGGCAAAGACAAGGAGGGAAGTGGAGAGCTGCTCCCTGGCTGTTCCCACAGGACACAGGACTGATGGAGTGGCCCGAGAGCGACAGAACGACTGGAACGCAGACAGGGTGAGCCGGGAACCTCCATGCCCCCCTGGTCTCACGGAGCTCCGAACGTGTTTCTCTAAGGGAGCCCTTCACTCAATTTACCATCCTGCCCTTCGGCCACGAAGTCAGCAAAACCTGTGCAGTGACTCAGTGGGTCCCGGGCCAAAGCCTGGAAACAAGCTTCTCTGGGCAAGTCTGGCAGAGGAGGAAGAGGAAATGAAAGGTGACAAATCCTCTCTGGGAATTTATTCATCGAAATTTGAGAGAAGCTGGGGACGGACTTCTGTAAGAGAAGTGACCCGAGGGCTTCTGCCCAGACTAGGTTCCCTCCAGGGCCAGTAGACTGTAACTTCATGTGAAGTTCAATGGGAAGCCCTGCTTTGTTCTAAGAAAATAAGACCCAGGAAAGAAAAACTGAAGTGTGGGGTTCATAAACCCAAGGATGGAGATAGTCTCCTTTCAAGACAAGCTGTGCCATCTTCTTACCTCCACATGAGGCATAGCTGTCAAATCCAATAGCAAAATCATACTGAAGAGAGCAGTCTCCCCACCCTGCGGTCAACAGGGAACATGACAGAAACCAGGAACTAGAAAGGTCCCCAGTTCACCATGTGAGCGCCAGCAGGGTGCAAGTGACAGGACCCCGGAACTGGCAGCAGCAGCAGCACCTCAAAGGCATTGTTATCTCTTCTAGACCCTTCCAAGTCAACAGTCCTGTTCGTGCCTTCCACTGAAGGAGCTCACAGTACACAGTAACCTCTTAATCTTTACCACAATCTTCAGGCAGTAAGAATGATCATTCTGAGTTTCTGAGAAACTCAAAACTTGTATATGATTAAATGTGAACTGCCCACTGCAACACCTTGTCCATAATGTTCAGATCTTACCCTTCCTAAAGTTAGGAAGCTTCCTGCTCCCAATAAGCACCCAAGAGAGAACCAGAAACAATTCCTTTTTTCATACATGGAGAAAAAACCAATTTTTAAGAAACACTCTATTTCATATCTTAAAGTTAATTACTCTAGAAGGTGAGGTTCTCTTAATTGACTTGGAAGCAGTTCACTGAAGCTTATTAAGTACTGCTTTAAGGGACCAATTAGTCTGTTTATATGCTTGACTCTTTAACTTAATAATGTGTTGAATCAGAAATTCAAGAGTCTGAATACCGAGCAGAGAAAAGATCCAACAGCAAATACACAGAATTAAATACAGTTAAAATGTTTAGGTATTTAGGATTCTCTGAGAATCTGATCTGTAGTTTATGTAACACGCAAAATCTACTGGGAATGATACCAGATGAGCTGGATTTGGACTGATAAAACACTGGAATATTATATAATGGGAAATAATATAAGTGTTGTGAAATACAAACACTTCCACTTCCACACCCAAGGGAAAATAAAATGCTTCAAAAGATGTTTGCCAGAGGCTTGGAATCAATCAATCCTAAGCAGCTTGGAACAGTTGGCCAGAAAAGCCTAGGGCACAATCCAGCACAGTGTTGAACAGATGTTACCTGCCCTTCTCTTTCCTTAGTAATAAAGAAAAACTTTGTATATTTATGTTTAACACATTTTCGCTCAAGATGCCTACTTTCCTATCGCCTGATTTCTCTTGGGTTTAGATCAGTTGTTTGTAGATCTGAGAATTTTCTTCAATATTGGAATACTCCATCATTCTTGAGACAATGGCCAGTATCAGCTCAGCAGAAGCAAGAGGTCAGGAAACTTTCGGTAAAGCAAGAAAGGGTCCCACCAATTTACAAAGATAAATTTCCAGCATAGTCACACCCCAATCTGACAACACACGGTTCCCTGTCCAGTCTCACACCATTTACTTAGTCATTTCTCTTACCTGCTTGATACTCTAAAATAAGGTGGAACTCATCCACTTCCTGCAATGACTCTGGTGGAACAAATACATTATCATCAAGAAGTTCATGTAGCTTTGGGCCAACTGGACCGCAAAGAAGAACCTGGAGACAAGAAATAGGAAACCTTTCAGAAGACCTGTCCCTGTTCCCATGGAATCTATACAGTAACAGAAAAGGTACATCCAGACCACTTCTATTCATTTCAACAAAAAACTAGAATCCAAATCTAAATCCCAAAGTTTTTGGTCTGGAGGGGCTATTACCAGGACTTAGGCCTCTGGAAGGAATGGCCACCAGAAATGAGGGGCTGACAAAAGACCCAAGTAATACAGGTTAGGTACCTATGTAACTGCTGAATCTCCTACACCCTGCTAGGGACTGAATATTTGTGTCCTCCCCCAAGTTCCTATGTTGAAGCATAACTGCCAATGTGATAGTATTTGGAGACAGAGCTTTTAAGAGGTAAGTAAGGTCAAACGAAGTCATATGGGTGGGGTCCTAATCCAGTAGATTGGTGGCCTCCTAAGAATGGGAAGGGAGAGATAGAGCTCTCTTTCCAGCATACCCACTGAAGAAAGGCCATGTGAGGACACAGCAAGAAGGTGGCCACAAGCCAAGAAAGCAGCCCTCAGAAACTGGATCCTGTTGGAACCTTGATCTTGGACTTTCCAGCCTCAGAACTGTGACAAAATAAATTTCTGTTGTTTAAGCTGCCCAGTCAATGCCATTTTGTTGCTATGGCTGTCCAAGCAACCTAAGACCCACCCCACCTCCACTTTCTTTACTCACTCACGTCCTGTATCAGCAAACTGATACGGGATGTTGTCTGCTCAAAGCTGCCAGATAAAAGCAATTGTTTGACTTTTACACAATATAGAAAAGAGCCTCCCTAATCACAGGACCCAATTTGTGGAATCGGGCTCTTTATTGCACTCAGCTGTTATGTGAGCGGGCTAGCCTTCCAGAGATGGGAATTAAAGAGCACACCTCAATTCAGCAAGCTGGGGGGAAGGTGCTCTGCAACATTCCCCAAACCTTTTCTTCAACTCTAACCTGGGCCTCTCCCTGGCTATTCCTTCAAGAAGTCATTTCACATCTGCTGCTCTTCCTCAGTTCCCATAAGCTGCTGCTCCTGCCCTGACAGGTCTGGACCCCACTCCCAGCCAGACCAACAGGCTCAAAACCACCAAACAACGAGGGCTTGCACAGGGATGTAAAGGAATGTCCTCAGAGATGATCAACACCACTTCAGATTTAATACGCTCCACCCAGAAGCTTCAAAAGGCATTTACTTGCTAATTAACTGCTTGTTGGTACAACTACCGCTTTACTTCTTTTCTCTAATTCCTGGCCAGAGCTTCAGCCTCCAAGATGAGGCAACAAGGGCCAAATTTACCCTCCCGCCCAAAACAACCACAAAAAACAGACAAAATACTTGGAAACAATGGTTTTCAAAAACACTTATTAAACATTTAGCAACAAAGGACAATGAGCCATAACAGGAAAGAAAAATAAACCCAAAACAGAGTAAAACGTACAAATGCCCCATCAATAACCTTAAAAGATTTTCCAGATATACACAATCTGAAAGAATTCATTACCAGCAGACCTGCACTATAAGAAACGTTAAAGGAAATCCTTCACGCAGAAGGAAAATGATACCAGATGGAAATAAAGACCTAAACAAAGGAATGAAGAGCACCAGAAATGGTGACTCTGGATAAGCACCTAAGACCTTTTTCTTATTATTTAAACCTCTTCAAAAGATAATCAACTGCTTAAAGAGCAATACTAACAACACAGATGAGGTTTACAATATACACAGAAGTAAACCATATGACAATAGCACTATAAAGACGGGAAGGGAGAAATGGAAGCACCTATCTACTATATTTATATTATACATGAAGTATGATATCACTGACAACAGACTGTGACAGCTAAAAACATACACTATAAATCTTAAGGCAACCACTATAATAACAAGGAATTATAACTAATAAGCCAAAGAAGATAATATGAAAGCTAGAAAATAATTCAAAAGAGTGCAGAAAAAGAGGAAAAAGGGAAGATAAAGAGCTTGGACAGAGAATAATAGCAAGATGTCAGATTTAAAGTTATCTAATCTATTAAGAAATACATTAAATGCAAATGGCCTAAACAGTCCAATTAAGACAGACTGTCAAAGTGGATTAAAAACCAAGCCCCATGTGGTGCCTGGGTGGCTCAGTTGGTTAATAAGTAGCCGACTTTGGCTCAGGTCTTGATCTCATGGTCCATAGTTTCAAGCCCTATGTCGGGCTCTGTGCTAATAGCTTAGAGCCTGGAGCCTACTTCAGATTCTGTGTCTTCCTCTCTCTCTGCTCCCTCCCCTGCTCACACTGAGTCTCTCAAAAGTAAATAAACATTAAAAAAAAAATTAAAAAGCAAGCCCCAAATATATGTTGCCTACAAGAAATATATTATTTATTAACTAAACTATGAAATCTAAGTCACCATTTTATTTACTTTGCAACTACCACTATGTTGTTTTTATCTGGTTACATTATTACTATTATTTTTTATTGAAGTTTGGTTGACATACAATGTTACATTAGCTTCAAGTGTACAATATAGTGATTCAACAAGTCTATGTGTTTTGCTATGCTCACCACAAGTGTAGCTAGCTACCATACCTCATCCAGACGACGCTATAACAATGCCATCAACTAGATTCCCTATGCTATACCTTTCATCCCCATGACTTTTTCATTCCATAACTGGACGCCTGCACCTACCACTCCACTTCACCCATTTTGCCCATCCTCTCACTGCCCAAGCAATACATTTGAAATAAAGATATCAATAGGGAAAAAAGAGAAAAATGGGAAAAGATATATCACACTAACACTAATCAAAAGAAAGCTATGATAGCAAATTTTAATCAAAATGGATTCCAAAGAATATTTCAAAGAACATAAAATGACTTTCCTTATGCTTGGCAATGATAAAGGGGGTCAATTCATGAAGAGGATATAACAATCATAAATAGTTATACACTTAACAACAGAGCTTAAAAATACAGAGCAAAAAGGTATAGAACTGCAAAGGAAAAAAGTCTACAAGTACACATGTAGATGTCAATACCTGCCCCACAATAATTAATAAATCAAATAGACACAAAATCAATAAAAATACAGAAGACCTGAACAACATTCCCAACCAACTTGGTCTGACATTTATAGAACATTCCATTCAACGATAGCAGAATATACATGCTTTTAAGTGTACACGAGACTTCACCAAGATAGACCATTTTCTAGGCCATGCAAAAGTCTCAATAAATTTAACAGGAGTCAGAGAAGCACATTCTCTGACCAGAATGTAATGAAAATAGAAATCAATAAAAGAAAGATATCTGGAAACACCCCAAAATGTTTAGAAATGAAATCACACACTTTTAATAGTTCTTGGATGGGCTATCAAACAGCCCATCTCAAGAAATCACAGGGGTATTAGAAAGCACTATGAACTGAATGAAAAGAAAAACACACTGTATGGACATCTGAGGATGCAGTTAAAGAAGTATTTAAGGGGAAATTTATAGCACTAAATCCCTATATCAGACAACAGGAAAAGTCTCAGATCAATGACCTGGGCTTCTACCTTAAAGTAGAAAGAGAAGAGCAAGTTAAACAACATAAAAACTAATGAAATACAAAAGAAAAAAATAGAGAAAAACTGATAAAACCTAAAGCTCATTATTGATTAAAAAGATCAATAAAACTGATAAACCTCTAAGCAAACTGATCAACGGAAAAAAAAAAAAAGGATCATGAGGGGAACTTGCAAAGTATAAAGATCCTGAGCTCACCTCCTCCCACAGATACACTGAGGCTGCAACTGCATATAGAACAACTCTTCCTGAGAATGACCTGAAGAGCAGCAGGAACAACTCCTCCACATTAAAGACATAAAGAAAAAGACATGCTGAGAAGAGCAGAAGGGAAAGAGACACAGCCTGGTCGTGAACCAAATCATCGATGTGCTAACCCGCAAGTGGGAGGGATATCACGGATGTGGAGGTCTTCGCTGAGGAGTGAGGGGTTCAAACCCTACACTGGGCACTCCTTGCCCTATGGATCTGCATGGGAAAGAGAAGCCTCCGTAGTATCTGGCTTTGAAAATCAGAGGGGCTTAACTCTGGGGGAGCAGGAAGGTTATAGTAAATGGAGACTTCACTATTAAAGGGCCTGCACAGAATCTCAATCACTCCAAGACCCAGTGCAGAGGCAGCGGTTTGAGAAGCACCTGAGCCATGGAAGACATTTACTAATTTTAGGACATGTGCTGGAAGGACAGGGATCTGCAGGAACTTTCTCTGGGAACAGAAGCTTAGCAGGTCCCATTTTTTTGCCCTCCTTCAGCCTAGCTGGCCTGACACTAAGGACAGCCTAGCTGGCCTGACGCTAAGGAGCAAAAGTTCTAACACTATCTATCTACTTTACTACAACTGCTCACCCTGTTCCCACATTCTCCTGCAGACCTCTTCTGCCCAGCCTGCCCACCCTGGCAGGCACCTGTCTGAAGGGGCTCTTGCCCACCACACCTGGTAGGCAGCCTCAGCTGGGATCTGCAACCCTGCAAAGCGACTCCTGCCCCAGGTAGGGGCAGGCCACCCCAACCACCAGTACCCCTCATAGGCTAGGCCTCTGAAATAGCTAGGCAAAGCCCACCCACCAGGGTGCCTACAGCAGTTGCATCCCAGACACAATGGGTGGATGCGTGCAGCCCACAAGGCAACGCTCCGGAGTGCCTCTGCTTGACCAGGGGTGACTGTACTTGTGGGCCCCGAAGGATACCTTCTACATAAGGCCACCACCTTCAAGAGCACAAGATGTGGCTGAACTACCTAATATATAGGAACAAATACAGAGAGACAGAAAATGAGACAGAGAAATATGTTCCGAAGAAAGAAGTCAAGACCTCAGAAAAAAACGAAGTGAAACAGAAACAAGCAATCTACCTGATAAAAGAGTTCAATGTAATGGTCATACAGATGTTCACTGAACTTGAGAGAAGAGTAGATGAACTCAGTGCAAATTTCAACAAAGAGACAGAAAATAGAAAAAAGAACTAATCAGAACTCAACAACAACTGTGATGAAACATACACTAGAGGGAATCAACAGCAGCTTGGAGGTCACAGAACTGATCAATCTCAGAAGAGACAAAGGGGCAGAAAACCTATTTGAAGAAATAACAGCTGAAAACTTCCCCAACCTGGGAGAGGAAACAGACATCCAGGTCCAGAAAGCACAGACATCCTCAGACAAGATGAAGAAGCCAAGGAGGTCCACACCAAGAAGCATAATAATTAAAATGCCAAAAATTAAAGATAAAGAGAGAATCTCAGAAGCAGCAGGAGAAAAGCAACAAATTAAGCACAAGGAACATCTATAAGAATATCAGCTGATTTTTTCAGCAGAAACTGCAGGCCAAAAGGCAGTGACATGATATATTTGAAGAGCTGAAAGGAAAAAACCTACAACCAAGGATATTCTACTCAGGAGAATTATCATTCAGAACTGAAGAAGATAGTTTCCCAAACAGAAGGAGTTCACTACCACTAAACTGACCTTCCAGGAAACGTTAAAGGACTTCTTTAAGTGGAAAAGAAAAGGCCGTAACCAGAAGAAAATTATGAAAGAAAAAAACCTCACTGGTAAAAACAAACATACAGTAAAGGTAGTCGATCAGCCACTTATAAAGCTAGTGTAAATGCAAAAGACAATAATAGTAAAATAGTAAGATCAACTATCAAACCCCTGGTTTGTGGGTTCGAGCCCCGTGTCGGGCTCTGTGCTGACAGCTCAGAGCCTGGAGCCTGCTTCAGATTCTGTGTCTCCCTCTCTCTCTGCCCCTCCCCCACTTGTGCAAGCTCTGTCTCTTAAAAATGAATAAATGTAAAAAAACAAAACAAAACAAACCATTTTTTAAAAAAAACTAATAAAAATTTTGCATAGTAAAGGAAATCAAAAGAATGAAAAGGCAACCTACTGAATGGGAGAAGATATCTGCAAGTGATTATCCGATAAAAGGTTAATATCCAAAATATATAAAGAACTCCGGGGCACCTGGGTGGCTCATTCGGTTGAGCGTTCTGACTTCGGCTTAGGTCATGATCGCAGTTTGTGAGTTCAAGCCCCGCATCAGGCTCTGTGCTGACAGCTCAGAGCATGGAGCCTGCTTTGGAATCTGTGTCTCCCTCTCTCTGCCCCTTCCCTGCTCATGCTCTTTCTCTCAAAAATAAATAAATGTTAAAAAAAAAAAAAAAAGAAAGAAAAATGAAAAAAAAAAAAAACAAAAAAACCTCCTACAACTGACACCAAAAAAAAAAAAAAAATCTGATTTAAAAAATGGGCAGAGGGGGGCGCCTGGGTGGCTCAGTCAGTTAAGCGGCCAACTTCGGCTCAGGTCATGATCTCATGGTTCGTGAGTTCGAGCCCCGCGTCGGGCTGTGTGCTGACAGCTCAGAGCCTGGAGCCTGTTTTGGATTCTGTGTCTCCCTCTCTCTGACCCTCCCCCGTTCATGTTCTGTCTCTGTCTCAAAAATAAATAAACGTTAAAAATAAATAAAATAAAATAAATAAATAAATAAATAAATAAATAAATAAAAATGGGCAGAGGACTGGAACAGACACATGAAAAGGTGCTCTACATCACTAAACATCAGGGAAATGCAACATAAATCAAAATCACATGAGATCATCTCATGCATCTCAGAATGGCCAGGATCAAAAAGATAAGAAATAAAAAGTACTGACGAGGATATGGAGATAAAGGAACTTGGGCACCACTGATAGGAATGTAAACAGGTGCAGCTACTGTGGAAAACAGTACAGAGATTCCTTAAAAAATTAAAAATAGAAATACCACATGATCCAGTAATTCTACTTCTGGGTACTGACCCAAAGAAAATGAAAACACTAATTCAATGTTTGCTGCAGTATTATTTTCTGTCAACTCTACTTTAATTAAAAAAAAAAAACAAAAAAAAAACACAAAAAAAACAAACCGAGATGGGATGCCTGGGTGGCTCAGTCTGTTAAGCAAGTGACTTGATTTCAGCTCATGTCATGATCTCACAGTCGTGGAATTGAGCCCCGTGTCAGGCTGTGTTGGGCATGGAGCCTGCTTCGGATTCTCTCTCCCTCTCTCTGCCTCTCCCCCACTCATGCACGTGCTCTATCTTCCTCTCTCTTTCAAAATATATAAATTAAAAAAAAAAAAAAGATGAACTTCTCCCCAAAAAAGACAACATAAATTACCAATATGGAGAATGAGAGAGATAAGATCACTACAGATTCTACAGACCTTAAAAGGATAAGAGATAATCTTATGCCAATAAATTCAACAATTTAGAGGACATAAATTCCTTCAAAGATAAAACTATCAAAGACAATACCAGAAATACAAATTCTGAATTTCTCTGTATCTATTAAAGAAATCAAATGTGTTGTGAAAAACCTTTCCACATCAAAAACTCCAGGCTCAGAGAGTTTCACTGGTGAATTCTACAAACACTTAAGGAAGGTTATCATACCAAATCTATTTAAAGTCTTTTCAAAAAATATTGAAGTATCTCCCATCTCATTCAGTACTACCCAAATACCAAAACCAGGCAGATACACAAGAAAAATACAGACCAATATCCCTCATGAAAACTGATGTAAAATTTTTAAGCAAAATTTTAGTAAACTGAATCTAGCAATATATAAAAAGGAAAATACATCAGAACCAGGTGCAGTTTATCCTAAGGACACAAGGTCAGTTTAACATTTGAAAACCAGTGTAATTACCACATACCAAACTAGAAAAAGAAAACCATACAATCATCTCAATAAATGCAGAAGCAGCATTTGAAAAAATCCAACATCTATTCCTAATTCTTGGCTAAATAACATAAATACACTTACTAAACGCACTCTTTCTCCTTGCAGTCTGGTTTCTATTCCACCATTCCACTAAATATGCCTTTGCTAAATTCACCAGGGTCTACTTCTGAAAACACAATATAGCATGGTGATTAAAGAGTGTGGACTCTGGAGCTATACTACTTGGGTTCAAATCCCAGCTCTGTCCCTTACCAGGTGTGTGACCCTGAACAGCTGTAATTTCTCCATGCCTCATTTTTCCTATATACAAAATGAAGATAATAGTAAGACTTCCCTTATAGGGAGTTATGAGATTAAATGAGTTTATATCCAAAGCACAACAGTGAATGGCATTTAGTAAGAACTATGTAAGTGTTAGCTATTATTGTTACCTTTGGAAAATACCTAGCACTTAATCTCTGGTTGTTCTCAGATGATCACTGTCCATGCTGAGAAGCATTTCAGCAGTTTAAAGTAAATCTGAGAGTGCAGTGTGAGCGGTGAGGTCATGGCAGAGCTAGAATGTGAATCCTGGCTCAATCACTTACTGGCTAGGTGTCCTGAGGCACACTGCTTAACCCCTCTGGACCTCTTTTGTCATGTGTAAAAGGGTAATAGTACTTTATTTCTTCAGATTGTTGTGATGATTATGTACATGTCTCTTTTCTGGCCTCAATCTCCTACTAAGGCCAGGCTTATTTTACCAGGATGCCTTCCAGCTGGACTGGGCTCAGGCCCAGGTTTTCCAGAAACCAACAGTAAATGCTCTTCTCTGAAGAGGTCAATGTTGAAAGGTCAATCTTGTATTCACCCAGGACTTCTAGGGTGTTGTCCTCCCAGAGGCCAGAATGACATCTCAGGGTCAGGAGGGTGGCCTTTTAGGAACCAAGATTCTGATGGGAAGAGCCTGGGCCCTAATGAGCTTATAACTGATCTTTTCTTCTATCTATTAACTGGTGATGTTTCTGTAAATCAGCTTTGGAATTTGTCATCTCTATTTGAGATTAATTACTACCCACAAAGACAAGTAGCTGCAAAAAATCTGTATTTTCACCCTCATATTTCATGAGAACTTTAATTCTTATTAAAATGCCAATGTTCAGGGCACCTGAGTAGCTCAGTCGGTTAAACGTCCGACTTCAGCTTGGGTCATGATCTCACGGTCCGTGAGTTCGAGCCCTGTGTCGGGCTCTGTGCTGTCAGTTGGGAGCCTGGAGCTTGCTTCGGATTCTGTGTCCCCTTCTCTCTCTGCCCCTCCCCCATTCAGGCTTTATCTCTATCAAAAAATGAATAAACGTTAAAAAAAATTTTTAAATGCCAATGTTCACACTGTAACATGCTCTCCACATCTTTGCACATCCATCTCTTGGTGTACAGTGTGGCTCCAGATGAATTTTTTCCCCTCAAATAGCTGATTATCTGTATTTCTGAATATATCCCTGGGGTCTTGATTCTGTGCCCCTGACCCATATTTCTATTTTCAGGCTGGTTCTCCCAAACTTGAGGACTGTTTACAGTCCCCCCCACCCCCACCCCCCATCATCAGTAGCCATATCTATTTTGCACTTCTCAAGTTTGTTTACTCCAGAATCATCATTGTTAAGTCTATCTTCTGTGTCCTCACATAGAAGTGATTCCATTTCAGTAAGCTTTAGATATGTCGTTTCTCCCCTTCTGGTTGCTCTAATCCAAACCTTAATCATTTTACAGTAGGACAACAGCGATAACCTTGCTGGCCTCCCCCTCCCACCAGACCTATTCCACTCATAACAGAGAACTCACTGACTCACGTTATTTCGAACAGAGCAGTAATTTTGAATTCTATTTAAACCAAATGTTTTAAGACTTGAAGACACCTCCTTACTGACCTTCACCTGAGGACTTCATTTCCCAACACTCTGGATCCAGGCTTATCAATATAGTCATCTACATTTTCTCTCATCACTGAGTATTCCCCAGTCGTAGGTCCTGATTCCAGAGCCCACAGGCTCTTAACCATCACATGATATAGTATTTAAGAATGTGGGCTGTAGGGTCCTAGGTTAGAATAGTTCCATTTCTGATTAGCTGTGTCTTCTCTATGCCTCAAGCTTTATGTGGAAAGCAAGACAATTAAAGTACCAACAAGAGTACCAACTGGTCTCAGCTGTTGCCAGGACTGAATTAACCTATGTAAAGCTCTGTCAGGCACTCAATAAGCACTGAAAAAACATTAGCTATTACACTAGCATTACTATATTGCCTCCTAACAAGACACCTAGGGTCTGGCACATACTAGGTGGCCCATAAATTGAATATTCATTCCTACCCCTAAATTTATTGAAAACACTAGTGAAAGATAGAAGTTTTAAACTGGGAATTTGACCTACCTTTAAATCTGAGTTGGCTGCAAATTTCTGTCCAATTAAAGCTGCATTTCCTCCTACATAGTGCTGTAAGATAGTTCAAAGTTATCAGACAATATTTTAGCACAACTATGTTACCCAAGCTTAATAATTCTTTAATTTATTGAATTTATAACCCATTTTTTTCCCAAAACATTTTGAGGCTACCTTATAACAATGCCACACAGATGAGGTTCATAAGATCATTAACCTCATAGGTTAACAATGAGTTACAAGCAAAGGTGAAAAAAAAAAAAAAAACCCAAATATGCCAACCATGAAAGTCAATATAACTGTCGTAACTGCAGATCAAATCTGGCCTTTGGTATGCTGGGGTGATAGTCTGAGGTCTCTGGGCCCACCACTGCCTCTTACTCCATGCGAACCTCAAGAAAGTATCTGGACCATGTGGGCCCTCTAAGCTCTCTCCATCTCTGACAGGTTCTACCCCGTAGACTGGGGATTCTCAAAACAATGTCTTCAAAACAACAGCATCATGTAACCAGGAAACTTCCCAGAAGGGAAGTAAATTCTTGAGTCCCATACATCTACTGAATCAGAAACTCTGGGAGTGGAGCCCAGGAAACTGTTTCAATACCCCCTCCGAGTGATTCTGTGTTTCATGTCTGAGAACCACTAATCTAAACCAGCAATTCTCAACCAGTCTGCTTCTCTCCTCTCCCTAACCCTGGAAACTGACCATGTCTGGAGACATTTTTAACTGTCACACCCAGGGAGGGAAGGGAGTGCTACTGTCATCCAATGAGTAGATGCCAGAGATGCTGCTGAACATCTCACAACGGGCAGGACAGCCCCTACAACAAAGTATTAACCAACCCTAAGTGTCTGTAATGCTGAGGTAAGGAGCCTGGCTCTGGAACACTAGAGCAGAGGTGAAGATCCAGCTCTCCATTGCCATGCAAAAGCTACAACTAGTTCTCTGTGCATTTGGCCTTATTCTGCTCAGGAAGGACTCAGTCATACTACAATTATTCCATGTTATGAGCCACAAGCAATACCCAAACAAGTTAAGAGGTAGGTATCTTTCCCACCTTAAAGCTGGGTAATATGAAAAAAGAGCAATTTAAGGGATGAACCAGAACCAAACTCTTAGTAATTATGCTTCATAAATACTGGCTGAATTTAACTGACTGGAAACAGTGGAGTTAATGGAAGTTCAGATATACAGTCCTACAAAAAGGGAAAACACTGCAGAACTGGATTCCCAACAATCACATTTGGGAGAGAATGAAGACAAAGCTTATCAGTTGCTTCTAGGAAGCATACAAAAAGGTATCTTTCCCCACCTTCTCTTAATTTACTGCTGGTGAACCAAACAGACCTGGGCTCCTGGGAGCTCTGATGCAATTTGGGCAATGTCATGGAAAGCTTCCTCATCACTGAAGAAGCGCTCAGCTGCCACTCCCTTCCCCATGAAATGAATGAAAGCTTCTTCCAGATCATTCCTTGAATGCAGAATGGTGTGATCTTTCCCATTCCCAGGACTCAGACCAAGCGCCTCCAAGAGCTTCACTCCTGAGAGCACTACATCCACACAGGCATTGACTCTGGAAGGAAGGAAGGAAGGAAGGAAGAGGCAGTGTGAAAGAGAAAACCAGAAGTACCTATTCTGCATTTAACAACAGAGAAGTGTTTCCAGGAACATATTCAAACAGAAAAACAGACGAGGTGGATCTGAAACCTTAACTGGGAAGTACACAGCATATGGCAGAAGGAAGAGTCTTTTGTCTGGACGTATGCCAGAATATTTCTGAGGATTGGAACACAGGATTCTTTTCAATAGGTTGGCAAACCTTTGCGAGCTACAAAGAGAAGACAAGTGCTCAGCATTTTAGAATAAAGATATCATGATAACACAAATACAGCATTTCTGAGAAAATGCTGGCAGAGCCAAACTGTCTGGATTCACACTGGCTTTGTGACTTGGGCAAGTCAAATTTCTGTGTCTCAGTTTCCTTATTTATAAAATGGCATAATATGGGTATTTAACTTATAGAACTGTTTCAAAGATTAAGTTAATATATGCTTAGGAACACTGGTGCAAAGTAAGCAAAATGTAAGCGTTGGTCAAAAGTCAAGTATCTGATAGCCTACCTCCAAAGACACATGTGGAAGGTGGTAAAACACTAAATACCTAAATGTGTAAATACTCCCAGCTGAAACTCTTAAGAGTTAAGTGGTATCTTAAAGACTCAGGCACACCTGCAGTCTTGTAACGACTCATCACTTGGCAGGTGTTCACTGGACCAATCCATGACCTTAAAGGGCTCCTAAGAAATCAATGCTGCATCACCTGGTTGGCTCTGTGGAATCAAATTATAAAGAGTTATGGTTGTCTGGCATGGCCTCTCCTATGTGTGCACAGAAAAGTTCTGGCTTATATTTTTAATGTTAAAAAGCCACCCCTTAAAAGAGAAGGGTCAAATAATTTGGGTAGCTAGATGAGGACCTTCTGCCCCCCAACCCATAGTCACCTATATTTTTGCTTCTATTGGGGATGTCATTCTTGCCAATGGGGCTAGATGACCACACAGACAGCTCGTAAGCCTCTGAGAGAACCTAGGCCCACAGAAGGCCAATAAATAGCTCCTGGGGAGAAGGGGGCTGGGCTTCCAGGTAAAATCCAAGCAGCTTCAAACCAGAAAGTATAATCATCAATAAAGAAGGACAGAAGGACTGGATTCTAGTGTGGAATATAGCTACAATGTTTCCCTTCTAGTCTCTTAAAAAAAAAAAAAAAAAATCTCTGGATCTGGAAATTAACAAAGTCATTAATGGTGGTAAACCCTAAGAGGAATGAGATTGGGTAAGGGAGAGGAATTTCGTTTTTCATTAGATTTCTAATTTTTATAAGCATGTATTATGTTTATAATTGAAAAGCACTATAATTTTTAAAAGGTTCATATGTAGACTAGATATAAGGTTTACAATGGCAAGGAAGAGACACATCTCTCCTAGTGATACAAACTGACTACACCCTCTTCATAAGGATGCTTTATTTTTCTCCTATGGATCCCATGCTTTAAAAAAGATTTCTGCATTTAAATATTCAAATTTACTTATTCTTTTAAAATTAAAGATACATACATACTCTGGTCAACTGGAAAAGCATAATCTAAGAGTTACTATGCCCTTCAGTGCATAAAACACACTGACATTCATGTGGCAGGAGCTTAACGGTGTTTAAAAAACATCGCTTTCACAGCCCTGCATGATCATAAACCAAGCAAACCTTATAAACCAGTCTCAATTCCACCTCATACAGGGTGTTCTTTATTTCTACTGGATGCAACATTATATATCTAAAGGGTAGACTCTTAACACATCGCCTTCATATCCAGTGGTGTGCTGAGACCTTGAATAGAGTTTGATTCTTTAAAGATGGGAATGGGGGAAGTTTGCAAAAGTTACAAAAAAAACAAAAGGAACAATGTTCAGCATACTTTGCAATACAAGACAAAACTCAACAGAATTTTGATTTAAAAAAATGTAACTACCATAGGAACATTTTCCACCCCCCAACTTAATCATGCCATGAATACAAAGGGGAAAAAAATCTTATAAAAGGAAAACATTTTATTCAGTAGCTTTTAGTAAAAAGGGATCATTGAACATCTCTGTGCCAGACACCAAACCAAGTACTTCTCCATGTGCTTTCTAGTCACCCTTTAACCAGAGCAAGAACCTTCCTCTGCACTTACCTCAATTCAACAGCATCTGAAAATGTAAACAAGCACATTACCTACGTCGCTTTATTACCAGCGGAATTAGAGAGAGGGAGGGAGCAAAAGAACCAGAAGACAAAATTATGCTCATTTGACTTCAGGCAGAATTTCACAGTTGAGTACAAAAGGTATAAAAGATTGTAAGTTTGGAGAAAAGGAAGACACAGATGCAATAACTGGAAACTAAAGCAAGGCAACAGATACTGAATGTCCAAACAAGAGGAAGGACTAGAAGGACAGGGAAGCCTGGGCTTCCGTGCCCTACTGCCAGAGGTTTGTTGGGGGGGCTGGGGAAGGGGGCACAGTTCCCCTTCTAGACCGTAAATTCTTTAAAGGCAAGGATGGTGGTTCTAATCACCTCCCTTCTGTTTCATTATCTGTAAAATGTTTCCTTAAGTTCTTCCTAGCTTTAACCCTATACCTGAGATATTTACAATGGGTAATCATAATCACCAGAAGATGCAGAACTGCAGAGAAGAGAGATCCAAAGGTGCAGGGGCAGTGGTCCCTGCGCTGAACTCTGGATGGTGCTCTGGTCAGAGAGAGAAGGCTGGTATTTCTGAAGCAATGCATGTGAGGCAGGTGTTTTCAGAGATCACACCAGTTTGCAAAACACGGTAGGATAGGCAAGTAGTTCTCACTGCTTTCAGCTGAGAAAAGCTGAGGCTGGAGGCTGACTGACATTCCAAAGGCCACAAATGGAGGAGGCTAAATTCAAACCCAGATTTATTCGATACTGAAGCCCTTGCATGCAGTGTGCACAAGCACAGGTTCAGATGAAGAGATTAACTTTACGTGTGGATACAGTAACAATGTGGATCTAGTTAGAATGGAGAGCTGAAGAGAGGAGTGGAGTATGACAGGCTTCAAAGGCCAGGGAAAAGCCAGGTATTGGGGAATGAACACTAGGTTCATGATTCACTCAATGGGTCTCAGGCACCAGAGTCCGATTTTGGAGCAGAGGAGGTGGCACATTTTAGAAAGGTGTGGTAGCATGCCCACCCCTGACCATCTTTCTTGAAACATGTCCTATCCGTTTTTTCTCTGGGTCCTTTCCACCAGCCCCCTACATGCTGGTGCCTCCCAGAATTCCACCCCTGCCATTTACTTTCCTTTCTTGGTCTCTTCCGGGGCAATCCTATCCAGTCTCTGACCTCAACTTAACCATTGGCATCTCCAAAGCCTGCAAGCCTGCTCCTCAATATGCTCCTAAACTTCAGCCTCACTGTCAGCTGAAGGCTCAGTTTCATTTGAAATCCCACAAGCAGGCACAGTGCCCCCTCCTCTGAAATCCAACCTGTTACTTTTCAACACAAACTTGATCTCTTTTCTTAGTCTCATAGCAGTAATGTGGCATGAACAAGATCGGAGCCAGAAACCGGCTTACCTTGTGACTCTGGTAGTTAACAGCTGTGTAATCTTGGGCCAATCAATATTTCTAAAGCTTTGGTTTACTTATCTATGAAAACTGGATGACAATATTTGTATCTATGTACATAAGGTTATAAAATGCCCGATGCTAAAAACTTGTCATTCTGGACTGCCTTTCTTTACCACACTCAATCTGTTAACAAATTTCACATTTAGTACACTGCGAATGAAAAAAAGGCTCTTCTCTCCCTTTACCCAGATCTTACAACGGCCTCTTAACTAAGGTCAGGATGTCAAGACTTTCCTCCTTATCAACCACACTACATTGTGCATCCAGAGTGCAAGTGCAAGTGTGTGTTCTCCTGAGAAGTCAAACTACAACATCCCCTCCCCCAAAAGAAATTCTAGTACAAGTACTGCAACTTCTCTCACCTACTCCTTGCACATCACCATCTTTAGGGCTAAATCCCTGTGGGTAATGAAAAATGTTACCAACGGATGTCTGTTACCCACAAAAGTGATGTGAAACTGTCAATCGGGTTACAGCCATGGCTCAAGACCCACCCTTTACGTTCCTACCAGTTATTCTCAGCAAAGAACTTAGTCTTATTTACCTGCTTATAAACCATTACTGCTCTCCTACCACCTACCCTGATATGAAAGGCCCTTCTCAGCATCATTTACTCACCTCTCTCTACCATAAGGTCCTTGCCCTCAAAACAGGGCCAACTTGCTGTTCCTAAACTGTGTACTTCACATTTGGTTCTCTCTGCTTAGGTGGTCTTATCCCCCCACCCCACCCCACTTCTGTGAAGAAATCCCATTTTTTCTCCAGGGCCTATCCCATGCAGTCACTATAGCAGATTATATTGTCCAAGATGGTCACAAGATGTTCCATCCTTTTTACAATGTGATGTTGACACTCCTTCCATCAAGATGTGCTCGAAGTCCCATCCATTTGAAACCAGCTGGACCTAGGACTGTGGTAGAAGTAACACTGTGCTTTTAAGATTAGGTCGTAAAAGGCATTAAGGCTTCTGCCTGGTCGTCTTGGAACATTCTATTTACTCTGCTATGAGAAACCTACATAGCTAGCTGCACAGAATGCCTGTAGGTGCTCAGGATGTAGCTGAGGCTGTAGCTGACAACCACAATCAACCTTTAAAGAGGATTCCAGTCCCAGACACCATCTGACTGAAGCTGCCCCTCCGGTGAGAACTGCCTAGCAGAGCCTAACTGAACCTGAGAATCAGAAAAGATAATAAAATGACCATGTGTTAAGCTACCAAGTTTTGGGGTGATTTGTGATTTAATAAATGTAACATCACCTTCTCAGAGCATTTTCCAAAGCCTCATCCTGGGAAGAATTAGTAATCCTTTGAGACACAAGGCTACCTTGTTTTTAGCCCTAGTTCTGCAAAGCACTTCTGATAACTGTTACAGAGAGCACTGTGTGCCCCTGTCCCCCACCAATTCGTATGAAGCATTTACCACAAATGTGACTGTTTTTGGAGATAGGGACTATTTAATCTAACAGGGCTAAAGTCCATATAAGAGGAAGAGACACCAGGAGTGTGCATGCACAGAGAAAAGGCCACATGGGTACACGGTGAGAAGGGGGAATCTGCAAGTCAGAAAGAGAGGACTCACTAGAAACCAATCTTGCCAGCACCTCACCTTGATCTGAGACTATCAGCATCTAGAGCTGTTGAGAAAATAAATTTCTGTTGTTTAAGCCACTCAGTCTGTGGTATACTGTTATGGCAGCATGAGCACTAATAATAAATATATCTCTTTTCAACAAATGAGGCGGGGATCTTGCTTCACCCATTTCTGTATCAGAACCTAGCACAGACCTGACACATACCATGCAGTTGATGATTTTTGTTGAATGTGCATAAAACCAGGGAGGACACTTAAGAAGCTGATAAGGAAGTTGGTGAAAGGGCCTGAACTTGAAAGAAGAGATAGCAGGGGATATATCTGAAGAAACAATACACTGGTATTAAAAAACAAAACAAAACGAAAAAACCAGCTAACGTTTGAGTGCTCTTTACAGCAGAAGGCATGCTAGATTACACGATTATTTTGTCTAACCTTCAGGATAACTTGGCTCTCTACCTTAGCCTTCCCCCAGCACTCACAAAAACCTACAGAATATTTCATAGATGGCCTGCTTTTGTATGGTGCTTTAAAGGTGAAGACAAGATATTTAAGTCGAACTGAGACAGGGTTTAAAGTTTGTGTGAGGAGAACAAATACATTTTTTGGAGAGGAACACAGAAAGGAGGCGTTGTGAGCTGGGAGAACCTTATATATGCCATGTCACTGAAGTCAGGGGAAGAAAAGAGTTTCAAAAAGGGAAACTCTTTAGCGCGTGCAAGACTGCAGACAGTTGGCAGTGAAGACTAAAAAAAAAAAAAAAAAAAAAGGCAGTTGAACTGGAAAATCAACAAGTCACCAGTGAGTTTTGAGAGAGTAGTTTCAGTAGAGTGGGGGTCTCCCGGACGTTCAGGAAGCGAAAACAAGGGAAATAAAGTCAGCAGTTAAAGGCAGCGGCCACGCCACTCACTCAAGAAGTTCAGAAGCAAGAGGATGAGCGCCGTAAGACCAGGTGTCTTTGACCGCAAAAAGGCAGACGAGCCGAAACAGGAATGAAGGAGACTGGAACATGAGGGTGTCAGGCTGCGCGGGATTTGCAAGAAGCTATTAGGCTGGTCCTACCAAGACGAGAGAAGGACGCAGAGGCTAGCCGAGAGCAAAAAGCAGTCTGGTGAGTCCTTGCAGCAGCGACGAACGGGGCTCGTCCTAGACGTCTGACGCTTCTCGTCAAGGAGGCAGCGTGGACACCAGCGCCGAGGGGCCTCCCGGGGACATTTGGGAACCCCTGTTTCCGCGCGGCTCTACCTCCCAGCTCCCCAGCCGCCCGAACTCCGCCAATGTGGCCCTAAGAGGCCCGGAGCGCCCGCACCTCCTTGGAGAGACCCTGAGACTCAGGCCCCGCAGGCACTCACCCCACGGCCACGCGGCGCCAACGCCGGGCCGGCCGTACAATGAGCGCGTCCCAGGCGGCCGCCAAGCGGCCCTCAGGGGAGCCGGGTCCCGGGGGCGCGGGCGCCAGCTGTAGCGAGCTCCACAGCGAGCGCAGCGCCGAGCCGGGCAGCTGCGGCTCCAGCAGGAGGACACAGCCCACCGCCAGCGCCAGGAAGCCGGCGTACGCAGAGCCGCGCCACAGCGCCATGGGGACCGAGGCGCCGCAGCGTCCAGACAGCTCCTTTCCCGGCCCGCGCCTCTTCCGTCTCTGCGTGCGCCGACGTCCACACGCGCCACGTCACGCCAGTGCGCCGCGGCCCCCGGGGGCGGGCTGGGGGCGGGGCTCCGCGCCTCTCCGCAGGCGCCAACTCTGGCGCTGGGGGGCGCGGTTGCGAGGCCCTGCAGAAGGTTGGACAAAGGTCCGAACGCGGAGCCGGGAGGCAAGCCCCGCGCGTCCCCCAGCCTCCCAGCTCCATCCCGGACCCGAAACCAGAGGGGCGAGGGCACGTTTGTTGTTCCAATACGAGGAAACAGACGGATTATGAAGAAGCGGGTCAACCTCACGTTAATCTTTGAGCCGGTCAGTGTCCCCGCTTGAGCAGCGCCTGCGTTTGCCGGGAAGGACACCAGTTACACTCCCCGTCTTTTAAGCCATCCCTCCGCTTGTGTCCATCCTCCACCGCTGATTTAACAATTCCTCTTCCTCCCGGGGGGAATTAGCTCAGAGGGAGCAGCGCCGCAGCGAGCCCCTGGGGCGCGCGTGGCAGGGGATTCTGCTCCTTTAGAGGGTAGCCGAGGCCTTCGGCCACTCGAGGCCCATTCCAAGACGGGAGAGCCAGCAGTGTTCCTCCTCTAGGGATGATCACATTCAAGGCTTAAGATAACCCTCTGGGGGGCGCTGTTCCCTTTAACAGTATCAGAAAAACGCACACAGGCACACAATCTTGTGTTAGGGAGGTTATGGACTTGGGTTAAGAAAGACTGGTTTCTCTTCTTTTCCCTTGGTGGTAGGGCTTCAACCCAGGTAGGCCCTGTCTTCCTCGTTGGGGCCCTCTTTCTGCGAGCCCACATTGAAACCAGTGAAGCTAGGCTTGTTGCCAGTTCCTTCTCAGTGGCCACCATGCACCTCTTGGTCTTCTTCCCTGGCTTGTTGCCATTTTTTCTCCTGACTGGCTTTGTGTCCGACTTTCCACTCTGCCTCTGACCTTTGGACTTGGCAATGAAACTTAATTTCCCTAGCTTTGATCTTGGGCTATAGGGTTTATTCCCCCACCTCCCACACTCCCCAACCCCCACATCACCTGCTCTTCCCCCTCCTGGCCATCTATCTTCTCCTAGCTCACCCCATCCAGCCCACCTGATCCCTGATCGTAGCAGCCTTTTCAAAGGAGATGTTCACACAGGAAGAGATTTGGGCTGCTATAGGAAAGGAAAGAAGCCAAGGAGCCAGTAAGATTTGCGTGGAGCCACGAAACTGTCTTCTCTAGAGTTGCCTGTCCCTTCTCTCTCCTGAGATGTGTCAAATCAGTTCCTAGAGAAGCTATTCCCTCTCATGGCCCACAGTGGGCATGTTTCCCTACCATCCCAGAGATGACTGAACCAGCACCTAACTCAAAAGCAGGGAATCCACCAGTGGCAGAGAACACTTCTCAATTAGCAATAATTTTGCCTCAGATAAACCTCATTGGCTATGATACTGCCCCTGCACAAAGCTCACAGAACACTTCTCTCTACTGAGAATTTGGACCAAGAGTCAAGAGTCCGTGGCTAGGTGTGTTTGTTTGTTTTTCTTTTCCTTTTCTGGACCCGCAAGGTCACATAGGCTTGATGGTCAGATAGAGTTAGTTAAATATATTTCCAAGATGAAGTTTTGGGGGCGCTCAGGAAACTGTGGGAGGACCACGGAGCAGACAGTCCTAGAGATACAGGGAAATGCTCCACACCAGAGTCATGTGGAAACAAAGCTGCCTGGGGCCTTACCTTCTGGCTCCCAAGGTAGCTGCTGAACTGCCAGCACTTTGAAACTAATGCTTCTGCTTCTTTCCAGGCTTGCCAGAACTACCCCCGCCCCCTTAACCCCTCAGTTTTATTAAGACATAATTGACATGTCAGTTATAACACTGTATAAGGTGTCCAACATAATGATTTGATACATGTATATACTGCACCATGATTACAATAAGTTTAGTTAACATCACTACCTCGCATAGTTACAACATTTGTTTCTTTGTATTTAAGTTGTACTCTCTTAGCAGCTTTAAAATACATGATACTAGGGGCACCTGGGTGGCCCAGTCCACTCAGCATCTGACTTCTGCTCAGGTCACGAACTCACAGTTCATGAGTTTGAGCCCGTGTCGAGCTCTGTGCTGACACCCCAGAGCCTGGATCTTCTTCAGATTGATTCTCTCTCTCTCTCTCTCTCTCTCTCTCTCTCTCTCTCTCTCCCTCCCTGCTCATTCTCTGTCTCTCTCTCAAAAGTAAATAAATGTTAAAAAAATTTTTTAAAAAATACATTATACTAGAACTTTGGATTTAGCCACAGAAACAAAACTACAGCAGCTTGAATAAAATGGAGATTTATTTCTCATGTAAAAGTCCACATGGGGTGCCGGTACTCTGTGGGCTGCAGCCATCTGCCCATTGTTGAGGCTGCTCTGGGGCTCTTGCTGGTTGGTCGCTCAGTGTAGGTTTGTGTTGTGGGTGATGGCAGGGCTGGACAAAGAGCCCAGAGTGTGGACCTCAGTCCCAAGTGAGAACAGCAGGAGCTATAGGAAGAATACCAGTTACATTTGCCAGTCGCGGCAGAGTCTGATGTGACTTCTGGTCACCTGTACAATCACAGTGGCCTTAAATTCCCTCTCACTTACCAGGAGCTCAGGGGTGAGCATTCAGCTATTTTTGGTGCTACGACCCCGCTTAAAATATTTCCTTAATGAAAAATAGTTATTTAGGATTCTGATAATCTTATCTGTTTAGAGAGTCTGCAATGCATTGCAAGCAATTTTTCTAGAGGTTAGATTTCTGGGGGCAATTATACAAAAGAGCCCAGAATGGGCAGCCATGGCTCCATTCTCTAGGCTGAACAAAGAAAAAGGGGCTGGGCAGGCCTCCAGACACCCCTTCCCCCCACTCAAATTGCTTCCAGACATGGCCTTTTGCAGTTGGTTCTCTCTCTTAGGATCTTGAAATGAGAAAAAAAAGCAATTTGGTTCCAGAAAATTCAGAGGCAAATGGAGGCCCCAGGTGTCCCCCCCAAGACCCTGACCTGGAAGGCCAAGGTGCAGATCCCATATTTCTACAAGGAATTAGCAGAGTGCTATCAGTTCCCAAATTAGCCTGAAGCTTTGGCTTTGACAACAACACAAGTCAACACCACACATGTGATCAGAGGGGTTTTAAGGAGCAAGTTTGTTCCCACACTGGAACAGAAACTAAAGTGGTACCAAATAGTCCTTATGTAAGCTGGGCTAACCCACTTTTCCACAGTTGTAGGCCTGTGGAGTTTCATCCAAGCTGCTCTCCGAAGTCCACACTGTGTCAAGGCCTTTGCTCAAGCCAGAGACACAGACCACCACAGGCCACACCCAAAGGCCAGAGTGAGAGCTCAGCTTTGAAGACTGTAGAAAACTCTAAGGAGACAAAAGAGAAGGGATAAAGGATCCTAGGATCTGAAAAGAGAAAGTTTTATGTCTGCAGCCATAGCCCTGGGCAATCAGACACCCTCCTCCCTAATCTGCCATCAGGAGGGCACTAGAAGAGCTAGGAGGATAGGTTGCTGAACAAGGAAAGGCAGAGTGTTAAAGGCATAGGAGCCAGGTGACAAGAATGTCAGCTGCAAATCATGATAGTTCATGGACATTAATAGGACCTCCTGCATAGATTAGGGCAAAGAACTTCTTAGTTTGTGGGGATGCAACAGTGTGGTGGCGCTGGATTTCTTTGGGCTTTGGGATTAGCTGCTTTGGGCCAGGAGGAAGCGCTGAGCATGGGAAAGTGGGAGGGGCAGAGCTGCCTGGGCTTCTATCTGGCAGGGGCCTCTGAGCTTCACAGGGCAAATGTTTAAGGGGGCCGTGTGAGGCATGCTTCTGGAACATAGCTGTCACACTGGCTGCTGTAGCCTGTTCACACTAGGGACCCTCCAGCTTGGTGCTTCTCTGCAGGCTGTATAAACCAGCCCTGCTGTAGGTCCTGGAGGATGATACAGCCATCAGATCTGGGTTCTGTAATATTTGCCGTGTATGTTTAGAAGGAAATGGAAAGTTTGCCTTTTAACTGCATTTCCTCTCTTTTTATTTTTATTTATTTATTTATTTATTTATTTATTTATTTATTTATTTATTTATTTATTTATTTTGAATTCTTTTAACATTTATTTTTTTATTTTTTTTCAATATATGAAATTTATTGTCAAATTGGTTTCCATACAACACCCTGTGCTCATCCCAAAAGGTGGCCTCCTCAATACCCATCACCCACCCTCCCCTCCCTCCCACCCCCCATCAACCCTCAGTTCTCAGTTTTTAAGAATTTCCTCTCTTCTTAAAAAATGTTTATTTATTTGTTTTCAGAGAGAGAGTGGGAGAGGGGCAGGGAGAATCCCAAGCAGGCTCTGTGCTGATACCCAGTGCTTGAACTCATAAACCATGAGATCATGACCTGAGCTGAAATCAAGAGTTGGATGCTTAACCAACTGAGCCACTCAAGTGCCCGTAACTCTATTTCCTTCTTGTTTCAAGAACCCTAACAATTCTATACATATTAATGCTTATTTATTTTTGAGACAGAGAGAGCGTGAGCAGGGAAGGGACAGAGAGAGAGGGAGACACAGAATCCGAAGCAGGCTCCAGGCTCTGAGCTGTCAGCACAGAGCCCAACGTGGGGCTTGAACCCACGATGCATGAGATCATGACCTGAGCTGAACCTACTGAGCCACCCAGCAATCCTAACCCTAACAATTCTAGGACCACTTAGTCCAGTAGTTGTTTTCCAAAAATAAAGAAAGGAGAAAATAAAAGGAAGCAAAAACATCCAAGTGGTATGGCATGTCTGGGGTGCTCTGGAGCGGCCGGGGGCCCAGGCTTGCTCCGACTTTTGCTCTGCCATCTGTAGGGTGATGGCATAGAGGGGAGGGTGTGCCATGATAAAATCGGGGTTCTGAAAGAAAGGAGAGTTGGCACATGGCCGTTGCAAGGCAATCAACACCTCTACTCCAGTGGAAGGAATGTGGGATTTGATGCCTGTTTTTAAATCTCTATTTCTGCCACCGAGTCTCTGTGCATCTCAGGCAAGTCATTTAACCTTTCTGACCCTCAGTTTCCTTGCCTGCAAAATAATTCCTACCATACCAAATGGTGGTGAGAGGTAGACATATCTTAAAAGAGCCTAGCACAGTGTCTGCTACATGTTGCTACATGACAGAACATTCCCTCCCATTGCTACAATTGGTTCCTAAGAAGTCTATTTAATTTTCTTCTCAGCCCTGCTGGTCTGCCATTTTCTCACTATAAAGAGGACAGTCATCTCCACATAGATCACTGTGCAGTGGCCTTTTCTATTTTTCGGTTGTTCAGCATCTATGTAATATTCCATTGAATAAAAATACTATAGGGGCGCCTGGGTGGCGCAGTCGGTTAAGCGTCTGACTTCAGCCAGGTCACGATCTCGCGGTCCGTGAGTTCGAGCCCCGCGTCAGGCTCTGGGCAGATGGCTCGGAGCCTGGAGCCTGTTTCCGATTCTGTGTCTCCCTCTCTCTCTGCCCCTCCCCCGTTCATGCTCTGTCTCTCTCTGTCCCAAAAATAAATAAAAACGTGGAAAAAAAATTTAATAAAAAAATACTATAATTTATTTGCCCAGTTTATGGTAAGTAGAACACTTGGAATTTCCCCAAGTTTTTACTGTTCCGTACAACATTGCTATGTACATACTGCTGATACACATGCATGTTAAGTTTCATCAGGGTGTCAAAGAGGTTCACCAAGAGTGAAATTTCTCGGTCATATGAAACACCTGTCCTCAACTTTACTAGATAATGTCATACATCCTTCCAAAATGGTATGCCAGCTCTCTCACCAACTCATAGCATATGAGACTGGCTGTTGCTCCACAATACACACCAACAGGTTCTTAAAGCTTTGCCATTCTGTAAGGTGTGGTGGTGTCTCATTGTGGTCTTGCCAACATTTTTGTTAGTTGCAAATATTTTGTCTTCTACCCCTGTCCCTTGTGTTTTCATTCTCCTTATAATACCTTTAGTGAATAAAGTTCTTAATTTTAATGCTGTTAGTAACTTGTTCCTTTTTCTTGCGGCCTTTTCCATTATCATTAGTGCTTTGTGTGACTTGCTTAAAAAAAAGAAATCTTTCCCTACCCAGGGTCATGAAGATCTTCTCCTATACTATCCTCCTACACTATACTAGAGAAGCTTTATACTTCTCAGAGCTGTATGATTTTGCATTTCATGTTTAGGGAGTTAATCCACTTTGGAGTTGATTTTTGTGTATCACGGGAGGAATCCTTATAGATACTCAGTTGACCCGGTGTATTTTACTAGGCATTTCTCAATGACCTGCATTCCTATCTCTGTCCAATATCAAGTGTCCAGATATGTTTGGACTAGTTTTAGGGGCTCTTTATTCTCTTTCATGGATCTATTTGTTCACCCTTGTACCAGCACCTCATTATCTTGATATCTGATAATGTAGGTTCTTTGTATCTTATTTTTCTTTCTTTTTAAAAAATGTTTTATTTTTTGAGAGAGAGAGAGCACAGACACACACACACACACACACACACACACACACACACACGCATGCACGCGCAAGTAGGGGAGGGGCAGTGAGAGAGGGGAACAGAGGATCTGAAGCAGGCTCTGCACTGACAGGCTGACAGCAGCAAGCCTGACGTGGGACTTGAACTCACTAACTGCGAGCTCGTGATCTGAGCTGAAGTCAGATGCTCAACCGACTAAGCCACCCAGGTGCCCTATCTACCTTATTTTTCAAGAGCATCTTGGCTATCCTTGGCCTTTTTCCATTCCCATATACATTTTCAAATTGACTTATCAAATACAAACAAACCAGTTAGGATTTTGATCCGTTTCGGTTTGGGGAGGATTTCCATCTTTACAGAACTGAGTTGTGCCATATAAGACTATGGTAGATCTCTTCATATTTAGATCCACCTAAATGTTTCACACTAACATATTCAACTTTAGTATAGAGGCTTTGCACATCTTTAGCATGACTTATTTCTAGCCACATAATATTTCTTAATACCTCTATAGAGGTAAGGTTGACATACAATAACTGTATAATATTTATAGTGTATGACTTGGTAAGTTTACCATACACACCCGAGACCATCACTACAATCAAGATAATAAATATATGCATCACCCCCAAAAGACTCCTCATGTCCCTTTGTAATCCTTCCTTCCCAAACATCCCCCCTGTCTCCTCTGTACCCAAGCAATCAATAACTGGCTTTCTGTCACTCTAGATCAGTTTACACTTCCCAGAATATGATATAAATTAAATCATGTAGTATGTACTCTTTTTGATCTGGTTTCTTTCACTCAGCATAACTGTTTTGATTCATTTAGGCTACAGTGTGTATCAATAGTTGCTTTTTAGAAAAGGCTTTTTATTTTGAAATAGTTACATATTCACAGGCAGTTGCAAAAATAGTTCAGAGTTTCCCTGTACCCTTTACCCAGTTTCTCCTCCTCAATCTTTGCATGCCTGGGTACTTTCTGTCACTAATATGTCTGCTCAAGTACAGCCTGCTCTGACCAAACAATATAATCTCGTCAGCTGGTGGGTCTCTACCACCTCTCCCTCTGTTATTTTCTGCCTAGAACTTACTAACAGCTGATTTTTCTCATTTGTTTATTAATTTCTGTATTGTGATCTCACCCTATTAGAATATGAATTCCGTGAAAACAGAGACCTTGTCTGTTCCTAGTCAGTGACTAGAATACAGCCTGGCATCAATAAATCATTGTTGAATAATAAAATACTAAATCTCCCAGCAACTGCATAACATGGATATTGTTCTATTTTACAGATGAAAAACTGGGTTGGGAAAGATAAAGTGTCATGCCCTAAACTGCACAGTTTGTAGTAGTGGTGGTGGGGATATTGGGTGCTGAGATGTGAATCTCTGATTTATAAAGACACCCTGTTTTTAAAAAATTCTGAGACAGGAAGCAGGGCAGAATGAAGCTGGTTATCTCTATGTTCTTCTATAGCAGTAGTCCTTGTTCACACCATAGACTCCGACCACAGTGCCCAGGCCAGTGACAGCTAACATCCCAAGTGGTCAGCCCTTGGGGTCACTGGCCCCAGCAGCAGTGGCAGGGCTTACAAGTCCCAGCATGGACTTCCCTACTTCCTAGAAAGAGCAGGCAACTAATTTCCCCCATCCCCATTCATGCTTATGGTTTTTTTTTAAAACGAATTAATACTTCTAGCATTTATTTCTAAATCTTTTTTTAAAGAGGCATTAGAGTTCATCACCATTTATTGCAAATTGATTTCTTTAAACAAGTCAGTTCTGATGTTGAAACTGTAATGCATGATTTTTTGTTTGTTTTTTAGTTTTTTTTTGGCACTATTTATCATTTAGAACAATAGAGAACAACTTTTAAAATAAGAAGTGGATAGCACTTCACTGAAAAACTATTCCAAGAAACAGATTTTACTTTTATGCCCCAAATCTACATATTTTTAGTTAAGCTATATTAAAAAGTTAATTTCCAAAAAGACACAAGCTTATGAAATCATGATGAAAGTTAGCTGGATTTTCTTGAGAAATGAAATTAAAAACAGACGGCACTGCTTACTTTTCAGCAAATTCTGTTTTGCCAAGTTTCGAAAGGAAAAAGCCTAACAGAGTTTTCCATGTTCTCTCCTTGCTTGGAAGAGTCTGGAGGACGTGCTCCTTTCTGACAGCCTACTTTGTCATCGCTGTTCCCAGTCACAGCTGAATCTGTCAACATGATCGCTTCACCTACTCGCCATGCACAGCCTTAGAGCTGCAAATCCCGGTTGGAGTAGATAAATCCCCTGCCTCTTCGATGGAGCTGTGGATTTCAGGTGTTGCTTCATGTGCTCCAGTCAATTTGCATGAAGCTAGTACAAGAAAGGAACCACATCACTTACGTCTGTGAACTTTCTGGAACAAAAATCTGGCACATCAGTCGGTTACTTTATCCATTACAATGTGAGTACCCAGTAGCAATCTTTCTTCCAGAGCTTCTGATCCGTAGCCAAATGTATGATCCGTCAGTTGGGTCATGTTGCAAACTTTGTGTTATAATCAACACCTTGGAAAATGTATCATCACTGTCCTATTCTTCAGAAGCATGATTCCTGTGGGGTTAGGGAAAAGAAAAGCCCCAGTCATGCTTTCCTACTGCCTTGAGCCAACTTTTTAGGCTGCTCTGTCCTTTCTGGGGTGGATAAGTGAACACTGGGCCTTTTCTGCTTTTAAAAAAACAACAACACCATAAAAACAAGACATGATCAGTGTGTATGTATCATTTAGAAAATACAGAAAGATAGAAGTGTTTTAAAAATCACCCTTTGGGCGCCTGGGTGGCTAAGTTGGTTAAGCCTCCGACCCCTGATTTTGGTTCAGGTCATGGTCTCAGGGTCATGGGATCTCTGCATGCTCAGCAGAGCCTGTGTGGGATTCTCTCTCCCTCTCTCTCTGCCCCTCCCCAGCTTGTGAATGCACGCTTCCTCTCTCTCTCTCTCTCAAAATAAGTAAACTTCAGAAAAAAAAAATCACCCTTGATCCTACTGGTCAATGTTAGTTTTTTGGTGTACATCTTTCAGATTTTTTTTAATGTGAGCACATAGACACACATCTTCACAGAAATGTTATTTTATTATCATATATGTTGTCTGGTAACTTTCTAAAAACAATACAGTTGAACATTTGGATATATCACCAACATTTTTTATCTAACATGATTTTTCATGGCTGCATAGACTATTTAACCTATGGGTAGAGAGGCTGTTCACAAGTTTTGGCTATTACAAACAATGAGAGATGAACATGCTCATCACAAAATCTTCTCTGTTTCTTTACTTGTCTCCTTAAGGACAGTCACACAAGTGGAAAGGCTACAGCCAAGGGCACGCCCGATGCAGTTCTCAGGCTTTCCTTGAGTAACCCTATGCCGCACGCACTCCTGTTCACACCGCAGCCCACCCAGCCAGCTTCGGGAAGTACGCGCCAGACGACTGTTCTGGCTCCGAGGAACCTGGGGTAGAGAGCGCGTAGCGTGCACAGCAAGCCGTTGAGTCTGTGGTCCCATCTAAGCCCTCTAGGGCAAAGGGAGGTGTCCCCAGGAGAAGAGAGCACGAATGAGGGTGGGCCTATGGAAGGAGTCACCTTTTGTCCCTGCGTGGCACAGGCTCTGTCTTTGAACCTTGATTTCCTCATCTGCGGAACGGGGATGGATTCCCTTGGTGATGGAGACGCGTGGATGCGGCGCCTCCGGGGTGCACAAAACCGAGCCCCGCCTGCGGGAGCGCCCCGGCGCCTGCAGGAGGCCGAGGGCCAGGGAGCCACGCCACGCCGGGAGAACGGCTCCGGGCCTGCAGGGGGCGCCGCGAGCCCACTGCCCGAGCTGCAGCGGCGGGGGGCGGGGCCGCCGAGCCACCAGGGAGGAACGCGCCGCCAGGCGTTCGGCCGGGACCCACGCTGGGTCTTCATCTCGGGGGATTTCTTCTCCCGTGCAACAAGAACGCCAGCAGCTTAACAGGTCCTCGCTTGGCTTTTCCCCTCCCCGCTCAGTCCAGCGGTCCTGAGTTCCAAGTCTTGGCTCCAGGGTTTTCAAACCTCCGCGGGGAGGCTTCGCCTCCAGGGAGCCTTGCTGGACTCCCCCAGGGCTCAAAAGGCGTGGCGCCCCGGGCGGCGCCTGCTTCCGCGAGTGTGCGGCCCACTTCCTGCGTTTGGCTGTCTCTGGGGATGGGCGCTTTGCTTCCCTATCGGGACTCGATCCCATTATTGCCGCACGCAAGCGCCACTCGCCTCGGGCCCATCGTTAGAAGCGAAGGAGCCACCTCTTCTCCCCGCAGAGCGCAAAGGTCCTCGGAAGGGGCTATGCTGCACCTCCCACCCTTTAGCCAATTTGCTACAGGTCCCAATTGGGGCGTGCCAATTGTGCGTGTGTGTTGGGGGGTGGGAGGGAGGGGGGGAATCGTTGTGCGTCTTTGTGGGAGTTTGTGCGGCCTGTCGGCTGCGTGTTTGTGCCTGTGTGACTGTACACGTACTGTGAGAAAGCATCTTCTAAATTAACTCAATGCATGGAGTAAGTATTCAAGTGGAACTGGAAAAGATTCTAATCCTTGTTACTTGAGGATATAGGTAAAATAGCCAAGAAATCTGAGGGCTGGGGATTAATACTATATTCGCAACCATAAGCATCTAACGTTGGGCAAATCTCTTCCTTAACTGGTCTTCATTGCCACTTTGGTAAAAGATAATTGTTTAAATGGAAAATCTCTCATAAAAGTATGAAATGACCATGTGTCAGATTTTAACTCCTTAGTTAGTGAGAGAATACTATGTTGAAAAATCAGTTCAAAGGACAATACAAAGGCCGGACACACATACCATCAATCAGGAATAATGAAATGAATTTGTTAATTGATACAAAATTGGCTCCTTCCCTGGGGCGGGGTATCAATTACACCTCCACCGGACAAAATTTATTTGCATTGCGATGAACATGAATCATTTGTATTATTTTCAGTTTTCTACAATTTATAGACTCAAAGACAATGAGATGGTAGCCTGGAAGGGCACACTAGCCCAGTATTCAATAGGGCATTTCCCCCTCCCCCACCCCCCATTTCAAAAATCTCTCACACTTTCCTGGCAATTTGTACAATAGGGTTGGGCTGCATAAAGATTTTCCAAAGTTTTTAGTAGTGCAACTCTTTCTAAGTGAAATCTTGCAGGAAATCCACGCGCGCGCGTGTGTGTGTGTGTGTGTATGTGTGTGTGTGTGTTTATGTATATATGTGTATATATACATATATATATTTTACTTTCTAGAATTTATTTTTTATAATTTACATTAAAGTTAATTTGCAAATGGTGCAACAATGATTTCAGGAGTAGATTCCTTAGTGCCCTTACCCATTTAGCCCATCCCCCCACCCACAACCCCTCCAGCAACCCTGTTTGTTCTCTATATTTAAGTCTCATGTTTTGTCACCTCCCTGTTTTTATATTATTTTTGCTTCCCTTTTCTTATATTCATCTGTTTTGTCTCTTAAAGTCCTCATATGAGTGAAGTCGTATGATATTTGTCTTTCTCTAATTTTGCTTAGCATAATACCCTCTAGTTCCAACCACGTAGTTGCAAAATGGCAAGACTTCATTCTTTATGATTGCCGAGTGATACTCCATTGTGTGTATATATACCACATCTTCTTTATCCATTCATCCATCGATGGACATTTGGGCTCTTTCCATACTTTGGCTATTGCTGACAGTGCTGCTATAAACATTGGGGTGCATGTGTCCCTTCAAAACAGCATACCTGTATCCCTTGGATAAATACCTAGTAGTGCAATTGCTGGGTCGTAGGGTAGTTCTATTTTTAGTTTTTTGAGGAACCTCCATACTGTTTTCCAGAGTGGCTGCACCAGTTTGCATTCCCACCAGCAACACAAAAGAGATCCTCTTTCTCCGCATCCTCGCCAACATCTGTTGTTGCCTGAGTTATTAATGTTAGCCATTCTGACAGGTGTGAGGCGGTATCTCATTGTGGTTTTGATTTGTATTTCCTGGATGATGAGTGATGTTGAGCATTTTTTCATGTGTCGGTTGGCCATCTGGATGTCTTCTTTGGAGAAGTGTCTATTCATGTCTTTTGCCCATTTCTTCACTGGGTTATTTGTTTTTTGGGTGTTGAGTTTGATAAATTCTTTATAGATTTTGGATATTGACCCTTTATCTGATAGGTCGTTTGTAAATATCTTCTCCCATTCTGTCCGTTGCCTTTTAGTTTTGCTGATTGTTTCCTTTGCTGTGCAGAAGCTTTTTATTTTGATGAGGTCCCAATAGTTCATTTTTGCTTTGGTTTCCCTTGCCTCTGGAGACGTGTTGAGTAAGAAGTTGCTGAGGCCAAGGTCAAAGAGGTTTTTGCCTGCTTTCTCCTTAAGGATTTTGATGACTTCCTGTCTTACGTTCAGGTCTTTTATCCATTTTATTTTTGTGTATGATGTAAGAAAGTGGTCCAGGTTCATTCTTCTGCATGTCGCTGTCCAGTTTTCCCAGCACCAGTTGCTGAAGAGACTGTCTTTATTCCACTGGATATTCTTTCCTGCTTTGTCAAAGATTAGCTGGCCATATGTTTCTGGGTCCATTTCTGTGTTCTCTATTCTGTTCCATTGATCTTAGTGTCTGTTTTTGTACCATGTATATGTATACATTTTAAATCTCAGTTAAAATCATTTACTATACAGTTAATACATGCTCATTGTAAAATTGTGGGGAAATACAGAAGGTCACTAAATAAAAATTAGTCTTCCTTCTCTTCTCCCTTTTCCCTCTCTCCTTTCAATTCCAGAGCTACCTACTATGAAACATTTTTGCATACCTCAGAAGACACCCTCTTCACGTGTACAAACATGTGGTTTTTAAAACACAGATGAGATAAAAACAATTTGCTCTTCTGTACTTTCTTTTTTTTTTCAATTAAAAATATACTATGGACATAGAGGCCCACCTAATCATTTTAAGTGGCTTAGTAGTATTCCATGGTATAGTTACCTTCAACTTATTTGGCCTGCTTTCTATTAATGGATATTTTTTAGTTGTTTCCAGTTTTTTGGTATTATAAACAAATGCTTCCATGAGCTTCCTTAGTCAGTATTTTTGTGTGCTGATACATCTATAGCTTTTTTTAAAATTTTTAAAAAATTTTTATTATTTTTGAGATAGAGAGAGACAGGGCATGAGCAGGGGAGGGGCAGAGAGAGAGGGGCACACAGAATCCGAAGCAGGCTCCAGGCTCTGAGCTGTCAGCACAGAGCCTGATGCGGGGCTCGAACTCACGAACCATGAGATCATGACCTGGGCCGAAGTCGGACACTTAACCAACCGAGCCACCCAGGCGCCCTGATATATCTATATCTATCTATTGATCTATAAAATTTTAGGAGTGGAATCACTGCGTTGAGGGACAGGTGCATTTAAACATTTTGATATATATTGCCAAGTTACCTTCCCCCAAAGTTGTAATCATTTATTTTTTCCCTGCCAAATGGCGTATCTTTACATCTCCACCAAGAGTGGGTATTATCAGACTTTTAAATCTTTGTCGATCTGATAAAGGGAAATGGCCCCTCATCATTTCAGTGTACTTTTCTACAATTATCTCTAGCAGTTAAAAATCTTCCCCTTGATGAGAAATTGCTTCACTGTTTATGTGACCTTCCTCTGCAGAATAAGTCACATGGCATAATTTGAAAACTCTTGAGCTAGCTTGGTTCCCCAGGATCTCACATTCCAGGAGGCAGATTCTATGGAAGTGGGTGTTTGTGCTCTATGTCAGCGTGGAGCTTGTGTGTTCCCTCTGTGTGTCTGTGTGCAAGATGTCTGAGTGCCCGTGTGTCCATGCTGGTGAGTGTTAACATCTCCTTGGCTGCAGGGGGAGCAGAGAGCTCACAATGGCACAGGTTTCCAGGGGATTCATGTGGGACACAGAGGTCTCTCCCAGTTGGAGAAGAAGAGCAGCTGGACCTTCTAGCACTGCTAATGAGAAAAGGACTGAGGACAGTAGCAACCTCGTACTCTGTCTCTCCTGCCCTATCTGCTTTTGCTGGGGTGCTACTCCCTTCCTCTCCACAGACCCATGAACTTGTCCATGGGCCCCAACGTAGCCACCCTGGTCTGACTCTGCAAACCTTTCAGCAGAAGAGGTCGTTGCTGCCTGCAACAGTGACTCTGTTTCTCAAGAAACCACCACTCAGCATGACTGGGGAAGAGAAAACAGCCACCAGCAGGTTCTGTTGGCGGAGGCTGAAGTAACGATAAGTCTCTGCTTTGTAACCTGCTCCATTGTTTAGGAAGCGGCTGGAAGCTTGATTCACTGTCCACTGGCAGCACCAGCAGTGGATCTGGGAGAAAGAGAAGGAACTCAGGAAGGAGATGGACCTGGGTTCCAAACTGAGCTCTGCCACTTAGTAGCTGTGTGGTTGAGGGCCAGTCACTTGATTTCTCTGAGCCTCATGCCCTCATCTATAAATCGAGGTTAATGGTGGCCACCTTGTGACGTTATTGTGAGGATTAAATTAAATAATATATGTAATGGATCTTAATAAGTACCTCAGTCAACATCCCCCTGAAAGAGTTTGAGAATCACACTTTTCAGAATGAACATCTCAAAGAACATCCCCAAACATCAGAATCGAGAGGGTCATTCTTCCTTTGGTGTGCCCATTCAACAGCAGCCTTGTACCCATGTACCCGTGGGAGAATGGTAAGATCTGGCTCTGTCTACCCTCCTGTGTCACTCGCTGCTATACGCTTTTTTTGAAGATGGTGGTTTTTTTTTTTTTTCAACGTTTATTTATTTTTGGGACAGAGAGAGACAGAGCATGAACGGGGGAGGGGCAGAGAGAGAGGGAGACACAGAATCGGAAACAGGCTCCAGGCTCCGAGCCATCCGCCCAGAGCCTGACGCGGGGCTCGAACTCACGGACCGCGAGATCAGTGACCTGGCTGAAGTCGGATGCTTAACCGACTGCGCCACCCAGGCACCCCTGAAGATTGTGTTTTTAAGTAATCTCTACACCCAACATGGGGCTTGAACTTACAACTTTGGGATCAAGAGTCGCATGCTCTACTGACTGAGCCAGCCAGGCACTTTCACTTTTAACTTTAACCACATCTATGCTCCTTCATGCCTTGTGCCTTTGTTCACATGGCTCCATCAGCCTGGAGTGCTCGCCCCACTCCACTCTCCACCTGACTACTTATACCTCAAGGCGTTATCAGGGCAAAGGATGTATTATCTAATCTGACATATTTGCCTATTGTCTGGAATAGAGAGAGTCAAAGTGGACTCCTACTGTATCATATAAAAAAATAAAATTCCAGATGGGCTAAGGGCTTAAAATGTAAAAAATAAAATATTAAAAAATTTGGCAAGACAAATCATGATGCAATACTATCATATACCCACTAGAATGGCTGGTGAAAAAGTCAGATGCTACCAAGTACTGGGTGGATATAGAGCAACTAGATGTTTCTTATGTTATGATGTGAGTGTAATTGGTACATCCACTTTGGAAAACTGGCAGTGTCTACAAACCTGAGCATACACATACCCTGTGTCCCCAAAATTATGCTCTTGGGTAAATATACAACAGAAATACGGACATAAATTCCATATAACAGAAATACAGACATAAATTCACCAAAAATATGTGCGAGGATGTTCATAGCACCAGTATTTGTAATAGCCCCAAATTGGAAGCAAACCACATGCCCAAAACAAATTTAAAAAATAGTGAAACAAAAAAAACCCCAGTAAAACAAATAAAGTGTGGTATACTTATATAAAGGAATACAGCAGAGCAATGAGAATGAATGAATTACATGAATGAATCTCACAAACATAATATGAGTTGAAGCTAGACACAAATGGGTACATACGGATGATTCATTTGAATACAGTTTAAACATTAACCTATGATGTTAGAGGTCAGGGTAGAGGTTAATTTTTTGGAAGGGGAGTGACTGGAAGGAGACATAAAGGAGCTCTTAGGATGCTGGAGATGTTATGTTTCTTGATCTGGGTCCTGGCTACATGAGTGTGTTCACCTTTGTGAACAATCATGGATCCATAAAAATATAGGCACTATTTCATAAGTATGTTATACTTCAATAAAAAATTTTGATAGATAGGTCTCTTATAAACTAAGGTTGTAGACCTTCTCAACCAAAGTTGGAAATTTTGGAGATCTAAGTGATAGATGTTTCCATATATATATGGAAGCAATTTTATGGCAAAAGATACTTCAAGCAATGTCAAAAGACAACAATAGATTTGGCAAAAAAAAAATATTTGCAATGCAGATGATAGACAAAGGTTAAAAGCTGTAATATGCAAAGAGCTATCAATTGATAAGATAAACAACCCAATAGAGAAGTAGACAAAATGATATGAATAGGCAATTCAGAGAAGGAAAATATCCAACTGTATAGAAAGATGCTCAAATTCATTAGAATTCAGGAGAATGTAAATTAAAGTAATAATAAGATACCAGTTTGCACCCTCCAGGCTGGAAAAATTAAAAAGAGCTTCTACATCTATTTTATGTGGGGGAAAAAGTGTGCTCTTAATCATTGCTGGTGGAGATGTAAATTATTACAGCCATTTTGGAAATCAATCTGGAAAAATCCATTAAAATTAAAAATACATATGCCCTTTGACCTTGCAATCCTACTCCTGGGAATCTATTCCAGAGAAATAAAAGCATCTACCTAAAGGCTCGTGTACAAGGGTGTTTATTGCAGCATTGATCGTAGAGGTGCATGCATGATGCGTGTGCGTGCAGATACACACACACGTGCGCACACAGACACTCAGCCCGGAAACAAAGCAAATGCTTCTCAGCAGGAAATGGTGTAAATGACTGTGCTCTCCCTTAGGGCTCATAGTCCAGAGGCCTGGGGTAAGCTGCAATCTTTTCAGTCCACAGGATGTCTCCACCTGGGGCACTGGACTGGGAGGCAGTTGTGGACGATCAGAAGCCCTGTTCCTCCTGCCCGTAGCCAGCAGCACTGATTACATAGCAGAATTTGGAGAAGTGATCACCTGGGACAGAGGCATTCCTACAGCCCTTCTTGGCAGGGCCTTCAGGATCAAAGAAGGGACACCAACAAAGGAGGACCACGAGGGTGGCTCTTACATTCACTGCCAGTCACACCTACGGTGGCTTTTTAAAACCAAAGTCAGGCAAAAATTTCCTACTAATTGAAGGGATCAATTGCAAATAATTATTTCTAAAAACCACATCTCCCTTCTGATGTTTGTGGTCAAGCCACATCTCCATCCACCTGAGGCTCTCTGTCTTTTTTTTTTTTTTTTATTTTTGGGACAGAGAGAGACAGAGCATGAACGGGGGTGGGGCAGAGAGAGAGGGAGACACAGAATCGGAAACAGGCTCCAGGCTCTGAGCCATCAGCCCAGAGCCTGACTCGGGGCTCGAACTCACGGGCCGCAAGATCGTGACCTGGCTGAAGTCGGACGGTTAACCGACTGCGCCACCCAGGCGCCCCAGAGGCTCTCTGTCTTAAGTGAATTAAAATGTGGGGGAGGGGCGCCTGGGTGTCTCGGTCGGTTAAGGGTCTGACTTCGGCTCAGGTCATTATATCACGACGGTGTGTGAATTCGAGCCCCACGTCGGGCTCTCTGCTGACAGCTCAGAGCCTGGAGCCTCTTCAGATTCTGTCTGCCCTTCCCTGCTCACGCTCTGTCTCTCAATAATAAATAAATGTTAAAAAAAATTTTTTTTAAATGTGGGGGAAACTTGCTAAACTCCAGCAAGCTGTCGGGGGGGGGGGGGGGGGGGGGGGGAGGGGGGCGGGCCCTGGCTTACCTTAGGAAGGCAGCTCTAAACAGACCTCTACCCTAAATGAAGGCCCACATAGTTGGTGTGTCAATATTTAAAGTTATAAGCCAAGCCAATAAACTCTTAGGTAAAAATATTTTATCCTCCTGCCTTAAAAAACATGCCCTCGTGAGATAAAAAAAAAAAAAAAAGAAAACATTTTTTAATGTAACATTATGATTTTTATATAAATAAAAGTAGGCAAAGCAGTAAAGGCGATAGAATTTAATTATTTTTGAACATATTTTGGTATTCTGTTGATTGGCTGCTGATGTGTAAATGAACAATAAAATCAAGATCCACGTAATTCACAAATTATTATGTATCCGTTTATTAACTTAATTTTTCTTGCCTTCCTTATTGCAACATTGTTACAATCAAGATTTTTGCACAATTTATGTTCTTTGATGATGAGGCCAAATTAGATTATCTTTTCTGAGTCATAATTCTTAGGTAATTAAAAAAATTAATTTCTATTTAGAGAAAGCTTCAGAAAGAAGTGGGATATTGTCACCAAAAAAAAAAAAAATCTTAAAACCAGCATTTAAATTTGGAAATGAATCATGAATTGTACATAGCCTGTTCCAATGTGTTAATGGAGTTCCATAAGGTAAATTCATCACGATTGCCCCAAATCTCACAAAATATTTAAATTTCACAATATAAATTTCTACCTCCTATACTGTAAATTTCACCAGGTCTTAAAGTAATATACAGATTGATGCTGTGATGTGAAGAATTAGTTACACACGCTATATCCATATTTATGTTTATACAGAGGTAGAGTGTTAATATGGCAAGACGTTCCTCAGCCACCATATGCACCTGTCAATACCACACTAATTTGTGAGTACGCTCTGGACCATGAACTGGAGCACACAGAGAAGCATGAAAATGGACGTGTACCCTACTGGGAAATGCTACTCCACTCTCTAAGAAACTATTGCATTCATGCTATCTGAGAAAAAGGATTTGACAAGTTAATTAATTTGTCTTTTTTCTTACTTAAGTGCTTCTGCCACTCAAACCTTCCTCTTACTCTGAAGCTGTGTCTGTCTCCACTGTTGGCAGAAGCACAGCTCAGAAACCTTTGTGACATTCAGACAACAGTTGCTTTTTGTGTTGAGGGCATGGGGCAAAAGACCAGGAATGGTGTTTCAGTAGGGCCTGAACGGTGTCGTCACTGGAGCTGGTGTTTAGGCTGCAGGCTGCATTAAGCCAGTGCTGAGCAACAGATCCTGTGTGCTCCTTAATCAATTTATTTTTGGAGTATTCATGATATGTGGGACCTTCTATGGGAGGACTTCACAAATTTGCTGTGGTGCACGATCGGTTTTCAATTTTCCGATCCAATCCAGACCAATTCTTTTGTACGAATCCAATAAAAACAAATCACTAGAAAAACGAATTTAAAAAAATCCATACAAAATACAAGGCTAAAGTTTTAAAGGTTCGACAGATATAAAATTACTCTCAGTTTTTGTGTGTAACTCATTAAGACTCCAGTAACAGACCATTTGTGGACTGGCAATAGTCCACAGACCACACTTCTTACCGCGCTGCTCAAAGTCCCAGAAGCTGGAGTAGGGACCCCTCTGGCCTCTAAGAAGGTACCAGAAACCACCAGCCTGAATCCTACCCCACTGTCTTTTTCAGCCTTGGTTTGAGTACTTCCCCCTCTGTCATGCGGTTCTCGTGTTAGGCCATCAAGTCCTCTGTTCTCTCGTTGTTCCGACGCATGTGCAGATCCCCAAGGTTTCTCCATCTCCACAAGCCTCTGCAACCCCTGCTTCTCCCTGAGTCACCCCCATCGGTTTATGATGAGGGACCTTGAAAGACATACTTAGAGCAGAGGCTTCTGAGCCAAGGGCAGTGCTGAGAGTGTGATGTTGCATTTGACACAGCCAGGACCTCTCCAGCTCCAGAGACTGTTGGGAGAGGGAGTCAGGCTCATTTGCCCCTTGAACTGGGAGGATATGGCTACTTCTCTGGCAGGGCCACCTGCACATGGCGGGTGCATTTCTGGGGTTAAGAAATCTGCTCACCTGTCCTTCCTCTTAGGGGCTGATGCTAGAACCTGGGGATGAATTGTTTCACTTGTCTCTGCTGGAGGAGTCAGGATGCTGCATCCACAGCAAATGGTCATGCATGTTGTAGGAAGCAGGAGATAACTGATTTTGAGATGTTCATTAAGATCAGACCAGAAAGCCTATTGTCAGGCCCCAGATAGGCAGCTGGTGAAAGAGGGCCATGTAGAGCCGGTCAGAGTTGTTGTCCCACTATGGTGGGCAGAGCAAATGGAAAGGGAAAGAAGGTTCCCAGAGTGCTCTGGGCTTTCTTAGTGGAGGTAGGAACTCCCACCCACCTGGGGTCAGCAGCAATTCCAGAGCTTATTACGCACTTCCAGCAATCCTACATAGGACAGATACGTGCCTCTAAAATTATCTGTATTTTTTTTTACCACTTACATATTTTTTATGACTCAGTTCAAATTTTCTCTCCTTCTCATTTCTCCTTCTTGTAGATATTTTTGCAACAGGCTTAGTTATGTGCATTACAAGCTACTGGTGATTCACTTAAGCTTTCTCCTTTAATGTTTTAAGATTACAAAAGGAATTCAGAAATATATAAAGTGGAAGTCTGTATTCACCATCCCTACAGTCCTGTGCTCCTCCATCTTCCTCCTAAGAGTTAAAAGGATTTTTGCCAGCTGTTAACCGTGTGTCCTTGCCAAGCCATGCTGTGCATTTACAAATACCTGTCTCTCTCATCACTCCCCCTAGGGGAAGCAATGCCATAAGCAACTCTATGGAGGGGCCCAAGGGGCGAGGAATTGAAGCCACGGGCCAGCAGCCACGTGAATGAGTTTGGAAGCAGGTCCTTCAGCCTTCACCAAACCTTCGGATGAGGCTGCAGCCCTGGTCGACATCATGACTGCAGTCTCATGATGGACTCTGAGTGGGACCACCCTGAGGAATTCCTGACTCTCTGAAACTGTGTGAGAGAACAAATGTTTGTTGTTTTAAGCTGCTAAGTTTTGGAATAATGGTTATATATATAGAAATATAATTAACACAACTTCCATATCTCTCTAATTACAGCATTATTTTTTAGTTCCTCTCTATCACAAAGCTTTTCAAGAGAGTTGTCTATACTCATCATCTCCTTTTCCTTCCTTTCCCCTCCACCTAATCCTATCCTGATACGTTAGCCAATGTCTACTGTCTGTGTGACGAGGATGTGATAGGGCAATGCTGTCTTAGATACCCGTTGCAGATCCTAGAGGAGGGTTCACGTCCAGAAGATTTATCAAGGAAGAGTCCTTAAGAGAAATTGGAAAAGGAGTGGGGGAAGCAGCACAGGAAGAGGGGCAAGTGGAGCAAGGTTGACATTTCAGGCAGAGTCCAAGTCCCATACTAATCCCGGACAGCTCTGGAGAAAATGATACCTTAAAGTTTTTTCCACCTTGAGGCAAAAGAGCTGAGCTTTCATACTGCCATACTAGTCAGTCATTGGGCTATCCAGGGGCATAAATTCTCAGACTCTTCTGGCTGTCTGCATGTATAGGCAAAGCAACCGCAGTAACCCAAGGGCGATAGTCTAAAGATCACAAGAGCAAGGTCTTGGAATAAAAACACCTAGACGAAAGGTGGGAGAAGGGCACAGAGAACTATTTAAAGGATTTAAGGAGAGCTAGGCAGAGTATAGTCAATACTGGCCACAGCAGTGCTTCTTAAGCTTTAATGTGCATTTGATTCATCAGGGGCTCTTGTTAAAATGCAGACTCTGGCTTCATAAATTTGAGATGGGGTTGAAATTCTGCATTTGTAATGGGCTTCTAGGCGGTGCCCAAGCTCTGAGTAGCAATGAGCTACAGTACCATTCGTGGGAACTTCTTGTTATAGGAACTGATCCTTTGGTGAAGGAGTATTATGCATGTCCTGGTTCTCTACTGGTATGTATCAAATCACCCTCAAAACAGAGTGATCCAAAACACCATTTACCATTCTGTGGGTTGACTGGACTCAGCTCAGTGGTTCCCACTGGGGGTCTCTTTTGTAGTTGACGCCAGAAGTTGGCTGGAGCTGTGGTTTTCTGTGCTGAATGTCCAAGAGGGCTCACTTAACGTGGTTGGCAGCTGACACAGGCTTTTGTCAGGGAGCTCAGGTGGGGCCTTTGCGTGCCCTCTCCATGTGGCTTGGGCTTCTCCCAGCAATGGTGGCTATTCTAAAACATACCCAGGATTTATGTTAATCAGATACAGTAGGACATGCAGACACGGGAATGACTGTCATGGAAGAAAGAGTTTACACTCACTCTAGATCCCTAGAAACAGGAGGCACAGCATGCCATGCAAAGTCATACAAAAAAGCACCAGGGTCAGTGGGGAGACAGAAAGGAGGGAGAGGAGAGTGTGGTCCAGAGCCTTTCCTGGGACTTTCACGGGAAGGCAGGGTAGATATGCTGAGTAAGTTTAGGATTGGATACTTTGAATAATTTCGGTCTCTGGCTATAAGGGTGGTCCTTTGTTGTCTGATACTTGGCTCTGTGGTGACTTAGGGCAGGGGGAATATTGGCTTGGTGTGTGGGAATTTGATAAATGGGGTGGTTGGGGAAGTGGGGCTCTGGATAGTTTGGTTTGTATATCAAAGCCACACTCATGATGGAGGCTCTAGAAATGAACTAATCCTAGGAGGGGCAGTCCCTCCAGGATCAAATGCCAGAGCATTCAGAATATAGAAAACGAGAAAATACAATCAATATAGAAGCTGCATTCTGAAAGGGATAATCTCAAGAGTGATGGTCCTGAGAGGCAGGAAGCAGAAACTACGAGGACAGTTAAAAGCTATGCCCAGAACTGGTACAACATCACTTCTGCTATATTCTGTTGGTTGAGGCAGACATTGGACAGCTCAGATACAAGATGGAACAAACCTCCACCTCCTGATACGGGTGTGGCAGGGTTACTCCACAGAAGGGCGTGTGGGATGGGGGATATTGAGGTGGCCATCTTTGGAAAGTACAACCCGTCAGCTGCATATCCTAATCAGTGTAAGTATCTATATACATATCTGACAACATCCCACTTGGTGGGAGTCTGCAGGTAAAATGCTCCCAAAGAAAAATATCTCAATGTATGAAGGCTCTACACCCCCACCAATCTGAGTAGCAGGAAGTCCAATCCTTCCAAGGGTTTCACTGTTGGTGTTTTCAGTTTCCAGGGATGCAGGCAGCCTACAAACTACTCCTGGTTCCTGCTCACTGCTGCCCCTTGCTGGCACATCAGAAATACAGCCACTCCCCACCAGCCAGGACACTAACCAGTGCTCCCCACCCCCATCCCAGCCCCAGGGGACCCCAAGTCAGAGGTTTAGATTCGTGTGCCATTAAGGTGAGCCTCTCCTAGGGGTTTTGAAATGAGACATCTGGCTGGGGCTTCCCCAGTGCATTGGATGTGCTTTTTTTACTTTGCTCCATCGAGTGAGAGGGATAATTATTTCCGTCCCCCCGCCCAGGAACACGTGTGGGTACAAACAGATACTGAAGACTCAGCTCAGTTCTACCACCAACAGCTTTCAGGCCCACCCCTGTGGAAAACAGCTATTTTGGGGGGAATGTGTAACCTGACTTGGATTGGCATGGCAACCCCAGCTTTCCCAGCTGGAAATGGGTAGGCAAACCTTGACGAGGAGAGGAAGGATATGGTTGTCTCCTTTTCCCAAGGCATGTGGGAGCCCAGTGACCCCCCCAGTTGGAATGTCCTGTGACTTTAGATTTTACAGAAACTGCCCTCAGGTGATTGCCGTACGGGCATCTTTTCCTGTGAAGATCAATCATTTCACTTTCTTACTTTAGTCTGGGCCTCTGGTTCTGATGGTCTGGTGAGGCCTGAGCCCATTTCTGGGTAGAACTGCCCCTGCTAATGTTTTCAGAAGGACCTCAGGGCGGCTTCATGTCTGCCTGGAGAGCAAAGCTCCGCTGGCTCTGGGAAGATCCCATGGCCTGAGAGCCCCCTAAAGCTGTTCACTCATCCTTAGCCAGGCCTTGAACTGTGCTCCTCATGGAGTTCTGGTACTTGTTCACAAGGGGAAAAGGCATGATGTGGGAAAGTATCATCTGTTATTTACAACTGCCCCCTGCCTTCTAAAGGAGATAGAGCACAAAGACTGTCAAGGGGGTCCCGGGAGGGGGCCTGCAAAACTGGAAGCAAGTCAGGGATGGGTTAAATTGCTCTGCAGAAAGAAAAGGAAATATGTACATATAGGAGGTGGTGGGAGCAGAGACAGAAGCTTCCTGGAGAAAGGTCAAGTGCCGTGGTGGGTGGGAGGAATGTGTGTGGCCGAGAAGAAACTTGCAGGGAGAGTGGACGTGTGTAACTAAAATTTTCGTCGAGTTTGCTGTGTGCTCTGCCATGTGATCCTCTGTCTCCCTTGTCAAACTTCAGAACAAAATGCCTTTGTGACTCCAATGCTTTGTGCAGTGGATTTTCTTTGGAGAGAGAGTGACGCAAGGTTGGTGAGGGGTGGGCCACAGGCTCCCAGTGGGAGAGCGCCAGGCCCAGGTTCAGGGTTACGGGGAGCCCTGGGTACCTCTATGCTGTGGTCTCCATTCTGGCCATTCCCTTCTTTTTAAAATTTTTTTTTTTTTTTAACGTTTATTTATTTTTGAGACAGAGAGAGACAGAGCATGAACGGGGGAGGGGCAGAGAGAGAGGGAGACAGAATCGGAAGCAGGCTCCAGAATCTGAGCCATCAGCCCAGAGCCTGACGCGGGGCTCGAACTCACGGACCGCGAGATCGTGACCTGGCTGAAGTCGGACGCTCAACCGACTGAGCCACCCAGGCGCCCCATGGCCATTCCCTTCTTTAAAGAAAAGAACATTTAAAGTAAGGGCACAACCAGGGCAAAAGATGTGTTTGGAAGGGGAGGGAGAGATCCGTGTGGGTGGGGAATATGTCTGAGATGTTGGGAGGGGTGAGGAACAGAGAGGTGGGAGATGATGCTGGTAAGTGGGTTAGGGCTCTGGGTAGGGCCTTCCTTACCTCCCACACCAGAGGTTCTCCCAGATATTCTGATCAAAATCTTAGGGTAATCCAGTAGCTCTCAGTGCTGCATGTGGCCCAGGCTTGATTGAGTATCACGTTCAATGCAATGTAGCTCTGTCCGTCCTCATCGTGTAATCCCTGTAAGCTCCAATCATTCATTAGCTCCCTCCAATGGAGCCCCAGGTTCTATAGCCAGGAAGGCTCCTGTAGGGGCAACCAGCACTTGGGCTCCCATGTGCTCCAAGGCGTTGGACAATCCTAGGCTACTCAGGACCGTTAGTCAGGTCTATTCCAGTGGGGGGTGAACCAGCGGTGGAGAGAGAAGTGTCCTTCTGGCTGCAGGGAGGCCCTTTCGGACACCTCACTCCCCTCTGTATGTTCTTGCAAAGGTCCCCAAAGAGCTTCCTGGCAAAGACTTTTCACACTTTTTAACTACTTGGCAAGTGGTTGACAAATCCTTCTAAATACCCGCAGATTAGTCTGTGGAAATCCAAAACTTTAGAAAAAAATTAATTGAAAGAGCTATTGAATTGAGGAGGTTTTGCCTGAGTAAATATTTTCTCTATGGAATTCTGATGTATTCATTTAGTAATCCTAATTATGGTTTTGCTAATTTGGGGGTCGTTTCAGAGAAAGCGCTTTATTCCATCAGGAGCCGTCACTGGGTTAAGAGGATTTTGTTTTTCATTTGTGCTGTTTCAAAGGAAATTCGTTCTTGCAACGGTTTTAGCTATTCTCTGCTATGTCTGCTGTCTTGCCGCTCAAGGTTGACAAGAAAATACCTCTGGCTTTTGTTAGTTCCCATGGCCGGTCCCTTGTATGCTGGCCACGTTCCGTCTCTTCCGGGGCCCTCCTGGGGACTCACAGCCAACACACACAGAGGTGGATATGCTGCATTTTCCAGGACTTGCCATTTTCTTCATTATCTTCAAAATAATGGCCAGACTGTCGGAGCAGAGGCCAAGCCCCCTCTGGAGCCTTGGGGGCTTTGTGTATGTGGTGTCCTCTACCTGAAACACACTCTCCCGTTGCCTGCAATCACAAAACAACTATATAAACGCCCCTGCACGTGTACCTAAAGACCCGTATGAGAATGCATTTGGGATGTATACCCAGGCAAGGGTCTGCTGGCTCAGAGGGCAGCGTGGCCGCATCTGACCTGGGCTCAGTGTTTGACACGCTTACCAGTGGCGAGAGCTCTACCATTCCCACAGCTCTGCTGCCACTTGGTGCTACTCAGCTTCTCTTTTTGCCAGTCTAACACATATAAAGTAATCTTGCGTTGTCATTTGAATTTGTATTTATTTGATTACTCGTGTGGGTTGAATATCTTTTCAAATATTCCCTAGCCTCCTGAGTTGTCTGCTTGTTATCCTTTGCCTATTCTATTATTGTGATATATAGTAATATATATAGTAATATAACTATATAACTATATATCTATATAACTATATATAACTATATATCTATATAACTATATATATCTATATAACTATATCTATCTATATCTATCTATCTATAGCATTGATTTGCAGGGGTTCTCAGAATTTTCTAGATATCAGTTCCTATCTCTATCTTGTTTTGGGCATGGTAAATACTTCTCATCTGTCCTGCCTACTCTGCTCTGGCTGAGTCTGGAGAATCATGTTCAGCCCTGGGGCTCGTATTTCAAGAGACCATGCTAGGGCTGGCGCAGAGAAGAGAGACTTACTTTGAGAAACCTGTCAGAGAGAAGCTGTATCAGTGAGTGGGACTTACAGGGATACTGATTTCAGGTGATATGAGGAAGGTATTTCCAGTGACCAGAGCTACCTGGTGATGAGATTGTATTCCCTGGTGTGGCAGTGAGCACAGGACCGCATCAGGAGTGTTTAGAGAGACGACAGTTTCTTGCTGGGGATACTGCAGAAGGGCTCCCAATATTAGATGGCTCTTTCCAACTCTGAGATTTTTCAAACCTTTTTGAGTTCCCATGTGCTGAAAGTCAGAGAAGGAACCACTGAAGAAGAGGAGAAAGCAGAGACCCAATTTTAATTCTTTCAGTTCCTGTCCTAGCTCTGGCTGCTATGACAAAAATACCATAGGTCGAATGGCTTAAACAACAATTATTTCTCATGGTTCTGGAGGCTGGGAAGTCCGAGATCCACCTGATCTGGTGAGGGCCTGCTTCCTGGTTCAAAGACAACCATCTTTTCTCTGTGTCCTCACATGGTGGAAGGTGCAAGGGATCGCTCTATGGTCTCTTGGATAAGGCACTAATCCCATTCATGAGGGTTCCACCCTCATGAACGAATCACCCCAAAGGTCTCATATCCTAATATCATCCCTTTGGAGGGTCAGATTTCAACATATGAATTATGGGGGACACAAACTTTTGGCCCGTAGCAATTCCTTTTTTTTCTTTTAAAGTTTATTTATGTATTTTGAGAGGCAGAGAGAGAGAGAGAGAACCAGCAGGGGAGGGGCAGAGAGAGAGGGAGACAGGATCTGAAGGGGGCTCTGTGCTGACAGCAGCAAGCCCGATGTGGGGCTCAAACTCATGAACCATGAGATCGTGACCTGAGTTGAAGTCCGATGCTTAACCTACTGAGCCACCCAGGTGCCCCTTTTTCTTTTTTTTCTTGAGAACTCTCTTTATTCTTCATTTTTCACAGTATGTTGTGCCTCGAGGCCATGTCCTGTATAAGAATTGTGCATACATGTGCACACTAGCACTTGTGCTCAATCATGTTCACTCAGACACTTATGTGTATATTAGCAGATCCACACACACACACACACACACTCATCCACACACAAGTATATGGGGTATACACACACATAAGATAATTAACATTAAATGTCCCACAAAACACACACGTCTATAGGCATATCTCAGAAATATTGTGGGTTTGGTTCCAGACCATGGCAATAAAGTAAACATAGCAATAAAGTGAGTTGAATGAGGTTTTCAGTTTCTCAGTGCATATAAGTTATGTTTACACTGTGCTGTCATCTATTAAGCACGCAATAGCATTATGTCTAAAAAGAGAATGCACATGACTTAATTAAAAAATACTTCATTGTTAAAAACGCTAACCATCATCTGAACTTTCAGCAAGTTGTAATCACTGACCACAGATCACCATAACAAATGGAATAATAATCAGAAAGTGGAATTTTGTGAGTTACCAAGATGTGACACAGAGACACAAAGTTAGCAAATGCTGTTGGAAAAACAGCAGTAGGGTTGCTGCAAACCTTCCATTTGTAGAAATTGCCACATCTGCAAAGTGTAATTAAGCAAAGCATACTAGAATGAGGCATGCCTGTGCACATGTGCATTGTTTGTGCTCCCAAAGTGCAGAGGAACAGCTACGGGTTTAGTGTGAAAGGCTTCACAGTCCCTGATCCTCCTTGGTGTGGAAGCTCCATCTTTGAAGGTTCAATCCTGCCAGCACAGGTAAGGGAAGTGTAGCCTGTATTCTGCAGGGTGGTAAATATCCTCCCATAATCCACCTCATTCCATAGATGAGGGGCCTGTGCAGACACAAGGAGCCTTTGGTACTCAAGGCCTTTCTACGACCCTTTCCACTCCCACCTTGGTGTCTCCCAGAATAATCCTTAAGCCTTTCCTGACAGGGGCTAAATAAACTCTGGAACTTGGCCTCTTTCCTCCCAGGAAGGCCACCCACCAGAGAAACTGTTCCCTAATGTAGTACCTTGGTCATTGAGCTTCTGGGTCTTAAATATCCTTTATCCTGGCTTAGAGCTACTTACTTTTCTAAGCACATGTGGGTGAGAAAGTTCAGGAAGCCGAGTGTCCAAACAGGGCTGCAGCTCCCTCCGATGGAAGCTGTTTTTGTGGGTGGAGGTAACTCTGGGCTGGGCTGATTTTCCCCTCCCGAGGGCCCCTGGGCCAAGTCAAGCAGCTAAGATGCAGCCCACTGAAGAATGGGCAAAGGACAATGACCAGACAATTTACTGAGTAGAAAACTTTTTGTTTTGCACTAAGGAGTGTTTGAGAGGATGCTCGAACCACATTAGTAATCAAAGATATGCAAATTAGAACAACAATGAAAAATTACTGCATACGTGGTCCATTGGCCAAAAGAGAAGGTGAGTAATACCAAGTGTTGGCAAGAATGAGAGAGTGGTAGGATGGTCATCACTGGTGAGTGTTGGCCCACCTGACCCCATGTTCACTCTCTGCCCGCAGACACAGAGAGGTGGGGCCGTGTGTTCCTTCCCGGTGACCTTGGGGCACAGGTGCCTAAATACCTAAGAGCTGTGAAGGTCAAGGCCAACCATGCAGAGAGATGATGTCACCGATCGTAGAGGAGGGAGAAGGGAACAGAGGGCACGGCACATATTGGCTGGTAGGAGCCTTCCTAAAAGATCGTGATAGGAAACCTAGGAGAGATGTGCCACTAGAAGCCCTGTCCTAGATGGTCACCCACTAAACCTTGGTCTGACCTAGCAGGGGGAAATTGGTCACCGGGTGGCTTTGTGTCATTTAAGGTCTGCTTGAGCCTGTTCTCAGTCCCGTCAGCCCCACAGGAGGTGGATTGAATGTGAGTCCGGATGACACTTTGAGGACCTCTGGTGAATAAAGAGAACAGAGTCAAGGGCAAACCATGCAAGAAGCACTTCATCAGGGTGTAGTCAGAGAGGAAGGAGGAGATCCCAGGAGCAGGTGGAGCCTGGGGACACGGACACGTTTGTAGGATGAGGAGTGATCACGGCCACCAAACTTCATGACAGGGATATAGAAAGACTACAAGAGACCCTGAAAAGTTTTTTCTCCCTCATGATGCATAATAAAGATGAACCAGTATTTAAGCACGACTGAGGAAAAATTTTGATATTGTGAACTGAACATTAAACTAAAATATGTGTGCCTCAAAGTCTAATGCCTATTCAGGAAAAAACCAAGAAGTTTGCCCAAGGACATAAAGTGTCCTTAAAACCTTCATTTGTTGTTTGCAAGGGCTGTTTTCATTGACTGAAAGACTGCAACGGCCTTCCTGATGTTACAGTGAGTAGTAAAGCCGCACCTGCTGATGCAGAAGCAGCCAGAAGCTTTATGAAAGAGAGATCACTCCCATTGGAAGAGGCACTTCTGACCTCAGTAAGATTTGTGTGAGACACAGGACCTTCAGAGTGTGACTTTAGGTCAGATATTAGGATTTCAAGGACCAACAGAAAAGTCTTCTTTTCTATTAACACTAGGTTAAATGTGTATATTTAACACTAGGTTAAAATGTATATTTTTTCAAGTAAGGACATGAAAACAATATCCCATCGTCATGAAAGATAGGAAGGACACAATCTAAGAATAAAGGCAGCCCTTTGAATGGAGCACATTAAACTTTAGGTGAGAACCCCGACTGAGTCTTGTCTAGGTACACCCTGGAGCAGGACACCGTATTTGGTCACCTCCCCCAAAAGTCAGTAGGACTCCCCAGATCATTAGCAAGTGATACAGCTTTTATTGATGAGTTGGTGAAACCATGGGTGGGGGCTAATTCTGTAAACTGCAAAACAGACTAAAGTCAAACACCCCTTGGTCACCTCTCTCCTACCCCCAAATCTCTCTTTGGTGGCTGATTGCCTCACTTCTATCTCATCAGTCATCACGTTGCCTCAATCCTTCCCTGACTCCCAGAAAGTTTGAGGTAGACACTCAAATGCCAATTTATTGCTTTATAATGTTAAAAAGGAGACAGCAGGCCCCAAATGGAATCGCTTGTGCTAAACACCATGTCAGCAAACCAAGACTTAATACCAACTCCAATTACAGTTTCAACCCCCTAGAAATGTAACCTTTAACCAGTCAACATGGAATTACCTGGTCAGCACTAGTGAGGTAATCCATCTGACAGATACTTCTGTTCCCCTCAGGAGGGTGATCTTGCCTGAAGCAATGCATTCTTGCTAATAATTTCCTTTTTCTGCCCCCTTTCTGCCTTTAAAAACTTTTCCCTTTCTGCAGCTTGGCAGAACTCGTTTCTGTTTGCTAGGTGGGTTGCTGTCCAATTCATCAATCCTGGGATAAAGCCAATCTGATCTTTAAACGTACTCAGCTGAATTTTGTTGTTTAACAGACTTGATGGCCCTGCTGGGATCTGAAGTGAACTTAAAAAAAAAAAGTTTGTATTTAAATTCCAGTTAGTTAACATACAGTGTAATATTGGTTTCAGGTGTACAAAATAGTGATTCAACACTTCCAAACATCACCCAGTGCTGATCACAACAAGTGCACTCCTTAATCTCCATCACCTATTTAACCCATTTCCCTCACTCCCCTGCCCCCTCTGGTAATCATCTGTTTGTTCTCTGTAGTTAAGAGTTCATTTCTAGGTTTGCCTCTCTCTTCTTTTCCCTTTGCCCATTTGCTTTATTTCTTAAATTCCACATATGAGTGAAATCATATGGTCTTTTTCTTTCTCTGACTGACTTATTTTGCTTAGCACAATGCACTCTAGCTCTATCCATGTCATTGCCAATGGCAAGATTTCATTCTTTTTTGTGGCTGAATAATATTCCACTGTGTGTATATACCACGCCTTCTTTATCCGTTTATCAGTTGATGGACACTTGGGCCGTTTCCATAATCTGGCTATTGTTGATAATACTGCTATAAACATCAGGGTGCATGTATCCCTTTGAATCAGTATTTTTGTATCCTTTGGGTAAATACCTAGTAGTGCAATTGCTGGATCTTAGGGTAGTTCTATTTTTAACTTTTTGAAGAAACTCCATCCTGTTTTCCAGAGTGGCTGCACCTGTTTGCATTCCCACCAACACTGCAAGAGTGTTCCTCTTTCCCCATGTGCTCACCAGCACCCATTGTTCCTTGTGTTTTTGATTTTAGCCTTTCTGACAGGTGTGAGGTGACATCTTATTGTAGTTTTGATTTGTATGTCCCTGGTGATCAGTGATGGTAAGCATCTTTTCATGTGTCTGCTGGCTATCTGTATGTTTTCTTTGGAAAAATGTGTATTCATGTTTTCTGCCCATTTTTAAATTGGATTATTCATTTTTGGGGGTGTCAAGTTTTAAAACATTTTGGATACTAACCCTTTATCATACCTTTATCAGATATGTCATTTGCAAATATCTTCTCCCATTCTGTAGGTTGCATTTTAGCTTTGTTGATTGTTTCCTTCACTGTGCAGAAGCTTTTTATTTTGATGAGGTCCCAATAGTTTATTTTTGCTTTTGTTTCCCTTGCCTCAGGAGACATATCTAGAAAGAAGTTGCTACGGCCGATGTCAAAGAAGTTACTGCCTATTTTCTTCTCCTCTAGGGTTTTATGATTTCATGTCTCACATTTAGGTCTTACATCCATTTTGAATCTATTTTTGTGTATGGTGTAAGAAAGTGGTCCAATTTTATCCTTTTGCAAGTTGCTGTCCAGTTTTCCCAACACCGGTTGTTGAAGAGACTGTCTTCTTCCCATTGGATATTCTTTCCTGCTTTGTCAAAGATTAATTAATTATGGGTTCATTTCTGGGTTTTCTATTCTGTTCTATTGATCCATGCATCTATTTTTGTGCCAGTACCATACTGTTTTGATTGCGATGGCTTTGTAATATAACTTAAAAAATATTTTATTTCTAAGTAATCTCTACACCCAATGTGGGACTCGAACCCACAATCCTGAGATCAAGAGTTGCATGCCCAGGCAGGCGTCCCTGTAATGGAACTTGAAGTCTGGAATTGTGATGCTTCCAATTTTGCTTTTCTTTTTCAGGGTTGCTTTGGCTATTCAGGGTCTCTTGTGGTTCCATATAAATTTGAGGATTGTTTGTTCTGGCTCTGTGAAAAATGCTGTTGGTATTTTGATAGGGATTGCATTAAATATGTAGACTGTTTGGGGTAGACATTTTAACATTATTTGTCCTTCAATCCATGAGCATGGATTATCTTTCCATTTCTTTGTGCCCTCTTCAGTTAATTTCATCTGTGTTTTATAGTTTTCAGACTACAGGTCTTTCACCTCTTTGGTTAGGTTTATTCCTAGATGTCTTACTGTTTTTGGTGCAATTGTAAACGGGATTGATTCTTTGGTGGAGTCTTTGGGTTTCCTGTATTTAATACCATGTCATCTGCAAATAATGAAAGTTTGACTTCTTCCTTGCCAGTTTGGATGCCCTTTATTTCTTTTAGTTGTCTGATGGCTGTGGCTAGGACTTCTAGTACTAGAAGTGGTGGGAGTGGATATCCCTATCTTGTTTCTGAACTTAGGGGAGAAACTCTCAGTTTTTCCCCAATTTAGGATGATATTAGCTATGGGTTTTTCATAGATGGCTTGTATTAGGTTGAGATATGTTCCCTCTAAACCTACTTTGTTGAGAGTTTTTTTTTTTTATCATGAATGGATGTTGTACTTCATCAAACACTTCTCCTACATCTATTGAAATGATCATATGTTTCTTATCCTTTCTTTTATTAATGTGATGTATCATGTAGATTGATTTGTTAAAAAATTTTTTTTTAATGTTTATTATTTTGAGAGAGAGAGAGAGAGAGACAGAATGTGAGCAGGGGAGGGACAGAGAGAGAGGGAGACACAGAATCCAAAGCAGGCTTCAGGCTCCCAGCAGTCAGCACAGAGCCCAATGCAGGGCTCGAACTCACAGGTGGAGTGACCACGACCTGAGCCCAAGTCAGACGCTTAACCAACTGAGCCACCCAGGCGCCCCATGATTGGTGAATATTGAACCACACTTGCAACCTTTGAATAAATTTTACTTGATCATAGTGAATGATTTTTTTAATGTATTGTTGGATTTCATTTGCTAGTATTTTATTGAGAATTTTTGCATCCCTGTTCATTAGGGATATTGGCTTATAGTTCCCTTTTTTTGTGGAGTCTCTATCTAGTTTTGGTATCAGAGTAATGCTGGCCTCATAGGATGAGTTTGGAAGTTTTCCTTCCTCTTATATTTTTTCGAACAGTTGGAGAAGAATAGGTACTTTTTGGTAGAATTTGCTTGTGAGGCCATCTGGCCCTGGACTTCTGTTTTTGGGAGTTTTTGATAACCGATTCAATTTCTTTGCTGGTTAGTGGTCTGTTCAAATTTTCTATTTCTTCCTGTTTCAGTTTGGTAGCTTATATGTTTCTAGGAATGTATCCATTTCTTCTAGGTTGTCTAATTTGTTGACATTGTTTTTCATAATTTTCTCTCATAATTGTATGGGATCTGAAGTGAAATTTTGATGACATTTGGGGACAATGAGAAACCCAGGTGTAGTACTGGTGAACCCCTTTTTCAGTTCATTGTCTTTCTCATTGTTTCTCACTGTTCCTCTTTGTTCTGAGAGCCACTGTCTTTTCACTGAGATCCCAATCTAATTGGCTTTCTAGGCTTAGTGAGCCAGCTTGAACTGATAGACGGTTCCCTCTGAAACCTGAGTCCCTAGCCCTTGGTTTAGTCTGCAATTCCTTGGTTATTTGGAGTCTCTGTCCTCGGTTCCAGTCTTAAGTCTTCACTTACTGGGTTTAGTTCATGCTGGGAATTGCTGGTGGTGCATACATCCTTCTTTTGGCCAATCTCAGTAATATCTCTTGTTTACTGCTGGTATGTTAAGGGCACATCCCTTTTAGGTATTTGTTTGGCTCCAAGAGACTGAAACTCTTAACTTGAAAAAACCCAAAAAGAATAATAATAAAAATGGGATTCTTAAGGGGCACCTGGGTGGCTCAGTTGGTTAAGCCTCCGACTTCAGCTCAGGTCCTGATCTCGTGGTCTGTGAGTTTGAGCCCCACATTGGGTTCTGTGCTGAGAGCTCAGCCTGGAGCCTGCTTCGGATTCTGTGTCTCCCTCTCTCTCTGCTCCTCCCCTGCTCATGCTCTATTTCTCAAAAATAAATAAACATGAAAAAACGGGATCCTTAAAATCCAACAAGTTAAGCATGCCACCTTTTAGCACACCTGCTCATTTTATGTCCCCAAACTGTAGTCCTAGAAGCTGTAGACATCTATACAAATGACAAAATCTTACTAAAAATAGCCTGAAATTAGATGAGATTGTTGTTTTGTGTCCTGAGAACTTAGCTTGGTAATCACCAGGTTGGGGGCCCCAAAATATAGCTGAACAGAAATGTGGGGTGCCACCCAATTTGAGGCCAGAGATGGCTGTACAGAAATGTGGGCTAAATCCCATTCCCACCTAAGTGTCTTCCCAAACTGTTGCCAGCCCTCAGGGAGCTATAGTGACCACAATGGAAACCATTTCAATAAGATAAGGTCATTTGAGAAGTGCACTTGAAAGAAGTCACAGTTCCCAAATTAAGCAAACAGGATGGACATGCCTACTTTAATTGACATGCAGAAGCCCCAAAAAGGCTTCAAAATTCAAAAATAGCTTTATTAAAGATTCACTGCAAAGGACTAGTAAAGACACAAAAGTTACCTAAAACATAAAACTATAAGATGGACCCAACTCCTGCTTCTCCTCTCTATCCTCCTTTATCTGAGCTCTCATTCTAGCAATCCCCATTTGAATCAACTTTATACCATAAATAAAAGTCCACTGAGGCCTCACAGATACCCCCATTTCTACTTTCAAGGGAGTGCCCCCAAAGGGAGCCCACCCAGAGTTGAAAAGACCCTGAGGAATTTTCTGGTAAACTACTGTATTATTCCCTTAAACAGCCAAGGGGAAACAAACATTAAAATAAAAAAAAAAAAAAAAAACCACAGAACTTTGCAAATTCAGGTAAATATTGAAGCTACACTCTGCTTCAAATCCACTCAGAACCTACAAGATGGGATTCTGGAAAAACTGTCAGAAGTCAGCTAAAGGTGAGGATTCTTCCAGAGTCAGCTCTCCCAGATCTCTGCCGATAATACCCAGGGGAGAGATAAAAATAAATTATGTTTTGCACCCTTTTGGGGAGCCCTCTTACATCCAAGGCGGGAAGTATTCAATACTGCCAGAAATGTTTGCTGTTTGTCCGGGCTGAGAACTGACAAGGTATTTACAAGAAAAAAAATTTTTTTTTAACATTTATTATTGAGAGACACTGAACATGAGTAGGGAAGGGGCAGAGAGAGGGGGAGATACAGAATCTGAGGCAGGCTCCAGGCTCTGAGCTGTCAGCACAGAGCCGGATGCGGGGCTTGAACTCGAAAACTGTGAGATCACGAACTCACAAACTGCGAGATCATGACCTGAGCTGAAGTTGGATGCTTAACCGACTGAGCCACCCAGGTGCCCCGGTATTTATGGGAAATTTTTAAGTAGCTCTGTAGTCAACAGTCAGCCAACTAGGAAGCTGGCATTCAGAGACTAATAGGAATTTTGTTAGGCCCCCTCCCCTAACCTAAAATGAAACTATGTGCCCAGAGAGAAAGGAAAGTCTGAAGTCTTTGTACCAGTATTTACTAAAACAGATAACGTAATTAGGTGGGCTGCTCAACCTGTGACATCATTTAAGGTGCAGCTGAATTCTTTGAAGGATTGAGAGCAACTGTTCTTATCTCACAAAAATCTCTGCCAAACTAGAAATGTGGCTTTTTTATTTTAATGTTTTTATTTATTTTTGTGACAGAGAGAGACAGAGCACGAGCAGGGGAGGGGCAGAGTGGGAGGGAGACACAGAATCGGAAGCCGGCTCCAGGCTCTGAGCTGTCCTCACAGAGCCTGATGCGGGGCTTGAACCCACAGACTGTGAGATCATGACCTGAGCCGAAGTCGGACGATTAATGGACTGAGCTACCAGGCGCCCTGAAATGTGGCTTTAGAGGTGATTCAAAATTGGCCTATTCCTTTTTACCATTCCCCAAACCTCCCCTTTTTATCTCAACAGGCTTATTGGCCTTGGGAAACCAAAGTTCTTCTTAGAGGAACTTGCATTCTTTCTATCTGATCCCTGTGAGAACCCTTATCTAGACCATCCCCAATTCCTAAGACTAAAAAAGAAAAAAGGTGAGATGTAGGGACTATTTTTTATTTATTAAAAAAAAAAATACATGGGATGCCTGGGTGACTCAGTCGATTAAGCATCGACTTCAGCTCAGGTCATGATCTCATGGTTTGTGGGTTCGAGCCCCGCATAGGGCTCTGTGCTGACAGCTCAGAGCCTGGAGCCTGCTTCAGATTCTGTGTCTCCCCCCCTCTCTCTGCCCCTGCCCTGCTCGAGATTGTCTGTCTCTCATTCAAAATTAAATAAACATTAAAAAAAAAGAAGAAAAATACAAACTGCTTCACAGCCTCCATAAGATTACTTTTGAAGGACAAATACAAATCTTAAGGGTTTTCTCCACAAATATTAGTAATAAAAAGCTTCAGTCACAAAAACTATAAGGTCTCTGTTTGTGTCTGCATGTTCATGTGTGTCTACATATAGGGTTTTAGATGTATGATAGTATTTTCTGCCTCCAGAAGGAATTGCAAAAACTAATTTATGAAAGAGCCCTATTTAATTGGCTTAAAGAATATTAAGTGCTTATATAAAGTAAATTCTCAAAAATGTAATAGAGACTAACCCAAATGAATTTCAGGGAAAGTATTTGGTATTAAAGCTAATGTAAAGTTTGTTTAGGGGCGCCTGGTTGGCCTAGTCGGTTAAGCGTCTGAATCTTGGTTTTAGCTTAGGTCATGAACTCGTGGCTTTGTGGGTTTCGAGCTGCACATCAGGCTCTGTGCTGGCAATGTGAGCCTGCTTAGGATTCTCTCTCTCTGCCCCTTCCCCACTCGGACTGTCTCTGTCTCTCTCAAATAAATAAGTGAACTTAAAAAAAGTAAAGCTTGTTGGTTTAATAAAAACAGACATATCTTCAGAGTTATCAACATTAAAAATAGTGCAGACATGAACTTTTATTCTACCTTGGCTTACAAAATTTAAAATGAGTCAATGTTATGTAAAAATTTGTCAGGAAAAAAAAAGCTTGAGACAGCGATTGACTTTGTCTAATGTCTCATGAAGTTTTTTTGGGTAATCTAAACATATTAAGAACAAGCACATTAAATAGATGTAAATAGGATTTAAAAAATTTAGGTAAATTTAAAAAAATAGTTTCCTCAAATAGTTTTGGTAACCTGAAACCTTAAAGTTTTCCTAAGTTTAAGTTAAATGCTGAGTTAAGTTAAATTCATTGACTATTCAGATCATTTCTGAATAAGATAATATAATGAAACATTAATTACTGAACATAGGTTTATCTACTTTTGACTTCTTATTAGGAGAATTGGGGATATTTGGGCCTGTTAGCAAACATGTGCATGTTGAAAGATTGTACTGTGGGGGCGCCTGGGTGGCTTGGTCGGTTAAGCATCCGACTTAGGCTCAGGTCATGATCTCGCGGTCTGTGAGTTCGAGCCCTGCGTCGGGCTCTGTGCTGACAGCTCAGAGCCTGGAGCCTGTTTCAGATTCTGTGTCTCCCTCTCTCTCTGCTCCTCCCCTGTTCATGCTCTGTCTCTCTCTGTCTCAAAAATAAATAAATGTTAAAAAAAATTAAAAAAAAAGAAAGATTGTACTGTGAATAAGTATATGTTTCTAAAAATTATGAAATGTATTCATAAATTTGCCAATATAAAGAATACTAATGTACCAGTTTTCACTTAGTTTTCACTAGAAATTAAGGTTTCCAAGGTTTCCAATTAAGGGTTATATATTCTACCTAGTATAAGTGGTGAAAGCTACTAGAAATAATAAGGTAATCAACTCTGCATATAAGCAAAATAGAATGTGTGTTTTGATAAAATAAAATATGAAGAATGGAGCTACATTTTTGTTGAGAAAAAAAAATTTGTCCTAAAATGAGATTGGTTATTTCAAAATGAGAAAGAGGGAAAAACAACATAGGGCAAAATTTTAAAAGTTGTAGAAGGTTTATAGAAAAGGAATCTTTAGAAAGGAATTTTATATGTAGTCAGGACTGGCTAAGATTGGAATAAATTTAACTTTTTTTTTTTTTTAATTAAATAAGCTTTATACCCATTGTGGGGCTTGAACTCACGACCTCGAGATCAATAGGCACACGCTCTACTGACTGAGCCAGTCAGGCAGGCCCTAAAATTGGAATAAATTTAATTAAATAAATGAGTTTTAATATGAAAGGTAAGCTGGTGCAAAATAAGAATTTGTTTTTTTCTCTGTTAAAAGGACCAAATTTTCTTGGACTATTGGTCTGTTCTTGATAAGAGATTGTAAAAATGTTTTCTTTACCCTTTAAAGAAGTCTGTCTACAAAACAAGAGTTCTGTGTTTTGTCAAAATAATTTCTTCTGTTGGTTTTATCAAATCTTTGATTACTTAAAAAAGCTGAATTTTCTCTATTAAAAGTGCTAAGGATTTTTTAAATTTTCTTCTTAAAGTTTTTTTTTTTAATTTTTTTTCAACGTTTATTTATTTTTGGGACAGAGAGAGACAGAGCATGAACGGGGGAGGGGCAGAGAGAGAGGGAGACACAGAATCGGAAACAGGCTCCAGGCTCTGAGCCATCAGCCCATAGCCTGACTCGGGGCTCGAACCCACGGGGCCGCGAGATCGTGACCTGGCTGAAGTCGGATGCTTAACCGACTGCGCCACCCAGGCGCCCCCTTCTTAAAATTTTAAGTTAGATATGGTGTAATATTAGTTTCAGGTGTACAATAGAGTGATTCAACACTTCCATACATCAGCCGGGTGTGTATCACAAGTGTCCTCCTTAATCCCCATCATCTATTTAACCCATCCCCCTGCCCACCTCCCCTCTGGTGACCATCAGTTTGTTCTTTGTTGTTGAGTCTTTCTTTCTTTCTTTCTTTCTTTCTTTCTTTCTTTCTTTCTTTCTTTCTTTCTTTCTTTCTTTCTTTCTTTTTCTTTCTTTCTTTCTTTCTTTCTCTTTCTTTCTTTCTTTCTTTCTTTCTTTCTTTCTTTCTTTCTTTTCCTTCCTTCCTTCCTTCCTTCCTTCCTTCCTTCCTTCCTTCCTTCCTTCATGTTTTATTTATTTTAGAGACAGAAAATGTGAGCAAGGGAGGGGCAGAGAGAGAGAGAGGGAGAGAGAGACAATCTCAAGCAGGCTCCACACTCAGACCTGACACAGGGCTTGAACTCATGAACCTTGAGATCATGACCTGAGTATCTAGTCAGATGTTTAACTGACTGAGCACCCCAAGAGTCTGTTTCTTGATTTGCCTCTCTCTTTCTTGTTTTTCCCTTTGCTCATTTGTTTTGTTTCTTAAATTCCACATATGCGTGAAATCATATGGTATTTGTCTTCCTCTGACTTATTTTGCTTAGCATAATACTCTTTAGCTTCATTCATGGCATTGCAAAAAGATAGCATTCTTTTTTATGGCTGAGTAATAGTCTATTGTGTGTGTGTGTGTGTGTGTGTGTGTGTGTGTGTGTGTATACACCACATCTTTATTCATTTATCAGTTGATGTACAATTGGGGATGTTTCCATAATTTGGCTATTGTAAATAATGCTGCAATAAATATCAAACATATATTTTGAGATATCAAAAATATATCCCTTTGAATCAGCATTTTTGTATTCTTTGGGAAAATACCTAGTGGTGCAATTGCTGGATCATAGGGTAGTTCTATTTTCAACTTTTTGAGGAACTTCCCTACTGTTTTCCAGAGTGGCTGCACCAGTTTGCATTCCCACCAACAGTGCAACAGGGTTCTCCTTACTGAGGATTTTTTAAAACAACTAGTTAACCTCCCGTATTTGACTGTGAAATCTTGAATTGTCAGTGTGGTTAAATAGATAACTAAGAATTGTTTCACAATATGATCCTATTTGACTGTTTTAAAACCCCTTTGACATTTTTAACAACTTCCAAAAAATCAAATTCTAAATGAAGTCTTTTTGACCCCCAAATATCTTTAGGATGTTTTGGAGGTCCCTAGAACATCTCAAGAGATTTGTTCTTTCTCCTTACAAAAAGAAGAGATGTTAAACTAGTTAGATGTATTTGGTATGTTAAGTAACATGAGAAGCATTGTCAAATAAATTGCTATACTAATAAGCCTTCTTTATGTTGTATTTATAAAGGTATATGTTATAGCTGTCCCAGAAATTGTGTAAAATTCTGGATATTTGGATTTCTATTATAATGTTATCATATGTAATTCCAGTTATTATCTTAAAATGTTGTGTGTCACAAAAATAACCAAACTTCCCTTTCAATTCCATTAGATCTTTCAATTCCATCCGAGGATCTTTAATTATGGACATTTTAGGGATGCCTGCATGGCTCAGTCAGTTGAGCATCCAACTCTTTTTTTTTTTTTTAATGTTAATTTTTTTTGAGAAAGAGAGAGACAGAGTGTGAGCCAGAGAGGGGCAGAGAAAGAGGGAGACACAGAATTTGAAGCAGGCTCCAGACTCCGAGCTGTCAGCACAGAGCCTGATGCAGGGCTTGAACCCATGAACAGTGAAATCATGACCTGAGTCCAAGTCAGACACTTAACCGACTGAGCCACCCAGACGCCCCAAGCATCCAACTCTTGATTTTGGTTCTGTACGTGATCTCACAGTTGTGAGACTGAACCTTGTGTGGGGCTCCGTGATGGGCATGAAGCCTGCTTGGGATTCTCTCTTGCCCTCTCTCTCTCTGCCCCTCCCTGCCCCTCTCTCTCAAAAAACACCAAAACAACAAAAAACGGACATTTAAAAAAACTCTTTTGTAATTTACGGTTATTTGTTACTCTGATATTTTTGCAGAAGTGTTCCTGCATAACTGCTTCATCTTCAAGGAGATTCCTGGAGGTTTCTGATAACTTTAATCTCTCAGTACAAGTTTCTGATAACAAGTACAGTTTTCTGATAACTTTAAGATCATAAAACTGAGCTGGGTAAGAATTTTTACAGTGAATGGAAAAACTGGATTCAAGTAGAAGAAATATTAATTACATGGGACTGAATAAACTAAGGAGAATAATTGCAATTTTTATAAATTCTTGTTTGAAACATTGCTTGTTTTTCCAGATTTTAGAAAACCTTTCTTTTTTTTCTCTTAAGCCATCAATAATTTGATAAGATATACCTTTGTGAACAAAGATGAAACGTTTACTTTTTCTCCCTACCCGATCCTTCCCAGAATTTGGAAACTCTTGAGTCTTCTTTTCATGGTAATATAGTTATTTATATAAAAGTTCAGTGCGACTTTGTTCTTGTAACAGGACACAATTATTGTGCTATATTGGTGAATTATTCGTTATACCACCAAGGCTTTGACTAGAATGATATATTTGAGAGAGATGTACGTACACTCAGATATTACCAGACAGTTTTAAGGAACTAGGGTTAACTTTATAGAACCAATGTAAATTTTACCCCTTGGAAAAATCAGCCTGGGTACCTTGATTACAAGTTTCCACCAAAGCAATCTTAAGAAGAGGTTATATGGTCAGTCACTATCCTTGCTATACTAATGTAAATAATCAGGTCAAGGGGCACCTGGGTGACTCCGTCGGTTAATCATCTGGCTTTGGCTCAGGTCCTGATCTCACAGTTCGTGAATTTCAGCTCTGTGCTGACAGCTCAGAGCCTGGAGCCTGCTTTGGATTCTGTGTCTTCCTCTCTCTCTCTGCTCCTCCCCCACTTGTGCTTTCTCTCTCTCTCTCTCTCTCTCTCTCTCTCTCTCAAAAGTATACATAAACATTAAAAACTTTTTTTAATTAAAAATAATCAGGTCAAGTTTAATACAAACTAGTTTTACTATAATTATCTTTGATAAAAAATTAATTGCAGAGAGAAGAAATTGTGTTTGTATCTTTGTCTGTTATATACCTGTAAACTGGACTAGATCCTGAATTCATCTAGTTTCCTTAAAAAAAATCTGGCTACAGAGGTGCCTGAGTGGCTCAGCCACTTAGGCATCCACCTTCAGCTCAGGTCATGATCTCATGGTCTGTGAGTTCCAGCCGCACTACGGGCTCCGTGCTGTCAGTTCAGAGCCTGGAGCTTGCTGTCTCCCTCTCTCTCTCTGCCCCTCCCTCACTCACATTCTGCCTCTCAAAAAATGAATAAACGTTAAAAAAAAAATCTGGCTACAAATCACCAAACTAATGTTTCCAATTTTCTTCCACCTTCCTGATTTGGAATCACAAAGAACAAGGACTCCCCTTCAATCTCCCTGAAAGGTTCTCTGCCAGGTCCTTCTCACTACCCAGATGACAGCCAAACTTTAGGAACTTGATCTTTGGATACACATCTCACTGCTAAAGAAGGCTCTCCTTGACATTTGGTTTTGGTACAAACGCTGAAGACCTCCAAATCAAATTGACGAGGAAGAGAAAAAGAGAAGGAGCTGACATCAAGGTAGACTGCTTTCATCCAAGATGCTGGGTCAAGACTTCATACGTTAACTAAACAAGAAAGCCTTACTTCTTCCCTTTCTTTCTGTAACTCTGGCCTGGAAAGATAATGCCATTATCCATATCAACCAGGCCATTACTAAGGGGAGAGGATAGCCTTTGCTTCTCAGGCTGCTGGACTTGTGATTAAAACTTTTCTCTATTAACAGTGCCACCTTAGCATGAATGGTTTGTGTACCAACAGGGTTGTCTTTGTCTGTGGTGATTATCATTCTCTTTGGGTCTATGAATGCCTAGATGGCTAGCATATAACCAGGCAATGCCTCTTGGGTTATCTAGCTGTGCCCTTAATTTTCCGCCAACAGACTACCTTACCTTACTGGTTGACTCCCTTAGACTTAGAAAGGAATCACCAGGAGACATTCACAGTTTAGGAGTTTCTTCCTTTGGCAGGGCCATACTTTCCTGGTTAGGAATGAATGTAAACAAGAATATGATCAGAAATCTCTCCCTAACTCCTGAGAATATCGCAGAATCCTCTGCTAAAGTGATAGCTGCCTATCCCACCCCCCAAAATCCTTAGACTCTCTGGCCAAAGTTGTTAGTTGTTCTTGATAATAAGGTGGAGCTAGATTATCTTTAACGGAGCAAGGAGATGTGTGTGCTGTGGCTAAGACCACCTGCTGCACCTGGATTAACACTCTGGGATATTTGAAACTCAGTTACATAAGATCACTGTGCATGCCACTTGGCTTAAAAAGGTGATTTCTTCAATGAGGTCTTTCTTTTTTTATTTTTATTTTTAATTAATTGATTAATTAATTTTAAAATTTACATCCAAGTTAGCGTATAGTGCAACAATGATTTCAGGAGTAGATTCCTTAATGACCCTTACCCATTTAGCCCATCCCCCCTTCCCACAACCCCTCCAGCAACCCTCTGTTTGTTCTCCATATTTAAAAGTCTCACATTTTGGGGCGCCTGGGTGGCGCAGTCGGTTAAGCGTCCGACTTCAGCCAGGTCACGATCTTGCGGTCTGGGAGTTCGAGCCCCGCGTCAGGCTCTGGGCTGATGGCTCGGAGCCTGGAGCCTGTTTCCGATTCTGTGTCTCCCTCTCTCTCTGCCCCTCCCCTGTTCATGCTCTGTCTCTCTCTGTCCCAAAAATAAATAAAAAACGTTGAAAAAAAAATTTTTTAAAAATAAATAAAAGTCTCATGTTTTGTCCCCTCCCTGTTTTTATATTATTTTTGCTTCCCTTTCCTTGTGTTCATCTGTTCTGTATCTTAAATTTCTCATATGAGTGAAGTCATATGATATTTATCTTTCTCTGACTAATTTTGCTTAGCATAATGCCCTCTAGTTCCATCCACATAGTTGCAAATGCAAGATTTCTTCCAGACTGCCGAGTAATACTCCATTGTATGTATATATATATATATATATATATATATATATATATATATACCACATCTTCTTTATCCATTCATCTGTTGATGGACATTTGGGCTCTTCCCAAACTTTGGCTATTGTCAATAGCACTTCTATAAACATTGGGGTACATGTGCCCCTTCAAAACAGCACTCCTGTATCCCTTGGATAAATACGTAGTGGTGCAATTTTTGAGTCATTTAAAAAAAATTTTTTTTGTTAATGTTCATTTATTTTTGAGAGAGAGACAGAGCATGAGCGGGGGAGGGGTAGAGAGAGAGGGAAACACAGAATCAGAAGCAGGCTCCAGGCTCTGAGCTGTCAGCACAGAGCTCGACACTGAGCTCGAACCCACGAACTGTGAGATCATGACCTGAGCCGAAGTCGGACGCTTAACTGACTGAGCCACCCAGGCTCCCCATGGGTAGTTCTATTTTTAATTTTTTGAGGAACCTCCATACTGTTTTCCAGAGTGGCTGCACCAGTTTGCATTCCCACCAGCAGTGCAAAAGAGATCCTCTTTCTCCACATCCTCACCAACATCTGTTATTGCCTGAGTTGTTAATGTTAGCCATTCTGACAGGTGTGAGGTGGTATTTGATTTGTATTTCCCTGATGAGTGATGTTGAGCATTTTTTCATGTGTCGGCCATCTGGATGTCTTCTTTGGAACGAAGTGTCTATTCATGTCTTTTGTCCATTTCTTCACTGGATTATTTGTTTTTTGGGTGTTGAGTTTGATAAGTTCTTTATAGATTTTGGGTACTAACCCTTTATCTGATATATATGTCATTTGCAGATATCTCTTCCCATTCCATTGGTTGCCTTTTAGTTTTGTTGATTGTTTCCTTTGCTGTGCAGAAGCTTTTTATTTTGATGAGGTCTCAATAGTTCATTTTTGCTTTTGTTTTCAATGGAACCTTTCTTTGGCTTACTTGATTTTGATTGATTTGGGTCTTGGGGACCATGGCTCTGAAGTTCACTCCAAATACTGTGAGTTATCCTGCTTATAGTAATCATAGTAATCTCTCTGTGTATTTTATTCTCTCAAAAACTTTAGATGTATATTTGCACCTGCTAACTACCAAGCAAATGATCTCCCTAAGACTGGAACAGCAGAAAAGGAACGAAGAGAATGACCAATTTAAAGATTATGAACCTGAATGGGGCACCTGGGTGGCTCAGTCGGTTAAGCATTTGACTCCTGATCTCGGTTCAGGTCATGATCTCATGTTTTGTGCGCTCAAGGTTCATGAGTTCAAACCCCTCATTGGGCTCTGTACTGACAGAGCGGAGCCTGCTTGGGATTCTCTCTCTCTCCTCTCTCTCTCTGCCCCTCCCCCACTTGTTCTCTCTGTCTCTGTCTCTCTCTCAAAATAAATAAACTTTAAAAATAAATAAAGATTATGAACCTGAAGCCATGACCTGTGATTATCATAGGGATTAAGCAAAAACATCATGACCTATGACTACCACACAGAAGATCGACATAAGCTGCTAGAACAACAGAGCAGTGGCTGAGAGTGACGCCAATGCCTTAAATTTTGATCACATGTCTCAGGCTAAGAGTCTGATCAAAAGGGAGGAATTGTTAAAAGAGAGACAGCAGACCCAAAGTGGAGTCACTTGTGCTAAACCCCATGTTAGCAACCAAGACTCAATACCTAAACTAATTGCAGTTTCAACCACTCAGAAATGTGACCTTTCACCAGTCAATATGGGTCAACATTAGTGAGGTAATCTGCCCAATAGACTCCCTGTTCCCTCAGGAGGGAGACCTTGCCTGAACAATGCAGGCTTTGCTAAAATATCCTTTCTTGGTGCCCTCTTTCTGCCTTCGAAAACCTTTCTTTTTCTAAAGCAGGACACAACTTCTTTCTCTTTGCCAGATGGGATGCTGCCTGATTCATGAATCGCTGAATAAACCAATTTGTTCTTTAAATTTACTCAGTTGAATTTTTGTTGTTTAACAATAATAAAAATTTGCAGACCTATGGAGGGAAATGGTTGAAATCTGTAATCTAGAGGCCTCAGCATTCCAGGCTTCTAGCCTGTTCTTTCATTAACAAGGTTTGCATCCTAATCAACTTTGGGAAAAACCGTGCTGTGCCCCTGGGTGTTGGTGCAGTGATGGGGTGGCGGGAAAGGCTGTGTTGCTGCCTCTTTGCTCCCTGACTTTTTCCTAGGGCTCAGGACTCTCCCCCTCTTTCCTAAGGCTACTTCCTGGGATGGGTCCAAAACTCCTATGAGTTTATTATGCAGTGCAATTTAGCTTCCTCTTTGTCTCATTCTTCCTCTCCAAAGCAGCCCTGGGGCCTCTCGCTGCATAATTAAAAGATCCATTAAGGTGTTTTCCTAAACAAAAGAGCAGCTCTCTCCCTCAGAGGAATTCTGTCATCCTTTTAGGACTAGTAGTGGGGACTGCAGTCGGATTTTAAAATAATCGCGCGCGCACGCGCACGCACACACACGCACGCGCACGCACACACACGCACACGCACACGCACACACTCGTGAATATGAGAGAGAGAAAGGTATTAGGGCATCTTCACCCTAAGCTCAGTGGACAGGTGAAACAAACCCTAACCGGGAGCTGCTGGAGTGAATTTACCAGAACTAAGAAGGAACACGTGGCCAGCATGTTCTCTCTGCAGGCAGAGGAGGCGGGGAGTAGGTGAGTCCACCTCACTCTTAGAAGTGTGTCACCTTCAGGACTGGAAGTGCTCCTAGTCTGCTGCTCCCAAGCCCTGTGTTCATCATCATTGCACAAATATCCTCAAGGCCATGGGCACGATGTCTCTCTCCCCACACAGCTGCATGGCCCTGCCATCACCTCTTGGGTTCTGTGCTCCCTTTTGGAACCCTTTTCTGGTCTCCCTTTGGGACTGACACTAAGGCAGGTTAGTGCCCTGCCCTGAATGTGTCCTCCTCATGTTTGGGGGGCTTTCCACACTCCTTGCACACCTGGTCTCGGAACTTAACTAAGTTGTCGGTGCCTCATCGTAGCACCCAAGTGCTGATAACTTGACACCCTTTGTTACAGCAAGAGACATCATATATGGTTCTCAAACTTAAAGGAATCAGAGAAATTTTGGAGTTTTAGAAATCTGAGGCATTTGTTAAAGTTTGGGGGCAATGAAGTTGTGGGACCCAAGGAATTTAACAAAAATCCCCTACCCCTGGACAAGCAGAGCAAGACTAACTCCATTTTGTGCTACACCCACCATCTCATGTATAACCCCCAAATGACCTACTTATTGCTTAAGACACTCCCCCACCCTAGTCAAGCCGCTGAGCACACCCTTACTGGAAACCGGCTCATTTAGGAATGCGGAACCCCTAACCGCCGAAGAATGTAAACCCCGCCTTTTGCCCGCCAAACTTGCGCGCCAATTCTGACCAGAGTGATAGGCTAGTTCAAACAGTTACTATAGGGTAAATTGTAATTCAATTGGCCACCTGCGTGTGGACTAGCATAACTATGCAACTTTCTGTGTGTGTTACAATCTCATTGGCCACTGGCCCCTATAAAACTGCTACGCCTCTTAACCTAGGGGTCCAAGTCCCTGCTCCGCTGTGTCGGGTATACTTGGGCCCAAGCTCCAGCTTGCAAGTAAACCCTCGTGCGTTTGCATTGGTATCGGCTCCTTGGTGGTCTCTCGGATTCGAAATCGAGGCATTGCAAAGTGACCACCAGCCCTTGCACATTTCCTCAGACTGGCACGTTCTAAGATGCTCCTCCAGGGGAGGAAAAATTTTCTTTTACCCTCTTAGTTCTGTGGCTGGCCTAAGAATTAAACTGACAGAAGACAGAATAACAGGAGAAAAGCATATAGATTGATATGATATTTTTATGTGCACATGGGAATCTTCAGAAGGCAAATGAAGACCGAAGAAGCTATTAAATCCCAAAGCCTATATGCCTTTTTACACAAAGAACAATAAATTGTGGGATGTGACAAGACAAAGGGGCTTGAGCAAGGGGCAGTAAATTGTGGGGCAGTGACTAGGAAATTATATGGGGGAAACTAATGGAAGATAACGGTTATATTTGTAGGTTTGCTTGTACAGTTCCATTTCGATGTCGACTCCCAGACTCTGCTGATAAGAATGTTCTCTTCCTGATACAGGAGGGCACCTTTCTCGGGAGAAATTTTATGTCCTGCTTTTAGGTAGAAAGGGGAGGGTAGAGAGTGCTTCCTGTATCTGCTGTTTCTCAAGTGCCTTCAGCTCAAAATAATCAATCTGCCAAAGTGGCATATTTTGGGGTGGCATGTTCCTTTCACTCCATTTGCCACCATAAGGGGAGAATCATGGTCCTGAGCTGGTCCCCACCATCCTCAGGTTTGGGGACCTCCTGACAGTGAGACCTTCCTCTCACTTTGTGCTTGGCTACAACACAAATCTGCTCTTGTAGGGGAGTCTTCTCTTCCAAGAGGCCTCTTTAAGCTGCTTGAGCCTGAGAAGGACATAGTTAGGGAGGCTGTTAGCATGATCTTTGAGAAGAGTGTGAATATCTGGGTGACGTCCAGCCAGAGGCTGCTTCTACCCTGTAAATATGGAAGCCAATGGTAATGGCTAAAGCCTTTTAGGACACGATCACTCAGGGCCAGACTGAAGGGGAAATGAGGTTAGGGTGTGAGCAGCATCCTTGGGGAGACTGGTTACCAAGGCTGCAGGGTCATCAGTCCTCAGAGCCTGTCTCAGAGCAGCAGGGTGGGGATTGGTAGTACTGAGCAAGGGTCCTGAAGGGTGGAGCTGGAGGCATGGGGTAGGGGCTCTTGGGGGGGACCACTGGTTTCTAGCATGGGTCAGTCATCCCTTCCTTCTATGCCAACAGTCTTCATTTATCTGGAAAAGAAGCAAGCAGGGCAAGTGATGTGGGAGTGGGGAGTACTGAGTCTACACCCTCTGCTTTTGCTCATTATCCTAGGAGAGGGAAGGTGTTCAGGTCTCAGTCCTGAGGGTCTGCCCACACACAGGGACAATGTTCTTGCCCCTTGGGCTATTTCAGGTGGAGTTGGTGGTGAGCAGTACCAACCAAGTCCTTGCATCTGACAGTATTAAGGTGTCCTCATTACCTCTGAACAGGTATTAGTGTGTAATGGGGCTCCTTGCTTGAGGCAAAACAATGTCTATTTCCAGAACTCAGGTGAAGCCGGATATTTCTGACAACCAGTGGGACAGTATCCTCTTTCTTGTGGACTGTGGTCTTTCAGGAAGAGTCCTCACCAAAGGGAAGAGGTGTCCCAAGCCAAAGAGTTTCCCCAGTGGAGGCATTAAGGGGCAAAGCAGTTCTGGGTCCAGCCTTGCCTCTTTCCATCACCAGCCAGCCCCCATGGGCTCACGTCTAGGTGCTAAGGCATAGGAAATGGGGTCACTGGGATGGTTGGAGCTGCAAAAGTCACTTCTCCAAAATTCTGTAAGGCAGTGGGGCCCAAGCAGCCTTGCTCTGGACACCTGTGACAGGGCATGGCATGGGAGGAGAGAGGTTTTGCCCCACTTTGTATGGCTGTGGGCAGGCTCGGGTTTCACCGGGATGGCTGGGGGACCCAGCGTTACCCAGCAGAAGCGTGTCAGGCAGGCAGTCCCTGGTAGAAGAGGAAGAAATCTGCAGCTGTTGTATAGCAACTGACCAGTTTCATCCCTGAGCACATATGGGTCACACCCTGGGACTCCTAGAAATGCTTGGGGGGATTTAGCAGGCAGTGTGGTCCTGCCTGAGCCAAGGAATTAGTGTGCCTACTGGCTTCTTCCTTTTAAGAGCTTGTCAGCAGCCTTGGAGTTATGTGAGAAGGAAAAGAAACCAGGTTTTCTGTTTAAGAAAACAAAACCCTGTTTTTGTCCACAGACAGATTCTTCCAAGCAGCTGCTTTCTGAAAGCCTGGGCCTCCAGGTTCCTGCTGCACGTGTGCCCGGGGCTGGGAGGCTGCCTGGAGGAATTGTTGGTGACTGTGGCGTGAGCTGCTGGGGTTCTGGGGCCTGGACGCTGTGTGATCTGACCCTGCACCGCACAGACGGCCTGGCTGGGGCTCACAGGGGTTGGCTGCCGCCAGCACTGGCAATTCCTCAAGGTGAAAGCACTCTCTAGCGGGTCATTCCGGCTGTGTCTGAGTGGCTTTCTGTTCACAGAATCATTTATTTCTGGTGTCAGGGAGGCCCAGGGCGGCTTTTCCCGCTGGCTGTAAATGCTATGAGCACCATCGATTCCTCTGCTCCCATCCATGGAAATCTGCTGGAGCAGCAAGTCTGTGTCTGGGATTCCTAGTGGGGGCGGGGGGAGGGCAAGGGTCAGGGTGGCTTTGGTTCCCTCCCTCCTGGCAGAGGCTGGTGGCAGGACGCTGAAGCCCCTGCAGGCCCCCAGGGAGCAGCCTATTGGTTTGGACACTATGTCGGAGTTTCCTGGCCTGCAGCTGGGGGCGTGTGGCTTCCTGTACACCCCCAGGCCTACACTGCCACCTGACGCTTCTCATGGAGCCTATCCTGTCCCAGAGCAACCGGATGTACCCCTGAGCTTGACTGAGGACTCGCTCAAGGCTCATCTTCTTCCCTTCAAAGATGCCCCGGATGTCCCTTTTCCCTCCTCCTCGCTTGGGCTGCAGCTCACCCAGGTAGGGGCTGTTGCTAAATCCAAACTTACAGGAAGGGCCACTGCCCAGCCTCAGGCTAGAGCACAGTGGCTAGAACGAACGTGGTGTGCATGCCCGCTGTGACTGCGAGAGGGTGACCTCATGCGAACTTGTCTGCATGTGACCCTGTGTGTGTGTGTGTGTGTGTGTGTGTGTGTGTGTGTGTGTGTGTTGGCGTCTGTGTCTCTGTGGAAGTGCATGTTCATAGTGTGTGAGTGGGTGTCTGAGTGGGATGTGTGGTCCTTGTGTCTATGTGTGCATGAGGGGGTCTGAGTGTGTACCTCTCTCAGCCCTTCCTTGCTCTAGTCCATGTCTCCCTGTCATGGGAGGATTTATGGAAAATCCCAGGGATGAGGTGGTGGGTGTGGAGGAGACCTCAGATACGGGTCTCTTTGCCCTCAGAGCTGCTCTGGAGCCAGAGGGGGCAATGTTTCCTGGTCCCTGAGAGCCTCTCCTGAGAGAAAAGCATTAATCTGCTTGTCAAAAGGAAAATGACTATTTGTCCATGTCTGGAAGGACCCCAGGGGGTGGGGGGAGGGGGGAAGGGCTGGCTCTGAGTCACCATTGTCTCCTGGGCCCAGCAGAGTAGAGGCAGGGGATGTGACAGACTGATGAGCCCATGGCCAGTGTAGGCTGTGCACCCTGGGGGCTGACACTAGTGGTCGGCCTAGTAAGGGTTGGGCTGCAGCCTGAGGAGGTGGGAGGGTCCAGAGAGGCAGGGGCTGAGGAAACGGGGCCTGGTCAACGTTGCATCGGCATTGCATCAACTGGTAGCTGGTGCAAGAGGTTGGGGACACTATGTGAGTGTTGAGGGCCAAGGTGGGTGCAGCATTCCCTTTTGATGGACCCAGAAGAGCATGGCAAGCTCAGGATCTAGAGACACTGGCCTTACTTCATGGAGGCCCTGCTGACTAGAAGCCTCAGGTGGGAGGAAGCTTCTGTTAGAGCCTCCATGGTGGAAGAGATAGGCTTCTCTCTTTTTTCCTTGCTCTTATTTCCCCTACACCCTTTTTTTAGTGCCTGGGGCAGGTCCTGGCAAGTCTTCCCAACTGGGTCATTGTCTATGGAGTGAATGCCTGAGAGAATTAATGAACTGCTAGAGGTCAGATGCCTGGGCCTGAGGCATGGTTCTACCACTGACCACTGACCAGAGGCTCCTTCATGGGCCTCCATTTCCACCTGTGCAGTGGCTGGGGCCCTTCATGGTCTGGCTATCCATGGTCCTGTGGCTGGTAAGGCCTTCCCAGAAGCCAGAGGACATATTATGGTAGGGACACTCCATGCATACACTTGCCCACCATTCCCTTTCTGTTTGTCAGGAGTCTGTGTCTCTGGCCCCAAGGGTGAGGCTCCTGTGCTGCTGGGCCTCAGGCGACTGCCCATTTCTATCATGGCAACCTAGGGATGACGCCCCCCCAGTGGTGAGTGGACAGGAATCTGTGGCCACTTGGATTATTTTTCTGGGCTTGGCCCTACATCTAGGGGTAAGTGGGTAGAAGAAGGAGTCAAAGCCAGAGCTCACAGAGAGGGGGATGGGGATGCAGCAGAGGGCAGGGCTGGGTAATTTCTCCCTCCTGGTGTGAGTAAGTGACTTTCAATCCATGAGAAGAACACATTACACACATTCATTTGCTCACTAGTTAGACATTGACTGAGCACTTACTCTGGGCCAGAACCTCTCCTTTGGCCTAAAGGGACCCAAACCACTTCCAGTCTTTTAGGCGCCTGCTATAGCAAGAAACAAAGGGGCTGAATTTGTGTTCTTCTGTAGTTCCATGTTGAATCTGGTCTATTTGCCCAAGCAAAGAGAACGCAGCCAAAGGGATGTTGTGCAAGTTATGAGTCTATTCCTTAAGGGATTCCTTAAGGGATTCCTAAGTTATGAGTCTATTCCTTATGAGTCTATTCCTTGCATGCCACCTGGAGACACCTTGTAAAGGAGCGCATGACAGCTTCCTCAGAGATAAGAAGCCTTGTGGAGAGACAGTGAGGCTCAGGCCACTCTCAGCTATGTCAGTCTTCCCAGCTGAGTACCAGGCATGAGGGAATCCATTGAAACCATCTGTTGAAGAGATAAATTGGCCAACTGAGCACAACCCAGTTTGCTGATTTTAGGCCATTAAGTTTTGGGGTAGTTTTAAAAAATGTATCAGAAGCTAAATGAACAAAAATTTGTACACAGGAATAGAGGTGCTACCATAACAAAAATCTAAATCATGTGGGTAGACTTTGGGGCTGAGTGGCAGTTGGAGGCTAGAAGGATAAGGTTGTGGAGGCTAGAAGGGCAGGGAGGAAACTGCTATCGCAGGCTAGAGAAAGGGCAATCTATGCTGTATTGTGGTGGATAAATTAGTGTGATCTTGGAGAATAGAAAATGTAGCCAATGAATCTGTGCCTCTGGCTAAGGAGATTTCCAGGAAGAATGCTGGAAGTGCCCATTGGGAAAAAGACAGTCTCTTCAATAAATGCTATTGGGAGAACTGGTCAGCTACATGAAAAAGAAAGAAATGGGACCACTTTCTTACACCATACACAAAGATAAATTCAAAATGGATTAAGAACCTAAATGTGAGACCTGAAACTATAAAAATCCTAGAAGAGAGCACAGGCAGAAATTTCTCTGACATCAAACATAACAACTTTTTTTCTAGATATCTCCTGAGGCAAGGGAAATAAAAGCAAAAATAAACTACTGGAACTACATCAAAATAAAAGGCTTCTGCACAGCAAAGGAAAACATCCACAAAACTAAAAAGACAGCCTACTGAGTGGGAGAAGATATTTGTAAATGACATATCCTATAAAGGGTTAGTATCCAAAATATATAAAGAGCTGATACAACTCAATACCCTCCAAACAAATAACCCAATTAAAAATGGGCAGACATTTCTCCAAAGAAGAAATACATTTGGCCAACAGACATATGAAAAGATACTCACCATCACTCATCATCAAGGAAATGCAAATCAAAACTGCAATGAAATATCACCTCACACCTGTCAGAATGGCTAAAATCAAAAGCACAAGAAACAATAAGTATCAGAGAAGATGTGGAGAAATAGGAACCCTCATGCACTATTGGCGGGAGTGAAAACTGGTACAGCTACTCTGGAAGACGGTATGGAGGTGTCTAAAAAAATTAAACATGGAATTACCCTATGATCCAGTTATTGTACTATTGGGAATTTACCCACAAAATACAAAAACCCTAAGTCAAAGGGATACATGCACCCCGATGTTAATAGCAGCATTATCAACAGCAGCCAAATTATGGAAACATAATTGCCCTAGTGTCCATTGACTCATGAATGGATAAAGATGTGGCATATATACACTGGAATACTACTAAGCTATCAACAAACACAAAATCTTGCCATTTGCAATGATGTGGGTGGAGCTAGAGTGTATCAAACTAAGCAAAATAAGTCAGAGAAAGACAAATACCATCATGATTTCACTCATGTGGAATTTAAGAAATAAAACAAATGGGCAAAGGGAAAAGAAGAGAGAGAGGCAAACCCAGAAACAGACTCTTAACTACAGAGAACAAACAGATGGTTACCAGAGGGGAAGTGGGTGAGGGATATGGGTTAAACAGGAGTGCACTTGTTGTGATGAGCACCAGGTGATGTTTGGAAGTGTTGAATCACTATATTGTACACCTGAGACTAATATTACACTGTATGTTGACTATATTTGGATTTAAAACAATAGTAATGAAAGAGAGTGCCCATTAGCTTCTTTTAGCAGCATAAACTAAGGTATTGTGAGAGAAAGAGGAGCTCAAGAAGGAACTATTCTGTCTGCAAGACGTTAGAAGCAATGGAAAGGTTCCAGGACAGTATCTTCAGCAAAAGTCTCAAAGTAAGAAATGGTCTCAGGGCAAAGAATGAATCAAGTTAATGGCTGTAAGGCTCTTTGTTTATATCTCAGAAAGATTTAAGGTCGTGAGTTAGTAGATTCTCTCAGCTGGGCATGAGAGCTTCTAACACAATCCTGACACCCACTCTAAGTAGGAAGAGGTGCAGCGGGGAAAGCACGAATGTTCCAAGCCTGATTAAATCCACACAACTTAAAAGAGACTTGTCCTGGCAAAAACACTACTAGCTTGAATTAAAAGGAACAGAAACAGTGAAATGAAAACAGGTTTCTCGGCTTCTAACTCTTCACAGGCATAAAGCAGTAGTGATTGCTACCCAGTTGTAAATATGATCCATTAATTCTTGAAAAGTAAAGACATCACAGAGAGTGGAGCCTACAATGTGAAGCCAAGAACCAAGGAGAACAATGATTAGGGAATTACTCCTGGGAAGCCGAAAATAAGCCCTAATTGAGGAACTCTCTTTGCTTCTACGATTGTGGGAATACCAACATGTACCCAGTTAGATCTCAAAATTGCTATGGGACAGTAACTACTATATGCCTCTCATTTACCCCCCCCCCCCTTTTAAATGAAGATGTCTCCAGGGGACATCTATCCCCTTCTCATCCTTTTCTGTTAAGTATGTTGAGGTCAAATAACTTGTCCTTTTAATTCCTAGATCTCTGAATCAACATGAACACCATTCAAAGAACTGCATCCAGGGAGCCCTGCCTACATCTAGATCAATATTATAAATGATTTGCCACAATCCGCCCTCCAGCACCAGTGATTCATATCTCTCCCACATGCAAAATACATTCACCCTCTCACAAGACCCCCAAATTTTCAACTGATTACACCATCAGGATCCAAGTTCAAGGTCTCATCATCACATTAAAATTCTTCCAGCCTCTACTCATTACCTAATGCCAAAGCCCTTCCATCCTTTAGGTGTCTGTCACAGCTGCACCACTTTCCTGACCAAAATGTGTTTTGGTTTCCTAGGATTGTTGTCATAAATTACCACAAATTGGTAGTTTAAAACAGAAATGTATTCTTTAACAGTTCAGGAGGACCAAAGTCCAAAATCAAGATGTCAGCAGGGCTGGTGCCTTCTGGGTGCTCTGAGGGCAAATTTGTTCCATATTTCTGTCCTAGCTTCTGGATGTGGCAGGCAATCTTTGGCACCATTTGGCTTGTAGCCCCACCATTCCAACTTCTGCCACCTTCTGCATGTGGCTCTCTTCCTCATGTAGAGGAAGAAACATCTGTATCTGTTTATGGCTTTCTTACGAGGACACCAGTCATTGGATTTAGGGCCCACCCTAATCCCCTATGACATCATCTTAATTAATTACATCTGCAAAGACCCTGTTTCCAATAAGGTCACATTCTGAGGATCCAGGTGGACATGAATTCTGGACGCTGTACAAATATCACTTAATTTCTTAACTCCTACAACCCCCTGAAGGACAGATATTGGCCACATTCACAAATGCCAAAGCAGAGGCAGAGAGGGATGAATTGATACACATATTTCAGAGATATGTTCAGTTCCAGACCACTGCGATAAAGCAGGTATTACAATAAAGCGAGTCAAATGAACTTTTTGGGTTTCTCAGTGCATATAAGTTACGCTTACACTATATGGTAGTCTATAAAATGTGCAATGGAATTATGCTAAAAAATGTTTATACCTTAATTAAAACAGTTTATTGCTAAAAATTCTAGCCATCATTTGAGCTTTCAGTGTGTCAATATTTTGCTCATGGGGGGTTCTTGCTTGCTGCTGATGACTGCTGATTGATCAGGGTGGTGGTGTTGAAGGCTGGGGTGGATGTGGCAATGTCTTACAGTAAGACAACAGTGAAGTTTGCCATATCGATTGAATCTTCCTTTCGTGAATGATTTCTCTGTAGCATGTGATGCTGTTTGATAGCATTTCCCCCACAATAGAACTTCTTTCAAAGTTGGAGTCAATCCTCTCAAACCCTGCCGCTGCTTTATCACCTAAGCTTCTGTCATATTCTAAATTCTTTGTTGTCACTTCAACAGTCTTCACAGCATCTTCACCAGGAGCAGTTTCCATCTCAAGAAACCACCTTCTTTGTTCACTCATATGAAACAACTCCTTATCCCTTAAAGTCCTGTCATGATATTGCAGTAATTCAGTCCTGTCTTCAGGCCCCACTTCTAGTTCTCTTGCTTTTTCCACTACATGTGTAGTTTCTTCCTCCACTCAAGTCCTGAACCCCTCAAAGTACTCCATGAGGGTTGGAACCCACTTCTAAACTCCTGTTCATGTTGATACTTTGACCTTTTCCCATGAATCATGAATGTTCTTAATGGTATCTGGAATGGTGAATCCTTTCCAAAAGGCTTTCAATTTACTTTGTCCAGATCTATCAGAGGAATCTCTATCTATGCTAGCTAAAGCCTTATGAAATATAGTTCTTAAATAAAACTTGAAACTCAAGATGACTCCTTGATCCATGGGCTACAGAATGGCTGTTGTGTTTGCAGGCATGAAAACAGAATTCATCACATTGTACATCTCCTTCAGAGATCTTGGGTGACCAGGTGCATTGTCATTGAGCAGTGATATTCTGAAATAAGTTTGTTTTCTTGTTGTTGTTTTGTTTTTCAGTAGTAGATCTCAACAGTGGGCTCAAAATATCAGTAAACCGTGTTGTAAATAGATGTACTGTCATCTAGGCTTTGTTTTTCCATTTATAGAGCATAGGCATAGGAGATTTAGCTTAATTCTAAAGGCTTTAGGGTTTTCAGAATGGTAAATGAGCATTGGCTTCAACTTTAGGTCACCACCTGCATCAGCCCCTAACAAGAGAACCACACTGTCCTTTGAAACTTTGAGAACAGCATTGCCTTCTCCTCTCTAGCTATGGAAGTCTGAGTTGCTATCTTCTTCCATTATAAGGCTGTCTTGTCTACACTGAAAATCCGTTGTTTTGTGTAGCTACCTTCATAAATTATCTGAGTGAGATCTTCCAGATAACTTGCTATTTCATTTTGCACTTTTATGTTACGGAGATGGCTTTTTTCCTTGCACCTCCTGAACCAACCTCTGCTGGCTTCAGACTTTTCTGCAGCTTCCTCGCCTCTCTCAGCCTTCATAGAATTGAAGAATCAGGGTCTTTAGGCTTTGGCTTAAGGGAACGATGTGGCTGGTTTGGCCTTCTATCCAGACCACTAAAACTTTCTCCATTTCAGCAGTAAGTCTGTTTTGCTTTCTTATCATTCATGTGTTATTCACTAGAGTAGCACTATTAATTTCTTTCAGGAACTTTTTCTTTGCATTCACAACTGGGCTAACTTGTTTGGTGCAAGAGGCCTAGCTTTCAACCTATCTCGGCTTTCAACATTCCTTCCTCACCTAAGCTTAATTGTTTCTAACTTTTGATCTAAAGTCAGAGACATGTGACTCTTTCACATGAACACTTAGAGACCATGGTAGGGTTATTAATTGGCCTCATTTCTTTTTTTTTTTTCAATGTTTATTTATTTTTGGGACAGAGAGAGACAGAGCATGAACGGGGGAGGGGCAGAGAGAGAGGGAGACACAGAATCGGAAACAGGCTCCAGGCTCCGAGCCATCAGTCCAGAGCCCCACGCGGGGCTCGAACTCACGGACCTTGAGATCGTGACCTGGCTGAAGTCGGACGCTTAACCAACTGCGCCACCCAGGCGCCCCTAATTGGCCTCATTTCAATATTGCTGTGTCTCAGGGAAAAGGGAGGCCCGCGGAGAGGGACTCAGGGACCTGCTGGTGGGTGGAGCTGTCAGAACACACACATTTATTGATTATGTTTACCGTCTTGGGTGGGTACAGTTCGTGGTGTCCGAAAACAATGACAATAGAAACATCAAAGGTTACTGACCATAGATCACCATAACAAATGTAATAATAATGAAAACGTTTGAAATATTGCAAGACGTGACACAGAGACACGAAGCGAGCAAATGCTGTTGGAAGAATGACGCCAGTAGTCTTGCTCAATTCAGGGTTGCCACAAACCTTCAATTTGTAAAAAACAAGCTCTGAGAAGTGCAAGAACGTGAGGCACAATAAAATGAAGCATGCCTGTATTTCAAAAGACTATAGAAAACATCTGGTACCATTTTCCACCCAAGGCTGTGTCACCCTCCATAGTGCTCACTGTGATCGTCCATCTTTTCCTGGGCTGTTTCAGTGGGATGTTCCCCAGTCACTCCAACTAAAAATTCAACCTCTCATGCACCTTTTAAATCCCATGTCTCTGCTTTATTTTCTCTCTAGCATCTATCACCATTCACCAAGCCTTACATTTTGCTTATATATCTTGTTGATTTTTTGTCTTCCCCACTAGGATGATCTCTGTGAAAGGAAGCATTTTTGTTCATTTTGTTCCTTTCTATATCCCTAGGGCCTAGAGTAGCATCTGGCACGTAGTAGGCACACAATAAAAATGTGTTAAAGAACTGAATGCAGGCGTGAGTGAAGGCATTCTAGAGAAGTAGGCATCTAGCTGCTGTGGACAGGGAGCTCGTTCCTTCATCAGACCAATTTTGCCCTTTTGAGTCACTGAGTGGGTCATTAGAAGAGGCAGTCACAGGTCTCCGAAGTCCTCACTCAGAGCCCTGTGGGTCTGTTTGGTAATTTTAGACTCTTGGGAGTAAATTGGGATGGTTGTTTAGCTGGGGGTCAGGAATAAGAGTCGGGATGCTCCAGGGCTGCCACTGACCTGCGGGGTCATCCTGAGACCTTTGTTCCATGTCTCCCTGGGCCCCTGGCTCCATGACCTCCTTCTCTTTCACTTGTTAGGAAAGCAGTTGCTTTCTCTCCTGGCCACTATCTCTTCTGTCTGGGACGTGAGAATTAAAGCCAAAAAGTCTCAGCATCACTTTGAACTCTACGAAGGAGGGTGCCAACTAAGCCAAGGACTTTATTAGTAAAAAAGACAATTCCTTTGAAAATGGAAATTGCCACATCACACAATCTCCCCACCACGGGGTGGAATTAATGAGGAATTTGCTCAAGATTCACAACGTCAAAATGATCTTCCAGGTGGCCAAAGGACATTTACACTTCAATCAGAAATTCCTTTGTAGAATGTAAGAGGGGAGGGTTTAATTTTCTGAGATCACAAATGGCCATTCCCTTCCAGAGAAGAAGAGAGCCTGTGATAAAGACCGCCCGGTATCTGCAAACTCTCCAGCTAATTAGAAAAGTGAATCTAATTTCACGGATTTCAGCTCCTATTAATTTATTCTGAGCTTGTTGGTAATGAAGTTGTGTGTTTGTTTCTTAAGAAGAAAACATCAGAGAGGAAAAGAATGGGTGCGAGGCTGCGCTATTTATTCCCCTACCGTCATTCTGTTAATTGAGGAAATAACGTATGATTGAATGTATATTACAATGTCACCAAGGCAGCACTTTCTTTAGCTACTAAAAAAGCCCTGTGTGATTAGCCCATAACAGGGAGCCTATTTTAACATGACTAAAACACAAACTTACTGGGGCAACTGAACCACAGGGCATGGGAGCACCTTTGGTGTTAATCAATATGGTTGTAACTGTTTCCAGACCCACAGTCCGATCATGGACACCCATCCCCTTTTCAGCACCCATATTTTCCTGGAATGAATGGCAGGTTTTCCTTGGGAGTTAAAGTTCCACTTATGGCTGATACTGAGGAACTCTAACATTTATCTCTCTTGAAACAATGGCTAATGTTGGCTGGGGCTTTTGTCTTGTTTTGTTTTTAATTTATATTTTAGTTAGTTAATATGCAATATTGGCTTCAGAAGTAGAATTCAGTGATTAATCACCTGCATACAATACCCAGGGCTCATCACAAGTGTCCTTTTTAATACCCATCTAGCCCATCTCCCACTCACCTCCCTCCACAACCCTCAGTTTGTTCTCTATCATTAAGAGTCTCTTGTGGTTTTTTTCCCCTTTCTTCCCTTTCCCCCCGCTCCTCTGCTTCCCATATATTTATCTGTTTTGTTTCTTAAATTCCACATATGAGTGAAATCATATATTTGTCTTTCTCTGGTTGACTTAATTTTGCTTAACATAATACATTCTAGCTCCATCCAGATCATTGCAAATGGCAAGATTTCATTTTTTGATAGATAGGTAATATTCCTGTGTGTGTGTGTTTGTGTGTGTGTGTGTGTGTGTGTGTGTGTATGTGTGTGTACACCACATTTTCTTTATCCATTCATCAGTCAATGGACATTTGGGCTCCCTCCATAGTTTGGTATTATTGATAACACTGCTATAAACATTGGGGTACATGTACCCCTTCAAAACTGTATTTTTGTATCCTTTGGGTAAATACTTAATAATGCAATCGCTGAATCATAGGGTTCTATTTTTAGTTCCAGAGTGGCTGCACCGGTTTGTATTCCCACCAACACTGCAAGAGGGTTCCCTTTTCTTTGTATCCTTGCCAACACCTGTTGTTTCTTGTGTTATTAATTTTAGTCATTCTGACAGGTGTGAGGTGATATCTCAATGTGGTTTTGATTTGTATTTCCCCGATGAAGAGTGATGTTGAGCATCTTTTCATGTATCTGTTAGTCATCTGGATGTCTTCTTCGGAAAAGTGTCATGTCTTCTGTCCATTTTTTAATTGGGTTGTTTGTTTTTTGGGTGTTGAGTTTGATACCTTCTTTATAGATTTTGGATGATAACCCTTTAGCTGATATGGTGTTTGTAAATATCTTCTCCCATTTTGTAGGTTGCCTTTCAGTTTTGTTGATTGTTTCCTTTGCTGTGCAGAAGTTTTTATCTTGATGAAGTCCTAATAGTTCATGTTTGCTTTCATATCTATCTAATAAGGAGTTGCTCCAGCCAACGTCAGAGAGGATGCTGCCTGTGTTCTCCCCTAGGATTTTGATGTTTTCCTGCCTCACATTGAGGTCTTTCATCCGTTTTGAATTTATTTTTGGTGTAAGAAAGTGGTCCAGGTTCATTCTTCTGTGTGCCGCCATTCAGTTTTCCCAGCACCATTTTTTTTGAAGAGACTGTCTTCTCTCCACTGGATATTCTTCCCTGCTTTGTTGAAGATGATGAGTTGACCATATAGTTAGATGTCAATTTATGGGTTTTTCTATTCTGTTCCATTGATCTATGTGTTTGTTTTTTTGCAAGGACCATACTGTCTTGATGACTATAGCTTTGTAATATAGCTTGAACTCCAGAATTGTGATGCCTCCAGTTTTGTTTTTATTTTTCAGGATTGCTTTGGCTATTTGGGGTCTTTTGTGGTTCCATACAAATCTCAGGGTTGTTTGATCTAGCTCTGTGAAGAATGCTGGTGGTATTTTGATAAGGACTGCATTAAATGTGTAGATTGCTTTGGGTAGTATAGACATTTTGACAACGTTTATTCTTCCAATCCATTAGCATGGAGTACTTTTCCAATTCTTTATATCCTCTTCAATACTAGCCTCAGTGCCTACTCTTGCCAGGACCTGGATTGTGTCTGGTATTGAACTTTCCTCATGTTGGAGGCCAATGCTTCCATTTTGCTTCAGTTAGTGCCAAGTTTATCTAGATATTGTTGATACTAGCTTGCTTCAGAATTCTGCATTTATTTGAACATGTACTTATCTTTACAAATCTCTACTATTTAACTCTGATCAGTTAATACTCTGAGTAATACCTAAGCACCTAAAAGAGCTTTGTTCTGGGATGTTTACAGAGGTTTATGAAGGAATGCTCAGGCTAGTCTCCAGTGCCTGAAGTTTCCTATCAGGCTGGCTAACAAGATAAACATGTGAGAATATATATATATATATATATATATATATATATATATATAAAATATGTGACTTCTTTTTAAAGCCTGCTTTACAATCCCAAATGCAAAATTTTTATAATAATTCTTTAACATTGTCTTCCATAGCTTCTAAAATCCCTATCTGTCTTGTTTAAACTCCAGCTTGCCTGGAACATGGGAGATGCCCAGTGAATACTTGTCAAATGTTATAGGAGAAAGTTATGAAGTAGATATTAGAACAGGTAAGAATCTGTAGCAGACTGTGTTGGCCACTTCCTCATCATTTATTTAGTCCCTCTTTCTTCTCTCTCAGCTGTGGCGGACACCTCTCAGCTGTCTCACCTACCTCCCATTCCAACTGCTAGAAACAACATTTCCCAGAATGCCTTGCAGCCGGGTTCTGCAAGTGATTTAGATCCTTCTAGGTAAGACCTGGATATGCAGATGAGCAGGGGGTGGTGGAGGGTGGTGGTGCAGGGGCTGCTCTGCAAAGACTAACTGGATCTCCTGATGCAGCACATTGTATTTTCTGAAAGTGGCCACAGTCAGTCAGTTCTCATGTGTTCTTCCAGAACTTGCCACTGCCCCACTAACAGATTCTGTTTCCCCTCTCTTTGAAGATGGGTGACTTTGTGACTGCAAGGGACAGAATATGGGAAAAGTGACATTGCATGGCTGAGGCTGGGTCTTGAAAGGAGATATGACTTTCATCTGGGTTCTCTCTCTTTCTCTGTCTCTGACTCTCTCTCTTAGTGCTTGTCCTTGGAACACAGACTTCATGGTATGAGGAAACCTTGGCCACATGGAGAGGCCACAAGGGAACATGAGGGGAAGTCTGTAGGGGGATTTTTAGGAAAGGTTTCCTCATGTCTAATAAATAGCCCTAGGAAGAGATGGTCTCTCTTCTTCATCCAGTTATGATGCATGGAAGCTTTTTTGGCCATCTTGCTACTGACCAACACACAGAGAGGGGCAGTTCCCAGAAAACACAGAAAAGATGGAGTGCTGAAGTACTTGCCTGGCGTCCTGTCTTCCCATCTCTGGACTTCCTTATATGTGAGGTAATAAACTCCCTTACATATTAAAGCTACTCTGAGTTGAGGTTTTCCATTTACTTACAGCTGAAAATATCCCAACTGATTTGGGATTTGTTCCTTGGTGGTTGTGGTCAATTCCTGCCCTATCTGTGAATTCTGGGGCCCAGGGCTCTCCCAGAGGAGTCATCAAGCTATAGAAACCCAGTAGGTCAGGTGCAGGCAGAGGTGTGCCCTGAAAATCAAATCTGAAAATTTGGGGTTTGGATCCATTTTCTAGAAGTCTTCGTAATTTCAGCAGGACCTGTTTTGTCCTTTCTCCTGAGATTACATGTGTGAGCTGTACTTTAGAGATCATTCCCTGGCACTGAGAAGCAGAGAAGAAGGCAAGGAAGGGGATGACAGAACAAAGAAAACTTGCTAAAAACAAAATGAGACTAAAACCTTACATTTCCCAGCCTAGTTCTGGCCAATAAGACATAAACTAAAGGTTTCTAAGAAATATTTGCTTTCCTTTCTTCCTGCCTGGATCATGATCACGAGACCTGCAGCAACCATCTCGTGATCATGAGGAAAAGGCCGAGAGAAGCAGAGACCGCAGACCTGACATCTTTGAATCACTATTATGACACCACTACCTATCTGTCTGGTTGTGTGGGGGAAAATAATCATAAACTCACATGTTTAAGTTCTAGTTCTGGTATTCTTGACTGGATGCAAGTTCTAACTGGTAGAGACCATTTGCCTGCAGCCGGGGCTTGGGGCAGGTAGCTGAGGACATGGGTGTTTGGTACCTTCTTTCTGTCCTCTCTCTCTCCTTTTCCCCCTTTATCTCTCCTCTCCTCCATTTCTTGCCTCCCTGTTGGGCCTATGCTATGCACCAAACTCTGGGCCATGCACTGGGAGAGGGGAGTTTGACTTTGGGCAGTCCTGGAGAGAACCTACACCTGCTCTGTGGGGTGATCTTATCCCCAGAGAGAAGACTGGGTCTCAGAGGTGCTTTCTAAAGCTCCCATCTCTGTATGTGGATTCTTTCTTCTTAGGGAGACAAGAGGTAGAGAGGAAGAGGTTAAGTCTCTGAAGCAGACAGACTCAGGTTTGAATCCCAGCTCTGCCACCTGTTGGCTGTGAGATCTCAAGTAAATCACTGAGCACAAGTAGGAGCTCTTCTGTGCAATGAGTTGTTGCGGAGATTAAATGATACAGCAGTAGCTCACTTGTAGTGGGTGCTTAGTCTGAGCCCGGTGAGGCTCAAATAAGGGTTACATTAATAAGAAAGAAGGAGGAGGGGATAGATATTGAGTAGACTTCTGGCAGTCTCTGCCAAGAATGAGAAAATAAGAGCTAATTCTTGATTCCCTGTTGAAACAGAGCAGTCCACTCAGATCTGGGGATAGCTTGCACACTCTCTTGGGCTCAGCTTTGCTCTGGCAGTGAGAAGCTTCCCTGTCTTTGCCCCTCCCCAGCCATGACCTGGGGGGTGTGCTGTCCTCACTCAGCGAGTGTGTTCAGGGCCCTGCTATTCCAGCAAGATGGTTGGAGAGTGTCCATGTGTCTGTGGACAGCTGGACCACAGCCTCCTCGTCCTGGCTGGACACCTGTTAGAAGCTATAGTTAGAACAGTAAATCCTGGGGGCAAGGAAAAGAGAGAAGCCAAGGGAGAAAAGAAAAAAGGAAAGATGCAGTCCAGGAAAAATGGGATGTTCCTCCTGTGCAGCAAAACCACAGCGTTCTCTCGGCTGGTCCTTAAGAAGAAGAAGTGGAGTGTGGGTGCTCATGGGGGCCAGCCTGGAATTGCAGCTGGCATGTGCTGGCACAAAGGCCTGTCCTGAGAAGCCCTGAAAAAGCCTTTCTATAATCGGGGCTCCTCAGCTTTCCACTGTGGCATCCACAGGCAGGATACATGGCTTTGTGCTCTCCCCTGCTCTCAAGTTGCCACTGAGGAGAAAAACTCAAGAAATAAAACAAGTTGGATTCATTATGGTGCTAGCAATATAAACAATTCACTTATTAGTTACTTCAGAAGAATGTGAACATGCCTAATAGATTTTTCTACTATGAAGAATTGCTAAAAACTTAAAAATAACTCAATATTACTTATTAACATAGCTGATATTCACAAGCAGCCCATCCCACATGACATGTCCCTCCATGAGCAACAGGGATGCGAATGATTCCTATTCGAACACCAAACTTACATGGTCTTGGAGCCTATTATAGGAAAGTTATAGGTTAAAAATTATTGATGCAAATCTGGATCACTATAGACTGTGAAATCAACCTAACAACCCACAAAAAGCCAAGTGGATAATGTTAAAGCTATACTGAAAGAGACTTTTACGATGAAAATAGCAAGGCCATCAGTAGGAAAAAAACCACAGCCAGTTCAGGGTAACACTGATGAAGTACTAACCATGAGTCCTTCTGAAAATTAAGAAATTCTAACCCTGTGCATGCATTCTAACCAAGTGTGCATGCAGAGTAGGAGTTTGAAAACATTGCTAAGTGTGGCGTGGCAGACAGACTTCTTAGCAAAGGACACAGTCAGAGTCCTGGGTCATTTTAGTTTATAAATAGCACATTTTACTAACCTTTCCTGATTCACTTTGTTCCAAAATACAAGAGTCTATAGAAAGAAGCACGAGTCACTTGACTGTAAGAATTGAAGAAAGATCTTGCATTTTGGGGTCACCCTGGCCCACTGGGGAGCCCCGGGGGCCTGGCAGGGAGCCTCAGGTCGCTTGTGCAATCTCTGCTTGACAAGCAAGTCCCACCTACTGGAGGTCATTTCTCCAGCAAGTGTCCTGTGTAGTGCAGTCACACCAACATTTTTTTTCTCCACTGGATTATGGAATTCCATTAGCACACAAACAGGACACAAGGACTCCTACCTTAGAACATACCTCCTTGACTTACAGCCTCTGCAGCTGCTACGCAATTCCCTCTTTGCTGCTGCAATGAACCTCCTCAAAAGACTTGTCGATATCAGTTTCCCTGGTTCTTCTGCCATCTGTCTTGAACTATTCCAAGAGGCTTTTGTCCCCATCATCCCAAGTGAGACAGCCTTCCACAAGGCTGCCAATGACTTCCCTAATGGATGACCCTATCATTCTTGTTAGTGTTATCAGTAGGGGAACCAACCCCCTAAATGCCTGGGACTTTCTTAGATTTTAAAACGGAAACTCCTGCCTTCCAGGAATAGCCTCAGTCTTGGGCAAATCCAGATGGCAGGTTATCCTAAACTGAAGACCTCCATGTTAACAATATGACTACCCTATACACTCTTAGTCCTTTTCTTAGTTGACCTCACAGCAACCTTTAACAAACCTCGGCTTCATTGAGATATAATTTGCATACAATAAATGGCACATATTTCAAGTGTGTAAATTAACAAGTTTTGACATATGTATACATTCACGAAACCATCACAGCACTCAAGATGATGAGTGTATCCATCACCAAAAGTTTCTTCGTGCCCATTTGCAATCCTCTCCTGCCTCTCACCCCTGCCTTCTACCTCCAGTCTACAAATGTATCAGTTGTTTATTGCTATGCAACAACTCACCAGATTAAAACAGCAAACGTTTATCATCTCTCACTTTCTGCAGGTCAGGAATCCGGACACAACTTATCTGAGCGCCTCTGCCAAAATATCTCCCCCAAGCTTGTAACCAAGGTGTTGTCCAGGGCTGTGGTCTCATCTTACAGCTGGACCAGGGGAAGATCTGCAACCAAGCTCATGTACATGGTTGTTGGCAGGATTCAGTTCCTCATAAGCTGTTGAACTGAGGACTACAGATTCTCATTAGTTGGGTAGAGGCTTCACCGAGCTCCTTGCCATATGTCTTCTTCTTAGGGCAGTTCAACATGGCAGCTGACTTAATGAGAGAGAGATTGTGCATGGCAGAGAAAGTAAGCAAGATGGAAGTCACCGTCTCTTTATAGCCTAGTCTCAGAAGTGAAATCTCATCATTTTTTGCCATATTCTGTTTATTTATAGTAAAGTCACTAAGTCCAGTCTACTCTCAAGGGGATGGAATTACACAAGACTGTGAATACTAGGATGTGATAATCACAGGGAGCCATTTTAGAGGTTGTGTATCATGCTAGGCAATCATTAATCTGCTTTCTGTCACTATAGGTTAGTTTGCATTTTCTAGAGTTTTATAAAAATAAGAAATCTTTCACTCAGCATAATTATGTTGAGATTCATTTATATTGCATCTATCAACAGTTCTTTTTATTTTTTATTGCCGAGTGGTATTCCATTGTGTGGATATACCAAAATTTGTGTATTCATTCACCTGTTGATGGACATTTGAGTAATTTACAGTTTGGGCTATTACAAATAAATTTGTTATGAACATTCATCTATAAGTCTTTGTATGGAGATATACTTTCATTCTCTCAAGTAAATATTCAGAATGGAAAAGGCTGGGAACACTTGGCAGCTACATATGTACCTTAAAAAAAATATACAACGAACTCTTTTCCCAAGAGGTTGCATCATTGCTATGGGCAGTCATTTTAGCAGTTTATTTTCTTTTATTTATTTATTTTTATTTAAGATGATTTAAGAACAACATCTCCTTTCTTCACAATATGACTACCCTATATACTCTTTTATATTTTATTTTCTATTTTTCTGACAATTTTTTTGTTTATTTAATTTTTTTAATGAATATAATTTATTGTCAAATCAGCTTACATACAACACCCAGTGCTCAACACCTGAAAAACATATAATCCAGTGAAGAAATGGGCAGAAGACATAACAGACACTTTTCCAAAGAAGACATCCAGATGGCCAACAGACACATGAAAAGATGCTCAACATCACTCTTCATCAGAGAAATACAAATCAAAGCCACATTGAGATACCACCTCACACCAGTCAGAGTGGCTAAAATGAACAAATCAGTAAACTACAGATTTTGGCAAGGATGTGGAGAAACGGGAACCCTCTTGCACTGTTGGTGGGAATGCAAACTAGTGCAGCTGCTCTGGAAAACAGTGTGGAGGTTTCTCAAAAAATTAAAAATAGAGCTACCCTATGACCCAGCAATAGCACTAGTAGGAATTTATCCAAGGTATTTTAGCAATTTAAATAGCTGTGTAGCGATATCTCACTGTGGTTCTAATTTGCATTTACCTAAAGATTAATGATGTTGAAAGTCTTCATGTGCTTCTTTGTTATCCGTATGTATTCTTTGGTGAAGTATATTTTCAAGTCTTTTGTCCCAGTTTTGGTAGGTTGCTCATTTTATTATTTAGTTTTGAGACTTCTTTGTGTATTTAGGACACATGTCCTTAGCAGGTATATGATTTGAAGGTATTTTCTTTTAGTCTATATTTGCCTTTTATTCTTTTAACAGTGTCTTCAAAGAGCAGAAATTTTAGATTCTGATGAAATCCAATTTATCAATTTTTCTTTTTTAAAAAAAAATTTTTTTTTCAACGTTTATTTATTTTTGGGACAGAGAGAGACAGAGCATGAATGGGGGAGGGGCAGAGAGAGAGGGAGACACAGAATCAGAAACAGGCTCCAGGCTCTGAGCCATCAGCCCAGAGCCTGACGCGGGGCTCGAACTCACGGACTGTGAGATCGTGACCTGGCTGAAGTCGGACGCTTAACCGACTGCGCCACCCAGGCGCCCCTATCAATTTTTCTTTTACAGAAAAGAAAAAAATGTGTAGCTTTGGTGTCATACCTCAGAAATCTTTGCCTAATCTAATGTCACTAAAAGTAGTTTTAGTGTTTTCTTCTTATGTTTTCTTCTAAAAGTAGTTTTAGTATTTATATTTAGATCCATGATTCATCTTGATTTAATTCTGTAAATGAATTGAAGTCCATGTTCTTGCATATAAAGAGCAAATTGATCCTGTATCACATATTGAAAAGAATATCTTTCCTCCATTGAATTGCCTTTGCACCAAATGCTGAAAATCAATTGTCCATATGTGTCTAGATCTATTTCTAGATTCTATCTTTTTGTTTCATTGATTTACATGTCTGTCTTTACTGCAATACTTCTGTGGCTTTATAGTAAGTCTTAAAACCAGGCAGTACTAGTCCTCCCACTTTTTTTTCTTTTACAACTTTATCTGGCTCTTCTAGATCTGTTGTATTTCAATATGAATTTTAGAACTAGCTTGCCAATTTATTTAATAAAAAGGCTTTTGGTACTTGGATTTGGATTGCATCAAATCTATACAACAATTTGGGAAAAATTAATGCCTTATTGAGTCATCCAATCCATGAGCACATTATATCGCTCCATTTTTTTAGGTCTTCTTTAAATTTTCTCAGCAATGTTTTGTAGTTTTCAGTGTTCAGGTCTTGTACATCGTTTGTCAGATTTTTCCCTAAGTATTTCACATTTGTTTATGCTACTGTAAATGTTATTTTCAACTTCTTTTTTCAAGTTTATTTATTGTGAGAGAGAGACAGGTGCGGTGAGGGGGAGGGTGGTGCAGAGAGAGGAGAGAGAGAATCACAAATAGGCTCTGCACTGTCAGCACAGAGCTGGTCGTGGGGCTCAAACTCACGAACAATGAGATCATGACCTGAGTTGAAGTTGAGTCCGATGTTTAATCAACTGAGCCACCCAGATGCCCTGGTATTTTTGACTTCTAATTGATCATTGCTAGTATGTAGAAATACAATTGATTTTTGTATATTGATTTTGTATCCTGTAACTGTGGAAACATTAATTCTAGTAGTTTTTTTTGGATAAATTCCATTAGATTTTCTACACAGAATATCCTATCATCTGTGAATGAAGGTTGGATGCCCTTTCTTTCTTCTTTCTTTCTTTCTTTCTTTCTTTCTTTCTTTCTTTCTTTCTTTCTTTCTTTTTCTTTCTTCCTTCTTTTCCTTAATTGCACTGGCTAGGACCTCCAATGTAATGTTGACTAGAAGTAGTAGGAGCAGGCAGCCTTGCTTTCTTCTTGTTCTTAGATATTAACTGTAGGTTTTCCATACATTTAAATTTTTTAAAAAGTTAATTAATTAATTAATTTAGAGATGGAGGGAGGGAGGGAGGGAGGGAGGGAGGGAGGGAGGGAGGGAGGGAGAAAGCGTGTGAGTAGGAGAGGGGCAGAGAGAGAGGGAGAGAAAGAATCCCAAGCAGGCCCCATGTTGTCAGCGTGAAGCCTGATTTAGGACTTGATCCCATGAGTGGTGAGATCATGACATGAGCTTGAAACCAAGAGTCAGACACCTAACCAACTGAGCTACCTGGACACCCCTTCTATACATTATTAAAAATAATGTTGAAGACCTCTCTTATCCTATTTTGATGGAAAGATTTAAAAAAAATTTAATTCCAGTATAGTTAACATACAGAGTTATATTAGTTTCAGGTGTACAACATAGTGATTCAATAATTGTATACATTACTCAGAAATCATTATAAGTGTACTCTTAATCCCCTTCCCCTATTTCACAGCCCCCCCCCCCACCTTCCCTCTGGTAATCACCAGTCTGTTCTCTACAGTTGAGTCTGTTTTTTTGGTTTCTCTCTTTTTTTCTTTGTTTTGTTTCTTAAAATTCTGCATATGAGTGAAATCATATGGTATTTGTCTTTGACTTATTTCACTTAGCGTTATACTCTCCAGCTCCATCTATGTTGTTGCAAAGCAAGATTTTTATGTCTGAATAATATTTTATTGTATATATATATACCACATATTTTATCCATTTATCAATTGATGGACATGTGGGATGTTTCCATAATTTAGCTATTTTAAATAATGCTGCAATAAACATAGAGGGGCACCAGTTTTCATTCCCACCAATAGTGCTAGACAGTTCATTTTTCTCCACATCCTTGTCAACACTTGTTGTTTCTTACGTTTTTGATTTGAGTCATTCTGACAGGTATGAGATGTCTCATTGTGGTTTTGATTTGCATTTTCCTGATGATGACTGATGATGAGTATCTTTCACGTGTCTGTTTGTTGGTCATCTGTATGTCTTTGGAGAAATGTCTGTTCATGTCTTCTGCTAGTTTTTTAATTAAGTTATTTGGTTTTTAGTGTTGAGTTGTATAAATTCTTTATATATTTTGTATACTAACCCTTTATCAGATATATCATTTGCAAACATCTCTGATTCTGTAGGTTGCCTTTTAGTTTTATTTTTTGTTTATTTTGCTGTACAGAAGTTTTTATTTTGATGTAGTCCCAATATTTTATTTCTGCTTTTGTTTCTCTTGCCTCAGGAGACATAGCTAGAAAAATGTTGCTATGGCCAATGTCAGAGAAGTTATCGCTTGTGCTCTCTTCTAGGATTTTTATGGTTTCGGGTCTCACCTTTATGTCTTTAATCCATTTTGAGTTAATTTTTGTGTATGGTGAAAGAAAGTGGTCCATTTCCATTCTTTCGTATGTAGCCATCCAGTTAACCCAATATTATTGGTTGATGAGACTTTCTCGTTGTGTATTCTTGCCTCCTTTGTCCAATATGCATTGACTATATAATTGTGGGTTCTCTATTCTGTTCTACTGATTTATGTGTCTATTTTTGTGCCAGTATCATACTGTTTTTTGATTACTAAGCTTTGTAGTTTATCCTGATATCCAGGATTGTGATACCTCTGATTTTGTTTTTCCTTTTCAAGATTGCTTTGGCTATTCAGGGTCTTCTGTGGTTCCATACAAATGGTAGTATTATTTGTTCTAGTTCTGTGAGAAATACTGTCGGTATTTTGATAGAGATTGCATTAAATCTGTGGGTTTCTTTGGATAGTACAGACATTTTAACAATATTTGTTCTTCCTTTTAAAAAAATTTAAAAAAAGTTTATATATTTTTCAGAGAGAGAGAGAGAGAGAGCACAAGCAGGGGAGAGGCAGAGAGAGAGGGAGACACAGAATCTGAAGCAGACTCCAGGCTTTGAACTGACAGCACAGAGCCTAATGCTGGGCTTGAACTCATGAGCCGTGAGATCATGACCTGAGATGAAGTTGGATGCTTAACCAACTGAGCCACCCAGGCACCCCTCAATGTTTGTTCTTTGAATCCATGAGCGTGGAGTATCTTTCCATCTGTATGTGTCATCTTCAATTTCTTTCATCAATGTTTCATAGTTTTCAGAGTCTTTCAGGTCTTTCATCTTCTTGGTTAACTTTATTCCTAGGTAGTTTATTATTTTTGGTGCAATTATAAATGAGATTGTTTTCTTAATTTCTTTTTCTATTACTTCATTATTAGTGTATAGAAATGCAATGGATTTCTGTATATTGATTCGGTATCCTGAGACCTTACTGAATTTATTTATCTGTTCTGATAGTTTTTTGGTGGAGTCTTCTGTGTTTTCTCTATATAGTATCATGTCATCTGCAAATAGTGAGTTTTACTTCTTACTTATGAATTTGGATGCTTTTTATTTATTTTTCTTGTCTGGTTGTTGTGGCTAGGATTTCCAGTACTATTTTGAATAAAAGTGGTGACAGTGGACATCTTTGTCTTGTTCTGATCTTAGGGAAAAATCTGTCAATTTTCCACCTTTAGGATGATGTTAGCTGTGGGTTTTTCATAGATGGCCTTTATTATGCTAAGGTATGTTCCCCTTAAACTTACTCTGTTGAGGGTTTTTAAAAATTATGAACAGGGGCACCTGGGTGGCTCAGTCGGTTGAGCAGCTGACTTCGGCTCAGGTCATGATCTCACGGCTCGTGAGTTCAAGCCCTGCGTCAGGCTCTGTGCTGACAGCTTGGAGCCTGGAGCCTGCTTCATATTCTGGGTCTCCCTCTCTCTCTCTCTCTGCCCCCTCCTGCTCACGCTGTCTCTCTCTGTCTCTCAAAAATAAATAAAATAGGGGCGCCTGGGTGGCGCAGTCGGTTAAGCGTCCGACTTCAGCCAGGTCACGATCTTGCGGTCCGGGAGTTCGAGCCCCGCGTCAGGCTCTGAGCTGATGGCTCAGAGCCTGGAGCCTGTTTCAGATTCTGTGTCTCCCTCTCTCTCTGCCCCTCCCCCGTTCATGCTCTGTCTCTCTCTGTCCCAAAAAGAAATAAACGTTGAGAAAAAAAATAAAATAAACAGTAAAAAAATTTTAAAAAATAAATAAAAATTATGAACAGATGTTGTAGTTTGCCAAACACTTTTTCTGCATCTATTGAAATGATCATGTCATTTTTATCCTTTCTCTTGTTGATGTGATATATCATGTAGATTGATTTGCAAATATTGAACCACCCTTATGATCCAAAAATAAATCCCATTTTATCATGGTGGATAATTTTTAAATATATTATTGGATTCAGTTTGCAAATATTTTGTTGAAGATTTTTGCATTTATGTTCATCAGTGATACTGGCTTATATATATGTGTGTGTGTGTGTGTGTGTGTGTGTGTGTGTGTGTGTGTGTGTTTTGTCTTTATCTGGTTTTGGTCTCAGGGTAATGCTGGCCTCATGGAATGAATTTGAAAGCTTTCCTTCCTCTTCTATTTTTTGGAATAGTTTTAGAAGAATAGGTATTAATTTTTCTTTAAATGTTTGGTAGGATTCACCTGTGAAACCATCTGGTCCTGGACTTTTGTTTGTTGGGAGTTTTTTGATTACTGATTCAATTTCCTTGATGGTAATCAGTCTGTTCAAATTTTCTATTTCTTTTTGCTTTAGTTTGGGTAGGTTATATGTTTCTAGGAATTTATTCATTTCTTCTAGGTTGTCCATTTTGTTGGCATATAATTTTTCATGATATTCTCTTATAATCCTTTGTATTTCTGTGGTATTAGTTGTTATTTCTCCTCTTTAATTTCTAATTTTGATTATTTGAGTTCTCTTTCTTTGATGAGTCTGGCTAAAATTTTATCAAACTTCAGTTTGTTGATCTTTTGAAAGAACTAAGCTTCTGGTTTCATTGATTAAAAAAGAAGGCTTGTTTACCTTCTATTTCATTTATTTCTGCTATATCTTTATTCTTTCCTTTCCTTTACTGGGTTTTGTTTTTTCTCTTTCCAGCTCAGGTAGGTGTAAAGTTAGATTGCTATTTGAGATTTTTCTGTAGGTAGGACTGTATTCCTATAAATTTCTCTTTTAGAACTGCTTTTGCTGCGTCCCAAAGATTTGGGACTATTGTGTTTTCATTTTTATTTATCTCCATGTATTTTTTAAATTTCCTCTTTGATTTCCCAGTTGAATCATTCATTGTTTAGTAGTATGTTATTTAAACTCCATGTATTTTGTTCATTCTAGATTTTTTCTTGTGGTTGATTTCTAGTTTCATAGAATTGTGGTTGGAAAAGATGCATGGTATAACTTCAATATTTTTGAATTTATTGAGACTAGTTTTGTGGCTTAACATATGATCTATTCTGGAGAATGTTCCATGTTCACTTGAAAAGAATGTGTATTCTGCTGTTTTAGGATAGAATGTTCTGAATATATTTGTTAGACCCATCTGGTCCAGTATATCATTCAAAACCATTGTTTCCTTGTTGATTTTCTGGTCAGATGATCTATCCGTTAATGTAGGTAGGGTGTTAAAGTTCCCTACATTATCATATTACTTTTTTTTTAAGTTTATTTATTTGTTTTGAGAGAGAGGGAGAGAGAGAGAGAGAGAGAGAGCATGAACAGGGGAGAGGTAGAGAGAGAGGGAGAGAATCCCAAGCATTCTCTGTGCTGTCAGTGTGGAGCCCAATGCTGGGCTTGAACTCACAAACCCTCTGATGGATCAAGAGTTGGATGCTTAACTGACTGAGACACACAGGTACCCCTATTATTGTATTACTATTGATTACTTCCTTTATGTTTGTTATTAGCTGATTTCTGTATTTAAGTACTCTCATGTTGGGTGCATAAGTATTTACAATTGTTGTCTCTTCTTCTTGGATTGTTCCCTTTACTATTATATAGTGTCCTTCTTTGTCTCTTGTTAAAGTCTTTGTTTTAAAATCCATTTTATGGGGGCACTTGGGGGGTTCAGTTGGTTAAGCATCCAACTCTTGGTTTTGGCTCAGGTCATGATCTCATGGTTTCATGGGTTTGAGCCCCACATTGGGTTCTGTGCTGGCAGATCAGAGCTTGCTTGGGATTTTCTCTCTCTATCTGTCCCTCCCCCACTCATGCTGTCTCTGTCTCCTTGAGAATAAATAAATAAACTTAAAAAAAAATCTAGGGGGGCTTGGGTGGCTCAGTCAGTTAAGCATCCAAATTCAGTTTATGCCATGATCTCACCATTCCTGACTTGGAGCGCCATGTTGGGCTCTGTGCTGACAGCTCAGAGCCTGGAGCCTGCTTTAGATTCTGTGTCTCCCTCTCTCTCTGCCCTCCTCAACTCACTCTGTTTCTCTCTCTCTCAAAAATAAATAAACCTTAAAAATAAAATAAAATAAAATAAAATGAAATCTATCGTGTCTGCTGTAAGTATTGGTACCCCGCTTTCTTTTCACTTCCATTTGCATTATCAATGTGTTTCCAACCTTTCACTTTCAATCTGCATGTGACTTTAGGTCTGAAATGAGGCTCTTGTAGGCAGCATATAGATAGGTCTTGTTTTCTTTATCCATTTTGTCACCCTATGTCTTTTGATTGAAACATTTAGTCCACTTACATTCAAAGTAATTATTGATGGGTGTGTACTTATTGCCATCTTGCTACTTGTTTTACAGTTGTTTTTGTAGTTATTCTCTGTTCTTTTCTTCTCTTGCTCTCTTCTCTCATGGTTTGCTGGGTTTCTTTAGTGATATACTTGGATTCCTTTTTTATTTATTGCATATCTATTACTGGTTTTTGGTTTAGTGGTTACTGTTAGATTTATATACAACATCTTAGATAGCGGTATATACTAAGTTGATAGTTGCTTAAATTTGAACTGTATCCTTATTCTTCTCCTCACCATGTTTTAGGTATATGGTGTCATACTTTATATCCTTTTCTTTTATGAAAGCCTTGACTTATTTTTATATATATACTTACTTTTCCTGCTTTTGCATTCCCTACTTTTCTTAATCCTACTTATGGTCTTTTCTTTCCACTCAGAAAGTCCCCTTTAGCATTTCTTTTAGAACTGGTTTAGTGCTCATGAATTCCTTTAACTTTTGTTTGTCTGGGAAAATCTTTTTTTTTTTAATTTTTAATGTTTATTTATTTTTGCATGACAGGGAGACAGAACATGAGCAGGGGAAGGTCAGAGAGAGAGGGAGACACAGAATCTGAAGGAGGCTCCAGGCTCTGAGCTGTCAGCATAGAGCCTGTCATGGGGCTTGAACTCACGAACCATAAAATCATGGCCTGAGCCAAAGTCGGATGCTTAACTGACTGAGCCACCCAGGCACCCCCCTCCAGTGTATTTTTAATTTCAGTTATTGAGTTCTTCATCTCTGATAGGTTCTTTATACTTTTTATCTCTTTGTTGAGAGTCTCACTGAGGTCCTCCACTCTTCTGAAGTCCAGTGGGTATCTTTATGATCATTACTTTAAATTCTCTATCAGGCATATTAGTTATCTCTGTTCTGTTTAGCTTTCTTTGCTGTGATTTTTGCCTTGTTCTTTCATTTGGGCATATTCTTCTGTCTCCTCATTTTGTCTGACTCCCTGTGTCTGTTTCTGTGTGTTGGAAAAATCATCTATGTTTCCTGCTCTTGAAAGTAGTGACCTTATGAAGAAGAGGTCTTATAGTATCTGCAGTGCAATGTCCCCTGTTCACCAGAACTTGGTGGTGACAGCTTCAGGGCTGTCTTTCTTTTGTTACTATTATTATTTTTAATGTTTATTTATTTTTGAGAGAGAGAGAGAGAGAGAGAGAGAGAGAGAGAGAGAGAGAGCGCATTAATTGGGGAGGAGCAGAGAGCAAGAGAAACAGAATCTGAAGCAGGCTCCAGGCTCTGAGATGTCAGCACAGAGCCCGATGTGGGGCAACTGTACTGTTACTTTTGGTATATATATATATTTTTTTTTCTTTTTTTTTTCATCTTTTCTCCCCTCAGAGCAGAGAGTCCCCCTTAAAATTTCTTGCAGGGCTGGTTTAGTGGTCACAAACTTCCTTAATTTTTGTTTGTCTGGGAAACTTTTTATCTCTTCTTCTATTTTGAATGACAGCCTTGCTGGATAAAGAATTCTTGGCTGCATATTTTTCTGATTCAGCACACTGAATATATCCCACCATTCCTTTCTGGCCTGCCAAGTTTCTGTGGATAAGTCTGCTGCAAACCTGATCTGTCTTCCCTTGTAGGTTAGGGACTTTTTTCCCTTGCTGCTTTCATGATTCTCTCCTTGCCTGACTATTTTGTGAATTTGACTATGCTATGCCTTGTTAATGGTAGGTTTTTGTTGAATCTAATGGGGGTCCTCTGTGCTTCCTGGATTTTGATGTCTGTGTCTTTCCCCACGTTAGGAAAGTTTTCCGCTATGATTTGCTCACATACCCTTCTACTCCTATTTCTCTCTCTTTCTCTTCTGGGACCCCTATGATTCTGATGTTGTTCCTTTTTAATGAGTCACTGATTTCCCTAATTCTTAAATCATGCTCTTTTGCCTTAATCTCCCTCTTTTTTTCTGCTTCATTTTTCTCCATAATTTTGTCCTCTATGTCACTGATTCTGTATCCATCCTTGTCACTGTGGCATCCATTCGAGATTGCAGCTCAGTTATAGCATTTTTTATTTCATCCTGACTAGCTTTTACTTCTTTTATCTCTGCAGAAAGGGATTCTAATCTATTTTCGACTCTAACTAGTATTCTTATTATTGTGATTCTAAATTCTGGTTCAAACATCTTGCTTGTATCTGTGTTGGTTAAGTCTCTGGGTGTTGTTTCTTCCTGCTCTTTCTTTTGGGGTGAATTCCTTTGTTTCATCATTTTGAAGGGAAGGAAGGAATTAATGAGCTAAAACAATTCAAATTAAAAAAATTAAAGCTAAATAATATTAAAATTAAAAAATTAAAAACAAACTCACACATACAAAATTGAATAAATGATGCTAGATCCTAAGTGTGTTTTGGTCTGAGTGTTGAAAGGGGCTTGATAGATTAGAGAAAAAAGTGGAAGAAAAAAAAAAGGAATCGTTTGAAAATTTCAAAAAAATGAATACACTGAAGTAGACTAAAATGAAATTATGGAAGTAAAATAGAATTTAAAAAAATTTACACAAAAGTAAAAATATAGTAGAAAAAATTAAAGAAAAATATTTTTAATAAAAATTGAAAATAAAAATGGATTTTTTTCTCTTTCTGTATTCAAGAAAAAGAAAAATGAAAAGGAGCAAAAAGAAAAAAAAGAAAGAAAATTGAATAGATGGACAGAGGAACGGACTGAAAAATGACTGAAATTACTTTGTTTTCCCCTAGAAGTCAAATTATGCAGTGCTTTATAGTCCATAAACTAAGCAGGCAGAGAAACTTGTGTTCCTGAAGAGCGAGGTTAGCCCAGTTGGGCGGGGCTTAGTGTAACAGCTCCGTTATCCACTAGATGGTGCTGCTTAGCTTATTGGGGTGGATTGTTGTGGTGCTTGTAGGTGTGTATGTGCATGTGCAGGAGTAGTGAAAATGGCCTCGCCCAGCTACTGGGTCTCTAGTATTGGAACTCTGTTCTCCCCAGTCTGCAATCATGCACCTGTCCTTTGTCTTGGCTTCCTTCCAATCCCTGCTTTCACACATCCGTGACCAAGCCCCAGGCAGCCCCTCCATCCTGAGTTTTGTCTCAGATGCAAAAAAACTCTCAGATGTTTTTCCCGACCCCTTACTTCTGAAGGACTGTGGCTTGGATCCTTTCTGCTGCTCTGTGGAGGGTCTCACCAAGCAGTGGCCGAATGCCAGTTGCACCCAGGAATGTTTGCTGGACCCTGATGCTGCTGGTGCCCAGAGAATGTGGCCGAGTGCCAGCCCACACCAGAAAAAGTTCGCGAGATAGTATAGCAGCAGCATTTCAGGGACTATGGAAAATCACAACACACATCTGGCACCAGGCTTCACCCTTAATGACCTTGTTCCAGCACCAGCAAATGTGGCTATTCTCCTGAGTCCACTGGGGCCTTGTCTTTGAGGGACCCACACAGCCTTTCCCAGGTGTCCTCCCAGCAGGGGAACTGCCTCTCCCCCACGTAGCCTGAAGACTCCCGGACCCCACTCTGCTCCTGGGGATTCGCCCTTCCCACCAGAGCACCACCAGGTATCGAGCTGTGGAGTTTCAGACTCTGTGCTTCCCCTGTTGATAGTCTTAATGGAATTTAAACCCTCTCCTTTCTCCTTTCTCCTTTCTTCTTTCTCCCTTTTTAGTTCAGTCCCTGCAGCTGTTTCCACTTTTGCACTTTTTGTCCAGTTGCTTTTGGGGGGATGCTTTTCCCGTATCCTCCCCTCTCCCATCCCCATCCTCTCTCCACATGCAAAAGTGGCTCCCTGCCCTCTGTGGCTTCTCTCTCCCCAAGTTCACTTCTCCGTGCTGTGTACCTGCTGAATTCTGTGGTTCAGGTTGTGCAGATTGTTGTGTTAATCCTCAGATCAGTTTCCTAGGTGTGCAGGATGGTTTAGTGTTGGTCTGGCAGTATTTCATGGATGCAAGATACACAAAAAACTCCCATGCTATTCCACCATCTTGGTTCCTCCCCCAGACTTGATGATTCTAAGAACTTGTGACATTTGCCCCACTAGTTTCCAAAGCCAAATGTTATAGGAATTTGTCCTTTCATTGCCTGTGGTTTCTGGTGTGAGGATCTATTTCTCTCCCCTCTTTGCATTTGTGGCACTCCTACCTCCTGCAGACAGTCCTGTGGGTCCATTTAGTTCTCAACTGTGTCTCTGCCCTTCCTACCCTCTTCTATGTGGCCTCTTCTCTACAGTTAGCTGTGGAGTGTCTGTTCTGCTAGGCTTCAGGTCATTTTCTGCTTTATTCACCCCAATGTGGATGTTATCCTGTATCTGCAGGATGAGGTAAGCCTAGGATCTTCCTACTCTGCCTCTTCCCCAGAAGTCTTCTGGCAGCTTTGTTTTTTCATCATAAAATGATACTGGATTTTGTCAAATGCTCTTTATGCATCTAGTGAGATGATTATATGGTTTTTTCTTTTTTATTGATATGACTCATATGTAAAAAAACAGAGTATGAGAAAGGAACATTATAGGCCCACATCACATGAATAACAAAGTAGAAATCCCAAAGAAGAGAGTAACAAACAGAATTTTATAATAGGTAAAAAAGATAATGCCTCATAATCAAATGGGATCTATTCCAGGAATTCAAGATTGATTTAATATTAGAAATACTATTAGTGGGGACAGAAAGAGATTCATTTTTGCACTACCCATTTCCTTTTGGTTTTGATTTTTAAAGATTAATTTTAAAATGAAATTTTTATAAGATATGATCATAAGACAACTATAATTATATATATAAATGAATTTTTATCTTGTAATTATAAAAAATATTTACATGGTTCCAAAGTCAACTCTGTAACACAAGGTACATTCAGAGAAGTCCAGATTCTGTCCTTGTCCTCTCCACTACTTTTCCTCCCTTACTTTTTGGGTGATCATTAAAAAAAGTTATGATTTATCTTTCCATTAAAATATGTCTCCTGCTCCATTTTAGATGAATGGTAGCATACTATACACACTTTTACCATCTTACTTTATTTACTTAAAAATATATCTTGGAAACTTCTGTATAGTAGTATTTATAAATGGTTCTTATTTCTTTTTACAGCTGCATATAATTCCATTATATAAGCATACCATAGTTTATTCAACAATCTCCTATTGTTGGGTGAGCAGTGGGCTTTTGCAGTTACAAGTAGTTCTGTAATGAATAACCCTGCACTTGTGTCTTTGGTATTTTTTACCATTTTATCTTTGGAATATATTCCTAGAAGTGGGGTTGGTGGGCCAAAAAGTAAATGCACAGATAATTATGTCAATATTCTTTCCTCAGGAATTGTACAATTTTGCATTACCACCAGCAAAGAATGAAAATGTCCATTTCTCAGAGCTTCACTAACAGATTGTGCTGTCAAAATTTTGACTTTTTGCCCATCTTGTAGGTGGGAATGACATCTCAGTTTGCATTTCTTTATGAGCAGGGTTGAACATCTTTTCTTATGGTTAATAGCCATTTGTATCTCTTTTCTGTTAATGGTGTGTTCATATCTCTTGCTTATTTTCCTACATTATTTTCTGGGTTTTTCTATATAGTTGTGGTCTTCTCTATTTTAGAAGTTTTTTTTAATATTAGGGATATTAACTCTTTAGAATATAAGTTGAAAATATTTTCCCCAGTGTGTTGGTTCAGACTCTTTTCCCAACAGAAGTCCAGAGGTAGGTGGTTGCCATCATTGGCTCAGTGGCCTGACAGTGTCAGTGCCAATCTTTCTGAGATTCTCTAGGAATTTCCCATAGAGTCACATTGTGACTCTGTTGAAGGCAGGTAGGGCCAGGAAGAGATGGCTCCAGAGACACATGTCCCTTTTATTAGGGAGGCAAAAGCTTTCTCAGAAGCTCCCAATAGATTTGCATTCATTCAATTAGCCAGAACTAGGTACCTCTCACCCCCAGCTTCAGAGAAAGCTGGGAAAGAAAATATCTCATTTTTCCAGCCTGTGGAGTGGAGGCGGGCAAGAAGAGAGAGACTGGAATGCATGTTGTGTTATCCAGCCAACCAACACAAACAGGAATGAGCAAGTTTAGGTCAAATGGAAGACTCATCCTTTCTCCCATTCTGTAACATGTCTGTAAATCGACAGGGAGTTAGTAGCTGGGCTCACGACTCCAAAAGGGAATTCAGTCTTGTGTCCAGGGGAAGGTTCCTGTGGAAGCCAGGTTATTGTGAACTAAGGAGCTGAGGAAACAGGGCAAGGGAGAATAGACTGGTGTTCAGAGAAGTTTGACTGTGGAGGGTGGAGAAAGTATCAGGATAACTCAAGAAGATCTGGGTCTAAGGATGACCAGAGATAATGTGCTTTAAAATATGGAGAAGTCTTGAAGGAAGATTTTGATGAAACATGGAAAGGGAGTAATTGATAGAGGAAGGTTCTGGAGGGAATAGGATGTTGTGAGAGCAGTGACAGGTGTATAGGTGTGTTTGTGGTGGGAGAAAAAGTAGCTCTGCCTCTGAGGTTGAGAGCAAGAGAGTGCAAAGCATCTGGAGCAATTTATGTGAATTATATGCAGATCCCGTCCTTCAGAAAGTCACAGTCTGAAAGGGAGATGAGACGTTATGTGTTATGTCTTCAGGAAACTTGGCTTAAAGATAAAGAAACATATTCAATAGTTTACGTTAAAGGCCATTGTGAAATAATAGAAAAAAAGTGAAAGAATAGAAAAAAAGTATTTATATACATATCTGCCCCTGTTCCTGGCACAGAGTTCCTAAAGCCCTAGTAATTTCCTAAGTGATAGGAGTGTCTTTTGTTCTAATGAGGTAGCACTTGATTGGTTCCTGGATAGGGGCTGGTCACCAGAAAGACCATTAGGAGCTTGAAGCTTTCAGCCTCCCTCCCCATCCTCCAAGAAGGGGAGAGATGCTGGAGATTGAGTTAATGATTGAGCATACCTACTCCACACCAACTTCAAGGGGACTGAAGCTCCTATATTTGGGGCTCTTCTGGACTTTGCCTTATATATCTCTTCATCTGGATCTTTATCTGGATCTTTTTTCATATCCTTTATTATATGATAAATTGGTTAAGTGTTTTCCTGAGTACTGTAAGCTGTTGTAGCAAAAGACTGAACCCAAGGAGGAGGTCATAAGAAACTCAGATTTATAACCTGTTCGTCAGAAGCACAGGTGACATCCTAGATTCATGAGTGGCATCTGAAATGGAGGCAGTACCCTTGAGCCCTTAATCTTTGGGGTCTGAGCTAACTCAGGTTACAGTCAGAACTGAATTGACTCAGATACCCAGGTGGTGTCACAGAGACTTGCTTGATGTGGAACCCCATGCTCTGCCCCAAATCTGGTGTCATAAGTGTTGTGAGTGTGGTAGTGGTGTGAAATTGGTAGAGGAGAGGGGCGCCTGGGTGGCTCAGTGGATTAAGTGTCTGACTCTTGGTTTGAACTTAGGTTATGGTCTTGCAGTTTTGTGGGGTCAAGCCTGCATAGAGCTTTGTGCTGGTAGCATGGAGTCAGCTTGGGATTCTCCCTCTCTCTCTCTCTCCCCCTCCCCCACTCATGCTGACTCTCTCTCTCTCTCAAAGTAAATAAACTTACAAAAAAGTAGTAGAGGAGAAATACAGAAGTGTTTTTCCTATACAGCCTGTTTATTAGAAAGATACAAAGAAATATCAAGGGAATCCAACTGAGAGGTCTTTAAAAAAAAAAGGTTTATTGTGAGGTACCTGGGTGGCTCAGTTGGGTGAGTGTCCAACTTCTGCTCAGGTCATGATCTCACAATTTGTGAATTTAAACCTCTGTCAGGCTCTGTGCTGATAGCTCAGAGCCTGGAGCCTGCTTCAGATTCTGTATCTCCCTCTTTCTTTGCCCATCCCTCACTAGTTCTCTGTCTCTCAAAAATAAATGAAAGCATTAAAAAAACTTAACAAAAAGCTTTATTGAGATATATATTTTGCATACACCTATTTAAAGTTTAGTGGATTTTAGTATATTCACTAAGTTGTGCAATGATCACCATGATCTAATTCTAGAACATTTTTAACGCCTCAAAAAGAAATCTTAGAATTAGTCATGCCCCATTCCCACTAACCCCAGCCCCCCACTAGCCCCAGGCAACCACTAATCTACCCTCTGTCTCTATGTTTATTCTGTACATTTCACATAAATGCAGTCATACAATATGTAATATGTTATGTCTGGCTTCTTTCATTTAGCGTAATGAAAGGTTTCAAGGTTTATCACTGTGATGGTGTATATCAATACGTCATTCTTTTTCATTCTTGGTTCTTTAGACTTTTTGGCTACTGTGAATGATGCTGCTGTGAACATTTGCACATGTTTTTGTGTGGATATATGTTTCATTTCTCTTGGGTATACACCTAGGAGTAGAATTGCTCAATCATATGGTGTAAGGTGGGTGTATGGTGGTATCTTGGTGAAGTTTTGATCTGCATTTCTGTAATGATTAATGATGCTGAGCATCATCACATGCTCATTGCCACATGAATTGTGAGCCCCCCCCCCCAATTAATATGTTGAACTCCTAACTCCCAATGTGATGATATTATAGAGATGGGATGTTTGGGAGATAAGGTCATGAAGGTGGATTCCTCATGATGGGATTAGTGCCCTTATAAGAAGAGACACCTGAGAGCTCTCTCTCTCTCTCTCTCTCTCTCTTCCTCCCTCACACACACACACACACACACACACACACACACACACACTTCAGCTATTTGAAAGCCTGGGAGAGGGCTCTAGCCAGGAACCAAGTCACCTAGCACCTTGATCTTAGACCTCCCAGACTCAGTAATGGGGAGAAATAAATGTCTGTTGTTTGAGCTAACCAGTCTATGATACTGTGTTGTAGCAGCCCAAGCTAATACATAACCTAAGAAACCATTGTCTAGCCCAAGGTCAAGAAAATTTACTCCTATGTTTCTTCTAAGAATATTACAGGTTTATCTCTTACATGTAGGATGATTATTCCATTTCGAGAATTCAATTGGCTGTGCATGGATTAGGGGTCCACCTGGTGTAATTAATTGTGGCCAGGGAGATGAAGTCCTGAGGTCCACACAACTGCCTTTTCTGGGACTGTGGACAGAGCTGGAACCCTAAGGGAGAATCCTCCCAGAAGCAGCCTCTGAGGCAAGGATTTGAGTGCAAGTGATTTATTAAGTGCTCCGAGGAGAAATCAGCGAGGGAGTGGGGGAAGCAGTATCAGAAGGGGAAGAAGCCAATGAAAGGAAGGATTTCAGTTGAAGTCCAAACCTCTGCCTGACCCCTTGGGGAGACATGGAGTATAAATTGCATCCGAGAGTTTGCAGCTACTCAGGCAAGAGAGGTGGGCTTTGTAACCTTGTACCAGCCATTGCTGGAGGGTGGGAAGGGGATGAGACATAAACTCCCCGACCTGTAACTCTGGATATGTGGATTTGTGCATAGCAGCTCCAGGAGCCCAAGGGCAAGGTCTGAAGAAGGTCACAGCTGCAAATAATTAGCACTAACATACACAGAAGCGAGGGGGTGTGCACACGGCACTGGGAAAGGGGCTCTGAGAGGGGGCTGAGGGCATCCTCCACATGACATGGCAGGAGATAGAAAATAATTGTGACGTCAGAGATGCAGATGAAAGTGCTGGGGAGTTATGGGAAGAGGTTTCCTTCTCTTTTTTGCCGTGTTGTGTGATGAGAATTCTATTGTGACTTTCAGAGACGCAGAAGTGCCCTTAAGATGCTACAAGGGTCTCCCGAAGGCAGATAGAAATCATCCTTTTGAGACACTACCAGAACTCTTCTGATTACTTGTGGGCTCTCAACTCTCTGGTGACTTCTCACAGGCACATTCTGTCCTTGTTACCTGCTGGCATGTGCACAGCATGGAGACCCGCTGCCTGCTTGGGAAGTCTGGGGTAGATCCTATAGATCCCCGGTGTCTGTCTCTGCCCAGCCCCCAGGTAGTGAGTACAATCCTTGCCACCTTGTACCTTTCTTTAAAAATTTTTTTTTAACATTTATTTATTTTTGAGAGACAGAGATAGAGCACCAGCAAGAGAGGGGCAGAGAGGGAGATACAGAACCGGAAGCAGGCTCCAGGCTCTGAGCTGTCAGCACAGAGCCCAACGCAGAGCTCAAAATCACGAACTGTGAGATCATGACTTGAGCTGAAGTCTGACGCTTCACTGACTGAGTCACCCAGCCGCCCCACACCTTGTACCTTTCCAAATGGTATCCCCTGCCCGTCATGCCCCAAATAACAAGGCTGTCTGTTCTACCTCTTTAAGAAGCTCATTTCTACATATACTCCTGGTGTATTATGGGTAGATGTAGTGATACAGTTAACAAGTCTCTAATGTGGACAATTATAACCTAGACTGCAGCTTGGCTTAGTTCTCTCCCACTCACGTGCACAGACTGATTCGGTAACACACACCCGCTCACAATTATACTCTCGTGTCTGAGAAACTACCATACCCAGGCCTCACAGGAAACAGACCAGAGCTGTGCACATGCATGCACACACAGGCACGCGGACGCCCACGGGCCCTCACACGCTTTCAGAACTGTTTACTACAGGAGATGTGTTTGGAGTGCCTTCCCAGACAACACCCCTTTGTAGAAAGGACCTGCCACTGTATCTGTTGAAGAGGTGGGTCAAGGTGGCTAGGTTTGCAGCTGGTGGTCCTGCCCCTTCTCTGGCCAGCTATGGCTAACTGCACCAGATGGTCACTTGCCCTTGGGTTCCATAAGCACAAATGCTTTTAGGGATTCTTTGGTGGCAAGAAGCAGAAACCAACTTAGGGTGTCTTAGGAATCAGAGGAATCTGTGGAACACAATGGCAGGACAGGCAGAAGGGCATTGTGAGGGACTGGAACCGAAACCAGAAGCCATCTTCAACCCAGGCAGCTTGCCTTCCCTTCTTCCTTTTTCTCTCTGGGACAGTGAAGTTTTCTCATCTCTCATCTGCTTCTCTTTTCTGTCTGGCTGAAATACCTGTACTCAAATCACTTGGAGCATTTATTAAAATTCAGAGTCCCCGATCTCTGGGAATAGAGCCAAGGCGACTACGTTATTAACAAACACCCCGGGTGATCCCTTGGCAGGCAAAGGTTTGAGAACCACCATTCCAAAGAGCTGCATAATTCAAACATTGACATGTCTTTGAGACAAGTCCTTCTGGACACACCACTGCCAATTTAGTAAAATACACATACCTGTGTCTCAATCCCAAATTTCTTGGAGAGAGAAGCAGACTGATGCGGCATGAGTTTGCTCTCCTGGTCTGATGGGCCGTGGCTGTTGTTGAGCGGGGCAGTTTGGTCCGATCAGAAGATGCAGACTCTGACAGGTTGGAGAAACTGACCAGCTGGTCTGTTACAGCAGTTTCCGACTCCTTATAATTAATTCCCTTTTACTTAAGTGGGCCGGGGTGGGCTTTTTATACTTAAATGACTCCTAAGGTGTAAGTCCTTAGAAACACTCAGACACACATTCTCACTGCACACACACATGTGTGCACACCAGCTGACAAGTACACACTCATCATCTGGGGCACTGTGGGAGAGGTTTGTTCTGGTAATGATCTCTTTGCAGCTCAGTAAGACTATAAAAAAGGTGGGGGACCTTTATTAATTATATATCTTCCATTCAATGAAACATAATATTTAATTTAAATAATTGCAGGAGGCCACTTTGATACTTTGATTTACTTCCCAGAACACATGGTTCCTCTCCCTCTCTGGCCTGCTGAGCTGATGTCTCAGGATGAAAGACCAACCTGGTCTGTCCCTTTCACAGGATTTTTGTCCTAAAAAATGATGAACTGCTTCCCTGATGTATAAAGCAAACAGTGCAGCCATTTCACCAGCTTTGAAAAGGAAATGCCAGGGAGGTATATTCATTCTATCTTTTATAAACAGCAGATTGGAGAGATGATGCTTATTTAGAATAGGATGTTTCTGTGTTACAGCTCAAGAGGCTGCCTGGAGGAGGCAGGTGTTCTGTGCGGACAGCCCCACAAGTGTGTTAATGGTGGATGTTGCTTCCTAATCTTCTCATCAGATTGGCTGTGTTTCCTGATCTTGGCTGCACCTTACTTTGTGCTGGGGACCGTCCATCTCTGTGGGATCTCAGTAATCAAAAGAGAAACCATTTTCTGCTGGCCCTGCCCTCAGCAAGGTCTCCAGAGGTGAAAAGCTAGTGCCCTGGTGACAACCCCCAACCCCTGTAACACCACAAAACCAGCTACATAACTCAAACCCTGCCAGGTCAGGCTAGAAATTCCTCTTTTGACAAAAGCTTCCAGAGTTCAGGTGGCCAGTGGGCTCATGCCAGCACTGACTGGAAGAAGGGATCTCAGGATCCTTCCTTAGCTGAGAGCTTCCAAGGCAACGCATCTGGCTGAGTCCAGGCCAGCTGGCTGAACACATCCCTGGAATTGCCTCTCTCTCCTTCCTGAAAGACGAGAGACTTGACACCAAATGTAGGTCAAATTTGTGTCCAAGATTCTTTTCCCTTTTTTTTCTAAGACAGAGTCTGGGAAGTAGCTGGCTGGAGCAGTTTGGAACAGGGAGGAGGGAACCTAACACTGACACATCAGAGACAGCGGCTGGTGTGCAGACATTGTTGTACTTGACCCTCACCAGTCTTGTGACCTAGGGATGCTTAGCCCCACTTTAGAGATAAGGAAACAGAGGCTCTGAGGAGTCACTTGCTAAGGTCTTCCAGTTACTAAGAGGCAGAGCCAGGATTTTAAGCTACATTGTCTGGTTCTGGACAGCCTCCCTCTTCCATTGTAGCTGCTCTATGTGAAAGGTAAGGTGAAGGTTCTCCTGATCTGGGCTGGTTCTCCCAACTTCTAAGGGCTCACAGCCATGGAGGAGGGGCCTAAGTAGGGCTTACAGGCTCTGCAGTTTCCACCAGTAAGCTGCCACAGGGCCCGGCTGCTTTATTCCACATCCTTGACTATTCTCTCCTGTGCTTCGTCTTCTGCCTTTGCCAAATAACCTCCAAGCGATCTGATGTTAAAACCACAATGGCAAAGAATGAAACCTGGACCTTTATCTGCTGCCAGCCACCATTTTATCTCTATGGGCTGATGTACCCCCTTTCTCAACTGAGCTCCTTCCAAACTTATCCTCACATGATGTCCCCACTTCCTCACCATCCTCTTTTGTCCCATTCCAGTCTGGCCTTCTCTCCCTGCTCCGCTGAAATTGCCCCACCATAGCCACCAATTACCATCTTGTTGATGAATTCATTAGACACTTTCCATTCTCATATTATTTGGCTTCTCAGCAGCATTGACCTTTTGGCCTCTAAGTCTCTCTTATTACTCTTTCTCTTCCTTCTTTCCTTCCTTCCCTCCCTCCCTCCCTCTCTTTCTTTCTTTCTCCATAAGAACGCATTCTCTGGATGTTCCTCCAATCTCTCAGCCACCCCTTCTCAGCCTCTTTTTTGGGCTACTTCTCCTCCATTCTAACCTTTATTTTTTATTTTTTAAAAAAATTTTTAACGTTTCTTTATTATTGAGAGAGAGAGAGAGACAGAGCATAAGCAGGGGAGGGGCAGAGAGAGGAGGAGACACAGAATCTGAAGCAGGCTCCAGGCTCTGAGCTGTCAGCACAGAGCCCGGCGCGGGACTCGAACCCACCAACCACGAGATCATGACCTGAACCCAAGTCGGATGCTTAACCGACTGAGCCACCCAGGCGCCTCTCCTCCATCTAAACTTTAAATGTCCGGGTTTTTCAGGGCTGGCATAAGCCTCTTCCCATCTCATTCCACATTTGCTCTCCAAATTCACCTACTTCCATGACTTAAATACCTCTAAGCTGTTGCTGATGCCCAGAGTTCAGATGATTTTTCTGAGCTCCAGATCCATGGATCCAATTGTCTGTGTTAAAGCCTGGGAAATTTTCATGCAACAGGCCAGATAGTAAATATTTTAGGCTTTGTGGGCTAAATGGTGTCTGTTCCAACTACTCAACACTGCCATTTTAGGCATGACAACAAGTGGGCACGGCTGTGTTCCAATAAAACTTGGTTTATGGACACTGAAATTAGAATTTTATACAGTTCTTATGTGCTGGGAAATATTATTCTCCTTTTGATTTTACCAATCATTTAAAAATGTAAAAACCAGATGTGGTCCGTGGACTCTAGTTGGTGGCCCCTAGTCTCTCTGTTGGTTCACTTGGATGTCTGGTAGACATCTCACACCAGCATGTCCACAATGTAACTCTGAACTTCCATCTCTAGGTCTCAGTGTCCCTAGCGCAGCAAAGGACAACTTTAGACTTTTAAAAAACTGTTTATTTAGTTACTGTGTGAGAGAGAGACAGAGCGATAGAGAGAGAGAAAGAGAGCGTGTGCAAGCTGGGGAGGGGCAGAGAGAGAGGGAGAGAGAGTCCCAAGTAGGCTCTGTGCTTGACAGCACAGACTTGAGCCCACAATGCAGGGCTTGACCCCACAAACTGTGAGATCATGACCTGAGCAGAAACCAAGAGTTGGGTGCTCAGCTGACTGAGCGAGTCACCCTGGTGACCCAAGGACAACTTCAATATTCACAGTTGCCTGGGCAAGTAATTGGAGAGTCATCCTTGATGGGTCCCTTTTCTCACTCCTGCTGTCAATGTTCAATCAATGTCCTATAGATTCTCTTTCTTAAATACATGCAGAAGATAATATTGTGAAGTATCTGCCGTGGTTTTTATTCTGGGAATTTGAGTTGACTCACTCTCTCATGCCCTGCAAATCTTTTCTCCAATGCCACCTTCCGCATTAGGTCTAGCTAGATGCCCTCTCTCCATCCCTGAGTCCTTTGCCCTGTTTTTTTTTCCCTTCTCCTTTTGCATTTTTCACTTGCAAATGTACTGTGAGATTTACTACATGTCGTTGTTATTGTTTCTTGACTGTCTCTCCTGGTTTGAAAGTCAGCTCTCCAAGGGAAAGGATTTTTGTCTATTTTGTTCATTGCTATGTCCCAAGTACCTAGAACATTGCACATAGAAGGGACTCAACTAACATACGTTGAATCAATGAATGTTGCTGAGGTGTAGATTTCTTCATGGGGAAGGCAGGACTGGCTGAGACAAAGGAAGTCATTGCTATTCATAAATGGGACTCTTCAAAGAATTTGTTCCTTGACCCTAACTGCATATAGAACCATCTGGGAGCTTTAAGGATCCTGCTGCCCAGGTTAAGCCCCAGCAGACCAATTAAATCAGAAGTTCCTGGAATGGGAACTTTTCAGGTCCCTGCAAAGTTCAGCCAAGGTTAAGAACCACTGCTTTAAAGCAATGGGAATTATAATGGTCATAAAGGCAAAATTTTCATTTATGAAAGTCATGCTTTGTGATGGAGGAAAAAACATGTGTGGGCTCTGAAGATCCTGAGCTCAGAGAACTGGGTGTTTAAGCAGGGAAGAAAGTAGATTACGGCACAGGAGAGAAAAATTCAGGCAAGAGATGAGGACCAGTGTTGGGGGCTGGTACCTCAGGTCCCGTGTTATGGCTAATACTGTGGATAGGTTTGGGGATGTAAAGGTGGGAAGGGACTTTTTATTAACCCCTTAACTTTTTATTTTGAAATTATTTCAGATTTGTAGAAGAATTGAAGCCAAAATAAAGCACAGAAGTTTCCCACGTACCTTCACCTCACTTCCCATAATGTTACCATGCTGCAGGACCATAATACAAGTAGAGAAACCAAGACATAAAACACTGATACAATATTGTTAAGTAATCTACAGACTTCATATGAATTTCACCAGTTTTCTCAACAATGTCCCAATCTAGGGTGCCACATTGCATTTAGTCATCAGGTAGTCTCTTCCAATCCGGGACAATTTCTCAGTCTATCTTTGTCTTTCATTGAAAAATACTTACCAGCTGAATCTGTAGAATATCCCTCAATTTGCGTTCTTCTGCTGTTTTCTTATGATTGGACCGAGGTTATGCATTTTGGGCAAGAACACATCAGAAATGGTGTGCCCTTCTCGCTGCATCGTATCGAGGGTAGGTTCTGTCAATCTGTCTTATTAATGGTGGACACTAATCTTGATCCCTTGAGTAAGGTGGTGGCTACAGGTTTCGGTTGAGGGGTCTTTTGTCTCACTTCTTCTAAAACTTTGTGAACCTAAACAGTGGAATATTGAGGTAGGGAAAACCTGGGTAGACTCTCATTCCACCTCACCTAGAGATTCCTTCACTTTCAGTGGTTTGTGAAGGGGATAAGAAAATGTTCCTGTCCCCCTGGAGAGGGGCCAGGCAAGTGTCTGGTGATGGAAAGCTAGCATGACTGTTAGGGGACCCTGGAACAGAGGCAGTGAGAAGGACAGTGCAGGATGGAGATGGGGTCAATCTCAGAGGACTGCTGGGGCCAGCCGTAGCAAAGAAGGGTGGTATGTCATGAGGGAGTAGACCACTATGCAGATTTTCCTCTACTTATGATATGATCACATCCCAATAAATCCAGCGTAGGTTGAAAATACTGTGTTGAAAATGTGTTTAATGCTCCTAACCTACCAAGCATCACAGCTTAGCCTGGCGTACCTTAAACGTGCTCAGAACACTTACAGTGGCTTACAGTTGGGCAAAATCATCTAGCACAAAGCCTACTTTATCATATAGTATTGAATACCTCATGTAATTTGTTGAAAGTGAAAAACAAAAAATGAAAAACAGAAAAGCGATGATTGTATGGTCATAGAATGGTTGCAAGTGTTGTTGACCCTCCGGATGGTGAGGCTGACCAGGAGCTGTGGGCTCACTGCCAGCATCATGAGAGAGTATGGTACCACTTACCGCTAGCCCGGGAAAAGATCCAAATCCAAAATTCAAAGTAGAGTTTCTGCTGTTTTCTATTGCTTTTGTACCATCATAAAGTAAAAAATCACTGAGTTGAACCATCGTAAGTCAGAGACAGTCTGCACACTTAATTTGCTGAGAAAATGGGCCACATGTCACACCAATGGATAGTGTTACAGGAATGGAGCGAGGGCCAAGACTGGCACCCACACAAGCCCAGTTGCTCTGCAGTGCTCAGCAAGAGCCAGAGGACAACATATAGACCGGGAGCCCCTTCCCTGACTCCATAGCGTTTTCCAAACCATGCAAGCTCTCACGTGTGTTTTTCCTTCGTGTTACTTTCACTATTGTCATTACGTGGTTTTTGAATCATTGTTTGGATGATTATTTGCTGTTTAAACTGTAAGGTCTATGAGGGCAGGAACCCTGTCTGTGTCCCTAGAGCCTAATACAGTGCCTGGCACACAGGAGTGGATATTTATTGACTGAATGAAGACCTGAATAAATGGGGGTCCTGGGCTGAGGGGTGGGGGCAGGATTCTAGGCACAGAATCTGCTTCCATAGCCCACCAAGATGCTGTAAGAAGGAGGGAAGACCTCCTCTTCAGGTGCCCTTAGGACTGGGACCATGCATGCTTTTGCTCAGTTTTGCTGATTTGCATGTGTCTGGTCTTGTCTCCATACGGCCAGACAATGCATGGGATTCTTCAGCCTGAGACACAGGTCTGTGGGGCTGGCCACATGTCACATTGCATCCTCCATACTCGGCTCTGTTGACACCCAGGGGACCTTGTCCTGGTCAGGCGTTCTCCCAGCTCTCTTCCCATCCCCCCCTTGTCCTTCCCATTGACTGCAGGACTTCCTCCACCTCCCTCCAACAGGGGCCCTTGCCTTTCTGTCTCTGGACCTATAAAAAGTTACTTTGGCCTCAATCAACAGGCCGCCTGTAGTGGAAGTTGACATTCATTTGTGTGTTTCTTTAATTAATACGTGCCTCACCTACCAGACTGTAATTTTCAAGTGACAGTCACGGTTTTGTTTTATCCTCCATGGTTTGCACATTGACTGGTACGAAGTGGGTCCTCATTCAATAACTGCTGACTGAATGACAGGTTCCCCCCTCCCCACGCCCTGAAAGCAGAGGTCCTATGAAAACCTGTGTAGCCAAAATGCTGTGACACAAAGAAGCAATTGCCATGAATTTATATGGAGGTATTTTTAAGTGTTCCCAGACCCCAAAAGTAATCCCTCTTAGGCTTTTCTGATACCTTAGGACACAGCTTGCTCAGGGAAGCACATAGTAAATTGAGATAAAACACAGATGCTCATGGACACAGCTCAGAGCTCTGGCGGCCTGACTCTGGGGTGCTGAGTATAGTTCCCGGAAAGGGCCTTGGCGGGGCCACTGTGACTACTTGGGGCACCCACTGCCTCACTGCAAAGTAAATGCCAAACACTATTTTAACTTTTTGCCTTAAAAAATTTTTTTTAACGTTTTTATTTACTTTTGAGACAGAGAGCAACAGAGCATGAGCAGGGGAGGGGCAGAGAAAGAGAGGGAGACACAGAATCTGAAGCAGGCTCTAGGCTCTGAGCTGTCAGCACAGAGCCCGACGCGGGGCTCGAACTCACGGACTGTGAGATCATGACCTGAGCAGAAGTCAGACGCTTAACCGACTGAGCCATCCAGGTGCCCCAACTTTTTTTTTTTTTTAAATAAAAGTGAAAATCCTCTTTGGACTGTTTTCTGTTAGTGAAAGCAGGTACTAATGCAGGTGTTTTTGTAAAAGTGAAGTGATGTAACCTGAACTTTCAAAAAGTGGAGGATGCCTGTAATGGTTGTGGCTGGCAGAAACTGCCCCCCAGTGACCCCTAACTCCTGGTAAGCATGCCTCTGTGTAACCCCCTGCCCTGAGTGTGGGCTGGTCCAGTGAATGGCAGAAGTGATGGCTATCACTTCTGAGATTATCTTATAAAAGTCCGTAACTCTCATCTCTCTCTTGTCTTGACCCGCTTGCCTTGAGGAAGCCATCTGCTGTGTTGTGAGCTGCCCTATGGGGAGGCCCATGTGGCGAGGAACTGAGGGTGGCCTCCACATGACACCCAGTGAAGAACCAAGGCCCTCAGTCTACCACCTGGCAAAGAACTGACTCCTGCCAATAGCTAGGTGAGTTGGGCCTTGTGATGGCCGTAGACTGGCTGACACCCTCTTTGTCACTTTGTGGTAGACTCACAGCCAGAGCATCAACCTAAGTTGTACCCGGGTTCCTGACCCATAGAAGGATGAATGTTGTTCATTGAAGTCACTGAGTTTTGGGGTTATATGACAACATTGCTATGTACAGATGACTGATACAACTGCTGGATGATGCAGTCCATTGTGTGCACTGAAGCATGCCCTCCACAGAGACTCCCCTCCACATAACTTAGCCCCCATCTCGGCACGTGTGTGCATACCCCTCCCTCCACAACTGCTGGAACCCTAAGAGGCATTTGCCCTTTTTCTACTTTTGCTACCTTACAATCCCATTTAGGTGACAGCTGTTCAATAATTCTCCTGTGTTGGGCCAGAGCTCCAGGCCCACTTGGAAGCCAGACCTGGCCCTGCCACAGAGCCTCTCATCCTTATGGACCCCCTGCCCAGCTCTGTGTCACCGCTGAGGCCAGAGTTACCAATTGCCCAGCAATCCTGTGAGAGCAGCTCAGTGTGAAGGCTGGGCTGGATCCAGTCTGAGGAGAGTGGCGGGAAATAGGCGATCACAGGGGAGGTTGTCCCTCACACACCCCCCAGTGCCTGCCCCTGCCCCACACAAGGCCTGCCTGTGCTCCTGAGGCAGCTTAGCTCCTCTTCTGCCAGCAGAGAGGGAATAATAGGGGGCTGTTCTCAGCCTGGAGCCCTCTACCAGGCAGCAGTAGGCAGTGGCCGCACACACTCCCTCCCAGGCTGGCAGCTGGCTGGGCAGCGAGAACATGGCAGTCCGTAACAAATAGGAAATCCTCTTTCTCTTCACTTGCTCTGTCACAACCTCCCTGAGGCTCTGGAGGAAAGCCTCTCTTAGCCCAGGACTCACAATACCCTTCTCTGGGAGTCATTCCTCTAAGTAGGATCACTGTACGAAAGGGTCAGTGGAAAATGCTCACATTTCTGGTGCTAGACAGAGGGCTGGTATTCTAGAGGTCTCTAAATCCAGGCAGATTTGCTGAAAATAACATGCGTATCCTTCACTGACTGGCAAGAAGAGATCCAGAAAGCCCTTGTTTTCTGCCCCTCATCCCTACCATCCTACCATCAATTCAGAGGTTGCTGCCTTGCTCTGGGTCTAATGGGGTTATCTGGAGTCCACTGCTGATTTCCTTGGGAAGGATGGTTGAGGAACACCTGCAGGCAACTTGTGTCTTGCTTAGCCAGACTTTATTCTCTCCTTGGCCCTGCTTTCTTTGGGCAAAATATGGGGAGAATTGGAGCTCTCCCGCCAGGGAAAATGAGCAGTACAGGCAGGTTGAAGAACCGAGTCATCTAGATGGACTGTCTGAATGGATCCTCAGGGCCCTCTGAGGCTGTTTGCTTAGCGTAGTCCTCAGGCTTTGGGCAAGGCCAAAAGCCCTCAAGTTACGCTTCCCATAGACAGTGCCAGGGCAGCACTCTCAGCTGTTGATCCTACCTGTCACCCCTGAGGAGCCTGCTGCTTCAGACCCCAGAGAGTGGGGGCAGGCTCCCAGTCTGACAGGTTCTCACTGACACCAGCACAGTCATAGGCACTGACTGGAGACAGGTGCAGTGGGGCGGTGGGGGCTGGAGTCTTGGTTGAAAAGCAAAGCTGAGATGGCTTTAGAATGATTAATGGTGAATCTTGCCACATGTCCCCAGAGCCTACACCCTGCACGGTATGTATTGTGTGCTTGTGTATAATGGCAATAAAAGTGGGGACTCCTACCTGGCCAGTCTTCATGGGTAAAGGAATTGAATATTTCTCCTAATACAAATCTATCTATCCATCCATCCATCCTTCCATCCATCTATCCATCATCTGCCTACCTATGTACTATTATCTACCTCTCATCAATGGCCAAGTGGCTCTGCATATCCAGGAACTCATGATCGAGTTCAGGAGACCAAAATTACAAATGGCGGCAGTGGGGCAGGTGGTGGGCTCTGGTTGGTATCAGATAGGGGCGCCATGAATGATCTGTGCTCAAACACACGCCCTTTGCACCTGTTTTCCAGCCTCCCAAAGTCCTAGACCTTCCACTCTGAGGCTTTCTCTTAGCCTCTTCCTTCTTCTCTCCCCTCTTCCCCAGCTTTCTAGGAGTCTTTACTCTGCTGTCCTACAGTCTTGGAAAACCCCAGTTTCATTTGGGCTCAATCATTTGCCTTCCTCGTGCCTGCACAGACACTCTGAGCCCTGCATGAAGACTGCATTATACACACATGGTCTCCAGCCAGCTGGTCCCTCTAGTAATGTCTAATAATTCCTTTATGTTTCTGTAGAGCCTTCTGCTTCCTGTTCTCCACACAGGCCATTTCAGTTTTGTCCTCAAACCTCCAACCCCACCATTCCCCTGCCTGTTACCTCTCAGCCACTATCAGCAATCCCCTTGCTGTCACCTCATGGATAAAATCCTCCCATCTTCCTGTCTTCGCACCTCAGATTGGTCTGAACCTGCATCTGTATTTTCCTCTTACCCTCTTGTTACCATGGTGGTCTGTGTCCTAGATTCCAGTCCCTCTCACCTTCCCAGCAACTCATCCCCCTCCCTCGCTTACAGCTGCAATCTTTACCTCTCCATCAGCCTCTTGCCATCAACATTTAAATATGCTCAAGTTTTTGTTGTTTTTTTTTTTAAAAGGCTTTGGTTAACACTACTGCATCCTCTCCATCTGTCATCCCCTCTCTTTTCTCTCGTTCACAACCAAACTTCTTGAGTGTTTCCTATACTCATTTACCACATTCCTTGCTTACTCCTCAACACTTGCTCATAAAATTTCTACTCTCTCTTGTCTACTGAGACTTCTTTTCTCAAGATCACCAAGGATGTTCTGGTGCCAAAGCCAGTGGACACTTCCCATTTCTTTTTCATTTGATCTCTAAGCACCACCTGACGCCGTTGACCACTCCTTTTTTACAAGTCTCCCTTGGCTTCCATGACCTTGCTTTCCTGTTTTCTTCCTATCTCTCTGGTCACTCCTCTTCAGTCTTCTTTAATGCTCTCTCTGACTATTGCTCAAATGTTCCTGCTCTTGGAGACTCTGCCATACTCCCTCTGCTCTTGTTAGGCTACCTAACTTTAGCTAACCTGTTCTGTTAGCATCGGATCTTGATGACATTTATATAGTGAGGACTTTTGGTGGCTAATGAAAGAGACTCAATTCACACTGGTTCAAGGAAAATTAAAGAGAAATTTTTGGCTAGCATAACAAGTGACTTTAGAGGTGGCATTGACTTTGGGCATTTCTTGATCTAGGGACACAGATGATGTCAGGCCTTTCTTTCCTCCATTTCCTCCCCTGGCTCTGTTTCTTGGTCCATTGGCCTCATTCTCTTTTACTGCAGACAGGCTTCCTTATGCAGAGGGGGGAAGGGCAGGAGTGAATGTAGACAGCTCAAGGTTTTATCATCCTAAATAGCCACTTGGGAGGAAAGAAAGAACTTCTGTCTCCTAATATTGTTATTTCATTCCCAGGAAAGGGCTCTGGTTAATCCAACTAGAGTCACATGCCTACTCAGCAGACTACACGGTGAGTTTGAGGTGGTAGTGGAGATCTGTAATTGCCAGTGCCCCAGGAACACAATGAATTGTAGAAGTACAGCTTTTTAAGGAAAAATGAGGTACTATAACCAGAAGAAGGGAGAGGAGTATAGAATGAACAAGCCTGATATTCTCTGTAGTTTATTCTTTCAGTCTAGATTTTTCTCCTGTGTTTCAATTTTAGCCATGTGATAGATGCCTCTGCTTGGATGTCTCAAACTCAAGAAGTCTTTGCATGGATATCCTAGGAAATATATCTTGAGTCAAAATGCATAGGATAAGGCTTTTTAAGGGGCTATACTTCCAGGGTAGCAAAGAGCAAGAGAAAAAAGGTAAACGAGGAAGGGAAAGAAGGAAGCAAACATAAGGTGGTATGTTACCCAGTGTGGTGGGTTGAACTGTGTCCCTCAAAAAGATATGCTGAAGTCCTAACCCCCAGTACTTGTAAATAGGACCCTATTTGGAAATAGGGTCTTTGCAGATGCATCTACTTAAAGGAAAGTTTTACTGAAATAGGGTGGGCCTTAAATCCAATATGTTTGAGGCCCTTATAATAAAAGGAAAGGACACACAGAGACACAGACATAGAGGGGAGAAAGCCATGTGAAGACAGAGACAGAGATTGTAGTGATGCTGCCACCAGCCAAGGAGAACTTTGGGCCACCAGATGCTAGAAGAGGCAAGGAAGGATTCTCTCCTAGAGCCTGAGAGGTAGCACAGCCCTATCAACATCTTCATTTTAGTCTTCTGGCCTCCAGAACTATGAGACAGTGGATTTCTGTTGTTTTAAGCCACCCAAGTACTTTGTTATGGGAGTCCTAGGAAACCACTACCCCAAACTAGCCACAGCTTCATTAAAAAAATGCTTGGGCACACGGAATGTCTTCTAGACAGGGCTCATAGAAGAACCATGCCTAGGAACACTCCTTTGGGGTAAGAGACACAGAAAGATGTATCTGGCAGTTTCTTCCTTTCTCCTGCACTTCCCCATGAAAGGCCAGGTCTGAGCATTAACTCTCATACATTTCTGGGTTGTGTTAACTGGCCCCTCCAGGCATCCACTGGAGAATCCAAACCACAAGCTTCCAGTTTGGTGTTTCAGATGACCCTAAAATTGATCAGAGAAGCCATTGTCTAGAATGGATCCAGCCAAGTAAGTTCAAGGAAGGCTGGAACTTGAAGGATCTATTGATGCAGACAAAGTGGGATGAGGCAGGGAAGCTGCAGTGTGTCCTAGTATACAAAGAACTGGAGATGAAGCATCACCTGGGAACCCGCTTGATAAGCAGCAGGACCTGGGTGGAACAGAATTAACCATTTGTGACAGCTGCCTGTGAAACATGTAGAGAAGGTGCTGGTGGTGAAGATACTCAAGTCCGCTACCTGTCTACCACATAAGGAGCCAGTGTCCTTGCTACAGCTACATGAGAAGCAGTTCAAATAGCTAAAGAGAATTGCTCCAATGCCCGTGTGATTTGGGATGAGGCAAGTGGGCACCAGTGATTGCACCTGGGCAATCCCCATTGAACAAATGACTAAGGCCTGGGGAGCAGGCGGGGATGAGCAGATCTTGGGGTGTGTGCCTAACAGGATCTGGGATAATGTCCGAAATGCATTTATCATCACCACCACCCCCCCAAGATCAAACCTGCTATTTCTATGCTTCCTGATTCAATAACCTGAGCCAGAAACTGTAGAGTTGTCCTTGACTTTTCCTTTCTCCCCCATGTTCATTCCATTGCCAAGTGCAGTCAATTCTGCCTGCAAGATCTCCTCTCTAGATTCTGACCATTTCATTCCATCTGTTTTACAAAACTACTCTTCCAGGCTATCATTTTCTCTAGCTGGGATATTGCAATAGTCTCCAGATGGGCTCCTTACCTTTTGTCTTATCTATCTCCAAAATGTGTCCCTCTATGCAGCCAGCATGATCTTCCTGCAACACAAATGTAAACCAAGTTACACCCCTGCAGACAATTCTTCAAAGGCTCTTCATTGATCTTGGGATAAAGATCCAAACACGAGGGCCCTGCATGCTCTGGCTCCATGGAATCCTCTTGGCTTCTTGTCTTGCTGCTTCCTCTCTCGCTTGCTACAATGCAGCCACTCTGAATTTCTTATAGCCTTTCTACCTACCATGCTATGCTCTCACTTCCTCTCTCCATTCATTCACCCAGCAAGTGTCTGGTGAGTGCTTACTATGTTCCAGCACTGTTGTAGGCCCTGGGAATATAGCAGGGATGCTCTTACTCTTGACTGACTCTTGAGCTTTTGCACATGCTGTGCCTCCTGACTCAAATGTTCTGTGACAGACAATGGGAACTGGCTACTCAAGACCTTCTCTCTTGCCTTCCTCTCAGAAAGCTTGGAAAGTGAAGACTATTTCCCACAGTTTTGGCCAATGAGATCAAGTCAGAAGTCCATACAAATGGCATCCTTTCCTGAGTAAAAATTCTCGTTAAGGGAAATTGCCTTTCCCTCTTCTTTCCACTTGGAACATGGACGTGAAACCTAGGAGTACAATAGCTGTCCTGCAACTATGAGGAGGCAAGAATGAGGAGAGCGGCCTCCATGCTAGGGAGAGTGAATACAGATAGGGAAAGAGTCCGGTGTTGAGGCCACAATGCACAGTCGTTTAGGTTTTGCACTACACAACTCCAGGGGGCACCATTATCATAGACTGTGATATTAAGCTGCTGCACTGATCCTGGCACTGGTCTAATCTCCAAAGGGGTTGGGGTTGGGGGGAGGAGAGGAAGGAAGGAAAGGAAGCTTTGAATTCTATAAGCTGTTAATTTTCCCAAATCTCTTCTGTAACCAAACTGTTTCCATAATCCTTTGTGACTAGGTTTTTTTTTTGTTTTTGTTTTTGTTTTTGTTTTTTTTTTATATGAAATTTATTGACAAATTGGTTTCCATACAACACCCAGTGCTCATCCCAAATAGTTCCCTCCTCAATACCCATCACCCACCCTCTCCTCCCTCCCACCCCCCATCAACCCTCAGTTTGTTCTCAGTTTTTAAGTCTCTTATGCTTTGGCTCTCTCCCACTCTAACCTGTTTTTTTTTTTTTTCCTTCCCCTCCCCCATGGGTTCCTGTTAAGTTTCTCAGGATCCACATAAGAGTGAAACCATACGGTATCTGTCTTTCTCTGTATGGCTTATTTCACTTAGCATCACACTCTCCAGTTCCATCCACGTTGCTACAAAAGGCCATATTTCATTTTTTCTCATTGCCACGTAATATTCCATTGTGTATATAAACCACAATTTCTTTATCCATTCATCAGTTGATGGACATTTAGGCTCTTTCCATAATTTGGCTATTGTTGAGAGTGCTGCTATGAACATTGGGGTACAAGTGGCCCTATGCATCAGTACTCCTGTATCCCTTGGATAAATTCCTAGCAGTGCTATTGCCGGGTCATAGGGTAGGTCTATTTTTAATTTTCTGAGGAACCTCCACACTGCTTTCCAGAGCGGCTGCACCAATTTGCATTCCCACCAACAGTGCAAGAGGGTTCCCGTTTCTCCACATCCTCTCCAGCATCTATAGTCTCCTGATTTGTTCATTTTGGCCACTCTGACTGGTATGAGGTGATACCTGAGTGTGGTTTTGATTTGTATTTCCCTGATAAGGAGCGACGCTGAACATCTTTTCATGTGCCTGTTGGCCATCCGGATGTCTTCTTTAGAGAAGTGTCTATTCATGTTTTCTGCCCATTTCTTCACTGGGTTGTTTTTCGGGTGTGGAGTTTGGTGAGCTCTTTATAGATTTTGGATATTAGCCCTTTGTCCGATATGTCATTTGCGAATATCTTTTCCCATTCCGTTGGTTGCCTTTTAGTTTTGTTGGTTGTTTCCTTTGCTGTGCAGAAGCTTTTTATCTTCATAAGGTCCCAGTAATTCACTTTTGCTTTTAATTCCCTTGCCTTTGGGGATGTGTCGAGTAAGAGATTGCTACGGCTGAGGTCAGAGAGGTCTTTTCCTGCTTTCTCCTCTAAGGTTTTGATGGTTTCCTGTGTCACATTTAGGTCCTTTATCCATTTTGAGTTTATTTTTGTGAATGGTGTGAGAAAGTGGTCTAGTTTCAACCTTCTGCATGTTGCTGCCCAGTTCTCCCAGCACCATTTGTTAAAGAGGCTGTCTTTTTTCCATTGGATGTTCTTTCCTGCTTTGTCAAAGATGAGTTGGCCATACGTTTGTGGGTCTAGTTCTGGGGTTTCTATTCTATTCCATTGGTCTATGTGTCTGTTTTTGTGCCAATACCATGCTGTCTTGATGATTACAGCTTTGTAGTAGAGGCTAAAGTCTGGGATTGTGATGCCTCCTGCTTTGGTCTTCTTCAAAATTCCTTTGGCTATTCGGGGCCTTTTGTGGTTCCATATGAATTTTAGGATTGCTTGTTCTAGTTTCGAGAAGAATGCTGGTGCAATTTTGATTGGGATTGCATTGAATGTGTAGATAGCTTTGGGTAGTATTGACATTTTGACAATATTTATTTTTCCAATCCATGAGCAGGGAATGTCTTTCCATTTCTTTAAATCTTCTTCAATTTCCTTCATAAGCTTTCCATAGTTTTCAGCATACAGATCCTTTACATCTTTGGTTAGATTTATTCCTGGGTATTTTATGCTTCTTGGTGCAATTGTGAATGGGATCAGTTTCTTTATTTGTCTTTCTGTTGCTTCATTGTTAGTGTATAAGAATGCAACTGATTTCTGTACATTGATTTTGTATCCTGCAACTTTGCTGAATTCCTGTATCAGTTCTAGCAGACTTTTGGTGGAGTCTATCGGATTTTCCATGTATAATATCATGTCATCTGCAAAAAGTGAAAGCTTGACTTCATCTTTGCCAATTTTGATGCCTTTGATTTCCTTTTGTTGTCTGATTGCTGATGCTAGAACTTCCAGCACTATGTTAAACAACAGCGGTGAGAGTGGACATCCCTGTCGTGTTCCTGATCTCAGGGAAAAAGCTCTCAGTTTTTCCCCGTTGAGGATGATGTTAGCTGTGGGCTTTTCATAAATGGCTTTTATGATCTTTAAGTATGTTCCTTCTATCCCGACTTTCTCAAGGGTTTTTGTTAAGAAAGGGTGCTGGATTTTGTCAAAGGCCTTTTCTGCATCGATTGACAGGATCATATGGTTCTTCTCTTTTTTTTTGTTAATGTGATGTATCACGTTGATTGATTTGCGAATGTTGAACCAGCCCTGCATCCCAGGAATGAATCCCACTTGATCATGGTGAATAATTCTTTTTATATGCCGTTGAATTCGATTTGCTAGTATCTTATTGAGAATTTTTGCATCCATATTCATCAGGGATATTGGCCTGTAGTTCTCTTTTTTTACTGGGTCTCTGTCTGGTTTAGGAATCAAAGTAATACTGGCTTCATAGAATGAGTCTGGAAGTTTTCCTTCCCTTTCTATTTCTTGGAATAGCTTGAGAAGGATAGGTATTATCTCTGCTTTAAACGTCTGGTAGAACTCCCCTGGGAAGCCATCTGGTCCTGGACTCTTATTTGTTGGGAGATTTTTGATAACCGATTCAATTTCTTCGCTGGTTATGGGTCTGTTCAAGCTTTCTATTTCCTCTTGATTGAGTTTTGGAAGAGTGTGGGTGTTCAGGAATTTGTCCATTTCTTCCAGGTTGTCCAATTTGTTGGCATATAATTTTTCATAGTATTCCCTGATAATTGTTTGTATCTCTGAGGGATTGGTCGTAATAATTCCATTTTCATTCATGATTTTGTCTATTTGGGTCATCTCCCTTTTCTTTTTGAGAAGCCTGGCTAGAGGTTTGTCAATTTTGTTTATTTTTTCAAAAAACCAACTCTTGGTTTCGTTGATCTGCTCTACAGTTTTTTTAGATTCTATATTGTTTATTTCTGCTCTGATCTTTATTATTTCTCTTCTTCTGCTGGGTTTAGGCTGCCTTTGCTGTTCTGCTTCTAGTTCCTTTAGGTGTGCTGTTAGATTTTGTATTTGGGATTTTTCTTGTTTCTTGAGATAGGCCTGGATTGCAATGTATTTTCCTCTCAGGACTGCCTTCGCTGCGTCCCAAAGCGTTTGGATTGTTGTATTTTCATTTTCGTTTGTTTCCATATATTTTTTAATTTCTTCTCTAATTGCCTGGTTGACCCACTCATTCGTTAGTAGGGTGTTCTTTAACCTCCATGCCTTTGGAGGTTTTCCAGACTTTTTTCTGTGGTTGATTTCAAGCTTCATAGCATTGTGGTCTGAAAGTATGCATGGTATAATTTCAATTCTTGTAAACTTATGAAGGGCTGTTTTGTGACCCGGTATATGATCTATCTTGGAGAATGTTCCATGTGCACTCGAGAAGAAAGTATACTCTGTTGCTTTGGGATGCAGAGTTCTAAATATATCTGTCAAGTCCATCTGATCCAATGTCTCATTCAGGGCCCTTGTTTCTTTATTGACCATGTGTCTAGATGATCTATCCATTTCTGTAAGTGGGGTGTTAAAGTCCCCTGCAATTACCACATTCTTATCAATAAGGTTGCTTATGTTTATGAGTAATTGTTTTATATATTTGGGGGCTTCGGTATTCGGTGCATAAACATTTATAATTGTTAGCTCTTCCTGATGGATGGACCCTGTAACTATTATATAATGTCCTTCTTCATCTCTTGTTACAGCCTTTAATTTAAAGTCTAGTTTGTCTGATATAAGTATGGCTACTCCAGCTTTCTTTTGGCTTCCAGTCGCATGATAAATAGTTCTCCGTCCCCTCACTCTCAATCTAAAGGTGTCCTCAGGTCTAAAATGAGTCTCTTGTAGACAGCAAATAGATGGGTCTTGTTTTTTTTATCCATTCTGATACCCTATGTCTTTTGGTTGGTGCATTTAATCCATTTACATTCAGTGTTATTATAGAAAGATATGGGTTTAGAGTCATTGTGATGTCTGTATGTTTTATGCTTGTAGTGATGTCTCTGGGACTTTGTCTCACAGGGTCCCCCTTAGGATCTCTTGTAGGGCTGGTTTAGTGGTGACAAATTCCTTCAGTTTTTGTTTGTTTGGGAAGACCTTTATCTCTCCTTCTATTCTAAATGACAGACTTGCTGGATAAAGGATTCTCGGCTGCATATTTTTTCTGTCTAGCACCCTGAAAATCTCGTGCCAATTCTTTCTGGCCTGCCAAGTTTCAAAAGAGAGATCAGTCACGAGTCTTATAGGTCTCCCTTTATATGTGAGGGCACGTTTACCCCTTGCTGCTTTCAGAATTTTCTCTTTATCCTTGTATTTTGCCAGTTTCAGTATGATATGTCGTGCAGAAGATCGATTCAAGTTACGTCTGAAGGGAGTTCTCTGTGCCTCTTGGATTTCAATGCCTTTTTCCTTCCCCAGTTCAGGGAAGTTCTCAGCTATTATTTCTTCAAGTACCCCTTCAGCACCTTTCCCTCTCTCTTCCTCCTCTGGGATACCAATTATGCGTATATTATTTCTTTTTAGTGTATCACTTAGTTCTCTAATTTTCCCCTCATACTCCTGGATTTTTTTATCCCTCTTTTTCTCAGCTTCCTCTTTTTCCATAACTTTATCTTCTAGTTCACCTATTCTCTCCTCTGCCTCTTCAAGCCGAGCTGTGGTGGTTTCCATTTTGTTATGCATTTCGTTTAAAGCGTTTTTCAGCTCCTCGTGACTGTTCCTTAGTCCCTTGATCTCTGTAGCAAGAGATTCTCTGCTGTCCTGTATACTGTTTTCAAGCCCAGCGATTAATTTTATGACTATTATTCTAAATTCACTTTCTGTTATATTATTTAAATCCTTTTTGATCAGCTCATTAGCTGTTGTTATTTCCTGGAGATTCTTCTGAGGGGAATTCTTCCGCTTGGTCATTTTGGATAGTCCCTGGTGTGGTGAGGACCTGCAGGGCACTTGCCCTGTGCTGTGGTGTATAACTGGAGTCGGTGGGCGGGGCCGCAGTCAGACCTGATGTCTGCCCCCAGCCCACCGCTGGGGCCACAGTCAGACTGGTGTGTGCCTTCTCTTCCCCTCTCCTAGGGGTGGGATTCACTGTGGGGTGGTGTGGCCCGTCTGGGCTGTTTGCACACTGCCAGGCTTGTGATGCTGGGGATCTGGCGTATTAGCTGGGGTGGTTAGGCAAGGTGCACAGGGGCAGGAGGGGCAGGCTTAGATCGCTTCTCCTTAGGTGATCCTCTTCAGGAGGGCCCTGTGGCAGCGGGAGGGAGTCAGATCCGCTGCCGGAGGTTTGGCTCCGCTGAAGCACAGAGTTGGGTGTTTGCGCGGAGCGAGCAAGTTCCCTGGCAGGAACTGGTTCTCTTTGGGATTTTGGCTGGTGGATGGGCGGGGGAGATGGCGCTGGCGAGCGCCTTTGTTCCCCACCAAACTGAGCTCTGTCGTCAGGGGGCTCAGCAGCTCTCCCTCCCTTTGTCCTCCAGCCTTCCCGCTTTCCGAGCAGAGCTGTTCACTTATGACCTCCCCGACGCTAAGTCGCGCTTCTTGTGGGAACACAGTCCGTCAGGCCCCTCCGCTTTTGCCAGCCAGACTCGGGGGCTCTGCTTGGCCGGCGAGCCGCCCCTCCGCCCCGGCTCCCTCCCGCCAGTCCGTGGAGCGCGCACCGCCTCGCCGCCCTTCCTACCCTCTTCCGTGGGCCTCTCGTCTGCGTTTGGCTCCGGCGACTCCATTCTGCTAATCCTCTGGCGGTTTTCTGGGTTATTTAGGCAGGTGTAGGTGGAATCTAAGTGATCAGCAGGACGCGCGGTGAGCCCAGCGTCCTCCTAAGCCGCCATCTTGCTGCTTCTCCTGTGACTAGGTTTTTGAAACTCAGAGGCTGAAATCTACACATTCAATCAAAATTGCAATCAAAATTGCACCAGCATTTTTCTCAAAGCTAGAACAGACAATCCTAAAATTTATATGGAAACACAAAAGACCCCGAATAGCCAAAGTAATATTGAAAAAGAAAACTAAAGAGGGAGGCATCACAATCCCAGACTTTAGCCTCTACTACAAAGCTGTAATCATCAAGACAGTATGGTACTGGCACAAAAACAGACACATAGACCAATGGGATAGAATAGAGACCCCAGAGTGGACCCACAAATGTATGACCAACTAATCTTTGACAAAGCAGGAAAGAGTATCCAATAGAAAAAAGACAGTCTCTTTAACAAATGGTTCTGGGAGAACTGGACAGCAACATGTTGAAGAATGAAACTAGACAACTTTCTTACACCATACACAAAAATAAACTCAAAATGGATGAAAGAACCTAAATGTGAGACAGGAAATCATCAAAACTCCAGAGGAGAAAGCAGGCAACAACATCTTTGACCTCAGCTGCAGCAATTTCTTGCTTGACACGTCTCCAAAGGCAAGGGAATTAAAAGCAAAAATGAATTATAGGGACCTCATCAAGATAGAAAGCCTCTGGACTGCAAAGGAAACAATCAACAAAACTAAAATGCAACTGATGGAATGGGAAAGGATATTTGCAAATGACATATCAGATAAAGGGCTAGTATCCAAAATCTCTAAAGAACTTACCAAACTCAACACCAAGAAACAAATAATCCAGTGAAGAAATGGACAGAAGACATGAATAGACTCTTTTCTAAAGAAGACATCCAGATGGCCAACAGACACATGAAAAGATACTCAGCATCACTCATCATCAGGAAAATAAAAATCAAAACCTCACTAAGATATCACCTTATACCGGTCAGAGTGACTCTAAAATTAACAACTCAGGAAACAACAGGTGCTGGCGAGGATGTGGAGAAACAGGAACCCTATTGCATTGTTGATGGGAATGCAAACTGGTGCAGCCACTCTGGAAAACAGTGTGGAGGTTCCTCAAAAAATTAAAAATAGAACTACTCTACGACCCAGCAATAGCACTACTTGGAATTTATCCAAAGGATACAGGAGTGCTGATTCATAGGGGCACATGTACCCCAATGTTTGTAGCAGCACTTTCAACAATAGCCAAATTATAGAAAGTGCCTAAATGTCCATCAACTGACAAATGGATAAAGAAGATGTGGTTTATATATACAATGGAATACTACTTGGCAATGAGAAAGAATGAAATCGTGCCATTTGCAGCAACATGGATGGAACTGGAAGGTATTGTGCTAAGGGAAATAAGTCAGGCAGAGAAAGACAGATACCATATGTTTTCACTCATATGTGGATCCTGAGAAACTTAACAGAAGACCATGGGGGAGGGGAAGGGGGAAAAAAGTTACAGAGAGGGAGGGAGGCAAACCATAAGAGACTCTTAAATACAGAGAACAAACTGAGGGTTGATGGGGAATGGGGGAGAGGGGAGAGTGGGTGCTGGGCATTGAGGAGGGCACTTGTTGGGATGAGCAAGGTGTTGTGTGTAAGCGATGAACCACGGGAATCTACCCCCAAAACCAAGAGCACACTGTACACACTGTATGTTAGCCAATTTTACAATGAATTGTATTAAAACAAAAAAGAAACTCAGAGGCTGAGAACTGACTCCATCCTTTGCTTTGTCAGCCTCTGCTTAAGGCAATGAAGGATGACTAGCTTAGTTCAAACAGGGAAAGAAATCTGGGCTGAAGGAAAGCATGATGAGGGGGTACAGTTCATTGGGTAATATTTCAAACCATTACTCTGCAACAAGTGTGCACAAGAGAGGGCTGTGCCAAGCAATATAAACACTCTGAATGGCAAAGCAACAATTCTGCTCAAGTTGGAGTAAGACATGAGGAAAAGTTAGAGAAGGTGCCCCAGAGAGGATGATGGTTGGACTGAACTTTGAAGGCCAAATTTATTTTGGAAGGGAATATCAGGGAAGGGCTTTCTAGACAGAGGTATGACTAAGCAACATCAGAGGTCCTAAGTGTGCATGGAACACTAGATGAAGTGATCAAGTATGGCAGGGACAGTGGCAAGAGAATGGCTGGGAGGGAGGTTGGGGACAGAGCAAGGAGGTTTTGAATGTGCAACTTTCAGAGAGCTGAGAAAAAGGTGAAGTCCTATCTTCTCAAAAATGTGCCCACCTGGTGTCAAGTGTTTGTGCAGCCTCTTCACCTGTCTGATAAGTAGCTGCACAGTGCTGGCTACTCTGGGGGAACCATGGGAGACTGAGCTGATTCTGAGAGTGTGTGCACTCCACATGATGGGGTTGTCTTCTGGCTCAGGGGCTCACAGACTCCTGAGAGCTTAGATGAGCCTCCTCATATCTTCTGGGAAAACCCTTCTCCTTCAGGCCTATAGGCACAGACCTAAGGAGACAGAGAGGTGCTGTTAGCAGACCTGGCTGCAGTGACCCCTAGTCTCCACCAGCCTGTGGTTGGTGAGAAGGTGTGTCCCTGGATGCTCTGCAGCTGCCCACTATGTGCCCACCTGTGTAAGTTGGCTCCATCCTGTGTTTAGACTTAGAATCCCAATGTAGGGATTCCTTCCCTTGCCCACCCCACCCTCACCCATGGAAACAAGTGGCTGGGAGCCTTTCACATCTCTGGGGGTGGATAAAGACACGTACTGTCACCTACCCCCAGTAAGTGGGAAGAATGCCAAGTCTGGAGAAGGATTCTGGGATTTCATCAGTGGATGGCAGATTCCAGTCCCCCGTCCCACAAAGGGCTGATTCTAGAGAGCTGACAAAGAACCCTGTGGGCATGGCTCGCACCATTGCAGACTTCGGTGACACACTCAAGCTAGTCAGAAGACGAGAAAGACCACCTGACCACCCATGGAATCAGAGACTATTTTCTTGAACCCCTTTTGCCCTGTTTGGTGATTTTCTTTTGATTCTACTCTCAGGATTCTTATCTGAATCCCCATCTTCTAGGGTCTAAGTAACCAACCCCTACATGGGTGCAGATCTTCACCCAACCTGCTCCAGTCAGACACAAACCCAAAGGCCCAGGTTGCCTGCCACTCAGTTCCTAGCACCCACTGACTTTCTGTTCTCTGAAAGGGCTATAGGGGGAGAGGTATCAGTGCTCTGTTGCTGCTATAACAAATTGCCACAAATTTAGCAGCTTAAAATGATACTTACTTATTATCACATAGTTTTGTAAGTAGGAAGTCCAATACTTGTCTCACTGGGTCAAAATAAAGGTGTTTGCAGGCTGCATTCCTGGCCCAGGGGAGACTCTAGGGGAGGATCTGTGTCCTTGCTCATTTAGGTTATTGGCAGAATTCAGTTCTTTGCAGTTCTAGGACTGAGGTCTCTGTTTCTTTGTTGGCTGTCACTTGAGGGCTTTTCTCAGCTTCTAGCAGCTGCCAGCATTCCTTGGCTTGTGGCCCCCTTCCTCCATCTTTAAGCAGCGGTGCTGGGTCAAATCCACTCATGTAAATCCACTTTAACTTTCTCCTGCCTCTTCTTCCACTGCACCTCTTTGAGTTCAGCCTGGAAAGATTGTCAGCTTTTAAGGGTACTTGCAATTAGATTGGGGCCACCTGGATAATCAAGACTAATCTTCCTGTCTCAAGATCTGTAACCTTCATCACACATGCAAAGATGCTTTTGCTGTATTATGTAACATATTCACAGGTTCTAGGGATTAGAGCATAAACATCTTTAGGGGCCACTATTTGGCTTACCACAGCTGTGACCTAGAAGCTTTGTCTCTACACCATCTTTTTCGTTTCCCCTCACAAACTATGGTTCCTCAACCTTGGGGTAGAGGAGAGCACAGGGCTTGAGAGACAAGTCCAGGTCTCTTTTGGCTTCACATTAAGTTTGTTTGAAGTTGTCTGCATGATCTCTCCAAAGGAAGGCTGGTCTGCAAGCTGGAATCCCACTTATAATGTGACTTTATTTTGAAACTAGGAAAGAGTGAGGAGGAATTGGGGCCCTACTTGCCATCCCTGATCTCTTCTTCCTCAGCCTGCCCTCAGCTCTTAGCCCTGACCTAAAGGCTTTTCCACTTACCAGCAACATGGAAACAAACATTCATGCTCCATAGACTTCTCTGCCCTGTAGCTTCAAGCAGATTATAGATAGACTCCCCTCTTGGCAAGGAGCCCAGGCCAGATAACCAAGAAAGCATCTACATTTGTTTATTAAAGTTTTTCATATGTTAAAAAATATAATTTGGGGAGATGTTTGGAAATATGAAATCTTTCCACCAGGGGCTGGCCAAGGGCCAGGGGACCCTACAGGGACTGCCCCATGGGAGGCTTCTGTGTGCCCTCTGCCTTGTGCCTGCTTGGCATCCAGGTCCCACTGATTTCCTGCTCTCTGGAGGGTCTATCAGTCTCTGGCCAGGCGGCACACCTACAGGACCAAATCCTATTAAGGACCAAATTCTTAGAGACAGCATCTGCTTCCCAGGAGAACTGGTGTTTGTCCTCCAGCATTGACTACTACTTCTCCCCCAGCCGTGTGGAGGGCTGGGAGAGCTGTGGTGACTGGGTTGGCTTCCTCCCTGGCTCTTGGGCTGTGCAATCACCTCTCAGAGTGTCAGTGGTGTGAACACACTTCGTGATCAAGAGGAAGGAGAAGAGTCAAGGTGGCATCTCTCTGGGTATTGGGCTAGGAGAATAAGAACTCAAGTTATACTAGCCACCTAAGCATCTTCTCCACCAGCCAAGGGAGACCTGATAGTTAAAAAGTACTAATCAGTCCTTTTGGGGTTGTTTATTTCAAGACTCTGAACTTCCTCTCCCTTCTCCACTCCCATCTGTACTTTCAACCCTCCTGGTATCCACCGCTGCCTTCATTTCATATCCTAGCTCTCATCCTCTTCCCCAGATTCAGTATAAATAACACCACTGATGTCTTACTATAAAAAAAAAATCACTAGATACATTTTGCCATAATAAAGAAGTCACTATGTTAGTGATCCTCAAACTTTGGTGGGCTTGGGAGTTGCTTAACGGAAACTTGGTAGTGGCCTGAGCTGCACCCCTGGACATTTTGATCTGGATCTAGAGCAGGTCCGCGCATCTCTATCTTTAACAAGCTGTATTTTTAACAACTCCCCAGGCAACTGAGGCTGCTCACTGTCTGTGACCAGGATGGTCAATCAATGCTGAAGCTTGTCCTCCTTCCTAGGGGTGGGTATTTTAAACTCTTAGTTAATTTTGTTGTAGTCTCTTTCCCTCATAAGTTAGAAGTAAGTACTTTTGATTTGGACCAAGTCCAAGTCCCTATTTGGTACAGATACTGGCTACCCAAGTTATTTTTGTTTGAAATTAGACTTTCAACTCTGAATCAAATTGCTGCGGAATACAAGTTCAGTTTGAAAGGATAAAAATGTATTTTGTTTTTGCATACATGGCGAAAGCACAGATATGCTGGTGTGATCTCCATGGATGATGGTCAGTTTTTGTTCGTTCACTTAATGCTGATTAAGCAGGAACATGAAGATACATAATGACCAAACACCTTAACAAGTCCTGTGTGCTGTGTGCTACAGGTCCTGTGTGCTCTGACACTCACCTATATGCCCCAGCCTCACTTTGTAACTACAGAAACTCCCAGCCTTGCAGTAGCCACAATTGACTTCTTCCAGGCCCTTGAACTTGCTAAGTTGCTTTCACTTATTCCCAAGTGGATCTTTGCTAATGTTATTCCCTCTGCTGGGGATAGTCTTTCCTCCTCTTTCTAGTTAATTCATTTTTCAGCTCTCAGCTCAAAGGACACCACAACCTCAGGAAAGTTTCTCTGGTCTCCCAGACCTGGGTTAGGTTGTGGCCCCACATTTTCAGATGTGTCAGTTGTGTGTGCTTCTCCTTGGCTGTTCTTATGTGTCTAATGCATAGCAGGCTCTTGGTAAATATTCGTTGAATGAATGGATGCATATAAGCATGAGGATCTTTGAATCCTTAGGTTGTTCATGACCTAGTAGGAGAAACAGATGTGTGAAGTGATCATTGTAATAGGTTCTTTAATAGAAAAACTTACAAGATTTGTTGGAGAAAGAAAAGAACAAAGATAGTTTGATCAGTATCGTGTGTGCAGTTGTGCCAGAGAAGATCTTATAAAGGTGATTCTCGAGATGGATATTGGGGCTCCAGGAGTTTTCCAGGCACAGGAGAGGGCATTTCTGGCTAGAAAACATTGCGTACTTGGCAAAGGGGATGAAATACAGTGATGTTGTGGGGTGGTGTTTAATAGTTTACTGCGCCTGAAGGGATGGGTTTGGGTTCAGTGGCGGGACTCCACTCAGTGCCATTTGGGGGCCAGATTCTACTCTGTAATGTGCAGAACTGTGGTGCTCCAAAAATGTCCAACTCCTAATTGGTCATACCTGTGAATGTGACCTTATTTAGAAAAAGGGTCTTTGCAGATGTAACTGAGTTAAAGATGTAGATATCGGATCATCCTGGAGTAACTGGGTGGGCCCTAAATCCAATGATAAGTGTCCTTATAAGAAGAGGATAAGACCCAGGGGAGAAGGCCGTGTGAAGATAGAGGCAGCCACAAGCCAAGGAATGACAAGGATTACTGACAGCCATCAGAAGCCAGAGGAGAGGCATGGAACAAATTCTCCTTCAGAGTCTTCAGAAAGAAATGGCCCTGCTGACATTTTGATCTTGGATTTCTGGCCTCCGCAACTGTAAGAAAATCAGTTTCTGTTGTTTTAAGCCACGCAACTGGTGATAAATTGTTATGGCAGCCACAGGTTACTAATACACACTCTCAGGTGCGCAGCCTAAATCCAGCATGGCTCTGTGACTGGCAATATGTGTCACTGGAATCTAGAGAGGGGCTCTCACAAGTGTTTGCATCAAAGTCTAGCTTTTAGTTGCTTAACACGGAAGAAACCACAGCCATTATAGACGCGTGCTTGTAAACAACAAATTGGCTACCCAAAAGGGGCAAACTTTTCAAGATTAAGAAAAGGCAGTCTTTCTGTCTGGGAATTATTTTCCTGAATCCCTTTGTCAGAGGCTCCTTATTCTGACTGACTGAGTGAGATCCTGGGGGATGGCATCATCCTCTTCATGAATTTGGAAGCTTTCATGAAGACAAACATTTATGTGAGTGGCTTCCATGATCTTTTCAGCAGGGAGAGGTAAATCGGATGTCATTAGTAAAGTTTTATGCCAAGAATTAAAGCAACATTTTTCCCATTCACCAAGCATCTTGCCCAAAGCAGATTTGAAGAAGCTCCCACGATGCACCTTTTTGTTCTTTTTTCTTTTCTTTTTACTTCTTAGAAACATTAGATTTGTTTAATCTTTGTAATTAACCAGAAATGTGGGGTTTACCTGTGTTGGGGGAGGGGGGTGGTAAGCAGAATAAAGGCTCTCCAAAGATGTCTATGTCCTAACCCCTGGAACCTGTGAATATGTTAGGTGATGTGGAAGAAGAGAATTAAGGCTGCAGATGGAAGTAAAAGTTGCTAATCAGTTGACCTTAAAATAGGGAGATGATACTGGATTATCCAGATGAGCCCCATTGCAATGAGGTGTGAGAAAAATGTTTCAACCATTTAATGCTAGCTTTGAAGACAGAAGGGGCATGATGTGGAACTAAGGAATGTGGATGGTCTCTAAAAGCTGGAAAAGGCAAAAAAAAAAAAAAAATGTATTCACCCCTAGAGCCTCTAGAAAGGAAAGCAGTTCCGCCAACATCTTGATTTTTGCGCCGTGAGAGCCATCTCAGACTTCTGGGCTCAGACTATAAGATAATAAATTAGTGTTGCAAGTCACTAAGTGTATGGTAATTTTCTACAGCGGTCGTAGGAAACTAACATAGTGGGGTGGGGAGGATTGGGCAGGGGAAGGCTGGTGGGAATTCCCTTCTGTTTTTCCAACATGGCTATCCCAAGGGGAATTGCTGATGAAATACAGGCCAGAACTACCAAGAACGGCAGGGACAGAGAAGGCGATACAGTGATAACAATCCCCTGACCCATGACTCTGCTGTCAAGAAAACTCACAGGCCCCCTCCCTGGCTTCCCTGGAGTGTGACTGTCTCAGACTTTTTGATTGCGACAGAATCCCAGGGGCTTCCAGGCTAGGAATGGTCATGTCCTGGCTCGTGTAGCTGCAAAGTATAAGGATCCACAGGATTCCCCTCTCACAACCCAGAGAGCTGGCTTTGGAGGAGGGCCTCGTTCACCAGCCACACTGACCTAACGAAACCTTCAGCCTGCTGCGGTGTCTGGTTCACCTTACAAAGGACTGGGAGGCTTCCACATGTCTGCTTCTCTCTCCGTTTTCCCACAAAAACCTCCTTGATTTCTAAAGATTATATAGATTTAATGTGAACTCCTTCTACCTTCATCAAATCACACGTGTCATATTTGAGCTATGTGGGACCAGAATTCACTATCTTCTAAAACAATATTTGGCCCTATTGCTTCCAAACTATTACAACAAAAATTTCAATAGCCAGAACACTTGCTGTGTTCTATAGGAATAGGAAGTATTTTATTTAGACCATTTTTAAGGATTCTGCTTCAAAAGTTTTGCATGTGGCATTCAAACTTATTTTAATGAGTACAGTCTAGTCTTCTTCCAAGGCCCTCCCAGGCCTAATGAGACATCCTGGAACACCTGCCATGACTGGCCCACTCCCACCCCCGCCCCCCCTGCCCCAGTCCCCAGAGAGGTTCGGAGAAGCCACTGAACTGTAGATATTCCAAGCAGGCCCTTATGTGTGCCCTTATGTGTCACTTTTCCCGACAGCTTTCATCTTCATTCTCTCAAATGTCCCTCAGAGCACTGGCTCCCAGCCTCCTGGCTTGGAATTTGTGAGACCAGTGCTGCCTGAATCAAAACTTGTCAGGGATGGCTTTGCCTGCCTGGCCTCAGAGGATCAGGAGCAAAAACAAGAAAGCAAAAAACATTAGGAGCCGGGCAGCTCGAGTCTGCGTGGCTGGGCAGAGTCAGGGGGGCTGGGAACCACTGTGATTGGGTTTGTGCTAGCACGCCCCCAATACTGAAGGAAACTGAGGGCGCCCTGTGGTCTGTTCTGGAAGCCTCCCAGTGATCTGGTTAAGTGTGTGGGCTCTGGATCCAGATCATTATTCCACCACTCACTAGCTCTGTGACCTTTAACAAATTGTTTAGCCTTCCTGAGCTTCTATTTTCTCATGTGTATACATACAAAATAGTAAGCAGACAATAAACATTAGCTATGATGGAAATATTATTATTATTAATTATAATTATTATTGTTATTTCTATTACTTTCAGTTGGATCCTTCACCTTTAAAAGTCATGAATCCCAAAGTACTCTCCAGTGATATTCCTCATGTCAGGCCCTCTCTTTCTAGTTCTCCTTGTCTGTTGGTCTGCGTCTCTCTCTCCCTAACAGTTTTACTAAAAGTAGAATTGACTTCATATTAAAGTGTGCAATTTGATCTATTTTGACATATGTGTACAATCAGGAAACAATCACCACAATCAAGATGATAAAAATACCCATCGTGCCGAAAAGTTCCCCTTGGCAATCCCTCCTTCCTCCTCCTCCCTGTCCTGTATCCCTTTCTCCCAGTCCTCAGACAACCTCTACCAATATAGTTTGTATTTTGTAGAATTTTATGTAAGTAGAATCATGAATATGTATTCTTTTTTTGTCTGGCTTATTTCACTTGGCATAATTATTCTGAGCTTCATCCATATTGTTGCATGTATCAATGGTTCATTCCTTTTTATTGCTGAGAACTAATTTCTTACATGGATATATCATAATTTGTTTATCTATTCACCCATTGATGGACATTTGGGTCATTTGTACTTTTTGACTTGTTCAAATAAAGTTGTTATGAACAACATTCTTTGTATGAACATATACCTTCATTTATTTTGGTTAAACATATAGGAGTGGAACAGATAAGTCATATGGTGGGTATAAGTTTAATGTTTTAAGAAACTGCCAGACTGTTTTCCAAGTGGTTGCATGATTAACATCCTTACTAGAAGTGATTGAGACTTCCAGTTGCTTTACTTTGTCACCAATGCTTGGGATGATCAGTCTGTTTAATTTTAGATATGCCAGTGAGGCAAGTGGTTTTCATTTGAGTTTCCCTGACGATGAGTGATTAATGATGTTGGGCATGGTTTCTCATATCAACTTATATTTTCTTGGATGAGTTGTCTCTTCAAATATTTTGTCTATTTTAAAAATTGCACTGTATGTTTTCTTATTACTGAGTTTTGACAGTTCTTTATATATTATAGATACAAATCCTTATCTGATATTTTTCTCTGAAAATACTGTTTCCAGGTCTGTGGCTTGGTTTTTGTTTTTTGGTGGTTTTTTTTTGTTTGTTTTTTAATCTCTTCACAATGTCTATCAGAGAACAGAAGTTCTTAGTTTTGATGATGTCCAATTTATCAATTTTATCTTTTTATGGATTGTGCTTATTGGTTTGTATCAAAGATGTCTTTAACTAGTACAGGCTCATGAAGATTTTTCTCCTGGGTTTTATTATAGAAGTTTTATAGTTTAAGCTTATATGTAGGTTTATTTTGAGTTCATTCTTACAGATACTGTGAGGTAAGGGGGTTGAGGTATTTTTGGTTTTTTGGTTTTTATGTTTTGTGTGTGTGTGTGTGTGTGTGTGTGTGTGTGTGTGTGTTGCATGTGGGTATTCCATTGTTTGAGATCCCTGTTAAAAAAGCTATCATTTCCACACTGAATAGTCTTTGTACCTTTCTTGAAAATCAATTGTTTATGTATGCTATGGGTCTATTTATGGACTCTTGTCTACTCCATTGATCTATCTTTATACCAACACCTTGATTACCGCAGCTATAGAAATCTTGATATTTGATGGCGTAGGTTTTCCAACTTTTTCTTTTTCAAAGTTGTTCCAGCTATTCTAGTTCCTTTGACTTACATGAATTTTAAGACAAGTACATCAATTTCTACAAAAAGTCCTCTGAGATTCTGACTGAGATTGTGTTGAGTCTATAGATCCATTTGCAGAGAGTTGGCTATCTTAACGATATTAAGTTATCCAAGCTATGAGCATAGTCATTCTTTTATTTGGGTTGTCTTTACTTTCTTTAATCATGGTTTTGTAGTTTTCAATGAACAGAGCTTATATGTCTTTTATCAGATTTATTAATAAGTAATTTATATACATATATTTTAAAGTTTTTTTTTAATTTATTTTGAGAAAGAGAGAGCATGAGTGAGAGAGAGGAAGAGAGAGAAGAGAGAGAGAATCCAAAGCATACTCTGCACTCTCAGCACAGAGCCCCATGCAGGGCACAGTCCCACAAACTGTGAGATCATGACCTGAGCCAGAATCAAGAGTTGGACATTCAACCGACTGAGCCACCCAGGAGCCCCAGTAATTTATATTTTTTGATGCTATTGGGAATGGTATAGGTTGTTACATTTCAATTTCTGATTCTTCATTGCTGTTATAAACAAATATATTGAAGGCATCCAAATTAGAAAGGAAGAAGTAAAACTGTTACTGTTTTCAGATAACATGATATTATATATAGAAAACCTTAAAGACTCCACCAAAAAACCTGTTAAAACTAACAAACTCAGTAAAGTTGCAGAATACAAAGTTTGTATACAAAATCTGTTGCATTTCTATACACTAATAAGAATCATGAAGAGAAAATAAGAAAAGAAAATCCCATTTACAGCTGCAGAAAAAAAAAAAGAATAAAATACTCAGGAATAAATTCAGCCAAGTAGGTGAAAGAGCTGTACTGTGACATTAATGAAAGAAATTGAAGAAGACACAAATAAATGGAAAGATATTCCGTGTTCATGGATTGGAAGAATTAATATTAAAATTTCCATACTACCTAAATCAATCTACAGGTTTGATGCAATTCCTATTAAATTACAACAGCATTTTTCATAGAAATAGAACAAAAAAAATCCTAAAATTTTCATGGAACCATACCCTGAATAGCCAAAGCAAGCTTGAGAAAGAATGAAGCTGGAAGCACTATGGTCCCTGATTTCAAACTATATTACAAAGCTATAGTAATCAAAAGAGTATGGTATTGGCTTAAAAACTGACACATACATTGATGTAACAGAATAGAGAGCCCAGAAATAAACCCATGCATATACGGTCAATTAAGTTACAACAAAGATATGGTAAGGAAAGGACAGTATCTTCAATAAATGGTATTGGGAAAACTGGACAGCCACATGCAAAAGAATGAAACTGGACCACTATCTTATACCCCACATAAAAATTAACTAAAAATTGATTAAAGATTTGAATACCTGAAACTGTATCCGAAACTATAATACCTGAAACTATAAAACTATTGGAAGAAAACAGAGGTGATAAGCTCCTTGCCACTGGTCTGGATAAGGATTTTTTTGATTTAACACCAAAAGCAAAAGCAACAAAAGCTATAATAAACAAGTGGGACTATGTCAAAATAAAAAGTTTCTGCATAGTAAAATAAACCATCAACAGAATGAAATGGCAACCTACCAAATGGGAGAAGATATTTGCAAATCACATATCTGGTAAGGGGTTAACATAAAAAACTCATACAACTCAAGAGCAAAGAGAAAAACCCATCATAAAACCCACACACACAAACCCCTCCCTACCTTAGGACAACAATCTGATTAAAAAACAGGGAGAGAATTCAAGGAGCCTGGGTAGCACAGTCGGTTAAGCATCTGACTTTGGCTTAGGTCATGATCTCGTGGTCAGTGAGTTTGAACCCCACATCGGACTCTGTGCTGACAGTGCAGAGCCTGGAGCCTGCTTCAGATTCTGTGTCTCCCTCTCTCTCTGCCCCACTCCCACTCATGCTCTGTCTCTCTCTGTCTCTCAAAAGTAAATAAATGTCAAAAAATAAAAATAAATGGGCAGAGAATCTAAACAGATGCTTTCCAAAGAAGACACACAGATGGCCAAGAGACACATGAAAAGATGCTCAACATCACTAATCATCAGGGAAATGCAAATCAATACCACAAGAAGATATCATCTCACACATGTTAAAATGGCTATTATAAAAAAGACAAGAAATAGTGACTATTGCTTAGGATGTGGAGAAAAGAAAACACTTGTGCACTGTTGGTAGGAATGTAAGTTGGTACAGTCAATATGGAAAACAGTATGGAGATTCTTCAAAAAATTAAAAATAGAACTATCATATGATTTAGCAATTCCACTTCTGGGTATTTATATTAAAAAAAACCCAAACCACAAACTCGAAAAGATAATAAGTACCCTCATGTTCATTGCAGCATTAGTTTCAATAGCCAGGATATAGAAATAACCTAAGTGTTTACTGATGGATGAAAATGTGGTACATGTATACAATGGAATATTATTCAGCCATAAAAAGAAGATAATCCTATCCACTTGTGACAACATGGATGGACCTTGAGGGCATTATGTTAAGTGAAATAAGTCAGAGAAAGACAAATACTGTATGATCCCACTTATATATAAAATCTTAAAAAAAAAGGAAAGAAGAAAGAAAGAAGAAAGAAAGAAAGAAAGAAAGAAAGAAAGAAAGAAAGAAAGAAAGAAAAAGAAAAAAAGAAAGAAAGGAAGAAAGGAAGAAAGAAAAAGAAAAAATAGATACAGAGAAGAGATTGGTGGTTGCCAGAGGTGAGAGGTGGGGAGTGGGCAAAACAGGTGAAGGTCAAAAGGTACAAATTTCCACTTATAAAATGTCATGGGGATGACTACAGTTAAGAATACCATATAGCATATTTAAAAGTTGTTAAGACAGTAGATCTTAAAACTCCTCATCATTAGGACAAAAATGTGTATAACTCTGGTGATGGATGTTGAATAGACTTACTGTGGTGATCATTTTGGAATGTATACAGAAAATCACATTGTGCATCTGAAACTAATACAATGTTGTTTGTCAATTATACCTCAATAAAAAGGCTGATTTCTATTTACTGTTTTTTTGCCCTTTTAACATTGCTAAATTCATTTGTTTGTTCTAGTTAACTTTTGTAGATTGTATAGAATTTTGTATACAGATGATTATGTTGACTGCAAATAATTTTATCTTTTCCTTTTTAATCTGTGTGCATGTTATTTCTTTTTATTGCTTTATTTCACTGACTAGAATCTCCAATATGATGCTGAATATAAGTGTTGTGAGGTGACATCTTAGCTTTTTCTCATTTTAGATGGAAAGTATTCAGTCTTTCACCATTAAGTATGTTGTCTGTAGGTTTTTGTTTTTGTTTGAAAACATTTTTTAATGTTTATTTATTTTTGATAGGCAGAGAGACAGAGCATGAACAGAGGAGGGTCAGAGAGAGAGAGGGAGACAGAGAATCCAAAGCGGACTCCAGGCTCTGAGCTGTCAGCGCAGAGCCCAACGCAGGGCTCGAACCCGTGGACTGCGAGATCATCACCTGAGCTGAAGTTGGCTGCTTAACCAACTGAGCCACCCAGGTGCCCCATTGCCTGTAGGTTTTTATTGATATCCTCTATTGGGCTGAGAAATTTCTATTCCTAGTTTCTTGAAAGGTTTTATCAGGAATGGATGTTGGGTTTTGCCAAATATTTTTTCTGCATCTACAGAACGACCATATTTCATTCAATGGTTTTTAAGTGTTCAACCAATATTATTTTATTGGGAGAAACCCCATTGCATTGTGATGTATGATATGTGTCATATATCACTAGATTCAATTTCCTGTAATTTTGGGTTTTGTTAGTTATATTAGGAGGGTGGGTGGTAGTTTCTTTTCTTCTAATGTCTGTCTGATTTTGGTATCAGTGTAATAATGCCTTCTTGCTAGAATGAATTGGAAAGTATTCCCTCCTCTTTAATATTCTGAAAGAGTTTGTGTAGAATTGGCATTATTTCTTTTTTAAAAGTTTGATAGAATTCACCAGTAAATCCGTCTAAGCCTAGAATTTGTTTTGGCGGGGGGAAGTGTTTTTAACTACAAATGAAATTTCTTTAATGCTTATAGGGCTACCCTGATTAATGGTCTCTTATTCTTGTAATATCTTTAGAATCTGTAATAATGATTTTTTCTCATTCCTGATTGTGGCAATTTGTATGTTTCATTATTTTTTTCTTGATCAATCTGGCTAGGGGGTTATTAATTTTATTGGTCTTTTCAATGAATATTAAGCTTTTGGTATCAATGATTTTTCTCTATTTTTTTTTTTCTGTTATTGATTTCATTGACTTCCGCTTTCTTTGGTTCATCTTGCTCTTCTTTTTCTAGTTTCTTAAGGTGGAAGCTCAGGTCATTAACTTGAGAGCCTTCTTTTCTAATATAGGCATTTAGTGTTATAAATTTCCCTCTAAGTATCACTTTAATTATAGCCCAGAAATGTTGTGTTTTTGTCTTCATTCAGTTCAAAATACGTTCAAATTCCTCTTGATTTCTTCTTTGGCCTGTGGGCTGTTTAGAAGTGTGTTATTTAGTTTCCAAATATTTGTATATCTTTCCAGAGATATTTCTGTTACTGATTTCTAATTTAATTCCATTGCGATCAGATCAGTTTAAAAAACTGACTCTTTTTAAAGTGATTGAAACTTGTTTTTTTGCTGAGAATACATTATATATTGGTAAATATTCTATATGCACTTGAGAAGAATGTCCATGCTGCTGTTGTGTGGACTGTTCTAAAAATATCAATTATACCAAGTTTTTTTAAATAGTGATTTTCAGGTCTTCTACGTTTTAGAGATTATTTTTCTACTCATTGTGTTAATTACTGAGATAGGAGTGTTGAAATCTCCAACTATAGTTACAAATTTATCTATCATTGTAGTTATATCAGTTTTTCTTGATGCATTTTGAAATTCTGTTATTAGGTGTAGAAATATTTAGAATTACGGTCTCTTGATTAATCGACCCTCTTTGCCAAAATGAAATGATATTATTATCCCTGGATATGTTCATTGTTCTGAAAGATTTTTTCTGAAATCTACTTTGGTCTTTTTTTTAAATGTTTATTTATTTTGAGACAAAGAGAAAGAGAGAGTGTGTGTGTGAGCAGGGGAGACGGGCAGAGGGGAAGAGAGAGACTCTCAAGCAAGTTCCATGCTCAGCATGGAGCCCAACATGGGGCTCAATCTCAAAATCCTGAGATCATGACCTGTCCTGGAATCAAGAGTCAGATGTTTAACTGACTGAGTCACCCAGGCGCCCCAAATCTACTTTGGTCTTGGTATAGCTACCCCAGATTTCTTTTGATTGTTGTTAGAATGTATAGTGGGTGGAATAGTGTCTCCCTCAAATTCATGTCTACCTGGAACCTCAGAATATGACTGTATTTGGAATAGAGTCTTTGCAGATGGAAAGTGTGATCATACTGGATTATAGTGTGCCACAAATCTGATAAGAGTGTCCTTGTAAGAGACAGAAAAGGATGCACAGAGACACAGGGGAGGCCATGTGAAGATGGAGGCAGAAATTGGGAGTGATGCTGCCTTAAGCCAAGAAGCACCAGGAGCTACCAGAAGCTGGAAGAAGCAAGGGAAGATTTTTTTGTTAGAGCCTTCAGAGGGATCACGGCCCTGCCAACACCTTGGTTTCTGACTTCCAGCCTCCCAAATTGTTGTTTTCAGTCATCAAGTTTGTACTGACTTGTTATGACAGTGCCAGGATGCAAATGCAGCATGGTTTAGCTTTTACCATTCCTTTCCTTTTCATCTGTGTGTCTTTACATTTGAAGTGGGTTTCTTGTTGGCAGCCAACAGTTGGATTTTGCTTTATTTATCCAAGTGATAATCTCTGCCTTTTTCTGAGGGAATTTAGACCATACATTTCAATGTGATTTTTTACATGGTTGGGCTTAAATCTAGTATTTCGTTATTTGTTTTCTATATTTTTTTCCTGCCTTCTTTGGAATTGTGTATTTTTTATTATTTCATTTTATGGCCTCCTAGAGTTATTAGTTTGACTGTTTTAAGCAGTAGACTATAATGTGTCACGGTGTATTTTTCTCGATGTTTCTTGCACTCAGGTTTCGTTGAACATTTTGCATATGTGAGTATAACGTTTTCACCAAGTTTGGAAATTTTCCAGCCATTATTTCTTCAACATTTTTTTTGGGGGGGGGGTCCTCTCTTCCTTTGAGGATTTCAATTACCTGTGCATTTGGCTTCTTGAGGTTGTCCCACAGCTCACTGGTGCTATGTTGATTATTGTAGTCTTCTTCTCCCAAAATTTTATTTTGGTTAGTTGCTGTTACTGTGTCCTCAAGTTCATTATTATTTTCTCTATGGTGTCTCCTCCCATCCAGTTTATTTTTCATCTCCTATATTGTAGCTTTTATCTCTGGACATATGATTTGAGTCTTTTTTTGTATCCTCCATGTTTCTACGAAACACACAGCATCTTTCCTCCAGCTTCTTGAACATATGATACGCATTTATAATAACTGTTTGACTATCCTTGTCTATTAGTTCTATCACCTGTGTCATTTCTAGTTCAGTTTCAGCTGGTTGGTTCTCTCCTTATTATGTCTTATTCTCCTACCACTTTCCATTCCTAGTTTTTCGTTAGATGTCAGATACCTGGTTGGGCACTGGGTATATTTTTTTCTTCCCATTAAATTCTTGAGCTGTATTCGGGGATGCAGCTAAGTTACTTGGATATGGTTTAATTTTTTTTCAGGTCTTACTTTTAAGCTTTGTTAGACTGAACCAGAACAGAATTTATCCTAGGGCTAATTCAGCCTCACACATTAGGCAAAACCCTTTTTGGTACTTTACCAAGGGCCCCATGAATTCTGAGGTTTTCCAACGTGTCTCTTGAAGACAAGAACCATTTCCAGCCTTGTGGGAGCTCCAGGAATTTTCTCTTTCCTTGGTCTGGGATTGCTTCCTCACATGTATGTACTGATCAGAACTTAGCCAAAGACTCGAAGAGATCTCCAGAGCTCTCTGTCGATGTACAGCCCTCTAGAGTCTAGTCACTGATCTCTAAATTCTAGCCATTGTAGTATCTCATCTCCATCTCCTTGACTCGGAAGACTGCTGGGCTCTGTCTGGGCTCCACCTGCCTGCATTGTGGCCTGGGATCTCTCCGGGAAGTTAGGTGGGGCAATCTTACCTCATTTGTTTCTCATCTCACGAGGATCCCTGTCCTTCTCTTTTTGACATCAAGTATCTTGAAAACTGCTGTTTCATATATTGTGTTTGGACTTTTCTTAGTTGCTTTAGGCTAGAAGGTAGCTGGCAGCTGAAGTCATTCCCATGCCTCATTCTTTACTCATTTTCCATTCTTTCCTATGCCCCCTCCAGCTCTGCTATTGCCAAGAAATATCATCTCTACAGAAATTTCCTTTAGATCAGTAGAAGGCAATGTGGACAATTAGTTACATGCCCTTGGAGTCAAACACACTGTGGTTCAGATCTTGGCTCTGCCAGTTCCTTGTGTAATGTTGGCCAAATTATTTCACCAAGTTGAGCCTCAGTTCCCTTATTTGAAAAGAGTACAAATGATACCTAGCTATAGGGTTGTTGTGAGGATTAAATAAAGAAATGCAAAAAAATAACTAGCACCAGGTTATGGGCCCAATAATATAATTCAGTGACTGCATGACCAAATGAATACAAGCAGGATTCGTTTTTTATATTTTTTATTTAAAAAAAGTTTTCAAATTTATTTTGAGAGACAGAGAGAGCAGGGGAAGGGCAGAGAGAGAGGGAAAGAGAGAATCTGAAGCAGGCCATTGTGGCCCTCAATCTCATGAACCCTGAGATCATGACCTAGGCTGAAATCAAGAGTCAGATGCTTAACCTATTGAACCACCCGGGAGCCCCTGGGATTAATTTTTTTTAATTGTTTTGAATTTCTTGTCTACTCCAGCTCTGTTCCTGGGGACAATCTTACCATTACTCTTGAGCTCCCCAAAAGGACGATATGACCAGCTCTAAATTTCTTGCACCAACAGAGGGGAGCAATCATGTGGAGAACTTCCAACAGCACATACTAGAAACATCATGGACATTTGGCTGCATGAAGCATTATAATGATCTTTTCTTTGTGGCAGATTGACTTTACTAATTAGGTTGGGTTTGAGCCAATGTTAAATACAGTTTGCATGTACAGAACTCACACCAATTGGCAGAAATTGGGACTCGGAAACATTTTAGGTATCAGGACAAGCCAGCTACAATTAAAGCTTTACTTCAGATAATCCTTTCTCTCTCCCCTGGTCTCCATTTTTATGAGTCCTTTAAATATTAAAGGTGTTAACTCTGAAAGATGTTGCTGAAAATACACCTTACCCATTTGTTATTCAATTCTGGTTTTAATTTCTAATCTGTTTTAAATGGAATTTAAGAATTTTTATGCAGTTAAACTATAGGTTTTTCCTTTTGTAATTTCTTCTACTGCTTTTATGCCTAGAAAAACCCCATCCAGGGATTGAATAAACGTTCATCTTTATATTCACCCAGTTATTTTTAACACTCTATTTTTTATTCAAACCAGAATTTATTTTGATTTTGATGAGTGCTATAAGGTGCGAAGGTGTTGTATTAGAGATAATTAATGCTAGCTGCTACAACTGCCAAACCTTGAAATCTCGATGCCTTAACACAACAAAGCCTTAATTCTCGCTGAAGTCAAGGCCAATGATGGTCAGGTGATGCTGGGGAATGGTGGTCCTCTGAGTAGTGTCTCAGGGTCCCAGGCTGCTTCTGCCTGTGATTCTACCATCTTAAAGTCTTTTGTTTCCAGATAGGGAGTCTCATCGAATATTTGGTAAGCCCTAACTGCTTCTGCCTCAAGACAAAATTAGATTTTTTGAATAACTAACTAATTACATGGTGCCATTTACTGATCACACATGAAGTTGTTCTGTGTGTACTACCTAAAGTCTGGATGCTTTTTGTTCTAGGAGGCATTGTGCTAAATTTTTTTTTTTTTTTTTTTGAGAGAGAGAGAGAGAGAGAGAGAGAGAGAGAGAAAGAGTGCAAGTGTGAGCAGGGGAGAGGGGTAGAGGGAGAGAGAATCTGGAGCAGGCTCTACATTCAGTGGGGAACCCAATACGGGGATAGATCCCACACTGTTGGGATCATGACCTGAGCTGAAATCAAGAGTCAGACACTCAACGGACTGAGCCACCCAGGTGCCCTGATTTTTTTTTTTTTTCAAACTAGCTTTACAATAGGTTTTAACACGCTCTAAGGGGAGCTCCTCCCTCATTATTTTCCTTTTTCAAAGTTTTCTTGGATATTACATAATAGATCATATTATATATTACATATGCTATACTGGCTGTATTAGCATATGATTTCTATTTGACCTCAGAAACCACACCCACCCTTGGGGATTCAATTAACCGCTCAAGTAAAGGATGTTTACTATGGATTGAATGTTTGCATTTCCCCAAATTCATATGTTGAAGCCCTAATGTGATTGGGAGGTGGTGCTTTGGGGAAGCAATTGGGTCATGAGGGTGGAGCCCATGATAAGATTGGTGTCCTTATAGAAAGAGGAAGAGAGCAATCCCCTTCTCTCCACCATGTGAGGATACAGGAAGAAGGCAGCTACCTACAAAACAGGAAATGGGTCCTCACCTGACACCTACAAAACAGGAAATGGGCCCTCACCTGACACCCCAATTCACTGAGTGTGGATCTCCCAGCCTCCAGAACTGTGAGAAATAAACGTTTGTTGTTTAAGCCCCCACTCTATGGCATTTTTGTTACAGCAGCCCCAACTGACATGACAGTGTTTAAAGCCATATCTCCATGTTTTACCCCTTTCCTAAACTCCAGGCCCACATTTCTAGGTGCCTGATATACAACTGGAAATACCTTGAAATCTGGCTATCACCTCTAGTGGGCGTGAGATCATAAAGGAGCTGATGGCTGATTTGGGCTTTTTAATTAATTAATTAATTTTTTTTTTTGAGTTGGAGGAGGGCTTCCCAATTTGGAACACCTTGAGCAAGTCACTTCAGCCCCTCATGAATCAATACTCCCTCCCTGTGGCTGGAGTTGAGGGGCAGGAGGAGAAAGAGTACAGCAAGGGTCCTGTGTAGCAGCTCAGAGGAATGACTCAGAGACTGGCACCCGCTGCCAGCAAGAGGGACTTCAAGAAGATCTGGGTGCTCTTTCATAGTCACAACAATAATATGAGTAACTGCTCCCAGTTTTTGAGCACCTACAATGGGCTGGGCATGTTTAAACATTAATTCATTCCACCTTTACAACTCCCTGGCAAGCTAACCAGTGTTCCTCTGGTATACAGATGAGGAAACTCAGGTTCCAAAATGTCAAGTAACTTATCCAAGGCCACAGAGCTAGTGAGGAGCAGAACCAGGATTTCAATCCAGGTCAGATCGCTCCAAAGTCTGACTCTATCTTCTCAGCTATGCTGTGTCTGCCATCTTTGAACACACTAGGGAGATTCAGACTGCTCAAAAGCTTGGGAAGAGAACTGAAAATTGTCTTGAAAATACTTGTAGTTGGGTGGGAGGGGTGATGGTCCATCTTAATGGTGTGGTTGAGGGATGATTTAATGTAATTTAATTCTTCATGCTGAAGAATAACGATGTGTGTGGTGAATTACTAACCCATTGGCTAGAACAACCAAATCTAGTTTCTAGGCATTAGACAATTGTTTGTATTTTCACTTCCCTTTGGTGGATAGACCAGCTACTAAGGAAGAGGGCCTTATATTCTTTTCAATATACAACACGGAGGAACTGATTAAAAAATCGTAATATGCCTTCCGCTGAACCTGGGCTAAGAACTTAAGTGTGTACCAGGATAGAGACCTTCTAGATGACTGGAAGGCCACATAAGAAGAGAAAATGTTTCACCTGTGTCATAAGAAATCATTTGTGTTCTGAGGAGAGCCTTCTTCCATGGCTTACAACCTTCGGAGTATTATGCCTTTAACTACAGAAAAGCAGTCATCCTAATTGGCATGCAATGGTCATGACCACGTTTGTTGTGCCTAAAGACTCTCATATTCCATGATGGGTTATTCTGACCCATTTGGATTAGGAAGAAGAAAGAAACTTTATTCATAGTGGTTTTCTTTTTGCAAGAGAAAGGCTTGGAAGACAGAGTGGAATGGGTTTAGTCCTGTGCTCTTTGCAACAAACATAAGTCACCCACATAGTTAAGGAGAGTCTCAGACAAAGGGAAAACTTAGCTTGTTTGGGATTTTCTGAGCCCAAGACTATTCCTCAGTGTTTAGGGCATAAGAAACAATTATGCATTTTGCCTAGCGTGCCTGTTCCCTTAATGATTGCATCCATGTGTATTTTAGGAGAACTTCAGTCTTCTGTTTTTTCTTCATTTACACTTTACACTTCAAAAGATTGTTTTGTAAGAGCTACTCAATGCACAAGAAGTCTCATGAGTTTTCTTCTAAATGAGCCAGCAACTTTCCAAGAACCAGGAAGCTGCAAGTTGCCAAGAATAAATAAATGAACTCCAGAAGGTTCAAGTTTGGTTTAAAACTCTGTAAGGTTTTAAGTAGGTTCTCTATCTGGCTTAACTCCATGACCCCATCTAAGACCTACACCACAGGAGGGAATACTATTTCTGGCATGCAACTTTTTTCCCAAGCATTAAGTTTAATGATCATTTCCAATAATGACTAATTAGAAAATCTTAGCAGAATAGTTATAATGCAATGGCATAAGGAGGAAGAGGGTATGGAGGAATAGCTCCTGCCCAAAAGTCAGGCAGACCTGGGCTTGGTTCTGCTATAAAATTTTCTGGGGGAAAGTGGGTGATGCGTTGAGGAGGGCACCTGTTGGGATGAGCACTGGGTGTTGTGTGGAAACCAATTTGACAATAAATTATATTTAATACAAAAAAATAAAAATGTCTGGACAAAGTAGATCTTGTCTCTCTGTGCCCCAGTGTTTTTAATCTATGAAAAGAAGAGGCAACAACAGGTGATCTCTAAGTTTCTGTGATGATCCCTTGTCTAATCTGTGGGAGCAAGTTGTCTGGGGTTTCAGTATTGGTGATCAACTTTGGAATTAGTTGATTGTGTTCATGTCCAACTCTGAAGGTTGAAAAAAGAGTGAAAGTAGGCTAGTCACAGACCTGTCAAAAGAAAATATGTGTGGATAGAGAAAAGGTAAGAGGAGTGTCTTAGTCACTTATGGCTGCTATAATCAGATGCCATAGGCTGGGGGCTTAAGCAACAAACATTTATTTCTTCCAGTTCTGGAGGCTGGAAGTCCAAAATCCAGGTGCTGACGTGGTTAAGTGATGGTGAGAGCCTGCTTCTTGGCTTGTAGACAGCTGTCTGTTCATTGTATACTCATATGGCTGAGAGAGACAGCTCTGGTTTCTTCGTGAAGAAGAATACCAATACCATCGTGGGGGCTCTACCTGCATGACCTCATCCGAACCCAATTACCTTTCAAAGGTTCCATCTCCAAACACACCACACTGGAGATTAAGGCCTTCACATATGAATTTGAGGTTGTGGGGCACAAAAATTCAGTCCCTAGCTGGGGGTGTAACCGATGTTGTGGGTGTCTCATTCAGATCCTCTGTACCAGGGCAGTGCACCCATGCCTTGGTTGCTGTGGGTTTTGGCTTCTAGCAGTGCACACCGGTGTACTCCCCGGAGGCTTGGCCTCGGCTGATTGAAGCTGGAGGTGTGGGAGGTTACAAGTCCTGCCTTCAGGATGCGTCTTGGCCACTGGCTGACTGATGGAGAAATCTAGCAGCCCAGCCCCTTTGTCTCTAGGCCCTTGATGCTCCGCACAGGTCAGGCTGTGGCTATATTTCTCCTGACATCCTTGTTGAACTTCTTCTCCTGCCCTCTCCTGCTTCTCTTCCTCCTCTATAGGTTTCTCTTGCGAGCACTTCCTCACTCTATCACTTGCCTAAGAATCTCTACCTCAGGCTCGACTTCTAGGGACGCAATGTAAAATGAGGGGAAGAATGTGCTGTGTAAGTGACTCTTGTTAGTGTTACAAGAACCATGCCTGGCTCATGTGTCCTGGGCCTGGCAAGGACAAGGTCATGACGGAGAGAGCAGAGGTGCAGGGCATGAGGGAGCCCTGGGAAACAGAGCTCCGTGGTCTTGGTAGGAGTTTTGTCCAGCTAGCCAGCCAGCCAGCCGGCCAGCCAGCAGTCATTTACAGAGTTATGACTCTGATGGTTCTGGACCTGTATGCAGCTCCACTAAGGTCAATTCAGTTCACGCTGTAACTTGACCAAGCTGGGCCTTGTGTCTGCGGAGGCCCCAGCAACAGGCTGAGAAGGGGAGGGGATGGCATCAGAGCAGGGGACGGGCAGCATCTGTTCTGAGCAGGAGATGCGTGACCACAGGACTAGGGGATTTGAGAAAGAGGAACAATAGCATTCACCTTGAAGATCAGAGAAGACTTTCTGAAGGAGATGACATTTATTCCTGACCCTGTTGCGTGTATCTGATTTGAAAATGTGGAGACATGTGGAGGAGAGCTTCCTAGGTGGGAAAAAGAGTCTTATCGGAATACACGTGCTCTTTTTATGTTTTTGTTTCCTGTGAAACTATACCAAAGTAAAATTTCAACCTTGGGTGTGATTCACAAGGTTTGAGACTCCATATGGGGAATTGAAACTGAGATCCCCTGGGGCCTTAGAGCCCCAGGATCTGTTTTCCTCTGGTGGAAGCTATATGTCCCTTGTGAGTGCTCTCAGATACCTTCCAGGATGTACTCCCTTTTCTATAGTCCCATGCGATGGCATATCTGACAGTAGGGGACTCACTCCAGGAGGACGACAGACCTCAGTCCCCAGGGGGAAGCCAGGGCGATGCTAAGTGAAGGAGAGAGATTGTGAAAGCTCCCCAAAGATGCAGACCCAGGCTGAGCAAGGGCAGGAAAGAACACCATGTGCCCGAAAGTCAGAGAACTCTCTGGGGAGACAAGAAAGCGAAGACGAGACGGCAGCTGGTGGCAGGCATCAGCAGATGGTCTGCCTCGCTGCCGGAGATGGAACAGGAATCGCAGACAAAGACGCCATCCTGGAGAGAGGAGGACAGCCACACTGGCCCTTCTGCAGGAGTTCTGGGCCAAGCTGGGGACAGAAGCCTCTCGCCTTCTGCCAGGAAGTGGGATAAAGGAGGGGTAGTGGCGTTCTCCAGCTTGCATCTCCAGGACACTCAGGAAGCGAAGGCGGACGGATAGAGGGTGTTGAGAATTGTAATTACTTTATGTCAAGGTCAAGAAAGGTGCCTGTTGCACTAGGAGCCCTCAGGCTCCTTGCGTTACAGGAGAGGTGGGAGCGGAAATGAGTAACTAGAGGCCAATCAGAGCCACGAAGCAGAGGAGGATGGAGGGAGTATAAATCCAAGGGGCTGAAAAGTGAAAGAGCCTTATGTTAGCATTTCTTTCAACGTATGCAGTCCCCTCCTTGGGTCAGGAGATACTTCACGATATTCCAGAATTTTTATATAGAGCAAATTCTTTTCGTTGTGATTTTTCTTAGCATTCCTAGGTTGAGAAAAATAGCCTCTTCAAGAGGTTTGATTTCACGGTCTCCCACGTTTTCTACCGTTTGAAAACTTAACTCTTTAAAATCCCTGCAATCAATTTTGGTGCACAGAGTGAAGTGAGGACCTCATTTAAAGAATAATCTGTAAATTCCTCATTGATAAGAAAAGAAAATTGATTGTTTCATCATTTTAATAGTAATTAGGAAAATATAAAACCTTTGGCAGAAGGAAAAAACATCATGTTCTCACCACCCAGGAATGATCATTTTTGGCACATGCTCCTTCATTCTTTCATTGTTTATAGTTTCATTGAGTGTAATCATATGGTACATGCAAACTTATATAGGCTGATTTTTAAAATTGCAGCTATTCTGATAATAAATATTACAAATGCTCATTAGAGAATACATAAATTTATAAAGGAGAAAGTGAAATCCAGTTTTGTATCTTTTCTTATAGTAATAATACAATTTTTGTAGCTGTACTTTTATGTTTTTTAAATCACTGACGCCATACAGTACATGCTGGACTTGAAGCACTGTGAACATATATCAGCAGACTCCAGATGGGAGACAATATGAAGAGGGACATGGGAATATATCCACATATATACCTAATCTATGTCTCATGTACGTCCATATCTGTGGAACCTGTGGTTTAGCTTTTCCAAATAATGTATCCAGCATTCAGGTTGCTCAATATGATTTTTAAACTACATTAGTAGTATTTTATTTCTTAAGGCAGATATAGAGTATTTGGTATATTACTGTTTCATTCATTTAAAATTTGGGGTTGGGGGCAGGGTGCCTGGGTGGCTCAGTCAGTTAAGCATCCAACTTCGGCTCAGGTCACGATGTCATAGTTCATGGCTTTGAGCCCCACGTTGGGCTCTGTGCTGACAGGTCACACTTGATCTTAGCCAAAAGGCCGAGAAGCTCTGCTCTCACAGTTCAGAGCCTGGAGCCTGTTTCAGATTCTGTGTTTCCGTCTCTCTCTCTACCCCGCCCCTGCTTGTGCATGCTCTCTCTCTCTCTCTCTCTCAAAAATAAACACTTTTAAAATTTGGGGGGAGGGCATCAAAATGCATTTAGTTTCTTTTTAACTTTTTATCTGGCGATAATTTCAAATTTAAAATAGAATAAGGAACATCCTTATACCCAAATTTACTTATTGTTAACATTTTAAACCTGTTTGCTTTATAGAGTACTCTCCCCTTTCTCTCTCTCTCTCTCTCTCTCTGCCTAATTTTTTCCTGACCCATCCGATGGAAAGCTGTGTATTCATCATGGTCCATTACCCCTGAATACTTTGGTATTTCCTAAGAATAGAGATATTCTCTTAACATAACTATAATACAGTTATCAGCTTCATACATGTACAATTTACATGGATGTAATCATCTTATCTCCTTTACTGCTCGTATTCTAATTTTGTCAGTTGATCTAATAACGTTCTCGATGGCATTTTCCTCTCCAGCACCGAGCACAGAATTCAGTCAAGGCTCAAGTATTGCCTTTAGTTGTCATATCTCCTCAGGCTCTTTTAATCTAGAACATTTCCACTGCCTTTCTTTGATTTTCATGATATTGCCATTTTTAAAGAATGTAGTCCCTCACCTGTTTTTTTTTTTAACCAGAATGGCTCCCATTTATACAAGTGTTCATTTTTATTAAATTGTTGGCTGTGCCTTCATGACCAGAATACTGTATTAGAGAATTAGACATGTATCCTTTTCAGGGTGCCTCATTTAGAAGTGTGTAATGTTCACCTGCCCCACATTGCTGCTGTTAATTTTATTTTTTTTAAGTTTTTATTTAAATTCCAGTTAGTTAACATGCAGTGTAATATTAGTTTCAGTGTACAATATAGTGATATAACACTTCCATACATCACCCGGTGCTCATTGTGACAAGTGTGCTCCTTTATGTTTTTTAAGTTTATTTATTTTGAGAGAGAGAGAGAGAGAGAGAGAGAGAGAGAGAGAGAATCCCAAGCAGGCTTGGCTCTGTCAATGCGAAGCCCCCCGTGGGGCTCAAATGCATGAGCTGTGAGATCATGACCTCAGCTGAAATCAGGAGCTTAAGCGACTGAGCCACCCGGGCCCCCTGACAAGTGTACTCCTTAATCTCCATCACCTATTTCATCCATCCCCCTACCCACCTCTCCTCTGGTAACCATCACTTTGTTCTCTGTAGTTAAGAGTGTTTCTTGGTTTGTCTCTTTCTCTTTTTTCCTCCTTTGCTTATTTGTTTTGTTTCTTAAATTCCACATGTGAATGAAATCATATGGTATTTGTCTTTCTCTGACTGACTTAATTCGCTTAGCATAATGCTTTCTAGCTCCATCCATGTCATTGCAAATGGCAAGATTTCACTCTTTTTTATGGCTAAGTAGTATTCCATTGTGTGTGTGTGTGTGTGTGTGTGTGTGTGTGTGTGTGTACCACATCTTCTTTATCCACTCATCAGTTGATGGACACTTGGGCTGCTTCCATAATTTGGCTATTGTAGATAATGCTGCTATAAACATTGGGTGCATGTATCCCTTTGAATTAGTATTTTTGAATTCTTTGGGTAAATACCTAGTAGTGAAATTACTGGATCTAGGATTGTGCTATTTTTAACTTTTTAAGGAAACTCCATACTGTTTTCCAGAGTGGCTGCACCAATTTGCATTTCCATCAGCAGTGTAAGAGGGAGGGAGCCAAAACATAAGAGACTCTTAAGAACTGAGAACAAACTGAGGGTTGATGGGGGATGGGGTGAGGGGGGGTGATGGATATTGGGGAGGACACCTGTTGGAATGAGCACTGGGTGTTGTATGGAAACCAATTGGACAATAAATTTCATATTAAAAAAAAAGATTGTTTAAAACATCCATCAGCAGTGTAAGAGGGTTTGCCTTTCTCCACATCCTCACCAATTCCTGTTATTTCTTGCATTGTTGATTTTAGCCATTCTTTGTGAAGTGATATCTCATTTGTATTTCTTGATGATCAGTGATGTTGAGCATCTTTTTATGTGCCTGTTGGCCATCTGTATGTCTTTTTTGGAAAAATGTGTATTCACATCTTCTGCCCATTTTTTAATTGGATTGTTTGTTTTGGGGGTGTTGAGTTTTGTAAGTTCTTTATATATTTTGGTTACTAATCCTTTATCAGATACATCATTTGCAAATTTCTTCTTTCATTCTGTAGGTTGCCTTTTAGTTTCGTTGATAGTATCCTTTGCTGTGCAGAGCCTTTTTATTTTGATGAAGTCCCAATGGCTTATTTTTGCTTTTGTTTCCCTTGCCTCAAGAGATATATCTAGTAAGAAATTGCTATGGCAGATGTCAAAGAAGTTACTGCCTATGTTCTCCTCTAGGATTTTTATAGTTTCAAGTCTCACATTTAGGTCTTTCATCCATTTTTAATTTATTTTTGTGTATGGTATAAGAAAATGGTCCAGTTTTCCCAACACCATTTTTTGAAAACACTGTCTTTTTCCATTGAATATTTTTCCTGCTTTGTTCATGACTAATTGACCATACAGGCGTGGGTTCATTTCTGGGTTCTCTTTTCTATTCCATTGATCTATGTGTCTATTTTTGTGCCGGTACCATACTGTTTTGATGACTACAGCTTTGTAATAAAACTTGAAGTCCAGAATTGTGGTCCAGCTTTGCTTTTCTTTTTCAGGACTGCTTCAGCTATTTGGGGTCTTTTGTGGTTCCGCACAAATTTGAGGATTGTTTGTTCTAGGCCTGTGAAAAATGCCATTGGTATTTTGATAGGCATTAAATGTGTACATTGCTTTGGGTAGTTTAGACATAGGTTTAGACATACCATAGGTTTGGTTACATCAGCATTCAATGTTTGCATTCGTATGACCCTGTAAACAGCTGCACTATTTGTGTCCTATGATTAAAGTTACTTACCTTTCTTGCATAAATTTTTATCTGCCCTGGAGTCAGCTGTCTTAATTTTTCCATTTGTTTAGTTTTTGTGTTTCACTAACTTAGTTTCACTGATTCAACCCCAAACGCTTTGTTGGTTCTCTAAATCTGCTCCTGATATCACCTGATGCATCAGATGTGCATTCTGTTTTATTTTCTTGATACCTGTCCTTGTAGCCTTCTGACCTGCTTCAGTTTGGGCTGGTCACAACATGGATACGGATGCTGATTTCCCTTCACCATCACCTTGCGGGGAGTGGAGGGGGGATGGGGATCCCTCATCTCTGTCTTGAATCCCCTGGTCCCTGATTCCCATCTCTTTCTATATTTAGTCCTATATTTGGATGAATTACAACCTCTGGTTGTTTTACTTAAAACACAAAACCAAAGACACATGCAGTACATTTTTTGAGAGCTTGCACATCTGAAAATGTCTCTATTATACCCTCACTATAAATTGACAGTTTGATCTGATTTAGAATTCTAGGTCAGATACAGTTCTCCCTCAGAATCTTGAAGGACTCATTCCTTGTCTTCCAGCTGCTAATGTGGTCAAGAAGTCCAAAGCAATTCTGATTTTTGATCGTTTATATAAAAACTTGCCCCATGTTTCTGGAAATCTCTCTTTTTTACTTCTTAGTTTCTGAAATTTCATCACAATATGCCTTGGTGTGGGTCTGTTTTCACCTGCTAGACCCTCAATGGGCCCTTTTAATCTGGAGACACCTAACCTCCAGTTCTGGAAACTTTTCTTGAATTATTTTTTTGAAGGTTTCCTCCTCACTATTTACTTCCTTTTCTCTCAATGGAACCCCTAAAATTCACACCTTGGACCTTCTATATGAAGTCTTAATTTTATTTTCGTTTCTGTTTTCCATCTCTTTAGGTAACCCCCCCCCCCCGCCTACTTTCTGGAAGATTTTCTTATAATCCTCCAACATTTCTATTCAGTTTTTAAAACTTTTGCTATTGTATTTTTAATTTATAAGATTTTTTTGTAAAGATAATATCATTTTTTTGAGGAAAAGTGTCTCAAGAAATTAATGGTAAGTTTTTGTTTTTTAATTTTTTTTCCACACACAGTCTGTTTTCCTCAACTTATATATTGTTTGTTTCCCTTGGCCTCTGTCTCCTGTATGAAATGATTTTCTCAAATTTTCAGTGATCCTTGGCCATCAACTGAATTTTTAAAAAATAAACTTTGCTGAGATATGATTTGTATTTTCATCCTATCATCTAACTCATTGGTCTGTAGTTCAGCTTCCTTTTTTATTGCTGAATAGTAGTCCATTAATTGCAATTAACTAATTAATGGAATTAATGTCTTTCCATTACATTAGTATACCACAATATGTTTGTTCATTCTTTTAGTGATGGACATTTTGTTTGTTTCCAGTTTGGAGCTATCAAGCATAAAGCTTTTATGAACATTCATGTATAACTGTATAGACAAAAGCTTTCATTTCTCTTGGACAAATACCAAGCTGTGGGATTGCTGGGTTTTATGGTGAGTGTATTCTTAACTTTATAAAAAAAACTGTTAAACTGTTGTACAATTTTTACATTCCCGTCAGGAATGAGTTCCAATTGTTCTGTGTCCTCACCAGCACTTGGTATTCACAGTCTTTTTAATTTTAGTCCTAGTGGTTGTTTAGTGTTACCTCATTTGGTTTTGATGTGCATTTCCTTGGTAATTAATGACGTTGTGCTGTCTATTTAAGGAGTAGGGCATTAGAAAGGTGACTGGACATTCAGGCAAGTGGGAAAGTCTCGTCAACTGAGGATTCACTGTATAGTGATCCTCATGGGTTATTTTGCAGAGAATCCAGGTGTCAGTTTCTTAAGTATTTTTCTCTTAGATTGGCTAGATTCCCCATAGAATCTTCTCCAAATCATCACCTGCCAGAAGCATGTATGGTTACTAGGATTCTGAAATCCAAATGAGAAAAGAGAGCTGGATGCTTCAACTTCCAGTGTGCAATCCTTGCCTTTAATCCTGTCTGGTGTCTCTTAGCCCAGAGAACCTGCTTTGCATTCTCCAGGGAATGAACCTACAGTTTTCTGCAGAGTGATAGAGGGGCTGTTCCTGAGCTGAGCTGAGTGGATCAGGGCACTGGGGGGCTAATCGCTTCTTTAGTTGACTTTCACTCACTTTCCTCTTTCCTTTTTTACTCCTACTTCCGGACGTATCTGGTGTTGCCAATTTCTGAGCCTTTTGGGCATTGTGTAGTGTAATTGATTAGCTTCTCAGCCACTCAAGCTCCTTGGTTACGAAAATGATTGCTGTCACTTTATGCAGCTCTACCCTGTAAGGGGAAAAGGCAGAGAATGTAGTAAGTCTCCTAGCATGGGATACCACAGCATAAGGATATGACCCCTGTTAGTAAATGCCCGAGCAGAAGAGAGCAGCAATGGTTCAAGCCACCAAATGGGGCAAGTTGCAGAGAAATGGCAAAATGAGACCTCAGACACAGCTGCAGCAATGGAGAAAACAGCAGAAAACCCACCCAGGAGGTGCTCTGGGGTCTAGCTTTTCTTGGACTCTGGGATGTCCCTGAACACATGCCATTCAACTGAGTTCAGGCTCCAAACTAAGTCAAAGAAAACTTGTCAATCATTTAATGCCACGACTTCCACGTTGTGGTTTTAAAAAAAATTTAACAGACTTACAAATGTTTTTAAGCAGTTTTAGGTTTGTGGGAAAACTAAGCAGATAGTACAGAGAATTTCCCTCACCTCCCAACCCCAATTTCTCCAATTATTAGCATCTTGCATTAGTGTGGTACATTTGCTACAACTGACGAACCGGTGTTGATACATTATTAACTAAAGTCCAAATGAACCAGGGTTCATTTTGGTGTGTACATTCTATGTGTTGTGACAAATGTATAATGTCAAGTAGCCACCCCTGCAGTATCACAGAGAATAGTTTCATTGTCCTAAAAGTCCTCTGTGCTCTATTCATCCCTTCCCACTTCCCTCCCCAGACCCTGGCAACCACTGATCTTTTTACTGTCTTCATAGTTTTCTCTTTTGCAGAATGTCAAGGCTACACTAGGTAGCCTTTGCCAATTGACTTCTTTCACTTAGTAATATTCATTTAAGGTTCCTCTTTGTCTTTTTGTGGCTTGATAACTCGTTTCTTGCATGCTGCCTACTTTATCCATTAGAACCCTTCGTATATTAAGCACAGCTGTTCTAAATTCCCAGTCTGGTAATTCCAACATCCCTTCATGTCTGGTTCTGATGCTTGCTCTGTCTCTTCGGTTTGTGTTTTTTGTCTTTTTTTTTTTTTAATGTTTATTTTTGAGACAGAGAGAGCATGAACGGGGGAGGGTCAGAGAGAGAGGGAGACACAGAATCCAAAGCAGGCTCCAGGTTCCGAGCTGTGAGCACAGAGCCCGACATGGGGCTCAAGCTCACAGACTGCGAGATCATGACCAAGCTGAAGTTGGAAGGTCAACCGACTGAGCCACCCAGGCGCCCCTTTTTGTCTTTTATTATGCCTTATGTATATTTTTCTGGATAGCCAGAGAAGAACATATACCAAAACCCTGGGCTGGGAGAGAATGTGGTGGGCTTGAGGGTACTATAGAAAGTCGATGTGGCTGGAATGTGGAGGGGAGAAACAAGAGGAGGTGAAGTTGTTTGTTGTTGGCTGAGCACAGTAGAGGCTCTATAAACGTTTTTGTTTAATGGGTGAAAGAAGGCAGTTGTAGCTGGTCTGTGGGGAAGTTCCTGCCGGTGGGTGTGGGGGCTGCCCCTCAGCTCTTTCTTCTCACATTTTATCAGTGTCTGGAGTGAGGACGCAGGAACTGTGCTCAGTGGGCCAGGAGATAAGGAAATGGCTCAAAGGCAGAGAGGGGCTAAAGGAGGGACCAGCAACATGGCGAGGCCAAAAGGAGAGAGAAGCCACAATAATGCAAAGAGGCCGGGAAAGGTTTCATGGGGACACCGCTTTAGAGACAGTGAGGGGTGAGGGGAGAAAGTGCCCCAGCAAGTCGCAGGGCAGGAGACAAGGTCTCAGGACAGAACATTGTGAACGAAAGCTCCATGAAAGACGGCTCAGCTGTGGAGGTCTCTCTGGGCTGCGGGGCCAGGGTGGGCGGATGACGAGGCGGACAAGGTAGCATCTCAGCTGCGCTGGGTCTAGGAGAATGTGCCCCCAAACTAGACGTGCCCCCTTCTTGGAGCCCATCATGAGGAAGCCTGGGTCTGCCTTCTCTATCCAGAGTCCACTGCTTTTCATATTCAGGCATCAGGTAAAGAGCGGCTGCTTATAGCTTTGGTTTCTGGGAGGTGAAGAAAATGGCCCAAATTGGGAAAGCTCCAACTCTTCAAATGCAGGTTTCACTTCCCATTGCTTCCCAGTGAACTTGAGAAAGAATTTGCCCCACCTCATGGCTCAGATCTCATTGGACCTGAGACCTAATAAAAACCTCTTTCCCCAAAGCCCCATGGAGTCAGAACAAGGGAAAAGAGAAACCACTACAGGTGTGACCACAGGCCATTAGTTTTGATAAAGCACCTGTGTCTGGGGAGCCAGGGTCATTCATTCAACAAATCTCCCTGTGTGCCCTCTCTACCACGCACACGGGCTGGCATCACTGTTCAGCTATCGCTTTTGGATGCTGAGGAGTGCCCTAAACAGCCCTCCGTTTGGGACAAGCGACATCCCAGCGAGCGGTCTCTGAGGAAGTGGTTTGGCTTCTCCGAGCACCCAGCAGTCTCTGGCTTTCACTCTTAGGAAGAGAGGACGTCTGGGAGTGGGGAGTGAGGCTTCCTTAGAGACCAGGAAGCCACGAGGCTGCGGCTCCCCAGGAACAGGCAGAATTGCACAACCCCAAATGAATTGGGAGTGGAAATTGAGCAGTTCGAGTTGGCTTGCACCCTACAATAAAGATCTGCAAACACTCAGCTCCGTATTGAACCTGAGGCAGGGTGATTAATTCATTATTCACTTCCCAGCCTGGAAGGGAAAGCGTGTATACCCGGGGGCCAGCATGGATGAGCACAGTCATAAATCACGCCATTTACAAGCCACGCAATGAGAAAATCAGCTGGCTGCAGGGGGACGCTCTGCAGGCAGCAACAGCGGCCCGAGAACTGGCCTGTCAAGGCGGGTCAGTCTGCTCTCTGGAGACGCACCAGTTGGCCAGTCATTCAGCCTTTCAGCCAAGGCGGCCAGCCTCTCGGCCACCCGGCTTGGCGCTTCCTGGCCAGACCACAAAGAAACAAATTCCACTCCACCCAGGAGGAGTGCTCCTGTGACCTGAGGTGGCCCCTTCCAAAAGTGGACCAAGTACTAGGAAGAGCATTAGGGTCCATCCAAAGGGCCTCTGTGGTCCAATGGGGATAAGCTACTACCCGCTCCTTTCCCTGGGCTGTTCTGAGTTCCAGGTCCTTCTGGCCAGGCCAGAGGGCCTGGCGCATTTATGTCTACTCAGCAGCCTCCAACCAGGGTCCCTGGACGTCATCAGCTGCCAACTCTGAGCCCTGGCCTTTACCCTCCAGTCTCGGCTGCCTTCAGGGCAGAGGCCTTTGGGGAGACCGGAGTTGCATACAGAGTTGAAAGTTACCGTCCAGTTCAGGATCTGCCCCTGTCCTGCAAAAAAGTAGCTTTTTGGTCCCTACTGGAATACAAGGTAGCTCTTCAAATATTTGACAGTTCTTTCTCTTCCAGGTAAAACACCCTCTATTTCCTCAGCTGTTCCTCATATTTCAAGATCCCTCATATTGTCCAGATCCCTCCATGTCCCGACATGCTGTTATTGACTGTCTCCCACTTTACGTTTCCTCTTAAATCTCTAAACTCCCCACATGGGAGGCACTGCCTCCCCTGGGTTATCATGACTAGTGAAACACCAAGACTTCCGAGCCAGCTGTTTTGTCCATCTTCTCTCACCTCGCTCTCTAATGGCCTGGTGAGGTAGTTATTAACTCCAGCATACAGATGAGGAAATCGAGGCCTAACGAGGTCAAATGGCTGCCAGGATTCAACCCTCGGCTGGTCTGACTCCAGAGATTATCCTCGGAACCTTTCTGGTAAGCAGTCTCACTCGCCCAGAGCCTAGCAGGCTCATTAGCTAAAACGCACAAGACATCCTGCCAGACTTGGGGACTTTTTTGCTCAGAGCCAAGCTGAGCTTTGAGAGACTGGCCAAAGCCTTTTAATCTCAACCAAATGCAGCATCAGAAAAAATAAAATAAAATAAATAAATAAATAAAACCAAAACCAAAAAAAACTTTATCTGCACCGCTTTCTACCTTTCGCCTGAGCAGAAGAGCTGTTCTTCCTCTTCCAGAAAGAGCTGGAGAGGAATCCTTCTTTCTCTCACTCTTCTTTCCAGGACAGATAGTATGACCCAGGAAGCAATCTGTTTACAACTTTTTTTGCCTTATTTGGGACACAAAAGAGACCGATTTTCCCTAATCTATTTATAGAGCAAAAGAGCAAGCAAACTAGACTCCTTAACAAAAGGGTCTCCAACCAGGAGATTAGTGTATAATACCCATTCTCCTCAGGGCCCCCAGACAGTTGTCTTACAAAAAAGAGTGTGGTGACTCAGCCTTCCTTGCCCAGGAACAATGGGCATAATCTATTTATACCTTCCTTTCTCCTAAGAAAGGAAAAAAAATGTTACATGGCCAGAACTGGGGGTTGAGGCTTTTGGGGAGTTTGCCAAGCATTGCCCATAGCAACACTATCCATGTATTAACCAAGCTCCAAGTGAGTATTTCCAGAGGCATATTCTGATTGTACTCACCTGTGGGCTGTATTTGATATCAATGGTTAAAGGAGAGAGGAACTGGCATTGGGCAGCTGCTTATACAGAGTTGTCTCATCCTGGGACGAATTGGGTGACCTGAATTGGCAGCCAAGTGGGCCCTGGAGAGCTTGCTTTGTAGTCATACTATGCCAGGTAGCCATCAAACCAATGTGAGAGATGGTGCAAAGGGTTCAGCTTCTAGATTGTTCTGGCAACATCAAGGAAGTTGGAGTTACTCACAGCCTGCCCAGTGGGCTGGGGCCACTCCAAATGAACAGGAATATGGAAACAAGACCACCAGCTGTGCTCGCCGACCATCTGTTAGGAGCAGCATGGGTGGGATTGGGCGGGTGAGAACTGTCTACTCTGGGCAAGGGCACCAAGACTGAGGAAAGTCTGGAGAAAATTGTTTGCGGCTCAATCTCAGTTGCAAATATCTACACTGACCTGAACTCAGGACACTGTGCTGATTGGCGTGTTTCAGATTCATCACCGGTGTGAATTTACCAAATAGATGTTATGAAAATTAAGTTGTCGAATATGCTAGGAGATTTAGCACACTTCCCTGCAAACTAAGTGAGCTCACCAAATAGGTACCTACCTGAATATGTGCTCAGTTTTCTTCAGAATTCAAGTTGTATCCAAAAAAGTATGTAAAACTCAAACTACAAACCAGAGGTAAAAATATTCAAACTTGGTGTGTTTTTCAGGGGAAACTTGTGTGAAATATAGAAAAACTTAAACCACAGGGCACCTGGGTGGCTCAGTCAGTTGAGTGTCCAACTTCGGCTCAGCTCATGATCTCGCAGTCTGTTAGTTCAGGCCCCACGTCGGGATCTGTGCTGACAGCTCAGAGCCTGGAGCCTGCTTCGGATTCTCTGTCTCCCTCTCTCTCTGCCCTTCCTCTACTCATGCTCTGTTACTCTCTCTCTCAAAACTAAACTAAAAAAAAAAAAAATAATAATAATAAAAAGAAAAACTTAAACCATAATTCACTGAGGTGTTAATTTACATATAGGAAAAAATGCATGCATCTTAACAGTGGAGGTTGGTGACTTTTGCATACATGTGACTTTTTGCATATGTGGCCACTTCCCAGATCAAGAGAGAGGACATTTCCTTGCCCCAGAACAATCCTTTATGCTCCTTCCCAGTCAATCTTGACCCCCAGATCAGACTGTTCCAATTCTTTCATCATATTTTAATTTTTGCCTGTTCTTGAACTTCATGTAAATGGAATCATACCTATGCATTCTCCAGTTTCTCATGCTCAGTGTAATGTTTTTTAGAGTAATTCATGTTGTTGCATGGACCAGTAGTTAATGCCTTTCTAGTAATCCATTGTACAAATATAACCAAATATTTTTATTCAACTGTTGAATAGACCATTGTGTTATTTCCAGTGTTTGGTTATTAAGAATAAAACAGGTATGGGATGCCTGGGTGGCTCAGTCGGCTGAGCATCTGACTTTAGCTCAGACCATGATCATGAGTTCGAGCCCCATGTCAGGCTCTGTGCTAACAGCTCAGAGCCTGGAGACACCTTCAGATCTTGTGTCTCTCCCTCTCTCTCTGCCCCTCCCCGACTCGTGCTCTGTCTCTCTCTTTCTCCCTCTCTCAATAAATAAATAAGCATTAAAAAAATTTTTTTAAAGAATAAAACTGGTATGAACTTTTTTTGCTCATATTTTTACACAAGTCTTTTGTATAAAAATATACTGGATTCTCTGGGGTATATACCTAAGAATAGAACTTTATTAGAATCTGCCAAGTGATATACTGTAAGTTTAAAAATAACTAATAGAAATGTGAAATAAAAGTGGAAGTCTCTTAAAATTTGCTTGCTGATTCACAAAATCTTTAAAAATAGGTAAAACATGAGGAATCATCCAACATTCAAAATGCTTTATAGAGATAGAGTGATTTTATCCTTAAGAGCCACACGTATGCTCTTAAGATATAAATTTTCAATAGCCAGGACTTTCAGCCAAATTGGTCTTAAGCAAATTGGCCCAAAGGCTCAATATAGACTCTTGTCAAGACAAGTCTCCCCCATTCTGTATTGGTGTAATTGTATTTTAAACAATGCAGATTTGACATTCATTCCTGAGAGATTTCATCCCAGTGGGAAGTGCACGTGTATTTATGCACATGGATATATGGGATTAGGGTGTTGGAACAAGTAGGCACTTGGTGGAAGGAGGGAAAGGAATTCCCGGCCCTGCTTTCAGAGCTCTGGGGGGACTGATAATGGGCCATGAGCTGGCAGGACGCCCAGGGAATTAAAACCTGCATGAACCAAGGCAGGGGCAGGGGAAGGTCACCATGGAGCTCAAGTGCAGCAGTGGGTTTTGCCTGGCACTGTTGGGGCCCATTTGCGGCGAGGAGCAGGGGCATCATTACAATGAAGGAGGGGAATAAGGAAGAGGCTGCCCCTGGAGGTGGCGGCACAGAGACTACAGTGTCAGTGGGTCATGTGAGTTAGCATTCATCTGAGAGAATGAAAAAGACGGTGCTTGAATCAGCCCTGAGCAGTCTTTGTCCTGGTTGAGATATTCCAACCTCCGTTGCCAAAATGTGTCAGCAGACAGGACTGCAAATTAAAAAAAAAATTATAGTCATTCGCATATGTTCACTATCCCTTTTGCCTGAGTGGCTTCCACAGTTTTGAGATAATTGGCTTCTAGGTCATCTTCCAAGTTATTAATACAGAGTGGTGACCTGGGCAGAACCAGAGCAAACCCCAGCAGACTGTCCCCAGACACTTGCCTGCAGGGTGATGAGGGTTTATTAAACAACACTCCTTGAGAACAACTGTCCTACCAACTATAAATCGACCTCCTTGTCCCCACTGTCACATTTCCACCTTTGCACGAGAGAATCACGAGGGATTTAGTAAAGGGCCTTATAGAAATAAGACACCAAGTCTATGACACCCCTCCCTCACCCACTAATCTGTTCACACGAGAAAGAAATGAGGTCAGACTCAGTGAGTCCGCACAGGTTCCTGGCAAACATCACTTTCTTTTTTTAAGTCTTCGGAAAACCATCTGTTTAATAATCCTTCCTAGACTTTTGTTGGCAGTGGTGGTGCTCGTCAATCAAATGGTAAATTTCATCCATCACTCTATTTTAAAATCAGGACATTTCCCAGTATCATCCTTTTGGCTGCTCTCTCTGATTTTCTAGGACATCTCAAAGATCTTATAGGTGACACTTGTGGTCATCTGGGAGGTCATCCTTCTGGACCAGCTGACTTAAACTCAGTAAAGCAAGTTTGGTAGTATGTCTGCTGTAAGTGAATTTCTGGCGTGTAAGCGGAAATCAACTTTATTTTGCTTCCATTTGTTCCTTTAAAATTAATTCGGCGAGCCATGTCCTTCTGATGTTTGTGGATGGAAATTCATCAGTCCTGTGACTTGAGAAAAGGGTCACACTCGTGATAAATAAAATTCCATCATCGCTTTAAGTCACCAAGCACAGCCTTCATTTACATGATAGAAATCTACTCCTGGATAAGGAGCGGAATGGAACTTAGGCTTCGTTCACAGTTAAATCTTCCGAATCAGCCTGAACCCACTGCTGCTGAAAGTGTTTTGGGTTTCTTCTTTCTTTTACCTTTTCCACCGACCTCACCCGCAAACCTAGATCTTCTGACTCCTCTGGGGCAGGGCAGTAGGAAGGCTCGTTTTTTGGCTGTCGCTTTCGTACAATGGCTCTTCACTCTCCGGGCCCGGCAAGTGTTTCAAACCTTTTCATTCTTTAGATTTTTTTTTTTTTTTAGGCAGCAATCAAATTCCAATTTCCCGTGTCCCATCCTCAGCCTCCGCTCTCCACCTGCTCTCCTTTGAAGCCTCTTCCTCTCTGTGTGTCTCTTGATGAAGGCGAAGTGCCCCACAGCATGCAAACCATTCTCTCCAAAGACCTCTTCCTCCCTGGTCCTCTCCCTCCTTAGCCCTCTGAGCCTCAACGCTCTCACTGTGGTCTTCAAGGGTTCCAGAGAAACCCCACCAGTTCAAAGACACTGTGCAATGTTTGAAATATTGCCTCCTTTGCAATGTAACCTTTGTCTTCACGTTGCAGCCAAAAGGAGGCAGAGTCCACTTCGTATATTGGGTTAAAGTAGTTTTCCACTACATGCCCTCCAGTCATGACCTTCCATTTCTTCCATTCTGGTTTGATGGCATTTCTTCCTAACAGGGAGACAGATGAAAATAGTAGTTAAGGACATCTTCATTCTCTCTGAGACCTCACCTGATTACATATCATCTTCCTCAAGCACAGGGATTTTCCTCTTTTGAAACATGTGCTTTTAAAAACCACAGCCATCAGGCCATTCTATTAATTTATAATGAATAATATCATGGTACATAGATCTAAATACTCATGTTCTTTTTATTACTTCCCACTGATAAAGTTAAAGTAGGAGTGGGAGGGGGGAGTAGGGGAAAGAATCTAACGTTTACTCAACACTTACTATGTGCTTATCATTTTATATTCATGATCTTATTAAGTAATCACAATAGCCATGGGAGGTAAATATTATTCCAATTATATAGATATGGGAACTCAGGGAGAGAGTCAAGTAATTTGTCTAAAGTCCACAGCTAGCCTGGTATGTGCTTTTTCTTTTTTTTTTTTTTTTTTTAATTTTTTTTTTCAACGTTTATTTATTTTTTGGGACAGAGAGAGACAGAGCATGAACAGGGGAGGGGCAGAGAGAGAGGGAGACACAGAATCAGAAACAGGCTCCAGGCTCCGAGCCATCAGCCCAGAGCCTGACGCGGGGCTCGAACTCACGGACCGCGAGATTGTGACCTGGCTGAAGTCGGACGCTTAACCGACTGCGCCACCCAGGCGCCCCCTGGTATGTGCTTTTTCTATGACCTCCCTGGATTTCAACTTACTGACATAAGGCAAATTGGTGAACTTGGTAAAATAACAAGTAGATTCAAATATTTTTTACAAACCAACAAACAAGCTGTTTCACTGGTGGGGGATATGAGAAACTAGAAATCACCAGCTATAAACACCTAAAGAGTTGATATATATTTTTACAATATTTTGCTTAAGAATATGCATAGAATAGTTTTACGAAATTAAAATAATACTGCATACCCAGCTCTGAAACCTAATTCTTAAACCTGCTGTACTGTGAACATTTCCCATTCTCAATAAAAATTTTTTGAAAATCATTTTGAATGGCTTCTTACTAGGCCAAGGTAAGGGTATACCATGACTTACTTAGCCTCTTACTTATTGTGGAACATTGAGATTGTTTCCTTTTTGTTTGTTTGTTTGTTTGTTTTTTGTTACTACTTTGGGTAACACCGTATTTTTGCACCATTGAGCATAAATCTGTGTTTGAGTTTCTGACAATTATTAGAAGAGGGGTTGCTGGATCAAAGGGTATGGACCTTTTAAAGGCTCTTGATACAAATTGCCATATGCTTTCTAGAAAGGCCAATAGCAGATGGGCTTATCTTAATGGACAGTGTTATCATCACACTCCATCAGTTAAAGACCCATTTCCACACCAGGGCCAGACAACAGAACCAGAACATTTATGCAGGCCGGTCACGTTATCTTCTCTTCTGGACAATGTCAGAGACATAAAACAGAAGTGTTTTTGGCTACAGTAACCAGAATCTCCAAACTAATATCTGTTTGGAGTTAGTGGAAGGAGGGATGTATATTTGCCTCTTTGTAGCCAGGGTTCTCCTGGACGCTCCCATGTTCCTCTGATCCAGCCTGCATTTCGTTCATTGGCCTATAACGCAGCCCTGCTTGAGCCAGAAGGCCCTTAAAGCCACAGGGTGGGATAGCTTTGTGCACCCAGTCACATTCTGGCCACGCCTCCCTGCACACAAATCCAGGGCTCCCCCCCATGCAGCTGGGTTGTCTCTCAAGAACCCCCAGCAACAAGCTAATAAACAGATCTTCAGGCGGGCTTGCTTTGCATCTTTTACAGGTTGATTCAAATTGCCCTAGTTTTGTTTTCAGGTGCTGACCTTTATCCAGAGTTTGTCCCAAACCCTGTCCATCTCCCACCCCAGAACCACGGTTTGAAGACAGAAAAGCAACATCTAACAGCACTAAAGATACATTTAAACGACAATATTTTAATAATCTTTTCCCCCTAATTTCTTTTTTTTTAAACGTTTATTTATTTTTGGGACAGAGAGAGACAGAGCATGAACGGGGGAGGGGCAGAGAGAGAGGGAGACACAGAATCGGAAACAGGCTCCAGGCTCCGAGCCATCAGCCCAGAGCCCGACGCGGGGCTCGAACTCCCGGACCGCGAGATCGTGACCTGGCTGAAGTCGGACGCTTAACCGACTGCGCCACCCAGGCGCCCCTCCCCCTAATTTCAAAAGCAGTACATGTTTAAAGCAGAAACCTTAGAGAACCCAGGAAAGCAGGCAGAGAAGGATGCGGAGTGACCAACAGGGATGTGGCCTGCCCGGCAGATGGGGAGTGCAGGAGTGTTGGCGGACATCTGTGCAGGGTCAGCAGGGGTGATGTTCAGCTCTGCAGATGTCGGGTGGGCGTACAACAAAGACAGAGAACTGCTAAAAACTCTCCCACTTGACCCTACATAAACCCAAGAACTTAGTTCCAACACCAGGGAGAAGGGGAGGGAGAATCTCCCCACATGACTTAGATGAAAATCATAGGCGCAGTGGAATGGCACTTGATACATGAATTAAGTTCATTTGTAAGAAGACAAAGAACACCAGAGCCAGTTTTGTGTTCTCTGTCTAGCCCTCTTTGGCTTCTGATCTCACAACTTCAGGCGTACCTCACCACCAACCTCTTTGCCGGTGCCTTGGCCTGGTTCCGTCCTGGTGCCTGGGGCGGTTTGAGGGACAGATCTACAATCTCTTGGTCTGCCCATGGGAGCTAGCCCTGCAGATCACCATGGAAACTAAAGATACTGTGATTGTTCATGCTGGGCTTGGATAGAGGCTGTTCCCAGGTGAAGGCTGGGGCAAGCCACTCTTAGGATAATGTAACTCTGCCTGCCACCTCTGAAGACTTTCTTCCCTTAATTCTCCTTGTTGGAACTGGGAGACTAAATCCCTGAAAGCAGCAGGTGGATGTAAAACAAGACAACAAAACAAAATAAACAGCCTGATAGGGCCATGATCCCCAGCAGGAATGCACCAGAAGGAAAGGAGTCTGGTTTCCCTGAGCCATGGCGCTGGACTCTGCTCTTTGTCCCATAAGGGCTCTCAGAGCCACCTGGCACAGTTGCCTTTCTCTTGGGGTCCTTCCTTTTGCACTCCTGCTTCCTTGGCAACATTTCAGGGGAGCCCCGGGGTACGACAACATCCTAACTGTCAAGGCAATGCAGCATCAGAGAGAGTCAGTGAGGCAGGCTGGAATCCCCGGAGGCCTCCGAGAACAGAACACATGTACCAGGATCGTCGCTGCCGCGCTGTCGATAGTGACAAAGAACTTGAAACATCCAAAGTGTTGATCCATAGGAAATGGCTTAAACAGATTAAGGCATGTCCGTACAAAGGAGCGCTATCCATCATTAGAAAATATATGGATTTATGTAAATTAAAAAAGAATATGAATATGTCTATAATATATTTTTAGTGAAAAAATGTTTAAAACAGTATGTAGAGCATGATCTTATTTTAATATATATTCATATAACTTATATATTTATTATATTTTAAAATATAATACATACAGAAAATCTCCAGTGTGATAATTTCCTTTATTTTTCTGTATGTTTAAAATTTTTTTTAATGTTTATTTAATTTTAAGACAGAGAGAGAGAGAGAGCAGGAGTGGGGGAGGGCAGAGAGGGACACACAGAATCCGAAGCAGGCTCCAGGCTCTGAGCTGTCAGCACAGAGCTCGACGCGGGGCTCGAACTCACAGACCCGAGAGATCATGACCTGAGCCAAAGCCAGGCGCTTAACCGATGGAGCCACCCAGGCGCCCCTATTTCTCTGTATGTTTAAACTGATTGTGATATATGTGCACCGCTTTAATTTAAAACAATTATAACCCTCATTGATGGGTGTGGCGCTGAACCTGTGCTGGCAGCCACGGAGGTGTGCACTTAGATCTGCCTTCGAGAAAGAACCTGATGTGTCCCTATGAGGAGCGTAGGAAGTCAGCTGTCTCTGGCTGCAGCGCCTTGAGGATCCATGGCTACGCTTGTACCAAGCTGGTACTCTTCCAGGCAGCCCCCCTGCAATGACCGGGCATGGAGGGGGACTGATTCCCGCCCTTTCTGTCCCAGGTAGACATCCTCATGGGTGCTCTCAGTGCTGGAGCTCCCCATTGGGCTGACAGCTTTCTCAAAGCTGCCCCGCAGGCTGGGGTGCTTCCTACCCGATCCTTCCTCCGCCCCTCTCATTCTACATGTGTCAGACCTGCTTGGTAAGCTGCAGTCTTCCCTGCCTCCTCTTGCTCCCCCTCCCCCTTTATCCTTCGCAGGTAGCACCCAGTAACCTCTCACACTTCTAACTCTATTGCGGTTTGCTTCCTGGAGGACCTAACACAGTGCTTCCGTGTTCGTGAACGCGATACAAGAAACTTGGACTTGATTGTTACATTCTTTTTGTACAAATCCTCTCCTCCCCACCTGCCTCGGCAAAGAATGATTCCCAGATGACTCCCCAAGTGGGCTCCAAAACATGAAATGCCTTTTTCCACCAGGATTTTCTTCTTCTGATGGTTGTTGCCTGAAATCTGTTCCCTTTCGGCCCTCTGGAGCTGATTCAGAAAGGTCGAAGATGGCCAGGTCAATCAATGTCCATGACGCATAATATTGCTGGAATGAGAAAGGCCAGCTAACAAGAATGAAGATCTAACGCCCGCGGATCCTTGCATGTCTCAGTGCAGCAAGTGCAGAAAACTGTGGCTAATGCCATGATTGCTAAGACTTTGGAGCCAGGTCTGCTCTGGTCCGTTCTTCAGGCCTGGTCCATTCTTCCCCAATCATGTAGTTCTTAATAAGCAGACCAGCTCTTCCCAGCACACAAGGCTCAGTTTCCCCCCTGGCTCCCCATGAAGCATGCCAGCGTCTTGCAGAGCCCATAGTAGGTAAGTACCACATCTGGGGAGGCCACGTGGAACTGGTCAAAGGTGGCCCTGCCAGCCATCCTCAGAGCTCTGGCCTTAAATAGCCCAAGGATCACAGCGTCAGCACCACATGGGGAACTGAGAGACAGAACCAAAAATGGGAGTGGGCAATCATAGCATATTTGAGGGAGGCCGGCAAGGGTTAAATCAAGAATCAGAACACAATCAGATCTATAACCAAGTGTGAACGTGAGGTGAAGAGCACCTCATTAATATCCATTTACCCTCCCAAGAAGGCTGACGTCCTGTGCGGCACTTTCTTCTGTGGGTGGAGAAGTGTTCGCCTGCCCTGGGTCAGTGCCATGGTGCCTGGCTGCAACGACAGTGTGTTCACAGGACCTGCCCCGCAAGTGATTTGGAGGCAGTGGCCCTGTGAGTGGACTAACTTCAGACTGTCTTTACAACCCACACAGAGAATCTGTGAACCACTCAGTATCTTTTTAAGAGGCTTCCTTGCTGCTTATATCAGCCAGAAATGGTTTCTTCGGCTTGCTAACTAGGATCCCTGGCTGATATGCATGTATAATGCACAGTATTTTTGTATATGTTAAATTAGCATGGAGAAAACCAGGTTAACAATGAAGTTTAACAACTGGGTTATTAACACAGGATGCCTGGAAAGGGGGAGAGTTCAAGATGGAGAGGGGAGGAAAAGGAAGGAGGCAAGCGAAAATAGAACAAGGGAAAAAAATAGTAAGACTGCGCAAAGGAAAATCCCAGCACATATTATAATATGATTCCGTGTTTTCGTCCACATATTCAGCATATTCACATACCAGCCATATCTCAGATCCGGGGAGAAGGAAGTTTCCCAGGATTACAACCAGGCCTGAGTAGTTTTTCAGAGCTTCTCGGGAAATGCTGAGCAGACAAAGTTGACAAATGCACATCTACCAATGTGATCTGAGACCACCTCCACCAGGATCAGCCAGAAGTTTATTTAAAAATTCATGTTCCTGAACTCCACTGTCAACCTCCTGAGTCAGAATCTGGAGTGGGGACTTTTTCTGCCCAGAGTGAGGGGGCTCGGCATCCTGTGGCCACAGAACCAGATTCCTGGGGCCCCGAGCAACCACAGGCCTCCTTGGCGCAAGCCCAGGTCTGGTGCAGCGGGCCCCGTCTTTTCAAAGATCTGCTTTTCAAATCTTTAATGACTGTTTAATCCAGCAGTTCCACTTGGAACTTCTCCTAAGGAAATAACCACACAATGTGAAAGGATGCCTGAGGAAGAATGTTCGTCACAACCCTTGTTTAATTAATGAACATTTGGAAACGACCCAAATATCAATCAATAGGGGAGTAATTAAAATAATTATGACACATTCACACAATGGAAGGCTATGTAGCCATTAAAATTGTGAGGTAGATCTCTATGCGCAGAAATGGAAATACAGACGCAATATAGTGCGTGTGGGGAAAAAATCAGATGGCAAAAGAACAGGGATGTCTCACACACAACAGATGGCAGTCACATGTATGGCAGAGTTGTGTGTCATGCATAATCTTGGGGACACTTTCTTTTACACCCAAGAAAACAAGATCTGAATGCTGTTATGGAGAATCTTCAATTTCATTTCTTACACACACATATACATATTTACTTTTCATTATGAAAATTTTCAAACATAAATAAAAGTAGAGTGAGACTATATCAAACTAAAAGGCTTCTGCGCAGCAAAAGAAACCAGCAACAAAATGGAAGGGCAACCTACGGGATGGGAGAAGATAGTGGCAAATCGTAGATCTGTTAAAGGGTTAATATCCCCCCAAATAAAGAAGGCATACAACTCAATAGCAAAAAAAACAAAAAACAAAAAACAAAAAACAAAAAAAAACACTGATTAAAAAACGGGCAGAGGAGCTGAACAGACATTTTTCCCCAGAAGGCATACAAAGGGCAAACAGGTACACGAAAGGTAGGTGTTCAGCATCACTTTGATTTGATTTGCAAATCAAAACTACAAAATCACCTCACACCTGTTGACATTATTGATCTGTTGTCCTCAAAACTCATCATATTGCTTTATATTTTAAGCATGTCTTTTAGAAATACAGTATCTGTCTTTATGGCTTCTTTCATTTGGTATCTTTGAAGGGTATAGCTTTTGTATTTCAGTAAGTTCGTATTTTTGTTCTAAGACGGTTCTCTTTATACCAGTTCTGAAATTTACACTCTGAGTCTCTTCCTTCCCAGGCTATTGTCTACTGGTTGTTTCCCTCCCTCATGCCAACATTGAAATTGTCTAGCAGTTTCCTCTTTCTACGGGCCATGTCCTCAGCGTCTAATTTGAGATGATATCTTTTTACTCTGAGTTAAAGTCCGTAAGACAATGTATAAGCTTATTGAACTTTTTATACGCTTTCCCCATTCTCCCCGCATTTGTGACAGAGGTACTCTATTTCTGTACATAAAGCCACACATACTATTCTCTCTCCCTAAGAACCATCATGTAATCTTAATTCTGCAGTGAAATATATCCTCAGTGCACACCATCAGTCTTTATGCGGATACCTCCCTAGTTGCTTTGGTTTTTTGAAACTCACTCTCTAGCAGCTTCCTCAGGAAGAACTCGTGAGACAATATTGCCTGAGTTTTTTGTGTGTTCATAATAGAGCACCTGTGCCTTTATAGTTGACGGTCAGTTTGCTAGAAAATTCTTATCTCACGGTTTCTTTCCTTGAGTACATATGTGGTTTCAGTGTCCCCTGGCATAAAGTGTTGTGTCCAAAGTCTGATGGCAATCTGATTTTCTTTCCCTGATAAGTGACTTGGTTTTTTGCAATTTTTTTCTTTTTCTTTGAAGTCTTCTAGTTTTACTAGAATATTGGTTGTTGTAGGTTGATTTTCCAGATATGAGATGTACCTTTAACTGTGAAGTTTCAAGCCTGTTTTATTAAGAATAAGAATTAAATGTTTTTATATTTGTTTTATTCTATTACTTTGGTTTCCATCCTTAGGATTTCTATTCCACATGCTTTCAGTCATCTTTCCCATGTATGCATGTATGTACGTGCCTGTGTGTGTTTTTTGCACCATTTTCTCTTGAATCATTTTTCAGTTTCTTCATTTCTTTTCTTTTTTTTTTTTTGATTTTTTTTAATGTTTATTTTTGAGAGAGAGACAGAGAGACAGAGCATGAGCAGGGGAAGGGCAGAGAAGGAAGGAGACACAGAATCCAAACCAGGATCCAAGCTCTGAGCTGTCATCACAGAGCCCGATGTGGGGCCAGAACTCACAGACCACGAGATCATGACCTGGGCCAAAGTTGGACACTTAACCGACTGAGCCCCAGGCGCCTCTTTTCATTTCTTGTTTATTTAAAAATCTTTTATCCTTTGCAGCTGGTGTTCATTTAGGTTTAGATTCTGTGGTGATTTTAAAATATGGTCACAAAGAGACACGAGAAAACACTTTCCAGCAAGGGAATTGTTCTGTCTTGACTGTGCTGGTCTTTGAAATACTGTGTATCATTACTTACATCATCAAACTGCACAGTTTTCATGAATGAATTTTATTGTGTGCAAATTACACATTAACAAAGCTGAGAAAAATGGGCCAAGATTCTTTGACACTCCTCCCATCAAGAGATGGAGTCTGTGCTCCCTCCCCGTACATCTGGGCGGTCCTGGGGCAGCTTTGACCAATAGAGCACAGAAGTGAAGCTATGTGACATCCAAGGTGAGGTCAGAAAAGGTCGAGTTGGTCTGCCTTGGTCTTTGGAACATTCACTCTTAGAAGCTCGACCCACTAAAGGGGCACTTGGGTGGCTCAGTTGGTTAAGCTGACAACTTTTTTTTTTAATGTTTTTATTTCTTTTTTGAGAGAGAGAGAGAGAGACAGAGTGTGAGTGGGGGAGGGGCAGAAAGAGAGGGAGACACAGAATCCGAAGCAGGCTCCAGGGTCTGAGCTGTTAGCACAGAGCCTGACATGGGGCCCGAACCCATGAACTGTGAGATCATGACCTGAGCCGAAGTCAGACGCTCAACCAACTGAGCTACCCAGGAACCCCAAGCTGACCTGATTTCAGCTCAGGTCATGATGTAACGATTTGTGAGTTTGAGCCCTGCATCAGGCTCTGCACTAATACATGGAATCTGCTTGGGATTTTCTCTCCCTCTCACTTTGCCTCTTCCCTTCTCTTTCTCTCTCTCTCTCTCTCTGTCTCTCTCTCTGTCTCTCAAATTAAATAAATACATTATAAAAAAAAAAAAGAAAAGAAAAGAAGCTTGACGCATGACGTGGAAAGGCTGCCTACCCTATGAATGCTATGCCCGTAGGCCACCGGTCTGTGCTCCAGTCCCTAGGCCTAGCTGAACCTGCCCGATGGCCATCCAAGCCCAAGTGCCAGACATGTAACAGAAGAAGCCACCTTGGAAGTAGACCTCTTACCCGCAGCTGTCTCCGCACACAGCCACTCAGGTCACCCCAGCTAAGGCCAGAACCCACAAGCCTGGTACAATTGTTGCTTTGCTCCACGAAATCTGGAGGTAATTTGTTACATAGCAGTAGATAGTTGGAACAGGCCCCTTCCATTTTAATCTTCATTTACAAAGTTATGCTTTCTTATTTCTTAGTCTCTTCTGAATTCTATCACTTTTCCCCCCAAATCTTTCTTTTCCCAATTACCTCATGTCCAAGTTTTTCTAAGCTTATTAGAATCTAATCTTATTAGTGCTACTCTTTCAGAACATCGTTTTTCTTAATTTACTTTAGTTCATTTAGCAGATTACGTTACAAGTTTTATCTCTTTTGTGGGCACGTCTTTCCAGCATGCCTTCATTATCTCTAGAGACAGTATTCCGTCCCTTACCTTCTTTCCTCTTATGGCGACTTGGCGTGGGATTTACTCATGATCATTTATTATAGCTCATTTTAATGAGAAGAATTTTCCGTACTTTTCGGAAGGAAAGGTAGGCTGGGCTAGCCATCCTACACTTGATCTTAGCCAAAAGGCCGAGAAGCAATTAGGCTAGGTGTCCTAGATTCACTACCCTGAAAGTCCTCCTTCCACTATTTTCAAAAAAATGATTAGACATGTATACATATCTCCAAGTATTTTCTGAGCTTCATCACCTCTGCTATTCTCTCTCTCACCTTTATCTGAATCTTCTCTCCCTCTTTTTTGAGCATCCTGTGATGCTCAGTTCAAATTCTGCTCCCAGCAGGTACTTTTTAGCACAGAACTTTATCCTAGAACAAAGTCTGGTTAGTTTAAACATGTTCAGAAAGCCCAGACTATACCAACACCTTCTGCCTTCCGGAATCCCCTTGTGTTCATGTGCAAATGGGAGCCTATGAAACTTCCTCAGCTTTTGGCTGGCGGTCTCAGATTGGGCTACCAAGATTCCCAAGCCAATTTGTGGGTTCTCTGGCTCTCAGAGCTACTCAAGACCATTTGCTCTTCTCCCATTTCTCCTATAATTGCCCAAATCATATGGTCTTGTAGCTTGTACCCACCTGCTCATACTTTGGAGTCAACTATGATACCTACTCATATCAGTGAGATCAGTGGTTCTCAAACATTTTTTTAATGTTTATTTATTTATTTATTTATTTATTTATTTATTTATTTATTTTGAGAGAGAGGGCAGTAGGGAAGGGACAGAGAGACAGGGAGAGAGAGAGAGAGAGAGAGAGAGAGAGAGAGAGAGAGAGAATCCCAAGCAGATCCCACACTGTCAACACAGAGCCCAACACGGGGTTCGATCTCATGATCTGCGCGATCACGACCTGAGCTGAAAACAAGAGTCTGATGCTCAACTGACTGAGCCACCCAGATGCCCCAGTTCTCAAACTTTAGAATTGGCATCATTAGAGTCGCCTAGAGGGCTTGTTAAAGTGCAGATGCAGAGGTCTGGTGTGGTCCTTGAGATCTGCACGTCTCGCACATTCTCAGGGGGTAGAGACACTTCTGGTTTGGAGAATTCCCTTTTAGAACAATCGTTATCAATGTTTGTGAACATTTTTGTTTTGCTGTCCTCGTGGTTTTGTCTATTTTTATGGAGGAACCTGGGGAGTTAAAAAATTATGCTGCTGTCACTTTGGAAAACAGTGTGGCCATTCCTCAAGAGGTTAAACATAGAGTTACCATATGACCCAGCAGTTCTATTCCTGGGTTATATCCCCAGGAGAGATGAAAACACGTGTCTACACAAAAACTTACGCATGAATACTTACAGCAGCATTATTCATAAGAGCTAAAAGGTGCAAAAACCCCAAATGCCCATTAACAGATGAATGGATAAACAAAATGTGGTATATCCATGCAAGGAAATATTATTTAGCCTTCAAAGGAAAGGAAATTCTAACACATCTTACAATACGGAGGAACTTTGAAGACATTATGCTAAGTGAAATAAACCAGACACTGATATAATGATTCCGTTTCTATGAAATGTCCAGAATAGACAAGTCTATGGAGGCAGAAAAGAGATTAGTGGTTGCCTAGGACTAGGGAGTATGGAGAGAATGAATAGTGACCGCTAGAGTGTACAGGTGATGGAAGTGTTCTAAATTGATTGTAGTAATAGTTGCACAACTCTGTGAATATACTAAAAACCCTTCAATCATGTAGTATAGTGTGTGAATTATATCTCAATAAGGGATAAAAAAAAAAAAAAAAGCAACTGTGTGACCACAACCTCCAGAAGCCTCTTCTGCTTTAAAATGTTAATTATCCACAAAGGTTGGGAGTTCCATTCATTGCAACAAGTTTCTTGCAACGCCCCTTGCAAACAGTCACCGCACGGACGTCTCTGGAGGGCGCTGCCACTGAAGCTGGCGGCTGAGGGCACCCTGAGCGAGGCTTTGTGACTCCAGAGGGCTGCTCCCAGTACAAGCTGCGGGGATGTGTGGTGGGGTTCGCCATGATAAAGCCGTGCATCTGGCCTCAGAACAAAGCCTCTGTGCCTGTGCTCGGGGAATCCCGGCCCCTCCCTGGCCCTCAGTGCAGCCCACAGCCGGTTGCCATGAAAGGAAGCAGACACCTTCATCCCCGCTTCTTCTTTCCCACTGCAGACTCCTTCCCAGCTCTTCCCTTGGCTCCAAGGGCTGTCAGGGTCACCCCCCCCCCTTTCCCCAAATCCCCCACCCCCTGCCCCGCCACGACTCATTCTGCTTTCCATCTTGTCAGACAACAAAGACACTGGAGGAATTTATTTATACCTCCAGCCAGCTAATGAGACAATTCAATGAAAAGCAGCCCCAGCTTGCTGGAGCCTCCTCAGGCCTTTGATTGCCTCTTCTGTGTTCCAATTCCCAGCATTTACTCTACATATAAATTTTCCACGCTGAATAGGCACCATTCTTCCGGGAAACGCATTTGTTCCCCTGGCTATTTCATTTCAATCTCTTGTTTTGCTTTTTACTATTATTGTTAAACTGTAATTAATTCTTCTATCAGCTTCTCTTTAGTGTACAATGCCTAATGCGGCATGAAGTGTCTTCACTCACCCCCAACTACACACCTATTCTTGAGCAAAAGGAAGGCTCTGACATTTTAAAAACACACAAGCTGCTAGATCCTCGCCTCTGCAGAATGGGAGTGGGGGAGGGAGGGAGGAAGGTTTGCACGGGGGGAGCTGAAATGGTTTCATGGTCAAGTGACCGCGGATTTCAATTGAGCGGAGATCGTTCTGATTTTTAACAGACACTTGAAGAGTTAAAAGAGTCATGGTGGGAATCAGAGAGAAAAGCCAAAATGCACTTTAAAGTCTAGGTAGGGGTACATACCTCTGTGATGGTGGCCCCCAGATATGTCCATGTCCTAAACGCCAGAATCTACAAATGTGACCTGATCTGGAAAAAAGGTCTTTGCAGATGCTATTAAGAATCTTGAGATAAGATTGAGGCACCTTATGGTGCCTGGGTGGCTCAGTCGGTTAAGCGTCCGACTCTTGATTTTGGCCCAGGTCATGATCTCACCCTCATGAGTCTGAGCCCCAAATGGGGCTCTGCTTTGGGCGTGGAGCCTGCTTAAGATTCTCTTTCCCTCTCTCCTTCTGTCCCTCCCCCACTGGTGCTTTCTATAAATAAGTAAATAAATAAATAAATAAATAAAATCTTAAAAGAACCTTGAGGTGAGGAGGTTATCCTAGATTGTCTGGCTAAACCCTAAATCCAATGACAAGTGCCCTTGTAACAGACCCGCAGAAGAGAGAGACAGAAGAGAAGGTGATGGGAAGAAGGAGGCAGAGATTGGAGGGATGTGCCGCAAGCCAAGGAGCACCAAGGGTTGCTAGGGATTGCTGGGGCAGCCACCAGAAGCCAGAAGAGGCAAGAAATGGATTCTTTCCTAGAGCCTCCACAGGGCTGTGGTCCTACCGATGCCTTGATTTTGGACGTCCCACTTCCAGAACTGTGAGAGAATACATTTCTGTTGTCTTAAGTTTCCACGTGTGTGGTAATTTGTTACAGCAGCCGTAGGAAACTGATACTGCTTCCACGGTTTGCCAACTCACGATGAACAGAAAACAGAGGAAAGAGAATTGGAGGATACCGAGTCACAGAACCCTCCAACATCAGGCTGTTTCCTTCAGATGGTGACAAGCTGAGTTGTCAGATCCGATGAGCCCGTCCACATAACTCAAGCCTAAAGCGTGGATTGGATGCAAGAAATGAATTCCTACAACTCAGAGCCTGCTCGCACCAGCTGCCCACAGCTTCGCTTTTCAGGAACGCTCTTCCCCTTGTGCACACGTGCTACGGCATGCAGTGGCCGAGCTGTGACTTTGTGCTGAGACGTAAGATTCCTCCGTCCAAAAGATTTCTGAACTTGAGGTTTCTATATTTCATCCCCCACCCCTATTTTCTGTATTTCTTTTAATGGCTAGAAAGAACACATTTATGAGTAGAGAAATGTCTGGAATCCTAGGTCTGCATGGGATCTCTCTGAGAAGTCATGTTGTTTGTGAGCTGGTGGCCCTGCCTTCATCTCAGAAAGTGGCCCGTCCCAGCAGGCCAGGCCACTAGCTGGGTGTCCTATTCTACCACCTTAGAATCAGGCTCTTCATTCATTCATTCATTCATTCATTCAAAAAATGCTTGTTTTTGAATATCGTAGTTTTTCTCATCAGTTGGTGATACTTGCTGGCATGCATTTTCTATTGGTTCAGGCAGTATCTGGTAGTTCTCTCTACAAGCTCCTTAGTTCACTTGCTTCCTACTGCCAACCTCTCATGTGAGATCCAATACATTTCCTTGTCTGGCCCCCTGGACATAAGTTGAGCTAGTTCGGGTCCATATTCTCCATGCTCAGTAGAATCAGTGGCTACATGGGACCTGGCTTACGGTAGGTGCTCATAAACAACTTGTAGAACTAAAGACCAAGTTTCCGGATGTTCTAGCCACATATAATTGTACCACTTTATTATACTTTGATTTTATCTTGTGGGAAAATGTTTGAACATTTAGATTTAAATTGTGTCTATTATTTTAAAGAACTTCCTCCGGCAACTTACAGAGTGAGTTTTCATCCTAAATGACTAGCTATGCATGCCTGTTTGACTTGGTGTGTGTGTGTGTGTGTGTGTGTGTGTGTGCGTGTGCGTGTGCGCATGTGTGCGTGCATGTGCATTTGTGTGTGTTTATACACAAAATCCCTCCAGTAACAGAAAGTTTATTTTTCTTCTTCCCATAACTCAGAGTCCACTGACTGAATGAATTTAACTTAAATTACCTCTCCCGACCCAAATAAATACATAAATAAAATATCAACAGGATAAATTATGGCCTAAATGTTATTTCTTGTTTCCAAAAAGCGAAAAGGTGAGTATAATTGAGTTTGCTGCTCAAATCACAGCCCTGGCTCTTGGCAACACCCTAAAATAACACTTTCCACCTCAGTTCTGTAGCCCAAACACAGCAGCAGCCAGGCCCTGCTTCTCCACTGATGAAAGGTTTTCATTTCTGGCAGGGCACACCGTAAACTGAGGCCCACGGCAGTGAGCGAGAGGTGGTGTGGAATTTACAAAGCTCAGAGGGGCAATCTACATCCTTTTGTGGTGATTAATATCTCCTTCCTTTGGGTTGCACGCCAGCCTTCAATTATAAACAGAAACAGAATCTTGCTCTTTATAGAGCAGCCCCCCAAACCCCCATGGAGGGGCCTGCCATGGGAAAGGAAGGCCTGGTAAAATCAGAATAGAAGAAGTGCTGAAACCCAGAGGGCATTTGCATTGCCTGGGCACTTCCTGTGTCTTCCATGCCGTCCCTACTGGGTACCTGACAACACGGCAGGAGTGACCTCAAGAAGGTGGGGACGTGAGGAAAGAAAAAAAACTTACTGAACTTCTTCTTTTGTTTTCTGTGTTTATTATTTTTATTTAGACCAAACAAGCTCAGGAGTCTGCGGGAAATTTCCTAAGTTCTGCCCACCCCCAACAGTCTCCCTCCACTGAATTCAGGAACTCACCAGCCGGGCCAGGCCCACATGGAGCTCTTCCGCTTCCAGCTGGGGCTGAGGCTGATATCGCCAATGCCAAGGCCAGTTAAGGAGAGAACAGGGTCATCTTGAACAGAAGTTTTCAAATTTTTTTGTTTGTTGTGGGTGTGTGAAAAATAGCACAAGTTCCAAATCATCACCCCAACAGCCCATCCTCATTTCCCCAGTTTTTCCTCTCTCTTTGGGTTAAAATGTGTACTTGCAGTTCTGTCAGATGAGTTGATAATACTCTTCAACTAAAAAAATTTTTTTATTGTTTATTTATTTTTGAAAGAGAGAGAGAGAGAAAAAACATGAGCAGGGGAGGGGCAAAGAAAGAAAGGGAGACACAGAACTTGAAACAGGCTCCAGGTTCCGAGCTGTCAGCACGGAGCCCAATGTGGGGCTCTAACTCACGAACCATGAGATCATGACCTGAGCCAAAGTCGGACGCTCAACCGACTGAGCCACCCAGGTGCCCCAGTACTCTTCAATTTTTAAAAATGTTTATTTATTTTGAGAGAGAGCATAAGCAGGAGAGGGGCAGACAGAGAAGGAGAGAGAGAGGATCCCAAGCAGGCTCTGCACTGTCAGTGCATAGCCCAACATGGGGCTTGAACCCGCAAACCCAACTGTGAAAATATGACCTGAGCCAAAATCAAGAGTCGAATGCTTAACCGACTAAACCACCCAGGCATCCCAAGAGTCAATAGGACTCTTAAAAAAAGGCCTTGGTGGGAGGTCCTGGCCCAGATCTGACCAGAACTCACTGGTGAGGGTGGATTCCTGTTCCTGGATATTGGGGTGGACTTTAATTGGTTGCCCCTACTCTTCCACATTCATTCTCCACTTCCTCATCTGCAATAGCATGTACCAGGCTCTGGGGTTATGAGTGGGGATAAGACGGGTAAACCCCCTACCCCCATGGAGTTTGTCTCCTAGTTAGGGAGACACACACTGCACATATCAATCAATCACTTCAGGTGGTTCTAAGTAACATGGAAAAAAAATGAAACAGGTTAATGTAATACAGAGTAACTAGGAGGTGAACTAAGTGGGTTTTTTTTAATGTTTTTATTTATTTTTGAGAGAGAGAGAGAGAGAGAGAGCATGAGAGGGGAAGGGGCAGAGAAAGAGAAGGAGACACAGAATCTGAAGCAGGCTCCAGGCCCTGTGCTGTCAGCACAGAGCCCAATGTAGGGCTTGAACTCACAACCGTGAGATCATGACCCGGGCCAAAGTCGGATGCTCAACCAACTGAGCCACTCAGACACCCTGAGCTAAGTGTTTTTTAGGTGGATGAGGAAAGGCCTCTCTGAGAAAGTGATATCTGGGCTTGGAACCTCTATGATAACATGTCTATCACCTCTAGGTAACACAGAGCTAGTCCTGAGAGGTCATGTGCCAGGCATAAAGCAAGAATGGCTGGGTGTCTGGGTCTGTTGCCAGGAAGTCAAAGCGGTGTGGATTTCATCCTACATTACTGCCACCCCCAGCTTCCTCAGCTGCAGACACTGATTCCACTCATGCCTGCAGGTCAGGGAGCACGCCATTTTGGAGCCTGCGCTGGGCATCGGGACCACCACCAGTGGTTCCATAAGCCATGCTTGCTCCTTGGGGCCCCAGCACACGTGGTCCTTGCAGAAAGAGCAACAATGGAGGCCACTCATGACCTTGGCACTGAGCTACAGTTCTCTACCCCCTTTTCACAGCAGTCCAGTGAGGAAGGAGGTCACGACCTGGCACTGTCTAACACATAGTCATCATCCAGTGTGCTAAGCACAGGGGGTAGATGCACTGAGGGCCCAACAGGGCAGGGGCTACAAGAGGAAGGGTGTGAAGGAGGCTTCCCTTCTCTGGTGGATCATTCCTGTGCATCTACAGTGTGCCTTCAGTCTTCTTGAATGTTTGTCGTCCTTTCTACCAATCATCTGGGCTCTACTCTGGTTGAGCATCAGGTTGGGCCACCGTTGCAAGTATACCACCAAATGTGACCAGCTCTGGAGGCTCGTCCCTGCTCCTCCCCTGGTGCTGCTCTTAAGAGGTGTTCCCATGGGCTGTTTCCCAAGCCCCAGGGAGAAAGCTGGAGAGTCCTCCCTGGGTCAGGCACAAGTCCCGAGCCTTCCACGCTCCACAGACACGGGCTCCAGCCTGGCCCAGTCACACACTGGGCTGCTGCTCCTGTTTCCTGCCCAGCAGCCTGCTCGGATTTATATCCAGCACAAAACCCGGCCCACAGATTCGAGTTCAGTGGGCCCTGAGAAAACATCCCTGAGGTAGTCACTCCAGACTGGGCTGGGCTGGGGCACCCAGGATGGCTCAGTCCTGTGGGCCTCAGGGATGCAAACTGCCCACTTGATCTTTTGTGCTGACCATAAGGCTTGATCATGAAGAGAAACTCTAGCTGGGGTTGGGGCAACCGCCCTCCCAGGAGCCGCCATCCCAGAGGAAGTCAGGAACTACAGACCAAGGACCATGAGCATTTGTGCATGCTGGCAGTTTTGGCCCCAGGTCTGGGTCTCCACAGTGAGCAGCAGTGAAGCTTTTAAGTCCAAAGGTCTCTTGGGTTTGTGCTCAAGGTCAGTGAAGGAGAAAGAGGTGGTTCTGTACTTCCCTCCAGAGCTAAGCCAGCGGGGCCAGGTCCAAGTCTTTGGAAGGACACTGGGGCTCAGCATAGAAATCTAGCACGGGGCAGAGGGTTGTGATACACTCTTACCTGCCTCCCTTCAGTCCTATCTGCTGGCTGTGGGGTGACTCCCTTCTGCACAGAGGTTCCAGATCCTCATAAAGCACAATTCACTATCTCCCTACGTATGGGCATGTAGGTGGTTTCCTAACGGAACATTCCTGTATCTGAATGATGCTATCATGGACACATCTAAAAGATGGGTTGTTATCAATAAAACAGCAACTGTAGAACAAAACACACATGATGAATTTATAAATAGATTTTGCACAGGAGCAAAACTGTATCTATTTCCATATGCACATAAACACATTGAAAAGGGCCTAGAACAACAGCGGTCCTCTCCCCAGGAGGGGCAGGCTTGTAGGAGGGAGTGGAAAGTGTGGTCTGTGTGGTTTGAATTTTTTGTAGCAAGGATGTTTTCAGGTACTTCTTAGGGAAAAATTTAAAAACCAAACATGTCAAAACAACTTCAAAACAACAGCACTTCGTGCTGCGAGGGGTGTCAGCCCAGGACGGCTGGCTGGGGTGGGTGCCCCTATTGATTAGGGCATTCCTTAGTGGGCTCTTTGGTTCTAAACAAGACTGTCTAAATGGAAGAAAATTGAAACCAAAAAAGGCTAGATTCCTGTGAAAAGATTTGCCAGAGAGAGTCTCCAAGGCCCTGGAATGGGAGAAAGATCTAGAAAGGGGAGAGTGAGTGAGTGAGAGAGGGAGAGAGAGAGAGAGAGAGAGAGAGAGAGAGAGAGAGCAGGCCCAAGGAATGGCCGGTGTTGGAGCCCACTGAGAAGACTGGCCATGGGACAGCCCGGTGGTGGGTATGGTCCAGGCCTTTAAGATCCCAGAGGCTTCCTGCTCAGTATTATCCCATAGACCCCTTAGTTCCCCAAGCCTTTAGACTAACAAGTCTGCTACGTGTAGAACATTCTGACAGTAGAGTTTTAGAAAATAAAAGAGAATGTAAAATGGTTACTGTGGTGACAAGGGAGTCTCAGGAATTCAGAGGGATCAAGAATTTGAGGTGAGGTAACCAGGAGAACGTGAAACGTCTTGGGATCCCTCGTAAATTCTGGGAAGAGCAGTAAATGTTCTATGGTATGTGGGATGGAGGTTCGAACAAGCTTAATTGGCCACTGGAGTAGCAGTGATTCCAAAATGTGAAGATCCTGAGGCTGAGTTAATATAAGTAAAAACATGCTAATTGATTTTTAAAAATCAGAAGCCTATAAAGAAGCAAAAATTGCCAGTGTAGCATTTCCATCCATTTGGTGTAATACATTCACACATTAGAGACTAAACTCACGCACCACCCCCTCCAACGTTTCCCTCTGCAACTGTGTCTGATGGTCCAGCTTTTAGAGTGATGCGGTCCATGGAGTCAGAAGCCCAGAGATCCATAAACCATCCAGACATCTAATAGTGCTTTAAAAGGGGCCCTGAACACTGGAGGGTAAGTGGCCGGTAATGGCTGAGCTGGGTACGAAGGGGGAGGAGAGAGGGCCCTGGGCTTCAGGGGAAAGTGAAGTAGCAAGTGTAAGGAGAATTTTTACAGCGGCTATAAAAACAAGCCCCATGTGCATACAGCTAGATTCTGAGTTGGCCAAATAAACTCGGGCCTCTCGTGGTTCATGTTGCCAGCGCTGGCTTCAATTCCGGCAGCTACTGTCTTAGAGATCCAGTAAAAATGCTTCAAGAGAGAAAGACACCACCATCGCATTATGGAGCCAGCACAGAGATGGCTCTCGAAGGGCTCCCTGTTACCAGGAGTTACAGGCAGCAGGCAGTCCTCCTGGTCAATAGGCTCCTGGCAGGTGATTATTACTATTCAGCACCAGCCTTTGGTTCCTTGGAAGCAAACAATGGTTTAGGCTTCTGAGTGAGGGTCACGCTTTGCACACATGGAAGGGAACGTCTGTATTTGCAAAATGCTACCATTTAGGGTTGCTGACCCCGCAGCCCATTCCCATAGGCTCTCCAAATGGAAATGCTCACCCATCAGTACTCCCTAAACTCCCTGCTTTCAACCAGTCACTGGTGACAAATGGAAATTTCTTGCCCCAGCACTGCTCTGGAGAGGACAGAGCACACTTACTGGCTTCACAGAACCTCCCAGTTTAGATGCACTGGGGAAGGAAGGCTGGACCCAGGCTGATAAATGTTCAACCACCAGTTCTTTCGTGGACAGAAGCTCTGATTTGTAGCATTTGCTGACTGCCATGGACTAAAATCTCTTACCAACTGCCAAATCATGTCTCTGGATGGAGTTGGGAAGAGGTGTTCAGTAGCATGCCACGCTCTGTAATAGATGGAAATAACTCCAAGAACATAGATAATAGTGAAATATCGTCAGAGAATTAGGAAGTGATGTATTTTGAGTATTTGTGACCTTTGTCTTTGACATAGTTTAATTATAAGCTTATGCAATTTTTAAATTTTTAAAATATTTTTAAGGTTTATGTATTTATTTGTGGGGTGAGAGGGGCAGAAAGAGAGGAGAGAGAGAATCCCAAGTAGGCTCCTTGCCATCGGCACAGAGCCTGATGCAGGGCTCAATCCCACGAACCATGAGATCATGCCCTGAGCTAAAATCAAGAGTCAGATGCTTAACCCACTGAGCCACCCAGGTACCCCACTAAGCTTACATAATTTTTAATTATCAGTGTTTAACTAGTTTGCTAAACCCCTGAATATTTAGCAATTGACTCTCATGAACTAGTATGTGAGCCAGCTCCCACACACCACTGGCTGTGCCCTGGGGCCTTCTGGTTTTGGGTTCTGGATCTAATTTCTTTCTATAGATTTCTACCATGCTTCTCTCTTCTTCTTTCCTCCTTACTCTCTCTGGGCGTCCCCTGCCCCCATTTTTCTCTATTTGTTGAGCACGGAGCCCCTGCATGGTGCCTGTGTGATTAGAGAGGCCCTCTGTGGGGGAGTACTTCTGGTGCTCACCCAGACCCAGCTCTGCTCTCTTTCGGCACCAGAAGGATGATCCTTCTCAGCTTCCCATCAGTTAGGCACAGCTGTGTGACCATCTCTGGTCACTGGTTGTCAATGGAAGTGGCATGGGTCGCTTCTAGACCGAGGCATTTAATTGATGGTGGGAGACCTTCCAATGTTCTCTTTCCCTGCTGCAGTGATCTTAGGGAACCACCACCAGCCTTGTGTTAGGCTGGCAGGGCCAAAAGATGGCGGAGCACAGGTTACTGGGCCACCACATGGAGGATGGTTGCCCTGATTAATCACCTGGGCTCATGGTAGATAAAGTGCTTTTCTCTCAGTCTCTCTAATTCAGGTGTTCTCATTCTTGGCTGCACAGTGGTCTTAAAAATCCTGGTGCTCAGGCACATCCTAGACCAAGGAAATCAGAATCTCTGGGAGAGGGGTCTAGGCATCAGAATTTAAAAACACAAAGTACTTTGTGTTTACAGGTGATTACAGGTGATTACAATGTGTAACCAGCGTTGAAAGCCAGTGTGCTCCAATTTCCTGGTCTTATTATTAAAGCTTATGAATACATTGATTATGCCAAGTTCCAGCCAGGAATTCTGAGTGCCATGGTGAGCTGTGTGCCCAAAGGGGGTATCTAAGCCCCCTCTCTCCCAAATGCTGGGCCAAGGGCAGGCCACGTGGAGCCTAAGAGAAGTCTCTGGACACGCACAGTGACAAGAACCAGACTCCTCAAGAGAAGGGATGGCGCCCCAAAGGCTCATAGGCCAGGGAGCTGGTCACCACTTCTCAGTACAGCTGTGGTCCTTAATGTGACCCATGATCTCTGTGGGTCCCAGGAGGCCTGGTTCTGGCTGCCCCAGCATGAAGTCCTGGCAGGATGCCAAGAGAGAGGGGAAACTCCTATCCAGAGCAACATGGGATTTAAGAAAGAGAAGCCAGTTGCTTACTCTACTGGACCGGTGAGTCTCTTGGCAGAATGGGGTCTGAGCTGGCAAACACAGGCTCAACCTTCCAGCACCCACTCTGGTGGATAAGAGCTGGAAAGGCAGCAGGGAGACTTATTTTCTGAGTGGTTGCTTGTCAGAGCCCCCCTGCTCTCTGGGTCCCCTTTCCCTTCATTATAACTAAGGGTCTTTCTTAGAGGTTGTTGTGGGTCCACTGTGATACCTGGTGGATGGTTTCCTTTTGAGAGGCTATGTTTCTGTACTCCGTCCTACGATGTGTCCAGAGGGGAGAGACTCAAGATACCTCCTATCCTCTTGTACTACAAGGCCACTGCCCTGGTCTGATGGTCAACCAGTCCCGATTCACTCCTTTGGCTGAGCCCGCAGACGCTCCAAGGAGGTCTCCTAGCAAGTCTACCTCAGGAACACTGGATTTTGAGCAGTGCAGGAGTCTCCTCTGCTGCCATCCTGAGGCTGTCCCCAAAGTCCAGGGTCTCATGGCAGCTCTCCCAAGCTACACACTTCTCTGGTCCCATAGTACTATCATAGGGTCGATACATCTTGGGATTTCCCTTGGCTCCTCCCCAAGGCTGTTCCTCCCAGGCTCAGACCTCCTGAATAACCAGTTAGCCCTGTCTGTCCCTTGAAGTTTCCTACCCCTGACCCTAACCAGAAGCCTTATTTCTCATCTGCAACCCTGGCCTTGCAGTTCCAGGACATGGCACAGGGATTTTTGCCCCCCTTGTACCTGGATCACTGCAACAGACTCTTAACCTATCTCTTGAAGGCACTCTCTCTCCTCTAGCCCTATACTATACTTTGAGATTCATCTTCCTAAAACAGCCCTGCCATTGGTCAGCTCACCTTTTTGCTCAAGAGACCTCTGCACTCAGAGATACAGATTCTCTGCCCCACTGTTCAGGGCCCTGAGGCCTAGAGCTGCTCTCTGAGGACAGCCTCCTTCCAGGCTGGCCCAGGGAGCCTCCGGCACCCAGCCAGCTGCCTGCATCCTGTGGTGCCCTGGGTATACAGTAGTCTTGTCTTCGTGCTCCATTGTCTTAGCCCATGCATGCTTCCCCAGTTTGGAATGCCCTCCAGTTTTAAAATCCCACCATCCATTCCAGGCTCTTGCTACACCCCCACCACCTCCCAAAGTCTGTTCAGACTATTGCAGCACATACTGGTCTCTTCATCTTTTTGCTTCTTTTCTAACACAGAGTCAGCACTATTATTTTGATTGCACTTAACAGATACTGGGTTCCCTGCACGTAGAAACCACAGTTTGTACTTGTTTGGGATCTCACCATGAAGCCTAACATCAGGCTTTGTGCACAGTAGGGTGGAAGACACTCATGGCTGCCCACCCAACAGAAATATTTTCTTGCTGCCCAAGCCAGCCTTCCAGTACAGGAAGGTGTCAAGGAGGGAACCTGAGGGCTGCATTTGCCAGCCTCCCATGTAGCAAAGGCACTGATACACGAGCCAGTCCTTGCCCCTGGAGCTTACGGATGGGGCAGGGAAAGATTCCTTCCTGTATGAGGCCAAAAATTCCCTTACTTGTCAATCTGTGGAAATCAGAACGGCATCCATAGACACTGGCCTCAATACCTGCCCTTGCCTGCTCCCAGCCTGGAGCTAGGACCACCGAGCCAGAGCTTTTCCCAAGGTTCATAGTAAGTTGGTGAGACCTTGGAAACAAGCCCAAGAATGTATAAATACATAGGGCTTTGTTGTTTCATTTCTTATCGTTTCATCAAGTCAGTGGCCAACAATCAATGCTTCAGAAGAAGGTAAAAGTCTTTGACAATGGACCTACCCACTAGTGTAATTCTAGAAAATAGGCTTTCTGACCCCTCCAGGAAACCAGCCTATACCATGAAATATGAAATCCACACATGCATAACTGTGAATGTTATTAATGATCATAAAACCATCCAACTCCTTTGAAAATCTAAGCCTTATTTCCGACACAATTAGCCCCTGCAGCGGACTGGTTATTCGTGGTGGAAAGATGTATTTCCTTTACTTTGTTAAACTTTACCAGTCATTAACTCTACTGAATGGAAGGCTTCTCGTGTTATGGACAAATTGAAGCTTTGCCAGGAAGGGAGAGCTGCACACGAAATCTTCCTGCCTGGGTCTGGAGGTGAGTTGATAAGTTAGAAGAGTTCTGTCTGTCAGATCCACTAACACCCATCTATAAGAGTAAGTTGGTATCTTGGGTAGGCAGGAGCTGGAAACTGTATGTTCTTGGGGATTGGGGTGAGGTAATGTACCCCTCAGCCCCAACTCAGAATCTACGTGCAGGTGTGGATTAATACAACTGAGGAAACAGTTTGGTAAGCTATAGAACCTCTGTCTATAGGGTAACCTATATCCACACAGGTTGTCTGACCGACTGCCTGTCTCAGCATTCTGGAATCCCCTTCAGCTTTCACTATTCACCCTTCTCATTCATTTCAATAGGAAGAGCCAGCTTCCTACCAAATGACCCTGGTCCCTCTTCCCATTGTTAATTGGATCAAAGTCAGCACCTGATCAAAACTGGGCCAATCGGCGCATCTTCCCAAATAACTGAAACTAGAACTGTGGGGGATCAGCTTCTCTCTGGAGCTCCTGGATATGTAAACTCAGGAGCAGTCAAGGGCCACGTTCCTGTAAAAGCCAGTCTATAAAAACAGGGGACACTTGGGGCGCCTGGGTGGCGCAGTCGGTTAAGCGTCCGACTTCAGCCAGGTCACGATCTCGCGGTCCGTGAGTTCCAGCCCCGCGTCGGGCTCTGGGCTGATGGCTCGGAGCCTGGAGCCTGTAGCCTGTTTCCGATTCTGTGTCTCCCTCTCTCTCTGCCCCTCCCCCGTTCATGCTCTGTCTCTTTCTGTCCCAAAAATAAATAAACGTTGAAAAAAAAATTAAAAAAAAAAAACAGGGGACACTGGAGGAGAAGTACAGAAGGAAACAATAGCAAGTTGAAGGGAGGGGCTTCCTGGTTTCCCTTTGCTCTAGGTCTTGTGTCTATTCATAACCTAGTCCTGAGGTCTGGCTGCATTTGTGCCTCTAGTTTCCAGGAAACATCCCTGAATCCTCATTACAAACGTCTTACATTAAAGAAAAATTTATACTTGCTTGAGTAGGTTTCTGTGACTTTCAATCAAAAGACTCCTGACTATTACGTATACCACTTGATAATATGTAACCATTAAAGATTGCTCATAAATAATATTTAGTGTCAAGGGAGAATGCTTATGATAAATGGTGAGTCATTAAAAAACAGCCTGTAAAATTATATAAACAGGGTGATCTTAACAGTGTGAAACAATGGGGGAGTGCAAACCATCAGGACATTACTCATGATTATTTCTAAGTAGTGGGATTATAAGTGGGTTTCATTTTCTTCATGGTGTCTTTCTGTCTATGTATTTTATATTTTTTCATTAAAGTACGTATTCATTTTATTGTTATAAAATAAGACTTATTTATTTAAAAGTAAAAACACCTAGGAATCTTAACCTGCTTCCCTCCTGCCTTCCCCCCACCCAACACCTGCAATGGGAGGTACCACTTTGGTGTAAGTGTCCTCACCAATAAATTCCAAACACATCTAGAGAGTTTGTGAGGAGCATGAGGGGTTGAAGAGTCTGCTCGGAGAGAATTCACTCAGCAGGAGTCAAGTATACCAAGCTGGTTCATTAATAGAGCCTTGGATTTTAGGGAGGAGAAGAAATTCCAAATATAGCTGGGTACCCATCGCTCGCACCTGCCCAGCCAGTCTCCCGTGGCTCGGGTCACAGCAACAGTGTAAGTTAAAAGGCAAGGACTCTTTTGCTAGATACTCAGGGATGCAGAAGGGTATGAGCAGCCCTCACTTGGGTATCGATCCTTTAACAGAGTGTGGTGTATCAAGGGGTAGAAGCACTTTCTCACTTTCTCCCCATTTTACTGTAGACCTCTATACAGCTTTAACACCTTGAGGTCTGGGATGTTGGCAGTGGTGTTGATGGTAGTGGCAGCAACACATGGCAGAGGGGGCAGCGTTCAGGAGCAGCAGCAATCATGCATGCACACTACAGCAGTGCCCAGCAGATGCAATGCCCGTTTCCAATTAATGCAGTGGAGTGAAGGAGTCCTACAGAATTTACAGCGATGCCTGGCAAAGCCAGCAATGCCCAGGTCCAGTGGTATAAGAAGTAAAGAAATAGGAACAACGGAATAAAATGTTCGTAACTGACTGGACAGCTAAAATGGAAGCTGAAAGCTAAGACAATCCCAGAAACCCTCAGTAGACTGCCAATGCCTCATTGACCAGAATTTTGTTAAATGGCCACCCATGCTAAAGAGAAAGTTGAGAAAGCAAGTTTCCAACTTTTCTGTTCTTAATCTAGATGTGAGCAAGGAAGAGGAATAACAGAATGAATCTTGACTCGATAAAGGTAAGTTTAAAATCAGTATCAAATTAAATATAGACAAATGTTAGGGAGAAAGATCTAGAAGAATCCTGCACTCAGATTGAGGTTTATGACACAGAAAAATGAAATGTCTTTCCTTAAATCAAAAAAAACAGTGAATGGGTGTTCATCTACATGTTTTAAATTGAAATAGATTGTTTAACATATGCTTATGTCATTCTTTATGATTCCCCACAGTAACTGCCATTTTCCACTTGTCAACGCTGGATCTCATCACATCTGGTAGATGGAGTGAATTCTACCACGTTTTTTCTTCCTTTGTTTTGAAAAGAGATTTATTCTGATAAAATTCATGCTCATTATAAATATTGAAATATACAAAGAATAAAGTAAAATACAACTGTTGGGGTGAACATCCTTCCAGACAGCTCTCTTTGTGCACCTATTAAAATATTATACAAATGGGATCATGCTGTTCCGTTGTCTCCCTTTTTGCACTCAGTTACATGTGTCATAGGCAAATTTCCATGTCATCAAATAAAGATTTACATTATCATTTATATATTATCTATATAAATGTGCCACAATTTCTTTAACCAGTGATTTAGCCCTATTCATGATTATTTAGGTGAACACCCATTTTTCACTATTGCAAACAAAACTGAAATGAAATCCTTGTCTTTAGATCATTGTATGCGTTGGCAATTATTGTCTTGAGGAAAATTACAAGAAGTGGGATTGCTGGGTCAAAGGTGCACTTGTTTAAAACGTGCATTCTTTCCATCCTTGTGCACTCTGAAAAGGCTGGATCAATTTATGTCACCACCAGCCGAGCATGAAAGGGCTGAGCACCAGCTCCTCACTAGTCCAAGGTTTTGCCATTCTTCTGTTTCCTAGAGTAAAATTTCAGAAGAATTCTCTTCATTCATCTTTTATCTGCTGTGGGCTTTTTTGTAGGTGCTTTTTTGCATAGGTTACCTGCTGTGTTTTTTCCTGCTTGCTTATCTCTAATTGAGGGCAGTTCTATTAGGGGCTACCACTTGCTTAAAAATGGTATGAGCAAAATCTTCTGGACTCTTTTCCCTGTTGGTTTGGTTATTACTTGGATCTTCTTATATGATTTGAGTTGAAAGGCTAGACTCTAATCATGATTTGCATTCTCTGATTTATTCATTTGCCAGAATGATTTGGTGAAGGGATAGAGCCCTGATTTCCCTTCTAAATCGTCAGCACTCTTGCTCCCTAGGGGAGTTTGGGTTTCTGAAGAGGCTGGCCACTTTGGTGAGAAGTTGGGTGAGGGAAGCCCCACGTTCATCAGATGAATCTGCTCCTCTTGTTTAAGTAGAGTGGATGATTAAGACAAACACAAAGCTGGATTAGGGTAAAATCCAGCTACAACAATATCCTCCTGGCTCACTGGGTCTTCCCTGACCCCTGAGAAAGACCACCTTCTAGATCGCTGATGTCCAAGCACTGTCCCCAGGGGGCCCCCAGGAAGGGTTAGGCCTGTCCTTGACTAAACTTACAGCTCAGAATTAACACAATTCTACTTGACCCAGTCTCCGGGAAGAAGAGCTGACGTTTCTGACCTCAGGGTCTAGAACCACACCCCGAAAGACAAGATGCTACCCTTGATTGCCACAGCTCTGTCCTTTTGGGGCACAATATGCTATAAAGCCAAAGGGCTGCACTAGACATACCTATTCCCTGCCCATAGACCACTCTTTCTTCTTGGAAGGCTCAGGTCAAATATGGGGTCTCTTCCCTCAGAAAGACATTTGTTAGCAGATGAACAAGACCAGGACTGCCACAGGAGGGGCCATGTATCATCTAAGACAATAATTGTGCGTAAGCAAGAGGCAAAGTTCTCTGATCAGAACTGAAACCCCAAGAGATTGGCAGAGAGAGCAACCCTGTGAGAATCACAGTTCGTGTTTTGGGAGTCCCATCGACCAGTGCTTTAAGAAAGTATAGATGGCCAAGGGCACTCTAAGACCATGGTCATGGACTGATTCAGTAATATCTCTAAGCTTTCTACATCTGTGTAGTTTTCTACACAGGGGCTTAACACAACACCCATTTATTATGTCCTAGTGTGTAGGTCTGGAGTTTGACATAGGTCTCAGCAGGCTAAATTCAAGGTGTCAGCGGGGACTGTGCTCTTCACTGGAGGCTCTGGGGTAGGATCACTTCCAGGCTCACGCAGGTTGTTGGCAGAATCCAGTTGCATGCAGTTTGTAGGACTGAGGTCCCCATTTCCTTGATGGCTACTGGCCAGGGGTTCTTAGCTTTCAGAAGCCACCCACATGCCTTGGCTCATGGCCCCCATCATCTTTAAAGCCAACATCAGAGGTTCAAGTCTTATCTTCCCTGACTTCTCTTCTGCCATATCTCTCCGTTCAGCTGGGAAAGTTTCTTCTCTTTTGAGGATTTATGTGATTACATTCAGCCCACCCATATAATCCAGGATAATCTTTCCATTTTAAGATCCGTAGCCCTAATTATATCTGCAAAGTCCCTTTTGCCCTGTAACTTAACATACTCACAGTTTCCAGGGATGAGACATGGACACCCTTGGGTGGGGGGCATTATTTGGGCTACCATGACCCTTTGGGCCAGGATTAATCCAGGAGCAAGAATCTCTTCAGAGATCAGTCCAAGGAAGACCTGTATGGTTCTCACCCCTTCATTCCCCTTTCTACACATACCCATCTCTCTGGGACCAGGTGGCTCAGGCCTCCCAGCTGAAAATGTCACCAGACTAATGCCACAATGTGGCAGGAGAGGCTGAGCTCCAGGAGAGGCTGAACACCCGGCATAGCCCACTGCCTCTGGAGAGCTGGGGGCAAGGCTGGAACTTTCACCCCAGGCCCTGAGCCGCCCAATCTGTAAACTCACTGCTGTTTCCTGAGGCTGAGCCAATATGCCTGGGAGGATCCCAAGGACTTTGGGCTCTAGTCCAATGTGCCCATAAGTGGAAAGCTCTGCTTTCCCTTTACAGGGGAACATTAAAGGCTGGGGTTGTAAGTTTCAGTATAAATATTATAATGGTATTACAGCCAGGAAGGCTAAAATACTACCCTGCCAATCAGCCTGCTCCTTAATGTCCCATATAAGGAAGAGTAGCAAGAGGAGAATAAAAAATGCCATTTTTTTTTATTAGCCTTGTTAATGGTTGATACTCAAATGAAGAAACTGGTGAAGGGATCATTGTTGAAGTCATCCTTCCCCAACCCTCCTCTTGAATCTAAAATCCAGGGGCAGTAAATGCAGGTACATGTGCCAGAAAGTGAGGAAGCCCCAATCTAACTGACTCGTTCAACCACACGTTCAGGGAGACAGAGACATGGCCAGGCCCACGCTGAGGTGGCAGCATGGCCTGGAAATGCTTACCACATACCAGCAGGAAGCATGAGCACCATAAGGCCCCAAAGACCAAGACCTTCCTTGGCACAAGGTAGGAAGTTGAAGAGAGAGAAGTGAACTCGGGATGGGTGCCATTCAAGTACGGTAACCCCACTCACCAATAAAATGCAGCCTGATGGACATTCTGGACTCTGACCCGTCAGGCTAGCAATTTTTCTTCCTTTGGGCAGGGTGGGGAGCTAGGAAGAAGTTAGAAAGAAGCTGTGCCGGGTGTGAAGAGTAGGCAATAGGGTGTTTTCCCAGGGCCCACTTTCATCTACTTCTGGTCTCAACCCACTGGCTGCCCTACAATTTCTGGGGATAGAGGGTGTGGGTGCTTATTGACCTATGTGTTTGTGAGTCCAGACTCTTGAAAACCATGTGCCCTGCCATCATGACTTCTAGCTAACCACACCTGCCTATGGAGGGATACTTCACCCAGAGAGAGCCACTCAGTCGGAGACCTGCAAAGGTTTAGCCACTTTGAGGCCTCCTGGCTTGTAATGTGGGGGATTAGCTGCTCCCTGAAATGTCAAGGACATCCTAAATTTCTGAGATTCCATGGACCATACAGAGTTTTCGTGCCAAATTTCTGTGCTGAGATCTTTCTGGCTTGGCTTTGGGGCACACAGATGGTTTCCTGTGTTCAACAAATTATCAATATTCTCTCCAGGAAGTTTTCACTGATGCCGAGATGAGCATCAGTGAGAGGTGAGAGTTAGATGTCCAACCTGGCGCTTCTCTGCCTGCCCTGTACTCTGCTGAGATCACCTTTATGGCTCTGTCTGTCCTAATAAACTGAATTCCTCGAGGCCAGGGACTGGCCATGAAATCTCCATGATTTTCCTAACCCAGTGTAAGATATCACATAATAGGGACTCAGCTAATAGCTGTTGATGAATACTCAGTGGCTGAAATACCCACCCTACCCCACCCTTGGAGGGGCAGTCCCCATCCATTTAACCCTGCCCAACCTCAAGCTCCCCAGGCTTGGCACCTTTTAGAAGGACAGATTTGTCATGCTCTTTACAGTCTTTCACAAGCTCTCCCTGACTCACACAATCTGAGCCAGTCGTAATCCATATTGGGCATTCCATACTGAAATTCCTTAAGACCTAACTTAGCTAAAGGTGGCAGATTTCTTGCCATTTCTTCAAATTGTTGAAACCACCAGAACGATGATTGCTCTTAGAAGTTGCAATGCTTGGCCAGCCTGCTATTCAGTTCTCCTCCCGGCATTCTGCTACCACTCCACCTGCTTGACCCTCTTCACTGTGCTCTGCTGATGCCAGTCATTCAGTATTTTCATCTGCGAAGGACTAAGGAGGGGATCAGAGGCTCTGTTGCTCATGTAAAGATTCCCCGGAGAGAGCCAAGCCTGATGCCTTAAGCAGTGAGTCTTACCCAACCTCATTACTTCATGGAATATTATTGACTCCATACTTACCCCCACAATACTCCCTGCTCCACCTCAGTGGACTATTACCCAGTGCCTATAGTTTTGCCCTCTAGCACACTCTCCTTGACCTCGGACCCAGCTGTAATTTCTATGGGTCTTGGTCTTCATTGTCTGCTTTGCCTTCCTGGCACTGATCTTATTCCAATGACTAGGCTAGACCCTTGGGTGCACATTTCTGACCATTCTCTAGTCCCTAGCTTCCCTGCTAGGGGTTCTGTTCCCAGAACCCCTTTCCAGTCCTACCCTGAGTTGGCCATGCAGATGGAAGAGGGAGTGAATGGGTGACTAGGAGGAACATGGTTCAGGCAGGTGACAAATATCAGGAATGTAGGACACCTATCTATACCATGCTGGGATGAGTGGAGACTAACATGAAGTACAGAAGGCCTTCTGCCTAATAATCTACCTTCCCTACCCTCCAAGTACCGTTTCATTATCTGCTCATGTTGGAAGTTTTCTATCCTTCTTGTTCATTTTTTTCTTACTTTACCCATACATGGTAAGAAATTGCAGGGGGCAACGAGAAATTTGCTACTAAAGGCTTTTGAGCAAAAAATGATGTGATCAGAGTTGCTCTGTGGTAAAACTAATGTGGCAGTAGAGAATGGAGGAAAGTGGAGGCCAGGTTGGGGGTACTGGTCTAGGCCATGTGAGAGATCTGAACTTGAAAAGAAGTAGGGCATGGAAACATGGTGATGGTGGCGGTACAAGAGACACAAAAAAATATGGAAGTAAAGCTGTAGGATGTAGGAAGGGATTGGAGGTCAAATTTTGGGACAGGGAAAAATCAATGAAAACACCAAAATTAAGAGAGTGTGGGGCTGTGGTGGTGCCATGAACCAACATACTGGCCACAAAAAATATCTGTTTCTAGGAGATCATTTTGAGCTTTTTTTGGTGATATACCGAGTTCGTGGCTTGGGTATGATACCTAGATAGAGCTGTCTCACATCAGTTTGGGAGAGGAGAGGATTGTGTTTCCAGCTACAGGAGTTGTCTGCATAGAAAGGGCAGTTGGAAATGAAAAAGAAAGAAAGCTTGAAAAGAAAAATGCTCAGACTGTCCCTGTGACTGGAATGCTCTTTCTTCTATACAGGGTGCTCCAGCTATCCACTGTTGAGTAACAACTGACCTCCAAACATAGTGGCTTAAAACAACAATAGTCATTTTATTGTTAACTGTTCTGATTCTGAGGATTGATTGGGCTTAGTTGGGTGGTTCCTGCTCAGGAAATCTCAAATAGTTGCCATCAGCCTGTGATTAAGGAGGAAATAATCTAAAGGCTCCTTCCTCACATGTCTAGAGCTCAGCCTGGGAAGAATCCAACAGGTGGGGACTGGAACAGCTGGACCTCCTCAGACGTCTCCCTCTCCTCCTCCCTTCCTTCCTCTCTCTGTCTCTCTCTCAGGTCTTCCGGAGGGGGTAACCAGACTTCTCACATGGTGGCTCCAAAGGTTCCTGCCTCAAGTGAGAAAGAGAGAAGCCCCATCACTTGTGTGTGTGTGTGCGTGTGTGTGTGTGTCCCATCACTTTTTATGACCTAGCCTCAGAAGTCACGCTGTGTTACATCTGCTACATTCCATTCCTCAAAGCACTCATAAAATCCCACTCAGGTTCAAGAGGAGGGGGTATAGACACCACCTCTCGACAGGCGAGTGAAAAGGTAATATAAGAACATGGGAAACTAGAAATATTTTTCAGTGACTCCAGGGAAAAATAAAACCCGCCCTTCTTCCAAAACACAGCGTAAGAAGCGTCTCCTAACCTCATGGTTGGTGTAACTCCCACTCGTCAGTATCCTAGCATTTTATAGCCCGATAGCAACGCTTGGCACTGTAGGCATTTCAATCCAATTATATATGCAGGCATCTGTCTAAATTGTAAGACTTTATAAGACAAGGCCCATGTCTTGTTTTGTTTGCTGAAGCACAAAGAAGCAGGTAGATACAACTTACTGACTTAAATTTAATCTCAAGACAAGAGGAGAGGACTGAGTGCAGAACCCTAGGGAAAGCCTGTATTTTGGGGTCATGGGAAGCAAAATAACCAAGGGAGTCTTTGGAGAGTGTATTTTCAAAACCACACCGCAAATAATCTTTGCAAAAATATCATGGACATTTTCCCTATCTATGAAGATTGTCACTATTCAAATAAGGCTACTCAGGGAACGTTCGGATAGTTAAACCTTGGAGTAAATCCTAACCAAAAACTGAACCAGAGCTTGCAAGGATATTTTTTTCTGGCCCCAAAACTTATGGCATGATGGGGCATAACTTCAGCAATAATAAAATAGTCTTAAAATGATACAGAGATACTATTTTACACCTATTAATTTGGGAAAGCTTTTTAAAGAAATCGTAAAATGGTTTAGTGCTACCAAATGGACTTCTACTCTTCTGACACAAAGGTGAGTTGGTCAAGCCTTCTGGAAGATATTATTATTATTATATTTATTTTTTATTTTTGAGAGAGAGGGGGCGAGGAGAGGGACAGAGAGAGAGAGGGAGACACAGAATCCAAAGCAGGCTCCAGGCTCTGAGCTATCAGCACAGATGTCGACTGGGGGCTTGAACTCACGAACTGCGAGATCACGACCTGAGCCAAAGTTGGACACTTAACCGACTGAGCCCCCAGGTGCCCCATAGAAGATAAAAGACTGTAAAGCGTTTGTTCCCCGTGATGTAGTAATTCCACCCTGGAAATTTATTCTATTTTTAATCACCCTGGTAGGGCAAAGATTCATGTTGAGGATGTTCAACAAAGTATATCTTATGATAGTAAAATACGGGAAGTAAAATACAAGTGAAGTGTTCAGAGATTGCTTAAATAGAGGATGGTTAACTTATTTGCTGAAATTATGTGGCCATTTAAAAATATTTTTGAAAATATTTGACAAGAGTATGCTCACAATATGATGTTCTCTGTAAGTAAGAAAGAATTCAAGCTGTGTAAATTATAGGAAGTAGTATGATCCCAATTTTGTTTAAAAATTATATATGTATAAAAGAAAAGAATAAAAGCAAATTCCACAAAATGTCGACAGTAGTCATGTCTGAGGCAGTGCAATTACAGGCAGTTTAAATTTTTTTCTCTATGCTTTTCTGCCTTTATTTATTTATTTATTTTTATAACAAACACGTAATACTTTTGTAATCTAAGGGGAAACGTACTTTTCAAAAAAGACCCAGTAATTGCTTCAGTGACCGGCTAGGCGATGAACACAGTGGAGAAATGTTTTTCTGGAAAAGAAATTAAATAATTTATGATAAAGGTCTTGGTATAGAATAACTCGCACTTAAAAAAAAAAAACTAACATGCAAGAAAGCAGTCTGGACACACACAGAAGTGCTATCTCTGAGGTGTGAAATTTCACACATGCCAAAGCTCGTGCAGTCCCACTGAGTATTTCCTTTAATGACACATGGGAACTTGGAGTCCTCTGGCTGTAACTAAGACAGACTCTAATGGGCGGCAGGAGTGCTGAGCTGTGCCTTTCGGGTTGTGCCTCAGACTTGCTGGGTAACAAGGAACAAGTCCATTAACCTCTGGAGCTCCTTAAATCCCTCTCAGATATGGAAATCCACTAACATCAATAGGGCGCCTAGGGGCGAAAGTGGAAGAGAATAAAAGCCACAAATAAGGTGGCTTTAGACAGACGCCCGGGGCCAGTGGGATGGGGACACTACACATCCGCCTCCAACTGAACTGCTAAGATCCTTGGCTGGGGATCAGCCCAGGTTCCCACGTTACAAGCCCTCTCCTTGCAACACTGCTGTGGTAGGCGCCCAGGAAATGGCTGAGCTTTCTGCACAGGCAGATGGAGCTGCTTGGGACCCACCAGGGCTCCTCTGATAGGAGGAGCCTCCACTGCAGGAACTAGTTACCGTAATGCCATAAAACTGTCTGCTCCTGGCAATGCATCGTGCAGTGGTGACAGGCTCATAAAACCTGACTTCCCAGCGGACACCGAATGCTAGCCCTGAAGGCATGTATGGTCAGCATTCAGGCCCTTCCCAACTTGCAAATGAGCCAGGATCCTAAACCTTGTTTGTAAAGCAGTCCCGAGGAACCCGGAGTGCCAAGAAAACCATGTTATAAACATAGCACAGTACGCGGCACATAGTATAGACTCAGTAAATATTTGATGACCAGTGATAGCCAGGTGGGGGCCAAGGTCCGGTTCTAGCCCTTAGATACATTTGAACCGAACGCAGCCAAAAGCTGCATATTTTTCAATATAGGAAACAATTTTGCTTAATGCTAGCAATTAAAATAACAGACCAACCACTGCATTAAATAATTCAACAATTAGTCATGCATGTATTTATCTTAATGTGTTTGTTGGGAAGAAAGCAGGCTTAACTAGAGGAAGTTGAAAATGAAGTTTCTAGCGGAGACGAGGGAAAAATCTAGGCAGTCTAGTGATGGAGTTCAGAGATGAGAGGGTTTTTATTATTTTGCTTTCATACCTTTTATATAAATGAAAAAGCACTTCCCTGTTGGTTGGCAGCCAAGAGCAGGGTTATTTTACAACGATTACAAGAAAAAAGAGGAGGAAGGAGAGAGAGAAAAAAGAAAGTGTTAATCCACACTAAGACTTTTTGGAGTCACATGGACCTCCTGCAAACACACCAGGACCAGCACTCAAACTGCAGATTTAGGATCTGGATCAGTCACTCCCCAGCTCTGTAACTTGGACATCCCTGCTTGAGCCTCGGTTGCCGAAACAGAAGAGTACCTGTTTCCGAGAGCTCTCGGGAAATTAAATAAGATCATATATTTAAGCACTCTTCCACTGGCACATAATAGATGCTAGATAACGTTTATTACATTATCATCATCATCATTATTATTATGACACTGAGTTTTCCTGCCCTCTTCCTCTAAACTCTGAGTTTCACGAGGGGCACCCGCGTCCATCTTGCACACTACTGTAGACCCAGCATGTGGCAAACCTGGCACATGTATTTGTAGGGGAGAGTTTACTTGTTTTCATTGTTCTTTGCGGTCCATGGCAAAAATTGTCTTATTTTGCTTCTTCTGTCTCCTTTTTGGCTCAAGCGTTTTCTGATAAGTTATGGACATCACAACACTTCACCCCTAAATATTATAGGATGCGTCTCTAAGGGCTTTTTCTCTATAACCATGATATCATTATCATAATCAATAAAATTAACAGTAATTCCTAAATATCATATAATACCTAGTCCACGTTCAGATTTCTTCGGTTGTTCCCAGATATCTCATCACAGCTGATCTCTTCACATTAGGACAAGTAAAGGATCAAAATTACCTTAGTAATGAGCTCATTTAAGTCTCTTTTGATCTGGGGCATCTGGATGGCTCAGTCAAAGGTTCAACTTCAGCTCGGGTCATGATCTCACAGTTTGTGGGTTCCAGCCCCACCTCAGGCTCTGTGCTGACAGCTTGGAGCCTGGAGCCTGCTTCAGATTCTGTGTGTCTCCCCTTCTCTCTGCCCACCCCACTCTCACTCTGTATCTCTCTCTCTTAAAAATAAATCAACATTAAAAAAAAAACTTAAAAAAAATTTCTTTTGATCTAACTCCACACTCCCTTTTTTTCTCTGACACTGGCTTACTGAAGATACAGTAGAATAGCCCATCTTTTGGATTTGCTTAATTGCTTCATTGAGGTGATACCTAACATATTGGTGTCAAGGGAGCTAGATGTAAAGTCTTGATGTGATTCAGGTTAAATATTTTTATCCAGAAAAGCTCATAGATGACGCTGTGTACTTAGCAATGTGTCACATCAGGAGGCACATAGTGTCAGGCTGGCCTTCTATTAGTGATGCTGAGATTGATCTCTAGGTTATGGTGGTGATGGCTTAATCCCTTCGTTGCAAAGTAAGCCCCATTCCCCCTTGGAACTAGCAAGTAAACTGTGGGGTGATAATTGGTACCTTGTAAATATGTAATCCACTATCAACCTTTGCCAGATGATTTTAGCATCCACTGATGATCCTGGCCTGAATCAATTATCCCAATGGGGGATGCAAAATGTTAATTTTCCAATTTTATCATTCCTCCTTCATTTATTAGCCTGCCTTCTTTTGTAAAACGGAGCATACCCTTGTCAGCAGGGGCTATTTTGTTACTCTGAAATATAGCTCCTGATGGAAAGACAGGATTTGTATGTGTGATTCTTCTATAATCAGTTTTTAAAAGAAAAGTTATTGGTAAATAGCAATTTATTTTAAATAATGGAGTCAAAGCAAAGCTTGTAAAAGGGTTTTCCTTTTTCGTCTGGCCCCAATAAGCATCTTAGCATTAGCCTGGCAAGGGACTGGGGGGTTAAGGACTATGGCAGTTGCCCAGACTGGTTACTTGGGTGGAAATCGCACCTCCGGTCTTGCCCCCTCCATTCCTCACATTCCTCTCCGGTTGGCTGATCCTAAATCCAAGATAAAACGTGGGCTCTTGTGTCTCAGCAGGTCTTGGTTATGAAATTTAATGAACTGGGTGCTAATCTCCCCCTCGATAATTAGAAGTATCTCCTAAAGTGATTTTCCAGTGCTTCTCTCACAAGAGAAGTCCACAAGCTGAGGAGATTCAGTGTTCCTTATTTTTCTCTTTGGCTGAAAATTTTATTTTAAGCATTCCAATGAGAACTCCTCATTCTGAAACCTCAAATCAGAGTAAATAACTCTCCTCCTTCCCCACTGACTACACCGTGTCCATGTGGCTGGGACATCCTAGCGTAAAAGCTTGCCTTCCCGCCGGGCCAGAGCAACACAGAGCAACTCCACTGAGTTCTGGAACAGCCCGCGCCAGCCTCCCCCGCGCCCCATGCAGGCCCCCCCTCCCCGGCCCGTCTCCAGACCCACTCCCCCCATGAAATCAGATGCACAGTGTCCTACCCTCTCTCTGACCCCTTTGCCGCCACGCTGCAACATAAGCCCCCATCTAATTGCCGCTCTGCCTCTCTCAGCAGAACTTGACCTCTTTCTGGGTTCCTCTCTTAAAGCAACTGTCTGTGTTTTTCGTTATGTTTGCCAAGATGTATTAGCTTGAACTTTTCCCGGATGAGGCTCGTTTTGCTACTTTGTCTTCAAACCTCTGAGGCAGCAGGTTCAAGAATGCAGCCTTTTGGGGAAGTTTTTAATCCTGGAGCCTGCAGCCAACACAGGTGAGCTCTCCCAAGTGTCTTCCTGGGTGCCTCGTGAGAGCTGGCCCTTTAAGAAGGGGACACCTTCTGGTTCCAACTGCAAACCTCAGTTGGAAGTTCAAGCCGCAATTGGAACATACTGGTCCTGCCCAGAAAGCTGCCCGGCCTTGAGTTGACTTTCTCCTACAAGCTGTCATCCTCAAACTCATCCCACACAAACACAAACATCTCCTTTTAAACCCTGAAGTCTGAGAGCCTCCACCCTGAAAGGAAGTCGCAAGCCAAGTTCCGGGCACCCTCAGCTTCTCTAGGCTGTCAGCCGCTTGCCCAACTCCATGCCCGCCAGGATTCCTTTATGACCACTGGGAAGATGTCATCTCTGTGTCTCAGCTAATCCTCATGGGACAGAGAGCAGAGAGGGGAAATGCCTAGTGATAAGAATGCTAATCAGAATGAAGGGAGTTTTCCAGCATTTGCCTTGCTAGCAAAAAAAAAAAAAAAAAAAAAAAGTCATCTATAAAAAGCGCTGGAAGGCTTTTTCTTGCAGCCCGGGGCCTTTGCCAGGGAACAGATTTCTCTCCCTCATCTCAGTTTCTTCCAGGCTCTGTTCCTGAATGTTCTCCTTCCTTTCTTTCTTTCTTTCTTTCTTTCTTTCTTTCTTTCTTTCTTTCTTCTTTCTTTCCTCTCTTGATGGAGTCCTCTCTGTCTGGGAAAGGAATCCAGGATAGCCAGAGGGGTTGCCCTGTGCAGGACCTGGAAACAGAGAAGGCAGACTCCCTGCTGACTGGGACACTGGAACATTGTGGGTTGCAGTAGGGAGGTCCCACTCCTCTGCCTGGTGGGGTCCCATTGAGGTCATACTGAGAGCTCCCCACTGCTTTTTGTCTCCCCTTCCCCACCGTTTCATTCCCATTTTCTTCTCCTTGGCTTCCCTCCTGTGCGAGCCCTTGCCTTTGGGGGCAAGATGACCGAGGGAGTCAGCAGGCCTGAGGCCGCCTCCTCACACCCTGTCCCTACACTCGGTTTATGACAAGGCTGATCTGTGCAGCTCAGCACATCCAAGGATGGCCTTCTCCCTCACTCCATTGTCCAGATGTATGACCCCAATGTCTTTGTAAATAATATAATCTCAAGAGGCCTGCTGCTGTAGAGAGAGGAATAAATAAATCAATATGTAAATAAATCCACAAGAGCAGGGGAATGTACTAGGACTTTGCACAACTGTGATAAAGCATTTTAGAAGATGGATGTTGCTGTATTTCTGGGGAGCTCTGATTGAAGGGCTAGGATTCCAGCCGTGGGCTGTGGGAGACAGAAAGTGAGCCGTGACTGAAATTCCCTCGTGCATTGATTTGACTTAAATATATTCCAGGAGCCAGTCTAATTGCTGGTTCAGTCTCAGGCTTTGATTTTCCTCCTCTCGATTCCCTGCATTTCAAATAGTTTTTTATCAAGAAGCCCTAAGCTGCCCTCAGTCCTATTGAGAATCTGTCTGGATTCATGATCGACTCTTCTGAGAACACAGAACTGGGAATTCTGCCCTTGGCCAAAGGAAGAACCAGACATTCCCTACCTGGGAGAAGCATGCTGGTAATTTCCAGAGGAAAAGGTAGTTAATGCTCATTTTGAATTAGAGATTCAAATGGCAGGCTCTTACTCACACAGACTCAGAGCCACATTGCTACTGGGGTGGAGTCCGGGAGGAGGAAGGAGAGCTTCCAGTTTTGAGTCCCCTTGTACCACCCGGCCAGCACAGAGGCCACGGACACTGACTTCTGGAGTCTGACCGCATGACCCTCTTGCCAATTCACCCTGACTACCGTAGTGCATTTTGGTGTTTGGGGACCCAGTTTAGTGGGCCCTGTGTCCATCTGCAAGAAGTGAGAAGAGAGGGATCAAGCAGCTCTTGAACCTTTCACCCACCACCTCAAGTTCCTTTGTGAGCAGAGAGTGTTCTGGCCTCTCACCAAAATGCAAGGAGATTTTGATTAAAATTCCATCGATTCCAAATTTCTAAGCAGAACCCTGGCGCCACAGACCCTATAAAACCACCTGGTGCCCAGTCCAGGTGGTTGTACCTGCTGAGCACCCACAATAGGGGCAGAACAGCAGGAGCGAGAATGGACCCCCTCACCTACAAGCTATGTGGAGTCTTACCTGTGGATTTTGAGGTGGACGGCTGGAGTTGGAGGGGAACACAGGAGAGGCTAGGTTTGTTGCTCACCTTATGTTCATGTTTTTATTTTCTGCTATTCATGTATCGATTCCCCTCCATAAATCCCATGGCTCTGCCAGCTTCACTCCAGTGTCCTGATATCTACTGCCTTCACAAATGCTCTTATAGCCCACCTCAATAGGAACCAAGTGTAGTTGCAATCTCTGAGCCATACGGGCACAGATCTTGCCAAGTATAAGGACTGTTTTTCAAAGCCTATATCCAGGTCTGCATGGGCTCAAAAGTACATCAGATCTTTGCCATATCATGGGGCTTTCTTTGCAGAGGAAAGCCCAGGACAAACCAGGCTTGCCAGGAGTTAACGTGATGATGATATGGGGTTGCCATTTGCTTCTACTCGACATAAGCTCTTGGATCAACTCAGATCATTCCAAGGATTCACAAAAGTGGCCTTGCTGGGAGCACAGCTTCATTCACATCAGGGACTAGTAGAAAACACTAAGAAGGGTAGTCATTAATGCTCTTCACCAAATATTCTTGGTTCTTTGCCTTTTGGACACATGGCACACCTGTCTTTCATGATCCCGTTGTGTTTGAGAGTGAACATGTGACTGAGTTTGACCAGTGAATTAAAATAAGTGATATATGTCACTTCAAAGCCCAAGTATTTAATTATTTGGCAAGACACTCCTTCACCCACCATGATCTCTGTCTGTCCCTCTGACATAACAATTGGTGATGTTTGAAATGGTGGTTGTTCTGTCAGCCTGGGTCTCTCAGAGTCATGAGCACAGAGCGGAGCTCTGCTGACCCATGATGGATGTGCAGTGTTACCCAATAAACATTGGTTCTTATAAGCTACCAAGATTTGGAGATTATTTATTACTACAACATGAGTTATACTACCCTTACTGATACACAGATCAGACATGTTTAAGGCAAAGTGGCTGTCTATTGAGACTATTCAGCCTGCTTAAAGTTCCTGGGTCTGATGTAAGCTCCTACTGATCTCTTGGACTAGGGGTGATCATCCATTTTAGTGACACATCCACAGACCTCCTGGCCTGGCTCCCTCTAGATACTCAGAATAGTGCCTCTCTCATGATACCCTGGACTATCTGCAAGGCATGAGCCAAGTGACAGGCCCAGGAAGCCCAAGGTATAGTAAGCAGAATGCCCTCCCCAACAAGATGTCCATATCCCGATCCCCAGGACCTGTGAATATGACATGACATACCTTACACGACCAAGAGGACTTAACAGATGTGATGAAGTGAAGGATGCTGAGATATGGAGATTAGTCTGGATTATCTGGGTGACCCAATGTAATAACAAGTGTCCTTATAAGTGAAAGAGAGAGGTGGGGGTATCAAAGGCAGAGAGAGATTTAAAGATGCTATGCTGCTGGCTTTGAAGATGGAGAAAGGGGACAATGTGCCAAGGAAAGCAGGTGGCTTCTAGGAACCAGAAAAGGCAAGGAAACAGATTCTCCCCTACGGTCTTCAGAAGGAACATAACCCTGCCAAAATTTTGATTTTAGTCTAGTAAGACCCATTTCAGACTTCTGACCTCCACAATTGTAAGATAATATATTTGTGGTGTTTTAAGCAACTCAGTCTACGGTGATTTATCATAGCAGCAGCAGGAAACTAACACACAATGGAAAACCCATTCCTGCTCCTGAACGCTCTCAGGGGACCGTCACCCAAACTTGCCATGAGACATACTGGATAGAACACCTGGAGGCCTGTCAGCAGAGCATCCTTCTTATAGTGATTACGGTAGATATTCTTCTGGATCCTCCAAAATTGAACCTTCTGCCCAGTGCCCATCACTCTTAAATCACTAAGGGCCTTTGAACCAATGCACTGTGTCTTCCTTATTCATTTTTTCATGTTGAGCATGTAGTAGACACCAGTGAATATTAGGTAAACGGAAGAATGAATGAGTGAATAAATGTCACAAGGAATTATCTGATTATGTATGCAGTTCTTGATGATCTACTCAGAGTCTCTGGCAAGAAACACATCAATTTGAGTTACTCACAGTAAAAATTTCAAACAAAACCACAAATGAGTACAAAAAAGAATTTAATGCTTTTCCCACTCACAGTTTTGTCAGGTGCAAACAATCTGTATAATTCTCCTTAGCTGGCTGATTCTTTTCATTCCTTCTGCTGTGCATGTTTTATGTGTGTGTATGATGGCAGAGAGGTGTTCTGATGGTGCAACAGATCCACCCTCCCCTGGGCACCTGCTTCCTCCAGCTTATTAAAATTTCACTCATTTTTTTAGAGATGGAGCATGATTTTGTTAGCAAGGATGCTCACTGGGTCTAAAATGGAGGAAAAAATTAACACCCCTCAAGTTTTGGTGACCTGGATATAGTGTCATCCATTCATATTTAATGCGACCCTGACACTGAACAATAGTTACGAAAAGAGAGGGTTTATGCTGCCATCAAACAACATTTTGGATGAGAGAGAGGTAAAGTCCCATCTTAACAAAAACAAACATATTTCACTCACCATCAATAATCTGTTCCTGAAAAACATGTTCTGTCCCAAACACTAATCATTATTTTCAATGGGGATAATGTGTCCCATAAAAACCCTCACTCCAAACTTCCTAAAACATAATCAAAACATGGCAAAATGCCTATATTTGTATGTAACAACTATCATCTTTGCTTACAAAGTGCTTAAACATCTCTCTCTCTGATCAAAAATTATAAAATTATAAGGCCTAAATAAAAATTATCTAACACTTAAATGAAAAATCTAAACCCATAAAACCAGAAGCAAATATTTATGACTCTGAATTAGGTTAAGGTTTCTCAGATAGGACACCAAAAACACAGTCTATACAAGAAAAAAGATTGCAAAATTGAACTTCATCAAAATTAAGAACTTCTCTTCTCCCACAAACCCTGTTAAGAGAATGAAACCCTCCTAGCCACAGACTGGGAGAAAATATTTTCAAGTTAATACATCTGATGAAGGATTTGATTCAGGAACATCCAAAGAACTTCCAGAACTCAATATTAGAAAATAGAAATAATCCAATTAAAAATGGGCAAAAGACATAATGGAGATTTCATCAGAGAAGACATATGGGTGACAAACATATGAAAAGATGTTCGTCCTCATTAGTGTTAGGGAAATGTACTATACATCTACTACAGAGCTAACATTAAAAAAAAAAAAAAAAGCTGGGGCGCCTGGGTGGCGCAGTTGGTTAAGCGTCAGACTTCAGCCAGGTCACGATCTCGCGGTCCGGGAGTTCGAGCCCCGCGTCGGGCTCTGGGCTGATGGCTCGGAGCCTGGAGCCTGCTTCCGATTCTGTGTCTCCCTCTCTCTCTGCCCCTCCCCCGTTCATGCTCTGTCTCTCTCTGTCCCAAAAATAAATAAACATTGAAAAAAAAATTTTAAAAAAAGCTGACACTATCAAGTACTGACGAGGATATGGAGCAACAGGAATTCTCATTCATTGTGGGTAGAAATGCAAAATGGCAGTCAATTTGGAAGACAGTTTGACAGCCTCTTATAAGGTTAAACATACAATAAGCACATGCTCCAGAGATGAAAACTTATGTTTACACAAAACCTGTATGTGAATGTTTACAGCATCTTTAATTCATAAGAATCAAAATCTGGAAACAACTCAATGCTCCTCATTTGGGGAATGACCAAATGGACTGGTCTACCTGTACAATGGAATGTTAATAGCAATAACGAGGAACAGACTATGACATACACATCAACACAAATGAATCTCAAATGCATTATGAAAGAAGCCAGAAAGTCCACCTACTGTATGGTTCCATTTCTATGTCATTCTGAAAAGGCAAACTATGGGGACAGAAAATAGATCAGAGGTTGCCAGGGACTGGGGGGCTGGGGGGCAGAGTTGACCACAAAGAGGCACAGGGGAATTGGGGGACGGGTAGAAATATTCTATATCTTGATTATGGCGGTGGATATGCTTGTCAAAACTTGCAGAACTGTAGACTTTTTTAAAGGGTGAATTTTACTGTATATAAATCATGCCTTAATAAACCACAGCAACAAATAAAGGCAGTTGCTTGGTATGCAGCAGCATGTATATTTCCCACGACCCTCAAGGACACTTGGCATGCTTTGCAAAACATTTGCACGTGACGCCGATATTCTACTATTTGTATTTAGAAAGTAAGTTAAGGCGTTATTGAATGTTGTTCTGTTAAAATGCTGAATTGAAGTTTGGGTACGTAAATATGATTCTTTCTTATGGAAACGTCGGCCAAAAAATATATTGACAAATACGTGTGTTCAGTAAAGTTTGGGTATTAAAACCCTAGATGGATTCTACTGGGAAAACAAACTGTAGACATTCTTCAGGGCATGCCAGTCTCATGATACTGCTGCACTCTATTTTTATATCCTGGCTGACAGCCTGCACCATCAGTGTTCAACTAACACGTATACAACAAATCCTGTTGAATAAAAAATCATCTCTACTTAGCAGATCCTTTTCAGTCACTGACAGTTAAACTAGCAAAAAGTGGAGAAATCCAAAGGAGCTGAATAATTCAAATAAGGATGATCTAATATTGATTTATACTAATATTGATTTCCAAACCCAGTAACTAGAGGATGCACAGTCTTCTCATGTCCATTGAATATTTACAAAACTTGATAGTTTAGTCTATGAGACATTCAAAAATGTACAAATAGAATAAGCTATATTCTCTGATTGTAATTCAGTGCGACTATAAATAGATAATGGGAGAATAACCAAAAATTTCTAACTACTTGGAACAAAAACTGGAATTACAGAATGTTTGGTAAATATCAATATTGCGAATACTACATGTTAAAACTCTTAGACATAGCCAAAGCTGTACTTGGAAGGAAATGTATAGACTTGAACACTTCAATTACCAAATTAGAAAAGATGAAAATGAGCAATGAACTAAGTAATCCATTGACTATGTCTGACACATATTAAGCAATCAATAAACATTTAGTGAGTGAAGAAATTAGAGGGAAAAAATGACGGAATGAACTTAGGGAATATAGGATAAAAGAAAACATTTAAAAAATCTTAATTAATAGTTTGGAAATAGAGAAATTAAGTCAGATACCTGGGTGGGGAAGGAGAGGGGAGCAAAATAGATTATCCACTCAGTAGTCAACTCAAGGAGGAAGAGAAAACATAACTATACAAAATTTAAGAATAAGGAGATTCAGCCACAAATACAGATGAAATTTAAAGAATTATAAGAGAGTACTCTTTATAACATGCTAGATACTTGAAAACCTAGGTGAAATGAGAGATTTTCTAAGAAAACATAAATTACTAAATGTATGCAAGAAGTGTAAAACCAGGAGATGTTATGAAAGCAAAGACACTCTTCATTTCAGGTCCTGGCTCTGTCTTTTTGTAGTATGGAACCTTAGCAAATTACTTAAGGTCTTCGCCCTCAGTTTCCCTATCTGTAAAACAGCACAAACAACAGAATTTATCCCATGTTTAGGAATATTGTGTGGGGATTAAAAGATACACGCAAACAGCTTATCTGACGCACTGTCATCACTGAAATTTGAAAAGACCATGGAAGAAATCAAGAATGTGGTCAAAGAGCTATCTCTTATCAGAGCACTGGAAACAGAGTTTTACTGCTTCCGTTGGTATTTAAGCTGTTTTGGAACTTAGAAAAAGAAGGAGACATCTTACTCCTTTTTAAGAGACGAGCGAATCCTGATACCAAAATCTGACAAAGATAGTACACGGAAGAAAAGTACAGACCAACCCCTTGAGGAATACAGGTATACACTTTCCAAATAAAATATTAGAACTCAACCTTAGTGGTATTTATGCACAGCATACATATCAAGTTAATACTGCTTCATTATATTTCTGATCATACAGTGATTTGGTTTCCTATTGCTGCTGTAACAAATTCACACAAACTTGGTGACTTAAAACACCCAAATTTATTCTTTTACAGTTTTGGAGGCCAGAAGTCTGACAGATTCATGGGGCCAAAGCCAAGGTGACTGCCAGGACCGTGCTGCTTCCAGAGATTCTAGGAGAGACTCCATTTCCTGGCTTTTCCAACTTCTAGAGTTACATTCCTTGCCTTTTCCAGCTTCTAGTTTCTGGCTTTATTCCTTGGCTCATGACCTCTTTCTCCCTCTTCAAAACCCAAAATATCTTCAAATCTTTCTTTCTCTGCCTAAGTCATCACATTGTCTTTTCTCTTCTGTATGTGTGAAAATTTCCCTTCCTCCTCCCTCTGATAAGGATTGTGTGATTGTCTTAGGGCTCACCCAAATAGTACAGGGATAATCTTCCCATATCAAGAACCTCATCTCAAGGCCCTTAACTTAATCATATCTGCAAAGACCTTTTTTTCCCATATAAAGTAAATTGGGATGTGGAAGTATTTGGGGAGTATTTTTTCACTCTATCACAGTCTGTCCTTTGGCCCTCCAAGGTACCTATCTGTCACACATGCAAAATATCGCCCCATCCCAACATTCCCAAAGTTCCAACCCAATACATCATCATCCACATCCAAAATCTTATCAGCAATATCAGGAATGGGTGAGACTCTTGGTATAACCCATCCTGGGGCAAAATTCATCACTATGTGTGCACAGTGAAACTAGAAAAACAGTTCTCTGTTTCCAAAATACGATGGTGGTACAGGCTCAGTATAATAGTTGTAAGTTTTCCCATTCCAAAGGGAGAAATGAGAGGAATAAAGGGGTCACTGCTCCCTTGTATCTTAATACACATACTCTTTGAACTATCCAGTCCACTTCTGCCCCCTCTGCACAGAGATGATGGATTATATAAGGACTGTAATTCGAACATTGTTTGGGTTTGTAAAACATTGGAACCGACATAAATAGGCTTCATGAGGGGATGGGTTGATGGAAGACACTGAATGCACACCCGCCATGGAATACTATGTAGGTACCCAAAGGAATTAGTACACAAATATGGAAAGATGTCTGAGATTCATTCATTCATTCACTCATTCATTCATTCAACAAATATTTGTTGAGTGGCCAGGATGTGCCTGACTGTCTTCCAGCAGTGCAATTCAATTTCAAAATCCAGCAGTGCAAATTTCATTAGGTTTTGAGGCCAGGGAGTAATCCTCTGTGGTCAAGGTTGTGCCTCAGGGCCCAGGGCTCCTGTGTCTGCCTCCTGACCCACGGTTTTTCTAGCTTCTAGGCCCCAGACTCTGCTCTCTGAGTTATCCGTGTTTTCCCTTGTTTGCTGCTCAGCAGTTGACCTACCTTTAGGATTTGGAGGACCAACCAGCTTCTTTTATTTCATTCTCTCTGTCCCTGTTGGCACGAGTCAGTGTTCTGCTTGCATACCATGCTCAGAAACTTCATGGGTCTCCCCTATACTTCACAGAAACTCATGCCATTATATAAGAGGGTCTATTCCTGGCTTCTGTTGATATGGCTGAGAACATTCATGAGTCACACCTTTGACTGCTTTAACACTAGTGAACAGTTGTCTAGCCACACCCCAGACTTTCTCTCCAGAGCACGTTTCCTAACAGTGAATGTCTTAATACCAACTTTTTTATTTCAATCTGGATAGACCAAGAATTTCCAAGTTCATCAAGTGTTAATTCCTTTTTGCTTAATAATTCTTTTAGTCTGTGTCTTTCCTTATACATTCTACATAAGCAATAAGAGGAAACGAGGCTCCAGCTTTGACACTTTGGAACTCTCTTCAACTAAATATTCCAAGTTCAGTGCTTACAAGTTCTGCCTTCCACACAACCATAGGACGCAATTCAGCTAGGCTTCTGGCCACTGTGTAAGCAGGATCTTCTCTCCTTCATGTTTCAATAGCACGTTCCTCATTTGTTCCTGAACCCTCACTAGCAATGTCTCTAAAATTCACATTTCTACCCACCTTCTATTTATGAGGATATGTGTATACTTTTAGGTAATATAGGCTTTATCCTCCATATACCTTACTTCCTCTTGAGCCCTCCCTGGCAGTCTTCAACATCCATATTTCTACCAACAGTCTATTCAAGGCAATCTAGTTTTTTCCTATCATGTGTCCCCAAATTCTACTAGCCGCTCCCCATTATCCAATTCCAAACCCACATCCCTATTTTTTGGTATTTGTTACAGCAACTCTACTTCCAAATACCAAAACTTGTATCAGTCAAGGATCCACCAGAGAAAGAGAACCAGTTAAAAAAAATGATACACACACATATTCATGCATGCATGTATGCATACACACACACACACACACACACAGATTTATTGCAAGGAATTGCCTTATGCAATTGTGGGGCTGGCTGGACAAGTCTAAAATCCATGGGGCAGGAAGGGCAAGATGGAATGCTCAAGCACAAGCTGAAGCCGCAGTCTACAAGGGGAATTTCTTCTCCTTCAGGGAAATCTCTGCTCTTCTCTTAAGGCCTTTCAACTGATTAAATCGGACCCACCAGAATTATCAAGGATAATCTTTTTTATTTAAAGATAACTGATTAAAGACATCAGTCACATCTATAAAACACCTTCACAGCAGCACACCTATGCTAGTGATCAAGTGAATAACTGGAGACTATAGCTTAGCCAAACTGACACGTAAAACTGATCATCACACATTGCAAAATATTTAGACAACCAAGAAATATAAAATAATGTAATGAAAACTACCAGGAGACCTACCGTCCAGAAATAGCACTGCTAACTTCTCAGTGAGTGTCCTTCCAGACTTTATTCTGTGCAAATACAAATACACATATCTTAAAATGAAATCATGATACAAATTCTGTTCATTTTTACTATATATATATATATATATATATATATATATATATATATATATACATATATATATATATATATTAGCAAGAGAGAGGAGAGTGCATGCATGGGGCAGGGGAGGGGTAAAGAGAGAGAGAATCTTAAGCAGGCCCCATGCCCAGTGTGGAGTCTGATGTGGGGCTCGATCTCATAATCCTGAGATCATGGCCTGAGCCAAACTGAAGAGTTGGACACAACCGGCTCAGCCACCCAGGCACACTTACATTTTTTATTTTAGAAGTAATACTTGTTCATTATGAAGAATTCACAAAGATATAAAGAAGAAAGTAAATGTCATTGGAAGCCCTACCACTCAGATAAATCGCCATGAATATTTTGGTATATTTTAACATATAGACAGAGACAAATATATCTATATTGTTACACACATCTAGTTTTAATAGATGTATTTATTTTATTCTAAGGCTGTACCATTATTTATTTAACCAATCTTCTTCTGGTGATCCTTGCATTGCTCAGAACTCCTTCTATTGCAAACGACAACAACCCAAGTCAAACAAGCCTGTAAGAAACGAAGGAATGTATCAGCATAAGTAGCTGGGAGGTTAAGGCACAGCTGGAACTAGGAGTCCCTCGATGTCAGAGTTCTGTCTCTCCAGTTCCTGGTAGGCTCTCTCCATCTGCTGTGCACAATGGCTACCAGGTGCTCCAGACTTACTTTAAAAAAAAAATATTTGTATTTATTTTTGAGAGAGTGTGTGTTTGCATATGCACACACTTGTGCAAGTTGGGGAGGGGCAGAGAAAGAGGGGTGACAGAGGATCCAAAGTAGGCTGTATGCTGACAGCAGAGAGCCTGATGCGGGGCTTGAACTCAAGAACTGGGAGATCATGACCTGAGCTGAAGTCAGACGCTTAACCAATGGAGCCCCCCAGGTGCCCCACCAGACTTCCTTTCTATAGGCTTAATCTGTGGCAGAGACTGCTATTAGTCTACCCAGTACCCTAACAGAACCCCAGTTTTATTTTGGGAATCAATGTGCCCAAGTTTTTAAAACTACATTTCTGAGACTCCCTTGCAGGTAGGATGCAGGGCTGGCCAAAAATAAAAGTCATCAGATGGGGCTACAGCCAAAGTTAACTCAGCATGCATCCTTCTGCCCTTTCACTTTTTCTCCTTTTCCCCAGCTGACACATGGATAGGATTGCTGGAATTGCAGCAGCCATTTTACAACCATGAGGGACCTTTGAGGAGTGAAGCTACATGCTAAGAAAGAGCAGAAAAGAAAGAAGAGTCGTGGGTAATTGATAGTAATGTGGAACTGCTATCCTATTCTGGACTGCTTATCTCAAATTTCTTTTACATGAAGAAATAAGTTTATTCCACTGTTATTTGAGTTTTCTGTTAAATGTAGCTGAGCCCTAACTAATGTACAACCCTAGTAGAAAGAGTAGGTCTGTCTAAATACCTCTGGCATAAAAGCCCCAAGGAAGAGTCTGACTGGCCTCACTAGATCTAGGCCTGTCTCTCCCTGAATCTATGGAAATGGTACATCAATTAGGATACTTGCTGTCCCAAGAAACAGAAAAGCCCAACTTGAAATACCAGCCAACTCAGATGGAACCTTTTGCAGCGTTCGTGGGTATGTAAAAGGGTGCAGCCTCTATAGAAAACAACGTGGTGCTTCCTCAAAAAAATGACAGAGAATTACTGTACGATCCAGTAATTCTACTTCCAAAAGAATTGAAAGCCAGGACTCAAAAATCATATTTGTACACCCGTGTTCATACCACTCTTCACAATTTACAAAAGGTGAAAGCAACCAAAACGTCCATTAGTGGGTGAGTGGCTAAACAAAATCTGATGTAGACATACGACGGAGTTATTACAGAGCCTTATAGAGGGAGCAAATTCTGACACATGCTATGACATGGATGAACTTTGACCATTATGGTAAAGGAGATGAGCCCATCACAGAAGGACAAATGCTGTATGATTCCATTTACAGGAGGCACTCTGAGTAATGAAAGACAAAAAAAAAAAAAAAAATAGAACGGTGGCTGTCAGGGTCTGAGGGGACGAGGTATTGGGGCGTTATTGTTTAATGGATCCAGAGTTTCAGTTTTGTAAGACAAAGAGAGTTCTGGAGACGGTTGCTAGGGAGGCACTAACAACAATGTCAGTGTACTTATTATCACCGAAGTGTACACTTAAAAGTGGCAAAAAAATGGTAAACATTTTTTAAATGTTTTTATGTATTTTTGAGACAGAGACAGAGCATGAGCAGGGGAGGGGCAGAGAGAGAGGGAGACACAGAATCCAAAGCTGACCCCAGGCTCCGAGCTGTCAGCGCAGAGCCCCACACGGGGCTTGAACTCACGAGCCGGGAGAACATGACCTGAGCCGAAGTCGGACGCTTAACCGACAGAGCCACCCAGGTGCCCCTGGTAAATATCTTTTGTGGTAAAATGTATTTTACCACAATAATAATAAGTAAATAAAACACAGAAACACCAGCTTAACAGATGCTGCCACTTCCGCTTCCTTGGCCAGAGCTGGTCACACACAGAGTCGTCACATACAATACAGAATTCCCACAAACTGAGTGTTGTGGGAAGAGGGGAAGTAGGTGGGGGGATGGGCTAAAGGGGCGATGGGCATTCAGGAGGGCACTTGTTGGGATGAGCACTGGATGTTATACGGAAGTGATGAATCACTAACTTCTACTCCTGAAATCATTATTACACTATATGTTAACTAACTTGGATTTAAATAAACTTTTAAAAAATACAGAATTCCCAGTTCAATTTGAATTTCAGGTGAATAAACACATTGCCTTTTCACGTGAGTATGTCCCAAATATTGGCTAAGACATACTTTTATGAAAAAATTATTTATTTACCTGAAATACAAATTTAATTGGGCATTCTGTGTTTTTATCTGCTAAGTCTGGCAACCCCATTCATGTGGCCATTTGGAGCTCTAAGGGAGGTTAAGAGTGAATTGAACATTTAGCTTTTCTAGCCTCTGTGTTAGAGGAAGGAAGTGAAGGGGTTGGCAGTCAATGTTAGATCATCTCACCAACAGTGTCTGCTCTCGGACTGCCTTGCTCATTTAGTCTCAAATTCTTCTTTGTCTGAAATTAATTTTGGGGCCCAGATTTTTGTTGTATATTTTGACCTGGAATATATCCATCCATCTTTCTATTTTCAAACTGGTGATGTCATTTTGTTTTAGGTAGAGCTCTCGAACGTAGTTTATAACTTGTTTTGTTTCAATTTTAAAAATAATCCCAACTAGGGGCACCTGGGTGGCTCAGTTGGTTGGACAACTGACTTTGGCTCAGGTCATGATCTCATGGTTGGTGAGTTCGAGCCCCGCGTTAGGTTCTGTGCTGACAGTTCAGAGCCTGGAGCCTGCTTCGGATTCTCTCTCTCTCTCTCTCTCTCTCTCTCTCTCTCTGTCCTTCCCCCGCTCATGCTCTCTCTGTCTCTCACAAATAAATAAACATTAAAATTTTGTTTAAAAATCCCAATCTCAATCTTTGTCTTTTCACAGAGGGATTCAGCCCTGATACGTATTTTATGGTATTTGTTTTGGGTTTTTTTTTTCTTCCTCCTTTTCTGTCACTTCTAACCACCATAATGGCTGTTTCCTTCTCTTTTCTTTTTTCTTTTAGAATTTGAAAGACACATATTCTACTTATGATTTACCTATGGTGACCTTTACCTTGAAATTTGTAACAAAAAATATTTGAGCATGTGTTTCTCTGAGAATTCCCCACTCAACAAGAAAAGACTGTTGGCAGCTGTCAATTTCTCCCTTCTCTGTTGAGCTTACAATCTTGTTGAAGAATTCTAGCGCGTGACTGATTTTGTTTGACATCATAGATCCTTCTCTTTCAAGAAACTTTCAAAAGTATTTGCACTGTAACTTACAATCCCAGTATCAACATTTAGGTTTTAATCTGTTTTTTCAGACTCCTTCACCTTTTTCTTGATTCCTTTATTCTTATTCATTTTTTCATTTGGATGAAACTCCTCTTCAAGAAAGTTTTCAGAAAGGATCTGTGAGTGGCATTCTTCCCAAGTCTGCACATCTGAGCATGTTTTTTTTTTTCTTTTCCTTAGATATGAACCATCATTGGCTTGGCATAGACTCTGCAGGCATAGTCCTCTCCCCTCGGGTGTCTGTCAACATTACCTGGTCAGCTGTCAACATTTAATAGTGCAGAGGAAAAGTCTAGCACCAATCTGCTTCACTTTTCATGGTAGGAAACGCACCGTTTCCTGGAAGACTAATTTTAGAATATTCTTTATTCCTTGGAATCCATAAGGCATGAGGCTTAAAAATAAATTAACCATTGTTTGTGATAAAACTAGTCAAAGTGGGAATAGAAAGTATATTTATTTTCTATTGCTGCTGCAAAAATTATAAGAAACTTGGTGGTTAAAAATAGCACAAATTTATTATCTTACGGCTCTGAGGTCCTGACATTTGTGGGCTACTGGGATAAAAATCAAGGTGTAAGCAGGGTTGTGTTCCATCTGGAGACTCTAGGGGAATATTCATTTTCTTGCATTTTTCAGCTTCTAGAAGGTGCCCGCATTCCTTGGCTAGTGGCCACCTTCTTCCACCTTCAAAGCCAGGAACATAGCATTTCTCTGGTTCTGTTTCCATTGTCACATCTTTTTCTCTTACTCCTCTGCCCTCATCTTCCATGTTTAAGGACATTTGTGGTTGCATTGGCCCCACCTGGATAATCCAGGTTAATCTCTCTATTTTAACAATTCATTTATTTTTAATTTTTTTTAACATTTATTCATTTTTGAAAGGCAGAGAGAGAGCACAAATGGGGGAGGGGCAGAGAGAGAAGGAGACACAGAAACAGAAGCAGGCTCCAGGCTCCAAGCTGTCAGCACAGAGCCCAATGCAGGAATCGAACTCACGGACTGAGAGATCATGACCTGAGCTGAAGTTGGCTGCTCAACCGACTGAGCCACCCAGGCGCTCCATCTCTGTATTTTAAAGCCAGTTGGTTTGCAAACATTAATTGCATCTGCTAACTGAATTTCCCTTTGCCATGTCACCTAACGTATTCACAAGTTACAGGAATGTGGGCATCTTTGGGGAGTCACTATTCTGCCTACCACAAAAGGATACTTCTTCAACCTGGATAAAGGGCATCTGCAAAAAACTTAGTTAATGATGAAAGACTGAATAATTTTCCCCTAAAACCCGAAATAAGACAAAAGCATCCGCTTTCATAGACATTGTACTGGAGGTTCTACCTAGGGCAATTAGGCAATAAAAACAAAAGATATCCAGATTTGGGGCACTTGGTTGGCTCAGTCGGTTAAGTGTCTGGCTCTTGGTTTTGACTCAGGGCATGATCTCACAATTTGTAAATTTGAGCCCCACATCACATCAGCACTGTCAGTGCAGAGCCTGCTTGGGATTCTCTCTCTCTCCCTTTCTCTGTCCCTCCCCCACTTGGGCTCGCTCTCTCCTCTCCCCCTCAAAATAAATAAATACACTTTTTAAAAAAAGATGTCCAGATTGTAAAGGAAGAAACACAACTATTTCCATCTAGGTGACATGTTTATATAGACACAAATACCTAAGGAATACACTAAAAAGTACTAGAACTAATTAACAAGTCTAGCAAAGTTGCAGGATACAGAGTCAAATACAAAAATCAATTGTATGTCTATACACTAGCAATGAAAAAAATCTGAAAATTAACAATTATGTTTATAATAGCATCAAACAATAAAATACATAAATTTAATAAAAACACAAAACTATTATTCTGAAAATTACAAAAAGAGTTTTGAAAGAAATTAAGAACCACCTAAATAAATGTTCATAGATCCCAAACTTAATATTGTCAAGGTGGTCATACTCCTCAAATTGATCTACAGTGTCAATATATTACCTATCAAAATCCCAGCTGCCTTTTTTCCTTTTTGCAGGAATTGGCAAGGTGACCCTAAAATGTATATAAAAATACAAGAGCCCTAGAATACCAAAACAATCCTGAAAAAGAAGAACAAAGAATACACTCCCCAATTTAAAACTTACCAGAAAGCCACAGGAATCAAGACTCTGATAAGGGTAGATATATAGGTTGATGAAACAGAAATGAGAATCCAGAAATAAATTCTTACATTTACGGTCAACTGATTTTCAAAAAATGTGCCAATACAGTAGAATAGGGGAAACAATGGTGTTTCCAACAAACGGTGCTGGGACAGCTAGGTATCCACCTGTAAAACAATGAATGTGGACTCCCACTGTATAACACAGGTTTTAAGTCAAAATGGACACTTGACTGCATGAAAGAGTTAAAACTATAAAACTCTAAGAAAACAAAGGAATACATCTTTGTGACCATAGGTTAGACAAATCCTTCTTAGGTAGGATACCAAAAGCACAAAAGAAAAAACAATTTTAGCAAGCTAAAACTTTTGCGCTCCAAAGGACACTATTAAGAAAATTAAGACAACCCACAGAATGGGAGAAACTATTGGCAAATCATTTACCCGAGAAGAGTCTAGTATCTAGGATACATGAAGAAGTCATACAACTCAATAAAAAGTCAAACAAACCAATTTAAAAATAGGCAAATGATTTGAGTACACATTTCTCCGAAAATATTCAAGTGACCGACAAGCACATGAAAAGATGCTAAACGTCATGAGCCTCAAGGAACTGCAGATCAAAACCATGAGATATAATTTCACACCCACCAACATGGTTAAAATCAAAAGACACTCCATAACAACTGTTGGCGAGGATGTGGAGCAATTGAAATGTTCATATATCACTGGTGGGCTTGTAAAATGGTACAGCCACTTTGGAAAACAGTTTGGAAGTTCTCATAATGCTAAACATAGAGTTACCAGATGATCCAGAAATTCCACTCCTAGGTGTATGCCCAAGAGAAATGAAAACGTATGTCCACACAACAAATTGTACACAAATGTTCAGAGCAGCATTATTCATAACAGCCCCAAAGTGGAACAACACAAATTTTCAACAAGTAATGAAAGGATTAATAAAATGTGGTATATCTATACAATGGAATGTTTAGCCATAAAAAGGAATGAGGTACTGATACATGCTGCAACATGAATAGACCTTGAAAACACACTAAGTGAAAGAAGCCAGTTCCAAAGACCAATATTGTATGATTCCATTTATATGAAAGGTCCAGACTAGCTGCTAAAAAAAATAAAGCTAGACTTGCATCTGGTGTCCCTTTTTATCTGAAGATGGTCTTTAATTATTTATTTGATCATTTCATCTGCACTTGCTCAGTTATCTACTTCTGGAACTTCGGTTACATATAGCATATTTCCAACATCCGTCCTCCATTCAGAGCCACAACGTCATACTGCCCACATGTGATGGGCACACCAGCACCCCACCTCCCATTCCAGCCCCTGACCCAACAGAGTTTTGCAACATTATGGCCTGTTCTGTGCCCCTTATCGTTTTCTCCTTCTCTAAAATTTCCTGTCTTTTTCGTAGGGGTTTTGGAAGAATCCCTTAGACCTGTCTTCTAATTGAGCAGTCCCCAAATTTTTAATTCAGCTAGTTGGGTGTTTGGAAATGACTTTTATTATAATCCACTAATTCCTGGTTCTGCAATATCCATTCTGCCATTTACTGCTCTATTGAGCATTTTATTTTAACGATGTTTCTCATCTCCAAGAACTCTTGGTGGTTCTCAGATTGCTCCTTTTTCATGACAGTTTTTTTTTTTCTATTTTAGCACCGCAACGTCCTCTCCAATCCCACTGAGAATACTAATTAGAGTTTTTTTTTTCTTTAATTCTCTTCTTTTTTCTGTATTAGTTTTGGTGTACGTCCAGAGTACTCACTTATTAAGAGACTTCTGCCTTGGCCTGTGGCATCAGGGCTGTGAATGTTCTGTGGGACTGGACAAGTCAGGGGCAACTCAGTAGGAAGAAGACTCAAGCTAGGGGGAAGATATCTCCCTAGCATTGCTGGAAATTTCCATTAATGGTTACCCAGCAAATGCTTATCCAGCAGTTTTTTCAGCAGTGGTCCTCCACCTCAGATGCATATTAGAATCACCTGGGACGTTTACTTATTTTTATTTTTTAAATGTTTTTATTTATTTATTTGGAAAGAGGGCAGGGGCAGGGAGAGAATTCTAAGCAGGCTCCGTGCTGTCAGCTCAGAGCCCGATGCAGGTCTTGATCCCAGGAACTGTCAGATCATGCATGACCTGAGCCAAAACCAAGAGTTAAATGTTCAATCGACTGAGCCACCCAGGTGCTCCTCACCTGGGGACTTTTAAAAATCTCAATGCCAGGGCTGTACCCAGAGCAATGAAACCAGAAATCTGTGCAGCTGGGTCCCATGTATTCGTTCTAAAAGCTTCACAGTGATTTCCGTGTATACTTACTGTTGCAAACTGCTGTTTTGGTCTAATCAACACCTCTCAAACTTTCATGTGATGCATATCACTTGGGGATTTTAGTAAAAAGCAGATCCTGATTCATAAAGTACAGCATGGAGCTTGAGATTCTGTGTTTCTTTTCTTTTTTTAAATTATTTTTACTGTTTTATTTATTTTTAAGAGAGAGAGACACACAGAATCCTAAGCAAGCTCTAGGCTCTGAGCTGTCCGCACAGGGCCTGACTCTAGGCTCTGAGCCACCAGCAGAGAGCCTGATGCAGGGCTCAAACTCACAAACCACGAGATCATGACCTGAGCCTAAGTCAGACGCTTAACCAACTGAGCCACCCAGGTGCCCTGAGATTCTGCATTTCTAACAAGCTTCCAAGTGATGCTAACGCTGCTGGTTTCTAGGAACCATATTTTAAATACGTATCAGGGTCTAAAGTAGCGGGTCACACAGTACGATGTGTGGACCACCAGCAGCAGTATCATGTGGGAACTTGTTAGAAATTCAAGTTCTCCACAAATTTCTCCTGAATCAGAAACCCAAGGGCTGGGGCCCAGCATCTGTGTTTTTCAAACCTCTCCTGATGATTCTGATGTTTGCCCAAGTTTGAAAACCTACAGGATACTTCTCTGAGCGTGAGCTGCTGACCCACCTTTATCAGAATCACCTGGCTTTACAGCATGCAGATTCAGTAGACCCCACCTTAGCCCCCATTCATTCGGGAGCTCAGAGGGTGAAGCCTGTATTCTGCATTTTTCACAAGCTTTCCCAGATGATGCTAATGCATGCTAACTTTAAAAACTACTGTCTCCGGTGCCTCACCCTTTGCTAGGCCTCTGAAGATGTTTCAATGTCCCAATGCTGAAGCACTTTTGGTTATTTCGATGCCCCAGGCTATTTCTACCTGGGCTAATTACCTGTGTAGAAGCCGTAACATGATTAATTCAGGCGGATACCATCTTGGAAGTCCCATAGAACCCTATAATTATGTGTGAAATACACATTTAATTTAAGCAGAGGGGCAAAGATTACCCCTATGATGCTCAGGGGCCTAAGGGTGTGCAGAGCAGATTTTGAGCAGGTCATGTAGCCCTTCTTCCCTCGGCTTCCTAGGCCATAGCCATCTGGTGTCGGTAGAATGTTCCTGATTTTCAAGTCAGTCTTTATAGCATCCAATTAAGTCTTAATGCCACTAGTTAGCTAAGCTCAGAAAAAAAAGCCGAGTCCCTGTAGATAATACCTAGCAGAGATCTGGATATAGTTATTAGGATAACTTGGCCACAAAATGTGCCAAATTAAATGCGGTTTTCTTCCCCCACATAGATTTTGGGGGTCTAAGTGATCAAAACCTCATTGGTCTCTGATTTTGGCTCTTGCAGAAACTCGGTCTCTAAGTGTTTGTTTTTGCAAATTATACATTTTAACCTGTTATGCTGTGATGTGTTAAACAAATGGAGAGATTTCTGTTCAGAGATTCTTTTTTTCCTTCTGTACTAGCCAAACATTTCAAATGATTTGGCTTTGGCTTCAGTGTTCCTTTGGACAGTTAATTTTTTGTTTTGTTTTTTGTTTTGTTGTTTTGTTGTTTTTTTGCCTTAGGCAAAAAAAAAAAAAAATCCAAAGTGCCAAAGGAATAGTCAAAGCAACTCTATAACTGCCACCCCACCCCCGGGCAGAAAAAGTAAAATCCAAACAACACAAAACAGCTCAATAACTAAAAACAGTTTTTCAGGGGAATGTTTCTTACCTAGTGCTTTCTCTCCACTTCTGGGTCCTGGCTGAAACTGGAAAGGTGCCAGGCTTCAGCACCTCCTTGCTTTTGATTGCTGTTTATCCCCTGAAACATGATTGTCTATAATTATGTATAATCTCTCTCTTGTTTACTCTTTTTCACCAAAGCTTGAACATGGTTCAATTGTGTCTCTGTCTTTGCTCTGCCTGGGCTGGGCAAAGAAACATTTCCTGTATTTTCAGCCTTTTTTTTTTTTTTTTAAAGAAATAAAAGGCATTAGGTCTCCCTTTGTCTCTTCATTCTCCGAAACCTGACATTGTGACCATTCCTGAACTGATTCATTCAACATCAGTTGAATGCCAAGTACCGTGCCTTAGAGGAAATAATGCTACTCATCCTTTCTTGCCCAACAACATATCAACTGTTGATATTTTCCTCTCGGTCACTTGCCGGTTTAATTCCTGACCCTGAATTAATCATTAATAGCTGAGTTTATTAGAGACAGGTGTCTGTGAGTATCCTATTTGGCTTTTTCCATCACAGGCCATCTCTACTCTCTTATTTTAAAGAAAGTGAATTCTCAATGCAAAGTAGATCCCCAAAACTAGAACAGGCACATGGAAACAGCTTGCAAGAGTATGAATCATACATGCAGACTTGATGGGTCACACAAGACTCCATGCATGTTCAGACAGACCCTGTGCTTGGTTTAATGCCCCGCTGTCACCAGTGTGACATTCTTAATAAATTTTTAACAAGGAACAGACATTTTTATTTTGCCATATCCTACTAATTATGTACCTGTTCCTGTAGATATCCAGGACTCATCTCCCTGTGGCATTCTCATCCAACTTTAAACAAAAATGAATGAAAATTCTTCCAGAATCTGATGGCACAGAGGAAGAGGGAAAGAGAGAAAAGTTTGTGTGTGTTCATGTGCTAATGACTTTTGTGGCACTGCTCCAGCCTGTGTTTGGATTTCTTTAACATGCTTATTAATCTTGTCACATTTCAACTTAGCTCCTCTGAGATAGAACTGACCCCAGAAATATCCTGGCAGTGAGCTGTTCAGACCCTGCTGCCTTTCTGAGGGTGCTGTTTAGGGGTTATCTGTCTCCTTCAGAGGGAAGCTGCCAATTCCCAGGATTGAGCTGGGAGGACAGACTCGGGGTGCAGTGAGGGGAGGGGGGAAGAGTTTGATAAACCATGTCCCAAGTGAGGAGAGACAGAGCCTGTTGGCTAGATCACCAGAGAATTACATAAAGGGAAACCAGGATCCACTCCCCCAAACCCTAATTTATAGATCCCAAAAGGAGAGAGGGAAAGGTTACTCCCGAGCTGTGAAGGACTGGGAGGCGAAAGAGGCCCCCAGGGCTGTCTACATGGCCCAGTGGTGAGTGGGGAAAGTGTATTTTCCTTTGACACACCCTTTTGAGTTTCTTATAAGGTTTGCTTTGTTTTTGGTGAGGCAAATATTGGCAAGGGAATCAGTTTCTTAAAAAAAAAAAAAAAGAGAGAGAGTGCGCAAAATTTTGAAAGCCAAATCTTTAAAATGTCTGGAAGAAAACACAACAAAGTGTTACAATACTTGATTTGGATGGTAGGATGATGGTCAGAATTCCCCACTCCCCTTCTTTTTATTTTTCCCCCAAATTTTACCGAGAGAGCTTATAATTTTCATAATATAAAAAATAAATCTAACAACCGCTTTAAAATGCAGAGATGTGGGCATAGCTTTCAGCATGCTGGGGTCCTCTGCTTAAGCTGAGCACTTTTCTCCTGTCGGTTTCCAGCTCTGAGCCTTAATGAAGAAGGTAGAGAATCAAATTACCCTTCTCACTTCCACATTTTTAAATCTTAGGGGATATTTGTATGCAAACAGGAACGTGAGCTCAGAGCTGGCAGAATTCATTTATACCTGCTGAACATTCCCACCTGAATCTCCAGTCATTCCTACACAATCTCCAGAGCAGAGGGAATCAGAGCCATAAAAGCAGCTGTGGCATCAGGCTGTCAAAAGGCACAGATGTCCTCTGGAGAAACTGGGTCCCCGCTTTCACACAGGCAAGAAAGGCATGAGGACTATTGCCGCAAATTACCTGGCCCATGGAAGTACCGACGTTTGCAAGAAAATCTTTCAACCTTTTTTTCTGAGAAGTTTTGGTGGCTCGCTTAAGTACCAATTATAAATTTCCAAGCCCCAGACATCTGGGTGCCAGTCTGAAACAGGGACTGTTCGTGCTGAGACTTGTAGTAAATTGCAACAGCGTGGAAAGTGGGCGGTTTGTTTCCCAGAGTTCAAGCGGGGACGGCAAGTACCCGTGGCACCTTCGAGATGCTTCTGCACGGGGCTCCTGGCTATTCCAAGACAGGGCGTGGTTTTCATAGGCTCCCGAAAGGGGCTAGCCAGAGGAGTGACCGGTGGGAGACAGAACTCTCAGGCCTGCAGGCTCTCCGCGCATCAATAGAAAAGTAACTGCTTAATGCTGCTTCCAGCTATGAGAGGAATATAAATGAACACTGTGTTCTTCCAAAGGCCTCTAATCTGAGGCGCCTGGGGATGATACATATGCATGTGTTAAATTTATCTATAAAGAGTCAGGACTTGTGGCTGTCCCTTTATGGCTTACAAGTCAAAATGTGTGCCGCATCGGAAGTTAACTTCACAGATACGGTCTTGCTTCAGACAAAAGGTCACTGGGCTGTCACTGAGAAACTCAGTAAGGAAAAAAAAAAAAATGATGCCAAACGCCTCAGGATGGCCGCGCATTAACTTGGGTAAACACCAGCATGTGGTGTGTTTTACACATGTATATACATGTATGTTTATACTTCAGTGAGATGAATAGCACCACAAAACTGGTATTTAAGTGATTAAGTGTATTTGATATTTTATTGATTCTAGAAGAGATGGCATTTAGAGGCAGGGCTGGTCAGGCAGAAAGGAGTGTGTAGGTTGGAAATAAGAGAAAAACGTGCTGTCTCTGTGGGTGCTGGGAAGTGCTGGGCCCTGAGGGAAATGCTTGAATTAGTTCCCACCAACCAGGACCAGATCAAATATGGCTGCAGGCATAGCACAGGTCTAGAGGGAAATCTAGCCACACAACCCAGCATCTCAAGGGCTGGCATTGAGACCCATGAGCTGGTAGACAGGAGGTGAAATCAGAAAGAACTTCTACCTCAAGATAAAGCCTTTAAGTCAAAGAGATGGCACAGGCTTCTTCCTAACCCATCAGGGAGTTCCCTGAAGCAATAAGCAAGAGACCAGGCAGCAGGGAGGGGCGATGGGGAAGCCTGGACTCCACCGGCAATGGCAGGCACGAAGGATGACATAAATTTTGACTTAAGGTAGTACTACTCAAACTGGGAACCAAGAATCCCAGAGCAAATTCCTCAAGAGAAAAAGCTCTAAAAACAACCCCGAACCCTGAGAGACTGTAGTCATCTTTTCAGTGGGCATCTGCAAGAGTGGTAACACTGGCCGCATGCGAGGCCTGGGCCTGGGCAGGGAAAGATCAAGGACCAGCAGGAAAAACGCAGGAGGAGGTGTGACCCTAGGAGCTCTGGCCGGCAAAGGTCAGGCTTGGAAGTCTTCACGGCTTCCTCTGTTGGTGGAAGCTGAGACTGGGGGCCAGGAGAAAGAAGGGCTATTTAGAAAGTAGGTGATAATGACTGGAAGAGCCTGTTGCTAAATATGAATTTGAAAGTTTCAGTACAAAAGGCACAGACCGTGGCATCAAAGAAACCTGACTTCATCGCTTACAACCTTCCTGAGCTTGGCTTAGCTAACCTATTTAAGCCTCAGTTTCTTCTTCTTTCACATGTGTATAATAAAACCTACCTCGTGGGGCTGTTGGGAGAAATCAACAACAAAATCCAAAATACCTGCAAATAGTAGGCACTCAAAAAAAAAATGTTAGTTCTCTTCTACCTTCCTTCTCCTTCCCTATTTAATCCTCTTGATTCAGGCCACTTCCTCTTTTCTTCACTTAAGCCTTTTTCTCAGTCTCAGCTCCCTCTGCTCCCTCAGCTCCCTGCACAGGGCTCTCAAATGCCTCAGAGCTGACAGCACACCCCATGTTGACTTGGACCTGTGGCTCTGTTCTGGAATAATCTGAAGAACTGCATTTCTCTTTGGAACAGGCCATGTATAACTTTAAATTGGATCCTTGTCATTCTTTGCCCTGATAACACTCGGTTATAAGACTCTTCCAAAATCCTTAAGGAATTGTCCTGCTCAGCCTCTACTGTCTGCACTCTTGGACCAAATACAACTGACCTCATTCTAATTTGCACGGCCGATAACTGAGATCAGTTCACTGTTTTGAAGATAGATCAAAACTAGGTCAGCCTCTGTTATCCAAAGCTAAAATCAGCACACAGTGTTGAGGAAAGCAGCCGACAAACAAATCTATAGACAATTAAGTTCTTTGAGTTATTTTATTTTTTATTAGACAATACATACTCATGGTTAAAAATAAAAACTATATAAAAAGTTACAGGGTGACATTTTTCTCTCCCATCCTCCATTGACTTTGTTTTCCACTCCTCTGTCCCAAGAGACACTTTCACTATTTTACATTTCCCTCTAGTTTTCTTTATGCCAATGTGGATATATATTTCTATTTTCTCCCTTTCTTGCCGAAAGGTAATGAACCATATACCTTCTTCTGTGTTTTGTTTTTTTCATGTGGCAATATGCTTTGTATATTTTTTAAAAATCAATATATAAAGACGTCCCTATGTGTTTTTCCTCTCACTTTACAAATTCACAATACTTCATTGTGTGCAGTTACCCTAGTTTAATCAGATTCCAAACGATGGGCTCTTGAGTTGTTTCCAATCTGCCAAGGCAAACAATGCTGCAGTGGCTTACTTTAGGCATCTGTTATTTTGTATGTGCAGGTAGATCTGTAGGATGAATTCTCAGAAGTGGATTTGTTAGGTTAGAAGGTTGGTGCATCTGTGTTTTAATAGATATTGTCAAATTGCCCTCCACAGGGTTGTGAACTCCCACCAGTGGCATATGGGGAGAATGCCTGTTTGCCCAGAACCTCACCAACAGAGTATGTTGTCAATTGTTTGGATTTTTGCCTATCAGATAGGTGAAACATGGTATCTCAACATCATTTCCAATGGCATCTCATTACATTTCTCTTATTCTGAGTTAGGGTGAGAATCTTTTCACATGTTTAAGAATCATTTGCATTTTTTCTTTGTCAACAGTGCATGTCTTTGGCCTAACTTTTTTACTGAGTCATTGGTCTTTGGCTTATCACTTTTTAGGTTTGCTTATATAATCAGAGATTAGTCCTTTTTCTGAGAGAAGTTCATTTTTCCCCCATTTTTGTCATTTGTTGACTTTTTTGTATAATTAAACTTATCATAGCTTTCATTTATGGTTTTTGAGTCATTGTTAGAAAGGCTTTTCCTACTGTAGTGTTATAAAGGAATTTGTGTGTGTGTTTTCATGTAATGTGTGTATGATTTTATGTTTATACCGAAACATATTTGATTCATATAAAGCTTGTCCTAGTATACAGTGTGAGGTAGGGATGGCTGCACACTTGTCCTAATACCATTCATTTATAAATCCATTTTTACCTGCACTTTTAACAGATATACCTTTTACCATATATAAAACAGTCATGTATTTGGATCTACTTCTGGACTGCCTATTCTGTTTCACATAACCCTGGAGATATATCAAGAAGTGGTGAACCAAACTGCCTAGATTAAATTTAAATACATCTCATGCTGTGTGTGTGACCTAGAAAATTTGCTATCTCAACCTGTAAAATGGGATTAATTGTGCCTTGCACTGTGCCTGGCACGTGGGCACACTCAACATCAACAATGAGGATAATCGTGTTGGTATGGTTCCCACCCATTACAGTGGGTGATATGTATTACCTAAGAAGATACTGTGTCTATAGGGCCGGGGTGGGGAGCAAAGTGCCTCATCCTTGCCCCCTGTGCCCCCTTTGCTGGGTCCTCTATGAGAAAGCTGCTCCTGTATCACAAGTCCATTCCCCTTGTGTTCCTGAAGTTTCCAAGGTAGGCCACGCCAGCCTTGGAAGGCCAAGGTAGGCCCATACCTTACTGTGTCAGAACTGTCCAGTGATCTCTGGGTATTCCACACTCTGTGGAAATGATTACTTCTTCCAGTTCCCCTCTTCACACACCTCAGGCCTGAGTCCTGAGGAGGAGGCTGTGAAGCAAGTTTCCAGGCTGACACCAGGCTCTCTCCTCATAAGCACCAACAACTATCTATCTTATCTTTCATACCAAACCTTCATATAAATCAACTCCTTGAAGATCTGTCCTTCGGTTCATCAGACATTTCCGGATATGTTTGGATCCTATCTCATACCCAAGACAGGTCTCCGTCCTTGGGACGGGCATGTGTGCACACACACCCTCAATGCATATTAACCAGAGACCTGTGGACCTAAGAATGTGAATGAGTGAGTCCCCAGGGATTAAAGAGAAAGGTCATTTGCAATCCCAAAAAGCACTGAGATAACAGAATGCAACCCACTCTTCAGGTATTCAACCATCTAACCCAGTATAGACCACAACTACATTGTGTGGAGGAGAGCAATTTTGTTTTGTTTTGTTTTATCTCAACGTGTTTCCAGTATAACAGGTGAGCAAAAACTATACAGACTTACATCAAGCAAAAGAGAAACAAATATCCCATAGCAGCCGGCCTGTGATACACACAAACTTGGGTCTGGTTCCAATTCCTTCAGCAGTGGCCACCTGATTGGAAATCCATATTGAGCAGGGCACATTACTTTTCAGTTGATAATAATGGTCAAGTATGCTCTAAAAGTGCAAAAATACGAAAGCAGTTAAAGGACCGACAGCTACATCAACTTTATATATAAAAGTGCATAGTTAAGGTCTCCTGTGAATCACTGATCAATTTGGGCCAAGTCAGTGAAAACAGAGCTATTTCACAGACCAAGCACATAAAACACAGGTAAACATTTACTTTGTTTCTTAATCCCTCGAGCTCTGTCTTGGACTGTCTGCACTTTTAGCCCCTCAGCAACTTCAAAGACATAACACAGTCACTGAAAATTCAGAGTCCAAATGGTCCATATCAAGAATTTGGGGCAGGATGAAAGTTAAGTGATTTTCCTCTATGAGGGATTTCTCATGCTATGTGAGCCTTATTATATAATTTGGGTAAAAATACTAACCATTCTAATAGTTTATTCCTCGTTGAGTCCTTGCTGTGGCCCAAGAACTGTGACCAGTCACTAAATGCTTGACTAGAGTTTTCATTCAACCCTATCAGCAGTTATATGAAGCAAGTATTATTACTATTTCCATTTCATGAATGAGGAAATTGAGGCCTGCATAGTTTAGGTGACTCTCCCTAAGGTCTCAGGGCTACCAAGTGGCAGAGTTTGAACTCAGGTTTGTCAACGTGCAAACACTTAACCTCTGTGTACATTGACCAATTGCATTTGGCCTTCAATTACAAGGACTAATTGAATCAGGCCTGCTAACAGAGCCTGGAGGCGTCAGTTACAGAGCAGTAGCAGGGGCAGGTGGTTTGACCCTATTCTGTTCCAGTGCATATGGGTGAGCTCATTGCTAAACACTCTCTTTGCCTAAAAATATCAGGCAGTCCACACCCTGGAGCCCCACAGCTGCTCGTGGCAGATGCTCAGAGCTAGAAAGTGCTTCATCAAGCCTTTACAAAGGCTTCTTGAACATGGTGCTCATGCAGGTAGTGAGAGCAAAGGGAGGAAAGTGGAAGCAAGAAAAGCCGAGACACGGGTTGTGTAAACAAGGCACGGACCCCCAACAACTGCTTCCCTAATGAGATAGCTTGCCAAGGGCCAAAATCTCCACTAGAGGGGTCAGTCTAGACCAGTAGACTGACAACCTTTACCTCTCCCCAGCCTCCACAGATCCTTCCTGAGTTCCAAAGGATAGCTAAGGGTGGCACAATCATTCAATCCGTTCAAAAAATATTTATTAAACTTCTACCATATGCCAGAGATTCTGGAGCCACAGCAACAAACAAGTGACCCTCCCTTCCCCCCCAACAAATCCTTGTGTGGGCCTCAGGGAAATTGCATTCTGGAGGGAAAAGAGGAAATCCAACAAACAATAATAATTTTTTTTTAAAGCACATATCAAGGGCACCTGGGTGGCTCAGTCAGTTAAGCCTCCAATTCTTGATCTCTGCTTGGGTCTTGATCTCAGGGTCGTGAGTTCAAGCCCCATGTTGGGCTCCATGCTGGGAGTGAAGCCTACTTAAAAAAAAAAAAATTACATATCATAGGTCAGACGTGACAAGGACTGTGTAGAAAAAAGAGCAGGTAAGGAGGATGGAAAGGGAGGTGGGAGGAGAGGGAGGAGAAAGAGAAAATTGCTATTTCAGTGAGGGTGATCAGGGGAGGCCTCCTCTGATAGATAACTCCTGTGCAGGAACCCAAGGCCCTGAGGAAGTGAACCATGTTGCTTTCCAAGCAAGAGCGTTCTGGCCGGAGGGAACAGATAGAGCGGAGACCCAAAGGCAGGGACACACCTAGCTTATTTTATGAGTAGCAGGAGGTTAGTGGGTCTGAAACGAAGTAAGGCAGGGAAAGTGAAAGGAGATAAAGTGAAATGAAGGCCCAATTAGGTAACACCTTGTGGGCTGGAGGTAAGGACTTTGGCTCTTGTTCTGAGCAGACGGAAAGTAATTGAAGAGCTCTGAGCAGAGAGGTGACATAATCTTGGGTTTTAAGGAGACCACTCTGGGGGAGCCTGGGTGGCTCAGTTGGTTAAGTGTTAGACTTCAGCTCAGGGCATGATCTCACAGCTCGTGGGTTTGAGGCCCACGTGAGGCTCTTTGCTGACAGCTAGGAGCCTGGAGCCTGCTTCAGATTCCACGTCTCTCTCTCTCTCTCTCTCTCTCTCTCTCTCTGCCCCTCCCCCGCTTGTGCGTGCGTGTGTGTGTGTGTGTGTGTGTGTGCTCTCTCTCTCTCTTTGTTTCTCAAAAATAAATAAATAACATTAAAAAAAATAAGGAGACTGCTCTGGCTGGTTGTAGTGAGGGAAGAGAGACCAACTGTAAAGGTATTGCAACCATCCACATGAGAGATAATGGCTTAGACCAGGGTGGCAACTAAAAGGTGACACAAAGTGATTGGATCTGGGCTGTATATTGGAGAGAGGGCAGAATGTGCTGAAAAAAAAAGAGGTGGGTGTGGAAGAATGGAAGGAATCAAGAAAAACTCTAAGGTTTTTGGTTTGAGCAATTTGAAGAATGGAGTTGTCGTTTATAGAAGTTGGAGATGGCCCCAACAGATATGGGGATAAGGAGGAATGTGGTTTTGAAAAACTACATTTAAGATGACTAAGTATTAGATATCCAGTGAAGACTTTCAGCAGGTAGCTTGGCATTCAGTGAAGCGTGGGTCCAAGGCAGTTACCTGGGCCCATGTGCAGTTTGCCCACAAAGACACCTATTTTCATTCATTCTCACTAGTACAGTCCATTGATTAATTTTGTTGCTAGGTGTATTGGTACAAAAAGATTCATTATTGTTGTATTTCACCACAGAGGAAATATTTTCTATTTAGCATTTATTTTTGCTTTGAGTTCAACTTTATCTGATGATAATATTTCAATCTCTGTATCTTTTTTGTTTGTTTGCTTTCCTAGAACATCCTTTCCCATATTTTTCCATTTTTCCTTTTTTAAATTTTTTAAAAAGTTTATTTATTTTTGAAAGAGAGAGAGACAGAGCATGAGCAGGGGTGGGGCAGAGAGAGAGAGGGACACACAGAATCCCAAGCAGGCTCCAGGCTGTTAGCACAGAGCCCAGTGCAGGGCTCGAACTCACAAGCTGTGAGACCATGACCTGAGCCAGAGTCGGATGTTTAACAGATTGAACCACCCAGGTGCCCCATCTTTTTTCATTTTTCAGAGTCACTATCCTGTAAAAGTGTCTCAAATAGATAACCTATATGATATCATTAAAAAAAATAAAAACCCAGTCTTTTCCTGGGTAATTTTATCTCATTTACATTCATTGCTATTGAATCAGAACAGTCTGGGTAAGATTTCTACTAGTTCACTTGTGATAAGGAACAAGAACTTAATTTCAAACCCCACCAAATATATTTAGGCTTAAAAAATAATGGCATATAATCTCATTTCAGAATGAAGATTTATTAATTCTCAAATCCTTAGCTTCTTTTATAAAGTCCTTCCAGAAATTACAACACATACATCTCTGGATAGGAGGCCATCGCTCTGGCTAATGCAGTAAAGGTCCTGGATCCCAGGGTTGGCAAAACCTGGTCAGTAGCTTCTTGTTCAGAATGCTTAGCTGAGCTCATTTTCATCTGGGTATACAGTGCATTCTAAAATTACCAATTAAATCCAACTAGTTGAGAGGGATTTGAAAAGGTTTTCCAAAAGAGAGGGCTTTTGAACTGAAGCAAGAAAGATGTTCAGGATATGCATATGAGAAAGTGAAGGGTATTTCAAAAAAAAGGGGACACCATGAATGCAGGCATACCCCTGGAATCTATTTGAATAGTCCATTGTGGCTGGAAAGCGGGGTGATTAGTAAAGTGATATGAGGCTATAGCAGACCAGAAGGTTAGAAAGGTAAAGCCAGAGTGTGATGGCCCTGAATGCCATGCTAACAAAACCAGACTTCTTAACTAAGAACTAAGGAGTCATTAGAGGTGTATGGGAGAAAGTGAATATTTCTAACTATTTTAGGAAGATAATATTATATAGGCAAGAGACTAAAGATAAGAAGATAGTGGAGAGGTTGTTAAAATACCTGGGCTAGGGATGGTACATGCATTGCTTTACTGGATACTGGCCCTTCTCCCATATCCAAAGGAGACATCCCCACCCTATTTTGATATTCTTTCCCTGTGTACCAGCTTAATGCCTCAGTATCCTTTTCAGTGAAGTGCCCCAGTCCATTTGAACTGGCACAGGAGTTAAATTTGTCTTCTATCCCTGGTTTAGACAAGAGGTGTAGAGAGTCTAGATCTAAGGGCAGATCTAAGATATATTGGGTTGGTAAAATAAAAAAGTTAGAAACAAGTGGATGAGGAAGAAAAGGGTGTCTAGGACATTAGCCTTGCAGAAATTCTGTCATAAAGTGTACCATTGGAGCATCCTCTCCAGGGCTCTGATTCTATGCTATGAATGTATTGGACTATGCTGGGGCAAAGCAAATTGTGTTCAATAGTAAATATGCAAATCAACAAACCAGCAACTCATTTCGAAATTAATTGGTATGAAAATGCAATGTGAAAAAAATTTTTTAAATTATTTTTATGACTTTTCCAGTCTATAATTGATTCTTTCACTGGGTGTTTTATGTTAAGTGCTTTATGACATGGGGTATTAAGGATGTTGCATAAAAATAAAATGGACTACACTGGGTAGCTTCATGTACATAACCCAAACCCAACTCCATTTGTCATTGACTTAAATTAAGTTCAGCTCTTACAAATTTTCTTTCTTTCTTTTGCAGCTCTTCATTGATTTTTCCTTCCATCTCCTCTCAGTGACCTTTATTACACAGTCCTTTCTGATGCTAGTCCCTCCTACTCCATTTCATCTTTTCAATTTCTCCCTGATGAGATACCTTATCTTGCTGGTCCTGTTTCAGACAGAGACTGAATTATATAGATTCCCCAGAGAGCCTGCATCGAACCAAGGAAGTGACTGATATTTCTACAATAACATATCCGAGTTTGTAAAAATATTCTTCCACTTCCACCCTGTTACTGAAAATTGGCTATCACTTAATTTGTTAACTTAGCAAATAATCATTTGGCACATTCTATGTTCTAGGCACCACCCTTGGTGCTGGAAATACAAGGGTCTGTCCTCAAGCTCCATGTCATGATTTTTGTGCCGTTGACATTTGTAATGGACTCAAAAATTTATTTGTACTCAGTTCAGACATGCAAAGAGAATGTTGCTTCTTCATGTTGCCCAGAACAGATCTCCATGAGATCCAACCTGCTGGAAGCTAGAAAAAACTCCTACATTTTCATCAATCTTTGTACTAAATCTGGTGTATAAAATGATTGTGGTACAACTATTTAAACTGTATCTTTGAGAAAATGCTCAATCCCTTTAGAAAATGCTCTGCCTCTCAGATTTCCAGCTGTCCTCCCTGCTCTTTTCCAAGATGGTGCCTAGGTGTATGAGGAAGAGGTATGGCTCAGTGACCTTGGCAACAGGAAAGAAGGTCCTAGATCCAGATCTATGTGTCTATATGGCTCTCCAACTGCTGGCTGACCTCGGTGGCAATGATGTCTCTTTCTGACCCATCTCCGCCTGACCCATGAGCTTCCTCTGTCATTGTCTGTGATCAGGTCTTCAGCCTGACCAAGCCACATTGTTCCTCCCTGGCTGACTGGCTCCTCAGCTTTTGTGGGCATCACAGACACAGCTGAGGTTCTGCTTCATCTTCCACCCAACCCCTGGACAATCTGACTCTTTGCCCCTCACCATCACAGGCCCCACTGCAGACCCATAGACTCTCACCTCAGTGACATTCCAAACATGCTCTCACTCAGAGGCATGAGGGACCTTCTAGATCCTACCCACAGCACACCAAAACCAGCATTATTCAGGAAAAGCAAACCCTAGTTCTCCCTCTGCAAATCATGGCGCCCAACCAAGTGTCCTGGGATGTGACCCCCACGGGCTGGGGCAGCACAACCTTTGAGACCAGCTCCTTCCAGAGTACAAACAGAAGTAAACCAGCATCTGACTCCCCCTAGTATTCCCTGTAACCCATCTAACGCTCCTCGCTATTCTGAGCTGAGGCCTCCATGAAGATTTCTGGACACACTCTCTATTCTCCTGTTTTTCTCACCCTTCTTCTTTCTAGACTCCTAGGCCAGAGGAGGAGGTGTTTGTTTTCCTTGCCCTTCCTGTTTGTGCAGGACTTCTGTCTCAGTAACCTGAGCCAGGAGAGGTGAGCACCCTCTTTCTCTTTCTCCATATAATTATCTCTCCCTAACCCAGCCTCATGGCTAAGCCTTAACAGCAAATGGGGAGGGCAGGGGAGAGAGGAAAGCTTAATAATAAGCTAACCTAAATTGAAAGTTTTTTTTTTATGTTTATTTATTTTTGAGAGAGGCAGTGAGCAAAGGAGGAGCAGACACACACACACACACACACACACACACACACACACACACAAAACCCGAAGCAGGCTCCAGGCTCTGAGCTGACAGTACAGAGCCCGATGCAGGGCTGGAACCCACGGACCCTAGATCATGACCTGAGCCAAAGTCAGATGCTTAACCAACTGAGCCACCCAGGGTCCCCTAAATTGAAAGGTATTTTGAAAATACTATTAGACGTTGAAAAAAACTAGAAAAAATGTTTATTTATTTTTGAGAGAGAGACAGAGCATGAGTAGGGGAGGGACAGAGAGCGAGGGAGACACAGAATCTGAAACAGGCTCCAGGCTCTGAGCTGTCAGCACAGAGCCCGACGCGGGGCTTGAACTCACGGACTGTGAGATCATGACCTGAGCCAAAGTCAGATGCTTAACCAACTGAGCCACCCAGGCGCCCCTAGGATTTTTTTTAACTGTCAAAATATTGGGTCACAAAAATTTTGCTCTGAAATTCTGGAACAAAGAACACGCCTCTGAGATTTCCTTGTGATTCGGATCCTCCGTGATACACATTTTTACTACAGCATGGTCTGATTGTATGTAAAAGTATTGTATGAATTTGAATATTACAATGTTTCAGGTATAAAATCCCATCATGTGAAAGGAAAGTGGAATAGAAATCATAGCGTTAGAAGGAACGTTAGAGATGATGTAATTATTTGTTCCCTCCAAATGGGAATCCTGACCTGTATCTCCAGAGTCTCTGACAACACATAAACTCTAAGAACTAAGGCTCTGCAGGCATTCTTTCTTCCAGCTAAACAACCCCCATTGTGAGAAAATCCTGCCTCACTTTGAGTCAAACTTGTCCCCCTGAGACTTCCAGGCGTTACTGCTGATCCCGCCCCTGAAGCTACAGAGGCAAAGTGTAACATCTTTTCTCCATAAAGCCACTTAAAATATTCTAAATCTAAGATATTCTGCCTCTTCCTCAATCTGTTCTCCAATTCATAGTGTGGGTGTGTTTTCTTTCTTTTTAATTTCTGCCACCTGGATACTCTTTCCCAGGCGCATTTCATTCTCTCAGTGCAGCATCTCCCTTAAAATGAGGTGCCTGGATGTGACGCGACGCCGCGGTGTGGTCCCCTAGCACTGAGTCCAGCAGCATCTGGATCACAGATTTCTGATGTCAGAGTCTATTAAAGAGATTAATACGTGTTTGTTTCCCACCCTCCACTCCCAAGACCCGGTGGTTCACTGAGACTCCCAGATAAACCTGCTGTCACCTGCAACACACTTCCTTTCCCCCAGGTATTCCTGCCTTTCTCTACAGTTTATGGAACTCAGGTGCAGGACTTATCCAGGCTCGTATAGTTAGTAGAGGCAGAGTTATAAAAACGAATACTAAAATAACAAAGCTTAAGGCTGCTGCACTTCATAGCAAAGAAACAATTTGGGGGGGTGCAGTTTAAGAAAAGAATTAAAATGTTATTTTCTCTTTGTTGTCTCAGTATCTCAGTATCAAAATCTCTTTTCACATTTGTAGGCACTGTGCCAAGACTCCTTGAAATAAAGCTCCTGATATCCCAGTAGGAGAAACATATCAATACAGTACTATACTTTCTTAAAATGAGACATCATTATGGTTAGTACTAATCATTCTGAAATGGATGTATTTGCCGACCTCCCCCCAGCAGGACGGTATTAAGATGGCCACTGTTAGTATGCACATCTGTAAATACTTAATTCAAGTCTAATGAAATATTAACCTATGACTATTGCATTAGTACATGTAAAGTAGAAAGTATCTTAGGTTACTACTCTGCCTCTTAAGTGAAATACCTTAAGTGAATGCAAAGGTGGTGATATAATATTCCCACAAGAACTGCAAATTTTGCATTTCCTGAATTGGGTAGGTTTTCAGTTACATCATTTACTTTGAAAAAATATATAGATGTTTTGTGGGTTAGCATGGCAGTAGAATGCTGTCCCTGATACCATTCTTCCTGCCTCCCCATTAAAATGCCAGGAGCAAAATACAAAACTAGCAACAGCATTAGAAACCATAAATAAGACCGTATCGTAGGTCTGCAGTGGGGCAGACAAAAAGAAGGATTAAGAAGCATATTATTTGATTTGCCTTCTGAATGCTCCATCCTCTAAAGGCAAACAGGGCAGATGGCCCTCGAGAAGGAAGGAATTATTTAGAGTCTTCCTTTATTATCTATACATAATTCAGGCACAGATCAGACAACCTAGACAAACAAATTGCCATTTCCTAACTGCGCTGGAGTCAGGTACTAAATGAGCTGGGCTCAGCCCCTGTCACCCTGTCAGCATTGCTCTCTGCCGTTATTGGGGGACTGTCGCTCCCAGCATGCAATAGAACCGGAAGTGGTCGAAGCAAGCTGAGAAGCACCACATCCCGGACAGAGCCACCTCTACCTTGTGAGCGGGAGTGGAAAGAGGAAGACCAGAGGAGGTGTGCGGCCCTCACGTCCGACACTGCTTAAGGAAAACCACCGACTGCGTCTGACTCTCTTGTTTAGACACTGTACGGATTGGAATGGGTTGCAGGTTGATTGGAGTGTATCTTTGGATCCAGCAGAAATATGGATGTCTGGTAGAGGCTCTTCTATCGGCCCAATCTCTGGGCTGTGAGCTGAAAGAGCAAAGGAAACTTCAGATATCTTGTCCGTTGGCAAACCCTGAGTCTAAATCTATTTACTCCATTCGTTGATAACTAAACGGAAAACAAAACAAAACAAAACATAAGGTTATGAAAAGGTTTATGTTCTTGCCACTGAAAAGAAAAAAGATTTCAGGATTACTTTTCTAAGCCTAAAGACGTTAATAGAATAATTAAAAATAGAATTTCTGAATTCTAAATTACCACAGAGAATTCAAGCAAATACAACACTTCTACTATTTTTATACAACATAGAATATAGAATAAAATAGAGAAATCAAAGGAAATACCTAGATAACACAAAAAGCAGCAAACATAAAGTAAGTTGAGAAAAACAATCTCTTTGACAAAAGATGTAAATAAATGAATATATTTAATTTCTGTAAAGAAAACAACCAACTTTACTTAGAGTCAGGGGAAAACACCTGCGTAATGGAGAGTCATGCTCTCTTGCTGATGAAAGAAACTTAACTTTAGGAGACACCAAACATTTTTCAAAGCTGTAGAAACTAAAATAGTCTGCTTCTGCCGTAAAGACAGATAAATGGAATAGAATTCAAATTAGTGGAATCAGATACCATTCAACAAATGATGTTGAGACATCTTGCTGGCCATTTTGGTAAATGAAAAAAAAAAAAGACTGGATCCACACTGTACCTGTTTATATCAACGTTTTTGTTTGTTTGTTTGTTTGTTTTGGGACAGAGAGAGACAGAGCATGAGCAGGGGAGGGGCAGAGAGAGAGGGAGACACAGAATCGGAAACAGGCTCCAGGCTCCGAGCCATCAGCCCAGAGCCCGACGTGGGGCTCGAACTCACGGACTGCGAGATCGTGACCTGGCTGAAGTCGGACGCTTAACCGACTGCGCCACCCAGGCGCCCCTGTACCTGTTTATATCAAAGTAAATACAGGAGACATTGCAAATTGAAAATGTAGAAACTTGAACCATCTAAAGAACAAATGGGGATGCTCTTTTGAAGCTTGTCACCAAGGGTAGGAACCGGAAAGGACTGTTAAGGTAGATATCTCAAAATGAAAAATTTCTAGAGAGGGAAAAACACAAATATGTGTTTGCAATATATGTAACAAGGAACTAATCCTTTAATACATAGAATTCTTATCAGTTAATAAGAAAAGATGAGCACCCAAACGTAAATATAGGCAAAGGACATTGACAAACAATTCACAAAAGAATACACATGACCAACAACTACACAAAAAGGTGTTCAGCTGTACTAGTGATCAGTTGCACAAAATAAAGAAGCAGTGAGGTAGTATTTTTCTAGCAATGTTGGCAAAGACAAGAAAGACTAATATTCCTTAGTGGTGTCAAGGATGTAGGGAAATTAACCATAACTCTGTTGCAATCTCTGCCGACATGACCCCATGCCACCTCTAGTATCAGATGCCACTTTTGACATTAATGTCTCTGGAAACAGAGTGCTTTTCCTGGTAAAAGAGCTGATAGACAAAGAGAAAGCCAAAAGGTCAAAGGAGTAGCTCCAATGAGGCCCCAATGTTGTTGAAGGGCAGATACAGGGGGAGTCATTAGATGGACAAGATGGAAAGATCAGAGGTTGTGGTTGCATAGCAGGATGTTGAAATTAGTGGCATGGCCATTGGCACAGTTTCTGAAAAATGACAGGATCCAAGTTGAGACAGCGGGAGGAGATAGCAGGGGTGGTATGGGAGGGAAGGCCTTTGGTAATGAGGGAGTAGGGACAGAGAAACTGAGATTTTGGATGGTTGTTCATGTGGACTTTGAAGTCCCCCAGGATGATGGCATGAGTTGGGATAGAGAGGGAGTCTGTGAGTCAGGGGCGAATGTCACCTCTGAATGAGGAGGATTTACTAGGAGGGCAGTAAAAGACAGAATCAAGATGAGGAGAGGGGAGTAGGGCCCTTTTGGGGGTCCTATGTTATTTTCACATCAGAGTAAGAAGATAGTGGTCTAGAAGTAGCATTTGAATTTTTTTTAATGTTTATTTATTTTTGACAGAGAGAGAGAGAGAGACAGCATGAGTGGGGGAGGGGCAGAGAGAGAGGGAGACACAGAATCTGAAGCAGGCTCCAGGCTCCGAGCTGTCAGCACAGAGCCTGCTGTGGGGCTCAAACCCACAGACCACGAGATCAGGACCTGAGCCGAAGTCGGACGCTCAACCAACTGAGCCACTCAGGTGCCCCTAGAAGTAGCATTTTGGAAAAAGGAGAACAAGATGCCAATTTCTGACCTCAAAGTACATGAAGCATATATAACTGAGCAGCCTCCATTTAAGATGGCCACAGAAGAAGCAATGTTCTTGGAAGAAAGTTTGGTATCAATCAAGACTGAAGATGGAGGAAATGCTCAATGAAAACATTGAAGATACAGAGAAATTTGGTAATTAATGAATGGGAGCTTCAGAGGAAAAGTAGAATTTGAGTAAGAGAGAATGAGTACAGAGTTGTAGAGGGATGAATGGTAAGGCAGAGAAGTTAACCTAAGAAAAAATCACAAGCTTAGCTCCAGACCATGGCTTTGGCCAATGGAGATGGTGAGTGATGGCTCAGTGGAGTGTCATTCACCTGGGTTTATTTCCCATCACAGCCCACCATAAACTCAGGTATAAAGAGGGATGGGGGTTAAAGACTGAATGATAGGTGTCACAGTGTGGTGAGTATACTTGGCTTACAAGTAACAGGACCCCCGGGGGAATCTGGGTGGCTCAGCTGGTTAAGCATCTGACTTCAAATCAGATCATGTTTTGCGAGTTTGAGCCATACTTTGGGCTCTGTGCTGACAGCTCAGAGCCTGGAGCCTGCTTCAAATTCTGTGTCTCCCTCTCTCTCTCTGCCCCTCCCCCAATCATTCTCTCTCTCTCTCTCTCTCTCTCTCTCTCTCAAAAATAAATAAACATTAAAAAAAATTTTGTAAGTGAAAGGAACCTAAATTAAATTAGCTTAAGCAAATTCAACTCACATAACCAAACCATAGGAAGGACAGGGGTACAGCTGGGCCTGAAATCCAGGTCTCTGCTTCTCTCTGTATGCTGGCTTTCTCGTCTCAAACCAGTTCTAGAAATTTAGCTGCCGGATTTACCACTCCAGACACTAGAGCTCTCCAAGTTCAAAACTTTCGGGGAAGAGTCTTGATTGGCTCTGTTTAGACTAACTGTCCATTTCTAGTGAGTAGCGGGGAGTAAAAACACAGCAACAGTGTAGGCCAGAGAGGGAGATAGTTATTCCCCCCAGTTTGCAGTAGAACCCGAGGAATACCGCATACTAGCAACAGCAGCAGTGTCTGGCTAAATGCCAGTGCCAGGTAGATAAAGCACTCTCAGTGGAAAGATATCAGACCAAAGCAGGGCGTGGGGAGGAATAACAGAACCTCATTCAGTGGACCTAACTCATTCCGAAGGCGAGAGACATCCCAGGTAAACTCAGAAATGCTTGCCAATTGAGGACCAACTCTGTAGTTGGGTCCTGAGATCACAGTTGGGGCAAACTAGCAAAATACAGGTTCCGGTCATAGTCACCTCCCATATTACCCCAAGCAGGAATGAAAGCAGGGAAATTTCGCTACAAAGAAATAAATTAACATATGGATGATTGTTAACATACTCTTGTTATAGGGAAAAAAGTAAATTGTAGGTAAATAAGGAAGACTTTCACTTCAACTAAACACCTCTTGCTTGTCCTTTCCCACACAATGTTTTTCAGATCCAAGCCTTTTCAGAGGTATAAAAGGGTGCCTGAAAATCGGCCAATTTATTTATGAGCAAGGCCCATCAGAGAGATGAGCTGTGTATTCCAAATCCCTCAGCAGGCCGTCCTTTTTCTTAAATAAGAAACACTCCCCATTTCTCGCTGGATCTAAAATCCCATTGTTTGTAAGACATACCATTGTTTCATGTTCTGCTAAGAAATGATGAAGGATGTCCGTTCAACTGTCATGCTGCTTTCACTTGAATTTTTTTCAACGTTTTATTTTTATTTTTATTTTTGGGACAGAGAGAGACAGAGCATGAACGGGGGAGGGGCAGAGAGAGAGGGAGACACAGAATCGGAAACAGGCTCCAGGCTCTGAGCCATCAGCCCAGAGCCCGACGCGGGGCTCGAACTCACGGACCGCGAGATCGTGACCTGGCTGAAGTCGGACGCTCAACCGACTGCGCCACCCAGGCGCCCCATTGAATTTTTTATACTTATTGAAAGACCTCTTTAAACTTATTTAGACACAGATTTTTATTCTACAGTACTCTCGCGTGTACATTTAAAAAAAAAAGGAAAAAACCTGAGCAAAACAAACTGGTTACGATATTCTTAAAACTTTTTCACACTTAAAATTGGCCTCTTCAAAATCATTTTTCGAATTAGAGTTGAAGACTGTTTCTTCCCCTCCTTACACACACACACACACACACGCACACACGCATACACGCACACACACACAGACACACATCATCCTTGCTGTTGCAACATTTTTAAAAAAAGAGTTCTTCACTAATTTCACTAATAGCTCCTGGATTTTCTTCCCAGTCCCTGACCAAATCTTGTTGTGCGTGTGTGGGCAATGACAGCCCCCTTACCAACTGCTACCTGGCTAACACATCCTGATTCCAGCACTGTCAAATATGACTTAAAAAAAAAAGTGTTTTAGAATCAATGAAGCACAGTATCCATAACAGGTTATTCCAGTGTGCTGTAAGTTATAGTGGGGAGTGCCATGTTAATGTCAAGGGCGAAATTTCTAGTGATATTTAGTGGTCATATCACTTTAGTAGGGACAGTCTTCTCCAACACACTGTTGCCAAGCCTGTGACTTCTTTCCATGCATTTTCTGAGAAGACCAGTCCTCGTGGTGATGTTCTGGCAACTACTTTTGAATGAGGCTCGTGTGACCTAAATCAGAAAGACAAGTCATGCTCTACATATCTTCCTTTTTTTTCACTTAATAATATATTCTGCAGACCTTCCCATGTGAGCGCTTGTAAAATGAGTTCATTCTTTGTGATGTCTATATAGCCTCCCATTGTATGCCTGAACCATAATTTATTTTACTAGTGCACTACTGACGGGCACTTCACTAACTTCTAGCCTTTTTGTTATTACAAGTAATGCTGCAGTGGGCATCTTTGGAAACATAAGAAACCATTAATAGAGGTTGCCTTTAGAGGTTCCAGAGATTTGGAACAAGGAGAATTCTGGGGTGCCTGTGTGGCTTGGTTGGTTAAACGGTTATGCATCTGACTTTGGCTCAGATCATGATCTTACAGTTGATGAGTTCGAGCCCCTGGATCCTGCTTCAGATTCTGTCTCTCTTTCTGCCCCCACCTGCTTGTGCTCTGTCTCTCTCTCTCTCTCTCTCTCTTAAAAAAATAAATACATAAACATTATTTTTTTTCAAAAAAGGAGAGTTCTTTCTCATTGTATATACCCCTTTGTATTTCTTTTTGCAGTATATTGTTTTTATTTTTAAATTAAAAGTAAATATTTTAAAAATGTTTTTCTGGCTTTGTTTTGTCTGGTTGTTGCTCTTTCTGCCTTGGTTTTAGAATGAATGTTGGTCTTTAGCCTCCTCACGGATTCTGCTCTGATCCAGGAAGCCTCTGGTTCCCTGTTGCTTGGTCCTTTGCCTTGTTGGACTTTTCCAAAGAACAACTGGCTTCTGCCAATCCAGCCAAGCGCTCTCTTCCAACCCAAGCTGGAAAGAGGCACTCTTTCTTCAAGAGAACCTCCAGGATGCTTGTATCACATGCTACATTTTTTTTTCTATATTTCTAGATGGGAGAAGGGTTATCTCTGGCTTGTAGTCTGTTTTGTGAAGGAGCTGTATCTTTCCTTTTCTTTTCTTTATAGCTCTGAGAATTAGTATTCACATTTCACAAAAAACAATATCATTTTTGCCCTCAAAGTTCCCCTCTGCAGCCTTAATTCAGAAGTAATCTCTGGTCCTTAGCAAGGCCCATTGCAATGGACAGCTTGGAGTTCAAGATCCTTTCTAATAGTGAGGATATATTATAAAGCAGTTAAAGACTCTGTTCTTTTGTTGGTACAGTGCAATTTAAAGCATTTTTTTAAAAAAAGTCTTCACTATAAATTTCAAAATGCTATGATTTTCTCTCATATATTATTTAGATCAGCATTCAATGTCTTTATTCTCTTTTGGTGCTCTTGTCTGAGAGTACTTGATCTTGCTGTTTCAGACCAGAAACATTGAATTTACATGGTGTCTATTGTAATTTTTTAACTGCATGTTTCAGGGGCGCCTGGGTGGCTCAGTCAGTTAAGCGTCTGACTTCGGCTCAGGTCATGATCTCACAGGTTCGTGGGTTTGAGCCCCATGTCAGGCTCTGTGCTGACAGCTCAGAGCCTGGAGCCTGCTTCAGATTCTGTCTCCCTCTCTCTCTGCCCTTCCCCAGCTCGCACTCTGTCTCTCTTTCTCTCTCAAAAATAAATAAACTTAAAAAAAAATGCCTGTTTCATAAATAAATAGGGGAGAAGAGACAAGTCTTCCCAAGTAATGTATGTAAGTCCTCTCCCCTCTCATCCCCCACCACCCAGGATGAGCAGAACTTAGTGACTCACTTCCAAAGAAAAGAGTATGAGACGGGAAACAGTAACTTTCCAGTGAAGAAACCTAGCAAACACTACCTCAACCACATGACCAAGGTTCACATCATCAGTGATGTCATGTGGCTACCAGATAATGAGAAGGGTACGTGACCTCAGTGGTATTCTTTCCCCAAAAAACAAAAACAAAAACAAAAGAAAAAGAAAAGACAAAAAAAAAAAAAATACCAAACCTCCATAACCCCAGTTTAATCATGAGAAAATACATCAATCAAAATTGAGAGACATTCTACAAAATACTTGACCACTAGTTTTCAAAAATGCCAAGGGCATGAAAGACAGAGAAAAGCTAAGGAATTGTAACAGATTAGAAGATCCTAAGAAGATGACAGTTAAGTGCGGTGTGGTCTCCAAGTTGGATCCTGGAACAGAGAAAGGAGAGTAGTGGAAAGCCTGGTAAAATCTGAGAAAAGTAAGAATTTCGTTAATAGTAATGTACCAGCTTGTTAATTTGACAAGTATACCTCAGTAACGTGAGATAACATTAGGGAACACTGCAACTAGCTGAGGGGTATACACTATCTTTGCAACTTTTCTGTAAATTTGAAATAATTCCAAAATTAAAAGTTTATTTAAAAAATTATGTTTGTAGTTCCCCTTTATTATTATTATTATTATTATTATTATTATTATTTTTTACTTTTGGAGACAGAGAGAGAATGCAAGCAGGGAAAAGGGGCAGAGAGAGAGAAAGAGAGAGCAAATCCTAAGCAGACACCATGCTCAGAGTAGAGCCCAACAACGGGGCTCGATCCCACAACCCTGGGATCATGACCTGAGCCCAAATCAAAAGTGAGGTGCTCAACCCGCTGAGCCACGAGGTGCCCCTCTTTTTAAAAATTTTAATTCTAGTATAGTTAATATACAGTGTTATATTAGTTCATTATAGGTGTACGATATCATGATTCAACAATTCCATTCATCACCCAGTGCTCATCACAAGTGACCTATATTACCTATTTAACCCTTGCCCCCACCCACCTCCCCTTTGGTAACCGTCAAGTAAGTTAAGACTCTGTTTGTTGCTTTGCCTCTCTCTCTCTCTCTTTCTTGTTTTACCCCGCTTTGCTCATTTGTTTTGTTTCTTAAATTCCACATAGGAATCAAATTATATGGTGTTCGTCTTCCTCTGTCTGACTTATTTCACTTAGAAAAGTACTCCCTAGCTCCATCCATGTAGTTGCAATGGTACTGTGCTGTTTTCATTACCACAGCTTTATAATATAACTTCAAGCCTGGAATTGTGGTGCCTCCAGCTTTGTTTTTCTTTTTCAGGATTGCTTTGGCCATTCGAGGTCTTTTGTGGTTCCATACACATTTTAGGATTGTTTGTTCTAGCTCTGTGAAAAATGCTGTTGGTATTTTGATTGCATTAAACGTGGAGATTTCTGGGTAGCACAGACACTTTAACGATAATTTGTGCTCCCAATCTATGAGCATGGAACATCTTTCCATTTCTTTGTGCCCTCTTCAGTTTCTTTCATCAGTGTTTTAGAGTTTTCCGAGTACAGGCCTTCGGCCTTTTTGGTTAGGTTTATCCCTAGATATCTTGAATTTTCTCTTTTCAAGACCACAAGCCTGTGAAGTTAGGACTTTGCCTATGTCTCTCCAGAGCCTTGCATCATAGGATGGAAAACTTACAGCTGCTGCAAAACCAGGACCTCATCTTCCCCCCTCAGTCTGACAACAAGGACATAGGGAGAAGTCGACATCAAGTGCCAGGGCAAGAGTGAGGGAGTATATGTGTCCTGGAAGATTCCTTGTCTGGGCTTCCCGGTTGCTGGAGTTCTTGGGTACCACCATGGCTGCAGCTGCTGCCCTCTCTGGTGGTGGTAAAGGGGGTCACTCGGAAATCTCCAGCTACCAGATGTCTCCCAAGGAGAACAGGCTGCTGATAACTGTGCTGTGATAAGAAGATAGACACAACCAGGGCGCCTGGGTGGCGCAGTCGGTTAAGCGTCCGACTTCAGCCAGGTCACGATCTCGCGGTCCGGGAGTTCGAGCCCCGCATCGGGCTCTGGGCTGATGGCTCAGAGCCTGGAGCCTGTTTCCGATTCTGTGTCTCCCTCTTTCTCTGCCCCTCCCCCATTCATGCTCTGTCTCTCTCTGTCCCCAAAATAAATAAATGTTGAAAAAAAAATTAAAAAAAAAAAAAGAAGAAGATAGACGCAACCTCCTCTATGGTATTTTTAGGCCCTGTCTTTACTAGCAGAGTGTTTTAGAACAATCATGCTCATTGTTTGAACACCATTAAGATGATAATGATGCTATAAGACAGAGTATCAGTAACTTCTTTCAAAGGATTCCAATCCACAAATGAGAGAGGGAAACACAAACAGATTTTTATCACTGGGCCACATTTCCTGACCCATAGTTTAAAGACTGGCCTCCCTCTCCAGCCAAGGGGGACTCGCAGGGTTTCTGAGTAGGTGAGAAGTCTCTCTTCACTCTATCTCTATCTCTATCTGGTAGGAGCATGAAGGAGCTTGCTGTGGATTGAATTGAGCTTCCCTCCTCCCTATTCATACGTTGAAGCCCTAACCACCACCACCACCCGCTCTGCAAGTGACTGCATTAGAGACGGGATTTTTTTGCTAAGTGAGGCCTGGAAAGTTGGTGGAATGGATGCCCTTATAAGAAGACGAAGAAACACCAGAGCTCTCTCTCCCCCGTGTGAGGACACCGTGAGAAGCAGCTGTCTGCAAGCCAGAAGAAAGGCTCCACCAGAACCCGACCCACCCAGACCTTGATCTGGGACTTCTGGACTCCAGAACTGTGAGAGATAAGTTCCACTGGTTAAGCTACCTAGTCTGAGGTATTTGGTTGTGGAAGCCTGAGCAGACTAGTCTAGCATACTAATAATAACTTCTCCATTCTTCTTTTCCTCTTTTGATCAGAAGGGAAGAATGTTAGAGGTAAAACTCAAAATGAGGTTGTTAGAAACAAAGAGAATTCCATCAATTTTAATACCTGTAGCGGCTTCTGGGAAGGCGACAAGAATGATAAAGCAGGAAGGAGGAAGAGAATCCGTCACCTTTCCTGGGCTTCCCTCAAACTCCCAGGCACAAAGACAGAGGTTAGCTGGCCAGAACCTTATCTTACTGATAGTAATAATAATAATAGTAATAGACTGATGTTTGGAATTTTCCCCACATTTTTTTTTTATCATACTAAGTCAATGACCTCGAGTTTCTTCTTGGGTTCTTTAAAAGCATCTCAAAGAGAACTCATAAAATTTCCCTATCTTTTTCCCTTTACCTCCTTGTGGAGGTCTCTCAAGGCTCTGGTGGGGAATTGCATGAGGTAATGGATGCAAAAGTGTTTTGTAAAATACAAAGCATTCCACCCATGCAAGCTATTATTGGAAGGAAGCAGAAGGATGAATTTAAATCCCAAGATCCCCTGAAAAATGTGTGAAAGGTGGCCCCATTTAGATTGTCGTCCTCACTGTGAATTTACAGACCATTTAGCAATTTCTCCAAGTGCTCACACCCGTTCCCTCGGTGACATCCTTGCCCTGTGCTCGGGAGAGCAGGGAGAGGCTGGCGCTCCCCAGCCTGGCCGGGTGGACGGCAGCCGTGCCTGCAGAGGAAGGGGCTCGGTTGCTAGGAGACCAGCAAAAGTGGGCAGCCAGCTCCCAAGCAGGTTAGAATCCGGCGAGGAAGGATTTTAAAAGCCTATTTCCGTCTGCTTCTGTGAGAATTGAAATTCTCTTCAGGGTCCAGCCACCAGTGATACAATCTGCTTACATTACTGGTATTGAGAGGCCCTTGAAAGGGATCTATTTGGCCATTTCTCGTGTCTCCTCCCTCCCATAGTGCCTAGAAAGTCAGGCACTTAAAAAGGGTGGGGGGGGGCAGTTGGGGGAGTCCATGGTGGAAGCTGAGAAGTGACAGCAAGGATTAACCCAAGCACATCTGATCATGACTCTGAGACCCCAAAGAGGAAATGATGGCTCTCAAGTGAGGTTAAATTGCAGCACACCTTCCAATGCTTCTACCATCATCTGGGTGGGCGGCCGCGCGGCCCCGAAAGTGTTTTTCAAGTCCACGAGAGGTGTGCCAAGCAGGTCTTTTCTTCTGCGCTTCATCTTCACAGAAACAGCCTGACATGTACTCCTGGGCTAATTAGACGAGGTTGACACTGTATTTAAGTCTTCCCTTTGAGGATTATGAAAAAAAATCTGGTTTTCAAATAAGAATTGTTTGGTATGGTTTGGTTTTCCCAAAGCATGCAGCACACCCAAGAAATCAAACGCTTTTTCAAACCCCGTGAGCCCTCAGCAAGATATACTGACGCATACACCTGCCTAGAACAGAGTATTGAACTCAGGAGAATCAGCTGGAAAAACAGTGGAATAATAGGTGCATTTAGAGTCATTTATGGGCTGAAGCTTGACAGTCTTTGTGCCTTGTTACTGCCGGAGCATTGAGAGCAAAGCGGCACTGCTGATTCATCAGGAAGAAAGAAGCTCGTGGGGCGTAGGAAAATAAACCATCTCTGAAGAGAGGTTCCAGTGCCCTCGGCAGACACGCTTTATTTGGGCACAGCGTAATGTCCAATGACAAAACGCAACAACAATGGCAGTATTTACCGGGACGCTCTGGCTTCCAGCCTGCTTTTAGAGGCAGTTGGGGTGGGGTGGGGGGACTTCCAGGGGCCACGGTAATTGGTCGAGAAAAGAAAGGTGCAGGAGAATCGAGGACGTGCATAGGACAGTGCCTGTCTAATGGAGGTGAAGACGAGGGCAGACCTGAAATCCGAGAACAGTGTGCATCGAGAAAGACCCAAGACCCTTCATTGACTAATAGTAGGATGTGTGAGAAACACAATGAGGAGCCGCTGCGGGGAATTACAGCAAGGTGGGGAGATGAAATATCTTGATACTATGCATATAAATGAGAAAGAACTGAATCTCGTAGATACTTCTGCATCTGACTCACTGAATGAAGTGGGCAAGCGCTGGAGCCATTTCCCCCTGATTTCTTCATCATATAAAGTGGAAATAAGTCCTTTGTAAACAGAGGTTATTTTGATGAGAGGAACACAGGCTTCGGGATCACATAGACCTGGGGTTCAGATCCTGGCTCTGCCATTTAAAAAAAAATTTTTTTTAATGTTTATTTATTTTTGAGAGAGACAGAGAGACAGAGCATGAGCGGGGAGGGGCAGAGAGAGAGGGAGACACAGAATCCGAAGCAGGCTTCAGGCTCTGAGCTGTCAGCACAGAGCCCGACATGGGGCTCAAACTCACGGACCGCGAGATCATGACCTGACCCGAAATCGGGCGTTTAACAGACTGAGCCACCCAGGCGACCCATGACTCTGCCATTTATTAGCGTGGGATTTCAGAAAAGGTATTTAATTTTCTGAGTCTGTTTTCTCATTGGTAACACAAAGGAGCTTGTGCCTCCCTCCTGTGTGACAGTATTTGGGGGACGCTCAGTTCTACCCGTCATCCGACTCTCTGTGTTCCAGCTCCAGACTCAAAATACCCAGGAGAAAGGGTCTCACTAGGGATTGTGACACAAGAGGCAGGGCCCCAGGGTTTGTAGCTTTCCCCAGAATCACACAGGGGCATTTCTCCAAGAGGAAAGATGCCTCGCCGACAAAAGCATAATTCAAACAAAATAAGTTACGCGGAATTTTTGAACACCTTGGACTGAAGATCGGGTGAAACTGTACTTCTTCAGAAGTATGTAATAGAGTGGGGGTGGTTTTGCCATTTCAAGGAGGCCACTCCAGGATTTGGGTCACCCTGACAATATTGTCCACATCTCCTAAGAGACCCAGGGATCTGTCATCAGTATTCTCCAGATTTTCTCATGACCAGCCTAAGTACCAAAATACGCCCACTACCCCTGGGTCCTGAAGGGTGAACTTAAAGCCTTCTGCTGGGCAGTGGAACCCAGAGAGCCAAGTTTCTCTGCAAGATGCCTTCTCCTCCTTCCTCCATCAATAAACATGGTTCTGTAGGCTTAGAGATTCAGCTTGGGAGCAGTGGGCCCTTTGGCCAGAGGGGTGAATAAGAACAGGCATCAGCTCTCAGCAAATGCTGCATTCAGTCCTGATTACCAGGTGGGACCTCAGCTCACCTGTCTTTTCTTTTCAAACAGCACCAGAACTTTAGCAAGAGCAGCTGAGTCTAGGTCAGAAGACACCCCAGGGTGAGCCTGGGGTGAGGCTCTAATTCAAAGTGGAGGAAGGAGGCAACTTCTTGGCTTTCTGTTCCCAGGGGGGCCAGTCTGCGTGCTCTTGGATCATCTGAGCTCCAGGAGGAAAGCAGGCTAAGAGTCCCCCAGGAGAGAAGGAAGTTGCCTGCCCAGGTCTTTTGGGCTCAAGACTCTTTTCTTAACCTAGGCATAACCTAACCACCTGATCAGTGGCTAGGGGTATTTCAGAAAAGAGTCTCATTGTCCCTCTAGCTCCTCCTTCCGAGCATGGGCCTGACTAACTCTCCCCATGCCTAAGGGAGCAGGTTGCCAAATAAATTATCTATGCCTACATATCTAGTCACACATGAGGATGACCCACTTTTTACCCTTCCAGGTGGAAACCCAGAAAGGCCACCAGGATGGTTAATTTTATGTGTCACCCTGACTGGCCATGGGGTGCCTGTATTAGACGTTTCTGAGTGTGTCTGTGAGGATGTTTCTGGATGAGGTTAGCATTTGGATCAACAGACTCAGTAAATTGCCCTCCCTAATGTGAATGGCATCATTCAGTCCACTGAGGGCTGAATAGAACAAAAGGCGGAGGAAGGAAGAATTTGTCCCTTTTATTTAAAAAAAAAATTTTTTTTTTAACGTTTTATTTATTTTTGAGACAGAGAGACAGAGCATGAACAGGGGAGGGTGAGAGAGAGAGGGAGACACAGAATCTGAAACAGGCTCCAGGCTCTGAGCTGTCAGCACAGAGCCCGACGCGGGGCTCGAACTCACGGACTGCGAGATCATGACCTGAGCCGAAGTCGGACGCTTAACCGACTGAGCCACCCAGGCGCCCCCCAGAATTTGTCCCTTTTATTCGCTCTCACTCTTTCAACTGGAATGTCTCATCTCATCTTCTCCTGCCCTCAGACTAGGATTTACACCACGGCTCCCCAGGTTCTCAGGCTTTTGGACTTGGACTCAGTCACACCACTGGCTTTCCTGGGGCTTCAGCTTGCAAACAGCAGATTACGGGACTTTGCAGCCTCCATAATCACGTGAGCCAATTTCTCATTTTATAGACCTTTATATATATATATATATATATATATATACACACACACACAGGTATGTGTGTGTATATATATATATATATATATCCATATCTCTAGCTATCTGGTCTATTTCTCTGGACAACCCTGACTAATACAGCTATCTCTGGGTCCCCCTGAGAATTATAAAGCGTGTAGGGTTGTAAGTCTTTCAGCTGTGCCAAAACTTTCACTGCTGCATTCACCAAGAGCTAAACCCTCTTCCCTGCGCTAACCAGGCTCGTCACACCTTTGTGCTCAAGGTGTTCCTGTGTAGATTTGTGTCCGTGTCCCAGACTGATGAGGAAGGGGCTGCCTCAGGGGAGGAGATGGGTGGAGAGGTACTGGGGGCCAATCAAGTGTGACTTGGAAAACACATCCGGGGACTCATGAGCTAAGGAGAGGAGATCTGAAAGCAGTAGTGAGGGAGTTGAACTGAAGTCAGAAGCCCAGAGAAGTAAATGGTTTATGAAGAAGCATTAATGGAAGAGAGGTCTAGGGGTGGGTGAGCAGGAAACCAGAGGGAGCTGCCATTTTTTTTTCGAGGCAGCTGTGTGTATGTTTAGAAGAGTCACACCAGGTGAGACAGTGATGTAGGAGCTGGTTCGAGGCTGGAGAGGGCAGAGGTGAGGTTGGGTGGGGAGGACACAGTCTTGGTTTCAGATCCCAGAGGCTGTAGGGAGGGAGGGACACCTGAGAGAGTGCCAGCAGCTGGCAGCCACATGTAGCCTGTGCTACAGGAGTCTAAAAACACCTGCCACACCTGAAGCTACCTTTTAATGAAAGTGGCCCAAACCGGTTCTTTCCTGTGTCTGTGACTATCGCTTATGACATGGTTTGAGTGAAACCGACTCAGTGCCCTCACCATAACTGGCTTTACCAGACACTGATGCCAAGCTAAAGGCAACCACCTATGAGCCGGGCACAGCACCTGCCTTCTAAGGTGCCGTATGGCATAAAATCTGCCCACTGAGAGCACTTCATGTTGGAAGTCATGGGTTGAATTGTGTCTTCCCCAAATTCCTGTGTTGAAACCTTAAGCCATGCTACCTCAGAATGTGATTGTAGTTGGAGACAGAGCCTTTAAAGGGGGTGATTAAGTTAAAATGAGGTCGTTTGAGTGGGTCCTAATCCAATCTGACTGGTATTCTTACAAGAAGAGGGAAATTTGGATATACACACAGAGACACCATGGGCATGCGTGCAAACAGGAGAGACCATGTGAGAACGCAGCCAAGGAGAGAGGCTTTGGAAGAAACGAAACCTGATAACACCTTGATCTTGGACTTCCAGATCCAAGAACTGTGAGGCAATACGTTTCCATTGTTTAAGCCACCCAGTGTGTGGTATTTTGTTAGGAGACCCCTAGCACACTGATACACACACAATTCATTTCTCCCTTTGGGGGAGACTAAATGCAAGGTTAGGATCTCTCACGGTCCAGTTGGAAGTACTGGAATCTAGATAGAGTCAAGCTGAGAAGACATGTTCCCTATGGCCTTGGGTTCTTCACTCTACTGGTAGTCAATCCTCCTCATCAAAGATCAGCTGTGCTACTCTCTTGCTAAAACATTATGGAGCCAGGTTAACACCCAGGAGGCTCCTGAGAGGCAAGACCAAGAATGCGGGTAATGGGCTTGGTGTGGGGCACTTAGGCTGGGCTGGGCCGGGCCAGACAGAAGCTGACAAAGTGCCAGGCCCTGACCAGGAAGAGGAGGCGCTCTAAGAAAGAGAAACAAGAGAAGATAAAAGAATGAACATGTGTACTCCTATTTGTAAGAATCATTAAGATGATGGGAGCTTGGGTGGCTCCGTTGGTTAAACGTCCAACTTCAGCTCAGGTCATGATCTCACAGTTCACGAGTTCGAGCCCCGCGTCTGGCTCTGTGGTGACGGTACAGAGCCTGCCTGGGATTCTCTCTCCCTCTCTGTCTTTCTCTCTCTGTCTCTGTCTCTGTCTCTCTCTGCCCCTCCCCTTCTTTCTCTCTCTCTCAAAATAAATCAATAAACTTTTTTTAAAAAGTAAAAAAAGAAACATTAAGATGTTAATGGGGCTCTCACTAGGCTTGGAGACTAGGAGCAAGCCAGTGTGTCCCAAATCAGTACTGAGCCAGTGGCTGGGGTCCACAGAGAGTGTATATTTGAGTCTTGGGGGCTCCTGGGGCTCTGGAAGAATCCTTGGGGGTGGAATTTCTGTATCAGATAGAGGTGAATACTCCTGGTGAGGACAGGGCTTGTCCAGTGGTGTTGTAGATTCCAACTCTTAAGGCTGAATATCACCTATTTGTTTCCCCTCTCTTCTCACAGAAAAAATAAAATTAGATTTCTTTTTCTATAATCAGCTCACACAACAAATAAGCCAGTTCTTTATGCATACTTGTTTTTCCCTCTTTCTTACAATGTTGTTTGTAAGTATGTTATAAAAGTATTGGGGGGAAATTTTGATATTTTGTAACTCTACAACAGATTTTTTTCCACACCTCCCCCCCCCCACCCCCCACCCCCCCGAGACAGATGGGAATCCAGAGAAGGGGAGATAAACCCCGGTTACCATTTCAAATGAATTCTGGCAACTGTGTAAAGGAATTTAAAAGCATGCGGAGCATCCAGGTGGATGGTGAGGCAGGGTGAAGAAAAGGGTCTTCGTGTGCTACAGGCTCCCACATGTGGTCTGCAGTTTTGCTTTGTCTTCTTTGCTTGGATTGGATTTTCTAGATTTGCTCAGCGTGAGGAGGGACCAGTCGGAGGACCGGAAGAAGGTGTGAGGACGGGTATGCTGGACTGAACCTTCGGGATCAAGGAGACTATCTCATCGCTCGCTGTGAAGTTCGTCCTTCCTATTTTATTCTCTTGTTCCTTGAGGGATGGGCCAGTGCTCTGGGTGGGTGGGGACAGTGGGCAGGGAATGAATAAAGGATAAGAGTGAAGCTGATTTACAATGGACCGTGAGAGTCTTCATTCCAATGGGGGGCTCAGAAAAGCATAGAACTGTTGCCAACAGCTAAATTTATTTTTGTTCTGCCCTCTCAGAAAACTAAGATCTCTGGAAATCACCAATGGTCCGTCCCATGGACAAGAGGTACCACGTAGGCAATCAGCCTGGCACCAGCTGGGCTGTGGTGGGCAAGCATGTGAGGACTCTTCAGGGCAGGGGGGAGGGGAGCCTGGAGGAAATAGAGTTGGTCCTGTGGACTCAAGGAGTACGTGACACAGAGTTTCTTGACAAGTTTTCTAAGATCATGAGCTTAACGCCTTCCATGGGAAGGAAAATAAGTATGATCCTTCTTATTTGCGGGAATTCCCAAGAGGCTGTTTGTTTGGTGGTAAGAAAACAACTTTAGATATGTAAACAACTTCATAGCAGAATAGGGATCTTCAATAAGGGAACGTCAACTCTCAATTCCGATAAGTTTAGACATTTCCTCTGCTTACAGATGGCTAGGCAGGTCGACAAGATGATCTCTTGAGAATTCTCTCAGGTCTATGGAACTCTATTTTCTCTGGGTTAGGTAATATTCCAATTGTACTACTTGAATTTATGATAAAGGAAATGAGTGACAAGTATCTTTTTTTCTTATGTGTTCTGCATAAATACGTGTGTTAAGTATGCATGCTATACTATAAATCTGCTTGCCTACACATTTATCTTTCCCTCTGTGCAACACGGTGACCGTGCATTTCAAATGACCTAAATAAAGATAGTTTTTAAGACTTACATGTACTTCTGTAGAGGCATGGAAGAATGACCTCTTTAAAAGCACCAAATCCTATGGCAGTGATTCATTTCAGGGCGTCCCTGTGGGCTGCACCAGTTCCGTGTGTTATAAGGGTACATGAAAGGCTGAGTGTAGGACTGCTTAAATCAGAGTTTGTTAGAGGAACGTTAGGAAAGCTGCAGTGTCATGGGAGCAGTAATCAAAATCCAGAAGGCAGGCGGTAGCACGTCAGACTCAAGCACCAGAAGCCAGGGGACCAGGAGCCCATCTGCCTGGATGCCACCACAGCTGCCCTGTCTCATCTATGAGAACCAGATTTCACAGTCGAGGTACGCAGCTGAGTTGAGGACATTTGTCCTGAACTTCCAAAGAGCATAGGAAACACACAGGAAACTAGCCAGAGGCAGTATGCATAGAAACTAGCGGGAGCACAGAAATGCAAGGGGCCGAAACAGCAAAACAGAAGGCCTCGCGTGGAGAAAGGTTGCAGAAGAGGTTACACTACAAAGAAATCAGGAGTCGGTAAAAGGATAAGGTGTGTACAAATCAAAAGGGCAGAGAAGGAGGAGGAAGTTATTCTAAGCAGGACGGGATAGCACAAAGAGCCTCAGAATTGCAGTCAAAGGGCTTGGCCTCTATTCACCAATCACTGACTGTTTTATCTTGGGAAAATTGCTTTACTCCTTCTTACCACCGCTTCCTCAGCAGTAAAAAAGAAGAGAAAGAGAAAAGCAACCAATCCTGCCACCTGCCACGAGCAAATGCTTTACACACACTTCAGTTCGACCTCATGTAGGGGATATGATCATCCCCACTTTGCGGATGAAGACTAGGAGGCTTAAAGAAAAAGCAACTTGTAGAGGAAGCTCAAAGAGATGAAATAATCTCTCCACGTTCACATGGGTGGTATGTCACCGAGTGGGAATTTGTGCCCAGATCTACCTGGCCAAGGTCTGGGCTTTTGCCACTGTAAAATGCCACCCCTCCTTACCTTACAGAAATGAGAGTTTAAAGAGCATAGTGTAGGGGCGCCTGGGTGGCGCAGTCGGTTAAGCGTCCGACTTTAGCCAGGTCACGATCTCGCGGTCCGGGAGTTTGAGCCCCGCGTCAGGCTCTGGGCTGATGGCTCAGAGCCTGGAGCCTGTTTCCGATTCTGTGTCTCCCTCTCTCTCTGCCCCTCCCCCCGTTCATGCTCTGTCTCTCTCTGTCCCAAAAATAAATAAACGTTGAAAAAAAATTAAAAAAAAAAAATAAAGAGCATAGTGTATGTGAAAGCATTTTGACAACTGTGAAAAGTGAGAGATGTAAAGAATTTGTATTATTTAAAATCAAATCTCTCCAGACAAGCCCATGATGAGATAGTGGAAAACTGTGGTTCAGAGAAATGCTCTCACTTGCCAAGTCAATGACACTCCTTCCCAGATCACCAACAGTAATAAAGTGAGTTAATGACTGAATAAAGCTTTTAATGGTGGGTTGGGCTAGATGACCTCTAAGGTCCTGCCAAGTCAGTATTTCTGAGAATCAGGAATTTTATCAAAGCAGTAAGAATGTAGCCCTGTGCTGAATCTGACCTCAGACAAAAAACTGAAAAGTCAGCAAAATGTTTCCTTTTTGTCTCTCATTTCATTGCTCTGTTCTTTCCCCTCAGTTTCAACCCTCTTGCCAGGCAGTCATCACTCTCAAGGCTATCCTTACTTAGGTTTTGTGTGCCACAGAGGAAAGGAGTTTGATAAATGAATTCAGACTAAGGGAGAGAAAGGTCACTTTTGACTATTGGCTCCAGCGTCGAAGGCTGTGTGATGTGGGAGTTTGTCATTTAACCTCTCTGGACCCCAGATTCCTCATCAATAAGATGAGAAAACCTACTCTTAGAGATCATTGTAGGAATCAACCAATGTGACACGTAAAGTGTGTAGCATGTAGTTCAAACCCTTTAAGTGTTAGTTTCCTGCAATCTTCTCGATGCAGTGACTGTTAGCAGAGTGTGACAATCTTCCAAAAGGAACCTGCATATTTTAAAAATGATACCTAGAGAAGGCAATTCAGTACAGGGTAATAACCAGTCCAACGATGGGTCCCCCCCCCCACCTCCGCCGCGTCGAGACACCTGGGTAGAAGAGATAGATTGAGGGTAATAGGGAGAGGGGAATGTGGGTAGATGGGACTTCCCTGAGCTTCTTCTCCCAGTTTACTCCATAACTCACGCCCTTCTTCGCCATTGTTCTTTCAAGACCAATACAGGTGTGACAATGTGAGAATATTTCCTTACTTCACTTGGTTAAGTTTCAATTCCTAAAACTTCTTTTTCTTATATCAGAGATGTTTAAGGAATGGTTGGTGTGTGAGGACAATCAGGTAAACCTGAAAAATTGTTGGTCATTTATATAAAGAGATCATTCCAAGGATTCAGATGTTCTTCATCCAGATACGGGCCATCCACGGCTACAACAAATTATTGATGGTTTTAACAAACATCGATCTGGGCAGAGGAGGAGTTTGGACATGAACGCCTCTCAGTCCTTCCTTCAGGAGTGTACCACCCAGAAAGAAATTTACGATCTGGCTGTGGAAGCCTGGATTTCTTTGGATTCTAGTAATCTTTTATGTTCTGTACTTACTTTTAATAAGCTGATACTGTTAAAGAAACTGAGAGCTTCTTCTCATAGCTGTCAAACACAGAGATTTTTCTCTATTTTGTTTACTGCTCTATTTCCGGTGTCTAAAACAGTGCCAGGCAATAAACATTTGTGAAACAAGTGAATTGTGAAGGTGATACTTACAAGAAGCAATTCTTCAGATTCACAAGAGAGATGCATTTTAGCAGGCACTTGGTGAACAAATTCTTAGAAATATAGTCGGTGTGGCATGATTTGTCTGATTTCCTTTTCTCCCCCTGGGCTTAGGGATACTTAAATGCTATCGCTAAGAACTCATGTGTGTGACACAGAGCCTTCTATTACAGCCTTTGCCTTTTTTTCTTAATAAACAATAAATAATTCTTTGGAAACATCTGCCCTTTATGGGTAATTGGAGAAATGTTAACTTTGGTGATAGGATGAGAAAGATGTGACCTTTTAACTTTTATTCAATTGGTAAATGAGGGGAAAAAAAGGAAAAAAAAATTATAATTGGAGAAGATACATATTCTGGCAAGCTTTCAAAAAATGAGAAACCAGTATAGTTTAATACAGCCCCAAAGCTTTGTAGGTTCCAGCTCTTTTTGGTAAAAATGCTTCTTAGTTTAAAACAGAGGAAATTGCTAAAAGAATTCGTAGGCTCTCTTAGAATGTTGAAACTACCTTATTAAGTGAAAAGGAATGATAATCATGATTAAATGTCCTTTGAAACATATCTGTACTTTAAAAATTTTTTTTCTTTTAGTGTTTATTTTTGAGAGAGACAGAGACAGAGAGAGAGACAGAGTGCAAGTGGGGGAGGGACAGAGAGAGGGGAAGACACAGAATCTGAAGCAGACTCCAGGCTCTGAGCTGTCAGCACAGAGCCCAAAGCAGGGCTCGAATTCACGGACCACAAGATAATGACCTGACCCGAAATCGGGTGTTTAACCGACTAAGACACCCAGGTGCTCCAAAACACATCTGTGCTTTTAAAATTAGGAAACAAATTGCAGAAAGACCACATTTTGCATTCTGTTGAAAACCAAACATTTGAAAACAGTTCTAAATAGTTGGTTGAATACACAGTTCTGCTAGCTCTATAGCTCCCTAACATACATATATTGTTTTGAAAAACAACAGAGCAAGTTACTACACTTTTTTAAATTAGTATATGCGCTGCCGAAGCGAGCACAACACGTTTTTAAATTAAAAGGGAGGAGATTCAATATTCAACAATAATTTAGGTTTCTGGGTTTTTCCTATAAAAGTAACCAAACTGCATTTGGAGTGGGTCTCAGGGGAAAGTGGGGATGATGTAAAAATTGATTTCAGTAATTAATCTGCCCATTTCAATATACATATATTAGAAATAGTTCTTTTACTTCATAACTATCCAGAAATACGTGCTTCCTTAAAAAAAATTTTTTTTAACTAGACAGGAAGTTAAAACACCAGATTGTCTGCTTCAATACCAGACACCTGGCAAACCTATTAAAACTTTGTCAGTCCTCATAGTTCTTTCCCTGGAAACTGTGAATTTGTTTTGTGCCACCTGGGTGACTGCAAAGGGTGGGGGGATGGGAGATGCCCACCAAGCAGGCCCCCCAGGCCTTTCCACAGCTGAGGTAAAGCAAGGCCACCAAAGCCAAAAGAGGGGACTCCAAAGCAGTGGCAAACTTGACAGGGAAGCGTAGAGGTGAGGCCCTGATTCTGAGGGCTAGCATTCCAGAGGCAGAGCCAGGTCCAAATGGACAGCTGTCAACCCAGTAAGGCAGACACAAGTGTTAAACTCAACAAGGAACAGGAGCACAGACCGGGAAGAGATCCAGAGCTGAGCTGTGGTTGGCCATCTCCATTCTCTGGTCAGTCTCTGAGGCCACTATGGCCCAATCCCTCAGACTTAAAGGTACTGGTGAGGGATGAACACGTTTGCAAATTCCTTATACCCTGCGTTAGGATCTCATCTAAGGACAGCAATCTGGTGACATGTGAGCCACCACTCTCAATGATGGAAGCAGCAGGGCCTCCCCTAAAGAGGAATATGGTACTTGGGTCCTGTCTTAGGAAAATGGGTGGGTCTGGCTAAAGAAGGGCATCCAAAACAAGCTGCCAAAGGAAGGAAGGGCCAAAGTGAGTCTGGCTTAGTTGCTGAGGGTCAGAGAAAAAAGGAGGTCAATGAAACAGGAGATGAGAGTAGGGAGTAGCAGGTTAAATAAGCTAAGTAGGAAGTAGCCTCAGTGAATTCTGGAGATTGGGCCAGAGCTGATACAAGGAGGTGAAGAAGACTATACTAACAAGATTACCCACTAGGGAGAATATTAGATGTTGTTCAGTGTCTCGTGGGGTGGGAATAAGGCCCTCAGAGAATGGGCTTACGTAGTACTAGGTGGTTACGAACTCGCCTTCTAAAAAGGGTGATAGGGCCACTACCTGCAAAGCTTTTACTGGAGGGACAGTGCAAGTTGAGCTGAATTTAGAGGGGTGGGAAAGAATGACGGAAGAGAACTGGTAAAGAGAGAAACGCGATGCTTACTTACGGGGATGACGATGTCTGGGGATTCCTTCCCTCTCCCTAATTAAATCTTCGGCACATTGTATGTTAATTACTGGGGTTTTCGTACGGGCGAATGAAAAGAGGGGCGCTGGGAGCACAAAAAGTTGCTGTAGCTGCATCACAGTGATGCGTGGTGGAAACAGCACACACATGGTGACAGCGGACAGAGCAGACAGCGCCCCAGCCCTCTGAGCCCTTTTCCTTGGATGAGATTCAACTAGGGTTCCACCTGGAACCTGGTAGAAGGTCCAAATGTTCTCTAAGGTAAAGTGGACGATGAGATCTCACTACCACTTTTCTGGCCTATGTTCTCCCTAGCAGTCCAGACAGAGAGCCAGCAGAGGGTCACTGGGGATTTAGCAACTGTTTCATGACAGTCATTAGGCCCCTTGTCTTGGTTCACTGGGGACATCTTTGGATGTTGGTGAGCTGGATATAGAAATAAATGAAAATGAGATGAACACGCCTGGAGAGGGGCAACCGGTATTTTATAAAAAGTGTGTATTGGGTGGTTTTCATTACCTCAAATGGCCCTCAGTAAGCTCCTTCAGGTATTAGGTTGGGCAGACCAAATATGCTGTGTGGTTTTTTGTTTGTTTGTTTTGTTCTGTGTTGTTGCTGTAATGAGACTATAATCCCTTCTGGAGAAAGAGAACACTCCGGTGATAATAACTTGCAGCCTGGAGTGGCGTAAGTAAAGAACCAGTCCTTATTAAGAAATAGATGATCCAATGCTAGTGAAGTGGATTCTTTGTGCCCATAAGTTGTGTTCAGCAATCAAGGATGGAGCTCACTTATCCCTTCCCCCACAGCCCCCGCCTCAGTCCATGCAAAACAAACTGGAGTGAGACAACACCATCTGCTCATTTCACACTGAGGGAAGAAGCACGTCAACTCCTTCTCAAGGTTAGGAAGTCCAAACTCAAAAAGGCACTCTTCTAGCTATTGCAGTAAAAATGCTTCCAAAAGCAGGAACTCTGCAAGCTTAAAAAGAGTCCACTATTTCCCCACACACGACTTTGTAAGGGCCGAGCTGATCAGGGCTAAAAAGCTGAGGGCTTTCTGACAGGGGCGCCACGTAGGGCTTCGCTTAGTGGCACAAAGCCCTGTTTCACTAGCCAATCGCACTTCTGGGATTTGGGGCCTCTGACTGAGATGAGAACAGCAGTAGACAAGACTGTTCTAATCACCCCAGTGCTAGCATCCAGTGCTGAGAGAAAGAGAATGAAGTACAAAGATAAGTCTTGCTCAGTTTGAGATCCTATTTTGTGCTGATAGTTTCCTTTGGTGTAGGAACCACTTTTCTTTTTGTTTTTTGTTTTTGTTTTTTCACAATCACTTAAAAGAAATTGAAGTCCTTAATTAAATTCTGTTATTCTATTCCGAAATGATGCTTTGAGTTAGAGAAGAAGCTTACCCCTATTTACTTTACTCAACTAAACTCTGGGTTCAGAAGTAAAGATAAGGGAGTGTTCTTACTAGGTCATGTGAATGCCTCCAGAGATGAGAAGGCGGACAGCCCTTTGGTTTTTGCAACAATCTTAAGTTCTACATGGTTCTAACTAGTCACCAGTTCTAACTAGCCACCAATACATAATGCTGCTCCCAAGAGGACCCCTAGAACAGTAAGCAGCTGGACTTGTCTTAGAGATCAGACACTTGCAACGCAAAGTCTGAGAAGAATCAAGTCTCATGCCACTTACCTCACTGGTGTGTGTGTCGGCAATTTATGATCTCTTGGGAGAAACAGGAAATTAATAATAAAAAAAAAGATAAATTGTGACATGCCAAGTACCAAATAAGAGTACATTATGTGAAATTATACCTCTTTTTGTTCATAAAGCTTCGGTACCAGAGTTTTGAGACTTGGTGAACAAGACCTCATTAACCTGAATTCATTCATCCATTCAACCATCTGTCGGTGCGTCCATCTGCCCAAAAACGTTACTCCAGTGCCTGCAGCGCCAGCCCTCAGAATTACCAAGACAAATAAGGCGTGGTCCCTGCCCTAGTTGGGGAGGCAGACCTGCAAATCATAATATGGCAACAAGTGCAATCACAGAAGTGTGTTCGAGGTGGACGGGTAGCCAAAAAAGAGGAAGCAGTTGGCCACACGAGAGTGGAATTGTGGGGGCACGGGGTTATAGGCAAGAAAAACTTCCGAGAAGAGTTGAAATTTAAAAGAGGAGTTGGAGCTTGCCAGGCACATTCTAATCAGAGGGCACAGCTTCAGCAAAGGCATGGAGACATACGAAAGCATGGGGTATCTAAGGAGACAGAAGCCACGTAATATTGCTGCAGGGGTTTGTGTGGCCATGACAGGAGATGAACCTGGAGAAGGAGACACAGGCTGGAGTGAGACAAACCTTACACGTCATGTGAAGACATTTCCCTACAGACAATGGGCTTTGTTGGTGGGATTTCAGTAGGACATGTTTTAGAATAATCTCTAGGATGGCTATAAGGAAAATGGATAGGAGGAGAGTGAGAATAGGACAAGAAACCGAAGAAGGGCAAGTTGTCACGGTGTTCACACCATGCTTTTTTAAAAGCTTTGTTCCTTTTTTTTTTAATAGGGTTTTGGGGTGTCTGGGTGGCTCAGTCGGTTAAGTGTTGGACTTGGGCTCAGGTCATGAGCTCGCGTTTCGTGGGTTCAGGTCCCACATTAGGCTCTGTGCTGACAGTTCAGAGCCTGGAGCCGGCTTCAGATTCTGTGTCTCCCTCTCTCTCTTCCCCTCTGTTGCTCACACTGTCTCTCTCAAAAAATGAATAAACATTAAAAAAAATTTTTTTTTAAAACAGGGTTTTTTTTTTTAGAGCAGTTTTAAGTTCACAGTGAAATTGAGTGAAAGGTCCAGAGATTCCCCACATATGCCCTGCCCCCACATGTGCATGGCCTATCCCTTTATGGACACTGGCACTGGAGGAGTACATTTGTTACACTCAACAACCTACATTGCCACATACTCACCCAAAGGCCATAGCTTTAGCCTTTGTATGTCTAGACTGAGAAATGTCAATGTTAGTCAATCCAGTATTTTTCATATCATGGATCTTATAGAAACTGGTCATATTTTTACCATATCTGGTATTTTTGCCACAAGCATTTTCTCAGCGAACATTTTCACCATTTAACCCGTTGGCCGTAAGGCAATTTTGCCATAAAAGATAAAAAAAATATAACTGATTAACACTTTGGTTTGACAGTTTGTTGGTTCCATCAACTGGTTGGCAGTTTGGTCTCATTTCTTCACTGACATATAACTCTTATTTTTATAGAGTATACATTGTAGTGCTCATAATGGTCTATAGAACAGAGCAGAGTTTTGAACCCACATTTCCCATAGAACTTTGGAACATCCGTCTGCGGACATGTGACAATGTGCCAAGAACAAACAACAGGGTAGAAGGCTTTTACAGCACAATGCAAGCCTTGGTTGCAAATATGTATTCTAGAAGGAAGAAAAAATGCAATGCTGAACGAGGAGCCAAATAACAAGCAAAAAAAAAAAAAAAGTGTGTCATACTATGAACAAAAGACTTTGGAGACAAGTGCATAGGTACAATCCACAAAATAAAATCAGTTATTTGTGCACTATCTCCATGAATCTACAGTATACATTGTAAATGTACTCAAATATTTTGTAGTTCACAATAAAGTCTTTTTAATTTTGTTGTTCATTTTGATGTTTCCTTATACCCTTTTCAATGCGTGCCCTCTTTTATTTTTCATGATTTTATCTGGTATGGCAAAACTGCCCTAAAGCCAATTAGTTATGCAGCAAAAATGTGACAAAAATGCTTGCAGCAAAGGTGCTTACGGCGAAGGTATGCAGAGCCATTTTCATGGCATACTGGCGTTGAGCGCACTATTGAGTCTGCTTGTTGCCACTCAGCCAGTCCAAAGGCTGAGGGAATCAGCAGCTCAGCCTCACCCATAAAGCCTTGTGCCTCAGTGGCATTCAGTCTACCTGTTCTGAAAATTGATTAAGTAATAATAAACAAGCTTATCTAGAATAGGTCTGGAAGCCAAGCTTTGGTGTTCTAATTCCAGTTACACTGTCCTCCTCTAATTCAACCATGCTGCCCCTCAGAGCTGTGCTTGAGGAGGATTTCTCTCTCAAGGTATACAAAAATGGGTAAACAGTTCCTAATAGCCAATCAAGGTAGCTGGAGGGTATTTAGGATTGACCTCCTAAAAGATAATCATGCTTGCTCATAAAATACCTTTCAGTTTCAAAGTCACAAAGTCTATGTTGTTCAGGTCCACGCTATTGTTCACAGCTGGTGAAGTATGTCTGGGACCTGACACATGTAGATACAGGGATTTTGGATAATCTACAAAAGTAATTGAGTGAGTAGGAAAGCTAAGAACAAAAAATACCCAATTCTTTTGAGTTACAGCTGAAGTACCCTATTTGCCATGGTTACCCTTTCTTTCTCTTCATTTAGAGTTTTTGTGTTGGCAAAAAGGATCATGCAATAACGTTATTTTTAATTTGTTATTTGGTCTATGAATAATTCATTTAAAGAAAAATCTCAATATCGTATGAGCTTATTTTAGGGTCCTAAGCATTGATTAAAATATCAGCCTGTTTAACATAACAGCATGGTGCATGGCAATCTTCAGGAAACGTCTTCCCTCTCTGTGCTGTTACATACTTCTGGTGGATTCCTTTTGCATTATATCACACTGCATTATATTACAAGACTTTCTTCTTGCCATTAACTTTATAGTCCACTTACTAAAGGGATTTTCTAAGATTTTTTCCTTAATGTTTGTTTCATTGTGATTAAAAAGAGTTAAACCGAATGTTCTGAAGATATCTGCCAAGTTGACAGAAATGGTAAAAGTTATTTGTCCTCACCTCATTTTTGTCCTCAAAGCACCACATCTAGCTAGGAGTAAGAAAGGAATGTATGCTGTTGGTAACATTATACTTCTTAGTTGTCCTGCTCAGACTGCCAACACAGTAGCCAAACAACTGTAATAATTTCTGGAAGGCATTTGTGACATTGACACTTGGCCCATTATGAACCGCACCAAACCCCTGAAATCGTTTCATATGGGTCTGAAAGCTGCTGTCAGGTGATAAAAGCTCTCAATTGTTACTGAGTTGCGCCAGATTTGCATTCTACTTACAAATTCCTATTTGGTATTTCTGTTTGTGTTTGAATCAGGGCAAAGGTACATTTGGACTCTTAAAATTCATTCCATATTTCTCTTAATCAATACAAATCAAAAGCAGTCTCAGAAATGCCTAGTTGTCAATATGTCCAGCCAGGTCAGAAGCAAATGTCATGTCTTCTGAGGGTTGCATTTTCTCAAGGAAGCAGTGTTCGGGCATATTTGTTGCCTCAATTAGTCTGATTTAGTGGTTCAGTCAGTGAGCTAGGGCCTCTGGCACTCAGCAGAGTAATTTGATTTCTAAGCTGCTGGTAAGGGACTAAAAACCATCCAAAACGGTAAACCCACGTCCTGAAAGCAGATGTACAGATCTTGACATTCCTGGTCTCATAGCTGTCAGGGAGATGCGCTGGTCTTTCACACAGTCTTCATCCAGGACTGGCGCCCGTCAGTGTCACATGCCTGGAGAGTCGGACTTTGACCATCAGTTCCCTGAGAATGCTGGGAGGTGATGGGAAGGGTGTTCCTTTCGCAAAGTCTGTTCCCTGAAGTGATTCTTGTTCTTCTCTACTGCCTTTAGCTGGCACAAGGTAGAGGCTGACAGCCTTGTAGATAAGTACTGCAGGGCATGTTGTGGAAAGGGAGTATGTCATTCTCAGAGGCTATCGATCTCATCGCTTTTCCCCTCACTTCATCCGGAGGCCATGAAATCAATCTTCTACTGCTCGGATACGTGCTTTGGAAAAGTGGTCACACTGTAACTGGGACTACTTAGGACCCCAATCCAATGGCAGAAATGGTGGCTTGCGTTACCTAGATAAGAGATGAGGAGCATGGGACCAAGATAATCTAAACCAGTGAATTGTATTCTCCTCTCTCTTAATTCGCCGCTGGACTGATCTGGCCAATGTAACATCAGAAAGGATAAAGTTTACAAAGAAAAGCAAAGCAAAGATATATTAAGCACAAATAAACCAAACAGAGGTCAAGAAAGTAAAACTTAAGGCCAAAGCCATTTAGCAAAGAGCATAGTTTAATTTTGATAAGAGGTGTATTTCAAAATAGAAACATAACAGCAATAAATCCTAAAACATCAGGTAAAGTCAAAAACATAGAGTAAAACCTGTCAGAAATGCTGTATAAGGGAGAATAAGTGGTATATCTCTAAAACCAAAGAGATGCCATAAAAAGCTATTGAAGTGATAAAAAGAGTTCAATAAATGGTAGGATTAGACAAATATACAAAAATCGATAGCTAGCCTGTATAACAGCAATAATGTGTTAACAATGTGATGAAAAAGGAAATCCCATTCTTAACAGCATCAAAAATACAAAAATGGTAGGGGGCAGACTGTGATGAATGTTTTATGAAATTAGTATAAAATTTATCTAGAGGAATAAATCATAAAGGGTAACAAAAAGAATATATGTTAAAGGTAAGCATAATTAGGGAGAATTAGCCCTGACAGGTATTCAAATGTCTCATACTCAAATAACTACACAGTGCAGTATTGATGCAAAATAGGCAGATAAGTGAACAAGATAAATAACCTTGCCATAGATTCTGATAGACTTTAAAATGTTCATATATAATAAGTGTAACTGCCCAAACCAATGTATGAGGGAAAAAAAAACAGCAAAGGGTGTTGGGACAACTGGTAATTATGCAGAGAGAGGAGCACCCCACCAAAGTTAGGGGTCAGTCAAGAATCTGGAAAAGTTATTTGTAGCAAATACGATAAACGTTAAACTTGTACTCTTTTAAAAGCTCATTCAAACCAATAAGAAATTCAAAGCAGCAAAGATTACAAAATAGTGTAAATGCCCAGTGATCCCATCTCAAAGGTGGGAATACAAGTTGGTCCAACCCTTTGGAATGTAATTACAAACGTAACTTGTACAACAAATATGAATAGTATTCACACTCCTTGATTCAGTCATTCTTTTGTTAGTATCTTGGCAAAACAATTTGGAAAACTTAAAAGTATTATGAACCACTGGACTCAATGCACTATTGTTTGTGTTAACCATGCTATATAAAATAGCAGCTTTGTCCTCCTTTATCCCTTTTCCCTGCTTTTTTTTGGGGGGGGGGGGCGGTGGGCATTTTTTTTATCACCTGACATTTATTTATTTATTGCCACTCTTCCCCTCACTAGAACTTGCCTACTTTCTTCCCTACTGTATTTCTAGGCCCCAGAACTCTGCCCAGCACGTAGTAGGAATTTGTGGAGTGAATAAATATTTGTGGAATGAATAAACAACGGCAAATACCCAACAATAAGAAAATGGTAGGGGCACCTGGGTGGCTCAGTCTGTTAAGCCTTGACTCTTGATTTCAGCTCAGGTCATGATCTCACAGTTCATGAGTCTTGGGGTTTTCTCTCCCCCTCTCTCAGCTCCTCCCCTGTTCTCTCTCTCTCAAAATAAATAAATAATCAAAACAAAAAATAAAATGGTGTAGACAATTATGACTTATCTATTCACATGAAATTGCCAAGTATTGCATATATTTTTAAGAATAATAATTTATGACAAAGTAGTTATGATAAGTTTAGTTTCAAGAAAGCAGAATATGTGTTTAAGAAAGCAGAATGTGTATTTATTTATGGTACGATTACAAATTTTCTTCCGCTATTTTCTCACAGAGTTACAAAGTTAAAAACTAGTGTCTTATTTATGTATGTATGTATTTATTTATTTATTATGTTTATTTTAGAGAGAGAGAGCACAAGCAGGGAATGGGCAGAGAGAGGGAGACAGAGGAGCTGTAGCGGACTCTGTTGAGAGCAGCAAGTCTGATGTGAGGCTTGAACTCACGAACCACGAGATCATGAGCTGAACTGAAGTCGGACAGTCAACCGACTGAGCCATCCAGGTGCCTCTAGTGTAGTTTTTAAAACCAGAATAGACTACAGAGTTTTTTTCTGTATACATTGCAATTACAAATATAGAAAAAAGCGTTGAGGAGAGAAATAAAAATGGAAAGAGATACAGCCAAATACTAAGTGTGGCGTGGGAAGAAGGAACATAGGTAATTTTACTCTTCTATTTACTTTTGGGCATTTTCCACATGTTCCAAAGCATGGATTCCTTTAATACTGGGAAATTTGATAAATTCAGCATCAAATGGGATAGTTTTTAAAATCACCAATGACAAGAAGGTATGATTTCTTTTTTTTTTTTTTTTTTTTTTTTTTTTTTTTTTTTAATTTTTTTTTTTCAACGTTTATTTATTTTGGGGACAGAGAGAGACAGAGCATGAACGGGGGAGGGGCAGAGAGAGAGGGAGACACAGAATCGGAAACAGGCTCCAGGCTCTGAGCCATCAGCCCAGAGCCTGACGCGGGGCTTGAACTCACAGACCGCGAGATCGTGACCTGGCTGAAGTCGGACGCTTAACCGACTGCGCCACCCAGGCGCCCCAAGAAGGTATGATTTCAAACGAAAATAATGACAAGAAGGAAAAAGAGAGGAGGAAGAGAAAAGTGCTCAGTATAGGCAGTTACAAGTTAATGGCTTGGCTTATGTTAATGCAATTAGAGAAGTTTGGGTTTAAGAATATGAAAATATATAAAGCTGATTATCCTTTGAGTCACTGCTTGCTTCTGTCATTCAATGACATTACCAGCCTTAAGTTCCTGTTATAAATAAATTCTGAAGCCATCTAGCGATTTCTCAAAAATACATTATTCCTAGGGTCCACCCCTGGGAGTTTACAATTCAAGGGGGTTGGGGTGAATCTCTTCCCTAGGAATCTTTGTATGTTTTATTTTTTAATTAATTAATTAATTACTTTTTAATTTACATCCAAGTTAGCGTATAGTGCAATAATGTTTTCAGGAGTAGATTCCAGTGATTCATCCCCTGTGTATAACGCCCAGTGCTCATCCCAACAAGTGTCTTCCTTAATGCCCATTACCCATTTATCCCATCCCCCCTCACCCCAAACTCCTCCAGCAGCCCTCAGTTTGTTCTTTGTATTTAAGAGTCTCTTATGTTTTGTCCCCCTCTCTGTTTTTATATTCTTTTTGCTTTCCTTCCCTTATGCTCATCTGTTTTGTATATTAAAGTCCTCATATGAGTGAAGTCACATGATATTTGTCTTTCTCTGACTGACTTAATTCACTTAGCATAATACCTTCTAGTTCCATCCACGTTGCTGCAAATGGTAAGATTTCATTCTTTTAGATTGCCAAGTAATACTCCATTGTATATATGTATATGTAACACATCTTTATCCATTCATCTGTCAGTGGACATTTGGGCTCTTTCCATACATTGGCTATTATCAATAATGCTGCTATGAACATGGGGGTGCATGTGTCCCTTCGAAACACCACACCTGTATCCCTTGGATAAATACCTAGTAGTGCAATTGCTGGGTCGTAGGGTAGTTCTATTTTTAATTTTTTGAGGAACCTCCATACTGTTCTCCAGAGTGGCTGCAGCAGTTTCTTTGTGTTTTAAACATATTCCTTGTGTGATCCTGTGGTTGGGAATCCCTGCACGAAGTCAGGGAGTTTACCTCTCCTGAGACCAGCACCCTTGAACTTCTGGAGGGGAGGGACCTCTCATCTGCCCCTGGGTCACTACTGCTTCTGCAGTCTTGCTTCAGCTGCTGTGGTTGTGGTTGTCCACCTGAGGGTATGTGTGCAGAATCTAGAACACTCACACGAGCAGCTAACAGACTGGCCCTTTTCTGGCTGTTTTGCCTCCACTGACTGAGTCAAACTCCCAAAGCTGTGTCAGGCTGGGCTGGGATCCTCCCAGGCCACAGTCCTCACCATGGTACATTGGCTTAGTGTCACCACCGACTCAGAACCTCTCATCCCAGGGGTCATTATCCTGCAGGCTCCTTTTATAATGTTCTGCACTTCCTCCCCATTGATGCAAGCTCTCAATGCTCAACCTCCCTTCCAAACATCTTTTCGGTTCCCCTGGAAGTCCCATTGGGTTATAAACAAATGCCTCCATTTACCCATTCTCTGCTGAGGCATTCTCTGTATCTCCTATTTTGTTTTGTTTTTTAAATCTAACTTTCTCCTGAGGTCACTTCTGTGGACCTCGTTTGTTCAGATCTCAAGTGACCAGTAGGTGGTGTTAATATTCATCTGGGATCCCTCTCTCATTTTCCACCATTTCACTTACATTTTGGGGTCATGACAAAAATTCCTAAGGAAAACAAGGATGCTGTTTGATTTTGAGAATCATGGCATCTAGCTCAGTGTCTTTTTGTCATTGGTGTTATATAATGATCGACTCTGAGTGATTTCTCAGATATCTTAAGAGTCAAGTGGCTTATACATATTCTTTCTCTCTACTCTGACTGCTCCATGTCAGCCACCCTGGGTGACCTCATGGGCTTAGTGGATAGCCTGTCTCTTAGTCACACTGACCCTGCTCTCCTCCCTCTCCCTCTCCACCATCTTCACCACCCGAGAGGAGATTGCATTGCAACATCCAGTGCTGGAAAATGCCAGTATAGGCTAGCAATTCCATTGATTCCTATTAGTGGTAAGGTTGAGAATGCCTTCGGCTTGGGAGTTTCTCAGAGCTAATAGAAGGGGACCAAAACACAGGCAGCCCTGATATAGGACATAAGCTAAAGGACTAAATGAGCTTCTTGAGGTTTTTATGTTATCCAATTCAGCTCCCTGGTGTTGGAGAGAGGACTGTGTGTGTGTGGTGGTGGTGGGTGGGTGGGGAGGGGTGTAGAGCTAGGAAGACGAGCTAGGCTTTCCTCGGCTCCTCTGGTAATCTATTGTTTTGGCCACTTCAACTCCTTTGTGGAAAGTGGCTTGGTGTGTGTGTGTGTGTGTGTGTGTGTGTGAGAGAGAGAGAGAGAGAGAGAGAGAGAGAGACAGAGAGAGACAGAGAGACAGAGAGACAGAGAGAGAAAGAGATACAAGTTTCATGGCAGGAAACTGGATAGAGCTGAATCCACAGCAAAGAGAAGGAAACTCCCAACATTTCCAAAACATGGAAGCCATGCACCAGAAAGTGATGCACCAAACACTATTGCCTACAAGTTTCTTGGCTTCCTTGACTCTTCTGAAACAGTATACTTCTAGTCTCAAATACACAACCTTCCATTTTTATGCCCCTACTTCCTTCCTCATACACAGTACATCTACTGTTGGATCTCTTTGAGTGCTCCAATATGTTGACACTCTTATTGTGTCCCAGTCATTCTGCCCATTCTGGATTTATTTCCTTACCTATTTGGACTAGACCACATGATTTACCACTTTAATAAGTCACTTTCCAGCATCCTTGAGTGCCTCAATGACTTGTCCTTTTACTTCTTCATCCACTCCTAGAAATCCCCAACTCTGGGTCAATCCAACCATCCATATTCTCTCCTCTTACTATATATAGCCTTCGAGGTACTAGATGGGCAAAAATCACAAATGTATTACTAAGAATTTCAGCTAAACCCATGTATACTTCCCTCTTTTAATCCCCTGTGACTCTTCCAAACATTTGCCACTTTCCTTAAACTTACCTTAGCACACCCCTTCTCTTCTTGCTGCACAAGTCCTTGCTCCCACTACATGGAGACTATCAAGACCCTCAAAAATAAATTTTGCGTCCTCTTGCCTCTGAACCTATCTGCACATATGCATCTTTGCTTTTTTGTTTTCTGCCTCTTCTCAAGCAAATACCTTGATCTATATCTAAACTCTCTTCCACAGTTTAATAAATCCTTATTATTTTTTTAAATGTTTATTTATTTTTGAGAGGGGGGCAGGGGCAGAGAGAGGGGGAGACAGAATCTGAAGGAGGCTTCAGGCCCTGAGCTGTCAGCACAGAGCCCGATGTGGGGCTCGAACCCATGAGCTATGAGTTCATGACCTGAGCCAAAGTCAGACGCTTCACCGACTGAGCCATCCAGGAGCCCCAATAAATCTTTATATCAACATCAAATATGTATGCCTTAGAAAGATATTTATTAAACACCAGTTACCAGGTTGGACAATTGGGATAGAGCGTTAAATGGAACCCAGCTGCAATAGATGTCTGTTGAATTACTTTTCTGGGGTCCTTAAAGTGCTGCAGCTTCTAGTTCCATTCCTGAGGTCTGGCTGCATCCTCATCCTGAGATTCCAGGGTCCTTCCAAAAACAATTTCTTTCTGCTCAAGACAGTATTTTGTGTTGGGTTTCTGTCACTTGCAACCCAAAAACAAAATCCTGTCACTCTTGCTGGAAAGTTGGACTGCCTTGTTTTGTGACTGCTGTCTGTTGGGGCACATTGTCCTTTGAGGAGAGAGCACTGGGTAGCAAATGTCAGGATGTTGTTTCTTATTTTCATTCTTCATTAAGGTGTTGCAAGGACAACACAGGCTCAAATACAGCTGAAAGCTGCCTGGAAACCACAGGGCCAGGGTGTAACTCTATTCTGCGAAGTCCTTTTTGCATATTGCTAGTTCCTTGAGACTACTGAGGTCAGATAATCATGGGCCTTGCTGAATGACAGCTGCCAAATTATCTACTACACTGCTTCTAAGCTATCAATTATCCCCTTGCTCTCTTGAATCTTCAACACTTCCTTCTCTATTGGCTCCTTGGATCGGCACTTAAATTCACTCGCCTCTTAACAAAATCCATTCTAGATTCCCCAACTCTTTCTTCCCATTATAGGTAAACACCTTGAGGAAGATGTTCATACTCAGTGACAAGCCATAGCAATCAAGTGACCGTACTCTACCCTACAACTCCTCTTGCTGAGGTTGTCTATGATCACCTTATCACTAAAGGCAACAGATGTTTTCCAGGTCTACCTTACTTGACCTCTCAGGAACATGCGACACTATTGACCACTCCTGCATTCCTGAAGCACTTTCTTTTCTTGGCTTCTGTTACACTACATGCTTCTGGTTATCTTTTTATATGTCTGCTTGTTTCTTTGCAAGTTCCTTTTCTTATTTTGTACCTTAAATGTGTTGGTGTTCCCTGGGTTTGGTCCTAGTCCTAAATCTTCCTCTCTGGTCTGAAACTTTCCTGGGGCAATCTCAACTATTTCCTTGGCATTACTGCCTATACTGGAATGTAAAACAACCCCCCCACCCCCAACAATAATCCCTTAGAAAAGGGGTTATATTCTGATTTTATATTCCGATCTTTAAAAAGCCCTTCATAGGGGCGCCTGGGTAGCTCAGTTGGTCAAGCGTCTGACTCTTAATTTTGGCTCGGGTCGTGATCTCACAGTTTCGTGGGTTTGAGCCCGGCGTCAGGCTTTGCGCTGGCAACTCGAAGTCTGCTTAGGATTCTCCCTCTCTCTTTCTGCCCCTTCCCCACGCACGCTGTCTCTGTCTCTCTCAAAATAAGTAAATAAACTTTAAAAAAATAAAAAAAAATTCCTTCATCTTACTGGATGTTCTCTCAATTATTTTGAACATCAAAATGCTCTTTGGGGGAATATGCATTAGCATGAAGTAATCTCATTCAATGTTCATATAGAAGCCATCTGACAAAATTGGTAAGAAAGGAAACAAAAAATTTAACACCGATTTAGAAATTACTTCCAGGAAAACACCTTCAAATTTGCCAAGTGTCGGATGTCCTTGTAAACAAGCCCTTAAGAGTCATTATGAAAAAATATATAAGTTAATATGAGTACAGGGTGAATGATGTAGTGTGATTAGATACTCTGGCCTGGAATAAAATTCCCAGTGATAACGTCAGGTATCAAGTCAAAAATTTAGGTGGAAGTAAAGATCATCTGTCTTGGGAAACCGTGTCAGAGACTCAAAATGTGACTCTGGTGACAATAAAAACACTGTGAAGAGCTTCAATAAAATCATTTTAAAAATTATATTTCCCAAATAAAGTGTGTAAGCATAATTAACACATTAAATATTGTCAGTAGATCTCTAATTATTTCGTCAACATCTCTAAAAGTTCATATATTTTAGCTGGTGACAAAGTTTTATTGGGGATGGATTTTAATTGGGAAAATGGGGTTCGATCTCTATTCAGAGGCGCCTTATATTTAGACATAGTGGCATCTGTTGATGACTCATCTCTAGCCCAGTTCTCCCTGCTAAACCCCAGACCCAAATAACAAACAGTTTATTGATATTTCTACTTAGATGTCCCTTAGGCACTTTAAATTAAACTTGTCCAAAGTTACTCACATTTCTTCCCATCTGCTCCCCTCTCAGTGAATGTCACCACCTTCATTCTGATGCCCAAGCTGAAATCTGAGTCCCACTCGCTTCCGGTCGGTCTCCCACACACCTCTGTTGTTTCTGTCTATCTCCTAAATCTCTCTCTTATCTACTCACTCCTCTTAACCCCCTCTGCTTTACTCCAGGCCACCAGCCTCTCCTCCCTGGACTACTGTTAACAAAATCCAAACTGGTTTCGTAGGTCTTGTCTCCTTCCAACCTACACTTCAAGAAGCAGCCTGAGGGATCCTTCTAAAATGCAAATCCGATGTAATTTCTCACTGCAGGATAGCTAACTCCTGCCCCTCTTCTTCCATTTGGCTCAGTTTAGAGACTGATGCTTCTTCCCTAATTCCCTAACCCTCCCCCCACCCCTTCCTTCTGCCCCCACAAACAGTTTAGTCAGGTTAGATGCTCTTACTATGTTTCCCACACTCCTTATCTTTCCTTACCATAACACTCTTCACACTTCTTTGTTATAACTGTTTATCTTTCCTGCTAGACTGGGAAACCTTGTCTATCTGGCTCACCACTGCGTTCCTTGAACACAGGGCAGAACATGAGACGCAGTGTTTTATAAATATTAAATGATTGAACCAATAATTTTGTAATCTCAGCACCCAGCACAGTATCTGGCAAACAACGGATCTTCGATAATATTTGTTGAATTAATAGATTGTTGTGGAACTAAAGATATATGTTTAATTAAGCAACATGTAATGTGCAAAATTAATGTTGTATAGGTGCTTTGTCCTTAAGGAGCACATATCCTTAATTAGGCTTAATTTAGAGATGGCTCCCTAGGACAGGCAGCTTTTGGAAGAGAAAGGGAGAAATAAAGTCTTACCTAGTGAAATGTAAAGGGCAAACGTAAAAATGTCAACACCTGTGTAGAAGGAAATTTTGTTTTTATGACATGGGTAACTCCCAGTTAAAATTTTCCAAGACCAGGAAGTGTTCTGTACTGGGATCTACTAGTCAGGGGGCTAGCTTTCTTCTTCTCTACCTTGGATTCTGGTATTCAGCCAGGGAATCAGCTACAGAATCTTAATTACTGCTAGCAATTAAACACTGAAATGTATTGCCTCTCTAAAGTTGGAAAATAATACCTTTACTATAGAGAATATGATTCTTACCAATTTTATATTCATAGGCTTTATTAATTTTTGTATCAAAGTACACTTAGAAAAAATTTCACAGGAATATTCGGTCTAGTTATTTTTGGCCTGCACTTTGATAACTTATACTAACATACAATGGCCAGTCTGTTTTCTTTGCTCTAAAACTTTCTTTGTGCACTATTCCTTGAACACGAGCCTCATGTCTGACTTAGATGGAAAAAAGTGTTAATTTCACGAATTAATGGTTAATATCTCTCCGTAGATTAGTAGTTTAGACTACATAAAATATGTTGATTAGCAGTATAAACGTGGATTGAAGTATTAGCTGAAAATCTTGTTGGGAGGATGAAAGTGATAAGATTCCTAAGAAAATCTCTCAGAGATGCCTTACTAAAGAGAAGTTAATGACTTCAAATGCTGATTTTTAAAGGGAATATCTATAACGTCAGTTACATTGAAACAAGGTGAAGGATCTGAATTCAAGTGTGTGCTTCGGTTACTTGAACTTCCTCTTGAACCGATATAGAATCTGTAACTTTTTATTTGGGGCTCCATGTGTTAGTGGTTTATTAGAGTGGGTTTAACTAAAATTGTGATTTAATCACAAGTCAGAAATACATGATGTGAGTCACCCTCTTTCACAGAAAGTGCTTTAAACTTTTTGAGTTAACCCCGATGGACACGGGGGCGGCGGGGAGGCTGAGACATTAGTGACACAGTTCACAGAAGTCATACCTGAAAATCAGTCTGTTTACTTTATTAACCACAACTCATATTTCTTCAACTGGGGAGATAAATGTAAGCTTCATTTTAGAAGTCACATTATATATTTTATAGTTTTACGATTGAAAATTTTTCGGACTTGGAAAAGATATCTGAAAATTAACATTTGCAAGGCAATTTATAGTTTCCAAAGGGCTTTTTTCATTAATTATCTCAGAAAACTGAATAATGATGTGATTATTAAAGGTTAATTAAGCAAATACTTGTGAAGTAATTGGGAGGTAATCTATTTCCAATTTAACAGGTCAATCAGGGGTATTTGGAAAATATTTTGCTGGCTAACAACTCTAACCAAAACAAAAAGATATTTAAATTGTTTCCCTAGTGGAAAACAATAAGCGTGTCTGTTCTTTTAGGAGTTAATTGTTTCAAAGAACCGGGATGAGGGCTCCTAATTCCACCGTTTTGATGACCTAAGAGGTTTTACGAGGAGCCTGAGCTCTTCCCTCCTAATGTTAACGCAAGCCTTACGTTGCTTATTTTGGAACTTCAGAATAAAAGAAAATATCTGAAGAAAAATAATTACGAGAAGGCATGCAAAGATGTGGAAATCAAAGAATGAAGCCACCTTATGGCAAGCAACGTATTTTGGCTATTGACTACCCAGGGCAGTGAACAAAAATCCAAACCATATTAAGACGTGACTCTTCAAGCGAATAACCACACAAAGAGATTTTCTTAAATTTTCCGTAGCAGTATTCCCAACAGCAGTGTAACTTACAAACTGCTTTTCCCCTAACTCTGGGGCTGCCTCACGATGACCAGGTGTTTAAAATCACATTCCTCTCGCTCCCGGTTTACCGGCTAAAGACGTGATTTCGATTCGAGAGAGCGAAGTGCCCCGCAGAGGAATAGGTAAAAGGTTTGCTACAGCTGGAGCATTAGCCTTGGGCCCCCGCTCAGGCTGGAGGGGTGGACACCGGGCACCTTTGTCTGCGCCCTGCTTCCCTGGACCCGGGCCGAGCGGCGCGGGTGGGGGCGCGGGCCCCGGCCCTGTCCGGGGAAACGCGCGGCGAGGGCGGCCCGGCCTGGAAGCTGGAGGTCAGCGGCGGCGCGGTGGGCCCCCTCCCACGGGAGCCGCGCCAGGTCCCAGCAAGAGCCGGGCGGGATCGCTATTGTTTTTGGCGAGCACATAAATCCCCGCGCCGACCCTCTGTGCACCCAGGTTTCCTCCCGGAGGCCATTCGGTTTCCTCTGAGGCCCTATATAGAGGCCCTGGGCCCAGGCTGAGGAGAGCTGCACGCCCGCTCCGGCCTCCCGGACAAGTCTAGGCTCGGAGCGCGTCTCGCCCCAGGTCTCCGCAGCCCGAAGCGTCAGGGGAGGTGAGAGAGGGGGATTGCTCCCTGGGGCAAGGAAAAGGCGGCGGGGGCGCGCGGGGACGAGGGGCTGCGGCGTGCCGGCGGCCGGGGAGAGGAGGAGGATCCGCTTCTCCGGGGTTTCCCTGACGCCAGCAGCAGCGCCCGGCGCGCGCGCCCCGCGACAGTCCGCGGCTCCGGGCAGGGAAGGGGGAAGGGAGCGGGCCCGCCGCCGCGGCCGGCGAGGCGGCAGCCGGGATTGGAGCGGGGGCGGGCCGCTCGCGGAGCCGAGGGGGTGCGGGCGAGAGAGGCGCGCGCTTGCGCGTGCGCGGGTGTGCGCGCCCGGGGCCCCCGCCCCCCACCCCCGCCGCCCGCGGTCTCCGCCCCCCTCGCGCTGGTGTGTGGAGTCGGAGTCGGCGGCGGGTGGCGGCGCCTGGAACCTGGAGACCGACCCCCCCCCCCAACCCCCGGTCCGGAATGTACTGACTCCCCCTTCTCTGCTCTCCTCCCCTCTCCGCCCCCCTGCAGGAGGGAGGCGCCCCCGAGTCTCCCCTCCCGCGAGAGGGGCCGCGCAGGCCGGGCCGGGCGGAACAGCGGCGGCGGCGGCCGCGGGAGCCGAGCCTGCAACGAGGGACCGGCTGAAGCGCGCGGGAGGGAAGGAGGCGAGGGCTCCGCGGCGCTGGCGCCGCCGCCGCTGCCGCCGCTCGCGGGGCAGAGATGGCGGCGGAGCGGGGAGCCCGGCGACTCCTCGGCACCTCCTCCTTCTGGCTCTGCTGCCTGCTGCTGCTCGGGCGCCCGGCGCCCGCCGCGGCCGCCAGGAGCGGCTCCCCGCCGCAGTCACCAGGTAAGCGGGGGCGCGGGCCCTAGAGGAACGGGGTAGGGGCGGGGGCGCGGCACCCGCACCGGCGGCTGCGGTGTTTTTGTTTAGGATCCTGGAGGAAACGTGCAGGAACTTCTCTGCCGCGGCTCAGGTTGCCAAAGAGAAAGGGGGTCGCGCGGGGCGGAGAGTGAAGTAGGCGGGCGGGGGCGCCGCCGGGGGAGGGGCGGCCGCGGGGGCGCGTCGGGGGCTCCCGGGTCTAGTTCTGCGCTTTGTACCCGGAGGCAGGTTCACCCCTCGCCTCCCTCCCCTCCCCCAGGCTCATCCCACTTGTAAGAGTGGGACATTCTTGTGCTCACACAAGCACCAGTAGAGGCCACTACACACCTCATTAAATAAACAATCGCACGGCCAATTCATTAATTTTCAGGAAAGGAAGGGGGAGGGTGGGGGGGCTTGAACTCCACATTCCCTGGCCAGGGATTTCCCAGCTGAAGTCCCAGGGAAGCGCTGGCTGATCTCGAGGGACTCCTCGTGCGGGGATTGTAGCCCCGAGGCTGCGGAAGAGAGGGTGTCAGAGGGGCACAATTGCCTCCTCACAACCCCTGTTGTTGACTTAACTATGAGGGCGCCTTGGAGAACCGCTCCAACTGATTATATCTGTTAGTGTTTCCGTTATGAGATGCCTCTTCTTTCCTGGGGGTTACGAGGATATTTACAGCCTGGTGATTGCTCTTAACCCAGGGAATTGTCTAAACACTGGATTTTAAGTACTTTATGTTTCCAAGTGGCAATATATATATTTAGCCTGAAAAGCCCTTTTCAGGTGTTATTTTTAAATATCATTGATTATTGAAATTACCTGCATCCCTGTTTATTTAAGGGAGCGAATGGACCAAACGCCAAGCCTGCCTGTAGACCTCACAGCATAATACGTTGAGAAGAAGCGAGACACACGCAGCAGTTGAAGGGCAAATTAGCATATAATCTGTGTAAATTGTTTGACCAAGGTGGTATATCACAAAACTTGACAAAACTCTCACCTACTAGTATGATATCTGAACTATTTGCATTTGAAAGTCATCTGATGGGGAAAGTGGCAGCTTCTAATCGCTGAACCTTTACTTGTTTTTCCTATTCATAGTGAATAGGGTTTAAAATCACGCTGCAAATGTAACTTTACTGATAAACTTTCTTTTGATTTTCTTGCAGAATATTATTAGCTCATGGCTTTTGTCAGTGTTAAAGCTTTAACTGTGAATACCAATGGGCGTTTAATCTAAACAGCAGTATAAGTAACTGTTTTAGTATCAAACTTGCACTTGCACATTCAGCCTGTACCTAGTTCAGAATACACATTTTGGGCCTGAACTGTAGGTAACTGATCCAACCTTTCTATTCTTGGGGATGGGCAAGTAACATGTAACTATTTTGGAATACAAATTCCTTCTTGCTCTTAATTTATATGTAGTTCATATTATGTATGTGTTAGGTAATTGGTGGAGTTTGTTTAGAATTTTGTCAGTAATTTTGAAAGTAAAGTGCTAATAATTCAGGTTAATGAAAGTAATGTAAGCAGTCTGTTAGAAGTGGTTGAAATATCTATTTCAACATTGATTCAACTGATGAGCTTTTATTTTGTGCTGAGGAGGTGCAGGCATTGCTTAAAATGTGTGTCCTACCTTCCTGGAGCTTTGAGTCAGGTGAGTGGGTGGGAAGGATAGTCATTAAAGTGCTGATTATGTAATTAAGTAATTGTGATTAACACTAGAAAGGAGAAGAAGAGTGTTTGAGAAAGTGTATACTGCAGGGACCTAACCTATTGGGGTGTCAGAGTATCTGAGAAGTGAGATCTGAAGGGTGAGTAGGACTGGAGGCTGGGAGGCTCGCAACTAGTTAGTGATACAGTGGCAACTAGAACACAGATCTGATTCTTTTTTTTTTTTCTTCAGTGTTTATTTATTTATTTTTGAGAGAGAAAGAGCACAAGCAGAGGAGAAGCAGAGAGGGAGACACAGAATCCAAAGCAGATTCCAGGCTCTGAGCTGTTAGCACAGAGCCTGATGTGGGGCTCGAACTCACGAACTGTGAGATCATGACTTGAGTTGAGTCTGACGCTTAAATGACTGAGCCACCCAGGCGCCCCAGTACACAGATCGGATTCTTGGTTCAGAGTGCTTTTCCCAAGCCACCTTGCCTCATTTCAAAAGTGAAAGGAATAACGGCAATAAGGAGGGGCTGGTCAGTTCGGTCATACGCTGTGGAGAGATCAAAGGAATTGAAAACTGAGTAAGTGGCAACTGAAACAAGTGGTCAGTAAATCACATGTCATTTGTCAGTGGTTTTAATTTTTTTATTTTTGGAGAGGGGTAGACTCAGAAACCTTTTTGTAGGGGATTACAGTGAGTAGGTGGTAGGGGATGGAGGTATTTGGTAGAAAAAGGAGAAAATTATAGAGCGTGGGACAACAGGATAAATGGAGTGGCTTTCCAGTCTAGGGTACACGTTGAGGAGGACAGAGAAGGGGAGGAACTGGTGATAGAAAATGGTCAGCTGTGGTGGAGGGTTAGAAATGATTAGGCATTTAGGCACACTATTTTAGGGAGGAAGGAAGGGGAGATTTGATGGGTAGGGACCTAAGGAAAGACATCAGGGCAGAGCAGCCTGCCTGAGCAGTGCAAGTCTTCTCTAATCAGAGTGAGGGTTAAGGAACGGCCATTCCGTAGAATTGAGATGCAAGAATGGGGAAAGTTAGGAAGTCAGCTCAGCTAAAATCAATTTGAATATAAAGTAGACTAGATCAGCTATTTCCACACTTTGTCCAGCAACTTTCTGTATGCCAAGAGCAGAATTAGTGAAGTTTTAATCCAGTATTGGTTGCTTATGAGTTAGTTGAAACACGTAGAAACCTTTTAAAAAAACTTTTATTAGGGTAGTCCAGTATTCCATTCCTTGGTCAGAATGCAAAGAAGTATTTGATGCAGTGCCACAATGGTGGTGAGGTTAGCCTTGACCTAGACATCAGAGGTTTTCTGTAGAGGTCCTGTAGCCTAATTGCTCACTTAAGGGAAGAATCCTCTTGTCAGCATCTTGCATAGATGACTCTGTATGCACTGTTTACTTGGTGATGTGATTCATTACCTCACGAGGTGGTCTATTCCTGTTTTGAATAACTTCTGTTAGTAAAACTTTGCTTTATGCAGTACATTTAACTTTAATTTTCACCCTTCCCACCCTTCTTGATTTTTCCCCCCTTTTCTCTGGCCTTTTTTGACATCACCCTATCTCTAATTCATCCCTTACTTTTGTGATCAGTTGTTATTCAAGTTTTTCTTTCTCTCCCTCATTAAATTTGGGTATCAAAGTTGATCTCATTCTGCTTGTCTTCACTTGCTACCTGTAAGCTAATGACTCTCCTAGACCACTTTTCTTTATGTACGACTCAGTAGCTTCACTGAATAGGCACCTTGCATCATACGATACGGAAGGTAAAACTCATTTTTGTTCCTCTTCTCTCCTCCTTCCTTCATCCCCTTTCTCTAGACAATAACAAACCAGTTCGTGGCCCAGGGTTCTCACATTTTTGAAAGATTGCATGGACTTGTCTTCCTGTGTTACCTGTCTTGGGCATCTCTGTTTGCCATTCACCTAAGTTGAGGTCTAGAAGTCATCCTGGACCCTCCCATGTCCCTCATTCCTATAGCCAATACTTCTATTTGATTTTTACCTCCTAGATCTTTCTTGAATCTGAATCTTTTCCTCATCATCTCCACTGAGACTAACAATAGTGGTCTTATAATTAATCTCTTTATCTCCACTGTTACCCTCCAGACATCTGTCCTCCAGCTGGAATGAGTTTTCTTATGTCCTTTTCTGAGCTTGCCACACTCCTCCTTATAGTCTCTTATTAGTGTTCCACAGCTTGAGTGTTAGAGTCTAAACTCCTTGGCCTGGAGATTGTGAAGGCCCTTTGTGTTTTTTACCACAGGCCTCTCCCATCCCCCAGTTTAAAGCCTCGCCTGTTGGCACCTGTAATGTGTACCCGGTGTTCTGCCACATCAGATTTACTGCAGGGCTTCATGTTCCCATGCCTTTGACATGCTGTCCTTTCTTCTTGTTAACGCCACTTCCCACCTTGTCTACCTCTGAAGTTCCTATTCATCATTCCGTGAATTTTTCTCTACCATCCCGCTGCCCAAAGAGAGGTAGAGTCCTCATTCTCTGTGTTCCCATGGCTTTTGAGTACTTTTTGTCTTGTGGTATTTTCTTGTCTCCTCCAGTAGTCTGAACCTCTTGAGGTTTGGGACTTCTCTTATTTACCTTTTGTGTAGCTAGTGTAGCATAAGCATCTGGCAGAGGGGGTAACCAGTAAATGTTTGTTGAATGAATGTTGAATTGCCTTTGTTTCTACCCCTTAGGGCCATGTAGCACAACTGGTTTCTTTATATGATGGCCTTTCATGTGTCTAATCACAACATTTGTGTGTAAGAATGTCACTTTCCCCTCCTTCTCCTTTCTTTTTTTTTTTTTTTTTGAAATTTTTTTAATGTTTATTTTTGAGAGAGAGAGAGAGAGACAGAGTGCGACTGGGGGAGGGGCAGAGAGAGAGGGAGACATGGAATCTGAAGCAGGCTCTAGGCTCCAGGCTCCAGGCTGTCAGCACAGAGCCGGATGCGGGGGCTCGAACTCATGAACCATGAAATCATGACCTGAGCTGAAGTTGGACACTTAACCAACTGAGCCACCCAGAAGCCCCTCCCCCCCTTCTCCTTTCTAAATTAATTGTCCTTTATTCCTTCAGCCACTCTTCACATTACCTAGTTGTCTGCCCCTTTGTGAGTTTGGTCATCCTCTTGATATGCTATGGTTTTAGCATTTATTACCTTTGTCATCTTTGGGAAGATCAGTGATTTTACTGAGTCTTCTGTAAATAGAGGCTGATGCTTGCCTAACAGGATGAGGTATAAAAGAGTGTAGATTTCCAGGAGGAATGTTCAGAGGAGATAAGAAATGTGGCTATTCTTAGCAGACCGTATGAAAATTAGCATGTGATATGGGATAGAGAAAAAAGACTTAGGGTATGAGGCAGAGGATTTGGGATATGACTCCTGGTTCCATGCTTTTTGTATCTGATGGGGGCTATAGGCAGGCAAGAATAATACCTTGCTTATGTAACTGGATTCTCAGAAAAATGAAATGTAAAACTGCTTACAAACTGTAAAGTACTGTATCTTTGTGGGATGGTTTTAATATTTCTTTATGAACTTTAAAACGGTAATTCTGTTAAATTTTTGAAAGTGTAGATTTTTTTTCTGTTGGCTTGATCATTGTTGGTTTCTTTATAAGTTTTCTCTACATTAATAACAAATATTGGGATAATGTTAATCTCATTACATGTGGAGGCTTTGGGCTCTATTTAATAGTCGTTTCCCAAACATTGTATTTTATTAGTGATTTTTGTGTGGTTGGGAGGTATTTACCGTGTCATTGGTAGGTATTTTGGCTTCTAGGTAAAATCACATCAGTAACAGGAGAACAGAAGAAATGACCATAGATAAGATCGGATTGACCAGATTAGCTACTTGAGGTTAGGAAAAATCTAGTGTTTATGATTTTAAAACATTGACTTTGCCATGGACCACAAGCCAGTGAAAGATATTACAATATAACCCAAATTTTGGATTCATTGAGAATGAAAAGAGTTTTTTGATTAAAATTTTTTGGATATAGAGACAAAGGTCATTTAGAACCACTGGTGTAATCTTGGTATATTTCTTTCTCGTTTCTGTTAATATGGCACATCATTGTTACATTATAATCATAGTATATGTACAACTTTATATGTAGATGTTCTCCCTTAATGGTTATGCCAGCCAGGTTTTGGTTGCTAGATTATCTTTAATTAATTAATACTTATTTTTAATTTTTGTTTATTTCTGAGAGAGCGTGAGTGTGGGAGGTGCAGAGAGAGAGTGGGGTGACAGAGGATCTGAAGAGGGCTTTGTGCTGATAGTAGAGAGCCCGCTGTGGGACTTAAACTCACCAACCGTGAGATCATGACCTGAGCTGAAGTCAGACCCTCAACTGACTGAGCCACTTAGGCTCCCCTTAAATAATTTTATTTAAAAAAATTTATTTTAAGAATAATTAAATATATGTTTGAAGTAAAACAACATAGAATTAAAGTATCACTTCTACCAACAAATCCCGTTTTTACCCATAAATAACCACTTTGAGTATTTTTTCTCCTGCATTTACATATGTATGTGTAGTTTTATTTTTTACACATAAGCAGGATCATACTATCTATTGCTTTCCAACTTCATTTTGTTAAATAAGTGTATTCATTTTTTTAAGTTTATTTATTTTGAGAGAGAGAGGGAGAGAGCATGTGTGTGCACACGCATGATTGGGGGAGGGTCAGAGAGAGAGAATCCCAAGCAGGCTCCACGCTGTCAGCACAGAGCCTGATGTGGGGCTTGATCTCATGAAAGATGAAGTCATGACCTGAGCCAAAATCAAGAGTCAGATGCGTAACCGACTGAGCCATCCAGGTACACTGATTTTTTTTTTTAATTTAATAATGTGTTGGAAATCTTTCCAGTATGTATAGATTTTCCTGTAGCCATTATTGAAAATGTCTGTATAATATTCCAGTGAATGAATATGACATTAATAGTGACCAATAAAAGTGATATTTATTGAACACTCACTGAACCATAGGCATTTTGCCAAACTCTTTTACATGCATTTGATTCTTTATGCCACTTTGTAAGGCAGATGGTAATATCCAGCCATTCTACAAATGTGAAGAAGTTGGCATTTGAATCCAGGCCTTTTCAGCTCCAAAGCTATGCTCTTTATTATACTGCATACCTCTGCTGGTATTCTCCTGTTATGGATGTTGGAGTTGTTTTTAGAATTGTGCTATAATAAAGAATGCTGTCATGGACATCTCTTCCTGCCTGTGGTCTTTCGTTTTATATTCTGGATCCCCACAAATGGGGTTACTGGTGAAAAGATAATTTTTGTGTGTATATGAGAGTCAAGGTTGCATTTTTTATAGAAGAGCAATGATATCATTAAGAATAATATCATTTACTAGGACTTGTACAACTTTTGCAAGACAGTTTCACCTCTGATTTGAACTTTGAGTACTTAAGTCCATTATTTTAAAATGCAGGTCCTATAGCTTTTCTGTTTCATCTGTTAACTGCAGGGGTTAATTACCAAATTAATAGGTAATCTCAAAGGTCCTTTCTACCTTCAAGTTTCTATAACTCTGAAGTCTATAAAATTGAGTGGTGGATATCTAAATGACCTCTATTTAGTTCTTGTGCTTGAACACTGATCATTTCTGTTCTTGGATGCAAGAATTAACCTTTTGTCATTCTTTAGAGGTCATGTTATTGTACATTTTTTTTTTCTGGTATGAAGTTGGATATGATTGGAGAAATCTTTTCAGTTGCTTGTAAAGGATTGTGTGTGATTTTGTGTAAAAATGGATTTATTGGTGATTTCAAGAAATGAAGATTTAAGTGTTAAGAAATTGTGAGATATTTTAAGTTGCAGTGTTACTTGCAACATTAAATGCTTATTCTTAGGCTTATAAGTGATACAAAGTAAATTGCCAAGGTTATAGATCTGACTGAAACCAGCCGATTTTGATTCCTCCCTTGGATTCCCTTATGTAAAGAAAGGGGAGAGAGAGGAATGGATGTTTTATATTGTAGACATTAGTACTTAAATTCTTCTTGAAAGGAGTTAGTAGTTGGCAATCTGAAAATCAGATGTGTGGTTTTTTTTACTTCTTAAAAAGAACCATGAAGGGGTGCATGGGTGGCTCAGTCAGTTAAGCCGACTTTGGGCTCAGGTCATGATCTTGCAGTTCATGGGTTCCAGCCCTGCATTGGGCTCTGTGCTGACAGCTCAGAGTATGGAGCCTGCTTCAGATTCTGTGTCTCTCTCTCTGCTCCTACCCTGCTTGCACTGTGTATCTCTCTCTCTTTCAAAAATAAATACACATTAAAAAAACTTTAAAAAATGAACCATGAAAATAAGCCCTTTAAAATTATTTTATAGCAAGAATTTTTATTTTTTAAAGTTTGTTTATTTTGAAAGACAGAGATAGCATGAGTTGGGGAGGGGCAGAGAGAAAGGGGGGAACAGAGAGAGAGAGAGAGAGAGAGAGAAAGAGAAAGAGAAAGAGAAAGAGAGAGAGAGAGAATATCCCAAGTAGCACAGAGCCCGACGTGGGGCTTGAACCCACGAAACCATGAGATCATGACCTGAGCCGAAACCAAGAGTCAGATACATAACTGACTGAGCACCCAGGCACCCCTAGAACAAGAATTTTTAAACTTAATTTTCTAGTCAGACGGTTTTTCTGTAGCCAAAACTAAAAATTTAGGCAATTTTGGCTAGTTGCAAATATTATATTGATGGCTAATTATGCTCTGTAGAGATACTAAGGTGAATTGTACTAATGGTTTCTTTCCTTAGGAAGCCTTAGTCTAATAGCAGAGATAAGACATACTCAGAGATAATAGATAACTTAATTTGGAGGGAGAAAGTGTCATTACTGCTGTAGGTGGAAGTACAAATTCTGGAATCACTGTATTACTGTTAATCAAGTAATAGTGCTACTTTTCTCGTAATTTTGGTTCTAAAGCGTTAGAGTAGTCCTAACTTAGTTTTACCAAGTCAGTAGACTAGAATTCTCAGAGGGGGTTATTTTTCATTTCCTCTAAGTGTTATGGTTACTGGAATGTTTGAATATATGAGAATGCTAATAGTGAGCTGTCTGGGGGTGCAGCTACTTCCATGACCTCAGGAATCCCGAGATTGATTATACTAGTTTTCAGGATTTATTATTGGTCAGTAATAGCCAGTAAAACTGGTGATAAGTCCTGGGCAAAGGGAATTTTTAACATGATACTACATGGAAATTGGATACAGAATATTTGTTTTTCAGCTGTAGAGTAAGTGAATTAAAGAAATCACTTAGATATATTTATATTTATATACATATATACATTATATATTTATATACATACAGACCTTATATACATAAGGTATAGTTAAGTTGGTAGCATTATAATGTACAAATTTAGGGACAGAATAACAAATTATGTTTTATTGATAACCTTTTATTCATAGCATAACTTTTAATGTAACATTAAAATTTTTGTAAAATTTAAGGAATTTTTTTGCTGGGTCTTGAATGTGTTACAAGTTTGAGGTGGGGTTATTGTGTTATTTTTTTAGTATTTTAATTTATTTTTTGAGAGAGCAGAGTATAAGCAGGGGAGGGGCGGAGAGAGAGGGACAGAGGCTCTGAAGCAGGCTCTGTGCTGACAGGCTGCTAGCAGTGAGCCTGATGTGGGGCTTGAACTCTCGAACTGTGAGATCATGACCTGAGCCAAAGTCAGACACTCAACCAACTGAGCCACCCAGGCGCCCCAGTATTGTGTTAAATTGATGTAGTGTTACCTTAAGTATCCAAGGGATTGTGGGTACGCTTCTTACGGCAATAACCCCTTTATTAATAATCTACCTCACCTACATAGAATTCAACCAATATGTACCCTTACCTCTAGAATATAACTGAAGATTAGGGAGTAAAAGAAATAATTTTTAAAGTCTGTGCAACGAAGTAGGTAAGTTTCTCAGAATCCCAAAGGTCCTTGTTTAGAGCCTATTTACCTTTAATTCACGTGCAGCTCTAACAGATTGTACTGTCTGATTTCTAATTCCATTGCTGATCAAAAGTGGGTAGAAGCTATCTTGGGAATGCCCCTTAACAACAGCAAGTTGTGTCCTTTGTAAGGAGGAAGATTCAAAATAAGATTATAAGTGAGACCTCCCCTAAACAGAAATAATTGTCTCAGCTATGTTAAGGCAAGTTTCTTACCCTGTCACTGCTAATGGATTTTGCCTGCCCCTTGCTCTGTCTTTTCCCCTCATACTATAGGTAGTTGCTGACTGGGAGATATATCTTCCCTTAGAAATTTCTGGAGTCTGGGGGCGCCTGGGTGGCGCAGTCGGTTGAGCGTCCGACTTCAGCCAGGTCACGATCTCGCGGTCCGTGAGTTCGAGCCCCGCGTCAGTCTCTGGGCTGATGGCTCAGAGCCTGGAGCCTGTTTCCGATTCTGTGTTTCCCTCTCTCTCTGCCCCTCCCCCGTTCATGCTCTGTCTCTCTCTGTCCCAAAAATAAATAAACGTTGAAAAAAAAAAAAAAAGAAATCTCTGGAGTCTGAAACAAACAAACAAAAAAACAAAAAGAAAAAAGAAATTTCTGGAGTCTCATCTCATCTCAAACTAATATGGGCTGGGTTGACCCCTGAGGTGGGAGAACAGGAAATGTGCATAGGAAGAGGTGAGGCGGCAGGGCAGGGTTCCTGCTCTGCTGGTCCCTGCCCCTCTGGCTGTGGAACTTTACTAGCAGCATCTCTAACCCTTGTTGCTAAAATATGTATTGAATACGTATATGAGTTTTTAATTTTTATGTAAAATAAAAAGGGAAATCATACACTTCAACCTTTTCCCCAGGGATCATCACTCTTAATAGCTATGGACTTTCTGTTTTATATGTACAATTATCTTAACTATATAATATTTATATAATTAATATATATATAAACTAACAAGTTGGGTTGTGCTGTGCATAGTCTTCCAGCTTGCTTTAAGGACATCTTTCCGTGTGAGTACATATAAATTTATCACACCTGTTTTGATAGCCGTATGGTATTTTTATAGATTTTTAAAAATTTATTTAGCCAGTTTCATTTTGATGCTCCCCATTTTTTTTATTGTGAACATATTCAGTGAACTCATTTGTACAAATGTCTTTGTGCATATGTTCAAATGTATTATAGAATAAGTCTGTAGTTGTGACATTGTAGGGTAAAAGAGCACATGTGTTAAAATGTTTGATAGTTATTTTCCAAATTTTTCTCCGAAAGACTGACTTATTCTCCTGTCAGCAGCAAGTGAGACAGTGCTTGTTTCGCCACACATTTGCCAGCATACTAGTTATTTTCAGACTTATTAGTCTTGCCAGTTCGATCGGTGAAGAAAGTATTATCTCTTTAAATTTTATATCTTAAAATTGTTAATGGGGACGCCTGGGTGTCTCAGTCGGTTAAGCCTCCAGTTCTTAATTTTGGCTCAGGTCGTGATCTCACGGTTCCTGGGATTGAATCCTGTGTTGGACTGTCAGTACAGAGCCTCTTTGGGATTCTCTCTCTCCCTTTCTCTCTGCCCCTCCCACTTTCTCTCTCAAAATAAATACATAAACTTAAAAAAATTGCTAATGGAGTTGAGCATCTTTTCAGATTTTTATTCATGGTTTGTTTCCGAGAATTGTCTATTCAGGTTTTTTGTTCATATTCCTGTATTATTTCTTGAATCATACGTTCACTTATAAACATAAATTAAACAATACATAATTAAGAATGGGAACAATTTAAAATTTTATAATTGTTAAAACTCTCATGGTTGCTTGCAGTTTCAACTTAATGAAGAAGTGAACTGAGAAATCAAGTCAGTCTGCTTATCTGACTTCTGACCACTGCTCATGTTCACTTAATATGGTTTCATAAACTCTCAAACTATTCTATTTTGAAGGGAAATAAGTTAAATATTTTATTCATTGATTTGAGTGAAAAATAGGAATTGAAACAGATCCAATACCTCTTTTAAGACAGGACGAGCAATTTTGGTTCACAGTGAGTAAGTTCAGTTAATCAAATACTTGAATGTCAGTTTGGCTCAAGGTACTAAGTGGTTTCAAGTGGAGAATGGATTAAGAATGTAGCAGGAGAGACAAGTTCGAGGGACAGGGTATGATTTCCATTTTGGACACCTTGAGCCTGAGGTGCCAACAGAACATCTCTGTAAAGACATTACAGAATTAGGCTCAAGTGAGAAACATGACTAGACCCCTGGCTAGAAATGTAGGTTCAGGGGGCAACTGGGGATGGCTCAAGTTGGTTGAGCGTCCAACTTCAGCTCAGGTCATGAGCTCCTGGTTTGTGAGTTTGAGCCCCACATTGGGCTCTGTGCTGACAGTGAGGAGCCTGCTCGGGATTCTCTCTCTCTCGCTCCTCCCCCCCCCCCCCTTTCAAAATAGATAGATAAACTTAAAGAAATGTAGGTTCAGGAATTATATGGATAGAGCTTCAAGTCATGAGGCTAGATCATATCACTGAGGAAGGAAAAAGAAAACAGAGGGCAAAAAGACTTGAGCATAGTTGGGTGTCCAAAGGAAGGGAAATATTACCCTGTCTACAGAAGAAAAGGACCTAGAGTCAGAGATATGTAACATAATGAAGTTCATTTCACCTGTGGATATCTTATTCACAAACATCTGTATGACTGAATGGGACAGTGCAAAAGTAATATTGGTTCTTTTCCCTACTTGCATGGCATAGCCTGGGTTAGAGTGCTAGGCAAGGAGAGGGGAGGCTTCCAAACACCATTCTGAACAACTTTAAATTAAAAAAATATATATATGTGTGTGTATGTTTATATGTATATATATTCACTTACCATCCTGCTGGACTGAGGTAAAAGGTGAATGAGTAAATACGTGTATGTGCTTAGAACAGAACCTAATTTATCTTGATCATTCATTAAATGTAAACCACTGTTATTGTTGTTTTTATTTTATAAACTGGATGGAGAGCCTAGCTAAAAATACGTGAAAATTAGTGCTTATGTAATTTGTTCTATATTTTTACTTGATGGCCGTATATATAATTAGATTGTTAAATGAGGGTGCATATGTTGAGGACAAGGATTTGTTTAGTTTGGAGTATTTGGTTAAAATCTTAGAGGAGGTAGGACTTGACTTGGTTTTGAAGGCTTTTTAGATGGGTAAGTTTTTTTGGCAAGGGGGATGAAGTAAAGAGCAATAGGGGTCAAGGCAGAGTCAAGGCAAAACCAGTTGAAATGTTCTTGATCAGTAAACTATTTCTTGAAAGGTTCATTTTCTTTTTATTCTGAAGTTTATCATTTGTTATGAAGTGGAGAGGTGATTTCTCACCTGCTAAGAAGGCCAGATAATCTTGTAAAGATTGTGATGCTAAAAAAGAAGCTGGAGACAGTGTTTATTGCAATTTAACACCTGAAAATTAACCTTATCATTACATACCTGCTTTTTAAGACTTTGTTTATCTCCTGGTAGATGTGATAGGCATCTTTTATGAAACATTGATTTGTCTGAAGTTTATTCAAAGTTACAAAAAAGAGGAACACTTACATTTATATTGTTCAAAAACATTTTTTTTTTTAAACTCTAGAACTGTGGTGTGATGAGATGCTCATACTAAGGCCCACTGGAGCTGAGCTCATCTGGGAGAATAAGTTCATGTCTCAGATTGCATGTTCATATTGAATGGCAGGTAGAATGAGTTGTTCTGTGTGTATTATTTCACATTTTCTCTCACCATATATGGTTGAATTCTTTTAACTTAAAATGTCCGTATGATGTGATTTCTCTGTTTAGTGAGTCTTTTGGTTCTGAATGCACACATCTCTGTTGGGGTAGGACAATTTTATTTATTACCTATACTCTTTTTTTTTTCTGGAATTCCAGAGACATTTGCTCTCTTATGTCTTTCCTCTGTGACACTCTATTTCTCCTTTTTTGTGTGTGTCACTTAATAACTGTATTATTAGATGAATACAGATTTGGAGCATTATCTTTTTCTGGTGAAAATCATGCTATTTACCTTAAAGTCTACTTTTTCCGATGTTAATATGGCCCTATCAGCTGACTTTTTAGTGGTTAAAGTGTTTGTCCTTTTATTTTCAGTCTTTTTGTAGTCCTTATATTGCTGGTGTAGCATATTGTTAGGTTCTCTTTTTTATTTAGTCCAATGGTTTTTGTCCTTTTACTAGAGTGTTCAGTCTATTTACATTTAATGATACATTAGTGGTATATTTGGCTGATATATTTGGCTTTTAAAGCTTCCATTTTATTATTTACTATTTGCTTTGCCTGTTCTGTGTTTTCCTTTCTCTCTTTTTCTTGCCTTCTTTTGATTATTTTCAGTTGTGCATTTTTTATTTTAGCTTACCAGTTATATATATTCTTTTTTTAAATTTTTACTTATTTTTGAGAGAGAGAGAGAGAGAGCATGAGTTGGGGAGGGGCAAAGAGAGAGGTGGGGAGAGAGAATCCCAAGCAGGCTCCATGCTGCCAGTGCAGAGCCTAACTCAGGGCTTGAATCCATGAACCATGAGATCATGACCTGAATTGAAATCAAGAGTCAGACATTTAACTGACTGAGCCACTCAGGCACCTCTACTGGATGTATATTATATTCTTTTGCTCTTCATTTAATGGTTCCCAAATGTATGTTTAACTACTTTTCCCATTTATTGGACAATGCGAGGTTTTTAGAATACATTAATTCTGTTTGGTCTTCACCTCTGATTTTTGTTATTCTTGTTACGTATTTTCTCTTTATATTTAAGGCTTATAAGACATTATTATTTCAGAAGTCATTATTCATTTAGATTTATCCATATATTAACTTTCTTAGTTACTTTTCATTTCCTTCCCCATCGCTGAGCTTCTATCTGGGATCATTTCCTTAGGCTTAGAGAATATCCTTTAGTATTTAGTTAGGAGTTATGTCTGCTGGAGGTGAATTTACTCAGTTTTTTTATGTTTGAAAACATCTTTCTTTTACCTTCAATTTTTTGGGCAGGGGGTGGGAAGCACTGGGTGTAGAATTCTAGTAGATAGTTTTTTCTTTCAGCCCTTTAAATTTGCCATTCGATTGTCTGCTGGGCTCTATCATTTCTGATTAGAAGTTAGCTGTAAGTCTTAATTTCTTCTTTTTGTAGATAATGTTCTTCCCTCTTTGATCACTTTTAAGAGTTGTTCTTTATCCATGGTTTTCAGAAATGTGACTGTGATGTGCTTAGTTGTGATTTTCTTTGTATTTATCCTGCTTGTTGAGCTCCTTGTTATCTATAGGATCACTTTAATCAGTTTTGGAAAGTTCTTGGCCATTATCTCTTTAAATATTTTTCCTTGTTGGGGTTTAGTTCACTTAGGTCTTTGAATCCTCATCACACTGATGGGTTCAGAATGACTGGTTTTTGTAGCTTATCTGCCCTGTTTTGGTTATTAGGGTAAGGGCAATGGTCTCTTGTGACTTTCTACATTCTAACCAGAGGCGGCACTCCTTTTATTGATTTCTAAATTATATTTATTGTATTCTTCAGTTACAGAATTTCCATTCTGTTTTCTTCTGTAGTATCTAGGTTCCTGCTGAAATTCTCCCATCTTGTATTTTTATTCCTTTAACCCATTCTGTCATATGTATTCCCATGCATGTTTGCTTTTATGTCTGCTATTTCTCCTTATTTGGGGGTTGTTTTGTCTTCTTATGTGCCTGTTTGTGATTGAGGGCCAGGAACTATGTATGAAAAATTATAGAAATAGTTGAATGATGCTATCTTCTTCCAGAAAGGATTTGCCATTGCTTCTCTTCAGATATGTGGTTATACTAGATACACTGGTAGTGTCAGATCACTTTAGGGCTGGATTTGAAATTACTTAAAATGGAGCTTCAGACCCTATGAGTTGAAATATTTTAGGGGCACCTAGGTGGCTCAGTCGGTTGAGTGTCTGACTTTGGCTCAGGTCATGATCTCGTGGTCCTTGAGTTTGAGCCCGTGTCGGGCTCTGTGCTGACAGCTTGGAGCCTGGAGCCTGCTTCAGATTCTGTGTCTCCCTCTTTCTCTCTGCCCCTCCCCCACTCATGCTCTGTCTCTCTCTCTCTGTCAAAAATAAATAAACATTAAAAAAATTTAAAAAAAAATTTAAAAAAATTTAAATTAAAAAAATTTAAAAAAAGGTTTACATTTACTTCTTGGATGTAGCCCATTGAGGTCCTAATCCACAGCTTAAAGGGTTCACCCTCTTCCTTGACAGCCCTCACTCATTTTTGTCCCTTCAGGGATTGAATTTGTCAGAAGCTAAGCTCATCTTCTCAGGCTCTTCAGCAGTAGTGGCCTTTAGAATCTGCAGATACTTCTAGATAAAAAACAGCTTCAAATACCACATTTGTCTCTTTGGATTTTCTCATTTTCCTAATATTGGTCCCTTAATTCTTTATCATTTTGATTGACTTCACACAGATATTTTCTATTTTGTCTAGTTTTGTTCCCCCTCCCCCCCCCCCCCCCCCCCCCAGTCATTCCAGTGGAAAATTTGGTCTGAACCACCTTATCTGTCATTTCTGGGAGCTGAACTCTCACAATGCCCCTTTCATCTTTTCTCTTAATTGTGTTCTGTGAGGAATATTCAAGCTTGTCTAGTTTTTTGTCATGTGCAATCTGCAATTTATTGCCCCTATTGTATTTTTTTGAAAAATCATTCAGTTTTGTGGCTGAAACCAGTCTTCCCTTATGTCAGATTGCTCTCTCTTCAAATACACAGCATTTTCTTAAATTTGGGGGACTTTCTATACTTGAGATTTCTGCATTTGAGAATTCTAATGATATTTGAAAGTTTGTTCTCTCTCACTAAATTTTCCACGGAAAATGTTGCTCCAGTTAATAGAAAAATCACTCCTTTAGCTTCTGGGTCTTTTCTGGTATCCAGGAAGGGGGGGATGGGGGCTGGTAATTGTGATGATGGCATGGTGTCTGTGTATGCTCAGTGTTGCTGGTAGAGGTGGTTTCTTTTGAACTTGTGTGGAGTCTTGTTCTGATGTTTCAGGTCCAGATGAAAAAATGAGAAATTTTAGATTTGCAGTAATTTTACATTGCTAGATCATTGGTTTGCTGATTTGCAGAGATTAGGGACAAAGTATCGTCAGATAGCTGGGAAACAGGGAGGTTTACTTCTAAAGCATTTATTTTCAGTGCTGAAGTAAAAAAAAAAAAAAAAAAAATTACAACTCAATGTTGGCAATTGGTTGTGGCATTAGCAGTGCCTCTTCTCTTTTTGCTCCATCATTGAACTTTACTTAGCACATTATCTGCAACATGAATGCTTTGTCAGCCTTTTTACTCAGCAACTTCCTAGTCCATACATGGTTGGTACTCTTCTGTGATTTTCAGTGGGCTACAGACTTTTTCCCCAGGTTTTTTTTTTTTTTTTTTTTTTTTTTTTTTTTTTTAATTTATTCCTTTGGTTATTTCAGTGGCTGTTGGGGTGGAGTGTTGGGTGGACATCGGTTAAATTCATGAGCTCAGTTTTGCTGTCTTGAATTGATAATCTACACTGTGTATTGTTTAGTCTTTTTCATTTGGCTTGGTTTGGTGTCTGACTCAAGAATAGTTTTATTATTTTCTTTTTACTTTTATGTACATATAGATTATAAAAATGCAATTACTGAAGGACTTTAAGAGACTTTTTAAAAACATTTTTTTTAAGTTTATTTATTTATTTTGAGAGAGAGAGAAAGCATGAGTGGGGTAGGGGCAGAGAGAGGGAGAGAGAATTCCAAGCAGTCTCCATGCTGTAAGCGCAGACCCTGATGTGGGGCTAGAACCCATGGACTGTGAGATTGTGACCTGAGCTGAGATCAAGAGTTGCACGCTTAACTGACTGAGCCACCCAGGCACCCTGGACCTAATTAACTCTTATATGAAAGGAACTCTTTGGTAGAATGGGGCATTTTTTATTCTACCTTTTTGTGAATGCTGTGTTCCCAGGGCTGTGCCAGGTTTTGTTTGGGATTACAGACATGGGCAGAGATTATGTATCTGTTGTCGCAGAGATACCTTTCTCTGAGGCTGAGAGACTTTTCTTTGGGAGAATGAAAGCACCAGTGTTCATTTAAAATTTTGATTTTTTAACCCGTTAGTTACATTGTTGAATATAAATGAATATTTAGAAAGATGTTGGTAATAATTAAAAATTTTTAAAAAATATTTATTTATTTTTGAGAGAGAGAGACAACATGTGAGCAGGGGAGGGTCAGAGAGAGAGGGAGACACAGAATCTGAAGCAGGCTCCAGGCTCCACGCTGTCAGCACAGAGCCTGACCTGGGGCTTGAACTCAAGGGCCGTGAGATTATGACCTGAGCTGAAGTTGGACTGAACCGACTGAGCCACCCAGGCGCCCCAAGATATTGATAATAATTTTTATGTATGTGGAAAATGTTCCAGTTAAAATCTTACTTATAATTTTGATTTTGTTACTTATTACATATATATATGATACATTTCAGTTTATTCTCTGACCAGGTGATCATATATTATCAAATGTAAGGTTTTACGTTCTTTATATGATTGAATTTACTCCTGTGTTACACATATGAAAGGAGGATGGCATGGCTTTTTTTTTTTCCTCTAATAAGGAATCCAGTTCAGAATTTAATAAGGTAGGACATGAAACAGAAAAGTAGAAGCATTATATATTCATTTTGCAACTTTTTACTTAGGGAAAGAAGAATTAGGAATTTGCTTTAGCCTTATATGTGGAGTTTGCCAGTCTGGAAATCATGCTTTGGAAGTGGTTTGATAGATCAGATAAAGAAGGAATTAGGGGGGCGCCTGGGTGGCGCAGTCGGTTAAGCGTCCGACTTCAGCCAGGTCACGATCTCGCGGTCCGGGAGTTCGAGCCCCGCGTCAGGCTCTGGGCTGATGGCTCAGAGCCTGGAGGCTGTTTCCGATTCTGTGTCTCCCTCTCTCTCTGCCCCTCCCCCGTTCATGTCTCTCTCTGTCCCAAAAATAAATAAATGTTGAAAAAAAAATTTAAAAAAAAAAAAAAGAAGGAATTAGGAAAAGCAGGCAGCTGGGGCCAAAAGGTGGATTGGAAAAGAAAACGGCTAGCTTCATTATGCTGTTTCAAGAAGAATCAGGTTATTTCTGTTATAGATATAAAATGCACTCTAAGGAGAGTTGGCTGTCTTCATTTTGCATCCAACAAGAATAGTATAATTTAGGGAAAGCTATTAAATTGAACCTTCCTGACTAATGCTTTGTCATGATAGGAGTTAATTTTCTTTATATGTTCATCTTAGGTTAAATACATTATTTATGTAATGTTATAAACTTCGTATGACAAAGCACAGTTGCTGCCAAGTTTTCAGTTTTTAATGCAATAGCTTTCACACTTTTTCATGTGTTAGAACATCTGGAAGTAGTGGAGTGCTTTGTGAGATATTGTAGGCTATTAATACCTTTAATTACGTTAAACAAATGTATAATTTATAAGTTGTCAATATGACTTATATGAAGGTAATTCAGCTCAGTAGTTCAGTTCAGGAAATATTTAGTGAACATTTATTGTGTACCATAACACAGGATAATTTCATGATGAAAATGAATCATAGAAGAGGTAGAAGAAAATAGGAGTGAGTTTTTCCCCTCCCAAACATCAATGGTATTTATAGTATCTTGTAAGACTAGTTTGAGATCTTCACAGGCACTGTTTTCCTTCAGCCAATGGCAACATGACTGAGTGATTCTTCAGGTGTAGTCACTACTTTCAGGGCATCATTATACATCTATTGAGACAAAATTTTTGGCTCAGGATCCTGGGAATCTGCATTTTAAGAGCATCTGAGTGGTTTCTTCTACACAAAGCTGGGGACATGTTTTCTAAATTTGACTGAGGAAAAACTCAGAATATTGCTTCTGATTTTAAAGGGAATAGTATTTTAAGATGAACTTCCTCTCCAAGGAAGAATATAATCCAAATGATGGCGTAGTTGCTGTTTATTCATTTGTATTTGAGAAATATCTTTTTATAACTATGAACATTTGGAATATTGAAAGAGAATTCCATTTCTCAGGAAGTCTTTTACTTTAGTTGTTTTTACATGGAAATAATCATATCTAATGACCGTTAATAGTTTTTCAACTATAAAACGTCATTAGAATTTGAACTATATTCCATTAATAGAATATCTGGAAGATTCAAAATTATAATATATTTCTAAAAGTTTTTTGCTTTTTTGACTGCTTCAACATTTGGTAGCGGGAACATAAATGAAAAGTTGAACTGAAAGTCTTACGTATATAAACTTAAAAATAATCTTTTTCCCAGTGAATTTCAGACTGGTTCACTCGGTAAAGTTCTAGGAGTACATACTGCATGCCAAGCTCTATATTGGGGCCATGAGAACGATTAAAACTTAAACCCTGTCTGGTAAGGTTCAGACTCCAGTGGGAATAAGATGGGGAAGGACTATATGTGAACCGGTGATTTGTGCTTTGCCTAACTTTAAGGAGTTTGAAACTTCAGTAAAAGGTAATTAACCTAACCATTATGATACATGCAAGGAAAAACCTGAGTGTGTTTGTGTGTGTGGAGGTGGGTGGTGGTCATGGTGTTGTCTCAGGCCATTACGTTAGTCTGGGGAGTCTACAAAGATAACTTGGATTAGGATGACGGAGGTGGGGAAAAGTTTATGGAGTGGAAAGATATTTAGGGGATAAAATAGAATTTAGTGATGGATTGGATATTGTGGTAAGAGACATGTCCAAGATGGTTTCTAAGTTTCTTTAGGATTTATATTGCAGTATGGATGGTAGTATTTTGGCAAGGAAATAAGTTTTTAGGGGACAAAAAGAGCATGAGTTTAATTGTGGACTTAATGAGTTTGATAGGCCTTTGGGTTATCCAGGGGGCCATTGGTTCCAATCTGGAAAATAGAAGACACGGGCCGTAGATTTATGTTATCTGCTTAGAGAGTGGTTGAGTTGAGAAGGATGGCTGTTACACAGCAAGAGAGGCGAGTGGAGAAATAGGAAAACCAGGGGGAGGGTTGTATCATAGAAGTCAAGAAAGGAGTCTCAGGTTTTGCTGGAAGAGGAGAATGTCTTTTGCATTTATCTATCCACAAGTTATTGGTGGCCTTGCTAACAGCTTTAAGTGGAATTTGGAAGCAGGTTAAGGGATAAGTGGGAATGGAGGAAGTGAAGACTGAAAAGTTTCAGAAATTTAGCTGTGAAGACAGATGACTTGAATGTGGGTGAGGTCTACTATGAGTGAGGTGTATGTTTAATTGGGAGAGATTCGTGAGTGTGTCTAGAGGGCAGTGGGAGGGTAGTTTGAATATACAAAGAAAATGAAATAGTCAACAGTGTAAGTTTCCTGGGGAATATGGGGTTTGTTCTGAGCATAAATAGAAAGACTTGGATTGGATCGGAGAAGAGTGGTAAGGTCACTCTTTAACTGGAGGGAAGGAGCATGAGAATAGGTGAATATTCTTAGTAAGGAAGCAAGGCCTTCTGTGCATGAAGAGGATTGAAGTATAAGAAATAGTTTCCAGGCGGGTTGCGGAGTTAGTTGATCAGAGAGGAATCCTCCTCATATACTTTTTAAAGTATATGAGAATTTACCATACTGGAAGAGTTAACAAGATTTTAAGTTCTGTGGGGATAGCATTGTTTTCTATGCTCCCCCACCCCCCATCTGCTGGGGGAGGTGGTCCACGAGCATCTTGGCAATAGTAGGTTCTCAGTAAATATTTACCCAAAATTAGAATCTTAAATGAAAAATTCATAAACAGTAACTAACTCTTGACTGACAAATGGTAGAATTAATAAGTGAAAGAAGCCTCTTCCTATAACAACGTTTAATATACCATTTCAACAAATTTCTCCCTGCAGCCTACTAAGCTTTTTTTCTTTAATTAAGTACCTGATTTACACAGCAGATTTTGCTCATTTGAGGCCTCAATCCTCGTCTAAACAGATAAAGGTAACAGCTCAGGCATAGTTAAGATACATTGTAAGTGCAGTCAGGATTTCACCTCAGGGCAATTCACTTCAGACATCCATCTCTAAAGACCTGTTGTGTCTAAAAGTGGGGACTCTTATAACCAATTCCCAGTTATTCAGGGGCTAATTAACTATTTTATTTGTCTCAAGATTAGGTAATCGCTTTGCTTCTCACTGTCTTCTAACCTGGCCCTCTGTTTGGCTATTTTGTTAGTGTAAACTCATGAGTAAGACAGGGAGAAGAAAGAATATAGATAAATTAATGGCTAAAATGAAGTTTTCTTTGGCTTGTTAGTTTTTCTTGTGCGTTTGTTTCTGTGGTTAGTTGGAAGCTGTCAGAAATGACTATAATATTCAGTGTAATAAAATGAGTTTTCAATATGCGAGGAAACCCTCATGTTATTTAGATTATAAAGATAATTAAGGCAGTTCCAGGCAGATAGTATTATTTTCTTATGTTTGAAGTAGTATGGGCATATGGCTCACTATGGGCGAGGAGTAGCCCTTTTCTCTGTGTCCATTTTCACACCCCTGTCCGTGTGACTGTCCCCTTTCTGTCAGTCTTCTTCGTTGCCCCAGGCACCCCCAGCCTCCTTCCTTGCTTTGCAAGCATATGAAGTGCTGGCATCTGGCGACCTGGGCAGACTATACGACCAAGGTCAGGCAGGGTGCAGAGGTCAGGTAGAGGAATTCAAATTATGATCACTAGACCATGACCCTCTAGGTAGTGGCCATGAGTTTTATCTCCAAATCCTCAGGAACTAAGACAATACTTGGAATATGATTTGTCTAGAAATATTTATTTGTGGAAGGATTTTCAAAATTACAAAGTCATAGTAGGAATGATTTAATTTATCTTTCTGCTTTTATAGATGAGGAAAGTGAGGCTTAGATTGAGTAGCAGTTATTTACATATCTGTGACATGGCTAATTAGACTGTACATAGAGGTGAGTCCCAGCCTTCTAGGAATCCCAAGCTAAATAGAAAGTCAAGCAACCATTTATCTTAGCAGAGTTTTTTTTTCTTTTCTTATTTATTTATTTATTTATTTATTTATTTATTTATTTATTTATTTATCTTATTTATTTTTAATTTTTTAATTATTTAGTTTTTATTTATTTATTTATTTTTGCGCAGGGTTGAGGTGATTGGTGGTGGTGGTGGTGGTGGGGTTTTGTTTTTGGTGGTTGTATTTGCTGAATACTGTTGTGGCAGGTACAGAGTTGCTTAAGACATAGCTTTGCCCGTAAGGAATTTGTCTAATGTAACATAAGAATCAGTATGTCTCAAGACAGGATATGATTAAATATCAAATGAGTGGTACACTTTTATATATGCCAACTTCATAAAATGAGAAAAAAAAAGCTAATGATACATCATCAGGAAGACATGCATTTTTAGTTACTTTTCTAGAAGTGGGAACAGATTTGAGTTGGGAGAACTCTATATCTGGAAGTACATACTGGTGATTATTGGCCACTAGGTAAGAGATGATGGGAGGCTATTTCTTAGTGGAAGCTGTCCATGAGGAGATGAAGCCAGTTGATGTCTTTTTTGTGCATGTGATGCCTTGTCAGCAGCTAAGGAATTCATTCAGCCCATTCAGTTAAGTTGAATAGTGCCGACCTATCGTAAAATTATTTTACCCATCTGTGTGTTTGCATTGTGAAACTCATAAATTCCAGAATTTTTTTTTTTTTTTAACTGGAAGGGTACCTTTAAGATCATCTGCTTTACCTCTTCCCTTCTTTCTGGTCCAGAGAGGTTGCATCACTTGATTAGGTCACACATTAGTTGAACTGTAACTGGCACGAAGGCGTGTCCCCTAGCAAGTTGTACCTTATTTTTCTCTCCGTTGAATTTCTTTTCTTGCTAAATTTAGCAAGACGTTCCCCACGTAAAAAATAAATGTCACATGTTTACACAAATTTGGGGCATAGATGAGTGTGGAAGGAGAGGGTAGAAATCCGGGGAGGGAAATGGTGAAATGTTGCTTCCAGTAAATTTAGTAGAAGTACGGAGAACCAAGAATGTAGGTACAGTTCTGGTCTCCCTTTTGGCCACTTTTGGTTTGTGATGGTGTAACTTTGCCTGCAAATAGCCATGATGAATATCTTCCTTTTTATCAGCAACATGGACGTATGAATAGATCCTGTGACATATCTAGCTGAAAGAAGCTGTGAAGATAATGACACTTAGTATATATTACTTACCCTGCTCTCAAAGTACTTGTAATCTCTTTGAGAGATACTGCCTTCAGAAGGTTTATAGTCAGATGGGGGTTAAAGCGCCTAAAGAAGTTAAATAACAATACTGAATGTCTTTGTTCCAAGTGAATGCTGATTACAGTTTTCCCGGTGTCTAGAATGGCGCTCAGACACATAACTTATTGGCAGTGAGTGTTGGTTGGGTGGCTACATAGAGGCACTGACAGTAAACATGGTGGGGGCTCGGAGGGCTATGGCAGTTGGAGAAGGCCTAGGATCTCCTACAGCGTGAGGGGTAAGTACTTCATTCCGTCTGATCCTGTGTTTCTAGCTTCTGACCTCAGCACTTCCCCACTACCTTCTCAGAACCTGAGGCAGTCTCTTCCTTTGGATAACTGATTTTTTTCTTTGCCTGACTTCTCACTTTTATTTTGCCACTGCTTTGGCCACCTCCTTAACTCTTCCTTTCTTCTCTCCTCAGGGTTTAGAAGGATCATGTTTTGGTTTCTAAGTTGATTGTGTTTTCTTAGGTCTCAGTTCCCTCTTCCCCTGAAGGGGTAAGGTACTATCTGGGAAAGACCTTAGTTATCGGAAAAAGTTCAGAAACATCTTGTATGGTTCTTAAGAGGAAAATTCTGTGGGATAAGTGATATCTTACAATAACATAGCATTTTTTTAAGCCACATTTTCAGGCTGTCATAAATACATTTTAATTGGCTGCATTTTAAAAAACAAACTAGTTATGTTCTCCACCCTCTTCAATTTTGGCAGTATAAAGGCCTGTTTCACAGAACACATAAACAAGTAAGTACAAGGCAGCTTGTGTGAATGAAGTTCTGCTGTATAGCACAGTGACTTTCCCTAATTTAAGATGTAGCTCTTGGCAACTTCAAATAATTTGTGTTCTCTGAGGGAGAAGTCCAGTCTATTTAGCTGTGTTTAATGAAAGCTAATTATGATTCTCCAATGGGAAATAGACTCTCAGATTCATTTATTCACTCAGCACGCATTTATTGAGTAGCTACCATGTGCCAGGCACTGTGCTAGGAGGTTATGGGAGAATATAAGAGTATTCAGTCTAATAAAGGGTGTATCATGTATAAAAATGATAATGCTGTGTTGAACGTGATGTATGCCATGAAAAGGGTATAGAGTGCTCTGGGAGTTCTTATTTACTTATTTTTGAGAGTGTGAGCGAGTGCACATAGGCTGGGGAGAAGGGGCAAGAGGGAGAGAAAGAATCCCAGGCGCTTCCCGGGCGTGGGGCCTGATGCGGGGCTCGATCCCACAACCCTGGGATCATGACCTGAGCTGAAGCCAAGAGTCGATGCTTAACTGACTGAGCCACCCAGGTGCCCCAGTAGGAGTTCTAAAGATGGAGAATTTACTTCCAGACACATTAACTTAGGGTAAACTTTGCCGGGGTGGTAGAATTGGAGATGGACCATGAAGGCTGAGTACATGGTCCTGCATCGGCAGTACAGGCTGTTGCAGGCTGTTGGCCCTGGCTAGGTAGAGGATGTGGACTTGTGGAGATGGGAAGGGAGAGAGGAAATAAAATGGGCAAATGTTGGTGAGCAGGACAGCATTGGTGATACGGTCAACAGAAAGTAGTTTACTTTGAGATTCAGTGTATTAACATAAAGTGGCACAAGATAGGGATGGAAAGTTTCGGTGCTTGGTCTGACAATTGGGTATATTATGAATTGGAAGGGTGGATTAAGTCTAGGCTATTTATCAAAAATTAGTGTTTTGTGGGCCATTGTTCCACTAGTCTAGGAGTTAAGTTTTATCATGAAGAAAAAGTGTTCTCTGTTCAAATAAGAGAATCCTGCAGGAGAGGGAGAAAGATTGATATTTTAGAGTGATTTGTGTGATAATACTGTATTCATTTGTGTTGCTGCATTAAAAATTCATTGTCCTATAGATTTTATCAGTTGAAATCTGTTGTAGTTTTTCATGTTGGTATCTTGATTGAAGAGCCGCAGTGTAAGTGATCAGGCTGGGCTCATCCCCCTCTTCTTACTCCACAGAGGACTCTGTTAGACTGTGGCAGTGCTTCCCACCTTTTGCTAAATAAGAAGTCCAGTACATAATAAAAGGGTCCTAAATGATTTTAGGGACACTGTGATGTAGGCATGGTATGCGTAGCTGTTGGTTACACAGATATAGTAAATGCCCTGTTTTTCTGCTGTGTTGATACAGTTGCCTATATTTTCCTTATGTCTTTCTGCAAATCTCTTCCTCATGCCTACTCACTAGCACTGTTGGGCGTTTGCAAGGTTTGGGAGACTTGAGTCAAGCTGGTTAACTTTTCTATGCCTCCGTTTTCTCATGTGGAAAGCACTACATTTAAACTGGAGTTATATACCTAGTAAGTGACAAGCAGGAGTTTCAACCCAAGCCAGGCTATTAACCAGCTGGCTGTACTACAGTATCCTAAACAGTGTGGTTTTCCCTTCTGGATTGCTGGCTCTTTTCCTCTCTAATGTGCATTCATTCCCATCTCCCCTCTGTTTAGTCATACGTGCTTCCTCTGTTCCAGTGAGAAGGGAAAGCAGCTCTTTGTATTTTATTTTTTTATTGTAGTGGACACACAGTGTTACTTTAGTTTTAGCATACAACATAGTGCTTGGACAACTCTATACGTTATGCTGTCCTTACCACAAGTATAGCTACCATCTGTTGCCATATAACTTTTACAATACCATTGACTATATTCCCACTGCTGTATCTTTTTTCCCCATGACTTATTCAGCAGCTGGAAGTCTGTATCTCCCACTCCCCTTCACCCATTTTGCCCATTCTTCTACTCTTATCCCCTCTGGCAACCACCAATTTGTTCTTTGTGTTTATGGATCTGTTTCTGCTTTTTGTTTGTTTGTTTTTCTTAAATTTCACATATGAGTGAAATCATATGGTATTTGTTTTTCTGTGACCTATTTCACTTAGCTTTATTTGTATTCTCTAGATCCTCCCATGTTGTTGCATATGGCAAGATCTCATTATTTTTTATGGCTGAGTAATATTTCAGTGTGTGTGTGTGTGTGTGTGTGTGTGTGTGTATCACATATTTTATCCATTCATCTATTGACGGACACTTGGATTGCTTCCATATCTTGGCTATTTTTTTAAATATTCTTTATTTTGGGGGAGAGTGCAGGCAGGGGAGCCGTAGAGAGAGGGGGACATTGGATCTGAAGTAGGCTCTTCACTGACAGGCTGATAGCAGTGAGCCTGATGCAGGGCTTGAACTGACAAACCATGAGATCATGATCTGAGCTGCAGTCATGTACTCAACTGACTGAGCCACCTGGTGCCCCCCCCATATCTTCACTATTGTAAATAATGCTGCCAATAAACATAGTGTCTATCTTTTTGAATTAGTGTTTTCATTTTCTTTGGGTAAGTACCTAGTAGTGGAATTACTGGATTGTATGGTATTTCCCTATTTAAGGAACTTCTATACTGTCTTCATACCGTGGCAGCATCAATTTATACTCCCACTGACAGTGCACAAGAGTTCCTTTTTCTCCACATCTTCGCCAGTACTTGTTTCTGACAAGAAACTAGCCTAGCCATTCTGATAGGTGTAAGGTGATGTCTCTTTGTGGTTTTGATTGGCATAAGAAGTGCTCCTTAAATTGTTTTGAAGTGTATATGGCAAAGAGAATGCCAAAATAGATTTTGCTTTAGAGTCTTGTTACTAGTTATTTAGTGCCCCAATTCCTTTGCTCCAAAGAGCAGAAGTTTTACTGTGAAAAGTTTGGCATATATTACACGTTGTTATGCCGTACAGTCAGCCCATAATTGTGACTCTAGGAATACAAATGATGTATTAAAAATATCCTGGAGTTAAAACATACAAGGTAATTTCTGTCAGTATTTTTCCCTGAAACCAGAGTTAGAAAAGAGACCAATAATTTTTCTTGTTAGTGGGGAAAATTACCCAATTTTACTCTTGGACTTTCTTTTTAATTTAATTTTTTTAATTCAGGTGTAATGAAATATAAATATAGTTGAAATGAAGATGTAGATCTCAAGTGTACTACTATTCAGTTTTGATGATTATACATTTTATTAATTTTTTGCTTATTTTTAATTGGCATGTGAAAGCATATTCTTAGTTTAAATAATTGGGTCCCTTTGCTTTGTTTTCTGTGTATTAATAAGATCCATATGTATTTTCAACTCATATCTTTGTTACTCAGATATGTTGTCAGACCATAACCTAGTAGTGGAGGTCGCCTTTTATATGAGCTTCTGGTGTACTTGAATAATTTCCCTTCAAAAATGAGCTGTTAGTGTTGGAGCTACATGGAGTGAATAAATTTCCTGGGAGGAAACGATAATAAAATATTCAGGAAGTTATTAGGAAATGAGAACTTGTGTTCTTGTTCATTCAGATAAGCTGCTGAGACCTGTGTGTATATCAAAACAGTTGGTATTAGAGGAAGGACTGAGAGGTTTGGCAATTTTTTTCTAATAGTGTTAGGGACTTTGGACTATAGAATGATGGAACGTATAATGCGTAATTCAAAGAAACACTTCCCAAAGCTAAGTTGTTTGGGAATTGTTTTTTCTCTATTTGAGTGTTTCCGCCAGGGAAGAAAAGTGAGAGCTTTCTGATGCTGGGTTGTATGAGTGAGAACCCAGTGGGAACAGTGCTTCTGGGGGAGCCTGATGGCATGTGCTTTTTAAGAGTATACAGGAAGCGGATGAGTGTACATTATCCCTGCTTGGATATAACAGTTTTCTTCCTATGCTTTTCTCTCATGTCATTAGACAGTTTCGCTCTGCCCTCAATTTTAGCCACTTTGTTCTAGAGGAACTGTGGCCACTGTAACTCTCCAGGCAGTATTTTTCCTTTTACTAACTGGAATTGGCGAACCATTTGTTTTGTTTTATTTGACAAACCAGGTTTAGAGTCTTATTTTTTCCTCAGCATGTGTCCGTGGCAGGGAGGATTTATCCTTAAATTGATGAGTCTGGATCCCCTCACTTATGGAGGCCCCTCTGGAGCCGGGGAGAGGCTCTAGCACCATGTTCAGTATTCATATATTTCTGTAAAGTCTGCAAAATTGAATTTCCCCCCCTATTCTTATTCCTTAAAAAGGGCCCCCAAATTATATATTCTTCAAACACTACAAAACTCAGTTCAGCCCTGGTTCATGTGGCAGGTTGGGTGCTGATTTCTACTTGTGGCTAAGGTAGATTTGAAGGATAAAAAAAGGCAGGAAATAGTAGTGAGGATGCTGAGCTATTGCCTGGTGCTTGTAGAGGTTAGGGGTCTCTTTCTGAGTGTCAGGGTCCTTGGCTCCTTCTCCTGCAAACAGTCCAGGAGGAGGCAAGAGAAGTAGGGATAGGAGTGGTAGAGGGGAGGGTGTACCCCAGGCAGGGGAGTGAGAAGATAAGGATGTCTACTTTGATTGAAAGGATGCATTTGCAAATAAGGTTTCAGAGAGCATTTAAAATAACTCAAGAGTCATCCCAAGATCATCTGTTTCGTCCTAAAATTTAATAACACCTTTTTAGAATTTTAGGATAATTTTATTGAAATTTTTGAAAAATCAATTTCTTAATTAACTGGTTGACTTGAGATTAAAGTCTTTATTGATGAGAAGAATATTTTGCTGGAAACACAAAAATGTCACTGGTTCTTTTGGTTTGCTGTTAATTTGGGTTTTGACAGCTTATAGGTTTGAGAGGTGTTTCTTGTTGTCTGGTCTTCTTTTCTCATCATGTCTTTTTCTACACTTCCTTTATCTCTCGCTTTTTAAACTTTTGCATTCAGAACTCTTAGCACTTCTGAGGATTTTGAATAACTGAACTGGATAACCACATTTAAAAATCGTATTTAAAAAAAATAAAATTGGGGCGCCTGGGTGGCTCAGTCGGTTAAGCGTCCGACTTCGGCTCAGGTCATGATCTCGCGGTTCGTGAGTTCAAGCCCCGCGTCGGGCTCTGTGCTGACAGCTCAGAGCCTGGAGCCTGTTTCAGATTCTGTGTCTCCCTCTCTCTCTCTGACCCTCCCCCGTTCATGCTCTGTCTCTCTCTGTCTCAAAAATAAATAAACGTTAAAAAAATAAATAAATTGTATTTCAGTGTTATTTAAAGATAATTGTTGCTCTGCATGGGTTGGAGACAGATTTACAGCTAAATAGGTGTGTAATGTTCTGAGAAGTCATCAGGTTTAAATATGTTTAAAATTATTTCACTTTTTCTAAGTTTTTTTCTAATTGGACTAACTTCTTGGGACTGATAAGAGCATTTCTAGAAAGTTGTATGGATCTGCCACCTGGTGGTGAAATTATAGCAAGTACTGAATATTTAATGAGTTTAATAATGGATTCTTGCCTTTGTGGACATCAGGTTTAGATTTAGAGTCTCCTTAGGCTCTTTAGATATATGATATTTTCCTCTAAGTTTTTTTTTTTATTAAGAAAATGTTACTTAAATGTGACAGAATTGGGAAATTTTGACTAATGTGTTGTGTCAATTGTATAGGACTCTTCCTGGCTCATAAAATGTATTTATTACTGAGTTGAAATAAACTCTGAGCATTCTGAGAATGTACTCTCTTAAATTCAAAACAGATATGAGCTTTTGAGAAGAGAAGATTGTTAATTATTCTATATCTTTTAATATGGATAGTCATTGACTTATAAGAAAAATAAAGATCACAGGAACAAAGCAATTTTTTAGAGAGAGAAATAAAGCATTTTGTTTATTCCCTTCAAAGAACAGCACCAGGCATTTTAAAACTTTTTTTTTCTCTTTAGCAAATGTAAAGATTAACAGTACTTTATGGCCCTCAACTGGATTATTAATAAAAATAAGTATTCTATACTGAGCACTTTGTTAGGTGTAGAGGAGAAGGTAGTGAATGTATTTTGTCCTGTGGCATTTATAATCTAGCTAGAAGCAGATATTAAGGAAGTATGTATAGAAATAATTAATTACAATATTGGTAAGTGCTATAGAGGCCAGGTACATCACAGAGAGACTTAAGTCAAACTAGTGTGTCAGGGAGAGCTTCTGTAAGAAGGTGACATTTCAGCTGAGATCTGACAGGTGCAGATCTGGGCAAATGTGGGTATATGTCCCCCTGAAGCAGGAAGGAGGTTGGCAAGTATGAGAAGTTGAAAGAAGATCAGGATGGCTGGAGTGTAGTGAGAGAGAGGGATTGTGGTGTGAAAGAAAACAGGAAAGGTAGTAAAGGAGTAAATCAGGGCCTTGCTGGGTGTGTCTGGAACTTTGGACTTCATCATAAGAGTAATGAGAAGCTGTTGAAGTGTGTCGGCAAGGAGTATTAGAATGAGATTAATGATGAATCAATTGGACAGGGCAAGACTGAGGAGAGGGCAATTGGTTAGGAAGCCATTATGGTAGTTCTGGCTTGGACCAGAGGGTATTATTGATGTGGTAAGAGGCTGACATATTTGGAATGTAATTGAAGTAGGATAGAGAAGACTTGGTGAATGATTGGATGTGGTGGTCAATTTTTGTGTCTCAGTTTCCTCATCTGTAAAATGAGGATGGGGTGCCTACGTGACTCAATTGGTTAAGCATCTGACTCTTGATTTCAGCTCAGGTCATGATCTCACGGATCATGAAATCGAGCCCTGCGTTGTCAGTGCAGAGCCTGCTTGGGATTCTCTCTCCCTCACTCTCTGCCCCTTCCCTGCTTGCGTGCACACTCCCTAACATTATAAATAATAATAAAAGTGAGAATAATAATATTACTTAGATCATAGGGTTGTTGGGAGTATTAAAAGAGTGAAGTTCTATAAAAAACTACATTTTTTACTTTTTGCCCTTCTGTTCAACATGGTGCTTTCAGGATGTATTTGTCCATGTTGTTAAATGTGTGCCTACTTAGTTGCCTCTGATACCTGCCATAGTTTTCACAGTATGCATTTTACTTACCCATTTTGTAAGTTGTGCATTCCTAGCTTTGCCCCACCTTCCACTGCCACAAATACAACCATGACCTAAGTTTTTTTTTTTTTTTAATGTGAATCCTTACTGAGCTTTGCATAAATTTCTCGGAGATATAAGTCCAGGAGTGGGATTGGGATTGTTATAACATATGGCATATATATAATTTAATTTTGCTAAATGTAGCCTATTTTCTAGAGTGTTTGCACTAGTTTATTCTGTCACCATCTCCTCTATCCTTGCCAGTATTTGTTAGGACTTACCTTCTAAACTGCCATTTTGACATGGGTATAAGAGTTATTTCAGTATTGGTTGAATTTGCAAGACTTGCAATGATTGCAGCCATTCAGTTGTCTGCTTCTGTGTTTTTCCTATTTATATCTTGTATTCATTTTTGTGTCAGCTTTCTAGTCTTTCTTGTTGATTTGCTGTTCTTTGTATATCCTGGCTACCATTCCTGTTGGTTCTGGTCATTGCAAATCATTTTTTCACTGTCATCTGTTTACTTTGCCTATTGTGTTCTTTGAACAGAGATCCTTAGTTTTAATGTGGTTAAATCCTTGATTTTTTTAAAATTTCACCTTAGTCTTCGGGCTTTTTCGTGTTAGCAACCCTAGGCCTCCTACATTTTCTTCTTTCTTAATATAGTTTTAGATTTCACATTTAGATAACAAATATTTATTGAGTACCTCCCATATTCTAGGCATTAGGGGGTAGAACTGTGAACCAGATATAAAGAGTGCTTAGCTCATCCATGGAGCTTATGAAAGAGCAACTTTACTGATTTAGGTAACATGAGTGATGAGGAAATTTGGGAGAGGTGTGGGGGTTGTATGGCATACAGACCTTTAGTTCAGTTAAAATTTTAAGCTAACTTATTATAAAATTAACCGTGCGTGTTGTGTGTGTGTGCGTGCACACTTGTGAGTTTTATCATGTGTATGATGGATTCCTTTCACCATAATCAGGATACAGAACAGTTTCCAAAAACTTCCCTCATGCTGGCCCTTTGTAGTCAAACTCTCCCTCCACTCCTGATTCCCACTGATCTCTTCTCCATCCCTGTAGTTTTGCCTTTCCCAGAATGTCATGCAAGTAGAATTGTATAGCCTTTTGAGGCTGGCTTCTTTCACTAAGCATAGTCTCTTTGAGATTCATCCATGTTATTGTGTGTATCCATAGTTTATTCCTTTTTATTGCTGAGTAATATTCTGTTGTACGGAGGTACTGCAGTTTATCCATTCACCCGGTGAAGGACAACTGGGTTGTCATCAGTTTGTGGGTATTATGAATAAACCTGTTACAAATGTTTATGTACAGGTTTTTGTGTCAACATGTTCTCATTTCTTTAGGGTAAATATCCCAGAGCGAGATTGTTGGGCCATGTGGTAAGTGTTTAACTTTATAAGAAACTGCCAAACTGTTCTCCAGAGTGACTGTACCTTTTTGTATTCCCTTTAGCAATATGTGAGAGTTGTAGTTGGTTGGCATCCTCACCAGTATTTAGTATTGTCAGTTTGTTGTTTTTTCTTTCTTGCCACTGTAATAGTAATAGTATCGTGGTGTATTGTAGTTTTAGTTTGTATTTCTGTAATGACTAATGTTGTTGAACATCTTTTTCTGTGTTTACTTGCCAGGGTTGGTGAGATGTCTAGTTAAATCTTTTGCTCAATTAAAAAAAAATTAGGTTGTTTTCTGATGGTTGAGTTTTTAGTTTTTTGTATACTGTATAAATACAGTTTTCTTTGTTAATGGCTCGCAATTATATTCTCCAGTGTGTTGGTCTATTCATACTTTCAGTGTCTTTTGCAGAGCAAAATCTTTAAGTTTTGGTGAGGTTCAATTTATCAGTTTTGTCTATGAATTGTGCTTTTAGTGTCATGTCTAAGAACTCTGTCTGATCTAGGTTTACAAAAATTTTTCTCCCTGATTTTTGTAAGGAATTTTATAGTTTACTTTTGAATGTAGATTTTGATCCATTTTGAGTTAATTTTTATATAAAGTCAAGGTCTGTTCTTTCTTCTTTTTTTTCCCCTAGCATATGGCTGTCCGGTTGTTTCAACCCTATTTGTTGAAAAGACTCTCCTTTCTTCATTGAGTTGTATTTGCACCTGTGTCAGAAATCAGCTACCATATTGTATGGGTTTATCTCTGAATTCTGTTTGCTTCCAGTGATCTATGTGTCTGTCCTTTTGCCAATCCCACATCATCTTAATTCCTGTAGCTTTGTAAGTCTTAAAATGGGGTAGTTTGAATACTCCAACTTTGTTTTCTCTTTTTTGAAATTCTTTATTTTACTTCATTTGCTTTTTCGTACAACTTTTAGTTCTCTTGTCTTTACCTACAAAGCTTCTGGGTAGGATTATGATTGGAATTGTATTAAATCCATAGAACAGTTTGGGAGGAATTGTCATTTTAACTATGTGAGTCTTTCAATTCAGGCATACAATGTGTTTGCATTTATTTACATAGCCTGTGGTTTTTTTCATCAGCATTTTGTAGTTCTCAGATACCTAAGTATTTCATGTTTTTGGAGCAATTGTAAATGTTTTTTTTCCCATTGTTGATTGTTGGTATAGGAAAATATGATTGATCTTTTGTATGTTAACCTTGTGCCCTATGACCTTGCTTTCTTAACTCATTTAATAGTTCTGAAAGCTTTTTTGTAGACTTTTTGTTATTTTCAAAGTAGGCAGTCATGTTCTCTGCAATAATGATGGTTTGATTTTTTTTGGATCTGTATACCTTTTATTAATTTTCCTTGCCTTATTACTTTGGCTAGGATTTCTAGTACAGTGCTGAATGGTGGTAGTGAGTATAGATGTTCTTATCTTGTTCCTCATCTTATGGGGAAAGCAATTCAGTCTTCCATTATGATGTATGATTTTAACTTAAGGTGCTTTTGTTTGTTTGTTGTTGTTGTTGTTTTAGATACCCTTTATCAAATTAAGAAGTTTCTTTCTGTTCTTAGTTTGCTGAGTTTTTGGTATGAATGGGAGTTGAATTTGACAAGAGCTTTTCTACCTCTGTTGAAAGATTATGCAGTTTCCTCTTTAAGTCTCTCATTCTGATGGATTACATTGATTTCTGAATATCAGACCAATCTAACATTCCCGGGATAAACCTCCACTTGGTGGTGACTTAGTAATCTTTTTATATTGCTGGATTTGATTTGCTAACATTCTGTTGAAGATTATTCCAACTGTGTTCATAAGGAATTTTGGTGTATAGTTTCCTTGTACTATATTTATTTGTCTGATTTTAGTATTAGGGTAATGCTAGCCTCATAAAATTAGTTGTGGCATGTTCCTTCCTTTTCTGTTTTCTGGAAGAGATTGCACAGAATGTTATTCTTTAATGTTTAGTAGAATTCAATATTGAAACCAAATGGGTCTTTTAAAATGTAAAAACTTTTGGGGCTCTTGGGTGGCTCAGTTGGTTAAGCATCCGACTCTTGATTTTGGCTCAGGTCATGGTCCCTGTGTCATGGGATCAAGCCCTACATTGGGCTTCGTGCTGGGCATAGAGCCTGCTTGAGATTCTCTTTCCCTCTGCCCTTCTCCTGCTTGCACATGCTTGTTGGTGCTCTCTTTCTGTCTCTCTCTCTCTCTCTCTCAAATAAATAAATGCAAAAACTTTCATAATCAGAATAATAACATTTCAATTGTAGAAAACTTAGAAAATACTGTCAAAAACTTCATAACTATAGAAATTAATGAAAGTAAAAATCATGTATTTCACAATTTAGATGATTTGGTTAACATTTTGGTATTTTTTTTCCTAGTTTTCCTCATCTGCATATACATTTGTATATTTCTAAACTGCATATATGTGTGCTTAAAACAAAATTGGGGATCATATTACAAATACCATTTTATACTGGGATCCAGTATTGCTACCTAAGTTTACAGTATGCCATGATTTTACATAAACGTTATTCTAATGTTAAACATTTAAGTGTGATAAATGCCTCTTATATAAGTTTTTTTTCCTGAAAATTTACTTAAGATATGTTTCTGCAACTAGAAAGGGTTTGACATATTTAAGGCTCTTTATACACATTACCAAATTGCTTTTTAGAAAGGATGTATAAATGTTTACTCACTAATAGATACTTTAAAAAGTATGTATACATTTGTATTGTATGTATTTGTGTGTAAATATGTGTAAAATATATTAATATATATTTCTGTTTTTGTGTGTATGCATGGTTTATTTTAACTAATTTTAAGGAGTGGAGTATATTATTCTTAAAAATTTAGTTTCCCAAGTGAGTGTGATTGTATTTTATAACTACACACACTTATAGAGATAGTTTTGGTACAGAAATGAAAGTTTTTAAATTATGAATGTGCAAAAATGCTGGTAAGAGGTTATTCTTATCATAATAACGATGTGACATGATTCAGTCTTGAATTTTATTCTCTGCTGATTTTTGTTTATCATTGAATGTAGTTTGCACAATATAATTTTAATGAAATCATCCTTGAAAATATGTGTGTTGACTTTTTTATAGGAAATACTTGTGTCAGATAGACACTTTGATTTACAAGGTTAGTGAAACAGATTTCTATGGTATAAAAAAGTATGGAAAGCTCCCAAAATAGAAGTAGTCAGCAATCAGTTTTTAGGTATATTTCAGCAAGGCCATATAGATGTAGAGTTACCACAGGTCCTGGTTTGCTTGTTGTTTCTGGTATAATTATATTTAGCACCCCCTGTCACCCTCAGAAATGTCCTGGTTTGGATAATAAATTACATATTAGGCCTGTATTTATGATAAATTGGGCCTTTTCAGAATATAAACTTGTCAAAGGCCTTGAAACCAAGTTTAATGAGCCAAGGAACTTTCAAATTACTGTTTAGTGTTTAGGAAATTATGTGTGCTCAAGAAAATAGCATTTTTGGACTTCTGGTAACACTTTGTCAACCATGGTTTTTAGCAGCGGTTTTGAAAAAATCTGGTTTTATATTTGTATACCAACATTTAAAAATTTGCCATCTCAAAGTCTGTTTAGTTCATTTATTTCCCATTAACAAAATAATAGGACAGCAATTACTGCTTCTCACTCTCACTGTAGACGGTGTTTTCAGGTCCTTGAGGCAGTGCAAAGACAGAGATTTTATTTCCATATCAGTCTTGGTATGTATAGATAGAATTTTAGACTCAAAAAATGAACTTAAACCCTGCTTAATTTGTGACAAGCATTTGGCCAATATTTGCAAAATGACAGAAGAATCCAAATACAGAGAATACTCTATTTCAGGACAGTAAGAAAAGAAACACAGTCTATATAACATAAAATCATAGGACATTTAATAAATTTATTCTATGCAGAGTATGTTCTAGGTACTATCTGGGCTCTGGGATGATCATTGAAAAAGACAAACACAATTGTTGCCCTTATGGAGCATGAAATCTAGTGGGGAAGACTGAACATTTAAACATGTAAATAGTGAAATGTAGTAGGTGTTTACGGATAATGGTAAGGTGATATTTAAAATGCCCAAGTAATACTCATATACTTTACTAAAATTAGGAATTAAGTACCCAGAACTTAAAATAAGTCCTGAAACCCTAATATCCTGGTGTGATATGTTAGGCATTCATTCACTCATTCCTGTATAATTTACATGAACCTACACAGAAAATAGATGTGCCCAAGTCTTGCTTGGAATTTAATCAAGCTAGGTACATTTTTACAGTTGTTCTTGCTTATACATTTTATGTGAGTTGTTATGTAGGCTTAAATTAAATTGGGGCACCTGGGTGGCGCAGTTGGGTTAAGCGTCTGACTCTTGATTTCAGCTCAAGTCATGATCTCATGATTCATAGAATAGAGCCCTGTGTTGGACTCTGAGCTGGCCATGTGGAGCCTGCTTGGGATTTTCTCTCTTTGCCCCCTCCCCCACTTGTGTGTGCTTTCTCTGTCAAAATAAATAAACATACATTTAAAAAGTTGATCAAAATCCTAGTATTATAGTAACAGCTTTTTTTTACTATGACACATTTGAATTTGATATAGTTTATTGCAGTATACATTTTATATTGAAAGACTACTGAATATTTTAAGAATTCCTGAAGCTGTGCTGTTTAGTATAGTAATCACTGTCTGCCTGTAGCTTTTGAACACTTGAAGTGTATCTAGTTCAACTTGTGATTTACTGGGAGTATAAAATATACACTGGATTTCAAAGACTTACTATAAAAAATGTAAGATATCCCAGTAATACTCTTTCTGTTGATCACTTGTTTAAATGATTTTTAGATATATTCGGTTAAGTATAGTCATGATTAATTTCATCTGTTTATTTTTTAATGTGACTATTAGAACTGCATTTCATCCCATGAGCTAATTCTCAGGGTAGGCAGTGCATTTGGGTTTCACATTGAATTGGAACAGAAATGTGATATTGTGAGGGTACCTCTTTAACTTTACATTTTTTGTCTTAAGTCGGTTTGTATGGAATTCTGTTTGTAATCAGAAATGACTTTTGCTCCATCATTTAAGTTTAAGATCTGTTTTCTAATTAGGGTTGTAAACTTGAGGACAGAGATGGTCTTGTATTTAAAAAAAAAAATTTAATGTTTATTTTTGAGAGAGAGTGTGAGCGGGGGAGGAGCAGAGAGAGAGAGGGAGACACAGAGTCCAAAGCAGGCTCCAGGCTCTGAGCAGTCAGCACAGAGCCCAATGCAGGGCTCAAACCCACAAATGAGATCATGACCTGAGCCGCAGTCGGATGCCTAACTCCAGGCGCCCCTGGTCTTGTATTTTTTGCAAATGACCTGCATTATAAAAGTGGTAAGTACTTGTTGAGCTGAAGAAGTGCCAACACATAACCACCATCTGTAGCACTGATTTTTAGAGTTACTCAGAGGAGAGAGAGAACATTTATGGCTATGGTGATCTGCAAAAGCGCCATGGAAAAGGTAGAATTTGAGCTTTGACTGGTAACAGTAACAAAGTTACCTAGCATTCCAACAATTGACACTTTCAGAAAGCTTCAATGGGGCCATCATACTTTTGCCATCATAGTGAAGATGGATGAAACTGTCCAGAAGTCTTTCAAATAAAAACAATGCAAAGAGGACTGACTGCCCCTGAGCTAAAGACAAAAACTGAAAAACCAGCACGTAAACATCATAAGACTTGTAATTTACCAGCATTTATGAAAATAATTTCATCTTAGAACATAGTCTTATGTTCATGTGAGGTCAGAATTATCTCAATATTATTTAAAGGCTTTGATTGTGAAGTTAAAGAAAATAACAATTCAGGAAAAGAGGGAAGGGAAATAAGCAATGAGAAGGCAGTAAGAGCATTATAGCTAAAGGGCATAAGCCCCGTATCCGTTAGGACCCAATGCATAAAGCAGTGCAGAAACCCTACCAGTAATTTGAGCAGGGAAATTTTAAAAAGAATTGTTATTCGGGTCAATGGCAATTAAATACCAACAGGAGTAAAAGAGAACACTAAGATGTATGGAGACAGATTCATCCCTTTGGCACCCTTGTGTTGGCTGAGCCTCTTAACAAGTCAGCTGACAGAGGAAGCACATAGTCTAAAGCATCCAGTTCCAGGCCAGTAGGGGTGGATTTAAAACTTAGAGGTAATAAATTAATAACTGGCACAAGCCTCAAAGGAGAAGGAATTTTGTACAAATTTGGAGTACTATTTTGGAAGTTATCAGTAGAAAGGAGAGTGCTGAAGTCACTTTCTGTTCTTTGGTTATCAGGATGTAGAGACATGACCAGGATTGTCCTCAGGGAGCCAGGTTTTGGGACAGGAGAGCTAGGAACATTTCAAAATGGATAGGAGATTTGTTTACAGTGAGATGAATTTGGTAGGATTCTATAGCATCTTCTCAGAAATGATATTGGTGGCTGAGACTGGAAAATGTGCGCAAATTACCAGGGGAAAAGAATATAGAAAAAGAAAAAAGAAAACTAAGGATTGATCTTTGTGAAATACTTTCATTTAGAGAATGGTAGGAGAAGATGCCAGGGAGGTAGAGATAAAGGAGAGTTTTGAAAGTGCACTGTGACAGAGAAGGTGCAGTGAGGGTAGGGGCAGGTGGTCGACATGAAACACCTGAAGATTTTGGAAGTAAAGGCTTTTGATTTTTGGTAAAATGGTGATGGTTGGTAGCTCCAGAAAAAAGTTTCAGTAGAGTAGATGAGTGGATAAGCCATGTTATTGTTAAGGAATGTGAAGTGAGGAAGGTGGAGGCAGGAGTACAAACTATTTCAGGAAGTTTGGTAGTGAAGGGAAGGAGCGAGAGAGGAGAGCATCTCAAAGTGTTAGCAAGGATAAGGGAAACATTAAAGAAAACATTTTTTTTCATTTGATAAATGGGAGATTTTTGTAGATCAAGGCAAAGACACAGTAGAAAGGAAGAGTTTGAAGAGGAGAAAGCGATCAGGAGTTGTTTCAAATGATAAAATAGGGTCTAGGTGAAAATGTTGGAAGAAAAAATGATACCAAGGAGAGAAATGTAGGGATCAAAGGAGTTGCACCTCTTTTAGGGTAGAGCCATATGAAATTGCCGATATTGACCAGTTTTTACTGAAGTTTTTTCTATTTCAAATAGTTTAACCTGATATTTGTGACACAAAGAGGAAGGATGAAAATAAAGAAAATTTGAAGTACAAAGAAGACAAGTGCAATTTATATAAAAAAGGATTGTGTTTTCTCAGAGGCAGGGTCATCTTAATAGTATGGGATCAAGGCAAAAAGTGAAGCATTTTGGGGAAATATACTTTGGAAAATGTGAGACTAGAGAGAGACAAAGATGAATTAAGAGGCAGTGGTCTCAGCATAAGACGAAGACTAGAATTAATGGAGAGGCACTAGGAGTGAAAAGGATGGGCACGTTCATGAGAGATCACTCCAGTTAATTTGGTAAATTAACTGGGTCTGAGAGTGGTGAGGTAGAAGATAAGTTTTGAGACTCGAGGAGTGGAAAAACAGTGATGCTTAAGGAGATTTGGACAGAATAAGGAGAGAGAGAGATGTTAGGTTTTAACTTGTTGATCTTGAGCTGATGTGAAGGAAGAGATTCAGATTTGTGCACCATTGTTACAGTTAATGGAGTGTGGACAATGAGTAAATGGCTTGAGGAAGTAAATACAGATAAAAGATAATTTTATTTTTATTGGTTAATAAATCAACAGTGTCTGATATTTTCAGACCATTTATCTTGCTATGCTTTTCATTTTTATTGAGATTTAATGACATATAACATGTTTTAGATGTACAGCGTAATGGTTTGAGATATATATGTGTGTGTGTGTATATGTATTTTGCACAGTGATTATCAGAATAAGTTAACATCCATCAACACAAAGTTATAGTTCTTTTTCTTGTGATGAGAACTTTTAAGATCTTCTCTCTTGTACAAGTATATAATACAGTATTTAGTATAGTCAACATGATGTACATTACATCCCCAGGACTTATTTATCTTGTAACTGGAAGTTTGTATCTTTTGACCACATCTGTCCATTTTACCTACCCATGGCCAACCCCCCTCCATCAGTCTATTTTCTGTATTCGTGAGTTCAGTGTGTGTGTGTGTGTGTGTGTGTGTGTGTATTTGGATTCCACATATTAATGAGATCATGTAGTACTTGTCTTTCTCTGTCTGACTTATTTCACTTAGCATAATGCCCTCAAGATTCATCTATATTGTCCAAGTGGCAGGTTTTCCTTCTTTTTTTATGGCTGGATACTATTCCATTGTATATGTATACCACATTCTCTTTATTCATTCAGCTATTGATGGACCCATGGGTTGTTTCCATGTGTTGACTCTTGGAAACAAATGGTATCTTTTTGAAATTAGCAGCTTTTATTTCCTCTGGATAAATACCCAGAAATGGAATTGCTGGATTAATGGTAGTCTATTTTTACATTTTTGAGGAACCTCCATACCATTTTCCATAGTGGCTGTACCAATTTGCTTTCCCACCAACAATGCACATCCTCTCTCCAACACTTGCTTTTTCTTATCTTTTTGATAATAGCCATTCTGACAGGTGTGAGATGGTAATCTTATTGTGGTTTGATTTGTATTTGCCTGATAATTAGTGATGCTGAGCACCTTTTCACGTACCTGTTGGCAGTCTTTATGTTTTCTTTGGAAAAATGTCTATTCAGGTCCTCTGCCCATTTTTAATTGATTATTTATTTATTTTTGCTGTTGTATGAATTCTTTGTGTATTTTGGGTATTTAACCCCTTAATATATATGATTTACAAGTATTTTCTTTTTGGTAGATTGCCTTTTCATTTTGTTTCCTTTGCTGTGCAGAAATTTTTTAGATGGATACAGTCCCAGTTGTTTTGCTTTTGTTGTCTTTGCTTCTTGATTATGAGTGGACACTAGATTTTCTTTTTTTTAAGTTTTTTTTTTTTCGTTTTATTATTTATTTTTGGGACAGAGAGAGACAGAGCATGAACGGGGGAGGGGCAGAGAGAGAGGAAGACACAGAATCGGAAACAGGCTCCAGGCTCCGAGCCATCAGCCCAGAGCCCGACACGGGGCTCGAACTCACGGACCGCGAGATCGTGACCTGGCTGAAGTCGGACGCTTAACCGACTGCACCACCCAGGTGCCCCTGGACACTAGATTTTCAATATGATTAAAAATAATTTCTTTTGTCCCCTCACTCCCTTTTCAGAAGTAGGAAATTTTGCTTTCTTAAGACTGAGCATAATTATATATGTAGGAGTAGGAGTGCAGATTAAAATTAATTTGCTCAATGATTTGTAAATAACCTGATAAAGTATTATCATAACTGTTTTTGATATCTCAGAGGAAAAAAATGTCTGATAGGCAAGACAGGTTGTTTTGGATATAAATGAAAGTGTTTTGAAATATAATAGAAGACGAACTAATGGACTAATCACTTTTTTAGACATCTGCCTCACAATCATGAAGGTGTAGTTAAGGTTCTTTCCTGTCCTAAATTAAAACAATTTTTAATTCTAAAAGTTTTGACTTTTGAAGTACTTTCAGAAAATTCAATAAAGACTTTGGTAAGCATTAAAATAAAAATATGCAGTGCATGGAAAATAACAATTGTGGTAAAAAGATATTTGACTTTACCCATATTGAGGGAAGTAGAAGGTAAACAATTTAATAGCATTTTTTTGCCCATTAACTTGGTAAACATTTAAAAGCTATCCAATTTTGGGGCGCCTGGGTGGCTCAGTCGGTTAAGCGGCTGACTTCGGCTCAGGTCATGATCTTGCGGTCCGTGAGTTCGAGCCCCGCGTCGGGCTCTGGGCTGATGGCTCAGAGCCTGGAGCCTGTTTCAGATTCTGTGTCTCCCTTTCTCTCTGCCCCTCCCCCGTTCATGCTCTGTCTCTCTCTGTCTCAAAAAGAAATAAACATTAAAAAAAAGTTTTTTTTAAAGTAAAAAAATAAAAGTTATCCAATTTTGACAAAGGAAAGGGAAAATCTATCTTATATACTATTAAAGGGACTATAAATTGACACAGCCTTTTTTGTAGGTGGTGGTATTTATCAGGATTTAAGGTGTGCATTGTTTTTGACTCAGTAATTTTGCTTCTGGAAATCTCTCTCTTACCATTTGCAAGGGGTTATAGGTACAAGGATGCTCAATGAAGCATTGTTTATAGTTGCAAAAGAATTGGAGATGACTTAAACATAACCGGTAGATGTAGCTCTCTTTTGTAGTGTGACCATATGTCCCAGTTAGCTTGGGATGGGTCTGATTTACACCTGTGCCACTGGCATAATTGTTAAGAGCACTTTCTTTCACTCTCAGTAGTGTCCTGTTTTGGATAACTTCTGTGTTTATCGTATGTATACACTAATAGCATGGATCACTGTGCATCTGTGAAAAGAATGAACTATATGCACTGACATGGAACTATAGTCAAGATACATTAAGTGAGAGAAATGAGTTGCAGTACAGTATATATCACCGCTTTTGTTTTGTTTTGTTTTGTTTTTTAAAGTAAAACTCCTAAACTGTGTGTGTGTGTGTGTGTGTGTGTGTGTGTGTGTGTGTGTGTGTGAATGAAACACAGAGAGAGAATCTGTTGAAAAGGTGTGGAAGAATTCACACTAATTTGTTAATATGATAACCACTGGAGAGAGGTGTCAGCCCCATGAATAAGCATTATGTTTATTATTTTTTAAAGAACCTTGATGAAGTATCTCTAAGGTATCAAAAACAGTTATGGTAATACTTTATCATAACAACAAAATGGAACTGTTGATTGCCTGCAGATGCTATAATTTTTAACTAGAAAACATTAATAATTTACCAATATAAAATTTTTAACTTAATGTATTTTGTCCTTGTAGATAATAACTTATATTTTTAAAAATGTACTCATGGAAATTTAAAAAGTTATTACTATCATTCTACCACTACACATCAACAAAATTTTTAGATTACATCCTGTTCCTTTTATTTGTATATACATAATTCTTACATAGTTATAATCCAAGTGCAGTTATAATTTCATATACATATATATATTTTAAGATTACACACTATAGTATATTTTTGCTACAATCTAGTAGTTTTCTTGAATGCTTACTGTGTGCCAGGTGCTGTGTTAAATGGTTTACATGTATGATTTATGCATCCCAGTTGCATTATGCATAAACTGAGTCTAGATAATTTGCCAAGTCCGTCGTTAACCATAGTTAGAAAATGACAGAAATGGGGTTTGAACTCAGGCAGCCTGACTCTTCAACTCATGCTCTTATCTACTACTCTTATTGCCTCCCTTCACAATTTTTTAGTGATTATATATTATCAACATGCCATACTTTACTTAGCCATTTTTCTAGTTATATATCTATATATCTAATTTATCACTATTGATGTTGACCTTGATTACTTGGCTGAGGTAGTTAATGTTTGCTAAGTTTCTCCACTGTAAAGTTAGCATGCCCTCTCCCCTTTTGGAAGGAAGTCACTGTGCACAGCCTACCTTTAAGTGTGGAGGTTATGCTCCTCCTCCTTAAGGGTGGAGTCTTTATGTAAATTATTTGGAATTCTTCCACATCGGAGGTTTCTCAGTTTTTAAACGTATTCAACCATTATTTTATACTCTGGGTTATAATATACTACTACTGTTTTGTTGCTCATATTGTTCCCTGCTTTGGCCTTTGGAAGCTTTTATTTGGCTCATTTGTCCCTTTGGTATAGCTCCATTTTATTTTTTGTTTTGTTTAAGCACTTCCTTACTTTCTGGCACCACAAGGTACCCCAGACTCATCTATTATATTTCTTGTCCCAGTCCTAGAATTAGCCATTTTTCCATGGAGCCCTGGTTCTTTTCATAACTATTATTATTGTTATTAGTACTATTTTTAGAGAGAGAGAGAGCATGAGTAGGGGAGACAGGCAGAGGGAGTGAGAGAGAGTCTTAAGCAGGCTCCACGCTCAGTGCAGAGCCCAGTGTGGGGCTCAATCCCACGATCCATGACCTGAGCCAAAATTGAGTTGGATGTTCAACCAACTCAGCCACCCGTAACAATTATTTTTTAATAACAGCTTTTTTGATATATATCGTGTGTGTGTATATATATGTGTGTGTGTATGTATACACACACACACACACACACACACACACAATTCACCTATTTAAGATGTACAATTCAGTTTTTAATATATTCACAGAATTGAGTAGGTATAGCACAGTCAATGTTAGAACATTTTCATCACCTGAAAAAGAAACCCTGTACCCCATTACCAACCACTTCCCATTTCCTGTGTTTCTCCCTCTACCACTGCCCCTCTGTTCTACATAACACTTTCTGTCTCTGGATTTACCTAGTCCAGACGTTTCATATAAATTAAATTATACAGTATGCAGTCTTTGGCACTTGGTTTCTTTTACTTTACACTTTCAAGGTTCATTAATGTTGTAGCTTGTATCTGTACTTCATTCCTTTTCAAGGCTGAATTATATTCCACTGTATTGCTCTATCACATTTTATTTATCCATTTATTATTTAATAGATGGGGTGTTTCCATGTTTTCTTCTTTTGGCTGTTACAAATAATGCTTCTGTGTACATTTGTATACAGTGATTGTTTTTTTTAAGGTTTGTGTTTGTTTGAATCTGAATTGAGAGCTACATAATAGGTTGGTATATGTTTTACATTTCTTTTAAGGTATAATTATCCCCCTCCACCTTACTTTATATGTTAAAATTCATTTGTTGAAGAACGTGGGTCATTTGTCCTAAAGAATTTCTTCTCAGTTGATATGTTGTTGATTGTATCCCCATGGTGTCTCTTGCTGTATTCCTCTGTCCTTTTTATTTTCTTTTAATTGTTAGTTGGATCTAGCAGCTTGATCCATTTCAGGATTTGTTTTTATTTTTGTTTTATTTTGTGGGACTACCACATAGGTGGTGGTGGTACATACTTCCATGAAAAAGCATGTAGTATGTGATTGGGTCTGTTTCCCTGTTGCTCTCAGTCACCAGTATTTAGCAAACTGTGGCCTATGGGTCATATCTGGTCTGTGGCCTGTTTTTGTATATCCCGTGAGCTCCTGTTAGTTTTTATATTTTTAAAGTATTGTAAAAAAAAATGGACAGTTAAAAACAAAGGAGAATATGGGATAGAAACTGTATGTAGCCTGCAAAGCCTAACATATTTACTATCTGGTCCTTTTAAGAGAAAGTTTGCTGACTCCTGGGCCAATGATGTTTATTGCCTAGAGCTGTCAGTTCATTAGGGGTTGCAAAATGGTGATATTGTATCATTCCCTTCTTGTTAGGTGGAATACTTATATAAAGAGAAACTTACTTTCATCAACAGTTTTGTTGCCATAAGAAACAGTTTGATTAGGAAAATGCTTAGTTCTTTCACTTTTACAATGCCAGTTTTCAAAATAATGGTTTGGTTCTGGAACATTCTCTAAAGGTGATGAGTTGTGGGGTTTTTTGTTTTTTGTTTTTTGTTTTTTTTTTTTTTTGGTTTTGGTTTTTTGAGGACATTATAAAGTAATGGAATTCAGCATATTTGAATGTTTCAATTTGTTGCATTATTATCATTATCGATGCTTAAATGTGCCATATTTGGCCAGTAAAAACTTCTTAAGTCTGTTGTGATGACCCTAGTCATCATTTGATAGCTTTTTGTTTTCTGATCTGACAAGATGTTGCAGATTCATTTCATGTTCCAATTGCACACCCGGAATTAGCCAGTTTTTTAAAGATTCTTTTGTGTGGAAAATGGAGCTTAGAGCCAAAATATCTATGTGGAGAGTATTCATTGCTACTGGCTGGGTCATTGTTACTAGGTCTTTTCAGTCAAGTGAGCTAGGAAATACATATTTTTTAGAAAAGTAAAATACGAATTCATATTGGTTCTTAAGATTAAAACTGAGGGATAGATGGTTTTTTACTTTATTTCATTGGTTTTTTTTATAGTGATTCAACACTTCTGTACATCACCAGGTGTTCATCATGCCAAGTGCACTCCTTAATCCCCATCACCTATTTAATCCAGCCCCACCCATCTCCCCTCTGGAAACCACCACTTCTCTATAGTTAAGAGTCTGTTTCTTGGTGTGTGTCTCTCTCTTTCTTTTTTTCCCCTTTGCTCTCTTTTTTTTTTTCCTTGACTGACTTATTTCACTTAGCGTTTTCTGTAGCTCCATCCATGTTTTTGCAAATAGCATTATTGCATACTTTAAAAAGAACAATATTGATAAATCTCCAAACATTATGCCAAATGAAAGAGGTCAGACACACGGGACTGCGCATTCCCGTTGACATAAAGTTCTAAACAGGAAAAAATAACTGACAGTGGTGGCCTGGGGGAGTCGGTGAGTTGCCTGGGGAGGTAAGGCAATTTGGGTTGAGTGGAGGTTGTCTTTCTTGGTTGGGGCTGCATACATGGCATATGCAGTTTTCTAAACTAATCTGACTGTACCTTAAAAATGAGTACATTAATTTTATAGCATGTAGATTGTGCCTTAAGATCGTTAATTTTTTTACACTTATATTGGCTTTAAAAAAATGTTTTTATTTAAATTCCAGTTAGTTATCATACGTGTATAATTATTTTCAGGTGTACAATCTAGTGATTGAACACGTCCTCATCACAATATGTACACTGCTTAATCCCCATCACCTACTTAACCCATTCCCCCACCCACCCCCCTCTGGTAACCATCAGTGTGTTCTCTATAGTTAAGAGTCTGTTTCTTGGTTTGCGCCCCCTCCCCCCGTTTTTTTTTCCCTTTGCTCATTTGTTTTTCTTCTTAAATTCCACATATGAGTGAACTCATGGGTTTTTTTCCTCTGACTGACTTATTTCACTTAGCATTATACTTTCTAGCTCCATCCATGTCGTTGTAAATGGCAAGATTTCATTTTTTTAATAGCTGAATATTCCACACACACACACACACACACACACACACACACACACACACACACACACACACCACTTTTTTATCCATTCTTCTATCGATAGACACTTGGGTTGCTTCCATATCTTGGCCATTGTAAATAATGCTGCTATACACATAGGGGTAAATGTATCCCTTTAAATTAGTCTTTTTGTATTCCTTGGGTAAATACCCAGTAGTGCAATTGCTGGAACGTAGGGTATTTCTATTTTTAACTTTCTGGAGGAACCTCCTTACTGTTTTCCAGAGTGGCTGTACCAGTTTGCATTCCCACCAACAGTGCATAAGTATTCCTTTTTCTCTACATTCTCACCAACACCTGTTGTTTCTTGTCTTGTTGATTTTAGTCATTCTGACAGATCACCTCATTGATTTTTCATCTATATTGTGTTTATTCCATACTGGGAATCCTGTTCTCTGTGATGTTAATGAAATGACTCATTTGCTCTATTCTACAACACACATGTTCACATACCAGTCTCAGAATAACAGTACCAATAGTAATTGCAACAAAGTGTTTATTAAAACAGTTAAAAAAATTTGCTATTCTTTTGGTCCTTAGGGCATATTCCACTGAGTATAGCTTGGTTGTTGTGTTCTTAAATTCTCTTACGCTAGTTCCTGTCTGGGTGGTTATAATGACAACTAGAGATTTAAGTTTGTTTCACTTCTGCTTTCAGTGTTTAGGGATTTTTAAGATTAGTTTTGTATTTTATTTTATTTTATTTTACTTTATTTTATTTTGTTTTGTTTTGTTTTATTTTATTATTTTATTTTATTCTATTTTATTTTATTATTTTTTGTTAATGTTTATTTATTTTTGAGAGAGACAGAGACAGAATGTGAGTGGGTTGGGGCCAGAGAGAGAGGGAGACACAGAATCCGAAGCAGGCTCCAGGCTCTGAGCTGTCAGCACAGAGCCTGACGCAGGACTCAAATTCATGAGCTGTGAGATCGTGACCTGAGCTGAAGTCGGATGCTCAACCGACTGAGCCACCCAGGCGCCCCAGTTTTGTATTTTAAATATGTAAAATATTTGCACAATCCCAAAGTCAAATCTATGAACAAGTTCTATTCAGAGACATCCAGCTTCAATTTCTTATCTCCGCTAACCATATTTCCTCTCTTGTATGGGTTAAAAATTATGTGTGTGTGTATGTCTAGTAATATCCTACCTTTCTTAGATAAATATACCCACTTTTCTCCAACCTTGCTTTTTCACTTGATTTACTACAGAGATAAAGTTATTCTGTCATCCTGTTTACAGCTGCATAGTACCTCATTGTGTCCGTGTACCACAGTGTGTTCAGTGTGTGCCTTGTTGTTGGACATCAAGATTGTTTCCAGACTGTTACTACATGTAGTAGTGCTGTGAATAGTCTTGCTTGTACCTATTTTCATATTTGACCAGTGTATCTTTGGGATAAATTCACAGACATAGGATTACTAAGTCAAGGGGCAAATACAGTTATAATTGTGTTAGATGTTGCAAACTTTTTTCTATAGTGGATATGACATTTTGCGTTTCCATTAGCCTGTTTCCCTATACTTTGCCTACAGAGTATGTTGTTAAGCATTTGGATTTTTGCCAGTAGGTGAGAAATTTGTATCTCAGTGTAGTTTTAATTTGCATTTCTCTTATTATGAGTGAGGTTGAGTATCTTTTAAAGTGATTAAGGACCATTTGCATTTCATTTTAGTAACTAATTCTACATCTGTGTGAAAATGGTAGGCAGTTACAAAAGCACAGAAAAGTCTTATTTTACTCCCACAAATGTATTTACAGCTGCTTGCTTGATATATATGTGGCTTCATTGTGAGTATTTTGGAGTTTGTGTCTTATCTTTCTGATGCTGTTAACATCTTTCTTGGATTTTTAAGTCTTCTTTTCTCCTCTCCCCTCCCCCCCCCCCCGCAGGATTACTTCATATCAGAAATATGCTATCAAGAGATTAAGAACTCAATTAATGAAATATGAATTCATGACTTAATATGACAGCTTACTAACATAGGCTTGAATTAGCTTTAGGCTAATTAACAAGTTCTTGAATTCAGTTTATTTCTGTCATTAAAGACACAGCTGAAAGAAGAATTCTAGAACCTGGTCTACAGACCTTGGGAAATGATGACACAATCTTTCTGAAACCTGTTTATTTTGCAGTGAGAGCTTGTGCATGCACAGCTTTCTTTGCAGAAAATAGCTTTGATATTATAAGATTCATTATTAAGGATTTTTGGTGTTATGTTCTTCTCTTTTGCATATATTTGTTAGATTGTCCTGTGGGATTTCATAAATTTTTACTTCTGTTTAGTAAAGCTGCTGACAGCAAAAGCTTTCAATAAATTATTCATGTGCAATTTGTTTTCTACATTCAAGAATTAATGCATCTTTACTCAAAAAAATTTTTTTTAGCTGAACTTGGTAACAGTTTGTAAACATATGGTGGTATAGTCACATAAAATCTGTAATGCTTGTTTTCCATGTGAAAAAAGTCCTCTATTTGCAATATTTAGAGCAGTATCAGCTCTCTAAAACATAGCTGATTACTGAAGAATAATGGAAAAAATAGCTTTCAAAAATGTGAAATAATTACTCAAAAAAAAATTGCTGCTCTTTCGAGATGTGGGCCACTAAATCTTAACGGTTTTGCTTGTTCTCCGTTCTCCGTGTACTTAACATACTCACTTTCATTCATTGAAAACTTTAGGTTTTGTTTTATAGTCTTCATTGCAAGTCTGTCATGTTGTGGAAAATGTGTCTGTTTGGCTTACTTTCTGCTGTCATTTTCAGTTCTTCAACTTCTTCGTCTCCGGTGGCTTCTCTTTCCTGCCACTTCAAGCACCGGCTTCCAGAATTGCACCCTGGCCCATCATCCCTCGGCAGCGCTGAGATATTATTAAAATGGTGCCACAGCCTCACCAGTCTCCCGGTTTCCCAGGTTTCTCCCGTTGTGCTGGCATCAGTTTTACCCACTTCAGTTCACTCCTGTGTATTTCCTTCCCTGTCTGTCGTAGATTCCATTGACAACCACTTGCTGATATCTTCAGACCTCTTACTTCATTGTTGCTTGCTACTCCTCTTCTTAGAGAACTTCAGTTTTAAATGTCTGCGTTCTCTTCCCTTTATAGTCTGCAAAACCCTGTTCTCACACTGGCACTTCTTTAAATACAGTTACCAACCTAACTGTTCCCACAGTGCAGCCCAGTAATCCCATTCTCCCTTTTTGATGCGCCCTTCCATTCTCACTGCAGCCCTTTCAGATGTTTGCCATCACCTGCAGACCTCTGACCCTTCCCGACAGCACAGCCTACCCACAGCAGCAACGGTCATACTCACCTCCTCCGTCAGCAACTGTACGAGCAATGAAGTGTGGCGCCTAGGACCCCACACCAGGCTTACTCCTATCCTCATCTTTCCTTCCTGTTACAACAAAAGAAGTGTCCTTTCCCTGATCCAGAATAATTGTCTGACGTTGTTTTCAGTATAGACATTTAACGCTTGAAATTTCCCTCAAAGCATTACTTTAGTTACGCTGCACAAATTTGACATGCTGTATTTTCATTTTCACTAAGTTGAAAACATTTTGTAATTTCTCATGTGATTTCTTCTTTGATCTGTGAGTTATTTAGAAGTATGTTGCTTAGGGGCACCTGGGTGGCTCATTTGGTAGAGCTTCTGAGTCTTGATTTCAGCTCAGGTCATGATCTCATGGTGAGTTTTCCAGCTATCTGTTACTAACTTCTAGTTTAATTCCATTGTGGTTAGGAGATATACTTTGTACAATTTCAGTCCCCTCATCTGTACATTAGTAGTCATCCACAGATTTGAGGGGACTCTTCTGCCAAACTCCAAAGTTCATGTGCATCATTCTCTCTTTGCAGGTCCCTCCTCTTTTGTACTCTGCAAATTGTAGTAACCTTGGCCTCCCCACTCTGATCTGTTTCTTTAACTGTGAAATTTCAGAGGTCTCTTTGTTTTTCCCTTCTCATGTTAAGGACTGGAAAGATAGGATATTTACAGGCTGTAAGATGGGGTGATTTTAGGGCTCATCTTGTTTGCTTCCTCTCTCTCAGGGGTCACAGTCCTGTGTTTCATGTTGTCCAGTGTCTGAAAAGCATTGTTTCATTGATTTTTGTCCAGTTTCCTAGTTGTCTATGGCAGGATGGTAAGTCTAGTTCCTGTTACTTCATTATGGCCAGAAGCCTGAATCCTGATCTTTTGGCCTGAATATTCGATTTCACCCTCTCTTCTGGTTCTGTCCATCTTTCAGCATACTCCAGTCTCTCTTCCATTACAGAGAATATAAAAGATGACCAAGCTCAGATTTTCTTTATTTGCCAGTCTATTTCTCCTCTGCCTTTTACAGCCAGACTTCTTGAAAATGGTCTCTATATCTTTCTCAAAAATGTTGCTTGCGGACTGGCAGAATCCACATCACTTGCACAGTTGTTAGAAATGGAGAATTTCAGGCTCCTCCCTAGAATTACTGAACTGGAGTCTGAATTTTAAGGATTTGACAAGGTGATTGGTATACAAACTAAAATTTGAGAAGCGCTGTTGCACATTTTATGAGCTCTGTTTCTTCATTTTCCATCTTGTTCCTGAGTGCATTGTAATGTGGCATCTGTCTTCATGACACCACTAAATTTGTCCTTGCCCAGGTCGTCAGTGAACTTCTTACTGCGTATCCAGTGAGTGAGTGTCCATTTGTATTGTCCATTTGTATTGTACCTTCTTGAAATATTTCTTTGGCTTCTGGGATGCCGGTTTCTTGTCCTCTAATTTATGTGACTTTTGCAGGCTTTTTTTCTGCCTTTCTCTTAAATGTTGGTGTTTCGCAGAATGTGGATCTTGGCTTCATATTTTACATTTCTTATTATATCTCATTTTCTCTTGCAACTTCAGTTTCAACATATGTCTCCTGAGTGGAATTTGTGAATTCAACATGAATTTCTGCTGAGTTCCAAGCTTGTATGTCTTCCACATCCATGTACCATAAACACCTTAAACTCCCACATCTACAGCAGACACCATGATCTTCCTGACTGTGTCCTCTTCCTCAGTGACTGGCACCTCCATTCAGCCATTGTTGAGGCCAGAAACTTGTCAGTCATCTTTGACTCCTCCACCGCCCTTACTCTACATTGACTCACGCTCACTTCCACATTTAATCATTCTCCAAGGCTTACTGATTGGACCTTAAGAATTCCTCAGATCTTTCGCCTCTTAGTCACTATTGCTACTTTCCAAAATAGGGCTTTATCAGGCTTCCACGGAGATAACTACAGTGGCTTCCTAACTGGTTTCCTTCTCTCCAGCCTTGTCTCCATTTGGCAGCAAGCAAAGTAAATAAGCATTCACTTATGAAAAGTAAATGTGATCTTCACTTTTCATCTTAAAGCCCTTGCCTGCTTACTAACTTCTTAGCATATAAAAATCCTTATAGTTTGGTCCTTGCCTACCCACTTCTGACTTTCTTTGAGTACTTTGCCTCTTCCACCTTGTTTCTAGGCTTTTGCACCTGCTGCTCCATTGATGATGCATTCTGCTCTTTACTAGCTGGCTCTTACTAATCCCTTAGGTTTCATGTTGGGGACACCTGGGTGGCTCTGTCAGTTGGGTGTCCGACTCTTGATTTCAGCTCAGGTCACAATCCCAGGGTTGTGGGATCGAGCCCCACATCAGGCTCCATGTGGAGTGTGGAGCCTGCTTGAGATTTTTTCTGCCCTTCTCCCCCACCTGCACTGTTTTTCTCTAAAAGTTAAAAAAAAAAATTAAAAATCACATTTTGCATAGGTGTCCTCCCTGACTGTCTAGGCCTGGTTTGTTTCTTTCTCTGCATCTTGTACAGACCCTGTAACGGTTCCCACCACATTGTTATGATTGTGTTTTTGTGAGCCATGATTATATCATTGTGTGTTTCCACTGTCAGCACTCTAAGAGAGGGTACTAGTGTCTTCCTGTTGTAATTAAGGTGCTTAGCATCCTTCATTCAGTCAACAAATGTGTATTGAGTACCCACTAGAGATACCAGACAAGGTTCCTGCTCTTATCATGCTTGTATTATGGGGATGGGAGTGGATTAGGGTGAAGTAAGAAATAATAAACAAATTTTTGTTCTTATACGTAGATCTTTAATAATTTTTTTGGAAAACTAGTGTATAAATTATTATTTTAATAAGCCCTTGAAGTCCATAAACCTTTGATGTTATTGTTACTGACTTCAGCTCTTGAAATTTTGCTAAGAATTATTGCACCTTTTTGGATATAGTGAGCTGTGGTAATTAGGTTATTGTTCAGAGCCTTTTACTCTACCTGATTTTAGTTTTATCTAGTTTCCTTGAACAGAGCTGAGGTAATGAAAGGCTATTAGAGGTACACTTTAGAAAGAGTGAGAAGTGATGTTTAACTTCAAAAATAGAAAAATAAAATAAGTTATTTTAAATAATAATACATATAAATTGTTAAATAATAATAAAGGTCAAGGCCTTGGTCCTAAAATCAGAAAAATTTCTCCTCAAATAGCTAAAATATACATTTAATAGTAGATTATCTGAAATTGGCAGAATACTTGGAACACTTTTCTTAAAGTGCTGTCACTTTATCAGTTTGTAACCAATTATATGAAAATGTGGTATTATATTTATTTAAAAATCTTATGTACCCAGAGTTTCAATTAAGTACTTTTTGTAAGCATCACAGATTTTAACTAACTTAAGCAAAAAAGGAATTTATTGGAATGATGTCAAGTAGTTTAAAGCATCAGTGGAAATACTAAAGAAACAAACAAATGCCCACTGTATCTTTTAGGCCAAAGAGATTAGTATTTAAGCTAAATCTAAGCTTGAGGAAATAATTCCACAAATCTAGAATTGAAGACATTCTATAATACAGCTGTCCTGGTCTCTTCAAAAAGAAGTCAGTGTCATGAAAAACAAAGGCAAAAGGACTGTTCTACATGAAAAGAGACAAAAGAGGGGCTCAGTTGGTCAAGCATCCAACTCTTGATTTCAGCTCAGGTCATGATCTTATGGTCCATGAGTTTAAGCCCTGCATCAGTATGGAACCTGTTTGGGATTCTCTCTCCCTCCCTCCCTCTCTCTGTCTCTCTGTCTCTCTCTGTCTCTCTCTGCCCTTCCTCTGCTTGCACACACACACACACACACACACACACACACACACAGAAAATAAATAAATAAACTTAGGAAAAAAAGAAAAGAGACTAAAGAAACAAAAACAATACTAAGTGAAGTTTTGTTCGGCCTTGGGCTTTAAGAACATTTAGGGAATATTGGGTAGATTTAAATTTTGAGTATATTAAACAATATTATTGAATGAATTTTAATTTTCTTAGATGTGATTAATGGTACTGATATATAGGAAAATACCCTTATTTATAGATACTTTCACAATATTAAAACTTTGAGAGGAAAGCTCTGCATTAGGCTATTGATGATCTAAGGAATTATAAAAATACCAGAAACTATGCGACATGTAGCATGTACTCTTAGGCAATAGAACACAAGAAATTCAGAAAGGTGGAATTAATTAACCAAGGAGAGTTAAATTTAAGGAAAAGTAATCTCTTTGGCCTAAAAGAGTTGGTTGAGTGTCCAACTCTTGATTTCAGCTCAGGTCATGATCCTAGGGTCACAGGATCAAGCCCTACATTGGGCTCCTCACTGAGTGTGGAGCCTGCTTGAGGTTCTCTATTTCTCTCCCTCTGCCCCACTCATGCACTCTCTCTCTTTCTAACATAATAATAATAATAAAACAATATAATAATTCTTCTTACTGCATCCCATCAGGACACATATCATGTCAGGTTGTGTCGTTACTGCTAATACTGAATTTGATCACTTAGTTAAGGTGGTGACCACAAGATTTCTGTCCCATGTGAAGGTACATTTTATCCTTTGTAATCAATAAGTAATTTGTGGATTACACTCTGAAATTGTGTGAATTGCAGAAACCTCTCACCCATTTCATCAATAAAGAATTGATTTTTTTCTGCAATTTTTGATTAAAAGTTTCTAAAAAATTGAGTTTCTAAATAGACATTTCCGAGTAGGTATTAAAGAGAGGGTGCTGATGGTTGCTTAAAATCTTTTAGTTTTTACTGTTTAGTTAGTAGACCAGTTGTTTCTATTTGACAGCAAAAAGAGTTTTGCTTTGCTTTGATCCCTCACATCTACTGTCATCATTCATAATCTTTTACCCTTTGCAGAAACAATGCAACTTTTTTTTTCTTTAAAAAGAATTTGTTTTAAAGCATATTAATGAAGGGTAGCATCTGACAAGGAGAAATATAGTGCAAACCACATACATAATTTAAAAGTTTCCAGGTACCACATTAGAAAAGTAAAAAGAAACTCGTGGAATTAATTTTAATAATATATTTTATTTAAATGACTATATCCAAAATATTTTAAGATACTATCAGTATAAAAATTATTAATGAGATGTTTTATTTTCTTTGTGTGTGTGTATGTGCATGCACTAAGGCTTCTGAATCTTATGTGTATTTTATACTTAAATCTTAATTTAGATTAGTCACATTTCAAATTCTCAGTAGCCACATGTCACCGAGTGGCTACTATATTGGATAGTGCAGGTTTAATGGTTATGATCTTGGGCACAGGAAAGCCAGAGACTAATTTGATTCAAATCTTACTTTCTTCATGGCTTTGGGCAAATTACTTTTTGTGGCTCAGTTTTCTCATTGTAAATGAGGATAATAATTCCTACAACAAGGGTTGGAGGACTTAATATAGGTTAAGCACTAGAACAGTAGTGGCTTTTCGGTAAATGAAAACTATTATTTTTATATCTTTGGACTTGGTCCTGTAATTCTCATTCTTAGAAGTAAGCTTGTATTTTGTTAGGGAAGCTAGGACTAGATCTTAGATCCCTTGCTGTTTTGGATCTTACTGTTTCTTGCCCTCAGTCTCTTACTTTCTGTCTTCTGTGGTGAATTTATAAGCCAGTAAGATAAAGTAGATTTTCCAGGCCAGTTTTGATTTCAAGTGTTCTGTCATCACCATAATTCATTGAAATGAATGGGAAAACCTGATAGCTCTGCAGATGGCAATGAGTTATTAAAAGATTTGTCACTATGATTAAAAAACCTCACAGAAGGTTGAGAGCTACAGTAGTCAGGATTGTTAACTTTCTCTCTGTAAAACCCATAAATACCTCTCTACTACAAAAGCCTATATAATTATAGCAGTAAGATGAGATATTAGCACGTGTAGTAGAGGCAGTCCTGTATATTCATGAGTGTAATTGTATTAGAGTTTTTTAGAATGTGTTTTAAAATAGATAACTATCGGGGCACCTGAGTGGCTCAGTCAGTTAAGTGTCCAGCTCTTGATTTTGGCTCAGGTCATGATCTCACTCAATGGTTTGTGAGTTCAAACCCTGCATCAGGCTCTGCCATGATAGCATTGCGCCTGCTTGGGATTCTCTCTCTGCGCTCTGTCTCTTTTTTTCTCTCTCTCAAAATAAATAAACTTAAAACAAATAACTGTAATAACTATTCATTTTCATATTAGGTCAAAGTAACTATAGATGATTGAAAAAGTATTTAATGGAGGTGCTTGGGTGGCTCAGTTGGTTAAGTGTCAGACTTTGGCTCAGGTCATGATCTCACAGTTCATGAGTTCAAGCCCCACTTTGGGCTGTGTGCTGACAGCTCAGAACCTGGAGCTGGCTTCAGATTCTGTGTCTCCCTCTTGCTCTGCTCCTCCCCCGTTCATGTTTGCTCGCTCGCTCTCTCTCTCTCTCTCTCTCTAAAAACTAAAAATTAAAAAAAAAGAAGAAGTATTTAATGAAGGCCTGCAAAGGAGATATTCTGTTGAAAAAGAACTTAACAATTTACTGTGATAAAACATTTTGTACCAAAAATGCTAGTAAAATACTGTATTGCTCATGGTAGAAAAATACGATACCACTTAATAATCAAAGAAGTATTAAAATACAGTATAAAACAGTGTCACAATTCATACCTTTGGAATGTACCTGCAAGTTACTTTTTACATTATATTATCATTGAGCCCATATTTTCATCAGTATAGTAGGCAAAAGTGGAACTGAAAAATACTTTGTTTCAGACGTTGAAAATACGCTGCATCAAGTATTGGGTAAAATGTCTTACTCTTAGGAAAATCTTCTTACCACAAATAACAAAAAGTTGCTCATAAGATATTTTCGTGGAAGTTCTATGTAATTAATATGAAGATTCTAACATTTTTCTCACCTAGCATAATGAAAAATGACCAGTTCAGATTTTCCTATTTTGAGCTGAAATATAAGTATTGCTAATATTGTTGGCATGTTGACTAAGACTTATTAACATAATTCTCTAGGACAACTCTTAGAAAATTTCCATGTAACTATTCAGGACATTGGTGGTTGGTATTATTTTTAGGTTATCAGATTGTGCCTACTCATCTTGACAATTGTATAGAAGTTACCATAAAATATTAATGATACTTTAAAAAGTGTTATTGAAACATTTTTACAAAGGGCAGATTTGTTTCTTGGTGCTTTAAAAAATATTTATTTATTTTGAGAGAGAGAGAGGGAAAGAGTGTGTGGGAGAAGGGCACAGAGAGAGAGGGAGAGAGGGAATCCCAAGCTGGCTCTACTCTGTCAGTGCAGAGACCGACATGGAGCTCAAACTCATGAACTTGAGGTCATGACCCTGAACCAAAATCAGGAGTTGGACACTTAACTGGTTGAGCCACCCAGGCACCCCACAAAGGACAGATTTGAAATCATCAGGATATAAATTTTTGAGGCTGATTTTAGAAAACCAGTAGAGACTTGATGCAAAGTTACTGAGAATCACTAATACGTAATTACATCTTGGCCCAGGAGCCTTTCTGACCTGTAGGATCCTGAAAAGAATGCAAACAAAAGGCAAAAACAAATGAAGGTACAAATAAGCAGGACTTTCATAAAGTCTAGCCTTCTCTCTGTTTTTAAGGCCTATCTTCCCTGATAGAAAGTGAATTGCTAGAAAAGAGCATGTAAAGGGTAGGATTAGGAGACTGGGACCTTCACAGAGATAGTTGTCAGAGAAGGCCTTGTAGGAGTGACCATTGAAACATAGAAGATGAGACGGGAAGAGTGGGTGCAGAGCAAGCAAGTTCAGGCAGAGGGGACAGCAAATGCAAAGACTTTCAGAGGGGAAAGAACATGGCTTGTTCAAGAAATTGAATAATGGGACTGGAGCTTATTGAGTTAGTGGGAGCACGATGTGAGATTAGGTTGCAGAGAGGCAGGGACTAGATCTGAGGCCCTTTTTGCATGCCGTGGTGATGAATTTACGTTTTACATTCACTGTAATTGAGGAGTAGTGGTTTAAAAATTAGGCAGAGGAGAAAGATGATCAGACTTGAATTTTAAGATCACTTAATATTATTTTATATGTAATTGTAATTGTCAAAATGTGGTTCAAAATGAAAAAATAAGGTCCATGTTATGCATGGCACTTTGTAAAATGTGATTGGTGAAAACTATGGTGCTAGATGTTAGCAGTTTGGGAGAAAATACTGTAGGTTTTTGGACTGTTGAACTTTTTTTTTTTTCCTGTTTTTCTTCCAAATTTTAATGTAAATTTTAGTTAACATTCAGTGTAATATTAGTTCCGGGTATAGAATCTAGTGATTCATCCCCTAATACTCAGCATGAGTGCTCTCCTTAATTGAATAGTTAACTTTTTATTGAGGACTTGTTACCTGCCAGGCAATGAGGTTGGTGCCTTATACCTGTCTTCGTGGAGACTTTCATGCAAGGAGGGCATGGCATTCTTTTTCCTGTTTTATAAGAGAATGTCAGACACAGAGAAATTAACTAGAACAGCAGAGCTAGAATTCAAAGTCATGTCTGCTTGACTTCATTTTACAAAAGAGTTTTCCACCATGGCTGGTTTTTTTGGTGGGGAGAGGGGAGTGGCTGAATAATAAAGAAATGGAAAGCACTCTTACTATAACAGATGTTTCTTGAATAAACAAATCCAATATATTTTGTTTTGGGGGAATAGTTTGGAAAGTAGATGCTACAAATGAGAATAATCAAGTTGAATTTCCCTTTTAGGATAGTAGTAGCCTGAAAAAGAATTTCAGATTCAGCTTTGCTTAGAAGTTGACGTCCGCTGTTTTTAATGTTTTAACCAGTACCATCAAAGTTCTTCAAAGCATATGTTTATCAGGAAAGTAGGACCGGCCATATGTAATATTAACAACTAACCACTTGCCTTACTTGAAATCCCAGGAAAAGAGTTCTGCATGTTCTGTAATTGAGTCTTTGGAAGAACTGGCTGTTTAGAGCAGACAGGGGATGAGCTCTGGAGCTGGGAGCACTAATTGTTATGTAGCAAAACAGGGTGGAAGACATTGAACTCTGAAGTATTGCTTGTTCTTGGACATTTTAAAAAATGGTTTATTTATTAGAGAGAGAGTATGCGCAAGCAGGGGAGGGGCAGAGAGAGAGGGGGAGAGAGAATCCCAAGTAGGCTCCGTGCTGACAGTGCAGAGCCTGACACAGGACACAGACTCACCAACCATGGGATCATGACCTGAGCTGAAATCAAGAGCCAGACGCTTAACCGACTGAGCCACCCAAGTGCCCCAAGTATTGCTTGTTCTTAATCAACAACGTGAATGTATTATTTTGTTGAGTCCTTTGAATGGAGTATTGTTTTACTTCCTAATTTTTATACTTTCTGATTATAAATTGAACTCGAAGCAGGAAAGCCTGAACTATATGGTGATTAGTGGACACTAAAGAGTCAGGAAGGATGAAATGTAGGATTTACAGACTGGATAAGATAGGGTGGTCAGAAGTAATGTTATTAAGGAGTAAAGTATGAAGTCCCTTTGACATTAGTCTCCTTAGTTTATAATGAAGACATAATTTTCATAGTATGAATAACAACTATACAGGATACTTGCATTGGTAGGTGTGTAAAAAAGGCTTATCTTTCCATCCTGCATTTCTGCTGCTGTCAAACTTAGAACTTCTGTGGGTGATAAGGCATTTTTTTCTGCTGGTATTCAAATATTGTATGTTATTTTTTTACTCCGGGCATGATAAAATTTAGAATTATTGTCCACGCTGGTGTGCAGTGAGTGTATGATTTGTTGATATTTGGGGGTTGGGGAAGTACAACTGAAATAAGTTCCCTGTGGATATTTTCCTTTCATAAGATGGAATTCTATCAAGAAGTGTGAAATATTTTATCAAAAAGTGAGGAATAGTCTATCAAGAAGTGAGAGCTATTCCATTAAAATGTGAGAAATTTGCAGAGACCTGGGAGTGTAGAAGAGATAAGACAGGATCATTAAGCCTGTTTCAGAATAATGTATAGTGACTGTGGTCATAGTAAACTCAAATTAAGCAAACTTAAGTGGATAGGGAATTAGGACCCTGGTGGGAAGTATAGGCCAGTTTTTATACAGAATCAGCCAAGGAGTTAGTGTCTGATAACTCTTCTAACTGTGACAAAGGAAAAGTGGTTAGAGAAACCGTGATAGATCTTAAGAAAAAAAAAAAAATTATGTTGCTAGCATAGTATTGTTTACCACCACCACCAAGAAGTTATTTTGTTATTAAAAAATAAAAAGATGACAAGAAGAATGGATAAGCATTTGTTTATATTTTAAGAAGTAAGCAATACAGAAATCCGTGGAGTAAAAAGCCTTCCCCCTGTATGCACTCTGTCAGTAGTTGAATCAAGTACTTTCCACAGGAGAAAACACTGTTATACTGTTCAGTGCTTATTCTTCTAGCCTTTCTCCTACATTATTTACATTTAAATATATGCTTACACACATATGTGTATATATATTTTTATATTTTACGTATATCTTAATATTTATATTTTATGTATATATTTATACTTTATGTCATACTGTACACATTTTGAACTTGAGTATTTTTTATTTATATATTTTGACAGTTTTTGAATGTCAGTATGTAAATATGCCCCACACTTTTCATATTGTCCCCTTCCTGTGCAGACTACATATAAAAATGAAAATAGCTTTTTTTTCTGCTTCAGCAGTACTATGTTTTATGTAAAATATTCATGCAGTCGCAAAGGTGAAAGAAAAAATTAAAAGTTAACTGAAATCTCACCATCCTGAGATAATCTGCATTTTAATGACTAGTTTTTAAAAGATGTGTCCCTTTATGTATTCACACAAGCGTGAACGTACAGAACTGCCACATACACGTAATAATATTTATACACACCAGCTGATTTTTGTCATGAGATTATTCTCTAGGTGCTTGAGGATTTTTATCTACCCACCCCTCCATGTCCTTCCATCCTCCTTCTCACAGTAATAACCTGATACACTTTCCTACTTTCTCAGTGCTCATACAGTCATATGCACATGACATTTCGTTATTTGTACTTGTCCGTATTGTTCCCTTTTCACAGAATTCACTCCAGATCAGCTAAAACATAGCTAACTTATTTTTTTGCTGGCTAAATATTCTAAGGCAGGGGTCAGTAAACTGTAGTTACTGGATCAAATCCATCCTGCTGCTTGTTTTTATAAAGTTTCATTGGAACACAGCCTCCACTTTTCTATTGAGTGGTGTGACTTTTTAAAATCTTTATGTTACATATGATATATTTCCTCCCAGCCTTGTCGTATTTTGCTTTGTTATGATATTTTACCATAATTTTTTTTAAAATTTAAATGCGGGGTTCCTGGGTGGCTCAGTTGGTTGAGCATCCGACTCTTGATTTTGGCTCAGATCATGATCCCAGGGTTGTGGGATCAAGCCCCACGTTGGGCTTCATGCTGAGCGTGGAGCCTGCTTAAGATTCTTTCTTTCTCCTTCTCCCTCTCTCCCACATACATGAGCTCTCTCTCTCTCGCTCTCTCAACAAAATTTAAAAAATAGAAAAAAATAAATGCAATGAATTGAAGCATATCTATCTTTTCTAGCTTTGAAGTTCCCTGTTTTGATTTAAAAAGTTACCTGACTCGGGGCGCCTGGGTGACTCAGCCGGTTGAGTGTCTGACTTCGGCTCAGGTCATAATCTCACAGTTTGTGAGTTTGAGCCCCGCGTCGGGCTCTGTGTCGACAGCTCGAAGCCTGGAGCCTCCTTCGGATTCTGTGTCTCCCTCTCTCTGCCCTTCCCCTACTCATGCTCTGTCTCTCTCTCTCAAAGATAAATAAACAATGAAAAAAAATTTTTAAAGGTTATCTGACTTGAGGGTTATCCTTGTGTTTTCTTAAAATTCTTACTAATTTTTTCATAGGCCTGGAACGTATTTTTCTATATGTATATGAGTGACATTATAGTGTAGTGTGTTTAACATCACAGGCTCTGGTTTTGTTATTTATAACCTGTGTGACCTTGGACAAGGTAACATTTCTGTGCTTCTGTGCTTCTCCTTTTTCTGTTTTCTCCTCTAAAATGAGAATAATAGTACCTATCTCATAGGAGAGTCATGGGGGTTAAACGAGTAGTTAGTTTGTAGAGAATGTTTAGAGCAGTGTCTAATACATAGAACCATGTTAACGTTAGGTTTGTTTTTCTCCCATGTGGATCACCAGTTGTCCTAGTAACATTCATTGAGTAGTTCATCTTTTTCCCCATTTGATATAAAATGCTACCTCTAATGAATGTTAAGTTTCTAAATATATATATATATAGCTCTATTTTGTGACTCTCTAACCTGTTATGTGGCTCTGTTTATCCCTGCTCTGGAGCCATAGTGGCTTAATAAATACTGAAAATTGATGAGTGCAGTCCCTTTACCTTGTTATTCTAAATTATTTTCGCTCTTCTTGGCTTTCTTTGCTCTTATATATAATTTTTTAGAGACTCATCAAAGTTTGCAAAAACCAGTTCATTAGTTTTATCATAAAAGATAGTGATACTAATGGCTAGTATTGGAATGGAAATAAATACTTCAAGCAATGGAAATTTTTAGAAGCTGGTAAAGGTAGATACCATCGATTGTGGTAAGTCGACATTATGAATATGGAGAATAAAGATATGTAGAAAGATTGTGAGCCTCTAGTTCCCAAACTATATCCCGACATACCCCAGGTACCTCACAGAACTCCCAGGCATATTGTAAGCTGTCTAGGGAAACACAGCGACATCTGTTGGACACTGTGAAGACTCGTAGGTGAGAGGAGTTCCCAGTTTCAACATTTGATTGTGCTATCTTCATTTCAGTGCTGTGATGTTTGTGAAATTGGGTTTTGGTGGTTGCTGGGATAAAAACCAAGTACCATGCAAAAGTCACTGTGGAGCAGGAAATGAGGATGGCAGTATCCAATCTGATTTCAAGGTTTGAGAACACGTGCAGTATCCAGTAGGTGTACACACCCCATAATAACTAATTGTGGTTAATTAAAAGTTGAAGTATTTTTCAGTGTATGTGTATTATTTTTTCAGCAAGGTACTAACTTGTTAGGACATGAATATTTCTTCATTTGTTTGAACCTAACTAATTCCTAAGCAGAACTGTTAGGTATTTCTTTTAGCCTAGGGAATTCATGAAAAAAATTACTAAGAAAATAAAGGCACCAGGAGCCAAGAAAATTTGGGAACTTCTGTGCCTGAACAAACAAGTTATTACAAATATTTAAAGATTAAGAACATTTGAAGTGTTGTATAGGTAGAGTACTGTATGCCATGCCTGCTTGGGACAGGATGAAACTAATCTTGTCTGGGTACCTGGGACAGACAGCATTTCCGAGAAAGTAGTATTGAAGCTGAGCCTGAAGGAGGACTAGGAGTTAATTGGGGAGGGGTGGTGGTGGGAATGGCTTGTGTGAAGAGGGTAGGAGCTGCAGGGGCCGACAGGAGTGCAGCATGCCTTACAGGGTGAGGGGACAGTGGTACGGGGCGGGGGGGGGGGGGGGGACGGCTGGAGAGTAGGCAGAGGCCAGGTCATACAGTCACATGGAAGTCCAGCTAGGGAGTTTATTTAGATCTTTTTGTAAAAGACAGTGGCAAGCCTTTGAGGGATTTTAAGTGAAGGAACAATATGTTAGGTCACTGCCTGTTTACTGAGGGAATAAAATACAAAGAGGATCTATGTAAGTATTTAAGTAATGCTGTATTCTAAGTAATGTAGAGTACATATTTGTAAAATTTGAAGTGCCTTGATTTTCAAAGGCATTTGTGAACTTTCATATAATTTAAAAAACTCTTGGAAGACATATACTCTTATTCACTGTGGCTGATACGGACTTTTAAAATGAAAGAAAATCAAAAGTATGATAGAGTGTTTAGCTGTAGAACATTTACATTTATGTAATTATTACTTTTTTAAATGGCAGAAACTTTGTCCAAATTTTAAAATTAAATTTGGTTTGTTAATAATTATTTAAAATTGTTAATTTGCATATTTTGATTGCCAGTCTAATACATTTATCTCTTAAGTTCCTGAATTGTTTAATTTGGGTGGTATAATAAGATGTAATGTTACACAGGAATGGTGTAAGAGTAATTTCTCTTAGTTTAGCTGTCATTTTGTACTGCCCTTGAGTTGATATTTTTATTTTGCTATAGTACCAATATAACATTTTTTACTGTAATAAGAAGCAAATCACCTCAGCTTACTTTTGAAAAATTCCCAAGGTTATTTTCAAGAGTTTTAAGTCTTGAAGAATCAATTTCATAACCATCAAATAGGGATGGGACCCATCTCTGGCTTTTGGGGAAGGATGATTAGTCTGTTTGGAATTTGATTAGCATTGTAAGTGTTAGAATTATTTTATTTTATTTTATTTTATTTTATTTTATTTTATTTTATTTTATTTTATTTATTTTTTTATTTTTTATTTTTATTTATTTATTTTTTTTAATGTTTATTGTTGAAAGAGAGAGAGAGAGAGAGAGAGAGAGCGAGCATGAGTGGGGGAGGGGCAGAGAGAGAGATACAGAATCTGAAGCAGGCTCCCATCTCTGAGCTGTCAGCACAGTGCCCGATGCGGGCCTCGAACCCACGGACTGCAAGATCATGACCTGAACCGAAGTCGGACATTTAACCAACTGAGCCACCCAGTTGCCCCAGAAAATTTTAAAACAAGCAAACATTATTCCCTTCCCTCTGCCAGTGTGTTTCGTATTTAGTTAGAACTATTGTTTCATAATGTAATAAAGAGCTAGTTGCATCCTTAAATTTACAATGTAAATAAATTTAGATAAAGGGGTGTGTAGATATATTTTAAAAACAGTCTTGGTTTCATTTATTTAACTAAACTTCCCTAATTGTTCACATGAAGAAATCTGATTACAACTGATTGTAATCTGATTGCAAGGGAGTTGGTTAGTACTTTTCTTGAAAAAAAGAGGTAACCCTTGGACTTGGAAAGCTTTCTTTGGCTCAGAATTTAAGGGTTATAGCAGAAATTTTTTAAATGAAATCACAAGAGTACTAGCACAAAACAAAGCTGAAATTTTTTATAATCTTGGGATAAAAACTTCTTAAGCATAACAGATTTATTTCTGTGTAGTTAAAATTTATTTTCTTACGATAAAAATAAATTCAAAATGGAAAAAGGAGTATTTGCAAAACATGATAGATAATACCCAAAGATTGCCAAATCAATAGGATGAATGATTCACTAGAAAAATGGACAAAGTGTATGTATGGTGAATTTTGAAAGAAATACAGCCAGTAAACATACCTTATTACTAACAAAGAATCATTTCAATTTTATGCTTCCTTTATGTTTCATAGAAAAGTTCACTTTGAATACAATAATTTTAAATATTTATAAATCCCATTGTAGGGTTTGAAGTATTCATGTAATTTAACAATGATTATCTCATCTGGCAGGGTCTTTTTTTCTCATCTTCTAAATGGGTCAAATTTTGATTTCCTCATAAAAGAAATTTTATTAGACACTCATGGTGAAATGACTGTTACTATGTATCATATCCAAACAGCATAATTATTCGACAATAATTTTTGTCCAAATTATATTTTCTTACAGAAATAGAAGAAGAAAGTTTTGCTTAACTTTGTTCTTTTCATTATTTTTATAGGATCCAGCGTTCGAACATTCACTCCATTTTACTTTCTGGTAGAACCAGTGGATACACTCTCAGTTAGAGGCTCTTCTGTTATATTGAACTGTTCAGCATATTCTGAGCCTTCTCCAAAAATTGAATGGAAAAAAGATGGGACTTTTTTAAACTTAGTATCTGATGACCGACGCCAGCTTCTCCCAGATGGGTCTTTATTTATCAGCAATGTGGTGCATTCCAAACACAATAAACCTGATGAAGGTTATTATCAGTGTGTGGCCACTGTTGAGAGCCTTGGAACGATTGTCAGCAGAACAGCTAAGCTCACAGTAGCAGGTAAGTTTTTTTTTTAAGTAATTTATGTATATTTTCAAATTTATGAAAGGTATATCTTGATAAAAAGCATTCTCATCCTGGAGTTTTCACTTAACTGATTACCATAAATAAACTCATTTAACAAATACCAATTGAGCATCTAGTGTGTGCATGGGATTATGCTAAGACTTGCTTAGTGCTGTAGGAAGTAAAATGCAGCACTTTGCCCCTTTCTATTATTTAAATTGCTTACAGTTGCTATTTGAAGTATTGAGTCAGTTCTTTTTTTTCTAACTTGGAAATGACAGAGGAAGTTGTATAGGAAAATTGATTCACTGATTGCTAAATTATCTTCCCCAGCATAACAATTTAGTATGGCTTTGTAAGACTTGCAGGATAGTCAGAATCTTGGTTCCTTTATGCCCCAAGCAAGGAACTGACATTTAATTGGATTATTTAAAAACCTATAGGATATAGGTATTAAGGTGAAGAACAAAAAGTTGTAAAGAGAAATATTCACTCCCTTTTAGAACATTCTTATTTGAAGAATAATGGAAAGTGTAAACTGAGTAAGTCATGCTTATTTTGTATTAGATACTTATATTCCTCAGGTCCATGTTTTTTCACTTGAGTACTAGATGAAGTAGTTTTTGTTAAGGGTCACATTGCACAAAAATTGTATTATGTTGGGATGCCTGGGGGGCTCAGTCGGTTAAGCATCAGGCTTCAGCTCAGGTCATGTTCTCACGGGTCATGAGTTTGAGCCCTGCATTGGGCTCTGTGCTGACAGCCTGGAGCCTGCTTCAGATTCTGTGTCTCCCTCTCTCTCTGCCCCACTCCTGCTTACACTCTGTCTCTCTGTCTCAAAATAAATATTAAAAAAATTTTTTTGAATTGTATTATGTTTAAGTCTTATATATATATACGCGTCTTGGTAAAATGCTAACATGTAAAAACAATATGACTGCATGAATAGTTCCCATTTCATTGCCACTCTAGGGTGATGGTTCCCCATCTCCTGCGCACTTCACAGTATACTTGTTCATTCATTCAGAGTATGACACTTTTTCTCTTTGGAACCAGATACTCAAAGCTGAATTTGAGTGTGATATAGAACTACTGTAATTATTCCATAATCACAGATTGAGGATGGAAAAAGAAAAGGGTGAAAGAATCACTTCTTTTGATAATTAGCCTTTCCTCTCTTTTTTTTCCCCCCTTCTTTCCTTCCTTTTTCCCTTTCCCCCTCTCCCTTCCTCTCTTCCTCTAATCTACTTGTCAGGCTTTCTCCAACCTGTTGATAGATAAGTTAGCATGATGACTGCCCCTACACTGTTACTTAGGTGAGCTCCTGTTTATCGTTTACATTTTTAAGCTGGGCTTTAATCGTAACTCCTTCTTCTCAGCTGTCTCCCACAGCCAGTTGCCAAATCCAGTGAATTCTGCTTCCTGGTTTCTTGTATGTGATCCTGAGGCCACTTCTCACCATCCCTAACCTTGTAACCATCTGGTGCCTCATTCTTTCCCTCTTCCAGTCCAGTGGTCAGGGCTCTCTTCTCACCCTTCAGTAGCTCCTCAGTGACAACATCAAGTTGATGTCTAAACTCTTACAGGCCTTGTGTCTTTTCATGAGCTAGTCTCCACTTCTCTAGCTTCATTTCTCAACATTCCACCCTGCCTGTGCCTGCCCTCTACCCTCGTCAGCAGGACCACCTGCAGCACATTTTAAGCTCTGCCAGTACTGAACATTTCAAATCCCTTTTATTCTTGGTCTCTGGCCTTTGCTCATGGCTTCCCCACTGCTTGTTAAGCCTGTCCTCTACATTTTCCTCTTTTCTACTCTGCTAGGTTTGTCCAGCCTTCTTTTTAGCTTTCAAAGCCTTCAGGAAATATTTTTGGCCTAATGTAATGTAAACAGCCAATTTTAATATAGTATAATCAGTCCTTTGGCTGCAGACAAGATTCTGTAGGAGAGTTATTTAACTCACTCATGGCCTTGAGTATCAGAAGGTAATATCTGAGCTAAGAGATGAATAGAAGTTCTTTTTAATAGTTGCATAGTATCCATTGTATAGATATACTGTGATTATCTAAAGATTCCCTTTTTATGAGCAGTTACATGGATAAAAATTGTTTGATATTATAGGCAGTACTGTAGTGAACACTCTTTTCTGTAAATCTTTTCTGTAGAATAGATTACTAGAATAAGTAATTCTACTAATTGCTGGATCATAGGCTATACTGTGTGTGTGTGTGTGTGTGTGTGTGTGTGTGTGTGTGTGTGTAGAATTTTAAAAAGAGCACTGAACTGTTTGGCTCTCCCTCAAAATTTTAACCATAAAGTTACCATATGACTGAGCCATTCTATTTCTAGGTGTCTACCCAAGAGAAATGAAAAGACAGTATGTACAACAATTGTACATGACTTGTTATAGCAGCATTACCTGTAACAGCCAAAAAGTGAAAACAACCTACATGTCTGTCAAGTGTTGAATGGATAACCAAAATGTGGTAAATACGTACATGGAATGTTATTCAGCAATAAAAAGGAATGAAATTGTGCTATATACTGCAACATGGATGAACCTGAAAAACGTGATACTAAGTGAAAGAAGCCAATCACAGATCATGTGACTTCATTATGTATATGTATATATATATATATGTATATATATATACGTATATATATATATATACACATATATGTATATATATATGTATATATATATACATATATACATATATATATATATATATATATATATATATATATAATGTCCAGAATAGGCAAACACAGGGGGCCAAAAAGTAGATTGGTGGTTTTCTAGGGCTGAGGATGGGGGAAAGGAGACAAGGGCACAGGAGATTGGGTGAGTGAGTACAGGGAATGTGGAATGACTGCAAGTGAGTACAAAGTTTCTTTGGGGGATGATAAAAATGTTCTAAAATTAAATTATAGTGATGGTTGCACAACTTTGTGTGCATACTAGAAACTGTTGAATTGTGGACTTTAAATGGTAAACTTTATGGTATATAAATTGTATCTCAATAAAAATTTTTTTTTTTTAAGAGACTACCAAATTGCCATTCTAAAAGAACATTGGTTAGTGTTCTTTGGTTACAAGCAATACAGACCGATTCTGGCTGAGTCATGTAAGAAGGGGAATTTTTGAAAGAACACTAGGTAGCTCATAAAATGAAATTTGAGAAGTCTTCTCTGCACTCATTTTTCCACAGTAGAAATTTTTGTTTTACTGCCTGGGCAGTAGCCTGGCTGTGAGTGTTTTGTGCCTAAAGGTGGAGGAATTGGGTGGTCTGAATACAGACACTGTTAATCTTTTCTTGTCAAGCCTGTGTCTCGCTCCCACTCCAAGTCTCTGGAAGTAGCAGGACAAACTGGCCCCCTGCTTGTGAGCACAGGAAGCCCCAGCGATTTCTGCCTCATATGTCCGTACTAGTTCCTCAATCTGCTTTCCCTATTCAGAAAAAAAAAAAATTGATTCAGGTCTGTGCCTATTGGGGGATAATAAGGCAGACATGGTAAAGTGTTACCAGCTGAGTGATCTGAGCGAAGAGTAGATGTGTTCCTATTCAGAAGCTAGACAACCTGCAAATGTGCCATTTCCATGTGGATTAATTCTCCTTCATGAAACTACAAAACCTAGAACTGTTTCTCATAATTTACTATGGTCATTAGTCTTTAAAGAAACATTTTGTTGTGTTGTTAGCATCTCAGAATCTTTTCAGATGTTACTGTTAATAACAGTAGCTAGTATTTGAGTATGTGCCAGGCAGTGTGCTTTATATGAAGTGTGTTAAGTATTAACCTTTTTAACATCCAATGAGGCCTCTTATTGTTCTCATTTTATTGAAGAAGAAACTGAGGCTTCCAGGTTAAGTAGCTTGCTAACGTCACACAGCCGTCAAGTGGTGGAGTTGGGATGCAGATTCAGATTGCGTGACTCCAGAATTTAGGCTCTTAACTACTGCATTGCGTGTATCTACAGAGTATTTATGACTGCATTTTTTGTTAACATTTTATTTTGAAATAATTTCAAGCTCATACAATTATTGCAAGAATGAAACCAAGAAATTACATCTGCTCGTCACTCAGATCACCCAGCTGTTAACACTTTACCATGTCTGCCTTCTTATCCCCCAATAGGCACAGACCCGAATCAGTTTTTTTTTTTTTTCTGAACCATTAAGGTAAGTTGCAGACACTGCCTCCACTGAAATACTTCCATGTATATTTCCTAAAAACAAAGATATTCTTCTAAACAACCATCCATCAATTTTAGGAAATTAACCTTAATACAATACTACTGTAGGTACTGTTCATATTTCACTGGTTGCCTCAATAATGTTCTTAATAGCAAAAACCAAAAACAGTATCTTTGTCCCTCCCCCACTCCTTTCTGGTCCAGGATTACATGTTTTATTTGGTAGTTGTGTCTCTTCAGGCTCTTTTGGTCTCCAGTCATTCTTTAGTTTATCCTTATCTCATTTTGTGTTTTCTGGTTTTCCCCTATGAATAGATTCTGGTTTTGCATTTTGGGGAGGAATATCACAGAAGTAAGTGATGCTGTGTTTTTCTGAGTGTATCTTATCAGGAAGCATACGATGTTTTGTTCCATTACTTGTAATGTTAACTTTCATCCCTTTGTTAACATGGACTGTATTAACAAATATATATAATATGGACTATATTAACAAAGTAATGAAAGTTAGTGCTCTATTTCTCCACTGTAAAGTTAAATATTTTGTACTTTAACTAGTAATATGTATTTTGGGAAGAGCTAATTTGATACTCTAATAATATCCTATTCATCATCCATCTTTCACCAACAAGTTTAGCATCTATTCATTATTCTTTTCTGTGTTAATTATCATCATCCCAGATTTAGCTAGAGGAAACTCCCTTCAGTCTGACTTCTGTGTACTTTTTGATATGTTCATGTTGTTCTTTGAATGCTTCCTTACTTCTGTCATAGGATGTTCCAGGTTTATCTTGTACTTTCCTTATTCTAGTCCTAGAATGAACTTCTTCTCCAAGGAGCATTGGTTCCTTGTACTGGAGAATGTATTTAGAAATCAAGATTGTGTCACCGCATCTACTCATTGCTACTTAGGTGGCATTGATTTTGAGCTCTCTCTGGATAGAGCTAGGAAATGTGTGTATATATATACACACACACACATTCACATATACATTTGTTTATATTTATACAGACACATACATACCTATGTGTATATCTCATATATATTTGTACACACACATACACTCATGTACACACACACACACACGTATGTGTATATCTCCTAGCTCTGTCCAGAGAGAGTCCAGAATATATACATATACATATATATACACACACACATATACATATGTCTGTTTGTAATGACTATGAAATGTATATATATTATACATATATACATTTACATTTATATATACATTTAACTATATTTGTATAATCACATAAAACTGTAAGCTTAAACTGATACTTCAGTTCTACCAATACGAATATGGGATTTATTCTGCCCTCTGCTTTTCCATATTTATACCTTGCTTCTCCAACTGTGAGGAATCTGATTCCGTTTATCCCTAGTACATTTGCCTCTTTGACCTGTATCTGCGTTGTAGCCAATTTCCTGACCCACAGACCTTTGTCTGGACCCTGGTTCCACTCATGGCCACAGGGGCCAGCTTTCTCCTGGTTCCCATGACTGCATTTTAAAGTCACATTTAACTACATTTTATTTCTTCTTTTCTTTTTTTTATTGTCCAGGTCTTCCAAGATTTGCTAGCCAACCAGAACCTTCTTCAGTTTATGCTGGGAACACTGCAGTTCTGAATTGCGAAGTCAGTGTGGATCTGGTCCCATTTGTGAGGTGGGAACAGAACAGACAGCCTCTTCCTCTGGATGATAGAGTCATCAAACTTCCAAGTGGGACACTGGTTGTGAGCAACGCCACTGAAGGAGATGGAGGGCTCTACCGCTGCACAGTTGAGAGCGGCGGGCCGCCGAAGTATAGCGATGAAGTGGAGTTAAAAGTTCTTCCAGGTATCCCCCTGTCATCAGGACCCGTGGTTTTATGTTCGTTAATGGGTAAAAATGGTTCTTTTAGAATTTTCTTTTTTCATCAAACACTGTCAGATGTGTGGTGTGACAAGTTAATGTCAGCATAGGAGTTTCAGTTTTTTACAGGGGGAGAAAAGAGGAAAACGTGCCAGGAAGATCCTCTCTTTAGTGAATACATTAGTCAGTAAACATGTATCAAGTGATAAAATGTGTTTCATATCTATGGCTTTCTTCTTGGCCAAACACTAGCTCTGTGTCTTTCGTCAAGCCTCCATCTGCTACTTCCCTGTAATATTTCATACACTTAGGTGTCTTTACCCGTCAGCATCAGAGACTCGCTCAGGCTAGTTCATAGAAGGGATGCGCGGAATGGTAACAAAAACAGCAGCTCTGGAGACGCTGGTAAGCAAGAGTCCTTGGATCTTTATAACCCTCCCTTATTTTAATGCAAACCCAGCTCCTTCTTCCCTCTCTTGGTGGGTTCTCACTCTTCCTGCCCCTGCTGGCTCTCCTCATGATCTTGTTTTGTGTGTCTCTTCCTGGCTGTGTCTCTTCTGCTCATAACACCGTCTCGCTTGTTGCTCACCACAGTCCTTCAGCCTCCTGATGTCTCACCTTTCGGCTTCCACTCCCACTGCTAGGTGCCTGATTCTCTCCACATTTCTCCCTTACACCTGAGCTTATGGATATAGTTGGGCCATCCTTAGGTTGTTTTGGCAGGTTTGTCATATACAGCTACTTCATAGGCTAATTTTTGGTCTATGGATTGGCTTGCAAAGTGAGACCAGTGTTTGAACAGCGATGCTTGAGGGTGTCCCTGATGAGCTTTGAACTAATTTTTTTTAAATTTTTTTTTAATGTTTATTTATTTTTGAGACAGAGAGAGAGCATGAACAGGGGAGGGGCAGAGAGAGAGGGAGACACAGAATCTGAAACAGGCTCCAGGCTCTGAGCTGTCAGCACAGAGCCCGATGCGGGGCTCGAACTCATGGACCGTGAGATCATGACCTGAGCCGAAGTCGGACGCTTAACCGACCAAGCCACCCAGGCGCTCCATGAACTAATTTTTTTTTTAATGCAGTTTCTTTCTTTGTTGTCATCATCCATGTCCTTGGCATTCCTGTCCTGTGTGTTTACACCTCAGGAGCCGCAGTTATTTTTTTTAATGTATGTTAGATCATGTATGTTAGATCATGTTAGATCACTAGAACATAATGTATGTATGTTAGATCATGTCTTTGCTCAAAACCTAATGGTTTCTCATCTCAGAGTAAAGGTTAAAGTCCTTGGCCTGTAAGGATTTATATAATCTTTTTTTTTTTTTTAATTTTTTTTAACATGTGTTTATTATTGAGAGAGACAGAGCATGAGCATGGGAGGGGCAGCGAGAGGGGGAGACACAGAATCTGAAGCAGGCTCCAGGCTCTGAGCTGTCAGCATAGAGCCCGATGTGGGGCTCAAACCCACAAACCACGAGATCATGACCTGAGCGGAAGTCGGATGCTTTACCGACTAAGCCACCCAGGTGCCCCAGGATTTATGTAATCTTAATGCCACCTCTCTTCCCATAACGCTTCTTCCATCTGGTACTCTTCTCTCCCTCACTTTGTGATTGTGGCCACCTTATGTTTCTAGAACATTCCAAACACTGTTTTGTTTTAGGTCTTGCTACTTGGCATTTGCTCTGCCTGGAGTCCTCTCTTCCCTCAGATGTCTGCCTGAATCAACTGTCTTATTTCTTTGCTCAAATGTCACTGTATCAGTTAAGCCTTCCTTGACCACTGTTTAAAATAAGTCTTCCATTTCCACCCCATAGTTTCCTCTTCTCCTTCGTTTTACTTCAGAACATATCACTACCTGACATATGCTGTCTTGTTTCTTGTCTCTCTCCTCTAATAGTAGGTAAGCTCAATGAGGGTAGGGAATTTTGCTGCCAAGAATGGTAACTGGCAGAACAGAAGACAATAGATATTTGTTCAAAGGTGTCTGTTTCTATCAAAATTTGATTAAATGTAGCTAAATCTGGGGGGGGGGGGTGGGGAAGAGAACTATTACCATATTGCAGTGTCTTCCAGCCTACTTCCTGACTTGCTTTTACATGGCAGAGGTCCTGTTTCTTCTTTATACCTGGGGTACCATTCAAGCAAATCCTTAAAACCGGATCCAAGGAAACAAGATTTTTCAGTGTCAAAGGATGAGCCACCACTCAATATCTGAAACATAAACGAAGTACTGAATGTTTCTTTTTACTTAAGTAAGAGAAAACCATACTTTCAAGCACAGTCTTCTTGAATTAATGCAAACTGCTAATCTCGTATAGAATTTTGGGGAAGACGTTGTTTTTGGTATGTTGGTTAAGAGGCAAGGGTGGGTTGATGTCAGCCAAAGAAGCATGTTTAATGGTTGGTTACAGAGGCGAGAGCAGGTTAATGTCAGCTGTAGAAGCAAGTAATTCCACTGCTGAATGGCTGACTTCTAAAGCCTGAGGCTATCACTCATTGGCTGACTTTTCAAGACATGTTCACTGAAGCGAGTTGTCACTGATCTGTTAGACCTTGTTTATTTGTTACCATGGCTACAGAACTGTCATCAATTAGTTACACAAGGTTAAAGCCAGCTCTGGTGGTGGTTACCGTGGCTGTAGAATATCTTTTCCTAAGAGTATCGAGACAAGAATCACATCTCTTTACCTGAGAATGGTCTCTTTTCAAAACTTAATACTGGAAATAGATGTTCTACCCATAAAAGTGTAGCCTTTTCAGATGTCCATAAGAGGGCAGCTATGTAAAGTGGACACACTCCGAGTAGTAGCCTCATAGCTGTACCATTGTAAAAATCAAAGGATTGACAGACTGCGTGGGTAAGGTAAAGAGACAAAACTCAGAAAGATTTTCATAAGTAACACAGATACAGGGATGTAAAGGAAACCTCTTATGATACCCCTATGAATGGAGAGGATGCTGTTAAGGATCCTGAACTTGCTCAGTCTTTTCTCTTTGTACCACTCATGAAACATTTACTTATCCAGCCTTTTATTTTTTATTTTTACAGTTTATTTATTTCAGAGAGAGAGAGATAGCATGAGTGGGGGGAGGGGCAGAGAGAGAGAATCCCAAGCAGCAGAGCCCAACACAGGGCTCGAACTCACATACCGCAAGATCATGATCTGAGCCAAAACTAAGTGTTGGACGCTTAACCGACTGAGACACCCAGACACCCCCTTATCCAGTCTTTTAAGGTGAAGGGGATTCGTGTCAAATAATCTCTCAGTTGGTCAGTAAGCACCTTATGTTAGGAGCTATAACTTGTACATCTTTAAGGCCCCCACAGAGCGTAGCACAATGTTTTGCACATTGAAATGGCTTAAGAAATGCTTGCTAATTTAATTGGAATTTTCTTGTGTCACTTTTTCTTAAAATATTTAGTTATATAAAGCCAAACAGGGTGCCTGACTGGCTCAGACAGTAAAGCATGCAGCTCTTGATCTCAGGGTCATGAGTTCAAGCCCCACATTGGGCATGGAGCCTACTTAAAAAATAAATAAAACCACACAGACTGAACAGGAAATTGCAATTCCTCATCATGAAAGTGGTAAAGTGCTTTCTTAATTATTGTCTTCTATTTTTTAGATCCTGAGTTCACATCAAACTTGGTATTTCTGAAACAACCTTCTTCCTTAGTCAGAGTCCTTGGTCAGAATGCAGTGTTGCCGTGTGTCGCTTCAGGACTTCCTCCTCCAGCCATTAGATGGATGAAAAACGAGAAGGCACTTGACCCAGAAAGGTAACGTTGTCTGCCTAAAAGCCTTTTTCAGCCTTAGCTTCAGACTTGGTCTAATCTTGTTTGGGACTACTGATTAATAATGGAAAAAAATGGCCATCTACTTTATTTTTTGTTTAAACACATTATAATGCTCATTTGTCATTCTTGAAATAGTTTCTATACTGTATATGATAAGGATGTTTAAAGAAAAAACTGCTTTCAAAGTACTAAGCGTTTATTCCATTTGTTCCTTCTGAGCTACAGTATACTTAGCTTAAGGCCTCAAGACCTCCTTCCCTATACTGTTGCAAGAGTTTCTGGTTCTGACTAGCCTGAGGCTTATCATTCATTTTCATGAGTGCAATTTGCATTTTGTTGGTAGTAGTTTTCTTTAACAATAAAAGAAAATGTGTTCCTCATCCTTTTGTTTTTGCCTTTTAAACTCCTGCCACCCTTTCCTTCTTCTGTGATCAAAATTCTTCCTCTTCCACAAAAACCTTTCTATTAACATCAGCCATCATGTCACCCCTCATTACTTCTTATGTAATGGGTACTTGACCTACGTAATGGGTGCTTTTCTCTGTTGTACTTTGATAAAAGAACTGAGGTAGTGGCAGTGGTGGTATTCAGGTATATTTTGTTTCCAAAACAAAGTTATCTTGTGCGTTGTAGAATGTTTAGTATCACCCTTGGCCTCTGCCTGCTAGATGCCAATAGCACTCCCAAGTTGTGACAACCAAAAATGTTTCTAGAGCTTGACAGATGTCCCCTGGGGGACAAAGTGGTCCCAGTTGAGAACCACTGTTGCGGAGTAGTGCTGTCCAATAGAGATATGATGCAAGCCACATATGTAATTTAAAAGTTTTGGTAGCTAAGTTAAAAAAAAAACTAAGATGTACATGTGCACTACTAAATACAATAATAATAATTTATACAGTGCACCAGTTAAAGTGAAATGTAGCTCTACCAAACAATAAAGTCATGGTTAGTGTTACTTCAGCTTTTTAATTTTTTTATTTTTTAAAGTTTATGTATATATTTTGAGAGCGAGAGAGACAGAGTGCAAGTGGGGGAGGAGCAGAGAGAGAAAGAGAGAATATTCAAGCAGGCTCTGCACTGCCAGCATGGAGCCTGACACGGGGTTTGAACCCACAAACCATGAGATCGTGACCTGAGCCGAAATCAAGAGTCAGATGTTCAACCATCTGAGTCATCCACGCACCCCTGTGTTGCTTCTGCTTTTATATTTAAATAAAAATTTAATAAAATTCAGCATTCAGTTCTTGAGTCATTCTAGCCACATTTAAAGTGTCAGAAGCCACGTCTGGCTAGTGGTTATTGATTTGGACCAATCAGGTCTAAAGATTCCCAGCTGAGTAATCCAAAGTAAGCAGACAGTCTTAGTTTGTGCACTTGAGTAACCAAGACCTGGGAAGGGGTATCTGTCTAGTCAGCTTGGTGATTGACCTTCAGGTGGGGATGATAGACTGCAGTAAGGTGTTCCATTACCAGAACTAATGGTATCATCTCCAGTATCACCTCTTTCTTTCTCAGCACCCATCCAGTCACCAACTACTTCTGCCTCTATTTTACTTCCTTTCTTGCCACTCCTTTCTCCAGCTGAATATTTTGCAAAGAATCTATAAGACCTCAAGGGAATATTTAAAATGTATGCCAACTGAAACATAGGGAACCTTTGAAAAGGGGATAAAAATTTGAAGCTCTTAGAGTAGCAATTTTAATTGGCTACATCTTCGAACATAATCTTTATCAGCAGTAGGAAAACTGAAATAGGTTATCTTAAAAGATTTTGTATTTTATCATCATAGAAGGACATTCGGAGGATAGATGGTGATAAAGGAGGTTGAGTTCTTATGTAAGAAATAAAAGTGAGGATTGCTGTGATTCTCATTTGCTTATTCAATAATTATCAACATATTGAACGCCAATTATGTTAAGCACTGTTCTAGGTACTGGGAACAGAGTAGTGAACCAAATAGACTTTTGCTGTTACGAATCTCATATTCTAGTGGGGAAGAGTCAGACAGTAATTATATAAGCATGTAAAATTTCAGTTTATGGTAAGTGCTATGAAGAACATTAAGACAGAGTATGCCAAGGATGCCAAGAGAGGTAGAGGTAGGATTGCTGTTTTATATATAATGTGTTGGACAGTTGTTCTGTTAGTAAAGTGATTCTCAACTGGGCTCTAGATGTGGGTTGGGGTATACAAACCATGGTAGAAATGTTACATATCTTCCTTTTATGTTGCATAAAATTGTTATATTCAATTTTATTCAAAGATATTTCTCAGGGAAATTTTTTTTTAATTTTTAAAAAATATTTATTTTTGAAAGAGAGCACCAGAGAGAGAGTTGGGGAGGGGCAGAGAGAGAGGGAGACACAGAATCCAAAGCAGGCTCCAGGCTCTGAGCTGTCTGCACAGAGCCCAGCGTGGGGCTTGAATCCATGAACCATGAGATCGTGACTTGAGCCGAAGGTGGACGCTTAACCAACTGAGCCATCTAGGTGCCCCAAAAATGTTTTGTAATTAAACCAAATGTGAATATATCATGGCTAGTAGTATCCCTCTGAATTTTAAGGATAAGTCAGAAGACTTAAGACTAAATAGACTGTTTTCTACCTTGAGTTCTCCAGGTTTCTGAATACTTGGGTTAGGTGGCAGAAAAGTCTGAGAAGCATTGCTTTTGTATAGCACTGTCTCAGGAAGTTCGCAAGCATATAAAAGGGCAAATGTTGATGTTGTTCATGTCAGTATTTCCAGACCCTCGCATAGTGTGTGGCACATAATGGGGGAAAGAAGTGGTGACCGATATTTTTTGGTCAGATGTCTGAATGTAGTGTAGGAAACTCAGAGTCCTTCAGGTTAGATATAGGTAATTACTCAAAATGTCTTTGTTTCTACCAGTGTATTATGAGATATGTAGGTGGGCCTTAGCTAATAAATTATTTAAACCTCAAATTAGAAAGAAATTTTGTAATTGGAAGAAACAAGTGGGTAGAAATCTAGATAGTTAGTACTAGGCTGGCTCTAGTAAAAATCTTTAACTGTTAGACATCTTCTCCATTGCTAATCTAAGACCTCTTTGAAAATGAATATTTTAAAACATTACTGGATAGGATTTAAGATGGTGGAGTAGTAGGAGTGCCCTAGGCTTGGCTTGTTCCTTGAACACAGCTAGATAAATATCAAATCATTCTGAATACCCAAGAAATTGATCTAAAGACTGACAGAACAAACTGCACAACTAGAGGGAGAGAAGAGGCCACATCGTGGAAGGTAGGTGTGGAGATATGATTTGGGGGAGAAGTAGATCATGGGTGCTGCAAAGATGAGAGAGAGAGAGAGATAGGGGATCACACAAGGAAAACACTTCTCCAAAACCATTGACTGGGAAAAGGAGAGGGGCTGATGTTTGTGTTTTTACAACCAACAAGGCTCAAAGACTTGAGTTTTGGAGGTCTGTGGCATGGGTGGTGTGGAGCCCAGAGGGCACTGTAGTGCTCCTGTAGAGAAGAAGGGCAGATAGCCCAGGGGCAGATGGTGTACTGGGAGAGGTGGTTCCCCCTTGTTAAAGAGCATCTGGGAAAGGTGGCATTGTCTCTCCAGAGACAAAAGTGCCGGTGGGCACCATTAACCCTCCCTTGCCCCTCAGCATAGGCACAGAGCCATCTGCTGAAGGCAGCTAATGTGGACAGTGGCTCTTTGCTGTGCTTTACTCCAGATTCCACACCCCTGCTCTTTGCTGCGACCGCCCTTCTGGGGCAAACCTACATCAGTCCCAATGTGGCAAGACCCTCCCTTAGAGGACCAGTGTGAGTCTATACCACATTAGTTCCCTAAAGTTTGGAGTTTTATTTTTTTCTTTTTTAATTTTTTTTTCAACGTTTATTTATTTTTGGGACAGAGAGAGACAGAGCATGAACGGGCGAGGGGCAGAGAGAGAGGGAGACACAGAATCGGAAACAGGCTCCAGGCTCTGAGCCATCAGCCCAGAGCCCAACGCGGGGCTCGAACTCACGGACCGCGAGATCGTGACCTGGCTGAAGTCAGACGCTTAACCGACTGCGCCACCCAGGCGCCCCTGGAGTTTTAAAACTCAGCCAGCCTGCCTGGGATAGAACACAGACACATTGTGCTGTTGGATGGACAGATGCCCCACACATAGGCAGGGTGAAGGCAGTGAGCTGAAGGTCACCTGGGACATTGGGGGAGATTGTTTGCTCTTCTAGGAGGGCTCCTTAAACAGCAGTGGGCATGAACTCTCACTCTGGGCATGAGGGAGGGGGCTGGTGCCATTTCTGTCCCCATCCCTCAGGGTAAACTGACTTCAGTAAGCAGCACAGCACCAACAGTGGTGGCCTGAACCGCTTACATAAAGGCCCACCCCTCTGTACTTTGCACCCCTCTGCTTTTTGTAGGGAAGTGTGCCTGAGAACCAAAGCAGCAAGCCCCTCCCCCAGGAGACCAGCACAAACCCCCGACCATAGAGTTCTGCAAAGCTTCAACTCTGGGGGAAACAGCATCAGGTCTATTTTAACAAGCAGACAGACTAGAGCACACCTAATTAAAACCTGCCAGCCACACTCTGGCCAACGTCCAAACACTCCCCACTGCAGGCAAGGAGTAACTGCAGAGGACTGACCTGAGGGAAAGAGCAGCCAAAACACAGCAGTAGAGTGTACACAGAATACACCAGAGACACTTCCTGAAGCACCAGACCCTGGACAGTATATGGCCTCTTCTTCATAAAGCCATTACTCTCAGGAGGCAGAAACTTAACAGGCTTTTCTAACACAGAGAAGACAGCAGAGACATAGACATAATGCCAAGATGGAGAAATTGATCCCAAAAGAAAGAACAAGAAAAGGTCATGGCCAGGGAACTAATTGAAACAGATATAAGTAATATGCCTGATCCAAAATCTAAAGCAGGAATCATAGAGATACTAGCTGAGCTTGAGAAAAGCATAGAAGACACCAGGGAGTCCCTTAGCACAGAGATAAAAGCCCTAAAAACTAGTCAGGCTGAAGTAAAAAATACTATAACCAAGATACAAAACTGAAAGCAGAGGAACTAAGTGATACAGAAGATAAAATTAGGGAAAATAATGAAGCTGAAAAGAAGAGGGAAAGAAAAACATTGGATCACAGATGTGACTTAGAAACTCAGTGACTCCATAAAGCATAATAACATTCAGGAGTATAGATAACACTCTTCTAGAAATCCCAGAGGAAGAAGGAGAAGAAGAGGGAAGAGGGGGAAGAGGGTTTATTTGAAGAAATTATAGCTGAAAACTTCCCTAACCTGGGGAAGGAAAGAGACCTCTAAATCCAGGAGGCACAAAGAGCTCCCATCAAAATCAACAAAAGCAGGCCAATGCCAAGACATACCATAGTTGAATTTGCAAAATATAGAGATAAAAAAATCATAAGAGCAGCAAGACAAAAGAAGTCCCTAACTTACAAGGGAAGACAAATAAGGGTAGTATCAGATCTCTCGACAAAAACTTTGCAGGACAGAGGGAGTGGCATGTTATATTCAGTGTGCTAAGTGGGAAAAATATGCAGCCCAAATTATTCTTATCCAGCAAGGCTATCATTCAGAATAGAAGGAGAGATAGTTTCCCAGAAAAACAAAAACTAAAGGAGTTCATGACCATTAAACCAGCCTTGCAAGAAATATTAAAGGGGACTCTTTGGGAAAGAAAGACCAAAAGTGACAGAGACTAGAGAAAGGAAATCTCTAGAAACAACAAAACAAGTAATAAGATGACACTAAATTCATATCTATCAATAATCACTGAATGTAAATGGACCATATACTCCAATCAAAAGACATAGGGTGTCAGAATGGATAAAAAAACAAGACCCATCTATATGCTGCCTGTAAGGGACTCATTTTATAGACCTAAAGACACCTGCAGATTGAAAGTGAGGGGATAGTGAGAACCATTTATCATGCTAATGGACGTCAAAAGAAAGCCAGAGTAGCAGTACTTAATATCAGACAAACAAGATTTTAAACTGAAGATTGTAACAAGAGATGAAGAAGGGTACTGTATCATAATAAAAGTGTGTGTCTCACAAGAAGACCTAACAATTGTAAATATTTATGCCCCCAACTTGAGAGAACCCAAATAGGTACAACAATTAAACATAAAGGAACTCATTCATAATAATACAATAAAAGTAGGGGGCTTTAATATCTCACATCAATGGACGATTAAGTAGAAAATCAACAAGGAAACAATGGCTTTGAATGACACATTGGTCTAGATGGACTTAACAGATATATTCAGAACATTTCATCCTAAAGCAGCAAAATATACATTCTTTTAAAGTGCACATGGGAAAATCTCCAGAATAGATCATATTCTAGGTCTTAAATCAGGCCTCAACAAGTGCAAAAAGATTGAGATCATACTGTGCATGTTTTCTGACCACAATAGTATGAAACTTGAAGTCAACCACAAGAAAAAATTTGAAAAGACCAAAAATACATGGAGATTAAAGCCATCCTACTAAAGAATGAATGGGTCAACCAGGAAATACAAGAAGAAATAAAAAGTACATGGAAACAATTGATAATGAAAATGTGACAGTCATAAACCTTTGGGATGCAGCAACAGAGGTCATAAAAGGAAAGAATATAGCAATACAGGCCTAGCTCAAGAAGCAAGAAAAATCTCAAATGTACCACCTAACCTTACACCTAAATGAGCTAGAAAACAAACAACAAATCAAGCTGAAAGCCAGCAGAAGAAGGGAAATAATAAAGATCAAGCAGAAATAAATGAAACAAATAGAAACAAAACCCAGTGGAACAGATCAATGAAACCAGGAGCTGGTTCTTTGAAAGAAGTAAAATTGACAAACTCCTAGCCAGACTTATGAAAAGAAGAGAGGACCCAAATAAATAAAATCACAAATGGGAGAGATCACAACCAACACCACAGAAATGCAAATAATTATAAGAGAATTTTATGAAAAATTACATGCCAACAAATTGGGCAATCTTTAAGCAATGGATAAATTTCTAGAAACACATAAACTACCAAAATTGAAACAGGAAGAAATAGAAAACTTGAACAGATTGACAACCAGCAAAGAAATTAAAACAGTAATCCAAAATCTCTCAACAAACAAAAGTCTAGGGCCTGACCGCTTCCCAGGGGAGTTCTACCAAATGTTAAAAATGTTTTTTTTTTTTTTAACATTTATTCATTTTTAGAGACACAGAGCATGAGTTGGGCGGGGGGGGGGGGGGGGCAGGAGAGAGAGAGAGAGAGAGAGAGAGAGAGAGAATCCGAAGCAGGCTCCAGGCTCTGAGCTGTCAGCACAGAGCCTGATGTGTGGCTCAAACTCATGAAGCATGAGATCATGACCTGAACCGAAGTTGGGTGCTTAACCTACTGAGCCACCCAGGCACCCCTCTACCAAACATTTAAAGAAGAGTTAATACCTGTTCTTCTCAAACTGTTTTCAAAAAATAGAAATGGAAGAAAACTTTCAAACTCATTCTATCAGGCCAGAATTACATTGATCCCCAAACCAGACAAAGACCCTACTAAAAAAGAATTCTAGGCCAATATCCTTGATGAACATGCATGCAAAAATTCTCAACAAAATGCTAACAAATCAAATCCAACAGTATATTAAAAGAATCATTCACCATGATCAAATGGGATTCATTCCTGGGTTGCAAGGGTCATTTATTATTGGCAAATCAATCAACATGATACACCACATCAATGAAAGCAAAGGATAAGAACCATATGATCCTCTCATTAGATGCACAAAAAGCATTTGACAAAGTACAGCATTCATTCTTGATTAAAAAAAAAAAAACCTACCTCCACATCACAAAGGCCATATATGAAAGATCCACAGCTAATGTTCATTCTCAATGGGGAAAAACTGAGAGCTTTTCCTCTCAGGTCAGTAACAAGACAGCGTTGTCCACCCTCACCATTACTATTTAACATAGTCCTAGCGTCAGCAGTTCAGACAACAAAAAGAAATGAAAGGCATCCAAGATGGCAAGGAAGAAATCAAATTTTCACTATTCGCGGATGACATGATACTGTATATAGAAAATCCGAAAGAGTCCACCAAAAAAGCTGTTAGAGCTGATCCATAAATTCAGTAAAGTCGCAGAATATAAAAGTCAACATACAGAAATCTGTTGGATTTCTATACGCAAATGATGAAGCAGCAGAAAGAGAAATTAAGGAATAGATCCAATTTACAATTGCACCAAAAACATAAGATACGTAGGAATAAACCTAACCAAAGAGGTAAAAGATTTGTATGCTGAAAACTATGGAACACTTCTGAAAGAAGTTGAAGATGACACAGTGGAAAAACATCCCATGCTCATGGACTGGAAAAACAATTATTGTTAAAATGTCTAAACTACCCAAAGCAATCTACACATTTAATGCAATCCCTATCAAAATACCATCAGCATTTTTCACAGCTAGAACATACAGTCCTCAAGTTTGTATGGACTCACACAGGACCCCAAATAGCCAAAGCAATCCTGAAAAAGATAAGCAAAGTTGGAGGCATCATAATTCCGGATTTCAAGCTATATTACAAAACTGTAGTCAAGACAGTATGGTACTGGCACAAAAACAAACACATAGACCAATGGAACAGAATAGAAAACTCAGAAATGGACCTGCAACTATATGGTCAGCTCATCTTCAACAAAGCAGGAAAGAATATCCAATGGAAGAAGGTCTGTCAACAAATGGTCTTTGGAAAACTGAATAGCAGCTTGCAGAAGAATGAAACTGGATCACTTTCTTACACCATACACAACAGTACATTCAAAATGAATGAAAGACCTCAGTGTAAAATAGGAAACCATTAAAATCCTAGAAGAGAACACAGGCAGCAACCTCTTTGACTTCAGCTATAGCAACTTCTTACTAGACACATCTCCAGAGGCAAGGGAAATGAAAGCAAACATGAACTATTGGGACTTTATCAAGATAAAAGTCTCCTGCATTGGGAAGGAAACAGTCAATAAGACTAAAAGGCAACTGATGGAATGGGAGAAGATATTTGCAAGTAATCTATCTGATAAAGGGTTAGTATCCAAAATCTATAAAGAACTTCTCAAACTCAACACCCAAAAACCAAATAATCCAGTGAAGAAATGGGCAAAAGACATGAATAGACATTTTTCCAGAGAAAACATACAGATGGCTAATAGGCACATGAAAAAATGCTCAATATCACCTATCATCAGGGAAATACAAATCCAGACCACGTTGAGATACTACCTCACACCTGTCAAAATGGCTAAAATTAACATAAGACAACAGATTTTGGCAAGGATGTGGAGAAGGGGGAACCCTCTTATGCTGTTGGTAGGAATGCAAACTGGTGCAGCCATTCTGGAAAACAGTATGGAGCTTCCCTCAAAAAATTGAAAATAGAACTGCCCTGTGATCTATCTACTACACACTAAATGCACTACTAGGCGTTTACCCAAATGATACAAAAATACTGATTCAGAGGGGCACATGTACCCTGATGTTTATAGCAGCATTATCAACAATAGCCAAATTATGGAAAGAGCCCAAATGTCCATTGATTGATGAATAAAGAAGATGTGGTATACATGCAGTGGAATATTACTCAGCCATCAAAAACAATGAAATCTTGACATTTGCAGTGATCTGGATGGAGCTCGAGAGTTTATGCTAAGTAAAATCAGTCAGAGAAAAGACATATACCGTATGATTTCACTCACATGTGAAACAGATGATCGCGGTATGGGGAGAGAGGGAGGCAAACCATAAAACAGATTCTTTTTTTGTTTGTAATTTTTTTTAATGTTTATTTATTTTTGAGAGAGAGCTGGGAAGGGGCAGAGAGAGAGGGAGACACAGAATCCGAAGCAGGCTCCAGGCTCTGAGCTGTCAGCACAGGGCCTGGCATGGGGCTTAAACTCAAGAACTATGAGATCATGTTCATGTGAGACTTGAGCCAAAGTCAAACACTTAACTGACTGAACCACCCAGGCGCCCCCAAACAGAGTCTTAACTATAGAGAACAAACTGAAGGTTGCTGGAGGAAAGGTGGGTAAGAGATGGGTTAAATGGGTGATGGGTATTAGGAATGCACTTGTTGTGATGAGCAGTGGGTGTTATATGTAAGTGATGAATCACTAAATTCTACTGAAACTAATGTTATGCCATATGTTAACTAAATGGAATTTAAATAAAAACTTGAAACTAACTGCATATTTTTGACCATTAAATTAAATAGAGGCACCTGGGTGGCTCAGTCAGTTGAGCGTCCAACTTCAGCTCAGGTCATGATCTCACAGTCCGTGGGTTCAAGCCCCACGTTGGGCTCTGTGCTGACAGCTCAGAGCTTGGAGCCTACTTTGGGTTCTGTGTCTCCCTCTCTCTCTGCCCCTCCCCTGCTCATGCTGTCTCTCTCTGTCTAAAAAAGAAATAAAAACATTTAAAAAAATTTTAAAAAATTAAATAAATGAAACATTACCATGGTGTTTGTAACTAAGAATTGATGTATTTACTTAATCTTTTGCTCGCATTTGTTTAGATCTAAACCAAACGTAGTATTGAAGGAAGGGTGGGAGAGATGTATCCCATTCATTGAGTTGTTTTATTTTAAAGGGAGAGAATTGAGAAAATATAAATGATAAAGTGTAGAGGAACTGACAGCACAAAGTAATTTAGTAACCATGTAATTTCTGTTTCTGTGCAATGATAGATCAGAACTCAGCTGCAAATGAACAAGTTACAGTTATAAAAATGCTTAATGTTGTTATAATTGACAATAGTAGAAAAATTGGATTACTTAAAAAAAACAAATGGAGGACTTCCATTTCTGGGAAGATGGAATAGATACATTTTTTCCTGTTCTTCCTACTCTAAAAACCCCAGACATTATGTATGAAACAAACATAAGACTCTAAAAGGTGGAGAGGAAGACTGACTGGTTAGAGACCTTGGGACCCAAGTAACACCATGATGGTGACTTCCTTGGGTTTTGTTTTTGTTTTGCGTATCTCAACTTGTGCTGAAGAAGCTTCCAACCTGGAAGTGCCAAGAGGCACATTCAGAATTGCTCTGAACAAAAGTGTACTCTCTCTAGGCAGAGGACCGGGGAAGGTGGTGTCAGTGGACACCACGTGGGAATGGTAATGAGACATTCCTTCTGCCCCCAGCCAGAAGGTAGTACCAGTGAAGGCCTAATGGGGAGCTCTGACTGTTAAGGAATAATGAGGAATCCCTTTCTCCCCTTGGGTATTAAAATGGAGACTGAGGAACCTGTACTTTTGCCTCCCATCTGACAGTAATGAGGTGGTGCCTCCCCCTTCCTCTGCTAGAGCAGTGTCAGAAGAAGCCAGCTAAAGCAAAAGGTTTAGTGACATCCAGAGTCTCACAACAATACCCCAAATATCCAGATTTCAATTTAAAATCACTCATCAGGGGTGCCTGGGTGGCTCAGTCAGTTGGATGTCTCATTTCAGCTTGGGTCATGATATTGTGGCTCATGGGTTCGAGCCCTGCATTGGGCTCTGTGCTGACAACTTGGAGCCTGGGCCTGCTTTGGATTCTGTGTCCTCCTGTCTCTCCGCCCCTCCCCAGCTTGTACTCTGTCTCTCCTTCAAAAGTAGATAAGGATTAAAAACAATTTTTTTTAAAAAAAATCACTCATCATACCAAGAACCAGAAAAATCTCAAACAAGAAGAGACAATAGATGCTAACACTGAGATGGCAGGTTTTAGAATTATCTGTTGGATTTTAAACCAGTCACCATAAAAATGCTCCAATAAGCAATTACGAACACATTTGAAACAAGTGAAAAAATAGAGGATCTCCAGAAAGGTGCACCTGGGTGGCTCAGCTGGTGAAGTGTCTGACTCTTGATATCGGTTCAGGTCGTGATCTTGTGGTGGTGGGATCGAGCCCTGAGTTGGGCTCTGTGCTGAGCATGGAGCCTGCTTGTGATTCTCTCTGCCCCTCCCCCACTCAATGGCACAGGCATGCATGCCCTCTCTTTCTCTCCAAATAAACTTAAAAAAAAGAGTATCTTAGCAAATACATAGAAAAGTCTCCTCAAATAAATAGTTTTAAGGAACCTAGTGGAAATTTTTGACCCGAGACATTAAAAAAAAAAAAAAATTAAAAACTCAGTGGATGACCTCAGCAGCAAACTGGATGGGACAGAGGAAAGAATCCTTGAACTACAAAAAAAGAAGATGCAATGATCAGCATTAGGGCTGAAACAGGGGGTGCTACTACAGATCCTGCAGGGATCAAAGTGATAATAAGGGAACGCTATGAGCAACTATACAGAAGTAAATTTGACAACTTATGCAAAATAAACTGTTTGCTCAAAAACACAACCTACCACATCTAGCCCAATATGAAACAGATAATTTGAATAGGTCTCTGTTAAGGAGGTTGACTTTGTAATTTTAAAACTCCCAAAAAAGAGGGGCACCTGGATGGCTCAGTCGATTAAATGTCTGACTCATGATTTTGGCTCAGGTCATGATCTCACAGTTCATGAGTTCAAGCCCCATTGTCAGGCTTTGTGCTTTATCGGCACAGAGCCTGCTTGGAATTGTGTCTCCCTCTGTCTCTGCCCCTTCGCCACCCATGGTCTCTCTCTTTCTCTCTCTCTCTCTCTCTCTCTCTCTCTCTCTCTCTCTCTCTCTCTCTCTCTCTCTCTCTCAGAATAAACAAGTTAGAAAAAAAGGCTCTCCAAAAAGAAGTCTCCAGGCCCACGTAGTTTCACTGGAGAATTCTAATGTTTAAAGAAGAATTAACACCACTTTTACACAATCTCTCCAGAAACTAGAAGAGAAGGAATTGGGGGTGTCTAGGTGGCTTAATTGGTTAAGCGTCTGACTCTTGGTTTCAGCTTAGGTCATGATCTCATGGTTGGGATTGAGCCCTGCATCATGCAATGTGCTGACAGCATGAAGCGTACTTGGGATTCTCTCTCCCTGCTTATCCATGCTCGCTCGCTCGCTCGCTCTCTCTCTCTCTCTCTCAAAAAAAAAAAACACTTTAAAAAAGAAGGAATTGAAGCTAGTATCACTCTGATACCAAAACCAGACAAAGATAGTACAAAAAAGAAAACTGCAGGCCAATATACCCCATGAATATAAACATAAAAATTCTTATTTTGTTTATCCTTTCTTTTTCTTCCAAATTTTTATTTACATTCTAGTTAGTTAACATACAGTGCAATATTGGTTTCAGGAGTAGAATGCAGTGATTCATCACTTACATACAACACCCAGTGCTCATCATAACAAGTATCCTCCTTATTACCCATCACCCATCTAACCCACCCCCACCCATCTTCCTCGGTTTGTTCTCTATCTTTGAGTCTCTTCTAGTTTGTTTATCTTTCTCTCCACCTAAGTGTTCATTGATGAATGAATGGATAAAGAAGTGTGTGTGTGTGTGTGTATACACACACATTGTGTATAGATATAGATATATATACACACACATTGTATATATACATTGTATATATACAATGTGTGTGTATATATATATATAGATATAGATAGATACACACACATTGTATATATACATTGTATATATACAATGTGTGTGTGTGTGTGTGTGTATATATATATAGATATAGATAGATACACACACATTGTATATATACATTGTATATACATTGTATATATACAATGTGTGTATACATTGTATATACATTGTATATATACAATGTGTGTGTGTGTGTATCTATATCTATATACACAGTGGAATATTATTTAGTTATAGAATGAAATCTTGCATTTGCAACGACATGGATGGAGCTAGAGAGTATGATGCTAAGGGAAATAAGTCAGAGATAAATACTGGATGATCTCATGTAATTTAAGAAATAAAACAAATGAGCAAAGGTAAAAAAAGAAAAAGGACCAAGAAACACGGTCTTAACTATAGAGAACAAGATGATGGTTACCACATGGGAAGTGGGGGTGGAGGGGGGAATAGGTGAAATAAGTGATGGGGATTAAAGAGCACAATTATCATGATGGGGAAAAAAAGAATCTAGGTTAGAAAACAGAGATTAGGCACCGGGAAACTAGAGTGGGTAAAAAGACCCAAGCAGCAGAGGGAAAAGCCAAGCTAGGGGAAGCCAGGTATGTTTTGAGAAGGGCAATCTAAAGTCATTGAAGAAAAGAGATAACCTGTACTGCTCTTAATTTCTCTCCTTCGAGACTGCCCTAATGTCAAGGTTCATTGAAGAAGAATTAAGACAGCTTTAGTCCTTGAGAACAAGGAGGAGAAATGGAGAACATTCCTGGCCACTGGGAACAAACTGGATGGCCGTCCTTCAGAAATGGAGGAAAATTGCCCAAGATGATCTGGGCTCTTTGTAATGAACAAATGCACAGAGATAAGTTTATACAAAGGAGTTTGAATTTTTGGAAGTCTTGTTTATGTAGTGATTCTAAGCATATAAGTGTATATCTTTCCATTGAAAAATATTTTTGTAGAAAAAAATCAATTGTATTTCTGTACACTAGCGATGACTATGTGAACACTGAAGTTACAGATATAATAGCATTTACAGTCACTCACAAAAAAATTGAAATATTTAGGTATGAATCTAACAAAACTTGTTAGATTTGTGTACGAAAAACTGTGAAATGCTAATGAAAGATATTGAAGATCTAAATAAATAGACCTATGGTGTCTTGGGATTGGAAGAGTCAGTATTAAAGATGTCAGTTCTTTTCAAGTTGACACACAGGTTAACTCAATTCCTGTCAAAATCCCAGCAAGATCTTTTGTAAATGCAGACAAGATTATTCTAAAATTTATATGGAAAAGCAAAGGAACTGGAATAAGTAACAGGTTTTTTGTTTGTTTTTAAGTGAGAAGAATCAGTCTACCTGATTTCAGGACTTACGATACAACTACAGTGATCAAGGCTGTATGGTGTTGTGGGGAGATAGTCACGCGTGTCATCGGGACAGAATAGAGAATCCAGATGTAGACCCAAACAAAAATGGCCAACTAATTTTTGACAAAGATGTAAAAGTAGATCAATGGAAGAAAGATAGCCTTTTCAACAGTTGCTGCTGGAGCAGTTGGTCACCCATCCATAGACAAAAAAATTGAACCTCAACCCGTGTCTCACACCTCATACATAAAATTAACTCATGGACCCAAATGTGAGATGCAAAATGAAAGTTGAGAAAAGAAATACAGGAGAAAACCAGGATCTAGGGCTAGGCAAAAAGTTACTAGATTTAACACCCAGTATGCTTTTTTGAAAATTGGATTTCATCAAAATTAAAAACTTTTGCTGTGCAAAATACCCTGTGAAGAGGATGAAAATATAAGCTACAGAGTGGAAGAAAATATTTGCAAATCGCATCTTCAACAAAGGACTAGTATCTAAAAAGTATAAAGGTCTTTCAAACTTAACGGTACCAAAGCATATTATCCCCATAGAAATAGACAAAACATGAATAAATGTTTCACTAGAGAATATATGCAGATGGCATATAAGCACAAGAGAAGTTGTTTAACATCATTAGCCATTAGGGAAGTGCAAATTAAAATCACAGTAAGATATTGCTGTGTATCTATCAGAATAGCTAAACTTTTTAAAAAGTGACAGCATCAGATGCTGTCAAGGATGTGGAGAACGGGATCACTCTGACAGTGCTGGTAGGAATGTGAAAATGGTAGGAACTCTGAAAAACTGGCAGTTTCTTTAAAAGCCTAACATTGCAAGTGTAGTGTGACCTAACATTTACACTCTTGGGCATTTATCACATAGAAATGAACTTAATGTTCACACAAAAGCCTGTATATGTGTACTTAGAGCAGCTTTATCCATAATAGCCTCAAACTAGAAACAACCCAGATGTCCTTGATTGAGTGAACAGTTAAAACAAACGGTGGTATATCCATACTGGGGAATTATTGCTGAGCAATAAAAGGAACGAACCACTGATACGTGCAACAACTTGGATGAATCTCTGGGGAATTATGCTGAGTGAGAAAAGCCAATCCCCAAAGGTTATATACTGTATGATACTGTTTATATTACATTCTTCTTGAAGTGACAAAATTACTGAAAGGGAGGAGAACAGATCAGTGGTTGCCAGGGGGTAATGAAGAGATGGGAATAGGAGGGAAGAGAGTGCGGCTGTAAATGGCTGTAGAAGTGTCAGTATCCCAGTTGTGGTGGTGTATTCTACAATGTTAGCCCTGGGAGAAACTGGGTGAAGGGTACACGGGATCTTTGATCTCTCTTATTATTTCTTAGAATGCAGTTACCTTATAGTAAAAAGTTGAATGAAAAAAGCTGGAAGAGAATAAATTTTGTGCCAGAAAGCATATAAGACTTAGCTTTCACCTACCTTTCCTTTTTTTGCTGTTTTAAAGGAAGAGACATCTAAGAAGTCTTTTTGTGCTCTGCATCTTACTACCTTCCATTTTTCTCCAGCACTTTCATGAATCCTCTTTTCAAAATTTTCCCTGTCCACTGACTCCTTCTCTTTTGCCTGTGAAAAGGCTTAGCTCTCTCTCACTGAAATAACAACACACACACACACAAAACAAATTAAGCACATTTCCTTTTGCTTTCTCCTTCTCACACACTCTACCCTAACCTTAAGAATCTTCCTTGACATTTGTCTCTTCCTCAGCTTCTGTCTCTAATTCTCTCTCTCTCCCTCTGTCTGCACCTTCCCTACTCACTTGTTCTCTCTCTCTCAAAGATCTGTTGCGGTACCTCCTAACTATCTCTGAAAGCCATCCGTGTTGCTGCCACCTTATTCTAAGCTACTGTCAACTGTCACCTCAGTTACTCCAGTGGTCTCCTGTTCTTCCCATACTTACTCTGGCCTCATTCCAGATACATCTTCACACTCTGGCCAGAGTGATCTTTTCAAAGCTCAGATCTCATAACATCATTGTCAACCCCCTACCCATTTATTCGTGTATGTATGTATGTATGTATGTATGTATGTATTTTTTTATTCATTGTTTTTAGACTAAGGACTCAAATTATTAAAATGGCTTTCAAAACCTTGTGTGGTCTGGCTCCATTCTCCTCTTTCTTTTTTTTCTCTCTTAAACCAGGCCACACTAGTTATTTTTAGATCCCCAAATACAGTGTAGTCCTTTCTGCCACTGTTCCTTTGCATATGCTAGTCCTTCCTTCTGAAATCTTTTTCTCCTTTTCATTATTGATTAGCTCCTCCTCATTTTTCTGATCTCAGTCCAAAGGTTACTTTGGTCAGAATATTTCTTTATTTCTAATTTCCTGGTAGGTTCTTTTGGTATGCCATTTTGTGGAATTCTCATCTTTTATGTGTGTCTTTCCCACTGAGTTGCATGGGTGCACTCTTGTGTTTTTGCTCACTGCTACATCCCCAGCTACTACCTGACACAGAGGCACGCCAACAAGTGTTTGCCAAATGAGCAGGTATATCCCTCTCCTTACCTTCTCTTGCATCGTTTCTAAGAGTGGTCAATACTTTTTGTTTTCTCTTTACCTCTGTTATTATTGCCCATAGTTTATCTTCTTTCTCTTTAATTCTGGACCATTACAGTGATTTTACAATCAAACTTTCTTCTTCTAGTTTTTTCCCCTTCCTCTTCTTCACTAAATTATGTGATTTATCTGCTTAAAAGCCTTTTCCTTGGCCAAAAAAAAAAAAAAGTATTCTTAGCACACTAAGCTCGCTTAGATTGACCCCGACTACCCAGGGACACACACACATACTCCCTTTGTCCAGCAGCACTCAGTCTAACTTGGGTTCAGTGACCAGGCATAAACTTCTCACATACTGTTCCTTTTGCTTGTATCTCTGAATTTTGGAGTTCTAAAGACTTGATTGCCATCTTACGGTAAGCCAGTATATCATCGTGTGAACAAGTTAAGTGAATTCTACCAGGCTAATGGACATTCTTCCTCCCAGGCTTCTTTTAAGGGAGTAAAATCAATTCCATTAAGAAAGATTACAATCTGTAGTGATACTCAGTTATGGCAAATATGAGGCAAAACAAGTATCAGGAGTATTTTTTAGCATAACTGTTAGATATAAATTACTGTCAGTTCAAAAGTCCCACACCAACTAGTATTTCAAGTTATGTTCAACTGGGTATCACATGTATATATTGCTGAATTTCCACTCGTGAATGTTGTTTTCCATTTCTTAAGATTAATAGCGATTTTATCTAAGGGTGAAATAGAGGATTTTAATTTTTGTGAATTTTTTCCTATTTTTTGAGGCATGGAATGCCTTTCTGTCTTATCCTACTAGTCCGTGCTCTGTTTCATGATATGTTGTATTGCTTCCCTATCTCATCACCTTAAATTGGGATTTGAGGGCATAATAGGGATGTTTCACATTGGAAGGCCGCCTGACAAGGTTTAGTTGTGACCTTGCAGGGTATTTCTTAGAGAAGTCGCCAGACCTCATTCTGGTTTTCCTCTTTCTTTGTTCAGAAACTTAATCTTGTTTATCAAATTCAGGAAGACTAATTACTCAGGCTAAAAGTGTACTGACATTTAAGCCAGAATAGCACTTTACTTAGGTTGAGAATTATAATTGTAGCACAGAATAAATAGTCATTTCCTCTATTTTTTGCACAGCAGGAATTTTATATGAAAAGCCAAATTATAATCAGAACATTTTTCGTTGAACATAGATACAGATAGGAAATGTGACAGTACTAAAATTTGAGAGAAAAAAATTTGCCTATGAAAACCAGGTTAGACATAGAACCTCAAAATAAAAATAAAATTACAACTCTACAAACTCTCCAAATCAACTAAACTTGTTTACTTTGTAAAAATTTGATGAAAATATTGATTTGTGATTTCTTCCTCAATGTTATAGGATTATTTTACTTTTTCTTCAAATATTCCTTTAAAAGATTTAAATCACTCTGTAGATTTGGATTATAGTGGGCAGCATCCTCGTTGATAAATGGCATGATAGCCGATTCTCACCCGGCAACCACACCCAGGGAGCTGTTCCCTGGCAACCGTGTTCCCTCCCTTCCCTGCCCTTTTTCCTCCCCTTCCCAGCCAAGCCACCACAGGAAACTTTCAGTAGGCACTGTGGCCCCATGACTTTATGTCTCCGATCTGACATTTACCCTCTCCATTAGTGCTCTCAGTGTGGCGTGCTATAGTGGAGTGACTCTTAGATTGATTCCAGACTTTAAAATTACATAATTTGTGGAAAAACTGGGTAGAGTCGGGAGGCCCGGATGGACTATGAGGAGTGGAATTGGTTACAAAAGTGGTCTGCTTTTTAGAATAATTAGAAGTGTTGGAGATAATTCATTGTAACATTTTGGTTTGTATTTGTGATATTTATGCATTTAAATATGAGCAAAGCAAATTGGACTAAATTATATTCTGCTAATTTTATGTTAGTCTCAGTCCTTATGTAGCCATATGAATAACCTGTTTAAGTGTTTTCTCTGTTTTATGTGGAAAGTTTCTCAGGTATTATTTTCCTAGCTCTGAAATGTATCAATATTTTTTATACAGCTCTGAAAAATTGGCGTTGCTGGCAGGTGGTAGTCTGGAGATCAGTGATGTCACTGAGGATGATGCGGGGACTTACTTTTGTATAGCTGATAATGGGAATGAGACCATTGAAGCTCAAGCAGAGCTTACAGTACAAGGTATGTAACCATTTCTTGTATAAATAAATTCTGTGTACTGTATGGGTTTGCTGATTATTTAACATCAAAGTGAAAGAGGCAATATAGGATAGAGTTAAAACCCTGAGCTTTAAGCCAGATTGCTTAGGTTCATACTATAGGAAATTTGCTTAACTTCTCTGGCCCTCATTTACCTCATCTGTAAAATGGAGATGATAAGAGCACTCACCCCACTGAGGTTGTTTTAAGGATTAAAAGAGTTCGTGTTTGTAAACCTCCTGGCCTATGTGACTAGAATACGGTAAGAGCTCAGTTACTGTTATTATCTGTAGTACTAGTAGTAGTGTGGGGAATGCTGTGTTCTGGGGCATCTGGAAGGTTCAGTTCACTCTTCTTGTCACAGAGACTTCTTGTACTCTGATCTAGATCTTGTACTCTGATCTGATCTTGTACTCTGATCTAATACTTTATCTCCTAAGTATTGGTGTTCCCTCCTTTTAGGAGAATAGATCACCCAGGACGGAATGCTCTGTGACTCTCAGTGTAACATGGTCGTCTCTCCGATGATTTGATGATGTATTTCTTTCTGTTCAACTAATGTTGGTCATCACAGCATCTCCTCTTACAGGTTCTCTGATTTAGAAGTCAGAGAAAATGAACATGACATGTGCACATAATCTCTTCTTTATCCTATCTCCCTTGCCTTTCCTCCATATTAAAATGCACCCTCAGAGAAATATTTGCTCTCTCCTATGATTTGTCTATACCCTCATTTATCTTGTTTTTTTCTTTTTTTTTTTTAATTTATTTCTGAGACAGAGACAGAGCATGAGCAGGAGAGGGACAGAGAGAGAGGGAGACACAGAATCAGAAGCAGGCTCCAGGCTCTGAGCTGTCAGCACAGAGCCCAACGCGGGGCTCGAACTCACAAACCGTGAGATCATGACCTGAGCCCAAGTCGGTCGCTCAACCGACTGAGCCACCCAGGCGCCCCTCATTTATCTTGTTTCAAATAAAAATTTTTAAGGACTTTTCTAGTACTTTCAGGAAAATTTACCATTGTTTGGATATGTAGAGGTATGTATTGGTTCATGATATTCGTTATTACCTTGTCTCAAATTGTATCATATTTGATAAAATACTTCCTGATCTGTGGTTTGGGGTTGTCTCACATTTTTATTAAAGTTTCTCTTGGTACACTGGTGGGTTTTAGAGTAGGAATCACAATAGTCACATTTATACTCCCAGCAGTCATGGAGGACTCAAATTTGTTTTGTTCTCATCCAACATGGGGCTCAAACTCATGACCCCAAAATCAAGAGCCGCATGCTCTTCTGACTGAGCCAGTCACGCACCCCTCAAGTTTGTTTTTGATAGGAATTGGAGAATAGATTGCTTGGGATCTTATGCTGACAAAGGCACAGAATGTTTATGTTCTCTGTTGCTATTGTGGGTGGATTCGTAATCTCTGAAAATCAAAAGAGCAATCCTTAGACTATAACTATTACAGTTATTTACATAACTTTTGCCTCAGTTGAGCTCAGCCATTGTTCTTAGCTAGGTGGAAGGTTGGCTATGACCAGTTGTAGAATGACCAGTTTATTTCTTTACCTCTATGTGGGTGGGATCATACAAGTAGAATATTAGTGAACTCCATCTTATTTGGCCCCTGTGCCTCCCTTAGTAGATGTTTTCTCTTTTTGTTTTTACCATTAATCAGATTCTTGGCCTAACACTCTCTTCCATTTCCTACCTGTGCCTCAGTTTCCTCTACTGTGAAGTACCTTGTCGTTAACCTCACATTGTGAGGCATGGTGTTCACCATACATGTCAGTTCCATTTGTCCATGTGGTTATTTTCTCCTTTTTAACTTTTATTCATTGTATGGAATCAAGTTAGGACTCTTCCTGTTAACTTAATTAACTATATTTTTTTAGTTATAATACATACATCTTATGTATGTATTATACATAATACATGGTGTTATGTACATAATACATATATGTAAACATATTTGGTATGTTTGTACCAAGTTCCATCTGATTATCTGTGCCTATAGAAAGTACCTTTTAAATGAGTACACTCTAGGGGCGCCTGGGTGGCGCAGTCGGTTAAGCGTCCGACTTCAGCCAGGTCACGATCTCGCAGTCCATGAGTTCGAGCCCCGCGTCGGGCTTTGGGCTGATGACTCAGAGCCTGGAGCCTGTTTCCGATTCTGTGTCTCCCTCTCTCTCTGCTCCTCCCCCGTTCATGCTCTGTCTCTCTCTGTCCCAAAAATAAATAAACGTTGAAAAAAAAAATTTAAATGAGTACACTCTAGAAAACTGAGAAAAGAATAAGAGTGAGGAAACCTAGGTGTTAAAAATTGTCACAGACCTTCTCTAATCAAAACAGCATGGTAGGGGCGCCTGGGTGGCGCAGTCGGTTAAGCGTCCGACTTCAGCCAGGTCACGATCTTGCGGTCTGTGAGTTCGAGCCCCGCGTCAGGCTCTGGGCTGATGGCTCAGAGCCTGGAGCCTGTTTCTGATTCTGTGTCTCCCTCTCTCTCTGCCCCTCCCCCGTTCATGCTCTGTCTCTCTCTGTCCCAAAAATAAATAAACGTTGAAAAAAAAAATTAAAAAAAAAAAAAAAACAGCATGGTATTGGCCCAAGGGAAGTCAACCAAAAGGAATAAAATCTAGCTGTTACAAGTGAATACAGAACTTAAAAATATTATCAAAGTGGGAATTCAGTTCAGAGGGAAAATCTTTTATTTACTAAAGGGTATTGGTATAATAGATTTTCAAGTAGGAGACTATAAAATCGGATCTGTACTTCAGACCAAAGGTCAGAATGTGAAAAAGTGAAGATTATATGGGTTCGTGTTTATATTATCTCTGCTGGAAAAGACCATCTCAGGAAAAACAGAAAATAGGATGTCAAGCAAAAACTGACACATTTTGACAATGTACACATTTTTAAAGAAGTTATGTAGAAGAGCCCCTGTAAATAAAGGCTAAATGCAAATGGTAAACTAGGAGAAAATAGTGTAACACATAACTGAGAAAGGGTCAGAATTCTGAAAATGCAGTTTTCAGAAAATGATTTTATTTTTAATTTTTTTAATGTTTAAATGTTTATTTTTGAGAGAGTGTGCGAGCAAGAGCAAGGGAGGGGCAGAGAGAGAGGAGACAGAATTCCAAGCAGATTCCACACTGTCAGCACAGAGCTCAGTGTGGGGCTTGAACCCACGAACCATGAGATCATGACTTGAGCTGAAATCAAGAGTTGGTCGCTTAACCGACTGAGTCACCCAGGTGCCCCTGGAAAATGATTAAAAAAAAGAAAGAAAGAACCTAAGGAAAATTGGTAAAGAATATGAACAGGCAGTTCACAAAGAGGAGTTTATCAGCCTATTGCATTTCTTCATGAGCAGATAGGAAAAATTAAAAGATACCATTTTCCACAATGATTATATTGGCAGAAACTGAAAAGATTTTGACCTCCACAGCATGTGGTGTGGTGTTCAGAGTTGAAAATTATTAGTGAAAGCGTCTCAACAGTACAGAATACTGTTGTACAGTAATACGAGCATTACCTCCTTGGTACTAGATAATTGTATTCCTCAATGAAATTTAAGATTGAATTAGCTTTTTGATACCCTTACTATAGGGAACAACCAAATTCATTTATTAACCACGCCTTATCAATTGTCCACCAGCTCTTTCTCTTCCTCCCCAGCCTCACTTGGAGAGGATGTATAAGGTTCTATGTCAGGTCACTTCACTTCTTGCCTACTATTGATAAAACATCCTGTATGCTAACTTCTCTTTTTCTACCATAGTTTCAGATCGGCTTGAGGCTAATAGTTGTCCTAATTCCTGACTCACAGAATCTTTGAGCATAAGAAAATGGTGGTGGTTTTATGCCACTACGTTTTGGGCTATGCAGCATTAGTAACTTGGGAAAGTTCATTATTATTTTTTAAAAGGCTAGAATCAAAGGAAAAGTATATCAGAGATAACCCAGAACTAAAAATTTTGACCAAACCAAGTGTGGTGGTAGAATAACATATACCATTTGATGGAGAATTATTGGAAAAGACTAACCAAGAATTGAAAATAAGCATGATAAATATATTTCAGAAGATTAGAAAGATATTAGCAATATATTTGACATTGATAGGATACTGCAACAAACAAATGAGTAATTTTTTTTGTTTTTTTTGTTTTTGTTTTTGTTTTTGTTTTTTAAAGATTTTGTTTTTAAGCAATCTCTACACCCATCGTGGGGCTCGAACTCACAACCCTGAAGTCAAGAGTCATATACTCTACTGACTGAGCCAGCCAGATGCCCCTAAACTGTTTTTTTTTAATAAGTGCCTGTGAAACAGTTACTAAAATGCGCCACATATTGAGCATAGACTAAATCTTAACAAATTTTAGAGAATTGAAAGTCTATAGATTTGACTACTGTAGAATTAAGTTTGGAACTAATTACAAACAAAGTAACTTTAAAAAATGGTAACTTGAAGATCTGCTAGTGTTTGGGCCTTAAGTGAATCACTTTGAAATAATCCATGAGTCAGGAAAGAAATGATGAAAATAGAAAACAGTTTGATGAAACAGTGGAGGTGTGACCTATCAAAACTTATGGGATACTTACAAGACATTTATAACCTAAGTACAGGTATTAGAAGAGAAGAAAGACTGAAAAATCAGTGACTTAAATATCCACCTCAAAAAGCTAAAAAAAAAAAAAAATAGCAAACTTAACCCAAAGGAAATAGAAGAAGGGAAGTAATGGCAAGAGCAAAATTAATAATATAGGAAAAACCATTCAAAATGGAGAGTTTCAACAAAGCCAAAAGTTGGTTCCTTGTAAAGCATAAAAACACTGATAGACACCTGACAAGACTTAAATACAAGTCTTGACAAAGGTCTTTATTTAGACCAAGAGTGTGCAAAACTACAGCTTACAAACCAGATCTGCCCAACTGCTTGTTTTTGTATAATAATAGCTAAAAATAGTTTATACAGTTTTAAATGGTTGAAACAGGATATTTAGTGATATATGAAAATTTTATGAAATATGATTTTATTGTCCATAAATAAAGTTTTGTTTGGTATACAGTCACATTCATTTGCATACTGACTATGGCTGTTTTTAATGGATTTGAGTAGTTGTGACACAGACCACATCACCCACAGATTCTAAAATACTATCTGGTCCTTTTCAGAAAAAGTTTAAACTCTCGATGTGTACTCTGTAAACTCTTACAGATCAACAAGGTAAACAGGTAAACAAAGACAGAGAAACCAGTAAAAAATCAGCAAAAGACTTGAATGGCTACCTCACAGATCTTCGGGTGGTTATTAAACATTTGCAAAAGTGGTTTATTATCATTAGTTTTCTGATATATGCAAATAAAAGCTACAGTGAGATACTATTGTACTCCAGAGTGGTTAAAATTAAAGAGATTAACAACAGGAGGTGTTGGTAAGGATGAAGAACACACTGATGTAGTGTTATTAGGACTATGCATTGATGTAATCATTTTAGAATACTGTTTGGCAGAATCTACTGAAATTGCACACAAACATATTTTACGATATGATGGTGGTATTCCTAGGAGTATACTTAACAGAAATGTATAAATATATGCATCAAAAAAACACATGATAATGTTCTCATCAGCTTTATTCACAGTAAATAAAAACTGGGAATAATTACAACATCCATCAACAGTAGAAAAGATAAGTAGTATTTTTAATCCTACAGTGGCATATTATCATTGACAGACCACTGCTACATTCAGCAACATGGATAAATCTCACAAATACCATTGAAAGAAGGAAACAAGGCACAAAAGAACACATACTGTATGATTCCATTTATTTTTTTTTATTTATTTTTTTACATTTATTCATTTTTGAGAGACCGAGACAGAGCACAAGCGGGAGAGGGGCAGAGAGAGAGGGAGACACAGAATCCGAAGCAGGCACCAGGCTCCGAGCTGTCAGCACAGAGCCCGATGCAGGGCTCAAACTCACAAACTGTGAGATCATGACCTGAGCCAAAGTTGGATGCTGAGCCACCCAGGCGCCCCATTTTTACAAAGTTCAAAAATAGGCAAAACTAGTCAGAAATTAGGGTAATGATTACTTTTGGACAAGGTAGTGACTGAATATGGGACAACAGGACCTCTGGTGTGTTCTGTTTCTTAATCTGGATGGTAATTAAAATAATTGAACATGTACTGTTAATGTGTGTCACATGAGGTTTTCTCTTTTTTATTGTTTACAGATAAGAAGTCATTATGTACAGAAAAAGTTTGGAAAATTTTATTTTGAACTTTGTCCCATAACTGAAAGTATTTTCTTTTTCAAAGGGGGTAACCAGTTTATGAGAAAGAGTTGGAGATTATATACATAAATATTTATATAGTTGTTTCTATATATGGTCATACCTATCTAACTTCTGTTATTTTTTAAGAAGTTATAGCCGCAGGAAATGCCATAGTGAGTGTTAATGCAGAAAAAGGTTATAAGTTCATTATTCATCTGTTAAAAATTTCAAGTGTATTTTTTTTTATCATTAACTCTTGGGATTTCTACACATGCTGTGACGTGAATTAGCCCATCGTGTATTTCCTGTCATCTCAGATTGCGGATAACACCCATTGGTCATGAGTTGTTTTTTTTTTTTTTTTAAGAGGAATTTTTCCTTTTCTCTTACAACATTCATAACAGTCTGTGATACGCATCTCCACTCCCTCCCCCATGCACAAAAGAAGAAAATTTTCCATTTGTATCCTTGTGAGATAAATTGATAAATTCTAAATTGGCCACCTCCTTGACTTTGTCAATACTCATAATAAATGTGTCACTGAAGTTTAAATTCTACCATCTTTCTCTGAAGTCAGAGTCTAATGTCATTCTACATTTACCCTTCTACTCTGCCTGCTCTCTATCCACATCAAGACATTGATCTCTCCTTTTCTGCCAGTCTGCTGCTTGATTTCATTTCCCTTTAGTTCATAATGAGTTACAATATTCTGCTCTCATTTATTAGAACTCTCAGTTCTCTTGGCTTAGGATAAAATAAACTCCTTGTGGCATATTTATAAAACATTACCAGACCTGGGGCACCGGAGTGACTCATTCAGTTGAGCGTGCGACTCTTGATTTCAGCTCAGGTCATGATCCCAGGGTCACGGGATGGAGCCCGCATCAGGCTCTGCATTGGGTGTGGAGCCTGCTTGGGATTCTCTATCTCCCTCTCCCCAAGTCTTTCTGTCTGTCTGTCCCTCTCTGTAAAAAAGAAGGAAAAAAACAACCAGACCCATCATATAAAGTCAATTTTTTCTTTTCTTTTTTTTAATGTTTATTTATATTAGAGAGCATGTGCATGCATGCACAGGTGAGGGAGGGGCAGAGAGAGATGGAGATAGAATCTGAAGAGGCTCTAGGCTCTGAGCTGCCATCGCAGTGTTCAGCTTGGGGCTTGAACTCACGAGCCATGAGATCATGACTTGAGCCAAAGTCTGATGCTTAACAGCCTGAGCCCCCTAGGCGCCCCTAAAGTCAACTTTTTCATTGTTAACTGAGAGACACCGGAGAGTAGTTAAGAGCAGTCTTTGGACCCAGCATGCTTGGATTCCAGTCTTATTTCTTTTGCTTACAGAAATGAGAACACGGGCAAGTTATGTAACTTACCTTTGTCTTAGTTTCTTTTATCAGTTCAGTAAGTGGTTGCAAGGAATTGATTAAATAAACTTCTGGCATTCTTCCACCTGAACCTGGGATGGAAATAGAGGTCATCTTTACCAAACTGCATATTGTTTCCTGAACATACTATATTTGCTAGCTCTATTCCCCTGTAGCCTCACACCCTCAGCTAAAATTCTCTGATAGTCCTTCAAGATTAGTTCTAATCTTAACCTTGCTGTCTTTTCGCAACCATTCTCTTACCCTCAGGTAATTATTATGTCTCTCTCAGTAGTTCTCTTTTTACCAGTGTTTCTTATTGATTTGTTTGTATGCCTTTTCCCACTACTGTTAGACTGGGGTCCTTATCAAACAGGGACTGGTCTTAATAATGATTTATCATAATGGATTATCAGTAAATAATTGTATGAATGAATGAAACTTTGCATTGAAATTCTGAAATGTGAAAACTAGGATGAGTTCATGTTTGTGGTTACTTTATTACCCATGTTTTCCTTTGCACCTTGTTTTTTATAGACTTGTAGTATAAAAAATTAGGATTAAAAAAAGTCTTCTAAGGACACCTGGGTGGCCTAGTCAGTTGAGCATCTCACTCTTGATCTCTGCTCAGGTTGTAATCTCACAGTCATGAGATTGAGCCCCACCTCCAGCTCAGCACTGACAGCATGGAGCCTGCTTGGGAATCTTTCTCTCACTCTCCCTCTGCCCGCTCCCCTGCTCACACGCTTTCACGCTTGCTCTCTCTCTCTCTCTTTCTCAAAATAAAGAAATAAACCTAAAAAATCTTCTAAAAGCTTATCCTGGAGAAAGATGAATCATTGCCCTAATTTATATAATTGAGGCCATAATTGCCACGTTCATATATATAATGTTTATAAACAGTGCTTTATTGTCTTTATTGCCATTCTTGACTTTTTGATGCCTTCCATAAGCCAACATAAAACTTGAAAGGACCAAAGCCAATAAAGATGAGCTTTCTTCCAAATGGCTGCTTGAAAACACTTCTATTCCTGGGTGGCTCAGTTGGTTAAGTGTCTGACTCTTGATTTTGGCTCCAGTCATGATCTTGCGGTCTGTGGGTTTGAGCCCACAGTGCTGACAGTGCGGAGCCTGCTTGGGATTCTTTCTCTCTCTGCCCCTCCTCTGCATGCATGCACGGTCTCTCACTCTATCAAAATAAATAAACTTTAAGGGAAAAAAAATCCTTTATATTCCTTATTTGCTGTTGTAGTTCAAGACTGTGTGCATCGAATCCCTTCGTCGTTACTTCCAACCCCATGAGATGCTCCAGTACTTTGTCTTGATAACACTGTATTATCCTGCTTCTCCTTTTATTTGTCCATTCCTCTGCTTTTCTTTTTTTTTTTTAATTTTTTTTTTCAACATTTATTTATTTTTGGGACAGAGAGAGACAGAGCATGCACGGGGGAGGGGCAGAGAGAGAGGGAGACACAGAATCGGAAACAGGCTCCAGGCTCCGAGCCATCAGCCCAGAGCCTGACGCGGGGCTCGAACTCACGGACCGCGAGATCGTGACCTGGCTGAAGTCGGACGCTTAACCGACAGCGCCACCCAGGCGCCCCCCTCTGCTTTTCTTTTATGGACGTCTTTTCTTCACTTCAGTGTGCTCATTAAAATATTAGTGTTCTGCAAAGTTCTGTCTTTAACCTACGCCTCTTTGTACTCCTGGCTTCTGGTATAATTGACATCACAATAACTCCCAAATTCCTATAGCAGACCCCTTGCTGATCTTCACACAATTCCAGTTGATGTCCTTCAACCTTCACACGTCCAAAACTGAACTGAACTTTCTTCCTTCAAAATCTTCCTCTGATTTTCTATGTATTAGTGGTGTCACTGCCCACCTCTTCACTTGTGCTTGAAACATGGGAATCGGTTTTGATCATTTCAGTCTTTTTTATTTCTTCTCACTTCTAATTCATTAGGTTCTCATTGTCCTTGTCTTTACTCACCTAGTTCAAGTTCAGTTAATCTCTTTCGTAGGCTGTCTTAGTATCCTAACTGGTCTTTCTTGTTCTAACCTGGTTTTCCATCAAATCAGTTTTATCAGAATGGCAGAAATGACCAAAATCCTTCCATTAAAATCTTGGAAAAATAACTGCCACAGATAAAAGTGGAACGTATAAATGAACAAGAATGAAAAGAATGCTTCTGTTGAAAAAAAGGGAAAGAGAAAATAGTCTGTTTAAAAAAACGAGATGAAAATGGAAAATTGACCTGAAAAAGTTCAACTTCACAAATAGTAGAGAATGCAGATTAAAGTATGGGCCTTTCTTGGCCCATAGTGCCATATATGTGCTGCTGAAGCAAACACTTTTTTTTTTTTTTAAGAGAGAGAGAGAACACAAGTCAGGGAGAGGGGCAGAGGGGGGTGAGAGAGAGAGAGAAAGATATCGAGAGAGAAAGAATCTTAAGCAGGCTTCATGTTCAGTGTGGAGCTCAACATGGGGCTCGATCATGACTTGAGCCTGAAGTCAAGAGTCGGATGCTCAACTGACTGAGCCACTCAGGCACCCCTGTAGAGTTTTAAAATAATAATCTACTCTTGGCAAAATTGTAGTTAAGTGAGGATTCTCATACATTGCTGGTAGTAGTACAAATTGGTGTCATCTTTTTGTTAAGGCAATTTGTTAATCAAAAGTCTTAAAATTTGCACATCCTTTGGCCCACAATTCTACTTCTAGTAATTTCTTTTAATGAAGTAACCTAGGATGTGTGCAAAGATTTATGCATAGAAATTGCAATGATACATATTTTTTGGAGTGATACATATTTAATGGAGAATTATAAACCACCTAAATGGCCAACAATAGGTGATTGATAAAATAAGTTTTGTCCTATCCATATATCAGAACACTGTGCATCTAACAAAAATCATATTTTATAAGACTATTAAGTGGCAAGATCATATGGTTTGAATATATTAAATAATATTTGTCATAGTTACAGTATAAATTGGGTCATACCTTTGACTTTCATTTACAAATTACCACAATTAGCAAGAAGCCTTAAATGTCTTCCTTTTGAGGTCTCATATGTAATTTTCAGAATATTGGATGTTTACTTATCTTGATGCGGTCATTTTTCTTCTAAATGTCAAGCGGAGAGAGAACTAGAGTCTGAGTCTGATCAGTTCCAGTATTGCCATTGCTTCTTGTTTTTTTGTTTTTTTTTTAAATTTTTTAATGTTTATTTATTTTTTGAAAGCAGACACAGAGCACAAGCAGGGGAGGGGCAGAGAGAGAGACACAGAATCCAAAGCAGGCTCCAGGCTCTGAACTGACAGCACAGAGCCCGACGTGGGGCTCGAACCCACGAACTGTGAGGTCATGACCTGAGCCGAAATCGGCTGCTTAACCCACTAAGCCACCCAGGTGCCCTGTTTCTTCCTTTTTTTTTTTTTTTTTTTTTTTTTTTACCGTTTATTTATTTTTGAGAGAGAGAGAGAGAGAGAGAGAGAGAGAGAGAGAGAGAGAGAGAGAAAATGAACGAACAGGGGAGGGGCGGAGAGGCAGAGGTCAGCTGAGCTGTCAGCACAGAGCCTGATGCGGGGCTGGAAGATCATGCATGCAAGATCATGACCTGAGCATAGTGTCTGACGCTTAACCAACTTAGCCACCCAGGCGCCCCTAATATTGCCATTGCTTCTTAAGGTATTATAGCTAGCTAGCTTCTTAGAAACCCCATGTGTTTCTTTTCTTTGTGCTGTTCCTTCTGTGTAGTTTTCCTCTTTTTTCCCTCTTGCCTGGCTTTTCTCAGAAATCTCTGAAACTCTTGCTCCCATTTACTCCCTTTGTTTGCGTGGACCCATTTTCTCTTACTTCTTCCATTACATATTCTGATTTTGCATATATACCTTGCATATATCTTTCTCACTTGTTACATTTAAGTTTCTTTTTTTCAGTTTGTGTATGTTTCTTTCTTGCCAGTTCCTTGAAGATAGGTCTGCGTCAGTTTCAATTTTTTGATCCATAACACCTAAATATAGTGTCTGACACTACATTTTTAAAAAATGTTTATTTATTTATTTTGAGAGAGAGAGAGCGTGTGAGCCAGGGAGAGGGGTAGCGGAGATAGAATCCCAAGCAGGCTCCACACAGCCAGCATGGAGCCTAATGTGGGGTTCAATCTCATGACTTGAGGTAAAATCGAGAGTCAGCCTCCCAACCAGCTGAGCCACCCAGGTGCCCCCAACACATTTTTTTTAACAACAAATGGGTAAGCTACTTGGACATTTTTATAATATGCAATCTATATCCAGAATTTTTTTTATAATTTCACTTTATAGATGTTCTATTTTTGAAGCCATTGCTGTAAGTCAGAAATTATTTTATAATCTTTATTGGGACCTGAATCTCTTTGAATTGGTTTGCAGTTCTTACATTTTTATCATACCAGTGGTCATGTTAGCTTTCAGGTAAATCCTGTATTTTACAAGCTTGAAATAATTTTCTAATAGTTATGTAAATTTATTCTGAAGTACAACAGCCTCATTTCCATGGTAACTAACCACCTTCAGGAGATAACCTGCAGGTATAATAGAAGAGATGAGGAATATCCACATGAAATAAAATGAAATATGATGTAAAGTTAGAAGCTAGATTTATGTGGAATACAGATGCATGTTTCAGACCACGAAAATACTACAAAATAGAAGAGCCATTCATATGTCGAAAGATCCTGTCTGTTTTGCTGTTTGTGCATTAGTCAAAGTGCAACATGACAAGAAGAATTCAACTCTGTTGTGCTTTTTTTTTTTTTAATTTTTTTTTTCAATGTTTATTTATTTTTGGGACAGAGAGAGACAGAGCATGAACGGGGGAGGGGCAGAGAGAGAGGGAGACACAGAATCGGAAACAGGCCCCAGGCTCCAAGCCATCAGCCCAGAGCCTGACGCGGGGCTCGAACTCACGGACCGCGAGATCGTGACCTGGCTGAAGTCGGACGCTTAACCGACTGTGCCACCCAGGCGCCCCCCCCAACTCTGTTGTGCTTTTATGTTACCAAATGACCCTAATTAGGAGGAAGCTTTGTGGGACAAATAAGCAGGAATAGTGGTATACAAATAGATCCCTGGTTTCTATAAGATCACTACGAGATCAGGGATACCTGGGTGGCTCAGTTGGTTAAGCGTCTGACTTTGGCTCAGGTCATGATCTCACAGTTTGTGAGTTTGAGCCCGCATTGGGCTCCGCGTTGGTGGCGTGGAGCCTGCTTGGGATACTCTCTCTCCCTCTCTCTCTGCCCCTTCCCCACTTGCACTCTCTCTTTATCTCAAAACAAGTAAGTAAACTTAAAAAATAAATACATACATACATACATACATACATACATACATACATACATACCACTTAAGAGACCAGCATTACCTCATAGAAGGAATGTGATATGATGAAAAGAGCTTTGTTTTTGGAGGCATGTCCCTGTTTCCCAATCTCTGGCCATGTCACCTTGGCAAATTAGTTACTTGAGCCCCATTTTTCTTACTTGTAAAATGGAGATGAGAATGCCTTCTTTTTGGTGATGAAGTAAAGAAGATGCAAATACAGTGCCTGGTGCTTTGTGGGCATTTAGTGAGTTGCCTCCGCTAATGTCCCTGGGGTTCCTTTCTATCTAAATCGTCTTTACTTGATTCTTTCTTTGATTTCTTTTTTATCTATTTACCTAGATTCTACTTCCTCCATAGATTATTCAAATGGACATCTCAGATGACTTTCTGTTTTGGTTTTGTCCCATTCCACAACCATCAGATACCATTGGCTCCACATTTTGTTATCTGTGAGCCAGGCCGGTGGCACTCCACTCTTAAGCCCAATTTAGCTTCTTAGGCTCTCCTGCTTATCTACCCTGGCAGATTGGACAAAATATTAGTATATGCTTTTTAGTGTTTGTTTAAAGAACATAAGAATTGCAGTATTTGGGCAAAGTCATTTAGCTTACTCTGGGTCTCTTATTCATTAGTTTTAGCTATCTTTTCTTGAATCTGTTATACATTCAGTCTTTTTGAGTGAATGTATTCCATATAGCATTTACTGTCTTACTAGCTATATTTCTTTTACTTCGAAGGGTGCTATTGAATTTACCAGATTTGGTAAAGAGATCCATGCCAAGAAGAATTTTAGTAATTTCAGTTGTATTGGCAATAAGCCTCTCATTAAATATATTGAATCTCCTAAACTTCCCATTCTCTTAATTTTAGTTGTTTTTCTCTTTCTTCATTAAAGACGTAATAGCTGGAATTAGGAACGACAGGAAAAGTGGAACAACTTGGTGAATTAAAAAATGCCACCTTCTACTAAAAATTGAACTCTCAGAAGCTCCAGAATGGTCAATAGAAAGATACCTCCTAGTTAGAAGAATATGTAGGGCAGGTTTCTTCTTCATTGCAGATTTCTTCCGTGTTTATCCATTCCCACCCCCTATCATTAAGTGTTTATTGTTGACACTTTCAGGTGAACCCAGTTTATGCACAGGAAAGGAATCTTACCCCAACCAGAATATCTTATCAATACGGCACAGTTATCCTCAGTGTATCTGAAAGCTAACTTCCCTGCAGTGATATAAATTGTGAGAATAACGTGACAGCTTAAATGAAATTAAATCTGTTCTGCATTTTCCCCAATCCCCATTGTAATGATAATGAGCACTTTATTGGTCTTTTTGTCCAGAGAAATTTCTGAAGGTGAGATCATGTCAGTGCTCTTCAAACTTTTTGGAGGTGGGAGGATGGAGGGAACTCAAGGAAGATTTACTTTCTGGCAAGAAACTTAAAATAGGTAAACATGGAACTTCTCTAATGGAAGCTAAATAGGAAGGGGATAGTCTCCACCCCACATCTCCTCCATTCTTTGTGTTAGTATTTTTCTTGTCCGTGATTACAAATACAGCGTTTCAATGACTATCTTAAAAGTAATATCAAAGTGGGCGCCTGGGTGGGTCAGTCAGTTAAGCATCTGACTTCAGCTCAGGTCATGATCTTGCAGTCCATGGGTTCGAGCCCCGTGTCATGCTCTGTGCTAACAGCTCAGTCTGGAGCCTGCTTTGGATTCTGTGTCTCCACTCTCTGCCCCTCCCTCGCTTGCGCTCTGTCTCCCTCTCTCTCAAAAATAAATAAACATTTTTTTAAAAAGTATCATCAAAGATTTTTCAAGCAATATTTATTCAGTACTTCAAGTTAGGCATAGGGCAGAATCTAGTGTTACTGGAGATAGAATGGCAAATGGGTTGCAGTCTTCATCCTCAAGGGTACAATAGGTGACACAGTGAAGTCATTTGGCATTTCTAGCCCAGGGTGATAAAAGCTGCGATATTATGTGTCAGCTTTGTCTCTGACACTCATTCTTGTCTAGTTGATTTCAGTGATTCTTGCTCAGAAAGTAGAAGAAAAAAATGACACTAGATGTTTTTAACAGATGAATCTAATTGCTTGAATTCTTGACGTCACATTGTGAATCAGAAATGGACAATCAGTCCAGACTTTATTTAAGCATTGTTTTTTTTTTTTTGTTATTTTCAACAACATGGATGGGGCCTCAGGGTATTTTGCTAAGTGGAATAAGTCAGAGAAAGACAGATACCGTATGATCTCATTGATACATGGAATCTAAAAAAACAAGACAAAACAAAACAAACCATCAACAACAGAAAAACCTGAATTCATAGATACAGAGAATATCTAGATTGGTAGTTGTCAGAGGTGGGGTGTGTGTGTTTGTGAAATGGGTGAAAGTCATTGGTACTTGTTTATGTGAGGCTTCTTTCACCAAGCATAACATTTAAAATTCTTTCACATTGTTGCATGCAGTAGGAGAGGAGTCTGTGTCTTTTTGTTGATAAAGAGTATTCCTGTTGTGGCTGATCTTTCCCCAGAGTGGTTGTACCAATTAATATTCCTGCCAACAGTGTATGTGAGTTCTCTTTGCTCCGCATCTTAGCCAGCAGTCTTTTTAATTGTAGTCATCCTGGTGGATGTGAAATGGTATCTCTCTCGCTTTAATTTGCATTTCCCTGATGATTAATGATGTTGAGTAGTTTACCATCTGCTTGTTGGTCATTTTTGTATCTTCCTTTGTGAAATTTCTAAGTTTTTTAGAGTATTGATTTTGTATGTAGGTGATGCATCTTATTTATTGGTACCTGAAAGATGTGGGAAATAGAAAAGTTAAAATTTTTTTTTAAATTTTTTCTTATTTAAAAAAAAGTTTTTAATGTTTATTTTTGAGAGAGAGAGACCAAGCAGAGCATGAGCAGGGGAGGGGCAGAGAGAGAGGGAGGCACAGGATCTGAAGCAGGCTCCAGGCTCTGAGCTGTCAGCACAGAGCCCAATACGGGGCTCGAACCTGTGACCTGTGAGATCATGACCTGAGCTGAAGTCGGATACTTAACTGACTGAGCCACCCAGGTGCCCCCTAAAATATTTAATAATATTAATTTCAGGTCTTTGCTTTATATGTCTTTAGAAATAGTTGAATTTTAGCTATCACTACTACTTCTATTATTTTTGGATTTGGAATTTTTCTCAATATAGCTGTTTGAATTTCTCTGGAAGAAGCAAAAGAATAATGTCAAATGTGCTATGAAATATCTGTAAATTCCAATTCAATTCCAATTATGTTTGCCTCTGTAAACTGCTATTTCATAATACTTGTACCTTGAGTAAATAATTAAATTGGCCTAGTATATTAGTCTTCATCTAATTATAAGTATTTTAAAAAAACCTAATTATCAAACCTAATCCTCACATTAGCAGAGGTAAAATACCATTTTCCCAAAACCCTTGAGAATTTTTTTAAACTGTATTTATTTATTTTGAGAGAGAGAGAGAGAGAAGAGGAGAGAAGAGACAAGAAGAGAAGAAAGGGAGAGAGAGAGAGAGAGAGAGAGAGAGAGAGAAAGAAAATGAATCCCAAGCAGGCTCCTCACTGTCAGTGCGAAGTCTGACCTGGGGCTCGAACTCATGAACTGTGAGATCATGACCCAAGCCAAAATCAAGATTTAGAAGCTCAACTGACTGAGCCACCCGCGTGCCCCAGAGAATTTTTTATTTCCATACTTGTGAAGTAAATTATTTGTGAAGCATTGACCTTGAGCTCTAGATTAAAGGGAGCTGTAGAACATACACTACATCACACTAGTGTGTTCAAGTGAGAAAGTAGTATTAAGCAAGTGCATTGGCCAGAGCTCTTATCGTCTGCCCTTCTCAGGGGATCATAAGGACTAATTTCCAGTGATTGTGTAACAGAATTATACCTATCAATGCATTTTACATTTTGAGACTCTAAAGGGATTTAATAGATAAAGCACATGTTATCATATTTGACTCATAGCTGATGCTCCACAAAATTTAGTTTCCTTTTCACTTATAAAACCCTAGAGGGGGTATTGTTACTAATCTACTGATTGATAAAGCTTCCATAAGTCCCCAAATTACATTTTCCTCTTAAACCTTTTTCTTGGGATACTGAAAATAGTTGCTGCTGAATTTTTAAAAAAATTGTAACAGGACAGTGGAATTATGAGACATTTTTATGTGCCAAGAAATTGTATCATATTAGAAATATCAAACACCTTTTATTTTCATAAAATATAATCTATACTTTATCACATTTACATTGTATGAGTATACCTGGCAAATTCCTTAAATACCTTTTGTATTAGCAGAGTTTTCACATGCATATGTCTTATATCCTTTCAAGGAAAAGTAATTTCCCTAAAGTCACAAAATGCACTTGAAGGCAAAGCTAGCAGTAAAAGCCTGGAACTTCTTATTCCTAGTGTGTTCTCTTCAAGCAGTGTATACCACTTCATGAGGGTCTTTATTCTCCCCCAGTGCTTTTTAAACATTTTTAACTACTACAAATAGTAAGAAATACATTTTATGCCACAATTCAATATATATATTGGATCCTACACCTTTCTATTGATCTATATCTATTACGTAGACAGGTTATAGATATAGGTAAATACAGATATATCTGTCTCTGAAGCAAACATTTTACGAAACAGTACCTACTCACACTATGTAAGATGCACTGTTTTCTGTTCACCCCATCCTCTCTTCCTGTTCCGTATTTTTAAACATTGATGTCACGAAACATCAAAGGAAGGGTCAGCTAACAAAGTAGTAGTGGGCGAGTCCACTCTGATGGGAAGGAGGCTTGTATCACTGACATTGTGGAGAATTGCTGGCACATGGTGGTAATAAAAAGCAGACCAACTTTAACTTTACGTTGGTTTGATTATTGTTTTTAACCTCTACAGACTGTCCTTTCTCAGTTTCTGCACCAGAGTTGACTATGCCCACTGGACTGCCCTAGGTACACCAGTGGGTCAACGGTTTGAAAAACAGATATTCTGCTTTGTACTAAACTGCCGAAGCTTGTGATTTACTGAACTTCTACAAGAACTAAAATGCTTATCTTCAGCTGCTGTGTAGAATTTTCAAATAAATATATTCTTATTTGCATATGGACAAAGGAAGCAAAGATTTTTCTAAGCTAGGCCAATTTGGAGAATTTTCATGAGTAGTAAAGAATGAAAAATATGCCAGTAGCAGTTTGATAAATCAGGAACATGTTTAAGAACAAGCTTTTCATCTTTGGAGATGAGGAATTCATTCACAATAAGCTTAATGATCATTTACTGGGTTTGATTGGATTATTCTTCAGCAAACTGTATTCACTCATTCAAGGTTTCTGTAATGAGATTATAAAATTATTTCTCCAGAATGTAAATTGATATTACAAAAATAATTTCATCACTTTTTTAGATTATAAGAAATAATCGATATTATATATTCCCTCTGCAAAACCAAAAGAAATCTGGAAAGTTAAGAAAAATAAGTCACTTATAATTTCATCACCCACAAATAGCATTGTGGTTAACATTTTAGTTTATATATATTTATAAATTTATTTAGTTTATATATTTATTTTAGTTTATATATATTGGTGAAATATGTTAACTTATCAATAAATCCATGTTTCTTAAAATATGAAATGATACCATTAATTCTGATTTTGGCATGTTTTTATTGGGTATCATGGTCGCAGCTTTCTGTGTCAGGACACACAAATGTACATTGTATATAGTAGTTTACAGCAGTCAATAAACTTTTCTTAAAGGACTGGATAATAAGTGTTTTAGTCTCATGCACCTTTTGGTCCCTGCCACAAGTACTCATTTTTGCCATTGTAGTAGAAAAACAGCTGTAGACTCTACCTAAACTAATGAGCATGACTGAATTCCAGTAAAACTTTATTTGTAAAAAGGGAACATATGTTGCTGACCCCTGTGATAACAGTATTCCAGTGTTTGCATGTGTTTATCCAGGTTTTTAATAAATATTTAGGTGGCTTCTAGTGTTTTGCTGTGGTAAATTACACTGCTATAAACGTACATATCCACTTGTACACTTTATCTTTTTATGATTATTCCTAGGACTATTATTGCTAAAATAAAAGGTATTCATGTTTTAAATATTGATACATCTTGCCAGGTTGCCATTCAGAAAGGTGGTATCACTTTGTTTACTCCCTAGTAGTGGATTTTTAATTCAGAAGAGATTTGACATCTTTCAGATTTTTTTTTGACTTTTTATTTTCTTTAATTGTCCATTCTTAATGGACAGTGTTTGGATTATCTTTTATTGACTTGTAGAATTTTTTAATGTATTCTGAATACCAATTCTTTGATATATGAATTACAAATAATTTATTCAAATATTTCACCTGTATTTTTTTAACAGCTGCATTGAAATATAATTGACATCAATGTACTGCATACATTTACAGTGTACAGTTTGATAAATTTTAGGTTTACATGCATGAAACAATGACCAAGATCTAGATAATTAACTTACTCATTACTCCCCCAATTTTCTGATGCCTCTTGACACTCCCACCTGCCCTTCACACACCCCTTATCTCTAAGTAACCAGTAATCTACTTTCTGTCTTTATAGATTAGTTTATATTTTCTGGAGTTTCACATACATGGAATTGCATAGCATACACTCTGTTTTTGTCTTATTTCTTTCAGCATACTTATTTGAAAGCAGCCATGTAATTGTAGCAGTGGTTTGTTCCTTTTTTTGCTGAGTAGTATTCTAATGTATGAATATACCATAATTGTTTATTCATTTTGATGGACATATGAGTTGTTTCCAATTTTTAGCAACTTAAAACTGCCATGAACATTCCTGTAATTTGTCTTTTAATTTTAAAGTGTATTTTATCATACAGAGAATTTTTATTTCTTTGTAGTCAACTATGTTGGAATTTTTCCCTTTGGAATTGTATCTTGCTCCCCCTTACTCAAAAACATTCTTTCCCATTTTCTTCTATTGCTTTGTAGTTTATTTTTACTTTTTGATTTTTGATCCATCTGGAGTTTTTCTTTTGTTTTGGTGGTTTTTGTGGGGATTTTTTTGCTATATGGTAATATTTCCCCAAATGGATTACCTGTTGCCCCACCACTGTTCTTGCTCCCCCCCAGTTATTTGAAATATCACACTTTATAATCCAGATTTCCAAATTGTGTAGGTCTTATTTCTAGACTCTATTTTATTGATAAATTTGTCTAGTCCTACATCAATACTGTACTGTCTCAGTTATTGTTTAGATATTTTGTTAAGAGGATCCCCTCTCATTGTTATTCACAAAAAAATTATTTTTCTCAACATTTTTTCATCTAGATGTACTGTGGAATCAGCTTGTCAAATATTCTTAAAATTTTTCTTGGGATATTAAATGGCATTTTATTGAATTTGTAGATTGACTTTAAAAGAGTTATGGGGGGCACCTGGGTGGCGCAGTCGGTTAAGCGTCCGACTTCAGCCAGGTCACGATCTCGCGGTCCGTGAGTTCGAGCCCCGCGTCGGGCTCTGGGCTGATGGCTCAGAGCCTGGAGCCTGCTTCCGATTCTGTGTCTCCCTCTCTCTCTGCCCCTCCCCCGTGCATGCTCTGTCTCTCTCTGTCTCAAAAATAAATAAACGTTAAAAAAAATTAAAAAAAAAATTAAAGTTACGGTTGACCTTTTGGCACAAGCATGTCTGCCTAGCCAGGTGTATGCATGTCTCTCCACTTTTATTATTTTTAACTCAACGTTTTTAATAGGTAAGGTAGATAGAAGATACAAAACGATATATAATGAAATATTACCTAGTGTCCTACCCCCTTTACAGAAGCAACCACTACTATTAATTTCTTTTGTATCCTTCCAGAGATATTCTGTGCCTATTCAAGCGAATATGTTTGTAGAAGTAGCATTAAATGTAACAAGCAGATCTAGTTTCTTTGGGGCCTGGAGTGAAAACTAAGGCCTTCTGTAAGAAAATGAGTATCAAATTAGGTGCAAAATGAGTATTTACGATGAGAAAAGAAACCACGACAAATACTTTTTTAAAAGAACTGTTAAAAGTACAAACAAGGCAAAAATCCAGAAAATAACACTTCTTTTTTACTGTCTTCTGTACACTTACATAATATTTGTTTTGCCTGTATTTTATTTGATTGTCTCCTGTTATAACAGTGATTTTTTTCAAGTCATTCTCTGTGAGAACAGAAAGTTCATTTGGTCTTTTTCCTCCAGTGTTTAGAATTTGGCTATGTGATAGGACTCTGCACCTTTGTGTCTCAGCTATTTAATTATTTTTGTAGCATGAGTTTTTAATTTACCTTTTCTTGGTTGTATAAGAATATGAATGACATTGAAAAGCATGTTAATCATTTTTTTTTTTGTTAGCTTACAAAAATTTATTTCTCTATTCGCTTTTCAGTTTATTTGATTTTTGTTTTTCTTTTTTAAATTATGTAAGTAACAGGGGTGCCTGGGTGGCTTAGTCGGTTAAGCGTCCAACTTTGGCTCAGGTCATGATCTCAAGGTTCATGAGTTTGAGCCCCATGTCGGGCTCTGTGCTGACAGCTCAGAGCCTGCAGCCTGCATTGGATTCTGTGTCTCCCTCTCTTTCTGCCCCTACCCTACTTGCACTCTCTCTCTCTCAAAAATAAATACACATTAAAAATAATTAAATTATATAAGTAGTATAATGTTATTAAAGGATCAAACTGTATCCACAAAGTAAATCTTCTGCATTTCTCCTTTCCCATTCCCACCCTGTTTCTCAGAGGTAACCTTTGCCATTAGTTTAGTATATATATACTTATGGATGTTTTTAGAAACCATTTGTGTACATGTACATCTAGAAATATATTGGGTTTTTTTTTGTTGTTAACAAATAGGATCATACCATCTGTGTTGCTCTGCAAACTGCTTTAGTTTTTTCACGTTTGTACATATAAGACTGTATCAGTATATAAATTTTTGAAAGCAGTGCTTATCAAACTTAATGTGCATGCAAATCACCTAAAGATCTTGTTAAAATGCCAATACTGATTCAGACAGAGGGTTTAGAGTAGGGTACAGAGGCTGTGTTTCTTTTTTTTTTTTTTTTTTAATTTTTAACATTTATGTATTTTTGAGACAGAGGCAGAACATGAACAGGGGAGGGTTAGAGAGAGAGGGAGACACAGAATCCAAAGCAGGCTCTAGGCTCTGAGCTGTTGGCACAGAGCCTGACACAGGGCTCGAACTCACGGACCATGAGATCATGACTTGAGCCGAAGTCAGATGCTCAACCAACTGAGCCACCCCAGCGCCCCTGGAGGCTATGTTTCTAATAAACTCCCAAATGATGCCAATGCTGATGTTCCCTATACTTTGAGTAGGAAGACTGTAATATACTTTAACTAGATGTGCCATAGTTTAATTATCATCCACTTGATTATTTATTGTCCTGCCCTCCCCCCAAATAGTACAGCAATGCACATTGAAATTTCTCCATGAGAGGGATTTTCTTGAATGTTCTAAATAGACAGTCATTGCCATGGTGTACTGGGGAGAGGGGAGTGGCAAGGAGAGATTTTTCCAACCCCACCCCTATATTTATATTTCTTTTCTTTTTCTTATTTCATTACATTATTAGAACTTCCAGGAGCGTGTTGAATAGTCTCATTGATAGTGATTCTCTGACAGGAGTATAAAGCTGATACAGCCATTGGTAATATGTATAAAGTCTTTAAATAGGAAAACACCATGACCTAGTTATTCCTTTTAGGAATCTAGTCTTTTGAAACTCTTTGACTTGTGTGCAAAGATCTGTGTATTAAAGCATTACTGGTAAAATAAATTATGGTGTAGTCAGACTGTGGACCACTGTGCTGCTGTCAAAAAAGAGATGGTCGTATAAACTGATAAGTGAGAGAAACCCAGGTTGCCAAAGAGTATTTATTGGCCGATCCATTCTATATTTTAAAGTGTCTGTGTGTGTGTGTGTGTGTGTGTGTGTGTGTGTGTGTGTGTGTGTGAGAGAGAGAGAGAGAGAGAGAGAGAGAGGGAGGGAGGGAGGGAGGGAGGGAGATGTGTTTGGAATACATAGAAAAAAGTTTGGGAAGCTTACCCACCAAAAATAGTGTTTATCTCTGGGGGAAGATATGATAATTGACAGGTAGTTTGGGGCTTGGTATAGAGAAGGATTTTTTGTTTTCTGTTCTCTGTTTCTTTCTTTCTTTTTTTTTTTTTTTGTATTGTTTACTCCTTCTATATTGACTATTCAGCTTTTAAAATTAGAAAATGAGGAAAGTAGAGAGAAGGAGAAAAGAAAACAAAGACACTCTCAGCAGATAGAACTAGCTGAATAGGGAGAAGGGGGGGAGCAGACAAATCCAAACCAGTAGTCAGTAAAATTTTCTTAAATAGTCTATGAACCTAGAAAAAGTCAAATGGTTCAAAAACGTATATGGTGCAATAAAATAGCACCTCACACCAATTAGGATGGCTACTCTCAAAACAAAACAAAACAAAACAAAACAGAAAATAACAAGTATAGGCCAGGATGTGGAGAAATTGATTGGAACTCTTCTCTACGATTAATGGGAATGTGTAGCCATTGTCAAAAACAGTATGGTGGTTCCTCAATAAATTAAAAATAGAATTACCATATGATCCATCAGTTCCACTTTGGGATATATATTCAAAAAGAATTGAAAGCACGGTCTCCCGGGTTAACTGTACATTCATGTTCGTAGCAGCGTTATTCGGGATAGCTAAAATGTTAGAAGCAACCCAGTTGTTGCAGATGAGTGGACAAGCAAAACATGATATGTACATACAATGGAATGTTATTCAGCCTTGTGAAGGAGGGAAGTTCTGACGCATGCTTTGTGACATGGATGCACGTTGACAGTATGCTAAGACAAAATATGATTCAATTCATGTGAAGTGCTTAGAGTAGTCAGAAGCAGAGAGACAGAAAGTGGAAGGGTGGTTGCCAGTGGCTGGTAGGGAGAGAAGGAAAGGGGTGTGACTGTTTAATGGGTATAGAGTTCCAGTTTTACAAGATGAAAAGAGTTCTGGAGATGGATTATGCCGATGGTTGCCCAGCAGTGTAAATGTACTTAATACCACTGAACTGTATACTTAAACATGGTTTAGATTGGGGGCGCCTGCGTGGCTCAGTCGGTTGAGAGTCCGACTTTGGCTCAGGTCATGATCTCGCAGTTGACAAGTTCGAGCCCCGCGTCGGGCTCTGTGCTGACAGCTCGGAGCCTAGAGCCTGCTTCAGATTCTGTGTCTCCCTCTCTCTCTGCCTCTCCCCCACTCATGCTCTGTCTCTGTCTCAAAAATAAAGATAAACATTAAAAAAAAATTTTTTTTAAACTTTAAAATGGTTTAGATTGTACATGTTCTGTAATGTGTATTTTACCACAGTTTTAAAAATCAAGGGGAAGAGTATATGGCAACAAGTCACTGTCCATCTTTCTTGATTTGCCAGTTTCCCAGTTATCCTCTTGAGAGGTAACCACTGGACCAATTTTTTATGTATTCTTCACTGCATCGGTAGTCATATCTCTCTCTATTTGAACTCCCATCTATATAACACTTATTAAGCATGTCTTTATTGTCATTCTCCTTCACAGCATCCTTTAAAATGTTTTTTTAACTCAGTAGTTGCTTATTGAATATTTGTTTGATGAGTGAGCAAATGAATGAATTCAATGGTTCCAGCAGGCACAAAAATTGGGGAGCTCTTTGTCTATATAAATTGTGAAAATGTATGTAGTTATCTCCTTGAGTGACTGACCCCTAACACAGGGTTCTCACACTTTACCATGGTTGAGAGTAATTTCAGAGAGCTTGTTAAAATGTGGATTTTGTGGCCTCATCTTTTGCAGTTCTCAAGTATGTGGTAGTGTGAGGCCCAACACTCAGTATTTTTCTAAGGCCCAATACAGAACTTTGTGTAACTCTTAAAATAGTCTGTGGATCTCACTTGGAGAAACCTTATCCTAAGTTATTTGTATGCTGCTACAAGGCTGAAAAGCAGAGAACTGACAAATTGAATACAGCTATTAAGGGAGCATTTCTATCTAATGTACTTATAGTGCCAAGCGAAAGTAATCAACCTTGAGGCCCTCGTACCTTCTTTGTTGGGGTGTGGTACACAGCTGATGTTCATCATGGCAATATTGTGACACCATGCAAAGATTAAGTATGTCCCAGTCTTATGAAGGAAGGGGAGCTTATGTTTAGTAAAGATTTTTGAGAATTCTTAAAAAATAATTACTTGTAGAGCACAGTTTCTCAAGTTTAAGACGTATAAGGACCGTAAGACCCAAAGTTTGAGTAACATTGCATTGGAATTGAATTCTGCCATTACAGAGCCAACTGGTAAACATGAATGTGAGTGCTGAAATAACATGCTTATTAAAATTTTTATATTATCATAAACATTTAAAATTCATGCAGAAAATTCACAGATAGCAAAGAATAAATTTATGAACATTGTTCATAAATTGGAGAAACAATGGTATGAAACATTGAATCTGAAAAACTTGAGAATCCTAGAGAAAAATTCTTATCTGAGCATCTTCTGCTGATTAATGGAAGTTTTAGAATTCAAATAACCATTCATGCTGACAAATAGACATTGAGCATCTGTTTGGGTTTTCAATGATAAATAGGGCAGTGATAGCCAAGAATTGGGGGAGAAGTGGATCAGGAAATGTTTTTAGTTAAGATCCTAAGGACAACTGAGTACCTGTTAGATAACTTGAGGGGGAGAATTAAGGAAATGTGATGAAGCTGGAGGCGTGGGGAAGGAAGGAGACAAAATTTCAAGGTCATATGGCAATTTGTCACAATGATGCTCCATAGTTATAATTTCCTCCTGGAGAGTAAGGAAAACCTATTCACTTTCTTTGGAAGGAGAGGCTTTCTTGAGAAATGTTGGAGAGCTCTAATGTATCTTTGCTTTGTTAGTTGAGACAGTACTTAAAGCAGACTTGTTGATTAGATTGCCAAATGACATCCTCAAGGAATTTAAGCCTGTTAAAATGCTTGGTTTTATTTGTTGGGGTTTTTTTTGTTGTTGTTGTTGTTTTTAAGGACTTACATGTAATTTTGTGAATAATTGAAAAGAAGCTTAAGAACAGCAAGTGTGCAGTTTAAGTAAAATAGACAGAATTGATTTATTTCTCTACTTAAAGAGCTTTTTAGGAATTCCAATGTTTAAACCTTTAAAATGCAACAATAGAAATTCCAACAATTCAGAGGTAATGTAAATGAAAACTGTTATAATCTTCCAAATAAGAGCATAATAAAGTAACCTTGAAACATTGCTGTTGGCCCTACATTGTTTTCTGTTTGAATTGAGTGGTAATTTCCAACGTTGCAAAACAGTGATGGAATTAAGTGATGTTTCCAGCAAAAGAATTTTGCAAGTATAATATGTTTTAGTATTAAATTCTACTTGTGCATTTAGCAATTAAAATTATTCTTGTAATGATGATGGCATTAGAAGGGATAGGGAGCTGTCAAAGAGAATTTGAAGCTTAATTATCTCTTTGGTAACAAAATGCATAATCTTCCATTACGACGCTTATTTTCTTATGGTAATTGACTCATTTGCTCTCTGGTTATCAATTTAACTTCCCAACCACAAACATCTGCTCTTACATTGTGTTTAATTGGTGTGAATACTATCTACAGAGAAGTTAAAATCCAGAGCACATTTTAAAGGCTATATTTTGTAATTCACGAAAGGGAAAAAGTAAATGATGAATTGAACATTGTGATAATTTTTTTCTAATAGTCTTTGAAAGTCTGTTTACTAAAAATGCATGCTAAAATCATATTAATTGGGATTTTTTGAAGAGGATTTTGCTCTGTTTTCCAGAATTACTTACTCTGCCTTACGGGGAGTCTCAGTCCTTGAGACTCAAGAAATAATACATCATTTCCTCAGAAACGTGATACCCTAGTAGTTAAGATTGCAGGCTTTAAAGGCAGACAAAGATAGTTCAGTGTGTTACTGATGAGGTTTTGGGGTGACGATGGGGTGGTCCAGAGCTGACGGCCAAGAATTCTTGAAGACGTCTTTGATGCAAAAAGGTGATTTTATTAAAGCACCGGGACAGGACCTGTGGGCAGAAGGAGCTGCACTGTGGTTGTGAAGAATGGCTGGTTTTATACTGTGGAGTTGGGGAGGTAAAGGCATCTGGGAGGCCTCCAGAGGGACTTTGACATGCTAAAGAGGACTCTTAAAATTGAGGCATTGCTATTATCAAGCTGGTTGTTTCCCCCCTAGTAAGGCATTAACATTGAGACGGCAGAGGATTCCTGGAGAAATGTTATACTCTGTATTTGCCTCAAGTATTTGTCAATGGGCTGCAGGTTATAAGGGAATTAAATTTTACCTGTTTCCTTCTTGCCTGTGTTCCCTACATCACTATGGAAGGGTGATGTTAGAGTTCCAGGAAACTGAGTCTACAGTTTCTGGAGATCAGGTTATTGATAAGATTGCCTTTTTCTTGTAATTTACTAAGATATTTGCAAACTGATGGAGACTCCTGTCCTGTATGACTGTGATCTCTATCAGTTGGCCATTTGTTTTGTTTCCTTTCCTTTGTTCTTGGGCAACAAGGAGTGCCTGAGGAATATCACACAGATCCCACCGTGGGGGAAGGGGGTGGTCTGCTAGCTTGTACTTTGTCCTTAGCCACTCCCTCATTACTATTTAATCTAAAGAAGAGAGGTGGGGACAAATTGTGTGTGTTTGCTCATAAGTTTTAAAATGGGAGGCTGAACCTTAAAAAAATTTTTTTAATGGCTACCTATAGGGGAAGAGAGAGAACAGGGTGGAGAAAGCAGGGGTAGAAGCAAGACTTGTTTGAGTATACCTTCCTTTTGTAGATTTTACGAAGTAATTTCAGAAAGGGGAAAGTAGAATGAAACAAATGACTCCAAATGTGTATCTAGTTGGTAGTGTAGCCACACAGAAAGTTACAATTCCAAGTAAAAGTTATTACAGGGGTGCCTGGGTGGCTCAGTTTAGGTCATGACCTCACAGGTTTGTGGGATTGAGCCCCAGGTGGAGTTCTACACTGGCAGCATGGAGACCACTTGGGATTCATTCTCTCTCTTTCTCTCAAATAAACATTTAAAAAAAAGAAAGTTATTATTACAAACAAATGTAAAATGCCAATTGGACCATATATATCTAATGGGATATATGCTGAGGACAAAAAAGACTACAAAAATCTTGAGCTGCTTTCTGGTATTATATTGTTGGTGGAAACATTGGTATCATTATTCTGAGCCTACTGAGTGTAAGATAAAACATATGAGTTGGTGTCAGTGAGAATGGATTTTTAGTATGAGAGAAAAGAAATACAGATGTGAAATTATTATGATCTAGTTAAAACCTATGGTTTTGAATTTAATTGGAGAACAGAATGAAATCATGATCAATTTTATATTTAAAAAGTATATAATTGCTAGTTTTGTCCACAAATAGGGCCTAAAACTGTGACCAGAAAATACCAAAGACCACTAGGATCGTGTCAAAAAGGACTCAGGAACTTTCAGTGGACTCAGGCTTCTAGTAGTCAGAAAGGGGGATAGTTTGTGAATCAAAAGAATAATAACTTGCATGGATTGAAACAAATCAAATTTATTTTAATCCATGAAATCATAAGATTACTTTTTAAAAAACCCTTCAGTGATTCCCTTCAGTTGGGAGAATATTAGAGAGCCAGACAATTATTTTGAAAAATTGATAAGGGAAGAAATCAAACATTTATCCTGCTCTTTCTTTGAGAGGTATATTTAAGGATAACCAAATAATTGATGAGGGGATTTTTTTTTATAGAAGGAATGACAGAATAAGAATATTATTATTTCACAGTATATAAGACTGCTAACATCACAAAAAGAGAGATGGTCACATGTTATGAACTCTCCTGACGGAAGGACCATGGCACTACTTATGAAATAGACTTGAAAAAATGAGGAGGAGCCTAACTCCAGTCAAGCATCTACATTTAACTGCTAAATGCAGGACAAATGTGTTTAAATACCACCATGGCATGCAGTCAGCAAAAGACAGACTGCAAGAAACTTTATAGAGCAGATGATTTCTACAGCCAATTAATTGCAAACAAAGATAGGAGATAAAGAGGAAACATGTAGGTTAAAAGAAATGTAAGCAACAGATTAATACCAATGAATGTACCTTGTTTGTCCAATTCGAATAAATCATTTTTTTAAATGTAGGCCAGTTAGTAAAATTAACTAATTGATGGCTAATTGATGATATTGAGAAATTATTGTAGATACCAACCTGAGGATGGTATTATAGTTTTGTTTAGAAATGGGAATTCTTGTTTTATAGAGGAATTTACTTAAATACTTATATATAATAAAGTGATACCCAGGATTTGCTTTCAGAGTAACCTGGGGAAAGACATGGGGTAGGGTTAGGATATAGATGATGAAATACAATGGCCATGAGTTGATAATTGTGGAAGCTATATGACAGTACATGGGGTTTATTATTACTTTCTCTCGAGTAAAAAGTTAGAACATAGGGTTTAAAGTCAGACTGCTTAGGTTCAAAATCCAGATCTGTCACTGACTAAGCCTTGTGACCTGATGGAGCTACTTAGCCTCTCGGTGTGTTAGTATCCTTGTCTATAAAATGGACCTAAATAGTAGGGTTGTGGGAAATAATGATAAGAAGTGGAAAGTACTCGTGAATGTTAGCTATTATCATACATTAGGTATATAAACCAAAATCATGATGTTGCAGTTGGTTAGAGACCTTGGTGTATTTAGGAATAGTCCAGTTGAGTTCCTTATTTAGTATAGGAGCAGACTGAAACCCATGGCCAACAAAATGTCTACTGGTAAAACCAGAACTCATGTGTAAATCTCTTGACTTCAGTCATTGCAGTGTCTTTACAGTAAATCATTATTGAATAATATTCAAATAAGCTTAAACATCTAATCTTAAATAAGGAACACTCAGGATTGAAAATATTTTTTTCCTGCATCTAAAATTTTTTTTTCTTTAAAAAATTAAAAAAAAATTTTTTTTTCTTTAAAAGTTATTTTTTCCTGCATCTAAAATTTATTGCACTAAAATGAAAACTCTGGGTTGTTCTTGTTTGTATGTTTTCTTTGAGAAAGAGCAGATAAACTTGACCAAAGGTGAGTCTAAATTCATCTGGAATTAAAAACAAAACAAAACAAAAAACTAACAATATGAGGAAAGTTTTGAGGAAATAAATATTTTAAAATATTGTGTAGTTACAGTCATTAAGTTTTTGGCTCTAGTGCAGGAATAGACAGATCAGGGAAACCACATAGTATCCAGAAATAACTGCCCCTCAAGAATACATAGGATTTTAATATTAAAACGATTTTGGGGTGCCTAGGTGGCTTAGTCAGTTGAGTGTCAAACTCTTGATTTCAGCTTCCGTCATGATCTCAGGGTTGTGAGATTGAGCCCTACATCGGGCTCTGTGCTGCCAGCATGGAGCCTGCTTGGGATTCTCTCTCCCTTTCTCTCTACCCCTCCCCTGCTCGTTCTCTCTCTCTCTCTCTCTCTTTCTCTATCTCAAAACAATTTTTTTTTTAAAGTTTAAAACCAAAAAACGATTTCAAATCATGTAATGTTATTGGGATTACTGAGGTTGCCATTTAGAAAAATGTAAAGCTGGATACTTGGTGATGTCCAGATTGTTTCCCAGACTACTAGAAGAAATTGCAAGTGAATATTTTTATAGTATGGAGGCAGGGAAAACCTTTGGAGAAAGAATAACAAAATATAGATGCCAAAAAAGGGAGAACTGATCAATTTTACCACATACAAATTGAAAATTTCAGTAGAACAACAGGTGCCTTAAGTTAAAAGACAAAAGAAAAAATTGGGAAGAAATATTGGCAGCGTGTATGAGACTTACATTAGTGTATTAGCCCGGGTCCAGTCAGGGGCCAAAAATCACACCAGGAATTTGAACAAAGAAATATTAATATAAAGAATTATTAACTAGTAAAAATGTTTTAACTACTAAAAAGGACAAAGGACTCTAAGGAATACTGAAGGAGCAGGTACTACCTCTAGAGCAAAAGGAGCGAACAAACTTGGAAAAGGGCATCCCAGTCTAAGGTTGCAATTCAGACCTCAGAGAGGGTATAATTGCTGCCAGAGAACACAGCCATGGGCCAAGCTGGTCCACAGGAGATTTCTAGATTCCACAGACCTGAGCTTGTGTGTGGAAAGTTACCTGCTGGGGTACCACAGGTCTGACTGATGATGAGCAGGAAGTTGCTTCTTAAGATCATGTGTTCTTTCCATCCTTGGCTCCTACCAGTTTCTGGGGTTCTACCTACTTGCTCTACTCTACTCTTACTCTTCATTAACCCTGGATTTGTTCCCAGGACCTGCCCCAGTCTAGCCCTCTAGCCAGTGGAGTAGGCAAGAAAATGAAAAAAAAAGACCAAAGCAGATTGGAAGAGAAGAAATAAAACTGTCTCTATTCACAGACAACATGATTGTTTATGTAGATAATCCCCCAATTGTCTATAAAAAGCTACTAGATCTAATGAGTGAGTTCAGCATGAGCATAGGATAAAAAGTTATATACGTAAATCATATTAGCAGTGAACAATTGGAAACTAAATAAAAAATTAAGTATGAAAAAAGTAGCACCAGAATCCTTAGGGAAATACCTAAAAAAAGTATGAACAAGATTTGTATATTGAAAACTAGGAAACAATGATGAGAGAAACCATAGAACTAAATAAATGGAGAGGTAAATCAAATTCAAGGAAAGGAAGACTCAGTATAGTTAAGATGTCAAATTGCCACAAATTTAACAATCCCAATCAAAATCCCAGCAGGCTAAGCACATTTTAGCTCAACCATTAAAAACAAAAACAAAAGCAAACCCTTGCTGTTGTCATGGTTGCTCATTTGGTAGAACTACCCTACAGTGGAACTTGCTGCTTTCGGATACAGGGAGGCTTATCATTTGAAATTTTGAAATAGGGATTAATGAGACCCCTTGTCAAGGATGTTGTATAGGAAATTACAACGTTAGGTTGGAGGTTGACTAAATGATCTATTCTTATCCTTCTAATTCAGTCTTCCTCTGTTATTTGTAAGTCAGTGATTTACAACTTTAAGGCAGGGAGAGAGAGATACTGGAATGTTCAGACTTTTTCTGCTGAAGGTCCTGCCACTCTTTCTCCCACCCTTGAAAACTATATCATGCAATGAGGGATGTTACTAATGAGGGATGTTACATGAGTGAACTACTTAAGGCCTCTAATATGACATTTGTATTCCCTTTTTGGGTTTTTTTGGTGTTTGTTGTTGTTGTTGTTGTTGTTACTTGTTCAGCTGACTGACAAGAAAAATAATGTTAGTTTTCTCAGTTTTTTAAAAAATTTTGGTTATGGTTCTTCCGAAATGGTATAAACGTTAGGGAAGTAGTCTTTTAATACTCATTTTTAGACAGTTGAGAATATTCATATCAATTTCTTCAATATAGTCCACTTAATATATATTTATCAACAAGGAATCTCAGAAATTATCTTTATAATTATCCTTCCAGTTAATTGTACCAAAATACAATTCGTAAAGAAATGTATGGAGTTCCAACAAATGTTTTGAATATATGTTACATGCTTTTATAAAACTATGTGAAAGCCTCAAATAATAAGTAAAAATCCTGTGAATTCTATGATTTAAAAAAATTATTTGAAATGTGAATAGCTAGCTATATTTATTTTTATTAATATCCTAATTTCCTTTCTATTTTAAAGTCCAACCAGAATTCTTGAAACAGCCGACGAATATATATGCTCATGAGTCCATGGATATCGTATTCGAATGTGAAGTGACTGGGAAACCGACTCCAACCGTGAAGTGGGTCAAGAATGGAGATGTGGTTATCCCAAGTGATTACTTTAAGATTGTGGTAAGTATTTTTCAGAGGACGCTTATCTCTGAAACCTTTACATGTCTTTATTTTCTTTTAATTTTTTTAATGTTTGTTTATTTTTGAAAGAGAGAGAGAGAGAGAGACAGAACTTGACTGGGGAAGGAGAGAGAGAGGGAGTGACAGAATCTGAAGCAGGCTCCAGGCTCTGAGCTGTCAGCACAGAGCCCGACATGGGGCCTGAACTCATGAATCGCAAGATCATGACCTGAGCTGAGTTGGACGCTTAACCAGCTGAGTCACTCAGGCGCCCCTTTGCGTGTCTTTAAATGCAGTCACTAAGAGATCTGTTGTCTTCCACATGCCAGTTTATGTACCGCAGATGAAGATAGAAAAATATTACAGAACGTAATCTCTTCACTGGCTGATAAGAAAGCTGAGCCTAGACATGTTTTGGTAGTTTTTATGGGATCGCATAGCATGTCAGTAGTTGAATTAAGCCTAAGATCCAGATCTGATCAGCAGTCTAGTATTTCTACTCAGACATGCTAGCACTTTTAAAGACAGCTGTCACTATTTTCTTGGTAATGATAATCCTGTGTGTGCACCTGCTCTCTTCATATCTCTATTCAAAGAGCAGCATCTGTCCTTCGTATATACTGATTCTAGGCCCTTCAAAATAAGTATGACCCAGGGTTGTGACAACAGATAAAAAAAAATTCTTAAGAATTAAATAGCATTAAATTTATTTAAGAATACTGAGCCATTAATTGTTTTTTGTTTTTTATATAGGGTTAAATGCTTAGTAAATATTGTCTACTGTTATCATTGTTTTAATCCTAGTAATAGAAATATCTAGGTTTTGGTAATAAGGATTCATATCTTAAGGTACATATATGACATTCATAGAAATAATCAGAAGTAATTATGGTTGTTAATGATATAATGTCTTATTAAAAATTTCTCTCATTAGTGATTCATTCTTAGTAAGAATATAGTTTCTGTTTTGAAGTGCATAATCTTGTATGTTATAAAAAGTAATTCACAAGTATTTAATTAAAAAGCAGTGTGTTACAGCTAAATTGGCATTTTTTTACTCTTTTATCATTTTCACAGTATTCTTAAAAATCTTAAAACCATATTAATAACAACAGTATTTGACATTTATATTACTTTATAATTTAAGGGAAGTCGTATATATGTGGCCTCCCTTAACTTATCGTGGTCTAATCTGTTACAACTAATGATATTAGAGACAATTTTAAGAAAGTGCCTTGAATTCATAAATTCAGACTTTTGCTGTGGTCACGTGGTATTGTATGTCAGGTATTTTTCCAGACAAAGATGTAGGTTTTCAAACATTGTAGGTATTACTTTCCATAAGGATTAAGTTCTTAATTGGTTAGTTACAGTGTTTCCTGTTCTAGGCAGTTAAATCAGTACCTTGTCAATAAAATTCAGTTAATAGGTACATAGATATTTTGATAGCTGAATCATACCATTTTACTTGTTCTTCCTCCCCAGAAAGAGCATCCTCTTGAGATTTTCAACTATTGTTCATCAGTTGAATCATAACATTTTGTTTATGTTTTTCTTTCTCAGAAGGAACATAATCTTCAAGTTTTGGGTCTGGTGAAATCAGATGAAGGGTTCTACCAATGCATTGCTGAGAATGATGTTGGAAATGTACAAGCTGGAGCCCAACTGATAATCCTTGAACATGGTAAGAGGGGCTGAAATAGTAAAATGAAAGAGGCTGACTGTGTCGAGGAACTAGTACCTGTCACAGTACCTATTACTCTGGGATACCCCGTGATTAATATCCTGTTTGTAAAGGCCAGTATATGGCATAGCTACGAGGAAGAGAAAGCAGTCTAAATAATTTCTGTTGCTTAAAATGGCCTAGAAACACAACTTTGGAGAATGTTGAAAAGGAAAACTGTAAAATTAGACTTACATGAATGTTCTTCACATTTCAGTTATTTTAATTTTACAAATATATTTCTGCTCTATTAAAATAGAAAAACTTTACTTGAGGTAATGTTTATTTTACATTAAATTTTTCCAAAATAAAAATAACTTGCCTTTTCTGATTATGCACAAAAATTGCTTATTATAAGATCAGACAACATTGAAAAGTAAAAAGGGGGAAAAAAAACCCTACTCTATATCAGTCAAAGTCGATGGGGAAACCACACAATAATTTGAACAGATGATCGTTAATACACAGAACTATGAACTATAATGGGATTAAAGTAACAAAGGGTTGGCTAGCAAGAAGTAAAGAGAACTCTAGTGAATATAAGAATGGCAGATATAAAGAGCAGCCACAACCTGTAGGTCTGAGAGAGAGTGTTCAACCCCTCAGGACTAAAATCCAGACCGTGTTGGAGAGAGTGTGGCCATGTCTCACTGGACAACAGAGTAATTGCTGTGCTATTATGCTGTCAAACCCTGCTCAAAACCCAGTATCTAGTGTGCTAGAGAAGACCAGTCACAAGGGGGTGTCTCCCTGAAGGCTTTCTGCTACAAAACCACCTGAGGGGTTGGAGTGTTGGGAGAAGCACCCTATACTAATAAAATTTAAAACATATGTCCGCTGCAGAGGAAAGGTAGATAAATGGGCCAGCTTCATTTTTGCAGAGCAGGCAATAAAGTATGACTTCGGAGTTGAGAGGCAATAAATTGGTAATGGCACATGCCCCATATCGTGCCTTCTAGGAGTACTACATATGAGCATGCACAGATGTGTATGTGGTTGAATAACACATTTGCTTAGAACAGCATGCTGTGGATGTCTTCTCATGTCAGTAAACACATAGATCTATGTCAACATTTTCCACTGTTGAACAGTATATATGCACTTTGTTTTGTATAAGTGATTCCCTATTAATATTTAAATTGTTTCTTATGTTTTACCATTATGAACAGTGCTGTGCTGAGCTTCTTTACATGATTATTTTCTCACACTAAATTACTAGAAGTTGAATTGTTGGATAACAGTTCTGTGTCAAATTGATAAGGATACCTGTTGGATGTATTGTTTGTTTTAGCAAGGAGCATTTTTCATTTTGTGCAGTTCTCAAGAGTACATGGAGGAGATAAAGCTTTTGACATGTAATCTGGTATCTGAGTCAAATGAAGTTCAGGTTCCAGTGTGGCCCCAGCCACATAGCCTCTTTGGGAAAGCTAAGTGGCAAAGATGGCACCTACCCCGGCTTTTCACTAAAATAGCATATAGGATTTTTACATGCTCTTTCTCGAAAATGTATTTAAGAGTACTGTTACAAAAAGGAATAAAATATTAGAACTGTTCTTTTTCTTCCTGTATCTGTTTGTGACTATACCTTTCCCTATTTATTGAAAATGATTTAGTAGAAACTTCTTACTTTTCCATCTTGGCAAAGTGCCTGAGTATGATTACCAAACCAGGCACGAAGGTAGATAGGCTTGTTTCTTTTTATCAGCGGCAGTGGTTTCCCTTGGTAAAATTTGTGAGTCTCTTGGGGTGATTTACGTGGAACTAATAAAGAGATTGCAGTATATTTGTGTTTGAGATCACCATTACAGATTTAATAGTAAAGATGGTTGGCTTTGCTAGGAGGTCCCTAAGCTAAACCTAATTGGGTTTTCCTCTGAAAATGGGTGGCATGATCATTATAGTCGCAGTGTGTGTTTTTTTCCTTTTTGAGACAACATTTCAAAACCAGACAACATTTCCAGGCTGGCAAAATTTTTTAGTAGCCTTGTCAGGGATGAATTAAGAATGCATGGATTATAAGGAAGGAAGTGGCATGTTATTAATTTTGCTATTTTAATTTGCAAGATAAATATGTATGTGGAAAAGCTAAAAAGAGAATATAACAGTTTATAAGGTCTGATCTCTGTCTGGAGTTTATAATATTGTAAAGGATGTAAGAGATGTGTACAATTTAATACTAGTCCATAATAAGTGTTATTTTTATAGTACAAATAAAGCAGTATAGTTTGGAAGAGAGTTTGGAAGAGAGGAATTCTGTCTGTGCGATCATGGACGTTTTTTCATGGAAAGTGTCCCCTTTGTAATAGGCCTTGAATTATAAGATTTCCAAATGTTAAAAAAAGGGCTTGGGTCAGTATGAAAATAGAGTAGAATACCTATACCTGTAGGAAGGTAGCCTGTAAAGACAGAATAAGATCAGATTGATCATGGCCTTGATTGTAAATAGTCAAAACAATACTGTAGTTAGGCAGTCTGATGATACAGTCAGGTTTATTTAGAAGAAGTCCATCTGAAATTAATATAACACTGTGTGCTAACTAATGAATTAAAATAAAAACGTAAAAAGCCAAAAAATGAAAATACAACCATCCCACAACACCCAAGAAAAGAAATAGGTGGCAGATTGAAGGGGGCATCTAGTTGAAGGAATATTGTTATAAAAAGACCATTGTAAGTAGTTATACTAGAAAAATAGGAAGGATCCTAATAAAAAATATATGGGGCGCCTGGGTGGCTCAGTCGGTTAAGCGTCTGACTTCGGCTCAGGTCACGATCTCACGGTCCGTGAGTTCCAGCCCCGCGTCGGGCTCTGGGCTGACAGCTCAGAGCCTGGAGCCCGTTTCAGATTCTGTGTCTCCCTCTCTCTCTGCCCCTCCCCTGTTCATGCTCTGTCTCTCTCTGTCTCAAAAATAAATAAACGTTAATATATATATATATATATATATATATATATATATATATATATATTAGTGATTTATTTAATCCAGACTTTATCAACTGATTGGATATTAAACATTATTATAGAAAAGTTAGAAATACTTCCCGGGCTTTTTCTGGGCGGCTAGAAGAGTGGTGATGCCTTTCCACAATAGAAAAGGAAGGTGGACGGAAGTGGAAGGGGACTTCTACTCAGGTATAGATAGTGGACATAGAACATCCCACTCTCACCTACAATAAAAAAGCTGGATGATTTACAAAATCATAATTTTTCTGAGTCCATCAAAGAGCTGAGCTTGCAAAGCAGCCAAGTAAATTAAATTCCAAAGAATTGAACACTCTCCTGTCCCCAAGGAATGGGCCATTAATTGTTTCACCTTTGGCAGAGCACGAAAGAGTTGGCTGCTGTAAGAGTGGATAAGAAGAAATCAGCTAAAGTTTTATGTGATAGTTAAAGACTAAGCATGAACTAGTTTGGAATACCTCAGGGCCCCAGATGAAAGGGAAGTTCATACAGGCTTGCAAATACATATCCCTGGAACTCCACAAGATACTCATTGTGAAGACTGGAGGCAAGTCAGAGACTTGAGAAAAGTCATTTTGGGGGCGCTTGGGTGGCTCAGTCGGTTAAGCTAACTTCGGCTCAGGTCATGATCTTGAAGTTTGTGGGTTTGAGCCCCACGTCAGGCTCTGTGCTGATACCTTGGAGCCTCAAGCCTGCTTCAGATTCTGTCTCCCTCCACTCTCTGCCCCTCCCCGATGCACACCCTATCTCTGTCTCAAAAATAAATAAACGTTAAAAAGAAAAAAGAACAGTCATTTTGGTGGTGAAGAGGTAAAAGAGGTAATCTGTAGCTGCTGATAGATAGGTACAAAACCACTCTCATTTACTCAAACTCCTTTAAGCCTCAAACCAGTGCAGGAGGGGCCGAAAGCCTTATTTCATAAATTTATGGGGGGAAGATGAGAAGCCAAACCCTTCTGCTTCCCGAGGGAGGAACCCTCTGATGCGCAGGACCTGCCTAATACTGAGGCTGACCAAGGACAATTGAAAATCCTACCTGCCCTACCACCGAGCAATAGACAAAAAAAGCTTTCTACTGCTGGGGGAAGGTCAAGAATATAGAGATCCCTGTGTCATAGAGTTATGTAGAAATAGTTGAAAGCTGAGAGGAAAACAGGTAAATTGAAGAACTCCCCTTCATCTCTCTTCTTAAGCACAAGATAATGGTAGTCCACCATTAGAAGAATTTGAAATCTATGGTGTGCTGAAGGTAACTAAAACAATAGTAAAATCTATACCAAGTTCAATTCCTATCTAAATTGATTTAACTCCTCCACACTAATGGCTTGACAGAATAGATATGCCATGTTCCAAGTGCAAATAATAATTATCTCAGTCTCTGCTCAGCATTCAATAAAAAATTATTGGACATAAACAGAGCAAGGGAAAACTGGCCCTTTGTTGATAGATAAACATTCAACAGAACCAAATTAAGGAGGCCCAGATATTGGAACAATCAGACAGGGACTTTAATTATTATTAGTATATTAAAGGAGTTAGTAGAAAAGGTAGATGACTGAACAGAGGAGGAATTTTGGCAGAAAGATGGAAACCATGAAGATACTATATTTGCATTTGTCCAGAGAGTGAAAGGGTTCTATAACCAGAGGAAGCGAAATTATTAAAAATAATAGTATCAGAGATGAAGCATTTACTCAGGGTGATCATTGGGCTCACGACAGCTGAGAAAATAGTCCATCAACTTGAAGATAGTTCAATATAAATTATTTAAACTGAAATAAAAGAAAAAGAGAGAATGAACAGAGTATCTAAGATGGGAAAATATAAGATGGTTTAACAAATTGGAGCCTCACAAAGAGAACAAGAACAGAACAGAAAAAAATAAATATTTGAATAGATAATGGCCAAAATTTTGAATTAAAAAAATGAACAAGACCATACCACAGGTCAAAGAAGAAGCTAAGATAGCCCCACGCAAGCTAATGATAATAATAATAGTGGTAGTAGTAGTAATAAAAGAAGACACACCTATATGCATCATAGTTAAATTACTGAAGACCAAACATAATGAAGAAGTCTTGAAGGCAGCCAGAAAGTTTTAAAAAGATACAGAGGACTTTTTCCTTCGGTGGCACGCGGTGGCAAGATGGTGCAAATTTCTAAGAAGAGGAAGGTTGTTGCCGTTGGCCTCTTCAAAGCTGGATTGAACGAGTTTGTCACTTGGGAGCTGGCTGAAGATGGCTCCTCCAGAGGTGAGGTCTTAATTACACCAACCAGGACTGAAATCATTATCTTGGCCACCAGGACACAGAATGTTCTTGGTGAGAAGGGCCGGTGGATCCAGGAATTGACCACTGTGGTTCAGAAGAGGTTTGGCTCCCCTGAGAGCAATGTAGAGCTTTATGCTAAAAAGGTGGCCACTGGAGGTCTGTATGCTATTGCCCAGGCAGTCTCCGTGTTACAAAACTCCTAGGATGCCCTGCTGTGCGGAGGGCCTGCTTATGGTGTGTGGTTCATCATGGAGAGTGAGGCCAAAGGCTGTGATGTGGTGTCTGGGAAACTCTGAAGACAGAGGACCAAATCCGTGAAGTTTGTAGATGGCTTGATGATTCACAGTGGGGAACCTGTTAACTACTACATTGACGCTGCTTGCTGTATGCCATGCGATGCTCCGACAGAGTGTGCTGGGCATCAAAATGAAGATCATGCTTCCCTGGGATTCACATGGCAAGACTGGCCCCACAAAGACCCTGCCTGATCATGTGAGCACTATGGAACCCAAAGATGAGTTATTGCCCACCACTCCCATCTTGGAACATAAGAGTGGGAAGCCAGAGCTACCTGCCATGCTGTAGCCAGTACCCACAGCATAACAGGGTCTCCTTGGAAGCTGGATCTAGAGTTTGCTCTGTAAAGACTTTTAATAAAATCTTTGAAAAAGACACATGGCCTGAATAGACTTTGCATCCACTATTTGGACTGAGGATTCTTTTGCACCAAAAGAATATTACTTGATTGATTCTTAGGACTGCCTGGTTCATAATGCTTCTGGGCTTTCCCTTGGTTTCACCTGTGATTGTGAGGCAAGAGCCAGAACAGGAGGACCCAAGCAGAGCTAACCCTAGGGATATCCTGTAGGGGAGTAAATCTGGCGATGCTGAAGCACCTTGATCAGTTCATCTGTGGTTGGGGATTGTAGGTTTAGAATAGGGATATATTTGAGATGGTTTTCTTTACATGGTGTATAAGGAAATCTGTATTGCACACAGAAAATAAATATAGTGCCAATTAAAATACATAGAGGAACAAAAATAAACATTACAGCAGACATTTTACCAGAAATGGTGCCAGCCAGAAGGCAGTGGAGCAGTTTTAAAGTCCTATAAGGAAAGAAAGTCAACCCAAATAATATACCCAACAAAAAATATCTTCTAAAAATTAAAGTGCAATAAAGACATGTCAGAACAAAAGCTGAGAAAATGTACTGTCCGCAGACCTGTGCTACAAGTAATGTTAAAGTTCTTTAGGTAGAAGTAGTATGATACCCGACAGAAACTTACAGGTCTTCACAAAAAAACAAAACAGGCGAGAGTGGTTTAAAAACAGAAAAGTAAATATAAAATTCTTTCTTATTTTCAGCAGTTAATGAAATAACTTACTATCTAAACTAGGGACCACCGATATTTCAGTAAAGGTCTAGACCATAAATGTTTTAAATTTTATGGGCCAGTATCTGTCACAGCTACTCAGTTCTGCCCTTGTAGCATGAAATCAAGCATATAAATCAACTTCGACTTTTCAGTAAAACTTTATTTGCAAAAAGAGGTGGCAGGTCCTTGTTTGCTGATCTCTGGTCTAAAGAAAAATAGTTTATAACCTATAAAATTAAAATGTATGACAAAACAGAGTACAGTAGGATTAAAAATAAACTGTTGTAAGATCCCTTTATTACATATCAAATTATAATATATGAAGTGGACTGTGATAATTTAAAAATGCATATCGTAAAACTTAGGGAAACTACTAAAAAGTAGAGAAGGAGATTTAGCTAACAAGTAAACAGTGGAAATAGAATGGAATCTTAAAAATTAGTCTAAAATAAGGAAAAGAGGAGAAAAAGGGAACAAAGAACAAATGGACAAATAAAAAACAACTAGCACAATAGTAGATTCAAATCTGTGTATCAATTATTGCATTAAATGTAAATGGCTTAGGCCTTAAAACAAGTCTCAAAACATTTAACAGCATTTAAATCATCCAAAGTATATTCTTGGACCTCAATGGCATTAAAACCAAAACTCAATAACAGAGACTAGAAAATTCAGAAATATTTGGGAATTAAACAGCCTTCTAAATAACCCATGTGTCAAAGAACAAGTCACAATGAATTAGAAGATACTTTTAACTAAACGAAAATACTCCTTATCAAAATTTTTAGAATGCAGATAAAGTGGCATTTTGAAGGAAGCTTTTAAAAGCTAGATTAAAAACGAATTAAATCTAAAGCATTCAGAAGAAGAAAATGATAAAGAACACAAATGAAACAGAAACAGTACTAACAGCTGTTTACTAGTTACTAACTAGTTACTAACTAGTTTTTTGAAAAAATAAATTTAATTGGAATATGTTTACACTGATCAAGAAAAACAAAAAAATATCAGTATCAGGATTGAAAAGGAGGATGTCATTACAAATCCTATAGACTTTAAGAGGACATAGGGAATATTAGAAACAACTTTATGCCAATGAATTTGAAAAGGAAGGTAATAGAGCTAGTTTGGTTAGGAGTGTTGAGTTTAGGTTAGAATAGAAGAAAACTAGTTAAAAATGTCTAGAATCAGGAGCAGTTCATGTCAGAAGCTCAGGAAAAAGGTTGAGGAAGAACATAACAGGCTTTGGTTTTGCTAGGTTTTTTAAGAGTTTTAATCAAACTCTTGCTATAAATTAAGGCAGCTAAATATTTTATTTTCTTGTATGTAGTGAATATTTTGTCCCCAACTTTTATGTAGCAGTCTTTCACACTATTGTAAATTAAAACTCCCTAACTCTCTCTTTAGTAAGTGGAGTTTTAAGGGATCATATATTGTCTAGTCATATTTTTTTGCCTTCAGACTATTGTCTTAGTCAACTAAAGTTCATCTTTGCATACTGTCTTGAAGATCTGCATGGATACCATCACTATAATCTTTGGGTAAGTTTCTTGCCATGTGTTATTTTCTTAATCAAAAAATTCATTTTTGTTTCTACCTTAAATCACCACAATTTTCTGTGGACTTACATCTCAGCCTCTTACTTTATCTACTTAAAGATAGCATTTATTGGGGCGCCTAGGTGGCTCAGTTGGTTAAGTGTCCAACTTTGGCTCAGGTCATGATCTCGCGGCTTGTGAGTTCAAGCTCCCCATCAGACTCTGTGCTATCGGCACAGAGCCCACTTCAAATCCTCTGTCTACCTCTCTCTGCCCCTTCGCATCTCTCTCTCTCTCTTTAGAAATAAACATTTTTAAAAAATGAAAATAAAAATCTTCTTTTATCTCAGTCTTATACACATCATTTAAAAAATATGGCCTATAAGAAGCTAGAAAAAGAAATTTATATAGCAGAAATAGCACTTTATATTTGAATGTATGAAAACGTGAAATCACAAATCAGTGTGGATTGAAAGAAACCTGCATTACTTGATATGTGGATAATTGGTGTTTTGTAAAGAATTACATTATGTGTTTATCTTAATGTCAAAATAAAATATAGAGAGAGTTGGGGCGCCTGGATGGCTTGGTCGGTTAAGCGTCTGATTTCAGCTCAGGTCATGATCTCACGGTCCATGAGTTCAAGCCCTGTGTCGGGCTCTGTGGTGACAGCTCAGAGCCTGGTGCCTGCTTCGGATTCTGTGTCTCCCTCTCTCTGACCCTCCCCTGTTCATGCTCTGTCTCTCTCTGTCTCAAAAATAAATAAACATTAAAAAGAGAGAGAGAGAGAGAGTTAAACTTTTAATTGAATCCATAAAAATGTTGAAAGATGACAGAAGAGTCTTGCCATTTGCTTTTACATATAAAAGAGGTAAGAGAGAATACAGATGGAAATTTGGTATTTTAGGGTGTAAAAACTTAATTCTTCTTCATAGAAAGTATAACTAAATTAAGAAACAAGGTAGGGAAGAAGTTTAATATTCTGACTATGTAAGAATGCGCACAAATAACTAACATAAGCTTACAATTCACAATAGAGCAAAGATAAAGATAATTTCTAAACACCACGTATGTTCCACTTCACTATCAAAGATACAAGATTAAGTCAGTGAGATGTCATTTTTGCCTAATGAAGATTTTATATCTTCTAATGAATTATTAGTTTATAATGGTTGGTTAGTGTGTGATTAGGGGTTGTGCTTTGCTTTCACTCAGCAAAAATATAAATTGTTACATCATTTACTAACACCATTTTGACAATTATATGTTAAACATTACTGACTCAACCCATTAATTGTTCTTTTAGGATTTTTTAAAAATTATTTTATTTTTGAGAGAGAGACAGAGACAGAGACAGTGCCAGCGGGGAAGGGGCAGAGAGAGAGGGAGAACAGAATCCAAAGCAGGCTCCAGGCTCTGAGCTATTGGCACAGTGCCTGATGTGGGACTCGAACTCACAGACAGTGAGATCATGACCCGAGCCAAAGTCAGACACTTAACTGAGCCACCCAGACGCGCCCCTTTTAGGATTTTTCCTAAGGAAGAAATCAATGATTTGGACAAAGACTGTTAATATCAGCATTTGTATTTTAAAAAGAAAAAGATAGGGATAAAGAGAGAAAGAATAGGAAATGACTTACATGTCCCAAAATAGAGGAAGTAGTTAAAATAATTATAGTACAACATTGTGATGGAAAGGTTATTTGGCCATTAAAAACCGTGTCTTTGAACACTCTTTAATGACATCAGGAAAATCTCCCTATGTAATGTCAAGTAGAGAAGTAAAATACAAAGTTATGTATACCAAATAATCTGAATTTAGTTAAACAATTATATACACATATGGAGATATTCCCATACCAAAATGTTAACAGTGCTTATCTTTGGATACTAATATTTTTTCAGTTTTCTGAAATAACCATATATTCCTTCTATAATCAGTAAAGGTTTTATTTTTTTTTAACTTAATACTAAAGCTATCTTTCAGTGCTAAAATTTAGAAAATACACCAAACACATAATTTTGAGGACTTTCTGCCAAAAACGTCATAGAATTACAAACACTTCCCTTCATAAGAGTTGGGTTGTATTGCAGGAAGTGAACAAAGCAATTTCCGGTAGACTCACTGCTACCCCTGATTTGGTAGGACAAGTATTAGAGGCCTGAGCAGCCTGGAGGAGGAAGGATCGAAACTGGCCCGCTTGGAGCCTCTCCCTTTGCATTCATTACCATTGTGAATCTCCAAGAGTAAAATAGAATGCAAGTATATAGCATTCCCAAATCTGTTTGACTATGGAGCTTTTGTCTTTTTTAATGTACACTCATTAATATCTTAAAGGGCACAATTTGGGATACATTGATGTAGAGATATTCAAAGGTGGATGGACAAAAGTGATGTTGGCAAACAGCCCACAGGCCAAGTCCAGCCAACCTCCTGTTTTTGTAAGTAAAGCTTTGAGACCCAGCCACGCTTGTTTACTGATTGTCTGTGTCTGGTCTGTAGTTGTTTTCACACTACAATGGCAGAGATGAGTAGTTTAGACACAGACCACATATCCCACCACGTCTGAAATACTCATTCTAGCCCTTTACAGAAGTTTGCTGAACATGGACATAAATGAGAGGAATCGTTCAACCCTGATACTTTGTGATCCTAAGTTATTTCTGGTCTCTGGAAGTCTGTTTCAGTTAAAAGTTTTAAAATGAAAAAAGTGGGGGTAGGTAGAGAAAGGCAGAAGAAGGGCAGGAGAGTGAAGGATATAAGGGTAACAGAAGAACGTCAGACGTAGCGTGTAACTCGATGTGTCATGGTGACGGACTCCAGAGAGGAGCTGTTAACAGAAGAACTACCAACTACAAGAGAGTTTGCTAGCACATCTTTGTGGCTAACATCCGAGAGACGTTTAAATACCAGAAACCCCATGGAGTAAATTATTGAAAGTGGAAAGAATCTTAAGATGATGTTTACCTTCATGCATCAGGTTTAAAAATAATATTGAAAGTATTTGAGCGTCTTTGAGACTGAGCCTTATTTTTGTAGGGGGAATTTTCTACTGCCCACTGGCTACCGTCTGCTGGCTAGTGCTTCATTGCAAGAAGGTAGTTTCGAGTACCCACAGTTGGCCTCCGATATAATTTGGACGGTTCGGGTTTAAGTTAATTATCACCTTGGAATGTTAAATGAAACTTTGTAATTATAATTAAAATATATGGAACATGTATGCAAATACACTAGAAAACAGAATTTCTAATTGGGAATTAGAATTTGAGAATGAGTATGTTTGAAACATACCTTTCTTTTTTTTCCTCCAGCTTTATTGAGATATAATTAACATTCAATGTTGTGTAAATTTAAGGTGTATAATGTGATGATTTGTACATGTTGCAAAATGTTTAGCACAGTAAGGTTAGTTAACACATTCTCTACCTCACATAACCGCCATTTTGTTATTGTTCTGGTGAGAACATGGTGAGCTCACCCCTCCTACAACTTTCAACACCACAACAGTATTGTTTATTAGAGTCACCGTGCTGCACATTACAGCACCAGATCTTACTCCTTTGTAAGTGGAAGTTGGTACCTTTTGACCAACATTTCCCTATTTCCCCTGCCTTCAGTCCCTAGTAGTCATTATTCTACTCTATTTCTCATACAATATGAGTCAATGCCAAGCATAGCTTTCTTAAAATATTGAATTTCATGTGTGTTGGGAGTACTTTTTAAAGATTTTTGGTTAACATACAGTGCAAGATTGGTTTCATGAGTAGAACTCAGTGATTCATCACTTACATACAATACCCAGTGCTCATCACAACCAGTGCCCTTCTTAGTACCCATCACCCATCTAGACAATCCCCCTCCCACCTCCCTCTATCAACCCACAGTTTGTTTTCTATCATTCAATATTCTCTTGTGGTTTACTTCCCTCTCTTCTCTCCCCACCCCCCGTGCTGTTTTTAATATTTACTTTATGCATTTCTAGGAACAGCAACTGTCGATTTTAGAATCTCTTGTAGTTTTAAAAATAGTTACAGCAGTATTATTTTTATTTGCTGCCAGTTAAATTAATATTATCTGTCATTTTGTGCCAAAGTACTTTCTATGTCTTATTGTCTACTGAATGACTTTAAGTATTGGCATTATGAAGTATTGCAGTTAAGATAGTAAGAATTAAGTAAAATGTGTTTTGTCCATTAACTTTTTATTAGCCTTTCTTCCTGTCACTTTGAATTTAAAAATAGATTCCAAAATTATCTTGTAAGATTTAAATTTAAAAACACAAGAATGTTTTTCTTTGTACACTCATTCATATCAAGTCTGATAATTGTCAGTTGTAGTTCCAGTAAGGGAAGATGGGCTGGTGAAAAGGGAGTAACATGAACTTGTTTTTAGTAAAGGAAATTCATACTTCACCAGTTCATTAAATGACTTCTAGGATATTATGGCCATGGTAGATAAGGATACATATTGAACTTCACTTTTTTTGTGTGTGACAGAAACATTTGCAGAAAAATTCCACGTGGTATCTAAGGTAAATACTGAATAATAGAAGTTCTGGAATAAGTGACTAAGGCCTGGCATGATTAAAAGTTGGCTAGGTAGCAGGAAATCATTAGTCATTAGTGGAATATTTTAAATCTGAAGCGCTAGGATGTGTGATAGTTGGTGTTGATTTTAATCAAAGGATAAATTCTAATCAGTTATTTTACCTTCTTGTAGCAGTAATTATAAATTTAAGAAAAGTTTTAACTCAAGACAACTGTGATGAAATTTGACTTCTTAATCATGAATTCCATGTCCAGGAACTTACTGTGATTGAAAATGCATCTAATGTCAATGTCTTGGTTCTGGTTCTTGTCTGCCATTAACTTGCTGAATGATTGGATCAGGTACTGAAATTCTCTGATTTTAATTTTCTGTAAAATGGAGGATTTAGATTATATGACTTCCTTATCACTCAAATATTCTGTTAAATGCAGCTGTTACAGAAATATATGCACTAACTATAAGATGCATTTTGAATATTTTTGTTTAAAATAGATATTTCAAACAAATATAGTTATTTGTATTAAAATAGATACATTGTTTGCAGAAAGACTGAGGCGTTGCCAGTTACCTGCCATAATGTGTATAATGACACAAACCTCATACAAACGACCTGAATTACTGGCTTCATGTCCCAGCCCCACTACAGATGAGGTAGTTAATCTCTCTGAGTATCATTTTCCTTATCTATAAGTATAAACAGTAATCTCTGCACAGCACACTTCTGAGGGGCAAATAGACTAATAAAGTTGACCCTTGAACAACATGGAGGTTAGGGGCACTGACCTCTGCACAATCAAAAATCTGCGTATAATTTGACTCCCCAGAAACTTAACTAGTAATAACCTATTGTTGGCTGGAAGCCTTTAGTAGTAAACAGTCAATTAACACATGTTTTATATGTTATGTGTATTTTAGACTACATTCTTACAATAAAGTAAGTTAGAGGACAGAAACTGTTAAGAAAATAATAAGGAGGGGCACCTGGATGGCACAGTCAGTTGAGCCTCTGACTCTTGATGTCATCTCGGGTCTTGATCTTGGTGTCTCGAGTTCAGGTCCCACATTGGGCTCTGTGCCGGGCATGAAGCCTACTTAAAAGAAAAGAAAAGAAGGAAGAGAAAATACATTTGAGGTACTATACTGTGTTTATTAAAAAAAAAATTGTGTGTAAGTGGACCAGTGCAGTTCAAACCCATATTGTTCAAGGGTCAGCTGTATATGTAAAGCATATTGTAAATCATAAGCACTCTGTAACTCTAGGGTAATAGTAATTTGAAAGAATGTACAAAGGCAAAGCTACTGAATGGGAATTTAGTAGTCAACATTAAATTAAAATGGAAATAGAAGGTTAACTTCATGGGGGCACCTGGGTGCCTCAGTCTATTAAGCATCCCAATTTCAGCTCAGCTCATCATCCTACGGTTCATGAGTTCAAGCCCCACACTGGGCTCTCTGCTGTCAGCACAGAGCCTGCTTTGGATCCTGTGTCCCCCTTTCTCTCTGCCCCTCCCACTCTTGCTCTCTCTTTTTCTCTTGCAAAAATAAGTAAACATTAAAAATAAAAAGGTTAGCTTCATGAAGCAAGGTTTGAGAGTTTTTTCAAGTAGACAGTAATTATTTAATATTCAGTTAGATCATTTAAATTTGCAAATAAGAAAAAAATCTTATGTGACCAGATTGCAAGGCATCTGAAATGGTTTGCTTAAAACTAACTTGCACAAAATAGTTTTAAATAAATATAATCCACGTTCGCTGTAAAAATAAGAATGCGTAATTGACTGCAATAAAAGTAAATGTACTTTTACCCCTTCCCTTAATCTCACTTCCTAGAGATAGCCCATGTTAGCAAACATTGTGTATTTATTCAGTAACTATTTGTTGAGCAAAATTCTATATGCTATTTAAAATTGTATATTCGACTGCACTGAGTGGTGGGGGTGAAATAGCCAACAGGCAGGCATGATTCTCTGCCCTGTTAGTGTTTATGCACTCTTAAGCATAGACAGACATTGAGCAAGTGAATAAATAAAGTAATTATTGATTTTATGCCTATTTAAAGGAAATGAATCCTTTACGCTCTGATAAAGAATTATTGAGGGTATACTGAGAGTTAACTTTAAATAGGATGGACAAAGAGGCCCTTTCTGATGGCATATGTAAGTTGAGACTTGAGCCTTAGAAGAAGCCTATGTGTGCGCACATTTTATACTTACATATGCATATACACATGTCATGATTAACCTTTTCGTTTGCAGAAATGAAATTATGTTTTTCTATGACTTAACTGAATGGAATTTGTGGACATGCTGGCACTTACAGGTTTCCTTTTTTTCTTCTTTTTTTACCTGCTCTGTTATCATCAGACTGGAGTATGAGGAGACTTGTGTTTTCATGTTCTTGATGGCAGTGTAAATTTTTTTGAAATGCAGTTTTATAATTTAGAATTCATATGCCCTTTCATCAAATAACTCTATTTGCAATAATTTATCTTGCATGTATAGCTATCAAATATTTAAAGATATTTATGTTAGGCCAGGATAACTCTGGAAACAATTCAGTCAATACAGTTAGTAAGGGGGCTGATTAAATAACATGAATGCACTGGATTACTAGGTAGCTGTTAAAATATAAGGTAGATATGGAAAATATATGAGTTATATTATTAAACAAGTTGCAGAAAGGTATATGTAGGCTGATTTCATTTGTGGGAAAGGTAAGATAGAAGGATATTTGAACAATACCTTTGAACAGGGGTTAGGGGCCCCAACTCCTGTGCAGTCAAAAATCTGCCTGTAACTTTTAACTCCCTAAAAACTTTACTAATTGTGAGAACCATGAGATGACTTTTTACTGCAGTACACAATTTGCTGGAGAGACGAATGCTTACACAGAGATGGTTGGTGTTACACAACCGTCATTAGCTTCACACAGCATTTTCAGCAGATACTTGCAATACCTTAGCTCACCACAATGCCAACAAGACATAGCTACTAAATTATTACAGTACAGTATATATTGCAGTTGATCTTATATAGGTACAATTTATTTTTAAAAATTTTTTAAAGCATTAAACTACTTTTTAATATTTTTTAATGTATTATTTTTGTGAGAGAGAGAGCACATGTGAGTGGGGAAGGGGTAGAGAGAGAGGGGGATAGAGGATCCAAAGTGGGCTTTATGCTGACAGCAGGGAGCCTGAAGGGAATTTTTTTTTTAACTTTATTCATTTTTGAGAGACAGAGACAGAGCATGAGCAGGGAAGGGGCAGAGAAGAGAGAGACACAGAATCTGAAGCAGGCTCCAGGCTCTGAGCTGTCAGCACGGAGTCCGATGCGGGGCATGATCGTGAGATCATGACCTGAGCCGAAGTCTGATGCTTAACCAACTGAACTACCCAGGTGCCCCAGCAGTAACAATTTAATGCTGTCTTTACATTTGTTTACATTTCTCTAAACTGCACATGGCACCATGTATATAGACTGTGCCTAAGTTCTGATTACTTTTACCTTAGTGTATTTTAACTTTGTGTGTATTTTATGGTAGTAAATTATAAAATAGACTAGTATTTCCATATATTTATGTATTGATGACATATCTAACTTTTTCTTACTTTTTTGGATATTTCTAGGCTATAAAGTTTTATTATTTCTAGGCTGTGAGTTTTTTCAAATTGTTTACAAATCTCCAAAATAATTTCTAATATATTTATTAAAAAAAAAATTCATGTATAAGTGAACCCATGCAGTTCCAACTTGTGTTGTTTAAGCGTCCTCTGTAGATGTATATATGCTTATAAGAAAGTTTTATAAATCTACACAACAATCTGTTAATTGTGCTCAAATGTGAGGAATGGAGTTGGCAGTGTCTGAAGATGGGGAGGGAAGGACAGTGTTTTGTAAGTATTTGAAAAGTCAAATAAAAAATCTGTTACAAATTAAATTTGGAATATTGCAATCAGGTCTATATACATAGTGATTTTTATTTTGTTCAGGATAGTTTAAAGCTTTTTGAGTTTATTTCTTAAAAACAAAATACTATTAGAGAAAAAGTAGGTATTTAAAGTATTTGGCCACTATCTCCAAATATTTTCCTATCTTCAAATATCTTCTGTTAGAGCTTCCCCCCACCACCCACTGGGAGATGAATCATGTCATATAAGTGCTAAGGCAATTACATATAGTTTATTAAAATATTAAAGCAAATTTGTAAAACCAACAAGAATTTTATTGAGTGTGTGTACTGTGTAAATAGAGCTTCCTAGTTACCCGGCAGCCAGCAGGAGAAAGAAAAATCATAGAGTCCAGTTTAGCTAAGTTGGAGACTCAGTCAAGTGACATGCCTTATATCACGTCGCTAGTTAGCAACAAAGTCAGGACTGGTATCTATGTTTTCAGTTTCAGAATTCACTGTGCCACTTTAGCAAATTTAATGTTTTTAAGACAAAGATCATCCACATTCTCTTAATTTCAAGGTCATTTCTTTGAGTCTACTGTTGTTGTACTTACTGACAAGGCTGGTTATGTGTACCACTTTGCAAGGGTGACCATGCATCTGGTGTGCCTGAGATAGCCCTAGTTGATGTCTGTTGTCCCAGCATAATTACCAAAAGTGCTTTCTTTTCACTCTCCCAAGTTATCTGGCTGTGGACAGTATACTCTACAGTCGCTCCAATTATTGCCAATCTATTGAATCTGAAAAGCCACGAACAATACCAGGGTAGAAATTTGGTATTATGAGTCTAAAGAACTGTAGTGCCAGCTGTGCTAAATGCCAAAATGCTGCTGTAATTCTGAGTGGAAAAAAATGACTGCTACTTAGTTTGACGGACAAGGATGGCTTCTTGAAGGATATGGCATTTGAGCTGAACATAGAAGAATGAGCAGGACTGTAGATTGGTCAGGTTACACAAAGATGAGAGAGGATGACATTTCAGATGTGTAAGTAAGAAGACTCAAAGTGCATTTGAAGAATACCAAGCAGCTTAGTTTACCAGTCTTCAGAAAGCAGGAATATAAGAATATACATCCCAGAATCCAGATAGGCCGGATTATTTAGTACCAGCTCAAAAGATTGGCGTTTACTGAGTAGCTACAATACCCCAACAGTTTTCAGGTACACAAAGAAACAAGTAGCGCTTTGTGTACAAGTAGTACGCAAGGATTGGTCTATTGGAGGTGTGTTGAGTGAGTTTAGAGAAGAAAACATGAAATCTGTGATACTGATTAGAATTCTGTGCCATATCAGATGTGATGTTTTAGACTCTCCACTGGGCATTGACAGTGGAAAGAGAAACTCTTTTTATCCCTCAATGGTCAACATTTAATAAATGTTGGATAGGTGTTCCTACAAAGGAAGAGAGGACAAGATTTGTGATTTGGGGGGAGTGGGTGGGATATTTAGGGTAAGGAAGAGAAGATTCAAGTTTCACACTAAATTCTAGATTCTCTGTATAAGTCCAAGGTTATGATCTTAGTCTAGTTAGGTTAAGAAAGTTTTTGTCCCCATTACAGTTGACTTGTGCTATTATAATGAATGCTCTGTTTTTAGAGAGCTTTGGAGAGGTAGAAAAATAATTAAAGTATGATTCGTCTGTTGAATGCTTAACATTTCATCTTTGACAAAAGTCATGAATTTTGAGGCCAGAACTTGTGAGGTCCAGGTAATAACTTAGTGCCTCAATTATAGATTTTTGGTCTCAAGCGACTAAATAGAAGTTCTACAAATGACCTTTCTGGACACAAAGATGGATTTAGACATTATCAAAGAGCAAGCTTGAATTTGAATTTAATGCTGTTATTTTGTTATAAAGAAAGAATCTATTATGCAGTGCTAAAACACCAGAAGGAAGATAGTATGTCTGAATATCTTTTAATTGGTAGCTATATTTAAGAGATGATAAATTATACAATAATGTCATCGTTGGCAGAACATTATTTAGGACTCTAAGACATCAGTGACAATCTGGCTGCTTGTAGGCTTTATTTCATATAGTTTCAATGCTGGATCAGTGTATTCTTCATTTTAGGTTATAGTGTTGTTGGTGTTAAGAACTTCTCCCATTTGGTGCATGCTTAAGGGAGCACCAGAAATTAAAAAGTATAATATAATTTGATATGCATTTTGAGTTACATTTTTCTATAGTATTAGCATTTTAAATGCTACTACTACCTCATAACTACTATAATATTGTCCTCATATGTATGCATATTTTAAAAACCAACTTTGTTCACTACCAGAATCTCTCTCTGAGTTTCCTTGTATACATTGTGTACCTGAGCATTGTAGACCCCAAATGACAGAAAGAATGTGAGAGACTTGTTAGTGGGATTCTAGTTGGTTGACAGTTTTCTCCTAATTTTTAGGGTTCCTCTTCAGTTCACGCTCCTTTACACATTTGAGTAGTTGGGGCTTCTTGTCAAACTTGGTTGAAGATCCAGATTAGGTACTACTTGAATTCTATCACTTTTTACACAATCGGAGGAAATAAAAACTGCTAGAATTGGGGCTTCTAAATCTGAATCTTAACAAATGCCGAACAAATGCTAATGCTCCTTATCTCTTGACTATGTCTCAGGAGACTAGTTATGATCAGAGTTAATGTAAATCATTTAAGCACATTGGAACAAAGTCCATTTTCTCTTTTTATTGGTCTAAATGAGTAATGAGCAAAAATATCTTTACTCATTTTGTCTTTCCTTTTTTCTAGAGTGTTTAAATCACACAGCATTTTTATTTAGGATGAAAGGAGAGAAGGCTATCTTTTTTCTGGGCTCACTGCTGTGACAGGTGCGTCATTAGCATCTGACACACCTTTTTTAATGAGTGCTTTTGATGTCAGGAAAATGTCAGATGACTTCCTTAAAATTGAAACATATCTCCTGCACACAAGAATGGGAGGAGTATTTTGTGTTCATTTTATTTTATAACTTCCTTCAGTTGTTTATATAAGTCGTTTATTTAAACCAGCAGTTCACTGCAGGGGCTGCTTATCAGAACACACACCTACTAAAACTCTCCAATAGAGTGCGTTCCTCTGATATCAGGTTAGTTCTTCTCTACCTTTGGGATTTAGTTCCTCAGAGGAAGAGCTCTAAAGTCTGTGGAATCATCACATGCAACTTTTATGCCCTTGCTTTGAAATTGTTTGAATACTCAAAATATGTAGCCTTGACAAAGCTTTTTTGTGAGTTCATGTTCACATTGCATCGTGCTTCTAACCAGTTGCCTAGCTCTTTAACGACTGTGCTGGTGGACATTTCAGGTATTTGCATAGTTTTGAATTATTTCATTTTGGAGTATGCTATTCTCTCACAACCCTTGAAGACCATTAATAAATTCATAAGCACCAACTTCAGTTGGGCCTCAGACTCCTGGAAGACCCTATTAGGTTTTTCTAGTCTACTTCCTCCCCCTTTCTTGTATATAAATTATTTTAAACCTTCATGCTCTTCAAGCCTACTATTTTAATGTCAGAAGATGACCACAGTTCTCCTTTCATTGGAATTTGAGATTGTTTTTATGATTTAACACACGGTCAGTTTTTGGTGAGAGTTCTACTGGTATCATGTTTGCTAGATATTACCGCTTGTAAGTATCAATTAGCTCAAACTTGTTAATTGTGTTTGTAAAATCCTTTAGAGCCTTACCTAATTTTTGTCTTAGTCTGCCAATCTCTAAGAAAATATATTTCTAAGAAAAGTATGATTGCAAATTTGTTCAATTCTTATATTTCTTCTCACTATAATTGCTTTGAATATTCAGAAGCTTTGTTAATGCATTAGGAATCATGACTTATTCTCCTGGTTAGATTACTGTTTCATCAAATCTAAGATGATAAGATGCATCCTGATTTCAGAGATCTTAAAATGTGAAAAAGTACATCGTAGAATCTAGAAAATGTGTTATCAGCAGGAAACATTCATTTTGCCCTGATTCATTCTTGTTACCTTCAACTGTGTTTTGTTTGATATTGACATTACTATACCTCATTTCTTTTTAAGTTTATTTTTTTAGAGAAAGCGTGTGTGCACGCATGCACAGGGAGGGAGAGCCAGAGAGAGAGAGGGGAAGAGAGAATCCCAAGCGGGCTCTGCTCTGTGCTGTCAGCACAGAGCCCTGTGCTGGGCTTCATCTCACAAACCGTGAGATCATAACCTGAGCGAAAATCAAGAGTCAGACGTTTAACCAACTGAGCCACCCAGGCGCCCCTGCCTGTTATCTTTTTAATACTATTGCCTGATACATATTTTCTTTTATTTTCAAAGTTTTGGTGTTCTCTTATTTTATTGATTATAGACAGCTTTACACTTACTGTTTTTATATCCTTATGAGTCCTGCCAACCCATCCTAATTTGTTTCTATTTATCAAATGGTTATCTTTAAAACTTTTATGTACATATTTACCATAGTTTTTTTTTAGTAGCACTTAGGGTTAACCACAGTCTCTTCCCTCTCACCAAATAACTAAAAAGTTCATCATGCTGTCACTGCCTTCTTCCTCAGATGCTGTGCCTTCCTCCCAAATGTACTCTTTGGACTACAATTTCTACTTTCTTGGATGTGTTTAAATTTACTTTGCTCGAGTATACCTTGTAGTAAATTTCTCAGAAAGGATGTGTGAAAAGTAAATTTAAGACTGTGTATCTGAAAATATATTCTTTGCTCTCATGTGAAGCTTCATTATCTCTTTAGCATACTCTTTGGAATCTTTTCCTTGTTCATATTTTGGATAATAGTTGTCTGTTTTATTCTCTGTAAGCTTTTGGAATTTTTGTCTTTCATTCTTTGAATTCTGCAGTTCGTGACACAGATTTCTTTCTTCCTCCACCTCCAATTCATACTGTTCAGCATTGAGTGGTCCCTTTAAAACAGACTTGCATCTGTTTAGTTCCAGAAAAATTTTATGATGTTACATACTTGACCATTTATTGCTCTTGCTGCTTGTTCTTTCATCTCCTCTCAGACTTTTCCTTTACAGGTCACTTCTTGTACTTGGAGTGTTTTGTTCTGGAAAAATCCCTAGTTTACTTTGCAGTCCACTAATTTTATCCTTATTTTGGGTCCAATTTTCTTTTCTGTCTGTATTTTTTAATAAACTTTTAATTTTAGAATAGTTTTAGATTTATAGAAAAGTTAATGAAGACAGTACAAAGAGCTGTTATACATTCCACACCATTTCCCCATTCACATTTTACGTTAGTATATTTTTCAGGGTTAATTAAACAATATAATGTAAACATCACTTTTTTATTAACTAAAGTTCATACTTTATTCAGATTTCCTTAGTTTTTATCTAATGTCTTTTTTCTATCCCAGGATCCTACCCAGAATATACATTACTTTAGTCATCATATCTTGTTAGACTCCTCTTAGCTATGACAGTTTCTCAGACTTTCCTTGTTTTTCATGACCTTAACAGTTTAAAGGAGCATTGGTCAGATATTATGTAGAATGTCCTTCTATTAAGAGTTGTCTGATGTTTTTCTCATGATCATATTGGGAATATTATTTGGGGAGAGGAGGACCAAAGAGGTAAATTTCCATTCTCATCACATCATATCAAGGCATACACTGTCAACATGAATGATGACTGTAGATGTTGACCCTGATCACCTAGTTAAGGGTAGTACTTCTCAGGTGTCTCCCGATAAAGTGACTTCTTTTTTACTTTTCTATATCCTGCACTTTGGAAGAAGTCACTATACATAGCCCAGACTTACAAAATGGGGAGTTATGTGCCACCTCCTTGTGGGCAGAGTAACTACATAAACTATTTTAAATTCTTCAGTGCAGGAGATGTGTCTGTTCTCCCCCCAGTATTTATTTATTCAGTCATTTGCAAATATTTTCTTAAGGATTTTGCATCTGTGTTCATATATCATGAGATATATTGGTTTGTAGTTTTCTTTTCTGGTTTGATATTAGGATAATGCTTTCTTTATAGAATGACTTACAAAGTGTTCTTTCTGTTTCTATTTTCTCAAGAAATTGTGGGGAATTTGCATTAGATGTCCTTTAAGTGTTTGGTAGAATTCACCAGTGAAACTGTCTGGGCCTAGTGCTTTCTTTATAGAAGGTTTTCAATTATTAACTTCATTTCTTTAATAGTTATATGATTGTTGAAGTTCTCTGTTTCTTCTTGTGTAAGTTCTCATAGTTTATATTTTTTAAAGAATTGGTCCATTTTATCTAAGTTATTAAAATATGGACATAGAGTTTTCATAGTATCCCCTTATTATCCTTTATTTGGTAAGTTTATTTATGTTGAGAGAGAGATTGGGGGAGGGGCAAAGGGAGGGGGAGAGAACCCCAAGCAGGCCCTATGCTGTCAGCATGGAGCCCAGCGCAGGGCTCTAACTCACGAACCGTGAGATCATGACCTGAGCCAAAAACCAAGAGTTGGATGTACAACCAACTGAGCCACCCAGGCGCTCCCCCTTTATTATTTTAATGCCTGTGAGATCAAGAGTGATGGCCCTCCTTTTATGTCTGATATTAGTAATTTGTGGCCTATTGTTTTTTTCTTGGTGCCTGACTAGAGTTTTTCAATGTATTGATATTTTCAAATAAGCAGCTTTTAGTCTTGTTTTTCTCTGTTGTTTTCCTGTTTTCATTTTTGTTGATTGCTGCTCTAATTTTTATTATTTTTTCTTCTTGATTCAGGCTTAATTTGCTCTTCTTTTTCTAGTTTCCTAAGCTAGAAATTTAGGTTATAGATTTTAGATTTTTTTTTCTTTTTTAATGTATGCATTAATGTTGTAAATTTCTCTCTAAACACTGCTTTTGTTGTATCCCACAAAGTTTAATAAGCTGTGTTTTCATTTCATTCAATTCAAAATATTTTCTGATTTTCTGTGTGGCTTCCCCTTTGACCCATGAATTACTTAGATGTGTATTTATTTTTAAATATGTGGGGGTTTTACATGTATATTTCTATTACTTATTTCTAGATTAACTCTGTTGTGGTTAGAGAACCTACTGTTTTATGATGTTTGTTATTTTAAATTTGTTAAAATGGGTTTCATGGCCCAGATGTTGTCCTAAGGAATTCCTATATAAGTTTTTAAACAATGTGCATTATGCTGTTGTTGGGTGTTTTATAAATGTCAATTAGATCAAGGTGACTGATGATACTATTCAGGTCATCTACATGCTTACTAATTTTCTTCCTGTTTGATTTACAATTTACTGATGGAAAGTTGTTTAAACTCTCCAATTATGACAGTGAATTTACGTGTTTCTCCTTGTACTTCTATCCATTTTTGCCTTATATACTTTGGCACCTTTTTTGGGGTGCATATGTGTGTAGGATTGTTATATTGTCTTAGTTGACAGCTTTTTCATTATGTATTGCCCTTCTTTATTCCTAATAATCTTCCTTATTCTGAAGGCTGCTTTGTGTAAAATTAATATAGCTAGCTATTCCAGGTTTTTTTTTGATTAGTGTTAGCTTTGTATATCATTCTTCATCCCTTTATTTTTTGTTTACTGAATTCATTATAACTTTTACTCATGTAGTCTTCTAATCAAGGGACTTATTTTCTTTTCTTTATTTGTGAGAGAGAGAGAGAGAGAGAGAGAGAGAGAGCAAGAGTGCACAAGCGGGGGAGAGAGAGAGAGAGAGAAAGAGACACAGAGTCCAAAGCAGGCTCTAGGTTCCGAGCTGTCAGTGCAGAGCCTGATGTGAGACTCGAACCCACAAACTGTGAGATCATGACCTGAGCTGAAGTCGAACACTTAACCAACTGAGCCATCCCGATGCCCCTAATCAAGGGATATTTAAACTACAACTGCTAACATGAAGCTCTTTACAAAAAAAAAAAAAAAGCAACTATATTTAAAAAGGGATCCTCCTACTCAAAATTTTGGAGTTATTGTCCTAATCTGTAACAAAAAGATGTTTCTAACTCAACTGAGCCTCACTGGACAAGCCTGAGAAGAGAATATATAATCTTGATTCCTATTCACAGCCCCTAATCCCTTGAATATTATCATAAACTAGAATTGCCCTAGCCTATGGTTTTTTTGTTCTAGCTGTCTTTATCCTTTTTCTCTGTCTTACCTTCTCCTGCCAGTATTCTTTTCTTAATTTTTTTATTGAAATGAAATTTACTTTCTTAACCGTTTTTAAGTGTCCAGTTCCCTGGCATTAAGTGCACTCATATTGTTGTATACTGATTACCACAATTCATCTCCAGAAATCTTTTCATCTTGCAAAACTGTAACTCTCATATAGTGTTTGTCTTTTTGTGATTAGCTTATTTTATTTAGCATAATGACTTCACGGTTCATCCATGTTGTAGCATATGTCAATATTTCTGCCTTTTTAAAGCTAAATAATATTCCATTGTATGTATATATCACATTATGTTTATCCATTCATCCATCAGTGGATCCTTGGTCTGCTTCCACATTTTAGTTATTGTGAATAATGCTGCTATGAACATGGGTGTACAATTCTTTGAGATTTATACCTAATGGAATTGCTAGATCCTATGAATTCTATTTTTAATTTTTTTAGTAACTGCCATACTGTTTTTCATTGTGGCTGTACCATTTTACCATTTTACATTCCCACCAGCAATGTACAAGGGTTCCATTTTCTATACATTCTTTCCAACCCTTGTTATTATCTGTTGTTGTTTGATAATAGCTGTACTAATGGATGTGAAGTGGTCATCTCTTTACTTTAAATGGGTTTAAAATGGATTTCTTATAGACAACATGTGGTTGTGTCTTGTTTTTTTAATATATTCTGTCTCTATCATTTAATAGCCTCATTTAGACAGTTTACATTTACATTGAAATTGATTACTGATGTGGGGCACTTGGGTGACTCAGTCGGTTAGGCATCTGACTTTGGCTCAGGTCGTGATGTCACAGCCCATGGGTTCAAGCCCCGTGTCAGGCTCTGTGCTGACAGCTCAGACCCTGGAGCCTCCTTCAGATTCTCTGTCACCCTCTCTTTCTGACCCTCTCCTGCTCATGTTCTGCCTCTCTCTCATATAAATAAACATTAAAAAAATTTTTTAATAAAAATAAAAAATAAATTGATTACTAATGTAGTCAGATTAATGTCTACCATGTTTATAACTGTTTTCTTTCTATTCATTGAATTTTTTGTTGTTTCTTTCTCCTCTTTCTTTCTGCCTATTATGGTTTTGAGTATTTTCCATGATTCTATTTCAGCTCCTCTCTGTCAGTTATACTTCTTTTAGGGGCACCTGGGTGGCTCATTCAATTGAGCATCCGACTTCAGCACAGGTCATGATCTCACGGTTCATGGGTTCAAGCCCTGTGTTAGGCTCTGTGCCAACAGCTCAGAGCCTGGAGCCTGCTTCGGATTCTGCGTCTCCCTCTCTCTCTGCCCCTCCCCTGTTTGCGCTGTGTCTGTCTCCGTCTCTCAAAAATAAATAAACGTTAAAAAAAAAATTTTTTTTTTAATTATACTTCTTTTAAAAAGTTTTTGGTAGTTGCCCTAGATTTTACAAACGCCTTTTTAACTAATCTAAGTTCATCTTCAAATAACACTATTACTGCTTCCTCTAGTGTAAGTACTTTATAACAGAGTGTTTCTAATTTTCCTCCTTCCCATTCCTCCGTATGGCAGTCATTTATTTCACTTATCCATAGTACTGCTTTAAACAGTTACCTTTTAGATCAGTCACGAATATGAAAAACAAAAGATTTCTTGCACTGTCTACTTTTTCCTTTAATACAGTCATTGGATGCATACAATTTCTTGTTTACTAAACTAGGATCACTGGGTAAAGGATTTGTGCCTTTTATCATTTGTGTCCTTTATCTAGGATTCCTAGCATTGCCTGTCATGTAACATTTCAACAGATATTATTAATAAATGCATATTTATTCAGTTTAATTTATGTCTTTATAACTGCATCCTTTTAAATCAATTTCTGCATCAGGGTTGTTGACTTACAAATATTTGTGTGGATTTTATTTAAATAGGAGTAGGGATCTTGAATATATCTGTTTTAATCCTGCTGATGGGATTAATATTTATGAATACCCAAGAAATGGAAAATAGTTTTAGAATTAATTAGATAGAGGCTCCTTATTATACTAGCATCAATAAAAGTATCTAAATTTGCATGAAAATTTCCAGGAAATTCAAGATATTTAGGAGTAATTTGCATGCTAAATAAACATTTAGATTTTTTTCTTCTAGAACTTAAATAATGTGGATCATCACATGGAAGACGATTCTCAAATCAAATGTAGGCATCACGGGGTGCCTGGGTGGCTTGGTCGGTTAAGCGTCTGACTTCGGCTCAGGTCATGATCTCACGGTCCGTGAGTTTGAGCCCCGCATCAGGCTCTGTGCTGACAGCTCAGAGCCTGGAGCCTGTTTCCGATTCTGTGTCTCCCTCTCTCTCTGCCCCTCTCCTGTTCATGCTCTGTCTCTCTCTGTCTCAAAAATAAATAAACGTTAAAAAAATTCAAATGTAGGCATCAAATAAATCATTGTTTCTGTTACATACACCTAAAAGGAAAATAGCATGTATCTGCCAAGTCTTAAAATTCATGCCACAATTTCATAAAGCAATTTGATTATAAAATATCTTTCTTTTTAATTATACATAACTGAGATTTGTCCCTCTTCAAACAAGGGATATGTTAAACATAGAATCGCTAAGATTTATTAACAAGACCACATTTTTTCTGTTTCAGAATATCATAGAATTTGAGAATTATAAGTGTTACATGTACAGTGATTGTCTTAAGAATAACTCCTTCCATTTTCCAGTGATAGGACATTCTTTCTCATTATATATCACATTCTATTCAACATAATTCCTTACTTTAAAATCTTCTTTTAAAAAACTCTGTTTTCTAGAGCTGCTTTCTTACTTGTAGTTTGAACCTTTAGAATCTATAAAAACCTTAAGATTTTTAACACTAACCCTCATGTGGGGCATCCAGCAGAATGAGGTGGAGCAGAGGCAGTGGTGCCATAGCTGTTTCTTTATATGAGTCTCCTGAAGGCAGATGTTTATAAACCAGATTGTGACAGTATAAGAGGATGCTAAACCTAAATCATCACCATTGTGTCACATTATTCCTCTGCTTTAGTTTTCCTAATTTGATATCATTATATTTTAAAATTGGAAATAGTGGTGAACTATTTTCTTTTGAGAAAGGGGGAAGAAATCTGTCTTTTTCTCATGCGTCTCCGTTATGCGCTTCCATGAAATATGCCTGATCTGTTGAGAGACACCATTGGGAGCAACCAGTGCACAGCTTTGAACTCCCTGTAACTGCCACATATTTTTCAGTGGCTCCTTTATGTGATGGATTACTCTCAGGAGCAAATAATTTGTAGCTCTTCTCACATTCTGTTAGAGTTTTTATTTTTAATAAAGTGCTATGATTAATAGTCTAATGTAATTGTTGTTTCCCCGTTGAGTGTAAATGCTTCATTTGAATGTCTTTAATCTGAAGGAACAGTTGTTTTATTGGACTCTTGTTGTTTTTCTGTGCTTCTCAAGGTTTTTTGATTGCTTTCTTTGGGCTCTTTACAGTGGGAGGAGGAAATGAATTTCTCCATCAGAATTGTGGAGTAGGACCCAATAGAGAAATGTTAGGGATGAATACTGAGATACTTGAACATTCATGCATATATTTTTATGATAATTTAGAAATGGGATAAGCATTTATTGCAATTTTGATTGATTTTCCAATGGCAATTATGAAAATACCTTGTCTCTTTGGCCTACTGGTGTTATGATGACATTTACATTATAGATGCTTTCTGAAATGCCAGGGTCCTTTCACTAAGTTGTTTTTCTTGTTGTTTTTGTTTTTTTGTTTTTGCAAATTAAAGTATAAGGTAAGACAAGATGTAGAGAAGAATCGTTGAAAAGTGGAGAAATTGTGCACTGAGCTTTTAGAAGAATCTGATGCCCCACTCATCAATAGGACAGTTGTTTGTTCTTGCTCTTGAAGTGGTAACACTCTTCAGCCTGGTCATTCCTACATCCATTCTCAGAATCCTGACTGGGAGCAGAAGTGTAGGAAATACTTCTGTATAACCACAGAGCAATTTCCCTTTTGTTCAGAAATCCAGAGTTTCAGGTTAGGCTTCTTTGGCACTAAACATTGAATACTTCATGAGCCCTTGCCAGGAGCCAACTACGTTGTTAATGGTGTAACGGCATTGGAAAGGTTGTTAATGGTGTAATGGGATTGGAACCTTATAAGAATTCAAAACTAGTAAGAAAGAATTTTGTGAAATTAGTGTTGAATGCATCTAACTTTATTTGAAAACTAATTGGGTGAAACTTTTACATATAAGAGAAAAGTCGCTTAAGACTAATTTAGAAGTTGAATAGCATATGTTTACTTATATCTACACAGACATCATTTTGGCCTTTTTTTGGCTAATAAGGGTATTACTTTTACTGTGTCTTAGAATTTAGGGAGAGCTGCTTATTTTGGTATAGTTAAAAGTCTTTATTTTCATGTAAACTAAGTTCTTTTTAGAAATTCAGCCTCAAAAGTTTTCTTTATGATATCAATTCATATTTTAAAATCTTTCATATCTCCACAATTACATATTTTTGTTCTCAAATGTTTCTTAGTTTTTATTTATGTATTCAGTCACTAAGTGAACATTTATTGAATTGTAGTAGATATTAGTTTCTACATAGGAAACTAACGAACATATCAATTTTAGTAAAAATAAGTGTTTTCTATAATGACTAGAGCTTAGAAGTGTTTTTAATACAGTGCTTTTTTTATTACAGTGGTACTTTTGAAAGAGCATTTTTAATTATTGTAGTATATTTTTTTAACAGTTTTTAAATTTTTAAATTTTTTTTTTTACTTAGAGAGCGAGCATGCGCATAAGCAGGGAAGAGGGCAGAGGGAGACAGAGAGGGAATCTTAAGTGGACCATGGTCAGCATGGAGCCCCATATGGGGCTCAATCCAGCGACCCTGGGATCATGACCTGAGCCTAAATCAAGAGTCAGATGCTGAACCAACCGAGCCACAACCCAGGCACCCCTAATTATCATATCTTGAAAGTACTTGGGACTTACATTTCCAGCCATGACAGAGTAACTAGTACTGGACTAGCTGTCTTGATCTAAACAGCTAGAAAACTGGACAAAATATATGTAGTAAGTATTTTTAGACATTTGAAAACATGCAAGACCATAATCCCTAAGAGAAGGAAAACTAATGAGATGAGCCCCATAATTACCTCCAGCTTTCTGCCTGGAAGCACTTTCCAAACTGCAGTACAGGGTTGAGAGAAGGAAGCAGACAGCTTAGAGTCTCAATGAGCTAAGGAGACAGAGATCAGAGTTTAGGGTGAGAAAGGGTAGTTGGAATTTGTGGAGCAGCCCAGTGGAGAGAAATGAGATGTACAGAGAAGCTTAAGAAAACTGTATAGGGTTCCCCTTGAGTCTTTTACTGATGAATACTAAGCTGCACATAAACAGAGCAAGACTCTACAAGTTTAGCAAAGAACATCTATTAAGGAAAGAACAATTACAATTACTAGAGAGCTGGAAAATTCTTGGAGCATAAACCTGGTTGAGAAATGTTTATATTCTGTCCAATCAGAGTAGAGAGAACTTATTGAACACTCCAGGTCTTCAGTGGAGACTACAGAAAAGCTATTTTGAGAGTAGGGCTAATACAGTTCTAGATACCAGGCTACTGTAGAACCATCAGTAACAGTTTAAAACACATCTTGAAAGGAACATGTTCAACACTCTACTTAGGAAGACAACAAAATCCAAACAACCAACAGGTTAGCATACATAATGTGTAACATATAATCACAATTAGTTGAAAGGCAAAGAAAGGAAAAGAGAGAAAAGGAGGAGAGAATGGGGAGGGGAGGAGAGAAAATAGAACAGGGAAAGGAGAGAAAAGGAAAGGAAAAGGTTAACAATTAACCTAGGAAAAAACAAACAAACAAAAACAATTAACCTAGGGAAAAAAATTCAGTAGAAAACAAACTCAGAAATGGCATTAGTGGACAAGGAATGTAAAGTAGCTATTATGGATATATTCAAAGATATAAAGGAAAACATGAACACACAGGGAACAAATGGTGGCTCAGTAAAGAAATGGAATATAATAAAGAACTAAATGGAAATTTGAGTACAGAAAAACACAATATCACGAGGAATACTTGGAAGAACAGAAGCTTGCCGGAAAAAAATTTAAGGAAAATCAATGACGCTAACAAGTACAAGTTTCTCTTTTCAGCTATCTTGTTGAACTGTGCCTAAAAGGGTCATATAAGTTAATACTAATAGACTCACTATTAATGTAGATCTGCACATTTGGAACATTCTTATGTAGCCCTGTACAGGCAGTATAAAATTAATTTTAAACAATTACATAAGTGCTGTATAGGATAGCAAAATAAACTTACTACATGTGATATTGTATGGCCTTTAGGTTATTGGTAGCTTAGTAGATCTCATCAATATGATATAAATGCCGAGAATCTATTTTAACCTTTGAATACAATGACAAAAATATATAATATTCTTATTTATGTTTTGGCCACTTTAGTTCAAGAGTTTATAGAAAGGTTTCGAAACCATGTTATGAAGGGAATAGAAGAAAGAACTGGCATATTTTAATCAAAAGAAGACGACTACCCTTAAATATTTTAAAGTAGTCTTTGGCAGCTCATTCATATTTAAGAATATGGTATTAAAAATATTGAAAGTTCTATTTATATGAAAGGAACTTTTTTTTTTTAATTTTTTTTTTCAACGTTTATTTATTTTTGGGACAGAGAGAGACAGAGCATGAACGGGGGAGGGGCAGAGAGAGAGGGAGACACAGAATCGGAAACAGGCTCCAGGCTCTGAGCCATCAGCCCAGAGCCTGACGCGGGGCTCGAACTCATAGACCGCGAGATCGTGACCTGGCTGAAGTCGGACGCTTAACCGACTGCGCCACCCAGGCGCCCCTGAAAGGAACTTTTAAAACACTTTTCAAAGTAATTTTAGAATTGCAGAAGTGTTAGAAAGAGTGTAGAGAGTTCTCATAGAATATATTCTCCACCTAACTTCATCTAGTGTTAACGTCTTAAATAACCGTGATGCAGTAAACAAAACTAAGAAAGTGACATCAGTTAACTGTTAACTATGAACTTTATTCTGATTTTACTGGTTTTTCCACTAATGTCCTTTTTCTGTTCTAGGATCCAGTTTTGGATCCCACGTTGCATTTAGTTGTCATATCTCCTACTCTCTTTAGTCTGTGACTATACTTTTGTCTTTCATGCCCTTGACTCTTTTGACTCTTGAGAAAAGTATTGATCAGGTATTTTGTATATTGTTCTCAATTTTTGTTTGCCTGGAATCATCTCATGATTACATTAGGTTAATGGAGTACATTAAGGCTATAATTTTTTTTTTTTGACAAATACTATAGAATTGATGTGCCCTTTACAACACATCCATATCAGGGTTATATTATGCCAGTATGTCTTATTATTTGGTAATGCCAACTTGATCATGTGGTTAAGGTGGTGTCAGTCAGATTTCTCCATTGTAAAGTTTTCTTTCTGTAATTAATAGATACTTTAGGAGATATACCTTGAGGTTATGCAGATACCCTGTTTTCCCTTAAACTTTTGAGATGAAATCTTTTTACTGCTAGGCTTTATTATAGGACAGCTGAGTAGTCATTCTTTTTTTTTTTTTTTTTTTTTTTAAGTAGGCTCCACACCCTGTGCAGAGCCCAATGCAGGGCTTGAACTCACGACCCTGAGATCAAGAGTCGGATGCTTAACTGACTGAGCTGCGCAGGTGCCCCAAGTCATTCTTTTTTGTTATTCTTGCTAGGACTTTACCAGATAGCAATATTTGTAAGTCTTCTCTGCTGCTCAGCTTATCCAGAGAGGAATGCTTCAATTTCCTGCTTAGTGATAGGAAGCCTGATGGCCAGCCTTCTGGAACTTGCTGAGGAGAATGCCAGGGAGTTTCATATTTGAGTACGTGGTCTTAATCCCCTTGTTGGCTACCGCTGAGCGCAGAGCCCAGCCTCTCTGATTTAGTTTCTCCTGAGTATAAACCCCGTGTTTCCAGGGGTGAGGTGAAGGTTGCATAGCTCCTAATTCCTTTGTGCCCCATGTCATCCCTGTCTCCTGAAGTGCTGCCAGCGCCTCAAGGCCAGTTTGTTGGGAGTCTTATCAGTCTGTCCCTCTAGGAGTACTTGGTTCAACTCTGCTCCATCAGTTAATCTGTCCGCTTTCTCTTTGCATATGTTTTGGGGTGGGATTACAGCTACCTCTTTTGTTCAGAATAGAGTTTGTGTTCGTGTTTCTTGTCCTATTTGTTGTTGGAAGGTATTTATAAAGTTGTGGACCCAGAGGTATATTTGGCCCTCTGTCCTAAAACTGAGGCCAAAGTAGATTTTCAGAAGATTATTTGGCATCGCCTCTGAAGCATTCAAATACACAAACCTTTGGCATTTCATTTCTAAGAATCCATCTTACGGAAATATTTGCACATGTGCACAAAGATATACAGATAGGAAAGTTTTCAAAAACATCATCCACAACAGCCAAAATAAATAAATAATGGAATCAGCCTTAATGTAAGTAATAATAAGGAAATTATTAAATTAATGGTGATGCTTGTGTTATAGAACAGTGGGTAGCAGTTGGGAATAATGAGGTTCGTTTTTATATACTGATATGAGACATTCTTAAAGACATATTATACCATACAGCAGTTTGCAGAGCAGCATTTTTGGTAGCATTTTATTCTCATATTTTTATGTATATACAAGTGTATAATTGAAAAGGAAAATATTTGGAAGAATATGAACCAAACCTTTAACAGTGGTATTTTGGAGATGATGAAAAGTGGAACTTTAATCTTTTGGCTTTGTATACTTCTGTATTGTATATATTACTTTTATAACAAGCTTATTACATTTTTATTTTTATTATTTTTATTTTTTTAAATTTTTTTTAATGTTTATTTTTGACAGAGAGAGAGAGAGAGAGAGAGAGAGAGAGAGTGCGCGTGCGCGCATGAGTGGGGGAGGGGCAGAGAGAGAGGGAGACACAGAATCCGAAGCAGGCTCCAGGCTCTGAGCTGTCAGCACAGAGCCTGACGCAGGGCTCAAACTCACAGACTGCGAGATCATGACCTGAACCGAAGTCGGATGTTCAACCGACTGAGCCACCCAGGCGCCCCAACATTTTGATTTTTAAATAAGAATATGAAATAGACTGCCTAAAGAAGTAGTTGAACAATGACCAGATTTCAAACAGAGGCTCTTTGAAAGAACTGTCTGCTAGATACTATCTCAGGTATTATTAAAGATTGCCCAAACTGGATTATGGTTTGGGGAAAAGAGATTTCACGATCATATAAGAATGGGAAAGTCTAGGTTAACACACCATATTCTCCTGTAGAATTTCTGGGAGTCTTTAACATACTAAAAAGGATGATACATCTGCACAGTCTCACAAATATGATTGTTCTCCTCTTTTATGGTATATTTGTTAACATCTCCCAAAAGAAATGCTTTGTAGAACTGCACTTTTGTTGACATTGCTTTTATGTTTAGAGCAATAAGCACCATGTTAATCTGGCTCTGTTTTGAACAATGAATTTTGAATAATACTGCTGTGAACGTTCCTGGGAAATACCAATTTAGTAAATTCCTTTATGCAAGGAAATGAAGGGCCTGAAAGATAGAAATTTTTCCCTAGATGCCTTCAAAACCTTCTGAACTCCTTCAAAAGGTAAGAAAGAAAGGTTATGAAAAGGGAACAAAATTTGGGGGCACCTGGGTGGCTCAGTTGGTTAAGCGTCCGACTTTGGCTCAGGTCATGATCTCATGGTTCGTGAGTTCAAGCCCCACATCAGGCTCTGTGCTGACAGCTCAGAGCCTGGAGCCCGCTTCAGATTCTGTGTCTTCCTCCCTCTCTGCCTCTCCCCCACTCATGTTCTCACTCTCTCTCTCTCTCTCTATTAAAAAAAAATTTTTTTAAAGGGAACAAAATTTGGATTTCAAAAGAAAACTTAAATGTGCCTATTCACAGCTCACTTGGCTGGTATGAGTGGGTATCAAATCAGGATAATTGGTTCCACTTAACTGAGGGCAACATGCCCAGCACAGAATTTAATGATCTCTACCTAGAAACTGTTTTCAGTGCATAGATGTATTGGTTAAACTCATAATTACAAACTAAAAGTGACACATCACCCATCACAAATCTAATGTATCGTTAAAACTGGATCCAGCAACCACAGTGTGGCTGGATTTTGAAAATGATTTCTCAGAAAAATGAGAATATCTCTGATGATTTTCTCAGGTAGCATACTACATCAGGAGGAATAGAATCCTTCAGGGTCTCACAGATCCCTTCAGAGCCTGTGGAGTGGTTAGGTTTCAGCGAAAGCGCCAGTGCGAAGCTGCTGCCAGGAGTTTGAGCAGCAGGTCAAAGCTAACAGCTTTTTTTGATGTTCACATTTTGAAAGTTTGATACCTTTTCTCAAACATATTTCCCAGTTGCCTTTCACTGGCGTCAGATTTACGTGGTGTTTATTGCTCTAAATAGAGTAGCAGTGTGAACATAGGTGCAGAAGCTGAACAGCCCATTCTTGTTCGGTAACCAAGCAAACCTAGAGCACGGTATGTAGGACCTTGACCCTTGTACTGAGGCGTCGCACTTCATTCTGTAGATAGTTTTGGGGAGAGATGTGACAAGATCTTTTACTTTCAGGGGTGAACTTTGGTGGCAGATGGGAAAGGAAGCAGCGTAACTCCTAATACAATCAGACTTCTTTATTTAAAGAAAGATTTCACTTTAGGACCCTTGATGAAAGGGTCCTTTAGGACCCTTGATGACTAATTGGCATTTGTAAAATGTTTGAGTAATTTCTGGACATTTTATTTTTTTTGTGAAGGCTTCAGATAGGTTGGTTTTAAGCTCTGATATTTTTTTTTTAATTTTTTTTTTCAACGTTTATTTATTTTTGGGACAGAGAGAGACAGAGCATGAACGGGGGAGGGGCAGAGAGAGAGGGAGACACAGAATCGGAAACAGGCTCCAGGCTCCGAGCCGTCAGCCCAGAGCCTGACGCGGGGCTCGAACTCACGGACCGCGAGATCGTGACCTGGTTGAAGTCGGACGCTTAACCGACTGCGCCACCCAGGCGCCCCTTAAGCTCTGATATTTTGAGCAACAGAAATGCCCTGGGATTCTGTCACTATTACTATTGTAACTGTCTATTTTAACTATACACTAGAAAAAAGTATGTTTAATACTTCCAAATGGCCAGGTTAAGCCATTTCATTCTTTTTAGTGATTTTATTGTAGTATGATTTACATACAATAAAATTCATGCATTGTAAGTTTACACTTTAGTAATTTTTAGTGAATTTATAGAGTTGTGTAGCCATCATCACAATATAGACACAAAACATTTCCATCCCCCAAATCACTTAACATCTGTTTGCAGTCAATACCTACTCTTGTCCCCAGCTACAGATAATCAGTTATTTGCTTTCTGTTGCTATAAAAGCGCCTTTTGTAGTTCTTTTACATAGAAATGGAATCATGTAATACGTAGTCTTTTACAACTGTTCCTTTTCATTTAGGGTAATATTTTTGAAATCATCCATATTGTGGCATACGTCAGTATTTTGTATCTTTTTATTGCTGAATAATATCTTTTATAGAGATATACCTCATTGTGTTTACCTATGTATCAGTGGTTGGAGACTTGGATTGTTTCTAGTTTTTGTGTATTCTGAATAATGATACTCTGAACATTCATGTATAAATCTTTGTGGGGATATTTGTTTTCATTTCTCTTGGGTAGTAGATTCTAGAAGTAGAATTTCTGGGTCATATGCTAACTCTATGTTTAACTTTTTAAGAAACTAAAACTCTCTACAGGTGACATCATCTTGTATATAGAAAATCATAAGGAGTGCACAAATAAACTATTAGAACTAATAAATGAATTCAGCAAGAGTCAATATCTGTACCCAGAAATCATTTGTATTTCTGTATACTTGGCAGTGGACAATCTGAGATTAAAATTAAAATAATTTCATTTAAAAAATAATAATACTGGGGCGCCTGGGTGGCGCAGTCGGTTAAGCGTCCGACTTCAGCCAGGTCACGATCTCGCGGTCCGTGAGTTCGAGCCCCGCATCAGGCTCTGGGCTGACGGCTCAGAGCCTGGAGCCTGTTTCCGATTCTGTGTCTCCCTCTCTCTCTGCCCCTCCCCCGTTCATGCTCTGTCTCTCTCTGTCCCAAAAATAAATAAACGTTGAAAAAAAAATTAAAAAAATAAAAAATAATAATACTTAGTAAATTAAAAGAAGTGTAAAACTTATGGCCTGAAAACCATGGAACATTTTTGAAAGAAATTAAAGATATAAATAATAAACGGAGACCATTCGTATTCATCAGTTGGAAGACTTAAAGCATTCCCGCCAACCATGTGTGAGGATTCCAGTTATTCGTGCCCTCACAACTTTTGTTGTACAATACTTAGTTATTCTTTTTGATTATATACATTCTGGTGAGTGTGTCGTTGTGTTTTAATGTACATTTCCCTAATGACTAATGGTGTTTGCACATTTTCGTGTGTTTATTAGCAGTTCTTATGTTTTCTTTGGCGAAATGTCTAAGTCTTTTACCTACTTCTAAATTGGGTTATTTGTTGTTGTTATTGATTTATAAGAGTTCATTTTATATTCTGGTCCTTGATATGTATTCTGACTTGTATGTTCAAGTTCTTTATCAGATGCATGATTTGGAAATAATTCCTGCCAGTCTGTGGCTTTACTTGTCATTTACTTATTTGTGTTTTTCTTTTTTTTTTTTTTAATTTTTTTTTTTTAACATTTATTTATTTTTGAGACAGAGAGAGACAGAGCATGAACAGGGGAGGGGCAGAGAGAGAGGGAGACACAGAATCGGAAACAGGCTCCAGGCTCTGAGCTGTCAGCACAGAGCCCGACGCGGGGCTCAAACTCACGGACCGCGAGATCATGACCTGAGCCGAAGTCGGCCGCTTAACCGACTGAGCCACCCAGGCGCCCCAGTTGTGTTTTTCTTAAAGTGAAGAAGTTTTTTATTTTTAATAGGATGCAATTATCAATTTTTTTGTTTCATGTCTTGTGCTTTTGTTGTCATATCTAAGAACACTTTTCTAACCCAAGTCACGAAGACTTCCTGTATTTTCTTCCAGAAGTTTTCATTCTTCCATTAAGTCTACGGGGCATTTTGATTCATTTTTGTATGTGGCATTAAGTAAGGATCTAATTTCATTACTCTGCATATGGATATATAGTTGTACTAACACCAGTTGTTGAAAGGCTTTTTTCCCACACTAAAATTTTTTGACACCTTGGCCAAAAATCAATGGACCACAAACTTAGGGGTTTATTTGTGGACTCTCAGTTCTCTTCCATTGATTTATATGCCTACTAATATGCTAATACCAGACTGTCTTGATTCCTGGAGCTGTATTGTAAGTTTTGAAATGGAGTAATACAAGTTCTCCAGCCCTTTTTTCTTTTTCAGAATTGATTTGGCGATTCTAGGCCTTTTGTCTTTTCTATTACATTTTAGGAGCAGCTTGTCTTCTTAACAATGTTGTCCTCTAACCCATGAGCATTCATTTATTTAGATTTTCTTTTCATTTAGATACTTTTGTTTTAGATGTTGTTTAATTTCTCTCAGCAATGGGTTGTAGTTTTGAGGATATAAATCTTACACTTCTTTTGTTAAGTTTATTTCTAAGTATTTTGTTCCTTTTTTGATGCTATCATGAATGAAGTTGTTTTCTTAATTCCATTTTTGGTTGTTTATTCCTAGTTTATAGAAATAGAGTTGGTTTTTGTATATTGACTTTGTGTTCTGTGACCTTGCTAAACTTATTAATTCTAGAAGGGTTTTGTTCTGTTTTTTTTGGGGGGGGGGGCGCAAGTGAGCAAGGGGCAGAGAGAGAGAGAATCCTAAGAGGGGCAGAGAGAGACAGAGACAGAAGCATTGCTCACCTGAAGTGGGGTTCACCCAAAGCGGGGCTCATCCGAAGCAGGGCTCACCCAGAGTGGAGCTCTAGGTCACCTGATATGGGACTCAGACTCACCAACTGTGAGATCATGACCTGAGCTGAAGTCAGTTGCTTAATGACTGAACCACCCAGGCACCCTTTATTTACTTTTTCTCTTTTTCCCACCTTCCTGCACTGGCTAGAACTTTCAGTACCTGCTTAATATAAGAAATGAGAGCTGACATGTATCCAACCTTAAGGGAAAAGCATTTACTTTTTAACCATTTCATATAATTTCACTGTAGATTTTTCAGGATGAGGAACTTCTGTTCTTTGTTGAGAGTTTTTATCATGAATAGGTAGGTGTTTGATTTTGTCAGATTGCTTTTTCTGCGTTTATTAAGGTGATCATATATTCTTTTTTGTCTCTTAATATGGCATATTACCTTGATTTTTGGATATTAAACTAGTCTGAATTCCTGTGATAAATCCTACTTGGTCAATGTATAATCCTTTTAAAATGCTACTAACTACGGTTTGCTAGTGTTTCATTAAGGGCTATTGTATCTGTGATCATGAGGGATATTGATCCCTAGTTAATTTTCCTTTGGCTTTGATATTAGAGTAATATCAGCCTCACAGAATGAGCTAGAAGTGTTTCTCTTCTGTTTTCTGAAAAAATTACGAAGGATTAGTTTTATTTCTTGTTTTAAATATAGCATTTACCGGTGAAGGCATCTGGGCTTGGACTTGTCTGTGTGGGAAGATTTTTAATTACTAATTAAATGTCTTCATTTGTTTTATTTCTACCTAGATTTTGTGTTTCTTCATGAGTAGGTTTGGTAATTTTTATTTTTCCGGGAATTGTTCTGTTTCCTCTGAGTTATCTGATTTATTGACATAAATTTGTTCATAATTTTACCTTATAACTTACCAATCTATAGGGTTGGTAGTATTGTCTCTTCTTTGATTCTTGAATTAGGCAGTTTATGTCTTCTATTAATTTCTTAGTCTTGTGTCTTTTTTTTTTAAGAACTTGGCTAAAATATTATTCAGTTTAATTTTTCCCAGCTTTATTGAGGTATGACTGACAAATGGTAATATATTTAAAGTGTCCAACATGATGATTTGATACATGTATACATTGTGAAAGGATTCCCACAATTAAGTTAATAAGTTAATTAATACACCTATCACCATACATGGTTACTTTGTATGTATGTGTGAGAGAATGCTTAAGATCTGCACTCTTCACTAAATAGGAGATTAGGTAATTTATGGGAGACTTCTCTTCTGGTAAAAGTATTTAAATTTCCCTTTAAGCATTGCTTTAGCTGCATCCCATAATTTTTAATTTTTTGTTTTTATTTTCATTCAGTTAAAAATATTATTTAACTTTTTTGTGTGATTTCTTCTTTGACCCTTGGGTTACTTAGAAGTGGGTTGTTTGAGGGGTGCCTGGGTGGCTTAGTCGGTTAAGTGTCCGACTTCGGCTCGGGTCTTGATCTCACGGTCCGTGAGTTCAAGCCCCGCGTCGGTCTCTGTGCTGACAGCTCAGAGCCTGGAGCCTGCTTCAGATTCTGTGTCTCCCTCTCTCTCTGACCCTCCCCCGTTCATGCTCTCTCTCTGTCTCAAAAATAAATAAACATTAAAAAAAAGAAGTGGGTTGTTTGATTTCCAAAAATTTGGGGTTTCCCCATATTTATTTGGATTCATGTGTTTGGGGGCTCTACTGTTAGATGTAAATGTATTTATAATATGTTCAAAGAGGTATATAATTCAATGATAATGGTTAGAGATTTTAATAGTCTACTCTCAAAAACTGATTAAAACAATCAGAAAAAGCTAAGAGTATAGAAGATTCAAACATCCCTCTCAGCCACTTTGACCTGATATTACAGAATCTTCGCACAACAACTACATAAAACATAAAACAAGTCTCAAGAAATTTTAAAAGACTGTAACCATACGAAGTATGTCTCTGACCACATCAGAATTAAGTAAGATATCCACAGTACGCCTATTCTTTGTCTGGGGCTTGCTATAGAAGCCTCAGAGGTGCCTCAGGGCACCTGGGTGGCTCAGTCGGTTGAGTGTCTGATTTTGGCTTAGGTCATGATCTCATGGTTCACGAGTTCAAGCCCCACATCGGGTTCTCTGCTGTCAGCGCAGAGCCCGCTTTGGATCTTCTGCCCCCATCTCTCTCTGCCCCTCCCCCGCTCTCATAAAATAAAATCAAGAAGTTGTAAATCCCTCAAGCTCAGGGTTCTTCTCCTGTTACAACCTGCTGCAGGTGTAGGCATCCATCCTGGGCCTTTAAAACATTGCCTTTGTGGCACTTGAGGGGCATGGAGAACTGGTGAAAACAAACAAGAAGCTCTGACCATTGCCATTGCCCTGAGTAATGAAGTTCTTTGTCTCTGATGTGAGGCTTGTGTTTTTGCCTGTGCCCATGAAACAGTAATAGGCTGTCTTGTTAGCTTAAAAGTAAGGTGGGGTGCCTGGGTGGCTCAGTCGGTTGAGCGTCCGACTTCGGCTCAGGTCATGATCTCGCGGTCCGTGAGTTCGAGCCCCACGTCGGGCTCTGGGCTGACAGCTCAGAGCCTGGAGCCTGTTTCAGATTCTGTGTCTCCCTCTCTCTCTGACCCTCCCCCGTTCATGCTCTCTCTCTCCCTGTCTCAAAAATAAATAAACATTAAAAAAAAAAAAATTAAAAAAAAAAAAAAAAGTAAGGTAAATCTCCGACACTGTATAGTTCCTGACAGTTTCCTTTAGTTCTTTGAACATATTTTTAACAGCTCCTCTGAAGTCTTTGTTAAATCTAATATCTAAGGACCCCGAGACCTTTTTATTGACTGCCTTTTTTTACATTAGCCTCTGAGTGTAAGTCACACTTTGTTTCTTTGCATGTCTCTTCATTTTTTGTTGAATATTGGATATTTTGGATAGCATATTGTAGCAACTGTGGGTTCTGAGTCCTCTTCCTCCCCCCACTCCCGTTTCCCAAGCTGTTCTTGTTTCCTTAGTGTAGTTAGCTTGCCTGGACTAAATCTGTGACATCCATCTTCCCCACAACGTGTGACCGCTGATGTTTCTGCTCAGCTTTTGTTCTTTATTGTTTTGTTTTTATTTTTAAGCCTGCATTTCTAGGGTAACCCTTGTGTCTGTATGGATCAGCATTTATCCAAATATCAGTCAGAAGTTGTGCTCAAATATCTCAAGCCAGTAAGCCTTCCACTCTTAGCTGATGGATCTGTGTGTGGTTTGGGCAATGCATTCAAAGTTCAGGTCATTTTTTATCCGGCCTCAGCTTTTGCTTTCTGCGGGGCTCTCTCACTTGTGCTCTGAATACACACATAGGTTCCGCTGGCTGGGGTTATGTAGGTCATCTGGACCTCTTCTTGGCTCTGCTGCATATACGCATGGCTTTCAGTCTTCCTGGATTATGTGGAGAACTTCTCAAGCCTTCTTACTATTTTTTACCTCACCAAACTCCCTGTTAAATCCAGCCTATCATCTGCTGTTTGCCCCCAAATCACAGTCTCAGGCTAGCAGAGACACTGGCCCTTCCTTTTCACTTGCCACCAACATTGCCACTTTAGCTGGCGGTGCTCCACATCGAGTGTGCCCCTCTGATGGCAGCAGCAGGGCCACTGGCTTCTGGGGCCTGCCGTACCCTGGTTGAACAACTACTCCCACAGAGCTGGGGAGCTTGGAACAGACCCAGGCCAGAATGGCACACACAGACTCACTGATTTTACCTGAACTGTGGTAATTTTTATGAATAAATCCCTCTTGGTTTGTTGTATGCCTTTGGCCAGTTTCCAGTTTTTGACAATTTTGTCCAGCTTTATAGCTGCTTTTGGGGAAGAGCATTTGTTGACATCCTCAAACCATCATGCTAGAAGTCTAAAGTCCCAATCTGTATCGTTCTGCCATTGATCCTGGTGTATCTTAACTGCCTATTTGATTCTCTGAGATCACGTAAGACCCTTTCCCTTACCTGCCCAGCTAGATCATGGAACGGCAGCAAAAGAACCAACTTGGGGAAAGTGGGTATAAAACACTAGGACCACAGTGGACATGGATTTTTCCCGTAGTTAACTAGGAATCATTTACAATGATCTGCCATTATTTACACTTTGATTCTGTGTATAACTGGTAAAATACATTTGTAAAGCAAATGTTTACATAGCATCATTATATTTGTATATACTTTGTAGCAGCTACAAAGATTAAAATATTTGTGTGTGTGATGAGCTTCTAGAAACACTGGTCCCCATTGCAGTAACATTCTCCCTGATTTTTTTCCACTTATTCAATAAGTACACATTTATTGATTATCTAAGGTATACACATGCACAACGAGTGATGCCAAGAGGAAACAGATATGGATTTCATCCTCAAGGAGCTTACAGATGAGCGTGATTGATCATGAACATGAAAAATATAAGTGGGAAGTGCTGGATGCCATTCAAAACGTTCAGATGTGTGCCCTAGAGTTCCATGGGCTAATTGAAATGTCCGTGTCTGACCAGTTCTTAGTTATCACCCATCACTTGTAGCGCCTGATCTTCCTGCTTACATTCTCCTCCTGGTTGCCTTTATATTTAGATTTTTCTGTCAGTGAAAACATGCACCTAGTGCTTCCACATACACTTTTCTTATGGATGATATTCGTGTGGTTCATACCAGCCTGGGACATGAGTGGGGAGCGTTTCCAGTTACAGACAAGGAAACTGAGATCAGAGAGACTGTGTGACTTGCCCAACTTCACGTTATTAGGACGTGACAGAGTCAAGTTTTGAATAGAAGGTCTTTGTACTTGAAATCCTGGGCTTTTTCCAGTATGCTGTACTGCCTCTCACAGTACAGATTTCCTCTCCTCTCCAGCCAGCAGATAGTTGGGAAAAACTTAGCTTAGTGGGTCAGGTCAGACTTGGAAGCAGTTTTTACTTAAGTGTATTTCTGGATAGACACAGAAATGAAGCAACAAAGCAAGACTATTCAGGCTACTCTTCAAATCATTTCCCCCTAAGGGTTTTTAGTGACTTAATTTTACATAGTCAGAGATTCAACATCTCCAGTTGCTTCTTACACATTTCTCTGGCACACGTGGGATCATTACTTTGGACACAGCATGTTCATCATTTGCCATCTCTCCCTCAGTCTCTAGTCTCTTTTAATGTTGTCATTCTCTGTGAATGACACCCCCAACCACCCATTCTCCCAAGCCTGGTTTCTCCAGGAACCTGGAGTCCTTGACTCCTTTCTTATCTTCACCCCAACATCTAATCCTGTCATTCCCATCCTACCTCATAGGGTTGTTGTGTGAATAAACTGGCACAGCATGTGAGAAAGAACTCTGAAAGCTGTGAAGGAGAGGTATTTCTTTTCTCTGAGGAAGCACATCTATTCAAGCATCAGGGATAAGAATGAGGCCTTAGAGGCCATTCAGACGTAAGGGTCTTACAATATTGACACTTGTGTCAGTGAAATGTGGACTTGTATCTTCTGTGGCTGTGACTTCATGGTCTTACATGCTGACAGCACTCTGTTCTCTCCAAAGTACTTTCTCAGAAGGAGAGGAAAAGAGAGAGTAAGTGACATGCACAAGATGATAGAATTAGTAAGAGGTCCAGCAGGAGTAGAGCTCCTATTGGCTAAATGCAGAGGCCTCTTAAACTAGAAATCAAAGTTGATTTTTTTACACTCCATCACTTACCATCTGTGACTTAGGATGAGTGGTTTAGCCCTCTTAACTGCCAGCCTCTACATAGAAGACAGAAATAAAATCTTTCATAGAGTTGTTGTAAGGATTCAGTGAGGACATGAGCCAGAGTGCCACGTAGAAATGATAGCTGTTGGATGACTTTCACCCTGCCCCACCTGAAGAGCGAGTTAGGTTGGTCTTCCTCTGTACTTTCCCTTAGAGAACTCATTCTACCTGGTGTATTTATTTGACTGCTTCACTTTAGATTCTCTGCAGTTCACAGATCTTTCCTGGAGATTGTTGACTTAACATTTCATTGAAAACCAGCTTCAGGAGTTTTCGTGTTTTCCTCTCTGCCCTTTTTCTCCTAATTTTCCCATTAAGGTTTTGACAGAATTCTGATGAACTCCTTTAGTTGAAAATTGTGAAATTATCCTTATACTTTCTGGCCCCAAGATGAAGGAGATTTTAAGTTCTCTATTAGGAAAATCAGAAGTGTCCAGCAACAGAATGGACTGCCTCAGCGAGTAATCAAGTTACCCATGACTACAAATATATGAGGCTCTTGACAAGCAGAGCTTTGACTTGCCTTCACTTCATCTGTCCCACCCAGTTCCCGAGTTCTGCAAGCCACAGAAATATATATTGCAGAGAGGGCTGTAACAAACAGATGAGCTCCCTAAGTGTTGTATTTTTATGGTTTTGGAATTTTTGATTCATGTTTTTATACTATTGTAGTTAAGTGAATTGATGAAGATAGCAGATGAACTATTTGTGAAGTGAGGAAAGTTGTCGAACTTCCCTGGGGATTGCCAGATTACAGAGAGCAGAGTTTAATGTTAGTCTGAAGTTAAAGAGGTGGCTCTTGAATCTCCTGCAGAGCCGAAGACCCACAGCTGTGCCTTAAGGCTGACGGTAGCCTGGGCCTATGCTGAGAGTACCTACACTCCTCCGTACTGCACATGTTATTCCATATTTGATAAAGTAGCTAAAAATACTGAGGTTTTATCAGTAGATGAGACTTTTATGTGAAAGGTTTGACAGGTGATGCATGCTGCTTTCAGGATTAAAAAAAAATTACTTGGTCACTGCTGTGTCCTTCTGTGAGATGTTTTATTCTCAGCTGTCACCTTCCCTGTCCCTTACCCACAACCATTATAGTGACCGAAAAGTCTGCTTGCTCTACAGTGATGTGTCTTGAATAGTGCCCATTAGTTTTCAGTAGTTACCCCTGGCCTGCATGTTAGCCTTCAGTTTAATGGCCTTTTTTATGTTCATTCATTTTATTTTATTTCCCATCGTGGTTTTGTTTATTTCTTTTTTGTTTTTTGTTTTTCTGTTCTCTTTTTTAAAACCGTCGTGGTTTGCCCTTCATATTCCCCAATGTTTGCACATGACAAGATGTTGCCATCCCAACATTACCTCCCACTTCACTGACCAGTGCCACTACTGACCATCTAGCACCAGCCACAACGGGACCACTGCCTTCAGCTCCTCGGGATGTCGTGGCCTCGCTGGTCTCTACCCGCTTCATCAAATTGACATGGCGGACACCTGCATCAGATCCTCACGGGGACAACCTTACCTATTCTGTCTTCTACACCAAGGAAGGGATTGTTAGGTAAGTGTCTGTATGTCTGGAGCCAGTGGTTGCATCTTGGTCTACCCCAGGCCAGTCATGCTCACCCTGGCTCTTTGTTGTGCAGAATCTGTACCAATTTTCAGTCCAGAAAATATGACCACCAAGATGCATATTTCCCAATTTTAGGTCATTAAAACTTATCCCAAACAGACTCAAGTCCTGGTATTCTTCCCTGCCTCCCTGGAATGACTTGGGGAGAAGGTAGATAGAGCTTTTTTAGGTAGAAGTATTAAAATGTAATGGGGGCTGTTTTTTTTTTTTCATAAGATTCAGTCAGCACAGCCTATAGGATGTGGCTTACTTAGAACATTCAGATTCTAGAAATTAAGGTAGACTTAACTTACAGAAGTAATCATAAATGAGTATTTGCCTGCACCCTTATGTGGATGTGGACTGCCCAGCTCTAGGGGGTCTCCTTGATGATACAAGAGTAATTAGTAGCTAATTTTCCTAAAAAACAGCACTTCCATTAAATTTCTCTCCATCTCCACCTCTTTTAGGAGCTCATGTTGCTTCTCCATTGCTTATGGGAGATTTTCCAGAATCCCCAGGCCACTTTACCCATAGTCCAGCTTTATTTTATCTGTCCTGCCTTACTTGCCTCACCTCACAGTTTAATTCACTTTCTAATGAAACCAGTCCAATTCCTATCACTACACTGCCTTTCTTCAAGTGTGTTCTCTTCTGTCACTTCCCCCTTTCCCAACTGAAGCTGAAGTTAGTGAATCCTTTGTGGCCCAGATTAAGCCCCATGAAGTCCTCATGCATTTTTCTCCACTTTTTCGCATAGTCTTTCTCTTATATGCATTTCTGCCACTAATATTGCACTTAATTATGACAACATAGGATCTTATACTGCCATAAATTGTTACTCTTCTATTTTATGTATATTTGTGTTGTTTTCCCAACCAAATTATAAAAACTTTCGGAAGAACCAAGCCGCATGCTGTGTATTCTTAGCATTGTCCAGTAGATTTCTTTATTCATATCAAAATAAGAAAGCTGAATTCACTGTTTGGACTAGGGCCCTCACAGATGAAATAAAGCTTGTGTTCTACCAGGGTGCTTACATCTGGTACATATTGTATTTAATAACTAGACTGTCAAGTTCCACAAATACAGGAACCTAAATCATAATCCCTCGATTTAATACTTTTGAGAAGTCCGAGTGACCTAATTTGAGCCAGTTGGAGATAGATAGAGCTTTGAGATAGATGGAGCTTCTGCTAGAATGATGTTTATCTGAACACTGTGCCAGATGTTTTGGGCATTGCAAAGATAAAGAAACATGGTTCTAGACACAAAAAGGCAAGACATTACTACCGAATGGCTTGTGTTAGAATGCCTCCAATGGTCTTTCACATCTCCTTGCTAATTTCATAATATCTCACAAAAGAAAAAACCATTTAGTAATTCCTCAGAATAACAAACTTCTTTCCATTATAGGTCCTTTGTCTCTGCTGTTCCTTCTACCAGAAATGCATTTCCCTCACAAACAACTGTTTCTGGCTTCTTACCAGTCATCTTCAGATGACACCTTCCGTGAATACTCACCTGGCTTAGCCCCCCCTCCAACCCTATCACACAGTGATGTTCTGGGGCCAGCTTGTTTCCAAGCCTGTTGTTAAATTTTCAGGAAATTTTGTAAACCCATGACAACTTGGTAGCTCAAAATGGGGTGTGGCATGAGTATTTACTGAGACAAGTGCTACAAACCAGAGCTGGTTATTAAACGTTGACCACAACACCACTGCTGTCACATCATCCTGTTTTGTCTTTCTGCTTTTGTTTCCAGAACACGGAACACTCTGAAATTTTCTCTCTTTATTAACCAATTTCTGGTGTCTGTCATATCAGTAGAATATCACCAGCACCTGGAACGGGGCCTGGCATATAATAGCAGTAAATAAATACTTGTCCAGGGAATAAATTCATTTCAGTCAATGGAGAGGTAACAGCTTATTCAAGAAGTCATGTTGAGATAATTGACTCCATTTGGTGGAAAGAATGGAAGTTCTACAGCTCTGTCTTATATCATGTATGACAATAAATTATAGATAGATGAAGAGATTTTAAAGCTTATAAATGTATTAGAAGAAAATACAACTGCTTTATCATTTGAGTTTGAAAGGCCGTTTAAAGGAAGACAGGAAATCCAGAAGCCACAACAGGAGAGATACACAAAGCTTATTATACAACAATGTAAAATTCCATGTGATAAAACATCATAAACAAAATCAAACCATCAAGTGATAAGCTGGGGAAAAATTGGTAACAGTTATAAGAAAATAATATTGCCATCCAGTCTATATAAAGAGCTCCTATAAGTCATAACTAAAAGATACTCCAAGAGGCAAATGGTACAAGTGGATGATTAACAGAAGTTAATGGAAAGCCTGTTAAAGTTAAAAAAGGTTTTGCCATCACTTGTAGTCTTGGAGATACAATGTAATAATACAAAAAGTGAAACCATTTTTCACTTACAAAGTTGGCAAAGATTTTAAATTGATAATATCTAGTGTTAAGCAAGTTAAATGCTGGGAAGAAATCCACTCTAGGCTTTTGGTGGCAATATAAGAGTAGCCTTTGGAGAAAGTGGTTTGGCAGAATTATTTTTTTTATCTCTTTAATGCATATACCTGTCAGCCCAACAGTTACACTTCTGGGTGTTCGATAGATAACTGGTATGCATAGGGCACTCATAAAAATGTTTATTGTAGCATTGTTTGTAAGAATGAAAAGAGGAATGAAAGTAAATGCCCATTCATGGAGAAATGAGCACATAATTAATACATGTATATCCACATGAAATGTGATGTAGGAATTTTTACATGATGTGTCTATATATTTTGATGTGTATGTAAATGCTTAGAACAGTGATTCTCAAACAGGCAGTTTGCCCATCCCTTGGGAGACATTCGGCAATGTCTGGTGACATTTTTGGTTATTACAACTGAGATGAGGGAGGATGCTTACTGATGTCCAATGAGTAGAAGCCACAGATGCTGATAAACGTCCTGCAATGTGCAGGACAGCCCCTTACAACAAAGAATTATCCTGCCCAGCGTCTCGCTAGTGCCAAGATTGAGAATAGCTGACATGGAGAGATCTGGTAAGATACAGGTCAGTCCATGCCATGGTTAGGTGTCAGGGAAGGACATGCTTTGAGGAGAGAGAAAAACTGGGACTTTCAGATTTTTTTTTTAACTATATATACTTTTGTTTTTAATGAGAATCTGTCACTTCAATTTAAAATTAAATTGTCAGGCAGGAAGACAAGGCAAGTATATATAAAGGAAGAAGAGATGCAAGGAGGATCCAACTTAATGTGTCTGTCTGGTGTTTGAAGGATGGGAAAGTAAGAAAGCTGGCTTAAGTGGCCCAGAGTTTGGGTAGGAATTAGTAAGAGATTATAATAAAGTGGAAGTTTGGAGCCAGATGTCATAATGCCAGTAAGAATTTGGACACAGTCAGTTAAGAAGGGACCATTTTAGACTCCTGAGCAAGTGTGCACTGTGATTTTATTAGATTTTCTAAGTAGTTTATGAGCACTACATAGAAGAGGAGAAGAAATAAAGTCAGCAAGACAAATCAGGTAGTTAACCTAGTCGTGTGGTAGGTATGGCCTGGACGAAAGGGAGAGCCGTGACTTGGAGTGGACAGAATAAGTATGGGGAATATTTCAAAGGAAGGTTCTTGGAGACTAATTTTTTTGTCACTTCATTTGTGAATGAAGCTTATGATTTCTGAATATAAGCAATGAAGGAGTAGAAAGAACACTAAGTCAGAAGACTAGATCCTGCTCACTTGTTTTATAAATAGAATTTATTTGACCTTTATAAGCTTAACTTTTCCCATCTGAAAAATGAGGGTCGTAACTTTTCTTCATAGACTTATAATCAGAATGCAGTGTGAGGAATTTACAAAGCCTTCCACTTCCTGCATTTGAAAAATCAACCACCAGGTGGCAGTATGTGTCTTGGTCATATATTGGTCATGTGTATTGGGTGCCAGAGTTTCTTGAGATTTCAAAGGGTCCTTCCTCTGCGTTTGCATCTAGGAAATGTTCACCTTTTTTTTCCCCCCCCAATGCCTTTAGTGTAATAGAAGTGCATTTCTGATATTAGGCACTAAATAGAAAAAAAACAGAGTGAGTTATTCCAAAATGAATAGCATTTCAGAGATGGACGAAACCTTAGCTATAAGTTGAGCCCAGGAGTTGGCAAGGCAGGAAGACAAGGCAAGTATATTGGACCTTGGACCAAATCAGACTTGTTATTTTTATGACCCAGGAGCTAAGAATATTTTTACATTTTCAAATGGCTACATTTTAATAGGTTATATAAGTAACTACATAATATTTTCCATTTTGTCTGTAAATATTTGCTTTCTGGCTCAGAAGGAATTAATGATTGGCCTACAGTCCCCCAGAAAGCTAGTAGCTTGCCAAAAGTAGAATTGAAGCTCTTACCGCCTAGCCCAGCACTGTCTTAGTATAAAAAATACCTTTGTCTTTCTCCCTTGATTCTTAGCTAACACATTCTAACCTAAGTTCCGTTGTAACGTCACACATTTATGAGAATTGTACTTTGTAACTCACCCTGGATCTTGTCCTCAAGTCAAAAGTTTTTTCTAGACAGACACATGGTTCTGGGACCTCAAACCAATCTAGTGTTACAAGCTTTTGCAGGTAGGTGCTGGGTATTTATTTCATCTGAAGGAATCATACCTATTACTGATTTTTTTAAATTGTAATGCTTCTATAGAAATTTATTCCAGATTTTTAGTTCTCTTCACTCATTTCTCTTGTTTTTTTCCCTTTCACATAGGAATGAACAAAAAATATACACGTTATTATTACTATACAAAGGTTTACGTACAGAAGGCAAATTTCCGTTCGTGCATCTGCACACGTTTGTGAGTGCTGCAGTATGAGCATTCTGCTCAGTTCTTATGTAATATGTGAATGTGAATGAGACACTCACTTCAACTTAAAGTAAAATCTTTCTCAAGATAGTCTCAGCTTTTTGTACAATTAACTTTTTGTTTGAACTTTTATGTACAGAGTGAGCAGAACAGACCGCCTGTGCTCTCACAGGGAGCTTTTTTTTGGTAAAGTGTAAAATACCAGACAGCAATCATTTGTGATCAGACCAAAGGTCAGAAACTTCAAAGTGTAAGAAATCAGCTCATATCCTCCATTTAAATGTTGTGATTTGGAGGGTTAGCTGAAGAGAAAAGTACCTGTATGTACCTCAGGTATCTTAGAGCAGTAACTGTTCCCATAGTGCTCTTCTCCAGTGGACCTACCTGCTCATATAGAGACAGACACTCTATAAGTATGATGTGGGTACTGTTTGTTTGTTTGTTTGTTTGTTTGTTTTAAATTAAAATGAGGTAGTTTAAAAATATAGAAAGCTATTGAAAAAAATATCTGAAATGTAAATGTTCACATACAATCAGGCCAATTGATGTATGGTCATGTAGAACTAAATTAATTTTAATCAGTGATTTCAGAGAAAATTACCAATATTTTAAAAATAAGAATTTTAATTCAATTGATTATGTGGTTTCAGGTAATTTCTTCCACAGAGTAGTTTTGGGCCTTTTTTATTATTGTCAGGATAGATACAGAGCTCTCCTTACATGATCGGTGATCCATAAAGGCCAGCTATTTGTCTAATACAGTGAATGAATACTTCCACAATATTTGTTGAAAACGCTTGTGTCCTATGAATTAGTTTTTATTATAGTACATACAGTAGGCTGAACATAATTATGGACCCAAGTGTGGACACAGAGACCCTGAGGATAGAGAAAACAAATAACTGCTTTTATGTTTTCAGTTCATAGCACCAGACCACTGGATTCATTTGTCCTGTTTGTCATAAAATTTGTCAAATATTTCAAATCAGTTTGGAAATCATTCAAAAAGAGTACTTGTTTTAACAAATAAATTATAAAAATCAGTATCAGGATTGGCTTATTTTAAAAATTGGATTACTTAGGATTCATTTAAATGTTTAACGTTCCCAACTTTAAAAGTGTTAATCTCTAGTTTTCTTTTTATTGGGTCTTTTATCCAAAATATACACAGACTTCCTTGATATTTTCTTTGATAATTGGGTCATACCTGTAATCAGCTTCTGTTTGTCTCCCTGGAAATCACTCCTTAAAAACTCAATGATTCCTAAAGCCTGCAAAATTGATGACCAGCTGTCCCATTTGAAATGGCAGTGAGAAGATCCTTGTCTGTGCCTTCTCTGAAAGGAAGTTGTGGTTATGACCTGCAAAGTCAGTCATGTTTAAGCAAAATGTCAGTAAGTTATCAGGCATGTGTGACATTGTTCTTTGCCAGTGTCTGTATTCTGTGCCCTGTTCCACCCCAAAGGTTTGCTTTTTTGAGAGTTCATTTGACTTCAATTAAGATTTTGATGTGGTATTATATCTATAGGACTTGCAGTGAAAATGAAACCGCACATTCTAGAAGTATTCCTAATCAATGCTGTTTCTTTCCAAACCCCTCTTTGTCTAAAGGGAACGTGTTGAGAATACCAGTCGCCCAGGAGAAATGCAGGTGACCATTCAAAACCTAATGCCAGCCACTGTGTACATCTTTAGAGTTATGGCTCAAAATAAACATGGCTCCGGAGAAAGTTCAGCTCCACTCCGAGTAGAAACACAGCCTGAGGGTGAGTCTTCCACCTGTCTGTTGGCCATACCTGTAGGTAGACTTATAGCAAGGTCTGTCTTCTGTGTAGCCTTGCATACTATAGCAAGTGCGGAAAGTACCGGTTCCTTGCCATCAAGGACTTGTGAATTAGGGCAGGTAAAATTAATTCCCATCAAACAGTAGCAGATGGTGTAAGGCAATATGATTCTGCCGATACACAGTCCAATTTTATTGATCCTGTAAGACCTACCTCAGATGTCTTCTAGCATCTTTCCTCTGATCCTTTCTATCTAATATTGTACCTCTATTATTCTAAGGAAAGTAGGCAGCACAATCTTTTGGTCAAGGAGTTTGATTAGAAGAAAGAGGTGAAATAAGAATGTAGGTGGAAGGGGAACCTGATTCTCTTGAGGGTATTTGAGGGATGGAAAGCGACTATAACATGTTTTGGCAAAAGACAAGTTAGCAGAAAGAGACTTACACTTCATTTGGAGGTGTTCATCCTGTGGCGGGCGAAGGTGTAAGTGTTGGAGTCAGTCCTCAGAAAATATTTCACGTTTAGCTGAACAAACCATCTGAAAATGTTTTCCATTTATTATGCCACTGTGCAGGTTAAATGGAAGAATTTCTTAGTGCCTTTTAAGGATAATATTTGCTTATGTTTATCCAGTGAATATATTGAAAGTGATTTCAAGGGAATTGGGGGACTGTTTTGTTTTCCTTTTCCTTTGATAAGTTAGAGGAAAGTTTTCCGTAGCAGAAGTGTGACAAATCCCACCTGTCAGGCTGCACAAAATGATGCTCTTAACATTAAACGAATAACATGATTTATGACTAAATAAACAACTGTCAGAATAACCACATTTAGGTTTCTCTACTTTGGTAGCAAAACTGTCAAACTGTGGTGCTGTTATTTAAGAAATCCAATTTGTTTTACATTTTGCTAGTTTTTTCCCCTTCTAAAATCTAATGGATTCTGTTGCAGAAACACTAGCACCAGAGAAATTGTTTTCAAATATAGAATGTCTACCAAAGTGTAGGTGTAGGCAACTTCCAGAATTTGTGTATAAATTGGAACTGGAACCTATCAGACAAAAAGAAACTAGTAAAAACGTATGGGAACCGTTGTAGGAGGTAGAGCTGGACAATCAGGGGACTAACCATCCCACAGAGGGTGTTGTAATAATCTCCTAACTGGTCTCCTTGAGTCCAGATGTTAGAATCAGAAAGTGTGCAACTCCTGGCCCCACTGCTCACTAACTTTCCCATCATTTAAGAACGATTCTTAATCTCAACCTCATGTGTAAATAAGGATGACAGTAGTATCCCTCTCATGTGAGTTAGTACAAGGATTAAATAAGACATAATTGAAATTTATGTAAAGCGTAAAGCACTTTAAACCAGACTGATCATAAGCATTCAGTAAATGGTAGCTATTTTTAAAATCATTATTCTTTTATCTAGTCTTATTCCCATACTGTTTTTCTTCCATGCATGTGTTCACATGTCCTTTCTAAATACAGATCTGATCATGTCATGTCATGTTCCTGCTCATAATTTTTCAGTAATTACCTAACACCTACAAGAGATAATTCAGACTCCACAGCAGCACATTAGAAGCTCTTTGGCTCGTGTCCTCCTTTTAAACATTCTCCCTCCCACATTTATTCAGTATTCAGCCTGAACCACATTACACTGTCTTCTCACGTATCATCCCCATTGACTGGAATAATTTTCCCCTTGGTGTCTGAGAAAGCTGTTCCTTCTTGCTTCCCAGAAGTCTTCCCCAGTCCTTCCCTTGCCTCCCCACCCCCTCCCAAAGCAAAGTGTGTATTCTCTTTATGTTTTTGTTACAATCACGAAATCTGTTAGCATTTGTCACATTATTTGTAACACTTATATGTCTGACTTCCCTCTAGACTGGGAATTCTTTGCGGGCAGGCACCCTGTCCATCATCATTTCCCCAGTTCCTGGTAAAAAAAGGCGCTCTCTTTTTTTTTTTTTTTCTTATTAAGTTTTTTACTTTAATCCCAGTATAACTAACATATTAGTTTCAGGTGTACAATACAGTGATTCAGCAGTTCTGTACATTACTCAGTACTCATCATGATAAGTGTGCTCTTAATCTCCAGAAGGCTCTCTTTTTGTGATGGCTGTTTCTGTGTGCTACAGTCCTACTGAAAAATTAGGACTTATAAACCACAGGAAAAATTCTGCAATGTTTATTTTTTTTCATTGAATACATTTGAGATACCTCACAGATCATTTTTGGTTATAATTTGAGTCATAAACAGGGAAATGCATTTAATTATATATTATCCTAAAGCCACTTCCATCAAAACGTTTTCTCAGTTTTTATTGTTTTTAAAAACATGGCCAAAATGACATTACTGCTGAGAATGGTTATTGAGGAGTATATTAAATTTCACTCATATCTCACTGTCTCAAAATTTTCCTTCTAGTTCAGCTTCCTGGCCCAGCACCTAACATCCGAGCACATGCAGCTTCACCTACGTCCATCACTGTCACCTGGGAAACACCTCTGTCTGGCAATGGGGAAATTCAGAATTACAAATTGTACTACATGGAAAAAGGGACCGATAAAGAACAGGTAGAAGATGAAGCCATTTTTTCATCCATTGATTGGAATAGTGGAGTTGAAATATATTTCCGAAACTCAATACTTGCTTGTCTAGAAATCTGAGCATAAAAAAGATGTATATAGGAAATGAAAAGTCAGCAGACTCTATTTCTGTGTACCAAGTTTTATTCTGTATTTTTTATCAGCAAGGGTCACTAAATAACAAGCAGTATTTCCCAGTAAATTGCCAGTGTTTATGATTATTCCACTTTGTTAGGTAGCATTCTGTAAAAGAGATAGAAATCTGCATTGTATCAAATATAGAATTTGTATAGCTCATTATTTCACAGCATGTCTTTTGGCTTGAGTTGTATCCATGGAAATTGTTTTATTTTATTCAAGGATGTTGACGTTTCAAGTCACTCCCATACTGTTAATGGGTTGAAAAAATACACAGAGTATAGTTTCCGAGTGGTGGCTTACAACAAACATGGTCCTGGAGTCTCCACACAAGATGTTGCTGTTCGAACGTTGTCAGATGGTGAGTCTTTCTTCCTTTGGAACACGTGCCGTGCTTGGGGGCCCTGGTGGCCTAGTAGCAAGGTCATGGGCTTTGATGACAAGAAGATTCAGTTCAAACCCAGTTCTACCCCTTTTCTGGACTTCAGTCACTTAACATGTCTAAGCATGCTTCCTTACGTGTAAAATGTAGATAATACCAACTTCATTGGTTTGCTGTAAAGATTTACTGAGAGTACAGAACATGTAGTGCCTGGTACTAAATAGTTTCTCGTGTTTTTATTTTTGTGTAAGTAAATGGTGTTGCTTGTTCGTAACACAGACCATTCCAGGACCGATGGAAGGCTGGCTTTCTTGACTTAGCAATCATATTTGTGTTCTGAATGGCTCTTTTTAATTCTGAGTATTTTGTGACAGTTTCATTTCTGTCTGCATTTTGAAGCTAACTTATATTTGTATAACCATGACCTGGAGCAGTATTTTTCAAACTACAGCCTGCCAAGGGCATTGAGTAGGTTAAGACCAGCATTTTAAAAAAAATATTTTTATAATAGAACAGAAGATAATGGCATTTATTACAATTAATAAGTATATGGTGTATTGTTTTCTGAAAGTCAGCAATATTTTTTAAGAATCTGGGCCAGTTTGTTTATAGAATTTTCCTTAGTTTGGATGTGTCTAACAGGAAAATTCTACCAAAAAAAAAAAAAAAAAAAAAAACAACTAAACTGGCCTGAATTATTTTTATTTATTTAATTAAAAAAAAATTTTTTTTAAGTTTATTTATTTTTGAGACAGAGACAGAACATGAGCAGAAGAGGGTAGAGAGAGAGAGGGAGACACAGAATCCTAGGCAGGCTCCAGGCTCTGAGCTGTCAATGCAGAGCCCAATACAGGGCTCGAACTCACAAGCTGTGAGATCATGAGATCATGACCTGAGCTGAAATCGGATGCCCAACCAACTGAACCACCCAGGCACCCCTGGCCTGAATTCTTAAAAAATATGAGTCTCATGAAAGAAAAGGTGGGGGAGGACAATTTAAAAAAGTATACAGACTATTCAGAGAAAAAAATGGGGAGTATCATGGGGCACCTGGGTGGCTCAGTCAGTTAAGTGTCTGACTTCAGCTCAGGTCTTCATCTCCCAGTTTGTGAGTTTGAGCCCCGCATCCGGCTCTGCGCTGATAGCTCAGAACCTGGAGCCTGCTTTGGATTCTGTGTCTCCCTCTCTTTCTCTGCTCCTCCCCCACTTTCTTTCTTTCTGTCTCTTTCTCTCTCTGTCTCTCTCTCTCTGTCTCTCCAAAAATAAATAGATGTTAAAAATGGGTGAGGGGGGTGCCTGGGTGGCTCAGTCAGTTAAGCGTACAACTTCGGCTCAGGTCATGATCTCGCGGTTTGTGAGTTCAAGCCCCTTGTAGGGCCCGTGCTGACAGCTCAGAGCCTGGAGCCTGCTTCGGATTCTGTGTCTTCCTCTCTCTCTGCCCCTCCCCTGCTCATGCTCTGTCTTTCTGTCTCTCAATAATAAATAAATAAGTGTTAAAAAAAATTTTTTTTAAATGGGGAATATCCTACTATAATCTAGGTTAAAGAAGAATAAAGACATGAAATAAAAAACGTGTATTATCTTCAACTGGCTTCCAGATCTGGGAGTAAAATTAGCTATAAAGGGGGGTGTCGGGATGGCTCAGTTGGTTAAGCATCTGACTTCGGCTCAGGTCATGATCTCACGGTTTGTGAGTTCGAGCCCCACATTAGGCTTCTGTGCTGACATCTTAGAGCCTGGAGCCTGCTGTGTGTCTCCCTCTCTCTCTGCCCCTCCCCTGCTCACACCCTGTCTCTCTCAAAAATAAACATTAAAAAAATTAGCTATAAAGAATAATATTGGTACAATTAGTTAATGTTAGGTAGGCAATTTTAAATATTAGATATGTTACATAATTTTTTTAATTTATTTTTTTAATATTTAAAAAATTTTTAATTACAGTGTAGTTAACATACAGTGTTGTATTAGTTTTGGGTGTACAATATAGTGATTCAGTGATTCCATACACATTGCTCAACACTCATCATGATAAGTGTACCCTTAATCTCCTTCACCTATTTCACCTATTCCCACACTCAACTCCCCTCTGGTAACCAGAAGTTTGTTCTCTGTAGTTAAGAGTCTAGGTTTTTTGTTGTTATTGTTTTGGGGATTTTTTTTTTTTTTGGTTTGTCTCTTGTTTTCTTCATTTGTTTGGTTTCTTAAATTCCACACATGAGTGAAATCCTATGGTATTTGTCTTTCTCTGACTGACAGACTTCACTTAGCATTATACTCTCTAGCTCCATCCATGTTGTTGCAAATGACAAGACTTCATTCTTTTTCATGGCTGAGTAATATTCCATTTTGTGGGTGGGTGGTTGTGTATACATACCAATAGTTTATTTTGCTTTTGTTTCCCTTGCCTCAGGAGACAACATTTTTCTAGAAAAATGTTGCTATGCCTGATACTAGAGATTACTGCCTATGTTCTCTTCTAGGATTTTTACGGTTTCAGGTCTCACCTTTAGGTCTTTAAGCCATTTTGAGCTTTTTTTGTGTGTGTATGGTGTAAGAAAATGGTCCACTTTCATTCTTTTGCATGTAGCTGTCCAGTTTTCCCAGCAACATTTGTTGAAAAGGCTGTCTTTTTCCCATTGAGTATTTTTGCCTCCTTTGTTGAAGATTAATTGACCAAATAATTGTTGGTTTCGTTTTGGGATCTCTGTTCTGTAGATCTGTGTGTCTGTTTCTGTGCCAATATGATACTGTTTTGATTACTGCAGGTTTGTAGGTTAATTTGAAATCTGGGATTGAATACTTTGGTTTTTCAGGATTGCTTTGGCTATTCAGAGTCTTTTGTGTTCTACACCAATTTTAGGATTATTTATTCTAGTTTTGTGAAAAATGATGTCTGTATTTTGATAGGGATTGCATTAAATTTGTAGGTTGCTTTGGGTAGGATAGACATTTTAACAATATTTATTGCTCAGTCCATGAACACAGAATATCTTTCCATTTGTTTGTGTTGTCTTCAATTTCTGTCATCCATGTTTTGTAGTTTTCAGAGTACAGATCTTTCACCTCCTTGGTTAAGTTTATTCCTAGGTATTTTATTGTTTTTGGTACAGTTGTAGTTGGGATTGTTTTCTTAATTTATCTTTTTGCAACTTTATTACTAGCATATAGAAATGCAACTGATGTCTAGATAATATTTTGGGGTTAAGATGAAATGTTCTGAATGTGATTGTTTTATTATAGTTTTGTTGGAGAACATCCTTGTTCTTAGGAGGTACGTACTATATAGTATTTAGGAGCGAAGTATGATGATGACTGCAGCTGTTCCTCAGATGATTCAGAAACAGTACGTAGATATATAAATATGCAAGTATAAATATAATGAGAGAAATAAAGCAGATGTGCCAGAACATTAACAATTTGTGAATCCAAGAAAAGAATATGTAGAGATCAATATCTTATTCTTGCCGCTCTTTTCTGTGTGCTTGGCATTTTTTCAGGATAAAAAGTTGGGAAATATAAATACAAATTATAGTTTGGTTAGCCAACGACATAAGCCATTTGGTCAGGACTTTTGAGAAAAATTGAGAGAAAAAATGTTTAATGTAGGCTTTTAAACTTACACATGAACCAGTTTCAATGCACTCATTGGAATGCTGACTACAGTGCCTGTCATGGGAACTGAATGTGTCTGAGCATGGTGGTTAAGGGCAGCACTGTGGATTAAGACCATTCTTTCCCTACATTAGCGAAACAAGTAACTCGGTCAGGTTCACTGCCCTGAACCTCATCTATAGCTTTCTCATCTATACCATGGGAATGGTTATAGAAACTCCTTTGTGGGATTGTTGTAAGGATTAACTACCTGCCATGTAGGAACAGGCAGCAAATCTTAGTCATGATGATGAAGAAGACGAAGACACCAGCAACAGCTATGTTGGCTGCCTCTGCAACTAAGTCAGGGGTTCTTAGCCAGGAGATGATTGGAACCATTCATAGACTTTTTTCAAAATGCACTGGAGTCCTACTCGAGGCCTTCTCTGCCTAAATCTCTGGGTTGAGGTCTGATGTACTGTGTTTAGCACAGGATACAACATTGAGCAAGAAATAGTGTCTGTCCTCCAGAAGCATATAGAGCAGTGGGCACTGAGTCATATATCTGGTCACCAAATGTCAGAGAAAGGGAGACAGAAGTTTCCATGGATGGATTAGGAGAAAATGAGCTAAAGTCAGCGTTTTGTGAGTGAAGAGGAAATTAATCAGGTTTACTTAAATTCTTTTTGCCTGCTGTAGTTACTACGAAGGGATGCTGGAAGGTGTGTGGATCACAAAATTTGAGAATGCCCTGCCTTGTGTTCTCATACATGAGAAATTAAAGTTATGCAGCTATTTGTTTAACCAGCAGTCCCAAACTTGTCACATCACAATGAGTGTTCCCTGCAATAGAATTTGTCTTGGGAAAACAGATGGCCCCTTTACTGAAGCTGTCATTGTATATCTCTCCTTACTCTACTTGGGAATTGGCTTCAAAACCAGTTTAGGAACCCCACAAGAATGCAGAGCTCAGTGATTTATGCACCTCATATTTGGGGCTCATAACAACATTACCCAGTACATTTACTCACCATATTCGTTAGACTTGTTTCCAGAAAATTTGTAGCTCTTCCCCTAGGTAAAGATATGCTATCACCAAGAATATTCAGAATGATATGTTGAAGGTTCAGAATGTATATATGGGGTCTAAAAAAGTTTAGAGTCAATGTCATTTCCTTGAAATGACTCCCCAAAGGTGCAACCTAACTTGGATATGGGGGCCTTTATATGAATGTGTCCCTTTTTTTTAAGCCAGTCAAATATGGCCACACCTTATCCACATACTTCTATCAACATGAGGGCATTGGCAGCTAGGTTTAGATCTGCAAGTTGTATAATCAGTGTTTGAGATGCACATTTGTATAAAGTCTGGCCAGGAATATCACATGATGGGTAAAAAAAAAAAAATTCTTTGTTTTTTTCTTTTTCTGCCTGTCCAGTTCCCAGTGCTGCTCCTCAGAATCTGTCCTTAGAAGTAAGAAATTCAAAGGTAAACTTTATGTTGCTATTCATTTTTACTAACATACTATTAAGTCTCAGGAGGGCTTATAGACAGGGAGAGTCTGTGTCAAAAGACTTGTCATCAAGCAGAGAAATAAGGTGTCATAGATATTCCACCTGCCAGTAAAACTGAATTCGGAAACTGACTCCAGGATTTTCTGTTTAACTTTACTGCCTTTCTCTCATGCCAAAATTACTATAGTCTTTCTGCAGATGTGTTGCAGTTATGCAAATCATGACATTATAAATCTCAGCAGTTCAGAACATTGGTGATAAGGTAGAAAGAAGTAAGTTTATGATACCATAACCCCTCAGTTCCATGCGTTAAGCCCAGTGCAAAGCCGAAGGTGGACATCTGTCAGAGCATTGCATGTGCTCAGACTCCCTCGTAGTCAAGTCCCTGTTCACTGAAGACCACGTGTGCCTCTCAAAGACCCACAGCCCCTTCTGGGCTCACTGACACCTGAGATACTCAGTCCTTTCAAAAAGTACCATAGGACCCCTTTTCCTTTCGTCAAAAACCACTATTAACAATTCCCTTCTTGAAGAGTTTTTGGCAGAAATTGCTCAACTTCAGCTGTTCCACAGTGGAGATAGAAGAGAGCACCTTACACCTAAACCATAGTTTACTTTCTAATCCATGTGCCTCTGACCTTGTATTTTCCTTATGAAAACTTTTCTGAGACTTTTGCCTAATGTATAAGGGCCCAGAACATACTACCTGCAACTGGAATCTCCCCACTCGATCATTAAAGATTTTAAAATTGAAAAGTAATTTTGAGTGATCCTTAAGCAAAACTCTGAGCACCCTGCTGCCTTTAAAATGTCAGTGAATTCAGGATAATAATATACAAAACAGGACCAAGCTTTTGATAGATTTGGTCATTTCCCAATATTCTTGTCTTCCCCAGAGTATTGTGATTCACTGGCAGCCACCTCCTCCAGCCACACAGAATGGTCAGATTACTGGCTACAAGATTCGCTACCGAAAGGCCTCCCGAAAGAGTGACGTCACTGAGACCTTGGTACCTGGGACACAGCTCTCTCAGCTGATTGAAGGTAAGCTGCCCCGCACGTGGGCAGAAGTTAGGAGACAGCGTCTTTCTCAGGAGTTGAATTATGTTAGTCTAATGACCACTCTGAGCTGGTGACTTAATGTGAAAACAGTGCAAGAGAATTAATTCAGTCTACTTCTGACCTGATAATCAAGTTAATGGAAAATAGTATTAAGTGTTCTGTTATCTGAGTCTTGAGATTGTGTTTGAGTTTCATTTCTTCACTTGGGGTTTTCTGTAGTCTCCACATTTTCTTTTTTGAATATATAGATACAGATCTTCCTTGACTTACAATGGGGTTATGTCCCAATAAACCCATCAAAATTTGAAAATATACTAACTCGAAAATGCATTTAATACACCTAACCTAGCAAACCTCATAGCTTAGCCTAGCCTACCCTAAGCATGCCCGGAACACTTAACATCAGCCTACAGTTGGGCCAAACCATCTGACGCAAAAACCATTCTATAACAAATTGTTGGATATCTCATGTGCTTTATTGAATACTGTACTGAGAGTGAAAAACAGAATTTTGTAAGTGTATCAGTTGTTTACCTTCGTGATACAAGGTTGACTGGGTGCTGCCACTGACCCCACCCAGCATCACAAGAGAAGACTGTGCTTCATATCACCAGCCTGGGAAAAGATCACAATTTAGAATTCAAAGTACAGTTTCTACTGCATGTGTATCACTTTTATATCATTACAAAGTCAAAAAATAGTAAGTCGAACCATCCTAAGTCTTCATTTTTTTGTAATCTCAAAAGAAGGTAAAACAAAGCTGTCTACGCCAAGAATCTGCTCAGTCTAGCTGTTAGCAGAGGTCTACATAACACGGACACCCCTCATGTATATGTGGCCTGAAGCAACGTTTGTGAATAGCTATAGCAGTGTAGCAATCATTCTACTACTTGCTACATGATAAGTTTTAGAAAGTTCTGTCAGGGATAGCTCCTTTTGGGCAGTTTTCCCTTTTTGTGCAGCAGAGCAGGTGGCATAGTTGGTAAAAATGGACCCTCTTGCAGCTCTAATATGGATTCCCTCTACAGATGACAGAATGCCGCCCCCCCCCCCCCCCACTTCTTTGCTCAGGTAGGGGAGTAGAGTGGGCTCGGCAAGGACCAGTTGGCTTTGCAGGAGAAGCATGAGAAGAAACATGAAGTGCTTTTTGCTCTTTGGATATTGGGACTTTGCTTACAAGGAACAGAGATAGATGCCCCTAAGAAGCCATTTTGGGGCTTCCCAGCAGAGCTGGTAGAAGAGAACTACAAGAATTGGAGATATTGTCACCATTATTTAAGCCCTAAGAATTAGTTTCATCTCCCTTGGGGAGCTCTCAATTTCCCTTCATTGCTTCCCTCCTGGGGAGAGAAGCGTGACATTAACCTCTTTGCTGTGCCCAAGGGGTCACGTTCTTGGCAGAACCAAGATCTTGGGGTCAGGAAGTGTAATGGTAGGAATCTCTAACAATTAATTGAGTCTCTGTAGTGGAAACTTTGCTCTGGTAATCCAGCATGCTTTTCTCCTTACTCCTCAGCTCACAGATGGGATTGACTTCTTTCAAAACAGGTGAATGTTTGTCTCTTAGGGTAGCTTTCAGTCTTTTAATTTATTCACGGGAACCCCACAGCTCTAAGCTTCAGCGTGTAAACACAGTTGAAGTAGTGTTGCTGAGACATCTCACAGAGGAGCATCTTCTATGTTCTTAAAAATCAGTTTCTGGGGCGCCTGGGTGGCTCAGCCAATTGAGCGTCCGACTTCAGCTCAGGTCATGATCCTGCAGTTCACAGGTTCAAGCCCCATGTCAGGCTCTGTGCTGACAACTCGGAGCCTGCAGCTTGCTTCAGCTTCTCTGTCTCTCCCTCTCTCTGTCCCTCCCCTTCTCGTGCTCTGTCTCTGTCTCTCTCTCAAAAATAGACGTCTAAGGGGCGCCTGGGTGGCGCAGTCGGTTAAGCGTCCGACTTCAGCCAGGTCACGATCTCACGGTCTGTGAGTTCGAGCCCCGCGTCAGGCTCTGGGCTGATGGCTCGGAGCCTGGAGCCTGTTTCCGATTCTGTGTCTCCCTCTCTCTCTGCCCCTCCCCCCTTCATGCTCTGTCTCTCTCTGTCCCAAAAATAAATAAAAGTTGAAAAAAAAAAATAGACGTTTAAAAAAATGAGAAAAAAAACATTTCTGATTTTATACCAAATACAGATAACATTTCCCATCTGTAAGGCCTTTATTTTGAATATTTAGTAGTAGATACTTACTGTGTACCAGGTACTGTTCCTGTTACTAGTATAAAAACAGAGTGTAGTCCTGAACCATGAGGAGACTATTCATTTTCTCAATGAAACATTTGACATGTAAGCCAAGTAATCACCTTCATGTTAAAAACAGCTTTTTCTTTCTTTTTTTTTTAATAATTTTTTTTTAACATTTATTTTTTACTGAGAGACAGAGAGACACAGAGCGTGAGAAGTGGAGGGTCAGAGAGAGAGGGAGACAGAGAATCCAAAGCAGGCTCCAGGCTCTGAGCTGTCAGCACAGGGCCCGATGCGGAGCTCGAACTCACAAACCGAGATCATGACCTGAGCCGAAGTCGGTCGCTTAAACAACCAAGCCACCCAGGTGCCCCCAAAACAGCTTTTTCTTTATCGAGAAAATCCTTGGATTTTAAAATCATATATGGATTCATTTGTTTGATGGACTATACTGAACTTTTGTTCATATGTGCTGGCACTAGGTACACAATGGGGGGCAAAAATGGACATCTTTGCTCTCCTGGCGCATTAACTTGCAGCTTGATGAGTATTAGCAATGTGGATTACCAGGATCCTGTACCGAAACACAAATATGACTGAGTGGTAGCCAGAAGGAATTGTTGTTTCTTCGTTTTATGCCACTTACAGCACTTAACACATTCTGCCATGTCTTTGTAAACATGAAGTGTGGGCCTTAGTTTTAGTCTGCATTATGTAGGTTACTTATGGGGAGAGGAACTCAGCCTCTTTACACTCATGTCTCCTGCTCACATGGGCGTGTGCGCTGTCACTTGCTTACGTGCTCTCTTACATTCTGACTTTCACCTACGGGGAGGGAATGATAATCTGATTGGTTGGATTCTTCTAGGACCTCAGTTGAGCCATGTTTGCCAGTAGTCCATATCATTTGTCTATTAACAGTCATAAACACATGCACAACCCTCTCTGGCACTTTTGGGTTCAGTGTATGCAGGGAGGTGACAGGTTGAACTGACGTGGGCCCAGTCATTTGACTCCTCCTCCTGCCTTGCTTGTTGCTTCTCCTGTGGGCAACCAGCTTCAGGGTGGGCCTGCTGAGAACAGAACCTCCCACCCGTCTCTCACGTGTGACAGGATTGTTTTGAGCCACGCTGCATCCTGGCCGTGTCCTCCCTCTCAGGTTCTCTCTTAAGAGCTTCTGTACTGTGCTGCTGGCCAAAGAACCTAATATTTCGATATGGGGAGGTAGGATCATTTCTCACAACCTTATGAGATCTAAGGCTGTATTTAGTATTTAAGTGCTCAAAAGATGTATACATGTGAGCTGTACGCTGAAAAATGGTTAAGATGGTAAATTTTATGTTACTGTTTTAACAGAAGAAAAAAAATGGATGCATAAATAATATGAATATGAATAGCTGGCCATATTACTGGCTGTTGCCCTATTTTGTAGGGTAGACTTTTACATGTGGGTTTTTGTTGCCTTCAGTACATAGGCAGATTTATTACTGATAGTCATTATGAAAAATTGCATAATAGAAAGGGCTTATTCCTAAGTTTATGGGCAGGTAGGCTGTTGTGAAAAAGATTTCCAGGCCATATTTGGTGTTTAAAATTGTTCTACTCTTGTTATGGGGATGACTCAGAGAACAGAGGTTGAGGTAACCCAGCAGGAGTTACATCTTTGAGTTATTTTCTGGTCCTGGGTATCTTCTGAGACCAACTGACTTTGTTTCTTTGTTAGGATTCTTTCATTATCTTCGACCTCTTTGTGACCTTAGCTGCCTTCGTAACAAAGTGAAGAGATTACATTAAATGATCTCTGAGGGGCCTTCAGACTCTTTAAAAAAAAAAAAAAGAATAAAAAGGTCTGTAATCTCTTGGGACCTTTACTCATTGGTTTTCCTCCTGATTGTGTGGGCTTCAGCCTCTCCTGGAGATGTGGGGGAGCTCCTCTGAGCTGTGTTGATGTATTGCTTGTGCTATGTTAACTTTAACTGAAACTTTATCAAGATAGTAGCTGTGTATGGAGTTGGTGGATGGGATACTTGGTTAATGACAAATTGTTAATCTTCTGTTTTCCAAACCTGTTTCAACTTCTTTTTTTTTTTTTTTTCTCCTCGTTTGGGTCTCAGGTCTTGATCGGGGAACTGAATATAATTTCAGAGTGGCTGCTCTAACCATCAATGGCACAGGCCCGGCTACTGACTGGCTGTCTGCTGAAACTTTTGAAAGTGATTTAGATGGTAAGAACAACAATCAACAGGGTTGGCAGAAGCTAGGTACTAACTAACTGTAGTTAAATTATTTAAACTGGAAAGCCACAGATTTGGTGGTGTATGTGGCTTAAATCTGTGAACTGTAGTATATTACACTGCTGTCCTTACTGTAATGCAGCAAGTCTCCTAGAATGCTTTTTTTTCCCCCAGTGGCTTTTAGAGATCTGTCCCTTTAAACAGAACCAGAACAAATAAAATGTACAGGTGCTTTAAGTCTAGTTTTTTTATCAAGGCCGTTGAGTAGAGGGATAATCTAAAATTTAACACTGAGCCACATCAATCCCTCCTTTTTCAGCTACAGTTCCCCTTTTCTCTTAGTCCTGCACACCTTGCCCTTTTTCTCACCTGTGTTCAGTGAGTACCTCCATATAGGGTGTGTGTGTGTGTGTGTGTGTGTGTGTGTGTGTGCGTGCGTCTGTCTTTATCGGATACTGGTACTGCACTTAGGAGACAAAAGACCCCGGTCCTTATTCTCATTCTTGGCCTACCACTTTTTAAATTTAGATAGCAAGTTATGCCTTGAAGTGATGGATTTGAAAGATACTATAAATTGCTACCTTTTTTAAGCCTCTTAGTCTCCCACCATTTAAATCAATACGTAGTTCTAAGGTTTCCTGTTTTCTGACTTACATTACTTAGAGGAGTAAATAATTGATACAGTTGCTGTAATGTGATACTTGATCACCTGTTGACAACAGGCTTCTAATTAGTTGGTATTATGCCTTTCTCATTCCACCTAGTTGAGTCTGGGACTCATGTGGGACCAAGAGGAATGAGTAGTTATTGAAAGGCAGTTTATTTGTTTTCCCCATTGGGCAGAGGTTCTTAGATTCCTTTGCCTTCCCTTCCAAATTAATATTTCATTGTCTTGTATTTCAGGCTGTTTGGGTTTTGTTTTCTTCTTAGAATGTGGTAAAACCACAGGCCATACTTCACTATATATACAGATTCTCTGTGAATTCTTGGGTGTAATGGAAAAATCTTAGCCCCAAATAATTTGACAGGAGGCTAAACACCATGGCCCAAGGATGGTGAAATATTCTAAGTCCTATTTTTCTACTTTCCTTCCCAGAAACTCGTGTTCCCGAAGTGCCTAGTTCTCTTCACGTCCGACCACTTGTCACTAGCATTGTAGTAAGCTGGACTCCTCCAGAGAATCAGAACATTGTGGTCAGAGGTTATGCCATTGGTTATGGCATTGGCAGCCCTCATGCCCAGACCATCAAAGTGGACTATAAACAACGATATTACACCATCGAAAATCTGGGTATGTATGCTGAGTAGAGGAAGTAAATGCACATGGAATTTCTTTCTTTTTAACTTTTTAAAAAAATTTAAAAAATTTTTATTTTAGAGAGAGATGGGAGAGAGGGCCAGAGGGAAAGAGAGAGAGAGACAGAGACAGAGACAGAGGGAGAATCTTAAGCAGGCTCCATGTTCAGCACAGAGCCTGACACGGGGCTTGATCCCACGATCCTGGGATCATGACCTGAACTGAAGTCAAGAGTGTTGGATGCACTACCAGCTGAGCCACCCAGGTGCCCCTTAACTTTTTATTGTATAATAACTTTATTTTTACAGAAAACTTTTAAAAACTACAAAGAATTCCTATATATCCTTCACCAAGAGACCCCAAAGGTTAACATTTTCCCATATGTGCTTTATCATTCTCTATCTTCCTATACATACATATTTTTTTCTCTGAAACATTTGAGAGTAAGTTATACATGTGATGCCCTCTACCCTCTGACACTTTTATGTGAGTTTCCTAAAACTTGAGGGCATTTTCTAATATAACCATAGTACATTTATCAAAGTCAGCAAGTTAACACTGAGACAATATCTATAGACTTTATTTATATTTTACGAGTTATCTCATTAAAGTCCTTTATAATAAAAGGAAAACATTGTTTTCTGGTCCAGGGTCACTTATTGCATTTAGTTATCATGTCTCATTAGTTTTCTCTGACATAGAGTAATGCCTTGTTTTTTTCTTATATTTTATTACTGTGACATTTTTTATAAGTATAGACCATTTATATTTTGTAGAATGTCTCAGTTTAGACTTGTCTCATGTTTCCTCACTACAGTCAGCTTACCCATTTTTGGAAGAAATGGGGTCCATACGTTGTGTTCTTGTCAGTGCATCATAACAGGAGGCACATGAAAGGCTGTTGCTAGGTGATGTTAATCAATCACTTGGTTCAGAGGGTATCTGCCACATTTCTCCAACATAAGGTTACTGGTTTGTTCCTTCATAATTAATAAATACCTTGTTGGGGAGATACCTTGAGTCTTTGTAAATAGCTTGTTTGTCGTCAAACGTTCCCTCACTTGTTTTAGCGTTTTCCTAACAGGTTCTGTGGTGGTGTTTCCCAAGTGAAGTTCTAATTCTATTACTTCTACATTCATCAGCATTCTTTGATACAGAAGCGCTTTCCTTTTCTTCCTTAGTGAAAGAATGGCCAGTGGGAGTCTCTTTATAGCCACTTCTTTTGTTTGACATCTTCCAGCTTTCTGTGGGTACTTTCTTCCTTGTGACACAGTAAGATATTTTCCCTGCCCTTAGCCCTTGAATCAGTCATTTCTCCAAGGAACACTGGTTTCTTTTTTGGAAAATGATATTTAGAAACCAGTATCTGCACTGTACATACTTCCTGTTATCAAGGTAGAAAATCCTGAGGAATCTGTAAAAACTCTAAGTGAGCTTAACAAAGTCACAAGAGACAGAGTTGATATACAAAAATAGTTGTGTTCCCATGTACTCACAATAAACAGAAATTGGAATTAAAATAACAATACTAACATAGCATCAAAAAATATGAAATACTTAGTGATAAACTTTAAAAATATGTAGAAGGTCTGTACTGGAAATTAGAAAACTATTGCTGAGAGAAATTAAAGATGACTTAAATAAATAGAGGTACCATGTTTATAAATTGGATAATACTATTAAAAGAAAATGATTTTATTAAAATGACAGTTCTCCCCAGTACTACTCCAAGTAAAATCCTGGCAGGTTTTTAGTAGAAATTGATAAACTTAATTCTAAAAATCAAAGGAACTAGAATAGCCAAACATTTTTTAAAATGAAGAATCAGGTAGTGTGGTCTTTTCAACATTTATTCAAGTTTTTTTGAAGACCCACACTGCCTGATTTCAGTACGTATTATAAAGCTACAGTAATCAAGACATTGTGATGGTATTGGTACAAAGGTCGGTGTTATAGATCAATAGAACAGAATGGAATCCAGAAATAGATACATAGGTTGATAGAGTGAAATGATTTTTTGATTGATAGAGTTAATTGATTTTTTTTTTTTTTTTTTTACAAACACGCTGCCATAATTTAGTAAGGAGAGGGTAGTCTTTTCAACAAAAGGTATGGGAGTAATTAGATATCTGTATGATAAAGAAAAGGAACTTTCCTTGGCCTTTATCTCACACCATACACAAAAACAGATCTAAATGCAAGAGCTAAAACTATAAGACTTCCAGAAAAAGACAGGGAAAAACCTTCATGACTTCGAGGTAGGTAAGGATCTCTCAAGATATAAAAAAGCATAAGTTACAAAATTAAAAAATTAATCTATTGTACTTCATCGAAATTTAAAATTTCATCTTTTGAAAACACACCAATAAAATGAAAAGATAAGCCACAGACTAGGGGAAAATACTCCTCATTCAAATATCTAACAAAGAATTTGAGTCCGGAAAACATAAAAACACTTACAACTTAATAAAAAAGAATAGGCAAAAGATTTTGATGGGCAATATACCAAAGAAGGTATGTGAGTGGACAGTCAGCACATGAAAAGACTCTCAGCATCACTAATCATCAGAGAAATGTAAATATAATCACAACAAAATACCACTCACATTCTCTACAACTGCTAAAAATTAATAGTCTGATTATATATCAGTAAAGTTCAGCCGAACTGGAACTCTTATACTTGTCGTGGGAACATCTGAGGTTACAACCACTTGAAAGTTGAGAGGTTTCTTAAAAAGCTGGCCACACAACCCAGCATTCCCACTCATAGATACTTAGCCAAGAGGAATAAAAATACATATTTACACAAATCTAAAAGGAGTAAACAGGTAAATGGTAAATTGTATCTGTGCAATGGAGTACTCAGCAATTGAAAGGGATAGGCTATGGATAGACACAGCAACATAACGAATCTCATAACATTATGCTGAGCAAAAGAAGCCAAACACAAACACTGCATTACTACTTTTCTATGAAATTATAGAGTTGGCATCATTTATCTACGGTGACAAAGCAGGATTGGTAGTTGCCAGAGGAGACAGGGGTGATGGGAATTGACCGCAGGGGACACAAAAGAACTGTTTGCAGTGTTGAAAATATTCTGTCTGGATTGTGGTAGTGATCCCACAGGCAGGTATATATATATTTGTCAAAAGTCAAACTGTATACTTAAGTGGGTACATTTTATTGTATGCTAATTACACCTGAAAGTTGATTTACAAAGCCAAAAATTTTTTGAGAAATAGTAATACTTTATAATAGAAAATGAACTGATTTTGGTAGCTGTAATTACTTTTCCAAATTAGGCTATCATTATAGAGATCTTTCTTTGAAAGACTTCTCTTGAAATTCAGAGTCTGCCCTGACCAACTTTTTTATTCAAATCATTTCTTTGTAAATATCTTTCCTAAGAATGACTTTACGTGCCTAACAAATGAATTACCTTCATCTTTTCTGGTAGAGAATAAACAGCAATTTAATGCTTTATTCAGAAACATTATTTGTCTTTTTCCTTTAAGAAGAAACAGCACGGCTAACCTAGGAAGTATTCCCCATGTGAAACAGTCTTATAAGGCAATTGTAGGAGAACAAACGAAAAGCTTTGCTGGTAGGATAAAAGTGTCTCTGTGGGGTTTCCTTTATGCAGCTACTCAAATGAAGATCCTCTGCAGTACACATGGTCCTTGACCTTCAGGTGCTTTCAGTCTAATAGGAAAACACAAGAAACAATGAAATGAGTTGATGTGAAGTATGTTCAGAGAACAGAGAGCTAGTTAAGGTAACAGTGGAGCAGTCAAGGAAGAGGCTTAGCCTGCACTTGAAAGACTGAGTCATGATTGTGTTTGAAAATGAGATGAGAAGGAGCAGTGCATGTGCTGAGGAGTAAACAGACTTTATTAGAAAAGAGAGTGGACATTGAAAAGTAGCAAAAATGTTTAATTTGGCATAAAGTGAAGTAGGCTTGAGCTGTTTGTCAACACAGATAGATCAAAAATGCATGTAATGTTAAACAAAAGAAGAAAGTCAGAAGTGGAAAAAGTACATTTAGGAATTCATTAATCAACCAACAGCTCTCTCCTTCCAGTTGATGTAAACTTCTGCTAACTGGGTGTCTGCACCGGGATATATCCCATATTCTATCATAATTTAACCCAAATTAAAGTTAGTGTCTTCTGAAGATCTTTCAGTCAGTTAATATTTCATGAACACCTACAATATCCTAGACTTTCAAACAGACATGATTCTAATTATTAGAAATAATACTATTTTGAGATGATTGAAATTGTTTAGAGTGCTGAGGAAGAGATATGAGGTGGTATAGCCTATAACCAGAGAGGCTAGTCCAGTCTGGGATGAGCCCTCTTAAAGGAACAGGCACCGTTCAGGCAAAGAAGGGTGATTGTATCACAGCACATGGAACAGCTGCACATGTTAAGGCCCAGTGGTAGGAGAGCTCACGGTGCTCAGTGAACTGAAAGATAGCGGTAAAGAGCATAGAGCACTGAGAACAAGGCAGAGTGGTGAGAGGCAAGAAGGTGGAATCAACAAGACTTGATCATTTGCATAAAGGGGAGGAGGGAGAGGGAGGTCTTATGATTCCCAAGTTTCTGACTTGAGCAGCAGGATACATAGTGGCATTTACAAACTAGAGAACACTGGAGTAGATCTGAAGTGGGGACAGAGAGGGAGATGCCAAGTGGAGCATGCCAAATAGACAGTTGAACATAGAGGTCCAGTGCTCAGAAGAAAGGTCTAGACTGGAGATACGTATTTGCCTTTGATGGCACGTGTGTGCTCATCCAAACTAAACACAATAGGAAAAAAATGAAGAGTGGGAATTGAAGGGGGCCTAGAATCAAGCCTTGAAAATGCGTACATGGTTGCTCTGCCTCTGTCTCTGATCCTAGTGAGTGACATCACCATCTATCATGTTGCCCAAATCAGCACCTTTTCCTTTTTCCTCACCTGTCAAGCACTAAGTCTTGTTGATTCTATTTATCATCACTTCTTTCTGACATTGGAAAACCAGGTGCCTTTGTACATTTCCCACTGATAACTAGAGAGTGGGCCACCAAGCAGACCAGCTCTTTTAAGCTTTTGAAGTAATGCAGGCCACTTGAGGTGTGGCCTCTTGGAAAACTGCCCAGCTTCACCAGAAATAAGTGGTATGGGTCAGCTCCATACCCTGCCATACTTCGGTGGAGCCCAAGTCCCATTTCTGGAACTGGACTTCAAAGTATGAATACTAAACCTTGCCTAGATCAGGAATGTGAGAAGTAGAGCCTTCCTGATTTGCCAACAGGAGAACGAATTCTGCTCCAACCATTTTATGCCCCCTTTCCACCCAGTGTCACTAGTAGCATTTTACATGATCACTGGAGGGAGCATTTCTTTCCAGCTTCATTTCCTGCAACATCATCACCTCCAGGCCAGTTGAAATTTGGGACCATACCTTATCCAACCAAGAAGTCTACCTGAGGACCAGATGGGGGTTGGCAGTTCCTGGATTTGGAGGTCCCCCACTTGCTGAGTTAACAGTTCTGCTACTTCTTCACTTGCTTGGCTGTTCCATTCGCTGTCCTGCTTTCTGAGAATAAAGGGGGTTTAATTCTAAGCTCCCATCTATGGGCTTACAACACATAAAATTCCTATTTACTCATTCTCATCTGAGCCCCTCACTGTACAGTAACATCAAACCATTGGTTAGTTGAGGCCAAGAGAGGATTCAGGTACAGCCACCCTCACTCCTGGAACTAACTCCAGATAGTTGATCCCAGCCAACTTTTCTGGGCTGTGTACGATGCCATCTCCATTTCCTCACACCCCAGAAGAATCCCCACATGAAATTCTCAAAATCTTTCCTAACTTCCTCTGCATTTAAGATCATGCATAGTCACCCTTGGATTTTTAAAATTCTGGAGTGAGAATTTTTTTCTAAGTGTTTTCACTTGTTTCTTTCCTTCAGATCCCAGCTCTCACTACGTGATAACCCTGAAAGCCTTTAACAACGTGGGTGAAGGCATCCCCCTGTACGAGAGCGCCGTGACCAGACCTCACACAGGTAAGCCATCCTGACCATCTTCAGTCTTCAGCATTTTTTCCAGCAGCTTATGTGGAATGTTGGCACGAGGTCTGCCCCATAGGTATCAGTGGAACGGAAAGTATATGCCACTGTAGACTTCATACAGGAAAATGGGCTTTCAGCAGGGAAATTTGTTAATTTCTGGTTTTCTCTTTTTAGAAAATATTAACAGTCCTGTTACGCAAATAACTCTATGTAGATATGCAGCAGATGTTTTTAATATGTTGGTCTCTAGAAAGCATAGTTGTGAGAGAATTAAAAGTGATTTTCATCTTTTGGTCATGTGAGTTACAACTAAAAGGAGTGAAAAAAAAGAAAGGATCTCTATGACTCTGGAGGAATTATATAGGTTACTAAATGTAGCAGTAAATGTGTATGATCAGTGAGTGAATCCATCGTTTTCTTTACTAGTTGCCTGAGTTGATTGGGAAACTACTTCTATTTGCTTTTCACAAACTTTGTTTATATAAAGAGTATAAAGTCCGGCGTACTATCCATTTGATCGACTGTACATTTATTACAAAAGAGACCAAAATACTCATTTTTTGTGTAACAAAGGAATACACATATAAAATTTCTGTAGGTAAATAAAATCTCTAATTTAGAGCTGTATGAGAAAGCTTATTGAAATAAATATGTAAGACTTGTAAATTTTTCTAAGGAATACTGAAAACCCAAGAATTTATCATTTTCAGAAATGCTCTTTTCCGTTTGTTTTCCAGAACTGTGAATCTCTATTTCCTGCCATATTTTTTGGATACTTTGTATAATAGTGCAAATTTGACATTATTCTTTTTAAAAAGATAATCTCTGTCCCTTTTGTTCTTTAATGCTTTTACTTGACAAGACCAACATCCTTACTGCCTGTTTGGTAGTTCTGTCCTGTCTTCTCCTGTGTGCTTGCAATTTATAAGTTCTTTTTCCAGAAAGGGGAAAAAATGTAAGATGAAAAAGAGAATATTTAAATAAGTGGTTTGCTACTTTTTAAAATTGGCTTATAATAGAAAAATTTTTTTGAAATTATTTTCTCTTATGTGACTTAAAAATAATAGTCTTCTGGCTAGAAATATACAAGAAAATGTTCCTAAGTCATGTAACATCATTATCTTTTCCAAGAGTTATTACAAATAAAAAAAATTTCTCAAAGAAGTCTAACGATTTTTGCATCTGAAGGTGCATATTCTGTAACTAATTGGTTTGTGTCCTAATTTTTGAACAAAGCCCTTGACTAGAATGTGTGCTATTCCTCTGTTATTTTTAGTACTCATTGTGTAGGAATACACAAATGGAGACTATTACATTAGTTTGGCAATTATTCATGAACAAGGTCCATGCCATTTCAGATTTTGAGTTACAGGAAGGGCTAATTTCCATAACCATGTGGGAAACCCATTTTAAAACCTTAACTTAAAATAAATCAATCTGTGTATACTTAGAAAACCTGACCAAGAGTTGATAAAGCCCAATGGATCCTGCTGTATCACCCTGGGTTTGTGGTCCTTGTTGCCTTTGTGCACATTCTAGCCTCTATTTTGACATTGAGCTTAGAGAAGGTGTCTGTTGCATATGGCACAGGACATACATGAGTATAGACTTTCCATCAAACAAGAACTCTCACTTCTAAAGTTCATAAAGGCTGTCACTTGGATCCATAACTATGTCATTTCCCATAACTGATTGGGATTCATTAGATGCGTTGTTTTCTGACCCTACTGGAGAAAGTACAGCAGATGTTCCTGCATGGTATCACGTTACCTGTTCCCCAGGAAGAATAATACCCTTGAGAGTTACTTTTGCTTTATTTGGATGTACGCCATCTTGCTGTACTGCTTATAGACCCAAGACATCAGTAGATCTCAACTGGACCCTGTGGGTATCAGATAACCCTAACACCAAGGCCAGGTTAAGTTGCCATTGGCTGGCATTCAAGACTCAGGTTTGAGAGTAGGACCCTTACCTGTTCATTGACATGCATTGATAAACCATGTCCCAAAAATTCGGCCATATTCACTGAAATATCAAAACAGATCATAAGCTTTGTGTTGCTTGTTCTGAAATTACACCCTTGATTTTAAAAGCAGATTGTATCTTCTCACAATCCTTTTTGGAAAGGTAGTAGAATTTTCAAGTAATTAAAAAAATTCAAGTATGATTATGTTAATATCACTGGATTATCAGATTTTAATGTACATACAGATACTGTAGAGAATATAATTATTTCCCTAGAGATTTTCCTGCAAATTTTTCCTGAAAGAATGCAAGTGGAAATATTCTTTTTAATGAATGATGGTTATCTATTAACTCCGGATTCTCTTTCTCTTTCTCCATTCCTCATCTTTCATTCCATTATGTTACCCTGCATTTCCTTTTCTTTTATTTTTGTTTATGTTAAAATGCCACTTCCCTTTTTTAATTACTTTTTACCCAGACACTTCTGAAGTTGATTTATTTGTTATTAATGCTCCATACACTCCAGTGCCAGATCCCACTCCCATGATGCCACCTGTGGGAGTTCAGGCTTCCATTCTGAGTCATGACACCATAAGGATCACATGGGCGGACAACTCACTGCCCAAACACCAGAAGATTACAGATTCCCGGTACTACACAGTCCGATGGAAAACCAACATCCCAGCAAACACCAAGTACAAGGTACTGGCACATTTGCTGTGGGTGAGAAAAGCTAATAGCTATTGATATTTCCTAATTCTAAAGTTCTTCATTCATATGCTTCCAGAATGCAAATGCAACGACTTTAAGTTATTTGGTGACTGGTTTAAAAGCAAATACACTGTATGAATTCTCTGTGATGGTGACCAAAGGTCGAAGATCAAGCACATGGAGTATGACAGCCCATGGGACCACCTTTGAATTCGGTATGTGTTGTCTGAATCTTACATCACATGGCATTTCTTCTCTTTGCAAGACATGAGAGCCAGTGGAAGTCCATGTGAGTATTGTCCCACATCCCAAGTCCTGAGACTTCTCATCACCTGCTTCTGCGACCCAAGGAAAATTATCGAGGGTGTGAATTAGCACATTTACAGAACACAGTAAGCAGCTACAGCTGGAGTTCAGTGTTTGAATTATGTTTTCTTCATCACTGAACAAGAACATTAGCCAATAATGGGATAATATAATGCAAAGTATACTAGTTTTTAGGAATCAAGAGACTTGAGTTCAATCCCAGATCAACCAAACACTGACTGTGTAAGTCATAAGTAAGTCATCCAGCCTCTCCATCTGTTTCTTCCATCTGTAAAAGAGGGGTAATAATATCTGCTTTTCATACCTTACAGGGTTATTGTAAGGGTAAAATGAGATGAGAAAGCACATGGTAATTATAAAGCACTGTGTAGATGTAGAGGATTACTGTCATTAATCCTGCTTTACTGCTAAATTGAGAGAAAAACAAGTGACCTGCCCTTAACGAAGCAGCTGCCAATGCCATGCTTGCTGGAGCCTCAGAACTTTACTGGTAGGCCACAAAGCTGCCCCAGCAGCCTTCTTACAAACCAGTTAATATCTGGTTGATATCTGATAAATCTCCCATTGGGACAGCCTCTAACAGGTTTTGCCTGTAAATAAACATGAAAGGTAAAAGACACCTAAACAAATTAAGGGGAAAGCAGGCTATCCAAGTTTGAGATTCCATTTGCCTTTTGCTCATTTGTAGGCCTACCTTCTACCTCTTATACTTTTCTAGCATGTGGATATGTGTAACCATTGGGAGTCTCTGTCTCTTCTGGCCTCCTATGGCTTTTTTCACCTGTATATAATGAAAAAAATGGAGCTATTAAGTCTCTCTGGACTGGGCCTGGCCCTAATGCCTTTTTGTCTTCTGCACAGTTGATTGGACTTCCTACAGAGAAAAAGGGTTGACTTTGGAGAGCTTAGAATTAATAGTGCACAAAAGTTTAGGTAGACATTGAGTTTACTTTCTTTGCTAGTTTTAAGAATATCTTTTTGCTTGGGGCCCCTGGGTGGCTCAGACGGTTGGGCGTCCGACTTCAGCTCAGGTCATGATCTCGCGGTCTGTGAGTTCGAGCCCCGCGTCAGGCTCTGTGCTGACAGCTCAGAGCCTGGAGCCTGCTTTGAATTCTGTGTGTGTGTCTCTCTCTCTGCCCCTCCCCCGCTCATGCTCTGTCTCTCTCTCTGTCAAAAATAAACAAACATTAAAAAAAATTAAAAAAAAATATCTTTTTGCTTAATTCCAACCCATTAGTTAATAAATGATACTACATATTCCCTTAGGATGTGTGCATTTCACCAGGCTTCCTGCCTTCCATTTTATGCTAGGAGAATTCCAGTATTTTAGGTAGAGAAGAGTAAATTGAAGGATATACTTAATTTTCTCATTTCTCTACTGGTACATTAATAGTTATCAGCCATGACATCGAAATACAAGAAATGCAGTGTTGTTTTATTCTGTTGGTTTTTCCATTTCATAAACAACTTTACATTTCAGAATAATATTCTCAAATAGTTGACAGTGTGTGTTTAGTGCAAACTTAAAAGCATCAGTTTGTAAATCATTTGTTTTTTGAGGGAATAGAGATTTTTAAACATTGTATTTGGTTTGGAGAGCCATCTATAAATGAAAGAGAAAATTATTTTACACTTGAAAATATTCTAACAAAATTATCCAAATTTGAGGGGGAATGTCATCTTGGGCAAATTACCTGACTTTTTTCATTGCCAATGCCCTGATCTGTCAAGCAGGGATAGTGGTAACTGCCTTTCAAGTTGCCATAAATATTAAGTGAAATACTGTTTATAAAATGGCTGGCATATAGTAGATACTTGGTAACTAACTACAAAGGTCTTTTGACTTCCCTAAGTATCCTATAAATCCCTGACCCGAAGCCAAGATAACAATTCTGTATTCTCATTGTGTGGTATTTTCTCTTTGGTACTTGGCATATTCTTCTCTTGATTGGAGCTATTTGCAGGTAGACTTTGAGTTCTTTGAAGCCAGGAGGCTTTATCTTTTTTGCCTTATACCTCTTATTGTGCCTTATAATGGGTTGAGGAAATGGTGACTTAAATTGAAATGGACAAGAACTAATGAAAGTCTTGTTTTTTTGTAGTTCCTACTTCTCCACCCAAGGACGTGACAGTTGTGAGTAAAGAGGGAAAACCTAGGACCATAATTGTAAATTGGCAGCCTCCCTCAGAAGCCAATGGCAAAATTACAGGTAAGCTGCCTTTGAGTGTATGTCTGCCCTCTGTTCCTACCCGGCAGAAGCATCCCAGCAGAGTGCTGTGTGGTTGGGGGAAGTGGTAGTCTGAAGGCTGGCTTGGTCATTTTATGAGGTGCACAGTCATGGTGATCCTTGAAAGTGGACCTAGGGGGTGCTGTTGCTCACAGTAAGGTAAAAATGAATGGCCAGTTGGTCTGACTCACTTTGGGTGAAAGTCTGATGGGCGTTGTTACATTAGACAGTCTTTGGCTATGGTGGGGCTTTATGGACATATTTATTTATATCAGAAAAGCTCTTCTTCTCTGCCTCTGACTAGATAATCAGCTTTGGCGTCAAAGACCCTGCCTGATTCTAAAGGGTAATACCCAGTAAATATAGATTCGAAGACCCAAAAAGCCCATTAAACTTTTAATTCAGTTTTTTGTCCCCAGCCTGCTACTTCAGCTTCCTGTGCTCTTAACACTAGAGTTAGAAGTTTGAATTGGCCTAGGCCTTTGAGGGGACCTGGGATTTTTCCTTGGACTTCCAGGGAACTTGCCACAGTAGAGGACACTGTGTCTTCCTTGGCTTTATCAGGGAGGAAAGCCCAATGGGATTTAGCTCTTAATTATTCCCCTTGGAACCTCTGCTCCGGTGTAGATTTATGCTGAGGAACAGGAGTTTGCTTTCTGATGTTCCTATGTATGAATAAGGAGGCCCAAGGGAACTGATCGCATTTCTCAGTGTTGTCCTGCTTCCACTTCCAGTTAGAATCCCTTTCCGTAAATCCCTGGGCTTTCTCATGGTGTGTGTGTGTGTGTGTGTGTGTGTGTGTGTGTGTGTGTGTGTGTGTTTTAACTTCCCTGTTCCTTACAAGAAGGAAGCATGACTTGACTTGGATTACATTTTATTGTATCTTTAAAAACCAGTAATGATGCATGCAGTGCATTTTTGCACTGTGTAGGTCAGGTAGGCATGTAGCTCTTCCTGCCTCAGCCGTGGAGACTGAGTGCCCCCTGGTGGGAGTATCAGGTGATGTTTCACTAGGACTTCAGCCACATCAAGTCTGCAGTTTTAATAAAGGTACTGCCCAACCCTCTCCCCGCCGGGGCGGGGGAGTTTTTCTCCTGGGAAATCATGTTGGTGCGAGGTAAAACAGCACTTCAAATCAGTGTCTGTTTTCAAAAGTGCATTATTTTATTTATTTATTTTTTTAATTTTTTTTTTCAACGTTTATTTATTTTTGGGACAGAGAGAGACAGAGCATGAACAAGGGAGGGGCAGAGAGAGAGGGAAACACAGAATCGGAAACAGGCTCCAGGCTCTGAGCCATCAGCCCAGAGCCTGACGCGGGGCTCGAACTCACGGACCGCGAGATCGTGACCTGGCTGAAGTCGGACGCTTAACCGACTGCGCCACCCAGGCGCCCCAAAAGTGCATTATTTTAATTGTAGACCATTGATGTGTATTCTATTCAAATATTAAGATGTTGAAGTGATTGAATTGTTTCCTTCTGAGAGTTCTTGCCCCTGTATTATTAACTTATGATAGTTACTATGTAACTGCTTTTATTGCTTCAACTGCTGATACAGATGATAACTTACAGCTTGGCACTGTTGATGTTATGCCCAGAATTCGTGATCCCCAAAGACCACTAGGGAGCCGAGTCCGATGCAAAAACAAAGAGCCTTTATTCGAGCTAGCTCGAGCTCAATCCCCTACCTGCACCGACGCAGCGGTGAGATACCAGGGAAAGAGAGCGAGTTTCAAAACGACAAAGGTTTTATTGGGGCCTGGGGGCAGTTGGTGAGGTAATGGCTATGGCCTCAGCCGATTGGCTGGGGAAGGGTCCTGGGGAAGGGTCCGAGTCCTGTTAGGCAGGTGAGGGAGGGTTTACTCAAGGGGAAGAGGTATGGTCAAGGTGAAGGACACAGAACAAGATGGAGTCGGCTGGCATAGGCCCGCCCTTTCATTGAGATTGCAGTTTTCTCTATATTATGTTTAGTGTAGCATTTTGAAGGCATTTTACCTTTGCCCCCCCCCCCCCGCCTTTTTTTAAGTTTATTTTGAGAGAGAAAAAGTACGAGTGAGGGAGGGGCAGAGAGCCAGAGAGAGAGAATCCCAAGCAGGCTCCACACTGTCAGCATAGAGTCTGACTGGGGGCTTGATCTCACAAACTATGAGATCATGACCTGAGCTGAAATCAAGAGCCAGATGCTTAACCCACTGAGCCATCCAGGTGCACCACCATTGCTGTTTAATCAGTAGCTAGTTTTCTACTTGTATGTGTCATAACATATATCTTTGTTGACTTACCGATTGCAAAGAAAAAGCAGGAATAAGGTATCTTTTCTCATTTCCTCCTTCGGACAGGTTACATCATATATTACAGTACGGATGTGAACGCAGAGATACACGACTGGGTTATTGAACCTGTTGTGGGAAACAGGCTGACTCACCAGATACAAGAGTTAACCCTTGACACACCATACTACTTTAAAATCCAAGCCCGAAACTCAAAGGGCATGGGACCCATGTCTGAAGCCGTCCAATTCAGAACACCTAAAGGTAAAACTCCACTAAATAGTGTTTTCTTATGTCTCTTTAGTGAGGCAATGCTTGCACATATAACTTTAGCACATAGAAACTGTGGAGAATATAAGAAGTCCTGATGATGAGTTTATGAGCCACAGTGTGAACCTTTATCTCAAAATGATCCTTCACTCACCCATTGACCACCAAATCAGTGCTCCCTAGGTTATTGGCCTAACCGTATCACTTACAAGGCTGTTTAAGGCAGATGAATTGCAATGATCCTAAAGTTCTTACCGGTCAGATCAGATGTGATTCGTTTAGTTACCAGGTAGAGTAATAGCATGTTAATTTCCTTTCAACACATGCAGGCTCTCAACCTGAAAGGCTTATGGACCTTTGTAGAGAGAAAGACACTAACGGGGGATGTTTGAAGAAATCTCTAGATAAAAAAGTAAAGATAAAGTGCTGAACCATGTGAGATTAGGAGTAAAATTTAGCTGGGGACGGAGTCTGGAAATTTCTTTTCTGTTAGTACTGAAAACAAGATTCAATTTGTTTGGAAGTTTGTGGGGTTTTTTTTTTCCTTTAAAAATTCTGCCTGTCCCATCTTCAAAGCTTGTGATCCTTGCTCTTGTTTTTTCTTCCCCTGTGCTTGGCCTGTTAGCGGACTCCTCTGATAAAATGCCTAATGATCAAGGTAAATCAGTTAGATGGCCTCTTCTTTCCTTTCCTCTCTTTTGTGACCTATTATTACTAGCTTTTTGTTGTTTTTGTTTCTTTTTTTTTTCCCAAACAAATCGGTACTTTGTGTTAAAAAGCACATATTTATTGGCCAAAGTGGAGTTGAGTCCATGTTTGTGGCACTTGGGGTATCTGAAAAGCTGGGGATCTACTTAGAAGCTAAATAGGCAGCATCAAAAACGGAGCTGTAGATGAAATTCTGCAGCTGTAGGAGATTGGCCTTAAGTATGGGTCAGTTTGTCCTTTGTGTTAAGATACTGAAATTCTGTAACAATGATAGGCATTTGGGCCATGGTGGGAACCCTCACAGTTGTTTGTCATATTTGTAGCATCTAGGATTGTATTAGTATTTCTAAATGAAAAGTTGTAATCAAATTCAGCCGATATCCTATTTCCCTCCCCTCACAAAGAATCTACCCTAATGAATTGTATGGTCATCCATGACAAAATTAGTGCTATTTATTCTGTTACCCTAAGCTTACTTCAGAGCTTTTCTCCATTTCTCCCTTAAATATACTTGCTCATTTCAACAGAGGTAGAAACAATTTAAAATGGAAACTTAAGAGGCACTGGACTCAGTGTCCATTCTTGAAATTATCTGTCCACATGGTTTTTCTGCTATAATTGCTATGGTGGAGAAGTAACTGGATTGTGGTTTTCATCTCCAGGGAGTCAGCTACAGTTGGTATCTGTTTTCTATACCAAGAGCAATGAGGGGAAAGTTGATGATTGCTTTCAAGATTTAAGAGTAGTTTTTAGAAGTAAAAAGTCTTTGGATTTTGGTGAATGGCAAGGAAGAGTCAGAACTTGAGGTTACATGTTTCAGGCTTTAGAAATGTGTTTGCACTCAGTGAGTCTTTCTTTGTATGTGCTTGTGTATATGTGTGAGGTACCTTGATGATGGTAGACATTTTAACTTAAGCATGAGAACAGAAGAAGAACCCTACTGTGTGCACAGATTACAGATGTGCTCACTGTCCTTCCTCTACTTCACTCGATAAGCTAGAGTACAAGTCTTCACTTGCACCACACCTCTAGCCTTTAAATTCCTTACCCATGTTTATTTTTGGTGTTTGGTTAATCCTTGGAATTTCTTGCTCATAGGTTGTATTTAAAAGAAAAAAATGCTGGGGAATACAGGAATTCAGCCAACCAGTTTATTGGCAAAGTGTGTTCTTTGGCAATTAGTTACGTGCTACAATGCTCTGGATAGTTGGACTTATAGGTGGGCTACCTGAAAAAGAAGCAGACCTAAATGTGAAGAGCTTTGCAAGTACTAAGTCATCCCCTCCAACTAGACTTCATCACAGTGAAAAGAACAGCTGGAGTCATGGCCTGTGGTGTGTGCCACTTGGCAGGAATGATGGCGACAGAAACAAGGGGATGAAGTAACAAGTATGGACAGCAGGAAAGGGATCAGGGACTCTGAGTTAAATATGCCCTTTGGGATACCCAACAGCTTGCATTACTTTGGGAGTTTTGAACTTCTGGAAACATAGAAAACATTGTTTTCATCTAGATATTTATTCTGTTCAATGAACTATATACACAGATGTTCAGATTTTAATTGTTCATTTAGTCCAGTGCTATTAACTTTTATAGAAGTACTTGACATTAGCTGTGATATTTTGTAGAAACACATCTAGTTTATGTATTTCTAGTCAAGCTTTATTTGTAGAAATAACTCATTTTTAAGTGTTTTCTGAAGCTTCATACTCTGTGCCTCTGCAAAGGGAAAGATTATATTCTTCCCTGGAAATTTATTATATTTGTAATAATAGTAGTTAATATTTGTTGAACATTTGCTATGTGTCAGGCGGTATTCAAAATATTTTATAGGATTAAATTTCTATTTAATCATCAATACCATTTCATGAAGTAGAAACAATTATTATCACTGTTTTACAATGAAGAAACTAAGACCCCAAAATAATGAATAACTTGCCAAAAGTCAAGTACACGAAAGGCCAGTATTCAAGTGCAGGCAGTGTCCTGTATTAACCATGAGGAGCAGCTTTGACTTTGCAATTCTTTCAGACTTCAGGAGAAATCCAAACCTTGAATTGAGGAATACCTTTGATTTACTGGGAAAGGGCTCCTTATACTTGCTTTACCCAAGCAGCTTTTTCTATAAATGTGAAGAACAAAATCTAAGACCAAGAATATGAATTATTAAAAAAACTGATCTTTGTATTTCATGAAGTCTGTTTGTGAGGTGGTCCCAAGCCTAAGGTCGACAGCCTCACTCATTGTGTTTCATTATGATGGATTAGGAGACAGTGTCCTTGGTGAGCAACTAGAGGGAAGACTTCATTTTTCCATCCTTGGGTATTTAGATGGCTGAGCAGGAACTGAGAACCCGATTTGAACCTCCACTTGTTTTCCTGCTCCTGCTTAGGGCAACTTTATACTGAGAAAGACAACTTTATAATTGGAGAAAAAAAAAAAATCCAAACACTACTGATACCTGGTAGGCCAGATCAACATAGCCAGGTCCTTGGAAAAGTCCACTTCTGTAATGCAGAAGTCAACCCAGCTAGTCCCTCTGTTCCTTTTCTGAGAGAAGCTAGTTTTGCCATAAGTGCTCTGAGCAGTCTTTCAGGAACTGTTTCCTGGGCGAGAGGAATGGGTGTGTTCCCACCTTATGAACAGCAAGTGGCAGTCTAGTTACATGCTAGATACAGCCATGGAACAAGGGTGTCAGCCTTTCAGATGCCTCATTGCATAGAAAGCTATATACCTTAGTTTGCTTTGCACAGCCTATTTTTTCCCCCTGTTGTTTATGTGCTACTTTGTTTTCTCATGGGCAGAGTAGACTGAAAATATTTTTTGTAGAAAACACTTGATGTGAAGCAGACTCATCACACCAATGGCTTGGATCCTTACTGATATGATTTCTTCTCCTTCAGCCTCAGGGTCTGCAGGAAAAGGAAGTCGGCTTCCAGACCTAGGATCTGACTACAAACCTCCAATGAGTGGTAAAGCCTTTCTTATGGCTCTTCTGGCTTCCTGTGGGCGTGACACAGTTCTACTTGAGTCTCAATAAGTCTTTTGTAGCTTGTTTGTGGTGGGTTGTGGCATGTTACCTATTTCCTTTTGCTGAGTAGAGTTTAATTTAGACATTTTCTGGCAAATGTTTGCTGAATTATAATGAATTACCCATTCATTATAGGATCCATAAGTAAAATTGTTTCCCCACATACACAACTTAAAATAAGATTAATTCTAAACAAATGAGTCTTCCTTTGCCCACTGCCTGCCTCTATAAAATTAGAATCTTGCTTTCAGAAATAAACCTTCTAATGTGATTATCCATCACATAACAACAAGCCAAAGAAATGCTTCAGAATCATGAATTTCTCCCCCACACTGCTTACCACACTGTTTTTAATTTGGGAATTCTAAAAACTTCTTCCCAGTTTTCCTAGCCAGGCTAAGAGCTGGTGCCTTCTGATTACTTAAGTGATGGCACCTACTTCTCTGTAGAACTTCACTGTTTTAAGTTATTGTCACATGTGAAATTACATTTGATCCTCATAACACTGTGAAGCAGGGAGAACAGATGTCATTCCCATTTTTACATTAAGAGACTGAGTGAAGTGAGTGCCTGGGTCCACCCACTAATTATGGAAGTCCTAGAACCAAAATCCAGGTCTTCTGACTTCCGATTGTGCCTTTTCCACTATCACATGCAGCCTAAAAGGTGTGGGGTGCTGTACCAGATGTGGGAATCTGAGTCCTAGGCTGAGTTCTAGGACTCTTGAATTTTTCCTCCTGGGATGCATGTGTTACATTTATGTGCTGTCCACACAGAATATTCATGATTATGAGAAAAGCAATTACTTCCTTGTCTTTTCTTTCATTTATACTTTCATTCACACATGTTTTTAAAGGTTCAGGTTCCGTGTAACAGGCTATGGGAGCAACAGGAATGGGTAACGAACCAGCTGACGGAGAAAAGGGAAAGCTTCATAGAAGAGGTGATGACTGACCCAGATAGGAAAGGATGCATGGAAGATGGCTTGACATTTGTCAAGGAGGGGGTTGGACATTTCAGGAAACAGTAACAGCATGTGCGAAAGCATGGCAACAAAAAACAGCCGGCTCTCTCCAGGGATCACGCTGCCTAGAGACAGGATAGAGAGTCTCACATCAGAGAAGGTAGTGGGTTAGAACCAGCCTGCCAAAAGCTCAGGTACCCACACTATGAAATGTGAGTTTCATCCTGTGCCTGGCACATGTAAGATACCTCCTACCACAGGGACACTGGGATTTCCATTTATTGAGTATCTAGCGTTATTACTCTGATGAATGAAGAGTGAGTCAGGGGCTAAGACTATGAAGTCAGAGTGGGGAGTTAAGAAGCTGTTGCAGTAGTCCAGATGAGGCTTAAGAAATGGCCTATCATAACGTCCCTAACAGGACACGCTCCTATGGCAGCTCACTCTCACTCTATCTTCCCTGGGGGGTTTTGGCCCTCTCAGAAATTAGAGGTCAAATGCAGTTTAATGGGAATTCATCTCTGTTGAGAACAGGGAAGAACTGCCCGCACCGCCCCTGCTAGCCTCCACACCCCAGGCCCCTAATCTCTGATTCGTACCGCCTGTCCCACCACATATCCCACCCTGTAACTCAAAACTGCTGTTAGTGAAAGTTATTTATGTAAAGCCCCAATATGGTCTAATTTTATTAGTCCCTAGCTCTGTAGTCTTTCCCGAATATAAAAATGTTGTTTTACTAAAGGTCGTTATGTACAGTATACGTTATCTGTCTGCTTACCTTTCTCTCAGATGAAGAATAAAAATAATCAAAGCAAATGTAGAATAATAAGCTCTAAGCCCTCCTAAATCAGCCCAGATTTCTAGCACTGTGCTTAGATGTAGCCTATAAAATCATATAATCAAAAGTTGGAAGGTCAGCTAATACAGTGTTTCGGATGGGATTCCCACAATAGGTAAAGTTTGAATTAGATCCTAAGTTTATAAACCAGAGTTGTATTTGAGAATCACTTTAGGAGCTTTTCTAAACACTCAGATTCCCAGGCCATAACTTCATGTTAGGAATTTCTTCCACAATCTCCCAGACGGTAGAATGACTCTTCTTAGGCACTTCTAGAAACTAAACACTCATTACTTGGTAAGACGGCTCATCCATCATTGTGCAGCTCTGTTTGTTAGGTAGGGGAGAGAGAATCGCTAGAAAGAAAGACATCAGGTATCTATGGTAGAGCTGTTTGGTGGAATTTCCCACATTTTATAATATGAGCATGCATAACTTTTATAACAAGGTGGAAAGCAAAGCAGTGTGTTCCAGAAGGTAGAAGAGCAACACAGAATAGAGCTAAGTTACAAAAGGCCTTGGACGCAGAGTTTGGCCCTCATCCTGTAAGCAGTGGGGAAATAGTAACAGGAAGGAAAGCCAAATTTCCTCAGGGTCATAAATGATCCAGCCTCTGCACACTCATCTATCTCTGTCTTTTTGTGCTCACTTTCTTCCCTGTAACTTTGCATCTCTCCTTGCTTGAGCAACACTGGCTGCCTTCCTCTTCCTTGGACATGCCAGGGCTCATTGCTGCCTTAGGATCCTTCCACTAGCTGTTCCGTCTCGAATGTTCTTCCTCCACATCTTTGTATGGTGGGATCTTTCTTGTCCTTCATCTCTCAGCTCAAATGCCATTTCCTCAGAGAAGCCTTTTCCAACCATTCAATCTAAAATAGCCACCCAGTCACTCTGTATCATATCCCCTCATTTTATTTTTTTCACAGCACTTATTACTAATAATTTCTTACTTGCTTATTTTCTGCCCCTACCCCAGCAGTCACATCTTTGTTGTTCACTGTTGCATCCTTAGTAACTAGAACAATGCCTGGCACATAGTAAAACTACTCGGTAAATATTTGTCAAATTAATGCGTATGTACAGACCTGCTTTTTCCTGAAACTGAATAAGAGAATTGACTTTGCAAGGACTGTATTTATAAAAACAGACTGTATTTTTCAAGTAGTTTTTTGTGGTCTCAGACATCTCTATGGTGGGGAAGACTTCAGCTTTCTATGAATGTACATTTTTTAAATGGTTTTGAAAGTCAGAAAACTAAATGATTTACAAATGGTGCTTTATAACACAAATTTATGCATAAAATAATATAAGACCACGAGGGGCAGACCCGTTATTTGTCCAAGTATAATGTTTAGTATAATTCGAGAAGCTTTTATTGAACCAGCTTTGTGCAAAACACTGTGCTAAGAACTGTACATAGTGCAGAAACTTGGTTCTCTAGATTTTGTGAGACACCTGTATGCAAGGCACAGCAATGAGTGTATTACAGAGAAGTTCACATGAAGTTTCCATAGCCTGAGTGTATACGTGTTTGGAATTCTCTAACACTAATAAATGTCCCGGTTTTCCCTCTCCAGGCAGTAACAGCCCGCATGGAAGCCCCACCTCTCCCCTGGACAGTAGCATGCTGCTGGTCATCATTGTTTCTGTTGGCGTTGTCACCATTGTGGTGGTTGTGGTCATTGCTGTCTTTTGTACCAGGCGTACCACCTCTCACCAGAAAAAGTAAGGAGCCCCAAATGTAGCCCATGATTTTTGCTATTGATTCTTTTGCTACTATGTGACTTCTGTGTTTGGAGTTGTACAAAGAGATCAAACATAAAATGCACTTCTCCCTTGAAAAATGTGAGGATTAGGGACACTGACCCTAATTCAGAATTAGGCAGTCAGAATTCTGCATGTAAATTTTGACGACCCCCAAATTTAACTACCAGTAGCCTACTATTGACAGAAAGCCTTGCTGATGACATAAACTATTGATTAACATCTATTTTGTATGTTATATATTATATACTGTATTCCTTCAGTAAAGGTAGAAAAAAGAAAATGATTAAGAAAATCATAAGGAAGAGAAAATACATTCACAGTACTGTACTATAATTATCAAAAAACGTCTGCATGGTGAACAGCAAACGTATACCCTCACCCTGGCCCTAACCCTAACCCTAGATCTGGAAAGTGGATTCCTGAACACCCAATAAGAAAAGCTAGGAAGCAGCCTAGTTATTTTGGAGAAGACCCCAAATATTTAAGAATTTCTGAAATATTTAAGAATTTCTGAAAATTGGTATGAAGGTAGAGATAAAAACAGAAGGAATAATTGAATATCTATTTAAAGACTGTTTAGAGCCCAAAATCCCCTCCTTGCCTCAGTTCAGTAGATGGCTACCATTCTGTTTTCAGCCAAGCAGAAGTCTGGGGTTTTACTCTCTAGAGAGGTCTCTGAACTGTCGGATGCCAGGCACTTACCCTCATGCTCACTCTAACCCTAGATCTGAGAGGGCAAAAGGGAAGATATGGTATATTTATGCAATGGAATATTACTCAACCATAAAAAAGAAGGAAACCTTGCCATTTGCAATGACATGGATGGAGCTAGAAGAGTATTATTTTAAATGAATTAAATCAGAGAAAGAGACAACCATATGATTTCACTCATTTGGAATTTGAAGCAAAACAAATGAGCAAAGGGGGAAAAGAAAAGAGAATGGCGAACCAAGAAACAAACTCTTAACTGTAGAGAATGAACCAATGGTTTTCAGAAGGGAGGTGTGTGGGGGGACGGGTTAAATAGGTGATGAGGATTAAGGAGGGCCCTTGTGATGAGCACCGGGTGGTGTATGGAATTGTTGAATCACTACGTTGTACACCTGAAACTAATATTACACTGTATGCTAACAAATTTAAATAGAAATTAAGAAAAAAAAAGTCTGCATGTAAGTGGACCCCTACTGTTCAATCCCATGTTGTTCAAGGGTTAACTGTACATGAAAAATTATGTTTTAAGTATTTTTAAAGGAAAAGAAGAATGGTCCTCATAAGTGTGTATCACTCGGTGTCCTGGCAGGAGAGAGGTGGCACACTCAAAAAGAGTGAAAGGAAGATTCTCTTTCCTAACCTGACTCTTTCCTAAATGGTCCCTTTAGGACATTCACAAAGTCATAGGTGGGGTTAGGAAAGAGGCAGAGATGTTTGAGGGCCAGCAGCCATGATGGGCACTGTCACCCTTAGGCCTAAAAGGGCAAGAGGTCTTTCTGAAGAATAGCTGTGTTCAGAGGTCTGAAGCAGTAGGAGAGGGCTTTCTGACAGGAACTGGGTGTGGTTGTAGGAATGTAGTCTCTGCCAACCTCTAGCCCAGCAGGGAGGGGACAGGCTAAAAACTCCTACTCTCCAGTCTCTTGCCTGTGTCTTCTGTTGGCCAAATCCACAGGAAGCCACATGAAGCAGATATAGTTCATTTGACTCAACCTCTCGGGTCACAGGGTCACATAGAGAATAGATCTGGAGAGGAAAGTGGACCGCGTCCCGCCTTGCTGGTTTGGAGTACTGTTTAGAGGTGCACACGGTGAGCCGGATGGACAGGGGTTTATGGGCATTCTTACAAGCTTTTTCATGGCACAAATATACCTGAAGTGGAAGGCCACAGCCCTCTTTATTCTACATCTAAGCTTAAGAATATTTTCCAGAAAGTGCTACCAAGTGTGGAAGTTGAGGTTAGGGCTGGCAGGGGCAGGTTGGGGGTCAGTGGGGACAGATACTGATTTAGGGAATAAGAAAGGCTCATTTATGATCGGAATATCAAATGAGCAGAGGGGTCAGGTGGCTGCTAGCTCTGAGTTCCTCTGAGATATTGAGGGTCATGGTAATTGTTTAAAGCAGATAGCCAGATGATTGAGTTACATACTGCTTGATAACACCCTACACTCCTGAACTTGACAGAATCCCTGACCCAACACTGCTTTCAACTCCTGTATAGTATCCGGCCAGCGAGACAGATACCAAAAATAAAAAGGTTCCTGAGTTAGCCCTAATAGCAAAACACATTATGGGCAATAAAACGACTTCAGTTGCAGTATCCTAAAAGATCATAAGATGGAGATACTGCTGCGTAAAAGAGAGAGAGACCAGTTCATGTTAGTGTTTGTGATTATCCCTGAGACTTGGTCTGCCCAAGGCGAGATGCATGTGTTTGATAACAATGAATTTGGTTTTAGTACTGAGGACGAATACAGACTAACCACCCTGTCACTGCCACTAGTGACAGCTTCATGTCATTTTGTGTACGTTATGTGAGGTGCTGAATCTTTCTTTTGCCCAGACAAAGTAGCTTTCTAGATCTTGCAGAGCATCTCTTTTCCAAGGGAATGGGAGCTCCTTTTATAAGCCTCCTGGTTACTGCCTCTTACACCTCTCCTTGTCCCCTTTGATTATAGAAAACGGTTTCTCTTAAAAGCCTCAGAGATGACATTATTTCTACTCTAGAATTTTCCTGCAAGCTTCTTTGTTTGGCATTTCACATTTATTTACCTTTATGAACTTAGTTTTATATCTAGTTGCAGATCTTGAGATCTTTATTTAAAAGAGTCTAAAAAAACAAAGTGACATAATTCCTTAGTGCTTTGGAGAATTTAAAATTCAAAGTAAATAAAAAATACTTATTCTTCAGATTGAGAGGTAGGAAACTGAGTGGATAATAGGCTCTGTACAGTAGGCTCTGCACTTTGTACTTGAATCTGCAAGTCCTACAGACTTGGGTCCTTTGGTTTAAAAAGAATTGTACCAAGGGGACACCTGGGTGGCTCAGTCAGTTAAGCATCCGACTTCAGCTCAGGTTGTGAGTTCAAGCCCCGCATCAGGCTCACTGCTACCAGCACAGAGCCCACTTCAGATCCTCTATCCCCCTCCCTTCTTGCCCCTCCCCACTCACACTGTCTCTCAAACGTGAACAAACATTTCAAAAAGAATTGTATTCAGTCTTCATGGAGCTTTCCCTCCCCCTCTCCCAGTGACCATCTTTCCAGGTGTTCCATGAATACTAAAAAATATGTGAGCTTTTCTTATCACTTTTCTCCCTTTCTGATACCTGAAGTACCTCCCATTTCAATTGTAGCTGTTTATAGACTCTTACAACCTCAGTGACGACCGAGCATTTAGGGCCTCATTGCTTCTCAACATGTTCCTCATTAGCCGCCTTACCCTTGGCAGATGAGAACTACCTCCGGGTACCACCATTGGATCCAAAAACCTTCCTCTGCATACTTCCTCCAGTTGTTCATTTATCCTCTGGATCAGTGGCTCTCATCTTTCTAATACCTTATACTTGCTGTTACCCCCTCTCTAGCACAGCCAGCCTTTTACTCTCTCGGTTCTATACCTTCAGCAGTTAAGTTTGCTCAGACTCTTTCATCTTAAGAAATCAGTGTAATTATAACCCTTATTCTGCTGTGTAGTCCTTACCACTGGCCTTTTACAAACCCCTGTCTTTCCCTTCACCACAGAATTTCTTGATTACTGCGTCCACTCGTCCACTTTTCCATTGCTTACTCATGCTTCAGTCCTTTTCAATCTGGATTCTGCTCCTACAACTTTTATCAAAATTGCTTTTGGTAAGGACCAGTGACCTCCATATTGCTGAAGCCAGTAGACATTTTTTAGTCCTCATCTTAATCTCTCAACAGTGTTCAACTCAACTACTCCTTCCTTTTGAAACATTCTCTTGTATTTCATGATTGTATGTTTTTTTTTTTTTTCACAGCTCCTCCTGTCTACCCAGCCATCAAATACAAACCTTCCTTAGGGTCTGGTCCTAGACTGACTTCTCCCTCTATGCTCTTCCCCAGTGATATCTGCTCCCATGGCTTCATTTACTGTTGGCATTCCAGTTACTTCTGTGTTTCTATCTCTAGCCAGGGCCTCTCTTCTGAGTCTCAGACTTGCACACCACTTGCCTCTTCTGCATTTCCTCTTGAGTGTCTCAGAGGCACTCAGCATGTCCAAGACAGAATTTATAATCTTTTCTGTGAAACCTGCTTCTACTGCATTAATCCCAATGTTAGTGAATGGCTTATCCTCACACCTTGTCTTCATCATCTGCTCCTCTTGCTTCGTTACTCCCACCCCACCAAATCTCAAATGACCAAATCTCGTCATTTCTGCCCCCTGAATAGCTGTCAAGTGTGCCCCTTTCCTTCATTCCACTATCCTGAACCACCATCAGTCATGGCTAAGACTATTGCAGTAGCATCCTGTTTGGTCTCCTGTTCTGTCCCCTACCACATAAATTCGTTCTTCACACCACAGTTAGCATAAATTTTTAACTCAAAATTGATCTTCTTACTCTCCTGCTTAAAACCACGTAGTGAAATTAAACTCTTGGCATGTCTCTAAAAGCTCTTTATGGTCTGGGCTCCCTTTCCACCATCATTTCCTGTCATTCTTCCCATGGTTCACTGTGCTCCCACCACTCAGGACTTCTTACAATCCCTCTGATATACCAGGCTGTTGTGCTCTGCTGCAGGACTTTGACAGAAGCTGATTTCATCACCTGGAAGGCATTTTCCGCCCTTCCTTCTTTAAGTCTTAACTTTGGCGTCAACCTCTTCCTCCAGGTTTGTCCTCTCCACCTTATGTGCAACTATTAAGAAGTAACTGTAACTCTTGGCATTTCATTAAGTTCAGAATATTTTAAAATACTTAGTTCAATATCTGTCTTCCTCACTTGACCAGAAATGCTGTGGGCACAGCAAGCCAATACAGAGATTGACTGGCATACAATGGACACCTAATAAGTGCTTACTGAGTGGATGAGTGAGCGAATGGAGAAATTAAGGCACAGAGGAGTAGACACTGTCATCTGCTTTCATGACTTTACCTGTTTGGTAGTCCTTGTTTGGTTTACCTAAAATGTTCCCTTCCTTTTTTATGAGCCATAGACTACCTCTACTCCACTCTTACATTTCTAATTAATGTTTTCTGTCTACTGTTTGGAACTGGAGGAGAAACCTTCTGCTTTAGAGATTGTTTAATCTTAAAATGCTGTCTAATCTGATGATAAAAAAAATAGTCACAAAGCAGTAGTCAAATGTGCCCTTGTATGTATCTCTAAATACGGGTGGACAGAGCGGAGATACCCTTATTATTCCCTGAAGTGAACTTACTGCCTCAGTTTTTTGTTGTTTCGTTCTTGTGGTTTTAGTTTCTGCCTTTGCTTGAAGCATCTCTCAGATGGGCAGTTTTAGTCACTTAAGCCTTTGACAAACATGTTCAAAAGCGTGACTTTAAAAAAAAAAAACCCTCTTAAATTTGTGCCTAGGAAACGAGCTGCTTGCAAGTCAGTGAATGGTTCCCACAAGTACAAAGGGAACTCCAAAGATGTCAAGCCCCCAGACCTCTGGATCCATCACGAGAGACTGGAGCTGAAACCCATCGATAAGTCTCCAGACCCAAATCCCATCATGACTGATACTCCAATTCCTCGGAACTCTCAAGATATCACACCAGTTGACAATTCCATGGACAGCAACATCCATCAAAGGCGGAATTCATATAGAGGTGCAGGTTATCCCCAAATATGGGGAGACTATTTCCATTTAAATCATTTTCTGTTTTCTACAATTGCCTCAATTTGGTGATTCCTATGTGAGGTTAGGTTTAAAGAAATCTGTGTGGTGGGATTTGGTCAACATCAGGTAAAGAATAGCTAACCTGAAGGAAAAAAAAAAAGAATAGCTAGCTTGTCGTGGGGGAGAGGTTCTGTACCCAGATGAGATAGCTTTCTGGATCCGTTAGGTCTCCTCTCCTGTGTTGCCAACTCGATACTCAAACATTTGAGACAACCTAGCCCACGTCTGTACATTTCATCCTGTCCCTTCATTTGGAGTCCACCTGTCATTGTGGTTTTCAGAATGTTCTGGTCTGGATGCCCTTACTCACAGACACCACACTGAAGCATGGTAGGCAGCATTGTGTCAACTGCACTGACTCTCAGCAGAGACTTCCTGTAATGCACTACCGATCATTCGCCTCTTTATTTCATTTCCTGCAGAAACACCTCATCCCCATCATGGTGTTTGTGAGTCCTGAGTCCCCCACCAGAGATGTTCTACTGCTGAGCCTACCTAGTGGCGTAGGGCATACACTTGTAACTAACCTCTGTATTTGATGTCTAGGGCATGAGTCAGAGGACAGCATGTCTACACTGGCTGGAAGGCGAGGAATGAGACCAAAAATGATGATGCCCTTTGACTCCCAGCCACCCCAACGTAAGTTAAAAGCCTCTCATTTGCCCTGTGCTATCAGTATATCTAGTCATTCTGGGGAGCAACTATGAATGATCTCTTTGACTTCACTTGATCCTAACACAAAAGATAACCTACTGAAGCTGGCACCTTGAGGGAAGAAATACCAAACATACTTTGCAATTAATATTATTCGTGAGACTATTTTCTTTAGATAAACAAGCTAAAAAGCCAACTCCCTCAGTCTCTCAGGAACAGGGAAGTTGCCAGTCTCCCTGACAATGTGCATAGCATCTCCATGGCACAAATGAGGAAGCCAAATTTCACAGTACTCCCTAGACTTACTGATACGCACTCAGTGTTGATGGGGCACCTGTGGAATTTTTTCTAATTAATGGACTTTATATTTTAGAGAATTTTTAAGTTTATAAAACAGAGTTTTTAAAACACAATTTTTCAACCTTATTTGAAACCTTATTTGCCTCACTTTCATAAGCATAAAGTTACCTAGCCTTCTTTAATAACGTGTGAAATATCATGATTGAAAACCCAAAGGCAATGGGACAGACCAATTTCTTTTTTAAAATGACTGTGTCTTCTCCCTTGTCACTGTTTTCAAGATAGGGAAGCAGTTCAGACTAGCTAGCACAGTGGGGCTCTCAATGCGGGTCCCTGCACCAGCCTAGAGTGATACAAAACCACCTGCCTACTAAGAGCAAGTTTAAAAAACTTGGAAGTATTTGCTCTAAGCTGAACAGGTGCCCAGTAAGCCTTAACACTGCCCATCCTGAAAGCATCCATTAGATCACTTTTCAATTTAACCTAAATGAGCCTTTGAATTTGTTATTCATTTCATAAGATGTCTGATTTCAGAACTCTCAGGCATCTCTCTGTTGACAAGTGGCAGGGATTTAAACCACAGATACCCTACACACAAAGAAATGAACCATGACTCCCTATGCTTGGAAACTGGCGAAACACCCAAGTGTGTAACACACACACACACACACACACACACACACACACTGTGCACAAACATGTACGCAATAACCTCTAAAAATCAGCTTTGGAAGAGAAAGGCTGATTCGTTAATAGGTCATTTCTGCACGAAGTAGTTTTTGCTCAGGGACCGTGATGAAAAATGAAGAGCCTGAACTTGGAAACATGCAGGGGGAAAAACATGGTTTTCCTCTTATAAGAGGTGCCCAGGATGGGGTCCCCAGGTTTAAAACATAAATGTCTGAAAAGAGTAAATCCATTAAAGTTGCTTTCAATTTATAGGAAGATGGTAGCTTGACTGTTTATTTGTTTCATATAAGATTTTCGTTTTTACCTGAACTGGCTTATTTTTAAATGTTAAGGAGAAAAGATATGTTATACCAGTTGGTAACAGTTCTTTTTTCTTTCTTTGGGAGGGGGATGGGTAAGGTGTACACATAAATATACAGTATTATTTAATTTGTGCCTTAATGGTTGGGTGAGTGAGTGGAATCTTTAATTCAGGAATCTGGAAACCAGGTGCCCCGATGTACTTGTGACCTTCAGGGTTTGAGATCTCCTTTTCTGCCTGTGGCTCCAGTCCTTTCAAGCTGCAGCTCCCTGAAGTCTGTCTTCACCATCCACCTGCCTATTGCCAGCATTGGGCTGGGCTCGGTCAGCCTTGTACAAGACCTTGCTCAGAAGCATCAGGATCCAAGTCAGCTGACAGCTAGTAATTGCCAGCTGTAATCTAGGCAGGCACTCTCACATTGTTTTCTTTTTCTACTTACTCTACTTGGAAAGATTGGAAATGCCTTTAAAAAGAGGAAGACAATTTTGTTTTGTTGTTAGAGACCTGCATACCTAGGATGCTTTGCAGGTTGGACTTCCTAGGTAAAAATCAGGAGGCTTCTTTCCCTCGTCCTAGCCTCAATTCTAGAAAATGCTGATTCTGAAGCTTCTTGCTCCTAAAAACCACCTATCTTCCCCCTAAAGGAAATGCTGACTCCCAGACTGCCCTGAACCCTCCTCTGCCAGCTTTTCCAAGTGTTTTATTCCGAAGGACCACCTGAGCCTTCTGGTCTCTTGGTGGAGCCATCTGCTTGTCCAGCAAGTGGCCAGGACAGGAAATAGCTGGAGAATAAAAGCATCCTGTTTATTGACTAGGATTTTTCTTCACCAGAGTAATTTTGAGTGGCCTCACAAAGATCTAGGGAGATCCTTGATGACAGAGACATTTAATAGACTCCAAAGGCTAATTAAGCTTTATCATAGTTTGTGAAGCCCTTACTTAGAGGGAAAAAAAAGATCCCCTGTGTTCCTAATCAGCCCCACCTGTTTGCCTGTTTAAGGGTTTAGAGCTGACCATGTTGGTCTTAAACATTCTGTTTCTAAAAGTGCTCTAAGGGAGGACCAAAGAGAGGCTTATTCCCCAGCTGGGCTTCTGGTTTTGTTTGTTTGCATCTCAATCAATAATGAAGCCTCATTAAAGAAGTGTTTTGTCTTCATAGAAAGTTGTGTATGAGATATCTGTGTGGAAACTTGGATTCTATAGCTAAATGCAGCAAATTTAATTCCTTAGCTTTTGTGGGATGGAAAGAGGCAATTAGGAAAGATCCATTTATATTTTAAAATGTGAATGGATGTGGCTGAGCTTCCAGACGAGACGAGAAGCGGTCAGAGATGGTGCCATAGGCCTGGGTTCCATACTTTTCTTACAACTTTGGAGTTCAGGCCCATTTGCATCCTTTTAAGATACGAAAACTGATTAAGCGGCTACTCATTCATTCAGCCTCAATGCCTACTGCATGCCTCATCCAACTGTAAGAAAAACGGAACGTGTTAGGAATTTAATCAGAGGAAAAGAGACTTGTATTTTTTTTTAGCAGGAGAAAAATGATAGAAACCTCAACCATCATTTGTTTGCTAATGGATTTATATTTTGTGACATATTCAGTTCGATGTTTTAATAACTCATGTAATCCGTGTTTATTGTAGAAGAATTGGAAAATACAGGTGAACCAAAAGAAATTTTTTTTTGACTCCTGACCACTCTTCCCCACAAGATAATCCCCATAAACATTTTAGTACCTATTCCTCCAAGGTTTTTTTTTTGTTTTGTGTGTGTGTGTGTGTGTGTGTGTGTGTGTGTGTGTGTGTGTAGACAAATACCTAGCAGTATGTTGATTTTTTAAAAAAACAAATGTAAAATCCATGGCTAATTGTTCACATCCAGCTGCCACCCAGAAGCCAAGGGAACGGTCGTACCGCATGGGAGGGGCAGGGGCGGCTTTGCTCTTGAACTGTACTTGTGTGTGTGTGCAAGCACGTTAAGCACTTCTCTGTCTTGTGTTCGTTCACAGCTGTGATTAGTGCCCATCCCATCCATCCCCTCGATAACCCTCACCATCATTTCCACTCCAGCAGCCTCGCTCCTCCAGCCCGCAGTCATCTCTACCACCCGGGCAGCCCGTGGCCCGTTGGCACATCCCTGTCCCTTTCAGACAGGGCCAATTCCACAGGTGAGAGATGAGGCTCGAGCCCCTGATGGAAAGCATCCTGGGAGTTGGCAAGCCCAGATGGGGAGGACTTGCCCTGCTTAGAAGGATTTGGAATTTTTCTGTGTTATTTATGTATCATAACATTTCTGTTACTGACTCAAATTTGTTTCTATAAAATTCACCCCATTTTCTTCTCCCTAAGTTGTTAAGTGCTCAGTGCAAGGTGTTCTTTCAGTAAAAACGCAATAACTCTAATCACATAACCATGTCCTGTTCCATCAAGTTGCATCTTAATTCAGTCATGTTTTCAAGTTTCTTTATTTTTTTAATCTTACAATCTGAAAGGAAATCTCACTCTGGGTGATTTTTCAGACACTAGAGGTAGCCTTTGCCTCATAGTCACCCTGATGTTGGGAGGGTCTGGAGGGCAGCCATAAGGTAAATTCTCATCTGAGGTCTCACTGCATTCCTCCTGCTGTGGCCCAGAGTGAGAGGAGTACCGCAGGGCCACATTGAATTCTGTGCCTCAGATTGTACACCTCAGGATGTGCCCGGTGGACGATTGAAGTTACAAGGGGCTGCACAGACATAGATCATCTCTAAACAACAGGTATAAATTAGCCTAAAAATCTGCAGTGCATTGCCAGACAACCATGCCCCAGTTGGGATATCTCAGGAAATAGCATTATCAAAACAGTTTTAGGGAGGAAATCGTGAAGGTGAGGAGACAGTAAACGGAACAAATACTGTAATTCCTCATTAGATGAGAATGAACTTCCATCTTCTCAGTTTTAAGGCAAAAATCTAGTAGCTTCTCATATGTACAGTATGTTCTTTTTCCACCATTTGAAACTTGTCTATTAATAGTTATGGCGTTACTAGTAGGACTAAATTTTGGTCGTTCTGGAAAACAAGAGAACTTCAAGTGAATTCCATTTTTTAAAAGCACCTCAAAACCTCATGCTAGAAGTTTGGGTTGCCAGTAACACTCCCCCTCCCCTTTAAGTTTTGATCAATTTGAAATATACTTAAAACATCAAATGAAGGTCAAAGCTTTATTTAGGGATCTACTGACTCCCACAATTACCTCTCCCAAAGCTTTACTTGGTTTGGACAACACCACTTAAACCCACGTCAGAAATTGGCCTTATGCTCTCTCCTTCAATCCAGGTTTGGGGTCCTGCCCCAGGGAGAGACCATCTGCCAGAGGCTGTATGGAGAACCACCCTCTGGCTCAGACTTAGTCTCAGAACAGGGACCAGAGAGCAGACCTCCAGATGTGCTCTTAGAAAGCATTTTTATGTCCTGACTCTGTTTCTCTATTTTTAAGCCAGAGGAGTCCCACCCACTAAGATGTGAGCCTGCCAGAGTGCATGGTAGGCTCTTCCCAACCAGATTAGCCCCTCTTCCTTCCTCTCAGACTAGGAGGGGTCAAAGGTTGGCAAGAAGCAGGGCAGCCCCGCCCAGCCCTCAGCCAGGTAGTCTAGTGCTGCTGAAAGCACTAGTCTGTACGGACTTGGGCAGAGAGTGAAGAGAGGGCAAAGTAAAGATCTGCATCACTAGAGGGTTCCTCACTTTAATGACCAGGGGGATAAAGAAGGTAAACTAATGACTGGGAAAGTCACTGAAGATAGATTTGAAACGTAGAGCAAGTCTCTAGAAATAATCTGCATTCTCTCACTGTTGTATTTCCCTGTGTCTCTGGAGCTCCGAGCTGCCACCAGCCCTGCACATGTGGGCTAGGCGTGACTCGGACCGGCCAGGGCAGTCCTTGCTCTGGAGACCATTTACTGTGTCACCACCACTTGACGTAGGAAGAGCACTTTCCTTTTGTCCAAGCCCTTGGCCAGTGTGAACTTTGTGTGTCTTAAACTCTGAGAGGTAAGTCAGTCAGGAAATAGACTCCTCACCAAGCGGAAGTTTAGTTACAGCATAGTTTTCCTCATGAGCCAGCAGTGTTGCACACTTTCAGGGCACACCCTTCACTGAGAGTATAGTGTGCCTGGTGCCCTCTGTAGTTACACCACAAGACCCTGGTCTGTGGCAGCAGGCCAGGGCTCTGACTCATGTAGGCAGCCCTATCTTCTTTTTTTACATTTCCCACCATCTCTTTGGCCCTCAGAAGCTTATGTATGAAATTAAGGCCGTTGAGGCAGCCGAGGTAGGCCTCTGTGCCCAGAGCTGACCCAACCGCCTGCCGATACAAGCTGACGGTCCCAATTGGAGCCTGCCTTTTTCTCTGCTACTCCCTGCAACCCTCCTTGACCAGCTTCTCCCTGGCCAAGGATCACACGGAGTGGGTCCAGCAGCTCCCAGCTGTGGCTGTGGCTGTGGCTGTGGCTGTTTAAGCAAGCACAAGAAACAAGGTCCTTGGTGCACCTCTTGAGAGGATGAGAAGTGACCTAGTCCTAGTAGGGTTATCATCACAGCCAGGCTTTCAGCACTAGGGGGAGGGGAGTCCCTCATCCCTGAGACCCAAGGTCTTTAAGCTAAGGGAGTAGCACTCGTGACTGGTGTGACTTGCCTCCTAAGAGCCCAAGGGAAGAGATTCAGTGATACCTCAGCAAAACAGGGAAATAGGTTGGATTTCTTCAGGCTACTCATGCATTACTACTTAAAAGGGTTTATTTTCCTTTTTAAGGTTGAGGACTCTAGGAGTCAGGGGAGGCCCTCCTCCTGACTAGCTGGTGCAGCCTATTTGAGGAGAGCTGGTGCCTCTGGGCCCCTTCTCAGGACAGGGATGTTGGTCTGCTCCCCTGTTTGAAAGGGCTTCCTCTTATGGCCAGCCTGGGTCTTAGTGCTGCTTCTGCCGCTGCAGGGTCAGGGGCCATGTGGTACTGGAAATGGAAGGGCAGTTTGACGTGGTAGTTCAGAGCATGGGCTTGGGAGTCAGAGCACAGGGGTTCCGATCCCTGCCCTACCCATTCTATCTGCATCTTTGGGCGATGCCTAACCTCCCAGTGCCTTCTGAGTTAGTATGAGGACTGAGGGAGGTAAGGAATACGAAGGGCATAGCATAGTGCCTGGCTCAGCGTAAGCACTCAGTAATTTACAAAGAAAAGAGCCTTATCAATTATTGAGGTCCCGTGTTCAGCACATTTCATACATCTTCTCAATCCTCAGTGAGTTATTTTATTCTTCCTGTTTTGTAGGTGAAAAAAAAACAGAGTTTCAGTGGCTGCCACATTCACCCAGCTAGTATGCCAGGATTAGAGTCCAGGTTTATCAGACTCCAAAGCCAGTGCTTTTTCCATCCCCCCATGCTGCCTTCTAGAACAGCTCTGAGCCCTCTTCACATATTTTGAGATTATCATGTTCTTCCTTCGTCTCCCCCTTCTCCAAGCTGATCTACCCCTGTTTTTCCCTCTGGACCCAAACACCCCTCCTATGGCATGCTCTTAAAGCTATTTGCAGACCTCTGGACTATTTGGTTGTCCAGGTCTCACTTGAGCTGTGGGGCTGTTGCTCTGGTGAGGCTGCACAGTCCGCAAAGGACATATTCACCACCTGTGACATTGCTTCTCCTGTAGTAACCACCAGGCCTTGTGGGCAGATACTTGTCAGGTACCCAGCCAGCCTTAGTGACTAGATGTGTACTCTATGAAAGACCAGCTTCTAAGGCTGAGTGTCAAGGAGTGATGTTTTAATCTCTTTTCATACTTATTTACATCTTAATAGACAGTAGTCTCAGGAACCTTTCTGTGTACTACACAGTACTGAGGAGAACTTTAAATCTGTAAAATTGTGACCACTTAGCTGTGTAGGTGAGAAGGTTCCAGCAGAGCGGCTGGTTGACAAAATTCTTTGGGACTCTCTTAGGTTAGTCCATTCCTACCTGGCCTTGTCAGTAGTGCTAAACCATCTTCCCTTGGACTAGCACTGATCCTAAGTGCTTATTGAACTGGTTTCGGGGCCCTTAGAAGTAGCCAGAACCCCAGTATGTGCGTATGTTTCATGATAGAAGAAATGCTAACATTTAGACTTTCCTGCTGTAGAATCCGTTCGAAATACCCCCAGCACTGACACCATGCCAGCCTCCTCGTCTCAAACATGCTGTACTGATCACCAGGATCCTGAAGGTGCTACCAGTTCCTCTTACTTGGCCAGCTCCCAAGAGGAAGATTCAGGCCAGAGTCTTCCTACAGCCCACGTTCGCCCTTCCCACCCATTGAAGAGCTTTGCTGTGCCGGCAATCCCGCCCCCAGGTCCTCCCACCTATGATCCCGCGTTGCCAAGCACACCATTACTATCCCAGCAAGGTGAGTGAGGGCGGCAGCACCACTGGAGGGACCCTTTGGCTCTGGCTTATGGCAAAAGTCACTTCTTTGAAAATAACAAAGCAAGTATCTTCCAAGCTTACCCTAGCAATTTAGAGTAGCCGTAAGTCATTGCCCCTCTCAGGAAGTACATGGGCTCCCCTCCTTGGGGAATGTGTATGAACCAGATAATAATTTGGTGGGGAGTGAGGGCTGACTTTTCAAATCGTGTTTTGGGTGCAGAATCCTTGATGGTAAAACCCAGTGGCCATGGGTATGGGCAACAGATCTAATCCATTCAGTTTCCCAGAAGTGCATCATCCTGTAGGGTTCCTACAACCTAGAGAAGGATCAGGGAGGCCAAGACACGGAAGCCAGGGGACCCTTTGGATGGGAAGTCTGTATTCCCTAGGTTCACGTGGCCCAACAAAGTCCCCTGACCTGAAAGGCATGCTTTTCCCCACTTCTCCACATTATCATCTGTTACAATCGTTTGTTTTAGAATAAGTCAGTGGTTTTCAAGCTTTTTGGTCTCAGGATCCCTTTATACTCTTAAAAACTATTGAGACCATGAGAGAGCTTTTCTTTTTTTTTTCATTAAAAGAAAAAATTTTTTTAATGTTTATTTATTTTTGAGAGAGACAGAGGCAGAATGTGAGTGGGTTAGGGGCAGAGAGAGAGGGAGACACAGAATCGGAAGCAGGCTCCAGGCTCTGAGCTGTCAGCACAGAGCCCGACATGGGGCTCAAACTCATGAGCCATGAGATCATGACCTGAGCCGAAGTCGGACTTTCAACCGACTGAGCCACCCAGGCTCCCCGAGAGAACTTTTCTTCACATGGGCTATATCTGTCTATAATTTACTATATTAGAAATTAAAACTCAGAACATTTTAAACTATTTTATTAATGCATTTAAAAATAGCAATAAATCTATCATTTGAAGATAGCTTATTTTTCTGAAAAATAACTTCTCAAAACAAAAATACAGTGAGAAAAGTGACATTGTCTTCTGTTTTTGCAAATCCCTGTAATGTCTGGCTTAATAGAAGGTAGCTGGATTCTCATACCTACTTCTGCACTCAGTCTGTTGCAGTATGTTATTTTGGTTGAAATATAAGAAAATCTTGGCCTCAGATAAGTTGGAAAAGGGAAGAGTATTTTTGTAACCTTTTCAGATAACGGGATATTCTTTTTTGATACTATAGCAAAATGCAAGAAGTTGTAGTTTCTTATAGGTTTGTTTGTAATGTGGAATCAGAAACCATACCCATGAACTGTTCGTACTCTGTTCCATTAAAATCCGTCTATCTTGTACTTTGAGTGCATGATATCAAACATCACACATTAGTCATTTGGAAAATACTGGTTCAGTAAGTTATACAGATCCTCCAAGTCTTGACCTATTTCATTGTACAATATCTAAAAATACATTTATTAATATCCCCAAGGACTGTGAGTATTGGGAGGCTCTGAAGCTCATGCTGGCAGACACAAGTTTTTCAGGATTCTAATTTTCACTTGAAACTTAAATTTTATCGCTAGCAGTAACTACTGTCCATTGTTTCTCTTGAAATGACCAGCTTTTTGTACTTTCTGGAAAATTTCTACAAACGCTCAAGTCTGAATAACTGGTTTGCCTTTCTTTGGACTAACGGTGTTTCGTGATAAAAGCAACAATTGCGCTTGTAACTCAAGCTGTCACAAATGCCTTACTCGAAACAGCCACCATCCTTGAGTATATAGCAGGAGTTCTTTATGCAGACTTTCCATCTTGTCACATAGAATATTGAAAAGATGTGTAATCAAGTTGAGATTTAATAAAATAATTTTTACTACTTCATTAAGGATGATCTTAATGAAACAGTCAAACTGTTTTGTTTTTTTCATTGCAAGGGGTGTCAGCTGATGACTTACAGTTTGGTGCCACTGCCTTAATTTGTGCTAAGGCTCCAATAGTTTTACGCACTGCTTTCATACCCTGAGTGCAAAGGTGAAAAATGTCTTCATATTATTATGAAAAGAATTTTGACCTCCTGGACATCCCACAAGGATTCCATGATACACCAAGGTGTGGTGACGCTTTGAAAACCATAGGAGTAGATTAGTTTTCCAAAGCCAAATGGAGTATTTTCTCTGGCCTCTGAGATGCCACACTTTCTCCCTCCTTCCATCTAGTGCAGCCTTTTCAGAGCCCGATCTGTGCACTGGGTCTGGGTGCGCCCCTCACCCAGAAGCAGCATTTGGACCTTAGTTGCCTTGGTGCGGAATGGGGGGAGCGGGCTCAGCCCTACACCTGATGGTGTGCTTTCCCCCTCAGCTCTGAACCATCACATTCACTCGGTGAAGACAGCCTCCATTGGGACTTTAGGAAGGAGCCGGCCTCCTATGCCAGTGGTGGTTCCCAGTGCCCCTGAAGTGCAGGAGACCACAAGGATGCTGGAAGACTCCGAGAGTGTAAGTTCCTGGGCCACCAGCCCAGCCACGATGTCTAGGTGCATGTCCCACAACCTGCGAGTGTGCTGGTCACACTGATCCTCGGTTCTGGCCCAGAAGTGTGAAGCAGATGCACTCATTCATTGAGCAGATGTACACTGAGCATCTCCTCTGAGCCAGGAAGCATGCTGAGGGTTTATCTGCTTTCTCTTTCCTGCAGAGCTATGAACCAGATGAGCTGACCAAAGAGATGGCCCACCTGGAAGGACTAATGAAGGACCTAAACGCCATCACGACAGCATGACGACCTTCCCCGGGACATGACTGCAGACCTGGGTCTAGAAGTCTTGGGACGGAGCCTGGAAAGCAAGGATTGTACAGAGCACGTGAGGACAGCACTTGAGAACACAGAGCAAGCAAGCAGACCGGTCAGCGCCCCTGTGTGGGGCTGGCTCCGGGCATGGCCACCTGCCTTCTCCTGGTCAGCCTGGAAGAAGCCTGTGTCGAGGCGGCTTCCCTTTGCCTGCTGACACCCTGCAGGACTGGGCACCATGGGCCAAAATTTTGTGTCCAGGGAAGAGGAAGAAGTGCGACGACCTACATTTCACTTTGTGGTCAGGCTGTGTCTTCGTGCTGCGACTGCATCGCCTCTATGGAGTGTAGACATTGGCATTTATGTACAATTTTATTTGTGTCCTATTTTATTTTACCTTCAAAAGAAAAACACTATCAAAAACCAAGGGAGTCCATGGTGTTCTCCACAAGTGGTTGACGTTTGACTGCTTGTTTGAATTATGTATGGAAAGTCATTGACAGTGTGGGTTGTTCCAGGGGTTGGCTTGTTTTTTGTTTTTGTTTTTATTTTTGAATTCCAAGTCATTGCATCCTCTACCAGCTGTTAATCCATCACTTTGAGGGGGGAGGAAATGTTGCATTGCTGTTTGTAAGCTTTTTTATTATTTTTTTATTATAATTATTAAAGGCCTGACTTTCTCCTCTCATCACTGTGAGATTACAGATCTATTTGAATGAAATGTAACATTGAAAAGACTTGTTTGTTGCTTTCTGTGCAGTTTCAAAGTATTGGGGTGGGGGTGGGCTGGGGGGTTGGGAATAGGAAATGGCGGGGCTGCTGAGGTCTGTGAATGTTTCAGTCGATGTACTTTCTTCCAGAAGCCTGCAGAGAATGGAAGCATCTTCTTTATTGTCCTTTCCTGGCATGTCCATCTCTATTGTCACTAAGTTGCAACTGGAGTTTCGTTTGGATCTAGTTAAAAAAAAAAAAACTTCTGTGCAATAGGTGAGTTCGAGAACTTAGCTGCCCTGATGTCTTGGTCATATCCTGATAAGAATGTCCATGCTGAGGCGCCAGTGCCATATTTCCAGCTACAGGAGTGATGCTGGAACAGCACAAGAGCCCAAGCCTGTTCCTGGGAAATCGGGGGAAAAGATGGAGTCCCTTTCCTGCTGTTATCATGTGTTCCCTGGGGGAGGCCAGAGGTGAAGGAAGGAACTTTGTCTCCACACAGGACTCCTTGCTTCTCTCTAGCTCCTGTCCTCAGCCAGCCTGGCTCTTGCTGCCATGTTTCAGAGCCGCTTAGGAAAAGCATTCCCAGGATGAGGCAGGCAGGGGCTGTAGCACCCCTGAAGCTCTCCTTTCTGAACACTGTAGATAATGGGACAGGGACAGCGGAAAGGGACAGAGGAGGCGGCTGCCCCCTCCTCCATCCCAGCAGCTCAGTGAAGCCCCTAATTAGAACAGGGTAGCAGGAGGTTGGTGAAGTAATGCTGAGAGGCCCAGCCACATACACAGAAGCCTTTGCCTTTGCCAACAGTTCTCATGTTCTTTGTCTTAAAAAGGTAAGGAGCTGAGGTGGGTTTTTTGGGTTTGTTTTGTTTTTTCTTTTGTTTTGTTTTGTTTTTTACTATTGAGAATCTATTCTGACAAAACACAGGACTGACCCTCAAGCATCTTCCCCTACTCCCTACCACTCCCCGGAAGACAGTGTGGAAGGCAGTATAGGAGCATCAGGCTTTGGTTCTGTAGCCAAGAAGAGTTCAGCTCGCTGAGACCACCAGGGGGCGCCCAGCCTACCCGCCTTGGCCCTGCAGGCACCCCACTTGCCTTTGTACATTGGTCACTTCTCCTTTTTTAGGTCTTAACACATATTTGCTTTTTTAGAAGATGAACTCTTTGTATTTATTATTTTGGGGGGCAATGAAAAGTGCAATGCCGGAACTCCCGCCACCGTGCCGGCCTGTCGTAGAGGGCAGTGCCAGGCGGGATTCTGGAAAACCAGTGCACTTCAACCGATCCTGAACAGAGCACTCAGAGCACTCTGGACACCAGGAGGGCTAGATTCCCCAGAAACTGTCTTACCTTTTGCCCAAAGAAACGTGCTCGGTATTCGGGGCATTCCCTCCCGTGAACCCTGACACTCGTGTTACCTCAGGGCCTTGGAACCTGGATACTGCCACAGAGCTGGGGCGGGGGGGGCGGGGCCTATTTTTAAATAAAATAACTGTTCAAAGTCGGGGGATTTTTTAAAATTAAAAAGGAAAGCTATTCTGTATTGCACCTTTTCACAATTTAATACATTTTCTTACATTTTCCTGTGATTTTTGCAATTAAACCATTGTGTGTCTTGTAATGTCTAGTTGAGCTGCTGTTCAGCAGCTTCCTTCAGGAGGATTTGGAACACATGTGTCTGTTGCCTTGTCGCCTGCTGGAGGGGGGCCTGGAGGACTGCTGGGGACTAGTCTCTGTACACACTTGTTTGGCCTTTTCTGTAGTTGATGCTGTAAACTCTATGGCTTTTTAAAAAAACAATTTCATGTTTTTATTTAGTATTGGAAATCCAATACACTTTTTTAATCCAATCAAACTCTGGTGTGGTCAAAGAGTGTTTTTCCTGGAGAAAACAGAACTGCGGGGTCCCCTGTTCCCTGCCCCAAAATGACTTTACCGTTGCCCTCACCACCTCAAAGGCAGCAGTTGTGCAGGGCACGCAGGGAGGTGTGGCAGGTGAGCCAGGAGACTGCAGGCAGCGGTAGGGTTGTCCACCAGCCCTGAACGGGAGTCCTGTCCCTGTCCCCGACACCACCACCCCCGCCCCCGCTTTGCTGCCCTGCAGGGAGGAGCGACCTGAAGAATGGGAGGTGACAGCTGGTCCAGAGAGCCAAGTGGCCCCAGCAGAGAAGTGCAGCCGCCCCTGGAGGGTGTGTAAAGGCCAGGTCACCAATGTGGCAGCGTCCTCGGGCACACTGAGCACCCTGCAGACCTGCACCCTCCCCTCCTGCCCTGCCTCTCATGGGCTTTGTGACACGAGAGGCAGCGTCCACCAGGAGCCCCACCTTTCCCAGGCAACCTCATTCTCAGTCTCCACCCTGGCTCTTAGCTTAGGCTACTGTAACAAAAATACCGTAGACTAGAGGACATAAGCAGCAGACAATTATTTCTCACAATTCTGGACGCTGGGAAGCTCAAGGTAGAGCAGATGTTGTGTCTGGTGAGGACCTGCTTCTTGGTTCGCAGATGCCATCTCGCTGTGTCCTCACATGGAGGAGGGGCAAGGGAGCATCTGGGGGCTCTTCTAAGAGCACTGGTCCCACCCACGGGACTCCACCCTGTGACCTAATCACCTCCCAAAGGCCCCACCTTCAAATAATTCATTGGGAATTAGCGTTTCAGTATATGAATCTGGGGGCCTAAACTTTCAGTCCGTAAAGCTGTGAGGTCTCTCATGGTACACGAAGGTCTGGGCTTGGAATAAGGGTGAACACAACAGCCACAGGCCCTCCCCTCCATGAACTTGCAATAATGTAAGGGATACAGAGCCCAGCGTCCCTACCAACTGCTCTGACGTCAGCACTGCTTCTGCTCTGCTGCCGGGTGCCCCTTAGGATACACAAATCTCATCCTTCCCGTTAGCAGCCTCAGGATGGAGTCTGAGCTCTCAGGGCTGAGGTCTGTGCCAGTCCGCTCAGCCTCCCGGGCAAGGCTTCCATCACCTCGTGCTCCCAGGATTCTAGCCACAGAAACCTGCTGTGAGACAGTGTGTAGGCATTGCACATGGACCGTCCTCTCTACCAATGCTCCTGTTCCACCAGTGCTGGCCCTCCTCTGTCTCCCTAGAGGGAGCTCTTGGCACGTTTTATCAGTTTGAGTCTTTCCCCACTGGACGGTGGACTCAGTGGGGACGGATTAATTACTCTTCTGATGCCAGGAGAAGTTTCTGACAACAACAGATGCTTGTTTCCTGGATGGATGGACAGATAATCATGAGGACTCACGGCATAGAGCATGTTGGAAGGCTTCCCACACGAACACCACCCCACCCCTCCTTTGGACTCTCGTTACTGGTGCCAGGACCCTACCATTCCAGCAGACATGGCCCTGTGGTGTCCTGGGCTGAACTTGAAAGAGAACACCTGTCTGCCTGGCAGTCCTAAGTAAAGATGCCGATGCCACGGTGACCAACTAGGTACTGGGAACTAGGGCAAGGGTGTCCTCCAGATTGGCTCTAAGATGAACATTGTGAGCAAGACTCTACGTGAAGAAGTACCCTCTCTCCCCAGTGCATCGGCCTCTCCAGTTTCAGCCATCTTCTGCTAGGGGTGTGATATCATCACGAGAGACTGGAGAATATCCCTGAACATGCCATCAGATTAATGGAGATGGGGGCATGGGCAGGGGTAAAGAAGCAGAGAGCCAAGAGGGGCCCCAGACAGCAGGCGTGACTCTTCCCCTTGGGTTTCCAGCTACCAAAGGAGGGGGTGCACCAGGAAAGCTGGGAGAAGAGGGGGGAGAGACTAATTGAAGGGAAACAATACTTTCTATTTTTCATAATCTTTTAAAAGTATGTAGTAATACTTTTTAAAGTATTCATGATATTTTAAAAGCACATTGAAAAAGTGCTACTCAAAACAATTGCTCTCTAAGCAGAGTGGATGATGTTCATCTCAAGATACTCTTTTACTCAACTAGGGACTTGATGGGTTCTGGAAATGACAAGGTAGGCCTGGAGCTGAGCTGAGAAGGGGTTAGAGGGGGCTCTTGCTGCACTATAAAGGAAGAGGAATTCAGAATTTCCCGAAATAATGGAGTGGGGGGAGGTGTGCTGGCAGCATGTATAATCAACAAGATGGTGGGAGAGTGAGGGGCGAGGTGGGAAGTTACCCCCAGTGGGAAATGGCTGCCCTCGAGGTACCCAAAAGGGCATTTTCAAATGGGAAGATCCGAGAGGTAATTTAATGCTGTTTGCTCCTTGCACAACTAGGACACAAACCCCCTCCAACTCCCCAAATTCTGCATGACATCTGCCATGTGTATAAGGCCTGGCATGAGTTACTGGTTTCCCCCCAGCAAAGAAAGGGGCATGTGGGCCAACACAGTGATGGACAGACCACAAATCAGGCACGGTGGGGGTGACCATAAATGGGATTGGCTCACCAGAAACAAGAGCCCAGAGCCAGAAATGACTAAAAGAATCTAAACCTGAGAATTCGCAGAAATCCAGGGGGCAGAGGGGAGGGCACGAGACCTTTCACAGGTCAAGAGATGTGAATGCCAATCAGCTTTGTTCAGATTTTAAGAGGCAGGCTGACCTCAGCTGGAGTCTGGGTTGTGATCAGAGATTTCCACACTGTCCGTCAGCGTCCTGGAGCCACTCCCTGTCACCTGACACAGGAATGTATGTTCGGTGCCTGCTCTTCCTCAGTGGGTCTGCCTTCTCTGACCCTGGTCTCCCAAGGGAGAAACCTGGGAGCCATTCTAAACTCTTCCCTCCTCACCAAAGCACATTGCTCAGCTAGTCCTGCGGCTCTCTCTCAAATGCCCCCCAAAGTGGCTCCTTTTTGTTGTGTGTTGGGCAAATTCCTGGCCCACACCCCTGCCTCTGCCTCATCGGCCGTCCAGCCTCCACACGACGATAGGGGTGATTTTTCTAACTCAAATCTGGCCTCTCTCCCCTGCTCAACACCATATGTTCTCTTTCCTGTCACCTGCCCTGCGGAAAAGAGACCAGTGCGGCCCTGTTCGCCTCTTCACATTTGCCCCTCAGTCTGTCCTCTCGCCCACACATGGCCCTAGCGTTAGAGAACCATTTGCACTTACAGAATAAGCCACACCGTCCAACCTCTGTACCATTCCCTTTGCTTCAAATCACCACCCTACCCACTACCATCACTGCTGGCTTTCCCTGGCTAGTGAATTTCCACTCGTCTTTAAGGACCCGGCCTAACCACCCGGTCCTCTGTTCTCATTCATATTTCTGTCTCATCCAATACACTGTGAACTCCCCGAGGGAAACGATCATGCTAGTTTTTGGATCCCCCACCCCAGGGCCTAACACACTGTAGGTGTTCACTGACTGAACTTTCCTGAGGAAGATGGACTGAAGTTACCGTGGCCCAGTGCTGAGGGGTTGGGCAGCACCCTGACTCATCCTGGGAGCATACACAGGTTTCGCAGAGGAGGCAAGGCTGAGGTGAGTATGGGAATTACCATGAGCCCATCTATCTGGAGGGAGAAGGAGCCACTGCAGACCTGGGCAGCTGCGCCCTTCATGTGGCCGTCAGAAGACCTAGAGGGGCACACATCCCAGCCGTCCTGTTTCCTGCTGAGGCTGGGGCCTCTAGGACTGTGCTCAGCCCGCTGCCATCAGATTAAGGGCTGGAGTCCCGGCAGGCCGGAGCAGAGGGTATGGAAGATGACAGAGCTGGTCCCGCCCTCCCCAGAGTCCCTGGAACACTGCAAGGGTGATTCTGGGCCCCGTCGAGCTGGGTTTGGTTGGCCAGGTACCACAGGTGGAGGGCAGCCCTGGTGAGTTAAGAATAAGGTGGGGTTCCTTTCAGAAACTCAAAACCCAGGTCTTAGAATTCTGGGCAGCTTTCTGAAAGAGGACAGGAAAGTCTACTCGTGAAGGCAAAATGATGGATCAAACTAGTTGCCTGGGACCTGGCAGGAGAACCGGCTGAAGAACATTCTAGACTAACACACAGAAGGAAAACTTACTCCTCTTCTACTTTGAAGGATTGGTGTTAATTGTTCTTTAAACATTTGGTAGAATTCTCCATTGAGGTCCTCTGGTCCTGGACTTTTCTTTATGGGAAGTTTTATTACTAATTTAACCTCCCTACTTATTATAGATCTATTCAGATTCTCTATTTCTTCTTCTTCTTCTTTTTTTTAATGTTTGTTTTTTGAGAGAGACAGAACATGAGCAGGGGAGGGGCAGAGAGAGAGGGAGACACAGAATCTGAAGCAGGCTCCAGACTCTGAGCTGTCAGCACAGAGCCCGACGCGGGGCTCAAACTCACGAGCCACGAGATCATGACTTGAGCTGCAGTCAGATGTTTTACCGACTGAGCCACCCAGCTGCCCCTCTCTCTCTATTTCTTCTTGATTCGGTTTTGGTAGTTTGTGTGTTTTTAAGAATTTGCCCAATTTCTCAGTGTTAGCGAATTTGTTGGCAAACAGCCATTCATATAGTGTTCTCCTATTTTCCTTTGTACTTCTTAAAGGTTGGTAGTAATAGCCCTTCTTTCCTTCCTGTTAGTATTTTGAGTCTCTCGCTTTCTCATTCTCTTCTCTGTTTTTTGGCAGTCTGCCTTTTTTTAAAAAAATGCAAGTAGTGAGTTTATTTTCTTTGATACAGAATTAAGGGGTTAATTTGATGCCAAGTCCCAAATGAGGTAAACGTGTAACATTTGCCTGTGAAAACTTCCCTTGAAACAGATCTTTGTGAACGTTATTGATGGTCAGATCAAAGAAACTAGTCAGTTCAAGTTTGTTCACAGAAATTAAAAAAAAAATGTTATGTGGGAAGTTTCGAAATGGCAATTCTATGCCAGAGCCATAATTACCAGGGGTGGGGGGAATACCGTCTCTGCTGAGAGTGTCAACATCACGTTACTACTAATATATCCACTTTATAGGAAGGCATGTGCATCTTGCAAAGAGAATGGATACAAACCTATTACCTCATTTTGGAAATGGACTCAGTTGCCTTATAGTCTCCAACAAGGTCAGTTGTCAAAATGAAAATTTGTCAATTTCACTGATCTCTGCAAAGAACCATCTTTTGGTTTTGCTGACTGTATCATTTTTCTACATTGCATTTATTTCTGCTCTAATTATTTATTATTTAGTACTTAATCATTTATTATCTCCTTCCTTCTACTTGATTTGTTTGCTTTTATTTTCCTAGTTTCCTAAGGTGAATGATCAGGTTATTTATTTTATTTTATTTTTTTATATATGAAATTTATTGACAAATTGGTTTCCATACAACACCCAGTGCTCATCCCAAAAGGTGCCCTCCTCAATACCCATCACCCACCCTCCCCTCCCTCCCACCCCCCATCAACCATCAGTTTGTTCTCAGTTTTTAAGAGTCTCTTATGCTTTGGCTGTCTCCCACTCTAACCTCTTTTTTTTTTTTTTCTCCCCCTCCCCCATGGGTTCCTGTTAAGTTTCTCAGGATCCACCTAGAGGGAAAACATAATGGTATCTGTCTTTCTCTGTATGGCTTATTTCACTTAGCATCACACTCTCCAGTTCCATCCACGTTGCTACAAAGGGCCATATTTCATTCTTTCTCATTGCCACGTAGTATTCCATTGTGTATATAAACCACAATTTCTTTATCCATTTATCAGTTGATGGACATTTAGGCTCTTTCCATAATTTGGCTATTGTTGAGAGTGCTGCTATGAACATTGGGGTACAAGTGGCCCTATGCATCAGTACTCCTGTATCCCTTGGATAAATTCCTAGCAGTGCTGTTGCTGGGTCATAGGGTAGGTCTATTTTTAATTTTCTGAGGAACCTCCACAGTGCTTTCCAGAGCGGCTGCACCAATTTGCATTCCCACCAACAGTGCAAGAGGGTTCCCGTTTCTCCACATCCTCTCCAGCATCTATAGTCTCCTGATTTGTTCATTTTGGCCACTCTGACTGGCATGAGGTGATACCTGAGTGTGGTTTTGATTTGTATTTCCCTGATAAGGAGCGACGCTGAACATCTTTTCATGTGCCTGTTGGCCATCCGGATGTCTTCTTTAGAGAAGTGTCTATTCATGTTTTCTGCCCATTTCTTCACTGGGTTATTTGTTTTTCGGGTGTGGAGTTTGGTGAGCTCTTTATAGATTTTGGATACTAGCCCTTTGTCCGACATGTCATTTGCGAATATCTTTTCCCATTCCGTTGGTTGCCTTTTAGTTTTGTTGGTTGTTTCCTTTGCTGTGCAGAAGCTTTTTATCTTCATAAGGTCCCAGTAATTCACTTTTGCTTTTGATTCCCTTGCCTTTGGGGATGTGTCGAGTAAGAGATTGCTATGGCTGAGGTCAGAGAGGTCTTTTCCTGCTTTCTCCTCTAAGGTTTTGATGGTTTCCTGTCTCACATTTAGGTCCTTTATCCATTTTGAGTTTATTTTTGTGAATGGTGTGAGAAAGTGGTCTAGTTTCAACCTTCTGCATGTTGCTGTCCAGTTCTCCCAGCACCATTTGTTAAAGAGGCTGTCTTTTTTCCATTGGATGTTCTTTCCTGCTTTGTCAAAGATGAGTTGGCCATACGTTTGTGGGTCTAGTTCTGGGGTTTCTATTCTATTCCATTGGTCTATGTGTCTGTTTTTGTGCCAATACCATGCTGTCTTGATGATGACAGCTTTGTAGTAGAGGCTAAAGTCTGGGACTGTGATGCCTCCTGCTTTGGTCTTCTTCTTCAAAATTCCTTTGGCTATTCGGGGCCTTTTGTGATTCCATATGAATTTTAGGATTGCTTGTTCTAGTTTCGAGAAGAATGCTGGTGCAATTTTGATTGGGATTGCATTGAATGTGTAGATAGCTTTGGGTAGTATTGACATTTTGACTATATTTATTTTTCCAATCCATGAGCAGGGAATGTCTTTCCATTTCTTTAAATCTTCTTCAATTACCTTTATAAGCTTTCTATAGTTTTCAGCATACAGATCCTTTACATCTTTGGTTAGATTTATCCCTAGGTATTTTATGCTTCTTGGTGCAATTGTGAATGGGATCAGTTTCTTTATTTGTCTTTCTGTTGCTTCATTGTTAGTGTATAAGAATGCAACTGATTTCTGTACATTGATTTTGTATCCTGCAACTTTGCTGAATTCCTGTATCAGTTCTAGTAGACTTTTGGTAGAGTCTATCGGATTTTCCATGTATAATATCATGTCATCTGCAAAAAGCGAAAGGTTGACTTCATCTTTGCCAATTTTGATGCCTTTGATTTCCTTTTGTTGTCTGATTGCTGATGCTAGAACTTCCAGCACTATGTTAAACAACAGCGGTGAGAGTGGGCATCCCTGTCGTGTTCCTGATCTCAGGGAAAAAGCTCTCAGTTTTTCCCCATTGAGGATGATGTTAGCTGTGGGCTTTTCATAAATGGCTTTTATGATCTTTAAGTATGTTCCTTCTATCCCGACTTTCTCAAGGGTTTTTATTAAGAAAGGGTGCTGGATTTTGTCAAAGGCCTTTTCTGCATCGATTGACAGGATCATATGGTTCTTCTCTTTTTTTTTGTTAATGTGATGTATCACGTTGATTGATTTGCGAATGTTGAACCAGCCCTGCATCCCAGGAATGAATCCCACTTGATCATGGTGAATAATTCTTTTCATATGCCGTTGAATTCGATTTGCTAGTATCTTATTGAGAATTTTTGCATCCATATTCATCAGGGATATTGGCCCATAGTTCTCTTTTTTTACTGGGTCTCTGTCTGGTTTAGGAATCAAAGTAATACTGGCTTCATAGAATGAGTCTGGAAGTTTTCCTTCCCTTTCTATTTCTTGGAATAGCTTGAGAAGGATAGGTATTATCTCTGCTTTAAACATCTGGTAGAACTGCCCTGGGAAGCCATCTGGTCCTGGACTCTTATTTGTTGGGAGATTTTTGATAACCAATTCAATTTCTTCACTGGTTATGGGTCTGTTCAAGCTTTCTATTTCCTCCTGATTGAGTTTTGGAAGAGTGTGGGTGTTCAGGAATTTGTCCATTTCTTCCAGGTTGTCCAATTTGTTGGCATATAATTTTTCATAGTATTCCCTGATAATTGTTTGTATCTCTGAGGGATTGGTTGTAATAATTCCATTTTCATTCATGATTTTATCTATTTGGGTCATCTCCCTTTTCTTTTTGAGAAGCCTGGCTAGAGGTTTGTCAATTTTGTTTATTTTTTCAAAAAACCAACTCTTGGTTTCATTGATCTGCTCTACAGTTTTTTTAGATTCTATATTGTTTATTTCTGCTCTGATCTTTATTATTTCTCTTCTTCTGCTGGGTTTAGGCTGCCTTTGCTGTTCTGCTTCTAGTTCCTTTAGGTGTGCTGTTAGATTTTGTATTTGGGATTTTTCTTGTTTCTTGAGATAGGCCTGGATTGCAATGTATTTTCCTCTCAGGACTGCCTTCGCTGCATCCCAAAGCGTTTGGATTGTTGTATTTTCATTTTCGTTTGTTTCCATATATTTTTTAATTTCTTCTCTAATTGCCTGGTTGACCCATTCATTCTTTAGTAGGGTGTTCTTTAACCTCCATGCTTTTGGAGGTTTTCCAGACTTTTTCCTGTGGTTGATTTCAATGCTTCATAGCATTGTGGTCTGAAAGTATGCATGGTATAATTTCAATTCTTGTATACTTATGAAGGGCTGTTTTGTGACCCAGAATGTGATCTATCTTGGAGAATGTTCCATGTGCACTCGAGAAGAAAGTATATTCTGTTGCTTTGGGATGCAGAGTTCTAAATATATCTGTCAAGTCCATCTGATCCAATGTCTCATTCAAGGCCCTTGTTTCTTTATTGACCGTGTGTCTAGATGATCTATCCATTGTTGTAAGTGGGGTGTTAAAGTCCCCTGCAGTTACCACATTCTTATCAATAAGGTTGCTTATGTTTGTGAGTAATTGTTTTATATTTTGGGGGGCTCCCGTATATGGCACATAGACATTTATAATTGTTAGCTCTTCCTGATGGATAGACCCTGTAATTATTATATAATTCCCTTCTTCATCTCTTGTTACAGCCTTTAATTTAAAGTCTAGTTTGTCTGGTATAAGTATGGCTACTCCAGCTCTCTTTTGGCTTCCAGTAGCATGATGAATAGTTCTCCATCCCCTCACTTTCAATCTGAAGGTGTCCTCAGGTCTAAAATGAGTCTCTTGTAGACAGCAAATAGATGGGTCTTGTTTTTTTTTTTTTATCCATTCTGATACCCTATGTCTTTTGGTTGGCGCATTTAGTCCATTTACATTCAGTGTTATTATAGAAAGATATGGGTTTAGAGTCATTGTGATGTCTGTAGGTTTCATGCTTGCAGCGATGTCTCAGATACTTTGTCTCACAGGATCCCCCTTAGGATCTCTTGTAGCGCTGGTTTAGTGGTGATGAATTCCTTCAGTTTTTGTTTGTTTGGGAAGACCTTTATCTCTCCTTCTATTCTAAATGACAGATTTGCTGGATAAAGGATTCTTGGCTGCATATTTTTTCTGTTCATCACTGTGAAGATTTTCTGCCATTCTTTTCTGGCCTGCCAAGTTTCAGTAGAGAGATCCATCACGAGTCTTATCGGTCTCCCTTTATATGTTAGAACACGTTTATCCCTAGCTGCTTTCAGAATTTTCTCTTTATCCTTGTATTTTGCCAGTTTCACTATGATATGTCATGCAGAAGATCGATTCAAGTTACGTCTGAAGGGAGTTCTCTGTGCCTCTTGGATTTCAATGCCTTTTTCCTTCCCCAGAACAAGGAAGTTCTAAGCGATTATTTCTTCAAGTACACCTTCAGCACCTTTCCCTCTCTCTTCCTCCTCTGGAATACCAATTATGCATAGATTATTTCTCTTTAGTGCATCACTTAGTTCTCTAATTTTCCCCTCATACTCCTGGATTTTTTTATCTCTCTTTTTCTCAGCTTCCTCTTTTTCCATAATTTTATCTTCCAGTTCACCTATTCTCTCCTCTGCCTCTTCAATCTGAGCTGTGGTTGTCTCCATTTTATTTTGCAGCTCCTCCTGGCTGTTCCTTAGCCCCTTAATCTCTGTAGCAATAGATTCTCTGCTGTCCTGTATACTGTTTTCAAGCCCAGCAATTAATTTTATGACTATTATTCTAAATTCACTTTCTGTTACATTGTTTAAATCCTTTTTGATCAGTTCATTAGCTGTCGTTATTTCCTGGAGATTCTTTTGAGGGGAATTCTTCCATTTTGTCATTTTGGATAGTCCCTGGAGTGGTGCGGAACTGCAGGGCACTTCCCCTGTGCTGTCTTGAATAACTTGCGTTGGTGGGCGGGGCCGCAGTCAGACCTGATATCTGCCCCCAGCCCACCGCTGGGGCCACAGTCAGACTGGTGTGTGCCTTCTCTTCCCCTCTCCTAGGGGCGAGATTCACTGTGGGGTGGCGTGGCCCATCTGGGCTACTTGCACCCTGCCAGGCTTGTGGTGCTGGGGATTTGGCGTATTAGCTGGGGTGGATCGGCAAGGTGCACAGTGGCGGGAGGGGCAGGCTCAGCTCGCTTTTCCTTCTGAGATCCGCTTTGGGAGGGGCCCTGCGGCAGCAGGAGGAAGTCAGACCCACTAGAGGGATGGATCCGCAGAAGCACAGTGTTCAGTGTTTGCACGGTGCAAGCAAGTTCCCTGACAGGAACTGGTTCCCTTTGGGATTTTGGCTGGGGGATGGGCGAGGGAGATGGCGCTGGCGAGCGCCTTTGTTCCCTGCCAAGCTGAGCTCTGTCGTCTGGGGCTCAACAACTCTCCCTCCTGTTGTCCTCCAGCCCTTCTGCTCTCAGAGCAGAGCTGTTAGCTTATAACCTTCCGGATGTTAAGTCCCGCTTGCTGTCCAAACACACTCTGTCTGGCCCCTCCGCTTTTGGAAGCCAGACTCGGGGGCTCTGCTTTGCTGGCGGGCTGCCCCTCTGCCTCGGCTCCCTCCCGCCAGTCCGTGTAGTGGGCACCGCCTCTCTGCCCTTCCTACCCTCTTCCGTGGGCCTCTTGTCTATGTTTGGCTCTGGAGAGTCCGTTCTACTAGTCTCTTGGTGTTTTTCTGGGTTATTAAGGCAGGTGTGGGTGGAATCTAAGTGATCAGCAGGACGCGGTGAGCCCAGCATCCTCCTACACCGCCATCTTCCTCCTCTCTGGATGCCTTTTATTTCTTTGTGTTGTCTGATTGCAGAGGCTAAGACTTCCAATACTATGCCGAATAACAGTGGTGAGAGTGGACATCCCTGTCTTGCTCCTGACCTTAAGGGGAAAGCTCTCAGTTTTTCCCTACTGAGGATGATATTAACTTTGGTTCGCTCGTGTATGGCTTTTATCATCTTGAGGCTATGATCCTTCTATCCCTACTTTCTTGAGGGTTTTTGTCAAGAAAGGATGCTGTATTTTGTCAAATGCTTTCTCTGCATCTATTGAGAGGATCATATGGTTCTTGTCCTTTCTTTTATTGATGTGATGAATCATGTTGTTTTGTGGATATTGAACCAGCCCTGCGTCCCAGGTATAAATCCCACTTGGTCGTGCTGAATAATTTTTTTAGTGTATTGTTGGATCCGGTTGGCTAATATCTTCTTGAGGATTTTTGCATCCATGTTCATCAGAAAAATTGGTCTATAGTTCTCCTTTTTAGTGGGGCCTCTGTCTGGTTTTGGAATCAGGGTAATGCTGGCTTCATAGAAAGAGTTTGGAAGTTTTCCTTCCATTTCTATTTTTTGGAACAGTTTCAAGAGAGAATAGGTGTTAACTCTTCCTTAAATGTTTGGTAGAATTCCCCTGGAAAGCCATCTGGCCCTGGACTCTTGTTTTTTGGCAGATTTTTGATTACTAATTCTATTTCCTTACTGGTTATGCGTCTGTTCAAATTTTCTATTTCTTCCTGTTTCAGTTTTGGTAGTGTATATGTTTCTAGGAATTTGTCCATTTTTTCCAGATTGCCCATTTTATTGGCATATAATTGCTCATAATATTCTCTTATTATTGTTTTTATTTCTGTTGTGTTGGTTGTGATTTCTCCTCTTTCATTCTTGATTTTACTTATTTGGGTCCTTTCCTTTTTCTTCTTGGTCAAACTGGCTAGTGGTTTATCAATTTTGCTAATTCTTTCAAAGAACCAGCTTCTGGTTTCATTGATCTGTTCTACTATTGTTGGTTTTTTGGTTTTTTTTGGGTTTTTTTTTTTTTTTTTGGTTTTGATAGCATTAATTTCTGCTCTAATCTTTATTATTTCCTGTCTTCTGCTGGTTTTGGGTTTTATTTGCTGTTCTTTTTCCAGCTCCTTAAGGCATAAGGTTAGGTTGTGTATCTGAGATCTTCCTTCTTTAGAAAGGCCTGAATTGCTATATACTTTCCTCTTATGACCGCCTTTGCTGCATCCCAGAGGTTTTGGGTTGTGGTGCTATCATTTTCATTGACTTCCATATACTTTTTAATTTCTTCTTTAACTGCTTGGTTAGCCCATTCATTCCTTAATAGGATGTTCTTCAGTCTCCAAGTATTTGTTACTTTCCCAAATTTTTTCTTGTGGTTGATTTCGAGTTTCATAGCATTGTGGCCTAAAAATATGCACGGTGTGATCTCGATCTTTTTGTACTTACATAGGACTGATTTGTGTCCCAGTATATGGTCTATTCTGGAGAACGTTCCATGTGCACTGGAGAAGAATGTATATTCTGCTGCTTTAGGATGAAATGTTCTCAATATATCTGTTAAGCCCATCTGGTCCAATGTGTCATTCAAAGCCATTGTTTCCTTGTTGATTTTTTGATTAGATAATCTGTCCATTGCTGTGAGCAGAGTGTTGAAGTCTCCTACTACTATGGTATTGCTATTGATGAGTTTCTTTATGTTTGTGATTAATTGATTTATATATTTGGGTACTCGCACATTTGGTGCATAAATGTTTACAATTGTTAGGTCTTCTTGGTCTATAGACCTCTTGATTATGATATAATGCCCTTCTGCATCTCTTGATACAGTCTTTATTTATTTATTTTATTTTTTTTTTTTTTAATTTTTTTAACATTTATTTATTTTTAAGACAGAGAGAGAGCATGAACAGGGGAGGGTCAGAGAAAGAGGGAGACACAGAATCCAAAACAGGCTCCAGGGTCTGAGCTATCAGCACAGAGCCGATGTGGGGCTGGAACTCACAGACTGCGAGATCATGACCTGAGCCAAAGTCGGACAGTTAATCAACTGAGCCACCCAGGTGTCCCATACAGTCTGTATTTTAAAGTCTAGATTGTCTGATATAAGTATGGCTACTCCAGCTTTCTTTTGTTGACCATTAGCATGACAGATTCATCCCCTTATTTTCAATCTCTAGGTGTCTTTAGGTCTTAAGTGGGTCTCTTGTAAACAGCGTATAGATGGGTCTTGTTTTCTTATCCATTCTGTTACCCTATGTCTTTTGATTGGAGCATTGAGTCCATTGACGTTTAGAGGGAGTACTGAAAGATATGAATTTATTGCCATTATGATGCTTGTAGAGTTGGAGTTTCTGGTGGCGTTCTCTGGTTCTTTCTAATCTTTTGTTGCTTTTGGTGTGTGTATATATATATATATATATATATATATATATATATATATATTTTTTTTTTTTTTTCATCTTTTCTCCCCTCAGAGCAGAGATTCCCCCTTAAAATTTCTTGCAGGGCTGGTTTAGTGGTGACAAACTCCCTTAGTTTTTGTCTGGGAAACTTTTTATCTCTTCTTCTGTTTTGAATGACAGCCTTGCTGGATAAAGAATTCTTGGCTGCATATTTTTCTGATTCAGCACACTGAATATATCCCACCATTCCTTTCTGGCCTGCCAAGTTTCTGTGGATAGGTCTGCTGCAAACCTGATCTGTCTTCCCTTGTAGGTTAGGGACTTTTTTCCCTTGCTGCTTTCATGATTCTCTCCTTGCCTATTTTGTGAATTTGACTATGATATGCCTTGTTAATGGTAGGTTTTTGTTGAATCTAATGGGGGTCCTCTGTGCTTCCTGGATTTTGATGTCTGTGTCTTTCCCCATGTTAGGAAAGTTTTCCGCTATGATTTGCTCACATAACCCTTCTACCCCCATTTCTCTCTCTTCCTCCTCTGGAACCCCTATGATTCTGATGTTGTTCCTTTTTAATGAGCCACTGATTTCTCTAAGTCTTAAATCGTGCTCTTTTGCCTTAATCTCCCTCTTTTTTTCTGCTTCGTTATTCTCTATAAGTTTGTCCTCTATATCGCTGATTCTCTGTTCTGCCTCGTCCATCCTTGCTGCCGCTGCATCCATCCGTGATTGCAGCTCAGCTATAGCATTTTAAATTTCATTCTGGCTATTTTTTACTTCTTTTATCTCTGCAGAAAGGGATTGTAATCTATTTTCGACTCCAGCTAGTATTCTTATTATCGTGATTCTAAATTCTGGTTCAGACATCTTGCTTGTGTCTGTGTTGGTTAAATCCCTGGCTGTCATTTCTTCATGCTCTTTTTTTTGGGGTGAATTCCTTCATTTTGTCATTTTGAAGGGAGAAAAGGAATTAATGAGGTAGAAAAATTGAAATTAAAAATTAAAGTTAAAAAATATTACAATTAAAAATTAAAAATACACACACACAAAAATTGAATAGATGATGCTAGATCGTAGGTGTGTTTTGGTCTGGGTATAGAAAGTGGTTTGACAGATTAGAGAAGCAAACAAACAAACAAAAAAGGGGGGGTGAGAGAAAGAAAAAAAAAGGAAATCGTTTGAGAATTTGAAAAAATGAATACACTAAAGTAGACTAAAGTACACAAAAGTAGAGAATATAGTAGAAAAAATTATAGAAAAATATTTTTTAATAAAAATTAAAAACAAATATGAATTTTTTCATTTTCTGTATTTAAGAAAAAAGAAAAGAAATGAAAAAGAAAAGACAAAAAAAAGAAATCGTTTGAAAATTTGAAAAAGTGAATACACTGTAGTAGACTGAAATAAAATGATGGGAGTAAGATAGAATTTGAGAAAATTTACATAAAAGCAAAAAATATAGTAATAAAAATTAAATAAAAATATTTTAAAAAGAAACTGAAAGTAAAAATGAAGTTTTTCTCTTTCTGCATTCAAGAAAAAGAAAAGAAATGAAAAAGAGAAAGAAAAAAGAAAGAAAAAAGGAAATTGTTTGAAAATTTGAAAAGGTGAATACAGTGAAGTAGACTAAGATAAAATGATGGAAGTAAAGTAGAATTTGAAAAAACTTACACAAAAGTAAAAAATATAGTAATAAAAATTAAAGACAGATATTTTTAATAAAAATTGAAAATAAAAATGAGTTTTTTCTCTTTCTGTATTCAGGAAAAGGAAAAGAATTGTAAAAGAGAAAAAGGAAAAAGAGAGAGAGAAAAAAATTGAATAGATGAACCTGCTAACAGATTGATGTAGGACTGAAATTGCTTCGTTTTCCCCTAGAGGTCAGTCCATACATGGACTGGCTCTTTATAGTCCATAAATTAAGCTGGCGGTGAGGTTTGTGTTCTTGAAGAGCGAACTTGGCCCAGTTGGGCAGAGCTCGGTGTAACATCTCCACTCTCCCCTAGATGGCGCTGCTAGCCTACTGGGGTGGATTGTTGCGGTGCTCGTTGGTGCGCGTGCGCGTGCGCATGCGCATGCGCTGGAGCGGTGAAAAATGGCACCACCCAGCCACCGAGTCTGTTCTCCCAGATCAGCAATCGCGCACCGGTCCTTCATCTTCAGCTCTTATCCACTCCCTGCTTTTCCACTCTCTGTGACCAGGCCCCAGGCAGTACCTCTCTCCCAAGTTCCGTCTCAGATGCAGCTGTCCTCCGCGGCCCCTTACCTCCGAAGGACTGCGGCTTTGACCCGCTCAGCCCCTCTGCGGGAGGGTCTCACGGAGCAAGGGCCGAATCAGCAATGGCCGAATGTCAGCTGCACCCAGGAATGCCCGCTGGACCCTGCTGTTGCCAGTGCTGCAGACTGCGGCCAGGTGCCAGCCCGCCCCCCCCCCCACAAAAAAAATCGCAAGACAGTATAGCCTCAGCATTTCAGGGACCATGGGAAATTGCAACACACATCTGACACCAGGCTTCACCCTCAACAACCTTGTCCCAGCACCAGTGAATGGCTGCCTTCTGGGGTCTGCTGGGACCAGGTGGCTTCAACCGTCTCTACCAAATGTCCTGCCAGCAGTGGAACTGCTTTCCCCGTGTGGCCTGAGAACCTCCCTGACCCCACTCTGTTCCTGGGGATTCACCTTTCCCACCAGTGCACCGCCAGGTATGGAGCTGAGGAGTTGCAGCCTTTGTGCTCCCCTTGTTTACAGTCTTCATGGAATTTAAACCCTCTCCTTTCTCCTTTCTTCCTTTTTAGTTTAGTCCCTGCGGCTGTTTCCAATTTTCCACTTTCTCTCCAGCTGCTTTTGGGGAGGAGTGCTTTTCCCGTATGCTCCCCCCCTCTGCAGTCTCCATCCTCTCTCCGCCCTCAGGGCTTCTTGCCCCCCAAGTTCAGCTCTTTGTGTCACGTACCTGCTGAATTCTGTGGTTCAGGTTGTGCAGATTGTTGTGTTAATCTTCCAATCAGTTTTCTAGGTGTGTAGGATGGTTTAGTGTCGGTCTGGCTGCATTTCAAGGACACGAGACACACAAAAAACTTCCATGCTGTTCTGCCATCTTGGCTCCTCCCCTAAAATATTTTTTTATCTGTAGTAACGATTTTGTCTTAAAATCTACTTTGTCTCATATTAGTATACCCATTCCAGTTCCCTTTTGGCTAAAATTTGTATGATGTGTCTTTTCATATCTTTTCAACTTACATGTGTATTTGAATATGAGGTGTGCTCTCACAGACAGCATAGAGTTGGATTTTATATATATATGAGACATATTTAATATATTAAATAATATCAACAAATAGTATTATATATAATTTATTATGTTAATATATTCATAAATAATATAGTTATATTTTATTATATATTAAGATCTGTCTATCAAAATTAGATATTTTTATTATTCATTCTATAAGTTTCTGCTTTTTAATTTGATTGTTTAATCTATTTACATTTTATGTAACTGCTGATAAGGTAAGATTTACATTTGTTATTTTGCTATTTGTTTTCTGTCTTTATTTTTTTTGTCCTTCTCTTACTCTGTTGCTGCCTTCTTTTGTGTTAAGTAAATATTTTCTAGTGTACCCTTTTACTCTCTTGTCAAAAGGCACAATTCTTAAAAGAAAAATTCGAGGGGTGCCTGGGTGGCTCAGTCAGTAAGGGTCCGACTTTGGCTCAGGTCATGATCTCATGGTTCATGGGTTCGAGCTCCACATTGAACCTGGAGCCTCAGAACCTGGAGCCTGCTTCGGATTCTGTGTCTCCCTCTCTCTCTGCCTGCCACTAATGCTCTGTTTCTCTCTCTCTCTCAAAAATAAATAAACATTTTTTTTTTTAATTTGGTAAGTTGAACATCGTCAAAATTAAAAGTGTTTACCTTTTCAAGACATGGTTAAGAAATTTAAAAGGCAAGCCAAAAACTGGGAGAAAATATTTACAAAATATGTATATCATAAAGGGCTTGTATTCTGAATATATTATTTGTAATTCAATATGAAGAAAACTAAGAAAAAAAAATGACCCAGTAAAAACCAATGGGTGAAGATTGGAACAGTCACTTTACCAAACAACACATATGGATAGCAAATAAAGGCCCGAAAATCTGCTCAACATCTTTAGCCACTATGGAAATGCAAATCAAAACTAGGAGATAAACATTACACATACTTTTGATGATAAAAATAAAAGACTGACAATATCAAGTGTTGCCAGGATGGGTGGTAACCAAAACTCTCCTAGAATTGCTGGTGGATGGCAATGGAAGACAGTATTCCAGCTCAAAAAAATATTCTAGCAGTTTCTTAGAAAGTTAAACATATACTTAGCGTATGACCCAACAGCGTCACTCCTGGATATTTATTCAAGATAAATGCAAATCCATGTCCACATGAAGACTTGAACATGAGTGTTCATAGGAGATTGATTGATTGATTGACTGATTTTTTTTTGAGAGAGAGGGAGTGGGAGAATCCCAAGCAGCCTCCACACTGTCAGCACAGAGCCTGACAGGGGGCTTGAACCCACAAACCGTGAGATCATGACCTGAACCAAAATCAAGAGCTGGATGCTTAACCGACTGAGCCACCCAAGCACCCCTGGAGTCTTATTCTTCATGGCCCCAAACTAGAAACAATCCTATTGTTCAACATTTGGTGAATGACTAAGCCAATCGTGGCATCTCCATAAAGGGAGTGTTTGCTCTACAATACACACGACACACACAGATCTTAAAAACTTCAGACTCATTGAAAGAAATCAGATGCAAGAGGGGCATATTTAATGATTCATTCCATTTATATGAAATTTCTAGAAAAAACAAAACGTTAGTGACAGAGGCAGACCACCAGGGGCCAGGAGAAGGAGGGCAGGGGTTGACTGAAAAGGGTCAAGAGGCTCCGGAGGAGTGAAGGACTTTTTCTAGATCTTCACTGTTGGGTTGCTTACAGGACTGTGTACATTTGTCAAAATTCAGCCTCCGTAAAGCAAACAGATATGACTAGCAGTCACAACATTAAAACAAGGGATGAGGAATAAATCTAACAAAAAGTACAGACCGCCATGAACTGTAAAGCCATGTGAAAGATTTGGCAGAGGCAGTTAATGCCCAGCAAATATTCCACATGCTTCCTCACGTACCACAGCCTCCTTGGCGGTTACGAGATGGCCAAGTGACAACAGACCATGAGAGGAAGTGAAGCATGTCTCTGCTGGACAGAAGTGGTCCACGATCACTCACCTCTTCCAGTTGCCTCTGCTCCTCCCACAGCATCTTGGACACCAGGGGTTCCAGCTGATATCAGTGAGGAGAGTGGCTGCCTGGCCTGCAGGGGGCTTTCCCTAAGCTGGAATAAACCCTCCTTGTGTAAGACCATTGAAATTTGGAGCTTTTCCTGTTGGGGCAGCTAAGTGCTAATTATCCTGATGGGTATATATATAGCTAGATAGATATAAAAAAAAAACACATTAAAGAAGACCCAGGTGTGGGGAAAGTTATACTCTGTTCATCCATAGGAATACAAATTTTAATAATAATGCTCATGTAATTTCAAATGAGAAGTCCATTGAATTCTTCATGCATCTTAACAAACTGATTGTACAATGTATATGGTAATACAAAGAGACTAGAATAGCCAAGACGTTCTTTAAGAGGAAGAAGGTGGGGACTCGCTCAACTAAATATCAACGTACTTTATAAAGCTATAGTAAGACAGGTACTGTTTGAACAAGGACAGGCAAGGACAGGTGCTGAACACAGAGCCTCAACATAGACCCAGAGATGATACATAGTGACATTGTAAATTAGTAGGAACAACTGGTTATCCATACGTGGTAAAAATGAAACTGAATTCTGTCCTGATACCATACCAAAGTTAAGATCAGGTAGGTTAAGCAACACTACACATTTTTGCAAATTAATATAGAAAAATATCTTTATAACATCAGAGGAAGATAGGTTTCTTAAACCAGCAAAAAAGACACTAAAGAAATACTAGACATTTTTTTAATATTGCTAAACTTGATCTCATTAAAGCGTAAAACTTCTGTTTATCAAAGAACACCAAAAAAAAAAAAAAAATGAAACTAAAAGCCATAAAGAGGAAGATGCTTGTAATACATCTAACGACCAAAGAATTTGTTCCCCAAATAGATGTGTGTGTGTGTGTGTGTGTGTGTGTGTGTGTGTGTGAAACTACTACAAATCAATAAAAAGATAATAAGAAATCAGGCAAAATACATTGAAAAAATATTTCTCAGAGGAGGAAATACAAATGGCAAATGGATATGTTAAAAAATATTCAACTGTACTAGTAATCAGGGATTTGCACATTAAAACATAATCAGGTGTCACTAGATTGGGAAAAATAACAAAGTCTGATGATTCCAATTATTGGCAAGAACGTGGGGCAGGAGTAAGTCATACCCTGTAGGTGGGAGGTATAAATTGTTAAAACCACTTAAAACTGTTTGGCATTATCTTGTAAAGCCAAGAGTAACTCACCCTATGACTCAGTTATTCTGCTCCTAGATACAGAATCTGGAGATCTTTTTACACTTCTTTATCCGGAGCCACAAAGAAGAATGTTTCTAGTAGCTGTGTTTGTAATAACAGGACCTGGAAGTAACCAGAATAGCCATCTCTAGAAGAATACTTATGAACATGGCATATTCATATATTGGAATGCGGTACAGCAGTGAAAATGAATTAACTAGCTCTATGCATCAACAGGGTCTCAACATTACAATATTGAACCAAAAAAAGCAAATTACTAAAGAATACATACAGCATGATACCACTGTGCAAAGTTCAGAATTTTACAAATGTATTCAGTGGTGTACAAATCGGAAAGGGCAGGCAATGAAAAGATAGATCATTTGCAAGGAAACTGAAAACAAGAAAATGAACTAAAACTCAGTTTGCTTTTTACGATCACCATCTATCAGCAATTCTGAATATTATTATTGATAACTGCCCCCCCCCCCCCAGCAAAGACAACTAGTTCCAATCCCTATCCCCCAACCTTGGTAAGCAACCAAACACATTGTTTAGACATGCTTTATTTTGGTAGTAAAAGTGTCAGGAAAAGTAAGGGGATCATAGTGGTACATGGTTGCTTTATCATATTTTTAATGTCTTATTTATGTATTTATTATGTGTTTATATCTTCTGTGTGTGTGAAATATTCCACCCTCAAGAGAAAGGGAATTGAGGAAGCAACATCAACAAGGGGCAGGGCGGGGTCGGAGAGGACCACTCTGTAGTGATGTCCTTGTCTAGAGCTATTGGTGGGGAGGAGGTGGGAGCCAGATTGTGGTGGAGGAAGAAGTGACTTGGAGGAAAGGAAATGAGGGTGGGGAACGGAGACAACTCTCAAGAAGTTTGGCTGGGAAGAAACAGAGTTGACGGAGGGATTTTATTCAACTTTTTAAGTGTTTTTTCAAAAATGTCAATCTGGCTTATCCCCACAAAGGCAGAAAGGGTGACTTCAGTCCTGCCCACCGCGATGGTAGCGGCACATGGAACCGAAGCCTGGGGTGTGGTGACACTTCTGGGGGTGGAGGGTGCTGCCTGTGTGGAGGGGAGGGAGGGTCTTATGGCCAGTGTTGTTCGGAATCGCTGGTAGATGGTGATGATGACAGATAAGAGAAAGCAACCTGGCGTTTAGTCATTTTTATTCTTGCTTTTAAATTCTTACAGACAACACCACCTTTCTTGCCTGCGCCCAGACAGACTGCTCCTGCCATCAGCCCCTTGGCATGTCACCACGGAGAGGGGCAGGATTGGAGTCTCCAGTGCCAGGTGTGCATCCTGGTCCCTGCACATTCTCGTGGACTGGTCTGGTCCAAGTTCCTCGCCCTGTTGAGTGTAGGTGCCCTTCTGCTCACTGTAACTGAGGTGAATTCTGAGTGGTCAGGGTTGTGTGGGTAGGAGAGAAGGGGAAATCACCAGCGCCTGGCACACGGTGGGTACTTACCAAGGGTCCTTTTGGAGTCAGGGAACAGAGAAGATCGTGATTGGTGTTGCCTGGGTCCCCCAGTGGAGCAGCAAGGCCCTGTGCTGTGCAGGTACCTGGGGTGATGCGTCCTGGGTAGGTAGGGGGGTGGATGGGGGTGAGTATCCTTGGGGCCGCTGAAGTACACGTCTGCCCCTCGAGGTTTGGCTGGACTAAATCACTCTTCTTCGAAAAGACTTCCCCAGAGCCTCAAAGGCCAGGCCTGTGTCCCACCTCTGCCCTCCCCTGGGTCCCTGAGGAAGTGCCTGCTGCCTGGGCCGCAGGGGGCAGTTGTCATGGGGACGCCAGGCCTGCCAAGCTGCCTCCTTAGCAACGGGACTCCGGGGCCGGTTACCATGGAAACAACATCCACTTGGCAATCCGTGATGGGGACCGGGTTCCCTGCCCTTTGCTGAGGGCTTTCCCCTCCTCCTGCAGGCGGCCACGTGGCAGTCCCCGAGCCCAGCAGGGAGCCCCGGGGACTTCACTTTTCCAGCCATGGATGGCTGCCTGTCCCCTACAGCAGGGTCGCAGAGCTGATAGGCACCATCTGTGGCCTGGGGAGAGTGGGGGCACCTGTCTGAGGGCTTCACAGAGAGTCTGGGGGCCAAGCCCAGGGCCCCCACCCCTCAGCAGGGAGTGGGTGCCACACCTCTTAACAGTGAAGCCACCAATCCTGAGTGCCCTCAGGTTCCCCAACCCACACGGCAGCGCAGCGGCTGTTCCCTGTCCTTGGCCATTCTGAAAGGCAATCCTCTGTCCTGGCCATGACACCTTACCCCCAGCCTGGTCACCTTTTGCCCCCCAGCCTCCCTCCAGTTGCTGAGGGCTCAGGCTAAAATGGCATTTCACTCTTCAGTATCCAACTGGAGTCCACATGCACACTGACTATCCTCCTGCCCCGATGGGGAGCACCAAGGAGCCCTAACAGCTGGGGTGGGAAGGGTCTGAGCCAGGGTCTCCTCCACCAGCCGACAAAGGACACTCACACACTCTCACACTCCTCCTTAATGACTCACCAGCCCGTAAACAGTGCACACCAGCCCCCACAGCCAGACCTCTCACACTCCCTTGCACATGTGACCCCTGCTCTGGGGCACAGATTTGTACACACAAGTGCCCCCGTGTGCTCTAGGGGCCATGTCCCACCGCCCACCACAGGCTGGCTCCTGAGCCTCCAGTATATCCCACTGACCTTACTCTCCAATCCCAATCCCTGACACCTGGAAAAAGACAGCATCTGCTGGAATTTTTTTATTTAAATAAAATATACAACACGGTGCATTTACCGTTTTCTGTTTTAAAAGTGGTAGATTTGAAAATTGCTTGTGGGGGATTGGGGATGAGTGGGCCTGCTGACTGGACCTGGCTTCCCCAGTCTCTGAGGAGTGGCTGGACGGGGTGAGAGCTTTTATAAAATGTGTGTGTGTGTGTGTGTGTGTGTGTGTGTGTGTGAAGAGGGTAGTGAGGCCAGGCCCTGATGGCAAGGGGGGTGGTCCTCACTCCTCATGGCCCTGCACCCTCCACCCCTACTCCTGTCCCCTCCCCCCACCTCATCACCTCCAGGATTAGACTGGTTTTGGATCGAGTCCTGTTCCCTTCCTTGGGGGGAGGGCGGGACAGGGGTGTGTGCAGAACTCACGTTGAGGCTGCCACTTAAATCCTTCCAGTTCTGAGAACTCCCTGGGCCTGAGGGGTATTCTCCTGCCCCACTAGAGACCAGGGCCAGGTGCTTAGTCTCCCCCCAGGATCCTTCCCCACCTTCTCTCCTGGATGACTGCCTCCCTGTCCCTGTGGCCCAACCATGGAGAAATTGGCCTGCCCTACATCCCAGGACGACTCAGGACAAAACCTGATGGTGACATCATTCTGGTTGGAGCATGGAGGGGGTTCCTGGATGGACAAGGCGAGACCAACCCTCCTCACTGTGTGGGTCCTGGCAGCCATATCTGCTCTTGCCTGATAGGCAGAGGCGGACCATTAATCTTGGCTCTGTTGTCCGGGAGGAGGAGCATGCTTCAGGAGGCACCTGAGCAACTTTCACGTTGGCCCCCCACTCTGAACCTGCTTCTGGCTCCCAGGTGCCTTCAGAATTGAGCCAATCCCCTTAGCCTCTCATCCAGGGCCTTCCCTGGATCTCCACCCAAAGCCCCTGACTCTACAACTGTTCGTCCACCTCAGTCTCGTCCTCACTGGGCGCTCCATCCCACCCCTACTCTCCTCTTCTTGACACTCCCCTTCTCTTCTCTTCCCTTTCCTTCCTTCTTCCTTTCTTCCCTCTGACACTTCCTCCTCTCAAGGCCTGGCTCAAGCCCACCACCGGCCACAGGAGGCCCTTCAGGAGGCCCAGGCACCTCCTGTGTCCTGAGATCATAAGATCCTGGAGCCCTCAGCTGAAGTTCTCTGAGCTCTTACCATAGCTTGTTGGAGCAATGGCTGGGCACATGAGGGATCAGAGGAAACATTTATTGAGCACCTACTATGGTGTGTGCCAGGCTCTGGGCTGAGCATTTCACATCTACTTTTCTCATCTGGTCCTCATAGGTCCTTGTGAAGCAGTACCATGATTATTCCCATTTTACAAGTGAGGTAACAGACTCAGAAAGGTCAGATAATTTGCCCAAGGTCATATAGCTAAATGGCAGGGCTGGGATTCGAACCCAGGTCTGATTGCTTCCAAAATCTGGTCTCTTCCCGCAGCACTACAATTGAAGACTCAGCCCCGCTCAACAATTGCTTATGGAAGGGACATAGGCTTTGGCCACAGGCAGGCGTGGATTTAAACCTCAGATCAGTCCTGGCTCTGCCACTCCTAGTTACAGGATTCTGGGAAAAATACAGCCAAACTCCGTTTCTTCACCTGTGAAATGGGGAGAATCAGAGTACCTACCTCATCGTCTTTGTGAAATTGAGGGAGTTAACATGTGTAAAGTGCTAAACCAGTGCTTGGCACAGAGCAGACTCAATAAACAGAAGTCCCCCTCACCTCCCACTGTACAGATGGGAAAATTGAGGGCCACGGAGGTGACAGGATGTGCTTGAGGCCCCACAGGGAAGGAGCAGTCTTCTGCCTCCATGTGGTGAGAGGTTGGGCTGAGACTGGATTTGAGACCAGAGATGGGGAGAAAGGGAGCCTGCTGAGAGGTCCTGGGGTCCTCTTCCCTGAGGACTGCAAAGAACACTTCCCCGAGACCCTGTGGTGTCCAGCCCGAGGGCCAAGGCGTGTTGCTGGATGTAAAGTGACCTGGGTGTCCTGGCAACATGGGGTTAAAATGTGCACACATGTGAGTGGCTATCTACATGGCTCTACAGAGCGCTACATAACTATACATATACACATCTTACATACATATACATATACATATACATGTTCATATACATATCTTGCTAAGTTTGCAGTAGAAAAAATGCAAGACTCTCAGGGCCCTGGCCCCATTTTTGTCTCAAGGACTCAGGCGACTGAGGCTCCCCAGAAATACATCCAAGGGCAACACTTTCCTACCCCCATAGAATGGGGCTCCAAGTTCACAGCTAGGGGGCTAGTGGTGCCTGTTGCCCTAAAACAAATACAATAAACAGATCTGCTCTAAGAACCCCAAACATGGGTCACCCCCACCCCGCCAAGCCCCAGAGACCCCACCTGCCTTCTTCTGGCTTTTGCCTTTTGGGCCCTGCCTGCTTCCCTCCCCCCTCCCTCCCTCTAGTGCTGTGTATTAAAATAGTCTATAAAAGCAAGTGACCAAAAATCTATAGCTCTAAGAATACCTGGTTATTTTCTGCTGTCTTTTTTCTGGTGTGGGTTTTTTTTTTTAAATGATAATTATTATTGTTATTGGTATATCTCCTAATCACAGTTAAACCTGAAGGAAGAAAGAAGGGAGAAAAAGGGAGAGAAGAGGGAGGGAGGGGCCCCAGCTCATAGATTGGACGGCAGTTTGGAGCGCACCGGCTCAGACCTGGCCCCAGGTTCCCTCTGGGGGGCAGCAGTCAGAGGGGGGGCCCCAGAAGAGGCGGCTCTTGCCCCAAACAAAGAAAGAGGGGGTGGCAAAGAACCTGAGGATGTCTTCCGAGGCAGAGTGACATGCTGGCCGGGGACGGCACCATAGGGCCTCCCCGGGGGACCGAGGCCCCCGCTGCCCCCGCTGGCGCCCCCAGCTCTGGGGACCAGCGGGAAGGCAGCCACGGACTCCCCCGAGGAGTGCGGAGAGGCTCTGCGGAGAGTCTGCGCCCCGTCCTGGGGCAGGGCCGGCTGAGAGGCTGAGATGAGCTTGAGGTCCTGGGTGAGGCGGCCTGGGGTGAGGGGTGGCGTGCCCCGGCGCTGGGGGACCTGGGGGGCCGGGGGGCTGGATGCGGGCGGCAGGAGCAAGGAACCGTGGGAGCCAGAGGCCCGAGGGGGGGCACTTGGGAAAGTTCTCGGGGGGCCTGGGCTGTGGCCAGGGGGGCTGAGACCTCCGCGGGGTGTAAAGGCTACGGGAGAAGCCCCCCCAGAGGCCCCGGCCACGAAGGACAGGCGCTCCGGTTGCCGCGGGGGCGTCTCTGGCGTACTTGGTGGGCCGGCGGCCAGACCTGGGGACAGCTCCCCGGGAGGCTGGCCCAGCTGCCCGGGGCTGGACGACGGGGACCGGGATGAGGGCGGGGGCGGCAGGAAATGCTCCAGGAGTCCCAGGCCCCCCCGGGCCCCCGGCAGCGGCGGCGGCGGCTGGTTGGCCTGCGGCGAGCGGGCGCCGGGCTGCAGCGGGGTGAGCAGCGGAGAGTCGGACGAGGACAGGGAGCCGCCCAGCGCCTTATGGAAGTGGCTGAAGCCGGCGGCGGTGGCGGCGGCGGCGGCGGTGGCGGACGGCGTGGGAGCCGGGGAGGAGCCGCCGAGCCCGGGGGGCGGGGAAGAGCTGGACGAGGGCAGCAGGGGGCTCAGGCCCGCGGGCGCGGAGAATCCGGCCAGCTGCTGGATGTGGAAGGAGGAGGAGGACGGCGTGTCCACCTGCGACGGGCTGCTGGCGGGCGAGGCGGAGCCCAGCGCCGACGGGATCAGGGACTGCAGCCGCTTCAGGTGCCTGGGCGTCTGCCCCGCCCCGAGGCTGCCTAGCCCGGGGCCGGGAGGAGGGCGGAAGATGGCAGCGGGCAGGCGGGGGTGGTGGGTGAGCGCGATGGCCACCGAGGTGGTGGCCGCGGCGGCCTGCAGCGGCGCCTGGATCAGCGGGGTCCAGATGACCGGCGTGGGGGTCGGGGTGGCGGAGGCGGCGGCCTGGACGCGGTGGGCACAGTGGGCCATCTCGCGGTCGTGCTGCACGATCTGCTGGATGATCTCGTTCTCCTGGTAGTTGAAGACGCCCGAGTTGAGGTCGTGCTGGACTTTGTGGAGGAGGATGGAGTTCTTCTTGCCTGGGCCGCAGAACGAGAGCAGGGGCTCAGGCCAGAGCAGGAGGCAGGGTTGGGGAGGGGGGAGGCCCCAGCCCAGCCGCCCTCTTGCCCGGCCCCTCACCAATGCGGTCCAGGCGGTCCAGGGCCACCGTCTCAAAGGCCCGCCGCATCATGGGGTACTCCTCCAGCACCTCGTTGAAGTTGTCCACGCTCAGTGAGTAGAGGCGACAGTAGGTGTCAGCCCTCACGCTGGCCGTGCGCCGGCCCCGGGTCAGCAGGCAGATCTCTGCCAGGACAGCAGGAGTGGGGAGGGAGCTGGAAGGGGCCTCCTGCTAGACCCCGACCTGGGTCCCCACTGTCTGGTACAGAAGCTTGACAGTCACAAGACTCCATCCCCGGCTGTGACCGCACTAGATGTCCCCCAGTGGGTGCCAGGCTCTTCCAGTTCTGGGACCCCTATACTGGGCCACAGACACCCACTTCCAAGCAGTGGCCACGAGGGGCTCCAAACATCATCCTTTGTGTCTCTCCTGTCCATTCCCCTGTCCCCCCCAGGGCTCCCCGGCCGCCTCACCTCCAAAGTAGGAGCCATCTGCCAGCTTGGTCTCCTTGTTGCCCTTGGTGAGCACACTGACCACACCGTGCTGGATGAAGTACATCTTCTTGCCAATGGTGCCTTCTCGGATGATGTAGTCCCCTGGCTGAAACACCTCGAAGCGCAGCTTGGTCAGCATGGATGTCACAAAGTTAGGATCCGCATTGGCAAACAGTGGCATGGAGGCCACCAGCTTCCGGCAGTTAAAGTTGATGATCTCCTGCTCCCCAGACAGGGTGGGTGGGGAGAGAGGGAGAAGGTGAAGGAGCCACCCAGCAGGAAGGAAGCTCCCTTCCCAGACGCCCCCACCCTGCTCACCTCCCTCAGTGGCTCGCTCAGCTCGCCCAGGATGCTCTCCTCATCGAACATCTTGCCCTGGTAGCGGTGCTCATAGTAGTCATGGATGCGCTGTCGGGTGTCGGGCGGGAGCTTGTGGAAGGACATGTACTGCTCCACCTGCTTGTACTGAGCCCCGGGAGAGAGGGAGAGGGCGTCACCTCCTGATCAGCCTCGGTCCTGCTGGTGACCAGAGCTGGCACTGACCCTGTGGGCCTTCTTGGCTGTCCCTGGCTCCTTGAGATTGAGATCCTTGGTGTGGGTGTGCCCCAAACAATGGCCCTGACTCCCAGCTGCTTGGGGTGGGGGAGGGCTCCATCAGTGTGTTCAATACTATGGAGATGGCCGGGGTCAATAGGGACTGTCCAAAGCCTACTTACAGGCCAACTGACCAGGAGATCAGTCAAGTTTCCTCTGCACATGGGTCTTTTCTGTGTCACACTATGGACCAAGGCTATGGACCAAGGAGGCTTCACTGACCCTGGAAGGAACTCTTTCCCACCAGTGGTAACACTGGCATAGGCAGCGGGGCTGGGCTGCAATGGGTTAGGAGGACTGGAGGCTGCAGTCATGATGCCTGACCCGTCATATGGCGTGCATCCAAATGTGGCCCCAGCTGGGTCCAAGTCATTTTGTTGAAGACTGACTCTAGCCCACGGGAGGGCCAGAGTAGAGCAAGGTCCTTAATCAGAGGTTGGGGATAAGAGATTTGTGAGCCTATGTGCCCAGGGCTCAAACTAATAAGAAATGCTCCTGCCCACCCAGAGGTGAAGGATGGGTGCTGCCCCAGCCATCCTAGGACTGTGGGTGGAGAGTAGGGGTCCACAGGAGCATGGTAGACAGAAACAGATTAGGCAATTAATAAATTTTTCCCACACTGAGATGTCAGGGAAGTTTCTCTACCCCAGGAACAAGCAGATTAGGGGAGCCTGTTCTCATACATTAGTACTTCCAAGAGGTGGGGTGGGGGGGTACACAGTGTGGCTACAGATAGATGCCAATAGACAACTGAGAGCTGGGAGATGAAGTTTCCTAAAGTTCTTCCAGCCAAGCTGGCTCTGTCTGCTCAAAGTTGTACCCAGCCCCAGGGGACAGAACAGCTAGAGCTGTATCTTAGAGAATTCCCCATGCCTACAGAATCAATAGTGGTGAAGAGGCAAGGTCTGGAGACAGGGATGGAGTTAGAAGGTTGCTGAAGTGGTCCACGTGAGAGCTAGTAGTGGGGACAAAGGGAGGTAATACATTTCAGAGAGATTTCAGAGAGAGATTCAGTGAATCATATTGGAGAGCCATTAGCTAAAGAAGAAAATAAAGACAACTCTCAAATGGAAAGCCACAAGAGGCTTGACTCTGCCCTAAAATGAACCCTGGTGCTTTTTCTGAACTGTCCCTGATTGTAGTCCCGGACTGAGCCCCAATCCTGGCCACACACTGAGCCTTCAGCCTGGTCACACACTCGACCCTAATCCTGGTCACACACTGGGCCCTCGCACTGATCCTGCAGTGAGCCCGATCCTCGTCACACACTGAGTCCTGCCCTGGTCACAGGCTGGGCCCTGACGCTGGCCCATATGGATTCCTCACCCGGCCCAGACTAAGCCCTGGCCTTTATAATCCAACTCCTTCTGTCCTTCCCCTTTCCAGCCCCCTCATTCCTAATCCAGACCCTTTGTTCTACTCGGGCTGATTTCTCTCCCACCCATCTACATACCTTTGCTGCTGCTCATCATGACGACTGCCCTAGAATTCTACTCTTCTACCTTCTCCTTCCTCTGCCTTCCCAAACTGACCCTCCCACCCTGCCCTGGCTCTGCAGGCTCTTCTGAGCTCTCCTTTTGGCAGCATGGGACCTGGGCCGCCATCTCTCGGTCACCCCACCAAAGGACAGCACCTGGAGCAGGCAGGCAGCCAGTTAATCCATACATACTGAGCCCTGCCATGTGCCTGACACTGCGAATTCAATGGGGATGGAGAGACCTGGGTCCTGCCCTCACAGAGCCACAGCCTGGATAGGGAAGAGGGGACGCTAAACAACCGATCACACAGATTAATTAAGCAATGGCAGGCGTACCAAGTGTGGCGAAAGGGAATTAGAGGGCATGGTGGGGTCACATGATGGGTGGGGTCACGGAAGGCTCACCACGGAGGCCAAGTGCAGGCTGAGAGGTGGAGAAATGGTCAGGTGAAAAGGAGAGAGGAGAGTTCCAGGCTAGTGTTTGAGCCAAGGCCCTGTGGCAGGACATGTGTAAGGCCCTGGCATGGCTGGAATAGAGGGCTGTGGGCCCATGGCTTGATCCGGGCATGAGAAGGGCAGGGGCCAGGGGTGCCCAGATGGCTTAGTTGGTTGAGCATCCAGCTCTTGATTTCAGCTCAGGTCATGGGATCGAGCCCTGCATCGGGGGATTCTCTCTCTCCTTCCCTCTCTGCCCCTCCCCCACACAATCACACACACTCACTCTCTCACTCTCTCTCTCTCTCTCTCTCTCTCTCTCTCTCTCTCTCTCAAAAATAAAATAAATAGGGGTGCCTGGGTGGCTCAGTTGGTTAAGCATCTGACTTCGGCTCAGGTCATGATTTGACGGTTCGTGGGTTCGAGCCCCGCATCGGGCTCTGTGCTGACAGCCCAGAGCCTGGAGCCTGCTTCAGATTCTGTGTCTCCCTCTCTCTCTGCCCCTCCCCTGCTTGTGCTCATTCTCTCTCAAAAATAAATGAATAAACATTTAAAATAAATAAATAAAATAAAAACATTAAAAAAACAGAAAAAGGAAGGGCAGGGGCCAGATTATGCCCCTTAAAGGCCAGGCTGAGGAAACACACCTCAGAGTTCCTCTGCATGTAGGAGTAACGTGAAGACTGTAACAAGTTTTAAGCAGGGTGATGTGATCAGCTTTACCTTTTTTAAATGCCTGCTCTGCCTGCCACGTAGAAGATGGAGTAGAAGGTGGCGGACGGAGTCCACTTGGCCAATAAATATTGAATGGCTTGCTCTGTGCTAACACAGTCTTAGTGGTTGGCAGGTACCATTCGCTCCTCGTAAATGCCATGATATGACTGACCCCTTCTAATGTCCCCATCTTACAGATGAGCAAATGGGGCGCAGAGACGTGAAGGGACATGCCCGCGCTCCACGGACAGCTGGTTATATCATTTGGGCCCCACTGCACAGAGGTGGCCGTAGAGCATGGTGACGGGGGTAGCACTGAGGAAGACGGAAGACAGGGAGGAGTAGAGAGCAAGGCCTGAGCCACCAGGGACCCAATGTGTGACAACTGGGAAAACACGCCAGCCACGGAGAGCAGCAGAATCGGCCAGAGAGGGAGGAGGAAAACCGAGGGTGTACGCTTACGGAAACCAAGTGCGAAGCCAGGGAGGGAGAGGTAACTGTCTAATGCCACTGACAAGCTGGGCGAGATGAGGACCCAAAGGAGCTATTGGCTTTAGCAACGCAGAGGGCACTGGTGAACGTCAATTTAATGGGCCGAGATATGGATTCGGCAACCGGAAACAATGTGGGGGGTTGTTTATTGTAGGAATTTGTTCCACGAACAGGAGGCAAACTAAAAAGTTAACAGGCAAAGCCAGATGATGGTAGAGGACAGAACACGTGGGGGGCCTGGTGGGGACCCACTGGCTGCCAGCCTGTGCTCCCTGGGAACCAATGGTCAGGTTCTCTCGAGAGCGCCCAGGATGGACCACAGCTTTCTGACCTACCTTTTCCTGGTACTGGCGCCGGGAGGAGTCCAGGGACTGGATGAGGGCGGTGGCATGGCCGATGAACATGGCGTAGCAGGTGGCGCCCACAATCATGCTGAGCATGGTGAGCCAGACGTCCGACATGCCTACAGGTGCCTGCCGTCCGTACCCAATGCACAGCATGTGGCTCATGGCCTTGAAGAGGGCATAGGAATACTGCTTTCCCCAGGAGTTGTTCTGTGGACAGATTGTGGGGTGGGTAGTGAATGGCCCGTCCTCTCATTAGCACCTAGAAAGATCCTTGCCACCTTCTGCTCGTCAGCCTAACTCTTTCCCAGTGTGTGAGCCCTGGGCTTCCAACCTGGCTGTTGGCTGAAAGCCTTGGGTGAGGGACAGGAGGTCCACGCTGGCAACCTGTGGTGACAGTGAGTCCCCGACTTGGGCCTTTCCCTTGTTATCAGGGACAGGGATCAGACCGGCAGCCCCAGCAAAGGGAGGGGAGCCAGCCTCTCAGCCCCCATGGGGCAGCCTGGAGCCCCTCCCCCACCCAGCAGCCAAAGGCTCCAGGCCGAGCCACCCTGCTGTCCTCTGCTTGCTGAAATAGCCCTATCCCCCAACCAAATGACTGCCAAGTGAAGCCCATTTCCCCACTGACCTCAATTATAAAACCAGATACACTTCCCCTGGGGGGACAAGCTCTGGCAGCCTGAGCCAAAAACACTGCCCTCGTTTTGGGTGAGCAAAGTTTAGGCGCCGCAGAGCTAACTCGCCTCCTGGGTGAGCCCCGCCAGAATCAGTCCAGGGCTGAGGCCACTAGTTGTCCTCCCCCATCGGGAGGTGGACTGTCTGGAACACACAATGCTTGGGGGCAGGAGAAGGGAGAAAGGGAGCGAGAGAGGCTCTTGGCTATTTTTGTCTCCAAAGCCACTCAGTGTCTCAAGGAAGTCTCTGTGTGGGAACGCTGGGCGCAGAAGGACCATCTCCCGAATTGAGTGCATGTGTGGGCCTGTCACCCTCACACAGAGGAAACTGTCCCAAAAGAGGAAGCTGCCAGATGAACCCCAGCACCTGCCACCTCCCCAGCGCCTCCCTGTTCACACAGCGAGTGTGTGAGCAACAGTGTGCACGACCTAGTGCGGAACCCACCGAGCCCCTGCCCAGAGCCCCAAACCCTTCCACGGTCACCAGGCTGTTCTTAGCACCCAGAGAAAGGCACAGGAGCTGCGTGCCGTGTTCAAGGTCACTCAGAATGGTCCTAGACAAAGCCGAGCTGGTCTGGTGGTTCTCAGTCCAGACCAGGTTGGGAGGTCAGCGGGGCTGATCCAGGGGTGCTGGCCTGTGGTCCGGGCCTGGGGAAGTGGGGTGGCCCCCAGCTGCCTCTCAGTCAGGGCTTCTGGCCTTACTGTAGAACCTCTGGGGACCGGGAAATTCAATCCATATGGCCGATTCATTTACACTTAGCTCATCAAAAGGCTGTTTTGTAAAGGCCTATTTGATGCTGAAAGATGCCTCAGGGTCTCTTTCACCTCTTTCAAAGCTGGTTTTTTGTCCCCTGGGGCCCTGGGGATTTGCCAACAGACCAAACCAACTGACTGGAGGAGGAAGGCAGGGGTTCGCCAGACCCACAGAAATGCTCACAGGTCCAGGGGTCCCCACCCCGCCTGGTGCCCAATCTGTCCATGGGAGGCTGGGGGACTGACTCTACGCTATGGCTTCCCAGCCCCAATTCCATCTTCCCTCACCCACCACAGGGTTGGTGGTAGGGAGGTGGTAAGTCTTCCCAGCTGAGGGCCCCACCTATGAGCAGCAGGTGTGTATCTGGCGGCGGGGGAGGAATGGGGGGCAGGGGACAGCCCAGCTCAGCTGCTGGAGCAGAAGGAGGCCCTGTGTGATCTGGGAGTCCGGGCATTGCCAACAGCGCCCTTCATAGGGTTTCCCTTTTCTTGGGTTCCGCTTTTAGGACTAGTCTGTCTCTGGGGAGCAGAGGTAGGACAGGAGCCCCCAGCCCAGCTTTGCCACTCTTGAGATAGTCTGAGAAAGGCCAAGGTTTCGTCTCCCTGGGTGAAGTTGGGACGAACACGAAGCTCCCAGCCGTGCTGGATGCTGTAAGAAGGCACAGGTAACCGCATGCAGCCCAGCGCTCTGGGACCGACGGATACTGGCTAGATCCATGCGCCCTTGGGCACCAGGCTGGCACCCCAGGATCCTACGTGTGGGAGCTCAGGAGTCCCAAGCCCTAGACCTACTCTGCCCACCTGTGCCTCACTGGCTCCCCTCTTCCCAACGCCCAGAGGGAGGGCTGAGCCGCACGCTCACCACCATGTTGTTGATGGACACCCAGCAGTCGTCGGGGAAGTCCTGCAGCATGGGCACCAGGAACTGCAGGCAGCCGTCCCAGTGGCAGAGCAGGAGCATCATGCCGATGAGATTTACTATGCGCACCACGGCGCTGGCCAGGTCGTAGGTCATGTGGAAGATCTGCAGGCAGAGGGCAAGAAATTGGCCTGGATAGGTGGGCGGTCAGGAGGGGTCTCAGCTCGCCCCTGCAGCTGCTTGAGGGCGCCGCTCCACGTGGACTTGGCAGAGCACCGGGCTGGGTGCAGGTGCAGGCTGTGGCAAGGGTGGGAAGGTGTCAGGCTGGGAGCCGGAAGCACACGGCAGGCTGTAGGGCCCCAGAGGGATGCCTCCTGGGTTGTGGGGGCCTCCCACGGGAAGTCCAGCCATCCAGGCCGATATGCGAAGGGAGGGCATCCGGAGCCCCATAGACCCCAAAGGGTGCAGAGAAGCTGCTTCATCTGCTTGCCTAGGCCGTGAGGACACCAGGGAGGAAGCCAGAGCCAGCGTGAGCCTCCTCCGGGGACCAGAGTCTGCAGTCTGGCCAGGGGCATGGTGCTTCCCTAAATCTGCCACTAGATGCTGAGGACCTACCAGGGGCAGTGGGCTCTGCTTAAGACAGCCACGGAACTGAAGGAGAAGCAGCACAGACACTCCAAGTTCACACAGACCTTGATCCCAGGCCCACTTCCACCCCATTCCTAGCTGTGTGACCTTGAGAAAGTCCCTGACCCTCTCTGAACATGCCTTCTCATCTGGAAAATGGCAATAAAAATTCTTACCTGGATGGATTGTCAAAAGGATTAAATTATACATATAAAGTGCTTGGTACTGGCTATAGAAGTGTTCTATAAATTGCAAACCATTATTAATTGATAAGTGGTTAATAATTAATCTTTATGATTAGTTAATATGTGGTCGTAGTAATGCTCTCCCGTATCGTTTAATAAAGCACAGCACCCTCTGCCTGGGTGGCTCAGTCAGTTAAGCGTCCGACTCTGGATTTCAGCTCAGGTCAGGATCTCACAGTTCGTGGGTTCGAGCCCCTCACCAGGCTCTGCGCTAATGATGCGGAGCCTGCTTGGGATTCCTCTCTTCCCCTCTCTCTCTTTCTCTCTCCCCCACTCATTCTCTCTCTCCCCCCCCCCTCAAAAATAGATTAAATTAAAAAACATAAAAACAAAATAAAATAAAGTACAGCCCCCTCAACCCCAGCCCAGTGGCACCCATGCATCCCCACTCTCATGGCTTCTAGTGAGAGGCTGAAGCATGGGTGGGCGGGGCCAGGGTGGGCACATCAGCCCAGCACCCCCCGCCCACCACCCTCCTTCCAGAGCTGCTGCTTCGTCTGGTTTCAACAGGGCTCACCATGCTGACAGGGCAGTGAGGGGACGGAGAGATGGAAGGAAGTCTGGAGGGAGGTCTCAGGAAGTTCTGGCCTTGCCTCTGGCCTGGGAGGCTCTGGGGACAGCATGGGGTAGACTTTGGTAGCTGGCGGCAGGATATTCTGATACTAGCGACCTCAGTTTCCCCTTCTGAAATGTGGGCCTAGTTTGGGTCTAGGTTCTGAAAAGCCGAACACGAATCCTACTTGTCCCTCATCTCCAGGGTTGTGCCCGCCCGTGGCTCCCTTAGTCGCATGACTCTGGATATTCCAGCTGAAAAGGCTGTGGAGCCTTTTCAGGAGGAAGCGGACCTTGGAACGGCTGGTGGAGGGTGGTGCCGCACCACCCCCATGGCCCCAGTGACAGAGGGACAGTAACACCACACCTGAGTGTGGGCACGTGGTCCCACAGCCACCACCTCACTTAAACTCACCCTTTGCTGAAAATATCATTAATCCATTTTACACCAAGGCTCAGAGAAGTAAAGGGATTTGCCAAAGTCATGGTGGCAGCGGAAGAGGCATTATCTGAAGATACCAGGGCTGCCTGCAGATTAGTGCGTTGGCCTGGTGAGGGAGGGGCTGTTTTTGGTGGCTCTGTTTGGCAGGTGAGACAACTCAGACCCCAAGTGGCTGAGTGATGTGGCTGGATTCACACAAGCAGGACCCAGGGCTAGCCGGAACACCCCGGCATCTCGCCTCCGCAGCCCAGTGCACAGACAGAGCCGTGTGTGCTGCAGCCTGGCCCCACGGGGGCCCCAAACCGGCCCCCAGTCCTCAGTGTGCCAGCTCCCAGCCAAACCGATACGTTAGCGTAAGGAGTGGCAGGCACTAGCGACCGGGCAGGGCGGCTTGGGACTGGGGTCTCGGAGGTGGAGCAGGCCTGAGCACAACACCGGTGCCTCTGGCCATCGGTCCACTGCCAGCTGTGCCCTGGGACCCGGATCCCGAGCCCAGGAAGCTCCTCAGCCTCTCCCCACCGTTCCCCGCAGCTCCTGAATACCAGCACCACATCCTGGGCTCTGAGGGGAGATCCCCCTCCCGGCCCTTTCGTGCTTAGGTGAACACAACAGCTCTATGACCTTGGGCAAGTCACTAAACTTTCAAAGTCTCAGTTGACCAGGATGCCACCAGCTCTCCAGACTCAGAGGCTGGCAAGTGACGTGGGACCATCCGGTCTCAGAAATGGCCAGCACCTGCCCTCATGTCCCACCACATCTCAGCCTCCCCTCAGCTAAGACGAGCCAGGCATCTGCCCCCCATTGCTCAAGGTTGCTAGAGAAATTAAACTGGCTACGAAAGTCCCCTGGGCCCTGAACACAACACAGGTGGGGTCATTATTACGAAGCTCCTTCATTTCCCGGCTGCTACAGACTAGATGTCTGTGTCCCTGTGAAATTCATATGTTGAGGCCCGAATCCCCACTGCGATGGGGTCTTTCGAAGGTGATTAGGTCGTTAAAGTGGCACCCTTATGGATGGGGTCAGGGCCCTTAGAAGAAGAGACATGAGAAGGAGGATCTCTCTCCACCCTGTGAGGACATAGCAAGAAGGTGACCATCCACAAACCAGGACGAGGGCCTTAGGCAGAACCCAACCACATTGGCACCCTGGTCTGCTCTCCAACCTCCAGAACTTCGGGGAATCACTGTTTGTTAAGCCCTGACGTCTGCGGTATTCTGTTATGACAGCCTGAGCTGGATGGTACCTACGGTGTCTAGGGCATAGAGTACTATGTAGTATATGCTGCAGAGTATAGTAGACTATATAGTATGTGGTATATAAAACAGTACTTGAGCTGAAGGAGGCCTTGGACCCCTTTTAGAAAGCGTCCCAGGGGTGCCTGGGTGGCTCAGTCGGTTAGGCCGCCAGTTCTTGATTTCGGCTCAGGTCATGATCTCGTGGTCATGGGATCAAGTCCCACATTGGGCTCCATGATCCTCTCTCTCCCTCTGCCCCTCCCCCACTTCTCCTCCCTCTCTCTCTCACGCTCAAAAAAAAAAAAAGAAAAAGAAAAGAAGAGAGAAGAGGAGAGAAGAGAAAAGAAAAGAAAAGAAAAGAAAAGAAAAGAAAAGAAAAGAAAAGAAAAGAAAAGAAAAGAAAAAGAAAAAGAAAAAAAAGAAAGCAAGCAAGCATCCCAGACTGGGGCAGCCCCTGAAAACTTTCCTCTACATGAATCACTTTGGGCCTTAGAGACAGAAGTATCAGGTTGGCACGTTTTTATGCAGTACTTTCTTTTCCTTTGGCATCATCTATGTTTTTTGTTCCTTCGTGGCGAATTTTCTTCCAGGATCAGGTGCTTGTCTAGCTTTGGCTTTATCGCGACCTCAGCAACGAATATGGCAGAACACATGGTACGATCTCAGGAACTGAGAAGTGCTTAGCGACAAGGGTAAAGGTGAAGGTGATGATGACAGTGATGGGATGACTGCGATCAAGGCTGCCACACGTGTATATGGTGGTGTTAGGGAAAGGCCCCACTCTGGGCAGGTGCAGCCTGCCTCTGACCTTGCGGGAAGAAAACGGTGCCTTTTCCTGCAGGTGGGCACAGGCTCATGTGTCCTGCACAGAGCACAGTGGTGGTGGTGGTGCCAGTGTCGGGCTGAAGAAGCATGTGGATGTAGGGAAGGCCCACGGGGAGGCAGGGAGTGTGCTGGGAAGCGGTGGGAGGGTGGGAGTTTTCGGTGGGGGTGAGGGGTATTGTGGCTGACTGCACCAACGTGGCAAAATCTGAGCTTCCTGCCAAGAGTTGGGTCGGGGGTACATCCATTCAGGCTAGGAGGGCACCCAGGTGGTAAGGTCACTCGCCCCGGCCCCGACACTACGGCACCCAGGTGTGGTTGCCGAGAGTAAGGCTGGACGTTGCTGGGAGAGGCTGCTGAACACTTGTGTGTCCCTGCTGTGGGCTGGAGCCACAGGCCACCCGCAAGTCAGCTGCACTACACAAATATTTGTTTTGCTCTTTGTACCTCATTAAAACCCCCGTTTACGATGTTGGTTCTGACCGTGGGGGTTGAGTACTTCATTTCCAGGCCCTGCAAGGCTTGCTGGGTGGGCAGCCTGGGCAGCTTGCTCTCTGTGCCCCGCAGGGCACTTGGGGGAGGCTCCGTATCTTCTGGCCACAGTGTGGAGACAGAGCGACATGTCCTCTACCTCGGCCAACCCCTTCTCATCACAGATGAGTTTCCTTATCTGTGCAATGGGTCGATAACTGCCAGCTCCCAGGGCTGTCTTGGGGATAAGGAGAGATGATGTCCACAGCTGGTACACAGTAGGTACTAAATGCATGTTGGTTCCTTTCCTTCCCTCTCTTCCCCAGCCTTCAAAGACAGAGTTGATTTCTCAGTCCTGGGAAGAGACCAGAAACTGCAGTTTCTGCCAAGGCCTCTTCTTGGGACCTAGTTGAGTTACCTCCCAGGGACTCGTCTTCTCCTCAGGGAAAAAGAATAACTTCTCCTTGTGTCTCAGGGACCAGTGGCCACACTGAGGTCAGCAATCCCAGGCCTGAGAGGATGGCTGTTGCATGTGTATCCTGGGAAGAAACTGGAGGTGCCCAAACTGAGGGTCATGCTGAGCCCCTTCCTGGGGCGCATAGACAGGGCCAACCCCCTGCCCCGAGGACCACTCCTTGATTCCAAAAGATAGAAAAATTGAGGCCCATGGGAGAGGAGACTCATCAGGAGGCTCGGCCTCGGCCCAGCCTCCTGCCTCCAGCCTTCCTCCCCAGGATGGCTTCCCCGCTCCTGAGGGAAAGAAGAGGATTCTGGGATGGGTTGCTGGGGTGCAGGGCCTGCAGGGGAACATCCGGAGGGGGGGCGACCAAGGTTTCTAACAATAGCCTCTGTGCCTGTAACAAGCTCACACCTCAGAGGGAGGGAAGAGGCTTGGCTGGGAGAGGCTTGGGTGGAGGATGCTGACCTAGATCGCCTGGGATGGAGGCAGAGGCTGGCATCCTCTGAGAGGGTGGCTGTCACCTGCCGAGACCTCCCCCTCCCCTAACTTCCAACACCTGCTAATACCACTAGAGAACTGTCTGATGGGGGGCTGAAGCCTGGGGGTCAGGAGTCTAGCATCTTACAGCTTCACCAGGGGTTATTTCCTCTTCACAGGTGGCTACCATTCTACCTGCCACCCGGGGCTGAAGACCATGTCCTCAGGATCAGCTAACACGATCCTTGCCGACAGAGGCTGGAGTGGGGACCAAGCTCCCACCTCCTAGACCATCAGAGCACACCTGACGGTTGGGGAAAGTGAAGCTAGAAAAGGAAAGAGAGTCACATATGGAGTTAGAGGAGGAGACAGAGCAGGGTTTTCTCTACCAAATACCTCCTTTCTCATGTTTCATGTAGACCTGGGACCTCAAGGGTCTCCCTGCTCTTGCCTCCAGGCCAAGTTGAGGCTAGAGCCCCAGGACTGGGGCAGGCTATTGAGGATGTGGAGACAGGGTTTCTGGGACCAGCTGGGAAAACCCAATTCAATCCCAGGGGTCCAATGGGAGCCCTTGGTAGGGCGGTGTGCCCGGCAGAAGCCAGCTCAAAGCAATTTCCTCCCCAGCTGATAGGCAAGATAACAGTGTATGTGGAGGGGGTGGGGAGTCATCCATCTGGCCTCCTGGGATCTCCCTTCTGCCCACTTCTAGAAGTACCAACTTCTAGTTCAGAGCCCTGACCTAAGGCCTCCTGGGGCCTCTGTCTGCCCCAGGAAAGGGCCAGGGCAAGAGCCTGCCTGACCAGTTCTGGATAGCCCAGAGAGGCAGCAGGGACAGAAGGCCTGGACAGAGCTCCCAGGACGCATGGTGCAGGGACAGGAAAGAAGCACTTAGTTTCTATTCTCAGGCTTATCCTGCTGAACCACTGGCCATTCTGCCACTTCTCCCCAGATATCATGGCCCTCAGGGCCCAGGCATGAGGAAGGAGCAAGGATGGCTCCCAGGGGGCAGGGGCCTGGAGACACGAACCAATGCCAGAGAAGGCAAAGAGTGGCTATTTCTCTGCTTTTAATGACAATCTAGCTGTAAGTTCAAGAAAAACAGAAGGTCGGGGTGTGGTGGTATCTTAGGGACTGAGGGAACCAACGTGGCCCAGTATTTTGACTTGGACGAGCCTGTCAGGGCATTCTAGGAAATATGCTTCCATTCTTCCTCCGCAGCCACTCAAAGGGGCCCAGCCACCGTCCCCTCCTCCTGCCCGGCACTGTCCCCTGTCAGGCCTGAGCTCAGCCCCACATGCCAACATCTCTCCGTAGCTGGATGTCCCATGGTTACCTCAAACCCGACCCGTCACACAGAACTCCTCACGCCACCCATCGACCCGCTCCGCTGCCTGCCTTCCCAATCTCGGCTGGGAGTCATCCCTAACAGAGGGACAGATAACAGAATCAAAGTCACCCCGCATTCAGGTGACCTAAGAATGCAGGGAGTGCATGGAACCCGGAATCAGGAGGCCCAGGTCCAAGACCCTAACACTGGGGCAGCTGACTCTTCTGACCCCTGTCCTCGCTGACAATCAGGAATAATAAATCCTGCCTGGCTTGCCTTGCCAGATAGGTGTGGCGAGCCAATAAGATAAGGGTTAGAAAGTATTTGAGAAAAGCAACCCCTCCCATAGAGGTATAGAGGATTATTAAGACAAGTGATTGGGGAGGGGCATTTATCAGATAGTTCACCAGGCTTTGTGCTAAGCATTGGTAAATACCATCCCATTTAATTCTCAAGGCAATCCAGTGAGGATTAGACCCACTTTGCAGATAAGAGATTGAGGCTCAGGGAGGCAAGGTGGCACCAAGGTCACAGAACCAGGCAGTGTGGAGCCAGGATCTTCATTCAGGTCTGAGAAGTGTAAAGCCCTGTGGCCGTTCACTGCACCAGACAGGCACTTCTCATTGCTGGGAGTCAAGAGAGCTAACTGGGTTCTGCTCCAGCTCTTCCACAGGCCTGCCGCATGACCTTGGGCAAGTCATTGCCCCTCCTCTGTCAGCAGGAATAATGCAAATTTTCCTAGGCAAGGAAAATTTCTGCCATGCAGGGATGCTGCCAGGCCGGTGTAGGCACTTCTGCAGCACAGGTGTTCATGACACCTCCGACCTCAATCTGCCAGTGCTCTAACCATCAGCCATGTGTGCTATTTGCCCAGGGCCCAGGCTGTTGCTGGGGTGGGGTGGGGTGGGGGCTTTGTGTCCTGAGCATAGGAACTTCTGTCCAACCAAGCAGAGGGGTCCTGGAGACCAGAAGACCAGCAGTGAGCCACGGCAAGAAATACGTCTCTGTAGAAGCTTCCCCAGGCTACAGCCTGCTCCAGACCCCAAGGTGGGCAGCCTCACAGAGTATGCCTACCTCCGCCCTGACACTTCCAGGCTGGCCTGCCTGCCGCCGCCGCCAAAAGGTGTAAGGTGGATGGTGGCAGACACAGACAGAAGCGCTTGCAAGGTCACCTGCTTTTTCTCAAACGCCAGCCCATAGCCCTCCTCTTGTCCTTCCCACAGATGACTGCATTCAGCCCATGGCTGAGTTAGGTTTGTTCAGAGCAGTGTTTTTTTACACCCAGTCCTTTTACAATTTTTTATTTAGTTTCTGTAGCCAGTGCTCTGCCCACAGCCCCTAGGATCCCTTTACAGTTTGTGCACACACAACTCCAGTCTCCTCGGAGCTTTTCACTCCCTATGGCTAGCACCTGCGGCTCTTTGTCGGAGACCTGCCCCAGGCTGCTGGAAGCCGCTTCGCCTGCTAGCACTGAGCGCAGGAAGTACCCTGAACTAATGACAGACACGCAAGGGGATATAAAAACTCCAACTTCTTTGCCCTGACTGGGACAACTCAGAGGTGTGAGGTAAGAGGTGTGAGGTATGCTGTCCCCAGAGCTCCCCATGGGACTTTGCTTGATGTCACCCTTGTTGGGCCTCCTTCCTTCTTTCGTGTGTCCCTCTTCCTTAGTCCCCCACCAGATGATTCCTGGAAACACTCCCCACCTCAACCCCACTGAGAGAAAAGCCACTTTCATGCAAATCCTCACCTCAGGGTCTGCTCCAGAAGAACTCCCAGGATACCTAATAGAGTTGCCTACAAAATTTGCACAAAAATCCAGATTTCTGCATCCCATGGTCAACCTATAGATCTAGCAACCCTGGGCCCTTTCTCACTTGGCAGCAAGTGGCCAGAGCAGAGTAGAGGCAGACAGAAAATGTTTTCTTCAGTTTTCCCCAGTCTACCACACTCTCTACTGCCTTCAGCTGGCCCTTTTCACCCATTCGCGTTCCCTGCCTGGCCCCTGCCAGCTCATGAGTTTGCATTTCCTACAATATAGTCCAATGGTTAACAGTGCAGGCTTTGGAATCCAGGTTCATCAATTACTGATTCTGTGACTTGATATAAATCCCTTAAACTTTCTGCCTCTCGGTTTCCTTATGTAAAAAACGATGTACCTATATGATACTCTCTACAGTTGTTAGAGACTTCAATGGGATACTGCCTGTAAAGTGAGTTTCACAGTATCTAGCACATAAGAGGTCAAGAAATTACTAATATTTGTCCTCTCGGAGCAGATGTGCCTGCTACAATCTGACAGCCCAAATCCAACTATCTGAGATTAGCTGGGGGCCCCTTACTCCCCCTGGGGGTAAGATACCCCTTCCCCCAAGATGTTTGGGTCTGACCACTCACCTCTTCCCACTGATGAATATATCGAATGAGGCGGGAGAGACGCAAGAGGCGCAGGAGGCTCAGGATCTTGGTGAAGCGGACAATGCGCAAGGCCCGGGCAGTCTTATAGACCTCTGAGTCAATGCGCGTCTCCACGATGAGGAAAATGTAGTCCACAGGGATGGACGAGATGAAATCTACCACGAACCAGCTTTTGAGGTACTTCATCTTAATCCGCTGCGGATCCAGGATGATCTCTGTGTTGTCCTCCACCACGATCCCTGTGCGGAAGTTGAGGACCAAGTCGATGAGGAAGAACGTGTCCGACACCACATTGAAGACGATCCAGGGTGTGGTGTTCTCATCCTTGAAGAAGGTGATGCCCACGGGAATGATGATTAGGTTTCCAACCATCAGCAGCAGCATGGTCAGGTCCCAATAAAATCTGCCCAGAGACACAGGGGTCAGTCGCCAGGAGGACAGACAGAATGAGCTACAGACTATGGGAGAAAACTCCAAGGGACAGCAAACGTTGAAGAAGGAAGTCTCGGGAGGTTCTGAGTCACTGGGTGAGAAATGCACATGGGTACCAGGGGAAGATATGGAGATTGGCATAGAAAGGCTCTTCCTTCACTAAGGATACCCTCTGCCTGCCCCTCTGTCTGCTCCCCCGACCCCATCCCCACTCCCCAGTGGGATTCAGGCTGAAAAGCAAACCACAGCGATGATGTCCAGAGAGAAGTGCAAAGCTATTTTAGCAGCAGGAGTAGCTCGCCCCACAACACCCCAGGCTCAGGCTTAGCTGCTCCATTCTCCCTGAGGGTCAGCTGTGGTCTGAGACAGGCTGGCAGGCAGACATGCTACAGACCGTGACCAGAGAGCAGGGGAGGTCCAGACACACAGCAAGTGTCTGGGTGGAAGGACGCTTGGGATCCAGTCCCAGCTCTGTCACTGACATGCTGTGTGACATCAAGCAGGTGGCCTCCCTGCTCTGGGCCTCAGTTTCTTCACTGTGCAATCAGGGATGGAGCCTCAACGCTTTGTCCTATAATTCTGAACTGGCCCTCACCCACACTGACTTTCTGGGGTCCCCCTTTAGGCTATTTCTTATTGCCAGAAAATGTCTGACCATCTCTCTCCTCAGAGGTTTGCATCCTAACACAGGGTTAGGGAAGGACAGTGAAATCTTCAAGGGCAGGAAGTGTTAATAAGGGGATTTCAGGCACCAGTGAGGTGCCACTCGATGCGATGGAGTGAGATCAGTGGGGGCTTTAGAGTATCATTTCTCCTAATGCGTCAAAGCAACTGCAAGTGTTTCCTGCGGGAGGTGGGGAGGGCCCCCTCAGGGTGAAGCCACCTGGCTCATCAGGAGCCCCTTTGGAGTGTGCAGACAGCACAGGTAGGCACAGACCCATGTCCAGAAGGTGTGATCAATCAATCCCAGGGACCCTGCCCGAGTACCAGCCACCCTAGGGCTGGCCCCAAGATCTAACACTTGCACTGCCCAGCTATTTCCCTCTGCTATTAATTTAGACAGTTACACGATGATAGGTAAAGGTATTAAGTCAGGAAGAAATAAGCATGTTCTCCCCCAAGAGAAATAACCTTTCAGCCATCGTTAATTCTCAACTACACGAAAGCCAGGAGGGAGTGGGAGACAAAAAGACAAGCTTTCCTCGAGTCTTCAGAGGGTCCAAAGTGCTCCTGCCAGAAGAGTTCCAGGTTTGGAAAAATATTACTTCCCAGCAAAATGTTTCCTTTGCCAAATGCAAAATGGTGCTATGAGTCAAGGAGAGGGTAGGGCCTGCTTCACTAAAGGTGGGCAAGACAGCTGTCCCACAACACACAGCTCAGGGAAGCGCAGCTTCTGGAAAGGCAGCTTTGAAGAGCTCTTTTGAAAGCCATGCCATTTAGGGCCTCAAGAAAAGACTTCAAGTCAGGAGCCTCTCAGGCTAAATATTCTCATTCTAAGGCTAGTGCCAAGAGGTCAACTTCAGCTCCTTCCTTGCTCTACAACCCACCACCCTTTCTCCAGCCCCAATACCCCTATGCCATCTGGGAGAACCCAATCTATGACCCAAGAACCCACCCCAGTCATCACACCCACTACACAGAATGCAGCACATCCTGCTAATGACTCGTGGGCCCCAAGAGAATGGTTTCAGCTTCTACGGGGTGTTCCTGAGCTGTGTATACTCTCTACACAGCCTCATGCATGTCATTCAAAGACAGCTGCAGATGCTCATTAGAAGCCACAAACAGGTATCCCCATTCACACACACAGTATGGAAACACCCCTATATACACATGGCCACCATTCCTTTTCACTTAATCTCTTGGAAGAAACAAAACAAAACAAAACAAAACTGGCATAGAGAGACTACTGAGGGCCTTGTGGCCCTCTGTACATAAAGCTAATAATACACCCAGGCTAGAAGAGTTTCTAAAATTAACAGAGCGGGCGCAAAGCGGCTGGGAGTGCTGACTCGGGCAGGCCTGCCACTCCAGCGGGTTTCTACACTTTTCCCAGCTCTAGTTCCCTCAATTACAGACCAAATTTGAGACAGTAATTAACAGGAGAACGTTTGCATTTAGTGGTCTTCATAAAACCAAATTACATGAGGGAAAAACAACCATTTCCTTGCATTCTGACTAATTATTTCAATCGTGAGTTTCCAGATGCTAAGGGATTTTTCTGGTGCCTGATCTGGGCTGGGGTCGGAATACTGGAGCATTCCTCCCCACAAACCACTATCCTGAAGCATCACAGAACTACCCAAAAGGCAGCATAATATAGTGGGAAGAAAAGCTTTCAGAGCCAGCCAACCTGGGTTCAATTCCTGGTTCCATCATTTACTAGCAAGTCACTTAATCTCTCCATGCTTCAGTTTCCTTGTCTGCTCAATGAGGATAATAACAGTACCAAACTGGCAGAATTGTTGTAAGAATGAAATGAATTGACGTTTGTAAAATGCTCTGGCCTATGCCTATCTGTATCACTAAGTAAGGCAACAAATTCACAGGAAAGAGGTGAGGGAGGTGAGGGAGGAAGATGAAATCTTCCAAGGAAGAGCCAAAGCAAAGCATCTACTTGGGGGTGGGGGTCGAAGGGAGCTTAGAATGATTCTGGGAGAATCCAGGAGTGGAAGTCAAGGACCACAATATTCTGCGAACGGTCAGACAACAGAACCAATCTACCTTGGCAGACAGATGCCCTGACCTCAGGGAGCTCATGGTCCAGTCAGAGCACAAGGCTTAGTTAGAAGACAAGTTGAGCAATGATGTAAGAAACCATCCCAGGCAGCAGCCCATGCAGCTGAGAAGGTGAACTCCTGGTGGCTCAGAAGGGCGAAGCCAGAAAGTGTTCCTGGAGGAGCTGGTCTTTGGAACCTGTCCTTGGCCTTGGAGACGACCTCTCCTTACTCTTGCAAGATGATTCCACAGACATCCAAAAGCAGGGCTGGACGAGGGGTGAGGAAATGGTTCAGCACCACGGACAGCTCCCAGCGCCAGCGAGCCCCATTCTGTTGGTCCAGCCAGGGACAGTTTGCAACAGCCTCCCCACTGCATCCTCTGCTCCCTGGGCCCCTCTTCTTGCCAACCCCAGTGATTAGAAGCATCTCAAGTGATTCCTTAATGTCCCTGGGCTTTTTTACGGGGGCTCCTTAGTGACCGAATTCATAAAGCCTCCAAAACATTTTACATGTATCAAGCGCTTGCTTTGTGCTTTCCATGCATTACTTCATTTAATCCACACCAGCACTGAGGTGGCTGTTAACATCTGTGTTTTGCAGATGATGACACTGAGGCTCAGAAAGAAATATCTACCTAAGACCACACAGCTAGTGAGGAAAAGAACGAGATTCAGAGAGGTCTGGGGGACTTGAGAGCCTGACTGCTTAGGATTTTAGGCACCTCAATGGGATGCAGGGAGGGAGACAAGCCTTACTGGCATCTCTGCATCACACTAGGGAGGTAGCCTATCACAGCAGGTGTGGTCCTCTCTTGTAGACGAGAGAGGAGAAGAGATATGGTGACAGATGGTGACTACACTTATAGTGGTGAGCACTGAATAATGTATAGAATTGTTGAATCACTGTGTTCTACACCTGAAAGGAATATAACATTGCATGTCTGCTAAACCTCAATAAGATTTTAAAAAGAGGCAGAAGAGAGACTTGTGAAGAGGTTTTGAGGAGACCCATCCTCCTGATGTCAGAGCCCTCTGAGGTGCTTCCTGGGTGGGGGAAGTAGCACACCTTTCAAATATTAAAAGCACCTTGGTCATCAGCAACCAGGTACAGTTGTGTGAATCTGTAAAAGGGGAAAACTAAGGTCCATGGAGGAACAGTAACATTTCCAAAACCTTGAGCTGGATGCCCCCTATTTCCCTAGCATCTCACTGTCCCTGGAGTCATGCATAATTAAATTCCACAATCCAGGGTACACACTCCATGGTAGCGTGTGGCAAGCCCTGGCAGGGAAGTCATGGACAGCCAGACTCAGGCATGCTGGAGTTGGCACATGCCTGCATTAGAGGCTTTGTTCTCTCCAAAGCCAGAGGACCCTCCCGTATCCCAGTGTTCTCAAAGATAAAAGGAAGCCCTGGCCAGCAACACACCTCACCGCGGTTTCAGCCCCATGATCCCAGGCCTGTCCTCCCTCATTCCTGGACCTTCCTTCCCACCTGGCCATCCAAGCAGGCAGGTGGCCTCTCAGCAGGCGGATGTGGCCCGAAGGCCAGCTTTGGAGGAGGTCTCATGTGCAGAAGGAACGGGGGATGGCAAAAAGCCAAGCAGCCCTTTTACACTGACACCTGGAGCATTTCATCATTTGGTCTGAGAGGAAGGTTATGGTCTCAAGGGAGCTGAGGGAAGCGAAGATAGGAGGCTCCTGATCCTGAACGCAGAGACTCAAGGACCAGACCAAGGGCCCTCTTCTTTCCTAGGGGCTGAGAGGAGTGAAGGGTAATAAAATGGGAGCAGGAGAAGTAGAAGCCGAACAGGGATGGCCTCCTTCAGCCTCCTCTTGCCCACATATGCCCATGCTTGCCCGTGAGCACATATGCTCACGCACACAAATGCATGCACATGCACACACGTGCACATACCTGCACACGTGCACATGCACACACCCACCCCTGAATACATTTTTGTACACGTTTCATCCATGTGCTCCTGTTAATTTTTCCCTCGTACACACATGTTTGCATACATTCCCTGGGACTCCTGCCAGCTGGAAGAAAGAGTGTCAGTGTTTTGCCCATTACATTCTTTTCCATCCTTCAGGATTCATCTGAAGGGCTACTTCTTCCAGGCTTCTCCAACCTCTCACTGATGGAGCCTCAGCCCAGCCTGAGCCCTGGCTTTGGACCTCCTAGAACGCTGCATCTCCCTGAGGGCAAGGGCCTTGTCCCAGACAATGCTGACTGCAGGCCAGGGTCCCCATGCTCTCTCCCCGGTGAGTGGCACACCCAGGGCCCCATCTTCTACCCCCTCCCTCTGTGTAGACACCTCTCCTAGCGCCAGGCCTGCATTCCCACCTGCCACCTAGAGGGCCCGCTGGCTCCTGCACCCAAGTCCAAGGCTGAACTCAGCATCTTCCTCCTCAGGACTAAATGGTACAGTCAGCATTTCAATCACCTGGGCTTAAAACCACAAAGCCGTCCTCAGCTGCTTTCTCTTTCCCGCAGGCCCCATATGCAGTGACAAGTCTTGTCCAGCATCCTCTACGATGGCTTCTGGATCTGTCCCTGACCGCTCCGTTCTAGATCAGTTCCTCACTGCTCCTCACCTGGACCCATGTCCCTGCTGCCTACCTGGATCTAACCTCCACACTCTTTCCTTCCAACTCACACGATCTCTGGGTTATCTTCCCAAATATTATGATTACATCACTCCTTGCAAGCTTGAGCAGACTCCCACAACTACAGAAGAAAGTTGAAGCTCCAAGATCTGGCCTCGCCTGTGCCCCACTTCTCCTGCTTCCTTCCCAGTAGCCACCGGACACCCGACCCCTGGCTCTATCGCCATCCACATTCTCACTTCTCCTTCTCCTGAGAACCACCCCAGCCTCCTGAACCCCCAGCTTGTGAAATCCCTTCCCTGTTTGACTGCCTCCTCCTCCGGGAAGTTTGTGTAGCCGTGCTGTGTGCCTGGGAGCAGCTGTCGCATCCTGCCCCTTTCAGCAGGCTCTCCTCTCTGCCTCCCAACAAATCACAGAAACCAGAAATCCGGGAGTCCTCGTGTCTGAGACAGGGATGGCAGCGGGGAGACCCCTTGGGTTCCCAAGCCATCCCTTGGTGTTCCAGGCCCAGCACAGACGACTGACCCATGTGACAGTGAAGACAACGAAACTGGAGGGGGCCAGGGGCCAGTGTTTTTTGGAGACTTATTATTTGCCAGGCCCATTTATTTACTCATCTGAATACCTTATATGGATTATCTTATTTAATCCTCATAAAAACTCCGCGAGGGAGATACTAGGATTATGCCTATTTTACAGATGAGGAGACTAAGGCACAAGAAGTTGAGAAGTTTGCTATAGATGGTGCGTCAAGAATTGAAGCCCGAAGAGCCTGCCTCCAGAATCCCACTTTTAACTACTCTACAGAAATATCAATCCGGCTCGTAGTATTTTCCTCTCTCCCAAACTCTGTACCTCCTTCTGCTTCTCCTCCCCTCACTGAACTTGTCTCCTGTGCTCTCTTCACCTTCATCCTCCACCTCTTTACTTCCTGACCCCTCCAGCGCTTCCCTTAAACAAGCCTTCGCTGTGTCCTAAGGATGTCACTCTCCCAGTGCCACACACCTCAGTGTGGGGGGTGGGGTCGGCATCCTCCCCGCTTCACGCTGGTGCCACTTCCTGCCGGCGCTGGAATGTTTTCAAGATCTTAAGAGCATCCTGTCATTTTCTGACCATCCTGCCAACATCCATCTGCCACCCTTGGGGGCCCTGGCAGTGCCGACACTTGGTTCACAACCTCCCATTCCACTCCAAACCCTGCCATCGCCCTGGGTGACTTCTACTCCGTATATCAACCCAAACGCCCAGCTCCTCAGTGGCTTGGTGCCCTGACTCTAATGACCGCACATCAGTCACCCGCTCCTGCAGTGTGGGATGGACCATGTCACTGTCCCCAGTTCTTCCATCTCTCGCCCCAACCCCCTTTCCCTCCAGCTCTCTTAGCCAGTCATGCTAAGTCTATTCCTTAGTGTCTGTCCCAGGAACCGTGAGTCACAGAACCCTCTGCCCCCTCTCCTCCCCTGAGACATACTGGTCCAGGTCATCCACCTTTCTCGCCCAGTCCTTCCAGCACCCACTTCACAAGGTCACACCCTGGCTCGGGACCACCATTCACCCTTCACGAAACTGCAGAACCCTTCAGTGCTTCACGAAACTGCAGAAAACCCCACAACCTCAGACCTGTCCTACAAAATATTTAAGCACCTTGGCTCCTGTGCCTCACTTTCCTCATCAAGGCTTCCATATTCAGCCGGCCTTCCCCTCCACCAGCCCAGCCTTCCAGGAGACCCTAGGAAACACCCGACACCCTGCTCCTCCAGCAGCCATTTCAAATCACTTCCTCTCCTCAAAGCTCTGAAACTACTTTTCCGCCCATCTCAGCAGAGAACACCGTCTTCTACTTCTTAAAGAGAAGCCACCAGAATGTCCCCTTTCTCTTTCTGCCGCCAGACCCCTACCCTGCTTGCCTCTCCCTCATCCACCTCCCTCCTCCGGTCCCAAAGGCTTCGGTGACTCCTCCACCTGCCTCTTGACACCCATCCCCTCCCCCTCCCCAGGGATGCTGACCCATAGGTTACCCCTCCCTTGTCTGTATCTTTGGTCTCCCTCTCTACCCATCCCTTCCCATCAGCTTGTTCTTTTAAGCTCCCTTCATTAAAAAAAGTAAAATGGAACCACTCCGGATCCCCGCTGCCTTATCTCTTCTCCCCTCAGAAATGAGCTTCCTGGAAGAGGCGCCTCTCCCTCACTTCCCACACTCCTGTCGGCCCCCCAGGCCAAAGCACTGGGTGCTTTGCGGTCTGTTCCTGGCTGACCCTCACTGCGGGTCACTCTGTGGAGGCCCCTCGCCCCGCTGGGCTTTCTCCCTTTTCTCGGCCTCTCTTTTTCCTTCCCCCGAAGGGGCTCCTCTTCCCCTGCAAGACCTTTAAGTGCTTTTGTTCCTCTGGGCCCCGGCACCTTCTCTCTCTACACGCCATCCCAGGGTGACCTCACCAACTCCCAAAGCCTCCGTTGTTCGGCCTCTCTCTAAAGCTCCACACCCACGTGTTCGCCTGCCAGCCACCCCTTTAAACCTGCATGTTGTGCAGGAACCTCATTCTTGTCACATCCAGGTATGAGGAAACAGCTTCCTCCAAACCCTTGTGCTCCCAGCGCGTGTTCCTCCAGCCATCCAAACACTCAGTCTAGAAACCTGGGAGACACCCTCCATCTCCCTCATCCACCGACCACCCACTCAGAGAGTCTCAGCAGCACACCACCGGGCCTATCCCATGGCTCCTTAACTGGGCTCCTGGGCGCTGGGTGGGGTCCACATCCCGCCACCAATCCACTCTCCATGTGTTGCCAAGCCCAGAGGCCTTCTGCGCTCCCAGCTAAACCACGTTCCTCACCGTTGCCCCCCAGGGCCATCCTGATCTGGACTCTGCCTCCTCCCCGTGTCTCATGACCCTTCCTCCTCTCGTCGCTCTGCTCCAGACATACCAGCAGCTTTCAGTGCCCCATGTACACTACGCCTCCTGTCCTCTAGGGCTTGCCTACACACTGGCGTCTGCCTGGGTCTCTCCTCCCCGCCCCTGCCCACCCCAGGCTCCTTGGCTCAGAGGCGTCATTTCTTTGTATCCTAGGAAATCTGGTTAGGTGCCCCTTGCGTGTGTTGCCCTAGCATAGTATTTATCACACCACGATGAAATGGTGTGTGTTTTCATCTCGTGGTCTATGTGCCTCTCGGAACTTGGCACAGGGCGTTCAGGGCCTTTTGCATGGTAGGTCCTGACGAATGTGTGAATGGATAGGTGAATGAATGAACGAACGCATGCCTTGGGGAACAAAGCTGAGTGACAGGTGGCCCAGCAGAAGCTGCGTGAAATGGCAGCTCACTGAGACCCATGAGGCTTTCACAGGGCCTCGGATGATCAGGGTGGAACTTATCCTGTCCAAACCCCGTAGACTCCAAGACTCCCAGGAACATCCATCAGAGAATGGCCCCCCTACCTGGTGCTGAAAACCATGGTGGAAAATTCACAGAGAAGGAAGGGCAGAGTTGAGGAAGCAAGGGGGACTAGGTGAATGAGAGGCCAGGAGACGCATGCGGGTTGGGGTTTCTGACAGAACGGGATGACAGGAGGAGCTGGCGGGGGGACACAGTGGCTTCAACGTAGGCATGACCATTTCCAGCCTGACCAGTGCAGGCGCCTGGTAATCGAACACCCCCTCATTAAGGGCATGGCCTCTCATGAGGATTTTAAGGATTCTCCCTCCTCCCCAAATAGGCCTAGCACAGAGATCCAGGAGGTGGAGGTGGGCAAGGGGAGGGGGCAAAGGGCAAGAGCAGCAAGGAGGCTTCTCCTAGGATCTTCTCCTAGGATCCCCCTGTGTTGCCCCCACCTTGCAGATCCAGCATGAGTCTTCTGTCCTCAGCCCCGCCACATGCTCCCCGAGAGCAGAGACGATTGCTCTTCCTTTTCTGAGATGTGAACACAGAGCTGGGCCTTGGGGGTGGGTGGTGGGGCGAGGGGGGCAGTGGCCTCTGGGTAAAACTGTCTTATCGCTAAAGAGATGAGTGGCTGTTGCCAGTGGGGGGGGGGGGGGGGGGGAGACTGCCAAAAATAAAAATGAAAAAACTACCCTAAAACGTTAACGCTGATCACTGCTACGTGGTGGGATTATGAGTGATTTTGTTTTCTCCATCACACCTTTCTATATTTCCTACATTCTGTTCTATTTCTAGATTCTTTATTTTCTTAAAAGTGGGCAAATATTCCCTTTATGATCAAAACTCCGAAACCTGCCTTTAGCCGATGACCATGCCCCATGCTGGGAGGAGTCCCCTCGCGTGTGTCAGGAGACAGACACACTGGGTCCCCGGGGGAAGCTCTTAGGCAGCCAGAGTAAACACGCAGGAAATGTGTTAGCAAGACGGGGAGGTCAGGATGAGCAGATTTTTTGGAGGAGGGCAGTGATGAAGGAGGGAGGGAGGCCATTTGAAGGGCAGGTGTGATAGGCAAAGGAGACCACGTGCCCGCCCACAGCACACACGTGGGCACGCACACAGGCGAGCTGGCTTCCTTGTCTTCTCTCCCTCCCAACCTTAAAAACTGGATCGTCAACCAATCCTTCCCTGCTCCCCACCCCGTCCAGGCTCCTGTTCGTTATTCTCTGAGGCGGTGCAGCCCAGCCCCCTCACCACCCCACCCCTACTGGAAGACGCTGCCGGCAGCCTGTCTGGGGGTTGGGCGGGGTGCTCCCTGCCTGCGCCCCTGGGCTGGCATTGTAGACTCTCCCTCTCCCTCAGGCTGGAACTCCGCCATCCGGCAACCAACCAGGGCCAGGCTGGGCCCACAGGTGTGGCGTCTGAGGGCATAAACCCCCATTCTCACCGCCCACTCTTTTGACCAACCACCCTGACTTGGGGGTCTCCCCCCTGTAAAAGATGAATTGCTCCCTTCCTCCCACCAGCCCCTGGCCACTAGGGCTCTATTTTTAACCCACCTCAAACCCTCTGACTCAGAATCACAGGGCTCCCAGGTAGCTGCTCCCTCAGCCGGCAGCCTGGGGCTGCCTCCAAAACAGATTCGGCACCAAGGGCATCTGGTGCTTGGTTTATGGGTGGCTAGCTGCGATTTGGGCGCATTTTTATTTTCTAATTTTTCTATGTGACTTGAGGAACAAAATTTGTTTTTGTTTTTGCTTTTGAAGTCCCAAAGAAGACCCATTCCCCCGTCTCTTTGCGCAGTCCCTCCCTGTCCTGGGGCTGAGGCCCTAGCCTTTCAGCATACAGTGAGGGCTAGACTCCGCTATTCCCCAAGCAGAGGTGAGCTGAGGGCTGTAACTGATGGAATCTTCCCCTTCTGTGATCTTTCAATCATACAGCACAGTGCTTCACAAACCTTAATATGCACACAAATCACCTGGGGCTTTCACCAAGACACAGACTGGGATGTACTAGGTATGGGGTGGGGGCTGAAATCGGCATTGCTGATAGGCTCTCTAGTGACACCGAGGCGGCTGATCCAGGGACTACACCAAGGAGCCAGGCTATAGCATATGGTAGGGAGGTCAGGCATTCTAGTGTTTAAATACCTGGCTGTGTGGCCTTGGAAAGATCACTTAACTTCTCTGAGCCTGTTTTCTCATGTGCACAATGAGAACATTAATGCCACCTCACAGGATTCTGGGAGAATTCAGTGAGATATTCATAATCTGCTACACAGTGTAAATACTCAGCACATGCAGGCTGTTACCATCACCATTATTATTCTTGTGACCACTAACATGCAGGTCCTGGCCTGAGGGCTATGGGGATACTGACGTGTGTGGACTGGTCCCACCACAAGGAGCCCTCAGTGTGGTGGATGGACAGACCCACCCCACACGGGAGCTGATGATCCGGACCAGTTCCATGGGCAGATGAGGCCATAAGCCGGCGGGGGCGGGTAGTGAGGGGATTGTCTGGCTGGGGTAGCTGGAGGGGAAATTCAGCCAGGCTTGAGACAGGGACAGAGAAACGGAGCAGCATGGCCTGCTGGGCACTAAAGCCCCACACAGGACATGGCCCGAGTGTGTCCACTGGTCAGGAAGGTCAGTGTTGTGGTTACGGGAAGGAGGTTTACGCTGCACAGCAGAAGGAATCTAGGCCAGGGGCACACGAGTCTTCGGTTCTAGTCCCCTCTCCATCTCTCACTTGCTGTATTCCCCGAACAAGTCCCTGCCTCTCATAATCCTTTTCTCAGTTTCCCCACTAATGAGAGAGGATGGAACCAGCCGATCTCTGAAGACTCGCCAACTCCATGCATCTCTGCAGTGCAGAGGCTAGAGGCCAGCCAAGGGCAGCTGGCCAGATGGAGAGCTCGCTGAGAGAGAAGTGTAAACCGTAGAGAACTCTGACACCCCGTCCCCCAACCCAACACTGGTCTGCAGAGAAGACGGGGGGGGGCCACCCGAAGGCCAGACTGAGAAGCCATGAAGTTTGCAGAGGAAGAAAGTTCCTCCAGGCAAGGGACTGTGGCTGCACCTTCTCAAAGGCACAACTGAGCACGGGCCCCGCCATAAGGAATACCAAGATATCAGCCCATCGCTCCTCCGATGGGCTCAGACTTCCTCTGGAGACCCTCAGTCTGTGCATGCACAGATACGCTAATGTAAGAGGAAGCACACATAGACACACACATGTGTACAGCAGGGGTCATCTACGCTCCAGCGCTCCGAGCTGCCACGATGCTGTGTGCCTTCAGGCCAGCGGCCTAACCTCTCTGAGCTTCACCCAGCTCACAAGACCATTTGGGGAAAAATGGGGAGGGAACTAGCAGTTGGAGAACTTACCCGCCCAGCTGACAGGAAACAAAGAAGGCTCAAGCACAGCTGTCCCCTCTCAGGAGAATGGAACAAAAATAGCGTACTGCTGTGGAGTAGCACGTGAACTCAACCTCGGGGGATCTCAGGTAGGGGCGCTCACCTGCTCCTGAGCGAGGGAGCACCAGTGTGAAGGGGGAAATGAGATGGATTCAGGGCAGAAGTGGTGCTCTGGTGACAGATGAGGCTAATGAGGACAAGGACGCCGCGGGAGGGCTGCCCCACAGAAAGTAGCTAAATATTGACTCTGGGAGGGTCTACATGGCCCCCTTCTCGCTGGGATGGGGGTTCCCTGGAGGCGCCTGGGCTCTTGAGAACATGAGCCAGATGGGACTCCGCTGCCTTCCATCTAGGAAAACACAGTGTGACAAGGACGCAGAGTGAGGGCCATGTTCCCTGGGGTCCCGCCAGCCTCCGGGTTTTACGATTCTGATTGCTAACAGAAGAAAAGGTAACGACTCCCCCGAGAGGGGCCTATCATAAATGGGCTCAGATGGCGGGCTGGGGAGCAGGCATTTCACCCCCAGGCTCTGGGGAGCACCGGAGGGCTGAGGCAGACGAAGTGCACTCAGAGAGCTGCAGACTGCTTGCGCGGAGAGGGCCTTAGGGGTGCCCAGCTCACTGGCTCCTAAAGTGACAGAAGTAGAATCATCTCGGTGCTCCCCACAATTCTACCCACGCCGGCCCCACACAGGGAGGCCCAGGCATCCGTAATTGCATACAGCTCCCAGGGGTCTCTGCAGCCTGCCGATTTCAGCTCTGGGGTCTTGAGAAAACCCAACCCCTCTCTGGAAGCATTTTCAGATGAGGAAAGGCAGGCGCAGGGAGGTGAGGCCTCGGCTCAGTCCTCACAGCTGGACGGGGCAGAGCAGAGCATTCACTGGTCTCTTATGATGGGGGGAGGTCTGAGGTGGGGGGCTCGGCTTGTCCCCAGAAGCTGTGGAGCAACACAGAGGGATGAGGACTCCTCAGAGCCTCTGGGACAGGATGAACAGCTTGTCGCATCTCCTTTCCCTGCCAGTTCCAAAGCCGAAGGTGCTGCTGGCCTGCCCCGAGGACCCCTCCAGTCACAGCTGTCTACTACGACCTGTGCTCTCCACGGATCCTCACATCTAAACTCCTCCGAGGCCAGGTCTGAGCTTCCAGGAGGGGAAGACTGGCCCCCAGGAGAGATGGCTGGAGGAAAGGGGGGTGGGGTTTGCCTAGGGAACAAGAAAGCCTGCTCTCCACTCCCACAGGGGCCGTGGTCTAATGGCGGAGCTCAGCAGACCACACGGATGCCACACAACATACTAGGGAGCCTCCGGCCTGGCCCCCAGCACTGAGGGCTAGCAGAGCCTCTGCAGAAAGAGACGCGTGTGTAAGGAATTCCCACATCCCCAGGAGCCAGGGGCTGCACAACTCCAGGATCATGCCCCGATAGGCCTCGGCGGAGTCTCCAGAAAGAGGGAGGGAGGTTCTCATCAGCTCTACTCATCAGCAGTGCTGTCCCTGCCCTGCTGGCTCAATTTGTACTAATGGGGTCAGGATTACGGGTTCAATACCTATTTGGGCAATTAGCTTTGCTCTCTTCTCAGCCTCAGACGGAGGCCTGACCCTGGACACTGAGACAGGAAAGGACTTTGCTGAGGTCATACAGCGGAACAGGAAGGGGGTCAGGAGGCCAAACTCGGCGTGGAAGGGGTGGGCAGTTATAAGTCAGGAAAGCTCAGGATGAGAGGATCTGGGGGCTCCAGGGTGGGCCAGCCCCGATGCTGCACACACAGGCCCTAGCTGTGGAGTCTTCCCAGCTAGACCATGTTTCTTCTAAAAGGTGCTGGTGGCCCTGTAGGCTTGTCTTTCCTGTCCTGCAGAAAAGAACAAGCACCTCGTATCCTCTGACAGACTATATAGGTGGGAGAAACCCCTGGCTGCCTTTGGCGATGAGTGGCCGGGGACGCACGTTAATCATTGACAGGGGCTGCTCCAGCTTGCAACAGGGAACTGCAGGGTAATTACTTCTGGGCTCCAGGCCACACACTCAGTGACATTAATGCGGTGGCAACACCTGCCTTCCAGGCTGAGTACAGCAGGGAAACAGGGTCTTCTCAGAGGTTGTGCAGCTGGGGCCAGGAGAGCCGCCTGGGCCACAAGAACCCAGACAGTCCAGAGGGACGTACATACGCATGCAAACATATGCACACATACTCAGCATCAGGGGCAAGACCCAGGGCAGTGGGGTCACAGTCCTGAAGGGTGAAGGGCAGAGCTGAATGAGTACAGGTCCGAAAAGGCAGATTTGGGGGCGCCTGGGTGGCAACTTGGGCTCAGGTTATGATCTCGCAGTTCGTGAGTTCGAGGCCCACATCTGGTGAGCTCGAGCCGCGCTTGGGGCTAAGCACTGACAGTGCAGAGCCTGTGTGGGATTCTCTCTCGCTCCCTCTCTCTCTGCCCTTTGCTCACTCGCACTCTCTCCCTCCTCTCAAATAAATAAATAAATCTTAAAAAAAAAAAAAAGGCAGATTTTTAGTGACCTGCTCTTAGTGCTTGCCAACACCCACCCCAGCCCCTTAGCTCCATCTCCCAGAAACCTACTTACAAGAAAGTGTGCTGAATGGTTCTCTCTTTCCTTCAAATCAGCTCAGATCTGCTTCCTCCAGGAAGCCTTCCCTGACCATCAATCCATAGTGATCTACCCTAAGAGGCGCTGAAATCCTATTCTCATATTGCCAGGTAGGTAGTGACCCCCATCCACCATAGTGGGTGAAAGCGGTCTTGGGATGGAGCATCTGGTCTCTGAGGGGGCGTGACCCCCCCATCCCCCTCCACCTTGAGCTTGCCCCCCACCAGGCCCAGAAGACAGCGTATTAGCCAGCCCCATGTTACGCATTAATGTCTGAAAGCCTCTTCACGTAGACATAACACGTCCACCCACACAGATAAATGCTTAGACAGACACAAAATCATCAGCAGCCAATTATCAGGCCCCCACAGCTGCCGTGAGCAGACCCGGAGGCCCCGCTGCTGGCTCCACAGTTTGTGGAGCGGGGAGTGCAGTGGCTCGTCGGGAGCCCCTCCGTCAAGCCGCCACACGCCTCTGCCCAGCCCTGAGCACGGCTGTGCTGGAGCCCCGAGCCGGCTGCCTGGCTGGGAAGACAGACACCAGCCCCAAACAATGCGGGAGCAGAGTGGGGCGGGGAGCCGTCACGTGTGAGATTTGGTGACTCCGGCGTCGGCAGCAGTGGCACTGTTGTTTATTTATAATTTGTACTTTACCTCCCAGAGAGGACCGGAGGCAGCTGGCTCAGATGCTAAGGGGTGTAGGCGCTCAGGGAGCCTGAGAAAGGGGAAGGGCACAAGGTGGGCTGGGCCACACGCCCACCTTGCCCAAGCCCTGGACGCCTCAGCAAGGTACTGACGTTGGTTCTGGGACTCTGTTGGAGGGCTCCAGTTCCTGACCTCAGACCAAGGCCTTATCTTGGTCTCAGGCTGAGCCCTGAGCCTGGTCACAGCGTGGGCCCAGACCGTGGCCTCAGATAGAACCTCGACCGTGGACACACACTGAGTCCTAAACCAGGACTCGGCTTCCTCACTTCTCTGGAGGATGTGAGGAACAGACCACGTGACCACCTATTTCTCTGGTGGAGAGAACACAGACACCACTGACCACTCCCCCTTCCCCTAGGAACCCTAATCGCCCCTATTGAAGAAAGGTGCATCAACAGCATCTGGATATGGTGTCAAAATCCCAACGGCCTCCACACCAGTCAGGATCCTGGTCCAGCATCCCCAGGGGCGGAGCAGCCCCAGCGTGGGGAGTCAGGGCAAGCATGTCTCAGTCTGAAGTTGCTGATATGGAAAGATTCCCTTCTCACTGGATAAGCTTAAATTAAAAAGGGACTCTGAAAATACCCATCATCTCGAAATTCAGGCATGGAGCTGGGGCAACCAGAAAAAGCTCCGGTGAGAGACCATTCAGGACCTCCGGCTGGGGTCTAGGGGTGGACTGTGGAACTTTATGATCTTTGCAGCCAGATGTTACATAACCCACTTGGGTTCCAGTTTCATCTCTGACGTGGATTTATTCTGTGACCCTGGGCCAGTGGCTTCCCCTCTCTAGTCCTCTGCTCCCCTTTTATTTTAAGTTTTTCATATTATTAGAGACAGAATGCGTGAGCGGGGGAGGGGGCAGCAGGAAAGAGAGAGAGAATCCTAAACACCCTCCACACTCAGTGCGCAGGCCGACTCAGGGCACCTCTCTGCTCCCCTTTTATAAAATAAAGGCTTTCGACCAGGAGCTTGCTAAGGCCTGTCCAGATCTGGTATTCTGAGGCCTGTTAAACTTCCCATGCCAGCGCAGCCCCATCTCCTACAGCCCCTCTTCACCGATAATGTGTGGTCAAACATTGTCTCCCGTTTTTATTCTCAGGAGAATGTTTTCTTGAACTACTTTCATAGTCTAGCTTTTTAAAGCTAACAAAAAGAGAAGAAGAAGGAGACAAAGAGGGAGGAAGGAAGGAAGGAAAGAAGGAAGGAAAGAAGGAAAGAAGGAAGAAAAGAAGGAAGGGAGGGAGGAAGGAAGAAAGGAAAGAAGGAAGGAAGGAAGGAAGGAAGGAAGAAATGAAGGAAGGAAGGAAGGAAGGAAGGAAGGAAGGAAGGAAGGAAGGAAGAAAGGAAGGAAGAAAGGAAAGAAGGAAGGAAGGAAGGAAGGAAGAAATGAAGGAAGGAAGGAAGGAAGGAAGGAAGGAAGGAAGGAAGGAAGAAAGGAAAGAAGGAAAGAAGGAAGGAAGGAAGAAAGGAAGGAAGGGAGGAAGGGAGGAAGGAAGGAAAGAAGGAAGAAAGGAAGGAAGGAGACTCAGTTTCTTTATCTGGAAACTGGGGGTAATAGAACCTATTGTTCAGGCCACTGTGAAGAGTAAATAAAATATGAGACATAAAAGCTTCTAACAGTTTGGTACATGGTACAGATAGTTCACAAATGGTAGCTATTGATCTGTGAATCCACCTGGCTTTAGTTGGTTTGAATCTAGGGTTGTAAACTCAGAAGCCTCAGGGGTCAGGTAGCTAAACGTGCATAAATGACACGACTGGGACCTTAGGGACAGTGGGCAACTGGAGAGCAAAAGTCACACTGAAGGGGGCAGCCTCTTGTCTGCTCCAGCTGCCTGCTATGGTGTGGGACGTGGGGCCAGAACTGCCAGAGCTCTCAATGTTTCAGAAGCCCGAAAGCCAAATTTTTATGTTACATCTTTCCATTTTAAAGCACTGTCTCTGAGTTGTTATGACACACCATGCTGCCCAAACAGAACACATCTGGGCGCTGTATTTGGTCCCTGGGATGCTGCTTAGCAACTTCTCGTCTAAGTACTGCTGTCACATCTTGAGTACCTTTGGTGACGGGGTACTCTCCACCTCTTTGTGCTGCTTCCTCCTCAATTCTGGACAGGTGCTGATGATTAAGAGTGTCTTTGAGTGGCCTCCTAGGCTTTGGGATCACAGATCTCCAGGGCCCTGGCAATGCTTTCCCAGTAAAGCCTGGCTGGCAGAGAACATCCTCTCCAAAGCCAAGGCAATGCCCCTGCCCTCCCCATGGCCTGTTCTGGCTGACGAACGTGGATTCTTCAACATCCCCTGGGCCCAAGCAGGACCGCCTGGCCGGCCTTAGTAGCCCTTCTATTAATTAGCAACTGGCAGTGGCAGCTTTGTCGGAGCCCTTGAGCCAAGGGGTGTATGTGCTGGAGCTGGCCGCCTCCTTGGTTGAACGACAAGCCCCTCCTCCCCGCCTGAGCGACCGGGGCTGCACCTTCTACTCTGGGTGAATTCCCCCATGATGGCCAGTGTTGTGACATGGGCCACTCGGGCTGTGAGGACACTGCCAGCTCTGTCATCAGTATGTAGACTTGTGCCTGCCAGGGTGGGAGTGGGCAGAGAGAAGTGACAAGTCCCACCCACCAGGGAGGCTGCTAGGCATGGCGTGGGGCAGTGGACGGGGCATTAAGATTCAGACAACGCCCCTCCACCACAATCTCAAGGCACCAAGGCAGCCGCTGTTACTGGATGTCTCTTTCTCTTCCCGGGCAGCCACTATCAGAGCCATCTCACACTGACCCTCTTACCCTGACACCTCTGGACTCTCTCACTGACATCTGTCCCTTCCCAGAAACCTCCCTGCAGCACAGCAGTCACTGCTCCTCCAGCCGGGCCCGTTCCTCTGGCCTTTGAATGGGAGAGAAGGCACCCAGGCAAGGGGACAGGATGGATTCACAAGGGTCCTCTGGCCACCTGGCCTGCCCCTGTTCCTCTCATCCCAACAACCAGCATCCAGGGCCAGCAGGGTCCAAGCCGCAGTGCAGGCGGGGAGGCGGGTCTGTGAATCCAGCTCTCCCAGGCTTGCGGCTGACCTCTGTGGCGGAGGGCTGCTCAACCCAGTTCACAGAATTCACCCTGCTGTGCTCAGTGCTAGAGGCCAACTGGAGAAGACAGAGTCTCTGCCCTCAGGGAACTCAGTCAGGGAGCGTGGGACGAGCATAGAATATACACCCAATCTGAACCCCGGTCCTACAAGCTTGGCTCTGGGCTGGGCACCAGCAGCATAGCATCACCTGAGCACTTATCAGAAATACAGAATGTCAGACCCCACCCTATTTCTGACCTAATGAGTCTGAATCTATAGTTTAATAAGATGCCCAGGTGAGCTGGATGCCATGGCGATGTGAGAAGCACTGCATTGGAACAAACACAGAACTCCATCCAAATGCCCGGGGGTGTGTCAGGCAGGGACAGACGGATGATAGCGGCCGTGGTGGCCTGAGAGGACATCCCAGAAGACCCAGGGGCCCTACAGCATGGGAGAGGAGGGCAGAGGGACAAGCAGACAGGCAGGCAGACATCCCAGCCCTGTGTGAGGCAGGCCACCTGACAGCCCAAAGCGTCACAGCTCACAGAAGCTAAGGGAACAAGCAGGGGCAGGGTTGGGCAGGGGAGCAGCCCCCAGCCTCATCACGTGGTAGTCAGCCCACGGACTGAAGTCTTGCAAGGGGAGAACCTGGAGCCCAGCCCTCCCCGCCCAAGCGGTGCAAGGGGCCTGGCCCCATGGGCCTTCTGCGCACCTCGCATCCGGGGAGCACCTCAGCCCCGAGCTGGGTGCTGGCTTTTGCCACCAGCCCAGCCTCATCAGGTCGAACACGTCCTCGTCCCTGGAGAATCCCGCTGCCCACTGTGCCAGCTGACAGCACGGCCCAGGCAGCTCACCTTGGAATTCCCCTCTGCACCAAGGCGCCCTTCCCCCTCCCCTGGCGCCGCAAGGCCTGCAGCTCTTTCAGGCCTGGCTCTCTACCCTACAACACATGGAGGGAACACCTATATTCCTGTGTTCCCGTTAGCAGGAGCAGCATTCTTGCGCAATGGCCTCCAGCAAGGCCCACCCAGGAGGGACCTCAGAACCCCCACCCCCATCCTACCCAGGGCCAGGCCGCTCCCTCCTTCCTCCCCACCACCTCCTATGCAAATAGTCCTGCCCAGGGTTGGAAGGGAGAGGGATGGGCGTGGGACTGAGGAAACAGAAAAGTAACTAGTCCCCAGAGTGCCTCCTTCAGGCATCTGACTCTGCTCCATTTTCATTTCCATCCCGCCAGCAGTGGGAGGCCCAGGCCTCAGGTTACAGAGGGCCCCAGGGAAGGCTAGCTCTAAGAGGCTGGCACTTGCCCCTGCCAGACCAGGACTCTTTCTGGGATGGTCTAGACAGAGTGGGGTTCACAACCTACATGGTTTTCCAGTTAGGGAGTCCACAGACCCCAGAAATTGAACGTCATATTGTGTCTGGATATGTGTGCCTTTTTCTCAGTAGAGACCCTATAGTTTCCAGCAGGTTCTCACTTAGGTCTCTGACACAGGTTCAGAACCACTGGTCTGAGCCAAGGATAGAGGCCCATCTGGTCCACTCAGGACTGAGGGAAGGAGGCAGTGAGAGCGGGGGCAGCGTGGCTCAGAGCAGCATCACTGGGCTCTGACAGCACACTGGAGCTGCTTACGTCGACAGGGTGATCACAGTTGTACGAGTCGTGTCTGAGACGAGCAACAAGATTCCCATTTCTCTAGGTGGGAAAACTGAGGCTCAGAAAAAGCTCACAACCCAAGCAGGGCCCCATAGCAGACAGGGCTGGGCAGGTAATAGGAGGTGGGCAATGGCAGTGCCTGGGGCCAGGGACCAGCACAAGAATTCAGTCTGAGGCCACCTTTGGGACTTATCAGGGCACTGGCCCAGGTTCCATGACTTCAGAGCCCAGCTGTTTCTGCCCCAAGGAAAGGACCTTTTAGGGCCCTTCCCTTCCTTACCTTTCCCTTCCTCACAGCCTCAGAAGGCTCAGGCTAGAAGGAGGAGCAGAGGGCTGACAAGGGCCAAGCTTCTCCACTCTCAAGGCCAAACTGGAGTTTGGGGCACAGGAGTAGCTCCAGAACAGACACCCCACATAGGGACTTCTGCGCCAGCCCACATGTCTACCCACACAGCCCCAAGACATCTGCACAGACAGACACCTAGGCGTACACACCCCCAGGCAGACCCCCCTGGGCCTGACACTTAAAAGCCCAACAGGCTTCTGGGTCACCACTCCTTTCTTCTCTCTTTGAAAACACACTGTTTTATTCGTTTCGGGTTTGCACTGCCAACCCGGGTCCCAGGACACGGCTCACATGGAAGGAAGGACCCATCCAGGATCCAAGAGTCCAACAAAACCTTAATTAGCAGTTTCAAAAGGCGACTGGGGAAGGGGAGGCCAGACAAACCCACAGAACCTGGAGGAGCCATGGAGTAGCTGGGGTCGTGGTAAAGAAAATCACAGGAAGCCAAGAAAAGCCGAGTGTTAGTCATGGCCCGGGTTCTGCAGGTCCCTCAGAGCACAGTCTACTCCAGCCCTTGGAAGAGGCACCCAACCTTCCTCCCCCAGGAATGGGAGATGTCGGAAGCAGCCCATGACAGTGAGCCCTGAACTCCAAACCACAAACTCAATCTATCATGGTTTGCTGGCGATTCTTTATTAAACCAATTCTGCTGGATCAATGCTTCCTGCCCGTCAAAATGATGAATAAATCCTCAACTGGCCTGAGCAATGCTTGCAGAAGCTCTTGTGAAGGCTGAGCTAGGCAGTGGGGATTGGCTCTATATAGAAGCCCAAACAAGGCCAGTGGCTGAAACTCAAAGGACTGAGGCTTGGGGTGCTGAGGGTGGGGGTGACACTAGTTTGGTGGGTTTCCTAAGCTCCGAAAACTTAGCCAGGCCCTTGCCTCTTTGACCTTGTGTAGATGAGACCAGCTATTTTGGCCTAGAGGTATGACCACTGCTCCTCCAGATGCACACAGACGGTCTTTCTTGGATTTCTTTTCTTACACTCCACCCAGCCCCAGACAGCTACAAGGCTGCGCACAGAGATGTGCGTTTCCGGCTACCGGTCCCTGTTGCTTGTTGCACAAACCCAAATTCAAAGCCCAGTCTGACCCTTATCCTGTCGCCCATTTATCAATCGTGCAGCATCCACCCTTCCCTACCCCCACCCCCACCACCCCCGCTCCGCCATGTCCTGGGCAGCCTGCAGTTAGTGAGAGATTCTGCAGTAGGGGGACTGCAGACAGACATGCCAAGATGGGCAGAGTAAGATCAGGAAGGCGGCGGGGAACTTCCCGTTGATGCAAACAACCCAGCTCTTCACCATCCAGGGTAAGGAAGGTCCAGTTCCCAGAAGGTGCTCAATCAAAGCCTATGCTCTACAGAGGTCAGGCACGCCTGGGGCTTCCCCCTTGCACTCCCACATCCCAGGTGATGAGAACTTTGAACAGAGACTCTCAGACACGGAAGACAGTGAGGAAATGAACAAGGGGAGGGAAGGCCCCTCAACAATCTCAAGGGGTTGATATTGGCACAGCCCACCTGCTACCACCTCCCAGAAGTTCAGAGGGAGGAGCAGAAACCCAGGACAACCAGAGGGTGCAGGAAATACAACCCCTACCCACTCCTCCCTAGCTCAGGCTGGGATCCTTCAGTCCCAGTACTGACCAGAGGGAAGGCCACACTTTAGGAACCTGGCCCTGGGAACCAGCTACAGTTCCTGATGGTCTCTTTTCACTCAACTTGAAGACTATGCCTGTCTGTTTAGCCTGTCCTCTGGCCTCCCACACCCTCTAGAATGGGAACCCTGGGTATTAGGGTTAGGAAGAACAGTCCCTCAAAAAAAGAAAGGCGGGGGGGCTCTGTTCACCACTATTTTAAGCCATCGAGTGTTGCCTGACTGGTCACTCCCAGCACGAGAAATCTCTCTCATTGGATGGAAAATGGCTTTGCTCTCATTACAAACCTGGCTTCCCTGGAGTTTGCAAAGAGGGCTCTGGGTTGGCAAAATGCTCATTTATATTGGCAGGCAAGCAGGGTAGGCAGGGAAGGGAGCTAAATAGGGGGCAGGGCTCAGAGAGAGAGAGAGAGAGAGAGAATAAATTAGACCCAGTTTTAAACGGTGAATGTTTTCAGACCCTCACTTCTGTCCTATGTATCAGGAAAACTCGGGGGGGGGGCCCACTGGGGGACCTTAAGATCTTGACTGGGATAGGGGGGCATCCCTTATTTCAACTTTAGAGGCAATCACCAATCTCCTGTTTTGCAGATACCCCCACAGGCTCCAAGTGGTATCTACTCGGTCAGTGGCATCTGACTCAGGTGATGGGGGAGGGGGCAGGGTCCTTTTCCCTGACTGGCAGTTACACCATGTGTTTGGGGATCCATGACTGAACCATGAGAGTCCTAGTAGCTACTGGAGCTTGAACTGGGGTGACCATGGGGCACAGGATGAGCCTGGGGTTACAGGACAGCTGCTTGTCAGTCAGGACACCAGGCATCTTCTCTGACCACTATGAGCAAGGTCATTCTGTCCTGCCAGTCTGGATGCCAGGTGCCCAGGGTGCCTGCTGCTGGCCCACCACTGGGCCCAGGGTTAAGGTGGGCATGGTGGGCTTTTATCCTGGACCTGAGGCCCCAGTGACCTCACTCCTCCAGGGGCCTAGCTCTCCCTCCCCAGCTGCAGCTTCCCAAGGCACAAGAAGGAGATCCTAATGCTTGGGGTCAGTACCCAAGGAGCTGGCCCCTCTGCCAAGAGGTCTGTCTCTCTTCGTGGCCCTGCTCTTCAGGCTGAATGACCTGGAACTGCCTCTAGGATGGCCACCCTGACTCTGCAGCCCAGAACAGGGAGGTGGGATGTGTGGCTTAAAGTGGCAGAGCCATATCCTGGCTGCCGGCAGGGCTAGGCCAGAATCAGAACACCTTTTTAGCCTGCCTCTAATGTGGCCTAGACCCCAAGAGGGCGAGGACTGGAGCCCGGAACAGAGAAGAAAGTTCCCAGCGCGGTGCAGGAGGAGGTCTGGGGGTGTCTTGGTGCCTAGAGGCGCCCCACTTCTCTCGGAGCTCCCCGCGCGAGGAAGGAAAGTTAACTCTGGCTGAGAGGCAGGGCTGAGAGAGGAAGCATGCCTGCCACCGCTTCAGGGAACCCATAGGATCGCCTTGGCCTCCTTACCTGAAGTCGCTGTAGGGGTGGATAATCCAAAATCCGGCCGACTTCACCCTCTCCTGCTCGCGCTCCACGGCTTTCTGGCTGCCAAACATCCTCAGGGAGAATTTGTTGACCCCGGGCTGGAGCATTGCCCCGAACTGGCGCTGCATGAAGCCGGCCTGGCCCAGGCGCACCTCGGCCTCGGGGAGGATCTGGTCGCCGGCGGCCGCGCCTCCCTCCACTTTGATAGCGGTGTCCACCGAGGGCTGCTCGCAGGAGGCGGAGGCCGGCTGCGGCTGCTGCTGGGGCGGCGGCGGCGAGGCTGCGGGCTGCGCCGAGGCGCCGGGGCGCTCGGGCTCTGCCGCCAGGCCCGGGGGCGTCCTGTCCTCACCGGGGGACGCGTCGCCCTCGGCGATGAGCCGCCGCTCCTCCGCGGAGTCATGCAGGTGCCCGTGACTGCTGCCGCCCCCTGCTCCGGAGCCGCCGCCGCCGCCCCGGCTGCCCAGCGAGGCCAGGCTCCCGCGGAAGCGCCTGCAGTCGCCGTTGGTGCTGGACTTGCCCGCGCCGCGGGCCGGCCCCTCGCCGTCCGCCGCCCCGAGGGCCGCGCCCCGGGGCTCCGTGCCGCCCGCGGCCGCCGAGGGTGAGGGTGAGGGCAGCGGCCGCAGCCGGATGCTCCTGCGGCTGGGGTCCTGGCGGCCCCCAGCCCCCTCCTCCTCGGCGTCCTCTTCCTCGTCCATGATCCACGCCTTGGCCCCCACCTGCTGCGGAAGGCTGTAGAGCCGCTTGCGCATGGACGGCGGCAGCTTGTCCATGGCGCCAGGGGCCGGGGCCCGGCCGGGGCAGGGGCGCGGGTGCGGCGCCGCCGACCCGCTCCAGGTCCGCCCGCCGGTCGGTCCGCCAGCGGGGACGCGTCCTCCGCCGCCTGCTCCGGACCGCCTTAGGCGCCCATGCTCGGGGAGGCTGGGTGCCGAGGGGAGGCTCCCAGTCCCGCTCCGGGTCCCCCGGCTCGCAGCGCTGCGCCTCCTCCCGGGCCGGGCTGGGCGCGGGGACCCTGCGCTCCCTCCCTCCCTCCCTCCCGCGTTCGGGGGCGCGGCGCGCGGCCCGGCTCCAGGCGCCCCGCCCCCGCGGGGAACAATGGGCGCGGGTAGAAGCGGCGCTGCGGCCGCGGCGCTCGGAGAACCGCTCTGGAGCGCAGAGCGCACGACCCGCGCGCCTCTCGGGCGTGCGTCCCGCGGGCCGGCGGGCTATCAGTCTGTCCCGCCGCCCCGGCTTTGTGGCCAGCCACTCGCGAGCTCGCCTCGCCTCCTCTGGCCGAGCCCGGCCGGCCCGTCCCGGGGCTCCCGCCGCAGCCGAGCGGAGCCCAGCGGCCCGCCGGGCTTACATCAGCGGCCGCCTCCCCCGGAGCGCCCTCCGGCAGCGCTGGGCTCCCGCGCCCCGGAATATTCATGAAGCCGCCGCAGCTCGCGGGTTGCCATAGGAGCGGCTCCCGCAGCCGGGCCTGCCTACCTGGGCTTCTTAAAGGAGCAGCGGCGCGCGGGCCGGGGGCTCGGAGAGGGGCGGAGGGTGGGGGGCGGGACCCGCGGGCGCGCAGGGTGGACCCTTGCCTGACCTTAGGGGCTGGGGTGAAAGGTGTCCTTAATCATACACCCTCGAATACCTTTCCTTGGACAAGGCTGGGAGCGCGCCCCAAGTCTAGGATTCCAGCTTGGGTTGCGAATTTCCACCCCAAGACGGGGCGGGGGAAAGTGGAGGGGGGGCGTGGGGGGGGGGGGACGGGGTTTCCTGATCTCTCCTTCTCCGAGCTCTAGGCTCGCCTTTCCCCGGCGGTTTAGCTTCTCAGCTGAGTCTCTGACCCTGCTCCCGGGAGGCGGGCGGGTCTTCTGGATGCGGAGCCCCCAGGCCTTTCCTCAAGGCGCCTGGAGAGGGGGTTTCCAGGAAATGCGCTGCCTCGGTGCTGCTCCCGGGGTTTTCCTGCGACACCCGCGAGGGGCGAACCCCCACCCCCCCTCCGCCGGTCTTTCCCCTGCGGAGGCTCGCAGCTGCCGGGCAAGGAGGGCGTGGGGAAAACTCCGGGAGACACCGGGCGCGCGGGTGAGACCCAGCCCTTGGAGGTAAGACTTCGAGGAAATGCGCCCGCAGCAGCCTCGGACCGGGGGTCCGATCCCCGTGCACACCTCTTCCGATGTGGTTCCGACGGGGGTTTCTGAGACCAGGGGGGCTGCAGCGGGGAGCCAATAGGCAGGCTCCTCTGGAGGCCTGGCACTCTGGAGCTAGCTGTGGCCCTTCTCCCATCCAAATTGTGACACCCCCGTATGGACCAACGCCGAAGGAGTTCCCGCTCCACCCTACCCCCTACCCCCAAGCAACTGTACAATCGCCTCCCCCTTTGAGTCTGCTCCCCACCCCCACCCCCAGGCCAGCAAGCCATCCAGCTGTGTGCCCTCTCTCTCCCTGTACGTTCTCGGGGCTTATGGACAAATCCCACCAGCTCAGCCAGAAATATCGCTCTTTTTTCTTCCACACCCCACGATAGCCTGACACCCCCGCCCCTCCACATCCACACAGGCAGGGCTGCCACACCCCCTCTCCTTGGCCTGGGGGCTACCAAGATGGCTCAGGGGTTACTCAGATCCTGTCAGGTCCAGCATCCCAGATGCTGGGATGTCCTGAATGAGGACGGGGCATTAGAGGGAAGGGGTTGGCCAGGGAAGGCTGGAGTTTGGGTTAATGCTGAAGTGGACCCTCAGCATCCCGTCAGTCTGACTGACGGGAGAGAGGCAAAAAGGTCCCCTAGCCTTGCCATCTGTCTGAGGAATAACGTGAAGTTTTTCTTCAAAGGATTTTTTAGTCTCATTCTTAGCCCACTTGGGACCACCTCCCCCACCCCATTCAGAGCAGAAATTTTGGAAGCAAGATGGGAGGAGGCCGCCTGGCAGGTGCTTCTCTGCTCTACCCACTGGACCACAGGACCTCCCATGGGGGGAGGGAATGACTAGCAGTGATGTCATCACCGCTAGCTGGCATTTCTACTTTTGAGCAGCTCTGAGCTGACAGTTCTCTGCACAGATGCTGGGAGGCCTAATCCTTGAATGTCCTTGGGTCTCCTTGAGGAGTGTTCTTAACGGGCTGGGAGCCCCGCCTGCCCTGATGTGCCAGCCATAGGGAGAAGACCTCCGTTTAACTCACTTCTTTGGGCTTCTGGATACAACTAGGAGCTAGTCTGCCCTACCCCAGCTTCAGGAAGTCAGCCCAAACAGGATTCCCAGTGACCTGTGGTAAGGGCATTCTCCTCTAGGTACCCTTCCTGGCCACCCAAATCTTGGCCATGTCCCACCTTTTAGTCCCCATGGCCCATGATCTCCCATCAACCTGAACACTGATTACCCAGTGGAGTTTATGTCCCCTTCAGAACTGAGCTCCCGAGGGTAGGACAGATTCTATTCATCTCAGGGACCTCAGCACCAAAATGGGGGGGGGGGGAGGGGACAGAGAGCAGATCAGTAAATGTCAACTATGGATGAGCAACCCTAGAAGCCAGCTATGCCACTGAAGGGGGTCCTTGAAGTAGATGGAGGCTATGACCAAGGTTTATGCTTCCTGGGTTACTCCTGCCACAGGCTGGCCAGGGGTCAGGGCCCTCAGATTCCTCTCCCTCTAGCCCCTCACCTACCCTCAGTTTGGTTAGTACCACTCATCTAGGACCATCTAGGATCACCCTCGGGTGCAGAAATGACCATTAGGTAAAGTAGGCATATGGTAATGCTGGCCTCTCCTGTCTCCTCTGTGTGAAAACCCTAATGGAGGACAGCTGTGGCATGTCGGCGGTGTGGGGGAGAGAGGAAGAAACCCAGGCTTTGATGGGCTCCAATTGTGGGAAATCTTGGACACAGCCTTGGGAAAGAGGAGAAAACTCAAGATAGGAAAGAAGTGTGTACTAAATCACGCCTCAACCGATGAGCAATTTGAGGAGGGGGACCTCGCTGAGCTCGGGGTAGCTAGGGAGGACTCCCTGGAGAAAGGAGTCAGATTTGGTAAGAGACAGGTATCCAGCACATTACAGTTGACTCCGTATCTGTTAAACCACATGACATTTTTGTGGGCCAAATATGATCAGATTGTCAGGATTTCACTGGCTCTAACTAACATCCTTGCTCCCATTTGCAAATAAGGGAACTAAAGCACTGAGACATTGCCATTGCCAAATGTCTCACAGCAAGAAAATGGTGGAGCTGGACGCCCAGCCAAGGGCCCCACAGGTTGGGCTCTTCTCAGCTGCCCAGAGGACTCACGCAGCTACGGTGCCATTCTGAGTGCGTGGTTGAAGCAGAGAGGAGGTGAAGAATGGAGCCCCTGCATTCTGTATTCTCCCCATTGCTCCTGCCAGGTCTCATGCCTTCTCATTTCCAGTGCCACCTTAGAAAGCCCGGGGTCTGTTCTGATTCATCTGGTAACACAGTGGACAGGACCTGGGGACCCCAGGAAGGGGAAGGCCCTGCCTCTGGCCTGAGACAGAGACCTGTGGCTCTCAGCTTCATTGGGGAACTGAGTGTCCCTGGGAGACAGATGTGTCTCCTCTAGGGCCATAGGGGAGCCTGGGTATTCCTGGACTGCAAACCCAGAAAAAATCTGGGTCTAAAAGAGAAGAGGCTGCGGGATGGGCTAAGAGAAGGGATGAGCTTCCTTCTCTGGAAGGGATACTGAATTCAGAAGATCAGCTGGGAGTGGGGTGGGGATGTAGCTGATTATTATAGATCAACCTCAGACCTTATTTGGCAGGAACCTGGATGGGCAGATGGGTAGAGGGGGTTGAGAAATTCTGAAAGGTTATTTGCTTGTGGGCCAAGGGCATTGTTTTTGCTTAAAGAAGTGGCTCCGAGGTAGGGCCGTGGCTCCCACACCATGTTATGCCAAGGTTTTGTCCAGTCCTGCTTAAAATTTAAGCGAGAGAGAGAGAGAGGGAAAGAGAGAGGGAGAACAATGTAGGATATTTTAGGGTAAGGTTGCCAACTGCCCTTCTTAGAAGTCTGTCTTTATTCTAACATTATATCCTTGCTGCATTTTCTGTGTTGAAATGCCCTTTTATGAAATCATAGTGCCAGGAGATGGTATTTTTTATGTCCTCGGCTAAATAAAAAGTTGGCATGGGATTCTGTGTTTGTTCCCAAAAATCATTTTTGAAATGTTATTGGTCTGTGAATTCCAAAAGTCTGGGAGCCCCCACCATAAACAATAGAGCATGAGACTGGAAAACAAATCCAGTGGAATTAAATACTCCTCTGTCATTTACTGCCTGTTTATGCCTCAATCTTCCTCATGTGTGAAATGGGTTTAATGATGTGTACATCATAAGCTATTATGAAGACCAAATGAGACATGAATGCACAGAATATGACATCTCATTTGTAGTAAGTTCTCAACAAACATGGGATGATGGAATAGTGAATAAAACCTGGGTGGCTCAGTCGGTTAGGTGTCTGACCCTTGGTTTCAGCTCAGGTCATGATCTCATGGGTTTGAGCCTCACATCAGGCCCTGTGCTGGCAGCGAGGAACCTGCTTGGGATTCTCTGTCTCTCTCCCCCTCTCTGTCCTTCCCCTGCTTGCATTCTCTCTCTCTCTCTCTCTCTCTCTCTCTCTCTCTCTCTCTCTCTCTCAAAATAAATAAGTAAACTTAAAAACAAAACAAAAACCTGCAATAGCCAATGGAGAGGAGACAGCCTTTAGAATCCAATTTAGGTCATATATTTGTCTTTAAAATTGCTGTTGGGACAAAAAGGATGTCTTGTTATGCAGGATTGCCTTCTTTGAATTCTTCATCCCTGGTAAGTCTTGGCTGATTCTCTAGAAGGCAGATTTTCTTCTCGCTGGATGAGCACTTGCCTAAGTGGGATCAGAGAAATTGACCCAGAGGTCACACCCTTGACCTTATGCTCAAGGCTCCCACCATTCACAGGTGCAACTCCATCTTTCTGTTTAGGGTAGATATGGTCCTCCCAGTGCACCTTCTGCTCTGCTCTGAGGCAGGTCTGCTCTGTGGGCTGGAATTGGGGGTATGTAAATTTCCTGCTGGTGGTCCTGAACTGGGGATGAGGCCCCAAGAAGTAATATTGGAATCTGCTACATTCCCTCAGGTTTCCCATCTCAAGGCTTCCTGATGAAAAAACTGGAAGGGAAAAGGAACATGGGAGCAGCCCGATTGGATGTAGATGTATGGAGAGAACAAATTAACCACGCAGTCTTGACCAAGCCTTGGTGCCCGTCCCTGAGCACAGCCACCAATGGATGGAGGCTGAGAATGGGGCGTCTGGGTGGCTCAGTTGGTTGAGTGTCCAACTCTTCATTTCAGCTCAGGTCATGCCTGATCCCAGGTCTGTGGGATTGAACCCCATGCTGAATGTGGAGCCTGCTTAAGATTCTTTCTCTCTTTTCCTCTGCCCCTGTCCCCAACTCATGCTCTCTCCGTCCTTCCCTAAAAAAAAAAAAAAAAAAAAAAAAAGATAGAGGCTGAGAAGACAAAGAGATGCCCTATTTGGGGCAGTTCTCAGTCTGGTCAAAGCAGTGAAAGACCATACCAGAAGTTTGTAACCAAGGGTCAGAGTGAGTGGTTCAGAAGCTCAGAGCAGTGGTGCTCCTGAGTGTGGTCAAGGTGGGCTTCCTGGAGGGGGTGGAAAGTGAAGTGGATTTTCTAGACAGTGGTTACTCTGTGTGTGTGTGTGTGTGTGTGTGTGTGTGTGTGTTTCTGTTGGGGGAAACAGTGAATGGAGCAGCCTGGCAAGGGTGAGGCCTGCAGAATTCTCTGTGGGGTTAATGAGGCATTGCCAAAGGATAGACCTAGAGTAGCGTCCACCCCAGGGGACCACTACATGGTTGCTCTAAGCTGGCCGTAAAAGAAAGTCTGCTATCTCCATAGGAGGAGAGTATTCGGTCCTTTTGACCCCCTCCTCCCAACACACTCACCCTCACAGTCTGGCTGCAAAAACTACTGGGAGCCCACATGCTCACCCTCCCCCAATGACGTTAAGGCACTACTGAAAGAAAGTCCCTACAGGCTCAGTTTCCTATTGGATTTGCCATCTGCTTTCTTCCAGCTCTGCCTTGTTTCTTTAGGAGCTTGGAGTGTGGGCTATGGCATTGTCCCCTACTCTACCCCCTGCCTCTGTGCAGGACCCCACCTGTGAGTGCCCAGAGGCTGGCAGAGCCCAAAGCCCTTTCATCCCCAGGCCAGGCCTTGATCTCTCCATTCTCCCCATCCCGCACTCCCGGCTACTCCCCAGGACTCAGCCAGGACCCTGGCAGGGACATCATGCCCCTTTCCTCTCAGGAAGGCAGAAGAAAGATGTGCTGACAGCTCAGCCAGGCCTGGACTGTGTCTCTGTGTCCCACCAGGGCTCCAGGACGTCTGGGCCACCTGGACTCAGAGCCAGGCTGGAGAGTGAGGCACTTGGGGTCGGGGGAGGCTCCCGAGGTGCTGGCTGAGCTGAGCTGCCAAGAAGTTAAGTACCAGAGACTCCTCTGTCCCAAGTCTGGAATTCACCATATATCAGGGCTGAAGTGAGTTCAGACAGGAGCTCCGGAATGGTTCCAAGCCTGCGCTGGAGGAGTTAGGGAGGGAAAGGAAGAGACAGGATGGCCTGGGAAGGGGGAAGAGGCAGAAGAGGCTTGGCAAACAGAACAAGGTGGAGGATTGGGGGAGAGTGAGGAGCACCGGGCGGCGGGGGGGGGGGTAGGTTTCCACCCCCTCCTCAGGGAAACCTGAGGTGGCCCTTACTAATGCTGGGCTCCTCCCTTCTGCCAAGCCTTGTTCATGCTGTCCTGCCCTCTGTCCTCTCCCCCACTCCTCTACATATTCTTCCCCCAATTCCACATAGTTCCTGTTTTCGTTCAACCGTTCACCCCTTTATTTACTGAGCCGACTATGGAGTACCTACTGTCTAATGCTGAAGATCCAGCCCCTAATCTCCAGCCACCGCAGGCTGTGACAAGAATAAGACAGAGACAGAACCTCTTGTAAAGAAGCCAGGGACAAGGGTCATGTGATGTGGACAAGTGGCTGGAGCGCCCGGAAAGAGGAGGAAGAACGTGGAGGAGGGGAGCAGGGGAAATGGTCTTGCTTGAATTGGCTTTTGCAGAAGGCATGTGTGATTTGGAAAAGTGGAAGCAGAGAGGTGGCCTATGCCGGGCAAAGGGCACGGTGTGAACAAAAGAGGGGCAAACGGGAGCCCGTGCACTGGGGTGGCTGAGCAGTCTGGGGGACGGCAGCCCTGGTGGTCGGGGTGGGGGAGCACGAACACCCGAAGGTAGCCTGGCTCTGGAGGCAATGGGGAGTGACTAGACCTGACTTAAGACAGGCCAGGACTTTGGGGACAACCATCAGGTTGTGCCCTGGGAGCCCAGCCCTGTACTCAGGTCTTCAGTGAGTGAACAAGAAAAGAATAAGATACAATCCCCACTCTTGGAAGCTCACAGTGGAGTCAAAGAGATTAAAGTAATGGCACAAAACCATTCAGTCATCCTGCCAGAGTCAAGGACCTGGCCCCCAGATGCCTGTGGGCGCACACAGGGAGCCACAGCCAGGGTTGGCAGCTGGTTTGAGAGCTCTGCTCTCCGGCTCCCTGCAAAGCACATCTTTTGTACGGGCCCCACAGCCCAGCCTCCCTCCCACGAGCCCTGCGCATCAGGATAACCTGCTATTACATGAGCCTTTCGCTGGACGCCTTCCAGAGAGAGACAGTTCCGCTGTGTAACGAGAGCCGTGCCCCACAGGCCACCCTGCAGGGTCCAGAGCAGAGGCAGTGTCAGGGAGAGGGTGATAGAGGCTGTGATAGGGGCTGTGGCAGACACTATGATAGGGTCTGTGATAGAGGCTGTGACAGGGGCTATGACAGGGGTCTATGACAAGGCTGAGACAAAACCTATGACAGAGGCTGTGACAGGATCTGTGACAGAGGCTGTGACAGAGACTGTGATAGAGGCTGTGATGGAGCTGTGATAGGCTGTGATAGAGGTTGTGACAGGGACTGTGACAGTGGCTGTGACAGGGGCTGTGACAGGGGCTATGACAGAGTCTGTGATAGAGGTTGTGATGAGACTGTGACAGGCTGTGATAGAGGCTGTGATAGGGACTGTGACAGGCTGAGACAGGGGCTGGGACAGAGGCTACTACAGGGACAAAACTGAGACAGAATCTATGATAGAGGCTGTGATGGGGGCTAGGACAGAGCCTGTGACAGGGGCTGTGACAGAGTCTGTGACAGAGGCCATGACAGGAACTGTGACAGGGGCTATGACAGGGGCTGTGATAGGGGCTGTGACAGGGTCTGTGACAAGACTGAGGCAGAATCTGTGATAGAGGCTGTGATAGAGGCTGCGACAAAGGCTGTGATGGACTGTGACAGGAGCTGTGACAGGAGCTGTGACAGAGTCTGTGACAGGGGCTGTGATAGGGGCTGTGATGGGCTGTGACAGGGACTGTGACAGAGTCTGTGATAGAGGCTGTGATAGGGCCGTGACAGAATGTGATAGAGGCTGTGACAGGCTGATAAAGGGGCTGGGACAAAACTGAGACAGAATCTACGATAGAGGCTCTGACAGGGGCTAGGACAGAGTCTGTGACAGGGGTTGTGACAGAGTCTGTGACAGAGGCCATGACAGGAGCTGTGACAGGGGCTATGACAGGGGCTGTGATAGGAGCTGTGGCTGTGACAGGAGCTGTGGTAGGGGCTATGACAGAGACTCTAACAGGAGCTATGACAGAGGCCGTGACAGAGGCTGTAACAGGGGCTGTGACAGGGGCTGTGACAGGTATTGTGTGACAAAGGCTGTGGCAGGTACTATGACAGATGCTGCCACAGTGCTGTGACAAAGGCTGAGACAGGGACGGTGAGAGAGCCCGGGACAGAAATGTGACTAAGTCTGGAACCACAATCAGAGTTGGGACAACAGCTCCCGGAGCCCAGGCCTACACTCCCACGGTTGACAGAGCAGTTGGCGGTGACAGCAGCAACACAGCAAACACATGGGCCCAGCCAGGCCCAGGCACTTGTGGAACCGCCAACAGGCTGAAGCTGCCACAGGAGAGCGAAAGGGGGTGAGTGAGGCCCGTTCCCAGCCCCCCTGCCGTGGGTTCCTGTGTGTCCATGGGTAAGTTTCCGGGCCTCCGTTTCCTTGGTGATGCCTGCCTTGGGGAGAGGCCAGGTCGCAGAATGAGACCGGAGCAGATGTGGACCGACCGAGGGTCCCTGTGAGACTCCAAGCTTTTTCAAGGGGTCTCAGGGTCTCCCCAGCCGCCGCCAAGAACAGCCTGCTGGCCGAATAAGAAACGCACCCTCCACCTATACAGACAACCATTCCCCCCATGTGTGGGTGCTAGTGTGACGCATAAAACACCGATTTGTTTTAGAGTATAACTGAATTCATAGTCGTGAAAACTGACATTTATGGAGAGCTAGCTCTGTGCCAGGCACCTTGCCAAGTGCTTAGCATGGATTAGCTCATGTAATCCCTGCTAGAGTCCTGGTCAGGTAAGTGGTATTATCTCCATTTTACAGATGATTAAATCGAGGCTAGTGAGGTTGACTAACTTACCCAAGCTCCCACCGGCAGAGGAAGAGCCAGGATTTGCTGGCAGTTACGTCTGACACCGTGTCTTAATCTCACCCACCATTGGCTGCTTTCTCAATCACAACTGCTATCACGTGAGATGTATTTTGAAGCTTCAAAGCCAGAGATTTTTTTCAGCGAAAAAGAGGTCCTTGTACTCGAATGGGCTGGGACCTACTGTGTACAGTCTCCAGCAGCCCTGCTGAAATCACACGGGTGCCCTGATTGCGCTTCCTCCAGTTCCCGGTCTTTAATGCACCCGGGGCCACCTGGTGATCCCACAGTATTTTCCTATCTGCCTGTCCTGATGCTGTTCCCATCGGTTACCATTCTCCCAATCTTTGCACCTCTTCCTACAGAGTCCTGCCCGTCAGCATTGAAGCCTGATCAGATGCCTTTGATCCAAAAAGGTCCTCTTTGAATCCTATTGTCTCTTTCCCTCCTTCCCATCACATCTAGTCTTCTTGAAAGGGAGGGAAGCCCTCGCCTTTGTCTCTCAACTGCCGCTCATTCCTTAGCGCGCAGCCATCAGGCTTTGCTACCCTGTGTCTTCAGCAAGACCAAGTCCACCTTTCGTTCCCTTCCTTACCTCCCTCTTCTTGAAACATCCTCTTCCCTTGACTTCAGGAGCACATACTCTCCCGATGTCCTCCCCATCTCTGGCAGTCCTCAGTTTCCCGTGTGGGAGGAGGAGGGCTTCCTCAGCCGACTCCGCATCTCTTGGCTTCATTCCTGACTCTGTTGCCAGTGCTTTCTTTTCTTATGTGATCTCTCTCCTGGGACACTGTCACCCAGTTGGGCTCAGTTCTCATCCATGCCCTCAGCCCAGACCTCTCCCATGAGCTCCAGATCTGGTTGTTTAATGGCCTCTTGGGTATCTCACAAGCGCCTCACATTCCACACGTTCTTCTTCAAAGACCCCTCTTTCTTCCCAGTCAGTGAATGACCACCATCCTTCCAGTGGCTAAAGCCAGAAACACGGGCATCATTCCTGACTCCTTCCACCACCAGTCCCACCACCGGCCCCCATATCCAATCAACTCCAACGTCCTGCTATTTCTCCTTCATAAATATCTCTCAAGTACGTCTACTTCTTACCATGTCCGCTGACACAACTCCAGATTACTTCTTGCCTAGGCCATGACAGCAGCCTCCTAATGGAACTCCCTACCTCCAGCCTTGCCTTATTATAACCCATTATCCATGAGGCATCCAGAGTGATTTTCCAAAATGTAACTCTGGCATATCTGCTTAAGACTCTATAATGATTTCCACTGGGCTGGGATAAAGGCCATTTTTAATGGCCTGGCCACCATGATTTCCTCGGCCTTCCATCTCAACAGTGCCCTCCTTCCCTGGCACTCTGCACGCATGCACTTTCCTAGACTTTCTGCTTGTGGTGGTAGCGACCCTCTCGTTAATGACTGCAGTGGCGATCATGGAGATGTTAGTTGTTGATGATTAAGGTGGAGTAGCAAGTTGAAAACACTGCCTACCACATTGCAACGGCAGTCGTTGGAGGCAGAAACCGTCCCACAAGGTTGGTAACATATGCCCATCTCAGGACCATCTGCAATGGGGGTTGTTTGGGGACTCTCTAGTCAGGGCACAGCTGTCTTCCCATGGTGACTCTTGGCTGTCAGCCTGAACCTATGTCCAGTATTCATCTCTTTTCAGCCTTGAGTTGATCCCAGCAAGTTGGTGCAGTAGTGGCGAGGGTGATGATCGTAGAGGGACCAGGTGATAAGTGTGAAGGTGCCACTGCTGTCAGCCCTTAGTGAGGACACAGGCAAGGTTAGCCACGAGGCCACAGAAGACCAGCTCCAGCCAGTTGGTGCCCCAAGCTCTGTCTTTGCTGGTGACTCTCTCGGTGACCAGCTGAGGTGGTGCTTTGACTTTCTCGGAAGCTTAGGTCTACAGCCCCAAACAACCACCCAGTTTCCGTGTATGCCCAAGACCGGTAGCCTGACCTCCATCACGGCGCACTGGCTTGCCAGGCGGGGCCTCTGACACCCCTGATATAGACAACATTCTTCCCCAGATTCAGCATTTATTTGCATCTATAAATATGCATGGGGGCTATTTTCCTGAACTTGGGAAAGGGATTGGGGGCTAAGAAGACAGGAGATGAGCAGTCTGGAGGATGATGAAAAGGCATCTGGCCCTGTGGCAGTCTGAGAAATGGCACCCAAAGATAATCGAGTCCTAATCCCTGGAACCCGTGAATGTTACCTGATATGACAAGACACTCCGAAGATGTGATTAAGGATCTTGAAAATGGGGAGATGACTTTGGATTAGCTGGGGAGGCCCTAAAGGCAATCATTAGTGTCCTTGTAGGAGGGAAGCAGAGGGAGATTTGACACAGAACAAGAAAGCAATGTAACCATTGAAGCATGATGCCATGCTGCTGGCTTTGAAGATGGATGAAGGGGCCATGAGCCAAGGAACACAAAGAAGGCAGCTCTAGAAGCTGGGAAAGGCGAGGGAAAGATTCTCCCTGAGAGCCTCTGGAGAGAGTACAGCCAGGCCTGCCAGCACTGTTATTTCAGCTCGAGACAGACTTCGGACTCCTGGCCTCCAGAGCTGTAAAAGAATAAGGTGTGCTCTTGTAAGCCAATGGTTTGTGGTCATTAGTTACAGCAGCGGTAGGAAACTAAACAGTCCCGTTCTGTCCTCCTTCTCCGTCCCCTCTGTCTTCCTCTTGCGCTGGGTTAATCCCCTTGGTGTTAGCAGGGAGGTCAGACACTGAGCAGTAGAGAAAGCTGTTCTCCTCACTTCTCCTCAGGGCCCAGCACCCTCTGGTTCCAGGAAACGGAGGCTTTGGGAACATTGGAAAGGGGACACTGCCTCACAGCAGTAGTCACACATGGGTCACTGTTGGAGTGGCTTTGCTGGCAGCAGGCACTGAACCAGGAGAGGAGAATTCCAGAGAAGCCATATGGGGATTGTAGCTGACGGGGTGATGCTTCATCATATGTGGGCTCCCTTTTTGGAACTCCCAGAAATACTTGTGGCAGAGGAGGAAGAGGGCAGAGGTCTCGTAGGTACCAGAAGAGAAACAGCAGGAACTTTGGGTGATGGATGTTAATGGAACTTTATTTATAGCCCCAAACTGGGAGGGTCTGATAACATTTGTGTTACATTGTTCTTCTAGCCCACTGGTCTCGCCCTGACTTTACGCCAGGTGGCTGATTAAGCAAGTAATGATTCCCGAACTCTTTTCATGCCCTTTCCCCATTTCCATTCAGCTTTTTATCTTTTTTTCTTATGGAGTTGAAGGAGTACTTTCTATATTGGGAAGAGTTTTTCCTTTTCTATCGTTTATTGCTACAAATACTACCCCCCCCCCGCCCCCGCCCAATTGCTATTTGACTTTTGTTACGGGGCATTTGCCATGTCAGAAATTTTCATATTTTATATAGTGAAGCATATCAACCTTTCTTTTAAAAAATTTTTAATGTTTATTTATTTTTGAGAGAGAGAGAGAGAGTGTGTGTGTGTGCGTGAGACGGGGAGGGGCAGAGAGAGAGGGAGACACAATCTGAAGTAGGATCCAGGCTCTGAGCTGTCAGTCAGAGCCTGACGTGGGGCTCGAACCCACAGACTGCAAGATCATGACCTGAGCCGAAGTTGGACGCTTAACTGAGCCACCCAGGCCCCCAACCTTTTCTTTTATAATCTCTGACCTATATCACACCTGAAAGAGCTCTTCCCCGCCTGAAGAAATATTTATTTACATTCTCTTGTCTATAAGCACATGCCATATGCATATGTAATCGATCTTTCCCCTATTAACTAGCAGTGCCCCTTTTCTCATACAGTACATTTCTATCTGTATGGATATATATTCTGGATTCGATACCTATTCCGTGATTTGCTTCTTATTCCTGTTCCTATAACACAACCTTTCCCCCAAATTACCATAATGTACTATTATCTTTTAAAAAAAGAAGAAGATAAAGAATCTTTCTCCTCTCCTGCTGTCTCTTTCAGAATTCTTCTAGTTATTTCCTGTGAGATTAACTATATATAATTATTTGATGCTGGTCTTTTGATTAGGATTGTACTGGGTTTACGAATTAATTCAGAGGAAATAGATATCTTTAGATCATGGTATCTTCCCTTCCAAGAGGAAGGTCTGTCTCTATTTAAATCTTCTTTTGTGTCTGAGGAGAATCATGCCATGGTTTCAGCCCTGGTGCAGCCTTTTCTCTCATTTTTGTTTCTTTTTGTTCATTTCTGTCAAGTTTGGGGAGGGTAGTTTTGTAAACCTGCATTTAAGCCACCACGATTCCCTGAAGCCTTTAGCTTTGTGCTGCATTGGGGGCGAAGGCGGAGATGATGAGCTGAGGCTGTGGATGGGGGTGAAATTCAGAAGGAGATTAAATGCTAAGTGAAACAGAACCTTACAAAGCTCCAGCATTTGGGGGGAAAGTGAATGTGGTGGGAGTGGCTGAGAGAGAGCACACAGAAGGGAGAGGCCAGAACTAGCCAAAGGGTGTCAAGCAAGCCACAGGATGAGGACATTTCAAGAAGGGCACAGTCAACAGAGCCGGTGTTGCTGGGAGGTTGTGGAGAATAGCTGCGATGAAGCCGTGGGATGTGTTGGTTGTGGCTGGTTCAAGGTCAGGTGATCCTATCACTCCGCGTTTAAACTGGCACATTGAAAACGATTCTGGGACAACAGGGGCAACCCAGGGTTATTTCTGGCAAACCGGAACACATGGTGCCCCTGATTATGGTGACCTCTGAGAAAGTGGTCTCAGCAGATGACATCCACAGTGCCCATCGTTGTGTCAGTTGAGGAGTCAAGACAGTGAGACTAGATTGTTCTTTTTAGAAGTCTGGCCAGAAAGGTAAGGAGACAGTTGGGTCATAGCCGGAGGGAAATTAAGGTTGGAGGAGGGCTTACTTGCTTGTTAGTTTTTTACACTTGACAGATTTGTCTATCTGGGGAGGAAGAGGACTTAGCAAAGAGGGAGAGATTGAAGACGCAGGGTATAAAAGGAAAAATTAATGAAGACGGGAGACTTAGGAGGGAAAGAAGCAGCCCCAAGAGCCTACAGAAGACCTGAGGCCAGCCTGGAAGAGAAGGAAGGACAGTTCCCAATATGAGAGGCAAGTAAAAGAATGCATGACAGGCCAGGGAAAAACTGAGGTGCAGAGAAGGATCTGAGACAACTCATTTAACTTCTCAAGGATGGTTGCCGAGAAGGAGGTGGGCAAAAATCCATATGGGGCAAAGAGCGTCCAAAAGGAAAGGCACCTGGGCCCCTTCCTTTGGAGATCAACATGGTTATCCCTTCTCTGATGGATTGAGATGATTCTAAATGAGGTCCACTGGTGGTAGGAAGCTTGACAGATTGTCTAAGCTCAGTACCAGGCCCTAAGCTTGCAGGGTTCTGGCTGGTATGTGTCTGGGACTGGAAGCTTCTCTCACCCTAACCACTTTGACAGGTTGGGGGTCTTTCTCCACTGGAGAACTCCTTTAGAAATCCCTTGGAAACCTGTACCATTGAGGACATCAAAGCACTGCCTTGCTGGACAAAGATGCTGGGATTGTGCAGGACCAGGTTCTACAGGGATACCTCGGTGTGGCAACAGAAGCCATAGCTAATCAGAGGCTCCAGTGCTCTCGTCTGTCCCCTGGCTTTGGATGAGCCAGCTCTTTTGAGGACGTCCTTGTATGTTTTGACAATTCGGGGTGGAGGAAAAACCGAAGACAGACAGACTGTACTTCTTGTCACTTCAGATGGGCTTGAGTAGTTAGTGTGAATATTTATGAAACATTTATCTTATTTCTTCCCCAACTTGATAAAGCAGGTTCATATAATAGAATGTTCGACAGACATTCGAAATGATATCAGAAAATAAAACAAGTAAACTTGATGATATGAAAAAATATTTAGGGCACATTAACTGAAAAACGGGTATGAACACAGCAATCTGATTTTTTTTTAAAGAATATGTAGTATGTCCATACATGGACAGATAGATGACTGTAAGTATATACCAGCTAGCAGTGACTGTTTCTGAGTGGTGGAATGTGGAATTAAGGGTGACTTTTCTTTTTCCCTGACCTTTATTTACAAATTTTTTGACAATGTGTTTGTATTGCTTTTTCTTAGTTAAATAATGTGGTTATTATTTTTTTTTGAAGGATTGCCAAGCAGCAGTGGGACCCCATCTGAGCCTGAAAGAGAAATCTGTCAAGGGGCCCATGTATCAGGTTGAGTTTACTCCCTCCAGCTGCACTCAGCAGCTTCCCTTTCCAAAGGGAAAACAGCCTGGCCAAATTTAGCGATGTCCTTAGCCCAGTGCTGCTCACAGGTCACCCATGGGACACATCCAGGAAGAGCCTCCCTACATTCCCCACCTGGGGCTCCATGGACAGCCCACCATCGTTGAGCTGGCATCTTCAATCCAGGTGCATAAATGAAACTTTCCCCCTTCCTTGACCCTGCAGACAACTGTCTGGAGACCATTTGTACCCCGACCAAAGGGAAAAGGCACATTGCCAGACCGGAATCCAGCACTCAGAAGGATGGCACTTTTAACTCTAGCCAGAATCCTTGATGAGCCCTAAACAGCATTCAGATGTGAGTTGGACAGCGAGTGCACTCATCCTGGCCTAGTTTGTTGGTCCATCCTCCATGCATCAGTGAGTTTGACTCAAGAAAGTCCCATGGGGCAGTTGCTGGGCTCAGAGGCTTTGCTCCAGGTCAGCCCCACTGGAGAGGAGCTTAGTGACACTTCCTACCTACATTTGGCTAGTGTGTGTAGGGGCATAGTTGTTAGATATGAGGGGGTCTCCACTGGGCCATGCAGAAAGGTCTGGGCCTTCACTTGGCACTCTCCTCTTACCATATCCCTGAGCTTTTGATCCCTAAATCGGACATCACCACCTGCCCCATGGGAAACCCCATAGGCAGCCAGACTTTTCTGTCCCCGGCAACAGGGCCACCTCTCCCAGGCACCTTTGCTGCAACAGCAGGAGTGAAGTGGGCCAGGTGATGAGAGAGGGGCCCACCTCTGTGCCCATGTGAAGATTCCGTGCCATCTCTGATACGTACTAGCTTTCTCTGAGCTTCTTCCAAAGACAGTGAAGGAAATGCACAATTCATCTCTGACCCACGATACGCATCCCATAAATATTTGTTAAATGAACAAATGGGTGAAGAAGTGAATTAATCAATCACCTGGCTTTGTGGGCACAGAGGCCTTACGTGGCCGGATGAGGACATCAACTCTTTTTAGACTAGGGACATGTAGATAAAAATACCTACAGCGCTTGGCTATGAGTAAAAAAGAAAGGCTAAGATGCCAAGTTTTGTGACTGCAATTCAAAATTTGTACGTATTAATCACTTGTATGTATTAATCATGATACTTTAAAAAGTCTTTCCTTGGCACTGGAACCACAGATTATCAAGTCCAAGTTTCAGATAAGCCACACCAAGGCCCAGAACAAGAAGGGAGTACCCAACGCCAGCAGCCTGGTGAAATTAAAGCACACAATATTGGACAGTCCTCTCGGACCCTGGCCCCGCAGCACTCTTCCCACTGTCTACGCCAGTGTTACTGGAGGTCTTCTGCTCTGGGGCAGCGGGGGGCAGTTTCTCTTATAAATAGATACTGGTTCGGTCACTATGTGTGCCAAGCAAGCTGCTAGGTGCTGATGATATAATGATGGACTAGATGGTGCTCCGACAAGAGAAGAGATGGGCAGTTATGGTAAGGAAAGTGCACCTGACTTTGGAAGCCTGGAGGAGGGACACCTAGCCCAGACTTGGGGTGAAGGGTCAGGTGGGGGGAGTTTCGGATGGGAAGCAGAAACTCCACATGCTCCTCTTAGAGCTCTCTAAGGGCATCCCTCGGCTGCCACCCCCGCGCCACTCTGTCTCCTGCTTCAGTGAGAGCACCAGATAAGAGTCACACCTCTGGGGCCAAGGGGGCAGATAAGCAAGAAAGCTGCTCAAATGAAAGAGGCCCCAGGCAGGGGTGGGTGTCAGGCTCCAGAGGGAGGCCCTGTGAAGGAAGGGACCTGCTGTCCTGTTTGAAGGGATGTGGAGAGATGACACGGACCCCATGGCAGAGGCCTGAGCTCCAGGACTGTCTCAGCAGGCCCTCCAACCCCTGGGCAGTCAAACATGGTTCTGATCTTCAACCTCAGATCAATCTGTCTTGTCTGGAGTCCAAAGCTTCTCAGGAGGCCCTCGATGACTCCTACACTCTGTCTTGTTTTCCACCTCCTTCCTCTGATTCGTTGAGTCTCCACCTCACTAACAACTCATCCCTCCTGCCTCATCAGCCCGCCCTGAGCTATTTCTTCCATCCTTCCTCATTTGGATGGCTCCCGGAATTCAGTCCCTTCTGAAGAAGCTTGGAGGCAGAAGCAGAGGTGGTGAGAGGAACATCCACGATGCCCCATGCCTGTGGTACTACCAATTGGACTAGCCTAGGCAGGGGCTTGTGTATCAGGACAGGGGAGGCATTTTCACACTAGGTCATGAAGGAGAACCAAGTAAAGAGTATCCATAAGGAGAAACCAACAAGGGACAGGGCAGCACCCCATCAAGAAACAACAGGAAGCGCCTTCCACCTCAGGACCTAAAGGGGCATATGGAAAAAGTTACTGGAACTTGGAATGAGGAGCTCTCTAGAGAGGGCCACCTGACAATGCTGTGGCCTTTCATAGAGGGACAGAGCCCACCCACAGTGGCCAGGCAGGGAGAATGCCACAAAACATTTCGGGGCGCCTGGGTGGCTCAGTCGGTTCAGCGTCCGATTTCAGCTCAGGTCATGATCTCACAGTTCGTGGGTTTGAGCCTTGCGTCGGGCTCTGTGCTGACGGTTCAGAGCCTGGAGCCTGTTTCAGATTCTGTGTCTCTCTCTCTCTGCCCCTCCCCTGTTCACGCTCTGTCTCTGTCTCAAGAATAAATAAACATTAGAAAATTTTTTTTTTAAATATTTGATTTTACTTTCATACATTTTAATTAAAATGGCCACATGTGACTACCCTACTGGACCACACAGTCCTCGAGCTTACTCTGTGGGTCTTGGGTTGTTGGACCTTAGAGAGAGGAATTTCTGCTAGTCTTGCTCTGCAGCTTAACTTTGGGGAGGGTGAGTTGATTGACAATGTCACGGTGATGCAGGTTAGCCTTGGACTGAGAAAAGATGTGGGGGTGGGTGTCCTCCCCCATCTCAGGCTGCAGAAGCTCATCAGATACTTCCCTCCACCCTCACCTGGGGAGGAGCAGCCAGGAGGTAAACAAGGGGTCATTAAGATGCTGGGGGCAGAGTCCTAAGGGAGAAGGGACAAAGACACTTGCTCACCTTCTCCCGCTAGACATGCTGGTTAAAATAATTGGCTGTGGTAGGTCGGCATCTCTGAAATTTTATTGCTACTGCTACTTGGCCTGGGGCAGGCCTCCGAGCACTTTTCATGCTTCTTGATCAGGAGTTCTTAACTGGGCTACTGGGGTTCCATGCATTGCTCTGGGGGGGGGTCTCTGAAGCCCCTAAAATTGCGTGCAAAACATTGTATCTGTGTCTTTGTTTCTAGGAGAAGGTCCACGATGCCATGAGAATCCCAAAGGCATGTGTGACTCACAAGACAGTAAAGCCCCTGACTCAGGTCCTTGGAGGAAGAAGTGCCTCCTGCTGGGTTGTGCCCTCCCGTGAGACCCAGTCTGCCCCCCCTCTGGGTTTCTTCCACTGCTATGGCTCTGCAGGCAGACTGTCCCCAGAGCCATCTGGAGCTGTGTGCCTCGCTGCTCACCTGGACACAGCGCTGCGCCTCTATCGACTGCCCTAGTTAAGAGCTGTTGAGCTGACTGCAGAGACCAAGTCTGCACCTGCCCCCTCCAGAGGTGGCCAGGCTTTGAGGTGGGGTATAAGCAAAAGCCCTCTGAATCTCTGGGCTTGCAGGAAGGAGCAGGAGTCCTGGAGCCAAAAAAGACGTGCACTTTACCTTGGATCTGTGACTCCTTGACAAGTTAACGAGCGTCCCTGAGACTGTTTCCTCATCTACAAAATGGGGGGGGGGGAAATAATGCCTCCCTACAGGGGTGTTGTAAAGATTAACTGAAGTAATGGCTATAAAGCACCAGGAACCCGATAAACGTTAGCTGTTATCTGGCACAATTGGATCCAGAAGTTTTCTCCACGGTGTTTGGCAGGAGGCTGTGCAGCTCTGCCCTGGGGAACTGCACCCTCCTGGGGAGGCCCGGCCTCCATTTGGACAGCTCTGTGAGAAAGTTCGGACATCAGTCAGGAACCCTTTGCGTTGACGTGACAGAAATTCAACTCAAACGGCTCACCAAAAAAGGGATTTTATTGGCCCAAGAAATCGGAAAGGGCAGGAGTCGAGGTGATTTCAAGGGCTCTGGAGACCCAAACAGTGTTGTCAGGACTTTCCTCCTCTCCCTTCACAACTCTTGGCTTTCTTTCTCCATGTAATTGAGGAGAAGACAGCCCACAATGCTCCGCATACATGATCACATCTTACTGAATCACAAGATAAAGTTTCTAGGTCCCACTGATGACATATAAATTCTCGGAGAAGGACTGAGGTGGCCCAGCCTTGGGTCACATGACCATCCTGAGCCAATCGCCATAGGCAGGGCCATGGGTAATTATGATTGGGCAGGTCTTGTCACATGACCCGAGGATAGGCAATGCTAAATGGTAGCCCTAGTGGAACCAGTTGGAGTGTGCAAGGGTAGAATCCCCAAAGGGCGAAATACTGTTTCTAGAAGCCTATAGAAAACCAGAGGGTATGCACCACCCTTCTTCCCTTACATTGGCTCCGATTCTCTGTCCCTCTGACAACCTCCAGGCCCACACCGGTCCTCACCCAGCAGGCATAGCACACAGCTGCTCACCCAGTCGAGCCAGCCGCTTGGAGATACAAAGTGTCAGTATGACTTGACCCGATGTGCTTTCCTCCAAGCAAAGTTGTTCTAGTTCCTCCATTTCTCCGAGTGCAATAGGTTTCCAGACCTCTTCCTTCTCTACTCCTAGGCAGATGGCAGCAATCTGGTGGAAGTTGGAATGGGGGCCAGACTTGAGATGTGTCTGCTGGAATGCTGATGAAAATCATGGAGGGCTGCAGTACCCCCTGGTGCCAGTCGCCAGCCTGCTGTTTCCTTTGGCCAAACAAGTGAGTTGACTGAGGAGGAAGCACAAAGAAGGAGGAGAATGTGGGGAAGAGGAGGAAGGAGAGAAGAGGCAAGAGTGGGAGGAGGGAGGGAGGCAGAGGTAGAAATAGAAGGAAAGGAGACAAGGAGGCCACGAGGAGAACAGGGAGGAAGCTTCAGCTCTCTAGGAGCTCCCAGGCTGGGAAGCACCATCAAATACTTTAAAAAGTACCCAGCTTGGGTGGTGCAGACCGTACATGCAGGAGCTGGCCAGTCAGGGGAGGCTTCCTGGAAGAGGGGACCTGGAAAGAAGAAGGAGATTACAAAGCTGGAGCTTGGCTCAGGGAGCTTGCTGCAAGAAGTGCAGAACCGTCTCTGAATGCTCAGCTGGACAGTAGGGGGCAGGCTGGCAGGGGAGGGGGCTTATGCTCCCCTTCCCCCCCCCCCCCCCCGATTCTTCCTTTCCCAATAGGGCTGCTCTGCAGAGGTCACCCCTAGGCTAATGAGGAATCTTCCTGAGGTTTAAAACCAATTAAGCAACAAACGGCTTCTGATTAGTTATTTCTCTTGATATGAATTTTAATGAACAGCCTCCTCTCCCCTCCTTACTTCTCAAACACCCCTCGGGGTCAGCCAGCTTTTGGTCTGCCTTGGAGAGCCTGCAGGGGGTGTCTGGGAAGGCTAGAGGGGAAGGGGAGAGGGGCTAAAGTGGGGTCTAAGCAGTTTTCCACTGCACAGCAAGCCCTGCCAGTCAGCTTGCATGTCCCCTGACATTTCAGAGTTTCACTGTGTCCTAAGACAGGGCTGCTCTCTTGGAGGGGAAGGGGTGTGGGGGGTGGGGCAGAGAGATACAAAACCACTGACCTCTGCCAGCTCACCTTGTCCGAGAGGCTGAGCAAAATGTAACAAGTTAGAGCACATGACAAACCTAGAAGTGCTTGGTGAAAGACATGGGAATGGGGGCAGTGCCACGTTTCAGGGGGCACAGAGCTGGGGACAGGGCTACAAGAGAAGGCAAAATGGCGCATGGGCAGAACTCAGTTCTACAGGGGTGCGCTGAGTGCTTTTGAACAAGCAAGCCCCCACTCTCACTGCTTATCCTTCCAGGAATGTAGAGATGCTAGCTATAGCTTGGCCTTTCTCTGGGGACTCTTACGTCCCTCCTATGAGATGGTGCAAGAGAAAGTCCACGATAAGCCAAAGAAAGAGACTGGGGGTTGGGCAGGGAGTGTGCGAGAGGTGGCAGGGCACTGTCTTCTTTACTGCCCTGAGCGCTCACCAGGAGAACCCCAGCACAGCAGCAGTGGGACCCCGTTTGGTTATATGCCATCCCTATTTCACAGGCAGCAAACTGAGGCCAATATACTCAGCTCTGTCTCCAGTATGGACAAAAGGGGCAGCTGCAGAGCCTCAGGGTCCAGCTCTTTCTACCCTAAAATGGGCATCCTTTAGGATCCTCCCCTGGGATCTAGAAGCCCAGAGGGGAGGCTCAGGAGCTTGGTAAAGCCTTGCTGTCCAGCCCCACACTCCTGACTACTCCTTCCAGCTGAGCAGAAAAGCTCTTTCTTGAAGGGAGAATAAAGTCCATGGTGTCTGCTGGAAGAAGGAAAGGGAGGGGGAAGCTCCTCTTGAGAATTGCTGACAACATAAATAAAGATGGATTTTTCTGCAGCTTCCTCTTTACCATCTCCCTTCTCTTCTCTCCTCCCAGAGTACATATTTTTCCTCTCCTTGTCCTCTCTGTCCCTCTCCCTGCCATTCTCTTCCCTACTCAGTCCACGTTGGCTCTGAGGGGCATCTGGCTGAGGGATTACAGAAGGGTCTGACAGGCCCTGGACTCCCAGGGATAGCCCAGTGAGTTTCGTAGTGATTCCCTGAAAGGCAGCCCTGCTGTCCAGGTCAGAGGAAAGACATCATTTCTGGCTCAGGCATCTGAGTGATGACAAATTTAGAGCAGCCACCCCCAAGCCCTATCTCTTTGGCTTCCGTTTTGGGTACCAGGAGCCAGCCTGGCCCAGAAGATTGGCTTCCAACCAGGGCTCTGCAGTCCAGAGTGGGGCCAGCTGTTCCAGGCCTGAGATTTCCCTGTACGTGTCCCCATGTCACCATCAGGCACCTGGGCCCCTCTGGTTTGCTTCACCGCCCCAACTTTCTGGACTGTGTCCTCCTCATGCAGTGGTGATGGGTGAGGAGACAGATTAGTCAGGTCACTTGGTGGCAGGACAGTTCATACTAACGTGGGCACAAAAAGGGACTTTGTTGGTAGATGTTGTGGTACCAAGTTGTCCCTTTTGAGAAGCAAGCCAGGGTCAGGTATGGGATATTTGCAAACATATCCCAACCAAAAGAAGGGTCGAACTGCCAACCTGGAGAGAGCAGGGATACCACTAAGCCTCAGGAACATCTGAACTCAGTCTCAAATGCTGCCAGGAATCCAACTTCCTCCATCCGTGTCCCTGCTTCTCTCTGACACTAGATTGGCTTCCTATACCTCCTGAGCTTCACCCTCACAACCGCAGCTCCTGGAGAGAGATGGGGTCTTTATCTTAGCCCCAGTTTAAGAAATGCCAGCAAAGAGATCTGATTGGCTCAGCTTGGATGGCAGTCCCGCCCCTGAAGCACTCAACTCTGGTGGGTAGAGGGAATAGCAAAATGGCTGCTCCCATGGGCACCCTATGATTGGAAAGGGAGAAGGCGCAGTTTACTGTAAGTTGGAAGGGGGGCAAGGGGGGAGGAGGAGAGCTCACCCCAGAAACTGAGAGGAGGGATGGAGAGACAAATCAGTAGGTATCTATCTCATCTTCTCTCTGACCATGAGGATAGTGGAATTTTTTTTTTAAGTCCTATTACAGAGACTTTGTGAATGTTACTCTCACCAACTCTGGTTTGCTAGGACCACAGACAGCTGGATGTCTTTCCTTCCGTCATCCATAGCTCCTGACCTGTCGTCTTGACTCATGGACTGTAGTCACATGTCACCCCAGATGTGGCCCTGGTAACCTACCCCTGTCATCTTGTTCTGGCATCATCTCATCTTGGTCAGCTTTACTTAGCAGTTGAAATAGAGCCCAAAGATGGGAGCCTAGGATTTGGAGTTCAATCTACCTGAGTTTGGATTAAGTGCCACCATTTACTATCTGTTGGATCTTAGCTTCTCTTGTCTAATTCCCTCTGGTTCCTCGCATGTAAAATAATACTTAGCCAACAGGGTTATGGTAGAGGATAAAACAATAGAGTGTAAGCTCATGGCACACAGTAGGCACTCAAAAGGGGCAGCTTGGAAAAAGCCATGCAAATGTATAGGGCCTTCTCAGATTCTTTTTCAAATAGCAAGATCACTATATCTGAGCAGATGCTATTTGTGCTAGATGAGGGATGAGTGGTGGGGATTTCCTTCAAGTCCCAGGGTCCTGGATGCAGGCTAAGGGAGAGAACTTCAATCCCCTTCCCTAGGGAAGCCCACACACACCCCTTCTGGCCAACTCTGGGGAGCCCTCTCTTTCCTGGGTGACTGCTACAGCCCTGATAAAGCCTTCAGGCCCACCATTGGCCTCAGGGGAAAGGACTGATGCCCTAGAGTCTATCCTGAAAGCAGAGTGGATCAGGGGAGGGGGATCCTGCCTGGGATCCTGGCCACATCTGTCCTGAGGAAGCTCCAGCTTCCAAATGTCTCAGGCCACAGGGAGAACCCTGAATACAGGCTCCCATGTGACCACGATCTGCGTCTGTGTTCAAAGCAGTCTTGTGTATCAGTGCAAGCTGTCCCTTCTGAGGAGCTGGCCGTGACTGGGGATGAGATATTGGCAAACACGTCCCAGCTTCGTCCCTCCCCCTTGTTTGGACCAGCATCCCTGAGCTCTGGCTGGTAGTCATAGTATTGGTGGGGGCGGTGGGGCTGCAAGGAGGATCAAAGACGTGGGCACACACGTGCAAGCACACTCTCAGACACACACTCACCCTCGCACATGCTGGCCCTGTGAGCGGAGGGAAACAGATGGCCAAGACCAGAAGCCCTACCTGATGTCTAAGCCTCCCAGATGCCTAATAATAGTAATTGAGACTCTGCACTGGCAGAGCACTTACCACGTGCCAGGCACTGGGCTCACATCTTCACCTTCATTATTTCATTGACTCTTTTCCACGACCCCTGGACATGGGCATTAGTCTGTAAAACAGGGGTTTTACAGATCAGGGAATGGAAGCCCAAGGGTTAAGTAACTTGCCCAAGGTCATACAGAATGTGACCGAGCCAGCGTTCAATCCCAGACTGACTTCAAAGCCCTGTTATCCTGTGCTCACCTGGGTACTAGAGCAGACACAGTTTTCCCAAGGAGAGATTCAAAGGGGACAGACGAATCTGAAGGCAGATGCACTGGTTCTTGGAGGGAGGCCTGGAGCGGACCAGCCTCAAAGTCACCTGGGGAAGTTGCTGGCGGTGCAAGTTCTTGGGTCCCATCCCCTCCCTCCATGTGCTCCTTTCCTTCAGGTATTGATTCCATGAGGTGGGGTGGCCTAAGAATATGCATTTTAGCAAGCCACCTAACTCCCATGAAAAGAGCTTCCTTCTCCATTGTAAAAGAATAACAGTGTTCACTGTAAGACGTTTGAATCCACGTGGGGCTCAGAACTCTGCATTTTAATCACATTCTCCAGGAGACACCTCTGTTCACTAAAATTTAAAAACACTTTCTCAGGGGGTTGAGCCCGTGCCCTTGCTTAGGTGAGTCCCAGGCATCTGCACTGAGGACTGTGGGACCTCCACAGTCTGGAGTTCTGGACACCCCCTCCAGCTCACACCTGGCCCCTGAGGCTCCCCTAGGCACTTTGGACTCAGCCTCACAAGGAGGGTGGAGAGGGTAGTGAGCTCTGCTCAGAGGTGACTCTACCAAAGCTTCCCTATCCACCGGGGATTCGTCAACAGCTTCTGCAAGAACCCGCCCTTCCCTCTGCTGCTCTGCCCAGGACCCTCTCTTGGGAAGCCTGGACCCACCCCTTGGCTCCCTACTTGCTCAGCCCCTCCCACACCATTCTGCCAGACTTACAAAACTCCTCTTCCAAGAATGTCCTCCCCTGGGTAATTGGACCCTCAGGCCATTGACATTTAAAGAAATGTTCTTGACCTTTTCAGCAGTTCCATAAAATCACAAAATAGAACGCTAAATATTACTGCAGACTCCTACTTGCCCAGACCCTGGCAGAGACTCATTTTCCAGGCTAACTCAAGAATGAGAGAAAATAGCAAAATTGCCAGCAAAAAAAAAAAGTAAACCCCCTTCTCAAACATCTCCTTTTTGGTAATCATCCCATTATGGACCACTATTAACTGCATCAAGATTCTGCCATCCTCCACCACCACCACCATCACCACATCCACCCCATCATCATCACCCATGACTACCATTGCACGGTTCACCGTCATCACCTCAATTGCATCATTACATAAAACTTGTAGGATTTGTGCTCTTGAGACCTCACAGTGTGCAAAGTTTGCTTGTGCTTCGGATCTCTGGTCCAGTACCTCTCCCTGCTTCTCTTCTTGCCTCGTTGCTATGGAACCAGGTGGAATAGTGGATGGAGAAGGACCTAATGGCTCTGGAGGGAGACACAAGAGAGGACACACCTTGTGGGGAGACAATGAATGTGTTAAAGACATTTTGAGAAAATCAAGAACATTTAAAAATAGATTCGATAGTGGATCAGGACCATCCCTTACATTTGCAGAGCTTGGGTCAAGGGTAGAAATTTAAACTATTTTTCCCGTAGGTTTCAAAGAAAGTTTTGTCGTCTAAAACAGGCGTCCACAGATTCTGGTCTGCAGGTCAAATCCAGCCCTCGGCCCATTTTTATGTGGTTCTTGAGCTTAAAAAAAATGCTTTTTACACTTTTAAATAGCAGCTTTGTTGAGATATAATTCACACACCATAAAGTTCACCTTTTTAGAGTGTACAATCCAGTGGTTTTCAGTGTATTCACAGAATTATACAACTATCACCACCCTTTAATTCCAGAATATTTCATCACCCGCATCCATCAGCAGTCATTCCCCATTCCCCCATTCCCACCCCCAGTCCTTGGCAACCAATAATCTACTTTCTGACTCTATGAATTTCTCTGGACATTGTTCTGGACATTTCATATAAATGGAATCATACAATATGAGGCCTGTTCTATCTGAATTCTTTTGCCTCGCATAATATTTTCAAGGTTCGTCTACGTTGCAGCATGTATCATATATATAGCATGTATAAGCAGTATTTCATTGTGTGGATACAGATGTGGTGTTTTCTGATACCACCTCTGACACCAAATGCACGGGTTTTTTCTTTCATGGCAAATATATATTATTTTCCAAACCAACAACAACCAATTCTCAGACGCCAACTGGGTGTCTAACAACTCATTCAGTTCTGACACAGTCCAGGGTTAGCACAGACCCCATAGGTTAAGGACTCAGCCCCACAAGACTGCTTCCATTCAGATGCCAGCTATGAATGGGGTGCCCAGGCTACTAAGAGCTTCCACAATCCTTTTCAACTTCCACAATGCAGTAGAACAACCCACAGAACTCAGGGAAGTGCTTTACTTGCAATTACTGGTTTATTGGAGAGGATACAAATAAACAGCCAAGTGGAAAAGATACACAGGGCAGGATATAAGGGGTAAGGCATGGAGCTCCCGTGCCCTCTCCAGGTGTGCCATCTTCCCAGCACGTCAGTGTATTCACCAACACAGAAGCACTCTCCTTGTTGGAGGGTTTTTATGACCTTGCCTCCAGCTCCTCTCTCCTCCTTTGAGGTCAGGGACGGGGCTGAAAGTTTCCACCCTGTAATCATGTATTTAGTCTTTTTGGTGACCAGCTCCCATCCTGAAACAGTCCAGGGGCCCCACTCTGACTCACCTCATTAGCATAAGCTCAGCTGTGGTCTGAAGGGGTTCTAATGAACAACAAAAGACACTCCCATCACTCAGGACGTTGCATGAGTTTTAGGAGTTCTGTATTGGGAACTGCGAACAAAGACCAAATGGATATTTGATTATGCCACACAATATACCACATTTTATTTATCCATTGATGAATGGATAGCTAATGGACATTGGGATTGTTTCCACCTTGAGCTATAATGAATAATGCGGCTGTGAGTATGCACACCCTGTTTTTGTATGAATGTTATGTTTTCAGTTCTCTAAGGTACACACCCTGGAGTCATGTTTCACTTCTTGGGGAACTGCCAAATTGTTTTCCAAAGAGGTGTTTCATTTTACGTTCCCACCATCAATGTGTGATGGATGCAATTTCTCCATATCCTTATCAACACTTATTATTGTCTGGCTTTCTTAATTTAGCTATCCTACAGGCTATGACGTGGGATCTCCCTGCGGTTGGCTTTTACATTTTTAAAGGGCTGCAAAAACAAACAAAAACAAAGGAGCCTACTGTATGTAGCCTGCAAAACCTTAAATTTTTAGTATCTGGATCTCCACAGAAAAAGTTTAGAACCCGTGGTCTGAGATATTCTAAATTATCTTTTGAATTAAAAGGCAAAATAGAAGTCATAATTAGCGAATATCAAGAGCTAAAGTCCAAATTACTTAGCTAAAGCTGAGATTCATATTTAAAACAAAGCACTTATATATTAAGTATTTTTATTGAAAAATATTCACTGGGGTGCCTGGCTGACTCAGTTAGTAGATTCTTGCATGTGATTCTTGATCTCAGAATCATGATTTCAAGCCCTATGTTGGGTAGGGAGCCTACTTAAAATATAAATTAAAAAAAGAATTAAAAACATTCACAATTTTGGCATTCTTTGCTTTTCTAGTTGCCTAAGGTAAGGATCATACTTCAGGGATATTATATCTAGATCTAGCATACACAAATTTAAGAGTAGCATGAATTGTTTAACTTTGCAAAATACTCCTCGGTCGCCATGTACAATTATTCCAAACCCTGTGCTAATTCATGAGTGCCTCCAGAGCCATGAACTGGAATATGGAGAGAAGCAAGAAATGGTTCATTGGCACTGCTGGAACAGACAATTTATTATGCAAGAATCTACAACATCCACATTCTGTAAGAGGAGGGACGTGACAAGTTAATTAGTCTTTTCTCTACTTACGAGCTTCTGCTGTAAAATCTTGTAGGCTGTCTGCTGTGGACCCATCTCCAACCCCTGGAGCTGTACAGCTCAGATGCCTACTGAGTAGGTAGAGGCCCTAGGGCAAGAAGGGGGGAGAAGTGATTCCCCGGGGCCTGAACTGTGTTAGTCACAAAAGCGGATGTTAGGGCAATGGGTTGCTCAGCTCAGTGCAATATCCACGGTGATATTGGTGCCCATGATTTCTTTAAAAAATTTATTTTCTGTGTGTTTGAAATATGTGGGAACTTCTAAAGGACAGGGTCTTGCTCAGGTCTGAGATTAATATTGTATTCTTGTATTAGAAGATATTGAGGGATTGTTATTAATTTTGTTAGGTATGATAATGGTATTATGGTAATTTTTAAAAGTCATCTGCCAACACTGAAGTATTTATGGACGGAATGAAATGATGTCTAGGATTTGCTTTATAATACTGCGGCAAAAAAAAAATCAGAGAGATAGATGAAATAAGATTGACAAAGTATTAATATTAATAGTTGTTGAAATTGGGTGATGATATGACTTCATTTTGCCATTCTCTCTACTTTTATGTTTGAAATTTTTTATAATACAGTTAAAATAGGAAAATGAAATGTAAAAGGACAGAAAGATTGTCAAAGAAAGGAGAGGGTGTGGAGAAGATGTCCTTGGCCTCCTGGGAGGGCAGCCACATGCTTCCCCGTGAGAGTGCAGGAGGAATGCAGCAAGGACACCCATCAAGGCAGCTGTAGTCAGATGCAAGAACCTTTCCTCCCAACCGACTCCATAACAAGGGGTATGAAAGTACTTAGACCTGAAGGAAAGGACTAATTAAATGTTTCCAGGATTCCAGCTGTGCACGTAACCAGCTGATGCTTTGGTTACTTTGATACAGGCCGTTCCAATCCTATTCCATAAAGAAGGGTCTATTTAGGGTAGGTTACACCAGGAAGACTGCGGGATAAGGAGAAGACAAGGCATGCTTGGGATGACAGAAGAGTCCCTGAGAACCCATGGACTGAACCCTGTGGCAGCTGTGTTCCACATAATTTTCAAAACTGGGAGACAGTTCGAACACCAAAAAAAAATTGTATAAAATAGCTTGGTAGACATCCATGTACCTGCCACTCAGCTTGTGAAATCTTAACATTTTGCCATGATGCTTTAGACCTTTTTAATAAGTTAAAATACAATATTGTAGATACAGTTGAAGCTTTCATGAACCAGTCTGCAATTCTCTTCTCCCTTTTTCCTCAGAAGTAACCATGAGCTTGTAGTTGGTGTTCATCATTCCCATGCGTGGTTTATACGTAAACTCCGTAGGTATGCATCTGTAAGCAGTATTTAGCATTATATTGCATGTTTCTAAACTCTATATAAATTAAATCACACCTAGGTATCCTTTGGCAATTTTGTTTTTTCACTCACATTCTGTAAGATCTATCTATGTTGATTCTAATCATGGCACAATTTATTTATTCACCTCCCTGTTGATGGACATTTGGGTTGATTCCCATATTTCTCTATAACAAACTGTGCTAAAATGAAAATTTTGTAGCAATCCCTATCAAAATAACACCAGCATTCTTCACAGAGCTAGAAAAAAACAATCTTAAAATTTGTATGGAACCACAAAAGACCTCGAATAGCCAAAGCAATCCTGAAAAAGAAAACCAAAGCCAGCGGCATCACAATTCTGGACTTTAAGCTGTATTACAAAGCTGTAATCATCAAGACAGTATGGTACTGGCACAAAAACAGACACATAGATCAATGGAACAGAACAGAGAACCCAGAAATGGACTCACAAACAAATGACCAACTAATCTTTGACAAAGCAGAAAAGTGGAAAAAAGTGTCTTCAGCAAATGGTGTTGGGAAAACTGGACAGCGACATGCAGAAGAATGAACCTGGACCACCCTTATACCATACACAAAAATAAACTCAAAATGGATGAAAGACCTAAATATGTGACTGGAAGCCATCAAAACCCTAAAGGAGACAATAGTCAACAACCTGTTTGACCTCGACTACAGCAACTTCTTACTCAACATGTCTCTGGAGGCCAGGGAAACAAAAGCAAAAATGAACTATTGGGACCTCATCAAGATAAAAACCTCTGCACAGCAAAGGAAACAATCAGCAAAACTAAAAGGCAACCAATGGAATGGGAGAAAATATTTGCAAATGATATATCAGATAAAGGGTTAGTATCCAAAATCTATAAAGAACTCATCAAACTCAACACCCAAAAAACAAATAATCCAGTGAAGAAATGGGCAAAAGACATGAGTAGACACTTCTCTAAGGAAGACATCCAGATGGCCAACCTACACATGAATAAATGCTCAACATCACTCATCATCAGGAAAATACAAATCAAAACCACAATTAGATACCACCTCACACCAGTCAGAATGGCTAAAATTAACAACTCAGGCAACGACAGATGTCAGCAAGGATGTAGAGAAAGAGGAACCCTTTTGCACTGCTGGTGGGAATACAAATTGGTGCAGCTACTCTGGAAAACAGTATGGAGGTTCCTCAAAAAATTAAAAATTTAACTACCCTGTGACCCAAGAATTGTACCACTAGGTATTTATCCAAAGGATACAGGAGTACTGTTTCAAAGGGGCACATGCACCCCAATGTTTTTAGCAGCACTATTGACAATAGCCAAAGTATGGAAAGAGCCCAAGTGCTCATTAACTGATGAATGGATATATATATCTATATATATATATATCTATATATATAGATATATATATATAGATATATATATATACACAATGGAATATTCCTCAGCAATCAAAAGAATGAAATCTTGCCTTTTGCAACAACGTGCATGGAACTAAAGTGTATTATGCTAAGCGAAATAAGTCAGTCAGTGAAAGAGAAACATATGATTTCATTCATTTGTGGAATTTAAGACACAGACCAGATGAACATAAGGGAAGGGGAGCAAAAATAATAGAAAAACAGAGAGGGAGACAAACCATAAGAGACTCTTAAATACAGAGAACAAATTGAGGTTTGCTGGAGAGGTGGGGGTGGGAAATGGGCTAAATGAGTGAGGGGCATTAAGGAGGACACTGTTGGAGTGAGCACTGGATGTTAGATGTGAATAATGATTCACTAAATTCCATTCCTGAAATCATTATTACACTGTATGTGAACTAACTTGGATTAAATTTTTTCTTCATTTAACAATAAATGAATTTTTTAAAAAGAAAAAATGAAAAATTTGTAGATATTTTCTTATGCACATGTATGAGAGTTTCTATATAGCTGATGGTAAAATAGTTGATTTCTAGGGTGTACACATCTCATATGTCGCAGTTCCTCTCCGAAGGGGCGGTATGAGAGCTCCAGTTGCATGAGGCTTCCTAATTTTTGCATCTGTTGAGTAGAAATGGTATGTCAAAAAAATTTTTTTTTATTTTAGAGAGAGAACGCATGAGTTGGGGAGAGGGGCAGAGGGAGAGAGAGAGGGAGGGAGAATTCTAAGCAGGCTCCACACTCGGCACAGAGTCTTACATGAGGCTCCACCCCATGACTCCGGGATCATGGCCTGAGCCAAAATTAAGAGTCAGATGCTCAACTAACTAGCCCCCCAGGTGCCCCATGGTATGTCAAATTGTTTTAATTTTGCATATCTTTGATTATTTGTGAGGCTGTGCACTTTTCCCCTATCCTCCTGAAGCTTTATTTTCTGTGAATTCTGTTTGACCAGCTTTACATCAAAGGACCTATACATCATTGGTCCTTTTCTCGTTGCTTTGTAGAAGTTTTTGTATATTCCCTATACTGACACTTTAATGGTTTTATGCATTATATATAGATCATCTCTCAGTCAATAACCTGGCTTCTCAATTGTCGTATCTCTTTTGTGCAAAAGTTTTTGTTTCTAATGCAATTGAATTTATCCATTATTCCCATTATTGTTGATGTTTTTTCTTCCTTAAGACATCCCTTCCCACTCCAAGGTCGTATAGATATTCTTTTATATTTTCCTCTAAAAGTGTTCAAGTTTTGCCTTTCATAATAGGGCTTTTAGTCCATCTGGAATTTATTTTCGTGTGTATGCTATGAGCTACAGTTCTAATTTGTTACATGTGGATAACCAATGTTTTCAGCACCACTTGCTTCTAATTCAAAATTCTACCTCTATCATATATCAAATATCCATATAGGCATAGATATGTTGGTAGGCTCCCTGTTACATAGGGTTTTCAATTTATCAGCATTTATTCCAAGAATACACTCTCTTAGCTACCATAGCTTTATACTAAATCTTGATATCTAGTTGGAGGAATATCTCCTTCAAAATTCCATTGGTTGTTTTTGATCCTTCACTACGCCATATAAATGTTGGGATCACATTGTTCAGTTCCACAGAAAACTCTACTGATATGTTACGTGACATTATATTGACTGTAGATATTAATTTAGGGGTAAGTGCCATCTTTACAATTTTGGGTTTTCCCAAATATAAATACAAAATATATCTCTATTTGTTTACATTTATTTAGGTTTGTTTTGAAATCTTTCAATAATGTTTATTTTTATTTTTATTTAAATTCTAGTTAGTTAACATTCAGTGCAATGTTGGTTTCAGGAATAGAATTCAGTGATTCATCACTTACATACAACACCCAGTGCCCATCATCAGTAATGTTTTTTAGTTCTTTCCATTAAAGGCCCTGAATGTTTTGGTTAGGTTTGTTCCTAGTTAATCAATAGTTTTGATTTGCTGTTTTGCATATATTTTTAAATTATATCTTATAAGTTTTTAATGCTATTGTATATGAATAAAATTGATATTTGAGTATTTTTACCTTCCCCTACTCTTAGTCCTAATAATTTTACTGTAGATTCTTAGATTTTTCTAGGCAAATAATATTCTGCACATAATGAATGTTTTTCTTCTTTACTTTCAATACATTTTTGACAGCTCTGTATTGATTGCTTTATGTTTTATTAGAGGGATGGGTTTTTTGTGTTTTTTCTTTTTCTTTCCAACATCTTTTCTTTCCTTCTGTACTGGCTACAGTCTCCATTACCTCATCAAAAAGAAATGGTATTAGCATGCATCCTTGTCTTATTTCTGACTTTAAAAGGAATGCTTCCAACACACATGCTGTAGGTTTCTAATTAATATCCTTTATTGTGTGGAGGATGCTCCCTCCCTATTCCTATTGTGCTGAGTTACTTTTCCGAGTGGGTGTTGGGTCAACTGCTTTTCTCTGCCTCTCTTGAGAAGATCACACGGATTTTCTCTTTTAATGGGTTGATGTTTCAGAGTTTGAGAGTTTCAGCACGGGCTGGTATGCAGGCTAGATTCATCTAGAGAGGATGCAGGAAAATGGCTACCACCACCATTAGAACAGGATGCATTTGCTTCTTATCCAGCTGCAGTTGATATATAGATACATAGTTGATGACAGAGATCAGGCCTCAATGAGGCAGTGTCCTCAGGCTTTAGGGCCACTTCTCTGATGAACCATTTCCCTCTCACTGAGAGACCAGGAGAATTTCTCTGAGAACCACTCACACAAGCAGAAGACTTCCATCTGGGAGTGTGTTTTTTTTTTAATGTTTATTTATTTTTGAGAGAGAGAGGGAGAGAGAGAGAGCAGGGGAGGGGCAGAGAGAGAGGGAGACACAGAATCTGAAGCAGACTCCAGGCTCTGAGCTGTCAGCACAGAGCCCGAAGCAGGGCTCGAACTCACGAACTGCAAGATCATGACCTGAGCCGAAGTCTGAAGCTTAACCGACCGAGCCACCCAGGTGCCCCTCATCTGGCAGTTCTTATGGAAGGCCTCACTGTGTCATGGGCAACGCGCACCTTTGAAACATTAGGGTGAACTAAGTCGGAGGAAGACTGGAATGGCACGAGAGTGGTGGTCAGTGGATACATCCTTACGATGGTTAACTCAGTCCACCGAGAGTAGCAGTGCAGGAGAGGGGACAAGAGAATTTAAGAAGAACCATGTTAACCACATGAGGTTAAGGACCAGGCCCCAAGTAACTCATGGGATCCAAGTAGGGCCCAGTAGTGGTAGCAAAAGAACCAAAGCACTAAGGTAGATGTGCTGAGCACTTCCTTATATGTTAAAGGGTTGGGGTACTCAGTGACTGATTTATTTTGACCTACAAAAATAAGTAAGTCTGAAAATCCCCTGCATCTGAGGGTCATGGCTGTCATTTATAGCTGCTATACAGGCAAACAGTTTTGTTTCTTTTGTTCACCTAGAGCAGAGCCTACTACACAAAACACATTCTACCTTTCTGATATTTTAAAAATGAGTGTTTGTTGACCATTGAATGAGCCCCCCCCCCAAACACACACACACACACACACACACACACACACACACACACAAAGCAGTTAGCACAGGGCCTGGCCCACAGTGATGCAGGAGCCATAACAGCAGCTCTGAGGGCTGGTTGGTGAGATGCTGGGTGAGCAGAGGCCTTCACAGACTTTCCAGAAAAGTGTCAGACAGATAGTGTCTCCCTGACCAAGCCCAGGACGAGGGAGCAGGGTGAGAGAGCAGCTCCTGCCTCCTTCTCCTCCCCTTCTCTTATGCACAGTCTCTGATGTGTGCCAGAGTCACAACAAAGGAAAAGTGACTGGAGCATGGCAATTCACAGAGGCTGCCCCCCTTGGTATGGCTTCCCCTGTTTTTTGCTTCCTTTTCACTAAGAGAATGAGACCCATTTGAGCATGTGTCCTGCTTCACTCCTTCTCTAGGAGCTGTCAGCTTGCCTGTCAGAATTTATTCTTGCAAAACCATCAATGATCAGGCGATACTGTGGTTGGTCCCCGTTCCTTGCTGCCTCCAACAGGACTACAGGAAAAACACGGATCACATCTTTCCCTCCCTCCCCTCCTATTACCCATGTCCCTGGGCGGGGGAGATGGGCCTCTCAACCTCCATTCTACCTTTTTCTAGTTAGAGAGGTTGAAAAGGTAAAAACTGCATTTCTCAGATTGCTTTGCAGCTAGGCTCCTGGATTCAAAGTTCCTTTCATCAGTAAATGCACTCAGACTGCATTTGGAAGTAGGAGGTAGGGGGAGGCCATCTTACTCCTGCTGATGGTAAGCAAGGCTGAGTGTGTGCGTGGCGACAGCTGGACTCAGAGATCCGGTCCAGCTGTGGTGTCTGCAGAGGTGGCAGCTGCGGTGGGCGCCTGGTGTGGGTTCGGCGGTGTGTTTGCTTATTCAACAGCCTGAAGCCAGAACCCTGACTTCCACACCACAAATCTCTTCCAAAACATACCTTATTCTTTCTATTAAATATCTTTCTGCATGAAATAGAGTGATTTCCGTTAACTGCACTGAACTGATTAATGCACCCATCCTCTGCGAGATCCTCTAAGTATGTAACATTTTGCCCAGTTCAGCTCAGTCTGTACTGACCTTCACCGTGTTCCCAGTTCATTTTCTTGGGCCTTGTCTTCAGGAAGTTCCTGATCTGTCTGGAACAGGTGCAGACTCACACACAAGGGTCTGTTAATAACAGCTGCCATTTATTGAGCCACATAGCAGGAAGTACTATTGGGTCTTTACATACACTGGTCTTTATTTCCCATCACAACCCTGTGATGTAAGTGTATTAGAAATGCTTTTGACTATGAGCATTAGAAAACCCTCCTACAGGGGCACCTGGGTGGCTCAGTCAGTTAAGCGTCCGACTTCAGCTCAGGTCATGATCTAGAGGTCTGTGAGTTCGAGCCTCACGTCAGGCTCTGTGCTGACAGCTCAGAGCCTGGAGCCTGCTTTGGGTTCTGTACCTCCCCCTCTCTCTACCTCTTGCCTGCTCACACTCTGTCTCTCTCTCTCTCAAAAATAAATAGTAAACATTAAAAAAAAATTTTTTTAAGAAAACCCTTCTGGGGTGCCTGGGTGGCTCAGTTGGTTAAGTGTCCGACTTCAGCCAGGGTCATGATCTCACAGCTTGTCAGTTGAAGCCCTGCATCAGGCTCTGTACTACTAGCTCAGAATCTGGAGCCTGCTTCCAATTCTGTGTCTCCCTCTCTCTCTGCCCCTCCCCTGCCCATGCTCTGTCGCTTCTGTATCAAAAATAAATAAATATTTAAAATTTTTTAAAAAAAGAAAAGAAAACCCTCCTACATACTCAGACAAGAGAAATTTGTCTTTTCCCATATAAATAGGTGTCAGGTTAGGAAATTCAGGACTGTAGTGTTGGCCAAGGTCATTATGAAGAACTAGGTTTCTTCTATCTACCAGTTCTACCACCATTAGTGTGCTTTCCTCCCTTAGAACAGATGCTGTGCCCTCAGACATCCCATCCAAGTTCCAGGCAGAAAGAAGGGGGTTAGGGAGGCAAAAAGTAAATGGTAAAAAGCAAAAGCCTCCTCCTTGTCAGGCATTGCCTGGAAGGCATCCTGGAATGGAAGGCCTCTTGCCTCCTGTGGGGTGGGGTTTTCTGCTGCATCTCATTAGCTAGGGGTGTGTTATATCATGGCCACCTCTATCTGAAAAAGAGATGGGGATAGAAGTATTTCACTTGCTAGCCTCTGTAGTAGAGTAAGGCAGTAGGTAATATGGTTGACCGGATGCTGAGTCAGCTAATCTACAGTAGCTGCCAAGGCAGGTGTTGTCCTAATTTTGCCGATGAGGAATCTAAAGCCGAGAAAAGCCACATGATGGGCCAGAGTTAACTAAAGGAATGTGGACCACAGAAGATACGTCATTCTGTCCTTGTGGAGAATCTGTGCATCATCCTGAGAGGGGTGAAGGGGTACCTTTCTCCAGTGTTCACCTGAGCCTCCTTGGCCTCAATGCCTCCTGCAGGTATCCCCAGACCTTGGATGGGAAGTGTAGACTTAGAGAATTCTTGAGGCTGTCAAATGTAGAGATTGTGAAACTAACTTTCTGATGCTGGAGCATTACCATGGGGATGCACAGGCCACTGTGAGAAGGAATTCAAGAGAAGTATCCATAGCAAGTGCCACCAACATACCAAGGACGCTTGCCAGCAACCTTGCGTGGCACCAGCAAGGAGCATGAGGGCTAACAGAGGATTGTGGTCATTGTTGAGTTGGTGTAGAGGTGGCCTACAGCATTTGGGATAGCTTAAAAGAGAAATGGTGAACAGGTAAATGGCTTGGGAAGGTAGAGGAAGAGTCTTTGTCCCTGCTGGATTGGCTTAGGCTTAAGGGAAGAGTAAAACTGTGGACAAGGAGACCTGGGGTGAATGGTGGTTCCAGTGAGGAACCTTGAAACAGATAAACACTTGATCTATGGCAAAAATAACATTGCAGAGCACTAGGGAAAAGATAGCCTCTCTAATAAGAGGTAATCATGCAATCAGGTATTTATGTGGGGAAAAAAATCTGATCCTTATCCTCACACCATCTACAAAAAATGAATTTCAAATGGACTAGAAAATTCCAGATTGACTGGAGTTCTAAAATTAAAGATAGGATAATAAAGTCTTTAAAAGACAATGTAGGAAAATACCTTCATGACCCTCGCAAAGGAAAAAATTTCATAAGACATATAAAAGTACCAGCCATAAAAGAGAAGAATCCTCATCAAAGGCACTATTAAGAGGGTGAAAAAGCAAGTCACAGAATGGGGGAAGAGGAGAGATCTTCCACACATATAATGGACCGTAAAGAACACCTACCAATCAATAAGAAAAAGACAACAGAGTTTTTTTTTTTTTAATTTTTTTTTCAACGTTTATTTATTTTTGGGACAGAGAGAGACAGAGCATGAACGGGGGAGGGGCAGAGAGAGAGGGAGACACAGAATCGGAAACAGGCTCCGGGCTCTGAGCCATCAGCCCAGAGCCCGACGCGGGGCTCGAACTCACGGACTGCGAGACTGTGACCTGGCTGAAGTCAGACGCTTAACCAACTGCACCACCCAGGTGCCCCGACAACAGAGTTTTAAAAATGGCAAAGTACTTGAACAAGCACGTCACAAAAAAGGAAGTCTAAATGGTGAATATACTTAAGGAAAGGGATTCAATCTTATTAAAATCAAGGAAATGCAAACTAAAGCCACAATGAGATTCTATTACACACCCATCATGTGGGTAAATTTTTTAGAAGTCTGGTAGGCACTAGGCATTGGCTAGGGTGTAGTGCAAGGGGAACTCTCTTACACTATTGGCTGGAGTGTAAATTGACACAACCACTTTGGAAAACTGGCATTTCCTAATAAAGTATACCCTATGACTCAGAAATTCTTGTACACGAATGTACATGGGCAAGAATGTTCATAGCAGTACTTCCTGAAAAAGCCTCAAACTGGAAAAAAAACCCACACATCCAGGCGCCTGGTTGGCTCAGTTGGTTAAGCATCTGACTTTGGTTCAGGTGATAATCTCACGATTCGTGGGTTCGAACCCCGTGTGGGGGTCTGTGCTGACAGCTCAGAGCCTGGAGCCTGCTTTGGATTCTGGGGCTCCCTCTCTCTCTGCAACCCCCCCCCCCACTCTGTCTTTCTCCCAAAAATAAACATTAAAAAGAAAAGAAAAAGAAAAAGCTCACACATCCATCAACAGTAGACTGGATAAACTGTGGTATATTCATATGAGAAAATACGATATAGAAACAGATATAAACCCAGCTATCCTAAATATAAATGAATCTCACAAACACAATTTTGATCAAAAACAGCGACATGTAGAGTGCCTGGCTGCCTCAGTCAGTAAAGCATACGACTCTTGATCTCAGGGTTGGGAGTGCAAGCCCCACGTTGGGCATAGAGTTTACTTAAAAAAAAAAAAAAAAAGAGCCAGATACAAAGGAGCAAACACTATGTGATTCCATCCATATGACATTTAAAACCTCACAAAACTAAGCTACCTCGTCTAGGCTTGCATGCTTAGGTAGGATGTGATTACCGTAAGTATTGGGATAGTGGGCACCTCTTGCAGGTCAAGGGGATTGGGATTAGGAAGGGGCACACATAGAGAGGTGCTTTCAGTGGGTGCTAGAAATACTCTTTCTTGACCTGTCAATTACCTGGGTGATCAGTCGTAAGAAGATTAAAGCCTACATTTCTTCTTTTATGTTCTTTCCTGGGTATTCTTTAGAATAATAAAATGAAAAAATATATCTTCGCTTAGAAAGGACTTCAAGAGACCCTCTAGTTTAGGTCCACTCTGACAAACAGATCAGGTGTCTTTCATGCCCACTTTCATTTATTTAATTTTTTTAAGGTTTTATTTTTAAATAATCTCCACAACGTGGGGCTTGAACTCACAACCCCAAGATCAAGAGTCTCACGCTTTTCCGACTGAGCCAGCCAGGCATCCCTTACACCCACTTTCAGATGAGACAACTGAATGTGAGAGCTTTAAATGACTCATCCAAGGCCGTTCATTGGTAGTCATCGGAACCAAGATGAAAACACAGTCCTGCCTCCCAGGTAAAGACTCTTTCTGCTCAGTCCACGTATAAGTGGTTCAGTTCAGAAAGGTTTAAGCAACACACTGAAGGAGGAGCATTTGTGGGTGGCCTGAGTGATCACTAGGGCAGATGAAAAAGCCTCATCCTTTCTCTAGGGTCCTAGCCTCATGCTGATGGTCCAGGCAGTGTAGCAGCTAGAGCTGGAGCGTCGACCCTGACACTCTTAAGGATTGAGTTCCCATTATTACCCTGCTCTGCTTCACAGTCTCTGGATGGCCCCTCTGCACTTGAAAGCCCTGCCTGATGTGACTAGCTCTTGTGATTGGTATGTTTTATCACTTCTCAGTCAGGAAGGGAGCTGCTTAAAAGATATACAGTATACGCTCTGGGAAGGCAGGAACCGTATCAGTCTTATTCACTAGGCACTGTATTCCCAGTGTTTAGCACAAGGCCTGGCACAAAGAAAGAGCTCAAGCAACACTGATTGCTCATTTGGGTTTTTAAAATTTATTTAATTTATATTTATTTATTTATTTATTTACTTAGAGAGAGTGTGCATGTGTGTGAGTAAGGGAGGGGCAGAGGGAGGGAAAGAATCCTAAGCGGGCTCCACCCAGTGCAGAGTCCTACTGTGGGGCCCTTAATGCAGGGTTGGAGGGGGGGACCTTCCCGTGGGGCTCAATCTAACCACCCTGAGATCATGACCTGAGCAGAAATCAAGAGTCAGACACTTAACCGACTGAGCTGCTTAGGTGCCCTGAGTGGTCAATAGTCTAGGAGGGCTGTTGGGGAAGTGAGGTGGGGAAGAGTGGAGCTGAATACAGATCCCATTCCTTACTCAAGGCCATTCAGTCTATGGGCTTTGTAAGCCAACAATGCTTGGTGAAGGAAGAGATCAATGTAGGCTGTCTGGTCCAAGAAATCACATTTGAGCTAAGTCTTGAACGATAAACAGGAATTAGTAAGTGGGATAGGAAAGGAAGCATGGACAATGGCAGTGATGTAGGGGAACTCTGACCAGTTTGGGGACAGCAATCAATTTGACCTCAGCCAATCATTTATGTTGGAGTGTCTCAGTAGGAGTTTAGTCAGTAAGTCTCTCTGATATGGCATTCTGCAGGGCTTTGCCCCAGGGCTGCCCCTCGTCATAGCAGAGGCTCTTGCAGGGTGAGGTCATTCCTCCTCTTTGGGGCCCAGCCCAGAGTGCCGCCCTCAGTGGCTTGGCTGAATTCCCCTCTGATCTTCAGGGTCTCGGTCAGCAGTGTTCTTCCCCCTGACCATCTCTGGGTTCCACATGACAGCTCTCCCAGACACCCGGTGTTGCATATTTTACAAGTTGAAGTACACTGCTCTATCCTGACTGTCCCATAGGCCTCAATGCTTCTGCATTCGGTCCCCTTGGCCCCCATATTTTCAGCAATCAATGTAATTAATGTGCTATCTAATTTGTTTTCCTGGAACTGTGATTATGCTCAAGGTATTTCAAAGCTTTTTAGAGTAATTACTGAGAAAAGGCTTGGAGAATATGAACTGTGCGAGTGGAGTGAGCTGTAATCTGGCCCTTGGACACTTAGATATTAAAAATCTCTCTGACTGTGTCTGCTTTCATTTGCATTTCCAAATTTTCAGGTTAGAGGCCTTTCAGTTGATTGAATAATGGGTTAACGGCATCCTCTCTCTAATTAAATCCAGATTGTCTCTTTGTGAAAGTGCACACTTGATAGTCTCTATCTGGATCATTCTAATTGCATTCTGAGGGTGCCATGGGGGCTGCTTTGAAGAAGTGAATGTCCTGTATGAGGGTTAAAGTTCTATGCAAGAGGGAGGGGAGTAGATCCAGGAATACTTAGAGGCTATCTGGTTCTGCGTGTTGCCATGGCGTAAGACTCAGGAGAGCAGGGGCGGGCTCTGTCTTGTTGGCCACCATACACCCTGTGTCTAGAACAATGTTCTCAGTGCTGGCCCTTGATGCTTGATGATTAGTTCTTTTTTTAAAATTTTTTTTAAACGTTTATTCATTTTTGAGAGACAGAGAGAGACAGAGCATAAGTGGGGAAGGGGCAGAGAGAGGGAGACACAGAATCCAAAACAGGCTCCAAGCTCCGAGCTGTCAGCACAGAGCCCGACATGGGGCCTGAACTCACGAACTGTGAGATCATGACCTGAGCCGAAGTCGGATGCTCAACTGACTGAGCCACCCAGGCACCCCTTGATGATTACTTCTTGAACAAATGAATGAGTGAATAAATGAGTTACAGTTGTGTTGTCATACTGACAACCTGCTGGAGTAGTCTGGATAGTCAGTCACTTGGGTAGTTTTAAGCCCATATTGAACCCAGAGCAAGAGAAGTTTCTGGACATAGGAGAAACTAGGCTTCAGAGCCTATATCTCTTTAAGTATACATTCCCACAATCAGCCTTCTGTTGTGACCAGGTAGGCCATCTCCTGCACAAACACTTACCTTGCTGATAGTCATCTCATTTCTATGCTAGTTATTCCATATGTCAAAAACTTTTTTTTAATGTTTTTATTTATTTTTGACAGAGAGAAAGAGAGAGCTTGAGAGGGGAAGGGCCAGAGAGAGAGGGAAACACAGAATCTGAAACAGGCTCCAGGCTCTGAGCTGTCAGCACAGAGCCCGATGCGGGGCTCAAACTCTCAAACCGTGAGATCATGACCTGAGCCGAAGTCAGATGCTTAACCGACTGAACCACCCAGGCACCCCTCAAAAACTTTTATATGATGTTCTCTCCTAGTACCAATTCTAGGAGATCTAAAACCTGTGGCTGCTCCCTCTAGATGTGCATCTCTGTGCTTAAGTCTCGTCTTTTTTTTCTTAACACTAATTATAGTCCTTGACTACAGAGAAAGGCTCCACATTGTGGTGGGGAAAGTATTCTGGGTATGTTCAATACAAACACTTACACATAAAATATAACAAATGTCACTTTTTAGAATGTATGGTCAAGCTTACAAGAAAGAAGAGTGGATCTTTCATTACCATCAAGGGAACTCATACCAATGAGTTACTATTCCATACACACTAGGATGACTATAATAATTAGGGGGAAAAAAACAGAAAATAAGAGCTGGTGAGGATGTGGAGAAATTAGAACACTTATACATTACTGGTGAGAATATAAAATGGCACAACCGTTGTGGAAAGAGTGTTGGTTTCCCCGTCCCCAAATTAAATATAGAATTTAATTCCCAGCGATTCAACTCAAGGGAATTGAAAAATACATGTTCCGATGAAAACTTGTACACAAATGTTCATAAGAGCACTATTCATAATAGTCAAAAAGTGAAAACAACCTAAATGTTCATCAGCTCATGAATGCATAAATGGAAGTCTCACAACGGAACATTAATACACTTCTCTCAGGTCACTTTTCCCAGCACAAAAGTCAATGACCGGGTGTACTGCATAGAGCTTTGTCTACTAGAAGGTTTATGGTGTTGAGTTGAGTGGTAATGGGTCAGCAGCCTGTTTATGGCTCACAGAAACAAATCAAGGCATTCCATTTAGGAACCTGACCCAGTTTTTTCCTGCCTACATTATACAGAACTTCTCATGAGGCCTTGGGTCTGAGCAGGTGTCATGGCAACAGAGGGCATGGAGGTGGCATGGAGATTTGAAACACCTGATCATGTAAGTTTTTTGAACTCTCCAGTTTTGTTTGAGCACAGTTCCACCATATGATTGATTGCTGCTGTGCTTCTCAAGCTTATGACTTGGTGGATGTGACAGGATCCAACTCATGAAGGTCAGATCCAGTTACATAGTCACCTGATGCCCCATGATTATACACTCAGTCCCTGCCCAAGCTCAGTGGCATGCCAGGAGCTGTCGCTTGAATGATGGATAGCTGTCTGCTGCAGATAGCCTTGCTCTAGAACCTTAGCTGTTTGTGGTGCTACTCCCCTAATACTACTTGCTGGAGATTCTGCACAGCACCCTTAACTACCACAGAGACCCTTAGCCCCATTGATCCTGCTGGGTTATATGATTCTAGAGGCTTTTGCTACAGCCTGGATCTGCTGAAGACTCCTGTCTTACTCTGGGCCCCACGCAAACCCAGTAGCTTTCTGACTCATCTGATGAATAGGATTTAATAATAGTCCCATGGTATGTTCTGTCTCTAAAATCCAACAAGGCCTCTCAAGGACTGCGCCTCCTTTTTTATGCCAGGGGGTACAAGGCACAATAGTTTCTCCTTTCCTTTGGAGGGGATATTCCAGCATGTCCCAGACTATTGGACACCTGAATGCTTAATAGGTGTGTTAGGCCCCCTAAATTTTTCTAGGATTTATCTCCCACCCTTTGGTACTCAGATGTCTCACCAGGGCTTCCAGGATACTTCTCATTCCCACTTGCCAGCTTTGATTAATGTGATTTCATCAATATAGTAGACCAGCATGAAGTTCTGTGGAATGTCAAGATGATCAAGGTCACTTTAAACTATGTTGTGACAGGGGCGCCTGGGTGGCTCAGTCGGTTAAGCGTCCAACTTAGGCTCAGGTCATGATCTCACGGTTTGTAGGTTTGAGCCCTGCACCAGGCTCTGTGCTGACAGCTCAGAGCCTGGAGCCTGTTTCAGATTCTGTGTCTCCCTCTCTCTCTGCCCCTCCCCCGTTCATGCTCTCTCTCTCTCTCTGTCTCGAAAATAAATAAACATTGAAAAAAAATTAAAAAATAAATAAATAAATAAATAAACATTAAAAAAAAATTAAACTATGTTGTGACAGACAGTAAGAGAGTTGATCTAGCTCTGGGTCAAGACACTGAATGTGTACTGCTGTCTGTCCTAGAAAATGCAAACTGCTGTTGATCCATTTTCCTGATGGAGATTTAAAATAACACATTCACCAGCTCAGTAGATGCATACCAAGTAGCATAGTCTGTGTTGATCTCAGTAAAGATGCTGTATTTGGCACAACAGCTGGGATTGGGACCACCACTTGTTTAAGTTTATGGTAATCCACCATAATTCACCTTGATTCATTTGATTTTTAGGTCCTTTACAGCAGCATTCATCTCTGCTATCCCACAGGATGCAGTATTACTTCTAATTTACTATCTTGGTTTGAGGGCAGTAGCATAGTGGGCTTCCATTTTGCCTTACATACCATAATAGCTCTTACCCTACAAGCCAGGGAACCAGCTGCTGAGTATATCCATCTCAATTATGCAATTAGAGACAGATAAAATGGACTTGGACTAGGACTCCACGTAACACCTGGCCTCCGTATACGCCATCCCTAAGCATAGGGACTATGATGGCATTTGGGGGTCCCCATAGTATCAGTGTCAGCTCAGATCCCATAAAAAACAGCCTTCAAAGATCTGGATATTCCCTTGCACTCAGTGTACAATAACTCTGTTGCAAGGCTGTAGGTCCCTTTGAAGGAAGAATTGGAAGAATCTCTGCTACATAAACTTGATGTGACATTGCACATTGTTCTTCTTCAAGGGGCCCAGCCCCCTCCTATCAAGTGCTCTAAAAACTGGCTCAGTTAAGAAATCATGATATTTTTCCATTGCAACCAACCTTTCGTTCACTCTTTCTTGATTTTTTGATCATAGGATTTAAGCAACGTCCTCACTGGTTGTCCGTTTATCTCACTCCTAGAAACATTGTCTGTTAGCCATTGTCCTGATCCCCCAAGATCAAGGCCCTTGATTTCCATCTGATCTTGTTGTTCATTATGATAATTACACTCACATGGTATCTGACAGTTAAGTGCTACTTCCTGGCCTCCCTGTTCTCGAATTCTATCATCTCATTGACATGGGGACCCCAGGTCCACAGCAGCATCTCATACCATCAACCCTGGCCTACAGAAGACAGGAAACACTGAGCCACTTTGTTAGCACATTCCTTATTTCTTTAGTGGAGGAAGTATTTTCAGAGCCTTCCCAGGGAATATAGTCACCTGAGAGCTCTCTGGTATTACATAATAAATCCATTTTAACATGCTTATCCTTCTAAGGTTGGGTTTTTTTTTTTAATTGACGTAGTTGACCTACAATATTAGTTTCAGGTTTACAACATAGTGATTTGACATTTATATACATTACAAAATGATCACCATGATATCTAGTTACCCTCTGTCACCATACAAAGTTATTACAATATTACTGACTGCATTCCCTATCCTGTGCTTTTCATCCCTGTGACTCCTTTGTTTCATAACTGGAACTTTGTACCTCTTAATCGCCTTTACTTATTTTGCCCACTCCTCCACCCCCTCCAGCAACCACCAGTTTGTTCTCCTGTATTTCTGAGTCTATTTCTATTTTGTTTTGTTTTTTAATTTTTATTTCTATTTCATTTGTTTTGTTTTTTAAATGCACATAAAAATGAAGTCGTTCAGTATCTGTCTTTCTCTGTCAGGCTTATTTCACTTAGCATAATAACCTCTAGGTCCATCCATGTTGTTTCAAAGGGCAAGATCTCATTCTCTTTTATGGCTGAGTAGTATTCCATAATGTGTGTATATATTACATCTTCTTTATTGCTCTAGCAATAAAGAAGTTTGCTTCCATATCTTGGCTATTGTAAGTAATGCTGCAGTAAACATAGGGGTGCATATATCTTTTCAAGTTTTTTTTTTTTCACAGATAAATATCCAGAAGTGGAATTGCTGGATTGTATGGTAGTTCCATTTTTATTGTGGAGGCAATCTCCATACTGCTTTCCATGGGGGCTGCACCAATTTATACTCCCACCAACAGTGCACAAGGGTTCCCTTTTCACCACATCCTCTCCAATACTTGTTATTTCTTGTCTGCTTTGATAATAGCCATTCTGAAATATGTGAGGTGATGTTTCATTGTGGTTTTGATTTTCATCTCCCTGATGATGAGTGCTGTTGAGCATCTTTTCACATGTCTGGGGGTCATCTGTATGTCTTCTTTGGGAAAATGTTTATTCTGGTCTGCAGCCCATTTTTTAATCAGATTGTTTTTTGGTATTGTTTTTTTTTTTTTTAATGTTTATTTACCCATTTTTGAGTGGGGGGAGAGAGAGAGAGAGAGACAGAGACAGCACAAGTAGGGGAGGGGCAGAAAGAGAGGGGGACACAGAGAATCCAAAGAAGGCTCTGAGTTCTAAGCTGTCAGCTTAGACAGCTTGCCGATGCAGGCTTGAACCCACAAACTTTGAGATCATGACCTGAGCCGAAGTCAGATGTTTAATCAACTGAGCCACCCAGGCGCTTCAACACTCTAGTGTTGAGTTGTTGTTGTTGTTTTTAACCTCCTCTTTAATACTCTGCTGAGGCATCCCCACCTTATTTCCTATAGACCATCATTGGTTTCAAGCTTCAATGAATCGATCCATGTGAAGACCTCCTCCAGGATGGTTGTTGAACAGTCCCTTGCCAGGATGTTAAATTTGAAGTCATGGAAGTGTGTATCATTAAATCTTGCATACCAGATTTATATTTCAAGCTCTTTTGTCCAGCAATCCTGAAATCCATTCTCGCCTATATATTTTTTTCACACGTTTGCTGTGCCCTATGTCTCTTTCGGGGAAATAATCCCTTTTATTCCACAGCAAGGACAATACTTCCCAAATGAAGCCAAGCTGAGACCTGACTACAGTTATCAATCTAGGTGGCAACGGGAGGCTGGTTGTTCTGGCAAATGGGCGGCACCTCTGCTGACCCAGAGGATTCTAGGTTCTCAAAGACATCTACCCAAATATCCCTATCCCATGTGTCAGAGTCCTGATCTCACCTTACCAGGGCCCTGATTTCATCACAGACTTGTTAGGGCTGTGAATTCATCTTCCTTTGCAATCAAATCTTGGCCTGATTTTTTAGCACAATCTGTCTCCTCTATCTGGAGGAGATGAAGGTCACTTGAAACATTGCCATGCAGGCCCTATGACCTTCATGATGTGTCTTGATTTGATAGTAGGCTGACGTGAGCTTGCTATATTTTTTTTTCTTCAGGTTTCTATGGAGTTAACTAACAGACAACCAACTCTGCATTCAGATGTAAGAAATAAAAAACCCAATTCAAACTGGCTTGAAAAATGAAGGGGATTTATGGGCTTACATGACTGAAAAGGCCAGCGGTAGGGTGAGCCAAAACATAGCTGATGTGGTTCAGAGATTCAGCAATGCCATTCCCCTTCAGGGATCTGTGTCCCTCTCTCTTTCTGCTCTGCCTTCCAAGGTCCAGCTTTAACCCAAGGCTGGCTCCCTTCATGGTGCCGAAACGGCTACAGAAGTTCCAGGTTTTGCATTTACCTATCATGCTGCTCCAGAGAGAAGACCTCTCTCCTGGTATCTCTTTCAGAAGAAGAAATTTCTTTCTCATATGATTCAGACAACTAACACCTGAGTCTCCTTGACCAGATTGTGTCACATCTCCATCTCTGAATCATTATCCTGATTATCTCAGAATAGACAGGGCCAATCCAAAGCAGATGGGCTATAATGGGGAGGGGTAGATACCTGGAAAAAAAAAAACGTCTGGGTATTGCTAGAATGTTGGCTAGGCATCTAACAAATAAATGTCTTTAAGTGTATTCTAATTTTTTTACAATGAGCTTGTATTTCTTTGGGAACTTTAGAAACCATAAATGTGAAAATGTTCTTTTATCCTCATAATAATAGTGTTCCATATGCAGCAAAAAATAACAAACCTCTTTCTCTAGCCTTTTCCGTAGTAATATATAGAATAAGCCCAGCATTCTGAAATCAGCCTTGATAATGATCTTGATAATACCATTAGGGATGATATTCAACATATTTAATGAGCAGTATGGCACAGTTATCGATCAATCTGAGGGGTCACGTGATCAAGCAGGGGGTCACTGGTCATCACACTGCATCAGTGACTTCGGCCACTATTAGAGATGCTACCGCAGAGCAGTTGCCATCAGCTCAGAGTGTCACATATAACTGTCCAATCCACCCTTAGCCACCAGTATCGGGTGCCCATAGCCAGGGGATCCTCACTGACACCCAGCCCAGCCCTGGGCTGGGACAGAGGGATTCCCCACCTCCACAAGTTCAAGGGAGGTCAGGACTGTCATTGTGAAACACCAAAAGAAACACACGCTCAAGGGAACAAAAAGAAAACTCAGCAAAAGCCTCCCTGGTCCTCTGTTTCATTTAGTGAAGAGACGCAACATGGGAGTCAAGACACACCAAGGTCAAAACGAGCCTGATCATCTATTTACAGCTGTGTCACTTTGGACAAGCCCCTCTACCTTGCCAAGCTTCAGTGTTCGCACCTATGAAGTAATTCAAGAATTGCTTTGAAAATGGTCTATGAACACTTAGAAGTAGTATGAATAAGGCATCTAGCTCAGTGCTAGACACTTCAGTTAGTCATTTGGTTAATCGATGATAAGTATCACTTCTTAGCATCTCAAAGAAACGGGCTGAAAAGCCTCAGACACCCCAAGGGCTTACAAACATCCTTGCAGGAAGATTAGCTCTCTGATTTCTGACATAAGGAAACTCAGCCACTGGCCTCTCCATAATTTCACCCCCATTTTGGGCTTGAACCATCCATTCATCCATGCTGCCCCTGTCTCTATAAATATCTTGGGCTGTCAGCCACTAGGGCTGGAAACTGCTCTTCCCGAGCTGGAATCTCTAACAGCTCAACCTCCACAAGCTGTTCATGAGTTATTTCAAGGGACATTTTGCTGTCAATCACTTATCCTTGAAGTGGACTGCACAGGCCTGCTCTGCACCCAGAAGCATGAGGGGGTGGGAGCAACATTTGCTTCTTGGGAATTAGCACACTAGTTCATGACCTATAACAGGAAGTCGAGAAAAGGACTGTGATGCTAAACAAGGAAAGGAAACTATTCTTACCAAGAGCTCCATACATGTCAGGCACTATGTTACCTTTCAGAATCCTCATAAGAATCCTGGCAGGCAGGTAATAGATTCCCATCTTACAGGTGAAGAAACTGAGGCTCAAAAATGCTAACTTGTCTGGGGTGCCTGGGTGGCTCAGTCGATCAAGAGTCTGACACTTGATTTCAGCTCGGTTCTTGACCTCAGATTCATGAGTTCAAGCCCCACATTGGGCTCCGTACTTAGCATGAACCCTACTTTCAAAAAAAAAAATGCTACCTTGTCCATCTGGTAAGGGGAGGAGTTTCCCTAGGGCTCTTTTTTTTTTTTTCATGTTTATTTATTCTTGAGAGAGAGAAACAGAGCGCAAGCAGGGGAAGGGTAGGGAAAGAGGGAGACACAGAATCCGAAGCAGGCTCCAAGCTCTGAGCTGTCAGCACAGAGCCCAATGTAGGGCTTGACTCATGAACCGCGATATCACGACCTGAGCCAAAGCTCGACGCTTAACCAACTGAGCCACCCAGGCACCCTTCAAACCTATGGCTTTTTGACTATGAAGTTCTTCCGGTATTTCTCAGAGGTGGTGCTGTCGTATTTGGGGCAGGATAGTTTTTTTTACTGCACAATGTTTAGCAACTCTGGTCCCTGGGCATTAAGTCAATAACATCTCTGGGTCACTGTAGCAACTAAAATTACCTCTGCACATTTTCTTTTCTTTTTTTTTTTTTTAATTTTTTTTCAACGTTTATTTATTTTGGGGACAGAGAGAGACAGAGCATGAATGGGCGAGGGGCAGAGAGAGAGGGAGACACAGAATCGGAAACAGGCTCCAGGCTCTGAGCCATCAGCCCAGAGCCCAACGCGGGGCTCGAACTCACAGACCGCGAGATCGTGACCTGGCTGAAGTCGGAGGCTTACCCGACTGCGCCACCCAGGCGCCCCTACCTCTGCACATTTTCAAACCTCGCCTTGTAGAGGTGGGGTACCCCAGGCTAAGGACTACTTATAGATAGATAGATAGATAGATAGATAGATAGACAGACAATCTATAATGGATCTACCTGTAATAGAACAACATCCTGTTTCAGAACAGGATTCTGACAGAGGGTATGAGGAGAAAGGGAGCTTTTCAGACGTGGCTATGAGGGCTCTCACCTAGCATGGAAATAAAATATATCTGTGAATCTGAGTATGTGTGTTGCTACCTGAAGTTAATGATGTTCCTTTGTGCATGGTGTGGGCATGCAAATGATTATGCACATGCATGAGGTGTGCCTTTGAGCATGCGCAGGAGTGCTCAGGTCCCAGTGACCTGGCCCCCTCCTCTCTTCCTCCACGTTCAGTCAGTTTGTACTGTCCTGGTGAGTCTCACTCCTAAATATATCTCACACCCATTCCCACTACATTGCTCTACATCAAAACTCTTCATGTCTCCTCGGGGCCATTGCAACGACTGCCTCTAGTAGCAGATAGCACCAACTCATTCTCCACACCGCTGCCAGCACGATCTTTCTAAATGGCAAATCAGACTACATCACTCTCTAGCTCAAAATTCCTCTGTCATTGCCATTGCCTATAGCAGTTTTAGACGCAGACCCTGTATCTAAATGAAATCTTCACACAGAAGTGCAGTATGTAAAACAGATAAATGCGGGACCGCTCTGTTGAATTATGTAGACTCCTAAGTGAGGCATACAAGGTCTTTCCTGATCTGTCCCCTACCGACCTCTCTAGCAACATCTCTTAACTCTACAGAATCAGTATGGCTTGGTAGCTACATATGAGGACTCTGGAACCAAGCCTTCTGCATTCAAATCCTTTGCCACTTACTAGTTGTACAAACTTGGGCACACTGTTTTACCTCTCTGTGCCTGGGCTTCCTTCTTGATAAAACACAGTTAATAGAACATCATGGGCTTCTTTTAAGGATTAGATTAGTTTATATTTGTGAAGCACTTAAAATAGTTTCTGGCACATAGTAAGCACTTAGTGAATGCTAGCTCTTATGACCTTCCTTATATATCTCACCGGTGCTCTAAACTTCTACAAGTTCCCTGAAATGTTATGCTACCCCACCCTCCCTTGCTTTTCACTCTGTACACATATGTGGGCAGGTGTGTGGGGCTTGGCTACAAGACATGGAGTCATGAGGCTGCTTGAGAAAGGAAGTAATTTTACACATGGAGACTGAATCTGGCATCAGAAAAAGCTATCCAGGATTTAAGGAGGCTCTAGGCACCAGGTGCTCTCACCAGATCTCCAATTCTCTCTGGAGAATCTCTCTTCATCATCCTTCTACACTGACTGGGCAGTCCAATCTGTACTCTTCAAATTCTTGGGGGGAGGGGTCCAATCTGATTGGCCAAATTCATTTTCCAGTGCTTCCTAACTGGGTAAAACCCTTTGGGCCAGCTACTTCGTAGGACATTACCTTCTTGTCATGAAGCCATCTCTGGTCCAGTCAGTGGCCACCATGCTTCAGAGAATGACTTTGCTTCTCTTCTCTGAGCTAAGTGTGGTAGATGAGGCAGTGCGGCTGGAAGGGGCATTATGATCAGGCCTCTATAACATCCTGTAACCTCCACTAGAATGACCTCCTTCCCACTTACCTTCCTGGCAAACTTTTTATTTACCTATCAAGTTTCCACTCAAGGACTACTTCCTTGGTCTCTCTTCGCTGGTTTTCCCAGGCAGAATGGGGTGCTGTGTTTACACATGTAGGACCTGAGTATCAACATCTGTAAACATCTCTGGAGGCCTGGTCTTATCAGCATCTATATTTCTGTTGGCCCATCTTTTTTTTAAAACAATTGATATATAATTGGGGCTCCTGGGTGGTTCAGTCAGTTAAGCGTCTGACTTTGGCTCAGGTCATGTTGTCGCAGTTTGTGGGTTCCAGTCCCTCGACAGGCTGTCAGTGTGGAGCCTGCTTTGGATCCTGTGTCTCCCTCTCTCTCTCTACCCCTTCTGGGGCACTCTCTCTCTCTCTTGGAAATAAATAAACATTAAAAAAATTTTTTAATTGACATACAACATTGTATTAATCTTAAGTGCACAACATGCCTGTCTTTTCACAGGAATTCCTCGTGTACCTGGCACACAGTGGTGATTGACCAAGAATTTTAGTAGATGGATGAAAGGAATCTGGATATGTATGCAAAAGAAGGTAAATTTCAGTCCTTGTTTGTTTTCTTTATTGAAATTGTGTCTCTTCTTCAGAACTAAGACAAGTTCATACTGAAAAGGAGACATAGATGTTTCTATGACATTTTCAAACCTTCTTTTACTACCTGGAGGCACAATTGTCTCTCGTGTCTGATTTCTCTGCTTCCTCCAGTTGGGATGTCCTTCAAAGGATCTTCTTGTCTAGCCCTTGTATACCTGGTGAACTACTATTCACCCTTGAATAAGTCCTCACATGTTAGCTTCTCTAGGAACATCCCCTTGACCTCCTCCTCCTCCCAACATTGATACTTCATTCCTCCTTGCTCAGCACTAAGTTTGTGTGGTGTCCTATAGCCACGTTTATGTTTATTACATAGAATGGAGACGTATTTCCTTATATATTTGTGGTTTTTTGCCTAGAAAGGAACTCACCGAAGGTAAGAAGAGGGACTTATTCCTCTTTACAGCTCCCACGCATCCAAGATAGTGCTAGGAATGGAGTACATGCCCAATACATGTTTATTGAATGAATGAATAAGTGAATAAATGCACAGGGTGCACAGCTATTCCAAGATAGCAGAAAATCCCTTTGTTATAGCTTAGTCTTTGAAATGTGATTTTCTTGCTGCAGACCTCCCTTTCCATCATGTTTCATTCAGACTAAAGCTACTTTTCTCATAGTTTTCACAATTTCCCTGAGTATATTTCAACTGACTAATGGGGGTGAGGGTACCCAAAGTTATTTGCTAATGTGCCACTGTAAACAACTAAGACCTACTATAAACCTCTCTAAAGTGGTTTTGTATGATTGCTTTGCCCAAAGAAGATCTTTGTACTCACATTTGGAAATGTGAAATTCCTCTGGTATCCCTGGTTTCTTCGTGTTTCCCCCATCGTCTGTTACCTTCCTGCCATTTCTAGGTCTGACAAATGTGCATTATGCAAAATGCCAAGACATCTCAGCAAGAAGCATGTTTTAAAGCAAAGAGAAGCTTCTTCTCAATGCTTGTTAGCTCAAAAACACCGATGCTTCACACCGTGCCTGAAAATAAATTCCAGATGTATTAAAGACCTAATTGTGAAATCAAACTTTAAAACTATGAGGGGAGGGGCGCCTGGGTGGCTCAGTTGGTTAAGCGGCTGACTTTGGCTCAGGTCATGATGTCGCGGTCCGTGAGTTCGAGCCCCGAGTCGGGCTCTGTGCTGACAGCTCAGCCTGGAGCCTGTTTCAGATTCTGTGTCTCCCTCTCTCTGACCCTCCCCTGTTCATGCTCTGTCTCTCCCTGTCTCAAAAATAAATAAAAAACGTTAAAAAAAAATAAAGGTTAAAACTATGAGGGGGGACAATAAATAAATATCATGAACCTCCATGAAAATAAGGATCTCTTAAGACACAGGGGCACCTGGATGGCTCAGTTGGTTAAGCGTCCAACTCCTGATTTCATCTCAGGTCATGATCTCAACTTTCATAGGATCAAGCCCCGAATCAAGCTCGGCACTGACAGCATGGAACCTGTTTGGGAATCTCTCTCTCCCTCACTCTCTGCCTCTCCCCCACTCATGCTCTCTCTCTCTCTCAAAATAAATAAAAAGACATAAAAAATTACAAACTATAAAGGAAAAAATATCTTTTTGCAAGTAACCTGGCAGTTTCTAATAAAGTTGGGAATGTATGCATTAGGTGACTGAGCAATTCTACTTTTAGGTTTACACCCTAGAGAATAACTTACACATGGTCACATGGAAATATATAAAAGAATAAAGCAAGATTCTTTTGTAATCATAAAAAATTTGGAAACCTTTTATGTCATAGCTTAGATTCCCCCACAAGCAGAAGTAAGACAAAGTCTTGCATGCAAGTGATCCCAGGAAATAGAGATGGGGGGATGGGGAAAGTGTAAGGGAGAAGAGGAAAAACCAATCCAAGAGTATTTATCTAGCCAGTCACCACTGTAGAGAACTCTAGTGGGGCTCCATCCTACTAGAGATCTCTTTGGGAACCATATAGAAAGCACTATGGGAATCATTCGCCCCAGGGATAGAAGATGAGCACATTTATTCATGGGCTTTCAACTACCATTGGTCAAGGATTGCCCTATGGGGTGTTAACTCTCTTGCATTTCTAGGCTGTACACAGGTCACAATGGCTGAGTAGGATCCCACTGGAGCTCCCAGATTGTCCTTATCTTTTCTATTTTTTTTGAAGATTTTATTTGTTTGTTTGTTTACTTATTTATTTTTAATTTACATCCAAGTTAGTTAGCATATAGAGCAATTATGATTTCAGGAGTAGAATCCAGTGATTCATCACCTACATATAACACTCAGTGCTCATCCCAGCAAGTGTCCTCCTTAATGCCCCTCACCCATTTAGCCCATCCCCCCCCAAAACCCCTCCAGCAACCCTCAGTTTGTTTTCTGTATTTAAGACTCTCTTACGTTTTGTTCCTCTCTGTTTTTGTATTATTTTTGCTTCCCTGCCCTTACGTTCATCTGTTTTTTATCTTAAATTCCACATATGAGTGAAGTCATATATTTGTCTTTCTCTGACTGACTTATTTCACTTAGCATAATACACTCTAGTTCCATCCACGTTGTTGCAAATGGCAAGATTTCATCCTTTTTGATTGCCAAGTAATATTCCATTTTGTGTGTGTGTGTGTGTGTGTGTGTGTGTGTGTGTGTGTGTGTGTGTGTATCACATCTTCTTTATCCATTTATCAGTTGATGGAAATTTGGGCTATTTCTATACTTTCACTATTGATAGTGCTGTTATAAACATTTGGGTGCATATGCCCCTTCGAAACAGCACTGCTATATCCTTTGGATAAATACCTAGTAATGCAATTGCTGGGTCATAGGGTAGTTCAATTTTTAATTTTTTGAGGAACCTCCATACTGTTTTCCAGAGTGGCTGCACTAGTTTGCATTCCCACCAGCAGTGCAAAAGAGATCCTCTTTCTCCACATCCTTGCCAACATCTGTCATTGCTTGGATTGTTAATTTTAACCATTCTGACTAGTGTGAGGTGATATCTCAAGGTGGTTTTGATTTGTATTTTCCTGATGATGAGTGATGTTGAGCATTTTTTCATGTGTCGGTTAGCCATCTGGATGTCTTCTTTGGAAAAGTGTCCATTCATGTCTTTTGCCCATTTCTTCACTGGATTATTTGTTTTTTGGGTGTTGAGTTTGATAAGTGCTTTATAGATTTTGGCTAACCCTTTATCTGGTATGTCACTTGCAAATATTTTTTCCCATTCTGTTGGTTGCCTTTTAGTTTTGCTGATTGTTTCCTTTGCTGTGCAGAAGTTTTTATCTAGATGAGGTCCCAATAGTTCATTTTTGCTTTTGTTTCCCTGGCCTCCAGAGACATGTTGAGTAAGAAGTTGCTGCAGTTGAGGTCAAACAGGTTGTTGACTGCTGTCTCCTCTAGGGTTTTGATGGCTTCTTGTCTCGTATTTAGGTCTTTATTCTATTTTGAGTTTATTTTTGTGTATGGCGTAAGAAAGTGGTCCAGCTTCATTCTTCTGCATGTTGCCATCCAGTTTTCCCAACACCATTTGCTGAAGACACTGACTTTTTTCCACTGGATATTCTTTCTTGCTTTGTCAAAGATTAGTTGGCCATACATTTGCGGGTCCATTTCTGGGTTCTCTATTCTGTTCCATTGATCTATATGTCTGTTTTTGTGCCAGTACCATGCTGTCTTGATTACAGCTTTGTAATACATCTCGATGCCTCCTGCTTTGTTGTTTTTTTTTTTTCTTCAAGATTGCTTTGGCTATTTGAGCTCTTTTGTGGTTCCATACAAATTTTAGGATTATTTGTTCCAGCTCTGTGGAAAATGCTGGTTTTATTTTGATAGAGATTGCATAGAATATGTAGATTGCTTTGGTTAGTATCGACATTTTAACAATGTTTGTTCTTCCAAACTATGAGCATGGATTTTTTTTCCCATTTTTTTGTGCCTTCTTCAATTTCTTTCACAAGATTTCTATAGTTTTCAGTGTATAGATTTTTCACCTCTTTGGTTAAGTTTATTCCAAGTTATTTTATGGTTTTTGGTGCAACTGTAAATGGGATCAATTCCTTGATTTCTCTTTCTGCTGCTTCTTTATTGGTGTATAGAAATGCAACCGATTTCTGTGCATTGATTTTATATCCTGTCACTTTGCTGAATTCATGGATCAGTTCTAGCAGTTTTTTGGTGGAATCTTTTGGGTTCTCCACATAGGGTATCATGTCATCTGTGAAGAGTGAAAGTTTGACTTCCTCCTTGCTGTTTTGGATGCCTTTTATTTCTTTGTGTTGTCTGATTGCTGAAGCTAGGACTTCCAACACTATGTTGAATAATAGTGGTGAGAGTGGACATCCTTGTCGTGTTCCTGACCTTAGGGGGAAAGTTCTCAGTTTTTCTCCATTGAAGATGTTAGCGGTGGGTCTTTTGTATGTGGCTTTTATGATCTTGATATATGGTCCTTCTATCCCTGCTTTCTTGAAGGATTTTATCAAGAAAGGATGCTGTATTTTGTCAAATGCTTTCTCTTCATCTATTGAGAGGATCATATGGTTCTATTCTTTGTTTTATTAATGCGATATATCACATTCATTGATTTGCAGATATTGAACCAGACTTGCATCCCAAGTATAAAATCCCACTTGGTCGTGGTGAATAATTCTTTTAATATATTGTTGAATCCTGTTGGCTTGTATCTTGTTGAGAATTTTTGCATCCGTGTTCACCAGGGAAATTGGTCTGTAGTTCCCCTTTTTAGTGGGGTCTTTGTCTGGTTTTAGAATCAAGGTAATGCTGGCCTTGTAGAATATGTTTGGAAGTTTTCCTTCCATTTCTAATTTTTTAACAGTCCAAGAGAATAGGTGTTAACTCTTCTTTAAATGTTTGGCAGAATTCCCCTGGAAAGCCATCTGGCCCTGGACTCTTGTTTTTTGGGAGATTTTTTATTACTAATTCAATTTATTTACTGGTTATGGGTCTGTTCACATTTTCTATTTCTTCCTGTTTCAGTTTTGGTAGTTTATATGTTTCTAGGAATTTGTCCATTTCTTCCAGATTGCCTGTTTTATTGGCATATAATTACTCATAATATGCTCTTATTATTGTTTGTATTTCTGCAGTGTTGTTTGTGATCTTTCCTCTTTCATTCTTGATTTTATTTATTTGGGTCCTTTCCTTTTTCTTTTTGATCAAACTGGCTAGGGGTTTATCATTTTTTTAAATTCTTTTAAAGAACCATCTCCTGGTTTCATTGATCTGTTCTACAGGTTTTTTTTAGTTGTGATAACATTGATTTCTGCTCTAATCTTTATTATTCCCCATGTTTTGCTGGTCTTGGGTTTTATTTTCTCGGTTTTTTTTTTTCTAGCTTTTTAAGGTGTAAGTTTAGGTTCTGTGTCTGAGACCTTTCTTCCTTCTTTTAGGAAGGCCTGGATTGCTATATACTTCCCTCTTATGACTGCCTTTGCTGCAGAGGTTTTCGACTGTTGTGCTATCATTTTCATTGGCTTCCATGTACTTTTTACCTTCCTCTTCGATTTCATGGTTGACCCATTCATTCTTTAGTTGGATGTTCTTTAATCTCCAAGTATTTGTTGTCTTTCTAAATTTTTCCTTGTGGTTGTTTTCAAGTTTCATAGCGTTGTGGTCTGAAAATCTGCATGGTATGGTCTCGATCTTTTTATATTTGTTGAGGGTTGATTTGTTTCCCAGTATGTGATCTGTTCTGGAGAATGTTCCATGTGCACTCGAGAAGAATGTGTATTCCGCTGCTTTAGGATGAAATGTTCTGAATATATCTGTTAAGTCCATCCGGTCCAGTGTGTCATTCAAAGCCATTGTTTCATTGTTGATTTTCTGTTTAGATGATCTTTCCATTGCTGTAAGTGGGGTGTTGAAGTCTCCTACTATTATGGCATTATTATTAATTAGTCTCTTTATATTTGTAATTAATTGATTTATATATTTGGGTGCTTTATGTTGGGGATATAAATGTTTACAATTATTAGATCTTCTTGGTGGATAGACCCCTTAAGAGTGATATAATGCCCTTCTTCATCTCTTGTTATAGTCTTTATTTTAAAATCTGGTTTGTCTGATGTAAGTATAGCTACTCCAGATTTCTTTTGGCGTCCATTAGCATGATAGATGGTTCTCCATCCCCTTACTTTCAATCTGAAGGTGTCTTTAGGTCTAAAATGGGTTTCTGGTAAACAGCATATAGTTAGATTTTGTTTTCTTATCCATTCTGATACCCTATGTCTTTTGATTGGAACATTTAGTCCATTGACTTTTAGAGTGAGTAGTGAAAGATAATGAATTTAGTGTCATTGTGTTGCCTGTAGAGCTGGAGTTTCTGGTGGTGTTCTCTAGTCCTTCCTAGTCTTTGTTGCTTTTAGTCTTTTTTGTTTTGTTTCATCTTCCCCCCCCCCCCCCGAGAATCCCCCTTAAAATGTCTTGCAGGGCTGGTTTAGTGGTTCTGAATTCCTTTATTTTTTGTTTGACTGGGAAACTCTTTATCTCTCCTATGTTATTTTATTTTTTTAACATTTATTTATTTTTGAGAGGGAGAGAGAAAGAATGCTAGCAGGGGAGGGGCAGAGAGAGAGGGAGATACAGAATCTGAAGCAGACTCCAGGCTCTGAGCTTGTCAGCACAGAGCCCGATGCAGGGCTCAAACTCATGAACTGCAAGATCATGACCTGAGCTGAAGTCAGATGCTTAACCAACTGAGCTACCCAGTCACCCCTCTCCTTCTATTTTAAATGACAGCCTTGCTGGATAAAGAGTTCTTGGATGCATATTTTCCCAATTCAGCATGTTGAATATATCCTGCCACTCCTTTCTGGCCTGCCAAGTTTCTGTGGATAGGTCTGCTGTGAACCTAATCTGTCTTCTCTTATAGGTTAAGGACTTTTTTTCCTTGTTGCTAATAATTCTTTCCTTGTTTGTGTATTGTGTGAATTTGACTATGATATACCTTGATGATGGTCAGTTTTTTTTTTTAATCTAATGGGTGTTCTCTGTGCTTCTGGGATTTTGGTATTTGTGTCGTTTACCAGATTAGGAAAGTTTTCCACTATAATTTTCTCACATAAACTTTCTACCCCTTTTTCTCTCTCTTCCTCTTCTGGGACTCCTCTGATTCAGATGTTATTCCTTTTTAATAAGTCACTGAGTTCTCTAAGTCTTGTATCATGCTCTCTTGCCTTAGTTTCCCTCTTTTTTCCTGCTTCATTATTCTCCATAATTTTGTCTTCTATATTGCTGATTTGCTGTGCTGCTTCATCCATCCTTGCTGCCATGACATCCTTTCAAGATTGCATCTTGGTTATAGTATTTTTAATTTTGTCCTGACTAGATTTTACTTCCTTTATCTCCACAGAAAGGGATTCTATGCTTTTTTCAACCCCAGCTGGTATTCTTATTATTGTGGTTCTAAATTCTAGTTCGGACATCTTGCTTGTATCTATGTTGATTAAGCCCCTGGCTGTCATTTCCTCCTATTCTTTCTTTTGGGGTGATTTCCTTCATTTTGTCATTTTGGAGAAAGAAAAATAATTAACAAAATAAAAAATTAAAATTAAAGTATTAAAAATAACACAAAAAATCAAATAACAGAACACAGATACTAGGGGTCTTGGGTCTGGTTGTTGAAAGAAGCTTGTTGGATAGAGAAAAAGGGAAAGAAAAGAAAAAAAGTAAGAAAAAGTTTAAAAAACTTAAAAAATGTATATAATAAAATAGAATAAAATGAAATGGAAAAAGTGAAATAGAATTTAAAAATTTACAAAAAAATACATAGCAAAAAGAATTAAAAAACAAAAAATTTTTTAAAAAGGAAAATAAAAATAACATTTTCTCTTTCTGCATCCAAGAAAAAGAAAAGGAAAAAAAAAGAAGAAAAAAACAATTTAAACAAAAACAGAAAACAAACAAACAAAAAACAACAAAACGAGTAGATGGCTGCAAACAGAATGAAACCCGAATGAAGTTGCATCCAGTTTCCTCTAGAACTCAAACTATGAAGCACTTTATAGCACTAAGCTGGCAGAGAAAATTGTGGTGGACCTCTAGGACATGTGCTTGGAGGGCACAGTTGGGCGGGGTTTGGTGTAAAAGCTCCATTCTCCACTAGGTGGTGCTGTTTAGCTTACTGGGGTGGATCGATGTGGTGCACGCATGTGCATGTATGTACGAGAGAGATGAAAATGGCTTATCCAGTTTCCTAGTCTCTGGCACAGGAACTCTGCACTCTCACCAACCAGCAATCAAGCACGCTTCCTTTGTCTCAGCCTTCTGTCCATTCCCTGCTTCTATACTGTCTGTGTCCAAGCCATCAGCCTTCCAGGTGGCACCTTTCTCCTGAATTTTATCTCAGATGGGGCTGTGTTTCCAAACCCCTCACTACAGGGAACTCTGTGGTGTGGACCTGCTCCAACCCTCTGGGGGAGGGTCTCACTGAGCAATGGCTGGGTGCCAGCTTGCCTCAAAGAATGTTCGTGAAATTGCACAGTGGCATAGGTTCAGAGATTATGGCAAATCACAACACAGCCAGTGCCAGGTTTTACTGCTTTCTGGTGTCTCAAACGTGGCTGTTCTCCAGGGTCCACAGGGACCTTTTCCTGTGGGGAAGCCATCTGGCCTCTACCAAATGCTCTTCAAGCCAAGGACCCACTTCTCCCTGTGTGGCTCACTGACCCCTTGGACGTTGCCTCCTGTTCCTGGGGATTCACCCTTTCTCCTCACCAGAGCACCACCAGGTATTGAACTCCAGAATTTCCGACTTTGTGCTCCCCTATTTATAGAGTCCTAATGGTATTGAAACCCTCTCCTTTCTCCCTGTCAATGTTTTTGGGGAACAGATTTCTTGTTCAGTCCCTTGTGTTTCCACTCTTTGTCTTTCTCCCCAGCTACTTTTGGGAGAAGCGCTTTTCCTGAACTCTCCCCCACTTTCTCTGTCCTCTTTCCACAAAAACAGCTCCCTACCCTCTGTGGCTTCTCTCTCCCCCAGTTCACCTCTCTGCACTACATACCTGACAAGTTCTGTGGCTTAAGTTATGTCCTTATCTTTTCTCTTTGTCTTTATGTCTTACTTTCTGAGATAGTTCCTCAAATTTATTTTCCAACTCTTCTACTTTCTTTTATATTTATCCACAATCATATCTTTTATTTTCTGAGAGTACTCTCTTTTCTGTAATTACTTTTTTTTTCATAGCAACCTGTTCTTGTTTTATAGATGCACTAGCTTTTCATGTCTCTGCAGATTTTAATTATTATTTTTCTTCTCCTCCCCCCATGTTACCTTTATCCCCTAGGGTCATTTATCCTTTCTCAAAATCTCTTTTTTATGGTGAAATTTTTCTCAAATGTCTGATAATATTGTTGGTTTTTATTTAAGCGTGAGGCACTAAGCTGTTTGGAGATGTATAATGGGTTAGGCTTTAGAATTGGTGAACTTTGTCTTATGTTATCAGATAGGAAGTTTGCTTTTCCTGTGAGTGGTCCCCAAAAGTCAGATAAATAGGAATTATTCGGTTCTCCATGAAAGAACCCTCTGCCTTGGGAGAGATGCCCTGTGGCTAGATGTTTTACATTTAACTTGTGAGAAGTGGTTCATTTGTAGACATTCAATTCATCCATGTTTTCTGCCCCTTTGGGGATACATGCCATCTCTGCCCTTTGGTGATACATGCCATCTCTGCGGGCATGTTGGCTTTCTTCTACGTTATACTGTCCTTCTGGTATGCTCCAGGCTGCAAATTCCCTTGTCCTACTCTATCAATTCCCCTTCTTGATGTAATTTTCTCTCTTCAGAAACTTATTGAATTCTCTCCTCCACTTTGCTTTGAGATCATAGCCTTTTTTCCTCCCAGGTGAGCTGGTAATCTAAATTTATAAAAATGACAATACATTTGGTCTTTTAGGTTATTCCTTTGTTTAATACTTTCTTGTTATTTTACTATATTGATGTTTCACTTTATAATCTGTGTTTACTTTTCTGGGATATGTATGTATAACTGTGTATGTGGTGTTTTCTTCTGATAATTTGGATGTTTTACAGTCTGCTGTTCTTGTAATTGATAATATTATAATTCTAACATATAATTAATGTTATGTAATATAATTAATTCTAGCATATAACTAGATTTTTAAAAAATGCAATCTGATAATTCATGTTTTAATAAGTGTGTATAATCTATTTACATTTTTGTGAGTATGTGCATATCTGAATTTTTAATACCAGTTTATGCAGATTTCTGTTTACCATTTTTTCTTTATTCTTTCTTTCTGTTGATAGATTTTTCTTATCCCAATTCTCATGTTTTAGTGTACTTCTTTGAAAGCTATAGATTGTATTTCTATTTCTTAGTAGTTTCTCTAATTTTTTGAACATATACACAATTTCTTACCTTCTAACAAAACTAATGTTCTTAAATATTTCAGTTCTACCTTTGGACATTTTCATAATTTAACTGCTCTTCAAATACTTCTCATTCTTCATTTTATTATACTTCTTTAGAATTTCGCTTTTATATTTTTACACAAAAAGTATTTTTTTACACTCAATAGTTAAATTTCTCTACATTTTAATCAAGTTTCTGTGCTATCATTAAATGCATCCTCTAATAATTATTTCAATGAGTGTCTGGAAGTACTCTCTTAGTTGTTCTCATATTTAAAAATGTTAGGGCGCCTATGTGGCTCAGCAGGTTAAGCATCTGACTTCGGCTCAGGTCATGATCTCTCAGATCATGAGTTCGAGCCCTGCATCGGGCTCTGTGCTGACAGCTCAGAACCTGGAGCCTGCTTCAGATTCTGTGTCTCCCTCTCTCTCTCTGCCCCTCCCCCCCCCCTCTCAAAAATAAACATTAAAAATTGTTTAAAGATTTAAAAATGTATTTATTGCTTATATTGAATATTAAATTAGTGAATACCAAACCATTGTTCATAGGGAAAATACAGGGTTAGGCTCGTGAGAACCTCTGGAAACATTTCATAAACCAATCAACACATAATTTTGCTCAGTGTGTGTTTCTGCTTGATGATCCCTTATTTAATATATATTGTTGACTCATTAACACAAAATTCATGGCCAACAGCACTATAACTCAGGTCTGAAGGAAATTTATCTAACACACATATTTTCTACATAAGCATATCACAGCTTCTTGAGCTTAGGAAGACTAGCCAGCATTTTAGACAGCTTAAAAAAAGCACAAAAGGCACAAAAAATGCAAAATACATGGCACTAGGCAGACTACAAAAAGGATAATTGTTTACAATATGAAGATTGAAATAAGAAGGCAGAATGTTACCTTGAGTTTGACCTCAGATGGGACCATAAACATCTGATAACTCAAAATGTCCCCCTTACTGCTTATATCTGCGAATGACCACAAAGGGTACATGTGTTGATTTGGGGTTACAAATAAATTTTTGTGAGTAGGCAAATTCACAAATACAAAATCTGCAAATAATGAAGATTGACCCTATGTATAACACAATGACTTTTCACAAAGTAAAGGCATCCATGTAGCAAGTACCCAAGTCAAGAAACATAACATTTGTATCATGTCTTTGGGCTCTTTTCCAAAAGTAACCACTGTCCTGACTTCTAACATCATAGTGTAGTTTACCTATTTTTTCAAATCATTGTAAGCATGAGTTGTGTCCTCTTGTGTCTGGCTTTTTTTTGTTCAATATTACATTATTTATCCATGTTGTTGCAGGTTGTAATAATATTGCTCATCTTAAAGCATTTTTATTAGTCTGTTCTGTATAATTAGTTTTGTCAGAAGTGAGTTTATATTCTTATTGTTGCTTTGGTTGGCTTTCCTAGAATTGTATTTCCTCGTGAGTTTTGGATTTTCGATTTTCAAGTTCATTTTCAGTGGGAAGCTTCCTGCTTCCTCATCTCTCCCTTACTTTCTAGTAGTGTAGCAGGTGTACTGGTGCTTTCCCTGAACCTCCCCAGGCCCCAGTCCAGTCTTACAGGCATGTCTCTGCATACCTTCTCTGCAGCAACATTGGGGACATCCAGTCTCAGAGCCTGCAGGAGCCTTGGCTCGGGTCCTGCTTATGACGCTGTGTCCGTCCATCTGCCTCTGTAGGTCCTGATTTTCCTGAAAACAGTTACATTGAGCAGCAGAGTGGCAGCATTCTGGACCCCCTTCAAAGGAGGGGCTCCCCACTCCAGCCCCTAGCTTCATGCAGGGTGCCTGACTCTATGCTGTGCCTTGTGTGGAGCTGTTTCATTCCTGCTTCTCTGCTGGAATCAGTCTCCCACCACCATTGTCTGGGTCCAGAGCTGGAGCCCAGCAGGCCCTGGCTTCATCTTTGCTCACCTTTGTGGATTTCTGGTCCCAGAGATGCCTACCTTGTCTTTCATCTCAGCTATCTCTTTTTGGTTGTCTCTTCTTATATTTGACCTGTCACTGCTGTGTCTGGAGGTGGGAGAAGTTGTTGAGGACTGAACTTTACCATGCTCTCTGGAAGTCTGTATTGCTTTGTTTTTATCAGCAGAGCATTTTTATTCTTTTATTCTGAAATAAATAAAGCACTGTTCAGGAGTCCTCATCCAGGTGGAAACAACCCAAATGTCCATCAGCCAATGAGGGGTAAACAAAATGATATATATCTATACAATATAATATCAGCCAACCATCAAAAAGAGTGAAGTACCAGGGCACCTGGGTGGCTCAGTCGGTTAAATGTCCGACTTTGGCTCAGGTCATGATCTCGTGGTCCATGAGTTCGAGCCCCGCGTCGGGCTCTGTGCTGACAGCTCAGAGTCTGGAACCTGTTTCAGACTCTGTGTCTCCCTCTCTCTCTCTGCCCCTCCCCTGCTCACACTCTGTCTCTCTCTCAAAAATAAATAAACATTTAAAAAAATTAAAAAGAGTGAAGTACGACTATATGCCATAACATGGATGAATCTTGAAAAAATTATGCTGATTAAAAAGCCAAACGGGAAAGGCCAAACATTGTATTATTCCATTTATATGAAATATCCACAACAGGCAAATCCATTGAGACAGAAAGCAGATTGGTGGTTTCTAGGATATGGGGGAGGGGGAAATGGGAAGTGACTACTAATGTGTATGGGATTTCCTCCTGGGTAATGAAGATGTTCCAGAACTAGACAGTGGTGGTTGTTGCACAACATTGTAAATGTGCTAAATGCTGCTGAATTGTGTGCTTTAAAAGGGTTAAACTCATAGGGGCGCCTGGGTGGCTCCGATGGTTAAGCATCTGATTCTTGGTTTTGGCTCACAGTTTGTGAGTTGGAGGCCTGCAGGTTGGGCTCCGTGCTAATAGCACGGAGCCTGCTTGGGATTCTCTCTCTCTCCCTCTCTCTCTGCCCCTCTTCTGCTCACACTCGCTCTCTCTCAGAATAAAATAAACTTTTAAGAAAATAAATAAAATGGTTAAATGTGAATTTTAGCACAAGACACCTTACTGCCCACTTCCCTAACTGCTCCTGTTGGACAGTATCACCCTTTCTCTTTCTCGCACCTTCAGTGAGCATCTTTCACATTATATTGCAAGATGTTTGTCTTTGTGTCTGTCCCACCACCAGACCATAAGCACTGGCAGGAGGGGAGTGTGTCCTATTCAAATTGTTTCCCTGTCACCTTGCTTGGTGTCTGGCACAGAGTAAGCCCAACAAATACTTGCTGAATAAATGAAGGAACAAATTAGTTCAGCTCTTGTGACCACCGAGAAAAAAAATTCACTCTTCCTCTAGGTCTCTCAGTTTATTGTTAGAGTTATCCCCCCTGGAGAAAGGATTTTCATTCGGAAAACACATTGTGGGGCACGCGCTGAAGCCTTTTGTGTGAGGAAACAGGGCAAACAGCCCTGACCATTCCCCAGGGGAGTGGGGGGGTGGGGGGTGGGGGCTGAGGGGGTGGCTACAACTTTGTCCTCCCAGTCTCCGCCAGTCCCCAGTCCTCACCTAGCGTCTGCTGGAGGTGCAGTCCCAATGGCTGCAGGCTCAATTACTCAAAATATTCCCAACAACTAAGTGCAGAGATGCTTCTGCTGAGTCACCCTTCAGCACAAAGCGTTTTTTACTATGATGCTCTCATCTGTCCTCTGGGGTGTAAATTGCAAATATTGCAGCCTCACTCTACAGAGTGGGTTTAAACGACTTCTCCTGGCTTAGGCAACAAATGGTGAATAAACAATGTATCAGATTGGAAGAGACTTGAAGGGGCGCATTCTGTCTCTGCTCCTATATTTGACTCCATATTTGTGGGCTTCGGGGTTACACATTTCCTGACGATACCAGCTATCCAATTAAGGTTTTGAGATATAAAAATGTCTTCCTTGGCTTTGGCTACAATTTTCTTTATGACATGGCCAAAGATGTTTCTTCTTGTTCCAGCTCATGCGGAGATAAGGGTGGGGAAAAGTCATTAACCATTTCCCTCGTGTTTGCCCTTTATAGCCTCAAAGTGACTTTTAACCGATCCCTCTCACTCTCTCATATTAGAATTTGCAATCCTTGGGGCACCTGGGTGGCTCAGTTACTTGAGCTTCAACTTTGGCTCAGGTCATGATCTCATGGTTAGGTTTGTGAGTTTGAGCCCCACAGGGGCTTGCTGCTGTTAGCACAGAGCCCGCTTCAGATCCTCTGTCTTCATCTCTCTACCCCTCTCCCTGCTCTCTCTCTCTCAAAAATAAATAAGAAGCATTTTTTAAAAATTTGCAATCCTTTCATAAAAAAATTTAAGAATCTACCATGTGCCAGAAACTCTCGATTCCGACATAAGTAAAATATAATCCCTCTCTTCGAGGTATGAGTTCATTAGTCTTTCTTGAGGATTTGCTCCAAGTTCCTATTTCTGACTCTAACCCAGCTTTGTAAAATGTACCCGCAAATTTACCAGCTGGTAAACATTTTTGACTACCCTACTATTCTCTGTGCTTTTTAAAAAAATATTTGTTTATTTTTGAGAGAGACAAAATGAGAGTGGGGGAGGCACAGAGAGAGAGAGGGAGACACAGAATCCGAAGCAGGCTCCAGGCTGCGAGCTGTCAGTATAGAACCCTACGCAGGGTTCAAACTTACAGACCGGGTGACATCATGAGCTAAGCTGAAGTTGGATGCTTAACCAACTGAGCCACCCAGGCACCCTCTCTTTGCTTTTAATAAGTGGATAAAGTCACTATTAATCTCTCTTCGTGTTGTTGCAAATGCTCAGCAGCCTCTGGACAGGTTGGGATTGTCTGTGTCTAGTCACGCTGAAATCTCTTCAGTTACCTCAAATGGAGCAGTTAGTTTTTGCATGTGAAAGGTACAGAGTAGACGCTTGAAAATAATTGCTTTCTAGCAGTGAGTGTAGAGTTCCATGGAAACATGCCCTTCTTACATAGCATCCCCAGGTCTGACATCATGGCTTTTCTGGGAAACCCCACAGCCATCGACAGTGCCCTGCAGTTCTCAATCACTCTGTGTGGTTCCCAGAGCTGTTGTAAAGGGACATGGCAGGCAGAATAAAGGTGCTTATTTCTCTATCATCCAGAAGATAGACCCAAGGAGGCTGAAGCCACCATTTCCTTTGCTTCATTTCCTTTGGGGTCCCTGGTCTGCTTTGAGACGGATGTACTGGAATTCTGAAGCCAGCCCTACAGCCTGCTCCAACAATGATGCTGACTGCTAATGCAGCCAATATTTCTCTGTCATTCATACTACCTGCAAAATGGAGTTGAACAGTAAAAGGATTTGGGATAAAAAATGTTCAATGAAATAAACAAACTTTTTTTTTTTACTTTAGGTGCTAGGTTTTTGGTTTTTATTTCATTTTTGTAAAAAACTGGTAATAGCCTCTGAAAAGGGAGGGAGAGGTGCTAACTCATAGTCACCTGTCATTCATTAGTCCTGACCACAAATGCTGTTGTTCTGTTACTGGTGGTCAGCTTGATGTTGGCGGGTCTGCTTTGGATATGAGAATGACTTCTTCCTCCTCTTACTGCCTCCTGTACTATCTTGTATGCAACTATATTGTAGCAAAATACATGAAGGCGGGGACCTGTCTGTCTTGTTTGTCACTGTCTTAGTTTGGGTTCCCTCAGAAGCAGACCTTGGGGCAAAGATTCCTGAAAGTAATTTATCTGAGAGGCAATTCCAGGAAACAGTGGTTGGGGAGGAAGACAGGAGAGGGAGACCGGGAAGGGAAGCTAGCCAAAAACAGAAACATTATGAAGAAAGTTACAGCTTGGGTAACTGGAGCCTAATCCCATGAGTGAACTCTGGGAAACAGGGTATTACACAAATCTCAAAGTTATCCCACCTGAGGAGTGAAGAGATTGGGGTATTTATATGTCAACTTCCAACAGTCCTTGCTAAAAGGTTGTTCCTATCTAACATTAACTGCATATCTGCATAAAAAAAAAAACCAACCTTAAGTCCTACTTCATTTCCTCCAAACAATTTAGGGCCATATGCCTAGATGTAAAAGTTGGAACCATAAACTTTCTAGAAGAAAACATAGGAAAGCATGTGAACAACCTTAGGGTATGCAAAGATTTCTTACGACACACAAAGCACTAAAGAAAAAAAAGCACCTGAAAGATTAATAAATTGTTTCCATTCAGAATTAAATAATTCTGCTCTTTGAAAAACATTATGAAGAACATGAAAAGACAAATCACAGCACGGGAAAACTATTTTCAACACATATATCCGACAAAAGACATATATCCGACAAAAGACTTATATCCAGACTATGTAAAGAACTCTTACAAATGAATAACAGCAAATGATTTGAACAGACACTTCATAAAATAAGATATGCAAATGGCCAGTAAGCCATTGGAAATGGGCTGAATATTATTTATCATCAGGGAGATGCCAATTAAAACTACAATGAGACGTTACTATATATCCACTAGAGTTGCTGAACTAAAAGGACTTGACATAGCAAAGGTCAGCGAGGACAACTGGACCTCTCATATTTTACTATTAAGGAGTGTGAATTGTACAAGCAAACAAACTCTTTGGCAGTTTTTTTTAGCTTATTTATTATTTGAGAGAGAGAGAGAGAGAGAGTGAGGAAGGGGCAGAGAGAGAGGGAGAGAGAATCCCAAGCAGGCTCTGCACTGTCAGCAGAGCTGGATGTGTGGCTCGATCTCAGAAACTGTGAAATCATGACCTGAGCCGAAATCAAGAGTCAGACTCTTAACTGACTGAGCCACCCAGGCCACCCCTCATTGGCAGTTTTGTATATGATAAAAATACATCTCCCTAGAATACAGCAATTTCACTCCTAGGCATATATTGAATATAAGTGGCAGCACATATCTCTGAAAAAGACTGGTACAAAAAATATTCCTAACAGCTTTAAAAAAACACCAAAAATGGGGCACCTGGGTGGCTCAGTCGGTTAAGCGGCCGACTTCGGCTCAGGTCATGATCTCGTGGTCCATGAGTTCTAGCCCCACGTCGGGCTCTGTGCTCACAGCCAGAGCCTGGAGCCTGCTTTGGATTCTGGGTATGCCCCCCTCTCTCTGCCCCTCCCCCACTCGTGCTCTGTCTCACTCTGTCTCTCAAAAATAAATAAATGTTAAAAAATAATAATAAAAAATAAAAGAGCACCAAAAACAACCCAAATGACCATCAACAGGTGAAGAACAAATTACAACACAATCATACAATAGAATGCTATTTAGCACTAAAAAGGAATGGATTACTGATACACATAACAACACGGGATGAAGGTAAAAGACAAATTTATGCTGACCAAAGGAAGCACATATAAAAGGGTACATTCTGTATGATTTCATGTATGTTAAGTCCAGGAAAAGGAAAGCCAAGCCTTAGTGATAAAAAACAGACCAACAGTTGCTCTTGGGAGTTGGAGATTGACAAGAACAAGGCACTCCTAAGAGAACTTGGGGCTTTTGGAAATGTTTTATATCTTTTTTTTGGATGGTGGTTATACGAGTGTACGTGCCCAGACTTCCTTAATTGAACATGTAAGATCTGTGCTTTCATTGCATAAAATTGTACCTCAATAAATATTATAGATCTATCTTTAAGAAAGAAAATACAATGACCATTAAAAATATGGAGTAATTTGCTCAGTGTTCTGCACCCCCTCCCCAACTCCCTCCACCCTCCTGCTAGACTGTAAGCTTCAGGAGGGTAGAAGCCATACCTGGTTTGTTCTCTACTGTATCCCCAGCACCTAGCACAGCATCTGGGACCTTTTGAATGCTCGAGTCGCATTTGTTAATATCATAAGTTTTTAAGAGCCTCTGTGCATTGTGGTGTGGCTTTCTCATATCTCCCTTTGCAGACATGATCTGTTCTTGGCAGACACTGGTGGCCCCAGAAGCTCAAGCACAGGTGCATTGTCTAGGAAGGGAGCTTGCAGGTGGGAACCCAGCAGGGCCCTGGGTGTCCTTGGGCACTGACAGGGTCCCAACTGTGAGCACCATCTGCTCCTGTGAAGGGTGTCTGACAGCATCCACAGCCCTGGACCTGGAAGGTGAGTGCCTCTGAGACCGAATGTCAGGCTCCCATTCTCATCCTCCTGCCTACAGGGAGCCCACAGAAAGTCACTTTAACCCTGCAAATAGAAAGCACCAACATGTGGACTGCTTTGTAACTTACCAAGTATTTTCCCTCATATGATCTTATTTTATCCTTCCTGTGGCCCTGTATTTGCTAACCCTATTTTACAGAGAGGTTAAGTGACTTCCCCAAGGTCACACAGCTGGCAAGTGGTGGAACTGGGATTCCAACCAAATTTCTAACTATTCACTACTACATTAAATGCAGTAGTGCTGTGTCATTTGAGGACCTTCAGAAACAGTTTCTGAAATCTGACCCTTTCAAGCTCTACTGGCTAATGGAAAGATAAGTAACATATATCCTTTGCCTTGAATGCAATTTATTCTGTATGCCCCCCAAAAATCAGCCTGCCTTAGACCACCATTATAACAGTGTCACTCCCCTACACACACGTTCCAAGCTGCTTATCACCTACCAAGTAAAATTCACTCTCTTAAGCTGCTGTTCAGTGCTCTTTGGCCCAACTCAACTTTGTGGCTTCATCTTCCTTAAAACACCTTGCGCTCTAGCTGGTTATGTCACTATCTTCACCCCTGAAACTTTGCTCCTCAACTTGCCCTCCAGTTTCTTCTGTCTTCCCTTGGGAAAATTTCTCACCCTTCAAGTTCACACTGAAATGCCACTGCCATTCTTCCTCTGAATCCTTAGAGAACATGGTTTGTACGTTTCACGTGGCAGTAGCTATCAGGTATCATGGGTACCTCTCACCTTTCTTATAAGATGCTGAGGTCCTAGAAGGCTAGATGCATGCCTTAACCATTTCTGTAAACAAAGGGTGACTAGACACACTGTGGGTATTTAATCGGTGCTTTGAAGGATGAATAAGTTACCACCTCTCCAACCATTGTCTATCCACTTACTACCCTTTGACATTCAGTTTTAAAATTTATATGTGGGGCACCTGGGTGGCTCAGTCTGTTGAGTGTCGGACCTCAGCTCAGGTCATGATCTCTCACCGTTTGTGAGTTCGAGTTTCACATCAGGCTCTGTGCTGACAGTTTGGAGCCTGGAGACTGCTTCAGATTTTGTGTGTGTGTGTCTCTCTCTCTCTCTCAAAAATAAATAAACATTAAGGGGCGCCTGGGTGGCTCAGTCGGTTAAGCATCCGACTTCGGCTCAGGTCACGATCTCGGGTATGTGAGTTCGAGCCCCGCGCCGGGCTCTGTGCTGACTGCTCAGAGCCTGGAGCCTGTTTCCGATTCTGTGTCTCCCTCTCTCTCTGACCCTCCCCCATTCATGCTCTGTCTCTCTCTGTCTCAAAAATAAATAAACGTTAAAAAAAATTAAAAAAAAAATTACTTGCACCGGGCACCTGGGTGGCTCAGTTGGCTGAGCGACTTGACTTCGGCTCAGGTCATGATCTCGGGGTTTGTAGATTAAAGCGTCATACCAGGCTCTGTGCTGACAACTCAGAGACTGGAGTCTGTTTCAGATTCTGTCTCTAGCTTTCTGCCCCTCCCCCGCTTGCGCGCGCGCGCGCTCTCTCGCTCTCTCTCTCTCTCTCTCTCTCTGTCTCTCTCTTAAATATAAATAAATGTTAAAAAATTATTTGCATTATAACTCTATTTTATGTGTTTGGTTAACATAGTCTCCATCCTCTGTATACTCTGCTTCTGACTTGACACAGACTCGGTGACTACCTAAAATCTTGGCAAGTGGGGTGGACACTTGGGAGAGATTGTGGAGACCACAGTTTTGCTCTGGTTGTGTAACCCTGGGCAAATCGCTTTGACCCTCAGGGCCTTATTTTGCCTCCCATCTATTCAATGGGGGGCAATAATCTCTTTTTTGCTTAATTCACAAGGTTGTTGGGAGGGCAAATGAAATAACAGATGTAGAAGTGCTTTGTCAACGACTCTAAATCACCCAGACCTGTCATTTAGTTGCACCTGCTGTTTGATTGAGGCACATCTTTTATTGCCTGCAGCATGCTACCTATTTGCTTCTCTCTTTTGGAGAGAACTTAAGGGTCTGGAGGGAGTAGGTCCACAGAACGAGGAGAAAATAGCCTTACTTCCTGAACGGCGGGTGGAATTGATGCTGTGTTGTGATGGGTTTGGGGTGGGCAGGGACACTGTCATCTGAAAGGCTGCTGTGAGTAAGGGAAATATACTTGTCCACGCAGCCTCAGTCAGCGAGCCTAGTCTCAGCGCGTAGTTACAGGGAGTCCGCCAGCTTTGGGAAATGTCCCAGTCTGAGGGGCTGGACCGTGACACGGGCGGCCTGAGGGAAGGTGAGGGCCTCAAGGATGTAGAGGAGAGGCCAACTACTATCTCCTAGCGTCCCAGCCCCTCCTCAAGGTGGAAGTTACTCTCTCCACTTTGCCAAGGAAGAGGAGAAGGTCACAAGAGTTCAGGTGCCCACAGCCTCAGAAGCATGCAGGAGTCTTCGGGCCCGTCCATTGGCTTCCACTAGTGGGGGAGGTGGGCTTTGGGCCGTCTCGCTTCCTGATTGGTTGGCTGCGCAGATTGGCAGGTGTCCGCCTGCAGTGCACGTCGGGAAGCTGAACATGGCGGAGGCGGGAAAAGAGCCTGCAGGCCTCGCGTTCCCGGGAGGAGGTGCCACCCAATGGCCTCTGCAGCGGTATGGACGCTTCATGCCCTCAGGCACCGGAGAGCCTCCTGGTCCTGGTCAGGGCGCGGGGACAGCCTCTTCCCTCACATGGAAGGTGAGGCCTGAGGGAGGGAAAAGCCGCGAGGCGCTCACTCCCGTGGGGTAGGTGGGGGAGGGAGGGTAGACCGTGGCCAGATGCCACGCAGGGTTCAGTCCTCGAATGCCATGCAGGCAGGAGGAGGGGACACCGCGGGACTGACAGGAATGGCTACAGCTAACAGAAAAAAAAAATCTATGTAATATCTCGTGTTTGGACCCAACACATTCTCAAAATAATTATGCAAGGGAGTAGTCATATATTTAATATAGATTTACTGAGCGTCAATTATGTGTTAGATTTTATTCAGGGTGATTGGGAATATATCATCAGTGAACAAGATCGAAATGGTCCCTACCCTCATTTATGTTTCCAGTCTAGCGGAGGACACAGTATTTATCCAAATAACTTTGTAATTATTAGACCGGTTCCATACCCCTTATGTGGAAGCAATGGTTGAATAGTCCATAACCAAGTTGTCACGCTACAGGCAGTCAAGCACTCCCACAGAAGAAGGACTAAATTTCAATCCTTGCTTTGCCACTGAATTTCTGTGACCTTGGTTAAGTTATGGATCCCCTCTGTACCTTATTTAACTTACCTTAAAATAGAGATAGTAATAGTAACCACTTCATAAGGCTGTTGTGAGCAATGAATAAGTCAACATATATACATTACTTAAATCAGTGCCTTATACATTTATAGAAGGGTTTGCTATTATTATTTTCTGTTGTGGTGGTGGTATGTTTGGTATATTTTAACGCCAAGCGTTGCTAATCATTCAGTTCCTTTCGATCTGGTTTGACTTAGTTGACCCTGAAGTTTTGGATTGTGCCTGTGTATGGTAGTGTGATTTGGGTAGCAATGGGTAGGAAAAGAGTAAAAGAACAGATATTTCAGGTAGAGTTTGCAGCAAATGCAAAGGCCCTACACCTGGAAAACCTCAGTGTGTATAATGTATGGAGAAAAGAATAAGGCTGGTATTTAGAGGACAAAGGGAATGATAGCATGAGGCGAGATTGTCTGGAGAGGTATACAGGTGCCTTGTGAACATCATCCTAAAACAAGCTGGAAGTCACTGAAGGGTTTTAAGTAGGAGAATCTTCATATTTGAAAGATCATTGGCCGAAGTCTGAAGACAGAATTGAAGGGGAATAGGAGTAGATTCAGGAAGATCACTTAGAATGCCATTGCACTAGGCAGGTGATGATGACTAGAGTGGGAAGGGGTGTTGGAGAGGATGACAGTGAGGTTGGGGAAATGGCATATTGAAACTATATTTTGGAGGCCAAAATGATAGGATTTGGAGCTTGATTGGGTAGGAGTGGTGAGAGTAAAGGACTTCTGGGCTTCTAGCAGGAGCAACTGGGTAAATGATAAAGGAATCGAGAACATTGGAGGAGGAACAGTGAGAGAAAGATCCAAGGCTTCAGTTTTGGATGTATTGAGTTCAAATGTGTTTATGAAACATTCATATGGAGATGTTGAGTCGATAGTTGGGTATACTGGTGTAGGAGAAAGATCTGGGTTGGAGATGTAAATATGTTATCAGGCTGAAGGTGGGTCAACAGCATGAAGATGGTGTTTGTAGTTACGAGATTACATGAAATTCCAGGACCAAGTCCCAAGATAGTCCAACATTTGTAGGTCAGGTAGAGTAGACAGAGTCCCTAAAGAAGACTGACAAGGGACAGGGAGTTGGGAGGCACCCAGGAGAAAGCAGGTCTATCAAAGCTACAGAAAGTTGTTTTAAGAGGGAGAGAACAGTGAACTTTGTTCAATGATGCTGCAAGGTAGAGAAAAATGATAACAAAGGGATGTCAGTTGGATTTAGCAACATGAAGGTCCTTATGGTCTTTACTAAGAGAAGTTTCAGTGGAGTGAAGTGCAAACCAGATGCAGTGGGTTGAAGAGTGACAGGTAGGTGAGGGAGTGGAGCTGACATTCCTAGATCATTCTTCTGAGAGACTTGGCTGTGGATGAGAGTAGAGATGGGGCATAATGAATTGTTTGCCAAATTTTTGAATATTATAGCTAGGGACATTACTTAAAGCTTGAAATCAATATATCTAGGGCCATAAAAAGGGAGTTCAATACTTAGTTGTACTCTTGTAGAATGCTTTCTATATTCTGGAAAATTATATAGGCTGCAAATGCAAAAAGGCATGAGTAAAGTTAAATAGAAGGATGACTGATCTATAATTGTGTCTTATAAAAAACCTGGGCATGTTTGAGGACATATTTAATTTCTGAGATTGCCCATAACATTCCTTCACACCTTCTCTTAACACCGCTTCAAACTCTTTCTCCCAAGGCATCCGTGTTGGGTGCGTTGGCTCAGATGTACATGGGTAACTCTTGGATTCTTGTTCTGCAGCCCAGAGGCCATGGACATTTGGCTATTGTAAGGAGTTCATTGTTATTGCAGTTATTTTTCCCTTCTCTTTGCAAAGCTCTTCATAATTGCTTATGAGGAATGGCACTTTTCAACAGTTCTCAAATGTTTGGCATAAAGCCACAGCTCCAGTGACAAGAGATGAAGTTGGCTTTTGCAGTGCTTTTGAAAACTGAACATTTGTACCTTCCTTTGAATCTGTGCTGAAGCATCCTACCTGCTGTGATCAGTTTCAGCCTAGGTCTGTCATTTTTCTTTTTGGAAAAGCGAAAGAGAAAACAAGATTTGTTCTATTTTATGTGCACTGTGACTATTGTGTAATAGTAATAATAAAAGATGAGCCATCTAAAGAACTGTACTAAGTCCCATGTGAATTTCTTATTTTAAAACTATGTGGTACCTGCAGTAAAAAATATGTGTTAGGTAAAGCATAAAAATATATTATTGTGGAGGATAGAATCATTCTGGTCGTCTTTTCCCTAGGGAACTTTCTCTCCCCCCCCCCCCCCCCCCAGGGAACTTTCAAGTTCAACCTTGGTTGAAATTATTTTGAATTTTTCATTTTTTTCTGAAATTATGGGGGGAACTGATCTGGTATTGTTCTATATAGTTATTTAATTACACAGAAGATTTTGTCACAGTGGCCACATGCTAATGCTCACAAAAATGTTGACTCGAGAAAGTATGGATAGTACAGCAAGTCTTCTAAGACTTGAAATCATGGTTGAGAGGGGAGGTCAAGTCTGAGACATAAATATTATATAGAGAACATCTAATATATGTATATCAATTGGATTTATTTGTCTGAATTAAATATTCTTAAAAAAAATTTTTTTTTTTAATTTTGAGGGTGGGCAGGGGCAGAGGAGGGGGAGAGAGAGAATCCCAAGCAGGCTCTGCACTGTCAGCACAGAGCCCCATGCGGCTCGAACTCACAAACCAGACCGTGAGATCATGACCTGAGCTGAAACCAAGAGTCAGTCGCTCAACCGACTGAGCCACCCAGGCGCCCCTGAATTGAATTATTCTTGATGAAGAGTTACTATCTGGAGATAAGTCAATCAGTGTTTGGAAGCAAATAAACTTTTTGTAATACTGTTAAAAAAAAAAAAAAGTATGGAAAAAGATCAAGAATTTAAAACTTTGCTATTCAGGTTTCATTGTGCATAAAATCACTTGGGGGAGGGGGTGCCTAGGTGGCTCAGTCGGTTAAGCATCCAACTTCAGGTCATTGAGGGTTCATGGATTCCAGCCCCATATCGGGCTCTGTGCTGACAGCTAAGAGCCTGGAGCCTGGTTTGGATTCTGTATCTCCTTCTGTCTCTGCTCCTTCCCCACTCGTGCTCTCTCTCTGTCTCTCAAAAATAAATAAACGTTAAAAAAAAAAAAGAACTCACTTGGGGATTCTTTTTTAATGCACATTTGACTCAGTAGGTCTGGTATGCAGAATAAAATTCTGTAGTTCTAACAAGTTTCCAGGTGATGCTGATGCTCTGGTTATAGAACCACACTTGGAGAGGCAAGGGTTTAAAAGACCTTGAATGAAATGGGCAACCATACAATAAAATTAATAAAATGAATTTATGGAGTTATGAAGTAAGGCAAGTAGATTCATAATGAAAGTGCAGATGTTTTGTTAATAGGGTTAATATTTAAGCCATCTGTCATTTAAGTGGAATGAGCAAATGAAATACAAACTTGAACTTGATTTTATTTTATTTTATTTTTAAAATTAAAAAAAAAATTTTTTTTAACGTTTATTTATTTTTGAGACAGAGAGAGACAGAGCATGAACAGGGGAGGGGCAGAGAGAGAGGGAGACACAGAATCTGAAACAGGCTCCAGGCTCTGAGCTGTCCGCACAGAGCCCAACGCGGGGCTCGAACTCACGGACTGTGAGATCATGACCTGAGCCGACGTCAGACACTCAACCGACCAAGCCACCCAGGCGCCCCATTTAACTTGATTTTAAATCCTTACATCTGTTAGCCCAAGCCTTTCTGAAAAGATTATCACAATAACAGATTGGTCCATTTTGTGTATTTTACATCTGAATATAATTTGTTATACTAATTTCAGAATAATTTTGAAAGGTGGTGTTAATTGTAGGTTCCTTTTAAATTAAAGTTTTATCACGTTTTTCAGATTTCAGGATTTCTTAGACATGCCCTAATTGGTTGAACCTGACAATTTCTTATTTTTCCCTTTCAAAGGGAAAAAAAATCAACCTTTAATTTTTATAGGAGGAACTTAAAATAATTGCCCTACTTAGAAATTAAGAAACAGAATATGAAGTTTGTACTTGAGATGAACTACGAAATGCGGATTCAACATAAAATATACTTCGGGTCCTCTCTATAGTGGTCTTTTTTTTTTTTTTTTCCGTTGTATTCCTAGTGCCTAAATACCAACTAGCATATGATAGTTCCTCAGTAAATGTTTGAGTGTATGCTAATTTTTCTAAACTTTCCTTATGATGATGTGATAATTATGACATGATAGCTACTGTTTATTCAGTGTTTACTTTGGTATGTTTCTTATAGAAGCCCTATGAAGCAAATATTATCATACCATTTTATAGATAAGTAAGCCAAAATTCAGAGAGGTTCAGTGGCTTGCCCAGGAACAGAGATAAGAGTTTATTCAGAGTCTGGTTTTTCTGCCTCCAAAGCTTGTGCTTTTAACCACTATGCTGTTTGTCTTTGAAGAGTTAATATTTCATATGGGGAATAACAGTTCAATTATGTAGATGAGGGATTTTTGAGATTAACACACAGGGTGAAAATGATAAAAATGACAGTTTTTTTTTTTTTTTTTAAGGAAAATTTAAGATTCAGTAAAACCCCAAGAAAACTATTTTTAAAATAGCAAAGTAGTAGTTCTTCTTTACATGACTGGTAATTTTTGATTGGATGCTTGATGTTGTGAATTTTACCCTGTTGGATGCAGGATATTTTTGTATTCCTATAAATATTCTTGACTTTTCTGGGATAAGTTATCTGGAAACAGTTTGATCCTTTCAGGTCTTGCTTTAAAGCTTTGTCAGGTTGGGACCAGAGCAGCATTTGATCTAGGGCTAATTTTTTCCTCACACCTGAGGCAAAACTCTTCGGCCTATCCTACCCAATGAGAAATTATGAGGGTTTTCACCTGAGCTGATGAGAACAGGCACTATCCCCTGCCCTATGTGAGGTCTCTGGATTGTTGTCTTAAATCCTTTCAGGTGTTTTTTTTGCCCAGCCTCACACACACACACACATACATGCTGAAGAGTTGAGTCTCTGCAGGCATTGGGAGTTCTTTTTTCTGGTATTCTGTCCTGTGAACTGTAGCCACACTGTCCTTCCTGCACTCACAGCTCTATTCCCTAAACTCAGGAACACCTCACCTGGTTCTGCCTGAGCTCCTCATCTTTCTACTTTGGCCTGGAAACTTTCTCCAGGCAGTTGTAAGGCTCCCCTTTGTTTCCTGTTATTTCTCAGGAATCATGTTTTTTATTACCTAATATCCAGTGTCTTGAAAACTGTTGTGTCCTCTAATTTGCCCTTTTTTTTTTAGTTGTTTCAGGCAGGAAGGTAAATTCGGTCCCTGTTATTTTCTTGGCCAGAAATGGTGGGTCATTTGATTTGGTTCCACTTTGTCATTCTCCACGTCAGTTCATCAGTTCAACAAAATATTATTAAATTATCTACTGGGTACTTAGCATTTAGTGAGGCACTGGAGAGGCTATGGAGCTGTCCTTATGTTTCATCATGATCTTTTTTTTTTTTTTTTTTTAGCATTTATTTATTTTTGAGAGAGAGAGTACATGCCAGTGGGGGAGGGACAGAGAGAGGGAGACGGAAGATCTAAAGCAGGCCCCAACACGGACAGCAGAGAGCCCGAGTGGGGCCCAAACCCATGAGCTGTGAGATATGACCTGATCCGAAGTCGAAGTCGATGCTTAACAGACTAAGCCACCCAGGCGCCCCTCTTCACGCTCTTAAAATAACAGAGCATCAAGCACAGGATAACAAGGATGGGTAGCACCTGATCATAGAGCAGTGTTTCTCAAGGTGTAACGGGCACATTGCTTTCAACAGTGTCTTGGGGTATGTACTGAAAATGCAGTTTTGTGGTTCCTGTGCTAGACCTAATGAACCAGTCTCTGGGAGTGATGCTCCAGGTTATGTTTATGTACTGCAATCCATTCTCATGCTCCAATTCTGAAGGAAGGGTGGGGAAGAAGGAATAACTGACAAAGTAATTGATACTATATAGCTGTTTACAATTTGTAGAGTATTTTTGTAAACCTCTTCCAATTCTCACAACTTTTTAGATCTGTCTTACTACCATTTTATAGAGGAAGTTGAGGCCTGCCCAGGTTAAATGGCTTGCCAGAGGTTTTACGTAGGAAGTAGAAGAATTCGTTCCAAAACTCAAGTCTTAATACAAGCCAGTCCTCATTCTGTTGTACACTGCTGCTTCCTACATTGGTATTTTCTCTTAATGTAGATGTAGGAATATCATTGAGAGTTATTATTCTTTCATGCAGCTTGCTTTTTTTAAAGAGTTAACAGTTATGTTTTGTATTAGAATTGATATTGACTCTGAGTAACAATATAAAATAACAGTGGATTAAATGAGATGAAAGTTTATTATTCTCCACATGAAAGTTCAGGGCTGATATGACACTCCACAGTGTTAGGAACTGAGGAGCCTGTTTTGTTCCTCTGCCCCGTGTGGCCATGGTCAAATAGTCCAAGATAGAATTGATACTCCAGCTTGGTGGAGAGAGGGATCAAGAAGTTAAAGGCTATACACATGCTGTCTCTTAAGGAAGATTTCCCATAAGCTGCCACATGATACTACCTCCTACGGCACGGTGGCCAGGACTTGGACCTGAGGCCATCGTAACTGCATGGGCAGCTGGCATATGTAGTCTGTATTCCACGAGATCATGTGTCCAGCTAAAACCCAGCAGTTCTGTTACCATGTAGAAAGGAAAATGGATATTAGAGAATAGCTAGAAGTCTGCCACACACTCTTCTGAATCTGGAGACTGCTAAAAAATGAAGGCTTATTCCTAGGTTCCCTGGTTGGAACTGAAAGGCATTTTCTAATAACAATAGCAATAACCAAAAAAAAAAAAAACAAAACCCTGTTATTTAGTGCATAATTGCTGTGTGGCAATAGGTATGTATCATTACTTGTTTGTTTGTTTGTTTTTGCTCTGGGTGTTATGCTGTTGTAATTGTTTTTATTGTTACTATTAACACTTAGCATTTCTATGAAACAGCAAAAACACTGAATTTTATAGTTTGGTAATGGGTATGTAGCAGGATCACTTTTATTAGCATATATACTCTACTAGTTTGTTGAAATAATTTATGAGGCACTTTAGCTACCAAGAGGGAAGCAGCTGATAGCCTACTTAGCAGTTTTGCATGTTTTTCATATTTTGTAATGCATAAATTCCTTAGGGCCAATATATACAACTGTGACACTTTCTGAGGGGCCTCAAAAGCAGGAAAAAAAAAAAAAAACCCTTAATCAAGTACATAATTTGTCACATCTGGAGAGTAATGCTGTTTTAACCTTTCATCTAAGTATATTTGAAATATTTTTCTATATTTTCATATATTTCTTTTAACTGTTTTCCTTTTAACTTTAGTGTTATAGTGCAGTCTTGCACAAATACATGCATATAAAATATTAGAATATAAAAATATGCATGTATCTGATTTAACCAATGTATAAACTGTGTCTGAAAAACGAGCTTGTAATAGATAGGCTCTATATCTTAGTGCATCCTATTGTATTGATGTCAAAACACCACAATAGACAGAGGTCAGGTTGATGTAAACCTCCCCCCCCCAGTTTTATTGAGATATAATTGACATATAACGTTAAGTTTTTGATACACAACATAATGATTTGAAATATGTAAATATTGTGAAATGATTACCACAGTAAGTTTAGTTAACATCTGTAACCTTACATAGTTATACATTTTTTTCCTTGTGATGAGAAGCTTTAAGATCTACCCCCAGCAGTTTTCAAATATATAATCCAGTGTTGTTAGCTGTAGTCATCATGTTGTATATTGTATCCCCAGAACTTATAAGTGGAAGCCTGTACCTTTTGACCACTTTCACCTATTTTGCCCGCCTCTATTCTCCACCAATCTGTTTTCTGTTTCTATGAGTTTGGCTTTTTTTTTTTTTTTCAGATTTCACATGTAGGTAAGGTCATGCAGTATTTATCCTTCTGTGTCTGGCTTATTTTACTTAGCATAATGCCCTCAAGTTTCATCCATATTGCTTCAAATGGCAGGATTTCCTTCTTTTTCATGGCTGAATAATACTTCATTGTGTATGTATAAGTCTCAAATTATCTTTATCCTTTCATCTGTCTCTTGACCCTTAGATTGTTTTCATGTCTTGGCTATTGTAAATAATGGTGCAGGAAACATGGAGGTGCAGATATCTCCTTAAGGTAGTGATTTCATTTTCTTCAGATATGTACCCAGAAGTGGATTTGCTAGATGATGTGGTGGTTCTTTTAATGTTGTTTTTTTTTTTTTTTTGAGGAACCTCTATACTGTTCTCCTTCATAGTTATACGAATTTACATTCCCACCAACAGTGTACAAGGGTTTCCTTTTTTCCATATCCTTGCCAGCACTTGTTATCTCATGTCTTTTTCATAATAGCCATTCTAACACATCTGAGGTGATAACATATTGTGGTTTTGATTTATATTTCCCTGATGGTTAGTGATATTGAGCCTTATATCATGTACCTTTTGAACATCTTTGGGAAAATGTCTTTTCAGGTCCTTTGCGCATTTAAAAATTGGATTATGTGCTTTTTTGCTATTGAGTTATATGAGCTGCTTGTATATTTTGGATGTTAACCCTTTGTTAGATATGTGGTTTGCAAATATTTTGCCTTATCCATTGGTTGTCTTTTCATTTTGTTAATAGTTTCTTTTTTTATGCAGAAACTTGTTAGTTTGATGTAGTCTACTTGTTTATTTTTGCTTTTGTTTCTTGTGCTTTAGTTGTCATATCCAAAAAAATCATTACCTAGACCAGTGTCAAAGAGCTGTTTCCCTGTGTTTTCTTCTAGAAGTTTTATGGTTTCAGGTCCTACAGTTAAATTTTCAATCCCTTTTGAGTTAATTTTTGTGAGTGATGCAAGATGGGGTACTAGTTTCATTTTTTTTGCATGTGAATATCCAGTTTTCCCAGCACCGTTTATTGAAGAAACTGTCTTTTCTCCATTGAGTATTCTTGGATCCCTTGTCAAATATTACTTGACTGTATATGCATGGGTTTATTTCTAGGTTCTCCATTCTGTTCCATTGGTCTATGTGTCTGTTTTTGTGCCAATACCGTGCATACTTTTTTTGATGACCTAAATCTTAAGCCACATTTAGGTTAGAAACTAAAAAGAAGAGAAGATGTGAACAGGATAAATGTTCTCTCTGACAAATTAAAATTAATGTCTTTTTCTCTGATGACTTGGTCATTAGAGATAACATTTTTCTTTGAGCTTTCCATATTGTGCTAATGTGAACATTTCAGTAAAATGCTAAATCATCACTCATTAAAAATATTTCCCAAGAACCAGAAATAAGTAATTTCTTTTCTCAGATGCCTGGATTATACTAGGCATTATGATATTTGGAATTTGTAGAGTTAGGACACTGCATGTAGTATTCCTATGCTTTGTGTAAGCTAAATGCTTTCCTTAACCATAATTCTACCTATTCAACAAAGAAAATGGAAGGCTCTTATAAAACTTTTTGTTGTAAAGAAATTCAAACATAATCAAAGATAGATAAAAGAGTATAGTAAACTCACATGTATGTATCACCAGCTTCAATGGTTATCAACTCATGACCAATCTGGTTTCATCTATATCCTGTGTCCATTGTGTTATTTTGAAGGAAATCTCAGACAGCATACCATTTCATCGATTATTTCAATTACCTCTAAAAGATAAGGGACCAGGGGCGCCTGGGTGGCTTGGTTGGTTAAGCATCTGACTTTGGCTCAGGTCATGATCTCACGGTCCGTGAGTTCAGGCCCTGCGTTGGGCTCTGTGCTGACAGCTCAGAGCCTGGAGCCTGTTTCAGATTCTGTGTCTCCCTCTCTCTCTGCCCCTCCCCTGTTCATGCTCTGTCTCTCTCTGTCTCAAAAATAAATAAACGTTAAAAAATTTTTTTTTAAAAAATAAAAGATAAGGGACCAGTTTTTGTTTTATTTTATTTTTTTTAGAGAGAGAGAGAAAGTGTGCGCACATGTGCACATGCAAATGAGCAGGGGAGGGGCAGAGAGAAGGAGAAGGAGAGAGCATCTCAAGCAGGCTCTGTGCTATTGGTACAGAGCCAGACACAGGCTGGATCTCACAAATCATGAGATTGTGACCCGAGCTGCAATCAAGAGTCCCGACAATCCGACACTTAACTGACTGAGCCACCCAGGTGCCCCTGGATGCTGACTTTTCTTTCTTTCTTTTTCTTTCTTTTTCTTTCTTTTTTCTTCCTTCCTTCCTTCCTTCCTTCCTTCCTTCCTTCCTTCCTTCCTTCCTTCCTTCCTTTCTTTTGTTTTCTTTCTTTTGTTTTCTTTCTTTTTCTTTCTTTCTTTTTCTTTCTTTTCTTTCTTTCTTTCTTTCTTTCTTTCTTTCTTTCTTTCTTTCTTTCTTTCTTTCAAAATGTTTATTTACTTATTTTGAGAGAGACAGAGAGTGTATGCACACACATGTGAGTGGGGGAGGGGAGAGAGAATATCCCAAGCAGGTTCTGTACTGTCAGCATGGAGCCTGATGTGGAGTTCAGACTCACGAACAATGAGATCATGACCCTAGCCAAAACCAAGAAGAGTTGGATGCTTAACCAACTGAGCCACCCAGGCACCCCTGGATGCTGATTTTTAATAACTGCTCAAGGTGGGGTGCCTGGGTGGCTCAGTTAGTTAAGTGTCTGATTTTGGCTCAGGTCATGATCTCGTGGTTTGTGGGTTTGAGCCCTGAGCCGGGCAGAGCCTGGAGCCTGCTTTGGATTCTGTTGCTCTTCCTCTCTCTGCCCCTCCTCTGCTCATGCTTTGTCTTTCTCTCTCTGTTTCTCAATAATAAATAAACGTTAAAAAAATTAATAACTGCTCAAGGAAAGGTAATTGGTATTTGGTTTGGATTTGGGAAGGAAAGACTGTAAGGATGCAAGCTACGGTTTTTCCTAACTCCTTAGAAACTTCTAATTAGACAATTTCAGAATGTATGAGCATACTTTTAAGATCTTTTAGATGAAGGATTGCAACAAATATTTGAAAAATAGTATTATATACCCAGGTATTTGTGTAACCCTCTCATGCCTTCAAGTCTTTGCTCAAGCCTCACCTTCTCATGATGCCTACTGTGACCACATATTTATATTGTAACTTTCATGCCCTGTCTTTACACTCCTATTCTCTTGACCCTGCTTTACTATTTCCCTACCTCCTAGCACTTTCTGATATACTAGATTATTTATTTATTTATTATGTTAAGTGATGTGCCTAGAGCATTTGATACCCAGAGTGGATAATTTTTTTTAACATTTTTTATTTATTTTTGAGAGAGAGAGGGAGAGAGAGAGACAGACAGACACTGAGCACGAGCAGGGGAGGGGCAGATAGAGAGGGAGACATAGAATCTGAAGCAGACTCCAGGCTCTGAGCTGTCATCACTGAGCCTGAGGTGGGGCTTAAACTCATGAACCACGAGATCATGACCTGAGCTGAAGTTAGACGCTTAACTGACTGAACCACCCAGGCGCCCCTGGAGTGGATAACTTTTTTTAAAAATGTTTATTTATTTTTGAGAGAGGACAGAGCACAAGCGGGAGAGGGGGTAGAGAGAGAAGAAGACACAGAATCTGAAGCAGGTTCCCGGCTCCGAGCTGTCAGCCCAGAGCCTGATGCGGGGCTCAAACCCATGAACCACGGGATCATGACCTGAGCTGAAGTCAGATGCTTAACAGACTGAGCCACCCAGGTGCCCCTGGAGTGGATAATTTTTTAACACTCCACTTCCCTAAATGATGACATTATTTTCATAAAATTTTCACAAATGAAATTGTTCATTTATTTTGTAGATAGTAAATTTTTCTATTGAGCTTCATTATTATACTCATGGCAGTAAAATCAATGAGAAAAGGGAAATACACATTATAGTATAAGACAGGAAAAAAGCATAACTCCTTAGCCAATTGTTTTTACATCTTGTTAACTGAACTTTGATTCTTTGGTTAGAGGCTGATACTTTATGTAATTAATCACCCACAAACTAACAAATGATTAAAAAACCTGAATCTCCAATGGTACAATCTAAGCAACTAATGATAAAATTGCTGTTTTGTTCTCCTTTTTGTTCTTTAGTTTGGAAACATTTAATAATTTAAAATGTTAAAGTTATTATTAAAGTGTAGTAAAATACTTTTAGTGTGAGCTAAAATTTACACTTCAACAAAATGTCCCATCTTGTCAGTTGCACTTATAATAAACACAAATCTAAATACCAAGAGGTCCCAGATTTTGAGTAACTTAAATCCGTTTTTTTGTCTTTACAATCAGTGTGCTATCATTGTTTATTTTGAATCTAGTTTAAATGCAGAAGGACATAGTACCACAGGTTTGAAGTAAACTGCATCCTAAGAAAGAGTTGGAGACAAGAACTTTGCATTAAACAAGCTTGAAGTATTTCAAATCTTTGTGAGCTATTCTTGAAACAAATGTATGTGGTTAAGTCTGCATTTAAGTGGGCCAACGTTATAACTGGGAGTTTTCCAAATGAATGCGTAAAAGACCAAGTTTATTAAAGAATAACAATATGATAATTTGAAGCTTACATATGTGTTATTTAAACTTAGCAGTAATTGTAGCAGTTGTTTGGAACTAAGACCAACAAAAGACTTCTTTCAGGGAGTATTTTCTCAGTGACATTGATTAGAATTGTGGGCATGTGGTGGTAGTAAAAAGCAGAGTGCTTGTTAGTCAGTTTGACTATTGTTTATAAATTCTTGACAAAGCATTCCCTTATTGCCTGAACCAGGATTGACTGCTCTCAACATCCCACCCTTAGAGTGCCACTAATTATACTTGTTTATTGTAGTCTCTACCCTTGCCCAGCATCCCATCCCACATTAGCTCCATGAGGCCAACTAATATTTTGTTCAGTGATGTATCACATCTTTCAAAAAAAAAAAAAAACAACACACTTGACATCTAGTAGGTGCTCAATAAATATTTGTTGAATGAACAAATGAATGAATGAAGCTCAAGGTCAGGGACATTCCTTGCCATGTTTTTTTTTTTCTTTCCAAAATAGTTATAAAAGAAATTGGTGTATAGTGGATAGTACTTTGTTAATGTTAACCTAGTGAAATGCTTGATATATGGTGTTTTTGATCTCTACAGAAGAGTTTAGAATTTTTATTACTGCTATAAAAAATTGCCACAAACTTAGTGGCTTATGACAACTCAAACTTATTCTTTTATAGTTCTCGTGGTCAAAATAGGTCTTATGGGGCTAAAATCAAGGTGTCGGCAGGCTGCATTCTTTCTGGAGGCTCTAGGGGAGAATCTTTTTCTTTCCTGTTCCAGCCTCTAGTGGCTACCTGAATTCCTTGCCTTGTACTACCTTCCATCTTCCAAAGCCATCAATCACATTTCCGTCTCTGACTCTTCTGCCTCCTCTTTCCTTTATAAGAACTCTTGTGATTATATTGGGCCCCCCTGGACAATCCAGGCGCTCTCTCATCTCAAGATCCTTAACTTGCATTGCCTCTGCAGAGTCTCCTTTGCCACATAAGAAAGCATAATCATAGGTTCTAGAGATTAAGACATGGAAGTCTTTGAGGGGCCATTATTCTGCCTGCCTCAGCATTGTACCAATACTAGATGTTCCTATCCGTGAACAAAATGTCTCACTCCATAGATTTACATGTTCTTAAATTTCTGTCAATTTTCAGTGTGCAGGTCTTTCACTTTTCCTCATATTTATCCCTAAGTATTTCATATTTTTGATGCTGTGATAAATGTTGATATTTTTAAAATTTCAAATCCTTTTTTATTACAGTTTATTTATTTTGAGAGAGAGAGAGAGTGTGTGCGCATGTGCAGGAGGGGCAGAGAGAATATCCCAAGTAGGCTCCACGCTGTCAGCATGGAGTCTAGCATGGGGCTGAAATCCAGGAACCGTGAGATCATGACCTGAGCCAAAATCAAGAGCTGGGCACTTAACTGACTGAGCCACACAAGTGCCCCTAAAATTTCAAGTTCTAATTGTTCTTTACTAGTTTGTATACATTTAGTTTTCCTTTATTGCTCTTGTATCCTGTAACCTTTCTAGAATTCATTTATTCTAGGAAAATCAATTGGACTTTCTACATAAGTGATCCTGTTGTTTGTGAATTAAGACAGTTTTACTTCTTTCTTTACAATCTGGGTGTTTTCTTTCTTTTTCTTGCCTGATTGCAATTGTTAGAACCTCCAGGACAGTGTTGAATAGGAGTAGTGAGAGCTAATGTTGTTTGTCTTGTTCTTTATCTTAGAGAGAAAGCTTTTAGTCTTTCACTCTTAAGTATGATGTTAACTGTAGGTTTTTCATAGATGCCCTTTGTCAGCTCTAGGAAATTCCTTCTATACCTGGTTTGCTGAGTTTTTAAATCAGGAATGGATGTTAGATTTTGTCAGATGCCTTTTCTGTATTCTGTCATTATTGAGGTGATCATATGGTTTTTCTTTTTGAGTTTGTTAAAATGGTGAATTACATTCATTTCAAAATACTTCCTAATTTCCCTTTTAATTTCTTATTTGCTCATGGGTTATTTAGAAATATACTATGTAGTTTCAAAATATCTGGGGATTTTTTTCAGAGATTTTTCTGTTAGTGATTTCTAGTTTAATTGTGCTCAGAGAACATACTTATAAATTCACCAAGACTTGTTTTATGGCCCAGAATTTTGTCTGTCTTGGTAAATGCTTTCTGTACACTTGAGAAGAATGTGTATTTTTGCTGGTATTGGGTGAAGTATTCTATAAATATCAATTGGATTATGTTGGATGATAGTGTTGTTCAAGTCTACTATATACATTTGTTGATTTTCTATGTACTTGTTCTATCAATTTTTGAGAGAGGGGTATTGACATCTCTGAATGTAATTGTGGATTTGTCTGTATCCCCCTACAGTTCTATCAATTATTGCTTCATGTATTTTTAAGCTTTGTTATTGGAGACACAAATGTTTAGGATAATTATGTCTCTTGATTAACCTACTCCTTTATCAATAAAAATGAAATGACCTTCTCTATACTTTTTGATACTCTTGCCTAATGTTAATATAGATACTTCAATTTTCTTTTGACTAGTATTTGCATGATATTATATTTTCCCCACTCTTTTGTTTTTAACCTGTTCATGTTTTTATATTTAAAATGTGGGGTGCCTGGGTGGCTCAGTCGGTTAAGCATCCAACTTCGGCTCAAGTCATGATCTCCTATTTCGTGGGTTCGAGCCCTTCATTGGGATCTGTGCTGACAGCTCAGAGCCTGGAGCCTGCTTCGGATTCTATGTCTCCCTCTCTCTCTACCCCTCCCCTGCTCGTGCTCTTTCTGTCTGTCTGTCTCTCTCTCTCTCAAAAATATAAACACTTTTTCTTGAAATTTTAGATTCTTCTTTTATTTATTTATTTTTCTCATTCTGGTTTTTTTCTTCATTTAATTTTTTATTTAATTTTTTATTCAATTTTTTATTTTAACTTACATCCAAGTTAGCATATAGTGCAACAATGATTTCAGGAGTAGATTCCTTAATGCCCCGTGCCCATTTAGCCCATCCCCCTGCCCACAACCCCTCCAGCAACCCTCTGTTTGCTCTCCATATTTAAGAGTCTTTTATGTTTTTGTCCCCCTCCCTGTTTTTATATTATTTTTGCTTCCCTTCCCTTATGTTCATCTGTTTTGTATCTTAAAGTCCTCATATGAGTGAAGTCATGTGATATTTGTCTTTCTCTGACTAATTTCGCTTAGCATAATACCCTCTAGTTCCATCCACGTAGTTGCAAATGGCAAGATTTCATTCTTTTTTATTGCTGAGTGGTACTCCGTTGTATATACATATATGTATATATACCACGTCTTCTTTATCCATTCATCCATTGATGGACATTTGGGCTCTTTCCATAGTTTGGCTATTGTTGATAGTGCTGCTATAAACATTGGGGTGCATGGGCCCCTTAGAAACAGCATACCTGTATCCCTTGGATAAATACCTATTAGTGCAATTGCTGGGTTGTAGGGTGGTTCTATTTTTAATTTTTTGAGGAACCTCCATACTATTTTCCAGAGTGGCTGCACCAGCTTGCATTCCTACCAGCAGTGCAAAAGAGATCCTCTTTCTCCTCCTCCTCGCCAACATCTGTTGTTGCCCGAGTTGTTAATGTTAACCATTCTGACAGGTATAAGGTAGTATCTCATTGTGGTTTTGATTTGTTTTTCCCTGATGATGAGTAATGTTGAGCATTTTTTCATGTTTTGGTTGGCCATCTGGATGTCTTCTTTGGAGAAGTGTCTATTCATGTCTTTTGCCCATTCCTTCACTGGATTATTTGTTTTTTGGGTATTGAGTTTGATAAGTTCTTTATAGATTTTTGGATACTAACCCATTATCTGATATGTCATTTGCAAATATCTTCTCCCATTCCATTGGTTGCCTTTTAGTTTTGCTGAGTGTTTCCTTTGCTGTGCAGAAGCTTTTTATTTTGATGAGGTCCCAGTAGTTCATTTTTGCTTTTGTTTCTCTTGCCTCCAGGGACATGTTGAGTAACAAGTTGCTGTAGCCAAGGTCAAAGAGATTTTTGCCTGCTTTCTCCTCGAGGATTTTGATGGCTTCCTGTCTTACATTTAGGTCTTTCATCCATTTTGAATTTTTTTTGTGTGTATGGTGTAAGAAAGTGGTCCAGGTTCATTTTTCTGCATGTCGCTGTCCAGTTTTCCCAGCACCACTTGCTGAAGAGACTGTCTTTGTTCCATTGGATATTTTTTCCTGCTTTGTCAAAAGTTAGTTGGCCATACGTTTGTGGGTCCATTTCTGAGTTCTCTATTCTGTCACGTTGATCAAGTGTCTGTTCTTGTGCCAGTACCATACTGTCTTGATGATTACAGCTTTGTAATACAGCTTGAAGTCTGGGATTGTGATGCTTCCTGCTTTGGTTTTCTTTTTCAAGATTGCTTTGGCTATTCGGGGTCTTTTGTGGTTCCATACAAATTTTAGGATTGTTTGTTCTAGCTCTGTGAAGAATGCTAGTGTTATTTTGATACGTATTGCATTGAATATGTAGATTGCTTTGGGTAGTATTGATGTCTTAACAATATTTGTTCTTCCTACCCAGGAACGTGGAATATTTTTCCTTTTTTTGTGTCTTCTTCAATTTCTTTCATAAGCTTTCTATAGTTTTCAGTGTATAGATTTTTCACCTCTTTGGTTAGATTTATTCCTAGGTATTTTAAGGTTTTTGGTGCAATTGTAAATGGGATCAACTCCTTGATTTCTCTTTCTGTTGCTTCATTGTTGGTGTATAGAAATGCAACCGATTTCTGTGCATTGATTTTATGTCTTGCCACTTTGCTGAATTAATGGATCAGTTCTAGTAGTTTTTTGGTGGAATCTTTTGGATTTTCCATATAGAGTATCCTGTCATCTGCAAAGAGTGAAAGTTTGACCTCCTCCTGGCCGATTTGGATGCCTTTTATTTCTTTGTGTTGTCTGATTGCTGAGGCTAAGACTTCTAATACTATGTTGAATAACAGTGGCAAAGTGGTCATCCTTGTCTTGTCCCTGACCTTCGGGGGAAAGCTCTCAGTTTTTCCCCATTGAGGATGATATTAGTGTTGGGTCTTTCATATATGGCTTTTATGATCTTGAGGTATGATCCTTCTATCCCTACTTTCTTAAGAGTTTTTATCAAGAAGGATAATGTATTTTGTCAAATGCTTTCTCTGCATCTGTTGAGAGGATCATGTGGTTCTTGTCCTTTCTTTTATTGATGTGATGAATCACATTGATTGTTTTGTGGATATTGAACTGCGCCTGCATCCCAGGTATAAATCCCAGTTGGTCGTGGTGAATAATTTTTTTAATGTATTGTTGTATCCAAAACTAAATACACGTTTTAAAAAATAAAATGCATTTCAGGGTGTCTGGGTGGCTCAGTTGGTTGAGCCTCCGACTCCGGCTCCGGTCATGATCTCACAATTTGTGAGTTTGAGCATCCATTAGGCTCTGTGCTGACAGCTCAGAGCTTGGGGCCTGCTTCAGGTTCTATGTCTCCCTCTCTCTCTGCCCCTCCCCTGCTCACACTCTGTCTCTCTCAAAAATGAATAAACATTAAAATATAAATAAAATAAATTAAAGTGCATTTCTTATAGGCAGGGTATAGTCATACCTTTTTGTCCTGTTAGATTGTCTTTTATTCGGGTATTTAAGCCATTTACACTTAATGTGATCGATCATTGATAGGGTGGGTATAAGTGTATAATCTTGGTATTTGTTTTGTGCTTGTCCCATCTGTTCTTTGTTCCCTTTTTATTCTTATTCTGACTTTCAGATTGAGTATTGTTTATAATCCCATTTATCAATTACATTTTAAAGAAAATAGGTAGATAACAAGTAAATATAAAGTAACAAAAGTGGAAAGAACTATGGAGGAAAGCAAAGCTGGAAAAAGGAATAGGAGCCATCTGGTTTGGCAATGAGAGGAATTGGTGGCAGTTTTCAGTAGGATGGTCAGGAAAGGTATTACCTGAAAAGGTGATATTTAAGCAAAGACTTGAAGAAGTTGAAGGAGTGAGTTATGTGAATATAAGAGAATTTTAGATAGAACAGGACTGAAAAAGCCCTGAGATTTATAATCACGAATTTTCCTAGTAGGTTCAAAGAGCAGCAAGGAGGCCAGTGTGGATGGAGCAGAGTGCCCAAGGGTGATGAGAGCAAAGGGGCAGTAGGGGCTGGGTTGTAGAATACTTTGCATGAGTTTCCGAATGAGATGCAGGGCTACTGCAGGGCTTTGAGCTGGAAATAACATGATCTAACTTAGGTTTTAAAAGGATCACTCTGGAGGGGGCTCCTGGGTGGTTCAGTTAGTTAAGTGTCTGACTCTTGATTTCAGCTCAGGTCATGATCTCACAGTTCACAGGATCAAGCTGCTTGTCGGGCTCTGTGCTGATAGCATGGAGCCTCCCTCTCTCTCTGCCCTTCCCTGGTCACACTTTCCCTCCCACTCTCTCAAAATAAATAAACTCTAAAAAAAAAAAAAAATCACTCTGCTTACTTTATTGAGAATAAATTGTGTGTGTGTGGGGAGCAAGAACACAAAGGGAAAGCCATTTAGGAGGTTATTATGTTAATACAACTGGAGATGGTAACTCAGACCAGACCCGTGAGAAGTGATTGGATGCTGAATATTTTGAAGATAGACATGAAGGATATGCTGATGGATTGATTTGGATATGAGGAAAGGAGAGGATTTAAGAATGATTCCACCATTTACCTAAGAATTATATTCTTTGATGTGAAACTGTGGGAGTCAGATACCTACAACAGCCTGGTATGTGGTATGCATTTTGTGTTGGGAAGGCAGTCTTTTGTGCATGTAGTCTTTCAGGTCTTTTAGCCAAGACCATAAGAATGGGTCTGAAGCCTGGAACACTTCCTTTACCAAGGGAGAGTCCTCATAGCCCATGCTCCTTTGTTCTGCTTAAGTGTTATATGGCACCCAGCCAACCCTACTGCTGTATCTGTCCCTTTGGGGGAGGGAATGGCGTCCTTCTGCTGCAGCACCAGAGGGCTGAGAACAGGCCAACTGCTCTGTGTGGCTGCTGAGAGGGACCTGTTCTCTCTCCCCCGCCAGGGGGAACTGACCCCCACTACTCATGCTCATCTTGCTCTATTTATTCTGTATGTGAGTAAAGTGCTGTTCCATCCAGTACTTGACTGTGTTGTGTTTTCCATAGTGACTCCAGTACCAAAATGCAGTGGGCAGAAATGGTTGGATTTCTACTCCTGGTGATAGGCAACAGATGTCACTTGCTCGACACTTTATAAATATTCAGTGAATAAATGAATGAGTGGAGGGTTTGGACTTGGAATTAGGAGCTGTTAATTTTGAAATGACTGTTGGACCTTTAAGTGGAAATAATGAGTGGGCAATTAGATGTAACAATTTGGAGCCCAGGGGAGAAGTCTACTGGGATTCTCTTGGAAGTCATTAGTCACTACTTGAAAAACTTATAAAATAATTGGGAAAGAATTGGGGTCTCCATAGTGAGTGTTCCTACCTAACAAAAGACATATATAAAAATGTTCATAACAGCATTGTTAGTGGTAGACCTAAACTGGAAAACAATATTGATCAACAAGAGAATGAAAAAATAAATTGTGGTGTAGTCATAGAATGGTATTGTACAGTAATGAAAATGAATGAACTGGGTACATGCAACAACACTGATGAAGCCAGACGTAATTCTTTCTATATGATTCTATTCTTATAAATAAAGCTAAACTATGGTGTTAGAAATCAAGCTGTGTTAGGGGGAGGAAGGAGCAGGTAGTGATTGGGAGACAGCACTAGGGTACCTTCTGGAAGGCTGGCAATGTTCTGTTTCTTCACCTGGGTGGTAATTGTTATATGTTGACGTTATCATTATTCACTGAGTTGTACATTTAAGTGTTGGACACTTTGGGGGATATTTTCAGGGTGTATATTACATTTCTAAAAAAAATAAACTATCATGTTAACATATTGCCTCCTAAAGAATTTGTTGACCAGGCTCTAGTTTTGAAAGCTTCTCGTGACTCCTAGCTATCCTTGTGGTTTTAAGTGGTCATGAAGCATAAAAGATAATCTATTTAAACTGTGGCAGGAAGAGTATCATACAAATAGCTGAATTCTTAATACTAGAAAAGAGGCAGAATAACAACCACTGAAGTTTAGATTTTAGCATACCTTCCTTGACATCTAAAAATCCTTCAAGTTTTTTTAAGGTTGGAATTTAAAGTGAATTAGAGGAAACTCAGTAGGAAATCTTAAGTTTAAATATAGCATTAAAGCTGTAAACCCCACATATGAAACTATAAGAACATTATTTCTCAATAGAATGTAGTAACCTCATAAAGATATACTTGAGTTAGGTATGTGTTAATTGTTTTGAGCTTTGAGCATTGAGGTGAATCCATAATTTCATCTTATTATTTCTACAAGGTTGTTTACCTTACAGTGTATGAAAACCACCTATACAGGGTAGCCACTTAAGACCCAAATTCTACTAGTCTGTATCTGTCAGTCATGTCCTCCTTGACATTTTGATTTCATTGCCTCAACTCCCTACGAAAACTATGGACCAAATTTAACAAGATAAAATATAATGAGAATACATGCAAGGTCTTACATTTAGGTTCAGATGAAAATGAAAGTCTGATTTACCAGTATAAGTGATGAAGTTTCAGGAAGTTTTGCTGATATCAGATCATTCTTCAAATGGGACTACCCCCTCAAAAGGTTAATGTGATTATAGGCTGCATTAGTGCAAAAAATAGGAGATAGTTAGACCACACCAAGCGTATTATGGTCAGTTTTGGGCACCATATTTTAAGAGTGACATGGACAAATTAAAGTTCATGCAAGGAAAAACACCAGGTTTTGAGGGATTATAAAAATGGATTGTATGGCTGATGAAAGGAGGACTCTGAAGTCTCATAGCAACACTGTAGGGCATTATCCCCATTTTACAGAAAGGAAATTGAGGCTCAAAGATAATTAATGACTAATTAAAATGATACTGAAAAGTGGTTGGCTTAGGGCCCACATCTCCTTATTTTTAATCTAGTATTCTTTTCATTTCAAAATATATGTTTTAGTTATATTTTTTAAAAGCTGACTGTTAGCCCCTATAGAGGAGAAATTTGAAATGATAAGTAAATGATTACAGATCTGTAAATTTTTTTAATGTTTATTTTTTTTTAAAGAGAGAGAGAGAGAGAGAGAGAGAGAGCGCGCGCGCGTGAGTGGGGGAGGGGCAGAGAGAGAGGGAGACACAGAATCTGAAGCAGGCTCCAGGCTCCGAGCTGTCAGCACAAACTCCAATGCAGGGCTCAAAGTCATGAACCACGGGATCATGACCTGAGCCAAAGTTAGAGCTTAACAGACTCAACCACCCAGCCGCCCCTACAAATTAAACAGAAGGAAAAGAAATGTTCAGAGTAGGAAGCTCAGTGTGAGAAGATATTATACATTTATTGGTATTTCAGAAGTGTATTGTCTTATGCACATTTCTTTCACTTTTTCTTTTTCAAGGTTTTTGACTCCAGTGAAGAATCTGGGTATCTTGTTCTCACCATCGTTATATCAGGTCATTTCTTCATTTCCCAAGGACCCACACTGCTGGTAGGTTTTATGCATATAGTTTAATATGCAAATATATTTCTTTATATTTGTAGCTTTACATTAATTTTTGTATTCTCATGCTTCAGTCTCACAGAAATTCATCAGGTTCAACAAATTAAGCATTTATTGAATGTTCTTTAGCAGTAGGTAATACAGATACATACTGAAGAGGTTTAGGGTTCTGTTTTGGGAATCAAAGTGGATCAAAGGATTGAGATTAACCAGTATTATAAAGGATTCTTAACTGGGGAAATTGGGTTGAGACCGGCTAAATTTATAGAGAAATGTGTGGAGGGTTTTTCAAAGAAGGTAAAGAACATATGCAGAGGGATAGATTTGAGGAAATAGAAAACTTGAAACAGGCTATTAGTAACTTACATAGCCCTCTATAAAACTAATTTTATAAAGGTGCATTTGTTCTTTATTCTGAACACACACATGTATTGTAGGAAATTTTTGAAATGAAGAAATAAAGGAGAAAATAACATTCATTTTTGCTTGAAAGTTTGTCTGAATTGGTATTTAGAAACAAAATGAAGAAACAAGACAACTTCTAGTCAAAGAATTGTAAAAGAAAGGAAATATAAAGGAAGGTTATTACATCATTTACCTGTGAATAATATCTACATAGACATAATAAATTTGTACAGATATTTACTGAATATCAACATAGGCATAACTTATTCACTTAACGGGTATTTATTGAGCAATTATTACATAGTAGGCATTGTTCTAGGTGCTAGGGATACAGCAGTAAACAAAGACAGAAATCCCTATCATCATGGAGTGTCATCATTTTAGTGGGGAGAAACATCATAAACAAATAGGTCAAATAATAAACAAATAGGTCAAATATAGTTAAAAGATATGAATTTTTGGTGGATCCCTTATACATTCTATTTTATTAGGATGGCAGCATCCCACAGTCGTATATTGTGATGATCTGTCTCTCCACTTACGTGGTGTATAGCCTTATCCTTGAATGTGAAGTGACCTGCAAAGTCCTTTTTGTGTTCCTCCTGATTTTTAAAACTGCAGCAATGGTATCATTTTTGCTTTATTTACCACTGTTAGGGCTTGAATCATTTGCAGAAGAAAAGATGTCTTCTTTAGCTTTGAATGAAGAATATTCCAGATGGTGGACAGGGGGATGCCTGGTACACAGCTAAGTTTTCCTCTATGAATATTGTGAGACTTCACTGAATGATGACAGTAAGGCAATTTGGCTTCCTGAGACATAGGAGGACATCCTGTGCTTTGTCTGCTCCATCTGTTTGTACCAGTGGTAAATGTTGTTACAAACTGATAGAGGTCTCTTTGTATCATACATGAAACGATTTTTGCAAAGCAGTTGTAAAACTAAGGTTATCAAATTCCAAAGAACCACTACTGAGAAATACAGTGGTAACTCCACAGTTTGTTGCCTGTTGCCTGTACATATATACCTTATATATTGGATAATACTTAAAAAAAAAAAATTCTAGGTAGGCTTCATTCCCAGTATGGGGCTTGAACTCATGATCCTGAGATCAAGAGTCACATGTTCTACTGACTGAGTCAGCCAGGCACCCCTATTGGATAATACTTTTTAAAAGTCTTGCAGTGCCTGGGTGATTCAGTTGGTTAAGCCTCCAACTTTGGCTCAGGTCATGATATCACAGTTTGTGAGTTTGAGCCCTGCGTTGGGCTCTGCACTGAAGCTCAGAGCCTGGAGCCTGTTTCAGATTATGTGTCTCCCTCTCTCTCTGCCCTCCTCTGCTTGCACTCTGTCTGTCTCTCTCTCAAAAATAAACATTAAAAATTTTTTTTAAATCTTTATTAAATGCTTTGTTTTACTTTTTTTAATGTTTATTTATTTTCGAGAGAGAAAGAGAGACAGAGCACGAGTGGGAGAGGGGCACAGAGAGGAGACACAGAATCCAAAGCAGGCTCCAGGCTCCCAGCACAGAGCCCAACGCGGGGCTCAAACCCACGGACCATGAGATCATGACCTGAGCTGAAGCCAGATGCTTAACTGGCTGAGCCACCCACATACCCCTGTTAAGCACTTTTTGAAACTGTTTTATTGGGGTATAATTTACATAAAATCACTAATTTTCAGTGTTCAATTTGATGTGTTTTGGGAAATGAATATAGTTGTGTAACCACCATCACAGTTGTGATGTAGAACATCCCAAATAACTCTAAAAGTTTCTGTGTGCCCTGTTGTAGTCAGTCCCCTCTGAGGGGGGGAATCTACCCTTCTACCCTCAGATCCTGCTCTCTGTACCTACTGTTTTGCCTTCTGTAAAATTTCATGTAAATGAAATCTGATAATATGTAGTGTTTTGTGTCTGCCTTTTCCCACTTAGCATAATGCTTTTGAGATTCATCCATATTGTTCACTCCTTTTCATTACTGAATAGCATTTACTTTATATAAACCTCATTTGCTTCTATCCATTCATTCACCTTTTGATAAACATTTGGGTTGTTTCCATTTTGTTAATATGAATGATGCTGGTATAGCCATTTGTGTACAAGCCTTTGTATCTTTGTATGAACAAACGTGTTTTAATTTTTCTTTGATAAATTCCCAAGAAAGGAACTGCCGCAGGGTCATGTAGTACATCTGTGTTTATAAAATGCTGCACAGCTGTTTTTCAAAGTGGCATTCACACAAACAATGTATGGAGGTTCCAGTTGTTCCATGTCCCACTAACACTTGGTATTGTCAGTCTTAAGTTTATTTTAATGGGTGTCTGGTGGCATCTCATGGTGGTTTTAATTTGCATTCCCTTAATAACTAATGACATTGAACAACTTTTTATGTGTTGACAGGTGTACCTTGGAGATACCGCAGGTTAAGTACTGAACCACTGCAATAAAATGAGCACAATGAAGTGAATCAAATGAATCTTTTTTTATTTCCCAGTGTATATATGTTAGGTTTACATTACTCTGTAGTCTGTTAAGTGTGCCATAGCACTGTGTTTGAAAAAAAAAAACAACAGTGTACATGGATGCCTGGGTGGCTCAGTAGGCTAAGCATCCGACTCTGAATTTCGTCTCAGGTCATGAGCTCATAGTTTGTGAGATTGAGCCCCACATTGGGCTTTGCACTGACAGTGCAGAGCCTGCTTGGGATTCTCTCTCTACCTCCCTCTCTCCTCTCTCTCTCTGTCTCTGTTTCTAAGTAAATAAATAAACATTTAAAAATTCAAAAAATAGTGTACATACCTTAAATAAAAAATACTGTATGACTGAAAAATGCTAACTACCATCTAAGTTTTTGGTAAGCCATAATCTTCTTGCTGGTGGAGGGTCTTGCCTTGATGGTGATAGCTGCTGACTGATCAGGGTGGTGGGTGCTGAGGATTGGGGTGGCTGTGGCATTTCTTAAAACAAGACAACAGTGCGCTTTGCTGTATTGATGACTCTTCCTTTCACGAATGATTCCCTGTAGCGTGCAATGCTACATTTCCCCACAGAACTCCTTTCAAAATTGGAGCTGATACTCTCAAATCCTGCTGCTGCTTTATCAGCTAAGCTTCTGTCATATTCTAAATCCTTTGTTGTCGTTTCAACAGTCTTCACAGCATCTTCACCAGGAGCAGTTTCCATCTCAAGAAACCACCTTCTTTGCTCACCCATAAGAAACAACTACTTATCCGTTAAAGTCCTGTCATGATATTGCAGTAATTCAATCCTGTCTTCAGGTTCCACTTCTAGTTCTCTTGCTGTTTCCACCACATGTGGAGTTTCTTCCTCCACTCAAGTCCTGAACCCCTCAAAGTACTCCATGAGGGTTGAAATCCACTTCTAAACTCCTGTTCATGTTGATATTTTGACCTCTTCCCTTGAATCAGGAATGTTCTGAATGGCATCTAGAATGGTTAATTCTTTCCAGAAGGTTTTCAATTTACTTTGTCCAGATCCATCATAAGACCCTCTACAGCAGCTATCACCTTACAAAGCATAGTTCTTAAATAAAACTTGAAAGTCAAAATGACTCGTTGATCCACAGGCTGCAGAATGACTGTTATGTTTGCAGACATGAAAACAACATTAATCTTGTCATACATATTCATCAGAGCTTTTGGGTGACCGGGTGCATTGTCAATGTGCAGTCATATTTCGAAAGGAATCTTTCTCCGAGCAGAAGGTCTCAACAGTGGGTTTCAAATGTTCAGTAAACCGTGCTGTAAACAGGTATGCTATCATCCAGGTAATGTTGTATTTATAGAACACAGGCAAAGTAGATTTGCCATAATTCGGAAGGCCCTGGGATTTTTGGAATGGTAAATGAGCATTGGCTTCAACTTCCAGTCACCAGCTGCATTAGCTCTTAACAGGAGAGCCAGCCTGTCCTTTGAAGCCTTGAGGCCTGGTATTGACTTCTCTTTAGCTGTGAAAGTCTGAGACAGCATCTTCTTCCACTATAAGGCTGTTTCACCTACACTGAAAATCTTTTGTTTAGTATAGCCACCTTCATTATCTGAGCAGGATCTTCTGGATAACTTGCTGCTTCACCTTGCACTTTTATGTTATGCTTTCCTTACACCTCCTGAACCAACCTGTGCTGCCTTCAAACTTTTCTTCTGCAGCTTCCTCACCTCTCTCAGCCTTCATAGAATTGAAAAGAGTTAGGGCCTTTTTCTGGATTAGGCTTTGGCTTAAGGGAATGTTGTGGTTGGTTTGATCTTCTGTCCAGACCGTTAAAACTTTCTCTGTATCAGCAAGAAGACTGTTTCACTTTTGAATCATTCATGTGTTCACTGGAGTAGCACTGGTAATTTCCTTCAAGAACTCTTCCTTTGCATTCACAACTTGGCTAACTTGTTTGGCACCATTTGCTTGCACCTCATGTTTGGTACAAGTGGCCTAGCTTTCGACCTGTTCCAGCTTTCAACATGCCTTCCTCACTAAGCTTAATCATTTCTAGCTTTTGATTCAAAGCAAGAGACGTGTGACTCTTTATTTCACTTGAACACTTAGAAGCCATTTCACTGTGGGGTTATTACTTGGCCTAATTTCAGTATTGTTGTGTCTCAGGGAATTGAGAGGCCCAAGGAGAGGGAGAGAGATGGGGAAATGGCTGGTCAACAGAGCAGTCAGAACACACACAACATTTATTAAGTTTGCTGTCTTAGATGGGTGTGGCTCATGACTCCCCAGAACAATTATAATAGTAATATCAAAGATAACTGATCACAGATCACCCTAACAAATATAGTAATAATTAAATAATGTGAAATATTGTGAGAATTACCAAAACATGACACAAAGACATGAAGTGAGCAAATGCTGTTGGAAAAATGGCACCAATATACATGGCTTTGCACAGGCTTGCCACAAACCTTCCATTTGTTATAAAAACACAGTGTATGTGAAGCACAGAGGTTAAGTATTGCACAAAAGTGAAGTGCAATAAAATGATGTATGCCTGTATTTGCCATTTGTATGTCTTACTGGTATAGTGCCTTTTTATATCTCTTAAGCATTTTTAATTCAGTTGTCTTTTTATGTTTGAATTAAAGGAGTTCTTATTCTGATTACAGCTCTTTTATCAGAAATATGTTCTGCAAATATATTTCTGTGGCTTACCTTTTTATTTCTTAACAGTTTTTTGATGAGCAGAAGCCTAAAATTTTGATGAAGTCCTTTTTTCTTTACTTTATGGTTCATGCTTTTTATTTTTGAGAGAGAGAGAGAGAAAGAGCGAGCGAGCGCACGCACTGCTGCTTGTGCTCATGCAGGGAAGGAGGAGAGATAGAATCCCAAGCAGGTTTTGTACTGTCAGTGCAGAGCCTGATGGAGGGTTCGATCTCTCGAACTGTGAGATCATGACCTGAGCCAAAACTAACAGTTGGACGCTTAACCAACTGAACCACCCAGATGCCCCTATGGCTCATGCTTTTTTATGCTGTTTTAGAAATATTTGTCAATTTGCCACGATTGCAATAAAAATTTTCTGTGTTTTCTTCTGGAAATGTTAAAGTTTTAGCTCTTACATTTAGGCTTATGGTCCATTATGAATTTTTAGTATTAGTTGATGACACTAATATTTATTAGGGCCCCTTCTTCCCCTTAATTAAAGCAATGGGTATTGAGAAAAATTACTATATTGTGAAATATGATCATGGATCTTAGGGAATCTACTTCTGGAACCATTGAGTTAATTTTTAATGTATGGTGAGAATTAAGGGTCTGGATTAATTTTTTTGCAAGTAGATAGCAAATGTTCCAGCACCATTTGTTGCAAGACTAGCCTTTGCTCATTGAATTACCTTGGTACCTTTATGAAAATCAATTAGTGATGTATGTGTGGGCATATTTCTGGACTCTCTTTTCTATTGATCTATATGTCTATCCTTTCTTCCAGGAAGAGACTGTCTTGATTACTTTAACTTAGTTGTAATTTTTGAAGCAGGTAGTATAATTCCTCCAAATTTGTTCTTCAAAGTTGTTCTGGCTATTTTAGGTCATTTGCATTTCCATATAAATTTTAGAATCAGCTTTCCTATCAAAAAACCCTGCTGGGGTTTTCACTGTGATGCTTTGATTCTATAAATCATTTTGGGGGAGAACTGACATCTTCATAGTGAGTGAACATGTTATGATTATTTATATTCATTATTCCATTTGTTATATATACTTTTCCTCAGCAGTGTTTTGAAGTTTTCATAATAGGTCTTGCACATATTTAACTAACTTTATCCATAAATACTTCATAGTTTTTATGTTATTATAAATATAATTTTATGAATCTCAGTGTCTAATAGTTTGTTGCTAATGTGTAGAAACACAACTGATTTTTTACTTTGTATCCTGTGATGTTGCTAAACTCATTAGTTCCATAGCTTTTTTGTGGAGTTTTTGTAGAATTTTCCATATAGATGATCTGTTGTCAATACAGTTTTCCATTCTTTCTAATCCAACTACTCTCCCTTGCCTCCCTCCTTTCTTTTCCCCCAGGTGACACTGGATAGGACATCCTTTACAGTGTTGAATAGAAATGGTGAAAGTTGACATCCTTGCCTGTTCCTGATCTTAGGGGGAAGCATTCAGTCCATTCACCAATAAGTATAATGTTAGCACTGAGGTTTTTGTAGATACCCTTTATCAGACTGAGGAAGTTCCCTTCCATTCTAGTTTGCTGAGAGTTTTAATCATGAATAGGAGTTGAATTTTGTTGAATGCTTTTTCTGCATCTACTGAGATGGATTGTCTTTATTTTTTTAGTTCTGTTGATGTAATACATTTTTAAAGATATCTAGTTTCTTATTGAATCTTCCTTTATCATAGAAGTATTTGCTTTTTAAAATAATATACATGTCTAAGTGATTAAAAATAAGAATGCATATTAAAAAATGTACCACCTAAATTAATTAAACAACAATTTTTGTCAGTTCATACTATTTTTTTTTACAGTATTTCTGGGGTTCCACAAGAACCAAAGTATAGAAGAGCAAACACATTGGAATTATAAAACATTTTAATTACAATTTTATATTGGTATTATATTTATACACCCTCCCCCCCTCATGCTAATCTGGGTTGTGATATATTTTTAGAATTTTTCCCCTAAAAAGTAGGGACATAACAGCTATGGAAAGTTTAAGCCACTTCTGTTTTAGTAAGAGAATCCAATTGTTGGCATAGATTAAATTGTGCTATATTTGTACTATCAAATCTTTGTGGAAGCTGCACAAACCTCTAAAAAAGTCATTTATTTCAGAGAAACTGATAGCTAGGGCTCAGTGACAGCTCCCACTAGATATGTTTTTGTAGAAATCCAGACAGGTCAACAAGGCTTTGGACTTTCTGCTTGGATCTAGCCCCTATTTAAACTTCATTTCCCTTAAATTTCTTGGTTCTCAGATTGTCACTTCCTATTGAGGTCCATGGGAACTTAGTGTTTCAGATTAAATGTAACTTGGTGTCCAGTAGTACAATGGATTTTCGTTTAGCTCGTTCAGTTAGCACTTGCACTCTGGTGATGATTCACTGTTGGAAGGCGCTATGCACACCTACCACTGGGCCGTTCTATTGTTACTTCTTAAGGAGGGTTAGGATGGCAAGAAGACAGGGAGACCTTGGTGCCATCCTCATTCTGCCTTGGACTTGAGCTCAACAGGTTTCCCCTTTCCAGTCTTGGCATTTTGAACAGATTCTCCTTTGGCTATTTTGGGCTTTTAAAATTTGTTTTTATATAATTGTAAAATGCACATAACATAAAACGTGCCATTTTAACCATTTAAGTGTATTGTCCACTGGTATTAAGTGCATTCAGCATGATTGTGCAGCCAGGACTACTGTCCATCTCCAGAAGTCTTTTCATTTGCAAAACTGAAACTCTGTACCCATTAAACAGTAGCTCCCTACTTCTAGCCTAGCACCTGGCAACAATCATTCTACTTTCTATCTCTGTGAATGGTAACTAATCTAGGCACCTCATATAAGTGGGATCATACAGTATTTGTCTTTGTGTGAGTGGCTTATTTCACTTAGCAGAATGGCCTCGAGCTTTATCCAGCTGAAACATGTATCAGAATTTTCTTCCTTTTTATTTCATTGTTTTTTATTAATATTTTTTGAGTAGGCTCCACGCCCAGTGTGGAGCCCAACATGGGGCTTGAACTCACGATCTGAGCTGAAATCAAGAGTTGGACGCTCAACCAACCGAGCCACCCAGGAGCCTATCCCTCCTTTTTAAAGCTGAATAATACTCCATTTTATGTGTATACTACATTTTGTTTATTTATCTGTCCGTAGACACGGGTTCTTTCTACCTTTGCCTACTGTAACTAATACTGCTATGAACATGGGTGTACAGATATCTCTGTGAGACTCTGCTTTCAATTTTGGGGGGTATATACCCAGAAGTGGGATTATTGGATCCTATTATAATTCTGTCTTAAGAAAAGAACTGCCATACCCTTTTCCCACAGCGGATACGGTATTTGAAGCTCCCACTAACACTGCACAAAGGTTCCAATCTGTGCCAACACTTGTTATTTTGTTGTTGTTTCTTTAGTTGAGGCATCATTGACATACCATTATTTAGTTTCAGGTGTATAATGTAATTATTTGATATGTGTATACACTGTTAAATGATCACTACAACCATCTGGTTTAACATCTGTCACCTTATATAGTTACAAAACTTTTTTTCTTGTGATGAGAACTTTAATAAGATTTATTCTCTTAGCAACTATTTAATATGCAACACTATTATTAACTATAGACACCATGGTGTACATTACATCTCCACGACTTACTTATTTTACAACTGGGAGTTTGTACCTTTTGACTCCCTTTTCTTATTCCTCTCCTGCCCCCCACCAGTATCCACTCCTGGCAGCCACCAATCTCTTTGCTGTATCTGTGAGCTTGTTTTTGTTTTTGTTTTTAGATTCCACATATAAATGAGGTCATAGGGTATTTGTCTTTCTCTGTCACTTATTTCACTTAATATAATACTCTCGGGTATATCCATGTTATCTCAAATGACAGGATTCTTTTTTATGTCTGACTAACAGCCTGGTTTTGTGTGTGTGTGTGTGTGTGTGTGTGTGTGTAACATTTTCTTTATCCATTCATCCACTGAATGGACACTTAGGTTGTTTCCATGGCATGGCTATTGTAAATAATGATGCAGTGAACATGCGCTTTCATTTTCTTTATTTAATAAAGCATATTTAATAGTTGCTTTTCATTTTCTTCAGATAAAATAACCAGAGGTAATATTGCTGGATCATATGATAGTTCTAGTTTTAATTTTTTGAGGAACCTCCATTGTTTTCCATAGTGACTGCATCAGTTTACATCCCCACCAGCAGTACACAGAGGTTCCCTTTTCTCTGTATTGTTGCCAACACTTGTAATTTCTTATCTTTTTGATAATAGCCATTTTAACAAGTACTAAGGTGATATTTCACTGTGGTTTTGATTTGCATGGTGTATGATCCTTTTAATGTGTTGTATTTGGTTTGCTAATATTTTATTGAGGATTTTTGCATCTATTTTCCTCATAGATATGTTATTGGGCCATGATTTTTTTTTCCTTTGGTGTCCTTGTCTGGTTTTGGTATCAGGGTAATAATGCTGGTCTCGTAAAAGGAGTTCGGAAGCATTCCCTCTTCTTCTGTTTTTTATTTTATTTTATTTTATTTTTAAAGACTTTGAGAAGGATTGGTATTAATTGAATGTTTGGTAGAATTCACCAGTGGAGCATCCTGGTCCTTTTGAGAGGTTTTGATTATTGTCTTTTGAGAGGTTTTGATTGTTGATCCAATCTCTTTACTAGTAGTTGATCTGTTCAGGTTTTCTTTTTCTTTTCTTTTTTTTTTTAATTTTTTTTTAATGTTTGTTTATTTTTGAGACAGAGAGAGGCAGAGCATGAACAGGGGAGGGTCAGAGAGAGAGGGAGACACAGAATCCGAAGCAGGCTCCAAGCTCCGAGCTGTCAGCACAGAGCCTGACGCGGGGCTCGAACTCACAGACTGTGAGATCATGTCCTGAGCCGAAGTCAGACGCTCAACCAACTGAGCCACCCAGGCGCCCCTGTTCAGGTTTCCTTTAAAAAAAATGTTTTAACGTTTATTTATTTTTGAGAGATAGATCATGAGCTGGGGAGGGGCAGAGAGAGAGGGAGACACAGAATCTGATGCAGGCTCCAGGCTCTGAGTTGTCAGCGCAGAACCTGATGTGGGGCTCCAACTCATGAACTGTGAGATCATGACCTGAGCCGAAGTCGATGCTTAACTGACTGAGCCACCCAGGCACCCTTGATCTATTCAGGTTTTCTATTTCTTCATGATTCAGTCTTAGTAGGTTGTATGTTCCTAAGAATTTATCCATTTTTTCTAGGTTGTCAAATTTGGTGGCATATTGTTCACAGTAGTCTCATGATTCTTTGTATTTCTGTGGTATCAGTCATAAAGTCTCCTCTTTTCTTTCTTTTTTTTTTTTTAACATTTATTTATTTTTGAGACAGAGAGAGACAGAGCATGAACGGGGGAGGGTCAGAGAGAGGGAGACACAGAATCTGAAACAGGCTTCAGGCTCTGAGCTATCAGCACAGAGCCCGACGCGGGGCTCGAACTCACGGACCGCGAGATCTTGACCTGAGCTGAAGTCGGCCGCCCAACCGACTGAGCCACCCAGGCGCCCCTTTTATTTCTGATTTTATTTATTTGAGTCCTTGAGTCTAGCTAAATGTTTATCAATGTTGTATATCTTTTCAAAGAACCAGCTCATAGTTTCATTGATCTTTTCTGTTGTTATTTTACCTTCTATTTCTTTTTTCTTTTCTCTTTCTTGTTTGCTTGCTTGTTTGCTTTTTTGACTACCTCATCCTAATAGGAGTGAGGTAGTATCTCAGTGTGGTTTGATTTGTGTTCACTAATTATCAGTGATGTTCACTGTCTTTTCATGTGCATTTTGACAATTTGTAGATCATCTTGGGAGAAATCTCTGTTCAAGTCTTTGCATATTTTCTGATTTTTTTTATATTTCTGTTTTTAATTTAAATTTTAGTTAATATACAGTGTATTGTGTACTGGTTTCAGAAGTAGAATTCAGTAATTCATCACTTACGTACAGTACCCAGTGCTCATCGCAACTAGTGCCCTCCTTATTACCCATCACCAATCTAGCCCATCCCCCATCCACCTCCTCTATCAACCCTTAGTTTATTCTCTGTTGTTAAGAGTCTCTTGTGGTTTGTTTCCCTTTGTTCTCTTTCCCCCCTTCCCATGTGTTCATCTCTCTTGTTTCTTAAATTTCACATAGGAGTGAAATCATATGAATTTGTCTTTCTCTGATTGACTTATTTCACTTAGCATAATACATTCTAGCTCCATCCACGTTGTTGCAGATGGCAAGATTTCATTTTTTTTCCTGGCTGAGTAATACACACACACACACACACACACACACACACACACACACACACCCCATATCTTTACCTGTTCATCAGTCAGAGAACATTTGGGCTCTCTCCATAGTTTGGCTATTGTTGATTGGGGTTTTTTGTTGCTGTAGGATTGAGAGTTTGTTGTTGTTGTTACTGAAGTATATTATCACATTTAACACACACACACACACACACACACACACACACACACACACACACAGAAGCTGATGAATGCAGCTTCTTTTTTACTAGGTCTTATGTGATTTTCTTTTTCTCCCTTGTTTCTTCTTTCAGCTTGGGTAAGTATAGGCTGAGCATTGTGAGTCTTCTTTAGGAGGAAGACATGGAATAATGGCCTTTCTGGGGCACATCATTCTGCACCCTGCTGACCCTCACCCAGTCACCATTAAGTGCAAGATTGCCCCTGCCTCTGCTCAGTCCTGCTTGGCTCCTGCCCTCTTGGTGCTGGAGCTCCAGGTCAGAGTGAATTTATCCTTCAGTGAGATGTCATCTGTTTTCTCTTTCTCAAACCCTTTTTAAAAAATCTAGAATTCCTTGTACCCCAATGTTTATAGCAGCACTCTCAACAATAGCCAAATTGTGGAGAAAGCCTAAATGTCCATCAACTGATGAATGGATAAAGAAATTGCGGTTTATATACACAATGGAGTACTACGTGGCAATGAGAAAGAATGAAATATGGCCCTTTGTAGCAACGTGGATGGAACTGGACAGTGTGATGCTAAGTGAAATAAGCCATACAGAGAAAGATAGATACCATATGTGTTCACTCTTATGTGGATCCTGAGAAACTTAACAGAAACCCATGGGGGAGGGGAAGGAAAAAAAAAAAAAAGAGGTTAGAGTGGGAGAGAGCCAAAGCATAAGAGACTCTTAAAAACTGAGAACAAACTGAGGGTTGATGGGGGGTGGGAGGGAGGGTAGGGTAGGTGATGGGCATTGAAGAGGGCATCTTTTGGGATGAGCACTGGGTGTTGTATGGAAACCAATTTGACAATAAATTTCATATATTAAAAAAATCTAGAATTCATAACTCCTTTTGAGATATTTTTCTCCCATCCAAGTACTAACCAGGCCCGACCCTGCTTAGCTTCTGAGATCAGACAAGATCGGGCGCGTTTAGGGTGGTATGGCCATAGACGAGATATTTTTCTAAAGTTAAAAACATATTCTGTATATAATTGTAGATCTATAAAGATCCACCTTTTATCAGCATCTCCCTTCTCAAGCTAGAAGTTGCAGAAACCAAAATTCTAAAGATATCCAAATGGGGGAAATTACTTCCTAAGACTTTAGCCTTTATTTCCAGCCACTCCTTTTTATCTCACTTGGTTCTGATCCAGAACAAGTGTCTTCACCTAAATAAAACTATGTCTGAAACACAGGAGTTAAATGGTCTTGAGACAATATAAATTCTGTCTTCTTGGGGAACATGGGTCATCCTGGAAGTGATGGCATTCATAGTTTTTGTTCTGTTTTCCTTTTAACTTTTCACACTCAGCCCAAATATTCTTCAAAAAGAAATTGTCTTTCTGTTTACCAGTAGAAATGTTAAATTCCTATGTACATGAACTCTGGAAACTTCAAACACTACTTCTAACCCAGTTTAAGAAATATTTGTTTAAGTCTCAGTCTGAACTTAATAATCTTCTGAGAGGAAAGACTCATCAGAGAGTTTTAAAATCAGGTTATTGTTCACACAGTTAAATTCTTTAAATTAGAACCAGTCTTTTCTTTGGCCATCTTTTCAAGAAGGATCAAGGACAACAGAGCTTTTGTAACTTTATTATCACCCCCCTTCCCACATTTGAGACCACTGGCATCAACTGTATCATTGTTTTTTTGTCTTTTATCTCCCCTCCAGAGAGAATTGGGTTAGCAAGAGTTAAAGTATTCCGCTGCTCTATTTTTATACTTTCCCACTTCTAAATAAACTTCAGCGCCTATGCGGTACTGGCCTGAAAAGTTACTGACTACTCATCTAAGAGGCATGTGCAGGGCACCCTCCATCATGCCTCCCCTATCTCCCTGTGCTGCCTTTGGGGAACTGTAATCATTCCCACCACCTTCATTAGTGAGCTATCTGTGACTTACACATTAAACTGTCTTGCCTTTCCTCTTTTAAATTATCCATTGGGCTCAACTTGTCAATAAGTAAGAGAACAGCCTGTGAACTCCACTCATGACTACTCCAGAAAAAACAACTCTCATAGCTGCTGTAATTTCTCTCATCTCTGCCCAGACTTCCTCAGTCGTCACTTTCCTCTCTTGTCTTCCCAACACTCTTTCCAGACTTGTTTAACAAGGATGGTGGTGTGTCTGTGCCAGTCTCACTTGCCAATTTCAGGTGGGTGGAAGGAGAAGGCACACTCATGCACAATGGAGTTCAAGTTCCTTGCTTAATTGGCAATGGGAATATTATTAGAAGTCAGGTGACCACAGCTGACTGCAGTAGATACAGTGAATGTCAGCAGAGTCTCCCTCACTCTCTTGTCTGATGACACTGGTTTTTGCCAGGCTCTAGAAAAACTCACTTTTTGCTAATCCATAGCTTTTTATATGTGAGACTTATGTTACCATTCCAGAAAAATGAATCAGTCAGCTTCTGATTAAGGAAATGTTGGCAAGTATTAGATTCACATCTGTATCTTTTTTAAGATGGAAAACTGTCAGGGGTGCCTGGGTGGCTCAGTCGTTTAAGTGTCCTACTTCAGCTCAGGTCATGATCTCGCCACTCGTGGGTTCAAGCCCCGTGTCAGGCTCTCTGCTGACAGCTCAGAGCCTGGAGTCTGCTTCGGATTCTGTGTCTCCCTCTCTCTCGCTGCCTCTCTCCTGCTCACACTCTCTTTCTCTCAAAAATAAATAAACATTAAGAAAAAAAAAAAAGATGGAAAGCTGTCAGTGCTCAGGGGTTTCTGCAAGCTTTTCAGCATTCTGGAAACCCACGGTGTCTTTCACATTTTCTGTTGGGAAACTGGAGTTTTGTTGTTGGTATTATTGGCATTATCTTTCTAGAGTAAGAATATTAAATCTTTGAATGTATGGTGAAATCTATTTTCTTTTTTTTTTTTTTAAGTTTATTTTGAGAGAGAGAGTGCGTGTGTGCATGAGTCATGGAGGGGCAGAGAGAGGGAGAGAGAGAATCCCAAGCAGTTCCACACTGTCAGCACAGAGCCAAATATGGGGCTCGAACTCACAAACCATGAGATCATGACCTGAGCTGAAGTCAGATGCTTAACCAACTGAGTCATCCAGATGCCTGAAATCTTTTTTTCTTGATTTTCCATTAGCTTTTTTGAAAATGATTTTAATTGGAGTATAACTTACATAAAATAAAATGTACTCATTGAGTGCATGGAGTTTTGATAAATGTATATATACAGCCATACAAAGCATCATCACAAGCATGATATGGAACTTTTATTCCTCCAAATTCCTTCATGGCCACCCATCTCCATCCCCAGGCAACCACTTTCTTTCTGCCCTGCTGTCGCTGCAGATTAGTTTTGCCTTTGCTAACAATTGGTATAAATGGAATCGTATACTATGTACTCTTTCTTGTCTGGTTTCTCTTACACAGAATAATGTTTTCAAAACTGGTCCCTGTTGTTGTGTGTATCATGTGCTCTTTTATTGCTGGTTAGAATTTCATTTTATGAGTGTACTGCAATTTGTTTATCCACCATCTGTTGATGGATATTTGGTTATTTCCAGTTTGGGTCAATTATGACTAAAGCACTATGAACATTTATTTGTATACAAGTGTTTGTATGGACTGATGTTTTAATGTGTCTTAAGTAATACCTAGGAGTAGAATTGCTGGGTCACGTGGGTAAATGAATGTTTAACTTTATAAGAAACTACTGTACTGATTTCAAAGTAGTCCTATGATTTTTGCTTTCCCACCAGCTCTGTTTGTTAGTCCATGTTGCTCTACACTCTTGTTAACACTTGATAGTGTTGCTTTTTATAATAGCGATTCTAGTGTCTGTGTAATGGCATGTCATTGTAGTTTAATTCCCATTTCCTGAATGACTATTGATGCACATCTTTCATACACTTATTGTCCAGATTAAGAAACAGAACGTTTTTTGAAGTATAATTGACATATAATACTATGTTAGTTTCAAGCATATGATAAAATGATTCAGTGTTTGTATATATTATGAAATAGTCCCCCCAATAAGTCCAGTTAACATTCATCACCATACATAGTTACAAAGATTTTTTTCTTGTGATAAGAACTTTTAAGATCTACTCTTTTAGCAACTTCAAATATGCAGTACAGTATTATTGACTGTAGTCACCATGCTATACGTTACATCCTCTGACTTACTTATCTTACAGCTGGAAATTTGTACCTAAGAAAGAGAAAAAAGAGAACATTTTGATCACCCCAGAAACCTCTCATGTTCTCCTCCAGTCATTATTGTATATTACCACCCTCCTAAAGGCTAACCACCATTCTGACTTCCAACAGTATAGATGAGTTTTGCCAGGTTTTATATTTTATATAAAATGAGTAAATACCTGGTCTCTTCTATACCTGGATTCTTTCACTCACTATCATATTTATGAGACTTATCCATATTGTTGTATGCAAATATAAATTATCCATTCTCACTTTGTGAATATATCACAATTTACTTATCCATTGAATTGTTTATGGGTATTTGGTTAACTTCCAATATTTAGCTATTAGAAACAATGCTGCTGTGAATATTCTAGTACATATCTTTCAGTGAACACTTGTATATACTTTTGTTGGGCATGTAGGTAGGTGAGATGGGACAGCAGCTCTGCACTTAAAATTTTTTTTAATATTTATTATTGAGAGACAGAGAGAGACAGAACATGAGCATGGGAGGGGCAGAGAGAGGAGGAGCCACAGAATCTGAAGCAGGCTTCAGGCTCTGAGCTGTCAGCACAGAGCCCGATGCGGGGCTCAAACTCACAAACCGCAAGATCATGACCTGAGCCAAAGTCAGACGCCCAACTGACTGAGCCACCCAGGCGCCCCAGCAGTTCTGCAACTTTAATGTGCCTTGGCTCTTAATAAAATACCTGTTGTGAATCAGCAGGTTTTGGGTGTGGCCTAAGATTTTGCATTTCTTTTTTGTTTTGTTTTGTTTCGTAAAGAATTTATTTATTTTAGAGAGAGAGGGAAAGAGAGAATCTTAAGCAGGCTCTGTGCTTAGCACAGAGCCAATGCGGGGCTTGATCTCACAACCTTGAGATAATGACCAGAGCCAAAATCAAGAGTTGGACACTTAGCTGACTGAGCCATCCAGGTGGCCCCCCTTTAAAATAAAAAAAAGAAAAGAAAAAATACAAATAAATTTAAAAAATTAAAAAAATTTATCTTAGAATGGGGGAGAGGGACAGAAGGGAAAAGAGAGAATTGCAGGCAGGCTCCACGCTCATTGCAGAGCCTGACACGGGGCTGGATCCCGTGAACCCCAGGATCATGACCGGAGCCAGAATCAAGACTTGGACGCTCAACCAACTGAGCCACCCAGGCACTGCTAAGATTTTGCATTTCTAACAAACTCCAAGGTGATGCTGTTGCTACTAATCCCTAGACACACTCAGGGATATGCCTATGTTCAGCTTTCGTAGATACCACCCAAGAGTTTCCAGTGTGATTATGTTCAGTTTTTACTGTCATTAATAATGTGTGAGAGTGCTTCACATTTTTGACAACACTTGGTATTTTCTTTTTATTTTGGCAATTTTGGTAGGTGTGTGGTGATCTCGTGATTTTAATTTATATTTTTCTACTTACTAATGAAATTGTGTCCTTCTTCTTATATTTATTGGCAATCTGGATATCCCCTTCTGTGAAGTATATGTTGAAATCTTCTGCTCATTTTTCTATTGGATTATCATTGATGCAGTTTTTACTTCTGCTATTACACTTATTATTCTTCTGTTAACATTTTTTTAAAATTAAAAATTTTATTTTCATTTTTGAGGGTGAGAGAGACAGAGCACGAGCAGGGGAGGGCAAAGAGAAAGGGAGACACAGAACCCGAAGCAGGCTCCCGGCTCTGAGCTTGTGCGCACAGAGCCTCATGCGGGGCTCGAACTCATGAACCGCGAGATCATGGCCTAAGCTGAAGTCGGATGCTCAACCGACTGAGCCACCCAGGTGCCCCTAAATTTTTTTTAATGTTTATTTTTTGAGAGAGAGAGAGAGAGAGAGCGCGAGAGAGCGCATACACGAGTGGGGGAGGGGCAGGGGCAGAGAGAGAGGGGAGTCACAGATTCCAAAGCAGGCTCCAGGCTCTGAGCTGTCAGCACAGAGCCGGAGGCAGAGCTCAAACTGATGAATCTCAAGATGATGACCTGAGCTGAAGTTAGACACAAACAACTGAGCCACCCAGTCGCCCCATCCTGTTAACACCTTTTTATTCTGTTACATCTCTTAGTCGTCTTACTCTTTTCTTAATCTTTCTTTCTTTCCTTCCTTCCTTCCTTCCTTCCTTCCTTCCTTCCTTCCTTCCTTCCTTCCTTCCTTCCTTCCGCTCCCTACTTATTTCTGTTGACTCTTAGCCAGACTTCAGTCTGGTATACAATATCTGATCTGATAGCTCTGTTTTCAAAGAACCTGTTTTTTAAGTTTTTATTAAATTTCAATGTTTATTTATTTTTGGGACAGAGAGAGACAGAGCATGAACGGGGGAGGGACAGAGAGAGAGGGAGACACAGAATCAGAAACAGGCTCCAGGCTCTGAGCCATCAGCCCAGAGCCTGACGCGGGGCTCAAACTCACGGATCGTGAGATCGTGACCTGGCTGAAGTCGGACGCTTAACCGACTGCGCCACCCAGGTGCCCCGAGTTTTTATTAAATTTCATAAAATGCAATGTTAATTAAAATTTCTGTTTCCAGGGTTTTTTCAAAACTGTATGCCCTTGTCTGTATCTTGAGTGTTATATTTGACTTTTTTCCTTTTTTGCTACAGAACAATTTCATAGACCCAGCATGTGTGTTTTTTTTTCGCCTCCTCTGTTTACCTCTTCCCATCCTCTTTTTCCTCTTTTTCCTCTTTTTCCTCTTCTTCCTTCTCTTCCTCTTTCTCCTCCTTTTTTCTGTTTTATTAATCCTTATGCTTGGAGAAGTCTCATCCAGGGCTTGTGGGTGGATTCATTTGCAACAACCTCACTGTCCTTGGATACTAATAGATTTTCCTTTCAATTATTACATAAGTGACCTGGTTGATAGAAATTTATGTTTCTGTTCATCTACCCAGAAGCCTAAGAGGAGTAGATTGGGAGCCTGTCCTAGCAAGGAGTGTTGTCTCCAATTTCTTCTATGAGGAATTAAACTCATCAGAAGCTACGAGGCTAGCTTTTGCTAGTTGCAAGGCCAACAAAAAATATTATACAACTGTAATGTTGTTTCATCCACCTTCCTAGTAGATCTGCCCACTGTTTCTGGGAGAAATTGCTAGATTTCCTAAAACATTGTTTGGTATACTGCAGTGCATATCCTGGGGGTACAGTTGTTTCCAGCACTTTTGGCCAGTAGAACAGATTTCACATGAAAGGTTTCTTATTTTTTTCCCATGGTGTACCTGTTCCCTAGCTCTTGCCCTTCTTATTAAGGTATTTTTGCCAGTATCTCCTCTACTTTCTCTCTGACTCACAGCTCTCCTTTCTCAGGAAGATAAGTCACTAGTCGACTCTTAATATCTTTTTTCCGTCCCAGATTTATCTTTCTATGTCTTGCAGAAATTCTTCAGTTTTGTCCTATGAATCTCATCCATTCCTAGTTTCTAACATTGGTATAGTTCTCTCTTATTTTAGATTTGTTTTGGCATTTTAATTGTGATGAGATGAAGGTGATGAGTTTAATGCCACTATTCAAGATGTTCTCCTAACTGGGAGTATAAAAACCCTTTAGGTAATTTTTATGATTTTTTCCCACTGAAATATTTTATTCCACCAAAATGGAATAGAGTAACACCATAGAGTAACAAACATAGAATTAAAGTTTTGCAATTTTCTGTGAGGCTTGGTTGTTCATTGTATCTCAGATGAGTCTGTATTAGTAATTGGGTGATCTTCTATTAGTGGACTGGAATATCCAAATATAAATCAAGAACATTTCTGTACTTGAAAGTACTTAACAGACTATACTGGATCAGACAGATGAGGCACTCTAAATGGGTGATCTTTGACCTAAGCCTGAGTTACTTTGTTATACTAAGTGTTTTGTGGTGAGTGAGTGTATATATCTAGCTTCACTGATAAGGTAATGGCTCTGATAGGGAATTTAAGGGCTTATCTAGCCTGCTTTGCTTTTAAAACTATAATTATACTTTTGTTAGTTGGATTTTACTGGGGCTTTTCTGTGTATTTCTTGTCCTTCTTAAAGGACTAATTCATGACAGTCATTTGTAAAAAAGCTTCTATTTTGTATTTAGTGTGAAAACTCATAAGCATGTACAGCCCGTAATACTGATCATTTCTTCTTCTCTTTTCTCTAAAGTGAGTCATAACTTTGGAATGATGCTTTTGAAGGGGTATCAGCTACACACAAAGAGAAATTTGGACACTTGAAACCCAAGTGCTTCCCCCCATTCCTTTTCATGTCCACACATCTTGGAGTCAAATATATTTGCCAGATTTTGTGGATTGTGTCTTTGTTTTTAAAGCTCCCATTTACTTTACCAGATTGTAGTTTGGAAGAAAAAGTGGCTCTTTGGGGCTGAATTCTGGTTGGTTCTTATTTCATATGTTGAAAGTGTTTATCAATATAGAGCTCACCAGTTATCTGTGGTATACTCAAACAAAATATTGTGAATATCATAGTCTTAAAATTTTTTACAGGGCAAATCTTTTAAAAAAAATTCTTTTCATATTGTGTTTTACTGCAACAAATTCTTGGTTAATTAATATTCCTCTTCACTGTCTTATCAAAGGATGTGGCATGAGTTTAATCACAGGACTCAGCCAGGCTTCTAGATTCCTTCTCTGGTTAAGAAGTTATAGAATTTAGAGTCTTTCTTAAAATACATCTTTGGTATAAGATTTTTTTCCCTGTAGTATTCAAGCCTACACAGGTTTCAATTGGATCAGCTTTCCTTGGGTTGTTTTAAAATAGTAAATCTTTTACTATTATTGGAGAAAAGTCTTTTTTTGTGTGTGTTGCCAATCATTAACGAAGAGGAAAAGAACAGATTTTACTTTGGCCATTACTACTTAAACTCTTCTTTTTAAAAATAAATTAAAAATAATTTAATACTTGAGAATGTTTAGTTCTTCAGTGGAGCTTACTTAGGAGACAAAATTTATACACTTGCAACAAAGAAAATGCAACTCCAACTGATACGGTTTAGATTATAAGCACCAATAACTTTTTTTTTAACTGGTTATTTGGAAATAATTTCAGACCTAAACCAAAAGGTTGCAAAAATAATACAAGGAATTCCCACATACCTTTCACTCAGCTTCTCCAAATGTTCACATGTAGCAGAGAACAATGCTCAAAACCAGGAAATTCACATTGACACAATGCTATCGACTAATCTGCCTATTTTACCAGTTCCACTGGTCTAACTTAGGATCCCACGCTGTGCTTGGTTGTCATTTCTCCTTGAGCTCTTTCAATCTGGGACACCTCCTCAGTCTTTGTTTTGTTGTGCATGTCTTTGATACTTTAAGAGTACTGGCCAGTTATTTTGTAGGATGTACTAAAAGAAGTGTTTGGCCCTTCTCACTTCACCATCTCAGGAGGTACCTGATATTGCTAGGTCTCATTGCTGGTGAGGGCCACTTGCTTAAGGTAGTATCTGCCAACTTTCTCCATTGTAAACTTACTGTTTTCCCCTTGTAATGTGTATCTTGTGGGGAGATACTCTGAGGTATACAAGTTTCCTGTTTCTCATTATAGTCTGGTCCATTAATTTTACCATCCACTGATGACTCTTGCCAGCAACAGTTACTACTCTAGTGTTTGCCAAATGGTGGTTTTCTGTTTCTGTTATTTGGTCCACATTTATTCATTGGAAGGGGTGTCCCTTTCCCCTTATTTGTTTATTCATTTAGTTGGTTATATTGGTATGGACTCATGGATATTCTGTAGATTATCATCCACAACTATTATTAATTTTGCCACTAGCACCTTTTTTTTTTTTTTTTTTTAAGAATATCAGGGTTCTTAACTTTCCTGTGTACCATGAAATTTGGTTTCAGGCAAAATATTCAACTATTCTCACCCTCCAGTATATTCAGTAAAATGGAAATAATATCTGCTCTACTGTGTATAAAATAGATTTGCAAGTGCTAAAATGTGATACAAATGGTAACATTGTTACTATTTTGTTGTTAAATGCCTATGGCTATTCAGAGGACAAAGGCTGTTTTCAGGGGCAGACTTGAGAGTTCATTCTTTTAGACTCGGTCCTCAAGTCTCCTTCGCCACAGGGAGGACCAAGTCTAAATGAATGAAGGTGGAGAGAAATAGCTATATGGAGATAAGAGTCTGAAGAAAGACAGAAGTAAATCATAGATATACAGAGGCAGCACACATTCTCACATTCTGCTGTGTGCAATAAATATTTTCTGAATGCCCTAGAATATTATGCAATAGTAAATGTATTTCTTTGACTATTAATTTTGAAAACTCCTTTGTTTTGTGTAGCAAAATAGGTTGCCAGATTAAATATAAAAACAACATAATTTTTTCTTGTATCTTAAAGCATTGTCTGGTTTGGAAACGTTATCTCTGGTGTACTTTATTAAGGGTGTGTGAAACACAAGACCATAAGGTACCATGGATGTTATTGCTTTTGGCTTTTTTTTTTTTTTCCAATTTGCTTTGTGAGTCTTTCTTGGTACCTATGACAATACTGTGTGCAGAAGTGCAGAAATACTTGATGTGTCTTCCTCTTATTAAGTTTCTGAATCAATACCTATATGCTCTGCCCAGGATGATTTGTTCCTCTATCCTCTTTGCTTTAGATATTTGGGAGATACATCGAACATTAAATTTGCGACTTAAGAGCTCTCTTTTTTTGTCTTTGGGGATGAAAGTTTTATTTCTTCGTGTCACCACAATCAGGCAAAAAATAGTAGACTAAGCTGCTAAGTAGGTCGACCTGCCTCAGCACGGTGAGGTGGCAAATTCTAATGAGATTTCCTGACTTCAGCAGTTACTAGTGATGGGGACGGGGAGTGGAAATAGCAGTACTTGAACTGCAAATAGTCAAGGAAGAATAGATGAGATTCCACTGTGTTCAGCATTGTAACTGAGGAGACAGAAGACTTTACATCACAGTACGTTTTTTTCTATTTCATGTTAAAGAATGTGGCCAGATAAAGGCATGAAACCAGAATGAAATAAAGAACAGTCACAGTAAATAATTATATTAATGGATGGAGGACATTTCATTTGGCATCTTTTGTGTTCTCTTCTGCAGTAAAACATTAGAAATAGACTTGCCTCATCATTCTGTATGTTTATAAAAGCTAACATGAGGTACTGAAGCCATCAAAGGTTAATGTTTTTTTGCCAGTTATTTCAGGGATGGATGTTTTATAAAGTCCAGAGACCTCAAAATCAACAATAAATGCAGTGAACCTCAAACTTTGGGTTTGGCTTAGCTTTTGCTTTTAGCTTGGAATTTCATCTTTTTTTGTTGGTTTTCAGCTGTTGACTTGTTTGCACAATGGCACTCAGCTGAACTCTCCTCCTTGTCACTGCTGTTCTGACTTGGTCTGCCAAGTAGCTAAGATTCTCCAGCTGACCGTGAGGACATTGGACACTCTCAAGGAACACCTGCCAAGGTGTTAGTACTTCTTCTTTTAATTTTTTTTAATGTTTATATATTTAATTTAGAGAGAGAGAGAGAGTGCGAACAGGGGAAGTACAGAGAAAGAGGGAAAGACAGAATCTGAAGCAGGCTCCAGTCTCTGAGCTGTCAGCACAAAGCCCTACATGGGGTGCAAACCCACAAGCTGTGAGATCATGACCTGAGCCGAAGTCGGACGCTTAATTTACTGACCCAGGCGCATCAAGGTGTTAGTACTTCTAAGTCAATTAGTTTGATTCCTTTTGTTTTGTCGAACTGAAACCTATTATGAGGGGTAAAGTATTATGGAAAAATATGTTTAATTGCTGTAAGGCTGTGTGGAGAATTTTTAAACAGAAAAACTAAATATTCACCAGAATTCAGTTTGACCATTTGCTATCTAATGCAACCTTTTGTGCTAAATCTTTTAGGTTTGTATACAAAGAACAAAAAGCTAATTAAAAAATGTTTTAATTGAAGTATAATTAACATACAGTGCTATATTAGTTGCAGGTATACAGTATACAGCTGATTCTACAATTCTGTACATTATGGTATGGCTACCACAGTAAGTGTGGTCACCATCTGCCATCATACAGCAGTATCATTGACTGTATTCCCTATGCTGTACTTTTCATCTTTGAGATTTATTTTTTAAAATGTTTATTTACTACCCAGGGCACCTAGGTGGCTCAGTCAGTTAAACATCTGACTTTGGCTCAGGTCATGATTTCACGGTTCATGGGTTCGAGCCCTGTGCTGACAGCTCGGAGCCCGGAGCCTGCTTCAGATTCTGTGTCTCCCTCTCTCTCTGCCCCTCCCACACTCGTGCTCTGTCTCTCTCTCAAAAAATAAAATAAACATAAAAAAAAAATGTTTATTTACTTTTGAGAGAGCGAGAGAGTGAGCATGAGCACACGGGGAGAGAATGAGAGAATCTCAAGCAGGCTCTACACTGCTAGTGCAGAGCCTGACGTGGGGCTCGAACTCACAAACTGTGAGATCATGACCTGAGCCGAAATCAAGAGTTGGACGCTTAACCAGCTGAACCACCTAAGTGCCCCTTGACTTATTTATTTTGTAAGTGGAAGTTTATAGATCTTAATCCCCTTTATCTATTTCACCCATCCTCCCACCCACTTCCCGTCTGGCAGCCAACAGTTCTCTGCATTTAAGAATGTTTTGTTGTTCTGTTTGTTCTGTTGTTGTTGTTTTGTTTCTCAGATTCCACTTATAAGTGAAATTACACAGTATTTGTCTCAGTTTGACATATTTCACTTAGCATAATAGCATCTAGGTCCACCTGTATTGTCACAAATGGCAAGATCTCATTCTTTTTTATGACTAAGATTCCATCATATATATGTACCACATCTTTCTCCGTTCATCAATAAATGGCCTAACATGTGATCTATCCTGGAGAACCTTCCGTGTGTACTTGTAAAGAATGTGCATTCTGCTGGTTTTGGATGGACTATTCTGTGTATATCTAATAGGTCCATCTGGTCTAATGTGTTGTTCAAAGCCATTGTTTGATTTTCTGTCTGGAGGATCTATCCATTGATTTAAGTGAGGTGTTAAAATCCCCTACTATTGTTGTATTGCCATCAGTTTCTCTCTTTATGTTTGTTAATATTTGCTTTAGATATTTAGGTGCTTCTGTGTTGGTTGCATAGATAGTTCCAGGTGTCACATCCTCTTGTTGGATTGATTCTTTTATCATTATGTAGTGCCCTTCTTTGTCTCTTGCTACAGTCTTTGTGTTAAAGTCTATTTTGCCTGATAGAAGTATTGCTACCCTGGCCTTTTTTTCCCTGTTCTTCCATTTACATGGTGTTTTTTCCATCCCTTCGCTTTCACTATGTGTGCATCTTTAGGTCTGAAGAGGGGCGCCTGGGTGGCTCAGTTGGTTGAGCATCAGACTTTGGCTCGGGTCATGATCTCACAGTTTGTGGGTTTGAGCCCTGCGTCGGGCTCTGTGCTTGACAGCTGAGGGCCTGGAGCCTGCTTCGGATTCTGTGTCTCCCTCTCTTTCTGCTCCTCCCCTGCTCACACTCTGTCTCTCTCTCAAAAATAAATAAATATTAAAAAAAATTTAAATATAGGTGTAATCAGATCCTTCTCTTGCTTATGGTTGCTTTAGTAGCTCCTAGTTGCCTTAGAATAAAGCATGGGATAGAAGGACCTTAATGATCTGCCTGTCTTTCCTACCTTAACATCTACACTTCCCCAAATGACTTGTCGTTCTCTGAAAACTCTGTAGTTTTCCTTCTCACCTTTGCTTTTCATATTTCTCTTGCTTGGGGCACCTGGGTGGCTCAGTCGGGTAAGCATCTGACTTTGGCTCAGGTCATGATTTCACAGTTTGTGGATTTGAGCACCACGTCAGGCTCGGTGCTACAGCTCAGAACCTGGAGGCTGCTTCAGATTCTGTGGTCTCCCTCTCTCTCTGCCCCTCCCCTGTTCATGTTCTGTCTCTGTCTCTCTCAAAAATAAACATTAAAAATTTTTTTTTTAAATATTTGTCTAGCTAGCATGCTTTTGTCTCATCTTACTGATTAACTCCTATTTGTGCTTCAGGACAATTTAAACTTTATTATAGATATTGTCAAACATACGCTAGAGAAAATACTGTAATGACCCCCCACACATCTATCACTCATGTGCAGATAATCAACAGTTAGAAAATCTTTCAAGTTGTTCTATTTTTCCAACTCAGTCTTAAATTTTTTTAACGTTTTCTTTTTAATTTACTTTTGAGAGAGAAAGACAGAGTATAAGCAGGGGAGAGGCAGAGAGTGAGGGAGACAGAATCCACAAAGCAGGCTCCAGGCTCTGAGCTGTTAGCACAGAGCCTGATGCAGGGCTCAAACCCGTGAGCCACGAGATCATGACCTGAGCCCTAGTCAAATGCTTAACTAACTGAGCCACCCAGGAGCCCCTCCAACTCAGTCTTTATCAGAGTCTTCTATAACCTTTTTAGGCAAAGTGAGCCATTTCTCCCCTGTGTTCTCCTTAGAATGCTTATAAGTTGATATAATTACTCATTTACTTGTCTCCCCCTCTAGATTGTAAGTCCCTGACGAATAGGTACCAAGTAGAGGCACCTAGGTGGCTCAGTCAGTTAAGTGTCCAACTTCAGCTCAGGTCATGATCTCACTGTTCATGAGTTCGAGCCCTGAGTTTCGCTCTGTGCTGATAGCTTAGAGCGTGGAGCTGGCTTCAGATTCTGTATCTCCCTTCTCTCTGCCCCTCCCCCACTCATGCTCTGTCTCTCTCTCTCTCTCTCAAAAATAAACAAACATCAAAAAAAAAATTTTTTTTTTAAAGAGTAGGTACCCAGTTCCTTTTACCTCGTGTTTTATGTGCCTAATGTAGATACTGATACATAATAGGTATTTAATAAATATGAAAAGTAATAAACCAATCTCATATCTTTCCCCTGCTTGCCATTACCCCATTCTCCCCTGCTTCCCAGAAATACATACATTGAAAAAAAAAAACCCAAAAACTTTTTCCCCCAAAGAAACCAGATACAAAAGAGTACATATATTAAAGGAAAAACAAAACTAAGCTATGGTGATAGAAGCCAGAATAGTGGTTACCTTTGGCAGCAGGTGAGGTGGGGGCATTGCTAACCTGGAGAGATCATATGTGAAGGGAAATTCTAGGTCCTTGGTATGTTCTATCCTGATCTGGATGATGGTTAGCTATATATGTGTATAAAATGTATCAAGCTGTAAACTTCTGTGCTTTGCTTAAGGTAAATCCTCCCTCAATTTAAAAAAAAGGAAAAAAAGAACCCAACTTGCTCTCTTCCATTATTTTTTTCTTGCTGGTACCACCATTTTCTTGGTGACTCCAATTGGAAAACTGGGAGCTGCTTCAGACTCCCTGCTTCCTCTTCTGCGTAATAACACTTGTCCTTCCCTCCTGTTCATCCTCAGCACCTCTGTTCCTAGAATGCAGAACAGCCTGAAGATGGGCCTACTCTGTGTCAGGTCCCACCCTGGCCTTTTGGGTTGAGGGAGGGAGTGAGTCATTGGACTTACTGTCCATTTAACAGGAGTTGTAGTTTGGGGAGGCAGTGATACACTCACCAACACAGATTATGTGAGTATATAAGGCATGTTCATGAAACCATTTTCAGTATCTAGGTGAGAGTGTCCATGTAAATGGTGTATGATACTTGGCATAAAAAAAGACATCAAAACGTTGGTTTTACTAAGAATATTTTTTAATGGTTTTTAAAAATATTTATCTTTAAGAGAAAGAGAGAGTGCACACATGTGAGCAGAGGAGGGACAGAAAGGGAGACAGAGAATCCAAAGCAGGAGGCTCCATGCTGTCAACACAAAACCCGACCTGGGGCTTAACTCATGAACCATGAGATCATGACCTGAGCTGAAATGGGACACTCAACCAACTGAGCCACCCAGGTGCCCCACTACAGGAATATTTCTTATTGTATATCCATGAAGATGCAATATTCAGTCTAGTTGAATAAATGTTAATTGAAGTCTAAAAGACACAACTTTATATATGTAGTGTATAGTAGAATTTAAGGCAAGATGAAATTATTGCTTGTCATTTTCCTTTCTTGGAGGAAAATATATAGGAGGGTCCAAAATAAATAGTGAGAGTTGATGCTGCAAGTCTTGGCCAGTTTTATTCTTGAGGAAGGACAGAATCAATTCACTTCTAAGCAAGCTGATTTTATGTTTTATTTTTCAGAATAAATGTTTCATCAGCTGATCAGAGCAGGTGCGAAGGATGCAGTGCAATGACTGGAGCAGTAAATACTTACATATATATACACTTCAGGAACAGAATTCATTTTCTTGTGGGATGAATTTTATTAAAAGCCTATTCTTTATGCTCAGGACTTAAGAGAGTTCTGTTGTGAAAATACAATTCCAAGAATGATCTTAGCAAGGAGAGAAAGTAATTTTGGTTTATCTGGAATGTGACACTTGTATACGTTGTGTTCTCCATGCCTATTAAATAATAAACTTTAAGAAAAAAAATAATGAAAATATCAAGCTGAAGACTAAATTTCCACAGTAACATTATCTGTCACACTAAGTAAGGAAGATTAGATTACATTTAAGGAAGTTTGCTACTAAAATTTGTCAGGGTATAAAAGGTTAAATTTTGCATTGATTTTTTAAAATGAAATTTCAGCCTATTGTTTGGAATACCATTGCCTCCCTCAAAAAACTACTTGTAACTGTTATTTGCAAAAAGGATGATCTCTTCAAGACATGTATTGATACTGAAATTAAATAATTTTGTTTTGGCCATTTATAAGAAATCATAAGGGAAGATGTGGAGGCTATTTAAAGATGCTTTTTTATGAGAATATTCAAACAGAAAAACATGGGGAAAAACCATTGTATCTACCACTCGGCTTTAACCAGTCTTTAGTATTTTTCTGTTTATGTCAATTCTTACTGAATTGATTACATAGATTAAAGAAATGCAAATTAAAACCACAAGGCGATACAACTACATATCTATTAGAATGGCCAAGACTAAACAAATAAGAACTAAAATATTGTTTGCAAAGATGCAGTTTTCACGCTTTGCTGTTGGGAATGCAAAATAATACAGTCACAGGGGCAAAGAGTTTGGTGGTTTCTTGTAAAGTTAAATACATGCTTATCACATGGCCCAGCAGGAGAGGCTCTTAGATATTACTAAAGTGAAATGAAAACCTATTTTCACATGAAAATTGGTTCACAAATGCTTGTAGCAGCTTTATGCATTATCACCCCAAACTGGAAGACCCCAAATCTTCCAACTGGTGAACATAGGAATAAAACCTAGGTATATACATGTACTATTCCTCAGCAGTACAAATACCTGACTACCGGTATATACAACAATATGGACGAATCTTAAATGTATTTTGCAAGTGAAAGAAGTCGACTCAAAAGAGTATATGCCTTATCATTCCATTTACCTGACATTCTGGAAAAGGGAAGACTATAGAGGTGAAAAAAAAGGAGTGATTGCCAAAGGCTGGGTATTGGAGTCAGGGTTGACTACAGACAGGCAGCAGACAATTTGGGGGGATGATGAAAATCTTATTTATTTTGATAATGGTGGGTACACAACTATGGTCATTAAATCCACAGAACTGTATACCAAAAAGGGTGGATTTTACTGTATGTAAATTATACCTCAATAAATATGACTAAAAATTTTCCCATTTTTTAAAGACATAGCTAAAATATTTACAGAAAAAAAAATGCTGCAATGCCTGGAATTTGCTTCAAAATTAACTGGCATTTGGGGCCCCTGGGTGGCTCAGTTGGTTAAACATCCAACTTTGGCTCAGGTCATGATCTCGCGGTTTGTAGGTTCGAGCCCCACGTCGCACTTTGTGCTGCCAGCTTGGAGCCTGGAGCCTTGCTTTGGGTTCTGTGTCTCTCTCTCTGCCCCTTCCCTACTTGTGCTCTGTCTCTGTCTCTCAAAAATAAATAAACATTAAAAAAAAATTAACTGGCATTTGAGGTATAGATGAAATAAGATTGACTATGAACAAATGGTTGTTGGATTGGGGGAATGGGTGTATGGATGTCATTTTACTACTCTATTTTCATATATGCTTAAAATGCCCTAGTATAATAAAAAATTTTTAAAGTTGCTAATTTGGTGGGTAGGAAATAAGATTTTGTGTTTTTAAATTTTATTTTTCCTGATTATAATGAGCTTTAGCATCATTTCATAGTGGCAACTGAGGTTCCTTATATATGGATTGGATTTTTTTCTCCCCATGCCTGTTTTCCTACTAGTTTGTGTGACTTTTACTAATCAGCTTTTATGTATTCTGGATACTTGTCCCTTGCCATCAACTAGTATGTGAGTTGCAGATATCTTTTCCCAGTCTTTTGTTGACTTTTTCTAATTAGTTCGTGTTGACTTTTGCTGTACATAAGTTTCTAATATTTATGTAGGTGGGTTTATCCCTTGCTGCTTTCATGATTCTCTCCTTGCCTGAGTATTTTGTGAATTTGACTATGATATGCCTTGTTGATGGTCGGTTTTTGTTGAATCTAATGGGGGGTCCTCTGTGCTTCCTGGATTTTGATGTCTGTTTCTTTCCCCACGTTAGGAAAGTTTTCCGCTATGATTTGCTCACATAACCCTCCTACCCCTATTTTTCTCTCTTCCTCTTTTGGGACCCCTATGATTCTGATGTTCCTTTTTAATGAGTCACTGATTTCTCTAATTCTTAAATCATACTCTTTTGCCTTCATCTCCCTCTTTTTTTTCTGCTTCATTATTCTGTATAAGTTTGTCCTCTATATCGCTGCTTCTCAGTTCTGCCTCACCCATCCTTGCCACTGCAGCATCCATCTGTGATTGCAGCTCAGTTATAGCGTTTTTAATTTCATTATGACTAGTTTTTACTTTTTTTATCTCTGCAGAAAGGGATTCTAATCCCTGGATTCGACTCCAGCTAGTATTCTAATTATCGTGATTCTAAATTCTGGTTCAGACATCTTGCTTGTATCTGTGTTGGTTAAATCCCTGGCTGTCGTTTCTTCACGCTCTTTCTTTTGGGGTGAATTCCTTCATTTTGTCATTTTGAAGGGAGAAAGGGAATTAGTGAGGTAGAAAAATTAAAATTAAAAAAATTAAAATACAAAATGTTAAAATTAAAAAATTAAAAACACAAAAAAATTGAATACATGATGCTAGATCCTAGGTGTGTTTTGGTCTGGGGGTTGAAAGTGGTTTGACAGATTAGAGAAAAAAAGGGGGGAAAAGAAAAAGGAAATCATCTGAGAATTTGAAAAAATGAATACACTGAAGTAGACTAAAATGAAATGATGGGAGTAAAATAGAATTTGAAAAAATTTACACAAAAGTAAAGAATATAGTAGAAAAAATTAAAAATGTTTTTAATAAAAATTAAAAATAAAAATGAATTTTTTCTTTCTGTATTCAAGAAAAAGAAAAATGAAAAAGAGAAAAAAGAAAAAAAGGAAATCATTTGAAAATTTGAAAAAGTGAATACACTGTAGTAGACTAAAATAAAATGATGGAAGTAAAATAGAATTTGAAAAAATTTACATAAAAGCAAAAAGTGTAAAAAATTAAAGAAAAATATTTTTAATAGAAATTGAAACTAAAAATGAAGTTTTTCTCTTTCTGCATTCAAGAAAAAGAAAAACGAGGAAAAAGAAAAAGGAAATTGTTTGAAAATTTGAAAAAGTGAATACACTGCAGTAGACTAAAATAAAATGATGGAAGTAAAATAGAATTTGAAAAAATTTACACAAAAGTAAAGATTATATGGGGTGCCTGGGTGGCGCAGTCGGTTAAGCGTCCGACTTCAGCCAGGTCACGATCTCGCGGTCTGTGAGTTCGAGCCCCGTGTCAGGCTCTGGGCTGATGGCTCAGAGCCTGGAGCCTGTTTCCGATTCTGTGTCTCCCTCTCTCTCTGCCCCTCCCCTGTTCATGCTCTGTCTCTCTCTGTCCCAAAAATAAATAAACATTGAAAAAAAAAAAGATTATAGTAAAAAAAATTAAAAATATTTTTAATAAAAATTGAAAAGAAAATTGAATAGACGGACCTGCTAGGTAGATGGGTTTATCAATCTATTTCTTTGTGTTTTATGGTTTTTATATCTTGTTTCAGAAATTCTTCCATAGAAATATTTTCATATTTGTTTTTTGCATGTATGTCTCTATTCCTCCTGGAATTTATCTTTGTGTTTAGTGTGATAAAGGAACCCAATATTATTTTTTTCTGTGTGGATAACTAATTGTTCTAACACTGTCCTTTTCTTGCTGGTTTGGAATGCAGCCTACAGTTTGTCACTGGGCTGCCTGCTGATATTGGTTCCCTTCCTGGGCCCTGGTCCTGTTTGGCCAAAAGAATCCTAGCCTTTCCTCCTGCCCACAACAAGCAGTTGTTTCCCCTCCTCTTGAGTTTCTCCAGATACTCAAGACTTCAGGTTTGGATATGAATCATTTAAAAAAAATTTTTTTAATGTTTATTTTTGAGAGAGAGAGGGAGAGACAGAGTGTGAGTGGGGGAAGAGCAGAGAGAGAGAGGGAGACACAGAATCCGAAGCAGGCTCCAGGCTCTGAGCTGTCAGCACAGAGCTCGACGCACGGTTTGAACCCATGAACCGTGAAATCATGACCTGTGCTAGAATCAGACGCTTAACCGACTGAGACATCCAGGTGCCCCACCAGTGGATATGGATCATTTTTAATTCTTCCTTAGGAATATTCTTGAGGGAGGAGGACAGGGAGGAACAATCAACTGATTTTACAAGTTGGGTTGAGCTGTTTAATCTTTCTGTTATTTATTAAAGCATTGATTACATACATATTATGTGCTGCATGAAAATCTTGAGTTAGCGATTTTGTGGATTTTGTTAGACATGTTATTAGATTCTGTTCTAATCCAGTTTAAGAAACCCTGGACCTTGGGTTGCCTAAATTTCTACAAGAATAAAATTGCATCCTATTCTCTAATCAAACTAAATTAAATTGTCTTCCTTGTTCATATCGTATTTCCTCCACTCCTCTGTACATTTGTATTTGCTGTACTCACTTCCTGGAATGACTTTGTTTTCTCGTTCTCTCCCTAGAACACTTCTACGTGTTTATCTTCCTCGTTAGCTTGTGAGCTCTCTCCATGCCTTATTTATCTTTTAATCCTCTTTACCTTGCATAGCCCCTGCAGTGTAATAGGAGCCCTATAAATGTTCATGAATGATCTTACATTCACCATGTTTGTGGTATTCTTCACGTATCAAAGTTTGTAAACTTCTCCCCAATTTGGTTGGACATTTGGCAGTGTAAGTTTATCAATTAAATACATGTGTGTTACTGTTCAGTTCCTACCATGTGTACTCAACCTGTTTGTCTCATATTTGCTAAATCCACAAAGATTCTTAGGAAAATAGTTTTTTGTCCCATTGCTATGTATATAAATTTTCTGACCATCTCTTTGGGGCAGGCTAATTGGGAGCCTTTTATTAGTGGTAATTAATTAATTAATGAGAGAGAGAGAGGTGGGAGAGGGGTAGAGAGAGGGAGAGAGAGAATCCCAAGCAGGCTCTGCACTGTCAGCGCCGATGCTGACTCAGGGCTCAAACCCACAAACTGTGAGATCATGACCTAAGCTGAAACCAAGAGTCAGATGCTTGACTGATTCAACCACCGAGGTGCCCAGTGAGGTCCTTTGCACTAAATAGGGCCTTTTCTTACCCAACATTCAGCTCTAGTCCTTCTTAACCTGGTAATAGTTCATAGAAAATTCCCTGCTTATTGTTGCTCTGTAGTGTACTTTTAATTTGAAAAGGCTTTCTTTTTATTGCTACAGATAGAACATTTGAGGAGAACATGCCTGAGAAATGTGGTTTGTGCCGAGCACATCCTTTCTGAACTGACAGAATTAACACTCCGCTGCTTTTTTTTTCCTTTTTGTAAACATGTTTTCATATTAATTTTGTCCTTTTATGCAGAAAACTTATAGTAGGCTTCATAAATTAAAAGTAAGGAAAGCTTTGCTATTTCTTAGAGGCTAAAAGCTTTATGTTTTGCCTTTGGCCTTTTATCACACATATTTTCTAATAACGGAAGATAGTGAGAACTGAATTGTGACCCTTCTGTTTTTAAAAAAGCTGCTCCATTTTGTCTTGATTGTACTTCTGATGTCACTCAGTATTGTCTGAGTTGTACTGAAATAGCAAGAGGTGGCATTATACCTAGCTCAGCTGGTTCATTGCACTGTTATAATTACTACTACTTGTGAAATCTAAAAATTAAAGTTTAAAAAGATGCCTGTAGTGCTGATATAACATGACTGAAGTGCCACTAGAAATGAATGCGAGCAGAAGTGCTATATTTAATAATTCTGGAATTCGATAAGAAATGGACATTAACTGTGAACAATGTTGGTTCGATAAGGATTATAGTTTAATTCAGCTATAAATATTTCTTTATAAAAACTAAATTCTGTCAATGTAGAATCACTGTTACAATTATAAATCTTTTGGGGGATAAATGTAAATGAATGAGTGAGTTTTATAAATCCTGTCTTACATGCCTGAGAAGCCAATGACCACATCAAACTTAGAGGTCCCTTGGAAGATCAAAAATATAGGTCTGAAAGAAGGTACTTAACACAGATTTGTGTACTAACTCCATAACTCTCTTACCTTTGAAAGGTTTTTCAAAATCACCAAGGAAAATATCAAGAGATGCTGACTACATAGAAGTGGAAAACTTTGGTTTTATGGATTTTATTGGGCATAAAATAAACTAAAAAAAAATCTATTTATTTATTTAAAGTTTCTTTATTTTGAGAGAGATAGAGACAGCGCAGGTGGGGGAGGGGCAGAGAGAGAGAGGGAGAGAGAGAATCCCAAGCAGGCTCTGTACTGTCAGTGCAGAGCCCAACATGGGACTTGAACTCACAAAACTGAGATTGTGACCTGAGCTGAAACCAAGAGTTGGACACTTAACTGACTGAGCCATCCAGGTGCCACAAACTAGGAAAATTTTTAAATGGAGTGAGGAAGGTCTTTCTAATTAAGATGTAAAAACCCAGAATTTATAAAAGTTGATAACATTTGCTAATAAAAAGACTCAGTACTTACACATGGAGAAAATACCATAAACAAAGGTTTTTTTAAATAAAAATGACAAAAACATTCAACTCAAGACAAAGTGTTCATTTCTTAGATAGTGAAGAATATCTACAATTTAATAAAACTATAACTCGAAAATAGTTCAAGGCTATAAAGAGAAATACAGAGTATCCATGTCTCTGGAAATGGAAACTATGTGTGTATATAACTTAGATAAATATATATCATGTGATACCTGCTTGTATATGCATATGCATAGAGTATATCTAGAGGCTTTATGAGAAGTTAGTTTCAGTGTTTATGCCAGGTAGGGGACTGGATGGCTGAAGGAGATGAGAGGAGGAATTACTCCTTACTTTCAAATCTTTATCCTTTGGTATTTTTCCATTGCATATTCGATACTATGTCTATATGTATATATACACATGTGTATAAAAGCCTAAGAACAATATTTAGAGAACAAATTGACAATATTTTTTATGATAACAATGAGCTCATGCAAGTTAACAAAAACAAGACTGTTATAGATAGAAGTAAGCAAGCACACATGAACAAATAGTGAAAAAGGAAAACAGAATGAATAAATAAACATACAAAACTGTGTTCAATCTCAGTAGTAATCAGAATGAAGCTGAGTTATAACCTCTTAGGAAGTCATTCCTAAGCACCTAAAATCAAGGTAAGCACCATTTCTGTGTGTTTCTGGCACCTGGCCTTGTGGTTCTTATCTCATCTCCACCGTAATTACTAGGTTATGTGTTGATGTTTTCTGTCTCTACTTTTGCAAGTTCTTTGAGGTTAGAGAGTGTGTCTTTTTTTTTTTTTTAATGTTTGTTTATTTTTGAGAGAGAGAGCATGAGCGGGGAAGGAGTAGAGAGAGAGGGAGACAGAATCCAAAACAGGCTCCAGGCTCTGAGCTGTCAGCACAGAGCCTGAGGCGGGGCTCAAACTCAAACTGTGAGATTATGACCTGAGCTGAAGCTGGACACTCAACCGACTGAGCCACCCAGGTGCCCCAGAGAGAGCACAGGAGATTCTGTTACTCCTGACATCCATAATGGGGAAGGCCAGGAGGGTCTTGAAGAGGTCTTTACCAGAGCAGAGGCTTCTTCTGTGCTTTTAGACTTTTGTCTTGAGGTGTTTCAGGTCCTAAACGGTTCTTAAGATTTCTTGGCAGTTTATGATCTTCAGGATCTTCTGTTTACCAAGTAGATATGCAAATGTTTGCATATTTCACCCTTTCCACTTACTCCTTTGCAGAGCATATGAAAAAAAAAATTTTTTTTATCCTTAGAGAAGTAGGACGCTATTGAAGGATTCTAAGCAGAGGAGTGACAGGGCCAGTATGCTTTTAGATTAAAATGACATCTCTCACAGTAGTGTAGAGAAGGGAGTGGACAGAAGGTTACAAGAAGCCTACTTTAGGAGGCTATTTTAGTAAGTCAAGAAAGAAGATGTAGCTTATACTAGGATGGAGAGAAATGGGTTGATTGAAGAGATATTTAAAAGCTAAAAATCAGAGAGTAGTGGTGATTTGGAAATGGTGGTGATGGGGAGAGAGTTGTAAAAGAAACATTCTAGGTCTCTAGCTTATGCAACTCAACTGGAGGTAGCCTCGTTCATTGTGGTTACGGAACTCTAGAGAAGAGCCAGGCCCTGGCAGAGTGTGTGTGTGTGTGTGTGTGTGGACTGTGGCCCTGGTTTGGGACAATTTGAATGTGTGGTGACTTTGAGATACTCCAGCAGAGATGTCAGTTCCACACATCCTCATTTACTGTTCAACAACTAATCTCCTTGTTCTCTAAGGTCTCAGAGTGGTCTGCACTAGAGATCTGATTCAGGAATCAGAGGTATTGAAACAGTAATTGAGACTGTGGATGTAGTGAAGATTGCCTCGGGAGAGGGTAACAAAATAAACAAGGGGAGGGTGAAGTTAAGAAGAATAAACTAGCAAAGGAAGCAGAGAAGGAGCTGTCAGGGGTAGGAGGAAAACTAAAGAGTGTGGGATCATACAAGCCAAGCAGACATGTTTCAAAAAGGAAAAAGTGGTCAGCTGTGGTGAATACTGATAAGACATTGAGCAAGAGCAAGATAAAATTAATGTGTTAATTAGTGTATTGTTAAATGAGAGGATGTGGGGTTTTGAAAATGTTATGGCAATTGGACAGGGAAATTTGGAGACATATTTGAACTGTTAAAAAGTGAATTATGTTTGGGGGCGCCTGAGTGGCTCAGTTGGTTAAGCTTCCGACTTCATCTCCGGTCATGATCTCATAGTTTGTGAGTTCAAGCCCCACATCAGGCTCTGTGCTGACATCTCAGAGCACGGAGCCTGCTTCAGATTCTGTGTCTCCTTCTCGCTCTGTCCCTCCCCCTCTCACACTCTGTCTCTCTCAAAAATAAATAAACCATTTTAAAAAGTGAATTATGTTTGCTTTAAGCTGGATATTAATTAAATTCTTTGGGTTGCAAATAACAGAAACCCAACTCAGTTTCCTTTAAACAAAATAAATAACTTTTTGCCTTAGGGCATTGAAATGTCCAGATAGGAGTGGCCTCTGGCACAATTGAATCCAGGGGCTCAAACGATATCATTAACTATGTCTTTCTATTTCTGTCTCTCTCAGCTCTGCTTTTCTTTAAGGAAAGATCTCTTCTGGTGGTCCCTGGTAACTTTGGGCTTTTCTTATCCTTCCAATCCTAATGGAAAGAGTTCCTCCTTTCCAGTTCTAGCAAAAATCTCAGGATTTGCTTGGATTGTACGAATTTGTATCATGTGCTTATTCATAAACAAGTCACTTTGGTCAGAAGCAATCAGATATGCTGCCAGGCCAGGCCTGAGTCACCTGCTCAGCCCTGGAGCTGGGCCAGGTAAGGAAGTAGTCTAATCTGAATCACATGGGCTGTGAATAAGGGAGAAGTGATTACCCAAAGGAAAATCAAGATGTGTTCCCAAAATAAGGAAAAATGTGTGCTAGGCAGGCAGAAACAGCAGACACCTATTTCAGCTGTAAAAGTAACCTTTGGCCCAATATTTTTGGATACCTGCTTTGTGATATACTTTGTAAGTAATCTTTTGGCTGAAAGGATGATTGGGTCTATGTGTTATTGTAACTTACAGAAAGAGCCCCTGGATTTGATTCTTATGGCTAGAGAAATGTTGAAATTATCTTGTTGCGTGTGCTCCTGTGTTTGGGGAGCTGAATAATAACTAATCTTAAAGACACATTGAGATCAACAAACATATGAAAAGATGCTCACCATCACTAATTACTAGAGAAATGCATATCAAAACCACACTGAGATACCACCTCACACCCGGATGGCTACTATAAAACAACAACAACACAAACAGAAAATAACAGATGTTGATGAGGATGTGGAGAAATTGAAACCCATGTGCACTGTTGGTGTGTTGATTATAAAATGGTGTTAACTGCTATGGAAAACAATATCATGATTCCTCAGAAAATTAATAGACCTACCATATGATCTAGAAATCCCACTTCTGGGTATATAGCCAAAAGAATTGAAAGTAGGGTCTCGAACAGATATTTGTACACCATGTTCATACCACCATGATTCACAGTGAGCAAAAGATGGAAGCAACCTGACTGTCCATTGACAAATGAATGGATAAAATGGGGTATATACATACAGTGGAATGTTATTCATCCCTAAAAAGGAAGAAAATTGTGATATAAACTACAACATAAATGAATCTTGAGGACATTATGCTAGGAGAAATAAACCAGTCAGAAAAAGTTAACTTACATGACTCCACTTATGTGAGGTACCTAGAATAGTCAAATTTATAGAGACAAAATAGAATGGTGGTTACCAAGGGCTGGGTGAGGGAGAATGAGAAATTGTTGTTTGATGGGTTCAGAGTTTCAGTTTTGCGAGATATAAAAGTTCTGGAGATCTGTTGCACAGCAATGTTGAATGTATTGAATACCACTGGACTGTGCACTTAAAAATAGTTAAGATGATAAATTTTATGATACATATTTTTATCCTAATTAAAAAATTTTTTAAAAACACATTGATGAATCAACAAATTACAGATGTTCCTTAAGGACTAACTTACTACATTTTGAAATAAGGACTGATGCACCTAGCCAAAGGCAAGGGGATCTTAGGGGTTGAACATATCAAAAGCTGTCCGCTAGCACCACCATCACTGCCACCCCTGCTTCATTTTGCCTGGATATGACTCTGAAATACGTGGTGCTACTTGCAGTGGAATTGGTAGATTTGTCTGATCCATAATTTAATGTACTTTTCCCCAGTCTTCTTTTAAATAGTCCACCTGTATTATGTGTTATCAGTAACTACCTTTTAAAAGAGTACTTTTAATGTAGTGTCTAGGAATTTGTAATTTTTCATTATATTTGTTTGAGAAGTGCACACTTTTTATGCCATTGGACATTTTTAATTCATTCAAAAAACATAGGGGCACCTGGGTGGCTCAGTCGGTTAAGCGTCCGACTTCAGCTCAGGTCACGATCTCACAGTCCGTGAGTTCAAGCCCCGCGTCGGGCTCTGGGCTGATGGCTCAGAGCCTGGAGCCTGCTTCCAGTTCTGTGTCTCCCTCTCTCTCTGCCCCTCCCCCGTTCATGCTCTGTCTCTCTCTGTCTCAAAAATAAATAAACGTTAAAAAAAATTAAAAAAAAAAACATAAGTGCCTATTGAATATTATTAGTTTTTAAATATTTTTTAATGTTTGTTTTTGAGAGACAGAGCATGAGTGGGGGAAGTGCAGAGAGAGAGTGAGACACAGAATCTGAAGCAAGTTCCAGGCTTTGAGCCTGACACAGGGCTTGAACCCAGGCACCATGAGATCATGACCGGAGCTGAAGTTGGACGCTTACCTGACTGAGCCACCCAGGCACCCCTGAATATTAGTTTTTTAAATTGGGGGCACCTGGGTGGCTTAGTCAATTGAGCCACTGACTCTTGATTTTAGCTTGGGTCATGATCCCAGGGTCTGTCTCTGTCTCTCTCTCTAAAATAAATTAAAAAAAATAAAATTGAAGTAGAGTTGATATACAATATTTTGTTAGTATCAGATGTACAACATAGTGATTCAACAATTATATATATTACAAAATGCTCACCACAATAAGTGTAGTTACCATCTATCACCATACGAAGTTACTACAATATCATTGACGATATTTCCTATGCCGTGCTTTTCATTCCTGTGACTTATTTATTTTGTAATTGGAAATTTGTACCTCTTAATCCTCTTCACCTATTTTGCTTATACCCCCCAAACTCCTCCCGTTGCAACCACTAGTTTGTTCTTAGCACCTATAGGTCTGTTTCTGTTTGTTGGTTTAGAGTCCACATATAAGTGAAATCATATGGTATTCATCTTTCTGTGTCTAATTTCCCTTAGTATAATATCCTGTGTTCCATCCCTGTTGTTACACATGGCAAGATCTCATTCTTTTTTATGGCTGTGTAATATACCATTATGTATATTTACCACATCTCTCTCCATTCATCTATTGATGGACATTTAGGTTTCTTTCACATCTTAGATATTGTAAATAATACTGCAATAAATATAGAGGTGAATGTATCTTTTTGAATTAACATTTTTGTTTTCTTTGGGTAATTATAATTACTAGATCACATGGTAGGTCTGTTTAATTTTTTTAGGAACTTCCATACTGTTTTCCACAGTGGCTGTATTGGATTAGAATCCCCACCAAACATGCACAAGGGTTCCTTTTTGCCACATCTTTGCCAACACTTGTTATTTCTTGTACTTTTATTCCAGCCAGTCTAACAGATGTGAGGTGATATCTCATTGTGGTTTTGATTTGCATTTCCCTGATGATGAGTGATGCTGAACATCTTTTCATGTATCTATTGTCCATCTTCTTTGGAAAAATGTCTATTCAGGTCCTCTGCCCATTTTTAATTGGATTATTTGGGTTTTGGTGTTGAGTTGTGTAAGTTCTTTATATATTTTGGAGGTTAATCCCTTATTGGATATATCAGATTAAAATATCTTCTCTCATTCTATAGGTTGCCTTTTTGTTTTGTTGATGGAAAAAGTTTGACATAGTCCCAATTATTTATGCTTGATTCCCTTGCTTGGGAAGTCAGGTCTGGAAAAATATTTCTAAGGCTGATGTCCAAGAGGTTACCACCTATGTTTTCTTTTAGGAGTTTTGTGGTTTCTGGTCTCACGTTTAGGTCTTTAATCCATTTTGAGTTTATTTTTGTATATGGTGTAAGAAAGTAGTCTAGCTTCATTCTTGTTCACGTAGCTGCCCAGTTTTTCCAGCACCATTTACTGAAGCATGTCCTTTCCCCGTGGCATAGTCTTGCCTCCTTTGATCATAGATTAATTGACTTTAAAAACGTGGGTTTATTTTTGGGCACCCTATTCTGTTTCATTGATCTATGTGTATGTTTTTGTGTCGGTACCATACTATTTTGATGACTACAACTTTGTAGTATGTTTTGAAATCTGGGCTGGTGATACCTCTGGCTTTGTTCTTTCTGAAGATTGCTTTGGCTATCTGAGATCTTTTGTGGTTACATACAATTTTAGGATTATTTGCTCTAGTTCTGTGAAAAGTACTGTTGGTATTTTGATGGAGATTGCATTGAATCGATAGATTGCTTTTGGTAGTATGGCAATTTAAACAATATTAATTCTTCTGATCCATGAACATGGTATATCATTCCATCTGTTTGTGTCTTCTTTAATTTTTTTCATTCTTGTTTTATAGTTTTCAGAGCACAGGTCTTTCACCTCCTTGGTTAAGTTTATTCCTAGGTATTTTATCGTTTTGGGTACAATTGCAAATGGGATTGTTTTCTTAATTTCTCTTTCTGCTACTTCATTATTAGTGTATAGAAGTGCAACTGACTTCTGTGTATTTTGATTTTGTATCTTGCAATTTTACTGAATTCATTTATTATTTCCAATAGTTTTTTGGTAGAGTCTTTAGGGTTTTCTGTGTATAGTATTATATCATCTGCAAATACTGATGGTTTACTTTTTTCTTGCCAATTTGGATGCCTTTTTTTTTCCTTGTCTGATTGCTGTGACTAGGACTTCTAGTACTGTGTTGAATAAAAGTGGCAAGAGTGGGCCTCCTTGTCTTATTCCTTATCTTAGAGGAAAAGCTTTCATCTTTTCACCATTGAATATGATTGATGTTAGCTGTGAGTTTGTCATATATGGCCTTTATCATGTTGCGGTATGTTCCCTTTAAACCACTATTGAGAGTTTTCATCATGAATGGATGTTGCATTTTGTGAAATACTTTCTCTGCATCTATTGAGATGATCATATGATTTTTCTTTTTTGTTATGTTAGTGTGGTATATTATGTTGATTGATTTGCAAATACTGAACCATCTTTATATCCCCAGAATAACTCCCACTTGATTGTGGTGAATGATCCTTTTAATGTAGTTTGTTAATATTGAGGATTTGAGGATTTTTGCGTCTGTGTTCATTGGGGATATCGGTCAGTAGTTTTTATTTTTTGTTTCTGTTATTTGCATGGTGTGTCTTTTTCCATACTTTCACTTTTAGTTTGTATGTGTCTTTATTATTTTTTTAAGTAGGCTCCATGCCCACTGTGGGGCTTGAACTCATAACCTTGAGATCAAGAGTTGCATGCTCTTGGGGTGCCTGGGTGGCTCAGTTGGTTAAGCGTCCAACTTCAGCTCAGGTTATGATCTCGCGGTTTGTGAGTTTGAGCCCCGCATCAGGCTCTGTGCTGACAGCTCAGAGCCTGGAGCCTGCTTCAGATTCTGTGTCTCCCCCTCTCTTTGCCCCTCCCCTGCTCACATTCTGTGTCTGTCTCTCAATAATAAATACATGTTAAAAAATTTTTTAAAATAAAGGGGGTTGCATGCTCTACCAACTGAGCCAGCCAAGCACCCCTTGTATGTATCTTTAGGTCTGAAGTGAGTCTCTTGTGTGCAGCATATAGATTAAGTCTTGCTGTTTTTTTGTTTTTTGTTTTAAATCCATTCAGTCACCCTGTGTCTTTTAATTATTCAGACCATTTACATTTAAAGTAATTACTGATAGGTCTGTACTTACCACCATTTTGTTATTGTTTTCTGATTGTTTTTATAGTTCTCTGTTCTTCATCTCTTGCTGTCTTGCCTTATGATTGATGACATTCTGTAGTGTTATGCTTGGCTTTCTTTCTCTTCGTTTTTTGTGTATGTATTAGGTTTTGGGTTTGTAGTTACCATGAGTTTCATATGTAGGATCCTAAGTAGATAGCAGTTTATATTAAGTTGATAGTCATTTAAGTTTGAACACACTCTTAAAGGACTTCTTTTTTACTTCCTCCTTCATGTCTTTGTATATGTTGTCATATTTTACATCTTTTTATTCATAATTTTCTTCTAATTATGGCCTTTTCTTTTCCATTTAAAGAAGTCCCTTTAGCCTTTCTGGCAAGGCCCATTTAGTGGTGATGAACTCCTCTTAACTTTTGTCTGGGAGACTCTTTATGTGTCCTTCCATTCTGAATGATAACTTCACCAGATATTCTTGGTTTTGGTTTTTTCTTTTCAGATCTTTAAGTATATCATGCCAACTCCTTTCTGGCCTGCAGTGTTTCTGCAGAAAAATCAACTGATAACTTTGTGGTATTTCCTTTGTACTTAATGTTTTGTTTGTTGCTTAAAATTCTTTTTTTAAAAAAACTGTTTTGGGGCACCTGGGTGGCTCAGTCAGTTGAGCATCTGACTTTGGCTCAGGTCATGATCTCACGGTTAGTGAGTTCAAGCCCCACATCAGGCTCACTGCTGTCAGCATGTCAGCACAGAGCCGGCCTCGGATCCTTTGTCCCTCTCTCTCTGCCCCTCCCCTGCTTATACTCTGTTCTCTCAAAAAATAAAAATATTTAATAAATAATTTTTAAAAGTTTTAATTTTTTTTTAATTATTTATTTTGAGGGGAGCCCAGTGCAGGACTTGAACTCATGAACCGTGAGATCATGACCTGAGCTGAGACCAAGAGTTGCTTAACCAACTTAGCCACCCAGGCGCCTCTAAAGTTCTCTCTTTACCTTCAACTTTTGACACTTTGATTTGCATGTGTTGTGGTGGAGACCTCCTTGGGTTCATCTTGTTTGGAACTCTCTGTGATTCCTGAATCTTGATGTCTGCTTTCTTCACTTGGTTAGGGAAATTTTTAGCTATCATTTCTTCAAATAAGTTTTCTGCCCCTTTCTGTCACTCTTCTCCTTCTGGGACCCATTTAATGCAAATGTTTGTTCACTTGATGTTATCCAAAGGATCCTTTGCTATCCTCATTTTTAAAGTTCGTTTTATTTATTTTGAGAGAGAGAGAGAGAGAGAGCCGAAGTTGGGGGAGGGGCAGAGAGAGAGAGAGAGAGAGAGAGAAAGAGAGAGAATCGCAAGCAGGCTCCATAGTACCAGCACGGAGCCTGATGCAGGGCTCAAACCCATGAACCACAAGATCATGACCTGAGCCAAAATCAGACACTCAACTGACTGAGCCACGCAGGCATCCCAGCTATCCTCATTTTTAAAAATGATCTTTTTTTGCTGTTTAGCTTAGATTCTTTCCATTGCCTTTTCTTCCAGATTGCTAATCTGTTCTTCTATATCCACTAATCTGTTGATTCCCCCTACTGGATTTTTCATTTCAGTTATTGTATTTTTCAGCTGATTGGTTCTTTTAATATTTTGTATATCTTTGTTGAAGTTCTCACTGAGTTTACTCTTCTCTGCAGTGTTGTGAGCATCTTTATGATCGTTAAACTCTTTATCAGACATATTGCCTATCTCTGTTTCATTTAGTTATTTTTCTGGAGTTTTGTCTTATTCTGTCACATGGGGCATATTCTTCTGTCTCCCCATTTTATTTAACTTTGTTTTTGTTTCTATAAATTAAGCAAAACAGCTACTTCTAAACTTGAAGGAATGGTCTTGTGTATGGTGATTCTCCATGTAGACTGTGTGCCTGGTGACTTTGGCTGGTTGGCTGGAGCTGTGTCTGGTGTGGACCAGGGGTTCTGGGTCACTCCATGCTGGGCCACCCTAGTGAGATGGCCAAAGATGAAGTGGGTGTGGGCTGGGGTGGTCCTGGGGTTCTTTGAGCACAGCTGAACCTGAAATAGGTAAGCTAGAGTATCCTGGGGTTCTCCACATAGAGAGTGACCTGAAAGGACAGCTGGAGCCAAGGCAGGGTGACTGCAGAGATCTCAGGGTGCTCCACACTGGGATTGCCCTCACAGGACAGCTGTAGTTGAAGTAGGTATGGACTAGTGTGGTCCTGGAGCTCTTCCTACAGAGGGTACCCTGGGAGGACAGCTGAAGCTGAAATGGGTGCAAGTTGAAATGTTCAGGGTTCTCAGTGCAGGGGGTGCCCTGGTGGGGCAATTAAAGCTGAGACCTGCATGGGCTGGGGTGTCCTGGGGTGCTTTGTGCAGGGATGCCCCTGACCAGGGGTTCCTGGGCCCTCCACAAAGGGGCTATCCTGTCAGGGTGGATGAAACCAATACAGGCACAGGCTGAAGGTTCTCAGAGCATTCTGCACAGAGGGCACCCTGACACAGTGCATGGAGCTAAAGTAAGTGTGAGCCAGGGGGTCCCGGAGTCCTCTGCTCCAGGGATGCCCCAGCAAGCTGTCTGGAGCTGACGTGGTATGGGTCTGGAGTGTTGGAGTTTGTGCCTGTGTCACCTTGACATTGGCTGGAACTGTGAGTGCTGGCCAAGGGTGTCCTGATGTGTTGCACTGGGGCTGCCTTGATGGGATAGCTGGAGCCTGTGTGGGCTAGGGTCCTGGGGCATTAGATCTGGACCTTACTCCTGTCCACGCCCTCAAGTTGCAGAGGGGTGAGTAAACCATGGTGCTCACCAGCCCCTCCAACTTGGAGAGTGTCAGCAGCTCTTCAGCTGTTTGGCAGAGTTCTAGGGCTGGATCTTTTATATTCTAGTTGTTCTTTTAAATTATGGCTCTTTTTCTGTGCCCCAAGGCAGGAAAATCTGCTTATGGCTTTTCAGTGCTGTCCCTCCCCATTGCAGTTTGCAGCATTTGGGGTGGGGGTTCCTTTGTTACCACATCTCCATCTCTTCCTCTTCTCCATGTGGTCTCTCTTTGGTTGTGCAGAAACTGTTGAGTCAGCCCTCAGTTCTTCTTCAAGAGGAATTACTCTATAAATAGGTATCGATTTGGTGTGTCTGTGCCAGATGTGAGTTTAGGATCTTCCTATATTGCCATCATTGACCAGAACCTCTAGTTTCATCCTTTGGTATATAGCTTTCCAGTTTCCCCCCAACACTATCTGTCTATCTATCTATCTATCTATTTAATGTATTCTTTAGATGTATATTTTACTTAGTACATTTCACAGTATTCAACCCCTCATAAACATTTTGCAGTGATATCTATTCAATCCTGATGTGAAGTATAGGATTCCAGTTGATTCAAAGGGTATGATTCCTCTTTTCACTCATGCCCAGCACCATTTATTGAAGATACTCTCTTTTTCCCATTGTATATTCTTACCTCCTTTTTAGTAGATTAGTTGACCATATAAACATGGGTTTATTTTGGGGCTCTCTATTCCGTTCTGTTGACCTGTGTGTCTCTTTTTGTGCCAGTACCATACTCTTGGTTACTATAGCTTTGTAGTATATCTTGAAGTCTGAGATTGTGATACCTCCAGCTTTGTTCTTTATTCTCAAGTTTTCTTTGGCTATTCAGGGCCTTTTGTTGTTTCATACATATTTAATTATTAGTTTTTATAGTTTTGTGAAAAATGCTGTCGGTATTTTCATAGGGATTGTATTGAATATATAGATTGCTTTGGGTGGTATGGACATTTTAACATTATTTTTCCAATCCATGAGCATGGGATATCTTTCCATTTGTCTGTGTCATCTTTTACTACTAAGCCACAAAAAAGGATGAGATGCTACCATTTGTGACAACAGGTATGGACCTAGAGGGTATTATGCTAAGTAAAATAAGTCAGAAAGAGAAAGACAAATACATGATTTCACTTATATGTGGAATCTAAAAATATAGAACAAATGAATAAACAAACAAAAAGCAGAATCAGACCTATAGTTACAGAGAGCAAACTGATTGTTGCAGGGGGGAGGTTGTGGGAGGATGGGCAAAATGGGTGAAGAGGAGTGGGACATACAGGCTACTAGTTATGGAATGAATAAGTCACAGGAATAAAAGGTACAGCATGGGGAACATAGTCAATGGTATCGTAGTAGTGTCGTATGGTGACGGAGGGTTGCTCCACTTGCAGTGAGGAAAGCGTTAAGTAGAGAGTCGTTGTACACCTGAAATTAATGTAACATTTTGTGTCAACTATACTCAGATTTTTAGGAATAGAGAAAATAACATTAGGAATGAAAAGAGGTATATCACTGTAGAGTCTACAGACATTAAAGAGGTAAAAGAGGATATTTTTTTTTTAATTTTTTTTTTCAACGTTTATTTATTTTTGGGACAGAGAGAGACAGAGCATGAACGGGGGAGGGGCAGAGAGAGAGGGAGACACAGAATCGGAAACAGGCTCCAGGCTCCAGGCTCCGAGCTATCATCAGCCCAGAGCCCGATGCGGGGCTCAAACTCCCGGACCGCGAGATCGTGACCTGGCTGAAGTCGGACGCTTAACCGACTGCGCCACCCAGGCGCCCCAAAGAGGATATATTTTTAATATCTTTATTTCATGCCATTTGATTGTTTGGATAAAATGCACAAGTTTCTTGAAAAAATACAACTTACCAAAGCTAACAGAAGAATGAATAGAAAATCTGCATAATACAATGTCTATTAAGAAAACTGATTCCATTATTTAAACCTTCCTACAAAGAAAACCTCAAGCTGTATAACTTATCTGGTGAATTCTTTCAGATATTTAAGGAAGAAACACCAGTCTTGCAAAACTCTTCTAGAAAGCAGAAAAGGAGGGAGTAATACCTACCTCTTCTTGTAAGAAGGAAGTTATAGAATAATTTGCAAGGAAGGAAAATTGCAGGCCAGTCTCTTAGTGACTTTATTTATGGCGTAAAAGTCTTTAACACAATATTAGCAGATTGTATACATAAAAAAAGATAGTGTGTTACAGCAAAGTAGGTTTGTATCAAGTATGCAAGGGTAGTTTAATATTTAAAAATCAATGTATTTTACCACATTGACAGAAAATAGAAAAACTGTATGATCATTTTGATACATACAAACCTTTAAGCTTAGCATAAAAGGCCCTTTTCAAAGAACCTACCTCTGTCTGCAGCCTCCTCTCCTTGCATTGCCACGTATGCACAAATTCCTCCCACCATTTATGGAACAGTGTGCACTTTCTGTTATTTCTTGATTCTCTGCCTTGCTGCGTGTTGCACCACCTGCTTCTTTACCCAATAACTTGTTCTTCAAAAGGCAGTTTCCCCTCCCTTTATATATTCTGGATTTAAGTCCTTTGTCAGATATGTGTATTGTGAATATTTTCTCCCAGTTTATGGCTTACTTTTTAATTTTCTTAACATTGTCTTTCAAAGAGCTAAAGATTTAAAATTTTCATGAATTCTAATTTATGAACTATTGATTCTTCTATGGCTTGTACTTTTTGTGTCCTGTGCAAGAACTCTTTGCCTACCCCAGGGTTGCAAAGATTCTTCCCTGTATTTTATTTTAGAAGTTTTATAGTTTTAGCTAGTATGTTTAGGCTTAGGATTTATTTTCAGTTAATTTTTGTGTATAGAATGAGGGTAAGAGTCAAGGTTTATTTTTCTCCCAAAATAAGTAATTTTGTAGTCCCAGTACTTTCTTCAGTGAGTTACTGTGGCACTTTTATTGAAATCAATTGCCTGTGCATGTAAGGGTCTGTTTCTGGACTCTATTCTGTGACAAGGATCTATATTCTTAATCTTATGCCAAAATCTTGTTGTGTTTATTACTCTAATTTTATAATACTCTTGAAGATGGTGGTGTAAGTCTTCCAACTTTGTCTGTTTTCAAGCTTGTTTTAGCTAGGCTAGGTCCTTTGCATTTCTGTATGAATTTTAGAATCTGCTTATTAATTTCTAAAAATTTCTGAAAGATTTTAATTGGGATTTCACTATATCTGTATATCAACTAGGAGAGAATTGAATCTTAATAATATCATAATCCAGTCTGTGAACATGTATATCCCTCCATTTGCTTAGAGCTTAGTTCATTTGTTATCCAATTATGAAGTATCACAGTCCTGTACTACCTACTTCCCATTGTTTGAAAATAGCTGTTTCTAATAGTTTGTCCTGTTTTCTAGTTGTTTATGGCAGGAGTATAATTTTTGACCCTCTTACTCTTTCTTGGCCAGAAATTGCATCCTAGCTTTTGAATCTCCTCAAATCATCCTATAAAAATAGATCAAATAAGACTACAAAGCCAAAGACCCATGGATAACATCTACAACAAAACTAGGTGACTAGGCGTTTCTTTGACCCTCCAAATATGAATGGGGGAGGCTAAATCACTGACAGCTGAAGATCTGTGTGATACTACCATCAGTGCAGGAGGAAACAGGGAGGCAGCCTAGCTTATGATACATGTTCAGTGAATTGAAACAGCAAATCTATTTGAATTTGTGAGTTTCAAATGATACTTAAAAAAAAAAAAAAATCCCCTCATTGTTGTTATTGGAGTATACCAAGGAACCATCTTATTATTTTGAAAGCTGACAGATGAAAGAAGCAAGCATTTATCCTCCCTTTTCTGTTTTTACCTAGAGTGACAAAGTAGTTGATTAGGCAAAGTTTCTCTTTGCTGATGTACTTCAGTTCATAAATGAGTGAAGAATGAATGGAAAACTAACACATCACTTTGCAACCACTGATGAAATTAGTGGGTCTGGGCAGGGATGGTCAATGGCTGCTAATTCACAAAAAGGAAGAGAAGACATTCCTACAGAATCACACATGGCCATCTAGGAGGTAGTCTCACAAAATCTGAAGAAAAAAAAATCCGAACTGAATCTGATCAAGCTTACTGGTCCACCAGTTTACCAATCACAATTATGTATTACAATCACGTATTAAATCACAATCATTTATTAAAAGACACCATAGGGATACAATAGCAAAATTTAGTGAGGACAACTCTAGAGTAGGATTTGGCAAACTTTGGCCCATGGGACAGATCTGGCCCATTGCCTGTTTTTGCATGGCTTATGAAGTAGGAATAGTTTTTACATTTTTAAATGGTTGAAAAAAATCATGAAATGTGAAAATTAAATAAAATTCAAAGTTCAGTGTCCACAAATAAAGTTTTGTTGGAACACAGCCATGTTCATTTGTTTATGTGTTGTCTGTGGCCACGTTCATGCTACAGTGGTAGAGTTGTAACTGCAACAGAGACTATAAAGCCTACAAAGCCTAAAATATTTCCTCACTGGCCCTTCACAGAAAAAAAATTACTGATCCCTGATCTAGAGGACTAATGACCCAGTTTCTTCAACAAAAAAATGTAAGGGAACAAAAGAGATAAAAGGAAGAACCAACAGTTTGAAAGACACTTAAGAAATGTACCAGTTACCACAAGATATTTGGATCCCTAATCAAAAAAAATCAGGATGGCTGGCTGGCTCAGCATGCGACTCTTGATAGTGGGGTTGTGAGTTTGAGCCCCATGTTGAATGTAGAGTTTACTTAAAAATAGTCTTGTAAAAAAAAAAAATAGAGAAATGTGAACATTGACAAATATATTTGATATTAAGGAATTGTTCATTTTTAAAGTTATGATAACCATTTTGTGGTTATGTTTTAGGAAGAGTCCATAGCTTTTAGAGGTATATTCTGAAATATTTACAGAATATTACAGAATATCTGGAATTGATTCAGAATAATCTGAGGAGTGGGAGTTATTGGGTGTGGGTGTAAAAGATTGGCCATGTTATGAAAATTGTTGAGACTGAAAGATGAGTGCATGATGGTTCATTATACTATTTTACTGTTTAGTGTTGTGAATGTCTGAAAATCCACGTTACAGACTTAAAAATAAATCAGTTATTTCAAAATAGAAATTTTTAAAAAATTGATTCAAGAGCCATATCCTCTGGGCCTTGTAATCTAATGCCTCTTTTCTGTGCTTCTGCAGAAACATGGGATTTACCACATTGATTGTTACTGTTAAATGATTGTTTGATTTCCCTATGAGTCGCTGAGGGCAGGGGTCATGTGTTATTTGACTTTGATGCCTAGTGCTAATCATAGGACCTGGCACATAATAGATTTTTCATTAATATTTTTGGAACAAATTGTGACACTTCATAGCATATTTGATTTCTAGATGTTAAAGATTTCAAAATATAGTAACTCCTATTTTATTGACATTATTCATTAGTTTTTATTTGCTATATGCCTTCCAAACAGCCTGTGTTTCAGTATGAAAGCAAACTGTTTATAGCTCTTATAAATAAGGAAAAATATAACTCTAAAGTAAGTTACAGAATGGGCATGTTCATTTGAACTGTCTCAGTCTGAGACATGATATGGTTTGTTTATCTTCATGCTAAGTGTGGAGTAGTTCCTTCCAAATAAGACAATTATTTATTCTGTAGGCACAAAATTGTATATTTCTGAATGTAGGGGAAACATCCACATTCAAATGTAAGTTAAAAATCTAATCATCAAGGAATGCAAATTGGTGCACGCATTACGGAAAACAGTATGGAAGTTCCTCAAATGAAGATAGAGGGACTTACAGGAGTAGATGTAGGGCAGGGTAGGAGGGTCCTAAGCTCACCTTGTCCCATGGAAATGCCTAGATAACACCCACATTGGTGTAAACAACCCAGAAAATGACCCAAAGTCTGGCAGAATAGATTCTCCATAGCTAAATGTAGAGAAGAGAGGCCACATCATAAAGGATAGGAAGGGTGGAGACACAGTTGGGAACCAAACTAACCTGTGAGACTATCTGCGGAAGGGAGGGATGCTGTTGGCACAGAGAGGGGAGAGGAGCAGACCCCACACCAGGGACCCTGGGCATAGATAGGGACCTGTGCTGAGAAGATGAATTTCCATAACATTTGGCTTTGAAATCCAGAGGGGCTTAATTTTGTGAGTTCTGACAGTCAATGGAGCTTAACACCTAGAACTTTAAAAATAAGCAAGGGGTGCCTGGTGGCTCATTCAGTTGAGCATCTGACTCTTGATTTAGGCTCAGGTCATGACCTCATAGTTTGTGAGTTCAAGTCCTGTGTCAGGTTCCTTGCTGGCATTGTGGAGCCTGCTTGGGATTCTCTGTCTCTTTCTGACCCTCCCTGCTTGTTCTCTCTCTTTCTGCCTCTCTCAAAATAAATAAATTAAAAAATTGTTAAAAAAAAATGTTTTTAAAGACACCAAAAAAAAAAAAAAATCCCAAGGATGGACCTTGTTAGACTCAGAGGGCATTAGGAAACTGAGTCCTCACCCTTAAAGAGCACAACAAACAGTTCCACTGAAATATAGCATAGAAGCAGCAGTTTGAAGAACACCTGGGTGGGATGTAAAATGGGAGGGAAATTTATTTACCAATCTCAAAACGTGTTGGAGGGACAGAGACGTTTAGGAGACTTTTCTAAGAGCAAGAGCTAATGGTGCCATTTCCCTCCTATTCACCCCAGCCTAGATACATGGACACATGAAGGGACCAGTGTAGCATGAACACTCTCCACATAGTTTGTTAATAGCATGCCCTGTCCCCTTGCTCTTCTGCAGGCCTGCCCCCCCCCAACCCATCCTCAGCAGTTCTCCAAAGCAGCTACAGGTCCCTTCTCATAGCCCACCTGCGCAAACTTTGCTAACACTGTGTACCCTGTCCCCATGTTTTGTGAGCCTCCAACCCACCCTCAGCAGAAGTTCAAAGTGGTGCCACAAGTGTAGCAGAGTATAAGCAGCCCTGACAGGGCCAGTACCACTCCAAAATGACACCTACCCTGGAGAGAGAGGAAGATAACCACATATACCAGTTCATAGCCCCAGCAGTGTGCTGAGAAGACATCTGGTCTGACCGTAGGCCCTGCCCATCGATGAAAGCTTCCTGGGGCACAACACAGGAAGAGTGGCCTGAAGTTCACTGTGACCACAGCTCTGAAAGATGCCTGGTCTGATCCAACTCAAGCCCCAGGTGCTCCCATACTGGCCCACTGACAACACAGGGATCAAACCCTCCCCACACAGGCAGAGAGAGCCACTGAAGACAACTGGACTAAAAGCAAAAGTGGCTTAGCCACAACAGTAGGACACCCATGCAACACATATAGGAGACACCCCTACAGTGCCAGTTTCTGGTGAACAAGGAACATTGCGCTGCAGGGCACTACAGGACTTCTTCATAAAGCTACTACTTACTTCTTTTTTTAAGATTTTATTTTTAAGTAATTCCACACTCAGTATGGAGCTTAAATTCACAACCCTGAGATCAAGAGTCACATGCTTCACCAGCTAAGCCAGCCAGGCCCCCAATGCCACTACTTTCAAGAGCTGAAGACATAGCTGACTTTCCTAACACATAGAAACAGACACAGAGAGTTAGGCAAAATGAGGAGGCAGAGAAATATGTCCCAAATGAAAGAACAGGACAAAAATCACAGCAAGAGATTGGGACACCTGGGTGGCTCAGTTGGTTAAGCGTCTGACTTCAGCTCAGGTCATGATCTTGCAGTTTGTGAGTTCAAGCCCCGCATTGGGCTTTGTGCTGACAGCTCAGAGCCTGGAGCCTGCTTTGGATTCTGTGTCTCCCTCCCTCTCTGCCCCTTCCCTGCTCATGCTCTGTTTCTCTCTGTCTCTCAGAAATAAATGAACATTAAAGAAAATTTTTTTTGAATCACAGCAAGAGTGTTAAACAAAATGGAGATAAGTAGTATGCTTGATAGAGAATTTAAAGTAATGGTCATAAAGATACTCAATGGACTTAAGAAAAGAGTGGAAGACCTCAATGAGACCCTCAACAAAAAAACAGAAAACATAAAAAAGAATCAGAGATGCAGAACTCAGTAACTGAAATTAAAACTACACTAGATGGAATAAATAGTAGACTAGAGGAAGCAGAACAGATCTGCAATCTGGAGGACACAGTAATGGAAAGCAATCAAGTTGAACAAGAGAAAGAAAAAAGGGTAATAAAAAATGAGAATATATTAAGGGAACTCTGACACCATCAAGCATAATAACATTCCTATTATAGGGATCCCAGAAGGAGAAGAGAGAAAATGGAGCAGAAAATTTATTTGAAGAAAATTTCTCAAGTCTGGGGAAGGAAACTGATGTCCAGATCCAGGAGAAACAGAGATCCCCTAACAAAATCAACCCAGAGAGGTCCACAACAAGACACATAGTAATTAAAATGGCAAAAAGTAATGATAAAGAGAGAATTTTAAAAGCAGCAAAAGATAACAGTTACATACAAGGGAAGCCCCATAAGACTATCAGCTGATTTTTCAAAGAAACTTTGCAGGCCAGAAGGGAGTGGCATGATCTATTCAAAGTACTGAAAGAAAAAAAAAAAAAATCCTGCAACGAAGAATCTATCCAGCAAGGCTATCTTTTAGACTAGGAGAGATCAAGAGTTTCCCAAACAAAATTGAAGGAATTCATCACCACTAAACCAGTCTTACAAGATATGTTAAAAGGGATTCTTTGAGTGGAAAGGAAAGACCATAATTAGGAGTCAGAAAGGTAGGAAGCACAAAACGAGTAAAATTAAATATGTCAATAAAAATTAGGGGATTCACAAAATAAAAGGACATGAAGTATGACACCATATACCTAGAATGTGGAGGCAGTAGGAAGAGGAGCAAAAATTTAAGACTTTTAGAGTGGGTTCAAACTTAAGCAACCATCAACTTAATATAGACTCCTGTTTGCATAAGATGTAAACCTAATGGTAAACAGAAATCGAAAACCAATAGCAGGCAAAAATTAGAAAGGAATCTACATATATCACTAAAGAAAGGCAGCAAAACTGTGAAAGAGGAGAACAAGAGAAGAAAGGAGTAGAGAAAAATTACAAAACAACTACAGAACAAATAACAAAATGGCAATAAGTATGTACATATCAATAATTACTTTGATTTAATTTTTTAATGTTTATTTTTGAGAGAGTGTGTGAGTAAGGGAGGGGCAGAGAGAGATGGAGATAGAATCTGAAGCAGGCTCCAGGCTGTCAGCACAGAACCCGATGTGGGGCCTCAAACTCACTAGCCATGAGTTCATAACCTGAGCCTAAGTCGGACATTTAACCAACTGAGCCACCCAGGTACCCCTATCAATAATTACTTTGAGTTTAAATGGACTAAATGCTCCAATCAAAAGATACAGTGTAACGGAATAGATAAAAAAGGAAGATCCATCTATATGCTACCTACAACAGACTCATTGGAGACCTAAAATACACTTGCAGACTGAAAGTGAAGTGATAGAAAGGCATTTATCATGCAAATGTAAGTGAAGAGAAACCAGGGTAGCAGTACATATATCAGACAAAATAGACTTTAAAATAAGGACTGTAATAAGAGACAAGGACACTGCATAATCATAAAGGGAACAATTCAACATGATATAGTAATTGTAAACAATTATGCACCCAACATGGGAAAAAGCCACATACCTAAAGATAAAGGAAGCAATCAATAGTAATACAGTAATAGTAAGGGACACTAACACCTCACATCAATGGACAGATCATCCAAACAGAAAATCAACAAGGGAATGGTGGTTTTGAATGACGCATTGGACCAGATAGTTCTAAGATATATTTAGAACATTCTGTCCTAAAACAGTGGAATACACATTCTTTTCAAGTGCACGTGGAGAATTCTCCAGAATAAATTACCTATTAGGTCACAAAACAAGACTCAACAAATTCAAAAAGATTGAAGTCATATTCATCTTTTCTAACCACAACACTATGAAACTAGAAATAAACCACAAGAAAAAAATATGGAAAGAACATAAATACAGTGGGGTTAAGTAACATGCTATAAAATAATAAATGGGTCAACCAAGAAATCAAAGAGGAGATCAAAAAGTACATGGAGACAAGTGAAAATTAAAACACAATGGTCCAAAATCTTTGGGATTCAGTAAAAGTGGTTCTAAGAGGGAAGTTTATAGTAATATAAGCCTACCTCAAAAAGCAAGAAAAATCTTTAATAACCTAACCTTACACCTAAAGAAGCTAGAAAAAACAAAACCCAAAACCAGTAGAAGGAAGGAAATAAAAAAAGAGTAGACAAAAAAACAGTAGGAACAGTAGACCAGGAGCTGATTCTTTGAAAAAGCAACAAAATTGATAAACCTTTAGCCAGTCATTAAAAAGAAAAAGAGGACTCAATATCAGAAAGGAATGAGAAGAAATAACAACTAACACCACAGAAATACAAAGGATTATGAGAATATTATGAGAAATTATATGTCAACAGATTGGACAGCCTAGAAGAAATGGATAAATACCTAGAAACATATAACCTTCCAAAATTGAATCAGGAAGGAATAGAAAATTTGAACACACCAATTACCAACAATGAAATTGAATCAGTAACCAAAAACTCCCAACAGACCAAAGTCCAAGACCAGATGGCTTCACAGGTGAATTCTACCAAACATTTAAAGAGGAGATAATACCTATTCTTCTCAAAGTATTCCAAAAAATATAAGACAAAGGCCATTCTGTGAGGCCAGCATTACCCTGGTACCAAAACCAGATAAAGACACTGCTGAAAATGAAGTACAGGCCAATATCTCTGATGAACATGGATGCAAAAATCCTCAACAAAATATTAGGAAACTGAACCCAACAGTACATTAAAAAAAAATTACTTGCCGCAGTCAAGTGGGATTTATTCCCAGGATGCAAGAGTGGTTCAGTATTCACAAATCAATCAACATGATACATCATATTAATAAGAGGATAAAAGCCATATGATCGTTTCAGCAGATTCAGAAAAAGCATTTGACAAAGTACAACATCCATTCATGATAAAACATCTCAACAAAGTAGGTTTAGAGGGAACATACCTCCACATAATAAAGGCCATCTATGAAAAACCCACAATTAACATCATACTCAATAGTGAAAAACTGAGAGCTTTGCCCCTAAGGTTAGGAACAAGAAGACAAGGATGCCCACTGTCAATATTTTTATTCAACATAGTACTGGAAGTCCTAGCCACAGCAGTCAGACAAGAAAAAGCAATAAAAAGCATCCACATTGGTAAGGATGAAGTAAATGTATCACTATTTGCAGATGACATGACATTATATATATATATATATATATATATATATATATATATATATATATGTAGATAGATAACCCTAAAGACTCCTCCAAAAAACCTACTAGAACTGATAAATGAACTCAGTAAGGATGCAGGATACAAAATTAATATACATAAATCCATTGTATTTCTAGACACTAATAATGAAACAGCAGAAAGAGAAACTAAGAAAACAATCTCATTTGTAATTGCACCAAAAATAATAAGCTACCCAGGAATAAACTTTAACCAAGGAGGTGAAAGACTTGTACTCTGAAAACTATAAAACATTGATGAAAGATACTGAAGATGACACAGACAAATGGGAAGACATTCCATGCTCATGGATCCGGAGAACAAATACTGTTAAAATGTCAAAGCAATCTACAGATTTAATGCAATCTCTATCAAAATACCAACAGCATTTTTCACGTAACTAGGAAGTAATCCTAATTTGTATGGAACCACAAAAGGCCTTGAATAACCAAAGCAATCTTGAACAAGGACAAAGCTGGAGGTATCACAATCCCAGATTTCATGGTACAGTACAAAGCTATAGTAATCAAAATAGTATAGTACTGGCACAAAAATAGACACATAGATCATTGGAACAGAATAGAAAGCCCAAAAATAAACCCACGCTTTTATGGTCAGTTAATCTAGGACAAAGGAGGCAAGAATATGCATTGGGAAAAAAATCAGCTTCAATAAATGGTGCTGGGAAAACTAGACAGCTACATGCAAAAGAGTGTAACTGGACCACTTTCTTATACCATACAGAAAAATAAACTCAAAATGGATTAAAGACCTAAATGAGAGACCTGAAACCATAAAAATCCTAGAAGAGAGAAAAGGCAATAATTTATCTGACATTGGCCATAACAACATTTTTCTGCATGTGCCTCCTTTGGCCAGAGAAACAAAAGCAAAATGAAACTATTGGGACTACATCAAAACAAAAAGCTTCTGCACAGCAAAGAAAACAGTCAACAAAACTAAAAGGCAACCTATGGAATAGGAGAAGATATTTGCAAAGACATATCTGATAAGAGGTTAGAATCCAAAATGTATAAGGAACGTCTACAGCTCAACACCATCCCCCCCCCCAAATAATCCAATTTAAAAATGGGTAGAGGGCAGGAACAGACATTTTTCCAAAGAAGACACAGATGGCCAACAGACACATGAAAAGATGCTCAGCATTACTCATCATTAGGGAAATGCAAATCAAAACTACAGTGAAGTATCACCGCACACCTATCAGAATAGCTAAAATCAAAAACAGAAGAAAAACAAAAAAGGATATGGACAAAAAGGAACCCTGGTTCAGTGTTGGTGGGAATGCAAACTGGTGCAGCCACTGTGAAAAACAGTATGGAGATTTCTCAAAAAATTAAAAATTAATGTAAGACCCAGTAATTCCTCTACTGGGTATTTACCCAAAGAATATGAAAACAGTAATTTGAAGGGATATGTGCACCCCTATGTTTATTGTGGCTTTACAATAGCCAAGTTATGGAAGCAGCCCAAGTGTCCATCAATAAGTGAGTGGATAAAGAAGTGGTATATATATACACAATGGTATATTTCTCAGCCACATAAAAGAATGAGAACTTCCTATTTGCAACAACATGGATGGACCCGCAGAGTATTATGCTAAGTGAAATAAGACAAAGACAAAAACCAAATGATTTCACTCATGTGAAATTTAAGAAACAAACTAATGAACAAAGAAAGAAAAGACAAAAACACAGACTGTTAAATACGGAGAACAAGCAGATGGTTGCCAACGGGGAGATGGGGCGATGCAAATAGTTGAAGAGGATTAACAGTACCCTCATCTTGATAGTCGCTGAGTAATGTACAGAATTGTTGAATCATATTGTATACCTGAAACCAATGTAACATGGTATGTTAATTATACTTGAATTAAAAATTATTTTTTAATGTTTGTTTATTTTTGAGAGAGACAGAGCGCGAGTGGGGTGAGGGGCAGAGAGAGAGGGAGACACAGACTCTGAAGCAGGCTCCAGGCTCTGAGCTGTCAGCAGGCTCGAACTCATGGACTGGGAGATCATGACCTGAGCTGAAGTCAGATGCTTAACCGACTGAGCCTCCCAGGTGCCCCAAATTAAAAAATAATTTAAAATTATAATCCTCAAACCAGATGTTTTTTATCTTTTCCCTTTTATTAGCTTAATAAGTAATTGGTTATGATTATTGAAAAATTAATTTTTATTAAAAAAATTTTTTTTAATGTTTTTATTTATTTTTGAGACAGAGAGAGGCAGAGCATGAGCAAGGGAGGGGCAGAGAGAGAGGAAGACACAGAATCCGAAGCAGGCCCCAGGCTCTGAGCTGTCAGCACAGAGCCTGACACGGGGCTCGAACTCACAGACCGTGAGATCATGACCTGAGCCAAAGTCAGATGCTTAACTGACTGAGCCACCCAGGTGTCCCGAAAAATTAATTAAAAAAAAAAATTTTTTTAACGTTTATTTATTTTTGAGACAGAGACAGAGCATGAACGGGGGAGGGGCAGAGAGAGAGGGAGACACAGAATCGGAAGCAGGCTCCAGGCTCTGAGCCATCAGCCCAGAGCCCGACGCGGGGCTCGAACCCGCGGACCGCGAGATCGTGACCTGAGCTGAAGTCGGACGCTTAACCGACTGAGACACCCAGGCGCCCCCCGAAAAATTAATTTTTAAAGATCCCAGTTCTTTTTCTTGCTTTCTTCTCTGTGCACATTGTCATCTTCATATTTTGTAGCGGCTCTCGTATCATGGATATTTTTTTCCTATCTTCAATGTAACTTGAACCTCACAGACCTTGAGCTCCAGGCAAAGTGAGTCAGAAACACAACTCTGAAATTTAAGACAGGATCTAGTTTTTAAATACATCACCTGGCACCTAAACACCTCACATTCATCAAGAAGCCCTTTGGGTGTTCTGGGGTTAAGGACTAGGTAGGTTGTCTAATGGTTAGTCATCGAGTTATTTTTGTAACCATATTCTCCTCTGCTGTTTTCCTCTGAATCAGAGTATTTGTAGCAGGTGTGAGCATTTTTTAATTGTTACTTCCATAAAAGTAAAATGCTGTTCCTTCACAGCACTTATGATCATATCTGGCATGGTTTGAAAGCTAATTTACTTAGCTAAATGCGACGACCCCCATGATGCCCTCATGGCTTGCCTGCTCAGACCTGAGAGGAGTCTGAACCACTAACGAAACTAGTTCAGTAATAGAATCAACAGCAAGGGAAACAGTTTAGTCAGGGTGAAGGTGTGGGTTCCCACCCTCTCCCCCCCCCGCCCCCCGCCATCATTCTTGGATATCACATTGTCTACCTCTGACCTCTCCATTAATTAGTTCCTTTTTACTTTCTTTTGATTGGCTTCCTTTCTGGTAACTGTTAATTATTTATGGTAATGGAGGCCAAGGAGAAGGTGGATAACTAAAATCTAGAAATGAACTTTGTCATTTATAATACTTGAAAATCAAAGTTTGCGGTTCTGTTTATATATACAAAAGTGTGGTATGGTGCCCCTTGGAATCATGTGGCTTTGTGCCACTGCAGAGAGACTGTGCTGGAGCTGGACAGCAGGAGGGAATAGGCTACAGGATGATCAGAGGACATGGCGGGGGTGAGGGGGCCAGAGATTGGCACTCCTTTTTTAATTCAGTAGACACGCAAGATACAAAGATGAATGAAACAATTCTTGGTCTCATGGAGTTTGCAATAAAGTGGAATCTAGAAGGAGAGTGAGGTAGAGTGACACATACACAGACCTAGTAGCATCTAGTCCCACCTGCTGAATTCAGTGCAGACTTCATAGCCCTTATTTTCACTCCATCCCTGTGCATCACCTGACACTGTCGATCATTCTCTATTTGAAAGTCTTATTCCCTTTAGCTTCTGCATGCCTCTATCTTAGACATGACTTCTTAGTTTTGGCTCTATTCTTTCGACGGTGGTAAATTTTGCATTTCCTAGAGTACTCCTCTTTTTTTCCCCCTCTTACCCTATGCTATTAATTCCTAACCATTTTCCACCACCCAGCACTTCAAAGGGATATGGCAGACTCTCTTCAGGTAGCAGTGGCTTCTTATGGCAGTGGTTTTTGACCAGGTGATGGAACAGTATCCTGAGCACCAGGAGGAGCAGCTCCCTGGGTGATTCTGATGCATTCTCCCCTGCCCTTAGGCAGCTTCTGTGTCTTTTTAACGTATAGCACAGTAGTCAGCCGTAGTAGAGCTCAGTGATGGTGAGTCTTTAGTAGCAGCTGGTACAGTGTGCTGTAGGTGCACAGAGCAGGTTTACTTAACTATCTGAGAAAGTCAGGAGAGGCTGCATACAGGAGCTATCAGTTGAGCTAAACTGAATTTATCAGATGGATAAGCCTTAAAGGAGATTCAAAGAGGTGGATTTTCAGAGACAGGGAGATGCATTATTAAAATCTAGGAATATATGAATGGCAAGTGGTTAGGTACACAGGCTTCTTTATTAAAACCCAAAACATTAGGATGAAAAAGCTCTTTTTGAATCTTCAACAAGATTGGTATGAGTCAAATAAAAGTAAGATGTTCTGCATCATTGGACAGGTAATAAATGTATGGGCTTCATTGTTCCCAAGAAATACTGGCATGAAATATTCTGTTAATTTTAAGAAAGAGCTTCATTCTTTCATTCACTGAAAACTCGCTGAAGCATCTTCCAGTGTCAAACACTATTATGGGTGGTATATATCCAGTAGTGAGCAAAAAACAAACATAGCCCCTGCCTGCATGGGGCTTACAATGAGGGAAAAAATAGACATAAAGCAAATAATCACTACAGACACACCAACTGTGATCAGTGCTGTGTGTGCTATGAGAAAGTCTAACAGCGTGACCCAAGTGAGGTTAGGGATGAAATGAATAATGATTGGAGGTTAATTAGAAAAAACATCAGGGGGAGAGGCAGAGAGAAGACATATACAAAGTTCTAAGGCAAATGGTTTGGACAGGTTTTATGAAGGGCTCTAACATGGCTCGAATGAGAGACACTGTCAGGGAGGAGACACCACTTTTCCCCACATGGCCACTGCACAGAGTCCTAAGTGGAGCGGCCACTGGGGTGGATCCAGTAGCATTTGCTAAACATCGTGCTAGTTGCTGGGATCTCAAGGGGGTAATGAGACACATTCTAGAACCTGCCTTGCCTGCTCAGAGATTCCTCCTCAGTTTATGAAATGTAACCACTTAGGAGGTAAGTACAAGATCCTTTGAGAGCACAGAATTCTGAGGTCAGCCAACGTAGTCTCGGGGAATTGTGGAGAATAAGCTGCGTTTTCAAAAATCAATGAAAAAGGAAGCCATTTCAGAAGAGAGCTGTACAACAAAATCCAGGTGTGAGGAGCATGGCGCATTTGCAGAACTTCAGGGAGCTTTGTATGGGCTCCGGTACAGCGTTTAGATGAGAATTGAAGGAAATAATCACACATGAAAGGCAGAAGCCAAATGTTAGAAATTTACACGCACTGAGGAATTTGAACTCTATCTGGCAGGTGCTTCTGGCAAGCGGTGAGGGAGGGGATGATGAGGCGGTGGCATCGAAAGGGAATGACTTCATCTGATGCTTGTTTTACAAATTACTATTCTGGCAGTAGCACAAATAGATGGAGAAACTAGGCCTGGACCTAATTTCTAGGGGACCAGGGGATCTGGGGACCAGATCCAAGGATCGTGTGGCAATTCTGGGGACAATTGGTGGTGGCCTGCTGCAGCAGTGGCAGTGTACGTGGGGAGAATGGTGGGTGAGGAAGCTGTTTGGGGGTAGGATCTTGGAGGACTTCTTGGTGTTGAGGGAGGAGTGAGGAAAGGAGGAATCAAGCATGATGACCAGTGATCGTTTGGGTGACAGGCAGGTGTGCATGATGCCATTTACTAAGGCAACACCGTGTAGGAATGGCAATGTGTGCGGAGGACAACTGTCGAGATCCAGCTGGACAAGCTTGCATGGAGAGATCTGTGGAGCAGTCCAGTGAAGATGTCCCTTAGAGCCCAAACTGCACTAGAGACAGGAACAGGTGAGATCAGGGCAGGGCCAAGAGCTGTTCATTTCTTTCTTTCTTTTTTTTTTGAATCAGCTTTTTATTCTAGAATAGTTTGGGATTTACAGAAAAGTTATAAAAATCGTACAGAGTTCCCATGGATTTATCATTTCTTTAGGTCTTCTACCTCTTCCTTGAGTTTTTGCCGTATTGGAATGGGTGTCCTTGTTTTCACAGATATTCCCACATAAATGCTTAACAGGCTTATGTAGTTCAAAACACAAAGCAATATAAAAAGACATAGAGTAGGGACACCTGGGTGGCTCAGTCAGTTGAGCGCCCAACTTCGGCTTAAGGTCATGAACTCAGTTTGTGAGTTTGAGCCCCATATCAGGCTCACTGCTGTCAGCCTGTCAGCACAGAACCTGCTTCAGAGCCTCTGTCCCATTCTCTCTGCCCCTCCACCACTTGCACTTTACCAAAATATAAATATTTTTTCAAAAAAAGACAGAGTAAAAAAATCTTACTCCAACCCCTGCCCCCATCTGTACTGTTTACTCCCACTCTGTACAGATAGCTTTTTTTCTTAGTCTATACTAATCCTTCCAGTTTCTTTTTAATGTAAATATAAGCAAATAATAAGAATATACTTTGTATGTTTCCTCCTTTTCTTATCAAAATGTACTATATTGTGGACACTGTTCTGTCACTTGCTTTTTGCTGAACAATATACCTTAGAGATTAGTACGTATCGTAGAACTACACTGTCTGAGAAGGCAGCAACAGACTGGCCATAAGTGGCTACTGAGCACTCGAAATGTGAATGAAAACCAGAATTTAAATTTAAATTTAGATTTTAAAATGGAAGCAGTGTAAATTATTTTCCCATTAAACATTATTTTGGTAGAATGACCTTTCACTTCAGCCATCAAAAATGCAGTATCCAAATTAAGATGTGGTGTTAAGTGTAAAACACACTGGGTTTCAGAGACTTCATTTCATTTTTTTTACACTGCCGTAATGTTTTACAGTGTTTACATGTTGACACATTTTGACATATTAAGTTAATTAAAATATTAAAATTTTACCAACTTCTTATAAAATGTGGCTATTAGAAAATGTAAAATTACATATGTGGCTCAAATTATATTTCTACTGAACAGCACTGATATAGAGCATTACTTTTGTACAGTTGCATAGTATTCTGTTGTAGAGTACCATATTGAACCAGCCCACTGTTGATGTATACTTGAATTGCTTCCAGTCTTTTACTGTTAGAAATGCAGAAATGCTTAACCTTGTCCATGCATCACTTCCCATGTGTGCAGACTGATCTGTGAAATGAATTCCCAGGATTGGAGTTGCTGGGTTAGAGAGTACTGTGTTGGTAATCCTGATATTGCCAAATCATCCTCCATAAGAGTTGTACCAGTTTGCACTTTCCACCAACAATGTGTGTGAGTGCCAGGGTCTTCGTATACTGCTGTTTTACACTACAGTATCTACATGTTTAGGATCTGATAGTGAACACATTTCTTTTTGCTAATTCTGAGTTTTAAGAAATCACAGATGGTTTGCCTTTTTTCACTAAAAAAATAAAAGCTACTAACTAATGATGAAACTCTTAGAATCAGCATGTTTTTTTTTTTTTCTTTTTCAAATGAAAATGCCAAGGAATTAACACACGGTTTTCCCGGGCTCTCCATTTCTCTGGAAGTTGTGGTTTCACCAGATACAGATTTAGGAAGAGAGACTCTATGAGGGTTCATTATTTATAAGGGACATTTTCTTTTGTTTTCTAAAAGTAGGAGTTTTCTCAGATTCTTCCAGCAGCCTTCCCTGGCTCTGGTGGATTAACACTACAAGGTAGACAGGCAGTGAAGGCAGGATTTGTATACTGCTAGATTTTCAGTTCCCTGGATTAGTATTAGTGGAGCCTAACACATTCTAACTTGACAGGCTTCTTAACTGAGGAAATCCACTGACATAATTGGAGCTTATGAGTGACCATAATGGTTAAATAATCAATTGTTTGCTGTTAATAAGCTGCAGAAAAAGTTCATCTTTCTACCATAAAGATCTAACTGCCATCTCTCTTTTGAGACTAGTGTGCCCTCTACTGCCCTCTTTGCCTTTTCTTCTTTCAGATTGAAATGAAGAACTAGACATTCAGCGTCCAAAAACAAGTTGCTTCGATTTTTCCATTTGTAGGAATCGGAAAATGAGATTCTCATGAAGAGAACTCTGTGTACTTAGACGTGTCAGATAAGTTAATAAATTCTTATAATGGAAATCCTTTACTTACAAGGATGTATCGAATTACCAACATATTGGCAAATCCTAGAAATGTATTTTATAGCAAATATGACTATGGACATTAACTATCTGTAATATTTTATTGATTTTCAGTATGAAAAGTTTAAGCAAAGCTGAGACTGTTACTGTTGATCAGGCAGGAAGAGCCTTAGGACTTACTGGAATGGTCATCCTTGGCAACGGGTGATGTTGAGTCATTTCTACTCTGCTTAATCTAAGAATCAGTCTACAACTTTCCAATGGGAAGCAGCTGCACCATAGCTATTCTCCATGTCCCTTTTTGCTTCTTACAGCTAATTGTGCTTAATTATTTTGTTTCAGGAAGGGTTTTCACTCATTGGTAGCAAGAACTGGTTGAAGATTGTGAGACGCATGGATTGTCTGTTGTTTGGAACGACGATAAAGGCAAGATACTGTGTAGCCAACTATTTTTAAGCAAATGATCGTACCCTTGTCATCTTCTAACTATGCATGGGGGTGGAGTGAGTGCGGGAGCTTCTGTTTGCAGGGGAAATGGTACTGGGAAGAATATGTATGTTTAAGAAAGGTTTGTATTGGGAACATAACATGAAACAAGGTGTGTAGAGAGGCAGAAGCCTAGTTAGGAAGAGGGTGTTTCTGAAGAGCCAGGGCTTTGATTGATCTGTCGACGCCTGTCTGACAGAGCCGTGCAACCATTCTCCAGTCCCCAGGCACAAACTGCGAGGATGTGGGGTACATCATTGTTTGTCTTACTATTTTCGAATGCTTTACTGTGTCTTTTCATTTTCCCTTTTCAATATTCAAAAATTTCCCTTTTACTTGCTTCCTAGCTGCATTAAACATAAAGAATGATCCTCATCAGAGAAACATACAATACAGGCTAAACACCTGGATTATTTTCTTTCAGAAATAACTGTAAAAAAAACAGTCTGTTAACATTCACCCAGTAGATAATATTGAAATTTAGGTGAAAGCTCCTAATTTTTCATGGGCTCATAGACTGAGAGTTGGAAAAGCATCTAATAGAGCACCTAACAGAAGGGTCTTAGCCTGGGGTTCACAGACCCTCCAAAGGGTCCTTAAAGAATTCAGGAGACCATGAACTGCGTAGATATTCACTGACACCTAACTGAGATGTATCATTTCCTTCAGCTATGAATGTAGGCATCAGAGCCCAGTCGTATTAGACCTTTGCCCCAGTAGAAATCAGCTACTTTCATGCCGCATCACAGGTATCTTCAGTGTCAGGCTCATCACTGCCTCAGAATTATGGTGGTGATTAGTCCCTCTGCTAGAGCTTTTTAGTCATGTGTTAAGCATATGTATTGTTAATTCACAAATGAGTGTTTTAATATTGTAGTAAACTACTTCAGTATAATTGGTTTCCTTTATAATCCAATGTATTTTATGTGATTAAAAACATTGTTTTGACCGGGGGCGAGGGGGGTGCTGGGGTGGGGAGAGCTGGGTGGCTCAGTCGGTTGAGTGTCTGACTCTTGGTTTCGGCTCAGGTCTTGATCTCACACTTTGTGGGTTCAAGCCCTACACTGGGCTGCAATGACAGGCTCTGCTCTCTCAAAATAAATAAATAAACTCTATTAAAACACACACATACACATTGTTTTGAGAAGCAATTCACTGGCTTCACCAGATTGCCAAAGGGGTCTGGAGCACATACTCAAGAGCCCCTCTTTTCATTGATGTATGAGGGCACAGAATTCAACTTATGCCAATAGTCAAGGTTGTAACTGGCTGTCAGAGAACTGGGCCACCGACGTATCTTCTGACTCCCAGCCTGGGACTGTCATGCCAGAACAACATGAGTTTGAACTCGCAGGTTTGAACTTGTGGATTTTTTTTTTTTTTCTGATAAATACCATACGGCACTATAAGTGTATTTTCCTTATGATTTTCTTAACAGTTTCTTTTCTCTAGCTTACTTCATTCTAAGAATACAGTATATACATATGTAACATATAAAATGTGTTAATTGACTGTTTGTGTTATCAGTAAGCTTCCTGTTAATAGTAGGCTATTAGTAGCTAAGTTCTGGGGGAGTCACAAGTTCTACTCGGAATTTCAGCACTCCTCACTCCCACATTGCAAGAGTCAACTGTATATGTCTTTCTAAAAGTTACACCGTGCCATATGTCTGATATGTGAGTTCTAATTTTTTTCCTGATATATACTATTACAATTTTTAACTATAAAGAGTAAAATAAAAACCAACCATAATTTTGACCACTGACAAATAATCATTATTAACATTTTAAAGTTGCTATGTGGCAGGTATATTATGTCAAGATAGCATTCAGATGCACATGACAGAAAAATCCAGACATAGTGGCCCCCAAAATTAGGGGTGTATTTTTTTTTTCACTAAATAACAGAAATAGGGAGGTGGTAGCTTTGGCTCAGCAATTTCACAGTGCCAAGGTCAACATCTTAGCAATTCCTTGGCCTCTCCCTCACATTTGCAAAATGGTTGCTATAGCTCTATTGAATGTCTATTGAAGGAAAACGAGCTTCATCTGTCCCTTTCATAAGGAAAGCATAAACTTTCTATGAGGCTTCCACCTTGCACAACCCCTAGAATATGTCTACTTATGTCTCATGGACCAGACAATGTAATGTGGCCAATTCCAATCTGCTAATTAGCAAAATGAGTGCTTGGCTTTTCCAGCCTCTTGTATGTATCAGCTCATGGCAATGAACCCTGTGTCTGCTGTATAGATAATTTATAAACTTGGGATTGTAGTATACAGAGTACTTTGTATCCTGCCCTCTTGTCATGTAACATTATGTCAGGAATATTATACCAAGTCATTTCTTAGTCTTTGAAAATGTGATTGTTTGTGGCTACCTAGCATTTTATTGTTTGGATGCAACATAATTCAGTTAACTAATCCCCACGTTTCCACTATTATAAAAATGTTTTGATTTTCATAAGGATTTATTTGCAGGGCTCTTGAGACAGAAGCCTAGAATATATATTTATCTTGTACATTTGCCCTCTCTGTAGGTTGTTTCTGTTTCTACAGAACTAGTGGTATGTGAGAATGCTCATTTATCCAAATTCTAATAGGGCGTATCATTTAAATTTTGGCGCAGTTCATGATCTCATGGTTCATGAGATCAAGCCCTATGTCAGACTCCATGCTGAGAGCGTGGAGCCTGCTTGGGACTCTCTCTCCTTCTCTTTCTTCTCTTCCCTACTCACTCCACACCCGCCCACTCACACACTCTCTCTCCCCAAAGTAAATAACTATTGGGGCGTCTGGGTGGCTCGGTTAAACGTCTGACTCTTGATTTTGGCTCAGGTCATGATTTCACAGTTCTTGAGTCCAAGCCCCACATCAGGCTCTGTGCTGACAGCATGGAGCCCACTTGAGATTCTCTGTCTCCCTCTCTCTCTGCCCCTCCCCTGCTCATGCACACTTCTGCTTTCTCTAAAATAAATAAACATTAAAAATATTAAAAATAACTTTTTAAAAAGCTAGCTTCCAATCTGATTGGCAAACATGAACATCTTCCTTAAATTTGCATTTCTTTGATAACAAATGAGAATGAACATTTTTTGTGTCTTTGTTAGCCATCTATATTTCTTCTTTGAATCACTTACTGGCTAGTTTTGACTTACTTTCCTCTTCAAAGTATTTAGACAGAATATGTATAGAGATTACATGTTATATACATGTATAGATTACGTGCTATGTAGAAATATGTTTATGTAATTTGTGTAGTTATATGTATTTGTATATATGCCATATATGTAGTTTTTAGAAATATTGCTACATAGTTGTGCCTACTGTTACTGGGAATGATATTCTTTACCCCAAAGTTATTTCTAGCTGCTTATTATTAGATTTTTTCTGAATTGAAATTTAGCTTCCTTACTAAACTTTTATTAACTGATAATTTGTTAATTGTTTTAATTTCTAGGAAAGTGATTTTATAATCTACAATGACAATTATAGTTATTTCCAGTAGTTTATATTTATTACTTTTCTCACCTTACTGAATTATCTAGACCCTTCAGAACATTAATTTTATGGTTATAGCGTCATCTTTGACATCTTCCTGACCTGAATGGGAAGAAGTGTTTAGATGTTAAGAACATTTCTAGCTGTTGACTGGATGGATATTCTTTACCATTTAAGGGAAATATTCTTTCAGTTATAGTTTATCTATCAATACTTTTCTCAGGATTACATATTAAATTTTATCAAAAGCTTTTTGACACCTTACCAAGATCTTGTCTTTCTTTTTCCTTTCTATGATGTATTGACTTGATATATTAATATTGAACCAACAGATTCTTATTTTTGCCCTACCTGGAAAAGGATATCTTTGGTGTTCCTTGCCTTGGATAACTTTTAATTAACCAAGTATTATGTAACAAACACCAGTGTTTAAGTTGATAAATGGAAGAAGTATTTTGAAATAAAATTTTTATTCTGTTATCAGCAATTTAGTATAGCTTAAATTCTGTGGATAATAAAAGTTACTTCTTTTCCCTCTGGCTGAAGTAAGTAGATTATATAAGTTCTGCCTACTTGTAAGTTGGGCTTCCTTTTTTTTTGTTAGTAATTCTGATCAAAATGGTCCAGGCCAACCGGCAAAGGGTCAACATGTAATTACCTACCTAAAGGGACTTTGGTTTAAAGGAACAAACATAAACCACTCTCCTCTTTGCCCCCAGTAACTCACTGAAGAATGTTCTCATGATTTTGTCTAACCTAGGCTTTGAGTAATGCCTCTTGGTTTCAGAGTAAAGGATCAAAGAAAAGTGTTGAAGCCCCTTCTCTCATTAAGTCCTTTTTCTGTACTCCCCTCTCCCTCCTTTTCTGTGGTGGAGGAATTCTCTACCAGTGGTGGGGAAAACTGCTTTGGTTGGGGTCCTAGTGATGGGAGACTATATAGATCTGAGCATTGAATCTAAAACCAGCAGGAAAACCCGGCAAGCTGGTGAGGACTTGTATCTCTGTGGTTCTCCTCCCACGTGGTGTTAACCAGGTGCCTGTCTTCCACGTATGCTGGCACCATATAATACCAGCTGTAGAGCCTGAGGCTTAAGAATCTCCAAAAGGAGATGCTGTTCATGCCCAAGAGTCAGAATTTACTGGGCCAATGCCTTCCAGAAGCTGGAGCCTGACTTTCATGTGAGTACATGAAGAGAAGTGTCAAGAGGCAAGCCCTTATCCTTAACTTTTGTTTCCTCAAGGCGTCTGTGTGAAGGGAATTTTCTGTTTGTTGTAATAACTTGAAATTAAGTGTTCTAAAATAGGACAGAACAATCTAACATTACGCCATCACCTAAAATACAGTAATTTTGAGTTAATCTCCTTAGACGATAGACTATATTTAGGCCAGTTCATGGCTGTTGATACATACTTGAAAACTTTTCATTTCACCACAAGAAGCCCTTTCTCACTTAATTATGGCATAAGAATAAATCTGATTAAGATTTTCAACCTAGGAGTCCTTTTTGTTAACCCAGTGACAGTTTTCCATTGTGCCCCACGGCACTGAGGATGTGGGATGGTGATGTAACTCACTGTCACATTTTTCTTGATGTACCTTAGTTTTATCTTGGGTCCACATGCATTGAGGTGATATTTCTGGCTTCAGATGATAAAGCTCAAATTGTACCTGAGAATTTTACAGAAGCAAACACGGAGCCAGGCTTCAGTTAGGCTATTGAACACATAGCCTACCCTGTCATTCTGGGAACTACATTCTAAAGAAACCCTAACTGTCCAGACTCCTTCTTACGCACATTCACATACAGACACCTCTAGGCTTACATGATTGGTCTGAGATTTTTGCCCTGACAATACACTTAATACTCATCTGTTTCTGTATACAGCTTTTCATCCAGCTAAGAGGTACAATTTTTAATGTGATTACTTTTCAAAAGGTTAATTACAAAATCAGCATGGAAATATCTAATATAAAGGTATTTCATATAAAAAAGGTATTTCTTTTTTAATTTTTTAAAAATTTGTTTAACGTTTATTTATTTTTGAGAGAGAGACAGAGCACAAGCAGGGGAGGGGGCAGAGAAAGAGGGAGACCCAGAATCCAAAGCGCGCTCCAGGCTCTGAGCTGTCAGCACAGAGCCCGATGTGGGGCTTGAACCCATGAACCGTCAGATCATGACCTGAGCTGAAGTCAGATACTCAACCAACTGAGCCACCGAGGCGCCCCTAAAAAAGGTATTTCATATAGATGTCTTCAGATAGAGTTTAAAGTAGTGTAAGTAAATTGGAAACAGCTAATTAATTGTAAACAGGAAATCAGGTCAGTTTTATAAAAAACGATGCATAGAGTTACCAAAAATGAAACGTATAGTTCTCTTATCAGTTCTTTTCCCTTCCTCAGGGAAAAATCAGCTTTCAGTTACTCTTGAGAGTCTGGGGATTTATTCATCCAAGAGCAAAATGGCTAAGGAAATGAATAGGCAATACAGAAGAGATACAAGTGACCAATATGCAGAAGAAAAATATTCAACCTTATTTGTAATCAAAGAAATGAAATTCTGCAATAAAAATCTATGTTACCCTAGTAGATTTAAAAACATTTAAAAGAGGGGCTCCTGGGATGGCTCAGTTGGTTAAGTGTCCGACTTCAGCTCAGGTCATGATCTCCTGGTTCATGAGTTTGAGCCCCACATTGGGCTCTGTGCTGTCAGGGGGAGCCTGCTTTGGAACCTCTGTCTCCCTCTCTCTGCCCCTGCTCCATGCATGTGTGCACATTGGCCGGTGCTCTCTCTCAAAAATAAACTTAAAAAAATTTTTTTTAATTTAAAAGAATAAGAATCTCCAGTGTTGGAGAGACTCTCGGAGTAAATTGATACTATCCCGCCCACGGCAGTTTGGCACTACCAAAATACCCAAGACCTTTTGACCAAGCAAATTTGCTTTTAGGCATTTATGCACAGATGTATGTATAAGAATGCCTACCAAAGCTTTGTGGCTTACAATAGGAAAAAGGCTATAGATAAATGTTGGTAGGGGCCAGTTAAATAAAGGAATACTCTTCAGCCATTGAGAACAATGAACTATACTTCTATTTTATACTTCTTATTAAATAAAAAAATCAGGTTACTAAACAGTAGTATAGTCTACCATATATATATATATATATATATATATATATAATATATTAATATTTTATACATTATATATATTCATTGTTGTAGGGGATGATAATGGATTATTTTATACTTAGGAAAAAGATGAAACGCATTAAAAGATAAGATCACCCAACAGTGGCAGTAAGGAGGGGGGCAGGGTCTGTTCTTCTAAACATGACACCTTACCATCCATCACTTAGCCATGCTCAGAGTTTTCTCTAACTTAAATATGTGGCTTTGCCTGATGGCTTTATCTAAAAATGTAAATAGTGCAAATTGGAACTAGGCAAACCAAGGAATTTTTACCTGTGGGAACTTACAGGATTTTGTGAACTCTAGCTAGAAACATTTTCCTGTTAGCAGAGTGATTTATGTGTTTAATAAATGTCACTGTGCTGAGTTAGCATCTGGATTTCTTTACAGAAGAAACTGAACAAAGGCACACGATACATACCATCTGTTTGGTATATATCGACTCCTCTAAACTAGATGGAATATTAGACTAGAAAAACAGGAAACTGTTGCTACTAAAATACTGGATTTATCATTGTTACTGTTACAATTTAGTTCTAGTTTTAAACTTACAAGCCAGTAAGTATGATGTAGTTGCCAAATTTTTTACAATTCTAACTGCATCTCTCCCACATTTGCTGATTTGCCAAGGGATGGAACTCATACAGTAAATTAAAGGCAAAAGGCAATTTGTGTGGTAGTCTGGCTTCTTTAAGAATAAAGAGCACTACAGATTGCTAATAGGAGCTTCGTTAGCTCTTAGCATCTGCCTGTCCCCTGTTCCCCAGTCTCGTTTGTCAACTTCGCTGGTTTGTTTAGAGTACCATGTACCCAGTTTGCTCTTTTATATACTTAGGTTTAGAAAAATTTTGTTGAGCTAGCACTGATTTTTCACCTAAGGAATTAGAAGCTATGAAATCTTTATTCCAGAGTGAGACAAAACACCGGTATTTTACTGTAGTCAGTAGTGACTTTCCTGGTCTGTATGATACGGGCTTTTCCATTTTTGCTGATGTCAATTCCCTGAAGGAAACAAATTTAGTATGAGCAGCTCCCCAAAGGGGGAAGAAAAGAAATTACTGCCTTTTCTCTATCCACATTAACAATCTAGAGTTACCGCTCCCCGCAAAGGGAAGCACTCCCTAGAGGTGCCCACAGTAAATAAAAGTGAGGGCTTCTAGGGGGAACTTTGCATCTGTCCAACAGAACAAGAGCCGCATGTTCCGGGTGCAGTTTAGTGGAGGGTCCAAGGAGCAGGCGCTGGAAAGCTGCTGCAGCTGCGTGCAGAAGCTGGCCCAGTATGTGACCGTCCAGGAGCCTGACAGAGTCAGCCAGGAACTCAGGCCAAGTGCTGGCCTGCTGGGGGCAGGTGAAAGCCAAGGGAAGGATTGTGCACAGCACATCCCACCGCAGCACCGGGTAAGTAGGCCAGTGTGTTGGCTGCATGAGAAACCTGACAAAGTATTGCTTTATGGGGACGAAATCACAGTGGAATGTGTTGAATCTATCCGGTTTGTAAGTTAAAAGATACCTAATGTTGAGTGACATATTTGAAAAAAAAATTTTTTTTAATGTTTATTCATTTTTGAGAGAGACAGAGCACAAGTGGGTACAGGGCAGAGAGAGAGGGAGACACAGAATCTGAAACAGGCTCCAGGCTCTGAGCTGTCAGCACAGAGCCTGACACGGGGCTCGAACTCCTGAACCGGGAGATCACGACCTGAGCCAAGGTCGGACGCTCAACCGACTGAGCCACCCAGGCACCCCGAGTGACGTATTTTTAAAAATATTTTTGTTTATTTTGAGAGAGAGGGCGCACATGAGCAGCAGAGAGAAGATCGCAAGCAGGCCTCACGCCATCAGTGAGCCCAATGTGGGGCTCAAACTCCCAAACCATGAGATCATGACCTGAGTCGAAATCAAGAGTTGGACACCTGACTGAGCCACCCAGGCGCCCCCATAATGTTGACTGACTTGTTTAGATTGAAGATTGATCCTCATTGTAGCTACCTATAATCCTAGACATCAGATTAGCCAGGTGTCCCGGCTGCATTCTGGGTGTCGTCATAGACAGTGGTTCTCAAAGTATGGTCTGTGGACCCTTTCCTGAGACCTTTCTCAAGGGGTCCATAAAGTCACCATTATTTTTTATAATACTGAGACGTTATTTGCCCTTTTCACTTTGTCAGTATTTGCATTAATCTGACAAAAGAATTGTGAGCAAAGCTGCTGTCACCTTGGTACCCATCAAGGTAGTGGCCTCAAACTGTGCAGGTGGTGATCAGTCTTCACCAATCACTCGCAGTAAGAACACAGACAGAGCTGCTGTGCCCTGGGCACGGTGGCTGTTTGGAAGGGAAGTGCCTGAGGGCCTGTGCTGGGCGCTGAACCGGCCTTCTTCACGGAACACCGTTAGTACTTGAAAGAACAAGATAAACTAGGGTTATTCATACTTGGGCATTCAGTGGACACTTTCTCAAATGAAGGGAGCCTATCATTTCAGGAAAACAACTAATAGTATTTATCGACAATGATGAAGTAAGCTTTTCAAGGAAAAATTGGACTCTTGGAAAACGTGTATGTATCTGCCACTTGACCTCCACAGCTCCCTAACTCAGAAGACTATTCTGATAGTGCTTTTAACGAACATGAGTGTTTTTCTTAAAATCTTTCTTTTTTTTCAACGTTTATTTATTTTTGGGACAGAGAGAGACAGAGCATGAACGGGGGAGGGACAGAGAGAGAGGGAGACACAGAATCGGAAACAGGCTCCAGGCTCTGAGCCACCAGCCCAGAGCCTGACGCGGGGCTCGAACTCACGGACCGCGAGATCGTGACCTGGCCGAAGTCGGACGCTTAACCGACTGCGCCACCCAGGCGCCCCAGAGTGTTTTTCTTTGGATATAATTACGTGACAAGATGTTTCAACATTGTGGAAGATCTGTATAGTCCAGCCAATCAGTATTTTCCAAATGACCAATCCAATGATGCTACAAAATCATGCAGGGATAAAAGATCCATTCAAAGTGCAAAACAGACCAGTGGTTTTAATATAACAGAGTGTAACAAGTTAATTGCTATGATTTCAGATTCCATGTATACAGCTAACTTTTAAAAACCAGTCAATTGTTGAGTTTTGGTGTTCTATCAAAGAATATCTATCCACAATTATCCGAAAAGGCTACTGTAAGATACTTCTGCCTTTTCCATCTATGTATCTATGTGAAGCCAGACTTTCTTCATGTACCTCATCCAAAGCAACAGACTGAATGCAGTAGATAGGAGAGTCAAGCCATCTTCCATTAAGCTAGACATTCCAGAGATTTGCAAAATCATGACATCTTTATTTTAGGAAATAGAGTTACTTTTCATAAACATTTTAAATAACATATATTGGGTTCACTTTTAAATGAATATTTTTAATTTTTGCTTTCACTTTTAACATGTAAATATTAGATATAGCCTAAAAAGCCGCTGTCCGAGGGCCTCAATAGTTTGTCAGATCATAGAAGGAGCTTGTGATCCTAAGTTTGAGAAGCACTGTTACAGAATTTCTCCAGGAAGTACATATTCTCATGCTTCTTTGGCCTAATCCCAAATGCTGTTAGCATAGGCATTTGCCTCTGCTTTTGAGATGAAATTCTAGTTTCAAGTTGGGTTTTTTATTTTCTACTTTGAGAAATGATTTTCCAAACCTGGCTTTCTAGCCTTTCATCCTATAAGGGCCCTTAAACTCAATGGAGCAAGACCATTCATTGCTGCTGTTTTATCACCAAGTTTCTTGTGGTTCATAATTTATCTAGGGGGAACATAAATTTACATTATTTATCATAAGGTCTTTTTCTTTCAACAAGTGCTGTATGATTTCCTCTTGAATGTGTTCAGTTTGCCAAATAAGATTTCTAGAATTCTTTCCCTCCGTTTGTCTGATCTTTGTGAAGATTTCTTCATGCTAAAGCTCCATTTCTTACAAACCCTGGATCTGGTTTCATTTTGCCACATCAGCTCCTGCTATATTAAGAATCCCTTCCCTGCAAATGGGATGGAGTGGTTTATTACAAGGTACTCTATTAGTTTATGATCCTTTGCCCCCTAAGTAGAATGTCTTCTTTTGTAGGTTTCATCGATCGTTATTAGATTCAGATTACGGTACCCAGTGCGTGGAGTGGGACAGGACCCGAATAGGGTGCTAGAATTTGGGAAGTACGTCTGGAATGCCTTATAAAGGCAATGAAGACACGCCAGGCTGGAGCCTAACCAGGCTACACACTTATCTAAATATAAGAAGATAAATTGAGGCTGTAGCATGTAGGAGCAGATGCAGACTGAGGGTTCTGAGCTACAGCAACAAATGGAAGTTCTAGCTCTGATTTCAAAGGCTGGCCCCCAATACCCAGGTAGAAATATCCCCGGAGTGGCTAGAAATTTTTCACATCTTTCCTCGATGCTGTATTCAGGGACTTTGACGATCTGCAGTTGGGGGTTATGCAATGCTGTGCAAAGACCACAGGCTTCAGAATCAAAATGGATCTAGGTTTGAATCCTGGCCCTGCTAGTGGCCGCATGATTTCGTGAGCCCCTGAACCTCATCTGTAACATGGCAAGACGGAAATGCTGTATATACAGACATAGTACAATGCCTGGCAAACATCTAAATAACATTATTCATTATTACTATTATTGCCAGTACCGTTACCCTCCCAGATCTGTGTTCCCTTGCAAGTGAACACGTTAGCGCGCTGGTCAGTAAGCAAGGGTCAGAACTCCCAAGGCAAGGGGACCGTAAGATGGAACGTCTACAGCTGCAGAGCAGAAGACAAGGTAAAGCCACTAGGTTAATTTGCCAGAGTGTAGACATTGTGAAATACTGCCTAGAACATTCTAGTCTTCCTAATGGCAAAACATTCCCAGGTTTGTCGTAGCTGCTCCTGTGCAAATTTGGTATCACGTTCCCTTTCTCAGAATCCATCTTGAGAGTTGCAAGCTGTAGCCAAGTTCTAGTCCTCTTGCTGCCCTCCTGGACTCAGGTGTCATTTCCCCAATGCCTTATATATACCTTCTTATCTGAAATAGTTCTCTTCTTTGCAGGTAGAGATAATTTCCTGTCTTTTCATTTCACGTTCTTCAGTCATCTCCCAGAACATTTGGTTTTTATTCTTCCTCAGCCTTGTAATTTTACCAATTGTGGCCTAACCAAGGCTTCTCAACCTGAGGGTTTCTAAGGCAGCCCAGCCCACCCCGAAGAAGGGGGAAAGGAAAGACAGGAGGGCGAATGGCAGTTCCCAGCTGAACTGTCTGTTGTTGATACAAGAAGTCCAAAAGAAGAAAGCAGCCAGGAGGCTCCAGTTACTGTGTGCACAGCACCTTCCTTGTCTGTGCACTTGGGTGGAGGACGGTCTGATCCCGGAGCCGCCTACTCACCTCAGGTGGTTCCATCACACTTGGCTACTCTCCAGCGTAGCCAAGCGTGCAACATGATGTTGGGTTGTTGTCTGCCCCGTGTTTGAAGAACATGTGTGACGTGAACTGGCATCAAAAGTCAGAGCTAGAAGAAATGCCAGGCACTGGAGTCTTTTATTTTTACAGATGAGGAAACTGAACAGAGAAAGGGGTTTTGCCTAAGGACTCCTGATTCACTAGAGTCCCTTATGTTTTTGCTCATTTTTAGTATTCCTGACTAGTTTTCTTTTTGTTCTTTCCTTCCTGTCTCCCTCCCGTTTTTGATGCTTCCAGATCTGCTTTTCTGTTAGTACCTAGTGTTAATACCTATTATTTTTCTGTTAATACCCACTACTAGCAATAGTCAGCTTCACGTAAGAGGAGACAAAATTTGGACACTCTGACTTCTGCCAGCCGTGACGTGATGCTGTTAGAGGCATCTTCTAGGGAGAGCCTGGTTTCTCTCTCTATGCCACCAGCTTGTATGTGGGACGGGCGCACCTGTGTGCAATAGCCCCAGGTATCCAAAACCTAGCCAGAGCTGCAGACACGTGGCTAGGAAGGAGGGGTGGTGGGGTCTCGGAAACTGTGCTCTTAAGTAGAGGCGGCCTTCGGAGGCCTTTTAGGCCTCCAGGCCACCTCCTACACTGTGCTTTTGCCTGTGCTCTATCCAAGAAAACCCCCTCACATTGTAGATTCTTTTGAAATAGATTCTGAAGCATTCCTATACACTTCATGCTTAGTGTACCACCTACTATGGCTCACCCCCTCCACTGTAAGCTTGAAGTCTCATACCTGCCTTCATTCTAGCACCTCTTAGGTTGCATGCTAATCACTGTTCTACTTGTTAGGTTCTCACTTGGCTGTGGGTTCTTGAGGGCTGGACCACTACCTTGTTCTCCGTGGCCCCTTTCCGTGGTAGGCACTAACACTGTTGAATGAAGATATCTCAGTATTTTACTAACAGAAGAACTCATTCCCTTGGAATGTCTAAAATGAGATTTTTTTTTAAAGTTTTATTAAAAGCATATGGTTATCTTGAAATCATAGGGTTTATTTCTTCCCCTGCTTTGCTTTTCTGTCGTGACCATGTATCACTTGAGTTGTAACTCTCAGAAAGTAACAAATCAGGGGCGCCTAGTTGGTTGAGCTCAGTTGGTTGAGCGTCCCAATTCTTGGTTTCAGCTCAGGTCGTCTTGGCAGTTTGTGAGTTCGAGCCCCACATCGGGCTCCGTGCTGTCAGCACGGAGCCTGCTTGGGATTTTTTCTCTCTGCCCCTCCCCCACGTGCTCTCTCCTGCTCTCTCAAAATAAATAAACTTTAAAAACAAAATCATTATCGGAATCTGGACAGTGTCCACTGCCCTCCAGCACCAGCACATGGTCCTGGGCTGGGCCTCTGAAGGCAGGAGGACATGATGGGGTTGGACAGCCGGTGAGACACCGAGGAACACCAGGCGCAGGGCAGGAACCTCAGACAGAAACTGTGTCCATAACCCCCTCCTGTAGTAAATCAAGGGACAGCCCAGCTTAAACCAGGACAGAATCCACTGACAATGACTTTATGCCTTTACTGACACTGGTATTTTCTTTTCACGCAAGTACGTGTGTTGCTAGTCCTATGATGGCCAGTGGCATTTCTGATTACGTTCAGCTCGTCTCCTAATTGCAGTCACACCAGAAGCCAGAGAAGCAGCAGCAGCATGGACCGGCCGGCACAGGGACTTCAGGAGGAAGGACCTCAGTGAGTTGGTTGGCTCAGGTAGGGCCTATTTCCCTGTTGTCTTCCTTGGTCACGAGAAACCGTGATCCTGAGGAATTTGTATCCTTCTGTTCACCCCTCTGTGGAATAGTGACGTGAAGTGCCAGCAGAGAGAGGACAGTAGAGACAGACGGGGCCGCTTCCGCCTACCTGTGCCGTCGGGTGCGGTGGCGCCACTGAAGAGCTGCCCTCCGAGGAGGGGGTGGGGGCGCTGTTAGCTTTTCAATGTGTGACATAAAGAATTTAATTGCCACGCTCCCAAAGAGAAATAAAGGGAAGAATTTCCATTTAATTTCGAAAATGAGATTGAGAACTATCCTAAGACAGGTATCAATATGAATTTGGAGCCAGCTCAGTGATGGTCTCTGTAGCAGCAAATTTCCAGTGCTAAGAGCTGAGGATGTCCGGAAACCTGGGAGGATTCAGCCTTGTTCCCACAGACTTGCTTTCAGACATTCCCCTTCCCTTGCAGCCTGCTGTTACCAAAGCATCCCACAAAACCTATTCATTCAAATTCAGGGTTGCTTGATGCCCTGCTCTGCTGGGAGCTCCTGGAGGCCTGTCTCCTCCTCACTCGACAGCAGCTCTCCGGCCAACAGCTTGTGCTTTCCACACAGTTCTGCATGGAAATCAGTATTTAAGGATGAGTTTTCTTTTTAATGTATTTATTGAACTGTGCTAACAGTAGTATAAAACGGAAAATATGGGTGTTTCCTCCATCTGGCTTACCACTCAAAATAAATAGACAGTCCTACAATTAAAAATTTAAGACGATTAAATAAGAATTCACATCTATTTCTTTTAATAACTTAGCAACCACAACAAAAAAAAATTAAAAGCCTCTTTGTCCAGCAGCAGGACAAACTCCACAGTGTCCCAGTTTGTAGCCTCATATTTGCATTGTGGTTAGAGGTTAATTGAATGAGTGGCTGAGGAAAACATGGAAACAAGGCAGGGTATGATATCGTTATTCAGGAAAGATCAGATGCTGCAGAAGGCGGACCGTAGCCCAGCGTATTTACATAGTGGAGAACCACGTACGAACCATGCACCAGGCGGGCGGCTCAGATAGGTTTCTCATTTGCTCTAACCTTCTGGACAAGTTGTTGCACGAACATAAGTGCATAAAACATTTTAGGAACCAATTTAATGTTGTATCTTATTACCTAGAATTCCATTTCAGTTACACAAACATACACAGAAGGATGCTCTTCAGTGTTGTTCATAGTAACAAAACTGGCAACAACATAAATGTGCACTAGTAGGATACTAAGTGGTTTTAAGTGTGGTATAACCACAAATGGGATAAAAATACAGTCAATAAAAGTGATATATATCCCTATCTGTTGACGTGGAAAGATATTTGTAATACATTAAGTTTTTTAAAAGGTTAAAAACAGCATGGATGGTTTAGTTTTTATAGAAACACAAACACACAAAATAGGTCTGGAAAGAGATACACTGACCTGCTAACAGTGGCTCTCACTGGAGAACAGGGCTCCATGTTACTTTCACATTCTTCTGAGAGGCTAGTTTGAATTTATTAAATTTCTATTACAGTTTCTAGAAAAATATCAATTGTGCACACCAAAACACACCAAACCATGCCATCCATAGAAAGGGCATAAAACCACCTACCTAGTAGATGGAGTGTGAAGAGTAAATATGGCGACTGAGTCAAAGCAGCAAACACAGATGTAAGACAGCAGGGCTGGAGCCCATCGTATCACAGTAGACTGTGGATCTGCTGTCACCGTATCTTCCAAATTGCCAAGCACAGTCAGACTTTCATTTGAACTCTGCTATCTAAATCTGGGCAACTTAGCTGATTATTTTTTTTTATTTTGAGAGAGACAACTGAGCGGGGGAGGGGAAGGGGCAGAGAGAGGGAGAGACAGAATTCCAAGCAGGTTCCACACTGTCAGCACAGAGTCTGACTCAGGTTTTAATCCCACAAACCATGAGATCATGACCTGAGCTGAAATCAAGAGTTGGGACACTTAACTGACTGAGCCACCCAGGCGCCCCTCAGCTGGTTTAAAACACTGCAAGTTACCAAAGAAGTCATATAGGTGGCAAATAAGCATGTGAAAAAATGCTTGACATTATAGAACTTCCATTTATGACATTCTAGAAAAGGTAAAGCTACAGAGTAATGGAGAACAGATCAGCGGTTGCTTGCCAGGGGTTGTTTGACACTAAGAGTGTAGGCAGCATGAAGAAATTTTCGGCGGGAGGTGGAGAGGTATGGAAATGTCCGTGTCTTCTCTGTGGTGATAGTTACATGCCTCTCCCTGTCAAACTTCGTGGACAGGACTGGAAAGAGACATGAGTGAGCTAATTATCTCCTTTGGACAGTGAGTTTGTGACCTCTTTATTACATTCAGAACCCGCCTTCCACAAGGTGAACGGCTCACACCCATTCATCTGGGAGGTGAGAAAGATGAACTAAGCTAGTGCATTTCATTCATTGACAACTTTCTTACCCACAAAATGTTAACACAGTATTCTTCATTAAAGCAGGACCTTACCTTTGTAAATCATTTCATTAATTTGACATGCTTAAGGATACAAGTTTATCTCACTTCCTATGTGTAGTTAGAGGCATTATATATAGGAACCCCGTAAAGGTAATAAACACTAATTTTTGGTGTTTCCCTGATATTTCCTAAAAGCAAAGTTTTTCTGTGTTATTTCAGGCCATTGCTTTTGGCTATAATCACTAATAAACTACTCTTCTGGAATCCCCCTAGTCTCTCCTGGTGTCAGAGGAGCTGTCCCCGGCCTATGAACAATCTGCGTGGGACACGGAAGACTTACGCCCCTTTCTACGCTTGTGCCTCATGGATCAGAATTTCCCCGCATTTGTGGAAGAGGTGGAAAAGGAACTTAAAAAGCTGACAGGGTTGAGAAATTAACACTCCACGTACATATAGCACTAAGGAACTTGAAAAAGTTCACTGAAAAAGTGCTTCTTCCTAAGATTAGATACAAGAATAAAGAGTATTATTCCAAGCACCTTTTATCAATGTTTTATTTTTAAAAACAGTGAATCCACTTTTTTATACATCATTGCACTTCAACACTTACACAGAACACAAGTACATGCATCTACGGTTACACACCGCATGAGAACCCTGCCGGGTGAGAAAATCTACACTCAACTGTTTTAAATCAATGTGAAAAATACAGTGTCAACCCCAGAGGATAACTAGTTGCATAGAATACCATGCTATAACATTTCAAGGTCATTGAAAACAAAAGGTAAATTATAAAAGTTTGCCTTAATTGAATGTACAATAAGGTTCAACACATCAGTGCAAAAGGATTTAAGAATTTACATGATTTAACAGAAGAAAAAATAATCACTTAAAAAGCAATCATACATATATACTGCAATTCAATATATCCATTCAGTGGAGTGTTCCAGCTTTTTATCAAAGTCATAGGTTAAGCCCTTAAAATTATAGATTTCAGTTTATATTACTCATCTTTATGTACCAGAACTGCACAATCTCCTCATCTGACAACATACAGTAAGGAATGAATATCAGCAGCTAAAAAATGAAACAAGCATTTATTTTATTTTGGATTTCTCCCACCCCCAAAAATATAAATATATATATATATATATTTATATACTGTATATATCTGTAGGTTTTGCTGTACTTTACAAAAATGTTATCACTAGATGGCAGCAGTGCATTTTAGAGCTTTGCCAATTTAACAGCTGCATTAAGTAAAAAATGGCGCATGCATGATCCGATCCTCAGAGGACCTTTTCACTTCTACTTAAATATTTTAACAAAGGGGGGAAAAAAAGCAACATTCACAGCACATCAAGCCCCAAATAGTTTACACCTTCTACACTGAAGCATTGTTTAAAATGTACCTGACTAGATCACCCTTACAGGAAAGGCTAAATAAGGCATGCTTTAGACAGTCATTTGTGGTGCTGCTCACTTAAAAGGGGAGAGAACCAAAGAGGTCCAAGCAGAAAATTTAGCAGATCATGTTGCCACCAGTTTCAGGAACCTAAAGATCTGTGAAGAAAAAGTATTTGGAAATTAAAAGGGAATATGCACTGTCCCTGAAGACTACACCAAATCCTACATACAACAAAGCTTTGGTTCAGACAGCATGCGCAGGGATGTGGTGTGAAACTCTGATCTCCATGTGCCGGCATGGAAGGCACTCTGGCCCAGCTATGCCCGGCCACCATTCTTGCCTTGCCCTCACAAGCAAAGTGGAATTAACTGGCCTCTGGGAATAATCCACCCAAGGTGACAATTTTTACCTTTTTTTAAAAAATACAGTTAAATAGTGGTGCAAAGGATGCATTTTGAAACACCATACGTATTCTGAAACGGCACTTATATAAATATGTGGAACAACACAGCTGAAAATGTTCCTTTCCGGCTGCTGCACTGGAGGGAGGGCAAACAGAACTTGTTCCATCCTATCAACAGCTCTGAAATGAACTAGAAGATCCTACAACATGCTACCAACTACCAAAGAATGTGCAACAAGGTCAACAGAGGCAACGTTCGTTTGCATATAATTTTTAAAATTTCTAAGTAAGGCCATACTTACATTATAAGCAGTATTTAATTTGTGTTTCTCTGGCGCAAGTTTTTATCTTTGTGATTGTTGGTAGAGTTGGTTTTCCTTTGGAGGAAAAATTGCATTATAAGAGTTAAAGTCAGTGGCAACTCTTGAAATTATAACATGGAAATACAGGGATTCTTTCACTTACTACCATCCCTGGTATAGTAAGAAATTTTACTGCACAACATTAGTCAATAAAAATATTCTTTGTGTAAAGTGCATACACACACACCTTCAGTTAATCCTTTTGACTCCCAAGGCAGACAATATACAGGTAACTTTCCATCCGACTTACAAACTATAATCTAATTACTCTAACGGTGTATGGACAGTGGTTTCTTCTCTACTGAACACCACAGTCTCTCCTCAAATGATACAAGATAATCACACACAGGTGGGCAGTGGTGTGCCCTCTGGCACTTGGCCAATTTGGGCCTCTCACCCCTTAGTCCCCAACTCTAGGAGACTCCGCTTCTCCTGGACCGACTGAAAATTTGCAGTACCATCTGTCTTGGCTACACCCAATTGTTAATGAAGCCAGACAGCTTCTCCATGCTACAGTCCAGCTTGAAATTAACGTTCACAAAACTGGCAGTCTCCGATACACTTGTTATTTCCTCCACACTATCAATTCAAGTATGCAGGACGTGCAAAATTTTAAACGGTTTTTTGCATGGCGTTCCACCTTGTGTTGTTACAGAAAACAAAACTGCACAGCCTGTCCTGGGAATCAAATGGCTGTCAGCTCCATGTCTGTGTAGCTAGGGAGTCTACACTACAACACTCATTTCCACCTGCTGGCTCCCCACACCACCTTAGCTACTCACTCCATTCAATTAAACTGCAAATACAAAATAAACTACTGAATCAATGTCCAACAAAGTACTCACATTGGCCCAGCTGGTTCATCGTCTGTAAGGTATTCCGTTTTTTAATAATCCATTGAGAACAGGAGGAGAAAGGAGAAAATCGTGAGACTCTACATTAAGAATTAACAGAAGAGCAAACGGCAAGTGGCAAACATGGCTATTCATAGCATTTATTCAAGGCCATTCCATCTGGAGGTGCAAAACACTCATGGAGTTATTACTTCTAGATTCGAGTTTTTAATGGCGGGTATGTTGTTTCAATGGTTTTAGTTGACACTGGGAATGCTTGTCATGAAAAACTGCAACTGTAGCGGACAGACAGGCTGCGATATTATACTCATCTTGTCCCCAAGTTCCAGTGGTTCACTCTTAGAGAAATGAGAACACAAACCAACATTTCAGTTGTAAAATCCTGCTGTTTGTTTTCTTGTGGCGAATGCATGGCTCAATCCTGCAGTGTGGACGGATGTGTGTGTTCTATACATTTAGCCACACATCCTCACTTCCCCAAAAGACAGTGTTCTTGCTGTTTTGTAATCTTTAGGAGAGTCTTTAGTCTGGCGAATGAGATTGAGGGAGAGGAAGCCACAACAGTTCAACCTAATACTGGGTCAGCCCAGCTGGGCTATGCCAGCACAAGTGCATACATAACCAGAAGACGTTCTGTGACACATCAGGGAGAGCTGAATAGTGGTGACATCCCTCTAGAAAAGACTTCAGACTTCTGACAGAAAAGACAGGCTCAACTCGAGCCCTGGCCAAAACCAGAACCCGAATCCAGATGAGCCATGAGATAGTTTTTGTTTTGTTTTTTTTTTAAACCAAAAAGCTTACATCATCTGAGTTTAGAAGCCTTCTTAAATTGGTATTTCATTATTCTGATTTATAAGTTTTTCTTTCCTGTTTCAACTAAGGGCAACTTGGTCCCCTTTAAGCAGGGATATATGTACATGGGGAGGGAACAAGCAAGTGCTCTTAGTTTTTCTGTTTTATACCAGTCAGGTAGACTAAATGATTCTGAACAGTTTGGTTTAGCTGAAGGCTTCTAGAAAAACTCTCAGCAGGATTCCACAAGGGGGCTTGGTGCACATGAAGCAGTTATGGAGATTACAGTCTCAGTGTAGGCATCTGCAGGCGCACACGTCAGGAGTAATGTCTGTCACAGGGAGACATTGCTCCACCTGGTCCTTCGAGGCAACGGAGAGGCAAAGCCACCGCCAGCACACACAGTGACTGGAGCAAAAAAAGATTAAAAAAAAAAACAAAAAACAAACGAACGAACTAACCACAAACCAATGACTTCTCAGCCAAACAACAGGCTGGCGACACACCAGTGTCCAACAGGATTCTACTAGTAACAGTACACTACTGAACAGGTACAAAGAACAAACTAAGAGTCGAGGACACCCGAGACATCAGTGTGCTGTGTATGCAGTGAAGATATACGAAGACATATCAGGACTGAGACACACGAGCCCGGCCTAAATCTACCCTCACCACAACACCCGACTGCTCTCAGCATCCAGGCCAAGCCAGCTCAGCTACATGCTAGGAACTAAGCACTTCAGGGACTTAAAGGTAAAGACACAGGAGCAAACTTAGGATAGTTTTAGTGCTCTGGCTGTGTACCGGAAAACACAAAATTCTAAAGATAACTGACAAGACCACCACCAACCTACTCCCAATGTGGAAAGAAAAAGCAGGGGAGGGGGGACATCGCGATAGCCAAGCTACTCTTCTCAAAGCATGACGCTGTCGGCACCGACCCGAGCACTTTACACACAAGCTTTTCTTTTGGTGGGGGGTTACGCCCTGCTGTCCGCCCAGTGGGGTCGTCTTCCAGCCTGACAAGCCGGTAACGTGCAAAGGGCCGCACGTTGGGGTTTTAGCAACAGCGGCTCCGGTGCAGCTGCCATGCCTGCAAGTGGGAGCGGGTGCTATTCACGCTAGTGTCTAAGCCTCACTTCATCTCTCTCCCCACATCCACCTGCACATTTACAAGGAATCGAGAAAAGAGCCTCGTGTCTCCTACTGTCCTGGACTGAGCCACTATCCGCAGCACCACTCTCCCTTTACAGGTCAGACAATAAACAACCTGACCCTAACAGGGAAACCAGGAGAGAGGGAAAGAACAGAACTACAGAAAAAAAGGTACGAAAATCAAAAAGTAAATGAGAACTGAACAGCAAACTGAAATCCAAATTAGTTGTGAAAGTGAATGAAGTAAACTTGAAGAAAAGTGTTAACATCATGAACTGTGCATCGTATAGACTGAAGCGGAGATTAAACAAACTCCAAAAGCATGCATATCGCTCACTTACCACCATGTTTTAAGGGTTTGATGCAATTGAGGGGGGAAAAAAAAGAAGTCATAGTAACCGACAAATATCAACATACCCCAAACCCTCAGGCCAAAAGATAGCTGCTTAAACAAGGGCTCCTCTCTTCACCTAGGCATTACTCACAACCACTGGCTAGATGAGAGGAAGAGGACTGGGGAGAAGGGAAACAAGATGCTTCTGGAATCCACCTCAGGAGAGTGAAGTTCCTGGTGGAACTGCTGTCTTCCCAACAGACGTACTCCGGCCCTCGCTCCCCTAGATCACATGGCCGTGTCATCAGGAAGAGTGCTCTGCGATGCCCGCTAAAGAATGGGTTACCTGACATGGTAGCACCTCCAAAAAGATGGCTTTCCAGTCAGAATGACCAAGAGGGGCCTGTCTGGTCAAAGCTCCTTGTTCACTGCCTTCATCTCACGGAGGATGGGCTTTTATAGTTTCTAAACCTGCTTACATTTTGCCTCATCTCAGCAGATTAGCATTAAACCAGAGACTGATTAACAGTTACTTCCAGTTTCCTTTCATATTTGGTCCTATTGTATTTTCTCCATAAGGTAATGGACTCAGAGGACCCCTAGTTAAGAGACAATGAAAGGTGTGTTTTGCATGTCATTTTAAAGATCACATTTCTTTACCAACATTCCTGGTCTGTTGTGAAGCTTCATATTCCCAACTGATAGATTTTTCGGATGTCAGAATACCTCTTAATCGTAGAGTGTCTAAAAGAGTTCGAATGCATCAGAGCCACTAAAAATGGTCCCCCCAAAACCTCAGATCTCCATCAGTAACTCAGAAGAGTCCCTTTGAACTGCTTATAAAAATTATCTCCCTAAAGTGAAAACAGAAAACTCTTTTTGATGCCACCACTGCTTTTCTTAAATCAGCTCCTACTGTTTTCACCTGTGGTCACTAAAACGTCCAGTAGAACTGAAGGCACCAACCATGAGGCAGGTTCCCGCCTCATCTCCCCAGGTGAGCGGGGAGGGGGGAACTTGGAAGCACACACCAACCCCTCTGCTTCACTCAGCAGAGAACCAGCACAGAAGGTCTGCTCCAGGCATGTGAGCTGTAGGATGGATGGAAGGCTAGGGGGATGCTGGCTGGACCCACTCTTTTTAGAAAATTATCATGTAATATTTTCAGAGAATGTAGTCAAGTGATGAGTAAGCTGAAAAAACGAAGCCCTTGTTTGTCTCCATGACTCATCTGTTCCTGAAAACACTGAAGGTAAAAGGTGAGATGCAGACCATCTACCTAGAAGACAACCAATCTACTGGGCACCGATCCTCAAAGAGACCACAGCAGGGGCTAAAAGGGACTTAGTGTGAGTTTTGCTTAAAAATGTTCTGAGTAGATGCCAGTAGACTAAGACACAGAGGCCTTTTTTCCCCCTCCCCCTACTGGAAGTAGCTAACCCTTAACCCTAAGCATTTTTTATGTGAGAAATCTAAAGCAATCTTTGCCATTCTGGTGAAGCGTACTTGGAGTAAACTCTCTAAGTTCAAATTTGTGCAGGTGTGTAGTTTTAAACTGTTCACTTAGTGCTTTTCTGGTCAGGGGCTGAGTTACCAAGAACTCACAGACTACCCGAATAGAAGTATTATGAGTTTTATATGAAATTTTTTCACATAAGAAAAAGTTCAGTAAGTCAAAAATAAATCCTAGGTCTACCTTGATAATAAAAAGTACCTATTTTGGCAGAGAAAGCATGTCAGGCATATTAAAAAAATCCATTTTCACAGTGGCACAAATAAGTCGACAGAGCCACAGACGGCTGGCTGATAAAAATCCATCACCTCTAAAACTCCCAATTCGTATCAGATACAAGGTACCTCTTCATTCATTCCACAAAGGAGCGCCTGCATCTCTCTATATGTAGACCTGGGGACAGGGCAGGTGGGGAGAAAGCATATGAGGGACGCATGGGAGTTGAGGGGAAACTGGCTGGAAAAAAAGCCACAGCATAAGGAAAACTCACTGAGGAACAATCAACTTTTTTTTTTCTTTAATGATTAATTCCAGGAGGACAAGAAATAAAGGGGCATAGGAGCAGGGAGGGGTTTGAGAGGAGGAAGCAAACAAAGGAGAAAACTCTGGGATGGAAATGCCAGAGCAAGGCAGGGAAGTGGAGATGGAGAATGGAGCCTGGGCCGCGCTGGCTGTCGGGAAGGGAGCAGAGAGGAGGCGAACACCGCAATAATTCCAGCATCCCAGGTCTGTTGCCCCAATTCAAGAACAAAAAAAGTAAACGCTGCTTGCATTACATTTCTTCCAGGAGATCAGAGCAAAGAGATTTTACTTTGCACTTACCCACGTCTTTTATGTAGGATTCTTCCACTGTCTATAATAATTTAGCTTAAAAGAAGTACCTTCCCTTCAGGAAGCTGTTCAGAAGATTTACTGGCCACAGCGGTCTCCTCTACTCAACTAGCCACCACTTGAGTTCAGTAGCCATGGAGCTCTAGCTCTTTTAAGACAGCCACTTCCCCAGGCAGGTGTCTGCACTTGTCAGAACCAATACGAACCACTTCTCAAATCTAACCCAAATGTCTTCCAGACACGCTGGGAGAGCAACCTGGTAAACAAAGTGGCTTCCTACGAGGAAGACCGGAACCTCTGATGGAGACCAGCTAAGCCAACATACCACTCTGCCAAGAGAGCAGCACCCAGCCTCATCATCTTAAAATAAAAAATCAGGTCCGGAAGCCCATCTTTGCCCTTTCCTACCTGACTTTTTGCTTCTCCACCTTTCCAAAGGGAAGGCTGAGCAAGGTGATATTTAGCAAAGCAAAAGCATTCTGAGGGGATGAAAAGCCCTTTGCAGGACTGAGGCATAACTGCTTCTAAAGAGCTGTGCTAGAAATACAAACAACTTCCCTTTACTCTCAGGCCTAAATACAGGTATTCTGCCTTGCTTGGGAGTCCTAATTTGTAGCAGGAAAGAGAAAAATCTAGAGAAAAAAGCATTATGCATATGTGAAAAATCCCAAGAATGCAGTTCACCTCGTAGAACAGCAGTTCTGTGCACCTAGGAGAAGGAATGTAAAAATCCCGGGGGCACACTTCTGTTGCAGGGAATCAGCTCATTTATTCACACAGGCCCATCGACTTCCAGCTGGCGTCCGCCTCACTCCTCTGTCTAGCTCACTGCTGGATGTACACCGGGAGGGGTTCTGCCAGGGCTCCCTACATGCGTTGTTAGTGTCAGCGACAAATCTTTTTGCCAGCCTCCCTAGAATACTCCCCTCTACTTAGTGCAGGCAGAGATCTGGAGGTGCTGAGAAGAAACGAAAAGAGGGGAAGAGGCTGCTGTTCTCAAACATGGCCTCCCAGACAGGCTGAAGCCACCAGCATGCCTTCAGGGCTGCATGACTTCTGAGGGAGCAGCAGACCCCCCTTAGCAATTCTCTCCAGACACACATGGTTGGGGCTGCAGTCCTGCTGGTCAGCCACGGGGACAAGGACAACTCTGTGGGACAAGGACAACTCTGTGGGGCAAGGCACAGGACCACAGTGCACAAGCACAGGCCCAGAACAGTCACACCAGAGTTGGCAACCCCACCATCACCCAAGGCCCGCCTCCACTGAACTTGGGCACACACCCTTCTCATCTAGTCAGTGATGGACAAGTGGGGGTAATCTCTGGCTGGCCGATTCATTTGCTGATGACGTGACAGGACAGGAGGGTGGGGAGCTAGTCAGAAAGCTGAAGGAGCTACTGATACAAGTCTCCAGCAGGAGCTGTCCCCTGACTGGAATCCCAGGGTTACAAATGGAATACCAAAAAAAAACAAAAAAACAACAAAAAAAAGATTTCCTAGGACCTTCCTGATTGTAAGCATGTCCCCAAATCTAAGATCCATGTTCTTTCCAAAGCTTAATAGTTCACTGTAGTCCTAGTGCCGCTCTATCCACTCCCATCTCTGGCACTCCACCAGCCTGCGGGTGCCACCCTGGGGCCTGGGCTCCAGGTGTTACTGCTTAGCTATCTCTGCCTTAAAAGTGGGGGTGTGGATGGATCAGACTCCCACCATTTTGTCTGTGAGACAGAAAAGCCAAATGCTAGGTGCCTGCTTCACCAAGAACCTTGAAAACCTATCAAAGGGACCAACCAAGGGAACCAAAGGCTGGCTTGTTCCAATGGCTTTTCTCAAGAACAGTTTGACTGGACTGGGGCAGTTACCTACAGGGGCTACACGAGGCAACCATGTGACAACCAATTAGATACCTTAAATCTGCCTGAAAGGCCAGGTGGCCTGCGATCTTGGGGTGGCTTCTAGGCTTGACTTGGATTCTCCTCAAGCTCAATCTGCCTGATGATCTGTATTGAAGGAGGACAGAGCTGAACAAAGAGACTGACAGCTGCCCGCTCCCCACATGGGGCCTGAAGGGCAGATGGGACTGGGGCTTGGAGAACACCCAAATGGAGGGACAGAGCTAATAATTATAGCTCTAGGTGGCTAATCTTAGGGGTAGGGATTAAGGAACCAGTATGAGAATTTTCCTTCTCTCCTTTTGGGACTGAACCCCAACATACTTATAGTCCTCTTTGGGTGCTTGGAAACCATCCCAAGGAACCAACCCCAACATTATAGCTATTTTGTAGGGATGCTCTTACCATCAGGAACTTCATCTGGCCTCTTCCTCTTCTCATACACAACAATGATCACCACCAAGATGATGATTTCAGCCAGAATTCCCAAAAAAGGCCAGAGTGGGGCCAGGTGGCTCCGTACCCTGAGGATGGTGACAACGGAGGCAGAGCCAATGGAGTTGGTAGCATTACATTCATACTCGCCAGGGTCTTCCGTAATCTGGAGATTCACGATGTTCAGCTCAGTATAATTTTCCTTGTTGATGATGAAGAAGCGGCCAGAGGTATTGACAATGTCCTGCTCAGGGTGGAGAAAGGGAGAACACACAGAGGTCAGAGTAGTTGAGTTCGTGTCCAAGATAAGGTGGCACTGTTCTCCATTCTTAGCAAGATCATTGGCTGGGATGAGGGAGCAGTGTCTAGGACCATCTTTGTCCAGGTGACTTGTGAGCCCTTCATTATTAACTTCCTTTCAATATCAACAACAACAACAACACGTTAGTAAACTTCTGGTAGAGCCAGGTTAAGGCCTCCCCCACTGTTGGTCCTCCAGACTTCTCCAACTTCTATAAAGTGACTGGAAGACCTACTCAATCTAGAAAATGCTACTTCAAATACCATATGGTAAGAAACCATAACACAGAAGGAGAATTGAGAAGGAGGGGTGTGACCTCCACGGTCAGGCATATATGCTAACCTCAGGCCTGTCTGATGACTTCAGAGTCAGGACATCTACTTCGTGCTTGGTGAATTCTGGGAAGTCTCCTTAAACTTCCTCCAAAAACAATGCTAAGAACTTGCTCCTAGTCAAGACTAGTCAAGACTGCCCTTTCCTTTCAGAATTACAGGGTTAAAGCAAAGTTTATTCAATCAATCAACTATTTACTAATGTATGCTACATGTCTTATATCCTACCAAGGGGAAGGTGAAATAGGGAAAAGTATGATACAAAAACGAACAAGGAGACTGACCTCAAGAGGGAACCTCAAAAGGGATGGTCATAGGAATGCGACGAGAAGCCCCAATGGAGGGCATGTACCAAATACTGTGGGGCAGAGTGAGTGGCCAGTGCCAGAAACAGTCAGGGAAAGCTTGACAAGAGCCAGCTTTTGCACTAGATTGTGGGGAGGAGAGGTGCTAAGTAGGACGGGAGTACTCCAGGCCCATGTGGGAAGGCGGAGGTGAGAGTGCACAAGCAGGGCTCTAGGTGGAGCTGGGATCCAGCAGGCTTATAGCACTGATCCCCTGGGGTAGCAGGAAAATGGACTCATGTGCCAGTTGTTATGCAACTAAAGTGTAATCAGAAATAGTAGAGAGGAAAGGGGAAGATAATCCCCAGAATGATGTCTAGCTATAGCATACAATCGTGTCTGCAGTTGAGTGTGGGTATGCCTGAAATGGCAAACTCAACCTTCAAAACAAGTTATCCCATGAAGCTTCGACTCGAGGACTTGGAAAGCTGCCAACTTCTCTCACCCCCCCCCCCCACCCCCCTGCTCTACCGGCTCACTAATTCCATGTTTTTCACTTATAATCAGAAATGATTATTGTCTTCTTTGATCCACAGGCCTTCACTAAGTATTTTCTGAATAGCATTTTATGCAAGAAACTTTTAACCTTTTCAATCAATGCATAACAAGATACTGAGTGGAGACTTGTCCTGTTGCTACAGAATTGATGACTAAGGAGAAGCATCAAAAGTACCCTATATTCTTGGATGAAAGCACAGCATAGGGAATAGAGTCGATAATACTGTAATGACGTGTAAGGTAACAGATGGTGACTACGCTAATCGTGGTGAGTGCTGCATTATGTACAGAACTGTCAAATCTCTATGCTGTATACCTGAAACTAATATAACATTATATGTCAACTATACTTCAATAATAAAAATGTGTACATTTTTTTTTAAAAAAGGATTCAAACATCATTAATTTGCACTTAGGAAGCGTTCACATACATTTATGACTGATAGTGATTGATACTTAGGTTTCAGTATCAAGACTGTGTCACCTTAGTCATTAGATATTCAAACCTACAGTGTTGGTGATTTTTCATCTCACCTGTCAAAGACTAAAAATAATATATGTAAGTATGCCACCATATAATTGTGCTTCTGGCTACATTTCCTTGTATTTCCAATCTTTAATTCATTCATTTTGGAACTGTACTATGTAGTGTGAAAAGATCATGATAGCTTTGTCTTTATTATGGATTAATCCTCTTATCATGATAAAAAGGAACTCTTGGTTTAACCCTTTTAAGGTATTACTTTTTATTAGTTATTATTTTTTGAGAGAGAAAGAGACAGAGTATGGGGGGGGCAGGAAAGCGGGGGAAGAGGGGCAGAGAGAGACAGAGTATGTGAAGCAGGCTCTCCGCCGACAGCAGAGAGCCCGATGCTGGATTCAAACTCATGATCATGACCTGAGGTGAAGTTGGACACTTAACTGAGCCACCAGGCACCCTGGTTTAATGTTTTTTTTTTTTTTTTTTTAATTTTTTTTTTCAACGTTTATTTATTTTTGGGACAGAGAGAGACAGAGCATGAATGGGGGCGGGGCAGAGAGATAGGGAGACACAGAATCGGAAACAGGCTCCAGGCTCTGAGCCATCAGCCCAGAGCCTGACGCGGGGCTCGAACTCACGGACCGCGAGATCGCGACCTGGCTGAAGTCGGACGCTTAACCGACTGCGCCACCCAGGCGCCCCTGGTTTAATGTTTTTTATTTGAATTTCACTTTCTATGATGTTAAGATTTTCACTTGTTCTTTCTATTTATAGAATTTCACTATATCTTTGTCCATCACTTTCGTTTTAACACTTTTATATTATTTTGTTATATGTAGATTATCTTAAACAACATATCATATTTTTGTTTCTTAAATCTGCCTTTTAAGGAGGATACTTAAAACTTTGTATTTAACACGACTGTAATTTTTACATTTATGGTCAGAAATTATGATTTACTTTTAAAAAAAAAAGTACCTATCTCTTTAAAAAAAAAAAAAAAGGTTCAAACAAATCAGGGGGCAAATAGTCCTGCTAGGGCTTACTACAAGGGAGTCCATCAAGCTACCTTACCCCTCACATGACCACATCAACCCTCACCAATCTATAAAAGAGAAGACAGGATTAGAGGTGACAGGAAGAGAGTTACACTTGGCATTGCATGCAGCTTCCCACCCTGCAGCTGAGTGGAACAGGCACCAAGAGAATCACTCAGGCTGGGGGTGCCAAGAAGAAACTGTCTTTTTCCAGTGGGTATTTGTTTAGGCAGGAGACCGGCTGATGTGCCGTATGCCTCTCAATCTTGGAAAGGGCTATTTGGAGATCTGAAGGCAGAGTGGCCTATACTCCCAGGATTTGAAGAGCCATGATGTTCACGTTTCCCTGACAGGGTTGGTTGCCTTCTGGGTGAGAAGACCCCAGCAGTAAAAATCATCTGTGGCCGGAGCTAAGCAAGAAACAGAGATTTCGGTTAGAGTAGACCGCTAATATCTGAGAACTGGTCCTATAAGAACTAACACAAGTTCTTACAAGATCCAGATCTGGACACCTGACGCGCAGAGGCCACAGAAGGAGCAGCCAAGAAGCAGTGGGCTATAGGATAAGTCAGATGAGCCATACTTGTCCTCTTTCCCACTCCATACAGAAGAAAAACCCAGAAGACAGAATGAAGACAATCCTCTGCTCCCCCCCTTGCAGCCTAGGGAAAGGGGATGAGAGAGAAAACTGGAATTTTGGATTGGGCTGGACTAAATTCTTTAAAAACAAAGAGATCCAACAAAGTTATGGGATCTGTCTAGAAAAGGGATCTGTACTGAAATTAGTGTCTAGAAAAAAAACTGAAAGCATTTTATCTTAGCCCTCAACCAAGTTTAGACTGTTCGACAAACTGGTTTTCAAAGGCATCAACCTAGAAATTGCTTTTCTTTTCCCTACCCCTCTTTCATTAAAAGTTTTCTGTTTCCCAAACGATTCACAGCTTGAAAGCAACAAGAAGTAGTAATTGATTTCAAAGGTTCTTCACAATGTAACAGATAATTAAGAGTTCATGGGCATGAGGGGCATCTGGGTTGTTCAGGAGGTTAAGTGTATGACTTCATTTCGTGGTTCATGAGTTTGAGCCCCGTGTCAGGCTCTGTGCTGACAGCTCAGAGCCTGGAGCCCACTTCAGATTCTGTCTGTCTGTCTGTCTGTCTGTCTGTCTCTCTCTCTCTCTCTGCCCCTCCCCTGCTCACACTCTGTCTCTCAAAAAAAAAAAAAAAAAAACATAAAACAAACAAACAAAAAAAGAATTCATGGGCATGAGAAGAAGAGGAGATGAAAATATCCACTGAGGAATCCCAATCTGCTTTGGCAAAAGCTCAAGGGCTCTCCTACCCAGATACCAGGAGAGAAATGGGCATTTGCTTGCCAGCACTTTAGAGAATTAAATGTTTTGTTGACTTTTCAGGGCCTGCTCTGAAAATAACCTCTCCCTTCCTCATCACGACCCCTTATTAGTGGGTTTCTGAAATCTAGTCATCATTGTTAATGTCAGAGTCCTTACCACCACTTGACATATCATTATTGAGAGATCCTAGAGTGGGAAGAATTATGGACTTGAAATTTAAAAAAAAAAATGGATTTGACCCTTCCTTGGTTTTGTCACTAATTTACCTTGGTTAATAATGCAACCTTTCTGAAGAAGCAGATTAGATTATCTCCAGGGTCCCTTCTGATCCTGATGATTGACAAAGAGGATGCCTGAAAAGTACAGTGCTGGGCATGCAAGGCCTCGGGAGAGGAGGAATGTATGACACCCTCTCACAGAAAAAGAGACTGGCCAAATGTCACGAAATCAGAGAGAGAATGAGAGTCTAACAAATATTTGACTCCCCCAACACCATCAAGAATCATCCCACAGATTGAAAAAGATGTCTTCTTTGACCTTTTCTGGAGCAGATACTGTCAGATTTCCAATGTCTAAGGCTGCTCCTGAGGCTCATCATGTTGCCCCAATTCCTAATCAGTACTTTCTGTGTCCCAGGCATATACTAGTAATTGCCCTCATTGCCTTGTCTTTCCAAAAAACAAGAAAGGTATGTTAAGACTACACCAAGAACAGTATTTTCTTTAGGACAGATGCACTAGAATAATAAAAAAGAAGTTTAAGATTGGGATTAGCTCTTTCAGCTTCTTGTCTTGAAGGCAAACCAGTCAAATCGCTTAGTAGACAAACAGCTCTAACAGATCACGTAGGGATTCCAGTGCTGGACAGAGACTGTCAGTGACCTCCAGATTCATAACATTCATGACTAGAAAGGGTAACCAGGGCCATGCCATTATGGCAGGGGTTGCAGAAACTGGTCCAGATGTCTGGACCTCCCCAGGAGGAACTCCAGCAACCACAGAGACCCAGGTATAGAGAATCAGGGCTGCCTCCTACTCACCATGGGCATACCATTCTCCTTCTTGCGCCAGATCCACTCTGGGTGCGGGTAGCCAACTGATTTGCAATACATCATGGCATCTTGCCCTTCATTCTTGTTCTCGCTCCGTTTGTGGCCAGTGATGTCAGGAGCAGCTGTGAGAAAGAGTGTTGAACAGTTATCATGGGAAGCTATTCTGAAGAGGATACAAAGGCCCCACCTACTGACTCAGAGCCCTGCTTCTAAGATAGCCAATCTTTAGGCCCATCCTCATATTTATCTTTGATAACATGCATTTCAGGTCAGAACAGAGCAATGGAATCAAACCATGCCCTACCTCCCACCCACCAAAGCAGCCAAAGCAAATACCAGGATTGCTATATGTGAAGTTCTGCTATTAATACAGGTGGCTCTCTAACCTCCTGGAAGAGGAGGCATAGGCTCAACTGCCCTAAATTAAGACATCCTTTAAAAAAAAAAAAAAATGCAAACAGAAGCTATTATCATCTCCTCTTCCAGTCATGGTTTTTTCATGCCTGAACTAATAACAATTATGGATTATATCAAATGTCATATATTCCCTTAAGGAAATGAGAGATCTCTAAGGTCAAACATTTAAAATCAAGTCAAAGATTGCAAGCTATATAAAAATAATGAATGCCTGGAGAAGCTATCTGATGACTATCAATGGGCAAGGCTCTTCCAGGAAAGAGGAAATCCAGCAAACTGTCTTCACAAGAAAGGAATAAACAGGAAATTCAACCAGTGTCCCAAGAGATTTTATTAACAGTTTAAGAATCTGACCTGTACACCTGATTTGCAGTAATCTCAATAAACCCAATCTTGGGGGAATTTTTTCTAGACATGTTAGACGCTGCTGGTCTTCTCTGCTTTAAGGGATCACTTAGGAAGAAATAGACAGCACCTGTGGTTTAAAAATTAGATAAGTTTCAAGGATCCAGGAAGCCTGAGATGGGGGCTAATTCTTTGAATTTAGCCTCCTTTGATCTTGACAATATTTTCTACCATACCTCACCAGTTACAGTAAGTAATGTGAAAGCAATAAAACTCAAAGTAGGCCAGATGTCACATAGTTGGCCAAGACAGGAAAGAGAATCAACAGGTCTGGTCCAAATTCAAGTTTTGCTAGTTCTTTAATTATTCTGTGCTTCATTTCTACACCCATTATCAAATGGAGATAATCCTCGCCCCTGCCTACATCCAGGGGCCTTGGGTAGGAAAGATTTAAAACACTCACTTTGCAACTATAAAAGCCTGTACAATTGTATTATATCACGGGCTTATCCCATGTTCCCCCTCAAAACAGCCTGTTTTTTCTTGGCTTAAAACAAATCCAAAGTTCTGCTACTTCTCAGACTGTGCTTCCAAGGCCACCTCCAGAGGCACCTGGACAGAAATGGAATGAATGAGGTTCCAAGCTGTCTCTATCACCACTGCCAGCCAAACTGAAACCTGCTCAGTACTACACAGTGTGTGGTGTTTTCTATCTAAAGAGGAGGTTTTAAAGGAAATGCCTTTTTGTTTTTCCAGGTAGACTTCCTCACTGCAGAAGGGAGTGGGCCAGGCTGGCTCCATCTTACTGCCATGTCACCAGATTTCTCCCAAAGCCACTTGGTTACTGCTCAGACCTACTGCTCCCCCTGCCTCAGAGCTTTCTTCAGTCAGTAAAGAGTGAAGAACATCTTAAGTCCTCCAAGGAGCAAGCTCCGTGGCAATACACTAAGTAAAACACCATCATGGGGAAACACAGCAAGCAGGACTACCACATTTCGCTTATAGTTGTATTTCATTCATCCGACAAAGATTTGTTGAGCACCCACCACATGCCAGATACATCACTGACTAGTGGGGGAAGGTCTTTCTACTGAGGTGCATTTTAGCACAGTCATGAAGAACACTAAGGGAGGAGCACACTCCTGTATCTGTGGGAAGAACACTCCAAATAAAAGACAAAAAGCCTTGAGGCACAGGTGCACTTGTTATGTACAAGGAACGGCATGGAGGAGTTTGGCTGAAACACAGTAAGAAAGGCAAAGATGGTAGGAGATGAAATCAGAGTGAATGGAGCCCAGATTGAATAGGACTTTGCAGGCCACTGAAAGGACTTTGGCATTTACTCTGAGTCAGCTGGGAAGCCACTGGTAAATATCAAACATAGGTATAAAATGATTTGCATGTTTTAACAGGCTTCCTCTGGCTACTATGTAGATGACTATGTGGAATCAAGACCATTTATTTAAGGGAGCTATTAGAGTAATCCAGGCAAAGGAGAGGGTGGTTTGGATGAGGGCGGTAGAAGTGAAAGAGATTCCGATACATTTTACAGGTTGAGTTAGGTATTTGCTAATGGAATGGATGTGGGATGTGACGAAGAAAGTCAAGGATGACTCAAAGGTTTCTGGCTTGAAGAATTGTAAGAATGGAGTTGCCAGTTACTAGGATAAGACTACAGAAGAACCAGGTAGTTTTTTGTTGGCTTGCTTTTGTTTTGTTTTTGTTTAGGAATGGAGCAATGGCTGTGGTAAAAACCAGGAGTTCAAAGTTGAGGACATGTTAAGCTTAAGATACGTCTTTAACCTCCAAGTGAAGGTGTCAAGTAGACAGCTGAGTATCAAGTCTGAAGCCCAGAGGAGTAGTCTAGGGTGAAGATATAAATTTTAGAAATCAGCTTATGTGTGACATATTTTTCCGTTTTCCTTTGCCCCACAGAGAATACCCACTCTAGCCCAGTTAACTAACTAATTCCAATAGTACTGTGAATTCAGTACCATCAGCTTTTACCTTGGGGACTCATCTCAAGGTTACACATTAGAACCACCCAGAAGGCTAAAAGTCGATCTGGTGTATGGCACCATGGCCTCCAAGAAAGTCACTATTCTGTGCAAACTGGTGCAGCCACTCTGGAGCACAGTATGGAGGTTCCTCAAAAAGTTAAAAATAGAACTATCCTATGGTCCAGCAATTGCACTACCAGGTATTTACCCAAAGGATAAAAAGATACAGGTTCTAAGGGGTACATGCACCCTGATGTTTACTGCAGCATTATCAACAATAGCCAAACCATGCAGAGAGCCCAAGTGTCCATCAATTGATGAATGGATATAGAAGACATGATATTTACACACACACACACACACACACACACACACACACACACACACTGGAATATTACTCAGCCACCTAAAAGAATGAAATCTTGCCATTTGCAAAGTAAGTCAGAGAAAGACAAATACCATATGATTTCACGCATGTGGAATTTAAGAAACAAAACACATAAACATATGGTGGGGGGGAAGAAGAGAGATGGAAATAAACCATAAGAGACTTAAAGATAGACAACAAACAGAGGGTTGAGATGGAGGTGGGTAGGGGTTGGGCTTAGCTAAGTGATGTGTATTAAGGAGGGCACTTATTATGAGCACTGAGTGTTGTATATAAGTGATGAATCACGGAGTTCTACTCCTAAAATCAGTATTGCACTGTATGTTAACTAGAATTTACATAAAAATTTGAAAAGAAAAAAAAAGTCAATATTCTGAAAGGATGCAGACTAGAAGCCCAAGACCTGAGGAGAGAGATGGGGATGGTCTTCACTCCTACCTTGGTGTTTAGGAGAACACTACTTCTCCTTTTCATTCATCTACCTTGGTGTTCTACAGTGGCTTCTATTTATAGATGTGAACATGGCCTTAAAGGCCACTATGCAGAGAGATTATCTAGGAACTTAGCTACCCCATCACACTTCATTGGTCATATTTACATAGAATAAACCTACAGGAAAGAGTTTTCAATGGTTAGATCTGTTGCTTTCTCCTCAGCTTAGCAAAGAATACTGAGTGAAGCCCTGATTATTCACCCTTAGGATGGTGGGAGTGTCACTAGTATTATGAGCAGAGAGAAAATTAAGCCACATCACTCTATCCTTAAGGGAGTGATTATAACAACTATCACTTTAGCCTCTGGGTCAATGAAAAGTTTTTTCACTTCTCTCTTTCCTTTATGGTAACTGCTCAATCAAAAATCACGTTCCTCAGTTGGTAGCCACACTTGTGAACATAGCATGATGCACAAACTTGTCAAATCACAAAGTTGTGTACCTGAAGCTAATGTAACATTTTATGCCAACCATAGTCAAATAGTAAAAAAAAAAAAAAAAAAAAAAAAAAAAAAATGTTGGGGAGGGGGACAAAAAGAAAGCAAGCCTGTTCCTGTCCTACCAGCTAAACAAGACAGAGGAACCAAAGCAAAAAATGAAACCAGGCTCTCAGAGCACATGTAAAGCACTGGTCAGAGAGCAGAGGGGCCCTTAGGGCTCGGCGTCCACCCATGGTGGTTTTTAAATAGTCTCCAAATTCTTTGATGTTCTTCCCTTCAAAAGGTGAAGTGTAATAGCTCCCTCCCCTTGAGCGTGGGCTGGACTTAGTGGCACAATTCTCATGAATGAAGTAAAGCAGAAATAAAGGTATGCAACTTTGGATAGTTCACAAAGCCAGTGTGGCTTTCTCCTTGCTCTCTCTCGATCACACAATCTGGGGCAGGTTAGCTGTCATCCTGGGAGGCCACTCAAAACAGCCTGTGGAAAAGGCTCACACAGTGAGGAATTGACCAACAGCAGCCATGCGAGGCGGCCACTGAGGACACAGATCCTCCAGTGCCGGTCGAGCTTTCAGAAGACTGCTGCTTGCAGTCACCCCCACTAATCTGCTCCCTAATTCCTGACTCACAGAAACTATGAGGTAGTAAGAGTTTCTTGTTTTAAGCCACTAAGTTTGGGGGTCATTTAACGACCCAATGAAGAAAGAAAATATTACCCCATTTACATAAAAGAAAACTCAAGTTTGGAAAAGTTACTTAACATCTAAAATTACACTGCTAGTTAACAGTGAAGCTAGAAACAAATTCAGGGTTGATCCCAGAGGCTATGCTTTTTGAACTTTACATACAGAAGGGAAATAAACCAAACTAGAACAGAGTCCATAAAAATAAAAATATACAGTATGCTTTACAACATGCATAACAAACTGTCCAAATGTTATCTTTGCTTGTAGAGGTACTGGAACATTCCAGATCTGTAGTGGACTGATTTACCTGTCACAGTTTACTCCATACACTATAACATAAGTAAAAAAGCTTTGGACTTTAAGTCAGAGGAATTTAGGCTCTAATGAGACTACTACTCACCAACTGAGTAACCTAAGGCGGATCATTTAAAGTCCTTTAAGTCATTTAAGTTTCATTACTCACTTTTGTAAAATAGTAATATTCACATACCTCAAAGAGGTCTTGTAAGGATTAAGTTATATCTCTGTAACAACTAGAGCTCGGGGTCAAAAATAAACATTTAAATTGACCTATCAGTAGTCAGGGAAAGGAAAGACTAGGCTTAGACTCTGGCCTTTGAGTTCTAAGAAATCAAAGAGATGTTGATTATTATATTCTCTGTTTGCCGACACAAACAGGACTTGTGCTTGTAACTCCAGTAAGGTTTAATCGGGTCAGATACTGGACAAATTTTTATTAATGGCCTATTTATTTATATTAGTTAACGTGCCTTATCTTCTGTGGGCTTGCCACTTAATAAGGAACTGCTTAACCAGGATCTGCTGGTCTGAAGGTAGGTCTGAGGAGTCTGACACAAATACCTTACTTCCCTTTGCCCTCTCAAGGAGGCAAGGAGGAAGAGAGAGACTTTTAAAGAGCTCACAGACCCACTTGGGAATTAACTGGCTCTCTCCCTTCATTAGTCACATACTCTAATGAAATTAGATAATGGATAGATATCCTTCCAGTATCCTAATGAATGGCAATACAGGGGCTCCAAAAGAGTCTTAGTTCCCCATCAACACCCAACCCGATTTCATTATCTGGGTCTGTGGGTGAGAACAACCTCATGCTCCTCAATACCTTCTGTTGCCTGACCAGCCTACACTCAGAGCAGAGCGTCCAGCTTCTCTGTCAGACTGGTGGCTGTAGAAAGTGTCCACTTAGGCAATAGAGTTATGTTCACCTGAAGCTGATGTTAAATACAGTTAAGCACGACAGAGCCGAGAAAGGGGTCATGGTATGGAGTTTCTTACATGGACTGCTTCTTTGGTGCTCACTTTTCAAAGCAAATTCATAACCTCACAACTCGTTTTCAAAGAAACTCTATCCTCAAAGGTGTCAATGAGTAGCCTGTTTCTAAGTAAACATACTATTCCATATGATGATCTCATTGTTTCCTTTATGTAGCCTATCAGATCCCAAAGACACCTCATCTTGCTGTAGGCAAAATTAAGAGGCCTGGCTGAAGAAGGCAGAGATAACAGCAAGATTTACTGTTGGGGCACCTGGGTGGCTCAGTCGGTTAAGTGTCCGACTTCGGCTCAGGTCATGATTTCAGGGTTCGTGGGTTTGAGCCCCGCATCCGGCTCTGTGCTGACAGCTCAGAGCCTGGAGACTGCTTCAGATTCTGTGTCTCCCTCTCTCTTTCAAAAGTAAATATTAAAAAAAAAAAAAAAAAAAAAAAAGATTTACTGTTAAGCCAAGGGGTAAGCGCAAGAAGCAATATGAGACTGGTCAGGATGGAAGCAAGGATGCCGGCTTGTGGCTCAATAAGCCTTCTCTACACAGAGTAGATTCATCATCAACTGTAAAGATTAAAGCAGGGACTTGTGGGACTTGTGCTGCCTTCAGCAGATGAGGCTTTTCCCTTTCCTGCAGGAGAGAGCACTGAGTGGGTAGTAACTGAAGTCTCTTCTAAGACCATGATTCTAACCTCGGCTATATGCTATAATCACCCGGAATGCTCTGAATAAAGCCTGATGTCAGACCACATTGCCTACACATTAAATCAAGTTTGAGAACCACTGCTTTCATACCCTTCCTCGCACCAGTGTTTGAGACAAGGCGACTGTAAGAAGGAGTGTCCCCTAAGACAGGAAGATGAGTGGAAGTATGGGGAACACTGAGGTGACATTCACAAAGTTGAGAAGGTGACATAGCCGCTACCATGAGGAAAAGAAGCTTAGAGATCATTTTCCTTTAATAACCCAACCTCTCATTTGTATCCATATAAGGGAACTACAGACTGCTGGAGCCTTACAGGACCTCCAAGACCATCTATCTCATCCTGCTTCATCCCATGCTTGTGGAAGCTGAGGCCCAAGGTAAGAGAGCAAACGGTTAGGGCCACAGCAAGTTTAATGGCAGGGCAGGATCAGAATCCGATTCCTCTAACTCTCAGTCCAAGGCCTTCTAACTGTTATATGCTGCACACAGTAACATGGCTTAGTGTTCAGGAGCACAGGTGAGAACCCACGTTCCACTCTTTACCTGCCACACCAGTTAAGTCATCTAATTCCTTTGAGTCTCCATTTTCTCCCCTGGAAAGTAGGAATAACAACAGCATTTCCATCCAAAAGTTGTGAAGACTACTGGGAGGACAGAAACAGCAGTGCACCCAGAATGGCGCCTGGCATACAGTTAATGTGCAATGTTAGCCATTCTTATTCTTATTAATGAAGGTCAGGGTAGCACCATGAAAAGAAAGTATAGGTATGGTTATCTGGGCTGAAGTTGATGCTCAAAGTGTTCTAGAAGCTTCAAGGTATTATTATTATTTTGCTCTCGAAGACTTTTCAAGTATGGGCAATTCTGAGTCAGAACCAGCTTTGCCATCAGCTCTGACCTAAGGATGTCACAACCTCTAAGCGTCCTCACCTACCAAACTAGCTGCCTATCAAACAAATAACCATGAGAACAATCTGCATGCTAAAGGGCCATACAGATGAGAGATATGTATTATTACTCTTAATGATATTCGGTGTCATCACCATGAGGTCCATCTCGGCCAGTCTGAACTGTAATATATCATTTGTAAGGCCACACAACAGAGGAGGAAACAGGGATGCCAGACAAGGTCACTTAAAGAGATCCTAACATTTAGTCATAATATTAAAATACAAAAAAAACTAAGAAGTATGGAGGGAAAAACAAGATCAGTCTTAGCTCTGGTACCCCCCAGAAGACTGAACCTCACCTGCAGTGCCCAGTGAGCAGGAAGAGATAATGAGCCTGATGAGACCCTAGACCCAGACCTTCGTAGGGCTGGGATGTACCTTTCACAAGAGGCAGTAGCATGTTTGTTGCAGAGGATTTGATGACCACCAAAATCTTTTTCTAAAAACAGAATAAAATTGCATTTCCTTGTTTCTTGGATTAATCAAAATAACTGAACGATGAGGATGGGGTTTAGGAGTCATGAGAGGGATTTCTTCCTTTTTGCAGATTTCACAGACATTTTTATGTGGTTTTTTATGAGCACATTTTTTTAATTTTAGAAAAGGAAGAAAGGGGAAGAGGGAGAGAGTAAGAGTTAGAAAGGTTAAAGAATTACAGGAATAGAAAGTTCAATACTTATCCATTCACAAATGCTCTGTAATGAGCTGTGGACTCTCTGGAAGACATAAGCCTTGAAGAGTCAAAAAGCTGGGGAAAGAGATGCCTCCCCAGAGTTATCTAAGTGGATCCCCAGAGAGGCTGGGCTATGGGGCAGAGGCCCCACTAAGGTCTAGTCATTGCTGTTTCCTCTCCCCTGGCCAGCCCTGCTCCATCTTTCACCTCCAGCATCTGCTCAGGTCACCTGCTAGATACCTAAGAAATGTAATCCTAAACAGTAACAGTATCTTCCTGTTTACACTGTGCCTCATTCTTGGCCTTTAAGAAAAAAAAAAGTGAAAGAAAAAAACCCTACTTCAGACACAGGGCCTTCCCTACTACACGCAGATATTACCATCCTCAAAATTCCTTTCTTGACAGACTCAGGTGGAAAACACTGCCACCTCAGGTCTGTTCCAGGACACACACCCCTCCCTCGGATTCCTGCAGCCTTCTTTTCTCTTGCACACCACAAGTAACTCAAGATGTGCTGATCTGCTGCACAATGCCCAGTTCTGGCCTAGTATAAACCCTTCACTCCCCACAGTGCTGAGCCCAAATAACACCCCAGGGAGGAGGTGCTGAAATGCAATAAAAGCCAAATGGGGAAGAAAAGGACTGAGTGCAGAACAGGTGCTGAAGAGATCTGTCTGGTGTAAATTCTATTGCCCTGACACGCTGAGTTAGTTAAACCACAAAGAAGATGCTCAAGAGACTCCTTTCAACAGAGGTCACTCATGTTCCTTAAATCTCTCTCGAGTACAACCACCTCTTACCTGTATTACTCAGATTTTTCAAGTCTTTATAGCTATAAAAAGGTTAACTGTCTCTCACCCAACATAGAGGCACCAAGGAAATAAAACCAGAGTTTATATGAAAATGCTTTGGGAATCAATCAACCTCTCTCTCTCTCTCTCTCTCTCTCTCTCTCTCTCTCTCTCTCTTTCCCTCTCCCTCCCACCTTGGCTCCTTCTCTCTTTCCATCTCCCTCCCTCCCTCTCTCTCAATGCAAGGCATTGGGTTGGCAACCACAACCACCTAGCTTAGAATATGATCCTGGGGCACCCCTGGGGTGGCTTAGTCAATTAAGCGTCTGACTCTGGATTTCAGCTCAGGTCATTACTTCATGAGTCGTGAATTCAGGCCCGAGTCGGGCTTTGTGCTGACAGTGCAGTCTACTTGGGATTCTCTCTCTCCCCCCTCTCTCTGCCCCTCCCCCACTCACTCTCTTTCTCTCTCTCTCTCGAAAATAAATAAATAAACTTTAGGGGTACCTAGGTGGCTCAGTCGGTTAAGCATCCAACTTTGGCTCAGGTCATGATCTTACAGTTCATGGGTTCGAGCCCCACATCAGGCTCTGTGCTGACAGCTCAGAGCCTGGAACCTGCTTCAGATTCTGTGTCTCCCTCTCTCTCTGCTCCTCCCCTACTTGCACTGTCTGTCTCTCTCTCAAAAATAAACAAACATAGGGGCGCCTGGGTGGCGCAGTCGGTTGGGCGTCCAACTTCAGCCAGGTCACGATCTCGCGGTCCGGGAGTTCGAGCCCTGCGTCAGGCTCTGGGCTGATGGCTCGGAGCCTGGAGCCTGTTTCCGATTCTGTGTCTCCCTCTCTCTCTGCCCCTCCCCCGTTCATGCTCTGTCTCTCTCTGTCCCAAAAAAAATAAATAAACGTTGAAAAAAAAAATTTTTTTTTTAAATAAATAAACAAACATTAAAAAAAATTTTTTTTTTTAAAGAATATGATCCTGGGCCTATAGCAAATCTTTTTGAAGCTAAACAGAAAAACTCAAATGTTCAGTCTTTTCCATACTAAACTAAGGATCACCTGTAAGACATTAAATGTTCACCTGTCTTCTATCCAGGTATTAGGGGACAGAAAGGAGAAAGACTGGAATTCCCTGTGAATTTTCTTGAGAGACTAACATATCTGTCCAAGCTAATCACAGCATATGCTTAGGATTCTATGAAAGAGAATTTTCTTAAGGTCTTGTCTACTCCTTTAAAACCAGGATAGCACCACCTGCCCAATCTTCCTCGCAGAGCTGTTGTCAGTAAAATGCAACAGCACACATCTCACGCAGTCACGATAAGATGCCATGGAATGTTTTAACTTCCTCTGAAATCACTCCTGCTTGCAGCCTCCCATTCTCTGCCCCCCAGCCCACCACCTCCTATCTGCTAAAGACAATGTGAGGAAAGATGCTGCCTCAGGGGCCACTGAAGCCCACCTCTCAAGCAGCCAAGCCAATGGGAAACCTCCTCTGTCTCTACTCCTGAAAGTTCTGCTAGAAATCATTAGAGCCCAATCAGCACTATCACAGGGAAGCTAGGACTAGGAACTGCATGTAACCACCCTTTAGGTTTGGGGAGGGTGGCTAACTACACACACCACTTTCCCTCCCTCGCCCATCCTGCTACCTCCATACTTGGACGCTGTGCCAAAGGCTCAGCCTGGAATGCTGCAGGGCCTCTGGTCTCTGGTGGAGGAGTAAAACATCTCCCCATGCAGGCCAGCTCACCCAGGTGAGGAAAGATACATGGCAGGCTTAGAAAAAGGCGACTTCTCACACCTTCATCCTCATGTTGAACAAATGTGCCATCCTTCAAAAACAGAGATAAACCCAGATCCCTCCAAGAAAAGCCCTGAATTAATCAAAGCCCACATTCTCTGGCCGGTGTGGACTATTACCAGGCCATCGTGACTAAACCCTTTCAGGCATTTAGAATTCAACGTGGCAGCTGGAAGAGACACTGGCTGTCCTTACGTCAACTTACAAATTAGGGCTGGGTCACCAAGACACTACTTTCATTTAATAACAGATCATTGAAACTTGGAATCTAAGCCTTTCTTTAATCTGAATTTCTAGTCTTCTAAATATTTTAAAGAAAGATCTGATACTTGCTATTATAGGACCTTCCCATTTACTAAATTTATCCTTCCAGCTGCTAAGGATCACCCAAGGATTTGAAGAACAAATCCGTACCCTTCCTGAGCAAAATAAAGACTGAAAAAAATCTGAGGCGCCTGGGTGGCTCAGTTGGTTGAGCGTCCGACTTCAGCTCAGGTCATGATCTCATAGCTTGTGAGTTCGAGCCCCGCATCGGACTCTGTGCTGACAGCTCAGAGCCTGGAGCCCGCTTCAGATTCTGTGTTTTCCCCCTCTCTCTGCCCCTCCCCTGCTCATGCTCTGTCTCTGTCTCAAAAATAAATAAAAACATTAAAAAAAAATTTTTTTTAAACATGAAAAAAATTTAAAAACCCTCATTTCTTCAGTCTGACCTCAAACAGCAACCCCACCCCACCCCCACCCCCCCGGTCATTTTATAAAATGGAAAAACATGGGATTGAGAATCAAGATCTGGGTTCTAATGCTAGCTCTGCCACAAACCACTCTGTGTGAGCCAGAGTTCATGGCTGTACTTTTCTGGGTCTCAGCTGCTTCTCTGAAATAACACAGGAAAGCTGGGATTCATGATGTTAAGTAGCTTCAACTTTTACGGTTTTCTTGGCCCTTTTGGGAACTTTTAGCTACAGCTGCATCTTTAAGATGCCATGCACCCAGAGTTTCTATTAAAATTCTAATGAATGGGGCACTTGGGTGGCAGCAAACTTCAGCTCAGGTCATGATCTCACGGCTTGCTACTGTCAGCGCAAAGCCCACTTCAGATCCTCTGTCCCCTTCTCTCTGCCCCTCCCCCGCTTGTTCTCTCTCAAAAATAAAACAAACACTAAAAAAAAATTCTAATGAATTATCCACAAATAGTTTATGTTCACTCTGCACACTGTACTTTGCCAAATCCTCCTGGCCCATTGGAGATCTGTGTAATAATATTTGTACGGCACTATTTGCTCAAAAACATTTACATAGGTTGAACCATACGAAGCTGCCAACATTCAAACTTTTACCAGACAAAAACAGCAATTTCATATGGTTCAAACTACTACATTAACTTATTTATTCCTCCTTACAACCCCACGAGGTAGATTTTGCAAATGAGGAAACAGGAGCACAAAGAATCTAATAACTTGCCATAGTCACACAGCTAACAGATGATGGGGTTTGGATTTAAACCTGGGCAGCTGACCTCCTGAGCCTGTAGTCCTACCATAATGTTATATTGCCTCCCATAATGGGAACAAGAACAGCTTGAAGACTGGGAGTCCAGAACAAGGTAGTGTCTCAGAAGGAGAGGGAGAGGCTCACACTGCAGCCTCTGTTGGGTTGTACCTTTCACTTCAATGGTGGCATTTGCTTTAGGAGCACTGACAAAGTGATATACACAGTGGTATTCGCCTGAATCCTCAGCTCTCGGCTTATTGATCCTGCAGAGATGAGAAAAAAAAATCAAGTAAGGAAGCTGGGAACAAATATACAACAAAATATACAACAAAAGAAGAATCAAGAGGGTAACCAGGGACTCTCCTCTCCAAACTGTGTCCCTGAATGCAACTCCCCTCCTAACTAAAAGCAAAAGCCTCCCTCCATGAAACATTAATGCTTTACTCCTTACTGGGAGTAAGACAGAATACAAAGATAGAATGATACATGGTCTCTAACCTTAAACAAGTAATCAAAACAGAGGGCTGTACAAAATACTGTGGACTATATTTAGATATAGAGGATGGAGCCATCACCAAAAACTTTTTGCTCACCTTGTGGTTCTAGTCAAATAAATAAGAGCAGAAAAAAGCAAACCTTTTTCTGTGTTTCCCTAAAGACCCTTATTCTTCTCATCTTGTTCTTCCCACCCTGTATTTCAGTAGCATGCCTTTCAATACGTCTACTCACCAACAGGACCCAAGGGATAGTTTAAAAAAAAAAAAAAAAAATCCGCCATCACAGCACCGACCGCAGAGAGGCAAATACACTTTAAATGCTTAAGTGCAGCTAAAACTCCACAGCACTGCATAATCTGTCGTACCCTCACCTCAGCCACTTTCTAGCCCTGCTGGGCTCTTTTCAGTTTTTCAACGTGTCACACTCGTTCCTATCTCAAAACCTTGACACAAGGGGCGCCTGGGTGGCTCAGTCAGTTAGTTGGGCGGCCGACTACAGCTCAAGTCATGATCTTGTGGTCTGTGAGTTCGAGCCCCGCATCAGGCTCTGTGGTGACAGCTCAGAGCCTGGAGCCTGCTTCTGATTCTGTGTCTCCCTCTCTCTCTGCCCCTTCCCTGCTTGCTCTCTCTCTCAAAAATAATAAACATTAAAAAAAAAAGTTAAAAAGAAAAAAAGCCTTGACATGAGATGTTCCTTTACAGAGAATAGTCTTCCCATCAATCTTAGCCTACTTTTGTATCAGTCTCGGCTCACATCACTTCTTCCTACCCCCCAATCCAAATGACATCCCCTCCATGATAGTATCTCTAATATTACAATGTCATTCTTCACAAGCATTCACCACAACATGTAATTATATGTTTATGCAATTGTTTGATGAATGCCTAGTTTCCCAACAGACCAAGTTCTATGTGGACAGGCACTGTTTATTTGGTGAACAGATCTACACCCAGCTCATGGCCTCGCTGGAATATAGCAGGGGGATGAATAAATAAACGAGTAAATGATGGAGTGAATGTAAATTCAGAATGCATAGCTGTGCAGAGATCCCAACCAAGGTAAGTAGAGGGACAAGGAGGACTGTAGGAAGTGTGTATGGCCAGAACAGCACTTCCTCTGAATTCACAAGGTGATCCTTAACAAGCTGTCTTGCCCCTAATGACCAACTTCACACCAGCTCAGCACACTATGGCCCACACACACCCCCAAACATATGCAGAAAGGCTGGTGTGTAATTACCGAAAACAGAGAAATCCACATCTGATAACCATTACACAGATCCTGCTCTTTTACTCAGTGGTTAAAACAGAGAACTTGCAATGGTCAAAGCTCCACTGCACTAGTTAATGCCTGAGAAAAACTCAGAGAAACCTTGACCACTGAGTGGCTGAACATATTTCTCCACCTTACTGTTCAATCGCAAAAAAGAAATACGGGTTACTAGACCACGGATGAGGAGAGACACACAGTCTATCCCCAGGACTGTCTCAGCATACCCATGGCAACCTAATATTCTAAGAGGAACTGCCAAGAGTCTTCTAAACCTCATACAAGTGGCTCTTCTTAAACCAATATACTCCCAACTGGAAAACAGACACAAGTCAGCTGCTCTTAGCAAATGTTCCAGAGTTTGGAGAAAGAGCAGCAGCTATATCTTCAGAGCTCAGACTGACTCTAAGTTCCTTGAAAAGACTTAGAAAGATGACTCCCAAGCTTGAGCCCATGACTATGGGCTCAAAATCTCCCTACAACATTCCCGTCAACTAGCTACTGGGAAACAACGCAAATGGAAAACGTCCCCTACAGCTGAGCAGGAGCAGGGTCTCAGACTGGCTCCATGGCTGACCAAACTAACAGGTGGCTCAAGGGCTCATCAGCTGTTTTTTGGGTTTTTTTTCCACAAAATGTGGGAGAACACAGATTCCTTGAAAAACGGACAATGCAGAACACTCCTGGAGAGCTTCAAATAAACTAAGAGGAAGAAGAAAAAAGAGGAAGAAGGGGAGGAGGAGGAGGAAGAGGAAGGGGAAGAAGGGGAGGAGGAGCAAGGGGGAGGAGGAGGAACAAGGAGGAGGAAGAGGAGTAAGGGGAGGAGAGGGAGGAGGAGCAGGAGGAGCAGCATTTTATAAATTCAGGCTCAAATTTATAGTTACAGTTCAAATCTATATGGGTGACATAGTACAAGACCCAAGAGAAACACAATTGGATGTCTGGTACCTTGAAAGAGTTGTTAAAAAATACAAACTTGTAAAACTAAGAAACAGACCAGGAATATATATATGCCTTTCATTCCACCAAACACTTCTATTTGATTAACGTTTTCCAAACTATGAGAATACAGCTGAGGCTATATTTCCAATTTAATATGAGAAGAAACTACAGTCGAGACAGATTAGCTTGCCACTAAAATGGCAGGGGGAAAAAAAATGACCTAGATTCTAGAAAATCAGAAGACCTGGAACCAACCCTTGCTTCTGTAATTTACTAGATACAGTATTTGGCCTGGAAAACAGTCATTACTCTTGGAGTTTTAGCTTCCTCACTTGAGAAAAGGAGGAGGATCCAGAAATTAATGTGGGTCAATAAATAAGGGATATGAAAAGATCTCAATTTTGCAAAATACTGCAGAATGTCCTTGCTACTACTGGGTACACAAGTCTTCCTGATCTCACTCCAGTGCACTCTTTCTTCTCACTGCATAATCCTGCCAAACAGGATTAGCCGATCTTTTTCGGGATTAGGTTTTAAACACAAACTATTCTGAAAGGTGAGGTGCCATGTGTTCTAGATATTACAAAAAAGCACCAAATGTTTGGGTGTCAGGTTAACTTCAGCCAGCAAATATCCCCCCCTTTCATCAAAGGATGTTTACAGGCTACTAAACTTATTCCAGATCACTAAAGAGCCCTATATCCACCGGTCTTGATCTGGTTATGGTCATATTAATCACTCCTAAAAGGTAACTCACTAGGAATTCTACCCAATGGCGAAAGATCACTTACGGCGTTCTTGCTCTAAGAGTCCTAAAGCAGATTTCAATCTGATTCCTCAAAGCACTGAATTAAGTCAAGGGACCTGCATTCAAGTTCTGACTTTCCGACTGACTAGCATGGTTACCCTGAGCAAATCACACCTTATGCCCTCCGTTTCTCTATTATCATAATGAGAGGAACACCTAGAGCTCTCAAGCCTAGCTATTCATTGGACTCCGTCGGAAATCTTTAATAGGTTCCTGGGCCTCACCCGACACACTGGATTAGACTCTCCAGAGAAGGACCATATATATCTTATGTGTCTCCTACGTAACATAATTATGGATTATGAATGTCCATAGTAAGTTCACTGCTCCCTCCCATCTTCCAAGGAGCTGTTAGTCCCTCTCACCTGTATTCCATGTTGCTGGCATTCTTGCGAGTGGCAGTCAGCTCTACCCCATTCTTTGTCCAGTAGCTGTATGTAAGGGTGTGAGAGCTGGAAGTGAGGTTACACTGCAGAGTGACGGGAAGAACAGGGCTGTCTCGAAGAATGACCTCTTCACTGGTGACAATCCGTGGCTCTGTAATAAGAGTGCACAGTGATAGGGAGCCACAGCCTTCTGTTCTCTGTAGCCCTGGCCTGAGAATTGGATGGGGTAGGATGGGGAGACTAGAAGAAGAGGGAGGGCAGACAGGACCACATGAGGAATTTCACTTTACCAGTTTGGAGGAAGTCAAGAAAGGAAAAACAATGATTATAAGCAAATGACCACTAGCGCAGACAACAGCCTGAAGACCAGTTGGCCTAGACGTGAAAAGAATGGGAGTATTATGGGTACTTATACTGGCAACAATCCACTTACACTTTTAACACCACGGTTTTATGATATAAGAACCACCAACCAATTCAGCTTCAATTAGAAAACCAGGCTCCACCTTGCAGTTCTGAAGACAAAGGCAGTATCATTTATATAACTAATAAACTCCCTATGGAGTCACTAGGCCTTGGAACAGTAATTTCTATAATTAGATAATACATGTATGGCTTTTCCCACATTTAATTCTGATAAACCTATGGCAAATCAGCCATGGCCATTAATTATGCAAAAAAAGTGTAGATCCTTAAAAGCAAATTTTCTGCCAGAAATCTATTGTATTTTCCAAAATATGCCACGGGAAAATTCTTAAGGAATCATCACATTTCTTCTCTCCAGCCCATATTTATTCCCAAAACAAAACCTTTTCAGAATTCCTGTTTAAAACACATTCCACTGTAGAGATAATATAACTAGAATGCAGTATGTGTTGGTATCATGGGCTGTAAACATTTTAGAGCTGAGAGGCCCTTAGAGTTCACTAAACCCCACTCTTGAAGAGCTAGAGACAGAAAATGGCTTGTGTAAGGCCATAATTATTATTAGTGGCAAAGCTGGGCCTAGAACACACATCTGACTGAATTCTCTACCTCTGCCTCCCTTTCCCGGCCCCAAATCCCCCCACACACTTTCCACCCTACATCAAGTTACATACTTCATCTTCTGGTTCTATCCTGGGCTTGGATAACCTGGGGTCATTAGTTTAGAATCTACAAAAATAACCTATTTGACCCAAATATTAGAACACATTGAGCAGAAATTCTGTAAGGCACACTCTGTCATTCCTGGAAGGTTCATCCTTAAAGCCCTTTGAATTCCACCACTATATGAAAGTCAAGATGTTTGTTTGCTGTCTTTTTGTTGTTGTTACTTATCTCTAATCTTTTCCCACACTTAAACATTTTCAGGTAAAGTCTAAACTTTTCCCATCCACCATTAGAGGTATTTCTTCCTCTTTTATCCTTTTTCCACTTTTTCTCAGAAATTCTTGACTAGCTTCCCATTTCCCTGCCCCTGGCAACTCTGTAGCAGCAACCTAACACCATTTTACGCAGTATAGTGCTGACTCTTAACTCTTGAGGACAGAACTCTCTCCCTTCACTGGAACTAAACCTTGTTCACTGTGCCGGGAGGAGGATAGTATGGAGCAGTCATGGGACACTTGAAAAACATAATGCCCAAGGACCTCCTAATCAATGCAACATTTCTGACTGTAGACTCGTATCAAAGAACACTGTGGCAAATAAAGCAAATCCTCAAGTTTCTTCAATTAAATTGCCTCTCACTATTTTCTGACTCTGGCAAAAGGATAATGGTTATCTTCCATTCAGCACTGATCCTTACTGGTGACATCAAACAGGGTCTCTATGTACAGATAATGGAGGCATAGCAGCCACTAAGACAGAAGCAGATGCATGTAAACACGTTAGCGCAGTGGTGTCCCATGGTTTCCAAAACACACTGGACAGAAGCCAAATCCCTGGGCCTTTAAGTCGAGCAGAACGGCTGCAAACCCTGCAACGGAAGGCGCACACACACCATCAGCAGAAAGCACCACAATTCCAAGAAAAATCAAAACCAAGCAAAAACAAAAACAAAAACAAAAAAAAAAAAAAAAGAGAGAGAGAACCAGTACTCCACAGAAATTAAAAATATAAAGGCAACATTAAAACCCAAACACACTTTTAGGTTTTTACTAAATTTTTATTATCCAATTTTATTTCCTGTCCCATTTGGGACTCTCCTTCTGGTTCTTCTTCTCAGACTGCACTGAGAAAGGGTAAACTCTGAGAATGAGGCCAAGAGCTTCTAGATGTTTAAACACAAGGAGGCCAAAATAAATGCTACTCTTACCTGTGACGATGCAAATGCCCACTGCAGCTCAGGGAGATTAAGAAGTTGATGAGAGCAACCTGGTAGACTTTCTGCCAAGAATTCTTGGAAGGCAAAGGAAAGCACTTTTCCCCTTAAGTGTTAAAGATCCAGGAGAGAGTCGGCTGGGAGCAAGTGGATAATTTAAATAGGTTTAAATATGATTCTGCACCATAGGAAGGTTGTGGGGTGTGGTACCTCCCTCCAATGATCGCTGTATATGGAAACCAGTGCTAACCCAAGCTCCTTGGCCATGGTGCCACATCTGCATTCTGCACCAGGATGAAGGTGGAGCTTTTGTTTCTGTGGCCCAGCAATGCCCATGAAAGTCCAAGAGAGATGAACATTTAGGAGAAGCCCCAAAATTTTTGCCTGCCACTGACTCCTACAGAGAAGCCATGGATGGGAGACCCCTACCCTCACCGTCACACATGTGTAGAACATGCTATGGCCAGGGAGATACCCTAAAAACTGGGCATATTTCTCATCCTGTCTTATTTTACTCAAGGAGTTCTGGGGGGAAATACTGTCAAGGAGTCATTTTAGAAGACTTCAACCTCCTCCTGGAGGCAAATGTCCTTGGGATGCTAAGATCATAAAATCCAATTAGAGTGAATTCAGGGTGTTTTTTAAAAGTAGCATCAGCAGCTTGGCTCTCTAAAACAGTTAACTAGAATTAACTGATTGATGGGGAAGTCTGGGATGAGACTGAACCAGGGTTTGGTTCAACCACATGCAGACACTTCTAAGTTAGGAAGTTTATTTCCAAGTAAACTGGAGAAATGTTATGTATTCTCAGGATTGGTAGTAAGTACCCCAAAGACTCATCTTCTTCTAGCCCCAAGACATGACCTCTTAACTATGAGTCTACTTGAGTCAAGCTCCTGGAAGTACAAATACCAAATGCCCAGCCCAGTCCATGCCTACAAACTTCTGCAGGTCTTTGTGGCCATTTGGGTAATTCTGCTTTTATAAGGAAAGGAGCAGGGGGGCAGGAGAAGGAAGCGTGCAAGGGAAAAATTGTTAAATAAAAGGAAAATCGCTGGGTTAATATTCCCCATTTTCACATAGACAAGGTTTTCTTTTCCCCTTTCCAGAAGCAGGTTCTCTGATTGAACAGTGCCAGCTGCAGCAGCCTCTCCTACCTCTTCCCGAAGGCCTCTTCTCTCCATAAGCATCTTCTAAGGAACTATGAAGGACAGACAACTAACTTGCTATCTTCCATATTAAGTACATAGATAGATTCAGGGCCCATATCCTATTAATCCCTGTGTTACTACCAAATTCCTCATGAATGTGTTCTTACTATTTTTACTTACTCTTTCTAAATCAATCAGTTCTTTAAGCCAGAACTGGCTACAGGTCTGAGTTCTTAAAAGAGAAGGTGAAAACTCCAGAGGATCATTCAATTAAGTAGAGTATGCTCCCTCAATTACAATCAGGTCAGATGTGGGGCTAGAACTCTTCCTGGCCAGGAGCACTGGCTCTGTGGTGGCTTTTCCCTCCCTCTCCTTGCCTCTATACAAGTAGCAAGACACTTGCTAGAAAGAGAGGTGGCCACAAAAGTCCCTGTGTCTAATGTCTTACTTATACCTGACACAACAGATGAAGAGAAGAATTCTAAGCCAGCCGCTTAGCTTTCCCTCATCACTTAGTTGGACTTTAGTTTCTTCTTTTTTCAAAACACAAGAAAAGGCCAGTGTGAGTGGCTTCCAAACTATTTCTAGGGTTGCCAGCTTCTGGGAAGAGGAGCACTGTGCCAACAGTCAGTCATCAGAGTCAAACTATCTGTGAACAGGAAGCAGATGCAACTCTGACTCTGAAACAGCATGATGGGGTTTTAAAAAAAAAATACTTTGCAGCTTGTGTCACCTGGTGCCTAACAGCAAGACACATGGAGGAAATCTCAGACTACTGCTTTTAAAAGAACAGGAGACTGGATGGGCAGGACCAGTAAGGAGTGTGCTGCTGTAGTGCAGGGCTGTTATCAGAGAAGCACGTGCCACTGTTTTAGAAAAGAAAAAGAGCTGGAACTATGGAAATATCCAAGCTTACATGCCACCCAACAACCAAAACACACCATCACACCGCACCTATGGCAACATTCCCATCACAGAACAGGATGACACCAAGTCACAGTGAGGGAAGAAGCTGGGCAGACACAAACTTAAAATCATAGAGGTGAAGGCAGCTATTCAGAGAGCTTCAAACAGATGAACAGAAGAAATAAAAAGTAGTTAGACTGGGGAGAGAAACAAAAATAAAAAGGCACCAGAGAATAAATCAGCAAAAGGATAGCAGGAAACCTACTACAAAATTAAAAGGGAGGGAAAGAAACAATTCAACACTACTACCCTGGTTTAACTGCCTGGTCTTGTGAGTTTTAGGTGGTTTTCTGAGCCTCCCCAGTTCTCCCTCCCCACCTCTTCCCAATGCAGATGATTTTGGACAGGCACGGATATCCCCAAATTCTTTGTTCCTGAGGAGAAAGACACAGAGAAGGGTTGGGGGATGAGGGAGGTAGAAAGGACGGCAAAGAAAAAAAAAGTTGCCACAGATGTTTTTATACACTACAACCAGAAGGGTCGTGGGTTTGAAAAAACGAAGACAAGGGGTGGGGTGAGCGATCATACTGGGGAAGAGGGAAAGGAAGCAGAAGGGAAGGGTCATTGGGCCACCTCTAATGACTACAGTACTACTACTGTAGGGTGCTGGACTCACTCTGAAGGACGCTTATGGTGGCCTGGGCTCGAATCCATGTTATGGAGGGGTTTTGCCTCAAGTCATTCCTCTTGGGGTCGTTGCTGGCCCTGCACTCGTAAGTCCCAGAGTCCTCCAAGGTGAGCCGGGTTATTCTCAGCACACTCACGCCGTTTGACCCGTAGGCGGTGTTTACGGTGACACGGCGCTTCCGAGCACCGTCCCACAGCTGTCTGAAAGACTCTGCCCGGTTGACTTCTGCGTACCACCACTGGATCTCTGGCGTGGGGCTCCCGACCACGTCACAGTACAGCTCAAAGGCGTCCCCAGTGAGCTTAGTTTCTGACATGGGCGACTTGACAAACCCAGCTAGAGGGAGGGGGAGCAGGAATGCAGTGACAGGCCAAGCAGAAAAAAAAGAATCAACAGGTGTTAATAGTAATTTAAAGAAAAGAAAAAAGCAAATGAGTTGCAAAGAACAAAAAGGATTCATTTTTAAACTATAAAGATATAAAGAGACAGTAAATAGCATTTCATACAAGCTTTTAGAAGAAGAACCACCCTGGGAAGCTTATGAAGCAAAGGCAGGCTAATTACAAGCTGGGGCAGCCCAGGTGCTAGCCAGGCAGAAGCAAGCCCACTGGAAAGCATTTTAGCAATGGGCCCAGTTGGTAGGAATGAGAAAGCCTCAGGTCTCAGGGAAGAGTATCTTTCCTTAGAGCACAAACCATTACCTTTTCAAATTCAGGCAAGTGATGAAAGATAAACGCAAGTGGCAGTAGTTCTATATGCCAAGTCAGGATCTCTCTTTTGGATGGGGGAATACTTTGTCCGAGATGCAATGTCTTTTGTGGGCCTCAACAAGAAATATTAACTGACCTAATGACACCTTCTCTTGGGAATCAGGGTCCAAATTTCAACCGAAAAGGTAGCATAATTCTCTCATACAGGATTCCATCCTGAGTTCAGCACAGACTTCCCCCACATCCTATTCTTCCCTGGGCCTGTGGCAAACAAACAACCCAGCGGTCTGTGATTAGGTAGCCTCTACCCGAATGCAGACATTCAGGCACAGGTAAATAAGACAGTCTGTACACTTCAGAGTGAGAATTACGATGGGTGTCAGCTCAGGAGTGGAACCAACAGTAGCATCAACCCAACTCATTGCCAATGGAGAGACTATACCTTCCACAATTCTGTGAGTTCATACAACTAGAAAACTCTCCCGAAAAGTGAGTCTTCAAAATAACTATGGTACTTGACAGTCTGTCTACGTAGTTCAGTAGCCTAGCCCCCAGAGTCCAGCTCATAAAGAATAAGAAATGTATAATGATGAATTGAATTAAATTAAATTCTATGGTGAAGGCTAGGCCTCAACATCATTGCTAGGCATTTCCCAGGAACTAAAGTTGATGCCTATTTCCACTTGTCCAGAATTTGCTTTAGGTTACACTCCCATAAGACAAGGTGGCAATGGCAGAGACAGAGTAGAAAACCCAAGCTTATTTGAAGAACTTGGAGTGGGGTCCATAGTAAATTAAATCACAGTGCAAGCATACTCTCTCTCACCCATTTACTCCACCCAGGGTCCAGCAACATTTCTACCATTTCAGGCAGGATTCTAGGATACAGGGCAAGAAGCTACAAGAGGTACTCTCAGTGGCTGGGCAATTTCTCCTGGGACCAAGCTGGTCCCTCTGCAGGGAGGGGGGGGGGGGGGAATCTACCCACATCAGATTAAATACATTTCAGAGGGAAAGTATGAATTAAATGGAACAGTTTTCCTACAGTCCAGAAGCCAAGGACATAATGGAGCTGCCTGAAAATGGAGGTTGCTAAGTGGAAAATTTTCTGTTTATATCCATAGAAGTATTTGCCTTTGTAGATAAACTCCACCTTATGGACCTCAGAACCCTAAGAGAAGTACTATACTTATTCAAGTAGAGGTCAAGACCTCCAAATTCATACTAGCCTTTCAATTCATAAAACATACAAAATGTGGGGAGGATAGGAATCCAGTAACTAACAGCCTTAGACTAAATGTTCTACCTTGCAAATACTATTCTAAACTACCTATTCAAATTGTGTCAGTTCCTTGTAAGGAACTATCTACCAGAGGCTCCAAGAAGCCAAAAAGATGTCATTGTCAGATGCAAAGGAAGTTTCGGAATTTGAGAAAGGAAACACCAACCCCCAGCAATGAAAACCTGAGCTCACTTCCAGGTAAAGTGGTAATAAAGGACTAATGTCTTAATCTCAAAACCTGCCACCTGCCAACCTGTCAAAGTCGATGCCAACTAATATAGAAGGCTAGCTAAAGGAAGCTGGTTCCATTCATTTTACTATTGGTTTAACCACCATGGAAAACTGATTACCAGTAAACCCCTAGGGAGCAGTAAAGAGGAGTACTCTATTTCAATCACACTCTTGATCATTAAGTGGAAATTACGAGTGCTCTTATTCTCACATTCTCTGTGAACTGGGAGAGTTTATGCCCTCTCAAACACTGATTATGCACAAATCATCCTCGACTTAGCGATGGTGTTACATCCTAATAAACCCATTATAAGTTGAAATTTTAAGTAAAAAATGCATTTAATACACCTAACCTATTGAACATCATAGCATAGCTTAGCCTAGCCTACCTTAAACATGCTCAGAACACCTACATTAGCCTACAGTTGAGCGAAACCATATAACACAAGCCTGCCTACTTTACAAGAAAGTGTCGAATATCTAACATAATTTGTTGAATGTTGTACTGAGAATGAAAAACAGAATGGCTGTATGGGTCCAGAACAGTTTTAAGTTTATCGGTTGTTTACCCTCATGGTAGCATGGCTGTCTGGGAGCTACAGCTTGCTGCCACTGCCCAGCACTGTGACGGAGAAATGTACAGATCACTGCCTAGGAAAAGATCAAAATTCAAAATATGGTGTCTACTGAATACATTATCATTTTTGCACCATCATAAAATTGAAAAACTTTAAATTGAACCACAGTAAGTCAGGGACCATCAACTTGATTATGCTCTAGAAATCTGTTAGTGGGTTTTTGTATTTTTTTTCCCCTTCTGAAATGCGGGCTGACATTTAAACCTCTTTATCAATCTAGTGACCATGCTAATGTGAAGGGAATGCCTGCAAGTATGTAAAGAACCCCAAGAACCCATCCAATCCCAATGTAATCTCAAATCCCAACACCACACAATTCAAAGGTAGCCAAGAAACAGCCTGAACACAATTTTCATTGCACAGAATCAACCAAGTCTTTCAACCTGACACCACCACCCCTGGGCAAAAGTCACTTCCTAAGGAGGAAAGAATGCTGATCTGATTTAGTTAAATTTTCTATCTGAATACAGGAAAATGGGAGTAAGTAAAAAATAAATGTTCTTTGAATTAATAAATGTTATGATGTATATTTAAAAAAAACTTATCTAAAAACAAGATTTAAAATCCCTTAAAACACTAACAACAGACATCTATTTACGTATTCTTTGAAAGCTATTATTATTAGACATGTACATCAACAGGTAACACTTCCTAAGTATGTGTTTGTTATGTGCTGGACAATGTGGTAAGCACTTTATATTATCTCATTTAATCCTACAACAGCCCTATAAGATAGGTGCTATTAGAATGCCCTTAAAGATGGAAACTAAGGCCCAAAAAAGTTAAGTACTTTGCCCAGAGTCAGTCTGATCTGGAATCCAGGTGTGTCCAAAGACAAAGCATGGCCTCCTAACACTTTCCACAACTGCAGTCAATGTCCCTTACTACAACAGAAAAAGTTTTCTGTAGCTATTTAAAAGTTAAACATATTTTGTGTCACCGCTTAAATATAACTAATTAATAATTTCTGACTACAAAAAGCAAGGACGTGTCCACTGGAATGTGCAGCACACTATGATCACTAACTCCTTCAAATTATAATCCTAGTAAAGAATGAACATAGTGAAACACAGGATCAAAGAGTTTCCCAAGCAACTGGGGGGGGAAGGCATGTGTGTGTTGTGGGGGTTGTGGTGAGAAAATAAAAGAAAAGATGGTTCCAGAGGCAAGATTCCCCCCCCCCCCCCCCCCCCCAGTTCTAATGATTTCATCACCCTGCTCCTGAGAAGGCTGGCTTCATAGGAGGGAAGACATTAGATGTGGGCGCCTGGGTGGCTCAGTAGGTTAAGCATCCAACTTTGGCTCAGGTCATGATTTCATACTTCATGAGTTTGAGCCCCACATCAGGCTCTGTGCTGACATCTCAGAGCCTGGACCCTGCTTTGGATTCTATGTCTCCCTCTCTCTCTGCCCCTCCCCAATTGCACTCTGCCTCTCTCTCAAAAACAAATAAACATTTTAAAAAAATTTAAAAGACATTAGATGCATTTCTCTGGTATTGTGGTCAGTGGGCAAATTAACAAAGGGCAGCACCTGAAATTTTTATAAAACTTAACAGTTTACAAAGTGCTTCCACGTATATCACATCTCATTTCATTCACATAGTTTGACAAGGTTCATAGATGGGACAGGCACAGAGACAGATTCATGACTTGCCCAAGATTGCCTGGGTAGCTAATCCTGAATGGAGATGGGATCAGAACACAGGTCTTCAGCTCTTAGACTACGGTTCTTTCCATTAAACTGTAGTGCCTCTAAACAAACCCAAGCACAGGATTCTTGATAGCTCAACATGCATCAAAAATCATGAAAACAGATCTATTTCTCCTCCTAGCAGCAAGGAAAAGAAAAAACAAAAAAAAACAAAAAACAAAAAAACAAAAACCATCTTTACACAGTATCGTGAAATCACAATTAGCAAAGGAAAGTTATTAGCCACCATCTACCTCATTATCCATCCAAAATTAGCTCCAATTCAGAAGAGAACTAGCTTGCAGCAGCAGCAGCAGCAGCAGGAGGAGGCGGCAGACAGCTCAGACCCTGACTCACTGCCCTGCCTTTCATTATCAAGGGCTTTCAATCAAGTATCTGCTCTCAACGTAAGAGCACACAACTGCCTAAAGTTGGGAGGCCAATAGAAGCATCTGTTTGATCTCCAGCTCAAAGCCCATCCAGTATTTTGGGAAAAGCCTGAATTTCAGAAAAACAACTTCCTACCCCTTCCCCACCATCATCTCTATCCAATGTAATACGTAACTGGGCTCAGACCTCAAACAGGTTTCAGAAAGTACTAATAAAATACATTAAGTTCAACAATGATAAAGAGGGAAGCTGAAAGGTGGTCACTGGTTTGGGGGAAGGGAGGGACTAGAAGCTGGGGATGGAGGCAAGCAGCAAGCACAGTATAAAAAATAGAGACAGTAAAACCGGGAAAAGCGTAATGTAAAATTGCATAACTAGGGATGGGGGATGGGAGGCGAAGATGACAGCTGGGGCTAGCAGCCGGAGAAAAGGAGGAGCTCTCTGGCAGGAAAAACTGGATGTGTAGATATGTAGCAGCGGGTGAGAAGAAAAAGGGAACACAGAAGAGCAAGTTGAGCCCAATCCCAAGAAAACTGCTTTTATATATGCCCTAAGGAAGCAAAAAAACTCCTAGCCCCACACAAGAGAGACCATCACTGACTTTTACAGCTAAAATTCTTACTTACCTCCAGGGCAACTGCTGAACAGGTACGGAAGGAGACTAACTTCCCTCCCTCTCTCTCAGGTGACCATTGCCTGCTTTTATCACCTTTTATTTACTTTTTAAACAGCTGTTCCCTTCAAGCCCCAGTTTACTAATTCCCTGTGGGTGGCTCAGTGGGTTAAGCTCAGGTCAGGATCTCATGGTCCGTGGGTTGGAGCCGTGCGTCAGGCTCTGTGCTGACAGCTCAGAGCCTGGAGCCTGCTTCAGAATCTGAGTCTCCCTGTGTCTGTCTGTCTGTCTGTCTGTCTCTCTCTCTCTCTGCCCCTTCCCTGCTCATGCTCTGTCTCTGTCTCAAAAATAAACAAATCTTTTTAAAAATATTTAAATAAAGAGAAAGTGACAGCCAAGGACAAAAGAGCATTTCTCTCCCTCCCGCCCACCACCCCAAGCACACTATAATATGTACCTCAAAAAGAAGAAAGACTGAGCAAGACAAGCTGATCTCTAACTGTGGTTATATGCACAGTATTTCAAATCTGCTTAAATGACCGTGAACAGCTGTAAGGCTGTATACACAGGCTGTACACATCTCACCTATCCTCACTGTTAACTTAAGAATTATTATCACTATTCCTTAACAAAAAAGGCAGTTCATAAATCCATATGCACTTATTCTGTGTGTGACCATAAAGGGTAAGGCAGGCTTGAGGTCCTGGGAGTGAATGAAAACAGGATAACCTCATTTTTTGCAGCAGGAAGGAAGTATCTGGGTCTGATCTCATGGATTAGTCTGATCTGTCGGTAGAGAAGGCAGCAATTACAAAGCTTTCACAGCTATCTCTACCAAGCAAACATGACAAAGGTTTAGGGTTGTCACCATCACTAATTTCTAAGCCATGGTCCACCCTTTATTCAGAAAGTATACCTCCAAAAGGCTAAAGAAATCTGCTCAGCATTTTAGCCAGCCTTCTGCTTTGAAGAAACAGGGATATCTAGTTCAAAGGAGACTATCTAGTTTGGTGATTAAAAGCAGCAAACTCTAAAACCAGATTGCCTGGAGGTGCAATCACTAACTATATGACCTCAGGCAAGTGACCTAACCTCTCCAAACTTCTCCCTAATCTGTAGAAAGAGACTAATAATAGTAGCAACCTGACAGTGTTGTTGCAAGGATTAAATGAAATAACACAGTTTACAACAGTGCTTGGCACACAGAAAGTACTCAATACTGTTAGCTAGTATTATATGTCTCCACAGAAATAATGCTGAACAGGCCACATGCAATAGCCTTCAGCACTGCTCCACAACAGTGGAGAAACGTTACATCCAAAATGAGTTGTTGTTGTTGTTGTTCTTCTTCTTCTTTTTAATGTTTTATTTATTGTGGGGCGCCTGGGTGGCGCTGTCGGTTGGGCGTCCAACTTCAGCCAGGTCACGATCTCGCGGTCCGGGAGTTCGAGCCCCGCGTCGGGCTCTGGGCTGATGGCTCAGAGCCTGGAGCCTGTTTCTGATTCTGTCTCTCCCTCTCTCTCTGCCCCTCCCCCGTTCATGCTCTGTCTCTCTCTGTCCCCAAAATAAATAAACGTTGAAAAAAAAAATGTTTTATTTATTGAGAGAGAGAGAGAGAGAGAGAGAGAGAGAGAGCGAGCAAGAGCGCGAGCAAGCACAGACCCTGACTTGGGCCAATCCCACGAACCATGAGATCATGACCTGAGCTGAAATCAATAGTCGACACTAAACCAATTGAGCCACCCAGGTGCCCCTCAAAATGAGTTCTAATTTAGAACGAACTTCTTCAAGAAATAAAAATTAACCTTTAAAATTAGAACCAGAATGGAAATACTGATTGCAGGAGGCAATGAAAAAGGAGGGAATTCTTCATCCCTTCCTACTCTTAGAGCAAACTAGAATAGGGAGAGTCATAACAGCAGTGCAGACTCCAGCAATTTGCAAATTTCCTAGAGTTATAAACCATTAAATCTGTGATATTATGAACAATGTAGGAAGTCCAAGGGTAATGACAATAAAAAGAGGCAGTATAAGATTCTCCTTAAAAAAAAAAAAAAAAAAAAGTAAAGACTAAACCTACCAAGTATAAATCAAACTGTTTAGTAATGATATATGGAAAGATACTGAACACTGGTCAGGCCAAACTGTAAATTCACAAAATGTAAGATTAAATGGTAGTTATGGGATTTTGGACGATGTCCGATTAAGCTTAATCTCAGTGTAAGATGTAAGAGTGTCAGCTTTTGAGCCCATACCTCCACACCTTAAATTCTCTTAACGCTGAGCAGTTTCTTCAAACAGAAATGCTGCCACCTTCTTTATAGGGTAGTTGTGAAGGTCATGTAGTTCATATGGAAGAGCCTTGTAAACTGTAAAGCTCTATCCGAATGCTATTGTAGGACAGTAAAGGGATAAGCATCTGATATGACTGATCTTCAACAAGGAATTTCATTCAGTCCCACTGTCAATTCCCACTGACAAGCTAAAAAAAAGCATGATCTACCTAGATTCCTGGATCTAAAAATCAGTGACCCCCTCCCCCCCCAAAAAAAGAGGTTCTAAGTATGTTAAAAGGCATGGGTTTCTCTCATCCCAGAAAATACACTGAAACAAAATTCTGCCATTAATACAGGGGTGTCCCAGACACCAGATTAGACATCTGTGTCTGAACTGTACTGCTACTGAACGAGATCAGATAAAGGTCTATGAAGCTGAGAGAGCTGCTCACCTTATAGGGAAATGAGGCATGGTTTACATCTGGGTTGGATTCTTCAATTTCTTCAATTTTAATCTCCTCATCTGAAAACTGGGGATAATAATCCCTACCTTCTTCATAAAGTCATGGAAAAATTCACATAAACAACGGTCTGTAAAATTACTTTGTAACCTATATGGCTATAAATATAATAACATAGATGGTCATTTTATGCAAGCATTTTAGTCTGTAACAAAGGATGACTTAAACCAGTCTTGGGTGTTCTAAGACTCACCCATGGGGGACAGGTGTTATCTACTCCTATGGTTTTTCTTAATTTTTCAATTTTCCAAAAGAATAAAAGCATTGAAAACCCACAGAATTTAAACATGTTCAAGTAGAAAATGACATTAAATAAGGTAGGGTTGCCAGCAATTAATGATAAAATTTAAAATTCTGGTCCCTTCTTGCATTTCTTCACGGATACTAGCCTATGACCATGAATATCCTCAAAAGGGGCTCTAGCAGATTCAAAGCTCTGCTTATATGTTACTTATTAGAAAATCCTAGCCACTTAAGTCTTTTATAGACCTCAAATAAAGAGCTTCATTATTGAAGACACTCCTTGAGACTAACGTTTAGTCCTCAGTCCAAGAAGGAAACAGGCATTTTAATCTTGAACAAAGAGAGGCTAAGTATAACTGATCAGGTCCCATTTGTCTGTGATAGCAAAAGGTTTTTAAAAACTAAGGGTGCATCCAAGGAAGAAACATCATAGCCACAAACTGCTGTCAAGCTAGTCTTTTTAGGAAACTTTAGGAAATCTACTTTACTCCACAAATAGTACTCAAGCTGCTAGTACACAAAGGGAAAAAAGCTAGTTTCGCTAGCCATTAAAAACCAAGGCTATCTCATCCAAAGAAAATAGACAAATGCACATAAATCAGCTGTATGTCAAAGGGCGATCTTACTGAAAGGTCTGATTTCAAACTGTGAAACCCTTATATATTTAAGTAAATGCTCATAAAAGTTCTCTTATTCCAACAGATTGTCAAAAATAGCTATGCCCACCCCCCTCAAAAAACAGCTATGGGCCAATCTAGAACTATACCCAAATGGAACTTTGAGGTCAAAAACAATTTCTTCTGTGGTGGAGAGAACAGTTACAGAGCATTTTAAGAAAGTATGCCTCAGTTGACCCTCCAGTGAGGATTTATTAAAGGCAAAATGAAAACAATATGCTAGAAAGGTTGAATATTCCAGTTAAATAAGTGATTCTCAAAAGCCATGGGTAATTACTAATGAAAAGCTAACCTCCACCAATTACTTTTTCTGTGAAATTTACTTGCCTATAAATTCACTATAACTTTTAATATCAAACTCACTTTCTGTCCCTGTCAACATCCAACAATCAGGATGTAAATGTTAAACATAATACAATTCATCTCATTCTTTCATCATCATATATCCCCCATAAGAATGACAAAGGACATAAGCAGTGCAAGCTGATATTCTGGATATAATCTAGAAGAGATTTTATCTGAAAGAGGTAGAAAACCGGCTTTCTTTTAAACAGCCATTCCCAGAAACCAGAGTCAAATACTTTGCACATAGGGAAATTTAATCTTTGAATCACATCCCAGAATGTTAGGTAATATAGTCCCAGTCTTCTTTTCTGATGAGTTATTTCCAAAGCATAAATAGCATATAGTGGAAACCACACTGGAAACTTTGTTATTATATGTCTAAAGCAAAACTTTTCTTAGATGGCAGAATCCTAGAGCAGCTATTCTTAAACCTTATTATGTATCAGAATTATCTGTTAAAACACAGACTGCTATGCCCCATACCAAGATTCTGAGTCAACAGGTCTGAAAGTAGGGCCGGGCATGTGCATTTCTAACAAGGTCTCAGGGGACACTGATGTTGCTTGTCCACAGAACACACTTTGACAACTAATGTCTTAGTTGAAACTGCTAAACTCATCAGCTTTTTCAAAGAGAAGGGAAAAATGGGCATAGGAGCCACACAGATGTTTCTGAAACCATATATAATACTCTCCTAGAAGCTGAGTCTGATTCATAACCAACAAAGTGAATATGGCAAAAATGGTTGCTAAAAAACTGTATCACTCACTACAACTTGTGCTTGCTTTGGCAGCACATATACTCCTTATAACTTCATGACTTTTATCTTGTCTTTGCTCAACTTCTCCATCTATAAACTGTGAGCATGTTTTTAATTCAATTTGCCATTTTTTGAGGGCCTATTTACTAAAGACTGTACAGAGGAGTAATTAAAATAAAGTTTGTTTAAAAAAAAATGTAAATGAACTTTGTTCCTAAAGAGAGCTCAACCCTGAAGACATGACACAGAAAAATAATCAAAATACAGTAAACTGATAATGGTTACTTCTATAACAGATGTACAAAAGACAACAGGAACATACAAGAAATAACTAATTTTGCTGTAGGACAGGGCTGATACATGCACAGAAAACGTATGCATGTCAAAGTCTAGCCTTATCAGCTGTGTAGAAAGGAGAGATGGTTTGCTCTAGGCAAGAGGAAACAGTTGCAAGCACAAGGTTAAGAAGTGGCAGAACTGTTCTAGGTTCAGCTGAAAAAATTCAACTTTGAGTGCTTTTACATGCCAAGCACCTGTTAAGTACTCATGCTGCTCAGAAAAAATAAGATAGTCTGTAACCTCAAGACCTCACAATTGAGGGAGAATGACAAGCATCCTGCAGGCTAAGGCCTGGGCTTCTTTCCACAGAACAAGCAGTGTCACCAATCTGGTGGCAGTATGAAAGATCAGAAAAAAAAGGAGCTAGGAAACTCCTTCAATAATCCAAATGAAAAATGAGTCTGAACTAATTAAGAGTAGCTGTAGAAATGGTGAAAAGGTGATGGATGTGACAAATGTTTAAGGGAATAAGTCAACTGAAATTGTTGACCACCGGGTGGAGAGTGATACTGTAAATGGAATAAAGGAAGACGAACCAAGAGTTGGCTTTGGAGACACATACAGGATAAGCTATGCTGGTGAGTGAGATGTTCAGATGTAGTTAAAAATATGGATCTGTTATTCAGGAGAGAGGTGGAGGCTGGAAATACGCACTTGGGAATTATCAGCTTAGATGGAAGTTGAAGCCAAGGGAGGAGATGAGATCACTCAAGGAGGATGAAAAAGGAACTGAGAATGGAACTTTCTACATAATTACACTTCTTTCCAAATGATTCACCACTGAATGCAATGCACTTTTGCTAGGATAAAATATACCAAAATAGGAATTAATTCCCTTCCTTTATCTGGACAACACTTCTAATAACATCAGGTAAATAATGTATTATTCTGCTTTGGAAGATGTAAAAGAAGGGTCTTCTCATGTTGTTGCTATTAATGACTCGGATACAAGGCACAGGATCCATGCCAGAAGCTCCCAAAGCAACACTAGACTTTCCTTGAGTACAGTGCCTAATGCTATTTATTCACCTTTATAAAGAATCCTTAACCTTTCATAAAAACAGCACCCATTTGGTTCCAAAGATTATCTTGAGAAACAATTTTTCTTGGGATAAAGCTAATACTTAATCCCAACCAAATTTTCTCAACTTTTAAAAAGGAAAATGTATGGAATCTCAGCCTGAAGCCCAAGATTAGACTAACTCTCACCCTGCATGCACTCCACAGTAAAGTACTGAAAACAAAACCAATCAATATGCCACATACCAAATGAATCGGGGGGGGGGGGGGGGGGGGGGGGGGAAACAGGAATGTAGCTCCTATTTTCATGAAGTGCTGCAATGTTTATGTTCTTTTTCTCACCTTCTGGTCCTCTTCAATATTTCTATAAAGACTAACCAGATATGAATTTGGAAAATAAAGACAGTAACACACAGGCAAATGACCACGACAGATTCTCCACTTCAACAATGGCATGAAATGGGCAATTTCCTTCCCCAATCTAGGCTCCAATGGTCTCTCAACTTAAAAAAACTGAGGATATTCAATAAAACTATGTTGTGTCTTATTTTGAATTTTTAAAAATGAGTTATGAAATGAGACAAATTTGACTCCTTCACCTATTTTACTGAAATTGCAAACTTTCCTACTACTTAAGTCATGACAGTGGCAAAATTATATGGTGAGATTACGCAACAGAGACTAAGGAATATTTTGGTATTACACACTTCATGGAGATCTGTATTTCTCTCCAAATTCTCAACAACTGACATAATTATAGTTCACTCCTGAAATTTCACTTGCATCCCCAAAAGGGGCATATAATATGAAGAAAGTTTTAAGCAGGGTAAATCATGCTGAAAGCAAATAAACAATTTCACCCCCACTAAATGGGAATATAACATACATTCAATCTGCTGTTAAAAGAATTAAGATCCTACTTGTGGAATTTAGTAAGCCTACTTACAAAGAGACTATCAAGAACACTTTCTTAAAATTAAATATACTCCAGACAATGAAATATTATTCAGTGCTAAAAAGAAATGAGCTATCAAGCCATGAAAAGACATGGAGGAAACTTAATTGCATATTACGAAGTGAAAAAGCCAATCTGAAAAGGTTATATACTGTATGATTCCAACTATATGTCACTCTAAAAAAAGGCAAAACTATGGAGACAGTAAAAAGATCAGTGGTTGCCAGGGGCTAAGGGACAAGGGGAAAATTAACAGGTGGAACACAGAGGACTTTTAGGACTGTGAAACTATTTTCTATGATACTATAATAGTGGATACAGGTCATTTCATGTCTCAAAACTCCTAGAATGGACAACACTGAGAATAAACTCTAATGTAAACTATGGACTTTAAGTGATAATGTGGTATCAATGTGGGTTCACAAATTGCCACAAATGCACCACTCTGATAGGAATGGGGTATTAGTGGAGAAGGCTGTAGGTGTGGGTAAGGGCAGGGGATATATGGTATTTCTCTGTACCTTTTTGCTCAATTTTGCTGTGAACCTAAACTGCTCCAAAAACTAAAGTCCATTAAAAATAATTAAATAAACTAACTGAAAAATACTTATAACCACGTACTAAGATTTATTTGCCCTTGGGATTGAGTACCTGATTTCAGATAATTTTTTTTTAAATGACGCATAACGGGCACCTGGGTGACTCAGTCAGTTAAGTGTCCAACTATGGTTCAGGTCATGATCTGGCAGTTTGGGCTCTGTGCTGACAGCTCAGAGCCAGAGCCTGCTTCAGATTCTGTCTCCCTCTCTCTCTCCCCTCCTACTCATGCTCTCTCTCTCAAAAATAAACATTAAAAAAAACTTTTTTAATAAAAATAAAAATCAGACATAAATGCAAAATTATCTTTGAGCAATGAAAATTCAGTTTAACCCAGATAAGCTAAGTAATATCCACCAGTCTTGTGTTTCTGATGCAAGCACAAACACATAGGGCTCTTTTCTAGTCTATAAATCGTCAGCCTTGAGATCACCCAGACTTCCACAAGACTGTCTTTATCAATGACCTCCTAACTCCACTAAACAGAAATCTCTCAGCTTAGGGAAAAAACCTATTACCCAAAATAAGACATTTCATACATCTTCATCATATTAAAGTACACAAGGCAGATATCATGCTCATGAGCAAGGCAACCACATAATTTATTATCTAAACCAGGACACTTTAAAAAAAAATTTTTTTGAATGTTTATTTATTCTTGAGAATGAACATGAGTGGGGGAGGGGCAGAGAGAGAGAGGGAGACACAGAATCCGAAGCAGGCTCCTGGCTCCAAGCTGTCAGCACAGACGCCGACACAGGGTTCAAACTCACAAACCATGAGATCATGACCTGAGCCAAAGTCGGACACTTTACCAACTGAGCCACCCAGGCGCCCCTAAACCAGGACACTTTTAAGAGTGAAAGGGATGCTATGAATAATTGTGATGGGGCAATAGTCACCAACAGAGAATTATGGTTACCCCACTAATGGGGAACCTGGAGGTTGTACAGTGTAAAATCAAGCAATCAGAATGGAGCTATATAGATTAAAACTCCAGGTCAATTAACTTTCAATTCTAAATACAGTGTATTTATGATTTACAAACTTTTCCCAAGAACTCTAAGCAATAACTTTCCAAGAACCCCTTTGACTGTTAAAACAACGATGTCTCAAATTTAAGTATATCTAGTCCTACAAAGCACCTCCAAATTCCTGGATTCCCACCCCGCCCCCCAATCAAAACTGGTAAGTCCTCAACCCTATTCCTCTACATTCAATATTATTTGGTAGCTATACCACCCTTGGCTAAGATAATTTCCCTACAAACCATATAAAGTATGCATATATATCCAAGCTCTACTGCCTTGGTTTCCAATGACAGTATACAAAGATCAATGAACTCTAATATCTTCAAGAGGTAGTTCCCTACTTGGTAGTCTGAGAGTACTATCTTATCTAGTAAAATTAGAAAGCCTGGTACAAAATAGGCCAAGATTATGTAGGCTAGCACTGACTCTTTCAAATGTATTATTAGGTGCTTTCTGATACTGTTTCAGAAATGAACACCAATTTCACAGTAATAAAATGCTAGACATACCAATTTAAATTGTGACCAAGAAAAGTTATAATAATGTAAAGAAATCGTTCCATTTGGGAATATAGATGTTTCATCTGAAACCTCAGTTCACTTGTGTATATAATCATAAGATTGGAATGGATGATTTGTAAAGTCTTTTCTAATGTAACAGCTAATATTCTGTAAATCTGCATATTATTAATGGTCAATAAATTGAAATACAGTGTTCTCTGAATCCATGAAGATGCATAAAGCAATACTGTGCTTGAGAGTATATTTTAACAGATTATGAATTATTTGAAAACCAGAACAGGTCTATAATTTTGTATCCCCACAATGGCTTGCTGCACATATTATAGTCAATAACACCCGTTAAAAGAATGGTGAGAAATACAATTCTCATTAACAGAGGATTAAGGGTAAAACGCTTTTGTCAAATTTCAACCTATTAAAAACTTAATAGTGTACTAGTAATTAGTATGTTAATGAGTAGTACAATAAATGAAACCATATTTCTTAAATTAGTGGAGTTTTTCACAATATCAGTCATATTTCTGAGTATTGACAGAATCATAAATTCTAGAAAACTCGACTATGGTATGTTTGAATTTACCACAGATGCCCCTAGAAGTTACTGTCATTAAAAAGAAAAAAAAGGGGGGGGGGGGAATCCCTAACGACTGTTTTCTTGCTATGCATCCATATCCATTAATCCTAACAAGCAAGGGAATAAAAACTGAGTTAAAAAAATTTTTTTAACATTTATTTATTATTTTGAGAGACAGAGCACAAGCAGGGGAGGGGCAGGGAGAAGGAGACAGATAATCCAAAGCAAACTCCAGTCTCTAAACTGTCAGCACAGAGCCCAACACAGGCCTCGAACTCACAAACTGTGAGATCATGACCTGAGCTGAAGTCAGATGGTTAACCGACTGAGCCACCCAGGCACCCCCAAAATTTGAACTTAAATAGACTTTTGATATTTTACTTTACAGTTGGAATTCAGCTTTCCCATTCTTTTCCAAATTAGGTAATGATGTTGCCCATCATCCATCCCAAAAGAGAAGGAAATTCAGATTTCCCTGTAAACCTCCTGGAGTCAAAACCAAACAGCCTAGGGGCGCCTGGGTGGCACAGTCGGTTAAGCGTCCGACTTCAGCCAGGTCGCAATCTCGCGGTCTGTGAGTTCGAGCCCCGCGTCAGGCTCTGGGCTGATGGCTCAGAGCCTGGAGCCTGTTTCCGATTCTGTGTCTCCCTCTCTCTCTGCCCCTCCCCCGTTCATGCTCTGTCTCTCTCTGTCCCAAAAATAAATAAACGTTGAAAAAAAAAAAAAAAAACAAACAGCCTAGAAATTTCTTCTTTGGAAAGATAATCTTTAAGAAAGTCATCTATGGAGGAAAGGGCAGAAAGCAGGACATTTTCTAACTATTCTTTAAAAAAAAAAAAATTCTAGGGGCATCTGGGTGGCTTAGGTCATGATCTCATGGTCCGTGGGTTCGAGCCCTGCAACAGGCTCTGTGCTGACCACTCAGAGCCTGGAGCCTGCTTCAGATTCTGTGTTTTCCTCTCTCTCTGCCCTCTCCTGCTCGTGCTCTGTCTCTGTCTCTCTCTCAAAAAAAAAACATTAAAAATAATAATAATTAGGGGCGCCTGGGTGGCTCAGTCGGTTGAGTGTCCGACTTTGGTTCAAGTCATGATCTCACAGTCCGTGAGTTCAAGCCCCATGTCAGGCTCTGTGCTGACAGCTCAGAGCCTGGAGCCTGTTTCAACTTCTGTGTCTCCCTCCCTCTTTGACCTTCCCCCATTCATGCTCTGTCTCTCTGTCTCAAAAATAAATAAACGTTAAAAAAATTAAAAAATAATAATAATTTAAAAATTCTAAAAAGATAGTAACAGTTAACTGAATGTCTCTGAAAACAAATTTATTATAACAGCACCTAACCTTTACTGATCACTTATATATGTCAAGCATAGTGAAGTGTATATTATACAATCTCATTACATTAAACTACAGCCTATTCCTTGAGGTTGTCATTGCCATTCTACAGATACGCAGAGGCAGAATGCAGATGCTGGCAGTTATGATTCCAGAGTTCAAAACACTACACTGTTCTGCCTCACTGACAGCAATACTTTATTACAGATAACCAGACTAAATAATATCCTATATGCATTATGTAAACCAAAAACATTTTATCTCAGAATGACTATTGCACAGTATGTTCTACTTCTTTTTCATCAATATTACCAGTTCAGGCCTTTTTCAGTATACATCTATCCCCAATTATCTAAGTTACCTATACAAAAATTCTACGTGTGCCTATGAATTTAAAAGGTCTTTGGCATTCCCAACTGTGACATATTGTTTTAAGCTGGTGTTCCTAACTAGTAAACTGGTACTTAGTGGTAGATTTCTAGTTCTTATTGGCAGATTGCCAAAGTGGTTCTAAAACCACACATACCCTGAAGATTTTCCTCCCACGGAGGGATGAAAACGAACGGCACTCTGAATCCTTTTCCAGGCAGGGACTTAACAGCGTGGCTCTGCACTCTCCTATCTTGTGCATATTCTTGGATTTCAAAACTCAATGCATGTGACAAGCAGGTCTTTCTCACAAAGAGTCTGACAAATCTTGCAATAAAGATTATTTTAACAATTATTTTAACATTTTGCACAGGATGACTATCTTTGTGCTATTTGATAGATTCTGCCTTAAAGAGATCATCATTTCCTTTGGTCTTATGTCAACCACAAACAAATCTATTAGTATAAATACTTTAATCACTGACTTTGCCAAGTATCTACAGGACCTCTCCCAGGCAGCTATAAGACTGAGCAAGTAGATCATGAACCAAAGGTAAGATACATCCTTGTGCAAAAACTTCAGTAGTAGGTCTACAAAGAGGTCACCCATTTCATCAATTTTAAAATTCTGTTCCTCCAACCCTAAGGATTCTGGGGAACAATTAGGAATCTCCCTCTCCCCCTAAACACCTCTACTTGAGATTCTACTTGATGTTTAAATGAAAAAAAAATTTTTTTTTTTCAGCTGCTAAAAGTTGAAAACTTAGGGGCACCTGGGTGGCTCAGTCAGTTGAGCGTCTGACCCTTGATTTTGGCTCAGGTCATGATCTTGCGATTCGTGAGATTGAGTCCCGTGTCAGGCTCCCTGCTGACAGACCAGAGCCTGCTTGGGATTCTCTCTCTCTTCCTCTCTCCCTCCCTCCCTCCCTCTCTCTCTCTGCCCCTCCTCATCTCATGCACAGGCTCTCTCCTTCTCTCACAAAACAAACAAACATTTTTAAAAAGTTGAAAACTTAAATCTAATTCTTGCCCCAATCTACAACTTAACATATACCATGGTCCAAAGAGGCTCTAATTCAAGTGCAGCACCCTTACTAGAATCCAAATCTTCTGAATCCTATTCACTAATATTTTATCTACTACAATCTGCTCCCTCCTTAATTCCTCAGGAAATCCCAAAATTCAGGCAACAATTCAACTCTGTTCTCTGCTTTCATAATTATTTATTTGTACTCTAATCATCTTGTTTCAGGTCTTCAGTATCTCATACCTCCAAGATTAAGTAGTACCCCTCCACCACCACAATGAGGTTATATTACTTACTTAGTCTCCCAAACACCAGCAAAATATTGCCGCTTCTCTTGAAAAGGCACAGCAAAATTGTATCCAGAATGCTTTCACTAAAAACTAGCAGAGTTGTCCCAGGAATTATCCACATGGCTAAGATATTAAATGCGTGAACATTCAAGATTTCAGCCAAAAAAAAAAAAAAAAAATATGCCCCAAGATAAAAATAAATATATTGTTCTTTTCCATTTAATAAAGTTTTCCCTATTTGAAATGAAAAAGGCCCTCTCAGTGGGCCAGTTTCAGGTATCAAGAATTCAGTCATCATCAATGTAATTCCCTTCAGTGACAATGAGTAACAACAGATGTATTCTAAAGGCTCCATACACTTAATAAATAAAAATATCTATCATTCCAATTACCATAGTCAATAAAGGAAGGCTATAAATACCAAGATAAATTATATCATAATTAATACTACTAGAGCTTTACAGTCTATAAATTATGTCTACATAGAACAAGCTTTGTAAGGATACCCAACAGACTACTAACAGTGCTTGTTCCTGGAGAGTGGGAATCAAGGCATAAAAGGAGGAACTTTAATATTTTACCTTATACACCTGGGTATTATTTGAAATTACCATGTAAGCAAGCCCTTTCATAATTTTTTGATCCAGTAACTATCCCCTTTTTTCAAAAACTTAAATGAAATAACTCCACATCAAAATGGTTAACTAGTATCCAAGGCAGGAAGGTTTATCCTCCCTGTCTGCTAATATTCCCTCCTGTAGTAAATTATATCCATTCTTTGAAAATTCAGCCCAATGAAAACTTCATTATATTTTAGGTAGAGATAGCTGACAAGTTTTATGTATCTGGTTACCTCAGGCTCTCCTAGTTACTACTGGGCCTGTTAAGTTTTTCCAGTGGTGTATTTTGAGAGTTTAAGACTTGATACAATTCTTGAGCTGTTTCAGTGACAAATGGATACTGTTGCAGAATGGTAAAGTGATACTCTAAGACGCTACTGAAAACACATTCCTATTGTTTCTTTCCCATTCTGACTTTAAAGCTGCTAAAATATACATACCTGTTACTGAAATAAATACAAATGCTAGCCATCTCATACATCTACTGGTAATTTCTCAATTTTCACTATAGTTTAGTGTTGTCTCTAAAGTAAGAATTACTACTCCATATACTCTAGTGTTTTTTTTCTTTAGTGAACATCAAAGTTTGCCCTTTCGTCCTACAGCTGTAAAATCTGATTACCCCTAGCACCACCCCCATCCTATAACTGAATTTTAATGTCTGCCTGCCGAAGGATAGCAAATTATATGCTCTATAGGCAGACATTTCAGAATGTTTCATGTGCACTTCACAGTAAGTGGTAGCTTTGCAGGGAAGCACTAAAATTTGCCAGCCCACAGTAAGCACCTCATAGTTCATAATCAATATTCATTACTAGCCACCTGCCTGGAATTCTTTCTCTCTTTATGTCCTCACTTCTATAAGGAATTAACTTCCTTTGTGCTAGTCCTCGAAGACTAGCTGAGCAGTTTCTGGAAAATATGGACATTATAACCCTGTGGGAATTAAAAGATTTTAAGAGCATGTTAGAAAAATCTCCATCACATAAAGAAAATCATTAAACAGCTATTAGGAAAAGCAAGAATACCCAGAAGTCACAATATGCAAACACTCCGGCTCAAAAACATGAGTCAATTAAACTAAACTTTGCATATGACAAGTATAATTGAATTTGCCACCCCTCTGCCTCAAAGATATTCAAATAAAACAGAACAAAGAATTTAAAAGTGCCAAATGTTTGCCTAGAAACAATGGAAGACACCAGAATGGACAAGACCAGATAGGTATGGGTAAGAACTAAAATTAAGATAGAAAAAAAAAATAGGAAAAAAAGCAACATCTGTTGTTACTCATTGTCACTGAAGGGAATTACATTGATGATGACTGAATTCTTGATACCTGAAATTGGCCCACTGAGAGGGCCTTTTTCATTCCAAATAAGAAAAAAAAGGACTTTAAAAAATTATATGTATACTGTATGTATACTATATATATATATATTTTATATATATTTCTTGGTCTTACACATATATGTATATACACACATATATGTATATACACACATGTGTATATACATATACATACATGTATATATACATACATATACATATATATACATACATATATATATATATATATACACACACACACACGTATAAAAAGCACAGAGCTCTTAAAAATGACTCTAAATCATATTGTGGAGGAAAACAAAGATGAACAACAGAATTCTGAGGATGGGAATAAAGGAATAAAGCACACATTTCTTGTATTGCCTTAATCATTTAGGTATGTCTTAATGCCTAAAGTTAAAAAGAAAAAAAACTTCCTGCTGCTAAAGTATGAAAACAAGATGTACAGCAAGATCTACATGCTTTTAAAGCATTTTACAAGAACAAAGAAAATGTGGAACCTTTAAAGCATTCAATGCACAACTGGAAGAAAGTCATACATGTGAGTTTCCTAGTGAAAATTATGTTGCTAAATTTCTCACTCAAGCAACAACTATAAAAATATGTCACTACTATGGCATAATCGAATTTTGAAGGTGCAATAAAGTGTTGTAGTATTAGCAATATCGTTACTTCAAAATTAAATAGCACTGCTAAATAAACATAATTGCTAAGTTAAAATTGAAAGCTAACCAAAAGTCACTGATCTACCGAAATAGTTTGGAATTACCAATGTTTAGGGTTATAAGCATCAAGCTCCAAATACCTTAAATGGTTGATAGGTTGTGTGTTAGCCGAAAACTTTCATTTTAATTACTTCCTTGTTTTTATTAAAAATAAGGGACTAATATCCCCATATTAGAGATCTCAAATTTCATAATCATTTCACTATAAAACACAGCTAGCTTTGAGATTAAAAAGTAAACCAAGATAACTGAAATGGTATTAGTGACAGAAAAGGTTATCCAGCACATATCTTGTGTCAAGTATCATGCTAAGTGATTTACATATGCAATCTCATCCTAACCACCACTGTGTGTATGAGGTGTCTGTTATTCCTAGTTAACAGATAAGGAAACGGGGATTAAGAGAACTGCCAAAAATCAGGACTCCAATCCAATGTCTCAGGCTTCAAAACTCATAATATAATCCTTTGGTAAAGGGCATGCAAAACGGGGTCCAGCGACAGTTTTATTTGACCAGTACAGTATTTTTAGAGGTCCAACTTGCAGTGTTTTCAGTCCAAGCATGTAATGCAGTTTAGCAAGCAGTACTTGCCTCGCTCCTGCAATAACTGAATTTGCAACCCCTGCTTTCACGCATATTAACAAAAAGAGGGGCGCCTGGGGTGACTTAGTTGGTTAAGCATCAGACTTTGGCTCAGGTCATGATCTCATGGTTCATGGGTTGGAGCCCTGCTCGGTTTCTGTGCTGACGGCTCAGAGCCTCCAGCCTGCTTTGGATTCTGTGTCGCCTTCTCTCTCGGCCCCTCCCCTACTTGCACTGTGTCTCTCTCTCAAAAATGAATAAACATTAAAAAAAAATTTAATGCATGTTAACAAAATGAATAAAAAACAAGTAAACAGCTGCTCTCCTTGCCTTTCCATTCCTAGAACAGTGTGGCTTTGACCAATGGTTGTCCTGGGGACTAGGTACTATAATCCTCTAGCAGAGGATATTTACAAGTGGAGGGAATCATGGAGATATTTTCAACAGAGATTGCTCTGCCTTTTATGGAGCATTTTGGAAATCTGTGGGTGTATTTTTGATTGATACATGACTGAGATGGTACTACTAGCCTCTAGTAGGCCAAGTTCAGGGATCCTCAATATCCCACAAAGTAGGAATGTCTTGCACAACAAAGAGTTGTCCCCCTCTCCCTACACAACTTTCAAATGACATTCAAGATGAAAACCTTGCTCTGAGCCTAGAAACTCTGTTTTAAATATAACACAAAGTAAAAAACAATAAACAAATATTTACATGACTTTAATCATCATTCAATCTTCCAGGAATGCAATTACTACATAAAGTGAGGATAAACTGGACTTTGTTTCATTTGAAACTTCACCAAAACTTGTTCACTTTCTCAGAAAATGACACTGTCAATACCAATGCCACCTGTGGTATCTGAATCACCTTTACAAAGCAGGACTATATCAGCCTGCATTTGGAGCTATCACATTCTTGGTTTCTCTACATAAGAATATAAATGGCAGGCTACCTCACTGCCTTCCTATGCAGCCATGCCTGAACATTCAGACTGAAATAAGTATTTTAAGTTATATTCTCCTTTACATTACATTTATGGAATTACATATTTTTTTTCTTAATGTGTAGGAAGCTTAAAACATCTATGAAGTTCATGGAGGATAGCAAAGGAGAGTTACGAAAATGTGTTAAAAATGAGGACACAAAATATACTTTACTTTCTGTCATCTATCTAGGGGAAGGAATGAATAGGGATGAGGCATAACAGGGTGTCCCTGTAACCAGATTTAACATGAGATGACAGCAGTACAGGGAAGCACACTTCAAAGACTATAAAATTTTAGTATCAGCCTTCCCTAGCAGAGGGAGGATGATTCAGTCAAAAGGCTAGTCTGCTGACAACCAACTAAAATGCACATTCTAGGGGCACCTGGGTAGCTCAGTCAGTTGAGTGTCGACTCTTGATTTCAGCTTAGGTCATGATCCCAGGGTGGTAGGATCAAGCCCTACATCGTGGAGCCTGCTTGGGATTTTCTCTCTCCCTCTGCCCCTCCCCTGTTCACAAGTGCACATGCTCTCTCTCTAATAAATAAGAAACAAACAAATAAAATGCACATTCAAATAAAATAAAATGCATATTCTAAAATATAGTCATCATTTGTCAGAAAAACCAACCTTGAATTAATCTTGCCCTTCTCATTAGTACTTTATTTTCCTCTTCAATTTCCTATGAACCACCAGGGTTGCAGTTAACCTATAAGGGTAAATACTCTTATAAAGGACAAGGTCCTATACAACTGAATACTACACATGCATGCCACTTTACAATATAGCAGTCTATAAAGCAGGTTCCTGCACATCATTTAATCTAATGAAAATCCTATAGATTAAGTATTATACCAACTTAAAAAATAGAAACCATAGCAACTAAAATGGAAATAGGAATTCAAGTCTACTGCCAAATGCAGTGCTTTTTCTACTTAGCCACAATGTCCCACAAAAATAACATTTTAAACATAGTTTTTATTTACATTTTACATTCACAGGGAGGAAAGAATCTATCAGTTTATCCTGTAATATGGTCTCCAACTGAATTTAGGCACCAAATTTAAACTATATTAATTTTCTAGTTTCATAAAAACCATGAATTATTTTTAACACTTAAGACTGCATTAAATATATTTCAAATAAATGCATAAGTATAATTATGATTATGTTTTATGCTACTTTATATCATTCACCCTGGAACCTCTTACATTGTTCAATTCTTGTTATTTTTATAGCCACCTCACCCCAGCCCACATCAAAAGGACAGAAAGTAAAATCTCTTATACTGAACTATTAATACACAGTGACACACCTCTGGTCAAAGACCTTATAATTAAAGTTCACAAAACCATGATTTTTCTTAGTATTAAAATTTAACTGTAGGGGTGCCTGGGTGGCTCAGTTAGGCATCCGACTTCAGCTCAGGTCATGATCTCACGGTTCATGGGTTTGAGCCCTGTGTCAGGCTCTGTGCCAACAGCTTAGAGCCTGGAGCCTGCTTCGGATTCTATGTATCTCTTCTCCCTCTCTCTCTCTCTCTCTCTCTCTCTCTCTCTCTGCTCCTCCCCCGTTTGTGCACTCTCGCTCACTCACTCTCTCAAAAATAAAGATTTTTTTTAAATTGATAAATAAAATAAAATTTAACTGTAAAGAAATCATATCCCTAGACTGCAGAGCTAACATCTACTTTCTGACTCTTTACATCAGGTGGCTATAATTCAGCAAGCAAAAACTATTCTGAACCCACTAGGAGGAAAAGGGTGTGTCATATCTTCATTTATACTCTTCTTCCACACCAATAATGCAAATACATTCCAAGCCCCTGAGTAAAAAATCTGAAGTACAATCTTTGAACTAATAACCCCAGAATCATCTCTGTCATATACCCTCAGGCAATAGTGCCCTAAATTTTAAAATATTTTTAGGTAAGAAGAGAGGAATTGCTAAAAAATCTAACTTGAGACCTTCTGCTCACATCCTTCCTGAAAATAGCTTCAATTTTTAGACAATAAAAAACATATTCTATCAAATATAACAGAACTGAAGAACATATATAGAAATGTGATGGAACCAAAAAAAAAAAAACAAAAAACTACCCTATTTTCTCATACACAATTTGCAATATAAAACAATTTGGGTCATATTAAATCTACTTTAAAAAGATTTGTTTTGGGGGCCCCTGGGTGGCTCAGTCGGTTAAGCACACAACTCTCTTGGTTGCTGCTCAGCTTACAGTCTCACAGTTCATGAGTTTGAGCCCCACATCAAATCCCCTGCTTGGGATTCGCTCTCCCTCTCTGCTCCTCCACTCCATGTGCGTGCGCGCTCGCTCTCTCGCTCTCTCTCTCTCTCTCTTTCAAAATAAATAAACTTAAAAAAAAAAAAAGATTTCAAACTCACCAAATTACAAGACTCTTTGTCCTTAAGTTCTAAATGGAAAACCAAAATGGGGGTGGAAAAAGACATTCTTCTACTGTTTAACAAATAAAACAATAACAAATAAAAATTTCTCATTGTTTATCTGAAATTCAAATATAACTGACATCTTGCATTTTATCTGGCAACGCTACACTCTGAACTAATTAAAGTGAGCTCCCACCTCTACCAAAGTATTACAACACCAGCTCCCACTCAAAGAACAAGGGAAGGCTTCTATGCAGCAGAACTTTGACCAATGAAGTCTTAATGAGAGTCTGTAAGTGCTCTTTTCTGTTGATAAGTCTTTCTTAATAGCTGACATTTACCATATAAAAGACAAAGCCTAATTTCTAAGAGCCAAAGAAAGGTTAAACTTTTACTAGGTTCCACGCAGTCTAGTGAATGAACTCTTCTGAAGCTTATGCTTCCAAGTGTAAAACAAACTGTAAAAGTTTCATTGCATAGGTTTTTGACAACTAACCAAAAAAAGTTGTTTATGAAGGTTATAATAAAGAGAATCCCATTTTCAGCGTTACAGATAGATCCTAAAAGCTACTTTAGGGGTACCTGGGAGGCTTAGTCGATTGAGCATCTGACTCTTGATTTTTTTTCCCCTTTTCCTCCTTTTCTCCTTTTTTTAAAATTTAAATCCAAGTTAGTTAACATATAGTGTAATAATGATTTCAGGAAAAGAATTTAGTGATTCATCACTTCCATGTAAACATCCAGTGCTCATCCCAACAAGTGCCCTCCTGAATGCCCCAAGCCCCTTTAGCCCATCCCCCTACTCAACAAACACCCCACCAGCAACCCACACTTTGTTCTCTGTATTTAAGAATCTCTAATGGTTTGTCTGCCTCTGTTTTTATCTTATTTTTACTTCCCTTCACCTGTGTTCATCTGTTTTCTTAAACTTCCACGAGTGAAATGTTTTTTCTTTCTCTGATTTATTTCATTTAGCATGATACACTCTAGTTCCATGCACATTGTCGCAAATGGCAAGATTTCAGTCTTTTTGATCGCTGCTGACTCTTGATTTTGGCTTAAGTCAGTCCCAGGGCCATGGGATTGAGCCTTCGCTGGGCTCTGAGCTGAGCGTGGAGTCTGCTTGGGATTCTTTCTTTCTCTCTCTCTCTCTCTCTCTCTCTCTCTCTCTCCCTCTCCCTGAAAGATTTTTTTTAATGTATTAAAAAGCTACCTTAAAAAAAAAAAAAGCTACTTTAGTGGATTTCAAAATTAATCTACCATTTTTCTTGAATTCATAATCACAGAACTTTAGTGTTGGAAACAAACTAATTCTGACCCTTAGAAACTTCTGGACATCCCATTTCATTTTATATTCATTTCCATAAAGGTTTTTTCTTCTATTATTGAGCTTCTAAGTACTAGATATAACAGAAAGAGATCCTCCCTTTTGTTTTATGAGGTCCCTCCCAATCAGCTCTTTGTCCTACTTATAATGGCTCTGACAATGAGTAAGTGCAAATAACTATTCTTCTGCTAGTTTCATTAAAATCTTAATACTAAACCTATACTTTTCTTCCTCCTGCTCTAGGCCACCGCTCTTTCATACAGCCCATCCATCTTTGGAGACTGCCTAATTCCCTTACTTCATTTACACTGCTACCTTGAAGGTATTAATAGATAATCATATCCCCCCTAGTGCTCCCTTTTCCTAAATTTAGATCCCTCAGGATTTTTTCCTAAGTCTTATGCTACCATCAATGTAGAATTATCTGGGGGCGCCTGGGTGGCTCAGTCGGTTAAGCGGCCAACTTCGGCTCAGGTCATGATCTCGCGGTCCGTGAGTTCGAGCCCCGCATCGGGCTCTGTGCTGACAGCTTGGAGCCTGGAGCCTGTTTCAGATTCTGTGTCTCCCTCTCTCTGACCCTCCCCCGTATCGGGCTCTGTGCTGACAGCTCGGAGCCTGGAGCCTGTTTCAGATTCTGTGTCTCCCTCTCTCTGACCCTCCCCCGTTCATGCTCTGTCTCTGTCTCAAAAATAAATAAACGTTAAAAAAAAAAACTTATAAAAAATGTAGAATTATCTGCATTTCATCTTAAATGTGGATAGAAAGTGTTCATAATTATTTGAAGTTCTATCCTAGTAAGAAAACAGTAATACTGTTAGAAGTTCCATAATTTTGATATGTGATCACTAGGTTACTTGTCTAAGGGTAATTCAATGACAGCTCCCAGCAAGTTATCTGAAACCTCTTTATAGCTGCTTTTTCCCAGGTAGCAGTTTCCTGGTTTGCATTAAGACCATTTATTTCATCTTCCTTGGTGAATGATTTGATGTTCAACATTAACAAATACAATTTCAATGCTGAAGCTACTATGCCATTTTTTCCAGTTGTTCCACAATGGTTTCCAACCTGCTAAACTTAAATTAAAAATGAAAAATCCTAAGTTAAATGTAACATATTCCTTCAATCTATGGACTGAGAAGTACTTCAGTGGTGCCTCTGGCTCCATCAGTAGAGCCTATGATTCTTGATCTCAGGGTTGTTGAGTTCAAGCCCCAAGTTGGGTGTAGAGATTACTTTAAAAATAAGGTCTTTGGAAGGAAGGGAGGAAGGGAGGGAGAAACAGAGTATTCCAATAGTTGCCAAAACAGAACAAAGGACATATTGTTGCCTTTTTTTCCTCTAAGCAATGTCTAAAAATGAGAAAACAAACTTGCCAACTCTAGGATCTTAAACATGAAAGGCTAATGATTCTTCTGTGATGCTTCTTTCTTTTTCCCTCCCTTCCTCTGGCCAGTGCTCAAGTCATTCTGGACTCACCAGCAAAGTGCCTCAGACAACAGCATCAGAGTAAGCATTTAGCTCTGAGTAAACAGGTAGAGCTACCAGCCCTGTACTCAACCAATAATTCGAAGGCAGGGGCTACAGAATAAGGAACGTAAGTTCTAATTTAAAAGGACAACTAAACATACTACAAAACTTATGTTTTGCTTATGATATTCAAATTACTGTAGCTTCCTCTATGTCCCAAATCCAAATAGGGAAAACAAAAACCAATATTATACAAGTAATGGCTAATGTATTAATTCAACAATGCTGTATTTTCCTCTTTAATAGTGACCAGTAACAGTACATGTTGATACTACTGACAGATACGTTGTGAAAATCTTTACTATGTTTATAAAAATCTTGATTGTTCCAGACTAACATGGCATATAACAAATAAAAACAAAACAACCCAAAACTACTCCATACTAGAAAAGGCTGTTTTTCAAACAGGAGTCTCACCATCCATTAATGAACTAAGGATCTAGCCAGGTCACAATAGTTTTCTTCATATACATTACAAAGTGCAGACATTGCTGTACAAAATGTTACATATTTATGCATCTAGTTAGTCACAAATAAAATCTATTTCTCCATCTGGGTCACAGACTAAAGTGTGAAAGTCTTTTTCTAAAGAACTTTTATATTTTTAGAATCATTTCAACATAATTAAATGTGAACCAAATTGTTTCTATTTTACTAATAATAGAAGCTAATGTCTACTAAGTGTATTTCAGCAACTAGAAAATTTAATTTGTAATGTTAATTATCAGGTTATTTTAAAATTAATAAGCAGCAAGGATGTAGTTGATAACACTTGAAACTAGATAAGTATATGGGAGATTATTACATTACTTGCTCTGTATGTTTGAAATTCTAACAAAAACATTTTTAAAAAAGCAAGGAAATGGACATACCTAACAAATACAAAGAAGTATAATGAATAAACATATAAATTGAGACTTTTGAGGGGTGCCTGGGTGGCTCAGTCGGCTAAGCGTCTGACTTCGGCTCAGGTCATGAACTCATGGTCTGTGAGTCTGAGCCCCACGTCGGGCTCTGTGCTGACAGCTCAGAGCCTGGAGCCTGCTTCAGAATCTGTCTCCCTCTCTCTCTGCCCCTCCCCTGCTCATGCTCTGCCCCCCTCTCTCTCTCAAAAATAAATAAACATTAAAAAAATTTGAGACTCTTCAACACACTGTTTCTAAGGACTATCTCTCTAGGAACTTCCTCAGATTTAATTCCAGTAATAGTTTGATTGTCTTGTTCAACTATAATGGAAAGGGTTAGAGATCTAAAAAAAAAAAAAAAAAAAAAAAAAAAAAAAAAAAAAAAAAAAACTAAGGAGAAATGAAGTCATAAATAGAAAACAAACCTGCTCAAAGGAGAACACAATTATTTAGTGTGCCTCATTTTCTCTTCATGGCCTCCACAATAGCCAACTACTTTTCTTTTTTTTTTTTTTAAAGTTTATTTTTTGAGAGAGAAACAGAGCATGAGTTGGGGGGGAGAGGGGGCGGGGGGTTAGGAGGTTGGAGGACAGGGGGTGAAAGAGAGGGAGACACAGAATCCAAAGCAGGCTCCAGATTCTGAGCTGTCAGCACAGAGCCTGACGCGGGGCTTGAACCCATGGACAGCGAGATCACGACCTGAGCCTAAGTCTGATGTGTAACCTACTGAGCCACCCTGGTGCCCCAGTCAACTACTTTTCAACCAACAGAAAGAACACAAAATATCTACCTACCTGGCAGTGATTTTCATTTCTTAAAATGTTTAACTCACACTGGCAATTTTCCCAGTGAGTTTAATATAAGATCTCTATTACACCATTCTGCCTTCCTTGAAACAAAAACTACAAACATTGTCTGAAGTAGGTTTACAGGCAGTTGGGATTTCAAAGCAGTATATGCCTCAAAGTCAATTTTTCTTATTTCCAAAAAGTAAGTTTCTAAAAACTTATTAAAATAAAGTATTCTCTCCCTCGGGCCTCTAAGTTATAAGGTCAATAGAACTGTGTAATTTTAGAAATGGAATTTAGAAATCATCTAGTCAAAGTGGTTTTCAAATGCTGTATCAGGAAGAAAAGAAGAATCAATGTCCTAACAATTTATATACACAAGTACACTCTTCTTTTTACTGTATCATACTGCATAAGGAACATTTCGCCTTGTTAATATTCTATCAGAAAAGGACTTGACCTTTTGTCTTGTTCAGTATTTTATATTTAATCACTTTTAGAATGTGAGTATACATTTGAATATGATTTAAACTACTGGTACATTTTGGAACTTAATGTTTTCTGATAATAGAATCTTACATAATATATAGAACCCTGACACTTTCAGAGTGATTTCACATTGTCTCATTTATATTTCACTGTCTAGTCACTTTGAAGCGATACTTGGGTGTAACAACAATATAAACCAAGCTAAAACAGAACGAAGCAAAGCATATCTAAACTGATATACTTCTGGAAAATACCATAAAACACACCATAAGCTTCTAGTAATTATCTGGAAAGAAAGCCAGTCTTAAAACATTCCATAATTGTTTTCAGAGATGCAAAATACCATTCACAACTTTTTAGTACACAAGATTGTTTCCATCAAAGCTGACCACAATCTGTTTTAATGAAGAGATAGGACTGGGTTTTTAAAATCCGAAACATAACAAAAATAAGAAACAAAAAAACCAACAAGTGGGTGAGGAACATCAAATATGTCTCCCACTAATTTACTGTATGCAAATACTTAAGAAATTCTTTAAACCCCATTTCTACACAGATAGACCAATTAAAAGTTATGAGCAATGAAAACAAAAAAAAGTTATGAGCAATTAGGTAAAATTAACCTCAAGTTAATTAGGTTTGATTAACAAATGTATATCTTTGTATGTACATAAAAACAGACAAAAGTTAGAACTACTTTCAGTTTTAGGTAACACAGTAAATTAGAATTAGATAGGTACAAATCTGGACTCCTCCTAAACTGAATAAATTCTTGAAAAACAGATAATGTTTTACCTAGAAATAATGTTTTTTCGTAAGATCGCTGCAATGTCACTTTAAACTCAGTGAGAAGCATGTATTATATATTATATAACCTCACAAACAAGTTTAAAAATGCATTATCTAAGGTGCTTAAAATTAAACTCCATGTCATCAGGGGCACCTGGGTGGCTCAGTAGGTTGAGCATCTGACTTCGGCTCAGGCCATGATCTCACCATCTGTGAGTTCGAGCCCTGCGTCAGGCTCTGTGCTGACAGCTCAGAGCCTGAAGCCCGCTTCTGATTCTGTGTCTCCCTCTCTCTGAGTGCCCCTTCCCCTTTCACACACTGTCTCTCTAATAAAAAACTTAAAAGGGGCGCCTGGGTGGCGCAGTCGGTTAAGCGTCCGACTTCAGCCAGGTCACGATCTCGCGGTCCGTGAGTTTGAGCCCCGCGTCAGGCTCTGGGCTGATGGCTCAGAGCCTGGAGCCTGTTTCCGATTCTGTGTCTCCCTCTCTCTCTGCCCCTCCCCCGTTCATGCTCTGTCTCTCTCTGTCCCAAAAATAAATAAACGTTGAAAAAAAAAATTTTAAAAAAAGAATATGCGGGGCGCCTGGGTGGCGCAGTCGGTTAAGCGTCCAACTTCAGCCAGGTCACGATCTCGCGATCCATGAGTTCGAGCCCCGCGTCAGGCTCTGGGCTGATGGCTCAGAGCCTGGAGCCTGTTTCCGATTCTGTGTCTCCCTCTCTCTCTGCCCCTCCCCCCGTTCATGCTCTGTCTCTCTCTGTCCCAAAAATAAATAAACGTTGAAAAAAAAAATAAAAAAAACTTAAAAAAAAAAAACTTCACATCATCAATGGTAGTTTTAACAATTCATGTAAAACAATACAATAATGTTTTATTTAAAGAGGCACACTGAAAGTCACAGGAGGTGATTTCGCACCATTTTTTAAAAAAAATTTTTTTTGATGTTTACTTTTGAAGGAGAGAGAGACAGAGCGTGAGGGAGGAGGGGCAGAGAGAGAGAGAGAGAGAGAGACAGATCTGTAGCAGGCTCTAGGCTCTGAGCTGTCAGCACAGAGCCCTATGCCAGGCTCAAACCAGTAAACCATGAAATCATGACCTGAGGCGAAGTAGGAGGCCACCTACTGAGACACCCAGGTGCCCTGCATCATTTAAAAAAAATTTTTTTTAATGTTAATTTAGAGGGGGGAGGGAGGGGGGGAGAGAGAGAGAGAGAGAGAGAGAGAGAGAGAGAGAGAGAGAGAGAGAGAGAGAATGAGCGGGGGAGAAGCAGAGAGAGAGGGAGAGACACAGAATCCAAACAAGGCTCCAGGCTCCGAGCTGTCAGCACAGAGCCCGACCTCACAGACACAGCGAGATCACGACCTGAGCCGAACGAAGTCAGGACGCTCAACTGACTGAGCCACCCAGGAGTTCCGCGTCATTTTTTGTTGTTGTTGATGTGTGAGTTTACTTTAGAAGTTCCTGCTCTATTCTTTCTGACAGATTCTATTTTTCCAGATGCTTCTCAAATGAATATTTATTCCTCAGTCTTACATCTTACTTTTCTCCTTGTACTTCTGCAGCCTTTCCCTTTCTCTTACAACGTCATTCTCTATGTCTGATCCTGTCCAGACTGTGCTCACTGTAACCAAACTGAACAGATGTAGAAAATTTACAGAATTCACCTCTTCCAAAACTTCTTTGCACAATTTTACCCAAAGTTTTATTGAACATCTCCTGTATTTTATCCAACATAATCATTCATTGTGCTTTTACATACTTTACCATTTGTATAGATTATTAGCTACTCGCTACCTTCCCAAATTGTCTTGCAAACAAAACCCTTTACATAGATCCAGCAAGTATCAGATTTTACATATACCTTACTTTGAAAAAGTAGCTCAAACTAAGTAAATGAGAAAGTGTTCAAATTGTCACAGCACTTATTTGACCACATCTGTTCATCTTTGCAGACCCAGTTAAACAATTAACTTTTATTTTATAAAAGAAAAAGACAATACTCTTTTTGCCAGAGTACATTTTGCCTTTTACTAATACATTTTGCCTTTTACTAATGTCTAAAAATACATTTTAGGGGCGCCTGGGTGGCGCAGTCGGTTAAGCGTCCGACTTCAGCCAGGTCACAATCTCGCGGTCCGTGAGTTCGAGCCCCGTGTCAGGCTCTGGGCTGATGGCTCAGAGCCTGGAGCCTGTTTCCGATTCTGTGTCTCCCTCTCCCTCTGCCCCTCCCCCCGTTCATGCTCTGTCTCTCTCTGTCCCAAAAATAAATAAACGTTAAAAATACATATTGCCTTTTACTAATGTCTAAAAATATGCTCCACTAGAGAAAACATTTCATATCAAAATTGTATTTAGAAAAAGAACGGGATTCCTTCAAGACATAACAGTCTAATTCCTCATGAAAATTTGTATAACTCAAAGTCAGGCGTGTAATGATCTTCGATCTTAATTTTTGGCCAATGTTTGGACTATGGAGCACATTTATATTTAAACACTTTTATTTCCTTTTGTTGTTTTAAACCTTGGAGTATTAGCAGGTCAGCTCTATTAAGTCTCACAACACAAAAACCCCATCTGCATCTCTTTCCAATTTGAATCTAGTAACGTTGAAAAACAAAAACTTAAGAGCACAGGACCAATCCTGACGTAGTAACAGGGCCTTTCCACCCCAGACCCAGGACCAATTTCTCTTGCCTCAGTGCTCCGTGATATCAGCAGTGACACTTCTGTCAGTTGCCTAAGAGACTAGAGGCTTATAATCTCTTCAGGAAATGCTTTATTGCAAAGCAAACTATTTCTTCTGGTCATTTAAAATCTTATTTGGATTAATTATGTTAAGATGTGTTGCTTGACATCTGGCATGTCTTTTGTGCCACAGCTGCTCTAGGTACATCTGTCTTCTGTAGCTCATTTAAGTTCACCCAAAGAAGACATGCACAATCAATAGTGAATATATGTCTAAAAATGTACTTGGAGAGAAAACTGCCAAACCATTGAAGCAAAAAGCACTTGACAGAAAAGAAAAAGATTTGTGAATCATCTATCTCAAATACTGGCATTGCTACAAATCACAATGTTCACAACTACCCAGTATCACCCAAGCAAAATAGTTTCTTAAAGTTGAGCTCATTAATAATAAAATTCATGGGGCGCCTGGGTGGCTCAGTCAGTTGAGCATCTGACTTCAGCTCAGGTCATGATCTCATGGTCTGCGAGTTTGAGCCCCGCATCGGGCTCTGTGCTGACAGCACAGAGGCTGGAGCCTGCTTCAGATTCTGTGTCTCCCTGTCTCTCTTCCCCTCCCCCATTCATGCTCTGTCTCTCTCTCTCTCTCTCTCAAAAGTAAATAAACATTTAAAAAGTTTAAAAAAAAATAACAAAATTCATTAGGCTCCTTATTTTCTCCCACTGAGCAGTGTTAATTATCCAATTTTATATTTTCAGTATGAGTATATTACATTGTTACACTCCATTCCACATTCTTTCATCAGTTAACATCTCCAACACTCCTACTGTGTGCCAGGCACTACATTCAACTTCTTTTTCACAATGGGATTCTATGAAAAACTTCTAGATTCTATCTAGCCCATATGAAAAGATTATTTCGTTCACTGAAAGAAAAAGCCATGAAATCTCCCTGACAATGGAATGGAAATACAAACTTCCTCACCAGAATTTGCAACTGCAGAGGCAGCGCAGCTGGTCACTTTAAGTTATATAAGCTCAAGCACAAATCTCTCCGTTGAGGGCCTTCAAAATGGCCTACTTTACTTTATTCAAGATAGTGAACAGTATTAACTAACAAGTGGTTCAACATATACATGAAGAAAAATAATAATGCTACTTTTTAAAGGATAACAGTAACAGCTAACACTATAGTGAGCACTTAGTACATATAGTACTGTTATAGTACATAATATAGCATATGGCACATATAGTAACATATATTACATATAGTAAAAATTCACTCTATTAAAACTCACTCTCTATATGCCAGGTAGAAATCTAAGTACTTTATGGCCATTACCTCATTTAATCTTTGCATCATTCCCTAGGAGACTGGCATTATTATAAATTGCAAATTACAGATGATAAAACTGATATGTGGAAGTATTAAGCACTTTATTCAAAATCACTTAGCTAAAAGGGCTGGACTCAAACACAAGTCTATCAGGATCCAAAGTCTGTGTTCTTGATCACCGTATAATAACGCTTGGCTTACGCTCATTCAATTTTAAAGTCTAAAGTTCTTGAATGTCTTATCAAAAAGGTTACTTTTTTTGAGGAATTTAATTTTTTTTCAAGTTTTTATTTAAATTCTAGTTAGCTAACATATATGATTCCTCACTTACTTAAAACAACCAGTGCTCATTACAAGCGCACTCCTTAATACCCATCACCCATTTAGCCCATTCCCCACCTTTAAAACAAGTTTCTTCCTTTAAAATGAACTACAACTTTCTTGATACATACAAAAAAACCAACACCGTAACTAAGGATTTTAACTTAAACTGTGGTCCTACCAAGTCTAAATATTTGGATGAGAAACAAAGTCTACCTGAATGAAAGCCCTGAGTCTCTATGGTAATGGGTCACAGAGGTGAGAAGTAAGAGACCTTGAGGGTCCAAATTTTTCATTTTCGGGATAATGAAAGAGACTTTTTGAAAAACATTTATACTCAGTCTAAACTACCACATACTTAATCCAGAAACACTTAGGTGTTTTTTTTCCCTAAGTCATCATTTTAAATAAATAATCTAACATTTTGATATCATACAGAGCATGGTATCCATTTCTGATGCACTATGTAAGAAAACATAAACTCCATAACAAGAGGTCAGACTATTGTAGGGCTATTACCAGTTGAAAGCATGAATCTTATAAGACATGTTATAGAAAACTATAAAATGGCATCCTTACCTATATGGACTCAAACTCAAAAAAACAGCCATTTTTTTCTTTTAAATTTACATTCATTTGGGTCAGGAACAAGCTCAGCTCCACTTCACCAGTCATGTCATATGACTGAATTCAAGCTCATTTCAAGGAAAAGCTGCACTATGCTGTATTTAGAACACATTGCTGAGAATAGCCAGTTGAGTCTTTGGTAGGCCTATCCAAAAACCTTGCTTTAGTTGCTAAGAAACTACAATTTCACCGTATTATAAATCATTGAAAGAAGCCAAGCCACAGCACAGAGATTAAACACGTTAAGATCAACAATCTGTCACCTATTGTGCCAAATGAAACCATGCTGTTTCCACACATCAAATAGGTAAGGTGAAACTAGTATTAGGCTCCTTTAAGGCACATTGTTAACACAGACTAAAAACTGATGACACAAATCAGACTTCCACAGCGGCCTCATGCTTTGGAGGAAATCGAAAACTACCCAACAGACTTCACATGTTCAATGCTAGAGACAGAAGAATATTTCCTCGCTGACCCCTGCAGTGATAATTCAAGGCGGTGAAGCATACATAAGATTTGATTAGTGCAATCTGTTACAACACTTACATTTAACGGATAATGGGTTTTCAAGCCTTTATTGATGCATTTTCACTGTAATCTTCAGCATTTAAGCCCAGACTCTCCTTAGAATGCTTAACTCCGCTGGCTCTTTTTTTTTTTAAATGAGCCAATTTTTTTTTTCATTTTCATTAAAAAAAATTGAAAACCATTACATCTCAACTATTCTAACAAAAGTAATTTTAAATTGTTCTGGCATAATGAAGACACTGAGGAATTAGCAAAAGTAATTTATAGTTCACTCTCTAGTACTGACTTCTCATAAATTCTTCCCTATAAAAATACTTTAAAGGCTGTTTCCACAAGAGCAGAAACTAGTTCACAGTACTTTTCACCGGTGAAAGATCAATTCAGCAGCTGAATTGCAACACATGTCCTCACCAGTCAGAATTCTCTGTCCAGATCCCCCATCACGGGGATTCCTCACGATTTCTCTCCATCTTCTCTGAAGAGCTTCAGCTTAAAACCGAATTCTGTTTCCACCATCCCCTGCACGCATCTCAGGAACTACTTGTATGTTCCTCAGAAATAATGTCTGCTCTTCCTCGAAACTTTTAGATCTTAAAAACCCACTTCCTCCATCGCCTGGTCTTCAGGCGGATTCGGTCCCACCAGGGCAGTTCCAGTTACGTGTCCCTGCCTTCCCAAAGGCCTAACCAGTATCCTCCAGCACTCGCCACAACTCCGCTCCTCCCATCCCTAATATATCCTCCACACTGCACACCAACATTACACCCCCGGCTTCCTGTATTTTACTCCCTTCCCTTATTTTCTGCCTTCGCCTCACCCCCATCTCTCTACCCAGGCACCTTTACTGCTCTAATAAATATTCCCCCTGCCTCAGTTTCAACCCTTTCTCCCCATCCTCTGCTCATTTTTCCTCTCCTTATTTAGACACTCCTTTTTGCTCTCCCAACCACTACCCCAGAATGCCCAACACTCCACCCTCCTTAGCAAACCCAGCCCTCTTCCCCCATCTCGTTGAGAGCCCCAGCTGCTCCTCTTTCCAGATCCCTTACTGCAGTCAACCCACTACCTTAGCATTCCACCTACCTTCCCTCCACCTCCTTATCCAAGGTTCCCCGAGTCTTTGCCCCTCCTTGGGGCTCTAGTACTCTGCTCAGTATTCTTCAGGACTCCCCTCCCCCCTCCAAAGTCTCCCTTATTTTTTTAAGGATGTCGCCGGTCTCGCGGGGCTCCGGTAGAATCCCAGATGACCCCAGTGCCCGGGACCCCCGCTCTCTTGGGCAGCCTGACACCACTCTCGTCGCCTTAACCACAAATACCTGTTTTCCACCTCCTTCTTTAAAAGCTGCGCCCCCTCCCCATCCGCCCCCGCTACTCCAGCTCCTCACGTCGGCTTCCTGGGTGTCCCCTCCCTGACTCGGAGCGACGAGCCCCAAGATGCGGAGCCTCTAAGTCTGCAACACCTCAGGCTCCTAACGGACGCCCCCACCTCTCGGACCGGCGCCTCGGTTCTCACACCCGCGCCTCTTGGAACTCCAGACCGGCATCTCCTCTCGGGTCCGCAGCCCCTCAGATTCGACCGGCCCTCTTCCCCTTGCTCCGGCACCTCCTCGGGCCCGGGACGGCCTGCTCGGGTCGCCGGCGTCTCTCAGCCCCCGCCCGGCCCGCCCCCGGCGCCCCACTTACCGTTCTGAGCGGCGCCTGGCCCTGGGAGGAGGGAGCCGGAGACCAGCAACAGAGAGAGGGCCAGGGCGCTGGGCAGCGACGAGCCCGACATCCTCCCTGCGGAAGACCGAACAGCGAATGGGCCGGGGCCGGGGCCGGGGCCGGAGCCGGGGCCGGGGAAGGGAGGGGAGGGAGGGAGGGGGCGGGCGAGTGCGCGAAGGAGTGAGCGAGGGAGGCAGCAACAGCTAGGCTCCGTCCTTCTCCGTCCTCCTCCTACCGCCGCAGCGCCCAAGCCTCGCGAGATCTTCACTCCGGGCCGTGGGCGGCTAAGGAGCAACGGCGGCAAGGCTCGCGAGAAGAAGCGGCCTCGACTGTGTTGCTGCCGCCCCTCACACTCTGCGTCCCGCCCCTGCGGAGGCTGATTGGCCTAGAGCGGGATGGGTCACGTGCCAACGGCGCTTCTGGCCACGTGACGGAGAGAGGCGGGGCTCCTCCACTCCCTTGGCCCTGAGGAACCGAGTAGTGTGCTTGCAGCTTACCTTCTGTGAAACGGGAGCGCCCATAAATAAGAGGAAGCTTTGGGGACACAATATATTTCCTCCTCTCATCCTGCTTTTCATTTCTTGGAGCTCTTGGCCGCAGAATTTGATGCACCACCGCCTTTTTTACGCCTTCCTCTCATTGTCTCCAATCCAAGTCCTGTTATTTCTTCTTTCTGGTCGTTGACCTTAGACCCCTACAGGCATCTGGCTCGAACCTCCCTCCTAAACCTTATGTTTTAATTTTCCAGGCATAGTGATGTCTTCCCGGTGCCCGATACTACCTTGGCTTTCCTGCCTCTCGTGCTCCCGCCGCTTGAAATGTCCTCCTTTTCTGCGCTTCTCCTCCTCCTCCTCCCCCATTTTGACCTTATTTTGGTTTCATGGAATCTCTGGGCCTGAAGTTCAACTAGCCTAATAGCGCATCCATAGACACTAAATTCTACAAGGAAGTCATCATATATTAACTTGCATGAAGAATCTTCAGAAGCATTTTATGCAGCGAACATTTATTGAGTACCCGCTGGGTATCAGGTTTTTGCATATGCAATGAAACCCAGATGAAAAGATAGTCCCCATTTTCAGGAAGTTCACCACCTAGTCTATCAGGGGAGTGGGGAAGAGGACGACAAGTGGCTGCATAGCAAAACGACCCATAGGGAAGGAGCCAACGAAGTGCTCTGGCAGTATGATCACCATGGTTTGTATAGAATTGAGAAATGCACTTTTTAAGGGTGTTTTTTTGTACTGCTCTTAGCACCGACAATCCTTGGCTAACAAAGGAGTTTCTGTAGCTTAGCTCATCCCTGACTCAGAGCAGACATCCTGGGGAGTGTCCCTGGGGTGAAATTGTGAGAAGCCAAGTAAACAGTCCTGGAGATCTGACTTGATTCAAAGATAGAGCTTGGGGAACCTGGAAGAAGGATCACTCACCAAGACCCTCACACTCTCAAGCCAAAGCAGTCTCAGGCTTTCAATATGAACTGGACAGCTGGTGGTTCCAGACTGAATTTTCAAGCAAACACTGGGACTACAACTATGGCCATGTTGATGACGGAAATGAAAATATTCTCTGAGACGTTAGGTGTGTAAATGACCAAAAGGTTGGCATGTATCCTTGGGTAAAGGCTATTCTGCAGAGAGCTCCATATGCAGGGCTACAGGGCTGCCTGTGGTGAAGCAAAAATTGTCAGCTAATGGAAGCTTCAATGGGATGCAACTGTTCTGCCTCCTCATAACCATAAGCAACATCCCCCATTTAATTAGGGAGCCTCGTAACAAGGGATCCTTACAAAATGATTGTGCTCGTTTTGTGGGTAGGGAAACTGAGGCCAAGAAAGGCATGACCTGCCCAGGGCCTGAGTGTTAGTGGTAATCATTAATACCAAACAGCTTGTTTGACTCCTTCTGGGCTCATGGCAAGAGTGCATTTCCTTGCCCCTCCAAGTTGGGAGTGGCACATGACTTGCTTTGGCTAGCAAAATATGAGAAATGACACATACCATTTTCAAGTAGAAGCACATCATTTCAGTTGCAGACACTATAGCATACTCTTCTCTTTGTGTGGCCATCTGTGATGGTGGAAGCATGTGTCAAAATGAAGCTTATGTCAGCCTGGGTCCCTAAATTAGCACAATAAGCCCAGGCCTCCTGCCAACCTACACAAAACAGGTAACGTCTTTTGAGTTAAGCTACTGAGATTCAGAGGCGTTTACTCCTACTGCATAATCTGGACTATTCTGGTTAGGGGAACAATGAAATTCAAGTCCATCCCACTACCCCCGCCGCCCCTATTAGCTGTGTGGCCTTGGGCCAGTGACTTAATCTCTCCCTACTCATCTACCAAATGGGGCTAATGATAGCACCTACCTCATAAAATTATAGGAGGAATAAATGATCAATTTATATACAATGTTTACATCAGTTTCTGGTGCATGTAAACACTCAAATGTTGATTATAATGATAATAAATACTATTGTTGGTGCTGCTGCTGCTGCTGCTACAATTATAATTCCAGCCCTGTACTCTTCCCACTAAATCATGCTACTTACAAAAAAATTAAGTACGGTGTTACCATCAACCCTCAAAACCTGCAGTTATGAGGACTCCTTTCACTCAGGAGAAAATGTAAAACCCTACATGATAGTAGCCGTGCTTTTACATCTCTTTTATTGGAAAAATAAGTGATAGCCAAAGCCTTCCAATAGTTCAGTAAAGGAAGTAAAAGGAATTTAGGAATTTGTTTGGGGTTTTTGTTGTTGTTGTTGTTTTTAAGATTTACTTAATGCTTAAAATCTCCCTACAGGTAAGCGCAGCTGTGGGGAAGGATGGCTGAGCTCCTTGCAATATCTCACAAGAGCCCTAGGGGTCCTCAGTGCTCAGGCTGAGACACACTTTCCTGGCCTCCAGGGACTGCTTGGAGGTCTGCTTTCCAGTATTGACAGTGCTTCCTGGTGGCAAGACCTGTAATAAAGCATTCTCAGTTGAAATATATCTGGTGGTTTGGTTTGGTGTGGTTCATTGGCCATAGGAAGGATGCCAGTAAAATACAGTAGTGTCGCTAGAGTTGACTTTAAACTTCCTAATGGTTTTCCCCCACACCTCCTGCAAAGATCTCTGCTCATTTGTTAAGTTCTCTCCATTCAGATATACCACCCTGACCATCTTGATTGTTGTCACCTTCTGACCTCCCACGTAATCTTTTTCCCTGCCCCTTCCAACTCCTAGCACCATGCTTGAACACCATGGGTGAGTTCAACATCCATGTTGATGCTCTAGTCAATATCCTGGCCTCTCAGCCCTTTGACCTTCTCACCTCTAACAACCCTCTCAACTTAGCTACTCTTTCCAGGTTTACACCTTTGACAGTTTAATCACCCAAAAAAGGGCCCCATCTTTGAAATATGAAAGTATAATACCTCACTCTCCATGTGCCACCTCCTCTCCTTTAAAGTTCTGTGTGCTAGGACCCCATTTGCCATAATTCTTCAACCTCATTGAGTGAGACCTCTAATCCATTAATCCCACCAATTCTTGTCCATTCTTCACTTCCTTCCTGATCCAGCTTAGAGTCCATGATTCATCATTACAGTCATTTCCTTACCCACCTCAACCTCCAACATACTTTCTTGGAAAAACCACACAATCTACCTAAATAAGCACTATAGTCTGAGATGAGGTTTCATACCTGCACCTGAGCAGCTGAATGTTGCCAGAGAAAAAAACACACAAACAGGTTGAATGACTTCATTTTATTTATTTATTTTTGCAATGGCTTCATTTTGAATTCCTGGTCTCAAGCCTCAAATAGGTACTCGACATCACCCAGCAATCCTACTCTTTCCTATGTGGAAAAGCATGAATTTGCAATCAAATGGTCATGTGCAGGAAATGAGCATTTCTTCATTTCTCTAAATCAAATTTAATCCATTCTGAGCACCTTTCAGCTGAGATGACAAGAAATTCCATTTTGCTTATTATGAACTTCCCTCCCTACTTCCTGGGGTAATATGAAATTCCTGGGGTTGTATGCAGCCCAGGACATTACCAGGTTTTGTTTTGTTTATTCATTTGTTTAGTTCACTCTGGTCACTGCTGGTATGTGCATTGCCCAGAGCCACATGGTCCCTTGCAGGTGAATGGTTCAGTGCTTCCCACCCCTTGCCTCACAAGCCTCACCCCACACCATACTCCCTTTCAGTTCTTTATGATCGCTCTGCTCCTTCCCACCTTGGGGCCACAGCACATTCTGTGATCTTTGCCCAGAATGCTTATCACCCATCCTCTTTACCTCATCTGCTTCTTATCCTTCAGATATCAGCTTCAAATCATCCCTACTTAGTGCAAAGGGGCCTCTGGGTGGCTCAGTGGGTTGAATGTTTGGCTTTTGATTTCATCTCAGGTTGCGGTCCCAGGGTTGTGGGATTGGGTCCAACTCGGGTTCCACACTGAGCATGGAGCCTGCTTAGGGGATTCTCTCTCTCTCTCCCTCTGTCTCTCTCTCCCACATTGGGCTCTGTGCTGACAGCTCAGAGCCCAGAGCCTGCTTCATATTCTGTGCCCCCCCTCTCTGCCCCTCCCCTGCTCACACATGCCCCCCCTCAAAAATAAATAAACATTAAAAAATTAAAAAAAAAAGAGTTAACCAGGTATATAGGGGACAAGCATAGGCAGAAGAAGTGTGTTCCAAGTGGGTGTAACTTCCAAGTGTGAAGGGTCCCAAGTGGGAGGGAGCAAGGGCTAGAGAGAAGCCCAGTGTGCCTGGAACTCAGAGAGCAAGGGGGGAGGGTGTGTAAAAAGAGGCCGAAGTTGAAGGAAGGGCACTGGGGTCAGATCAGCAAGGCCTTGAGGACCATGTGAAGGATTTGAGATTTTGGCTCCTTTAACAAAACCTAGTCCAGAGCCTCTTCGGTTGGAAGTAAATCTCTCCATAGAGAGTGTTTAGCTGTCCTCTCCAGGCTCAACTGTGCTGCAGGGAATTAAGGGAAGGGCCATTTGTTCCTTGGGTTAGAACATGAATGGGCAGGAGTCCTCCCCTAAGGCCCTTGTATGCTGTCCCTAAGGGGAAAGTGAATGAAGCACAGAGGGCAGAGATCAGTGTGGTGGGTCCAGTCTTCCCTCAGCACAAGGAGACTCTAGTTATTTCCAAGGCTGGATGACCACCCCTCAATTTTTCCTCCTCCAGAAACCTATAAGGTATCTCTACCATTGAAAACTGTTATCAAGCCTTACATGATGGGTTCATCTAATACATCTCTCCACATCTAATCTCCCCATCTAGAATATGAGCTCATTGTAACAACCTCTTATATTTCACAGCTTTTCACAGATTACAAAGCATTTTCACATTCATTATCTCATTATTTCACTTGGTTATCAAAACTCTATTTCATACACAAGATAACTGAGTCTCAAAAAGGAGAATATCTTGTTCAAGGTCCCCAGCTGGCAAGTAATAAAACCAAATAGAATCTGAACCCAAGTCCTTTGTACTCCAAAAGGAATGTGCTTAGGGTGGCTGAGTCACTAGCCTGAGAAAGACAATCTCAGTCTCCTAAAATGACCCTCTTCAGACAGCCTGAGTCTTTTCTGATGACAAAGCAAGGTCTTTGGGCAAGATCTGCTGAGGTTAGAATAAGATTGGCTCGGGGCGCCTGGGTGGCGCAGTCGATTAAGCATCCGACTTCAACCAGGTCACGATCTCGCGGTCCGTGAGTTCGAGCCCCGCGTCGGGCTCTGGACTGATGGCTCAGAGCCTGGAGCCTGTTTCCAATTCTGTGTCTCCCTCTCTCTCTGCCCCTCCCCCGTTCATGCTCTCTCTCTCTCTGTCCCAAAAATAAATAAACGTTGAAAAAAAAAAAAAAAGAATAAGATTGGCTCATCTCCTGGTGAGGAGTTTGGTGTGCCCATGATTTCTTCAGAATGTACCTTGGGTACCATCTCTACTCTGATGGGGCAGGGCAACTCAACAGCCAAGTTAGGCTCTCCCTGGTGTTACAGATGGGGTTCTAGGGACTAATCAATACAGAACCTTCTTTTAATTCCTGCTCAAATTTGGAAACAATTGAAAGACATAGGAGTCAAGTGTTGACTGGATTAAGTTGGCCAAGAGCACCTAAGTGGCTGGGTCAGTTAAGCATCTGACTTCGGCTCAGGTCATGATCTCACAGTTCGTGAGTTGGAGTCCCACATCGGGTGAGCTGGAGCCCTGCTTCAGGTGAGCTTGAGCCTGAATCAGCTGAGCTCAAGTCCCATCCTGGGTGAACACAAGCTCTGCCTTGAGTGAGGCCCACTTCTCTCCCTCTCCCTCCCTCTTTCTCTCTCTCCCTCTGACCCTTGTAGGACTCTCTCTCTCCCTCCCTCTCTGCCCCTTGCTCAGTTGCCCACCCTCGCTCTCTCTCTGTGTTTCTCTCTCACTCTCAAAAAAAAAAAAAAAAAAAAAAAACTTTGGCCAAATTCAGGGGCAAAGTGTTAACAAGCTTATCTGGCTAACAGACTAATCCACATTCTCCAACATCACCTGTATAAGGGGGATATTTTATCTCCAAAGTGACGTTGGAGAATGTGGATTAGCCTGCTAACACACCTGTTAAAACTTTGCCCCTAAACTTGGCAGACCATCCAGGCAGAGACACCAGCAATGTGAAAAAAATCACAATTCTCCCACTGCCACTGGAAAACATGGGGCACCATGGAGATACAGACAAACACCTCTCTGTGGGTGGCAGGTCCCAGGCTTGCTCACATCCTTCTCCCACGCTTGCCCACCAGAAAACTCACTCCTGAGCCCATGGGGAAAAGCAAGTAACAGGAGGTTAGAAGTGTTACCATAATGAAGTAGTTCTCTGCCCTGACCACACATTAGAATCATCACAGGAGCCTGGAGAAACCCCAACGCCTATGTATAGATATATACTTGCTAATATCCAGTCCCAGCCCCAGAGATTCAGGCTTGTTTGATTTGGGGTGGGGCCCAGCATGTGTGGCCATGTAATGCATTCTAATGTGCTGTAATGCACGCTTCTCAAATTTGGAGGCACTTTAGGTCACCTGGGAACTTTAAAAATTCCCAATCCCTAAACCACAACAATTAAACCAGACTCTCTGGAGGAAGGACCCAAGCATCAGTGTATTTTTAAGACTCCCAAGGTGATTCCAATGTGCAGCTAAAATTGAGAACAAGTGCTCAAATTCAATCTTTTTTAAAAAATTAGGCACATAGCAGAATGACAAAGAAGGCTGTTCAAAAACAGATTTATTGGCCCCACTGTATTGGGGGACCTGTAGCTGGTGTATTAAATTAAGAATCTACAGATTATGATCTGCTGAATTAGGAGACACAAGCCACCCTGAGCAGCTGGGCTCCCACTTTGGGGAAGTGAAAACTCCAAGGGTCATTTTGATTGAAGGCACTATTTTAATACGTTCACACAAAGAAAATAAAGTCACACGATTTATTACTTACAGATCCCAGAAATGGGGATGAGGAGGTGTGCAATGAGCCAGTCCTCTGTCTCAGTCAGGAGCATGCAAAATAAAAGAGAGAAGGGCAGCAAACCCCTATTATTTATAAGGTGGTTGGGGTGGAGGTCACTAACTTTTTGCAGGCCGCACTCTGTGTGGTTAGTGTAAAAGATGCCTCTGGAAGAGCAAAGCAGGAGCTTGTGGTGGAAATCCTAACCTTGGTTCCTTATCGAAATGTCCAGACTCGTCGTGAGCAGGGTTGTCATACCATAAAATGAAACTCAAAATAGCTGTTTTCCTCGTGACATTTACCCCTAGAAATTCTGATTCAGTAGGGGTGGAGGCTGAAAATTTGCATTTCTAACAAGCTTCTAGGTAATGCCAATGTTCTTGGTTTGCAAACCACACTTTGAGACCTGCCTCTGCACAGGGCACAGCAGAGAAGTATTTCCTCCTTTAGTTGACAGAGCCATAAGCCTGACATGATAACTTTCATCTGTGAAGGTCCATAGGAAAATAATTTTTGGGCAAAAAAAAAAAAAAAACCCAGAAATCAGTCCAGTTGGCCCATGTGGGGTTTTAAAGAGGTTCTGGTTTTTAAAGGGATGCACTCTGCTAACTGTGGCTAGTGCCAGAATGCTCAAGATGTTCTCCAGGTCCCTGATCTTCCCACAGATGGGAAACTCATTTCTGTTGTTTCCATGTTAATAACTGATTAAAGTTGTACTGCAGTGTCTTTTTTTTTTTTCCTGAGAAATGCTCTGATCCACGTGGGTCTAATGGGACCATTTCATTCTTGCAAGACCCTTTTTCCCTGTTTGATTCAAAGGAGGAGGCAAGACTCCAGACAGGCTACCCAGAAGCCCTAGGAAATTTATGGATTATAATTTAGGAAAGCCGGCCAGTCTCTCTCTGCTCAGGGATATAAGCTATGAGATGTGAGAACTGAGGTGTCAGTGGCCAGGAGTCCTGCCATTTTCAGGAAGCCAATCTGCAGAGGGAGGATGAAGCTGATGAAAGAAAGAAAGAAAGAAAGAAAGAAAGAAAGAAAGAAAGAAAGAAAGAAAGAAAGAAAGAAAGAAAGAAAGAAAGAAAGAAAGAAAGAAAGAAAGAAAGAAAGAAAGAAAGAAAGAAAGGGAGAAAGAAAGAAAGAAAGAAAGAAAGAAAGAAAGAAAGAAAGAAAGAAAGAAAGAAAGAAAGAAAGAAAGAAAGAAAGAAAGAAAGAAAGAAAGAAAGAAAGAAAGAAAGAAAGAAAGAAAGAAAGAAGAAAGAAAGGAAGGAAAGGAAGAAAGGTCAATGTTCCCTCTTCACTATGAGCTCCTCAAGGAGGGACATTACTTTGGGTTCTGGCACAGTTAATACCACAAAGGAGAGAATCAATAAGTGTCATCAACAGTTTTATTGAGGTATAATTAATAGACAATGAACTGCACATATTTAAAGGGTGCAGTCTGATAAGTTTCGACATATTTATATACCTGTGAAATCATCACCATTCATTTCACTCCCAGAAGTTTCCACTTTTTCCTTTATAGTCCCTCCCCCCACTTCTCTCCAGCTACCCCCGGGCAACCACCGATCTGCTCTCTGTCACTATAAGTTTGCTTCTTCTAGAGTTTTATATAAATAGAATCATATAACATGTATTATCTTTGACAGCTTCTTTCAGGTTCGTTCACGCTGTGTGTGTCAATAGTTTAATCTGTTTTCCTGTGAGGAGTGTTTCATTGCATGGATATGTCACAATTGTTTTATCCATTCACCTGTTGATGGATCTTTGGGTTGTTTCTAGGTAATGCCTGTCACAAATAAAGCTGCATGAGCAATCTTGTACAAGACTTTGTGCGGACACATGCTTTCATTTCTCTCGGGTAAATACCTAGGTGTGGAATGACTGAATCAAATGGTAGTGTACGATTAACTTTTAAGAAACTGCCAAACTGTTTTCCAAAGGGGGTTATGCCATTACATTCCTGGCAGTGTTTGAGGCTTTGAGTTCTCCCACACCAACCCTTGGCAAGGTCAGTTTTTTAAATTTTAGTCATTCTAATAGGTATGTGGCATACCATTGTGATTTTAATTTGGATTTCTCTAATGATTAATGGTATCTTTTTATGAACTTATTGGCAATCCATGTATCTTCTTTGGTGAAATGTCTATGAACATCTTTTGCCCAATTTTATTTGGGCTGTTTGTCTTACTATTGAGTTGTAAGATTTTTTATATATTCTAAATATAAATACCAAATATGTTTTACAAATATTTTCTTCCATTCTGTGCCCTGCTCTTTCATTTCCAAAGTAGTGTCTTTTGAAAAGAAGAAGTTTTGATTATGATCAAATCTATTTATCAATGCTTTCTTTTAACATTTACGTTCGTGTGCCCTACCTAAGAAATCTTTGCCTACCCCAAGTCACAGAGATTTTCTCCTATATTTTATTCTGGAAGCCTTAAGTTTCAGCTTTCACATTTATGTCTATGATCCATTCAGAGTTAATTTTTCCATATAGTATGAAGTAAAGATCAAGATCCTTTTTTTTTTTTTTTAGTACCATTTGTTGAAAATACTGTCCTACCCCATTGAATTCCCTTGGCACCTTTGTTATGAATCAGTTGTCCATAAATGTACGGTCTATCTTTGGACTTTCTTTTGTTTCATTGATCTGTATGTCTAGCCTTCCCCAAATCACAATGCCTCAACTACTTTAAATTTATTCTAAGACTTAAGATAGAAAAAAAAAATAAGATAGAGAAAGTTATTTGGAAAGAATAAATATGTAAGTAAATATAAAAGACTTTTCCTCATTTAAAAATATTAAAATTATTTTTTAATGTTTATTTTTGAGAGAGACAGAGTGCAAGCAAGGGAGGGGCGGAGAGAGAGGGAGACACAGAATCTAAAGCAGGCTCCAGGCTCTGAGCTGTCAGCACAGAGCCCAACGTGCGGCTTGAACTCACAAATGGCGAGAACATGACCTGAGCTGAAGTTGGAGGCTTAACCAACTGAGGCACCAAGGTGCCCTTCATTTTAAAATATTTTGAGGGGCGCCTGGGTGGCTCAGTCGGTTGAGCGTCCGACTTCAGCTCAGGTCACGACCTCGCGGTCCGTGAGTTCGAGCCCCGCGTCAGGCTCTGGGCTGATGGCTCAGAGCCTGGAGCCTGTTTCCGATTCTGTGTCTCCCTCTCTCTCTGCCCCTCCCCCGTTCATGCTCTGTCTCTCTCTGTCTCAAAAATAAATAAACGTCAAAAAAAATTTTTTTTAAAAATAAAATATTTTGAAAGATAATTGACTGTTTAAAACAAAAATAATAGCAATGTATTATGAGGTTTATTATGTAGAATGTAAAATGTATGACAATAAAAAAAAGGCATGAGTGGGGAAAGGAGAGTATACTGTTTCAAGGTTCTTACACTTTGTATGAAGTGATATAATATTGTTTGGAGGAAAACTGTGATCCATTAAAGATTTAGTAGAGCAACTTGTAAAAACTAAAAGAGATAGAATTAATAAGAAATGGTGAAAATAAAATGGAATCTTAAAATATATTCAATTAGTCCAAAAGAAGGCAAGAAAGATAAAAAATTAACAAGGAAAAAATGGGTCAAATAGAAAACAAATAGTAATAAAATAGATTAAAACCCAGCCAGGGGCATCTGAGTGGCTCAGTCAGTTAAGCATCTGACTTCAGCTCAGGTCATGATCTCACAGTTCAGGAGTTTGAGGCCCACGTCGGGCTCTGTGCTGACAGCTCAGAGCCTGGAGTCTCCTTAGGATTCTGTGTCTCCCTCTCTCTCTGATCCTCCTCCGCTTACACGAGCTCTCTCTCTCTCTCTCTCTCAAAAATAAATAAACATTAAAAAAAAAAAAAGAATTCCAAGTTGACAGATGATTTTTTCCCCAATTCTTCAAAGATCCCATTGCATATCTTCTGGTTTGCATAGTTTCTGGTCAGAGGTCTACTGTAGTTTTTGCCTTTGTTCCTTTGAACACATGTGTCTTTTTTTTTTTTTTTCTGGCAGCTATTAAATTTTTCTCTTTATCACTGTGTTTCCAGAAATTTGATTATAATATATTTTGAAGTTTTTTGCTTTCTGTTTCATCTACTTGGACTTCATTGAGCTTATTGGATCTGTAGATTTATAGCTTTCATTGAAGTTCATTGGATTTGGAAAACTTTTAGCTATTATTTCTTCTAATATGTTTCTGTCCTCCTCCTCTTCTGCAACTCAGATAATACTTATTTTAAATCACGTAAAAGTGTCTCATGGGTGGGGTCAGTGCCTGGGTGGCTCAGTCAGTTGAGTGTCTGACTTAGGCTCAGGTCATCATCTGGGGTCAGTGGGTTCGAGCCCCCAGTCAGGCTCTGTGCTGACAGCTCGGAGCCTGGAGCCTGCTTGGGATTCTGTGTCTCCCTCTCTCTCTCTGACCCTCCCCCACTCACGCTCTATTCTGTCTCTCAAAAATGAATAAACGTTAAAAAAATTTTTTGGGGGGGCGCCTGGGTGGCTCAGTCAGTTAAGCGGCCCACTTCAGCTCAGGTCATGATCTCGCGGTCCGTGAGTTCGAGCCCCGCGTCGGGCTCTGGGCTGATGGCTCAGAGCCTGGAGCCTGTTTCAGATTCTGTGTCTCCCTCTCTCTGACCCTCCCCCGTTCATGCTCTGTCTCTCTCTGTCTCAAAAATAAATAAACATTAAAAAAAAATTTTTTTTAAGTATCTCATAGGATCACTAAGTTCTGCTAATTTTTTCAGTCTTTTTTTTTTCCCTCTGTGTGCTTCATTTTGGAGTTTTTTTTTTTTTTGCCATGTCTTTACATTCACTGGTCTCTTTTTCACTGCAGGGTTTAATCTGCTCTTAATCCAATCCTATATAAATTTCACCTCAGATCATTGTTTTTTATCTTTAAAAATTCCATTTGGGCCTTTTTATATCTTTAATTTGTCTCATTATTTTTATGTTTTCCTTTCAATTTTGAGTGTATGTAAAATAGCTACTCTGTTGCTTCTGGGTTTGTTTCTGTTGATCAGTTTTTCACTTAGCTATGTGCCATATTTTCCTTGCTTATATACATGCCTGGTGGTTTTTTATGCATGCTCTACATGGTAAAATTTACCTTGTTTTATGTTGCATCTTGCTGTATTTCTTTAAAGAGTGTGGGGCTTCGTTTTGGCATCCAGTTAAGTTATTGTGGATCAGTTTGATCATTTTGAGGCTTGCTTTTCCATGTTGTTATGACATGAGAGCAACATCTCTTGGTTTAATTAGGCCCTGTATTGGGGTTCCCCCTTCTTAGGATGTCCCATATATTACAAAGTCTCTTCACTCTGGCTGTTGGGAACAAAAACCAGTCCCAACTGAGTATGAGTTCCAGGAATTGTTTGACCTACTGCTTTCTAGTGGTTCCTTCCCCAGCCTCCTGGAGTTTCACCACAAACATGTTCAGATCATCATTCAGCCAAAGATTCGTCTCTAGGATCCTTCTGCAGATCTCCAGAGCTTTCTGTGTGTGTAGCTGCCTCCCTTCCAAGATGGTGCCTCACAGATTCTAGCCACCTGTCTCTCCAAATTCCAATCTCTGTCTCCTCAACTTAGATAGACTGATTCTGTTTGAGAAATTCTGAGAAAGAAGAAGAATCTCAAGCAGTCTCTGTGAAGCCTGATGTGGGGCTTGAACTCATAAACCCTGAGATCATGACCTGAGCTAAAGTCAGACAGTTAACCCACAGAGCCACCCAGGTGCCCCGAGCTGGGGCAATTTTAGGACTCACACGTTTGTTTCCCTTCTTTCAGTGATTGCAGTCCTGTGCTGTGTGATCAACTCACATTTCCTTCTTTACAAGATCACTGATATGAACCTGTGATACTTGAAAGAGACCCAGGTCAAATGGGTTCTCTTTTGCTTCCCATTTGAATGATGACTTTTTTTTTTTTTAATTTTTTTTCAACGTTTATTTATTTTTGGGACAGAAAGAGACAGAGCATGAATGGGGGAAGGGCAGAGAGAGAGGGAGGCACAGAATCGGAAACAGGCTCCAGGCTCTGAGCCATCAGCCCAGAGCCTGACGCGGGGCTCGAACTCCCGGACCGCGAGATCGTGACCTGGCTGAAGTCGGACGCTTAACCGACTGCGCCACCCAGGCGCCCCAAATGATGACTTTTTTGTACACGTTCTTCCCTAGAATTTCTAATTATCTTCCTCTGTTGTTGAGAAAACTAATATGACCATACCACTAAGCTCTTTCAGATTCTTTCCTACTACTTTTGCTTGAAATCTATTCTATGCTTCCTCTGAAAGACATTCTTGTTGGATCCTTCTGGGATGTTATCCTAATATGAAATGATTGGCTTCTAGATCTGTAACAATGTGGTCTTAGTGAGACTTCTTTCCCCTGGTGAGCACAATAGGAAGTATTGTAGTGAACACTGCTTGATTCCTCCATTCACATTCCACTGAGATGATTAGTCTAGGTCAACAATGATGATCCCATTCACTCTGCTAGTGATTGGCTCAGAAATGTGACTCAATTGTGGCTAATAAGACACGAGGATAAATTAGCGAAGGGGCTTCTGGGAAAGATTTTCTTGTTTCTTTGAGGGGAAAAATACAGAAAACAGTCTTTTTTCTTCCTCTGGACGTGCCATATGTAGATTTCACACTGAAATTGTGACAGCCATCTTGCTATCATCTTGAGGCTGAAGCCAACACTAAGAAATGGCAGAGCAGAGATACGAAAAGAATCTAGCCTCCAAGTGGTGTCACAGAGTTAATGAATCAACTAATTCTGGAATCACTACATCTGGATTTTCTTTTTCCTTACTGCTTAAGCCCTTCTTGCTTTGTAGAGCCAAAATTATGTTTTATGTGGTAAGCATTGTTGGCTGACTGCCCAATAATTTTTCTCCTTTTTTTTTTTTTTATTACTATGAGAACCTCACTTTTTTTTTTTTCTTTAGGAAAGGAAGGGGAATATACCTTAAAAATGCTTTTCTAAGCCAACCTAAAAAAAATGCTTTTTCTCTTTAGGTTCTTTTTCAGCTAGGGGTGGCTGGCCATATGATCCATTTAATTCTAGCTAATGAGATATAAATGAAAATTTCTGAGTGGGTCCTCAGGAAAATATTTTTGATGGGAATAGATTTGGCTTTTACATTTGCTTCTTCCTTCTTCTCCATGGGAATGGAGATGTGATGTTTGGAGTTACTGCAGCCATCTTGTTACAGGGAAGATGAAGATCAAATGTCAGAGTTGGTAGAACTGAAAAAGAAGGAGTGTAGAATCTAATGACACCCAGGAGCTCCTAAAGCAGCCATTAAATGCCCCCACCAGACTTTTTATGTGGAAAAAAACCCCATATTTATTTAAGCTGCCATTAGTTGTATTTTTTAGAAAATACATCAAGAATCCAACATCTTCCTCTTCCATGGTTTTTACCTGCATTTTATTTCATTATATCCTCAAGATTCTACCTCCTAAAAAGTATATAGGAGGTTAATGTTCTTAGTCTTTGCATATCTAAAATGTCTTTATTTTGTTTTCGTACTTGACTGATAGTTCCACAGTATGAGTGAGTATACAGTTCTAACTTGAAAATAATTTTCCCTCCGAACTATTGAAACGTCGCTTCATTTTCTTTTAGAGTGTAATGTTACTGATGCAAAGTCCACTATTAACTTGACTTTCCACCAAAGTAAGTGGCTTTTTAAAAAAAAAAATCTTTGCAAAATAATAATAAAAAGTAAGAATAGGTTAAAAGAACTCCGCAACATGGCGCGCCTGGGTGGCTCAGTCGGTTGAGTGTCCGACTTCGGCTCAAGTCATGATCTCGCGGTTCGTGAGTTCAAACCCCGCATCGGGCTCTGTGCTGACAGCTCAGAGCCTGGAGCCTGTTTCGGTTTCTGTGTCTCCCTCCCTCTCTCTGACTCTCCCCCGTTCATGCTCTGTCTCTGTCTGTCTCAAAAATAAGTAAATGTTAAAAAAAAAAAAAAAAAAGAGAGAGAGAGAGAGAACTCAGCAACATTATCAAGCACAATAGCATTCACATTATAGGGATACCAGAGGAAGAACAGAGAGAAAAGGGGGCATAAGATTTGTTTGAAGAAATAACAACTGAAAAAATTCTCTAATCTGGGAAAAGAAACAGACATCCAGATCCAGGAAGTACAGTGAGCTCCCACCAAAATTAACCCAAAGAGGTCCACATCAAGTCATACAATAATTGAAATGGCAAAAAGTAGTGAAAAAAAAGAGAATTTTAAAAGCAGGAAAAGAGTTACATACAAGGAAAACCCCATAAGGGGCTATCTGCTGTTTTTTTCAGCAGAAATTTTGCAGGCCAGAAGGGAATGGCATGATATATTCAAAGTGCTGAAAGGAAAAACCAGCAAAAAAATAAATAAATAAATAAATAAATGATAGAAAGAAAAGCAGAATACTCTATCTGGCAAGGTTATCATTTAGAATAGGAGAGATAAAGAGTTTCCCAAACACACAAAAGTTAGAGGAGTTTATCACTACCAAACTAGTCTTTGTTTTTTTTTTTTTAATGTTTATTTCTGAGACAAAGAGACAGCTCAAGTCAGGGAGGGAGGGACAGAGAGAGAGAGAGGGAGACACAGAATCCAAAGCAGTTTCCAGGCTCTGAGCTGTCGGCACAGAGCCCGATATGGGGCTTGAACTCCTGAACTGAGAAATTATGACCTGAGCCAAAGTCGGACCCCTGACCGACTGAGCCACCCAGGTGCCCCACTAGTAAACTGGTCTTGTAAGAAACATTGAAAGGAATTCTTTGAGTGGGGGGGAAAAAGGCCATAACTAGAAGTAAGGAAATTATGAAAGGAAAAAATGTCACAGGTAAATGCAAACATATAATAAAAGTAATAGATTAATCACTTATAAAACCAGTATGGAGCGGCACCTGGGTGGCTCAGTCAGTTGAGAGTCCAACTCTTGATTTCAGCTCAGGTTATGATCCCTGGGTCATGGGATCGAGTCCCATGTTGGGCTCCATACTGAGAATGGAGCCTGCTTGAGGTTCTATCTCTCTCTGCCCCTGTCCTCTGCTCACACACTCTCTTTCTCTGTCTTTCTTTAAAATAAAAAATTTTAAATACAAACAAACAAACAAACAAACAAACAAAAAACAGTATGGAGGTTAAAACACAGAAGCAGTAAAATCAATTGCATTGACAAAAATCAGTCAAGTGATTCACAAAATAAAAGATGTAAAATATGACATCAGACAGATAAAACGTGGTGGGGGGAGTAAAATCTAGTGCCTTTAGAATATGTTCAACCTTAAGTGACCATCAACTAGATGGCTATAAGCATAAGCTGTTATATATGAACTTAATGTATGAATCAAAAACCTGTAATAGATATACACACACACAAAGAAAGGAATACAAGCATAACAATATAGAAAGCCATCAAACCACAATGGAAGAGAACAACAGAAGAAGAAAGAACTGTAAAACAAATAACAAAATGGCAATAAGTATATGCCTATCAATAATTTCTTAAATGCAAATGGACTAAATGCTTCAATCAAAAAACCATAGGATGACTGAATGGATAAAAAAGCAAGACCCATCTATATGCTGCCTATAAGAGGCTCACTTCAGACCTAAAGGCATGCATATTGAAAGTGAAGGGATGGAAAAACATTTAACATACAAATAGAAGAAAAAGAAAGCTGGGATAGAAATACTATATCAGAGGGGCGCCTGGGTGGCTCAGTTGGTTGAGGGTCCGACTTCGGCTCAGGTCATGATCTCACGGTCTGTGAGTTCAAGCCCCGCGTCGGGCTCTGTGCTGACAGCTCAGAGCCCAGAGCCTGTTTCGGATTCTGTGTCTCCCTCTCTCTCTGACCCTCCCCCATTCATGCTCTGTCTCTCTCTGTCTCAAAAATAAATACACATTAAAAAAAAAAAAAAGAAATACTATATCAGATAAGGTACACTTTAAGCAAAAATTATAGCAAGAAACAAGGACACTCTATAACGCTAAGGTAATAATCCAAAGGATATAGCAATTGTAAATATCTATGCACTCAACATGGGAGTACTTAAATACATAAAGCAAGTATTAAAAGACTTAAAAGAAGAAGTTAACAACACAATAAATAATACAGTAATAATAGGAAATTTAACACCCTACTTGCAACAATGGATAGAGACAAGATGGGCCTAACAGATATATATAGAACATTCCTTCCAATAACCAGAGGAGTACATATTCTTTTCAAATGCACATGGAACATTCTCCAGAGTAGATCACATGTTAAGCCACACACACACACACACACACACACACACACACACAAATAAAATAAATAAATATCAATAAATTCAAGAATATTGAAGTCATATCATGCATCTTTTCTAATCACAATGTACAGAATTAGAAATCAATCACAATAAAAAATCTAGAAAGAATACAAATACATTGAGGCTGAATAACAGGTTACTAAACAATGAATGGGTTATCCAAAAAAATCACAGAGGAAATTAAAAAATACACGAGACAAATGAAAATTAAAAACACAATGGTCCATGGGGCACCTGGGTGGCTCAGTCGGTTGAGCGTCTGACTTCGGCTCAGGTCATGATCTCACGGTCATGAGTTTGAGCCCTGCATTGGGCTCTGTGCTGACAGCTCAGAGCCTGGAGTCTGCTTCAGATTCTGTGTCTCCCTCTCTCTCTGACCCTCCCCCGCTCATGCTCTGTCTCTCTCTCTGTCTCAAAAATAAATAAAAAAAAATTAACAAAATTTAAAAACAAAAACAAAACCAAAAAAACACAATGGTCCAAAATCGTTGGGATGCAGTAAAAGCAGTTCTAAGAGGGAAGTTTATAGCAACATAAGTGTGCTTTAAGAAAAAAGAAAAATCTCAAACAAACAACCTGACCTTACTCCTTAAGGAACAAGAAAATGAAGAAAAAATAAAACTCAAAGCCCATAGAAGAAAGGAAATAATAAAGATTATAGAAAAATAAATGCAACAGAAGCTAAAACAAGAAAAGACTACTAAAACCAGGAGCTGGTTCTTTGAAGAGATCACCAAAATTGATAAATCTTTAGACAGACTCATCAAGGAAAAAAATAGAGGATTCGAGGGGTGCCTGAGTGGCTCAATCAGTTAAGCATCTGACTTTGGTTCAGGTCAGAATCTCACAGCTCATGGGTTTGAGCCCTGTGTCAGGCTCTGTGCTGACAGCTCAGAGCCTGAAGCCTGCTTCAGATTCTGTCTCCCTCTTTCTCTGCCCATTCCCTGCTCATGCTCTGTCTCTCTCTCCTTCAAAAATAAACACATCAATAAATAAATAAATAAATAAGTAAATAAATAAATAAATAAGTAAATAAATAAATAAATAAATATTAGAGGATGCAAATAAATAAAGTCATAAATGAAGGAGGGTAAATGACAACTGATACCATGGAAATACAAAAGATTATGAGAATATTATGAAAAATTGCATACCAACAAGTTGGACAACTTAGAAGAAATGGATAAATACCCAGAAACATATAAACTACAAAAAGTGAACCAAGAAGAAATAGAAAATTTGAGTAGATTAATTTCTAATAATGAAATTGAATCAGTAATTTTTAAAAACTCCCAACAAAAGTCCAGGACCAGATGGATTCACAGGTGAATTCTACCAAACATTTAAAGAGGGATAATACCTATTCTTCTCAAACTATTCCAAAAAAAAAAAAAAAAAAAAAAATAGAAGAGGAAGGAAAGCAGTGGTCCTAAATTGCCTTTAGGTCTGAAGTGAACATCTTGCAGTCAGGTGGAAAATTGTGGTCCAAATTTGTTCTATGAGGCCTTACTTACCAGCATTACTCTGATACCAAAATCAGACAAAGACACTACAGAAAAAGATAACTACAGACCAATATCTCTGATGAACATAGATACAAAATTCCTCAACAAAATATTAGCAAACTGAATTCAACAATACAGTTTTAAAAAAGTCATTTGCCACCATCAAGTGGATTTATTCCAGAGATACAAGGGTGATTCAACATTCACAAATCAATCCATGTGATACATCATATTAACAAGAGAAAGGACAAAGATCATTTCAGTAGATGCAGAAAAAGCATTTGACAAAGTACAATGTCCATTCATGATAAAAACTCTCAACAAATTAGGTTTTGAGGGAATATACTGCAACCTATTAAAGGCGAAATATGAAAAGCCCACAGCTAACATCATACCCAGTAATAAAAAACTGAGCTTTTTCTGTAAGATCAGGAAAAAGACAAGGATGTCCATTCTCATCACTTTTATTCAACATAGTACTGGAAGCCCTAGCCACAGCAATCAGATAAGAAAAAGAAATAAAAGACATTCAAATTGATAAGGAAGAGGTAAAACTCCCACTATTTCAGATGACACGATACTATACATAGATAATATACTAAATATAGATACTATGTAGACAAAACCCTAAAGACTCCATCAAAAAACTGTTAGAACTGATTAAAAAAATGTCACAGCATAAAAAATTAATATACCTCTATATACTAATAATGAAGTAGCAGAAAGAGAAACTAAGAAAAAAATCCTGGGGTAACTGGGTAGCTCAGTTGGTTGAGCATCTGACTCTTGATTTTGGCTTGAGTCATGATCAGCACGTGGGATCCATGCTGAGTGTGGAGCCTATTCCCTCTCCCCTGCTTGCTCTCTCTCTCTCTCTCTCTCTCTCAAATAAATAAATTAAATTAGATAAATAAATAATTTAAAAAATCTCATTTACGACTGCATCAAGGAGAATAAAATGCCTGTAATAAATTTAACCAAAGGGGTGAAAAACCTGAAAACTATAAAACACTGATGAAAGAAATTAAAGATGACACAAATAGAAGATATTCCATGCTCATGGATTAGAAGAATTAATATTGTCAAAATTTTAATATTGTCAAATATGTCCATATTACGCAAAGCAATCTACAGATTTAATGTGATCACTAACAAAATACCAACAGCATTTTTCACAGAAATAAAACAATTAAAAGACCCCAAAGTAATCTTGAGAATGAAGAACAAAGCTGAAAGTATCACACTCCCAGTTTTTAAGATATACTACAAAGGTATCATAATCAAAACAGTATGGTGCTGGCACAAAAATAAACACATAGGGGGGCGCCTGGGTGGCGCAGTCGGTTAAGCGTCCGACTTCAACCAGGTCACGATCTCGCGGTCCATGAGTTCGAGCCCCACGTCGGGCTCTGGGCTGATGGCTCAGAGCCTGGAGCCTGTTTCCGATTCTGTGTCTCCCTCTCTCTCTGCCCCTCCCCCGTTCATGCTCTGTCTCTCTCTGTCCCAAAAATAAATAAACGTTGAAAAAAAATTAAAAAAAAAAACACATAGGTATTAATGGAACAGAATGGAGAACCCAGAAATACACCCACTCTTTTATAGTCAATTCATCTACGACAAAGGAGACAAGAATATGCAATGGGAAAAAGACAGTCTCTTCAATAAATGGTGTTGGGAAACTGGACAGCTACATGAAAAGAATGAAACTGTGCTGTCTCTCCCTGTCTCAAAAATAAAAATAAACATTAAAAAAAAATTAAAAAAAAAAAACTTGGGGCGCCTGGGTGGCTCAGTCGGTTAAACATCCGACTTTGGATTAGGTCATGATCTCGTGGTCTGCGAGGCAAGCCCCGCGTCAGGCTCTGTGCTGACAGCTCAGAGCCTGGAGCCTGTTTCAGATTCTGTGTCTCCCTCTCTCTCTGACCCTCCCCTGTTCATGCTGTCTCTCCCTGTCTCAAAAATAAAAATAAACATTAAAAAAAATTTTTAAAAAAAGAAAAAAAAGAAAAGAATGAAACTGGACCACTTTTTTACACCATATACAAAATAAACTCAAAATAGATTAAGCACCTACATGTGAGACCTGAAACCATAAAATTCCCAGAAGAAAACACAGGCAGTAATTTCTTTGACATCGGCCATAGAAACATTTTGCTAGATATGTCTCCTCAGGCAAGGGAAAAAAAGCAAAATTAAACTATTAGGACTACACTAAAATAAAAAGCTTTTGCACAGCAAAGGAAATGATCAACAAAACAAAAAAGCAGCCTACTGAATGGGAGAAGATATTTGCAAATGATGTATCTGAAAGGGGTTAGTATCCAAAATATATAAAGAACTTACACAACTCAACAACAAATAATAATAATAATAATAATAATAATCTGATTAAAAATGGGCATTTTTCCAAAGAAGACATACAGGTGGCCAACAGACAAATGCAAAGATACTCAACATCTCTAATCATCAGGGGAATGTGAACCAAAACCACAATAAGATATCACCTTATGCCTGTCAGTATGGCTAGAATCCAAAAGAAAGCAAGAAATAACAAGTGTTGGTGTGGATGTGGAAAAAAGGAAACCTTGTGCACTCTTGGTGGGAATGAACACTGGTGCAACAACTATGGAAACCAGTATGGAATTTCTTCAAAAAATGAAAAATAAAAATATCATATGATTCAGTAATTCCACTACTGAGTATTTACCCAAAGAAAACTAAAATAGTAATTTGAAAAGGATATATGCACTCTCACATCATTGCAACATTATTTACAATAGCCAAGATATGGAAGCAGCCCAAGTGTCCATCAACAGATGAACGGATAAAGCAGATGTAGTATATATACACAATGGAATATTACTCAGCCATAAAAAAAGAGATCTTGCCATTTGCAACATGGTTGGACCTAAAGGATATTATGCTAAGTGAAATACGTCAGCAGAGAAAAACAAATACCATATGGTTTCATTCATATATGAAATTAAGAAACAGATTGAAGGAACAAAGGGACAAAAAACCCCAGAATCCTAAATACAGAGAATAAATTGTTGAAGAGGTGAGTGAGAGGTTGGGTGCAGTACAAAAAGGGGATTAAGAGGTACAAACTTCCTGTTACAAAATAAATAAGTCACAGAGATGAAAATACAGCATAGAGAAAATAGTCAAATAACAATGGTAATGACGTTGGTGACAGAAGGTGACTACACTTATCGTGATGAACACTGAGTAATGTGTAGAACTATTTAGTCATTATATCGTGTGCTTGAAATTGACATAACATGTATGATAACTATACTTCAATAAAAGGGTTTTTCTTTGGAAGTTTTGGAAATGGCACTTGTTTTTGGTGTTCCAAAATGTATAAGGGTATGTTGAGGTGTGGGTCTTTTCCATTTATTATGTTTAATACTTGCTGGAATCTTTCAGTTAGAAAACTACTATCTGTTCACTACTTGGGATAAATTCTGACCCTCCATGTTTTTTTCCTCCCTTTCTGAATGTTTGACTTTCTGGATCAATTTTCTTTGTCTTACCTTTTTCTCTCATATTTCCCAGGCCTTTTGCTTTTTGTTCTGTGTCCTAAGATATTTTCTTTATTCGCCAATTCTTCTATTATATTTCTAACCTCAGCGATTATATTTAAAATCCTAAGAGCAATTTCTTATTCTGTGATTGTTACTTTATCAGAGCAATCTGTAATTCTTTTATGGATATATTATCTTTTAAAAATCTCTCTGAATAGGTAGTTTTTAAAGGTTTTCTGTTCTCTGAATTCCTTATTCCTTTTAGGCCAGATTTTAAAAATCCTGATCTTTTTCTTCTATTTGTGTGTGCGGTGATCTATATTTGCTTTTCTATATTTAAGAGAGAAAAACCATGTTGGTATTTCTGTGTAGCTGGTATGAGTTTCCTGTGTACTGTATAAGTCTAGATCTGTTTCCTCATTCAGTATCTCTCTGAAGGGGAAAGCTGCTCAGAGGCTCCAGAGGTTTGTTATTATGCCAAGACAGGGCTCGGAGCTGACTTTTAGAATTAGAGGGAGGGAAAGGAAGAGACGCCTCAAAAGGAGAAAATCTTAGGGCACCTGAGTGGTTCAGTTGGTTAAGCATCTGGACTCTTGAATTTGGCTCAGGTCATCATCTCATGGTTCTTGAGTTTGAGCCCCATGTAGGGCTCTGTGTTGACAGTGCAGACCTTGCTTGGGATTTTTCTCCCTTCCCCTTCCCCCTGCACATTCTCTCTCTCTCTCTCTTTCCCTCTCTCTCTCTCTCTCAAAATAAACTTTTTTTTTTTTTTAAAGGAGAAGACCTTATTCTGAGATTATTACCCACCTGGCAACCTTTGTTCTCTGTGGTTGACCCTCTCTGGTGAGCTCTGCCTGAGTGCTGATAGCAGGGGCGGGATGGTCCAAGGATGGCCTCTTGGGAAGTTGTTTATAGAAAGACTTCCACTTAGCTTCCTTTTAGATCTCCTTGTATCTCTTCTGTCCTTCCCTACCAACTCTTGGGCTCTGCTGGGCATTCCAGCTCCCTCCTCAGCTAAAGGCCCCTTTCTTCACTTATTCTGGACAGTGGGCTCACTCCATGTCTCATCCATCAATTCTCTCTACTTACTGTTTTCCAGAAAGCTTAGGAAGTCTCTTGCTTGGTGATGGTCCATCATCATTCTCTTTGCTGTATTAGGTTATTTTACTCTATCACGTTAATGGAGTTTTAGGAGAAAGAATAGTCAGATGTGTGTGCTTAACCACAATCTTTGCTAGTATTTTATTTCTAATTTTCCATCTGTGTTCATAAATGAGGTTGTTCTGATAGTTGTTCTTTTCTCCATGTGATCTTTCTTGGTTTTGGGTTCAGGGCTACAGTAGCTTTATTTTTTTTTTCAACGTTTTTATTTTTATTTTTATTTTTGGGACAGAGAGAGACAGAGCATGAACGGGGGAGGGGCAGAGAGAGAGGGAGACACAGAATCGGAAACAGGCTCCAGGCTCCGAGCCATCAGCCCAGAGCCTGACGCGGGGCTCGAACTCCCGGACCGCGAGATCGTGACCTGGCTGAAGTCGGACGCTTAACCGACTGCGCCACCCAGGCGCCCCTTCAGTAGCTTTAAAGAATGGTTGGCTGACATTCCAGGTTTTTCCATGCTTTGGGCTAATTTAAATTCACCCAACATTGGTCCAAGGACTACTGTATATACAGTGACTATATTTTTTAAAAAAACTTTTTTAATGTTTACTATTTATTTTTGAGAGAGAGAGAGAGACAGAGTGCGAGCCGGGGAGGGGTAGAGAAAGAGGGAGACACAGAATCTGAAGAAGGCTCCAGGCTCTGAGCTGTCAGCACAGAGCCCGCCACGGGGCTCAAACCCATGAACTGTGAGATCATGACCCGAGCCAAAGTTGGACACTTAACTGACTGAGCCACCCAGGCGCCCCGTATAGATTCCATTTATTTTTGTACCAATACAAGAAAAATATGAAATAATATACATAAATTGATAACATTTGTTAACTCGGAAGGAGTGGGAGAGAAATGGGGGGACTTCATTTTTATTTTATGCACGTCTTTATTGTTGGATTTTTTTTTTTTTTTTTTTTTTTTACACAACCACCATACATAACATTTGAAAACAAAATCTTAATGGAAAAAATAGATTGTCAGGGCAAACTTTGGAGACTCTAGTTCATTGAGTCTGGGAAGCCAGGAAATCTATATATGTATTTTAAAATGTACTCAGATAATTCTAAGGTACTTGCATACATAAACCTACAGGCCTGGGATTTGGAGGGGAAAGGCAGGGCAACAGAAGGGAAGGTAGCTCTTCAACTTCTTTTTTTTTTTTTTTAACATTTATTATTTTTGAGAGACAGAGAGTATGAGCAGGGGAGGGACAGAGAGAGAGGGAGACACAGAATTCGAAGCAGGCTGCAGGCTCCGAGCTGTCAGCACGGAGCCCAACGAGGGGCCCGAACTCATAAACTGCAAGATGATGACCTGAGCCGAAGTTGGACACTCAACCGACTGAGCCACCCAGGCGCCTCTCTTTGACTTCTTTTTCACTATTATTTATTTGTCCAGTTTCTCTGCTCTTCTTGAGCCAGTTTTGGTACTATATGTATTTACTAGGGAATCTTACCCACTCTTTTAAATCTATTCATGAGAAATTGGATCTATTAATTTCTTATTACCCCTACAATCACCTTTCCTTCCTTCCTTCCTTCCTTCCTTCCTTCCTTCCTTCCTTCCTTCCTTCCTTCCTTCATCTCCCTTTCTTTCTTTCTTTCTTTCTTTCTTTCTTTCTTTCTTTCTTTCTTTCTTTCTTTCTTTCTTTCTTTCTTTCTTTCTTTCTTTCTTTCCTTTCTTTTTCTTGACAAACTTTCTTTATAAACATCCAGAAGAAAGTTTTCTCACCCATCTTCTCAAGATGTCCCATGACAGAGGGAGGGGGAAGCTGCTTGGAACAGAGCTAGGACCAGGGCTACACCTGGTAGGGAGACTGTGGGGGCTCGGTCAGGCCAAGCCAAGCTGATGGTTTCAGAGGCTCCATGGGGTGCAGCAGAAGGGGGCCTTGGTGTCCCCAGAACAAGCCCTTCTCTTTATTGTGACTAACCCAGAAGCTGACAAGAGGGAGGCAGGTGGGGAGGGAGCCCTCAGTCTCAGTGGACTCTGGGCTTCAGGGACCACGCCCTGGGTGGGGCTGCCCGCAGGAATGCAGACAGCTCTGGGACTGGTGGCTAGCCTCCAGGATAGCGGAAGACGGTGGTTCTCATGAGTTCGTCCTTGCTGCTTCGGGCTGAGCTCAGCCGATTGGCTCTTTTCCAACCAGTCTTCTAGATGGTCCTCAGGGAGCTTGAGGACAGTTATTGGCCACTTCCTGGCCCACGTCTCCTTCTCCACCTGGATACTCTGCTCTTGCAGGTCTGTCTGTGACATGTGGGGAAATCTGCATTTGGAGCCAAAGTCACACTGGCCTGTCAGTAGAAACTTCCCACGGGGCCGCTTCTTCTGTTCATCTAACAAGATGGCAGACCCATCTTAGAACAGGTCATACCAGACGTTCTTGGCTTTGAGGTGCTGCAGCCCATTCAGGTGTTTCTTGTGGGTGTGGAGCTTGTCCTGGAAGGAGTGGTTGCCGTAGTCACAGAAGTAATGCTTCCCCATGGCCACCTACGCCGGGTGCTGCTGCTGCCTGGCTCTGCAGGGCCCAAGGGCTCTAAGCTCCTCCTCCTTCTGTGCCTTCCACCTTCTTTAGCTTTCATTTTAACCCCTTTCTTTTCCTTATTTGTGGTTTTTCTATTAAAGCGTTCTCTTGTGGTAAAATATGCATAATGTAAAATTTTCCATTTTAACCATTTTTAAGTATGCAATTCAGTGGCATTTAAGAATATTCAATGTTGTGCAACCATCACCACCATCTATTTCTGGAATTTTTCACCATCCTGAACATAAACTGTACTGTTAGTTAACCTTAAAAATAAAACCGCCAGTTCATTTTACCAGCAAAAATGGGTCTATTCGGGAATAGCAGAGACTTGCAATCTGGGACCAGCAAGCTACAGCAAAAACCATAGGTAAGTCTGAGAACAAAGGAGAGAAACTGCTCTTTTATAGAGGAAAGGGAGAAGTTGGGAGGGGTGTTATAAACAAAAAGTCCAGTGAAGTAAACTAGGATTTGGAAGCATAGTGGCTTCTCATTGGCTGAGTAGTAATTGTCTCTCATTGGCTGGGCTGTTGCTAGGGGGAGAGGAGGGTAGCCTTTTCCCTCCTGCCTGGATAGTAAAGGAGTACGGAGATGCAAAGTCCATTTCTTCCTCTTGGATTTGTAATTGATGATGAATGGTAGGACATGAGAGCTCCCCCTACCAGCCTTCCGATTCCATTTTAGTGGTTTCCCTTTATTAATTTTCATAATGCCCATTAAATAGTAACTTCTCATTCCTTCCTACTCCCAAGCCTCTGCTAACCTCTAAGCTACTTTCTGTCTCTATGAATTTGCCTCTACTGGGTACTGCATATAAGTGGGAGCATACAATTGTTGTCCTTTCGTGTCTGTTTTTTTTCACTTAGCATAATGTTTTCAAGGTTCATACATGTTGTATCAGAATTTCATTCTTTTTAAAGACTGAATAATATTCCATTATATGTGTATACCACATTTTGTTTTCCATTCATCTGTCGATGGGTATTTGGATTATTTCTACCTTTGGCTATTGTCAATAATGCTGCTATGAAGATTAACGTGCGAGAATTTATTTCAGTCCTTGCTTTCAATTCTTTTGGGTATGTACCTAGAAGTGGAATTCCTGAACCATCAGGTAATTTTTGTTTAACTTTTGAGAAACTGACAAAACATTTTCTATAGCAGGTGTTCCATTTTGAATTCCTATCAGCAATGCACAAGGGTTCCAATTTCTCCACATCCTCGCTAATACCAGTTATTTTCTGGGCTTGTGTGTTTATTTGTTTTTAACTGTAGCCATCCTAATGGTTTTGAAGAAGTATCTCACTGTGTTTTTATTTGCATTTCCCTAATGGCTAATGATATTGAAAGTCTTTTCCTGTGCTTATTGGCCATTTGTTTATTATCTTTGCAGAAAGTTCTTTTCAAGTCTTCTGCCCATTTTTGAAGTGGGTTGTTGGTTTTTGTTCAGTTGTATGAGTTTTTCTATTTTTTTATTGACTGGATTTATTTTTCTGTCTCTCCTGAATTCCTAGGAAGCATACAGTGGATCCTCTCTATTTGTGCTGTCCAATATGATAGCCACAAGCCACAGAGGACTATTTAAATTTAATTTTTTAATTTTTATTTATTTTTGAGACAGAAAGAGAGAGAGAGAGAGAGAGAGAGAGAGAGACAAAGTATGAGCAGGGGGAGGGCAGAGAGAGAGGGAGATGCAGAACCTAAAGCAGATTCCAGGCTCTGAGCTGTCAGCACAGAGCCCAATGTGGGGCTTGAACTCACAAACTGTGAGATCAGGACCTGAGCTGAAGTTGGAGGTTTAACTGACTGAGTCACCCAGTCACTAATTTTTTTTAATTTATTTTTTGTTTTAATGTTATTTAATTTTGAGAGAGAGAGACAGAGACAGGGTGTGAGCAGGGGAGGGGCAGAGAGAGAGAGGGAGACACAAAATCTGAACAGGCTCCAGGCTCTGAGCTGTCAGCACAGAGTCCGTTGCAGAGCTCAAACTCGCTAGCCGTGAAATCATGACCTGAGCCAAAGTTGCATGCTTAATTGATTGAGGCACCCAGGCACCCCGTGACTATTTAAATTTAAACTTTAATTGATTGAAATTAAATAAACTAAAAATTCAATTCTTCAGTGGAATTAGACACATTTCAACTTGTCAATCAATAATCATGTGGCTGATGGCTATCATATTGGACAGCACAGAATGAACACTTTTATCATCACAAAAAGTTCTATTAGACAACATTGTTCTAAATCTACCTTCCATATCTTTTTTTCCCCCTAATATTCTGCATCTCTATTTTTATGGTCTTCATCCTGAGAGAGGCCCTTGACTTTATCATTCACACCTTGAATTGGTCTTCAGTCATGCCCAAATACATTATTGACCTCCAATATTTAATTTTAAATCTTATTTAGCAATTGGCTTTATAAATGTCAATATTTCCTTTTGTTCTTCTATTCATAGGAGCATATTCTTTTTAAAAATTTTTTTCAACGTTTATTTATTTTTTTTGGGACAGAGAGAGACAGAGCATGAACGGGGGAGGGGCAGAGAGAGAGGGAGACACAGAATCGGAAACAGGCTCCAGGCTCTGAGCCATCAGCCCAGAGCCTGACGCGGGGCTCGAACTCACGGATCGCGAGATCGTGACCTGGCTGAAGTCGGACGCTTAACCGACTGCGCCACCCAGGTGCCCCGCATATTCTTTTTTTAAAAAATGTTTATTTATTTATTTTGAGAGAGAGCGAGAGTGTGAGCAAGGGAGGAGCACAGGGGGAGAGAGAGAGAATCCTAAGCAGGTTCCGTGCTCAGCACGCAGAGCCCAATGCAGGGCTTAATTTCATGACCATGAGATCATGACCTGATCTGAAATCAAGAGTCAGATGCTTAACCAATTGAGCCACCTAGGTTCCCCCATAAGAGCATATTCTTATAGATGCAGTTTGCTTTTGATTAACTACAAGGACTCGAATTCACTTAAAAAAACTTTTTTTTATGTTCTGTTTCCTGAATTAACTTTGTTTCATCCAGAGTTGAATGTCCTATTTGTTCCTCTTAGTTCTTCTCTTCCATGCTGTTGGTTTTCCTAATGTCTAGTGATTCTTAATTGTCCATTTACATTTTTAAAATGCAAGGCTATGTTGATATATAGCTCATATTTATTATCTTAACAATTGAAGTTCCATTTCCACAACTGGGCTCACTCCTTAACTGCAGGATTGATAGAAGGTTCTAGGTTGAGAACAGCCAGATAAGCTACCACAGTTGTTAAAACAAATGGAAGGCTTTATTCTAGAGGTGAGTGTTTCATTTCAATCATGGGTGGGGGCTGCATTGCCTTATTTTCTTTCTTCTTTTCCTCCATGTATATTGTGAATGTACAGAATTATCTTGGACCTAATTTGATTCTCTGGTCTCAAGAATTGACTAGGCAGGTTCTCCAATTTGATTAGAGAGTGGTAATCATGGGTCTATCCTGGGGCCAAATGCTGCAGCCAGCTGCTCTAAATAGAGAGAGGAGCTCAGATGATCCAGGACAGACCTTTAATTAGTTACTCCACGGTCCACTTGTGCTCCCTGCCCTTGCTGACTCCTTGAAGCTCTGAGAAAACTCATCTCCAGCTTACGTTTCAGATTTCTGCTACTTGTGTTTGTTTAGGATGTGGATTTCTCTACTCTGCTTTCTCCATCAGATGAATGACATCTGCCCATCTTCATTAATTGATCTTTGCTTTTGTGGACCTTTGGTGCATTAGGTGGTATTAATCCTCAATTTATAGTGATCAGTTATCATTAGTACATTGTTCCATCATCATTGTTGCTATCACTGTTTTTTTCATCATCACACACCATCTCAACTCCTTTCTTACAGGATGCATGTATTTTTGCTCGATGCGTGTTTGCATTTTTAACTGATATAAATGGTACTAAGAGATTTGTTTTCTTTTCTTCAATGTTGTGCTTTAAATATATACCTGTGATATCCTATAAACATCAAGTTAATGCTTCAGAATTCATCCTGATATTCCATTATAATCCTCCACTGCATTCATTTATTTATTCTCTGGTGTTGGACACCTCAGTTACCTCCAACTCTCTACTCCCACAAGCACTTGGTAGGGATCTCTATTTCCCCATATATTTCAACAACATTTGCTATTCCTCTACTTTCTAATTTTTGCCCGTCTGATAGACATGAAGTAGTATTTCATTGCTGCTTTAATGTGTATTTCTTGAGCATCTATTCCTATTTACATGTTAACAATTTGGATTTCCCCTTCTGCAAATTACCTGTTATATTAGCCAAGATATACTAGATTATGCTGTTCTAGCAGACAACCCAAAACACTGTTGGCTTATAAGAAGAAATGTTTATTTCTTGTTCTTGTTAGTGGTCGGAGAGGTTCTAGTCCTCAGCCACTAGGGGACCCAGGATGGTGGAGCAGCCATAATCTTAGAGATTGCCAATCATTATCCCAGAGGAAAAGAAAACTTGGTTAATCGTGTATTGACCCTGGAGCTTCCATTTGGCAATGACACACTTTATTTCTACTCACATTTCATTGCCGTAGCTAGTGACAGGGCCATGTTGAACTTTAAGGGTGTGGTAAAGTACAAGTGTACTATGTGCCTGGAAGGAGGAGAACTGGAAATATTTAGTGAACGTCCCTAATGACAACACTGGTCTGTCCTTCTGGTCAAAAAAAGTATTCAACTTGTTTGTTTCCACTCATAAAAACGACACTCCCTCCCTACCTAAGGCAGTTGTCTAAACATCTGGAGGGAAGGAAAATTTTTTTCTTTCTACCCTCTGGGGGACCCCTATAACAAAAGACAGATTAACAAGAGAAAAATAAAGAAAAGGTTATTAACACTTATATCTCATATGCACATGGGAGAAACTCAGGAAAATAAGTCAAAGAGGTGGCTTACAATGCAGGTTTATATAGCATCTTCAACAAAGAACAATGCATTTGTAGACAAATGATGGGACCAAAAACACCCCACACATTTTTAGGCTTCCAAGGGTGACAAATGAGGGAAGGCAAATATATGGGAAACTAATGGGGGCTAGTTCGTAAAGTTCATATGTAGATTCCAGGCTCATAGGGTCTAAAGTTACCTCTGGTGATTAACTTTCATTTTTTCTGGTAGAGAGGGAAAACTTATGTCCTACTTTTAAGCAAATAGAAGAAGGACAAGGAAATTTTCTTGTATTTGCTTTTTCTCAATTGCCTTCAGCTCAAAACAATCCTTATGCCAAAGTGGCATATTTCGGGGTGCGTATTCTGGTTTCTTTCACATTCCACCCAGTCATCCACACTCTGTATCCCAGGAATGCATATGTTCCTTGCTTCAGCCCCAATTCCCTGCTCTGGGAGTAGCTTCTCTGTCCTTTGTTCTCCATAACCCTTGGCTGTACCTTGTGGAAGTTTCTTTTTTTCCCACCATCCTCTTTGGCCTAATCTAACATAGACATTAGCACATTTCCTGCCCACTGATGGTGGGGGCTCTAGCATCATTTTAAGGCTTAAAGAGTCAGAACATTTATGCTTGTAATTTCTTTGGCCATACAATGCTTCCTAAAACCTTAGTAGCCTTCTTATTTATTTTATTCTAATTGATTCTGTGTGACAGAGCTCATCCACAGCCATTTTCTAGATGTACTTCTTGGATTTGCTAGGTTCCTTTCTCACCCTATTCCCCACCCTTTCCTTTTTACATTATTGCCTGGTAAGGTATTGAGTTTATCAGGCTGTTGTGGAAGAACTGCACGTTTAGTCTCTTAGAGCCATTTGGTCAAATTTAAAGGAATTACTGATACCTCACCTTTAGTTGAACCCTCGCCCCGAGACATCTTTATCCATTCAAAGGTTTTTATTGATGGATAAAACAGTTACAGACTTGACATGATCCATCAAGAGGCTGAGATTTTAATCAGCCTTGTCCTTCCAAGCCCTTAGCATTTTTTCCTTTTACTTGTGAGAGTTGAGAAACAGTTATCTCTTCCAACTGTGCAAGACCCCAGTTTTCTGGTCCCTCTCAATCTCCTTCCATTCCTGCTTGGAAATGTGCCAATAACTTTCTGCTTATTTCCAATGCAGTCAACAGAAACTAATGCTCACTACTCTCTTCCTTCCCTTTAGGGTTAAAAGTTTATTAGGTATAAGACCTACCTTCCAAGTTATTGCAGACGACAGTTTTATCCAATATTCTGCCACTACATAACATAAAATGCTATCTCTCCAACATCTGCTCACAGGTTCCTTGCCACCCGGTGACCAGCTCCTAAGCCATTGCCACATATTTTAGATTATGTTGTTATGGTGGAACCCCCTTTCTATATCTGATAGGATAGATTAAATTAGGCTTGGTGATGGACAACCATAAAATCTTAATGGCTTGAAACCACGAAGGAGTATTTCTGGGTCACTGCAAGTCAACAGGGGCTCCACTTATCACAGCCACTCAGAGACGCAGACTAATGGAGTGACTACCATCTCTAACATTGCTTGTCATCAGGCCAAAGGGAAAGAAAATATGGTAAACTGCACAATGATTCTTAAGCTTCTGCTTAGAAGCAATACTTGTCACTTTCACTGAAATTTCATCTACTGACCAAGCTACAATGGCCACGCCTAACTTTAAGGAAACGGGAAAATGTAATTCTACCATGCATCTGGGAGGAAAACCAGAAATATTTGATGGAACAAATAAGGTCACAAGATGTGATCATATACTTTCTTCTATTATGTCTATCTTATACTTTCCACATTTAGATTTTTAATGCATCTAGAGTTCCCTTTTTTAAAGAGTTATGTAGAACTAATTTATTTGAATCCTTAAAATAAGCCAATATTCTCAATATTATCAACTATAAAATTCATTATTTCTCCTCTGACTTATGATTCCATCTTCACCAATTTCAAATTCATGACATCTATTTTTGTTCCACTGACCTACTTGTTTGTTTCAATTCTGGTTCTACGTTATTTTTAGTACTATGGCTTTGTAGACTGTGTTAATATGTATTAGGAAAAATCTTTGCTCTTCTTCAAAGTTGTCTTAATTATCTGTGAACTAGTCTTCCCTATAAATTTCAGAATCAATGTTATGTTTCTAATTTATTCTTTTAATGTTTATTTATTTTTGAGAGAGAGAGAGAGAGAGAGAGAGAGAGAGAGAGAGAGAGAGAATGAGTGGAGGAGGGGCAGAGAGAGAGGGAGACACAGAATCTGAAGCAGGCTCCAGGCTCTGAGCCATCAGCCCAGAGCCCGATGTGGGGCTCGAACTCACAGACTGCAAGATCATGACCTGAACTGAAGTTGGGTGCTTACCCAGCTGAGCCACCCAGGTGCCCCAAGTTTGATAAGTTCTTTATAGAGTTTGGATATCCCCTTTATCATATATGTTGTTTACACATATCCTCTCCCATTCTATAGGCTACCTTTTCATTTTGTTGATTGTTTCCTTCGCTGTGCAGAAGCTTTTTATCTTGATGAAGTCCCAATAGTTTATGTTTGTTTTCATTTCCCTTGCCTTCAGCGACATGTCTAGTAAGAAGTTGCTCTGGCCAAGGTCAAAGAGATTGCTGCCTGTGTTCTCTATGATTCTGATGGCTTCCTGTCTCACATTTAGGTCTTTCATCCATTTTGAATTTATTTTTGTGTATGGTGTAAGAAAGTGATCCACTTTCATTCTTCTGCATGTCTCTGTCCGGTTTTCCCAACACCATTTGTTGAAGAGACCATCTTTTCTCCATCGGATATTCTCTCCTGCTTTGTCAAAGATTAGTTGACCGTATAGTTGTGGGTCCTGGATTTTCTATTCTGTTCCATTGATCTATGTGTCTGTTTTTGTGCCAGTACCATACTGTCTTGATGACTACAGCTTTGTAGTATAGCTTGAAGTCTGGAATCATGCCTCCAGTTTTGTTTTTCTTTTTTAGGATTGCTTTGGCTGTTTGGGGTCTTTTGTGGTTCCTGTATTTTTTTTTTTTTCTTTTAGCCCCTTAAACTTGTCATTCCATTTCCTTCTAGTTTCTATAGTTTTGGTGCAAAATTATCAAATCTTACTGTTGCTTCATTCTCTGGATGCTTTTAAGATTTGCTACTTTGCTTTGCTTTTCAGCTATTTGACCATTAAGTGCTTAGATGTGGATTTTTTTTTTTTTTTTTTTTTTTTTTTTTTTTTTTTTTGGTATTTATTCTACTTGGGTTTCAACAAGTGTCTTAAATCTGTACATTGATATCCTTTGTCAGTTTTGGAAAGTTCTTGATCTTTCTATCTTCCAATTTACTTCTTTTTTTTAAACTTTGTTTAGTGAAAGAGAGAGCGTGAGCAAAGGAGAGGAGCAGAGAAAGGAAAAGAGAATCTTAAGCAGGCTCCACACTCAGTGCAGAGCCCGACATGGGCTCAATCCCACAACCCTGGGATCATGACCTGAGCCAAAATCAGGAGTTGGAAGCTCAACCGACTGAGCCACCCAGGCATCCCCTGAATTTTACTTCTGTTTCATTCTCTCTATCCTTTAAGATTCTAATTGCACATATGTTTGAGCTTTTGATTGTGTCCCACATGTCTCTTGTGCTCTGTTCTTTTCATTCTTGTTTCTCTGTGGGCTTCAGTTTGGATAATTTGTATTGATATTTGAGTTCACTACACCTGTCTATTGCTGTTAAACCCAACCAGTGAATTTTTAATTACAGATATTATATTTTGTAGTTTCAGAAAGTCCACTTGATATTTTTATAGGTTACAATTCTCCATTAAAAGTATTCTTTTTTAGGGGCGCCTGGGTGGCGCAGTCGGTTAAGCGTCCGACTTCGGCCAGGTCACGATCTCGCGGTCCGTGAGTTCGAGCCCCGCATCGGGCTCTGGGCTGATGGCTCAGAGCCTGGAGCCTGTTTCCGATTCTGTGTCTCCCTCTCTCTCTGCCCCTCCCCCGTTCATGCTCTGTCTCTCTCTGTCCCAAAAATAAATAAACGTTGAAAAAAAAATTAAAAAAAAAAAGTATTCTTTTTTAACAATTTTTTTTCAAACTTTCCATTTTCCTCTTTGACATATTTATAATGGTTATTTAAATTTTTTTTCAACGTTTATTTATTTTTTGGGGGGACAGAGAGAGACAGAGCATGAACGGGGGAGGGGCAGAGAGAGAGGCAGACACAGAATCGGAAGCAGGCTCCAGGCTCTGAGCCATCAGCCCAGAGCCCGATGCGGGGCTCGAACTCACGGACCGTGAGATCGTGACCTGGCCGAAGTCGGACGCTTAACCGACTGTGCCACCCAGGCGCCCCTGTAATGGTTATTTAAAATGTCTTATCTGTAAAATAAAATAAAATAAAATAAAATAAAATAAAATAAAATAAAAGTTTCTTGTCTGCTAACCACAAAATCCGGGTCATCTGTAGATCTTCTCCTATTATTATTTTTTGTCCTGAGGATGTGTGATCACATTTTCCTGCCTTTTCACATGCCTTATAATTCTTTATTGTCCACTGGAGATTGTATATACATGAACTGAAGCTGAAGAAGATGATATTTTCCCCCAATAGGTTTTACCCCTACTTCATTAGGCAGATAAGGTAAGGGGACAATCACGATATAGTTTGGTTAGTTTCTACCTCTTTGGCTATAAGACACTGTGGGAAATTCCTTGATGCCTTTCAGAGGTTTGAACTTAGCTCTTTAGCCTCCAACCAACACAGCTTCAAAATTTGGCAAATATCATAAGAGAGAGCTGTATATTTGACAACCTTCCCCTTTCTCTAGCAGGACTTTGTGTCCTAAGCACTGTGAGCCTGTGGGAAATTTCAGTCTGTTATTCCACACCCTCTCGCCCCGACCACCATGCCCCCAGCTTCCTGTGCCACTCAAGCACTCAGCAAATGTTCTGTGGGAGAAAACTGAGGGCCACATCGATTTCCCATCTCTCATCCTTATTACTCCATTGTCGCCTCCTTCCCTCCAGCCCCAGGAAGGGATGCCTCCCCCCAGGCTCTGAATCCTGTCCCTTTCTGCTTTCTCAGACATCGTTATGTACCATATATCCTACCCCTTCTCCCTGTGCAACTTGTCTTCTTTCTTTCTTGGTCCCTTACCATGAGCACACAAGCTCAGGCCTCTCATATCTTGAAAAAAAGCACTGCAACCTTATTTCATCTGTGTGCTCTTCAACTACTGGTCCTTCCATTCACCCATCCACTTATTCGGCAAACTTTGATTGAATACCTCCTATGTGCCAGGCAGTATTCTAGGTGGAATATACAGCATGAACAAAAGAAAGTCCTGATTCTTACGGAAATTATATTCCATGGAGGGATACAGAAAATAAATGCGTAAGCGAGTAACATAGTCAGAAGGTTAATAGGTTTTAAGGGGGGGAAATCAGGCAGAATAAAAGAGTTGGAGATGACTGGGGATGGGGGCTAGGTGCCTATCACTTTATATAGGGTGGTCAGGGAAGCCTGCCGTGATAAGGTAACATCTGAACAGAGATATGGAAAAAAGTAAAGGAAGTTGCGGTATGGACACCTGGAGGAAGAGTGTCCCAGTCAGGGGGAATAGCAAATGCAGAGGTCCTGAGGCAAATGTGCCTGGTGTATTCAAAGAACAACAAGGAAGGAAGCATGGAGAGGAAGCAAGGAGGAGAGTGGCAGATGGGATCATACGAAGAGCAGAGGGTCAGGTCACGTAGGACTTTGTGAGCCAACATAAGGACTCAGCTTGTACCTTGGAGAAATCTGGGAGGAATCAAAATTTACCCATATTTGAAAGGACCATCTAGCCGTTGTGTAGAAAGTAAACTACAGACAGAAAAGGAAGCAAAGAGACCGAGTAGGATGCTATTGCACGTGACAAAGATGGCTTGCACCAGGGTGGTAGCAGTGGAGATGGAAAGGGGTCATCTGGTTCTGAATGTATTTCGAAAGTAGATACAGTAGGATTGCCAATATGGGATTTGCAAGGAAGAAAAATCAAGGATGACTGCAAGACTTTTGGCCTGAGCTACTGGAAGAACAGAGTTGTCGTTACCTGAGATGGGGAAGGCTGCAGGAGAAAAGGTTTTTTTTGGGGGGGGGGGGAGGGTGGTATTTTATTTTATTTCCATAATGAAGGGTGGGGGTGAGTAGAAATTATAAGCTTGATTGGAGACAAGTGGAGATGTTGAGAAGGCAGACAGATACACAGAATTCAAGGGCACATTCCAAGCTAGGGATTTAAATTTGAGAGTTACCATTGCATAGATAATATTTAAAGCGATTGGAAGATGAGAGGATGAAGGGAGTGGGCATAGAGCCGAAGAAAAGAGTTCTGGGTACTAAGTCCTGGTGTTCCCCATCACGAAGGGGTCAAGGGGAAGAGAACGACCCAGCCCAGGATATTAGAAGGAGCAACCAGTGAAGGGAGATGAAAAGCAAGGGACGGGAATGTTCTAGAAGTAGAAGTTCTTCAAGAAAGAGTGAATAAATCAGGGGAGAGAGTGAAAAGACGGATGATACAAGAGAGAGGGAGGGTGACTGGAGTAATGTCCTCAAGTAGGTGAGAGGACACACGAGGGGGCCGGCCTCCGTAGAGCACCCAGTCTCACCCACAGCACCAGGGGCAGGCGGAGCACGTGGGCCCAGTTGTTCTTTCTCCTCTTCTAGCTCTGCTGTCCTCAAGCGTGGCTTTCCCCTTCCGCCTCCACCACCTGACCCCTTTCTTGGTCTCAGATCCATGAGGCACACCCCTGGGGTAGTCAGATCAGGGTCTTCCCACCCTGTGCAGCGGGAGACCAGTGCCAGACCCGGACGCCCCTGGTGTTATTCACTTGTCAAATTCTTCCCATTCTTCAAAGTCGTCTAGAAGCCCATCTCCTCCTGGTACCCTTGCCTAACCTTCGCAGCCCCAGCCCACACTGCTTCCTCCTCCCCAGCCCTCCCACTTCCTCCTCCAACCCCAAAGCTGGCATCGAGGAGCATCCTTGGAGACCCAGGGTGGAGGGAGGATGGATGCCCCTTCGCGTGCATTTCGACGTATCACCAGGAGGGGGCTCAGTGTAGCAAGCGCGGTTGTCAACCACAGTGGGGAGAACTTGCAAAAGGGTGGTGAAGCTGGCGGCCATCTGTGAGTCCCTTCCTGACTTTGCAGACGGCTTGGACAAGTGCTAGCCTGTCTCATCAGTCCTGCCGGCTTCAGGGTCCCCGGAGGACATCCTTCAGGTGCTCTCAGTGAGAAACCATCAGGTGACTCAGCACACCCTGGAGGGGACTGGGCAAGCCCCTTTCAGAGGAAAATGAGGCAGAGACCCAGAACAGCTAACCCATTTAGCCTGGTCACAGTCCTCAGCAGGGCTGGGAGGGGGGCCCTGGTGTCCTGGTTTCCAGCCTACTGTCCCGTCTGCACCCCGTTCCTCCTAGCCTGGGTTAAGGCATTCGCTCCAGAGTTCAAGCTCTCTTTCAACTACAACATGAGAAGGGGTGGGGGTGGGGGAGGGGAGCCTGGCTGAGGAGCCTGGAGGGGAATGAGCTGGGGTCCGGCCTTGAGGAAGTCTCATCGAAATTACGTGGGCCATGCAGAGAACACGGGGCAGCTGGGCACGTGCTTCTTGAAGGACAGAGGGAAGTTAAGTGGATTTGTCCAGCTTGAGAGGCCTACCTCTGATAGACTCCTTTTCCCTGAGGGACACTGAGGGAACTGAGCTGTGCGAGTATTTACGGAGGCACGGAGGGTGTGAAGGATGATAAAGTGAGACCACATTTTGACAGCCATGCTGCCCCCAACAGAATGGTGAAGGGCTGACCAGGGAGTTTCTAGGGTGAGTGGAGACCCCCCCCAGGGGTGGTTGGGGTCATTCCTCAGAGGTGGCCACGCATCTTCCTGAGTGGATAAAATCAGTGCTGTGGCTAAAGGCCCGGTTTGGAAAGCCAAGGCCCGGCACGGGTTTGTCTGTGGAGGTGTCGGGTTTCCTCTCAAAGTCTGGTTGTAGAGATTTCTTTAGAAGTTGTATTTGTGATGATCTCATCGTGGGAAACGAGGAAAGAAGAGATGCCAAATATGTTATTGTGCTGAAAATCCTGTTTTAAGAAAACAATCGCAAGATTGTATTCATTAACAACTGCTAACCACAAAAGTGGAAAAAGCAGTGAGGCCAATAAGAAATAATCCCCACATCTGATGAAGTGAGTGTCCTTGGGGACTGGGCCAGGGGGAGAGAGCCCACTTCTGGCGGCAGAAGCTGGGTGGGAGGGACGCTGTCTGAGGGCTGACTGGGGACACTGCAGCTCATACAGCCTGCTTGCCTCGGACTGGGCTCTTCCCCAGGATCAGTGACCTGAGTGGCCACCCAGCCACAGCCAAGGCATGGTCCAAGAGGGGCCACTTCCATCACATGACACGTATCTCCAGATGAGAGGGAGAGCGGCAGGGGGAAGCCAGCAAGAGAAAGGGGCTGGGTTTGACTGTCGTCCTGCCTCAGAAATGAGGGATTGGCATGAAAAGCTGGCAGATGGGGGCGCCTGGGTGGCTCAGGCGGTTGAGCAACCAACTCTTGGCTTGGGCTCAGGTCATGCCCTCGCAGTTCGTGAGTTTGAGCCGCACGTCGTCGCATGGGGGCTCTGTGCTGACAGCGCAGAACCTGCTTGGGACTCTCTCTCTCCCTCTCTCTCTGCCCCACAGTGCCCTTTTACTCTTGTGGCTTTGTTTCTTAACTCCATTCCAGCCCTGCCGTTCAGAGAACCTCCCCGACCCTCCAGCAGCAGGACAGGCTCCAAGATGGATTCCTGGTAATGGGAGCGCTGTAAGCCTGGGATGGAGAAGGACGAGGAGAGGGGGAGGAGGCTGAATGGCTCCACCAGGGTTGGGGGAGGAGGCCAAACACTGGAGATGGTGATCAGGAAAGAAGAGGGGACCGCGGGTCAGACGGGGGCACAAGCTGCTTACACAAGCTTGGTTAGAAGATGTGCTGTTATTTTGCGGTGTGTATGTTGGATGGGGGGGTGGGGGCGGATAATCTTGAAGGATCAGTTCCACGCTTTTTTGCAGGCTGCTCCTGTTATTTTGCCGGCCAGATGCTTCCAGCTGGAAGTATTTGGATCTAGACACCTGAAATCTACTCCAACACTCAAGAGCCAGGAGGAAGAGAGCAGAAAGCAGGAGGGCTGTGACCATCTTCAACCCGATACTGGATCCAGTCATTTAGGGGAAACCTGGTTGCCTTAGACAGTCTGGGCTGGCTGGCTGGCTGGCTCCAGATGGCAGCCCTTTCAGCCCTAAATGAGTGGGTGGGGCTGGGTAGGGTGGTAGCCTTTGCCAAAACATCAGGGACGTGAGGCCTGAAAATGCAAACAATTCTGGAGGTAATGTGCAGCCTGAGCAGGGGGAGGCCAAGGCCAAGATGCTGGTAAGCTTCACAGAGAACTTTGAAAAAATGCCCCAATGGGGCCTTCAGTCCCCAGCATTGCCTAGACTGGATTTTTCTTTCTTATGGAAATGAATAGTTCTGGGTATTGTTCTTAGGTGAGGCCTGCCAATGTCCCTGAGCTGCTTTCTGAAAGATGGGCTGCTAGGCTGCTCCAAGGAGCCAAAAAGCCCCTACCTTAATTAATGCTGGGTTAAGGAATCCAGTTTGCTTGATTTAAAAGTGGATTGAAATAGACGAGGAAAATTCTTGTCCCTGTGTACGTTAAAGGAGGCAAAAGGAAGTTGTCTCTGAATTTTACCAGCAACTCAGAATTTCTGTTCTGAGGAAAGTAAGAAGAGGGTCAGATCACCCTGTCCCTTCGCCAGAATGATGGTCCTTACAGAAAGCCTGGGGAGGACAGGACTGTTGAGGGTCACCATTCATCGCTCAGTCAATACTGAACGAGCAATGGGGGCAGGCCAAAGGCTGGAGGCAATCCAGCCTGGGGTGACAGCTCCACAACGCCATCAGGAACCAGACTTTTTCTGGCTTTCTCCTCAGCCACCCTTAGCTTTTGTCCTCATAGTTGCAAGATGGCTGCTTTACAAATGGTTTTGTGTCTGCATTTTAGGCACAAAGAAAAAGAAGAACACAAGGCAAAAGGCAGAAGCACATGCCAGCTGAGACTGCTCCTTTTTATTATTTTTTAAAAAATTTAATTGTTGGGGGCGCCTGTGTGGCTCAGTCGGTTCAGCGTCCCAGTCTTGATTTAGGCTCATGTCATGATCTCATGGTTCATGGGTTTGAGCCCTACGTCGGCCTGTGTGCTGATAGTGCAGAGTGTACTTGGGATTCTCTGTCTTTCCCTCTCTCTCTCTGCTCCTCGCCTACTCATGGGCGCTCGCGCTCTCTCTCTCTCTCTCTCTCTCTCTCTCTCTCTCTCTCTCTCTCTCAAAAATAAATAAATAAACATGAAAAAAAAATAATTGTAGGGCACCTGGGTGGTTCAGTCGAGTCAGTTAAGTGTTCAACTCTTGATTTAGGCTCAGGTCATGACCTCACGGTTCATGAGAGGGAGCCCCGGGTCAGGCTCTGTGTTGACGGTGAAGAGCCTTGCTTGGGCTTCTCTTTCTCCTCTCTCTCTCTCTCTGCTTCTCCCCTGTGCACATGCATGCTCTCTTTCTCAAAATAAACTTAAAATATATATATTTAATTGTGTTAAAATATACAGGAGAGAAAACTTATCATCTTAACCATTTCTAAGTGCAACAGTTCAGTAGTGTAAGGTACATTCACCTTATTGTGCAACTAATCTCCAGAACTCTTTTCATCTTGTAAAACTGAAACTCTGTATCCGCTAAACAGTAACTCCCCATCCCCTCCTCCCCCAGCTCTTGGCAGCCACCCTTCTACTCTCTGTTTCTATGAATTTGACTACATTGGGTGGGTATTTCATGTAAGTGGAATCATACAGTATTTGTCTTTTTTGTTTGTTTATTTATTTTTGAAAGAGAGAGAACACAAACAGTGGAGGGGCAGAGAGAGAGAGAGAGAGAGGGAGAGAGAGAGAGAGAGAGAGAGAGAGAGAGAGAGAGAGAGAGAAAATCAAAAGCAGGCTCCAGGCTCCGAGCTGTCAGCACAGAGCCCAAAGGGGGGCTTGAACCACAAACTGTGAGATCTTTACCTGAGCCAAAGTCTGAAGCTTAGCTGACTGAGCCACCCAGGTGCCCCTGTCTTCTTGTGACTGGCTTAGTTGGCTTAGTATAATGCCCTCAAGGTTCATCCACATTGTGGTTTGTATCAGAATTTCCTTCCTTGCCAAGGCTGAATAATTTTCCATTATACATATTGCCACATTTTATTTATCCACTCATTTATTCATTTATCCACTCAAACAACTTGAGTTGTTTCTACTTTTTGGTTATTGTGAATAATGCTGCTATGGTTATACAAATATCTCTTTGAGACCTTGCTTTCAGTTCTTTTGGGTTTATACCCAGAAGTGAGATTGTTGGATCCCACAGTGATTCTATTTTTAGTTTCTTGAGGAACCACCATGCTGTTTTCCATAGTAGAAGCCTGTTCCTTTAACAAGTTTTTCCCCAAGCCCCAACCAGTGAGTTTCACTTCCATCTCACTGGCTGCAATGGGTCACGTGGCTACTCCTAGCTGCAAGGGAGTCTGGGAAATGATGTATTTTTGAGTAGGCATAGAATAAACATTCTCTCTGCACTGAGGAGATTGCTCTATACTGGGATGGCCACTCTGGCTGTTTGTGTCAAGGCCAGGTGTCTGAGTCTCAGCTGAGCCTGTCCTGCAGACACTCTGTCTATTCCCTGCCCTAGCTGTTTGCCCTTTCAGGGGGATCAGCATCCTCTCAAGCCACTGCTTCCAGTAATGAGAGGCAATACTCATTTCCTTCCCATTTGACCTGAACTCTCAAACAATTAAGGTAAAAGTCTCCCTCCTGCTCCATGCCAATATAAATTGCCCTGTGCTATTCCTTCACTGTCCATCATGGCTGAATCATATGTCTGCAAATTATGAATTCTCTGGGGCAGGACCTGTGTCGCCCCTGCAAGGCACAAGGCACAGGGTTGAATCTTGGTAGAGGGAAGGAGAGTACCTTCTAGATTCGTTCAAATGCCACCTCCAGGGTCCTGCTGCAGGGATCCTGGCTCTCAGCCTAGGGACAACACCTGTTCCTTGGATGTTTCTCCCCAAATTGTGGGGCTTGGTGGGGGCTGCTCATCCTGATATCTACGAGGCCAGGCCCAGGCTGGACATGCCCTGACAGGGCAGGGGGAGCAGCATGGGTTGGCGGGGAGGCTGATGACCTCCAAGGACCCTGGACCAGATGGCCAGGTCTTGAATGCCTGCTCTCTGCCCGCATCCCTAGAAGCAGTTACACAGACACACTGGCTATCAAGTTTATATTAAGAAACACAAGTGCACATAGACTCCAATACAGAATTGCTCACAAACACACATATCCATGCACCACTGACACACACACACAGACACACACACACACACAGAATTAAGTTTGCATTCAGCACTTAAACTTAAGGAGACAAATCCTGTTTTTCCACTTAACAGTCTTATCCTCTAGTAAGTTATTAATCTGTTTGTGTCTTAATTTCTTTATTTGTAACAATGACGATCATAATGGCGGTATGCACCTCACTGAGGCGTGAAGAGTAAATGAGATAAAATGGTAAATGAACTTAAAACAGTGGCTGGCACACAGAGACACGTATGTATTCATTTATATTTCCTGAGCCCTTTCCCCTTTTGCTGCTGCCACTTGATGGTGGGCCTGGCAAAAGCACAAGGTTAGAGTCCTTTCATCCAGCCTCAGGTTTCTCATCTGTAAAACGGAGATAATATTATCTATCCCTGGTGGGGCTGCTGTGAGGATCTAAAGAGGCCTAGCAAGGAAAGCTAGTAGACTAGACTCTGGCCCAAAGAAACCTGGCTACACTGTAGGTGTTACTGTCTGTAACTGATGAAGAACAGGTCAGAGAACAGGTGCAGGGACAGGATGCGCCAAGGCAAGGGCCTGACCCCGCCCCCCCCCCCCATCTCCTCCCACGCTGGAGCTGGGTCCTGTAAGGACAGAGCCCAGGCAAAGTGTTGGGGGTGGGGGTGTGAGAGCTGCTCCCCCAGTTGGAGCCTGGCCTGGGGCTGGGGGCAGGGCTGGTCGGGTGGCTGTGGGTGGGAGGGAGGAAAAGAGGAAAACCAGCCCAGTGGAAATTACCCTGCGGTTGGCTCAGGCGCCCACGACACTGTATTTATAGAGAGCTCCCTGCAGCTCTTAATTCCTCGCAGTCGAGTTAACCCTTTCCAGGCCGCAGTACCAACCCGGGGCATAGGGAGAACACCGGGCTGGGGTCGGCCAGCGGGATCCGGGTTCTGGCTCTGCCGCCAGCAGGCTGGAGGGTGGGGGTAGTCAGCGGGCAGTCACCTGTCCCCTCTCGCAGAAACTACACGTTGGATCTTGGGAGTGTGGGAACAGGGCGGGGGGGATGGGCACGATCAAACCAGCGCCCCCTGGCCCGACTCCAGGGTACGGACTGGGGTCTGGGGCGGGGTCCGGGCCGATGCCCTGCCCAGCGGGCGGGCTCAGGGCTCAGGCCTCTGCCGGCCCGCCGCCGCGGGGCCAATCCCGCCTCTGGGGCACACCCGGGCTGCCTTTCCGGGCCCGCGGCTTCCTCCAGCCCGCCCCGCCCCTCGGCCTCGCGGGGCCGCCCCCGACCCCGAACTCCGGCCCGGCCTCGCGGCGGCGGATACTCGACAGCGCTCTGCCGCGTTCCCGCGTCCCCCCCCCCCCCTACCCCGCGTCCCCGCGTCCCGAGAGCCGGCGCGGCGCGGTGAGTGCTTGCGTGGCGCGGGCCCGCGCGGGCGGGGGCGGCCTTTGTCTGCGGCCGAGCGGTGCGGGGCCGCCGAACCGCGTGCCGTGCCCTCCCTCGCCGGGCGCCCGCACCCGGCCATCTCCTCGGGTCCGCGGCGCAGCCCGGCTCTGGGCCCCCGACGCGCGGGGGCCGCCGGAATCCAACCCCGCCCCAACCTCGCCGCCGAGGGGGCTGGGGCACTGAGGGACCTGCCCTCACCCGGGAGGCCCTGGAGGAGGCTGGTGGGTGCTTGTGATTACCGGAGGCCCTGGGCGTGCAGGGGCGTGGGGACAGATCTGTCACTGTGTTGATTCTGGAAGGCTCAGGGAAGCCAGCCGGAGTTAGGAGGGAAGCGGGGTCTCCCGGGCCTGTAGAAGAAAACACCGAGTCCCATCCCCGAGGAGGGAGAGCTGCCGAGGAGGGGAGGGGTGGAGAAGGGAGCCCCACTCTGCTTGGCCCTGAAGGACCGAGTAGAGGACTTTGACGGGCAGCAGCGGGAGCAAGGGGGACAGATTCCGAGAACCGGTAGGGACTGCTGACCGGGGTGAAAGGTTGAATAGGTGTTGGGGTGGGAGGCGAACACGAGGGAGCAGGGATGGGGCGGGCAATTTGGGCTCGGGAAGTGTCCGGGAGATGGTGGGTGAGGTGGGACGGAGAGGAGATGGGGAACTCGGTGGCGGGAAGGTGGGGACCGGGGTGGGGACACACTAGAGAAGGGGTTGAATCTCCCAAGGAGATTCCAAGGCCCTCGGTTGCTGTTTAGGGAGGGAGTTGGCAGGTTTGGTGGCCTAAGGCAGTGGACTGCCAGAAAAGAGGATTTATTTCTAAGCCAGACCTTCCCTAATGAGAAATGCGTGACAGATGACTCAGATATGGATGGATCTATCGCTGAGGGAAAGAAAACGTTAGGCAAAATAGTAAAGCAGAAAACATTGGGGGAAGAGGGAAAGGGTTTGTTTGACTTAATTGAGAAAAACTATTTACCTTCAAATTGGATGTGGATAATTGTAATGAGTCAATTTCATCATTAAATTAAGGCCCCAGGTCCTTTTTTACACGCATGTCTTTAGAAGTTAGCTTCTGTATTAGAAAGTAATGAAGCTGTTCTGTCTTTAAGAGAGTTATTCATTTAGTTTGACTTCCTCTCATTCCCTCTGGCCTCCCAGAAATCCCTAGGAAATCTGATGCTGTGCAGCCTTCCTTGTAGTTTTGGGGGCTGAGGGAAATTAAAGTCTGAACTTGAAATTGTAGTTGAAACTTGTCTGATGGGTTGGGCCCATCTGAGTGGCAGGGAGGGGTGGAGGGCTCTGGGGCTGTAGGCTATGAGTGATGGCTCATATTTCCAGCTCATTTGGGGATGGGAATATTTTGGGGTGAGTACATTTCCCTGATATCTGGAGTTCTCAAGCTTTAGCACTAACACTTATGTTTAAGTATCGAGCACGGAACCCTCTCTGTCTCATATTACATACATCATAGCCTGACATTAGGACACGTCTGGCATCAGTGAAATTTTTCTTCTCGACTTTGGGTCAGGGCTGTGAACGTGGGTTTTTGAGCTAAGGGGTTGTAGGGCAAGGGGACTTTTGAAGGAGTGAGCTTTGCACCAAGTGGCCTCAGCAATGCTTTTATTGGTCCCATGACTGATGTTTGGAGTTCTTCCTCTCTTCAGTGACATCAGTAGTGGTTTCTCCTGCTTGCCTTCAGTGAGCTTTCCAATTTACTCCAGACTCCTGTGCTGCAAGAACTCAGACCATTGGGGGGCTTGGCTTGTTAGAGGTGAGAAGCCTGTGTTAATGCAAGCCTGATGGTGGGCATGAGTGCTGGGATTTGGGGACCTGTTTTTCTGTCCTGTTCCTGGCCCTCTGCAGTCTGACCAGGTACCCAATGGAGGCAGGTTGGCTGAATGTTGGAGATGCTCCGATGCCTGACAGCCAGGTTGGGTGCTTGAATGTTTGTGGAAAGGACGTTTATGGAAATGTTGTCCCTTCTGCGGAGGCTGTGTCCTTACTCTGGTGAGGGTGACTTCGAAGCCTTCCTGGGAGAGTTCCTCCACCTTTCACCTGAAGTCTGTCTTGTCTTGTCTGGAGTTATAAATCTTCATTCTTTGGGGGAGGATTTGGCCTTGACAGTGAGCTGGGCAGTACCGTTTGGGGTCCGATTGTCAGGGTGATCACAGAGCTGTGATTCCACAGCACCCAAAGAGATTCTCAGACAGTGTTGTAGAACAAGTCTCTGGCCTGCTGCTGGCTGGTTCTTGGTTGGACATGTGGGGTTTTAAATGTGAAGAAAATGATCCAAATCCAAGCAGCCTCCAGGATTATGACCACATGGGACCTGAGGCTGTGGACCTGAGTCATGGGGTCAAGGGAGGAGGAAGAAGGGCAGGCAGGATGATGTCACTGCCCATGAGCTTATCCTCTGGGTGGGGGTGTCCACTTCTCATTGCTGTCTTTTTTCCACACCCCAGGCCAGGAGTGACAGGGAGGTTCACTAGCAAATGGGGAAGCATAGTCTGGGCTTAGGGGAATAAGAGGGTGGGAACTGGTGGATGTGATCCTTGAGAAATTTCCTTTGGTCTCAAGTGGATCAAACATTTGGGAGAGGGCACATGTGCTTTTATGCAACCCTTGGCTGCCGCATCCTGGTTTTGCCACCCCTGCAGTATGAAGTTCCAGATAGGAACATGGAGTTTTCAGGCTTGGGGTGGGGGGAGGTTTGTTCTGGATGTTTAGTAGATATCATCTCATTGAATCATATCAGTCCTGTGGAGTAGGGTATCATTAGCTGTATTGTATACATGGGCAAGCCAAGGCCCAGAGAGGGGAAGTCACATGTCCAAGGACACACAGCTAGCAAATGCTGGAGCTGCAATGCTGTCTGTCCCTAGAACAGGTTCTTTCTGCCACTCTGGAGGCAGGGAAAGGCTTTACCCCTGCTTCTGGAGTCTGGCAAGATGTGCTAAAGGTCCCGACAGCAAGGCAGAGGGGACTTATTCGGGAGGCTGGGGAGAAAGCAGGCCTGACCTGGGTATCCTAGCCGGGGCCATTGCTGAGAGTGCTTGCTTCTCCAGAGGCCTAGTCCTCAGCACTCTCGTGCCTCCAGAGCCCTTCCTCCACTCTCCAGTTCTGACTCGTGTTCCCTGCCAGCTGCTCCCACTCTCCCTTTCATTCTCTTTGTGGTCCAGAGAATGGATGCCTCCTCCACACCCCTAATTCCTTTGGGCATCTGACCTTCCTGAGGCATAGGGAGAGTATCAGAGGGAAACCCACTAGGAGTGGGGAATGAGAAGCATTTTTTATTGGGATCCCGGGAGTAGGAAGAGATACTATCTCTGGGCTCCCAGGTTACCCTAAAGTCAACATGGCCTCCCAGGGACTGGGCCTTCCCTCAGGGGACACTGGAGTTTGTGCCCTGTACTGGGGGATATGGTAGCAGCAGGGACAGTAGGGGCTGGAGCCCATGATGCTTGGTGCTGCGATCTTGTATTTGGGAGGAGGAAGGGGGAGAGAACCGCTAGGGATGAGCCACAGAGATGGGACCAGATTGTGAGTCTGCTGCTTTGGAGCTGGGGTGCAGGTGGGATTCTTGGTGGAAAGGGGGTCATAGAAGGAATAATGGTCTCCGGGACCTGATGTATAATCCAACAGAGGAGCTCCTGGCTGGGGAGCGGGGGTGATGCTCAGTGCAGGGGGTCCAGGAGGCCTTATCCCTATGCCTATGACAATAATCGTGACAGGAATAACAATTATTACTGCTGTTTGTAGGTGCTGGGTGCTTTCCCAAGTCCTTTCTGTATATTGTCTTATTTTATTCTCATAGCAGCCCTTGTGGGGTAGGGATTGTGACTCCTGTTTTAGAGATGTGGAACCAAGTCTCAAAGAGGTTAAGTCATTTATACTTGATCATGTGTTTAGCAAAACTTTTGAGTCAGAATTTGAACCGGGAGCTGCCTGCTCCTAAGCCCAAACTGTATCCTGGGGCAGACAAGGTGGCCTCACGATTCCATTTAACAACACAAAAGGCCCAAACTGACTCAGGTTATCAGGAAAAGGGAAGGTCAACAGGGGGGCCATTCGCAGGCTGTCCTATAATCATCCTAGAAGGTAATTTATAATCTTTATTTTATAAATGAGCCTCAGAGAGGATGTCTTCTGAAAGTCTCATGACTAGGAAGTGGGGAGTCTGGATTTAAACCTGTATCTCTGACTCCAGAGGCATCTCCTTAAACACCAGGGCTCACTTCTTCCATGAAGTCTCTTCTGACTACAGCAGCTCAACCTGTGATCAAGCTTATAGCACGGGATGGTGGTGGGACCTTCCTTTGAGGGCTGAGGAGATAAAGACCTGGAGAGATATGGGTTTGCCCTAGGGAGCCTAGCAAGTGTGTCACGGAACCTGGTCTAAAATCTATACAAATGTTTGAAGTTGCTGTTTTCTTTTTGTTAATTGCAAAGGAATTACATGCTCATTGTCAAAGTTACAGAAGTATATCAAGAAGTGCACATAGACGCTTACCCTCATTCCCATGCCCCGGAGTTGGGTTCACTATCACACTTCCAGACCCTTTTCCCACATACAAACATCCATCTCTTACTATCTATCTAAACACACACGCACTCCTTCATTTATTCAGCAAGGCACTGAGCACTCATTATGTGCCGGGACTTTGCTAGAATTAAGGATACAATAGTCAATAGAGCAGATGCTGTTTCTTCTCAGGGAGGTTCTAGTATGACATGAGGAAAAGAAAGCTGTGCCGTGAGTAACAGGGATTTCCTTGGAGTGGCAGATCTCTGCCTGGCTTTTCTGCCAAGGTGACTCTCAGGATAGAGATGTTACCTATGTCATGCATGTTATAGGACGTAGAAGAGGCCACTGTGGCGAGGGGCAGATGGGGGGAGGTGAGGCTGGGGAGGTGAGCAAGGCCGGACCGGGTAGGGCTCTGTGGGCCATGGAGGAGCTGATTAAATATTGAACGTGTTGGCCTGAGGCAATTTATGTTTTTATAGCAGTTATTCTGTGTGCTGTGTAGAGTCAAGACTGGAATATACAACTGGGTGGGGAGACGAGAGAGAAAGTAGAGGGACCAGTGAAAAAGCTTTTGTGGTCATCCAGGCAAGAGATGATGACGACTTGGCAGACCGGAGAGAACCGCACAGGTGGAGAGAAACAGGAGTGAAACTATCAGAAAAGTCAGCAGACTTTTTTTTCTGCAAAGGGCCAGAAAGTAAATATTTTAGGCTTTGTGACTATTGCAACTACTCTGTTCTGCTGTTTGTAGTGCAAAAGCAGCCACAGACAATACGTAAATGAAATGTGGCTATGTTCCAATGAAACTTTATTTACAGACGCTGGAATTTGAATTTTGTGTGATTTCCGTGTCTCATGAGATATTCTTTTGATTTCCAACCACGTAAGAAAGTAAACCCTTTCTTAACTGGTGAGCTGACCAACCAGGCAGTGGGCTGGATCCGGTGCTCAGGCCATAGTTTGCCGACCCCTAAAATATATTTTGGGGTTAGGAATGGTTGCTCTTGGTGATGGATTGTCGAGGTGAGAGAAACTCAGGTTTCTGGCTTGAGCAGAGAGTGGAGAGTGGTGCCTTTCCCATGTGGGAAGAGCTGGGGAGGAACAGGTTTGAGGGGTACATCAACAGTTTGAAGAGGGACAGGTTAAAAGTGAGTCACTGGCACAGAGATGTTGAGGGGACAGTTGGAGCTCAGAGAGAGAGGTGTGGGCTTGGAGAAGAAAATCTGGAAGTTGCCAGCATATAAATGATATTTAAAGCCACGGGAGTGGATGAAGTCATCTAGGAAAAAATAGTAGAGAGATTTGAGGAGAAGGCCTAGGAGCCAACCCCAGGAGGTTCAGTGCCGGAGGAGGAAGGACCTGTACTGAAACATAGGTGATATTGACACAGAGAGAGAGGACCATGGGACCATTTGTTAATATAGAAATGAGATCACACAGTTGACAGTATACCTTATTGACATGATATATGCCGTGGAATTATTTCCATATTAGTACACATTCTTCTCAAAAGCTATGTGCTATTCCCTTACGTAGATGCACCATGATTAATGTACCAGTTCCCCACTGTTTCCCATTTTTGCTGCTAGCTGGGCGTCTTTGAGACTGGAGCTAGTGGATCTGTAATCCAGTTCCTACAAACTGCAGCCCGTGGGCCAAATCTTCTGCTGCTTGTTTTGTATAGCCCACAGCTAAGAATGGTTTTTACATTTGTCATGGTTGAAAAAAAAAATCATGTGATTCATGAAAATTACATGCAATTCAAATCTGGGTGTCCATAAATAAAGTTCTGTTGGAACACAGCTCTGCTCATTCATATATACATTGTCTATGACTGTTTCCCTGTACAATGGCAGAGTTGAGTAGTTGTGACAGATATCAGATGGCCTGCAAAGCCTAAAATATTTACTATCTGGACCTTTACAGAAAGAGTCTTTTCCACTAGCTCCAGCAGAACAGCTCTGGGAAGTCTGATGGGGTGTGGTTTGGCTCATAGGCCTGTTCCAGAGCCAATCACTGAGGGTTCTCCAATGAGTCCGTTCTGGACACCCGCTGAGGCCCCATGCTGGGGGTCAGTCCCACCAGCACCACATGGACTAGGTTCCCTGCAGGACAGGGGAGCCTTGTTATTAGAAGGAGCCAGTGTAGAACAAGAGAGAAGCACTCTAGAATGAAGGATGCGGAGGAAAGTGACAAAGAGTATCAAGACTGACCACTGAAGGCAGAGAAGGTCTGCTCAGTATCTATTTTGTTTCTTTGCCAAAGAAGGAAGTTGCAGAAGCTGTGAAGAAGGTGTTCAGGCCAGGTGGGGAGGTGATAATCTGCTTCACATGGATTTATCTTCTGGCCCCTGTGATTGTCCGACCTGGTGCTGAGTGAACTTGGAGATAAGGTAGCTGAGAAGCTGTCCGGGAGATTTCAGGACAACTGGAGTAGACAGAGGGGGTGGGGGTCATAGCCTTCTACGGTTTCCCACAGCGTACAGAATCAATCCTTAACCACCCCCCGACCACCTCCCCTGCCCCATCTCCTGGCAGCCATTCCTCAGAGCCCCTGTCTTCTCAGAGGGTGCTGTGGGGGCCCACTCTTTGTTCAAGCTGCCAGACTGCTGAAATGTCTCCTCCTCGGAACCTCCCCACCCCTCCAGGGAACTGCTGGACCCTCCACCCCTATAGTACTTCTTCATGTTTGTTGCATGAATGGAGAAGTGAATGCCAGGATGCCTGAGATGAGCAGACGGCCAGTTTTAGGGGAGAGAAGGCCAATTATGGGAACAACAGATTGGTGATCGTGTCCTTCACCCCTGACAAAATCCTGGAACCAGTCATTAATCGAGCACTTGAAGAGGAGTACATCTTCTTCAAATGAGCCTTTTTTTTTTTTTTTCCTGGTTCTCTGCATTTGACCGGTCCTCTGCCAGAAGTAGTGACACCTTGCGGATAGGACATGTGATGGGCAGCTGGGTAGGAAGACTCCTAATCTCAGAGCCCTGAATAGCGGATGGACGTTGATCCAGGGACAGAACCTAGTGCTGCGGGGTCTTCCTGTTCCTGTCCTCTTCCTGAGGACCTTGATGACACGAGGACCAGAGCACGGAGAAGAGAGCAATTTTGGGGGGGTGACGTCCATTTTTCTTGTTCTCATCCACCAAAAAATTATCCATTGCCTTCTGCGTACCAGGAGCTGTCAAAACAGTACTTGAAAAGATCACGATGGTTACACAACACTGTGACTGTAGTTCACACCACCGAACCGTACATTCAAAATGGTCAAACTGGTAAACCTCACGTTCCTTACATTTTGCCACAATTTGAAAGAGAAGATCGTGGCAGTTGGAGTGATGGACTCAGCTCAGCTGGCTGAAAGGTAACGGGAACCCGAATGAAACGTCCCGTAAAGTTCCACCCCTTCCCCAAGTCCGTCAGAAGAGGATGGCAGAGATGGGAATCAGCAGCAATGCGACTAAATGGCTTCCGGTCATTGGCCACAACTTGGCCGCTGTCATTTTGGGTCATCTCGGTGAATAATATTGCATGGCTGCCCAGTGTGAGCTCGTCAAGGGAGAAGAAGATCCAAAACTTGCAGGGAGGAGGCAGACTTGTTCTACAAGGTCAAAGGAGGACTGTATGGGAGACAGATTTGGGCTCAGGATAGGGCAGAGCTTTCTACTAGTGACAGCTGCCCCCAAACCAGCGGACTTCTTTGGGAGGTAGTGGGTGCCCATCACTGGAGGGGGCAAATGGGTCATGAGGGTGGCCAGAGAGAGATTCCCTGTTCTGATACCTGACCATTAACTTCTGCAGTTACTCCAGAATTTGTTGGGGGACCTGTTCTCTTTCCAAAATCTTCTTCAGTGATCCCAACTTTGGCTCCCATCCCTATGAGCGCGTGGGTATCTCCCTGTCCTGTTCTGAGTTCCAGCTCTGTGTGTCCAGGAGTCCATGTGACATTTGGCACGGATGACCTGTAGCTCAAGCCCGGTGGGAAGCTTCCTCTTAAACATGCTTCATTTCCAGGTCTCCCCATCTTACGATGGGTGCGCACATGTGCCCATTTGTTCAAGCCTTCAGGATGTCCTTGCCTCTTTCAGCCCCTCCTTCCCCTACAAACAATCCCCAAGCCAGGTCACATCTACCCTTGAAATATCTCCTGAGCCGGGCCCAGGCATCATTAAGTGACTGAAATGACACAGTGTCCAGTTCGTATTTTGAAACACCTATTTTAGATGTGGTTTCCTTTCGCTGCTCTGAGCAGTGGCAATTTTCATGGGGTGGGAAGAGCTGGGAGAGAAGGATGGAAAGGAGGGGAGGGATGGCTCCTTAAATTAGTCACTTCAGATGCTGTTAAGAAAGACCCAAAATAACAGTGACGCTAGAGTAGATGCTTATTCTCACCCATGTGACAGTCTGGGTATGTCCAGGGCTGATACTGCAGCCCCTCAGGGGGCCTTGCGTCTTGCTGTTCTGAAGTCCCCAGAGTGTTGCCTTTGGCAGCGTGGCCTCAGATGGCCACCCCAGCTGTTTCAGCTAGTGGGAAAGGGGAGGAGAAAAGAGAGGGTATGCGCCCTCTGTTTAACGGTATGACCCAGACGTTGCACACATCAGTTCCTCTCTTACCCTGTTAGCCGGAAGATGGTCACACGGACACACGTTTCCCCTGCAAGGCAGGCTGGGCTCTGTAGTCTTTAGCTGAGTGGCCACGTGCCTAATTCAAAATTCTACAGAGAAGGAGAGTAGGTATAGGGGGAAACTGGTGGTTTCCACTGCAGTCATTTTGTACATTTCAATGTGACCTGCGTGGTAGTTAACTAAACTGGATATACCTCAAGGATACAGTACATGCAAGTTTAACGTACTGATCAAGTTCCACGAGGGTCCAGCAAAGCATTTGTCGTACTTTGTTTTTAAGGTTATTTATTCCTTTTAAGAGAGAGAGAGAGAGAGAGAGAGAGAGGGTATGCGTGTGGTAAGGGGCATAGAGAAAGGGAGAGAGAATCCCAAGCAGGCTCTGTGCTGTCCGCGCAGAGCCCGACATGGGGCTCAATCCCACGAACCGCGAGATCATGACCCGAGCTGAAGTCAAGAATTGGATGCTCTGAGCCCCCCGGGCGGTGCCAGCAAAGCATCTCTTTTCTACATAGGAATACTGAATTTAGACAGGGGAAGTCATCTGTTAAAAACTGCACAGCAGTGTCAGAGCTGAGAGCAGAATGCCGAACTTGGAACTCATTTCCTACTATTTCAAAGGGTTCTGGGCACATAGGCAGTGCCAGGAGGACAGGTCACTTGGGGCTGGGGAGGAGCTACCCTTCCCAGCCTGTCTACCTGGGGAGCTGCTCGTCATTTTTCAGGACCCACCTTTAGGGTTATTACGTCTCTGAGGTGCTTCCAAGTAGTTCTTACGGTGTCTTAAATAATATACTATATTGAAGTGCAGTGATTTACATGCACTTCCCTATTGGAATGCAGGCTCCTTGAGGACAGACACAGCTTAGTCATCTCTCTGTCCCCAGATCTGGCAGGCCTGCCTACCAGGTACTCAGTGAGTGGTTAAATGCACTACTGAATATACAAATGAATGTATATTCAAGGAGTCCTTCCACTGCAGATAATAAAAACTTAGCTGAAAGTAGCTTGAGTAAAAAAAAAAAAAAAAAAGAATGACTCAAGTATCTGGGCAGTCTAGGTGTGCTTCAGGCATAGCTTGATCCAGGTGCTAAACTGCTGTTTTCAGAAGCTCTGCCTCTGTGCTATGCTGGTTAGCACAGATTGACACTAGTTATGCGGTTTGACTCTTCTTGCCCTCTTGGTGGGAAGCATTGTCCAAGTGGCCCCTGCAGAGATTGGGAGGAGGCAGGGGGTTAAGAGAGTATGGGGTGGTCATAGTGGGGGCAAGGAGTTCCTCTTGAGCATCCCTAGGTTCGGGGTATCTTGTTTTTGGTTTTGGCTTAATGGGGGCATATCTTGGGTCCTCTCTTGGGAGCTTCCCTGTGGCCACACCTCTGCTGGGGTTGGATGAACTTGCTGTACTGTCAGGCCAAGGGTGGGCTGGTCCCCTCAGTCCTGCTTCTCCGGGAAAGCCAAGGCACTCTGTGTTCTTTCCCGGCAGGGCTCCTTGGAGTTCCCACACTGGGCTGAGACTGGGATGAAGGAAGAGGAGGAGGGAGGGCTGGCTGGTGACTCATGGGGAGGGGTGGCGCATGCTGACTCCAGGGCCCGTCCTGCCAGGGGATGAGAATTCCCCTTTGTAGAGAAGGTGGGCAGGGCTGTGCAAATGCAGCGTGCGATCTGTGCGTCTCCATGAGGCTCTGAGACAGGGGCAGCCGTCTCTCCCGATGGGCGGTGATTGGCTTTCTGTTCCCAGGCCAAGCCCCCATTCCCTGTGTGGCACCTTGTCTCAGAGATGCATTTCTCCCTCGGGCCCTCAGCCCCTAGGGGCCCAGCTGTTGGGGTAGGAGCCTCTTGGTGCTGTGGAATTCTCAGGTCATCTTGGTTTTAGACTGTCGTCAGGCTTTTCCCGAGGGTAAACCATGAGGGTGGGAACTTCCCTGGGTTCAGAATCTAGGAAGGTAATCAAGGTGGGCAAGCCCAATGCCCACCCCTGGAAAGCCTCTCATTCTCCCTCTGGAGTGAAGGACAGCTTGGCCCTTGGAGAGCTCTGATAGGTCTGATTAGGAGAGAGGTGCTCCCTGACCTCCCCTACCCAGGAATGGCAGGCATTCCCAAGAGACCCTGGCTTAATGTCTGGAGACTTCATAAGAAAGGTGTTGAGTGCCAGGCAGAGCAAAGTGGCTGTATTTCAGTGGTAAGTGGGGAGCCATGAAAGGTTCTTGAGCATGGGCAAGGATGTGAGCAGATTCCTGTCTTAGGTCTTGAGAGCAGACATCGTAGACAATGAGGTTGGTGGGGGCAGAGCAGAGATAGCAGGGCCAGTGAGGAAGGGCACAGGTGGGTCAGAGGAGTGCTGACCCCATGAGTCAGGGTGGGAGTGGCAGGCATAAACAGAGAGGGAGCTGGCCTGGGAAGAACAGATAGGCCTTGGTTTTGTCTGGGGGTGAAAGAGAGGAAGGGAGCCTTGGCATCTGGAAGCTTCTTAATCCTTAGTCCCTGGTTCTTCCTTGGGGGTGGGGGTGGGGAGCAGTGCGGGAGGCCGCCGCCTGCTAGCTTTTCCTGTGGCCAGTGGTTGCCCTTGTCAGCAGGATGTGGTGCCCGCCAAGGGTGCCTTTATGAATGAGCGAGAAGGCTGCTGACTCAGCAGGCGGCGAGGCTTTGAGGCTGCCAGGTTTGGACCGGAAGTGTCTGGGAAGGAAGTGGCTGCTCAGGGCTTCCCCGCTGTGGACAGCTGGGGTGGGGGGGGGGGGGCAGGATGCACCCGGTTTGGCTGAGGGACTCCCTCAGACCAGCTGCCTGGTGTGTGTTGGGGGGAAGGGTGGGGGGGGGAGGTGCTTGGCTGGGACTGGAAGGCCTGAGGCCAGGTCCCTTGTGACCCGCATGATGCTGACAGCTGTGGGTGAGATTTGCTCCTTGGGAGAGGCAGAAAGGTGTGGCAGGAGGCTGGGCACCCGGACCCTCCTCATCTGTGCTCACTGGCAAATTATATCACACTAACAAAGTCCCCTCACTTGTATGGGCTTTATTTATTTATTTTTTTTCTCTTGCAAAATGGGACCGAGTCAACTCCCCCCTCTCCCTGGGTGGTTGTGAGAATGTGAAATCGTTTGTGTTCCTGTTGAACAGTGTTGGATAGACCGAATCCACACTCGTTATGTGGCTCGATAGGACGTGGCGTGAACAATCAGGCAGCAGCTGTGGGACAGGGTAGAGGTGGGTACGGCCTGCCCAAGTCAGACACCGTGGGGGGCAGCCAGGATTGGGATCACGGCTGGGCCCAGGGAGGTCTGGGCGTCTCTGGCTCAGGTCTCACCTGTGACCACACACATACCTCGCACTCAGTCCTGACTTCAGCCTCTGGGGTCCACCCCAGGCCTGGCCTCTTCCATTTCCGATTGGTCTCAGTAACTCAGTAAAGAGCGCCAAACTAGCAAATATGCTCTCTCTTGGGCCCCCTGTGCTTACACCAGCTGCCTCCTAGAACTCTCCCCTGAAGTTTCTGCACAAACGTTGCTAACTTCACACACCATACAGCGGATGCCTCCATGTTCTGTCTCAGCGACCGTCTCGCCTGCTCACCGGGCTCAAAACTGTGGCCGCTCTGACGGCTCCCTTCCGGCTCCCTTCCCCTCTCCCCACGTCCTCCACTGCTGTTGTTTTCACCCAGACCTGCTTTATCTCTTCTCATTTATCCTGTACAGGCTATCAGCGTCATTTTTATGGAGCACAGCTCTGACCATATCCTTTCTCCTGTTCCAGAACCTTCAGTGGCTCCCAGTTGCCTTCAGGATAAATTTCAGAACTTTCAGCTTATCTCTATGTCTGGCTCCAGCCTCAGCCCTTACTCTCCCCACCAGCTGTTGTCTAGAGCCAAACTGAGCCAAACTGATCTGTGCACATTCTTGCCCTGGGCCGGCCAGCCTTGCCTCTACTTGCCACCTTGCCTGTCTTCCTGATAGTTCATACCAACATCTTAGTTCTGAAACGGTGGGTCCCAGCGGCCCCCATGTACCCTGGTCTAGCCTCCCCAGTGACTCAGTGAGTGGCCTCTTGCCAGCATCTCTCAAAAAATCCCTCAAGTGGGGAGCCTTGTAGGGTGTGGAGGGAGGAGCTGCCAATGGGCAATCGAAACCTTCCAGGAGCTTCCAGGTCCAGGGGGCGTGAGGTGAGGGAGGGCCTGGGGAGGACCGTTGGTTGGAGACAAAGACCTCACTTCCTCTTCCTCGCAGGCAGGGGCAGCCTTCCACTACGGAGAGCCCAGCTGTCAGCTGCCTCTCAGGAAGATGCTGTGTCGCTGGGCCAGCGCGGGTGTGGGTGTACGTGTGCGTTTGGCCACAGCCCTGGCAGTGCTGTGGGTCTGCGTCACAGGTGAGGGGAGCAGAGTGGGGACCGGATGGGGGGAGGGCGCCCACACCCACCAGGGCTTCTTCTAAGCCTCTGTCTAGCAGGGATGGGGAGGGTTTTGGCGAACGTCCTCCCAATCTCCCCTGTGCCCTGGCCGCACGCCTTTCCATCCCTGGGATTCAACAGGCAACTTACTTTGCATTTGTTGGCCTGTCTCCTTTTCTGTAAACCGGTGATGTGAGCACTAACATGTTTCTTGAGCACGCAGTGTGTGTTCGTTCCCTCCTGAGGGCCTTTGCATGTACTGTTCCCTCTGGCTGGAATTTTCTGTCCCCAGACATTTGCACGACTTGATCCTTTATTTTGTTCAGGTCTTTGCTCCTATGTCACCTCCTCCGCAAAGCTTTCTTGGCTACCTTGTGTGAAATAGCACAACATCTCTCCCTGTCCTCAACTGCGGCATGCTTCTTCCCAGCCTTTTCCTCCACCTGACATGTTATAGGTTTACCTGCTTATTGCCTGCTCTGCTCAAAGAGCAAGGTCTATCCCCAGGGCCGGGATTGGTGCAGCCACACGGTAGGTGCTCAGTCACCACGTTGAATAAATGATGTAAATCTTCCCACACGGCTCTTGGCACAGAGTCAGCGTTCAACAATGGCATTACTTTTAATAACCACATCCTCAGATTTGAAATCCTTAGCCTCTGGCACAGGGAGAGACTGCCTCCTTCCGCCATAGGGGAAGACAAAGCTGAGTGTCTCGTGCCACCTGCTGGTCATAAAGAGGAAACAACTCTGTGGTCCCGGCTGCTCTGATTTCTTTAGAGAAAGAGCTTTATCTGGGTGATTCCTCAGGTTTCATCCCCAATTGCCCCTTCCACGGGGCACCAGTTGGAGAGCCGGCCTGGGGCTGGGATTGCAGCAAGAGATCCAGGGCCAGGTTAAGACCTTGAGAGGTCTCTACACACTACAAAGATTATGATCCCCTCGCCCTGTGTATAATTCGCAATAAAAATACTAACCGTAAAGTGTTATTTTTCTAAATGCAAGAAACCTTTAATGGGTGCTATATCCCAGTCAGCTTTGGGTCATGACTTCTTGATCCTCACACTTTTTGAGCGGGCCTGCTTCGCTGGTGTCTGTCTTACAAGGACCACTGAAATAGTCCGTTCTCCACAGAGGAGCCAGAGTGAGTTGTAAGCATTATTATAGCCACATTATGCTGATTAACACCTTCCCTGCCACCCCGTGACTTCCCATTACATGTAGCAAACCTAAATTCTTTACTGGTCTTACAAAGCTCTCCCATCCAGACTCTCCTGCCACACGGGACAGCTACCTGATATTTTCACATAGGGAGCTGAATCTTGCCTCAGAGCCTCCGTACCCACTGTTCTGTCTAGCTGGAACACACTTACAATAGCTCTTTTTTTTTTTAAATGTTCATGTATTTATTTTTGAGAGAGAGAGAGAGGGAGAGAGAGAGAGAGGTCATGCGCAGGGGAAGGACAGAGAGAGAGGGAAACAGAAGATCCCAAGCAGGCTCCACACTGCGAGCCCAGAGCCAGACTTGGGGCTTGAACCCACCAACCGTGAGATCATGACCTGAGCCGACTTCAAGGGTCGGATGCCCAATTGACTGAGTCACCCAGGCGCCCTGACACTAGCTTTTTGTATATCAAGCTCTTTTTCATTCCCTTTAAATGTCAACTTAATATCCTTTTAGTGAGAATGTGACTCACCACCACCTTGAAAGGTATGGGCATTCTTTCTTTCCAGTATAAAAGCTAATCATGTTTTTTTAGGAAAAAAAAAAAACAGTGAAAAAGTACTTGTTATCCTTTCTCATCCAGAGAAGAACACTATTAAAAAAAATTTTTTTTTACATTTATTTTTGAGAGACAGAGAGAGACAAAGCACAAGTGGGGGAGGGGCGGAGAGAGAAGGAGACTCAGAATCCGAAGCAGGCTCCAGGCTCCAAGCTGTCAGCACCGAGCCCAAGGCAGGGCTCGAACCCACAAACCGCGAGATCATGACCTGAGCTGAAGTCAGACACTCAACCGAGAGAAAACCACTATTAACATTTGGTATACACTCTCCTTTCTGATTAATAAAGATAATATATACTTATGAGAAAATGCGGCTAGCTCAGACAGGTATAAAGTACGTGTCAAATTTTTGAAAAGCTACCACCTCTAATCCTTCGGGGTATGGATGAGCCAACAAGGAGCGCAGCAAGGACCTGCGGCTTTCCTGCTCCTAATCCCACGCTAATGAGAACTTGTCTTAGTTTGACCCTCTCTCCCATTAAAAGGTAAACTCTGGGGGCGCCTGGGTGGCGCAGTCGGTTAAGCGTCCGACTTCAGCCAGGTCACGATCTCGCGGTCCGTGAGTTCGAGCCCCGCGTCGGGCTCTGGGCTGATGGCTCGGAGCCTGGAGCCTGTTTCCGATGCTGTGTCTCCCTCTCTCTCTGCCCCTCCCCCGTTCATGCTCTGTCTCTCTCTGTCCCAAAAATAAATAAAAAGCGTTGAAAAAAAAAATTAAAAAAAAAAAAAAAAAAGGTAAACTCTGTAAGGGTGTGACCTTGGTCTTCTTCTCTGTTGCATTTCTAACCCTTATGTTTGACAAATAGTAGGTGCTTACTATATCGTCTCGCTGACTGAATGGGGACCACAGATAATAAAGTTACTTTGGGTCTCAGGCCTTAACGGAGGGTTGGACCGGCCTGGGGTTAACATGGAAGCTGGAGGAGAGCTAGGGAGGCTCCCAGTGTCCACACCCTTCCTCACTGCCCCACCCCACTGCCCCCAGGCGCACTGGAGGTCCAGGTCCCCGAAGACCCCGTGGTGGCCCTGGTGGGCACCGATGCCACCCTGCGCTGCTCCTTCTCACCCGAGCCCGACTTCAGCCTGGCGCAGCTCAACCTCATCTGGCAGCTGACGGACACCAAACAGCTGGTGCACAGCTTCTCCGAGGGCCGGGACCAGGGCAGCGCCTATGCCAACCGCACCGCGCTCTTCCCCGACCTGCTGGCGCAGGGCAACGCGTCCCTGCGGCTGCAGCGAGTGCGGGTAGCTGATGAGGGCAGCTTCACCTGCTTTGTGAGCATCCGGGACTTCGGCAGCGCTGCAGTCAGCCTGCAGGTGGCGGGTGAGCGCCGGGAGGGGGCGCCCTCCCCTGGATGCACGCCTCACTTCCCGCCGCCCCTTACCTCTTGTGCCATCAGGAACCCCATACATAACTCAAGCCCCATTAATGACCCCTGTTCCTCCAGGTGCCCTATCCTGCACCGCGGACCCCCACCCCCATCCTTGCCTTACCTCGACCTCTGCCCTCTACCCTCTGCCCCACTCCAGCTCCTTACTCGAAGCCCAGCATGACCCTGGAGCCCAACAAGGACCTGCGGCCCGGGGACATGGTGACCATCACGTGCTCCAGCTACCGGGGCTACCCGGAGGCCGAGGTGTTCTGGCAGGACGGGCAGGGTGCGCCCCTGACCGGCAACGTGACCACGTCGCAGATGGCCAATGAGCAGGGCTTGTTCGACGTGCGGAGTGTCCTGAGGGTGGTGCTGGGTGCCAATGGCACCTACAGTTGCCTGGTGCGCAACCCTGTGCTGCAGCAGGACGCTCATGGCTCCGTCACCATCACGCCCCAGAGAAGCCCCACAGGTTTTTGGTTTTGATTTTGGGTTTCGTTTGCTTAAATCTCCCGTGAGGGCGGGAGGTTTGGGTCCTAGCAGCAGGGGCTGCAGGATTTGAATCTCGCTCCCTGTCTTCAGTCTCCCAGAACAGTGGCATTCTTGTAATGATAACAGGAAAGATAAACAGGATGGGGAGGCGGGGAAACTCACTGTTGGTGGTGGGGGGGTGAGGACAACGACCACAGGCCTTCTACTGCTCTCCGGGTTTCCTGACTCCAAGGCTCAGGAAACCTCTGGAAAGGATGGAAAAGCATTCAGATCTCAGCAGAGAGCGTACGGATAGGAGAGGGAAACGGATCCATCTCAGGGGAGGGGGGTTGTGCTAGGGTTGGATGCTGCCCTAGGACTGGCCCCCGGGGACAGGCATTATCAGGCCAAGGCCAAGCTGCTGTGATTCTTGTCATAAGATTAGGGTGACTCCACGTCTGGGAATCTGGAAACTCAATCTGCTTTTGGGTCTGGAGAGAAACTGGGAAGATGGACCAGGAAGGAACTGGGAGTTAATAGAGGAGGAGATCTGTGAGGCTGTGGGCTGGTACCCCGGCTTGTCCCCGCCCCTCCTTACCGCCTACCCAACCTCGCCCCCAGGCGCCGTGGAGGTCCAGGTCCCAGAAGACCCCGTGGTGGCCCTGGTGGGCACCGATGCCACCCTGCGCTGCTCCTTCTCACCCGAGCCCGGCTTCAGCCTGGCGCAGCTCAACCTCATCTGGCAGCTGACGGACACCAAACAGCTGGTGCACAGCTTCTCCGAGGGCCGGGACCAGGGCAGCGCCTATGCCAACCGCACCGCGCTCTTCCCCGACCTGCTGGCGCAGGGCAACGCGTCCCTGCGGCTGCAGCGAGTGCGGGTAGCTGATGAGGGCAGCTTCACCTGCTTTGTGAGCATCCGGGACTTCGGCAGCGCTGCAGTCAGCCTGCAGGTGGCGGGTGAGCGCCGGGAGGGGGCGCCCTCCCCTGGATGCACGCCTCACTTCCCGCCGCCCCTTACCTCTTGTGCCATCAGGAACCCCATACATAACTCAAGCCCCCATTAATGACCCCTGTTCCTCCAGGTGCCCTATCCTGCACCGCGGACCCCCACCCCCATCCTTGCCTTACCTCGACCTCTGCCCTCTACCCTCTGCCCCACTCCAGCTCCTTACTCGAAGCCCAGCATGACCCTGGAGCCCAACAAGGACCTGCGGCCCGGGGACATGGTGACCATCACGTGCTCCAGCTACCGGGGCTACCCGGAGGCCGAGGTGTTCTGGCAGGACGGGCAGGGTGCGCCCCTGACCGGCAACGTGACCACGTCGCAGATGGCCAATGAGCAGGGCTTGTTCGACGTGCGGAGTGTCCTGAGGGTGGTGCTGGGCGCCAATGGCACCTACAGCTGCCTGGTGCGCAACCCTGTGCTGCAGCAGGACGCTCATGGCTCCGTCACCATCACAGGTAGGTAGTGGGCAGATGAACAGATGGGGAGGACGGAGGGAGCCGCTGCCTTTTTTTTCTAGATTGAGAGCTGCAATTTAGGTAGGTTTGGGTGGTCAGAAGCCTTTTTAAAAACATTCTCGTACATTTCAGCTGTCTCAAATTCTTCACCAAGAAGTCCTTAGGGGACTTTCTTTAACGAGCTGATAAAAGCCATTTGTAATATTCGCCCTCCTAAGAACGCCTTAGGTGGTACTTGTGCTTCTTACACGGGGGAGGGCGTAGCTGCCTGGAATCTGGAGGTGTGAGTGGGAGCTCCAGAGCAGACACAAGGCATGGCGAGGCAGGGCGATGGGAAGGTGTTGCTGTGATCTGAGGCCCTGAGGGACAGCTGGGCCTGTCCAGGTGGTCAGTCCCCCACACCCCATCCGTGGCAGCTCTTGCACACGGGAGCTCTCAACCCAGGCAGCAGTTGTGGGTGGGGCGGAAATCTCTGCTGCCCCCATGTGGTCAAACACCAGATTGATGCCGCCCTCTTGGGGATTCCCTCTATCTGGTTGGGGTTTTGTTTGGGGTCCGAGCCCAAACACCCTCCCTTCCTGTAGTGTCCACATCAGTGGGTGCTCCTTGTGTCTCCGGGTGTGAAGAGGGGGCCTCCCCACATACTCTGGTGTCAGGATAGCAGGTTCTGTCTGTCTAGTTGTCCTCTTTTCCCTTCCCATGACTTTCCCTTGCCTGGTGTGTTTCCAGAGAGGATAAGAAATACCAGGTAGAGTGAGGTCAACGGAGAAAGTGAAGCTTTCTGAGAAAGGAGTCAGGAGTCAGAATGGGCTGGAGCAGTCAGGAGAGGTCTCCAGGGACAGGCAGGAGTTGAGAGGGTCTTGAAGGATTGGTGGACTTTGTGATAATTGGCACACTGGGCTGAACTGGATATTTGCCACGCTGTGCAAAAAGGGTCTATGGGTGTAAGTGGAACTGTAGGGAGAATGCTTAGCCCACCTAGGAGGGGAAAAAAAAAAACTTTATTTTAAACTTTAGTAGGTAACATTGAGAGTGCTTTTATTTCAGAGATGAGGAAACCAAAGCCCAGCGAGGAGAGAGAACTTTCCCAAGTCTACAGACCGGCAAAGTGGCTCTATTTGGGGGGGGGGGGGGGGGGTCAGGCACCTCTTTGAAAATTGGATACATGATAAACACAATAGTTTGCATTGACGTTTAGAGGGTGCATGGCCCCTCTAAACTCATCCATGGGGTCTGTGGCCCTTGACTCCAGCATTCTTCGGTGAGCAGATGAGCCAGGACCAGAATCCAACCTTTAGCCTCTCAGCCTAATTTTCTCTTCTCCCCACCACCCAGCCTCCTGGTTTTGTAAGAGCAGGTCTGGCCTACTTTGGAGCCCTTGGCCTGTATTTCACTTCAGGCAGCTTTGTGCCTTGTAAAACATTCTGGGATTCAGGCTGTCAGTCCTCCAGCCTGGTCTCTCCCACACCTGCTGGAGGTTAGTGAAGTCGAATGTGCTGTGCATGGAGGGGGCTTTATGGAGCAAGCACTGGAAATGGAACCTCAACACCCAGGTCTGAGCCCTGCTCTTTACGGTTTGAGTGAGGGCATGTCTGACCTGTGTTCCAGGCACTGACACCAGTCAGGGGGTGAACGTAGAAAGGGGTCCTCCCCCCTCCTTGGTATTTCTGTGGCTCTGTGCCCTCCTTTGCTACAGGAGCCCCGCTGAGGATCCCCAGGGGTTTCCTTCCCAGGCTTCGTGGACTAGCCTTCCTGGCCCTGCATGTCAGCTGCTGCCCTCTCCTGCTCTCCTGGGTGGTGTGTCCCTTTGCTTGCAATGTCCTGAGTGTCAGCTCTGCCAGCCATGCCGGCCGAAGGGAACATCTGCTGCACATGCCTGTGTCCCTGCCAGGGCCTGTGCTCGCTGAAGGTCCTCCTGGCACGGCTCTTTGCAATGACGGTGACTTCTGCAGAACCAGCTGGCCCCCCAAGACTGCCGATGCCCTGGGCGCTCAGGGTCTCCAGAGACCAGAGGAAAGCAGCTCTGTCTTTTGTTAGATTTGATGGCCCCAAGGCTTCTGCCCAGGACCCAGCACGGGCCCAGGGCCTGGGCGGATGGCTGGCGTGCTCAGAACAGCTGCTGGGGCTGACCCAGGTGCGGGCGCCTCAAGCCCTTCCCTCTGCTGCGAGATAGCTCACAGGAGGGCCCCCACGCTTCCCAGAAACATTCCCCTGGCAAGTCTCCTCCTCTTCGGTAAACCCAGAACCCTCACTGGGCACCCTCAGTTCCCACCCCCATCTATGTGCAGGGCTCCCCCAACACTTTCTGTAAAGGGCTGGATAGTAAATATTTTAGGCTTTGTGGGCCACGTACAATCTCTGTTGCTGCTGCTGCTGCTGCTTTTCCTTCCCCTTCTGCGCCTCCTGTTTCTTTTTTTGTAACCCTTTGCAAATATAAAAACTATTATTAGCCCGCAGCCTGTACAAACACAGACCACAGGCCAGATCTGGCTCGCAGACCATGATTTGCCAACTCCTGATCTGTAGGATGGGGCGTATCACCAGGTGGGGTTGGAACAGTCAGGGAGGGTCCTCCTGAGGAGGGGAATCTTAAACTAGGTGAGAGTTTGGCAGCACTTTTTAAGGTAGGGGAACCTGACAGCAGTGGTGTGGAGGCTGGAAGGAACCAGTTGTCTGTGCAGAGAATGGTCAGGACACCAGCTCGGCTGGAGCAGAGGTTCCTGGAGTGGAATTGGAAAGGAAGGCTGGGGGAGGGTAAGCGGTAGCCACGTGATAGAGGTCCTCCAGAAGGTCGAAGCATTATTCAAGTGTCAGTGGGGAGCCGTAGAAGGTTCTAGAGCATCATCAACTTCAGACTCTTCAACCCTGCCGGGGTTGAAGCATTTGCACACCAGCCATGGCTGTGTCAGGGTTTGGATGTGTCTCAGTGTGTGGGGAAGGGGCGTGGGGACTGAAATGAGGTCTCTTCATAGTGCTGGAGCCCAGCAAGGGTGGGAGCTCCCTTCATATCTTGTGGCCCCGGGGTGTGCTGTGCTCAGGGCCATGGGTGCTGGGCATGACCGTCTCTTCCCATTCTCCCCACTTCCCCTCCCAGGGCAGCCCATGACATTCCCTCCCGAGGCCCTGTGGGTGACCGTGGGGCTCTCTGTCTGCCTTGTCGCCCTGCTGGTGGCCCTGGCCTTCGTGTGCTGGAGAAAGATCAAGCAGAGCTGTGAGGAGGAGAATGCAGGTGAGCGAGAGAGAGTGTGTGCATGCACACACGTGTCTTTGGGCATGTGGGTGTGTCTGTGACATCAGCAAGCGGGTCGCGTCCTAGTGACAGAATGAGCATGAGTGTGCCCATGGGGTCGGACTGCACGCGTGCGACCTTGAGGCTGAATATGGCTTGTGTGTGTGAACAGGTGCAAGCCTGCCTCTCAGGGTGGGAATACGGCAGGCTGAGCGTGGGTGTGAGTGGGACTGGAAGAGAGTGGTGGGGACTTGTGGGGCTCAAGTGCGATGGTGAGGGTGGAGGTCCTATGAGCGTGTCCGCGAGTGGCGGTGTGGGTGTAGAGCGTGAAAGTTTAGTGACACGTGCGTGAATGCTGCATGGCTTCGGGTCTCACTGTGCGAGGGTGTGTCCGCCTCCTGGCGGGCAGAGTCTGAAGCAGCTGCCGTTAGCTAGGCTGGGATCAGTGTGGGTTGACTTTGGTGACCGGAAGGTGGTGAGTTGGCATTGGTAGATAGGTGGTTTGAGCTTGGCCGGTAAGTATGACCACTCGGATGCATGGTGGGAGGTGAGCACACACCGGTGAGTGGGGTTTTGGTGCCGGCTGGTGGCACGTGGGTACGCACAGGCTTCCAGGGGCGACCGTGAACGTAGACGGCGAGAGGTGGGAGCTGGCTGGGCATTGGGAGGGAGGGTGCAGATGTGGAGGAGGAGGGACAGACAGGTGGGTGGTGCTTATGTTGGAGGCTGGTGGTGGACGGGCTTGGCGAGTGAGCGGATGGGGGAGTGATGGGGTGGGTGGGTGGGTGGGTGGAGGGGTGAGAGGAAGGTGCTTGGCTGGGTGAGTGGTGGGCACTGTCAGATGGGGAAGTGCAGTAGTGACAGTGGGTGGCGAAGGTCTCTTGTTCGCTGAGTCCTTGTCTTCCAGGTGCCGAGGACCAGGACGGGGATGGAGAAGGATCCAAAACAGGTGAGTCTGAGCTTAGAGCTGGCCTTATTGGCTGAGAGGACACAGGGACAGGATGAGGACTCTAGGACCTGGAGGAGCCACATTCACTTGAGGTTTGATGAAGTGTCTCGTGGATCGTGGCCTCCTACCCAGGTGAGTCTGGTCTTTGCTTAGCGTTAGGCCTGGATCTGGATTTCCCTCGACTCCCTCCCAGGGGCTGCTGCATCTTTCCTGCCTGCCTTGCCTTTCTACCAGGGCCAGGTCCCCTCTGAGTGACCCTGTGCCGTGGGGTCTGGTGGCTTCCTAGCAGCAGAGTGAGGACTCAGGAGAAGGGCATCCTGGGTTGAAGTTCCAGCTCCAGCCTGTAGGCTGACTGGCCTTGAGCAAGTCACTTTGCTTCTCCGGGCCTCCGTTTCTCCATCTCTGAGTCTTGGTTTCCTCCTAATGACTGCCTCCCTTCATAGGTTGTGTGGGTTAATTAAATGAGATAACGTATGTAAAGGGCCTAGTGCCATACCTGCTGCCTGGTAAGTGCTCTCGATATCTTGGAGTCGTGTTAGTCGGCAAACAGTTTAAGACAGTCCCATTGTGGTTAGAGGCTGTGCGACTTCGGGCAAGGTGCTTTGCTGCTCTGGGCTTCAGTTTCCCATCTGTAAAGTGTTATCCCGACCCTGCCTTGATGGCACCAGAGGGCTGTTCTGAAGCTCTTTCAAGTGACCAGACACATAGGTGGTCTGCAAAGGGGATGGGGCTTTGGGGACACAGACCTGGAGCCCAGCTTGGGGCCGGTGCCCAGGCACTGGTGTTTCGTGGCCCCTGCAGGCCTCACCGCCCTCCCTTCTGGGGCTCCTGGCTGGGAGAGGCAGGTTCCCGTTGAATCATTTGGGCTGGTGCCAGTTGACACCAGTCCCCTCCCCACCCCCGAGGAAGGAAGAGCAGGAGACGGACACCTGGGGACTGCCGCAAATTATGCCAATTAATTTTCTGCCTTTGGTGTGGAGACAGCCCTGGGATCAGGCCTCATTTTTCTTGCTCAGAGGCAGATGTAGTTGAGAGAGGGAGGGGTGGGGAGAAGAGGGTGGCCTAGAGATTTGTTCAGTGTCAGGTCTGCATGACCCCAGGCCCACCTGGGATCGTCTGCAACCTCCTGTAGCTTCTTACTTGGCCCTTATTTCCAGAGCAAACTCGGTGTCCTTCCACGTCTCCAGCTCACTGGAGGGCAGGGTAGCTGTTCCCATTGTATAGATGGAGGAAACGGAGGCCCAGACAGGAGTGACAGGCTACAGAGCAGAGCCAGGGCTCGGGACAGTGGCCTAAGACCCTCCCCTGGCGCTGGGATGTGGCCCTCATCCTCCCAGCTTCTCCCAGTCATCCAGGCCCGCCTTCATCCCCGGCTCTCCTCCCTCTGCGGGACCCCGTCCCGCGCCCCTTCCCGTGGTTCCCCCTCACCATGTGCCCCTTCCTTTTTTGCAGCCCTGCGGCCTCTGAAACACTCGGAAAGCAAAGAAGGTAAAGACACGTGGTGCTTGAGAACATGTGTCTGTGTGTTTGCACATCTGTGTGTAGGAGGCTGGGGGAGGGTCCTTGGTGGTGGGGGTGGTGATCACCTTTTCACCACCTGGTGACCTGAGGCTCCCTCCCTGGGGGAGCAGCCTTGACTCCCCGCTGGTGCAACGGCAGCAGGCAGAGTAACCGAGGTCCCGGCTGCTCTAATAGGTTGCAGATATGACAGAGGCATCACAACGACACGAATTTATTTCTCTCTCCTGTAACAGTCTAAGCATTAGGTGATCGTAAGGCCACTGATGTCCTGGAGCCAGGTTCCATTTATTGGTGTCTGCCTCCTTCTGCGAGGAGTTTCCACCCCGGTTCCGAGGCTGCTCCAGCTCCTGTGGCCCCGCGCCCCTCCCCTCCGGAAGGGGAAAGAGGAAAGGGAGGAAGGTTTTTTCCCTAGGGCTTGACTAGAAATAGCTCCTGTTACTCCGGTTTACATCCATCGATCAGAGCCTAGTCACACGACGCCTACCTAGCACAAGAGAGGCTAGGAAATACGGTTTTCAGCCAGGCAGCCATGTTCCTGTTACATGGTAGGTGGTTAATCAATGTTAACAATCATCGTTATTCATATTATACGGCATCAGCAGTTACATCGAGAAGGGGTTGGTTAGAAGTTTGAGATTCATCCTTACTGAAAGTAACCAACAGCGACATCTGAGTACGTGTGTTTGTGTGGAGATACCCGTGTATCTGTGTGTGTGTCTTGTGACCAGAACGTTCCTTGGTGCAGTATCGCTGTAGATCTGAACGGCTTCCGCCTAAAAGTCCAAGTTGGCTGCTAACAGTTAAAGGAAACTTAAATCTTCTTAAGGGTTCCTTGGTGTCCCTGTCAGGAAATAAACTTTCACTGAGCTCCTGGAGGCTCACCCCTGCATTTAGGGGAGAGGGGAAGGACATAGGCCCTGGAAACTTCCAGAGGCAGGGGGCAATGGGGCCCTCCGAAACCTGCACAAAATACATGTACACGAGGGCCATAGACTCAGACTTGCACGAAAGGCAGTAAGAGGTGTTTAGGAAGGCAGCCTTGTGCAGAAGGTAGATGCCCCTGGGTTGGTAGGGGAGACCTTGGGTCTAGTCTCCGCCTCTGACCTTCCAGGAAGTTTCCTCATCTGCAGAATGAGCCCCTCACTTACAGATGGTTGTGATAGAATTAGGCAGGGTGACAAATGCAAAAGTGCTCTGTCAAGCAAGTCTTTTAAATGCTGTAGAATGTTCCATGGCAGTAATGGAGGCCTGTGCTGAGGTACAGAAGGATGGAGATAAGTGATCTGCCTCTCTGTTGTTCTGAACCAAATGAGGCATAGAAGGATCGAGCAGTTGGAGATGAAAATGTCAGCCTTGTTCCGGAAGAGAGCTGCAGAATGGCCCGGTCCTGCTCTGAGTGTGGCAGCCTGGCCCCCCAGTCTCTGATCACGCTGGGTGAACCCAGAGGCAGTATCCGGAAGGGAAGACTACTTCCCTGGGACACACGGAGCCCAAAGGGTGGGAGCGGAAGGGTCACACATGCCCTGGTCCTCCTTCTAAGCTCCCCATTCAGGTCGGGGAGTGGGGCGAGGCCAAGGGTGTGAGTCTACTGGGTGCCCCCCATGTAGAGACAAGAGCCAGAGGGAGGGAGGTTCCCCACAGCACTGCTCTTGGGGAGCTCCGTGTGGGAGGGGGGGCTGGGAAGGATTTCTTGCTAGTGGAGGGGAGGGTATGACGGAGGGGGAGAGAAAGGGAGGTGGTGGTGGGAGGGGACACGTGTGCCAGGGAGAGGGGACAGTGGATGGGAAGGGTGTGGGGCGGGTAGACTGGGGAAGATTAGGCAGCCTCCTTCAGGCACTTCATGGTCCGTCTGATGCTCAGCTCCCGTGTTGGGGTCGGTCTGGGCCTCCAGGGCAGTGTGTAGCGCAGGGAGCTGCTAGTCAGACTGCGGCGGCCACCGCCAGACACACTCCGCACCCGAAAGTGTGTGACCATGTGCCTGGCCCGAGAGCAGAACTCCTGCATTTAATGCCTTTTCCCCTGCTTTTTCTTTCCATCGTGAAATGTAGATGATGGACAAGAAATAGCCTGACGGCGAGCACCAGGGGGCCGCAGCCCCTGCCTGGGGGCTCCCACCTCTGGCTGCACTGGGGCCTCGGGGTGAGCCCTGCCTCCGACAGATGCCTCCCACTCTGGCAGGTCCTGCTCACTCTCCAAAGGACAGAGAGACCACCCTGCAGCCTTATTTCTCCGATGGACGTGACTCCCAAGTCATCCTGCTGCCTTATTTCTCCAGTGACATGATACGTAAATCATCCTACTGTCCTATTTCTTATGGACATGACACAGAGACCACCCCGCCACCTTATTTCTCCAACGGATATGCTGCGCGGACCATCTGGCTGCCTTTATGTCTCCAAAGGACTCAGTATTCAGACTGATGCTCTGCCTTCTTTCTCCAAAGACAGGATACACAGTCACCCCCGGCCTTGGTTCTCCAGGGGCCCTGATATACTAGTTATCATTTCTCAGCCTTTTCTTCCACCCACCTGTGAGCCCGTCTGCTCGGACAGGGACCCTGAGCCTTCAGCATCTCCTCGAGTCCAGAGGCGGCTCCCCTCCTGCCCGCCCCTCCTCTGGCCCCAGCGTCGGCCTTTCCCTCCCTCGCTGACTGAAGACAGCGCCCTTCCCCCGGGCCCGTGGAGGCACACAGGCGCATGTGCTGGGTCACGTGCTGGGACACGTTCGGACCTCCCTTAGCCCAGTCTCTTCCGTGGTGCCGTGGGCTGTGCCCCGTGAGCTCCCCCTCCACGGGAAGCATGTGCTGGTCACACTGGGTCTCCGGGTGTCCGCGTGGGCCCCCTGGGGGTCAGCTTCTATCCCGCTGTTTGCCCCTCCTTTCCTTTTGTTCATCCATTCTAGTAACAGTCACTGAGCATCCGTGGGGTGTCAGCACTGTGTTAGGCACCTGGGATCCAGCGTGAGAGGACAGGTCCCTTCTCTAAGGAGCTTGCCCTTCATCTGGGAACTGTCAGGAAACCTGCAACCGCCTGCTACAGCCTGCGGCTCGTGCGGGGGCTCCTGCCCTGCTCTCTACTGTACCCCTTTTCTGTGCCCACAGCTTCCTGGATACCTCACTCCCACCCCCTCCCTAATCCTTACCCAGAGCAGGGGCTGCGGGCAGAAACCTGGAGGGAGGGGCAGAGCCTCTTGCTAAACCTGAGAATCTGATGGTTTCCAAAGTCTTTCCAGGTGTGAGCAGGTGGCCATGGCACTCTGGACCCCGAAGAGCAGAAGCCTAAGTGAAGCCTGGGGATGGGGCAGGAGGGCTGCAGGGACACAGCTCTTCCCCTCTCCCCCCCCACCCCCCCGCCCCAACCACGGTGCTATTCTGGGGCTGGGAAGACATCTCCTGGCTTGTCCTTTGCTGGCCTCCAGCCTCCGGAAAACTTCTGATGTCCTCCCGCTGACATTTCTTCCTTCCCCAGGAACGGAAGAGGTGGCATGTCTAATTTAAATGTGGGACTCTGAGGAATTTTGTTAACTGGGGGTGTATTTTGGGAAAAATAAATGGCTTTGTAGAAAGCTTTTTCTCTGAGAAGTGTGTGGAAGCAGGTTGGGCGCAGTACTTGGCAGGAAGGATTCCCTCCCGGACATCTGAGGCCAGAGTGGGATGCCTGTATCTCCTCCCTCTCGCCGTCCTTAAACCGCTGGATCTCTGTGGCCATGCAGCCCCTCCCTGGCCTCAGTTTCCTTCTTGGTAAAGTGAAGTTTGCTGTCCAGAAAACCAAGCTTTCGGTCAGTGTATGGGACGCCTCCCACTTCTGGAAGCATCACCTAATTTCTTTGTCTCCAAAGACTCAGCTCTTGGGCTTCTTAAGGGCCACTTCTAGTGCACCCATTTTACAGATGTGGAAGCTGAAATGTGGTAAGAAGCTGATGCCAGGGAAGGAGCTCTGCCTGCTGTTGTTGGCTGACCCCGTGGAATGGGCACCAGACTTGAATCAGAGATCCAGGTCCGGGACCTCCTTCTGCCCTGTGACTCTGAGCAGGAAATTTACCTTCTCTGGACCTTACTTTTCTTGTATGAAAAATAGGCCTGAGGATTTCACCATCTTCCACCTCCAAAGACTGAGAAGAGAGGCAGCAAACAGGTTTCCAGAGGACCGGGTTCCTTTGGGATGTGGGACCCTGCAGGGTGTACTGTGCCCATCTGCCCCTGGGTGACAGGGTCTCAGCACCTGGCCAGCCAGTCATTCCTAGAGCTCCACAGCCCCTGGGGCAGCCGGAGGAACCTGGGCTGGAGGTCAGGACTTGACTTCTGTTCCCAGCTCTACTACTGACTTGTGACAAAGACCTTCATACCTCTGAACCTTAATTTCCTTATCTATGAAGTAGGGTGCTGAGCCCTCCCCTGAAATGCATGTGGCATTCTTCACCAACCAGGGCACCTATTATAAAGTCCGAGGCCCCAGCATTGAGACCGGTCACCTCGTTTGAGGTGAGCACCTCCCACTGCTGGTTCTCGGGTATGTTTTAGAATCAAAAGACTCATACCGGGGCTCTGCCTTTGCCCCTTACTACCCCCTGCGTTCTCAAACGTGTTGCTCACCTCACTAGGCTAAATGCTACCTGCAAGGCGGGGACGATGGTAGTTGTTGTTTCACGGGATCTCTCTGGGAGTTGGACAAGACAGTGGGTGAGAAGACACGGCACACTATAAAGCGCTGGGTGCATGTGAGGGGTTATTTTCCTTCCCCCGCGGCCGGGGCTGCAGGCTCTCACTCCCTAGGCGATTTTGCAGACGGGGCACAGTGACCTCAGTTTGCCCATCTGTGAAATAGGCATGGTAACCCGTGCTTTTTCTTTCTGACAGGGGCAGGATAAGCCTCAGACACTGGATCAAGTGCTTGCAGGAGGGAGCCAACAGGGGTGGGGCGTTCCTGGGGGCTGAGGGGTGAGGAAGGTGGCCACCAAGTCCCGTGTGACAAGTGCCCCCAGGGAGCAGTATTTTTAGCTGCCTTCCTGGGCAAAGCTCCAACTTCTGCATTTTAATGGAGAAATAATTTTCACAGTGCGACAAGCTGTAGCCTGCAGGTGTCACATCCATATTAAAGAGGGGACAGAGCAAGGGTTCATTTGCCTGGCTCGAGGTGTGACCGGAATTCACCTCCAGGAGCATTTGTAACCATGGCTGTGAAGACCACTTAGTGGATCTGATCACTCAGAGGAGACCGGGTAGGCGGTGAAAATAGCATGGCTGGGGGGGCCCTGAGTCATCCTGCCTTTCTCTACCTGATTGTCGCCTCTTTCAGAGCATTCTGCTTCTGCTCACAGGCAGGAGCCATGCCTTCCAGGGGTCTGTTCACGGGGAGGACCTGACGTGGCTTGTCCCAGGAGGCCGTCGTTGAGTATGCAGGCCAATGAGCAGAGACCCTGGCAGCTTCTGAACTGGGCAGTGTCCGGAGGTCCTCCTGCAAAGCCCAAGTCTTAAACATGAAGCCAAAGTCTGCCCCAAGTAGCAGAATCCCAGGCCTCCAAGGGCAGGGGTTTCCCAGGGAAGCAGGAACCAAAGGAGCCGTGAAGTAATGTGCTGCATTGGGGCGGGGGGACAGGGGGGAGCAGCCGATTAAGCAGTTTAAATGTGAACAATGTTGTGTTAAACAAATAAGCAAGCAAACAAACAAAAACAAAATGCCACAGGCCCGACATGGCATCACTTAGGCCAAGTCCCTAAACCGGGACTGAATACACAATCTAACTGCACTTTCGACCTCCCCCAGAAATATAGTCTTAGTGGGGATTTCTTGATGGTCGTCAATAAATCTGCCCACGTGGGCCCTCTCTGTCCCCCAAAGGAAGATGAGGTCATCTGCACGGTAAGATCCCTTGCTCTTCCCATTGGTCTACCCCACCCAGAGAAAGCAGCCTTGCCTGGAACATCCTTTTCCCAAAAACTTCCTTGCCCCATCCTCCTGTAAACCCCCCCCCATTTTGTACAACTCCGGGGAGCTTCCCTCTACTGGTTAGAGGGCCCAAATCATTTAAGAAAGCCAATTAGATGTTCAGATTTACTTGGTTAAATTTCCTTATTTAACAACGGAATGTAGAGTTGTCTTCACCTCCAGTCCCCCCACTCAGAGGGAAGCATTATTAAGGGCTTGCTATCCTTCTAGACTTTTCCCTAGGCTAACACTTCTCTACAACCGAAACCGTCTGGATTGTCCTGCTATGTGTTCTGTTTTCATTCCCATTTTCCCCACACAGTTCTTCTTTTTCTTTACTTTCTATATTGAGGTGTTACATGCGTCTAGTGTTTAAAAGATGCTGGTCCTCAATGTATGGCCCCATGGATTTTTCCACATGGTAGCCAGATCCAGATATAAAACACTTTCAGAATCTAGAAAGTTACCTTGTGCCCCTTCCCACTCAATGGCCCCAACTGCAGCTATTCGGGCTGCTTTCACCATGGGTTGATTTTGCTTGTCCTTGAACCTCATGTGAATAGAATCCTACAGTACGTACTATTTTCTGTCTAGCTTCTTGCAAAGACATCCCTCATTCTTTTTGAATGGGCACGTAAGTATCTCATAGCACTGCTGTTCTAGAATATATTTTGCCCGTTCCTGTAGTTTGGATACAAATACTACAAACTTGTGCTTGAGTTTCTGTAGTATGGGAGCACTTCTGGGGAGAGATCTCAGGGACACAGGCCCGTGTCTTTTAAATGTTGGGATAGTTGCTGATTGTTTTGACAGCCTGTTTCACCAGTCCCTGTGGCAGCAAGAATGTGCAGGCAAAGAGCACTCAGGGCCACTAGCAGAATGGATTCTAGATAGGGCAGGAAGGGTGCTGGGAATTCCCGGATGGGCTTAAAGGAACCTCAGGGATGGAGCCCCACCCAGGAGTAGGTGGGGGGTCTGTGGTCATCTCTTCCTCCCCAACCCACTTTGGACCAACCGCCTTCCCCTTCGGCATCTGCCTTGTGGCAGCCCGCTGCCTCTGTCTTCATGGTTCTGGGACTCCAGTTCTGGAAGTGAGTGTGTCTGCCTCCTGCTGAATGGGGTGGGAGCAGCGTGGAGGTCTGAGTGTGTGCTCGGGCTAGGCTGCCTCCTACATCCTGTACCCAGAACACCTGGGTAATGGATAGGGGGCTATTTATCAACGCCTCACCGGATGCGGATGCCTCAGGGCAAGTTAAGTCTTTTGCACTTTGTGTCTGAGGATGTTCATAACCTGCCGTTTGGCTCCCCTACCTCCAGGTAGTTATGGTGACTATTTCACCACTAATGAGATGGTGCTCATCAGAACACAAAAAACACAGGATCTCATGGGGTAGATACATCCCAGCCCTCAGAGACAGAGGGTCTCCGACCTTTGTTCCCAGCCTTTCCCCAGTGTCTGAGCAGCAAAACATCCTCTTCTCAACTTTCCTTGGCGGGTATGATTTCTCCACCCCCACTGCCCTCCCCTGGCCATGTTTCATCATTGTCCTTTCAGAGTGAGGCCCTGGCCTGATAATGTTTCAGCTCATAATAGATCGTTCTCTCACCTCCTTGATCCTGAGCACTATGCTCCTGGTGATACAACTCCAGATTCCATTACTCCAGTAGTTCTGAACCCTGGCTGCCCATTAGAATCACTTAAGAGACTGCTGCCTTGGCTCCATTCCTAGAAGTTCTGATGCCACTGGTTGAGATCATTGCTAAATATTTGATGTGTGTGACCCAGAGGCTCTAGCCTAGCGTACAAGTTAATGCAAAACAGGGCTCAGAGGGACAATCCAGGGCAGAGACCTTTGAGACAAGGCACCTGACACAAGCCAACTGTTCTCAGTGATCACTGTATCAGACCATGGGGCATTTTTTCTCACTACAGGAAGTGCAGAAAATACAGGTGCAAAGAAGGTTGAGGGAATCTGTGATCCTATGTGCATGAAGAAAGGGGGCCCTGTGTTGTGGGGCCCAGGGGAGAGGAGGAATCCTGAGTTCTTGCTCTCAGACCAGGCACCCAGGCTCTGGGGGGAGAGGGGGGATGAGGGAGGATGGGGTGCCATGGATGATGGCTCAGACCCTTCAGTGTAGGAAACAGGGCCCCTCCCCTCTCCTCCTCCCACCGCCTCCCTTTCTCCCCCCCACCCCCCATCTCTGGTCGCCCCCAGGCCTCCAGATGTGCACAGCCACGTGGCTGGTTCTGGCTCCCTCCCTCCCTTGAGCACCGCGTTCTCCACAGAGGGAAGAACCATCTGTCCCGCTCCCTGCGCGCCTGTGCCAGGCTCAAGGAAGCAGCCTTGTACTCTTCCAGCTTCCTTCCCTTCGTGTCTCAGACTTGCTTCTGCACCAGGATATCCCAAGCCTCCGCTATACTGCAGACCAGCCAGATCTAACATCCTTCCTCTACCACTGCCCCCCACCACCCTCTTGTGGGGTGACTGGCCTCCAGTCCTTCCCGAGTTTGCCTACTTGGTCCCCTAATTCCCCGGGCCATTGGGCTCTCCGGGGGGGCCTGGTCTGCACCCTACTCTGCTCCCTTCTTGCTCTCATTTTTAGGTATTCTCTCCAAAATGGTTCCTGCAGAATGTGACCCCCATTCTTAGAGTGTTGGGGGAAGGACCAACATGCGTCTCTGCCAGTCGCTGACCTGACATTTTGCCTTATTCGCTAAGATAATCAAGTGTAATTTGCTGCTGATGAATGAACGCACGATTTTTTTTTTCCCTATAGCTTTCGTAATTGCTTTGAAGTCCATGTGCTCACTGATGGCACCTTCAGAGAACCTTCCAGGAACCCGAAGGGGCCCCGGTTGCAAGATGGGGCTCAGCCTCCTTGGGTGACCATGCTAAGGGCCTGGGTGACATGGCTGGGGTGCTGATTTCCTTGGCGTCTCTATCCATGCTGCCCTTCCGGGTGTCCGCCGGCCCGCTGCAGCTGGGAGGATCTGGGTCAGCACAAGAGAATGCTGGCAGCCAGGGATTCCAGACCCAGGGCATTTGTGGAATGGCCTCTGCAGTGCTGAGAGAGGAGTGAGTGCGTTCTGCTCTGTGTGGAAGACAGAATGGGTGATGGGTGATGAGGGAGAAGGGGACAGAGACGATTGATAGAGTGCCAGAAGTTGCATGCACCACATTCAATCCTATTTACGAGCGTTTGCTCAAGATCCCCACTCCCTGCCCCCATTCCCAGGGGATCTGCCCTCTCTCCCCTCCCTCCTATGCAGATCTCCCCCACCTCCCCATCTCTGACGGCACCTCAGTGTTTCACTGGCTCCTTCACCATTCTCTGGGAGTTTACCTCCTCCCCAGAGCAGGTCTGGATTCCCCCACCCAGCCCTGGGCACAGAGCAGACCCTGTGCTTTGCAGGCCAGGAAGCGCCCAGACCACCTTAATCCGGTCTCCGAAGGGAAAGGACTGAGGCTGAAGTTTACTTCTGCACTGTCCCTGAAAAAAGAATTTCCCAGCAAATGAGTAATGTAAATGAGGCTGCCAAAGGGTGCTTAACCTATTTAAGGGAATAATCTATTTTAAAAATCTCTTAGAAGTACCTATTTACCCAGAAACAATTGATATGGTAATTGCAAGTCATTTTCTTCTTCTTTTTTTTTTTTTTATTTACCAGAGAAGGTTCCCTAAGCTCCCTTCGCCCACTCCCATGTTCTGTGTAGAAAACACTACCCGCTAACCCTTGGGGAGCTGGGTACTAAATGCTCTGTGTCCTTGTAGGCTATATCTGTAAAATGGGGTGGAGAGGAACACCCTCCTTCCCTGGTTGACTGAGATGGGGACAGATCACCCAAAGGACAGGGGCTTCACGGGGCCACCTCACCTGCACTCACACAGTGTGAAAGGAGACGTCGGCGCCGATGGCATTAGGCTCAGTGCAGATAAAGGAGACAGTTATGACTTGAGACCAAAAGAGAGGGGACAGACAGTCAGACAGGGTGGGGGTGGGGTGGGGGAGGATGGAGACAGGGGCGGGGAGGATTGCTCATTGCTCAGCGGAAGATGGCAGTTGAAGGAGCCCCAGGTGCAAGGGAGAAGCAGCCACGGCCCCCTGGGTACCAGTATTGTGGATCAATGTAATCCTTTGGCCTGCCGATCGATCCTGCTTTCTCGGGGTTTAATTGGCTTGTTGGCTTTGGTCTGGGGAAGAGAAAGAAGCTCTTTCTGAGGAGAGAGTTGCATCGGAGGCAGCCATGGTGCCTCCATTCCTGTCCACCCCCACGAGAGGGATGGTGGGGCAGCAGGTAGATACCATTCTTACCCCCTCCCCAGACCCTGCCCTCTGGAGGGGGTGAGACAAGCCGAGACTTGCTCCGGGGAAGGGGGGTAGTCTGGCCCTGTGCACCTGCTCTGGCCCCGCCGCTCCTGGTCCGACTCGGCCTTGGCTGGCGAGGGCGGGGTGGGGGTGTTGGGGGAGGAGAGCAAAGGACAGCATCCACAATCTGGGTATGTCAGCCTGCCCAGGAAGGGACCCTCAGCCTTTCTCCATTGTACTGTTGAGCTCAGAGGAGGGGAGCAATTGCCCAGCAACTAGCAGCAAAGCTCAGAGGAAAACCCAGGAGGCCCCTGCCCCCAGCTCAGTGCTGTGTCCGTAGGACTCTGTTATATAGCCCTATGGGGTTCAATCTGAGGATAGGAGCATGGTTTCTGAGCAGCTGCCTCCTGCAAGGGGTCGGCTGCCCAACAGAGTGGCCTTCTCCTTGCAGCCCCCACAGGCCAGCCCCTCAGAAGGAGTACATGTTTCACTGGTGGTGGTGGCAGTGGTAGCTGAGACTTTTCGGGGCATCTCTCAGCAGCCGGGCCTCAGCAGCCTCCTCTCCACTCCTGTAGTTTTCCTAATAAACACCTTTGAAATATTTATGAAGGCAACGTCAATGAAGTAGCACAACATTGCTTTAAAATGATTTTCTTTTGCTCATAGGTAGCTTTGGCATGAGCTCCAAGTCCCAAACTCCCGAGGGCAGGCCCATCAAGGTAAAGGGTTCTCCTTCAATGAGCTAAGCAGTGGGATCCCTTCCCTCTCTTGGGGGGCCTGGCCTGGTGGCAGGTGTGGAGCTGTGACAGTTTCACAGGGCACAGGGACTGGCATCTGGCATCTGGGGGCATGGTTCAAGGGAGGGAGGAGACTGGCAGAGGCTCTTGGGAGAACTGACAAGAGAGGAGCCTGAAAACTGAGTTTCTCTGGAACCACGGACAGCACCTCTGACCTCTGCTCCTGGGGGTCTGAGAAGCCCACAAGCTAGCACTCTTGATTCTATGCCCCACTTTGCTGGCCCACAAGCTAGCACTCCTGGTTCTATGCCCCACTTTGTTGGTAGGAGTGGGGGAAGGCTGTGCTCTAGAAGGAAATGATGGATGCCATGGGCTGGTGGGGTGGGGCCAGGGGCGCCTTGGCCCCTGAAAAGTAAGTAGCTGAGCTCAGCGACTTCCCAGCAGCCCTGTGGGGAAAAGATACGATATCAACACTTTGTGTGTTCATGTTGGGGATGGGATTCGGCAGCTGGCCTCCAGATTTGTCTGACCGGCCTTCGAAACCCCAAGGAGCCCCCACCTGCTCACCTTCTTTCACAAATCCCTGTGCCGCACCCTCATGTCAGCTAGGGTGGCACCTTGTCCTACCTCCTCCGGTACAGATGGAGACACGGATTGCCCCTCCCCACGCCCCCACCTGTCCTCAAGCTAAAAGGAAAGCCTCTGTCCAGATCTGTCTGGAATGGAGGGGAGGCCCTGATGGAGAAATTTGAAGAGAAGGGTTCTATCCTTATCCTGTTCATGCCCGGAAAAGTCTCTTTCTAACAAGAACTGTTTTCATCACCATCGCCTAAAGCCTGGAGCTGCTCTAATTATGTGTCAGGCTGGAATCTGACAGGAAGCATTTTAATTATTAATTTGAAGTGTGCTGAGTGCCGGGATGGAGGAGGGCTGGTTCCTTAAGCTCACTCACGCCCAGCTCCGTCTGTCGGGACCTCATTAGCGACACCTCAGGCCTTCCAGGCCTCCCTGCCCGGCCGGAGCCTCTTTCCTGCCATGGCCCAGGGCCTGCATCTCCCACCCCTCTGCCCTTCCTGACCCCTTGCCTGGCACAGCTCTTTCTGGTTTTCCTTGTTCACAGAGTCCTTCAGCACAGAGTCTACAGCTCCCACTATAGATATGCATGACCCTGCGGGGGCGGGGGAAGGCGCTGCCCGATGTCACAGCACACAACAGCCGCACGCAGGGCAGAAACTTTGGGTTTTCCAGTTCAGGCTCTTTAGTTCTTGCCTGCCAGTGGAGGTGGCCTTGTGGCAGGCGGTGGTTCCTCCTCTCTTGCCCTATCGTCATACTTACCTCATCTGTGCTGGCACACAGAATTTGATTTGATACTTTAAGGACCATTTTCTTGCTCCATTGACACCCAGGCACGGATGTCCCCTTTTGGGTTCTGGGGATAGACTGCTTGTCCCGTCCCAGGCAAGGTAGAGTCAGGGCCTGCCATGGACTGGGGACATCATTTGGCCTGTTGCTTCTTCTGCACCCCAGTGAAGGGGGACGGGTCCTCTGCTCACTGGTATCTTTCCTCGATTTGACCCTCCACACTCTTCTGGGTATCAAGGTCTTATCCTCCTGTCCCATGTCATCATTTCTGCATTTCTGGACTCAGGGCCACAAAGGCCCAGACTGGGCAGCAGCTCTAGAGCTGAAGAATGTACTGCTTCACATGTGTCCGTCTACCGATTTGCTTCTTCGATATCTGAAAATACCTTTTGCTTTTTCTCTGAGCCTCACGGGCTTGTGGGGTTGAGATCGTGTTCCCATCCCTGGCTTTCCCCCTTGCGTTGCTGGCTGTCCAGGCAGCCTGGCCCCACCCTGGCTGATCCCTGTCCTTCCCAGGGCATGCCTGCCTCTACCCGCATCCAAGGCTGATGCTCCGGAAGTGGCTCTCAGCCAGTGGCCTCTGGTTCATTTCTTTGCGCAGCCTTCCTTTATGTGAGATCCCAGGCTATGGTTGGATGGAGTGGCCATGATTCACTAGGGGAGATAACATTGATACAAACTTGAAGTAGGAAGAGCTGTGGGGTCCAGAGGAAGGAGGAAGAAGTCCTGGAAGAGTTGGGGAAGGCTCCCCAAAGATGGTGACATTTGAACTGAGTCTTGGAGGTTACTTGGGATTTTAGTCATGGTTGGGTGCAGGAAACAGAGGCACTGGATTTTAAGCAGAAAGAGGTTGAATGCAGGGTGCTGGGTGTTTACGAAATTGTTGGAAGGGCTGAAGGCGCAGGCTTGAGGCTGGGTCTCCAAGAATGCCTCCCAGAACACCACAGAACTAACCAGCTGGGACACGGTCAGAAAGGCATTGCGGTGGGCTGAATATCCCACCAGGTTCCCGGAAGCTGTGAATGTTATTTTATATGACAAAGGAGACTTGCCGGTTGTTATTAAGTGAAGAATCTTGAGATGGAAAGAGCACCCTGGATTATCCAGGAGAGCCCCGTATAATCACAAGGTTCTTTTTTTTTTTTTTTTTTTTTTTTATAAATTTTTTTTTTCAACGTTTATTTATTTTTGGGACAGAGAGAGACAGAGCATGAACGGGGGAGGGGCAGAGAGAGAGGGAGACACAGAATCGGAAACAGGCTCCAGGTTCTGAGCCATCAGCCCGGAGCCTGACGCGGGGCTCGAACTCACGGACCGCGAGATCGTGACCTGGCTGAAGTCGGACGCTTAACCGACTGCGCCACCCAGGCACCCCTAATCACAAGGTTCTTATAAGAAGGAGGCAGGAAGCAGAATCAGAAGAGGGAGAAAACAAAAAAGGAGATGGGGGGCGCCTGGGTGGTGCAGTCGGTTAAGCGTCCGACTTCAGCCAGGTCACGATCTCGCGGTCCGTGAGTTCGAGCCCCGCGTCGGGCTCTGGGCTGATGGCTCGGAGCCTGGAGCCTGTTTCCGATTCTGTGTCTCCCTCTCTCTCTGCCCCTCCCCCGTTCATGCTCTGTCTCTCTCTGTCCCAAAAATAAATAAATGTTGAAAAAAAAAATTAAAAAAAAAAAAAAAAAAAAAGGAGATGGGATGACAAAAGCAGAAACTGACTTGAAGACAGAAGAAGGGGCCATAAGCCAAGGAATGCAAATAGCCTCTAGAAATTGGAAAAGGCAAGGAAATGGATTCTCCACTAGGGCCTCCAGAAGGAACACAGGACTGCTGACCTTGAGTTTAGCTCAGTGAGATTGATTTTGGACTTCCAGCCTCCAAAGCCATTAGAGAGTAAATCTGTGTTGTGTTAAGCCTCTAAATTGTGGTCATCAGTTATGGTGACAAAAGAATATGGGGGAGGCGGGGAGGAATCACTGGAATCAGTGGGTTCGATGCCGCCATAACCAGGCCCGGGGATCAGAGATCGTGCTGCTGCCTTTCCGCACCCTTGACTTTGAAGATTCAATGCTGAAATGCTCCTGCGTTTCCACAACTGGGCTGCTGGCCGAAAACAGCCCAGAGCAGCCATCGACAGCCTCCAAATCTGCCTTCCGAGTCTTGCCAAAGTGCCTTTAATTGCTGGAACCTAGCTCACACACAGAGTCTCAGCTGCAAGGGGGCCTGGGAAGTGTCGTTTTTAGCTTTCCAGTCACAGACGGCCAGCAAGGCCACTAGGAGGGGGCAGGAATGGGATGCTGAGTGTTGATCAAACATGTCAGCCAGCGGGGAATAATGGATGATTACAATGAGTAATATGCCTTAAAACCTGTCTGTGGGCGTACTCTGAAAGCCTCACCCCGGCCCACGCGCGGGTGTTGTTTAACTGTCCTCTGTAATCCCATGCAGCTAAGCTATTTGCCCAAAGTCCCACAGCAAGCAAGCGCCAAAGGCAGGGTCTGAACCCAGCTTTGCTTGACTGCAGAGCCCGAGTTCTAACTGCTATACAGGACCGAGGAGAAGCGGGGTCCGTCCATGAGGGAAACGGTCCCGAACTTGAAGCCTGTTCCGTGGCCTTGAAAGCAGCTCGTTGCCTTGAGTGGAAGCTGAGACCGGCCGAGTCCGGGTAATGCTCGTGGTAGTCCTAAAGGCCACCGAGGAACCACTGAAGTTTTCTTCTTCTCTTGCTTTTCTTTCTCTTCCTCCTTCTTTTCATAAGAGCTTTTACTTTATTTTAATTTTAAAAAAATGTTTATTTATTTTTGAGAGACAAAGAGAGGGAGAGGGAGGGGCAGAGAGAGAGGGAGACAGAGGATCCGAAGTGGGCTCCACACTGACAGCAGTGAGCCCGACACGAGGCTCAAAGCCACGAACCGCGAGATCATGACCTGAACTGAAGTTGGACACTTAACCGACTGAGCCACCCAGGCACCCCTTTGCAATTTTTTTAAAGTTTATTTATTTATTTATTTATTTTGAGAGAGAGAGAGAGCGAGAGAGCACACGTGTGTGCACGCACATGCGAGCGGGGTAGGGATGGGGAGAGAGGCAGAGAGCGAATCCCAAGCAGACTCCTTACTGTCAGTGCATAGCCCAACATTGAACTTGATCTCACAAACCGTGAGATCATGACCCGAGCCGAAATCAAGAGTCAGATGCTTAACAGACTGAGCCACTCAGGTGCCCCTCAAAAGAGCTTTTAAAGCAGGACGGTGACAAGCTATTTTGCATTTTGTATGTAAAGAGTGGCTTATACTAGAGATTGGGGAGCTGAGTCAGAGAGAACAGACTGAGTCCTGACCTGGTCATGTACTGAGTCCCAACTCTGGTCACACACTGAGCCCCGGCCCTAGTCACACACTGACCTGGGACCCTGGTAACATTCTGACCCTGGACCCTGATCACAAACTGAGTCCTGACCCTGGTCACACCCTGACCCTGGCCTCTGATCATAGACTAAACCCTACCTTTACACTAGACTGAGTCCTATCCTTGGCCTTTTCCTGAGCCCTAACTCCGAGTGTAGACTAAGCCTGTCCAGCCGCTGAGTCCTTATCTTGTCCAATTATCCTAGGCATGCCACTGGTCACTGGGGCACTCCGATGAGAGGACGGTTCATTCAATACAGATGTTCTCTATTGCTGTGTCTGTGGCCTCAAGCTCACGTCTTTAAAAAGTGGAGAAGTGTCAGCTTCCTCATGCAGGATGACTGGACAATGCTCGCTTTGTACCTGACGGACCGAGGAGGAAAAGGAGCAGAAAGGGGTGGGGGAAGAGAGCAAAGTGAGTTTTAAGAACACTAAGCTGCTTTTTCCATAAGGAAGGAAGCTCTCATTACAAACCCGTAGCTCCCTGATAACCGGGAAGGGGTGGGGGTGGGGGAGCACAGAGGGACGACCTGGAATGGGTGTCCTCTGCTGGGCCTCTCGGAGAGAGCTCAGACCCCAGGCCCTGCCACAGCCACACCCAGGTGGGGTCTTAGTGAGAAGCGGTCTGAGGAGACCAGGTAAGCAGGGCAAGCCCAGCCCAGCCCAGCCCTCACTGGTGCCCACCGGCGAGGCACAGAGGGGGCAGGAAGCTGCAAGTCAGAGTAGGGCAGCTTTGCAACTGGTGCTCCAAGTGGAGTGATGGAACAGCTACAAGACCTATTCGATTTGAAGATTCCTTTATTAAGAAGTATGAAATCGGGGCGCCCGGGGGGCTCAGTCGGTTGAGCGCCCTATTCTTGATTTTGGCTCAGGTCATGATCTCAGTGTTCGGGAGATCGAGCCCCTTGTTGGACAGTATGGGCCTGTGTGGGATTTTGTTTCACCTTCTCTCTCTGCCTTTCCCTGTGCATGCTCTCTCTTGCTCTAAGTAACTAAATAAACACTAAAAAAAAAAAAAAAAAAAAAAAAGGAACTGAGGGCAGGTGGGAGCAGCAGGGTTATCAGACTTGCATACCTAAAGGGACCAAGGCAAATGACTGAGGGCCTCCAGGGGAGGTAGCCCGGAGGTGGGGTTCTGTGGGGACTGGTGAGCGCCCGTCCCACCTGGAGGGGGTCCTGGCTGCTCCGTTTCTGCTGTTTCCATGTGGGATACCAGCCCAATATTGTCAGATCTTTTTTTTTTTTTTTTTAACATTTATTTTTGAGACAGAGAGAGAGAGAGCATGAACAGGGGAGGGTCAGAGAAAGAGGGAGACACAGAATCTGAAACAGGCTCCAGGCTCCGAGCTGTCAGCACAGAGCCCGATGCGGGGCTCGAACCCACAGACCGCGAGATCATGACCCGAGCCGAAGTCGGACGCTCAACCGACTGAGCCACCCAGACGCCCCATGTCAGATCTTTTTTTAAGACAATTTTTTAATAGCGAAATTGAGGGGATTTTTCTCCCCCCAAAAACTGAAATCTGATTTTTATGTAAAATCCACTTAAAACAAAACAATGTGTGGGGAGCAAAACAGGTGTGCAGGCCACCAATGTCAACCTCTGCATGAGAGGAAGAGAAATACCCAGGAAAATTGGCTGGAGGCGGGGATTTCTGGGCTAGAGAAGTTCTCAGAGTGCTCCCTCTGGAGCAGGAGGACCTCTTGCAGCTTCTCTGATCAGCTCCCCGCCAAAGCCTGAGCCCAAGAAACCCTTCTAGGAGGAAGCCAGAGGGAAGGGCCTGAACGGGGCTTTCCTTTTGAGAAAGGTAGGAACCCATTTGCTGAGTGGGCAAGAATGTATTCTGTGGCTAGAGCTCACCCTGAAAGACGCCTCCTCTTGCCTACACCAGATTTGGGGTGAAGTCAATGCTGAGAGGCATGATGCCTCATTCTTGGGCACTGGGGGCACTGCAGTGAACTGCTTGGGGAAGGAGTATCAGGCTGGGTACCCCTGGGCCTTGTCCTAAAGCCGTCTCCTCACCAGGCTGATCTCTCAGCTCATGCTCCTGACTCCTCTCCTAGACACCTCCTGTCCCCCCACCCCACCCCCTCCACCCTGCCCCATGCCTCTGGGATCACAGGCTGTACCCAAACATCTTCGCCTGGGACTCATCCTCTCTTGTCTGTTGGTAACTCTCTACTGTCACCCTGGGTCTCTGGGGCAAATACACCTACTCCCAACATTGTCCCCGGAGGGAGTGGTCAGTCTTGGGGGCCAAGCGGAGGGAGATGGTACTATGAGCAGACTGCTATCTGTGAGCAGGTGCCAGAGTTCTGTCCTGTCCCTTGCACTCCCGGGCCACCAGTGAACTTCTTCCCTTCGCTACGTCTCCAAAGTAGACATAGCATTACAACCTCCTTTGGAACCCTTCCCACAATCAGTATACTGCTTGGATCAGGGAAAATTCTCCATCCCTACAGAAGTCTCCTAGGAAGGCCCTACTGCTGACCATAGAGAATCCCCACAAAAATCAGGGTCCCCAGGCCTTTTCCCACTGTTCCTCTACACGCTGTGGCCTGTAGTGATCCCTGCCCTGTGTTGCCTTCTTGAGGGTGGAGGATAGGTGGGGCAGAGTAAACGGTAGGTGAGTTGGTTCCTGGAGACTGGAGTTCTGTGGCACTTCTAAGATGGTAGGTGACAGGAAGCGTGCCCTGCTGGGTCCCACCACCGTGTGGTTGCCCATGGCGGGGAGCTCCTGCCCTCTGCCCGTTCCAGCAGTGATAGGAGAGAGAGCAGCCTGAATGGGGAACTGAGAGCCTCAGGCAGGTGTGTGAGCTTGAGTGTTCCTGGCAGGGAGTCAGATCCGGTCAGGCTTCGTGCCTGGGCGTGGACAGCATTGGCCCGAGGTCACCCACCTCTGTCTCCTTGGTTGGCATGGCTGGGGACAGGTAAAGTGGGAGAGGTAGGTGTTGACAGCGGCTGTGTTCCTCTGTGTAGTTGGCTTTCAGGGCAGGCAGGTGGGCAGAGTCAGGTCTCATCAGGATCTCGGCTAGTTCATGTAGAAGGGAGCAAATGTGGCCCCAGTGTCCCAACCCCTGTCCTGATGGGAGAGGAAGGTTTAATGAAAATGCACTGCAGGAGGGATGTTTAACCTGTCAAGGCACAATGACTTTCAAGGGCTTTAGCACATCTATTTTACTCACCAATGCGCTAATCATGCACTGTTCTTATCTGTGCATTAAAGTGGGTCCCTATCACGATAGCCTCTACTGGGTAATGCATTATCCAGCTCTCTTAAATCTATTCTCCCAGTCTCAGACTAGACGGGAAAGCCGGATTCCTTATCCCACAGTCCAGAGGATGCAGTGGCTCTGAGCAGATGCTCCCATCTTTCTGAAATGGTGCCAGGGTTGGTACCCTGTGCTGTAGCGAGGCCTCTTTCTGCTGTCCACTGAATGACCACCCAGCCATCTTTGCAAAGTTCCCCGGCCCCAAATGCCCCTTGCCCCCTCTTCCAGCTGCCCAAGTTCTACTCCATTGCAAATGCATTCCATTTCAAGTCCCTCCTCCTCCCAGAAGCCTTTTCTACATACTCCAGCCCCTAACAAATGCCAGTTCAGCCCAGACCAGAAAGGGCTGAGGGTCTCGTCTTCCAGGCTCTGCTGGAGAGATGAGAAGAGGAAAGGTTACTCTGGGCCTGGGGCTGTTTTCTGCTGGTCATGCAGGCAGTGCCCCAGACCCACAGGGATGTGGGGGTAGGTTCTAGGAGTCCTGCCTCCTGCTCCCAGAAGCCTGAGGGGGCTGAGCAGAAAGAGGCGGGGCCTGAGCTCTGGTGAGCACTGGTGAGTTGTGCCAGGGGTGGTGGGGGGGGAATCTGTGCTCTGGCAATGTCTCAACCTGCAGGGGTTCCAGGCCCCCCGAAGCACGGGGGAAGTGTGACATCTCCATCCACATCTCGTTTCTGTACTTAGGAGCTGGTTATCTGGGACAGGATACTATACCTCTCTGGGTCTCAGTTTTCTCATTTGTAAACTGGTGATAGTTCCAGTTACCTGGAGGGGTGTTGTCAACGGAGCAGGGGAGATAATTTACGGTGTTTAGCACACCACGTGGTAGATACTCTGTGAACAGTAGCTCTAATATCGTGCAAATAATACTAGCCACGTCAAATCCCCGGCTCCACCAATTTTTGACCGTGCAACTCGGAACACGTTCCTTGTTCATTCATCAGCACCCTCACCTATAAAATGAAGATTGTGTTTCGTTCATTTATTCGATAAATAATTATGGAGCAACTTATTATGTGCTGGGCATTACTAAACCTGTCATTTACCGTTAGTTCAAAGAGGCGGCATAGTGCCTGGCGTATACGAGGTAGTCAATAACCGTCAGTTTTCTTACACAAGCCACAGCTGGACAATGGGAGAGGGAGGGGTTGGCAGGGAGGAAGGGAACTCAGGAGGGGGAGGCGGGTAAGGCTGGGGCTGCCTTGAAATCCCAGCTTTCTCCCCACCATTTCCCCCTCTATCAACTTGGCCTCGCTCTGCCTCCAAGGGTGGGGGGTGGCGCTTGGGTCTCTGAATCGTTTTCTGTCCTTTCTGCCCGTGGTCCCATCAGATCACTTGTGCAGACTAGATCATCTGTCCATTGCCTTTAAAATGGAGACAGTGGTGCCTCTTGATTCTCAGACACCGGGAACCCTGCCATGTGCCCACCTCCTTAAGAGCGGTCTCCTCATCAAGCTGTTCTCCTGCCTCAGCACCTGGCTCCTCTCCCGGGGACCAGAGTCTGGACCCAGTGTCGCCTCTGGATTCTCAGCACGGAAATTTCCCTCCCTTCCTTTTTGACTTTGTCCAGTCCCCAGCCATACCAGACCAGATCCTCACAGGGGAGCTGGGTGTGACCATGCATAAGCAGCGTGAGACCTGACACACACGAGGTCTACAATAAAAGTTGATTGAACGAAGCCACAATGGATGCCCCCTCTGCAAATGGGGCTCATTCACTCAATGAACAAACATTTATCGGACTCATAATCCATTGGGTGCCAAGCTCTGTCAAGGGCCACGGCATTTGCTCAACAATCGCCAAGCTCTCCAAAGACTGGATGTCGTGCACAGGTTTCCTGCTCTCAACACCTCCCCATCCCCACCGGGCCACCTGACTCTCAGACCCCTGGCCCCTCCCTCACCCTCAGAGACCAGACCATGGCTCCACCACTGATTTTGGCTGCAGCAGATGTTTGCCAGCTCATTGAATTTGGGGTCAAATCCTGGTGCCATGACTCACCCCGTGCCCTTCGGCGAGTTAGCTTCTCAGAGCCTCATTGTCCTCACCTGGAAAACAGGCATGACTAAAATTGCTGATCTCGTATTTGCTGTGGGGAATAAATGAGAGGAGGCGTATGCTTAGGACACTGCCCGGTGCATAGTACATGCTCAGTGAACGTGAGCTGTTTATTACCTTATGACCTCTCTCTGCCACAAGTGCCCACCTCCCTCCCCCTCTGCCCCAGCAAGGTTCAGCACAAGCCTGAGCACGCAGTAGCTGGTCAGTGAAATGATTTTCTGGAAACAGGGGGATCTGATAGACAGGGTGGGTGAGGATACCCAGGACCTGGCAGAGGTTTGGAGGTGGGGGTGAAGGGCAGTGAGGGGCTGTCCGTGGAGGCGCGGGCAGGTCTGGAGGAAGGTCTTAGGGATGACTGTGTCTGCCTGAGGGACAGGGAGCTCACTACTCAGCAGTGGTGCATTCCATGGTTCAACAGCTCTGACGGCCCCAGCTCCTTCCCTGCGTGGCCACACTCTGCGTTTCAGGTCGTAAGCAAGCCACGGGCATCCCGCGCCACTGTCAGGGAGGCCCACACTGGGTGTGGTGTAATTATGAGAGGAGTCCATTACTTTTTTGGTCCAGAACCTATACCCATTTCCCTCTTCCAGAATCCCCTGGCCCCTTTGGCTCATGTGAGGCAAGTACCCAGGTGGTGGACCAGGGAACAGCCGACAGATGTCAGCCATGACCACATGTGATCACAGAGCCAGAGTGGGTGTGTGTGGGGGGACTGCCGGGAGAGGACACAGCCTTACCCAGGGCTCTCTCAGAGATCTCTGGCTCTGGGCCTCAGTTTCTTCCTCAGTGAAATGGGGACCATTCTGGAGGTTTCTTTCCCCTGACTGTTGTAAAGATGAGAGGCTGTAAGTCTAGAAACAATCTTGCCATTGGAGAGGCAGGACAAGTCTAGGAGGTAGAAATGGATGTCTTCCCTCTTAAATACAGAGAACTTACCGAAGGTTGCTGGCGGGGTGTTGGGTGGGGGGACGGGCCAAAGGGGCGTGGGGCATTCAGGAGGGCACTGGTTGGGATGAGCACTGGGTGTTATATGGAAGCGATGAGCCACTAAACTCTATTCCTGAAATCATTACTACACTATATGTTAACAAACTTGGATTTAAACTAAAAAAAAAAAAAAATTCTGCCGTGATAAATATGTTCACTACCTTGGTTATGGTAATGGGTCCACGGGTGTATACGTATATTCAAATTCATCCAATTGTACACGTTAAGGATATGCAGCTATGGTATCTCAAAAAAGCTGATAAATTACACCTCAATAAAGTTGGTTTCATATATATATAAAAAGAAGTGAACGTCTCCCCTCAGAGCTAGGGGTGCCGGGCACTCCCTCACTGCCCCCTCCTCCTGGTCACATAGGGCAGAACCCAGCGGGCCCCTTCCTCAGGGCAGCCCCTGGCATTCGTGCTCCCAGCCACGTCCTATCACCGCACTGCCGGAGACAGAAGGGCCCAGACCCCTGGCTCTCAGGCCTGGCCCGAGGCAGACGTAGCACGGCCCACCTTACCCCCGGATTTCCACCCCGGAGGCCGCACTATGGCTAGCTCTTTAGGACTCTGACCTCAGTCCACGATCCCCACACTGCAGCCCACACATCCTCGACCCGGCCCGTATCAGGATGGGCCGTCCAGATAGCATCCCTGGCCTCCGCTCCAGGTGGCCTGCACAATCTCTCTGTCTCCCCTCGGGCAGAGACAATGGTACTACCCGGATGCTGGTCAGGCCCTCCTAGGTACCCCTGTGAGGAGCAGAGACCCTTCCAATGGGTCCCGGTGGGCTGTAAATCTGCTTTAATGGAAACGTGCAGCAGACCGCCACCCCCCCCCCCCCCAACGAGGACTGATGTCCTTACAGTGACGCTCCCGACACCTCCCTGTTCTGAGCGCACGGCGGTGTATCGTGCTGATATGGAGGACGAAGCAGAGCAGTGACCCACGGACAGCTCCCGTGACTGTGACTTCTTTCCCACACCCCCCTCAAAGCTCCTCATCCTTGGAAAACGCTGGAATCCAGGTTGGGGTCACACTGACCACAGTGCCTATCCAGTGCCATGGCGCTTCCCAAGGACTTTCACGTGTCCCATCTTGTTGAGGCCCCACAGCAGCCGGTGAGGTAGGTGAAGATTATTAGACCCATTATGTAGATGAGGTAGAGAGGCTCAGAGAGGCAAATGGGCTCGCCCAAGGTCACACGGCTGCTAGATAGCAAAGCCAGGTATAGCCTGGGAACCACACGCTCATGGGAGGCAGGGCGGCACGGGCTCTGTGACCTCGGGCCAGTGACTTAACATCCCTGAACCTCAGCCTTTTCATCTGAAAAATGGGGCTAAGGAACAGTTCCTATCACATGAGGTTGTTGTGAAGATTACATGAGATAATACTATAAAACATACTTAGCATAGGAGTGGCCCAGAGGCCTGCCCAATAAGTGTGAGCAATGATTATGATTATGATCTCCAGGATATCCAGATGCTGTGCCTGGGTCGGCCCCCCACCCCAGATGAAGCCTTGTTACCTGCAGGCTCCCAGCTTGTCTCTGTTGGTGCCATTCAAGACCTCCGAGGGTGGGTTCGGGGTCCTTGTGTGAGGAAGCAGGGGCAGAGTAAGGCCATGGGATTCCTCTCTGGGTCTGCGTGCCTAGTGAAGGAGCTCAGGAGCCTGCCTTTAGCCCTTTCACAGCCCCACAGTGGCCGCTGGCTGCCCTCTCACGTGGACCTCAGTTTCTGCACAGGGCCAACTCAGGGGCCGGCTGGCTTTGCCCTAGAGGACAAAGCTGAGGATAGGAGTTGGAAGGATGGGGGTGGTCTAGTCTCTCCAAACAAACCCCTTCCGAATCTAGTCTGGCCCTCTAGGGTCTGGGGAAGCCCAGCTTCCCAGCAGGGAGGCCTGCCCCATGGGAATAGCTTGCTCCTTCTCTGTGTCCTGGGGAGCCCTGAGATGGAAGGGGAGTGGGGTGGGGTTGTGTATCTCCCCAGGTAAGTCTGCCTTTGGGAAGGAGAGGCACAAGTCTCGGAGTGGAAAGTATGGGGGGAGCTGTGGGTGTGGAGTGACGCCACCCCGAGGCCCTCCATCCTGCAGTCAGACCTACGGTTAGCCCTTGGCCTCGGACACTGCTCCTTGTGAGCCTGCCACCTGTCGATGGATCCCCTCTGGGACAGGGCCCAGGCCAGCAGCCAGACTCCACCACCGTGCTCGGGGGCCTGGAAGAGGAGTCCCACCTAATTTACATGCTTTTGGACGCCCCTTTGGGGAGCCCTGCCATCAGAAGGAAGGGAGGGTGGTTCCGGCCGCACCTCCTGGGACCTAGATGGTGAGTAGGCATCTTTGTGTCTAAGATGAGCTCCGTGAAAGCTCTGGGGCCTTCGGGGTTGGATCCTTAGCATTTTAAAATTTTATTATGACTGCGTTTGTTTAAATATATATATATGTATATATATATATATATTTATAGCTCTATGTGCCCACTGCCCCCCAGCCCCCTCCCCAGCCCCTAGTTTTTCCCCTTGGCTTTCTGTCTGGCAGCCGTGTAGGGCAGCAACGTCTGCGTGCTTTTGTCTGACACTGTTTGGGTGCTGCTGTTCCTTGTGACCCTTCGGGTCTGCTCAGGGGCCAAGGTGGGGCCTGAGCGGCGGCTGGTCACTGGAGAGCGTCTTGGCTTGTAGGGAGCCGGGGAGGGCTTGAGGGGGCCCACGTGGGCCTCTGTACGGGGAGGCTCTGGGGACAGGCCCACCTCCTCCTCTGCCACCTCCTCCTCACCGTCCCCTTCCTCATCGTCACAGCACAGAGCGTGGTAGAGTACTTTGTCGCTGAACCGCACCCTCTCCCGCGTGCCTGGGGTCCGCTGGGGCAGCTGGCCCTTTGTGGGGCCAGCACCGAAGGCCTCCTCACTGGAGGAGTCCGGGGTCTCCACTCGTGGCCCATTGGGGATGGGCACGCCACCATTCATGAGCCGGTAGTCGGGGCCAGCCCCTGGCCGGGTCGACTCTGGGCCGTCCACGGAGTCCGAGGGGGTAGATACATCCAGGAAGGAGCAGAACTCCCAGCTGTCCGAAAGGATGTCAGCTGTCATGAAGTCTAGGTGACCCAGGTCGAAGGGGCCGCCCACGCCCGCCTTGTCACTACTGGAGGTGCTGCTCACAGTGGCCGTGGTCCAGTCGTCTGGCTCCAGTTCAAAGTCGAAGTCTGAGGTTAGCTTATCGATCTGGCTCACCACCTGGCCACGGAAGGAGAGACGAGTGAGGGGGGGCCTAGCATCACGCGGGTGTGAGCGTGCCCCTGTCCCACCCTGCTAGATGCCTGGCTGATGACCCCAGAGGATGGTGACTGGGCTTGAGGTCACAGGTTCGTTTGCCCCAGTGAGGGCCCACGTTGGACGAGGGTGAGGAGAGCCTGTCTGGGCCATTCTCCTATTTTCTAGTCCTCAGTCCCTCCTTCCAGACCCACACCCCATCCACGCACACACCCCTCTCCCCCCAAGCCAGCTGCTGTTCTGGTGCTCAGAGTTCCATCTTCCTTTGATTGAGAGGCGGCCATTTACAGAAGCTGACACTCCAGCCAGGCCACACGGTGGAGAGATGAGCAGACCACGTGATGGATGAGTTGGAGAGGAAATGATACGGGGTGACCACGAGGAAGACTCTGCCCAGGTTTTCCAAAGCATCCTGGACCAGCCTGTGCCGCTGGTCAGTGACTGTCCCCCATGAGTCTCCATCACCGTACCCCCACGTACCCCAGAACCTCCTCCTTCCTTCCCTTTCTTGCCCCCTGATGAGTGGAGATCAACCCTGGCTCGTTGGGGAAGGAATAAGAAAACCCTTCATCCTGGGTCCAGGGCCGCTCATCCCATGCACTCGGGGGGTGGGGGGCAGCTCGGTCACAGAGACCACTGACCCCACCCATCCCACATGAAGCAGCACCCTGCCTCTATAGAGGTGCCCTGCCTCAGGACTCCTCGCCTAGACCCTGTCAGTGCAGAAATCAGGGATGAAGACAGTGAAGGGGGAAAAGGGAGACCCCATCAGAGAGGGCCCAGAATGGGCAGAGTAAGGGAAGGGGGAAACGATTCAGACCAAAAACAAAAACAGCAAAACAACAACAATAGCCAAGCAGAGGGACCAAGAGACCCAAGGACAAAACATACACAGTGCGTCCCCAAGCTCCCGGTGCCTCTCTGGTGTTCTTTCCCTGGGGTCAGAGCAGTGAGGTAATGAATTAACTAAGGAAGCCCCTAGTCCAACAAACTTGTATGAGGATGACTCCTGTCCAGTGATGTGCTAGGTGTCTGGTGAGGGGTGGGGGTGGGGGATGCCCCCAAATGCAAGACAAAAGCAAGGGCATAAACAGTGGGCCAGGAGGTGTATGGGTCAGTGAGAAGTTTACTTGGTTAGGAGTCAGAGGGTCCTACGTGGGTGACCTGATCAGTCATTTTCCCTCCGAGGTCTCAGTTTCTTGATCTGTAAATGGGGAGGTTGGGTGAATGCTTTATTTCCAAGGTTCCTTCCATCTCTGAGATTCTACGACTCTGGGTTTACAGGGATGACTGAGAAGCTGTTTTGGGGTGTCCATGCCTAGGGGTACCCACTCCCCATGGCCCCAGGCCCCGGGGGTGGTGGGATCATTTGGCTGGTGCCTGCAGAACTGGGGGAGTCAAGACACTTGGGTTCTAGATTCAGCTTAGACATTGCTCTGTGTGTCTTTGGGTAAGTCACACAACCTCTCTGGATCTCAAACCTCACTTGCCACCATTTGAATACAATGACTCCAGCGCTGCTATCCTCACCAGGGCCTTCATTGAGGAATGGTGAGAAGGGCAGTAAAGGGGCTCTGTGGGGCACTGGTGATAAAAATGACATCATCTCCCATCCCTGAGCACCAACTAAGCGTTAGGCTTTCCACCCATGAGATCATCACCTCCTGAGCTTCCAGAAATTGCACCCGAGGCACCAGTAACAGGGGGGAGCCGAGATTCCCACCCTCTCCTGCCGCTCCCCTGCAAGACTGCTCACCACCGTGAGGTGCTACTGTGATGTCTGGGCTTGGGCAAGAAATGTGGAGAGGGCCCCACCCTCCAATCCGGCAATCCCTTCTTGTGTCCCCCACCCCCGAGTGACTCCCCCTACCTCAGAGAAGCTCATCTTCCCCAGAAGCCCCTGTTCAACCCAAGCCCCACCTGAGGGGTGGGAGTCCTGGCCCAGAGCAGGGGCTCTCAAACCGGAGTGGGTTGATGCACACCAGAGTTTCTGATTCAGTAGGACCTGGGTGGGGTTTGAGAAGGTGCACATCCAACACGCTTCTGGGTGCTGCTGATCCAGGGGCATACTTTGAGAACCACTGGACTAGGGGTCTGGGGATTTAAGCTGGTAAAGACATAGCACCTCGGAGCATTGCCAGTCTCAGGGGAGGCCCTGAGTGTCTGGGGACAAATTAGGCTCTCCTGATCAAGTTCAGCCTGAGCCTTCTGCTGTGGAAGCATGGGGACACAGCTAATAGAAATGTCATTAAATGACTGGGTGTGACCACACAGGATTGGCTGAGGCCAGGCCAAGCCCAGAAGCTGGGCTCCTAATGCCCGTGAGGAAGACCCAGGGTGCACAGGGCAGGGGCCCTAAAGCTGTCAGGCTTGGACATACTCCTTCCCACCCAAGAACTTCTGGCTGGCCAGCTGCTCAGGCAGCCTTCACATTCAGGCCCTTCCCCTTCTCCATTAGAACACCCTTCTCTGGTTCCATCCTGGGGTGTGGGAGGGACAGGACAGAGGGAGGCTTGGGTTCAAATCCCAAGTCGGCCACATCTTGGCTAAGGAACTTGAAGCAGGTGATTTTCTCTCCCCATGTCTGTTTCCTCCTCTACAAAAATGGGACGGACAATCCTCTCCTCACCAAGGTGACGGGGGTTTAATAGAACGTGATTTAAACTGTAGAATCAGCACAGCCAAGCACTTACGAACCTGGACTCTGGAGTCAGACCTAGCTAGGTGCAACCACCGAGTGGCTGTGTGACCTTGGCCAAATGACCCGGTGTCTCTGTGCCTGCGTCGTCATAAAAGGGAATTCTAGTAGTACCTACTTGACAGGGCTGTTGGGAGTAGTTAATGACATGATGCCCAGAAAGCAGGTAGAACAACAAAGACTATCAATGTCCACTGTGCACCAGTGGGTGAAAGGGTAGAACCAGGCCCCTGGCACCAGGCCCAAGAGCTGATGGGAGTCACTTCTTCACCCACAGAATGGCACTCTGATGGGGACATTTCCAATGCTTGTGGCAGAATAATGGGACCTATTGGGCATTCCAAACCCCAGCACATGGGTGGCACCTATGTTCCCTGCTCTGTCTCCGGACAGAGCAGGAGCAGAAGAGGGTCTAGATGCCAAACGGTAATGAAACTCAAAGGCAAAGCTGGCCCAGACCACTAGGGACAGGCACACCCACTTGATGAATGACATGAGTGAGGACCAGAAAGAGGAATGATGTGCCAAGGGTACCCAGCCTGTATGCAGGGCCTGGGTCAGTCCACAAACCCCACCACCTGTCCCTATACCTCATTTCGTGGGGCCAGTGGGGCGGGCAGAGGACAGGCAGGCCCCATGTTACCTGCCCCTCTGCTTCGGATGCCTTGAAATTTGTGATTTCTCTCTGAGATTTAATAATCATTTTGCCTACATGTAATTTAGGATTGTCTTGGAGGACAGGGAAATAATTATATATACAGAAGGAAAGAGATGGGGAGAGAGCAAACGGAGAGAGAAATGACAGCATAAGAATCACAGAATCCTAGAGCCTCAAAGCCAGAGGACTGGAGTCGCTGTCGGCTTCACCCCTCTCACTGTGCTTGCTGAGGGGGAGACTGGGGGCCAGAAACTTGAAGGAGCAGAGCTGAGACCACAAGTCAGGAGTCCTGACTGCTGGGTCTGGCACCTTAAGAACAAGAATTAGCTGATCTAGAGCGGGCAAGAAGGAACACTAGAAAGGCAGGGCTGAGTGCCGTGACAGACCGGCTGGGGGTTCCAGGCCCCGTCCCAAGGGCGCCCCCAACCTCTGTCCTGCTCTTGGCCTCAGCAACCTCACCCGAACAGCCGCACCCATCTGCTGGCAGCTTCCTGCCCAGCTCCTGCTGCGCGCTGCATTCAGGGCATCTCAGAATCAGCCAACAGGACCGTGTCACCCCTCTGCTTCCAGCACCGCCCTGCTCCCCAAACCCCCGAGTGTCTCAAACACAAACCCCACAACTCTGGCCACAGGGACTTTTCTCTCCAGCAGGCAGCCACCGCTCTGCCAGGCGAGCCTCCCCAGCTCTACCCACTCCACCGAGCCCACTTCGGCCTCTGGGCCTCACCTGGAATGCTCCCTCTTTTTCTATTCACCCCATCTCGCTTCCATCAGGAGTTTTCCCTGATCCTCCGTGGGGAACAGGTTCCCTAGGATAGGCTCTCAAGGCACTCTGCACCTTTCCTTAAAATATTTTCCAATATTTATCACTGCTGCAATTGCATATACATGTATGTTACAGGATTGATGTCTTCCCACTAGACAGTAAGCCCCATGAGGGGTGGGACTGGGAGCATCTTGCCCGCCATGGCACCCCTAGCTTGGCACAGGGGTTGGCACACTCCTCACAAATACAGCCATGGGATGAGTGGATGAGTTGAGACAGGAGGCTGATAAAAACTGTTGGGGCTGCTTTTCTGAGAAGGAGTTGCATGGTCCTATCCTGCCCGCCCCAGCCCTCTCTCCAGCCCCGGCTGAGCCCCCTCTCCAAGGAAAGCACATCTGTGTTCCTTAAGGCCCCAGAGCCAGGACCGAGGACCCAGGAGTCCCAGAACCAGCATCTCCCTCACCTCTGGCCCCTTCCCCTCACTCAACAAGCTGCTACCTCCTCCCCTCCCACCCAGCTCCCCAGGCAGCTGGTTACATAACTGGGGATCTGCATTATTTATGACCACTGATTATTTTTTAATTCTGTGATTATGTTATTTATTGTCTTCGGGGGGGGGGGCCTGTGGAGTGGGGGGTGGGGAGAGGTGACTGTGATTCATGACTCTCATCCTGCAATTTGGCCTAATTGGCCAGGGAGCTTTGTGAATCTGTCCAAAGGAGGAGAACGCAAAGGGAAAGAGGGAGGAAAGGAAGGTGAGGGAAAAAAAAAAAAATAAGAAGAAAAAAATCCGCACAATTCTTGCTGAGCTGCGGGTGATGGCGCTGACCCACTTTGGCACAGCTCCGTGGTCCCCAGCCTCTCCTGCCCCAGCTGCTTCTTGGCTGGGCCACATTCATCTCATGAAAGCCCTTGGCTTTCCATGCCACGTCGTACGCAGCACCTTGCTGATGGGACTGCACGGCTGCCACTGGGCCTGTTCCCCATGCAAATCAGGTGGGGGGACCCTCCGCTGCCACGCCAGGTGGGCCACTGTGCTCCTAAGTTAGGTCCCACCCAAGAGTCAGTGACGACATGACAGTCACCAGCGGTGAACTCCAGGATCACTTTTGAGCCCCCATGCTGAGTGACATCGTGAGGAGAAGGGGGAGGAGGAGGCCAAGTACCTGGTTAAGATACGCTCACCATCTAAGGGGCCAAGGATGAGGGCCCTTCCCCCTGCCCTTGGGGTCCCCCAGCTGGTGAGGAACAGGGAGCCCCATGGGGAGGCAGATTCCCACCCAGAAACACAAGCAGGAGCTTCCTGGAGACGGTGGGGGATTCTCACTGAGGATTAATCTGAATTTCATACCAAGGCCTTTAAGGCTCTGTGTGATCTAGCTCCCGGCTCTCTCTTTGACCTTTCCTCCTGCTTTTCTCCTCCTGGTTCACTCCACTCCAGCCGCCCTGGCTTCCTTGCTGATTCCCAACATGTCGAACTCACTTCCACACTTCCTTCTCAGGACCTTTGCACTGGCTGCTCCCACTGCCCGGAAGGCTCTTCTCCCAGATACCCATTCGTCTTGTACCTTCCTCCCCTTTGGGTCTCCGTTCAAAAGGCATCTTATTGGAGACCCCTTCCCCCCATCACCATCGCTCTCTACCTCTTTCCATGCTGGAAGAGGGCGACACTGCCGTACGGCCGAAGATACTGAAGGGTGCCAGCCAGGAGGCCAGGGTCCTGGCTCTGACCACTCTGATCATGGCTAAGAAGCTGATGTGACTCCAAAAGAACGAGGCCATCCACGGAGTAAGAAGCCGGCCGGTGCAAGAATATCTCCTTAATAATCTCTAAAAGATGTGGAGCTAGTTTGGTGTCCCTCACGGTGCATGTAATTTATACACGGTATCACATTTAATTCTTACAACAACCCTGGGGCAGGTGGGCAGGCATAAGATTCAGTATCCCCATTTGCCAGAAAACAGAAGCCCAGAAAGGTGAAGTAACTTTCCAAAGCTCACACAGCTAGGAAGGGGATGGAGCTTGGATTTGAACCCGAGACGTCTGGCTGTAGAGCCCATGCTCTTGGCCTTAAGGCTGTGCTGCATCTCTATCTAAGTTGAGATTCGCAGAAATTTAAGGAGTTTGGAGAGCCTGCTGGGATCGGCCTGGCGTCCTGGAGTACTGGGGAGCCTAGGAGGGATGAGGGCTAATTAATGATTGACAGTCACATCCCTCTGGAACACAACTTTAGCTTTCAACGCACGTTTACGTTCTTCACCTTACTTAGTCCATGAGGGTACTTTCCTCACCCATGGGACAGAACTTGCTCCCTATCACCTGGGGAGCCAGCGACAGAGCTGCAGCAGGGGTTTGGGAGGGTGAGGGAGGTATGGGAGAGGGAACTCCAAAACCTTTAGGGGTGTGAGTGTTAGCGCCCCGCCCCCCCACCTTGCCACGTGCCAAGCCTCCGATAAACCCTTGCAAGACCACTCTGAGATGTGAATGATCAGCATCCCCATTTCAGAGATGAGTAGACTGAGGCTCAGGGGCCTCAGGAGGAAGTGCTTTAGGGTCTCCCATCTCTCTCTGTGAGTTTCAGGCTTTCTGCTCAAGAGGATGAGGAGGGTTTGCCTTGATCAGTGGTATGTGCTCTCCTGATGACAACCCAGCTGATGAGCGCTGACCCGGTGGTATCTGGGGAAGGGGGTATAATGAGGGAAGAAGTGCCTGCCACCCTCTAGACCTTGGGTCTACCCATGCCCCTGATGGAAAAACGCCACACAAAGGGACTGAGAAGAGCCAGGTAGATCCAGTTTTATAAGCCCCCTTTCAGGATCAAGAGCCAAGATTGCAGGTTCTAGGGAACAGAGAGCTGCAACCCTTTACCCCAAACTAATGCCTGGCACCCCCACCGGGTAACCTCATTCCTGATAAACCCCATCCCACAGGAAGTCAGTTATGGTGTCTCCTCTTCTGCCTGGGCCTCCCAGAGCCTTACCTGCTTTCCCCAACACTTGTTTCTGCCCATCTCCCCATGTCCAGACCCTGCCTGGGGGATGGGGGAGCTCTGAGGCCTGCCCCCCTCCCAGCTGGGTGCCATTGGCAGCGGGCAGGCTGTGGCATACGGGGTAGACGCTGGTTGCCGTAGCAACCTGCCAAAGTCTTGGGTGGAGGCACATGGCCTACAGGGTGTGTAGGGGGAGGGAACTCATCTCTCTCTGTCCTGGCTCAGGCCTCTGGGCTGCACGGCCTGTGACCCTGAAGCTCTGCTGTGCAGGACATGGGGCTGGGTCTATATATGCTGAGAAGGGAGAGAGGGAACATCTAACAGATCTGCAAATAAATCCTAGTGCTTCTGATCTCCCTGCCTCATCCTCGAAAGGGCATCCCCTCAGAGCATCACAGCGCGAGCAGAAGGTGTCATCTCCAGAAGGCCCCTGTCAAAATGCAAAAAGGTGACCCACTAGTCCCCCTGCTCCAGCCTCAGAATAGGCCACGGGAACCTGAGTTCTGGGCTTAGTTCTGCCACTAGTAGGCTCTGTGACTTTGGATAAGCCCCCAGCCCTCTCTGGGCCTCAGTTTCTTCAAACAGAAAATGGACAGGGCTGGTATGGGTGATCTGTGAGATGTCTTTAAGCTCCGGGTGACTACGCTTGGGGAGACAGGAGAGGCAGATCTCAGAAGATGCTCAGTTGAGAGTAGGCTCCGGGCCATAGGACTCCCAGGCTTAGAGTCCATCCTGGCTCTTTTCTGGGTGGGCCTACTGGGGCACAGGTCCCATGCCCCTGCCCAAGACTGAGACTCTGGATGGTTCCCATGGCCCTGACGGACCCACAGGAGCATCTGGAAAAGATGGGGTAGAGAGGGATGAAGGGGAGTTGTAGTCCTTTGGACCAACGAGTTTGGGGGTTGCTCAGGGGCATCTGGTCTTCGACCACAATGCTGATTCTGGGCTGAGGGGACTGCCCTGCCTCACCTCAGTTCTTGTTCCAGCCTCTCCACAACCCCTCTGCTTGGGACACAGCTCCCTTCAAACATGCCCTGCTCCTTGGCTCTCCAGGCCGGAGTGGGTACCCACCATCACCCCCCTCTCCTCAATCCTCCAGGAGCCTCCCTGCACAGCTGGCTGCGGAAAGAATGAACCCATAACTCCCATTCAATCACTCTCTCTGCTGTCTCTGCAGGGGCCCTGGTTACAGGGAGTTGAAATTTGCCTAAAGCCCACCTGGCCGGCTTAATGGCACCCAGTGGGCAAATTCAGGCCAGCGGCCCAGAACGCTGGTCATGCATTTTGGGCTCGAACACAGCCCAAGGGGCAGGGCTGAGGACGTGTGTACCTCATTACCCCAGCGATGTGGGAAGCAGTAATTAAACCGGGCTCCACTTAGACAGAGAGGGACACACATCCCGGGATCTCTCAGCGACTTTTCAGCCTTGGCAAAAACATTCACAACTGTAGACGGGGGTGCATGCCTCTAGACGAGACTCCTGCCCCTGCCAAGGTACCCAGGAACTCTGGTACCCACTAGTGGCCCCCCAGACACATTCCCACCTCAGGGCAGGGCAGGCCTAGCTGGCTTTAACTTTTTCCCGGATCAAGGGCTCTGAGTATCTGTGTGATTTCTGGAGAATGCTCAGAGCTTCTCAGTAGGGCCAGCAACACTCTCTCAGAGCCACCTTCTGAGTAGGTCAGAGTCTGCGAGGCAGATGGTGGGGTCAAAAGCCAGCTTGGGCCCCAGAAGAGTGTCTCCCCACTAAGAGGCTATGGTAGGATTTAGTCTATATTTGTCACCTTGGCAGCCCGGAGGGCTAACCATAGGCCACGGGGCCCACAACACGCTGCCCAAGTCAACTCTGCAACACTGAGGCCCCTCCAGTCCTGGAGTATGGTGAGATTTCTAGCAAAGCAGATTTGGCGAAAGAAGAAGGAAAAGGAAGTCCCCAGCAAAGTGACACAGGTGCACACAGCTGTGAGTACACATACACACTGAAACACGGATGAGCATGTTTTGGTGCCGGGCCCAGGAAAACTGGCCTGGGGTCTGGCCGGCCCCTCACTCACCTCCCTTAGCTCCTTGGCCACCTCCTTGAGCTCCTGCAGGATGCCCTCAAGCTGTCCGATGACCATCTTCATTCGCTGTCGAATCCGCTCCCGCTGGCCACCACTGCTGGGGTCGTCACTGGGCTGCCCGAGGTCCGGGGTGCCCCGAATGTTCATCCTTTACCACGTGGCTGCGGGCCTGCCCATACTCCCCCCAGCCGGGCACACGCTGCGTCTGCCTCCACGGAGCCCCCCTCGGCCAGGCAGAGCTCCACATCTTAACGGCCCCCCAGCCCACCCTGGCCCTGGGTGGCCCTCACCCAGCCCCTGCCCCCTGCCACCCCGCCTCCTCTGCCTCTGGGTGGGGAATGGGACACCCAGAGGAAGACAGAGTCTGACAGAGGGGGTCAAGGTGAGGACACAGGAGAGCAGGGGGAGGGGCCTCGGGTCTCAGGAGTGGCCTCCAGGACTTGAAGTGCCTGAACGTGTGCTGAGCGGATCTCTGGCTGAGCCTGGACACAGAGGCAGGGGGATGACTCTGCAGGGACTAAGGGTAGGAGATGCCCTTGGGATGGGGGAAGGCAGCAGTCATCCCTCACAACTCCTAGGCAGTTGCAAAGCCAGAGGTCTCCTGAGGCAACTGACACCTGCAGAGGGACGGTGGCTGGGGTCTTCCAGATGTGGAGGGGGCTCCAGATGTGGGCAGCTCTGAAAAGGGAGCTGGTCGGAGGAGAAGGGCAGCCCCCTGCAGAGAGAGCAAGCCTGGCGTCAGCCCTCCCAGGCTGCAGCACCAGCCGGCAATGCCGCTGCCTCCCTCCTCTCGCCAGCCTGCACCCTTCGTCGCTGGGGAATTTTTTTCTTTGTGGGGAGGGGTGGTGGAGGCAGATGGTCTACAGCATAGCCCCTCCTCTAGAAGGAAAAGGAGCCCCTGCTTTGGAGGCAGAAGTCCTCAGCCTGCGACGGGGCACCCTGCCCCAGCTCCCCCAGCTCCCCCCGTGCCTCCACTCCCACCCCCCCACCCCCCAGCCAGGCCTGGTCCCGCTGGTTTGCCAGAGGGCCTCTCCAGTCCTTCTGTCCTCCCTCCCAGTGCCCCCAGGTGCCCTCACTCGCAGCGGACCCTCCCTTCCCCAGCCCCGCCTTCCCTCAGAACCCCAGCTCCGCTCCCGGACTCACCAAGGGTGGGAGCACCGGCCTTCCTTCCGAGCAGCGTCGGGGGCCAAGCCCCAGGAGGAGGTTGGGGGGCCCCCCCAAAGGGTCCCTAGGGCGGGCTTCTCTCTCTGGACCCTTCGGCCCCTGGCCTCAGGGAGGTCCTCAGAGCCGCCACGGGAGACATCTGGACGGTGGGAGGGGGCGGGGCCTCCGAGCTCCAAGGAAGGGGGCAGGAAAAATCTCCCCCAACCCCCGCCGGGCTCCGGGTCGGGACCGAGCGAGGGTCCGGTGGGCTTGGGGCTCCGAGGCCACAGGTGACCCGGGCGCAGGGCGACCAAGGCGACGCCGGGCCGGTCCCAGCGCGTGAGCCAAAGTCGGAGGGATCGGAGGGCGCCGGGATCCCCTCAGCCCACGCCCGGCATCCCCCGGGCTCTGCACAGTCCGGGATTCGCTCTGTCCAGTCCAGATCGGCCGGCTCCGGGCTCCGCCGAGGTCTGCCTGCCCTGCCCCGGAGTGAGCGGGCACCGCCGGGCGCCCGGGGCGCGCTCAGCCGGGACCCAGAAGGTCCGCGCTCCGGCACCCGCGGCGCCCGGAGCGGCCGCAACGGTCAGCTCCGCCCGGCCCGGCCCGGCCCGGCCCGGCCGCCCGCCCGCCGGGGGCAAGAACGCTCCCACCGCTCTGTCCGCGGTCGGAAAGGTCCGGAAGCCGCCGGGCCCCGGGGGGAGGGGGGAGGGGCGGTGGCGGCCGCGGGGACCGGGTCCCCGCCGGGCCCGGCCGAGAGCGCGCGAGGCAGGGGGCCCGGCCCGGCTGGGTTCGGCGGCCCGGGCGCGGGCGGGAGCGGCGCCGGGCGGAGCAGAGGAGGCGAGGAGAGCGAGAGGAGGAGGCGAGGCGCCGGCGAGGGAGGGGAGGGGAGGGGAGGGGGCGCGCGGCGGGCCCGGCCCGGCCGGGGCGCTCGGGGCTCGCAGCCTCCGCTCGGCTCCCGCCGCCCCCCGCCCGCTGCCACTCGGCTCGCCTGCCTGCCGGTGGGGCAGACGGGCGCGGGGTCGGGGCTGGGCCTCCCTCCGCTGCCTCGCCCTGCCCTGCCCCGCCGGGCTCCGCGGGGCCTGGGCCCGCTCCCCGAGCGCCGCCGCCGCCGCGCCGCCCGCGCCCCGGCCGCCCCCGGCCCGCCCCGCCGCCCCCCGCCGGACTGGCCGCCCGGGCGGGCGCTGGCTCCCTCAAAGGCCGCCCGGCTCGCTCGGCTCCGCTCGCTCGGCGCTGTCAGAGAAGGGGCCGGCCCTGCGCGCCGGGAGGGAGCTTTTAAAGCGACACACACGCCGCCCAGCGCCGATCGCCGAGCGTGCGAGCCGGGGGGTCTCAGCACCCGGGTGACCGCCGGGGTCCTGCGCTGTCCGGGCTGAGGCGGACTAGCCCGGCGGGACTGTGCCCGACCTCGGGGCGCGGAGGGGCAGCGGGCTGGGGACTTAGCTCTTCCCGCCTTTCCAGGCAACCCTGTTGCCCCTTCCCCCACTGCGGTGCACCCCAAGCGTCTCTTTTGGCTAAAGTTTCCCGCATCCAGACCCTCCCCTTTCTCCTTATCATATCTCAGCCTGCCCCAGAGCTTGCGTTGAGGCAGATTAATTCAGAAAATAGAATACGGACAACCTTTACCGAGCGCCTACTGTGTGCCAAGCTCTGGGCTAGGCACAGTTGGGAGCTGGAGGCTCCGGTGCCGGGGTAGGCGTTAGACACTGATCATTTCTTCGGTTACTCATCCATTTACTCAACATTTATTCAGCGCTTTCTGGGTGCCAGCCCCCATGCTAGACTCTGGGGTCTCAGGAAGGAAAGGCAGCATTTTAGGAAGCTCACAGCTCCTGGGGGCAGTGGGGGCACTCCTGAGTAAGCTGAGAGGTGGTAAATGCAGGACAAATGCAAGTTCTAGAAGAAACGGTAAAGGAGTGGGGAGGGCGGGGAGCAACCCAGGTCAGGGGCTGGCAGGCTCTCTCGGGAGGCAACCTCTGAGCTGCATGGGGAAGGAGAAGTAGGAGTTACCCCGGTGACTGTCAGTGTGGAGGAGGTAGGGATGAGCGCTCTGGCAGGGAGGAGGGTTAGAGCCGAGGCTCAGAGGCAGAAGTGAAGAGAGGGAGGGTTTGACACCCTGGGCCCTTTAGCGATGACCTGTTTAACGGCTCTGTGGACAGTGGATTAGAGGAAGACCAGATCTTGGAGAGACTTGGAGGCCACAGCTGGGCGCTTGGATTTTCTCCTGGGGCAGAGGGGAGGGTGATATTAGGGAGGAACCTGGTCCTGCTTGCCTTCTCAGGAGACCCACTGTGGCATTGTGGATGGGGGAGCTGAGGGCTAGGCCACAGGGAGGGGACCAGTTAGGAGGCTGTTGCATGAATCCAGCCGAGAGAGGAGGGGCCGAGCGGGAGCAGAGACGGAGAGGAGGGGATGCTTTGAAAACAAATTTAGGAGACTAGAACAGGGCTTAGGGACTGGCTGGACTTTGAGAGGGAGGGAGTCCACGATGCCTCTTACAGCTTATGGCTTATAGCTGGGGAGACCGGGTAGATGCTTGTGCTGCCAGTTTTGTCGGAGAACAGAGAGGAAGAACGCATCTGGGGTGAAGATGAAAAGTCCAGTTTGGGACAGGTGGAGACGTCCTGAAGACAGTTGAGTATATGGATCTATGTCTGGCCTTGAGGGTTGTTTTTTTTGTTTAACTGAATCATTATTTGAGGGGATGAGATTAAGCAGGAAGATTGCGTAGACTAGTACTAAAAGCAGTAGGTCCAGGCTGGAGCTTTGGGAAAGAGTCCCTGGAACAGGGACAGTCAGGGAGGTAGGAGGAGAATGAGAGTAGGGTGTCGTGCAGGCCTGGGAGGGCAGGGTTTGGAGGAAGGCATGGTCGGCCTTGTCACAGGCTGTGGAGAGCTGCCGGGAGGGAAGGAATGGAAAGTACCCACTGGCCTTAGGACTTAGGAGGCCACTGGTGATGCGGCAGGGGAAGGTTTTGGGGGTGGGGAGGGAGGAGATGGAAGGTGGTAGGAGCCATATTGTTGGGCACTGGGTGCTGACTGGTTTAGTGAGGAATAGAAGTGAGTCTAGGTGACACTGACAAAAGTTCAGATGACAGGGAAGTAGAGATCTTGAGCTAGAGGTGGAGGAATGATCAAGAGAGGTGGGGCTGGATGGTTGTTTTGAGGCTGGCCCAACAGGGAGACCGAATTCCAGGGACAGCGAAGTGTTAAGGGTACCAATGGTTTCACTTGTTCTCCAAGCTCTCTCAGAGGTGTGTGCACAGGGGTCTTCTGCAAGATTCTGGGTCTTCCAGAAGCGGTGAGGGTGGGAGTCCAGCTGCCTGGGGCGGGGGAGATATTCTCCTGGGGACATGGGGAAAGGAGAGGCCCCAGCAATTATCACTTAAAAAATTGTGGTGAAATACACATGAAATTTACCATCTTAGCCAGGTTTAAGCGCGCAGTTCAGTGACACTAAGTGCATTCACATTGTCGTGCAATGACCACCACCATCCATCTGCAGAACTCTTTTCATCTTGAAAACCTGAAACTCTGAATGCAGTAAACAATAACTACCATTCTATTTTCTGTGCCTACGAATGTGACCGCTCTAGGTACCTCCTAGAACTGGAATCATATAGTCCCACCGACCATTTGCACAGAAGCTATGATGCTAAGACTAGCCAAGATCAAAAATGGGCTGAGCCTGAGGAAAGAGAACAAGCTTCTCTAGCCTGAGGTCCATGGAACCATCTGCCCATGTCCGGAATGGGGGAGATGTGTTTGAACTGTCAGTGTTAGGAGACAGAGAGCTTGGTTTCAGAGGGTAAGATGTGACTGCTTAATACCTAATTGATCTTGGGTCTCATTAATAGAAGTGAGTTGTGTAGAAAAAGGGAGGTGACATTTCTTCTGTCACCTGTGGGGATCAAATATCTAGGACCCCAGTGCACTGGGTGGATCCCTAGGAGGGCAGCCAGGATGGAGGAGAGGAGGGGACTGGTGTAAATGTCCTGTGAAGAAGGGGTGGGCTGGTCAGAGCAGGCTTAAGCAGAGACTTCTCAGAAGATTATAAATCTGATTATAAATCTCCAAAGGGCTGTCACGGGTGAGAGGGAATAACTAGGTTCTGGGTGGTGCTCGGGCTTGCCTTCCTTAGAGTTTGGAGATTAACTCATTCTCTCTTCCCCTCAACCTCCCTGGCTGCCTACCCAGATGTCCCAGCCTTCAGATTTCTGCTTAGATCCATATTCCATCCCCCTGCCATCTCCAGACAGCCTTCCCTAGTCCTTAGTTGGCAGAGAAAAACAGAAGCACTCTTTTGGCCCCTAGCCAAATGTTTCCCAGGATGTTCATTTAATGTGCTGGCTGTGTGACCTTGGGCAAGTCACTTAACCTCTCTGAGCGAGGATAAGGAGCCCATAAACATTTTTATTTTTCCCTATATTGGCTGCCTTGCCAAAGAGGAAAAAAAAAAGTTGTCTTCTAATGTCTCTTTGACTCAGAAAAATAGGGATGATAATGGTACCTACTTTCCAGGGTCATTGTGAGCTTAGAATAAAATAATGCCTGTGGAAGTGCTTGGCCCAATGCCTGGCACCTGGTAGGTACTCCATGGATGGTAGCTGCCATCAGTTCTTCTTAACGGCTTTGTGTCTACAAGCCTTATTTCTTCGGGAGGCTGTGACCTCCCCCAAGATGGTGTCTGTGTCGTGCCCGCCCCTGTCTCTCACACGGACCCATGTAGTGGACTGTGACGGTGGCTTTTACCTCTTCAGCCCGTTTTCCATCATCCCACTTCTGACATCCCCTTCCTTTGGGAAACTCCCCCGTGTTGTCACATAGACCTGGTGGGTTGTCCGTTGCAGAGCCCGCTACTCCCACTTATCCTACCCCATTGCCAGCAGGTGGGCTGCAGGTGTCAAAGAGCCTCATCCTCTAGCACCAGTGATTGGCCCAAGGGGTGGGCACACTACCCAAGCGGAACCAATCAGACTCGTTCCCGGAGATTGATGTGTAGATGCAGGGGGGAGGGAAGCCTTCTTCCTACCAGGATGCAAAGTTTGCTGACAGCCAACTCTCCCACTAACTGGAGGAGCCAAGCCAGGCAACAGAGGGGAGAGGAGTTTAGAGAGCACGCTGGTGGCACTGAGTCCCAATCTTGGCTTTTATGGCCTGGCAGCCTTTCTTTCAGTCCTGGGAGCTGCAACTACATCCTATCCATCTCTAAGAGCCAATAAATCCCTTTATTGTTCCAACCGGTTTCGTTGGGTTTGTGTCTCACACGACCAATAGGAGTCTGACAAACACACTCAGGGAATGCTGACGGATGACTAAGTGATTGGATTCCCGGATAGGGTGGGATGTCAGAGATCCTGCAACCCGAGGGCTGGGAACTGCTGCCGTGTGGCCATGGAAGGGGAGAGTGGGTACTGGAAGGTTTTGCATCAGGCAGACTTGGGTTTCAATTCCAGCTCTGCCATTTACTAGCGGTGTGATCTTGGGGAAGTTACTTACCCTCTCTGAACTTGAGGTTCCTTATCTGCAAAATGGTCAAAGTCATAGAGACTGCATAGGGTTGCCTTGGGGACGGAATGAGATAAGAACAGGAAGCACCAAGCATTGTGCCCCAGGTGGGGGCATGGGAGGCAAGAGCTAGAAAAATGGTAGCTGTTTTTATTAGCCCGCAATCCATTGTGACTGATAGCATAGGACTGAGACTGGCATGCAGGTCAGGAGGAAACCAGGATTCAGTCTGCAGGCTGAATTCTCAAAAAGAGTGGGTCCTGGCACCAGGGAGGCAGAGCCAGAGCCAGAGAGAGCACGTTCAGAGAAAATAGATAATAGAGAAGCTCTCACTTTGGCAGTGGAGTTGGAAGGCCCACATGCTGGCTTTTCTGTTAACCACGTGACTTGCTAAATCTTCCCAAGCCTCGGTTTCCCTTCTTTCTTGGTAGATATCAAGATACCAAGTATCTTGGTAGTTATCTTGAGGGCTAACGCCATGTGACATGTTCAGCACAGGGCTTAGTAAGTGTTCATAAATATTGTTGTCAATATTTGCAGCCTAGGGAAATTTCTGAACACAAAGGTGGGATCGATGGATAATATTATAGGCAAACTTTCCATGAGAAAATCCCCAGGTAAAGGAGTGCCTATATCTGATCTCCTAGGAAAGGCCATTTCGGAATGAGGAGGCGACGACATGTGTTTTTCTGCAGCTGGACAGCGGTGGGGCTCCTATCGAGGAAGCCATGTCTGGGGACATTTCTGTCACCTTCCTGCTCGCTGTAATCTCCCCAGCCAAGGCAAGGTTTTCCAAGGATTTTTGTACACCGGTTGCCTCTTCTTCCTCACTTCCGATCATTCCTTAAACTTCACAGCCTGGTTTCAGCTGTCATTGCATTGTTGAAATCACCCTCACTGAGCAAGACCTTGTGCTTGCTAAGACCAGCAGACCCTCTTTGTCCCCTGTCCAAGGTGATCGTTTTGTGGTCCCGACCCTGATAACTGGGGCACCCTCTACTCTATAGCATCATAGCTCATTTTCTCCTGGTTCTCTTCCTACCTCTCTGAGTGCTGCTTCTGAGTTGGCTTCAAGGATTCTTCTTCCTCTGGTCCCTGGGATGTTGGTGATCCGTGAGGATTCTCACTAGGACTCTCTTCTCACTCTGTACACTTTCCCCAAGGGAAGTCTGCCACACTCCCTAAAGGTTCTTGACTTCCAATTGGCTATTTCCAGAAGAGACTATTCCAGAACTTCAGACCGTATTGCCACCTGCCTGCTAGACATTTCCATGAGGATGTCATGCAGGCACCTTAACTCAGTGTGCCCAGGCCAGAACCCATTGTCTTTCCCACCCCCAAATGTACCCCCTCTTATCTCCCCCATCTCGGACGATGGCGCCACCCTCCAGCCTTCCACATAAGCTGGAAACTTGTGATCATCTTACACTCTTGCTTTCCTATATCCAACTGGGCATTAAGTGCTGTTCATTCCACCCTCTTAAAATTGTGTAGACAGGTTTCTTCTCTCTACTGATGACCAGGCCCTGTCTTGGACCCACTGGCCCCTGCATTAGCTGATAGCCAACTAATGGATCTGCCAACCTTCAGATTTATTCTGCGGAGTCCACTGTTGCTGGAATCAGCCCCCCCCCCTTTTTTTTAATGTTTATTTATTTTTGTGAGAGAGAGACAGAGCACGAGCAGGGGAGGGGCAGAGAGAGAGGGAGACACAGAATCTGAAGCAGGCTCCGGGCTCGGAGCTGTCAGCACAGAGCCCGACGCGGGGCTCGAACTCACAGATCACGACATCATGACCTGAGTTGAAGTCGGAAGCTGAACAGACCCAGCCACGCAGGCGCCCCGTCTGACATCAGCTTTCTGATCTACCTGTTTATGACCCTCCATGGCTTCCCCATTCCTACAAGGAAAATCCGGTGTCCTTAGTTTGGCATTCTGCTCTTTTCAAGAGTTGGCCCTTGTCTGTCTCCGCAACCTCCTCTCTGTGGCCTCTTGCTCCCATAGCTTCTGCCAGGAGGAGCTACTCGCAGCTCTTCAACACACTAGCCAATACACCCGCTCTCCTCTTTGGGTGGAATGCTTGCCTTCTTCTTCTCCTGGAGACCAACCGCCAGAACCTCCCGACATATTCTCGCCGTGCGTGAGGTCCCTCCTCCGCACCACCACAGAGCCCTTGTCCACTGCAAGTGCGGCACTTGCCACACTACACTGTCACTGTGAGTCCGACCCTCCCCCACCGGACCACGAGCTGCTGGAGAGCAGATACCTCCGTGTCCTCGACGTCCAGCAGAGTCTGCTGTAGTGACTTCTCAAGCCATGTTTCGTGAATATGGAATCTCTACAATGCTTATTTGTCTTACATCTTCATGAAACAAAATAGCTTTAAGGTGACCTGGGATGGAAAAAGCTGGAAAGAAGGAACAGGGCACATAACTCAGGCCCCCCCCCCCCCCCCGCCCAGGCCCCAGTGCACATTCCAAGCCTTCACACCCCTCCCTCCCCTGAACCTTTGACACCCAGACCCCGCTAACAGCATTAGTCTGCCAACAGCATGAGCAAGCTGTGTTGTTATCATCCCCTCCTGTCTTCTGGGGAGTCTTATGTTATCCATTACCCCTCACTCTCTGCTCTCCTGTCAGTGAAATCACCGTCCACCCCCCTGCCCCCCGCCTCTTTCTCCTGGTTTCTGTCCATCAGCATTTAAACCTGCTTTCTAAACTCTTCTGTCTTAAAAGTAAGATCCCACTTCCCTCTCCAAGCACTGGCTCGACTTTCCTCTGTCCACAGCCAGACTTAGCCCAAGAGCCGTCTCTTCCCCAAGATGCCCTGCCTCTTCTTCCCCAGCCCCCGCTGATTCTCCCTCCCTTAGCGATCTGACACCTGCTTGTACCGCTCGTCGAGTGAAATGCTAAGGTCACCGGTGACCTCCAAGACACCCCACCCCGGGTCCTGATCTGACTTGTCTTCCCACTGCATTCAGTTAGTTAACCACCTCTTTAGTCAGCCCCCTCTTTGCCCTCAACTTCAGGGGCACCAAGCCTTCCCGGATTTCTGCTGGCTGAGTGTTCACCCCTGGCTCTCAGCTGCCTCCGCCGCTTTCCCCCCTGCCCTGTCGGAGCACTGGAGTTGCCCCAGGCTCAGCTTTACGTCGAACTGTTCATCCTCAACCCTCATCCTACCCCCTCCGTCCTGTCCTGCCCCCCCCCGTCTAGTGGTCGCTGATGCCACCGACAAGGCTCCTCATCCCCGAAACGCATCTCCAGCCCAGATTCTCTCCAGGTTCCAGACTCGTGAGATCCTCTGCCTCCCGGGGAGCTCAGATTCAAAACTAAACCCGGGATATTTCTGACACAAGCCCCCCGCCCCCACCCCTGCGCAACCCCGATCCCATATCTCTGCGGCTCTCACAGAAACTCTGGAATTTTTTGTACCTTCCTGTCTCCACCCCCCACATCAAATCCACCTCTGCTCATTCTGCCTCCTGCATATTTCCCCTGTCTCCATTCTCTGCTGCCACCCCCTTTGTCTGAGACACCATCATCTCTCCACCAGACAATGAAATCCACCCCCTACCACGTGCTCACTGGTCCTTTCAAGGCATTAGCCCCATAGTGCCAAAAGGATCGCAAAACACTGAGTCGGATAGATCATTCCCCTGCTTAAAATCGTCACGTGTTTCACATCTCCCTGAAATCCCCAATTTGTAGGGCGCCCATGAGCCCCTGGGTGGTCTGGACCCTGCAGCTCTCTCAGCTACTCTCCCCGCTTCCTGTTACTCCCGCACATCAGCCACACTGACCTTCGTTCAGCACCCTGGATGCACATGTTATGTGTCTTGCCTCTAGTCTGTGGCACATGCTGTTCCCTCTGCCCCAGGGGCACTCTTCCTCCGTCTCCATCCAGCTAACTTCCATTCATCCTTCAGGTCCTGGCTTCAATTTCAATCCTTCCCAGGACTCTCCCCCAGACTATGCCCCCAGTTATTTGTAATAATGTGATGTCTGGATTCCCCGTGAGACTGCACGTACACCCTTTTGACGGCCTACAATGCAAGTGCTCAGCAGATACTGACGGACAACGGAGGAAGTTCAGAGTGGTTAAGCAACTTGCTGGAGGTCACACAGCCTCTGCCATGGGACCTCACAACACACAGATTCCTTCGATCAAAACAGTGGTCTCACCTTGTCCTCGCTGCCCGATCATTGGCAGAGCCTCGAGCCTCCACAGCAGAGGCTACGCTGTGCCCCGGTGCTCCCAATCGGTGTCTGGCCCGTGCCAAGGATGGCTGACTCCCTGCTGATGCGCCTTCGAGTTTTTTCCCAGCCCTGCCTTCCTACCCGGCACCAGTTTCCTTCTACGGCGCCGCTATGGGTTGAGCCTTCTTTTCATTTTCGTCCTGAGTTAACTCTTCAAGAGAAACTTTTACTAAAAAAAGGAAAAAAAAAGATAAATGAGTGAATAGTAATTGGGAGAAGCAAAAACAAAGTAAGACCCAAAATATAAAACACAAGAGCCCAGAAAATGGTTGAGACAAAGAGGTTCGGCTCCGTGTGGTCTGTGTGGGCTGAGGTCTTACGGATCACTATCCTTTTGGTCCTCGGGCCCGTACTCCCACCCTTTTCCTGTAGTCTGGGCTCAGTCCTGGTTGGGGGGGGCACTCCCCTGGGCGCAGTCACCACCCCTCTGGCTGACAAATCTGCGGGAAACACTTCTAAGGGGGTTGGGGCCTCCCATGATGGGGAAACAGAGGCCCAGAAGGAGTTAGGAGGAGTGGAGAGTGGGCTTCTGTGTTCGTTCCACAGGCCCAGATTACACCTGTGTTGGCCGAGCCCGTCTGCACACCCCACCCCACCCCTTCAGGGGCTGGCACTGGATGACTTGGGGGTAAGGGTGGTGGGAGCCGAACTGCCAGAGTCAAGCTGGCAAGGCTGAGCCTGAACGCAGGAGGAAGGGAGGGGCCGACGGGGCCGGGGCAGGACAGAACAGCAGGTTCTTGTCAAACACACAATTTAATTCTGAGGCTGTATCCCCCGTGCCTGAGAGATTTTCGGCTTGCAATAGTGTCATTTACAGATGGATTTGCAGCGGCGAATTACAAGTTTGTAAGCAACAGCTTCTCTGACGCCTCGAAGAAAAAAAAAAAGCCTTATCCCTTTGCAAATTATAAATTCATAACTAACAGTGTTATCCAACTGAATGCAAAACAAATTCATTACCAGCTACATTATTCCACTGAATACCAAGTGAATGAACCGCACAGGGTTTTGTGCGGATTAGGGACATGGCAGGAGATGGGGCCAAAACAGCCCTCCCCCAGTTCCTCTTTTTTGTGTCCCTTCAGGCCCACCTCAAGCTAACCCCAAACGGAGGCAGAACTGGCTGGATAAAAGGAGGCTGGAGGCTACGGTGGTGATGGTGATCTTCCAAAACACAGCCACGCTGCTGGTACGTGTGTGCATCTTTTGTGTGATTATTGAAATTGTCGTATGTGTTATCTTAAGATAGCATGCTGTGAATGCCTAAGTCCTTGTGTTGCGGGACACCCCCTGTAAAAGGGGGTCATTCCTATTGTTAACCACACAGGAAGATGTGGGTCCTCTGAGCAGATATCAGACTGAGAAAACAGACCCAAGTTCAGACACAGGATTGGGAATTCCTTGTATCTCCCCAGAATGTTACTCTCGGGACCAGGTTCCAAGGTACTGAACATCTGGATGGATGGTCCTGGGCGGGGGTGGGGGGCGCGTCAAGACTGTGCCCACAATGTGCAGGCACTTTGGGGGTCTGTGGTGGGGGGTGTGGGCCATTCTTTTAAACTCAGGTGATCCAGGGGCGCCTGGGTGGCGCAGTCGGTTAAGCGTCCGACTTCAGCCAGGTCACGATCTCACGGTCCGTGAGTTCGAGCCCCGCGTCGGGCTCTGGGCTGATGGCTCAGAGCCTGGAGCCTGTTTCCGATTCTGTGTCTCCCACTCTCTCTGCCCCTCCCCCGTTCATGCTCTGTCTCTCTCTGTCCCAAAAATAAATAAACGTTGAAAAAAAAAAATTTAAACTCAGGTGATCTGGTTCCGGACTCTCTGGTGTATTCCCAATGTGTGGTTCCTGAAATTTACATTTTTTTCATTAATGTTTATTTTAGAAAATCGGAAAATACAAATAAACAAAACTAAATCATGCGGGTACTATCCCATCATATACCCCACCAGAAACAACCACTTGGGGTGGATCAGACCTGAAATTGGGCTCCTTCTCCAAGTCCATTCTGAATGAATGGAAAACTTGGAAGCTGACGACATATCTGATGTGGGAGAGAAGAGGAAGTAGCCCATATGCAGCTATGCAAGCAGAGGCCAGGGACCCCCCCAAAAGTCTTCTATCCCCCCCAAATGGCCAGGGAATTTTCCTGGTACACATGTCCCATCTCCTCCAGGCCAACTGCCCTATCTCTCTCCCTTCTCTGATCACTGTGTGTTTCTCTGCTATCCTCCTTAGGAGCCAAATGACTTCCTCTCCTTGTCTCATGCTGAGTGGTTTGCGACCATCATCTGATTAAACAGTTGACCAAGCTATTTTTTTTTTTCTAAACAAAGACAGTTTCCTGTCCAAGAAGAATTTGGTGCCAACTGTGAAGATAAACTATCTTCACTCTGTTTCACGAACACGTTTATATTTTTCAGAACTAGGGGGCTATTCTACAAATGCTGATATCAAACCTGCTTTTGTTCACGAACAATGCAGAGTTAGCATATTTTACGTCCTGAGATAAATCTATATTTTCTGTTTTAATGGCTGCATATTAATCCATGTGAGTTTTTAAAAGCCATCTCTTTTTTTCTTTTTACATTTAGACTGTTTCCAGTTTTTGCTATTATAACACCCACACATCATCCTTGCACATTTATCTAATTATTTCCTTAGGTTGGGTTCTTAGAAGTAAAATTTCTGAGAATGCACTTTCCAAGGGCTTTTGTCGTGTCACTGAACGAGTCTTCAGAAAGTTTGTGCTGATTTCTACTCTCTGCAGCCGCTCATATTATGGCCCCTTTACTGTCAGTGTTCTAGCTATGTCTCAGTCATGCCCTGAGGTCCTACAGAAAGAGCCCCCATGCCCCACTTCGGTGACAGCAATGGCAACCAGGGAGCAAGAATGAGGGGCCATGTGACCCAGCTGCCCCTCCCTATATGGATTCTTCCATGGCCACCATGGAGGGATTTGAAATTGACTGACTGATCGAACCACTGATCCCATGAAGGAAAACGTTGCATCCCTCCAAATGGTGGTGACGATCACGAGTCCAGCCTAGTGCTGGTAATGATAAGTGGTCATGCAGTGAAGACATGGGTGGTGACAGAGAACGGTGGAGGTGAGAGGGGGTGCGGCATTGTGAGGAGACGGTGCGGGGGCGTGGGGGAGCACTGAGAGCTAGAAGGCAATCACGGTGGTGGCGATGGTGGCCGTGGTGATGGTGGTGGCAGGGAAGGGAGTCCAATGGTGGTGGCCGTGGTGGTGGAGGGTTAGCGACGTCCCTGCGGTGATGTGGGGTGTTGTGGAAATGGTACAAGTGATGATAAAAATGTAATATGGGATTACACAGACATCATAGGAGGGAGAGGTTGTCTCAGGCTTGGGGAACAGTGTGATTAAAAGAAGCAGCCTGAGTCTAGCGCCAAGAAAAGGGAGGAGATCTACTGGCCGACAGGACGGTTGGGGAGAAATTTCATGGCGATGGGTGCTGGGGAGGGTCTTGAAAGTGGCAAGAGAAATTTGGGCTCCCGGAGGGCAGCCGAGAGACTTTGGGGATCCTGGGAGGAAGACGGGCCAGAGTTGACTTGTGTGCAGAACAGAGGTGGAGAGGAGGAGCTGAGCTGTCGGCCCCACTGCTGACCTCTGAGGGGAGCAGTAGGTGCCCTGGGCCCTCTCGAGTGCCGGCGAGCATCCACGGTCTGTTGGAGCATGCGGGAAGAAGGGCTAAAGGGTCTGTGGCACCAACCCTGACCCCTGCCACTCCTGTGTCAGCCCCAACCAGCGATCCCCACTCTCACCTTTGGCCGAGGGGGAGAAATGTCTGGAACAGTGGTCTGGCTCCCCCTCTCTTCTCCCACAGCGGCCCCCACCACCACCTGGGTCTGATAGATGAGCATTTACTTGGTAGCGTTGCCTGGGAAGAGCCCTTTCGCACTTCTCCGGATGTAGCACGGAGCCTGCTTTGACACGTGTGCAAAGATGCGGGATTCTTTCTTTCTGGGCAAGGATGCCTGAAAATGTTCAGGGATACAGAAGGCTTGTGTCTGAGCAGCCAGCATCCTGGGTATCAAGGGGTTAATCCATCCCTGAGGATGGGGCGCAATCTCTCCCCTCACCCTGCATGCTGTCCTCCTCACTCTGACACGGAAGCCACCGGAGCCAAGCGGGTGCTCTCTTGGGGACAGGGAGAAACACTTTTTCCCTCCCATTTTAATGATACTGGTGACCTCACAAGGTTTCCATGGTGACAAGACCAAGGAGCCAGGGGGACGTGGTGAATTAGGCCAGACAAACCCACCCCGTAGAATCTTCTTCCTGATACCGGGCTTCGGAAGTGGACTCTAATCTATGAGCTTGCAGAAGAGGGAAGGGTGGGGAGTGGGGCACAAAGGCAAAGCTTGCAAAAGAACTCTGTGCCCTCCTTCCCTTTCTATGCTCCACCCTTTGTCCTCTGCCTAAAAAGGTCCCTTCCTGGAGGGCATGGTGCTGAGTGTGGCCTCTCACAGCCAGACCTGGACGGTTACTGAGCACTGATAGGAGGGCAGTTCTGATCCCCAGTGCAGGAAGCATTAACAGGGTAATTCTAGGCACCAAGGTAGATGAGGTGACTGAGGGAGGTGGGAAACAGAGCAGAGAAGTAGGTTTGCAAGGGGAGGAGATTAGCATCTGGTGAAGAATTGGGGGCTGCTGCCTAAAGCTCAGTTTTCTTTTCTTTTTTTTTTAAATTTTTTAATGTTTATGTATCTTTGAGAGGGAGAGAGACAGAGCTCCATCAGGGAAGGGGCAGAGAGAGAGGGAGACACAGAATCTGAAGCAGGCTCCAGGCTCTAGCTGACAGCACAGAGCCTGATGCAGGGCACGAGCCCACAAACCATGAGGTCATAACCCGAGCCGAAATCAGATGCTTAACTGACTGAGTCACCTAAGGCACCCCTAAAGCTCAGTTTTCTAAGGGGCAGACAGGGGCCAGTGCCTTAGAATACAGCCTGTGGATGTGGAATCCAAGTGATCCAGGTGTAAATAACACCTATGCCCTGTGGTTGTGGATTTCACGGGACATCACAGTTAAAGCACCTAGCAGGTGCTTGATATATATTTTGCTGCCCTTTCCCTCCTCCCAACCATGGGGCCACCACAGCTTCCTGAGGGGTTTGAAGCACCACATTGCCTCTCATTAATTTCTTGTTTTCAAGCACTGAATAATTCAGTCTTTACCTAGTACAGTGACTAAAATGCCCCTATCTGTTGTCCTAGGGTCGAAAATTTCACCACGGAAGCTCCACTGCTTTGCACCAAACCTCCCTGTAAATGGCAACTCTCTCATCTGAGAGGAGACTGTCCTATCCTTGGACCCCGGACAGGGGCGGTAGTGCTGAGGGATGGGGACAGTGGTTTTTTTAAAAGTGTAGATGGAGTCTGTAAATGAGGGCAAAAGAGAGAGAAAGCAGGCAAGAGAGTTTGCTACCCTGAAATGTTGGCCAGTAGTCATGCCTTTGGCTGTGGGATTTCTCCGAGGGCGAGTGATGGAAAACGCAGAGATTACCCAACATCCGAGAGGAGCCACACAGGGATATCATGCCATACTCACACCACGGAAAATGGAAGAGCAAACTACAAGCTTTACTTTCTGAGACTAGGTCCTAGAAGCCAGATGGCCTGTGTCAGATACACCAGCAGTTCTGCTGGGTGCCTCCAGGGGAATCATGCTACCTCAAGCAAGACAGGGCCCAGTTGCTAGGAGTCTGGAGGCAGGGAGCTGGGGAGTGAGCCCCTTGGCATCAGAGTGGAGCTTGGAGGTTGGTTGGGTATGTCTCTTTGCCTTGACAGGTTCTCTTGGAAAGGCAGCTTTAATGAATCCTGAAGCACAATTTGCAATCAGCCCATCAAATGTTCAGAAACACTCTTTTAGCTAGAATCTCACTTGCTGGGAGTCAGTGGCCTGTAGTGGGTATAGATTCTGCATCAGTGTCTGCAGCCCTCTACCCCGTATCCGGTGCAGCCTGGATCCCCCGGTGGGCGAGTCCTGCCCCTCGGTGAGTCCAGGTTCACCGAACCATTGGGAACTACCTGGGTCTCACTGTGCCGAGCTGCCATCTGCCAGGGCCGCGGGAATCGGGCCCAAAGGCCTGGGGTCTTCTGCTAACAGGGCAGCTTCCGGCCCAAGCCCACCAGGTGCGAGCCCTGCTGGATGCTCCGGGACACCCTCCTCTTCCTCCTTTCTCTGCTCTCTCCATCTCCGCCCTGTGTCCCATCTCCCTTTGTCCCAGCCAGGTCCCTGGTGCTTGGAGCTTATTCTTGAACTTTGAGTGCCCTTGGGCTGATTTATCGCTCCATTTGCTCACGCTCGAGGAATCACTGAAGAATTCGTGAGGTGGGGGGGGGGGCAGGGCAGTGGGCGGAGGGTGTTGCGTGGGTGAAATAGGTGAAGGGGATTAAGAGTACACTTGTCTTGATTAGCACTGAGTAATATGTAGAACCGTTGAATGGCTGTATGTTACACGTGAAATGAAGATAACACTGCATGTTAACTGCACAAGAATTGAAAAACAGAAACAAAACCCAAAACCTCATGTTGGGAATTTGTTTTCTTTTCCCTTTTCCATTTTCTAACTGGATTTTGCTAGCGTATTTATTGATACTGGCCATCTTCCTGACCTCTTTCATAGTCTCTTACTGGTTTTTCAGTCTATCCTCTGGAGTGTTCTGGATAAACAATCACATCATGAACAAATAAGGATAGCCGTTTCTCCTTCCTGAGTGTTATGCTTCTTTTTATTTGTATTTTTAACGTACTCTTGCGTTGGCTAGAACTTCTAGAACGATGCAAACTAATTGTGGCAGCAGCAGGCATTCTTGTGCCACTCCGGCTTAAACATGAATACCTCTCGCTGGTGTTTTATTGCCAAGAATGTTGTTGACGTTAGGTTGAGGACAGATGTTTTTCATCACGTCAAGGAAATGTTCTTTTGTTTTTATTTCACGAAAGAGTTTTCACAGGATGGATGTTCAGCTCTGTCAAATGTGTTTGGGGTTTCTGTTAAGATCGTCAGGTAACTTTTCCCTTTCTGGTAAGTGACATGATTAATTACATGGACTGATTTCCTGATATGTGATCATTTTCACCCCGCTGCATTTCTAACATGGCTATCTGTGGAATAGGGGCGGAGATCTGTTGCCCAAGAGGAGTCTGGGCTGAATAGCAGCTCTATATGCTGCTCTGAGTTCCAGGGCTGTGAGCAAGCTTTGCCCCCGCCCCCGCCCCCTAATCCAGGACATAATCTCATGCAGGCCCCTGGGATGTCTAGGGGCTTGAGCCACAGCTCTGGAGATCTGGGGTGTCGGCTGATCGCAGAGTGATCTTTGAAAGGCCAGGCAGATCAAATGACTCCCTTCAGTGGCTCCCCATGGCCTTCAGCAGAAAATCCAAGCTTCTAGGCACATTGCCCGGGCCTCTTACAACTGGCCTTTGTCCAGCGCCACCCCCCTGCCCACCATCTTTTCCACCTTCTGCCCTCTAACCGCGTGGAAATCCCGGCAGGTGGCAAACCTGTCACCTTCTGTGCCTCTGGGCCCTCTCACACACTGTTCCCTTTGCGTGGAATGTCCTTCCCCAGGGAGGGCTCATCAGTCCCTGGTCCAGGGAACCTTCCTGACCCAGCCTGCTGGGTGCCACAGCCGATGAGTTCACTACGTCTTTTGTACTTTCCAGGCAGAAGGTAGTTCTGTGTGTACCTTTATCTCCAGGAGCCCCAGCAAGGGTCCCTCTCCCAGCCCGGCGCCTGCCCTACAACAAGTGTTGCTCTGCCAGCCCCACGTCAGACACACTCTGAACACATCCATGAACACAGTCAAGTGTTCATACTCACGAGTGCACCCTGCTTGGGCCCCCGCCCCACCTGTGACCCCCAGGGCTCACTGTCCTCACTCCAACAGCTAAGTGTGTACAGAGGCTCACGGGCGGCTACAGCTCCCTGGAGCCTCTTTAAAAAATGCAGTCGGCCTTGTTTCCTCTTCATAAACAACGACTTAGCACAGCATCGGGCCCCATGGGACAGTGTTCCCCCCAAAGCTGCTGCCATTGGAGACGCGGGAGGGGAGGCCAAGTGGGCCCAAGAGGGACCAGATGACTGGGGATCCATGGGAGGGAGCAAGCAGGAGGGGCTTTGATGGGCTGTGTCCCCCTGGGTTTCCTGCGCAGCCCAGATGCCGGCGCCTGAGCCGGGCCTCGGCAACAGCTCTGCCTGGTCTTTTCCATTGGGTCTCAGGCTCTCCCCTGGCCCCCCCGGGGTGTCCTCAGCCCCTCCGGAAGAGGATTCATTTTCAACTCCCTGCCTTCCTCCAGTCACCAGGTGACCTCTGGGAACAAGCTGATGTCAAATGGAAGGCTACTAAGCCTGGGGTCGGGTAGGGGTAGCTCACATCTACCCCTCTCTTTTGTCCCCGTCTACGCCCTTCCCCCAACCCCAGCAATCCTAAATTACACAACACATCCCTGGATAAGGATCTAATGAGAGATCAAGTGACATGGCCTAAAGGGCATTGGGGTCAGGTTGTGGAGTCAGGCAGACCTGGCTTCAAATTCCAGCTTCACCTCTTGCTAGCTGTGTGATCTTGGGCACATTGCTTAACCTCTCTGAGCCTCAATTTCTTTATCTGTGGAACAATGCCCACCTACAGAGCCGTTGTGAGGATTAAGTGAAATGACTGACTGACTGACTGTAAAGCACTCAGCACCATGTCTGACATATAATAATAGGAAGTCAACTAAGGGCAGCTGATGTTATAAATTACAGGTCGGAGCAGGCTGGGCACAGCTTCACCTGACACAGCCTTGTCTCCCATTGGTGGGTGGAGAAACCGAGACCCAGAGAGAGCAGGACATCACGCTGCCGAAACACTCAGCCGGGGCTTGTGTCTGTTGAGGAGCCTTTCGCCATAATTTCGATCCCAAAGGCCTCGCTGCCTGCAGTCTTGGATCTTGGGCTCTGCCCTACAAACATCCTGGCAGACCTGTTTATTCAATAAACCTTTGCATTGTGCTTGCTAAGTACCCAGCAGAGTTAGAGGCCCTTTATGTATATTAACTTTCTCTTATTTTTATCCCCATTTTACAGATGAGGGAACGGACCAGTTCGCACTTGCCCGAGGTCGCCCCGCCCTCCGGTGACACAGCCACCTTCTGTCGGCCGGGACACTCCACCGACCAGGCTCCCACCCTCAGGCGAGCGCAGACCAGGCTCCGGAGTGGGATCAGGAAGGGCACCGGGGACATCTGAACCTGTCTTGTCCCACATTCAAAGCTGGGGTGGAGGAGGCATGCTTGGGGGCTTGAGCCTGTGACTGAGCATGATGGGGACATCAGCTTCGCCCTCCAAATGCCCATCACCGGATGCCACATCTCGGGCCACAGCAGGTATTTCCCTGGAGAGAGGACAGTGCAAACTTGGAAGAGGAGAGCTCTTTATTATTCAGAATAACCACACTATTTAATTTACTATTAATAATAGCTCTTGAGTCAACCTTCTCCTGAAGAGAAATGAGAACTGAAAGAATGGCCCTGTCTTCCCTCCCCCCTCCCCTCTCCCTCCCCGCCTGCCTCCCTTCCTTAGAATACTGGGAACTCAGTCACGAACGATTGTGTTGTGCCGTTTGGGGGTTTGCAGTGGGAGGACTGAGGCCCAGCGGTGAACCTCTTACCTTCCTCCCTGAACAGCCCTGCTCTGCTGGTCCTCTGTGGGGACCATGGAGGCGTCGTGGGGCCGTGGAGGGGTCGTGGGGCCGTGGAGGCCACCACCCCTCTGCTGTCAGAATTCCGGAGGGAGAGTATGGCTTCTGTCCTCTTAGACTGAGCCAAGGGAAGAGGCCAGGGGGCTGTGTTCCAGCTGAAGCAAAGGCAGATGTGGACCCAGCAATCCTTGTCTTAGCGCTGCTGGGGGCCATGTGGGCCATAGGTTGGGATGAGGGATCAGTGATGCCAGGATCCTTTCAGGGCCCCATCCTCTGCCCTCTGCATCCAGTGGAGGTGCAGTGTCAGAAGGAGCACACCCGCAGAGGAGCAGAGCCAGGGAGGAGACCAGAACCCGTGCCAGAGGAGTGTGTGACTTGGAGTTCAGAAGACCCAGGGGGACCTGAGAACTGCCTTCAAGGAAGCAGAGGGATTTGTTTTCTCGACTGTAAGTCTCCACTGAGGGCTACTCTGCCAGGTGCTGGGAGTGTATGGCCCCAGTCCCTGTGGGGGTCCCAGAGTGGCAGAGGCGGTGGGCAGGAACATGTTATGTTTATAACTAATGCTGCTGCAGGGAATGCTTTAGGGACGGGGCCACGTCGTCCTGATGGGAGTTGTAGGAGACAATCAATTGGCCTGATTCGGAGCTAGGGGGTTTGCTGGCTCCCTGAGGCAAGGATGCAAAGACTCCTCTGGAGTTGAGTTTGGCCCTTCGGTGTTTATTCAAGATGGCACCCGGGCTCCTGGGCACCCATTGTCCTTGACTCTGCTTCCTGAATTAGGGCCCCTGTGTGGCCTGGGCGGGGGACGAGTGGCCCACTGGGCTGACCTCCCAGAAGGCAGGGGTTGCGTTTTCCCTTTCTTCTAACTACCCAGAGCTAGAAGACCATGGTTGTCCATGGGTTGTGGGTTGAAGGTCCCGGGCAGTACAGCAGCATTCTGTCCCCCTTCCTTGAGAGATAGATAGCCGTCAGCTTCCTCTCCTCTCCCGTCCCCCTCTTCATGTGGGCTGAGTCCTAGACATCTTTAGGTGATTGAAGACTGCTTTGTAACACTGCCACGGGGTGGATTCAGACTTGTTGATGTGATACTTGAGCTTTCTTAGTCTGCCAGAGCTGAGTTCCACGTACCTGCACACACACACACACACACACACACACACACACTCCTTAACACGAATACATGCCGGCTCTCATTGTGAGGGCCCCACTCTTTATTCAAGCAGCGGTCTCGGGTGTCTGAATGGATGCTTGAAGACTCCCTCTTTGCAATTAACACGCTGCTGCAGTATTATTAGCCTCTGATAGGCAGGTCTGCCTTTGCCAGAGACTATAAATATGTGGGGCCAATGACTCAGCAAATCTGTTGCTATTTTTCTTGCAGATCCGTGTGGATCTGTCTGTGTACACGATGGCCCCCTCTCCCAGCAGCTCCCATGGCTTGTATCCATGGAAACGCAATCCTCCCAACTACAGTACTCTGGCTGACAAACACCGGGAGTCTCCCCAGCCCCCTACCCACTTTGGAGAGGGAACGTGGACCTGGAGAGCTCCCGGTGAGCAAGAGGGTGGCCCCGATGGAGGAGGTGCCACTTTCTCAGTTGCTTTGAAGGTCTAGGCAAGGCTGGCCTCTAACCGCCCTACCCCCGCAACTGGTCTGTGGTCGCGGCTCTGTCACCTGTTCAAGGCAAGTGGCCTGGTGAGGGAGCCCTTCCTGAGGCCGGGGCCCTCATGGGAGGGAGATTGGCAGGGCAGTTCCTGAGAGCCGTGGGTAGTGTGGCAGGCCTGCTGCCCTTGGCAGTGGTGGGCGGGGGGGGGGGGGGTGGGCAACAGCCACTGGGAGAAGGAAACTGGGAAGAAGGGGAAGGGGCAGTGACTATGAGAGGGGGAAGCAGATCATATTTGGTATAAAACCTTGGGGCATGGGGTTCTGTCTCTTGACCTTGACTTGGTCAAGCAAAACCTGTGGGATGGATGAAAGAGCATGAGCTCTGGAAGTCCTTCCTCCTTCCTTTCCTTCCACAAATATTTACATCTTCTTACTCCGTGCCAGGCCCTGTGCTGGGCATGGGGGTGCAGAGATGAATTGAAACGAGAGCCTTGTCCTTGAGGACTACGGTCGGGGAGGAGCAGACAGACTCAACACCAGATCAGGGAGCTCAGGTGTTCTGCAGGTCAAGAGAGAGCAGCGGGCCACAGCAGAGCGGGCAGAGCCAGCTGCGGGGCCAGGAGAGGCTTCCTCGGGGAGCCGCAGTTCACGGAACATGCCAGGAGGATGAGGCAGGGTGCTTAGGAGGCAGAGTGGGCATCCCACGTAGATGGTAGCCCCGGAGAGCCGGTTGGTGAGACACACACAGAGCTCTAACTCTGGCTCCTGTTCGTGGTATTCCCTTGAAGAGGTGACCTAAGCTTTCTGTCCTGTGAAATGGGAAACCACAGTACCTGCCTCACAGGGCCCAGTGAGAATTAATGCACTTTCTGGCCCCAACCATAGCAAATGTTTATCACACTAACTCTGTGCCAGAACCGCCTTTCTTCCTTTTGGGGCCCGTTTACTATGTCAAATGAGGAGGCTGGGCCAGATGACATCTAGAGGTCCAGAAGCCCTTGATTTTCCCTGTCCTCAGTTTCCCCATTTTCCAAATAGGGAGAAGAGAGTTCCAATAAGTTTCGGAAGTGAAGGAATGGATCGTGGAATTATTCAAAGAACATTAGCACATATTTATTAAGCTCAGCTTGCTTTTCCTGCTTAGGGAAAACAGAGCCAGGCTGATGTCATAACTGCCACCGCCATAGGATACAGAGGAGCAGGAGACCTGGCCCTACCCCGAGAACATCCGCTATGGCTGGAGAAGTGGGGAGGCCTAGAGACCCTGGAGTCTGAGGACCCTGGTCCTCTAAGGACCATTTGGCCCACCTCTGGCCTCCAGATCTTTGTTCTCAAAGCCCCAGGGAGGCTGGGGAGCATAAACAGTTGAAAACCCTCTTTGTTGGCTCCAGCAAAGTCACACTGACCCTAGGAGGTAACTACGGTTATTAGAGAGTTTAGGGACTGGTCACAGGTCACCCAGATACAGGTGGCAGAGCTGGGGTATCAATCCGGGTCAGCATCATCCTACCACCCGCGTTCTCTCTGTGGCTCTGCACCCCACCCTCTGGGACTCTGGTAAACCTCCTCAAATCCTTCAGGAAATAGAGAAGCTAAAAATAGCACGTGGGATTGTGAAGTGAAGAAAGCAAGTTGCCAAACAATACATACAGGATGATTGCAGTCATGTAAAAAAACAACCTGGTTCTGATATGTGGGTATGCATAGAAATGTATATGAGCCTAAATGATCCAGAAGTAGATCCGGAAGGGGATCTGTCCTGTTGTTTGAACAGGGCTCATCTCTGGGTCGAAGAGTGGTGTGAAGGGGGGGTGGAGGGGGCATGTTCCCTTACGATACGATGTGCTTCTGAATTGGTCGACTTTATCACGATGAGAATGTATTCATGTCTTACTTGTGCCATAAAAACTTCGTATCCACGAGGGCGACCCATGTCCCCATGTCCTGGGCAGTACATGTGAGGGCTGGGGCAGGCAGGACCTGGGGTGGCGGAAGGCCCTGGTTTGCGAGGGTGAGTCTCCAATGGGCCCAGGTGGGCTGGTTCACGGGAACTTTTTAGACGGACGTGGCAGAGGTCTTCTGGGAGAATCAGTGTGCCTAATCTGTTTTTCAACAACCAAGAGAGCAGCTCATCTACCCATTTTCTAGGTAGGGACCCTTAAGTCCATTGACGGCTCAGCTCAAGGTCAGAGAGCCCTACTGCTGTGGTCTGCTTGGTTAGTACGCCTGCCTAATTAGTAAGGGTCGGAGAATCACGAGCTTTATCTTCAGATGGGCCTGGCTTTGACTTTACGCAGTGTCACAGATTCTCTGAGCCTCAGCTTTCCTACCTGTAAAATGACATGGATCCACCTACCCCAAAACATTTTTGTGAGGGTTGAATGAGGTCAAGTTTGACGGCAGCCCCGTTCACGGTTGCTCCCCAGTGATCTTCTCCTTTCTTTGTCTAAGGGATGCTGTTCTGGACTCAGCGTGGGGCAAGTAAGACATAGGCCATGGCTTCAGTCCTGGCTTGACCTTATAGAAACAATTACCATTCACTGAGCACGTGCTAGGTAGGTGCCAGGGATCATGCCAAGGGCTATGCATACAACTCCCTTAACCCTAATTGTTAATCCTAATTCTCCTCCCTACCTCTGAGATAGGTGCTACCTGTTATTGTCCCCACTTGACAGATGCGGGGGTTGAGATGTCAAGGTTATGCCGAGCTTGTAAAAGGACTCAGAAAGAAATCCACCTTTTCCTATTACCGAGAAGGCTGTGTGATAAGGTATATCTATTTTTCTTAAATGTTAGGTAGGGTTCACCAGCAAAATCATCTGGGCCTGGAGGTTTGTGAGAAGAGTTTTGATTACAAATTCAAGTTTTGGGGGAGTTTTGGGAGCATCCCTACTTTCTATTTCTTCTTGTGTCAGTTTTGGTACCTTTGCAGATGTTGTAAATGTAAGAAGATAGTAACAATTCCTGCCAGACAGGGTTATTTGGCAATGACAGGGCTTACTTACTTGTGTGTTGTAACAGAGTATACCCACTCTAGGCTTGGGACACAGGTCTCAGGGCACTGCATTCGGCATCCTGCTGTCCCCTGTCCTCCATCAAAGCAGGAGGGCCAGGTTGGGCACCTCCCCATTGGGTGTGGGGCTTGAGCTTTTCTCAAATGCCAGAGAGAGTTGCGCCAGGGCAGAAAGGCCCCAAAAGGTTGGCACCTGAGACCAGAGGGGCTGCCCGAGGCCGAGACAGCCTGGAGGGCCAGTGGAGCACTGGGGACCTCTACGTCAATGGGCCCCACCGCTCTGGTTTTGAAATGCTGAGTGCCCAACTGGCACTTGGGTAATGTTTATTGAGGGAGGGAAAGGGAACAAGGGAATGAGGGCAGGGGAAGTGCAGAGGAAAGATTTATTGGTGCAGAAGAAGAAGTGGGGTAAGTCCCTACTGATGAGGGGACCCATCAGTGGGCCTTTAAGGGGCTTCCCTCTCCAGTAAGCCTTCAAGACTAGATGGGTGCAACCAGAGGGGATGTCTCCTGCCCCTGCCCCCTCTAGGATCCCCAGCTTCCAAATCTGAGTCCTGGAGTGGGTGATTATAATCATCAGCTCTGTGAGGTACCCCCACGACTGGCCCCCCAGCTCCAGAGTCTAGGCAATGGGGGGGTCTGCCTCATACTCACCTTGACTCTCCTTCCTCACCAGATAGCAGGGCTGAATGGGGGTGTGGGCAGAATGGCCACAAAGAATCTACTTTGCTGTGTTGGCTCCAGGCTTGAATCCCCTCCCTGCTCTGTGAAGCTAGGCCCATGCTGGAAGAACCCACCCGAGTCCAGGCTTTGGGGATTGCTCCCGGGGATCCCTATGCAAGGATGCCCTAAGCCCTGTGACAGCTTGACACAGCAGAGCTGCTCCACGTGGCATTGGGATCTTTCAGAGAGCTCCACATCCTTGGAACAAATGAATGAGCAAATTAACAATGGCTCGCTGAACGATGAACACCTACTGCATGTACCAGCACATTGAGATAAAAAGACACCTAGTCCGATGAGGGAGGCTAACACACCCATGCCACATTCTACCTTTGGGTGATAAATGCAGTGCTAAGAGGGGCCCAGGGTATTGTGGGGGCACAAAGGAGAAATGTCTAATCCACATTGCAGGGAAGATGGTGGCAGGGAAGGGGCAGCAGTGATTTCTTGGAAGAGATGGCGAAGAATAAACGGGAGGCTGCAGGGAGGCTGGCGGAGCTGGGAGAGAGAGCAGGGAATAAGAGGTGTGCGGGCACCATACAGGGGGGTGAGTCCTGACCTTAGTCTGTTAGTGAAGTTACCGATGGTCAACACTCAGCCTTATTTCCAGGGCACTTCCTGCTCCCAGAGGGTCTTGGACTCACAGTGCATTGGAAGTTCAGTGACCCGACCTCCCTTGCAAGTACCAAGGTCAGGGGAAAGAGATCCTTTTTTTTTTTTAATTTCTTAGAGAGAGAGAGAGAGAGAGAGAGAGAGAGAGAATGTACATGTGAGCAGGGGAGGGGGCAGAGGGAAAGAGGGAGAGAATCTTAAGCAGGCTCCACATTCAGTGCGGAGCCCGACCCGGGACTCAATCTCGTGACTGTGAGACCATGACCTGAGCTGAAATCAAGAGTCAGACGCTTAACTGACTGAGTCACCCAGTCACCCCGAGAGATCCTTTTCTGCATAGGCTCAGCATTTCTAACTGGGGGAGGGTGGTATAACAATTAAGGATGCATATGGCTATACGAGATAACCTAAAAAACACTGTCCTAAGACACAAAGGGGGCAGGAAGGTATTTGTTCCATACAGCAAGCAGTTCAGGAGTGGGCAGTCCATGGCTGGTGCGGAAGCTCCAGGCTCCAGGCTCCCCTCTGCCAACTTTAGTGTGAAAGTCTTTGTCTTCATGTTCGTTGCCTGATAATAGCAGGATGGCTGCAGCAGCTCCAGACCTCTGTCTACATTCCAGGCAGAAAGGAGATGGAAAGGCTAAAAGGAATGCCAGTTCTGCACCCTTTAAAACGAGCACCCGGAAGCCCCACCCAGCGCTTTACTTACATCTCCTTAACCAGAAGTGGGTCACATGGCCATCTCTACACCAGTCACTGAAGGTGGCTGGGGAGAGAGGGGTTATGAAAGGGCTTGGGTCAACCAGCCAGCAGTGTCAGCTCCCCTACCCAACCTCAGATGGAGGGCAGCTCCACTCTGGGTCTGGTGAGACACCTCCAGGGCTGGGCATCAGAAGGCCTGTGTGACCTTGGGCAAGTCAGTAAACCTCTCTGGGCTTTTAGTGACACCTTGTGGCAGCATCTGCTTGAAACCACGGTGCTTGGATGAAAAAAAGAAAAAGAAAACAAACCTGTATTTCCGCCTGGGTGTCCCTTCTGCCACCCCCGGGGCCTGTCTCACCTCAGAGCAGAAGGGCAGGCTTCCAGCACCTTTGATGCAGCCCTTCCTTGTCCCCTGTCCTGCCAGTCATGTGATTTAGCCACACCAAAGTGAGCCGGCTTCCCCAGGGAAGTGGTCACAGCTCAGTCCTCAGGACAGCTCAGTCCTCCAGTCCCGGGGCTCTGACCTGTGTGGTACTTACATCAGTTCTGGGAGCAGGATGTGAGAAAACCTCCCCATTTTCCAGAAAGAGAGAGTCCATAGCTGAGTGAAGTTACTGCCTGGGTTACCAGCCTCAGCCTCCCATGCTCTGCCCCTTCTCTGATGGGCGTAGGGTCTCGCCTACAAGTAGTCAGTTTCCTTGGTGTGCATGTGCGTGTGTGCACACGTGTGTGCGCGTGCTTGCACGTGTGCGTGTGTGCGCACATTCAACCCAAACGCCAGCTGTGAGGCAGGGCCCTGGTGTGTTTGGCTTTTGAGATCTGTGCCCATCCCGGGTGGTTGTCAGTGCTCAACGTTCTCGGCTTCCCTTCCTGCCCCACGAGACGGATGCCCTCTGCTCTGATCCCCACCATCCAAACCTGCCCCTCCCCAGAGGTGTGCTGGTTAGGAGGGATCCAATAAAACCGCTGCTGGAGGCAGCTGTTCCTGACTAATAAGGGTGCCCAGAGGGGACTGACAGGTTGAGAAGGGCCTTCCAGGCCCACGGCCAAGCGCTAATGGTAGAATTTAAAACCAGGTCTCCGTGGCCCAAAACATCTTCTCTTCCGGCCTGCCAGTCTGACCCACTGGCACAAGGAGGCAGTTTTGGGCAGGAGGGAAAAGCTGTCCTGAGCTGGCCACACTCCCACCCAAGTCACCTGAGGATTGTAGGAAGGGGGCCTGGGGCTGGGCAGCGGGTAGATCGGGCTTCCAGGACTTGGGTTTGGGGCTCTGCAATGTCTGGCCCAGCTCATATCATCAGGAAGATTAAGGGTAATTGAGTAACTGCTCTGGGCCAAGATGCTTACTACTTGGAAGTTGGAGGTTGGCCTGACACCCTCCTATTAAATGTGCTCATTTCCAGACTTTGAGAGCCCCTCAGAAGGCAGGGAACCAGGCCCTCCTTTGGCTGGAAGAAACCGGTGGCAACCTTGAGCAGATCTGTTCTGACACACACATTATGTCCCTTAATGCTCTCCAGCCCACGAGGTAGGCATCGTCATTATCCCATTTCGGAGATGAGGAAACTGAGGCTCAAAGAGGTGTGGCTGATTCCTACCGTACCATGTCTCGTGTCAGGGTAGCTTGCTGCCTGGGGCCAGGTGGCACAGACAGTGGCATAGCCAAAGGTGTGGCACCAGCCTCTACATTATCCCCGGCCAGATCCCCTCAGGCCGAGCTCTAAGAACCATCTCCCCTGTTTGGAGGTCAGGGACCAGAACAGGCTCCTGACATTGCTGTACCCTGCCCCCCTCCACCCCATGACACTGTTCCCATGGCCTATTCTTGGTACTTGCTGCTCCTCAACATTCAGTGGCTCCCCATCACCTCCAGGACCTGCTGTCACCCTCCCCTTTGCCCACCCTCCTCAGGACCAGGGACAACACAGCTCCACTTTTGGCCATCGGGATGCCCTGGACAGCTGGACGTCCCCCCGCTCAGCTTCCTGAGCACTAATGGGGGACCTTCAAACCGGCCTCCTGAATGCGTGTCGTGGGGGTGGGGGCACAGCCTGGGCTGAGCGCCTACCCCCTCCCTGGGCTTTGGAGAGCACTCATTATTAGCCTTCCATGTGAGCTAGGCCTTGGGGGGAAGCCAGCCTTTAGCCTTGGGTGGGAGGAAGCCTTAATTACCTTCTCCAGAAGAGGGAGAGGATAATGAGGCGCAGATGAAAATCCTGGCAAGGCCACTCCTGCCCAGGGTCCCCTCCCCACCCAGCCCCCAGCCTGCCCCCACCCCTACCTCAGCCTCTCTGGGCTCAGACGAAGACCTTGTTCCCTGGTCTACAGTGGGGCTTGGGCAGCCATGGCTCTCACGGGATGCACAGACCACAGGGACTGCCCTGTGCCTGGACCCCCCCTCCCCATTAGCACTTCTTGTTGGTGTCACCCCTAGTACTCCTACCCAATATGGAAGGAGTGGTCAGGATCTCCTAGACCACACTGGGATCCTGGGACCCCTTGGTTGAGGAAGTGACAAAGTGAGATATGGGAGCTTCTGGTTTGTATGATGGAACCCTGATGGAAGGGAATCAAGTCATAGCTTTCACAGAGAAGAGTCAGTTGGGGGGTCACGGGCTGGCCTCCCACGGCTCCTGGCAGGGGCCTGCCACTTTCTTCTGTTCATTGGCCCTAGCCAGCCCTCATCATGTGCTCTTGGCTCTCAGCAGGCAGGGAGGAGGGGAAAGGGAGGAGGTAGGGAGGAGGCGTCAGGAGTGTCTGAGCAAGAACACAGAGGAGAGAGAGAAGCTGGGCAGACAGATAAAGAACATCCTTACCGGGCAGACCCAGTACCCAGGATTCTTTCTTGTGGATGGCACTCAACACTGTACCATGAGCTGGGGACACTCCTCTGCCCTTCCCCTGGAAACGTCCTCAAACTCAGCCCTGCGTAGAGACCCTAACTATGGGCCCCGAACCCCAGTGCTGCATACAAGGCTCAGAAGGCGTCTCTTAGCCTGATGCCAGCCGGTCCTCCCTGGCAGCAGGCACCTCCAGGGCAGGATCAGTGGGGAGGGGCCTGAGGGATCGCCTGGAATAGTGCCCACCCCTATTCTGATGCCTGACGTCCCCATGCCCACTTAGTGCTACTGCTTTTCAGAGAGGCAGCCTGAGGATTGGGGGGGGGGGTGGGGGCTGGGGGCGTGCCACTTGGGTCCCTTTTGCCGCTGACTAGTTTTGTGATCCTGGGCAAGTCACTTTACTCCTCTAAGCCTCAGTCGTCTCATCTGTGAAATGGGGATTGTAACAGTACGGGGTTGTCATGAGGTTTAAAATAAAACCGTGTAGGTAACCGGCTTAGCATAGTGCCTTGCGTGGGGCAAATGCTACCTCGTGTCTGCTATTAGTATGGTTGTGGTGGTGAATCCCCTTGGTCAGTGTTTTTCAACTTCGAAGAATTCCAGCCTCCCTTGTGGTAAACATAGAGACCTCAAACTCCTCCCTTTAATGGTACAGGATTAAAATGGCAAAGAAATAAAAGTTCGAGGCCAAAAACAAATCAAAGTGCTTATTATATGGAATATGTTTTTTCAAGTGAAAGAACACCACCCCCCCCCCCCCCCCCCCCCGCAACACACACAAATGAGGTTCACTATGGGGGGTGGGAGGTAAGAATAGTTTGGGCTGGATTTGTGGAGCCCTCGGGCCAACCAGAGAGAGACCTGGCAAAGGCCTGGGAAGGGAGGACAGCAGAGGCCCAGGAGCCCAGGGCGGCTCCCTTCTGGAAGGTGCCTCTCTCCCCTTCCTCTCAGTGGCCTCTGGATCCCAGCCTGGCCTCCCAGCTCTGACAGCACTGACTTTGAGGCTCCAGAGGGAGCTCTTTGGAATACAAATACCTCTGGACCCTCCTGATCCCAGCTGGTGCCCCATTCTCATGCTAATACAGAGAGTTTGCCAGTAGCTCCTAGAAGAATTCGCTGCTGTAGGAAATCCACCCCAAGCCTTCCTCCTGGCGACCGGGACAGTGTCTCTGGGGTCCTTTCCAGCCTGGCCTCCTGGTACTCAGCACTGGGTTCAGGCCCCACACCCAGCAGTCCTGGTAAGTTCCCTGGTGGGCTGGGTAGAGTCCACAGCTCCTGTCGTCCATTGAGCTGGCCGGTAGCCCCTTCCCAATCTCCCCAGGCAAGTAACAATCCGCTTGACCATGACACTCGCCTCACCTCACCCTGCTTGTGCCAAAGGTGCTTCACGCACCTCAGTTCGCTCCTGTAACGCTCACCGAGCAGCCCGTGGGAACGGGGCTCACAGAGGAAGGCTCTTTGCCCCCGACTCTGCAGTTTTAGCTTCTGGATCCAAATCCAGGGTGTGCACCCCAGGACTCCAGCTCCTAGACCTTTTGGCTCCACACTAGGTTCACGGGCTGGTGGCATTAGAGACCCGGTGAGACGCAAGGTGGCACCGGGGAGGCCTGGTAACTAGGTGAGGGGAGGTGGGATCTGACATAGGCCAGGATGGAGGCCCTGGGAGGTCGAGGCATAGGCAGGACCCAGGTGTCTGAAAGGGGCCCAGGGAGGGTGGCTCAGGTCCTGAAGGCCCAACCCAGGTCATGCTGGGGGGGAGGGGCAGGCGGAGCTGGGCAGGAGCTCTTAAAGGAGCTGACATGGATTTTAGTAAGGTGCTCTGCTAACGGCCTACAGGGTGTGCCGTGGGCAGGCCCCAGACCTGGACAACCTTCGCCTCCTTCTCAGCTTGGTGAACTCTTACTCATCCTTCAACGCCCAATTCAGATAGCACTTCCCTGCGAAGCCCCCCTGACTCCTCCAAGCTCACTTCCTCCTCTATGCTCCCACTTCCCACGCCTCTAAGGCATTGCCTGAGGGTAGGTCTACCTCCTTCCCTAGCCTGGGAAGTCTTTGCTGGAAGGGCCCATGCCTGACTCACCTGCATGCCTCCAGCTCCCAGCACAGGGCCTGGCCCTGAGAAATATTTATAGAACATAAATATTGGCGTGAATGTGCAGGATGGTTCCAACGGAGAAAGCCTGTGATCTCCACTCTTGTAGGATCTCTAACAAAATGAAGCCACTTAAACCTAAGCAGGCAGGTAACTCCTAGAGCGATGGATGTCTCCCTGCTCGGCACACCCTTCTCTCTGCTCATTTCAGCCAGAGCCGTGGTAGACGCTTCTGGGCGAGTTCGGGTTCGCCCTGTCTTGGAAGTGTCCCTCCTCAAGCGCACCCCTTGTCCCATGCCGGGAGAACCCACTTGGCCCGTGAACAAACGCAAGCCAAAAGCGCAGGGGAACTAACACCCCGTGACAATCTTCAGCCCATGGGGAATGGGAGCCTGTGGTAAGGGCTCCAGTCCCCGCTTTTCAGGTGGACGGTTCTGGAGAGGATCCTTGGGCTCCTCGGGGGTCAAGGCGGGATGGAGCCGTACTCTCCACCAGAGAGACCTTGAGGGCGTTCTGTATGCTGGCTGGTCCCCTCTCCCTGCTTGCTGTCCTACACCATCAAACTTTCTGCTCTCGAGTCCTGGTCTCAGGTTCTGTTTTGGAGAAAACGTTTATCAAGACAATGAGCTACGCAGAAGAAATTTCTTCACTGAAGACTCCTTCTCTCACCGGCTCTGACCCTGATTCCTGGGGCTTCTTGTCCGACAAAACCCTATCTTAACTTCCAAGGGGTCTCTGGGGTGTGTGCGAGGCTCCGCGGAGGAGAGTTATTCAGGGAATTATTTCCTGAAATTAAACTCCACGGTCCCTGAGGGAAGGAGTGAATGGGGCCCAGTGATGCCGGGGTGGGGTGGGAAGTTGTTGGGGGTTTGATGGGAAAGCCATTGTGCTTTAATTGTATTGTGCACATTAAACCAACAACTACAAGAGCAAAGGCGCGCGGTGGGAGGAGGCAGAGTGGAGAAACGGCTGGAATGGCAAGAGGGGGTGGGTCTGAGGATTCAAGGGGGATAAAGGATTGGGGTTTAGGGATCCCTTGGCCAGGCAAGGACACCCCACCCCACCTCCTACCAATTGGAGTGTAGGGAAGCTAGTAGGCAGAGGGTAAGGACTGGAAGTCTGCTGAATTGACCTTCTCCTAAGGCCAGGCTTTGTCCCAGGTGCTTTGTTGGATCCCACTCACTTATAAGCTGCTTTATATGCATCACCAGATGTAACTCACACAGCAAGCCTGTGAGGTGAGCACTTTTGCTGTTCTAATTTCCCATGAGAGAATGGCACAGAGAGGCAAGTAACTTGCCCAAGGTCACACAGAGCTTTAACAACCCCATCCACTCCAGGTGGGAGATGAGCCTGATCTCGATAGTGGGAGGGGAATTGGGGCCAGACCCATGGTGAGGGACAGAGAAGCTGTTTTGGAGAGGCCCTGGGTCCTCGATGCCTGTGGGTGGGGGCTAGAGAGCTCTGAGAGGATCCAAGGCATCAGGAAGGCTTCCTGGGAGGTATGGAGGGAACTTGATGACTACTTTCCCTCTCTGGACCCAAGATACCTCATCTGGAAAACAGGCTGTGGTATCCCTGCTCCACTCCCTCCTTCTAGAGGTCCCTGGGAGGGAGTTCCATGCTGCAGGGCGGGGGGGGGGGGCATCTGAGGGTGTGCTGGAGGGTGATTAAGTAAGATTCTCTCTGGGAAGGCTCAGGCTAGCAGGAAGCCAGCAAGGAAAAGGTGACTCTCTGTGGGAGCCCAGGAGGGTACCTCACTCTGCTAGACCTGCCCAGTGTTCCCGGGGAGGAGCTCTTGGGACCCTTCTCTTCCCTGTCAAGTGGGCTGGGTTCCCAGTAGGCAGGGCTGGTGAATTAGTCGGACAGACATGGCCCTCCCCACCATGCCATCACAGAAGCTTCAGACTCTGGGCAGCTCTGCCCCAGCTTGGCCACCCTACCTGCTGGACACCTGCGTGGTGCACCTGCCGGGGCCTGTCTTCCAAAATCCGGAGCGTGACCACTGGAAGAGCCCCTTCTGGATCCCAAGCCTCCAACCAGACTCCCAATGTTCCCTTGTCGGTCCAAATGTCCCAAATGCTTACCGAGGAGACCGTGATCTAAGGATAGCTCCCAGGAGCCCAGCAGCAACGACCTGCTGAACACGTGGTGGCCCTGGCCATTGTTTTGAATGTGGACTTCCATCCCTAGTGTGTGACCAGGTCTGGGGGGGAGCGGGGTCTGTGACCAGGCTCATGGCTCCTTGTGTGACCGTGTTCAGAGTTCAGCCTGGAGCTGCTGTCAGAAGGGAAAGTCTCTAGGAACTGACTTGCCTTGAAGCGGGGTTCCAGGGGCACAGGGACAGCCTGCTAGGAGCAGTGGAAGGTAATCCTTAGGAAAAGGAGCTGTGGGGTCCAGATCCCGGGTGCAGTCCCGTCCCAGGCTGGGTGCAGGTCCTTGCTCACCACCGGCCAAATTTCACCTTGGGCAAGGTCCTTAGCCTCTAAACCCTCCGTGGCTCTGGAAGTGGGGATGTGCCTCACAGCTTGGGAAGGCTGAATGAGGTGACAAGCGGCTAGCTCTGAGGCTGACACATGGTGAGTGTCAGGAAACATTAGCCTCTGTGCATATGCGTGCCATTGTCATGGTCCTGCAGGCTCTGGGGCTCACCGCGTCCCAGCTGGTCCCAACACTGCCCTCCTGACTCAGTGGGGCGGGGGTGGGGGGTGGGGTGGGGGGGGAGGGAGGCCAGAAAGCCAAAAGGATCAGCTTCCCTGCTCATTCATGGCCGAGAGAACCATCGGGTCCCGGGGTGGGGGGGCAGGGGGGGTGGAATTTAATTGGAGGCAGGAGGGCTTGGGGTAGAAAAGGTTTGGGGACAGGAGTCTCACCCCTTTGACAACTTTTCTCAGAGGTCTCTGGCACTCTGCTTGGCCTGTGCTCTCCGGGGGACAGATCAGCCCTGCAGTCCCCGCCCTCAGTCCCCAGATTGGAGGTGAGGACTCAAGTCTTCTAGATGGTAGCTTGCTGGGCTCCCTCCTGTCTTCTGGGTCCCGCATGCCTCTCTTGCTCCTGCTGCCCGTGGACATACCTCTCAGTCCCTCCATCACTACGCTCCAGGATTCTCTCATTCCCTTTGGCCTTTCTCCTCCTCTCTTCTGCATTTGGATGTCTTCTAAGAGGACAATGTTCCAGGCACCAGCCAGCCTTCCCTGCCCTGCCCCACAAAAGTGATCATCTGCTCTCCATTTTCCAAGAGGGGAAAAGGAGAGAAATGGGCTGAACTGCAATGGGGCAGTGAGGATGAGACAGAGGGGCTGGCAAAGGAGAACCGTGAGAAGTAGGACCGGGCTGGGGCTGGGGCTGGGGCTGGAGCTGGGGCGCTCCTTTGGGACCCCGGCCGCTGATCTCTGTTTGGGGAGGAGCCATCCTGCCAGAAGCGAAGGATGAACTCAATAATCTTGGATCCCCACCCCCCCTGCTTCCTGTCCCAGGACCCCAGTCTCATCAGGCAGGCATTATGGGTTCTAATCCGGACCACCAGGGAGCAACCCTAGCTAGCCATATATCTTCCAGGCTGAGCGGCCTTCGGAAAGTTACTTAACCTTCCCACACTCTAGTTTCCTCATCTATAAAGTAGGCTGTTACGAGGAACAAATGAGCACAGCACCTAGAACGTGGCAAGTTCCGTACAGTTGCCAGCTCTTCCTGGCTACACTAGTAGCCCCGAAACCTTTTTGACAGCCCACTTCCGTCAGTAAAAAATTTAAGGACCCCTCTCATAGAGAGCGATATTAATTCATTTGTAAATTCCATGTGTCTGTTTCTGTGCTAATATGCTCTGTATGTTATAAAACGTATACAAAACGGTGATTTCGAAAGGATGAGTTTAAAAATCAAATGTAAATAGAAGCTCTAACACTGCCTTCCCACGTGCCGGTGGATTCTTTTGTGTCCCCCCCACCCCCGCACTGGGGGCAGGCACTGTACTTTGGAGACCGCTTCATGCACCAGCAGCCTGCCTGAATTGTAGCGATTTGGGCAGCAGCCCCTTCAGAAAAGCTTGTGCCAGGCCGACGTGAGAGGAGAGCAGCTCTGGGGCCCCCACGTGGGAGCCAGAGAGTGCTAATGTGGGTGATTAAATCATTTGCAATAATCCATTTGGAACAGCAGCCGTGTCTAACATGGGGCGTGATGACTGCTTCACAAATAGAAAGGTGGCCAGGGAGGCAGTTGGTGGGACATATTCCAAGGGCATCGGGTAGGCACGTGCAGGCTCACCCTTGCTACTTACTCAGTGTCTTCCCGCTGCAGTTAACCCGCGAGGCTCTGCGCCTACCCAGGGCAATGGCTCTGTCTACCCTTCCCTGCCCAAATATACCTGTCCTCTTCTGCCCCTGAACCAGTCCCTCCCCTTCCAGGAAGCCCTCCCTAATGGCTTTTTTTTTCCCCCTTTAATCTCCCTTTGGAACAAGTCCTCTTAGGTCTGAATCTTCCTCCCTCCTTTCCTTTCCTCCTGTCTCCCTCCGTTTCGGTCATCAGATAATGGCTGTGCACCCAGCCTGCTCTGCTCTGTGTGTGCTACATGCAAAGCATACTTGTTCTTGCTCTCCCTGCATTGGCCTCCCCTTCTACTGGAAACCACACCATCTTTTCCTTTTCTGAAACTTCCCTTCTTTCCATCTGTGAGGTCTGGGTAGGGTTGACCTCACCCCCATGATTCTAAGGATGGGCACATCAGCCATGCTTTAGCCAATCAGAGTCACAGTGGGGGCCACGTGATCCATCCCAGGCCAATGAGACCCTGCTCTGGGACATGTGCTGGAACCACGGAAAGGGGGTCTCCACTACAATCGCTAAGCTGGTAGAATGTAAACTGGAAACTGCTGAGGACTCCCTTGTACCACAAGGGAGGTGGCACAGAGAAAAGCATATGGATTCTTGATGACCCCGGGTGAACCCCTGATCCAACTATACCTGAAACCTACACCTTTATGTGAGCCAGTAAATTCCTTTTTCCGTGCTTAGACCGTTCTGAGTTTGTTGTTGTTGTTGTTGTTTTTAAATCAAATGTACCTGACAGCTTTGACCAAAACACTCACTACCTCCTGTGATCATTATAATATTCTCCCAGCTGGTCTCCCTGCTCCCACCCTTGCCTGCCCCAGCCTACTCGCCACACTGCGGCCAGCTCAGCACCCTGTGTCCTCACTGTGGTCTCCTAGGCCCTTAACGACCTCTCTCCCGTTACCAACCTGATCCCCCTTCCTGTCCTTCTTCCCTCACTCTGTTCCAGTCACACCAGCGTCCTTGCTGCTTCTCAGCCCCCACCTTGGTACTTCTTACTGGGCCTTCTGCTTGAACGGCTGGCCCCCTTCTAACCTGCATTGTTTTTCACGACCCCTATCACATTGATAATTACTTGTGTGTGCGTGGTGGGGGGCATCCATCTTCCCCATCGCCTCGCCCCTGCCTGATACATCCCAAGTGCTCAAAACAAGTTCACTAATGAGGCTCTAAACAGCACTGGCCAAGGCAGCCCCTTCCAAGGTATCCAAATCAGTTTTGAAAGAGCAAGCAGTTAGTTTGCTCCCTAATTACCAGCCTCGCTGTGGACATCCTCAGAAGATGCCTCTTTCCTAATTAAAACAGCAGGGTGGATTGTAGGCTCTGGGCAGCATCCTGTTCCTCCCCTGGCAGGAGCTAGAGGCAGGCAAAGGTGTTTCATTAGAAAAGAGCTGGGGAAGGGGGTGTCGTGGTGCCCACCACCTTCTAGAAGACTTATTTGGAGGCCAGCAATTTAGACGCACGAGGAAACAACAATAGAAGATGAAATATAATTAAGTCCCTGATCTGTCGCCCCATCTCGGACCCAGGCCTCACCCGGCCAGTCCTCCTCCTGCCAACTCCCTCCAGTGTAACCATAAACTCCAGCCAAGAGGCAACTCTACAGGCACCTGCTCAAGTGACCTTTGGCCTCCCACTCTCTAGTGGGACCGGGAGGTGGCGGCTCAGGGGCAGGCCTGGGACTGCGTGGAGCCCCTGTCCTTCCTGGAAGAGATAACGTCTTGACCCAGACCAGCCGAACTCAACGTTTGGGGGCTTACCTGGCTTGTTGTGGTGGCTGGCTGTGACACGGCTCACTTATTGCAGTCCTGTAGCCATTCTCTTTTTTCTTTTCCTTTAAAACATTTTTTTAAATATTTATTTTTGAGACAGAAAGAGAGAGACAGAGTGCAAGCGGAGGAGGCTCAGAGAGAGAGGGAGACACAGAATCCGAAGCAGGCTCCAGGCTCCAAGCTGTCCACACAGAGCCTGACGTGGGGCTCGAACTCACGAACCGTGGGATCATGACCTGGGCCAAAGTCAGACGCTCAACTGACTGAGCCACCCAGGCGCCCCTCTCCCTTTTTTCTTAGTAATAGAACCTCAGTTTTATTCCAGGTAGCAAGATACCCAGCTAAAAGACAGTTCCCGGCCTCCCTGGCAGCTAGAGGTTACCCAGTGATATAGAAACAGAAATTGTAGGGTGGACTTTCAAGAATACTCCTTAAGACGAAGGTAGGCAGATAACACATGCCCTTTTATCCTATTTTCCTGATTTCTGCTTCTTGCTTGGAATGTGGAGGTGATGGTTGGAGCTCAAGCAGCCATTTTGGGCCCTTGAAGATTAATGCTGTATTCTAAGGATGCTGGGTCAGAATATAGAAAGAACCCAGATTCCTGATAATCATGTGACTGCCACACCAACATGAACTGCTTACATCCAATCTTCTCTTTTGAGAGAGAATGAATGTCTAATTTGGTTAAGCCATTGTTTCCGTCACTAGCAGCTGAATGCAAATCCTAACTAATGCACTGACACCTTTGAGAGTGTGATAAAGCATGGTATCCAATTCTACAGGCACATACACCTGTAAGCAGGGATGGGCATGTATGTGCTTTTGCACTATTCTGCACACAACTTCAATGGAAAAGAAGCAGTCACGGATGTTCTCTAAGAGGTCAACAATCTCTTTGGTCCCCACCTCAGACTTTACTATGGCTCACTCTTTCTGAGGCTTTGGGGTACAGACCCATGATCTGGCATCTAGAATTTGCTTTACTGACCGCCTTTTTGCTTCTAGTGCTGTTGGGTCAAATTTCTACATCATGGAGTAGAAGAGAACCCAGGACCTGCCCTCGCCAAGTTCTGGGGGAGACTAGACTCACACGGCCCAGTTTATTAGTGATACAGACAGGATAGAATCCGGGTCCACAGAGGGCCGTAGCCAGGAAGGGCTCTGAATCTCAGAGGAGGTGATGGCCTGTAGGAATTAGAGGTAGTTTCTTGGAGGCAGAGGGAACCCTGGACCTGGAAAGGCCAAATAAGGGAAGCAGGAGAGATACAGAGGGGAGAGAGGCCCTCTGAAAGCAGAGGCTAAGATAAAACAGCACTAAAGGGACTTCGACCTCTGTAGGGAACTGAGCAGGAGGAATGCCTTCATCTCAAAGTACAGATATCACGGTCAGGCCAAGCCCTGGCAGGAGACAGAGGAGTGTGAGCTCACCATCTCTCTGCCTCAGAGCATCAGGCAGAACCTCGCCCTTGGGCCTGGCCAGCAGGATGTGGGGCCAGAGAGACTGTGGGCCATTTCAGAGGGTGGATATACTGGAAGTTTCCATACTTCCCACCCTGTATCCAGTGCCCTCTGTGGGCTCTAAGAAGGCCGACCAACCTGGTCCCACTTCCTTGCCCACCCTGCTGGCTGTCAGTGCCTCTGGGGAGGGGCAGCCAGGGACTTGAGGAAGCAGCCGTGAACCAGGCCACCCTGACCTTTACCTCGGTCCTGCCTCTGCCACCAGCGCCTTTTCACTCCTCTCTTCACGCCTCTCTTCCGCCCACGGACCCCATGCCCTGGGGCTCTCCAAGAATCCAGGGCCAACTTGTTGATTCATTCCTTTCTGCCTCCAGGAGAAATCTGCTCCAACTCAACCCAGGCCGGCTCAGAGGGCCCCTCCTTCCATGGCTAACTGCTCTGAAAATCCTCCTCCCCTCACCTGTCCTCCCTCCTCCACACTCTGTCCCTCCAGCCCCCGGGTGACAGAGGTCCGAGAGACATAAACAACCCACGGTTGCCAATTAATTTTTAATTGCAACTTGAAATTCTTAATTGCAGCTGAAACGCTATTGCGGGTGGAAGGGTGATGGTGAGGGGAGAGGTGGGGGTGACCCAATTAGAGATCCTTGCCCCTGCTGGACCGGCCCCGAGCCAGCACAGGAGGGGGCCACAGGGCAGCCTGAGCCTGGTTGGGTACTTACACCCTGGCCCCGGGCCTGCCCCCTCGGGGGCGGGAGGCCTGCACTTGCGTCCGTCTTCTGGGGAGGGCTGAGAAGTCCCATTTGTCAGTGTCGCATTATGGCTGCGGAGGTTCCTGACGGGACAGTGTGGCAGGCCAGTTACAGCCTTCTACTGGAGCCGGGCCCAGAAACGGAGGGAGCTTTCTGTCGTGGGAGGCCTCTGGGGGCTCTCAAAGGAGACCAGGGCCGTTCCCAGGGAGGCCCCAGCCCTGCAGAGGTGGGATAGGTAACTGAGGAGCCCTTGAGATTGGAGCCCAGGCTGCGCTCAGCTGGGAGGGCACAGGCGGGGCAAGTTGGGAGTGGGATGACCGGCTGTCCCGGTTTGTCAGAGCTGTTTCCTGGTACGTGGGACTTTTGGTGCTAAAGCCAGGACAGTCTCAGGCGAACTGACCCGAGTTGGTCACCCTGGTTGGAAGCAATTAACCCTTGACACAGCTCTTTGGAAAGCGAGTAGCTACCCTCAGGCTTCTCCTGGGTGGTGGACCCCCTAACTACAGGAGGGAGGGGCTGTCTCTTCCCCTCTTACCTCTGGCCCCTTGACCCTTGGGATCAACACTGTGACCTGAGGGGCCTGTCGGTGCCACTTGTATCCTTGGCTACACACTCTTGAGCATTCTGTCTGCCCAGCTATACCTCACCCACCTAGTGGGCGAGACAGACAGAAGGCAGCTGGGTATTTGATCTGGCGTAAGGCATGTGCCTGGCTTGAGCCTCAGTTTCCCCATCTGCCTTCCTCCTTGCCCAGGAGTGGCCTGGGCCAGGTAGAGGTAGGGCCAGGAGGGGCCAGGAATGGACAGAGCCTCCTGCAGCCTGTCCCGCAGGAGACCTCAGAGTGCGGGAGAGACCCGCCCCCGGTCGTAGGAGCAGCACAGCCAGCAAGAAGGCTGCAGAGGTCCGCCTGCCGCCTCCCGGGCTGCAGTGCAAACTCCTCTGGGAAGGCAGCTGGCTCTCCACAGGAGCTATTACCTGACACCTGACAGCTAATGACAGCAAAGAGCTGTCAAGTCGGCTCCCCTCCCTGGGTTTGCATGCAAGTCTGCTAGGGGCTGCTTTGGGCTGCCCGCAGGGGTGGGAGCCGGGAGGGGTAGGGGCAGAGACTGGGCTGCAGCTGGGCAGGGACTGCGGGGGTGGTGGGAGGGTTCCAAGAATATGGGCTTTTCTGGGAAGTCACGGGGAGGGTCCTTTGGGCAAGCTCTGCCTAATAACTCTGGCTCCCATTCACTCACTTGCTGATTCGTTCATTCATTCGCTTGGTCACTCATTCGTTCATTCATTCAATAGAGCAGCCACCACCGACAGGCCCCATTCTGGTCACTGGTGGGGGGAGGAGAGTATCGGGAATGAAACAGACCAAAGCCAGAATACCTGTCCTCAGAGCATCTCCAAGTAAAATGTCTCCTGTAGTATGGTTCCTGGAACCCCCTGGCCAGGCCCCCTCCCTAGAAGCACCCCGAACTTCTCCTCCAGTCCAGATCCGTAGCAAGGCAGATGTAGCAGCCTGGGGGTCTGACCCAGCCAAGGGACGGAGGGACTTTGAAACCTGAGGAGAAAGACAGGGTCTGCCTGTCCCTTGATGTCATTTTCTCAAATCTCCTGGACGGCGAAAGAGTCCCGATGTGGCCAAAGCTGCTCTGCTCTCGGCAGTAGCCCCTCCCCCAGGGCTTACCAAGCACCCCAACTACGCAGGAACCTCTCTGGGATGCCTCGTGCTCCACATTCCTGGTCCCTTCCCTTCCGGCTGTCCCTGAGAGTCCTTGGGGCTCAAGAGAAATATGAAACAATCAAATGTACATTCGTGATATGGTTCTCAAGCACACATTCTGTACCTTCACGGGCCTCCAAAGCCCTGACCTTGAGGAACCTGGAGGCAAGTAGACAGAGGGGCCTGGGTCCTCACAACAGGACCATTTGAACATTAAACCTGAGTAACGCTGGACCCCTGTGATAAGCCGGGTGTGACCACTTGAGCACTTCACATAGGTTACTCATTTACTGCTCGTAAGAACTCGAGGAGTAGATACTATCATATTCCCATTTTATAGATGAGGACACTGAGGTGTGGGAAGGTTCCTTAACTCGCCCATGATCATCTGACTGTGGGTGGGAAGCTGGCACATAAGCTCAGGATCTCATTGCGGAGCCCGTGCCCCTAAGGCCCCATACAGTGTGTGTCTCCTGGTGGCCCTTGGAGGACACTGTGGTTTGCTCAGAGGGGGGCAGCTCTCCCGCCTCCACGCTTCCCTCTGCGGGTGCGTGGCTCTCCCAGGGGAGCGGCGGCGGGCAGGAAATCTTGTCGATCTCCAAGCATGTGGGAGGAACCAGCTCTGGGCTCTACTTCCTCCAAGAATTCTCTCAAGGTTGCCTGCACCTCCTGACCACTCACTTCCTCGAGTGGCTCTTGGCCTGCCTGTTCTGATGAAATTAATGGGACTGTGCGAAAGCGGGCTTTCTCCCTCTACCCTTCAACAGGCCTGCTTCTCTGCCACGCTCTGAGCTCCCTGAGGGGATGAGGCTCATCCCAGAGCAATCAGGCTGGAGAAGAGAAGGCCACCAAGCCCTGGTCTACGGGGGAAGCCGCCGCGGGGCCCCGCCACCCCTCTCCTGCCTGCCCTTGTCACCTGTATGGACAGAGGGATGGCGTCTGCCCCTGGAGTCAGATGGCCAGGCTTTTAGGCATGAGATTAGGTGCCTCTTAATCTTCGTGACTTCATCCCCCACCCCCAAGGCCGGTCCCCTCCCAAGCCCTTGGTGGATCATCTCCGGGTCAGACAAGCACATGTGGTTATTAGGCCAGAGCCTTTCACACGCTCCTACCAGGGCTCATCCAGCTTCCGTCTGCCTCTACGGACAGCCTGCTCACTCTCTGTAGCATCGTTTTTTATTCTGCCTGGGTTGGTCAGAATTTGTGCCTCTTCCTCCCCCCTCCCCCCCCCCCCACCCCCAGGCGGCAACGCTCAGAGTCAGGACCTCTGGCACGAGCTGGGTGAGCTCAACAAAGGCTGGGCAACCCATTGTAAGCCACCTGGGCGTGGGACCAGCCTTTGTTCTCCCCTCTGGCTGCTGTTTCTTTTGTCTGGGGTGGCTTCGCCTGCCTGCCTGCCCTCCCTCCGCGAGGATTTTCTTCTCCTCCTTCTCCCTCTCCTCCCCCCACTTCCTTGTATCTAAGGATTGCATGAGTCACTTCACTTTGAGCTGCCAGATGTCGGATGCAGTTGGGCTCAGAGTGGAAGCCAATTTTTTCCCTTTACTCAAAGAGAGCTCAGGGCTGATGAAAGCCCCCAACAGTGTCATCCTGGAATTTTTGGGAGGGGGGGGTGGTTGGCTGCACCAGCTATGCCACTTCTCCGAGGTTCCTGCCAGCCACCCCCACCCCCCCTCCATTCTTAGCTTAGGAAGGCCACTTGTCTTCCCGCTGGCACCAGGCAGGTGGCCAGGCCAGCCCCATGCAGCCCAGGGCATGCTCAAAGTCAGCCCCCGTCATCCGGCCCCTGGGCATGGCTGGTCTGAGAGGAGCCTAGGACCCATCCCCAGTCTGCCCAGGGAGTTTTCAATGAGAGCTGCACGCTGGTGCTGTGGGGGAGACGGGGAAAGATCAAGAAGGCCCTCGCCTTCAAGGAATCGGCAGTCTGTTTAGGGAGACGAGACTCATACAAACAGTGGTTCACGTGTTCAGCCTGGATCGTGCTTCTGCTTCCCCACACGCCCTCCTGTAGCTCTAACAATGCGTTCAGGAGGCGGCATTGTCCTCACTTTACAGCCAGGAAAGCAAGGCTCTCAGAGGTCACATGGTGGTGGTGGAGCTGAGCCCTACCCCAAGTCCATTGGGCCCCAAGCCTCGCTATCTGTGGCCAAGTTACAGAGGGGGCAGGGATGGCTTCCAGGAGGAGGGGCCCTGTCCTCTCCCCCCCCCCCCCGCCCTGCTGACTCTGGGCTCTGCTCCTTGGCCCTGAGAATGTATACATCTTGAGCAATTTTCCAGGTGCTTGGCAGGCCAGAGATACTGTAGGTTGGGGGGTATGGAAGTGGGAGTTGGAGAGGCTTTTCCTTGAAAGCAAAACTCGAGACCGGGACTTGGGTAATGGTGGTAAATTTGGAATGAGTCTAGAAGCAGGAAGGAGGGAGTAGGGAGGGAGAGAGAGGGGTCTAAAGGAGCATTAGCAGAGAAGCCAAGATAGGGGGCAAGCGGGCTCTATCTTCCTGGGTCCTCCGGAACCTTTTGCCTATAAGATCAAAGGCTGGAACAGTTATCTATCCACTGGCTCCCATCCCCCATTGGTCGGGGGTTGTCCCGGGAGGGTGTTCAACCCTCTCTGCCCTCCCAGGTCGCACTTGCTCATGAGCCCTACGGGCACCGGTGTCATCAGAAAAAAAGTGGGAAAGGGGCACCTGGGTGGCTCAGTTGGTTAAGCGTCCAACTGTTGATCTCGGCTCAGGTCATGATCTCACGGTTCGTGAGTTCGAGCCCCGTGCTGGGCTTCTCGCTGACATCGCAGAGTCTACGTGGGATTCTGTCTCTCTGGCTCGCTGCCCCTCCCCTGCTCTTTCTCTCTCTCAAAAGATAAATAAATAAACTTGAAAAAAGAAAACAGGAAAAGGGGGAAAAGACTGGTGCTTGAGGTGGATGCCGAGTTTGCGTAGAACTGTTCACCCCTAAGTGCGGCCGAGCCACAACTGGTTTCTGCTAGAGGGGATTGCTTGCATTTGGTTCTGGGCAACCAAATTCCGGGCACCGCTGCTGCCACAGAAGGCCCTGTTTCAGCAACCCAGAGGGCGAGCCGTGCTGACCAGTTGTTGGCTAGTGCCTAGCCAGGGGCCCTGGAGTGCTCGGGGAGAGAAGAAAAGACAGGAGGCGGGCAGAGAAGACATCTACATGCTCCTAATTCATTTTCCTATGGTCGGCATGAGTCGCCTAAACGTCCTCCTGTCCCGCTGGCTGGCTGGCTGGCTCCTCCAGGCTGAGGATCAGGACCGATCTGCCCGTGCTCGGCTTCCACACAGGGCCCGGCACAGAGGGGCCGCCCAGGGGGACCCGCACTTAAACATTAGTGGGAGGTGACGTCCCAGCCTATGCTCTTGGCTGCCCAAGGTTGACTGTGGGTCCCTGAGCTCATCTCAGATGGCACTGGGTCTCCAGGGGAGCGAGAAATGAGGGGACAGCAACCCCTTCCTGACTAGGACTTCATGAAACCCGGGGTTCTCTCTCCCCGCCCCCACCCTCCCTCTTCCACTTGATAACTTACCTCTGGAATGGAGTGGTTTCACCTGCCAAGTGTTTGGGGGAAAATATCTCGTGTAAGAAAGACACATTCCCTCCATAAACTTGTACTGTGTTTTTGATGGTCTCCCGTGAAGGAAGGGATGCATCTTCTAGTTTATGTTTACGACTCTGTGGCTGAAAAAAAAAAAAATCAGTTCCCTCAACTCTACGTTTTTTTCAGCCAAACTTCCCCCGGCAGCCTTTCGGCTGGGCCAACAGGCTGACGCCCAGAGCTCAGGGCTGGGGGTTCCTCTGCTGTGTGCAGGCAACCAGGAGGAGCCACAGCCTGGGGCTGGCTGTGGGCCCGGCACAGACTGGCACAGGGAGGGACCTCTCATCTCTGTTCGCCTCCCAAGCCAAGTCGGCTCCGGAAGGCAGGGGTTGGCTGACAGAATGTGGCGGTCCCTCCAGGCAGAGGGAAGGCTGGCCAGCAGGGAAACAGAGGCAGCCTCAGCCTGCACTGGCACCCTCCACCAGGCCCAATGCGGCTTCTGATGGGGGCAGCAGGGACCTCTCCCCTGTGAGCCTCAAGCGCTGCCACCTCCTACATGAAGCCTTCCTGATCGCACAGAATAAATAGAACTCTTCGATCTGTTAGTTTCCTTGCTGGAACCTCTGTCCAGATGGCTTTCTGTCTGCTGTGGGGTCATCCGGACTCACGGTTGCCCCGTAGTTAAGAACAAAGCTCCCCCTTGAGAAGATTCTGGTTCGGATCCTAGCTCCTCCCTTCCTCACAGTCTGACCTTGGACAAGTTACTTAACCTGTCAGAATCTCAGTTTCTTCCACTGTCAAATGAGGACTATTTTAAGGACTAAATGAGACCACCTGATTTAAAACCATACCCCACCACACCCCCACCTTTCCTGCTTTATTTTTCTCTATAGCATCACCACCATGTAACAGCCTCTCATGAAGGTTGCCCATGAGTCCGGAAACCCTTTGGTGACAGGGACCATGCCTTTCCATCCCAGGGTCCCCAGAGCCCTTGTTCATAATGGGCCTTCTTAGGATCTGAGTGGCCAGAATTCTACTGCAAGAGGCCAGAGAGTTGATGCCTTTGGGCTCTGATGAGGGTAGTTTTAATTTCAAGTGTTCTGGAAGGTACTGTGCTGTGGGCTGCCCAGTCCCTCTCCTCAGGAGATCGGTTCTGGGGGACCAGGCCCAGGTCACCCCCACACTCACACACTGGCTCACCCTGCAGCTCTCTGTGGGTCCCCAGTGAGCTGTTCAGTTCCAGCTTGCCAAATAGTGCTCTGATTATAAGGTGGACCAGGGAGCCTACTGGCTTCCGTGTCTGGCAGACATAGCTTGATTTCTGGAAAGTGACAGCTGGCCAGTTCCAACCTCACGGAACCTCACTTTTGACATCCATAAAATGGGCAGGGGTGGAGCCTGCCTAGGAAGAGAGGTGTCAGGGCCGACACACCCTCCCGGCAGCCCCTTGGGGGTAGGTACCTCTACCTTTCCTTAAACCCTTTCTCACCTTGTATTTTGTCTGATCCTCATGACAAATATGTGAGAAAGCTACCAGGAGTTATTATGCTCATTTTAAAGATGAAGAAACTGAGGCCAAGAGGCAAAAACCACACCAGGAGGTCCCCCAGCAGCCTGGGGCTAGACAGACCACGACTCCGGTCTGCCGGGCAGCCGGGCACCAGATCCCTCTCAAGGGACGTAACAGGGCCCTGGTGGGGGCCGCACCTGCTGCCGGCCTCCCTCCTGCACCCCCTGCTCAGGGCGTGCTGTCTCTTCTCCTCTGCTTTTTAATTGCTTGGAAACAGAGCTGACAGCAGTGGGAACAGCTCAGCCGCTTGCTGGTCTCATGACTGGATGCTTTTGTTTGTTCACAGAATCATATTTTTACACTCCAGCTTCTGCTAATTTATGCCACAGCCTGAGCTCTCCCTTGCTGAAGATCAAGTTTTGGGGAGCGGGGAGACAATTCCTGGGTTTCTTTCGTCATCTCGGAGCCTATCGGAAGCCAAACGGGACAAATTAACAACAACAAAAAGCAATAATAGCCAGGCCCAGTGTTTATTTTCTGGTGGTTCCCTCCTCCGCGGGCCCGCCATGCTCCCTTAGCGCGTCCACTGACGGAAGCTTCACTGAGAAAATTAAACGGCTCCTTATTTAAGAAGCTCAGCACCTATGGGGGCTCGTCATCCCAGCTCAGCTCCACAGGGAGAGGAGGTGGGGAAGCCTGAGAGCTTCCCTCCCAACACACACACACACACACACACACACACACACGGAAACCACAGACTGCTACATCTCTCTGTGTGAAATGAAGTCTAGGTGCGGAGCTACGATACCCCGTAGGAGATTGGGCTTCCTTGGGAGCAATCAGAGAGGGCTTCCTGGAGGAAAGGCCCTTCAGATGTCGGAATGGGAAGGGAGAGTCTGACTCTGATCCATAATAGGCCAAAGGCAGAAACGGATACAGGGCTGCTATGAAGGGAAGACCAGTGAGTGGGCAGGGGACCCATTTTGGAATCTTAAGTTTTGCATAATCTCTCTTGAGATGGACTCTGTCCCACCAAGTGAAGTTTGAGGAAAAAACATTTTTATCTACTGCAAATAAACCAAGGGCTGGAGCTGATGGGAGGGTGTGGGAGGAGATCCCAGTTCCAGAAAGCCCCTGTAACCCTGAAACAGGAAGGGCCTGAGTAAGTCCCACAAAGGTCAAGGTCATGCATACCAGGTCATGAGAGCAGGGAGAAGAGACAGAGGGGACAAGGGAGAGGGAACCAGCCCTATGCTCAGTGCTGCAGGGGGCAGGCGCTCCACACAGGTTAGTTCCTGGCTCGGCCTTTACCTCGTGGGGCATTTATGGCTGCCTTCTCATCCGCCGTGCCCACCGGGGCCACCGTTCTGGCGGGCACGGATTTGGACTGCATCCTCCCACCCCCGAGGGTCTCATCCATCATTCACCTCTTCACTCATCTACCCAGCCAGCCACACACTTAGTCGCCATCCGGCCACCCTCCTCCCACATCCAGCCACCCATTCAGCCAGCTACCTGTGCAACAGAAGGCGCACAGTGGGGCACAGCACGGAGCCTTGTCGCCAGCAACCTAACAGCCGGGAGGGTTCTCAAGGTGGCATTACCTTGTGACGGTACCAAGGACCCAGCCAGCAGCCTCGGGGCCAAAGCAGGAATCTGCTTTGGTAGGCGGGGTGCAAGGAGATTCATCAATCTGCGACAGGACTCACATTTACCAAGCTCACATGGACTGATATTTATATATACGCCCTGATGCCAATTTATTAATTTATAATAAGAAATGCTACTCAAGTGGAACGGATGTTTGCCTTGACAGAACAATCTCTCCCAGTAGGCAAGCTACATGGGAAGTCAAATCACCATCAGAAACGCTGGGTTGGTAATTTGCAACGAGACACGGGACTTCTGAGGGGTCTGGGTGCTGACATACTGCCAAGTCTGTCTTCTCTCGCTAAAAGCAGGTGAGAAGAGGAGATCGTCATCCGAAGACTCGGCGGTGAATCTGAATTAGAGAGCTGGGGTGGGGCAGGGGAGGCTGGCCTGATGCCTATGCCCCACCCTGGGATCTGATCGGTCTCAGGCCCCCGCTAACCCTCGGGGGCAACAAACCATGGCCCGTGGGCCTCAACCAACCCACTGACATTTTCGTAGAGCTGTGAGTTAAGAATGGTCTTTGCACGTTGAAATGATTGACACACAATCAAACGAATACTCTTTTGTGACATGTGAAAATTATCTGACACTCAAATTTCAGCCCCCCTGAATAATGGAACGTAGCCCGTCCGTTCATTTCCTGCGATCTGGGGCTGTTTCTGTGTTACAAGCACAGAGCTGAGTAGTCGCAACGGAGACGGGGCAGCCTGCACAAAGCCTGACTGTCTGCTATCTGGCCTTTCACAGAGAAGTCAGCGGACTCCTGTTCTTGGCCAGTCCTTGATCTCCTATGCCCTTTATCTCTTTGCCGAATTGCCTCTAGGCCTGTGGATGAGGCTGTCCAGAGATCATCTGGGTCACGGAATCTGCCCAAGTGGCCGGGTGACAAATTTTCAGGCGATCCCTCGGTTCCTGCACGCCATCACATCGTGCGGGGTGTTATCAGCCTAGCTCCCCAGTGGGTGCGTCCCCAGCTCAACGCCCCGACAACGCAAAACACAAAACACTTGTTCCCATTTCCTGTTCGCCCGTTCACCTCCAGCCCGCCACCCAGCATCCTTTCGTTTGTCCAAGCCAGCTTCGTTAGTCTGCCTGTGGTGGCACCCACCTTTCCACCTCTGGCACATCTACCCATCCATCCACTCAGTCTCTGGTCTGATCGGGGGGGGGGGGGTTCTGGTGTGTGCATGGGTGTGCACGTGCCTGTGAGCTTGTGCGTGTGCATAGGGAGTGACTTAACACACTCCCAGCTACGTTTGAGACTTTAATCAGAGGTTAAAGGCCGGTGAGGAGCTCGCGGTCCCTGCAGATTGGGGTTCAGGTACCCTGAGTCGGGCTGATTGTCTCCGGTAGAAATTTTCTCTAATTGAGAACAAACAGCACACCGTGACCCTGTGGCCTTCCTCTGCTTCAAGGCTGTGAAGTATCGTCTGGAGTTAGAGGCAGCTGTGTGGGAGAGAGAGGAAAAAGAAAAGAGAAGGCAAGGGAGGGGAAGGGGAGAGAGAGAGCAAGGAAACCGAACAGGAGCCAGGAAAAGGGGAGGAAGGGAGAGATGTGCGCCCCGTGGGAAGCGTTCAGATGGTAGTGGCTCGGGGCCCATTGATTCGTTCTTCCAGGGCTCCTTTGTCCAGGGCCCGGGTGGTGTGGGCAGGCTTGTCTGGCAATGCCCAGGGGCGGTGTGGGCACAGCTGGGCGCTCAGGCAGCCAGTGCCCTGGGCACTACCTCCCACGTTCTGCTGCCCAGCTGGGGACTTGGGTTTTTGGCTCCCTTGGAGGAGCTGGGGAGGATGTGTGCAGGGCAGCCTGAGCTTTAGGGACACTCAGAATGACAGGCTCCTCCGAGAGGGGGGAGAGGGGGACCCTCTGCAGTCAGCGCCACCTGTCCCGCAGTCCTGGAGGCCAGCTCCGATCCAGCTCAGCTGACGCCCGTTGGCCTCAGACCCCAGACCTGCGGCTGGGTAACGCAGACCACAGGGGAGTGCCCAGGCAGACTGACAACTGAACTCCAGTGTCTGAGACCCCGGCTTTGGGCACCGTGTCCTGCTCCAAACTGCCAGGAGAAAACATGCCCGCCTCGCTTAGCCAGGCTTCCAGAGGCCATGGGCAGAAGGCCACAAACAAACAAAGCAGAGAGAATAATCTTTAAAACAAGATGCCGATCCAAAGACACATTGCCTTTCCTGCTACTGGCATAGACCTTTAAAGGTGGAAGCACCTGCCTTGCATGTTACGAAGGGAGAAGCCAAGGTCTGGGTCGTAAAGGGCTAGGAGGCACAGCCAGCACAGACCTCTGGCCTTCGGACCTCGAGTCCAGATCTTCCATCTCAGTGGGGAGGCGCCATAACACAGCGGTGAAGACCTTGGGCTCTGACCTCAGAAAGACACGCTTCGATGCCCGCCTCCTTTCCTGGACAGGATGAGTCTCAATCGCCTTTCTAAAAGGAGAATACTCAACAGGGAACTGAGCTCACAGGTGGTCATGTTGAGAATAAAAGCGGTGCTCCTTACCAAGTGCCTGGCACATAGTGGGTGGTCAATATGCACTAACCTTTTGGAAGTGGCTACCGCACATTAAACGGAACAAAAGGCTTGTTGCCAAGAGACCCCAGTTGGGAGAGGTACAGACTCACCATTCAGAGGAATCAGGACAACTGAGCACAAGAGGCGGGTGCTGGGGGTGTGACGAGGGGAAGGGAATCAGCCGGCTTCACAGACGGAGACAGGGCAGGTGCACTAACCTCTGAAGGCAGAGCAGCTGTACTCCCGGTGGGCGGGGGGGGGGGGGGGGGGGAGAGCGCTCCAGGCTCAGGCAAAGGCAGAGAGAGGTGAGAGACCCTCCTGGATGTGAGGCTGCTCACCGGGCAGACACCAGAGGGTTCTCCCTGCCAATTAAGGGTCCCCACTTGGCCTCTCACAGCCCCAGGCTCTTCACCACCCTCCCTCCAGTGTGAGCTCTGGGAAAGCAAACTGGCTTAATATTTGCTGAAGCCAAACACCATTTTGCTTCAGCAAATTTTCTGATGGAAAAAATAATTCTGTAATGAGGCCCCAAGCCAAACAGACTCGGTGTTTGGAATTCTCCGGCCCCACTCTTTGCCAACGATACAGCGGGATAGGAGGATAAAGGGGATTCGCCCAGGTAAGCGTAGGAGGAGACTTCTTCACAGTGTCCCCCTCCAGGAAGCCTCCCCGGCTTTCATCCTCCTAGGCACACGCCTAGACACCCTCTTACCACATACAGTCATCAGCTATTCTACATTCCCCTCCGACCACTCACCTCCAGGCCCGGTCACAGCAAATGTGGACTCCCAAACTTGGTGTCACATGCGACCGCTTTTGCACACAGGTGCACGCATCCGGGCCTGCTCTGGGTGTTCTTCCAGGCCATTGCTGCCTCTAATAACCTCCCAGAGGCTGGGAAACGGGAAGATGGGGGACCCTGGATCCAAGAGTGACCCCAGCCTGCTTGGTGCCATTCTGTATCACCCCAGGCTGGGAGGGCATGGAAATGCACCTACCCATCCTAGGCAATTCTCTGAGCCCAGAGGGACAGGTGGGCACCCGCTCTGATCCTGGGCTCACTCAGAGGATTGGGTGGGACAGTCAGGCTGTCTCTGTGACCAGAGCCCAGGGGAGGCCCAGTGGTAGACAGCGGAGTCCAGAGTGTCTGGTTTGGAGGGGCCCAAGACTAAAGGGGGCCAAGACTAAATCATGTTGCTGCCAGGCTCCATGGAAATATAATTGGGTCTGACAGTCCTTGACTAATCTGTGTTTATCTTCCTCAAACCCCTGTCATGCCACCCACAGCCCCGGGCGCTCCCTCAGCCCTGATGGACTCGGAAGAGGGAGGAATGAAGGCAGGAGCAGGGGCAGAGACCCATTTCCAGAGCCAGAGCGAGACTCCGTATCAGACGCTCCAAACCGGCCCGGCCAGTTTCCAGAACTAGATTTGGAAAATCCGGACTCGGCCTATGGCCGTCTCCCTGTCCTGGTCTCAGAAATCTCAGCCAGTGGGTGCACATCTATGTCCCCTGCTGCAGGGTCAGAGAGGAGGGGTATCATTCAGCCGGCAGGTGCCGACGTGCACTCATAACCTGTCACCTCATGAAGCAGGCTGCACCCGGGCTGCTAAGATTGCTGGTTATTTTTATGGGTGAAGGTGTGATGTCACAGGTACAGGTCTTCCCGTCTCTTGGGGGAGTGGCATCTGGGAGACAGGGCCCTGCTTACTTGGTTCTAACGGCCTCATCGGTGCTGGGCTCCAGGGTGACTAACGACTGCTTCTTTCCATTGCTTGCCTGTCCTGTAAGGACTGTGGGGTGTGCCCAAGCGTTTCCTGACACCCCTGTGTGCCTAGACCAGCTACAGCGCTCTGGGGACGGAAGGCACCGAGAGAAGGGAGCCTGGACGGGTTAGGAAGAGGAGTCATTCCCAAAGATGCCCGGCCCTGAATGCCATGGGGATTCTGAAATGAGGCTTATCCATAGTGGCAGAAGGGCTTTAGGAAGATGAGGATTCGGACCACAGTAGGGACGTGCTAGGTGGGGGTCGGTGCAAACCGAGTCTTAGAGGCCAGGATGACAGCTAACGCTTCCTGAGGGCTGTGTGCCAGGCATTGTTCGAAGTGATTTCGTATGGCTAAACTGAATTCATCCTTGTAGTAAATAAGGCACGGGGGCACCTGGGTGGCTCAGTCAGTTGAGCGACCGACTCCTGATTTCTGCTTAGGTCATGATCCCAGGGTCGTGGGATCGAGCCCCGAATTGGGCTTTACCCTGAGCATGGAGTCTGCTTAAGATTCTCTCTGTCTCTCTCTGTCTCTCTCTCTCTCTCCCCCACCCTGCCCCTCTCCCCTGCTCATATTCTCTTTCCCAAAAATAATAAAATAAAATAAAATAAAATCCATTATAACTAAGGCACAGAGAAGTCAAGTAACTTGCCCAAGGTCACACTGCTAGTAAGTAGCAAGGCTGGGATTTGAACCCAGACAGTGCAGCTCCAGAGGCCACACTTGTAACCCAGGTGCTCTGCTGTCCCTGAGTGGTTTGGGGCCGGAGGAGTTGGAGCGGTAAGGATGTGGGGAAGGAGCTGTAAAGGGACTTCAATGTCAAAGACAGGACCTGAGAGCCTATTTGTGACAGGGCAGTAGGAGGAGTGACAGCCTCTGTGTGTCACCTGTACCCCTTCCCACCTATACCGCCCCGACTCCCTGCTCCTACCTGCTCAGAGGAGAGGATGCTATAGATGATCTAGGATCCGCATTGCGTAGCTACCCAGCCACTCTCCCTGCTGCTCCGGGACCTGCCGATCACAGCACACCTGCACCCCCCGCTCCAGTCCCCAGCCACAGGGACAGGTCCATGACCTAAGCTTAGCCAATCAGCATCTTTCCCTGGGATCTGAACTTTTAGAACCCAGGAAAGAAGGCCCCTTCTTTCCTGCAGAGAGCTCTTGGCAGAGGGAACCCCGGAGCCCACGTGCAAGGCTCTGGCCTACAGAGAAGGCTGGCATGAGAAAAGGGGGCTGACAGCCTCAGCCAGCAGGCAGGAGAGGCCGTGAGGGAGGCCTTGCGGTGGAAGGGTCTCACGTCTCCCCTGAGGCTTGCTGCTCCCCGACCTTCCCCAACATCTGGTTTCGTGATCCAGTAATATCCCCTTTGTGTCTCACTGGCTCAAACTGGATTTCCATCATTTCTTGCCAGGAGGGCCTCAAAAGGTAGTAGCTCCCAGACTCTGGAGGAGAAGGGACCTTCGGGTGCTTCTAGTGAAGTCTCCACGTAGAACTCAGTGGGGGGGGGGCTCTGGTGAGCCCTCACTTCTCCCAGGATGGGGGCTCACTGGGCATGCTCGGTGCCCAGGTCTGGCCTGAGCAATGCAGGGGTCAGGCTCAACACAGCAAACAGGAGACTGGACCGTGTTGAGGTACCACCCCCCAACGATGGGAGCCAGAGCGAAGCCTTTTGCTCTGACTCCAAGCTGCCTGTATACACGCTTTAAGGGAGGAAGGTCAGACTAGTGCCAGAGGCCCAGCATCCACCTGGCCCGGCCTGCTTGCCCTGGGTCTATACCCATCCCAGCCCCGGGAAAGAGCCTGGTCTGTCTCCGAGTGGACTTGCTGTCCTGGGCCAGGCAGAGCACACACTGCTTCCCGGTCTTCCCCTGGTGTTGACCTGCAGCCCGGCCACCATCCCAGCAGCAGGGCCTGCCTCCAGACTATTTAGGATCTTAAAAAACAGCAACAGCACAGCAAAACCTCAACCCGGAATCATTGTGCCCATCATTCCTTTCCCTGGAGCTAGTCCTTCCTCCCAGGGTTCCAGAAGTTTCCTGGGGTTCCTTATCTGTTCCATAAGCTGCCCTCTGGTCCCTATACCCCAGATGGCTGTGCTGCATTGGTAGCCAGTTGTCCGGTTATGTCCTCACCTTCTGCTGTGTGCCGTCCGGGCACACGTTGTCTGGCTGGTGTCCTCGGGTGTGCATCTCCCGCTCCCCAGACAGTGGTCTTTCTGAGACAGACGCTGAGGTGACATGACAGGAGGCCCAGGCCTGGGCAGCTCCGTTTCCCAGGTCAGCTGCTACCCCAGGCCTTCTCATACTCTCTACCCTGAAAATTTCTCTCTGCCCTGAAAAATAGTTCAAAAAAATCATTTCCTAAATCCTGGAGCATTTGAGCTTGTGATTGTTCATGGGAACTTGGGCCTGCCATTTCTGGTGCTGGGGCTCAAGCAGAGTGATGTAACGGAGGGGAGAGGGAGTCAGGCCCTGGGCCCGGGACGGGGGGGGAATGCCCTTGGTAGGCTCAGCTGCAGACCATAAGAGAGGAAGCTGTACGATTCCCGGCCGCAGAGCATCTCACGCTAGGGATCTGGGCTCATTCAAGAGCTGTTATGCCAAGAGAACAAATCGTGGCAACACGCTCCATTTGGCTTTTGGACTTAAAGTGTAACCCAAAGGGCAACTGACGAATTATGAATAGCTCTCCCCGGCTGCCCAGGCTCGGCTCCAGCCCTCGTGGTGTGTGTGTGTGTGTGTGTGTGTGTGTGCGCGCGCGTATGGTCTATGGTCTATGTGTGCATGCCTGAATCCAGTGTCTCCCTCTGAGCACACGTGTGCACACGGCACATGTACACGCTAAGGCTTGGCTGCATTTGCCCGCTTCTGCTCATGGCAAGGTCTAGTCTTCGGCAAAGCTGAGCAGTTTGAGGACTCTGAGGCTGGCGCCCACTCCGCTCGCTGGCCCTGGCCGTGGCTCTGCCCCCTTCCTAGCCCGCCCCACTGCCCCTCCCTTCTGTGTTGTTTCTCCGCCAGATGCCTCTCCTGACTGCCCAGTACCCAACTATGATCTCCATCACAGGTTATAAAAGATACCGTTTTTACTTCTTAGTAAGAGGAGTATTAGAACATCTGCACCTAATCTATCGGATCAGCTTCTAACACTAGGGGGTGCTGCTCCAGGCTTTTCTCAGCCTGGCCCCAATCTCCCGTTCCTGATTCACCAGACCTTTCTAGACCCTTCTGTCTCCCCAGATAGGGGAATAAAGGGCGAAGAAGACAGCCTGGGACCCTGGGAGGACCGAGAGTCGAGCTTCTTCAGCTTTAGTCCCGTCTCGGCCAATAACTACTCTTGTGACGTTGAGTTACTCTTTGCCTTTCTCTGGACCTCAGGTTTCTTCTCTGTAAATTGGGTGCATTAGATAACATCAAACCCTAAGCATGAGGGGCTGTCAGAACCTCCAAGGGTGGCTTCTGCGGTTTACAAACAGCTTATTGAATCCACAGTGGCTCTGACTTGTTTTAAATCATTGTATCAGTTTCCTGTGGCCGCTGTAACACATTGACACAAACTGGGTGCCCTAAAACAACAGAAATTTATTCTCTCATAGTTCTGAAGGCCAGGGGTCTGAAATCGGTAGTCCCGGGCTGAAATGGAGGGTTTCGCCACAGCCACACTCCCTCCAGAGGCTCTAGGAGAGAATCCATTCCTTGCCTCTTCCGAATTCTGGTGGCTCCTGGATTTCCTTGGCTTGTGGCCACATCACTCCTACCTCTGCCTCTGCGGTCACATGGCCTTCCCTCTGCGAGTGTCACATCTCCCTCTTCTAAGGACGCATGTGGTGGCATGCAGGGTCCACCCGGCCAGTCCAGATGTTCTCCCCTCTAGCTTCACTTAATCACAGCTACAAAGAAGCTTTTCCCAAATAAGATAACATTCACTGGGCCCAGGAATTGCTTGGGGGCCATTACTCAGCATACTAGAACCACAGCATTGACTCCCTTTAGAAATGTCACCCGTCACTAAAGGCAAGTGTGAGGTTTTTATATTTATCAAAGGGAGGCAGGGCTTTAAAAGGGCTGAGAAACAGTGAACAAAATGACCTGTAAGGGTCCCCTGGGCTTATCACTGCAACTCTAACTGCCACGCACTGAAGGAAACGCAAGGTAACTTAATTTCAACCAAACCAAAGCACAAGCAAGGAGTGAGATGCATCACCCCTGGGCGAAACCGATCCCAGGCACACAGTGCAGAGGCGCCCTTATGGATACAGTGTTGTCTAGATCTATGAGAGTCTTTGATTTATCTGAGGAGCCCCATTGCAGGGCTCCACATGCCACTGGCTCTTAATTCCATGCAGCCTGGGCCAGCCTGTCAGATTGACCAGAGAGGCTGGGGTCTCAGACCTTCGGAATACCTAGGGCTCTGCAGCCCTGTCCTGGTGCTCCTAAGTGGCCCAGGAACAGGGGTAGATTCTCTGGGTCCTGCCCGGTTTTTGCCCACTGCCCACCCTCACTATGGGAAGATGGTTGCCTCTCGAACATTCCAGATAAGCCTGTAGAACTTGGGGGCCTGTCGGTCCCAAGTAGGAGCCTATCTCAGTGGATCACTTTGGTGTCCGCCTTGCCCACACATCCCTGCTGGCAGCCTTATAACCTCTAGGAGCAACCAGGGTGGGAGGGAAGGGGAGTTTGGTGTCAGACACATTTGGGCTCAAATCCTGGCCCTGCCATTTGTCAGGTGAATTTGCTTTGGCAAGTGATTTCACCTCTCTGACTTTGGATTTATCATCTGTAAAATGGAGACACTACCCTCAGGGTTGTTGTGAGAAGTAGTGAGGCCGTGCCCAGTAAATAGGGGTTGCTGGTAGGATCAAACATGGCGGCCTCCATGTCAAGAGCCATGGCAGGGGGGCCTTCCTTAGAAGAAGTTCAGAGCAGGGCCTAGCCCGAGGCTCCTAGGGACCTGTATGTTCACATACCCCCTCTGCCGGGAAGGCTGCCAAAGCTCAGGAGGGGAGTGGTTTGCCTACAGTCACTCCACCCGTTGTGACAAGGTTGGTCTGCCGACCTCAGCAGAAGGTTCCTTCCAGTGCCCTGGGCTGCAGAGAAAGGAGCTGGGCAATGAAAACAGGGACCAAAATGGGGAGCCCAAGGCTGTGGGTCCAGGAAGTCAGGGAAGGGGAGGTGGGCCTCAGTGAGGACTCTCGGCAGGGCTCCCCCAGGGCCAGCTTGCAGCCTGGCCCAAGACCCAGTGAGGCTGCCTCCTCCTTGCAGAGCCAGCCCTCAAGGCGCGGTTCTCAGGAGGCCCTGTGTGTGCCCAGACTTCCAACGCCTGGCATTGAAGGGCAGCTGTCCTGCCTTCCTAGCTGAGGGCATCTGAAACACTCTTCTCACACCCTTTCCTTTCCGTTTTGTTTTGCTTCTTTGTTAAATGGAAAGGAAACATCTTTTTTTTTTTCAAGTAAGTTCTATGCCCAACCTGGATTCGAACTCACAACCCCAAGATCAAGAGTCTCATGCTCTCCACTAACTGAGCCAGCCAGGTGCCCCAGAAAGGAAACATCTTTGAGCTGGACCTATCTCTGAGTCACCACAAGTCCTGGAGGAGGAAGCCAGGCTGCCAGTGGGGGAAGGGGGAAACCTAGAATAGGAAAGAGGTGTGCAGGCTGCCCTGAGAAACGAGAAAGTCACCTTATCCCCACCTGGGAAAGCTGCTGTTGTCATATGAGGGGTCTTTGGAGTGTCCCCTAGACTCTGAGCCTCTCACTGAGCCCCTTATCCACCCCAACTCCCACCCCTGGCCTGACCTACTTCACCATGCAAGACCCTGTCCTTCTGTCTTCATGGCCAGAAGAAGGTGTGGCTCCCACTGGTGGGTTGGGGGCTCCGTGGAGAAACAGGGAACTGTGGAGGGCAGAGGTGGGATGTGACATGGGTTGTGAGCCAAGGGGTCAGTGTCTAGCTCATGCCCTAGAGGTTCACCTTAGAGGCTATCAGATGATTCCTTCTGTATCTTCGGTCTGGTATTGGGTTGTGGCCCCGGGTTGGCCACACCGGGGAATTTTAATATGTGTTATGTGTTCCGGCCATTTTGACTGTCCACTCTGCCTCTTGACTGCTTAGAGACCAGGCAGGGATTTCTTACAATAGCCCCGCCTCCTCTCACCTCCACTGCCGAGAAGGCCCTTCCACTACTCACCCCACTTTTGGGACAAAGGTCGGGATGGGACACAGGGCTGGCCCAGTTATGTCCTTCTTAAATAGATGGGGTAGATATGAAACAGGTAAACCGAGGCAGGGATAGGAAGGACTTGCCAGAGCCCCTGAAATGTGACAGTGGCCGGCTGGAGCTGGGATGTGGTCTCCCTCTGCATTCTTTCTCAGGAGTGGGGACAGGTGGGAGCCATTGCCGGCTGTGGAAATCTCCCAAGGCCAGCACAGGAACCGCTGCTTCAGGAATGGATGGTCCAGAGGGGCCTTGGCCCCAGCAAGGTAGCTGTGAGGCCACGTGGGCCAAGACCCTAGGCTCCTCCCCCAGCATCCCCTGATGCCTTGTTCCTCTGAGCAGCGGCAGGGTGTTCCCCAAACCTCAGCCAGCAGCCCAAGTTGCAGGCCTTCCTCTGCTGACCCTCATATCCGCCACCTGGGCAGTGGCCCAAGCTAGAGAGCCTCCGGGGCTGTCTTTTGGGGACGATGTGTGAAGTCCTGTTCCCAACCATGTGCCAAACAACCTGAAGGTGGCCGTGCTGTCCCTTCCCACCACAGTGCCTGCCTCGGCTCCCCTCCCCAGGGGAGACCTGAGCCCAGAGGATGAAGTCTGGGAGGGCTGAAGCGGTCTAAGCAGCTGCCAGGAGGAAGCAGGCTGGAGCCAGCTTGTGTGTGTGTGGGGGGGGGGGGGCAGTGGAGAACGCCCGAGGATAGATGAGGAGGTGGGACACCTGGCATGTATGGAGGCCTTTATTCTAGGGGAGGAAGCAGAAAGGATCCCCCAGCCCGAGGTAGCAGACGGGGAGGGGCAGCTTGTCCGTTCAGGGCCCCGAGACACAGGCCAAAAGCAAAGGCTGTGTCTTCAGAGAAGCAGAGAGATCACCCTGGGGCCTTCCGGAGCCGGTGCTCCCTGCTCCCGTCTCCAAGGCTGCCAGCCTGGCTTCCTTCCTGGGCCTGAGGTCTCTCCTCTCCCCAGTGAGGACAGCACTGTGGGGCTCAGGCTCCAGTTCCTTTAGATGGGGTGGGTGAATCCAACCGGGTGCTGCCCAGAAGGCAGGCCGCACACAGGGCAGGGGTAGAGAGGTTCCGGGGATGGGGTCTGGTCACAATCAACCTCTGCATTTGCTGCCTTCTCCCTGAGTAAACTGGGCACCCGCCAAGGCCCCAGGCCCATCCTCTGACACCCAGCAGGGCGTACCCTCCTGAGGCTGCCCCAGCCCGGGCTCTGGCATCGAGGAGTGGGGGTACACACAGCTGTCTGCCCTGCGGCTGCCACAGAGCCGGTGCCATCCAGGGGCGGGTCCGTGTGGTCTCCAGCTGGATTTCTTAGAGTTTCTCTGCCTCTGGGTCTCCTTCCATTTTCCTCTACGCCTCTTGACACCTATTCACTTCCATTTCCCCTCCTCTTGGACCCTTGAAATCCCCGTTAACCCGCTATCAGTCTCACCTTCCTTTTCCCCTTCATTCCTTTCCTCACAGTCTCCCTCAGCTCCAGCCGTCCACACCCAGTGCAAACCAGTCCTCTTTTACTCACACCCTCTCCTTTCCATCTCCCCCCACCCCCCCCCCCAGGCCAGGGGCAAGGAACAGGTGGGCATGTGGCTGGTCACAGGCAGAGGGGTCAGATGAGGGATCCTGGGGATGGGCACTCTTGGGGGGCGGGAAGGGGAAGGCTTTACCTAGTCTGTTGGAGGAAGCATTGCTGGGGCCAGAGACAGACTTGTAGCCGGAAAGAGCCAGGAAATAATCCAGAGGGCGTGCTAAGGCAGAGAGGAAAGTGGGGGTGGGTGCAAGGGCGCTCAGGTCACAACCAGGAGAATCAGGCAGAACAAAAGAATTTCTGCATCTAAAGCTATTTTCTGAGGTCAGTAATCAAAACTGGGAAGGCGTCTTGTCCACCAGCACTTTGCCGGGTTTGTTTGTGCAGGTGTGGGAGTAGGAGCCCAGAGGGCTGAAGAGGGAATTGGGGTGGTTTGATCCTGGTGGAGGAGAAAGGAGCCACAGGAGCTGGGGCTGAATGGGGAGGGCCCTGGTAGGGGGCAGCCAAGCAGGGGCTCTGGAGACAGGTCCGAAGGATGTTTCTGGGGTGTGCCCATGTACACTCCCCCTTAACTGCCTTGCAAAATCTTTAGCAAACTATATACCTCTCGCGTATGCTCAGGTATGGGTACATTCCTTCAGGGAGCCTAGGGGGTTGGGGTTCCCACCTGGGCCATCCTGATGGTGGCAGAGAAAGGCATTGAGGGTGCAAAGCCAGGAAGCGGAAATCCCAGGAACCTTCCACAGGGGTGGACTGGGGGACATAAATACAGAGTATTGCCAGCCCTGGGCAGAAATGGGAGGGCTTGGCCCTGGACGAGGGCACAGACGTACCTATATGCATGTAGGGGTGAGTGTGCACGTAAGCTGAGGAAACAGCACTGAGACCTCGGGCCTACAGAGATGCGACACGACCACATGTGAGTGCACGCTCCTGACCGCCCAAGTAACTGGAGAAGATGCTACTGGACCATCAATGCCGGCACAGCGTTGGCCACCGCCAGGGATCTGCCTGCCTGCCCGCCTGCCTGCCCACAGCGCTGCGGGACACAGATGCTCAGCTGCAGCCCAGGGGGTGCCTCGGCCCAGCAGGCTGTCTGGTTTCCTCCCTTTGCGGCAATAGCACCAGGATTGACCCACATATTGGACTGCCTATGCACCCCCGGGGCTCTTGGTTTTATCATAGGCAGGAGGTCCCGGGAAAGGAAAATAGACTGACAATTAGAGTAGAAAGAGCATATCACTTAATTTCATTAGTAAAAGGATGTAATCTCATTAAGCCCTCCTCCCTGGTGAAAACCACATATAAGTTATTGGTGCCTTAACTGAGACCTCACTCGAGGGGTATGCTTCTGGCTTGGGGACTCTCCACCCCTGATCCACGTACCTGTGTGGCCCTGGGCAAGCACCATGTGGTGTGCCAGTGAGAAGAATTAGAATATCGAAGTTGATCTTTCTAGTGTTTTCTAAGGGTTCCAGAACTTTAATGGGTCTGCACAATGTAAGATTTTCATAGTCCCTAAAGCCTGGCCTGGCTTTGCACAAGTGAATTAGGCATGTTAAACCCTCTGCCCAAGAAACACTAGAATGTTCACATTAGACGATTATCATCTATGGCCATGGTGATGTCACTGACCCACGCTTGGGAGGATGGCCTCCTCAGCTTCAGAACATGCTCTGGGCCTGGTGGGAATGCACCTCAGGCTGGGGACAGCTCTAGACTAAGTCAGCCCATGCAACACCGTGATGCTTCTCACATGTGCATCAGTGCCAAGAGGAGGCAAGAGGCAGAATCAGGTGACCTTAGGAGACCCCTCCGTTATATTCCCTGGTTCTATCACCGAAGAGATTTCTGCTGATGTTGGCCATCAGACGTAAAAACTTAATTGGAGTCACACTGAAAACCAACAATCTACATTTACTAAGCACTTACTGTGTTTTAGATTTTGTGCTAGACACTGGGATCCAAGTGACAAAATGGTCATGGTCCTTGCGTTGGGTAGAACCCTATGATGTTGCCCATTTTGTAAGTCAAAATGGTCAAAGATTCGACATTTCATGTCTCAGTTTAATACCTGAGATACTCAGAGGTAGGTGGGAAAGATAGATCAATAAAGGGGCAATTGTTATATATTGTGAGAAGCTTTGAGGGACTTTGGTGGAAATAAGCCAGGAGTTACAAAAACCTGAGGAGAGGAGTGAACCAGAGCCAGGGCTTCCCGGAGGAAGTGGCATTAGCAAGAGCTGAAAGATGGGTAGAGGCAGCTAGGTAGGGATGGGGAATGAGGAGACAAGGGAATTTTTAGGGAATAAAATGGTCTACCCAGAAAGGCTCAGAGATGCAAGAGAACATGGCATATTTGAGGACGTGATGAGGCCAATGTCCCGAATTCAAAAAAGGGTCTGGTTTTGAGATGGAGCTTGAAATGTAAGCAGGGTAGGACAATAAAGGGTCTCCTAAGCCATTAAGAAGGTTGTGTTGGACTTTATTTTGAAGGTAATGGGGAGCCATTGAAAGTTCTAAACAGGAGACTGATGTGCTCAGATTTGTGCTTTAGAAAGATCCTTTAGTTTCCAGAGTGGAGGCAATAGATGAAAAAGGAAGATATTGGAGATGAGGGGACAGTTGGGAGGCTCTCAGGGTAAAAGAGGATGGTGGATTGGATGTGGGCAGTGATGGTCACTATGGAGAGCAAGAGAAAGAACATCTGAGCATGAGAATGCCTGAAAGTCTTCCCTTATTTTGTGGCTGGAGGATAAGCCAATCCAGAGTAGAGGCCATGCTTTCTCTTCCAGCAGAGATCCTCAATGTAGCTGCCACATTTTTCCATGTTCTGTAGTCTGTTTTCAGAGGGAAAGACATCAGAGATAATGAACTGTGTTGAGCTGGAGTTGGGAAGAAAAGCCCATACCATTAATTGATTGGGTCTTGGGTCAACAGAACTTAGCCCTCTAGGAAGCAGGATGTTAGTCATTCTCCTTGGCCTTGCCTCGTGACTTCATCATGGCTTGCCTTTTCTCATCTGAGTCTCCTTCTTGCCTACCAGCCTCAGAAGCTAGGGGTCCTTCTTTCTTCCACTTGAATAAACCCAACCACACCCTATGTTTCTGTTGACTCAGTAGGGGTTACTGATAACGGGACCTACTTCATCCTGAACTTCTCCATGGTCCATCTCATGTCACACTCCCACCTTTAACACAGCCCTGTCTTCTATGCTTCTGAGCATCTGTTGGCTCTGAAAGTCTTCTGTTTGAGAAGAGCTGACGGAACTGATGTCTCCTGGTGGAGACAAAAGGGTTAAGTCACAACTTGTGCTTTTTTGACCTGGGAGTGAGTTGAGCTCTCCACCCCAGACAAACACATCCCAGACCCGAGCTCTGAGAGAAAGTGTCAGGGCCCAGGCCTGACTCTGTACTCTCAAGGAGCTGGGTCTTAACCCTCAGCTGTTCCCAAGCACATACCCCAACAACCACAAAATTCCTTCTCCCATTCTGGGTCCAAAGTCAGAATAAACATTTCCCCTGAAATGTCTGACTGAACATTTATGAACACTAAATGAAAGAGGCATGTCAATGGCACAGAGCTTCTTTAGGTCTGAGGATGGAGAGACAGGGCTCCACTCTTACAGCCAGGCCCCCTATCCCAACATTTTGCCCCCAAGGGTTAATTAAAGATGAGTGTAGACCTGGGGAGCATATGGCTTGTCAGGTTTCTTTTCAGATGAAGCCCTGAAATGAATATGAGGCGGGTTCTGGGTAGAGGAGAGGTGGCTGCCAATGAGTATCCAGTGCCTGGTCACCTCCTTACGAGTGGTGATCACCAGTGAGGACACTTTTGACTGTAAGGAAGAGAAAGCTCTGGCCCAACTAACTCAAACCACAGTAGCTCAGTATCTCACAAAACAGGTAGCCCAAGGATGGGGTGGGCTCCAGGGGCTCCAGGAGCATCTCTGACTCTGCTTTTTCCACCATGGGCTTCGCTCCATTATTCTGAGAGACATCAACTCTTCCTGTGTGTTTTAAAGCACTTTTTTATTACAAATTTTTTTTTAATTTTTTTTTCAACTTTTATTTATTTTTGGGACAGAGAGAGAGAGAGCATGAACGGGGGAGGGGCAGAGAGAGAGGGAGACACAGAATCGGAAGCAGGCTCCAGGCTCTGAGCCATCAGCCCAGAGCCCGACACCAGGCTCGAACTCACAGACCGCGAGATCGTGACCTGAGCTGAAGTCGGACGCTTAACCGACTGCGCCACCCAGGCGCCCCATTACAAAATTTTTTTATGTTTATTTATTTTTGAGGAGAGAGAGACAGAATGTGAGGGGGGGAGGGGCAGAGAGTGAGAGAGAGACACAGGATCTGAAGCAGGCTCCAGGCTCTGAGCTGTCAGCACAGAGCCCGACATGGGGCATGAACCCATGAACCGTGAGATCATGACCTGAGCCAAAGTCAGATGCTCAACCAACTGAGCCATCCAGGCGCCCCTCTTTATTTTTATTTTTATTTAATTAATTAATTTTTTTTTTTTGAGACAGAGAGAGACAGAGCATGAACAGGTGAGGGGCAGAGAGAGAGGGAGACACAGAATCGGAAGCAGGCTCCAGGCTCTGAGCCATCAGCCCAGAGCCCGACGCGGGGCTCGAACTCACGGAACGCGAGATCGTGACCTGAGCCGAAGTCGGACGCTTAACTGAGCCACCCAGGCGCCCCATAGGCGCCCCTCTTTAAAAATTTTTTGAATCAGGGGAGCCTAGGTGGCTCAGTCGGTTAAGCATCCAACTTGGTTTCACCTCAGGTCATGATTTCACGGTTGTGAGATCGAGCCCCAATGTTGCGTTCCATGGTGAGTGTGGAGACTGGTTAGGATCTTCTCCCTCTGCCCCTCTCCCCTCCTTGCATACACTCTCTCTTTTTATAAAAACAAAAAACAGGGCTCCTGGGTGGCTCAGTCAGTTAAGCATCTGACTTTGGCTCATGTCATGATCTCACGGTTCGTGAGTTGAGCCCTGAGTCAGGCTCTGTGCTAACAGCTCAGAGCCTGGAGCCTGTTACAGGCTCTGTGTCTCCCTCTCTCTCTGCACCTCCCCCAGTCTCTCTCTCTCTCTCTCTCTCTCTCTCGCTCGCTCTCGCTCTCTCTTTCAAAAATAAACATTAAAAAAATTTTAAAAATTTTAATCAACGTGAGCACATTATCCATACCTCTTTCTCTCACATCTCATTGGCCAAATATCAATTCCTAAAACAATTGGCAAAGGAAATGGGACAACTGTAACTGCCTTTGTGAAACCCACACCTTCTAGAGCAGGTCACACAGCCTAAGTGCTGTTACAGGAGAAATGACTGGTAAGTAGGATGGATGTTGGGTGCATGACCAACGATGCCTGCTACAGGCAGTAAACTAGTTTTGACATTTCTCTGCATTGCTTGGAAAGGAAAGGCTTTCTTTCTTTTTCTTTTTTCTCTTTTTTTAACACTAAAAAAAGAAAAGGATGAGAGAGAATCATGGCAGGTCAGAGGCTGGACTTTTGGATGGAGTTTCTCCCATCCGTACTTTCTGCTGCTCACAGCATTTTCCTGTCCACTGTCTCATCTGATAATCATAATGACCCTGTGAGCAAAGCCGGGATGTGATTATTATCTCCATTTGACAGGTGAGGAAGAGGAGACACCAAGAGCTAAAGTGACTTTCAGAGATCCCTTCCAGGCACTGCTTTCATTCACACCACCTAGATATACCAGCATGAAATTGTGGCTTATTTTTAGATCTTTTAGGAAAAAGATTCATTCTCACTGATTATATAGTCCTAGGGGTCGGCTTGTGGAGTTAAGCACCTAGGTTCTCAGGACACCTTTTGGGATATCCAGATAATTTTAAAATTTAAAAAAAATTTAATTTTAATTAATTAATTTATTTTTGCCTCTTCCACCTCAGGAAGGGCGCTGATCACAGGCCTTTTCTATGAACATGGAAACAGGATGCTTCCCAAACTAACCTTGCGGGCCAAGGAGTGGCGCTGTCTTTGGTACTGCCCACTGCTTCCCACCATTTGCTGCCCTTGAAGCCCCTTTTCAGCTTCAAGGCTGGACTCTTAAACCAAGATTTAGAGGGGTTATGGGAATTTCAGTCCACCCTAGCATCACTCTTGCTACCCCACTGACGAATTCCTCTATGGCAAGCAAGTCAGGTATTAATTGAAGAATGATTTGCAAGTTGCAGACACATGCTGTCACGTGGCTCTGTCTACAGCACTAAATAGCCTACATTGTAGTTCAAGGGTCAGCAAACTATGACTCACAAACAAATATGGCCTGCTACCTTTTTTAGTAAATAAGTTTTATTGGAACATAGCTAATTTCATTTGTTTACTTATTGTCTATGACCGCTTTTGCTCTACAACAGCAGAGTTAAGTAACTGAGGCAAAGACTGTATGACCTGCAAAACCTAAATAATTACTAACTGGCCCTTTACAGGAAGTGAGTTGCCAACTGTATTTCTAGTTTGCTTCCTTTGGGACAGAAGATTTTTGTTTTGAGCACAGTCCTGTATTATTGATAATTCCCTTTATGTCTACCTTTTCCCCCAACTCAAGATGGGGTCTTCCTCCAGTTTCCTCTGTTCTTGGATAAATACTTCCCTACTTGTGTGGGTCCTAGGTCCATCTCACCTCTTCAAATCCAAACCACTCTCCTCAGATACTAATTCAGTTGTGTTCTCTGGCCCCTTCCCACAGATGTGTCCCAAACCCAACATTTCAGGCACACAACATTCTGCTCATCTTCCTTGAGCCAAGCCTCTAATCCAGGCCAGCAACTAACCAACTACTCACCCCTAGGAGTCTCAATACAACCTTTACAGCCTTTATCAGTGCGTTAGGACGTTTTCAGTTGTGAATAACAGAAACCTGATTCAAATTAGCTTAACTAAAAAAAATTCCTCTAGAAAGCCCAGAAGCTGATCTTACTGCTCTTAGCACTCAGAGCTCAGCTTCATGCCACCTCCAGGCTCTGGGCTCCTCAATACCAGCCTCATCCAGGCAGGCCTGAACCACGTGGTGAGCAGAGGGCTGCAGACAGCTCTGGCTTCTCAACACCCCAGTAGAAGAGGCATCCCCTTCTCTCTAACAAAAGAGCCCAGAACTGAGTCTCAGTGGCTTGGTGGGATCACATGATCATCTCTGAGCCAATCACTGGCCAGGGGAGTGGAACACTGTGATTGGCCAGGCCTGGGCTAGTGGCGGGGTGGGTGCAGGGCAGGTAACCTTCTGGATAAGCGAGAGGGCTGTTCCCCAGAGGAAAATACTCCTACTTGATGGAGGAAAAGATGCTGACCAAGCAAGAACTATAGATACACGTCTCACCCCAGCTGCGGGGTTTGTATTACGGCTCCCACAGGGATTTTCATTTTCTCCTTCTCCACTGTCTTCTCACTGTAGTAATGCCCGAGTCTCGCCAAGCTTCTGTGATTAAGCCTGTGCTTCTTAGTTACAATTCACCCTCCCTCTTGCCTGCCCATGCAGACTTGCCTCCCACCTTCTCCTTTGTCTCTTAAACTCTGGCGGTATCAAGCTTCCACCAGCAATTCCCCAAATGTCCCAGGTCTTCACTGTGTCTCTGTACATTCCATTTCCTCTACCTTTCTTTTTTCGTCCGCATGGCACACTTTGGACTCACTGCCCAGATCAAGAATCCTCTGCTCTGAGAAGACAGTCCCCAATCTTCAGGATGGAAGAAAGCATTTTCTCATCTGTGTGTGCTATCACTGGCCGGCACCAATGTCTTGCTGTCCCTCCCATCGTCACTTGCCCACCTACCGTATGGTAGAGAAATGAAGATGTCTAAGCTGCTTGTCTTTTCATTGCTCTCTCTCCAATACCTAGCCTTGTGCCTCACACATAATTCATGTTTACTGAACAGTTGCTGAACACAGAAATGAGTACATGAGTAAGAGAAGAAATGAATGCTCCAGAAGGTCAATGTACGGCTCCGTATGAGTGTGGGATAAGAAAAGAGAGCCAGGGAGGTATCATTTCATTATCTCTTATTTGCTGAGGATGCCAGGCACTGTGCTGGTTGCTGGGGCTTCTCCCTGAAGGAAGAAGGGGCATTTGTACCCTGTGCTCAATGATCCCACAGCCCAGGGGCTGAGGCCATATAGGAAAATCAATGCTTACAAGACAGGGGTGTGAATTACTGAGCAGCGGCACACTGAGAGCTGTGATAAGACAATGTGATGGAGGAGCACAGGGAGGGGAAGCCACTGAAGTAATTGATGGAGCAATCAGTGTCTTTCATCATGAGATCTGTGTGTTCTCAGCCCTTTCCTGGGTTTTCTGTGGGAGTGCCAAGAAAATCCTAATCCATTTCCTCAAGGAGATTATAATTGATAGGGGGAGGGGGAAAATCACTCATGGGACACTAATGAAAGAGTCAAAATACTGGATGGTGCCTAGTTATGTGCTAAACTCACAGAAAGACACAAAAAGTCAAAGTGGAGAACTTAGGTTCACAGGGAGCTCAGGTGGTTGGGAAGGGCCTCGTGGAGGAGGAATAGTCTAGAAGGGAAGCTCTGGGGACAGATCTCTGAGGGTCTCCAATGCCAGGCTGGGACCTTTTAAACTTTTGTAGTTTACTTTGTAGGCAGCATAGAATATGGACCTGGGGGAGGGACATGATTAGATATGGATTTTAGAAAAATTACTCAGGGATTTAATATAGAGAATGGAGGAGGGAGATGGGGATACCAGATGGAATACGGAGGGGGAGGAGTGAGGAGGCTTTGCTACAACACCAGTGAAAGGTCACGATGGCTCTCAGCAGTTGACTGGCCTTTCCCTCAGCTCATGGGCAACAGAAGGTTTCTTGGGGGTTCTAATTCACTCATTCATTCGACAAATATTTATTGTTCTAAACACAGATCTAGGCACTAAGGATAGAGCTGTGATAAAAACAACAAAAGCCTCTGCCTTTGTGGGGTTTACATCCTACTAGTTAGTCAACTATTGCTGTAGATTGCTTCCAGGGAGAGAAAGAAGCGGGTCCAGAGTTGCCTTTCAGGGCAGTACATCTGGGAGGTTCTCCTGGCAAGCAGTCAGCTTCCCCCGCCCCAACTCTCTCCTACAGCCCCCTTGGCTAATAAGCCATGTGCTTCTTCCATTTTATTCCATTTAATCCTGATCCCCAGCAGAGCCTAATGAGGTGGATGGTGGTGCCCATTATGCAATGAGAATGTGCTGGCAAGGACTCCCTGGGACGCCGCAGGCGATGGCTTTCCTTAGAGGGTACTGAGGCAGGGGGCAGCTGTGGGAAGATGCTGTGGTGCATCAGGCAGGGAGTTTGTGGGGAGGCCCTGTCTCAGGCAGGGGGAGGCCTCATTGATGCCTGAGTTGGTCCATGGATACCTGGGGTGGGCTGCATATCTCACCACAAACAACACTGGTAGCCCAGAATTCTAATCAGGCTCAGACACCAGGATCTAAGAAGATAACTGTGTTGCAGAAAACATGCAAAATAACCAGGCAGCCTTTGTAATTAACTTCCGCTCCCTTCCAGCAGTCATTTGGAGTTAATGGTTTCTTAATTCAGTGCTCATTTGGTGACTTTAATTTCCAATTAATTTTGCCGATTTTCCTTCGAGGTGCTCATGGTGTGATAGAAATTCCTGCATGGTTAAGTCCCCACCACAGGGACCTGGGGGTGGGGGTAGGTGGGTCAAGCTGTCACCAGAAGTCTGGACCCTTCCTGAATGTCAGGAGCCAGAGCCTCCTGAGTTCAGGAGTCCTTAGGAGATCCCTCCCCTAGGAGGGGGCTGGTAAGAGCTGATAATGTGGTGCAGGGGTTGGGGATGCCCTTGAATTTCTCTAGCTCTTGAATAAGAATTTTGATTTATTGCAGGGGAGTGGGGTAGGAAAGGAAGCCCAGCCCTGCTGGAGATAGAAAGGAAGAGTCAAGACCAAGGAAAATGCTCTCCCTTCTATCAAGCAAAGGGGGATTTGAGAGGCCTTAGTGCTCTGAGCCAGTGCCATTGGTGCCCCGCTCGGATCCCCTGTGCTGGGCCAATGGGCCCATTGCCCAACTGCAGCTAGTGTCAGCTGCTAATGGCTCACTAGAATTGCCTTTGGCAAGTGGAATTCGCCTCTTCTGTGACGTTCCACTCTCCTGCTGCTCAGGGAAAACTGTAGACAAGGACTGAATGGTATAAGCAAAAGGCTGCTCCCTGCTTCCTAACTCCTGCCCCTTGCCTTAGGATGAGACTGCCTCTGTGGTGCAGTTGGTATTCCTGAGTTGTACAGTCAGACCCCAGCTAAGACCACATCCTTAGCTAAGTTGTACTCATGTTCTGTCTTCCTTCCCTTTCTTCTTTCTTTTCTCCTTTAAGGATCCCTTAATAAATCTCGTGCACCCGAATCTGTCTTGGGTTTGGTTTCTAGGGAACCCAGACTACAACAGTGCTTTGTATATTAAACTTTTGTCTAGCTCTTGCGGTGTGTCAGACACCGTTCTAAGTCCTTTACAAAAGAAGTTCATTTCATCCTCATAGCAACGCTATGAGGTAAGTATTGTTAGCATCCTTATTTTGAAATGAGAAAACAGAGACACAGAGAGGTTGAGAGACTTTCCCAAGATCACCATAGGTAGCAAGTGCAGAGCAGGAACACAAACTCAGCCAGTCTGGTTTCAGACTCTGTGGCCTTAACTATTATGCTGCCCAAGATGTGACCACTAACCCCAGTAATTGCTCTGAAGTCATGGGCAATATAATTTAAGAACCTGACCATCCAGAGGGATGAGGGATAGCTTTTCCTGAAGTCCTTTTTCGGGGGATTAAAGAACAGGGAGATCTGAAACCCTAGAGTTCTGTTCCCATGATGTCAGGCCACTCTCATAGGGAAACACTTCCCCTTCCCCTCTGGGGATGGTAATGAAGACTCAGTGGAATAAGTGCCAGTGTGAAATCAGGCAAGCCAGACTCTAATGGTGTGTCCCTGACTCCTTTCATAACTTGTGATGAGTAATTTCCCACCAGTGGGTCAATTTCTCCATCTCTACTATGTGGATGAGAGTTAGTTAAAAGTCTTGAAAAGTTCTGGCTCTAACGTTTAAACTTTAGGGGTAGAAACATGGTGCTCCCTTGGGGATCCTCCATCAGAGGGTGAAACCATATGTCTGTGGAAACCAAAGGAGATACATCCCATGATCTGCAAACATCAAACATCAATAGCTGTGTCCCAAAGCGGTTATGGGGAGGGATCCACAAGGCCACAAAAGGACCTGGGTCTCAATGACCACTCAATGCCCATTTATGAAACACTGTTCAGCAAGCATTTATCAAGTGCCTACATTATGCCAGGGACTGCGCACATGTAATTCATGGCTCCCCAACCTAAAGCACAATGGAAGAACTTTCCCATAAATTGTTGTCAATTATTGACCCTTATTCAACTCACCATCAAAGGACCAGCCCTATATAAAGATCCCTCCTCCTCAACACACAGAGAGTCATATTTGGAGTCTCCATAGGGTATCTCCATTGTACTTAGAGATACATATTTTCTCCTATAAAGTGGAGCCATGATCTTGCTTTCCTGCCAGAATCTCTCTCAGCAATTCCTACTACCTGTGGATCCATAGGAGGGGACCCCACTGTTGCCTCCATGGCCAATGCCTTGTATGAGAAAGCCACATCTGGCTATACTCTCCAAACTGCCAATCTAAAGGGGCTGTGGAGCATGATGTTCTTTTTGATGCTCTTCAAAAGAAAAGGAGAGACTCCTTTGGTCCCCTGAGTCAGGGCTGGGGCAAGGTGAAGGTGGCAAGGGAAGGTGAACAGGAGTGGCATAAACATTCCTTCTTTCCTTCTCTCTCACCCCACAACCCCCATCCTCACCCCAGACTCCTCCAGACCTTAACAAGACTATATCCTAGGGCATCCTCCTCCCCACAGGCCTGGGAGGAAGGGAAGTGGCAGGTCAAGATCCCATCTGCCATCATGCCCTTCGTGGGTCCCAGTTCCCATACCATTCACCCAAGCCAACCCCCATAAGTGTCCCTGGCAATAGTTGCTCCTGGGAAACAGACCCAAGGCCTGTTGGAGGGTGCTGGAGCTGTTATAGTTATTGCTGTCACAGATCCCAAAATCCCCAGCTGGCAAGAGCTGCAAAATCTAACCGGCCAGGGCTGGTTTTTCACTTTTTTAATGCTGTGGGTAAAAAAAATACACCTTTGCAGAGGACACCAATTCTACTCTTGGAGCCGCAAGGTAACATACTGTGCAACATGGAGCGAGGGCCTATCCTTGTGGCTGTTTGTGTCAGCCCTGATGGATGCCTCCTTCTGTACTCCCAACTTCTTTTCTCCCCATCTCCATCCTACAGAAGAACAGCTCTGACCATGTGTCTCTCCTGTCAAAAACCTTCAGAGCCCCTCAAAACACAAATGGATAAGATCTGAATGGGTCCCATGGCATCCAAGGGTAGCTGCGCTCTGGCTATAAACCATCTTGACTGAAACCACAGATTCCAGTTAAATCTGGAAATCCATTCTCTCCCACACTTGCCCCTTACCACCTAGTCTCAGGGCCTTTCCATGTGGCATTTCCTCTGCTTTGAGTGCTCTGCTCTCCCCCATCCCACATGTGGAAATTCATGTTTTCCCTGGGGAGACTATGAGTACAAGGAGGGTCTCTGGCCATGAGGGCTTGATACCAAGTCAATATTATCCCCTCCTTTGGTACCCATGCTCTTTCCCTGACCCCACTATCCCCTGTCTTCCTAGATCCTGGTGAATGCACTAGAATTATAATTGGGGATTAGAATTATAATATAAGGATTAGAATTATGGTAGAATTAAATTACAATTATAGAATTGTAGCATAGAGTTTGGAATTATAGTAGAATTATAGTATGGGAATTAGAATTATGGTGGAATTATAGATAGGGATTAGAATTATGGTAAAATTATACTATAGGCATTACAATTACTATAAAGTTACAGTATAGGGATCAGAATTATGGTAGAATTCTAGTACAGGATTGGAATTATGATATAATTGTTGTATGGGATGGGAATTATGGTAGAATTATAGTATGGGGATTAGAAACATGTTAGAATTATAACCAACATCACACAAATACAAAGGAGGATAAAAGAATATTATGAAAAATTATATGCCAGCTAATTGGACAACCTAGAAGAAATGGATAAATTCCTGGAAACATATAACCTTCCGAAACTGAATCAGGAAGAAACAGAAAATTTGGACAGACTGATTACTAGCAATGAAATTGAATCAATAATAATAAAAAAATTCTAACCAACAAAAGTCTAAGACCAGATGGCTTCACCAGTGAATTCTACCAAACACTTATGAGTTCATACCTATTCTTCTCAAACTATCCAAAATATAGAAGAGGAAGGAAAGCTTCCAAATTCATTCTATGAGGCCAGCATTACCCTGATAACAAAACAAGATAAAGACACCACACACAAAAAAGGGAACTATAGGCCAATATCTCTGATGAATATATATGTAAAAATCCTCAACAAATTATTAGCAAACTGAATCCAACAATACATTAAAAAGTCATTCACCACAATCAAGTGGGATTTATTCCTGGGATGCAAGCGTGGTTCAATGTTCTTAAATCAATCAAAATGACACATCACTTCAATAAGATAAAGGATAAAAACCATATGAGCATTTCAACAGATGCAGAAAAAGCATTCAACAAAGTATAACATCAATCCATGGTAAAGACTCTCAACAAAGTAAGATTAGAAAGAACATATCTCAACATAATAAAGGCCACTTATGGAAAAACCCACAGCTCACATCATATTTAACGATGAAAAATTGAGAGCTTTTCCCTTAAGATCAGGAATAAGACAAAGATGTCCACTGTCACCACTTTTATTCAACATAGTACTGGAAGTCCTAGCCACAGCAGTCAGACAAGAAAAAGAAATAGAAGTCATCCCAATTGGTAAGGAAGAAGTAAAACTTTCACTATTTGCAGATGACATGATAGTTTATATAGAAAACCCAAAATACCCCACCAAAAAACTACTAGAACTGATAAATGAATTCAGTAAAGTCACAGGATACAAAATCTATATATAGATTTGCATTTATATACACTAATAAGTAGCAGAAAGAGAAATTAAGAAAACAATCCTATTTACAATGGCACCAAAAACAATAAAATACCTAAGAATAAACTTAACCAAAGAGGTTAGATACCTGTGCTCTGAAAACTATAGAACACTGATAAAAGAAACCAAAGACAACACAAGAAAATGTAAAGATATTCCATGTTCATGGAGTGGAAGAACAAATATTGTTAAAATGTCCATACTCCCCAAAGCAAGCTACAGATTCAATATGATCCCTATCAAAATACCAACAGCATTTCTCTGAACAAATATTCCTATTTTGTATGGAACAAGAACTAGAACAAATATTCCTATTTTGTATGGAACACAAAAGACCCTGAATAGCCAAAGCAAGCTTGAAAAAGAAGAACAACACTAGAGGTGTCACAATCTCAGATATCATGATATACTACAAAGCTATAATAATCAAAACAGTATGTTAATTGGCACAAAAATAGGCATAGTTTAATAGACCAGAATACAGAACCCAGAAAAGAAAATCCACAATTATATGGTCAATTAATCTTCAACAAAGGAGGCAAGAATATACAATGGGAAAACCATTTGTCTTTAACAAATGGTGTTGTAGAAACTGGACAGCTACATACAAAAGAATGAAACTGATTCATGTTCTTATACCATACACAAAAATAAATTCAAAATGGATTAATAGTCTAAATGTGAGACCTGAAGCCATTAAAATCCTAAAAGAGAACACAGGCAGTAATTTCTCTAACATTGGCCATAGGAACATTTTTCTAGGTATGTCTCCTGAGGCAAGAGAAATAAAGGCAAACATAAACTGTTGGGACTACATCAAAATGAAAATTTCTGCATAGCAAAAGAAATAATCAACCAAACTAAAAGGTAACCTATTGAATGAGAAAAGATATTTGCAAATGGTAAAGGGTTAGTATACAAAATATAAAGAAGTTATCCAACTCAACATCAAATACCCAAATAATATAATTAAAAATAGGCAGAAGACATGTACAGACATTTCTCCAAAAAAGGCATACAGATGACCAACAGACACATCAAAGGATGTTCATTACCAAGGAAATGCAAATCAAAACCACAATGAAATATCACCTCACATCTGTCAAAATGGCTAAAATCAAAAACACAAGAAACAACAAATGTTGACAAAGATGTGGAGAAAATGGAACCCTCGTGCACTGTTGGTGGGAATGTAAACTGGTGCAGCCGCTGTGGAAAACCTTACCTCCAAAAGTTAAAAATCAAATTACCATATGATCCAGTAATTGCTCTACGGGGTATTTACCCAACAAATATGAAAGCCCTAATTTGAAAAGATACACACACCCCTATGTTTATAGCAGTGCTATCAACAATAGCCAAACTATGGAAAGAGCCCAAATGTCCATAGACTGATGAGTGGATAAAGAAGATGTGGTGTATACATACAACGGAATATTACTCAGCCATAAAAAATGAAATCTCACCATTTGCTACAACATGGATGGAGCTAGAGAGTATAATGCTAAGTGAAGTCAGTCAGTCAGTCAGAGAAAGACAAATACCATAGGATTTCACTCATATGTGGGATTTAAGAAACAAAACAAATGAGCAAAGGGAAAAAGAGACAAAGCCAAAACCAGGCACTTAACTATAGAGAACAAAGGTATGATTGCCAGAGGGGGGGGTGGGTGAGGGGATGGGTGAAATACGTAATGGGGATTAAAGAGTACACTTATCACAATGAGCACTGAGTAATAAATGGAAATGTTGAATCACTGTATTGTACACCTGAAACTAATGTAACACTGTATGCTAATTATACCGGAATTAAAATCAATACAAACATACAAACATACATACAAATACCCCTGGTGGGAGGGTAAATCAGAGAAAGAGAGGCCAGAGTATTTCCCCCCTGAGGGAAAAGGAATAAGTATGGTAGAATTAAAGTATGGGGATTAGGATTATGGTAGCATTACGGTGCACGGATTAGAACTATGGTACAATTACAGTATGAGGATTAAATTTATGGTAGACTTATAATGTGGAGGTTAGAGTTATGGTAGAATTATAGAACAGGGATGGAAGGTTCCTGAGAGCTCCAAGTCCTCTCACATCCACCTAGATCAGTATTCTCACATTTAGGGTGCATTAAATCGCCCGTAAGATCCTGGGCCCCGCCCTCAGACTTTCTGATTCAGGAGGTTTGGAGTGGAGCTCAAGAATTTGCATTTCTAACAATCTTCCAGGTGATGCCAGTGCTTCTGGTCCAAGGTTCACACTCTGGAACCACTGACCTAGATTTTGACTCAGAAAATAACCTTCTATCTCGGTTTCCCCCAAAGGATCCGGTGCCAGCACACACACTCTGTCGGTTTGGTATTCATTGATGACTACGGTTACTGAGAGAGAGGCAGGGCTTTCAAGCACTTGCTATTCAGAGCCCTGGGGGAAGGTTTCGGGTATCAGTACTATAATGAAGTCACTGACAAGAACATAACATTCTCTGCAGGAAAAATAATCACACTGATCCATAAAGTAGCATACTGTAACAATATCAATAGTGGCAATAATAATAGTAATAACATGATTATAATATAATGTCATTTGCCCTAATGTGCTACATCCAGATTGATCTGAGCAATAGAAAAGAATTACCGACATACACAAATGCTCACAAAGTGTAGCTTTGACATATTTGGGGCCCTTTGGATGACGGCAAGGGTGATGATGACTATAATATCAAACCGCATTTGTACACAGCTTTTACATTTCTAAAGCACTTTCACTGGGTTGCTTTTAGCAGCAACGCGGAAAAGTAAGCAGGCAAGCTCCCTTGGTTTATAGAAGAGGCTCACATTCTCTTGTATTTTAAGCCTTCACACAGCAAACATAGATTTGAATACGTGTACAGGTCAAGTACTGAGCGGGACAGGGATCAGGTTGCAGGTAAAATGCTGGACACCCAATTAAGTTCAAACTTCAGATAAACAAAGAATTGCTTTGTGCATCACTATGCCCCAAATGTTGCATGGGACATCCTTATACTAAAACAATTATTCACTGTTCGTCTGAAATTCAAAGTTAACTGGTGTCCTGTATTTTTATTTGCCAAGTCTGGCAACCCTAGTGGGAAAGGAAGGAGGGGAGAAAAAGAATAAGAAATGTTTACGGCGCTCAGAACAAAGTCACAGTTTGGAAGGAGACCCCAGAGAGATGATCCCAACCCGTGTAATCAGTGGGTGGGAGAAGCACTTCTCAAACTTGAATGTGCGTGGGAATCACCCAGGGATGTTGTTAAACTGCATGTTCTGATTCAGGAGGTGTGGGGTGGGGCCGGAGACTACATTTCCCACAAGCTCCCAGCAGATGCTGATGCCATTCATTGCTTCCTGGCCACACTCTGAGTAGTAATAATGGAGAGGGAAGCTTAGAGGCTGTGAAGCTTAGAGGAGGCATTTGGTCCACCTTTAGGCATCAGGGAAAAGCTTCCTGGAGGAGGTGGAACCTGGTGGGTTTGGGCTGGTAAGAATCAGAGGAGAGAAGTGGCAAAGACATGCCAGGAGAAGGAACATCCTTTGCAAAGTCCCAGAGGCGAGAGAAAGCACTGCAAATTTGGGAAGGGTAGGGTGTTGAACGTGGATGGAGGATAGGATTTGGGCAGGCAGTGCTGGGCCCTAGGAGTCCAGAAATGAATCAGACGAGGCCCCTGCTACCCCAGACCCCACCCCCATCTGTGGGAGTGGCAGAGTCCTGGACAGACAGTAATGAGTGGGAGGTAAGCACTGGAATGGTGGGAAGTCAGGGAAGGCGAGGCTCACTCTACCTGAGGCTTGTTAAATGAATGAATCAAGGTGACCTGAGTGTAGGGCAAAAGGGCAGGCCCAGCAGAAGGCCCAGTGGACACAGTAGCCAAGAGCCCGTAACCCCAGGCCTTCATTCATTCACTGCATCTCCACACTGTGGTCCAAACATGAGTGGCAGAGAAACTGGTTATATCGGTAAACTTGCGCTCATGGATGGAGCTCTGGAGTCTGTAGTTGTTATGTGGTCTTGGGGCCCTTTAAAGTGAACAGTGCTGGGTTAATAGCACTCATGAGGCCTGTTCTAGCTGTTTGGGTTTATCATAGCAGCCGAGGCAGAGTGCTAGGTTTCCTCCACGTCCATTCTTTCTCTCTTCCTTCTGTAATAGGCCGCCTGCCTTGGAGCTGGCAACACGGCCCCCTAGGACAAAAGCTACACTTCCCAGTGTCCCTGGATGTGGTCTGGCCAGTAGGGTGTGGCGGACACAATCTGAAAATCTGTCTGGGTGCCGTACAGGAAACAGAAACTGTTCTTCGGTTCTAAGCAAAATGGGGCTTAATGATGGAATTGGGGCTTACAAAGTCATTGGCAGGCTGGAAGCGTGCAGGCTGTGGGGTGCGGCTAGGATTTGTGGTCACATCATGGCAGGCAGCTACAAAACAGAGGTCAGGAAGTTCCAGGAAACCGCTCTAGTGTCACAGCCACCCACAGACACAAGGTGACCAGACAGCAACTGGAGATCCAGCCACAGTCAAGACTCTCTTGGGCCAGAGGCGTCCACTGCCTAAGGAAGAACGGTCACAGCCTTCTTTCCACCTTCCAAATCGCACGTGAATGAAGCTCATTGGTTGCAAATAGTCTTATCCAGAATCCTAGCAGCAAGGGAGTCTGAGAAATGTATTGGCGAGGCTTCCAGGCTCTGTGATTAAGTGAAAGGACAGCAGTGCGGGGGGAGAGAATGCTGAACACCACCGCACCCTTCCTGCCAACTAGGATAAGGGCGTGTTGCCGCAGGTGACTTCTTAGGATCACTCCAGAGGCCTCAGAAATGCCAAGGGAACTGGGACCTTTGCATGGGTCAGAAATAAACTTCTATCTTGTTTTAGTCACTGTTTCAGCCACAGAGCCGGTGTCCTGAACCAGCACCGTCAAGTGTCAGATGAGGCCTCAGCGGTATTCCTTCCAGAATGTGTAGTGTTGATGTTCCTGGGGTGTCAAATCAGCCTGGTTATCAGGAGTGTGACAGTACATACTTCATCTACAGACAAAGCACCCGGGACTGTGGCGGCTGGTGCGAATGCAGTCTATTGAGTTTGAAGGAAGTTGGAGAGGGCTCAGAGGGGATGGGGTGTTGGGGAAGACTTCTTGGAGGAGGCAGAGCTGGAGATGGAGAGAAAAAGAAAGGCTTTGCAGTGGAGGCCACTTTTCTCTCCCTTCCCCACAGTTGCGCCAACCAGGGAGCGGCCCTCTGAGCTCAAGGAGCAAGAGGAGAGAGGCGAGATGCCCACTCCGCCAGGAGAGCTGACTTTCATCCTGGAGCAGGATGGAGATCAGGAAGGAGGGAGGCCTCGGGGGTAGAGGGGCTATGCATTATTCCAAAGGGAGGGACTAGTGTCTCTAAGACCTTAGCTTCAAGACTCTAAGGACAAGGATGGGGACGGACACACTCAAGACATGGCCTCGAGGTCACGAAGTGGCTCCTGGTTCTGGCCTGCCCTTCCCCGCTGCAGCTTCTCCCCGGGAAGGCACACTGCATTCAGCCTTCACACAGGGATGCCTATAGTCGGCCTACAGCCCAGGCACAAGGATGGATACAGGAACTTGCAAGCCCAGCACTGGGGTCGGGCCACTCCCGGTCAGCCATTCTCTCCTCACCCACCTTTGTGAAGAGTGTGTGTTTGGGGTGTGGGGACCGGCCAGGGTCAGGGCATCTTTAGAACCCAGGCCAGGACAGTTCAGGGTGGAGGAATAGTTCAGGGCCAGGATGAGAAATTAGACTGGGGAAGGGGCCGATCTGTGACCGGGGTTGGGCTCAGCCTGGGACCGGCTCACAACTTAGTTTATGCCAAGGATCACAGCCCAGTCTTAGGCCGGTGGTAAGGCTCAGTCTGGGACTGGAGTCTGGACTCAGTTTTTGATGGGGAAAGAGCGTGGAGCTACCTGACCCCCTGCGTATGAGCTCAATTTCCTTAGTTCCCTGGAAAATAAACCATAATGAAAGGCTATCAGAATATAAGCATAATTTCCTCATTGATATCACACTTAGCCTTCAAAACCGTTTCACTCCTGGGCCTCTGTTTACTTTTCCTCCAAACTTGTGTAGACTCTTTTATTCCCTCTGGGAGAAGAAGGTATACAGGTACGGGGGTAAAATGAACTTGCCTCGATTCCCGGCAAGTTCAGAAAGAGATGGAATCAGGCAACAGGCCAGTTGAGCAGGTGCCCAGCCCAGGGCATCCTGGTGGACTCTCAGCTTCCTGCGGTGCTTTGGAGACAAGCCCCAGGTCACCCTGAAACCCACGGGCAGGCGGCAGGCAGGCGAGCAGGCAGCTGGCTGGAGGAGTTGGCAGCAGGGACGTCCTGGATCAGAGCCTTGGGCCACAGCCAAGGCTGTTTAGTTGGGGTGGAGGGTGAGGGCAGCGATTTTATTCAGCCTGCTCTGCAGCGAGCCCCGGGGCAGGTGCCAGCAATTTGCCCGTCCTGAGTGACGGAGCCGGGAACTGCTGAGTGGCTGGGAAGGCAGGGACACCGCCCCCGCTCCCCCCCCCAACACCGACCCCTGCCAGGTCCTCATGGGCACGCTCAGCCACTGAAGGAAATACGAAGTGACGGTAAGCGACAAAATCGAAAATGTAATTAAGACAGATGGAACCAACCGGCGGGGATGGTAAAAGCCGTTCCCCAGGCCCTGAGATTTAAAGCGAGGTCACAGGATGACCCCATCCTGGCTGCACAGCCGGCAGAGAGGAAGTGAGGGAATGAGCTCAAGGATAGGAGCCAAGCTCTGTGGAGGACAGTGAGCAAACTGGGCTTCGGTTGCACTGAAAGAGATTTGGGTCAGATACAAGGATGAACTTCCTGGAGAGGAGGGTGCTTCAACACTGGCCTACATGTGACATCATCTCCTTGGCCCAAGGACACATGTATGCCTCCTGGGCAGGCTTGGATACACCTGACCTCCCTCTCCAAGATCTATAGGAATAAGAACGACCTCATTATCACATGAGAAGTCTGTGAAGGTGGAGGGGAATGGCATTTGGGAAGAAGACAAAGGGAAGAGGGCTCAGGGTTTCCCACAGGCCAGAGCTGGGAGGGTGGAATCAGCCCGCCTCAGTGGAAGTGCATGTCACAATGCTTGAACCTGACATCTCCAGGTAACCTCTTTTTCTCCTTCTGTGCTGTTGCCCCTTGGTCAAACCAGGACTAGAGGGGGCATGGTGGCTACTCCTTGAGCCTACAGAGGAAGCAGCAGTCCACCTGGTCCCCAGCTCTGTGGACGCAGTGATAGAAGGAAGCCCAAAGGCCCTATGGGGAGAGGCTGTCTGAGCCTTTGTGGAAGGTGGGATGCTTGGGACCTATGGGAAGATTCACGCGAGAAGAATGAGGGGGGTCAGCACCAACATCTGGTGTAGGCTTGCTCTGCAACCAGCCTTCGCTTGGAGGGGCTGAACTGACCAGCTTTATTGGCCTCCGTTCTCCGTACGTCTTGCACCGGTACTCTGCGCTGGGCAACAGGGTGGTTAGAGAAGGTGGCTTCTTTATGCCTGATGAGCTACTAGATTGGAGAGAGAGAAGAGACTCATCCTCCAATTCAAGATAGTCATTCGGTTCCCATTTATTGAGCATCTACTCTGCGCTAGGTATCAGTGGGGCAGGGACCCACGGTGAAGTTAACAAAAGTATTTTATTGGGAATTGAAACATATGAAGCAATCAGATATAAGTGAAATTATTCAGGCATTAACTGGAGGTGATGGGTGGTTCACGTGGTAAGTGCACAGGAGCGAGAGGAAGGAAGAATTTGGTGCAGGCCAGATTTGTCAGCGCAGGCTTCTTAGATGAGTCAGAGCTTGAACCTGACCTTTGCAAGACGAGAAGGGATGGCTTGGAAGATTGGAGGAAGGGCTGCATCCTGGGTGGGCTCAGTGTGGTGGGAGAGGAGGCCTGTGCCCGGAGCACTCTCCGTCCTCCAGGAGCCAGACCATGATCTCCTCTGACTCCAAGGCAGACATGGCTGTACTCCATTGTCAGAAAAGATGTAATGGAGACAGGTTGGTCCTGTCATTCCTGGGCCATCTTTTATTCCAGGACACATCCTTGTTATTGGTACTGAGCATGAAACAGGGCCAGCATCATGGAAGGGATTGGAGAGAGGCTGGAGTGCTCCATCATTTCAAGCACACCATCCATCCCTCCGTCACATGCCCGGCATTTACGCCTGCAGCTAGAACACTGAAATATCAGGTCAGGATTTACTGGGGTGTTAACTCATCATTTATGCTACTCTTCTTCCCTTTTAGGGACAGTCTTCCTGAAACATCTCTATCTCCCTGACTTGCCAACCAAATGGCCCCAGACGAATGTGTCTGCCCACCTGTAGCTCTTTCTGTGTTTTTTCCCCATTATCTCCCCCATCCCATGGGCCAGCCTCTCACTTTGGGGCAGCCCCTGTATGTGACCCGAGAATAAAGACCCCCAGAGTCTAAACTGTTTGATGAGGAAGAGAAAGGTCTCCTTTCCTGATTTGCTGGCTGCATTCCTGGGGCTGTGAACATTCCAGGAAAGCCCCAGTCCCTCACCCTTGATTGTAATTCTAGGTCCCAGCTGTGCGGCCTTGGAGAAGTCACTCTCCGTGCTTGGAACTTGGACCTTCTCCATAAAATGAAGGGGCCAGACTGGATGAGCTCTATGCTTCTCCCCACTCTAAAACAGTGTGAGCACAGTCCTGGAGACCTCAGCTCATTCAAGGCAAAGCCTGGCAAAGGGTGGGCATTCTACCCAGAGTTCCAGAGAGAAGTTGGAGCCAAGGACAAAGCCTGGAGCCATGAAGATAATTCTCAGCCATCCCTCAATATGGGGGATCCCAAAGGGAGTCATTCTTTTGGGGACAGGGTGCTGGCAACGTACTGCCATCCCCCCCTTCCCCAGTCTTGTCTTCAGATCACAAATTCTCCCTCCCTTTTCCTTCTCATCTGATGTGGTCTACTTCCCACAACCTACTTCTTTCAAACCACATCTTGCCAAACCAGTAATAGTCCCAAGTGTCGACCCAGACCCAAGGCAAGGTCAGAATCTGAAGCCTCCATTCCCAAACTCTGATTGGTCTTATGATATTTAATGGCATCGGAGCCTGTCTGATCCCCTTGGACAGGCAAAAATGATGGCAGAACATTCCTGAACCTGGACACTGAACATTAAATGTTCTTAGAATTGGGGGAGCATTTTCACTCTCCTTTGCTCAACCCATTTTCTACTCTTCTGAGGGTGTAGCCAGCTCTGTCCAAAGCTGCGAGTCCCAGGAACCCCTTCCCAGGGAAGCTGACCTGGGATGCTGTTGTGTGAGGTTCACAGAGGAAACTCTGTGGCTCCAAATGCCTGTCTTAATGAAACAGGTAACATGGTTGTGAGAGAGCAGTGTCTTTTGAGCAGAGATACATATAATTTAAATGTTTTGAATCTAAATATCTTCACATGGTTCAAAAAGGGAAAAATGTTAAAGCTGTATATAGTCCCCTTACGTTTATATGAGCAAAACAAATATGCATTCATATTTCCCCCTATTGATCACAAAAGTTAGTATCCTAGGGGTGCCTGGGTGGCTAGGTCGGTTAAGCATCCGATTCTTGATTTCGGCTCAGGTCATGATCTCATGGTTTCGTGAGTTCAAGCCCTGAGTGCGACTCTGCTTTGACAGCACAGCACCTGCTTGAGATTCTCTCTCTCTCTCTCTCTCTCTCTCTCTCTCCCCTTCCCCAGCTCACACTCGCTCTGTCTCTCTGAAAATAAATAAACTTACAAAAAAAAGTAAGTATTCTATCCATGCTGTTGTGTTCCTTTCTTTTTTCACCTGATGAAATATCTTTTTATTTCTTAATAAGTTCCCTCATTCATTTTCATAGCTGCTTAGTATTCCAGGACAGGCTTTATTTATTATTCAAATTCCTCCCACATCCAAGAACATTTTGAGGTGGTTTTTGGGAGAGCCTGCCTTCAGTAGACAGTGTTTGAGATAAAGCTTAATAGGATTCATTGCAGTGGGTCTCCGTCTTTGGCTTCTCTAAGAACTGACTTGGGATGCATCAGACGTTCCTCCCAACCCTACCGCACCTGCCAGGACTCCGGTCCTGTGGGGCTGAGATTGGGCTGTAAGGTGCACTTCAGCAAGCTGATTCTGTCCCAGGCATCTATAGATCTCCCTCTTGAGAAATTCTAGTGAATGGAAAAGGAAGCAAGAACTACATCCTACACTGAAAATATTGAGGTGTTGCAATTAATCATCAAATTTAGCTCTGAGGTTCCTGGCAGCTCAGACCAAAGTGGAACCACAAGGATATAGTGTTCTCCCTGCCAGAACAAAAGGCCAGTTTTTCAGGAGACATAAACATGTCCCCAGCATTAAATTCGAAGTGGAATTTATCACAGGAGCCATTACTTTAGGGACATTGAGCTGCACAACAGGCAGCATCTTCCCCAACAGCCATGGAAAATGTGGGAGGCATGTTCTTCACTGTTGCCCTGCAGAAGTCAAGGTCTGGCACCAAGCCCGGCTCAGGACAGTGTTTCTGCAGGAGGCTCAGCCAACACGGCCATCTGAGAAAGTCCAGAACACCCATGACACCATCGGAAAATCTGAACCGAGGGGCTCAATGTGACGAAGGAGAGAGAACAACGAAACACATCCACTTGGCTTCTGAACCCGTGGAGGAGGCCGATTCTCCCTCCCTGGGGCCATGCCCAGTATGAAGAAGGAGGCCTCTCACCTTACTCTAAGAAGCTCCCAGAACAATGTGCAGGGAGAGAGGGTAGAATGGACAGTTATTTCCCCATTTTTCCCACCTGAAGCTTTGAGTATTTCCTGAATCTTCAGCAGTCGATGCCACTTTCTCATTAAGCATACAGCTCAGGGAGCAGAACAAAGCAAATACTCAAAAAATGTTGGCGTTTGGGTGCCTGGGAGGCTCAGTTGGTTGGGCATCTAACTTCAGCTCAGGTCATGATCTCACGGCTTGTGAGTTCGAGCCCCTCTGCTGTCAGCTTGGAGCCCGCTTCACATTCTCTGTCTCCCTCACTCTGTCCCTCTCCCACTCATGCTCTCTCTCTCTCTCTCTCTCTCTCTGTCAAAAATAAATAAACATTAAATAAAAATTTTTTAATGTTGGTGCTGATGATATTGATGGAGGGGGAGGGGTGGTAACAAGTGTGTTCTCCATCCTGCTGAACCTAGGATATCTTGAAAACCTCCAGCATTTTATGGGGCAGATCTGATATCCTAAACATGGCCTCTCCACCCCCACCTTTGCCTACTTAAGCTTAGGTAGGCCCAGGCTTTGTAAAGCCAGTCCTTCCCTTCTCCCACTCTCTTTCCAAATTGGAGAATGGCCTTGGTCTCACGACCACCATCAGGATGCCTAGGAAACTGTGGCAATTGAGGCTAGAGCTGAGTTGAAATGTATGAGGACACCCCTCTGGGTGCATTCAGCTTGCCAGATGAGGCCTGTGTTTTAGGACAGATGCAAGAAATCATTGTTCTTATGAAATAGAGGACCAAAATCTTTCCTCCTCCTCTTCCACAGTGGTAGAACTGTAGTTAGCCATGTGGCAGCTCAGCTAGAGCTTACATTTCTCAACACCCCCTTGAAACTAAGTTTGGTCATGGGACCAAATTCTCACCAATGGTGGATTTAAAGCCTGGCCCACAAAGCCTTAGGGGTGTGCTCCACCATGCTTCCTTCTCATGAACCCAAACTCAGACATGTCCGTGACCCAGCTGCACCCAAGCAGGTAAGTAGAATTCTCTAGAACAGTGGTTCTTAATCTTCAGTGTGCATCAGAATTACCTATAGGTATTTTTGGATTGTGGATTGCTACCCACCTCCCAAGAGTTTCTGATTCACTAAGTCCGGGGATGGGAATTTGTATTTTTAAAGAGCTCCAAGGTAAATGCTGATGCTGTTGGTTCAATAAGCACACTTTGTTTTTGTTTGCTTTTTTATTTTTATTTATTTATTTTTTTTTTTAATTTTTTTTTCAACGTTTATTTATTTTGGGGACAGAGAGAGACAGAGCATGAACGGGGGAGGGGCAGAGAGAGGGAGACACAGAATCGGAAACAGGCTCCAGGCTCTGAGCCATCAGCCCAGAGCCCGACACGGGGCTCGAACTCACGGACCGCGAGATCGTGACCTGGCTGAAGTCGGACGCTCAACCGACTGCGCCACCCAGGCGCCCCTTGTTTGCTTTTTTAAAAAAATTTTTTTCAATGTTTATTTTTGCTTTTGAGGGAGAGGTGGGGGAGAGGCAGAGAGAGAGAGACACAGAATTTGAAGCAGACTCCAGGCTCTGAGCTGTCACCACAGAGCCAGACACGGGACTCGAATCCACAGACCACGAGATCATGACCTGAGCTGGAGTCAGACGCTTAACCGACTGAGCCACCCAGGAGCCCCCAGAAGCACACTTTGAATATCAAGGCCCCAAGGCAAGACAGAGAAAGAATCCCAATCCCTAAATCACCACATGAAGCAGAGCCCCCATACACCTGGGATGTTCATCCTGGATTGATATATGTGGCTGTCTTTCTTAAAGCCACTGAAATACTGCTGGGTGTCTATGTTTCAGAGCCCAACTTTACACTAGTTAGTACAGCCATCATATAGTTTATCCTCCTTGAATATAGAAGGGTATGCTGAGGCCTGAGAGGGGAAGGGCCTGTCCAAAGCCAAACACCAGGCAGTGGGCAAGCCAGAATGAGAACCCAGGTCTCCAGCTCCCAAAGGGATCCTGAGACCTCTCCACATCCCTATGTGTACTACACTCTCTATAAATTGGTGTGATGGGCAGTATAATCCCATCAGCTCCCCCTGCCTCTCAAAGATGTGCATGTCTTAATCCCTGGAACCTGTGAATGTAGTATGTTAATATGGCAAAGGGGGATTAAATTTGCAGATGGAATTAAGGTTGCTAATCAGCTGATCTTAAAATAGAGAGAGTGTCCTGGATTCTCCAAGTTGTCACAGTGTCATCACAATGGTCCTTAACAGTGGAAGTGGGAGTCAGATGAGTCAATATACCACCCAGATATATTAGAAACACACAACCAGCATTGCTGGCTTTGAAAATGGAGGCAAGGCCATGAGCCAAAAATAAGAGGCAGCCTCCAGAAATTGGAGAAGGCAAGGAAACAGATACTCCCCTAAGGCCTCCAGAAGGGACTACAGCCCTGTCAACACTTTAATTTTAGCCCTGTGAGACTTCTGATCTCCAGAAATGTAAGAAAATAAATTTGTGTTGTTTTAAGCCACCAAACTCACCACAATTTGGTATGGCAGCCATAGGAAACTAATGTCCTTGGAAGGTGTTGCTGATGTGACACTGATCTCGTCCCCTGAGCCTGGAGCCCCTTGAGAGAGGGATCTTTGCCTCTTCCACCTCCCACTGCACTGGGCTGGGAACCGGGTCCCCAGGGAGCATGGAGAAAGAGAAGCACTCACCATAAAGCCATGTGGATTTGGCTGTATGTCTTTTCTTGCTTTTCAAGACCAAAGAGACTAGATTTGTGTCACTGTTTGGGACACCCTCTAACCCCTAACTCCTATAACTAAGCCCTGACTCTGTCCAGAGATTGAATTTCATTTTAGGACTAGCCTGAGCCTTCACCCCGTACACATTTTAGGAAAAATGTTGACCCCTAGGGGCAAGAACAGAGTGGTTGACACAAACTAACCCTGTTCTTGTCCAGCTTGTCATGTCTTATCAAGGCCCTTGGGGACTTTGAGAGTCTTTGGGGCAAGATGCTACTGTTAGAATGTGCTCCAGTACACAGGCAGGGCTTGAGTTGTGGTGCTGGGGAAGGGGGTAGGAGAATGTGAGGATGGGATCCAGACTCCCTCTGGAGACCTGACTTTAGAAGTGGATGTGGGGGCAGCTGGTAGACCTGGCCTCTGGCGATAGAAGCACTGAGCTTGACTAGGGGCACTGGATGTCTGGAGGCTCTGTTGAGTGAGGGGCTATGGAATGGAAAGAGCAAATGTCTGCCAGAGGGGTAGACTGACATGGAATCCTCGCTGGCTTTCATAGGCCCCACCCCCAAGGAACCCATTGCCTCACTGACACTCCTCTGTGGGAGCTGGTCTCCATGCTCCAAGCCCCTTAAGACCTGTCTTGCTGCCTCTCCTTGCTCCCTCATGCACACTCATGTCTGCCTACCCTAACGTGAGCTTCCTGAGAACAAAGCCCTGTATCTTCCTGAAAACAGACACCCATGTCCAAGCTGGAAGAACTGGAGGCAGAGAACAGGGCTGAGGAAGCCACGGCAGCTGGTGTTCACTGGCAGATTGTGGAGAGTTGGCAAGGGCAGGAACAGAAATTAGGAGCCCCGGGATTTACATTCAGTCTTGCCAACTGTCTCGCTGTGTGACCTTAGGCAAGTCACTTTACTATCACCTGCAGTTTCCTCATCTTTAAAATGGAACCATTGGGTGCCTGGATGGCTCAGTTGGTTAAGCCTCTGACTCTTGATTTCAGCTCAGGTTTTGATCTCAGAGTTGTGAGTTCAAGCCCCACGTTGGGCTCTGTGCTGGGTGTGAAGCCTACTTAAAAACATTTTTTAATATGGGACTATTAATCCATACGTGTTCAACCACAAGGGAGGATTTATGGGAAGGGCCTTAAAAGTGTAAAGCATTCTTTTCAGCCTTGAAATTAGGAGTGAGCGGGGGGGGGGGGGGGGGGGTGGAGCCTGTACAACTAGTTGAATTTCCCATCCCTGCTGGGCCAGGATGGGGGGGATTATGTCAAACCAAGGGCATGTAGATTAAATCCAATAGCCTATACCTAAGTGGACTCCTGGGGCTAGAAAGGGGGTGGGAAGTTGGAACCTAGGGGAGAGAGAGCATAAGGGATGTACTGCCCATCCGCCTGATCAAACAGCTCTGGAGGCAAGAACTGCAGAACAGCCTCTCAGAGGTCTGTATTTGGAGTCAGTAGGCCAGTCATTGTTCAGACAAGGAAGAACTTAGCTTGTCAATAATTTACACCTTAGTATGAACTCTGTGGCCGATTTACTCTTCCCCAAGGTTTTACCTATCAGCCTGAACTCTTCAAAATGCAAGATTTTATCCTAGGCATCAGCATGAAAACAATTGGCCATGGAACCTTCAGTTATGAAGCTACCACCTCACTGCTCTTTTGGCTTGACTCAGGCAAGCCTGGTTTCCAGAAGTGCTGGAATAGCCTGTTTTGCCCTTCCCCGCAGGACAAGTAGTGAATGATCATACCAGGAAAGTAGTAAGTCTCCTGTACCCTGGGGAGGGGGGTGGTGGTTCCAGCCTTAGACCCGTCCCTACCTGGAGAGGAATCAGCCTTTTGAAGCTGTATTAATGACAGTCAGGGTTTCTCACATCCCTGACAGATTTGGATTCTAGGATTCTGCGTGAGGGATAGGCACACAGGGGCTATAAATCCCTATTGCCTTTTCTCCAAAGGTGGGTGTCCCACAGCCCTCCCTGGATCCCCTGACATCTTCATGCGAGGTTACTTTGTAGGAGAACAGTGGGGCTCCAGGCCCAGCCCTTAGAGTCCACTCTTTGACACCCTGAAAAAGGGTCCCTGAGTGGCCCCCGCCCAGGCTGCTGGTTTGCACAGTCTTCCCTCGGCCCTGCCTGGCCACAGGCCTGAGGATGAGTTCAGGGGCAGAGGGATCCCCATGCCTCCTACCATGCTCAAACTCTGCAAATTGAAAAGGACACATTTTCTTTCCTTTGGAACCAGAAGGGACTGGCAGATTTTCCACTGTCCTGGCATTGTTCGGATGGCAATTCATGCCAGAAAAGCCTGGGCTGGAATGAAGAGGAAAGTAGGGAGGAACTAACATTTACAGAGTTCCATCCTGTGCTCAGAACTGAGAGGGCACTTTGCAAGCATTTGTTTATTCTTTCAACCATTAATTTGTTTATTGATTATTTCAACAAACACGAAGTGAATATCCCAGGCCTAGTCCTACCTTTGAGGAAGCTGCAGAATAGCAAACCCTATGAAAGTTATTTCATTACCTCTCACAAAAGCTCTGTGATGATGGTATTATTCTTCCCATTTTACAGATGAGTAAACTGAAGATCAGAGAGGTTAAGCAACGGGCAAAGCTGGGAAACAAAACTATGTTTGCAATTCTGTTACTTATCTCTTGCTACTTATCACTTGCTCATGTCTGTTCCCATGTGTAAAATGGGGGTGCAGCTCCCTGTTTGCAGGGTTGTAGAGATGTTAAGTGTTATTATCATGTGGATATTCACTAAGTGGTAGCCATGGTGCATGGCTCCCAATCTTCAAGTCCAATGTTCTCCCACTTCTTCACATGATTGTTGGAGACAGACTGCCACAGAGCTGGACTTAATAGGAGCTCAGGAATGAAGGAGGCAATTCAGGGCTTGAAAAAGTCTGGGTCCTGAGGGAAACAGATATTTATCAGTCCGTCACCAAGTAATAGTTGAGCACTGGTTGTGTATCCTTAGGATCCAAGAAGGAAGTAGAAGACCCAGAAGATAAAACCCCACCCTCAGAGAACTCTCAGTATCATTGGGGAGGCAAAAGAAATACATGAAACCACATAGGACAGACACCTGGCTATGTGTTCACATTGTAAGTGCTGTAGAAACAAAGAAGTGGGCATGGGTGTTCATGAAGCTTCCTGGGGAAGAAAAAACTTGAGTTGGGCCCCCAAAGTATATACATGGGGTAAAGAAGAGACAGCTGATAAGAGGTTTTTAAGCAGGACCAGCCACTAGGTACAACGTTTTTGTTGTTGTTGTTGTTGTTAAAAATTTTTTGAAATAACTATAGGTTCCAAGAAATTGCAAAATTAGTACAAAAATGTCCCAAGTACTCACCACCCAGCTTCCCCCAGTGATATGAAGGAATGCGGGGATAACTATAGCAATTTCAAAACTAGGAACTTGACATTAGCACGTGTATTGTGGTAATTAACTAGACTACAGACTTTACTCAACTTTAATCAGTTTTGCATACACTCATTTTTGTATGTGTATATGTATGCTCTATATGTTTATCACATGTATAAATCAGTATTACCACCACTACAATCAAGACACAAACTGGTTCATTATCAAAAATGAGCTCCCTTGAAGGCCCACCTTTAAACTGCTCCTATTATGCTCTGCTCATAAACATGAATCAAGTGGTAGCCCTTGGGCTCTGTTTATGACTGGAAAGGTGGGTTTATCCTGTCCTGCTCTGCCCAGTGAAGCTAAGGTAGGGCCTGAGTGTCCAGGGGCAGATCTCCTGGCACTGGCTGAAGCCTCCGTGCATAAACCCTACCTGACAAGGCTCGTCTTGCCACTTTCTTGCAGAAGGAGAAACTGAAATTCTGCAGACTTAGTCCTCCCAAGGTGAGGCATGGAAAAGCACTCTGGGGTTCAGAACCATGGACAGATCCAGGGTGCCTGAGATGACAGTATTTACAAAGGCAAGAATAGAGACTGGGTGCTTCTCTGGGTCACCTCTTAATCTGGAGATAAACCAACCTTGGGTGAGTAATGACTCCCTTCCCCCATGGTCACAGAGCAGGGTAGTGAGAGGACATTTCAGAAGTGCAGATCCTTGTTTTCCCTGACTCCTCTCTATTATTCAAGGCTTATCCTAAGTCTCTTCTGTTCTGAGGATCTCTCTTTGACTTTCCCACCTTGCTGGCTTCCTTCTCTGAATTAATTTACCCTAAGAGCTGGCAGAACCATCCAAGACAGCCTGGGAGCACACCATGTGCTACTCTCTGCCTGCTCCCACATATGAAGCTGCACCCCCAGCCAGAATGTGAATGCCTTGAGACAGGTTCAACTTGTCCTTCACTTGTCCTTCCATTCTCTCCCTCTTTTCCTTCCACCCAGTGTAGCTCCACTCAGGGCTAGGCATGCAGGGTCTTTCTGGAGGACATGTTAGCCAAGGGGTGACTCTGTCCTCAGCTTTGATTTCCTGGGCACTTTTACTGTCTGGCATTGTTGGCACAGGAGGCAGAGGCAAACTTCAAGGTGTTTTCCAGAACTCTTCAGCCCAGCTTCATTCCCTTTCTCTCAAGGGGACCCTTGCCCCTAGGGAATCCTCATTCCTGGTCTATATTATGTCTGATGTTTCTGTCTATCATGGAGTTGGCTTTCCCCAGCCTCGTGTCTTACTGTTGTCACAGAGAAACTTTGTCAGGAATGCTGTGCTGAACACCCAGATGGCCCCTACAGGTTATTCTCCCAGCTGCTGGGAGGTGGCTGTTTGACAGCTCTCATCTGTCCACTCTCTACGGGAATTGTCTGTACTGAAGCAAGCATCCTTGTCCAAGGTCAGACCCACTTCCCAGGGCAGTCAACACCCAATGGCCAATGATAGAGAGTGAAGGTCCAGCTTCCTCACCCCAACTCATGACAGCTCTGAAGGATCATCCCAGCTTCCAGGACCCTGCAGAATCAGCTAAGTCTTGGTCTTTGCTGAGACTGTACTGGCAGGTCACTGTCTTCCACTGCCCAATCCTGTCCCTTTCCTCCCCCACAAGCTTTAGCCCTGAGACTGCTCCCCAGTAAATGTTCTGCAAACTAATCATCTCAGAGTCTGCTTCCAGGTGAACCCAACCTATGATAGCTCTAAAGTCTTGGCCCCTTGGGTTAGGCATCCTGATGACATCTGCCCACCATCTGACTACATGGAAGAAGGCCAACCAAGAGTAGAGCTGCCTTGCATATCAATTTCCCTCAGGTCTCCTAAGAGACTATTCACTCTACTTTCTATGACAGTTCTCCTAGTTCTCATCTAGAAGCAAGGCTTCCCTGAGGTCTTTGGGTCACCCGGCATAGTAAAATGGGCTTTGAAGGCAGGCAGATCAGGGTTTGGGCCCCAGCTCTTCCACTAACCAGCTAAGTGACCCTGGGCAAATTATCTAATCTCTTTCCATATCCAGAAGTGGAAATGATAATAAAAACATCCTAGGCCTCTTGTGAGGATTAAATGCCACAACGTAAGGGAAACTATTTAGCACAGTGCCTGGCATGTAAATATTAATTCCCTTCCCTTCTTTTTTTGGGTCTGGGGGCACCTTCCAACTAATTGCCAGTTAATATTTTTAAATTAACCCAGCACTGAGCGTCACAAGCACAGATGTGGTATTAATCTGTAGAAGAAGTTTCAAGTTTCCCATGTAATGGAGCAGGGACATGAGGTGGTGGTCATGCCACTCAGCTATCCTGTATGCTAGTCTTGATTTCATGCTGCTGGAAAATTCTTGACATCTAACAAAAATTCCTCATGGCATGGGGAATAGCAGGTGTGTTCATTTTATCCTAAGGGGAAATGGAGCCCGGCCAGACCTCCTTGTATAACTGGCTGGAGCAGAGGCTATGCTCCCTTAGGACACAGGACCAGCTCTTCTTCTGAAGCAATAGGGGAATGGGTTGGAGAGGAGGTGGTACCTTAAATTATGGCTGCTTGGGCCACACAGCTGGGTGCTGGCATCTGGAAGAGAGGACGTGGGCAGACAAATTAGCCTGTTAAGAGAGTTATGTGAAAGTGTAACTTGGCCCTAAGATAACAGCACCAAGTACCCAACGGTCCAACCATCATCCCCTCCCCAAATCCAAGGATCTTCCACTCCCCTCCACCCTCTCCTTGCTCCTTAGTCCAGTCCCTCTCCCTGCTTCCTGGCGGAGCAGGTGATACCCTGACCTCCCCAGAACTGCCACCTCCCCTCAGAGCAGCATCTCTGGTCTGGGCCCGTGTACAGGATGGGAGTTAGAGGGGGTGTGGGGAGCCCAGGGCAGGAAGCCACACACTCGATACACATTCCAGCTCCAGCTGGGCCTTTTCTGACAACCTTGGCCCAGCACACACCGTCCTGTGACATCCGTGCTGGGCTCAGAGAATGCTGAATTCAGCCCCAATTAAGGGGCCATCTCAGGGCAGGCTGCCGGCACCAGCAGCTGCTATTTTGGGACTTGGTGAAGACACTATCTTCTCTCTCTCCTTCTCTGTCTCTGCTCAGTTTTGTTTTTCTCCTCTCTCTCTCCCTTCTCCATTTCCATTATCTCTAGGGTTTTATCCCTGAGTATGCATGTCTTTTCATCTCTTGGCTTCTCTCTCTATCACCCGTGTCTCTGTGACTGTATCTCACTCTAGATCTCTCTTATCAAATCAATTTGATCAACACTCATTGCCACTGGGCCAGGCTCTGGCTGTGCTCTGGGAAAGAAGTGATGTGCAGGCCCCTGCCATTAGCAGTCCCAGGTGTGCTTTGCCTTTTTCTGGTTCTCCTCTCCCTGTATCTTGACCAGCCTTGCCCCCCAACTCCCAGCAATTCCAGGGCTTGCTTCTACAGATGAAGGAGAGGATTCACACTCCAGCCACCCCCTGGTCCACATGCAGTTTCTATGTCCCCAGGTTCCCAGGCCTGCCTTCCCTGAGGCTCCTAATTCCAGCAGCAAAAGAGCTGACATTTCCTGGATGGGTCTGTAGTAGCAGGGGCTCCAAGATGCCCAAGAGGCCCTCAGCCATGCTGTTCCACCATCCCGGGCCCACGGAGACCTGGGCCAGGTCCTGCAGTGTAGGACTGTTGGGTCTATCATGAGATTCAGTATTCATAAATCAAAGTCTCTTCTCCAGAGCAGAGGCTTCCCTGGAGGGCCCACGGCCAGCATCATGCTGGGACTATGAGGATACCTTACTCACTATCCTCTCAGCTGTCCAAACCTTACACCTGTTGGGCCCTGCTCACTTTCCTAATCACCAGTCCACACCACCGTCTCTCGCCCCAGCTCCCGGAGTCCTGGTTGCCTGTCTTGTGCCCTCAGCACCGAGCTCTCCCACCCTGGCACCTGCTGACCAGATTTAACCTGACCCATGTTCTTTGCTACAGGGTGTGGAATAAGAATGTTTAGTAGGACCCACTTGTGAACTCTCTGAGGTCCTTCCCCCCTGAGCATTTTCCCTATTGGGGCTTCCCTGAGTACTAGGAATAGGGGTACATGGTAACTTCTTAAGAACATATTGAATTTTTAATTTTTGAAAAATTAGCACCTACTGGGGCGCCTGGGTGGCTCAGTCAGTTGAGTGTCTGACTTCGGCTCAGGTCATGATCACATAGCCCGTGAGTTCGAACCCCGCGTCGGGCTCTGTGCTGACAGCTCGGAGCCTGGAACCTGCTTTGCATTCTGTGTCTCCCTCTCTCTCTGCTCCTCCCCTGCTCACACCCTATCTCTCTCTCAAAAATAAAGATTAAAAAAAAGAAGAAGAAAAAAATTAGCACCTACTATGTGCTAGGCACTATTAAACATTTTCAGATGCATTACCTTATTCAATTCATAGACCAGCCTTTGTGGCCCCATTTTAGAGTTGAAGCCCAAAGAGGTTTCCCAAAGTCAAATTACAGGAATCCAGGTCTCCTGATTACACAGTCAGGCATTGCTCTGAAACTCAGCTCCTGCCTGTAAATAAAAGAAGGAAAGAAAAGACTTAAGGAGTCTTTTCTCACCAAGGAGCTCTTAATTTCAGATCCAGGGGCCTCTCTGCCTTCAGTAGCTGCTCTAAGAGGCAGACCCAACTCTTCAGGAAAGAGAGGCTCGGTGGCTGGCATACTGAGCCAGACTCAAGGCTGACGAGGACCCGAGCGCTTGGCAGAGGGGAGAAGCCCTTGCTCTGGGACAGGGTGGGCATAGCTGGTGACAAGTTCTGACAAGGAGCCCAGGGTCAAGAGGACACCTTAGGGGAGGGGGTCAGGAATGTCAGTCGGCCAGAGGCTCAGAGGGTGACAAAGGTTCCCAGATGGGACCAAGACCTCTGTCTTTGAAGCTCCCCAGGGGAGGGACAGGTGACTTGGGGCTTCCCTGGTGATCAGTCGGTCCCCCAGGCCTGTGGTGTGAGTGGGGTGTCTGAAGCAGGCTTTGGAGCTGGGGAGAGAGGTCAGGTCTAGGAAGGCACTTTGATGCCTCCTTTCCTTGGTGGCTTGTTCAGATCGCTCTGCTCTCTGTCAGCAGCGCTGTCGTGTCAGGATGTGTCAGATGAAGAAGCAGGCGGGGGCGCACAGGCTGTTTCAGGCTGCTGGGGAGGGAAGAGCAGTGCCACTCTGGAACTGGGGGCCTCAGGCAAGTGCCGTGCGGAGTCAGGGCCCCGAAGCCTGTGTGCGGCCCAGGCCCAGCCCAGGAATGCATAACCCTGACCTCTGGGGACACTGGCTCCCAAGCTGTCCTGGCCCATGTCTTGTTGCCTTCTAACCAGCAGATGGTCTCCCAGTGCCAGCACTGCTCACCCTCAGGCTTCAGGCGATGCCCCTGCCCTAAGCTCCAGCCCCTGAACCCTGGGCCCAGGTCATCTTTGCCTTGGGGGTCCCATTTCGCGGTCACTACATCCCACGGATTCTAAATCACTTCTCTTGGTTCCACTCCCTCTGCCTGATTCAGACCTTCCCCATCTCCCCCCACCTTGTCGCACACTGTCTTCTGACCTCTGGTCTGCCCTGTGCACTCCTGCTTTCGAACTCGGCTTCCCTGCATCCCTCATTCCAACGTGTGGTGACAAGTCTCTGTCGACCTCTCCAGGCTTGTCCCCGTTCTCTCCAACGTACACGCTCAGCCCCAGCCATTCCTTAAATGTGTGCATCGGTTCTCACCACCATGGCCTTTGCCATGCTATTCCCTCCACAGGGGACGGATTCCCCCATCCCTTCCAAGATGCACTGGTCTGTTCTTACTCCTCTGCTCAGTTTCTAGACTCCACTCAAGCTTCACTTTCTTTGGAAAGCCTCTCCTGGCTGCCAGGCTGGGCCCAGGGCTGCCCTGGTCTCTCTTTGTGTCCTGTGCTCTTGTGTCCTGGTCTTTGCCATGTTGGGTTGTCACTGCTGGCGGGAGTGTCTTCCACAGAAAACTGGGTCTCCTGGAGGCCCTGGGACCTGTCTGATTCACTTCTGTGCTCCGCGGCCCAGCACAGCGGAGATGGTAAAGAAACAGGCAGCCGCCGTTCCCTTCCCACCATCTGGTTTGAGCAGCAACACACACAAACGCACCCACACATGCATGCACACCTACAACTTCTACTCCTGCATTCACACGACCACACAGTCCCATATACACACACAGACGCACACCAACAGACGCTCACACAATACATCCCGTTCTCCACACACACGCACACACGTGCAACCACCTGACCCTTCACAGTTGAGCTAGTCTGAGGGTCAGGCCATCAAGGAGGGTTCCCCTGAGAAGGCAGGATCTGACCCAGGTCCTGGAGGCTTGTGCTGCACCTCTGCAGGGCGGTGGGTGCAGATGACTGCGCTAAGGCTGGGCGGAAATGACTGCAGCGGTCACATCCATGGGTCGGTGCTCTTTACCTTGCAACTTTGTATTGCCCTTTCCCACCCGCCCCGCCCCTCAACGCTGGGCCCACCCACGTGACTTGCCTTGGCCAATGGGATGTTAGCAGACATGTTTGAGCAGAAGCTTAAAATGGGCTTTTCACACTGGAACCGACCTTCTGGTGCTCCGCCATCCGCGTGAGACCATGCCCAAGCTAGCCTGCTGGAGGATAAGCGACATTTGGAGCGCCCTCCACCCAGCCAAGGCTAGCCTAGGTAGCCAAGAGCCAGTTCACCTCCAGGGATGTGAGCAAGCCCCACTGAGGCCCGAAGAACCACCTAGCAGAGCCCAGCTGAAATAGCTGACCCACAGAACAGTAAGTTCCATGCTCATTATTTCAAGCCACTGAATTCTGAGGTTTGTTAACAGAAGCATCATGAGAACACAGTGAGCCAGGCCAAAGAGATCAGCCTCTGGAGGGGCAGACTTCCCTACAAGGGCGCCCTCAGCAGACCAGCTAGCAAATAGGGAGTCTCAAGAGAGTGCACCTTCCCTGTGCATCACCCACCACCCTCCATTCCAGCCACCTTGGCTTTTGCCAGGCCCCACACGTGTCCTGTATCTTTGCACAACCTGCTCCCTCCTTCTGTAATGCCTGTTCCCATGTTGTCCTCCCCTGGATCCTGTTCACTCTTCAAGGGCAAGTCCATACCCTGGAAACCTTGGGGGACCCACAGCCTCATGGCCACCGTAAACCTTTTGGAAATGAGGTAAGGTGAAAGTAAGGAAAATCCCATTTGTCTGCCCCTCCTCCCCCGTATCCCACTGTGCTCTGCCTGTAGCTTTATTGAGGCACACTCTCCCTATAGTCATCAACCCAGACTGTGATGTCTGCAGAACAGCAAGTAGGTCCTGCCCGGCCACTGAGGGAGCAGGGCCCATAGAACCCTAGATCTCCGATGGCCTCAGCACATGGCCCAGTACCCAGAAAACACCTGGGGAGTGGGCAAGGCATAGAGATTAATAAATTTACTAGCTATCGATTTCAGAACAACCTGGCAAGATGCTTTGTATTAAATAAACAACAAACAAACAAACAAACAAAAAACACAAAAAAACCTAAGTTGAAATCCAAACATCGATTTTCAGTCCCTGGTCTTGCTTTAGAACATTTGGCAGGGCCCTGTCCCCCTCTGAGCCTCAGTTTCCCCACCTGCATAATAAGGGATGGTGCTAACTCATCACCCTGCCCCCTGCCAATGCTGAGTATCTGAGAAGTTTGCCTATGTGTCCAGCACTCTGGCTCCTGCTCTGGCCTGGTTCCTCCCACCACGCTTCACTGGCTCCGAGTGGCATGTCAGAGCTTCCCGCCTGCTAGCAGCTCTGGCCAAGCCTTTGGATGGTCGTGGCTAATGGCCTGGCTTCCTTTGACTGCAACATCCTCCGCTTCCTGAACTTGCCAGTGCAACTGATGAGGCCTTGATGTTAGGAGTCCTCACTCCTAAAAGATCTGTTGGGCAAGGTTGTCCCTGCCTGTCTGATAGGGGAGGACTGGCCTGTCTTCAAGAAATTCTCTCAACAACTCTCCCTCCTTATCCCCCTCTCCCTCCCTCTCTTTCTCTGTCTCTGTCTCTCTCTGTCCCTTTGGCTCTCTCTATCCCTCTTTCTCTCTCTCTTGTTCACACGCACACACATCCACTCAAGGTTCCTCTCTCGGCAACTTCTTCTGGGCCAGTAAGAAGGAATGCTGACTGGCCATATTTCCCTGCTAGAGTCAGGTGAGAAGAGAGAGGAGGAAAATGGACCAGTGCAGTTATCCAGAGACAGGAAGACCTTTTCACTCCAGCTTACCAAAAACTAGGACGAGAGATTTTGGAAGCCAGAGAGCCAGCCTGGCGTGTGCTTAGAGAGCAACCTGGGATACGGTACAGGAAGGGAGGCAAGGGACTTGGGAGACCATAAGCTCTAGCCAATGTCACTACTTGCTCCAACCTTTCTTCTAGGCTCTTTTTTGGAAGTGGGGAAGCTCCAGAGATGCTCAGATCATGTGTCTCCTTGGGATACCAGGAAGGAGCATGGGATAGGAGTTCATGGGGTGTCTGAGGCCAGGGCTGGGTCTGCAGGGTGGAGGAACACCAGGCCTGCCCTCATATCTGCCCAGCCCCCCAGATCTTCCAGGTACAGGCGATGAGAGTGGACCCGATGCAGTCTCCAGCTTTGCTTGTCCGCTCTGCCTCCTTCCTTGTTTACCCCTCCCTCTAGCAGAGAAGTCTTTGAAGTAAGCACAGAGAGGCTGGGGGTGGGTGTTCACTCACTGCTCTGTTCCCACCCCACCTCTGTGAAAGTCAGAGACAGAGATTAAGAGGCTGGAAGTTGGAACTGGAGCTTCTAGTCGGGGTGTTTGACTTAGGTACTTCTGTGCCTTTGGGAATTCCTTTTGAACATCTGGATACCTGTCTATCTCTTCTGCAGGTAAGAAGTAGTCAGGTCTGTTTTGTCAAATAGCTGCAAGGGTAGGGGAGATCTTCTAAATCCATGAGGCCCTCTACACATGGGAGATGTTTGCATTATTGAGACCAGAGAGTGGTCCCAACATGCTTTGGGCCTCACTGTGGGGCATGCCCCTCCTTTGCAGCTTCTTTGCTGCATAGGTTCTGAGGATCACAGCCAGGACCTGCTCTCTGCCCCTCCCCCCACTCTCCACTTCATGTCCCAGCAGTCTTAGAGGTCCCCTGGACCATCCCAGAACGCGGCTGTCAGCAAGGTAGAGAAGGAGGTGTTCTGGCTCCTCCCTTCCGAAGCCCTCCACCTGGGATATTGATAAGTGACAGAACCACTCAGAGAACAGTAAGAGTCCAAGGCAGGACAGAGTATGAGCAGGAGCTGGCTTGGACTCTCTGGGAAAGTAGGGGTGGTGTGAGTTGGAGGAGCTGGGAGGGCTTCCTGGAGGAAGCAGGGGGCTTGATGTGACCTCATAGGATCCAGTTGCTGCTGCAGTAAGCACTAGCGTGGCTGACGGAGGTCACGATGCCCAGAGACAAGTGAACCAAACGCCAGGGGATGTTCTCACTGCCCGTCCCAGATCTCGGGAACAGACCTCATGCATAGAAGCCCAGCAGCAAGGGAGCCAATGGTGGCTACACGGGGTTTGAGCAGAGACAGGGTGGCACAGATGCCCCAAGAGTGCCCCTTCTCATCGAGCCGTAGCAATTTCTGCTTTGAAGGAGGCTGATGTACAAGTGACCCAGAACTCAAGCTTACCAGTGGCTGCCTGCTACCAACCTCCAGCTTGGCCAGAATGGAAGCCAATTATCAGCCCTCAGAAGCAGAGGGCATCCAACTTCCTGCCAGGGTAAGAAGAGACCAAGAATTATGCTCTGTCATAGATCTCCTAAGTTTGTCAAGGCAAATCACCCCTCAGAACTAAGCCCTCTGCATCCACAGGACCTCTAAGCCACATGGGTCCAGTGGGGGCAGAATGGAGACTGTCATACCCAATCTAAAGATGAGAAAACTGAGTCCCAGGAAGGAGAAGGGTTTGACCTAAGTGTCAAGGCCCAAGACGAGAACATGGGCTTCCTGCTCCTCAGTTGAGTCAATGTAGACAAGCTAATCAGATAATCCAGGTCAGCGTAGACAAATAGCTTGCCTGCAGCCAAAGAATCCACTTTGGAATAAAACTTACATGGTGAAGATGAAAGCTAAGCACCATGTGTGTATACAAGCTTCCCACATGCTGGGCATCATGCTGGACACAGCACAGGAACCCATTAAAGACCTAAATCCACCCTATGAGTTAATGATCCTCAGCTCTGCGCCACGGAAGGGTGAAGGAACAGAGGCTTGGAGAGTCTGGGAAGCTTTTCCAAACCAACCAGGAGGATAGGCAGAGCTGGGATCTGAACACAGGACTTCCTGAGGCCAAATCTCTGCATCTTTTAACCACCCCCTGGTACCTCAGACAACTGTCTGCATCATCAAGAATGACTCCTGGAGCTTTCTGTGCAGAGCACTTCACCTACAGATACACATGTACTTTGTCTACATCATCTTACTTCACCTCCAAAACAAACCTTTGAAGGAGGTTCTTTTTCATTCTCATTTTGCAGATAAGGAAACTGAGTCCCAGAGGAGTAAATTAACTCACCAGTCTGTCTTCAAAGGCTTGTACTGTCTATGCTGCCCACGGATTTCAGGTAGAAAGACGGACATTGTTCCAACGGCGGGAGTTGCCTGAGAGTGACACAGTTGTCTCTGGAGGAGGTGAGCCCACATCAGTGAAGCTTTCTTGGTGTGCATGTTGCAGGGGCGGGGGGGGGGGGGGAGATGGGGAGTATATAAAATACTATCTATAGTTACATTTTTTAAATTAATATTCAATTTAGTAAGGACACACATTTAAAAACGGAGCTTTTCTTAAGGATTAAGTTCCACTTACCAATCTTATTGTTCTATTTATAAATGTAATAAAATAAGAACAAGACCTTCACTTTTTCTTCAGTTAAGGTTTGATTAACTCAAGTTGAAACACTAACTCCCTTAAATAGCCAGTGCCATTTACAACTTAATTAAATTTGCTTAAACAATTCCAACTACATTTGGACATTTCATATATTTAACTTTCCTAAGTAACTTAAATGTCTAATTACACAAGCAAAACCTTTGCATCATGTACTTGAAAAACTGTTGTAACTGTAATAAATTAAATTTACAAATATACTGACTTTGAATTTCTCTTAAATATTGCCATATTGTTGACAAAATTAGTCAAATTATCCCTTAAAATGACTTGTCTACAGGCCTCTGGTTACTGCTGAGACAGAGTAACCACACTTTACCCTCTGTCTCCCACTGAGTGCAAACAAAAACCCTGCAATAGATACATACAGCACTGTCAATGGACTCTGAAAAACAAAAGCAGGTAGATTGGGGGAATAAATAAACACTAAAGATTGACCAATATGGCAATGTGATTCCTGAGTTTCTTCCCTCCCATACTTCCCAGATTGGACTCTAGAGGGCCTAAATCCCAGATCTGTGCAGTGGGCACAAACAGAAAAAGCTCAAAGAGAACCCTTCTCTTTCCAGCCAGAGGAATGGGGACAGGGACCCGCAGGATAGAGAGTGGGGTGGAGAGAATAATCTCAGTTGCTTCTCTTTTACTCTCCAGGGTGTGCCCCAAGGAAAGCCCCAATCTTGAAGCTATACTCTGGCAATGTTTGGGGTGCAAAATCTAAAATTCTGAGAACAAATCATTCTTTCTGACCGGAAAAACTGAGAAACAGGGCCCCTGTGGGGAGTGTAGGGAAGTTCTGTTCCCTTTTTTTCTCTTTTATCTTACTGCTTCACCCTGAAGGTGGATGCAGTCAAAGGAAATGTATGACAGTATGGAGAGGCCCAAATCCCAGATTCTAGCCTAGAGACCAGGAGGTGGGAGTCAGGGAGTATGAAGGCACTTATGGAGACCTGGAGAATATATGTATGAAGTCCTACACCCACCCTTGAGCTGTGAATGTGTAGAATTGACTCAAAGCAAAAGGCAGGTGAGGACTTGTGGTCTGAAAAAAAAATGAGGCTGATTACATAATATTCAAATGCCCTAAATTACAAACAAAGAACCAGGAAGATCATAATTACTCTCAAAGGAAGAAACAATTAATAAATGCTGGCCTCAAGATGACCAGATGATGGCATTACCACAGACAGACTTTAAAGTAGCTATTATAACTATAATCCACGAAGTAAGGAAGAATGATCTTGAAATGAATGGAAAGATGGAAACTGTCAGGAACAAAATAAAAACTACCAAAAAGAGCCAAAGGGAAATCTTGTAACTTATTTTATATAATTAAATTTTATAACATAAAAATTCAATAACTGATATAAAAAATTCACTCTATAGGCTCAATAGCAAAATGGAGATAACAGAGGGAAGAGTCAGTGAGCTTGAAAATAGATTCATAGAAATTATTGAATCTGAACAGCAGAGGCTAAAAAAAATTGGAAAAATAATGAATATAGTTTGAGGGACTTATGGGACAACATTAGAAAGTCTAACATTCATGTCAATGGAGTTTCAGGTAGAAATGAAAAAAAACTCGGTGTAGAAAAAAAAAAATTGAAGAAACCATGGCTGAAAACCTTCCAAATGTGGTGAAGAGACATAAATTTGTAGATTCAGGACTCTCAGTAACCCCCCCCAAAAGGATAAATTCAAAGAAAACCTGACCCACATACATATTTTTTTTTTCTTTTTGAGACAGAGAGAGACAGAGCATGAGCAGGGGAGGGGCAGAGAGAGAGAGGGAGACACAGAATCTGGAGCAGGCTCCAAGCTCTGAGCTGTCAGCACAGAGCCCAACACAGGGCTCGAACTCACAGACTGTGAGATCATGACCTGGGCTGAAGTCGGACGCCCAACCAACTGAGCCACCCAGGTGCCCCTGACCCAAATACATCTTAATCAAACTAATGAAAATCAAGGATAAAGAAAAAATTTTTTTTGAAAACAAGCAGAGGAAAGTCATACATTGTATACAAGGGAACAACAATTAAGAAGACTACAGATTTCCTATCAGAAACCATGGAGGCCAGAGGACAGTGGAACAGTATCCCTAAAGTGCTGAAGGGAAAGAAATGTCAACCCAGAATTCTATATCCAGTGAAAATATCTTTTTTTAAGCTCCTTCCCCAAAACAGATATTATCAGAGGAAGGAAAACTAAGGGAATTCATTGACAGCATTTCAGCTCTAAAAGAAATGTTAGAAGAAATTCATTAAGAAGAGAAGTGGGGTTGGGGTGCCTGGGTGGCTCAATCAGTTAAGTGTCTGACTTCGGCTCAGGTCACAATCTCACAGTTTGTGAGTTTGAGCCCCATGTTGGGCTCTGTGCTGACAGCTCAGAGCCTGGAGCCTGCTTCGGATTTTGTCTCTGTCTCTCTGCCCCTCCCCTACTCGCTCTCTGTCTCTCTCTCAAATATAAAACATAAGAAAAAAATTTTAAAAAAAGAAAACAAGTGGGGTGCCTGACTGGCTCAATTGGAAAAGTGCGCAAATCTTGGTCTCAGGGTCATGAGTTTGAGCCCCACATTGGGTGTAGAGATTATTTAAATAAATAAAAACTTAGAAAAGAAAAGAAAAAGATAAGTGCTACAAGAAAGAAACTTGGGACTTTAGAATAAAAGAAGAGAAAAAAGAGGCACCTGGGTGGCTCAGGCAGTTAAGTGTCCAACTTCAGCTCAGGTCATGATCTCACAGTTCATCAGTTCAAGCCCCACATCAGGCTCTGTGCTGACAGCTCGGAGCCTGGAGCCTGCTTCAGATTCTGTGTCTCCCTCGCTCTCTGCCCCACCCCCACTTGTGCTCTGTCTTTCTCTGTCTCTCAAAAATGAATAAACGTCAAAAAATTTTTAATAAAAATAAATTAAAAATAGAAATAAAAATGAAAATAGTTGGGTAAATATAATAGACTATTTTCCTGCATACAGCAGCTACAGTGATGGGAGGAGGGGAGCCTACATGGGTGCAGGAGTCATATATACCACATGAAGTGGTAAAATATTAACCCTAAATAGATCACGATGCTGAATTAGGTACATGTATCATAATCCCTAGAACAACCACATAAACAAAAAGATATAGTCAAAAAGCCAACAGAAAAATAAAAATGGAACACTAAGACAATATTCAAATAATTCAAAAGGAAACAGAAAAAGGGAAACCAGGGAATGAAAAATAGAGAGGACAAACCAAAACCAAATAATAAAATGGGACACCTAAATCCAGCCTTATCAATAAATATATCACATGTAAATGGTTTGAACATACCAATTAAAAGACAGAGATTGTCAGATTAGATTTTTATTTATTTATTTATTTTTTAATTTTTTTTTTCAACGTTTATTTATTTTTGGGACAGAGAGAGACAGAGCATGAACGGGGGAGGGGCAGAGAGAGAGGGAGACACAGAATCAGAACCAGGCTCCAGGCTCTGAGCCATCAGCCCCGAGCCTGACGCGGGGCTCGAACTCACAGACCGCGAGATCGTGACCTGGCTGAAGTCGGACACTTAACCGACTGCGCCACCCAGGCGCCCCCAGATTAGATTTTTAAAAAGCAAGACCTACTATATGCTGTCTGTAAGAAACTCACTTTAAATATAATGACATAGATAGGTTAAAAGCAAAAGGATGAAAGAAATATAGCATGGAACATTACTTTTTTTAAAAAAAGCTGGGATGACTATCTTAATATCAGACAAAGCAGACTCCTGAAGAAGAAAACTTAGAGATAAAGAGGAATATTCCATAGTGATAAAAACATCAATTCATTCGGAAGACGTAACAATCCAAAATGTGTATGCCCCAAACGACAGACCTTCAAAATACACAAAGCAAAAAACCGATACAACTAAAAGGAGAAATGGACAAATCCAGTTTTGCTTAGGGACTCATTGCTCAGTAACTGGTAGAAAATAGAGAGAAAATCAGCAAGGATATAGAAGACCTGAACAACACTCTCAGTCAACTTGAACTAATTGACATTTATAGAACACTCCACCAATAGCAGAATGTACCTCCTTTTCAAGTTGCTCGTGGATCATCCACTATAGACCATATTCTGGTTAATAAAAGAAACCTTAACAGGTGGTTAAAAATTGAAGTCATATAAACAAAATGTGTTCTCTGACCGTAATGGAATTAAATTCAAAATGAATAACAGAAAGATATCTGGAAAATCTTCCAATTACTGGAAATTAAGCAACACACTTCTAAACAATCCATGAGTCAAAATCTAGGAGGTGGAGAAGCTGGGGTGCTAGCCTGGGAGGTTTGGTCCAGGAGCCCGCACTCTTAACCACTAGGCCATGTGGCCTCTCAAGGGTTTTTTAGAGCCTTGAATGCCAGGCTAAGGAATTTGGAATTTGCACTGTATTAATTAATAAACATTTAAGGATTTTTATACAGAAGGCAGAACACTATTTGCAGATAGATGGCGTTGGGTAGTGTTGTGGGGGATGGGGGATGCAGAGGATGGGAAAGGGTGGGAAAAATCTGCCTTCTGTCCCACCAGAGAGACAAAGAGAAATTTAAAAATTTGGATTTTTCCAGATGTTTGAAATGAGATATTTTAGAAGCATCCTTCCTTTTTCACAGAGAGTATTTTCAGTCTTTCTGGGATCTACACATGCTAGATGAACTGGCAGCTCCAGAGGGAGGAGCCCACTCCTGCCATCAGACAGGAGACTTTCTGAGGACGTAATTCTGTAAGAATGGGGGTTTCCCAACGGTTAACTAGCTCATGGCTCTGCACAAGTTACTTAACCTCTCTATGCCTCGATTTCTCATCTGTGCAATGCGGATAGTATTACTTCCCACGGATCTGACCTTGGGCCGAGCTGTCTGGAGAAAAGGCTGGCGGAGCATTTGAACCCCTGGCTCCTGGTGGCTGCTATGGGATCCAGGCTGGAAGGTTGGGGGTCTCTCTGGTTTGCAGCGAGGCTTGGAGGAAGGCCTCAGCGTAAGGACTGGGGGCCCTGCCTCCACAGGCCTGGGATGGGGGCAGGGTAGGGCACATAAAACATCCTCTGCAGAGCCTTTGATCAACAGCCATGACAGGGATGGCTTGTATTCTCTTTGAAGCAGCAGAAAGATCAATCCCCCTTCTTATCTCAGCCTCTCTGCGCAGTGGCGTCACGTGCCCCTGCAGCGGCTGCTGCTACTCTAGAAGACTGGAACCGAGGAGGCAATGCCCACCCCAGGCCTGTGCCCCCACCCCCGCATCCCCGTCCACCGGGGTGAGGGTGATGAGCAGAACCCACCCCTTTCTGGCCATCGCCTGGCCCAACCACAGAGTGAGGAGTGGACAAAAGTTGCCCATGCCCCAGAAAGTAACAGCTTCCAGGACTCCTTCATTAAACTTTTGCAAGAGCCCCTCTCATCTGGGAATTTCTCCTCTTTTCTTCAAAGCCTGGCTTTAAAACATCACCTTTTACTGAGATCTAAAGATACTATGCCAGGAGGCAAGAGACTAGATTCTAGCAATAGGTCTGTCTTTGCTTTGCTGTGTGACCTTGAGCAAGTTACTGCCCTCTCTGAAGCTTAATTTCTCTATCTGTGAAGTAGAGTTTCGGTAAATGTTTTTTAGGCCTCGATTTAAGATTCTGTGGTCAAGACCAGTCTTGGCCAAGGTCAGGGTCAATGTGGGTTCAGGTTATAAAATTGTCTTTCTCAGATTCCGTCTCAGAAAATTGCCCCCATAACACTGACTGGCTTCATGTTCTTGGCCAAATGTTTTTCTGCAACAATCCCATTCATGGAAAGAAATGCTTTGCCAGCAGAGCAGCATCCCGAGTCTGTGGGATCTGCCCATGAGGGGCAGGAACAATTCCCATGACAGCACTGTCCCCAGCTTGGTCAAAGACTTCAAAGAGAAGCTTGCAGGGCCACTCTGGCCTGAAAGGCTGAAGGAAGGAAGAGTATGGGGCTTGGAGCGGGGTGGAGAGTGGGGTAGGAGTAGGGACAGGACGGGAAGGAGAAACGTCCTGGAACCTTCTGCCTCCAGGTGTCGCGTGCTTATGACGACAACAGATTGGTGAGTTTGGGTCAGGGTCAAGGGAGCCTCTTGTGCCCTGAATGCTGGCTTACTCCAGGCAGGTGCAGCCCCTCCCCAGCTGGGTGAGTGAAAGACTTTGAGACACAGAGGAAGTAAGATCTGCCCTTCACATCCTGCCTTGCAGAGAACGTCCCCCACACGGAGGGCAGAGGCCACGGGAGTCCTGCTCCTCCTGTTCCTTTTGAGAATCCCAGTAATAAGCTGGCTGCATCTGGTCTCTGGAACACTCACAGACCTACTCAGCAGGCCAGATGTGGGGATCTCCCAGAGTCTCCTAGAGTCTGGGGGATAGTATAGTTCCAGAAACGGAAACAAACAGGGAACGAGGTGGGAAAGAAATATTGCCTGCCTCCTTCTGCCAGGTGTTGGCATATGTGAGTCTGGATCCAGAACCTTCTCTGCTCCCAGGACTGGAGGGTGTTGGTGCTGATCTTCAGTACCCTTCTTTACTTCCTCAGACCCCAGCTCAGTGTGTCCCCTTCTGTCACTCCGGGCACCTGGGGCCCTCCTGCTCTGCCCTGTCCCTCATGAACTCTGACCTCCAAGGGAGTCCCCCAGGGCCAGCCTCCCTGCCTTCATTGGCCCCCTCAGCTTGGGATTTCTCTGGGTTGGGAACCACTGTGAACACTGCCAATACTGATGCGGGCCCAAGGTGCCATCCTTGGCCCCCTCCCATGCATTCCCCCCGGGGGCGGGGGCATGTTTCTGTGCAGGCATTTCAGAGGGACAGTCTTGCATAGAAGTGAGGTGCTCTGGATAGGTTTTGTGCTGTGTTTGGGGAAGCACGTAAGTGCACACACGATATAGTATATGTGTGTGTTTGTATGCACATCTTGTGGGGCTGTTTGTGTTTCCGTGGGTCTGAATATGTTGAAGAGTGGATATTGAAGCACGTGGTCCTGCATTTTAGGGGTGCTGGTGTACTTCCGGATATGAGGGGTGTTGCGTATAATTTTGGAACTTTCACGTAGGAGAATGAGTGGCCGAGAGTGTGAATCCACAAAGGGTTGACCACGTGCCCATGGACGCTGTCGCTGCCTGTAGAGACATATGTGCCTGAGGGCAGTGTGGGTGGAGTAGCTGTGAGATCTGGAGTATCTTGGTCACCGCTTTGCCTGGAGGAGCCTCCTGCTGGCTCCGCCCTGCTGCCTTTTCCAAGTTGGAGGGTGAGCTGGGCCCTTGACCAGACAGCCCAGCTGAGGTCAAGGGTCAGCAGCAACCTCAGTGATCACAGCTGTCCCTGTGGTCCTTGCTGGCTTGCCCAGGAGGCAAGCGGAGCTGACTGAGGCTGGGAGTTCTCAGAACAGAGTTTCTTGGGTGTGTGTGTCGAGGGGCAGAGGGGAAGGGGGCGAGGTTCAAGGTTAGCTTGGGTGTGCTCTGGGGCAAATAATAACAACGCGAACCACCGCTTGGACCACGCCAGACGCTGTGCTGGGCACTTTACAGACACTATTCAACCTTCACAGCAGTACTATGGAGCAGATATTGTTACCCCATTTTACAGGTAAGGAAACTGAGCCTAGAAAAGTAAATCACTTGCCCTGGGTCACACCACAAATAAGTTTCAAGCCTGGGATCTGAACCCAGGTCTGGTTGACTCTAAAACTCATGCTTCTCTTTTCCATTCTGATCTATATATTACCCCCAGAAAGAGGGGAGAATGGGGCTCATTTCCTGCAAAACCCACGTGTAGCAAACAGATGCATTTGGAACGTTAGAGGCAAGGGTTTCATTTCACATGAGGAGCTTTACACCCCTGGATCTAAGATCCATGACTCCCTGGTGGGGAGAGGGGGAAAGGGGAGTGGGCAGAGGAATACCTCGGGAAGCCCTCTGGGGGCTGCAGGAGGGAAACCCGGAGCTTTGAGGCTGTGAGGACAGTTACTGGCCTTTGTCCACACTGGTGTTCCTGGAGCCTAGGGCACGTGAGGGGCACCCGGCTTGCACTGTGGCGTCATGGGCACCCTAGGGATGAGGGCTCTGGGAAGAGACACGGGTGAAGGGGGAGGCGCTGGCATGCACAGCTGCTCTGGCCTGCACTGGGAGACCGCTCAGTCCCTTCCCTCCCTGATTCAAGCAGCAGGGGAAATGCATTATTTTTGCACTAAAAATTCATCTTGGAACGGATGGCCTTCAGAGATGTAATTAGCCACATTATTTCTCTCCATTAGCAGTCCCTGGAGTTTGCTGGAATTTCTTGTCCTTTTTCCTCTCCATCTCACTCTTTCCATCACCTTTATAAGCTACATTGAACACTTCCGCACTCCGTCCCCCGACCATCACGGCGCATTGTTTTGGGGCTGAATGACTAGTTTAGAATCTGGAAGAAGGAGCCATGGCAAACCGCCTCCTCCCCGCTGGGTTGTGGGATCACAAGTCCCCTGAGCCAGCAAGGGGCGCAGAGATGCCCACTTCTGCCAAAGTGACACAGAGACAGCCCGGCTAGTGGCAAAGCTGGGTGGACCTAGGAGGTGGCTGGCTCCCTCACTTCTCGCTGGGTGATCCCAAGCAAGTAACTTAACCTCTCTGGGCTTCTGTTACCCTCACAGGATGGTCAAGGCCAGCACTGACATTCATAAAATTCTTTCCCAGAGGTAGAGAGCAAACGCGCTGTGATCTAGATGTCTGCGGACAACAGGGGACTTGTGGGGGCCAAATGATCAGTGGACATGACAGCATAAAAGACCCAGCCATGGCTTGGCGAGAGTCAGAGCTAAGTACTTGATGGTGCCCCAGGAGACTGGGCTGGAGGTCAGGAGTCAGGGAGAATGAGGGTGAGGACCCCTAGGGGGCAAGGCTCCTTCAGAGCAGGAGGGAGTGCACTGGGACTCAGCCTTACTGCCCAGGGCTGAGTTTCCCTCTTTGGCTGACTATGGTGGCTTCTGCCCAGAGTTGCTCCTGTGGGTTATTTCCGGTGTGCATGACAGCTGGATGGGAGGTAATAGAGGTGTCATCTTCAACTGACTGGGGAGCCAGTGAGGGCTCCCCAAGACCTTGAAAACGACCCAACGTGCAGGGGCACCTGGGTGGCTCAGTCAGTTAAGTGTCTGACTTCAGCTCAGGTCATGATCTCTCGGTCTGTGAGTTCGAGCCCCGCATCGGGCTCCGTGCTGACAGCTCAGAGCCTGGAGCCTGCTTCGGATTCTGTGTCTCCCTCTCTCTGTGCCTCCCCTGCTTGCTGTCTCTCTCTCTCTCAGACATAAATAAACATTAAACATTTTTTTTAAAAATGACCCAACATGCAGCAGATAACCCTTAAGCCCTCCAAAAGCTCAGGGGACTTCGGGGTGGCTGGCTATTTCTCTGGGGGATTCCAGCTTACCACAGTGCTCGGAAGACAGCCATCTGCGTCCCCGGCTCCCCGTTCCCCGCTTCCTTCATATTAGTGACACGTGATGTGCAGCTGTCTCCGGCATTGTCAGAAATACCGTGCTCCATGGGGGCGAGGGCAGGAAACCTGCTGTGGGAAATCTAAACTTATCCTGGTTCCTCACAACGAGGGGCAAAGAGAAAAATACTGCTTTAGCATAAAAGATCGCTGGCACTTTGGAATGAAATAAAATCAAAATGTGTGTGATTTATTCCAAGAACTAGCGTGTCCCAGACTTCGACAGTCATGGGTAGGTGTCCTTTGAAGGGGCGAACGGGTAGTTGTTGCAGGGACACTGTCACACTGCACGTCATTGAGTTGTGTTGTATTGCACTGACCTAAGGAGCTTAAGGGAACTTAATTTCTAATACTGGCCTCAACCCACTTTTATGGTAATCCTGGTCCTTGGGCTCCCGGAGAAAGGCAGAGAAACAGAAACTGTCTGGCTCGTGGGATCTTTGAACCTTCACACTGATATTACTACAAGCCTCACGGAAGCAGGCAGCACTTGATTCAAGTCTAGTCCACAGAGATTTGTATGGACACGTCCTGGGCATCAGTAACGAAAATGGTGATGCTGAGGTTAACAATAACTGCCATGCACTGGGTGGCCCTGTGCTCCAGGCCCGGGCCAGGCTCTTCATGCACATTGCTTCACCTACCCTTCAGTTCCCTGAGGTATTATCACACCTCTCCCCTCCCCTGCCCTCCCCCCACTCAGACGGGTAAGAGATGGTGTCTACCCTTGGGGGAGGAGTCCCGCCGCATGGAGGAGAGCAAGTAGCCCAGCAGTGCCTGCCTCCAGGCGCAGCATCTCCACATGTCAACCCACTCATGGCTTGCAGGGGTCAGCATCACCAGGAAAGACACTACTCACACAGGAGCTGGAGGGAACAAGGCTTTGCTCACATAAATAGATCAGGATCAACATCAGCAGTGGGCGTTGGTCCGCCATGGCCAGCGGGTCTCGTCCCACAAGCGGACACAGGGCTCTGATCTACGCGCACCCCTCTCATGCCACAAAGGACCCCATTCCCTCCCGGATGGGAAGAGATACGGCAGTGGGGATTGGCCAGGCGCCATGTGACGCACACACTTAAGCAGAACAGAAGCGCGCATGTTGAATCTGGAACGGAAGCAGGCGTCCCCGCAGGAGGCGATAAATCCAGCACAGGCTGTGAGGACTCCCTGTCTCTTGGTAAGGAAGTGTCTCAGGCCCAGAGCCCCCTCCTGAGTGGCCAGGCGGAAGTGGAAAGACTTCATGGCCTTCCCTAGGTGGGACCAAGATCACGTGGTTGGTTGGGCGGCATGGTCAGGAATTGAACCTGGGTTTTTCTGGCACCAAAGCCCATGGGCTTTCTTACTGCACGAGCCCTGCACTTCTGAGGATGAGAGGGTCTTCCCCCGGCACCTTCCAAGCCTCACCACCACCCTCCTGCCTCACGGCTACACCCATCAGCCAGTGGACAACCAGATCCCCTGGAGAAAAGATGGGCTGCAAGGTTTGCTCCCTCCCGGGACTACTTTAATGCAAATTCTAGCTCTCTCCGTCCTTGGCCCATACTCCAGTACCAAGAATAATATTTGAAAAGCCTGAGATTCTTGTGCCCTGAAGAACCCCCAAGTACAGAAATGTAAAGCAGAAAAACTGGGCTCCCATCAAGGAGGGGGGGAAATGCATAAGAGAAAAAGTGATACAGGGGAATCTAAAGAATTTGGGGGATTATGCGAATAAATGGACACGGAAAGGAACCGTTCAGCCCTGGAGAAAAGAGATTGACACTTGTAAATCCCTTGTAAGTATCAGCAAAAAGAGTCCAAGGGATCAAAAACCCTTCCTGCTTCAGCTCAGTGTCCTGCCGTTCCATTTGAATATTAAGCCTCCACGTGGTTGTTCTGAGGCTTTTGTAATATGACCAAACTATCCGGGCTAATTTGGGCAAGGGTTATTACCTACAATTTACAGATGGGGAGCCAGAGGTGAAGGGAAGTTCAGTAGATGATGTATGGCCATCACGTTCGTTTTAGAAACCACGTCGGATTTAGCACACAGCTTTTCCAACCCCCTGCCAGATCCCGAGCTTCGGGGAAAACGGCAGTTGCTTCTCAGTTGTCGACATCATTAATGTGGAGCAGCAGAGGCATAGATGATCCCAAACGGTGAGTAATGCTCACGCCATGCCTCCTGCTCTGGACGTTTGCTTTGGAAGCTTCTTGCAGGCGTCAGAATGGAGGCGCCCGGCCGTGGGTGGCTGCCTCACCCTCATTCCACGCCTTGCCTGCTCAAAGCCGCCCACCCCCTCCTCCATGAAGACCTGGGGGCAGCAGATTAAGGGGAAGAGGCTATAATGCTTTGCTGGGCTGGCATGGCGTGGTGGAGGGAGGCAGAGAATAAGGTGTTTGATTTCAAAGGACCCCCGCGGTGCCACAAGCTAGCAGAACAGTAACCGTAAATGAGACAGCGAATTGTGTCCACTCGAAGACTCCTGCGTGGCTGCCGATTCATTATGCTAATAAGGATGTGAGAGCCAGAGGTTGACTGTGTTCTGATTTCGTGGCTGGGGGACCCATGGCTCAGGAGGGGGGGAGGGACATCCAAATTTAAGGTCAGAGTCCGAATTCCATCTCCCAGCTCCCGATTCCAATTTAGTTGGTCTAATTACTGCTACCTCCTAATGACTATGGATGCTTTAGGGCCAGATGCCTTTAATGGCCTGGACCCGGGTAGCCATGCTTAAGGTCGAGAAACAGTGATGCTGGAGCCGAGAGGAGCCAACTCCTCAGATTCGTTCAAATACGGAGAACCTGCCAAGTGCCAGGCAGCAGAGATTGGCACTGGGAGGAAAGCACAAAGGAAATCCGACATTGACCCTGGCCTGAGGAACCCAGGGTTGGAAGGGAGAGAAGACATGGAACAGAAACCTCTGCGATGCCTTCAGAGAGGACAAGGAGACGAGATCTAAGAGAGATCCATTCGTTCTTCCATTCAATTAAATCCTTCATTCAGTCGCGCAGGCCCCTGTCTGAAGTGCACTGGATATAACGATAGGAAAAACCGGTCTCTATCCCCAGAAGCTACCATTCAAATACTGACTCTGAGTCACCAGGGAGTTTTTCAAAACACAGTACGCCAGGTCCCCCACCCAGGCCGCTGATTCTGAATCTCTGGAATTGACATGCAAGAAACCTGAAGCTCAGATTCTGGGTGTTATCCCGGTTTGGGTACTGATCTGTGGGATAACAAGGGAAGGGAACCCAGAGAAGGGACAGCCAGAGACAGGGAGAAAGGCTTCCTGGCCCACCTCTCCTCGGAAGCCTTCCCTGACCTGCCCAGCACATTGGTCTGCGCGTCCTGTGACCCCAACCTCCACACATCCTGTGTGTCCTGTGATTTTTCGGGCTGGCTGGTCATCTTAGTTCCTGGATGTGCCTTACTTCTGAGGCTGAGTGCTCCCAGGTTCCAAGGTCACTGTGATGAGGGTTCCAGGGGCCTTGTGACACATGCTGGCTGGTTCTGTTCAGGCGTCAAGGAGGGGCCCAGTTCCCTCTGGGAATGCAGCTCATCCCCCCAAAAGAAGACTGCCTTCCCCTGCATCAGTTAGGGCTCCAAGTGAGCTCTGGTCAAAAGCTGCTTTGAAGCCGGACCGCAGGGGCCATGACCACCCTCTCTCCTGAAAACAGCCTCTCTGCCAGGTGGTCAGCCTCCTTCATCCTGGTGCGTGTTCTTCATCAACTCCAAGTCCCTCCCTCCCCAACTTCTGGTTTGCATTAGGGCCACTTTCCCCTGCTGGGTGGGTAGGACTAGAACCCTGAGCTGGCCTGGAAGGTTGAGTAGGGTAGGCTGTACCTTGATCTCACATCAGCACTAACCACAGGACTGAAAAACACAGGTCGTCTTTCTCCCTTTCACCCTTCTCTCTAAGCCGGTTACCTTTCCCTGTATGTGATATTCTAACTTTAATGAGTTTTGGGTTTGCAAGTACAAACTTGTAGATGCTGATAAATTTTCCTTGGCGCTTTTGCCAACAATTTTGGTATGCTGCCACCAGGTGGCAGTAATGCTTTTGTTAGTAGGTGGTTTCAAGTCCACTTAATAAAATGTATTCATTAAAAGGCAGCCTCAGTCATAAAAATTTTCCACACAGTGTATTTTTTAAAATCATAACTGATTATAATGACCTTAACCAATCTTGAGTTTCATTAATCATACGGATTAAGAGAATGATACATTAAAAAAAGCAGAACTGCAAAATGGGCACCTTTCTCCCTGAGTTGTATTTTATTTTTTTATATTCCTTTTTTTGTTCCAAGTTTTTGTTTTAAATTCTAGTTAGCTAACACATAGGGTAATATCGGTCTCTCCCTGAGTTTTAAATGTTATTGCTTTATTGCAGATTACTATCAGGTCTTGATTTGGATTTTCTTTATATCTCTATTCATTTCTCTGAATGTAGAGAGTGATAATTATAAAATAACAAACTGTCACATAGCCTTTATTATGTACAATGGCTGTTCTAAATGCTTTACTTAGAGTCCCTTATTCTCACCATAACCATATAGGAGGTGTAGGATGCTATTGTCTTCATTTTATGAAAAAGTTGCAGCACAGAGACTAAGCAACTTGCCTAAAGTCACACTGTTGAGTAAAGTCACACTGTTAAGTGGCAGAGGTGGCATTCTACATCGGTGACTCTCCAAATGTGGTGCCCAGAACTGCAGCATCAGCATCAATGGGGGACTTGTAAGAAATGCAGACTCTTGATCCCCAGGTGACCTGAACCAAAAACTCCGGAGGTGAGGGCCAATGATCTGTGTTTGACAAGCACTCCGGGGGAGTATGATCCGGAGCTAACTTTGAGAACCACTATTTTAAACCGTTCATTTAATCGCTCTGCTATATGGATGATACACCCCCACACCTGGGTTGCTAATAATCACCCAGGTAACTTTCAAGTTGCATATATGCTTCCCCCCACCCCAATTTTAACATTCCTTCCCTCCTTGGGCCACCCTGCTCTCCCCTGGGTGAGAATCACTGCCATGATGAGCCACTCTTACTGGTGAGAGCGTGTCTTGTCCCTCAAGGGAACTGGAGTGGAAGCGGCTGGGAACCATAAGTAGCCTGTGACCCTTCCGAGGCCTACTGGGGGCTCTGTCCCTATGAGTTTTCAGAGCAACATGGCATCAGGAACCCTCCTGGAAAGTTTGCTTTACCCTCCAGTAGCTTTCCTATTTTGTAAGAATGCTAGAGAAAATCTTCAACCCAATGAAGCAGAATAGAAGGAGGGTGGGGAGATGTATGCCTACAGCCCGGGCCTCCGGCAGGAGGAGGATGTTAGAGAAACTGAGCCACTTAGGACTCCTACTTCCGGCCCCCCTCTCTAGAGGAAACGTGGCCAAGGTGTCCCCAGGTTTGCTGGTGGGGAGTTTTAACCTACTTAAGCACACCGTGGAGGTGGGAGATTTTCACAACGGCTCCGTCTAGCAGTCCTCTTCCTAAGAGACCAGGAAAAAAAGCTACTGCAGAGCTAAAGAGTATCCAGTACCTCATGGCCTATGTATCTCCCCTCCTGGATCACCAGGTAATTGTACCCAGTTGGTGGTGCAGGGCGTTACTAGTAAGCGGAGCCGGGAATGGGCGAATGTGGGAGTCGGAAGATGGATTTGAGAGATTATTGAGTTGACAGTCTCTAATACTTCGAAGGACCCCAGATACAGATTCTGGTCTCTGATTTCCGGCATAGACAGGTGGTGTGAATATCCTGGAGAAGAGAGGGAGGGGCCCTCTGTGTGGAAATTTTCCCTTTAGGCCTCTACAGGTCAACAAGCTTCTTGTGTTTGTCCTTGGCTTGCTAGCAAATGTCTTAGATGTTCTTGTGGTTGGCCTGTAGTTTGTTTAAGTTTTGCCCACAGAAGTGGTGGAAATAGAGAAATTGAGCTTCCTGGAAGGAGAAGTCAGTGACTTTTTCTTTTCTGTTTTCTTTTTTTAATGAGAGAGTGAGGGCGGGGGAGAGGGGCTAGAGAGAGAGAGAGAGAGAGAGAGAGAGAGAGAGAGAATCTTAAGCAGGCTCCGTGCTCAGCATGGAGACCTACGCAGGGCTCAATCCCACAACCCTAGGATCATGGCCTGAGCCAAAATCAAGAGCTGGACACTCAGCTGACTGAGCCGCCCAGGCACCCCACAAGTCAGTGGCTTTTTGTAAGCAAATTCAGCCATGGCAAAGTAGGAGGATGGCCAATTGTTGCAGGTAGAGGTTTAGTAACATAAATTCACTGAGCACTCGGCAAACACCTTCTTGTGACATTTCTAATTATCTCTGCCTTATTGTGCTGATGCCATACCTCTTATTATGGTTTCTGTGCACATCACTTACTTTGCCACCCTTTCATCGCATTTGACCCTTTTTTCATATCTTTGTTCATCATTTATTTTTTAATCTTTCTACGCCATTAGATTTTAAGGTATGCCTTTTGTTAACAGCTTGTATCAGGTATCAGGTATGTATTTTCCATTCAAATGGAAAATCCTTGCTTTTTACTCTCCCTGGTAGCATGGGATTGGGGTTAAACTCCCTGATTCTTGCACCAAACAGCTCTGGGTTCAAATCTCAGCCTTAATATTTATTGTATGACTTCAGATATACTAACCAACCCTCTTCCAGCCTCAATTCCCTGATCTGTAAAACAGTGTAATAACCACACCTACCTCACGGGTGGTTGCAAAGATTAAGTGATAAATATAAAGTGCTTAGAACAGTGCCTGGCACCTCATCAATGCTTCATAGATGTTTACAACTAACCAGAGAATTTAATGCATTTATTTTAATAATTGATTTCTTTGGGTTTGTATCATTTTTTATGTTTATGCTTTTCTTAATTCCTTGTTGTTTCCTGTATTATTTACTTTTATTTTTAAAGGGGATTAGAAGGGAAATGCCTTGTTCCTATAAATCTCTAATTTTTTAAGCAAAAAAAATAAAACAAACTCTTCTGACTCTATCCTTCAATCTAATAAAAAAATTAAATTTATAGTTAAAAATCTTCCTACAAAAGAATACCCTAGGCCTAGATGGCTTCATGGGTAAGTTATACCAAATATTGAAGAAAGAAATAATATCAATTCTATCCAAACTATTCTAAAAAGTTTTTAAGTGAGAATACATCCCTGCTCATTCTATGAACCCAACATTACCCTGGTACCAAAATCAACGAAATTATAAGAGAAGAAACTTGTCTATATCAGGGCTGGTAAACTTTTTCTGCAGAGGTCTAGATAGTAAGTATGTTAGTCTTTGTGTATCAAATGTTTCTGTCACAACTACTTAACTCTGCTATTTTAGCATGAAAGCAGCCACAGACAATACATGAATGAATGGGCATGACTGTGTGCCAATAAAGCTTTATTTAAAAAAAAAACAGGTTGCAGGCCAGATTTGGTCCATGGGTTGTAGTTTACTGATTGTTGACCTCTATAATAAATCCCATGGAATCCCACAAAAGCCACTAGGACTAATAAGGGGGCAGAATACAAGATCAATATGCAAAAATCCATTGTATTTCTATATACAGCAATGAATAGTTGGGAAGTTTAAAAACACCAACTTTTAAAATAACACCCCCCCAAACCAAAATAGTTAGGGATAAATCTGACAAAATATATGAATAGCCTATATACCGAAAATTACGAAACAATGCTTAGAGACATTAAAGAAGATCTTAATAGACGAAGAAATATACCATGTTCATGGATCAGAAAGCTCAATATTATTATCATTGCTCCCCAAATTGACCTTTAAATTCAGCGCAATCCCCATCAAAATCATAGCTGTCTTTACTGTAGAAATTGACAAGTTGACTAAGATTTATATGGAAATGCATTGCTAAAGTCCATGCATTCCTTTTTATAATTAAGGATCCCAGGACACAGCCCAACTTTGCCTATTCCCTCCTGCTTCCTGCCACAGTTCATGCTGAGTGTTGCAGTCTGAGTACAGGTTTGGAGAACATGATGGCAGTTGGAGGGATGGAACCCTGGCTTTGGTCTGCCCAGACAACAGTGTCTATGCACTTGGGACATGACATCAGGACAGACCCCGCTCCCCAAGGTTAGGCCATCTCCAATGAGGGTGGGATTTTTCTGATATCTTCTTGGGCCCACATGTCCTATTTTGGTTCAGAAGACAGAGCATGTTTGAGTTAAAAAGGTGCTCAATCCATCCCTATCGAATGTGGAGTCGGTAGAAATTATCCCAAATCTGGACCTGTGGGCTCTTATTGTTTCATTTCCAGTGCTAAAGGGATTTCTAATAGCTTGCCTCTCTCTCGTGATCAGAGGACCAGTAGCATCAGAAATCTCCTGGGGGCAGGGCGCCTGGGTGGCTCAGTCGGTTAAGCTTCCGACTTTGGCTCAAGCTTCCGACTTTGGCTCAGGTCATGATCTCGTGGTCCATGAGTTCGAGCCCCGCGTTGGGCTCTGTGCTGACAGCTCGGAGCCTGGAGCCTGTTTCGGATTCTGTGTCTCCCTCTCTCTGACCCTCCCCCGTTCATGCTCTGTCTCTGTCTCAAAAATAAATAAATGTTAAAAAAAAAAATTAAAAAAAAAAAAGAAATCTCCTGGGGGCTTGTTAGAAATGCATCACCCTGGGCCCCAACACCAGACCTTCTGAGTCAGAATCTGCATATTATGAAGATCCTCAGGTGACTCATATGCAAATTTGAATTTGAGTCACACATGTGCATATTCAGGTGTACTCAGGAAGTTGGGAGTGTATATATCAGGCAAGTCTAGTCACCTGCCAAGCTCTGTCCATTAGCATGTCTTCATGTCTGCAGTGTGGCGTTTCAAGACACGCTTCTCTCCAATAGAAGATTCCTGACAGGAGCTCTTACCTCCTGGTTACTGTCTTATGAGCATTTTTAATTACTCTGCATGCAGCACACTCTTTTCCCCCCATGTTACACACACACGTGCACGCGTGCACACACACACACATGCACACACACACACATGCACACACACATATGCACACACACACACACACACACACACGCACACACACACACATCTCTTATGTAAACCAGAAACCACTCCTTATGATGAATTGTTTTACTCTTCCAAGAAAGGCAAAATGGAGCCCATGGGTGTGTTTAATTTGTGCTTATTTTATATTTTTCCATTATCAAAGCAGTAGACATTATTGTAGAAAAGTTCAAAAATACAAGAAAAAGGAAAAAAATTATGTAGAATCCTATTTCTCGAAGACAATCACTCTTGCTTTTAGTGGGGATTTTTGGTATTGGTGGGGGCTTTCTTTTCAGTTTTTTTTCTGCCAGAATCTTAATCATATTAATTCACTCTATATTAGAGTATATGAGGTGTAGTTTTTATAATATATGACATAGGTATACAAGGAGGATAGCACATAGGGAAGATAGAGGATAGATACGGAATGTGTAATTTTGTATTCTGCTTTTTTCTGTTAACATTTAGATTTTTCCAGATTATTATTCATTCCCTGTCAGCATCATTTTTTTATGCCTCACAATATTCCATTGAGTATATAAACTATAGTTTATTTAACTATTCCCTTATTGCATGATGTTTAGAGCACGTGCGTTTTTCATTTTGGTAAGTAATGTGCAATGAAAATTATTGTGCTTTCAGCATTTTTGTATAACTTTGCAGTAATTTCTTCAGGATAGATTTCCAGAAGTGAGTCAGAGACTGGGAACTTGACTCATATTACAAAACTCCAGAGTATAACATTGAAAAAAGCACACTTAGGGGCACTTGGCTGGCTCAGTTGTTTGAGCATCCGACTTCGGCTCGGGTCATGGTCTCATGGTTCGTGAGTTTGAGCCCCACCTTGGGCTCGCTGCTGTTAGTACAGAGCCCGCTTCAGATCCTCTGTCCCCCTCTCTTTGCCCCTTCCCTGCTTACACGCTCTCAGAAATAAATAAAACATTAACAGAAAGGAAAAAGAGCACACCTAAAAGAAACGCCAAAGCTTCTTAACGAAGGCTGAAGTGATTGTCCTTGCCAGGTGAAGAGAAAACCACCCATTGACAAGACGGAATGGGATGCCTTCTTTGATGAGAACGGTCTGTTGGCCAAATCACGAGACTCCATTTGTGTTAACATCCTGGAAAGGGTACAATCCCCAAGGCCTTGCCCTGGCACTGGGGGGCATGGGTGGGCAAGAGGGCAGGCAGGTGTTCGGAGAGGCCCTTTCAGCAGGCACCCCCAAGGGCCTGTGACCTCTCACCTCTCACCCACACCTCAGGGTCTGCACCCCTTGGTGAGGACAGAAGCCTGGAAGTTCCTCACGGGCTACTACTCATGGCAGAGTTCCCAGGATGAGCGGCTCACGGTGGACAGCACAAGGAGGTAGAACATTCCAGATCCTGTCAGGGGAGGGTGGATGGCAGTGCAGGTGGGTGGGAGTGCCCACCCCAGCCTGGCAAGTTCAGTCTTCTTCCCTCGGATGGACTTCTTATCCTGAGAGACAAAACCCCCACGTGCTCCCGACCCAGGGCCTGAACACGGGAGGTGCCAGCACATTCCCACCCAGCTCCATTTAGCAGCCCACACACTGCCCTGCATGGGCTTCATTCCAGCAACTCCTCTGGCCCGCCACCATCCCATCCCATCCTTCCCTAGAGCCCGTGCGCCTCTCTGAGCTGAAGATTCACACACAAGAGACCAGTGGAGAATGATCCAGGGCCGTAGGGGAACTGAGGGTCCGCCGGGAATGCTCTATTCCTGAGAGCCCTGACAAGGCCCGTATCAGTTTCCTGAGGCTGCTGAAAGAAGGCACCACAAACCGGGGGCTTTGCAACAGCAGAAATGTTTTTTCTCGGTTCCAGGGGTCGGGGGCCCAAAAGCAAGGTGCCAGCACAGCCACGTTCCCTGATGTCTCCAGGGGACAACCCTTCCATGCCTCCTCCTGCTGACTCTGGGTGTTCTTCCAGTCTCTGCCTCCATGGTCGCATGGCCTACTCGCCTTCTCTCTGTCTCTCCTTTGTGTGTTTCTGTGTGTCCTTGGAAGGACGCTCGTCATTGGATTTAGGGTCCACCTGGATAATCTGGATTGATCTCATCTCGAGATCCTTAATTACATCTGCAAAGGCCCTTTTAAAAATAAGTTCACAAGCTCAAGTTTCGGTGGCTAAGGCGTAGACATATCTTTTGGAGGGCCACCGTTCAGCCTCCTACGTGCCCTAAGCACGTTCTGGTAACGGACACTAGACACTGCCTCATCCAATCCTTCCGATTCTAGGGCGGAAGTGCCAGTATTCTCCCCATTCTACAGAGGCGGAAACTGAGGCTTAGGTATAGTGATGTCCACAAGGCCTGACCCTAGTTGCAAACACCCAGTTATTAATTTGTGGAGCCAGGATTCAGGAGCAGCCATGGGACCCCAGAGCCACAAGATTGAACCTGCCTCCATGCTGCCCTCCAGGAGCACATTAGAGTGTGGTTAGGGCTGGCACCGGTGGGGATGAGAGGGGGCATCACAGCGAGAGGGTGCAGCCTCCTGGAGAGTGCTCCGCAGAGTTCCCTTGATTTGCCAGGAGGGGGAGGCTGCCTCTTTCAGCCTCAGTTCTGTCTTCACAGGAAGAACTACGAGGCCTTATGCGAGATGTATGGAAAGATTCAGCCCCTTCTGGAAAACCTGCACCGGAACTTTATGGAGACTCGGAATAACATTGGTGAGCGGAGTTGGGTGGGCAGGGCGGGGTGGAGGGGAGGGCTTGAAGCCATGCCTGCCCCCTCCTCAGTCATGTCCAGGGGCCGATGGGTCCCCTGGTTCCTGGGAGCTGCCTCCACAGGGAATTTGCTGGCTGAACCTTGGTTAGCCCATCCCCCATCTCTGCTGGGGGCCCCTAGATGCCCAGCACCATTTTCCCCCCGGGGTGATTCCTATTCCTGCCACTTCGCCTTCATCTCTCCCCTTTGGGCCTTGAACTAGGCTAGATTTCAGTTGGACAGAACCGGTGGGGTGGGATGGGGGGGCATTCCTGGCAGAGGGTACAGTGTCGTCAAAGATTTGGAGGTGGGACACGGCCAAACAGCTCAGGGTATGGTGAGGGGTAGAGCCTCATGGGCAGATGTAGGCCGATGTACTTTTCACAGCCCCCTCCCTAGGGTGCCTAGGGTCTTACCCTTTGGGGGAATGAACTCATTCATGGCCCCCCTGCTGGAGGTGATCTGGTGCCCCCTACCTGTCTCTTTTCCGCAACCTAGCATATGACATTCAGAAACTCTACGACAAAGACCACCTAGGCAACGTCCTTATCGACAAGAAGAGACTGGAGAAAATCCTGCTCCTGAGTTATGTCTGCAATACCCAGGCAGGTGGGCCACGGGGCTGGGCCTCCCCGCAGCCCCCTTTTCTCAGTTCCTTCCTGGAATCCCTTCCCTGCCCCCACCCAGCCCCTCCTCACTGCCCTCCCCCTCCCCCCCAGAGTATCAGCAGGGTTTCCACGAGATGGTGATGCTTTTCCAGCTGATGGTGGAACATGACCATGAGACCTTCTGGCTTTTCCAGTTCTTCCTGCAGAAAACGGTGAGGGCTGGGCCCGAGTTCAGGGACCACCTCCCTACCACTCCCCAAATAACCCCTTGAGGTCAGGCAGGCATTGGCAGGCCGGACGTTTCCTTCAGCCCTGAAACAGCCCTCAGGGTCCCAGAGGAGCCTGGACAGGCAACACTGACACCAGTGAGGTTTTGGGGGACAGTGCTGTGTGTTTTGTAGGCTTTGGAATTGAGGAGAGGGCTAGAAAGGTGCTCTGGGTCCAGCTCTCCCCAAACCTTGAAAGAGTGTAACTGGCCAGTCCCAGTGAAGGTTTCTTCTCCTGGCATTGCCCTCCCCAAACATGGCTCTGCTCCCACAAATCCTCCATGGCTCCCCATCGCCTCCAGAATAAAGTCCAATAACCTTGGCCAGGCAGTCAAGGACGATCTTTGGCCTTGTCTCTCGCTGCCCCCTTCACACGCCCCGCACTTCAGGCACGGCGGGGGACTCGGTACTCCCCAGATGTACCCCCACAATGACCACGTTGAGGGCTTTTAAAGTTGCTGCTCCCTGGAACATCCTCCCTGGAAAACCTTTCCTTATGATCTGTGAGAGGCTGTTCAGCATCTACCCTCACCCCTCTCTCCATCCCTGCAGCAAGGTGCTCACTGCTCTTTCCTTGTCCCAATTGGTTCTGACCCACAGCATGTGTGTAGAGGCAGAACTGGATGCGTTGCACGTGAGCCACATCTGGAACATCCCTGCCTCCCCACCACACACACACACAGGTGCATCCACATGTGCAAACAAACACCCCTACAGACACAGATCACATAGACACGCCCAGACCCAGGCAGCCAGGCTCATCCAGAGGCATGAGCCCAGCCTGGAGCCAGCCCCGCGCGGGGCCTCCAGAACCAAGATGCTGTGAAGGAGGGCTGGCTCTTCCGGTGCCCCCACACGGAGACAGGTGCCGTTTCCCTCCCTCCCGCCCATCTTTCTCAGGAGCACAGCTGCGTCATCAACATCGGAGTGGGCAAGAACCTAGACATGCTCAACGACCTGATCGACTTCTTGGACCCCGTGTTCGCTGAGCACCTAAGTGAGTGGACCCTCCGCCTCCTGCAACAGTACGTCGCCCCCCCCCCACCACCAGGGCAGGCATGAGGGGGCACCAGGACCCAGCCCCAGGCAGCCGGGCCCACGCATGGTGGGCGGGAGCGGGTCATTTGGTCTTCCCTCCAGGCCCTGGGAGCACGGTTCACCCGGATGGCGTTGGCATCCGGACAGTTGAAAATTCACCCCAGTCTCCAAAGGCGGTTGGAACAGTGAGGGCCAGGCATTTCGTACTTCCCCAGCGTGTTGGCGTGCTGTCGTTTCACCCTCTGTGTGCCTTTGCTCTGTCACGTGAGCTGTCCTGTGTTCTCCGACCACGGCCTCTGGGCTGACGCCCCTGTCTCTTCTGCGCAGGAGGGAGGGGTGCCGGGACCGTGCGGTCCCTCTTCCCCTGGTTCTGCTTCTGCTTCCAGCGTGCCTTCAAGTCCTTCGAAGATGTCTGGAGGCTGTGGGAGGTGAGGCCTCCTTGGACTGAAGGGCTAGGCCCCACCCCTCCAGCATGCAGCGGGCAGCCCTTTCCCTCGCCTCCCCTTTATTGCTGGCCCGGGTTGGACTTCGGCAGCTTGGGGTTTACTGGGCCAGCGACCCTGCTCCCGCCTCGTGGGAGGAGGCTAGGACATCAGCTGGTCCATCTGTTCATCCAGGCCCACCAGCACCTCCTGGAGGGCAGTCAGGGTGGAAGGAGGGGCCTCTGGCCCGTGTTGGGGGCGGGGGGAGCCTGGCCTGCTTTCCCACCACCTGCCCAGGTGGGCCGCCCTCGGCTCTGCTTCCCCAGCTGCCCCTTCCTCTGCCTTCCCCTCCATCTGAGTGCTGTTTCCCTACTGGCCCCTCACTCCTGGAGAAGGAGGGCCCCCCCACCAAAGGGCAGGTCAAAGGTGCAGTTCTTTGCTCCCAGGCCCTTGGGCCATCAGCAGATGAAGCTCGCTGGGAACGGACCCACCACCCACTTTCTGCCCTGCCCAGCCCAGTCCTCAGCCTGGCATTCAGTGCCCCCAGAGTCAACTCCCACCTGCTTTATCCCTCCCTCACGGCCTGCTGGTCTCCATGCCCAAGTCCATGGCCACCCCCAGAACGGTTGACTTCTCATCAACCGTTGCTTTGCCAAAGCTCCACTCAAATGCTACAGTCACCGGGTCATTCCCTCACCCTCTCCTCCCTCCCTCCCTCCCTCCCTCCCTCCCCTCCTCTTCCCCTCCTTCCCTCTCTCATTCTCTCCTCCTCTTCCTTCCCCCTAGCTAATGAATTCCCTGAAGCCTTTTTCTCCAAGCCCGCAGTAGCCTCAGGATGAGCGAATGAGGGAGTCAGTAGTGAGGCCCAGGAACGGCTGACCCTGGGCGGGTGCCTAGTCAGCGGGTGGGTCACCATCCTCCGGTTGGCTGCGGTCTCCGGCTGAGGGGCCCAGGCTGACACTCACCGGCCACCTGCAGGTTCTGCTGACGGGGAAGCCCTGCAGGAACTTCCAGGTGCTGGTGGCCTACAGCATGCTGCAGATGGTGCGCGAGCAGGTGCTACAGGAGAGCATGACCAGGGATGACATCATCCTGGTGAGCGCACCCGCCCTGGGGCCAGGCCAGCCCTTCGCCCCTGGCGGGAATCTGTGATGTCCTGAGCACTGCGCTGGTGCTTCTGTAGAGCAGCTCATTTAAGCCTCACGACAAGCCTGATGCAGAGGGACATAACCATCCCCAGCACCCCTGTTTAGCACAGGAAGAACCCGAGGCCTTGAACGCCTCTTACTGTCTGGGCTCGCTGCCTCACAGTTAATCCCTTAGCCCTAGGGTCCTCCTGCGGCAAAAGACAGAGAGTTTTCTGGCATTTCAAAAAAGCAACTGAGGTCTACGTTCAACACGCTCCAGGGTAGCAGCCCGATTATAAAACGGGTCCTCCTTAGAAGCCCCTGCATCACTCAGTGGAACCCTGGTACTCCCTAGAGCCCAGCAGGAAAGCTACATTTACCATCTCCCCCATATATCAAGTTCCAGTGGTGAAATATCAGGCACTGTGCTGGGCTGGTTGGAGAGAGATCAGGTGGCCCCAGTGACTGCCATGGGCAGCCGCCTTGTCCCTTGAAGCGGGAGGCAGCCGCCTGTGCCCAAGGAGACCTGCTTCGTCCCAGCTTCCTCTCTCTGCACAGGCCTGCAACAACCTCATTGACCTTGATGCTGATGTGCTGATCTCTGCTGCCTGCTTGATTTACGCTGAGCTCATCCAAAGAGATGTAAGTTGCCCCGATTATTTGTCTTCCTCCTCCAAGAAGCCTTCTCTGATTTCCCAAGCCCAGCCCAAGCACCCGGCAGGCATATCCGGCTTCAGAGACACAGTTTGTGTCTGGTTCTTTGCTGCTTTCCCTCTGCAGCTCCTGCCTCCCCAAGGAGACTGCACGGCCCGAGGACACGGCCCTCGCCCCTGGTTCCCTGTGTCCCTCCCAGTGGATCAGGCACAGGACTGAGCACCCAGGGGTTCCGTAGAATGTCACTAGCTGGACAAACGTGAAGAATGAGCTCAACAGAACAATGTCTGTCCACCTCAATCTGCCAGAACCCTCCTCTTCCCCAGGCTCCTCAGCCGTTAAAGGATTTCTTTCTCTGAAGACTCTCACGATGGACAGATGCCCTCAAAGGACAGAAGGAAGGTGGTGCTTCAACCATGAAGTCTGACGGGGCGTTAGGGTGAGAGTGTAGGTAATACAACTACAAGAGAAACAGGCTTTGGACTCACAGTTTGTGGTGGGCAGTGTATCGCCTGGCGACACGTAAGGGCAGAGAGGATTGTCTGATAAGAAGAGAGGCCTGGGGGGCGAGAAGGGCCATCACGAGCTGGCGAGAGGGCAGGCCCGCCAGGGAGACCTTGCGGGTCACAACTCTTCCACAGCTGAGGGCTTTCCAAGGCTACGGTGGTTCCACACTCGAACGCAAATGGGTAAGGATGTAAGTGACTTTGAGACCCTCCCTGCCTCCTGTGGAAGACAAACTGAACGTGTCTAATAGGCCTGATCAATCCCCGAGACCAGGTCCCGAGAGGAGGGCCTGACCACACAGCTCTGCACACACGACCCGCGTCTTCCCCCCTTCCTCCCAACACGGCGGCCACACATTAAGGTGTTTTTCCAGGGCTTTCCCCGGCTGTCTGAGGAAGGACACAGCCCAAGTCTCTGGCTAGCAGGCCATTCCCCAGGACAGGCCATTCCCCTCCTGGGTTCAAAGCCTCCCGGTCACGCGGTCCCTTCTCGGCCTGGAATGCATCCGCAAACCAAACTCTTTTCTTCAGTCTCACTTTCTCCAGACAACCGTCCCCTGGCCCAGGCATATCGATTGCCCCCTGGGTGCCCTCCCCGGACCGGACCGTGCCACAGCCCTGAGCCCCCTGCCCAGCCTGCTGTGCCCTGGGGGCAGACGTGAAGATTGGCCAGAAGGGGCTGAACCTGCAGAGGGGCCGGGGCTGGCCTGGTGCCCCCATATCTGCTCTGCAAGTGTGTCATCTGCTCACCTGTGTGCACACGCACGCACACACACACCCCTGCCCAGGGGGTTACACCTTTTCAGAGGGGCTGACGGATGGGCAGGAAGGATCCACCGGTTTTGCTGTGACCCTGGCCCTCAGGAGGAGGCATAACTATCCTCACTCTTCCCCAGCTTCCCCCTTCTTTCCCATCCTGTCATTCTCAGTGACCGTCCCTCAAAAGGCACTACGTCCCCAACTAATGTCTGGTCTCCTTCCCCTCAAGTGACAATCCCCATCCATGGCTGGCACTGAGTCTCTTGGCTGCCGTATGTCTTCTGGGGGTGGGGGTGTTGCTGAAGAGTGCGGCCCTGTTCCCCCACCAGCGTCTTTTCTGCATGGCCAAAGAGCCACTGCTTGCCGGGCAAGAAGGCACATGGGTAAGTTCATGTACTACGCTTCTTGGGTTTATGTTCCCAAGACAGCTTATTTAAGTAAGGGTTCCTGCATGGCATACAGTTCTCCAGAAACAAAACTGTGTTTTCATTTTACCAAAGAACCAGAGTAAGAGAGATTTCGGCGCGCGAACCGTGACCTTGGGGAGAGTCCATAAACACAGGAGATGTGCTGTTCCTAACGCGTCCTTTGGCCTGGTAGCATTAGTTGGCCTATGATTGTTGGCTCAGACGTATACACAATGCCAGACATCTATTCCAAAACCAAAATACTCAAGAAGTCACTCTCTAGGCTGATGGTTTTCAAACCTGTTTTTAAAAGCATGTGTTTTGGGGCGCCTGGGTGGCTCAGTCGGTTGAGCGTCCGACTTCAGCTCAGGTCACGATCTCACGGTCCGCGAGTTCGAGCCCCGCGTCGGGCTCTGGGCTGATGGCTCGGAGCCTGGAGCCTGCTTCCGATTCTGTGTCTCCCTCTCTCTCTGCCCCTCCCCCATTCATGCTCTGTCTCTCTCTGTCCCAAAAATAAATAAACGTTGAAAAAAATTAAAAAAAAATAAATAAAAGCATGTGTTTTTAAGACCACCGTTATACAATTTTCCTCAGGAGCCCAGTGTTTGAGGTTTGGGTGGGGAGTCCAGGGCCCTCCTCCCTGTGATCTCCCTCAGGCCCCTCCTCGACCCTCGCGTCATTCCCTGTGGAACCTCTGGCCTACTGGGAGCACGTTTGAAACCTCTGTTGGTGTTACACATGACCTGGATTAAGTCCCGACCCTGAATTGACCCAGGGTCAGATAAATTCCAGGCTATGTAGCGATGGGAGTAAAGATCTTAGAAGAGCGGACTTTTCTCGGCTCATCTGCAGCACCCCTGGCCGGTGGGGTGTGGATTAGAATCGGCCCACTGTGCTGCTATGCATATCATAGAGACGGCCCAGGCTTCTCCTCACTTCGTTTATCACTTTATCATCCAGTGTTATGTTTTTCTTAGTAAGGTCCAGACCAGAGATAGACCTATGGGAAGCTCTGGAACCCTAGAGCCTGGGGCATCTGGCTGGCTCAGTCAGTTGAATGCCTGACTCTGGATTTTGGCTCAGGTCATAATCCCAGGGTTGTGGGATTGTGCCCTCATTGGGCTCCGCGCTGAGTATGGATCCTGCTTGAGATTCTCTCTCTCTCTCTCTCTCTCTCTCTCTCCAGAGGTGGTTCGTTCTCCCCTCTCTGCCCACCTTGAGTGACCCCAAGCCCACTCTTTGTTCCAGGAGCCAGGATAGTGGCTCTTTACCCACTAAGAGCTTTGCAGAGGCAGCATGTATAAAGATCCAAGTTCTCGGGGCCGCAGAGCCTGTGTTTCAGACTCAGAGGGGGAAAGGAGGTGGAGGAGGCCCACAGAGCCTGGGCCTGGGCTGCGGCTACAGACCCATGTCCAGCTAGGGGGAAGGGCTCCCCCTAGCTGCAGGAGGAAGCATGTAGCTGGGGGGGGGGGTGCAGGGGCGGGGGCTCCACTCCCCAGGACCCAGCCCCAGTGAGCAGACTGGAGGCTGGAGCACTGGCCTGTGAAGAGGACAGTGAGAAAGAAGGAAAAGAAGGAAAAAGAGAAGTTTTAGCAAATGGAGGGAGGGAGCGAAATGGGAGGGAATATGAAGTCTCTTCTTCACCTAACTAACGCCTGCCACTCACGTCACGGACCATCCACAGAGCCAGCAATGTAGGTGGAACATGGCAAAGTGACAAATGGCACCTGTGTAGTGATCCTCAAGGCCACTGCTGCTCACTGATGTGTCTCCCAGACCCCTCCCCCGCCCCCAGACCCAATCATACACTCACACTGCAGCCTCCAGATACCCCTGGAGATTTTGTTGTTTAACCGGATTGGGATGTGACTACGTCTGGTTTGGAAACGTCTTCTTTTTGTCTGCTTTTCAGAAAAAGGCCGTTTGGATCCATCTAGACCAAAGGAGTTCTCCTCCTCCCTGACTGCAGGCACTCGCCACCCCCCAACACACACACTTCATTCAATTCCTCACCTGAGTCCTGCCTGTTCACCCCTACGTGGACCAGCGGGTTCTGGAACTGCTGGGGGAGGATAGGTGACGACCTGCCTCTGACCCTCTTCCTTCTGGGCGGATACAGGCCAGGGTCTGCAAGGCCAGAGCTCATCAGTGCCGAGGCCTGAGCCATGGTCAGAGGACATGCCTCGGTGCCATGGCCAGAACCCCACCAAGTAGCCTGGCCCTCGAATCTGGAGCTGCAGCCCCCACCCCAGAGACACAGAATCGGAGGACGAGGGAGCACGTCTTCCCAGATCCCACCTTCCCACGGATCCCCGAGGAGCCTGAAGCCCCAGAGGGAGGGGACCATGACAATGAGGAGTGGGCTGGAGCTCCCGGAGGTCAGGAACAGGGAGGGTGCTGTGGCCCTAACCCTCACGGTTGTCACAGCTGCACTTGCTGAGTGATTACTATGTCCCAAGCCCCATGCTAAGCGCATCATAAGCCTTCTCTCCCATGGCCTCATTCAGAAGACAGACATCATCACTACCCCCTTTTTCCTGGTGAGGAACCAGAGGCGCTGGGGTGCATGGCCGACGATAGCAGAGTCAGAATATGAACGCTGGCAGGCAAACCCGGGAGCTTACACTACTAACACCACAGTACTGGCTCTGGGGCGGTGCCCTGTGTTCACCTCCTTGCCTGCTCCCAGCCTCACTCAGGTGTGCCGTCTACCCCATGACCCACACTCGTCTCCCGTCCGGTCCTCTGCCAGACCCCCCACCTCATAGGCCACCCCTCCCCTTGGCAACTGAGGACCCACGGGGGGTAGGGGGGTGGGGAGATGATGTAGGGCTGGACAACAGGGGAACACGCAGGAGACTCTGTGCCACTTCCCTCAGCCTGCCCATGCCTGCTATGACCCCCGAAGTTTGGAGAAGGCCAGACCAGAGCCATGCTTCCCACATCTTGTTTTGCAACCAAGTTCAGGTTACTCCGGTCATTCCTTCTATGGGGCGAGGGCTGAGCTGGGGCTCTGGGGCTATAAGGACGTCGGTGCGCAAGGGTGAATGTGAAGACCCAAGAGGGGCTGCCGAGCCTCTTTGCCAGGTGCAAAACAGTGGCGGCAAAGCCTGTGAGGCCAGAATGAGCCAGACATGTGAGTGTGGGAGAGGAGGGGTAGAGGAGAGCCGCACAAGATTAGCCCACCCCACCCCAGCCCCTGCCACCCCGCTCTGGACCGGCCCTTGGCCGGAGGTGGAATGGAAGGAGACCAAAGTGGAGAGTGGGGAAGTTCCAGTCATTGCCAAGTACAATGCCACATTACCCAGCTTCCTTACCCAGGAGGGGAAAGGAGTTATTTCTGAGACCTGAAACAAAAGCACTAACAGCCACACTGTCTTGCCAGACCCTGGGGCTAGTGAGCCTATAGTGGGGAAAAGATTAGCAGCAACCAGAAATGAGGGAGGTGGGTCAAAGGGAGGCAGCAGAAGGCTGGGGGCAGGGTGGGAAAGTAAAGTCACAAGCAGTAGCTTTTAATCTTGGTGACCCAATGGAATCACCAGGAAGCTTTTATTTATTTATTTTTTAACGTTTACTTATTTTTGAGACAGAGAGAGACAGAGCATGAAGGGGGGAGGGGCAGAGAGAGAAGGAGACACAGAATCGGAAGCAGGCTCCAGGCTCTGAGCCATCAGCCCAGAGCCTGACGCAGGGCTCGAACTCACGGACCGCAAGATCGTGACCTGAGCTGAAGTCGGACGCTTAACCGACTGCGCCACCCAGGCGCCCTGTCCAGGAAGCTTTTAAAAACAACCCATGCCCAAGGCCCACTGATGAAATTGGAATTTCTGGGGGTGGGGCCAGGACACTGGTATTGTTTAGAAATCCACCCCCCCCCATGATTCCAATATGCAGCCAGGAATGAGAACCCCAGTGCTCAGAGCAGGTGTCGGAAGAAGTGGGATTCGTGGTTTAACACCCTCCTTCCACTCAGGATGGGAAGAGACTTGCCCAAGGTCACACAGCAAGTGAATCATGGCCTGGAGAGGACAGGAGTGGCGACACAGGGCACTATCCTGAACTGATACCAATACCATGGGGCAGAGCCCACAAGGTCACTGCAGCCGAGCCCCCCACCACTGGTCCAACCCTGGACCACACCAAAGCCTCCGGCTGCCCCTGCCTCGCCAGCTCTTTCCCAAACTGCCCCACCTCCCCACCTTAGAGCCCTGAAGCTGAACGACTCTAGAATTAAGCATCCCACCTTTTCTGCACCAGTACATTAAAAAAAATAAAAAAGATCTCTTTAGGGAATTAATAAGTGCCCAAGTCTCAAAGGCCTGACCCTCACTTGCAGTGATATGCAAATGGCACCTGAACACCCACGGTGCAGCACTCAGAAGCTGGGAGCAAATGGGATGCAAATGTATGCAATCATTATGCAAACAAGGGCAGCCCCGGATTAATGGCCTCCATCCTTCAACCAGACAGCAGCTGTCTCTTCAGGTACAGGCATGGCCGACAGGGAGGCCTGTCAGAAGCATCCCGAGGAAGGGTCAAGAGAAGCGACTGTTCTGACACTGGCCTGTTGATGATCTTCTCTGAGAAATCTGGGGGGCGGGGAGGGGGGCGGTCCGCCAGGCAGGGGGATGTTCTTTGACTGGGCTCCTTGCCCAAGTCCCAGGTTCAAGGCCAGGCAGAGCTGTGGAGGAGAGAGGTGGTGACACGGATGGCGGAGGTGGCTGAGGCAAAAGGAGGGGTGATAGTGGGAAGGGATGGGGTGGAAATAATTGAGGATAAGGCAGAGGTGAGGGGGGTGGTGTTTCTGGCGATGGTGGTGATGACGGGGTGGTGAACATGGGCTGGGAGGGGATGGTAGCAGCAGTGGTGGTGATGATAACGACATTGGCAATATCGCAGGCGACACTGGGGGCAAGGTGGCAATGACAGAGGTAATGTTAACAGTAGTCATGAGGGAAAGGAATGCAGTGGGGAGGAGGAGGACAGTGATGCAGGGGTGCTGGGAGAGAGTGAAGGGCAGTGGTGGTGACGGTGGTGGGTGACCGTGGCCACGATGCCGGTAGCATAGGTGGCCCCGGGTGGAGTGATGGGTGGTGACGGTCATTGTGTGACCAATATGAGCTGACCGACGGGTGGAGACGAGACAGAGGAGAAGATGGGGAGGGGGAGTTGGTGAAAACGGGCTCTCAAAACCCTTCACCTCAGCAGGGGAGGGTGTTTGAGAACCTGTCAGATGAAGGCAGGGGGACCAGGGGGGAATGTGAAGAGGACAGACAAGGTCTGCCATGATGGGGACGGGAGAGTCGGGGGAGGCCCCCAACGACAGACCCAGAGAAAGCTCAGAGACAACTCCTGACTTCTGTCTCCTTGGCAAAGACTCGGCTGTTACACCCCAGTTCCGCTCAGGGAAGGTGTGCAAGTGACCCCACGGTTGGAGAAATCACAGCCCCACTGAGCTCTGTGAAGTGGGAGGAAGTGTGACCACCAAGTGAACAGGTGAGTTTGTTCTCTCCTTCCATGCCCAGCAGAGGTGGCTGATGGCAGGGTCACGGACTCTGGAATGAAGCTGCCTTGTGGAGGGGGGAAGAGGGGTGAGTGTCGAAAAATAGCACACGGTAACTGGGGCTTGGGAGACATTGACAAATGTCTCCTCGGGAGAACTTGGAAACTCCCAGTGTCTCTCCTACCCCATGGCCCGGATCCTCTGCACTTCTCCATCACCCTCCCCTCATCTCGGTCCCTTCAATGAAGGGTTCCAGAGCTGTGGGTCTGACACTATGCTCACAGCTCTATTTCCCTCCTAAAAGGCCACACCCTATAGTCCATAGGCTCCGGAATCAGATTCCAGGTAATAGCTGGGTGAGCCTGGACAATAAGCCTCTTTGCGCCTCTGTTTTCTCACTTATAAATTAGAAATAAAAATACCTACCTTATAGATTATAGCATGGATGTCTATAAATGTGTTTGGTCCAACAAACGTCAACTTAGAGACCCCATAGCTGTCGGGAAGATACTGCAGGAGTAAGGTGCACCAGTATCACTTATTCTGTCACCCCAGAAGAAGTAGCCACAGGAGAGGGCATCTCCAGGACCCATGACTTCCCACAACCCCAAGGTATAGCCTCTACAATAAGCCACCTCCTTCTTGTGGAACCTGCACTTGCACGTTCGTCCTGTAGAGGGCGCGCCTCCTCCACGAACCAGGATCCCACCCGGAAGGCAAGGCTGCTCTAAGGAGAAGGCAACCTGCCCAGAAGTTCCCCTGCTCTGGCTGGGTGGAGGGGTTGCAGGGGAGGAAGCCTAGTCCCCTGGGCCAGAGCTGTTTTGGGGGACTGGAAGGGGAGCAGAGGGAAGGAATCTGTTGTTCTTGGCTCTCAGAAGTCCTAAGCCTTCTACTCTGGCTGCAGATTTGCCGGGAGCCGGCCGTTAGCTTGAGAAGGAGGAGCCCCTGGGATCCCCTTGGAAGCATCTCTGGACAGCCCCAGAGCCCCGTGAGCAGGTGCAGGGAGCACCGTGCCCTCTCCCAGGCCCCCCTTCTTGACTGGGAATTCCCCTCCCTTCCCAAAACACGCACACAGTGCGTGGTCCAGCATCATTCACTGTGAGTGATGAGAATCGTCCTGATGGCCTGTGGACCATCACCACCCAGGGTGGCCTGAGGAGAGCGGGACCTAGCAGAGTCATCATCTCGGGGTAGTAATGAGGACCACCCGGAGAGGATCTGTCAGACTCCTCCCTGAGCCCGCAGGCCTCCATCCACGACCCCCGCCCCTCTCACACACCCAGGATGCGCTGTCCCCAGTAGCAAAGGCCGGGCTCCAGGACACGCCCCCACAGCCAGCAGCTGCGCCAGCCCTGCCCTCCCGCTGCAGGGTGAGCCTCAGGGCCGGTGCTTGAGGCCAGTTCCAGCTGCCCGCAGGTCCCCATGTGGGGCTGGAGTGGGAGGCCGCCTCTGTTTTCTCTACCCAGTTTCTAAACGTTACCTGTTCATCCAGGGACCTCCCCTATGTTTTCTCCACCCAAGACCAGCAATCTCCAACAGAAACATAACGTGAGCCACAGAAGCATCTTTTAATATTTTGGAAGCCACATTAAAAAGTAAAAAGAAACGGGTGAGAAGATTTATTTAACCCCATATAGCCATAATGTTACTGTTACAACTGTGTAATCAATATAAAGAGTATTTAAAAAAATTTTTTTAATGTTATTTTAATTTACATTTGAGAGAGGGGGGGGTAGGGACAGAGCAAGGGGGACAGAGGATCTGGAAGCGGGCTCTGTGCTGACAGTACAGCCCGATATGGGCTTGAACTCACGAACCGCGAGATCATGACCTGAGCCAAAGTTGGACGCTTAACCGACTGAGCCACCCAGGCACCCCATCAATATAAAGATTATTCACGAGATTTTTACATTCTCCCTTTTTTCTACTAGGTCTTCGAGATCCAGTGTGTATTGTACATTTTCGGCACATACGTCTTAATTGGGATGAGCCACATTAAAAGTGTGCGGTAGCCGCCTGTGGCTAGTGGCTCCTGGATGGGCCAGTGCACGTCGGTCGCTCACACTCGCTATCTTCTGGTCCCCAATCTCAATAAATGTGTGTTGACTGGCTTACAAGCTGGTGGTCTCCTGGGAATCCTGCAGCAGCGGTGACTGAAAGGCCTGATGAGCTTTAGTTTTTCTACTTTTGGTTCTCCCAGTTAGGGGGCCCTGGGAGCCTCCTGGGGCCCTGGAAGCCTCTCAGAGCCAGAAGGGCCTTCAACCCTGCTGGAGGAGGCTGCCATCTGGTGCGGGCCCCACAGAGGGCACACCAGGGGCGCTCTTCAAACCCAGTCCCCAGGGCACTCAAGGCACCAAGCCACACTCCCCGAATCCTTGTCCTGGCCCATTGCCCAGCTGATGCCAGATGTCGTTCTGCCCCGCAGGAGCAGAGGGCCTTTGTGTAACACGTAAGGGATGTTAATATTTAGATGGTGGAAAGGATAAGGAAAGAGTTCCGGGAAGGCAACAGTCTGTGCAAAGGTCTGGAGGTGGGATCTGGGGGACAGGAGATGGCAGGGAGCCAAAGGGAAATGAGGGGAGAGAAAGGAACAGCTGTTGGCCTTGGAGGGTGTGTGTATGTGTGTGCGTGTGTGCGTGTGAGAGAGAGAGAGAGAGAGAGAGATGTGCACTAACCGCCAGTCTAGACAAGGTGGAACCATGGAAGTTTCTGAAAGTCTGGCTTTGAGGCACAGCAATCTGGAGCTCATGCAGAGAGGACTGGGAAGGGAGAAGGGAGAGGTGAGTAGGGAAGTGACTGCTTTGGGGTAGTTAATGTGGACTTGTGCCCTTCTGTGGTTGGCAGAGAGAAGCAGTCAAAGGCTCAGAAATGGGCCACCCTGGAGTCCCCAGGCTCCCCCTTACGTGTCTCTGGGAGGGCCTGGGTAACACCCACAGAGGGATTCCAGTGGCTTCTGTTACTGCGACAGTGAGTTGGTAGGCATTTGCTCCTTACTTCCCTTCTAGACTCTGGATTCCAGGCTCTGAGGTCTGAGCTGTAACGATGGCCTCCCGCAAAACCAACCCATCCCTGCCCACTGAGAACCACTGCTGGACTTTTGTGACAATGTGAAAAGGCCATCCCTCCTGGGTAGATGCAGCCCCTTGGCAGATGGTTCCTTTGTGCCAAGCAAAAGGTTGAATGGCCTGCTCAACATAGCACAGCTGGCAAGAAAATGGTGAGTGACGGGAGGCAAAGTCACAGAGCAGTGAAGAAGCGCCAGGCAGACCTAGGGAGCATCTTGACCCTGAACTTGGGCATTCGTATCACCCTTCTGAGTATCCATTTGCTCATTTTTTAAGATGGGAATGCTAGCTAGGGTTCTTCCCAGGATTAACGACAGCGGTGCCTGGACGGTGCCTGGCAGCTGTAGAAACTGGGAATAGAACCCCAGTTCCCTGCTCAAGGAAAGATGTGGACACACTGTGGAGCTCCTTGGTAGGTGAAGAAGCCTAGAATGTTAGAAAGTGGTCCGGTGCCAGGCCTGCAGACCAGAGGAGGAAGGCTCAGGAGGGGGCACCTTCCAGAGCTGCGGGGATACTGAGCTGTGCCCCCAGACCCCCTTCAGGACCAGGTGAGTGTGGCCTGCAGAGGGCTCACGGTCCCTCCCCAAGAACTGCTCTCATCCAAGGCCACACACCCCCACCCACGGAGGCGGCAGCCCCGTTCAGCGAGTGTGGGTCATGTGCCAAGTGCTCTTGTGTCCATCTGGAACTGCCTGTGACTCCCCAGCAGTTCAGCTGCTCCCTCTACCCACCTCTGCTCCCTTCACTCCCCGCGGGAGAGGGGCACTCTCTAAGAGCATGCAAATCTTCATCACTGGGTCTGCTTCCTCTGGTGCTGGAGCAAATCACTGTAAACTTGGTGACTTAAAACACACATAAAAAACACATGGTTATTCTCCTACAGTTCTGGGGACCAGAAGTCCAAAAGCAGTCTCAACTGAGCTCACATCAGTCAGTAGGGCTGGTTCCTTTTGGAGGCTCTAAGGGGGAATTTGTTTCCTTGCCTTTTTTAAAAAATTTATTTTAATGTTTTTATTTATTTTTGAGACAGAGCATGAGCAGGGGAGGGGCAGAGAGAGAGGGAGACACAGAATCTGAAGCGGGCTCCAGGCTCTGAGCTGTCAGCACAGAGCCTGACGCGGGGCTCAAACTCACAGACTGTGAGATCATGACCTGAGCTGAAGTCAGACGCCCAACCTACTGAGCCACCCAGGTGCCTCTCCTTGCTTTTTCTAGCTTCTGGAGGCCGCCAGCATCCTTGGCCTACCTCTGTTTCTGTTGTCATATGTCCTACTTCCTCCTTGGACCTTCTTGCCCCCCTCTTATAAGGGCCCTTGGCATTACATCGGACAAGTAATGGTCCAGGAGTATCGCCCCATCTCAAGATCCCTAACTTAATCACATCTGCCAAGTCCCTTTTGCCATATAAGGTAACAGGTTCTGGGGATCAGGATTTGGATATTTTGCAGGGAAGGGAGGGTGTTATTATATAGCCTTTGACACCAAGAAACCGAACCCAAGCAAGCAGCCTTCTCCCCTCAAGCTGGAGGCCCAATGTGACGCTGCTCACCTCCTCCCAAGCACCCTCTTTTGGACATCTCCCAAACAAGGACAGGCTGATTCCACCCAAGGAGCGGGGGAAGCGTCTGGCTATGGAAGTAGATCCCTGGTCTTGAGGGTGTGTGATAACCAGCTACCAGGAAGGCTTAAGCAGGCTGGGGAGGCTTTGAAGTCCAGGAATTCCCACTCCTTTTCTCTGCTTCTACATGTTCGTCTTTCAAGGCTCAGCTGCCCCAGCCCAGGCAAAACAGTTGCCTCCTCTTGGGCCTCCACCGTGCTCGCTGGCGCCCCCACTGGTGCATATGCCCCCAAACTGCTGTGTGCATCTCGTGGCTCACCTGCAACTTCCCTAGACTGTGAGGATGGGTCTTCCTCATTTCCTCTCCCCCTTCGATGCCTGGCATGGGATCTGCTTCCCTGGAGAGAAGAGGCCTCGTCTGCTTCCACTCGATCAAATAAATGCTTGCAGAACTGGGTCATGCCGTGCCTGTCCGTGGCTCCCAAGATGAAAGATGGGGGTACAAGGTGTCAGCTCCATGCTCTGGCTGTTCTATGTGAGTCAGTGCAGGCTGGGGCTCCCTGGGGAGGGCCCACCCACCCTTCCATCCATCTGGGGCTGCCAGCTGGTTGAGTAGCGCATTCCTGCCCCTGCGGTTCACCCGCTTGCTCTCCCTGGCTACGGGCAACTCCCCAGCCTGCTCCCAGCTCCCCCGCTCCCCAGCCCCGAGTACCTTCCAATAGGGCTCCCATTTTCCATACTTTTCAGAATAGCTTCTATTCTCTGTATTGTCTCTCCTTCTCCCCATGAGTCAGTCCTCTTTGGCTTCGGCCCCTTTATCCCACTGAGACCATCCTCCCAGAGTCACCAGCAACCTCTGTGTCACCTGGTCCAAAAGCATCACTCAAAAGGCACTGACCGGAACAAGCTTCTCTGCTGCTTCCCACCCTGGTGCCCACGCCATAGGCTTCTTGGTCTCTCTTCACAAGGGCATTCTCTGGCCCTGGACTGAACTTGGCCCGCACATAGGTCAGACTGGAATGCCAAGGGCATTAACCCCCCCAGGAACAACCCCCAACCAACAAGGAATGAGAATTGGTGGATGCTTGCCCCTCAGTTGGACAGTTCTAAGGCACGTCCCCACTGGGACTGGACCCCCATCGCCAACAGCAGAAGGAATAGTACACATTTGCTCGGCTTTCCTCGCCATCTGGTCTCACTGCCCCACTCCCTCACCTGCTTCCCGAAACCCTCTCCAAGCAAAGGACTGAACTCAAATCCTTATCAACAAACCTGTTTCCTGGGAAGCCAAACTAAGGCAACAGATCATGTTACTCTCCTGGTTGCCCACCGGGAAAGATCAGACTCCTTCATTCAGCCTTCAAGGCCCTCAGGGATCCTGGCCCGCGTCTGCCTCTTCTGTAGCACCTCTCACCTTTCCCGTCCTCAGCCCTGACACTCTGGCCACACTGAACTGCTCACGGTCACCTGCGCCGCCCACAACAGCGATTTTCCCTCCACTCTGGCTCTTGCCCTCCGCCTGCAACGCCTTGCCCCCTCTACGCTTCTGTTTTATGCTCAGAGGGAGACTACAGTGGCCTCTCGTTGGCCAGCCCCGTTAGCAGACCCCCAGCTCCTGCAGGCAGGCAGGAAGCCCCTTCCCCTTGCCCGGTGGTGTGCTAAAGTCAGCTTGCACCGGCTCGAAAGAACCAAAGCACATCTTTTCCCACTTCTGCGTCCAACTGACATTGTGTCGGTTAGCCTGCGTCAGCTGTGGTGAGAGGATTTACACCGTGGAAATTGGCAAATGCTGCAAATCAAGGATTTAGTTTTCTTCAGCGAGCCATCATGGCCTTTGGCCCTCCCCCCTCCCCTCCCCACAGCCTGTGGCTCCCAGGTGTGATGGCATCTCGGTATGTCAGGGATGTCGGTATGGGTATGTCAGGACTCCGCTCAGCGCTTCCTCCAAGAGGCAGGGCTGAATTAGCGGGGGCGGGGAGGGGGAGCGCCTACTGGGCAGCGTGGTGCCCGGATGGATGCAGGCAGGAGCCAGGGACCAGAGTGCAGCCGGGTGTCTGTGTGGGTCTGTGTGTCTGGCAGGGGCGTCTAAGTGTCTCCGTGTGTCTGTGTGTGTGTCTGTGTATTTGTGTCTGTGCATGCGTGTCCGCGTGGGTCTGTGTGTGTGTCTGTGTGTGTGTGTGTGTCTACATGCGTGTCCGTGTCTCTGCGTGTGTCTATGTAGTAAAGAGAGACTCCAGGAAAAACAGAGACTAAGAGATACGGGGACGGCAAGGAAGAGCCCAGGAGAAAAGAGAAAGAGAGACGTGGAGAGATGAAGCTCGCAGACAAACATAAGCAGAGAAGAAAAGGGAGTGAGACAAGGCAAACAGGGAGGCAGACGGAGAGGCAGAAAGACAGCTGGAGAAAGGGAGAGGACAGAAACGTGAAAGCCAAGGGCAGCGAGGGAAGAATCCAGTGACAAAAAAGGACAACTCAGGAGTGGTGCAAAAATGGAATAAAAACAGGAGCAACTGGGGCGCCTGGGTGGCGCAGTCGGTTAAGCGTCCGACTTCAGCCAGGTCACGATCTCGCGGTCCGGGAGTTCGAGCCCCGCGTCGGGCTCTGGGCTGATGGCTCGGAGCCTGGAGCCTGTTTCCGATTCTGTGTCTCCCTCTCTCTCTGCCCCTCCCCCGTTCATGCTCTGTCTCTCTCTGTCCCCAAAAAAACAAATAAACTTTAAAAAAAAAAACAAAACAGGAGCAACAGGGGAGGCCGGAGAGGGTCCCGGGCCAGGGGAGCCCCACGGAGGCTCTGCCACATTCAGGGTCCCGGGGTGTGCGCAGCAACTTGCAAGAGAGGCCCAGAGAGTGGAGAACAAGGCCCCACAGCCACGGTGTGGATGCCTCCCCAGGTATCAATCAACTACTTGACCCAAAAAGCAAATGTTTGATTGCTTCTTCAATTTAGGTACTAAATTCCTCCGTAATTCGATAATGCATTGCCCAATTACTCACATGACGAGTGATTTTAAATTAGGTAAAAAAATATTTAGGCAATTAAATCGCAAAGTGATTTGATTGTTTCTGAAAGAAATTCCTTCCCAATGCTCTCTTGGGTTTTTCATTCCTCCTTCTTAAACAACCCGGGGGAGGGACGTGTAGACCCACAGATCTGCCTTGGGGGCTCCCCCACCCTCCACCATGGGATTCTGCGAATCTTTGAGGTTAGGACCCCCAGATTCACCCCCTTCCCCTTAGTCGGTGGCATGCCGCAGTCAGCTTGTACTGGCTCCGAAAAAAATTATTTGCACAGTTTTTCCCAATTCTGCATGTAGGGGCATCATGTTGATAGCTTGAAATCAATCATGGGGGGCAGTATTTACACCACGGGGATTGGTAGCTGCGACAAACGGGTTCTTTTTCTTCGTTCGGGTGAGTTCCTTCACCCACCTCCCTCACCCCCACCCATTTAGGGTGCCCAGGTTGCTCAGGTGTGAGCCTTCCTCAAGGGGCAGAGCAGAATGCCCTTTGGGGAAGGTCAAGTGGCAGAGCCTGGGTGGGAGTGCTGGGCCCTCGTGCTTCCCCTCAAGGCAGTGTGGTCTGGAGGGAAGAGCCCTGGCCCGAACGGCAGGCAACCGCAGAGAATCCTGAGTGTCAGTCAGGGAAACGCAGGCCGGGCAAGGGAAGTGGCTGGCTCTCAGTCACAAGTGACACGGATGGGATGGGCCAGGCTGGTCTCCTGGTCTCCAGCCCAGTGCCTCTCTGCTTGCCTAAGAGAGTCCTGGAAAGTTGGTGCAACTTCTACACATAGAGCAGTTCTGTTGTTATTTATAGCTTCACTGCCTTCTCGGGAAGCCGAGGCCTGGGGACTGGTGGCCTATGTGCTACCCATCTCGAGGGATTTGAGGACAGGCAGGGAGGCTGGAGAACTGAGTGGGGAGAAGGGTGGAGACGGGGTGGAGAGAAATGCCCAGAAAGCATGTCAAGGGCAGGCGGGGGCAGAACCACAGACCTCTGTGTGAGAAGGCCAGAACTCATCTCTCAGTTCCCCTGGAAGCTGACTGCTCCAGAAAACCAAGCCCAAGCATATCTAGAGCAAGTGTCTGGATTTCCTCTTGTGGGAAGAAGAGAGACGTCCCCGCCCACAAAGAGGGGCAACTGAGGTCAGGTGAATCAAAGCCTGACCACATCTACGACATGTTTGTAGTGCTGAGAGACTCTTGTTTGGACCTGAGCTGTGCCAGGTGCTGGTGGAGAGAGCCCCAGCACCCCCAAGCTGGAATGGCTCATACACCAAAGTCACGGATGCGGAGAAGACACCCTCAGGCCTGGAAGATTCTCTTCCGCAAGCCCTGTTCTCTGTCCCATGAGCCTGGAGGTACTGCTGGGCCTTCCCTTCATAAAGAGACCTCAACCAGCCATCGTGCTTCTGTGCAAAGCTGGCGACAGAGACCCACTGTGAGGGTGAGAAGCCAGGCCAGGCAGCCGGGCACCTTATATTCATTCTCTCTCTTTCTTTCTCTCTCTCTGTCTCTCTCATTTCTGTCTCACTGCCTCTGCCTCCCTCTCCTCTCTCCCAGCTTGGGCCCTTACGCCCTATCAGCTGACGAGCCCACAGCAAACTGTTAAATATAGTCTCTTACTCCTTGACTCCTAGAAACTGGCCACTAACAGTCCATCAACTTTCATTTCTCAGCTCAGTCATTCCAGCCACGAGCCAGCTGCGGCTCCGGAAACTTCACTGGCGGGGGTCTGCACGTAAGGAAAACACGAGTTGGAGAAATCCGGTTTTGAGGATGCGAAACCAGCATGTACTTTGGGATCAGACAGACCAGGGTTCAGATCTTAGCTTCACCACTTCCTAGCTGTGTGACCTCAGACAAGTAACTTAACCTCTCGGAGCCTCATCATCCTCGGCTGTAAAGTGAGGCTACTATTGCCCTGGCTCACAGGACTGTTGGGATGGTCAACCAGGATGACAAGGGTGAGCTTATAGCCAAGACCTACCTGGCCAAGACCTCCAGGGTTGGTAACCTCCCTTCCAGCAAAGTCATTCTTTGCCTGCCCCACAGTAGGACAGAAACTAGAATTATACTGCCTGCCCAGAAAACGGCTTTACTGGGATCTGTAAAATCAGTGGATTGTTATGGACAGAATATCTGTCCCTATACCCTGATTCTGACCTTGGACGCTGCAGGGGCACCCACGAGGGCATTCGCGTATCTGTTAGCTCAGGGTGCGGCTCAGGGTGTAGGGGTGCAGACCTCAGGCTGACTGAAGCAGGAGGAATGGGCAGGGAGCGTCCAGCTGCACGCCCTCCCCCCACCCCCCCAACCCCTGCCCTGGGCCAGCCTGCCTCTCTGCTCTCCCCTCCTGCACCAGGCCTGGGCCTTGGGTGTGTGAAGAGGCTTTGGCGCCCTCTGCTGAGGATAGCGCTGCCTGCAGTCTACAAGGGACCCAGCTAGAGCCCTTGTAGCAAACCCAGGTTTGGAGGGGGGGGGGGGGGGGGGGAGGGGGTTGGACAAGGACAAGGAAACCCCTCCCTCTAGTGCAGGAGGAGGGAAAACCAGAACCTGGGTTCCTTCTACCCTCAAAGCCACCAGGATGGAGGGGCCGGCCACGCAGCCATTCCACCGACCACAGCAGGGGCTTCCCACAGAATCATCTCGGATGCTCCTAACCACCCTCTGAGACCTCACGGTGACGCAGCCAGGTCCCAGGGAGTTTCCCAGGCTCTGGCTGTGACGCCTGTAAGTCCACACAGTGGAACTACACCCCGGGTCAGAAAGATTCTCCTTCCTTCTCTGGAAACACCAGGGCCCAGCCGTTCAGTCTGGGAGGCAGGAGAGCTTGACGGTGAAAAAGGGTGGGGTGGGGAGCCAGACGGGCACGGGCAGAGTGCCAGGACAGCCCCTCACTAGCCACATGACCTTGGGCTCCTGACCTCTGCAAGCTGCGGAACCCTCATCCTCCAAATGGGTGTAAGTAATAGGGTTTCTGTGAGGAATAAAAGACATTTTTCATCCAGAGCACAGCCCAGGGCCTGGCACACAGTAAGCACACAGTAAACACCAGCTATGATTACTAGTTATATTATTGTTGTTTCCCTTGCCACGGATCTCATGAGGCTGAAGGGCACAGTGTCATCAGAACCTCTAATGGGAGCCACGTCTTTGCAGGAGGCCAGCGTCGGACTGTCTGACGGACAGCAAGCCTCTTTCTCCCGGGATGGTCCTTCGCTGCTTCTCTGTGGAGCTGCCCTCCTGGGGCCAGGTTAACTGTCCAGGCCTCCTCCGGGGCCACTGGCAGTCAGTCCTGTCTTGTGGCGGAACCTCCAAACTGCAACGCTTGGAAGCTGTCAGTGGTGGTATTTTCTGCCCTGCGAGGAGACCAGTCTACAGTGAGAGGAAACAGCGAGGCTGGCCTGCAGCAGGGAGTAAAAAAGAAGGGGGCGCCTGGACGGTTTAGTGGGACTCTTGGTCGGACTCTTGGTTTCAGCTCGGGTCATGACCTCCCGGTTCAGTTCGTGAGTTCCAGCCCCGCATGGGGCCCCACACTGGGCTCCGCGCTGACAGTGGGGAGCCTGCTTGGGATTCTCTAGCTCTCCCTCTCTCTCTGCCCCTCCTGCAGAGACAGACAGCAGTCTCAACTGTCAGACTCTTACTTAGATTCTGTGAGATGCTCCAGGACCCTTCCAATAAATCCCACTTCTGCTGAAGCTAGTGTGAACCAGGCTTCCGTCACTTGCAGGCAAAAGGGCAAGACGTCTCAACCACCCCCTCGGTCCCCTGCTGATGGCCTCTCTCCGTCCTCACTCACAGATGCTCCCATCCCACACCTCTGTGCCTGCCCCATCCTACAAGGTTCCAAAGCTCGGGGGTTGTTTTTTTTTTTTTTTTTTTCCTTTTTATTTTTAAGAATGATTCTGTTCCCGTGTAATACATTTATTTGAGTCGCAGTTTGTTGAGGTATAAAATTGCTTTCTAACAGCCACCCTCCTCACCGCACTCGCACTGGGTCCTGCTCCAATCCCCTCTCCTGCTGGGTGGCAGGGCTCTCAATGACAAGGGCTGAGTGGCACAGCTCCCCGCCATTTTCCCCTATCAGAGCAGTCTGGTTTCTGTAACTGGACCCGAGAGCAGAGCCTGTTCATCCCCTCTAGGCACCCCCGCCTTTGCTCAGACAGAGTGCTGCCCCCCTAGCCGCAGGACCCAGAGCAAGGGGGATCCGGCTACACCCATCCTCCTGCCCTCTCTTCCGGGGATCTCTGGGACAGAGGGATGTGGAAGCAAATCTCACAAGACTGTCCTGTCCTGGGTGGATTGTCCCTGCGTCTCTGGCTCCTCCAACTCATCCTCTGCTCAAAAGCTGGCTCCCTCTGGAGGGCCTGGGCACACCTTAAAGCCCTGCACGAGGTCCTTCCGGGCTGGGCACCAGCGCGTGGGCTTGAACCCAGCCACCTCACACGGCTCTCTCCACCTGCCATCTGTCTCCTCTTTCCCTTTTCCCTATTCAGGCAGCTCAGAGCAGCGTCACAGGGTCCGCAGACGCCCACCCGGGGGAGGACATGCTGGTCTGCCTTACTCAAAATTCCCTGTGGCTTCAGAGAGAAAAGGCAGTCCTCCCCTCTGAAGAGGGGAGAGGCCAGCCTCTGCTACAAACCCTGCACCCCCCACAAGGCAGATGACTCCCCACCCCCCTGCCCCGCCCCTTGCACTGGCTGTGGGAGGAGGTGGTGGTTGATGAGAAAAGAGCCAGCACAGCCCCCCGCCCCTGCCCCGGGGCCAGTCGTGCTGAAGGGAGGTGTCCGCTCACTGGCAACTCCCTGAGTGTAAGGACACAGGCTCCCTAGTGTCTTTCATACATAGCTTTGGGTCTTAGCTGCATTCCAGAACAGAAGGAAAAGTCCCACGCAACATCCTGTTGTGCTGGTGCAGGGCTCTCCTCCTGCCCAAATCCCAGCTGAATTGATCAAAAGAATATAAAGAAGGGAAAGCCTGTGTTGGCCGGGAAGCCAGGGAAGGCGCATCCCTAAGCCAGAGACGCCGGGGATCTGTGGGAAATGGGCAAGGTCCAGACTGAAGGGAGACCCCGAGGGCCGGTTCACAATTCCAGTTTCTGCAAAAGCAAAACTTCCCTCATGAGAAGCAAGTGGATGAGATCCTGACAGCCTCGGCTGACTGCCCCTGGCTTTGGAGGGCAGGTGGGAAGCACGGGGATCTACAACATCTGGGAGAAGCTCACTGAGAGGTCGGTGGGCACAGAGTTGCCAGGCCAAGTAGTTAAGTGGGGCAAGCTCCTCCCTGGATCAGTTTCCCCCGTGTTACCATACCTCTCCTGCCGTGCCAGGGTGAGCTCAAGCCTTGCGTTGGCTTCATCAGTTACCTAGAAGAGGAGCCTAGCATACAGCTCGCCCTGGTGCACAGGCAAAGTTCCCCACTGCGCCTGCTCCCTGCCATGTCCACCCCTTTCCCTCAGCTAGATCCCTGAGCTCATCATGGCCCTGGGAAGCCTTGACCTGAGTAGGGAAAACTGCGTGTGCATGAACATTCACACACAAACACACATACAAACTCTGCAGCCCCGGAGACCCACATGTCAACTCAGGCAATGGGGGGGGGGGGGAGGGGAGGGACATATGTCACAGGCAATTTGTGTTCCCAGCCACCTGGTGACATGAGTTTGCATTGACCAGCCCTTCAGCCTAAGCTATGACAAGACAATTGGAAAAATGTCCAGGTGGATGGTGAGCTAAAGACAAACTTCTTTCCCTCCTGTTTTGGGGAAAATAATAAGATTTTACAAAACACTCTTTTTTTAAGGAGGAATGAAAGCAAACACACACCCACACACCCACACACACCCCCACATGCAAACACATGCTTGCAAAGCCTTTGGAAAGATTCTGTATCATGAAGGGACAAGATCATGTCCCTCAAAAGGCAGAGAAAAAGAATTCCTTTGAAAAAGGTTTATCACAGAAACATGAATAACTTTCAGGCCACATTCGCTTTGTACTCAGTTCATTTAATTAAAATGTGAACTCCAAGAAAGGAGAGTTGAAAACATGATGGAAGGTTTGCGGGCTCAGAAGCAGGTGGAAATCCAAAGCAAACCATACAAGGAAAAGAAAGGCTATAAAGAAACCAAAAAGCAGCAGCGGAATTTAAAATTGCATTTGGATGGTGAAGAACGCACTGACACGGCAGCAAAGAGAATCCGTAAATGTGGCAGATAGGAGCGCTCTGAGAACGCACAGGGAAACCCAAAGGGAGAGACACATGGGAGAGAATGTAACAGACAGTGAGGCTCAAAGAAGAAACCAAACCAAAGCAGGAATCAAAGTAGAAAGGAGACAGCAATGCTCCTGAGCTGATGAAAAGCCTGCGCCTCTGAAGTTAAAAGGTTCCTTTTTATCTAAGTCTAATTAATAAAACGAAAGGCGTCCTTGGAAATACCACGTAGGATTTTGTCCGTTTTAAGGGTAAAGAAATAATCCTATAAGCACCCATGTGGAAGGGAAAGATGCGGGGAACACCTACAACATTTCTGAAATTGTATAATCGGAAGAGAGATTCCGTGGAATGTCGGGAAGCACTTCTCTTCTGGAGAAAAGAGCCTTCTGCCATAAAACAAACATGGGAAATGCTGAATGAGACAAAAAAAAGAGAGAGAGAGAGAGAGAAAATCCCAGACTGAGGCTGTCTCGGGGCTTTTAAATTGTTTGTGCATATTATTAGCAAGATTAGCAAGCACAGTTTTTTCACATTTATTTGATGATGAAACCCTTTTCCACTGACCGTGTGGCAAGCTGGACTACACTTTAAGAACCCCTTTTCTACAGAATTTTGAGAGATCACAGCTGTGACCTAAAATTGCAACAACCTGCCAGGGGCATTCGTACATGAAGACAAGAGAGAAAGACTTTCGAACTTAGGACACATTGTCACGCGTGGCTCTACCTTCTGTGGGGGAAACATATTCAGCCATGCACTCTTAGCAAGCATGAGAGGATCCAAATAAGCAAAATCATAGTGAACAACAACAAAAAAATCTGTATGGGGAAGCTGTTGTGTAAAAGACCTGGAAATGGATATTTAAAAGGTGTTAGGCACATGATTCTGCAGGGATATGTGAGGCTCCAGTCACGGAAACTACATCCTTCCCTGCCTAGTCAATTGCATGCAGTGGGGGTTGGGGGGGGGGGGGCGCTGACCACACAAGCTGCATTTATCAGGCCAGGCTCAGGTCCTCCAGCTTTGGGCTGGGTTCTGACAGCAGGAGGCGTGGGCAGGAGCCTGGAGGGTGAGAGGAGACAAGCCTTAGTAGATCCTTCCTGCTCCCTCCCTACTTTAGTGCCCTCTCTCTATGCACTGTCACCAGCTTCAGTGCCTGTGTGGATCTATCTCCCACCCTGTCCCCACGGCCCCGGGGATGGCAATGGCTCCTGGTCATTGCTAGTCTCTGGGTGCCTTGCCATCCCTTGTCTGTTCCCTTCACCTGATTCGCACTTCTGTAGGTAGTCCCTTCATTAAAGTCTCTTTATTTAAAACCATTTGGGGAGAATGTTTCATGCCAGGACGCTGACTCACACACTTCTCAATTCTTTTTGTAGAGCCAGAATAACCCTGTTATTAAAACCCGACAGGGCGCCTGGGTGGCTCAGTTGGTTAAGCATCCGACTTCAGCTCAACTTAGAATCTCGTGGTTCTGTGAGTTCAAGCCCCGTGTTGGGCTCTGTGTTGACAGCTCAGAGCCTGGAGCCTGCTAAGGATTCCGTGTCTCCCTCTCTCTCTGTCCCTCCCCTGCTCATGTCCTCTCTCTGCCTCTCTCTCAAAAATAAACATTAAAAAAAATTAAAAACCTGACAAATGGCACCAAAGAAAGGCAGAATGAATGAATGCATCATATACTAGTCTTATTTATATCAACGTAAAGTCCTAATAAAACTTTAATCAGATTAAGTGGAAAGTTTAAGTCCATGAGCAAACACTCCTGGAATGCATGGATGATGCTATGTTAGAAATGCAGTAGGGGCGCCTTGGTGGCTCAGTTGGTTGAGTGTCTTACTCTTGATTTCGGCTCAGGTTGTGATTTCACTATTTGTGAGATCAAGCCCCACATTAGGCTCCGTGCTGACAGTGCAGGGCCTCCTTGGGATTCTCTCTCTCTCTCTCTCTCTCTCCCTCTCTCTCTCTCTCTTTCTCTCTCTCCCTCCCTCCCTCTTTCTCTGCCCCTCCCCTGCTTGGGCATGTGCTTTTTCTCTCTCTCTCAAAATAAATAAACTTAGAAAAAAGTTTAATTAAAAATATGCAGTAAGCTGATTAACCACAGCAATAGGTCAGAGAAGAGAAAAATCATTTTATATGCCAAATAAATGTTTGGCAAATGTCAAGATCCATTCCTCATTTTCTTTTTAAAAAGCTCTAGTGAACTGGAAATTGAAGTGTACTTATTTCACATGATAAAAAATACTAACTCTCAAACCCATAGCCCGCGGCAAAAGAGTGGAATTCAAGAAGCATTCTCATTAAATATGGAGACAAGGCAAAGATTTTTACTGTCTTGTTATTCAACATTGTTCTAAAGATCTTAGTTAATGCAATTAGACAGGGGAAAAAATTATAATATTATTACATATCTGTAGATACGATGATCTTCTTGGAAAAACTAGGAAAAGAAATGCAAAATACCAGAATAGAAGGGTGGCCAGACATAAAATAACTACAGAAAAGTTAATGTCTTTTCTACTTGTTAGAAAAGACTAACCTGTTAGAAAATATGCACAGGGGCGCCTGGGTGGCTCAGTCAGTTAAGCATCTGACTCTTGATTTTGGCTCAGGTCATGATCACACAGTTCATGGGGCCAAGTGCTACATCAGGCTCTCTCTGCCCCTCCCCCACTCGTGAACATTCTCTCTCTCTCCCCCTCTCTCTCAAAATAAACCAATAAGTATTTTTTTAAAAAGAAAATATGCACAAAAGATACTATATTAATTATCCATTGCTGCATAACAGATTACCCCGAAGCTTAGTGGTTTAAAACATTTACTATCTCGGGGCGCCTGGGTGGCTCAGTCAGTTGGGCGTCCGACTTCAGCTCAGGTCATGATCTCACGGTCTGTGAGTTCAAGCCCCACATCAGGCTCTGGGCTGACAGCTCAGAGCCTGGAGACTGTTTCGGATTCTGTGTCTCCCTCTCTCTCTGACCCTCCCCTGCTCATGTTCTGTCTCTCTCTGTCTCAAAGATGAATAAATGTTAAAAAAAAATAAAATTAAAAAAAAACATTTACTATCTCACAGCTTCTGTGGGTCAGGCATCTGGGTGTGGCTTAGCTGAGTTCTCGGTCTCAGGGTCTCTCACGAGGCTACAATCAAGTTTTTAGCCAGTGCTGTGGTCTCATCTGAAGGTTCACCTGGGGAAGTGCACTCAGGTGATTGCTGGCAGGATTCCATTCCTCATGGGTTGTTGGACTGAGGGCCTCAGTTCCTTGTTACTTGGTGGTCAGAAGCCACCCTCAGTTCCTTGCCACATGGGCTTCCCCTAAGGTGGCTCACGATGTGGCAGGTGGTTTCATCACACCAGGCGGGTGAGAGGGCCAGAGAGAGTTGTAGCGAGACAAAGTCACAGTGTTTTATAACATAATCACAGAAGTACATCTCATCACATTTTGCCATGTTCTATTCATTAGAAGGCAGTCACTAGGTGGAACCCACATACAAGGGGAGAAGATCATACACGTGAGGACTTTCAAGGATCCTTGGGAGCCATTTCCGGAGCCACCAACCACGGACACACATTCTATATTTCGTGAAAAGAAGCACCAAACACACTCATCTATAAAATAAAACTTCACTGAAGAATAACAATAAAAGAGACCTTCACAATAAAAAGAAACGCCATGTTTCTGGATGAAAACACTCAAATGGTACAAAGAAGTTGATCATCATTGAGTTAATCTATACATTTTAGCCAATTCCAATTCCCAGAGGGATTGTTTCGTTTCTGTTTACTTTGGCAAAGAAAACAAATCTAGAGTTCATACAAATGACAACAGCAAAACATAATTTAAAAAAATAATAAAGGGGACTTGTCATAATTATTGCAATGGACAATATCAGTGCAAGAATGATCTGATAGGCCAATGGAACAGAATGGAAAGCCCAAACACATAAAATATATTCAGCATATGATTAAAAATGGCCTTTAGATGACTCAAAAATGATTGATTCATTTATGATCCATATTGGGATAGTTGCTTAAGTTGTTTTAAAGCTATGTTCTTACTTCTCACCATACATGAAGACAAAATACACTAAAGGCTTAACAAATGAAATCATAACATCATGAAAGAAATTTTAATTGAAAATGTTTAGAGGGTGCCTGGGTGGCTCAGTCGCTTAAGCGTCCAACTCTTGATCTCAGCTCAGATTTTGATCTCACAATTGTGAATTCAACCCCAGCACTGGGCTCCACACTGGGCATGGAGCCTACTTAAAAAAAAAAAAGTATATATGAGACGCCTGGGTTGCTCAGTCGGTTAAGCGTCTGACTTTGGCTCAGGTCATGATCTCATAGTCTGTGAGTTCAAGCCCCACGTCAGGCTCTGGGCTGACAGCTCAGAGCCTGGAGCCTGCTTCGGATTCTGCATCTCCCTCTCTCTCTGCCCCTCCCCTGCTCACATTCTGCCTCACTCTCTCTCAAAAATAAACATTACAAAAAAAAAATTTTTTTTAATGTATATATTCTTGAAAGCAAAGGCCACACAACAATAAAGTCTGGGATCATAAGGTAAAATTAATAACTTGACAGCTTAAAAATGAAGTGCTTTGGCACATCAGCAAAGTATAAAAAATGCTGATGCAGGGTGCCTGAATGGCTCACCCAGTTAAGCATCCGACCCTAGATTTCAGCTCAGGTCATGATCTCACGGTTCGTGGGTTCGAGCTCCACGTAGGGCTCTGTGCTGACAGCTCAGAGGCTGGAGCCTGCTTCAGGTTCTGTGTCTCCCTCTCTCTGCACCCCCCTCACTCATTCTCTCTCTCTCTCTTTCTCTCTCTCTCTCTCTCACACACACACACACACACACACACACACACACACCATTAAATAAATAAATAAACATTTAGAAAAAGGCTCCCTCTCACAGGTAATCAAAGAAATGCAACTAAAAAAATACATTGATGTGTTTTTAACCTACCCAATGTTTAATGCTCTTTAAGAAGATAGTACCCAGTGGCGATAACAGCCAGGGCACTCTAGAGACAGCTGAGTAACTTGTTTCAAAACCTTAGAAATATTCAAACCCTTTCTCCAGAAATCCAGCTTCTAATAAATGAATCTAAGGAACTAATAACGCCTGATGCTTATTGTTTGTAAGCACCAGACTCTGTACTAAACACGCCCTATATGTCACCTCATTTAAGTCCTTACCGTTATTCCCATTTGACAGAAAGAAAAAAGGCATAGTGAGTCCTGCAGCTCACAAAGGAGGGCTGGACCCAAACCCAGGCACTTGAGGCTACTACAGAGCAGAGGCAGACAAAGGTTTACGTGCAAGGTTGCTTATTACAGCCTCGTTTATAAGAGCTAAGAAAGTAAAATGAAACCAACAAAGGGAGGTTACTAGTTAAATTATGATCTAAACATAGAATTCAGTCATCAAAAATCTTGTTGAAGAAAAATCATTTTAGATGTAGCCAAGTGCTGACATAAGCAGAACTTCAAGGAGCTTCCTGCCGGAAGTTGCCAGCTGCTGTGATGTTCCATTTCTCGATCTAGGTGGTAGTTCCATGGGTGTCTTCACTCTGGGATCGTTCATCAAACTTTACACTTTGCATGCTTTTCTGTGTGTACATTATAGTAAAAAAATTTTTTTGAAAATAATTTAGAGAGAGAGAGAGAGAGAGAACAGGGGAGGGGCAGAGAAAAAGGGAGAGAGAGAATCCCAAGCAGGCTCCATGCTGTCAGCACAGAGCCCCATGTGGGGCTCTCATGTTCAGGATCATGACCTGAGCCAAGATCAAGAGTTGGATGCCTAACCAACTGAGTCACCTGGGCTCCCCTATAGTAAAACATTTTTAAGTTATTTTAAAAATGTTGCCAGATGCTTCTCCTCCTGGGGAACCCAGTCACGTCTATGGAGCTAGTCTTCTGGGGTCCCCAGAGTCCCTCTTGGTTCTGCAGGCATAAGGCTGGCAGCCACCAGCCCACTCCTTGGGGAGTTTGCTACCAAAGGAAGGAAGTGGATGGACAGAAGTTACGGCAATCCTTCCATTGGCACTTTACCTTCCATCTTGACCAGTGGGTCAGGATGCCCCAACTTAGACGCGAGTTCCCCCCGCCAGAGTGAAACTGAGGATCTGACTGCAGCGTCAGGATCCAGGCTCAGTCCTGAAGGGGAGGAGGGTTTACCAGGGGAGGCTGGAGCTAGCCCCAAACAGAGGCATCTAGAGGGAACAAAGTCTTGGCCACTTCTTCTTCTGGGAAAGGAGGAGCTCCCAGGGGTCAGTGTGAATGCTGAAAGGGGAGGCAGGTCGTGACGGTTACCCTGACATGAGAAAAATGGTCATCCAATATCGTTGCGTAAGCAAAGCAGGTTATAAAGCAATGTGTGCAGCATGATCTCAATTTTTTTAATGAAGGAAAAAGCCTGAAAGAGTGGTCACTCTAAAGAGTGGTTACAGTGTAAGGTTTTGTTTTTTTTTTTTTTGATTTGTCTATATTCTAAATTTCCTGTAACTCATTTCTTTTGTAAACTGAAATAAAAAGCTATAGAATAGGTGAAGGAGGAATTGCTAGCACCTTGCCTCCACTCCTCTTTCATAAGCTGTGACCCCTACTTCCAGGCCCCGGGTGGGCAAAACTAAACTCTTGGAGGGCTCCTGGGGTGGGGGGGGGGGAAGGTGGTCCCACACACTAAACTACAGGAAACACCATCAGTGAAGAACCTTGTTTTGTCCAGTCCCGTGGCATACAGTAGGAGCTTAATCCATACCCATGACCACCACTACCGCCTGCAAAGCTACACCCTTTGAGTAGAATCCCAGGCGTCAGACTCACGCCTCAGAAGCGCACTGGAGCGCCGGGCCCTGGCCACCCGCCCCAGAACACTGGCCTCCCCCCACCAGAGGGAAATAAGCAAACTGCATGAGCCCTAGGGAAAGGAGAAAGCGAGCCACCTCCCAAGGGTGAAGTCACACACAGAGTCACACATGGACAGGGACCATGGTTGGATGGACAGACAGATAGAAATTCTCTCGAAGGTCACAGAGAGTTGGCACAACGCCCTCGCCTCCACTGGGGGCTTGTCACTCTGGTCTTGTCTATTGTGTTGCCCTCACTAGATTGCTCTTTGGGGCTCTCTGGGGACCAGCCAGGTGAGGCTTCTGTCACCCCTGCCACCAGCCCGGGGCCTGGCCTTCAGCAGGTATGCAGGGGACATGCTGACAGAATGTGAAGATGAAGAGGGGCGCCTGGGTGGCTCAGTCGGTTAAGCATCCGACTTCGGCTCAGGTCATGATCTCACAGTTCGTGGGTTCGAGCCCCGCGTCGGCCTCTGTGCTGACGGCTCAGAGCCTGGTGCCTGCTTCGGATTCTGTGTCTCCCTCTCTCTCTGCCCCTCCCCTGCTCACGTTCTGTCTCTCTCTCAAAAATAAAAAAAAAAAAAAAAAATTAAAAAAAAAACGTGAAGATGAGTAGTTGGGAGACAAACTGGGCAGACAGAGACAGAGTGAGTGGGGAAGACAGACAAAAGGACAGACAGATGGAAGAGACCGCAGGCCACGGAAATGGAGATGGAGAAGGTAAATGAGTGAATGAATGAGTGAACAAATGAATGACAAGATGGGGGACGGTGTGGAGAAAAAAGAAAAAAGCTAGAGAAGCCCAGTGAGACCCAAATGAACAGGGCCAGGAAAATAAAAGCAGGGAGAGGAGAGGAGAGCGACTTCCCTCAGCCTTGCCAGGATGTTATTAGTCAGCATCATTGGGTTCCTTCCTCAGTTTCTCCCCTCAGGGTTTACAGGGCCGTAACCCAGGGGACTGGCACCCTGCTTGGTCTGGCTGGCTCTCTCCTTGGGGCAGGGGACTGTTAACCTCCTTCCCCCCCCCCCACTGCTTCCTGGCTGAGGTCCACCCCCCACCTTGACAGAAGGGGCTCTCCCGCTCAGCAGGCCCCAGACGGCAGTTTCTGCACAATCCCTTCACTGAGGAAGGCCCCGGGATGAGATCCCCTCTCTTCCTGCCTGGACTGAGGATCAGCTGGGCCTCTACCAGCTCCGGAGCCCTGGGCCAGAGGGGTCCGGGTGGGAACAGGCGAGGTTACCCCTTCAGCAGGCCGCAGCCCCGCCTGCCTCTTGAGAGGGGGAGAAAGTCAGGAAAACCAGGAGATGGCCGGGCGGGTGGCTGAGGGGGATCTAGGGGGCTTCCTGCCTCCATGGAGACTTGCCTCTGTGCCCAGACTGTTATTGCAGCTCTGCTATTTCCAATTCCCCAGGGAACCACAGGGGAAGGGGCCCAGAGAGCTGGGAGGGAAAACCGAGTGGGAGGCGGCCAGGGCTCCTGAATTCCCCTGGGTCCTAGAGAAGGATGGGTTCCTTCCCTCCCCCCACCCCCACCCCATCTGCCCCCCCCCAAAGGTCCTGACCTCACCTCCCCCCCCCCCCCCCCCCCCGCTTCCGGACTTCTCCAGAGTTCCAGCCCTGAGGAGAGACACTCCAAACCAAAGGGCCCCAGTCCCCACCATGGGCCCCTCCCTTGGCCTGGCTCTGGGGACCAAAGCCCCCCTGCTTCCCCAACCGTTGCGCCAGATGTGGCTGCTGGGGAGCGGAGAGCACAGGCCTCAGCTGGCAATGGTCACTCGGTGGTCCTCTCCCTGCAGAGTCAGCAAGTTCCGTGCCAGCTCGCCAGGCCTCCTCGTTCAGCACTTCCTTCAGCCCCCTTTCCAGAGGCAGCGCCATGTAGTTCGTGGTCCAAGGCTGGCTGGGCTGGGCCTTCTGTTCCCGATTCAACACAAATCCCATCAATGCCCTTTCCTGAGCTGCCCGCCCAGGTGCCAGGGCCTGGGCTCAGCAGTCAGGGATCGAAGGGAGGAGGGGGAGACCAGGCCCTGCCCTGTGTGGGACACATCCCTACCCCCCAATCACAGAAACATTCGGACCCACAACGGGCCTCCTCGCCTCTACAAAGCAGTGAGGCGTCCCACACTCGGTCCCTTCTCTGTTCCCCTCTGCTGGTCAGGACTGACACTCTCTCACTCCTGCATGGATTTTCCAGAACCTGGACTTCCATCACAGGATCACGGGACACTAACTGCTCCATGAGAGAGCCCCAGCCACAGAGCAGCCCAACCCAGATCCAAGAGCATAGTAAGTGCTTAGCGAAATCATGCGCTCTCAACAAGCTTTCAGCCCTGCATCGCCAGCCCTCCGAGGTCCCTTGAGACTGGTTCCTAGTGCCAGGGACTGGTAACATGTCTCAACCGTATGGCTAGATCTTAAAAATGTGGGTGTGAATCCCAGCCTGTAAGGACAGGACCTAGACAGGAGCCCCCACCCCACCCCCTCAGGTCCAGACAGCTCAGCCCAGCCCAGCCTGGTGACTCAAGGCCTTCCCTGGAGCCAAGCTCTGCACCCTCTACAGCCCGCCCAGGTCTCTCTCAGACGGCCACTCTGAAAGTTGCAGTCGAAGGATGCCAGGACACTTCCAGCTACTGAGGCAAGGCCTGGCCCTGGGGCTGGAGAGGGGGAGCCAGGCAGGCTCCCCTGGGCTCCCAGAGCTGCAGGAGATCCAGACAGGAAGGGAGAAGGAGGCTGAGGGAGGGAGTGGAGAGGACGGAAGAAGAGGGGTGGCACTCAGCCCCAAACTAGGAAGGATGCTGAAGACAGATAAAAACAGGAAAGGGACAGAGAAAATGGGGGGAGGGGGAACACCCTCGGGAGGTGCCGAGGGAAGAAAATGGTGGCCGCGTGCCTGGCACTGTGCCTGGGGGACTTTTCATAATGTCATTTCATCCTACCAAATTGACCACAAGAAAGGTATCGTCACCCCCAAGAGACAGATGAAGGCTGAAGCTCTGAGTTTAACAGGCTTCTCCAGGGAATGGCCGAGGGCCAGGCCAGGTCCCCAGCAGGGTCACCCTAGGGACCCCAGCTCTCTGGTCTCTGCAGAGGTGGCCAGCAGGGCCACAGCCCTGGCCCGGAGGACCTACGCAGAGGCCCAAGCTATGTTCCGAGCGGGGTTTATTCCAACAGAGCCTAACAGGAAACTTGGCTCCTCTGACTCACTCTGATCCGACCTTATTAAGAAAAAAAGGATCAGGAGCCAGCACTGGGTAGGGTTTCACGCCAAGAGCTGGCTCCGAGGCAGGGGCCAGCCAAGCACGATAGCCTGTGCCCTGATCTCCCCACAGCCCCCAAACGCCTGAGGCAGCCCCTGCACGCTGCCTGGCTCTAGAAGAGGGGTCCTGCCTTCTCCATTCGTGGCTAGTGGGGCTCCCCTACCTCACAGCCATCCTCTGTCCACCCTCCATCCTTTCCCTTCCCTTCCCCTCCCTGACTGGGGGTACCCTGAGGCCTGTTTCCACTTCTCCTTCTCCTCCTCCTCTCCTGGCTCTGCTGCCCTTCTGGCTGGCGGGAGGGCCCTACAGGACCCCAGGGATTCCAAGCAGCTGGGGCCAGCACTGCAGGGGGCAGGCAGGAGGCAGGAAAGGCTTAACCCTCCAGGTCCCGGCCCCCAGTGAGCCTGGCTCGGCATCGGCATCAGGCTCGGTCCTGTCTGGAGTATGAAACCTAACCCCACGCGGGGTTGCTGAGGGGCCCATGTCCATCGGTTGCTGGCTGGATTAGGAGGGTAAACAGATGCCAGAAGTCACCTGAATCAAGCCCCACTCTGAGGCACAGCACAATGGGTGAATGAATGCCGAGGGCCAGGGCTCCAGGGCCCCCCCAGGAATGTCTACACTGGCCATCTTCCCCCAGGGGGGCTCCAGGAGTTTCCAAAGCAGAGGAGGATCTGCAGGGGCCAAGTTAAGGGCAAGTTCTTCCTAGGTGGTGTATAGGCACAGGAGGGAAATTTCCGCCCTTCAGTTCATGAGCAAAGTTGGAGAAGGCAGCCCAGAGGAGGCTTGCAGAGGGTGACTTCTTGGATGCTGAGACATTCAAACTTCTGGAACCTCCCAGCTCTGCTGTCCTCAGAGAGGACAGAGAAACTCCCAAAGCACTCTTGAGGACCATCTCGTCTCATTCTCCAGAGATCAGATGTGACAACTGGATCAGAATGGAGAAGAGAGAGGTTTGCCCAAGATGACCCAGCAACTTAATCACAGCAACAGGACCGGGCCTAGTTCCCCTGAATCCCTCTTTCTGCTTTCCTATGCTGACAGCACTTAAGGCCTCCTATCTCATGTCAAAGATAGCCCCTGGGTCTCGTTTTTAGCAACGTGCACACTCAGGTTATTGCCAGGCTATGTTGACTCAAAAGACACAGAACCGAAACTTCGAGTGAGGTGATGCGTGGGAAGCTGACCTCTCCCAGGGTTTCACAAGTTCTGCTCACCACAAGGGCATGCCCCCATTCTATAGACTGGGCGAGTAAGGCCCAAGAAGGAAAAAGCTAAAGCTCCAGCCCCTTTGTACTCAGCCCAAGGAACTGAGGTGCACCTGGGGTCCAAAATTCAGCATGTCCCCAAATAGCCCACCAACAAGGAGGGGGTCTCTTAGCACTGACTTCGGAGAAGGGGAGCTCTGGAGGTCCTGGGGAGAGGCTGGAGTGGACAGGAGTCAGGGGCTCAAGCCCAAAGAGACCAGCGATGCTGGGTCCAAAGCAGGGAGAAATGGCCATAGTGGTAGAGACACCCCAGCCTTGCTCCGCCTGCCAGGGCCCCACTTACAGACACCCCCCCCCCCCCCAGAGGCTCCTTTCTACTCCCTGCTCCATTCCCTTCCTCAGAGGCAGGTCTGTGGCTTGGCTAGGAGCTCCAGGGACTGAGGGAGCACAGCAGCTGTGGGACAGGCAACATAGCTAAAAGCCGGCGGGCCATAGGGCCCCGCGGAGGAGGCCCCAGCAGGCGGACCAGGCTGCCCGAAACCTCCCAACGCTCCCAGCCTGTTGCTTATTCATTCAGAGTGGGAAAGCGCCAGCCCAGCGGCCAGCCAGTACCGGGCTGGCCATGTAAGGCCCCCAGGCAGTCCTGCCTGTCCGGTGCCCTGCAGAGAGCCTCGTGCAGCCCTGGGCACCGCCCCTGCCCTGCCCTGACCCCTTGGCCTCGAAATGCTGTCATCGGAGGAGCCGTCCCGCTCGGGACAAGGCCAGGATGGACAAAGCTAGAGCTGGGGCAGGCAAGGAGCCGTCCTGTCCTCGAGGCCGTGGGAAGAGAAGCACGTACAGGAGTACACTCCTGAGAGCCTCTCGGTCCACCAGGCCTCTGCAGAGGGGCCACCATGGCTGTAGCCCGAGCATGCTGGCAGCTGGGGGCCCTGGTGTGGGGCGCCTGCCTCTGCGTCCTGGTGCACGGGCAGGAGGCGCGGCAGGGGCAGGGCGCGGACCCGGGGCGCTGGCGGCAGCTGATTCAGTGGGAGAACAACGGGCAGGTGTACAGCCTGCTCAACTCCGGCTCAGAGTACGTGCCGGCCGGGCCCCAGCGCACCGACAGTAGCTCCCGGGTGCTGCTAGCCGGCGCACCCCAGGCCCCGCAGCGGCGCAGCCAAGGAGGCCCCCGGCGTCGGCAAGCCCCGTCGCTGCCCCTGCCAGGGCGCGTCGGCTCGGACACCGTGCGCGGCCAGGCGCGGCACCCGTTCGGCTTCGGCCAGGTGCCCGACAACTGGCGCGAGGTGGCCGTCGGGGACAGCACTGGCATGGCCCGGGTCCGCACCTCCGTCTCCCAGCAACGACACGGGGGCTCCGCCTCCTCGGTCTCGGCCTCGGCCTTCGCCACCACCTACCGCCAGCCGCCCTCCTTCCCTCAGCAGTTCCCCTACCCGCAGGCGCCCTTCGTCAGCCAGTACGAGACCTACGACCCCGCGTCGCGGACCTACGACCAGGGCTACGTGTACTACCGCGGCGGCGGCGGCGGTGGCGCGGGGGCGGCGGCCGTGGCCTCGGCGGGGGTCATCTACCCCTTCCAGCCGCGGGCGCGCTACGAGGAGTACGGCGGAGGCGAGGAGCAGCCCGAGTACCCGCCGCAGGCCTTCTACCCGGCCCCCGAGAGGCCCTACGCGCCGCCCCCGCCGCCGCCGCCGCCGCCGCCCGCCGACGGCCTGGATCGCCGCTACTCGCACAGCCTGTACCACGAGGGCACCGCCGGCTTCGAGCAGCCCTACCCCGACCCGGGCCCCGACGCGCCGCCCGCCGGCGGCGGCGCCTACGCCGCCGACCCCCGCCTCGGCTGGTACCCGCCCTACGCCAACGTGCCGCCCGAGGCCTACGTCCCGCCGCGGGCCGTGGAGCCTCAGCCCCCGTTCCGCGTGCTGGAGCCGCCCTACCTGCCGGTGCGCAGCTCCGACGCGCCCCCGCCCGGTGGGGAGCGCGGCGGCGCGCAGCAGGGCCGCCTCAGCGTGGGCAGCGTGTACCGGCCCAACCAGAACGGCCGCGGTGAGTACCGTTCCGCGCCCCGCCGCCCACCCTCCGGGGGCACGATCGGTCACGGTCATGGCCGGCGGAGCTGTTCCATGGGCCTCCCCTGAGCTAAGAAAGGAATTCCACAGCCACCGTGCGTCTCACCTCCCAACCTTCCCCGGGTCCTCTCATCGTTAGTGGCAGCATTTGACCAGGGAGGCCTGGGCTCTGACCCTGGCTTGATGGGTAGGGGCTGGAGGCCAGGCTTTGGGAGGAGGCACCTTCCAGACCTGGTTTGGGTCATCTGGGGACAAAGGGAAGGAGCCCTTCTCCCTGGCCCTCCCTCATTTCAGTCAGGGCACCCTTGGAGATGCCCCTGAGCCAGCCACACAGGGTGAAGCAGGGAGCATCAACATCAGAAAACTTCAGGGTCAGCAGGGTCCTAGGGGATGCCCCTGGAGGTGTGGCAAGGTCCCAGGCACTAGCATCTGTGAGCTTGGCCTGGTTGAGCAGGAGGTTAGGGAGGAAGCCCTTCCCCTAGGCAAGAGTCCAGACTAGATGACAGGAGTTCCTTCAGAGGGACACAGCCAGGGCCAGACTAGAGAGGTAGTGAGGCATTGGCCTGGGTGCAAAATTTAAGGGGATGTCAAAAAACTCAGTAATCAAGAAAAGTAATATTTTAATGGCATTTTTAGATCAACAATAATGCAAACATTAAAAAAACCTGTGATGAACAAAATATCCAGCCTTCAAGTAGAGTTAGTGGTGCCATGCCAAGCCCTATTGGAGCCTGAGGCAAACTGAAAGCTCAGAAATACTGATCCTGTCTTTATTTAAACTTTTGATATTTTGCTCATCACAGATGTTTTGGCACTAGCTTTGGTTTTTAAAAGTATTGCCTCAAATACTACTCATCTTGGTTCCTGAGTGTTTTGGCGCCCAGGCCAGTGTCTCACTCGTTTCGCTCAGCTCACTCTAGTCCTGGGCGTGGGGGAGAGTCCTGGGAGGGAGCTGCCGACAGGCCTCCCTTTTGGCATCTTTTGGGGGGAGAGGGGACGTGAAGACAGGACCTAGTCTAGGGAAGGCCCAAGCCATCTGTACGTGAGAACACAGCAAAGGGGCAGATTTCCTTCTTCAGATGGACAACTCCACACATGCTCTTAGCAGGCAGGCTACTGTGGTGAGGGCCCACTTGTGGTCTGGCCAAGGTTAGCTGACTGTTGGCCCATCTTCTGCTGTCCTAGAATTCCCCCTTTCCGCCTCTGTAGCTGCCAGTCCAAAGTCAGCTTTGGTCAAGGTTTTCCATGCAGTCCCCTGTGTGTCCACATCGCAACCCTGGCCTGCCTCCTTGAGGCGGCAGTCGGTGCCCCGATTCTCTGCTCGGCGCTGAGGTCGCTGCGTGGGACTCACCAGGGGAGGGCTGAGCCCTGCAGGGCCCAGGGGCACAGGTACACCGCCCACCCCCCTCCGCCAGCCTTTGCTACTCTGGCTCTGTCAGCACTGGGACTGCTGTCTTGTCTCCAGCCACACTGACCTGGGTGAGAGGCTGCCTCTTGGGGGTGGAGGTAAGGTTTCTGTCTCCCTAGCGGCAGCTGGAGCCCAAGGCTAGGGGTGAGGAAGGTCCACACTGGTAGCGCCCACTCCTTCACATCCCTGGCATAGCACTCAAGTTGGGTGCTGAATCCCACTTCGAGAACCTGCAGGAGCTCAGGACAGGAGCTGGGGGCGGCAGGGGACTTCTGTGATGACGAACATCCTCCTGCCCAGCGTGGCCTCACACACAGCTGGTCCTCACCAGGACCATCCTGCAGCAGGGTGCTTCATAGTTGTGCCTCATTTGCTCCTAGAGCTCCTTGGAGGAGAGGTCATCCCATCTAGAGGGAGCTAAGCTTTCACGGTGGCTCTTCTTAGAATACACAACCTCAGAGTGGGGCTCAGCCAGAAGTGCCCCACTTTCTGGGCAGGGGAGAAAACTGAGACCTCAGATGCCATAGAACTGCTGGCAGAGTCAGGCCTGGGACTCCCATCTGTGCTCCAAGCCAGTGTGTTTTCTAGGGCCCCCTCTTTGGCCTGACAGTTCTTAAAGTTCAGAGGCCACCGGCCAGGGCAAGGCCAAGTCTGGACTGGGGGTGCTTGGCGCTTATCAGGGCCTCTGGTCTTGCTCTTGAGCCCCACAGTTCATTTGGGGTTAAAGACATTTCCCCCTGAAGGTAGACTACCAGGCGCCCAGTGTGCTGGTATGCATCCAATCCAGGCCGTGCTCTGGGGGAGGCATAGCATAGGGGACACATCAGTGCTATGGTTGGGCAGGCATTAGAGGGATGAGCTAGGGGGGCCCACACAAGGGGCCTCCCCAGTCAGGGGCTAGGGGCTCAGAGAGGACTTCCCGGAGGAGGAGGTACCCATGCATTGCTGCAAGCGATGGCCATCAGCATCCTCCAGGTGCTCCTTCCCCTAGTCATGGAGGGGATGGTGGGAGGGAATCGGGGGGGGGGGGGATGGAGGGTACAGGCTAGTTTGGGGCTCACTGAGAAGCCAAAGAGGGAACAGTACCTTCTCCCCGATCATTGGTTCCCCCTCCCCACCCTGCTAGGCCCAGACCATGGAAAATCCCAGTTAAGAGAAGGCCAAGCCTTGTGCTTGAGATCAGACCCCCAGGCCCGGTGTGGGAGTCCAGGGCAGATTCTCCGGGACTGACCTCATTCCTCCTGGCCACACACCCAGGGGTCTGAGGCTGGGTGCTGGCAGCCTGTGTGTGTGTGGGCGTGGATGTGTCCTCACAACACCAAACACATGTGCGCACCGCCCACGTCCCTCCGTGTTTGGGCAGTTTCCAAGCGCCTGTCCAGAGCCCGGTTTATTCCTCTGGCGCCTTCACCCTCTTCCCTCCCACCCAGGGCTGGGGCTGCCCAGGCCTCCTGCAATACCATTGTCTCTGACTCTGAAACTTGTAACTGGAGAGAAAACCAGGAAACAGAGGCCCAGAGAGGGTCACATACTTCGCCTGGCTCTCGGCACATCCACGCAGAGGCCTGGAGGGTGACTGGTGGATTCCCGGGCCCAGCTGTGGCCCCTGCCTTTCCCTCCACCATGGCCAGGCCCTCCTCTCCCAGCCCCTTTTCTCTGCTCCTGCCTCCCCATAGCCTCAGCTTTTCTGAGCTGGTGGTCTTTGGGCTAAGCTGACTCCTGGTCCCAGAAAACCACAACTCTTCTCGCAGGGCTCCCCTTTCCAGCCCCGGCCTCATTCCCCGGCCCTGGCAACCCTGTGAAAGCAACGTGGAGCCGCCTCCCTGGCCATTCTCCCGGGGCATCGCTGATGGCTGTGCCAGCCTTGCCTGGCGCCGTCCTCCGTCCCTGTCCTTGCATGGCCAATCAGAGCCCAGGAGGAAGCTGGGGCTGCTCTCAGCCTGTCCCTGGCCAGGCCCTCTACATGTGGGGCGGATAAATCCTTGCAGTGTTGACCATATTATTCTCCCGCTCGAGAGAGTTTTAGAACTCCCGAAGGCCTTCAGGATAAAACTTAAATGCCTCAGCCTGTTGCTCTAGAACCAGAGGCATCTCTTTCCTTTTCTCCTCCCTGTCTCACGCCCCCACAGTCGCATGGGAACTGGGCTGCTCCTCAACCTGGATGTTTCACCTCTCTGCACACCCAGGGATGTTCCTAGGGTACTCCCCTCTCCATCCAGCGTCCTGCACTCAGGAAGCCAGACGGGGCCCCTTAGTCCCTGAGAGCAGCCCCAATGCCTGGCCCAGCCCCTACCCCCTCCCACGCCCCCCAGGCCACCTCCCGATCTCCAGGTCACCTCCCTACTTCCACAGGGCTTGGAGTAAATGCAGGGAAGGACAGAAGCAGACCTCTACCCAGAAAGTGTCCAGAGTTCAGGCCCCAAAGCAGGGAAGCTAATAACAACCCAGCCATTTGCTGAAGGGTACCCGCTGAGCTGGGTGGCTTAAATGTGCAATTTCATTCATTCTCACAGCCCCCTGGAAAGGTAGAGGTTATGCTCCTCTGGCACAGATGAGAAAACTGAGACCTAGGGAGGTCTCACCGCTGTGCCGCTGAGCCAGAATTCAAACCGAGCCCGTCGTCTCTGCCTTGCACGGAGATGACCCCAGGAGGACCCACACTCCACCTATGAGCGGGGGGTGGGGGTGGGGTGGGGGGCAGGGAGAGAGCCTGGGCCTCCTCCACCAGCTCTCCGGGCCTCAGTTCCTCCAACTGCAACCCGGGGACAGAGAATGACACTAGCGTTTGTGGGCACTTAAACATCACCCTTCGTCACTCCCGCAGCAGCCCCACCAGCCAGCTACTGCCCTTTGCCCCGTCTCATAGATAAGGTGACAGGCTCATTTGCTGATTATCACACGACCTCTTAGTAGTGAAACCAGGATGGCGGTCCCATCCTGGGTTCTTAACGGCCATACGTAATTTTTTAAAATGTTGTGTATTCTTGCTTATCCCGCACTCCTCATTTATCCACTCATTCATTTGGTACTTCAACAGAGATGTGACTGTCTGCTGTGTTCCAGGCACTGTGGTGACAGGGTGACAGGTGACTTGCAGAGTGGATCTGCAAGGCCCTGGACGCAAAGAGTCCCTTCTCGGCGTGGTGTCCACAAAGCCTTGCAATTCTCAGTGCAGATTCCAGGGCATTTATTTCACAAGCACTTCTGTCATGCTCACTAAGTGTCTTATACTCTTCCTGGAGCTTCAGGATTAGAGGCACTGAATCCTCAGGACAACCCTGGGTATCATTCATCCCCATTTTGTAGATGAGTAAACTGAGGCCCTCAGAGGTTAAGTGACTTGTCCAAGGTCACATCACTGGTGACCGGTAGAGCCGGAATCACAGCTCAGCCTCCCTTCTTCCTTCCCTGGGGTTGCTTTGGGTGCTCCTTCAGGAGGAAATGGAGCCTTCAGGCCGAGGAAGCTGTTGTAAAGGCTCAGGCGAGCTGTGGCAACAGAGGGGCCTGGGTCCTCTTCCTGCTCCCTGTTTGGCAGTTGAAGGTCACTAGTGTCGGAACAAACAAGTTGTGTCCCAGGCAGCCTCGGCTCAGGCAGACTTCCTGTCTCCTCTGTTATCATCCAGTCGTAAGGCCACATCCTTTCTCCCCTGCTCTCAAACCCCCCATCCCTGCAAAAAGAGACAGTTCCTATTCTAAATAATAATAATAGCCGCTGATATTTCTTGAGCGCTGACTATGCCCCAGACACTATGCTAAGCACTTTTTTTTCTTTTTTTTTTTTTTTTCTTTTTCATTTAATCCCCCCAGCAACCCTGTGAGGTAGAGAGTATTATCACCGCCATGGTGCAGACCAGGACTAGGCTAGAGAAGTTCACAGTCCCTCATCCAAGGACCCCAGCCGACTCTCTGGGAAGGGTACGGCTCCTTGTCCATTGTTTCTCTCAGGTCTACACCTCCTGGAAAGCCAAAATTTGGACGTCTGCCTCGAGTTCGCAGGCCCCACACAGCCTTCGAGCAGGGTGGGGCGTCATCAGAGCCTTACGGGCACCAGGCTGCGGCCACACTCGACCTGGGAGTTCTGGCCTCTTGTCCCCCCTCCTCCTTCTCCCCTAACCCCGGGGAGCCCCCATCTCAGTGTCCCCTCATCTCTGGAGGGGCCCCCCCCACCCCCGCCAGCAGCCCCGGCCTGAGTCCACCCCACTCGTGTCCAAGCCGGGAACACATGGGAAACTCCCCAGGGCAGTGTTGGAATGGCAGGAGAGGAAGGGAGGGAGGAGGCGGGTGGGCCGCCCAGGCAGCCCACACCTGCTTCCAATTCCCGTGCCAGGCATTCCTGCGGAGCGGCAGTGGGCTCAGAGGCCGGAAGGAAAGGCTGGGTCTTGTCGCCTCCCCTGCTCTGACCTAACAGCCTCCTCGCCGCAGGCAGCCGGACCCAGAGGGCCTTTTTTGTACGGATTCGGGATCACAGGGCTAGGGTTGGGCCCGGGTCCTCTCCCCCTTGCTGACGGGCACCCCGGAACTGGGCATTTTAGTGCCACCTAGAAATGAGGTGTCGGAACGCCAGAGCAGGAAGGGACTCGGGTGGGGAAGGCTTTGCCATCAGAGCCTCAGGAGACAACCCATCCTTCCTCCTGCTTGTAGACCACTGGAACCATGAGTTTTCCAACCCCAAAGCGGATCCTTTGTCAAAAGAAAGGACTTTTGGAGTCAGTCCCAGCCTTTGCTTGGTAATGAAGTCTGCTCGTGCAGGCAGATGCTGCCAGACCCTGCAGGTACTGAGGCATGTGCTCGCCGGGGCACACAGGTGCCAGGCCCCGAGCTGGGTACAGAGAAGTCAGGGGTGCGTCAGACCCAGCCCTGTCCCCTCCGAGATCTCGGCCCAGCAGCCAGAAACCAGGCTACGGGGTGCAGGGGCCCAAGCCCACCGCTAGCTCACCCGTGTCTCCAGCCCCCACCTGCCGTGCACCCACCCCCGGACCCACAGCTGGGTGGCGGGTTTCTCATGAGGAAACTCATCCATTCAAGAAATATTTATGGGTTGTCTTACTGCATGCTGGGCACGGTCTAGAGCTGGGTCTTCATTAGTGAAATGAAAGGGACAAAACCGTTGCCTTTGTGGACATTATATTTTCATGCACAAACATAATAAATAGGTAAAGAATAGAATGTGGTGAGCACTGATAAGATCTGGAGCGGGAGGGGGGATGAGCAGGTTGCCGGTTAAGGTCGGCCTCAGGAAGGTGACATTGGAGCAGAGACTTGAAGGAGGCGAATGAATGAAACACGCAGCAATCAGGAAGGGCATTCCAGTAGAAGAAACAGCCAGTACAAAGGCCCTGAGGCAGGAATTCCTGGGGTGGGGGTAGGGGGGTTCAAGTGTGTTCCCGGTTTGCTCACAGCAGAGTAGCCCAGGAGTTAGGGGCGTGATAGGAGGCAGGTCAGAGAGGTAACAGGACCCTGGAAGACACTGTGAGGACTTGGGCTTTTACTCTCTATCCGCTGGAGAGCTACTGCAGGCTTTGAGCTGAGCAGGGACATTTAAACAAGGTCTCTGACCACTAGGCGGGGATGGGCAGTGGGGAGGCTGGCAAGAGGCTGGCTGGTATAGAGATCGAGGCGGAGGTGACAGCGGCAGGCAGGGCGGGAACGACGGTGGGGGGGGGGGGTAGTCAGATTCGGGATCTATTTTGGAGAGGAAGCTGATGGGGTTTCCTGATGGGCCGGATGTGGGGTGTAAGAGAAAGACAGGGGCCAGGCGTAAGACAAAGGCGTGTAGCCTGCACAGCAAGGTCGCGGCTGCCATACGCTGAGATGCGAAGGCGGTGGCTGAGCAGGTTTTGTAAGAACGACGAAAGTTCAAGTCCCTGTGAAGGGTCTGAGAGGCAGGGAGGGACCCAGGGGACAGAAGCACCCACAAAGACTTCTGGAGGTAGGGGCAGGGGGCACCCCGCCGGCCTGCAGGGGAAGGGAGGGCAGCAGGGGCGGAGGCTGTGTTCACACGGAGTAGAGTGTGAGGGGGTGAGGCGTGCAGGGAGGCAGCAGAGGGAAAGGCGGCTGACCTCCCCAAAGGTGAATGTCCGCCTCCTGCCAGCTCAGCCCCAGCCTGTTCCCATTGTCACTCATCTGAACGCACAGCCCCAGATCCCCTCCTCGGAGTTGGGCCCTGCGGCAGGGAGGAGTGAGGACTGTCTCTCCCAGTCGAGTGGGGGGCAGCAGACGTGAGCTGGCAGAGCGGTGGTCAGGACTGACAAGGTAGGCTTTGGGGCCTGAGGACTGTGTGCCCCTGCAAGGCTCTGGGTGCGTGTATAAGCCCGGAATTCCAAGATGAGACACCGTGGTGTCAGAGGCCAGGGGCAGAAGAGGTCAGGTTTGCTAGCGAGTTGCCTCCTGACCCTGCGGGCTATGAGATCTGAAAGGCCGGGTGAAGGCCAGACCACAAAAGGCCTCAGCTGCCACCCTGAGAAGTCTGGGCTTGATTCTGTAGGCAGTGGGGACCCACTCACTGCAGGCTCTGGGCCTGGCTTTATGGCTCTCGTGGCTCCTTCTCCCGGGCCGGGATCGCCCCTTCATGGTAGGATGTGGCGAACCCCACAGCCACCTCGCCGACCTGCTCGCCACACAGGGGTGGCACCACCGGACCGACCCTGACAATTTAATGTCCTGATTATCAGATGATGATTTCACAGGGCTGGGAGCTGCCCGCCTCCACCCCGGAGGGCCTGTCAGCTCATCTCTGTGTGAGCTTGCTGCTTTCCCTACCTAAGGGCTCCTCTGGAGTCTGGCTGCTGAGCCAAAACATCCTGCTGCACACATATTTCACAACCCACTGACCGGTTCCTGCTGGACATTGTTTATCCTCCAGCCCCAGGCTCAAGAGATTAGGGCTATTTTGCATTCCACTTTCCTTCATCTGCTTCTTGTGAGCAGGAGGCCTGGGGAGGAAAGAGTTCAAAGGAGCTGAGGTTTATGGAACCCACAGAAAGGGGCAAGCCAAGAGGGAAACAGGTGAGGTGTGGGCAAGGGACAGGAATGTAACCACAGGCCCTCTGCACTGGGCAGCCTCCAGGAACCGCTGAGCAGGAGGGAACAGATTTCTCATGAAGCAGGAAGGATTTAGGTCAGACAGTGGGAGAATTTCCTGGCTGCTGAAGTATCGTCTGTAGAGGTTGTGAGAGGTCTTGGGCGCTTGCCCGAGGCTGGGGAATAGACCAAAGAGCTCCTGAAAAGTCTTTTAATCTCCAAGTGTTTTGGGAGCCATCAAACTGCTCATGGGCAGGTTAGGCTAGTGTGTCCATAGTCCAGATGGGGAAACTGAGCCTAAGGAAAGGGAAGGGACTGTACAATGGGGGATTGGATGGGACGGCAAACTTGCCTTCCGATGTCTTTCCAGAGAAGGTCCCAGCCAAGTCCTGCCAGGGAAGAGGGAGACGGGCCTCAGCTTCCCCCAGGCTGGCATGTAGGTCAGCTTGGGGTGGGGAGCATGGCCGACTGTCCAGAGCACCTTGTGAAGGGGCCCTGGATGCCCACTCAGAAGAAGCTCCAGGGACAGAGCAGGAATGCAGAAGATCCTTATCCTCGGCTCTGTGTCTTCCCTGCCCTGGAGGGTCTGACGGGGTCCCCTCCAAGGCTGCCTGCAGCATGGCCTTGGGACCTGATTCACCTATGCCCAGCCCCTCCCCGGCCGAGCAGCAGCCCGGCTTCAGCTACCCCAAGGGCCTTTACTGCCCTCTGACTCAGTGTCCCTCTAACCCTGGCCCAGACCCTGGTGCAGCCTGAATCCCTATGTGCCCAACCCCCACAGTCAGCACATTGCTTCTGGGGAAGGGTGCCCAGGACTGGCCCAGAGCTCCAAAAGGCCTTGAGTAGGATAGAGAATGAGCAGAGCTGGATAAATGGAGGCAGTGAGGCCAGGAAAGGACCCAGTCCTGCCTCGGGTCATGCAGAAAGTCTGTGACAGAATAGGGTAAGAGGCCAAGCTCCTGTCTGCCTCCTGGGAGCGGAAGGCAGGATGCTGTTGGTGACCAGGGACTCCTTGGGTAGCCTGGGCAGACCGTACAGCCACACTTTCCATGGTTGGCCCCATCTTGGGTGTCCAACCCAGAAGACTGGCCATATTGGCCACGGAGGGTGCACACTGTGGAGTCCTATTTAGCAATGACAAATAATGAGCTAGGTAGATCTTAAAGGTTTATACATTGACTGAAAAATCAAGAAACAGGATGAGACTGTGAAACAATACCATTTATGTACTTGAAGGATACATACCCACCCCCAACACGGTGCAGATTTTATACAGAGACACAGATGTTCAGGGACATATCTGAAGGTCAGGGGTGATGATGAAGCTTAAAAAGAAATGTTATTCTGGGGCACCTGAGTGCCTCAGTCAGTTAAGCATCCAACTTCAGCTCAGGTCATGATCTCACAGCTTATGAGTTTGAGCCCCACCTGGGGCCCTGTGCTGACAGCTCTGAGCCTGGAGCCTGCTTCGGATTGTGTCTCCCTCTCTACTCCTCCCCCACTTGTGCTCTGTCTCTCTCTCTCTCTCAAAAATAAATAAACACTAAAAAAATGTTATTCCAAAAGGGGGAGCCTTGTGTAGACCAGTGATAATGGTTTGTTTGCTCCGAAATGAGAATTATGCTTAATTCAGTCTCTGCATTTAAAGAAATGGGGGTGTCTGGGAGAAGTTCCCACTGGAACCCACTCTATAGAATCTCCAGTGCTGGGTCCAAGGGTTGCATGATTCCATATATTCTGGATAAAAGGTTCCAGGCCCTCCTCAAAATTGTATCTCCACGACTGAGGGTTCTCCTGCCTTCCGAGTAAGCCTTACCCTCTCTCTAGAGACTTCCTTTTAAAATGCACACTTTTGGGGATGGGGGATAAGCACATGGTCCAGTTATAACTGTCTTTCACTCCACATTGGCCACCCTGCCTGGAGGGCCTGGTTGTACCCCATAAGCCAGAAACGGCAGACCAGTCCCCTATTCCTGCATCCGCGAGCCCCCGCTCAAGCCTTCCCTCACCCCCTTGTGACAACACATGGGCTGCCCCCCAAGTCCCGGCCCTTGGGGGCTGAGATCTCAAGCCTACAGGTCCCACTGCTGATGGAATGCCTCCTGGGAGAGCAGGCGGAGAAGGAGGCATTGTTCCTTCCTAGAGAAACATGCCAGCTGAGGGAAGGGCCTGGGGTTCCCAGGGGATCCCCTCCTCTGAAAGGCATAGGGGGACCCAGCCTGAATTCCCAAGGCTACTTTCTTTCCCAGCAGCTTCCCCCAGCGTGACAGAGGTGGAGTATGGCCAGGGGAAGCCAGTTAGGGGAGTCACAGGACCCCTGTGATGATCGGAGATACAGAACAAAGAAGATAATAGGAGTGATTCCGTTTAAGTTCTAGAAAAGGCATAACTGTCTAAGGTGATTGAAAAGCAGATCAGTGGTTACTTGGGGTGGTTGGGGGAGGAAAGAACTTACTGGGAAAGGCAGGACAGAACTTTCAGGGATGATGGAAACAATAATTAGCTTGATGGTCGTGGTAGTCACGCTGTGTATACCATTTGTCAAAACTTACCAAACTGTGCATCTTAAATCTGCATTTGACTGTGTATAGATTATACTTCAAAAAAGTTCATTTGTATAAAAAGAGTGCTAAGTAGAGTCCTAGGAGGGGGTGGGGAGCTCCTCCTAGGGCTGCTGCAACTCGCTGTGCCACCATGGGCAAATTCATTGCCCTCTCTGAGCCTTGGTTCCCTCCAGCACCTCCATGTGCCCTGGTGCCTTGCAAGGAACAGGGTAAAATATGAAGTATTAAGCCACTAACCACTAAAGAAACTTGCCTGACAGAGGCCAATGGGACGGGGCAGTTAGTCAGCCCCAAAGCATGGTGGGTTGCCTGCTTAGGGCGTGAGTGGCATCCAGTGCAGGATCTGGAGGGAAGTAGACACAGGTAAATACGATGACATCTAATTATCGATCAATACAGATCCAGCGGGGAGACAGGAGAAGTATGTGAGCCTGGAATGTCACTGCCAGTCAAGGGAGACTTCTTGGAGCAGAAGGCACCCGTGTGAATCTGAGATTCCTCAACAGTAAGAGGAAGATGGTCACCTGTGGCCAGGGCCAGGGCTCAGATTGTGACCAGCAGCTCTGAGCTGTCTGTCCTTAGTCTTCCTCCGGAATCCCCACAGGTAGATGCTACAGGTGCCCCTCCCCCCATGGCTTTGGAGTTTACAAAAAACAAAACAAAACAAAACAAAAAACACCTCCACCCACTCAGTTATAACCAACAAGGATTAATGATGTCAAAGCAATTCCCTAAAAATGGTTGTGAGTACAGAGTTTTTAGTCCATAATCTTGAGGTTCCGAGTTGTTGATAGGTGTCAGACCTCAGTGTGTGGCCAAAATTAGGGCTCAGTATAGGAGCAGGGTCGGGGCTCAGTCACAGGCCAGGAGTGGCACCAGCCCTCGCTGGCCCTGAGTACTTCTGGCCTCTTCCGTAGCTGGCTTTTCTAACTTCCCTGGACTGCACAGCCACTCCAATGGAGTGGCCTAGAGAGGAAGGGTCGGGCCAGAAAAGCTTTGAGGAGCCATCTGTGCATTGTTTATTGAAACCGGGCCTGGGGTGGGGGAGGCAGGCCGTCTGGCGCCAAATACTGGATCTCGTGAGGCTTCGGGCCCAGCTAACCCACCCCCACATGTTGCTATGGGAAAGGCACTTTGATGATGGGGAGAGGGACCATTCCCGTCTTCCTCACCTCCCCCGCCCCCCCCCACCCCACCAGAGGCTTCCGGGGACCAGAGCGCGAGAACCAGCTTGGCACCGAGGTGGGCCCTCGCTTTGAGGGCCCTAGGATCCCTTGGGAAATGACTGCAGGCATTCCTGGAGCTTGAGTAATGGGACCTAGGCTGGCCAAGACGGCCCCCCTCAGCCAGGAGCCACCTCATCCTCACCCACCCTTGTGCTCCAAGCTTCTTCTCCATTCCGAGTAGGTGAGATCACGCTGGCTGCCTGGACCAGGCTCCCGCATGAGGCCCAGGCCCAGGGTGAGCGGGGCTGGGGTCTGGAGCCCAAGGGATGTGTGTGTGTGAGGGTCTGCCTCACCTTCGGGACCTGGAACCTGACAAGAGGGTTTTGGCAGCAAGAAGAGCGGCCGGAATCCGGTCTGTGTGACTCAAGTCCCCGTACCTTACTTGTCCCCCAAGAGCAGAGAGCTTGAAAGAAACTAAGCAACCTGTAGGCTCATGTCATTGCTTATCTGCCAGGATCCCCGAAGCCTGAGGGTGAGGGGACAAAGAGCCCCCGGCTCGCAAACCCTGAAGTCAGTGGCCAAGCTGGGATGGAGCTGAAGGCTCTGGAGTGCCCCCTGCCCACCTCCTACCCCGCCCTGCCCCCACCACTCCCGCACGCCCGGCACCAGATCAGATCTTTCCTTCTTTATTCCAGTGCGGAGACGGTCTAGACACCTGAGTTTGGTTTCTGCTAATTCCTAATTACGCTCCCTGGGGCCAAGTTGTGCGCAGACGTGGGGGAGGTGCAGGGTGGACAGATCCCTGGCTCTAGCGTGTCCCAGGGTACAAGTGATCACAGGAGCTGAGCAGACTCCCGACTTCCCTGGGTCCTGCAGGGGAGGAAGCCGGGCCCCTCAGGTTGCAGGCCAGAAGCTGCAGACAGGGGAGGGTGCGGTCAGGTCTGGGGGCCGATGGCAGGAAGAAAGGAATCCTGAAGAAGGTCGGGCTGGGCGCCCAGTCCGAGAATCCCGCCCTGTCAGCAGCCTGCTCTGGGGATGTGTTTTCCCACTAGCCTTTCCCTTCCTGTCCACCCCACTTGTGCCAACCAGCACTTACCTGGCCCTGCCCATGAGCTCTCTGGGACCCACCAGGGCTCTCCTGGTGGTTCAAGAAGAAAGAAAGCTGTCTGCAGACGGGGGCTGGGGTCCGGAGGCCTGGGGAACAAGGACAGGGAGGCAGTGTCCGGAAATTGCTTGCTTCAACTTAGTCCTGCCTCCAGGCCCTTGTTCGTGCTGGTTGCCCTGCCAGGAATACCCTTTCCTCTTCTCTAGCTCACCAAACCTTATCCTGCCTCCCAGACCTCGCTCACGTCCCAGCTCTTCCAGGGGGCGCTCAGAGGCTCCCACAGCATGGAGCTCCCCCACCTCTCTGGCCCACACCTGAGCCCAGGGGAAACAGTTCCAGTCACACCCCTGGCTCAGGTTGGGAGGCTTCCTGGAGGAGGCGACAGCCTGTGTAGAGGAAGGAGAACAGCAAAGGGTGCTTGGGGCTGGGGAGGTCTCTGGGCATTAGCTGTGGCCAGCCTGACACCCCTCGATGCCAACTCTTTCCCCCACCTCCATCTACCCCACTCCATCCCCAGGTCTCCCTGACTTGGTCCCGGACCCCAACTACGTGCAAGCATCCACTTATGTCCAGAGAGCCCACCTGTACTCTCTGCGCTGTGCTGCGGAGGAGAAGTGTCTGGCCAGGTAAGGAGGTGACGATGAAGCATGGAATGTCCGGACAGGCTCTGGGTCTCACCCTGAGCCTGTGCTCATGCCAGCCAGGCTGCCTACAGTCTGAATGACCCTGGCCAAGCCTCTGAGCCTCTCAGGACCCTGACCTCTTCATCTGTGAGCCTTGCCTGCCCACAGGGAGTCAGGAAGAGAAGGGAACAAGCGAGCATTTCTGTATAGGTCACTATACAAGGAACTTTACTGGGGCATTTAATCTTCACTCCAGCTCTGAAAGTATGAAGTCGCCCCAGGCGACTGGGGAGCAAAGAGAGGAACTAAAACTTTTCCAATCTGAGCTGCCTCACGAGAAGGTGCTCCCACAAGGACCCAGGGAAGTCCAATGGGGGAACGAGCCTTCAGGATAGAGGGCAGGAGTACAGAGCCCTCTCCAAGGAGGACAGGTGTGGCTCTCCAGCAGGGGCAGTGGGCGCGGGTGACAAAGGGGCCCCAGTTATGCGTGGCAGTAGAGAGACCGGGAAAGGAGACCGGTTTGCAAGAACCGGAAGGTGAGCACAGCCAACTCTCCATTATTCCTGGGCGTCTCTGCCTCCTGCAGCCCTTGCTTCTGAATTTATTAACGGTGAATATTCTGTTCAAATACATATGCTTTGGGGACATCTCCCTGTGCTAAAAGAATCTGTTAGAGATTACATTGTCCTGACTCGTTTGTTGACATCTCTCTATGTTGAGAACATCTATTTTTCTTAATTACTTGCTGCCTTCCCCCTCCCCCCCCCCCCCCCCCGCTTTGGAGTCTTTATTTACTTTCACTTTTCAGTATCTGGGAAGCCCTTTGGAATTTCCACATTTTCCCACTTACGGACTTGCTAGTGCACTGCCACTCAGTAGCTGACCACAAGGCCTTATCTGTCTGTCACGGGATAAGACGCTTACACCAGATTGTAACTTCACCCACCGCTTCCTAGGTCCAGAATATGTTGCCCTTGATCGTGGGTGACCAAAAGCACGGAAAATGAGACTGCGGATAAGGAGGTCCACTGTACCACTCCGCTGGCCTGCCCAGTCAGGTCTGGTCTCCCCTCAGTTGTCCGTGGGAAGGGAGCATAATGATCGTGTTCCTGCTGTCACCAGTCCCTCCAGCAGTGGGCACCTGACAGCCTGCAAGGCAGTCCACTGAAGCTGAGTTTTGAGGAGTTTGAGTCAAAGCTAAATTATCACCCCATCTTCATGAAGCACCCTGTGGGCCCAGACCCGAGCTCCCAGATGGGCTGGGGAAGAGGCAGCCCGGCCCCCTGTCCTGGGCCACTGGAGAGCGGCCCCTCAGCCGCCCCGATGACAGGACCCAGTCACAGAGAGTGGGAGGAGAGCTGGCGTGAGTGGCTCATGGTCAGAGGAGGAGAAAATGGTCAGAGGAGGAAAGGCCAGCAAGGGCCGAGGTGGCAGAGGAAGCTGGGCGTGGGGCACAAAGCTAGAAGAGCCAGCAGAACTGAGGCCTGGGATGGTGGGGCTCTCCGGGATCACGGGCGGTGTGGGCTGCAGGCAGGGCCCAGACCAGGGAGGGGACGTGCTCCAAGTCTCACCGCGAGTTTGTGGCCAAGCCGGGCCTAGAACCTAGACCCTGATGGGTTCCCACGGTGTGCCGGGCTGAACAGAAGGGCAGGATTTAACTGAACAGAGGGAAGGAGGATGTTTTGTTCCAACCCAGACACAGACAGATTCCAAGCCTCCCCCAGACAAGGCCAAGGGCCTTACGTCCTGGCAGACAGGAGCCTGCACCGCCTGTTGTGCAGACATCCTCTCAGAGAGAGCTGATCCCCACAACTGGCCACCTCCTGCCTCTGGCTTTAGGACCCAGACCTTAATGAGTGCCAGGGGAGTGCCCCTGAGGCCGGCCTGGACGATTATCAGCAGCACTCTGACGAAGGGGGGGAGCTCCAGTCAGCCCTTCTGCACGTGTGTGTCTCTGTCTGCCTCCCTCCCCTCGCTGCTGTCCCTCACGCCTCTCCTCCCCCTCCCTTTCTCTTTTCACAAAGCCCATGTCAGCTGGGAATTGGGGGTCAGCAAGCAAATTGTGAGCAGGCAGTCTGCCTCAGACCTGTGCTCCCCAAACAGAAAAGGGCAGACCGTTGTTCCAGAAGCCACACCGTCAGGGAAAGGACCTAGTCACACCGACCTAGCTCAGAGGAGCATGTGGCATCAGGCTGTGCCATAGGCAGTGCTGTTAGAGCTCACAGGCCATCAAGGGTCTTCTTGGTGGGGCAATCAACTCAGACTTCCTGGAGGAGGGAGCCTGTGTCGCGCTTAGGAGGCTGGGTGAGTTCTGGGTCCCACGAACAGCAGGGGCAAAAGTATAGATTAGCATGAGTGAAGTGCGTTTTTGAGAAACAGTGTCTGAAGCTGGAACCCAGAATGTGTGGGGGAGCAGCAGGGCAGACAGGAACGGGAAAGTGAAGAGACTCTGACATGGAAGAGCCCGAGACTGTGTCTTAGTCCTGCACCTGAGACATGGCGTACTCTGGTCAACAACCGGGGCCCCATCCAGAGGAGGGACCACTTACCAGAATCTCCTGGATGGGGCCATTCTTAAAAAGCCCTCCAGAGATATCGATAGGTCCCCCCGCCCCCAGAGGCTGTCCGCCACCGAGAGTCACCTGCAGATGAGATTGTCATCGCCAGACCAGACGCTGCTTTGGAAAGACTCCGCTGGCAGCTGCCGGCCACAGGGTGGAAGCCGCCAAGGAGGGTACAGCCAAGCCCGTGTGGTCGGGAGAGACGGGGAGAGACCTGAGCCCCAGCCTCAGTACAGGGAGTCAGTTGTGAGGACGGTCAGGGACAGGTCAGCTGGCTCTCGGCGTTGGTGACACGGCACCCAGCCCCACCCCGGTCCCCCACCCTGTCCCTGCAGCACGGCCTACACTCCCGAGGCCACTGACTACGACGTGCGGGTGCTACTCCGCTTCCCCCAGCGAGTGAAGAACCAGGGCGCCGCGGACTTCCTCCCGCACCGGCCACGGCACGCCTGGGAGTGGCACAGCTGTCACCAGTGAGTGGGGCCCTCTTCTCCCCCATAGGTGCCCGGGGAGGGGCAGGGGCTGGTGGGAGGGCCCGGGTGGGGCCCCCTCCTCTCCCCCCCCCCCCACCGCGTATGTGCTCGGGGAGGGGCAGGCGCTCCCGGGAGACAGTTGCTGCCACGGATCCACCACTGGGGCAAGAGTTCCTTAGCAAAAGCTAGACTGCAGGAGGGGGACCTAGGAGGATCCGTCTTAGGGGACAGAAATGTCTGGAGTACGGGGAATTGCCCGAGGGAGGCTGGTACAGGTGGGAGCCCAAGAAGGACGCGAGGAATCCTGAGGGGGTGCCCTCCCAGGGGACCTGGCCAGGTGGGGAGGCCCAGAGACACTGCCCTGAGAGACACGGGGAACCAAGGAGCCCCAGGAGCCCAGACTGGTCAGGAGGCGGTGTCACAGGAAGCCCAGGGGTGACTAGGCCCCCTTCTTTCCCTCCTCTTGTCCTCTGCCAGACATTACCACAGCATGGATGAGTTCAGCCACTACGACCTGCTGGATGCAGCCACAGGCAAGAAGGTAGCCGAGGGCCACAAAGCCAGCTTCTGCCTGGAGGACAGCACCTGTGACTTTGGCAACCTCAAGCGCTACGCATGCACCTCTCACACGCAGGTCCGGCCAGGCGAGGGCACCCCGGTGGGGACACGGGAGCATGGGGGTGAAGCCTGCCCAGGGGAGTGGGGCCAGGGGGGACCAGGGAGCAGAGAGCGATGTCCAGCTGGAGACGGGTCAGCGCCAAGGCTCCACTCAGCTCCGTCAGAGCAAGGGTCTTCTCACGGGTCATCAGGCCACTACAGGGCCCCCCACCCCCTCCCCTGTGGGGGCCGCCCACCCCCTCCCCTGCCTGGGCCCCTCCCTGCATTGCCTCCCAGGTGTGCTGCCCAAGGAGAGAAAGGAACATTGCAGCGAAACGTAGATGGCGTGGTGTTCCATTGCCTGGTTGTCCACCCAAATCCACCTTTCTATCAGTCTGTCCAAACATCCACCGAGCGTCTATCTGTCCTGCCCCTCTGTCTCTTCATCCAGTTCTCCATCCATCTCTCCAGCCATCCCCCTCCTTCAGTCCCTTCCGCCTGGCTATTAGACCTCCCTGTTGTCTCTCTGGTCCATCCACCCACTGGTTTCAGAAGGGACACACCCTGGGGCACCTGGGTGGTTAGGTCGGTTGAGCGTCTGACTCTTGATTTCAGCTCATGTCATGATCTCACGGTTCTTGGGTTTGAGCCCCGCACCCGGCTCTGGGACTCTCTCTTTCCCTCTCTCCCTCTCTCTCAAAAATAAAGAAATAAACTTTAAAAAAATAAAAAAAAAAAGGAGGGACACACCCACTCTGAACAGCTACCCCGGGCCAGAGGAAGGTGGGGCCAGGCTGCTGGAAAGGCACAGGGTGGCACCCCAGCCTTGATCCTGTCCCCTCTTCCCAGGGCCTGAGCCCCGGCTGCTATGACACTTACAACGCGGACATCGACTGCCAGTGGATTGACATAACTGATGTGCAGCCCGGGAACTATGTCCTCAAGGTGGGCCTCCTGGTCTGGGCCACTCCCCCTACTATTGCTTGTGCTCAGTGCCCCTGCCTCTGGGATATGCTTTAGCCACTGGGGCACCCCCTCCTCCCCCAGCTGCTGAGGTGGCATCCTGGACATCAACCTGGAGTGGGGGTCTCCTCTTCCCCCTGGAGGCTCTTAGCCTCAGGCCGACAGAGCCTCTCTTTCCATAGAGACACCAAGGCACCTTCGGCCCAGGTGCGGTGATGCTACAGGAGGCAGTGACACTGTCTTCCCTAAGCGACAGAGGATTTGAAGTGCGGTGCACCCCCCTGTCTGCAGACAGGGCAGGCTTTGTGCCATCTGGAAGGGGACCCTGCCATTCTCTGAAGAGACCCTCCACTCCTCACAGTGACCCCTGCAAGGCCCAGGGCTCCTGTGACCAAGAGTCCCTTCTGGCCTGAACCCCTCCTGCAATGAATGCTACTCCAGAGCCACTTCCCTGGGGGTGGGGTGAGAGTGGGTAGAAAAGCATGTTAAGGGCACACAGCCCCATGTGGTACATCCATGCAGGCTGTGCTGGGGCCGGGGCATCGCGGTCTCACCTGGGGAAGTCGAAGGTCAGCCTCCTCTGTGAAGGTGCAAAGCAAAGGTGGGGAACCATGCCACCAGGGCCCCTGGACCCGCAGCTCCACACCCCAGAGCAGCAAAGACAGAGCTGTGAGCAGTGACGACGGGCTTGGGAGGTGCTCTAACCTGCATGAACACAGCCTGCCGGGAAAGCTGCATTCAGAACACAGCAACCCGGAAGCCACTGGTTACAGTCCGGTCCCAAGCACCTCCCAGCAGGCTCAGAGGCCCCTCTGCTCAACTCACCCAGGGGCCAGGGTTCTTCTCCTTCCCTTGGTTCATCCACTCACCAGACATGTACAAAGGACCCTCTGAGTTCCAGGCACTAGGGACTGGAACCGCATAAGTAATGCACAATTCCTGCCCTTGGGGAGTGTAAAGGATTTAAAAGTAACATGTTCTTCCATGTTCTGCAAATATTAGTCTGGGTGTAGCCTACCCCAGTGAAGCGCCCCCTCCCCAGTTAATCCGACATTTAGAAGGCTTCCTGTGTCCCAGTGGTTCTTCAGACAAAAGGCGCGGGTGGGCCATCATCTCACTGAGCGTCAGGTTCCCCAGCTCCAGGGCGGGAGATGCCACCTGGCAGCAGACAACCCTTCCATCGGTCATGTAGACAGGCATGGGTGGTAACAGGGTGCCAGCCTCAGACTCAGGAGACCAGCCTTGGTATCCCTGCCCAGCCCCTGCCCCCCATTTGCTGCTGTGTTCCCTGGGGCAGTGACTCAACCTCTCTGACCCTGAGTGCCCAGTGGAGGGCCCACCTGGCCCAGGCCCTGGCTCCGGGGAAGCTTCCCACATTCCTAAAAGGGTGATCTGGCGATGTTTTCTTTGACCACGAGTTGTCTCTTCTTTCCTCTCTCTCTTTCCATGTCTCTCCACCAGTGTGGCTCTGTCTCCGTATCTCTTGGTCTTGAGGGGTCTTCCTCCATCGTCCTATATCCTTCTGTCGTCTGTCTCCTCCACGTCTGTCTGTCTGCGTCTCCGGGACCTTCCCTAATGACCAGGTGAAATGCAGCCCCCTGACCAGGTCCCTTTGCCCTCTGCTCCCCTTCTTCTTCAGGTTCACGTGAACCCGAAGTATATTGTTTTGGAGTCTGACTTCACCAACAATGTGGTGAGATGCAACATTCACTATACAGGTCGCTATGTTTCTACAACAAACTGCAAGATTGTCCAGTAAGTGCACACCCACCATCCTCCCCTCCCCAGCCCCTTTTCTACCCTTGAGGTCGGGAGTGGGGGGGGGGGGTGGCCAGGGAGTGGCAGGCAGGGCTGCATGAAATACACAAGATACCTGTGCTTTGAGTCACCTTCCTAGCCAAACCCAGCTGTGGCTGGGCCCAGCCCACAGGCTAAGCAGGAGGAGCCTCGTCCATGCCAGCCCCAGGCTGAGTGCTCGGGGTGGCCTGCTGATCTGGGGCCAGATTGTGTGGCTCCAGGTGGGAACCAGCAGGAGGCAGCATAATTGGGTGGAAGTCTGCAGTCCTGCCACTGAGGCTTCCTCGCTCTGTGACCATTGGGCAGGTCACCTCACCTCTCCGAACTACTTTTCGCAACTACAAAATAGGCCCTTCCCCTGTAGGCTTGTGAGACTGAAAGATTGAAAGGCCTGATGTCTGCGGGTTGGAGAATCCTTCATAACGGTGCTCAGTGAATCGGTGCTCAGTGAATCGTTAGTGGCCTTATCAAGTGGATTGAGTTAAACAGCCCCGAGTTAGAACTGATACTGGCTGGAATGCGCTTTCATCCACGCCTGGGCCCAGTCGTAGGGGAAGCTGATGCACTCTGGCCCAAGCCTTTGGCGGGGTCCTCAGTTGCCACTTTGCAGAGGGACCCTCTGCTTACAAACTCGCAAAGAAACCCCACCCCACCCATGTGAATTTAAAATGATCAGACCACAGCAACTCTTTTCCACTTAAAAACAAACAAACAAAAAGCCCAGGAGTTGCTTTAGGCCATCAGCTGGGTGACAAATGGCAGAGATTCCAAGGCCCAGAGAGTCAGCATATGCTTATCAATGATTGACAGGTATGAAGTTTAGCCTGTGACCAGGCTCAAGGCTCAGTGTGTGACAAGGGGCAGGTCTCGGTGTGTGACCAGGATTAGGGCTCAGTGTGTGACCAGGGTCAGGGCTCAGTGTGTGACCAGGATTAGGGCTCAGTGTGTGACCAGGATTAGGGCTCAGTGTGTGACCAGGGTCAGGGCTCAGTGTGTGACCAGGATTAAGGCTCAGTGTGTGATCAGAGTCAGGGCCCATTTAGATACAACCCTTTTACCCTTGGCTGCTACCATTAAGCTAACTGTTCACACACACCACCCCCACCCCCACCCCCACCCCCACCCCCACTACACCACGTATGCTAAAAATGAGAACAGCAGCCTCTAGTTGAATACAGAGATCAGATTCCTCATAAATTGAATTTGATCAAAATTGTCAAGGTCACAGAGTCTGTCTAAAACAACTGACTCCTGCCCCATCCCTGGCAACTTGGCTCTCTCATAGGCCTGGGTTTCTGACCTCCTTCCTCCTCAGGGCCTCTCTTATTCAGCCATTCCCAGTTCAGGGGCCATCTCAGTGGTAGAGGGCCTCTGGGAAGCAATTCTGGGGAAGGAGAAAGAGGAAGGAAGGAAGGAAGGAAGGAAGGAAGGAAGGAAGGAAGGAAGGGGCACATAAGAAAAAAGGGGGTCGAGGGACACGCAGGGAAGCAGGGAGCCTGCATCCCTCTCTTGTCCTGCCTGCTGCTGGGAAAGGTGGATTGAAAAGCATCCCGTTTTCCGGTGATGCCATGAGCTAGGCCCCTCAGCAGGGCAGACAGAGAAGCAGCCCCATGCACCCCTCCAGCTCCCCTGGGGCCTGTGGGCCAGGGAAGGCTGAGGCCCTTCTTTCCAAGCCCTTTACATAAGTGCTTGGAAAGGCTCAGGTCTTATTAGAGCGTCTCTGCTACCCTGACCGCAGGCGGGCGGCCGGGCCAGCGCACAGGAAGCCGGACGCAGTGTTCCCAGAAAGGCCATGGGACTGACGCCTGTGGGTTTCGCTCATGTTTCTGAAAAGGAAGAAGGAGGCTTTTTTGAAAAGTACTGAGTTAGAAAAAAAAAAAAAAAGTATTTCCAGACGGTAGCTGCTCTACTAATGGCCTAGAAAACACTGTGGAACTCGGGGCATGGAGAGGGGGTGGTGCAGAGACCGCGCCCTGGGTGGGTCGGTGAGTCCATGAAGCCCCTCTTCTTGAAGCTGGGGCCTCCCGTCCCAGGGATCTGGGCTGTGGAAGGGGAGCCCTCAGCTTGGGAGGCAGAGGTGGGCTTGCTGACAGTCGAGTGAGGGGTCCTGCCCTGCAGCCTACCACTGCCCCGTTCTCTTTCTTTCCTTAGATCCTGATCTCGGAGAGGATGGACACACGGCCAATGTCCCCACTTCCCAAAGCCGGCCCGGCTCCCCAGGAAGCCTCCTGCCAGGACAGACCTGGCCCCGAGGGGCCCAGCCCCCACCCACAGGCAGGGGCAGCTGGAAGCCACGGGCATCCCTCCCTGCCGGCCTCAGGGAGCAAACGCAGACCGAAACCACAGGGATTCCGGATGCCAGGCCCAATTTTGTACTTAACTCTTCTCTACAACGTTATTTTGTCGATGGTTGGTTTTTATTTTTTGTATTTTGGCCTTACCACAGAGCAAGATTGCCCAGGCCCCGGGCTGAATAAAACAAGGTTTTTCTACTCTGTGGTTCTGCATGTGGCCTGCCGGCTGGACTGGCCAAAGCAAAGTTGGGCTCAGGGGACATCCTCGGGCTTCTTCCTTCCCCTAGCAGAATGTGGAAATGGCAGCCGCCACCTTCCAGGACCACAGCTTGACCAAGAGGGCATCCAGCCCGGTGTGGAAACCCCGTGGGTTTATCCCAAGGCCAAGCCCACAGTGTGGGAAGGGGCCCACATCCCTGAGAGAGGGGTCCTGGCAGGATGGGGTGGGCAGCTCTAGCCCACTCACCCCTCCTCGGGGTCTCCTTCCTCTGCCTCCCCTCCTCCTGCAGCCTTGCCATCCCCCCCCACCCCCCACCCCCCACTTTCTCCCACAGTCACTCACCCTTCCGGCCACCTACTGTCTTACTCACATATTGAGTTCCAACTGAATGCCGGGCCTGTGCCGGGGCTGAGCATCCGTCTTGCTCTGGGGCAGTTCACAGGGCAGGGAGGAGAGTGCTCACCACACCTAGTGAGACAGCCCCGGGGAGATGGTAGAAACTTCTGAAGGCAGGTGGCATCTCCCAGGAAGGGAAGGGACGAGAATCTACTTGGCCGAGGGGAGTCCGGGCAGGAAGAAGCAGAAGGAAGGCACCTCCCCTCGGTCCCTCCCACGAGCCCTTGGGCTGTCTCGGCTGGCCCCTGCCACCTGCCACCTGCCGCTGCTGCCGGCCTCCTCCTTTCCTAGGGGATTAACGCTAGTGAGAAAGGGCAGGGCACTTGGTCCAAGAACCAGGGCTCTAGGGTCCAGGGCCAATTCTCCTGCTCACTGGCTGGGTGACATTGTGAAGGGCATTGTGGAGAGGGAGGGCTTCTCGGAGCCACACAGTTCTAGAAGGGTCCTGGCCCCAGCCCACTGGAGCCCTTGGACCACTCCCCAGCCCAGTCAGCAGGACGGGGTGAAGCATGGCTGCACCCTCCCACCTTCCCCGACTGAGCCGTGAGAGGCTTCAACTCTCCCCTGGCACAGGGTGGGTGCTGAGACCCTGCCCCTCTCTGTGAGGGGCTGGAGAAGCCTGTCATCCAGGGGTCCCCCCATTCTGCTGTATTTCTTGCCCACGTATGCCTCAGGGATGTTGTCTGGTTCCAGCCCCACCCCTCTCCTTTCTAGGTGTCCCCAGGAGTGAGCAAGGGAGGTCTCAGACAAGGTCCCCAATTCCAGACAGAAGGACCCTATAAGGTAGAGTCAAAAGTCCCCAATTTCCGGGTCAGACGGCTGAAGTCCAGAATGCGAGCCTGTCTGAGGCCACGGGTGAGTTCAAACCAGACCCAGTGCCGGAACCCATGCCCTAACCCAGGCCAGGGCCGCATGCCAGGTGTGTTCGGGGGGGTATATCTGTGCTTTCAGCTCAAGAAAGGCCCCTGGGATGCACAGTGCTCAGGGGCCGGGGGGTTGCTGCTCTCCAGGGACCAGAGGGTTGAGGAGCATCACAGCAAGAGGAGCAGGATTGCCTTCCCCACCTGAGCCCGAAAAGGGTGATTGCCTGGAATCCTTCACATTCCAAGAAAACGCTATGGGGTTTGACCGGTCAGTGAGGGCCTCAGTGCCACACAGGGTCCCTCTTGGTCCCTGGCAATGTTTGCGTGCCCCACCTGAGCTCGGCACTCAACCCCCTCCCAGGGGGGAAGAAGGGAGACCTGGTGGGTGAGCCATGACTCTCAGCACTTCCCTCCGGGGGTTCACAAAGCCGAGGGTCTCCACCAGCACATCTAGGCACTCACATGCAGGAAGCCACCTAGGTTGCAAAGGGCGTCCCGGACACCTGCCCAGTACCCCCCACCCTGGGCTTGCTCAGCGCCCATGCAGAGAAGCTTACGACTCTCAGATGACGCTGTTAGAAACATCTCGAGGCACAATGGGCTTCCCTTCAGCCTCCTCTTAGGTCGAGGCCACAGAATGTTAGGTACTAACAATCTGGGATGGGCATGGCCGGAAAGCAGGAAGGACAGAAAGCAGACGCCATGCAAGTGGCAGGGGACCTGCCTGTGGCCCTAACTCTCCCTTCCGGTAGGCCCCCATCTCCCCATCTGTGCCCTAAGGGGCTGGGCTCCTAGGGCTCCAGTACTGATCCTCATCTGCCAGCGAACTGGGCAGGAGAAGAGAAGAGAGGGGAGGGTGGGGAAGGGGAGGGAGAGGAGGAGAGGAGAGGTGACCCATGCAAAGCCCAGGCTGTGTGGGGACAGGCCTGGGGACTGCTGCTGGGCTCAGAGCAGGGCAGCCAAGGGAGAGACTGCAGCCTGGGGAGGGCCCGGGGCATCACTGGCCATGGGGGACGCCACAGACAGAGGCCTGAAGCGGGGGCATCAGATGCCAAACCAGGTTGCATCTGGAACCTTCAGAAAGGCTGGCAGTCCGTAGGCCCTGGGCAGGGGGAGGTGTGGCTGGGTGGACCCTGGCCAGGGACGGGGCCTCCGATGAAATCCCGCTAATGGAGCTGCTCAGGCCCAGATCCCTCTGCTCACTAGTCGCAGCCTCCATCCTCTCTCCATTCCCTCCCCAGAGGAACATAGTTCCACACCTGTTCCTTACCCAGGACAGCAGCACCTTCTTCGTTAGGGCAGGGCCTGGGAGAAAACATTACCGGTCCTGGCTCCCCCGGCTCCACAAAAGTCCCACCTTTTTTGAGAAGCTACTTGGGCCTGTCTCATGGAAGCATCTGGTAACCACAGTGTGAACGGCAGAGCTGGTTCTGACGTTTAGGCGAGGAGCTTTTCCTCTGTAGAACGGACTCAAGAGAGAGCACTTTCATAGACTGCTCAGCAAGGGGCGGGGGAGGGGCGCCGTGAGGCTCTTTACAGATTTCGCGAAAACAAGGCCTCTGAAGTTTGACCCTGAAGAGATGGGGCCCGGGGCCCAGCCCCTACCCCTCTGCATCGAGGTCTCTCAGCCCGATCCGCAGCACCCACAGTGGCCCCAGGCCACATCTTACGCCTGGTGCCACCCCTCAGGCCAGCCTCCTGAGAGAGGTTCCTGTGGGGCCCTGCGGATTCCAGACTGAGTGAGGTTGATAGCACCTACCCCTCCAGCCTGGGGTGGGGGGCCCTACTTCCCAGCTCCCACCAGGTATCTCTTCCCCTTCGTGCCCACAAGAGGCCAAAGCCCCCTGGCTGCCCAACCACAGCTTCCGAGCCCTGTGGCCACTGATAGGGCCAGGCCCTCCCCAGCTGCTCCTCCCTATGGCTGCATCCGGGTACCTACAACAACCAAGGCACTTCTGGAAAGTGCCGCCCAGCATCCCCCAGACTGAATCATGCAGATGGTCCCCGTGGGCAAGGTTGGCACCAGCTGGCCAGGGAGAATGAGTGGTGCCGCCCGCACCCCAGGAAGCTCACTGGGGCCTGGGGGTATGGGTGAGGAGAGCAGCCAGAACCTGAGACCCAAGGGTGCACATGACACACGCCACCCTGGAAACTGTCGCAGAACTTTCTGAGAATGAAAAGGTCCTGAAAAGGCTTTAGCAGTGACACTCAAAATACTCAAGGCAAGGGAAGTAGGTATGGATTTGGGTTTCCATATTCCCTGGCTGTGTGAAATCACTTCTATTTTTTTAATTCTTCAAAATGAAATTTAGTTTTGAGCCGCTGGCTACTAGGTGGGAAATCCGATGTCCTGAGTCGGTTTACTTTAGGGGTTTCAAAAGGCCCAGAACAACAGGGAGGGGCCCTGAGGTCTTCAGTGGGCGGCAGGCAGCACCCGCTGGCCCACTGACAACTCCCCAGGGAGGGCATCCCTGCTTCCTGCAAGGCTGGGCACAAGGACCCCACACAGCCATGTCCCTTGAGGTCCACCACACCCCCCAGGGCACTGCCCAGGCAGGACACTGTCCTTGCTACTAACAGAGGGACAGCTCATCTTTCGGTCGTGGGGGAGGGGGTGGGGGACGGGAGGTCTCCCATCCCCCCTCCTCTGCCGGCTTCCACCATGTCCTCCCTAATCCCTCCCTCTTTTCCTCTTCCTCTTTGGGGCAACCTTCCCTCACCCCCATGGTGTGTGCCTGGGTTCACGAAGCCACTTCGATCACGAAGCCAAGGGCTTGGGGAAGCACAAGCACCTTCTGGGGGTGGGGCAGGGGAGGAGAAAAAGCCAGGGCAGGAGGACATCAGTAATGACAATAAGGGGTGGGGGGGCGCCTGAGTGGCTCAGTCGGTTAAGTGTCCCACCTTGACTCAGGTCATGGTCTCTCCGTCTGTGAGTTGGAGCCCCGCATAGGGCTCTGCGCTGACAGCTCCGAGCCTGGAGCCTGCTTTGCATTCTGTGTCCCCCAATCTCTCTGCCCTTCCCCCTTTTGCACTCTGTCTCTCTAAGATAAACATTAAACAAATAAATTAACAAAAAAAATTTAAATGATAATGATGGCTAACGTCTTGAACACAGCCATGTGCCAGGCTCTGCTCTAAATGCTATACAAATGTTAGTCTTTACTCCTCACAATGACCCTATAAAGGCAGCACTGTTACTATTCCCATTCTGCAGATGGGGAAGCTGAGGCATGGAGAGGCCATGTGACTTGCCCCACTATCCCCCAGCTAGTAAATAAGAGAGCCAGGATTCAAATGCAGGCACATTTCTGGAGATGGGGGCGTGGCTTCCACCAGATCCTCAAAGACATCTGGGACCAGACCCAAAGCCATATGCCTGTGCTTTGAAGCACAGCCAGACCACTGTTCAAACCTTCATCTCCTTCCTCTGCAACTCTCTGGAATCAGGACTCCTGGAAACAACAGTTCAAAAAGTGGCTGGGAGAAGGAAAGCAAAATTCCTCTTAGAAGTCGTATAAATCACACTTAGATCGCTCTTTATGGGAAGTGGCACCTGGGTGGCTCAGTCGGCTGAGCGTCCCACTTGGGCTCAGGTCATGACCTCATGGTCTGTGAGTTCAAACCCTGCATCAGGCTCACCACTCAGTGTGGAGCCCGCTTCAGATCCTCTGTCCCCCTCTCTCTGCCCCTCCCCCCACTCACGCTCTCTGTCTCTCTCTCTCAAAAATAAATAAAAAGCATTAAAAACAAATTTTTTTTAAAAGGAGGATGCCTGGGTGGCTCCGTTGGTTATAAGCATCCGACTTCGGCTCAAAGCCAAAGCAGCCTGGCGTTGGGCTCTGTGCTGACGGCTCAGAGCCTGGAACCTGCTTCAGATTCTGTGTCTCCCTCTCTCTCTGCCCCTTCCCTGCTCATGCTCTGTCTCTCTCTCTCTCTCTCAAAAATAAACATTAAAATAAATAAATAAATAAATAAATAAATAAATAGAATGCTTATAAGGTAGGGGCTAATTAAAATAGACAAGTCATGGGGCGCCTGGGTGGCGCAGTCGGTTAAGCGTCCGACTTCAGCCAGGTCATGATCTCACACTCTGTGAGTTCGAGCCCTGCGTCAGGCTCTGGGCTGATGGCTCAGAGCCTGGAGCCTGTTTCCGATTCTGTGTCTCCCTCTCTCTCTGCCCCTCCCCCGTTCATGCTCTGTCTCTCTCTGTCCTAAAAATAAATAAACGTTGAAAAAAAAATTTTTTTTAAATAGACAAGTCATTGGGGCGCCTGGGTGGCTCAGTCGGTTGAACGTCTGACTCTTGATTTTCATCTCAGGTCATAATCCCGGGGTCGTGGAATCGAGCCCTGCGTTGTGTTCTGCACTGAGCGTGGAGCCTGCTTGAGATTCTCTCTCTCTCCCTGTGTCCCTCTCCCTGGCTTATGTGCATTTTTTCTCTCTCTCTCTCTCTAAAAATAAAAACAAAATAAATTTAAGAAAATAAAATAGGCAAGCCATCAACTAGTCCAGTCAAGAAAAATAACAACACAAAATACGAGATTAGAAAGGGAATGTTAACACAGCCATGGCGATTATTTTTGAAATTTAAGAGAACAGTACATACAACTCCACGCTTATTAATTAGTGTTTCAACATTGAATAATAATATTCTAGGAATATATTTGCAAGTTGCCAAAATTGGCTCGGTGAGTGAAAGGCCAGTCACCGCAGAAGAAATTTTACAAGCTGTCGTCTCTAAAAAAGACACCACCGGTAAAGCGTTTTAGAATGAGTTATTTCAAACGAGGGGAGGAGGTCATTTCTAGGCTAGACTTTTCCAGAGCATATGGGGGAAACGACAGAGATTTTATGCCTCTGAATTGATTTTATGAAGCTAACATAATCCTGACACAGAAATCTGACAAAGATCACCGTGTCACCCTGCCCGCCCTCATGATGAATAACCACAGACCAGTTTTATTCTTGGCACTGGATACAAAAGTCCTGGAGCAGAACCCCGTATTATCGTGTTCTCTAATGCAGTCAGTGATGCCCACAGTTATCCAACACCGGGTGTTTGGCTTGCTTTCCCACACCCCTGCTCTGTGCTGGGGCTAAACTGGACCCTAATATCTGGGTCCAAACAAAAGGGACCCAACATTCCCTTACACTCTTAACTGCCCCTCGCAGGATGCAGAGACAGGATGCAAAGCCCGCAGAAATACAAAAAGGCTACATTTGAATTACTGCTACTTGCTAGAAACTTGTGGTCAGCTGGAATACCCTGTGAGGTTGATAATTTGTCATTTCTTTTCCTTTTCGAGAAGCTCTTAGGTCTTTGCTTGTTTGCTTTTAAATAGGTTACGTCCTCTGCCTTCTCCCTGCTGGGCTTGGTAACATCTGATTAAATAATCAAGTCTTGATGGAATCCCCTCTTTGAGGTATCAAGATACATACCCCCAAAAAACTTGGGGACAGTGCCTGCGGTGACTTGGGCAACCAAATCCTGGGCCCAAGGGATTTGATCCAGCTGGCAGTGCACCCACGCTGGACAAGAGGTGCGGGCCTTGGCCTCTGTCTGGGGTCCCAGCTGTCTGGGAGCTTCTTAGCCAGAAAACAAATTGTCACTGTACCTGGAGGCCACCAGAAGGTGCAGGACTCTGTTTACAGGCTATGTGACATCAAAGGCCACCTTGTTTCTGATTCACAGCAATTGTCTCTTTCACTTTTAAATTAATGCAGATATAGTAAGGAATAATTTACATACAGTGAAATTCACCCACTTTAGGTGTACTGTTTGATAAGTTTTGACAAGTATGTGCAGTTGTAAAACACACACACACACACACACACACACAATCAAGATATAAAATATTTCTATCACTTTGAAAGTTCTCTCATGCTTCCGTGTGGCCAATTTTCTACCCCCACCTCCAGCCCCTGGCAACCACTAATCCGTTTTCTGCCCCTATGTTTTTGCCTTTTCTAGAATCTTATATAAATGAAATTATATAGTGTATGGCCTTTTGTATGTCTTCTTTCACATAACATAATGCTTTTTTTTTAATGTTTATTTATTTTTGAGAGACAGAGACACAGTGCGAGCGAGGGAGGGACAGAGAGAGAAACACACACACACACAGAATCCAAAGCAGGCTCCAGGCTCCGAGCTGTCAGCACAGAGCCCCACGCGGGGCTCGAACTCACCAACCGTGAGATCATGACCTGAGCTGAAGTTTGATGCTCAACCGACTGAGCCACCCAGGTGCCCCAACATAATGCTTTTGAAATTCACCCATGTTGTCGCATGTATCAACAGCTTGGTCCTTTTTACTGCTGAGTGGTATTCCATCCCCTGGACCACAGTTTGTTTTTTCATTTACCAGAAGATGAATATTTGGGTCATTTCTAGTTTGGGGCCATTATGAAGAAAACTGCTGTTATCATTCACATATGGATCTTTGAATGGACACGCATCTTCAGTTTTCTTGGGTAAACATCTAGGAATGAGGTTACTGAGTCATATGATACATGCGTGTTTGACCGTACAAGAAACTGCCAAACTGCTTTCTGAAGTCACTGTTGCTCTACAAAGTGGCTATTGCCAGAACTTTGTATTGTCTTTTTTTTCTTTAAGCCATTCTAATAGGTATGTAGTTGTATTGGGTATTTCATTATGTTTTTAATTTTCCATACCCTAATGGCTAATAATGGTAAGCATCTGTTCATGTACATATTTTCCATCATATCTCATCTTTGATGAAGTCTCTCTTCAAATCCTTTGCCCATTTTTAAATGGCTTGTCTTATTATTGAGTTGGAAGACTTCTTTATCTATTCTGGATACAAGTTCTTTATCAGTTATGTGTTTTGCGAATATTTTCTCCCAATCTGGAGTTTGTATTTTCATTTTCTTCCTAGTACCTTTTGAAAAGCAGAAGTTTTTAATTTTAGTGAAAGCCAACACAATCTTTTTTTTATAAATGGATTGTACTGTTTGTTCTATCTAAGAAATCTCTATCTAAACTAGGTCACCCCAACATATTCTTCTACATTTTCTAATATAAACACGTAATGCTATCATTTCCTTCTAAGCAGTGCTTTAAACTCTGTCCCACAAATTTTGCCAGGTTGTGTGTTTTCATTTTTAATTTAATGAAAATATTTCCAATTACTTTCATGGTTTCTTCTTTGAATTATGAATTATTTAAAAATATATCGTTTAACTTCCAGATATCTGGGTATTTTCCTGGTATCTTTCAGTTATTGATTTATAGTTTTATTATGATGAGAGAACATACTTGTATGATTTTCATTATTTTTAATTTGTTGAGATTCGTTTTATGGCTCAGAATATGATCAATGCTGGTCCAGTTCCACGTGCTTCGAAAAGAATGTGTATTCCACTGTTGTTGGGTGGAGTGTCCTATAAATGTCAGTCGGGTTTAGTTGGTTAACAGTGTTATTTGAGTTATTCACATCCAGACTGATTTTCTGTCTACTCACTCGTTCTTTGAAGTATTCAGAGAGAAGTGGATCTGTCCATTTCTGCTTTCAGTTCTTTCCGTTGTAATTATATGTATCCTGGGGGTCTGTTCTCCACCCTGAGGTTGGTTTTCCTCTTGATGAACTTGACCCATTTATCGTTATGTGTTTTATTCCTGGAATTATTCTCTGTTCTGGGGTCTGCTTTGTCTTAGTATAGGCACTTGATCTTTCTTTGGATTGGTGTTTGCATGGCATGTCTGCTTTTCATTCTTTTGCTTTTACCCTAATATCTAGGTCTGTATATTTAGAGCGGGTTTCTTGGAGGCACAGCCTAGGGTTCGCGAGGGATCCCCTCCACCCCACCCCCCGCTGTTGGTGTTCCACCTTCAGCCTTCAGAGGTCCCTGCCTGCCTCCAACGGCTGAGTCGTCCCTCCGCGTGCTCTTGCTCACCCCCCCCCCCAAGTGATAGATTGCTGTTAGTTTCTCCGCTCTCCCGGCCAGCCTCACAGAACCTGTGCACCTGGGACTCAGGGTTGGTCCTGGCAGTGTTTCTGACCCTCACCTCGTGTCTCTCGGTGGGACCTAGAAGAGAGGTTCCTGCACCTCCCAAAAGGCAAGAGGCGGCGTGGACTTTTATCCTCCCCAGAAACAGAGGATCTTAGTTTCTGCCTCTCCTCCAGCAGCCCTGGATCAGAGTCCGCTGCGCCCCCAACCAGCCCCACCGGAAGTGGTTTATTAGAGACAACCTCCTTGAGAAACAGGAGACTTCGCAGGGACTGCCCTCCAGCCAATCACCTCCTGCACGTGCGGGGGGGGGGGGGGGGCGGTGTCTCTCCCCTCTCCTGCTCCTCCCACTCGGCCTTCCATCAGCTTCCTGGGAAAGGCGGGGCGCTCCCCCGCCCCCAACCTGAGCTCCCGAGGCCAACTGTCCTGTCGTTCCTAAGAGGCAATTTTCACTCTTTGGAGTTCAGTTCTCTTGGTCGCTCACAACGACCTCAGCTCTCTGGTGGGTTTTTAAACTTTCAGTTTGCAGATTATCTGGCTCTGTCTTGTTAGAAGTGACGTTCTCTTGTGGCTTTCTGCATCCCGAGAGAAAGCCGAACTCCTCTCTTTCGCTTTTAATACATGCAGAGAGTCAAAGGGGTTTCCATGCCCTGAGTGTCCTCTGAGTGACTCCCCGGTGCCCATGGCCTCCAGTATCTCACTTCTCATTTCCCCACAGTGTGCGTTGTGTTTGCTGTCTCTGGCCTAACTGCCATTTAGTTGACATGAGCCCTCCCAGCACTGCGCTAAGTTTCTTTCAAACCTTCCCTGACTCCTGTCTTTTCTCTCCCACCCACATCTAACCCATCAGGTTGATCCTGTGGCTCCAGTTCCTTTCAAAACTAAAAATGCACTTACGACGGCCTGGCAATTGCATTTATCCTAGAGGCACGAAGACTTATTTTCACGGAGGAACTTGTCCACAAATGTTCCCAAGCAGCTTCATTTGCAATAGTGCAAACCTGGAAACTACCCAAATGTCCAAGCCTGGAAACTACCCAGGTGAATTGTTAAACATACCCTGGTACATCCCTGCCGTGGAACACTAGTTGGCAACAAAGGGGAATGAGCTAGTGTTACATGCAGCAATATGGATGAATCTCCGGGGAATTACATGGCATGAAAAAGCTGGTCTCAAAAGAATACATCCTGCATGATCCCACATATGTAACAATTGTGGGTAACATAATTACAGGGCTGAATATTGGTGGCTGCTGGAGGTCAGGAATGGGAAGGGAGGGATGTGGCTAAAAACGGGTGACACAAGGGACCTCATGGCAATGGTACAGTTGGACATCTTGATTGTTGTGGTGGTTACTCCAGGCTCACATTGTGACAAAAATTAAATAGAGCTACATGCAAACGCACACAAGCGAGTCCACGTAGAACCAGTGAAATCTGAGTAAATTACACTATGCCAATGTCAATCTGTTGTTTTTGCTACTGTGCTGGGGTTATGGGAGATGGAGAGGGGGGTGGGGGGACAGGTACATAGGACTTCTTTGTGCATTCCTTTGCAACCTCCTGTGAATCTATAATTACTTCAAAATAAAAAAAATACATATAGGGGCACCTGGGTGCCTCAGTGGGTTGAGCGTCCCAGTTCGGCTCAGGTCATGATCTCACAGTTCGTGAGTTCGAGCCCCGCATCAGGCTCTGTGCTGACAGCTTGGAGCCTGGAACCTGCTTTGCATTCTGTCTGTCTGTCTGTCTCTCTCTCTCTCTCTGCTCCTCTCTCTCAAAAATAATTAATTAATTAATTATTAATTTAAAAAACATATAGCCAGAATCCACCCCCTTCCAGTCACTTGCCCTGTTACCAGGTGGGTCCAAACCACCATCATCTCTTGGCTGGATTATTGCAACTGCCTCTTCATGGGTCTTCCTGCTTTTACATACAGCCTGTTCTCAAAAAGAGCAGCTTTTAAAATGGAAGGCAATTTCTGTCATTTATGGAAATAAATGAAGACCAACCAAAGGAGAAACGCAAAGGCTATTTATGGGAAGCCGGCTTTGGGAGGGAGTCAGCCACCGTCACTTATGTTCTGGCAGAGATTCAAAGGCAGGCAGGGGAGTGGGAAGGCTTGATGGTGGAAAATGGGGAAGCCTCAGGTGTGCCCCCAGTGAAGGCCGTTGGCATAGGCAAGCTACAGGTGGGCTGGCCAGAAGTCAGACATCCTGTGTGATTGGTTAGGAGTGCATGCTTGGCTTTTTCTGGTTGACTCTAAGTTGGAAGGAAGGACAAAAAGTAGGGGACCTGTCAGCTATGCATCAAGTTCTGACCATTTGGGGCCAGTTGTTACAGAAGCTATTGTTTGGCTTCCTGGATTGTCACCAGAGATAACGGTCTGGCGTCTCAAAAACCCGACTCACAGCAGGCTGGCTTCCTGGCCTGGTTATCATAGAAAAGGGGGGGGTGGTTTCTGCAGGTTGCAGGTCAGAGTTCTGTTTTTATATGTAGCCTGGCCGTTGTCAGTTTGTAGATTCGGTCTCTCACATTCCTCTGCTAGAATTCTCCGGTGAGCCCCCATTGCACAGAGTCCTCACGATGGCCTACAAGGCCCTACGTGACCTGGCCCCATTTTCCCCTCTAGCCTCATCCCCTCCTACTTTCCCCCAGTCTCCACGCCAGCCACACCTGACTGCCTTGCTGTTCTAGAATATCCCAGGCCCTCTCCCAAGGCATGTATGGCCCTTCTCACATGCTTGGAGACCTGCATAAAAGTTGAAAGCCCTAGAAAAGCCCCAGCTCCCAAATGCAAAACATACAATAGCCCAAATTAATAAATGTTTAATGAAACGTCTACAAAATGTCATCAGTTGTTAATTTATGTCATTAATTCTGTCAACTTCTTTAATTATTAAATGTAGTGTTCATAAGTATTTCATTACGTTTCGAAATAATTTGTAGATTAGATTTTTTAAAACTCTTCAAGCACTTCAAGAATGCAAGTGAATGCCCAAAGAGTGCAGAGAATTCGCAGATAATTATAGTGTAAATGAATTACTCTTAGCCAAATAATTTCCAAGGCAGAGTTACAAAAATCACTTCGTATTATTTTAATTTTTTTTTTAACATTTATTACTGAGAGAGGAAGAGAGACAGAGCATGAGCATGGTGGGGGGCGGGCAGAGAGAGGAGGAGACACAGAATCTGGAACAGGCTCCAGGCTCTGAGCTGTTAGCACAGAGCCCGATGCGGGGCTCAAACCCACAAACCTCGAGATCATGACCTGAGCTGAAGTCAGACGCTTAACTGACTGAGCCACCCAGGCACCCCTCAATTTGTATTATTTTAGAGTAAATGTGTTATATTTAATGTGGCAATTCTGTGCGTTTTAATAATTGATTTGGGAAGGAACTTTGAAAAGTGATAGTACTTCATCCTAGGAAGTTCTTAAAATGTTTAAGTTCTTAAAATTGTTCTTTGATACAATTAGCCCCACTTTACAGATTTAACTCTATGATCTGCAGTTTCCTGGTCACACTAGTCAACCTCCCCAATTTCTCCTGGCCAAGTCCTCCCCGCTTCCTACTCCAACACCACTCCTCCCACTCCCTACCCACTCTCTCCAACAAACCGACCCTGGCCTTTGGTACACATGATGTGTGTGTGTGTGTGTGCGTGTGTGTGTGTGTGTGTGGTCAGGCGAGGTGTACATTTCCCAGGCTCTGGTCCCTTCTTCATTTGCTTTCCACTCAGGTTGCGTCACTGCCCCCTAAGATCCCTTTCCCCTTGAAAGCAGCTTCTGGATTAAAGAAAGCAGCAATCTCCCAAATCGCCACCAGGTGGTGCCACAAGCTCACGCTTGGGCTTCTGTGAGCTCCCTTCAGAGAGAAGAGACAAGAGAGGCCCCTGGGTGTCGTCCCCAGTCCCCAGGCTTCTTCTCTGGGGTGACTGTGGCCCCTCCAGGGTGATCTGCATGGCTTTGTTTTCACCACTGTGGCGGGGCACAGCAGTTTGACTCCTGCTCCCTCTCTGTCCTGGTCTCCCAACTTTGTTGTCTCTCCTTGTTCTTGTCTCCCTCTCCCTGTCTGTGCCTGTCTGTACCTCTCAGTCTCTCTCTCTCTCTCTCTCTCTCTCTCTCTCTCTCTCTCTCTCTGCCATCCATATCTAATATCTGCCTCAACATATCTAATACTACTCCACCTCATTCAACAAGTTAGTTTATTAAAAGTTTATTTTTGGGGGGCGCCTGGGTGGCGCAGTCGGTTAAGCGTCCGACTTCAGCCAGGTCACGATCTCGCGGTCCGTGAGTTCGAGCCCCGCGTCAGGCCCTGGGCTGATGGCTCGGAGCCTGGAGCCTGTTTCCGATTCTGTGTCACCCTCTCTCTGCCCCTCCCCCATTCATACTCTGTCTCTCTCTGTCCCCCCAAAAATAAATAAACGTTGAAAAAAAAATTTAAAAATTTAAAAAAAAGTTTATTTTTGGGGCACCTGGGTGGCTCAGTCAGTTAAGTGTCCGACTTCAGCTCAGGTCACCATCTCGCGCTCCGTGAGTTTGAGCCCCGCGTCGGGCTCTGGGCTGATGGCTCAGAGCCTGGAGCCTGCTTCTGATTCTGTGTCACCCTCTCTCTCTGCCCCTCCCCCATTCATGCTCTGTCTCTCTCTGTCTCAAAAATAAATAAACGTTAAAAAAAAAGTTTATTTTTATTTATTTTGAGAGCGATAGAGAGCAAGTAGGATAGGGACAGAAAGAGAGAGTTACAGAATCCCAAGCAGGCTCTGTGCTATCAGCGCAGAGCCTGATGCAGGGCTCAAACTCATGTCCTTGTGAGATAGATCATGACCTGAGCCGAAATCAAGAGTCGGACACTTAACCGACTGAGCTTCCCAGGTGCCCCAACAAGTGAGTTTTAAAAACCAGTGCGGCAGACATTGTCCCAGGCTCTGGAAAGTCAGTGAAGACAAGTCAGAGTCTCAGTCTAGGGGAATAGCTCCCGGTGAAGGAGGACTGTGGTAGATGACCCCCTTTTATCCTCTGCTTTCTCCCTCCCCCCCTCCCCTCCCTTCCAAGAACTACTTACCGGAATGAGCCAGAAGTATTCTCCTCCCAGCTTTCATCCCTCCCATACACAAGTCTCCCCAAGGCCCACCTCTTCATCATTCTCATTGCAAGGTTTTGGGGGGACCCACCAGAGCCTTGATATTTCAGCGACTGAGATCTTACCACCAGCCACTCCTACCCACGTGTTAGACCCAGGCTGCACGTGGGGCCAACTAGAGATTCTTTTTCACCTTCACCCAGATATTTACCCCATCCTCACTTTCTCCTTCTTTCTTCAGGGTAAGGGGTCACCCCGTTTGTCCACTGCTAATCCCCTCATCGGGCTCAGGTCTCATTCCTTCTCTTCCTCTAGGACCTCCCCGCCCCTCCCTCTTTCTCTCTTCTTACTGGATCTTTCCTCTCAGTGTAATAATCTCTCACTCCCATCTTCAAAGTACTCACCTCCATGCCAGCCAATGCAATTAGACAACAGAAAGCATCTCAAAGCCTTGAAAGGAGGAGATAAAGTTAACACTTGTAGGTGACTGGGTGCTGAAGATGAAGTGATCTAAGTAGAAATACAGTGAAGTCAATGAGGCACCAAATTCCTACAGAGTAAATTGCATCCTGATCAGATATTAAAATGGAAGGAAAGACCTTGTTTATAGTAGTATCATAAAAGATAAAGTACTTTGGGATAGACTTAAGAAATGCTCCAGACCAATATGAAGAACATTGTAAAATTCCTGAAGAACACAGAAGAAGACCTAAAAACATGCTGCGGTCATGGGGCAGTAGACTCAGTAGCACAAAGATTGTGATTTTTGACGTGTTTCTTCACACATTTAATGCAATTCCAATAAAGATATCAACAAAAGAAGACATGTGCCCAGTAAGCGTATAAAAAGAGGCTCGGCATCACCAGTCACACCCACTAGAATGGCTAACATTAAAAAGATGGACAATACCAAGTGTTGGCATGATCACTCTGGAGTTGGTTTGGCAGTTTCTTGACCCAGAAATTCTACTCCTCAGTGTTTACCCAAGTGAAACATATGTCCATACAGAGGCTTGTATATAGATGTTCAAAGGAGCTTTGTTTGATCATCAAAAATGGAAAACTACAAATAAGTAAATTGTGCAGTTATCCACACAGTGGAAGGAGCATACAGGAAAAAGGTGCCACCCACAGACAGACATAATACAAATGACTCTCAGCAACACTACAGGGAGAGAAAGAAGCTAGACACAAGAGGGGAACGTGCTGTGTGATTCCATTTTGTATGAAGTTCTAGAAAAGTGGAATTTACTATTATTTTCTTTTAATGTTTATTATTTTTGAGAGAGAGAGAGAGAGAGAGGCAGAGTGCAAGCAGGGGAGGGGCAGAGAGAGAGGGAGAGAGAATCCGAAACAGGCTCCAGGCTCTAGGCTCTGAGCTGTCAGCACAGAGCCCGATGCGGGGCTTGAACTCAGGAACCACGAGATCATGACCTGAGCCAAAGTCAGATGCTCAATGGACTGAGCCACCCAGGCTCCCCTAGAAAAGTGGAATTTAATCCATTGCAATAGAAAAGCAGATCAGTGGCGGCCTGGGAAAGGGATGGGGGAAAGGGGCATGGGGGAATTTGTGAGTTGATGGAAATGTCCTAGATCTGGATTGTGTTGGCTGATGGTTACACGGTGTTCACATTTGTCGAAACACATCAAGCGCTACATTTAAAATGGGCGCATTCCATTATATTATACTTTTTTTTTTTTTTAAGTAATTGCTGGAGGAAGACAACAAAAATCCTGTGTTTTTTCTGGGACTGAAAATCCAAGTTAAAGAGCAGTAAACAATTGAACAATAATAAAAACTCCACACTGAGATGCAATATTTCACCTAACCAGATTGTTAAAAAATCCAAAAATTTAATAACACACTGTGTTGGCATGACTATGAGGAAAAGCACACTCTTACTAATGATGAAAGTAAATTGGAACAACCCCTAGCAAGGGCATTTGGGTAACTTTTATTAAACTACAAATGCTTTGACCTAGGAATTTCCCTTCTGGAATTTTATCCTACAGATAAACTTAACCACACGCAAAATAGTGTATGTTAAAGATTATTATCACAACGTTGTTTGGAATAGAAAAACACACAAAATAATCTAAATGTCCATCAATGTAGACAGATTAAATAAATTATGATACATCCCGTATTATGGAATCATATGTAACTACAAAACCCAGTGGGAAAAGTCTGTGTGTGCTATTATGAAAAGATCCTTAAGGTGTAATGTTAAGTGAATAAAGCAACATTATATTTGATGTTGCCATTTGTATTTTAAAAAGCCAGAGGGGTGCCTGAGTGGCTCAGCCGGTTGAGTGTCTGACTCTTGATTTCAGCTCAGGTCATGATCACAGGGTTGTGGGATAGAGCCTTGCACTGGGTTCCACGCTCAGCGTGGAGCCTGCTTGAGAGTCTCTCTCTCTCTCTCTCTCTCTCTCTCTCTCTCTCTCTCTCTCTCTCTTGTCCCCCACTTGCATTCTCTCTCTGAAATAAATAAATAAATAAATAAATAAATAAATAAATAAATAAATAAATCTAGAGGCTATATATTTGGATTTTCTTGTATATGCATTAAAAAAAAAAAAACTTCTGGAAAAATAACCAAGAAACTAGCATCAGGGGATACCTGTTTGGAGGAAGGACATACATGGATGGATTCAGGAGTATGAAGGACAATTTTAATAGTGTACCTTTTTAATCCTTAAAAAAATTTGGGGGGTGCCTGGGTGGCTCAGACGGTTAAGCGTCTCTCAATTTCACCTCAGGTCATGATCCCTGAGTCGTTGGTTTGAATCCCGTGTCAGGCTCTGCGCTGAGCGTGGAGCCTGCTTAGGATCTTAAGATGTTCTCTCTCCCTCTGCCCCTCTGCCCTGCTCACGATCTCTCGCCTAAAAAAAAAAAAAAAAAAAAAAAAAAAAAAAAAAAAAAAAAAAATTTAAAAGTTAAAACGTTTTTTGAACGTGACGGTACTAGCTATTCAAAATTAACTTATTTTTTTGGCACAAAAACAGACACATAGACCAATGGAATAGAATAGAAACCCCAGAACTAGACCCACAAACGTATGGCCAACTCATCTTTGACAAAGCAGGAAAGAACATCCAATGGAAAAAAGACAGCCTCTTTAACAAATGGTGCTGGGAGAACTGGACAGCAACATGCAGAAGGTTGACACTAGACCACTTTCTCACACCATTCACAAAAATAAACTCAAAATGGATAAAGGACCTGAATGTGAGACAGGAAACCATCAAAACCCTAGAGGAGAAAGCAGGAAAAGACCTCTCTGACCTCAGCCGTAGCAATCTCTTACTCGACACATCCTCAAAGGCAAGGGAATTAAAAGCAAAAGTGAATTACTAGGACCTTATGAAGATAAAAAGCTTCTGCACAGCAAAGGAAACAACCAACAAAACTAAAAGGCAACCAACGGAATGGGAAAAGATATTTGCAAATGACATATCGGACAAAGGGCTAGTATCCAAAATCCTTAAAGAGCTCACCAAACTCCACACCCGAAAAACAAATAACCCAGTGAAGAAATGGGCAGAAAACATGAATAGACACTTCTCTAAAGAAGACATCCGGATGGCCAACAGGCACATGAAAAGATGTTCAACGTCGCTCCTTATCAGGGAAATACAAATCAAAACCACACTCAGATATCACCTCACGCCAGTCAGAGTGGCCAAAATGAACAAATCAGGAGACTATAGATGCTGGAGAGGATGTGGAGAAATGGGAACCCTCTTGCACTGTTGGTGGGAATGCAAATTGGTGCAGCCGCTCTGGAAAGCAGTGTGGAGGTTCCTCAAAAAATTAAAAATAGACCTACCCTATGACCCAGCAGTAGCACTGCTAGGAATTTACCCAAGGGATACAGGAATACTGATGCATAGGGGCACTTGTACCCCAATGTTTATAGCAGCACTCTCAACAATAGCCAAATTATGGAAAGAGCCTACATGTCCATCAACGGATGAATGGATAAAGAAGTTGTGGTTTATATACACAATGGAGTACTACGTGGCAATGAGAAAGAATGAAATATGGCCCTTTGTAGCAACATGGATGGAACTGGAGAGTGTGATGCTAAGTGAAATAAGCCATACAGAGAAAGACAGATACCATATGGTTTCACTCTTATGTGGATCCTGAGAAACTTAACAGAAACCCATGGGGGAGGGGAAGGAAAAAAAAAAAAAAAGAGGTTAGAGTGGGAGAGAGCCGAAGCATAAGAGACTGTTAAAAACTGAGAACAAACTGAGGGTTGATGGGGGGTGGGAAGGAGGGGAGGGTGGGTGATGGGTATTGAGGAGGGCACGTTTTGGGATGAGCACTGGGTGTTGTATGGAAACCAATTTGACAATAAATTTCATATATTAAAACAAAACAAAACAAAACAAAAACAAAATTAACTTATTTTTTAAATAACATCAAAATAATACGTCACATAAGTCATTTTAATTATTATTCACAGGGTTATCTTGAGGGGAAAAGTGATATATGGCAAGTGTCTAGTTCAGTGCGGGGACATATTTGGTACAGTGTTACTATTTTTATTCCCTCTGCCCCCAAATCTCTGCACCCACCCACCCCCATACTTTAGGTTCCAGTTCCCCAAATCAGAGGCGCTCAAGCCTCCACCATCTGAGTCCTCGAGGGGGCTTTCTCCTCTGTGGAATGCTTTGCCCCCATCTCTTTTCTTCTCTCACCCCTGCCCTGTGGCTGCAAGGGCATCACCTCCTCGGGGAAGCTTCCTCTGACGACCCTTCTCCCTCCCTCCTCACATCCTCCTCCCTCACATAAGTGCCCCTTGTTTTCCCCTGGGGACTGGGGACCGCAAGGTCATGTCAGCCCTCTGAAGCCCAGGGTCCTTGAATCCATGGGCTCACTTTCCTGGAGTGCTACCCTGGCCAAGGAATGAGTTCCCCTCAATAGGGGGGATTAATGGCGGGCCTTACCCCCCACCTATATAGACATCCAAAAGTTTCTATTTCCTGTAAATGTTTTGTTGATCCTCACACATCCACAAAGAACACCTGAGTTTCAGTTTCTCCTCTAAGCTTTCCTGAGGAAGATGCCTGGGCTTTCCCATAAACTCTTGGTGCACCGTGTGCAGCAGTGGTGGAAGGAATAGGTAAATAGCTCACTCATGAAGCTCAAGGTCCGGCCAGGAGAGCAGGCACTTATGCAAGGGACAGCGACACAGTGGGGGAGGGCCACAATGACGGCCCCAAAGTGGAGAGGGGGCCCAGTCGAGAGCAGAGGCCCATGCCCCACCAGGCCTCAGGGGAGCCAGAAGGGTGGCTGACCGGGAGAGGAAGGGTTCGAGGGAAGGCTTCTAACAGAGAGCCTGGCTAGCGGGGTGGCCTCCAGGTGAGGGGCAGCGGCAGAGCGGGGGCAACCAGCGGGGGCTCTGGCTCTCCAGGTTGGGGCCCCGTAGCTAAAACCTGAACCCGAAGGCCACGCAGTCTATGCTGGGAGCACTTACAGGAGGAGGGAAAGGCAGGCACTGGCAAGAACCGAGGGGAAAACTGGATGGAGCCTGGTGCCAGGGGAGCTGGGTAGGGCCCCGAGGGGAAAGGCCTGGTGCCAGAGGACAAGCCTGAGGCTGCTCTCAAAAGGGGAGGTCCGGATTTCTGTGGGTTTTTTTTTTTTTTTTTCATAAGCCTTTCCAGGAAGTGAGATTCATTTCTTAGGGCTGAAGAAGTAAAAGGCCCCTTCTCTGGGGTCCCTGGGGTTTGGGCTGGACCACTGGAGCAGAAAGCCGGGCTGGGCTCCCGGGGCGAAAGCCCAGGCCAGGCCTCCAGGCCCAGTTCCTTCTGTTTCCTTCCTTTGTGCTGGTGGAGAACAGTGACCCGGTGTAACAAGAAGGGGAGCTGACAGGGGCTCCTGAATGTGATCAGAACCCCCACCCTGCCCCTCAGGAGGTTGTTTGCGGCACCAGCTCTGACACACCCATTCCCTCTCTTTCCTGGCAAACTTCTACCCTAAATAGGAACAGAGTGCCCAGCACCTGCCCCAGGGTCTTTGAAACCCTTGGCAGGAAGGGGAACTGTGGGTGGTTCAAGTGTACCTTGAGGGTGTGTCAGCCTCCAAACCCTCGTCCTTGCCCAGGGGGGCAGCAGGGAAATGGCCTCTGGGAGCTCCCTAGCCCACCCCCGTGCCCCCACTTCTCTCCAATACATTGTAAACAGCACATTTATTGGTGGTTTGCAAACCTCTGGTAAAAAGCACAGAACAGCAGGGCTCTCCAACATGCTGCCCTGGGCCCCAGCCCGTCAAGCATGCAAGACGGAGCTGGCGGATTAGTCAAGACGTCTTCAGGAGCAGGGCCGGCGGCGGAGCAGGCCCCAAGCTTTTCCATCCCCACCACCCAGCAGCCTGGGCCTAGGCTGCAACCAGGAAGGCGGGCCCAGCCCAACCCCCAAATCCCCGCCATGCAGTGACCTCTCGATGGCTGCCTTCCTTCTCCCCGACTCCACGTCTCTGATCCCCACTCTGGAGCTGGACCTGAGCCACATGCTTTGCTCCTTCACACTGGGACCAAACCAGTTATGGTCAAACTGTTTCTATGGGCCCTGCCTCTCCACTCAGGTAGCCAGCAGAGCGAAGCAGGCCTGGCTCTCCTGTCATCACACTGTGTACTCAGCTCGGGGCTGGGCACTCAGCAGGGGACCAGGACGGGCAAAGGCTTGTTCAGAAAACCACTGTAGGTGAGCAAGGCAGGGCAGCCTGACTTAGTCTCTCCCAGAGTCTGGTGTCTGCCAGCCTCCATTCATTGGCTCCTGGCTGGGGCTGAAACTTCTCAAGGCTTCAACAATCCAAGGTACAGCACCGGTGCCTCCTCCTCCCAGATGCCCCCCCCGGCTTGATGCCAGACTTGGGGCTGGGCTATGGACAGTCAGCCAAGGCTGCTACTTCAGGGCTCTGAGGACAGCCTCCAGCTTCATGGCCACGGCCAGGTCGCCCTTCACCTTTAGCCGCCCACTCATGTAGGCCCCCAGGGGCCGCAGCTCCCTGCACAGAAGGGCCCGCAGGTCTGCTTCAGCCATCTCCACCACCACATCAGGGATGCCGTCAGGCACCCCGTGTCCTACCCTCCCGTGCCCTGTGCAGGGAAAGAAAACTGAGTATTAGTAGAGGGACAGCTATGCAGCAGGAGGAAGACAGGGTTAGCATGTCCCGCTGGGGGGAGTGGAAAGTAGTAAAGTGTGCGGGTTCTAAGTGTGTGTGACCACGCAGGGCTTTAGCTGCTAAACTGGTGAAATAGGGATGCTGATCATCCCGAAATCAGAGGCTTGTGGTGAGAAGTAGCTGAGCTCACACACCACAATGCTCAGCAGAGAGCCTCGTGTGCAGTGGGCCTGCACTATGTGTGGGGCTCTTGGTGTAGGAAGCTCGGCTGTCTGGGTTGCCCCGCTGGCCAGGACAGGGCAGGGAGACAAAGGCCCAGATAATCGCTGTCTGCGCATGGTGTCTGAGCCCCCGACTAAACTGTTGGCAGGAGCAGGGGGCAATTTAAAAAAGGACCACCAGGGTGGGAGGTGGGTGTGAAGGAGAGGACGGGGAAGGCGGTGGCACCTGTAGTGAGGTCGAGGAAGTAGATGCTCTGGGTCCCGCTGGGCAGGAGGACGTTGAACTGGTAGCAGGCCCCGACCTGGCTGACCAGGGCCTCCGACAGGAAGGGCTGCAGGGCCGTCAGCAGCCCCTCGGCCACAGGCTGCTTCGGGCTGGGCCCGGCGCCACCGTGAGGGGCAGGCAGCTCGACTTCGCTCACCATCTCCAAGGTGTCCGCTGGGCGTGGCCAACAGGGTTGGGGAAGGAGGCAGAGAGAAGAAAGTCAGTGTGCTGCCAAGGTCAGGACCAGTGTCACCTCTGTACCTCTCGTGGCAGTTTCCTCTTATATGCCCTTCAGGCCTGAGTCCAGCTTCCTCCTCTAAGAAGTAGCCCTTACGTTTTCAGCCTCAATCCCCAGAGCCTGTTTCTCAGCTACTCCAGCCCTGAAAGTCAAATTCTTTCCCAGGTACGGTCACTTCCTGCCACAGAGGCTCCCGAAGGCCTCTACACACTCAGGTCCCTGGGCTCTTCTTGCTGCTTAGCTCGGTCCGCTTCACCAGCGGGGCTGGCTGAGCAGCTGGGCAGGGGTGCACTGCACACAGGTGCCGAACTCCGTAAGGGAACAAGCAGCAAAGCCGCGCCTGGGCAGGGCACCAAGCTGAGAGCCTGGCTGAGCGCCGCCCAGTTCCTCCCCCGGGGCTCCTCACCTGGCCCTGGGGGTGGGGCACCTCCTGCCCCCGAGGACAGGCCTCCTCCCAGGAAGTGGAGGGCCAGCTGCTGGAGGGTGCTGTCTAGGCTGGACCCCGCTGGGCTGTCCTGGGGTGGCTGGAGCACAGCCTCCACTGCCAGTTCCACTCGGTCCACCTCCAGCCCCCAGGCCCTGGTCACATCGTTGATTTCCAGCTGGAAAAAAGTGTGGGGAGAAATGGAATTAAATCAACAAGCCTTTCTGGGAGCACCTTTTTTTTTTTTTTGGCCCGGAGGCCCCACAGCCTCCCAGGACAACTCCCTATGGGCCAAGCTCCTCCAGGGGACACAGGCTGAGAGCCGTTACAACCCAGCAGTGCGCAGCTGGTGGTGAGCAACCTGGAGAGGGCCTGAAGCCCTGGAGGTCCAGGGAGGGAGCATGGGTGCTGGCTGGAGGGGAGTCAAACCGGTGAAAGGGCCTAAGGGAAAGGAGGGCTGCAATGTTATGATTTGTAAGAAATATACATTTGATCATTTAAATCATCAAAATATTTCTATACATTTGGCCTGTTCCTGGCTCACAGCTCCTACAACCCTGGGAATCGCCTGTGAGAAAAGTGATAAAGGTGTCTTTGGTTCTGACAGCAAAGGTGATTTTGGACCCCACCCAAAGGTGGGGGCTGGCTGCCAGGAGGACCAACTATGTGACTGGAGAAATTGGAACTTTCAGTCCTCAGAAGCCTCCATAAAATCCCCAAGAGGACTGGGTTCCAGAGCTCCCAGGCTGGTGAACACCAGGAGGGTGGTAAGAATGGTATGTCTGGGGAGGCAGTGGAAGCTCCATGCCCCTTCCCCAGACCTCATTCCGTGTATCTCTTTGGCTGTTGATTCATATATCTTATCGTATCTTTTAATAAACTGGCAAACATTAAGTGTTTCCCAGAGTTCTGGGAGCCGCTCTAGCAGAAGAACCCAGGAAGATCACTGGAACCTCCAGTCTGTATCTGGTTGGTCCTAAGCACCGTAACGGCCTGGGGCTTATGACTGGCATCTTTAGTGGGGAGTGGGGGGCAGTCTTGTGGGACTGAGCCCTCAACCCATGGGGTCTGATGATGCTGTCTCCCAGTAGTGTCAGAATTGAGCTGAATTCTTGGACATTCTACTGGTGTCTAAAAATTGCTTGGTGTTGTGTGGGGGGAACCCCCTTCCCCCACATTGGAAATGGGTCCGGGAACCCCAAAAGGACTCTTCCAGGCAATGGGAACAGGATGTACAAAAGCCCAGACTGGAGAACCTGGAATGTCTGAGGGAGTGTGAGTAACCATAGGTGCATTAGGCTGGACCATCAGGTGTGGGCTGGGAGACTGGAGATAGCTGAGGGCTCAGGGTGGATTGCTCCGGTTCACTTGGATTTATTCTGACACGCAAGGAGCCCCAGAGAGGAGTTTAGCAGGGAGGTCATAGACTTGCTTGTTGGGAAGATCCTCCTGGCTTCTGTGTGGACACTGGATTGAAGGGGGCTGAAGGTGGAGGCATGGAGTCCAGGTAAGACATTGTTTCAAATTGCAGGCAGAAGTGATTCGGATCTGCTGTCAGGCAGAGATGTGGCTGTGCAGCCAAGGTACACAGAGGACAGAGCACAACTCTGGAAACTATATAAAGCTACAGCAAGACACTAGAGAAACAACCAGTAAGGTTGGTGGCTGTCTGGATGTGCAATGAGGGAAGGCAGTGAGGAGTCAGATTTCTGGTGTGGGCTCCCGTGTGGATCGTGAGTGTAGGTGTTCACCTAGACAGCAAGCACAGAGGGAGACACAGATTTGGAGGTGGCTAGGGGAGGGATGATAACTATGGAAGAGCCAAGTGTCCAACAAGGGATAAACTGGGGATAAATAGGGTCCCGGGCACAGGAGTAGGGCTAGAGCAGAGGATTGTAAATAGTGTCCAGAGGTAGCACAAAGCCCGGGTGGACGAGCTCTCCCAGGCCGTCCCAGACAAGAGGAGGCCAACGCCAGAAACTTGGAAACTGAAGGGCAGGAGAACAAGGAGTAACGCAGTGAGCTGGGAGCAAGGAGGACAAGCAGACCGTGGAATAGTGGAAGCCAAGGGAAGCAGAGGGTCTGAGAGTGAGAGGAGGAGGGTCCACAGAGTGAAAGGCTACTGCCAGGTGAAGCGAGCATAGGACTGAGAAACGCCCCAGAGCTAGCAGAAGGGGCTGTCTCTTTTAGGGGCCTGGAGGAAGCCTAAACTGAGGACCGGCTGCTGAAGGGCAGGGGAGAGGCAGGTGGGAGCCAGTAAGGGCTGGGGTGGTGGATGAGCCTTTGCCCACACAGAAAGGGGAGGAGGGAGGACTAGCGGAGGCAGGAGCTGAGCCCTGGGCCCAGAGCACTGCCCTGGCAGGGCGGAGTCTCTGAGGAAGCTGGCAGTGAAGCAGGGAAAATAGCACCTACGAAGAGGAGGTAGAAGGGGTGACGCTGGAGGTGCTGAAAGGGCTCTTGTCCTGGAGCATCTGCCCCTCCCCACCCCCGGCCCCAGGAGCAAGAGGCGAGGCTGTGGCAGAGGGACAAGGGGTGGGCAGGCGGTGAAGGGGAAGCAATCGGCCTGCAGGAAGAGTGAGCAAGCAGCTAAGGGAGGGCCTGGCAAGGGACAGTGGGGAGCGTGCACCCCTCCAGGGGAGAAGTAGGCAAAAAGGCGAGTGGGAATGAGACATTTATGCCTGACCCAGGGCTTTGGGGAGGCATGCTGGGTTTCTCGGGATTTCGTTTTAACCACAGGCCCTGACCCTACTCTACCAGGCGCCAACTCAGTCTGGGCAACAGGCCCTAAATGACTAACATCCTGGTGTGGGACTGACTCCCCCAAACTGCCTCTCTTTGGCTTTGTTGCACAACATGCCTGGCTTTCTGGCTTCTTCCCCTACCCTGCTCCTGACAGCAATGACTGAGATCAGTTTTCTCCTCTGAAAAGCACATTAAAATGGCATGTGGTTTCATAAATAAAAATTGTTATCAATTGTAGAAGATGGAGGTGTGGGGGGTGAGAGGGCAGGTGATCTGGCTCTAGACCAGCTCTGCCCTTGACTGTGACTCTTAGAAGGCATCTCAAATAGTTTCTGAGCCCTGGGCGCCTGGGTGGCCCAGTCACTTAAGCGTCTGACTTTGGCTCAGGTCATGATCTCGGGGTCTGTGAGTTCAAGCCACACATTGGGCTCTGTGCTGACAGCTCAGAGCCTGCAGCCTGCTTCGGTTTCTGTGTCTCCCTCTCTCTGTCCCTCCCATGCTCACGCTCCCTCTCTCAAAAATAAACATCAAAAAAAAAAAAAAGTTTCTGAGCCTTTAGTTTCCTCCCTCCAAAATAAAACAGTAATAACAGGCCCTCTCGCAGCAAAATGTAAAGCAGAGCTACGCTTGGGCAGGCAAAGGGGCTTATAAACTAGAAAATGCCCTGCATGTGACAGCTGCAGTCACCATCACAGTAGGATTTCCTGAGGAGTTTCACTCACGTGGTTGATTCACTTCCTGAAGGGACTGGCATTACCCCACCCCTCCTGTCCTCTCACCCCAAGTCCCCGGGGTAAAACAGAGCCAAGGGGAACAAGGGGAAACCTCATCCACGGTCCACTGGGACACGGGACAAAGCACAAGGTAAGCATGGGGAGCAGGGGACGTGCTGCCACATGTGTATTCACTTCCACCCCATCTTGCCATAGAAGGGACATGAGGGGAATTCTGGTATAGGTAATTACTCACACATGGAGAAGAGGCAGGAAAAAGGTCCCCAGGTCCCGACGTCCCTTTGTTCTGTCCTGAACAAGGAACACAAGGCCCCCAAAATGCACATGCTGCACACGAGCACAGAAGTCCCCAGAAGGTGACTGGCAGGAGGCCTGCTCCTTTCACCTTCCCGCCTGCCTGTGAGGCGCAGTGTGGTCCTGGCAGTGCCCGCAGGGCACGGCACGGTAAAACCCCAGCAGTGAGGCAGGACCCAGGAATCTCTGGCAGGCCACTCCCCTCCAGGGCCCCTTTGCCTCTTTAAGATGGGCTCGCCCAAGACCACTCTGGTCTGCACCCGTCTTCTGTTCCTCAACTCACAGTCCCACCCAGACCACTGGCTCTTCAAAAGTTAGGACATATGGTAAACTGAGGCCCAGAGCGATCCAGTGCTTTGCTCAAAGTGCCCTGGCAGGCAGAGCCAGGCCCATGTGCCCACCACTGACCTCTACCGTGTGAGAGCTGCCTACCAGGAGCTGGTCGCTGATCTTGAGCTTCTCCATCTGGATCTCCCGCAGAGGCCTCTTGAGCAGGGCCTTGGTCATGGCATTCTGGGCTGTCATGCGCGTGGCTGCGTTCAGGTCCTTCACAGTCATCACAGATAGTACCGGGTCCCAGATGCGGAACTGGACGTCGGCCCCCACAGACAGCACAGCCCCATCCTTAGAGGCCAACTATTGGGGGAGGACGTGAGACAAGGGACACTCAAAGGGCTGGGGCTGCAGGCAGGTCAGGCCCACTGACACCACCCAACTTGACCCCCCCGCGTGGGACCTAGCTCCTGAGGGGGAAAATCATGTCCCCAAGTGCATGGTGTTAGGTACACAAAGCAAGGATATCCTTCCAACCTCCATCCTCGACTTTCTGGTCACTCCCCCGACCCCACCCCTGATGGCTACTCATACACCAAGGTGCCGCTCCCACAATACATTCTGCACAAGCCCCCACTCCCTTTGTCCAGGGGAGCCGAGAAGCCCCTCACCTTGCAGGGAGGGACATTGAAAGCTCGTGTCCTCAAGTCCACCCGCTGAAAGGAGTCAATGAAGGGCAGAAGCAGAACCATGCCAGGCCCTTGAGGGGTGCGGATCCTGCCCAGTCGAAACACTATCATCCGCTCATAGGTGGGCACAATCTGTTCAAGAGAACGAGGGAAAGGGGTGAAAATGCTGAGTGTAGGCAGGCAACAACGTCCGGCAGGGTCCCTCCCTCGCCTCTCTCTTCCCTTGCTTTGGCTGGTGTCAGTTATCCTTAGATCTTTTTAGAAGAGAAAACCAAGGCTCTGAGAGGTTAAATGCCTCACTCAAAAATCTCAGAGCCCCCGAGTGAAACAGGCAGGATTTGGATGTAGTTCTGAATGACTCCAACCCCAAGCAAAGGGCTTTCCCAATTTCAGAAGTAGATATGTCCAAACTGAGAAATGAAGGCCCAGAGAGGCAAAGTGACATGCCCAAGGTCACACAGTAGTTGTTTCAGTGGCAGTTTTAGGACCAGGATTTAGGACCTTCTAAGGCTTCCTTCCAGACCACACCAAACCCAAAGGCTTTCCAGAAAAGTTGACTATTATTGCCTAGGGTCACACAAAGAGCAAGGCCTTCCTGGGCTTCCACCTTCACTGCAGCTCTCAGATGTGATCCTTAACTATAGTTCATCTTTTTGCCCTCTACACCAGCCCTGTTGAGAACCAGGCCTCAATTCCTACTACTCATTACCTGCTGGGCCAAGTTGAGTGTTTTTCATTTCAGATTTTAGCCTGACCCAAAGAAAGGAACGTATGGCAAAGATATCTGTGTGTACCATAAAGCCAGTGTCCAGACCCCAGGACTTGGGAAACTGGGAAGGCTTGTTGACCATTTACTGGCGCCCAGTATGACTTTGGGCAAGTCTGAGCCTCACTTTCCTCATCTGAAAGATGCAAATGAACCATCCTTGACTAGCCCATTTCATCGGGGTGTGATAATGTAATATTTAGAGGAAGTGGACAGAGGATGGGGAATTCATCTAACAACGCCAAAGGTTTCAGTGCAGCCCAACCACCCTGAGGGTAACCCAGCCAGCCTTACCTTCAAGGCAAACCAGCCGGAAACAGGGAAGGTAATCAGCAGCAGCAAGAACCCCAGGAAACTGATGAGGCCATGGCAGAGGTAGGAAGGCCAGCTCTGGGGCGCATCTGGGGACAAGAGAGCAGAGGCGGTCAAGGAACACCAACTGGTTCTGGCAGGATAGCGGCAGGCTGAATGAACTTGGTCAAGGGCACCTTTTGCCCACCTCCAACCACCCCCCCTTCACCAGCTCTTTCCTTTTCAGGGCTCTCCGTTGCCTAATACTCCAGTGTCTTTAACCAGATGCTAGTTAAGGATGTTCCCTCCTCCCACACATCAAAACTAATCTGTCTGAGTCCCGCTCCCACAAGGCCTAGTCTCTGCTAGGCAACAGCCATTAGATGTGAGAAGCCATCCATGTGACGCTCTCCTCTCTGGGTATCTGGACCAATTCCCTTGTCTGATATAGCCTGCCATCCATGTGTAGCACAGAGCCAGGGGCACCTGGGCATCTGTACACACTGTGCTGGGTTGAACTGAATGCTGGTGGTATAAAACATTCCTCCTCTACCATCAGCCCCAGAAGCGTGCTTTCAGGGCCTCCTTTTGCAGATAATACCTCAGCCTAAAGGGATAAAGCATTAATGGCTCAACAGGAGCCATGGATGACAGGGAAGATGTTCTTCTCTCTTCTCAGGCTCACCATGCACCCCCTTTAATGCCCTAAGGACTACTGAATGCTTCACTTGAAGCAGCTTCGGATGGGGTGTGGGAACTAGGAAGATAGGCTCATCTGAGACAGAGGCCCTGGCCCTGGAGAACCAAGAGCCCAGAATGAAAAGTGGAGCTGAGAAAGCCCCAGAATCTAGGATGATTATCCTCTGCTCTCCTTCCCATGCCAAGGCTGGACAAGAGGCAGACAGGAGCCTCTGCTCAGACCTCCCAGGAACACCATGTCCTCTGGGCTCTCCAGGCCCCAGGATACTGCCTGGCTCTGATCCCTGTGGCTACTGCAGGAAAGAAACCCTGGGATAGGGTCAGCTATCATTACAGGAGGGTTCGGTTTTCAGACTGAGGCATGTGGGATCTGACCCCGGGGGGGGGGGGGGGGGGGGGGGGGGGGCTAAGGGAAACACTCAAGGCTCTGGAGCAAAAGAGGACCAAAGCTGACACAACAGGCAGCTGAAGGCCTGCCTTTTTCTCCTGTCGCTATCCATCAGGAAACAGGTAGATGCTTAAGCTCACGGCATCCAGAAGTAGTCACTGGGATGGAGATTCTGCCATTTCTCTGCCACCAAGTGCCCTTAGTGAGCTGGTGACCTCCTATGCCTAGACCCCGGGTTCTTTCTGGTCAAAATGGGGATATGAAATCCCTTCCCAGGCTTAAAGGGCTGATAACAGCCGAGAGGAGAAATCAGGGGGTGAGGCCTGTTAGAAAATAAGACGGCTCCGGGGCAACAGCCCAGCAGCCCTACGTGGGGGGCGGAGGAGCGCTAGCATCCCAACGCCCGGTCCAGGCCCTACTCCACATCGTGGCCACTCTGTGCCTCCTCTTAGGGTGCGAGGGCACCAGACCGGCTGACTCCAGAGGGTGCCGGCCGGTCCCCGCCCCGGGTCCGCTGTGCTGGGCGGCCACTCACCGGCCCCCGGCCCCACGCCGCCCCGCTCCGGGGACAAGCAGCCCTTCTGCGAGCCCAGGAAGCCGAAGCTCGACTGCTGGAAACGGTCAAAGTCCCCCAAGGGCAGCGCCCGATACCCGGACCTGCCGAGCATGGCTCCTGACTGGGGCACGCCCCGCGCCCCCGCGCGGTGCCCGGCAAGCGCAGCCGGCCGCTCCCCAAGCCCGCCCCCGGCAGGCCGCCGCTTCCGGTTTCACGGGCCGCGACGCAGGAGGAGGCGGCTAGCTCGGCCGCGTTCCCGCCGTCGCACAGCGCCCCCTGCGCCGGGAGGACCGAACCCGCTGGAGCCCTGCCTCTCTGCTCTCGCCCGGCCTTGGAAAAGGAGCAGGAAGGCAAGGTGAACTCTGTGAGTGGGTTTTCAGAAGCCGAAGTTTAAAACTCCAGAATCAAGGAAATGCTAACCAGCCTTCTCAGCACTCCCGCTGCAAACTCACATACTGAGGTGGCGGTGCGTGTGGGTGTGGGGGTGTCTTATCTAGAATTAGGGTTTCTTAAGGGTCTGGTGAGCAAATTATTCCTCCTTGTGTCCCCACAGCCCAGCAAGCAGTGCTCGGCACAGAATGGATCTCAGACTTGTTGAATAAAGCCGTAACCAGCTTGTTGTGGTCCCGGTTTGGCAGGAGGGCCTGAACTTTGGCACAAAAAGAGAAATTTCATGTGCAGACCTCAGGGAGTACAGCAGAGTGAGGAAGAAGGGGAGAGCATAAACCATCCTGGGGCAGGCCCTCCAGAGAGAGCATCACAGAGGTCCAGAAATGGCACACCCCTTGATCCAGAGGTAACTTGCCACTCCATGGCTCAAGAAAATCCAAATGCAAATGGTGAATTTACTCTGAGAAGCACTGATTTTCAACTTGGTGTTGGGGCGGGGTGTCTTTCAAAGTGAGCAAAGAGGGGGCTCAGTTGAGTAAGCATCCGGCTTCAGCTCAGGTCATGATCTTGAGGTTCATGGGTTCCGGCCCCACACTGGGCTCTGCGCTGACAGCTCAGAGCCCGGAGACTGCTTCAGATTCTGTGCATGTGTCTCCCTGGGCCCCTCCCCCACTCACACTCTGTCTCTCTCTCTCTCTCTCAAAAATAAATAAACATTAAAAAAAACGGTAAGCAAAAAAATTAATACAACTTTCTTTGTCTCAGCCACATGCCAGTCCTGCCTCCTCAGGCCCTTCACACCCCAGCCATAGCCATGTCCCTTCTGCTTCACCATCTTTGGCTTGTCCTAGTTTGATGGCCTGGTTCTAAAGCCCTGGTGGGTACTGATCAGGCTGAAGGTTAGGGTAGGCCCCTGAGGCCTCTCACATAGTCCCTAGGAAGTTGGGTCTCCCCGCCATTCCCTTTCCCCCACGCACCCCAGACGATAAGCTTTACAAGAGCAAGATCCTATCACCATCCCTAGTCTGCTCCAAGCTGGAACTGAGCACAGAATTGTACACAGCAGGTGGCACGGTGGTTGGGATGGTTTGATGTTTGAAAGCCAGGGCCCTTGACCCAGTGAGGAGTTGTGCTTTCTCCCCTCACCAGCTGGGAGCTGGCACGCTTCTCCTTTGGCCAAGAGCTGATTTGCTCTCTCCTCGCTGCCTTCATATCTGCTCACCAGCTCTCCCCCTTGCCAGCCTGCCACCACTGCCTCAGACTCACCAGCCTTTCCAACTGCCACCCAAGGCATCATCCTGTCCCCCCTCATCTCCACTCAGTGTCCTCCCAGTGTCTCTAACTCAGATCCCTCCTTTGCATCCCACAGCCGTTGTCCTAGATCAGGCCACCTGTCCCGGTTGTCAGAGTTCCCGTCCCAGCATCCATGTTGGGTCATGTTCCTGGGTTCTAAACTCACTCTCTTGTTGCTCACAGAACTGGTCCATCTCCCTGGCTCTGATGCTGCCCATGGGTCCTCTCTTAAATCTTAACATGACTCAAACAGGCTCTCCTGTGTCAAACCTCCATGCCTTTGCACGTGCTGTTCAAGTGTTCCCCCAGCCCCTAAGTCCTGGCGACCACCCACCCTCCTTCCCCGTTCCTTCAAGTGCCAGCCGAGGATCTCCTTTCCAGCCAGTCCCACTAGCGTATGAAAACCTCTGTTTGGGTAACTGCTCTTCCACTAGACCTGGGGTTCTCCCGAAGCAGGGCCACCTGTGGCTCATCTCTGTCCCCACCCCTTGGCCCTCCCTCAAAGCCGAGGGAGGGCGCTGCCTCCTTTCCAGCTCAGATCTGCTACATTCCCTTACCCCCAGGTCAGCCAACCGTCTTCTCCTCTCCTCCTCCATCCGTCCGCCGGCTCTGGGCGTGCCTTCAAATCCCCCAAGTCGGCCTCTCCGCCCCTAGAGCCGCCCCTCCGCCCCTAGAACCGCCCCTCCGCTCTGTCTCACTTCCTCTCGGGAGGCGGGCTCTCAGCGGGCACCGCCCCTTACGGATAGACTCGGACGGGTTCGGGAGACTTGGCCCTCTGGCGCCTGCTTCTCGTTCCGCTTCTCCTCCCGCCCCTCAAGCTCAAAACCCAGAATCGAAACTGTGCTGTGATCCATGCAGCGGGAGCCTGCACTCGCCCAATCTCCGGGTCCCCAGCAAGACCCCGCACTGCCCCCCACACCCACCATGCCTCCCCCGGAGTCCGTCTCCGAAGACCACCAGCCCAGCCCCAGCCACAGCCCCACGGAGGTACTACTGGGTTTGGGGAGATGGGGTTTAGGCTTTGTTGATTTGGTCAGTTGCGGGGAGAGGTGGGAAGGGAGAGGGCAACTTGGCCAAGCACCTCAAAGAGTGACACAGAGAGAAAAGCAGGCACTGGGTCCTGACCCTCTTGGCTGGGGTAGGGGTAAGTGAGACCAGGATGAGTTAGGGGAGCCTCTCCAGGCTGTGATTCTCCAGGAGCAGGGGGCAAAATGACCACGCTGGCGCTTTGCCTCCCAAGCTCCTGCCTCAGATGAAGGTCCACAGGTTAGGGAGAATGGCAGGAGCAGCCCTACTGCGCAGGCCTCTGGAGCCAGGAACATGTCCCAGGTGTGGGAAAACCAAAACCCAAGTTCCCAGATCAGAAAGTGGGAAACTGGCCCGGATGAGAGAAGTGTCTTGGCTAAGGCCTCACAGCTCCTGTGGTGGTTTCTCCGCTAGGATACCTCCAGGATCCTTTTCTTGGAACACCCCTCGAGCACAGCCCCCGTCCACAAGGTCCTCCTCCTGGAAGCTTGCCTCAGTCTTCTCCCGGACAAATGCCCCAGCTCCCCTCCTCCCCCAAAGGAGCTACTTACATCACTTGCTCTATGTTCTTCCAGGCCCTTTGGCTCCCTTTCATGAAAGCACCTTCTTGCGGTAACTTTTATTATTTGCATTATTAAAACTAGGAGTAATACTACTTAATTATGAACACTCCTCACGTGCCAGGTACTGTTTTAAGCACTTTTTTTTTTTTTTTTTTTTGCTGTAAACTATCCATAACATAAAACTTACCATGTTTTTAAGGATTTTTTTTTAAATTTTTTAAATGTTTATTTTTGAGAGAGAGAGAGCAGGGGAAGGGCAGAGAGAGAGAGGGAGACACGGAATCCAAAGCAGGCTCCAGGCTCTGAGCTGTCAGCACAGAGCCCGATGCAGGGCTTGAACTCACAAACTGCGAGATCATTACCTGAGCCGAAGTCGGATGCTTAACGACTGAGCCACCCAGGCGCCCCTTAAGGGTTTTATTTTTGTGAGTAATCTCTACACCTGACGTGGGGCTTGAATTTACAACCCTGAGATCAAGAGTTCCATGCTCCAGCAACCGAGCCAGCCAGCTGCTCCAAAAATTTAACCATTTTTAAGTGTACCTTTCAGTGGTATTAAGTATATTCACAATGTTGTGTTACTATCACCACCCTCTATTTCCAGAATTCTTTCATCACCCCAACAGAAACTGTACTCTTTAAGCAATAGCTCCTTATTGCCCCCTTTTCCCAGTTCCTGGTAACCACCAATCTACTTTCTGTTGCTATGACTTTGCCTAATTTAGAAAGTGGAACCATGCAAATGTTTGTCCCTTTGTGTTTGGCTTACTTTGCTTAGCGTAATGTATTCAAGGTTCTCATCGCGTGTATGAGAATTTTCTTCCTTTTTATTTTATTTAATTTTTAAGATTTTATATTTAAGCAACTTCTACACCGAGCATGGGGCTCAAACTCACAACCCTAGGATCAAGAGTCACATGCTCTACCAACTGAGCCAGCCAGGCACCCCCTTCCTTCCTTTTTAAAGCTGAATAATATTCCATTGCACATGTAGACACTTTTGTTTATCCATTCATCCATCAATGGACACTTGGGGTATTTCTGCCTTTTGGCTATTGTGCCTAATGTGCCTAATGATGCTGGGAACATGGGTGTGCACGTAAGTATCTGTTCAGGTACTTGTTTTCAGTTCTTTGGGGAAATACATCTAGGAATGATATTTCTGAGTTTGTATGGTAGTTCTACGTTTGCCTTTTTGAGGAGCCGCCAAACCATATTAAGCACTTTATACCAGGTCATATGAGATACGCTTTAATGTATCTCCTTTCTAAACTGAGTTCCTTGAAGGCAGGGATTTATCCCATCCATCCGGGTATCTCAGGGCCTAGGGGATGCTCAGTAAACTGTGGAGGGAGAGCTGGAGGGTGTGAGTGAGTGGCGGAGGGGGGTACTGGTAAGCCTCGGTTTTGTATCATCCTGCCTGGAATGGGACTCTGTGCAGCCCCAGGAGTGGGTGCGGTGGGTGGGGACTCCTGGATTTCAGGCCTCACCCCCACCTCTCTGGTCCCCCAGAAAGCCGTGGAGGAGGAGTTCGAGTTCCTGCGCTGCCAGGGCTGCCAGGTAGAAGCCAAGTGCCCCAAACTGCTGCCTTGTCTGCACACGCTGTGCTCGGGATGCCTGGGGGCGCCGGGCACGCAGTGCCCCATCTGCCAGGCGCCCGGGCCCGCAGGCTCTGACTCGCTGGCCCTGGATAACGTCTTCTTCGAGAGTCTGCAGCGGCGCCTGTCGGTGTACCGGCAGATCGTGGACGCGCAGGCACTCTGCACCCGTTGCAAAGAAACTGCCGACTTCTGGTGTTTCGAGTGTGAGCAGCTCCTCTGTGCCAAGTGCTTCGAGGCGCACCAGTGGTTCCTCAAGCACGAGGCCCGGCCCCTGGCAGAGCTCCGCAGCCAGTCGGTGCGTGAGTTCCTAGATGGCACGCGGAAGTCCAACAACATCTTCTGCTCCAACCCCAACCACCGCACCCCTATGCTGACTAGGTGAGCCGGCCGGCCCAGGGTGGGGTGGCACATCCAAGATACCGGTAGAAGGTGCAGGGAGCAGAGATCCAGAGAGGCACATAGCTGGGAACGTGAGATGAGGAGCTTCTAGGGTCCTGCAACTCTAAGTGTGGTCCTCAGACCAGCAGCATTTGTGCTGTAGCCATGGCTGCAATTTCTGTTATCTCCTACAAATGGGTAGTCATCGTCTCCAGTTCCCCCCTGTAATCAGTAAAGCGGCAGAGTCGGCTTTACAAATTCATCCAATAATTTCTTCAGGATAAATTTTGGAAATGCCATTGCTGGGTGAAGGGGTGTGAAAATTTTATACTTTGATACCTGTTACCAAACTGCCTTTAGAAAGTCTTACAGTGGAATTTTCCATATCACAGCCATGGAGTCAGGGTATAGAGTTGGATTCTAGATGAGATGCAGGTAGTTCGTTTCTGTCCAAAAAGGCAAAACTATAACACCGTACTATCTCAGGATGTCTATTTCGAAAAAACCCTATCGAATCCAGTTAAAATTATTTTTATTAAACAGCACAGGATTTTAATTCAGTATTTTTGATAATACATTTGTATGTCAAAAAGTCACAAAATTTATAAAGCGAGGGGGCAAGTCTCCTTTCCACTCTGTCCCTGTCTGCTTAATTCCTACCATTTCTCTCTCCCTCCCTCCCCCATCCACAGTTAACCATTGTTACCAGTTTTGAATGTTTCCAGGGTTTCTTTGGGAGTATATGCACAGATAGATAGGGGTGTATAGTCTTATACATTCTTATTTTCCCTCTTTTAGCCAACAAGGTGGCATATGAACGTGAACTCTCCCCACTCCCAATAGATTGCTTCTGTAAGATTCTGTAGATCCCTTGGGATCCGCAAAGTGGAGGTATTCTTTGCCCATAGGGGACACACTCAGAACTGCATTCCTCCTAAAACTCACGGTGGCTTGCTTCCTGCTTGGACTTTTACCACCGGCACTACCAGAATGCATTTCCTGCAGGTTCCTCAGCAGACAGATAATATCAACTTGAATTTGGATTTCTTTGTTATTAAGATTCAGGTTTAGTGACTTTTTTATATGTTTATTGGCCATTGTTTTTTCTTCAATTGTGAATTGCCTATTTAGGTCCTTTACCTATTTGGTGTTTTTCCTTCCAGAAATAAGTCTCTTTAATTGCAAGAACCAGTAGCTGTGCAAGCGTTTTTCTCAGGTTGACTTTTGTCATTTCATTTCCTAGGAGGTATTGTGTTTAAGTTTTTAGTTTTATAGAATCCAGTTCCTCAGTCTCTTCCTTTACCGTGTCTGGCTTTAATCATACTAGGAAAGACTTTTTCCCCCTTCCAATGTTAAAAATGCTTTCTTATATTCTATTTTAATAATCTCATGGTTTTGTGTTTATAATTAAATCTCTAATTTGTATGGAATTTATTTTTCTGCATGGTATAAAGTAGGATTCTCACTTTGCTTTTCTCTCCAAATGGAAAGCTGGTTCTCTCAACAACTTTTATTGAATAATCCACTCTTGCCTTGATCTGAAATGCCCTCTAATGCTCTACCAAATAACCAAGTAATCATGAGTATGTTTGTAAATATCTGCTCTGGGCCAGTGATGTGACTATTCCTTCGCTAATCCTTACTGCTGTGGGGAATGCTGTAGCTAGCTTCATGTTTGATAAGGCAAATTAAATTCCCATCCTCCCTCATTTTTGCTTTTCTTTTGTTCTTACAGTTTATGTAATTTCAGAACCTACATATTCGTTGGGATTTTATTAAATCTGGGGGGAGTTGGCTTCATCTCTGTTTATATCTTTTGAGTTTTATAGTGCTATTGACATACTTCTTGAACTTTTAAATTCTAGTTTAATTTATAATATTTAATAACCCTGTGAATGAAATATTTTCCATTATAATTTCTAGCTGGTCATCATTAACATGCCCTAGGCCTCCTGATTCATGTATATTGGTATTAGACTAGCCATCTGATTGAGCTCTTCCCTTTTTGTAAGGTTTTCTAATTGATTCTTTTGGATTTTCTAGGTAAACAATCATATCATCTGCAAATAATAAAAACCTTTTTCTCTCCAGTATTTATGCATATTTCCTCATTGTAGCTTTGTTTCATTAGCTAGAACTGCCAGAACAATATTGAATACTGTGAAGAAGTGGTCAGGAAAGGCAACTTTATCTTATTCCTAGCTTTCATGAGAAAGTTTATGCATTCTAGTACACTGTTTATTATTGGCTTCCTTGGGTAACTTGACAAAATCACGTTCAGAAAGTTGCCTCCCACTTCTCTCTTACTACGAAGTTTTTTGTGGCTGCTGTTTTGTTTTATTTTTAACTCGGGAATGGGTGTTCTTTGATTCTGTGAAGGTGTCCTTTTACCTTTCAGTGTGATGAATTACACAGAAGTATGTTTCTTTATGTTGAGCCGTTTTTTTCAATTCCCAGGAGAAAAAACCCTATTGGGTCCTGATACTATTATTTTAATTCATAGCTAGATTCCATTTAATACTGTCTTATTTAGGCTATTATCTATATTTATAAATGTGATCAATTTTTATGAATATGTGTGATTTCTTTTACGTTTTTTGACCCATTTTCTACTAATCTCCTTCAGTGAATTTGTAAGCTTGTTTGAACATGGTATACACACACATACACACACACGTAAATTGCTTAGCACAGTGCCTGGCACATATTAAGCACACAGTCAATGTTAAAATCCTGTTCCTGTAATTTCTCTGTTCTGCTTTAGAACAATTCAAGAACATATGCAATTTGGGGTTTGTAGAAGTTTCTTGAGAAACTGAGACTGGTACTTTTTTTGAAGAGTCAGGTTTTTTCCTTGGTATTGGTCTGTTTTGGATCTTGAGTCAGATTTTCTGAAAATTTTCCAGTTCATCCTAAGTTCTTTCATAATTAAAAAATTTCTTTTATACCTGTAACTATGCCCCCCTTTCTTATTTCTAAATAAGATGTTAGTGGCTTACAAGTGGTCCCACCTCTGAGGTAGGGGTTGGGGTGGGTTTCTGTCCAGGTACAATGGGCAGGGCTGGTCCAGCCAAGAGCATAGGATTCCCATCCCTTGAGCAAGGGTGGATGGTTTCAAAAACCTGATCATATTGCTTAAAAATCATACACAGACGGGGCGCCTGGGTGGCTCAGTCGGTTAAGCGTCCGACTTCAGCCAGGTCACGATCTCGCGGTCCGTGAGTTCGAGCCCCGCGTCGGGCTCTGGGCTGATGGCTCAGAGCCTGGAGCCTGCTTCCAATTCTGTGTCTCCCTCTCTCTCTGCCCCTCCCCCGTTCATGCTCTGTCTCTCTCTGTCCCAAAAATAAATAAACGTTGAAAAAAAAAAATCATACACAGACACGATTCACACTGGTTTCACGATTTGCTAGTAGTTACTGGGAACACTCGTTTTTTCTGCACAAAACTTCAGTGCCATAAATACCCCACAGCTTTCTTCAGGTCACAATGTGGTCACAAGCCACTCCGTCCTTTGACACCGAGCTGATTTAGGACTCTGGTTGGGGAGCAGCACCACAGGTGGCTTTAAACTCAGAACTCAGCCTGGGAATGTCTGTCCTGGGCCACTGGCATTGATCCTGATCACCACTTCCACCACCAGTGTGGACTCCTTTTTTTTTTTTAACGTTTATTTATTTTTGAGAGACAGAGAGAGATAGAGCCCAAGCAGGGGAGGACAGAGAGAGAGAGTGGGAGACACAGAATCGGAAGCAGGCTCCAGGCTCCCAGCTGTCGGCACAGAGCCCGACGCAGGGCTCGAACCCACAAAGTGTGAGATCATGACGCGAGCCGAAGTCGGGACGCCCAACCGACTGAGCCACCCAGGCGCCCTGCGTGGAGTACATTTCCTACTTCCTTCTATGTGGCACGCAGTCTGCTAGGTGCTAGGGTATAAATGTGAACAGCTACAGCCCTGGCCCTCTGCGAGGTCGCCGTCTGGTGGAAGAACCAGGTCTGCAACGAACCATCAAGGCTAGAAAGTGCCAGGAGGAAATCTGCTCGCCCTGAGCTTGGACAGTTGCCCTTTTCACACTGTCTTCTACCTTGCTATCTTACATGTTCCCTTGCCAGTATCCCCATGCGCACTGGGCTGACATCGGGATGTGTGCTCAGTCATTTGTTAAGGACAGAAAGCAGGAGGAGCGCAGGCCCAAAAGTGAGTCATCTTCGAAAAGGCATTGACTGGCGTATGCAGCTTCCAAGAAGGTGTCACATTTAGCCTGACACTTGAGAAAGGAGAAACGGCATCGGGGGCAGGACAGGGTGGACCAGGAAGCCTGTACAAAGGCAGAGGCACTAGTCAGTCGGCTGCATTTCAGGAATTGCAAGTAAAGGGTATGCCTGAAGGCAGGCCTGGAAGAGGGAACTGGGGTCCGACATGGGAGGCTTAGAGGATTTAGAACTTTATCCTAAAATTTTAGGACATAGATTATTCTCAGCTTGTTCCTTTTTCGTGCATTTCACTCTTGTTTTACCAGTGAACAGTCTATAGAACACACTTTGAGAGGGACCCTATGGGGGGGCTCTGCTGGAAGCCCACTGATGGGTGTTAAGGCAGAGGGTGGGAGGGTCAGATTCTCTCCCTGCACTGTGGTTCTGTGAAGTGGGTTAAGTTTGGGAGCCAGGAGACCCAGTATTTGTTTCTTTGGCTGCATACTTATTTATATTTCACTCCATTCCATAAAGCATTTGAGGAGATTGACCACTGTGCTGTTGGGCATACGTACCTAGCAGAAACTGAAGCAAAGGACCTGGACCAGGGGAAAGGGAGCCCCATTAGGAGACTGAGGCTGTGGTACAGATGGGGGTGAGGTCTGCAAGAATGCGGAGATGGAAGAATGGGGAAGGGGCCCAAATCTCACACTACCAGGGCCTGCCTCACCTGGAGTTAAAGGTGACCGCCAACCTTTCCATTTTTGGGATTGCTGGGGAGTGCCTTTTGCCCAATAGTAATATTGAGTCGAGGACAGCAGTTGGAACTGACTCCCATAGCTGGGTGTCAGATCCCAAAGCTTGGCCGGATGGGGTGGGGGAATTAATCCAGAGGCATCAAAGCTTATAGCCAGAAAGCATTTGGATTAGTTGAGTGGAAAAAACAAAAGATCTGTTAATCCAGTTTGAAAGGTGTGATGAGACCATAACCTGGGAAAAGAGTTCCCAAGGCCAGAAGTTGGAATGATTTCACAAGAGGACAGGGAGAAGCAGGCGGGACAGCCCAGGGGAAGGTTCAGGGCAGAGACGGACAGGTCGCAGTGGCAAAGCTGGGGACAAGGAAGGGAAGGGCTGCTAGCTGAGAAGGAAATGGAAAAGACATCCTCATGGACCTCATGGGCTCCCCCTCAGGGCTGGGTGGGGGAAGAAGGCCAGATGCCACAGGTGCAAACTATGAGGAGCCCCCTTGCCCTCATGAACCAAGCAAGTGCCTCCTGAAATTCGTTTGCACCCTTGGTGTCCGGCTGGCCTCCTTGGCCCAGCCCTGTCTGGGGCCTTCCTGGTACCCTCTGTGAAGTTATCAGTAAATTGCGTCTTCTTGGGGATTGATGGTCTTACCGGGGTTGAAAGCTGACCCAGAAGCACCACATGAGCAAGCAGAAGGATGCTGCCAGGAGTTAGGGCACAAAGAATCCATTTCCAAGTTTTTCTATGAACTCACCCAGGGGACTTGTTTTCTGAGCCAAGCCAAGAGCAACTGCTTTTCCTTTCATGGGGGTGGGGGGCATGGAACCCCAAGGTAGATTTGGTTGAATGCGTAGATAAGAGGGCCATGTGAAGTGTACCTTGAAGAGGTTTGTCTGTATGAGATACAACGAAAACAAACGTGTAAATTAGTAACAAATTTTTAGTCAGTCTCTTAAGCAAAAATGAATGAATGGCTTATGTAAGAAGTGAACAGGGTTGTGGTCAGCCTCTGACCCTACTTGATCAGATATTCATATTATGTCAACAGGACCTGCTTTCTCTGTATTTCTTGTGACCCTTCTTTGCTCCAAGTCAGCCCCATTCACAGAAGGGTTTCTTCCTGCCGCTTGCCAGATGATTGCAGCTCCAGAGGCCCTTGTACACACCCTCATTCTCAAATCCAGTGGGAGAGAGCAAGAATCCCTTCCCGGATTCTAAGCCTACTCTGAGTATGCTTCTGATTGGATCAGACACCCATCCATGCAGGCGACAGGTTTGAAGCCAGCCTCAGATGAAGCTTCCCAACTCCTTGGAACCTGGGCAGTCCCTTTCCAGCAGGAGGCGTTTTCCCTTTTCCAACCTGGGCAGAGAATGGGCTCTTCTGGTTGGAGTATCCCTTTTATTAATACTTATCTGTCTTTTGAGATGTTTTTCCTGGGCTGTTATCTTAATTCTCATGCCTTCTTGAAAGATTATTGAGGAAGAGAGAACTGTTCCCATTGTATAAATGAGGCAAGAGGCCAATGCATTAATGGGAGCTAACCCAACTGGGAGAACTTGTCTGAGCCAAGACCCAAATGGGGTAGAGGGTTTCCTGACTGCAAACCGTGTGTGCGTTTCCTGGCACTGCTGGCCACTACAGGCAGGCAGTCCTCAACTAACAACTGGGCTGAGTTGCAAAAAAGGATTCTGCAAGTTGCTTGTTTAGAACTCGAGTGTTTTTTTCCCCTCAGAAGTGGATTATTAAAAGAAAGCGTGCTATTTAAGAAATGATAAATTTAATTTTCCTTAACTTTAGCAGAAGAAAAAGATACTGAAGAAAAATTTTACTGAAGTAAAATTAGACTTTACTAAACTTCAAAGAAATGTTTCTTCATTGTAAAATGTTTCCTAAAATATCTAAGACTAAGCAAAAAAAAAAAAAAATACTAAGACATTAAGAGGTTGTAGTTATTATAGTTTGGTTTTAATGAAACATTTCCATTTTAGACAATAGTAGCTAGAGTCTCTGCTGAAAAAGATCAGGATGGCCCACTCCCATCTATCTCTCTTGCTTCTATGTTAAAATGGCTCTCATGCGTGGCCCTGGCCCTTGTACTTTAGCATTCGTTCCTATAAATTCTTTATTTCAATTCAGCTCTTAATTGGATGGATGTTGTCAGTAAGCAGTCTAAATTCCTAGGACCTCTTAGTATTGAAAATGTCTATCAGTTGCTCTTCTGTTTGAATGATATCTTGGCTGGGTATAATATACCTGGGTTACACTGTTGCCTTTAGAATTTTGTAGACTTTGCTGCATAGTCTTCCAGCATCAAATGTTCATGAGGAGAGGTCTGAGGCCAAATTTATTTGCTTTTTCTGTCTTGATACCTAAAGGTATTTTCATTCTTGAAGTTTATTAATTTAATCAAACTGTCTTGGTGTTGAGCATTTTGTATCCAATTCTGAAACCTGGCAGACTTCTTCAATCTAGAAATTCTCCTTATTACAGGGAAATTTTCTTACTCCTTCTCTTTTTTCCTCCTCATTGTACTCTTTTTTGCTCTATTGCCATTAGTATTATAATGTATTAGTATTATTTCTTGGGTTTTTCTGATTCATAATCTTAACAGTATTACTATGATTTGGGGGGAACTGATTTGTTTAATGACTCTTGAATGAGTAATGAAGATGATGATAAATCATTTTATACACATTGTAGTAAAAGTACTTGAGACTATCAAAATTGTTGCACGTAAGGATTTACTGCCTGTTTTCTATTTTACCAGAGTCATTAACATTTAATGATTAACTTTAGTCTTTGAATTTTGTAACAAATTCCGCTTTGGCATCTCTTACAATTTGGATTTATTCTGCCAAAGCTGTTAGAGTTAGAAAAGCATTTCAAGATTGGTATAGCCAAGTAGAAGAGCTGCCTTTTTATGCCATGTGTCACTTGACTGATAAACAGTGTTTATTGTTAACTTAATCAAATCATGTTTTTCTTATTCATGGCTTTAATTAACCGATTGTTTTAGCTACTTCCATCTCTTTTGCCATCTCATTTACTGAAATTAGATCAGATTTAAATAGTTTGTAGTCACTGTACTCATCTATGTGATAAACCTTGTCTTGCTGCCTTGCAACATTTCCTGGAGTGTAAATCCCTACTTCATCACTGTTCGCTAACATTCAATATTGTATAATTGTAGTCCATTATGATAAAATGCAGTGAATTCCAAGTTATCTAAAACTCTGTTCCAAAAATCAAATCTCCTTTATTAACATAAAGCTTATGTGATGCTTTAAAAATGTCTTGCACTTGATACTGTTTTGACTCTACTTCTGAGGGGGGTCATTGCAATGGTCCCAGCGTATGAGGATCATCACATTTTAGAAATACCGTGTTGGTGGCACCGGGAAGGGTTGATTGGAAAGACCAGAGGCAGGGAAGCCTGTTAGGGGATATGCCAAAGGAGATAAGTTGTGATCGAGGCAAGAACAAAGGTGTGTAGCAATGGGAACTCATGTGACAGATTTAGGAACCAGGATTCTACCTCGGTCGTCTTTACATCCTAGTGCCATGCTCGTGCATAGTTGGTATTTACTATTTGTGGGGGGAGGGTAAATGAAGGTAGAATCAGCAAGAGTTAGTGATTTGTTGAAGTGGTTGGAGGGGGGCGCGTATCTGGCGTTCCCCCTTGGCCTCTGGCTTGAGTGGCCTTTCAGTGGGCCGTAATGGACACGCCAGCCCTCTGTCTTGGGAGCAGGGACCTGCCTAGAAAAGAGTGGGGAAGGTAGATGGGTGATGGGCATTACACGAGGGCAGTTGTCTTGATGGGCACTGGGTGTTGTATGTGAGTGTTGAGCCGCTGAATTCTACTCCTGAAACCAATATTGCATGGTATGTTAACTAACTAGAACTTACATGACAGTCTGAAGAAAAAAGAAAAGAGTGGGGAAGGAAAAGCACAAACTTTCTCTTCCTCATTCTTGGCTGTGGGGTTGGCAGAAGATGGGTGTAAGAAACAGACAAAGCTTCCTCCTCTTACCTTTTCTCGCTGCTGCCTTTCTGGTGTCTTCCTCTCGGAGCCCTTAGGTTCTCCAATCTCTGTCACCACCTTCTCAACCAATGAAGAGTTGGAGGAGGGGAAGTCAATAGGAATAATGCTTTCGCTCTAAGTATCCCAGGCTCTGCAATTACCCATCTCTTCTCCTGGCTTCAGAAATCTTTCCTCAACTCTGTTTCCCAGCAGAGCAGGAAACCAGTCTGATTGAAAGCATTCATATTTGTATGTAAATGACACATGTATCCCTTTAATTGCCCTCTAGCCAATAATTTGAGTTTCCAAAGGAGGCTGTTCCTTTTGCTATTCCCTCAAAGTGAAAGCTCCCTGTCACTCTCTTGGAAGTGAGCATGGTAGAGTAGAGAGTTTTTCAGTTCCCATTCAGACCAGCCGGGCCCTGCCCAGGAGTCCTGCTCTGGGGCCAGCTCTCCTCCACGGGTCCCATTTTCATAGGATTTTTGCTTCCTGGATTTCCCAGCCCTGTTTCTTAGAACAGCAGAAGTGGCATACCGCTCTGGTCTCAGCAGGAGGTGTGGCTACACTGGGCTGGCCTGACCCTAGTGGGAAGGGGACAGCCCAGAGACGACACTCAATATGACGTTTCCGTACTGTCTGAGGTTGAGAGGTTGACTTACCAACAGTAGGGCTAATGTCCCTGCCGTGCAAACATGTGTAGTTAATGCCTCCCCTTCTTGCATGGCTCCAGAATGTCCAATGTGTCGCTGGCACTGTGCAGGTGACTTCCCATACACCAGCCCATCTTTGTCCTTGCAACAGCCTATGAGAGGCATTCTTATTTATCCCCATTTTATAGACAGGGAAGTTAAGACTCGAGAGAAAGTATTTTACTCCAGGCCTTGTAGCTAGGAATCAGAAGGACTCAGATTCAGGCCCAAGGCTGTCCACCTCCAGGACCCATATCCTTCCTGCTGTCACATGGCCTCTGGCATGGCAATTTAAGACATAGGCAGCTTTCAGATAGGGAGACTGAGAACCCAGGAAACATGTTGAGGCTTCTAACTAAAATATTAATGACATAGTCAATTCACTGAACAGTCATAAAGGGACAAGCAAAACAATACATGTCAGGGAAGAAGAGGAAAAGCTTTATTATTCCTAGATGGAATGTTTTCTGAGGGGTCTCCATTGCCTCCTCTTTAAAGTCCAAACTCCTTCACTTAGAATTGATTATGGAAATTTTGGGGAAATCTAAATAGATGAAAAGGGGGAGGGAGGGAGAAAGAAAGAAGTAACTCCCATCAATATAGACTGTTTACTCTCCTTCCTGCCGTCCCTATAATCACATAAGCCAAACTGAACAGAAGCAGATAGTTCTGTAACTTGCTTTTCTCACGATAGGAAGTTGTGAATGTCTTTCCGAAAAATACATAGTTTTGAATTTTTAGGTAGGCACATCTGTTGAGTGTATGATTTCTTCCATTTCTTGAGTGGTTATAAGGTCTTTACCATCATCAGTAGTCAACTGTCACACCTCTATGGTGTTATGGTTCATAGTTAAGTCTGTGACCCACCGGAAATGGATTGCGGCATCACGTGTGAAACAAGCCCTAATTTGCTTCTCCCCACCGCAGTAGCCGGTTTTCTCGATTCTGATTGTTGAGTGGAATTGTTTAATGTCCATTAGTGTGGGATGCTTTCTTTATTCTATAAAGTATCACATTCTTATACGGATGCCAGGACCTAGATAAGTAATATCTGGTCTGTTCTGCTGATTTTCCTTCCTTTTTACTCTTGGACTAGTGCCACACACACTTCTTAAAATAATGGTAGTTCTATCCTATGTTATCTGGCAGAGAAAATTCCCCTTTCTGACACTGATTTCCCCAAAATTCCTTTTTTTCCCTTTAAGTTTATTTAGTAGAGAGAGAGAGAGAGAGAGAGAGAGCGAGCGGGGTCAGGGGGAGGGAAGGGACAGAGAGAGAGGGAGAGAGAGAATTCCAAGCAGGCTCCGCACTGCCAGCACAGAACCCAACATGGGGCTCGAACTCATGAACCTTGAGATCATGACCTGAGCAGAAACCAAGAGTTGGTAGCTTTTAACCGACTGAGCCACCCAGGTGCCCTTTCCCCAAAATTTCTTAACTGTTTGATCTGTTTATTCTGTCCTGTGAAATTGACAATCCATTGGTGAAGTTTCAAACTCTCATCTGTAATTTGATTAAAATTGCTTTAAACCTTTATCTGAACTTGAAGAGAATTGATATCGTGATATTTATTTAGTGTTTCCAGCTGGGGCCTTGAGACACTCTTCTGTTTTTTAGATTCTTTCTCAGTGGAATTCTTTTTTTCCCATGTATATATTTTTTGTTAGAAGTATGTCTACTTTTTTTTTTTTTTTTTTTTTTTTTTTTAGCATTTGAAAATTGTTGTTTGTGAATGAGAGCTTGGGAATATTTTCCATAATTCTTTTCATTTGAATTGCTGGGATAGCATTCCATTGTATGGTTGTATCATAATTTATGCAACTGTTTGCCTAGCGTGTTTCAATTCTTTGCCATTATGGACTGTGTTGCATTGTACAGATGTTATTTTGTACATGTTGAGGTAGAGCTACAGAATAGATACGCAGAAGGGGGATTGTTGGGTCAGAGGATAAATACATTTGTGATTTTGATGGATATTGCCAAACTGCCCTCTGTAGAGTTATTAGTTCTTTTCATAATTGCTCAGCATTTCTTGTTAATGGTATCATTGGTGAGCGCTAATATCTCAGTCAATTATAATGATCGCAGTCTTTGTTGAGAACATATATGTAGGACTTCTCTCATTTGATCCTCTATAGAATTCCCATATGAGGTGGGGGTTATCCCTGTTTTACAGATAGACGATAGAGGCAAAAAGAGGTTAAGTGACTTGCTAAGGGCACAGAGCTGAGGTCAGATCCACAGTTGCCCTCTGCTTCAGTTGACCCTTACCTCAGTCACTGGCCCTGCCTCTTGGTGATGGGTCTCTGTTACTTAGATCAGATTTCCCCATGTTGGAGTTGCTGAGTGCTCTTGACCCAGTGGCAACTCCCATGCTTCCCTCACGCTCTGGGCTCTCCGGGAAACCTCAGCTAGCCTAGCATAAATCTCCTGTATTTGATCAAGAGGTTCGAGCTCTGGAGCCTTGCCCTCTTCGGTGGTCTGGGGAGGTTGAGAGCCGACAAAGCCGAGGACCAGTGCCTCGTGCCACAACTTTGGAGTCAGGTTGGCCAGCACAGTCTCTGCTGGCAGTTCCAGGACAAGTTGATCTTTAACTGAGGCCAAAGTGGCTCCAGCTAAGATCCTCTCTTCTGGCCTCAGGTGGGCTGACTTATTATCATTGCTGTTGATAACAGATGATAGCAATATTTCTGGGGAAGTAACTAACAATATTTTCCTGGTAGTATTTGAAGAGGCAGCATTATAGCGTTTCAGAGTATGGACTTGCGCCTGGCTGGCTGGGTTTTTATATTAGTTTCCTATTGCTGCTGTAACAAATTACCACAAATTTAGGAGCTTAAAACATTACACATTTGTTACTATGTACCTCTGGGGGTCAGAAGTCTGAAATGGGTCTCCCTGAGAGAAAATTAAGACGTCGGCGGGGCCGTGTTCCTGCTGGAGGCTCTTGGGGAGAATCTATTTTCTTGCCTTTTCCAGTTCCTAGAAGCTGCCTGTATTCCTCGGTTCATGACCCCCTTCCATCTTTAAAGCCAGCAGGATAGCACGAGACCTCTGCTTCCATTATCAAGTCTTCCTCCTCACACCTGCCTGCCTCCCCTTTTCCTTATAAGGACCCTCATAATTACACTAGGTCCACCTGGATAATCTTCCCATCCCAAGATCCTTAACTTAATCACATATACAAAGTCCTTTTTGTCATAGAAGTTAACATACTCCAGTTCTGGGAATTAGTACATTCTTCTGCCTCCTACAGTTTGCCCTCTGGACTCTATCACTTACCAACTGTGATTCTGGATGAGTTATTGTACCTCTTGTTCAGTTTCCTCATCCTTAAAAATGGGGATATAATAATTCCTACTCTGTAGGATTGTTAGGAGGATTAAAAGAGTGATATTTCTCAAATACTCATAATATTGTCTGATACATAATAAATGCTGTGCAAGTGCTAGCTAAAATATATTAAGTAAATGAAAATAATGCACACCCTTTGATTTAGCATTCCTATTTTTTGTAACCTATTTCACAGAAACAAAAGCATCCATGTGTTAGGCCACATAAAGCTTTATCCATATTGACAAAAAAAGTACAAATAGGAAATCACTAGAATGTCCATTAACAGGAGAATGACTGGATCAGTTGTGGTACAATGTGGAATTTAAGGGGGCTATAAAGAGAATACATTAGATCTATACTTATTAGACCTAGAGGAATGTCCTGAACAAAAGTTAAATTAGAGGAGGAAGCTACAAAGACATTACTCATGATCTTTTATAGCATGATCTTTTTTTTCTTTTTAAGAACATCAACCCACCAAAATTGTTGTAGATACTTGAGCCAATTGTTTAACCACTGATTGTCTCCCTTTCTTCATCTGTGAAGTGAGAACAGCAATAATTCTCCCCTCAGAAACTCTAGTGAGGATTATATGGGATGAAATGTAAAAGCACCTGGGTGGCTCTGTAGGTTAAAGCCTCTGACTCTGGATTTCGACTCAAGTCATGATCTCAGTTCATGAGTTCAGGCCCCTCCTTGGGCCTGCACTGATAGTGTGGAGCCTACTTGGGATTCTCTCTTCCTCCCTCTCTGCCCCCCGCCCCCAAACTGTCTATCTCAAAATAAATAAATTTTAATACCTTTTTTTAAAGTTTATATATTTTTGAGAGAGCAAGCGTGTGTGCACGAGTGGGGGAGGGGTAGAGAGAGAGGGGACAGAGAATCCTCAAGCAGGCTCCGCGCTGTCAGGGCAAAGCCCGATTGCTGGCTTGAACTCACCAACCCCAAGATCATGACCGGAGCCGAAGTCAAAAGTCCAAGGCTTAACCTACTGAGCCATCCACGCACCATGCACCACGTACCCGGTAAACTTTAAAAAGAAAGGGGATGAAATGTATCAAGTCCTTAAAATCCTGCAAGCAGTCTGGATATTTGTGTAAAGTGGGTTGAGCAGACAGTCGTGGAAGGATGCACCCCAGTGCTCACCTGGTTGCCTCGGAGGCGGGGAAAGGAAATTCAGAAACGGTGTGGAGAGACAGACAATCTGTGTATCTGTGCCTTGTTTCACGACTGGAGGCTAGCTGTCGTTACTTAAGTAACTTTTTTACGTTCTAATGCTCTATGGGTAGTTTGGAGACCACAAACTGAATGGAGAAAAGCACGAACCTGGGGACCTACCATGATTCAAAGTTTTGTAATTTTTGAAAAGGAGTTTAATAACAAAAATATAAAGGGGTTAGAAGCAGGAGAGCCCTAACTGAGGCCGGCCTTGTGTGTCTGCAGCATCTACTGCCGAGGCTGCTCCAAGCCGCTGTGCTGCTCGTGCGCGCTCCTGGATACCGGCCACAGCGAGCTCAAGTGCGACATCAGCGCGGAGATCCAGCAGCGGCAGGACGAGCTGGACGCCATGGCACAGGCGCTGCAGGAGCAGGACCGCGCCTTTGGCGCGGCGCACGCGCAGATGCACGCGGCTGTCAGCCAGTTGGGCCGCATGCGCGCAGACACCGAGGAGCTGATCCACGCGCGCGTGCGCCAGGTGGTAGCGCACGTGCTGGCCCAGGAGCAAGAGCTGCTGGAGGGAGTGAGCGCGCGGTACCAGCGAAGCTATGATGAGATCGCGGGCCAGCTGGGCCACCTGGAAGCGGTGCTGCAGCGCATCCGCGTGGGAGGCACGCTGGTGCAGAGGATGAAGCGCTACGCCTCTGACCAGGAGGTGCTGGACATGCACGGCTTCCTGCGAGAGGCGCTCAGCCGCCTGCGCCAGGAGGAGCCCCAGAACCTGCAAGCCGCCGTGCGCACCGATGGCTTCGACGAATTCAAAGTGCGCTTGCAGGGACTCGTCTCCTGCATCACTCAGGCGACGGGTAAGCACCCGAGCCACCCTTGTGGCCGACCTGTTTACCATTTAAGGGCCTGTGCCTTGCTGTCGCTCCCTGGGGGAGACAGGGCAGAAAAGGAAGCCGTGGTTTTGTTTTTACTTTTGTTTTTGTTTAAAGTCAGATTTGCTCACATCGTACATTCCAGAGCACAGGATAAGGAGGAGAGGAGGCCCTGACGTGCGTCTGCAGCCCTCCAGAGGGGTCACGTTTTACTAATTTACAGGGCCCTGTGGATTAGCTGTGATCTTGTGACCCTTGGAGAATTAAGAAACACTAAGCTGAGAACCAGACACAGTATCATTTTAGCCCCAAAGGGATAACCACTTCAGGAAATTCTCTTAAGCCTCCTGTCTAGCAATAGAGAAGTCAACTGGAACGTGAGGTTAGAGCAGAAGGGGACTGAGAAAACCCCCTGGAGTGGTCGGGTGTTTACCAGAAACCATACTGCGCCTCAGTGGAGGAGATGCTTCGCCTCCAGCATGGCCTGCTGTCTGGACCAGCTGCCTACCTTTGTGGGCCCTTGGGAAGTGGAGAGCAGACCAATTTGTGACCTCAGCAGTTGTCCAGTCCAACTGGGGCAAGATGGGAGCACATCACGTAGCTGGAGAATGAGGCAGTGCTTGGCTCTGCAGTCCAGATCCAGGAGCTGGAGCAGCTCTGTATGAGCTGGTGACGTCATCGGGGCTTTCAAGGGACGCCAAGGGGAGGGGGGGTGCCCCAAAGGGCCTCCAAGGTGAGGAACCTTTAACAGCTCTTTGAGGAAATCTCTAGGCTCACATCTGAGCTCTGAATAGCTGGTGTGAGGATGCCCTTACTGGGAAAGAGGTGGGTGGCAACAGAATCTGAAGGCATCCGGGCAAGTGCCAGTGATGGGGGCTCAGTCACTCACGCCTGCCCTTGGAGCTGATGGCTGTGGGCTCATACCACCACACTGTGCCTCGGTGGCAGCCGAGAGATGGACAGAGATGCACCTGGGTTTGCACTCTCTAATGCCACCCTCTCCCTTCTGGCCGGGTTCATGCTCACTGCAATCAGGGAGCTCTCCTTCCAAATGACAGCCCCTCCATGGAGCTGCCCCAGTGTTGTGAGAGGCCCTGAAGAATGAGTCTCTAGGAAAAGCAGCAGAGACATTTCCTCTGTCACTGTCCCAGGCGAAGATGCCTCCCACCGGGGATGTCCCTGACTTGCCTGTGACCTTTTCTGTGTTCTCCAGATGCAGCTCTACACAGGAGGGCCAGCCCAGAGGCTTCCAGCACTCCCAGGGACTCTTCTGACATTGACCTGGTAAGATGGGTTGAGGTCTCAAGGGGAGGTGGTATGGTCCCACAGGTCAAACGGGTTCAGAGTTCCCCTGTGTCAGGAAGGAACCTGAGTCTTGTTGTCCCCTGTGTCTGCAGGCATTAGAGAGGGGAGAGTGCCCGAGAGGGACAGCAAGTGGCCGGACTGGAGCTTTCGGTGGGAAGGAGTAAAGGAAGGGCAGGTGAACTGGCTGGCTCTGAGATCTTAAATGCCAAAGTAGCACTTGATAGATTTGAGAGGGGTGAGAACCAGGGATGGACAGCAGGTGAAGAAAGCGGTCACTGGTGGGTGGCCCTGACAGATGGTGGTAGATGACATCTCCCTTACCCTGTCCCCCATCCTAGATATGTGAGCATTTTCCTAGAATCAACACGGAGGCCTTCCCCACTTCTCCCCCGCCCCCAACATGGTTCTTGGAGAGGAGAATGGGGCCAGGAGGCAGACCTCAGTCCCAGCAGGTTGGGTTTCATTGGTGTGATTTCAGGACCAGCATATATGCAAGAATCATAGTTTCTCAGGGTTGGGAGGTGTCCATACCCCCTCTAACGTCAGCATTCCCTCTACAGCACCCTTGACCTATGGCTGTCTATACACACACACACCTCCCAAGGACAGGAAGCTCACCCATGCTTGAGACAGCCACCCCCATCTCTGGACTGCCCTTAGATTGCTTCCCTGGGAGAAAATGCAGTGGTACCCCTTTGGCTTGCCCTCTCAAGTGCTTACATGCATGGCTCCTCTGGGATAAGCTGCCTGAGATCCTTCCTTGGACTAGGCGTCTGGTCTCCTCCATATCCTGGTCATCTGGGTCTGCCTATGTCTGCCTGTCAAAGGTGTGGGCCCAGGACTGATCAGACTTCCACAGAAATCAGGTCTTCTGGTGGTAGCGGTCAGGTGGCGAGCCTAGCTTTGTCATGCATGGCCATTGGGGGAGAGAGATTATTGTAGGCAGAGGCAATCTGGAGAGACTTCCTGGAGAATGCAGGATTTAGGAACTGAGAGTTTTAGAGCTAGGAGAGCGCATGGAGTCTAACCCTCTATTTTGCATAGGTTGAGGCCCAGAGAGAGGGTGACAACCCCAGGCCACATGACACAGCAAGCTAGGGATAGGATTAGAAGCAGACTCCTAACTGCTTTGGGTCCTGCATCCCCACATATGTAGCTTGAAAAGTAAAAAAGGACATTTTTATTATATTTTTGAAGTAATACAATCACACGGTCAGAAGTAAAAACATAGACTGATAAATATGTCAACTACACTTCGATTCTTAAAATCCACTGATTTGTACGCTTACCATTTGTACATTTCACTGTATATAAATTGTACCTAAATTTTTTTTTCAGATCCCCAGGTGATGATAATTTGTAGCTAAGTTGAGAACCAATGCTTTGAGGTGGGGGGACACTCCAACATCTCTCTGCACCCCGTTTCTCATTTGAGCTCTCCATTACTCAGCATCACAGAGGTTTCTTGTGCAAACTAAGACTGTGTTTGTGCATATCCAATATTTTCACATAACACCCTACATATGGCACCTTACTGCCCAAATCCTGCACATACAGTATCTGGATCTTAAAAAAGAAAGAAAGTAACATATCATGTCTCCCTCCCTTCTGGTCCCTATCTTTCCACTTCTTATGCCCATATACCTGTCCCTATTTCTTACATATCCCTCCCGAATTTCTTTATGTAATTACAAGCAAATATGATTACAGGTAATTCCATTTTCCATTCTGTTTTTGCACAAAGGTAGCATACTACTCTATGTTCATAGTATTACGCCCCAGGCTTTTTCACCCCACAAAGTATTCTGGAATTCTTACATTTTCAGTAGGTAGGTAGCTTCCTGATGTCTTTTTGTGTCTGCATAGCAGTCTAGTGAATGGATGTAGCATGTTTTATTTAGCCAGTTCCCTGTCAATGCGTATTTAGGTTGTTTTGGTATCACAATGCTAGGATGAATAATGTCCCCCAAAGAAATCCTACGAATAGTTGGGGAAGGTGCCCCAGGTCCACAGAGCTCGGCTGTCTTCCACGTGCCAGTTGCTGGTTAATGAACAGCAAGAGACCCTGTACTATCTTGTATGAGGTCTAGGCATTCTTCCGGGTCTTTGTCTTTATGTGACCTCTCACCATTCGCTACTAAGTAGTTTGAACTTGGAACATCAGAAGAATGCTCTTTCTGCAAAGCCTCTTGCTTTCACTTTGGTAGTAGGCTGGAGGAGGGGGCAGGCAGGCCAGGGGAGCCGGGGGAGGGATGTCGTCTCACTCTGTGAGTGCAAAGGACTGGTGTAGCAGCTCCAGGGAGGCAGGCGTGGCCGGGCAGTCCCTGGAGAAAGTACGGTCGCTCAGCTATGCCAGGAGAAAGGCGACTCTCGGGCCCACGTCCCTGCCTTAGGAGGCAGGAGCTGGGCTTTCCGCCCCAACACTGGATCCCTCTTGAAACTGTTGGTTTACTTTCATTTCAGTCATGTATCTGCACAGAGGTGACGAGAAAACACAGCAACAGCCTTAGCTAGAACTCCCCAGCTTGGGGGCCATCTTTCTTCCATTTCCTCTAGGCTCTTTTCGTCATGACGTTATAATACTTGAATGGAAAAAAATAAAACATTTTAAAGCTACCAAACAACAAATTGGGCATCATGATTTTTTTTTTTTTTTTTTTTTTTTTTTAAGTGAGCCTTCTTGTCTGTGTCCTGCTTCATTAACACAGGAAGGAGGGCATCGTGGGTGGGACAGAGGCAGAGAATCCCAGGCCCACTTTCAGGGAGTTTGTTGCCCTTCTGGAAAGAGGGTCTTTCACATACCAGTGATTTGTAGATCCAGACATGAAAGGACCTTTTTAACTTTTTTAAACAATTTTTTTAATGGTGATAAAATATACGTAACAAAATTTACATAGAGGTGGAATTGCCGGATCATCTGGTAATTCTGTTTTTCATTTTTTCAGGAGTCACTATGCAATTTTCCATAGTTGGCCATGCCCTTCTTCGTTCCCACCAACAGTGCAGTGTTTCCAGTTTCTTTAAAAAAAATTTTTTTTACATTTATTTGAGAGAGAGAGAGAGAGAGAGACAGAGCACAAGCTGGGGAGGGGCAGAGAGAGAAGGAGACCCAGAATCTGAAGCAGGCTCCAGGCTCTGAGCAAGTGTTCAGCGTAGAGCCCAATGCAGGGTTCGAACCCACGAACCATGAGATCATGACCTAAGCTGAAGTCGGTCACTGAGCCACCCAGGCACCTCATGGGTTTCCAATTTCTTTACCTTCTCATCCACACTTTTTTCACTAATAGCCATCCTAATGGGTGTGACGTGGTTTAAATTTCTGACCACTACCCATTATAAAGAAATATATTTTATATCTACGGTATATATATGTACACGTGCATAACTGTAGCTAAAATGGAAGTTTTGCAAAATAAATTACCCTTGTTGCATGGGTTTTCTGTTCTATACTATTCTGCATAATTTAAAAAATGCTGGTCGTGACCCACTGGATTGCTTTCATGATTCACCAATGGGTCACAGACTATAGTCTGAAAAACACTGGTGTAGGGGCACCTGGGTGGCTCAGTCAGATAAGCGTCTGACTTCTGCTCAGGTCATGATCTCACAGTCCCTGGGTTCAAGCCCCACATCAGGCTCTGAGTTGACATTGTGGAGTCTGCTTGGGAGTCTCCCTCTCTCTCTCTGCCTCTCCTCCACTTGGGCTTCTCTCTCTCTCTCTCTCTCTCTCTCTCTCTCTCTCTCTCTCTCTCTCAAATAAATAAATAAACTTAAAAAAGTTTAAGGAGATTCTCCATTCTCTCCACTTCCCCCAGATACACTCTGATCCAGAGAGACAATTCTCCTCCCTTTATGTAAAGATGTTAAGAGAAAGAAACCCAGAGAGGGAGGGGAAAAGGAAGTCAGTCCGTTATAGCAATTGATTTGGGAGCCCACATCAAAGTGCTCGATACCAAGAAGCGCCCCACGTCGAGCTCCGGTCCCAGCACGATGGGGCCACGTGGGGCTTTCCCCCACCTGCCCCAGCCCAGGTTTGGCCAGCTAATTCCTGGGGTTCCCCTGTGAGGAAAGCCTGTCCCTGGCTTCCTGATCTTAAAGTCCAGCTTCTGACTTGTCCAGCGTGGCTGTGCTCGAGGAAGCGCCCCCTCCAGCTGGGTGTTGTTTCCTTTCCCTCACCACACGGACCACTGCAGGCGCCTGCTCACGGTCATCTCCTGGGCACACACAGACTTGGAGGCAGCAAGGGGTCAGGATTGCAGGCAGGAGTGGCAGAGTGACACTTCCCAGGTCACTCGTCACTTATTTTCAGTGAACTGCCCTGCGGATGCTTCCGTTTCACACAGTATAGAGAAAAGCGGTGTGGGGGGATGTAAGAGAGACAGTGACCAGGAAAGAGAACCACCAGTTCAAAGACACTACACTCAAACCCTGGTCCAGACCCTCATTAGGTATATGACCTTGGGAAATCAGTCACTTCACCTCTGTGCCTCCTACCCTTCTCTGTAGATTGGCAATAATCACAGGATGGTCCCTATTTCGTTATTTTAACTATAATTGTTTTTATTGTGGTAAAATTCATCTAGGAAAATTCCCTGTTTTAACCATTTTCGAGTATACAGTTCAGTGACATTGCACCCTCCAAATCTTGTACAGCTAGTGCTCGCTTCGGCAGCACATACACAAATCTTGTACAGCCACCCCACCCATCTAGTTCCCAAATATTCCCATTACCCCGAAAGGAAACCTTGTCCCCATGTCGCGGCCACTCCACATCTGCCCCGCCCCCACCCCCACTCCAGCTTCCAGTCTGCTTTCTGTCTCTATGCGCTCAGCTCTTGTGGATATTTCATATAAATGGGGCCGTACAACATGTATTCTTTTGTGGCTGGCTTCTTTTCACTTAGTGTAATGTGTTCAAAGTTCATCCATGTTGATGTACGGAACTTCATGCCTTTAGAAAAAAATTTTTTAACGTTTATTTATTTTTGAGAGAGTGAGAAAGCATGAGCCGGGGAGGGGCAGATAAAGGGGGAGACACAGAATCCAAAGCAGGCTCCAGGCTCCGAGCTGTCAGCACAGAGCCCGACGCGGGGCTCAAACTCACAACTGTGAGATCATGACCTGAGCTGAGCAAAGTCTGACACTTAACCGACAGAGCCACCCAGGTGCCCCGACTTCATGTCTTTTTATGGCTGGATAAAATTCCACTGTATGACTGTCCGACATTTGGGCTGTTTAGACATTTGGCTGATGTCTCAGAGGCTGGTAGACCTTTGGGTTGTGTGCACCTTTTGGCTGTCGTGAATAGGGCTGGTGCGAACATTTGTGTGCAGGTTTCTGTTTGAACATCTGTTTTCAGTCCTTTGGGTACATGCCTAGGAGAAGACTTGTTGGATCATATGGGAATTCTGTGTTTAACTTTTTGAAGAACCAGCCCAAGTCCGTTTTGGGGTGGGTTTATGTATAGTTAGCACTATGCCTGGCTCAGAGTGGCAATAAAAACTGTATTTAGCATCAATATCATCGGTGGCACTTACTAAGTGCTGGGTGCTCTTCTAGGCACTTTACTTGTGGTAACACATTTCATCCACGGTATCCTGTGAGACAGATATTAATATTATTCCCATTTCACAGAGGGGGACTGAGGGCTGAGGGGTGTGTAATTGTTCTGACCCAGGGGGAGTTAAGGCCCAGGGGCAGAGTGAAGGTCACAGGGAGGTTCCCTGGAAGGGTTTCAGCTCAGTGGAAGGGTGTCCTCACTGTTACAGCTCTGCAGCTGTAGAGGAATCGCTGCCACCAGGAGCGAGCGCTTTGTTAACCCGGAGCTAGCTGTCGAGCAAACCTTTAGGCGCTGTTGGTTCCGTGTAATCTCAGCAGTCACCTTCTGGCTCTGTTAGGATGCACAGGAATTGAAGTGCCCCTAGATGCCAGCACCTCAGGGTCAGAAGGAGGGTGTGAGGAGGACTCCTGGTCCCCGGGGGGCTCTGGACAGCCTGCACCTGTGGCTGGCTGAGGCCCTGGGGATTGGGCTGACCCCAGGCCTGGAGTGTCAGCCCTGGGCCTGCCACCCGCTCATTTCTGTCTCTCTTATTTCCGGACTTCGCAGCCAGAGGAGATGCAGAGGGCCCGGGCACAGGCCCCAGGGCCAGCTGAGACCCCAGTCATGGCTTTGGTACAGTCGGTGCCCGGGGTACACCCGGTGCCGATACATGCCTACTCCATCAAAGACGCCTCCTGCAGAGAGGTAAGGTTCTCCCTGCCCCCTGACTCTGCACCTGGAGGCCCAGATCCCACCAGGCAGTCAGGTTCCCACCTGAGAAGCCAGGCCTTAGTCAGCACCTACGCTGTTCTCTCCCTTGCTCCTGGCTGCCCTGCCAGGAAGCTCCCCTGTAAGCGTGAGCCACTCCAGGGCAGGCAGAGGCCAGCAGAGTCAGTGGTCAGCAGACGGCCAGTGTGCGTGGCAGCCCAGGGGTCTTCCTATGTGGAGAGAGACACGATCTGCGTGGCAGAGACCAGAGGCAACAGCAGGAGCAAAGGGGGCGGGCCACAGGTCCCTGCCACCCAGGTTCACATCTCTGCCCACCACCCCAGCACCCCTGAAGGCTGCTAACCCGGCCTTGTGACTCCCTACCGCATAGGAGGTCTGCAGCCCAGTCACTCCCCAGAAGAGGAAGTCCTGCCAGACCGAGTGCCCCAGGAAGGCTATCAAGATGGAGTCTGAGGAGGAGAAGGAGACACGGCTGGCCCGGAGCTCCCCCGAGCAACCCAGGCCCAGCACCTCCAAGGCAGTCTCACCACCCCACCTGGATGGGCCCTGCAGCCCTGAAAGCCCCATCATCGGAAACGAGGTCTTCCCGCCCAACAGCAACCACGTGACCGGCGAGCCTAGGGAGGCAGGTAAGGAAGTGGGTGGGCAGCGGAGGCTGAGGCCTACGTGCTGTCCTCCAGGGGCTGGGTAGGGTGGGACCCTTCCCCCAAATCCTCACCCCACCCAGGGAGCCCAAAGCCAACAGCATCCCCTGTGTGTCCTGCTCTCAGCTGCCACCAGATGGGGCAGGGAAAGCCCATGGTTTTCCTGGGGGATAAGATTAGATACAGTTTACCGTGTGATTTGCTGGGATTCCAGTGTGGGGACTGTAAGAGGCTAAAACCCACAGTCTGTAGCCCCTTCCCCGAACGCACCCATACAGCGCCCAGCACTGTGCCTCTGCACAAGGTGGGTCTCGCCAGGCAGTGTCTGTTGGTGAGTGCCTGGCATGCTCCCAGAGAGACCTTGGGTCAAGTCCACACCCATCACTTCCCAAATTTGTCTGCAAAGGCCACCTGGCTAAAGTACGTCATTTGTCCTAGATACCTTTTATGGACACCACCAAACTGGGAGTTCTTGGGCATGAGTTGAGGCCAACTGATAGAATTCTGGAATGGTCAAGACAGTTCTTCCTAGATCTGCTTCACCCAGAGGCCCCCTTTGTTTTCATTCTAGGTCTCAGACTGAGCCCTGATCCTGCTTGCACACTGAGCCCTGACCGACATTCCTTGCTCACAATGCTATTGGTAATCAAAAGGTTTTGATTAACCAAATATAAAGTAGCTTTTAATTCAAACATCTCAGCTCATGAGACAGAATTGGAAAAAACCAATGTGCTTCTTTAGGATTGCAAAACAAACCAGGTGCTTTTTTGCCAAGCTGCCTGTGTAGGGAACAGATTCTGAATTCAGGACCAATAACTGAATTAAGTATTCACGTACAGGGCACAGTGGGCAGTGACGGAAAGTCTCTTTGAATAAACAGATCCATACTAGCACATTTGGTGAATGTTCACATCCCCCTCTATAGGGCACACATCGCCCACCCCATCCACTGGCCCACAGGGATTCTCACAGAACACCTGGGCCCCACTGAGTGGGCATCTTGGCAGGGCCTAATTCTGTCTCCTCTGCCCTGTTTCAGAGGAACGCGTCGTGGTGATCAGCAGCTCGGAAGACTCAGATGCCGAAAACTCGGTGAGTGGTCCAGAAGTTCAGCCCTGGACTCCTGCCTCCCCCCATTCTGGGTCCCAGGAGACCCAGCCGCAGCAGGTGACTCTTAGACTTGCCCTGCGCCTGGGGAGTTTTCCAGCGAGGCAGTGAGTTCTGTGCTGTCCTGAGGACAGTCTCCAAATGCCAGCTGCGGGCCTGAACCAGCCCAGCCCTCCCTCTATACCGGGGCAGGAGCCGTCAGTAACCATATACTCTTCTGAAATGCTGAGAGAGTGCTTCCTTCCAGAGCCCTGTCCCTCTTCTGAACTAGCCAATGCCTTTGTCTGGAGCTTCCTTATGTTTTCTCTGACCTCTAAGTCCTCAATGAGGAGCGGGGGCAAGGACCCATTCCCCAGTTAATCGCAGCCAGTGAGGGTCAGTGCAGGGGTGTGAGGGCACGGGCAGCACCGTACAGGGCCCAAACAGGCAAGCGTTCACTCGATAAGAAAGGACTTTAAAGGCATCCCACAATGGAACGAGTACCTTTGTGGATTGCACCCTTCTGTCCCTGGAGGTTGGTTAATGGAGGTGGGGAAAGGGGGGTTGAACAGAGGGAAAGGTTGGACTGGGTGCCTCTGAGGTCCCTTCCGGCCCTCAGTCTGAGGTTCTGTATTGGAAAGTGCATGGAGCGCATGGAGACCGCTGCACAACACTCCTCGCCAGCCCACCCCCTGCCAAGAGCACCAGGAGCATACCACCCCTGCCGGCCCCCCCGCCTGCCCCATGGCGCATGCCGCCCCCCGGCTTGGTCTCCCCAACATCCCGCCGAACAACCTGCAGTCCCTGAAGCCGATCCTCACAGCCAGCCCACCAGTCACCGGGAGGACACTGCCGTCCGCAGCCGCCGCGGGACTAGCTTCCTGTCGCGTAGAGCACAGAGTACCCCCCGTCTTCACCGCGCCTTCCATTTGCCCCTCAAAGTGTATTATAACCCCATGTGGACGTGTCCTCCCCCCGCAGTCCAGGCCACCACCCCTGCTGCCACAGGGCCTCCCAGCCATCCTGCCGATCCCCAGGAGAGTCCCTGCCACCTCCAGAGGGCCATCAGTCAACGCGGCCGGGCACGGGGAGCAATGCGCTCCCTCAGCCGCTCCTTCCGGGGCTCCCCCCACATAGCCCAGTGGCTCAACAGCTTCTTTGCCGTTCCTCTCTCTGTGGCTTCCCAGCTTGACACCTCTCTCAGGAAGGGTGGGGGGAGGCAGAGCACCCCAGACTCTTAGGGCAGGATCTCCCCATGGGAATTCTGACACCGCCCCCGTGGAGAACCCCGTCCAGGACCTCTGGAGGTCCCTCCAATTGCATTCCCAGCCCCCTGCCCTCGAGTTCTTCCCCCTACCCCCCACCAGCCTGGCCCCCCTCAGACAGGCCTCTGAGAACCCCTAGCACCTCCCTCTTCTGTAGCTGGTGGCCACCGTCCTCCTGGAACCGCGTGGCCACTCGCTCACTTGGCTCCTGCTCCCCGGCCCTCCTGCACCCCACCACCCAGCCTGGCCCATTCGCTGAAGGCCCTGCACACAGTAGGCATTCTGTGCATCGTGGTCAAGGAGCGGACCAAGGAAGGAGCGGCTGCACAGACACGTCAGGGAGACGTAAGCCCTCTTCACCTGAAAGGGCATGATTGAGATACAGGCTGCCCGCTCCTCACATCCCCAGGCCTCTTTGCCCCAAAATAGGAAGCTTTTATCTCCCTTTGCCCCTCCAACTGCCCCATCCCACCACCCCGAGGCTTTCCGCTGGGCCTCTGCCAGGACCTAAGCCCATGAGGGCAGGGAATGTGTCGATCCCAGGACCTGGCAGATACGGCTGCTCAATAAATATTTGTTGAAAGATTGCCCTGGCAACCCCTTCTTCCATGACCATCACATTCCCTGCTGGACTTAGCTCTTCTCTGCAGGCGGTTTTGTGTCCTCCCTGCACTGAAACTTGGTTCTCTGGTGGAGTTACCATGTCCCCTCTTTCCAACGCCCTGTGAGCATCAGAGTGGGGAGGCGGGTCAAGGCCTTCTGTGCTTCCTGGACTGTGTCGGTCCCACCATCTAGTCAGGTTCTCTGCGCCTTTCTTGAGGTGAACCCCACTTTCCCCAGATCATTTCACACCTCCTCTTGCCTCCCCCCACACAGGGGAGGCTCCAGCACCCGCCTCCCAGGTGGCCTCTCTTTAGCCAGGTCCAGCCTTCTTTCTGGGGGACTTCAACATCCAGCACCCTGGCCTCTCTGGGGTCTTTGCCCCACCCCACTGCAGCCGCCAGCCCCACGGCCACCCCCTGGACCTCACCATACTGAAAGCTGGCCCGCAGGGACTCTGGCCACAGCTTCCTGCCCCTTGAGCTCACCGGTACTTCGAGGACCCCTGCCCTCCCTGTTCCAGCTCCCTGTAGTAGCCCCAGCCACCCCTCCTCACCCTCCTCTCAGGTCTCTGTTCCCTTCCACCTTGTTCTTCCAGCTGCAGCCCATCTTTATGGTCTCAGCCTTGCCCATGGCCTCAGTTAGCGCCCACAGGCTGCTGGTGCCTGGCGCTCACTCCTGCTGCCAGACCAGGATAGCCAGTGGCCCTCCGACGCCTGCACTCAGGTGTCCCGTAGATCACTCATCTCTCTTCCTCTCCGTTAAGTCACACCGTCTGCCCGGCTACAGAAACCAAGGCCCCCAGAGCTGCCCTGGATGCCCCTCTTTCGATTATTCTTCACCGCCAGTCAACATTTCAGTCTTCCCTTTAAGCCATGTTCTAAATTCCTCTGAAATCTGGGCACTTCTTTCCATCCCCTAAACCTCATCAAACAAAACTGACCCTGGGTCAGTAGCAGTAGCATCAAACAAAACTGACCCTGGGTAGCAGTCTGGGATGGAAAGCTCGAGAAAGGATCGGAATGCCAGTAGTCTCACCAGACTTCACGACAGTTGGGCGCAGAAACTGAAACCAGCACTGCTGGGGCTGGGGGGCGGGGTGTCAGTCTGATCCTCAGCTGTCAGTAGGGGGCCGCCAGGTTGTGTCTGAATTATTCCAGGAAGGAGGGAGTGTGTTTCAGGTGGTGAAGAGTTAAAACAATTAGAAGCACAGCTGCTCACCTGTGGAGACCAGGTCCGGAGTGGGGAGGGCCAGAGGACCACTGCTTTTGTGTTGGTATTCTTCAGTTCTTCAGACACACTTTCTTTTTTTTAAGTTTATGTACTTATTTGGAGAGAGAAAGAGAGCACAAGCAGGTGAGGGGCAGAGAAGGGCAGACGGAACCCCAAGCAGGTTCCAGGCCATCAGTGCAGAGCCCGACGCGGGGCTGGAACTCACAAACCGTGAGATCACGGCCTGAGCCGAGATCAAGAGTCAGGTGCTTAACCAACTGAGCCACCCAAGTGCCTCCAGACACACATTTTTTAAATTAACCATCATGTGTCCCAAGCTTTAAAAAACACCTATGCAAAAACAAAACAAATTAGGTCCCCTCCATGCGTTTCTCACCCACCTTCTGTGCTCCCTTCCAGACCCCTGGCACTCCCAGAGTACCCGCAGCGGCTTGGGTGGGGAGCAGGGCGACATCCGCAAGGTGCTCCGGGCTCCCACATACCCGTGTCCTCTCCTGTCCGTGGCCTTCATCCCACCTCCCGTGTGTGGAAGTTGGCCTATGAAAAGAGCACATTTTCCAAGTGTCCCAGACTGCAGCTAGACACGCCTGGAGGCTCTGGTGCAGACCTGGCAAGGTGGGCAAGGCTCCAGGAGAGACGGCTGGTGCGGGAAGAGTGGTCTGTAAGAGCCCCTGCTGCTGCCGGAAGCGGTGGGGGTGCCACTGTTGGGTGGCGGGGCAAGACCCAGGCCTGATGGTGGAGGCCTGGGGTGAGGACTATCCTAGGAAATGAGGGTGGGTCAGCAGTGCCTCTGCCCTGGGCCCTGGGTTAGGGTCCAAGGCAGGAAAAGATAGGTGCTCTCAGCTACTCTTGTGACAGAGGACTCGCCCCACTATCCGGCGGTAGCAAGACCAAGAGGAAGCAGGAGGGGACAGTCCCTGACTGCAGTGGCAGTGGTGACCAGCAGTAGGAGGAGGGGCCCGTGGGAAACGACCGATCCAGGGGAGGGGCTGGGATGCTGGTGAGTGTGTGTAACAGAACATGGGAGCCCTGTCCCCCAAGGGCCTGGCGCAGGGGGCAGCAGGGGCCATAGGCTAGCTAACAGGATGGTCCGGCTCACGGACACGCATGAGGTACCGCGGGGCTTCCGGACGTTGCAAGAGCTGGGATTTTGTGTCTGCAAAAAAGGGCAATCTGTGTGTGTTGCCAAACTGACCCCAGCTGTTGTTTAAGAGTGGGTGCTTAGGAAGTCCCTCGGGAACTTGGGGACTCTTGATAAGAATTGATGTCGGGCACTGCAGAGACAACTTCAGGCGACTGGATGCCAAATATCAGAGTTCAGCTCCTGAGTGGCCGATGCCCAAACATGGAGTTAATCAGTAGGACAGTAGTTCTCTACCCTGGCTGTGCACTGGAATCTTGCGGGGTTGAGGGGGGGGGGTGGTTACCAACGACAGATTCCTGGGTGTCACTCCCCCTGCCCCAGAGATTGTAATTGAACTGGTCTGGGGTGCAACCTGGGCATCTGGATTTTTTGAGGCTGCTAATGCCCAGCCAAAAAAGAGAGAACCACCGGATGGGGGGACTCAGTTGTATATCTGTCATCTGTGTGTATCAGCCTTGAATGGGGGTGCCCTGTACATACTGGGATATGATCCGGGGGGGGGGGGGGGGGGGGGTGAGGCGGTGCTGGATCTTCCCAGAGAGACCTAGACTTGGGGAAGGTGATTAAAATGTCAAGCCAGCCGTATGGGTGTGCTTGGTACGGCCATGCAGCCTGCCGCGTGGAGTGTGGAAGTGGAATGCCCTTGCCCTGCTAAGTGGATCTGTGTTGAATCCAAGTGAACTAAAGCTCACAAGCCAGATTGCACGTGTATCCTAGTTACATGTGGGTCCTGAGAAACTCCCAGGTCCCCTGTGGCTCGGTCTGAGCACACTTTTGCAGTCAAAGAAGTCCATTAACCAAGTATAATAAAGAAATGAATCCTGGGGCTCAGTCGGTTGGTTAAGCGGACGACTTTGGCTCAGGTCACAATCTCACAGTTTGTGAGTTCAAGCCCCTCCTCGGGCTCTGTGTTGACAGCTCAGAGCCTGGAGCCTGCTTCAGATTCTGTGTCTCCCTCTCTGCCCCACCCCCGCTCATGCTCTGTCTCTCTCTCTCTCTCTCTCTCTCTCTCTCTCTCTCTCTCAAAAATAAACATTTAAAAAAAAGAGAGAAATGAATCCTATTATTTACTTGCATCTTTTAAAGAGTATTAAAGTGAGTTCTACTCCTCCAGCTCTTAGCAGAACATCTTCAATTCCTCTTCCTCTTTTTTTCACCTCCCATTGTGTCCGCTCCCTACTTCCTTGGAGCTTTCCCCACTTTTCACTTTCCAGGCCGAGCACACGGGCTCCAGTCTTCCCCACTCCATTGCCTTCTGCCACCATTCCTTTTCCCTTCCCAGGACATCTCAAGCCTTTTCCAGTAAAAGGCCCTTGCCTGGCTTGGGCCCGGGTCTCTGTGCCTCTCCGTCTACACTCTCCGCCCACACACTCGCCCAGCGGGCAGCGCTATGGGCATTGGAACATAGGGCTTCGGGCAGTGAGCAGGGGGCAGAAAGCCTTCCTGCCCCAGAGCCTCTCATGCTGATTGCCCTTTTGCCAAACCTGGGTCTTGAGAAGAGTCCTTTTTAAGCATGCGGGCACTTCCTGGCCCCGTTGCTGGGACGTAAGGCAGGGAGAGGGAGTGGGGTTTACAGCTGGCTGGAGTTGAGTGGAAGGCGTGCTGGCAAGATCATCTCCGTGCAGTAGCCCCAAGGGTGAGGAAGGATCAGAAAGGAAGAGGAGTCAGAGCTGGAAGTTCCAGCCTTCTCTCCATTGACAAGCTCAGCAGGAAGGGGGTGTCCTTTTATCAAGGGAGCCACCAAGTTGTTCAGTAAGTTCAGGACAAAAGACATTCTGGCACTATAAGAGAAAATGACCCCAGGGCAATGGGAGGGCGTAAAAATGAGATTCTGATGGCCGTCATAAATGACCCTGGTTGGGGCTCCTGGGTGGCTCAGTTGGTTGAACAACTGACTCTTGATTTTGGCTCAGGTCGTGATCTCACAGTTGCAGGATCGAGCCCCACAATAGGGCTCCACGTTGAGCTGAGTGTCGAGCCTTCTTGGGATTCTCTCTCTCCCTCTCTCTGCCCCTTCCCCGCTCACACTCTCTGTCTCTCTCAAAAGAAGTAAATAAACTTTAAAAAAATAAACAACCTGGTATGGAAATGGCGCTAGCCCAAAGATGCAGCTGTGTTGCTGTCCCGGGAGCTCAAGTCTTGAAAGAAGATATCCAAAGAGGTGACCAAGGCTCTAAGGCCTGAGAAGACATTCCAGAAGGAAGGAGGCAGGCGGAAGAACTCAGGGCCACTGCACGGGCTCTTGCAGTCATGCTGGGAGCCAAAAGAGGAAGGAAGATGAGACAGCTCCGGGTGCCGTGTCGGTGGGGACAGAGAGGCCTCAGCCAAAGGGACAGCTCTTCAGTCTGGGGGAGGACACAGCAAGGAGAGCCCAGCTCTTTCCACCACCCCAGGTGCCAGGGCAATGTCTGGAAGGTTGAAGATAAAAACCAGCTGGGTTTTCCCTCAAGGAAAGAAGGTGGAGTATCTGGTCTAGCAACTTCGAGGAAGATTCCTGGAGAAGGTTCCTCACAGGGAGGAAAGGGAGCTGCCACAGTGAGACAGAAGATGCAGAGCAACCCTTGCAAAATAAACCTTCGATGCGTGGCCAATCGAGGATCCAGATATGCGAGGCGTTTGACGAAGACTTTTATTGGGACCGTATGTATAGAATCCCCGAACTCCAGGCTTCTCTAAGCAAGACCAGCTCTAGACGGATTCCTAGTGAATGTCTTTCTCTATCAGTGACCGGGAGGAAGTTGGTGAGCCTGGGGTAGGGCTATGAAAAGCCAATGAAGTGAAAATCGGCCACTCCTGGGGAAAACCAGCACATTTTACCTGTGGCTAGTAAGGACTTTGCTCTTGGCTGAAGTTTTGTTAAAATGTTTCACCTGGTGAATAAAAGGGCCAAGGCCCATGCTTATTACCTGCCGAGCCAAGGACATTAGCCAGAGGCCAGCGTTCATCCTTGGAGGCTTCAGATAGCCCCGGGTGAGGCAGTCTGTAAGTAGGAAAGACCCGAGGGCTGCTCTGGACTCTGTCCCAGCAGTACCCCCAGCTGGCCGTGTGATGTTGGCCACGTCCTTTCCCCCTGGTCTCTGGCTCACGTCCACAGGTGGCATTCACAGGAAGTTCTGAGCAGGCCTCCCGAGACATCGGCTGGCTTTGGCAGCTTTGCAGATGATGAGCCTCTACCGCCCTCTGTAGCCGCAGCCCCTTGGGGCTCACGGAGACAGAGCCCTTCCCCCACCCTGAGGCCTTTCAGATTTTTTGCCTTGGTGCTGGTGAGAACAGGGCCTTGGGTGCCCAGGCTAGAGGAGCCCCGGGCCTGAGGCTTCCCTAAGCAGCCGGCTCCTGGATGCTAAATGACAGAGGGCCTCCAGGCTTCGTGTGTCCACCCAGATGTGGCATTCCTGAGGCGAGCGGTCCCCCTAAGACACTGGAGCCTTGGCTGGCTATGGGGACAAGAAGAGCCAAGCTCCTGGCCCCTTCCAGAGAAACCTCAGGTTTGAGATGAGGCTCCTTCCTCCCGTCCCAAGAAGTGTTTCTTCTGAGTCTGTTCAGAGAGAGGGAGCAGCAGACCCCTCCGGCCCTGCCCACCAGAGCACTGGCCCCTTCCCTGAGCTTCCAGACCCGGCGCTATGCGCCCATGTGCACACTCACACATGCTCACATTCCCACACACCTGTCAACACAGGTTCATAAATTCACACCCAATGTGCACACACACATTTGGCATTTGCATTCATTCCCATGCTCGTGCTTTCGCACACACTCGTCTGCGTGATCTCAGCCTTTCACCCCTACTCACAAACGTGTGGTTCCCACACGGCCCTCACATGTGCACATGCACACTGACATCCATTCATACGCACACATCCTCGTGCACACGCACTTGCTTAGACGGATATACACCTTCCCCTTCCCTCTCTCCCGCATGTGCGTGCGGATGCCCCCCCCCCCCACCATACCAGCTTGCCCCTGTTCCCACGTTCACATCATACACGCACACCGGCCCGTGGGCACATGCTCACCTTGCCAACACGCCCCCCTCTCGCCCTCCGGGCCCCTGACCTGTTGGTTTCTCTGTGTTGCAGTCCTCCCGGGAGCTGGACGACAGCAGCAGCGAGTCCAGTGACCTCCAACTGGAGGGTCCCAGCTCTTTGAGGGTCCTGGATGAGAGCCTCGCCGACCCCCAAGCAGAAGACAGGCCCCTGGTTTTCTTTGACCTCAAGATTGACAGTGAAAGTGGGTTCTCCAGTGGCCACCCCCACCCCTTTCTAGCTTAGTCTCTGAGCCCCCGAAGTAGGTGCAGGCAGAGCTATGTTCTGGGCCCGGGAGAGCCCAGAGCTCTGGCCAATGACTGCAGCCAGAGAGCAGGCAGTCCCTGAGTCCCAGCCTCCCCTGGGACTCCAGGTGTACCACTTGGTTGTCTGAATAAGGACTTCCAGGGCCTGAAGGCATGAGGCAGGTGCATCCGTGAGCTCACCCCTGACCAGTGCTTCTCTAGAGACCTTTGGCAACACACTTGTAAACAGAACACGATGTGGGAAGTCACTGCTAGGAGGCCAGTGATCCAAGCAAGGCCTTAAGCTGCAGAATTCTGAGTACAGAGCTCATTCCACAGGGAGGCCGACAAAGCCCAGGTCACGGAGAAAGATGACCCCTTCTCCCAGAAGCCCCTCAACTCTCCACGGTGCTGACCCTGGCCTCGCAATGCCCTTCCCTGAACCAGAAGGCTCCGGCCTGCCCTGTGGCACAGACCCAGCATGGGGCCAGCCCAGCCAGACAGAAGTAGTGGGTTTCCCTAGGACAGGGGAGTCCTTCCCAGACCTCACAGGGCAGCTGTGAGCCATGTTCTGAGTGGAGTAGTTTGGGCAGGTGTGCTGTCTGCCTGGGCTGGGAATCTCGGCTCAGTGACGATGGGATTGGAGGCTGGGGCAGGGGGGAGAGGATGCGGTGGAAACAACAAAGGGTCCCGAGTGTAGGCGGGTAAGGCTAACAGAAGCCGGACAGGAGGGACCTGGATCTAAACTGTTTGGCAAACTCTGGGGCTGGGGACAGGGGCAGGGGGGCAGGGGGGAGCTGGACTCCCACCAGGTGAGTAGGGGGTGTTTGGAAAGCAGCCCGCCCTCCCCTTCTGACCCCTGTCCCCTTTGGAGCCAGCATAGAGCTGCATTTGGAGGCTGACGCTTGGGTCCTGCCAGCAGGCCCCGAGGTGGGGTCCTAGAGCTTCTACTGCTCCCTCCCTGGGCCCCCCACCCCGCCCCTGGGGCCTCACCTTGCCCTTCTCTCCTGCCCAGCCCAGAAGATTAGCCAGCTGGCAGCCGTGAACCGGGAGAGTGAGTTCCGCGTGCTCATCCAGCCCGAGGCCTTCTTCAGCATCTACTCCAAGGCCGTCTCCCTGGAGGTAGGGCTGCAGCACTTCCTTGGCTTCCTGGGCTCCATGCGCCGCCCCATCTTGGCCTGCTACAAGCTGTGGGGGCCCGGCCTCCCCAACTTCTTCCGGGCCCTGGAGGACATGAACAGGCTGTGGGAGTTTCAGGAGGTCATCTCGGGCTTCCTGGCCGCTCTGCCCCTCATCCGGGAGCGCGTGCCCAGGGCCAGCAGCTTCAAACTCAAGAGTCTGGCCAAGACCTACCTGGCGAGAAACATGAGCGAACGCAGCGCCCTGGCCGCCGTGCTGGCCATGCGAGACCTGTGCCGCCTCCTCGAGGTCTCCCCGGGCCCCCAGCTGGCCCAGCACGTCTACTCCTTCAGCAGCCTGCAGTGCTTTGCGTCCCTGCAGCCCCTGGTGCAGGCGGCCGCCCTGCTCCGGGCCGAGGCCCGCCTCTTGGCCCTCCACAACGTGAGCTTCACCGAGCTGCTGACCGCACACCGCCGTGACCCAGAGCGGGGCTTGAAGAAGTACAGCCGCTACCTGAGCCTGCAGACCACCTCGTCACCCCCCATGCAGCGCGCTGTCAACCTGCAGGCTCTGAGCAGCTACTTCAAAGGCCTGTCGGAGGAGGCCGCCGTGGCACGGGCAGAAGGCATCGCTGGCCACAGCTTGGCAGAAAAGGCGCCCCAGCAGAGCTGAGAGGAGGCGATGACTGGCTTGGAATCTCAGGGGGCGCCGAGAGGGATGAGGCCTGCCTGAGCAGGCCCCACCCATGACCGCATTTCCAGGCCCTGGGCCCCAGTACGCAGTTGTCATTTGGTCCAGAATCAGTTCTCTCGGACCAAATTCCCCTTCTCGAAAAGCCCCACAGAGAAGGTTCTAAGTCCAAGTCCTAATCCCCCAGGGGCCACCAAATCCCCATTCCGGCTTTGGGAGCACCAGTGAGTGGGTTGGTTCACCAGACACCTGGCCCCTCTCCTCCAGGAGCCAAAACCAAGGAGGTTTTACGTGAAGAAGGCCCCCAGCCACCCAACTCGCCACCTCCACGAGTGTCCCTGCAGTTCCTCCCTGACCCCGGCCACTGCCCTGGGGGACCTGCCAACAGCCCCCATGGACACTGCCTGCCGGCGACACCCCACAGGCGCCCAAAGTGCCTCTCAACCAAACCGCCATCATGAGTTTGGGTTTTCCCACCACCTGCCTGTCTGAAGGCCGGCTCCCTGGTCACTTCTCCTTTGGGGATAAAAATGCATTTTCATCCCCACGGGGCCTTGTGTCTGCAGAGACAGAATCTGCCGCCCCATGTCTGTCCCACCTTCCAGAGTCTGACCCTTCCAAGCTTGCTTCTTGCTTTCTGGCCACCCAGACGCCTCTCCTTTACTCGGGCTTTTCTCTTTGGTCCTCAGGCCATCAGCCCCTCTCAGTGTGGCTTTTGCTCTCTCTGTACCGCCCCCCTCAGCCCCATTAGGAATGTCCTCTAGCCCAGGGCTGCCTGCCACACACACCAGGAGCCCTCAGCGTTGGCATCCCCTGAGAGTCGCTACGCCAGACCTCTGGGATCAGCATCTCTTAGGCGGGCCCCGCAAGCTGTTTTAGCACGTTCTCCAACTGGTTCTGATGCCCGCTAAGAACCAGTGCTCTGATAGACTGCTTCCCGAAAGAGCAGCAGAGAAAGTCCTGGCCCCGACTGGGCACGTTGACTGTGACCTAGGAAATGACCCCTGGTGTCTCCACTGTAAAATGGGCCAATTGGCCCAGATGGGCTCAGAGCTCCCATTCCAGTTCCTCCATTCTGGGACTTTAGGCATGGACGGCAGCCACCGAGCCAGTGGACAAGATGGTTTTCAACCTAAACCCTAGCTCTCAGCCCTAACCTAAGCTAAGGTCCTCAATCTGTGGTCACACCAGAGGGCAGCAGCAGAACACAGCAAGGTCAGGGCCTTCCCTCTGACTAGCAGAACCACTGTCCCTCCCCATCTCCTCTCCCTTCCCCCTCCCTTGGCTCCCGCCGCTGGGCCACAGCCCAGGGTCTCCTGCCCCTATTGCCTGAGCTTTCACAGGAGTGAAGTCTGTGTGCCCACACCTCAGCCCCCGTCCGCTGGGTGCCCTGGAGATAGATCCACGAAGGGATTACATGGGAACCAGCTACCACAGTGGGAGTGTCGACTCTAACCGTGAGCTTTGACGTGTTTAAAATAGCATTCGAGTGTAAAGCGAGTGCGGGCTCAAAAGCTGTGGGAACAGGCTGATGGGTGAGGGGGAGAGGAGGCTGGGCCCCAGCCTGGCTGTGCTGACCATCCTGGCAATTGCAAGGCAGCCCTTGGGCCGCCACTCGTATTTTCTTCCCTCAGCCTCCCCCCGAACGAGGCAGTGCCCGCTGGTTTACACCCCTCCCGTGCTTGCCGTCCGCAGATGTAGTTGACCACAGGTTTTATAACAAAGGGCTCTTCTGCCCTCTCTCCATTTATGCAGCCTTTAATAAAGATGTGAATGCTCAAAGTCTGAGGCACCAAACTCTGCTCAGCCCACCCGGGAGCCACTGAGCAGCTTCTTGTCTGTGTTAAAGCAGGGCGGGGAGCGGGGGTTGGGGGGTGGGAGGTTCCCGAACATGGGGGAGTTGCACTTTGTGAAGTCCTGTCAGGGCTTAGCAGAGCCCAGAGCTCCTTGTCGCTCACATCTGTGAGCCCCTCCCCACCCCCATTCCAAAAGAGAAGACCCAGGGTGGGCCCGTCAGGGATCCTCTCCCAAAAGGAGAGGCACATGGAGGAAAAGAGGCGCCAGTTTCAAGAATCACCCTCTAGAGGGAGTCAGGAGCCAGAGACCAGCATCTGTAAGAACGTCACCTCTGCCCCCTGCCGGGTAATCTCACACCCCTGTTTGTGTCCCCAGAGTCACAGGTGGTAAAACCCTTAACAAGAGGGAGGGGAGCCCAGGATGTTAGCAATGGGTAATTAATGTGTCGCTGTCCGGGCTGTCTTGTCTGGGGTGTCCCAAATGGAATCCACGTTAGTACCTGCAGGGGTTCCCACGGCACAGGCCATCACCCGTAACCCCACCTACCTGGCCCAGTGACCAGATTCCAGCCCTGGAGTCTTAGCTTCTAAGAGCAGGTCCACATGTGTCCCCTGTGCTTCATCTTTGAATGCTATCTCAGATTCATCCATGTCAACTAACCATGAACTTGCTGGGCTGGAAGTCAGGGCACTCACTGAGTTTTCAATTCTCACTCCATAACCTCTGACTGGTCTGGTATGTCAAACTCACTGAGGCTTGGGCTCCAACTCTATCCAATGGGACAATACAGATCATTTTTACCTCACAGGCGCTTGCATGAACCAATGAGAGAATGTGCAAATAGCTTTTTAATATGTGAAGAACCACACAGGGACACCTGGGTGGCTCAGTCGGTTGAGCGTCCGACTTCGGCTCAGGTCATGATCTCACAGTTCATGGGCTCACGCCCCGCGTCGGGCTCTGTGCTGACAGCTCAGAGCCTGGAGCCTGCTTCGGATTCTGCATCTCCCTCTCTCTCTGCCCCTCCCCACCTCAAGAAGAAATAAACCTCAAAAACAATGTCATATGTGAAGAACCACACAAATATAAGATCTTATTTTACAGACAACCAAGATGACAGCTTTACTGCTTCGTGAGTTATAAAAATGAACAGATATTAGATCTTAGCAAAAAAATATACATGGGCTTGGCTTCAGGCAATACAGAACAAGATCTGGGACAGAGCAGACAATTGTGGGGGGGTCCTAGGGTCCAAGGTAGTCAGGGGAGTCCACCTTGCAGTGGCTGACAAGTGGGTGGCTCTGTGTCCCCAACACAGCCAAATGGGGGATTTCAACCACACACACCTGAAGCAGAGAAACCAGCTCAGCCATGGCCAGTCCTGCCTGCTCCAGGGCCTCCTTCTGAGATCCAAGGGCTCACACTCCCAGGAACATCATCACTCAGAAATCTGCTTGTGTGTGTATATATATACATATATATACACACACACACACACACACACACACATACATATATTATATATATGTATTATATATGTATTATATATTATATAATATACATGTATTATATATTATATAATATACATGTATTGTATATTATATATTATATAATATACATGTATTATATATTGTATATTATATAATATATATGTATTATATTATATATGTAATTGTATAATATATACGTATAATGTATATAATATGTATATATTTAATTATATAATATAATATATTATGTATATATTTAATAATAATAATATATAATATATAATATATTATATATATATTTAAGTTTATTTATTTTTGAGAGAGAGAGAGATCGCACACGCACACGAGGAAGAGACAGAAAGAGAGGGAGACAGAGAATCCCAGGCAGGCTCCACACTATCAGCACAAAGCCCCACAAGGGGTTCGCACTCACAAACCGTGAGATCATGACCTGAGCCGAAACCAAGAGTAAGTTGCTCAACCGACTGAGCCACCCAGGAGCCCCTCAGAAATCCGCTTTAACTCCAAGCCTGCTCTTCCTTCTACCTGCACAACACCCGGCTGGTGCCTGGCCCTGCTGTCGCCCTCCCCCTTCCCTCCTCCTCCAGTCCCGGCTGCCACACTTCATCCTTATTCCTCCCCCACACTCACTCTGACCCCTAGTCCCAACCCTGACAATTCTCCCTATCTCAGAGTTTACCCTTCACCCTACACCTCCCCGCAGGCCCAGCCCCTGCAAGGTTCCTGCATCCTCTGACTTCAGGCTTGTCTGCACCCCACACCCTAGGTGTCCCCAGCCCCTGAGTCTAGAGTAGAGGGGTCTTCTCTCACCTTTCTTCACTCCTCGCAGGGGAACTCGACAGTTAATGACACCAAAAGGCAAGTCAGAGAAAGTAGCACGTCGTGAACCCCGCCCAGAGGGAAGGGAGCCGAGCTAGAGCTGCTCCCAGATTCGGCCGGCAGGGGGCGCTGCAGCCCCGCCGGGCCTCGCAGTCAGGCTGGGCTCCACGTGGGTGGGGAGTGAAGGTGCGTGGGGCTTGGGCTCCAGCAGCTCAGTCTTTCCCTGAGCGCCCCCCCCCCCCCCCCGCACTTCTGGTGGTATGGGAGGTAGCTTTAGGTGGATGGTGCGTGGAAAAACATTTCAAAAACGTTAACCATGTTGTGCTTCTGTTAACAGCTATTACAAAAAAATATGACCAGCATATCAAAACCGTGATTTCTGGAATATAGATGCTCAGAATAACTCTAAACTGGGATTATTTAAAGGTCTAATTTAAGAACATATATTAGGTAACTACAATCTCGGAAGGAACACAGATTTAGCAAAACTTGTGTGGAAGGGAGGAACTTAATTTCGGGAAATACTGGTGGAATCAGGGTGAAGGTTATGGATGAGGGTTAGAGCTAAGGTTAGGACCCAGGTTTGAATTGGGGTAGGGATGGGGTGGAGTTAGAAGTTGGGTGAGGCCTAAGGTTAGGATTTGGGGCTAATATCAAATTTAGGGGCACATTTGGTGACGAAGGTTAGCAATGGAGTTAAGAACCAATAGCAAAGGAATTAGAGTCACTCTTGAGGCTACAGGGATTTGTCACTTTAGCAGCTGAAGAGTCCATGAGACCGTGGACAGATGGGCAGGAGCTTCTGAGAACCCCTTCATACGGCACCCTAAATGTGGTCTGCCTCCCTCCCCAGCATCCTCTCCTAGAAGCACCCCACAGGGGTTCTACCTGAGCTCACCGAACCCCAGGGATAGGGGAGGCACAGTGATGGTCCAATCCAGGACTGAGAGCCTCCAGCACGAGCAGGTGAATACTGCCCCCAGTTGACACAACCGGAAGGTAACTACGTGCTAAACACTATCTTCTCACTTAGCACAGGTAACCTCATGGAGCCTTCCCAGTGGCCCTCTGCCGTGACATCATCACCGTCTTTCTACAGATGAACACAGGGCGGGGGGGGGGGGGCAGGAAGGTCATGCACCAGGCTCAAAGTCATTAAATTTGTATGTTGCAGAGTTGGGGTTTGCCCAGCAGGGCACCTGTGTCTAGACTGGCACCATCTGTGACCCGTGCCCATGAGGCTGCCTGCCGGGTGCACCGCCCTGCCGCTGGGGGTGGTGAGCAGCTCTCCGCCCTCTCCTTCCTGTATCCTCCTGGTCTGTTGGTCTCACAAGATGAAAAATTCAAGCTTCAGAAGGCTAATATCCCAACCTTCTGCTCCCAGTGCTTGAATTTATCCTAATTTTTTCTTTAAGGCCAGTGCTTCTCAAACCTTCCTCTCTCTCTCTTTTTTTTTTTTATTTCTCCCATACAGAGCTTCTTTAAACATATTTTTTCCCAGTCATGACTGCCCCCCAATGAAATTTTAATACCATAGATACCCTGTAGTTTCCTCAGGATTCTCTACATTAAGAAATCACATCATCTGCAAATAGCAACAATGTTACTTCTTCCTTAGGCACAGGTATGGTATATCTGTTTATGTACTGTGGTCCTTTGGAGGTCAGAAACCACTGAAATATCTAAAGTGGTTAATGTGCCCCTCTTGAGCCAATTTTCATCCTCTGCGGGTTGATATCTCTCCTGTTGAGAATGCATGATTCAGGGTAAGGCGCCAGCCCCGGTTACAATGCAGGTAAGAAGGCCTGGGGAGGAGGGTGGTATTAATCCCTCCTTGTGGCTCAGTTCACTGGTGGGAATGAGGTGGGAAAGGGCTGCAGGGAGACGGAAGCAAACTTGAGCAAAGGTCTGTCTGGACAGGCTTCCTTGGGTTAACCTCGGTCCCGACTGGGCCTAGTGGCTGAGTCTGGGGCTAGGGGAAAAATGGGGGCAGCACCATCATTTATTTTTATGCTCGAATCCAGGTGTCTGCTCCAGACCCTTTGGATTTGAATTAAGCAGATGCCTATGGTGATCTATTGAGAGAAGGGTCTAGAATTTCAACTGATCCCCCTTCTCAAAAAAACAAAACAGAAAGTTTAAAAGGTCTCTGCCCACCCTTACAAAACGCATTTGCTGACAAGTGAAGGGAAAATTCCTTCATTCTTGGCTCAAGGAACTTCCTTAAACTCAGCCCTGAGGAATTCTTTAAAGGCCAGCTGCCTGGACGATGCTAAAGTCAGTTTATAAATATAAATATCCCAAACTTGATAGCCAAGCAGATTACAAAAGCTAGCTAGCTAACCACAGAAATTTTCCACAAAGCTAGCCAGCCAAACAAGTGTGAGAGGAGATATTGTGAAACCCAGTCCACCTGTCTGATCGCCTGAAACTGTTGGCCAGACTGAGCGCAGAGGGCCTGGGGATAGAATTTACCCTCGCAGACCCTCTTTTGGAGTTCTAGAGCCACCAAGCCCTGGCTGACACCAGGATGGACCGATTCCACAGCCAATTAGACCAACCAAGGAGGAAGCAGAGGATGGGTGAGGCTGGGCCCATGATGGGGCAGTCAGTGAGTCTGCTTGGGAGTGGGGAAGGGTGCAGGGTGTTGGTTAGGACACAGTCTTTGGAGGAACCTGATTCATAATCCTAGCTCTGCTGTGTGACCTTGGGCAAGCTACTTAGCCTCTGTGGCCTCATATGCAAATTGGGGGTGATAATATAGACTTTGAAAATGATAAGGATTAAATGAGATGATGTACATAAAGACTAAACTGTGAATGGGCAATGCTCAACAAAAAATAACTCTGTATCTCCAACGCCCCAGAGAAGGCACTGTTGCTGACCCCACAAAGCCCTGTGGGCTTCTTCCCTTCACTGCCTTCCCCTCCTCCTCCCCTCCTCCTCCTCTCCCCTCTCTCGGCCTTCCCCCTCCCCTCCTCCCTTCCCCTTTCAGGCCCCTCCCACTCCTCTCCTTCTTTCCCTCCCTTTTCTCCCTCTCCCTCTCCTTCTCCGGATGATTCCTAGTCCATTTAAGATCTGAGAGACCCTGTCCCCACTACTTCTCCCAAGAATTCTGTCTCCACCTCTCCAAGCCTCCACAACTGTCTCCTCTACCCCAACGGTGGGGTCACCCTGCAGATGGAAAGATGGAGGGATTTACTGCTGTCCCTTCCTTCCTCGGCCTGCACCTGGCTACCAGACACAGCCATCTGCAAGAAGGTCACATTGCAGCACCAGCAGAGATGTGGGTTGGACAGAAGAGGGCCTGGGAGAAGCAAATAAATACATCAAGTTTCCAGCTGGGGTTGGAGATAAGGGCTCAGGGAGATGAGGCTGAGGCGGTCCCTGGCTTCGCAGGGAAAACCCATTTGGGGGCACTTCAAAGAGGACACTGTGGAGCACTACAGGAGGGGGCTGTCTCTCCTGGGAGGCCACTGAGCATGCTTCTCCCTTTTAGATTTGGCAGGGACAGGCTGAGAGCAAGAATGTGACAGATCTAAGCTCCTGTCTCAGCTGAGACAGGCAGATGGAGAGAGAAACTGAAATGGAGAAGGGAGGGAGACTTTCCCAAAGTCCCCCAGAAAGTCAGTGGAAAAGCAGGGTCAGCCCCCTACTCCCTGGTCTCCCGCTCTGCACCCCCTTACGCTGAATTGTGCCTGGCTGTTCCCAAGGCATGGCCGTTAGAACTGGCCTTACCTGGGTGCAGAAATGGACACACCAAGACCCACCGGAGGATGGGCTCTCCTTCTTCCAAATCTCTGCCCCAGCCAGCTGCCTGGCAGGGCACAGCCTCCGTCTCTTCCAGACATGGGTAGGGTTCTGCTACTGGGGCCCACGAGCACTGGAGGGGTGTGCAGGGGGCCAATACAGGAGACCTGAGTGCGGGCACGTTTCCCAACCAGAAACAGCCATCAGATAGGCCACATCTGCCTGAGAGTCCCAAGGGCCTCCTGCGAACCAGCAAGGTCAGCACTGGCCACCAAGCTCGGCCTGCCCTTGACCAGACTGCCCTGGGAGGGCATCTCAGAGAAGTCACATGCTGGGAGCATTTCCCAGTCCCACCTGCTGTGACCTCCTTCTTGGCCTGTGTTCCCTCCAATAAAATGAAGGGGCCGGGGTAGGGGACCTACAGGCCCCAAGCTCTGATGATCCGTGACTCTGGACAGCTCCCTGTCTATCCTTCCTCTAAGACAGGTGCGGGATCACAGACCTTCTAGCCTTGGCCCCAGGTGACCTGCTGGAGCAGACGGAGCCTGTCCTGGGATGCCAGAAGCCCTAAAGTTCACACACCTAAGGAGTCCTGAACATGCTGGGTGGTGGAGGGCGGAGACGGCGTCTGCCTGGTTCACAGCTGCACCGATGCCAAGCACAGCACCTGGCATCATCGAGGAGGCTTCATTCCTATTTGTAGAATGAATGCTATAGCAGATCCATTTCTGTGTGCCCATCCCTTGGCTTCTGTGTCTTCTGAGAGCTCACATTAGGCCTGCCCTTGGGCTACTGGAGCTGACTTCCCACAGGCGAGAGAGAGAGAGAGAGAGAGAGAGAGAGAGAGAGAGAGAGAGAGAGAGAGAGCGCTAAGTGCCTGGGGACAGCCCCCCCTAGGGGCAGCCCCTAGTCAATGTCTGACTGCTGTGCATCTATGGAGACCAGAGACGGAAGACCGAGCTTCCCTGCCTAAATCAGTACACGTACAAACTCTGATGTGTGACTTCTGCCTAGAGCTCCTTGGGATCAGGCTGAGGCTGCGACTTCCTGAAATCACACCCTGGCTTGGCTTCCTCCCCTTCCTCTCCTGCTTCCCTTCTCCCCTGCCAGTTTCTGTGAAGAAATTTCCACAATCCACGGCCTGTGCGTGAATCTTGGTCTCAGCTCTGCTTTCGGAAGCCATCTCCAAAAACAAACGAAGAGCCTGTTGACAGTGAGACTGAAGATAGCAGGAAATTCCGTTTATTCTATGCTGCTATGTGCACTATCGTGCGCTGTTCCGGCTTTGATGGGGACGCTAGATGAGAAGGCTCTGGGCGACCCCCCCAGGAGTTTTCAGCCTGGAGGATAAAGGAGGAGGAGCCCCAACCCCCATCCCAGCCCTGCCTCTTGGGGTCTCCAATGTGCAGCTCAGGTGGGTCTCAGAATACGTGCTCACCGTGACCTCTCTCCACTGATGGCACCAGGCAATGGAGAACTCGGGGCTGCAGAGCAGAGAGAAGTAGCCAGAACCGCAGGAAGAGTTGTGTCTTCCTTCCACATGACCCCACCAGTCAGGGAGCCCCTGGCAGCCTTGGCCATTTCTTCCTGGGCCTATGCACCAGGCTCCCGAAATATTCAGTGATCAGATTTCATCTCTAATGATGTTGCACACACACGCGCACGCACACACACATCCCTGAATCTGACTATGTGCAGGGCCTTCAAGATACGTTTTGTACTGAGAGGACTCCCCCTGCCCTCAGAGCAATGCACAACAGTTTGGGGGAAAGGGTTTGCTCCTGGGCCCAAGTGTGCTGATGACCATGTTGATGAGTCAGCCGCAGTGTGGTGGGAGGGAAAAGAAGCCACCCAGGGTCATGAGGAAGAGGGCAAGCATTGGTCCCCAGACTTTCCAAAGGAAGCCCCGGCAGAGGCCCCCTAGATGCTCCAACTCAACCTGCAAACTGGCTTCTTCTAAAGCCACAGCATCCAAGAGCCAGCATCTCAGAGGGCAGCAGCAGTTGAAGGGCCCCCCGAGTACGTCCAGCCCACTCTCCTACCTTCGCAAGCACAGAGACCTGAAGAAGAGAGGACAGGAGTTGCTTAAGGTCACACAATCGAGTTTGTGAAGCTGGAAGCTTTGCACCGCTTCCACATTCTTCCCAAGGCCAGGGTACAATTCGTCCTCCTGTTTTCCACCGCGACAGTAAAGTGCCACTCTTCTCCGCCATGGGACCGGGTGACATGTTCAGTCATGTGAAGTCATGTAGGAACATCTTTGAGTTCATAAACATCTCCTGCTCATAAATATCCAACTGAAGACTCAAGCTTCTACTGCTCCCAGAATAGCTTTGGATCCCAGCACAGGCATTTCCAAGAACAAATTTTTATCCTTTCAAGAATTCTGTGAAAGCACAGAATTCTCTAGTTTGTATGTATACCCACCCAAGAGACCTCCCTCATCCTGGTCACACACTGGGCCCTGCTTGTGGTCACGAATGGTAGACATAGACTGGTCTAACCTCCAGATAAGGTGTCGAATATGGTTTAATGTCTAATATGGTTTATTACAAGTATGGTCCATTTCAGCTCAATTCCTTTTGACACAATAGTAGATTACTCTGATCACGCAACTCCCCAGCACTTTTACTTAAAGGGGATTGCTCGCCTGTGGAGAATCTTGGGGTTGACTCCTCAACATCTATTTCCGGGCTAGATGATTACTCTGAGCCAATCAATTCAATTCCCTTTACCAGTGATCATTTTATCAGTTGGGAAGGCCTGAGCCAACAGCTGTCCATAAGGCCTAAGGAGAGGCTGTGGCTTCTAGAAGGAGAACCCAGTTTCTCTATTCCACTAGTCTGTTACCACTAAGCATGTTACCCCAACTGCTGCGGAAGCCCTCCAAGGGCACCAAGGAACACAAGTCTCAAGCAGAAGCCCTGTTAAGGCTGGCAGAGGAGAGGGACTGAGTCTGGGCCACCGAATCAACCAGCCCTAAAGCCAGCCCTCCCTCCTTGTGAGATGATACACATACAGTTTTTAAAACACTTTGAGATGAGACGTTTATTATCCGCAGATGGAAGTCCTCCCTTTCCCTGCTTCACCCTATTGCAGAGGCCCAAGACCCCCCCACGCTGGGGAGAACCAGTCCTGCCTGAGCGGTAGAATAGCTAAGCATGCTGCCTCCTCCAGGCAGGAGATCCCCATCTTTACAGAGACAAGCACAGGCCCAGCTAATTACAGGAGATGCCACTGGAAGGGCCTCGCCAGCACGTTGGGCTAATTTCATGAAAGCACTAGGAGGAAGGTCGTGGACCGGATCCCAGATTATTAATAATGTCTAGCCGCATCTGAACCATGCAGGGAATTCCTCCCAGTTGCCTCCAGCAAACTGCCACAGGTTGCTACTTTCCTCTGAAATCAACAGTCTTCCCATATGCAAATGTAGATTTTTTTTTTCCCTAGAAAATAATTAAAGTCACAGAGCCCAATAAATACTTAAACAGATTGTGGTTTTAATTAAAAACCTTCCACCAGGGCTGCAGCTGCTGGTCTCTCTTTCCAAACAGGCACACTGGTGACAGCTACAGGCATCAGAATCCGAGTTTTAAGTATCTGAGATGAGACTAGACATCTTTACAAATGGCAGTAGTAATTCTGATCGCTACCTATGCCATGGTATGTGGGGGGGGCAGGGAGTAGAGAGACATTTGGGGGCTGCTTCTCCCTGTGGGGGAGGCGGGAAGGACACAAGCACGTAGGGGCGTGTGGAGCAGACATCTCTTCATACTTGTACCCAACTCTGGAAGACAATAATGATGGCTAATGTTGTAAAAAATAATAGCTCATTTCTGAGTGTTATCTAAGTGCCAGGTACTCAGTGAGCTGCATGCCTTGACTCCTTTAATCCTCGGGGCAACCCAATAATGTAGATATTCTTATTTATAGCCCCTTTTCCTCCTGAGGCACAGAGAGGTTAAGTAACTTGGCCAAGGTCACACAGCTAGGACGTGGTGGAGTCTGATGCTAATACCTTTCCTCCTAACCACCACACAGAGTGTGCAAGCAGGGAAGGAGAGAGAGAAGGTGGGAGGGGGCATTATAAACAGGGACTGGCTTCCCAGAAAGGTGAGCTCTCTGCTGGAAATTAGAAAGAGAAAGCAGCTTCTTGGGAAGAGAGGTAAGAACGTATTGGCAGGCAAGGGGACAGACTAGTAGCTGAAAGATGGGAGTGGGGAGTGTTCTGGAGATTCTGGCTGGAGTGCAGCTGTGGGAGGGATCCCCTGAGGCCGCTATGCTGCGGGTAGGTGATGCCCTTCTGGGCCCTGGTTTTCTGGCTTTCCGAGACCTTCCCACATCCCTTAAATCACCCACATGCCTCGCTAAATACAGGGGCACGTACAACTCTCAATGCAGTTGGAATGGAAGCGTTTGCACAATGTTACCTGTCCTGAACATTTCATTAAACATCTATTACTTCCTACTTCGTAGTTTTCTTCCTCCTCTTAGAGCCAATAGATTTTCTTTTTCAGATCTCGGACATCTTAGGCCCAGATAAAGTCATAAGACTTAAGGACTGTGCTCTAGAGCCCTCCTACGAGAGGCTTTCTCAGAGAGAAAGCGCTCACCCTGCCCAGGGTGTGTGTGCTGGGGGTGGGGGTGGGGGCGCTGTCCGCGAGGGAGGCGTACAGGACGGTTTCCTCCCAGAACTAAGAGCATCGGTTCGTGCCAGGGCCTACTCCTTAACACGAGTATTCAAAGGGTGCCTATTGTGCCCTGGGTGCCGGAAACACAATGGGGTGCGAAGCGGGGGCTGTGTCCGTGTTGGGCAGGGGAGAGGAGGTTGCAGATTCCGGGGACGTAGACTGGGTGGGCATGAGAAGGAAAGCTTCGGTGCCTTCGGTAAGCGTTGCCCCACTCCGGCACACTGCGCCTCGGGACCACCGAACCCGGGACAGAGCACGTCTTAGCGCGGGGCTCCAGCCTCCGCGCTCCCGGCGCAGGCCTCCGGCCGCCCTTGCCCCAGCCTCTGCACCGGCCAGCGGTGTGCAGCAGGGGGCGCTCACGAACCAGGCCTGGGACAGAAACCAAGAGGGGAAGAGCCTGGAGAGCGACTGCGGGGATCCACTGGGTTTCAACCCACCCCACCCTCCGGACCGTCCGGGTCCGCAAAGTCAAAGTTAGAAGTCGGTTCGCAAAAATTTGCCCGGAGCCACAGCTCTTGGCCCCTGCGTCTGTCTAGGGTCTGGACCCCAACCTGGTCAAAAACCTTGAGCCCGGATTCTACAGATTCCGATTCTGGGCCCTCCCCTCTGGCAGCTTAGAACCTTGAAATCCCTCCTTCACCCACACCTACTTCCACGCACCTGATTAGGTGCCTGTTTCTTTAACGATCAAAGACGTGGGCGGCGGCGGCGGGGGTGGTGTGTTCGCTCCCGGTTCCCCAGCCCCTCAGTAACTGTACCATTATTAACAGTATAGACATCAGACCTGCTCCTGCGCGCCCGGGCGGCGCCGGGCGAAACGCGCTGTCCTCTCCTAGCTGAGCCCGGAGGCTGATCCTGGAGTCGTGGCTCCAACCCCAGGCCTCGGCGGACTTTGCCAGGGCAGGCCCTGGGCGCTCCGGGGTCGAAGGCGGGGGTAAGGGTTGTCTTTCCCCCCGGGTAGGCTCGGGGAACAAAAGCGCTTGCTGGAGAGTGGGCGGGAGTCGCAGGGGCCCGCGGGAGTCTGCGCCCTCGCCTGGGTGGCCACCACATCCTTAGGCGCCCTCCTGGCCCCTGGAGCCCTGTCTCTCGCCAAATTCTCCGGGCTTCTGCATCCCTGGCAAGTGAGCCAAGGAAAAGGGGTCTTATTTGGCCCGTGGGCCCCGTAGGTTCCTGGGACGCTGGAGGGGCGGGTCCCTGCGGTCCTGGGAAGCTCTCCGCAGAGAATAAGCGAGCCCATTCTCCCTTCTACTCTCCAGTCTCTTGTCTTCCAGTCCATCAGCGCTTCCAAATTGTCCCTTGCCCACCTGCCTACCTGTCCGCCTCCTCGACGAAGGCATAAAGAACCAGAAAAAGAGGTGAAAACTGGGTCGGGGGTCCACAAGCTCTGCGCCTCTGAGTCACAGCCTCGGTCCCCGCCTCTAGGGCAGGCGCCCCTCCCCCCCCCGCCTCCGCCCCCGCCCCCGCCCCCGCCTGAGGAAGTCTCCAGGACCCGCCATCCCGGGCCTGCCTCTCCCTCCTCGCTACTGGTCCCTCGCCTCCCAGACCCCTCTTCTAGGACCGAGGCTCCCAGAACCGCCCCCTCAGCGTTCCCAATCCGCCCCCCCCCACCCCCACCCCCACCCCTTGTTCTGCAGACAAAGAGGTTGTGCCTGGCCAGCCAGCCGCGCCACTCCCTGGCCCAGCCGCAGGGACTCATCCCCAGACTAGGGGCCGTCGCAATGTCCACCGCAGGGTCAAGGTGCCCTCACCCTCCCACCCTCCTTGAAGACACCTCCCCTCTCAGAGCTCCCCTGTGTCCTCCCCCTAGGTCGTCCGTGGGGACCACAGACCCAAGGAAGTGGAGTGAAGTTCTGGGTTCTAAATTCTGATCCGTACGAGCTGTGCTGATCCCAGCCCGCTACGCCGCCAGCAGCGGCCGCAAGAGTAAGAGAGGGGGAGGGATGCGGAGTAGGCGTGCGCCAGTCCGTTCATATTTAATTTACAAAGGATCCTCGGAACGCCCGGTCGGGTGGTCTCTTTAGCTGCAGCGCTCCTCGTGCGTCTCTCTTCCCCACTTCCCTAGCTCATTAAAATGCTCAACACTCAGATCAGGAGATTGATCTCCTCAGAGGCCCCAAACCCGCGCCATCGACCCACCGCCAGAGAACCCTACGGCCCGAGGTGCGGGCTTGGGGGCCGCGTGTACCCTGAGAGCTCAATGTCTACAGAAAGGACCGGGGAAAGAGGCGGGGGTGGGGTGGGGGGCGTTTGCGTGTCTCCGGGAGCCTGTTTCCCTTCCCCTTTACTCGATTCTGGCCAGCAACTCTGTCTCCAGGGCTGCTATGGGCAGTGCGGGAGACACACATCGAGTTTCAGCCAAATGCCTCGACATTCCTGCGCCTCCGCCTCCTCGTCGCTAAAAGAAATGTCGGGGTTTCGCCAGAGACAGGGAGCGAGAGTCGGGAACAGCGAGTATTCGAATCTGCCGAGGCCGGCTGTTGTGTGAGGGTGTGAGACATGCTGGCGGTGGCGGGCCGCGGAGGCATCGGGGGATAGTGTGTGGGGTTGACGGCGCGTTTGGTGGTGAGGCTGTGAAGATGTTGGCGAGGGAGGGACGGGGAGAGAGAGCCTCGGGCCTTAAGTACCCAGCCCACACTGCTCGGGAGGAGCGGACGTTTTGTAACCATCCCTTTCGGTGGTGCCTCGGTCTGCCGCAGCCCCGGTGCCCCATTCGCCTGTGGCTGGCAAGACCTGAGGGCGAGGCGCGTGGGTGCGCCCAGGCCAGCCTTCTGCGGAGGCAGAGGCTGATACCGCACACCCGCCGCACCCCGCGGGGCGCACAGGCCGGCGTGTGGGGCTGTGGGCTTCAAGCGCTGGTTTTGCTACAAAAGCTGAGACTTAAAGAGTAGGGCTTAAGAGGCTGGGCAGGGTGGCGGTGGGCTGGGGAGGAGGCGTCGCTTCCCCGCGCGCCCCGCGGGGTCGTGCGTTCCAGTCTTCGGGTTGGACTGGTGGGGGGCGGGGGAGACCAGGGCTTGCATCCACCCAGATCCTGGCAAAAATAGCAGGGAGGGTGAGGCGCTCTGCTAACACTATCAATTATGCATCGTGTTGAACGTGGCTTCGGGGAGGAGGCTGCTAGTGGGGAGGGGAGTGCGGGAAGGAAGGGTCCGCGCGAGCCCGGCTGCGCGCAGCTCAGCGGGTCCCTACTCACTCCTGGTCTGTCTGTGCCACAGCCCGCATTTGCAAAAAGAGTTTAAAGGCAAAGACACGCCCCCCCCCCAGTCGTGCTTCTTGCCTTCCCCTAAATTCTTCAAAGATGGTTTGTCTCACGTGTTGCGGGGCGTAAAAGCGGCTCGCGTTCAATTAGCAGCGAAGCTCACCGGCCCTGGCGGGACCCGCGAGTGAGGGTGAGTGAACGTGAATGTGTGTGCGCGCAGGAGGGGGAGAGGGTGAGTGTCCCGCGTGAAGGCGTGCCTTTGAAAATGAGTGTGAACGCAAGGACGGCTCAACACATTGACTCGGTTATTATTACAGGATGAGGGACAATTCTAACATGTGAAGGTCGACTGGGCGGAGGGTGTGAAGGTCTGCGTGTGTCTGTACGAAATGTGTTTGAACCTGGCGGGGGGGGCGGTGTGATTAGGCACAGGGACAATGCCTGCAAGATGTGTAAGTGCGGAGGGACGCGGGTTATGCGTGTGAGGTGAACTGGGAAGAGCCCAGACGAGGGTGGTGGGTGTGGGGGCGCCCCTTGAGACCAACGCGTCTCAGCCTCGGGGAGAGCCTCTAAGGTTTTAACAAATGTGGGCGATGCGGGAGGCGGGAGAGGCTGTGCGCGTCCCTGCTGCGCCGGGAGCGCGCGAGGACTCTGTTCAGTCTGCGGCCAGACAGACCTGGTGGGGGGTGGGGGGGGGGACAGACGCGAAAGGGAAACTGAAGCAGGACCTCAGGGCCCGGGCAGTCCCCACAATTACCTGTCCTTTTCTCTGCCCCTCCCCTGTCTTCCACAGCCAGCAACAGATGTGGAAAGCGCCCTTGGGCAATCGTCTGGGCGCGGAGACATCAGTCTGGAGAAGGGGTTGCAGCCCGAGGGCAGCGCGCAGAGAGTCAGCAGCGGGTAAGCCGCGGGGACCGCCCCACAAGCTCGACCCCGGTGTGGGCAGATCCCGCCTAGGGTGCCATAACCCGCTGGCGCTGTCAGGGGGAGTCCACGGAGGGGTGGGGAGGGGCCCTCTCCCCGGACCAAAGGCGGAGTGGGGAACCTGGGTTCCTAAGGACGGGAGGGTGGGAGGGGCTCTGCCCAACCTGCCAGGAGCCCTAGAGGGAAGCTGGGGGCGGGGGGCAGCGGGGGGCGGGGTGGTCTGCCTTAAGTGGGTTTGTGTGGCTGGGGATAAGAAGGTTTTTGTTGGGCGAGGAGGGGTTGCTCAGGCATCGTGGAGCTGCAGAAAAGGGGCGGAATCCTACACCGTCTCCTACCTCCTTAGCTAGTGGCAGCCCCCATGACCTGTCGGTTCGGGACCCCAATGCCCTCTGGGAGCCGCCTCGCCTGCGTTCTTCGGGGATGGGAAAGGGAATCTTTAGTGACATCCCTCTCAATGCTCAAGGTCCCTGCCTGGGGGAGGATCTCCTTCCTCAGTCGGAAGTTGACATAGCAACCTCGGCTGGCCCCTCCAGGGAGTTGCAGCCCAGGGCAGGCTGCTTTGGTGTCTGACAGAGGGGGGGGCCTGTGAGTCTGCTGCCAGGGGTCCCATCTCCTGCCACCCACCGCAAGTTGTGGGCATTGCCCATCCGCTGGGATTTCAGTCTCAGTGGAGGGCTTTTGTGCGCAAGTGCGCGCCTGTGTCCCTGAGTGTGGGTCAGTTCGTGTGAGGACATGTGTCCTTGTGTCTGTCAGCTCCCACAATGAACAGGAAAGCACGCAAGGGAAAATGCTGTCCTGATGTTAAAGTTCAGCTGAAAGAACAATGAGGTCTCCAGAGTATAGTGTGTCCATGTCTTTGTGTTTTTGTGCTAGGAAATGTGTTGCGAACCCTGTAAAAGTTTGCGGTTGGATGGCGGTGCCCCAGCGTGTGTTTGTATTGCTGTGTGCTGTCTGGGTGTGTGCGCGAGAGTGCTGTGCGTGGGACAAAGAGTTGGAGGAAGGACAATGGGTCATGGACAAAAATACCTTCTCTGTGTATCCTCCTCACGGGGTTAAACGAAGGCTCAGAAACACACCGGGCCAGGGTAGAGCCCAGAGCAGACAGACAGGTGAGCTGCAGAGCCTCTGGAAGGACAACTGCTAGACTGAACGAGCAAGTAGGGGGGTGGAAAGCGAGGCATAAATCCGCTGGAAACGGAAATCGGGGCCCTGAGAGAGCATGCATTGAATCCTGAGATTTCCATTGAGCCCCATTCGTGTGGGAGAGAGACTCTTGAGCACAGAGGAGATTACCGGAACCCCAGGGCCTGCCCTAGATGGGTTTGCGGAGGCAGCGCTTAAAAGGGGAGGAAAGCTGAGGCTCTTAAGTCACCTTCTCCCCTCTTCCCCACCCGGCTCCCATCTGCAGGATCCGCGATGGTGCGCCTGCGGGCTCTGTGGCTGGCCTGGGCTCTGCTAGGAGGGGCCGCAGCTTGCCCAGAGCCGTGCGCCTGCGTGGACAAGTATGCACACCAGTTCGCCGACTGCGCCTACAAGGAGCTGCGCGAGGTGCCAGAAGGACTGCCGGCCAACGTGACCACGCTTAGTCTGTCGGCCAACAAGATCACCGTGCTGCGGCGTGGGGCCTTCGCCGACGTCACGCAGGTCACGTCGCTGTGGCTGGCGCACAATGAGGTGCGCACCGTGGAGCCGGGCGCGCTGGCGGTGCTGAGCCAGCTCAAGAACCTCGACCTAAGCCACAACCTCATATCCAGCTTCCCGTGGAGCGACCTCCGTAACCTGAGCGCGCTGCAGCTGCTCAAAATGAACCACAACCGCTTGGGCTCGCTGCCCCGGGACGCACTGGGGGCGCTGCCCGACCTGCGCTCCCTGCGCATCAACAACAACCGCCTTCGTACACTGGCCCCTGGCACCTTCGACGCGCTAAGCGCGCTGTCACATCTGCAACTCTATCACAACCCCTTCCACTGCGGTTGCAGCCTTGTGTGGCTGCAGGCCTGGGCCGCAAGCACCAGGGTTTCGTTACCCGAGCCCGACTCCATCGCGTGCGCCTCGCCTCCCGCGCTGCAGGGGGTGCCGGTGCACCGCCTGCCCGCCCTGTCCTGTGCACCACCCAGCGTGCGTCTAAGTGCTGAACCACCGCCTGAGGCACCCGACAGCCCCTGGCCCGCGGGCCTAGCGCTCCTGCTACACTGCTTCGCGGAAGGACATCCCACGCCCCGCCTGCAATGGCAACTTCAGATCCCGGGTGGCACCGTGGTCTTAGAGCCTCCGGTCCAGAGCGGGGAGGACTATGCGGATGGGGCGGAAGACGGGGAGGAGGAAGGAGATGGGGACGGGCCAACGCAGACGGAGGCCCCAGTCCCGACTCCAGCACCCGCTTGGCCCGCACCCCCAGCCAACCCACGCTTCCTGGCCCTCACAAACGGTTCCCTATTGGTTCCGCTCCTGAGTGCCAAGGAAGCAGGTGTCTACACCTGCCGTGCCTACAACGAGCTGGGTGCCAACTCCACGTCACTACGCGTGGCAGTGGCGGCTTCTGGGCCCCCAAAACACGCTCCTGGCTCTGGGGGAGACTCTGATGGGCAGGCCCCTACTTCTGAGCGCAAGTCCACAGCCAAAGGCCGGGGCAACAGCGTCCTACCCTCCAAACCCGAGGGCAAAATCAAAGGCCCAGGCCTGGTCCGGGTTAGCATCCTGGGCGAGACGGAGGCGGGGCCGGAGGAGGAGGAGGAGGCAGGTGAGGGAGAGGAGGCAGAAGACCAGGTCTCTGCAGATCCGGTGGAGGAGCAACGCTGTGGCCACGGGGACCCCTCGCGGTACGTGTCCAACCACGCATTCAATCAGAGCGCAGAGCTCAAGCAGCACGTCTTTGAGCTGGGCGTCATCGCGCTGGACGTGGCGGAGCGCGAGGCTCGGGTGCAGCTGACGCCGCTGGCGGCGCGCTGGGGGTCTGGGCCCAGCGGGGCTGGGGGAGCCGGGCGGCCGGGGCGGCGGCCGCTGCGCCTGCTCTACTTGTGCCCAGCGGGGGGCGGCGCAGCTGTACAGTGGTCGCGAGTGGAGGAGGGCGTCAACGCCTATTGGTTCCGCGGCCTGCGGCCTGGCACCAACTACTCAGTGTGCCTGGCGCTGGCAGGCGAGGCCTGCCACGTGCAAGTGGTGTTTGCCACCAAAAAGGAGTTGCCCTCGCTGCTGGTTATCGTGGCGGTGAGCGTGTTCCTCCTGGTGCTGGCCACCGTGCCCCTGCTGGGCGCCGCCTGCTGCCATCTGCTGGCCAAACACCCGGGTAAGCCCTATCGTCTTATACTGCGGCCCCAGGCCCCTGACCCCATGGAGAAACGCATAGCCGCAGACTTTGACCCCCGTGCGTCCTACCTCGAGTCCGAGAAAAGCTACCCGGCAGGCGGTGAGGCAGACGTCGTGGAGCCCGAGGAGACTCCCGGGGAGGGCCTTGATGAAGACGCGGAGCAGGGGGACCCAGGTGGGGACCTGCAGAGGGAGGAGAGCCTGGCGGCCTGCTCGCTGGTGGAGTCCCAGTCCAAGGCCAACCAAGAGGAGTTCGAGGCGGGCTCTGAATACAGTGATCGGCTGCCCCTGGGCGCGGAGGCGGTCAACATCGCCCAGGAGATTAATGGCAACTACAGGCAGACGGCAGGCTGAACCCCCAGCCTGACTGGCCCGCCCATTCCCATCCCCCACCTTGGGTACCTGGGAGCTGAAGCTTAGGGCTGGCAGGACGTAAGCCTCCCCACCCCCCACCCGCAACCTTCACTTACTCCGCCCCTTTACCAGACCCGATCTTCACTACTGGGGACTTCTAGTGGGGAGTGGGGCGACTTCGACAGTCCCAGGCCACCCACTACTGTCATTGTCCTTGTGGGTTCAGTTCCATTACCACCGCAAGCACGGTTACTAGCTCTACCCACGGACTGTGAAGCGAAATCCACACCTCTCCATTCCCACCGCAATTGTTATCTGCGAAATCTGCTCTGCAGCCTGCCCCACCGTGGGCTCTGGAACCAGAGGAGACGGGAGAAGACGTTGGAAACATCCGGTGGTAACGCTGTGGCAGGGAGTCATTCTGGGACCCTCAGCAGATGTCCCTTGCGTGGACCGCTGTAGGGTCCTGCCTGGGCCCCTACTCTGCCCTTTCAGGGGTGCACGTCCCAGAAGTCAGGACTCCGTAGCAACTCCCTAGTTTTAGTTTCAAAGCCCCCTTCTGACTCGGAAACAAACCCGTCTGTTCCCCCCCCCCCCCATCCGCTTCTGATCAGCTGGAACCAAGCCCGGTGCCTGGGGCGCCTTTCAGCTGCGCACTCTGATTTTCATATTTTCGTTTTTTGTTTTTTTCAAAGGACAACGACACTCCGGGTCTGGTGCTAACACTCCCTTCCCAGCCTCTGGGAAAATTGGGTGTGTGTGAGAGGAGGGGGGGCAGGAAATCCGTTTTCTCTCTCCCTCTCTGCTAACTTAAGCGCCGCGGAACCGCCCTCCCTTTTAATGAGGAGAGTGTGGGCTTGGTCCCGGGTGAATTTCGTTGTGGGTGAGTTGGGGGTTTCGGAGATCCAAGCACTCGACAGCTCCGCTTCCGCTGCTGCACGTGGCCCAGACCTCGGTTCGACGGGGCGGGGGCGGGGGTGGGGGAGTGTGACAAAGGAAGCCCACTGCGGCCTCCTGGACGCGGTCTGTCTTAAGCGCTTGCACCCTGTTTCGCACAAAGCTGGCGTGTGACAGCGCAGCGGGATCCGGATGGAGAAAAGCCCCTCGGTCCTCCAGTCTCCCCGCCCCGCCCCTCCTTCCACAGGAACAGTTTTTGCCTGGCGTATAGTCCTAGACGAGCGTGCTCTGTAGGAGAAGTCTGTGTTCTGTAAAGTGTGACCGTGTAGTGTAGGGGGGCGGGCGGGCAGGCAGGTGGGCGGAGAGGGAGGGGATGGGAGGGTGGACGCGGCGCGGCGACTGGGGCGGGGGGTACTTTTTTCGTTCTTGAAGGAACACGTCGGGATTGGGTTTGGGGGGTTCGGGCGTCGAGACCGCCCCTGTCCACGAAGCGCAGCACAAGTGCGGCCCGGGGCGGAGTAGCCCCCCTGGAGCCCGCGCCCTTTTCTAAAGGCGTCTGTATGTAAACAAGTCAATAAAACAATCGATTTGAACTGGGCTCGGTGACTCTTTGTCGCGGGACAGTGGAAGGAAGCCTGGGGGGGTGGGGGGGAGGTTGCTGGAGGAAACCGCAGAAGGAAGGAGCCCCTGGATCCTCTCACTGGGATCCTTTGTGTGATTGCCTGTCGGTTTGACTGCCCTGTGATTTTGCCAGGTGTCTACACCCGGCGCCTGCTCTTTCTTGGTGCCTCCAACTCCGGGATGGAGGGGGAGAAACCACGTGGAATGGGGGAGGCTGGAAATGAGTGGAGAGGGCTTGCAGGGAGGGTGGGGTGGGTCTCTGCAGACTGAACAGGAGGGAGCCCCGGGGTGTGTGCATGAGGGTGTTGTGCAGGTGCAAAATCCTCCATGGGTTGACACTTTTACTAGGATGGGGTGTGGTTGTGCGTGTGTGAGAGAGAGAGATTGAGAGAGAGAGAGGACCGTCTCATTTCTGTCTCAACTCCAGTCCCTCAGTTCTCTGAGAAGCCAGTGGGGGCATTCCTAGGGGCCAGACTGCTGTGGCTGGCACAAAAGAAGTCACAAATAACGCAAACTACAGAGCAGGCAGACGGTGGAGAGCAGAAAAGGGGAAACCAGGCAGGATTGGTTGCACAGGACAAGTTGGCACCTTTAGTGGAGGAGCCGTGTGTGCATTGCCAAGTGCATGCCGTGGGTGTGCATGCGTTTGGGGAGGGGGTGCCTGTGGGTGTGCATGTGTTTGGGGAGGGGGTACTCAGTGAACGATGGACAACTGACAAGGTCCGTGAGTCTCTCGGGGTGGGTTGAGGTGGGTGCACATGTAGAATCAGGGTTGAAAGCACACTGATTTCATAGTCCTAGAAATGAGGCTTCTTGTGTGGAGAACAGGGGAAAAAACAGAGGCATCAAGAGTGCGTGTTGTGCTCCTGACCAGCCTACAGTCCTGGGGTTGGGCTGACTGTGTGTTTCAGCTGAATCTCAACCCCCACCCCCACCCCCCCGCCCACCCCAAACAGGGAGTGGCCAGGAAGGGAGGTGTAAGAGGAAAGGAAGAGTTCTTTCAGCTTCTCTGTGCTTTCAGCTTCCGATCTCTTTTCCTCCGTCACCCTCTCTGTGAGTATTAAGTCTTCCTAATTGGACCAGTCTAGGCTGGGGACTGGGCCCAGGTCCAGACACCCTGTCTCCCATCCTAGCCTGTCTCCTGGCAGAGGCTGTGGCTGAGATACTTCCCAGGGCCAGAGCCCTGATTGCCTGCTCAGACTGGCAAACCTGTGTCCAAGAAAAATTCCTCTCTGAAGAGTGACAGCTCAAGAGCCCTGCCCCTGCCCCTCACCCCACTGTGTCAGAGACGCCCCTCAGAAATACAATCTTTTATTGTAAAAGCTTTGTTCTACTTGAAAATGCTGCCTTTGAGCAGGGGGCAGGGACTGGCCCAATTTCTATAACTGGTTCAGGAATCCACCCACATGATTGCGTTTGGCAGAGGCCTGACTGGGCGGATGAGTGCTTAGCAGTTTTGGTCTAACCCGATCCTTTGGTCATGGGTATGGAGGGAGAGGGAAAAGAAGGGATCCTTCCTGCCCTCTCTATCTGAGGATTGGGGGTTTTCCTGCAGATCCCCTAGGATCCTTAGTGCCCCAGAGGATGTGCCGAGTGGCTGAGGGTTCTGCCCCTCCTTTGTCCTGGGCCAGGCTTCCTACTGGATGAACATATGCTGCTCAGCTGGGCCTTGTGCTCTCAGGGCCAGGCCAGGCCCGAAGTCTCGGCTCTCAGGACAGAAATAGGTGGGTGCTGGAGGTGGAGGACCAGGGTGCTGTGACTCTGTTGACTGCCCGTCAGGATACCAGCGCCCTTAGGCTCTTACCAGCTTCTTTCTGTACTAACTCGGCACAGGAGCAGAATGGTTTCCAGCCTCTGGCCTTCCTTCCCGTCTCTTTCAAATTTTATTTCCATTTCCTCCCCATCTCTCTTCTCTGTTCTCTCTTTTTTTTCCTTCTTCTCCCTGATTTCTTCCTCAGAGAGTCTCATAAAATCCCAGGGTTGGAAGGGACCCTGAAGACTTGCCTATTTGAGGCTCAATTCTTTTCTACAGAGCCCTCGTCGGGTGGTTGCAGGACCTCCACTCGTGCTTATCCAGAAATGAGTGTGGTGTCTAAATGGCGTGTCTGCGCCGATCAGATGAGGGTCCCTGAATGTGGGATGATGATCGGGTGGCACCCAGTGGTGCGGGAGGTGAAAAGAATCCACCTGAGGCAGAATAGAGGAGATAGAAGTTTATTGAACACACTGCAAGGGAGCTGTGGACAGGACCGCAGAAGAGAGGCTGCAAGGAGGCAGTGGGTGTGGCTGTTTTTAAAGAGGGAAGATGAGGGGGCGCCTGGGTGGCTCAGTCGCTTGAGCGTCCGACTTCGGCTCAGGTCATGATCTCGCGGTTCGTGAGTCCGAGCCCTGCGTCGGGCTCTGTGCTGACAGCTCGGAGCCTGGAGCCTGCTTCGGATTCTGTGTCTCCCTCTCTCTCTGTCTCTCAAAAATGAATAAACGTTAGAAAAAAATTAAAAAAAAAAAAAAAAAGAGGGAAGATGAGGAGGTAGGACCATGTATGGAATTTTCCCTTTTGGGTAACTGTGTCATTTAGGGCCTATGGATATTTTGAGGTGGGTCACCTGATGGGCCTGTCTGTATTCATCCAGAGGGTCTCTGCGGGCCCTTTCTACCTTCCATTGCTCAAGCCTGTTGGCCTAAAAGGGGCCTCTATGTGGGAAGCTCACTACTCACTCTCTCCCCCCAAGACACCGTCGAGCAATGTAAAGTGTGTTCCTCCCTTATTTCCACCCCTCAGGCCTGCCTCTGCCACTGCCTGATCCCTGTGAGAAACCACAGAGGTTGCAGGTATAATACCCACCTCCACCCCCGCACTCCAAGGGCTGTAACGCTTTCCATCCAACGCAGATTTTTTTTTAATTTTTTAAAATGTTTTTTTATTTATTTTTGAGACAGAGAGAGAGACAGAGCATGAACGGGGGAGGGTCAGAGAGAGAGGGAGACACAGAATCTGAAGCAGGCTCCAGGCTCTGAGCTGTCAGCACAGAGCCCGATGTGGGGCTCAAACCCACAGACTGCGAGATCATGACCTGAGCCGAAGTCGGACGCTCAAGCGACTGAGCCACCCAGGCACCCCCAGATTTTTTTGTTTGAGTGTCTCCAGCTACTGTGCTAGCTTAGTCCTCTCTCCTGTGTGTTTTGTGATAAAACTTACCTGGATGCGACGTGGGAATGGGGTCCAATAAGTTGGGGAGTGTGTGTGTGAGCGTGTGTAAGCATGTACTGGGGGGACCTGGAAAATGCTCAGAAAATGCAATATGACAGCAGTAGCCTTGGAACTCAGAGCAATTTATCAGGAACAGTAATTCTTTGAGCTACAGAAACCAGATGCCCAGGATGTGGCCTTGAAGCAGATTGGAAACCTGTCTGCAGAAAGGTGATTTGAAGGGAGGGCCCTCCTCCCCAAGTGTCTCCTAAAGATCAGCTGGAATGAGAACCCTCTTGAAGATGGTTAGAGAAAGTCCATTAATACAAAAAGACAAAGGGAGGCAGGGCTGCTTTGAGGAAGAAGCAGGCAGTGCAGGGCAGGGGTGGGAGTGGGGTGGGGGTAGGGGTTCAGCGTTTCCTGATACCGTGTTTGGAATGCAGTCCTCTACCCACGACATTGGAATAACAACCACAACTAAAGCTAACATTTCTAAAGATTAGTTGAGTCAGTAAATGTTTGGACAGTGACTCCCTGGTGGGGAGGCTGAACTTGATTTTCCCTCCTCCATCTCAGGGCAAAGCACTTTGGTAGGTAAAGGAAAGGGGGTGGCATCTTGTTATGGCTGTCTTCTTGCCCCAGATTCCTTAGTATGAGAGCCCCAGTTACGATATACTCCGCAGGGAAAGAGGGCTCTTCTGCATAACAGGAGGCATCATCTGCAGAGAAAGAACCATGATGGTTGAGCCACTGAGCAGGAGAAACTCTGGGACCTTTACCTTTCAGGGATGAAGTACATTCTCTGCCGAATAAGCCCAACTCAGGGACTAGGACGTAGGAAAGGTCCCATGCAGAGGCCATAAACTGTGAAGTCTGACCTACCAAATACCTTTACCTTGTAAATCGCCGACGTAAAGATATTGACAAGAGCAATTCTGTTGGAAAATTGGGGATGGAGCAAGGAGAGCCATTTCAGCTGTAATGTGTCAATTAATTGATTGCATTTGCAACGCACCCACCCACACATGTGTGTTCGATGACAAGATTTTGCCTTAGGACTCAATAGAGAATAACACACTGAAAACGGGAGATCTGCTGTGACTGGCATATAAAAGAGATTGAATTAGAAAATGTCTTACAGTATTAGCATTTAATTCAAAATATGGCCAGTGTTCCTAATGAGACTTGATATGGGTTTTTTTAAAAAGCCATCCCAAGACCCCATGATGGGCAGAAAATAAAACCAACTCGTTGGGTTAAATTAGTTGGAAAGACTTTGTATCATCCCTTGGTTGAATAAGTAATTTAGGTAATTTGAAGATGATATGATTTTTTAAATTGTGCTAATTGCACGTGCTTTGTCTGGACATGTGAATGTGAGTTTAATAATTAAGTTTCAGCCCGCATGGAATAAGGAGAATAAATGTTTACATTTTTATCAACTGTTTACTGCTTAAACATGTCCCCTTGTGGATTAGGAGTTAATTTGGTTTTGGCAAATTAGATGTACTTTCTCTTAGCAACATTCTAGCAAACTGGTTCTTAAATTGAGTCTAAAAGCCATTCAAGGCGTCCAGCCATCTGAGAGAAAAACTGCCACAATCATACACATCAGAAAGGAACTTCATAAGAATTGATCAGTGTTGAAATAGGGAAAGAACGGGAATGGAGATTATCAATTTTTCTTTTAATAGAAGTGGCTTATTATGTATTTAGACAGGCTAAACATGCTAATGGTCACCAAATAAATATTTAGTTAAAATTAATTGAAATTATATTAAATTAATAATACCACCAACAACTAACATTTATTAAAAGCTTGCCATATTTCAGGCACATACTATGGAATTTATAAGCATTCTTTTATTAATCCTTACAACGATCCTGTGCCGTAATAATATTATTATTCCAATTTAGGCAAAGAAAACAAAGAACAGAGAGGGTTAGTAATTTGCTGAAGGTCACATAGCTGTTGGTTTGCAGGGCTGAGGTTTGTATTTTGATTGTCTGACTCCAACAGAGCTCTTCGCCACAAAGCCAAACCTTCTTCTGATACCTCTATGAATCAATTTAAGTGAAGGATAATATATTTCATATATTGTTAAATTTGCTGCCGATTATGAAGTTCGTCTAGAAAGAGTTTCTCTTGCCCTCTCTTATAGCTCAGAATAGCAAAATTTTCCCCAATTATAAAAGTTTTATGCGTGATTTTTTTTTAAGTTTATTTATTTTGAGGCAGGGAGAGGGAGAGCATGAGATTCCCAAGCAGGCTCTGCGTCATCAGCACAGAACCCAAAGAGGGGCTTGAACTCATGAACCATGAGATCATGACGTGAGCGGAAATCAATAGTCAGATGGATGCGCGACCAACGGAGCCACCCAGGCGCCCCTAAAAGTTATGCGTGATTAAATGTAAATGGGTATGGCCACTTTGGAAAAACATTTGCCACTATACTAAGGTGAAGGATACATTATCACTCATGGCCCAGCGATTTTGCTCTTGGGCTGGTACCCAATAGAAGTGAGCGCTTATGCCCAGCAAAAGACAAATGACTCTTTCGGTGGACACAAGGGCAAGAATGTTGGTAATGGCTTTAGTTGTAATACCCCAAATTGAAAGTAACCCACGTATCTGCCAAGAGCAGAATGGGGAAAAAACTGTGGTATATTCATATAATAGGACAGCAGACAGCAATGAAAAAAACCAAACGACAACTACATACGACCGCATGGATGTCTTAATGTTGAGTGAAGAAACCAGGCACAAAAGAATGTGTAATGTGTGATTTCAAGGCAGGCAAAATTAATTTTTGGTGAAAGAAGTCGGAATAACGTTGGACAGTACTGACCAGGATTAGAGAGGGTGCTCAAAAGAGTGTTCTGAGGTGCTGGAAATGTTCTCTGCCTTGCTCTGGGTGGCGGTTTCATGGGTGTATACATATGTAAAAATTATTCAAACCATATATTTAAGATTTGTGCACTTTATTGTACTTGTTATACTTCAATTGTTAAAAATGGAAAAATAACATAAGGCGCCTGGGTGGCTCAGTCGGTTGAGCGTCCAACTTCAGCTCAGGTCATGATCTCACGGTTTGTGGGTTCGAGCCCCGTGTCGGGCTCTGTGCTGACAGCTCAGAGCCTGGAGCCTGTTTGGGATTTTGTGTGTGTGTGTGTGTATGTGTCTCTTTGCCCCTCCCTCGCTCACACTCTGTCTCTGTCTCTCTCAAAGATAGATAAACATTAAAAGAAATTTTTAATGGAAAAATAACCCCAGGAAATAAAGCAACCAAGTAATATGTACTCAGTATAGAACTGTACTGTCCAAGGGCTCCTGGGTGGCTCAGTCGTTTAAGCGTCTGACTCTTGTTTTCAGCTCAGGTCACAATCTCACAGTGGTGAGATCAAGCCCCACATAGGGCTCCGCGCTGACAGCGTGGAGCCTGCTTGGGGTTCTTTTTCAGCCCCGGCCTTGCTTGCACTCTCTCTCTTTCTCTCTCTCTCTCTCAAAATAAATAAATAAACTTAAAAAAAAAAAGAAGTGTACTGTCCAATACAGTAGCCACTAGCCAGTGTGGTTGTTTAAATTTAAATTTTAATTAACCGAAATGGGATAAGATTGAAAATGTAGTTCCTCAATCACGCTAGCCACATTTCAGGTGCTCAGTAGCCACACATGGCTAGTGGCTACTATATATTGAGCATCAGAGATACAGAACATTTTTATCACCACAGGAAGTTCTACCGGTGGTATTGGTATAGAAAAATAAAAAAACACAAAAGTGTGTAGAAAAAATGATCTGTTACTTAGATAAACCCCATCCAATGAAAACCAGAGTTAACATTTTATATTCCTCTCAGTCTCTTTCTTCAGAAGTTTTACTGAATTACACGAGTAGCATATTCTTATCCTAAGATAATCAAATACTGATTAACGGAAACTTCCTTGACCACCAACCTGCAATCCCAGAGCTCTCCCCAGTGGTAATCACTCTTACCAGGGTAGCATGTATCTTTTCAGACCGATTTTGCCCGCATTTATAAATATGCACGTATCTGTATGGAAATAGAAGCGGTGTCATTAACACCGCCCCAGTCTAGGCAGCTTCCATCTGGTTCAGTTTAGCCTCCCCAAGTGAATGTGAAGGGTGTTATCTCCGCCATCCGCACCCCACCAGGGGCCTAGGACTCTACTCCCCTTCATCTGGCCCAATGTGGTCCTGGGATATTGCAAGAACTGATGTCACCGGGGACAAGTCAGACAGGGGCCGAGGCACAGTCTCCGTGCAAGGCTGACAGGTGCTATTCCTGTTGGGTGCTCCTGGAGCACGGTGCTGACTGTAAAAATTAAGTGATTTACCCCATACTGACCGTATGGAGAGCTAACCTGTGGCCCAGGGCCAGCCCAATGGTGATGCTTGCTTAGGGTGAAGTCTGGGAGGTGTGTGGGCATGACTCAGCTCCCCCTAGAAACTCACACAAAGGTCTTTGGTTGCTTTCACGCCACAGTGGAACACATATAACTCTTTTGTGAGGTTACCCAGAATCCTGCTGGTACCAACATAATAATTTTCTCTCTGAGTAGCACTGCAGGGACTGATGGCACGGGCTCCCTCTGACTCAGACCGATACAACTCCCCATGTTTACTTTTCGAGTTCAGTCCTTAATTCATTAATTTTTAAACTTTATTCATTTTAATGTATGCCTTTATAGCTATTAATGTCCCCTTAAGTGCCATTTTAGCAGCATGCCCCAAGTTTTGGTACGTAGTGTTTGCATTGTCATTTAGTTTTAAATATTTTATTTCATGAGATTTGTTCTTTGATTCATGAATTATTTAGACACATGCTTTTAAATTTCCAAATGTATGTGCTTTTTTCCCCTGCCACTTTTGTTTTTGAAACTAATTCAGTTGTATTGTCGGAGAATATGGACTGGATGTTATTGGTTATTGGTTATTAAATCTTGCTCTGGGGAATAGCATGTAGTTAATTTTTGTGAATGTTTATGTATGTTTGAAAAGAATGTTTGCTCCTGAATTGGGTTCTTGATTATATGTTCAGTAGGTCAAGTTTGCTAATTTTATTGTTTATATCTTCAATTTTTTGTTCTGCTCTCTCTAATAATTTCTGAGGAAAGTGTTTCAAATCTCCTTCCATGATTGTGGATTTGTCTATTTTTCCTTGTCATTTTGCTCATTTTGCACTGTATATATATTAAAAAAATTTTTTAATGCTTATTCATTTTTGAAAGAGAGAGAGAGAGCATGTGCAAGCAGGGGAGAGGCAGAGAGGGGGACAGAGGATCCAAAGCAGGCTTTGTGCTGACAGCAGAGAGCCTGCCACAGGGTCAAACTCACAAACTACGAGATCATGACCTGAGCCAAAATCAGACGCTTAACCGACTGAGCTGCCCAGGTACCCCTTCAGGTCTATTTTTATTGAAGTATAACATACATATGGAAAAGTATTTTCACAAAGAGAAAACATGTACAACCAGCACTCAGAGCACCAAAAAAATGATGAGTACCATCATCATTCGTGTTCCCTTCCCTCACTCTCCTGCCTCCACTCTCTTGCCTTCTAACATCATGGATTAGTTTTGCCTGTTCTTACATTCTGTTTGTGAGACTCATCTGTTTTATTGCATATAGCACATTGCATTCTTGTTTTGCATAGAGCACGTTGCATCCTTGTTATTGCATAGAGCACATTGCATCCTTGCTATTGTACATAGCGCATTACATCCTTGTTATTGCATGTAGCATATTGCATCCTTGTTATAGAATATACCATATTGCATCCATGTTATTGTACATAGCACATTGCATCCTTGTTATAGAATATAGCTCATTGCATCCTTGTTATAGCATAGAACACATTGTATCCTTGTTATTGCATATAGCACATTGCATCCGTGTTATTGCATGTAGCACATTGCATCCTTGATATTGCATGTAGCATATTGCATCCATGTTATTGCATAGAGCACCTTGCATCTGTTATTGTACATAGCACACTGCATCCTTGTTATTGCATATAGCACATTGCATCCTTGTTATTGCATATAGCACACTGCATCCTTGTTATTGCATAGAGCATATTGCAACCTTGTTATTGCATGTAGCATATTGCATCCATGTTATTGCATAGAACACATTGCATCCTTGTTATTGCATAGAGCACATTGCATCCTTGCTATTGTACATAGCACATTGCATCCTTGTTATTGCATGTAGCATATTGCATCCTTGTTATAGAATATACCATATTGCATCCATGTTATTGTACATAGCACATTGCATCCTTGTTATAGAATGTAGCTCATTGCATCCTTGTTATAGCATAGAACACATTGTATCCTTGTTATTGCATATAGCACATTGCATCCGTGTTATTGCATGTAGCACATTGCATCCTTGATATTGCATGTAGCATATTGCATCCATATTATTGCATAGAGCACCTTGCATCTGTTATTGTACATAGCACACTGCATCCTTGTTATTGTATATAGCACATTGCATCCTTGTTATTGCATATAGCACACTGCATCCTTGTTATTGCATAGAGCATATTGCAACCTTGTTATTGCATGTAGCATATTGCATCCATGTTATTGCATAGAACACATTGCATCCTTGTTATTGCATAGAGCACATTGCGTCCTTGATATTGCATATAGCACATTGTATCCTTGTTATTGCATGTAGCACATTGCATCCTTGTTATTACATAGAGCATATTGCAACCTTTTTATTGCATGTAGCATATTGCATCCATGTTGTTGCATAGAACACATTGCGTCCTTGTTATTGTACATAGTACATTCCATCCTTGTTATTGCATATAGCACATTGCATCTGTTATTGTACATAGCACATTGCATCCTTATTATTGCATGGAGCACATTGCATCCCTGTTATTGCATATAGCACATTGCATCTTTGTTATTGCATATAGCACATTGCATCTGTGTTATTGTACACAGCACATTGCATCCTTGTTATTGCATATAGCACATTGCACCCCTGTTATTGCATCTAACATATTGCATCTGTGTTGTCCCACATGTTGTTCATTCTCATTTATTGTATAATGTTCCATTGTGTGAATATACCAATCTCATGTACTCCTACTGTTTTTAGGCATTTATGCCATTTCTAGTTTGGGGCTATTAGAAATAATGCTGTTGTAAACATTTCTGTGTTTGTCTTTTGTAGAATTTATACATTTTGGGGGGAATGGAATAACAAGGCAGTACAGTATACATATGGTTAGCTTTGGCAGATACTGCCTAACAGTTTTGCAATATGTACCAACTGACCCTCGTGCCAGCAGTGAGAGTCCTCATCAACACTCAGCATTGTCTGCTTTGGGTTGTAGGCATTCTGTTGGGTGTGGAACAGCATTTGCACTGTGGCTATAATTGACATTTTGCTGGTGATTAACAAATTGAACACCGTTGTTTACTGTCCATCTGGATCACCTCTTACATAGTGTCTTTTACTCATTCATCTATTTGGAATAAGAATCCTTTTCTTATTGATTCATAGGCATTCTTTATATTTTCTGGAATATGAGTCCTTTGTATTTAGAATGTCTTTCCTCTCCCTATAGCTTCCTTCTCTTTTCTTTTCCTTGAATGGTTTGTTTGTTTTAAAATTTTTTAATGTTTATTTTTGAGAGAGAGAGACACACACACACAGAGCATGAGCAGGGACAGGTCAGAGAGAGAGAGACAGAGAGAGACGGAATCTGAAGCAGACTGCAAGCTCCAGGCTCTGAGCTGTCAGCACAGAGCCTGACGCAAGGTTTGCACCCACAAACCGTGAGACCATGACCCTAGCTGAAGTCAGACCCTTAACCGACTGAGCCACCCAGGCACCCCTTGTTTGTTTTTTAATAAAAAGCTGTTCTTGGGGCTCCTGGGTGGCTCAGGGTCGTAGGATCGATCCCCATGTGGGACTCTGTGCTGAGTGTGGAGCTTGCTTGGAATCCTCTCCCACCCTCTCCCTCTGCCCCTCCCGCACTCACGTGCTCGAGTATTTTCTCCCTCTCTTTCACTTGTCTTTTCACCTCTCACCAGGTCTTTCACAGAGCAGAAGGTTTTAATTTTGATGAAATCCAGTTTTCAACTTTTCCCTATATGGATCATGCTTTTGGCATCAAGTCAAAGAACTCGTTGCCTAACCCTAGATTCTGAAGATTTTCTCCTATTTTTTTCTAGAAGTTTTATAGTTATAGGTTTCACATGTACATCTATGGTCCATTTTGAGTTAATGTTTGTGGAAGCGTGAGGTTTAGGTGGAGAGAGCATTGCCTATGGATGTCCAATTGGTCCAACACCTTTTGCTGAAAAGGCTATTCTCCCTCTATGGAACTGCTGTTGCACCTTTGTTGAAAACTAGTTGGGCACACTCGTATCTATCTCAGGGTCCTCTATTCTCTTCCATCGATTCCTTCACCAATACCGCGCTGCATGGATTATTGTGACTGCTTTAACCAATAGAATGTGGCAGAAGTAACATGTGACCTTGGAGATTAGGTCTTTGGAGGCCTGTAGCTCCCTGTTTCACCCTCTTGTGGAACCCCTGATTACCATGCCGTGAGGAAGCCCCGTCTAACCTCCTGCAGGATGAGCCACCACACGGAAAAGAACAGAGGAGCCCCAGCCAACAGCCAATACCAGCTGCCATACACGTATTGAGGACATTCTGGACTCTCCAGCCCCAGTCAAGCCATCAGCTGACAGCAGCCACGCGAGTGATTCCAGGGAAAACCAGCAGAAGAACGGCTCCGATCGCCAACCCACAAGATCATGAAATAGGAGAAATCATTTTTGTTTTCATTTTTTTTAATGTTTATTTATTTCTGAGAGAGAGAGAGAGAGAGAGAGCGAGCAGGGGAGGGGCAGAGAGAGAGGGAGACAGAAGATCCGGAGCAGACTCTGTGCTGACAGCCGAGAGCCCAACGCGGGGCTCGAAATCACAAACTATGAGATGGTGACCTGAGCCAAAGTTGGACGTTTAACTGACTGAGCCACCCGGGCACCCCTGATTTATGTCTTTAACCGTGACACTTTGGAGTGAATTGTCATGGCTCAATAGATAAGTAAACACTTGCAAATCACATATAACTGGCCAGTCTGAATGCCTTTCTTTTCATTGGTAACAATGTGTTCACAATTTATTGCACTGAAGGATATGTTTGGATCTCTTTCTAACACCTTATTTTGAGTTTCCTCTTGCTTTTTGGTTTCTTTTTCTCCTCCCCTCTCTTGCCTTTTGTGAGGTAAGTCAAGTTTTACTTACTGTATTTCTCGCTCTCGAGGTCTGGAAGTTACAAATTCTGTTTTCATTCTTCTGGCTTTTCTGTTTAGGTAACAAAGGAATGTATCTGAACCTGTCTCTTCATTTTTCTTTGGCCATAGGGTGTGCTGTGGGTGTAATTAGGTTGGCTTTTACCCACCAGAAGGGAAGCTACTCTTCATGGCCTGGAAAAAAAATATAAAATATAGAGTAAAGCAATCAGAATCACCACAGGATAGGAGCCCTGTGGTCCGTCTGTGTGTGGGCGTGGGCGTGGCTGGTTACCGGGAAATAGCTGAGGGATGCGGGGCCCCAGCGGTGGCCTCATGTTCACCCGTCTGACACTCATCAAAAGCATCGGTTTATAGAGATTGACCAAGTGCCCACAATTGCCCGTTGCTTACTCCCTGCTTTGCCTCAAGAACAGTTCAGGCGGGCTTCCCTCTTTCCTACAGGCCCTGAACTCTGCTTTCTTCCCAGGCTGAGCAAGCACAAAATACAGGGAATGCGCCCCTCTTCATCAGCCTCTCATGGAAACTGGCTGATCACAGTGAGACATGTTTTTGGTCAGACCTCACTGGCATTTCCCCTTGCTCCTTCAGTGTCCCCTCCGAAGATTCTGCTCGTCTTTGTTCGTCTCCCGCTACCCTATAAAAGAAAAAACATTTTCTGTTTGATTTTAAGACACTTGCACATTTCTGAGATGGGAGCGTTCTTTCTCCCTATTGCAATAGTGTTTCTTTCTAATGAAAGTCTCTCCCTGTCTAAGGCTGGATTTGCATTTGTTTGACAAGATATAATCCTTATTTTGGGGACTGGAAACTTAGATAACCTCAGAAACCAGGAGGGTAGCCTCCTTTAAGGGAAGGAGTGCCTTACCTCTTTCCTAGAACTTGAAGGCTGCGCTTGAAGCATAATAGGTACTAAGTATGTGTTTCCTGAATGAATGAATGAATGAATGGACAGTTGCTTAACTCAGGAGACGGAGAAGGAAGCTGGGGGTCCGGGTGCTTTGCCCCTCTTTGCCCTGGAAACAAGGTGCTCCCCATTTATAGCTCCAGCTACAAGAGATTCTGGAAACACATCATCCTGCCTTGGGAGTATGTGAGCCGCAGAGCAGGAAGCTTTAAGTGACTTTTCTCAAAGAGCTACGTCATTTAGAACCTGATCTCCAGAAGTCCTTGCTCTTGCAGGACTCAGTGACTGGGTGACAATAATGGAGTTCACACTGTTAACTGTGGTGGTCTTGTACAAAGCTGTAACAACTGGTTGGAAATAGAACACATTTTGCCAGTTACTTGAGTTCCCTGACAACCCTCGCCTTGCTTTCCCTGGGTTTACCTTCTCCGGCTTCTTGCAACTGGATGTATACACGAGTCTCAGCAGCAGCCTTGCCCCCAGCATGACTGAGGCAGGAAGTTGATCTGTTCCGCTCAGTTGCTCTTGATAAAGCCAGGTCGACTAAAATCTGTTCACCCTTCCCCTGAAGCTGCTTTTAGGGCCCATCCCCATCCCCTGGTGGCTTTGTCAGCCTTGTATAGCTTTTCATCACATTTGACCGGCTCTGGATTATTTCCGGATCCTATATCTGTCCTCTGACAAATCCCACATCTCTGCCAGCTTCCTGGTGTCTATAACTCTGAGAGGCATGGAAAAACGACATTGTCCAACAGAACCAGCATCCCACTGTGGCAAAAATAGACTCGTCAAAAGCAATTTGGGCACACATGAATGTCCCCAGTCCCTGAACAGCCCTGATTTTCCCCATGGAGAAGTCCATCTTTAAGCATTTTTGTGGTCTGATTTTTATTTTGATGGATTTCTCTCCCACCCTTTTGTTTAAAAAAATTTGTTTTAAACATTTATCCATTTTTGGGACACAGAGTGTGAGTGGAGGAGGGGTAGATAGAGAGGGAGACACAGAATCTGAGGCAGGAGCCAGCACTGAGCTGTCAGCACAGAGCCCGATGCGGGGCTCGAACTCAAGGAACGCGAGATCATGACCTGCGCTGATGTCGGACGCTTAACCAACTCAGCCACCCAGGGGCCCCTCTTTCTTCCCTTTTCTTGAAAAAATCACATAAGCCCATTTTTAGCTGATTATTCCTTCTCTGAGCCACAAGCTCAGAAACAATGTAACTACCCAACAGTAAGAGACATTCCCCTCCACCTGGCGTGTGCTCTCTGGTGCTCAGCCAAATCTTAACTTACCTCCTCCCTCCTGGCCTCCTTTGGGGCTCACCCGTAGTCTGATGGCCTAGCTCTCAGCCTTCCCCAGGAATCCTTTCCAACCAGCTGACCTCTGCCTGGTCCACCCCAATATGACACAGCACCTGCTTGTTCCCGGGGAGAGGGGCCGAATGGAGCGGGTCCTGCCCACAGATAACCGATGACAACGGTCTGTCTGATCTGTGCACCCAGCGTGCTCCCTCTTCCACGAATTAGGCGGCATCCCAGGAGCTGCATCTGCTCGCTCTCCTCACCCCTCCCCAACGCAGAGAAGTGAGGCTACTACGTTAGTGCAATCCTCCCCTTGCTGCCGGTTGCCTAACACTTGCCCCCTCCCCCACACCGCTCAGTCACTAGAAGGCCACGAAACAGTCATGATGATTACAGCATCAGCTCCTGCCTTTCAGCTCCACAGTTGCAGAGCTGTGCACTGGTCTAGAAAAGTCACCCTGAAAACCAGAGCTAGTAAGGGGTGGTGACACACTCTTGTTTTGTTCCGAGAGACGTTCTTCTGCCATCTTTGTACCAGGGGGAGACTCCTGGGCTGGGTGCCACAGCCAGGCTGAGCGGGGAGGGATCTGGTCACCTCACAGGGAGGCCGAATCTCTCACAAATCCAGATGAGACAGGTATTTCTAAATCAATCAAGATTAAAAAAAAAAAATTTGTTTAATGTTTTATTTATTTTTGAGACAGAGAGAAACAGAGCACGAGCAGGGGAGGGGCAGAGAGAGAGGGAGACACAGAATCCGAAGCAGGCTCCAGGCTCTGAGCTGTCAGCACAGAGCTCGACACGGGGTTCGAACTTACTGACTGTGAGATCATGACCTGAGCCGAAGTCGGATGCTTAACCAATTGAGCCACCCAGGTGCCCCATCAAAAAAAAATTTTTTTTTTTAATCTCCCTCAAAGATGCTAATGCTCAGTCAAACCATGGCAGCTACTGAATTCGCCCAGGTACATCACACAAACTCATTACCGCGTTGTGTCCTCGATTGCTTTATGAAACTAAGTAATGTTTCCTGATTCAGAGGTTGCAACTAAAATATCCTGTAGGGAAACAGAAGGGGCAGTTTTGCTAACCGATGTGCCAGCATTTCAGAGCGCGGAACTGATTCTGTGAGCTACTCCAGCAAGCATACACGCCATAGTATTTCAAGCAATGTGTGGAACATGGCAATAAAAACATGTCTCCCTAGGCTTGGGTATTTTGATTTGAAAAAAGGAGCTTCAAATTGTTTTCCTGACTTTTAAGAAGATCTTAAGGAAATCACAGAATCTATGAAATCAAAGATTGTTGATATCTTTTCCAAATGTAAATGAGACTTTGCTCATCTGTCTGCATTTTTGGCAAACGGGGCAAAAGAAAAATTTGGAATATTCTATTCAGTCTATGAACTTCTCACCAAAATTTCTTTTTTACGAATCTTACCAGCTGAATGTCCTGCTTACCTTTTCCATAACAATACAAAGAGGTGTGATTTGCTTACCTGTGATATTGAGACTTTCATAACAAAATTTGTGGTCACTTTTCAGTTTTCTCAAAGCTTGCAGAAGCACTTAATGAGATTTTTTATTTATAGAAGCGGAAGGAGATAGCCTCCTTAGACATATGCCTACAAGATGTCTTGTAGAAAAGACGTGAAAATGTTGGCCTGCTATAACATGGTATTTTCAAAGTGTGGAAACTTCTCTAATTTGGAAATACATTGCAGATGAGAATGGAGAAGGGGGCTGCTGTTAAATGGAAATTTACATGCTGTTTCTCCAAAGCTGTTTGATGACCTTTGGAGAGGCCATGGAAACGATGAACCAAGTGCACCTGACTAATTCCATTTTGGTTTAGGTGTGACAAAACACCACCCAGTGGGGAAAAAAATGACTCATTTCTTGGAAATAAGACTGCTTCAGAACGCAAAAAATTATCACCAGTAAAGGACAGCCAACTTAACAGGACTTTCTGAGTTTCTTTAGTAAAACTGTAACTTATCGGGGCGCCTGGGTGGCTCAGTCGGTTGAGCGTCTGGCTTCGGCTCAGGTCATAATCTTACCGGTTGTGGGTTCCAGCCCCGCATCGAGCTCTGTGCTGACGGCTCGGAGCCTGGAACCTGCCTCTGATTCGGATTCTGCTTCTCCCTCTCTCTGCCCCTCCCCCACTAGTACTCTGTCTCTCTCAAAAATAAATAAACATTAACAACAACAAAAAACTATAACTGTTCTGAAAGCCACTTCAGTTTCACAAGTCCAGATTACCTCTGTGTTTTAAAATGATTTTTTTCCAGAGAAAAGAAGGTTAGCCTGTGAAGACATTTGATGTGCTTCAAATTTAAAATGAGGGCCAGGTTAGGGGCGCCTGGGTGGCTCAGTCGATTGGGCATCCGACTTCAGCTCAGGTCATGATCTCACGGTTTGTGAGTTCGGGCCCCGCGTCGGGTTCTGTGCTGACAGCTCAGAGCCTGGAGCCTGCTTCAGATTCTGTCTCCTCTCTCTGCCCCTCCCCACTTGTGCTCTGTCTCTCAAAAATAAATAAATGTAAAAAAAAAATTAAAAAAATAAAATAAAATGAGGGCCATGTTAGACACGATAGCTGCTACGAAGGATTTATGAATGCAGAGGACCCGATTGACACACAGTGGGTCTATCAAGCCTGGCAGCACAAGAGAATGGGCCTTTCTGGAGAGGTGGAAATTAATTCCTACAGGTCTAAAAAGCTGCAATTACCTAAGTAAAATCTTAAGTATTCCACGCTCAAACACTTTGCTTGAAAGGATATTTAGCATGACGTCATCGCATTGAACGGACTCTAGGAGCATGTGAAATGAGGGCTTGAGAAAAGCAGAGTTAATTTTACATTTGTCTCTGTCTGCATTTACCACGACATGAAAGAAAAGGATATTCTAAAAGCTGCAGGCAATTCAGAGAAGTATTATCAAACAAGGAAGCCAAAAGAGTAAAAATATCCACCTGCAGCATAGGACAGAAGGAAACACGTCATCGCCATTTTTATTAAATATAGATAATCTCTGTTCGGTTGATAATACTATGTTTACATTTTCCTTTTTATAAGCCTTACATGTGTGCATCTTAAGAATTCGGGGCACCTGGGTGGCTCAGTCGGTTAAGCGTCCGACTTTGGCTCAGGTCATGATCTTGCAGTTTGTGGGTTCGAGTCCCGTGTGGGGCTCTGTGCTGACGGCTCGGAGCCCGGAGCCTGCTTCAGATTCTGTGTCTGCCTCGTTCTCTGCCCCTCCCCCACTCACACTCTGTCTCCCTCTCTCTCAAAAATAAATAAACATTAAAAAAAAAAAGAATATACATTATAAGGGGTTCCCTGAGTGGCTCAGTCGGTTTAGCATCCAACTTTGGCTCAGGTCACGATCTCACAGTTCCTGGGTTCGAGCACCACGTTGGGCTTTGCGTTAACAGTCTTCTCTGCCTGCGTTGGATTTTCTGTCTCCCTCTCTCTCTCTACCCCTCCCCCACTTGCATTCTCTCTCTCAAAAATAAATATTTAAAAGTTTAAAAAAAGAATATACATTATTGTCTATAAAATGTAAAAATCTGGGCACCTGGGTGGATTCTCTCTCTCTGTCTCCCTCTGCCCCTCTCCCCCACTTGTGCTCTTTCTCTCTCTAAAAAAAAAAAAAGCAAAAGGAAATACCCAATAGAATTTAAAAAATTTAAATAAGTTACAGTATTGGGGGATCTAAAGAGTATATAAAAATAATATATTTCTCTCATACATATTACATATTCATTAGTTCTACTATTAAATAGTATTAATTGCCACTGTTAATTGTTTTGTTTCAATAAAAGCATTTATGTAACAAAGTAAACAATACAGAATAAATGTAACTTCAGATAAACACCTATTTTCATATGTGTATGGTATATTTTTATTAAAGTAATAGCACATATGTGTATAATTATTTATTATATGTTGTATTGTGGATTTTTGTGGTCTGGCCTGGTGTGGCTGTGTCTTGGATTGTCTTTCTAAAAGTTGTTCATCCTGGGGGCGCCTGGGTGGCTCAGTCAGTTGAGCGTCTGACTTCCGCTCAGGTCATGATCCCACGGTTCGTGGGTTCGAGCCCCGAGTCGGAGTCTGTGCTGACAGCTCAGAACCTGGAGCCTGTTTCAGATTCTGTGCCTCCTCGTCTCTCTGCCCCTCCCTTGCTCACGCTCTGTCTCTGTCTCTGTCTCAAAAATAAATAAACACTAAAAAAAAATTTTAAAGTCGTTCATCCTGTTTGTCACTCAGCATAATGCTTCTGAGAGCTGTCCATGTTGTGTGTATCAATAGATCTACTCTTTTTATTACTAAGGAGTATAGTTAATAGGATGGATGTACCACTGTTTTTTTTTTTTTTTTAGTTTTTAAAAAGTGTTTTATTTATTTTTGAGAGAGAGAGAGAGAGAGAGAGAGAGTGCAAGCCGGGGAGGGACAGAGAGAGAGAGGGAGACATAGGCTCCAGGCTCTCAGCTGTCAGCACAGAGCCCAACACGGGGTTCGAACTCATAAACTTGGAGATCATGACCTGAGCCGAAGTCAGATGCTTAACCGACTGAGCCACCCAGGCGCCCCTTCCATTGTTGTTATTTTTAATCCATTCACTAACCGATGGACATTCTTGCTGTGTTCAGCTTTCGGCGATTATGTGCATGTAGGAATTTGTATGAACGTATGTTTTTATTTTTCTTGAGTAACTACCTGGGCGTGGAATTGATATGCTGTATGATAAATGTATGTTTCACATCATGAGAAACTCCCAAATTGTTTCCCCAGGTTGCGGTGCCATTTTGCATTCCCCCACCAGCAATGCGTGCGTTACTCTACGTCCTAGATAGCATTTGATAATTGGAGTCCATTTTTTTTCCCCCTTTTTCGGCCATTCTAGCAGATGCTTAGTGATATTTTGTTATTTACAAATTTCACAGCAGCTATCTTGATGGACATTCACAACTGTCTCAAATGGAACTGAGACAAAAAGAAAACAGAAAGAAGGAAAATTCCTCCGGTGAAACCGGAGAGTGGAACAGGTGTGGCGAGGGTCCTGGGAATGTGTGACACTGAGCATATTCTGGGTAAAGAATCTGTTTCTGGCTGAGCTAGTGTAGGGGTAGGGGGATCACCCAGACTCTCCCCTCCTCTGGAAGCTCACACCAGAGCCCTGAAAGTTCTCAAGAGGAAAGAAGGAATGGAAGAGGGGAGGGGAGACGCTTGCTCAAAAGTTCATTCTCAGAGGGTGGCATCCATGTGAGCTCCATGATCGTCTGCTGTCAATCTTGTCCCCTGCTCTGTCCCCAGAACCTGGCTCGCTGCCTGCTTTGTGACCAGAGCCCAAGAGAGCCGAATGAATGAAGGAGTGTTGCTACACTGCAAGCGTTGCCCGTTGGTGGACGTGACCATGGGGCAGTGACTACTTTCCGCCAGCCGGGAAAGCCCCCTCTGCTCACCCTAGACCCAATTTGTGGCCCATCTGGTCACTTCCTCATACCTCTCACAGCTGTCTACCCCACTCCTCCTCGCATCTGCACTGGCTCCCCAGTGCCCACAGGAGAAAAGCCAGTAGGCAGTCTGGCCCTGCTCGCTTCCTACATCCCAGCTCTTACTGGCCCTCTGCAGGGCTTGGGATTTTGGTCAGACTCCACCTTGATGTCTTCTGTCCTGCCTTTTTTCTGCTGACGCCACATCCTATGCAGCCTGTGAGGCCCCTCAATGGAATGGAAGAACTAAGACTTGACAATCAGACATAGGTTTGAACTCCAGTCCCCTCGTCTCCTAACCAAGGGGACACTGACAGATTCCTTAACCTGAGCCTCAGTGTTCCATCCTCCAGAATGGGTGATAAAAATATCTACCTTTTATGTGGTTGGAAGGAGATGGGAGTGTATAAAGGGTCTGGCACAGATATTCAAAGAATGGCAGATAATATTTTGGGTAATTTCTGCCTCTAGTAAGAAAGAAAAAGAGGCTAAAAATAGGGATAATTAATTTTTTTCCCTTAATCCCCTCTCAGCCAAAACACTGGGGGATACTTTCCTAAAAACATCACCTGGAAGAAATAGGGCTTCGTGTGTGGCTGCTGATACCTTTGAGAAAAGTGTCCTCACCCTGGCATTTGGGGTCCCCTCACCCAGCCCAATAGCTTCTGTACCCCTGAAGCTGGTCAATCAAGCTGCTCCCCACTACTCCCCTCTACCCCCTTCCTACCCGCTGCCCAGCCTTCCTCCTTGGGAGAGAGATGAGATAAAAGGCCCAGTGCATGATGGGAAGAACAGGGAGACCAGTCAGTGAAGGAGAACTCTCGTTCTCTCGTTCTCCAGCATGGGCAACTCTTATGTGGGAGCCTCATGAAGGAGGAAGACAAAGAAACCAACAGAATGTGGTCCTGATTAGGCGCTCCCTGAGGGCAGTCACTGAGCCGGGAACCGCCAGAGGGGGGGACCAGAAAAGACAAATGTTGGTTGGAGTTCTGTCAGGAAGGGGCCCCTCAAAACTTCTCCAAAGCCATGGGCCTCCTTGGAGTAGAAGTTCCCCAGCACTGATCGTAGGAATATTATGATCGTGTGCTAGGGAGGAAGGAGCATGATGCTTCAAATGGGCTCTTTGATGAGATGCCCTGGCAAGCCCAGCCTCGTTCTGGGTCCCGTAACTGAGAAGTCTTTGGGATTTCCAAAGGCTTTCAGCTGCTCGAAAAGCACAAATGAACAGAAGATGCTCAAACATCAACACTGCAAGCAATTAAGGAAAGTAGGGGCTATAAACACCAGACGACGTCAGTATAAGAAGATGTGTACAAAGCTGGGTCATTTTTAGTATTTGGTGAGGGAATATTATTCTTTTGACAACAATAATAAAGAAAGCAATTAGAAACTCCAAGAAAATACAAAGCTGTGCAAAAAGCCATGCCTGCAAAAGAAACATGACATGCCTTTGAGCAAGGCTTCGATGGAGCGTGAGAAAATTGAATACATTTGACCTTGACGTGTTCTTAGTCACCCTTCCAAGTAGCCTGGGCATTGTGACATTGGATCAGAAAAACAGGAAATGTAATTCTTAGGTACATACTCGTTGGCTCCATACTCATACAGGCAGGAGAATGTAATATTGGTTTATTGCTTTTTTTTTTTTACTTTTAAAATCTATATATGGACAAAATGCAACTGTCATAACCATGACTTCAAAACAGTACTTAAACATTATCATCTTCTGAAGAATTTTGTTAATGCTGGTTTATTTCTGAGGAAGAGAGAGAGAGAGAGAGAGAGAGAGAGAGAGAGAGAGCAGGGGAAGGGCAGAGAGAGAGGGAGAGAGAGGATGTGAAGCGGACTCTGTGCTGACAGCAGAGAGCCCGACGCGGGGCTGGAACTCACGAGCTGTGAGATCATGACCTGAGCCCAAGTCGGACACTTAACTGACTGAGCCACCCCGGTGCCCCAACATTATCATCTTTTAAAATATAAAGGCAAGATTTACAGACAGGCTGAGAGGTAGAAGAGTTGGGGGAGAGGAAAGATGGGAAGGGTACATGTCTCATGTTATACAGTGAGTGGGAAGTCATTAGATAGCATCTCCACTCTAGGGATCAGTAAGTAAGGGGCATTTAAAGCACAAATGTAACCAATAGAAGAACCGAGAACGTTTTAACTACCAAAAACCAGAAGGAGGAAGGGAGGGAAGAATAGAAACACGTTAAGTGAGCTAAAATCTTATTTTGTAGAAGGGTATATTAGTTTCCTGGGTGTGCCATAGCAAAGTACCAAAATCTGGGTGACTTAACAGAAACTAATTCCTCTCTAAAGACCCTTTTTCCGAATAAGGTCACATTCTGAGGTAGTGGGCTTTAGGACTTCAGCATATTTTTTTGAAGGGAATGCAATTCAACCCACAGCAAGGGTGAGTAGATACTGTCTAAAGTTTCCAGGGGCGCCTGGGTGGCGCAGTCGGGTGAGCGTCCGACTTCAGCCAGGTCACGATCTCGCGGTCCGTGGGTTCGAGCCCCGCGTCGGGCTCTGGGCTGATGGCTCGGAGCCTGGAGCCTGTTTCCGATTCTGTGTCTCCCTCTCTCTCTGCCCCTCCCCCGTTCATGCTCTCTCTCTGTCCCCAAAATAAATAAAAAACGTTGAAAAAAAATTTTTTTTAAAAAAATAAAGTTTCCACTAAGACATGGTAGTCTATGCATATAATTGAGACTTATTCAGGTCAAATCACTTTACTCCAGGTTAAGGGGGGGCGGTCCCTTCCCGGAGCCCCGAGTTTAAATTTTTTTTTTGTAACTTTTTTTTTATTTTTGAGACAGAGAGAGTCAGAGCATGAACAGGGGAGGGGCAGAGAGAGAGGGTGACACAGAATCTAAAACGGGCTCCAGGCTCTGAGCTGTCAGCACAGAGCCCGACGCGGGGCTCAAACTCACGGACCGTGAGATCATGACCTGAGCCAAAGTCGGATGCTTAACCGACCGAGCCACCCAGGCGCCCCTCGGAGCCCCGAGTTTAGGGGGCTCTGCTCTGACCTTCCCTTTGACCTAGAGTTGCCAGATTTAGTAGAATTTCAGATAAACAATGAATAAGGGTTTGTTGTTGTTTGTTTTGTGTATTTGTTTTTAGCATGAATATGCCCCATGTAATAGTTGAGATATACTAAAATGTATGGTTCTTTCTCTGAAATTCAAATTTAACGTGTGTCCTGTATTTCATCTGGAAATCCTACCCTGACCATGCTTTTCCAAGGGGACCTTTCTACTTAGAGCCTATATCCTTACTCTGGAGCAAGCTTTGAGGATCTGGGACCCTGGAATTCTCTGCCTAAATGAAATGGCCTGAGCCTGCTTCCAGGACCTCTGAAAACCTTTTACCCTGACCACTCCTCCCGAGGGAGGACTGTACCAAGATGTGTGCTCCCCTGGGTCTGAGTCAGTTTGAGGGAGGTTGGGGATGTGGACAGAGCTTGGGGTGTCTCCCTACTTACAGGCCCCCCGCGCGGTGCGGGACAGAATGGGGTGGGGTGGGGTGGGGAGAGAAATAGGACAGCTGTGGGTGGGGGACTGGGGACTGGGGGCTGCCTGTCTGTTTCTGGCAGGGGCCTCTGAGGAGTCCAAGAACTCTAAATTTGAACTTGGCCTTCAAGTGGTTATGAAGCACATTTGTCAAGATAGGAGAATGAAACATATTACACAGTTTGTAGGATTTATAACTTTTAAATATTTGGACGTATGGGATGTGTGCCTCCAAATGTCCTTTACCCCAGGCTCTGCAAATGTTCTGGGCAGGCCTGATGTGTGTAACCGCAGCGGTACTAAAAACAGAAACCATCCCAAACTGTTGCCCCTGGGGAGTGGACGGCGCAGGGGGCGAGGGGTGGGGGGGAGGGACAGAGGGGGAATTTGATTTCCTGTGTTAACTTTTGCATTCTTTACTTTGTTTTGAAAATTAGTCAAGTTTCCAACCCCTCTCTCAAGTCTTCCTGACCCCACCTCTCTCTCACCTCCCTTCTAGGAACTTCTGGAACCCTCATGGTCTGTGCAGCTTTCTGTCCGGCCCGGACTGCTCTCCCAGAGGCCTCTGCAGCCGAAGTCACCTCCCCAGGCAGACTGGCCGCCCGTCTCCTCTTCTTGTGTCCCCTGAGAGGGGGCCTCGGGCCGAGGTCCGCACGGCCTGTCTCCTGCCTTCCCCGTGGTCAGCAGCCATGGCTGAACAAGCCCCTCAGGACTGAGAGAAGCTCGGGGACCTGAGGGCTGGTCCTTTCCGGTTGGTGGCACGCAGCGGGGTTGCGTGGAAACCGCGCCACAGCCTGACCAGTGGATGAAAAGCAGGGACCACATGACTCTGCCATCAGCGAAATGCTCAGCCCTGCTCCTGGCCGTCCCCGGCCTCTCGGATCCCCGTTCTCTTCATGTGTTGGTCTCTGCCTGCTCCTCTCTCTCTCCACCCCGCCTCCCTCTCTAGCCCTCTGCCCACCGCGTCATTTCCACGCCGTGGCCACAGGGGTGATTGTCACCCTCCCATTCACACCTCAGACCCGGCTTCACTGACGGGTTACACTACCCTCGCCCCCACCCGCTACACTTGCACCACATCTAGTCCTGGTCTTTCCAGCTAACATGGGCCCTTGGCCCATGCCCCACAGCTAACACGGGGACTGGGATCCTGACCCTGTAGCTCTGGTCCCAGTCTAGAAAGAACCTTAATTCAAACACCCTCATTCCTAACACTCCCGATCCTACCTCTCGCCTTTGGGAGGGGCTGGGATGGAAAACTGGAATCTGCTACACGCCCTGGGTTGTGGCCAGGGCCTGGATTCCTGGAAACGGTGGGATCGGCCTGGGGGAAGAACAAAAATAATTCCCATGAAATATGCCCCGGTTAGTGCTGCTGCTAAAAATGGCCCTGCAGACTAAGGGGAAGTTCAGGAGAGGGCAGCAAGGTTGGTGCCAGGGAAGGAATCAGAAATCCTGGCTGGTGAGGGGCCGCTGAGAGGGAGGGCATAGCCACGTAGAAGGGAGGGGCTGTGAGTCCCTGGGCAGCTAGGAGGGCCGGAGGCAGAGGCTTCCCGGTGGAAACCCAGAGGCCACTTTTTCATCCATTCGTTCAACAAGGATTTACTGAGCACCTGCTCAGAGCCAAGTGCCCACCCGTGTGGAGCTCACGTTCGGATTGGAAAGATGGATGAAATGGATGAGACATACACTCACAGATGGCAGGGGTGGGTCTTGGGAAGAGGGACAACTAAACTGTGTGTGGACACTGAGAGGGGCAAAGCCTTTTTATTTTTATTTAAAAAATTTTGTTTTAATGTTTACTTATTCTTGAGACAGAGACAGAGCGTGAACAGGGGAGGCGCAGAGAGAGGGAGACACAGAATCCGAAGCAGGCTCCGGGCTCTGAGCTGTCAGCACAGAGCCGGACGCCGGGCTCGAACCCACGAACTGTGAGATCATGACCTGAGCCGAAGTCGGACGCTTAACGGACTGAGCCACCCCAGGCGCCCCACAAATCCTTTTTACCTAGGCTGGGCTGGGAAGGCCCTTCCAGGGAGCAGGCATTTGAACAAAGTGTCCAAAGACAAGAGGGAGCGGGCCCCGCAAATCCAAGGGGGACAGACTCCAGTTTGAGAAAAGAGCAACAGGGGTGACCCCGAGATGGGAGCAGCTGAAGTGTGGACCGGATTCAGTGAGCCGAGCTCGGCTGGAGATGGGGCCGGAGGTAGAGTCAGAGGCACCTGGTTTCCAAGGTGGGAGGGATTGAGACCCTCACGTCTGAGTGATGGGAAGGGTGTGTGGAGAGGAAGGTGGAGAGCGGGCGGGCGGGCGGGCGGGGGGGGTGGGTGGGGAGGCATGGGAGGGAGGCACCCGCTGTAGATCAGCCCGGGGCCAGGCCACCTCTGCCCGGGCTGGGCCTCTTGGCTGCAGCTGATTTGGGAGGGAAAAGATGGGGCCCGCCCTGCCGCCGCACGCACAGCCTCAGGGGCACGCAGTGAGCTTATGAACACACGGCCGCACGGGCCCACACGTGTGCACGCACCCACCATCACATACGCAGACCCAGCACGGCTCACGCGCACACAGCGGAACTGACTGCGCACGAACACAACGCATACGTGCAGACTCCTCACGTAGACGTAAATGCAGACGTTCATTAGAACGGCAGGGCTGAAGGACCTTAAGCCCTTTCCTCCATCTCCCACGCAAGACAGAGGCACTGAGACCCAGGAAAGGGAGGGACTGTCTCAAATCCCATAATCTGATGGTGTGGGCGGATCTCAGTCCTCCGCAGGCGCACGCACACGCGCCTGCACAACGTTCCTTCCGTAACCGCACCTTCTCAAGGGCCCAGGCTGGCCTCTCCCTCCCAGGAAACCCCCGGGAAACTTCAACCGGCCCCCCCATGAGCTGCTGAGCTTCCTCCCAATGATCCCGATGAGCCGTGGAGGGAAGGCAGGGTGGGACTGAGACACCCCCACTGTCTCCTCCCTCAGGGAGCCCGCTTCAGGGCTCATCGGACCCTCTTTCTCCGTCGCTCTTTCTGGATCTTGAATCCTGTCTCTACCTCGGATCCAGCCCTGGCTGTCAGTGAGCACCTGCTTTCTCTCACTCCTGTGTCTGTCTCAGTTCCTCCCCAGTCCTTTCTCTGCCGCGCTCTGTCCCTTTCACTCTATTTTCTTTCTTTCTCTCTCTCTCTGGGATCTTTTTTGGCCTTACAGGAAAAGCTGACGTGGCCGCGCCAGCAGCCCCCTGGTCAGCGGGAGTGAGGCCCCTTTGGGGTGCAGGAGTCACAAGCTGAGCAGCCACAGCTGGGGAGGGGTAGCAGCTCCGTGGGAGGGGGTGCGGAGGAAAGGGAAGAGAAATTCTGGCCTCTGCCAAGGGCAGGGGGTGCAGAACAGGGAGCAGGAAGGAAAACCTCTGTGGGAAGAAGCGGGCACGTCCCCTGCCCCGGTGACCAGCATGCCTGGGACTGTCAGGATTTTAGCACCAAAAGTCTGGCATCTTGGAACACCCCCTCGGTCCTCAGCAAACCGGAACAGTTGGTCATTCTATGATGAACTACTGAGGCCCACAGGAGCCAAGGCTGGGGTAGGCAGGAAGGGCTCCCAAACCTGGCCCCTGTTCTCCCCCTCCCCACTGCGCAATTCTTCCTTCCACTGCGGTGGGGCTCTTGAGGATCAAGGGATGGTGGAGGGGTTTGAGGGCCTGAGAAGGGCTCTCCAGTCCTGGGGACTGAGCCCAGCTCAGAGGAGGCCAGGACTGGGAAGATGGTGGCCCAGGCTGCCCACAGGGAGCTCCTGGGCTACGAGGAGGTAGGAGAGCCAACCTCAGGCTCGCCTCCCGCCTGATCCCATTATCTCTTGTGGGATGGGCTGTTGGGGAGGAATTTTCAGCCTACGATAGCTACGAAGAGATTAGAGGGGGCTGCCTAGGAGGTAATAAGCCCCCATCCTTGGAGGTATGTGAATCGCTGGGGGTTGTGTGCGACCCTCCCTCAGGTATACAGGGGTGGTCAAGTACCTTGGAGACTCAGATGGGTTTGGGTTGGGGCCCACTTGGCCATGGTAGCCTTTGTCTTCTCATCCTTTCTGGAGGAGACGGGGCACGGCTGCACCCTCAGGCAGGGGTGGGATCTGGACAGTGGGCAAGAGTCGTCAGTGACCAACGCGGGTAGAGTCAGTTCTGCCCAGATAGGCGAGCCTGTTACTTTTTCTGCCCTCAGCCCCCGATGGCTCCTCCACAGTGAGGTTCTGAGGGCCGACTAGTGTTCAGCTGTCATCAAGGCCTTCGAGGATGGGGAACGGGGGTGCAAGGGCTCCCCTCCTTCAGGAAGGCTAGTAACGTACTCAACCACCTGACAAGAGTGCGGCTCTCCCACGTTGTGTGAAATGTTCCTCAGATGTCCTATCCAAAGGCCCCATGTAACCTTGGGCACGTCCCTGTCCCCGTCTGGACCCTGAGTGCCTATCTGTAAAATGAGGAGGTAGAGGAGGTGGCCTCTATGGTATTTTCATCTCTGGCATTTGATGACCACCCAGTTGGCCCGTTCGTCGAGTCAAGGAATATTTATTGAACATCTTTTCTGTGCCAGAAATTAACAGCAACTGGGGAGATGAGATGTCTGCCTTCAGTGCACTTCCTCTCTAGGGGAGGGATCTCACATTAAACATATAGGAATACATTTCTGCTGAGTGAATTACCTGAGGAAACCGCGAATAGGAAAGACAGAGTCCAAACAAGCAAGCAAACAAGGAGACAGGCAGTGCAGACAGAAGGAAGCCTAAACAGAAAAGAGAGACAGGTATCATCATCTTCACAGAAATAACTTATAGTATCCATGAAACAAGAACTGGGTACGACATATATTAAAGAGAACAGTCAGCAAATTAAAAGGAATCTTTGAAATGTAAAGCTTACAAATCAAACACTCCATTAGAAGGGCAGAATGGTAACATAGACGAGACTTCCTAGAGACAGCGACGGGAAGATACAGAAGTGAGACGAAGGAGGGGAAAGATGAGGACGTTAGGGGTTCCTCCACGAAGCACAACATCTGGTTGATTAGGGTTCCAGAAGGAGAGAACAGAGAAAATGGAGGTCAGGAAATCATAAAGGGGTAAATCAAAAACTTTTCCAGGGCTGAAGAACATGAATTTCTGATTTGGAAGGGCAGGCCCTCAGCAAGGCGCAGCGTAGTGAATCATCACCTCCAAGCTTCCAGAAAGACAAATCCCAGGCGGCACACACACAACTGATGCCAACACAGTGGTGGAGCCCCCCCTACACCAGCCCTATAAGCAACAACAGAGCAGCGGCTTTCAAGGGAGGGCCCCTGTAAAGTTCTGGGGAAGACATCTCCATCTGGAGTTCTCTACCCAGCTAGACTATCACTCAGACTGACAAAGAGTCTTCAGACAGGCAGGTCCCACAACACCTCTCCTATGAACCTTTTCCAGAAGGTACTGGAGGGCGGGTTCTGCCAAAGCAAGAGTAAACTGAGAAGGGGAAGATGTGGGATCCAGGAAGCAAGAGGCCCAAGCCCAGAGAGCTGAGCAATGGACCCCTGAGCAAGGGAGGTGGGCCATCTCTGTGTGACTGTAGCACAGCCGGGGTCCAAATAAACCGAACTGGAAGTGGCTCAGTTGGTTAAGTGTCCGACTCTTGGTTTCGGCTCAAGTCATGATCTCACGGTTTATGGGTTCGAGACCGGTGTCAGGCTGTGTGCTGAGAGCGCCAGAGCCTGCTTGGGATTCTGTCTCTCTCCCTCTCTCCCTGCCCCTCCCCCACTTGCTCTTGCACTCTCTCTCTCTCTCTCAAAAATAAATAAACTTAAACGAATTGGAGCAGGTCAGAAGGCTCAGGGAGAGATTTCTCCAAGATAAAATTGATAGAGTACATTATGGGTTTATTTACGTTGAAAGGAGATTCACCCAGCTGGGGGAGAGTGGGGAATTGAATTAGTGAGAAGCACTAAAAAACCCAAAACAACAAGCCCCCCTTCCCCGCACCCAGATGAAGACAACTCCAGGGAAAACAAGTGTCATCGAGAAAGATGATGGTAAGAACTCCGAAGAAAGGCCAGGGAGGTCTATGAGGACAATTAAGGGGGGAGCCTGTTTTAGCTTCGGTGGTCTCCGAAGAGCTGCTCTGATGAGGTGATGTTTAATGGAAGCCTGAAATGCCAGGTTCCAGCCACAGCAGGAGGGTCTGAGGGCTGGGGGGGGGGGGGGGGGGATCTTCACACTCTGGGCCTGTGTGCTTTGGAAGGGGGAGCCCGGGAGAGAGTGTGGGCTCCTGAGAGCGCCTCAGAGGCAGCCCCTGGCGTGGGTGAGGCGGTGTAGGCGGGTACAGCAGCACAGCGACGCCCCCTCCCCCAGGAAACCCTCTGTGACTGGCACTGAGGTCGCGGAGTCGCCCCTCTGGTTACCTGAACTCCCGATGTATGTGCTTCCAGCCTCTAGTGGGCCTACCGAATTCAGGACTTTCCTCCCAATTCCCCAGCACAGCAACGACGCCGCCAGACAAGGCTTCGCCTGCAGTGGGTCGGAACTCGGGCTGCGAGAATATTCTCAGTATCAGACTGAGGGGCTTTGCAGGGGGCACGCGGTGCTTGCAGCCCCGCTTGGTGACAGGGGGATGGCGACACGGTGCGTGCGCGCTGGGATGGAGGGCTCCCCGGGGATGCTTTCATCCAAAGAGGATACCTGTTTGTCCTTGGCCCTGCCAGGAGGGTCAGGAGAGGGCTGAGCAGAATTCAGCCAGGTACATGGACAGGAGGAAAAGGAAGGCTGGGGCAGGGGGCTGAGGGGATATGAGTAGGCTTGTGCTGTGGAGGGCAAAAGTATCCAGTGCACAGTGTTTTCGAGGGGGTTCTCTCATCTTTTGGTTGCTCTTCTGGCTCTCTTGTTTGGGGCCTCTTTCTCCTCCCCATTCTGACTCCTCCGGGCCCTCCTGTTTGGGGGGGAAAGCTCAGATATACCCTCACCCTGGAGGCATATGTCCTTCCCACACAGTTAGTGCTGGGAGAGCGGGGCCCAGAGAGCAGTGCAGCCTCCACAGACAGGCAGCTCCAGTGGTGGGATTTCAAGCAGAGTGGGAGGACACAGAGAATATTCCGGAAGGAGCGAGACCCTCAGCCTCACCTCTGCCTGCCGGGTGCGCAGTCCTGGGTGATGGAACTATCTGTGTGAGCCTGGGTCTCTCAGCATCCCAGTCAGGGAAACTGAAGTCCAACTGATTCGTGTCCAAGGCTCTCTGCTATGGGGTTCGGAGCCTTGTCATACCTCTGCCCGCCTCCCTGATCTCTCCCCTCCCGGGCAAGTGGGGAGCCAGGTCTGGCGCCTTGGCGCCTGGGGACCTCCCTGGACCACATGTGCTTAGAGCAGCCTAGCCTCAGAGCCAGCAGGCAGGCCTGACACAGACGAGGAAGATGTGTTTTCTTACAAAACCAGGACTAACATTTTGGCTTCTCGCTGGGGTGTTGGAGCCTGGTGGGGTTTCCATACACTTGGGCCTTCTCTGCTTTTCATTGAAACACAGCATCACCCACACAGACACATGGACACAAAGACACACACTTCTACACACACACACCCCCTCCCAAATACACACACTCGCTTGTATACACCAGACAAACACAGAGACGACACAAAACGACGCAGTCTCACACCTACACGAACACACGCTCAAACATTCCCAAACACACACATTCACACACAGTCCCACACCCACATCCACACAAACACACATACACACTCATCCACGCCTAGAAATGTCGCACGCATGTGCACACACAATCACTCATACGGCCCCAGCTTGGAGAAGAACCCCCCCCCCCCATCTTTCCTCTTGTTTGAAGCGAGGTTAGAAGTTTCCCACCTTCCGGGAGACTCAATTCTCACTCTTCGCTCCATAAAAATCCTCCTAGCCCCATCTTTTATTGGGTGCTGTCCAGCTAGTGCTGTGTCTTTAAGGAAGTTGAAGCTGCTAAAAGTGAGTGAGAGAGAGGGAAAAAAAGAAAAAAAATTTTGGCATCTCTTCCCCCTCGAGTTTCTGGTGTCACTTATGAAACACGGGTCCTTGTTGCTGCAGAGAAGCAGTTGTTTTGCTAGAAGGAGGGAGTGTCCGGGCTGTCTGGGCTCCCTTCCTGCAGCCTGCTCTCAGCGAGGCCCCAGGCACCCTGTCTGGGGAAGGGCGGGCACGGGCGAGCGGTTCGAAGGTGGGGCAGGAACCAGGGTGCCCCTTCCTCCAGCCTCCGCATCCTCCCTGCACGCCCGGTGGCCCCGCAGCCTGCCCTGGGCCAACTCTGTCCTTTGTTGGTCTTTGGTTCCATCTTAGAAGTGGATCCGCTTGGCTAAGAAAGAGTAGTTTGAAGGTAAGCCAGCGGGAAAGGGGGAGGCCTGCCGGGCACAGAGGCTCGACCGCCTGGCACTTTCCCGTTGGTTCGGGGTGCTTGGGACAATCCCTTATTTGGATGTGTCCAGGGGGCGTCTGCCCCTCTAGCAACCGCATCCCCGGAAATCCCAGCAGCATTTGGGTTGAACCACTGGCCTCCCCCAGGCCAGCTGAGAGGTCCTGGCGGGGGTTTATTTAGGCAGCTGCCTGGCGTAGTCTGAAAGGAACAGGCCACGGGTGTGATTCTGTAGAAAGGGTTTGGTGTCTGCTGTGGTCATAGCCTGTAGGAGCGGGAGGGGGGCGGATGGGGTGGATGGGGGCGGTGTGCACTGCACAAGGGGCCTTGTCTGGGCCGGGGCAAAGCATACCTATGGGGGGCTCCGGTGGGAGGGACTGTGGCCAGGATGTGGGAGGGCAGGAGGGAGGTTCCGTGGAGCGCTGGGGGAGGGGGCGGCTGAAAACGGATTTCAAGTCATAAAATCAGCTCGGAGCTGGCCGAGGCAGGGAGAGCTCTCTGCTTGGAGGAGGAGCTGGGGTCCTCTTCCGTCCCGTCTTCGCCCCTTCTGGCTGCGTGACCTCGGGCAAGTCCTGGCCCTTCTTTGGGCCTCAGTTTCCCCTTCTGTAGAATGGGCAGGGGGGGGGCTAGGTGGTGTTGGGTCTCAGCCGGATTCTGTGGGGGCAGGGCCTTGTGAGGGGGAAGAGCTCTGTCTGGCTGGGGTCCCGAGAGGGACGAGGGCCTTGCACGGGCCCTTGGGGTCACCTTGGTGGCGTGTCCCTCTCTGCAGGAGGTAGGATGCAGGAGCTGCGTTTGCTCTGCTGGGCGGTCCTCCTGGGCCTAGCGCGGGCCTGTCCTGAGCCCTGCGACTGCGGCGAGAAGTACGGCTTCCAGATCGCCGACTGCGCCTACCGCGACCTGGAGGCCGTGCCACCCGGCTTCCCCGCCAACGTGACCACGCTGAGCCTGTCGGCCAACCGGCTGCCAAGCTTGCCAGAGGGCGCCTTCCGGGAGGTGCCCCTGCTGCAGTCGCTGTGGCTGGCGCACAACGAGATCCGTGTGGTGGCCGCCGGCGCCCTCGCCCCTCTGGGCCAACTCAGGAGCCTGGACCTCAGCCACAACCGCATCTCCGACTTTGCCTGGAGCGACCTGCACAACCTCAGTGCCCTCCAGCTGCTCAAGATGGACAGCAACGAGCTGACCTTCATCCCGCGGGACGCCTTCCGCAGCCTTCGTGCCCTGCGCTCGCTGCAGCTCAACCACAACCGCCTGCACGCGCTGGCCGAAGGCACCTTCGCGCCTCTCACCGCTCTGTCCCACCTGCAGATCAACGATAACCCCTTCGACTGCACCTGCGGCATCGTGTGGTTCAAGACGTGGGCCCTGACCACGGCCGTGTCCATCCCGGAGCAAGACAACATCACCTGCACTTCGCCCCACGTGCTCAAGGGCACGCCGCTGAACCGCCTGCTGCCGCTGCCTTGCTCGGCGCCCTCGGTGCAGCTCACCTACCAGCCCAGCCAGGACGGTGCCGAGCTGCGGCCGGGCTTCGTGCTGGCCCTCCACTGCGACGTGGAGGGGCAACCGGCCCCCCAGCTCCACTGGCACATCCAGACGCCCGGTGGCGCCGTGGAGATCACCAGCCCCAACGTGGGTGCCGACGGGCGTGCCCTGCCCGGGGCCCTGGCCGCCGCCGGCCGGCCTCGCTTCCAGGCCTTTGCCAACGGCAGCCTGCTCATCCCAGACTTCGGCAAGCTGGAGGAGGGCACCTACAGCTGCCTGGCCACCAACGAGCTAGGCAGTGCGGAGAGCTCAGTAAACGTGGCACTGGCCACACCGGGCGAGGGCGGGGAGGATGCGCTGGGGCGCAGGTTCCACGGCAAAGCGGCTGAGGGTAAGGGCTGCTACACGGTTGACAACGAGGTACAGCCCTCAGGGCCGGAGGACAACGTCGTCATCATCTACCTCAGCCGCGCGGGGGGCCCCGAGGCTGCAGCAGTGGGAGGAGGGGCCCCTGGGAAGCAGCCCCCCGGCCTGTTCCTACTAGGCCAGAGCCTCCTCCTTCTCTTCCTCACTTCCTTCTAGCCTTCCCCCGTCCCCACCCCCCCGCCCTCCCCTGACTCTGTGGATGTCCCTTATAATAAGCAACACCTGGGTCTGAGGGTGGCGACTCCCAAGGCCGGTGTGGGGGACTTCACATCTTCCTACCTCCCTTCTCACCTCTTCTGGAACCCTCACCACCCCCGACTTCTAAACTTGCTCAAAGCCAGTGACTAGACCAGAATTTGATCCCATACTCACCGTGTGCGGTGCTGATTGCTGCTAACCACGTGGCCCGTGCTCCCCCATCAGGGCAGCTCGCTAACGGGGCGATGCCCTAACCCCCCGGGGGCAGCCCCACCGATGGAATTGCAGGCACTGGGTCCGACCAGCTGGCAAAGGCTGGGGGCACAGGGTTGGGGCCGGGGGCTTGGCAGGGAAGTGACCTGAAGCAGACAGGGAATAGGGTCTCGGGCGGTGGCTGGCATAGCTTTGGGCTCTTGGTGACCTGCTTGAGTTCCCGCTGCCTCCTGGCATTCCCTGATGATCTGGGGGCTCGGGAGTCTGTGCCCTGATCTCAGACAGGATCGGAGGATCCGGGATGGCCTTCATCTCCTCCCGCCCTGTGCCCCTCCACCCCGGACACCTATCCTGCCTTTCTCTCCAAGTATGCATCTGTAGCCTGCCCCTCCAAAGAGGCTAGCCGTCCCAGGGGGCGGCCGAGAAATAAACAGCATTTCTGATGCTCCCTTGCGTCTGCCTGGCATTTTGTCTGAATCTAGGGTCCTGCCCCGCCGCCCCCATCCCGGTTGGGGACAGGATAGGGAGTCGGAGGGTCAGGACAACCAGCCTGCTTGTCCACGCGTGACGGGGCCTGTGAGGCCCGCACAGACTGTGTAGCAGGTAGCACGAGGGGTTGGGCCGGTGGGCTCAGCGCCGGGCCTCAAGCTGAGCTGAAGGGCAGATCATCCCTGTCCTCAAATGCGCCCACAGGACAAACGGGGGTGTGGGCCTGATGAGCATCCCAGAGGCTTCCCTTGCGTCCATGGCCCTGCACAGTGCTTCATGCCAGCAGTGGCCTAAGGAGGCATTGGGGGGGAGGGCAGGGAACGGAACCACCCGGATTGTGCCCCCCCCCCCTTCCCGGTCCTATTCCTGGAAGGGATGTTAAGGAATGGAGAGGAAATGGGGACAGACAAGGCAAGATGGGGAGGAAAGAGAAAGGGGGAGATGGGACGCAGGGTAGGGGCGAGAAGGGGGGAGAGGAAAAAACACCCAGAGAGTGAGAACAAGAGGGCATCTTTGAGGGGGGAGCCCAGGACACCAACGGTGCTTTCCAGGAAGAGGAAATGGTGTTCCTGGAGGAGAAGTCAGCCCTGGGCGTCTTCCCCACACAGCAGGTGAATCGGCGACTGACCTGGGGGGTGGCGAGGGCCTGGCAGCAGCCTGAGGGTCTCTTCGAGTGGGGAGCATGTAGATGGAATCAGAACCTGGAGACTAATCCCCACATCCGTGCCGAGTCAGCGATGTGTCTCCCTCCCCACCCATTTCCAGAACGAAGGGGCTACACATAGGGACACGACCCCGTGGGAGAGGCTCTGCGGCCTCCCAGGTTCTGCACTCAGGACTGTTGAGCCCAGCAAAGTGGAGGCAGGGAGGCCGAGGAGTCTGGCCAGCTTCCCTTCCCCCTCCTCCTGGTCCACACGCAGCACCTCCCCGCCCCCCTCAGCAGCTTGCAGCTCCTGCTGAGCTGATGTCACCAGCAAGCACATGTCAGGGATGTCTGCACATCTGGTGGGAAGCAGCAGGGTGGAGCCAAGTCCCCCGTGCTGTGCCACTTTGGGTAAACCACTGCCCATCTCTGGGCTTCAGTTTCCTCAGAAAACAAAGGACGAGTAGGATGCTTAAGGGTCCAATGGACTCTGATTATCGAAGGCTTGATATCCTAACTCATCTTGGATCCCTGATGGCTCTGGCTCCCATTCACAGCTGAGCAAGCTTGGCTTTTGGAAATGGGACCTGGGCCTAAGACCTGAGTCAGGGGCAGCTGGGGAACAGCTGTGCTCTGAATGAAACAGTCACTCTCCTGCTTCAAAGTCATCTGTGGCTCCCTGTACCCTCAGAGTGACGCCCAAATTCCCCAGCCAGCCATTCATTGTCCCTCTGCCTGACTCTCTGATGTCACCCTCCCTCCACGTGACCCTCTTGGACCTGCTAATTAATGCTCCCGTAATAGTCTGTGATGTGTTATCTTCTACATCTTTACATATGCTGTTCCCTTGGTCTGGACACCCTTCCCCTCTTCCTCCCTTGGCTAAGTTGGCTCAAGGAAGCCTTCCTGGGTGCCCCACCCCCTGGCCCCCACAAGGATGGGGTCCCTTCCTCTGGCTCACACAGCCCTGGGTGTCCAGTGTCCCAGTCTGATCACACTCTATTGTGACTGTTTCCTTGTTAAGGGAAGAGACCCAGTCTGCCTTCTCATCCCTGTGACGCTGCCGGTCACCAACACTGGGTCAGAAAGACATTTTTCAATGGGCTACAGTGGGATCAGAGCCCGCCCTCTTACCCACCCTCCCCCGCCCCTCTGGGGCAGCCTCAAAGGCAGGTTTGAGCTCCCTGGCCCCACCCCTAGCTTCAAGTGTATTTGAGGCCGTGGTGGAGTGTGGGAATGTGGGCGAGGAGAGAGGTTGTGCAGACATCTCTCAAGGCCCCGCTGACCCAGATCTGTGGAGTGGCCACCTTTCCCCCACCCTTACCAAGCCCACAGTGGGCCCTACACCCTCAGTCATCCATCCCCCACCTCCACCAGTCCCCAGCAAGGGAAGGGACCCCCCCTTCCCCCCCCCCACCTCAGCTGCCCTTCCCGGCTGCACACAGGGTCTACTCCTTTTACGACAGCTCCACCCTGTGCCCCATCCCCCCTCTTCCGCTTCTTTATTCATATTGCTTCTGTCTTCCTGAAATCTCTCTTCCCTAAGTCCTGCCCATTCTCAAGGACCCAGGAGAAGTCCTACCTCCGAAGCCAATGTCCACATAGTTCAGAGGTGGCATCATAGGGTCCCCAGTCCCTCTACCACCCAAAAGGATATGGCTATAGGTTCTCCTCTGCCCCGCACGGAGTACCCAGCCCCACATGTGACCAGGATACCCCAACCCCACCCAAGCCCCATACATGATTTACTGGCAGTACGGGCAGTTTTCCCCCACGTACCCTCCTCCTACGGAGGACTGTTTCTCAGGGACAAGTTTATTACAGGGAGCACACTAACCCCTTTCATAATATCTAAAGGCATACCAATTGCAAAAATATCAGGCTCTCAAGTGTGGCCAGCTCGGTGTGGGGCCTGCTTTGAGCCATGACTTTGCTGCCCAGTAGGAGCCCATGGCTTCCTCCTGGGCTGCCTCGCAGGAAGGCACGAGGCCCCCCCAAGAGGAGAGGGGGAAGCTGGAGGAGAGAGGAAGCCCTGTGTCTGGTTCCGTGGTGGTGAGATCCAAGGCTGAGGTGGGGCCGAGCTGGAACGTGAAGCTGTTCTGGGCTGAACCTCACCAAGGCCAGGCAGGAGAAGACCGCAGTGAGGCTGAGGCTGGTGGCATTGCCAGCATGGGGAGGGGCCTGGATGTGGCCTCCCCGGTTCCACTGGCTCCCAGACCAAGAGCCTACACCACCAATTACTTCCTCTGGAGCCCTTGCTGGCTTCCCAAGACGAAGGGTGCAGACCAGAGCCCTCTGGAAGCTCCTGGTGTGGGCAGACCTCCATCCAACCACAGCGACCCCTGGCTTCTGGTGCTGGTCGCTGATCCGGGGAACTTGCTGGCAGAGAGGCTGCCCTGGCTGGGGGGGGGACGCTGGGGACGCTGGGGAGGGAGTGGGCTGGGAGGAGGGGAGGACCCCAGCACAAACAAGGACACGGTGGCTTCCCGCACCCTCGGGGCTGGGCTCCGTTGACCTAGGCCCCTGACCGGGCCGTCTTCCGGAAGGCCTGCAGGGCCGGGTTGTGCAGCAGCGTGTAGGCCAGACCCCAGCGGGCCCTGCCTTGGCGGGCCCTGGGCCCTGCTCCTCTGGCCACGGGGTCCTTGGTCTGCAGCAGCTGTATCCCTGAGAGGGAGAGACTTCCTGTGAGTCACTCAGCAAACACCCAGCCAACCCCTCTGGCGCCAAACCTGAGCAGTCTGAAAGCCTCATGTGCGTTGTTGGGGAGGCTGGTGACCTGGGGGCTCCAGAGGCCCGCTCATAGGGTGGGAGGTTGGGAGAAGTGTGGGCCGCAGAGGGGTGTTTGTAAAGGCTCAGGGTGTTGTCCCGCGGGGGGCAGGCAGAAGAGAGAGGGGCCAGCTCTATGGAGGGGACTGGAGGAAGGGCTGGGACAGCCAGCTCGGTACCCACCTCCCTACTGCGAACTTCCCGGGCGGTAAGGAAGGGGAAGACCTCTCATTCTCTGCGTGAGAAGGGTGTGTGTGTGTGTGTGTGTGTGTGTGTGTGCACTCTTACGGAACGCGCAGAGGGAGACAGTGTGCGGTGGGATCAAGGAAAAAAATTACCTCGAGAGGCACCAGGAAAATGCTCACTTCCCTCCTCCCGCAGGCAGCAGAGGGAGAGAGGAAGTGAGCATTTTCCTGCGGTTCACTCCATTGTACGTCGTACATATGTCCTGTGTGTGGCAGGGGGCGGGGGCATGCCTCGTCCCTCAGAGAAGGTGGGCTCAATTCCCGCCATCCCCAGGGGGAAGGCCCACCTTCTTCTTCCTCCCCGTGTCTGAGGCCATCCTGGGGGCCCCGGAGAGGCTGGGGCCGCTGTGTTCGCAGAAGCAGGTCACAGAACGCTGTCGTGGCTGGATGCAACTGGCTGGCCTCGATCTTCAAGAAGCTGCAGTATGTGTGGTAGCCTGCGGTGGGTGGAGGACGGCAGCGCTGGGGGCAGTCCACCCCCCTCCGCCGCCACCCCTAACACACGTACCGGAAGTGTCCTGAGCAGCCTGCCGGCGCGCCCCCGGCCCCCTGAGCGCACGGCGCCTGCGCTGCCCGTGGGTCCCCCGCCCACACCCGCCACAGTCCCTCGTGGACTAGCTCGGGGCAGAGCCTCCCTCGCTGCTTGCACAGCCTAAGCAACCCCTGCTCCTGGCCCCTGCCCAGCGGCCCTACCGGGGTCGAGATTGGCGGCTCGAGGTGGCAGCAGGCTGAAGTCCATCTGGCCAAGGTGGACAGCATTGTAGAGGGCAGAGAGGAGCACTCGCCAGGCAGCCACCACGGCGCCCACCAGCACGTTGATGGGGAAGAGAAAGAACGTGACTGCGGAGAGCGCTCGCCTGGGGAGGGGGGAGAGAAAAGGCTGAGGCTGGCCCTCCCCCACCGAGCCCCTTCCTCGGGGTCAGGGTCAGACCTAGGTACTAAGCACAGCCGCTGTTCACTGCCTATCAGTTATCGAGTATACCTTCTAAGCACCCTGCCCTGTGCTGGACCTGCTCTCTTCCCCCCACCACACTGGGAGACAGGTGGTGGTACGGAGGCCCAGAGAGACTGGATGGCTTAGCTAAGGCTGTCAGTGGCAGAGCTGGGGCTTATGTCCTGGAACTTTCTGTGACCCCAGTGTCCCATCTCCCTCCTCTGGGTCCCTTGTCCGCTGACTCCGAGTCTCTCCTGGGGCTGAGGTCCTCCCACAGCCTTTCCATCTAACATGGAAATAATGTTTCTGTTAACCTCCTTCCTGCAAAGGGGGAGACACATGGTTTTGGGGAACACAGAGGGTCCAGGGGAGAGCGGTGTTGATCCCCAAAGCAGGGAAGGCTCATGGAGTATTTCTGGCACTGTGACAGGTGAGCAGAGAGGTATTCTGGAGTCGGCTGGGCCACTGTTCCCTTTCTCTTTGGGAAAGTCAAGCTCTCCTACCCTCCGCTGGGCTTCCCGAGAGAAAAGGGAGAGATGGCAGCGGAGGAAGAAGGACACAATAGGAAAGACCCCGAAGAAGAAGAGGCTGAGGTCCTGAGGAGACCACAAGCCCAGGAGCTGCCTCACCGGTTGGTTAGCTCTGGGTGTCCATGGCGAGTCTCTAGGAAGATCCAGTGGGCTGCCATGTTCTGCAGGACCACGGCCAGGACCAAGGTCAGCCAGAAGGGCCTGCAGGCGGGGTGGGGAGGATGTCACTGTTAGTGGCCCTCTGGGGGGTGGGCCTAGAGCCCTCAGCTCCTTGCCTCTCTCACCATGAGGACTCCAAGGATCGGAGGAGCAGGAGGTTCCTGCCGTGGAGCACGGGCATGAACACCAGGAAGGCAAGGACCATGATCCCCAAGAAGAAGATGATCTGTTGCACCAGGAGCCCTGCAGGACAGGGAGGTGCAGGGGGACAGACATCAGGCTCTGTGGGACCCCAGCCCACCCTGGCACTCCCAGGAACCCAAGGGCTTAGGAATGGGGCAAACCTGGTTCCAGATCCCTGCTCTGCCGCTGCCTTAGCTGTGCCAACTAGAGCACGTTACTTTACCTCTCTGAACTTCGGGTTCTTCCTCGGTCAAATGAGGTCATGGCCCCTACCTCAGCAGGCTTGCTGGGAGGATCCAATGATATAATGTCTGTGGCAACTCTTTGAAAACCACAAAGTGCTTTGCAAACGTTATTTCCCCCCAGTTGTCCCCAAGCCCTTGGGGACAAGATTGCATTTTAAATTAGTGTTGCATTCCTATTGGCCAGAGTCCTGGCACACGGTTGATGCCAGAAACTCGTCTATGGAAACAACTGGCTACTTGTTTACACGAGGTCATGTGTCTAAAAGAGCTTGGGAGGTATAAAGTCTACCAAGAGGAGGAATTACAACTTTTTGCACTAGTAATTTCTCTTCTCCTTTGTCATTCTTCTCCTCCTCCCCCGGGGAGGTGAGGACCGAAGGAACCAGCAGGCAGGGAAATCAGGCCCTGGCTTTTGCCACACTGGCCCCAGGCCCCTCCCATTTCAGAGGGCTTTATTCACTGCGCTGCCCGTGGGGAGAATCAGAAACATGCTAGAAATTAACCTAACCTAACCCTCTCAGGGCAGGACCCCCTTTGCAGCCCCAACAATGACCACAGAACCCTGCTTGCGTACCCCCAGTGACAGGGATCTCATTATCTCCACAAGGCAGCCCACTGTGGCATAACCCACCCTTATGTAAGCAGGAATGTGCCTCCGTGAACTTCCCACCTTCCAGCCCTGGGTTCACCCTCTGTGGAAACACCTGGTGGCAGTGAGGGGCCATCCTCATGTGAGGGGTATCCTTTCCCCAAGGGCTTCTGCACCTGCCCCTCTCCCTCAACCTGAGTGAGCCTCCTGAAGGCAGAGAAGGCAAGGTGGGTCCCTCTTGTTGATCTCGCCCCAGTTTGCCCCAGCACGGGTAGACACCCAGGGGCAGCCAAGACCTGCTGAGTGCTCTCCCCTCCCCAGCTGGGGCGGGGGAGGGGGCAAGGGGGTGCTCACCAAGGCAGGTAAAAGCAGTCTGGTAGGCACTGAAGCTCATCCAACAGAATATGGCCTGGCGGGAGGGGTGGGGACTCCGGGGCAGGGGGCCCAGGTCCAGGGCAGCCCCTCGGTACAGAGCTTGCAGGTTGACCCTGGTTGGGGGAAGGGGGTGAGGAAAGCAGAGATCTCAGGGAACACACACACTCCCTAAATTCCTCCTCTGGGCCAGTCTCTGGCAGAATTCCCTGTCTAATTACAACCTATGGCCACAGGCAGGAAAGCCAAGGGCTGTGGGAGCCAGACAGGGCTTCCTGGAGGAGGTGGTATCTGAGTAGAGTCTTAAAGGATGAATGAGTGTAAGTTTTAGTGCAAGGCAGAGATCGAGGGAGATGAGTTCAGGCGGAAGGCTCAACCTGAGCCAAGTCAGAAAGGCGAGGAAACGATTGTAGGAACGGAGAGTGACTCGCAGGAAGCAAGGTTCCAGGCAGGCAGAGGCTTGAGGGCCTTGAACGCCGGCCTAAGTAGGGCCAACCCTGTGGGAAAAGATCCCTGGGTAAAAACCCTGAGGCCTGGCAAATGCACACTCTGCCGTTGCTCCCCTTCCCACCCACGCTGCTCCTAACCAGAACCTTCTTCCCCACTCTGCTCACAGCTCACAGTGTGCGGGCAAGCGAGGCAGTCTGGGATTCAATGGCCCATCACAATCTCTTCAGCGCCCCAGCACCAGCCGGGCCACCTCCACAGCCACGCTGGCATGTGGCAGGTTCACTCCAGTCCCTGTTTCTGACACTGTTCCTCCTGCCTCTGGCCACCCTTCCTCCCCCCATCTCTTGCCTCTTCCAACCCCCGGCTTTCCCAGGCTGCCTTCCAGCCCACCCAGGTGGTCCCTTCTCAGAGGGCAAAGTCCACACCCCAGCTTGGGGTCTTCCAGCCCTGTATCACTCCCACCAGACAGGAAGCCCGGGAGGGTGGGCACGGCGAAGCCCCGCCTTCTCCACCCACCACAGGGCAGCTGGGCAGGCGGACACAGTGACCACCTGGGCCTGCAGTGGCTCTCCCCTCTTCCCAGACCCAGGGCTTTCCCCACAGGCCTCCTGGCTCAGGGCCCCTGCACCTCTTCCCCACAGCTGCACTGGGGAGTCAGAGCCTGCCACTGACCTGTGTGTCACCAGTGAGCGGATCAGCATGAGGAAGGTGAGTGAGCACGACAGGACCAAGGCCGAGATGTAGCAAACTGAAGGGGGAGAGAGAGAGCAAAGTGGACGGCCTCCCCGGGGCCCCCAAACTGCTGCCGGGGCGGTGCCCGGGTAGGAGTCACCCCTGCCCCCCACCCACGCTCCGCCTTGGGTGGAGACCCCTTGCCACCACCCCACCCCCTGTTCTCAGACGCAGTGCAAGTCAACATTCTCAGCGGTCTCCTGCGCAGCGACTTGGCGGCCAGGACAGGGAGAGGCCAGCTCTGAGGCTGCAGACCTGGTCTTCACATCTGTCTTGCTGCTTCCATTGCGGCGTGTTGCATTCAGGCCTAGCAGGGATTGGGGGCCGCAAGCCTCCTGCCCTCCATCAACACCCAGCCTCAGTCTGCACCCTCACAACAACCCCACGGAAGGGGTGCCGGGCTGACCAGGGGGCTGAGGCTCAGCGAGAGGGCCTGACCCACCAGTTGCGCTGCTGGGAAGTGATGGCTCGAGACCTGCAATTGTTTCCAAGGAGACCCAGAATCGCCCGGCGTGCCTGCCCCCTGATCGCATCAGTCACCCTAGGGAAGCGTTCCTGGTGTCTGTGTTCCATCCAGAGACTGGGGAGCAGGAGCAAACACACAAGGAGAGGCAGGCACTGGTTCCCTGTAGCCTCAGGTGTCGGAGAGGTGGGTCTCTGCACTGACAGCACAGCACGACCTCCCGGAGCTGTTAAAACCCCTCGTGGCCCCGGCTGCACCCCAAGCCAATGAAATCAGAATTTCTGGGTGTGGGACCCAGTCCTTGGCTTTTGAATGCAGCCCGGCTTGAGAGCCGCAGCACTGGGGGCTGCGCAAAGATAGAGCCTTAATGATCCATTTCAATCAGCCATTGACTGAAATCAACCAGGCCACCGGACAGGTATTGAGGGCCTGCTAACTTCTTGGAGTTAGGCTGGCGGCGGAATCACCAGGAGGGCTTGTTCAGTCATAGAGGCTTGAGCCCCACCCTCAGAGTTTCTGGAGTCTGGCAAGCGGCTTGAGCCTTGGGATTTTAAAAAAAGTTACCAGGTGATTGTCAGGCACAGCCAGGCTTGAGAACAACTGCTACCTAAGAAAGCACTAGGCACATGCAGCTCTGTCCTGCTCCTCTTGCCCTTCAGGAGCGAGCTCAGCACCAACAAGAGGGCGCTCTGGACCACCTTCTGCCAGGTGAGGGGCCTGTCTGTGAGCCTGTGCAGGTGAGTGGATGGGTTAACGCGGCGGGGGGGGGGGGGGGGGGGGGCGGGCAGCCCCCTTGGCCCCAGGCCTGGCCTTTGATCTTTGTCCATCTACCTCCGTTCCTTTCTCCCTCAGTTGGTTCCAAACCTGGGTCTCTCCAAATCCTGGTACCCACAAAATCCTCCTGCTCTCTGCTTCCTCCCCCCAGATAGATCGGTCTTCCCCCCCACTGGGTTGAGGGCCTCAGCGACAAGGCTGCCTCTGTAGCTTTAACACCTGTTTTGCAGTAGGGAAAGTCAAGTCCAGAGAAGTGAAGTGGCTTACCCAGGGTCACACAGCTTTTAAGTGATGAAGCAGGAGTTCCATCTGAGCTGTCTGATCTAGTCCATGTGACTCAGAGGCAGGGCCCTCTGTGAATGATGCTAGGCTTATGGTCCAGGTGCCCAGTGGGCAGCCGGAAAATAGGGTCTTGGGGTTCAGCAGACATTAGCTCCTCAAGCTAAGCACAGACCAAAGGGCCCCTGAGCCCGGATATAATCTCAGTCCCATCCCTGGCTTACTGAGTGGCTTTGGACATAGCTCTGGACCCTCCTGGACCTCAGTTTTCCTCATCTGCGGACTAGGAAAGCAAACACTGCTCTGTTTGGCCCCTGAATCCAACAAGATCCAAAGTGGAAGCATTTAGGCTTGGAAGCTGCAGCAGGTGATTGTAAATGCCAGTGTGGTGAGTAGAAAAAGTCCACTATCCTGGACATGTCGCCTCCTGCCTCTGAGCCTCCATTTCCTGTTCCTGCGGATTGATGAGGCTGAGCTAACAGGGCTGCTGTGACCTTGGATGTGGGCCGATGTGGGCCACGTCTGCACCTGCCTGTGGCCCAGCTGGCAGCCAACTTAGAAAACCTCCCTGGAGGTGTCATTTTCAGCCCACCTAGAACTTGTCACCTGTCCAACCTGTAGGGCCACATGTCCAGGGTAGCCTCTCAAATGGGAGCAGAGACGCTAAGGAAGGCGGTGGGAGTGGTGGTCAGGGAAGGAAGTGGTGACTGCACACATCTCTGCCCACCCCCACTTCCTGCCCCTTTCCGTTCTCGGCATGCCTGGTCTGCGGGGAGAGGATGATGTTAACAGTCAGGAACAGCTGCTGAGCAGTCACACCTCCACCTGCAAGGCTGGCAGCCTAAGTTCCGACCATCCCGTGTTCCTCCTCGGAAGCCAGGGCACTCGTACCAGCCCAGGACCCCCAAGTCAGCAGAGGGTGCAGGCCCAGGACTCCTGACCACCAGGCCTTGGCTCAAGGTGGTGGAGACTGTATTACTCTCTTAGCTCCACTCTGCCTGGCTGTGCGACCCCAAGTGAATCCTTTCCCATGCGTCAAGGGGGGGACACTTCTCAGTCTCCTCCGCAGGGCTATTGGGAGGGCCTGGGAGGTAGTATAGGTGGATGACAGGACTAAGGGCTAAAGGAGGCATCAGACCCCAGACGGGGAAGCTGGTATGGTTCCCTGGCCCACAGGCTCATTGTCAAGGGAGGGAAGGAGAAAGGAGATGGCCCAGGAGGATAGGGATTGAGGAAGAGAAAGCATCATCCTGCCCAACCCCACCGGCCCAGTGTCCCACGTCACTGCCTCCTTTCCTCCTTCCCTACCCTCAGCAAGGCTCAACGGGCTGTCCCTTCAGCCCACACATCCAAGACCTTGCCCATCTCCAGGCCCAGAGAGCTGCACCCTGGAGCCGGGGTGGGAGACACCACACAAGCTGACAACGGGCTTGAGATGACTCCTTCAGGTCTCAGAGACTTGGAACTGGATGCTGCAACCAGCCCAGTTTGGAGGGGAGCAAGTTGAGATCCACACAGAGGAAGAGACATACCCACGAGCACCCCGCATGTCCCTGGCAAGCTGGGACTGAGCTTGGGTGTCCGGCTCAGGTCCCCCCAACGGGCCCTCAGGGACTCCGGGGAGGCCTCACCTTCCAGAGCCCACAGCTGATGCTTCACCAGCCCCACCACTTCCTGCCTGTCCTCTGAGAGCACGATCCCAAAGCCGGCCAGTAGGTAGGAGGCGTCCGTGGTGATCCCCGCCCTCACCTTCTGGATGGTGGGTACCACGCCCACCAGCAGCAGCAGGGCCACCTGGAAGAGCCCCAGAATGAAGGTGCCAGGACCTGGCCGTGCTCACACCAGGCGGCCACCCCAGGAGAAGCGTTTTCTGAGCCAGCAGGGAGACTTCGGGGGAGAAACTGCGGCGGCACACGGCTGCATCCACAGGGCCAGCACCCGCCAAAATTCTTGTCTGCCCCGAGAACGGCGTCCTCCTGCCCCTACCCCGCACGCCGCGAGCAGGTCTGACTTTGGCCTAACAGGCGGCAGCCGTACTTCCAAGTGGCACAGCTGTGCACATCTGTCTTTGGACAACTGTCTAAACCTCAGAACATGAAATTTCCAATTTCCCATGTTGGCGAAAGCCGCGTCTCATACGGATGAGCCCAGGCTCACCGGGGTTCACGTTTTGGCTACCGTGAGGTATTAGCAATAGGAACTTGGCCAAGTCAAATCCACCTCTCTGAGCCTCAATTTCCCCCATCTGTCAAATGGAGAAAAAAAATCCTGCCTATCTCCCAGGATTTGGGCTTTTTGGTTTTCTGGGGGTGTGCTGGGGGGGGGGGGAGGGGAGTATTTCTTAAACACATATTCCTTCCTAACTGCCCAAATCTGCCTAAAACTTCCCAAATGCTCAAAGAGGAAAGTAATTCTATTTCCTCTATTTTACAGCTGAGCTAGTGGGTTCAGAGATGTTGAATAACTTGCCCAAGGTCACACAGGAGGCAAATGATGGAGTCAGGGTTTAAATCCGTGTTTGTACGACTCCAGAACTCATGCTCTGACTCTATCTGAGCCCAGTAGGAGTTGACACCCCCTCTCTTCTGGGTCAGCCCGCATTCCCAAGATGTCCAGAAACAGCTAGACAGGATTGTAGTTTGGGCTTTGGGGGAGCTGAGCTGGGCCTGCGCCATCCCAGGCTTGGGGGTTGGGAGCAGGGGTCCAGAGGTAAATGGCACTGCGGGGACAGGACATACCTGGTAGATGGCTGTCCCCGTCAAGGTGGCCGAAAGCACCAGCTTCAGAGGGAGTCGGAATCCTGCAGTCACCAAAAGGAGGGATGTGGGAAGCCCAGCACCACTCAGGCCTGGGAGCCCCCACCCCTCCCAAAGAGCCCAGAAAAAGGGCCAGGACTTACAGGACCCTAGACCACCCAAGCCAGGCCAGGGGCTTTCCCCTTGTCCCCAGCTGGGGCTGTTCCTCCTGACAGGGGCTCTGGGGGACGGGAGCTGGCCTCCCACTGCAGCTGTTTCATGCAAGGAGTGGGTGAGGTCACCTGCCACTCTTGACCTCAGCTCCCCACTCCATACCTCGCTGTGGAGTGTAGATGTAGTTTCTGTAGCAGATCCAGACCCGGGACAGGAAGCCGTGCTTGGAGGCGTGGGAGCTGCGGAAAGACCAAGGCAGGCAGGTGCCCTCAGGTGAAACCCCTGCCCTGAGCCCCAGCCCCAGAGTTTGGCTTATTCCTCACTCTGCCCCACCATGCTGCCCAGGGACAGCCCCCCCCAAACTAGCCTGCCTACCAGCTCTGCCCACTGGCCCACAGGGAATGCCTAGGACCTCACCTACTTTCCAGCTTCTTTCGGCAAAGGAGGGTCCTCAGATATTCCTCAGAGTAACTGCTCTGCAGCCCCTGTGGAGACAGACAAATGGACGAGCAGATGAGACCTGGAGATGGCCTGGAGCCATCCCTGGGTCCCTGGCTCAGGGAACCACAGTCCCTGGCTCAGGCTCCACGAAAGCTTCTGGCCTGTAGTAGGGTGCAGAGGACTGACCTGGGGGGGGGCGAGGTTCGTGCCCCCTTAAGTTGCCCTTTCTCCTCCCCAAATATGAGACTATCAGTCTCCTAAAAACACTCAGTGTGAGCAGTTCTTCTTGAGGTCTGTCTCCAGCTCTCTCCTGCTTTAGCCACTTCTCACTGCTTCCCTCCTGGCCCACAGGCCTCTGCTGGCTGAGACTGGGGCAGAAGGGAACCTATGTCCCACGGGCACATCCCTGACCAGGACACAGGAGGGGGCCATTCCAGGTCACATCCCCCAGGCCTCTCCTCCGACTCCAGGGAGATCACAAGGGTCACGGGATTTGTCTAAGCCCCATCCCAGGCCTTAAGCGGCCTGCCAAGTGGCAGAGGCCCACGGTAAGATGGGGTTAGCCCCTGCCCCTGATCATGAGACTGCAAGCCTGTCACAGGTTGCCATGGCAACCCTGAAACCCAGGGGAAGCGTGGGTCAGCTGGAAGCTTGACTGGGTCCTTTGAGGCTTAAACCTCCCTGACCCAGGGCCAAAGAGAATTTTACTTCTCCCAGGACTTCTCAAGAGGAAAGGCATGCATGGAGGGAGAGGTGAGGCAGAGAAGATCCCTGGAGGGGGAAGGAAAGGGACTAGGCAGGGTAGAGACGTGCCCAGTGTTACCACGTAAGAGCCAAACCCAGAGTCGGATGGGCCCACGGAGGACCCAGGGCGGCCACTAGAGGACCTGAGCCCACCCAGCCTCTCCCGCCTCACTCCCCTTCTGTCCTTGGGGACCTTGGCTCCCTGTCTAGCTTCAGTCCCAGCCCCTCTCCAGAGCTCCAGGCCCGTGGGCCAGCTGCCTGCCACACCCCCTTGACCACGCCCCATCCCCTGCACACGCGCGCACACCACCCACGGTCCGTATAGCAGCCACCTCCCTACTGTCTCTCCCACGTGCCGCCTCAAGCCTGGCCTTCACCTTCCCCAACTAAAGGGTTAACCAAGCCCTTTCGGCATCTGAGTCCCCAACCTTTCCTGAGTCTGTCCCTCTCCCCCTGAGGGCCTCTGTGGGATGGTTTTCTTCCTCTCCTCCCCCACCAGGAAGAGTCCTTGACCCCCCCAGTTCCATGCTAGCCCACGGCTGGGGGATGGGCCCCGTGCTTCTCACATTGCCCTGTGAATCTTTGTTGCTGCCTGAATCCCCCCAGGGCACTGGGAGCTCCTGGAGGTCAGACACAAGTCAGTGGCTCTGAGTCCAGGGTACCTCGCCTGGGGCCTGACACTTGGTAGGTGCTTAGAAAGCTTCCTAATAAGATTGCCTTGTTTTGTAAGAATTCTCTCTCGTTATGATGTACCCACCCATCGATCTAAAAACTTCACAAATATGTGTTGAGTATCTATCGTGTGCTGAGACCTGGCCAGTGCTACAAATTGTGTGTGAACGAAACAGACACAAGCCATCTCTGCCCCTTTACTCCTCTTTCCTACACCTGCACACCTTCTCCTTATTCTCTCCCTACTCCAAATCCTTCCTGTCCTTCAGGGCCTCTACTGAAGCCTACCTCCTCCAGGAGGCTCCTCACCGCCCCCCCCAACCCCACCCCGGCCTCAGTTCTTCCAGCCCACCCCTTCATCTGCCTTTATCCAACCATATCCAACCTAGAACTGATTCATGAAGCGACTCTGCCCTGGGTGTTTCCTGAATCATGTCGGCATCTGCAGGGCTCCTAGTGGGCACATGGCTCCTGGCCTGTCTCATTTCTCCACCTGGAGCCTCTGTGTCTCAGAAGCAGAGCTCTGACTTCTGCCTTCTGGTCCACTTCCCTTTGTTGGGTCCCCATTGTGCGTCCGGCGGGGTGCCCCAGGTATCCTGGGTGCCAGCTGAGGGCCTGGCCTAACCTTTGCCCTGGGAGGGGGGACTACCCAGTCACTTGGTGACTCAACAAATATTTTCTGAGCACCTGCTATGTGCTATGCCCTACACGAAGCGCGATTGCCCACAGGGCACCAACAGACATACAGGAGCTCAGGGTGTCGGGCGTGACCAGAAGCCCAGCCCTGCCCCTTTACCTCAGAGCCCTCTCCTGTCCTGTGGCTGAAGCTTCTCACCAGCTGCACCGGGTACCAAATGCTCAGGAATCCGAGGCCCAGAAGCAGAGGCAGGGAAGCCAGCAGGGAGTAGTACTTGTAGATCTAGGCAGACAGACAGACAGATTCCCAGACACATTAACCTCCTGCCTGCCTCCCCCAACAGAAGGCCAGGATCAATTTCCCTTGCCATTTCACTCCCACCTGCCATGAGGGTGGCCTGAGGCCTCTGGGTCTCTCATGCCCACCCCCTACCTGGGCCACTCAGCACCAACACTCTCGCTTCCCCTTGTGAGGCCCTGTGGAGATGCTCACCCTCCCCCGGGTTCCCGGACTCCCACAGCCCTGGGAGGAGCCAAGAGAAGAAGCTATGTAATCCCCTCCTCCTTGCAATGGGGTCTGAAACCGGGGACACCCGCCTTCTATGTTCCTTAGTTCCTGGGCTTTGGGCACAGGCCCCTGAAAATTAAAACAGGGCCTAATTTTGTCTGTGTACAATTGCGACCTGGGCATCAGGGAAGTACATGCCCTACCTCCCGGCACCGAGACCTTCCCAGGGTTGGGCTCCTTCTGTATTCACTCACTTAATTTGTTAGTTCAATACGTTTTTACCGGGAGCTCAGTAGGTGCCAGGCTCTGAGTGGTGAAAAAGACCAGTCAAGTCCCAGCTCTCAAAGAAAGCAACCAATCTGCATCTCTGCCCTGAAGGTTTGGCGTTATCAACTCCGTTTACAGGGGGGAAACTGAGCCTCAGACTGGTGATGTGGTTTCCTCAAAACACTTAGCATCACCTGGCATCATTTTGTATATTTACTTATTGTGTCTTCCCTTCCGGAATGACAACTGTTGGGATGCCAGGGGCTTCATCTGTCCTGTTCACAGCTGTGCTCCAGTGCTTGGAAACATCCCTGGCACGGAGTATGTGTTTCAAATATGTTTGTGGAAGGGAAGGAGGGAGGAGGGAGAGAAGAAGCTGGGTTCGAGCTCAGGTTGTCTGGCTCCACCCTTGGGGCTCTAGATGGGGCAGCGTCACACCCCCAGCCAGCAGCCAGTGAACCAGGTTCTGAGGTTCTAGAATTCTCTTTTTACCCTCCAAGACCTTCCCCCTACTCGGGGCTTGTCTTCCTCCATCACTCCTCGCCCCCACTCCAGCCTGACCAAAGGAAGGCTGGGGAGTCAATAATGGAGGGATTTTAGGCTCTCCCTTTCCCCTCTCTGTCCCCTCCCAGACGGTGCTGAGGACAGGCCCAGCCTCGTCCCCTGTTCTTCCCACAGACGGCCCAGTGTGGAAGGGCCTGTGTTTACAGGAGTGGAGTTCTGTGCACAGTGGAAGGCAGCAGAGAAGCCCAGCACATAGATAAGAGGAGAGGAGCCATGCAGCCCTCCATGCCCCTCTGCCTCAGGCTGCTGTGAGTCCGCGGTTACCTTGGGTGCCTGGGGGCACTCTACCCTCTGCCACACCTGGACCCCGAAGTGAGCCCAGGACAGTGTGCTGCCCAGCAGGTGTGCGGCTCCGTGCCTGACCGTGGCACAGGCGGCCAGAGGGTAGTAGAGGGCAGGGTAATAGAGCAGGGCGAGTATCTTCCAGGGCCCTGGAAGGCAAGAGGGGCAGAGGGAGACACTTGCTGGAAAGGCAGATGTGGGGCCTGGGTCCAGCCCCCACCCCCGCCAGGCCGCTCTCCTGCCTCCGCCTTCTGAGCCCCTCAGCTGGTTCAGTGAGCCAGAGGCCCACATTCAAATTCACGTTCTGACTAGTACCGCCGTTGTGATCTCGGGCAAGTTACCTCTGGGAGCCTCACTTTCTCCATCTGTAAAATGGAAATGGTGGTAGTATATTAGCAAAGACAGCATGAGAAGACACATGTACGGCCCTTAGCACAGGTGCCTGGTCAGCTGTCAATAAACTTAAAGTTGCTACTTTATTACCTTTCCCTTTCCCTTCCCGGACCCTCCTCAGGGTCCTGAATCCCTGAGGGTGGGCTACTACCCACCCTTTGCAGGGTCATTGTGAGGACTGGTTGATCTGAAGAGATCAGGTTGAGGCCAGTGGCCCCTCTTGCTGGCAGCTGCCCTTTGCACCCTCGCTTCCTTGAGCCCAGCTCTCAATTCTCCAGAACCCCTCCTGCTTTCTCCCCACTCTCCTCCGTTCTCAGAGGGCTGGGCTGCCTGGGGGATTCAGCCTGCGCTGTTCTGGGGGTGCGGTTTGCACAAGAACAGAAGAGGCGGACAGGGCGGTAGTGACCCAACAGCTGGGACCCACAAAGGGCGGGTTTCATGCACTGTGGGAGCAGCTGGGAGCTTAGCGGGTCAGCATCTTCCCGGCAGCGGCTTACGACTCGGATGGGGGCTACCTGACTCGCTACAGAAGGGCCCTGCCCCATGCTCCGAATTCCCACCCGGTGCATCCCACCGATCTAGCCCCAGGGCCTCAGCTGCACTGGGTACCTCGGCTAGTGGGTGAGGCCAAAGTCAGGAAGGGCAGCGGGTCCTCGGCGGGGAACAGCAAACACAAGGAGCTGAAGAGGACCGTGAAGACAGCGGCAGGCACCATCCAGGTCCTGTCCCCAGCCAAGAAATCCACAGGGCTGGCACAGAGACAGGGACAGGACAGGAGGGAGTCACTCAGGCCCTGTACCCCCACCCCCATTCCCTTGTGCCACGTTCCATAAACCGGGGAGGTAGAGGTGGAAACTTTCCCAATGGAAACTGAGGCCCCATCACCCATTCATCCCACACGTATTTGTGGGGTGCCTACTGTGTACCAAGTTCTGGGCCTTGTGGCAAAGGGACTCCAGGACATCCCGCTGATACACATACACACAGTAGGAACAAGCCAGAGCACCGCTCCCTCCGCCCACCCTGGAAGCTCCGGGAAACAGCTGCCTCCACACAAATCAGTCTGTCTGGGCTGGCAAACCTTCAGAGAGCTCGGAGAGTCACAACATCCTTGTGCAATAGCCACCGCCCCGGCCTGGGTGTGGCCCGGGGCAGAGGGCAGACAGCGGGCACAGCCGTCCCAGGCCCTGGCCCTCTGGGTTCAGGGCAGGCCTCTCAGACCTTCCGCATCTGTCATCCAGCTTCACCTCATGCCTCGAGAGCTCCATCCTGATTCCTTCTTCCCTCCAAGCCCACAAGCTCTTTCCTGGGCCCACCAGTGACAGAAACCCCACGCTAGTCCTCCCCAAAACCATCATGGCAGGACCCACCTGGGTGTGTGGTCTGGGCCTGGGAACGAGGCTGTCTACACTGGGGCTCCCATCACCACCTCCCCCAACACTTTGTTCTCTCCCATATAAGCCTGCCCAGGCCCATCTCCTCAGGGCCATCCTTGTCCCAGGCTCTGGGGTCGCAGGACTAAAGAAGATAGGGGAAGAAAGTTCTAGCCACAGGGACTGGAGATCAGCCTCTCATGATCTGCCTTTAAACATCGGGGTCTGGTGATACCCTCAAGAGAAACGAACCCTCATGGGCATCCCCTGTCCAGACCATGGGCCACCTGAGGAAATATATCCTGGAGCCGGGCCCTGTTGGGTTTGTGTCTCCCTGGGCCTGGAACAGGAGCAGGTGGGCCTGAGCGGGTCCCCCCGCCCTCTTCCCTCTGGGGCTCCTGACTAAACTGAGAACCAGGTAGGTGTAGGGAGAGCCCCCAGGCTGAAAGGATGGGGACGTCACCGAGACCTGAGCTGACGTCTAGGTACCTAACAAACCACCACGCTCCCAGAGTGGCTCCTGTCAGCCGGGCCACCTGCGTGGGAGTGCCCAGGCCTTGGCACCAACCTGGGCAGTCCAGGCCTGCCGTGCCCGCAGCGGGGCCAGAGCTGGCGGCGCCTCACAAGCACAGCCAGCAGCAGCAGCACAAGGATCTGAAAGGACAGCACAGAGCAGGACGTGGGTGCCCAGACCTTTCCCTGAGGGGCTGAGTCTGAGGGCTTGGCCTCAATGCCCAGGACGCCCCCTCCCTCCCCTTCCCCCAGGGCACAAGCATGAGGCATACTGGGGACTGGCCAGAGAGAGGTGGCCAAAGTCTGAGAGGTTGGACTTGGCTGCATCCTGGTTGGGGTCCTCACCCTGGGAGAGCTCCCGGGGCCCCCCCTCACCAGCCTCAGCAGGGAACGCAAGAGCCCCTGCCCGGCCTGGCAGTCGGTTGCAAGCCAGTCCGGACTCAGGCTGGACTCACCGACAGCACAGCCAGGCAGGCATGGAGGAGGCCGGACAGCACGCTGGGGTGGCAGGAGGGCACTTCCCTGCAGAGCGAGGGAAGGCTGGGTCAGGGCCGTGTAGGGACTCCCTTGGGTGTGCAGCCAGGTTCGGGGTCCCAGGCGGTCTACCCTGGGGCTCCACCCACCACCCCCCTCAACCCTCCGGTCTCTCCTACACAAGCGTGCCCAGTTCCACCTTCTCAGGGTCACTCCAGGGTTTTCACGCCCCTCGTGGTGTGCCAGCCCCATGCCAAGCTCTGAGGTTACAGCGCTGAAGGAGACAGGGGGCTCCCAGGGGAAAACATGGGAGAAACCGAGTGGGCCAGCTGGACCTGGACCCCTCTTCTTTCTCACCCACATTCTTCCTATCCTTCAAGGCCCACTTCATTCCTCCCTCCTCCAGGAAGCCTCCCTGACTGCTCCAGCCCTCATAGACCCCTCCTTCTCAGCACAGTGGTTGAATGTTATTGCCTGGGTCAAGCAATCAAGTGTTTGGCCCTATGATTTGGCCCTTTGATTTGAGTTTACAAGATGGTTAGCACCTGCTGAGGCAAAGAAGGGGAAAAGTAGCTCCGTGTAGAGGAAGGAACATGAGGCAGCCTACCGTGTGGTCGGGGCCAGGCACTTTCAGTTTACAGTCTACAGGGGGGAGGGCAGGCCAGAAGCAGGTCGCAGCAGGCCTGAGAGGCACTAGGGAGCCACCGAGGGTGTTTGAACAGGGTGGTTGTTCTGGATTTGGGGAGATTTCTGTGATTCAATTTGAATCACAACAGCAGCAAGTAATACTTACAAAGAATTTGACTAAGTGCCCGATGCTGTCTGTTCCCTGTCTTAACTCAGGCATTACCTAAGAGGTGGGTGCTATCATTATCCCCCTTGTTCAGACAAGGAGACCAAAGCTCAGAGAGGCTAAGTATCTTGCCCAAATCACACAGTTAGGAAAGCAGCAGAGCAAGGATTCGAACTGAGGTCACCTGGCTCCAACGCCCACATCTGACCAGGCGGGAGAGGTAAGGAGCGTGGAAGGAAGTTTTAAGTCGAACCGTATGAAACGGTCACTTCCGTACATCAAAAATCTTTGAGAATCGGCATTTTCAAACAGTTGAGCACAAGCCGTGGCTGGGGAAGGGGGATGGCAGGGTGCGTCTCAGAGGTGTGTAGGAGGAGGAATGTACATGCCTGGAGACAGGATAGTAGAAGGAAGGGGAGTTTCCAGAATGACCGCTGAGTTCTAGGCCTTATTCCAAGATGAGAGGTGAGGACCAGAATCACATGTAGCCAAGGAAGCCCGGGCTTGGTCTCAGACACTCAGGGACAGAGGTCAGACAGCAGTGGTGAGGACACTGAAGCAGAGGGGCAAGACCGCTGTTCCTAGACGTTAGGCTCTGAGCCTACAAAGGGCCTCACTCAGAGGGAAAGGCCAGCACATCTCTCTGGGTTGGGAGGGAAAGGCTGGCTGTCTGAGGTGGGGGGGCCTGATACCCTCCCCCCACCGCCACAGCAGAAGGGCCTGGTGTTGGCCTCTTGCTGGGAGGCAGGCCAGGAGGGAAGCCTCCAACTCCCCTTTGAAGTGAGGGGGCGGGGGAGGCGAGTGCCATCCTGGACGGCTGCCACAGGCATCTGTGTCCCCAGGCTCTGGCTGAGAAGGTCAGTATTGGTGAGGAGGGGATAACACATGGGCAGATGTCGGGCTGGGCACACAACCTGGTCAGAGGGGCTCCGGGGGGTAGGAAAGGGTGAGCTCGGCTTACTTGGAGCAGTCCTATGCCCACAGAAGACCCCAGATGACACAGCTCACCCCATCAGACTCACTGCCCACCCCCCAACCTTTTCTACCATGAGGGCCCCTGGCTAAGTGTGACCAGGAGACTGAGTCCAGCCAGCCACTGTCACCAGTGCCCACCAGCCCCAACCCCAGCCTGTTGGGGCACACTGACGTGCCAAGGGGGACTACCATCAGGAACTCCTCAAAGCTTTGCGCACCATCTCCCTGGGTTGTCTGACTCACTCAAGGAGAAGTGAGCCCAAGTTCATCTCCTTGGGATTCCCCTGAGCTTCCACCTTCGGGGGTGGGGTTTGGGGGACAAGCAACTAGACTTGGATTGGCCAAGTAAGTCGACTCAAGCAAACCTCCTCATTCTTCCCTGGGGCGGGAGGAGGGAGCTGCAAATCCCAGATGCCACGCACACGACAGGCAGTGCTCCCCATCACGCAGGCCCTGCTATGTACCCAACTTCATTCTGAGCCATATCTGAAGAGCCCGGCCCCAACCAATCCCCCCGGGCCCTGAGGCTCCCAAGGACTCAGCTGCAGATTAAGGTCTTAACCCAAGTCAGGATCTGTGCCCTCATGGGTTCCTGGGCCCCTCCCCGTTCTGCTACTTCTCCCGCCCCCAAAATATGCAGCAGGGACGAGGGGAGCCCACAGGCTGTCCAGATCAGCTCGGGAAGGGGGTGGGAAACCCCTTGCTGACCGCGGAACTGCTGACCAGGTGGCCAGCATCCTGAGTGCTCCAAACAACAGCAGCCTCCCCCAGGCCTGGGTGGGGCCTCTGTCCCTGCTGGGTGACCCAAGCCTGGCCCAGCCGCAGCCCCAGCCCCTGGGGAGGCACACAGGCATGTCTCCTTCTCCAGTTTCCACTGTTGATGGAGAGCAGATGTGTATACATCTGGCTCCGCCCCCCGCCCCCCCAGCCTCACCTTTCCAGTACTGTAAGCCCTCAGACAGAGGAGGGGGGGTGGGGGTTGGGGCCAGAGCCAGGAACAGGAAGGGGAGAACAGGGCTCTGGGGCCCACACAGGCGAGGAGTCCTCGGCAGCCTGTGGGGCCCGGGGAGCCCCGGCCCCTCTGCCGGGGTGCCCAGACTCAACAAAGATAGGGGCTGGCAAGTCCTCTGGCCGCACTTGACCGCGCTGTGGTTGCCCCCTGCCCCTGGGCTCGCCTGAGCACTCCTGCAAAAACGAAAGGACCCCCTCATCTTCATGGAGACTCAGAGCCAGCCAAAGGCAACAGGGTGGTATGTTTCCTCAAAGACTTTCTTTCCTCAGGTCTCCCCCTGCCCTCGCCTGCCCAGAGAACTTGACACTTGTGAACACCACGCCCCAGATGGTCACCACAGGAACCAGTAACCCCTTGAAGGCAGGCCCAACTTCCCTCAACCACTCACCCAGCACTCACTCTCCAGCCCAGCTGGAGTCACCCAGGGAGCCGCCCCAGACTGGCAGGATCTGAATTTGCAGGGATGGGGCCCAGGAGGTTGTATTGTGAACAAACCACACGGGTGCTTTGTAAGTGACAGTCCAGCCCAGGTCCCCCTCAAGTACCAACATCAGGGCAAGGGCTGTTATTCCCATGTAACAAGGGTCTGGAGCCCAGAGAGGCTGTAACTTGCCAAGGGTCACACAGCAAATGAGCGACATGGTTCATCTTAGCAGTCCTGGCCCAGGGGCTTCCCCATCCCCCCACCGGTGACCTCGGCCACACCCCACTCTCCTGGGGGACAGAGCCAGGGCTTCCAACTTACCCCTCTGGCTGGAGCTCCTGGCCACCCTGGGGCTCGTCGATGTACCAGTTGCCATAGGAGTAGTCATCCGTGGCTTGAGAGGAGGTCTGGTTCCCCACCGCCTGGGACGACATTCTCTGGCCTTTCTCCTTGCCCCCGCCCCCAGACAAGTCAGGGAAAAAGCCACCACCGATATGAAAAGAGGCTTAGGAGGGGGAAAAAAAAAAAAAAGGAAGAAAGAAAGAAAGAAACCCAAACAAAAAACGTTTCTCTTTAATCCTAAAGGTTAGTTTCTTGCTTTTAGCTCTCTGGAAAAGTCTGTCTGGGAGAGAGGGCCAGGGCAGGCTGGCACGGGAAAAGGGGAAGGGCTTTTTGCGTCCCTTCCCGTCCCTTCCCGCCCCGTCTTGCCCGTTCCTGCTGGAGATAGTTATCCCCTTGGGAAGAATGCACCCCTCAGGGTCCTTAGGTTCTTGCTGGAGCACCTGTCGGTCTGACCCCCAGCCTTTGTGCAAAGGACCATTTTCAAAGAAAGTTTGTCCAATCCAAGCTGCCCACGGAGACCCCCCCCTTCCTTCCCCCTCCCCAAAGCCACCCAGACTGACCCACAGACACACACTCAAGGAAGGGCAGGGAGGAAGGAGCTGCAGAGATGAAAGGGTGGGCGGGCAGCAGGCAGGCCTAAACAGCCTGGACCCTCCCAGCTGAGCTCCAGGTCCTTTCTGCCCTCGGGGGTTGAACCCAATCCCCCTCTTTGTTTGGCTCCCTCGAGATACCACCCCACCCCCCCACCCCACCCCCCCACCCCCACCCCCCGCCCAGCCTTAGCTTGCCCGTCTCTGGCTCCCTTGGCCCTCCTGATGGGATCCCATCATGGTCCTGACAAAGTCCCCCTCCCGGGGCAGGAGGCCCCAGCTCCACCCTGCAGGGGTGCGGCCAGGAGGGTCGGGCGGGCACCTGGCTACACACACATACCTGCCCCCAGCGCCTGCCCCGAAGCGCCCACACCTTTGCCCACTGTAACTGCAGCGCGCCAGTTACACACAAGTCCAGCGTCCTGCAACCCAAGGAGACAGCTGCAGCTGGGCTAGGGGCGGAGGCGGGGAGGGGGAGTCTAGCCATTCCTTCTCCTGGTGTTCCATGAAGGAGGCAATATGTGTCTCACTGGTAAACCCTTCTAGTTTCTCCAACTTGATTTCACAAGGAGATAACTCACCCCCACAAGGCGGAGATTAGTCCTTTAAACACAAACCAGACCCATGAGTATGCGAGAAGGGTCCCTCCGGTCTCCTGCTCCTCCCAGGCTGTGGGGTGAGGGTAAGGGAGGCAGGGCCTGGCAGAGGCTGGGGCTTCCTCTGCATCCTCCTTCCCCTGAGAGGCTGCACCCCTGGCCAGCTCCCCTCCCCCTCCTGGCCCCAGCTCAGAAGGGAGACAAGATGTAGATAAAGACAGAGAACAGTTCTCAGGCCCCTGTCCCAGGGTGGGGGTCAGGCCCTCTGAACCTTTGAAGGTCCCTGTCTTTCCAATACCCCAGAGGGGCCCTGGGACATGGCCCTCCCCAGCTAAGGTATTCATTCAACAGGATTTTTTTTTTTTAAAGGCATTCATCCATTTATTCTTTTTATTTTTTGTAAGTTTATTTATTTTGAGACGGGGAGCGGGAAGGGGCGGATGGGGGGTGGGGGTGGGGTGGGCAGAGACAGACTGAATCCCAAGCAGCCTCTGCACTGTCATCACAGAGCCCGATGCAGGGCTCAAACTCACGAACCTTGTGATTATGGCCTGAACCAAAATCAAGAGTTGGACGCTTAACCAACTGAACCACCTGGGTGCCCCCATCCATTTATTCTTTTTTTTTTTTTTTTAACATTTTTATTTTGTTATTGAGAGACAGAGAGAGACAGAACATGAGCAGGGGAGGGGCAGAGAGAGAGGGAGATGCAGAATCCGAAGCAGCTCCAGGCTCTGAGCTTCCAGCACAGAGCCCAATGCGGGGCTCAAACTCACAAACCGAGAGATCGTGGCCTGAGCCAAAGTCGGTCGCTTAACCAACTGAGCCACTCAGGCACCCCTCATTTATTCTTTTAACATAAATTCATTGAACAATGACTAAGTGGAGGCACTATTCTGGGCCCTGGGATGTGAGAGTTTACAGTGTAGGGGGGACAAGTGGGTAAATAACCTGGAGTCTGAGTCTTCCTGTCTACAAAGGGAAGGTACAGAATGCTCTGATGCGTACCAGAGGAAACTGAATTTGGTCCGGAAAAGTGGAGGATTCCTGAAAAAAAAAAAAAAAAAAAAAACAAAAAACCTTTCTGTGGAGATCTGAGGGCAAGGAGAAACCAGTGAGCGGAGGTTGGGGGTCTTGAGGGTGGGAGTGGGGGTAGAAGGAAGTGTGTTCCTGATAGAGTGAACAGCCCTGGGGGAGGCTCAGAGGAGACAGAGCTTGAAATCCTAAAAGCTCCCCATGTAAATTTAATAGCCAGGCCCACAAGGCTTTTCAGGATTAGGGCCCAAGTTCTCTGTCAGCCTCGGTTGCTCCCCCTCCTTCCCAAATGGTCCCTCTTCCAGGAAGACGGCTCAGAACTCCCGCCCCACCCCACAGAGTTGTCAGTGTCAGCTGACGCAGAACAGAGTCGGCACTTTGTGTGATGTGATGAGGGAGCCCACACTTCCTGTCTGATCCCAGGAACCTGGGGTGAATCCAGCCTCCCAGGCCTGACTGTGACATCCTGGGGGCAGAGCTCTGCCTCAGTTGCTTCCTGCTCCCTCATTCTGCTGAGGCCTTTATAAACTGGGTTTGCAAAGCCATGGCTTGCTCTAGTGACCGTCACTCCCCCAGGGGCCTGTCCGGTGCGGGCCACTATTTCTCCAGCCAGGCTTTGCAGAACTCTCTACTCCAACACCAGAGCCCTGCACTCCCTTCACTGCTGAGGAGTTTTGGACCCCCAGCTTAGAGATCAACTAAGTCCCATCCGATCTTAAATCCCCATCATGATACCTCCAACAATTGGAGTCCAGTCTGTGATGGGGAGCTCATTCCCTCTATGTTCATAACTGGACCATCTTGCCTGTCAGAGACTGTTTCCTTCCCCAGTCTGGTTTGTTCATCCATTCATTTGGCCAACAAAGGTGGATTGCATGCTGATTATGCACCGGGGAAGGTTCTACAGACTGAGGATGTAGCAATGAGCGAGACAGGGAAGCCAACGTGTACCGGGGCAGTGGCGAGACGGCCGTGTCGTGAGTGCTGAGAGGGAAAATAAACTGGGACAAGAGAAGAGACACAGACAGGAGTTGGCTGCGTTAGGCTGGATGGTCAGGAAAGCCCTGGTGAGGAGGTGACATTGGAGCAGAGACCTGGAGGAAGAGAGGGGTACCCAGCTGGGCACCTGGATGGAAAGACATCCAGGCTGCCTGTGAAGGAGTGTCTCTCAACCTCAGGGGCTGCAGCCACGCTGGCAGGGAGGGGCCCTGCAGAGCCCAGGCCTGGTCCCTCCCCCACAGTACCTCTCCCCTAACCAAACCCTGCCCCCTCCCCAAAAGGGACTTCCAGTTAATGCCTTCCTCTCCCCACCAGGGCTACTCCAGTGCCCATGGTATCACCTCCCTCCTCACCAGGGAGATGCAGAGGCCGTCTTCAGGGAGGCCCTAACCAGAGGTGAGGAAGTTTTGAGCTTTGTCCCTCTCCTTGGGTGTGGGCACAGCTGACAGAAGGCAGCCTGGTGCCCAGTACCTTGATCAGGGCTGTGCTGGAAACAGGCAGGAGCAGGCCCAGGAGGAAAGGACACAGTTTCTATATAGCAAAGAGAAATGTCCTGGTTGGGGAGGCAGCCTACCTGAGCCCTGGGGCTGGCTGTGTGATCCTGAGTGTTCTCTTGGCCTCTCTGGGTCTCAACCCTGCCTGTGCCCCAGGAGGGGTGGGGCTACCAGCCTGGAGATTCTCTGACTGCGGGCTCTCCTCTCCCCAAGGCCACTATTCACTGCTCTCAATGACTTCATGGCCCAAGAATGTGGAGCTAGCACACCAGGCACTGGCTGCAACAAGAAGGTCAAAGCCACAGAGGCTGCGACTACCCAAGTGTCCCCTGTTGTCTTCTAGCCACCCTCCTGGTCCCCAGCCTCTCCATTCACTCTGGTGGGGGTAGAGAGGGAGGCAGACGGGGTCGAAGATCCATGGTTACTGGGTGGCCACGTGGCTCAAGCTGGGAGAGGGACCCTACTCCTTGAGCCCAAAGTACCTCCTCGGCTTGGTCATTTTTGAGCGAGAGAGCACAAGTGGGAGAGGGGCAGAGAGAGAAAGAGAGAGGGACAGAGTAGGCTCTGAGAGGTCAGCACAGAGCCCGATGCGGGGCTCGAACTCATGAACTGTGAGATCATGACGTGAGCCGAAGTCGGATGCTTAACCCACTGAGCCACTCAGGTGCCCTTAGAGTTGGCTTTATAGGGTGACTCATACCCAGAAGAGCCAGAGACTGGCACTTGCCATCAGGAGAGAAGGGGCTGGAGAGTGGAGGCACTTCAGAGACAGACTGCAGTAGCTCAGAGAAGAGAGGTAGGGAGGGGGAATAAGGCTATGTCTTGGGCAGTCTTGGAGGCTTCCCGGAGGAGGGGGCTTGGAGCAGGGTCCCGAGGTCAGACAGGGTCAGCAATGGTAGTAAGAATGAGGTGTCTTAGTAGAGCTAAGAAGGGGAGTCTGGAAGGCAAGAAGACAGGGCAGGGGTCAGGGCCACCTAGCTGTGACCTGCATAAGCCCATGTGGGCACAATCAGATAAGGCTGATGCAAATACCTAAGGGGCAGCCCAGGCCAGAGCTCCCAGCTGGGCACAGATTGGGGGGTGGCTAAGCCCTGCTCACTGTAGGAGGGGGTCACGAAAAGCTTCTGCGCTCTGGGAAGATAAGGGCCATCTGCTCCCTGGGCCTGGCACAGGGCTGCCCTGCACTGCCCCGAGGGCTGGAGCTGGCCCACGAAGGCCTTGGGACCTTGGGATGACAGGGCTTCCTTCCTCCCCATGTTTTTGTTCAAGTTGATTAAATCTCAGGAATGTTTGCATCCAGGAACAGAGGCCCACATGTGTGCCTTCAGCAGCCTGTGGCTATCAAAATCCTCAAAGGGCAAAGTGCTAGGCTTAGAGGGAGTTGACAGTGGGCCAGAGGGAATAAGAAGGGCCAGCAGCATCGCCCAAATCACAGAAATACCCCCAAGGAATCCCAGGTCCTCCAGAGCACGTCCAGAATCTCAGTAATATCCTCAGAATTCTAGTAACAACACAAGAACTCCTGGAACCACAGTATCACCCCCATGAACGCCCAGAACTTCAGTATCACACCGGATCCTCTGATACACCCCAGAACCTTGGCCACAGTCCAAGGACCCTGAGACACTGGCAAATCAAGCACAAGTTGGTCAGAACCATGGTGAGCAGTTGCAGAAGGTCCAGAGACCCCATTGCCCACGACCCTCCCATCCTTGCTCTGGGCTCTCCGAGTTCAACTGCACCCCACAAAAGTTCCACAACACCCAAGCCTCAGTGACAAGTCAGAGCCTCAGCAACACCCCCAGTCCCCAGCAGCACAGCAGAGAATGCCCAAGGGGTGTTTGGCCCGGGAGTAGGGAGTGGGAATGTGCCTGCCTGTGCAGCTGGGCCCCGCCCCCCGGGAGGTCCCCCGTGGATAGGCAGCCGGTGCAGGTTCAACATTATGCAGGCCCGTGAGCTCTGGGTCTGTTCTCACAGTGCCTGTGTATCGAATTGCCCTTGACACACACAGGTTCATAACCTGGCCCCAGACGGAGCCTGACCCCTTTCAGTGGCTGGAAGGCATGTTATCAGCTACTAAGCTTTTGGGGGGAGAGTGTGGATGGCTCTCTACCTCTTACCTCTCTACCTCCTACCTCCCTTGCTAGGTGGGAGCATCAGAAGCATCACCTGACATGCCCTTTCTGGAATCCTCCCCTCCCCCTCCCCAACAACATCCTCATACATGAGGGACTTCGGCCAGCCTGCTCTGGTATGAGTGTAAACCCGGGTGAGAAGTAGGAGGAAGGTAGCCGGCTGTTGCAGGGAGAGACATGTTCTTCCCCTCCCGGAGCGCGAGGCTAGAAATGACTCAGAGGAGGGAAGCTAGAGGGGCAGCTTTCAGCTCAGGACAAAGGTAGCTTTCTTACCATCACAGAGTAGTGAGTGCCCTATCAGGGGAGGCAAACAAGAAGAGGCTGGTCACATCAAGATGCTACAGATGGTTTTCTGCCTTCAAAGGAGGACTGGCCACGGGGCCGTGAAGATCCCTCAGCTCTAAGAGCCCCGATTCTCCCTTCCAAGCACGTGCTCCCTGGAGTGGTGCCACCGTGCTCGGGCCTTGACACATAGACTTCGTGCTGCCTGCCTTCTTCACTGAGGAACTGACTCTGGGCAGGTCCCCTGAGTTCTCTCCCTCTCTCTCTCTGAGCTCTCTCTCCTTGTTCCCTGCTGGCCATAGGACAGGGTTCTCCATCAATCTCTCACAGCAAACTGTACTCAGACACGACTCTACTGATGTCTCCCTGTCTTTAGAGCCAGCTCCCCAGTACGGCCATCTCCAGGTCTCCAACTTCATCCTTCAGAACTGTTCTACCCTACCATTCCGGCCACCTTCCTGCCTCCAAGCCTTTGTTGGGGCTCTGCCCCCCCCCCCACTGAAGTACCTTCTCCCTGTTCCCCCACCTCTTCTGGTCTTACCCGGCCCGCAAGGCTTGGCTCCAGCCCCAGGGTGCTCCCCAACAACTGAGGTCTCCTCCTCTGAGAGCCAGCACCAGCTCTGGCTGGGATCCTGGAAGGCTGGCTGGTTGTGCAGTCTCAGCAGATGGCCCTAAGCAGGGTCCCCAGCACCTGCTTTAGAAGGTGTTTGATCTCCTCCTCCCGGAAAGGCAGATCCCTCCTTCTGCGGCTCTGGCCCTGCCCCTCCTCCCACCCCTCAGGCCTCCTGCACCCCCCCCCCACCCCCAGGCCTCCCGCCTGTGATTCCAGGATCAGAGAAGCCCACCCCACCCCCATCTCTCCAGGTCAGGCCCACAGCCAGGCTGGGCCCCACACAGCACACAGGACGGCTTGTCTCAGGAGGAGCCTCTCCACCCCCACCTCCAAACCATTTGCCCGAAACTTGATCTCCCTGGCCCTCAGAGTCACCTCTGGTGGAGAAGCCTGCACAGGGCTTTGATGGCTGAGTTTCCCCAGCTGTGGCCCTGGAAGGGCTCAGGAACCCCCTACCTACCCTCATTTGTCACCATCCATCACTCCCGGGGGGCCACTGCCTGATGAATTGCTCCACGCCAGAGGGGAACCACCAGCTAAGCTTTTAATAACCAGATCGGCCTCCCGCTGCTGGCCAGCTGGGCTGAGGGCCCTGACCATGGGAAGGGGGACTTTGCAAACAGCACCGGAAAAGAGGAAGGAGGCTCAGAAGATGCTAACACGCGGTGCTGTGGCAGGCAGGGAGGGGAGGCAAGGGATAAAGATGGGGACCGGAAGCAGAGCCCTAAATTCCCAGGAGAAGGATCCCTGGGGAGACACCTTCCACCTCCCTGAAGGAGAAGGGGGTCCGGTCAATAAAAGGGTGGGGCAGCCTAAGGAACACAGGCTTTAGGATGTGAGATTGGCTTCCATGACGGTGACGACCCCGGACAAAGGGGGCACAGCAGTGAGAAGAGATTTTACATAGAAAGGGGTAAACTACAACACAGAGAGAATTAACTTCTGGCCCATTTTCGGGAATCTATCCTCAAAGAACATTGGTGCACATATGCAGGGAAGATGCCCAAGGCGGGTCATACTGCACAACTTGGCAACTAGCTCAACATCCATCGACGAGCTTTGCTAAGTCGGTACAGTAAGGTACTATCGTCGGTCACAAAGAGTGAGGTGCTTCTTCCTGGACTGGCATGGTGGGACCTCCAAGACATAGGGACGAGTATAATAATCATGAATGCAAGTTGCTGAGCAATACCTAAATCACGATCCCATTCTATGCTCCTTTAAGCCGGGTATGTGCACGTGTGTGTGCGTGTGTGTGTGTGTGTGTGTGTGTGTGTGTGTCTGTAAATACCTTAAAAAATGAATCTAGCAGACATGCAGTAAGCTGTTCACAGTGGTCACACTTGGGTGAGGGAAGAGTTTGGGGAAATGAAGGGGGATTTTCACTTGCTTGAAATCTATCTATCTATCTATCTATCTATCTATCTATCTACCTAGTAAGCAAAAGGAAAACATTGTAAGGCTGTATTGAAGCCTGCTGTGAGAGAGGAGCTGTGAAGGCATCATTGAGCTCTGTGAAATGGATTCTGTCCCCAGCCTAGTATGGCACATTCCCCAGCCTGTCTTGAAGTTTAGATGCAGACCTGAAACTAAATATGGGCCAATGAGATAGAAAAAGAAGTGTTGGCTACAACTTCCCAAAGGAGGTGTTCTTTAAAAGAGAGATGTTTTCTTTACTTCCCCCTCCTTCCAGCTGGCGGAAATGCAGTTGTGATGGCTGGATCTCAAGCCGCCATCTTGGACTATGAGGTGGAGGTCATGAGTTAACTAGGATAGAGCAGTAAATTAGCTGCAAAGAAAGAGCCTGAGCTAAGGCCAGATCTTAGGGCTGGAGGAGATCTCAGAGACTCCTGCTTTACCCATATTCACCATCACATCCAGAGGAAACTGAGGCCCAGAGAGGCCACATGATGTCAGGGGCAGTGGCTGAGCGAGGAGAAGTTTTGCCAGAAATCCTCTCTCCCCCGACACCCCCACGCAAATACAGAGCTCACAGCTCTTTGCCCAGAAACCTCCCTTTCCAGAGCTTGGACTCTGCTCCCTGCTGTGACTGGGGGACCCCATCTGGAACCCAGTCCCTGGGGTTGGGCAAAGGCCCTCAGAGTCGGTTAAGTGGCTGGCTCGAGACACAGCTCTCAGCATTGTGTCTGATGAGAACACAGAAGAACCTCTACCCACTGGTGCCTACTGGTGGGTCTGTCTGTCAGTATCTCCTTTCTCTTTTTCTCTCCTTCTGTCTCCTCGTCCTTCTGTTGCCTGTCTGTCCCTGCCCATCAGTCTCTCTTTCCACCCCTGTTATTCTCTCTCTCTCTCTCTCTCTCCCACCCTCACGGTATCTGACTCAGTCTCTCTGTCCCCCATATTTCTCTCTCCTTCTCACTCTCTGTCTCTGCCTCACTCTCTGTCAGTCTCTGTGTCTCTCTCCTCTCTCTCTCCCTTTTCTATTCCCCTTTCCTGCTCTTTGTTTCGTTTCCCTCTCTGCCTCCCTGTCTCTACATCTGATTGTGAAGTTTGTCTCTCCTCCTGAAGGTTTGAGGCGGCACCCTCCCTTGGCCTTGTCGTGAGCTAGCCTGGCACTGCCCCTGCCAGCTCCTGCCTCTCCCTCCCCGCTTACCTGCCCTATCTGCCTCCAGGGCCGGGGGGAGGACTGGCGCTGGTCTCCGAACCCCCAGAGTCTGTAGGACCCCCAAGGAGGCCGGCTCAGGAGTTTGAGTCCTCAGAGCCAGTAGAACAGTCGAGCGACTAGGCGCATGGAAGGGCAAAGGTCGTCGGTGCTGTCCCTGAGGCAGCAAGAGAGACTAGAACACTCTCCTTCCTGCCACCTCAGGAGGTTTATCCTTTCTGAGCCAAGGCTGGCAGAGAGGAGCTGTCACGTGAGCCCAGGGGTCACGGGCGCAGCCCCAGCTCCCGCTCAGCAGAAGGCCAGAGCTAGAGGGCTGTAGGGATGACCAAGATTCTCCTGCCAGCGCTCCGCACCAGAGCTGGAGTGGGAGGCCAGGAGGGGAAGGACACACACAGCCTGATGGAGGTGTGGGGACCGGATCAGACGCACCACTCAGAGGGGAGAGTGTCACGGTAGCCAGGCCCCAGCCCTGACCCCCCACAATCGGTGGAGGGAAGAGACCAGACTTCTAATTTTGCCTCTACCAGCTACTGAGTGACCACAAGAGAAGCTCTATCCCGCTCTGGGCCTGTTTTCCTATCTGTGCCAGGGAGGGAGGCTGGCTGCCATGCTTCACTTTACCAGCGTGAGTCTATGATCCTGTCACCCCGCGGCTTCTGGCGCCGTGGGCTTGAAAGGAGTGGGGTGTGGAGACTGTTCCACTCAGAGGGTTTGGGGGAGAGACCGCGGGAGGGAGGCTGGGTGCTGAAGTCCCGGGGTGGAGCAGTGATGACCATGTGACCATACTGGCCTGGGAATCAGGAGGCCTGAGGTCCAGCTCCACCCCTCCACTCCCTTACCTGACCTCTCTGAGCCTCTGTTTCCCCATCTGTAGAAGGGGATAACTGTGCCAGCACTATTGGGAAGATCCGGGAACTCACAGATGTTCCCACTGGGAGGATTCGGCTCTGAGCAGAGACCAGGAGTCGGGGGGGCGGGGGGCTGGAGGTGGCTCCTTGGGGATAGAGGTGGGGGTCTGAGGGCCCACAGGAGCCATGGGGGGTGTCAACAAGGGAGGATGAAAGGAGCCATTGTGGGAAGCAGGAAGGGGCCCTCTGAGGTGGGCTAATTACAGGCCCAGCTCTTCCAGACAAAGCCGGTGGCGTCTGAGTGGCCATTCTTCCGGGGAAGAAAGAAGACTGGAGGGTTCCATTAAGGCCTCTCATGCTGGGCCGAGGAGGGCAGTTTGGAAGTCAGCACTGCTGCCTCTCTCCTCCTCACCCACACCCTGCCCCTTCCTGACTCCTGTGGGAGCCAGGCCTCTGCCTGCTGTTTAAATCTTTTGAAAACCACAGAAGGCTGAATCAGGGAGACAGCTGGGAAGAGGAGAGAATCCTGGGAAGGGAGCAGGGATCTGGTCATGGTCTGCTACCCTGGGCTCAATTTTTCTATCCATAAAATGGGAGTGCTATCCAGCCCTGACCTGCTAAAATTCAGAGGTTTCCAGACTTTGTGGAACTGAGGCCAGGCCCAGAGAAGCCTGACCATTAGGACCCACTGTGTCCTGCCCTGCCACTTACCCCCCTGCCCTCCCTCCTGGGCACCAGCCTGCAGTGAGGCACCAGAATGCATCTCTGAGTCCAAGTGTGAGTCAAAAGCCCAAAATGGTCTTCACTTCTCACAAATGGGATCCAGATGAAGTAGCCAAAAGAACCACTTCGTATGATTTTCTGTACAAGCAAAAGCTGGGTCGGGTTTGTCCATCGATTCATTTATCCTTTCATTCATTTGTTCATTCATTCATTCATTCATTCATTCATTCATTCATTCATGCTTTAATGGTCCCCCAGGTACCTATCCCTTGCTCAGCCCTGGCCTGGACACACAGACATGATCCCTGAAGAAATGCTCAGTCGAGTATGGCAAAGTCACCACTTGAGCCAGAAGAGGAAGGTGCAGAGTGGGGCAGAGGAGGGAATCACTGACCCGGCTCCAGAGGAAGAGGCTTTTAGCTGGTCCGCAGGACACCCAGGGTGACACCAGGTGTGGCTGGGCAATTGGGGTGGAGGAAACAGCGCCAGCAAAGGCAGGCAGGGGAGTCAGGGCAGGCCTGGCCTGGGGCAAAAGTGAGCCTTCCCAAGACCTTCTGCTAAGTGAAATAAACCAGGCACAAAAGGACAAACACTGTGTGATTCCCCTTCTGTGAGGTGCCTGGAGCAGCCACATTCATAGACACAGAAAGTAGAATGGTGGTTGCCAGGAGCTGGAGGGAGGGAGGAATGGGGAGTTGTTTCATGGGTGTAGAGTTTCAGTTTTATAAGATGAGAAGAATTCTGGAGTTCGGTTGCACCATAATGTGAATGTACTTAACACTACTAAACTGCACACTTAGAAATGGTTAAGATGGTAAACTTTATGTATATTTGACCACAATTTTAAAAGGTAACTATACACATGCACACACACACACACACACACACACACACACACACAGCCTTCCCCAGGGACTGAGTTAGGGAGGGGAGGCCAGAAAGGGGAGAGGTCAAGGGCCCTCAAACCATGCTGAGACCAATATGGCCAACTGGACTAGGAGTATGCATGGGGCCTGCTTGCATGGGCGTGCACAGAGGTTGCCCCCAGGGCAGAAGGGAGTGACTCCCATCTTGTAATGTCTCTTGGGGTCACTTCAAACATGTAAGGGAAGAGAGCTGCTTCCATTGAATCACTGAATCTCCAAGACCTTAGACTGAGCAGGGGCAAGTCATGGCCTCTGGACCCAGGCTGGTGGGTCAGGCCCAGCTATGCAGGCAAAGGTTCCCGGGTGGCCGAGGCCACCCACCCTCTTCCCTAAATGGCCTTTCCCGATACAACTTACAGAGTCTCAGGCCACCACAGCTGTGGGAAGACTTACCACCCAACTCACACTTATGGTACGGACGGGGCCACTGACACCCAGAGAGGGAAAGGGATCTGCTCAAGTTCATGTGCAAATCAGGTGACTGGAACTCTGGTCTTCTAGACCCTCTTTGACTCAGTTTCTCCTTGGGGGACCTGAAGAAACGGATTTTTAATCATTGCAGAGGAGGCATACCACATACATTGGGACCCTTAGTGGGGCTGGCCAATACCATCTGGTTATCTCCTACTTTATGAAAATAATGCGTTCCAATCGAGGTGAATTCAAATGAACTCTTAAATGAAATCTATGCTACCCGTAAATGTGCTTTTTGGACTCAGAACTGTAGAACTGTACTTCTCCGGTGTTGGGATACAGCAGCCCCTGATAGTATGAATTTCAATCTTTGAGCCAGTCCCAGGACATGTTAGTAGGGGAGAGTGTAGGTATAGACACAGATCTCAGCTCAGCTTCTTACTGCTGTGTAATCTGAGATTCTCTCAGCCTCAGACTCTTCATTTGTAAAATGGGAATGATTATATCTACGTCATGGAGCCACGTAGAGTGCCTGCTGCTCAGTGAAGAGTAGCATGGATGATGATGATGATGATGATGATGATGATGATGATACTGGAGGCGAAGATGGAGGGATGGTGGGGATGGTGATGACAGCAGAGATGGTCATGGTGGTGGTGGTGACGGTAGAGAGACGGTTCTTACCGAGGAGTGTTCAGAATTTCCCTTTTCTTCTCGGGTATCGGCATCGGGAAGGATGGGTTCCAGCTTGACAACTCTTTGGTGTGAGAAGCTTTGGGGTGTCTGTAAAGTGAAGCTGTGCCCCATATCGTGAGTTTTGATTGTGAAGGTAAATTGCTTCCGGAAGCAGGTGCCAAGGCCATGCTCCCAGAGAACAAATGCTGTCCCTTTTCCTTTGAGACCCTCTCACCCACCCAACTCAACAACTCCTGGGAATGAATAGGCATGTGGAGACAGGTTCTCTGGACAATGGGAACTCCTGATTACCCCCTACCCACGCCAGGACTCCTCATCCCTGACCCTGCGCTAATTTTTCCATAGAACTTATCTTCTAGCCTATGTTATAATTTACTGATTTTCCATATTTAGTGTCTATTTTTATACCACCCTCCCAGTGGGGTCCCAGCCTCCCTCCCCGACTAGAAGAGAAGCTTCAGGAGGGTAGAAACCTTCATTTGGTTCACTGCTGTATTCCAAATGTCTAAAATAATGCCTGGCACACATTAGATGCTCAATAAATATTTGTTGAATGACCAAATGCTAAAAGGGTGGGATCAATGGCAGCCTTTGTTCCCCAGGACAGGCCCAGCTTCCTGGCTTGTTACCTGGTTTCTCCTCAAACAAACAGAGAGGGGTGAGGTATAGCCCAGCTAGCCCGGCGTACAGGCTTTGATACGGGGCCCAGGTTGGGGCTGTGGGAGTGAGGGGGCAGTGCTCAGCTTGGGGGTTAGTCCCTGGCAAGACCATGGCCTTCAGGGGGCCTGAACCCTGGGTTCCTGCATCCCTGCAATACCAGAGGCTGAAGGCCGAGGAGAAGGAGCTGGATCTGGAGTTCGAAGTCTTGAGTGTGGGGTTTAATGAGGAGGGCAGATATGCCCTGCGGCTTACAGCTGAGAACCCCCTGCAGGCCGGCTCTGGGGCTGGGGTACTGTTGCAGGTAAATGATGGGGACCCCCTCCCTACCTGCTCTGCTGTCACCGATGTCATTGAGCAGCAGGATCCTGGCCAGAACCTCGCCCTTACCGGGAACAAGTTTGTCTTTACTTTGCCCAAAGGTATGAAGTAAGGGTAGTGGCTGGGGGGGAGAGAAGGACCCTGTAACTCCTGCCTCAGCCCCTATCAGGGACCCCAGGGAGCCTCAGGGAAACTGGGAGGGGCAGGGTCAGAACTCTAGACTGGATCCCAAAGCTCAGCCTGCGTGATCTTGGGCAAATGCTGGCCCTCAGTGAGCCCTTGACTCCTTCCGTGTGACATGGGGACATGGATGTTGAACACAGGGTTTTGGGTGAGGAAGAAATGAAAGGACACATGAGGAGTGGCTTTGTAAATTTACAAGAGCTGAGTGCACAGCAGGTTTGGGCACAATCCTGCCAGATGTCATACTGAGTAACGTTAAATCCCAGTGCCCTGAGTCCCCAGGCTGAGCACCACTGGACTGTGGGCATTGGGGTGGACAGGGAGGTGGAGACCCGGTCTGGCCTTCAGGAAGCTTCCAGACTAGGTAGAGAGGCAGGAATCTCAAGCAGAGAATAGTTAAGTGATCTGGAAGGAGAAGATCCACACCTAGACTGTGAGGCCATCTAGGCAGGCTACCTAGAGGAGGAGAGATGTGAGGGAATGTGGAAACCAAGTCCGAGGCCTTCAGGTGGCCAAAGATCAAGGACAGATTGCACTGTTCCCTCCACGTGGCCTTATACAGGACCAGGTACCCGAGTAAGAGCCGTCCCATCCCCACATCGGTAAAGTGAGGGGCCCTAGAGGTGTCAACCGCAGGGAAATCTTAGCCAAGCCTCTTAGCTTCCAGCCAGAGGGCAGTCCCCCCAGGTTTCCTGAGGGCCCTGACAGTCATCTCCACCCCCCGGGGGAGGCAGGGAGACCCCAGACACCGTCCCTGAGCCCATGTGTCCCCCACCCCACAACCCCCACTTTACCCCGCCCGCCAGGGTTCTGCAAGAACGACTGGCAGCACGACGCGCAGCTGCGCGTCGAGGCGCTGCGACTGGGCGGGGCCTCGGGACACCCCGCCCAGCGAGTGGGCGAGGCCATCTTCCCGGTCTTCCCGCGCCCGGACCAGCCCCGCATGAACCTGTGGGCGCGGGAGCACGAGGACCTGTACCGCTACTGCGGCAGCCTGGCCCTGCTGCGCGCCAGCGCGGACCCCACGGCCCGCCACTGCGGGGGCCTGACCTACAGCGTGGCCTTCCGCGAGCACCGGGCCCCTCAGCCTCCAGCCCCAAACTGCCCTCCCGGGGCCGGCCAGCCAGGACCCGTGTCATCATGCCCAGAGCCCCAGCTGCCCAGGCTGCAGGTGGGTGTTCCCTGGGACCCCGCTCAGCTTCTGGCATCACTGCTTCCCCAGTGAGAAGACCCAGAGCCTCTGATAAGCGTGGATGTCCCCAAATCCTGAACTGAGCAACAGAACTTCCCAAGGTGGCCTCATTCAGTTCTGGGGAATGTGCAGTCTGAGAATGGAGGCAGGTCACCCCCAGTCTGAAGGGGATGACAGAAAAATAGAGCAAAGCCCACACAGAGCAGGGACACCACGGGGTGGGATGTCTTTTGCCCAGTGGGTAAGTGTCCCTGAGACCCTTCATTCCGCAAACTCAATCTCACGCGCGTTGTCACCAGGTTTTGAGACATGCCCGAAGTGACCAGGAGACAGAAGTCTGTGTGTGTCCCCCTTCAAGCACCTCCAGCTCCCACCACGGCCAGGAGGGACTCCGCCCTGAACGAGGATTCTGGCAGCCTCGGACCCAAGTAAGAGAGTCTGCTGGTCCTTGTACAAGCTGAAGGAGGGTTTCCCAGTATGGTCGTGTTTGGCAGCTGGGCAGTGTGTCTGGTGGGCCTCAAAGCCAATGTAGGTGGAAGCTGGCAGCCCATATCATGGGTGGAGAAACTGAGGATCATCCCCGAGGATGCTTGAGTCCATTTAATACCAACAACATTTCCTGGGGAACTTAGTGCACAGCCGTGCACGGAATCCAAAGCTAGGTCAGTCCCGGAGCTCATGGTGCCACCCAGCTTAAAAGACGGTGGGCACAGTGTGGGCATCATACAGTCCTGGAAGCCATGTGCTGGAAGGGGCCCTCTGGTGAGGGAGGGTGCAGGTCAGATTTTGGAGCCTCACAAAGGCTCCTCAGAAGAGATGTTATTGGAGACGAGTCTCTCGTTTATTTGTTCATCACTCACTTACCCATTCATTCAACCATCAAACGTTGGTTAGGCGCTGACCCTGTCAGACCCTGCGCTAGGTGGGTGAGATTTCAGGATGTCAATTCTGGGCTTTGGGGAAGGTATTCCAGGTGGAGAGACTAGGATAAGCTGCCTGAGGAGAAGGAAAGGGTTTCAGTGGCAACAGGAGACTGAGCTAAGCCTGGAGCTGAAGGTGGCTGGCTTTTCCTGCAGCCCCTCTCCCGGGCAGTGCATCGGCCTGGGGCTTTAGCAGAGCCCAGGTGGTGGGCTGATCAGGCTCGGGGAGGGCTGACGATGGCAGAAGAGCTAGGTGGCTATTCAATTCGGGAGGCAAAGGGGGAGACCGGTGGTGCGGGAGAAAGATACAATGTGACCTGCTGGCATGTGCCAGGAAGATTGAAAGGAACCCAGGGGCCAGTTTCTCTTGCCAGGTCTCAGCCCGTTATGTGGACCACTTTGGCCCCTGTTCAGCCATTCATTCACCAGTCTATTAACAAATACTTTTGACCGCCTATTGTATGCCCAGGGCTGTGTGCCGGGGAGGCTGAGGATGCCCTGGGTGCTTGTGAGGGAGTTGGAGCTCCCCCCCGTTTCTCGGTGACATTCCGCTCTCTCAGGCTGCAAGCAAGCTCCCTGACTTTGGGGCCCTGGCCCCTCTGTCCTAGTTTGTCACAGGACCGCATACACACACAGGAGCCTCAGAACTCAGGGAGAAGCAGTCCCCTGCTCTCTGTGACCGCTGAGAGGCGGGGCCTTGCAGACAGCTTGCAGGCTGCAGCCCTGAATGCATGTGATGGGGCGGCTGCTGCAGGGAAGGGGGGCCTGGGGGTGGCTGAGCCATCCTCGGCAGCTCTAATTTCTGTTATTTAATGCCATCATCTCCCTGCCATTCTCCCTCTTAAAGTGTCAGATGTCTGCTTCTACCAAGACAAGAAAATGGCTTTCAAGGGAGAGGAAAATAGCTTCCCTCCTGGGGGGTCAGCAATCACAACCCTGACGACAGGGTCAGGAAACTGGTAGGGAACAGATAATGCAGCGAGCACCTTTCTGGAACCGGGACTTAGAGGCTCCACACTGGGGCTGGGGCTGCATGCCTGTGGCCAGCTCCCTGGGGAAGTGCATGTGGCCTAGAGCCACGGGGACCCTCGAAACCATCCTCCCTCCCCTCTGTGCAGATGGAGAAAATGGAGCCCTAGAGGGAAGGACTTCACCCCGCTCTCCTTGGCTGTCAACTGAGGAAAAGGAGAAAGACATCTGAAAGTGGGGGTAGGGTGAGATGGTGAGAAGAGACCATGATCCAGAAGGTTGGAGAAAGGAAACTGCATTCATTGCATGCAGTTCAGGGCCAGGAATGGATTTCTGGGCTTCGGACGCAAAGGGGTAGACTCAAGGTCACCTCCTCCAGGAGGCCTGTTCTGCATGGATTTTGTTCCTTCCAGACTATCTTCAGTCCTGTATGCCTCAGGCGTGTGAACCAATGAATCTATTCCATTTACAACTGTATTGTGAGTTCGTAAGTTGTTCAATTTGTGTGTCAGGGTTTTTTCTTTTTAATGTTTATTTATTGTTTTGAGAGACGGAGAGTGCAAGCAGGGGAGGGGCAGAGAGAGAGAGAGAGAGAGAGAGAGAGAGAGAGAGAGAGAGAATATCCCAAGCAGGCTCCGCACTGCCAGTGCAGAGCCTGATGCCAGACTCGAACTCATGCATGACTTGAGCCGAAATCAAGAGTCGATGCTTAACCAACTGGGCCACCCAGGCGTCCTGTGTGTCAGTTTTTAGACCAGAACTGATCATGTTCGTGGGACTCAAGTGTGGCGTCGTGGGCAGAGGGCAAGGGGGTTAGGAATGCAATGATAATGACTAGGCAGCAGGAGACAGGCCTCTGAGTGAGCTTCAGTGACTGACTTTGACTCTGACCCATTGTGTTCCACAGCCATGGCCCACAGGATACATAGCCCTAAAATGACACACCAGTGCTGGTCACAGCATGTCCCGAATCCCAGAGACTCCACGGGAACAATCAATCCCCCCACAGTAACATTACGCCGACAACGAACACCTTCCCTTCTCCAAGTCTCAGGTTTCCTCCTGTGTGTGTGTGTGCTGGGGGGTGGAGGTTGATGGTGATGAAGGGCAGATCCCCCATGGATGTTTCCAGCAGGTACAGTCAGACTCCAGGATGGAGATCACTCCGTCGGCCCCTGACCCACGGATGGGGGACTGGGGTGCACAGGCAGAGGCTACAGAGGGAAGTTTCCCGTGCGTGGGAGGGAGCCAGCTCCAGGTTTCCTGCCACCAGCTGTATGGGTGTTTAGTGGCTTCCTTTCTGGGCAGGGCTCCACCAGACCCATCCTGTCCCCTGACGTTACCTCCTTATCTTCCTGGCAGGTTTAAGGCCACATGGCTGTGCTACCCCAACACCCCCCCAGCTCTCCTTCCCCCAGAGTAAGAGGGAGTTTATCTGACTAGAATGAGGGTGGCCCGTCCAGTGCCGGGCAGAAAACATCCCTGGGGTGAGGGGAGCAGCAAGGTGCAGGCCACAGTCTGGCTGCTGCGCTGGCTGGGGTGACTCCGGCTCCATTCTTCCCTGGGGGGGTTGGAGGGCAAGGGGAGGACAACACAGCCTGGAGCCTGGAGCCACAGAGTTCTCAGGGGCCACATTCCTTCCGGCACCTCACTGGACCTCTCTGAGAGATCCTGAAGGTTTCAGGACGAATTCCCACAGGCAGAGCTGTTTAAGAGCAAAACCTTGGGCTGGAAATTCCCAGTGCTAAAATTTCTGGAAACATGAACTTGAAAATTCCTTGCTTGTAGCTGTGGGAGCCATCGTGGGGGCTCCCTCACTCTCTGAGCGAGCGATTAAGCGAGCATCCTCCCACTGGAGCGGGAGCTGGGGGAGGGGAGGGTGTCGGGGCTCCCTCCCCCACTCCAGCCCGGCATTTACCTCTTCCAAACAATCGCAGTTTTGTTTCATGGAAACGATTCCGTTCCCCAGGAGCCTTTTAAATGATGCTTTCAAGGGTCTTTTTTTCTTATTCTTTCCATTTAAAACACCTTTTTTTTTTTTTCTTTTTGCCCCGGAGGGAGAAAAAAAAAGAAGAAAAAGCTAATAAAGCAATCACCAAATGCTGAGCACCTGGCTCTAAGCCTGTGGCTTCTGACTGTGGCTTTGGCACCGACAGGCTGGGGGCTTTCATTAACAAGAAGTGGAGAGGAACGGAGCTGGCGGTGGCTGGTCCAGGGCATCCCCTCTGCCCTCTGTCCCTAAACTTCTGGCTCCGTCTCTCTCCCTTTGTTCCCTGCCTCCCGGTCCCTCTCCCCCATACCTTTCCCTTGTTCCCCACCCCCATCCCCTCCGGTCCCATTCCGGCCAGGCCAGCCAGAGCTCTGGCCCTGTGCACCGGGCCTTCCGCTTACTGCCTCCGGCCCGGTGCACCCCACGTCTTCCCTCTCCTCCCCTTTCACTCTTTTAAATTCATTGTGCCTTTTATTGCTCGCTATTGCATACTGTTTCTATTGCCCTGGAGACTGGAATGGTTCAAGCGGAGAAAGGCACACAATGTGGATTTCATTAACTTTACTGCCTGTTTCATCTTAGGGTGGGGGTGGGGAGCTGGCCCGGCTGGGGGAGCTGGGCACCTCTATGCTCACACGCCTTCACCACGGTGCCACACTTTTGGTGTCCCTGCCAGCTTGCCTCATCTAGAGAAGCCTCCCCTTCTGCCACTCCCTCCCACTCTCCTGTTGGAGGAGGATGCCCATGGCCCATTTCACAGGTGGGGAAACAGAGGCTCCAGAAGGCAGTGCTTGGGATGCTACTAAGAGGTGGGAGGTGGGAAAGGTGAGAACAGGTTAGACCCTGCCTGCTGGCCCCCTCCCAGGCTACTGTCCCCTAGTCCTTCAGAATAGGGACTCTACTGTCGCCCCTCCTCCTCCCTTCCTGAGCTCCAGCAAATACAGATGATTGGAGCAGGTCAGCGCCTCCTTGCAAATGAGGCAGTTTTATGGGCTTTAGAAAAACACTCCGATTGTTCCCTCAATTACCCTGAGCAGATTGAATATATTAATCTCTCTCTTAACTCGAGTGAGACTTGGCGGCTACCCCTCCCCCAGCCACCAGCACCCCTCTGGCAGCACGGCTGGAGTGACTCCCAGCCCCTGGCCTTCTTGGCCCTAAGCAGGTCAGCCTGGGTCCAGGCAGCACACTTTTGCTGCCTGCGCGCGCGCGCGCACACACACACACACACACACACACATGCGCGCGTGCACAGCTGACAGCTGCTTTACATTTCTCTATCAATTTTCATTGATTTCCTCCTTGGCCGCTATTTGGAAGAGCCTTTTCCTCAAGTAAACTTGATCATGGGGATAGTGGGGGTGGGGGGTGGGAGGGAGACTGCAGGCAGCTCCCTCTTCTGCTCCTGTGACAACAGCCTCCAGCTTAAACACACTCTGCCTCAGGCAGCTGAGCCCCCGTTAAAAGCTACCTGAGGTTTCCCTTTGTAGCTCGATTTTCTTTTATTTCAGAGGAACAAAGGCACTGTCAAGGCGTTCCAGGAGAGCGCTGTCACCCACGCAGGGAGGGATGCAGACCCATCACGGTATGGTGATGGAGGGCTGAGGTTGGCAGGAGAGTCAGGGCTGGCCCGTGCTGGCCCAGAGACAAGGACATGACCAGCCCCCTCAGGAAGAGAAAGGCCGTCAACTAAATGTACCAAATTGCCCTGCAGGCCACCTGATGTCCCCTCTTCCTCTTCAGTAGCAGTGAAAGATTTTCTCTCTCAGGGACCTCTGAAAGAGACCTCAGAGGTCCCTGGACATAGCAGATAAGAACCTGAACATGCATAAGTTGGGGGGGTCTCATATTTATGTCCTTGCCAAGCCTGTCCCTCAGTCCTGCCCTGCCTGATTTCCAGGTCACCTCTATATGCCTTTGAGGTGCTATCAGGATCAATGTCTGGAGCTCGGCAGGATGGGGTATACAATAGGTTTGGGATTCAGGCAGCTTACAATGAGAGGCAGGTATACTGGGGTCAGATGGACCTGGGTTCAGATCAGTATCTAGCATTTATTTAGTAGCTATGTGGCCTTGTGCAGATTACATAACTTCCCTCAGCCTCCATTTCCACATCTGTGAAATGGAGGAGAGCAATCCTTGTGTCCTCAACTGCTGGAAAGACACATGAACTAGCTTACGGTTGCCTCTGCCCTGCAGGAGGCGTTGAATAAATGCTTGGTGTTCTAGTAATGAGTTAAGATGTCTGTATTGGGCAAAACTGATAGGTCTGGGCCTCAGTTTCTGCATCTAGAAAATAGGGTTGCTTCCTTTTGCCTAGCCGGCCTCCCAGGGGAGGGGTGATGGGAACTTGTGAGCCCCACCCTCTGGGACCCCCAGGTTTTGGAGTGGAGAAGGCTGGCCCAGCCTGGGTGCTAGTCGAGGAAGAAGCTCCATTAGCAGATTGTTGTCACTGAGCGTGCCAGATGGCCCTGCTGCCCTTCCCCCCCATCTCCACCTTCCCCCACTCCAGCCAGGGGCTACTGCTGACTCACACCTTCTGGAGTCTGTGTGAGTGAGTGTGAGTGTGTGTGTGTGTGTGTGTGTGTGTGTGTGTGTGTGTGAGAGAGAGAGAGAGGGAGGGAGGGAGGGAGGGAGGGAGAGATGTGTCTGGTGAAAGGGATATGGGGCGGAAGGGGGGTGCCTGCTTCTGATGTCCTTCCAGCCAGCCCAGGGGAGGGAACCATGGTGGCCTTCTCATCTCCAGAAGTTACCTTCACAGTGAAAGAAGGAGGGGGGAGGGGCAGGAGGATCCAGTCATGTGACGTTTTATGGTTGTCTTCCTTTCTTCTCCTTCACTTATACCACTGGAAGGTGAATGTGCCCCCAGCAGACACTCCTGAGCACAGCCACCCTCCTGGGTGTGCGGGTACGCACAGAGCCACCACATCTCATCCTGGACAGGCAGGGACCCTCCCCATCACAAAGAGAGATTCACACCAACTCACTGATAGACACACGTGGGTCACACACCCTCCCACACGCAGATCTGTACCTCCTTGGGACCCTCCTGGCTTTATCTCTCTGTACAGAACACCCCCCACCCCTGCCCCAGTGCAGCCTCTACCAGAGGAGAAAGAGACTTGGGGACATGGCATGTGTGATGTATGAGGTGAAATTAAAACCCCATGTGAAGCCAATCTGTAAGAATTGATCTTTAATAAAACAGTGGATGGGGGAGGGCGGCAGGGAAGGAACACTGATGGGCATCCAGCCCTGACCTGGGCCTGTCGGGAGTCAACTGAGACATCCCAGCCTGGGCTTGGCCTGGTTCTGCAGAGGTCCTGGGCTCAGGAGCAGCGGAGGCTAACAGGGCCCCACCCCCCTCCCCCAAGAGATGGAGAATGAGTGAGGATATCCCTCCTCCATCTGGATCTGATAGCCTGCCCTGGAGGCCAATGGCCCAACCTCCCTGAGCCCGGGGTGTTCATAGGTCCATCCATCCATCTGTCTGGCCATCCATTCCCCCAGCAGTAAACAAGGTCGCTGTATCCCCCAACCTTTGGGGAGCTGTCAGGCTGGGTGGGGAGAGGCAGTAGGAGGAGTTGGAGGACAGTGACTCTCCAAGCTGTCTGCGAGGGCTGCTGGGACCTGGGGAGGAAGTGATGGGCATGACCGGGTGGTCATCAAGGATTCGGTCTGCCATAGGAAAACCAGTTCTGGCGGGAGGCAGAAGACCCTATTTCTCAGTTGCATGAGAGCTGTGTGTGTGTAGCTTGGAGCAAAACACTTGACTTAACTGGGCCTCAAGTTCCTCATCTGTACAATGGGCAGAGCAGTGCCTACTGATGGCAAGGTTGTGAGGTCAGGTGAGGAGGGGGGTGGGAAATTGCTTGGTTCGTTAAAACCCACCTCACAGATGTCAGGGGAACATCTGATCCCTGCCTCAAAGAAGGGGTGGGATTCCGGGAGAGATTGAGGATCGTGGTTTTCAAGTGGAGAGGACAGTGTGAGCAAAAGTGTGGAAGCAGGAGTGTGGAGGTGTGTGCGTGGGAACAGCAAGAGGGGAGAAGGGATGAAGTGGGGAGAGCATGTTCATGGGATGGGGAGTTGCAGGGGTGCCAAGGGAATGGAGGGCAGGTACTGGCTCCATGCGCCCCAAACCCTCTGCCATCACCTGTTTTCCCAGGCCTCTCTGAGCCAGGCTTGCAAAGCTGGAACCTGCGAAGCCCACTGAAGCATCAAATGGGTCTTGGGAGGTGGGAAGGTAGCGTTCATAATGTCCATTTTCTGGAGCAGGAAACTGAGCCCCTAGTGGAGGTGGATGGCTTGCCTGAGTCTTCTCATGGAGTCAGTAGCAAAGCCAGGCTGGAACCCAGGGGCCCGCCAAGCCTTTTGTCGTTTCAGGTATAGCAACGAGCACAGAGGTGGGAGTGACTTATGGGACTCTGTCGCAGGGACACCCGTATTTTGGTGAGCTTTCTACATGGTGTGGTGGGATCAAGGGGCAGCAGTTTGGGGGAACAGTTTTCTTCCCGGCAAGCCAGGTCACTGAGGCTTAAGGTGACCCCAACAACGAGTGCTCACTGTGCTGGGTGATTGGGGAGAGGGACTAGGAATGGGGCTGGGGCTGTCAATGGCTCAGAGGCTCCAGGCAACCCTCCTAGCCCACTGGAGTTGGTGGATGACACAGAAAACAGTGTTGCATAAATAATCTCAGGACAGAATCCAGCCCTTTCCCAACCTGAGGGGTGAGAGAAAGTTACAGCCAGTGTAAGGTAAGAAGGTACAGTGGATAAACATGGACCTTGGACTCGGATCCCTGCTCTGCCCCATACCGGCTGTTCCTGATCAGGTCACTTCTCTGACTCTTTGTTTTCTCTTCTGTGAAATGGCTGGGGGTGGGGGAAAGGGGGGGGGGAGTGATGGTTACTTTGCAGCATGATTGTGAGGATTAAATCATATGCTAGCCTGACTACAATTCGGGAGCCCTTCCTGGAGGAGAGGAGATTCCAAAGACTTCCAGAACAGAGACAGACTGGAAGGCACCAGGGATCCAGGCTTGGAGGCAGGGGCGGGACACACATCCGCAGGCCTTCTGCTGCTGCTGCGGGGAGGTGCCTGATTCTTCCGCACAAGTAATGTGTGTTAAATCCTGCTTCTGTTCCAGGCCTGGCCTCTCAGAGCTCTTGGGGAGATAAGAGACCACAGCGAGGCCACTGTGGTCCTTGGATGTCAGAGGGGAAGCCACTGGGTCTACTCTGGGGGGAGGGGGAAAGACTTCTACCTTAAATCCCTGCTCTGCCATCGTCCTGTGCTGGGACTTAATCCCTCTGTGCCTCCTTTCTTCCTTTGTAAAATGGGGGATGACAGTGCCCCCCAACACACACAAGATTGTAGACTTGAATATGCAATGAATTTAAAGAAGATATTAAATACAGAACATTAGCTATTATGATCCTTGTGCTGGGTGAATGGCAGCTTGCCGGATAGACAGGTTGGAGGGCTACACTCCAGGGGGAGGGAACGTTTAGGCAAAGGCCCAGAAGCTTGAGAGAGCACAGTTTCTTTTGGGAACTTGGGGGAATAAAAGGTGGGGAGCGTGGGGTCAGGTGAGGGGCCGGCCATGGGGGCACACCCAGGAGAGAGAGGGCGGAGTCTGCCCCCACCTCTCACCCAGCAGGAAGCCTGCCCTTGAGTCACTGCTGGGCTGGGAGGCGGTGGGGGCCACGTGGAGCTGAGGCCCTCGGGTGGGCATGGGGGGGGGGTGGGGAAATATTATTTTAATCTTCCTCTTAAAGCATAATTGCTTTTTGTCGGCGGGTGTTCCGGGAGCCGCCTCCCCGAGAGATTGCTTTGCAGGCTCCTGTCCGCCAGGAGCCAGGCAGGGCTGGGCCAGCTCCGTGCTGCATTAATACTCCGCAAATGCGATTTCATGGCCTCAAATGAGATTAGGGCCAGAGGCTGTGCTCTCTGGTGGAGATGGTGGGCGGTGTGGGCGAGGGACCCGCGCTGAGTAGGGAATCTGAGAGGGAGGGAATCAGGGATCCCAAGCCCGCTGGCCCTGAATAAGCAGTTTCCTGTAACTGGAGCTCCCCCCGACCTGCTGGCTCATCCCAGCTGCAGAGCAGGCCCTGGGGCCCTGTATGGTGGCGTGGCGGGTGGTGGGTGGCGGCTGGGGTACTCTGGGCTGTCTCCCCCACCCCAGACTCCCCACAAGCCCCTCAGTAAAGGCAAGGGCTGTGATTCCAAGTACAGCCTCTGCAGCCATGTGGCCTGGGTCTGAAGCTTGGCCCTTCTGCTCCAGGCTCTGCCTCTGTTTTCTCATCTGTGAAATGGGGACTAGAATAGTACCTATCTCACGCCTATTTGTGACAACTGAGTTCGTGTCTGTAAAACGTATAGATAGGGCCTGCCACATAGCAAGTGCTTGTTGAGTGTTTGATTTTACTATGAGGTTCACCCACCAGCTATTTGTGCCCTAGAAGGGGAGAGAAGGCCACTGAGGGCTTGGACCCTGGAGGAAGGAGGATTATCTGGGGGGCAGTCACCATTATCCTAGGCTGAAGTGGGGGCTTCTGGGGAACTACAGGGAGGAGGAAGACATCTGATGTTAATGTCATCCCTCACTCATTCAGTGAGCACCCACCTGGCACCAACTTTGTGCCAGGCAATAGCCTGGCCCCTGAGGATGGGACCGCCAGGCACAGTCCCTGTCCTCAGAGGAGACAGTCCCTCTCCCAGAAAGTAATAGTGGGTCATGTACCTGGGCGCAGAGAGGCCTGGGGGCTGTGGATCTGATACCCCTGGGTGGGGATGGGGGCAGTGGGAGAAGGTTTCAGGGCAGATTTGCTAGAGGTTGTTCCATTTGTGTCTTGAGGACGCATCATGAATTATTCAGGCTGGCAGAGGGACGACAACAGTCCAGGCAGGTGGAGCAGTGAATGTGAAGGTCGGGAAGCTGGAGAGATCAGAGCCCATTTCAGGGGGCCACAGGCATGTAGTGTGGCTGGAGCGTGGGTGTGAGGCAGGGATCGGTTTCCACGAGGCTGGAGAGACTGGGGTGAGTAGACTGGGAGGCCTTCCGGGGTCTCCTGAGAAAACTCCAATCTCTCCTGAGAGCAGTGGGGCCCTCCTGAAGTGTTTACTGAAACAGAGGAGGGACCTAGTCACATTTGTGGGGTTGGAAGAGTCAGGGCGAGGGTTCAGCCTATGGCACCCCCAGCCCGAGTGGACCCCGAGTGGGCCCCCTCCTCCACTTCGGTGGGTCTGGCTCCTGCACCCCCACCTGAGGAAAGGGAATGGCAGGTGGCTTCCATTGCTTACCCCTTTATTTAGTTCTTTGTTAATGAGTTATTGATTTTTCAAAAGAAAAATGCCCCAAAGCCACGTTGCATCTTTAGCAAAGTGATTCACGACGTGAAGATAGGCCCTGGGCCGCCCCCAGTGAGAACTCTGGTTACCGAATGCTGAGAAGGCTCCTTCAACAAGGCGGTCAATAAATGTGCCTGCTGAGCCAACGAGAACAGCGCGCCTGTTACAATCACCCCAAGTCCGCTGTTGCAAAGCGGGGGCCACGGGGGTTCAGGTGGGCACACGCTGGTGTGCACGTGGAGGAAGTGCGGTTCAGTGCCGCCCGCCATGTGCTGGGCCTCTGTTCTCTCACCTGCTCCTCACCAGGCCCCTGCCAGGTAGGCTATCCTCGCTGCTTTACAGAGGAGAAATTGCCGCCCTGACAGGCCGGAGGACTTGCCCAGATGCTTGCTGCGGGGCCTGGCCGAGCCAAGGTTAAGGCCAGGCAGGCTGCGGATTCACCACCATAATTATAGGAGGTGACCCTCCTGAAGTCGGCCACTCAACAGCCAACAGATGAACACCTGCTGTGTATTCCACTCCGGCTGCGGGGACGTGATGTGGTGTTTGGAGAACAGAGACTCTGTAAGAGAACTGCCTCAGTTGACACCTGTCAAATTCTGGGGGAGGGGCAGGGACTTGGCCAGGTGCCACACCCCTGCCTCTGGTTTATCACCTGTTGGGGGTGAACTCAGCAGCACAGACACAGGCAGGTGTCACCATGGACAAAGAGGACTGTTCAGAGCAGGGGATGAAGGGAGTCAGGAATGCTTCCTGGATGAACTGTCTTGAGCCAGACCGTAAGGACAAATTGAACTTAAGTAGGAAAGCAGGAGACTTTTCTGGCAAGGGGTCTGCCAGAAAGGTGTGGCTGTGCAGAGGGGTCCGGAAGCTGGGCACCGAGTGGGTCTGGGGAAAAGGGAGACCGGGACTAGAATATCTGGTGGCGGGGGAGGGCATGTGAAGGTTTGAGCACTGGGTGGAGGTGTCCGTATTTCACCCTACAGACATTTTTTGCTTCTTTGGCCCATTTCTGGTGGGGAGAACCTGCCAGGTCCCAGTTTGTTCAGCAAGGAAAAGAACAAGCATTTTTGGAGCACTCAACTGAGTATCAGTGCTAAGAGCAGTACCTCCATTGCCTCATTCAATCCTCAGAGCAGCCCTGATTTCCCCTCTGTATAAAAAGGGACACCAGGGGCACCTGGGTGGCTCAGTCAGTTAAGCGTCCAACTTTGGCTCAGGTCATGGTCTTGCGGTTTTGTGAGTTCGAGTCCCGCGTCGGGCTCTGTGCTGAAAACTCGGAGCCGGGAGCCTACTTCAGATTCTGTGTCTCCCTCTCTCTCTGCCCCTCTCCTGCCTGTGCTCTGTCTCTCTCTGTCTCTCAAAAATGAATAAATGTAAAAAAAAAATTAAAAAAGGAGGGACACCAAAGCTCAGAGAGGGTCACTATTCTGAACCAAGATCACACAGCTATAAGCTTCGCTAAGTTTCCCACACCCTCCATCCTTTGCCTTTCCCAGAAGCCCAGTGCAGTGGATCAGACGAAATACAGAGAAAGTGATGGGGGTGGAGAGTGGAGGGTGGGAGGAACATGGAGGATGTCAAGGGGTGTGGGACAGGACTAAGGGGAAAGGAAGGCCAAGTTTGCAGGCCCTGGGAGACACCCTTCCCTGGACTGAATGCAGGGATATCTAGGCCTAAAGGGACAATTAGAGCTGGGCCCTGGGACACAGCATGAGGGAGTATGGACAGCTGTGAATCACGTGTCTGCACAGACTCTTCCTGCTGCACAGTAAGCCCAGTGAAAAGCCATAGGAGGAAGCAGGACCTTTCCTTCCCCAAGAGCCAGCCTCAGATCCAGTCCAGTGGCTTGCCCTGCATAGCTGGAGGCTCCCTAAATGGCTGTGTTTAACCCCTGGCCCAGCTTCGGGGCAGGTCCAAGTACTCTCTCCTGGAGGGAGGTGGGGAGGGTTACCTATTAGCTGTGAGATCACTCATTACCTGCTTCTGCTCACACTGGAATCTGAGTCATCAAAGCTTGGGGCTGGCCTCTAGGCATTTGGGGAGCAGGCTCACTTCCCTTGGCTGGGGGAGGCAGAGTACCCCTTACCAGGGATGGGCAATGAGGCAAGAAGAGGAGCTGGGGAGGCAGAGGGAAAGGTGAGGTTCACGGTGTTGTTAAGTAGGAAAGCCACATGCAGTCCCAGGCTGATGGCATTCTCACTGGCCAGGAGGAAGCAGTTCTGGGGGTAGGGCTAGCGTGGCACAAGAGTGTCACAGGGGTCCTTGGCCCAGGGAGCCGGCCAGCCCACAAATGAGGTGGTAGGAAGGCCGTTCTGGTGGCTGCTGAGTGTGCAGGGCTCGCTAGCACTCCGGAGCCAGACCGCCTGGAACCAGTGCATTTATCTTCTTCCCAGGCAGGAAGGCCAAAGGCTAGGGTTCCAGGGGTACAAAGCTCAGATGGCTGGTAAGGCAGCTGGGTGAGAGCCAGAGCCCACATGCAGGGGGGTGAGGGGCCACAGTGAAGCAGGGAAGGGACTGGGGTAAAAATTTGAGGAGATGTGATGGCAGGAGCACTCTCAAGCCCTGAGAACCAGTGCTCACTGGTTTCCTTAGACTTTGCTCCCAAAGTGTCCTGCTGGCCTCTCTCAAGCCCCGCTGCAGAAGGCTGAACTGGGCCGTGAATGGCTCACGTAGGCACTGAGGCAGCACTGGTCCCCCCTCCCCTATCTGCTGCTGCAGCCTCGGAGACTAACAGGAAGGAGGAGGCACAGTAAGGTGGCTGGGGAACCATCCCTGAGACCCTTTCCACCCGTGCGCCTGCCTGGTGGGGATGAGATGGGCCCAGGAGGCAGGGGCCCCACCTTCAGCAGACCTGGGAGGGAGAAAACTGGCTGTGGGACTCCCAGCTTCCATCTCCGGCCATCTGGGTGACCTTGGCTGGTCTTTCCAATTCTGATTGTAGGTGAGGCCTCAGTTTTTGAGGCCTCAGTTTTTGTCTCTAAACTGGGGACAGCTGCATCCTTCCTGCCTCTCTCTAGACTAGGGGTGGAGGGGTAAGGAGGGGGCCTCCAGAAAGCCATAAGCTCCTGCCTCTTGTTGCCAGGATGGGCCTGCTTTGGTCCCCAGACCCAGGAAAATGGGAAGAACCCTCAATATGGGCTCTAAAACAGCTGGCAGAAGAAAGAGGCAGGCCGCAAGAGTTTTCCAGACACCTCTCAACCCCACCCAGTACCCCAGATCTCACCTTTGCCGGACCAGGGTTCTGACCATGTTTCGGGGCCCGGTTCCCATCTAGCCTCCCCGGGGAGCAGACCTCACCCCAGGCCAAGGGCCAGTCAGTCCTCATTCTGCCATCTCACTGCCCGGAAAAGGACTTCGAACCGCGTCTGGCACAGGGTAAGTGCTCAATAAAAAGAATTGTTACCTTTGTAATAATTTCTTGTGGAGCTCAGAATTGGATTTGTCGGCCGTCGTTAGCTATTTATAGTTTATTTTCAGCAATATAATGAACACCCATTAGCTGACCGCCCAATCGAAGAGACGTTACAATAACATACCTACTTATTCCCCATTCTCTCTGTCACCTTCCGGCCCAGCCGCCAAGAAGGAACCATTTTCTTGAACTTTGTGTTTATTATTATTTTTTATTTTTTTATTAAAAAAATTTTTTTTAACATTTATTCATTTTTTGAGAGAGAGCACAAGCAGGGGAGGGGCAGAGAGAGAGGGAGACACAGAATCTGAAGCAGGCTCCAGGCTCTGAGCTGTCAGCACAGAGCCCGACGCGGGGCTCGAACTCATGAAACGCGAGATCATGACCTGAGCTGAAGTCGGACGCTCAACCGACTGAGCCACCCAGGCGCCCCATGTTTATTATTATTAAACAAACGAAAGACTACAGGCACCCAAAGAGGCAGGATGGCTGTACATTCATTAACAGAAATAACTGTTTTTACCAATCAAGTTGCAACTTCCTGCGGGTAGCATCTGGGTCTCCACAGTGGGGCTGGGCATACAGAGCCATTGGTGAATCGGGTTGATAGACTGGGGTCTCAAAAGCAGGGAGGGTGAGGACTGGATGCCAGAGAGCAGGCAGGACCCACCACCAAAAATAGGGAGAAGGGCTTCTGCTCCCCCGCCCCACTATACCTGGATTATACCCATGTGGCTTCTGCTCTGCCCTATGACGTCACACAGTGTTGCCCAGGTGACCCAGCTGGGTGGGCAAGCTCACAGCTTTTCCAGGTCTTGGCAGAGAAAGGGCCACCCCTGTGTTTACCTTCCTGGGGGTACAAAGAGCCGATTGTTTCCTTTGCTGACCCCTACCCAGCTGGTCACAGCCCAGAGCCCTGAGGACACCTCTACTCCAAGAATGTCTCACTTCTGAGAAAGTTCCAGGCTGCCCCCCACCTCGCCATCTCCAACCCCCCACTGTTTCCCCACCCATCTAGCTCCCAGAGCCAGCGTATGCCCCCCCAACCCGAGACAACACTGACGCTCTATACTGTTTGCCAAGCCCCAAGACTCCACAGTGCCCAGGCCAGCTGGGCAGGGCCAGTGCCTGGTCAGCCACCAATATCAGGTACTGGTCCCCAAGATTGTTAAACAAGGCCAAACACTCCTGCCCCCAAGAGGATGGGACGGAAAAAGAAAAAGGTGAGGGCTAGGGGCAGGGGTCATTCATCTGTATGAGCTCATCTCTCCTTCAAAGTCCCTTGTTTTATTTGCTCCTAAATCATGACAAAAGCTTCCCTTATCCGGGTCCCAGTTTTCACAGCCGTGAAATGGAGAGTGAGGGGGTCTCTCGGTGTTCTTCCAAGTTAGGCATGCTGTACTCTGGGGCCACGTGGGATCTGAATTCGGTGTGTTTGCAGGTGTTATCAGCTCCTGGTACCCTTACCTGGTTGTTTCTGTCTTGTATCCCCATGACCCAGAGAAAAATGTGGCTTGAATGGGTATAGTACCCCTCCCCCCGCATAGCCTGGAAAGGAGTTTTTGCTGTGTTGTCACAAAGGCGCAGAGACCCTACTACGATGGCTCAACCATCCCCCTCCAGGATCTTCTGGGAGATTCCCACACTGCTGCCCTGGGACTGCCAATGCTCCACCATCCTCCACCCTTCCAGCCCTGGCCCAGACCCCTGCCCCAGGCCGCAGATGCTCCAACTCCTAGAAAGAAGGGCTTCTTGTTGGTTTTGATCACTGCTGTATCCCCAGAATTCAGAACAGTGCCTGACACATAGTAGGTGCTTAATAAATATCTGTGACAGAACAGCAAGACCTTGCCAGGAGGGGACTAAAATCTCTGAGTGGTGAAATGCAGACAGTTCAATATGAGGCCTCCCTTATCTCCTGCTAACTGGCAAGGCTGAGCCTATGGCCTCGACTGTGCCAAGTACTGACTGGGGTGGCAGAATGAGCTAAGACCAAAGGCACCAGGTACTTGCTAACTTGGGAACACCCTCTCTTGCTGTTAGACTCAAACCAAATAGCTACAGGTGCCCCACTGTGGTTTCTACTTTATTACCCTCGACTTGGGTGTCTGGGGTTCCTGGTGTTCTCTACCCACAGCTGGCTCCTCCCCTTGACTCTACCCTTTAAGCTACTTTCTTGAATGTCACGCACTCAGGACCAGGCACCAGGCTGGCCTGACCTAGAGGCCTTAAGCTGCCAGCTGGTCCTGAAGCTCATTCCCACCCACCCACCCAAGCTGGGTTTGGGGATCCAAGGAGCATTCGTAGAAGCCCTGAGAAGGAAATGGATTTGTTTGATTTATTTTTTTTAATGCTTATTTAAAAAGAGAGTGTGTGAGAGAGAGAGAGTGTGTGCAAGCGGGGGAGGGGCAGCGAGAGAGGGAGAGAGTATCCCGAGCAGGCTCCGCACCGTCAGCACAGAGCCCGACTTGGGATTTGAACTCACGAACCATGAGATCATGACCTGAACTGAAACCAAAGCGAGACGCTTAACCAACTGAGCCACCCAGGTGCCCCGGATTTGTTTTGTTTAATTCATAATTTTGTGGAACATTTTTAATGATTGCGTAGAATCCCCTATAAGAATGTTCATATTGTGTACATATAGTATTACATATTCCTATTCCCTCTTTTGTGAAGCTTCTATTCATGTCTTTTTTATTGTGGTGATGCTTCCAGATCTCTGTGTATTGGGGATATTCATCCCTTTATATATATTGCAGATATTTTCTCCTATTTGTTTTTTCTCTGGACTGTGGTGAATTGGAGGCTATCATAGAAGTTGGTGTGGATTGTTAATGTAATCCGAGCGATCAGTCTTTTCTTTATGATTTCTAATTTTTGCGGCATCTTCGAAAGAGTCTTTCCTTGTCCAAACGCCACAACTCCCATGGCTAGTACTTACTAACAAGTACTGGCTACTTGGGTCATGAGCCCGAGGGCGTATACGTTGTGGCCCAGAGAAAGCTCGGCATGTCCAGAAAACACTAACAGGGCAGAGCAGAGACCTCACAAGGTGGAGACACAGACCCCATCCCACTTCCCACTCTGCCCGCTAGCAAAGCCGAGGGCCCAGACACAAGGGCTTTGGTCTCCCTGAGCCTGATTCCCCACCTAGGAGAGGGCCCTCCAGTGGCCATTGTAACTCCCAAGCAAGTTTAGATGGTGAAACTAGAAGGAACATGAAGGGCCATTTTTTAACTCAAAGCCCTTAAGATACAGCTGGGGAACCTGAATCTGGGTGAGGGGGGACTTTGGTCCTGATGCAGGCACAGCTCCGAGGGAAGCCTGCAGATTGTCCTTCCAGAGGTAGGAAGGAAGGAAGGGGAAGGCTGAGAGGTTGGCCCACAGTCCCCGCTCCAGGCCTCCCTGGCCCTGGGCCCAGCCTGCCCAGCGGCACATGCCTGCGGCGCTCACCAGGAGGCGCCAGCCTGGCATCTGGCCTCATGCCCAGAAGTGAAGCACGAGCAGTTTTTGTCCAGCCTCCTGGAAGCTGTATTTCCCAGAAGGCTGTCCCACAAGGGGAGGCATAGAGGCAGTAGGGGACAGAGAGAGGACACAACTCATGGGCCTGGCCTGCAGAATCACTGGTTGGGCTGTGGGGCTACCGTGATGCTGGGTCCTCACTTCTGGGGGCCATAGGAGGCTGGGGACAGGCCCTGTACCCCCACAGAAACAAGGGGGAGGGGGCCACCATCTTGGGCTTCTCCTGGGCATCAGGGTGATGGAGAGACACGTTAGTCACCCCTCCTGACCTCACTGCAGAACCTTAGGCCTTCCACAGGGAAGATTACAAAACCATTCCAGATATCCCCACTGACCAGGTGGGAAAAGTAAGACCCCACTGGGAGCTGGGGCAGACCTGGACTGAAACCTACATTTCTGGACACTCCAGGTCGCTGGTCTTGCTCCCCTGGCACTAAACCGGAAGACTAAGCCTGATGGAGAGTGGAGTGGGTTACGGGGGGCACACAGTGAGGGTGGGACATTGGGAAGGCAGTATCTCTGACCTATGAGGCGAGAGGTGACACTGAGCCTGTTTCCCCCCTCCCCATCCCCTTCCTTCTGGTAGGGGTTCTTTCTGCACATTGACCTCCCTCCCCTCCTCCCATCATGGCCTGGCAGGGGAGAGGGGGAGAGGGGGAAGGATAACTCTCAACACCTCTGCAGATGGTGATAGGCGCCCCCTGGGTCCTGCGGAGGGGGCCTTCCTCAGGCAGAAGGAGGGGTCTCTCTGTAGAGCTGGCACTTCTGGGGCTGGGGGTTTCTCACCTCCTAATTAGTCATCTTGTTAGTCAAGGACCACAGATTGTACCAAGAAGGCCTTTGTGATAACATCAGATCTGTAGGAAGTGAGGGAACAAGCCACAGGGATGGACATACAGGGGAAGAGGGACCCACCCAGACAAAGGCTTGAAGGTGGGAGCCAGCTTGGGATGTGCAAGAAACCACCCAGAGGCCAGCAGGGCTGGAGCCAGTGGGCAAGACGCCCAGGGGCATGAGGCGAGGTCGGTTTCCTGGGCCAGAGTGTGTAGGTCCTGACGGGCCAGCGATGCTCTGAAAGAAACAGGGAGCCACTGTTTTGAGCAGTGACAGATCTGGTCTGATTGAAATCTGTAAAGGATCACTCTGGCTGCTCTGTGAGATGGGCAGGGTGGAGGGAGTGCAAGAAAGGAAACAGTCAGGCATGCAGAAGGGGTCAGATTCTGGACATGGTTTCATGAGGTTTTTTTTTTTTTTTAATGTTTATTTTTGAGAGAGAGAGTGCACGCGAGTGGAGGAGGGGCAGAGAGAGAGAGGGAGACGAGGATCCTAAGCAGGCTCCGAGCTGTCAGCGCAGAGCCAGATGTGGGGCTCGAACTCATGAACCCTGAGATCATGACCTGAGCCGAAGTTGGACACTTAGCGGACTGAGCCACCCAGGGGCCCCCTAGACATGGTTTGAAGGCAGGGCTGGTAGGCCATGCTGTCAGGGCTCATGTAATGTTCACCCCGCCACTGTCATCAGAACGGAATGACGTTAAGAAGCGTCAAAGTCCTCAGGCCCTTCCCTTTCCCTCTGCCCAGAGGCTTCTGAGAGCCAGGAGCCACTGCGCCCAGAACCCCCAGGCTCAAGGTGGGAGCAGACAATGTGTGGGGAACTGGGGCCCTCACACAGGAAGCAGGGCAGCTTCCAAACAGGCTGGTCCAAGCCCACATTGTCCCATTGGGGAAACTGTCAGCATGACGGGGCTTCGGGTCCATGGTGTTGAGGAGCAGAGCTGGTTTAAACCCAGCTCTGCTGACGCTCGGTGCTCATCAGGACTGAGCCAGGGGATCCCCCTACCAGGGCCTGCCCCCTGTCAGGGTCTGACAGACTGAACTTGCTATTTTTTTTTTTTTAATGTTTATTTTTGAGAGAGAGAGAGAGAGAACACAAGCAGAGGAGGGGCAGAGAGGGAGCGACACAGAATCTGAAGCAGGCTCCAGGCTCTGAGCTGTCAGCACAGAGCCCGACGCAGGGCTCGAACTCACCACTGTGAGATCATCACCTGAGCCAAAGTCGGACACCCAACCGACTGAGCCACCCAGGTGCCTCATGCAAACTTTCTAGATAAAAGGTCCCAACCCTTCAGGTCCTCCTCTTCCCAGCAGCCTTTCCTGATTGCCCGGCCGCTGCTTCTGTCTCCTCTCAGCAGCTCTCACTGAATACCATGGTCCTTCAGGCCCTGAGTCACAAGCTGGTGAGCTGGTGAGCTCCCACATGTGTGTCCGCTTGGGGCAGCCAGCCTAGGGGGCGCCATGTGCAGGCAGGTGCCACTCCTTCCTGGTCTGCAGGGTTCTCTGGGGAGAAGAGAGAGGGGCATCTGGGACAGACACGTTCGTCCCTTTTCATTAATGCCTTGGGTGACTCCATGGATGTGGATGAACTTTGTAAACTGTAAGGGGCTGTGCACAGGAAGGACCTAAGGTGACAGATGGACTGGGCTGAGGTTACAGGAGAGACCGAGGGAGAAGGCCAGCTGCAGGTGGGATTTAGGAAATAGAGCAAGGGCACCCACAAAAGCAAAGGTTTTAGCAGTGAGACTGGACTTGAGAGATGAAGGCCTGTCTCCCTCCGCAGGAAGTGATCACGAACTGGGGCAGACGTGGGGTGTGGGACAGAGGTAGGGAGAAGATGGGGTCAAAGGCAAGTGCCCTATAGTTCCAAACTGGGTGGGGGTGGGTGGATGACAAAGGGAAAGGCACTTGGTGGGGAGGGGATCGGTGAGGGACCGGAGTTCTAAGGAGGCAGTAAGGGCAGGGGACCACCGGGAAGAGGCCACTCAGCCCTGGCTCTCTCCACAGGTCACTGAGAGCCCAGAGGAGCCCCTGAACACCTCACAGAGTGTGGAATCTGTCACCAGCCACCTGTCTCCCCCTAATAAGGAGACCATCATGGTCACTCTCCACGGGGCCACCAACCTACCCACCTGCAAGGATGGCTCTGAGCCGTGGCCATACGTGGTAGTGTAAGTGGTGCCGGGAGTAGGGGCAGGGGCTGGTGCGGGGCTGTGAGCAGAAGCCAGTGGATGGATATTTGGAATTCGAGCAACCAAAGGTTGGGGGCGGGGACCGTGATACCCAGAGGGGAAAGCCAAGTGTGAATCACACAGGGGCTGGAGGCTCTGTACGCGTGAGGCCTGACATCTTCCCTGCTGCGTGGGAAGCTGTTCACCAGGACTGGGGAAGGAAGGAAGAGCCACTCCTTGATCCCACAGCCAGCTGGGCAGGGCTTGGCCACAGTTTGACCTCAGGGAGGCAGGGCCCCTGGATACAGAAGCCTGGGCTGGGCTGGGCTCGGAGTGGGGTGGTGATCAAAGGAAGAAGGGCTGAGCCTGCCTCTCCGGGACTCTGGGTGCCCCATCCCCCCACGCCCTATTCTGGGATAGGTCCTCACAGCCATCTTCCTCCTTGCCCCCCCCCACTTCTCAGGTCATTTCTATCTTAGGGACTTCCCTAGTTCTGGTCCTTTTAATGCACCCCACGTCCCCCGTCAGCCAGCTGCAATCAGGCTGCACGCTTCTCCCAGCCTGGTGGCCGAGTGAGGCCCGCCACGCCATCTGCTGCCCACGCTGTGGGCCTCGCTTCTCCCAGGAGGGCATCAGGGGGTGACAGGGTGTCCATCCGGCCAACCTTCCGTACGGAGGTCGGACATCCGTTCAATCTTGGTTGTGAAGCACTGCACAGTAACCCCTCCGCCAAGCTTGTCATCCCTGAGCCCCTCTGTAAACAGTGGGAGCCACCAGGGCCTCCCCACAAGCTACTCTACACCTCCCCTCCTCTACTAATTCCAGTTCAGTGCCTGCCTCAGGCTTTTGCCCACATGTCCTTTGGGGGAGTGCCTGCCCCAGCCCTCACCCAACACCTGCTGAAATCCCACCTTCAAAGCCTTATTCTTGACTGCCTCCTCCTCCAGGCAGCCACCAGAGTTGAGCTCTCCTCTCTGGAGCTGCACAGCAATGGCAACTCTGATCTGACACACTTCACATAAATACAGTTATGGGCTGTTCTTCTGTCCCCCAAACTGGGGCTCCAGAGGACACATCCCAGGTCTTCCATTTCCCCCACGATGCGCCCAGCCTGGGTCTGAGCACCGACTTAGGGATCAAGGAGCCACGGAGACAGCCAGCCAGTAGCTATGACAACAACCCCCGCACCTCCACACAGTTGAAAGGGGGGTAGATGGTGTGCTGGAGACCAACAGGTGGGACACTTGCTTGTCTCAAAAGGCCCATTTCCACCCACCCACCCAGCTCCTCGGCCCTCCCCTCCCCCAACTCCATTTCCGCCGTGAGGAGGGACAGGTGGCAGAGAGTGGGCTTGGCAGGGAGCTCGCCTTCTCCCCTCAGCTATTTCCATAAACCAATTATCGCCGATCATCTCGGGAGATTGAGGCCCTGCCTATCACCAAGCCAGCCTGGGCGGCGGGGCGGGGAGCGGGGCGCCGCGTTGCTCTGCGGCGGGCACCGCGACCCTCGCCTTCACCCGGTTGCCATGGGAACGCGCGGCGGGAGCCCAGCCGGCCGGAGCCTGGGTGAGGGGTGTGGGGGCGGCGGGGAGAGCGCATGGCTGCACCCATCTCCACCCAGGGAGGGGGCAGGGAGCAGAGCCCGGCCGAGCCTGCGGCCCCGCGTTCCGGGGCGTTCCAGGGCTCCTGGCGGCTGAGCCGCCACCAGCCCCGGGGGTGCTAATGAGATGCAAATGACAGCAGAAGGGAGGGCTTCTGAGAAGGAAGGCCCAGCTGTCAGGAACCTGAAAGAGGCTTTTGCAGCGAGCCCCCAGCCCCAGGCAGGAACCCCAAAGGGACGACCCAGACCCTCAGAAGCCAGAAGCCCTGGGAAGAATCTGATGTGCCCTGGATGTCTGATTCCACTTACGCCATTAACAAAGCAGACCACAGGCATGAGAAGCCAGTCCCCCGAAGTGTTCCTTCCTCTCACGATGAATATTGCAATGCTTAAAGTATATAGGGTATATATTTAATATATATTAATAATATTGATCTTCCATAGTCTTTCAAAACACTTTTTCTCATCATTCTCATGCCTGTGTTTCTGGTGCCCTCAGCTTGGTCTCCTGGCTGAGCCTCCTGCTCTCTGCCATCCCTAGGGGTCTCACCTCTGGGGCTTCCTGTCCCTGCCTAGTTCCGCCCTCTCTCTGGGTCTGTTGCATCCCCAGCAGGCCGACCTGCGGGGACAATGGTGGAGTAGGAGTTAAAGCACAGGCCTAAGAGTACCCCGGAGTCATTTACTCATTCAGCCCATTAGTGGGGAGCTGAAGAGAACTCAGGTCTAATGATGGGGACTCCCTAGCTGGGGGCTTGGTCACTTCACTCCTGTGCAGGCTCCAGCCTTAAGCTGATCTAGTAACCTCTCGCTGTGATTGACCCAGACCAAGAAGTCCACATGGCTCATCTTGTGGTTCCAACTCTTTCCATCTGAGCCATTGACCTGCTTCCAGTCTGACCCCTCTACTCCTCTGAAATAGCTTTCTCTAAAATGACGGCTGTGCTTGACCCCATTACGTCCGCTGGGCATCTCATCTTTCCAGATGCTGGCCTGTCCCAGGTTTCAACCCTTGGTCGCTCCTCTTCCTCTGTACTGTCTGCATAACATCCTCATCCTGCTGTCACTAGTCATATTCCTCCCCCCACCCCAACATCCCCCCCCCCACTCCATCCCCGAGTCCTGTAAATGTGTCTCCTGTATCTGAAATCTGGCTGCTTCTCTCTGCCGGCTCGCCCCACCTTAAGCTTCTGCACTTTTCTCTTCTTAGCACATCTGATCTTACCCATCTTCAAACCCCAAGGGTTCTCACTGCTCCCAGGGTAAAGAGGATTCTAGACCCAGCAAGGTTGGGTCCTTGCGGCCCCCTCCAGATCCCCAGCAGCATGACTCCCGTCTCCCTTTCTTCGCTCCAGCTGTACCACGTGTCTATCTCTCAGTTCTCTGAGCAGACCCTGTTTCCTCCCTCCCTAGGCCTTTCAGGATCCCTCCCCCAGAACATTCTCCTTTCCCCTCCCCTCTTTGGATCCCAGCTAAATCACCTCCTCCAGGAGGTCCCCCCTGACCTCCCAGACCAGGCCAAAGTTTCCTACATTCCACGCCTCCCTGGGACTTTTTACTTCTGCAGTGTCACAGCTGGCCTCACAAGTTTGATGTGCTTTCATGGGATTCCTGGCTTACTCTTCCTCGAACCTACCCCCATAGTGGCCCTCTAGTTCAACAAGTGACCACCAGGTCTGTATTGCTCCCCATTCTATCCCTACTATTTAACACAGCACCCGGAGCATAGGAGGCTGTCAATAACTGTTGAATGAATCCGGCCCCATTTCTAGCTTGCTCTGTGACTTTGGGAAGGTTCCTTGTCCTCTCATTGCTCAAATGCCTCTCCTAGGAAGCTGCCTCAGAGGGCTGTAGGGATGGGGAGCCAGTAGGAGATGCTGACAGATGTAAAGTATGACACAGAGTAAAGGTTACCCCCAGTGCCCACGGTGGGCATGGAAGATCTGTCAGAAGAAAGCGGTGGGGCAGTGGAGAAAAGCGAGAATGGGATCAGGAAACCCCAGAATCTGGCTCACTGCCCCTGACAGGGTAGTCCCTGTCCCTCTCCGAGCCTTAGTCTTCCCGTGGCCAGGATGTCTATTCTGGTCTCTGTGCTGTTTCAAGGCTTGCCAAGCTGATTCGTGCTCTGGCCTGGGAAATAGTGTCCGTTCTTAAGAGACAACAAGAGCCCCAGCTGTACATGCAAGACAGATTCCAAGTCCAGGTCTGCTGGGCCAGTGCCCGGGCCCCAGGTCTCCCCTGACCGATCTGAGCCTGAGCAGTGCCCAACACCTGCCTCCTGGCCTGGCACAGAGAGACCTGCCAGTCAGAGCCCAGCAGGGACCAGGAAGGCAGTGGCCCTGACAGGTGGGGGGGGGGTGGGGTGCCCTCACAGGCAGGGTCTGGGGAAGGGGCCAGCCAGGAGACATCCTGTGGGGTTCTAACCCTCGGCCAAAGGATTGGTGGCTGGGTTGCCAGTTGGCAGTGGCTGCTCTGACCGCCCGCTGCCCAGAGCTAAGGAACAGGGCTGGAGCCAGGACCGGGAGGGGAAGGGCTGCTTCCTCTGTGCACGTGGGGGAAGGCTTGGCCGGAGCCACAGTGGGCGGGGCAGAGCACAGGTCAGAGCCAGTGAGTCATATTTGGAGGATCTTTGGTTTTCTTGGGTGAGCCTGAGGGCCCTGACCCTGGTCCCAGACTGAGACTGACCTTGGTCATATGCTGAGCCCTGACTCCAGTCAAAGACTGAGCCCTAATCACACACTGGGCCCCTACCCTGGCCACAGACGGAGCTCTGACCCTAGTGACTAATTGGAGAAAGTACTGAAAGTAGGACAATTGTGTAAGGTCCTCGTAGGAGAAGGTTAAAGGTCATATTTACCAAGTGCCTACCATGTACTTGGCAAATGTGCTAGGAATGCGTGTGTTTGTCCATGTGTGTGTACGTGTGTGTGTGGTATGTATGTGCTTCCCATAATTTAATCATCACTTAGTCCTTTGAGCCAGGTAAAATACTATCCCCATTTTGCAGATGAGGTCACTAAGGGCTCAGCATATTTCTGTGAGGTGGCCAGAGTCACAGAACTATAGTGCATACCCAAGCCAGGATCCAGGATTCCAAAATCTAAAAGCTTTTTCAGCCTCACTCCCTGACTTGATCCTCATGCGGTGGTTGCCCCTCTTAGAAGGGGTGTTGGCCTCAGGGTCCTAACCCAGACTTCCAGAGAAGATCCAGTGAGCAGTCTGAAGACCCTTCCTGGGATCTGGATTGCCCACACCTTCCCCCCGCCTGGCTGTGAGCCTTGGCCAAAGGCTCCAGAGGGCAGGGACTTGGGCAGAGTGGGTGGAGGCCTGGCATGACTCATAGGTGACCCGTGAGCTTGTCTCAGCAGCCAGAGGGCTGGGCTCAGCAAAAATAACAAAAATACACACAGTGACAGTGAGCATGGGACAGTGCCAGGAAAAAGCAGCCCCCATTTGCTGATGGTGGCCCACGCTGAGCTCACGCAGAGCTCGGTTCTTCTGCACCCTGGCTCTAATACAGCAGCCCTGGCAGGCAGGTTGCATTAGCCCCATGTGATGGCCAAAGAGGTCAAGACCCAGGGAAGTGAAGGGACTTGTCTGGTTGGCCAGTAAGAATGGAGCAGATAAAGATAAGTGTCCCTGTTTGGCCACTAGTGACTCCCTCTGGTAGAGGCCAAGGTTCCTTCCCTTCCAGCAGGATGCTTGTGGGAAAAGGCACAGCATGGGGGAGAAGGCCCTGGAGAGGACTGAGAATCTCGGGTCTTATCTCCCCAGAGTCCCCAGCCTATGGTGTGGCCAGACCTCTCCACACCTTCTCCAAATGATGTCAGTCCCTTGAGGCTCAGAGCCTCAGAATTTTTGTTCAGTGAGAACGGCCTTGTATCCCAGAGCTGTAAACACAGCTGGTGTCAGTGGTTGAAAGGGGAGGGTTGCCTGAGACCGTCCCCCGCCCCCCCCCCAAGCCAGACTGAAGCCATAAGGATCTTTCCAGATGTTCCCCTATCACCGCCATGCAGGGCCCCTGAGGTCCTTCTCATACCCGAAACACTTATTCAGACCCAAAAAGCATGAGCTCTTCTGCAGAGGCACTGGAATCCTGGAGGGCAGCCCAAGAGGTCAATGCTTACCAAGAGAAGCAAGTTTTAATGGGGAAATTTCAGGCAACGAGGCAGGCCAGTGGGGAGCTTTCCTGGTGTCCTCATTGTATAACACACAGGCTGTCTCGGCTGCTTATTTCTAAGCACGGGCAAAGCTGCTGACAGGGCCCCTCCTTCCCCCACCCCTGCCTCCGGGGCATCACAGATGGCCAGGAAGTGGGGTCCCCCCTCGGGGCTTTGACTGGCTTCTGTGCCCCTTGCTTCCCACCTGAGGCTTCCAGGTCAGATGCTGCATGGTCTGGCATCCATCAAAGAAGGAGGCAGGCTACTGGGCAGGGAACTGGGGCTTGGGGTCCAGTTCAGCTCCTCCTGCCCTTGTGCCGTCTCCCTACACGCCGTGAGCTTCCATCAGAGGGAGGGGCACCGGGGGCAGCAAAGTCAGGGCCTTCAGGCCTGAGGAGCTGGCTCCACAGATGCTGAAAGCGGCCGGGTGTGTGAGACCAAGTCAAGAGCGCAGGGCTCCTTCGGGGAAGCAGCCCTCAGTCAGCCCCTCAGGTTCCTGCCATGGAGGACTGTAGGCTTGGGTTGTGGGCTGTCTCTGTTTTTCATGAGAAGTCAGAAATCCACACTGTTGTGTGAAATTAGCCAGTTTCTACACACAGACCAAACACCTCTGCGCAGCTGAATCTCTGGGCCTCGCGTCATGTCTTCTCCTCCTGATCCCTCCACCCATTCAGACTCAGCCTCCAACTTGGCCAGCTGTCCTCTTCTCCCAGGGGCCTCCCTGTGGGGACCCACTCTCTATATGTGTCTCAGAGGCACACCCCCCCTTCCTGAAGCCCCCTCTTTCTTCGCTTCCAGGATGAGCCCCCTTTGATTCCCTCTTCTCTCTGGCCACTCCTCTGTGGGATCCTTTCACCCCATACCCGGTCAATGTTGGTGCTCCCTGTTTAGTCCTTGGCATCTCCCTGGATCTCTCATTCCCCCCCACTCCCTGAAGATCTCCCTCATCCCAGGCTACCCCCAAGCCCTGTCCTGAAGGTCCAGGAATGTCTAGCTCCAGCCCAGTCCTCTCTCCTGCCCTGCAGCCCCATGGACCCACCAGCCGATGTATACTCCACCTCAGACTCAGGCTTCCCAAACCGGCCTTCTCGTCCCCTTCCCCCCTGCCCCCCTGGGGCTCACCATCCATCCAGAAGCCTGTGAGATATGGAACACTGTCATGAGCTCAGAGATGTTTAAGGGATGAGCCCACGCAGTCGGTAGGGCTGAGACTCAAACCCACAGCCTGTGAGCCTGAACACTAATCCACTCTCTCCGGCCTTCAGCATGACTGGCCCAGAAATGCTCAGGAGGCTGTGGGGTTTTATCCCTGGGGAGGGCAGGCGGTGGCTGCCCCCAAACAAAGGTAGGGGCAGATTTGCTGGCCCTGAGTGGGGAGAGAGGTTGATTGTCCCGTATCTCCCTCCCTGTCAGCCGTTGCCTGACTTTCGGGCAGCTCTGGGGCCTGTGGAAAGGCCGTGTACATGCTAGGGTGCCCTGGGGGTGTTGGAGAAGCAGGGCCTGGGGCCAGCCTGTGACTATGACTGGGGGCCCTTAGGATGTCAGTGTGGCAGGAAAACCAGACCCAGGATCCGGCCCTGGGGCCCCAGGGCCTTCGGGGAGCCCAGTCCCCGCAGCTGGGCTCCGCTTCCCTCCCTTTGAGGATGTACTTGGGCTTAGAACTTGAGGTCTGAACCCTCGTCCCAGCCCAACAGCTGCTTCTGAGGCAGTACTGAGAAGCTGCCCCAGATCAGAGCAGGTTCCCAGCAGTCTGGGCCAGGGGCCTGGCCTAGCAGAGCTGGAGAGGAAAGGAAGGTTCTGCCACACCTTCCCCCATTCAGTAAACACTTGCTGGGTCCCACTGTGCCTAGGTGGGAACTGGAAACAGCTTCAGCAGTGACAAGACAAGCCCTTGAGGGGTTCACCTAGCGTGTGTGTGTGTGTGTGTGTGTGTGTGTGTGTGTGTGTGGTGGGGGTACTAAACAGGTAATACCCACCTGTCCTTTGCCCACAGTCTCCCAAGGCAGAGGGCGACTGAGCAGGCTCCAGACCCCAGCCAGCACTTGGGTATTTGGGCCCCTCGGGAAGGCTGGTCTCTTGGGAAGGGGGCAGGAGGCAGGGCTCTATGTCTGAGATGCCAGACTCAGAATGTGGACCATACACCATGCAAGTTAGGCCAGAGACAAGAATGAGAGTGATTCAGGTCATTCTCCTGAGGTTGGGAAGTTCACCTATATGTCTGTCCACATTCCTCCTGCGCTAAGGCTACATCCATGAGAAGTTGATACTCAGAGAGGGGGTGTTCAGAGTGATCAAGAAGGATCTCAAGTCATGGAGAGACCTCCCAGGGCTGTTTCACCCAGGCCTATACCTTGCCAAGGGACTATCATTTCATCCCGTAGGGCCATGGTATTTCCTAGCCAGCTGTACCCTCTCCCTTCCTAAGAAGATGTTTCTCTGGGCCCCTCGCCAAGTTAGGCCACGGGATTGACCGCAGCTGGACACTCCAGAGGCTGGCAGATAACACTTGCCCATGCACCACCTCCTGCTTCCATGGAGAGAGAAGTTTTCCCTAGAAAACTAGGAAATCCTCCCTGGGAGAGGATGCAGGGTATGACCATGCCCAACAGACTGGAGCTTGAGTCTGGCTTTGCACCCATCACAAAATTCTGTGGGGTGAGGTTTTGCCCTGGGTCGTATGGACCGAATCCCCCTGCCCTGCTGCCTCCCTGAGCTTGGAGAGGGGTGCATGGTTGACCCTGAGGGGCTCCCCTGAGGACAATGGGATTATTTCAGATGAAGTATGGGTAGGAAAGTGAGGAGCAGAATTCTTGTTTTGTAGAAAGAATTTTCCCTCTACCGGAGTGCTCATTTCTGATTTCCAGGGCAGCACCCGCCCCCTGTGGGAAGGTACGGTGGGGGGGGGGGGGGGAGCAGCCATGCCCATGTGGACGGGGAGTTGGCTGGCCTCCAGTGCTCCAGAGTCGGTTGTTCCTTAAATCGAGGCCCACCTGTAGTGGTGTAGCACCATCAGCAATTAGTGATGGTTCATTAGAGTCCAATTAATAAATGAAACCCAGGATGAGAGCCATTGCTTTGCTGAGAATAACAGCCCTTCTTATGCCTCAAGTGGCAGCCTCCCAAGAGCTCACAATCCATAAGAACCAGCTGTACTGGGGGCTGGGTGGGGGGCACACATGGAGGGGGGATGTTGGTGGTGATGGGCTATTGTCTGGTACGGTGGGAGGGGGAGAGAAAGGAGCTTCAGACCAGACGTTCCTGCCTGGGGTCTTAGCTCCTCTTTTGAGGAAGCCTTCTTGCCCAGCAATCCCAGGGGAGCCTGGCCAAGGCCAGAGGTAAGAAGGCAGGGCTTTCTCCTCCTTCCTGTCTGGCCTCAGAGGACAATGCACATGCGTGTGGAGAGAAGAGGGCTGGAAAAGGCACGAAGTCAGGGAGGACCACAAGCCTCCCTGTTGTCTCTGACTACCCCAACCCATGTCCCAACACACTGACCCTGGGTCAGCCAGCCATGCCCTCCCCAGACCTGTTCACGGCTCCTCAAGGCCTCAGGCTCTATCCTCCGACTGGAAGTTCTCCTCTCTGTCTGTTCAAGCCCTGCATCCTCCAGGAAACCTTGCCTCCCCAGTCCAGCCCAGGCAGGGTCACAAACCCAAGAATCCAGCCTTTGACCACCCCATTCAGGTGACCACCTCTGCAGGGGCCAACTCTCCCATTCTACCCCTGTTGCATAAGGCTGGAGACCTGGGCAGGGGACAGGTCATTGTGTTTTTTTGTGCCCTCCAGGGATGGAAGGAGGTCCATGCCTGGGAGTCAGGCTGCCTCAGACTTCTGGGGGATGGGGAGGCTGGCCTTCCTGGCCCAGAGGCTGACATGGAGAGTGCAAGTAGAGGGGAACTGCGCTGCCTTCTCAGGACAGAATGGGGTCCAGTCATGACACACTGGGCATCTGGCCTTAAGGAATCTTAGTCTGAACCTGTTTCCTCACCTGCCTCTAAGTTTCCCAGGTGAGCAAGTGATAGGGTTGTGGAGGACCCGGTCAAAAGATTACAAGGCCTCTTGTTCTCCCATCCATCTATGTAAAGGTTCTGCCCTTCGTCCATCTTCATTCTGCCCAAGCATCTCCTTCCTTGGGGCTTCTGGGAACATCCTTCTGGTCTTCCAGGATTCCGGGTCCTGCCTAGCCAGGACCCCTGCAGCCAGAACAGGTCCAAATTAGGGTCTGCCCTTTCCCCCTGATACCCTAGGGGCTGCCCTGGGATCGACACTCAGGACAAGCAGGTGGTCTGCATCCTGAGCTTCCAAAGCCCTGGACCCTGTCAAGGCCAGACTTTGACATTTGTTCATGCTCTGACACCTTGAGGAGTGTGGGAGACCAAGCAGACAGGCAGGGCAAAGGCAGGGGGTGGGCTCAGAGAACTGGGAAGCAGCTTGAGGGCTGGTACGTGGAGGAGGGTATGGAGATGGGGTAATGTGTGGCACACAGACCTCCCTGGGGAAGCCTGTGTGTCCGTGCACACACGCACGTGCACGGGCTGGTGGAGGGGCTGGTCAGGGGAGACTTCCTGGAGGCAGGGACAATGGCACACCCCCCACCCCTAGAGGTATACATGCTCTAGAGGGCATTTCAGAGGATGGGTGGAGGGTGGGGGAATGGCTCAGGAGCCTGTACTCACCACCCCATCAGTGCCCTGTACTTTCCCACTGCTCACCTCACCGACGGCCTCTGGGGCCAGACAACAGTCTCCCTTAGTGACAGTGTAGAAGGAAACCAAAAAATCCGGCTTCTTCCCTCCCACTCACAGATGTGCTTGGGCCTGGCCCCCACCCCCTGCTTGGGCGGGAGCCCCAGGGCCTCCTGGCAGCTTTGTCAAACACACACATACCCCTCCAGTGCGCTGGGGGGTGGGCCTGGTAGGGAGGGGTTTCTGTTTCTTGGCAGCTTGGGACCCAGGATTGCTAAACTGTACCCCTGAACCCAACCCCAGTTCCATCCTGGTATGACTGCTCCTCCCATGACTGGATTAAGTCTAAGCCCCTGACAGCAGGCTCCCAGCCTGAAGCACCCAGCAGCTCCCCCAGGGCCTGCCTGCGAGAGCCAGGCCAGGGCTCTAAGGATCAGAGGGAGGATCCTGCTCTTATAGTAAGCTATATGGAGGCAGGTCCTGGAGAGGTCCCCTGGGCTCGGAAGCTTCCCTGGGAGACCTGAGCCCCATCACGGGCCAGGGGTCCTACAACCTAGCCTTCCATGTGCCCAGCTGAGAGGTGCAGAATGGGAACTAGGAGCAAGGAGTGAACTGGCCCCCTTCGCCCCTCTAGATCTCTAGTTTCTAGAATAGCATCAAGGCCTGAAGGAGTCAGCTGTGCCAGGAAAAGCCATTACCCTGACAGCCTCCCTCCACCTGCTAAAAGCCTCCCTCCTTCCCCTGGGGCCTCACCCCTCCTGAGTTATTTCATCTCCACTCACCTAGCTCTGACAGACCTCTCCTGGTGAGAGAAGGGAGGAAAGGGATGCTTGCTTAACCCCTTCTATGCCTGAGCAGCGTCAGCGCCAGCTGGCTCCCTTGGCCTTGTCCATTGTCCTTCCCCATCTCTTTCCACCTGGAATCCCTCCTGCCAGCAAGAGGGAGACAGGCTGGCAAGTACAGGTCATGGGTTCCGACCTGCATTCTGTCACTGCACTGCTTGTGGTTCAGGTTCCTTGCTCACCCTCAGTCTGTCTGCTCTGAGCACTGGGTAGCCCCCAGGGACACAAAATACTGGGTGTCCGTGCAGGAGCAGGTCAGATGTTTGGGGTGTAGAGGACTGACCTCATCCTTACATAGAGTGTAAGGCACAGAGGGGCAGGAGGAGGGGCTCAGACGGCACCCCTAAGTTAGCGGAGGTTAGCAAGTCAGGAGGCAGGGAGCTCCAACCCCTGCCAGCCTTGATGCCTTCTCCTCTCCAGCCTGGCAGCCTCCTTCACAGCCCCGGGCCAGAGGGGCCTTCTTCACAGGTATGCAGAGACGAAGTGTCTGGACCAGGGCTGAGTCTGGGAGGCACGCCCCTCATCATCCCAGCCCTCTCTCGGTGCTCCCCTGCCCCTGCCAGGCTGCCCTGGGTCAGCGACTTTTGAGAAACACCCAGCTTGTGTCATAAATGAAGGAATAACATGAACTGGGGCCTTCTGTGTGCCAAGAGCTTAACATGCTTTCTTCCCAGTCCTTATAACCACCCTGGGAGGGAGATCCCACCTACAGAGGAGGAAACTGAGGCTCAGAGAGGGCAGGTGGCCTGGTCAAGAGGTAACTGCGGCCTCAGACCCAGTTGTGTGTGGCTCTGAAGCCTGTCCTCTCCCCAGGACTCCATACCTTGGCCACGGCAGCCCAAGATCCTCAGAGGTAGACCCAGAGTTGGGGTCAAGATGGGGGGACACCAGGCCAATTAAAACAATTATGATGATTAAAAGGGCAATTAAAACGATTATGATGATTAGCACCATCATGATACTTAACAACACGTCAACTACTTTATACACATGAATTCATCTCATGCCCACAACCGCCCTGCATTATCAACCCCATTTCACAGGTGAAGGAAGTAACGTACCACAAGAGCACGTACCTTGACAAAGTCACACAGCTAATAAGGGGCAGAGCTGCGATTAGGAACTCCAGGGACCCTGTTGTCATCACCAGGCCACACTGTCTCTCAGCTGAAGCAGAGAGGAATCTCCAGCTGAGCCCTGGAGCTTGGAGACAGGACTCTTACAAGAATGGTTGTCCGCAGGAGTCCTGTAGACAATTGGGGAGCAAAGATCCAGGCTGCTGTGTCACTCAAGTCCAGAGGCCAGAGGGAGCAGTGAGGACCAGGGGGCTCTGAAGGCTTCCTGGAGGGGAAGAACAGGGTGGGCTGGGAAGGCCACAGGCTGATTTAGCTACCATATGGGGCACTTTGGCTCTGAGTTTCTGGGCCAGCTCGCCTGCGCCACACTCCCTTTGGGGGCCTCCGGGGTAGGGCCAAGGCTGGTGAGGACACCATCTGTGCTTCCGCCTGGGGAACCATTGGTGCACAGCACCTCCCCCTCCTGAGTACATGGCGTGGCTCCCCCTGCTCCAGGCTCTCTGGGATGGTTCCTCACCCATGATTGCTGCAGTTAATGTAGCAGTGCTATTTACAGCCCCAACATAATAACCTCCTCAACAGAAGAAGTATTAACTCTCTTGCTGAACTGTTTGATGGCTCGGGAGCTCAGGGACATAAGTGTCAGATACCTGTGGGATGCACTGGGAAGCAGAGGGCCCAAGATCCCACCCCTCCTTGGACAGGCTGGCCCTGCACAACCCCTCACCGCCCCCCTGCCTTGCCCCGTGCCCAGCTCTAAGTGTCCAGCCCAGGGCCCTGCACGAAGTGGGTGCTGCAAAAGGCAGTAGTGTGCATGTGCTCCGTTGAAAAGGTTCAGAGCCCAGGAAGCTGGGCCGAGCCTTGGGAGTTGGGCCAGCAGCTTAGGGAAACGAAGGTCAAAGGAGAAGCCAGCCAGGCGGGCACCACACAGCTGCCCTGCCCAGAGACTTCCTCCCACTGAACAGAACCTGGAGAAGAGAGTCAGGATGGGGAGTCTATGCACACAGGCGCCTGCTGGGGAACCCTGCCAAGGCAGAGGGCAGGAAGTCAGACAGGCAAGGAGTCTACCCCCATTCCCATCCCCACCCTTGGCCTCGGGTGCCTGAGTCCACGTGAAGGCCTCAGCGGTGGCCAGAGAGACAGGGTGGTCCCCCAGGCGGTCAGGGCAGCCAAGGAGAGAGACCTGGCGTCCCCTAGGCCTGGGATGACAAGAGTGTGTCTGCCTGGGAGGGAGCTCTCCATTCTCTGTCCACCCTTTGCTCAGATTTATGGACAATGTGTCTAGAAGGGGTGAGCAGCAGGCAGGACACCCTTCCTCTGACTCAGCCTGCTCCTCCCCTCCCCAGGGAAACCACATCTGAGGATGTGAAGGACCAGAATGCCAAGGCAGTCACGTCTGTGACCACAGAGCCCACCGTAGCCCCCATCTGGGGGGACACGGTCAAAGTGGAGCTCCAAACTGAGGATGCGGGACAAGAAGGTGAGGCGGGGGCGAAACGTGGCTTGGCGTGCACGGGAGGGGTGTGAGGCAGAGGCAGGCTCCCTCTTGAGTCAGCTGGAAGCCACCTGAACACCTCTTTGGGCTCAGTTAAAAGCACTTTAAGGAAAAAAAATCATAATACTGTCACGCCTCATCTCCTCAGTCTGCTCGAAAAATGAGTTGTTCCACATAAATGAATTTCCCAGACAATGAAAGCTTATCTTTTTACGGCCGCTGTTATTATTTTCATGGTTGTTATTACTACCATCTCCCACTGAAATGGCACATTACAGCTTCCTGGCACATCCCCACACATCACTCACTGGGAGCTCCTCCCGGGAGGAGCAGTGCTGTTCCCATTGTTTAGATGGGAACACTGAGTTTCAGGGAACTGGCCCAAGCTCAGGTAATCAATAAGTGGAGGACCTAGGATCAGCCATACGCACTCTCGCTGAGGCTCCAGTGTTCTAGCTTTTTCCCTAGAATGGTTCCTTATCCTGCTTTGTCTCCTGGGCACTGCCCATTGTGAGACAGCGGTGTCCCTGTGCTTCCTGAGGGCCACGGGCCACTGTCATAGAAACCGCCTACTAGTTCCTCTGCTTCCACCCCCGGAAGCCTTTCTAGCTCCTGTCTTTCAACAAATTCTAACACTGGAGGTGATTTAAGTCTTTCAAGGCAGGGCTTACACCGAAATCTCCAGGTACAGGTGTACATGAGTATGTGTGTGCACTTCGTGGTTTCCACTCTTGGGTGAGACCTGGGGCTGGGCACCCAGGAGTATTGACTGGCAGATGCCAGGACAGCTATGGGCACTGGCATCAGGCATAGTCAGCACAGACCCACAGGTGTGCACAGCGTCTGTGCTCTTATCCGGTCAGAAGAACTTCAAGTTCCTATCTTGCAGGTGGCCCTTCCCTCAGAGGACCGGCTTTACTTCCCCCCCCTTGAAATCTCACCAGGGACTTAGAACTCCCGTCTGCCTCATAAAGAGCAGAAAGCCAGCTGCTAAAGATGCAGGAAGATGAGAGACAGAGGGTGAGGAGGCCCATCAATAAAGGGGGACACAGCCAATTCTGGGTCACACCAGATGATATTTTTCTGCCTCTAAAGGGATAGGTGGGGCTGTTGGGGTGAATTGAGAAAATGTGGAAGAGGACAAAAAATTGACCTAGGATTTCACGCATGTGCCTGTGTGCGCCTGAATGTGCATGTCTCTGTGAATGCCTGCCCGCTGGCTCGTATGTATGTGTGAACGTGGTGTGTGTGAGTACATGCTTGTGTCTGTACCCAGAGGCATGCATGTTTGTGTGTCATGTATGTGTGTATGCATGTGTGTGTGTGTGTGTGCATGTATCTATGTGGCTGACAGGAAGTTAGGGTTTGTGGTGAGTAGACGTGGTCTGGGACCCCACCTTGAGCTCTGCACATGTCATGTAACTATAGGAAAGGACATGATGAGTCAGTGGCCTTGGGGCCCATCTGTGCAGCAGAGAGGGGACAGGACTCACTGCAGGAACAAGAGGGTAGCGAGGCCTCATGGGCAGGCAGGGAATATTGGCAGGTGCCTCTTTGCAGATTGAAGTCGCTGGATGCTCATTGGAACCTGGTTGGAACTGGTTGCTGTGGTGATGTCTGTGGTGGGGGTGGGGAGGTGGGGGCCAAGCCAAGAGGTGGAGGGAAGGGGGAGGGAGCTCAAGGAGGTGTTAATGAAAGCAAAGGGGAGTTGCAGACCCGTGTCAGGGCCAAAGCAGGCAGGTGGCAGAAATGGCTTGTTGGCCACACAGAGGGAGCGGTGGGAGGCTGGGGAGGCACAATGCCCAGAGAAGAAGCTGATGAAGCGTGTTAGTAGCATGGAGACAGGAACAGGGAGGGATGGCTGTCCATTCCCCCCAATCACAGCTCATCTGCTGGCTGCCCACACAGGGCTCCAAAGACTGGGGTAGGAGGAGGAAATGCAGGACACTCACCCCTTCTTCAGCTTCAGCAAACTCCAACCAGATTTAGGGACTCAGGGCCCATGCGTAGTGGCCATGAGGGGCTGCAGCCGCCATAGCTACTGATGAAGTTTTGGCTGGGAGCACTGGAATCCCCTAGCTGAATTTTTTTCAGTTCTGCCCAGGGCTCGGTGAGTATACAGAGCACTACAGATGGTTAATGAAGAGGAAAATAGTGACAGCTACAAGGAGCATTTGCTTAGACTTTCATAGCTTGAAAAACACATTTCCCTCCCCGCAACAATATTAGGAGAGAGACAACGATTTTCCTTTCTAAAATATTAACACTTTGCAGAGCAGGAAAATGAAGCTCAGAGAGGTTAAGTGACTGACAAAGGTCACAGAGCAAGTTGGCGTGTTTGTATTAGAAGCCAGGTCTTCTCACTCCAAACCTCTTGTCTTATTCTACTTCCTTCAAGGCAACTTCAGGTCTTTTGGATGCCCATTTCCGCATTTCCCCTTCTTTCTTTCGAGCACAGATCCCACTTGGCCAGCTCTTGAGGGACTCTGGCAAATGTATTTCCCTCTCTGTTTCCAGGGTAGCAGTGAGAAAAAAGAAGAAAGGAAGAGTAATTAGCAAAACTCTTCTCCTCTGCCTCCTCCTCCTCCTCTGCCTCCTCCTCCTCCTCTTCCTCCTCCTCATCCTCCTCCATATGCTCCTCCAATAGTCATTTTTAAAATTCTTTTAATGTTTGTTTATTTTTGAGAGAGAGAGAGACAGAGAGACAGAGAGACAGAGTGCAAGCAGGGGAGGTGCAGAGAGAGAGGGAGACACAGAATTCGAAGCAGGCTCCAGGATCTGAGCTGTCAACACAGAGCCTGACGCGGGGCTTGAACTCACAGACTATGAGGTCATGACCTGAGCCAAAGCTGGACACTTAACCGACTGACCCACCCAGGTGACCCTCCATATGCTCATCCAAATGACCCACCCAGCTCCAAGTGACCCAGCCACACAGGGCTCCCAGACTGCTGAACCCGCCCCTCCAGCAGCTGTCCATGGTGCTGATGTGTCCTTGTCTCAAGAAAGAGGCAAAGAGCAAGGGGCTACCCCAGTCTCCATCAGGTACTCTCGTCCTTCCCATCCTCCCTTTTCCATTCTTCTCTAGATCTTTTAGATCCTTCCCTCCTCGATCTCTCTTATTCTCCTCCCTCCTCTTTTTTTCCTCCCTCCTCATCTCCTCTTCTCTCTCACACCATAGACTTCCAGAATGAAAAGATGCCTCCAGGGTTACAAGCCTAGCCTCTCCCATCAGCCATTTACTAGCTGTGTGATGGTGATCAAGTAATATAAACCTCTCTTAGCTCCACTGTCCACAGTTTAAAAACAGATGGTGATGCCTACTTGAGGGGTTGTGGTGGCGATTTGTTGGAATAATGACTCAGGAGCACCCATCCCCATGTCTTGCACACAGCAGGTGCTCACTAAGGAGCATTTCCATGATTATTTCTAAGTCATTGATGTTCTCAGAGTTCATCCTGAAGTTCATGCATTTTTTGACAAAATGTAGTCTCTTTAGAGGGAGTTTTCTAAGTGGTGCATTATTCTTAGTGTTAGACTAATTTTCATTTCCTTGAAGATATTTTATTGATATTGGAAGATTTCTTGAGCAAATCACTTTTCCTTACTGAGACTCAGTTTCCCCATTCACAACATGTGGGAGATAAGCCCTCCCCTTCCTGTGTGAGCTGCTGGTGAGAACGTCTTTGACTAAGGGAAGCGGCCTTATTCCTAGGAAGAGGTACTATTCCTGCTTGCGTGCATATCTCTGTGCCAGCTCATGTGTGTCTGTTGTGATGGGAGCTCCATACTGTGTGTGTCCATCTCTGGGCTGGGAGTTTCTGGACCACTGGACAGAATTGCATCTTTGGATCCCAACAGCACCTAGTACGGACACTTGCCCTGCACAGGAGCTCAAACAGTGCTTTTAAAGTTGTGTACATGTGTGTGTCCCACACATGTGTTGGTTCCTCAGCATGGCCCCTGCTCTCCGCTCTCAGCAATGTCTCACCTCCCACTGGCTCACCTCACCAGAGGTGATGCTGGTCCACTAAGCCCTGTTTTGACCTTGAGCTCATTTTTTCTCTCTTCAGATATGGTCCTCAAGGTGATGGACAATAAAAATAAAGAGGAGCTATTGTCCTACCAAATCCCCATCAAATACCTGAGTCTCTTCCACCCCTACCACTTTGAGCTGGTGAAGGTGAGTCAGGGCCCTGGGTGCTGGGCCCATGTGGGCCTGGAACAGGTAGAGGAAGAACAGATGGTAACCACCCTCATGTGCCCAGCTATTCTCTCAGAGCCTCCCATGCTCACCGTACAGTAAGATAAGTCTTGGGTCGTATGAGACTCAGGAAGCACAGCTGACAGGTAGACATGAATGATTTCCATGAGAAATTTGGAATTCTCCAAACTCATCTCTGTAAAACAGCCCAATAGCATAGAACATCTACTACATGAAATGAATACACCAATTAGAGATATATTCTGATTTCATGTATGTTAAAAGTGGGAATATATCTAAAAATCAAAGAAATATGGTATTTTCATAGTACCTACTGTGTTTCAGGTCCTGGGCTAGACACCATCTTTAATCCTCAAGGTGAATTCTGTTTTGCACACATAGGACTGGGACCCAGAGAGAGGAATCCTCTCAACCTGGGTGAGAGAGCAAGTGAGTAGCAGAGTGGAGGGTGAGCCCAGGTCACGCTGTCTCCCAAGTCCGTTCTTTCTGTGCGGCCTCCACACACTGCTTTAGCAGGAAGAAGGCCCAGGAGAGTTGGGGTGTGTGGGAAAGAAAGTGCTCCCTGGAGTGCACCCCTCTTGTAGGGAACCTGACATGAGCCTGGAGAGGGGAGCCTCAGGGACCTCAGTCCATGGTCTGAACTTCCCAGACTAGCTCCCCTGCCCGCTCCCTCTCCCCCATGCCGATTGGTGGAAGGAAGAACTCACTCTTTGATTGCATGCTAGGCACTGGGCCAGAGATGAACAGAAGCATACTTTCCCCTCAGTGTGCACTCCAGACCCTATTATGGTTTGGCGGAAAGAACAATGTGACGCAAGATTGTGTGGGTTTCTATCCCAGGTCTGCCTCTTGCTAACAATATATCCATAGCAGCCGCTTAACCCCCTAGGCCTCTACTTCTCATTGGCAAAATAGAGACACTGAGCATGGCCATCTGGACAACTGAATGCAACAATGAGCATAAAGCCTCTAGTGAGGTACCTGGCACATTGTGGGTGCTCAGTTCAGGTCACTTCCCCTCCTTTCCTCCCTCCCTGCTTCCCACCAGGTCCTGCGTCGATCCTCTTTCCAAGCACCACCTCAACCATGGCCTAGGGTCTTTACCTTCCTTATGCCCCTTCCCTAAGCCTGGATGAGATACCTGGGGCAGGCAGGGCCAGGAAGGCCCAGAGAGATTCATGACTCACCTGGAAGACAGTGCTTTAGCTGTGATTCTGTGATCATCACCCAGGCCTCCTGCCTCTCTGTCCACTTACAACCCAGGCCTTGTTATCACATCTTTACAGAGAGAGCAGGCAGGCAGTGGTCCTTGTGAGGGCGATGAAATATTCAAATAGAAAAGGGAAGATTTATTATATTGATCTTGGAAGGGCTCGCAGGGACCATGAGCTTTAATTATCAGCTCGGAGCCCCGGTGGAGCAATGCCAAGTGATTGTGTGCAGAGGGCTGGATTTATGGCCAGGGTCTGCCCCTTAGTCACTCTCCTTCTTGTGTGTCTTCTTCCCTTGCCCTGTCCCCAGCCCTCCCAGTCTGGGAAAGCTGAGGAAGCCACTGCCAAGACCCAACTGTATGTGACCATCGTTCGGAAAGGCAGTTTCTTCCACCGCGACATCGGCAGCAACCACACAGCTCTGGAGGTGCCAGGACTGGAGCAGGGGGTGGGGGGTGAAGGGGCAAGCTTGGAGCAGACCCCAGGCCCTCCCCTTGGCCACCTCTGGTTAGCCTGACTTTGTGGGGCGGGGAGGGGTGTCTGGGGAAGAAATTAAGAAGGAAGAATGCAACAAGGCCTTCCAAGAATAGCCAAAGTATTTTGTGAAGAACCCACCCTGGGATGACGGGGATGATGGGTTAGGGATGGAGATGAAAATGATGCCTAACCTCTTCCAGCACTTCCCAGGCATATAGTCCTGCTCTGCTCCACACATACCAAGCAGGGAGGATGGAGAAAGGGAGGCTCCCAAAGCCTTATGTCTGTTTGAATCTCATGGGGGGTGGGGAGGAAAAGGCCCCCCACCTTGGCCCACATTCCCTTCCTGTTTCTCTCCTTTTCTGTCCCACTTGGAGTAGGGACCCCTGACCCACAACCCCCAAAATTTTAGGGCCTCCCCCTCTTCTTTGAGTCCTATTTCTGAAGAGGTTTGGCTGACCTTCCAATTAGGCATTCATTCATTCATTCATTCATTCAATAACTGCTTACGGAGCCTCCTCCAGGCTTGGCTCAGCTTAGACCTTGCTGGCACACATGATGCCCCAACCTTCTATTTCTCAGCTTTTCAGCAGCTTCAGAAAGATGGGCAATGCTCTGGAAAGATGTCCAGGGACCTATCCCCCCTCCCTTTCCCCTACAGCCTTCAAACTTCCCAGAGATGACAGACTTAAGTAGTGTTGGCCTGAGTATGAGAGGGGGATCCGAGAAGGCCCAAGCTCTGGGCTTCCCCTGCCCCAACGTGGCTGATCTGACCCACCCCACGACACTATAAGCCTGACAGGACAAAAGTGTTCTTTAGTCCCATTTCACAGCTGGGGACACCGAGACTTGGAGAGTCTGGTATGGAAGTCCAGAGCTCCTGACCCACATCTCTGCTTCCCCACAGCCACCTTGCATGCCAGTGTATATCAGACCTGTAGGTCTGTTCTAATCTCCCCCTGTTCTAATCTCCCTCCCTTTTCCATCATGTTCTTTCCTGAGATCTGCCAGCAGTACACACACACACACACACACACACACACAGAATAAGGAAGAGTGGTAACAGCTTGGCCTTGCTGTTCCCAGGCCCCACCCCATAGGGAGAAGACCATACCTTTAAAGACCTGGCAGAACCCTTGCCTGTGGGAGTGGGGGGTTCCCACTGAGGATCTGCCCCACTCCCACCCCAGGCTCCAGACTTACCTGGGAGAGTCTCAAGCACCCCACCTACTCCGCGGCCCCAGCGCAGATAGACGCCCCCCTTCCAGTCCTGATAGCAGACTAGAGAGCACAGTGAGAAGAGAAATTGCTTCTTTTACTCACCGGCTGTCATGAGCATGTGCACCTGGGCAGCTCTCTCATTCACACCTGAGCATATAGCACTGAACAGGTGTAAATTAGCCAGCACCCCCTACCTCTCAGAGGCCTGCTCTCGGCCGCTACACCTGTTAGAGTCCCTGTGTGCACCAGGGCCTGACACCTCTGCAGTGGACTCGCTCGGCCCAGACTCCCACCCCCACCTAAAGTTTGAAATGCCCGCATCAGATTCAGTCCTTTGAATGTGGGGAAGGGATTCAGTCTCCAGGGGCCCCAGTGAGCATTGAAAGGCCCTGAGCACTATCTTAAGGCCTTATCAGCTCACAGCTGTGTGGAGTTGCTAGCCACCTGCTAAGATGGGTCCTGGCACAGGGTCCTAGGAGAGAGTGCCCAGGGAGGAGGAAAGAGGATCCAGAACAAGCCCTTACTCCCAGGCACTCTCCTCCCATTGAAAGTCAGAACTGGGAGGCCCAGGGACAGTCTGGTCCAACCCCTCAGGGTATGAGCTGGGATACTAAGGTCCAGCACGGAGCAGGGACTCGCCATGGTGACATAGCGACCCAGCTGTTGTGAGTGGGCCCTCAGCTGTGTTCACAACCCCTTCTTTTTCCTGCTCTTCTTCCCATGTAATTAGGGCCCCCACCCACCTTCCAAGACCAGCTCAAGCCCAGCCCTCCCACCCTGCTGAGGTCACTTCCTGGCTCCTGCCCTGCCCTCCCAGGTCTCAGTGATTCTGTTTCTCTAGTGCTCAGAAACACAATCAGCCTCTCCCTCCCCATCCTCTACTTTTCTCCTTCCTAAATGGTGCTCATTTATTCCCCAAACACATACTGGGCTCCTACTCTGTATCACATGCATTTGCTAACAGCTGGCTATACAGCAGTGAATGAGGTAGACATGATCCCTGCCTCTGTGGAGACTAGGTTCTAGTCAAATGGACACAATGTGAGCAAGAAAGAATTAGAACAAACACAGGCTATGATGAGTGCTAGACAATCCAGGGGCTAAGAGAATGGGGTGGGCTACTTTAGTAAGGTCACAGAAGGCCTCCAGAAGGTGGTGACATTTAAGCTCTAAAGGAAGAGAAGGAGTCAGCCACTGAGTCACTGGGGGTGGGGGTGGGGAATCTAGGCAGAGGGATCAGCGTATGCAAAGACTCCGAGGCAGAAACAAGTGAGTATGCTGGAGGTGTGAGACAAAAGAGGCTAGAGCCAAGGACTGAGGGATTGGTGGAAATGTGGGCTGAGGGCAGACAGGCCACACATGCAGGCCTTGACCATGATGGTTAGAATTATAGAATTCATTCTAAGGGCAGTGGGAGGAGAGTCATCTCTGGGTCTCAAGCAGGAGAAATAACATGATCCCATTTATTTTTACAAAAGTGGTTTTTGCCATCATGTATCAAATTGCCTGAGAAAGGGGATGGATTGGGGGCCAGAATAGAAGCAGAGGCCACTGATGGGGGTCAGAGAAATAGAAGAAGCCACAGGAATCACAGCTGGGGGGAGTTGGGGTGAGGACTGAGGGGCTAGTGGGAACCCATTTGGTGGGTAAGGGGTGAGGGCCAGTAGCCAGATCAGGAATTGCTTGGGTTGGCAATAGAGGTATGGGGGGACAGAATCTGTGTCTTCTCCCCCTGCCTTCCCAATGCCTAGCCCAGCGTCTGAAGGAGAGTAGCCTTGAGCAGAGAACCAAATGAGGCAGATGGAGGCAAAGATGATCTCATTACTGGGGAGAAAGATGGTAGATGGGTTGGCCTTGTTTCTGAGAGGGCCCAAGGCCACCCAAGGCTCACTTGCCTCCTCTCTTCCCCAGGTCTTTCTCCGGGGAATCAACGAGCCCCTGGTCAACAACTCTGACCCCATGGTGGTCATTGCCAGGGTGGTTCCCAACTACAGTGATTTTAAGTGAGTGGGGCCCACACTCACTTAAGGAGGGTGGGGAGGGCAGAGGACAGAGGAGGGGAAAGGCTGTCATTGCCACATGATTCCAGGAGGCCTAGAAACCTACCCTCCCCAAGGCCCTTTAAACCTTCCCACTGGGTCTGAGGTCCCAGGAAGGTGCTCTCAGCCCCTGGAGAGGGGTGGCTCAGAACCCTCTGGAGAGCAGGCTGCAGGGCAGGCCAACATGTGGAGGAGGAGAGGAGGTCCTCGGCCCCTCCCAACCTGATGCGGTGGGTATGGGATGGGGAGGCAGAGCTGTCTGCCTCTGTCACTGCCTCTGGTGGCCCAACAAGACTCAGCCAAACCATCTGTTGAGTTCTGATGACCTGTGAACACCCCTTGCTTGTTGGAGAAATGAAGATGACTGATTCACTCATTCCCAGCCCTCCTAAAGAGCTCAGCACATGCACACACCCTGAATCCTGCCCTTACAGCCTCCGTGCTCCCCACCTTAAGTCTAAACCATGGGGGTGGGTCACTCTGGCAAGGACTTCCAAAGGTGAGGCATTTTAAAGATGGGCCAGCTGAGGCATTGAGATGTGGCCAAGGCCACAGTGAGCCATGGGGAAAGGAACCTGGGAGTTGCAGCCTATCTCCTGACCAAGATGAGTTTTCCCAAGGCTTGGCCCAGCAATCAGGAGGACCATCCATCCCCTGTCCTGGTGTCCAAGCCACTGCAGCCTCCTCCTCTCTCACATCAGTCCAGAGTCCGTCCAAGCGGGACCCCACGGCTTCCAGGCTTGGGCAGATAGTCAAGAGTACTGGGCATCTGTAGCACTCATGGGCTGACCCCTGTCTCCTTGCCTCCCCAGGGTCAATCAAATGAAGCAGGACCCAGCCTTCGTGGGGCTGCCCATCACCCCACTCCCCTTCCCAATCCCGTCTCTTCTGCACTTGGATGTTCCTCGGGTCAGCCAGAACGGGTGTCCTCAGGTATGGCTCCTTCCCCCACCCACCCTGTCACTGGCTCAGACCTCTAGTGTCTCACCCACGTGTCCATTCATTCATTCCTTCAGTCAGTGATTCCCTTGACTATTAAGGAGTTTATTGAACCCAGCCATGTACCCAGAGCCATGCCTGTCTGTGCTGGGGAGGAGCTGCCCTCAGGGCACTCTTGGTCTGCAGAAGATAGGCATCACACATAGGAAAAGGTCAAACATCAACACAAGATAATATGTAATCTAATAACAAACCAGGAGGGACTGTCAGAGCTGTAAAAATCAGAGAAGACACAAACGGACAAATATTATCTGATGCCACTTATGAGGTTCCTAGAGTAGGCAAATTCATAGAAACAGAAAGTAGAATGGTGGTTGCCAGGGGGAACAATAGAGTATTATTGTTCAATAGGTACAGAGTTTCTATTTGGGATGATGAGAAAGTTCTGGAAATAGATAGTAGTGATGGTTATGCAACACTGTGAATTTACTTAATGCCACTGAACTGTACACCTAAAAATGGTTCAAATGGGACGGTTTATTTGTGTATATTTCACCACAATAAAAAAAATTTTTTTTAATTGGAGGCCATAGGGATATGAAGCCTGGGTGATTAGAGTGGGTATCCAGACACAAGGCTCTTGAGTTTTCAATAGGGGAGGGTTGGTGCAGGGCAATAGAGAATAAGAGTGCAAGAATAGGGATGGGACACACAGGGCATGAAGCACATCATGTCTGGAGAGGAGGGTAGTGTATTTGAATATGTTGGGGAGGGATGTGCAGACTGTGGCTGGGCTCCAGGCAATGGCCAGTTCAGTCTCTTCCCATAGTCTCTACTTCAGCGGGAGCTTGCCCCACATGGTGATCCCCACATTCCTGGGCCTTGAAGAAGACCGGGGTGCCTGGGAAGTCCTTCCTCCCACTCAAGTACTAACCAGGCCCAACCCTGCTTAGCTTCCGAGATCAGACGAGATCAGGCGCGTTCAGGGTGGTATGGCCGTAGACCTGGGAAGTCCTTCCTGTTGTCTGTCCACCACAATTCATATCTGGCAGGGCAAATACAGAATGAGGCACCCCTTTGGAGCCCCAGCCTTCATTTAAAGGCAAGGACATTTGAAGGCTCAGACACAGGCAAGAGTGATGGTGTCAGGGAGGGGTGGGATGAAGGGGGACCCTGGGGACAGAGGCTTCAAACCCAAACCAATCCTCGGCCTGATTTCCCCAGAGTCATCTCACACATGGCCCTGCATTTGCCCAGAAAATTATGAACCAATCAGCAGGCGGTCCCAAGGGGCAGGAAGCACTGGCTGCTTTAATGAGGGAGCCCCCTCCCATCCCTGGACCCTCTCTGGCTGCTTTTGCTAATGAATCTTTGTGGGGGGGGGGAGGTGCCCCTAGCTCCAAAGACTTGCCTCCTGTGCCCCATGCATGTGTGGGACTCAAGGCCAGGGTTCCAGTAATGGCAGGACACTTGTTCACTAGGCAACATGGTAGTTGGATCAGGTTGAGAACTCACAGAGGTGCCCACGTACCAGCAGTGAGAGGACAGGGACAGGCCTCTGTGGTACAAGGTGGGGGTGGGCAGAGCCCTACCTCAAAGGGACACCAGTCAGCAGCTTACACACACCCCTGTCGCAGCCCCTTTCTGAGTTGAGAGGTGGTGGTTGGACCAGGTAATTTCTAGGACCTGCCTCTCTGACATCTTCAGTTGCTGTGACTTCCCACCAGCTGCCCACCAAGCGAAAGCACCATGGGCAGAGATTTGAGAGCCTGGCACACTTGAGTTCGACCCCCACCCCCACCCCACTCTGTGACTTACCAGCTGCATGAGCTCAATTTCTCCAATTCCAGATTCCTGCCTTTACTGGGCTGTTAGGAGAGATTAAAGGAGTAACCTGTGCACGGCGCCCAAGCCCAGGGTGGAAGGAAGCTCAGTGGACCCCAACCCTTTCAGAGCTGCCCCTCCTAGTGTCCAGTGCCTCCCGAGGCCAGCCTGTCCATTGCCCTTGTTACATTTGGCTACAAGTAACAGAAACCTCATGGACTTAAGCTCTAAGGATATTTATTGTTACAATTGTCAAGGGGTCCCCATGTAGGATGCTGCCAGAATTGGTTGATGCACCATCTTAGCAATGTCCTCAGGACTCAGGAGCTTTCCACCATCCCTGGATTGCCATCTTCAGGTGGCTAACAGCTCATGGAGGCAAAATATTCGGGGTACCCCAGACATGACCAAGACGGAGAAAGAAGGAGCCTCCTCTCCTCCTCACCTGTGGCTTTTAAGTAGCGTTGGAAACCTCCCACCCGCAGCCCCTCCGCAGACCTCCTTTCTCGTCTCATTGGCCAGAATTGGGTCACATGCACTTCTCTCACAGCCAATCACTGAGGAGGGGTGTGGCATCATCGCCTTGCTGTAGCAGAAGTGCACAGGTGAGGTGCAGGGTGGCCGCCTGGACCAAAGCAGTTTCTGTTGGCTAGGAGGGAGGAAGGGGAATGGTTGAGGGGTAGGCGGCTCTTAGAGTCTGCTTCACCCCTCTCGGAGCCTGGTGATGACGGCAAAACTGGTGAGTGAAGAGATAGGTGGGCCCGTAGGGCTGACCTGACTCTACCGGAGGGACATGAAATAGGGTGGGACTTAGGAATTACTCCTCCCCTGCACCCCGCACCTTTGGGGTAGGGCCATTGGTCAGCAGGCTGCTCCTGTCATCTCCTCCTGTCTCAGCTCCCATGGCCAGTCGGTACCCAAGCTCTCATGGGGCCCCTTTCCAACCCGCAGACCTTGCCCTAGTGCTGGCTGCGTCTTCTCTTGGCGTGACCCACCGCAGCAGCCTCCACTTGGGCCCATCTCATTCAGCGTGTGAGAAGCAGCCAGGGCAATGCCTCCCCCAGATCGAGGCTCTTCCCCTGAATCCCTGACTCCTTCACTGACAGGACAAAGCCCTCGCTGGCCACCAGGTACACAAGGCCTCGTCCCCTACAGCCTCCTGTTTCACTGTTCCAACCCGCACAGGTTTTCTGTAGTCACTCTGGATGCCCAGCTCTTCTCCACGTTCGTGCTGTCCTCTCTGGCCTCCCAACTCTGCTGCGCTCAGCCTAGAATGGCCTTCCTCCCTCAGATCCTCCTTTACCCCGTTCAGAAGTCATCACTTTCTCCTCTGACATCCCAGCTTCCAGAACTCAGAACTTGCTTAGGCTTCTGCATAGATCATAGGAGTGTGTGTGTGTGTGTGTGTGTGTGTGTGTCCTATCACCTAGGAAGACGGTGAACTCCAGAGTGGACAGGGTCTGACTCTAGGTCGCCTGTAGGCCCTGAGCACCCCTGAGGTATAGAGCATGCAGGAGCCCCCAGTCAGCATTTGCTGAGTTCAACTGAACTTTCGCCCTGATATCAAAGTATCCATTATCTCCTTCAGCCTTCACAACAGTCTTCCAAGGCATCGAGCATAAGACAGTTCCCAGTGGACAGTGACAGCTCGGTTCCAGTGAGGGGAAGGGACTTCCAGAGGTCTTGCAGCAAGGTTGAGGCAGACCTGCACCCAGAGCTAAGGCGTCCTGGCTCCCTTGAGGCCCTCCAGCATCAGCCACTGTCAGCTACTCTTTCTGGAATGGGCAGAACAGACAGTGGCAGGTGTGGGTGTGGATGTGGTGGCCCCAGGGGGAACGGAAGGAGGGCCCATGGGCCCATGTAATGAAGGCTCTGTCCCTAGGGAAGGCAGGTCTGCCTCAGTGGCAAGGGGTTAATGGCTTTGCTGAAGATTACAGCCGAGGGTTAATCACATCCCTTAATTCCACAGCCCGCCATGGCCTTTCCCATTAGCATCTGTGGTCAATGGCTTCCCCACCCCATGCCCTGCCCACTCCATACGTGCATGTGCATGCACACACACACGCATGCCACTGACACCTTCACCAGGGCCTTGGCATCAGACGGTGAATGTGATTAATCCTTGATTCCTTGCCCCTCCCCCTCACTCCGTTCATACACAGGAGAAGCTGGACCCTGTCTCCCCAGTTTTGGTCTGAAGGGATCTTTCCTGGAGGACTCATCCTGGGAAACCATTCAGGGAAAGAACTGTCCTTACTGAGCAGTCAGACACTATTTCTTGCTTAGTAGGTTCCATTTAGACACATTAGTAGGCCCCAGAGAGGACAGCTAGCATCCATTAAATACCCCTCTTCCCCACCCCCCACCGCCGGGTGGGAAGCAAGGGATGGAGGCAGCAGGGGACTGAGTCACAGGTCCTTCTTGAGTGTCCCAGGGCCTGGCAGATGATCCAGGCTATGGGGAAGGCCCTTGGCACTCAAGAGAACAAGGTGGCTCTGGGATGGGCATGGTTTGGGGATCAATCCTGAAAGACCACTCCCAAGCCCCACAGAGCCTGAAAGCAGCTTCTCTAGCCTGGCCCCAGGGCCAAGTGGCTGTCCCCAAGCTCCCTCCAGAGCCTGTTCTCAGGAACACTCCCATCGCCCCAGTCACTGCCCCTGTGTTCAGGACCCCTAGCCCCAAAGTGACTGCGGCTCATGTCTCCAGGGGCAGGGGCCAAGGCAGACACAGCTGAGCCTCAGGCCGGGCCTCAAAGAACCAGAGCAGGCACATTAGTGTGACAGGCATCAGGGCCCTGCCACCACGGGGGGAGTGGACCCACACTGATATTTCGAGATCCTGCATCAATAACTCCCGGAGCCAGCAGTGCATTTGTGCTGACCTTTCTGAGCACTGACTGATTCCCGCAGGGGAGCAGGAGGTGGGAGCAGCCGCCACTGTTGCTGACAGCCCCTGGCTGGGGACAGAGGCAAGGCAGCCTGCCGGGGGTCCGCACCAATGACCCCAGCCCCTCCCTGTGTTGGGACCATGCAGGGCTGCCTGCTGGGTGTTCCAGGCTGATGCCCCTGTGTTCCATTCCCCACTCCCCATTTTCCAGCCTTTGCAGATGCCAGGACTCCTCTACCTGGAGTCCCTCCTCATTCCAGGTGTCGTCCACCCTTGCCACGCTTGCTGCCACACGGACCTTTTTCTTGGGCTGTTTTCCCAGCCGGAAGCCCCTCCTCCTTCCCTTCACCCTGCCATATTTTACTTCAGAGCCTTCCTCTGGTCCTTCGTCCCGCAAGACAACTCTGCTGACCACCTTCAGGAATGTCTCATCTAGCCCCTTATTCTGCGGCCATAGTCAATGCTGTCTTGTCTCATTGTTTAAATAGTACTCGTGTGTGCTTCAGCTGTGGACTTAGTATGCTATCAAGTCCCCCAGATGCCCGTTGGCATGCCCTGCAGACACACCAAGGCTCAGGCATCTGCAGACCTGCCGTAGCGTCTGCAAAGGCCTGGGGAACCTGTGTGGGGCAGAGAGGGACTGGTGAAAAGGGTAGAGGCCATGTCTAATTTGGCATCTCTGATATCACCACAGCCCTGGGTGTGAATACTAGTGCGACTTTTCAGGAAACTAGTTTACCAGCGATCAGTCAAATGCCTTAAACGGCACATCCTTTAACTCAGGGTCTCCATTTTGGGTACTCAGGAGATAATTTGAGATACAGAGATACATGTCAAAGAATATTCAATGCAGTGAGAGTCTAGGAAAACATGGGAAGGGAGAAGCCAGGGTGCTTGGACATGAGAAAATGTCCTGCAGCTATGAAAATCGTGGATTACAGGGTTACCTGTGACTCTGGATATGCTCAGGTTTTCATGGTGAATGAAAAACATAAGATGTTAGGATGACAATTATATACAAAATAGGCTTCAGAAAAAAAAACTAGAAAGAAATGCACAGGCTTAGGATAGTTGTCTTTAGTGTGTAGGAATTTAGCGTTTTTCTTTTTAATCTTTTTATTCTTCTGTATTTTCCAAAATTCATGCCTTACACGTATGCTGCTTTGGTAATTGGGACAAACGTTTGTGACATATATAGACACACATAGATGGATATATCTGGACATCCTTCATTTGGGAGAAGCTGTGGGCTCACCACCCACTCCCACTGCCTCCTTTCAGCTGTCCAAGCCTGGGGGACCCCCGGAGCTGCCCTCATGGAATCAGTCCTTCCTCTTCCAAGGCCGAGACGGAGCCACCAACTTCTCGGAAGACACAGCCCTGGTGCTGGAGTTCTACCCCTCGACTTCCAGTGAGTGCGCTTGCCAGGCCAGGGCAGCCGTGCATCAGGACATGTGATGAAGGGGTGCTCAGACCACCTGCCTCTGCCCCCTGCAGGGATGGGTTAAGGGGACCCAGTTCCTAGTGCATGCAGACAGGTAGAGGAGCACGTGGCAGCCTTCCTTGTCCTTGTTCCATGGCACGGGCCAGGATACATGAGTCCTATTCCTGTATTAGATCCATGCATTTTTATTGAACCCCTGTCCCCTCCCCATGTACCTGTCAGCGAGGAGGGAGGGATCCCCCAGGGCTCACAGACTACAGGAGAAACAATTCAGAGACCAGATGATCCAAGCCTGAGTTCCACCTTCAGAGAGTAAAGCCCCCAAGGGCAGAGACAAGGGAGATCCATGTACACACCCCAAAACCCAGAATACGTTTGGAGTTTGGCCTGGAACTCAGGAAGCCCTAAAGAGCAGAGGAGGAGGATCCTTGCGCAGGGCAAGGCCAGAAGACAGGAAAGAGGCTGGCAGTGAGGGATGGGAGAACTAGATGTCGGGTACCAACGGGTCGGGCGCCTGGTGGGGCCTCAGATGCTGGGATCCGAGGAGTCTGGGGTGGGGGCTCCGGTGGGAGTCCCAGCTGGTCCTCCCTCTACAGTGAAAGGCAGTGAGCCGTGGACCCTCAGCAAGCCCCTGGGCATCTCCGTGTTGCCGCTAAAGAACCGTTTGTACCGCAAGATGCTGACAGGGAAAGGTCTGAATGGGCTGCACGTGGAGAGGCTCCCCATCACCGTGAGTCCCCAACCCTGGACGGAGCTCGTGATGGGCGGCCTGCTCCCACCCCTCTGCACCCTGCTCCACCTTGCCACACTAGCACAAGTGAATCTGGCTTCTCCAGCAGCTTCCACCAGGGCCCCTACCAGGGAAGCCAACCACTGTCATGTGTAAGGAGCTCCCCTGAGCTCCTGCCCCAGCAACACGAGCAGAAGTACAGGGAGCCCCCAGGGGATGGTGGCAAGAGCTCAATCCTGTAACCAGCCAGACCTGGGTTTAAATACTGACTGGCCCTAGTTCTCACTGTGCAACCTGGGGCAAGTTTCTTCGCCTTTCTGAACCTCAAAGTGCCCATCTCTAAAATGGGAACAACATGCCCATATAGGATCTCTCTGTATGACAAAAGAGCCAAGGGCCCAGGCTCTAGAGCCTGACTGTCTGGATCCAAATTCCAATTCCACCCCTTAACAGATTACACCACCATGGGAAAATTAAAGTTCTGGTGCCTCAGTTTCCTTATCTGTAAAATGGGTTCATAGTAATAGAATTTTTCTCCTAGGGTGGCTGTGAGATTTTTTGAAGCAAAAGTATTTAGAAAGTATTTAGAACAGAATACATTCTCATGAAGAACTAATACACGATTACATCATTGTTTATTTCTATGCCACCTTTTCCCCTGAAATTCTTCTGGCCATTCTGACGTAATAGACCCCAATAAATGGGAGTTTCCCTACTCTGCCAGGAAACAGGTCTGGAAGTGCCAGTCGGGTCTACAGTGGAGTTGGGAAGCGAGGTTTGAGGCAGTGAGGGTGAGCGGAGGCAGGGACCGGCTCCCACCTCCCTCTCAGGCCCCGGGCAGAGCCCCTAGCAGGCACCTTCTTGGGCAGTCCAGAGCACTGGGCAGAGCAGAGGCAGAAGCTGTCTTGGCCAGCATGGGCTGACTGCTCCCCTCTCCTCCCCTAGGACACCAAGCTGGAAACCATAAATGGTGAGGCCCCCACAGTGGATATCTCCTTCCAGCTGCTTTCCTCTGAGGTAAGGCTGCAGCGCATGGGAAGGTCAGGGCCTGGCAGCCGTATGCCAGCTCCTGGAGCCCCACAGTGGGTTCCAACCTCCTTCACAATTGCTGGCCTTGTTCAGGGGCTGGGGCCAGGGGCTTCTGGGAGGAGGAGACAGCTGCTTTGGTTAGAAGTATCTGAGGGGGATTTGAGGCTCTGGAAAACAAGATAGAAAGCTGAGATTAGGAAGAAAAGAATTGAAGGCAGAGGGCCACCCAGACCTGGGAGTCAGTCTCTAACGCAGCCCAAGCCAAGCTGCGCTCACTGGGATCAAGGTTCTACCAGGGTGAAGTAGGATTTCGGCTGCTGTTGCTGCGGAACAAACTAGCACCTTAAAACAACACCCATTTATGAGCTCACGTTTCTGTGGGTAGGCAATCTGATAGAGCATGGCTGAAATCAAGACGTTGGCGAGGTCACATTCCGTTCTGGAAGCTCTGGGGAAGAATGTGCTTCCGAGCTCATTTAGGTGGTCATCAGAATCCAGTTCCCTGCCGTGGTAGGACCAAAGTCCCTGTTTCCTTGCTGGCTATATCCCAAGGGGCCTCTCTCAGCTGCTGAGGGCCACCTGCATTCCTTCTCACAATGGGCCCCTCCATCTTTAAGCCAGCAGGCATGTCAAATCCCCCTTACACTTCTAAACTCTCTGGCTTTCTCCTTTGTCAGCAGCCAGAGAAAACCCTCTGCTTTTAAAGGGGCTCATGTGATTAGGGCAGGCCCACTCTGATAATGTCCCCATCTTAAGGTCAACTGTGCCATGTAACATAATCACAGGGGTCATAGCTCATCATAGACATGGGTCCTGGGGATTAGGGTGTGGAATCTTGAGGGCCCGTTTTTGGAATCCTGCCTGCCACAGCTGGGTTGATCCAAGTGGAAAGATACCACTGGCTGAGCCCTGCCTGATGGATGGGATCTCTTCCTCTAGTCAGCTCTCCCTGGACTCAGAGTCCAGGTTGGACCCTGGTCATCTGGCCCCAGTGCACCGGCCCCTCCCGGAATTCTTCCACTTTTTAGTCGGTAGTGCTGGGACAGGCACGAAGCCGGGATATGGGCAGTTCAGGACCATGAACCCAGGAAATACTGGCAGGGGCTGATGTCTGGGTCAGCCCACTCCTTCCAGCGTCCCATACCAGGAAAAATAGCCAGAAGCACTGGGGTAATACTTGGCCCTGTGCCTTATGCATGGAGAACACAGGAATTCCATGGTGAGGGGTAAGAGGTATAGTCTGGGAATGCAGCCACCTGCAATTGTGTCCCTGCAAGACCTCTGGTGAGTACCTGCGACCTCCCATTAGCACTTCCCCTCCTGGAATGTTCTGCATTGTCTTCTAATTCCTCTAATTCCTGGTGAAAGAGAGTTTGTTAGATACAGCCAGACAGCCCTCACCAACACCAACACCAAACCACATGTAGGACCAGGAAGGTACTGAGAGGGGAAGACACAGAAGCAGTGAAAGACCCCAGAAAAGAAGAAGGGTCCTTAAAGAAAATGTCACGGATTTCCCAGATTGGAGCTCAACACTCCACGGCCTCTTCTCGGGGTCTAGAGTCTGTCAGTGGCCACTGCCTGTCCCCTCCTCACCTCGCCCTTGCCTCCTGTCCCTTTACTGGGCACCTGTGTCCAGAGGACCGAAAGGAGCATCAAGTGCCCCTGGTCAGGCCACTGGGGGACCCAGGCAGGCAACAGGCAGGTGGACGGGACACTTCCCCAGTTGCCCAGGGGCTAGGCACAAAGGTCTCAGTAATGAATTATTCACTGGAGCTGTGCTAAGTGCAGAATTAATCCCTTTCCTTCCAGCTGGCGGCCTCACTAAATTATCCCTCCAAGTCATGCGGGAAAACGCTGCCGAATTCATTTAGCTGCTGAGTGTTTTGATCTGGGCCTTGTGATTTTAGCTTCCCCTTCCCCCAGCCCCCCTCCCCCTGGAGGCGGGTAGAAAACCTTTCAGTAATGGATTTCCGAGAAGAAAGGAAAAGAAAGGGATCGAGATTGGGTGTGTACCAGGAAAATAGTACGAGAGGAAATTCAGATTCTGCGGCCAAGTGCTCACACACACAGTTGCACACGTGCACACTCTCTCCCACCATCACATTCAAATGCCCGCATGCAGAGAACACATATGCACAAACATGCGCACACACACTGCTTTGCAAAGGTGCACACATTTAATGCATATATACATGCTCACACACACATGCAACTTGACACACAGACGTTTTTCACACCCACATTGGCATACAAAGAAGCTAAATCTCTTTGTGGCTAAACTGCTTCTTGGTGCAACTATCTGTGAATTGGCCAATAACTGACTCACTTTGATTCTAGAATCTTGAACTCCAAATTTGGGGGTTGACTGCTCACGTAGTGGACTCGGCATAAGGTTCTTGCAACCATCCATTCATACTTTTATTCCGCATGTATTTGACGAAGCCTAGAATTTGGGCTGCCCTTGTGGATTGCAATGCAGAGAGGGAGGGGCCGGCAGCCATGGAGCCCATCTGCCTTGAATTCTCCCTCATCAGGCTTGAACTTGGCTCTCTGCTAGAGAGCCATGAGCCCTTTTGGCATCCTTCTCCCTAAGGGGTAATGGGAGGATGTTGAGAATGGATGAACAGGTGGATGGCATTGCAGCCGAGTCCAGGGGGCCCATCCCCAACTCCATCGCTCACCATCACCTTCACTCTTCTTGCCCCATTGTCCTCCGTGCAACTGCAAATGTTTATTGGACACCTGCTATGTAGCAGATACTGTCCTGGTTTTAGCGATCTTACACAGAGGACAATGAGAAAAAGGCCCTGTCCTCATAAAGCTTGCATTTTTAGAGGACAGGGAGTGTGGACCAGACAATGAGCCAGTCAGTTCATGAGCAGACATCACCTCCTCATAAGGGGCCTGATGAAACCCAGCGAGGTGATGTAATAGCAAACACTTGACAGGTTCTGAGTTCCTTCTGTCTTATTGTTCCACCTGAGATGGTGTCTGCAAATCCACGGTGGGAGGTACCTGGCCTTTACATTTGCATTCTAGCCTGTGGGACCAGAAACATTGCTTCTTCCCCCATTGAAATCAAACACAGCTCAAAGCTCCACAAGCCACTGCCTGAAGCCTGGGATCTTAGAGTCCTGTGGACACTCAGATGCAGGGGGGCTTGGGATAATGGGCCTCTTGGGGCCCCTCATCCTTGTGGCTAACAATTCCATCTGAGGGGCACATGATCAGATGTGCTACTGAAAAGCGATGCTTCAGGAGAAGTGAATATGCATGCCTTATCTGGGTACCTCCCTCCTGAGGATACATCCTCTCTCTCACAAGCCTCTTTCTCATGAGACCGGTCATCCGGGTTAATTGAGGTTTTGGTGAACACCATCTCCCCACACCCACTGCTTCCACATCACCGCTTCTCAGCGTTCTGGGGAACAAGAACATTGTGGAATTTCCAGATAGGCAGAGACCACAGAGGTGTCTCTCAGTCGCACCCCCTGGACAAGATTCTCCTTGACAACATCCACCACAGGTGGTCTTACTCTTGCTCTGCCATGACAGGAAGCTCACTACCACCAGAAGCACCCTGCCCCATGGCTCAGTGGCCACAACAGATAGAACTGATCACCCCACATTGAGTCTACCCTCTCTCTTTGCCCAGGCTCCTGGCTCCACCACTTGGAGCTGCAGTGAAGCCCTGGCCAGCCTCCTGTACCGGTTCTGGGGACACTGGCGCATGGTCAGCCATTCAGCATGCCGGCTGGCAGACCAGCTGACAAAAACCCTGCAGTTTCTGTAAATGGCAAGATGGAGTGGTCTCCTGGTTTGGGATATTATTGTGTTTGAAGTGGTTCTGTTGGTGATGGGTTAAGCTTTTTCCCTCTGATGGGACTTCTCTACAGGCACCTGCTGCTTACAGTGATCTGCTTTAAGCTGGAGTTGTGTGTATAGTACATGAATAACTACACATAGGTTCACAAAAACTAAAGAATGTACACCTGCATATACACGGCAGACTTCCCTTTATTGCACATTCGGTGGGGGTTGGCTTTGGAGGTCCATTCGGCTCTAAGAATCCAGGAGCCCGTGGCTACTCCACATACACATATATGAATAACCCTTTGCTCTCCTCCATTCCCCCTCTGATGTTGGCCTCTTCTCTTTGAAGAGTGTGATCTGGTCCCTCAGGAATCTGTGCTTCTCCAGGCTAAACAGTCTGCCTCTTTTAATGAACTGGTTTCAAGATCCCACAGCAGTTTTGGTGCCCTCCAGCTTGCAGGCAACCTCTTTGAAGTGAGGCCCACACCTGACCAGGTCTCCTAGGTTGACCCGTGCGGATTGGAGTCCAGCGTGCACACGATAGGTGCTCATTGTGTCAGTCCCTGCCTCCTTGCATGGAAATGTGCCTCCTGCGAGGTTTGAGTGTTTGGCAACCGTGTGCCCTCTTGAGCTGGAATGTGGAATCCAGAGTCTTACCCAGGCAGAGCACCAGGGCACCAGGCAAAAATGGGGCCCCTCACATGGGTGGCTGCCTCCTTCTTAGCCCACAGCCCTGAGAGATGCTGGGAGGACTTGAAATCCACAGGTTTCCTTGGATGTTAGCACAGGGTGAGTGCCTTTGTGGAGAGAAGGAGGTAGCGCCTGCTGCCACCCACTGAGGGAAGAGGCGGCTCCCACAGTCCTGTCTGACCCTCCCCCTTTGCTGTTCTCACAGGGAGAGGCGGGCAGGTCTTCAATGCCATGCATGGACTGCCCTGGTGTTTTCATTCAAATCAGTTACAAAGCTCTCTGGAGGCCAGACCAATGTGGGGACAAAGGGCTGTTTGACAAATGTGGAGGGGAGCCCAGAAGACAGGCAAAATCACACTGGCTTTTGATGAATTTTTATAAATTTCTTTGAAGGCCACATATGAAAGCCCTGATCTGGTCCTCTGAGAAGCCCCAATACAAACCTACCTCCATTTCCTCACCAAACGCAGCTGCCTGGAAGGCCCAGTGTTTAGGATGACACAGGAGCCTCCTTGGCTGGTTCCATCCTCTGGAGGGTTGGTTCTGTCCCCACCCCTAAGTCCTCAGCTCTGAAAATGCTACCACATGGATGATGATGGATCCAGAGAAAAAGACCCTTTCCCCTCCCACAACTTCCCAACACCCCTGCCTGTCTTTCCTTCTATCCCAGTTCCCCTACCCAAAGAGTGTACATCCTTAGATCTGGGTTTGAATCCTGGATCTTTCACTTGACCTTTCACCCTGAGTTCCACCTTCCTCATCCATAGAAGGGAGTCATGATCCCTACCAGCCAGGAATATAGTGACAATTGAATGAAGGAGCCTGTGTAAGTGCCCAGCCCAGTGTAGTTGCTGACAAACATGCTGAACTCATCAGAGATGAGGACAGGGCTCCTGGGGGAGGGGAACAATGGAGCCTTGCTAATTCATCACTCGGCGCCCGCCCTTCATGACAGCTGCTCCACCAGATTCACATACATAAGGACATCAGGAGGCCTTGTCAAGTGCTGAAGATAAACATCACCAGCCCCACATTTGGTTTCACAGCAATTTTTCAGGGAATGAAGAAATGGAGAAGAGACAGACAATCATCTCTCTAGAGGCCAGATTTGCTGAAGTCCCCACTACATCCTGCCTTGAGCTGGGGCTGTGGAGGAGGTAGAGAAAGTGAGGACCTGCTTCCTGGCCTGTGAGTGGGCAGGGCTGGACCAAGAGCCATACTGCAGGCTCATACCAAATGCCTCACCAACCACAGGACTCTGTAGCTTTGAGAATGTGAGCCTTTGACCCTCAGCCAGAGATGGAATGTATTGAGTCTGGATATAGGGATGGCTAAGGAAGATGGACATTTGGGCCCTCCTCTGGCCTGCTCTGCTCTCCCATGAGCCCAGTGCACAATTGGTGTATTGAAAAGGGGGAAGGGGAGAATAGAGAGAGAGAGAGAGCAAAACTTCCGGACCAAACCACTCAGAGAGTGGGGGCTGCTCTTGGATTTCTCCCCATCTCAAAGCCAGACTACCATAGCCTAGACCTCTCTTCGGCCAAACCAGATGCACCCCAGTCCACCCAAGGCCATTCAGGCATGAATTCATTAACCATTTTTTATTTGTATTTTTATTTTTGCCTCTTAGTGTTTATTTTTGAGAGGGGGGGATAGTGGCAGAGAGAGAAGGAGACAGAGGACCTAAAACACTGGGTCCAGAGAGCACTGACTTCAGACAGCCTAACACAGGGCTTGATCTCATGAACCGTGAGATCATGACCTGAGTCAAAGTGAGACACTTAACTGACTGAGCCACCCAGGCTCCCCCCTTAGCCATTTTTTAGATCCCTAATCTGTGCCAAGGAGTAAAGGACCCTGACAGATCATTATCACCCATGTTGCTAAGGGTTCTGGTTGAAGTGCATTGCATACAAAGGTCAGAGGAAGAGTCACAGAGAAGAATGGTTTGAACTCTGCCTCAAAGAATGGCTTGGAAATTGGCAAAGCAAGGGTGTTTCAGGCAGAGAATCACAAGTGCAAAGCCATGGAGGCATGACAGTATCTGAAGCACATGGGACATATGGAGGCTGATGTGGGAAGCGAGACTGGAGAGTTAGATGGGGCTTACATTGTGGAGGGCCTAGATGCCAGGATATAGAGTTTAGACTTTGCCATAAAGTGGTTCAAAGCTAAGGAAGGTCTTTGGCCAGCAGTAGGATGTGATCTGACCTATATGTTGCACAAAGTCTCTCTAGATGTAAATGAGAGACCAAGGGAAAAGATTAAATGCAAAAAGACCAGGTTTCAAGCTAACAAGAGCGAGCCCACAGACCCTCCAGTCAGCTATAGCTAGGGCTCTATTTAATACTAAAATCCTTGCCAGAATTTTTAAATATCATTGGCTCCCCTCCCCTGACCCCCAACTTGCTTTTAGATTAACCTTCTGATACCATTTTCTGGAGAATAAATTATGGCCCCAATGAGGATTAACACTCAGGCCCTTCTTTGCTGGCAGACAGACTCAGAGCTTCAAACCCCACCGCAGCTGCAAGACCATGCGGGATGCCGGGATGCCGTAATGAGGCTTGTGATATGCATGGGAGGCAGCAAGCCCTCTTGGAGGGGCCCGTTTTCTGAGCCTCGCCTTCAGCTGAAGAGATAAGAACCTACAACTGGGGCCACAGGAAATGACAAAGCAGTGACTGATCGGGGAGCTGCTGCACAGGGCTCATTATGGTGCTTGCCAGCGGGCGAGACACCCTTATCAGGGAGTAAATTGCATCAGGCCTCCTGAATTACTAGCGATTGGAAGCAGATTTCTTGGGACGCACTTTGTTAGATACCTAATGAGCGGGATACAGGCAGGCAGAGCCCAAGGCCGGCGGGGCGGGGGACAAATGTCTTTGTTAAACAGAATTTGTCAGTTTCCGCTCCAGGCTCCCTGGGGAGGGTTCAGGGCCAGCTAATTGAATTAAGAGCAAGTGCGCTCCAGCGAGAAGGCTCAGGGCGGGGCAAGAGGCGGGCAGGCCGGAAGGCGGGCGCTTTCAGCACCAAGGACAGCAGCTGCATCCTGGCTAGTCTGTAATTGCCAGGGCCGGCTGGAACTGTTGCATTTTGCATGACCAGGGATTTAGGGGATGGAGTCGGTAGGAGGGAGGCAGAAGATGTTAGGAGAGGAGGACGAAACAGGTGACCCAAGAAGCCTGGAGCCTGTGATGCTATTGGCCTGGTCTGTCTCAAAAGACCCTCCTCTGCAGGCAGGCAACAGTGAGGGCTGAGAGGCATAAGGAAGGGGTGTCTTCTCTCCACCACGACACTCACGTGGTGTGGGGCAGCTGCGGAGCACAAGCAGTCGTGGGATGCGCATCGAGTCTGAGCCAGTGCATGGCTGTGCATTGCTTTGAGCTTTCAAAGTAGGTCTCCAATTACATCTCTAATGAAGCAGGACATGCTGCAGCCACGGAACCACAGAGGGAGAGGCCACTTGTCAGCCCAACGCTGCCTCAGCCAGCAGGGCAAGGTCTGCCAAATAGAAAAGCAAACAAGCAGGCTTATAGGGCTAGCAGACTCCATCCCCACCTGTAAGAAAGGAGGAGAGCTAGGAAAGGCTGGGCTTACATAGGGAGGATTTAGTCCCCAAGGCTCTACCCCCTCCTCATCCCCATTTAAGCATTATCCTCTTCCCCCATCCTCCACCTTGACCACCCACCATTTCCAGCAGCCTGGCCCCTTCCTTTAGCCCCAGACAAGCTCCCCTCTCATGAGAAGCAAGGAAAGGAGGGCAAAATCACCTCCCCAAAACGTGGGCAGATTGAGACTGAGGAGTCTAAATAGGCAATATTGGGAAAAAAGAAAGATTAGGGAGAATTCAGGCACTGTGTGGGACATTGTGGTCCTCCTGGCACCCCTTATATGACCAGACTACCTCCTTTAGGGCTTGTACTGTATGGAAATCTAAAGATTTTTCTGTAAAGGTCACCCACTGACTTGCCCCCAGGCCAGAATGGATCCTGGTGAAGTTGATTAGAGCAGGGGACTAGAATTGTGGGCAGGTGTCCCCTTCCTCCCTCACCACTACATGTACATCTCTTCAGAAGCTGACTCAGCTTGGTAGATAGCGGAAGAACATTCTTGGTCAAGGGCATATGAGCATATGAGTAGCTGCACTCCCCTGCTAGAACTTCCAAACAAGTTCTCAAGGTCTATTTGTAGGAGAATGTAGGGCAGTCAAGCTTCCAAGACCCCAGACACATCTAAATGGGGCACTGTAAGTGGCAATCTGCCTTTCTTTTGAAAAAAAAAAATTAAGTACCTAATAAGTACCCAGCTCTGATCAGGGGCCCAGTAAATGTCAGGTCTGGGCCACTGAGTTTACCCAACTGGTGCTGAACCCACACAGGGTGGATGTCAGGGAGACAGGTTTGGGGGAGGGGACACCCTCTGCAATGTGTCCCTGCTTTAGAACTGATGGGGCTCCTCTGGAGACCTCTCCCTTGATTTCATTACTTCCACTTCCTCCCCTAACTGGATTAGATGGCAGTCTATGAAATCCAGGGCATTGAGATTGGCTTTCTGCCTGGAAATGAGGAGAAATGTCATTATAGGTCCTGAATCAGCATCTCGCCTCAGCCCCAGAGGCCACCTGGTCAATGGGGACTTAGTCTTTGCCCTGGCTAGTTGTTCTTCCCTTCATTCTCTCCTGCATCCATCTACCTATGCATGCATCTGTTGTGTATTCCGTAGTTCTCCTGCTATAGCCAATTTGGTGCTTAGCTGTTCAGAACAGGAGACACATGTGGTGCCTTTTCCTATCTAAAACACAGAGATAAGGCAACCCCAAATCACCTGACTCAGATGCTACACAGAGGCACTGGGTGTGCTCAGTGGGGAGCCTCTAAAGGAATCTTGCCCTCCGGTGGGGCGCCTGGGTGGCTCAGTCGGTTGAGCAGTTGAGCTTCAGCTTAGGTCACGATCTCGCAGTTCCTGAGTTCAAGCCCTGCGTCGGGCTCTGTGCTGACAGCTCAGAGCCTGGAGCCTGCTTCAGATTCTGTGTCTCACTCTCTCTGCCCTTCCTTTGCTCTCTCGCTCTCTCTCTCAAGACTACATAAACGTTAAAAAAATTTTTTTAAAAGAATCTTGCCCTCCCTAAACTATAGCCACTGGGAGAGGCAGGGGAGAGAGATAGCAGGCCTAAAGCTCAGAGACAAAACAGGCCCAGCAGTTTGGGTTATGAAACACAATAGGTGGGGTGCCTGGGTGGCTCAGTTGGTTAGGCGACCGACTTCGGCTGAGGTCATGATCTCACAGTCTGTGAGTTCGAGCCTCATGTCAGGCTCTGTGCTGACAGCTCAGAGCCTGGAGCCTACTTCAGATTCTGTGTCTCCCCCTCTCTCTACCCCTCCCCTGCTCACGCTCTGTGTGTCTCTCTCAATAATAAATAAACATTAAAAAAATTTTTTTAACCACAATAGGTACCAAAATCAGCCTCAAGGTCACCCAGTGCTCCACACTTCTCATTCCAAGAGTCCTCATATAGCTGCTTTCTCTTTGGAATTATCTGTCCTTGTACCCATCTGACAGGAGTGGGAGATGAGACCCACACTGGACTGGATGCCTCTGTCCTTGTACCACTATCCATCCCTTACTCTACTGACATAAGCCTGAAAAGACTCATGTTAATGAATTCCTGTATACCAAATTTTACTTTTTTTAAGTTTATTTATTTTGAGAGGGGAGGAGGGGAAGAGATAGAGGGAGAGAGAGAATCCCAAGTAGGCTCCATGCTCAGGGCAGAGCCCAACTCGGGGCTCAATCCCACGACCCTGGGATCATGACCTGAGCTGAAATCAGGAGTTGGATACCCAACCAACTGGGTCACCCAGGTGCCTCCCTAAATTGTATTTTATAAGGGCATAAAGGAATCATTATTTAAAGGATCTGAGTGGTAACGTTAAACATCCTTGTCCTGATTCATCTGTCTCATATGTGTGGGTTTTCATATAGAGTTTACACTTAAAGAGAGGCCCCACCTGTACTCATTCTCTCTGTTTGTTCAGGGTCAGGCATTCAGGCACCTGTAACGCTGAGAACATCTGTCCTGGTTGGCACTGTGCCCATTGTTCTCTCAGCTTCTTATGCAGACAACGGCATATTTATCTGCTATGTGGCCATGACAGAATTCCAACAATTGATATAGGAAAGACCTTTGAGGTCCCTACAGCCTTTGAACAATGGGCATGTGTTAGGGCTAACCATGGATTTCCAAAAGAGCTTTAAAGTAACCTCTCCCCAAAGGGAGCTTAACACATGTCCCTAAGCCCAGGGAACTTAAAATTTGAACAAAAAAATAAAAATGGCAAATAAGCCTGGAATTAGAGAACAGTGTAAGAGCAGAGAGAGCCAGCTGCTGGGCTGGAAGATCCCAGGAAAGCTTTGTGCAAGTATGGGCGGAGGCCATCAAGATTTCATGGAGAGGCTGAGTTGTAGACAAGCAGAGATGAGAGAAATAGTCATGCCAAGGGAAGAAGAGAAGGGGAAAAAGAACAGGGAAGGCCAAAGAGGAGGCCCAGTGGAGTACAGAGAGAGGAGACTAATGGGTTATAATATGGGGAAGGTAACAGCAGAGATGGAATGGAAAAGAAATCTACCCAGCAAAGGGTGTCAAAGGAGCTTGGAGATTTTAGAGGCTATTGTTACTGCACCAAGTATGAGAGTCCTAGATGGCATGGTTTATTTATTCTTGTGACAAATATTTACTGAGCACTTACAATGAGGCAGACACTAGGGATAAACAAAGTATCTGCTCACATGTCACTTCCGTCCCTAGTGTGGGTACTAGAGGAGGGAGACAGACAGCATTTTTTGAAAGTTAATTTTCTGGTAGAGTTAAGTACTCTGGACCGTAAAATGAGATAATATGAATAGAGAGTATATTGGAGCAGGGCTGACTTTAGAGAGGATAAGCCTCTATCTTGAAGGCCAGGGCCTCTCTAGAAATATCACATCTGGGCTGCAACCCGAATGATAAGAAGGGGACAGCCATGTAAAGACTCATGAGACTTCTGGGCAGAGAGAAAAACAGATGGAAAGGCCCTGAGGCAGGAAAGAGCTTGGCATGTTGGGGGAATGCCAAGGACAGTGTGGTAAGACCCCACGGAGCAAGGGGGCAGGTGCTAAGAGGTAGACAGGGGCCAAGCATGCAGGGCCTCCTGAGCCAGGAGGAGGAGAGGCTTGGGGGTCTCGTAAGCACACTTGTGGTAGAAAGACAGAAATTTCTTTGCACCTTCTCTCCCCAGAAGCCAGAAAACTTCTTGACACCAAACAACAGCAAGGTTCTGCCCATCCTAGACCCCAAGATCTCAGATGAGAAGCTGGGTACCATCCATGCGTCCAACACCCTGGTGAGCTCTACAATGGACTGTAGCACATCCGCCTCTCAGGAAGCAGAGGAAGAACCTCTGGTGCCCAAGATGTCCCACGAAATGGTGAGTGTCTCCACCTAGCGCTAGGAGGACCAGAGCGGTGATAAGGGCCACAGAGAAGAGGTTTGACTGCCACCTGATTCATTCCATAGGTGGCAAGTAAGACTTCCCTTCAGATATGCTCTGTGAATGACTCACCCCAAAGCTAAACTGGTAGAAGGTATGGATTCTTTATCTTACAGTTTCTTCACCTTTTGAATGGAACTCTCACACAATTTCCTTCAAAGCACACCCTTGCAACACTTGTAAGGCAGGGATCCATTGACTCACGTAGTGATCAACCCAGAACTTTCTCAGGAGCGGGTCCACTGGGTAATGGGAAGCCCCTGTGAGTCATTGGCTTGCTTTTCAAGTTTATTTATTTTGAGAGAAAGAGAGAGAGAGAGAGAGAGAGAGAGAGAGAGAGAGAGAGAGAATGAGCAAGGGAGAGCAGAGAGGGGGGAGAGGGAGAGAATCCTAAGCAGGCTACATGCTGTTACTGCAGAGCCCGACACAGGGCTCAAACCTGTGAACCACAAGATCATGACCTGAGCCAAAATCAAGAGTCAGACGGATGCTCAACTGATTGAGCCACCCAGGTACCCCATTAGTTTTAATTTCTAAAAGAAGAAATTGGGACTTAAAGAAAAGAGGACACCATCTTTGATTACAAAGTCTGTGTCCTTGGTCATGGGAGCTGCAGTGGCTTCCTATTGCCAGTTGACCAGATGCTGGGAAAGGGTTGGTGAAGATGGCCAAGACGGTATCTTAATTTGGTGAGGGGTCGGTGCTGAATCCTGGCCCCTTGATGCAGAGAGCTTAAGAACAGGCTACCAAAAGACAGTCCAGTTGAAGTCCCCACTTGGGGTTCCACCCCAATGACCGTGGGTGAATTCACATGTGGCTTCCTTCCCTCTTCCACGGCGGATCCCATGGGGAACGCTGCTCAGAAAGATCCTGAGAAAAGGCCCAAGCAAGGCCACCAGTCCATAGGGAAGCCCTCGGCCTCCTCTTCTCAGGACCTGCCCCTCTCCACCGACAGCCTCCACATCTCCCCCTGGCACTTCTGCACCTTTCTGGAACGTGTCCCATCAGATGAATAGAAAGGGTTGCTATCTGCTGGGTGTGCCCAGGATGCTCCCACATGGGTGTCCCTGCCCACCCCAGAGCAGGCCCCCACTGGCAGGTGCCAGAGCACTCGTGGGCCACCTTCTGTACCCCTTTCTCTCACCTCTGCCCCTTGGGAAAGCAGCTCTCAGGCCTGACCTGCCAGCTCAGCCCTCACCTTGGTTGAATAAACATTCAGACCTTGCATTTGGAGACTCTGGCAGTGTGGCTGGCCTGCAGTCCATCTTCATCTTCCCTTAAGGATGAAACCCTAAGAGATGGCACTAGACTGCAGCCTGAGAAATCAAGCTGAGTAACTTTTGAGCAAGAGACCGAGTAACTGAGCAAGAAACTGAGCAACAGAGGGGAGGGGGAGAAATAAGTGGCCCAAGAGCACTAAGACAAGATTCTAGAAGGCTCTGAGTGCATGCAAGGGGGCTTAGGGCTCCCCTACACCCACAGACTATCAGAGATGTTGTGATTCTGGAAATCTCCCCAGCACTCCTGTTGGTGGGCTGGTCCCTCCACCCTCCCCCTTGCTGGGCACCTGGAAAGATGTTGGTAAATACTTACTGGGCCTTGTGATAGAACCTCTGGCTAGATAGCAAGGGCATCCGAAAGAACCTTAGAAAGCATCTAGTCCAATCTCCTAATTTTATGAAGGATGGCCATGAGGAGGCTCTGAGGTGGGATGACCCTGCCCAAGGCTTCCTGACCCCACTATCCCATGCTGTCTTGCTTATAACCAGGTGAATACCAGAGAGTGGCAGAAGCCTACACACCCAGCCCTATACCGTTTGGCCAACCTCACACCACTGGGTCCCTCAGACCCAGTGAGTCTGTACTGAATACATATAGTATTCAGTACAGTGGGCCTGCTATTTCCCCTTGCCCATCACAGCCTTCCTCAGGCCCAGCCTGTTCCCTCCTTGATCCTGACTCTTGGTTCCATTCCATTTTCCCTCCCTCCCTTGCCTTTGTCCTCCAACCCATTATTCGTCCCTTCCTTCCTTCCTTCCTCTGTCTCTCTCTCTCTCCCTCTCTCGGCTCGGATTTACCATCTGGCTATTCCCACCTCTGACTCTCTGCCCTAGTTGGGTCCTGGAGACCCAGCCCCCAGCTCCAGCTCCTACCCACTCAGCAGAGCCTGCCAGGACCAGGGCAGGACCCAGACATTCACATGCCCAGCAGAGGCCCGTCACAAGCAATTGAACGTGGGTGGGTAACAACAATCTGTAGCTCTGTGAAATCACAGGTAGCCATGTAGCAATGGGTCACTGTTTCATAGCAACCAAGCAAAATTACATAGCAATAGACAAGCTCATTCACGCAACCAAGAGACAAAGCGACAAGCAATAGAACACAGTGAGGGAGCAATGGAGTATAGTTGCATAGTGGTAGACCCAAGCCATACAGTGATATTAAACAGCACTGTATTATAGGAGATGCAGTCGTAGAACATAGTAATGAGCATAGAACACACCGTGTAAGCTGCAGACAGAGTCACAGAGCAGGAGGAGACACTCGACTAACACTGGAACACATCTGGGTGGCGATGGTGCCATCACAGTGTATGACGCCTGGACGTGAGGTCAGCAGCAGAGCCTGGGGGGTGGCAGTGGGCCCCAGTGACATGGCAGGTGACAACCTACCTCCCTCGGCTCTCTGACTCTGTGTTCAGGCTGTGAGCCTCTCGGTGGCACCAGATTCCTGGAGCGTGGTTTGTCTGAGTTTAGTCTTGTAGCACATTTCCAGAGCCCAAGAAACAATTTTGCTTCTGAGTCCCTCCAGAGGCTACTCTGGCTTAATAAGAAATGGAACATTTTCTGGAGAAAGGAGCACCTTGGGAAGGGAGAAGGAAGTGGAGGGGACACATGGTCTGTTGCCCTCTCTGCCGGGAGCCACAGATGCTTCCCGCTGCCCCAGGGCCTGCCAGTCTCACCTCTATGGCCCCAACAAGCCCACTTGGCACCCATTCCCAAGTGCACCCATGGGTCCGCCTTCATTCTTCATTCTCAGCTGCCAACTCTTCCATCTGGGGCTGGTTTTATTTTTTTTTTAATTTTTTTTAATTTTTTAAAATTTTTTTTCCAATATATGAAGTTTATTGTCAAATTGATTTCCATACAACACCCAGTGCTCATCCCAAAAGATGCCCTCCTCAATACCCATCACCCACCCTCCCCTCCCTCCCACCCCCCATCAGCCCTCAGTTTGTTCTCAGTTTTTAAGAGTTTCTTATGCTTTGGCTCTCTCCCACTCTAACCTCTTTTTTTTTTCCTTCCCCTCCCCCATGGGTTTCTGTTAAGTTTCTCAGGATCCACATAAGAGTGAAACCATATGGTATCTATCTTTCTCTGTATGGCTTATTTCACTCAGCATCACACTCTCCAGTTCCATCCACGTTGCTACAAAGGGCCATATTTCATTCTTTCTCATTGCCACGTAGTACTCCATTGTGTATATAAACCACAATTTCTTTATCCATTCATCAGTTGATGGACATTTAGGCTCTTTCCATAATTCGGCTATTGTTGAAAGTGCTGCTATAAACATTGGGGTACATGTGCCCCTATGCATCAGCACTCCTGTATCCCTTGGGTAAATTCCTAGCAGTGCTATTGCTGGGTCATAGGGTAGGTCTATTTTTAATTTTCTGAGGAACCTCCAAACTGCTTTCCAGAGCGGCTGCACCAATTTGCATTCCCACCAACAGTGCAAGAGGGTTCCCGTTTCTCCACATCCTCTCCAGCATCTACAGTCTCCTGATTTGTTCATTTTGGCCACTCTGACTGGCGTGAGGTGATATCTGAGTGTGGTTTTGATTTGTATTTCCCTGATGAGGAGCGACGTTGAGCATCTTTTCATGTGCCTGTTGGCCATCCAGATGTCTTCTTTAGAGAAGTGTCTATTCATGTTTTCTAATCTGGGGCTGGTTTTAACACAGGCCTTTCAGGTGCCACTTTGTCCATGTGGGGCAAAGCTCCTGTCCTGAGTGGACCCACCAGAGCCAGGGTTCTGCAGGTGTGATCTCAGGTCAAGTGTAAGGGCCCAGGCAGAGCTAAAGGAAGTCTTCACCTCCCTTTTGAGCAACCCAGGAAGTCTTATTCCCAAATATTAAACAACTTGCAAGCGGTCCCCTTCACCCCCATCCCTCCTAAGCCCACCTCATGCTGAGCCAGGCAATGTCAAGAGCAGGTAAGATGAGGGGCTCCGTGCAGTCTCCAGACAGGCCTGGTTCCATTCACAAAGGGCTTATAAAGCACCTGTCGTGTGCCAGGATTCCCCATTCCCCCGGCAGCTCTATCATCAAGCACTTCCTCCAACCTTCCAGAAAACCAGAACTCCCTACCCCTTCCAGGTTCCTAGTTGTTATGTCCAGCTGTGTGGGGGGCAGGGTGGTGGAGGAAGAAGCCAAGGCCCTGAGTCTGGAAGTTCCCAGCAGGTAGAAGCAAGCCACACTTCAGGAAACAACAGAGTAACCCAGGGTAGGCACACAGGAAATATTTGGCGAGGGATAAATGGCAAAGGGGCATGGCTGAGACAGTTTATCCTTTTTTTTTTTTATTTTTATTTTTTTATTTTTTTTTTTCAACGTTTATTTATTTTGGGGACAGAGAGAGACAGAGCATGAACGGGGGAGGGGCAGAGAGAGAGGGAGACACAGAATCGGAAACAGGCTCCAGGCTCTGAGCCATCAGCCCAGAGCCTGACGCGGGGCTCGAACTCACGGACCGCAAGATCGTGACCTGGCTGAAGTCGGACGCTTAACCGACTGCGCCACCCAGGCGCCCCGACAGTTTATCTTCTCAAGTGCCACACTTACCCAGCATTGCTGGGCACACCTAGTAAGCCCTCAGTACAGAGAGAGGAACGGAGGCAGAAGTACTCAGTGGCTATTCAAGAAATGTGTGATCAGTGCTGTTTCTAGTGTAGAAATTCCAGCACAGGGACATTACCCTCCTCTCTCTGGCCCTCTCCCTCCATTCTCCCCCAACACACCCCCTCCTTTCTCCCTCTCCCCCCGCCCTTATTTCTGCCTCTCCCTGCTTCTGCCTTTTTTCAGTTATTTCTATTTCTTTTTGATTCTCTGGCTTTCTCTCTCTCTCTGACTCCCCCTATCCCCCCCCCTTTTCCTCCTGTGCTCAGAGGAGATTTGTGGCAGACCAGAGGGCCCTCATACCAGCAGATGAATAATTGACAAGGGTTGTTTAAAGATTCAGTGGAGTTTTCTCAACCTCACCACACTGGAATAACTCATCTCTTTCATTCTGTCTTTGAAAGCCTTTCCCCCTCCCTCCATCTCTCCCCTTCCTGGCCCCCACGTGCCCTACCCCACTTTCACACAGCTTCTGTCTCTTCTCCTTTCTTAAATCTGCTGGACCCCAGAATGATCCCTTGGTCCTCAATTCTTTAAGTTCACTTACTGGCTGCGCCACCCCATTTAACCTCTGCTAAGGGTGGTAAGTTGACTTCTGCTCCTCTGGACACCATTGCCCCAAGAGAGGGGGCCCCATTTCATGGGCAAGGATGGGGAGGAAGGCCTGAGGATTGGTGACCTCTCCCAGGCCACACAGCAGCAGGGGTGGGGTCCGGACCGCAGGTAGGCAGGAGACCCCCCAGCCAGGTGGAGAGGTGCCAACCCTGCCACACCTTCCCATGGTGGCTGTGAGCACTTTGCGTCCCTGAGCTTTGACAGCACAGGAGAGCTGCGCACCCTGCTCTAAGTGCCCCTTAGGGCCAGATGGGGCAGGTGAGGGGCCTTCATAAAGGGGGGCTTGCCGTGCAGCAGAAATACCTGGGAGCATGGTCCTGCATGCCTGCCTGGCATGGACCCAGGGTGCCAACCACCCCTGCCCAGATCTGAGGCATCCCCGAGCCGTAGGACTTGTGGTGCTAAACCAGAGACAGTCTCACCCTGCATGGCGTGGGCGCTCCCCTGACCTGGGCCTGCTCCACTCACGGTTGCCACGCCCTTGCCCTCTGAGCCCCATAGCGACAGGGCACACACCCTCTGCCCACCCAGCTCTGCTCCACATGGTCCCCTGCTCTCACAGAGCTCTCTGCACCTCCTTGAAGTGACCTTGAGCTCTCTTCCCCTCCCTGAGCCTCAGTTCCTTTCCTCCATTGACAGAGGAGGTTGGAGCAGATGTTCCGGGGTCCCTTGGGGCCCCTGCGCTGTGACTGGGGCCATGGTCTTGCCTTTGGCCCCCCTCCAGGATGAGGTCTGCAGGCTGGTGAGGCTGAGAGGCTCAGACCAGGCCCTGCTCCTCAGGCACCACCTGGTGGCAGGTGATGGGTCCTGAGCAGAAGCCTCCTGCAGCCACAGGCAGTGGTTAACCTGATGACACTGCCCACGTTGGTCACTTGCAGGAATGTCTGCCTGGGATGGTGGTATCACAAAGCCCAGGAGCCTGGCGTTGGCCCCCATGAGCTGGAGTGACACTGGGAGGCAGATCACCCAGGTCCTGTGTCTAAGCCCACCAGGGGACCCCAATACTTTGGAATCAGAGACAGACAAAGAAAGTACAGCCAGCAGCCTCCAATCAGATGCCCCCAACTCCCAGGCCACGCCACACAAACCACCAGACACGTCCCCCAAACACCACCTTATCCCTCTAGCTCCCCAACTCCACTGCCCAGTTTGCCAGATCAGTCTTCTGTCCCGTCACCTCCACAAGTACCCCTGTCCCATCTGTCCCCATGGCCAGAGGCCCAGGTAAGGGCATGTGTTCATCACGCACAAGCACCACATCACGCCCACCCCACCCACCCCTCCAGACCCAGCTCCCTCAGGCAGGAAGTCCTCTCAGGGATCCAGCCCTCCACGGTTCTGCCCCTGCACTCCTGCGACCCCTAAGTTGTGAGCCCTGAGTGCTGACACTGGGGGTGGATTCCTGAAAACAGATCTTGTGAGTGTGCCACAGTCACAGCTCCCGGGCTCAGCTGAAGCCCTCATCAGCTCCTGACTCTACCTCTCCTGACTCTTCTTCTCTGCCTCTACCAGTTCCTACACATACAGAAAAGCAGAGAGACACAGAAAGAGAGACAGAGAGAGGGCAGGTTCACAAGCATTTGAGGAAGGGAGGGAGGCGAGAAAAGTGGAAAGGAAGAAATAAGGAGCCCGTCCTACATGTACCCTGTTGTCTCCCCCTGCAGCCCCTCCTCCCCTCCTCTCCACGCAGCTCTGGAAGGCTTTGGTCTGTCCCCACCACTCGAGATCTGTGTGACCTTGGATAAATCAGTCCATCTCTCTGGGCCTGTCTCCTCATGGTTAAGTGGAGGGAATGCTCTCCCCTGTCCCGCTCTTGAGGCTGTGAGGAGGACTGATAATAGCGGATGGCAGTGTGTTGGAAAGTGAAGGGCTGTCCACTGTGCAGGAGGCTTATGATGAGTCACTGTGTTCATGAGTCCTTGCAGGGGGGGTGTGGGGGCGGGGGGGCGAGGCCTGCAAATCCTGCAAAATCCTGCAGGCCTCCGCCCTCTGACCCTTTCTCCAGAAGGGACGTTCCCAGACCCCCGGCCCACTCCTCTCCCCTCCTTGCCCCCGCCCTCTGAGTCTCTGGTGGGCCATTCTCCTCCCCCATCCATCACCTGGGACTAAAGAGATTAATAAACAAGACTCATAACTCAGCTGCCGGGATGCAGCAGATATTTACGGCTCCGTTTCAATTTGCAGAGAGATTAAGTGTTTGTCGATTTATTGTCTCTCGGTGTGTGTGAGCGCTGAGCAAGGCCCCCCCCGCAGGCCAGCTGCCCTCCCCCACTCCACATACTCACAGCACTTATGGGTGCACCACCCCCTGCCTGGTCCCTAGAGCAGGTGGGGAGCCTGGTGCAGCCCAGCACGGGAAAGCCACTGGCCTCTGGAGTGGGCTTGTCTTCCTGATCAACTTGACCAAAGGAGCAAGTGACCTTGGCCCCAGGAAAGGGCGTCCAGGCCCATGGAACAGGGTTATTGGACAAGATGGGGGTACCCTCCTTAGATGATTCAGAGGGTCCTTCCTGGGTTTTCTCCATACCCATCTCTCCCCAGGGGGCAGGGGTCCAAGGGGCTGGTTAAATGCACCCCAGAGCCCAAGGCCCACAATTCTAGATCACTTTCTAGGGAGCCAAGACCTGAGAATTCCCTGCTCAGATGGACCTGAGCCTGCCCTTGAGAGCCATGCCGGCCTCTTCCCAAAGCCCACCCTCCCCAGAGCCCAGTACTTTCAGGGAGAAGCACCACTAGGCCCAGGGGATGGCCCCTTGGGGAAGGAGGGTGGCACATGCTGAGAGCCTGTCTCAGGACCCACAGACATTAGGGACTAGATCTGGACAGTGGGAGGTACACGTCCAATGAGAAAGCCTCCCAGCCCAGCTGGGGAGGAGTCTGCAGGGACCACGGAGAGTGAGACAGCATGGGGAGGCTGCTAAGAAAGGGGCACCAGCCCCAGGGGTGCCCCAAGGATAAGAGTGCTTGAGGAGCCAAGAAGGGGACACAGCGAACCAATGTCAAGTATGCCTGCACCCCCATGGACCCTGAGCTTCCTCTCTCCTCCCCTGTGTACTTTGTAGTCTGACACATGTATTCATTCATTCATTCGGCCAGCTTTTTTCACATGTGCCCTGTTACCCTGTCCTGCAGAGCCCTCTAATCTGTGCAGCTGTCGGACATTTGAGTCTGGTCTCTACCACTCAAGAGCTGTGTGACCTTGGATAAATCGTTCCACCCCTCTGGGCCTGTGGCATCTGTTAAGGCATCTGTACCTGACTGTTGAGGCTTTGGAGAGAATGGAGAGATTGACAAGAGAGCAGATGGCAGTGCACAGGAAACTGAAGGGCTGTCCACTTTGCAGGAGGCTTATTAAAGGCCACTGTGTTCGTGGACCCTTCGAGCTGGGGGAAGGGGGGAGGGGGTAGCAACATGACTCACCCAGGCCTCCCCTCTGACCCTTCTCTGGAAGCACATCCCCAAGCTCAGTGATAGTAACATAAAGATAACTCCCTACAGGGGTGCCTGGGTGGCTCACTTGGTTGAACTTCTGACTTGGGCTCGGGTCATGATCTCACAGCTTGTGAGTTTGAGCCCCACATCAGGCCGTATGCTGACAGCTCAGAGCCTGGAGCCTGCTTCAGATTCTGTGTCTCCCTCTCTCTCTGCCCCACTCCCACTTGCACTGTGTCTCTCAAAAATGAATAAATGTTAAAAAAAATTTTTTTTAAACCCACTTAAAAAAAAAAAGATAACTCCCTACAAAAGTCCTTGTCCTACAAAGACACATGGGGAATCAGTGTGGGAGGGTGGCCAGGACTGGGGTGCAGTCGGCTCAGGAGACTGTGAGAGCACAGAGGGGAGTGTACCTACCCCCACCCCCACCCCATCCCGCCCCAGATGTCAGTCATCAGTAGTTGTTAGTATGAAAGCATGATAGATCTTTGATTTGCTAGTAGGAGTATAGGTTGGTGAACTTGTTCCTGCCAGAGGAACGTGTTGAGTCAAGATTACCTATGTCTGTCTGTCTGTCTGTCTGTCTGTCTCTGTCTCTCTCCCAGGTGGGGTCCTAGCCTGGGGTCTCACCAAGAGGCACTGTGGGGCCTTCATGCTAGTCCCTTCCCTCTCTGGACCTCTGTTTCTTCATCTGCAAAATGGGGAGAACCCATCCATGCAGTGAGAGATGAGGAAGTCTTAGGGCATGGAGGTTAGAATCGAGGGAACAGATGGGACAGTGAGTTTGGCCAAACCAGGACCTGCCCCCAGCACCCAAACATCGGGCTGAGAGGAGATGTGGATGAGAGGCCCACTGGGGCAGAGCCTCCCCCACCACCCTGCCCCCCTGCCCAGTGCAGAGAGAAAATTAACAGCTGATGGAGCGTGGGGTAGGAGGGGCACCGAGAGACCTGGGTCCGCCGACCAGAGCGGTCACCCTGGCTGCACGCCTCCCCTCTCTGGGCCCCAGCTTCCCCTCTGTGGAGTCAGAGACCTGGTCTTGGTGATTTGCCCTTTTTGTCCTAGCAAACAAGGCAGATGGAGATGGGATGGCCTCTGGCTCTGCTCCTTAGCAAGACCGCTGATGCATCCCTGTGTCATTGCCCATCTCCGCTCCTGATGGAACAGTGGGTGGGTGGGGCAGAAGTGCAGCTCTCCCGGTAAATAAAGCCAAGATGATGAGGCCATAAATTGCTGAAGGCTTGAATCATTGATTGGTGAGGGTGGGAGGGACTACAGAACCAGGGGTGACACCTGGGAACTGGGACCCATTCCTTCCACAAACTGCCAGCTTAGCCCTCCTTTTAACAATGCTAATTACATCCATCAATCTTTATTGAGCTCGTACTCTGCTCCCCGAACTTTAGCCATAATCTCATTGCATCCTTGCACCAACCTGATGAAGGACGCACAGTTATCATCCCCACTTTAGAGGTGAGCAAACTACCGGAAGCTCAGTTAGCCCTCCCGGGACCATGGGGCAAGACAGAGGGAGAACAGTCACTGGTCCAGCACAGGCATGGGGTCTCCAGCCCAGAGCCTGCTCCTGCAGCTGCCTTGGCCAAGCCTCGTGACTCAGAAGTCAAGAGCCTGGTGAGCTTGACTCATCGTGTTCCCAGCCCATCTGTCTGGGTGGGAGGGCTGCCTCAGTTTCCTAGTCAAGAGCAAAACAGAGCTCTGTGGCTGCAGGTCCCCTCCCCAGGCCCACCCCAAACCTTTGAGAGCACAGGTGGAGACCTACACACCCTCTGTCTGAACCCCAAATAACTGAAAACTATGAATTAAGCTGTATCTGCCTCAACAAATACACCTTATTAACCACCTCAGAGAATTCCCAGATTCTATCTACGTTGGACCCTGGCTACATGGGGAGAGCGGCGCCCAGCCCCCAGCCCCCAGTCCCCCAGATCCTAGAAGATGGCCCTTTCCTTCTAACCTGGCTCAGTTTCAGCCCCACACCTTAATGGCCCAATGACACATTGCCTTCAGGAGGATGGGCCCTGGAAGTCAGAGGGAATTCCGGGGTCCCAGGTACCGGGCTGTGGTCTGCAAGGTGCTTAGGCTCTGGGTGGACATGTCTCCTTGGCCCTACCAGCTCCTCAGCCCATGGGGAAGGTTGTGGCCCTAGGAGGCCCAGAGCAGGACCCTCTAACACACAGGGCCCAAGGCAGGGGCCCTGCTTGTCCAAGGCTAAGGGCCAAACAGCCCCTCCCCCATCTCTGTGACTCTATTAGGCTATACTCCTGAGCTCCGATTAAATGCTTTTCAGTACAATCCAATTTCCCCCTGACATGGACTAGAAAAGCCCGGTCCCTGTGCGCGCGCGCGCACACACACACACACACACACACACACACACAATACATTTGGTGTTAAATATCCAATCAGGTCCAAAGATAATAGAGAAGAGCCAGTTCACTCCCAGTTTAATCAGATAAAATGCCCATTCATCGGCTCCTGCCAGCGACAGCCATCCCCTCCTCAGCCTCCAGGACTGAGAAGAGGGGGCGGGAGAGGCTGCAGGAGAAGGGCTGGAGCCCACGGGGAACTGTGGGGAGGAGAAACGGGTTGAGTAGGTGGGCTGTGCCTTTAAATCTTCAAGGAGGGGGGACAGCATTGCCCACGGGGGACTAATTATCCTTCAGCCTTTAGCCAGCTCTTACACAAACAGACAAAAGGGGGGCTCAGCAGCCCTGATGGCGCTAAGCTTCTGCCGACAGAATTTTTTTTTACTCTCAGATATGCAAATCCACCTCCTCGCGGTGGACCTTGGGGACAGCTGAACAGTGGTCTGGGGATTTAGAAGGGCCAGCAAGGGCAAGGGCCTGGCGGCCAGACCCCCTCAGAGGACTGGTTGGGGAGACTGGAGGCATCTCATCCTTCCTCCTCTGGCTGCGTGGGGAACCCTGCTTCACAGTGGGGGAGAGCCTCATGGGGGCCAAGAGGAAGACCCCTTCTTCTCCTCTATGTGGGTGGGGGGCTCCCTCAGCAGGCTAACTCAGAGACCAGGAGCTGACAGTCCACTAATGGGGCCCTCCTGCTCACTTGGCCCCCTCCGTTCTAGGACATAGCTACCAGGTGACCTATCCTAAGTGCAAATCCAGGCGTGTTGCCCTTACTGTAAACCTGCCATGGCTCCCTCACCTGCGGCATGAGTCCCTCAGCCTTGGTGGCCCCTGTGACCTCTGAAACCTGTGCTCCAACCCAGAATATTCTACCCACGCCTAACCATAATGGTATTCACTCACAGCTCCGAGCCTTGGCTCTTCTACATTCTGTCTTATGTCCCCTTCCCCAACCCCACCCCAGGTGCCTGGTACACAGTAGGTACTCAGTAAATGTGGCCATTAATACATAAAAAGGCCGCTTCCTAGGCAGCCACATAGCCCGGGGAGATGATAGGTCTGGATCAGACACTGGAAGTTTGCTTTCCGCTCAGCTCCCAGCCAGCGCCTACAAGAAGCTGAGTCTTTCCAGCTGTGAAATGGGATAATGATAACCCTTACCCTGTAGGCTGGCTGCAAAAATCCCATGGTGCCTGCAGAGGGCTCTGTGAGCCGTGAGGGGCCTCTGGCACCTTCATTCACAGAAAGATATAGGGGACAGTGTAGGGAAGTGGGGGGAAGGGGTAGAGAGCCTATCTCTCTCAGCCCCTGCAAGACCTTCCTATCAGACAACAGACAACCATCAGCCCCTCCCTAAGGGAATCCGTTGCCAACTATCAGCCCTGCCTATCCCAGACCTCTCCAAGTCCTCTGCCCTACTGAGGATTTTACTTCCATCTCAGCAGGCAGGGCCTGAGATCTGGACCTCAAAAATGGGCAGGGAGCTTAAAAACTCTGGGAGGGTGGTCCTGAGGCACGACTGGAGATGGACTTGAAGCAGAAGTCTCGCTGAGATTCTAGAAGAAGATTCTTCTTCTTGAAGCAGAAGTCTAGCTCAGGATTCTGAGACGGAACCCTGGGCCCGAGGTGGGCAGGGGCACAGGCATCCCAGGAGACTGAGTAGGGGAGGGTGCCCCCAGGTGGGAGTGCCCCTCAGGAAGCCCCTCCCCTCACTGCTGGCTGCATCGTGAAGGTCTGGGCCCAGGAGGATTCATGGGGGGAGGTGAGTCATGAGGGGGGAAGTAGCCAAAAGAGGCCGGGTGACAAGCCAGATGAGAAGGGTTTCTGAAGGTGCCAACTGCCGCGAGGCTCGAGTTCCCAGAGGCGAAGTGTGTGACACATGGATTACCAGAAGCATTGCACAGGAGTCTAAAGCAGAGCCACTTTGTGAAGCTGTGGGGTGAGCCCGGAGCCTGGCAGAGAGGGAGTACCATTTCTAGCAACTCAAGGCTGCGAAGGATGTGCTGGCATGAGCTGGAGGCAGGAGAGGCAAACCAGCCAGAAAGGGTCCAGCCAATGAGGATGGGGGTGAGTAGAGGACATAATGGCCCCTAAGAAAGAATCTAGATGAGGTTGGAGAGGCAGAGGCAAAGTAGGTGAGCTCCCAGGGATGGGGCCCTACAGATGTCCCAACCTCAAGTACCCTAAGAGATTGCCCAGTCATGCCATCCTCCCCTCCAGAAAGCCCTTGGGAATCTGCTCCTTCTAGCTCACTAGAAGCTCATTGACTGTCCTCGTGCTGGCTTTCCAGGGGCTAAGGTGAGCGCTAGGAAACAGGGAGCTCCAGTCTCTCCATCCACTGTCCCCTTGGCTCAAGATTATCTCAGCCTCCTTGGATCCCCCCAGATGCCCGGATGTCCTGCCTGCGGCTCCTCCTCCCCACAGCAGAGACCTGGCAGGTGGCCCTCAGGACCTCTCCCCCTTCCTTGCAGCCCGGCTCTGAGGCTTTCCTCTTGTGGCTTGAGGAGGAGACAATGAATTGAAAGCAGGGGGCACGCACACCTTCACAGAAATGATGAAAGGGGCGTGGGTGGGTGAAAATAGCCTAGAATTCCACCCTGGAGAACACAAGAATCTAAAGAGACAGTGCTCTGTACTCTGTACTCCCAATCCCCTCCAGCCAAAGACAGCCAAGTGCACACCTGTAATAGAACTGAGTTTATTGATTCATTGCAGCCAAGGGGTGGGGGCATCTGGAAGGATGTGTTGGAAAGGACGGAAAGGATTCAGCTCTAGTTAGGTGATTTGAGACAGTGTTTGAGGACACAGGCCTTTGCTCTGGTTGCATGCTCTACAGGAGGCGGAGTAATTCTGAATTCTCATCCAGAAGGCAGGAGGAACAAAGCTGTCCTTGATAAAGGAGCAGGCACTCAATTTGGCCAGAGAAGTCGACTGGTCATTTTTGTGTTTTTTTTTTTTTTTTTTTTAATGTTTATTTTTGAGAGAGAGAGAGAGAGAGAGAGAGAGAGAGAGAGAGAGCGTGAACAGGGGAGAAGCAGAGAGATAGGGAGATACAGAATCAGAAGCAGGCTCCAGACTCCGAGCTATCAGCACAGGCCAGACGCAGGGCTCGAACTCACAAACCGCGAGATCGTGACCTGAGCCGAAGCCGGACGCTTAACTGACTGAGTCACCCAGGCGCCCCTCATTTTTGTGGTTTGAACAATATTTGTGTTTTAGCTGTGTTCAGACACGATTTCCGAGTGGCTTTGTTTTTGTCTTGCTCCATCACGGTCAGAAAGTGGCTTCATGTGATGCTGTGAAGTAGGCCCACAGAACACCCAGGTGTAGCGGTGCGGCTGGGCCAGCTCCTGGCCCCTGGGGCTGCTTTGCTCTCTCTCAGTAGCTTTAGGCAGGGTGATGGGGGGGGGGGGCACGTGTTATACATGCACCGGTGCCAGGCTCCGTGCTCGACCCTGGACAGACTTTGTCCACTTAATCTTCATCACGGCCCTCTCCCCACTATACAGATGATGAAACTGAGGCTAGGGTGAGGGGGGCGGAGCGGGGCAAAGTGCTCAGGAGAGTCAACACTAAATAGGAAAACCGGCCTGGAAACCCTGAGCTCTCTGGCTCCAAAGTCTTCACCCCTGTGCCCTTGGCCTGGAGCTGAGCTCCATCAGCTCCACAGGGCACAGGACTCTAAATGGTGACCCCCCGAAACACCCCAGCTGGGCATCTCTTGCTGCAGGGGTTCAGCCGGGCCGTCACAGGCCAGCCGCAGTGTCAGCAGCCGCCATGCCGGTCCCCCGTGCCTAGAGGTGTGAGGGGTAATGAGGCCCCATAATTAAGGTTCCTGGAGACATGGCCGGGAGATTTATAGACAGGCTTTGTCAATAACCGTGCTCTGGCTGCAGATCCAGAGAGACATCGATAAGTGCTCGTTACAGCTTCTGCCCACTCCCTGCCCTGCCCCCCCCACCCCTCGCCACCTCTCCTGGGCCTGTCACGCCGCCTGTTCACAGCGCCTATGTACACAGGCTTCGCTCAATTAATTTGCACTTGTTGGCACCATCTGTTCTTTTCATGTGTCCTTATCAGGCGTGTATGGGTCCTGCCTCCACCTCAGATGTGCTCCAGAGCGGGCACATGACATCCTCATCAGACTGGGGCTCCTCAGGGTGGGGCACTGTCTCTTCCCTCGGTCTAGGACCCCTGAAGGTACGGCCAAGACTTCCTCTTCCTCCATCTGGATCCCCGCACCTAGCTCCCCGCCCTGGGGAGCTATGCTTGGTCTGAGGCCCTTGCAGAATCCCTCTGAGCCTGACTTGGCCAGGCCTTGCCCTCTAGAGGAAGCCCCCAGATGCCAGTCAAGCCATCCCCTGAAAGGCTGGCTGCCCCTGGGGGCTGAAAGGCAGGGTTCTGGTTCTGGTCCCAGCTTTGGCTCCCTCAGCCTGAGGTTTGGAAGGTGCCTGCTCCAAGAACAGTGACATCAGTGAGTCACGGGGCTGGAGGGGGCTGAGAAGCCCCTGCCAAGTCTCTCTTTCTCTTGAGTAGCATGGGTCAAGGGCGGTGCAGGGGCCTAGACTTGGGCAGCCCCCCGAGCAGAGTGGGCATGGCCTGGTGGCCCCAGGATGCCAGGCAGATGGCTCACCCAGACGACTGAGAAATGGCAGCATCCTAACAATGCCTGCCCTTGGCCATCTCCTCATCCCAAGGCTCTTGGCAGCCGGCATCCCAACCCGACTCCTCTCAGGGCTGCTCTTTCTTCCAGAAGGGTCTCAGCCCCTAGCAGCTCTGCTAGACTGTGCTTCCAGCCCTCGGCACAGATCTCAAGACGGCTTTCCTGACCCTGGGGGATTACAGTGCTGAGCTGACCCTGCCAGGCCAGTGCTGGGAATCCTCTTGCCCTCTCTGTGGTGACCTGTGAGGTGTGCTGGGCATGTTTACAAGGAAACCAGGCCCAGGCACCTGGGCTGCTCAGTCAGTTAAGTGTCCAACTCTTGATCTTGACTCAGGTCATGATCTCACAGTTTGTGAGTTCGAGCCCCACAACGGGCACTGTGCTGACAGCACAGAGCCTGTTTAGGATTCTGTCTGTCCCTCTCTCTGACCCTCTCCCACTCGATCTCTCTCTGTCTCTCAAAATAAATAAAAACTTAAAAAACAAAAAAAAAAAACAAGGAAACCAAGCCTTATCCTGGAAGTTATCTTTGGAAATTCATCTTCAGTATGTAGCTCCAGCCCAGCCCACCTCACCTGACTATAACAGCCTCCACAGTTGGGCCTTGGCCTGGCATTCAATGCCCCATGACTAGGCCCTGCAGCCACACCAGCCTCCTTTCTCACCACCCCTCCTCACCATATGTCCCATCTGTCTATACTTCCCCCACAAACACCTTTGTCCCTGCTGGTCCCTTTGCCAGGAGTGCACCCCTTCCTCACTCCTTTATCACCTGGCAAACTCCTACTCATCCTTCAAAACCCATTCCAAAACTCATTGTGTGATGGCCTTCTTTATACCTTTGCCTGCATCCCAGGGTGAGAAGGGGCCTGGTTGAGGGGCTCCCCAAATACTGTCCTTACCATACTGATGTCTCATATCACACTGTGCCTGCTGCCATATCCACTTCCATACAGGCTCCTCGAAGACAATATAAGTCCCAAACCTTGGTCACATCTGGATACCAGGTGCCCGGTACAGGGCCAAGCCAAATGGGGCTACTGGAGAGGGTGTGTTGAACCGGAGGACCCCCAGCTTCCTTAGCCTGGGTTGGGGGATGGGCAGTACTTATGGTCCCCCATAGATGGAAGGTCACACATCCCTCTTGCTCTGACTGCCCACTAATAGAGTCATGGAAGTCTCAGGTGGGCAATAGACTCATTAGGGCCAAATGCAGCACACTACTGGGGAGGCACACAAAGAGAGAGGGCTTTACCCCGCTCCCTGCCCACCCCCCCCCCCCCAGTTGTCTCCCAGGAACCCATGAGTCCTCTGCCACAGACAGCTCTACGTATCCTGCCCAAGCACCTGGGTCTGGGATTTAGCTGGATGTTGGTGATAGTGGTGGTGGAGGGGGTGGGGTTGGGGGGGGGGGGTGTTCAGACCTCCCAAAGTGTTTCAGGCCCACTGATGGCATTTCTGCCAGGAGAGGGTCTTAGGAATAGGGATTCGTGTTTGCTTGGCACATGCAGGTACTGGTGTCTCAGGCCCACACAGCTCGCATGCAGGGACACAGAACCCTGGGTGCCCACAAGCCCCGTCCTAGGCTAGAGTGGAGGCCCACGGCTAGGCGGGGCCCGGAGAAATCTGACAGCATGCCGGAAGCCACGGTGTGCACCATCTCTGTTCTAGTCTCTTCTCCCCTCCCCTGTGTCAATTCAGTGGCTCTATTGCAGGAAGGAACTGTGGTCAGGAGAGCCTCAAAATGTAGGAGCCAGGCCTGGAACCTGTGGGGTTGAGGAGCACAGTAGCCAGTGGAGACTGATGGCCTATGCTCCCTGCCCTGAGTTCCACTGAGCTATAGGTCCAGTGAGGAAGCAGGGAGCATGAACCCTGCCCTCACAGACTGGAAGGCCTGTTGGGGACAGGAGGGCCAGCCCCAGGGTCTGAGCAGGTGGCTAAGAGTGTGGACTTAAGGGGCTCCTGGGTGGCTCAGTCAGTAACCATCTGACTTTGGCTCAGGTCACGATCTCACAGTTTGTGGGTTCGAGCCCCGAGTCTGGCTCTGTGCTGCCAGCTCGGAGCCTAGAGTCTGCTTCCTGCTTCGGATTCTGTGACTCTCTGTCTCTCTCTGCCCCTCCCCCACTCACACTCTGTTTCTCTCTCTCTCTCAAAAATAAACATTTAAAAAAAAATTTTTTTTAAATAAAAAAAAGAGTGTGGACTCAGGAAAAGCTCTCCCACCGAGACCACTTCCCTGACCCCTTCCTGCCTCACTCCCCTCCTCTGTAGAATGGGTATAGTGGCAGCTGCCTTGTTGGGTTAATTGGAGGCATAATTAGAGTGAGCTGCATAAAGTATTTAGAACGGCGCCTGCCCACGATGAGCCCTTGTTATTACCTGACTGGTTCAGGCTCGAGAAAGTCAGAAAAGGAAGCCGCCATCCCTTCTAGCCAAGGAGAATGAATGAGGAAAGCTTTTGTCTGGAGGCCACTCTGAAGAATGGATCTGCAGAGACAGGGTGAAGTCGCCTCCGTTCTGTCGGTAGAGGAACTACAAAGGCACAGAGAGGGCAGAACAGACCCTCCGCTCTTCCCGTGAGCTGTGAGGCTGGAGGAGAGGGGGCAGGATCACGGTGGACCTTGACCCCCAAGCCGGGTGAATAAAGTGCCCCCAGTACCACCCAGCGTCTCTGTGCTCCCTTCTCCCTCCTCCCCACCCAGCCTGATGCCTTCCTGCTTCCCGAACCCCACAGAAGATTGTCCCCCTCCCCGCAAAGAACCCTAACCTTGACATAGCAACTGTCTGCTGTGTCTCACCACGCTTTCAGGGGTGGGGGTGGGGGGCTCCTTAGCACCTATTTTATAGATGAAGTGTCTGAGATCACGCAGGTCCCGGTGGGATTTCAAGGGGACAGGCTCAACTCTTCGGGAATGACTTCCCCTCTCTCTCAGCATCCCACACTTGCTCTGTGTCCAGGGATTGACCCCCTGAAGGGTCTTGGTGCCCCTCTGCCTCCCTCCAGAGCAGGGCTGGAAGACAGCCACGTCTGGGGTCTGGCTGAGCGTGGCCGATGCCTCCACGTGGTACATTATTGATGGGGCTTCTAATTGTGCGTTTCCCAAAGTCTACAGACCTTTGATGAAAAATTCATGGCACGCCCGAGGATGGGAGCAGATTCAATCGATTGGTAGCACAGCGGGTGCAGGAGCACCGGGCCCCACTCAGTGAGGGGTTGGCTGAAGGCTGGGCTGGGAGTGGGCACCAGTCTGGCTTCGCCTTTATTCCAGGCTTCTGGCCCCAGGTCATGGGATGGGAGGGGCACACAGCAGAATACAGCAGCCCATTTCCCTGGGGGGCGGGATCAGGAAGGTCTAGGCCGACATCTGGGATGCCATCTGGGTGGCTGGTGCTGTCCAGAGAGGATGGCCATCTCCATCAGGAGCCTCATTTTTTCATTGTGGAGGAGTATTTGACCCTCCGGAGCCCCCATGAGTCACACAGAGGTGCGAGTAACATTCCCAGAGCCGTCCATTTGCCAGGTCCCCTGCTCTGGGCTTTACATCCACAAGCTCATTAAATCTCCCACAGCTCAAGGAGATGGGGGAGGTCATGCTCTCCATCTTACAGAGGAGGAAACTGGCTCACAGAGGTTAAGGACTGCGCTGAACAACATCACACAGATAATTAGAAGCAGAACGGGCACTGGAACCCAGCACTGAGCAAACTTGCAGTCCCCTGTCTCTCTACTGCTCTGGGCCAACTCAGATCTGAGCCACAAAGCAGCTTGGGGGGGTTGTCCTGTCCAGCTCTCCTGCCCTGTCCCTCGTGTATAGAGGAAAAAACCCCAGTTAGGAAAAGGATCTCTCCAGGATCTCAGAGTGAATTAAGTGAAAAATGAGGCTTGCACATGAGCAGAGTAAGGGCCCGCTTGCAACACTAACTGAGGCCAGAGGCCCCCACGCATGCAGAATCCTGGGCCAGCACCCAGCAGCCAGGGGTAGGGGCCTCCTTAGACGGGGGGGGGAGACTTTGAGACAGGTGGGTTGTCTGTCTTAGACCATCCGGTCAGATATTATTGTGCCACCATTGAGGCCCCAGAGACCTCTGACATTCACTCATCTGTTCATTAAATAGCTGAACAAGTATTTATGGAGTCCCAGCTCTGTGCAGGCACTTAGCTGGGTGTAGAGGGGGTGCCTATCAGGAGAGGCTTTGAGGCCAAGCTGGCCTGAGACAGACAGTCTGGACCCAACACAGTTGGGAAAAAGACTGACAGACCCCTCCATGCCCTGGGAGAGGGTCTCTACAGCCCAGGCCAAGGGTGGTTAAAACAGATGGCTGCCTTAGTGACCAAGGCCGTTTCTAGATGGCGGGCTGCTTTGTTTGGGTTTGTTTTCCCTTTGCTTCCCAGTGAGTTCCTTTTAAAAACATCCACCCATGTCTCCACTGAACTAAAGGGAAAGGAATTTGTCCAGACCATCAGGAAAGCAGAGATGGGAAGGCCCGGGGGGCAGGCGTGGGGCCCTAAGCCATGCCGTCCAGCTGCATGAAGAGCCCAGCCCACCCAGCTGCAGTGGGGAGATTGCTGGGAGGGTGGGGGTGGGGCATGGGGGTAGAGGAGAGAGAGAGAGGGGAGACTGAGGGGGGAGAAAAAGAAGGAAACTGAGGTATAGCTAGAGGGCAGGCAGGGGCAGAGGGTTGCTGGGGGAGGAAGAAGCCAGAGCCCTCAGGCCCTTGCCCTTTCCTGGGCTCCTGGCCCCACAGCCCTCCCAGGCCCTGCCACCTCCTTGCTGTTCCCTGGCCAAGGAATGAGCCTAGCTTGACGAAGGCTCCCCACCCAGATGCTCCCCACCCTGGAACAAAGGGGAAGTGGCCCCTCGAGTCTGCCTGCTCCAGTTCAGGGCTGGGCTCAGTCACCAGGCAGGCACTTGTTGTAGCAACGGTCCCTGGGGACCCATCCTGGGGAACAAGACGGCCAGCCAGAAAGATGGGGGAGCCAGAGTCCCCATCCGCTCCAGCCCCCAAAGCTGCCCCAGGCCTCCCGGATAGCTGTGTAAGTCTACCTCCATACCCACTGCTTCTGGGAGGAGGGGTTGGTTCAACCAGCAGGCAGGTGTGTTGGGGGGTGTTGCCTGGCAACGAGTAGCAGTGTTCCCAGAGCAAGGTGCAGGGAGGACTGGAAGATCAGGCCTGCAGGCATTGGCCCCCATAGGCCTGTGTTCACAGGAACCTTCTGCAGGGTCCCCATCTGGAGCCCACACACAGGAACCCAGAAAGAGAAGAGAGAAGGGCTTCTGGGAAAATGCCTTAAAGTGACCATCGTCTCCTGCTAATCCAGGCCCTGGTTCTGGACTCTTGGAGGGCCAGCCCTACATCCTAGAAAGTGGCTGGGCCTGGGCTAGCCTGGGGCAGGTAGGCAGAGAAGACTTGCAGGTAGGGCACAGCTCACAAGGGCTGTGAGAGGAAGGGGGTGACACAGATTGGGGGCATTTCAGAGGAAGTGGTCAGCCCCCGGCCAGGGGCTCTGAGCTGCCTGGGTTAGTCACAACACCTCATTTGGACCCCAGTTACGAAAGCATTTCCTCTTCTACTGGGGCAAGAACCGTGTAGCATATCCCCAGCCGGGATCATCGCCCCAGCTTGCAGATGATGAGGCACAGAGTGGGCAAGGACCTTGCTTAAGGATGCACAACAGATGTGAGCAGAGGCTGGATTAGAACCCAGGGTTCTAGACTCCAGCCAGGGCTCTCCCCGCACCCCACATGGGGCATTCAGAGGCAGCAAAGCTCTGACCAGACAGGATTGTGATGGGAGGCGACCAGCGGAGTAGGGGTTCTTTATGGAAGAATAAACAGGGCCTGGGAGGCCAGAGCTGGGGTCACTCCCTTCACCAGCCCCCTGAGTGCCTGGCCCTGTACTTCCATGGGCTGCGGGCAAGGGCCAGCCCCAATCAGAGTCCAGAGAGGAAGGACTCTGAGCCACAGACCTGAGGAGGCGTGGCTGATAGCTGGGCTTGGGGTGGTCCAGTGGGTATTCCTGGCGGAGAAGAGGTAAAGGCCCAGGGTACCGCCTTGAAGGTGGGGCAGGATTCTGGGAGGCCTGGGAGGGGAAAGGGGAATAAAAAGAAAGAGCGTCCTCCAGGAAGCCCCTCCCCCAAGCCAGCCCCACCTCCAGCCCCTTTGTCTCTACCCAGCCCAATTAGCCCCCCTGGATCCCGCAGGGCCAGTTAGGCTGGGGCTCAGGTCAGCACTGGCCAAGGCCTCACCACCCCTCTGAGCTTCACTGTGCTAAGCACAAAAGGCGCCATCTCCGATGCAGCAGAAAGGAAAATAAAGAACAGAAGGAAGGGAAAATTCACTCCTTTTGTTTCTTTGCTGTAACCTTGGGCTGAACAAAGAAGCAACTGCCTCCCCCTCAGGGAACCTGTCTTAAAACAGCAATTTGCACAGATTTCCTTGTAGCTCAGCTGACATTCAAGGCGTAACGGGAGCAGGGATCTGGTGTGTGAGCAGGGCCCTGGCTCCAGGACCTTCTATAGCTCTCGACTGTGCCCAATTCAGAAGCAGAGCCCCTGGCTGCCTCAAGAATGGTGGCCCGTGAAGTGATCCTCCAGAGTCACACCCCCTCCAGGGCACCCTTCGACACCACCCCCTCGCCAAGAGCAGCCCCTCCCACTTGGCCACACCCTTGCTGCCTGGCGTCTGGTGGGTCTTCCCAGGCCTCCCGTCCTCTCCAGCCAGTGGGACTCTCAGGCCTCCCTGGCCCTCCCTCTGGTGGTGAAGAGGTTCAAGAGAGAGTGAAGGAAAGGGGACAGAAGGGAGCTTCCCTGGCTGAGCAATGGCCAAGGGCAGAGGGGTTATGGATTTAGAGGCATGACCCTGGGGGTACCTGTGAGTGAGGGGCTACTTGGCCAGCATGAGCCCTGGAGTTCCATCCCCTTTCAGGAGATATTTAGCATAATCTGCCCCCCCCCACCCCCACCTCACTCCTGCTTCCTTGAGACAGCCCCCTAGAACTGGGCCCTTGCTCAGAGCTCTGATCTTGGAACTAGGGGAGGCTAGCACCGATTTGCACAGGCTGAATGTATCCATTTGATTTTAAAGAAATGAGGCTAATTCCCATTAAAGGTATTGGATGATTTAGAGTGGCCAAGGGTGGCCTGTCAGACACCCTGAGGGGACCTGCAGGAGCTCCATCGCATGATGGCAGATCTGGCAGAAGCAGTGTCCCTGGCTACCAGTCCTGGAGGGCCTGCCTGGCCCTCCTTCCCCATCTCAGAATGGCCACCAGAGTCTATGGAGAGAAGACGCTTCTATGCTGCCAGGGTGTCCCAGGAGCTAGAGGGAGAGTGTATAGGTGGTCCCCGGTGGGGAGTGCCAGTCTGGAGGGTAGGGGATCAGGATGGCTTCTTGACGGAGGCAACAAGGCATCAGAGATAGAGAGGGACCCAGGAAGGCTGGCCCATGATCAGAGTGACAGTGACCAATTTCTGAAGGGAGTCTAGTTTTGCTGGTTCAGATGGCCTTGAAATTCAAAGCTGGAAGTTTATCATGAGGGCATGTGGGAGCCATTGAAGGGTTCCAGAGGCCAGGGAGGATGTTCCATTTATCTATTGCTGCATAACGAACCATCCCCAAATATTGTGACTTGAAGTGATCACTTTTCTCATACTTTTCTATCTCTGTTCTTGGCATCAGGAGCTAGGCCAAGGCATAGCATGGAGGGCTGGTCTCCGTTCCCTGGCGTGTGGGTCCTCAGCTGCGGTGGCCTCTAGGGCAAGGAACTAGAGCCTCGGGGGGGTAGATGGACACGGTCCCTCCCACACCATTATCTGGAGCTTCCTCACAGCATGGCAGTCTCAGGGTGACAGGGCTTCTCAGGCACAGCAAACATTCCAGGAGGGAGGCAGCAGCTGCGAGGAAGTTCCAGAAGCTCACGGTGTGCCTCTGCAATTCTCTAAGACTGGTCCAGTTTCCAGGGGAGGGTGGTTAGCCGCCACCTCTTGCCGAGAGCAGTTCAGCCGTCTTTCCTCTACCAGAGAGGAAGGTTGCATTTTGAGGCCCAAAGAAGTGAAGTAGGAGGCCTGCCTGTAGGAGGAGGCTATGGAGATCAGACCAGTGTGCCAGGACAGTAGGAGGGGGGTGCCACCAGGAGATGCCCCTCTGAGCAGAGGAAATCCCAGGGTTGGGGGATAGAAACACTACATTATTGGCTGATTTCATTATTGGCAGAGGGCCAATATTGTATTCCTGAGGGATACAACTGGCCCCCCTCAGCCTTGTGTAGCGGGGTACAGGGACAGCAGGAAATAGGCCTGGTGGCCTGGGACAGGGAGGAGGGGGTCGAGGAGGCAGGGGGCGAGAGGGTGGGAATCTTTCTATCTCTGACTCAGAAAAGCAGCCCGGGTGGGCCCTCAGAGCACCTCACAAGCTTGAAGGGAATCAGACAGGCCTGGGTGATGCGCACACCTCCCTTCCCCCAGAAGACACCTGGCCTAGGACAAATAGCCCCAGTCCCTGGGGAGGGGAGAAGGTCAAGGGCAGAGTGGAGACCGTAGCCCCGATTTGCCATCCCAGGCTCCCTGGGCCTGCGGAACAGTCCTTCAGCAACACGCAGGGGACCCACGTCGACTGCGGCTCTACTCCTATCAGTGGGGCAACTTTGAACAAGACCCACAGCCCTCTCACCCCCCCCACCCTGGGCCCCAGCTTCCTCCTCAGGGATCTAGGAATGCAAATACCTCCTCTGGAGGCTCCTTGTTCAAATTAGACGACTGGCCAGTGGTAGGCATTCAAGGGGGGAACTTCAGTTATCGGGCCCGTGACTCCTGTAGGTCCTGTCCAGGCCTGGTGTCCATAGTGTGGCTTCCTAGGTGGGGAGAAGAATCGTGTCTCGTCTGTGAAGGTTTAGTTGGTGTGTGCATGTGTGCACGTGTTTGGTACACTTTCTAAACCGCATCCGGGTCCCTCACAACTGTTCCTTCTGCACAAGGCTCAGCTTCAAGTGTCCAACACGGTGCAGGTGTTACTTTGAATGGGGGTTATTCAGATGGGGTCACTTCGATGTGGTCCCTTCTGCTTGGAGGTGGCTCTTGTCCCAAGCTGCTCCACTCCCCACTTAGGCCCGGGGGCTGGCTTAAGACGGAGGCCCCAGGTGAGGTTTGGGATTTGCTGTGTTACCTTGGGCAAGTCACTGCCCCTCTCTGGCCTCTATGGGTGATTTTTGGCAGAGGACATTCATCAGAACTTCCGAGATGGGAGTTCCTGGGCAGGACCTCTTGGAGGAGGGACATGTGTGGGGCTGGACAAGACAGCCCAGTATGCATCTCCCTCCTTCCCCCATGAGCTGTGGGGCCTGCTCAGGCCAGCCTCATTCCCGCCGCAGCCTGAAGGCGGAGCATCTGTGGGAGGCGGCTGCCCTCTACCGGCGGTAAAGGCAAACCACATGGCTGGTAGCCTGGGCCTGCCCGCGGTGGGTTCTCGGGGCCTGGCCACCCAGAGGTTAGATGGCCCCCCAGGGAAGAGCGAAGGAGGGAAGGGTGTGAGCTGGGCCCAGCAAACCCATCGCACTGGTTCAGGCTCACCACCCACCCTCTGCACCCACTCCACCCGCTGCAGAGCCCTCCCACCCACACTGCCTCTGATCCAGACACCTGTCCACACCTGCCTGCGGTGGCCTCAGGCTTCTTCCTTCCCCTTGAAGAGCGAAGCCCCTCCCTGCTCTGACCTCCTGCTCCAGCCCCTGCTCCCCATCCACCCCTCCCTGCCTATCTCATCTCTCTCTCCACCCCCGTGCCCCTCCACCCAGTGTCCCCCACCCCCCTCCCTTCTCAACCTCACTATCCCCCTCCCCCCACCCCCTGCACTCTGGCATTCAGAGCACTGGCCAAGGTCACCAGGGGCCACATACCCAGGGGCTCCCTCTGCAGATTTGGAAACCATTGGGCCTTCTCACGCTTTTTTCCAAAACCTTTTAAATTATGAAATGTAACCCGCATGGTCGCATGGAACATAAAAATAAAATACAACCAGGGGCGCCTGGGTGGCTCAGTCGGTTGAGCATCTGAGTTAGGTTCAGGACATGATCTCACAGTTTGTGGGTTCGAGCCCCACATCCGGCTTTGCGCTGACAGTGGCAGAGCCTGCTTGGGATCCTCTCTCTCCCTCCTCTCTGCCCCTCTCCCCCCACCCCCCGACCAAGATAGATAAATAAGCATTTTTTTAATAAAAAGAAAACACAACCAACTTCTTTTAAAGCAAATGCCCCTGAAACCACCACCCAGGTCAAGAAATAGAACACTGCCAGCGCCCAGAAGCCCCTGGTGCCTCTCCTTCCCTAGACATGACCACTGTGCCAACTTACTGTCTGGCTTTGCTGCTTTATCCTGTCACCACCCAAGTGTGCCTCCTCAGTCCCTATGTCCTAATAGTCCATGTTTTTAACTTTCTCTAAAGGGCATCACACTGTGCACGTCAGTTTTTGTCTGGTTTTTGCCCAGCTTTGTGTGCAAGATTCATGAGTGAGGTTGCTTGTCACTATGGCTCCTCTTTTTCACTGTGCAGTCTTCCTGGGTCCCTTATCTCTGTCCCGTGAGTCCTCAGTGTCTTGCCCACCCTTTCATGCTTTGAAGAAGGTAGTTTTTTCTTAGTATCCAGGTGTTTAGGTTCTCTGCAGGGGGGCAGGGGGAGAGTCTGTCTTACCCAGTGCATCATTACCCAACGAAGACCCACTTTTCTGAAGCTCCGTGGCTTTGGCTCGGCCAGTTTTTCTCCCACCTTTCTGGCACTCGCCCTGAATTGGCACTCGCCCTGGCACTCGCCGCTGCCTCCTCCCAGAGGCAATTGTCCCAGAGCCCCCCTCCTCATGCTATACTTTCCTTACCCCTGGAAAATCCCCTTCCTTCCAAGGCTTCACTTAGACCTCCGTGGGCCGCCCTCCCCACCCTGTCTGCAGCCAAGATGCTCCCCGAGCTTGACCACCATCAACTGCCTGCGACCACCTCACACCCAACATGCCTCACCCCTCTCCAGGGCAGCACGTCCTTCTCCCCACTGGGTGCATATACCTCTGCCCTGTCCCCCAAGACCCCAGACTCCACCTCCTCCTCCTCCTCCTTCCTCTCTTCCTCCTCCTTCTCCTCTCTCCTGCAGCTCCAGCCCTCATCCACGCCTACTGCCTCCGCTGGCATGGGTCCCATCCCTTGTTGCCTGGCTCACTGCACCTGGCCTGCATTCCCTCTGGGCTGGGCAGCCCCAGAAGTCTTGTCTCACACACATACGCGCACATGCACACGCGCGCGCACACACACACACACATACACACACCTGTCCTGCAGATTAGGCCCTTCAGTGGCCCTATAAGACAAGTCCAAGCCCCTGAGCCGATCCTTCAAGATCCTCTTCTGTCTGCCCTGCTGCCTCTCCAGCCATACCCCTACACTCATCTCCCTGCACTCTGCCTTCCAGAAATTCCCCTGCTTTGTTCCTCATCGCACACTCACCTCCCTGCCTTTGCCACAGTGTCTCCTCTGCCCAGAGAGCCCTCCCCACCCCCAGGTAACACCTCCTCATCCTCAAGAGTCAACTCAGGTTATCAGCTCCTCCAGAAAGCCTTCCCAGCTCCCCAGCCAGGGTTCAGAGCCTCCTCTGAGCTCCCCTCTGTCACAGGCACTTCCTGCCCTCTCCTCTCTGTGTAGACAGGAGACCACTGCAGGCAGGGAGGGACACTCGGGGGTCCTCTGTGCTCCCCGGCCCCAGCATGGGACAGACCTGGCACACAGTGGTGCTCAGCAAGTGTTGGCCGACGGCTAGTTTATTGAGCTGCTTCCAGCCTAGGCTTTATAACTGAGTCTCTGTGACCTTGGGCATTTCCCCATCTGTACAGTGAAGGTCGAAGGGCATTTCTGATCAACATAGTTGGTATATTTGAACACTCCCGCGTGGATGAGATACCTCAGATTCCACCATAAGAACTTCTTAAGGGGGGGTGAGTGGTAAACATTGCCCTCTTCAGGCTTTTGTGAGATATAACCACCACCCTTTCTTTTTAATTAACAATAAGGAGCGTGCAGAAGGGGCTGGGCCTCAGTTTCTATAAAATGGGAGTAGTCAGATAATCATTCCTTCCCTGCCAGATACCCAGGGCTATTAGAAGAATAATTTTTTATTTTTTTAAATTAAATTTATTTATTTATTTTGAGAGAGAGAGAGAGCAAGCAGGGTAGGGGCAGAGAGGGAGAGGGGAGAGAGAGAATCCCAAGCCAGCTCTGCGCCACCAGCACAGAGCCTGATGCAGGGCTCGAACTCACAAAACCGTGAGATCATGACCTGAGCCGAAATCAAGAGTCAGACGCTTAACCCACTGAGCCACTCTTGCGGCCCAAGAATAGTTTTTTAAAAGCACCCGGAAGGTGAGGGGCGCCTGGGTGACTCGGTTAAGCACCGGCTGCGGCTCAGGTCATGATCTCTCAGTTCAGGCTCTGTGCTGACAGCTCAGAGCCTGGAGCCTCCTTCGGATTCTGTGTCTCCTTCTCTCTCTCTGTCTCTCTCTCTCTCTCTGTCTCTGCCCCTTCCCTGCTCACTCTCACTCTCTCGCTCTCTTGCTCTCAAAAATAAATAAACATTAAAAAAATTAGAAGGTGGTACTGAGACAGGAGTTAGCATCATCCTGTGTGCCAGGGTCCGAGCCGGCCCTCCTCGCACCCACTCACCGCACAGCCATCCCTTGAGTTAGGACTATTTTCCCATTCCACAGATGAGGACACTGAGGCTCAGAGCACGGCTGGCCTCCTTACTGAGCGGCAGAGGGATTGTTTGAGTCTGGGGCTACCTAATGCCTTGCACCTCAACAGACTCTGAGAGCCAGGGTCTTGTGGGGGGACCAGCGGGTGGACAGGGTGCACTCAGGGTCAGGCACAGATAGGCTCAGTGTCCCCAGAAGATGTGCTAGCCCAGACAGGGGACAGGGAAGAGGCTGCCATCCTGTCCACCACCCCCAGAGCAGGCTGGGAACTGGGGAGGAAGGAGGGAGCAGACAGAGAGGCAGAACCACAACAGGAATCTGGGGCACGGTGTCCCAAGTGTTCTCAAGGCCGGGCTGTGACGCAGAGCATGACCCTGAGCGGACAGCCTAGCCCAGACTGTGGGGAGAGGTCAGAGCTGCCCGCCTGCAGGCTGCGGCTTCCCAGCCCAGCTTTACTGCCCAAGGTCACTGCTCAGCTGTGGAGGTGGCTGAAGCTGAGGAGGGAGGGCAGGCCGCCAGGGAGCTACCCCTCTGGGTCCCATGGATGGAGGGCACTGGCCAGGGCAGAGGCTGAGGGGGGTAAGCCAGGGTTCCTCTCCATTCCCCTGGGGAGGCCTCGTTCTCAGAGAGCAGCCAGGCTGGGAGGCGAGGCATGGGGCCTGTGGAAGGTCTATAGGACTATTCTCCAAGGGAACAAGTCCCAAAGGACTCGTTGCCCTCCCTCCGGAAGGGGCCATCTGACTGAGGCAAGGACACCTTTCATCAGGAGCCATGCTGTCCCTCTGCCTCTTTTCCCCTTGTTCTGAGCCTCAGCTTTCTTCCTCTGTCAAGGGGAGGGAGTGTTAGAAAGAGAGCTTCGCTCACCCCCAGGACTGTTGAATTGGAGAACAGTGGGGTCTTAGAATGAGTGAGGCCCTGAATGAGAACAGGGGCGACTGTACCCATGGGCGACCCTCCCCCTCCCCCTGGGACTCCCCCCACCACATGTGCGTACATGGACACACCCACACACTCACATGCATGCAATTCAAAACCGCCCAGTGGACTGTAAAAAGGTCAAGTGTGGGAATGGAGGTTCAGCATGAATGCAGGTGTGAGAGAGACATAGAGCATGTGCTGGAGGGAAGGGTGGCTCAGCGCACCTGTAAAGGGCCTCAGACTTGCCATCTGAGTTGACACGGAGCTGGGAGGAAGCTGGTCCAAACCTCAGGAGCTTATTCAGGACCACCGCCGGCCATGACGATCTCGGCCCTCCATCCACACACACACAGACTGACCCGCCCAAGGTTCCAGCATCCTGCAGAGCTCTTTCCTGCCCCAAGCCCCTGTCCCCCAACCCCTACCTTGGGCAGGGCCCATCAGAAGGAGAAGCTGGGAAGCCAGCGATGGAATCAGGCAGGCTCATTCAAATCTGCTGTTTTCTCACAGACCTGGCCAGCTGTAGGTGGGGACTGTGACATGAGGCACAAGCCCACCTCTCCTGACACAGGGAGGCCTGGGCGTGTGTCTGGCTCCCTGAGGAGCAGATGGGGGAACCCCTTCTTCCCCCCCCCCCCCCCCCCCGCCACCCGAGGCAGCTTTAGCCTCAGGAACAAAGGGCAGAATGGGGCCTTGGGAAGTCATGTGGACACTGGCTCCTCCCCCACCAGTGCCACTCAGTTTCTATAGACAGACTCAGCTCCGCATCAAGGCCAGGACTCTTCTTTCTTCTTCCCTCCGGGTGAAGCTCCCAGCCTTCCTCAGTCAAGGGGGTGCAAAGAGCACAGTTCTTTGAGTGACGCCTGGGTTCCAGTGCTATAGATCCATATCCGCAAGCCGGATGATGTTGGATACGGCCCTGAAGCAACCCGAGCCTCACAGGAGCTTCCGCGGCATCGTGTAAGCCCTCAGCGAGGACCAGCGCTTGTGCCTGCCCGTCCTCAGGGGGCCCTGCAGAGGCAGAGCAGAATCCGTCGGCCCTCCAGGGTAGGGCTGGAGAGGGCCTCGCAGCAGGAAGAGGCCGCCATGCGGGCCTGGGCGCAGGGCCCCCCTGGGAGCATCCAAAACTCGGGGCCCAGAAGAACCCATTACTGCTGACGGCTGGGAGGGTCCCCAGAGGAGAACGGTGACGCGGAGCCTTTGTGTGCTTAAACTTGAGCCGAGATTCCTTTATTTTTTAATTCATTAAATGTTTTTAACTTCTGTGTGTGAGACACACACATTCAGACAAAGGCACAAGACAGAAATGTGTTCGACTGCAGTGGTTTGTCACAAAGTGGACTTGCGTGTGTAAGCCCCACGTGTCCCACAGGTCAAGAGGTATAGTACTGCCAGCACCCCAAAAACTCCCCCATACTCCCCCATCTCCCCGTGCAGATCTCAGACCCTGACTTTTAATCCCAGGGCTTAAGCTTGCCTGGTTTTGAACCAAATCTCTATGGAATCACAGGGTAGGTACTTTGTGTCCGGCTCCTTTTGCTAGAGATTATGTGTGAGAGATTCCTCCCTGTGGCTTCATGTAGTGGCACCCACTGATTTTTATCGCTGTCTATATTCCACTGTATGACTATGTCCCCATTCTACTGTGATGGGCATTTGTGCGACTTCCATTCGGGGTTCATACAAATAATGCTGCTACGAATGTTCTCACGACGGCTGGTTGATGCATCCACACACGCGTTTGTGTTGGGTACGTACCCAGGAGGATAACTGCATGGGCTATGCCTACGTTCAATCTGAATAGTGCACGCAGCTCTCCAAAGTGACGGTGACACTTCAGATCCCCCCCAGCACTGAATAAACGTTCCGCTTCTTCCACACCCTTATCGACGTTTGACGTAGTCGGGATTGTTTTGTTTTGGTTTTGGTTATTCTAGTGGGTGTATAGTAATATCTCGTGGGTTTTTTTTTTAATTTTTAAGTTCATCCATTTATTTTGAAAGAGAGAGAGAGAGAGAGAGAGAGAGAGAGAGAGAATCCTAAGCAGGGTCCGCACTGTCAGCACAGAGCCTGACTCTGGGCTTGATCCCACAAACCATGAGATCATAACCTGAGCCAAGATTAAGAGTTGGACGCTCAAGACTGAGCCACCCAGGCGCCCTCGTTGTGGGGTTTTAAATGACTAATGAGGGTAGGTATCAATTCACGTACTTATTGACTTATCCTCTCAAGTGCCAGTTCAAATCTCTTGTCCATTCTCTTGGGTGGTCTTTTTTCTTATTAATTTGTAGGAGTTATTTTCATATCTGAATATGAGCCCATCGTCTGTCGTGCATGTTCTATATATCTTCTACTTGTCTTGCCCACTCCCTCCCGTTGTGATGTCTTTTCTTGAATAGACGCTCTTAATTTAAATGTACCAATTTCATCAATCCTTTCCGTTCTGGTTTGTGCTTGTGTCCTGTTTTTCAAAACCTTACCTTCCCCCAAGTTCATAAAGATTCTTAGCTTTGTCTTTTAGAAGTCTTACTGTTTTATCTTTATACTTAGATGTCAGTCTATCTGGAATTTATTTTTAATTATGATTTGTGATGGAAGCCAGGTTTCTACTTTTCCGTATAGATATCACATTGACCCAGGACCATTTATTACAATGACAGTCCTTTCTCTACAGCCCTCTGATGCCATCTTAGTTATGAATTAAGACTCCATATACATGAGGTTCTGTTTCAGGGCTCTCTATTCTGCCTCTATGGCCTACTTATCAATCTTTGCACCAATGTTACCTTGTCTTAATTACTATAGCTTTATCATAAGTCTTGATAGCTGATAAAGCAAATCTTCCCTACTGTTCCTCTTCAAAAATATTAAAGTATTTTAGCTATACTTGTCCTTTTTATTTCTTGCACATTATAGAATCAGCTTGTCTATTTCTGCACACACACACACACACACACACACACAGTTATGATTTTGATTGGGAGTGCGCCGAATCTATAAACCAATTTAGGGAAGAACTAATTCTTTAAATACTGCATCTTTCAATCCATGAACATGGTATGACCCTCGATGTGTTTATGTTTAAATTATTTTTAATTAGATGGATAATATATGGATACATTTTTATTAGAAATATAAAATTAGGGCGCCTAGGGGGCTCAGCTGGTTAAGCATCTAACTTCAGCTCAAATCATGATCTCACGGTTTGTGAGTTCAAGCCCCACATCGGACTCTCTGCTGATAGTACAGAGCCCACTTCAGAAACTCTATTCCCCTCTCTCTGTGCCCCTCTTCCGTGCTCTCTTTCTCCCTCAAAACTAAACATTTTTTAAAAAGAAACAAAATTAGAGGGGCGCCTGGGTGGCTCAGTTGGTTTAACATCCGACTCTTGATTTCAGCTCAGGTCATGATTCCAGGGTCATGAGACAGAGCCCTGCGTCTGGCTCTGCACTGAGGGTGGAGCCTGCTTAAGATTCTCTCTCTCTCTCTCTCTCTCTCTCTCTCTCTTTCTCTTTCTCTCTCTCTCTCCCTCTGCCCCTCTCCTCCACTCACACACGCTCTCTCTCAAATGAAACAGAAAAAGAAATATAAAATTAGAGATGAAACAAGTATTTCTTCCCTTTCCCAAAAGCAGCAGTTTCTTATATAAGCACTGTGTTTCTGTACCTCTATGCACGCGCGCATACGTACCAATTTTGGATGGGATCGTATTAATTTGCCACATGCTTTTTTAACTTAACAATATTATGTAGACATCTCTCTGTGTCAAAACAATTGAACCTAGGTCATTCTTTATAAGTACTGCCTGTAGCCAGAGACTATGTCCTAGTACAAGACTACAGACTGAACTCAGTGAGCATCCTAGAACGTGTTTTCTTAGATGTGTGTGTGTTCCTCTAGGAGATTTAACCCCATAAGCAAAGACACCCATTTGGATACTGCTGTAATTATTCAGAGCAGACGTAATGAGAGCCTGAACCAGGCAGGGGAAGGAGAAGAGAGATGAATTTCCTTTTCTAAAATAACATGTGCTTCCTCTTGAGGGTCTCCTGGGCCTCCCAAACCCCTGTCAGTCATGGGTCTTCCATAAATGGAAGATGTAGGGCACAGCAGAAGGGCAGGCAAGGGAGCCCAGGGGGAGAGCAGCAAAGAGTTAGGGGAAGGTGTCTGACCTGTCCATCAAAGCAACCACTGAACAGAAATGGGGTGAGATGAGACACCTGTCCTGGGCGGGGCCATATGCCGCCTGCTGCACACGCTGCCCTGAGCTTTGCAGCAACCCCGTGCTTAGACCGTGTGAGGAATCTTCGGCTGAGAGAGGTGCAGGGGTCTGTCTGGGCTCGCCTAGTGAGTCAGGGGCCACGCTGCGCTTCTGACCGAGGCCTGGCCGCAAAGCCCTGCGTGTGTGCGGTCTCCAGGCCGAGTCTCTTAGTTCACAACGTTGCCCAAGGACACCAGATGGGCAGACCTAGAGGAGCCAAGGCCTGGAACTCAACTGGGGCGGGTGCTGGGGAGACGGACTCAGGGCTGGCACCAGTCAGAGGGAGCCCGGCCAGAAGGCTGGACGGTGGCAGGTGACAAATGGTGTCTGGTGAGTCCCTGCTGTCTGGGAACCCTTCTCCAAGGAGCCAGTGGCCCACATGCAGCAGGTTGGAGGCAGCGGCTTGGAGCGAGGCCACATCCCCCGTCGGCACGGGGCCCAGGTGCGAGTTCAGGGCAGGGCTCTGCTTCCTGGAAACTTGGGAGCCTGGATGGGCCTAGGAGACCCAACTCTCACATAGAGGCCTCCACAGCCTCGGGAAGGCCACAGGCCACCAGGGCTTAGAAACCCCCACAGGCCTCACCTCCCTCCGCCCACCTCCTCCCCCTCAATGCGCTTTCCTGGCCTCACCTTTCCGGTCCCCCTTTTATATTTATATTTAAGAAATCCCCTTTTACAAACTTTTTATAAACAACAAGAGGGAATTTTTTAGTATAAAACAAACGCCATGAATAAAGCCCATTAACCTCCTATGCATACATAAGGGCAGACATTAATTCTTTTCCCAAATTGAGATTATACTCATCATCCTTATTAAGAAGATGCTTTGGGGCGCCTGGGTGGCGCAGTCGGTTAAGCGTCCGACTTCAGCCAGGTCACGATCTCGCGGTCCGGGAGTTCGAGCCCCGCGTCGGGCTCTGGGCTGATGGCTCAGAGCCTGGAGCCTGTTTCGGATTCTGTGTCTCCCTCTCTCTCTGCCCCTCCCCCATTCATGCTCTGTCTCTCTCTGTCGCAAAAATAAATAAACGTTGAAAAAAAATTTAAAAAAAAAAAAAAAAAAAAGAAGATGCTTTGATTGCTTCTCAATGTCCTGTGTAGTGTCCATGCCTCGGGGCATCTGGCAGGATTGCAACAGCTCTTGGGAACACGGACTCAAGTGCCAGCTGGCCTGGGTTTCAGAGCCTTTCTCTGCCACTCATTACTTTTGTGACAGAGCGAGTTCTGCACCTCTCTGGGCTAACAGGCTCGACGCGAGGCTCCGTGTGAGAACTAAATGGGGAGGAGGGGGCCTAACCTGGAACCCTGTCGATTCTCGGCGAGCACCTGATATTAGAATTATCATTACTCCTCGCCTAAAAACGGAGCCCAGCATCCTGGCCCCACCTCATTACCTAAGACTTTGTAGCTGGATCCCAACCCTGACCCTGAGTCTTTATCCGGGTCTCCTGGGCCTACCGTAGGTCTCTTCCTGCCCCCGCCCCCGGGCTGGTGGGGGTGCTGGGGCCTGGGCTCAGCTGCCGAGTAGCATTCAATGGGATTTCTGACATGAGTCCTTCCTCAGTGACATGAGTAAGGACAGGGGTTAGAAAAGGGGAAAAGGGGAAGGGAGAAGGCAGAGAAGTGGCTTGGATTTAGCCAGGCCCTAGAAACCCAGCCCCGGGTGCTTTCGAGTCTCTGCCTCACTGGGCTTCCTCACCTGGTGTGCGAGCCCCGGGTCCCTCCTCGGTGGCGTCACTGGGAGAGACGGTTGGCGTGACTGCTCTCCCATGGCCAGGAAGGGTGGAGACCAAATCATAACCACCCCTAGAAGGAGTTGCTCAGGCTCAAGGGCACCACTTGGGGTTCACTCTGTTTGTTGGCCTTGACGGGGACCCGCTGACTTCCAAGTGTGGACGCACGTGTGAGCTGGGACCCAGTTCTGAGCCCTGGAATCCACAGGAGGTGAACAGCTACCGGCGGGCCATGCAGAAGATGGCAGAGGACATCCTGTCGCTGCGGAAGCAGATCAGCATCCTGGAGGCAGAGAACCACACGCTGAGGAGCCAGCTAACCCAGGGGGAGGTGGAAGAGGAGCAGAACGACACCAACAAGAGCCGGAATCTGGGTGAGGGTGTCCGGGCCACCGAGAGCATCCAGCTGCCCCACCTGAGCCCAGGCTCTGAATTGTGGGTCTGGGTGGCGGGGAGCCTTTCCCAGGTGCACCTGCTCCTGGACACCGGCCGGGTCCTCTCTCCGGGATGGGAGACTCCAGCCCTGTCTCGAGCCCCAGGACTGAGAGACCCCCACCCCCCCCCCGCCCCGTCCCCAGCTGTGCTGAGCCAGGAGATGCGCCCTCCCTGAGCCAGCTCCCCCCAACACCCCCACACAGTGTCCATGAAGCAGAAACTGCTGCTGAGTGAGCTGGACATGAAGAAGCTGTGGGACAAAGTGCAGCATTTGCAGAATGAGCTGATTCGAGTGAGCTGAGGCTGGGGGACAGAGGGGAAGGGAGCTGGGGGGTGTCCAGAGAAGTACCCGCGAGCAGAAGGGAGAGGGGTGTGGAAGGAAGGGGGTGGTGCAGTTGGAGACCCAGCAGAGGGGCCAGCAGTAACCCCAGGCACTCCCTGCCCTCCCCCACCACCAGAAGAATGATCGAGAGAAGGAGCTACTCCTCCGGCACCAGGCTCAGCAGCCCCAGGCCGCGCTGCTGAAGCGGTACCAGGACAAGCTGCGGAAGACGAAACTGCTGGAGGAGACTGTGCGGCACCAGGAGGAGGCAGGTGTCAGAGGGCCCGGCCCATCGGGCGCCAGCCACAGACCAGAAGGGGCAGAGCCCCCAGGCGAGCCCAGCCTTTGTGCCCTGCCCTCCAGGTGATCGAGAAGATGGAGCGGGTGCTGGAGGCCAAGCTGCGGGACAGGAAGGAGCCCCTGCTCACCAGGCTGCAGGGAAAGCCCAGCGTGGGTGAGTCTTTTGTCCCGTCCCCCCGGAGGCCCTGCCTTCCTGGAGCATCCGCTTCCGGAGCAGAACTGGGACAAAGGATGCTACCCCCCCTACTGGCGCAGGCAGTGAGAGGAGGGCTCCCAAAGGTCCACTGGGCTCCCTTCTCCTGCCGGGGAGCCCCTCAGGACACATCAGGGCAGTGTGTGAACCAGGTTAGAGACGGACGTGCTCGGACCCACAGAGGGGAGGCACTGCAGACTGGGGTGAGCAGACAGGGGCTGCCCAAGAAGAGGGGCTTCCAGAACCCTCCAGATTACTTCCTCCTCTCCCCATGTCTTCAAAGAGTCTGCTCCTACAAAACAAACAATACTTGTTTGTTCTCTCCATTGATGTTAACCAAAGCCACCCAGGACTGCCAGTCTGACAGGGCTCTGGCGGGCAGGGGACAGCCAGCTCACCCCATATCAGCCCAGCCCAGGCAGAGGAGTTCCCTGAGCCATCTGTACAGCCTCACCGGGAACCCCTGCGTGCCCAGCCCTGTGCTCAGCCTTCACTGCATGGGGATGTCGGGCGGTGCATTCCAGAAGGCCTTTGGAAAAGAATGAAAGATGAGACTGCCTTTCAGGAACCCTGAGGTCATCCCAGAGTGGGAGAAGAGGGAAGGCAACCCAGGGAGGGCGGAGGACCAGGGAGTGACAATGCCAAGAGCAGAGAAGGGAGGAAAGAGAGAGGTGAAAAGCTAAAATAGACCCAGGACAAATGGCAGGGGAGTGGTTATGGAGAACACTGTGGTCAGGTTATGAAGAGCCCACAAGGAGGGCCTGAGGCGTGTGGATCTGATTCTACCGGGCAGGGAGCCGGTGAGCGCTTGGGAACAGAGGAAGGACAGAATGGAGCAAGATGCCGGGGCGGATCAGGCAGGGGACACGAGGGCAGGAGAGCCCAGCTCACGAACATCTGTGGCCACGTCTGCAGCCTTCCCTGTGCTCTCAGCCTCTGGCCTTCCCCCGGGGCCCGCAAGAGAGAACCTGCCCGTCGACCTGTACTCCGCGCTGCTGGCAGAAAACTCCAGGCTGCGGGCAGAGCTGGATAAGAACCGCCACCAGTCGGCCCCCATCATCCTGCAGCAGCAGGCCCTGCCGGTAAGAGCTGCCGGCACAGGCTTGGCCTGGGCCTGCCCCAGCAGGCGCTCGGAGATCACTCACAGCGCAATCCAAGTTGAAGACCGAGACCAGGAACTGGGCTTCCCAGGGTCTCCAACGTTCCTGGCGTCTCCTGGAGCGCCAGCTCTCGGGCCTGCCCCTTTGCTCCCAGGGACACACATGGGTCTGAAGGCGCCACTTTTGCCCTCATTTAGCAGCCCAAGATGGCCCTTGACCTTTGATTCCTGACCCCTTTTGCTGGCCTGCCCTCGGACTCCACACAAGCCTCTCTGAGCTCCGTCCCGGAGCATTTCCTGGGATTGGTACAGCCTTGGAGAGCCCTTTTCCCCCAACCCAGGTGGACCCCGGGGAGTTGGGAGCAGGAGGAGACCTGGCAGAGAGACTGCAGGAGACAGATGGCCCAGGCCACTCCAAGGGCACAGAGACCCTGCCCGTACAGGTGGGTGCCCCCGGCCCCAGAAATGCCCCAGCCCCATTCCGTCTCCAAGGCTGCTGCAGGTGCCCCTGCCTCATGCAAACCCAAAGACGAGACATTTGGAACTCCAGCAAGGGGTGGCCAGGGGACACAGGAGAGTTTTTCTCTTCATCCCAAGACTTTCGGGAGGTGAGTTCTGTTTGAAAGCACACCCGATGCACGGACATCCAGGTGAAGTGCAGGGGGATAAGGGAACCCTTGCTTCACAGATGCTTCACTTTACAAGATTCCCCGTTCGAGATTCCTTTCTGGGCACCGACAGGCGCCACCTAGTGCATTTTACGTTTAGAGATGGATGTCCGGAAACTCCATGTAACCAAAATCTTTGGGGAGAATAGCTGTGAAAAAAAGCACACACCGTATCAGGTCAACTTTGAGACGAGGGTTTGGCCCTGGGTCTCAGGCTCTGAAGAGTTGAGTCTGGAACTCAGACCTGGCTGGTTTCTCCCTCAGTATCTCATGGCCTCCTGAGCCCACACGGCCGCCATCCCCAGCTGGAGCCATATGTGCGTTTCTGCTTTGCCCACAGGATCTCCTTGGCAATACTGCAGACAAGTTCAACCTTCTGGCCAAGCTGGAACGAGCTCAGAGCCGGATCCTATCCCTGGAAAGCCAGGTGGGTGAGGTGCAGGTGTCAGTCAGGCTGGGCGGGTTCACCTCTCAGCCTATGACCAGGGTCAGGGTCAAAGAGTGACCAAGGTTGTGGCTCAGTCTATGACCAGAGTCAAGGATCAGTGTGGACTGAGGGTCAGGGCTCAGTATGTGGTTGGAACTCAGAGAAGGTCCTTCTGTGTCTTAGACCCCTCCCCCGCCACCCTGCCACGCCTGCTGTGTCCGGAAGGTAGCAGGTCCACATTGCCCAGGGTTTTGCTCACTGCCCGGAGAGGAGGCTCAGGCTCTGGATGTCCTGGATCACAGGGATGGGCCCTGCTGCCCAGCAGTTCCCCATCTGTCCCTCTCCGTGTCCACAGTTAGAGGACTCGGCTCGACGCTGGGGACGAGAGAAGCAGGACTTGGCCACAAGGCTGCAGGAGCAAGAGTACGGCTTGGGGCAACCCTCAAACTCCATCATCGCTGACCTGCCTGTGAGTGAGCCCTCTGGACGAGCTCCTTGGGGGTCAGGCACTGGGGCTGGCAGCCACTCCCCACCCCAGTCCCGAGTCACCCGGCCTTGAGAAGAACTACACAGGGGACCAGCTACCCACTGGAAGTCTGTTTCTGCTCTGTTACCACCAGAAGCCCTCGCCTGGTCTCGATGTCCCACCTAAGGCATCGCTGAGATGCCCCACGGGTGGTGGTGAGAATCAAGGGGTGATGGCCGCGGGTGGGAGTTGTCCAGGCATTTCTGGACTGCTCTGGCACTGGCTGTCCTTTAGCATGGGCAGAGTAGCTGCGGCCCCCACCCAGCCCCTTAGCACCTGAGGTCCTCCCAGGAGCTCACCTTCTCGGGCAACTGCAGTGCCGCACCCCTGCCAGGGAGGGGAGCAACGTTGCCAGAGAGAAACACTGGCGGCGTCCTGAGCGCACATGGGCCTGTTCACAGCTGCCCTTCAAGCTCAGCCCCAGGCTCCCAGGTCCCCCAGAGCAACACCCCTGAAGGCTCCTGCCCTTGAGCCATCAGTGTTCTGCACATCTCCAGGCTCCCGGAAAGGCCGGAAGAGGATGGGAGGTTGGGGCGTGGGGGCGGGACACTGACAGAGAACACAGGGCTACCTTGGCAAAGTCACCTGCTGAGACCTGGGGGCTCTTGGAGAAATCGAGTTTGACTTGCTGTGGTTAAATAGCTGTGGGAACCTTTGCGAAGTCGTGGCCCACTAGGTTTTGGATCCTCTGAGGCATGGCTTGCCAAGATGCACTTTAATGGGTCATCCCCCGCCCCCAGCGGCAGGGGCGTGCTCACCTCACTTTGCTCTGCACACCACAGCACTACTCGGCCCTCTCCAAGGACAGCAGGAGACCCTCAAAGCTGGACCCCTTGACGCCCAGCTCAGAGACCAAGCTCAACAAGCCCTCGAACTCCCAGAAGACCTGAGTCTTAGCAGACCTGCGTGCCGGAGCAGACCTCCCTCTCTGTGTGCTGGGGAGTCTCATTCCACCCCCCCAAATGACTCCATTAAATGCTGTAAGTCCATGAGCATTAGTCTCTTTTCTGGGGTAGGGCAGCCTAGGGGGCCCAGCTTCCTCCTTCCAGACCCCACTCTGGGCCCGGTCCCTCTGCTGCAGCCTTATAGCCTCCTGCCTGTCCCAGAAGCTACCATTTTAGGAGAGCCAAAGGCCATAGTGGACCCAGGAGGGTGGGGGAGAAGAGGCCTCCCAAAGCAGGAGCCAGGGAGACAAGCCCCTTCCAGAACTCCAGAAGAAATGAGGCCACCTGAGGCCAGCTCTGTTGGAAGATGTGAGGGAGGCTGGGAGTTTCCACTTGCCCCTAAACATCTCATATCTGAAATCCCTTCTTTCAAGTTCGATTGATCAGTTTCTTGGGAAGGGAAAGACTTAAAGCCTGACTGTGGCAATCAGTTACGTGTTAGTGTGAAATAGTCCGTTAACCAGGGCCAGGCTGAGTGGGCAATGTTGTGTCCATATATAGCCAGGGACAGGAAAGCAGATGGGGCTAGGGGAAGGAACCCTCTGCTGAGAGTCGGGAGGCCCGGATTCTAGTTATAAACATGCTGTGCGACCTTGAGTGACCCAAGCAACCTCTCTGGGCTTCCATTTCCCCATCTGTCCCATGCAGAGCTTGACTTCTTTGATGGTAGTGCCCTTTCCAGCCCTACCGTTTCTGAGTCAAAGACAACTGGGGCCCAGAGAAGTGAAAGGAAGCAAGAAAGAGAGAGAAAGCCAACAAGAAAGATGATTCTATGGTAGGAAAAAGTAGAAAGGCTCCAAAAGTGGACTCAGAACCTTCAGATGCTGGTAGAAGAGACCAGGGCAGCAGGGCCGCTGTCCTGGGCGGGACTAGCTCCCCTGTCTGCCTGCAGAACTTAGACTTGGCTAGCAGAGGGTCAGGAGGGACCAGGCACCTGGTCAGGAGTTATAGAACTCAGAGAGGGTAAGGGGGCCAAAACTGGGACCAGTGTCAGGCAGTCCAAATAATGCACCAAAGGCCCAGCCACAGTCTTCCTGCCTACTGCCCAGAGAAAGACCAGGTGGGGTAAAGCAAACATACTGGCCTCTTATTCCCTAGATTGGCCACCTCACACCAGACCCTCACTCAGGCTTCAGCCCCGGACATGCCCCAGAACTCTAGCTGACCTTGGCAGGAAGTCCTCATGACCCCATAGGGAACTCCCACCCTGAGTTCAGCCAGTCAGAGGTCTACAGGAACCTCATTCCTGATAGGTGGGCCTGCCCGGAAGTCTGTTCTCAGACCACCCTGTTCCCTCAACAGAAGCCGGGTCCTTTGTCCCTCTGCCCGCCGCTCCAGGAGCTCCCCGCACAGTGGCAATAGCCCGCCACCTGCTCTGCCTTGCCCCCAGCCCCAGGCAGCAAGGGGGTTAATCCTACTGGCTCCTGAGCAGGTGGGTCCCAGTAGAATTGGCTTCAAGGGCAGCTGCCCTGGGTGCCCCATTCGTGCCCAGATCCCGTTGCTGACCCAGGTCAGGGAGCATCGTCACAGGAGCGATAGATCACTCGGGGGTCGGACGGAAATGAGAACACTTCACACGGTTCGGTCATTTATTGCCTTCATGGGTCAGGAAAAGAAGGGGAAGAGGTGGGAGAAAGAGGGGTGCCCTGGCCAACTTTCTCCTCCCAGAGCTGGCCCAAAAGGAGCAGGGGAGGGGGGCTGAGGACTGAAGAGCAGAACCGCCATGGGCCCCACCCCGACCTTCCTCCAGCACCCCTGCTGGCCTGAGAGGTGGGAGAGGCAGCGTCCACCCTCTCTAATCACACCTGGGGTGGGTCCTGGCTGTAGGGCCTGAAGGTGAGGAGGATGGGCTTGTCGGGCATCAGGATGAGGTTGAATATGGTGCCCACATCACTGAGATGTTGCATTTCAACTCTGAAGTTCTCCAGAATCTGAGAAAGAGGGGTGGTGGGCTTAGGGGAGAGGTGGGGAGGGGCTGTCTCCCTCAGGACCAGGCTCATTCACCTGTAGGTGTCACCTGTCGTGAGTGACTGGAGGAACTCACCGCCAGCTCCTGTTTGGCCCTGCACAGCGCCTGAAAATGCACGCCTAGTGCCTCGTCCCCTCGATCAGCCTTATAGCTTCAACGAAACCTTGTCCCCCCCACCCCCTTACCCGTCCCATCCCGCTTGGGGGGGAACAGATGGCCAGGGGACACCGATGGGCCATAAGAAGATTAGCCCGAAACTGTCAGGGAGGAGGAAGGCAAATAATGGGAGACAGATGTCCCCAGCCCTGTACTCTCTGGGCTCCGGGCAGAGATGAGAGTAGGAGGGTCACTGCCTTCATTAGGGCCATGGCCAGCCCAGGGTGGCCAGATGCCCCCGGCCGGACTCACATGGATGAGGAAGAGGGTCATCTCGAGCTCAGCGATCCGCCGGCCCACACACTGCCGCACACCCCAGCCAAAGCCCAGGTTCCGGAAGTGGATGAGTTCCTTGTCTTTACTCAGCCATCGGGTTGGGTCAAACTTGCCCGGATTGAGGAAGAAGGTGGGGTCTTGGCCCAAGGCATAGGTGGACACCTGCACCAATGTCTGGGGACAAGGTGGGCAGAGGCCTGAGAGGCTTCATCTACTCCCAGCCGGGAGCATTAACTCAGCTTCCCCACCCCCGCTCCCCAGCCAGGCTGCCCAGTGTTCCAGCACGGGACCCCGCCCACCGTGTGACGTTGAAAAAGTTCCCACCCCTCCCTGAGCCTCACCCATCAGATGGGCAGGACTGAAGACTCAAGGCCAGGGATGGCTCAAGGGATTGTCCAAGCCCTTTCCTCAACCCCAGAGGGCTCCCGAGACCCAGTGGGGCCTCCCTCCTAACCCTGGGCTCCAGCAACATTCCAGGGACCATCACCCACTATGCCCAGTACTCCTGCCCTTCATTCCTACTTGGACTGCTGCACCAGCCAGCTCCAGGAAGAAAGAGGGGACAGAAACCCTCGTCGCCACCCATCTGTGTGCAACTGCAGTCTGTCCCCAGCCTCCTCTGTCTGACTGGCAGAGCCGGCAGCCCCCCTCTGCTGCACCCACCTTGGCGGGGATCATGTAATTTCGAAGAACCAAGTCATTTTCAAGGTATCTCTGCAGGGTCACGGAGATGGGGTGGAGTCTGCCGGAGGAAGGCATTCAGAAGCTGATGCCCCAGGGCACCCGGGTGGCTCAGTCAGTTAAGCGTCCAACTCTTGATTTCGGCTCAGGTCACGATCTCACGGTTCATGACTTCGAACCCCACGTCGGGCTCCATGCTGTCAGCTGTCAGCGCGGAGCCTGCTTGGGATCTCCCTCTCGCTCTCTGCCCCTCCCCCGCTTGTGCTCATTCTCTCTCTCTCTCTCTCTCAAAATAAATAAATAAACTTTAAAACAACAGAAAAGGAAGCCGATGCCCTGAGGCCTGGACACAGCCTGTGCACCCAGCAAGGCATCTCAGCCCAGTGCCCCGGGGGGATCTGGGGACGGACCGTATTCTTCTCTCCTCCCTCGCCATTCCCAGCTGTCTCCCCGGACTTCTCACTTCGTACCAACGCCCTCCCTTCGGCCCTGCCCAGGGATGTGGGGGATGAGGTGGGTGGGCCTGGGAGGGTTGGGCTTGCCTCAGTGTCTCCTTGATGCTGGCTTTGAGGAGCGGGACGTGCTGCAACATCATGCTGATGTCTCCCTGGGCCTGGTGCCGGGCAGCCCGGACCTCCTCCCGCAGCATCTCCTGCACCTTCAGGCTGCGTGCCATCTCGTACAAGTGCCACTGCAGTGTCATGGACGTCTGGCAGAGAGTGTGCGGTGTGGAAGACAAGGAGGACCCGTCACTCCTGAGGCATCTAAACCCATGCTAAATTCTCACTTCCAAGGATCTTTGCCCACTCTCATCCCTGCATCCAGAGGCCACCGTCCACGAAAGCAAAACACAGTTTGACAGGCAAACGTCCAAAGAGCCTGCCTCACCCCCCAGGCAGGAATGTTTGGGGCAGCATTTGTCCCTGCCCTTGTCCCCGATGTCACCAGCGCCCACCTGTTTCCCCAGCCAGCAGAGTCACCCATACAGCTGGTGCCTTCTTCCAGAGGACTCCAAAGGCCTTTGGAAGCCAAATCCTACTACTCTAAGGGCTGTACTCCCCAATGACTGCCATCCCACCCCTCTCCCGTTAGACCTTCCCCAAACATTAGTCCTTGCCTGTGGGAACAGAAAAGAAAGTGAGGCCCAAAGATACTGAAACCAGAGCCACCAGACCCGTTTTCCATCCGTGTTTCAATGAGCAATGCAGTCTATTCTGGGATGGACCAGCCCATCTCAGTATTAGCCGGAGGCAGTGACCAGTAGCCCTTCACTGAAGCGTGAGTGACACTCGTCAAGCCCCACAGTCCAAGATTCTTCACGGGGCGGGGGGGGACCCCAGGCTGAAACAGCCCTCCCTCCTGGGGCCAGGACATGCTGCTGTCTGACCAAGGGTCATATTTTGGTCTCCTCCTTCCTCCCAGCAGGAGCACTCCGGAAAAAATGTCATGAGGCCACTTCCCAGCTCCAAATCCTTACCTGGCCCCAGAAGCTTTTGCCTGACCCGTGAGGCTCCCCCCAACACTAGCCTACCGCTCCCAGGCCCCCTGCCCCCTAATGTTCTAGCTACACACAGCTCCTGAAGCCCAGAAATCTTCCGCATGCTGTTTGCTCATTCTAGAATTACCGCCCCCACCCCCGCCGCCCCCTGCCAAACCTAGGAGGCAACGATGTACTCCTTTAAGGCTCAGATCAAATGTGTGGAATGGTCTTATCACCTCCAAGGCCTGACACAAACTAGGTACTTGGGAGATATTGAATACGATAGTCAACTAAGTTACCAACTGTGTGACCTTAAGTTACTTAACCTCTCTGTGCGCCAGTTTCCTCATCTAAAACAGAGGGATAATAGTAACATACCTCATAGTGTTGTTTGTGAATACTAAATGAGTTAATACATGTGAAAAGCTTAGGACCCTGCCTGCCATCTAGGACAGGCTTAATTTTTAAATTTTTTTTAATACTTATTTTATTTTATTATTTTATTTTTTATTTTAAATTTTTTCAACGTTTATTTATTTTTGGGACAGAGAGAGACAGAGAATGAACGGGGGAGGAGCAGAGAGAGAGGGAGACACAGAATCGGAAACAGGCTCCAGGCTCTGAGCCATCAGCCCAGAGCCTGACGCGGGGCTGGAACTCACGGACCGTGAGATCGTGACCCGGCTGAAGTCGGACGCTTAACCAACTGCGCCACCCAGGCACCCCAATACTTATTTTATTTTTGAGAGAGAGAAAGAGACAGAGCATGAGCTGGGGAGGGGAGGGGCAGAGAGAGGGGGAGACGGAATCCGAAACAGGCTCCGGGCTCTGAGCTGCCAGCACGGAGTCCTACGTGGGGCTCGAACTCACTGACTGAGATCATGACCTGAGCTGAAGTGGGACGCTCAACCGACTGCGCCACCCAGGCGCCCCTAGGACAGGCTTAAAAAATGTTACCCAAAAATAGGTGAGCGGTTTTGTCTTCTACATAACTGACGATGAACTAGGTTTAAAATATGCTCAAAGGCTCGGCTGCATCCTGTCCCAGAGACCAACAATCCGCTGTTAGAGCCCAATAGAAATCCGATACGAGGAAAGAAAGTTACTAACGCGAGGGCTTTGGCACGCGTCTCCCTAGTCCTGAAATTTCTGCTTCTCCCTCCTCCCAGCAGCAGCCTTCAAGACACAAGCTGAATGTCGGCTCCTCTATGGGGCGCTGTCCCTGTCCTACAAGGCCACCGTTTTCTCTCCCTCCTCTGGGCACCGTCAGTACTCGGCACATGCCTGGTCGGCCGACCCTACAACACGGCGTGGTGGTCATCGGCGCCCATGCAGCCTCCTCGTCGTGGGCTGCCCCGCGTCCCCGCCAAGTTCACAGGCTGAAGTCCTGACCCCCCAGTACCTCACCGTGGGACACTGAGGGCCATGGAGCCTTTCAAGAGCAAATTATGGTGAAATGAGGTCACGTGGGTGGGGCCTAATCTAACAGGACTGCTGTGCTTCTAAGAGGAGGAGGTTAGGACACAGACACACGTGCGCATGCGTGCACAGACCCTGTGAAGACACAGGGAGAGGACGGCTATCTACAAGCCAAGTAGAGGCCACAGAAGAAACCAACCTAGCCACCTGGCTCTTGAACTTCTAGCTCCAACTGTGAGAAGATAAATTTCTGTGTTTTAGGCCACCCGGTCTGTGGTACTTTGTTCTAACAGCCCCGGCACGCTGATATGCCCTTCCTTCCCGGGCCCTTTGGGACATTTGGGGTCTATAGCATCCATCTTTACGGTCTCGATGCCTGAATCACAACTAACACTCCATAAACACTAAATAATGAGCCCTCACTATCACAGCGGCCTGGGAAGGTTCAAGATAGTGGTAAAAGGGACCGCACACAGGCCAGAGACATGTTGACAGTCAAGAGAAGTTTCTGGGGTATTGAACCGCCTGTGGAGAGGGCCTGAGGGAGACACCACAGAGCATGCCTCCAGACACAGGGGGGCACCATGGGGGACTGACGTCTGGAAGGGGGAGGATGTTCTACTGGCTCCCAGATCTTCTGTGGTCCTGCCTGCCTTCCTGAATCGAGCAAGCTGTGTCCTCCACCTTTGATTGGAGCACCCCTCCCTCCCTCAAGGGCTCCAGGCGCAACCTGGGCCCGCCACCTATGCCTGGGTGCTCCGTTCTCACAGGCCAAGAAAACCTGGCAGATCAGCCTCAAGTTATGCACCATGGGTGACCATGTGACCTGGCCCTTCCTCATCCTAGAGGATTAGGATTTAAGAAATGCAACCGGAGAAAGGGAGGCCCACCCCACATGGCTGGGGTTTCAGGCAACGAGGCGGACTGGTGGGGAAGGGGCATGGGGCACAGGAAGGGACAGGATGTGCCTTCGGCCACCTCACCGTGTCCACACCCCCTGCCAACATCTCTGTTATGTTGGCCTTGACATCCTCAAAGAGCAGCTTGTGACTTCTTAGGAGGCGTTGGAGGATGCAGGGGTAATTGTTGAAATCTCTCTTGTGCCTCAGGTCCCAGTAGAAGTTCTGGGTGTATGCCTCCGCTGTGCAGGAGGAGAAAGGAAGAGTGAGCTCTCTGCAGGTGGGAGGGCAGGGGAGGGCAGGCACCAAGGGCCTGCGGGTTCAAGAGCCCAGCTAGCTCGGCTGCCACTTTACTGAGCACACACTCTCTGCTCAGCCCTTCATATCCATTTAATTCTTGACCACAGCTCCAGGGAGGGAGGTGAGATCATGCCCATTTTACAGATTAGGAAACAGAAGCCCTAAAGGGGAGTGGCTTGCCCAAGGTCACGAGAGTGTCGGGGGTTGGGGGGCAGAGCTGGGATATGGTTCTAGGTCTGAGGTCAACACCACACCCCCATCTGCCTTCTCCACCCTACCTTACCAATCTCGCTCACCAAAGTCCTAATCTGTCACCAAGCACAGCTGTGTCTGGAGCACCAGTCCTTAACCCTCGGGAGATCCTGGGCTCTTGGGAAGAATATGATGAATGTCTTTGATCCTCTTTCTAACCATCTCCAACAGCCAGCCTTTAGGCCACCATGGACAGGAGTTCCGGGGCCTTCCTGCCTCCTCTCCCTGCCCACCAGAGAGCAGAGATTTCTTACCTTTCCCCGCCCCCCCCCCACCCGCCCCATCCCAGGCCTGGGTTTCCCACCCTCTGGGGTAGACAGGGCTCTCCTGGCCCCCAGACGTGGCTAATCAGCCTTCACCTTTATTGAAAATCACATCCCACGCAGCCACATGGTCCCTCCAGGTCTTGGTCTTGAATAGACGGAACAGGTCTGGGGGGAAGCTGAGCATGGGGACACTGGTGTGGAACATCTGGTAGACAGCGTCGATGAACCGCTGGGCGTCAGGGTCCACCACCTCCTCCAGCATCCCCAGGCGCTCCCCGAACATGACGTTGGTGATGGCTGCAGGGGGAGGCAGAAAAGCCCCTTTCAACCTGGCCATCTGAGGGCGTCAGCCCCCAGGAACCCCACCCCCGCCAACCCAGAGGATCTCCTGCACCCAACCTCAGGCTCCTTCAGTAAAGAAACTGAGGCCTGAGTCCTAAACAGTGGAAATGGCAGGACTGAGGGAAAGCTACCCTCTGGGAGCCACTCGGGTCCTTCAGAGGGGCGAGTGGAAGACCCTGCAAAGGGTGGCAGGAAGCAGTCTCCAGCAGGGAAAGTGCCCAGGCGGGGCTGCAACTGCGCCTCCCACCCTCCAACAGCACCCCAAGCAGCCTCTGGGCTTTCCTCCTGGGAAGGGAGATCAATTTCTCATCTGGAAGTGACCAAATTGGCTATCTCCCAAAACAGGCCATATGGGAAAGTGGATTGGCCATCCAAGACCCACTCTGGCTGGACCTAAAAACTCCCAACCGCCCCAAGTGTTTCCTGCCTACTTGGTCAGGAATTTGAATGTTGACTTCATACCAAACTCTGGACACCCCGAATCTCCTGCAGTGATCAGATGATCACCATCAAGCCACAGGCCTTTGCATGCACCATTTCCTCTTCCCATACTGCCTGACTCCTTACTCCATCTATAAAACTCCTACATATCCTCAACTACCCCATTTAGATTAACCACCCAACTGTCCCTTCCTCTCCCAGACCTCGAAGGTCAGTGTCCCAGGAGAGAGAGAGAGGTAGAGGATGAGTCCAGCAGTTCATCCCAGAAGCCAATCCCAATGCTTCTTCAGGATCTGTGCTGGGTCTCAAGGTAGGAGGCTGGGTTCTCCCACCCACAGGACCACTGCCAGGCAGAAACAGTCTCCTTACACTCAAAGGCAAAGCGAAACAGGTTGTCGCTGATGTCCCCTGAGAACTTTCCGGAGCCCTGCAGCTTGATGCGCCTGTGCAGGACTTTCACAAAGTCCTGAGACACTGGGTCCAGCAGGGGGATGAAGTTCTTTATGGCCTCTGGAGACATCACCTCCTGGTTCAGGGCCAGTCGGTCTTTCTTCCAAGCTCCTGACTTCCTGAGAAAACACAGGCCCTCAGGCCCTGATGGTCACAAACCCCAGGCCTGGCAGACACAGAGGGGGCTGACTCAACTTTCCCAGGAGGCCGAGCCACAGCTCAGAGCCCGGCACTCACTTCCACCTCCATCACTCTGGGCCTCCCATCTCCCAGCTTCTGCCTGGCATGGAGGCAGGAAGAAAGAGGGTAGGGAGAACAAAACCCCGACCTCCCCCCCACTGCCTCTACCCCACTGCTGCTGTGGCCAAGAACTCCTATTCTTAGAACCTCAAAGTAACTTTCAAATCCTCTAGTGTTTGCCTCAAAGGCACACATGCCCTTCCTCTTGGCTGATGCTCACCTCCTGCCATTCAAGTGCCCCTCGACTTCACCTTTTCTGGCCCCTGCATAGACACAACTGGCCAATCTCTCCTCCTCTGCACCCCCGATATCTCCCACCAGCGCCATTGGTGGGGGATCTCAGGTGCCCTGAATTGGGTTAATGATAGACCTCAGCTTACGGCCCATACTTGCAAAGAGATCCACACAAAGCCCTCTTTGTAGTTTGAGGGCTTCGCTTGTTTATAAGGATATTATTACAAACTCACCAGGCAACACGAAAACTAGGAACTTGACAGTAACTTACATAGGCCGACCTGGTCCTCCCACTTCCTGCCTCCCTGGCCAAGGGGACCACCCTGACTCCTCTGCTTGTTTTTGTATATAGTTTGATCTATAATTATCCTAAAAATGTATACCTGATGAATGGATAAAGATGTGGTATATATTTACAATAGAGTATTACTCAGCAATCAAAAAGAATGAAATCTTGCCATTTGCAACTATGTGGATGGAACTAGCAGGTATTAGGTTAAGCTAAATTAGTCAGAGAAAAGACAGATATCATATGACCTCACTCATATGAGGAATCTAAGGTACAAAATAGATGAACATAAGGGAAGGGAAGCAAAAATAATATAAAAACAAGGAGGGAGACAAAACATAAGAGGCTCTTAAATATAGAGAACAAACTAAGGGCTGCTAAGGGGTTGTGGGGAGGGGGATGGGCTAAAATGGGTAAGGGGCATTACGGAAGACACTTGCTGGGATGAGCACTGGGTGTCATACATAGGGGATGAATCACTAGAATCTACTCCTGAAACCATTATTGCACTATATGCTAACTAACTTGGATGTAAATTAAAAAATAAATAAATAAATTTTAAAAAGGGCAGTGCCTGGGTGGCCCAGTCAGTGGAGCATCAGACTTCAGCTCAGGTCACGATCTCACAGTTCATGGGTTCGAGCCCCACATCGGACTCTGTGCTGACAGCTCAGAGCCTGGAGCCTACTTCGGATTCTGTGTCTCCCTTTCTCTGCCCCTCCCCTGCTCACGCTCTGTCTCTGTCTCTCAAAAATAAATAAATGTTAATAACTATAATAATAATAATAAATGTATACTTGTTTTCAGCTTTTTAAAAAAAGTTTTTAATATTTATTTTTAAGGGAGAGAGAGACAGAGTACAAGCCGGGGAGGAGCAGAGAGAGAGGGAGACACAGCATCTGAAGCGGGTTCCAGGCTCTGAGCTGTCAGCACAAAGCCCGAGGTGGGGCTCGAACTCACAGGCCACAAGATCTTGACCTGAGCCAAAGTCGGTGCTTAACCAACTAAGCCACCCGAGTGCCCCCGTTTTTAACTTTTTTAAAGAACTGTCATGACTTGCTTTTTTCCCTCAGTTTTACACTTCTAAGTATCATCTGGATGGTTGCGGGTCACTGAGTCCATTCACTTTGACTGGCGTGTGCCACCACTCACTCATTCTCGCTCCTGTCGGGCATTTAGGTGGTTTCCTGGGCTTTGCCTTATGAACAGCCCTGCTCAACCACTCTAGCTCACGTCCCCTGGGGACCCATTCTTTGGCGTCTATCCCTGAGCGCAGACCTGCTGTCTTGTAGGTGTGTGAACACTCAGCCACAGGAGGCGATGCCCAACCGTTTTCCAAAGTGGCGGCACCAGCTTTCACTCCCGCGAGCAAGCCACGAGACTCTCATCTCTCTGTATCCTCAGCAACACTTGACATGGTCACATGCCAACGTTTGATGAGCGATTTGGTGGACAACTGTGTCCGTTACACTTACATACACCGACTTGTCCGTGATTCTCACTGCCCCTTTAGACTCACGGTGGCGGGGCCCTGCCCTCCTTGTCACTGTACCCCAGAGCCTGGCACACAGCAGGTGCTCAGAAAGATGGGTCTTGGGGCGCCTGGGTGGCTTGGTCAGTTAAGTGTCTGACTTCGGCTCAGGTCGTGATCTCACGGTCCGTGGGTTCGAGCCCCGCGTGGGGCTCTGTGCTGACCGCTCAGAGCCTGGAGCCTGTTTCAGATTCTGTGTCTCCCTCTCTCTCTGACCCTCCCCTGTTCATGCTGTCTCTCTCTGTCTCAAAAATAAATAAACGTTAAAAAAAAATTTTTTTTTTTTTTTAAAAAGATGGGTCTTAAAGCATGAACCAATAAATGAGAACTGTTCTAGATCTTTATTTACTCATTACAATCTTCAGCCTGAGCACTTCCCTGAAGGCTGGCAGAGCAGTTCACCATCAGCGGCTTTATGGTGACAGGAAGATGCCAGGGATTTGCCCAGAGGCCCCATGCCACAGCTGCCCATCATCTCCCACCAGCTCCCCGGAGATGGCCCAGGACTCACTTCAACAGGACGCCGAGGGGTCTCTGGCAATGCTGGTGATAGGCCACCCACGGTGGGATGGAAAATCGTTCTGGAGTGGGACCCTCGAACTTAAAGAGAAGGGCCACATCTTCAGGGTCGATGATATAAACCGACTCCATGCTGCCCAGCTTCTCCCTGGGGGAACAGAGGAGACGAGCTAGGGTGGGTTCCCGGAGAGCCATGCAGACTCGGGGCAATCAGGACGGGGCCCAGCTCACATATAACTGCCTCGTGGCCAAGACTGCAGAGCAAACAGTCCTGGGAGTGGACCCCGATCCCACAGCACTCCTTGCTGTGTGACCCGAGGCAAGGCGCTCACCCCTTCTGAGTCCATTTCCTTCTTTATAAAATGGAGATACAGTACCTGTCTCACAGGGTTGCTGACGGACAAGATGATACAGTCTATGGAAGTGACTCCAGTCAGGCATTGGATAAGTGACAGCTTTATGTTCCTCTTGCCATCACGGTAGCTGCTGCCTGGCCCCAGGACGAGCCTGCCCCCACTCAGGGTCTACCGTGGACCATCAGATCCTCGCTCCCACGCCCTTCTTCCTGGGCATCCAAAGCCTCAGCACCCTCCCTGCCTCGCACCCACCGCAGAGCTCAGAAACAGCGTGGTCCTGTCACTACTGGAGGGACTCGGTGTAGCTTTCTAGGTAGTCCATAGGCCCGGCCAGCCAGTCCCTTCTAGGCTCTAGGATTGCAATTCTGGGAGTAGCCACCCTGCCTCTCCTCAGACTCCAACAAAGCACTTTGTCTCTATTCAAACAAAACCCTGGTAAAATATCAGGCCTCGGGCATAGATACCTGTCACAAAGCACTTTACAGTCTCTATTAAAACACCACCACAGGGGCGCCTGGGTGGCTCAGTCGGTTCAAGCGTCCGACTTCGGCTCAGGTCATGATCTCGCGGTCCGTGAGTTCGAGCCCCGTGTAGGGCTCTGTGCTGACCGCTCAGAGCCTGGAGCCTGTTTCAGATTCTGTGTCTCCCTCTCTCTCTGACCCTCCCCCATTCATGCTCTGTCTCTCTCTGTCTCAAAAATAAATAAATGTTAAAAAAAAATTGAAAAAAAAATAAATAAAACACCACCACAAAAGACTCTTAAAGATAGAGAACTGAGGGTTGATGGGGGAGGGGCATGGGCTAGACGGGTGATGGGCATTAAGGGGGGCACTTGGGATGAGCACTGGGTGTTCTACGTACGTGATGAACCCCTCAAGTCTACTCCTGAAACCAATATTGCACTGCGTGCTAACTAACATTTAAGTAAAAAATTGAAAAACATAAACCACGACTGTGGGGAAACAACAGAAAAGTCCACTTCTTACTTGCATCTGCCTTTTGCCTAAGAAACTTAATTCAAGATACCCTATAAGACAACATATAAAAACACACAGGTCCCAGCCAAGTTCTCTCCCCTCCCCCTTCCTCAAAGAGATGGGGGGGAGGGGGGAGGAGGGGAAGAAAGAGGAAGAGGGGAGAGGGAGCGGTCCCTCATTAACCACTGACCCATTGCACCCCAGCCTACCTTCCCAGGTCCCCTTGGGCTTTGTCTGTGGCCTCCCAGAAAATCCCCTCCGTGTTTTTCCGAGTGACCTCACACCACCAGCCCCATTCCCCCCCCCCCCCCCCCCCCCCCAGCTCAGCAAAATCCTTGAACTGCCATTGTTATCAATTCCAACTCTGGGAATCTAGCCCGAGGCAGTGATCTGAAGCGTGACAATGATGCCTGATGGATAAGCCTCGTGTCTAATAGCAAAAAACCCCAGAGAGGGCTGGATGTCCACTTTAAAGAACTGGCTACCATCATAAGGCTTATCCACACTACGGACTACCGTGCTGCCTTTTAAAATTATATTAAAGAGAGAAAAGAGGAAAGAAGTCCTCCATATGTCGTTGTGGGACCCCAACAAACACCATACATAATATATTCACATTCTTAATGTTACAGAAATATTATCAAAATTGAGAGGCGCCTGGGTGGCTCAGTAGGTTGAGCGTCCGACTCTTGACTTCCACTTGGGTCATGATCCGAGTTGTGGGATCGAGCCCTGCATCTTTGAGCCCTCTGAATGCAGAACCTGCTTGAGATTCTCTCTACTCTCTCTGCCTCTCTCCCCCTACATCGTGCACTGTCTCTCTCTCAAATAAAAAATATACATATTATCAAAATTGAGATTGTGTCTGATTGCAATTTTCCATTGTGCTTGTCTATATTTTCTGAATTGTTTATTCTCATTTATTCACAAATGTATCATTTCTGGGCTATAAGTTAGAACATAACAGTGACACTGAACTAGAAGTCAGACAATTGGGGTTCCAAAGATAGCCCTGGCTTTGCCCTGACAAGCTGTGTGACCTTGGCAAGACGCAGGAATGACCTTCTCCTTCCTGGCTCAGTTTCTCCATCTGTAAAATGTGAATAGTAACATCAAATACAAGGATGCGTCGAGAGCCTCAGATGATAGGGACTCAGAAAACAGAAGGGGCTTGATAAAATACGAGTTCCTAGGTTCCTACCCGAGGGAGAAGAAGCAGGGAAGGAGGAGGAGCGAAGGGAGCAGGAAGCAGGGAATATGGAAATATGGAAAGATCTACCCGAAGGGAGAAGCCATCTTCTCTGTGCTGGGCAATGCGTGGGGGGGGGGGGGGGGGGGGGGGGGGGGGGGGGGGGGGGGGGGGGGGGGGGCGGGATGGGACTCCCTGCTTCCAACCAGCTCTGGGAGAGAAGGAGGTAGGAACCCTGACGGGAGAGGAGGAGGAAGGAACCCTGACCAATGAGCAGCTGCACCCCTCCACAAACACGCCTGCCCTGCCAGCCCTCCCGTCCCGACCCCCCCCTTCAAGACAGCCAACATATCCTATCAATGCCCTTTCCCCATCCTGACCCTTTCACTTAAAGGAAAATGCACCGTCCCTCCCTGGGTCCCCTCCTTGCCCCCAACCCGCACCTCCACCACCTCCAGTCTCTTAAGTATCTGCTCAGAACAGAGCCCAGGTGTGCCTGGAAGGTACATGGCTAAATCAGAACGAGTGAGGCCTCCCACCAAGGGCAGCCCGCAGACCCCGTGTCCCTCGGAATAGGGGAAGGTGGGGGGGGAAGTACATTCAGAGGCTAAAAGACCAAAGGCTCCTTCCTTGAGGCAGAAATCAAGGCAGATGCCTGGGGAAGAGGAGCTGTGGCCCAGCCGAGGGGAAGGGACAAAATCAGCTGCTCCAGAGCTGCGCAGGGCTGAGGGGTGAGGCCGGCACCCCAGCAGGAGACCAGGGCAAGAATCCTTACCTCTCCAGCTTCAGTTTCCTCCCACAGTGGGATGACAAACTTACCTTCCAAGCTGTCTTAAGGACGGCGGAGGCAGGGAGGCAGTTAACAGGGCTTCGGCCCTGATCACCTCCCCCTAATCAATTTCAAAGCGTGTAGGACCTGAGGCCTCAGGGCCGGGAACTGAACCCATTGTCTGGGAAGCCTTCTCCCTGCTCCTGCCACCAGCCCCAAGCAAGGAACAAACAAGTCAGAAGTAGACCAGAGCCTGGAATGGAGGGCAGGACTTTTGGGGAAGGGGACCCCCGGCCTAAACCAGCGGTGCGATGTCTGGTATTTCCTGTTTCACAGAACCTTGAGTTGCTGGCTGTTTTTTTGAGCCTATAAGCAGATTTATCATCCTAAATTTCTTGACTTTAAGTTCATGTTAATGGCCTTATGTTTGAGACCTCTCTCTTGAACAGTTTTTCCTAATGGAGCCCTGTTATATCTAGGATGGGCAGCCCTCTACCCTATCCCATGAGCCCCACAATCTGCCAGGCTTACCTGTAAATGGGGCCATACTTCTGGAAGTTCTGGAGTTGGTGATAGTGGATTTTCTGTGAGCCCGTCTCCCTCCAGAAATTGTACAAGTTTAGCCAGCCGTTGTTTCCCGGGGAGGGGATCTCGCTGAAGGGGCGGGGAATCTGAGTGGAGATCCCAGCCCCATCCCCAGTGGGCACCCTGGGATGCCCTGGACCCTCCCGTGCGGTGTTCAGGAGGGGCTGGCAGCCTTTGACCAGGACTGAGCGAAGAGGGAACCCCTTGGCCAGCATGCTGTCCCAGGGTGACTCTGGCCCTGGGCCCCTGAGGCCCAGCTTATAAGCAGCAAGTCAAGGCTAAACGAGCTGACAAAGCGGTCAGCCTCCCTCCTTGGCCTGTTGGCTCCAGCCCACACACAGCCCCTCCCAGACTTGCGGTGCCAAGACTCAGTCTGAGATTTCTGCAGCCAGAAAGGCTTCCCGAAGCACAGGAAGACCCCTCCGCCTCTGTCCTCACTACAGCTCCAGCAGATCCCTGAAATGGTACAGGTTTGTGCCCTTCCTCTGCTGGGGTGTTGGGGCCTCCGGCTGAGCCCTGCTGTAGGGACCCAGCCGCTGGCAGACATCCCTCAGCATACACGGACAACCTGGGGCCCAGGAGGAGGAGGTCAGAGCCACCCTGCAGCTTTGGGCCAGCCTGCATCTTAGTTGCGGCCCCATTGCTGATTGAGAGAGAGAGAGAGAGAGAGAGAGAGAGAGAGAGAGAGAGAGAGGTCATTATAAACTGTTTTTTGTATAGTTCCCTGATTTTTAAAATTCTTCTTTTTCTGCTTGGAAAAAAAAAAATCTATATTTTCTGAAAATGGCAGGTGTTGTTATCGTTATTTTTTTAATGTTTATTTATTTGGGAGAGAGAGAGAGCATAAGCAGGGGAGGGGCAGAGAGAGAGAGGGAGAGAGAACCCAAGCAGGCTCTGTGTTGTCAGCACAGAGCGGGCCTTGAACCCACGAACCATGAGATCATGACCTGAGCTGAAATCAAGAGTGGGTCGCTCAACCAACTGAGCCACCCAGGGGCCCCAGGACTTATCATTTATTTTTAAAGATACTATCTATAAAAAATAAACTAGGAGCGGGGCTCCCGGGGCTCAGTTGTTTGAGCATCCGACTTCGGCTCAGGTCACGATCTCACAGATCGTGAGTTCAAGCCCAGAGTCAGGCTCTGTGCTGACAGTTCAGAGCCTGGAGCCTGCTTCAGATTCTGTGTCTCCCTCTCTCTCTGCTCCTCCCCTGCTCACACTCTGTCTCTCTCTCAAAAATACATATATATAAAAAAATTTTTTTTTAATAAATAAACTAGGGGCGCCTGGGTGGCTCAGTCAGTTAAGCATCCAACTTCGGTACAGGTCGTGATCTCACAATTCATGAGTTCAAGCCCTGAGTCAGGCTCTGTGCTGACAGCTCAGGGCCTGGAGCCTGCTTCTGATTCTGTCTCCCTGTCTCTGCCCCTCCCCCACTTGTGCTCTGTCTCTGTCTCTCACGCTCTCTCTCTCAAAAATAAATAAAAACATTTAAAATTTTTTCTAAAATAAAAAAATAAACTAAATTACAGTTGTGTTTGTTCCTTGTAGAACACTGAGGAAAAGGACAAACAAGAAAAATTAAAATCTCCTGAGTCTTTAATGTTGAGTGAAAAAAGCCGGACCCAGAAGAGTCCATGCTGTTGGACTCCACTCGAGTCAAGTGCAAGAATCAGCTAAATGAACGTGTGGTGTTAGAAGTGGTTCTCGGGGCGCCTGGGTGGCGCAGTCGGTTAAGCGTCCGACTTCAGCCAGGTCACGATCTCGCGGTCCGTGAGTTCGAGCCCCGCGTCGGGCTCTGGGCTGATGGCTCAGAGCCCGGAGCCTGTTTCCGATTCTGTGTCTCCCTCTCTCTCTGCCCCTCCCCCATTCATGCTCTGTCTCTCTCTGTCCCAAAAATAAATAAACGTTGAAAAAAAAATTTAAAGAAAAGAAAAAGACGACTTTTTTTTTTCCTTTACATTTTTATCACGGTAACTCATACTCCCTAAAACGCAAATATCACAAATTCATGGCTCAGGTGAATTTTCACACATGTGAACACACAGATCAGGACAGAGAACATTTCTAGCACCCCAGAAAGTTCTCTCATGCCTTCTCCCAGTCGTTACCCCACAAGAGAACTTTTTTTTTTTTTTCAACGTTTATTTATTTTTGGGACAGAGAGAGACAGAGCATGAACGGGGGAGGGGCAGAGAGAGAGGGAGACACAGAATCGGAAACAGGCTCCGGGCTCTGAGCCATCAGCCCAGAGGCCGACGCGGGGCTCGAACTCACGGACCGCGAGATCGTGACCTGGCTGAAGTCGGACGCTTAACCGACTGCGCCACCCAGGCGCCCCAAAGTCGTCTTTTTCTAACAGATTCTTTTTCCTATAAAAAACAACGGGCCTTTACAAAGAGGACACAGCCTCACTAAGTAGGAGTTAAACCTGACTCAAGCTAGGTGCTGCTCCCCGCTCCTAAGGTGGAGGGAGAAGGAAGTCCCTGGGTCAAGGGACAGCACATAGTCACTGGGGCACAGCATGGGCCACCCTGACCCCACACCAAGAATGGGGAGGAGTACTGGAAGCCTGGGCCCCCAGAAACTGTGCGGGGCACTGCCACCTGGCAGGGAAGAGGCCGCAGTTCCCTCAGCGGGTCCCAGCAGTGGTGACAGCATCGCCACACCCGAACATCTGTCCGGCTGGCTCTGGTGGCAGCCGGCAGACTCTCACTGTAGTCGGGGCTGCTGAATGTGGTCCTGGCTTTTATCAAAACCTGCTGGGTATCCAGGGTGGGGCTGCCAGGCACAAATGCTCACAGATTGGGTTTGTTTGGAGATTCTCCAACTAAGGACTCCACACGCAAGGCAGAAACCGGAAACTCACTTTTCCAGCGTCCCTGGAATGCAGGGAACCCTGCCTGGGATGCAGGCAGATAGCTGGGGCTCCCCAGTCAGGTGTCCTCTCATGAAATTTTGGTTGAGCAGGTAGTGACACGAAGAGGGGAGCGCCACGTGAAACCCGCTATGGCACATGTGATGGCAGAGACCCGCAGCCAGGGCCAGCTGCAGCACGGGAGACCCGTGCAGGTCAGGGGGTGGCCACCGAGGCAGCTCTGGGATGGGATTCGGGTGACGTTCCTGACACCCGATTCTCCACCCTCCCCGAGAGTCTGTGAACTACGTAGTATCTCTTGATAAACTCTCCCCTAGGAAATATTAGCCGGAGTGAATTCTGTTCTTGATAACTAAGAACTCTGAATGATACAATAATATACAATGATATTGTTAAAAGTCTGTCACACGTTCAACCAGAGAATCAGAACTAGTAGGAGGCGCGTAAGGGATTGGCTTATGCAATGTGGGGCTGGCTGGGCAAGTCTGAAATCCACGGGTGGCACCGCTAGAAGCGCAGGCGGGACTCTGCACCAGCAGAAGCTGCAGCCCACGGGTGGAATTTCTTCCCCTTCAGGGGCATCTCAGCTCTGCTCTTAAGGCCCTTCAACTGGTTGAACCAGGCCCACCCAGATGGTCTAGGGTGATCTTCTTTACTTAAAGTCAACCGATTATGGATTTGAATCACATCTACAAACTGCCTTCACAGCAGCACCTACATTCGTGCTTGAATAACCGAGGACGGCAGCCTCACTAGGCTAACATCTGCAACTGACCATCATGTTACTACAAAGCTTATAGGGGAAAATAGCAGTCCTCTGCTCCGGCCCTCGCAACTCTTGATGCCATTTCCCAGAGGGGAATGGAACTCTCCTCAACACAGTCAAACTCATCGGGTCCTGATCTGGAGACTCACGTCCTCAAATTTCTGGACACGTTCTTGTACAGTTTATTTAAGAATTTCCCCCTCCATTTCCTCTCTTCTCTATTTCTGGAACTCCCGTTCATCATATAGGAACTTTCTGGATTTACCTGCTGCTGATTCTTTCTTTTCTCTTCCATGTCTTCTCATCCCACCTAATGAGAGATTCCCTGCTCTCGCTTCCAACCCCTCCACTGGATTATGGACACGATATGGACATAACGGCTCCTCAAAACCCTCTAAAGATATTAATCATACAGTTGTTGTTTAGTTGTTTGGGGTTTTTGTTTGTTTGGGTGTTTTTGTTTTCTTTTGCTCTCTGTATTGTCCCTGTTTCCTCTGGGTTCCTTTTTCTGTTTGTTTTGGACCCTGTCTTTCATGTTAGAAGTTTCCTGAAATGCCTACCAATTTGGGGCAGTCTGCTAGAAGTCCTGCAGAACCCAGAAGGCTGGTGAGTTTGGAGCACGTTAGTGGCACTCGTCCCGCTGTGGCAGGCTCATTAGGGAGGACTCTGACAGATCTCCAAAGTCAGTGGCTACATGACTCTTCACTTAGGCTGGTCATTTGCCCTGAGGAACAATCTTCCACGTTTTCGGTATGGAACCTCTCACGTGCCTCGTCATGGCTGATGTCGCCAGAGAGCAAACCTCACCACGTTGACCCAGAAGCCCTTCAGGGGGGTCTGTGCACATAGCTATGGTCATCGGGTTTGCACAGTTTCGTGTCCTACTGCATTTGCACCAAAACTGGCATTCGTACTTTCCATGTATTATTCAATGCTCCTGAACTATCTCTTAGAAAAGCCACATCACATGCTGCGATTGGGCTTATCTGTGCCTTACTCTTTTAAGTTCAAAACTCTAAGGTTCGAGGTCAACTTGGGTGGTCGGGTGGGACCAGACCGTAGTGGGGACAGGTGTATTGATTTGTTCCCACACCTGTAGCGCTCCACTCCTCTATTCCAGGCACGGGGCTAGGTGATGACACAGAGGGGAGGGACACACGGGCGCTGTCCTCATGGAGGGTACAGTCCAAGGGAGCAGCGCGAAATCGAGGCCGCAGGGAGGCTTCCAGCCTCCGAGGAGAAGGATGAAGTTCAGGGGCCCCCAAGGGTGGGAGTGGGAGAAGATGAGAACCCCAGGAAGAGGACAAAGAAGGAGCACGTACAGAAGGCTGGCAAGAGGCAGGAGAGGGCCGCATCTCCAGGGGAGAGCGGATAGGCTCAGCCAGAGCTGGCACTTCTCATTCCTGTCAGTTTTTGTGCCGTCTGTGTCCTGTACCCCGAACTGCCTTACTGAGGCCAGCTGAGGGCACCATCCACAGCCTGCTGGGCTCTTGTCTGTCGTGCACTCTCCAAGGCAGCCGTCGAAGGATCATTCTAGAGAACAAATGACGCATGGAACAGAGGGAGTTGGATCGCAGCTCGGAATGAAACCGGCCCGGACTAGGGCACCACCTCTTACCGACTGGCTACCCTGAAACGCGGATGCATCTCTGAGGGTCCGCCTCTGTCCAATGAGTTGGACCCCCGATAGGGTCCAACTGGAAGTCGGGGGACACTGTCTTCGGAACCCTGCCCACAGGCCTTGCGCTCCATGACTCCTGGGCGTGGACCTCCCCCTGGAGGAGCGCGTCCATGGGGGAAGGGCACCTGGACAGGGCCTGGATGGGGCAGCACCCTCCTCAGCTGACCTCAGGGTGCCTGGGCCAAATAAGGGGAACCTGCTCAGGTGGCGAGCAGCAGAGGGAAGAGAGCCCAGGTAGGAGGTAGGGCCAGGAGAGCGGGGAGCAGGCCCAGAGCCTGGTTGGAGGGGACTGAGGGAGCGGGGCAAGGCCAGTGGGGACAGGAGGGAAATGGGCTCCACAGAAAGTTCTTTCTGGGTCACACTATGCCTGGCAATGATGAGCAGGGCTCGGGACGACGGTGGGGAGAGACCGTTGCGAGAAGGAAAGTGACGCCCTAGGCACCGTGTCTCGCCACACTGCACCCCTGTAAGAGTGAAGAACTTGGCCCCCCGTGAGCAGGACATGGCCTTGTCCAACTACCTACAGCTCACTCCCCAGGCCACCCACATCCCTCGCATCCCAGTACCCTGGCCCACGGCTCCAGAATCTCCCACAGCCCCTGTCAACACACTGCCAAGGGGAAACAAACGAGACCAGTGCCCAACAGAAGTAGAGAGGTGTGCTCCCAGGCCCCCTGCCTCACAAGCATCTGGATTTGGGAACATTGAGAAGATCCTGGTTTTCCATTTCTACCCCTGGGCAAGCCCCATAACTTTCCACGTGCGTGTCCTAGAACATACTGGACATTTCCTGTGTGCAGAGTACCTTACGTGCATTATTCCGCTTATTCGTTATCTCACCACGAGGTAGGTCCTAATAGTTTCCCTGTGTTAGAGATGAGGAAACCAAGGCATAGACAGGATGGGTATCTGCCTGAAGTTACAACACTAACCAGAGGCACAGCTGAGATCAAAACCCAGGTGGTCCCTTGGGGAGCTCAGTCCTTGGGGAGGGACTCCCTTAGGGAGACTGGTCCCTTGGCTCCGTGACCTCAAGGTTGTGAGTTCAAGCCCCACATTGGGTGTGGAGCCTACTTTAAAAAAAATCCCAGGGGGTCCTTCTCCCAGACCTGGACTCTCAGTCCCCTTGCCATGCTGCTGAGAAGGCCTAAGGGAACCAAATGAAGGCAAATGATAAGCACTCTGTGACTCTGTGTCACTCTGTGACTGTAGACCAGTGACCAGTGCCCCTAAACTGAACTAGGTCTCACAGGCTGAGACCTGTGAGAAAGGCCCTTAGGTATCATTTCTTTGGTCTCCTCTTATAGAGAGAAGAATACCGAGATCCAGAGAGGGGCAGAGACCTGCCCTGAGTCACTAGAACAAAGCAGAAACAGAGGCAGGCCTGAAGCCAGGCCTTGAGCCCACCCACCCAACCGCAAAGAGCTACAGGGACCCAAATCAAGAGTGGCCATTTGGAGAGGCATGGCTGGTTCCTACCCCCAGCCTGTGTGAGGCTAACTCAGTGATCACTGCAGACTTTCACAGAGCAGGCACCTGGCTAATGACAGATGGGAAGTCCGGAGAGGAAGAGGAGGTTTGAGAAGGCCTTCATGCACTAGGCCTTGAAGAAACTCAAAACAAAAGAATTTCACCTTGAACCCCAATCCTCGTCATTCCTCCTCAGCTGGCCCTGATCTGGAGCCAAGATTCAACATGGCTGACTCAGAAGGAACCCTGGGTCTCTTGAGTAAGGTCTGTGGTCAGGCCACTCTGGACTCACTCCAAGATCTGGACTCACTCCAAGATCAGGTCACCACCCAACCCGGAATGTCAACTTCTCCCTGTCCCCACACAAGCTCTCTGGACTGCCTTGACAACCCCTACCACTATACCACACCACAAGGTCCATCCCAGCCAAGGCCAGCACCCCCCACATATCCCCTCCCTGCACCCAACACCTTCCCAGGTGACAAAGATCAATCATAATAGACTTTCAACAAAACTACAGCCCCTTGGATAAAAATGTATATGTCAGAAAGCACACACATGCCGTGGAGAACATTTCCTGACAACAATCTACACTATATCTTATATTTTACATTGGACAATATAACTTCTCTCCATTTTTTTCAGAATCTTATCTGCTGGCAAACAAAAGATATATTTAAAACACACCAACAAGAGACAGAAAGTAGAGGGGATGATATCTACAAGGTATGAAGTTTCTTTTTGGGGTGATGAACATGAAAATGTTCTAGAATTGATTATGGTGGTTGTTGTATAACTCTGCAAATATACTAAAAAATGCTGGGTTGTGCCTTTTAAGTGGATCAATTGTGTGGTATGTGAATTATATCTCAATAAAGCTGTTACCACACACGCGCAAACTGTTGTGTCCTCCTGACCCCTTCTGTTACGTTTGGCAGCCCATAGATCACCCATGACAGTGAATGTTGTCCCTATACAGTCACTTGACCCAGGATTCACATAGTGTTGGACCATTTTCAACAAACTTAGAGCACTAGGGGCGCCTGGGTGGCTCAGTCGACTGGGTGTCCGACTTCCACTCAGGTCATGACCTCACGGTTTGGTTTGTGAGTTCGAGCCCCGTGTTGGGCTCTGTGCTGACAGCTCGGAGCCTGGAGCCTGTTTCAGATTCTGTGTCTCCCTCTCTCTCTGCCCCTCCCCTGCTCATGCTCTGTCTCTGTCTCAAAAATAAATAAAAACATTAAAAAAAAAACAACTTAGAGCAGTTTTTCAGCAAAATAAATAAATAAATAAATAAAATACATATATCTACACGCACACACACACACGTGTGTATATACATATATATATTTGCACTTATCAAGAGTGGTTACTGCTCTCCCAGGAGGAGGGACCACTGCCCCATCCAGGCATGAACTTTCTGATAAAGAGAGTTTAGAGGGAGCTGTTTTGCCTCACTGATGACCTTGAGCCTGGAATGACATCAGTCGGGGAAGGTCATGTCTCACAGGCAGCACTGGGGCAATGAGCTTCCACAAAAAAAAAAAAAAAAGAAAAGAAAAGAACAGAAAAGAAAAGCAATCAACTTGTTTTCCTTCACAGAATTGCAGAACCAAGGTAAAATTCACGAATTCCTGACTTAGAGCCAAGTACTTTGAGTGGCCCCCACATTCCTCTAGGAGGAAGGTTTTGCTGGAGGCTTCTGAGACAGAAGCTTCTTCTCTTTCCTGAACAAACTTCTAGAAGCACATCGTCTTCCCTGGACAAGCTGAATATGTTGTCTATTGCTGCTTAACCAATTGTTCCAAAACTGTGGCTTAAAACAACAAATGTTTGGGGCGCCTGGGTGGCGCAGTCGGTTAAGCGTCCGACTTCAGCCAGGTCACGGTCTCGCAGTCCGTGAGTTTGAGCCCCGCGTCGGGCTCTGGGCTGATGGCTCAGAGCCTGGAGCCTGCTTCCGATTCTATGTCCCCCTCTCTCTCTGCCCCTCCCCCGTTCATGCTCTGTCTCTCTCTGTCCCAAAAATAAATAAACGTTGAAAAAAAAAATTAAAAAAAAAAAAAAAACAAATGTTTGTTACCTCGGTTTCCATGGGCCGGGGATCCAGGAGTAGCTTCTGCTGGGTGGCTGCAGCTCAGGGTCTCTCACGAGGGTCTGCTGTCACCTGAGGTCCGGCCGGGGCTGAGGACCAACTGCCAAGCTCATTGGATTAAAGTGGCCCTGCTTCAAGACCTTTCAGTGGCCACTGGCCGGGGGCGCGGTTCTCCCTGGCTGTCGGTCAGAGGCCTCCGTTGTCCATCTCGTGGGCCTCTTCCTGGGCTTTTAGGGCCTACTCACTTCTGCTTTTTTCTAGGTGTTGGAAGAGCACTCAAGGAGAAGGGAACTTGGCTCCACCTTTTAAAGGAAGTGTCAGGGCACTCGTGGGCATATTTTAATCTGCACGGAGGAAGCCTGCAGCCCCGGAGATGTTTGGCAACCATCCTGGAATTACAACAGGGGGTTTCATAGAAAGGTGTCGAGAAGCCAGGCCTACTTTGGGCCTTTCCAGGACATAAGCTGATGAGTCCTCTTATACTTCCAGCCGGTTTGAGTTGGCGTTTCTGCTGTCTGGAATCGAATAGCTCCTGATGGCCTTGTAGAAACGGAGAAGACAGTACAGAGTCATAGGGTCCACAAGGGCAAGCACACCCACGGCCTAGAAGGGACCCAGGATATTGCCCACCCACTCACGAGGCTGCCCTGAGCAGAGGGGCCGGCGGGCTCTTACCTAAGTGACAACTAGCCCAGGAGGAGGCTGATGAGGAGACTCGGTTCAGGAGAAACTCTGGGACAGTCACACAGCCGGCATTTTCTCATTTTGCTTCCCTATGAGAATACTTAAATGTCAGATTTTTTAGCTCAAACCAAAGCCCGGAAGGCACGCTAATCGGGCCCCAGAAATGAGACAGGTTCGCGCATTCAGGTTTGCACGGGCCTCACACCCTCCGCACTACACCAGGTCGCTCTGGACATGCCTCCCTACGCCTTCGACCTCCGACTCAGACAAACACCCACAAGTAGCGGGAAAAGCGTCAACAATTTTAAGAGTCTGCCAAATATGTGGTCAATTTCATATCTACCCCCTACCAGCCCTGGGGCCCTTGGCAAATGCTCAGGCCCCTCATCTGCTCGTGGAAAAATCAGCACCCACCTCACCCCCGACTTCTCTGATGGGTGAGGTTGGACCAGTGAGCGGGAGCCGGAATCCTTCCTGGCTCTCTCGGGAGGGCTGGCCGGGGCTTACAAAGCCCACATCCCCTCCTCCCCCTCCTGCTTCCCGCATTCCGTAGCCCCCCTGCAGTCCTCAGAGTGGAGCTAGTACACATTTAGATCCATCTAGAATGTTGTCTGTGACCAAGATGGTGATTATATTGACTGGGATCAGATTCAGATGGATAAGCAGCAAATCCAAAGTACAGGCTTACCCAAGATAGGAGCTTATTCTCTCCCACAGAAAGGGAGCCTCGAGGTACCACACAGGTCCAAGTACATCTCATTGGCTGCACCTGACCGCACGAGTGCACCTAGCTACGGGGAGGCTGGGAAATGCAGTTTTCCCTTTGGTGATAACATGGCCAGCTAGCAGTCTTGGTGACAGTAAGTTAGGCCAAGTCAGGAAAGAACGGGAAGGGAGCCTGGTCCTTCTATCCACTTTTTCCAAGAGTGAAGCCAAGAACCTGACCCTGTCTGACATCTGGGTCTATCGTTCAATCCCTGCAAAATCTGCAGGGAGCAAGAATGCTCCTGGAACCCCAGATGGCCCCCAGCACGGTGTCTGAGACAGACTAGCTGACCAGTACTTGCACTCCTGTGGAAGACACTTTGTAAGGGGGCTCCCCGTCTCATGAGAAGCCCCTCTCCTCTGGAAAAGACCCTCAAAACAGCGGTGAGTCCCAAGTAACCCTCCCCTCTGGTCACAGATGACAGTTCTCCTTGAGTATCAGTTGACCCAGGCCGGGCCATTCATGAACATTCTGAAGTTCAAGTGAGGAAACAGCATCAGTCTTTCGATAGTGGCCAAATGCTGAGATAGAAGGCCATGTTCTGTCCACCCAGAGGGGAAAAAGCCAACAGGCAGGACGAAGCCAGAGCCACAGCAACTCAGAGAATAGCACCACAGAGAACACCAGTCACAGCCAGGACTTGGCTCCTGTTCCCAGGGCCCTAGAGGCCCAGCTACTCCTCTGGCCTTCTGGTAAACCCCCAGTCTGCATCGTCTAACTCCAGCTGGCTTTCTGTCACTTGCCATCAAGAACTGTGACTACCCCAGTCACCTTTTCCTTTCCAGCAGGGAAGAGCTCCGTGTTCGTACCACATTTAATTGTAGAATAGCATTAGCTAGAATTCTTGCAGTAGCAAGTGGCAAAAATCCAGCTCAAACGGGCTTCAACAAAAATAAATACATAAATAAATAAAAATTCATTGACATAAATTTGAAAAGTCAAGGTAAAAAGCTGGTGATCCAATAGTACTCCAGGGCTCATACATTCTCTCTGTAACTCTCTTCCTGTCTCTCACCTCTCTTTTCATGCATCCTGGCCACAGGCTAAATCAAGAGTTGGATGCTGAACCAACTGAGCCACGCAGACGCCCCAGTAATACACGTGTACGTCGTGAAACGGGCAAAGGCTTTGGAGCCAGATGAATGTGGGTTCCAATCCAAGTGCGGCCTTGAGCAAGCTACTTGAGCCTTAACTTTCTTATCTTTTTTTTTTTTTTTTAATTTTTTTTTCAACGTTTTTTATTTATTTTTGGGACAGAGAGAGACAGAGCATGAACGGGGGAGGGGCAGAGAGAGAGGGAGACACAGAATCGGAAACAGGCTCCAGGCTCCGAGCCATCAGCCCAGAGCCCGACGCGGGGCTCGAACTCACGGACCGCGAGATCGTGACCTGGCTGAAGTCGGACGCTTAACCGACTGCGCCACCCAGGCGCCCCTTAACTTTCTTATCTTTAAAATGGGGAATCAGGGGCGCCCCTTAACTTTCTTATCTTTAAAATGGGGAATCAGGGGCGCCCCTTAACTTTCTTATCTTTAAAATGGGGAATCAGGGGCGCCCCTTAACTTTCTTATCTTTAAAATGGGGAATCAGGGGCGCCCCTTAACTTTCTTATCTTTAAAATGGGGAATCAGGGGCGCCCCTTAACTTTCTTATCTTTAAAATGGGGAATCAGGGGCGCCTGGGTGGTGCAGTCGGTTAAGCGTCCGACTTCAGCCAGGTCACGATCTCGCGGTCCGTGAGTTCGAGCCCCGCGTCGGGCTCTGGGCTGATGGCTCGGAGCCTGGAGCCTGTTTCCGATTCTGTGTCTCCCTCTCTCTCTGCCCCTCCCCCGTTCATGCTCTGTCTCTCTCTGTCCCAAAAATAAAATAAAATAAAATAAAATAAAATAAAATAAAATAAAATAAAATAAAATAAAATAAAATAAAATAAAATAAAAAATAAAATGGGGAATCATATCTGCTTTTGGGGATTGTTGCAAGGATCAAAATAATGAAACATTCAGAAGCAGGTCCACCTCGTGGGCCTCTTCCTGGGCTTTTATGGCCTACTCACTTCTGCTTCTTTCTGGATGTTGGAAGAGCACATTCAGAAACCGTGTAGGTTCTCGGAGTCGCCAAGCTAACGTCGCTGAATTTAATACCCCCCTCCCACTGTCTTGTGGCTTCGGTTAGGATATAAACACCATACATGAACACTCGCCTTCTCTCCTTGTTTCTTTACTCATGCACAGCTCCAGGCTGCATCAGGCCACCCCGAGGTCAAGCCGCACCCTCCCCACTCCCTTCTCAGAGGGAGGGAGTTTCTTCTACATTCTCATGCCACGACCCACACTCCAACAAAGGGCCTGGGGTGGGGAGTAGGCAGGACCCAGACAGTTTGGAGAGAAACCAGCCCAGTGACAGGCCACAAGGTTGTGACATATCTAATTTTAAGTAGCAAAATGCAACTCAAAACTTTATTATTGTTAACACTAAATTCCTTTTGCTGTTCACTGTTCTTTCTTCTCCCCACCCCCCTCTTTTTTTTTTTTTTTTTTTTTTTTTTTTTTTTTTTTTTTTGGCCTTGGAAGGGGTCATGTGGCCATTTGTGGGTCATGAGATCTTCCCAGGCAGAAATGACAACATCTGTCCTCCCCACCTAGGCTGGCCATCACATAACCAGGGTTTATAAAGACTGAGTGTTTGTGCCCTGAAGGAAAGGGTATCCCACTTGGGGAACTTTTGGTGGATCCTGGGCTAGACCTTCTAACCAGAGAGAATGAAATGAAGGAAAATATGGGACTGACTTGACAGAACTTTTGAGGTGGCAGTAAAGTAGGGTGGGGGTGGGAGGAAGACAGGACCCGGAAGCCAAGGGCCCAGAGCCCTTAGCAAAGGAGTGTTCCCAGTTTGGGGGTCCCTGCAAAAGGCACTCTGAGGGCTGGCCCCAGATGCCTCTCATCACAACCCTCCTAGAAGAACTTATTCGTCTTGGGCTGAGGACTGGGCACATGGACTCCCCGTGGGTGAGCTCAAGCCTGAACCCTAATCTTCACTCAGCGACAGTGTGGCCCTTCCCTGCTCCTATAAGACCCCATGACCCCACAAGTCCAGAGGAGCCCCTGCACCCCAACTTAAGGGGTTGAGTAACACTTCCTGAAGAAGTAAAAGAAGACATAAAAAATAAAATTTAAAAACAAAGGAAGTAAAAGAAGACATTACACCTCCCTCCCCCTGTCACCATCACTGTCCCCATCCTGTCCCCTGACACTTTCCTGTGCCCCATCACCACCCCCACCCCCTCATCCTCACTGACGCCTGCCTCCTGCTCCACCCTAAGACAAAAAGCTGTTTGTAGGACCTCTGCAAGCCCTGGCATTTCTGTTTCTGACAGCTTTGCCCTATATCAGTGCAAACATATTAAAACATTAAAAACCTGCTGTAATATTTTTGAAAAGATATTTATAATTTTGCTCTTGAAACCGTTTGGCTAGGAGTAACTGATTTAAATTACAATTGGGAATTCTCATAAAACCCAGCCCACACATTCCTTCAAATGTAATAAAAATTTTATGCATACTAAATTTAACAATTAATGAGGTTGATATAATGTTACAGTTGGACATTTGATTAAGAATTTATTGATTTCAATTTTGCAGTATTCTTATTTTAGAGCCAATCTTTTTTTTTTTTTCCTGTCAAATATTCAAATGGTCCCTTTGGAGGCTCGGACAATGGGTTCCTCTGACGGGCAACATTGAAGTAACCTGGGCCGGCGGGTCTTCCCTAACTTCCACCCAAAGCATATGACCCTTCACACGTGCACACACACACACACACACACACACACACACACCCTAAGGGCAAACATCGCCTTGACTGGACTGTGGAGGCAGGGTCCAGCTCCAGATCGGGAAGACAACGGAACCAGTTAAGGGCAGGGCAGGAAGCAATGTCATGTCCCATCGTGCCCTGTCATGTGAGAAAGGACTTCTTTACTGCCACCAGCGGCTGGAGCTGCTGAGGGCACAGAGGCTGACACAAGCCAGCCTCAGAGGGTGGCACAGGCACTTCGTCCCTCCTGAGGGTGTGGGTACTGGAGGCAAACGTATCTGGGGACTACAGAGGCAGGTGGACACAGGGGCCAGAGGGCTGTGAGAAGCTTCTCCATGGCACTAGGGCAGCGCACCACCAGGAGGGCGGGAAATGTAGACACAGTGGCACAAACAGAGGGTGATGAGATAGGGCAGAGAGCAAATGGCTGAGAAGAAGCCGGCATGAAGGCAGGGAGAAAAGTGGAAAGAGGGCTGGTTTGAGTGCCAGTACTCAGGGGAACGGAACCAGGATCTCTTAGGATTGTAGGAGCCCTGGGACAGCAGCAGCAGCAGCCAGGTGTCAGGGCCAGCCCAGAGATGGGGGGCAGGGGCACCAATTCCTCTGAGAGTCTTTGCTTGTTAGGTCACCAAAGCCTTCTGGGGGCAGAGGGGACTGAAGGGGCATCTGTGCTTGGCAAGAACCTCCCGCAGCACCCAGGCCTCCCCTCGGAAGCGGAGGGAGGGGATGGGCTGAGGCAGAGAAAGGCCACTTTGGGCTCACTCCGCTGTCAACGGGCCGTGTCCAGGTATCCCCTGCATACCAGCCGCCGCCACCTTCGCCCCAGCCTGTCAGTGCCTCTGAAGTTACACTTTGTGCCACTAGGTGGAGCCAAAGCCCATGGCAAGGGCCTTGAGCTAGGCTGGGACACCCAAGCTGCCTGGGTTTAAGACGACGATGGGCTCGGGAGGCAGAGGACCGAGAGAAATGGGCTAAGTCTGGACCCTACAGCGGGGCCAGCGAGGGGACAGGACAGCCAGCCCCAGCTCAGGGTGGACTTATTGGAGCTACAAAGTCGGCCTCAGCAGTAAAGGCTAAATAGTCCCAGAGCGCACAGGGAGGAGGGCGCACGTGAAGAAGGTGCCGCCCCCAGATAGGGCGATCCCGAGAGCGGGCACTGACCGGGTACACGCTTGGCTCCGCGTCAGGCACCCAGGTCGCCATCCCTTCCAGCACCCACAAGAGCGGAGGAGAGGCCCAGGAGTCCGCGAACAAGCGCAGGTGACCCAGCATCGCAAAGTGTCCACTGCCGCGGCTGCAGGTGGAAGCGGGGCGGGGCTTGGGCCGAAAGGCTCCGCATTGGACGTGGGGGTTGCTGGGGCTCTCCGATTGGCTGGGGGTGAGGGGCGGGGCCAGGGCGGAGCTGAGAGACAAAAACCTGGATAAAGACTGCGTGGGGAAGGGCAACAGACCTGGCGCAGGTGTTGCGCGTTCCTTTTTTAGGCCAGGACGCGAGCTGCAGAGCTGATCCGGCATCCGGGGTAAGCAAGCATTGGCCATGTTGTCCCCAGGCACAGGTGTGCCGCGGGAGACCAAGTTCCAGGCTCCTTCGGGTAGCCTTGTCAGCTCCATAACTCAGACTCCCCCTGTTGGGGGGCATCCGGGACAGCCTGAGTCCAGAACTCTTGCTGCCCCTCCCCGTGGTCTAACCTCCCACCAGCCAAACCAGGTCGGTGTCCAGACCTTCTCCAACCCACTCGCCCCCTCTCACCAACAGCCAAGCCCTCCCCTTACTTTCATCTTTCCTTTTAATTTTTTTTTTTAACGTTTATTTATTTTTGAGACAGAGAGAGACAGAGCATGAACAGGGGAGGAGCAGAGAGAGAGGGAGACACAGAATCTGAAACAGGCTCCAGGCTCTGAGCTGTCAGCACAGAGCCCGACGTGGGGCTCGAACTCACGGACCGTGAGATCGTGACCTGAGCCGAAGTCGGACGCTTAGCCACCCAGGCGCCCCTCATCTTTCCTTTTAAATAAGTCTCTTCCCAGATTCCATCAGCGCTCAGCACAGGGCCTCCCCTCCCCCAGTAATGCCTCAGAAGATCCCCCCACCCTTGTGTGGTGGCCCCTTCAATAGGAGGAAAGCGGGGCAGGGAGCAACAAGGCCACGTGGTTGCCATGAGTGCCTTACCCATTTCACAGACAGGAACTGAACATCGACCATGTGCCAGACCCTGTCATGGGCACCAGGGATAGAGCGGTGAGCAAAACAGACATGGTCTCTGCTGCTCCCCAGTTTCCACACCCAACTGTAGGAGGAAGAGGAAGAGACAGAATCTGAGGAAATGAACAAGTTATCCTCACGCTGGGGGTGTGGGTGATCACGTTTGGCTTCAACAGTCGAATGAGGAAGTTTGCAGAAATGTGTTGGGGTTAAAGGTAATCACACCTGCAAAAACTAAAAATGATCAATTAACGTCAATGTCAAAAAGCAAAATCCTCCCCCCCCCCCTTGTAGCTTTTCCACTACAACAGGGTGCTGCTTCAAGCAAACCAATATGCGAACACCAACCCCAAGTGACTTCTACTTGGGAGGAAGGGGAAGTAATTAGTTGTTTGACCCTATCCAAGAATCAATCATAACGTTTCCTTCAATGACAGATTTCCTTTGAAATTTGAAGGAAGAAATTACCTATGTGGACACAACCAAGCGCCCCTCAGGACAGTGCAGCCAGCGTCCACTAGAGGGCAGCAGAGAGACGGAGATGCTAGAGAGAACCATGGATTAGATGAGTTCACAGCCACTCCAGAGGACGCCAGTAGCCTAATAAAAACAATACCAATAATAGTTCACGTTTATTGAGTGATTACTCTAAGGCATCCTAAGGGCTTTATCAAGAAATTACCTCATTTGATCCTTCCACCAACCCTATGAATGAGGGGGGGTGCAATGGTGTTAGCCCCATTCTACAGATGAGGAAACAGAGAGGCTGAATAACTTGCCTAAGGACACACAGCCAGTAAATAAATGCCAGATATGAACCCTGAAGTGGAGCTATAGAGCCTGTGCGCCCACACTATGCAATTCTGCTTCCTGTGAAGATGGTGGGCAGGATGGAGAATGGAGGAGGCAGCTGGGGTCCCCACAGAGATAACTCCAGTGGGCTCCCCAAGGCCAGTTCCAGAAGCAGGCACCAGACAAGGGCTTTTAGCTAATCGAGGACCTCGAGTCATCTGTCAAGTAAGGTCGGAAAATCTGACCTTCCCGCCACGTGCCTTGCTGGGGACATAGCCGTGGGGAGGTGGCTATATTCGCCCCGTCACCACCTGAAACTGGACCCAGCCCTCCAGTGCCCACTGCCATGGCATACCCTGTCAACCGCTGTGGCCTCTCTGGCTTAGATGTGTGAAGTTGGCTTCAAGCCACCCCCTCCCTTGTCCCTTTGGCAGCCCCGCCCACCCCCAGCCTGGCTCAGGCCTCCTCACTGCAGTCAAGAAGGGGCTGCTCAGGGGCTGTGCCGGCTGTGGGAAGGTTGGGGTCCAACAAGGATGAAGAAGACACGATGAGGGTCCTGCCCAGGAAGACCTTGAGGAGTTTTAGGCCAGAACCCAGTCCTTTCCTGGCCTTCTTCCCTACCGAGCTGCTGCTGTGTGCAGGCGCTGTGCTCACTGCACAGGCTGCAAGGGGTTCTTGCTGGGTGACCTTGAACCAGCCATGTATCCACTCTGCCCTCTGTGCATTCCTCTTCTACAAATTAAGAGGTTGGAGACCAGGGTTCTTAACTGGGGACTGACATTGCACGGATGTGTCTGAGTACATCTTTCCAGATCCGGGTTTCTCAGCCTCAACACTGTTGATGTTTTGGCCTGAACCATCCTTTCTTGGGGGGGGAGGGGGGGTGGGCGGCTGGGCATTGTAGGATGTTTAATAACAACATCCATGGCCTTTACACGCTAGATGCCAGTAGCGTCCCCCTCCCAGTTGTGACAATAAAATCATGTCTCCAGGTGTTGCCAAATGTGCCCTGGGGGGGCAACATTGCCCCTGGTTCGGAAACATTGTAGAAGAGCTGCAGGAAACCCCTGGGCTAGGTGAGCTGCAAGTTCATGGGCGTCCCCTTCTGTATGATGAGGGGAGAGCAGGACTGTTAGATGAGGCAATGGGTAGAAAGTGCTCCGCCTGTCTTCTTCCTCATCCCTGACTTTCTGGGATGTTAAAGGGTCTGCTGCCCAAAGGGTGGGCTTTTTTTTTTTTAATGTTTATTTATTTTGAGAGAGAGAGAGAGCGCGCACGTGCGAGTGGGAGAGGGGAGGAGAAAGAGGGAGAGAGTCCACACTGCCAGGGCAGAGCCCCACACAGGGCTCGATCCCACGACCCTGGGATCACGACCTGAGGCAAAACCAAGAGTCAGCCGCTCCACCCACTGAGCCACCCAGGCGCCCCTCGTGTTCTTTTTTTTTCTCCCCCATGTTCTTTCTTAAAACTGGCACCCCCTCAGGATCACCTGGGTAGCTCAGTCAGTTGGGCATCTGACTCGATTTCAGCTCAGGTCATGATCCCAGGGTCGTGGGATTGAACCCTGTGTGGGGCTCTGTGCTGACACTACAAAGCCCAGCCTGCTTGGGATTCTCTCTCCCCTTCTCTCTCTGCCCCTCCCCTCCCCTTGCACATGCACGTTGTCTCTAAAAAAAAAAAGAAAAGAAAAGAAAAGAAAAGAAAAGAAAAGAAAAGAAAAGAAAAGAGAAAGAACCCGAAAGGGCCAGTTCTTACCCACAGTCCTAAGGGAGGGCAGCACTTCAGGCACCCTCTCCGAAGCCACCCAGCCACATGGCCTTTCTGCCCTCCCCTTCTGCCGCGGCCAGGCTGGGAGGGGTGCAAGAAGGTGGCACACTGCCATGGACCGTTTGGGAGGGGAAGCAGCGGGACCTCCTCTGGGCTCTGCTCTCTGTGCACCCTGCCAAGGCCGCCCACACCTACCGCCTCTCTGGGGCCCCTCGGTCCTGGCCTGGGAAAGCTGACTCCCCTGCACCCCAGTACCCGCAGATACAGGCCCCAGCCATAAGCCTGACCTGTGTCCCCGTGAAAGCCCCAGGAAGAAAACAGGGCAAGGGCTAGAGCCAGCACTTGGCGGCAGATGTTGGAAGCCTATAATCCTGCTTCCCAAGGCAAAGGGTACGTTCTTTGTCTCGTCTTGTCTCGTCTCACTCGGCACTGCGGGAAGGGCCAGGAGGTCAGAGGTGAATTCGGCGGTGCACTGAGAAATGTCTGACAGCCAGCTCTCTGGGATGGGGTGAAGGGCCCCGATACGTGGCATTTGCTCATTCCTAGCATGGCAGGGATTAAGGCACCAATGTGATGTCGCTGAACGCCAAGTTGGTCCACACCTTTGTAACGTGCGTGTCCACACTCGACACGATAGCCATAAATAACCTTAGTTAAAAAAAATTTTTTTCCAACGTTTTATTTATTTTTTGAGAGCGAGAGACAGAGTGTGAGTGGGGAAGGGGCAGAGAGAGAGGGAGACACAGAATCCACAGCAGGCCCCAGGCTCCGAACTGTCAGCACAGAGCCTGACACGGGGCTCGAACCCACAAGAACTGTGAGATCATGACCTGAGCCAAAGTCTGACACTTAAGCGACGAGTCACCCGGGCGCCCCTAAATAACCTTAGTTTAGATATCTTAGTTCCTGATATCTTATCAGGAAGATGATTGGGAAGTGGTGAGGTTTTAGCATGTATTTCCCTTTTGAAGAGACTGGTTTTAATTGTAAGTTTGTAAAATGTAATTAACAACAATGGCCGAGCTTAACAACCTGTTCACAAAATTCCTAAAAATTTAACAAGCTCTCGAAAGCCACTGCCAGCCAGCTCCAGTCCCCCACTAGGAATCGAGTGTGGTCTGTGACCCCGAGATCATACTAGCTGAGTAAGGAAGGCAGGCTCACCCAGGGTGGGGTTGTCAGGGAGGGACAAAGGGACACAGTGGGGCCATGGAGAACCTGAGGAGGCACTGGCCCTACCCAGAGGTTCAAGGAAGCCTTCCTGGAGGAGGTGGTGCCACACAGAAACCTGAGGGAAGAGTTCAGAGGATCCCAGAGAGGGGTGGGAAGTGTGCCAGGCTGAAGGGAGTGCCAGGGAAAGACTAGGAGAGGAGAGAGTGCTTGGCATGGACCAGAAACCGGGGGGGGGGGGGGGGGTCCTGTGCCAGTTCTGCTGTTGGCACCCCTGTCACTTGGGGCAAGTCCCTTCCCTTCTCCAGGCTTCTCCCTTCTGTCAGACTGGGGCTTTGAACCAGATGGCCTCCAGGCCTGTTGGCTGTCTGGAGCCCCCAGGGGTCTGTGGAGGGGCCTGGGCAGTGTGTGTGTGTGGTGGTGGGGGGAAGTGTCTGGCCCACAGCAGACCCTGTGCACCCAAGCCATCCCCTCCCTTCCCCTCTGCCTTTCACCCCGGTTCCCCCAGGTGATGCCCGAAACTCCTGGTTTGGCTGCAGAAAGTAGCAATAATTACAGTCATTTACAGAAGAGTGTGCTCCTTCTAATTACCAAGCCATGCAATCCCAATTACACGTCTAAGGAAGCATCTCGGGAGCCCCCTTCCCACGGCCAGCCTGTCAGCTGCAGCCCCAGGCCATCCAGAATTGGGAGGCGGGCCGGCAGCTGCTGCCAGACCTCCCTCCATGGCTCCCTTCATGCCCGACCATGCAGGAAACACTGGCTCAGAGGTCTGCCCTGGAAGGGGCGTGGGGGGAAGGGCGTGGGAGGAAGGGAGGCGGCCCCCAAGACGCGGGGCTTGAGACCCAGGAAGGGACAGAGGCTCTCTCTGGCAACGCAGGAGGCCTCCATGTACACAGCAGGTGCACGGACCGACCGCAGCACGAGTCAGAGCCGGAGCCAGCGAGAGGCCGTTTCACGTTTAGGAAGCAGTGGCCACCCGACTAGATGTAGGTTCTCTGGTCTCATGTCCGTCACCACCTACTGCAAAACCCCCTCAGAAACAGCCCTCAGCCTGCGTCACATGCCTCCTGTGACAGGGAACCCAGGACCCCAAGTCTGTCTTCTCCGTGAGGGCTCCATTTATGAGAAAGAGAAGCCTACCCAGGGGGTCCCATCTCAGCCCCCTAGAGCTACTCTTCCCTACGTCCCTGGGTCCCAACGGCTGCTGCTGCCCCTCGGTTCTCTCCCAGGCAGGTGTCTGGCCCCCAGACCTTGCCTGGCTCCTCAGCCAAACCACTTTCTGAGAGGACCCTGACTTGTGGCTTCCTGGAGCTTCCTTTGTACACGTGCTCCTGGGTGCCCACGGCCAGTCCCACAGCTGACAACTCCCGAGGGGGTCCCATCCTGAGCCCCTGACCATCGCCTCCTACCCCCTCCCACAACCCGGCCATCCTGAGCAGCCCCCTGGCCCACCCCCACCCCATGCCCAACCCAACCCCATGAGCTTCCTCTGCCCTGTCCCCTTGACCTCCGGGCTTCAAAGCCTCAAACTCCAGCACTTCCTCCTCCCAAGTATATCCCAATTCCATCCCTCTTCAAGAACCCTGGTCCTGCCCCACTCAGGCCACCATCCTCTGTCACCTAGGACACCGCAAGACCCCTAGCTGGTCTCCCCACTGAGTTCCACGAGGCAGCGGAGCCTGGAGATCGGGTGCAAGGCTCAGTGGGTTCCATTCTTGGCTCCTCCGCTCATGGCGAGGCTCCAGGTCATGAGCGAGCTACTGAACATCTCTGTGCTACATTGCCGTCGTATTAGCACCTGCCTCCCAGGGTGCCTGTGAACGGTATGGTTCCCAAGGAATTCAGAGCGGCCGATAGGGGCTGGGGGCAAAGGGGATAAAACGAGGCAGAAAGGGGCACAGGAGCGAGGGCTCTGAGAACGTCTGTGTCCAACGAAGGCCCGTGAACTTGCTCCTGAGATGACTGGAGAGCCTTCAGGATAAAATCTTCCACCAATGTTGCATCCTAGCTGGTGCCCAAGGGACGTCCTACCTCCTCTCCCGCAGAGCTGAGAGTTTGCTCTGCCCCAGGGAGGGTCTGGCCGCAGCCCCCACATCGGCTCTAGAGCTCTGCCGGTCACAGGCCTGTCCTGTCACCAGGCTTCAGGCCTCTCTCACCACGAGGGGCCGGGACGAGACAACCAGGGGTCCGACCTGACTCCCAACCTGGGAGGGTGTGCCCGTGGCCAGCGAGTGCCACTTGTGCCGGCACGGCCCTAGGGGCAGGAGTCTGGGGACAGTATCCTCCCAGAGTTACTCACCGCCCCTCCTCTGACACATATCCGCCACCTACGAAACTCTTCTGTAAACATATTGTTAGCCTGTTTAATTCTCATGGCAGCTCCGGGAGTTGGGCGTGTTTATCCCATTTTACTACAGGTATACTGAGCAGTGGTGCTGTTACACACCCGTCGAGGGCCCGCTCGAATAGTTGGTGCTAGGGTAGGAGGGAGGCTGAGGGTTGGTTGCTCCTGAAGCCAGCGAGGCCTGGAGGAGAGCGTGGAGGCCGGCAGGTGGGAGAGGGGTCACAGAGACTCAGAGGGGTTGCCCAGGGCTGAGGCCTGTCAGACACCAAGAAGAGGGGTAGGCAGAGAGAGGGCTCTCAAGCTGAGGTCTGGGGGAAACCTCCTTGAGCCACCCTGATGATTGTACAGATCGAGAAACTGAGGTCTAGGCAGGAACAGAAACTTGCATAATAAGGTCACTCAGCCTGCCAGAGGCCAAGCTGAGACCTGTCTCTTGGCTGTGGCTCTACCCCTACCCAGTGTATCCTGAACTGGCCAGGGTTGGGGGGATGCTGGTGGGGAGGGAGGCCTGGCTGAGGCCGGGGTCCCAGGGCACACCCAGCTTGGCCTTGGGGACAACCGAGGATCCAGGCTCTCTTGAGGCCCCAGCAGCTCGCACTGGGCTGCCCAGCAGGCTCTGATGAAATCTCTGGCCTTTCTGGACGACCAGCAGAGGGTGGTGCTGACCCAGAGTAAAAGCTCCCAGGTACCCAGCCACCTCCCCAACGTCCATCCCCAGGTCCCAGAGCAGGTGTAGGGGAGGGGCAAACAGAGGGGGAACCGAGTTCCCAGGAGCAAGAAGAACTTGCAGGGATGAAAATCAGGACCGATGCAGCCCCCTCCTCCTGCCTAAGGGTCCGGTTTCCCCAACTGAGCACTGGAGAAAATTGGCCCTTCTCCCCCTCCTTACATGCCCACGGCTTAGAGAACATTTTGGATATGCACCCAGCTCCATCCAACCTCTGCTCCCTGGAAAAGAGAATGCATCCTAGGCTGCAGCCCTACATAGAAAGTTGTCTTGCAAAGGAGGCTGGACTTAAGGAGGAACTTCCCAAGATCTCCACAGAGTGTCCCTGATGGATTCCAGGATTGTTCTTGTACCGAAAGCCTGCTCTGGGGGGCCGGGAAGATGGTCAGACTGCTGTGGGGCGAGAAGGGTCGGATGTCTCTGTACTGTCTCAGTTCCCCCTTAGGTGAAGGGAGACAATTTTCCCCAGGACAGTGAGGGTGGGGAGTGGGGTGATGAACCATTCCGGGCCCCAGAAGAGATCCCAGCACAGGGCAGTTGGCCCACTGTGGGAGAGCTCCACGTCGCCGCTAACAGCCCAAGACCCTTCCCACTGGTGAGGTTTCCTATTCCCAGTCTTCTAGAATCTGGTCACAGCAGGAATCCCTGCTCTGACTGAGAGCTCACTATATCCCCTGAGGCCTCCTCTCAAAGTCCCAGATGTCCAGCTTCTAGGGACAAAAGTCCCGGGACAGGAGGCAATACAGGGTCTGAGGCACTGAGGGTACTGAGATCCCCGGGGTCAGAAAGAACCACCGGCCCTGCCCCTGCCGAGACTTAAAATGCCCAGGAGGCTGGAGGCTGCCATCCAGGTGTTCTGTGCTTTGCTGTGGAAGTCGTACCCTCTCTGGTCCTCAGCACCCAGCCTGGCTGTGCTTTGTCGGGGACAGACCATATGGTCTTCCAGGGGCCCCTTCCAGCATCACGGCCCTAGAGATTCCCACCGATGCCCCCACATCCCCACATCCAGGCGAAGTCTGCGGGAAAGCCCCCCTGTAAAGGCTAGTTGTCCTACACTTAACCCTGCGGTCCTCACAAGCTGACGGGCTCCTCTGCCCAAGAAAGCAGACCAGGTGGGCAGGGAGCTGGGTGCCCCAGCGGGCACCCCGGAGACCGCTAGGCAAGGACAACGGAGATGGGGACACACAGGAGGGACAGCATCCTGGCAGGTGGCAGGCTGTACTGCCTAGAGGCGTGTGTGACTCACGAGATAGGACGACAAAGGGGCATTTCCTCCCAAAGCCGAAACCAGACAAGGAGGAAAGAATACACATCCTGAAGCCTTTGTTCGCCCAGGTGCACTTCCAGGTCGGCCCTGCCATGAATCACTGTGACCCTCCTGCCCTGCTGCCTCATGCTATCGTCAGAGTCTGGGGCTCTCGATTCCACAGTCAGAATACCCCACCCCCTTCCACTGCCACGAGCACCCCGGGTCAGCCACCACCACCTCTGTCCTGGACCACCGTAAGAGCTTCTTCCAACCTTTCCGCTCATGACTCTCCGCCCCCTTCAGGGGCTTTTTCATCCCTCAAATGGCAAAGGTGGGCCTCCTGAGGCCCCCATCCCCTCCCCAGCCACGGGGCTCTTCCTCAGCCCCTCCCACCGACGCCCCCTCTGTTCCCTCTGCCTGGAATCCCCCTCCCACTCATTTTTGCCTAATTGGTACCTACTCTTCAGGTTCAAGCTAAGTCATCTCCTAGAAGCTTTCCCTGCCCCCCCAACTAAGTTAAATCCCCCATGACGTGTGCCCCTGGCACCAGACACCCCTCTCTAGCCCTTGTGGGAGCTGCGTGTATCTTATGAGGTTTAGCACTAGGTCAAAACCGGATCTAGTATGCCCTCCGTCGTCTCCACAGCATGTGGCACGGGGCCAGGCACTCGGTAAACAGGCGCTGAATGGATGGATGTCCTGTGGTGGGTCTGCAGCCCCTCACCTCCCACCCTACCAGGCCCCAGCTCCTCCCTGTAACGCTTGTCCTCTGCAGTCCGTGGAGCCTCCTACTGGTTGGGCTCTGTGGTAGAGACTGGGCAGCGCCCCCAGACCCCAAGACCAAGGCCAGACTGAAGACCCTTGCCAGTTCCCCAACAGGCACCAAGGATAGCCCCGTGACACTAATTGCCATGACCTAGTGACTCGGAGGAAGCCAGTCCTCCGGAACCCAGCCCCCCAACTGGAGGAGCCCGAACTAGAACCAGATGCCCAGAGACAGCCAGGGCCTAGCCCAAGGTCACACAGCAAGGCCGCCACAAAGCTATACCAAGAATCCAGGGCGCCAGCTCCAGCTTAGGGTTCTCCCCGCGCTATATAAATGTGGCTATTTTTAGGAAGCTAATTAGCAAGTCAAATATGACTCCTGCTAATAATAATACCACCTTTATGCTTTTCAGTCTCTGCATCACCTCATTTGCTCCTGCAGCAGCGGAAGGACCAAGCAGTGAAGTAGGAGGTGATCTCATCAGAAAGGTGTGGTCAGGAAGGAGGAAGTGACTGGTCCTTCAGCCTATCCCACCAGCTCAGTTTAGCGATGCTCCCTGAGGCCACAATGTCCCAGAGGCTCCTACGTCTGTCTGTCTGTCTGTCCGGGGCCTGACTCAGAGTGTCTCAGGTGGCCTGCTGTCCTTGTAGGGCCCCCAACTCCACCCACCCAGCTGAAGTCAGCTTCCCGCCCCTGGGAGTCCCCACTCCATGCTGGTTTCAGTCCCAAACCTGCCTCCTCATACCTACTGGGCTTCAGGTGGCTTTGAGGGCTGGTATCCACTGGGTAGTTTTTTTTTTTTTTTTCCCTGCGAATCTGTAGCACATGTAAAGGATAGTTCTGGGAAAAGAGGCATGGGCAGCCTAGTTCTATAGCCTGGGCTGCCCCCCATCTCAGGACCCCAGCTAGGATGAAGGACAGCTTTGGGGTTCCTGGGTGGTTCAGTGGGTTAAGCATCCAACTTCGGCTCAGGTCACGATCTCACAGTTCGTGAGTTCGAGCCCCACATTGCTCTCTCTTCTGTCAGCAAAGAGCCTGCTTCAGATCCTCTGTCCCTCTCTCCCTGCCCTTCAAGCGCGCGCTCTCTCTCTCTCTCTCTCTCAAAAATAAAATAAACATTTTTTAAAAAAGAATGGAGGACAGCCTTGTCCCAAGAAGGGATAGAAAGTCAGGTCCAACCTCTTGTCCTACAGCCCCATCTCCTGCCCGCTCCCTCCTCCCCTGCAGAAGCTCCGGGGACATCCGGTGGCACCAGACAGGGCTGGGCTCAAACATGATGTCAGATCCTCGATTGCTTCCTGTGACCTTCCTGGAGGAGAGAGGTGCGTCCCACTGGGATGCAGCTGGGCTATTCTGTCAGGGAAATGGGTCGGGGCAGAGCTCCTGTTTCTCAAATAGGCAACCGAGGCACAGGCCAGAATGCCGTGCCCCTCACCTCCAGTAAGAGCCTGCACCGAGGGTGCCTGGGTGGCTCAGTCAGTTAAGCCCCTGACTCTTGATCTCACAGTTCCTGAGTTCCCGCTCTGTGTCAGGCTCCTCACTGACAGTGCTGAGCCTGCTTGGGAGTCTCTCTCTCTCCCTCTCTCTCTCTGCCTTCCCTTTACTCTCATTCTTGCTCTCTCACACTCAAAATGAATAAACTCAGCATGCCCTGAGCCCCCAGGGGCCCAGAACCTGCCCAGGAGGGTGGTGGGTGAGACAAGAGGACACCTGGGCTGGTTTCCAGGACTCTCAGCTCACAGGACAAGGACCCTCTGTGGTAGGTCCTTCACCCAGACTCAGGCTGGGGAGCTCTGCGGTCAGGAGGGTTTCTCAGAAAGGGGGCACCGTGGGGCAGTGAGACAGGGCAGAGCAGGTGCAAAGGCGTGGAGGGGAGGATGGGCTCAGGGATCCCTGCTGAGATGAACGCCCCTGGCCTCGCCGGCCTCAGCTGGCTAGACTAGCCTGCAGGGGAAGACTCTGGGCTCCCGGCCCACCACAGTTTTGACACGAGTGGGCCCCCAGGTGTGGTAACTGTCCCGGGCGCTGCCCCCTGGAGTCTCTTCACTGATAAGTCAGGCTCTGGCTCTCGGTCCCTGTGGGGCCGGCAGGGAGGGACTGCTTCCAGGAGAAAGACAAAGGCCATCCCGGTGAAAGAGTAGAGGCCTCCTGGAGTGGCTCATGGGTGCCCAGGGGCGATGGGTGCCCCTCCCTCCCTCCATTGCCTGGGCACCCCCTTCACCCAGTCCCAGACCTGGTCCTCACCCACAGGAGGCCCCCCACCCCAGGGGCTCTCCTGGCAGGGGGCAGCGATGATGCGGACACACCAAGAACAGAGCTATCAGGGAACAAAGGGAGAGGGCAAAAGGCGGCTGCCTGTGCGGGAGCCGTTCCTGAGGTGGCGGCGGGCATCACGGGCTGCGTGTCTGAGGGAGGAAGCATGAGATCGCCTCTCCGCCAAGTGTAGAGTTCCTGACCAGAGACTCGGCCTCACGGCTGCAGCTCAGGACACACTTCAGCCTTCCCGGGAAATCCCTGTTACCCCCTGCCAGGGGCCTTTCTATCCTAATGGAAAAGGTCTCTGAATTGCCTCCGAACCCTGGTAGCAGGGACCCCCAATCCCCCTGGTCCCCTCTGGGATGGGAGGGGGAACATACATTAAGGGGACCCAGCAGGGGCCATGCTGAGTCCAAAGGCAGGCGGCAGTAACGTGGGAGGGGGGTTCAGACACCGACAGCCTTGTGGCTGGGGCCGTGCCCCCTCCCCGCGGTGAGGGAGGCACCCGGCAGCAGGGCGGCAGGACAGGTGCAGGAGTCCCGAGGTCAGTCCTGTCACACAGCATCAGGGAAGGAGCGGCCAGTACCCAGGGAGGAGCCTCAGGGCAGCTGTAGCTTTTCAGCTGAGTGAGCGAGAAACATGGGCTAAAGTGCCCCACTTTCCCGGCACGAGCTAGGGAGGGCTGCCCACTGCCCGCGGGGTCGGGGACTGCGTGGTCCGCAGAGTCAGAAGAGGCAGTGTGAGATCAGGGCTCAGAGAGGGGGGCGGGCGCGTGGCAGCAGACATCCCTCCCCCATCCCACATGAGGAGAATGAGGTTCACTAGGTAGGAAGGAAGGAATCCCTGATGTCCGGGGGGCGGGGGGGGGGGCGCTCCTTAGACTGTGAGCTCAGCAAGGCACAGTGGCCTGCGCCTCCCTGGTCCAGTGGGGCTCAAGTGCTGGATGCAAACAGGGCAGGCACTGGACTCTGGAGCTAGGTCCTGGGAGTACCCCAAGAGTAGCTTCAAACTTAGACCCAGGCAGGAAGGGCTCCTGTCCTGGGCCCTGCACCTTAGAGGAATCCACTCTGACCCTCCTCTGGTTTCACCCCCACAATCGAGGGGCAAAATGCCCGTGAGCCAAGGGGACATGCCCACCCAAGGCCCATGCTCTTCCTCCGCATGCAGGACCCCAGAACTCCCTGCCCCACAGTCTGCGTGGGCCTGTCCCCTGGCCCTGCGGCTGGTAGGCACACCCCAGGCCTAAGGGGTAGCCAAGGGCAGCTGTTGCCTGGTCTGTGAATGAAACATGGCTGGATGGCCTGGGGCAGCCTTGGGCAGTATCCAAAGTTGGAGCCAGGAGAGGAGTTGGGGGAGGGGATCTCCTCGCCCTGCCACATTCCAGCACTGGACCCCAGGAGTCCAAGAGGTCTAAATTGCACTCTGACTTTCCAGGTTGTTCTCCGGGCATATTTATTCACGTAAGAGGCTAGAATGTATTCCATTTAGCAATTTGTTAGCTTGATGTATAACCTTTAAATATCTAGACATATATGGGCCTCCCCTTGTGCTTCTGTTCTGAGCCCCACAAATGTTAGGGGTGGGCCTTGCAGAGGCGCTTCCTACAGGGCTCCCCCACCACATGGTCCCTCATGCTTGCTCTGAAGTTCATGGTCTCTTTCCTCCAGGATGCCGGGGAGGGACATGAACCCCAAACGCCCAGGCTAGACCATCAACTCCCTGAAGCAGGGACCAAGTCCTAAAGCTCTACTCCATTTCATTCCAGAGCTGACTCAGTCCCAGCACCTAGCAGCTGACAGTGGGGGGCATTCCAGGAGCCTGGGGTCCTGGGGGAAAAGAAGTAGTACTAACTGAGCACCTTCTATGAGCCAGGCTCTGGAAGAATCTCCCCTAATCCTCAGGAATCTTCTGGGCATTGTCATTGTTTGCACCCCTTTGTTGCAGAAGAGGAAAAGTTTCCAATTGCTTACAGACCTTGCCCGAGGTCACACAGAGCCTCACTCTGAGCCCCAAGCCTATACCCTTTGCTCTTAAGCAGGCAGAGAAGAGTGGGAGGCATTTCTGGCTAGGGCATCTGTGGGAGGCTAGGGACCAGCAGAGAGCTGGCCTCTGGGTATCACAATGGGCGGGGGGGCGGGGGGCAGATCGAGCCACTATGTGTGGACTCCAGGCTCTGGTCACTAGCCCCCTCAGGGGCCAATCCCAAGTCTCCAGTGCGGTGCGTGGGGACTGAGCGTTGTCTGAGAAGCAGGCCGTGTGCTGAGTACCCCCCTTGGAGCCTCTCTCAGGCCCTGAGTGCCTCTCACCAGAGGTGAGGACCCCTTTCATAGGTTCGTATGAGCCTCAGGAGCCCCAGGCATCTAGGAAACCAGCCACTGAGATAGGAGGGGAGATTAGACATTTATCCGGCCACATGGAGTGTTTGGCCCACCATGTGCAGGGGACAGATAACACCATGGCCAGGCCTCTCCTCTCCACACTCACCTCCGTGTCAGTGACCTCCATCTCACAACACGGTGGGGCCTTGGGTGAGTCACTGAGCCTCCCACAGGCTCAGCTTTCCCGCTTGTCAAGAAGGGAAAACAACAGTGTCCTCTCTTTGAGGCCTTTTCACACCAGGTGAGTAATAACCAGCTCTGGGCCTCGAACCTGCTCACACTGTGTGTGTGTGTGTGTGTGTGTGTGTGTGTGTGTGTGTGTAGGGGGAGGGCCACACAATGAAGGTTAGTTCCTTTTCCCCGAAATTAACAGCAGTAGTTCCGATTTTCAGAAAAGAGGAAGTAGGTGGATTCCTGAGAACCTTTTGACCAGAGGGGCAGACCCACCCCCTTGGCAAACCTCTAGCTCTACTGATTCAGTAGGTGAGGTCAGGTGTCCCACAAAGGGAGGGGGTGACCAGACTCCAGCTGTAAAGCCAGCACCTCTCCCCTGAATTCTTGTCTACCTGGACCTGCCTCCACCCGTCCATTCCCTCCTGGAACGTTTGGCCCCCTGCCCTGGAGAGGGCGGTGGGGTGGTGAGCTCCTGGGGGCCTGCCCAGGCAGGGGGCAGGAGGCAGACACAGGGGCAGTGAGCATCTGTGGTCCGGTCACACTCAGCAAGGACCCTGTGGCACCCAATGCTGCCGAGCAGTGCCCAGGCGCCCCTGCCTGGCAGGCTGGGCTCCCCAGCTGGCCCTCAGTGCCTCTTGGCATCAAACCCTCTGTTTATGGCCTTCCCGTCCTCCGGAAGCCCTCTCTCGGCCTCACCTCCAGCTCTGCCCAGCAGCCCCTGAAGTCGTTGTCCCCCCTCTGCCTCCGTGGCTACCTCCAACCTCCCACCTCCCCTTGACCTCAGAGATCTGACTCCCGCCAGTGCTCCGCCAGGGTCACTGGCAACCTCTCTGTTGTTACTCTGTGGCACTTCCCTGCCACCCCAGATTCACCTCCTCAGTGTTGTTCCACTCACACCCAGACCTCTCACCTCGCTGGCCGCTCCTCCTGCGGGCCCCTTCTTGCGTCTCCCTTCTCCCAATGCCACCTGCAAGTGGGCCCCCACCCCGAGCTCTGTCCTCGGCCTTTTCCTCTTCCTCCCGAGGAGACAGACCTCTCCCACCCCTAGCTTGTACTCCCCCTGCATCTTCAGGGCTCCAGCCCCCTGAGCCCCAGACCCCATAATGCACATGCTTACATGACACCACTTCTGGCTGCCTCTCAGGATCTCCCCGAAACCTTCTCTCTCTCTCTCTCTCTCTCTCTCTCTCTCATTGACCCAGATGCTGAAGCCAAGCACATCTTTCACTTTCTCCCTCCAGATCTCATCCAGTCTCAAGGCATCAAGTGTCTTCTATGCTGTGGACACCCGAACACCCACACACACGCACCTGCCATCCCATGTCCAGACCTCTCTCTCCCCAGTGGCTCGCTCTGTGATCCACTTGATGTCTAACACCTCGGATGTCCCAGGTCCTGCTCCTCTGCCTAGAATGCCCTTCCCCTATGTGTCTGCAAGGCTCACTCCCTCACCACCTTTATGCCTTCTTTCAAATGTCACCTTCTTGGTGAGACTTGCCCTGGCCACCCCATTTAAAACTTCAAAAGAGGGGTGGGGGGCGCCAGGGTGGCTTACTCAGTTAAGCGTCCGACCCTTGATTTTGGCTCAGGTCATGATCTTGTGGCTCGTGAGATAGAGCCCCATGTGGGGCTCTGCGCTGACATCACAGAGCCTGCTTGGGATTCTCTCTCTCTCTGCCTCTCCTCCCTCCTCAAAATAAATAAATAAACGTTAAAAAGAAAAAAAAAAAACCTTCAGAAGCTTCCTTGGCCAGGACTGCCTGTCACCACCCTTGCCTTTATTTTATGTTTTCCGCCCTTCTAACAGACTATGTAATTTACATATCATTATGTTTATTGTCTTTCTCCACCAGCTAGAATGAAAGTTCCTTAAGGGCATAGATTTGTCTGTTTTGGGGATTGAGGCGAGCCGGGTTCCCAGAACAATGCCTGGCACGAAGTACCTGGTACAGCCACTCCATGATTTTGCTACACGAGTGTGTGAACAATGGGATCTTGGGCCCCTTCCACCGCGGCCACACCCCACTCGCCACCAGGGCTTGTTTCTACCTTCTTAAACACTTTCAAATCTACACCTGAGTCCTCATCCCCAAAGCCACTGCTTTCCCCCAGGCCCTATTGCTCCGATGTCTGGATTGTTACCACAGCCTTCTGACTCTCCCTCGCCTCCAGCTGGCCCCCTCCAGGCCACCGCTCTGAGAGGACGGGGCATGGGCTCAGGAGCCAGACTCTGGATTCTTTCTCTGTCTGTGCCGTTTACTGGCTGTGTGACTTTGGGCTGGTTCCCTAACCTCTCTGTGCTCTATTCCCTTATTTGTGAAATGGGGGGGTGATGATAATAGCACCCCCCCTTGTGGGATGAGGAGTTGTTGAGAGGTTTAAATGATACAACGTGGGTAAAGCGTGTTATAAATGTGTGTCATTGCTTTGCAGTTGCCAGATCTTGTTACCAGACAGAGCAGAGCAGAACTTACTGAAAACTATCCCTCGGCTCCTGGTGGTTTCCAGTTTCTTCTCTGAAAGAGAGGGACCCTCCCAAGCGGGCCTCCATCTTGCTTGCCTGGCATTGTCCCCTCGTTCCAATCAGGCGAAATTCCCCGTGTCTCCGGAGCCGTCCGTCACGCTGCGTCCTGCCCCTGCCGGGACTCGAGCCACTTTCTCTGCCCTCCGCTGACTCGTACTTGCTTTTTCACTTGACAAAAACCCCAGAGCTTTTTTGCACTGTCACACACAGAGAGCTTCCACATTCTTTTCACAGCTTCATGGTAGTCCATCACGGGGACATGCCGTAGGCTCAGCCCGTCCCACGCTGATGGACAGACAAGGTGTTCCCAATCTGTTCCTGCCACAACAGTGCAGCCGTGAATGCTCTTGTGCGCACGTCGCATGTATGTGGGTGTCTCTGTGGGACAGAATCCCAGGAGTAGGATTGCTGGGCCAGGGGTGACTAGCAAGGTATGACGGGCTGCCCGCCCACTGCCTCGCTGACCTGGCGTGTGCCCCAGCAGAGCCTGGATCTGCACACAGGGTGGGACTCTGAACTCACGCTCCCCTCTGTACCAAGCTGCCGTTCCTCGGAACTAGGGCCCGAGCCCGCAGTGGGACTGATGGTCCCCTCTGCTTTCTGCCTCTGTCATGATCGGCCTCCTGGAGCCTGCAGGGAGGGATACCGGGGGGCCCAGCTGGGAGCACTGGGGAGGCCAGCCCCCAGACTCTGCAAGAACACTTTAAGCCTTCATGCATACCAGGGGAGGGGGTACGGACTGCTGCCCAGCCCCCCCCCCCCATCCCCGGGTCTCTTCTCTACTGGCGGCTGCCTCTGACCTACCCATCAGCCCACACAGTACCCTGAGTTGGCTCCCTCAGAGATAGGGCAGGAGTGGCAGCCGGTGAGCAGGCTGCAGGGCCTTCGAGGTCGTTCAGACCGAATGGCGGGGCTCCGAGACACTGGCATGAGGGCAGCCCCAGAGAGCCAGCCCAGGCCAGGCCACAGCTCAGCTGGCTCGTGAGGGCGGCCTCCCGCTGGCCCTCACAGGGGCAGAGCCCGGTCAACTGCCATCTGCCGCGGGGTGGGGGCTGTCCTTGCCAGCTTCGTGCAGGAGGCCTCCTTGCACGGACGTGAGGGGCTCAGGAGGGTCCCAGCTCCCCGCCCCTCGGCTGAGGCCTCTGGGTCCTTGCAGAGCCTCCCCGCTCGCCGTCTGCCCTCCTGTCCCCACACATCCACTCCAGTCAGTCACATGGAAACACTTGAGTGCCCCCACATAGGTCGTTCTGCCTCCTACCTCCGTGCCTCTGACCCAGCAGGTGCTCCTGTCTCTGTCTTTGCCTAGCTAACGCCTGCTTCTCCACAAAGACAGAATCCAAGAACCACTTTTTTTATTATTATTATTATTTTTTTTTTAATGTTTATTTTTGAGACAGAGAGAGACAGAGCATGAACAGGGGAGGGTCAGAGAGAGGGAGACACAGAATCTGAAACAGGCTCCAGGCTCTGAGCTGTCAGCACAGAGCCCGACACGGGGCTCGAACTCATGGACCGTGAGATCATGATCTGACGCTCAACCGACTGAGCCACCCAGGCGCCCCAAACCACTTTGGTTTTAATGCCCCCCCACCACCACCGCAACTCCGCGGTCCTCCGGCCCCCCGGACTGTTCATCCCAAAGACACCGATGACGTCCTGATGTCTGTCCTCACAGCGCCACCAGCCTGGGCAGCTAAGCCAACCACGCAACCCCAGGGGAGTTTTAGCCATGTGGAGCCCTTGGCCTTGCCAAAATCCCCCACCCGACTGTGCCACAACACAAGGGCAGCCCCAAGGAAAAGCCAGTCCCTCGTAGGCCCTATGCTAAAGATGTAGAACTTGCCCCTGAAGCACCATAGGAATGCCGTGATGGGGAAGTGAGGCCTTCAGGAGGCCAGAGGAGGGGGAGGCACTTCAACGCCATCATCTTCTGGACTTCCCCATGTCCCCATAACTCGAGTTTCTTTACAAGCAGCCACAGGGACAGGCATGGGGCCTGCCGGGGAACAAGATCAAAAGCTACCATCAGCCTGCGTGAGCTGAGTTCCGAGATGAGGAAATGAAGGGACATGGGGGGAGGGGAGGCTTGAGAGCCACGGGGCTCCCTCCCAGCTCCCCTCTGAGCACCCAGGTCAGGCTGGTCCCACCTGTCTACACCCCATCGGCACTACCACCACTGCCTTTACCAGAGCCCTGAGCCTGCTGGCGGGAGGACCAAGGGCTGCGTCTACCCTGTCCCCACACACTTCAACACCTGGTCTGGCCAGGGACTTACCCTGGGGCCCCGTGAGTCACTGCGAATATGCAAGTGAGAGGGTGAGCACATTTCAGCTTAGTCCTATAAAGTATGAGTTCATGGAGCAAACATTCCCCAAATCGTGCTTTTGAGGCCGGCCACTGGAGGCTCCAAGCTCCACTACGTGCCAGCCAGGCCTTGCCTGTACCTCACCCCTACCCATGGAAGACCGACCCAGCCAGGCTCCAGCCTCCTCCCTCAGACTGTAGGACCTGGCAGGGACAGGAAAGCAGACTGAGGGAGGTGGCCATGGCTCATGGTGGGCCCATCCCCCCACCCCTAATCCCGGGGTCTCAGGGGGCAAGTCAGGCAGAACTGAAACTGGGCAGAGGACAAATGGGTCTAAGCAGGCCCCAGGGACCTCCACTGCTCACGCCTCACCCACATACACCTGGCCCAGGGCCCCTCCCCCCAGCCTGGGAAAATCTTTGAAGCTTGGCTTCCTCCTACCTGGGCCTCCCTTTCAGCCTCCTGCCACCTTCCCTTCCCTACCCCAACCCCCTGCTACCCAGGCCTCAACCCATCCAAGCTAAAAGGACCACTAGCCTGCGGTCTAGGGGGCTGGAGGTCAGGGCTCTGGGTTTCCCTCGGCCGCTGCCTTCTAGGGTGACCTTTGGCAAATCATTCCCCACTGTGAGCCTCAGTTTCCTCATCTGGCTTGGGCTGCCGGCACATGACCTGGAGATGAGGACTCAACAACACAAAGGAACTGGCTGTACGGGTAGATGTGAGGCAAGGATGGGACTTCTCAGACGGCAGCCCTGAGGCACTGGGCACCGCGACCATCACCCTTTCCAGAGACGTGATGCTGAGAGGGGGCAAAGGCAGGGAGCGGCGCCCCTCTGAAGCCTTCCCTGCTTGTCCTGCACACGTAGGGCCCCGTTACCCTTCCTTCATTCCACTCGTCACCAGGGCCACTATTTTAGGTCTGTGTCCCCTTGCTCTGGTACAGCAGCCCGAGCCTCCATGCCCTTGCACCCCGGGCCCCAGGCACATCAAGTAGGTGCTCAACCAAATATGTAGTGAAAGAATAAAGGCACGGAAAATCACCAACAAGTGTTGGTGAGGAGGTGAAGAATTGGAACCACACGTCACTGGTGGGAATATGAAATGATAGAACGTCCATGGAGAGCAGTGTGACAGCTCCCCAGAAGCTAAAGAGAAAATTACCATATAATTCCAAAATCCCACCCCAGGGAGATAGATACCCAAAAGGACTGAAAACGTAGGGCGCCTGGGTGGCTCAGTCGGTTAAGCATCCGACTTTGGCTCAAGTCACAGTCTCACAGTTCCGTGGGTTCTAGCCCCGTGGGCTCTGTGCTGTCATCGGGGGCCCGTTATGGATCCTCTGTCCCCATCTCTGTCTCTGCCCTTCCCCGGCTCACCTGGGCACACGCTGTCTCAAAAGTAAATACACATTAAAAAAAATTTTTAAACATATGTCCACAGGAAAATTTGTGTACCTATGTTCGTACAGCACTGTTCACAATAGTCAGAAGGTGGAAACCAACCAGGTGTCCGTGAACTGATGAGTTGGGTAAAAAAAAAAAAGTGGGGCACACGAGGGGGTATTATTCGGCCAGGAAAGGATGCGAAATACTGATAGATACTATAGCGTGGGTGGACCCCGAAAACATTAGCACGGGTGAAAGAAAACCAGACCCAAAGGCCACATCTTATATGACTCCATTTATGTAAAGTGTCTGCAACGGGTAAATCCCTAGAGACAGAAAGTAAATTAGTAGGGAAAGGGGCAAGGGGTGCGATGGCTAATGGACAGTCTCTTTTGGGGTGATGGAATGTTCTGTAACTAGATGGTGGGGATGGCCACACAACATTGTGAATACACCAGATTGTGCACTTTAAGATGTGATTTTTGGGGCTCCTGGGTGGCTCAGTCAGTTAAGTGTCCGGCTTCAGCTCAGATCACTATCTCTCGGTTCGTGAGTTCGAGCCCCACGTCAGGCCCTGTGCTGACAGCTCAGAGCCTGCAGCCTGCTTCGGAATCTGTGTCTCCCTCTCTCCCTACCCCTTGCCCACTCACACGCTATCTCTCTGTCTCTCAAAAACAAGTAAACATTAAAAAAAAAAAAGATGTGATTTTTATCTCAGTTAAAAAAAAGAAAGCAAAGTACCTCCCTAAGGATGAGTCGGAAGGCCAAACCTGTCTGGCCGGCTGGTTTGTGTCTGAAAACACCACCCCACGGGAGCCACTCTTTGCCCTGGGAAGGCGCAACCCGCTCACCCCACCCCCACCCCCACGGCCACTCAGCCTGGGAGGAGGAGGTGAGAGCGCCCCAGGGGACCCAGTGGGCCTCGTAGTGGGATGGAGCCCTCCCCTTGTGCGCGCAGCTTCAGGACAGGTGTCCCCCACGACAAAGGGACTTGAGGTCTGGCTACAGGCTTCTGACGCACAGGCTCCTGTCCTCTCCTTCAAGGACACCAGCAGGAGGACAGAGCCAGAGGACTGGGCACCCCCACAAAGTCCTCTCCTTTGGCACGCATTCCAGCAGTGTATGGCCCCGCAGTTGGGAAGTTCTTCCTTTGGTCGGACTGTGGTACCCAGCTTGGAGACAGCTGTGGGCAGAGGTTTCCACAGAGGCAGCCTGATTCAACCTTACTCAGCTTCAGGCCCCCACAGGGGTCCTCGCCCCCCCCCGTGTGCACTCTGCCATAATGGAGCAAGTTGTCGGCTCCCTCGAGCCCTGTGAACAGCTGCTTCCTGAGATGGTTCTGGTGGGAACCACTGAAAGGGGAAGGTTGACACCCTCTCCACCCACCTGTGGCGGCCCCCCAGCCAAGGTAGAGGGGCCCCCGCCCCCACCCTTGGAGGGTAAGTTGGCAGGCGGCCCTCCCTTCTCTGAGCCTCTTGGAACAGAGATGGTGGTCCCATCATCTTCCTCTGATGGCCAAGCATCAGGTCCAAGCGGATTATGTGTGAGAGGTCCTGGTCCCCTGGGGCTGCCTCTGCCCCAGACCTGACCTTGTTCAGTTGGCCAGAGTGACCCCATCCATCTGCTCGCCTCTGCTATGCACATCCTGTGTCAACCACAAGCCCAGCAAAGAACAGTTTAATGAATAGCTACAGAATGAGTTCGAGCGAGATCAAACGAACTGGTCTGAAACCCCAGTTTTTTTTTCTTTTCTTTTTTTTTTAAGTTTACTCATTTTTGAGAGAGAGAGAAAGTGCGAGTCAGGGAGGGGTAGAGATCCAGGGAGACAGAGAATCCCAAGCAAGCTCCATGCTGTTAGCGCAGAGCCTGACGCAGGACTTGAACCCACAAACTGTGAGATCATGACCTGAATGGAAATCAAGAGTCACATGCTTAACCAACTGAGCCACCCAGGCACCCCTGAAACCCCAGTTTCCTAAGACAAAAACTAGTGTGTTTTTTTTCCTAAGACAAAAACTAGTGTGTGTTTTTGCCATGATGAGTTAGTAAATTACTTACCTTCTCTTTCAGTCCCTTTAACAATAAAATAGAGACAATAACAATATCGACCTCATAGGGCTGCTGAGAAAATTAAGATAATTATGTAAAACTTCTAGAATAGTCTCAAGCATGTGTGTGATAGATGGTATACAGCCACCACCGTAATTGTTTGTCCCCGTGGCCTTTCCCGAGGGAGCCCAGCCAGGGCACTGGCTGACCAATGCCCCTCTCTGGCTAAGAGGGAGGGGGGAGATAAGTGACACCCTTGGACAGATTTCTGAGCTCCTCCTGGGTCAGCCCCAGACCCTGGAGGGACTTTACCTCCTGCCGCAGCAGTGAAAGCTGCCCCTTCCCTAGTGCCCAACCCGGGATCCTCCTGCCCCTCACAAGCCTCCACCACACAGAGCCTGTGCTTAATAGGTGATCAGTAAGTGGTCTGCTCTGAACAGAGACAGGCTCTGGGGACCACTGGAGCCCTGAAGCCAGGACAGGGAGGTCCTTGGTGACTCCAGGGACTTCCTGCCTGCCCCACCTCCCTTCCCCCTCTCCCCCTCCATGGGATCACTTTGACCCTGGGAGACCAGGGAAGTTAGGCATTCCAGGAAAGCCCTGATCCGCCCAGGAAACCCAAGTACCTGGTGGGGTCTCATCTGGCCCATTGTCCTAAAGGGACGGAAACCAAGTCCTCGGTCACCATGACCCTCCCTCCAGGGACATCCAGCCCCCAGCTCTCCGTGGGTGGGGTACGTATTCAGTCAGCCTTCCTCCCTGTAGCCTCCTGACCCTGGTGCTTCCTATGGTTCAGTTGTCCTCTGTCCCCAGCTCCCAGGTGGGTCAGAGGGCATCTCAGCAGAACCACAGGGAAGGAGCATAAATGGGTCTGGGGACCCTCTGGGCCAGTGCATCATTAACTCCACGTTGCATCCTTGTGTCCCTCTCTCCTCGGCTCACCTCCAGGGCGGTCTCTCCCTGTCTCTCTGCAAGTGACATCAGCCCAATGATCCCTACTAGATTCCCAAAGATACTAGTGGGGATCCCAGACTATGTCTTCAAGCCCCCAGTTGCCAGCACCAGGGAAGCAGGGACAGCTGGAAATGAGACGCGGGTTTGCCTTAAGCCTGTAGACACACGAGAAAATAGCTTCATGCCCCTCCCCAAGTATGTGGACGGGACCCAAGGAGGGCAGGTCCTGTGGGTGTGTGCACGCGTGCACAGATGAGCGTGCCTGCATGAGTGTACACGTGAGCAGGTAATGTGTGTGGTCCTGTGTGCCTGCATGGTATATGTATACGTGCTTATCCTTTGTGAGTAAACCTAAGAGAACGAGTCACAGAGAGAATCAGGAGGGACGTGAAAAGAGAGAGACCGGTAGAAAAGGAATGGGACTGAGACAGAAAGGCACAGAGATAGAGACCCCGCAATTCCATCTTCCCCGGCGTGGGCTGCCAGGGCACAGCGCTCTCCTCTTATGACACTGCTTGGGGCAGGTGTCCAGAGGAGGTGAGCAGGCAGCAGGTGGAGTTCAGGGAAGGGACGCATCAGGGCTGGGATGGCAATAGTTCCACACCTCGTCATTCACAGAGCCATTCTGGGCCTTTTTCAAGGGCTGTGGTTTCTCAAACTGAGAAAGGGGTTTAGGGTCCCAAGGATGCTATCCGGGGTACAGAAGAGCTTCAGATGCCTGTGGGCTCTTGAGGGAGCTAGGGGAGGGGAACACCTATGACATGCCCCAGGGCCAAAGACAGATGTCCTAAGACTGACACTGCATGGTAGCCAATGTTCACACTGAGGAGGGCCCCCGTCTGCTGGGAAATGAAGGCGGTGGCTGCAGATAAGGAAACCTCAAGGGTCTATAAACTTCCCCCAACACCTTGGCCAAGAAGCATCTAGATCACACCCACCCCCTGCTTCCTTGGGGGCACATGCCATGTAGGGGTGGGAAGAGGCAAAAGTCCTGGGTTCTAGGCTAGGCTGTCAGAAACTCTGCATCTCTGGGCAAGAAGCTCTCCTCCCAGGCATCACTCCTCCCCCCACCCGCCGTCTTCTATGGGGGACAATAAGGCCCACACTGGCACTCTGCCTCCAAAGTACCACACTGGCACTTTGGCCAGCCTACCAAGAGATGGTGGGGCAAGAAAGGACTTTGGTAGTAAGGATTCCTGCCACCAGGTATAGGAAGACCTGCTCTATGAACTCAGCATTTCCCCAAGAGTCACCCCTCAGAAAAGGAAAACATGACTTCCACCGCTCTCACTTCCTGCAGCTGTGACCCCGCTCAGCTCAGAGTGGGGAAACAGTCATGGGCCAACAGTGTCATCTGCATACTCACTCTTGCCACCAGGAAGGCCCTCCCCAGAGTAGGTTCCCAAACCCCACTCTTCAGACTCAGAGCAAGATGTGCTCCCAACGGTGATCAGCTGATCTCAGAGTGGGGGGTGGAGGGGGGATGGGTCCCAGCAGCGGGGTCAAGATATGGAGGTTCTAGTCCCAGCTCTGGGAGTCACTCCAGGTTGCCTCGAGTACCTCCTTTCTCTGGGCATCGGTGGAGAATCCTGCCTGTCCACCTGCAGCCTTATGGGCAGGCAGGAACCCAGGCAGATCGTATCTGGAAGGTACCAGGGTTTCCCACAAATTATAGATGTGGGTGGCCTAAACTGCGGGGATGGGCCCTGGCATTGAGAGCCCCTGGGCTCCACACATGGAATGGACAGAATGGCAACATGGGCTGCCAGATGTAAGAGGGACAGCCCCCTCCCTGTGGGGCAGGACAGAGTGGGCTAGAGGACCCATGCATGGGGGATGGGAGCCAGCAGACCTACCCTACTGCCTTCCGGCCTGTGCCTGACCCCACCGCTCCATCTTGTTCAATCAGCCCTTCCAAACAGCTCATCCTCTGCCATGTGCTATAGCCTCTCACACCATTTGGTTGTGCACTTCCTGATTCTACTGCCTGGAACGCCCTCACCCTGCCTCTGTGTGTGGCCGACATCCCCTCAAGAAGGGGGAAATGGACAGAACACAGGGTTTGGAAGTCCAGGGTGTCGGGGCCCAGTCTGCTTGGGAGGGCGGAGCCGCAGGCAGACCCTCAGCAGGTCTGACAGTGGGAGCATTGAGCTCAGGGTCCCCAGGGACCAGGATGGGACTGAGGCGGAGGAGACGTGGGTCGGTAGCTGGGGCAGACTGTGCAGACATTCTGGGCTGTGGGGGAGCTGGCGGGCTCAGGGCCTGGCTCGGTGCAGGCGGCTGTGGGGGAGGCTGAAACTGCAGACTATTTTTAGGCTCCTGCTGGATGGAGAGACAAGGATGCTCCAGGCTATAGCCCTTGTGTGCTGGGGAAAGACGGAAGTGGCCCCGTTTGCACCTGGAGCTCAAAAGCTTCCTATTTTGTCCCTAGAGACGAGGGGCTGGGGCCAGGAAGTAGACTGGAAGCATCTCCAGCACCCCAGAGAGGCAAATGCCCGTAAGAGGTGATTTCCATATCATTTGCACTGCCCTGCTTCCTCATCCGAAGGAACCGAAAGTTCCTCTTCAGAGGACCAGTGGCGGAGAAGAGCCGTCACCCGAGACCACCACTAGCTGCCCCTTCTGGGTTTCGAGAGAGTCCAGCGAAGGCGATACATGCCCTAAAATTGCAAAGCACAAATGGGGATTTGAGCACCATGCTGGAGCTGTTGGATAGGCTCAGGGTAGCAAATGCGTTCTGATTAATTGATGGTGGCCTGAAGGACCATGTTAACAAGGAGTCATTCATTCATTCCACACACAATGATTGAACCCCTACTATGTGCCAGACACTAATCTAGGTGCTGGAGATTTAGCTGTGAACAACAACAACAAAAAAGACAATTCCCTGCCCTCATACAGCAGGTATTCTAACAGTAGTGCTGTCCAATAGAAATATCTGGGAGCCACACAGATAATTTTCAATTTTCTGGCAGCCGCATTAAATAGAAGTTAAGAGAAACAGGTGAGATTAACTTTTACACTATGTATTGTTTAACCCAAGGTGTCCAAAGCGTTTTCATTTCCAAGTGTAATCAACGTAACAAATTATTAAAAAGACCATTTTTTCTCGTATCGCACCTTCGAAACCCATTATGTCTTTTGTGCTTCCAGCCCCTCTCAATTCAGATGAGTCACATTTCAAGGGCTCAGTAGCTTTTGAAGAACATAGTTCCAGAGGAAATTCTCCCTCTGAGCTCAGGAGAAAGAAATGCCGCCATTGATTAGTGATGTCTGCTACGGGCGTGGGTAGGCCCCACGAGCTAGCTGCATAATATTGCAGTCCACATGCTATAGCCTGTGTTCACCTCCACCTAAGCCCTCTGAGCCCACTTACTATGCCTGACCTACTAAACCTCCAGTGTGGGAGTCCAGAACTTCACGTGCAAGTCAAGCAGTTCTGGCATGGGCACTATCCAAGTACTTCCTGGGTGTGGTTCTGTGTTTTTTCCTCTCCTGTGGGCTGGCCTGTGGCCACTGGTGACCCTGGGAATGTGCGTTTTGTTTTTGTTTTGTTTTTTTTTTCCCAAGGCCTCTTCCTCCCAGAGTTAACCAATATCAACATAAAAGTGTTTCCTGAGACGGGGTTAGCCATTTCAGTCCCAGTCCACCAGCCCACGCCCGCAGACCTCCTGGCCAGAACCCCAGCTGGGAGGAACCTGACCCAGACGCTCCCTTGTTTTCCAGACAATGAGAGGCTAAAATTGGGCCGCGGGGGCAGATGGAAATTGCTGGGGATGGGAGAGGAGGTGAGCTTTGGGGGACATGGGTAGGGAGGCCCCCATTAAGCCCCCATCACCCTTATCATCATTATAGTCCTCAACACCCACCCTCTGCTCAAAATCCTTTAATGGCTCCCTAGAACCCTCAGGGTGAAGATCAAAGGCCTTAGCTCTCAGGAGCTGGCACCAACAGTCATTCCGCCCCAGTTCCAGATACTCTCTCCTCTTTTATCTTATTCATGGATTCAACAAGATGTGTTGCAGTCACTGTCCTAGGTGCTAGAGATGCCACTGTGACCTAAACTGACAAAAGTCTCCCGGCCTTCCTGGAGCTCACACTGCTCTAGCCAAGCCCACGACACTCCAGGCCCTTGCACACCCCAGGCCTTCACAAATGCTCTTCCATTCTTCAGTGACTTCTCTACCCTAGGGAGTTCTACTCATCCCCTAAGGCCCACTCAAAACTTTCCCTGACCCCCACCCCACCATAGGTTGGGTACCTTCTTCCTAGGACCATCACTTGCACTTTCACCCTCCAGCCCCACTTCTGCCTCCCCTATCAGGCTGGGAGGGTCTCAGGGGCAGGTGCTATGCCTTCCATAGCCAGGACCCCAGGGTCTGATTCCAGCTGCACTCACCGGAAGGCTCAATCTGCCCCCTCCCCAACCCGCAGCTCAGGACCCAGCAGGCCTAGGCATTCGTGGTGCTGGTAGAGAGGGTGGTTCAGGACTCCTCTGAAGTCGTTCTGAAATCCCTGCCTGAGATCGCCCTACCCCTGGCATTCGAGGGGAGAGATTCACAAGAGCAAAATCACAGTGTTTCCAGCAAAGGTGGGTAGGGGACTGAGGGTGATGAGGATAGAGAAGACAGGGGTGTGTGGGGCTGTAAATAGAGAGTCAAGGACATCAAGCAGCAGAGAAACTAGAAGGCAGTGATCTTTCCCCAAGGGAGACAGGAGGGGAAGGGGGCAGGGAGGCAGACACCCTGCCTCCACTTGCCTTGCCTCCGGGGTAAACCTTAATGGCCCTGTAGTTATAAACGAGTTCCTCATTCCCTTCCCCAGGGGAGCTGAGCCTTGGTCTTTCACAGTCTCAACTCCCTATTTTGCCAGATCCCCTCTTCCCCTCTGGTGGCAGGAGGCGATGCACAGGAAAGAAGACAGAAAGACAGGCCTGGCTCCTGGCCCCAGCCTGGCCCCCAAGAGGCTGATGCTGGTGCCATGATATCAGGTGGATCTCCATGCTTCCAGGCCCAGCCGAATGGTCCTGATGGTCCACCGCCATCCAAGGCCCACTGTGCTTCTTGCCCATTGGGAGAAAACAGGACAAGAGGCTTGTGCCCCGCATGCCCCTCCCCGCCGGCTCATTTACATGGGATTTACACGGGCTCATTTCATGCCTCGATGCACACGGCTTCCTCCTTCCCTGGCCTCTGCCGGCACCTCTGTGGAGACAAAGGAGTGTGTTCTGTCCCTCAAGTCTTCTCCCCAAAGGCCCATCCGGGCACCTAGAGCACCGCCACAGGAAAGAGGGATCCTACCCAGAGAGGGCAGAAACCTCACTGGAGGTCACTCAGCAATCCAGGCAGGGCCAGGACTTGAACCCACACTTTCTCTACTTGCTGCTCCTGGAACCCACTCCTTCCTCCCTTTCCTCCACCGTGGGGTAGGTGGGCTTGCTGAGGGGGAAGCCCTGCCTCTACCTTTGCTTGGATGTGAGCTGGGAAAACAGACAAGGCCAAGATATAGACCCTGAGCTCCCTCCAAGACCGAGTTAATTGGTCTTAGAACCCAGAACTGTGTGCAAGAAAGGGCCCCACAGAAGCGCCGGCCCAGCCCCTTCTTCTTACACATAAGGAGAATGAGTCTCAGGGAGGGCAAGGTCTGCCCAGGATCACAAGGGTGACGGCAGACCCATGTCTCTACACCCAGCCCAGAGCTCTTCCAGATCCCCCCAAACTCCCGGACTCCTGGCCCGAGCACCTGCTGTTGCCTCGGTCATTCTGGGAAGGCTGGGTATGGGGAAGAAAGAACCAGGCAGAATCTTCAGTGGGGGACTGGCCCAGGAAAGCACAGGGGAGGCTGACAGGGAGGGGTTGCCATGGGTGAGGGTGATTCCAGTTCTGTGGGTGTCCACCAGAGCCACCCAGAGGCTGGGCTCAGACTCAGAGAGGGGAACTGCCCCAAATCTGCCACATTCCTCTTTCCAGCAGTTACTGTTCAGGAAAATCTCCCAGCAAACCCCAAAAGGTCTGGGTCCCTGCCACAGGGGTAGGCCAGAAAGGAACAAAGGGGAGGAGAGGCCTGGGGGATTGCAAGGTTCCTCTCCACGTCCCTCCATCTAGCGCAGTCCCATTCCTGGTCCTGCCCTAGCCCACTACCTCCCTGAACAGCCTCCTAACTCCCCTCCCTGCCACTCACCCCATCCCTTCTCATGCACCCTTCTGAGTTCTGAAACCTACGCGCTTTACCTTGGAGGGAGTCAAGTTTCTAAGGCACAGACCCCACCCCAGCCCTGGTCACTGCCCTGGGGGTTGAAAAGCCAAACTCTGGGGCTAGCACATAAACCCCGCACCCCGCCACCAGTGTCCCCTTGCTCGCCAGCCTCCCCCTCTGCACATATGCCCTGCCTGGCAGGCCAGCCCGGAGGAAGTACCTCGTCTCCACTCAGGCACCACCTGCCGCCACCCTCCGGCTTCCTGCACACACACTTCTATCACCACACATTTATCCCACCGGGTCTCATTTGATCAGCTCTCCCTCCCAGCGTGGGCCCCCTGAAGGCAGGAAGGCCTGAGGCGGTTTCTAGCCTGGCTAGGCCAGGCCTCTCAGGGGAAGTGGTGGGAGGTAGAGGCAGGGGGGTGGAGGTGGGGGGGGGGGGTGGGGTGGGGTGGGGAGAAAGGCCAGCTCCCCAGGTATGAACAGAGGAGCTGGCGTGCAGAAGCCGCCTGGCTTCCCGTCAACAGCTTTGCAGGCAGCACACCACGGCCCAGGAGATGTGGGTGCACACCCCACCCCTGTCTCTCGCTAGCTAGGTCTCTAAGGGCAGAAACAGCGAGTGTGTGTGATGAGGAGGTGGCGAGTCATAAACAGGAGCCCCCCACCCTTGTCCCCCAACCGGGCTGGCTTTACAAGCAAGAAGCAGGCACAGGTAAATAAATAGCTTGTTTATTAGTAATATGTTACATTATTAAAGTGCATTGAGAAGAGATGCAGGGGCCAAAGCTGGAAGGCCGCCGGCCCCAGGCCCTGCCCTGGGCTGGCCAGACACAGCCAGAGAAGGGCCCAGCTCTCTGTTGAAACCCACGGACAGGGCTGGGGGCAGAGCCGTGCACCTGGAGAGCTTGGCCCAGGCTGTCCCCACCGGAATTCACAGTTTAGCCTAAGTTATAACATGTCCTGAGCTGAAGGTGGGAGACTAGGAGCATGGAAGCACAGCCCCTGGGGAAGGGGGCTGAGGGGAGGGGAGGGGGCCCCCCCGCCCCCCAGCCCCCAATGCCAAGGGCAGAGTCCTGGAACCTCCCCCTGAGGACCCGGCTCCTCCTTCTATATGAATGTGGTGAACCTAGGGCTCAGTTTCTCCTTAATTTTCCCGTCTCCCTCACCCGACCCCCTCCCATAACCGCCCCACACTGGGGACTGGGACCATGCCCCCCTCAGACTGGGATCCCAGGGCAGAGCCAGCTCATGCCACTCTCCTCGAACCCATGCCTGTCCCTAGACTCTTATCCCATCCCCGGAGCCTCAGACTGGGACCCCCCCACCCCAGCCCATTCCTTCCCCAGTCCCTCCCTGTCCCACCCCACCCCCAGCATGTAGTTTTGGTATTTTCATACAGATGCAGTCAGAATTAGCTATACATGAAATAAGCCTAACATAAAAATAGAGCTTTTTCCGTCCTTCTGTCCGGAAAGCAAACATCCTTCAATAAACATGCAAGACGGCTGCCTAGTAGGACCCAGGGCTGATGAGGGAGCCGTAGAAGGCAGCCCTGGGCCCACAAGAACAGCAGCTACCCCCAGCCATGGCAGGAGGGAGGAGGAGGGGGCAGTTTGCGTATAGAGTCCGATGGACTCGGGCCTCAGCCCCAAGGTCCAGAGCCTGGGGCCCAGCTTCCCTTTCCAAATCCCATTCTGGCCCATGGACTCTTGGGCTGGGAACATCACTGCATTTAGTCAAGTTTGAGGAGGAGTTTTTGAAAAGTAATCTCCAGAAGGTAAAATCTTAGGTCACCAATGCCCCAGCTTCACAGTCAGCGCCTTCACTCTGTGGCCCCTGCCACCCGTGCCTGCTCGGGCCCGGCAGCCGCCTGCGGCTGGCCATCTCCAGGCCTGGTGTCCTTCATCAGGTTATGCAGTCCCCCTGGAAGAAGCATCGGGCAAGGAGCTCGCCGGGCCCAGCCGGCTCTGGACGGGAAACTTTCCTAGTGCCCCTGAGGCTGCAGGAGCCTGTGCCATGCCCAGCCCCAGGGGACCTTAGTGGACCAGCAGGCCGAGAGTGAGCGTGGGCAGGACGCCCAGCCAGAGGGAGGCGGCCAGGGCCCGGGCCCGACCCAGCAGGTGCTCGGCCATGGCGCCGTCATCGGGCAGCAGCTCCCAGTGCTGAGCCTCACGGAGGTAGGAGCCCTCCTGGGCCTCGCAGTGGTAGTGGCCATACTGGCGGGCTGTGAGGTTCTCGATGAACAGGATGCAGTTGGGGCTCTGATGGCCTGGCTCGCAGCTCTGCTCCACGTTCTCCTCGTGGCGCCATGAGTAGGTGGCATGACGGGACTCCATGGGGCAGCTCAGGTAGTAACGAGAGTTCCGAGCCAGGGAAACCTTCTGCAGTGGGGCCCTGTCTGGAGAGGGACGGGGGAGGCAGCCGTGAGGAGAGGCCGAGGGCTCCCAGGGCAGACTGTAGCCTCCTCTGCTGGCTGGGCCTCCAGGGCCAAGGCTTCTAAATGAACACAGTGCCAATCTCCTCCCCACTCTCCCCTGCCTCCCTCACCATCCCCCTCTCAACAACCACCCTCCCATACGACAGGGCCCGCTCTGCAGGACTGTCCTGCCCCATCTGCCTGGGGCCCCCAGGGCCAGGCCATGTCTCTCTCAGACAGGGCTGTGCCACCCTCAGCAGATTGGGGCCCGGCAGGGCCAGATCAGGTACCTGGCTTTGGGTTGGGGCACTCTTTGTGTGGCTCAGCTGGATTAATGGACTGCAGCACCGGCCTGGAGTTGGAAGGGGAAGAGAAAGCTGAGTGGACAGGAGGTCTCGGGTCTGGCCCCCCATCCCTGTCCTCGTTCCCCACCCCACCCCCCCACTCAGAGGAGGTTGTGGCCCAGCACCGAAGCCTCTTGCAGCCCACTGACGCCACCCCCACTCCTATGTCCACCTCCTCCCAGGAACAAGGGATCCTGGCCAACGTACCCTTGGGAGCTGTAGATGGAGACACAGCGGCCCTGGTCCCAGCCGCAGTAGGGGTCTCGGGCCATGAGGCAGCCATGACAGCCCCCGCCGTAGACCTCACACAGGTCCAGGGGCACCTGGCTCACCTCCCACTGGGAGCTCACATACAGCTTCCGCTAGAAGAAGAACACAACTCGGGTCAGGCCAGGGCCCCCAGCCCCAAGAGAGTTCTAAGTCCCCAGGCTACCCTCCAGGCTCTGAGCCCTGGGGCCCAGAGGCTCTTAAAAGGACATGCAAATCGCATGCAAAGGAGCTCTGTCCTCAGCTGGCCATCGCTGGGTAGCTCCATAGGATACAGTGGGGTGGGGAGGCTCACCCGCTCAGCGTCCAGCGACATGGCCTGGATGGCGGCCGGGTGGTGAAAGGGCTGGATCTCCATGATGTTGAAGGCAAGGCTGCGTTCCCGCTCCTCTGACTCCACCACCTTGTGGATGGTGCCCCTGTCTGTGGGCGAGGGGCAGAGGGTCAGCGGGTCGGTGGGCAGGAGATCCCCAGAGCCAGGCAGCCTCCCTCTAGGCTGCGCCAACCAATGGGATAGTCAGTGGAGGAGGGCTGGGAAGTCATGGCTCAGGCGAGGGTCACAGGACTGGGGTGGGGTGATGCGGGGAGAGGGTGACTGGGAGCCTGAGGGCAGCTCTGAAAGCTTCCAAATCTGGGCCACAGAGGCCATCCCAGGAGGCCCAAGGCTCTACCAGTCCACAGGGGCACAGAGCCGACTGTCCTATAGGCACAGCCCCGAGAGCCTAAATCCCGTGGGTGGGAGCCCATGCGCATTAGCATTTCGGTTGTTGAATCCTCCACACCCTTAAGAGGTGGGTATTATCCTCCCAGTTCAAAAAGGAGGAAATGAGGCTCAGAAAGGCTGAGCAACTTGCTCAAGGTCACACAGGTGGTGACCGGAACCCAGAGGCATCAGAACCCCACCCCTCAGCTCCCCTGTTTCGTGGACTCTTTGGGGATGTTTTCTTTAAATAAACTTTTCATTTCGGAGTAATTTTAGCTTTACAGAAAAGCTGCAAAAATAGCACAGACTTCCCGAATACCCTTCACCCAGTTTCCCCTAACGTTACCGTCTTATGTAATTGTGGTACATTTGTCACAATGGAGCAATCGACACTGAGACATTACTATTACCTCAACTACAGACTTTATTTGGATTTCTTGGGTTTTTCCACTAATGTCCTTTGTCCGTTCCAGGATCCAATCCAGGACTCCACATTGTATTTAATCTTAGGGGAGTTTCTTTTTAATTTTTATAAAATCTTAGATCTAAAAAGGACCAGGCTGCCTGCCTCTGAGGCCACGCTCTCTCCATTCATACCTGTCAGGGACTAATGGGCATCCTGACCCCTGGGCCCTCCCGTTCCCACCTCACCGGCTGTCCCAGTTTCTAGAATAGCCTACCTCCCCCATTCCTCCCTCCCAATTTCCCAGGGCATCACTTGCCCCAAAAAAGCAGTCAGATGATGGGATGATTGCTTGCCTAGGATTCTCCTTTATGTGTCTATGGCCCCCCTCCGCAGGCTCTGAGATGTGGCCAGACGCTCCTCTGTCCTGACAAGCCCCCAGCCTTGCCACTGCCTTTGCACACACTGCCTGCTGCAGCCCCGTAACTGCTTCCCACGGCTTCTCCCAAATGGGTGAGCCTCCTGCTCTCTGCAGAGGGCTCAGAAAGTTCTATATCTCATCTGGCCCTAATCCTTCCTGCTGCAGGATCCAACATGGCATCTCTCCAATGGCCCTCACACCAAGACCTCATCACTCACGTGCACTCACCTCCCAGGTCTGCAGGAAGGGAGCCCACAGCCAACCTGGCTTTCCTGGTCCTGGCTCCTGCTCCCATGCCTGTGTTGTGTGACCCTTCCTCTCCGACACCCCAATGCCCTGCCATCGCCTGGCTGACCACAGCAGCTAGGCCAGCCGCTGCCGAGCAGAGAAAGGACAGGGGCCCATGGGTGTAACCAGGATGAATGGAGGAGTAAAGAAGTGCGGTCTCAGGACCCAGAAGCCGGACCCCTTGGGGAATTCCTTTCCTGGGGGCCTCTAGGAGTCAAACAACCAATAAGGCCACCATGGCCCGGAGAAGGCCACAGAGTGAAACAATAGCAGAAAGCCACGTTGAGGGGGAGATGTGAATAACTGAGGGTGGGTGCCTGAGGCCCTGACTGCTAGGCTCCTGGGGGAGACACTGCCCTTTCTCACAGCACCACCACTCAGTCCCAAGGAAAGCCTGTGGCCCCACCAACACTGATCTCCATGCTTTCTCCCAGCAGCCCCCTTTGCCCACAGCCTGGGAGCAAGAAGCTACCAAAAAACTCAGCTCAGAGCTGGCTCAGCAGAAAACTGCCCCCCGGGGAAGCCCCCTCTGTGGTCCTCTGCAAAGGCTCCGCTGTCTGGAAGCCCCTCCTCACGGCTCACTAAATTCTTGGCATCCCATATCAAATGTTTCCTCTCACCTGCATGGTCCCCAAGACAAGGAGAGAGTTTGATTTCCTCCTTCTGCCTAGCAGAAGCCCACAGGATCCCAGTGACCAGGTCCTTCCTCCTGACTTTCCATTTCTCTTCCTACCCCCTTCCCCGGGTCAGACATCTGGACCAAAGCTACGCCCAGCTTTGCTCGGTCTTGCTACATTTCTGCCTCTGAATCCCCACGCTTGTTCTCCTCCCATCCTAGGATACCCTCTCCTCTTCCCTCTGCCCCCACCTCCCTTCCACAGCCACACACACTGACACCTGACAGCTCTTGGTCACTCAATTCTTCCTTCCAAGTATAAAGTTCCAACCAGATGCCAGTGATATCATTCCCTATACATTTCATGTCCGTTTTTACAAAGCAGGCCAGAAGATCCTGGGGGAGCCCCTCACCTGTGGTTAGGTAAAGCACGTGGAAGGTCTCCCCACGGCTGGCCTGCATGCGGTGGACAACCACTTTCTGGTAGTGGTACTTTGAGTGGAACAGTGGCGTCTTCAAAGGCCCCATGGGCTCTACTCTCTGTGCCACCTCAGGGTGACTGTCAGCCACCTGGAAGGTCTCCGTGGGTATGGGCTGCCGGTCTGGGAGACACTGGGCAAGGAGAACAGGTCCAGGTTAGTCAAGTGGCTGGGGGGCGGGGCTGGGGCCTGGGCCACGGTGGGCGTCACAGCTTACCTTGCCAGGCCGAGGGTTGGGAAGGCTCGAATGGTAGCCCTTGAGTGAGGAAGTACGAAAGACCTTGTCAATGTCACCAAGGGAGTACACACAGACAGCTGAGTAGTTCCTGGGGGGACACAGAGACCGCCTCACTGGAGGGCCCAGGACCCACCCACCCTCATTCACCCAGGCCAGCCCAGCAAGCCCGGGCCTGAGAGTTATGAAACACCGGAGAAGGAAGGAGGAAACGAGAGAGGAAGGGGGAAGGGAGAGAGGGAAGTTTAACCAAATTTCTCTCTGTCACAATCTAATCACCCAACCTGTGTTCTGTCACAGAATCACTGAGTTCAGAGGCTAACCCCAGGGCAGGAGAAATCCCAACACACGCACTCCTGTTAGGTGATTCGCCAACCTCGCTGGACACAGCTGCAGCACACTGATGCCCAACACAGGCCTGTCCCCTTCCCAGCCTGGCTGGGTCTACCTGCCCAGGGGCAACAGAGCAAGGTTTTGGCCTCCCCACCCTGTCCCCCAACTCTCCTCACATCCGCCTAACACCTTTGCCTGCCTTGTTTTCAATCAATGAGAGTGATTAAGAGGTGTGAATTATCAGGCGCAGGCAATGCCTGAGCAGGTGTGATAGCACCCAGCACCTAAGAGGCCTCAGCAGCCTCTTCCCAGCGCCCAGCACCCACTCTGAGCACATAGCTGGTGGACACACAGGCACAGGCGCAGTCACGAGCATGCACATGGCATGTGCGCGCACACCCATCGTATACAGACTCACAAACACACCAGTGCACGCACCTCCCTGAGCACTGGCTATCCCCCACCCCATGCCCAGCAACGGCCCTGTCCCTTGAACCTGGGTCCCCACTCGTGCCACATCAGCCTTCTCCTCAGCAGAGCCCAAGCCTCTTAACCAACGCCAGCTCCAGCCCCAGCCCCAGCATGAAGGTCACTCACCAAGGGTTGGAGAAAACACCATAGACTCTCGTGTCCCTCCACTGGCCATTAGGGTCAGGGAGCAGAAAGACGTCCTGCAGCCTGTTGAAGTTCTTGTTGGTGGCGACATCGCTGCACACCAGCATGGCTTTCAGGAAGGTGTTCCACTTGGAGACCGACAGTGAACTCTCGCCGCCCTGGTCCCCCTGAAAGGGTGAGGAAGAGGAGGCCCTCAGCACCTGCCCACGCTGCTGCACACACCCGAGGCACCTGCCACCAGGAATGCCAGCGCCCAGGCTTCAGAGGAGGAAAGAGAGCTCTGAAAGGGGCCAGGACTGCCAGGGGACAAGGCACAGCTGCCTCTCCTCTCAGGCCAGGTCCTTGGGCCAGGCTCCAGCCGATCCAGGGCACAGGGCCAGCAATGGGGACCTGCAGGGTAAGGGTGCCAGGTCCCCATAGAACAGATTGGCACCTTCACACAGGTGAAACAAACACGTGTAAACACACGTTCATACTCACGAACACACTCAAACACATCCGGCATGAATACAGACATTTGCACACCACCACACATGCACGAGACCCCCTCTTTGCCCACGTACAGATGCATGGGCCTTCTCGTGCATACACATTTGCTCCCACAATCCCACTCCCAGACTCACTCGCACATTTCACGCACTCCTTTATGGAAACACGTGTGCACACCTGACCCAGGCATGTATTCCCTTGCTCCTGTTCAGGCTCAGACACACACTCTTGCCCACTTGGCCACACACTCACCCTGCAGAGCTGGGCCACACGGGACACATTGAGAGGAGCCTCGGGGTTCTTGTCGGGATTGTCCTCTCGGAAGAAGTAGTAGATCTTGTCATCATAGGCCTGGTCTTGGTGCACAATGGTAGCCTTGATGAACTGGGGGTCTGCCAGAGACACAGATGAATGGATGTGAGGCTGGGAGCCTGCCCGGAGGACCCATCCCGACTCTGTGCACGCGCGCGCGCGCACACACACACACACACACACCTAGTCTCTACAAACAAACCCAGAGCAAATCAGACCTAGACTAAAACTCAGAACATCAGGTCCAACAGCCCAAGGGGCCTGAGACTCTGCACCCCCACCCCACACTTGTTTTGCCCTCTTCCACAAAGATGTCATCGGCCCAGGAGCAATGACTTCATGCCTAGGGACTGGGGGGAGGTCCCTGGGGGCCCCTATGTCACTTCTGCCTAATTGGCAGAGCCCTAATGAGAAGGAGGAGGTGTGGCCCCGACATGAGCTCAGCAGAAGGATACGCTATGGCTCTTGGGGACCCCACGCTGGGTCTGCAGCTTCCTCTGTTTTGCTCCCAATGTGTTGGGCCCACCCTGCCTCCACACCATTGTCTCTGTTGGTCCCCTCCTCCCTTAAAGACAACCTCCTCAGCTCTGGGTACCTGCCCCCGTTTCTTGAGCGGGCTGTGGCCCAGCAGCCCTTGGGGAGCCCTCCTATGGAAACTGAGGGCTCTCCATCTGCTGCCCTGGGCATTCACACCCCTTCAGCCCCCACAGCCCAGCCACAGCCCGACTCACTCTGCATAACGGTATCACTGGTATACAGCTCAATCTCGCCCTGGATGCGGCGGAACCGAGGGATCTTCCCGTTGAACTCCTGCTTCCGGATTGTGGAGTACACTTCGTCCCCTGGGCATGGTGGGAGGGGCATGGGTAAGGGCAGACAGCTCCTCGAAGTCCCTCCTCCGAACCTGGGCCACTGGACACAGAGCTGACCACCCTCCCCCAGCCCAAGGCAGCTGCCCTACCATCAAACAGAACCAGCGAGTTCTCATCTGGGCTGAAGGGGGCATAGCCTCTCTTTTCGCCAAGCGACTCCACGGTGCCGTTCACCTGGGGGAGACGAAGGAGGGTCAGACAGCACATGATGCCATGGCCACCGCTTCCTGTGGGCGCCAGCTTCCCAGCCACGATCCCCATCCTCCCAGGGATTTGATACAAAGTGAGGCCAGCCTCAGAGTCCCCCCCCCCCCAGCTCCTTCCCAACGTGGTGGGGGCAGAAGCCCACCCAGACGAGGGTGAGCTGACCAGGTGCACGGGGAGGGGCCTTCTCACCAGGCTCCAACAGCTGGGGCGCCGGGCATTGGTGCCACAGATGAGCAGCCCCTCACCCTTCCTCTCCAAGAGCGTGATGTAGTTCTCACAGTCCTGCCAGGGCAAAAGGGAAAGAGAGATGTTGGCTGGAGGCCCGGCAGGCCCAGCACTAGGACCCTCAGTCTTGGGGCAGGAGGCTTCGGATCTGAGCAGAGGAGGTGCCACTGACTCCAATGCCCCAAGAACAGCAAGGACACAGGGGCCTTGGTGAAGAAGCATGTCTCCCTTCAGAATTGGGAATCCTGGGGCAGGGCTACCTCTCTCCTCCCAGACTGTGGCTCCTGAGGCAGGGCCATGCCTCCTTCCCCAGACTCTCAGGGACTCCTGTCCCTTTTCCAAGCGGGTCAGCCTCCCCTCTGTACCCTTCTCCCTCACTCACCCGCTTGTCCAGGCAGGACCCCTTCGTGGAGCCAATGTTCACCTGGAGGGGAGGGGAAAGCATTAGGCCATTCTGCCAAGGCAACATGCCTGTGTGTGCTTTCTATGCATCCTCAGGACGAGTTCATTTTATAGATGAGCAACTAGGGTGAGTGATTTACCCAAGATCACACAGGCTATTTTCCCTGATACCCAGAGCCAAAGCCCAGAGCTCACAGGCCAGCCCAGAGATCTCAGAAGATAGGGGCCATAGGGTTCTGGAGCCCAGCTTCCTGACTGGGTCTCCCCCATCAGCACTACTCACTTGGCCTGGGAGGTTAGCTCCAGGCTTTTCTCCGCACTGCCGGCCCCAACACCCACACCAATCTGGACTACCTTTAGGGAGCCTCTCACAGGGACCACATATGGAACATAATGGGGGGGAGACCTGTTCAGGAAGAGATGCTAGCTCCCCCGGATTCCCTGAGGCCCCTCACCAAGGACAGAGGGGAGATGAGAGAAATGGGGCGGGGAGGGAAGGAGGAAGGGGCTCAGCTCTGTCCCTGGAGCCAGCAGAGGGGTCCAGGCAGAGGGGTCTAGGCTCACCGTGCGCATGGAGGCATTCTTGCCCTCGGGGAAGTCGAAGAAATAGACCTTGCCACGTCCACCCACCCACACGGAGGAGCTGCCGGGCTCGTGGAAAAGCACCGTGTGAGGCTCAGCCAGGCCAAAGTCCACCCAGTCCTGCCCTGCGCGGCCTGAGGAGGAGGTAATTGGCAGAAACGTTGAGGCTGGGCCCTGGACAGGAAGAACCCCAACCCTCCCCACCCTGCCAGGCGTATCAGCACCTGCGTGGCAGCTAGTGTTTGGGTCCGGGCTGGGGCAGTACCAGGACTCAGAGCCACGAGTGGGAGAAGTGAGGGATCCCCTGCTGGGGTCCAGCAACCAGCTGTCCTCACCTCAAAGCCAAGGCCCCTGTCCTACAGTATGTGTAACCTCAGGATGAGGGCAGGATTTAGGGACCCCTGGGGAGAAAAAACACCCCCCCACACTCACCACGCACATACACACGCACACGCACACACAGTCGGCTCTTCCTGGGAAGCTGGGCTCTGGCAGGAGGAACCAGGGCTCCCCGTCTCTGCCGCCAGGACAGAGCAAGCAGTCACCTCCTTCCCCTGCAGGTAGCTGGGCCTCTAAGCAGCCCACTTAGAGTCAAGGTTCCTAGGGATCACTTTGGTCAGAGCCCGAACCCCTCCTTTGGGAAGCCCTCTGCAACCCCTTCCCGCCCACCCAGCCCCTTAGTGAGCCGGTCAACTTAGATCAGAGCTAGAAAGGAATCTGAACGTCCACTCCTTCCCATGTTTACAGATGGGAAAATGGAAGTCCAGAAAGAGGCAGCCCAAGGTCACACGGTCGGTAGCAGGCACTGAACTAGAGCCCACGCTGCTGCCCCCAACTGGGCTCTGTGGCCTGGCCTGCTCTGGTCTGGTTTCACAGGGCCGCCAGCTCACCCCGGTGGGGAGAGATCAGCCCTCTCTCCCCAGCAACTCCGGGACAGGGAGCCCTTCACAGGGCACAGTAAGCAGAAGGGCTGACCGGGACAATTTTGCCCAAAAAAGAAACCGTCTGTAGCCACTGCCTCCAGGGAGGAGACGTCTCATCTCCGGTGACATTGCTGAGGTTGTCCTGGTTGCAGGGCTAAATTACAGGGATGGGACAGCCTGTGGCTGTGCCCCCAGCAATCAGCCACAGCTAGCATCTCCCCACCTCTGACCAGCTCGAGGCCTCACCCCAGAGCGCGGCCTGACCACTGTTTATTCAGCTGCAGCAATTTCAGGAGCAGCCAGCTTACCCAAGACCCTGAAGCAGGACGCACCACAGCCCCACAGGAGAGGACAGCCATTTCCCTGAGTCTGCCCCCACCCCCGAGCCCTCTTGCTGCCAACCAGCCATTCCTACTGATTCTGCCTTCAACGGGAGTGCACCCTGTGACCCATACCTTCGTTCCCTTTCCCTAAGCTACCTCCCTGCTCCGTCAAATCATCCCTGGAAGTGGGATATTCTCCGTCTTCACCTCAGCTGTGGCCTGGCTCACAGCACAGAGGCGGAAACTCGGCCCCTGGGGGGCACACTAGTCCAAGGTCACACTAGGAGGGAAGACAAGCTGCCTTATCCAGACAGTATTGGCTGGGGCGGGGGGGGGGGGGGGGGGGGGGGGGGGGAATTCAGAGACATGTAACACCGTGGGCCACAGAGAAGTGCTGAGCTCACAGCTCTCAGGTTCCCCTGGCTCTCCTGGGGCACCCCACACACAGCCAGAGCAGCTCAGCACATCAGGCTTCATCGTACCCCAGGCTCACCCCTTCAGCCCCAGCTGTGCAGGGCAGGGCTGAGACCCGGCTCTGCACCAGGTCGTGGGGACGTGGTGCTGGCCAAGGCTCATGGCTGGCAGGTCTCAGTCCCCGGGGCTCCCCCGCCTTTTCAGTTGGGGTAAAATTAAAGTGCTGGGGTCAGCTCTCTGGCTCCCCTTTCACCGGCAGCCAGCCAGAGATCCAGACGGTCTGCAGCCACCACCACCCGCCCCCCCCGCCCCCACTTCCCTAGCCAGCTATGGCCAGGGAAGGCTGCTTGTCTGCGTCTGGAGACAGGCTGGGCCCTGAGAGCCCAAGCCCCTGGAATCCTACCCCTCAAGCCACACTGGCCTCAGAGGAGGGGACTGCAAGGCCAATCACACACAGCTCTAGTGGTTGGGAAAGAGGCACCCGAGTGGCCCCTGAGGGACAGCTCTTGTCTGGGGGTCACGGTCCTGCCGTGGGGAATTTAGTCTGATGGGGGAAAGAAAGCCCTGCCCTGGGGAGTCAAGCCTGATGGGAGATGCATGGCCCAGCCCTGGAGAGCAAGGCCTGAGGGGGAGATCCGGCCCGACACCAAAATCCAGCCACAGAAGTGAGATGGCCACACCAAAGCAAGCCTCCCCAGATCTCACGCAAAACTGTTCTGGGACAGAACTCAGGACTGCTCACGAAGTACTTTTGAGGACACAATGGGAGGGAGGGTGAGGGCTGCCCGCAGCTGGGTGCAGCACCAGGCCCAGGGCAGTCCTGCACAGATCTGCAAGCCTGCGCCCCATTCCCTTTAAATCCTGGCTGCAGCAGCTGGGGTTGGGGGGAAGCAAGGGACTACTCGCCCCATTTTGCAGAAGAACAAACAGGGGCTGGCAGCATTGCCTCCCTTGACCCCCTGGCTCCTACCCCTCCCCAGTCTGCGCCTGGCGATGTGTATGGGGAGGACGGCACCAGCTCGAGGCCTTGGCCCATTCTCCACCCCTGCCCCAGCCTGGCTCCCGCACTGCCCGAGGCCCTCAAAGGGCCTGATTGTGCCCGGGAAGTGTCTGAGCGGCAGCAGCTCGATGAATACATGAAAGGAAGCTTTGTTCAGGTCACAGGAGCGGGGGCTGGGGGCTCAGGGGCAGGAGGGCTGCCTGGAAGTGAAGGCAGCACTAAGCCTTCACAGCCAGGACCCATGGCCCGATGGCACCATCACAGAGAGCTGGGTCAAGGAGGGGGCGGCATTCAAGGCTCCGCCCATGCAGGGGCTGAGCAAGCCCAGAGGTTGCCCCTAAAAAGACCCAGCCAAGTGAGCAAGTGTCACATCCTTAAATGCATCTTTTTGCTTCCCGGTGAATCCATAGGGCTGGGGGAGGCAGATCAAAGCTACGTGGGTCAGGAACAGGCAGGAAGAGAATTCCAGACAAGGGAACCAGCTGAGCAAAGGTGGGGAGGCTGACTGAATGGTGGGTACATAGACCAAAAGGTCCAGAACGTGATGTGGAGGGGAGGTACGGAAGCCCAAGGATACTGCCCATCAGTCTCCACTGCTGCCTTCTCCTCCCTTGGAGCAGGGCTAGGGTTGCAGGGCCAAGCTGGGAAAACCTCCCCTCCTCCAGCATCCCCCACCTCCTTTCTCTCCCTGCCTGACCAGCCCCCTCTGCTTCCCATCCTGGATGTCTAAAAGGAGCACCGTCTGGCACCGTGTCTCCCCCCCTCACTCCCCGGCCTGACGCATTAGTGGCTGACTAAGTGGTAGCTAAAAGCTCCCAGAATAACCAGGGGTTCAGGCAGGGGAGGGGGCTAGGGGCACATGGGGAGGGCATGGCCCCAAAGGTGGGCCAGGCACCCACCGCATCCTTGCTCCTTCTGGACCCAGAAAGCCCCCTGAGTCCCCTCCCTCCTCACAGTGGCAGGAGCTGCAAGGCCCAGCCCCAGCCAGAAAGGAGGGTCAAGAAGATGGCTGGGGGTGGGAGACAAGATGCTGTTGGCAAGAATCAGACCCGACTGCTCTTGGAGCCACCACCCTCCTACCACGGTCCCGGTGGCCCATGGGCTGGGGCAAGTCCGGGGTTCACACGCGCTGAGTTTTCCTAAAGCAGGCTGGCCTGGAGAGGTACTGCTCCTCCTCTCCTTCACTCTGTGTGTTGTCACCATCTGGTCCCCACTGTCCCCATATCCTCATTGCCTATGAAAGACGGGGGCAGCCCAAGGGGACGGTAGAATTGGGGCTGGAATGTATGGGATGTTGCTGTCCATGAAGGGAGCGACAAGGCAGGGACAGCCTTCCAACCTGACCCACTGACCCAAAGGGCCTTGAATGCTAACCTCAGGGAGCCCTTTGAAAGTGGGCATTGAGGCAGGCTCTGAGAATGGCAGGAATGTGGGCACGCAGCAGGGAATGCCTGAGTCAGGCAGCCTGGGGGGCCGGGGCACGGAGCAGGAGCCAGGCCAACCTCTGACTGGGGACCCAGCCACATCCTCCCACGACGGCACCCCACCCTGCATTGTCAGGCCCACCTCACACCCTCGCATACCACACACACGTGGCTGAGAAAGAGGAGGGAGTCCTCCTCCCCACATGCAGTCCAAGAATTAGCATGCAGCCTCTCCACCCTTTGCAACCCATACCCCACAGGTCAAGGTGGAAGAGAGAGGATCTGAACAATCACTGGGCTGAGAGGGCACAGAGGCCAGACACATGGCAAAGAGGGCAGAGGTAGGGCCAGGCTACAGCCCGGGGCTTCCGGTGCCCATCACCAGCTCCAGCCCTCCAGGACCACAGCCCGGACCTCCCTGAGAGCCTCTTGATTTACAAAGCACTGTATATTGCTTCTTCCTACTTCCCTGGGTCATTTCCTGCTCCCCATCCTTCCCTCCCTGACCACCAGGTGAAAACTTGCTAACCTGATAACTGAAGGGAATCACCCACTCGCCCACTTTCCAGGTGAGCCCTGATCTCTCGGGAGCCTTTAGTAATTCAGGCCTCAAACCCTAAGGAGTGACTAATGGGGAAACTCAGCACTGCGTCAGATCAGCGGAGGGAAACTCTTCCACTGGGATGAGTGCAAATGAACAAGTGTTTCATCTGTTTCTCCAGATATGGCCAGGAATGAGGGCAGGAGAAGCCGTTCCTATCCACAAGCCCAGTTTCCAGGGTGGCCCCGGCCCATGCCAAGGAGCAGTGATGGTTGCTGTTGGAGATCTGGTAACACAGGACAGAGCAATGTTCCAGACAGCTGCCTGGCAGGCCCTTGAGGTGGTACGTCGCTCATGGCGGAGTGACAGGTCTGCCTGTCTTCATCAGCCATAGGAACAGTGAGCTGTGTGCTGGGCTGAAGGGGCACATCCTCCCACCCACCAAGGTCAGCTGTGGCGGGGAGGGGAACATATCTCACGTGTGGGCTCAGTCCTGGCTCCAAGAAGCCTGTGCTCCCTTTGGAAGCCAGGTGGCTGGTTGTTTGTGACCAGGGCCTTCCTGAGTTCAGTTTCCTTCTCTGTGAATTGAAGAGGTTGGTACCTGCTACCATACCTGAGAACCCACTCATGGTTCTCAGGACAAATCACAAAACAGTCAGGGTTGAGTTCACAGGTCCTTTTGGGGAAGGTGGGATTACGAGTCCTGGAAAGGTCAGAGACAGCTTTTGGATGGAGGTGGGGGTAGCAGAAGAAGCCAACCTCACCTTCTGCCTCCATCAACTAGCCTGCCAAATTCCCCAGCCACCCTGCAACGAAGGCAAGTCAAGTGTATGCACCCCCATTTTTTTAGTTACTTTTTTATTTGAGAGAGAGAGTGGAGGAGAGGAGCAGAGGGGGGAGGGGGGGTGCAGAATCCCAAGCAGGCTCCATGTTGAGCATGGAGCCTGATGAGGGGCTCGATATCATGACCTGAGCTGACAAAATCAAGAGTCAGACGCTCAACCCACTGAGCCACCCAGGTGCCCCTGTACCATTTTATAGACAGGAAAACTAAGGCCCCTCCAAGCCGGCAAGGGCCATGCGCTCTCTGCACCACGCCACTGTGCTCGAAGGGCCAGAGGCTTGGCTGGTGGGGAGACCAGCTGGGGCCAAGGCTTCAGGGGAAAGGGCAGTGTGGACAGCAAGCTGCGGGGGCGCCAGTCTGACACCAAAGCCTACGTGGAGCAGGGAGGAGGTTCCAAGGCCAGGGAAGGCAGGAAACCCAGGATGAACATCATGTCCTGTCCACCTTCCGCCTGCTCTTCAGCCCAGCAGGTTCCAAAAGCCCCAGAGTAAGGCCAAGGTCAACTATCCTTCAAAGGAGAGGATGGGCAGAGGCATAGGGCCTGCCCTTGGGCCCAGAGCCAGGGCAGAGGTGGGGGAGAGGGCAGAGATGGCTACATCACCCTAGCAGAGGGAGGCAGACACGATGGGAAGACTTGAGAAACAGAAGGTTCCCCAGCTCACTCTTAGCCTGGGCCAGTCGGGAGGGTGGGAGTGGGCAAAGAGCAAGGGCAGGCACCCAGCAGAGCCAGTAAGGGAGAGCTGGCAGGGGCCGGCGGCCAGGGCTGCATTTCATCAGAAATCAGAATGTCAAAGGAGGAGAATGACAGTGATGGCAACAGTGATTTTCCTACCACCAAACTGTCCCACTGCATTTATTATGTGCCAGGCACTATTCTTAAGTGATTTGTAGATAAATTAACTCACTTGGTCATCACTGAACTCTTAGAAGGTGGGATCTCTTACTACCCCCATTTTATAATGGGCTCAGCGAGACACAGAACTTGAGTAACCCGCCCGGGATCACACAGCTGTTAAGTGATGGAGGTTGACTCTCAGGCAGCTTGATTCTGGAATCTGTGCTTAAAGCACTGCGCTCCATAGAAGGGCCCTTGGAAGCTTCCAGGCCAGTGCCTCCCACACAAAAGAGAAGACTGGGGGGCAGAGAGGGTGGAGCCTGGTCAGAGGCCTCTTGACCCATGAAGGCCTGACCGCGATGCCCCAAAGAGAGTGTAAGAGCGTGGGCGTGCAGACCCGAGGCACCAGGGATTAGGGGTGTGGGGTGGGGTGGTAGGGATCTGGGGGTGCAGCACAGTACTGAGTGCTGACCAGCATGACTAATTAGGAAGATAAATCTCTTGAGATCTCTACCCAAAATAGAAAGCACTGTCGAGCCTGAGGCAGACCACAGTGAAGGGCAGGATATGCTCATGAACCCTTCTTTATTATCTGTCCAGCCAGGTTCCTACCCAACCAGCACCAACCAAAAACACTCGCCTCCACCCCTGACCCCTCAGCTCAAAAACCCACCATGACTCTCAACTGCCTACCCAGCGGGGCCCTCCCCCTCTACCTGGCAGTCAAGGCCCATGTCTGCTCATCTCTGCCAAGGCTCTTTCCCTCCTCCGCACCTTTGCTTGTGCTCTCCTTTACCTTGATTGCCCTTTCCCCTTCTGTCTGTGCACATGGTCTTTCCTGTCCTTGAACACCTGGTCTCAACCTCCCTGGCTTTAGGAAGTGTTCCCTACTGCTCCAGCCCTCACTGCTCTGTCCTCCCTCTGACCTTGTGCTATATACCATCTGGCACACACCATCTTCTCTCAGATCACCTGTCTGGTGGGATTTCACCTGGACTGTGGGGTCCTGAAGGTGAAGTCCAGGCTTCCTCTCGCTCTGTGGGCCCTGGGCCAAGCCAAGGCCAGGGCTGGGCAAGTAGGGACAGTTTAGATAGTAGGGAGGGGCAGACTGGGGTAGTAGGCCACGTCGGAGGAACTAACATCTTGGATGAGGCTCCTGAGCCACTGACAGCGTGCTTAGTTTATCACAGTGACCTTCCTTCCTCACCAGGCTGGCTCAGAGCCCTGGGCCCAGCAGATAAACAACATGAGTGGTTCTCTGTGCCCCACCTTGCCCCCACCACATACACCTGCCCTTCGCTCTCAGTCTGGCTCTTCCTCTCACACCACACTGACCTGTCCTGCTCTCATCTCCTGTCACAGTCTGTAGCTACACCTACAGGTTCCAGATCTCCCAGGTGCCCTCCCTAACCAGGCAGCAGGCCCACCTCTCCAGGCACCTGTGTGCTCCCCAAGGGCAAACCCTTGGGCCTTCTCCTGCTCTCTCCCCTAGAGAAGCTGCACGGACCTAGGCACGGGGGCAGGTGCTGGCTGCCTCCACAGTGAGGGCTGCCCCTGAAGGTGTTAGCACAGAGCCCGAGCCCTTGACTAGAAGCAAGGGGTGCAGGAGGCAGGGTAGGATCAGCCTAATCCCAGGCTGCCGTGACAGTTAAACCCAGATTAGCCGGTGACACAGATCAACCTGCCCTCAAGACCTGAGGCCCAGCTGCCCTGAGGAAAAGACCAGAGGAGGCACATCGAGCTGGCCCCATCTAAAGTCCTGAAGGGAAGATGGTCATGGCCAGTGGGGCTCCTGGGAGCAGAAAGCACTGGGGCCGGAAGAGTCTGGGCTCAGCCGAGCTGGCCAAGGAGGAAAGTGCTCAGTGAGCCCCAAGCCTGGGGAAAGAGCATGTAGACAGACAGACAAGTGAAGGGAGGCCAATAGCTGAGGCCAAGAGCGGGCTTGGGCAGAAGATACAGTCCTGGTCCCAGCTCTGCCTATGTCATTGGGTGACCTTGGGCCAGTCTCTGTCATCTCTGGCCTCAGTTTCCCCATCTGTGGAACATGTCAGGGAACGTGTGGATCTCTGACATTTGTCTTCTGATGTCCTAAGCTCTGCCCCATCAGGCTGTGTGGGTTGGAGTCATTCAAGAAGTTTCCTTGGAGGAAGTGAGACAGAAATGGCAGAAAGGAAGATAATGGGGTGCTGGGGCGGATGACAAGCAGGGCAGTGGCCCTGAGGCAGGAAAACATGGGTGCTGGGGAGCGGTGAGGAAAGATGTGTGGGAGACAAGGTAGGCATGGGGCCCGGCCACCACGCAGCACTGGGGAAAGCAGTAGCTCTGTCACTGTGTATTCGAGGTGAACTGTTCAGTGCATTAACGTGAAGGGATGGAGGGGCCTCACGGGACACACAGACGTGTCCAAAAAAGGAAATTAAGAGAAGGGGAAGCTTTCCGGCCCCCGAGCTGCCAACAGAGCAGAGGAAGTATGGTCAGTCTCTTGTGACATAGCCAGACGCCTATAGTGGCTGACATAAGGGACACGGGGCTGAGTGTGGAAGACAGGACGTCAGCTAGGGCCTCAGCTGTCAACTGTAGGGCCACCCACTCCCACCACTGCCCTCTGCGGGCTGCTGGACCCCTTCCCCTGGCTGAAGCCTCAGCTTACCACCTGCACATTAGGGGCCCTGACCCGACCCCCCCACAAAGAAGGGTACCCAGTTCTCCCTGCTTCTCCTGGGTGCCCAGAATTCTGCCCCACACCTGCCACGTCCCCTATGCCCAATGACCTACCCCTGCTAAGGTGACTTTCTCCTGGAAGGGAAAGCTGGTCAGAGGAAGGGCATGCTGCCCTCAGCAACAGGGCCTAGATCTTCCCCACAGGGAGAGTCTCTGGTGAGGAACAGGCTGCCTCATCTGCAGAACCTGGGCAGTCAGGAGTTAGGCAGAAAGCTCTGGTCTCCCTGGACCCAGCCCTGGCTTCCCATCAGGGAGCTAGGACACTCAGGAGGCCTTCCCTGCCAGATCCCTCTTCCTGCTGGCTGTGTAAGGTCAAATGGCTCACTTTAGATGTCCCCTCCTGCAAGAAACCTTCCTGGAGCCCCCAAGCCCTGGCTAACTCAACGTCTCCCTCCTGGAGACACCCACTCAGCTCCTCTCCTCTCCCTGGTCCTAGTTGCAAGTTTATGAAATTATGTCACACCAGGTACTTCCTCCTGTCCCTCCCCTCCGACGCTGCCTTCTACTCCTCCTGGCATCCCAACTTACCACCTCTCCCGGGAAGCCCTCCTTGATTGGGCAGACTGGGTTAGGTACCTCCTCAACCCCCATAGTTGCCCTTTGTTACAGGCCCTGCCACATTTTATTGTAACTGAAGGCTGACCTGCCTGTCTGCCTCCCCATCTACCCTGAGAAATCTACAAACTTGTCTACTTTCTCATCCCTGGGTCCCCAAGCCCTGCCCTGGGACCAATACAAGGTTGGCCCCAGCAAATGTCAAATATGCTAAATTACTATGTCCACCCTGGAGACCACAAACCAATGAGCCACTTCCTCCAGCTGATTCACAGCCTTCAGCTCACAAGAGAAAAAGATAGGAAAGAACACAGAACTCAAGGATTTCCCCTGACTTCCCAGGTTTCAATTTCTCCTCACCGCTAAGGTTTGAACTGGCCACCACAGCCTCTGCCCATCCCAGAGAATTCGCACTCTGATAAATATAAGCTCCTCCCTCCTTCTGCCCACTTTGGACATTTGAGGAAACTGAGGCTCAGAAAAAGGCAAGTACGTGCCCAAGGTCACACAAAAAACCAGGTCAGAGCTAGGACCAGAGCCAGGCTCCAGACCTCCCATCTCTTTTCTCCAAGCCGTATAGTCTTAAGCCCGTGCCAGCATCCACCCCACCCCAGCCTACTCTCAGAATCTTCACTATCCAGGACAGAGGGGCCACACAGCTTGGCAGGATGCTCCCGGTGACATCACCGTGCATCTCTCCCAGCTCTCCCAGCTTAGGAAACCCCCCTCTCCTCCTGGGAATTGCCCCCCTTCCCTGGTTCTGCAGAGGGAGTTCACCTTGAAGGTGATGAGCACATCTAAGTCCCCAAGGGGGCAAGGATTTCCACTGGAAATGCTGATGCTTGGGGAGCCCCAGCCGTGACCTCATCTCCTGGAGGAGGTGACAACAACCCCCTGCCCTGGGGAGTCGCCCCATAATGGCTCCCCCAGCAGCCACCAAGTCAACAATAACATCCTGTTGTTTAATTGGACAAGGGAGAGCCCAGAACCAGCTGGGCACGTGGAGACTGGAGACTGGGCACTGTTTCTCTCATTTCATGCTGGCTCACCTCTGATCTTGGGGGTCAGGACCTTCCTGGGCTTCTCCATCTCCTCCAAGCAGGGATGGAACAGGAGAGGGGTGCACAGCTTACATAAGCATGCCAACACAATCTCCTCTAGCCCCTGCTTGCAGGGAGGTAAGGCTCACACCTGGCATCTGTGACCAGTTCATGTGTCAGTGATGCCCTCAGAGGACAATCTCCAGAGCCCTTCCTGATCTGGCAAGCTCTGAGGGTCAGAGACAGATGCAGAGTTCAAGGGAACCCAGCAGGTCAGTGCTGACACAGTCCTCTCTCTCCTGGCCAGGCCTTCATCAGGCTGAAGAGGCATCAGCCTTCCCAATAAGTGCAGGCTGGGAATCTCTCAGAACTCCCTGATCTAATCTTTTCCTGAGGCTTAGGAGACCAAGCAACAAAAAATAAATGACAGAGAAGAACCCTCCGTATCCACTCCAGTCCTGGCACCTATCCTGGCTTAAAACTAAAACTCTAGTCTATGCTTCATAAAAAAAACTGGCTCCAGAACTACCATTATCTTTGACCTAGTCATTCATGGAAGTCAATTCCCACAGCACCCCAACCCCTGCAAGACAGGGACCTGGCCTACAGCAAAGGCTGGAGGGCCCTCTTCTCAGCCTACTCCCCTGTTTGCCCTGCCCAAACCCATTCCTGTCCGACTGCCATGTGTCACCCCACAGGAAATAGGAGACAGCTGTCAGCCAGGCATACCATCACCAGCTGGTGGGCCTGGGGGATAGGCGGATGGCAGGGTCCGTCTGGCCAGTGGGGCGCCTGGCACTGGTGCAGATGAGCAAAGACTGCCTTTGGACAAGATAGGTGAGGGGGTGGCAGCTCCCAGTAGGGATCAATAGTGCATTATGAAGCAGAGGGCACGGCCAATGCGGGCCTCTGTGGTACAGTTGTGAACTGCGCGCAGGGGAGAGGTGGAGCTGGGCTGGGAGCTTTGAAAGTGGGTAAGAGGACTGAAAGCAGCTTTAAATAGCCCCAGGGTGGGGACTAAGTGCCCAAGATGTGGAGGTTCACATTAAGTGCTAAGATGTGGCTGCGCATTAAGTATAGGGGGAGGGGTCTTAGGAAGACTTGGGGCTAGGAACAAGCAGAGCCAAATGCAAGGGGTTGGGTGCAGGGGGGAGATTCCAGAACACTCAGATATGGCCATTTGCCCTTTTCAGAGTGCCCAAATGCTGTGCTGTCCAGGACAGCCAAGGGGACGGAGTCAAGGCAGGGATGCTGGCAATGCAGAGAAAGCCTGGGCTGGAGCTCGTATGACTGAGGGGTGGGCAGGTGTCCACCATGAATAGGCGACCAGAGGTCCAGCTTCCTGCTCTACTCCTACCAGAAATACCTCTGGCTGGGTAGCAGAACTGGCCCCCAGAGTCCCTCCTTTATGGCCAAAAAATTGCCTAAATCCTTCTCCCCTCCCTAACTCAGAAATAGCACTGGTCCTGTGCCAGATCAGAGCCCCCAGTTTGCACTGTGAGCTCACACACTGCGGAGTGACCTTGGGCAAGTCACATTCCCCCCGCTGCAGCTGCAGATCAGGCTACTTGTTTTGTGTGTGGGATTTTTTCCTCTCTCTGCTAAGAATACCTGCCCCAGATAATGCTCAGGCTCTGGCAATTCCTGCAAACCGCCTCAGGCATCAAAGGGCCCCCAGCAGGGCCAGACCAGACCAGTCCCCCAGTCCCCCAGCCCCCACTACGAGTCCACCACCACCACAGGGAGTCTGCAGTGCCGCCAAATTTGGAGGACAGAGCTCTGTCGGTCTAGGGGCGGGGAAGCATTTGTGTGCAATGCAGGGGAGGGGAGCTCAGTTCCTGGCAGCAGAAAGACTCCAACCCCACCTAAGCCGGCTTTCTGACCCATTGTACAGGGGTCTAAAGTGAGGCGCCCCTGGGGGAGACTCTGGTCCCCCGGTTCACATATCTATCGAGGCCTAAAAGCTGCACTCCCTCCCCAGATCCGCCACCTGGGGGTCCCAACGTCCGTGCCCCACCCAGTGGGCACTGCCCCCCAAGCTGGCGCCGATTCCTGATGACAACTGCCACGTGCAGACAAGGGGGGAGCGGCCGGTCCTGGCATTGCAGAGGCAGCGCCCGGGTGCCCCAAGCCTCCGCACCGCACCTTGTCCCGGCTCGCCACTGGGTGTCCACCCCTTTACCCGGCCCGCGCTCGGGGCCGGGGCGGGGGCGGGGGCAGGCAGCGGGGTCTTTGTTCCCGCAGCCGGAGCGCAGCGGCGGCGGCAAGGGGTCCGCGCCCCCCTTGCCGGCCCAGCCTGCGCTGCGTGCGACAGCGGAGCCCGCAGCTCAAGAAGAGGAGACCTGGGTGGAGGTCCCGGCCGAAGAAAAGGTCCTGTACAGAGGTCCTAGCGCTGGAGGACCGAGAATGCCTCTCGGCCGAGAGAGGGGCCCTCTTCCTCCCCTGCGCCCCGGCGCTGCGGTTCCCGACTGGGGGCGGACTTGGAGCGACTTAGCCGGGGCTCCGGCCCCCGCCGCTCGCTCGCCGCAGCGTTACAGCCGCTCCAGCGTGCCAGCGCGCACACTCACACACTCACCCAGACCCACACGCTCCCCGCGGGGACAGCCCGGGACCCGCAGCGCAGCGCACGCACTCCCTCCGGTGCCGCACACTCTGCACCCGCCCCGCGCGGCGTCCGTTCCCTTTCCCCACCGGCCGCGCGGCGCCACCTACCTTTCCAGACAGCGGAGATGCGGGGTCCGCTCCTCTGGTGGCCTTGGGTGGCGGCGGCAGTCCAGAGCAGCAGCAGCAGCTGCAGCAGGAGCCAAGACCGAGCCAGCCGGCCGGGAACGCGGGCGCGCGGGGCGCCGAGGGAGGCGCATCCGGGCGGAGGCGGTGTCATCCCGCAGCCCGGGAGCGACAGCGGCGAGCAGCCGAGACTGAGCCAGCGCCCGACCGCAGGCTGCTCCCAGTGCAAGGAGGCGGAGTCAAATTCCTGACCCCACCCTCCCTCCCCGCTTCCCCACCCCGCAGCCTTTCTCGCCTCCCTGCTGCCCAAGGGGGGCGCAGTGCCCGCAGCTAGGGAACCTTCGCCACCCTCTCCCGGGCAACTCCAAGGGGAGAACCCGGACCGCCAGGGACAAGACAGACGTGGACTTCTCTGATCGGTGGCAGGCCCTGTACCCTCTCTGGGCCTGAAATCCACTCCCCCATACCCCATGAAAGGGTTGGCCTAGAGGTCGGGAAGCATCTCTCCTAGGGCATGGACCAGGTAACTGCACTAATGGCCAGCTAAGTGGTTTGGCCCCTGAAAGCTTGGTTCTCAGAGGACAGGCTAGCTTGAGTGTACACGGTTCCCTCGGAGACTATATGGAGGAGCAAGATGCTTTCCCCTGGGGGAAAACAGGCAGAGGAGTAGATGATCTGTGGGGAGCACTCAGCACCCCATCATTGCTCTGCCGTGAGAACGTGGAATTTTCATCTTGGCCTGACTCCCTCCCCTCTCCCTTCTCCTCCCTTTCCCAACCAGCAGCCTTCTGGGCTGCCTCCCCCCAGCCAGCTGGTGTATGCTCAGAAAATCCAAACTCATTTCCATGTGAGTGGAGGGGGATGTAATTAAGAAGTCCCCTTTCCCAAGTAGAGAGAGGGGAGCCTCCTGCATTCCCAGGACTCCTTGTCCTGGAGGCAGGGTCAGACCAGCTTTAGGGAGTCTCCGCCCCCAAAGCATATAGGGCTCAGCCAAGCAGGCAACCTGATGACTGAGTGATGATGCCCGGCAGGATCCAGACCCAGTCCCTCTGCAGTTGGGTGGACAGTCCAGGCAGTTCTGCCATCAGCTCATCCTCTTAGAGCCACGTGGCTGCCCTCTATGAGGGGGTCTCCTCTCCTCGGGCCAGAGAGCGCCCAGACTCTCCACCTCTGCTGTGCCTGAGGGATGGGAATCCCACTTACCCAGGACTTACTGGATACCTCTCCCCAGGCAGGCTGCACTGAGAGGAGGCAGGGTGAGGAGGACGTAGCAGAGGTACACATGGGCCTCTAGGACCCACACGCCTAGCTGGACTTGATTTACACGCTTCAGATACCATCGAAGACGGATATAGGCTGCCCAGGCCTCAGCCCCGGCTCCAGCCTTTTGCCCTGTGCCATGGCCAGAAGAGTTTTCTTACCAGGAAGTTTTGCTGTACCATTCCATACTTTGTTTCCAGCTATCCCCTTCCTTCTTCCCTAAGGGCCCCAAGGTACCCGAACAGGCCAAAAGGTGAAACCAGGATGCCTCTAGAGACCGGGCAGGACTAGGTTCCTGGCCTCCTGGGTGGGGCCAACAGCTTCCTGATGCCCAAAGTACAGTGCCCCAAAAAAGAGGGAGGCTATGAGCAAAGAGCCCCTCCCCAGGCCGCACCCAAGCCCGTGGCCCTGAACCCAGCAGCATGTCCTTGCCCAGGCTCCTCTCCAGGACATACTCTTTCTCCAGCCCAGGGCCTCATCTGCTGAATTGTATGGCCTCCAAAGTCTATCCTCTCTGCAAAGATAAAGAAAATTAAGAAATCACCTCTGCCTGCCTTTAAGCACTGAGAAGTCAGACTTAACGATCACATTGCCCATGTGCTAGGCAACTCACAACACACAACCCACTTCCACCTACCTTATCCCCACCAGTTTTACATTCTCTCCCTCACCGAGGGAGGGGGCACAACCCCATATTAGAGGACACTGAGGCACAGGGAGGGGGAGGGATCTGCCCAAGGTCAGCTGGTAGAGCCAAGGTGGACCTGGGTTTTCTGACTGCAACAACCAGTGGCTGGCGCTGAGGTTACTATGTGCTACACATGTTTCACAGCCCCACTTTAACTCAGTCCATCTTCAGTCTTGTAAGTAGGTGCTATTGTTTGGCTCCCTTTGCAAACAAACAAACAAACAAACAAACAAACAAACAAACAAACAGAAACCAAGGTACAGAGAGGGAATGTGATGTACCCAAGGTCACACAGCTAGATAGAGAAGGGCTGGGATAGAAGCTCAGGTCATCTCCCTGGGGCCCACACCTTTATCTTCTACATCATCATGCTCCACTCTCAGGGCACTGCACCCTGTTGCTGCTGCCTGCTGTGTGTAGCTGGGAACTGGATCCAGATGATCCTCGGAAAGACGCAGACAGGACCCAGGTTACCAGGTGCCAGGCTCGGGCTCAGCCTCCCAAGCAACAGGGCAGCAGATGGAAACTGGGGTAGATGCCAAGGAATTTTCTTTTTCCAGGCTGGGGTGGGGATGAGGGGGTAATGCTGAAGATTGTTCCACCTCATGCCCTAGGGTGGGCCTCTGGCTGGGCTTCTCCATGCCTGGCTTAGCACCTGCTACACCAACGGGCACCCCTGAGCCAGCCAATCTAGGGGCAAAGGGCCAGATGGCAGCCCACTCCTGGTTGGCTACAGGCATTTAGGGAGGTAAGGACTGGGCCCGTGATTGGGGCAGTAGCTCTACAGGAGAAAGCAACTACACTGTGGGTATAGTGGGAGCAGGTACCCAGGGTGCGCAAAGCAGAGGACTGGTGTTTGGGTGTGGACTTTGGTGTGCCTCAGGCAGCACGGGGAAATCAAATGAGGATGGCACAGGTGGTGACAAGAGCCTGCCTGCCTCAATGGAGGCCAAGGCTAGCTTTGGGGCCTGGACCAAGGGTGGGGGCATAATCTCCACTCACAGCAAATGGTGGGAAATGAAGGAGCAGAGGAAGCCACAGATGTGACTGCAGACAGATCTGAGGGGAAGTGCATTCCTATTGCCCTCTTTCCCATGGCTCCCCACATGGGGGAGTCCGGAGAGAAAGCTGGGAGAAAGAAATGGTGCAGGGGCTCCTATTTGGAGAAAAAGACCTTGAAGGGGTCTTCCCTGTGGGGAGCTGAGGCACAGCCAAATCCGGAAGACCCCTTAGGGAGTCAGAGAAATGGACACACACCGACCTGAAGTTCATGGCCCCATAGCAGCATCGGGACCCCTCCCCAGACTTCCAAGCAAAGCCTTGCAGGGCCCTATCAGAGCATTCCTCCTCTCTCCAAGCTTTCTCTGACCCCCTCCTCAGCCCTGATTCCATGGGTCTTCAAAGGAGTGACCTGCCTCTAACAAGAAGCCCGTCGTAGGTATAAGGCACCCAAGCCCATAACAGCCCCTTGGTGCTAGACCCACCATGTTAGGAGGTCTCATGTCCACTCACAGCAGCAGCTCTAACTGCACCCCCTCCACTAGCACGGGGCAGAGACCAGGGAAATTCTGAGAACAGTGAAGCGGAAGGGGGGCGGGGTGGGGCTGGGGAACACCAGGAGGGCACACGCTCCATCTACAGAGCAGTTGCTACTTAGCCCCAGGCTATAGGGGCCATGGGAAAGTACACCCAAGATGACAGGCAGTCTGACTTTTCACTGGAAGCTGAAAACTGAGTTTATGTTGAAACTATCAGTTTTAAAACAGTGGCAAACCACCCCCCACCGCCAAAAAAAAAAAACAGAAACCAGAAAACTCAAGTAAAATGTTTATGACCACCCAGACCATGTCTGGAAATTCCAACTTACTGTGTGCTCACTGTATGCAGGCCCGTGACTATCTCATGGGCACAGGCATAGACACAACAGCGGCTGCCTCCCCTGTACTTGGCCCAACCTCCAAAGACCACATCAGGGCTTAGGCATGGACCACATGATGTACACACAGGACACCCTCCTTGGCTTGCGCAGGCCCTGGTACCACATCTCCCCCTCCCCTCAGAGCTCTGTCTGCCCCTAAAACTCTCCCCACCTATCCAAGCCTGTGTCTTCCTTCTAGGCCAGCTCAGAGCCACGGTCTCCCAGGCGGCTGCTCAGACGGAGAACTTCACACAACTGCTGCTACCCTTCCTAGGCTGAGGGTCAGCGCTTTCCTGAAGCATCCCATTCCTGCATCTCTGTTCTCCGATCTAGTTATTCCAGATACATTTTTATTTGTTTGGCCCTACCCTAAATTGTTAAGATTGGGGTCTGGCTTGCCAAGGGGAGAGACAAAAGCAAAAATCCACAGGGGGCTATTCAGTGACGGACAGGAGACTGGCAGATAAGAGCTAGCCCTTTTCTCCTTCCATCAGGACACTCAGCTCACCTAAAAACATGTCAGGTCCTCCCATGGCTTGCAGGGGCAACCCAGTGTCTTATCCCCCAAACTCGACACGCCAGGCCCTGGGCTTGTGGGGCAGGAGTGCCACCTGGTGGCCACTTTGGAACAGAGGGGAGTCTTAGCATAGACTGTGGGTAGATACAGACTCCCAAGCCTTTCTGGAGACAAACTCCTCCCTCCACCCCACCACACCCCCACCCCCATCTTTGAGCCTCTATTCTCAGTGCCCAAGGCCTGTGGCACAGCAGAATCTCGTGGGAGTCATGTGGAACCCATCCTGCCTAAAAAAGTCTCCTGACTAGATGTGGCTGAGGTCAGAGCAGGTCCCAGCACGGCCAGTGACCCAAGTAAGGCCCTGCCCTAGCCCAGGCCTCCATTTCTTTGTTTACAAAATGACAAAGAGAAACTATCCTTCTGGTCTATCTCCAATCTAGACCAGAGACACACCAAACTTTCTCGTTCTTTCTGCGTTTCCTTGTTTGTAGATTGAAACAGATATGCTTTTAAAATTATCTCTGCAGGACAGGTGTCCCAGGCCCTCCCAGCTCTGATGTGTCACCCGAGCCTGCTGGGGCCACCTGCATGAAAAGAAAGACATGCAGACATGTGATCTCCCACAAACAGTTCATGTTCTTTTGTAGATACAATGACGTAAGAATCCCAATTCTTGACTCTCGGAGGTCATTCAGTCCAACCTGGGAGCCCCTCACAGCAGCCTAGATGGCAGTCATGCAGCCTCTTACATACCCCCAGTGATGATGAGCTCACTTCCAAGGCCTCTTACTCAGCTCTCATTAAGCCATCTCCCCTGGGAGAAGACTCCTGCCCAGTGGTCCTAAATCTGTCCTCTGAGGCCACACAGACCACGTCTAATCTCTCTTCCTGGGATACAGCCAGGGGATTTCAATAGGGAATTTCAGCAGAGGTCATGCCCTTCTAAATCTACTCTTTTTTCACGGCAAATAACCCCAATTCCAACTAGGTCCCTCAGGGGCTTTGCTTGTTCTCTGTGATCCTTGTTGATTCTTAGGACGTCAGCCGTCAGGCATTTGACAAACTTCTACAGAGAAGCTCTTAGGTGCTGGGCAGCTCGGTTTGTGTCCATCTCCTTCATTTACTTTTTTTTTTTTTTTTTAAAGTAAGCTCTATGCCCAATGTAGGGCTTGAACTCACAACCCCAACATCAGGAGTTGCATGCTCTCTTGGGGCACCTGGGTGGCTCAGTCAGTTAAGCGTCTGACTTCAGCTCAGGTAATGATCTTACAGTTCGTGGCTTCAGGCCCTGCATCAGGCTCTGTGCTGACAGCTCAGAGGCTGGAGCCTGCTTCGGATTCTGTGTCCCCCTCTCTGCCCCTCCCCCACTCATGTCTGCGTGCTCTCTCTCTCTCTCAAATAAATAAACATAAACAAAAACTTTTTTTTTAATTAAAAAAAAAAAAAAAGAGTTGCACATTCTCCTGACTGAGCCACCTGGGCACCCCTGTGTCCATCTCCTTCAAAAACAGCACCCTGGTGGCAGATCAGAACACAACATTTAGAGAGGCTGAGTAGTAAAGAGTTGGAAGACTGATTTCCCTCCTGACTACAGCCCCCCAAAGGCACTGCCTCATGGGGCTGAGATACCAGGCTGCTAAATCCTATCGATCTTAGCCCAGGGCCATCCTTGGGCCAATTCCCACCCATCAGCAGTGGCCTTCTGGAACACTGGTTGAGAAAGACTGAGTCTGAATCTGGGCTTAGGAGGGGGGGGAAATGAGAACCCATCCTTCATGAGAACAATTGGTTTTCTAGTCCCCACCACAGGACCTCAGGTTGTCCCTATTCCTGTCCCTCTTGTTAGGGTTGTCCCTGACTCCATCAGTCATCTAGAACACTCACCAGTCCAGCTCTGAGTGCCCTTCCATCTCTGCTTTATACCCTGTCAATATCTATCTCTACAAACTGAGAGGAAATGTCAAACAGGACACGAGCGAGGCTCCAAGAGGTTAGGCTGTCTGTGGAGAAGACCTAACTCTCAGCCCGTCTGACTCAGAAGATTGATTCCCCTCGAAGACCCAAGCTGCCGCTTCGTGGAGGGATGTGCCTCCGAGTGGCTTCCAGGTCTGGCAGCCAGGCCCCACGTGTGCACACTGACGGAATCGTGCTGATACAATCCTACCCCAGTCCTAGAAAGGGCCAGTTTCCCAGCACAGCCACATCCTGTTACACGAGGAAGCCCTCATCAGTAAATGGGGTAGTATCTACCTCTCTGGGTTGTTAGGAGGTTCAGCCGAGATGGCATATGCGTGTACCCAGCTCAATGACTGGCACAGACACGGTTAATAGACGAGTACTGCCCTACTGCACTGCTGTCAGCCACTTTGCCAAGGTACAGCAGGGCAGTGCCTGGGTCTCTGCACAAGGCATTGCAAGCATACAGGGAGCTGAATGCTGTCACCGGCAACTGCAGAGCCTGAAGGAGCCAGACAGGGCGGGCCCAGGGACACAGGGGCAGAGCCAAGCCGACCTAACCCCCACCCAGGCCCACGGGGGGCTCGGGGAGGCTGGGTAGGCACACGGAGGCCTAAATAACCCCCCAACGTTCTCACCAAACGTTCAATGCCACGGCCCGTGGCAGAAGTGACAAGAGGCCAGCTCAGGGTAGGGCTCTGAGAGCTTGGTCTGGGGCCCAGGCCAGATGGGGCTGAGGCGAGGAGCAGAACCGGGGCCCATGTGCCCAGCAAGCTGTGCCAGCCCAGCCCATGCCAGCCCAGCCAAATTTGAGTTATATCAGGAGAAGGGATCTGCTCAGAAAACTCACCCATCTCTGCATATTTACATATTCTATTTTGGGGTCTTTTCCTTTTTTTTCCCTTAGCTTCCTAGAAAAGTTCTCGTGATCAATTCCAACTTCACCTCTGCTGAACTGCAAAAGCTCACTCTCAGTCCCATCTCCCTTCCAACTGCCAACTATCTCCCCTCCAGCTACCCTCCTGCAGGCAAGGTTCTCCAGAGTTCTCTGCCCTCCCTGCCTCTGCTGCCCCCACCTATTCAGGCCTCAACCCCTGCCACTGTTTTCTGGTTCCACTATAACGTTTCCGCAAGGTCACCATGGCTCAAGTCAGCAAATCCAAGGTCAGCCCTGGCTGCTAAGGTCTCTCCACAGACCTCACAAAACTGACCGTACCCTCTTTGTCCAGTTCCATTCCAGCAGCTTTGATGACTCATGGTCTCACCTTCCCAGAAGCGGCGGAGACCGCCCCCTTCTGTGTTCCATGGTCACCAGTCACCATCCCTATAAAGTCTAACTCCTTAGTGGGTGTCCCTTGGCTGCTACCCATCCCTGAAAAGTTGAATTCCCTTCTCACAGGACACAAGCAGAGTCTTCAACCCAAGACTCCCTGATCATTATCTCCAACTTAAGAAACACCCACTGTTCTACAAGACACCCCCACCTGGCTGTCCCCATGGCACCGTGAGCCCAACGTGTCCCAAACTGGCCCTGCATTCCAAAGCCAACCCCCGATCTCTTATTCTGGCCGCACCACCATCTACCCACTCACGCCCCACCACCTTCTCCGTCTCCCTCGTCCCCACATCTAGTCTGTCTTTCACATCTCACATCCCTCCCCTCCACCCAGCCCCCCTGCTGCGGCTCTAGTCCCCACGTGCGTGCGTCCCATCTGCAGGCAGCAAGCCGCCGAGCCGCCGAGCTGGTCTCCCACTGCCAATCTCACTTCCCACAAATCCAGCCTCCACACAGCTGTCAGGTTACCTCACACGAATTTGGTCCCCGCCCCCCACCCCCCCCCCCCCCCCCCAACTGGCCTGCCTAAAGCCATCCAAAGGGTGCTCTCTGCCTTTAGGATAAAGCCCGAGCTCCTCCACCTGGTCAGCCCCTGCACCGCCTCCCACCCCTCTGCACCCACCAGCCAGGAGCAGCAGTGGGAAGCGCACCAGCTTTGGAGCAAGACAGACCTGAGTTCCTGAGGCCAACTTGTCCAATGCCTAACTGCGATTGTGGACGGATGACCTCACCTCTCAAGCCCCCGTGCCCTCACCCGAAAACCGGGGCTAATTAAGTAACGCTCACCTTTCCCAAGAGGCCATGTGAATGCTAAGTCCTCAAATGGCTCTCCACCCGCCCCCCTTCCACACGGCCAGACTGCCAGGTGAGCCCACGGTCAGTGCTTAGTGGATCACAGCTTCCTCACTGGCCTCCCTGCCTCAAGCCTGCCCCGCTCTCCACCTGTTCACACACAGCAGCCAGTGACCTATCTACAATGCAAACCTCACTCTCCCTGGACTCAAAATCTCCTGTGACTCCCAGTGTTCTTAAAGAAGTCCAAACTCTTTATACATGGCTTAAAAGGATCCAGCCTCTGCCTACCTCAAAAATCCACCCTGCCACACAGGGCTACAGGAGCTGTATTCTCCCTGCTTCTGGCCCTCTCAGCACGTACACTTTCCTGCCCAACTCCTCCTCCCCCTCAGCTCTCAAGTCAGACACCACTCTCTCCAAGAAGCTCTCCCTCACTCACACACCCCCACCCTAACCCTTTCTATGGGGACCCTTTCTCCCCTTTCTAGGGGGACCTGCCTCGTCTGCCTGTCATCAGGCTTTAGTGTAAATATCTGTTTTTCTGTCTTCCCAATGATGTGGCTCTGTGATAGCAAGGACCCCATCAGGTTTACCTGGCACAGAGCAGAGGCTGAACGAATGTTTTTTGGGAGAGTAAAGGGAACAATGGTGAGGAAGGAGTCCTTGGCCCGTGGAAAGCCCCAGGCTCTGTGTGGGCGCTTATCAGACTCAACATATATTATTTAAAACATGGCCACAGGAAGTAAAGCCAACTTGCCAAGACCTCGGAGGAAAGAGCTGACAAAGAAGGGAAGGGGAAATCGTGGAAACGGTTCAATTCTTGGAAACAGTGCAACTGGTATTTGGGGGGTCAGTTCCAGGGACAGGGCAGGGTTACTCAAATGTCCCCCAGCATGATGGTGTGGGAGAGTTGAGCCCCAGTGCTTGTGATGGCAGTCCCCAGGGGCAGGGTATGAGTGGCCACAGAATGGAAACTAGCTCTAGGCACGCAGTGTCATGGGGAGAAGGGCTGTGTCAGCAAGTGGTCCCATGTGGCTGGAAATGACCTCTGTTTCTACCACAGTCAAGCCAGAGACGTTGGGTGAAAAGACAGAGAGCTTCCTTCTTGGTCTTTGTTCCCACCCACAAGGAGGCAGCTGGGCTCCAGGTAGACCACTGAGGCCCAAAAGAGGCCCAGCACCAAGAAGCCTGGTAAGTTCCAAGCCTTTGCAGCAAATGCAAACACCTCTCAACATTAATTCTAGGATGGAGAGGGAAATGTGGCAAGACTTCACAGTTTCTGGAGGAGGGACAGAACACTATGCTACTCAGGCCATATCTAGAACAGGGGGTCCTCCTGAGCGCCTCCCCTTAAGAGCATCACTGATAAGGAAGTCATTCATGGAGAACAGGATGTGCGAGGCACCAAAACCAGCACAGGCCAAAGGGGCAAGTGAATTGTCACCCCTCTCCCTAACTAAAGCCACGCTAACAGAGCAGAGAGGGCAGCAGGCTTGTCTGTGTGCTCCCTCGGGGCAGAGATGGGACCAAAGGACAGAAGAGGCAGTCCTTATCAGTGGTAGACCTCTTGTCCCAGGAAGTGACAAGCAGAGGCTGAATGACCAGGACGGTGGATGCTGTGGGCAGGACGTCTGCCTAAGGCACAGGGCAGGCGCAGACCTGAGCTCCTTTCCACTGAAACACCATCTGAGGGGAAGGATCTTTTCCTGACAAAGTATTCAAAGCACACGAAACCCACTCGCTCAACTTGGACGTGTCTGCGACGCAGTAGGAAACACTGTGCCAAGGGGAACGAGAGCTCGGGCAGATGGAGCGGCAGCTTGGGGGTTGGTGCCCTCTCTTCAAGATGAAAGCTGAGCCCTGTTCGTGTTGGTGTTGTTGTTTAGTATTGTTATTTAACTGCTCTTGTATTTACGCCTTGAGGACAGAGAAGAGGGCCCTGCCTCCTGGCACAGCTCTGAGGCCCAGAGTCTGGCGTGGTTACAGAATAGGCATCAAAGACTCCCTGGCGAGAGGAGGCCAGGGGAGGAATACGGAATCTTGTGGGAGCCTGTGGGAAGGCGAGCTGCCCTACCCGCTCACAGTAAAAGGACACCTGGCCACTCCTCAGACTGGGGTCATCTCAGAAGCGCAGGCCTCTTCTGGCCACAGCCGCCACAGCAGCCACCCTGGACACTGGGTGGTGGTTCTGCTCCAGCCTTGGGCAAGTCCTGAGGCTGCCACACCCCAACGTACCAAAGGTCCTGGCGCTATCACTGGAAACTTCTCCAAAAAAGAGAATGTGGGCATCACACAGCATCCCGTGATGTGGGTCTAAAATTCTCCACCCAGGGCTCAGAAGCAGGGGCAGGCCACAATCCCTGATCCCACGGCGCCAAGACCCACACACCACGCTTGCCCCATTGCCTCCACCAGCTCAGATCAGCCAGAACGGCCAAGCAATGGACAAGGCGGAAGGTCGACCATCAGATGTATTGGGGAGAGGAGAGATGGGGCACCTTCAGGAGTGCCTCCCACGGGCAGCCGCCTTGGCAGTTTGCTGGGGGGTCAGGAGGAGCAGGAGTTCACGGGGCTCCTCCGGCAAAGATGAGCTCCAGGGCCGCTTGGATGTCACCGCCAGTGGCCTGCAGGGCCCGCAGGCTCAGCTCATCGTCCTGGATGCCCATGTCACGCAGCTGCTGCAGCTGGGGCTGCCACTGGCTCTGCAGAAAGACAGGACAAGCGGAAGCTGTTAGCTGGGATCCTCAGTAGACTTGCCGGGGTCTGCTCTCTCAGGGGGAGGGACGAAGGTCGGTTCCTAAGGCAAAGTCGCTGATGTGAAGTTCCGCAGAACACAGGGCTTCTAGGAAGACTACCAGAGGGCCTTGAGAGTTTAGAGAACAAACGAGAAGTTTTCCCAATTAAAAAAGGAAAAATTTAACATAAGGATCAAAAAAGAAGGCACAGATTACTCACTATCTAAATTTTAAAAAATTAAATTACTTTCTTTCTCCTGCTCTATGTATAGACAGACAGACACATACACACAGATGGGGGGAGGGGGTACATTTTTAAATTAGTTTTGTTTTTGAGTGTGATGCATAGTGAAAAGTTTCCCTCTATCCACTCCCATACCCACCCCAGAGAACCTATTTTACTTATCTTTGAGAAAATACAAATATAGATTCCCGTAGCTACTCTTTTCTTAGACCCTGTTCTACCCTCAGCACCTGCCTTTTTTCCAACATAATTAACGTAGCCTGATGATCTCTCTTTGCCACTAGAGAGCTTTTTAATAACTGTACAATATTCCAACTCATACATGTCTTGAAATGTACCATAACTGAGCTGTTTCCAACCCTTCGCCACTACAAACGATGCCAAGGTGACGGCCTCCGTACAAATGTCGTTTTCTACAGGCACACACATAATTCCAGGAGAAATTCCAAGAATGGGGCTGGAAGGAATCATGGCGTTAATCAGCACTTCCTTTCCATGAAGAGCCTGTTCCTGTCCTTTGCCCATTTTTCTATGGAGTTGTTGGTCCTAAATTACTAGAATTCTACACACCAGGGAAGTTTTGCCTGGTATGTGTTACAGACTTTTTCCCTGTTTGTTGTTGGCCTTTGGTCTTTGCTTCTGGTTTGGTGTGGTTTCCTATGCAGAAATCTTCACTTCTACAAACTCAGAATGTATTACTCTTTATGTAATGGCTCCTGGATTTTGACTCTCAGCTACACAAGGCCCTCTCCACTACAAGGGTTTAAAGAAATTAACCCACATTTTCTTTCTTTCTTTTTTTTTAAATCTTTTTTTTTTTTTAAGTTTTTTTAATGTTTATTTTTGACAGAGAGAGAGAGAGAGAGAGAGAGAGAGAGACAGAACATGAGCGGGGGAGGGGCAGAGAGAGAGGGAGACACAGAATCCGAAGCAGGCTCCAGGCTCTGAGCTGTCAGCACAGAGCCCAACGCAGGGCTTGAACTCACGAGCTGTGAGATCATGACCTGAGCCGAAGACGGATGCTCAACCGACTGAACCACCCAGGAGCCCCCCACATTTTCTTTTAGTACTTTCAAAGCTTTATCAATATCTCTACTTCATGAAGGAGGAAGTGAACAACTTAAGGAAGACAATGTGCTCACTCGTGGGAAGAAGGCAGTGGGGATGAAATGCAAATTCAGAGAGGCAGGCAGGCAGTGAGGTGTGGAGGGTCTTTCAAAAACCACACAAACCAACTTGGTTGGTCAGGTGGAGCCAGTGAAAGTTCTTGAGCTGGAGAGCAGAGTGAACAGGCATCTAGCTGGGGAAGATGAAGGAATGGAACAGACAAGCTGTCCACGGACCCTGCTCCTATTCCCCTCACTGTCCACTGGGACCACATAGGTTTAGAGGAAACCACGGGAGCTTGAACCCTGTCTTTCCCACTTGATGGCTATATGACCCTGGACCAATTCCAGAAATGACATTCACCCCCAGGCTCAGGAAACAGAGCGGAAACAGAGTGAAGGAAACAAAGGAAACAAAGTGTTTGGAAACAGAGTGAAGGAAACAAAGCAAAGGAAACAGAGTGAAGCAGACAGCTCATGCACAGAGACATGCAATAAAACATTGGCTCCTATGGTCTTCCACTTAGTTGCTCGAGTGACCTTTCTATGAAGCAGAGCAGCCATGGTGTCATTCCCTGCTGAAACCCTCCTTGGCTCCCTGGTGACTACACGATCAAGTCTGGTCTCCTTCCTCAAACACTCAGGGCTGTCACACTCAGGGTCCTGCTCCCCTGTTCTCTGGCTCCGTCTGAGGATCTTTTCCATGAGGACACTGCCTTCTGGCCTTGCAGGCTCGGGGATGTCACATGTACCTCCACACATTTGCTCCAACAGGTGGCTGCCTCTACCTGGACACCATCCTCCCAAATACCCCTTTCCTGTCTGGCTAACCTCTAACCAATTCTTTGATAATCAGTTAAAACGCCCCTTCCTCAGAAAAGTTCTGCCTGACCCAGGCCCTCACTTGAAGCCTGGGCTGGGCTTCTCGCTCTACTGCTCCCGTTTCAATCTCCTGGTACCCCTCCACGGCAGAGATGATGATGGCTCACCTCTGCCCCAGGAGCTGGACCCAGATCTGGTATTTCAGTACTCAACACTCAGTCAATGCTCACGGAATGAATGAATGACTCTTTGACTAAAACGGCCATTAAGTGTCCCAGCCACACAGTCAGTGGAGTCAGGCCAGGGCCACAGGGTGCAGGAGTGGAAGCCACAGGGAAAACTGCCCTTGCTGGGAGCATCCTCTCCTGTCACACTGCCAGCTGTTCCTAGAGCGAAGAAGGCCCTCTAGAGAGCAGAAAGAAGCTCCGTATTCAAAGTAACCAGGCAGCCGCATGGATACCGGAGTGGGGAAAACTGACCTGAAGGCTGGGCTGCCCAGAGGCCTGCAGAGCGTGCTGTAGGGCTTGGCTGAAGAGATCGTTGGTGATGGGTGTCCCTGACTGGACACCAGAGGACATTGGTGAGGTCCCTGAGGAATGGCCCTAGAGACAAATCAGTGGTTAGTGCCACCCTCAGAGACACCTCAATCTTCCAGTACATACATGAGATCGTCACGGTACCCCATCGTGGGTCCCTGGGGTACCCAACTACTGCCTCCCAACAGACACCTACGTGGGACAACCACACAGGGGTGCCTAAAAGCTCGCTGAGGCCAGAGAAGATTCCATCCTCTTCTGCCCAGGGAAATGGAACTGAGCCCCTGACCTAGCCTAGGACCGCAGCATTGGGAGAGATGGCCTTGGCAGCTAGAGTGACCATTACCAGGAACGCTTAAGCCGGTGACGGCTGAGACCTGTCAAGGATGAGGAAGGGCACACTACGCGAGGGGAGGTTCTGAACGACGAGGGGAGGAATTCTGGACTGTACTGCACCCCGGATGCTAAGCCCTAAAGGCAAGTCAGGGAGAGGGTGACCGGGCTGCAGTGAGAACCCCACCAGGGTTCCAGGAAGACTTCAGCTCAAACCAGATCTAGCACCAGGGTCAGCAAAGGTAAACCCACTTCACTGCTGGGGAGCTTCTCCCCTGGGGGCCCAGCCCCCATCTTCATACCTGGGTGCCAGGAGTCGGCGTGTGAGAGCTGCTCTCCGGAGTGCTGGCCAGGGCCAGGGCAGTGGCCAGCTCGCTCTGGGTAATGGGTCGGGGGCCAGCAGCTCCACTGTACCCCAGGGAGGCTGGGCGGGAGCTGGGTGTGCTGCTAGAAGGCGTGGACCTGGAGGTCTGGAGAAGGGAGGTGCCCAGGATCAGGGAAGTGGCACTGAGACATTCCCAGATGAACCCCGCCCCCGCGGCAGGAACAGAAGGAGCCTCCCCAAGCTGCCAGGTTCAGAAAGGAATAGTATGACATAGATTGGCCACCAGAGGGGTTAAGACCACCCCCCGGCTTGGGTGTGCCAAGTCCCAGGGAGAGACGCGTCCCTGGCACCATCTCCTCTAAATGGCAAGCAGCCAGGCCACTTACTGGGTGAAAGTCGTCCTCATCGTCAGAGAGCCCTTCAAACAGGAAGCCACCTGGAGGAGGGAGAACAGATTTCGGGAGGAAGAACAGAAAGGCACAGGCGTAGCTCCAGAATCTCAGTTCAGATACTCTCCAAATTCACATTTTCATCTCTCCCCTTGGAAAATTACAGGACAGATGCACTCCCTGACTCAAACCGAGAGTTCCCGAGGAACGCCCTCTGCCAGCGCTATACATAGCTGCTGAGTAAAGCAAATCCCTGGGCCACTGCCGGCTCCCGAGGGGGCCTACGTTACGCTTTCTGGGGCCTACCTGGCATGTCCCGGTACGAGCTGGAGGGCATGCTCCTCGAAGAGGAGTCAGCTCCTGGCAGTGGGGTGCTACCCGCCACCGAGTGCAGAACCAGGACGATGGCATTGACCAGGGCTGGGTGAGCAGGCACCAACCTGGGACAGAGGCAGGAAGAAACACAAGGGTGACTAAGAAGGAAAGAGACCCCTCAGCATGCCAGCAGTTCTGGGTGCCCCTCAAAACAGCTGCATTCCCTTGCCTGACTTTAAATTCCTTGGCACCTCCCACCAGTTGGCTCTGTTCTCCTGCCCTGCCCTCAGCAGCAATGGCAAGGCCGCCAGTCCTAGGGTCCACTGCCAATGCTTTACCTTCCCCTCTGGCAAGGCATGATAGGACATGCATAGCCAAGGCGGCTCAGGGGTCTCTCTCTAGTCTCATCTCCGTCACTACTTTCCTGGATGACCTCTGTCAGGTGCCTTCTCTTCCCAGGGTGGAGCTGTTTTCTTCACTTGCAAAATAAGGTCTATAACCTGTACTGTCCCTTCTAGTTCTACAATTTTAGGGATCAATGCTCCTGCATCTTTCCCCATCTTAAAATATTTTAAAGGCTCAGGGCACCTGGGTGGCTCCGTTGGTTAAGCATCCGACTTCGGCTCAGGTCATGATCTCGTGGATCGTGAGTTCAAGCCCTGCATCAGGCTCTCTACTGTCAGCATGGGGCCCGCTTTGGATCCTCTGCCTCCCTCTCTCTTTGCCCCTCCCCTGCTTGTGCATGTGTGTGTTCGCTCTCTCACTCTCTCTCTCTCTCTCAAAAAAAAAAAGTATATATATGTATGTGTGTGTGTGTGTATATATATATACACACATATATATACACTTTATATATATATATATATATATATATATATATATTTTAATTTATATATATTTTTACATATGTATATATTTTAAAGGCTCTCCAATGTCTACCGAATAAGCACTGAACTGAGCCCGGCTGCAAAGCCACCTCCCTCAGAACCCTGCTTCAACTCCGCATCTCCACGTGTCCTGTCCCTGGGCTTGGTCGGTCTACTGGGAGCCCCTGCTCTTTCTCACCTGCTGACATACTTAACAGGTAGACTTTGGGAGAGATGGGGTTGGGCTCTAAGAGCAGAATCTGGGGTAACGATTAGGTTTCTGGCCCAACCATGAGGAGACACAGGGTACCCTTTAATAAGATGGGTAGACTTACGTATCAAGCATGCTGGGATCAGCGAAGACAGAGAAGAGGTCCTTGTCCTGGAGAACACCTGAAGGAGAACAGGGCTCACCTCAGAGACTCTTCCTAGTCTAGGAGGGTATGAAGAGGCTTTAGGTCTCAGAGCAACCAGTTCAACAGGGACACAGGATCACAGAGCAGCTCTCATGAGAAGAGGAGGAAACAAAACACCAAGAAGCACAACCCAAGTGTTCTCCACCGTGTTCCCCACTCACCACCTCCCTCTGCACTTAGGTCACATGCTGCATACCGACACATCAGTCTCTCTTCCCCATATGTCTGGGTTCCTCCCTTGGCCACCAAAGTGTGTAGGAAGTCTTCCCTCCTGGGGGCTAAATGCTGCCCCCATCTGGCAACCTACCATCTCATTTATGATGTTAGCTAGGCCATGATTTCTCAGCAGCACTGACCGCTCTTGGAGGGCTGGGTGTATGTAACACATCTTGGTTACCCCTCGCCCCAACAAGACCAGTGGTTCTTCACAAGATGGTAATTGCCTCTCCCTGTTTCTCCTTCTCCAACAACTCCTGTTTCCTCAAGCTCAGTCCTGCACTTACCGAGGGCAATGGGGTCGCTGCTGAGACCTGGGGTGGCCACAATGATCTGATCCAGAGATTCCTTATTGCTGAGCATCTTAAAGACCTGCAGGAGAAATGGGGGTGGGGGCAGAGGCGCTGAGCACTCAACCAGTTCAATCCACTCAGCAAACACCTGCACGCTGCTGAAGTGATTCCTCCCTCTGTGTGCTTGCATGCACACCACCACAGTGGAACAATAGCCCCAGGAAACACATGAACTTTTTTCTCTAAGATTGTAGCTTACTGGAGGGGAAACAAACAATTTTTAAAGAAAGCAAGACCACGGTAAACCTACAATCTCTAGTCCTGTTCCTCATCTGTAGTTCTAATGCTTCCAAAATAAAAGCTCAAAAAATAAAGCTTCCAAAATAAAAGTTTGTAAGCCCAATGGCAAACGTTCTTCTAGGTGCCAAAAGCCCTTTTCAATCTCTGTAAAATTATCATTTCATATGCATATATGTCGGGAAGTTTGCAGCTCTATTAATTCTGCTTATCAACTCTCCTACAGAAAGACATCAGCACATTTGCCCAATGAGGAAATCCAGGTGAGGAGCAGTGGGCAGGCAGTTCAGCAAAAGTCAAAGAATGACGCCCGGCAGAAACAGCATGTGGATCCATTGGCTGCAACTATATTCATTCCGTGAGGCCAATCCAGTATCAGGAGAGGTAGTATCATTCTCACAAGAGGAAATCAACAAGACCTAGCTGAGAGAGCCTGTTTGGGGGATGATAGGGCTCTGCTGAGACCCACAGACACGACAAAAACTCCCCAAGGAACTCTTAGTAGCCATGGTAACAGGCTTCCAGCTCCCACTCGACACCACTCACCAGCGTTCACACCCTCTCCTGCCATCCTGGCAAGAGTCTGGGGCAAGGGGCCTCGGCACACACTCACCGCCTCCCTGTAGGAGGAGCTGCTGTGCAGGGCAGTGTGCAGCACCCGGAACTCCCTCAGGGCAGCCACTCTGTCCACAGGCTCTGGGGACAAGACACTCAGTTACCTACAACCCGGCCCTGTCCCTGCGGCAGATGCAGAGCATCACCCAGCGTGTTCCCTCAGCACCCCACAAAGAACATGAGTGCCCATTCAGAAAAACCCACTAATGCCACCACAGATGGGAGAACCACACCCTCTTTGGAGCAGCTCCAGTACACAAGGCAAACAAATTCAAGTTCAGGTGGCAGTGGTGGATCTCAGCACCTGAAAGAGACCGCTCCGATCAATATCCCACTGCGCGAGTTCTAGACTTGTTACATTTGAAAAGGAGGAATGTATAGCCAACTCTGTAGACTTTTAGACAGCGATTTAAAATAAGAACCAAAAGCCATCTGAACAATATGGAGCAATGCTGACACAATATGTTAAGAGAAAGAAATAGAACACGAAGTTGTACATATGTTCTCTAGTAAAACTCCGTAAAATGTGTCAGTGTGCACGTGGTCCAAGGCTGGAAGGGCACAAAGGGGAGAAGAGAACTTAGGGAGGGTGGCAGGATCAAGGCTAATTGTTTTCTCTGTCATATTTTCTTTTAGGCTTCTATATTATTTTTAATCTTAAAATATACATATATATAAGAACCAAGAAAAAACACTGTACCCCTTAACCTTGTTATCACCTACGCCCAACAGCAAGCATTTCACTGGGACTCAAAGCTCCTTCCTGATCTTTGGACACTATGATTTGTATATATGGGAAAGTTTAGCCGTTGGCTTAGTTTTAATTGGTAAAGCAGATGTTTTCTAGGAGAAGGTATTCTAAGCTTCAGTGAGACTGTGTGCAAAATCATGGGAGAATAAAAGAATGAGGTGCTTTGATGGAATCCCAAGTCATTTTTTTTTTTTTGTAGCCAGGGCTCACGGTACACGTCCCTGCTCAAACAGCAGGCTAAGTAAGATCCTGAAGAGATCCGTAACCTGCCACAGAGAACCATCAAAGGGATCCAGGTGGGAAGGGAGGGACTGACAGGTTCTCCTCCTACAGGCGCTAATCTAGTGGGAGACCCAGAAATGTGCTTCCTTTTATAAGAGCACTCAAAAATAAAATATCCAAAATGCCACCGCGAAACCGTTTCTTTTCAGATCTAAGTTTATTTTCACCCCGCAAGAAAACATGCACGTGTTTCAAAGATAAAACTCCAGGCCAAAGGGAGGAGGAAAAGGACTCTTAATATCTGAATCCAATCATCAGCTAAGAGCTGTGGTTGTCTCTGTAACATCTCTGAGTTAATCTCTACCTCACTCTTTGGAAGTGGGAAGCAGCCAGCCCAGTGGAAAGAATGTGGGCTCTAGAGCCAGGAAAAGCTGATTCACATCCCAGCTCTTGCATTAATTTTCTAAGTAGGTGACCTTGAATAAATACCTTTTCTAACTTTCCTTTTCTTCATCTATCAAATGCTAATGCTGTTACCTGGCCTGCAGGTCTAATGATTAAATGGGATATCAAAGAGAAACAATCTGGCTTGAAGAAGCAACAAATGTTACTTTCCTTCTGTCAGTGCCCTCCAGCCAAAGACGAGAGGGGCACACCTGCAGTGGACCAAGTTGGGCTCACTGCTCTGTACAAAGGGAAGGATGCACACCACGAGAATTGGGGGTATCGCCATACGATGATGTTACAGAAGATTTATAGGATTTGGGATTCGGCTGGGGGATCAGGGGTGGGGGGGGCGGTTTCAAGAAGTAGGGTTTTGTTCTGGATTGAATGCTGTCAGGAAGTGGGGGTGATTTTATGATCGGATAGCTAATAATCCTTAGCTAGAGGAAAGAAAACTAGAGCGAGGCCAACGCTGTAACTGGTAAAGAAGCAACAGCCGCTCATAATAGCCAGGATGGAGGGATATTTGGTCACTTCTGTGATGTGAACAACGCTCAGGGCTTTGTCTCTGTTCAGAAATGAGAGGGATCTTATTTTTGTCTTGATCCATTATAGTCTCAGAGTGAGTGGCCTTACGGGTGTTGGCGATCTGTTGAAATTGTTCATGTGTCAAGGCCTAGCCAAGAGCCAGGCCAACCCTTGAATGTCAGAGACTGCCTTTCTCTTTCTCACCTCCCGTCAGTGGACAAGAGATCTTTTTGTCCTTGGTGTTTAGAATTGAAAAGAGGGGATATTTCAGACTGATAACCAATCACAGCAGTCATGAACATTTCAAAAATATGTCAGATGGGCAGTTTAACAAACCTCTTTTACATAGCTTAGCTTTATCCCTGGGGACACTTTTAAAACACAGATGTAAAACTGAAATTATGAATGCCAAGCAGCACCTTTTATTAATAAATCAAAAGGGCATTCGAGGTTTTGTGAGTGTTCTCCAAGAGCTACTTTAGTACTGTTCAAATATTTTCAAGCTTCAGGAAAATAAACTACCAGTACAGCAGAAGTGAGCTGTCCAGGGCCACTTGTGGGAAGATTTGCTACAGCATTAGGAGAGCACAGGGAGTTTCAGCTTTTTCCTAGTAAGAACAACAACAACAAAGAGATCCAAAGTTCACTGAGAAATAAACCGTTAATCTAAACAAGTTTAAAGAGACACACGCTCCCTACCCCCACTAGAATACAATGGGTAATGAACTTAAAATGTAGAGAAACAAGTCCCCTTCTGTTAGTGGTGTTGGCAGCAAGTAGACCAAAACTGTACTCTATTGGGGCGCCTGGGCAGCTCAGTCAGTTAAGCGTCTGACTTCGGCTCAGGTCATGATCTCCCAGTCCATGGGTTTGAGCCCCGCGTCGGGCTCTGTGCTGACAGCTCCGAGTCTGAAGCCTGCTTTGGATTCTGTCTCCCTCTCTCTCTGCCCCTCCCCTGCTCGTGCTCTGTCTCTCTCTCTCTCTCGAAAATAAAGAAACATTAAAAAAAAAAAAATCAAAACTGCACTCTGTTACCAATGGGACTCATCCACTAGGTAATAATAGATATCCTCCATCACTATCTCAGTAACTCACTTCTTTGTTCCACCCAGGCCAGGCCTCAAGAGCACACAGACCCTTTCGGTGTAGACATTACAGAAACTCTGCTTGTCTAAGGGCCCTTACTCACCTGGTTTCTGATCAGGCTCGGGCCAGGACTTGCGCAGAACATGGACTGTGGACCCAGGTTGGATGCCGTAGAAGTCAAGGGTCTGGTCATCTTTAAGCTTCCGACCACAGTAGATCAGATCTAAAAAGAGAACTGTCCATTTATATTATATTCTTCAAAACAGTGTAGATAGTTTCTGCCCCTAAGAAACTTACCTTGATCGGATAGCTGGAGAAGGATACGTGCTTTAAAAAGTACTCTTTATTAATAAATACATTTTGGTAACAAATTATTAGCAAGTACAAACTCATAAAATACAGAATCTATGCGCAGGTAGGCTCTAGAGCTTAACATCATGCTGACTGATATTTAAATGAATGGGAAAATGCAACAACAAAAAAGGATGAACCCAGTGTTTTTATGACTAAGAACATACTTTTTGCCAGTTGGACACCTCAGCTATTATAAATTACGTTTATGATATAATTTAACATTATATTTAAATTCCCTCTTCCTCCACCTAGAATACCCTTACCATCTTCCTTTCCTTTATTTACTGCCTTCCCTCTGACCAACCAAGCAAGCAAAAACACAAATCCTTCTAATTATCCTTTAAAACCCATCTCAAATGCCATATACTGGGGGCCTCCCCCAACGAGCTGCTCCTTCCCTAGCGTACCCCAAATTCTTGCTCTTTCAGGGAAAGAATTTAACAATGTCATGGTTAAGGAGCTCTGTGATAAAGGAACTCAGTATAATGCGCAACTGAAATGGCAACCAATAGTTTTATTTCATGGTTTGTGTTTCTATTCACCCAACTACCATTAACTTCCCTGGACCATTAACATTATGAGGCAACAAATCCCAAACTCTTAATTTACCCTTGTAATTCCCGAAGTATCCTCCCCCGAAAGAGAGCAGAGCAGCAGCCCAACCCGTTTCAGAGACTCACCAATCAGCTCAGGGTCTGGAACAGACTCCTGGAGTTTTCCAGCTATGAGTTGCTTCAGAAATGAAATACTATAGCCCCCCAGTGAGTATTCACCCAGCTCTGACTCCGGCAACTGAAGAACAGACTTTGGGGCAAGTGGCTGGTCGGCCAGCTTCACCGCCAGATGCCAATCTGAGAGAGACATCCTCTCTCTTTCGCGCTCTCTCTTTCTCCCTGTAAAGGAACAGAGCCTTAGTGGTTAAAGGGCAGACTGCCACCCTACGCCGCCCCCACCCCACCAAGGGGCTGAATGAAAGATAATTCATTGTGACACTGTTGGAAAAACACAGGGTGCAACATCAGGAAGCCAGAACTAGAATCTGGGGTCCTTTCTATACCCATCCTATGATAAACAGCAAAAAACCTTCAGCTTGCTAGGCCTCAGTTTCTTTATCTTTAAAGTGGACATAAAAATGGAATGTCGTGAGGTTCAAATGAGATCATCCAACCCCTTCCCTTACGTACACTCCTTATTTCCAATTTTCTTCATCAACTCTTGCTTGAACTGCAATAGCTTTGTAACAAGCCCCTGCCTCTTGCCTCTCTTCCTATCAAATACCCATGCTGCCACCCAACTCATCACTATTTTTTTTCAATTCAGTATAGCTAACAAACAGTGTTATATTATTTTCAGGTGTACAGTCTAGTGATTCAATAATTGTGTACATTACTCAGTGCTCATCATGCTAAATGTACTCTTAACCTCCATCACTATTTCACCCATCCCCCCCACCCACCTCTGTTCTGGTAACCATCTGTTTGTTCTCCATAGTTAATCATCACTTTAAAACACAGATCTTATCAAAACATTCCTCTGCTTAGGACTCCTCCAACGACTCCAAACCACTTCTGTGAATAAGTCTATAACTCCACAGCCTGGCTTATGACAACATTTGTTTTGTTTTATGTTTTGTTTTGTTTTATGACAACATTCTTTCTGTTCCCTCTGCCAGCCTTCCTCCCCAACAGAGCCCTGCCCTGCCCTAACCTCCCCAGCACTTAAGTCCACCCCCAGGAAGCCTCCAGTCTTAACAAACGTCTCCCACTTTATATCTCTGTTCATCTGCTAACTCTGCATGTATAATCCCTCCTCCTCCCTCTGGCCTCTTAGCAAACTACCAAGATCAACTCAAATACAACCTTCTCTGTCCCCTCTCTCCTTCCTCTGTTGTTCCCACATATACTCAGGGCAAAGGGTTACAAATATCTATATACTTGTCAAACCCCAGTCCCCAACGCCTTCCTGAAGGCCCCTGATAGCAAAGACTAGAATTTTTGCCTTTATTGTCCCAACGCTTGGCAGATGCGGGTCCCAGAAAATGAATCAGAAACTCTGAGGGTGGAAGAATCCTCCAAGGCAAGCCCTCGTTATAATCATTATTGCTTCCAAAGAGGCCTCTAGTAGGGAAGTTAAAAAAAAGGCCGTGTGGCTTTGAAGCTGCACAGCAGACCCCAAGGCATCCTCAAGGTACCGATATCCAGGTTTACAAGAAGGAAGGAAATAAATAGGTCTTTTTATATACCATATCATTTTATCCTCACAACTGTTCCTTGAGACAGGCATTACCAACTAAACATTAAAGACAAGGGAACCGTGACTCAGGAAGGTGAAGTCACCGGCCCAAGGTTACAGACAGCTAATGGTGGGGCAGGGGCACTATCTCTTAGGTGACGACCCCACCACTCCCACGGAACCAGCTAACTAATGGACACATGTCGAGCCCGCGCGACCCGGGGCCCAGAGCCCTCACCCGTCCCGCGGAAGGAACCCGGCCGCAGAGCCGCCGGTGTAAACACACTCCGGACCTCTCGCCGGAAACCGGAAACCCTGCGCTGCATTCTGGGAATTGCAGTTTCTGCTTGCGGCCCGGTCCCTTCTAAAGCCCCTGCCTGCCGGTGGCGCTAATTGCAAAGCTTCCGGTTCTGGGGTGGGCGTGGTTTCCGAGCCCCTTGAAATTTCCCGCGCGGGGCACCGCTGCGGCTTTCGCGGGTGAAAGACCTGGTGCCTGTGTGCGTTCCAGGGCGCGAGTTGCGGGAGGTGGGCCTGGCGCGGTCCCCAGAAGCATGCAGAGTCCTCCGGCAGTGCTGGGTTGTTACTGCGCCGCCAGAGGGAAGGCCCCTCCCGGATCCCCTCCTGCTCCGACGCTCGCCACCCGCCTTCCCTAGCGGCCTCTTCAGACACACCCAGTGGTACCTTGCGGCCCTCCCCTGGAAAACCGAGGGCTCTCGGATGAAGGCATCCTCTTTTGCGCTTCTCGCAGCCAGTCTACCAATGAGGCAAAAGCAGGAACGGAAGGACGACTCCCTCTAAACGTGGGTCCGCTGTTAAGTCGGAATCCTTGCTTCACCATGCAGTGGTGAGGTTTATATAACAGTCATTCATAGAATCAATTTGGAGAGGGGAATTTCCACTGAACTGTAATAGAGAAACTGCGTATTTTAAATGCATGGTTAGAATTGGTTTGCGTTTGCACAGAAATTAGAATTAGCGCTAAAATGTTGAAGAAGGTTACTTTTTTTTTTTTTTTTTTTTTAAATCTTAGAGCGAGAGAGAGCAAGGGAAGGGAAGAGAGAATCTTGGGCTCGGCTTGGAGCCCGAGGCAGGACTTGATCCTGTGACCCTGGGATCATGACCTGCGCTGAAATCAATAGTCTGGTGCTCAACCTGCTTAGCCACCCAGGCGCCCCAAGAGTGGCCACTTCTAATTGGATTCTATTCGAGAATTAATTCAAGGACTAAGGAAAGCAAAAGAACAGGCGAATATAAGTGAATGAGGTTGATCATAGCAGCCGAAGGCTGATCTGGTGTGCACAAACGTAGAAGTGTAATTCTAGAACATTCTAACGTAAGCCTGGGACTGGGGCAGCAACTGAGCGGGATAGCTTGTCTGAGGAGAGCAAACCACAGGGTCTGGAAGGGCCTAACATTGCAGGCAGGGACCCCTCTGCTTTTCTGACATGTTATGTGGGAGATTTTCAGAAAGTCTGTCAGTCTGTTTTCAGGCTGAAGTCCACATTCCTTATGGCTGTTGCCCTACCCATCCTACCCATCTTTAGATATAACTCCTCAGAAATCCTGCCTAACTAGCCAGCTCTCTTTAGGCTCCTACCTCTCCTGTCTACTAAGGTATTTGTACCTGAACCACATATTTTAGTGTTTTATTAAGTTTTGTTCGCTACTATGTTGTAACTGCCTGCAGAAGACAGGGACCCTGTCTTCATTTTGTTTTCCTCACAGTGGAGCTGAATATACTAGGTGCTCAAGAATTTGTTTTGATTGATTTCATGATAATTTCCATAGAGAAATGAACAATGTCTTACCCACACTTTATCTTCAGCAGTGGACCAAGGCCTGGCACATAGTAGGTGATAACAAATAGATACTGAATGAGTAATTCAGGCCAAAGCTATTTACCAAATGTGGTTGTCTTGCTGTGGCTTGTTCCTCCCAGTAAAGGAGATCATCTGCTCTGAGTTCTGAATCATTACAATGTTCAGAAACACTGTAGTGATAAATTATTTAAAAAAAAATTTTTTTTAATGTTTATTCATTTTTGAGAGACAGAGACAGAGTGAGCAGGGGAGGGGCAGAGAAAGAGGGAGACATAGAATTGAAGGAGGCCCCAGGCTCTGAGCTGTCAGCACGGAGCCCGATGCAAGGCTCGAACTCACAAACTATGAGATAGTGACCTGAGCCGAAGTCAGACACTTAACCGACTGAGCCATCCAGGCACCCCTGTAATGATAAATTATTAAATGAACAAATGAAGGAAGGAATAACCTAGGACCAAACAGGTTCTTTGGGAGCCCGTTTAGCAGGTAGATGCTGTGCTCAGAAGTAAGGGTCAGATTCTAGATAAAATTAGAAGCCTGGACATGAGATAAAGATGGAAGACCAGACACGTAGTAAAAAGGAAAGTGTCCTGACCCAGTCCTTCAGCCAACCCATAGTTGAAGACATTAATACCCTCGCTAGTTTTCTCTGAGAAAGTAGTGGACGAGTGTTCGTTAAGCCTTCAGGAAATTATTTGGCCCAAACGTTAACTATTGGAAAACAAATTATGAGTATGCACCTTTGCGTTTTTTAAATTAATTAATTTTTTAAGAGAGAGAGGGAGAGAGAATCTTAAGCTCCACACCTAGCACAGAGCCTGATATGGGGATCATGACCTGAGCTGAAGTCAAGAGTTGGACACTTGACTGATTGAGCCATCCAGGCACCCCACATGTGCAATTTTTGTATTTATTTTGAGAGAGAAAGTGTGAGCCGGGGAGGGACAGAGAGAGAGAGAGAGAGAATCCCAAGCAGGCTCCATGCTTAACGTGGAGCCCCACATGGGGCTGCATTTTTAAAATAACTTTTCTGTTTGTAATATTCATATGGGGATTTCTGGCAAGATAACAAATGAAATCATCTGTAAATACTCCCACTACAAATCAATGTGTAAAATAGTACACTTACTAAAAATCACATAGCTGTGATCACAGGAGAAGTAGGAAATCCTCAGACACCAGAAATGAAGGGGCAACTGGAAACAAGGCAATGAACTTGAAAGCTGATGAGCAGCTCTCCAAAGAGAGTGGTGGTCCTGGGAACCTTGCTTGGAGAGTTTTAACACCGAAAGACTGAGCCCCTCAGAGATAGAAACTGACACCACGGCATGAAATTGAAACCTTTAAAAATTTTGCACCCTATGTCAAAGGGCAAACTAAAAAACAAAACAAAAAACCATGCATCAGCACTAAGAAAAGACAGGAAAAGTTCTCTCTGCTTGGCTCTGAGGGCAGGATAGTGAAAGACAAGCTGATGTGTGAAAGAATAGTCTTACCTTAGAATTTGAAACCCCAAGTCTATAATTTGTGCACGTTTGTGGTCAGCCTTTCCCAGAAACATCCAAAATGGGTGGTAGGGTCTGCATTTTAACCTACAGTAACAGTAGTATATGATGTCCAGTGAATATAAGATATATAGTATATAATGCCTCAGAAACTGAGGCACTATTAAGAGACTCAAGATTCTGGTGGCAAAGAGAAACTTTGTAGCTGGGTGGCTGACCTAAGTTGATGAGGCTGAGCTCTACTATTTAATGAGGAGGGGAAAGGTAAATAACATGTCATTTGAGTATCTACAACTAAAAAATTTTAATCTAGTTTATTCTTTTATAAAAAGTAGCAAAGTCCAGATCTATAGGAATAAAAAACATAAAGACTACAGAAATGGAGGCGCCTGGGTGGCTTAGTCGGTTGGGTGTCCAACTTTGGGCTCAGGTCATGATCTTGCAGGTCGTGAGTTGGAGCCCCGCATTGGGCTCTGTGCTGACAGCTTGGAGCCTGGAGCCTGCTTCAGATTCTGTGTCTCCCTCTCTCTGCCCCTCTCCCACTCATGCTCTCTCTCTCACTCTCTCTCTCTCTCTCTCTCAAAAGTAAGTAAACATTAAAAAAAAAATTTTTTAAAGACTACAGAAATGAAAATAAAATCAGGTTGCTCAAAGTGTTATCTTGATTAAGTATTACCTCAAGTTTTGTTAAGTCCACTTTATTTAGAAAGAATTTGTATACAATAAAACCTACCCTTAAAACAAATGGTCCTGGGGCTGTTGGTAAAGCAAATATAAATCCTCCTCGGAGCAACGCTACCAAAACCCATGCCATCCAACAAGAAAGAAGAAAGCTAAACTGAAGATTTCACACAAAGAATTAGCAGATATTCATGGAAATGAGCCATTGTAAGAAAGAGCAGAAGAACAAAAAGGAGTCACAACAACAAAAACTTCAGATATTAGGAAGTCAATCTTAGAAAGGGACATAAGAGGTGCTTGGGTGGCTCAGCTGGTTGACTGTTAGTTTTGGCTCAAGTCATGATCTCAGGGTCGTGGGATCAAACCCCACGTCAAGCTCTGCACTAAGCACAGAGTCTGCTTGGGATTTCTTTCTCTCTTCCTCCCTCCCTCTGCCCCCTTCCCTGCTTGCTCTCTATTTCAAAAAATAAAAAGGGAAATAAAATAAGCAAAATAACCCACAGCTACATGGTCAACTAACTTCCGACAAAGCAGGAAAGAATTTCCGATGGAAAAAAGACAGTCTCTTCAACAAATAGTGTTGGGAAAACTGGGCAGCAACATGCAGAAGAATGAAACTGGACCACTTTCTTACACCATACACAAAAATAAATTCAAAACGGATGAAAGACCTAAATGTGAGACCGGAAACCATCAAAATCCTGGAGGAGAACACAGGCAGCAACCTCTTGGACCTCAGCCGTAGCAACTTTTTGCTAGACTCATCATCAGAAGTAAACAAGCAAAAATGAACTGTTGAGACTTCAAGATAAAAAGCTTCTGCACAGCAAAGGAACCAACCAACAAAACTAAAGGTCAGCCTACAGAATGGGAGAAGATAATTGCAGATGACATATGAGATAAAAGGTTAGAATCCAAAATCTGTAAAGAACTTATCAAATTCAACACCCAAAAAACAAATAATCCATTTAAGAAATGGGCAGAGGACATAAAATAAGCAAGATAAAATTTATTAAAGACATTAAAGAAGATATCAAGGCTTTAAGAAAGAGTAAGACATGATGAAGAAAGAACAGACATATTTGAGAAGAACTTTGAGAAATAACTATTGTCACTGAAATTAATTCCTTGTCAAGAATGTGTATTGTGCAGGGTACCTCAGGGGCTCAGTCAGTTAAGCATTAGACTCATGATTTCAGCTCATAGTCTCAAGATTCATGAGCTCAAGCCCCAAGTTGGGCTCTGTGCTGACAGCACGGAGCCTCTGTGGGATTCTCTTCTTCCTCTCTCTCTCTGCCCCTCCTGTTCATTCTTGCTCTCTCTCAAAATAAATAAATACACTTTAAAAAAGAATGTGCATTGCGAATATCCTTCCATTCGGTGGCTTGCTTTTTTACACACTTAAGGGTGTTTTTAAGAACTTTTTAAAAGTCCAATTTATGGGGGCTCCTGGGTGGCTCAGTTGGTTAAGCATCTGACTCTAGGTTTCAGCTCAGGTAATGATCCCATTGTTTCATGAGTTCGAGCCCCACGTAAGGCTCTGTGCTGACAATGCAAAGCCTTCTTGGGATTCTCTCTCTCCCTCTCTGCCCTTCCCTGCTCACACTGTCTCTCCTCAAATATAAATAAATAAACTTAAAAAAAAATCTTTTTAAAAATCCAATTTATGGAATTTTATTTTGTTGGAGAGTGCTTTTTATGTCCCATTTAAGAAATCTTAGCCCTAATTTTGAAGCTATTTTCCTTTTATCTTCTGTAACTTTTATCTTTCATATTAAGTCTGTGATTAATTTCAAATTAGTTTTTAGGTGGGAAGTGAGATAGGAATCAAGGTTTTTATTTTACATATGAGTATCAATTGACCTAGCATTACTCTTTTTTTTTTTAATCCTGTCCCCACTGAATTTCAGTGGCAGCTTTGTCATAAATAAGGTGACTGTTTTGTATGGGTCAATTTCTGACTGTATTCCGTCTCACTGATGTGTTTTCCTCTCCCTGTGCCAATACCACATGACTTGATTTCTGCAGTTTCTGAATAGGTCTTGATATCTGGTAGCATACATCCTCGAGATTTGTATTTGCTTTGTCTTAAGATGGATCTATTATTAACTTGAATAGTTCCCTGTATGCTCAAGTTGTCTTTGAGAAGATGACTTTTTTTTTTTTTTTTTTTTTTTTTTTTTAGAGACTGAGCGAGAGGGAGGGGCAGAAGGAATGGGAAACAGAGAATCTTAAGTAGGCTTGGTGCCCAGCATGGAGCCCAATGCAGGACTTGATCTCCCACAACTGTGATGAGATCATGACCTGAGACCAAATCAAGAATCAGATGCTTAGGGGCGCCTGGGTGGCGCAGTCGGTTAAGCGTCCGACTTCAGCCAGGTCACGATCTCGCGGTCCGTGAGTTCGAGCCCCGCATCAGGCTGTGGGCTGATGGCTCGGAGCCTGGAGCCTGTTTCCGATTCTGTGTCTCCCTCTCTCTCTGCCCCTCCCCCGTTCATGCTCTGTCTCTCTCTGTCCCAAAAATAAAATAAAAAAACGTTGAAAAAAAATTAAAAAAAAAAAAAAAGAATCAGATGCTTAACTGACAGAGCCACCCAGGTGCCCCAACTTTTTCATTTTTACTTAAAAGTTTTTCTTAAGTAGGCTTCACACCCAGTGTGGAGCCCAGTGTGGGACTTGAACTCAGGATCATGAGTGAGATCAGGACCTGAGCTGAGATCAGGAGTTGGATGCCTAACTGACTGAGCCATCCAGTTGCTCATTTTTATTTTAAAACAATTTGAAGTTTACAATAAAGTTGCAAAAATAATACAAAATAACTTGCTTTCAACCTTCACCTAAAGCCCCAATTGTTAACATTTTACATTTACCTTTTCATTCTTTTTCATCCTCTCTAGATATATATTCTCCCACCTACATCCCAAGCCATTTGAAGGCAAGTTGCAGATATGATGCCCCATTACTCTTAAATGTTTCAGAGGGTATTTCCAGAAAACAAAGACATGCTTTCCTACATAGCCACAATACAACCCATCAGAATCAAGAAATTAATACAGTACTACCATCTACAATTAATCCACAGACGTAATTCAAATTTCAACTGCTCCAGGTAGATGGAGGTTGATCACCTCATTGCTGTTTTCATAAATTATGTGGGAAATGTTGACAGTGTGTCCTGTCAGTCATTAATCCAAACAGCCTTGGTTTATTTTAGTAGAGAATTGTATTTAGAATCCAAGTTTAGATGCTAGGTGTGTTTATTGCCACTGGGATGTCATTATTTCTAGTCCCTCTCAGGGGACATATATGAATATTTACACATGCAAACCTACTCGTCTATATTTCTATTTCATATATGTATATGTGTGTGTGTACTATATGTAAATAAAAATTATATGGGTTTTTTTTCATCACTTTTTAAAATTAATTATTTTTTAAATTTACATCCAAGTTAGTTAGCATATAGTACAATAATGATTTCAGGAGTGGTTTCCAGTGATTCATCCCCTATGAATAATAACCAGTGCTCATCCCTCTTACCCATTTAGCCCATCCCCCCTCCCACAACCCCTTCAGTGACCCTCTGTTCTCCATACTTACGAGTCTCTTCTGTTTTGTCCCCCTCCCTGTTTTTACATTATTTTTGTTTCCCTTCCCTTATGTTCATCTGTTGTGTCCCTTAAAGTCCTCATATGAGTGAAGTCATATGATGTTTGTCTTTCTCTAATTTCACTTAGCGTAATGCCCTCCAGTTCCATCCACATAGTTGCAAATAGCAAGATTTCATTCTTTTTGATTGCCGAGTAATACTCCATTGCATATATATATACCACATCTTCTTTATCCATTCATCCGTGGATGGACATTTGGGCTCTTTCCATACTTTGGCTACTGTTGATAGTGCTGCTATAAACATTGGGGTGCATGTGTCCCTTTCGAAACAGCACACCTGTATCCCTTGGATAAATACCTAGTAGTGCAATTGCTGGGTCATAGGGTAGTTCTATTTTTAATTTTTTGAAGAACTTCCATACTGTTTTCCAGAGTGGCTGTACCAGGTTGCATTCCCACCAGCAGTGCAAAAGATACCGTCTTTCTCCACATCCTTGCCAACATCTATTATTGCCTGAGTTATTAATTTTAGTCATTCTGACTGGTGTGAGGTGGTATCTCATTGTGGTTTCAATTTGTATTTCCCTGATGGTGAGTGATGCTGAGCATTTTTTCATGTGTCTGTTAGCCATCTGGATGTCTTCTTTGGAGAAGTGTCTATTCATGTCTTTTGCCCATTTCTTCACTGGATTATTTGTTTTTTGGGTGTTGAGTTTGATAAGTTCTTTATAGATTTTGGATACCAACCCTTTATCTGATGTTGTTTGCAAATATCTTCTCCCATTCCATCGAGTGCCTTTTAGTTTTGCTGATTGTTTCCTTCACTAGGCAGAAGATTTTTATTTTGATGAGGTCCCAGTAGTTCATTTTTGCTTGTCTCCCTTGCTTCCGGAGGCGTGTTGAGTAAGAAGTTGCTGTGGCCGAGGTCAAAGAGGTTTTTGCCTGCTTTCTCCTCGAGGATTTTGATGGCTTCCTGTCTTACATTTAGGTCTTTCATCCATTTTGAATTTTTTTGTGTGTATGGTGTAAGAAAGTGGTCCAAGTTCAATTTTCTGCATGTCGCTGTCCAGTTTTCCCAGCACCATTTGCTGAGGAGACTGTCTATTCCATTGGATATTCTTTCCTGCTTTGTCGAAGATTAGTTGGCCATACGTTTGTGGGTCCATTTCTGGGTTCTCTATTCTGTTCCATTGATCTGAGTGTCTGTTTTTGTGCCAGTACCTTGCTGTCTTGATGATTACAGCTTTGTAATACAGCTTGAAGTCCTGGATTATGATGCCTCCAGCTTTGGTTTTCTTTTTCAGGATTGCTTGGCTGTTTGGGGTCTTTACTGGTTCCATACAAATTTTAGGATTGTTTGTTCTAGCTCTGTGAAGAATGCTGGTGTTATTTTGATAGGGATTGCATTGAATATGTAGATTGCTTTGGGTAGTATCGACATTTTAACAATATTTGTTCTTCCACTCCAGGAACATGGAATATTTTCTTTTTTTGTGTGTCTTCTTCAATTTCTTTCATAAGCTTTCTATAGTTTTCAATGTATAGATTTTTCATCTCTTTGGTTAGGTTTATTCTTAGGCATTTTATGGGTTTTGGTGCAATTGTAAATGGGATAGATTTCTTGATTTCTCTTTCTGTTGTTTCATTATTGGTGTATAGGAATGCAACTGATTTCTGTGCATTGGTTTTATATCCTGCGACTTTGCTGAATTCATGAATCAGTTCTAGCAGTTTTTTGGTGGAATCTTTTGGGTTTTCCCAAAAGAGTATCATGTCATCTGCAAAGAGTGAAAGTTTGACCTCTTCTTGGCTGATCTGGATGTGTTTTACTACTTTGTATTGTCTGACTGCTGAGGCTAGGACTCCCAATACTATGTTGAATAACAGTGGCAAAAGTGGACATCCCTGTCTGTTCCTGACCTTAGGGGGAAAGCTGTCAGTTTTTCCCCATTGAGGATGATATTAGTGGTGGGTCTTTCATACATGGCTTTTATGATCTTCAAGTATGATCCTTCTATCCCTACTTTCTTGAGGGTTTTTATCAAGAAAGGGTGCTTTATTTTGTCAAATGCTTTCTCTGCATCTATTGAGAGGATCATGTGGTTCTTGTTCTTTCTTTTACTGATGTGATGTATCACATTGTTTTGCAGATAGTGAACCAGCCCTGCATCCCAGGTATAAATCCCACTTGGTTGTGGTGAAGAATTATTTTAATGTATTGTTGGACCCAGTTCGCTAGTATCTTGTTGAGGATTTTTACATCTATGTTCATCAGGGAAATTGGTCTGTAGTTCTCCTTTTTAGTGATCTTTGTCTGGTTTTAGAATCAAGGTAATGCTGGCTTCATAGAATGAGTTTGGAAGTTTTCCTTCCATTTCTGGTTTTTTTTTGTTTTTTTGTTGTTTTTTTTTTTTTTTTTTTTTTTGGAACAGCTTCAAAAGAATAGTTGTTAACTCTTCTTTAAGTGTTTGGTAAAATTCCCCTGGAAAGCCATCCAGCCCTGGACTCTGGTTTTTTTGGGAGATTTTTGATTACTAATTCGATTTCTTTACTAGTTATGGGTCTGTTCAAATTTTCTATTTCTTCTTGTTTCAGTTGTGGTAGTTTATGTTTCTAGGAATTTGTCCATTTCTTCCATATTGCCCATTTTATTGGCATATAATTACTCAATATTCTCTTATTATTGTTTGTATTTCTGCTGTGTTGATTGTGATCTCTTTCATTCTTGATTTTATTTATTTGGGTCCTTTCCTTTTTCCTTTTGATCAAACTGGCTAGGGGGTTATCAGTTTTCTTTAATTCTTTCAATGAACCAGCTCCTGGTTTCATTGATCTTTTCTACAGTTTTTGTTTGTTTGTTTTGGAATTTTTTGTTGTTTTTTTGTTTGGTTGGTTTTGATAGCATTGATTTCTGCTCTAATCTTTATTATTTCTTGTCTTCTGGTGGTTTGGGGTTTTATTTGCTGTTCTTTTTCCAGTTTAAGGTGTAAGGTTAGGTTGTGTATCTGAGACCTTTCTTCTTTAGGAAGGCCTGGATTGCTATAGACTTCCCTCTTATGATTGCTTTTGCTGTGTCCCTGAGGTTTTGGGCTGTGGTGTTATCATTTTCATTGGCTTCCAGGTACTTTTTAATTCCTCTTTAACTTCTTGGTTAGCCCATTCATTCTTTAGTAGGATGTTCTTTAGTCTCCAAGTATTTGTTATCTTTCCACATGTTTTTCTTGTGGTTGATTTCGAGTTTCATAGTGTTGTGGGTATGCACGGTATGATACCGATCTTTTTGTACTTGCTGTAGGCTGATTTATGTCCCAGTATGTGATCTATTCTGGAGAATGTTCCATGTGCACTCAAGAAGAATGTGTATTCTGGGGCGCCTGGGTGGCGCAGTCGGTTAAGCGTCCGACTTCAGCCAGGTCACGATCTCGCGGTCTGTGGGTTCGAGCCCTGCGTCGGGCTCTGGGCTGATGGTTCAGAGCCTGGAGCCTGTTTCCGATTCTGTGTCTCCCTCTCTCTCTGCCCCTCCCCCGTTCATGCTCTGTCTCTCTCTGTCCCAAAAATAAATAAAAAACGTTGAAAAAAAATTAAAAAAAAAACGAAGAATGTGTATTCTGCTGCTTTAGCATGTAATGTTCTGTATATATCTCTTAAGTCCATCATGTCCAGCGTGTCATTCAAAGCCATTGTTTCCTTGTTGATTTTCTGTTTAGATCTGTCCATTGCTGCAAGTGGGGTGTTGAAGTCTGCTATTTTATGGTATTATTATCAATGAGTTTCTATATGTTTGTGATTAATTGACTTATGTATTTGGGTGCTTTCAGGTTGGGAGCATAAATGTTTACAATTGTTAGATCTTTTTGGTGGATAGACCCCTTAATTATGATATAATGCCCTTCTTCATCTCTTGTTAAAGTCTTTATTTTAAAATCTAGACTGTCTGATATAAGTATGGCTACTCCAGCTTTCTTTTGGTGACCATTAGCATGATAGATGGTTCTGCATCCCCTTACTTTCAATCTGAAGGTACCCTTAGGTCTAAAGTGGGTCTCTTGTAAATAGCATATAGATGGATTTTGTTTTCTTATCCATTCTGTTACCTTGTGTCTTTTTTTTTTTTAATTTTTTTTTCAACGTTTATTTATTTTTGGGACAGAGAGAGACAGAGCATGAACGGGGGAGGGGCAGAGAGAGAGGGAGACACAGAATCGGAAACAGGCTCCAGGCTCTGAGCCATCAGCCCAGAGCCTGACGCGGGGCTCGAACTCACGGACCGCGAGATCGTGACCTGGCTGAAGTCGGACGCTCAACCGACTGCGCCACCCAGGCGCCCCTACCCTGTGTCTTTTGATTGGAGCATTTAGTCCATTGACGTTTAGAGTGAGTACTGAAAGATATGAATTTATTGCCATTATGTTTCCTGTAGAGTTGGAGTTTCTGGTGGTGTTCTCTGGTCCTTTCTAGTCTTTGTTGCTTTTGGTCTTTTGGTTTCAGTTTTGGGTTTTGTTGTTGTTGTTGTTGTTGTTGTTGTTTGTTTCATCTTTACTCCCCTCAGAGAGTCCCCCTTAAAATTTCTTGCAGGGCTGGTTTAGTGGTCACAAACTCCTTTAGTTTTTGTTTGTCTAGGAAACTTTTTATCTCTCCTATCTTGAATGACAGTCTTGCTGGATAAAGAATTCTTGGCTGCATGTTTTTCTGATTCAGTACATTGAATATATCCTGTCACTTCTTTCTGGCCTGCAAGTTTCTGTGGATAGATAGGTCTGCTGCAAGCCTGATCTGTCTTCCCTTGTAGGTTAAGGACTTTTTTCCCTTGTTGCTTTCGTGATTCTTTCCTTACCTGAGTATTTTGTGAATTTGACTGTGATAGGCCTTCTTGATGGTCAGTTTTTGTTGAATCTAATGGGAGTTCTCTGTGCTTCCTGAATTTTGATGTCTGTGTCTTTCCCCAGGTTAGGAAAGTTTTCCACTGTGATTTACTCACATAAACCTTCTACCCCTTTTTCTTCTCTTCATCTCCTGGGACCCTATGATTCTGATGTTTATTCCCTTTTAATGAGTCACTAAGTTTTCTAATTCTTATATCATGCTCTTTTGCCTTAGTCTCTCTCTTTTTTTTTCTGCCTTATTATTCTCCATATGTTTGTCCTCTATAGAGCTGATTCGCTGCTCTGCTTCATCTATCCTTGCCTCCATGTCATCCATTCGAGATTGCAGTTCAGTTATAGCATTTTTTATTTCATCCTGACCAGTTTTTACTTCTTTTATCTCCACAGAAAGGAATTCTAATCTGTTTTCAACCCCAGCTAGTATTATTATCGTGATTCTAAATTCTGGTTCAGACACCTTGCTTGTATCTATGTTGATTAAATCCCTGGCTGTCATTTCTTCCTGTTCTTTCTTTTGGGGTGAATTAATTTCGTTTCATCATTTTGAAGGAAGAAAAGGAACTAATAAAGTATAAAAACATTAAAAACTAAGAACAACACAGAAAAATCAAATAAAGGATGCTAAATCCTAGGTGAATTTTGGTCTGGTTGTTGAAAGAAACTTGATAGAATAGAGAAAAAAGGGAAAGAAAAGAAAAAAAAAAGAAAAATGTTTAAAAATTTGAAAAAATGAATACAATAGAATAAAATGAAATGATGAAAGTAGAATAGAATTTAAAAATTTTACAAAATGAAAAATATAGTAGAAAAAATTAAGGAAAAATCTTTTTTATAAAAACGAAAAATAAAAATAATTTTTTTCTCTTTCTGTACTCAAGAATAAGAAAAGAAAAAGGAAAAAAAATTGAATAGATGGACCAGTGAACAGAATGAAATACGATTGAAATTGCATCCAGTTTCCCCTAGAAGTCAAACTATTAAGCACTTTATAGTCCATAAGCTAAGCAGACAGAGAGATTTGTGGTATTCCTCAAGAGCGCCATTCGCCCAGTTGAGCGGGGCTTATTGTAACAGCTCTGTTCACCACTAGATGGCGCTGGTTAGCTTACTGGGGAGGATTGTTGTGGCATGTGTAGGTGTGTATGTGCATTTGCGGGAGGGGGTGAAAATGGCATCACCCAGCTACCCAGTCTCTAGTTTCAGAACTCTGTGTTCTCCCCAACCAGCAATCAAGCACTCTTCCTTTGTCTCCATCTTCTGTCCACTCCCTACTTTTACACTGTCCATGACCAAGCTGTCAGGCTGCCAGGCAGCACCTCCCTCCCAAATTTTACCTCAGATGGGTCTGTGTTTCCCAACTCCTCACTTCTGAGGGAATACAGCTTTGACCCGCTCAGACCCTCTGGGAGAGGGTCTCATGGAACAATGGCCAGGAGCCGGCCTGCCCCCAGGAACATTCGCCTGACCATGCTGCTGCCAATGTCCAGAGACTAAGGCCAGGTGCAGTCTGCCCCAGAAAAAGTTCACACAATCATGTAGCATCAGCGGTTCAGAGATTATGGTAAATCACAACACACATCTGGCACCAGGCTTCACGCTTAATGTCCTTGTTCCAGCACCAGCGAATGTGGTTGATCTCTGGGGTCCATTGGGACCTTTGCCTATGGCGAGGCCACACAACTTCTACCAAATGTCCTCTGAGCAGGGGAACCGCCTCTTCCTGTGTGGCCCCAGGACCCGCGGACCTCTCTCTGCTCCTTGGGATTCACCCTTCCCACAATAGCACTGCCAGGTATCAAGCTATGGAGTTTCAGACTCTGCGCTCCCCCTGTTTATACAGTCTTAAACGAATTTAAACCCCCTCCTTTCTCCTTTCTCCCTCTTTTGTTCAGTCCCTTGCGGCTGTTTCTACTCTTCCTCTTTCTCTCCAGCTGCTTTTGGGGGCGGTGCTTTTCCCGTACTCTCTCCTCATCTCCATCCTCTCTCCACAAGCAAAAATAGCTCCCTGTGCTCCGTGGCTTCTCTCTCCCCCAGTTCACCTCTCCACACCACATACCTGCCAAGTTCTGTGGGTCAAGTTGTGTAAATTGTTGTGTTAATCCTCCAATCAGTTTTCTAGGTGTGCAAGATGGTTTGGTGTTGATCTGGCTGCGTTTCAGGAATGAGAAATGCAAAAAAAAAAAAAAAAATCCATGCTGTTTTGCCGTCTTGGCCCCCTCCCCGAGAAAAGTGTTCAAATTATTACTTATTGTATAACAAACACACCCCAAAGTTAAAACTATTTTTTGTCTCACACACTCTTGTGAGCTGACTAGGCTCCGCTGGGCAATTTTAGCTGTGGTTGGATGGATCAAAAAACTTGATTGGCTGAATATTCAAAGTGGCTCATTCACATCACTGGGGGCTGATGCTAGCTGTAGGCTAGGAATTTAGTTGGGGCTGTCAACTGGAGCAACTACATGTGCCCTTTCCATGTGGCCTGAACTTACTATAATGGCTGGGCTCTAAGAGGGAGTGGTCCAAGTTGCTCAGGTAAAAGCTGTCTAAATTATATATGTTTTAACACCAATACTTCTGGAGCACCTGGGTGGCTCAGTAGGTTAAACATCCAGCTTTGGGTCAGGTCATGATCTCAAGGTTCATGAGCCTAAGGCCTGCATCAGGCTCTGGGCTGACAGCTCAGAGCCTGGAGCCTGCTTCAAATTCTGTGTCTCCCTCTCTGCCCCTCCCCTTTCCTCCCTCCCTCTTTCTCTCTCTCCCTCTCTCTCTCCCTCTCTCTCTCTCTGTCTCTCCCTCCCTCAAAATAAATAACATTAAAAAAACTTTTTAAAAATTGTTTTAATAAAAAAAGATTATCGACAGATTTCTCATCAGAAATTTTGGAGGGCAGAAGGCTGATATATTCAAAGTGCTAAAAGATGGGAATGCAAGCTGATGCAGCCACTCTGGAAAACAGTATGGAGGTTCCTCAAAAAACTAAAAATAGAACTACCCTATGACTTAACAATTGCACTACTAGGCATTTATCCAAGGGATACAGGTGTGCTGTTTCGAAGGGACACATGCACCCCAATGTTTATAGCAGCACTATCAACAGTAGCCAAAGTATGGAAAAAGCCCAAACGTCCATCCACAGATGAATGGATAAAGAAGATGTGGTATATATATACAATGGAGTATTACTCGGCAATCAAAAAGAATGAAATCTTGCCATTTGCAACTACGTGGATGGAACTGGAGGGTATTACGCTAAGTGAAATTAGTCAGTTAAAGACAAACATCATATGACTTCACTCATATGAGGACTTTAAGGGACACAACAGATGAACATAAGGGAAGGGAAACAAAAATAATGTAAAAACAGGGAGGGGGGCAAAACAGAAGAGACTCATAAATATGGAGAACAAACTGAGGGTTGCTGGAGGGCTTGTGGGAGGGGGGATGGGCTAAATGGGTAAGGGGCATTAAGGAATCTACTCCTGAAATCATTGTTGCACTATATGCTAACTAATTTGGATGTAAATAAAAAATAAAAATTAAAAATAAAACAAGTTAAAAATTTTTTAGAAAGATTTCCTATCTGGGAGCTTAAGTGCAAAAATAAAAATAAAAAAAACCAAAGTGCTAAAAGAAAAAAACACCATCAGTCAAGAATCTTATATCCACAATTGCTTCTCAGCCTTTTGGCTAAGATCAAGTGAAGAATCTTATATCCAGTAAAAACTATCCTTCAAAGGTGAGGGGAAACTTAAAACATTCCCAGATTTAAAAAAAAGCTGAAGGAGTTCATTACCACTAGACCTGCTGTTTAAGAAATGCTCAAGGGAGTCTTGCATGGTGGAATGAAGGGACACTAGACAGTAATATGAAGCTATATGAAAAAATAAAGATCTCAATAAAGGTTAATACGAAGGCAAATATAAAAGCCAATACTGTAGTAACAATGGTTTGTAAGTCTACTTTTTGTTTTATACCTGATTTAAGAGAGTAAATTTTATTTTATTCTATTCTATTTGAGAGAGAGAGAGAGAGAGAGAGGAAGTGCAAGCAGGGAGAGGGGCCAAGAGAGAGAATCCCAAGCAGGCTCCACACTCAGCCTAGAGCCCAACTTGGGGCTTGATCCCACAACCCCAGGATCTTGACCTGAGCTGAAATCAGAATCAGACCGATTGAGCCACCCAGGTGCCCCAAAAGTAATTTTTTTAACTATGACACTAAAAGATGTATTATAACTTTGGTTTGTAACTCTACTTGTTTTCTACATAATTTAAAATGCACTAGTCTTTAAAAGAACTGTTAATTTAGTTTTAGGGCACAGAATAGATAAAGATACATGTAACACCAATAAGAGGTAGGGATAGAGCTATAAAAGAGTAATGTTTTTTATGTTGTTGAAGTTAAGCTGGGTTAAATTCAAATTAGAAGTTTATAACTTTAGGATATTAAAGGTAATCCCTGTGGGGTTCACACACACACACACACACACACACACACACACACACACACAAGCTATAGAATATTTAAAAAAGAAATGAGAAAGAAATTTAAACATTCCATTGCAAAAAATCAACTACACTCAAAGGAGTAAAGCAATAGATAAAGGGGAAAAACAGGGCACCTGGGTGGCTCAGATGGTTGAGCATCTAACTTCAGCTCAGGTCATGATCTTGCAGTTTGGGAGTTTAAGCCCCATATCAGATTTGCTGCTGTCCGTGCAGAGCCCACTTCGGATCCTCTGTCCCCCCTCTTTCTGCCCCTCCCCGGCCTGCACTCTCTCTCTTCTCAAAAATAAATAAACATTTTTTTATATAAAGGGGAAAAAGTAGTAAAGCATACAGAAAACAAATAGTAAAATGACAGAAGTAAGCCCCTCTTAATCAGTAATTACTTTAAATGTAAATGGGTTCAATTCGCCAATCAAAAGACAGAGACTGGCAGAATGGATAAAAATACATGATCAAACTATATTCTGTCTACAAGAGATTCACTTGAGATCCAAAGACAAACTGGTTGAAAGTGAAAGAGAGCGGGGGTGGCTCTAATTAACATCAGACAAAATAGACTTTAAATCAAAAACAGGTATAAGAGACAGAGAGGGACATTACATAGTAATAAAACATTCAATACAGCAAGAAGATACAAAAGTTACAAACACTTAGCACCTAATGACAGTCCATCAAAATATATGAAGCAAAACCCAACAAATTCAAAGGGAGAAATAGCTCCATATTAGTAATTGGAGATTTCAATACCTGACTCACCACAATGGATAGAACAACAAACAGAAAATGAGTAAAGAAATAGAGGACTTAACACAATAAACCAACTAGAGCTAATAGACATACACAGAAAGCTCCACCCAACAGCAGCAGCATACATTTTTCTCAAGTGCACATGGGACATTTTCAGGATAGACCATATGTTAGGCCACAAATTAAGTTTCAATAAAGTTACAAAGATAGATACCATACAAAGCAGCATTTCTGATCACAACAGGATGAAGTTAGAAATTAATAACATAAAGAAAACTAGAAAATATACAAAATTATGGAAACTAAACACATTTTTTAAACAACCAATGGATCAAAGAAGAAATCACAAAGGAAATTAGAAAACACTCAGGAATGAATGAAAATTTAAAAACATACCAAAACTTAAGGGACACAGCAAAAGTAGTGCCAGCGGGGAAATTTATAGCTATGAATGCTTATGTTAAAAAACAAAGATCTCAGATCAGCAATCTACTTTGCAAATTAAGGGACTCGAAAAAGAAGAACAAACTAAATCCAAAGCTAACAGAAGGAAGGAAATAATAAAGATTAGAGCAGAGATAAATGAAATATAGAAAAGTCAATGAAACCAGAAGTTGGTTCTTTGAAAAATCAACAAAATTGACAAACCTTTAGCTAGATGGACTAAGAAAAAAAGAGAAGACAAATTACTCAAATCAGAAATGAGTGAGGAGGGGTGCCTGGTGGCTCAGTCAGTTAAGCATCGGATTTTGGCTCAGGTCATTATCTCACATTTGTGAGTTCAAGCCCTGCATTGGGCTCTTTGCTGTCAGCACAGAACCTGCTTTAAATCTTCTGTTTCCCTCTCACTCTGCCCTTCCCTACTTGCTCTCTCTCTTTCTGTCCCAAAATTAATAAACATTAAAAAAAAAAAAACATTTAGAGGAAGCATCTGACTTCAGCTCAGGTCATGATGTCATGGTTCATGGGTTCAAGCCCTGCTTCAGATTCTGCTTTGGATTCTGTGTATGTCTCTCTGCCCCTCCCCTGCTCACATTCTGTCTCTCTCTCCTCAAAAATAAATAAACATTAAAAAAATTTAAAACATTTAGAAATGAAAGTGGGCACATTATCACTGATTCTACAGAAATAAAAAACTGTAAGAGAGTACTGTAAGCCATGTATGCTAAAAATTGGGTAACATTGATGAAATGGACAAAATCGACCAAAACTAAATCATGAAGACATAGGATATCCGAAGAGACTTATAACTAGTAAGGGGATTGAATCAATAATCAAAAATCTCCCAATATCTGACAACTTATTGGTGCTGTGAAGTTTTCAATAGCACACTTTGCTTTAAAAACAAAAAAAAAACAAAAAACAAAAAACAAAAAACAAACAAAAAAAAACTACCAACAAAGAAAAGCCCTAAACTTAATGGCCTCAGTAGTGAATTCCACAAAACATTGAAAGAACTAATACTAATCCTCAAACTTTTCCAGAAAACTGAAGAGGAGGGAACACTTCCTAACTCAGTTTACAAGGGCAGCTTTATCCTGTTACCAAAACCAGACAAAGACACTACAAGAAAACTGTAGACCAATATGCTTTATGAGCACTGATGTGAAAATCCTCAACAAAATACTAGCAAACAATTCAGTAGTATATTAAAAGGATTATACACCATGACCAAGTGCGATTTATTCCTGGAACGCAAAGATAGTTCAACATACAAAAAAATTATTAATATAATTTATACCACATCAACAAAAGGAAGGGGGAGAAACACATTAGCATTTCAGTATAGAAGTTGAAATGACAATTGACAATATTTTACACTCTTTCAAGATAAAAACACTTAGCAAACTAGCAATAGAGGGAAACTACCTCAACAAAATAAAAGAGGCCTTTTGGGGGGGGTAGAGGTGATAGGCATTAAGGAAGGTACTTGTTGGAATGAGCACTGGGTGTTATATGTAAGTCATGAATCACTGGGTTCTACTCCTGAAGCCAAGACTACACTGTATGTTAACTAACTGGAGAATGAATGAATGAATGAATGAATGAATGAATGAATGAATGAATACCAGGCCTTTTAATTATGTCCCCCTCCACTCACATTGAAATGAGTTTGGATTTTCTGAGCCTACATCAGCTGGCTGGGGGGAGGCAGCCCAGAAAGCTGCTGGTTTGGAAAGGGAAGCAGAGAGGGACAGAATGAGGTGGAGATGAAAATTTTGTGTTCTCCCAGCAGAGCAATGATAGGGTGCTGAGTGCTGAGTGAGGATCATGGACCCTCTGTCCCTCTCGTCAAGCGAAAGCATCTTGCCCTTGCTTATAGGCCCAGAAGCCATGTCCCCTTAAGCCAGCCTGTCCTCTGAGAACCACAGCTTTCAGGGTCCAAATCACTTAGCTGGCCATTAGTGAGTTGCCTGGTACTAGACTTGTCTGTGCCCTGGGAGAGGTCCTCCTCTACTTCTAGGCCAAACCTTTCACGGGGTGGAGAGGAGTGGATCTGAGGCCAGAGAGGGGACAGGGCCTGCCACCACTCACAGAAGTCCAGTCTGTCTTGTACCCCTCCACCGGGGGTTCTCTTCGTGGAGTTGCAGGTGAGCGGGCGCTCAAGGTTCCCCGGAGACTGGCACCGCTCGCCCGTTTAGGGTGAAAAAGGCTGCGAGGGGCGTGGTGGGGTCAGGCGTTTGACTCTACCTCCTCGCGCGATGACCAGCCTGCGTGGGACACCGGTTTGTCCTGGCTGCTGTTGCTCCAAGTACCCGGGATAACACCACCTCTGCTCAGATGCGCATCGCCCAGACTCTGCTCCCTTGCCTCCCCGCCAGCGGTCTAGGTCCCGGCCTCTGCTGCGGCTGCTGCTGTTCAGGTCGGCCGACGCCGCTCAAGGCCACCCGAGGAGCGGCCCCCGCATCTCCGCTCTCTGGAAAGGTAGGTGGCCCCGCGCGGCTGGTGGGGCTCCGGATCAGACGCGGCGCGGGGCAGGTGTGGAGAGTGCGGCAGCGGAGGGAGTGCGCGCGCGGCTCTGCGGGTCCCGGGCTGTCCCCGCGGGGAGCGTGTGGGTCTAGCGGAGTGTGTGAGTGTGCGCGCTGGCACGCTGGAGCGGCTGTAAATGGCTCCAAGTCAGCCCCCCGCAGGGAACCGCAGGGTCGCCGGGGCGCAGGGGAGAGAGGGCCCCTCTCTCCACCGAGAGAGACGTTTTATTGCCCGTCTCGGTGCTTGAGCTGTCTTCACTGTTTCCTGTGCTCCTCACAGTGAGCCTGGAGGCTGAGTGTCATTTCTGGAACTTGTCATAAAGCCAGTAAGTGGGAAGGACAGGGTTCAAGCTTCTGTGGTTCTCTATAAACCTTGTGGCCATGGTGCACAGTGAGGAGAACAGGAGCAGGACCCGTGGACAGCTTGTCTTTTCCCTTCCATCTTCTCCAGCTAGAAGCCTTTCTTTCCCTCTGCTCTCCAGCTCAAGAGCTTTCACTGGCTCCAGCTGGCCTGTAAAGAGTCCGCGTGGGTTTGGGTGGTTTTTGAAAAACCCTGCACACCTCACCCTTGCCTGCCGGCCTCTCTGAATTTGTGTTTCATCCCCACTGCCTTCTCCTTCCCATGTGCGAGGCCCTACTCTGGAAGGAAGCCTTGAAATGTCAGTTTTAGAGTCCATACTGACTAGACTGCGATAGGTCCCTTCAGACCTAAAGGTGGACCCCTTGCCTTTAGCCACTGTTGGAATGGGTGGGAGAGAGTCTCCCAGTTTCAGCTGCTGTTCTGAAAATGGCCAGGGCTTTCCAGTGAATACCTCTTGACTATTTATACAAATTCCTATTCTCAGGTCTATTAGATGTTATTACCATGCAAGTCTTGTGATTACCAATAGTTTGTCCTCACCAACTTGTATTTTGGAGTTGATGGGAATACTGTTATCTCGTATATTATTCTTGTAATGATGCCATGAAAAAATACCACAGATTGAGTAGCTTAAACAATAGAAATTTATTTCTCCCAGTTCTCAAGCCTGGAAAGTCCAAGATCAAGGTCCAGCAGGGTTTGGTTTCTAGTGAGTACTCACTTTCTGGTTTATAGATGGCTTCTGTGTCCTCACCTGGCCTTTCATTGGTGTGTGTTCATCTCTCTCTCTTTTCCTCTTATAAGGCCACCCATCCTATTGTATTAGGGACTCCTGACTTCATTTAAAGTTATTTACCTCCTAAAAGCTCTATCTCCAGATAATGTCATATTGGAGTTTAGGATTTGATGTATAAATTTAGGGGGCAAACAGTTCATAGCATTTAGTATTGTTATAAATATTGTCTTTGGGGAAATTTTTAAAAAGTTGGGGGGAGGGGGCACCTGGATGGCTCAGCCGGTTGAGTATCCAACTTCAGCTCAGGTCACGATCTCATGGTTCATGGGTTCGAGCCCCACGTTGGACTCTGGGCTGACAGCTCAGAGCCTGGAGTCTGCTTCATATTCTGTGTCTCCCTCTCTCTCTGCCCCCCCCCCATTCATGGTCTGTCTCTCTCTGCCTCTCAAAAATAAACGTAATAAAAAAAACTTATAAATATTGTCTTTGGGTTTTGGGGTTTGACCCTAGTTACTCTGGTGTTTATTCTATTCTATTCTATTCTATTCTATTCTATTCTATTCTATTCTATTTCATTTCATTTCATTTCATTTATTTTTTGAGAGAGAACATGCATGCACATGCAAGGAGGGACGGATAGAAAGAGAGGGAGAGAGAGAATCTTAAGCGGGTTCCATACCCAGCTAAGAGCCCAATGCAGGGCTCAATCTCATGACCCTGGGATCATGACCTGAGCAGAAATCAAGAGTCAGATGCTCAACTGTCTGAGCCACCCAGGCAACCCAGTTGTTCTGTTTTTAATTGGGGATCTAGAGAGATTAAAAAGCCTGTCACCCATTATGCTAAGTGAAATAAGCCAGTCACAACAAGACAAATATATGATTTCACTTATATGATGTGCCTAGAGTAGTTAAAATCATAGAGACAGAGAGTATAAGGGTGCAAGCTAGTTAGTGTGTTTACAAAGTACTGGTTCCCATACCTAGGTAGAATTTATTTTGCATGGCTAGTCACTTTATAATAGTCAAAAGGTAAAGCAACCCAAGTGTCCATCAATAGGTGAATGGCTAAACAAAATGTGGTATGTACATATAATGGAATATTATTCAGCCTTAACAAGGAAGGAAATTCTGACATATACTACAACATGGATGAACCTTGAGGACACTATGCTATTGAAATAATCCAGTCACAAAAAGACTGTCTCATTCCCTTTACGTGAGGTACCTAAAATAGCCACATTCATGAAGACAGAAAGTACACTCTGGAAAACAGTGTGGAGGTTCCTCAAAAAATTAGAAATAGAGCTACCCTATGACCCAGCAATAGCACTGCTAGGAATTTACCCAAGGGATACAAGAGTGTTGATGCATAGGGGCATTTGTACCCCAATGTTCATAGCAGCGCTTTCAACAATAGCCAAATTATGCAAAGAGCCTAAATGTCTATCAACTGATGAATGGATAAAGAATATGTGGTTTATATATTCAGTGGAATACTACTTGGCAGTGAGAAAGAATGAAATCATGCCATTTGCAGCAATATGGATAGAACTGGAAGGTATTATGCTGAGTGAAATAAGTCAGTCAGAGAAGGACAGATATCATATGTTTTCACTCATATGTGGATCTTGAGAAACTGAACAGAAGACCATGGGGGAAAGGAAGGGGAAAAAATAGTTACAAACGGAGAGGGAGGGCGGCAAACCACAAGAGACTATTAAATACAGAAAACAAACTAAGGATAGATGAGGGGGTGTGGGAGAGGGAAAATGGGTGATGGGCATCGAGGAGGGCACTTGTTGGGATGAGCACTGGGTACGATATGTAAGGCAATTTGACAATAAATTATATTCATTAAAAAAATAAATACATAAATAAATAAAAATAAATAAATAAAAGACAGAAAGTAAAATGGTGGCTGCCAGGGCCTGGGGAGGGCAGGGAGAATGGAGAGTTATTGGTTTTTTTAATTTTTATTATTTTTTAATGTTTGTATTTCTTTTTGAGATGGAGAGACAGAGCATGAGTGGGGGAGGGGCAAAGAGAGGGAGAGACACAGAATCCAAGGCGGACTCCAGGCTCTGAATGTCAGCACAGAGCCCGACGCGGGGCTCAAACTCACAGAGTGTGAGATCATGACCTGAGCTGAAGTCGGACGCTTAACCGACTGAGCCACCCAGGCGCCCCAAGTTATTGTTTAATGTGTACAGAGTTTCAGTTTGGGAAGGTTACATTCTAGAGATGGAGGGTGGTGGTAGTTGCACAATAATATGAATGGACTTGATGTCACTGACTGCACCCTTAAAAAAAGTTAAAATGGTAAATTGCATGTTATATATATTTTACCACAATTTTAAAAAACAAAGAAGACCCCCATCACCACCACCCCACCCAAAACAGGAACGCATCAAAATTTGAACGATCCCACCCATCAGTCATTGGGTTGGAACTCCTCCACCCCTGCACTTGACAGGAGACTAGTCTATGAATTGAGATTATGAGCTCACTGAAATGACTATAAAATATAAAAACAAGTATTACCGGATATGTGGGGCTCTTTCTTCCTGTGGAGCCTGAAATAAATAAGACTATGGCTTAGTCTTAACGTTTATGGCTGAACGTTAATTTCACAAATGTTCAAGGGCCTGTTTTATGCAAGGCATTATGCCAGGAGCTGTGGTGAATGTGCAAATGAAGCATATTCAAGAAATGCATAGTCTGGAAAGGATATATCCATGTATAAATTTTTTCATGAGTAATTCAAATATGAGATAAAACATGACGCATTCCCCTTTCTGTGCCCTTAAAGTACCCTGTACTTCTCTCAATTATTGTTTGTGTTTCCCGGTATTGTCATTAACGTCAAGCTTTTTTTTTCTTGCACTGTGGGAGATCGTGTTCATGGCCCAATTCTCCACCCCTGTATCCATGCTCTTTACCATGCAACCGTGCAATTCCTGCCTACCATCAGTAGAGTGACCTGCCTGCCCTTTGATTCTAGTTTCCACCATTTGACTTGCTTTGGCCAGTGGCATGCTAGCAGCTCTGATGGAAGCAAAGGCTTTATGTGGACTTGAACATTGGGAGCTACCCTTTTTACACCTCTGCCATCACCATGAGAACATGCCTGGTCTGGCCTAAGGAGGATGATAAGCACATGTTGCAGAGAGCTGAATCTCCTGAACTGCCCTAGCAGAGACCTAACAGACAGCCTAGGTGGCTGTTAGATGAACCTCCAGATATGTGAGTGAGCCCAGCCAAGAAAAGTGTACAAATTATAGTTGTACAACTTGATGAATTTTCACTAAGTGAACACATCCATATAATCACCACCCAGATCAAAACCCAGAACATTAACAACCCCTTGGAAGCACCTTGCCTGCCCCTTTTTAGTCATTACTCACCTCTTCCCCCAAAGATAACCATTAGCTTGACTTCTAACACCGTAGATTAGTTTTCGCCTGCTCTTGAACTTCTTCTAAATGGAATCATACCATATATGGTCTTTTGTGTCTGGCTTCTTTCATTCAACCACATGTTAACAAGATTTTCTCCTGTTGTTGTGAATAGAAGTAGTTTCTTCATTTGCAGTGCTCAATCGTATAGATGGTATGAATGTAACACAATGTATTTATTAATTCTACTATTTGGGGTATTTCTTAGAACTATTAAGAATGGTACTGCAGTGAATGTTCTTATGCATGTCTTTGGATGAGCATATGTATGCATTTCTCTTGTACACATAGTTACGATAAGTATATATAGGATATATAGGATAAGTGAATATAGGATATAGGATAAGTGTATGTTCAGCTTCATACATGTTGCCAAACAGACTTTCCAAGTAGATGTACCAGTTTACATTCCCAGGAGAAATGTATGAGTCCCACTTTCTCTACTTTCTCGCAAACACTTGGTATTGTCAGTCTTTTTCATTTTAGTCATTCCAGTGGGTATGTAGTAGTAGCTCATTTTGGCCTTGTAAAAAAATTTTTAATATTTGTTTATTTTTGAGAGAGAGAGAGGGAGACAGAGTGTGAGCGGGGTAAGGGCAGAGAGAGAGGGAGACACAGAATCAGAAGCAGGCTTCAGGCTCTGAGCTGTCAAAACAGAGTCCAACACGGGGCTCAAACTCACGAACTGTGAAATCATGACTTGAGCTGAAGTCAGATGCTTAACTGACTGAGCCACCCAGGCGCCCCACATTTTGGCTTTAATTTACATATCCCTCACGACTCATGAACATGAATACATTTTCCTATGAATGCTTGAATATCCTCTTTTCTGAAGTGTCTGTTCATGTAAGATTTAAGTTTGTGCCTCATAGGCTTCTGCTATAGGGCAGCTAGGCAGGTCACGAAGCTCCCAGCAAGAGATCCTGAAGATAAAAAAGAATTTTGCATCAGCTCAAACCCAGCCTTATCAACATCAGGAATAATATGGTAGGATTCCAGCATAAGACACTGAATGCAATGAAGCTTCAAATAAATACCCTGAGCAGGTGAAGGGTTGGACACATGACACATGACAATGGCTGGTTGCTGATAGACTCACACATTTTCAGATATCTTGGAAACACCAGGACTTCAGGGTCTGATTCTCAGCCACACAGGCTCAGAAAGAAGCTTTTGCAGACACAGTGAGTAAAAAATTAATACAAAACTCAGAATGCTGATGTGTTAGTTCACACTGTGAGCCAGAATTGCCATGCATTCTAGTCTCTGATTACGGTTCTCTCTCCCTATAAGAAAATAATTTGGGAAGTCAAATACAATCAGAAGCCTGCATGGCGAGCTAGAATTAGAACTCCAGGATGAGAGATGGGGGCTGGTAATGACAAGAATGTGCTTCCAAGACTTTCACAGTAAAGAATGGATCTGCCATTGGAACTGGACAAGATATGACCTTGGGCCAGGCCTCCCTCTTCCCCACCAGTACTTGGATAAATGAATGCTGTCATTGTTCCTTCAGAGACTTGCTAAATTTTTTTGTCCCATGCAGCTCCTGGGATGATTCCACCCCAAATCTAGATTTGGAGCTTGCCACCTAGGCGGAGCAATCAGCACATTCCATCCTCTGAGCCCAGGGATGGGTTTAGCATGTTAGTTGCAAATGCCGAGATCCTGATACTCTCCATTTCCTAGTGGGCATGAATGAGAAAGCCTGTAGCCCTGGGAGCCATCTGAGGACCACAAGGGGAGTCAACCTCAGATTATTCTGAGATGGAAGAAGACAGACTGGAGATAGAGCAAACACAGACTCTGGACTTTTAGTTACTTGAGCCAAGATATTCCTTTTCTTGTACAAACAGTTTGCATTGGGCTGGCAGACTCAGTTGACTATCCAATATCTATTCTCCTCTTCTTCCTTACTTACAGAACCTCCAGTTTACTCATAGTTTAAAAATATCCATCTCCCCATATTCCCCTGGAGCTAAGGGTGGCAATGTGGCCAATAAGATGCAAGTGAAACTCACTGAGAATATTGATTCTGGAAAAGTGATTGATTTTCTGATTAAAAAAAAAAAGAGGGCAGACTCAACTGGCACATACATTCTGCCTTCCTCTACCCTTCTCTTCTTGCCTGCAGAGCAGATAAAATATCTAGAAGAATGACAGCCAACTTGTGATTACAAAGCCAAAAGATACTAAGGATAGCAAAAGAAGATAGAAGATGCCTGGGTGGCTCAGTCGGTCTGACTCTTGATTTCAGCTCAGGTCATGATCCCAGGGTCATGAGATTGAGCCCCACATTGAGCTCTGTGCTAAGTATGGAGCCTGCTTGGGATTCTCTCTCTCTCTCTCTCTCTCTCTCTCTCTCTCTGTCCCCCTACCTCTCTTCCCAATCTCTCTCTCTCTCAATCTCTGAAATTTAAAAAAAATAATGATAAAATAAAAAAAGAAGATAGAAGGATCCTGATTCCTTAAACAGTTGCACCAGCCCTGGACTACATATCCCAGACTCCTCATAACGTGAAAAAACTAAACCCCTTATTGGGTTAGCCACTATGTTAGTTTTCTGTGAAATGCAGTCAAATGCAATCACTTAGAGGATTCAGTCCATGAAACATGGACTCAATAGAGTGGTAGAGATGGGGCCTTGGGCTGTGAGGGTACAGATATTGCAGACTGGAATGCCCATGACCTCATTATGCAGTGGTGAAACATTGCTTTTCTATGGAAGATACCCCACATGCCAACCAAGTGTGTTGTGTTAGGGAAAAATAGAATGTTGGCACTTGCAGGTGACTTCATTCCACTTTCAACAAAGTCCTGAAAGAGACCAGTGTACTAGAGTTTTCCAGGCTGACGGAAAAAGGGAAGGAAATTCTTGTTTACAGAGCTCCTTCACTAAGGAAAAACACTCTGCCTAAGGCCTGCAAATCTTTGAAGGAGCCTCTCGGAATTTGGAGATTTTCAGGGCTGAACAACATTGTTCTTTCTGTTCTCTAAATAGGTAGGCTGCCAAGCAATAGTCTAGAAGATGAGACTGGTGTCCTGGATCTTTCCTAAGTACCTTCCTTTAAGAAAAACCATTCAACAGAGGAAATGAGGGCTGACACTTTGTTTTGTTGTTTTCAAAACAGTTGTTTTGTTTTGCTTTGTGTTCAGTTGTCTCAAATCAGTAAACATCAAGTTGAAGGCTAGAGGGATAGGGTAGAACACAGAGGCCAGATGGTTATAGAGGAGGAGTTTCATATTTAAAAACTGTGGCTATAATGAAGATAAAGAAGATGTGGTATGTATATACAGTGGAATATTACTCGGCTATCAAAAAGAATGAAATCTTGCCATTTGCAACAACATGGATGGAACTAGAGGGTATTATGCTAAGAAAAATTTGCCAGTCAGAGAAAGATAAATATGATTTCATTCATATGTGGAATTTAAGATACAAAACAGATGAACATAAGGGAAGGGAAGCAAAAATAATACAAAAACAGGGAGGGGGACAAAACATAAGAGACTCTTAAATACAAAGAACAAACTGAGGGCTGCTGGAGGAGTTTGGGGTGAGGGGGGATGGGATAAATGGGCAAGGGGCATTAAGGAGGACACTTGTTGAGATGAGTACTGGGTGTTATATGTAGGGGATGAATCACTGGAATCTACTCCTGAAAGCATTATTGCACTATATGCTAACTAACTTGGATGTAACTAGATAGATAGATAGATAGATAGATAGATAGATAGATAGATAGATAGATAGATAGATAAATGCCATGGCTATATAGGTGTTTTGGCTGTGGCTAATCTCACACATAGGACTGAATAAGAGATAAATAGACTGGAACCTTACAACATTTTTGAGGGGATCATATCACCAAAAATGAGACTCTAAGAATCTGGCTAGCAACACCTTATCATTTTTCAGCCCAGGCCCCTGAACACACATAATAGAACAGGCCTCCTCCCCAAAGTTCACTTCAGATATGACTGAGAGGATACTGAACGAGAAGTCCTCTGCAAAGAAGATGGAACTTGGACCATGGAGCACAATCAACGAGGGATATCTTCTCAGAGAGTTGGTTGGCTAAGGAAATTACTGTCAGGGAGGGAGTCCTGGCGACTCCTCTCTAGTAGCATCTGGCATTTGCTGTAGATGTACTTCCCATTCTTCCCTTTCCTGTGTGGGAGTTGTATTTCATTCCTTCTCCACTATTATATATGGAATATGTTGGGGAAAGATAACTTGCCTTTTAGTTTATTGGACTCTCAGGATTCACATCAGGGTTACATGGAGAAAACTATTGATTGACTTGCGATCTGGGCTTGTGAGATGGATGCAATGTCTGGATGAGACCTTGGCACTGTCCCCATTAGGGAGGGTGTATATTCTACCTATGGGAGGATGGATAGCCAACAGGGTGGACTGTAGTATTGACTGCTTTTTCCTATCCAATGACTCTTCTCCTTTTCTTCTTTACTAGCAGAACCTTGAATTTGTTCGGGAAAGCAACATGCCCCGCTAAAAACAACACCAAAGTTTTCTGACCACTGAGACATAAGGAGAATTCTGCCAAGGATATCTGGAAAAGCTTTGCTTTCTGGCTGCAGGTATCACTCTTTTTCTCCTTTTCTTTTCCCCTTTTCTTGCCTGGAACCAGATGGAAACTTGAATCTTCAGAGCATCGGAAACGGTAAATACGTCAATAAATGTCAAAGTCTCTTTATTCCTCTTGGTTTCTTTACATGCATGTGGCTACTTAAATATAATGTGGGAGTTTCCCTTTTCCACATTCTGGAACATTCTAAGTAGCTTGGAAGGTTTAGGAAATTCTCCTATGAACTGATTTGGGTCTTGTGTCTTTTGAAGAGTAATCCTTTCATTTATTTAAATTCTTTATGTTTACTAGGGTCAATTTGGGTGAATGATATTCTCCTAGGAAATCATCATTGGTTTTCAAGTGTGTTGGTCTAGACTTGGGAAAAGTAGTATCTTAAGATTTTTAATGTTTCTTCTGTTTCAATGGTTATTTCCTCCCTGTCATTTCTTATCTTCTATATGTATGCCTTTTCTTTTCTTTTTTTTCCTAATTAGGTTAGCTAATGCTTTGTCTATTTGATTGATTGGATTGATTAGGTTTTTTAAGGACCGGAGGTTGGATTTATTTATTCTTTTTACATATTTTTCTGTTTTCTAACTCATTAATCTCTGCTTATATCCTTAATAATCCCTTCATCCTGCTTTATTTCAGTTTACTTTTTCATTTTTAGCCTTTTTTAAACGTTTATTTATTTTTGAGAGGTGGGGAGGGAGGGAGGAGCAGAGAGAGAGGGAGACAGAGGAATCAAAGCACGCTCTGTGCTTAGGACAGAGCCCGATGTGGGGCTCCATGCAGGGCTTGATATAAGACTCCATGTGGGTCTTGAACTCACCAGTCATGAGATCGTGACCTGAGCCTAAGTCAGATGCTAAACTGACTGAGCCACCCAGGAGCCCCTTTAACTGATGTTCAATTTTGCTGATACAGGTATTTCATGTAATATATTTCCTTCTAACAACTATTTTTGCAGTATCTTATAGCTTCAGATAAACTATGTTTTCATTATTACTATTTCATAAAATTCTGCAATTTTGGCTTGTATTGCCTCATTGGCCCATGAGTGGCTTAATAGACAGTGCTTTAAATTGGCGGGTCTTTTTGCCTTTTAAAAATAATTGTTTTGGGGCGCCTGGGTGGCGCAGTCGGTTAAGCGTCCGACTTCAGCCAGGTCACGATCTCGCAGTCCGTGAGTTCGAGCCCCGCGTCGGGCTCTGGGCTGATGGCTTGGAGCCTGGAGCCTGTTTCCTATTCTGTGTCTCCCTCTCTCTCTGCCCCTCCCTCGTTCATGCTCTGTCTCTCTCTGTCCCAAAAATAAATAAAGTTGAAAAAAAATAAATAAATAAAAATAAAAAAATAAAAATAATTGTTTTTAGGCGCGCCTGGGTGGCTCAGTCTGTTAAGTGTCTGACTTCAGCTCAGGTCATGACCTTGCAGTTTGTGAGTTTGATCCCCACATCGGGCTCCGTGCTAACAGCTCAGAGCCTGGAGCCTGCTTTGGATTCTGTGTCTCCCTCTCTCTGCCCCTTCCCCATTTACATGCCAGCTCTCTCTCTCTCTCTCTCTCTCTCTCTCTCTCTCTCTCAAAAATAAATAAAATCAAAAAATTAAAGCATTCTTTAAAAATAATTATAAGTAGGCTTCACGCCTGGTGCAGAGTCCAACTCAGGGCTTGAACTCATGGCCCTGAGACCAAGACCTGAGCTGAGATCGAGAGCCAGCCGCTTGGCAGGGCACCTGGGTGGCTCAGTCAAGTTAAGCATCTGACTTCAGCTCAGGTCATGATCTCATGGTTCATGAGTTCAAGCCCCTAATCACGGCTCATGGGTTCGAGCCCCACATTGGGCTCTGTGCTGACAGGGAGGAGCCTGGAGCCTGCTTTGGATTCTGTGTCTCCTCTTCCTCCCCCTCCTCTGCTTAAGCCCTCTCTGTCTCTCTGTCTCTCTCTCAAAACTAAATAAACATTAAAAAAAAAAGACAGTTGGATGCTTAACTGACTGAGCCACCCAGGAGCCCACTTTTTGCTTTTAATTTGTTATTAATTTATAATTTTATTGATTTGTGATCAAAGAATGTTGCTCATGCTATTGCTAGTTTTAAAGTTACTGAAATTTTTTTGTGTGACCCAATGACTCATCCATTTAATGACTGTTCCTTTCAATCGCCCACTAGCCCGTGTTCTGATCCACCAGGTGTCAGACCTGTCCTCAGTATCTCCCCTCACAGGATGGAACCCTCTCCTAGTTGTTGGCATTGGCCTCCTCTAGGACCAGCTGGACTCTTCTCTTCCACATACCATTCCTGCCCCCCATACCTCATTGCTGATGTGAGCTCTGGAGCTGGCTTCTTGAGTTCCAGATGGTTATCTGCCCATTTACATGTAAATTGGAATTTGAGGTATTCTCTGTCTCCTAGAATGCTGTAGGTGAGAGCTGAGGTGATTTAATTTGCTTTCATTGTGGATTTGTGTGGTTTCCGGAGGACTGTGAAAGGGTTTAGGAATCTACCATTATTGTACAGGAGTCAGGGAGCTCTGTGCTTTCCTTTTATCATATTTACTCCGCTGTTTTTTCTTCAATCCTGCCTTCCACTGGCTTAAATATTCTCTTTTGCCCATCCTTCTTCCCTCAACATTGAAGTCACATTTCTTTTTCTTTTTCTTTTTTAAGATTTATTTGTTTTTGAGAGAGAGAGCGTGAGTGGGGGAGGGACAGAGAGAGAAGGGGACAGAAGATCTGAAGCAGGCTCCACACTGACAGCAACCGGCCGATGAGGGGCTCGAACTCACAAGCCATGAGATCATGACCTGAGCTGAAGTCGGACGCTCAACCAGTTGAGCCATCCAAGCTCCCCTTGAAATCACAGTTCTACTTCCATTCTCTTAATGGTAACCGTGAAAACGGTAGCATGCACATAGCAAAGTCTAATGTTAACATCACTGCCTTCCTTCCCAACAAGGTAAGGGACTTAGGACGTGTTGACTCCTGTCGTCTCCCTCTCATGTTGCTGTTCATTCACCAAACAATTTTGAGTTACCATGTGCCAGGTTGATAGAATAATGAACAAAAGTTTGGAGGGGGAAGAGGGTAGAATCCCTGTTTTAAAGGATTTACACCTTAGAGGGGGAGAGAAAGGAGATACAAATTTAAAATATGTAACATGTTACATAATAATAAGTACTAAGGAGCAAGAAAAAAATTAAGCAAGGTAGGGAATGTGAAATCTCCCCTGTGTGTGTGTGTGTGTGTGTGTGTGTGTGTGTGTGTGTGTGTCTAGCTAGCTATGCAGGTATCTTGGGGAAGAACATTCTAGCCAAAGAGAATATCAGGTGCAAAAGCCTTAAAGGACTTCTTGACAAGGAGGTCTGTGAAGCTGAGTGAAGTGAAAGGGGGAAGAATGGTAGGGTTTGAGGTCACAGAGCGAACAAGGAGACCAGAGTAGGACCTCACAAGGACTACAGTCTGGACGACAGTCCACATTGGGGATTTTGGCTTTTGTTCCAAGATGGGCAGAGGAATGACATGGTCTGACATATGTTGTAGCAGGACCACTCTGGTTATTGAGAACAGACTGCTGAGGCTGAGCCAGTTAGGAGGTTACTGCTCCACGTGAGAGAAGATGATGGCTAGCCCCAGATAGGACACTGGGAGGTGAGGAGAAGTGGTTGTACTCTATGTGTATTTTGAAAGGTGAGCTGACAGAATTTGATAACTGACCAGTGTTAAAAGCAAGGCAACAGGCCCAAAATGGAGTCGCTTATGCTAAGCCCCAAGTCACCAAACTGAGACTTAATTGTGGGTTTGGCCCCTCCCAGAAGTAGAATCTTAAGTCAATTGATCAGGAATCACCTGGTCGGCACTAGCAAGGTAATCTGCCTGCTAGACCCCTGTCATCCCCTAAAGGAAAGTGACCTTGTCACAGCACTCCACTTTTTGTTGGTTCCTTGTTCCCTTCTGCCTGTAACAGTTTTTCATTTTGTGCAGCAACTTAGAGCTCCTTTCTCCCTGCTAGATGGGATGCTGCCTGATTTATGAATCATTGAATAAAGCCAATAAGATCTATAAGATTTACTCAGTTGAATTTTTTTTATTTTTTTAACGTTTATTATATTATTGAGAGAGAGACACAGAGCATGAGTGCGGGAGGGGTAGAGAAAGAGGGAGACACAGAACCAGAAGCAGGCTCCAGGCTCTGAGCTGTCAGCACAGAGCCCAACACGGGGCTCGAACTCACAAACCGGAAGACCGTGACCTGAGCCGAAGTCAGACGCTTAATTGACTGAGCCACCCAGGTGCCCCTTGAATTTTCTTAATGGCAGTGAGGTGTGAGGGAAAGCAAGAGGACAAGGATGACACCCAAAACGTTGCCCTGAGCAACTGAAGGATACAGTTGTCATTAGCTTCCTATTGCCTGGCATTTAGTCACATGCTGTAGGAAGCTGAGTTCTAAGAATGCCCTCAATGCCCCGTGAAGTCCCTACCCTTTGAGTGCGGGTGTGATCTCATCCTGTGATCATATTTTGTTACATGGCAAAAGGAAGGCTCTCCAGGTGGGCCTACTCTAATCCCAGGCCCTTTAAAAGCCCAGCTTCCTCCTGCTGGTGGGCAGAAGAGGAAGTCAGAGATTCAAAGCCTGAGAAGGACTTGCTGTACTGATGCCGTTTTAGAAACGGAGAGGGCCACACGAGGAGGGGTCCAGGCACCCTGGAGGAACAGACAGCAGGAAATGGGACCTCAGATCCATGGCCACAAGGATCTGGCTTCTGCCAACAGCCTGAGTGAGTTCGGAAGAAGGTTCTTCCCCAGAGCCTCTGGACAAGAGCCCCGCCCAACTGACACCTTGATTTTGGCCTTGTGGGACCCTGAGCAGAAAACAGCCAAGCCCAGACTTCTGACCTACAGAACTCTGAGACAGTAAGTCTGGTATAAGCTGCTAAGTTTGTGGTAGCTTTTTACACTGCAAGAGAAAATGAATCCTCATGGCCACACACAACTCTTAGGGGGGCTGGAAGATGGTGTCCCCAGCTGGGCAATCACGTGCGTTGTTAAACTTGAGGGTGGGGGTGTGTGTCTATAATAAAAGAAAGAGAAGAATGAGCGCTAGGGGGATGATACGATGTTCTTGCAGGGACTATAAACCTGCAGGGCCCAGTACAGCAGACACTGACCACAGGTGGACATTGAGCACCTGAAATGTGGCCGGTCCAAACTGAGACGGGCCATACGTGTAGAATATCCACTAGATTTTGAAAAAAAAAAGGGGGGGGGGAATGTAAAATATCTCGTTAAGTATATTTTATATCAATTATATTTTGAAATGATAATATTTTTCATATATTTGATTACATAAAATACATTATTAAACTTAATTTCAACCTGTTTCTGTTTACTTTAAGAAAATTGGGGGGACAGGCACCTGAGTGGCTCAGTCGGTTAAGCATTGGACTCTTGGTTTCTGCTCAGGTCATGATCTCATAGTTTCATGAGTTCGAGCCCCGCATCAGGCTCTGCACTGATAGTGTGGAGCCTGCTTGGGATTCCCTCTCACTCTCTCTCTCTCTCTCTCTCTCTCTGCCCCTCCCCTACTCATGCTGTCTGTGTCTCTCTAAAAAAAAATTTTTTTTTAATTTGGTCACATGTGTAGCTGAAAATTTTAAATTATATCTGTGGCTCCCATTGTAGTTTTATTGGGCAGTAAACATCTCCTTCATTTTCGTCACATGCCCGTGAATTTAATTTTTTAAACATTGGGTTTTTTTCAACATTACAGATTTAAAAAGGCGATGTTCCCATAAGAAATAATGGCAAAGAGAGGAGTTCCTAGTCACATTCAGCAAACCTGTTTTCCCAGACTACACAAATACACTAGTTGATGCTTGTACATATATGTAGGAGGTGGGATTGATGAAGGTCACGATGTTCAGTGGCTGCCATCATGGAGACGGAAATATTGCTTATACCATCATGATTCATCCCTTAAGGCTGGGCACACACAGCCCCCAAATAAAATGTAAGTTCTAGCAGCAAAAGCGGAGGGGTGGTTGTTACGTAGGTAGGTAATCACAACCTACCATAATGGGAGGGAAAGGAAAGGACTGTCACGGCTTTGTCTCTTCAAGACACATGTTTACAGCCCCCTGGTGGACTATGGCGGCACTTCAGTCAGGCCAATCAGATTCCCCTACTTCTTAACCGCCTCCACCCTTGTCCAAACCATCACCTCAGGCAAGCATTATCCTAAGAGATTCCTAATGGGTCTCCCTCCTTCCCCTCCTGTCCACCAGAATGAGTTTTAAAAACCTCATCAGGTCATGTTACTCTTCTGCTCAGAACTCAGGAGCAACTTTCCTTCTAGTCAGAGTTAAAGCTAATGTCTTCACTTCCCCTCTTACCCATCCACCCCTCACTCCATGCTAGCTGTGCAGGCTGCCTGTGCTTCCTCTGTCAGTGTAACACATCGCGCGTGCACCTGTCCTGGCAGTTGCTATCAACATCACCGTATCACCTTATCACCCTAAATAAATAAATTGAAAAAAACAAAACATTAGTCCACCATTCTATCCCATTCTATATACCCCCCTTAGCTGGATTCTTTTTTTTTTTTTTTTTTTTTTTTTGGCCGTAGCGTGTAACAACAAGTGACCTATTGCGTATTTAGTTGTTATATTTATTATGCATTTGTTTATTACCTGTCTCCCCCACTGGAATGTACCCTTCAAAAAGGCAGGAAATTTGTCTGTTTTGTTCACGGTTGTATCCCTCCCCAGCATTTAGAATAAGGCTTAGCATGTAGTAGGTGCTCAAAAATATTTGTTAGATAAATCAATGAAACAAGATCTGAACAACGAATAAGCATTGTATGGCCTTCATTGTTTTATCCTAGGATATGTGACTTAATGTCACTTAATGTCACAAAAAAGTCAATTCCATATATTTATATATGACTTAATTATAAATGGCTATATTTATATATGACTTAATGTGACTTAATGTCACAAAAAAGTCAATTCCATATATTTATATAACATTAATAAAATTCCAGGGGCACCTCACTGGCTCAGTTAGAAGAGTATGTGAGTCTTGATCTTGGGGTCATGAGTTCGAACCCCATATTGGGTGTAGAAATTACTTAAATAAAAAACCTAAAAAATTTTTTAATAAAAATAAATTAATAAAATTCCAGTTAGAATCTCCACAGAGTTATTTTTTATTGGATTAAATTATCTTAAAATTCATTTGGAAAGAATAAATGACCTATGATAGCCAATAAATGTAGGAAGAAGTACACTAAGGGTAACTTGGCTTACCAGCTATTGGAAGACCCTGTAAAGCTACCATAAGAAAACCCATATTATATTGGCATAAGAATAGACAAATGAGCCAGTGTAACTGACTAGAAAATCCAGGAACAGATAATCTGTTTATAAGAACAAATTAAAGGCGAAATTCAGTGATAAAAGGATGACTATCTAATAAATGGTGTTGATGTTATCTACCAGGGAAAAAACTAGACCCCCATTTTATACATTTACAAAAACAAGTGCCCAGTAGATTAAATGCTGAAATGTAGTTGGTACTTAAGGAGCTCTAACATAAATACAGAATTGTGTTAATTTTGTCCTCATGCCAAACGAAGACATATGGCCGATTTCATCACAGTCAGAATTTATAGTGCATATTCTTAATCCCTTTGCTTTAATAAAAAAAAATCCTGTTTCATGACTGGGCTCAGGGTATCAAAGCCCAAGCAGAGTGAGGAGGGAGTCTGTGGTGGGGAGAGGTGGGTTGGTGATGGCCAAGGACAAAGACGGGGACATGGCAGTAGCCATCCAGTTGGACATGTCAGAGTCTAAGCCAGGTAAGGAGAGGGCCCATGGAGGGGCAGGACAGTGGTGACATGGAAGATACAAAGGGATTTATCAAACAAGTAAATATTTCAAGGATAATTGGGTAATGGGAACCACATTTCTCACTATCAAAAACAAAAGGTCAGGGATGTCTGTGTGGCTCAGTCAGTTAAGTGTCCGACTCTCAGTTTCGGCTCAGGCCATGATCTCACGGTTTTGTGAATTCGAGCCCCACATTGGGCTCTATGCTGACAGTGCAGAGCCTGCTTGGGATTCTCTCTCTCTTCCTCTCTCTCTGTACCTTCCCAACTCATGTGGTCTCTGTCTCTCTCAAAATAATAAATAAAACTTAAAAAAAAAAAAGGACAAACATAATAATGGAGAAACCAGAAAAAGCCTGTGGTGCTGGATGGGAATTGGAATGGTTTCCATTTCATATAGATAGGTTATAACAATGTATGTATCTTGTATGGATGTATATCTAAAACATAAATTCTCTTGATCTGTCCACTGAGAAAGACTGGGAACAACAACATCCTGAAGCAAGGAGTCTTCTTAGCACTGAGATCTTTGATTCTGAGTGCTAAGAAGCCTGGAAGAGACCATCTTAACCAAGTAAATCAAGGAATCAGAACTAACATCACAATTAATGCACCAAATTGAAATTGCATACCCCTGATAAAATGCAATGGGAGTATATTCCTGCCAAAGTGCACAACTTGAATCTAGACATGACAAAACATCAAACAAACTCAGATCAAGGGACAGTCTACAACATACCTGGCCTGTTACCATCAAAAATGGTCATACATGTCGAGGAAAGACTGAGAAAATGTTCCAGACTAAAGGAAACGAAAGAGAAGTGAAAACCAAAAGCAGGGTGTGATCCTGAGTTGGATTATTTTGCAAGGACATTTTGGGGGCCATTGGTGAAATGTGAATGTGCTCTGGGGTTAGATTGTAGTAACATATCGTCATCAGCATCCTGGCTGTGATGGTTGTGTTGTGCTTATTTAAGAGAATGTTGTTGTTTGTAGGAAATATGCACAGTAAGGTCCTTGTGTGGGTAAAAGGGCATGTTGCTGGCAACATGCTCTTAAATAGCTCAGGGCAAGAAGTGTTCTTTGCACTAGTCTTGCAATTCTTCAAGTTTGAAGTTATTTCAAGATAAAAAGAAGGGGAAAATCTTACTTTAACCACTGATCCAATAGAGGGGGGAAAGGCAACATAAAGCTGCACAGGTACAACTCAAGTTTACAATTTTAGGTGCCTGTGTGCATACTTCGCTACAAAATAATTGGCAACTTCTAGAAATAACGATTTGATGTATTTCTAGAAAGAAAGGAGTAATTGGCATGGAAAGCCAATCTATGGTTACCCATAGTAGTAGTCCTTATTACCCATTCTAGCATGATTCCAAATACCTGTGGCACACCACTGCTGCTATACTGATTCAATGAATTCTCTTTTTTTTTTTTTTTTTAAATTTTTTTTTTCAACGTTTTTTATTTATTTTTGGGACAGAGAGAGACAGAGCATGAATGGGGGAGGGGCAGAGAGAGAGGGAGACACAGAATCTGAAGCAGGCTCCAGGCTCTGAGCCATCAGCCCAGAGCCCGACGCGGGGCTCGAACTCACGGACCGCGAGATCGTGACCTGGCTGAAGTCGGACGCTTAACCGACTGCGCCACCCAGGCGCCCCTGATTCAATGAATTCTCTATGTCCTGGAGAATGGCACCTTAATCTTTGCAGAGTATTGCCTCTGCCTTCAGCAGACTGCCCCAACACTCTATTGGACAAGCGTCTCCTCGCATCAGGTACAGCACAGGACATGAGCATAAATACCATGGCCGTGGGCCTATTCCACAACACTTTTGCTGCAAAGTGGGCCCCCGACCTGATACAGTTCTGTGGGATTCTATGATAATGGATCAAATATTTCATAAGCCCTCAGTGAGTGGTGCTGGCCAAGACCTTGTGGGGAGGACAGGCAAACCCATACCTGGAATATGTCTGTTCCTGTGACAATGAACTGTTGACACTTCTGGGATGGGAGGGATCCACTGTGCTCTGGGCCTGCTTCAGGCAGCACTCAAAGCTGTCAGCTTCTCCCACTGTAGACTGGAGCAGTATCCCTAGGTGTACAATATGTTCACTCTGGAACCCACCAGGTGGTGTGCTTCTTTCTTTGTGGTAGATGTAAGATGGCAATAATTTGTCCTTTAAATTGGAAGGGAGTCATCATGCCCTGATGACTGGACTCATCAAAATTTTATGCATGTAGAAGGCCCTGAATTTCACAGAGCTCCCTCCGGAGAGTATGTATCTTACTAAGGCCTCCAGTGTATTGTCCACTCTTGTTCATCTGGCCCATGAATGTGATGCCATCGATGTGGTGTATCAATGTGGTACTCTGCAGTATGTCCAGATATCTGAACCTCTTCAGACTATATTATGACATAGCATAGGAGACATAACCTGGGGGGGAGCTTGAAGTGTATATTGTTGTCCGTTCAATGTAAATGCAAGTTTTGTCTGCCCTTTTTATCTGATTGGGATTTGCCAAATCAATGGTTGCATAGCACGCACCTGAGGCCAGAGCAATTGCTCTAGCTAATATGCCACATCAGGCACAGCAGCTGCAGTCAGGGCTACGGTACCTGGTTGAACTCATCGGAGTCTACAGTCACCATCCAGGGTTCTGGGTTCTGCAGGGGTGAGAATCATGAATTAAACAGAGACGTGATGGAAACCAGCATCCCTGCATCCTTTCTATCCTTAAGGATGGAACTAATCTCTGTTATCCTTATGCCCAGCACTCTTTTTTGTTGACCCCCAGGAACAAACCAACCCCTATTATATACTCAGGCACTGGGAAATGACCACTGAGTGCGTCCAAGAACCCAGTGGACCCACTGTAAGCCAAACCTAAGACAGGATTCTGCTTATTACCTGGCTCCATGTGCCTCCCCAGCTGTAACTGGGAGCAGGCAGCTGCTACTTCAGGTATTCAGTATCAATGTCAACACACACCCTGTCTTAAACAGACCTTGATATGTCAGGGTATTCTTCCTTTCACAGTGCAGTTGCCCAGGTAAATGGCCATAGATCTCTTTGGGAGAGGGCTGGGGGAATCATTAGCATATATTCTTGCTATAGTGTTGAGGGTCCTTCCTCCTACGGACCCAGCCACTTCTTCAGTCATGGTTTGAAAATTGCCTCAAGTCTGGACTCTGGGAAGGGATTGTGACTTTTGAGGGGAGCTAGTGCCTTCTGTCTTCCAGTCACCTACACAATTTTTTCTGCTGGTCAAGCTAAGTAGTACCCATGACAGTTACCCATCTATTTTGCCTCTAGGGATGCTTTGCTCTATTAACCATCTCCATAACTCCCTGCGGGCCAAGTCCCCCTCGCTGCCACTCCAGGTTTACCAGCCATTATGATAATTGTCATTCCCTCGCTTCTGGAAGTTAAGCACTGCCACTTGGCCTTTGTTGTTTCAGGGTCCAGTTGTCCCCATTGCTGTCAGTGAGTCAAATTCTGTAACAGTCTCTTCCATCGTCAGCCCTGGTCTTTGGAGGAGAGCCATGATTTAACCTTTTTAGAGATTCTGGTGGTCTCTCACCAGTAGATTTTTATGGTCTTGAAAAAGTGTGTCTTTTGGTTCTTTCCATGGATCATAATTGTCTGGTGGGCCTTCTGGTTATCCTTAGTCTATTCTGGCATACCCACTTCCCTGAGTGTTGTAATCACACTGCATCATCTTCCACAGCAATTCTGATTCTTAAGCTCTTTAGCATGGATCATCACTTTTTCCAGGCTTTTTCCACCCTGGTGGTGAGTTTGCACCATCTTCTGGTTCTTGCCAGGATATTGAATTGTGTAACTCAAGAGAGGGATCTCAAATTTATTCCTGGGTTGCAATATTTGCAAATCAATCAATGTGTTACATCGCATTAATAAAAAATGATAACAACCATATGATCATTTCAATAGATGCAGAGAAAGAATTTGACAAAGTACAACATCCATTCATGGTAAAAACTCTCAACAACGTAGGTTTAAAAGGAACATATCTCAACATGATAAAGGCCATATGTGAAAAGCCCACAGCTAATATCATCCTAAATGAGGAAAAAAACTGACAGCTTTTCCTCTACGGTTAGGAACAAGACAGAGATGTCCACTGTCACCAATTTTATTCAACATAGTCCTAGCCACAGCAATCAGACAATGACAAAAAAAAAAAGGCATCCAAATTGACAAGGAAGAAGTAAAACTTTTACTATTTGCAGATGACGTGATACTATGTACAGAAAACCCGAAAGACTCCACCGAAAAACTGCTAGAACTGATAAACGAATTCAGTAAAGTTGCAGGAGACAAAACCAACATACAGAAATCTGTTCCATCTTATACACCAATAATGAAGCAGTAAAAAGAGAAATTAAGGAATCAATCCCTTTTACAATTACACCAAAAGTAATAAGATACCTAGAAATAAACCCAAGAGGTATTAATAAACCTAAGAAAGACCTGTACTTTGAAAACTATAAAACACTGATGAAAGAAATTGAAGATGACACAAATAAAGGAAAGAGATTCCATGCTCATTGATTGGAAGAGCAAATATTGTTAAAATGTCTATACTACCCAGAGCAATCTACACATTTAATGCAATCCCTATCAAAATACCAACAGCCTTTTTCACAGAGCTAGAACAAACAATCCTAAAATTTGTATGGAACCACAAAAGACCCCAAATAGCCAAAGCAATCTTGAAAAAGAGAAGCAAAACTGGAGGCATCACAATTCCAGACTTCAGGTTATATTGCAAAGCCGTAGAACTCAAAACAGTATGGCTCTGGCACAACATAGACATAAAGATCAATGGAACAGATAGAAAACCCAGAAATGAACCCACAACTATATGGTCAATTAATCTTCAGTAAAGGAGGCAAGAATATCGAATGGGAAAGAGACAGTCTCTTCAACAAATGGTGTTGGGAGAACTGGACAGCAACATGCAAAAGAATGAACCTGGACCACTTTCTTACACCATTCACAAACATAAACTCCAAATGGATTAAAGACCTAAATGTGAGACCTGAAACCATAAAAATCCTAGAAGAGAACACAGGCAGTAACTTCTTTGATATTGGCCATAGCAACTTCTTTCTAGATATGGTTCCTGAAGCAAGGGAAACAAAAGCAAAAATAAACTATTGGGACTACATCAGAACAAAAAGTTCCTGCACAGTGAGGAAAACAATCAACAAAACTAAAAGGCAACCTATGGAATGAGAGAAGAGACTTGCAAATGACATATCTGATAAATGGTTCGTATCTGAAATATATAAAGAACTCATAAAACTCAACACCCAAAAAATGAATAATCTAATTAAAAATAGTCAGAAAACATGAATAGACGTTTTTCCAAAGAAGACATCCAGATGACCAACAGATACATGAAAAGATGCTCAATATCACTCATCATCGGAGAAACGCACATCAAAACTAAGAGTTATCACCTCACACCTGTCAGAATGGCTAGAATCAATAAAGAAACAACAGGTGTTGGCAAGAACGTGGAGAAAAAAGAACACTTTTGCACTGTTGGCAGGAATGCAAACTGGTGCAGCCACTGTAGGAGACAGTATGGAGTTCCTCAGAAAGTTAAAAACAGGGGCACCTGGGTGGCTCAGTTGGTTAAGCATCCAACTTCGTCTCAGGTCATGATTTCATAGTCCGTGAGTTTGAGCCCCACATCAGGCTCTGTGCTGATAGCTCGGAACCTGGAGCCTGCTTCAAATTCGTTTCCCTCTCTCTGACCTTCGCCTATTCATGCTCTGTCTCTGTCTGTCTCAAAAATAAATAAACATTAAAAACAATTTTTTTTAAGGAAGTTAAAAACAGGGGCACCTGGGTGGCTCAGTTGGTTAAGCATCTGACTCTGGATCTCAGCTCAGGTCTTGATTTCAAGGTTGTGCAAGCCCTGGGTTGGCCTCCATGCTGAGTGTGGAGCCTACTTAAAAAAAAAAAAAGAAAGAAAGTTAAAAATAGAACTACCCTATTATCCAGCAATTGCACTACTAGGTATTTATCCAAAGAATATAAAAATACTAATTCAAAGGAATACATGCATCCCGATGTTTATAGCAGCATTATCTACAATAGCCAAATTATGAAGACAGTCCAAGTATCCCTCTATTGATGAAGGGGATAAAAAAGATGTAGTATATACATATAGTAGTTATATATATATATATATATATATATATATATGTGTGTGTGTGTGTGTAGTATATATATAGTATATATATGTAGTATATATATACACACACACACACACACACACACACATACATACACAATGGAACATTACTCAGCCACAAAAAAGAAGGAAATCTTGCCATTTGCAATGACCTGGATGGAGCCAGAGAGTATAGTGCTAAGCGAAGTAAGCCAGTCAGAGAAAGACAGATACCATATGATTTCACTCGTATGTGGAATTTAAGAAAGAAATGAGCAAAGGGAAAAAGAGAGAGAGAAACCAAGAAACAGACTCTATAGAGACTATAGAGAAACTATAGAGAACTGAGGGTTACTGGAAGGGAGGTGGGTGGAGAGATAGTTTAAATGGGTGATGGGGATTAAAGAGTGCACTTGTGATGAGCACCAGGTGGTGTATGGAAGTGTTGAATCACTATATCGTACACCTGAAACTAATATTACACTGTATGTTACCTAACTGGAATTTAAATTAAAAATTTCCCCAAAAAATTAAGTAGTTGATCCAAAATTGGGTACATATGAAAACAAAGCGGGGTGGGGGGGAGAAAAAGAGAGAGAGAAATCCCAAGTCAATAAACCCTTCCTTTCCTGATTTTATGTTCCTTCCCCCTCCAACAAGCACCCTCAGAATCCCGTTCCACATATATCCCCTCTGGCTCCTCCAGTTCATACTGGCTAGGCCTTGCCGCTCCTATGGGCAGAGTCCCTTTCCTCTCTTATCAGGCCCAACACTGGAATGCTGGGTTATGCTGCAGCTAACCTGGTATAGGCCTAGTGGCTAGGAGGAGAAGTGGGCGTAGATCCTGAAGGGGTACCTGTTGCTTTATGAGGGAGAGCTGCCTGCACTGCCTCCCAGCGGAGAGGGAGTGCTGGCTCTCACTAGGGAAGGGTGGGCTACTTCTGCAGGCTCAGAAGATTCAGAGGAATTTGTGGAGTTAAAATCTTCAGAAGCATCCACCCAGATATCTCCATTCCATGTGTCAGAATCTCAGGTTTTTCCAACTAGGACCCTGACTTTAGCCTAAGAGATCTGCCTTATTTGGCGATTTAACTGCCTTTGAAATCAGTCACTCAAACTATTGAGTCCTGGGCTTAGTCCTCAACTTCCCTGCTCTTCCACTGCAGGAGATGTGGGCTTTGTTCTATGGGCCAAAAGGGCCCTTTGGGTTTCATACCCGACTTTTCCTGGCTAACTGTTCACTATCCTGCGGCACGTCCATGGCACTTAGCAATAGCCATCCAATTCCATCATCCTTACGGCTACTATTTCCTCCGTACATCTCAAGCATCTGCTACCTTGTGCCCTCTAGAGCATTCCATTCTATTCGTTCACTCTCCCAATTCACCACTGGGTGTGCTCCACCTACTTCCAGTAACGGGGTCCTCTTTGTAAGATGGGTGGTGACCCAGTTCCAAAACCCATCTTCTCTAAACCCACTTTCTCGTCCGCTTCTGATACCAACTGTCGGAAGGTCAGGTTCTCAAGAGTTGAGGCTGAGTTGGAGTTTGGGATGTAAAATGCTTGTTAGAGATCCACAGCTATGAAAGGAGGGGAACAAAAGCAGGATTGGGCTGAAGGAAGTCTGTGCTGTGGAGTCACCAAAGTGTCAGCTAAATAGCAGTTAACCCTGGAGTGAGAAGTCCCATCAGCGTCAAGTCTAAATGGCTAGACCTTTATACCCCTGCTGTGTTCAGTCACCAGATGCAGCCTGCACCAGGAAGGGCATGACCTTAGACAAGACAGCCCCCTGCAGGCTCTGAAGGAACGGACACTGGAAACTGTCCGCTAACCACTATCCTTGCAGCTGGGCAGCTGGCCCTTCCTTGAAACGGGATCTGGGCAATACATCGCCATGTATCCCACAGTAACATGAAAGTACATAGGTCCTGCGTGTACAGCTTGGTGAACTCACCCAGGTACAATCAGCCAGCTCAAGAAACAGAATTTGCCCGAACCCCAAAAAAGACATTTATCCCTCTTAGTGTTTCTCCCTCAAGGTAACTATCTTTCTTCCATCACCATAGACTCATTTACCCGTGAGGTTTTTTTTTTTAACTGTGGTCAAATACACATCACATAAAGTTTACCATTTCAACTACTTTTTAATGTTTATTTCTTTATTTGAAAGAGAGAGAGAGCGAGAGAGAACGCAAGCAGGGGAGGGGGAGAGAGAGAATCCCAAGCAGCTTTTGCACTGTCAGCCCAGAGCCCGACTGGGGGTTCAATCTCACAAGCTGCGAGACCATGACCTGAGCCAAAATCAAGAGTTGGTCACTTAACCAACCGAGCCACCCAGGCGTCCCTTAAATATTTTTAAGGGCACAATTCAGTAGTGTTAAATATATTCGCATTGCTGTGCAACCAATCTCCAGAACTCTTTTCTTCTTGCAAAACTGACCGTCTATCTATATGTGTATGTACCCATTAAACAACTTCCTGTTCTTTCCTTTTCTCACGCCCTGGCAGCCACCATTCTACTTTCTGTTTCTGTAATTTTGACCACTCTAGATACCTCATATAAATAGGATCATACAGTATTTGTCTATTTGTGCCTGGTTCGTTTTACTCAGCATAATGTCCTCAAGTTTCGATGTTTTAGCATATGTCAAATCTCCATCCTTTTAAAGGCTGAATGATATTCCGTTGTATGGGTATCCATTCATCCATCAACAGACACTTAGGTTACTTTCACCTTTTGACTACTGTGAATAATACTGCTATGAATGAGTGTACTCCTTTACCTGCTTTTGAACTTTATACAAGATCATGGGTATTCTTTTGTGGTAAGTTTCTTTCCTCCAATATTAATGTTTGTGAAATTCATCCATCTTATTGCATATAACAATATTCTTTCTCATTGATGTATATTATTCCATTATATGATCACACCCTAATTCGCTCATCGATTCACCCATTGATGGATATTGAGATGGTTCCCAGGCTTTAGGATTTATTTATGAATAGTACTACTATGCATATTCTTGCTCATGTCTTCTAGTAATACACATGTATGCATTTCTGAGGGTATATACCTAGGAGTTAAACTGCTGAGTCATAGGTTATATATGTTCAGTGTTAACTACATTCTGCCTCATAGTTGTCCAGTGGGCTGAACTAATCTCCCCTCTCAGGAGCACTGAATGAGAATTCCAGTTATTTCACATCCTTAGCAGCACTTGCTCTCATTGTAATTTTAGCCATTCTCATTAGTATAAAGTATAGCTCATTGTGGTTTTAATTTGTCTTTCCTGATGACTAATGAGGTTGAAACACTTTTCACGTTTATCAGTCAATTGCATATCCTCGTTTGTGAAGTGCTTGTTCATGTCTTTTACCCTTTTCTTAACTGAGTTGTCTTTTTTCTCACCGATTTTTAGCTTCGTAGGATTTGTATATATTTGCCAAAACGTGTTTAATTCTCCATTGCAGATGGCGCGGTCTTGTTCCAGAACCTCAGGGATCTCTCTGGAGCTTGTCACAAATTATGCACACCATCTTCTCCCATCTCCCACCACTCTGTGTGTGTGTTCTTGATAAGTGCCTATTGTTGGATATCGCAAATATATTCTCCCTCTTTGTGGCTTACCTTTTTGCTCTCTTCATGGTGTCTTTGATGAACAGTGGTTCTTCATCTTAATAAGTTTGAATTATCAATCTTTTTCCTTATGGTTAGTACTTTTTGTGTTCCACTTACCAGTTATTTTTTTAAGTTTATTTTTATTTATTTTGGAGAATGAGAGAGAGCAAGTGGGGGAGGGGCAAAGAGAGAGGAAGAGAGAGAATCCCAAGCAGGGTCAGCCATGTCAGTGCACAGCCTGATGTGGGGCTCCATCCCACCAACCGTGAGATCACGACCTGAGCCAAAATCAAGAGTCGGATGCTTGGGGCACCTGGGTAGCTCAGTTGGTTACGCATCAGCTCAGGTCGTAATCTCATGGTTCATGAGTTTGAGCCCCGCATTGAGCCCTGCTGACAGTATGGAGCCTGCTTGGGATTCTCTGTCTCCCTCTCTCTCTGCCCCTCCCTCGCTCGCTCACTCTCTCTCTCTCTCAAAACAAATAAATAAACATTAAAAAAAAAAGTCAGTGGCTTAGCCAACTGAACCACCCAGGCACCCCTAATTATTTTAAACTATGCGTAAGAATAAATATGTACCTATTGAAATAAGAATCTCCTTTTGTGGCCTGCCTAAGGTTATGTTGTGTGACACCAGTCGTCCTCAGCGGCCCACTGGATGAAACCCAGATTGGCTAGCATGAATCACATTATCCCAGCCCTGGCCAGGCTTCCCAGGCTCCTCTCAGTGCTCCTTTCTCTGCACTTCCCCCTTCAGCTATTTGCTAACCAACCACCCTGCACTTGTATCAGCAATTCTGGAAATGATGTGTCAGGAACTGTAGCAAACGCTCTTTCTCTTTCCCAACAGGACACTGACTTTTTATTTATTTATCGTATTTTTAAAGTAATCTCTACACCCAATGTGGGGCTCAAACTCACAACCCCGAGACCAAGAGTTTCATGCTCCACTGCCTGAGCCAGCCAGCAACCCCCCCCACCAATATGCTGATTTTGTTCAGGCATCCACCCTCCTCCAGGTGGCCCTGTGCATCAGGGGCCCTGAGCTACAGGAGGGGGCATCCCGATTGCATAATCCAATCATGGCTCTACATTCCCCCTGCTATGGACAATGGGACCCGATTCTGGTTAAGGAAATGTGCACAGCTCCTGGGAAAGTCATCTTTGCTCCTGTCAAAGAGAACAGGAAGAGGTGCCTTATTTCTTACTTTGGAAGTTATGGGGACTCAGAGCAAGTTCCACGGGCCTTTGATGATATTGGGCACCTGTGACCAGCATGTGCCTGAAGAACAAGCTTCTGCCAGTCTGCATTTCCTTCTGATTTAAGCCAGTTTGCATCAGGGTTTCAGTCCTTTCAACAGAAAGCACCCTGCAACATTGAGTGAATGTGGACATCCTTGGTGGATTGTGATGTGCAGGGCCAGCTTCACTGGTGTGTGACTAGCTGTCACACGAGGCCTCGTGCTTGGTAGTCCCCCTCCCCCCCCCAACCCCGCTTGGTTTACTGTTCTGTTGTTACTGTTCTGAAATTCTTAATAACTTATGATCAAGGGGTCCTGCATTTTCATTTTGTGCTAGGCCCCCCAAATCGTGTAGCTGGTCCTAGCGATGCCTTGCCTGTAAAACCCACCAGCTTCACTGTAAAATGAAGAGGTTGAACCCTCATCAGCTCATCCTTCTGGATACTCTCCAGCACTGTTAAGAATTCAGCTTTCCCCCAACCCATTTTGGTGAGTAATGACTTTTCAGCACCCCCAAAGTGTCCCGTACAGGCAAAATCCAAGCCCCCTGGCCTAGCACTCACCATCTGATTCGGTAAGTTGTTCATGTCTCTGTTTCTTTTTAAAAAAAATTTTTTTTAATGTTTATTTACTTTTTGAGAGTGAGAGAGACAGAGCACGAGTGGGGGAGGAGCGGAGAGAGAGGGAGACAGAGAATCCGAAGCAGGGTCCAGGCTCTGAGCTGTCAGCATAGAGCCTGACACAGGGCTCAAACTCAGGAGCCATAAGATCATGACCTGAGCCAAAGTCAGATGCTTAACCGACTGAGCCACCCAGGTGCCCCATGTGTCACTAGTTCATCCTCAACTTCCATTACTCTCCAATGGGAATCATCTACTTCAGTCAAAATGAAAACAACAGAGGGTGCCTGGCTGGCTCAGTCAGAGGATCGTGTGACTCTTGATCTCAGGTCGTGAGTTTGAGCCCCATGTTGGGTGTAGAGATTACTAAAAAATAAATAAATAAATAAATAAATAAATAAATAAATAAATAAAACTTTTAAAAAAAGGAAAACAACAACAATAATGAAAACAAGGCATGTGATAGTGGTTTACAGACTACATTAACACATATTGTAACATTTGGTCCTTGCAATAATTCTGTGAAACATAATTTTAAAATTACCCTGTACCTTCATTCTATTACAACTAGAATCTGCTGATCAGCTTATGTGTAGTGCAAAAGTCCTCAAATTTAATTAGTATAGTTAGTTACTAGTCACTTTTTTTTAACTTTAAAAAAAATTTTGGGCGCGCCTGTGTGGCTCAGTCGGTTAAGCGACCATCTTCAGCTAAGATCATGATCTCACGGTTCACCAGTTCGAGCCCCGTGTCGGGCTCTGCGCTGACAGCTCAGAACCTAGAGCTTCAGATTCTGTGTCTCCCTCTCTCTCTGCCCCTTCCTCTGCTCATGCTCTGTCTGTCTGTCTCTCTTTCTCTCGAAAATAAATAAAAAACATTTTAAAAATTTATTTTTGAGAGAGAGAGAGAGCACACACTCGAGTGGGAGAGAGGGAAAGAGGGAGAGAGAGACAGAAAGAGAGAAAGAAAGAGAGAATCCCAAGCAGGCTCCATCCCAGCACTGAGCCCACCACAGGGCTCAATCCCACGACTCTGGGATCATGACCTGAGCTGAAATATAGAGTCAGATGTTCACTGAGCCACCCAGACACCCCAGTTACTCATCACTTTTAATGACTTTTTATTTTGAGAGAATTTCAGACTTATAGAATGGTTTCGTGAAGACTACAAAGACCTACCATATACCTTTTATTCAGATTCCCAAAATATCAACATTTTATCACATTTGCTTTATCATTCTTCATATATATATATATATATATATATATATATATATATATACTCATACACATATATATTCATTTAGGGGTAAAAAGGCTATCTGTAGTTTACTCTCAAATGGTCAAATGGTTCAGGAAATAATTATATAATTACATATATTATTAGTTATATTTTTGTATGTTTAAAGCTATATATATATTATACATTAGTATGTTAATATATAAAAATGTATTCGTTTCATTATCTATATGTTTCCTGAACCATCTGAGAGTAAATCGCAGGCATGATGCCTTTTTACCCCTAAATACTTGAATATTTCCTGAAACAAGGTCATTCTTGGCATAACAATAGAGCAATCATAAAATTCAAAACCTAACATTGATACAATAATATCATCTAACCTACAGATCTTATTCAGATATTATCAGTTGTCTCAGTGATGTCCTTTAGAGCAAAGAGGGAACAAAGGATTTTTCTGGTTCAGGACGCGATCCAGGATTCCATGTTGTGTTTAATCGACAAATCTCTTCAGTTTCCCTCAATCTAGAATAACTCCTCCGTCTCTCTTTGCCTGCCGTTAGCTTGTCACTTGCAGAATACAGGCCAGATATTTTGGACAAAAATCATTCCATTAGGTTTTTTTCCTCGTGATTAAGTTCAGGCTATTCATTTTTGGCAGGAATACCACACACAAAAAAATGATGCTGTGTTCTTCTCAGTTAATCAGGAGGCATATGATGTCTATTTGTCCTATTACTGGTGGTGTTAATTACCTCTGATCCCTTGGTTAAGATGGTCAGGTTTCCCACCGTAAAGTTATTATCATTCCATTTGTAATTAATTAATAAGTATCATGTGAGGAGGTATTTTTATCCTTTGTCCTATCCCTCATAAAGCTTTCACCCATTAATTTTAGTATCCATTGATGCTAAAGTTTCTAATTCTATTTTTGTAGGATTTTATTTTTAAATGGTCACACCCCACACAGGGTTCAAACCCACAATCCCGAGATCGGGAGTCACATGCTGCACCAGCTAAGTCCCAGTCACCAACCAGGCGCCCCGAGTTCCTAATTCTTTTAACGGGAAAAGTATCCATGACCCAATGGTTCAAAAGCTCCAAATAGCATATGAACATCATGAACAGTACAGTGAAAAGTAAGTCTTCTGAGATCAGATTTCAAATTTAATATGTGGCGACAACATGATTTAGTTTATCCTGGTAAAAATTTTCTTAAAATGTCCCTCGTGGATTAAAAATACGTATTTATGCATCATTTTATTGCCTGTAAGTCGGTATATTATGAAATATTCTATATCTCCCTCTTCTTACCTAACAACATCTTTGAGATTTTTCTACATCAGAATCTATAGCTCACTCTTTTGACGAGTTAGGGAGTGCTCTTTTCTGTGAATGTACTTAAATATATTTGCAAGGTCCCTTTCTTCAATTTAAATTTCTGAAATAGTTACTGCATACATATCATTTGAAAGCAGTTCAAAGAGTATACGTGAAAAATTCTCCCTCCCACGGCTTCCCTGAGCCAACACATTTCCCACAAGAGGTAACCAGTATTTCCTGTTCCACATGTATGCTTCCAAAGATACGTCACACATAGGTTGTGTAAATGAAGCTCACGTAAGTCTCCGGTTTGTCTCAGATCCCAAAACAATAAGGTCACATTCAAAGTTAACCTGCAAATCCACCACCACAGGATTTACGGCGGAAGATTGTAGAAAACCAGTTTTTCACTCTCGGTCCCCCCCCCCCCCCCACCTCCACCCTATAAAAGATGTTGGAGAGAGTGAATCAAATAGCAGATTCAAGGTCTTTAGAGAAAGCTGTTGGGGTCCTGACTCACCGCCACACCCCTAACCTCATCATAAGGAACACGTGCCCATCACCTCACACTAATGGAAGGAGTTTTGCTGGAAGCACCCGGCAATATATCATATGTGTGTTCCTTCCAATCTGAGAGACACAGTGGCCAGTGTCTGAGTTATGCCTGGAGTATGTGAAAGGTGAAGGGCTGACTCAGGCATCCTGTGGGGTAGAGATGAGACTATGGTTGGGGGTGACCCAACAATGGGTCAAATGAACATGTTTTGTCTAGTGTAGATATGGTGGCTACATGCAAGGGGTCCAGAGATGCACTGTCTTGGATCCTGTTCAAAAAATGCTGCCCAGAGGGGCGCCCGGGTGGCTCAGTCGGTTGAGCGTCCGACTTCGGCTCAGGTCGTGATCTCGCGGTTCCTGAGTTCGAGCCCCGTGTTGGGCTCTGTGCTGACAGCTCGGAGCCTGGAGCCTGCTTCGGCTTCTGTGTCTCCCTCTCTGCTCCTCCCCCACTCATGCTCTGTCTCTCTCTGTCTCAGAAATAAATAAACATTTAAAACAAAAAACAACGCTGCCCAGAGAAGTGACTGGATCTCAGCGGGAGGAAGGTGGAGACACATCACCGGAGGCCCAGAGCCTTGAGAAATAATTAAACAAACACCTGTAAAAGCAATACACTCATCTCCATGAGAGAAACTGCAGAGGTGAGATCCCCATTGATGGAATGAGGGAGCTCTCAAGAACTACGGAATACAGTCCCTTCCCCAGAAAGAGCAACCTTAAGTGTCTGCGAACTCCAGAGAATGCCGATGCCACTCGAGACAACGCTAGTCAAAGACAAACTTGACTGTCTGGCCTATTACTTCCTCCACATGCTCCAACTTCAATAGACCTTATGGTTGTGCAAGTTCAAAGGGGTACGAACCGGGGGGCCGCAATCCAGCCTGCTTTCCGTGCTCCAAACCATACGCCCTGGCAGGGGGCGTGTCTTCGGGGAGGAAGAATTGCCTTTTTCTTCTTTACGCAGAGGCACGGTACTCTCCCCACAGGGTTGCACCCATCCACAAGGGGAACCACTTTCTGATCTGCACCGAGACCACACTTGAACCGGCAGCCACCCAGCTTGGAGGGCTCAGAGGCAATTGCTAGGGAGACGAAGAAGGGGATGGAAGCATTGACTGAGGAAGGACTGGTCACACAGTCCTTTTCCATGGGAGGCGACCCACCTCACAGAGGCCCAAGCTGGAAGGGAGGGAGAGGCCTCAGTTTTAAATCGTCTTTTAGAAAAATGTATTTATTTATTTTGAGAGAGAGAGAGAGCATGCACATGATGTGGGGAGGGACAGAGAGAGAGGAGAGAGAGAGAATCCCAAGCAGGCTCTGCACTGTCAGCACACGGAGCCCGATGCAGGGCTGGATCCCACCAACTGTGAGATCATGACCTGAGCCGAACCCAAGAGTCAGATGCTCAACTGAGTGAGCCACCCAGGCGCCCCCAAATCAGTTTTTGAGTGATGACTATCACAGGGAGCTTGGCATTTTTCTTGCTTAACTGATGCTGTTTGGGAGGACTTGTGACACGTAAGAGTGACCAGCAAAGTTGAGGGACCTGACCAAGAGTTTATCAAAAGGGACAGTAGAAAACTAGAACCCCAGGGAATAGATTAAAGGGCCGGTGGAAAAGTTGCACCCTGTAGTGGAGACCTCTAGCTCCTTACCAGTACACATTATCTCCTTCGGGCACAAAGCGAGGCGATACCTCCCAGGGTCCCTTGCAATCAGGTAGACTCTTTAGACGAAATTCTCTCCAATGGAATGTGGACAGGTGAGGGTTAATCTGATGGGCACCACCTCCAGCACTGGCTTAGCAACAACCCCTTCCGACTCCCTGCCATGAAACTCTTTTCTTTCCTCTTCTGCTAACTGGATACAGATGGTGACAAGGACACCAAGGGTGATGGACAGAAGGACCTTGGGTCTGTATAAAATACTTACTAATTACAAAGGGACAAAGAATGACTTCACAGTGGAGAGAACTGGCAGACAACCACCTTAGCCAAGTGGTCAAAGTTAACATCGCCATACTCTGTGTCTGCTGATATAATGCACTGAAAACCAACAACACCACCTCTGCGGTGTTCCTTCCAGAAATGCATATCCTCACATCTGATCAGGCAAACCCAAACTGAGGACAATGAACAAATCAATGGGCCTGTACTCTTCAAAAATGTCGAAGTCATCAAAGACAAAGACTGTAGATTAATTATTTAAAGGGAAATAAAGAGACTTGACGATTTTATTTTATTTTATTTTAATTTTTTTTCAACGTTTATTTATTTTGGGGACAGAGAGAGACAGAGCATGAACGGGCGAGGAGCAGAGAGAGAGGGAGACACAGAATCGGAAACAGGCTCCAGGCTCTGAGCCATCAGCCCAGAGCCCGACGCGGGGCTCGAACTCACGGACCGCGAGATCGTGACCTGGCTGAAGTCGGACGCTTAACCGACTGCGCCACCCAGGCGCCCCGAGACTTGACGATTTTAAATGCAATGTTTGACCCTGAACCAGAAAAACAAGTTTTTTGTTTTATTTGGTTATAAAGCCTATTTGGGGGATATTTAGAAAACTAGGAGTATGATCTGTAAGTTAGATAACAGTATGGCGTCAAAGTTAATTTCCAGATTTTGGGAATCATACAATGGTTATGTAGGAGAATGTACTTGTATTTATGAAACACACACCAAAATATTTAGGCATAAAGGGATGTTGTGTCTGCAAATTACTCTCAAATGGCTCATAGAATATAGTAATAATATGCATACAGAGAGGGAAAGACTGGTAAGGCAAATGTGGGGAAATGTTAACCTTTGCAGAGCCTGGGGCAGAGTATATGGAAACTCTTTGTACTAATTTTGCAGCTTTTTTATAAGTCTGAAATTATCACCAAATAGCTTTTTAAAGTTTTTTTAAGTTTATTTATTTTGAAAGAGAGAGGTTGGGGGAGAGAGGGGGGGTGGGAAGGGCAGAAAGAAAGGGCTCTGTCGGGGCAGAGCCCTACTTGGGGCTTGAACTCGCAAACCATGAGACCATGACCTGAGTCAGAATCAATCAAAAGTTGGACGCGTAACTGACTGGGCCACCCAGACACCAAATAACTTTAAATTATATAAACCTGAACACCTAGAATGGAAAATTATGGCCTCTAGGATAGAGAACAAAAGCATGGAAAGCGGGGCATGTCAGTGAGCGGTTCTCGGGTAGAGGCTTAGCACTTCATACAGTCATCAGCTTGCTGCAGGGTTCTTGTGTTCAGTAGCAACTTCTAAGGGTCATCTGCTTTCTGGCAGCTCTCTAGGAACTTGAGTTTAAAATTTCCAGTAAGTGCAATTTTCTGATTTTTACTGCTGTATAACAGATAATGTCATCTTAGCTGAGTAACATGAATCCAAAGATCAATCCTTTGGAGTTTGACTGCTGTGATAAGGCCCTCTTTTCAAGCAAGGTTTAAGTTTCTCGGATTTTTCCAAAACGCCCAATCACCTGGTCTAGTAAGGGCATTTAGAAGAGGGTCAGTGGCTGGCAAGGGCATGTGGCATGTGCCTGTTTACTGATCAGACTAAGTTGATTCGGTTAATCCTTTACAACATGCAGCCAGCTCTGCCTGTCAGAGGTTGGAATCCACTATAGGTAGAGAGATTCCTAGTCACATGGGCCTGCCTACCAGGTACCACTTCGTAGGAAGGCAATCTGTGAGTTCCTGAATGGGAAGGACATGGAGTCTTAAGAACCAAGGACAGTACTTAAGGCCAGGGGAAGTCAAGCGTGTCCACTAATTCAACTCATTGAAGTATCAATATTCCTTTTGTTCTCTCTTCTTGTCTAGCTGATTAAGAGTGATAAGGGCAGTGAGACTTCTACATGAGAGGTGATACTTGACAAAACTCAAGAATAATTGCCCCAGTGAAATATGTTCCTGTGTCATTAAACACCAAGCTGGAATATCTTAAGGAGTGACTGCAAAGTGCAGTCAAAGCGCAGAACTGTGAGCGCTGTGGCTTTTTGACAGGGGCAGGCTTCAACTCACCCAGAAAAGAAACACATGATTACCATAAGTGTCCATAACTCATACAGGGAGGTAATTGGGTGGAGTCTCTTTGGAAATATTCCAAGGATCTCTCAGGGCAGGGTCCCAATATATGCCTCACTTTTATAAGGTTTCCTGGGTTACCTTGTTCACAGGTGAGGCGTGCATTGGCCATGTCTTCTCCTGTCTCAGGTAAGTTTCCCCATCCATGTTTAATATCACGGCCACTCTGTCCCCTCTGTGTTGTCCAGTGTCCATCTGAGGTGTTCTGGTGTTATTGGAGGCTGGCTCCCTGGATCCTGCAACCAACCTTTTTCATGTAAGATGGCATTCTTGAACCTCTCCGTAGGCTCCTCATCCTGTTTTTAAAAGAAATCACCGTGTAAAGACTTCAGTTAGAGCAGCTTGTGAGCATAATGATTTATAAAGCATTTCCTCTAATTTGTGTATGTGTGAGCCTCTACTTAATGGAAGTAATTTCCAAGACGTCAAGAAACTCACTTATTTGGTGTCCATTTTTAACAAGCACACCTGAGGAGGTAAAAAGAAAAAATACTCTCTTTCTTTCCATGGTGTTCTGAAATCATGGGCCGTGAGTCAGAATGTCAGAATGTACTGCTTGTTCCTTGCTGTGTTTAACAAGGTATTGTGAGAGGTAAGCTCAGGCTAGAAGGTCCTGGTTTGCAAGCAGAAGTGAAAAGGAATCGACAGAGCCCAGAAGTAGGGCCTTACGCCCGACCAGCAGGAAAAAAGACAGAAAAGGTTTTGAGAAACAAAGGTCCACGAAGATATTTCAGTTAAACAGAGGAATTTTTCAGCACTAGTGCGAAGAACAGCTTCAAGGCTTTCCTCCCACCTAAGCCTCTCATTTCATATGGCTTCACTGTAACTGCCATTAAGTTGGGAAAGAGGCATGGAGTAAAGAAATAAATGAAAGTTGATACTTCTATCTTGAAAAAAAAATCTCTTGGCCATGATTTCTGGCACAAGAAGCTGCTTAGAAGCAAATAGATCTGAATTTTCTGAGGGAGCTGTCTTGCCAAAAACCCACAAGCCTGGCCTGAATAAGCAAAGCCAGAAAACAACCCTTGGATCTCCAGACTTGCACCAGCAGGAAGCAGACTGTTAAGGCTGTAATGTCCCCAAGGAGGGCATGCTCCCTGCTTCCTATGTAGCCAGGGAGAGCGATGGCTGAGGGCAGAACCAGGGTACAAAGAAAACAAGGACAAGAGAATTTTCCCTAAAGAGAAAAATTGGGTCTAATCTAGGAACTTCTTTCACTGCCAGGAAAGGGAGTCTTCACTATGTACATCTAGCAGGATTCCACGATTGCTCTGCATGTGACTTCGTGTTTCCCATTCTCCCTTTTCCAAATAGTTTTTATTGCAGTTTTCCTGCCCCCTCTGTCACTGTGCAGTGGGGTAGTGATGAAGCGGCAATAACTTGGCTTTTATTTTGCTTTTTTTTTTTAAAGTAGGCTTCACACCCAATGCAGACCCAGCGCGGGGCTTGAACTCATGACCTTGAGATCAAGACCTGAGCCGGGATCAAGAGTTGGATGCCTAACCAACCGAGTCACCCAGGCACCCCCAACAACTTGGTTTTTAGTTCATACGTTGTTAGACCATGAGGAAATTAATCCAGGTCAACTAGAGAAGACTGCAATCCAGATTTTGATATGAATGCCATAATTGGATGGGACTTTCTGTCATCGCCCTTAGGGGAAGGGTGAGTCTATTTGGTGATCAGAAAGACGGACTATAACAGAGACCTCTTGCTGTCTAACAAAAGCCATTATTCTGCAGGCATACGGCTAGACTCTTTCTCACATCCCCTTCCAATATGGGAGTGGCCATATGACAAAGTGTTCTCCAGTGTAACACGAGCGGAAGCAATGAGCACCACTCTGTGACCTAGGGGACGGTAGAGCACAAGATGGAAGGGGCCTAGGGTCCAGAATGATAGCAATGAAGGAGCCACCTCCCTGACCTGAGTATCTGCCCAGGACTGTTAGGGTGAGCAAGAAATAAGCTGTTTTGCTGAGTCATGTTTGGGATGTAGTTGTTGCAGAAGTTTAGTGACCTACCCCATGAGTCATGCTTGTTCAACATAATGACCACACACAGACACCATTTGTAAACACAATTATTAATGGTAACATACTAAACACCCTGTAACGAACCTTGCTTTTTTTCATTTAGTGTCCTGGAAAGCGTTCCATATCAGTACATCAAAGACTTCCTCATTTTTCTCTTTCTTCTTTTTTGCTTTTTGATAGCTCAGGTACAACACTATTTAACCAGTTCCCTGCTGGTAGATATTTGGGCTGTTTCTGATCTTTTGCTAGTGTCACACGCTCAAGTTCTTTCCATTGGTACTCTGCAAACACAAGATACAGATCAGCCTCATGTCCAGCATGATCTAGTTTCACTCTCTGATGCACGACGTTCCTTAGTTTCTTTTCTCCAAATTGCAGAGCTAATTATGTGACAATGTTGATTGTCTGTGGTACACTTATAAACTGTGCATTGAAAAATACACTCTGGGCACCTGGGTGGCTCAGTCGTTTAAGCGTCCAACTCTGGATCTCGGCTCAGGTCTTGATCTCCGGCTTATGAGTTCAAGCCCCCTGTTGGACTCCACACTGGCATGAAGCCAACTTAAAAGAAAGAAAGAAAAAGAAGCTCAAATGGTTACAAGTCAAATACTGACACCGCTGGGAGGAATATGGCATGGTGGTTACCAGCATGAATTATAGTCAGACAGCCCTGGGTTTTAAATCCCAGCTCTGCTCTCTATAACATGTAACTTAACTTCGGGCAAGTTACTTAACTCCTGTGAGCATGTTACCTCACTTGTAAAATGGGGCTTATTATGAGGATTAAGTGAGAAGGTAAGTGAAGTGCTTCGTTTACAATAACTAGCGGTAAATAAATACTGTAGATTTTTTCTTAATACAGCATTTTTCTAATTCCCAAGGAAAGCAAAAATTAAACTTGAATCTAAGGTTAGGACATGCATCCTAAGTGTCTTTCTTCTTCTTTTTTTAAAAAAAAAATTATTTATTTATTTATTTATTCAGAGAGAGAGAGAGAGGGATAGAGAGCATGTGAGCACCAGGAGAAGGGCAGAGAGAGAGAGAGAGAGAGAGAGAGAGAGAGAGAGAGAGAGAATCTCAAGCAGGTTCCACGTTCAGCACCGAGTCCAATGCAGGGCTTGATCTCAAGACCGTGAGATCATGACCTGAGCCTAACTCGAGTTGGATGCTTAACTGACTGAGTCACCCAGGCACCCCATTAAGTATCTTTATTCTTCTTTTTTTTGAATGTTTATTTTTGAGAAAGAGAGAGAGTGGGGGAGGGGCATAGAGAGAAGGAGACACAGATCTAAAGCAGGCTCCAGGCTCTGAGCTGTCAGCATGGAGCCCGACGCAGGGCTCAAACCCACAAACTGCGAGATCATGACCTGGGCTGAAGCCAGACACTTAACTGACTAAGCCATCCTGGCACCCCATGAGTATCTTTAGTCTTAAGGTGGGAATCAGTTTTCGAAAGATTAAATCATCATTCGATTTTTTTTTCAAACTGATTTTCTTTTACATACTTTCCTGCAACTTGGTAGTTTCTTTTTACATTCTACCCTGACATCTTCCCATGTCAGTAGAAAGTATTGACTTCATTGTTTTTAGTGGCCATAACCATTTTTTTGATAGCTATTCATTTTTTCATAAGGAGAAAGCCCTCAAATCTTGTGACCACTTATTTGAGTTTTCTATCTAACTATTAGAGTTCAATTACATTGGGTCAAGGCTTATACTGCAGGTTCAGGAAATTCACTTGTTACCATGTCATAATTAACGTTAAAACAAACAACGCAGAGGCCTCATTGCTTTGGGGAGTGAGAAAGAGAATGGTAGAAAATGCATGCAAGTGTAAATGCCATTCTCCTAGCACTTGAATTCCAGAAGTGAAACTGGAGGGCTGAACTGTCCATATTAGGAAATGACTGGTTGCTTGATGGCCAAACAGTTAAGCTAAGTATTTTGCTTTTGGGGGGTGGGTGATATGGAAGAGAATTGGTCGGGAGGATATCAGATCAGTTAGCTTCATAACCGCCCTATTCTCTTTCAGCATAATCTCAGTGGTTAGAAGCATTATAAAATCAAGCTTTCGCTTTAATTGGAGAGACTTGAAAACCCAGCTCATTTTTTAAAGATGACGTTTCTGCATCAGTTTCCCAAATGAGGTTATGTGTTATTGGCTGAAATTGCAGCAGGTTAAAAGCCCAGGTTTGAATCGGGGCACCTGGGTGGCTCAGTCAGTTGAGCGTCCTACCCTTGATTTGGCTTGGGTCATGGTTCCAGGGTCATGGAATTGAGCCCTGTGTTGGGCTCTGAGCTGAGTGTGGAGCCTGCTTGGGATTCTCTCTCCCTCTGCCCCTCTTCCCTCTCCCCCACTTGCTCTTTCTTTCTCTCTCTCTCTCTCTTTCAAAAAAAAAAAAAAAAGACAGGTTTGAATCAAAGCATTCAACATGTGCTTTTGCTATGAAGTCGTAAATGAAGGCCTGGGACACAGACAATCCTTTCAACCTCTCTGGCATTGAATGTATTTCACCCTGATAAAATATCAGGAATCCCCATTATATTATACTCAGTTTTCTTTAGCTAAGAGTCAGGGATAAAAGGGCTGTAAACTGGCAATGGGAACATGGCTGTGTCATGTGCTTTGTGGGGGCAATAAAGACATGATGAGACCCAAACACCTCAAACCTAATAAAACAAGTGCTCTCCACGGTCTGCTTGAGAAACTCCTTTTCTCCACCTATATTTAGGAAACTTCTTTTCCACTGAAGTTTCTCTAGGATACCTTGCATCCTCTGAGCCCGTGTTTCCAAAATACTTACCTCCATAAATTCTCTATACTTACGTCCTGAAATTGACTTTTTTTTTTTTTCAATTCAGAGAGGACAAGAGTCCTGGTCGACCTTAACAATAGGAAAATGCACGTTACTGTTCTTGATAATTCAACATTCAGTGTTGGTGCTTGGAAATAAAGATTATTTTGATGGATGGAAAGCCCCTGGGCATGTGTAGGTGTCTGTGGACACATTTACAGCAACTGGTTGGCTCCATGATTCTCCCAGCCGACCAACTTCAGTTCAGGCGCCCTCTCCTCTTAGACTCGCCAGCACTTGACAGTGTCTGGCTTATCACAGCTCTGTCGGGTGGAGGGCCAGATGGCTCCCACAAAGCCCCGACCAGAGGCACAGACCTGTGACCAGATATCTCGTTCTGGGACGGATGGCTTGAACTGCCTCTTGCAGCCTTTTGCTCTACCAGTCTGTGGGACTGCCGAGGGCTAGAGCCACCAAAGAAATCTGGATGGAGTTTGCAAAGACAGCTTTCAATTAAGTATCAAGGAGAGTGAGATGATCTAATGTTTTCAAAGGTGAGTGAGTCACTTAGGGATTGGCCTTTTTATTTGCTTTAGAGGTCTGACTTGTTCCATTCCCAGGTGAGGGAAAGAACAAGATAGTCAAGGCAGTTTATCAGAATGTTGGCAAAACCCAGAGCCACCAGATTGGAAAGGACTTTTGCAGTGGAAGCAGGTCGAAAGGGAATGTGGCAAGACAGCAGCTACCAGCAGGAGCCCTGATTACTTTGAAGACTGTTCTCAAAGTTCAGCTTTGGGCCTCAGTAATTAGGTGCGGCCAGTCCCCCAGGCTTGACTGGCTTATGGAAGCTGACACATCACGTAACCCAAGTCATCAGACACCAAATAACCATTTTCTGATTCAAACTATAGAACTATAGAAACAGTTCTGTAAAAGAAAAGCCTGAAGAGTCGGCCTGATGGGCATCCCCCCACCTCCCATAGGAAAACCCAGTGGACAATGAAAGCCCCATCAGGCTGCAGAAAACATCACTGGTGCCTCCACCTCCGTGATGAGGTCCCCTCAGGAATGCATGGACTTGATCCACCTCCTTTCACACCCTCTTGGCCAGTCACACTCTTTCTTTACACACGTTAATAACATTTACTCAGCAGAGGCTGTACACGTGCTCATATATAGCTCCTGAGGCTATACCTTGATCTCAGGACAAGAGGAAGCCTTAATCATCTGGTTACATTTTAGTTGTCCATGGCATTAAAGGTACAGTCACTGCAGAACAGTCCCCTCCTGCCTTACTAGTATCATTGTGTCCCCCCCTCTTGTGGGGCCAATGCAAATTGGAAATGTAATCACTGGTAATTTCAATGGGAAAGCATTTTATGTTTCTTGAGTCCCCAGACTGACACCCACTCATGCTAAAATACCAAATCTCATTAAGAGAGACACAATTACGTCAGTCTCATTAATATTGGCTATCAGAAACACAAACTGAAGCCATTCTTCCCTTTACCAGTCATGACTAATTACATTATTATTCTATAATATGACCATTTCTCTGTTGTTTCTTAGTTTTTATGCCCTGTACATTTAAGATTAAATTTCTAACAACATATACATACAAATGATACCCAATATTTATACAATTCAACCTTTATTTAAAAAAAAAAGAGTAATAAAATCAACGAAAACCAGGCAAATGTTATTAGTTTTACCGAATGAGTTGAAATACAACAGACAGGATGCGTAAGATCACCCCTGCTGTAAATAAGCAAAACAATGAGAAATTAGATGGGAGAACATAAGGTAACATAGACTAACTAGGTGATGATGATGCATGATGGCTACCTTCTGCAGGTGCTAAGCAGCTCCAAGAAGTACACCCAAACAAATCCAGCCCAACAGATACAAAGAAATGCCCTGTTATCTTTTACTGCAAAACAAACCACTTCACAACTGATTGCTTTTAACTCTAAAACAATAAACATTATTTTTCACTGGTCTCTGGGTTCACTGGAAGTTTCTCCTGGTCTAGGCCAGCACAGCTGGACTTAGATAGTCTACAATGGCCCAGCTCACATGTCTGGTGGTTGGCAGGTTAGCCGATCCAATGAGCCACACTCGTATGTTTGGCAATTGGTTAGACGTCAGACAAGGTGTTGATCTCGTGTTTCTCATCACCCACCCATCAGGTTAGCCAAGAGTTTTTCACAAGGTGGTGGAGTTCCCAGCACTGAGAGAGCAAACCGCAATCGGAAGCACTTTTTAAGTATCTCCTTGTATCAAAAAAAAAAAAAAAAGAAGAAGAAGAAGAAGAAGAATCTCCTTGTATCAGATTTGCTAATGTCCCATAGAACAAAGCAAGCCTTGAATGAGAGACTAGGGAGAGACTATACCTGTTGATGGGAGAAGCTGAAAAATACCAAGGCTATTCGCTTCAATCTACTATACCTTGGAAGCCAAGATAGAGAGATTGAATGATATTCTTTATAACCAGAATGGATGGTTATCTCAGGGTTGAAACGTATATCTATGGGGAGGAGGACTTTTCTGTTTTAACTACTGAGGTCATCTAGGAAGGCTGCCCTCTTGGGTCTGCTACTACACCTGAGGCGAAGAGATGAAACCAAAGAGGTAGGCAGAGGTTAGGGCTCTGTAGGCCACATGAAGGAATTTCGGTCTTGATCCCAAGAGCAATGGGACCATAGAGCACTTTAAGGAGAGATAAGATCACTTGGGCTGCAGTGAGGACAGTAATTCTAGAAGCTTTTCCAGGAAGGGGAATAGTGAGATAAGCCATTAGTCATAGAATATGGGGTCAAGAGAAAGATTTTTTTTTGTGTTTTGTTTTTTCTGTTTTGTTTTGTTTTGTTTTGTTTTAAGCAAAAGATGTTTGAAACTAGAGCTTGCTTGAATATTGTTAGACGGATCCAGTATTCAAGAGGTTAGAGGGAGAGCCCTGAGAATTTAGAAAGGAAACTCGAGCACACATGCAATCTTTGGCTTTTAAAAAATCATATAATAAAATTGACTGTATTTTTCTATATACAGTTTCTATTTTCTATTGTATAGTTCTGTGGACATTAACACCTTCACATAACTGCCACCACAATCAGGATAGAGGAGTTCCATCTCCCCAAACCCAAACCCTCCTTTTTGCTGTCCCTGTATTATTTTATTTGAGAGAAAGAGAAAGAGAGACAAAGAGAGCTGGAAAGAGGGGAGAGAGAGGGAGAGAATCTTAAGCAGGCCCCATGCTGAGTGTGGAGCCCAACTTGGGGCTTGACCCCACGTCCCTGGGATCATAACCTGAGCCGAAACCAAGAATTGGATGCTCAACCAACTAAGACACCCAGGCACTCTTTGTTGTCCCTTTATAATTACTCCTCCACCTCGAATTCCTGGCAACCACTGACTTATTCTCCACCACTACGTGTTTATCTTTCAAGAGTGTCATTTTGAGACTAGCTTCTTTCATTCAACGTAATGCCTTTATCATTATGTTATAATACCAAGTTGTTGGGTAGATCAACACTTCACCCTTTTTTGTTGCTGAGTAATATAATACCCCATTGGGGTCAGCTTCTGATAGCATTCCCCGGGTCAGTAAATGGTTTCACCATTCTACCAGTTATTGGGCCAAAAACCTTGGCTTCATCCTTGATTCTCTTCTCCAACCTACACGTCCAATCCATCAGTAAATCCTGGTGGCTTTACTTTCAGAATAGACCTGGAATCTGACTACTTACCAGCTTCTTTGCTGTCATCTAGTTCAGGCCACCATCATGCTCTGGAGGACAAGTGCTTCCACTCTTACCCCTCCACCCTCAGTCTACTCTCCACACAACAGCTAGAATGAGCCTTTTAGAGGCTTAAATCTGATCAAGCCACTCTTCTGCTCCACTCGCCAGTGGTTTCAATGTTAACAATCCAAATTTGTCACCATGGCCTAAGGCCCTGCATGATTGGGCCCCTGGCTGCCTCTCAGATCTCTTTTCCTGCTGCTTTCCCCCTCATTAATTGTGTCAGTTATAGGAGTCTCTTTGCCATTCTGTTAGCAAGTCAGGCATGCTCCTGCCTCAGAGCATTTGAATTTTCTGTCTCCTCGGGAACACTCCTTCCCTAGATATCCACAAGTCAATTCCAGTTTCTGCTGATCAGTCCTTCTCTGACTGACATGTAAAATAGCAGCTACAGGGGCGCCTGGGTGGCTCAGTCGGTTAAGCGTCCGACTTCAGCTCAGGTCACGATGATCTCGCGGTTCGTGAGTTCGAGCCCCGCGTCGGGCTCTGGGCTGATGGCTCAGAGCCTGGAGCCTGTTTCCGATTCTGTGTCTCCCTCTCTCTCTGCCCCTCCCCTGTTCATGCTCTGTCTTTCTCTGTCCCAAAAATAAATAAACGTTAAAAAAATTTTTTTAATAAAAAAATAAATAATAAATTTAAAAAAATAGCAGCTACATGACACCACTGTCTAACCCTTAACTCTGCTTTGTTCTTCATATAGCACATATATATTTGTTTTTCTGTCTTTCAACACTAGAAAAATCTTTTAGGACAAGGAATTTTTTTGTTTGCCACTTAACAAGCACCTAGAGGGGTGCCTTGCCCGGCAGAGAGTGGAAGTTCAACGAATATGTATTTTTAAATGTTTATTTATTTTTGAGACAATGCGAGAGACAGAGTGCAAGCAGCGGAGGGGCAGACAGAGGGAGACACAGAATCTGAACCAGGCTCCAGGCTCTGAGCTGTCAGCCCAGAGCCCGAGGCAGGGCTTGAACTCACAAACTGGAGATCATGATCTGAGCCGAAGCAGGACACTTAACCAACGGAGCCACTCAGGTGCCCCCTCAACGAGTATTTTTTATTTAATAAGTCATAGGTGGAAAAGACAGAACGGAAACACCTGTAGATTTCTAGATTTTAGGACATTCTACATTTATTTCATTTTAATTCCAATATAATTAAAATACAGTATTAGGTTTGTTTCAGGTGTACAGTACAGTGATTGAACAATTCCATACATCACCCAGTGCACATCATGACACATGCACTCCTTAATCCTCATCATCTATATCATCCACTCCCCCACCCACCTCTCCTCTGGTAGGCATCAGTTTGTTCTCCATAGTTAAAAGTTTGTTTCTTGGTTTGTCTCTTTTTTTCCCCTTTACTCCTTTGTTTTGTTTCTTAAATTCCACATATGACTGAAATCATGTTGTATGTTTTTCTTTGCTTGACTTATTTCATTTAGCATTATACTCTCTAGTTTCATCTGCGTTGTTGCAAAGGTTTTTTCTTTTTCGTGGCTGAATAATATTCCATCGTGTGTGTGTGTGTGTACACATACCATACCGTATCTTCTTTAGCCATTCATCTATCAATGGACACTTGGCTGTTTTCATAATTTGGCTATTATAAATAATGCTGCAACAAACATAGAGGTGCATGTATCCCTTTTAATGTTTCTGTATTTTGGGGGTATAGGGCATTCTACACTTTGTGACTTATACAGTAAGATAATCAGGGGAAGGTGTATGGGAAGTGTAGGGTTACAGATTTGCAGAGCTAGTGGATAGCAAATTAACTAGAAAAATATTATAATGAAATTTCCAGGCACTAAAAAATTTCAGAGCCAATTTATGGTTGAAATTAATAAGCTAGTGATGGCAGTCTGTTCAGCAGGACAATTTTCTATGACCAGCTACAGGAATAGAGAGGCATGTTGGTCCACCTAGGGTGGAGGACTTAGTTGGAGAAAAAGGGCATGGCAGGCAGGTTTAGTACTAAGAGCCAGATTGTAATGGTACACCCTTGTATCTAAGACGCATAAGAAGGGAAGTGAAGAATGCAGACTAAGTGGAGGCTTTCAACGGGTTAGAGGTACTGATAAAGTGAAAAAAAAGTTCTGAACAAGTTCTTCAGCAGTCCAACTGAAAGGACATCAGGTTGCAATTGGACAGAAGGATGTTCCAATTACTAATTTGTGACACAACAATGTTTCTGGTGACAAGGTCCAGGCTTTTGCCTAAGATTGGGAGGCTGATGTCAGGGTCGCTAAAGATGAGGCCCAAGATGGTTCAGGGGCAGTTTCACTTTAATTATCAAGATGGAAGATAGAGGAGAGAAAATTAAAACACGGAGCTGGATGCACAAATAAACAGATGGTTTCTAAGAGGCGGTTACATAGGTGGCAAAGTCTTAAGAAGTGTCTGAGAAGCAAGGGTGTTTACAAGAGGTGACCGGATTCGGCACATAGCCCCCCACCTTTTGAACTTCGGAAGTGAGAATACTAATTCATGGGAGGGGGTTCCAGAGGATGCAGCATCCTCGGAACACAACCAGGTCCCAGTTCAAGAGGTTCCGAGAAAACTGGTCTGGAAGAGGGCATCTCAGAGGAAAATCGGTTTGAAAGGTGGTTGGGAAGGGGACGGAAGGAGAAAAAAACACGGACACCTCTCGTCCTTTATTTACCTTCCTACCAACCTGACGCCGCGCCACACCTGCACAAACAGAAAACAGAGAAGACTGAACGCAGCCCATCTCTTTTCAACTCCGCGCGGAAGCCCTCACACCGGAACGCCGCGGAGTCCACGCTCCCCATTGGCGGAAGCTTCCGCCAGCTTCCATCCGCTTCCGCCAACGACTCGGTCGGGCGGAGCCGTCCCTAGAAGTCACTTCCGCTTGACCCCGCCCCCTCGTTCCCATTTTGGCTGCTTCCGGCCTCAGGCCCCGCCCCACCCAGTGTGGCCCCGCCCCGGCCCCGCCCCGGGCTCGCGGTCCCGGCCCCGCGGCGCCGCTTCCGGTGCGGGCCCCGCCCCGGCTGTGGCCCCCGACTGCGGAGGAGTCCGAGACGCAGCTGCTGCGGCGGGGCCTGAGTGGCTGCTTTCAGCCCCCCGGCCGGACCCGGAGAGCTGCGCACAGGTAAGCCGCGTGGGGCCCGGCTCCCTCAGTCGCGCGGGAGAGGGGGCTGTGGCAGGTGGAGGTACGCGAGGGGAGGCAGGTGTGTGGGGGGGAGACGCGAAGGCGCGGGCCGGCTGAGCGCGGGGCCGCGGGGGAAAAGTGAGAGCGTCGGGAGGAGACCCGAGGCGCCCTGCAACCAGTAGGGTGATTTGAGATAAAGAGATGGGAAGAGTAAGGGGCCCCCGGGAACTGAGGGCGAGGATAGGTGGGGTTGGGGCGATCGAAGAAGAGCCAGCGGATTGGCTGAGAGGGCTTGGTGGAGGTAAAAGTGATAGGGCTGCGATTGGGGGTATAATGAAGGGGGGGGGGGTGCTGGCGTAACCAGGGAAGGAGGTGTGGGGCTTGAAGGGAACCGGGGCCAGAGGGATCCGGCAGCGAAGGTAGCGGGAATGGTAGGGGAGGCCGGGTTCAAAGCTACAAGCGGTCCGTTGCGCCGGGCATGGTGGTCCGGGAACTTTAGTGGAAATGGGGGAGGGGGCCGTGTGAAGGGATGAACTGGCTTAGATTTCTGAGACACAAGTTTTCTAAATACAGGCAGGTGGCATTATTGTTTGGATCTTTCTGCTTAAGGACAGTTGGTTGATGGGCTCTTGGGGGAGGGTGTGTGTATTGAGTTGTGGAACTGAGTCATTTCAATCTTACTAAAGAGGCTGTGAGACACCTCCCCCTCTGCTGGGGACAGCATACTAAGAAGATGGTGCCACAGGACAAGAAGCAGTTGTTCAATGGCTGGCAGGACTCAGTCGAAAAATTATTCCTCTTGTAACTGATTGACTGCAATGATTGTAAGGAAAATTAAAATGACCACCGAATTATTTGCTTTATTCTTTTGTTTAATTTTTTTTTTACGCCAGTTTTTATCCTAAATGCATACTTTTGCCAACTGGATTTAATGTGGGTGTAAGTCTTTTCATGTTCTGTTACACTATAAAAAGGGCTAAAGCTGCAGGCGTAACTCACACTTTCTCAAGTGCCAAGAGAGGAAGTAAAGGCAGTAAGAGGCAAATTGGAATTTGAATCTTCCACCAAATTCAAAAGGCAAAAGCAGTGCTTCTTGGATAAACCGAAAATGAGAATTCTTATCTCTGCTTTTTTGCCTAGCTTTAAAAATTGTACCTTTTTCCTCTAACCCATTAAAAAATTAATAAAACCACACAGTTTTTATTGCTAGGGATGTGATTACTTCCCCATGAATTTTTGAAAACACTGAAGGCATTTAGTTTTTTTTTTTTTTTTAATCTTTATACTCCGTTCTAAAACAGTGAAACAATGCAAATATCAAGTCCCAACCTGTGCGAAGCAGCTTCTTCTTTTATGTGATGACAACATTGTACGCCATGTTGCGAGTCCTGTTACCTAAAATTTGCCCGTGCGTAGTAATCCAATCAGTTATGGGGAAACATAACTCAAGTGAGGTTTGTTGGGGGTGGAGATCTGGAGAGGAGGACAGGAAAGAGGGAGGGAAAGAGGGAGCTAGCGGAGAAGAGGGTGTGAAAGGGGGATGTGTTTGGAGACCGATTGGTAAGAATGCTGATAAACCTGTCCCTAGAGTACTTTTGGCCTGAAAGCCTTTTCTTTTTGGTATTTGTCTTAGAATATCATAGTAGAAGTGAATCAGAAAGAAAAGAGATGTGAAGAGATTTACTTGGTGGTTTATAAAAAAGAAGCATTGCCTTGTTGTTGAGACAATATTAATATCTGTTTCAATTTAATTAACTTTAAAATCTCCAGAGGAATTCCCCCACTGTTTGTTTTTTGAGTGACGATTGCAATTTGAAACTCTTGCCTCCTTGTGTATTTCTTTCATGTTGTTGAAATTGGATTCTTTTTGAGGCCATAATGTACAGTTAACATGGCTCAGCCCACTTGAAGAGCAGGCTGGCAATTTGATCTGGGAAATTTGAAAAGTTTAAACCTAAAAGCCGTTTGCTAGGTTCTGTTTTGGTATGAGAGAAATCATTCTGTCTTCCTGATTGCTCTGCGTCTGGCTTGGATGGTACTTCTTTCTCTGATGGGCCTGGGAACGTAAACAGTGTTCCCTCTTTTGTAGGCAGGACCTTCTTTCCTTTATTCTTGAGGTTTTCATACTCACCACCTTTGTACAGTGCAAACCCAGTTGCCTTTTCAGTAATAAACTGGCTAATGTTCGATAATGTTGAGAGAGAGAGATCAGAACACAGAAGTTCACAGTAATAAACTGGCTAATGTTTGATAATGTTGAGAGAGAAAGGTCAGAACACAGAAGTTCACAGGCTAGGTATTGTCTGGATTTACTTCTTTTTAAACCCACGGTAGTCCACCTCTGCTGAGACTCATCCTGTCTTCACACCGTTCGCTACGTCCCCTCCAACCTCCCTCCCCCCAAGGCCGCTCATTCCTCTTAAAACCCAGGCTTGGGAGTGTATGTTTAGTGTTCAGAACTCACCCCCTTTAGTGGAAAAAAGAAAGTCTTTTAATACCTGTTTTACATTTCCCCCCCTTGTTTCTCCTTCTTTGTGGTTTCTGTTGATCACTTAAGGTTCAGACCCAGTGTGCCCACTGGGCTGTGCCCAGGTTCAGAGCCATGCCAATCGGTGGGTGAAACTCGAGGCAGTGATGGAGCCACTGCAGCAACAGAAGCAACCGCCACCACCACCGCCACCGCCACCACACCTGGCTCCTCTGCAGATGGATGCCAGGGAGAAGCAGGGACAACAGATGAGGGAAGCCCCATTCTTATATGCCCAGAAGTTGGTCGCGCAGCAGACTCTCCTTTCCGCCACCCCTGGGAGGTCTTCTGGCAGCCCTGCCCTGGGGCCCTTAGCCAGAGTTCCACCAGCCACAGCAGTGGCCCGAGTGTTTGAACGGAGCAACGTGAACTCAGAGCCTGAGGAAGAGGAAGGAGGTCTGGAAGATGAGGATGGGGATGACGAAGTTGCAGAGGTGGCTGAGAAAGAGGCCCAGGCTCCTTCAAAGTATTTTCATGTGCAGAAAGTGGTTCGCCAGGACCCCAGAGCAGCACCCGTGTCCGGTCTGCTTCCAGCGCCGGGGCTCCCGCCGCGGGGACAGCAAGCTAAAGAAGACCATACCAAAGATGCTTCCAAGGCCCCACCTTCCGTCTCCACAGCTGGGCAGCCGAGCTGGAATCTGGATGAGCAGCTCAAGCAGGTCAGTCTTTGTGGTGCAGGGGGTCATTTGTCCTTCCTAAAGGCTGGCTGCGAGGGGTACTGCCAGGGCCGGGGTCTCCCCCAGTGTGTGCCTTCTCACCCCGCTTCAGTGACCCAACGGTCTCACCGTAAATAGACTTTGAGTTTTTTTTCCCCATACTCGTTTCTTGATTACAGCAATGAAGTGTGTCCTCCTAATATAGTTTCAAATTGGATGTGAAAGAATGTCAGTACAGTCTCTTTTTTTAAAAAGGAAGGATGAGGTTGCAACAGTGTTATGAAGGATATCTAAATATATGCGACACACGCGACTCTAATTACAGTTTTTGTACATTAGTAAGAGAACAGTCTTGCCTAAGACCATTTCATAGCCCCAGGCTAACCCAGGATCGTACTCTTTAAGGACAGTTTTGTTGTTTTGCAGTTAAGTGTAGCTGACAAGAAGCACCTGTGTTGTGTATGTTTTCCAACGAAGAGCATTGTAGACAGGATTTCATTTCACCCTTATACCGCCCCCTTTGAAACAGGAAAAGGTAGACCTCAAAATTCCAATTTTAGCCAAGGTAAGCTGAAGTGATTTTCAAGTGGCGTTTGTTTGTCTGTCTGTCTGTCTGTGACAGGGGTAGGGGCAGAGAGGGAGAGAGAGAATCCCAAGTAGGCTCCACACTCAGCACAGAGCCCCACATGGGACTTGATCTCACAAACGTGAGATTGTTACCTGAGCCAAACTCGAGGGCTGGACACTTAAACGTCTGAACCACCCAGGTGCCCCACACGCAGGTGATTTTCAAACGTGGCTGAGCATCACAGTTATCCTGTAAGCTTTAAAAAATACAGATCCCAGGGTCTTAAAGAATTATATTTTGGGGGGCGCCTGGGTGGCTCAGTCAGTTAAGTGTCTGACTCTTGCTTTTGGCTCAGGTCATGGTTTGTGAATGCCAGCCTGGCATTGGGCTCTGTGCTGACAGTGCAGAGCCCGCTTGGGATTCTCTGTCTCCCTCTCTCTCCTCTTTCTCTGCCCCTGTCCCTGCTTGCATGCACTCCCTCTTTCTTTCAAAATAAATAAACATTAAAAATAAAAATGAATTCTATTTGGGTGGAGCCCAAGGAATCTGTGTTGTCAGCCAAGCCTTTGGCTTCTGATTCCTCTTCCCTTTCTGACCTGCCATGCAGTTTTTCCTCACCAACAGAATGGGAGTGTTGGTGGATTGTTCCAGGTTAAGTGACTTGCTGGTGCTTAGGGAGTTCGTGATAAAGCTGGTAGTATCTGGGTACTCCCCACAAGTACATGCTCTTCATGCGGCCCAGTGGTGCTTTGCTCTTTGGAAATAAGTTGTAAAGAGCTGTGGGTGTTCACAGGGCAACTGAGAAGTCCTGTAAGAAAGGTCCTTTGGAACCTGAAAAGTCAGCAGCTTTGAATACAGGAGCTCTGTGTAATTGATCTGCGTTTGACCACAGCAGTGTTTGCAGTAGATTCCAGAGCTAGCAAAGTGGGGGGTTCAGTTCCCATTTCTTCCATTTATTACCCTTGTGATCCTTTAGTAGGGCTCTCAGTCTGTGAGCCTGCATCCTTTCGTCTGTGGAGTGAAAACAGGCGTACCTCCCGAGGGTGTTGTGAGGATTGACTGAGCTAGCACGGTAGGTAGGAGTGCTCCAGGCGCTCTTTTATGCACCGTCCTCCACCTCCTCCACCTCCTCCACTGCAGCCACACAGGCCCCGGAGCAGGCAAGATGCCGAGGTGCACCCAGGTTTTCCCTCAGATCACCAGGAGGTAGTGGCAGAGCTGGGACTTGGATCAGAGAGTCCCCGCTTCCACGACAGCGGCAGCCTGGCCGCCAGCCCAGACCCGCCTCCTGGCTGATTGCTTTGGTTTAGCAAAACATCTGTGAGTTGCCTGCATCCCCCGCGCTGCCTTGTGGCTGGCAGAGTTCCATGCCGGCCGCTGAGTCAGCTCATAGCGGGATCCCGCCCTGACAGCACTGGGAAAGTTCAGGCCCGAGGCGGCTGGGCTGCCCCCGCCTTGGCAGCTGGCCAGCCTCTGCGTGTGTGCGGTCGTTCCTAGAAAGTGCAGCCGCGTGCGAGGAACAAGTGGAGCTCCAGAGCCTGTCTGTCTTCAGGAAGTGTAGCAGGTGTTGAGGTCAAGCCATGAGAGCTTTGAAAAAAGAGACTCTCCCCAGCCGGCGTGTGCATGCACACACGGATGCACGGTAGCGGGCACCCAGCGCCGTGTTCTGGGCGGAGTGGCCCCAGGACTACACAGCTCAGTGCTCAGGGGCTGGCTGATGGTTTCTGAAACCCTTTGAGTTCGTTTTAAGTTTCTGAGGCACACTCACTAATTATAGACTGCCTGGCAGAGCACCTGCCAGGACGTTTTATAAATGCCTGCGTAGCTGAGGCCTAATCTCACGTCCCAAATTTCCCTTCCCCTTGGATTCAGAGACCAAGGACTGGGTTGGGGAAAACCTCAGATGCACACCTTTTCCTTTTGAGTTTAATTTTAGAAAATTGCTTTGGTCTGTGCCCTCCTCCTTTGTCTAATCCTGCCTTAAAAATTTTTTTTCTTAATGTTTAGTTTTGAGAGAGGCAGAAACAAGAGTGTGAGTGGGGGAGAAAGAGAGAGAGAGGGAGAGAGAGAATCTGAACCAGGCTCCAGGCTCTGAGCTGTCAGCACAGAGGTGGATGCGGGCCTTGAACTCAAACTATGAGATCATGACCTGAGCTGAAGTTGGATGTTTAACCGACCAAGTCACCCAGGTACCCTTAATCTTTTAAAGAAGTAAATAATGTGCTTGGGATAAAAAACAAAACAAAAAACAACAAAAAAAAAACAACAACTTTTAAAAAGCTGTGCTTAGGAAAGGGGTGCTGAAAAACTATACTTGGGGAGAGCCTATAGGAACCATCACAGAGCATGAAATTAGCTTTTTTATTGTTCACAGTCTTCTATTTCTGATGCAGTTGACTTGTAGAGAGCAGGAACGGGGTATCCTTTGCTCCAGCAATAGTTACAGAGATCTTCTACAGGGAACACAAAATGATCTCATTGTTAATGTGTTGCAGTATCCATTTTGGTCTTTTACACAACAGACTTTGTAAAAGTCTTCTTTGTAAAAAGCTTCTTTGCAGGGAGGGACTGAGCTCCATGGACTAACTGTGGGCTTCCCTCTCAAGATGCTCACCGTCTAAGCAGAGGCCGTGTGGAAACCTCCAGGAGGACTGGGTCTTGGGTGGCAGTAATTTCACTCTGTCCTAAGTCAGCCGAAGCCCAGCTGCCCAGTCATAGCAATCCTGCAGATATTTTAAAACGAGGTTTTGTTTCGGACATTCACACACCAAGGTAAAAAAGTTAATTTTGACAACAGCATGGCTAGCACAGCTTGGGAAACCAGCAGGAATACTCAAGTTATTTTACAAGACTTTGGGGACTTGGGTCAGCAGGCATCTGCCAAGCAAAAAGCAAAATTTAAAAAGCCTAAGGATTCCACAGATTATCTTTTGTTCTATAGCCCTTTTCTTAGAACATGGGAAGTCAAGATAATTTTATGGATTCTCTTTAAAGAAACTCTTAGAAAAGAATTGCCTCTTAAGGCCTGGATCGTTAGACAGAATGTAGTATTCTCTGACACCAGAGTGATGGGAAAATAGATAATGCCATTGAACCAAGCATTCTAAAGCCCATCAGATTTCGATAGGCAGAGTAAATAATTGTAAAACAAGGCAACAGACAAAGAGCTGAGTGTCCCTTCTCTCAAGGGAGATCAGTAGAGCCCTGTCAGCATACAACCAAATGGGGGGTGTTACTGGCCTATTAGAGGTGGTCTTCTGCCCTCCTGGGAAGAGGGTAGTTCAGGCAATACAGGCTTTGTCTGTCTTGAGCCTGTTAGTGGAGCCAGAAGGTTTCCAGAAGGGTGTAGACTCCCTGCCAGAGAATAGAAAGATGAGGAACACCTTGGTAGGCATGGGGGAGCCGAGTGTATGTGTCTGATTTTCGGCCTGCTTTGCTGGTCACCAAGTGTGGGAAGGAGGAAGGATGGCTGACTGCTTGGTCTGTAAAACCTATTACTAAGAGTTCCTCTAAGTAGTAAGGTGCCGTTTCTTGGACTAGGCCTACTTTTCTCGGTACATGCTACCTGTCCTTGGACCATTTGATGCTTTTTGTAAAGACTGTGCAAACTGGTGCCTGAAAAAAATAAGGTCATAAGCTTTCCTCGCTTTCTTTGTAGGTCTGTCTTGCGTGCCCTTAGCTTCTGCCATCACAGTGGAACCAGCCAGTGGTTGGTTCTGAATTGAGGTCAGTCTCCCCCCACCCTGCTCCCAGAGGTTGTTTGACAACGTCAGGAGACATGTTTGGTTGTCGTGACTGGGGTGTGGGAGATGTGCTACTGGCATATAGTGAGTAGAGGCCCTACTACTAAACATCCTGTACTGCACAGGACAGTCCCCCACGACAAAGAATTTCCTGGTGCAAAATGTCACTACTACCGTGTTGAGAAACCCTGCTCTACGTTGTGTAATTGGAAACAGAACGTACGCCGTGCCTTCCTCGACGCCGCCCTAGACTCTGTTTCTTTGCGTTTTGGTCTTGGTCTCTGAAGAGTTTGTCAAACTTAAAGTTTTTGTCACTTCTACTTTCAATGTCTGTGTTGAGTTCATGTCTTTCCCCACAGTTACCTGGGAGACCAAACTGTCACTGAGGAGAGGATGGAGACCTAGAACTTGTACTGTCTCATTTATTTCTACCAGTGGTGCTTCCAGCCTGGCATTCCGTGATGTCTAAAAATGTCTGTGGTGATTTTTAGACTTGGTTGCCCTTTTATACATTAACCCTGAAAGGTTAAGGCATAAATACTCAGCAAACTTGTTAATTGGTAACAGATTTAATTAGTAAATCGGCATTGGTTTTGGAGCCAAAAATGTGGCTTTAGATCCTAGCTTCACTGCTTGCTTGGGACAGGTGTCCTAGCCTGCCATTCTGAACCCATGCATCCATCTATCCCACAGGATGGTAATCCTCTCCTGCTGTGTTCAGTGAGCAATTGTAAAGATATTACCAAGGTGGGCAAAGAACAGAAGTGAGAGACCTTTGTACAATTTATACCGTCATACAAGGGTTGGGTCAGATTGTCATTAGCACTGAGATACTTTTTTTTTTATGTTTTTTTTTTTTAATGTTTATTTATTTTTGACAGAGAGAGAGACAGAGCATGAGCGGGGGAGGGGCAGAGAAAGAGGGAGACACAGAATCCGAAGCAGGCTCCAGGCTCTGAGCTGTCAGCACAGAGCCCGACGCGGGGCTCGAACTCACAGACCACCAGATCATGACCTGAGCCAAAGTCGGACACTCAACCGACTGAGCCACCCAGGTGCCCCTGCACTGAGATACTTTTTGAAGCTGTAATCCTTTAGTCTTTACTACCCGTATAAGTAAGATGCTCCATAAATTTTAGATACTGCTCTAAAACAATTTCTTTTCAAGTTTCCTAGAGCTGTAACCAAACTCTAGTATTCTGGAGTTCTCTGAAACATTTCAGGTTTATGTCAGCTGAAACCATTGCACTTTTTTTTTAGTCCGCACCTTTAAAAAAATTTTTATTTTCTCCTTGTTGAGAAACGATTGCACTTTTGAAGCTGCTTCTTTCCACATTAAAATAGGGATATGTGGGGGGGAGGGGGGGCGCCTAGGTAGCTCAGAGCTGGTTAAACATCCAGCTCTTGATCTCAGCTCAGGTCTTGATCTCAGGATCGTGAGTTTGGGCCCTGCGTTGGGCTCCACATTGGGCAGGGACCTTACTTAAAAAAAAAAAAAAAAAAAATAGGGATATGTGCATATTTCTTTAGGTGGAACTAAGCCTTATTTACATTGAATTCTTATAAAGGCATGGTCACGACTTAAGCTAGCTCTTTACAGTTCTTACCAAACATTGATCCCTCTACATGTGTCTGAGATCCCATCCCCTCCTAATTCTCAGGGACTTGCTCCATCAGAGAAAGGACTATTTCTTGGGACCCACTGGCTTCTGAAGCTTTTTTCCACATTCACGCGCGTTCTGCTATCTCCCAAATTTAAAAACAACAACAGCAAAAAGCTCCTTTAATCAGTAAGTCTGTCTGATTCATTTGTTACAAGGGAATGAGAAGTCACTTTTTAAAAACCTTCCCTTGACTGGCCATCTCTCCTTCCTGCTTGGTCCTCATTGTCTCCCCTACCCACAACAGAGCTGCTCAGAGGAATTGTTTGCACTCCCCACCTCCACTTTGTCATCTCCTGCTTACTCCTCAGCACACTTCAGTCTGGGCTCTGTCTCTTCCGTGTCCCTGAAGTTCCTCTTGGTGAGGCCTCCCAGTGACCGCCATGTTGCTAAGCCCAACCTACCCTCACCTCACTTGATTTCTCAGTGGTTCCAAATACAGTGGACCCTTCTCCTTGAAGCATTCTCTTCCTTTGCTTTCCATAGCCCCTCCATTGGCTTATTTTCCTTTCTCTTCTGTGCGACTGCTAGAACCCCAAGTTACCCAGGGCTTGGGCTTAAACCTTCTCTATATAGGCTCCCCTGAGCAATTTTCTTTCACTCTCATGGTTTTAAATACTGCCCACAAGCCATGGACTCCAGTATGCATTGTTTGAGCCCATTTTTCCATTCTGAGCTCAATTGCTGTATCCCCAGCTACATTCCTGAAATGTCCACCTAGGTATTTTACTGGCATCTCTTGCTTTCCAACCTACTCCCCTATAATTACTTCCTCCTTTATTTTTCCTTCTCTGAAGTGACATTTCTCTCCACTTGGTCTTCATGTCAGAAACCTCAGAGTTGACCATCTCTCATACCTCCTACTCTCACTCCATTTGATATCCATCCAGTCCAGCACCAAGTCTTACCAATTCTCCCATTGAAATGTCTAGAATTGTGCCACTTTTCTCCTTCTCCACTATCACCTACCTAATCCAGGTAGCCTACCTACTGCTGGAGCTATCCACAAGTTTCTGTCTTCCCTCCCCCATTCTAATCCATTGTCTACACAGCAACTAGAATGATCTTCTAAAAAATAAATCCGATTATGTTACTCCGTTAATGCCATCCAAGTGTGGTGTCAGTTGCTCCAGTTGCAAAAGCCAAAATCTTTATAATCTGATCCCTGCCTGTTTGTCCAGCCTTATTTTTGTGAATCTCCTGATCTATCATTCTACTCCAACCACGCTGGCCTTTTTATATGCTAGTCTTTCTGCCTAGAACATTCCTCTAGGCTCTTATCCCGCCTTCAGTTCTCACCTTAAACATCTCTTTCTCAGAGGCACTGTCTTCACCTTTGCTGTAAATCAGGTTATATGCTGTTATTGAACATTATATTTTTATATTTGTGTGGTTGCTTTGTTTGTTTGCTATCTGATTCCTATACTAGGTGTAAGCTATAAGAGGACAGGGACCATATCTGTTTTGCTTATCATTGTATCTCTGTACCTAGCAGAGTGATAGCAGATAATAGGTGCTGAATAAATATTTGTGTCTTCCACTGTCTTTTAGTTTGCCCTGTTTTTGTTTTTCTTTTTTTTAATGTCAATGGCGTTATTTCTTTTCTTTTTTTTTTTTTTTTTTTAGAGCAGTCTTAGGTTCGCAGCAAAGCTGAGTAGAAGGTACAGTGATTTCTCGTATAGTCCCTGCCCCAACCTACACACAGCCTCTCCCACTGTCAAAATTCCCCACTAGAGGGGTACATCTCCTGCAATCGATGAACCTATATTGACACATCATTATCACCCAAAGTCTGGTTACATAGGGTCCACTCTTAGTGCTGTGCATTCTGTGGGTTTTGACAAATGTATTCCACTGTGGTATCATACAGAGTAGTTTCACTGCCCTAAAAATCCTCTGTATTCCACCTGTTCATCCCTCCTTCCCTGGCAACCACTGATTTTTTTTTTTTTTTTAATTGTCTCCATAGTTTTACCTTCTTTAGAATATCATATAGTTGGGAGAGCCTGGGTAGCTCAGTAAGTTAAGTGTCTGACTTGGGCCTAGGTCATGATCTCACGGTTCGTGAGTTTGAGCCCGAGTCGGGCCCTGTGCCGACAGTTTGGAGCCTGGAGCCTGCTTCAGATTCTGTGTCTCCCTCTGTCTCTGCCCCTCCCCTGCTCACACTCTGTCTCTCTCTCTGAAAAATAAATGAACACTTTAAAAAGTTCAGAATATCATATAGTTGGAATCGTACAGTATATAGCCTTTTCAGATTGGCTTCTTTCACTTAATAATATGCATTTAATTTTCCTCCATGTCTTTACATGGCTTGATAGCTCATTTCTTTTTAGCACTGAGTAATATTCCATTGTCTGGATGTACCACAGTTTATCCATTCACCTATTGAAGGATATCTTGGTTGCTTTGGCAAGTATGAATAAAGATGCTGTAAACATCTGTGTACAGGTTTTTGTATAAACGTAAGTTTTCAACTCATTTGGGTAAATACCAAAGAGTGCAACTGCTGGATTGTAGGTTAAGAATATGATTGGTTTTGTAGGAAACTGCCAAACTGTCTTCCAGAGTGTCTGGATCATTTTGCATTCCCACCAACAACGAATGAAAGTTCCTGTTACTCCACATCCTTGCCAGCGTTTCGTGGTGGTAGTGTTTGATATTTCGGCCTTTTTTTTTTTTTTTTTTTAATTGAAATTTTCATTGAGATAATTGCAGATTCACAGGCCAATATAAAAAATAATTTAGAGAGGGCCGCCTGGGTGGCTCAGTCGGTTGAGCGTCTGACTTCGGCTCAGGTCATCATGATCTTGCAGTTCTGAGTTCAAGCTCCATGTCAGGCTCTGTGCTGACAGCTCAGAGTCTGGAGCCTGCTTTGGATCCTGTCTCCCTCTCTCTGCCCCTTCCCTGCTCATGCTCTGTCTCTCTCTGTCTCTGAAAAATGAATAAATGTTTAAAAAAAATTTCTTTTTAATAATTTAGAGAGATCTCTGTACATTTTGCCCAATTTCCTTCAGTGGTAATATTTTATAAAACTGTAGTATACTCTCACAACCTAAGTATTGACAAAGACTTTATCCACTGATGTTAGATTTTCTAAATTTTACTTGTACACTGTATGTGTCTATTTCATTTTTTTAATAAGTTTATTTTTGAGAGACAGAGAGCAAGTAAGGGAGGGGCAGAGAGAGAGGGAGACAGAGAATCCCAAGCAGGCTCCACGCTGTCAGCGCAGAGTTCCATGTGGGGCTTGATCTCACAAACTGTGAGATCATGACCTGAGCCAAAATCAAGAGTCAGGACACTTACCCGACGGAGCCTCCCAGGTGCCCCTGTGTCTATTTTGTTTTTAAGGCTAATTGATTTTATGTTTAATATAGCTTCTGAAATTCTTGTTAATAAATGCATTTGAAGCTGTAGATTTCTCCCAGGGTTGCACTTTTGCTGTATTCCACAAATGTTGATATGTAATGTTCTCATTGGTTAGTACTAAACATTTCATTATTTCAGTTGTAATTGCTTCTTTAACCCATGGGTTGTTCAGAAGAATTTTTTAGTTTCCAAGTATGTGGGTTTTTAAAAAATGTGTAGGTTTTTAAAAAATACTAATTATAGCTTAAGTATGCCACACATCCAGTGTGGGGCTTAAACTCACAACCCTGAAATCAAGAGTTGCATGCTCTACTGACTGAGCCAGCCAGCCACCCTCTCATTTAGCTCATAATTAAGTTCTAGCCATTGTGGTTAGAGAACTGGCATGATACTCATTTTCTGGAATTTTTTATGATGTCCTTTGGGTTGGCCTTATGTATGGTCAGTTTCTATATATTCTCCATGTGCTTGGAAGGAATGCCAGTTTTGTTTTTGATAGATGTAGGGTTGTGTATCTAGTGGATCAAGCTTATTAATTGTGTTATTCAGATCTTCCTTATCCTTACTAAGTTTTGTGTGTGTAATCAGTTTCAGAGAGGTAAATTAAAGTATTCCAGTGTAGGACTGGCTTTCTTTGGACTAGTGTTAGTATGTTTTTTCCTCACACAGTCCACAATCTTAATTTTATTTATTTATTTTGTAAATGTTTTATTATTTATTTTTGAAAGAGAGCTGGGGAAGGGGCAAGAGAGAGAGGGAGGAGAGGATCCCAAGCAGGCTTTGTGCTATCAGCACAGAGCCTGATGTGGGGCTTGAACTCATGAACTGTGAGATCATGACCTGAGCTGAAGTCAGATGCTTAACCAACTGAGCCACCCAGGCACTCCCTGAGCTGAAATCAAGAGCTGGACGCTTAACCAAATGAACCACCAGGTGCCCTTGACACATTCCAATCTTTACATCTTAAGACCACATATAAACAGGGCGTCTTAAGTGCCTCAGTCGGTTAAGCATCTGATTTTCTATTTTGGCTCAGGTCATGATCTCACAGTCATGAGATCAAGCCCCAAGTTGAACTTCACTCTGAGCTTGGCATGGAGCCTGCTTAAGATTTTCTTTGTCTCATGTGCCTGCGTGGCTCAGTCGGTTAAGCATCCTACTTTGGCTGGGGTCATGATCTCACAGTTTGTGAGTTCAAGCCCCGCTTCCCTCCCTCCTTCTCTCTCTCTCCAACCCTCCCTCCCTCTCTGTCTGCTCCTCCCTTGTGCATGCTTGTTTTCTCTCTCACAAATAAAATAAATTCTTTTGAAAAGACCTATAATCTCTGCCTTTTTATTAGCTTTATTTGATCCATGTAGTTACTAGGATCGGTGATACACTTGGATCTATTTCTACCCTCTATCCTTGGGTCTTCAGTTCGACCATAGTTTTTCTTTGGCTTGTTATTTTTTTCTCTCCTGTCTTTTGTTATTTGATTGGGGTTGTTTTTCTTTTAATATTTTTTTAATGTTTATTTATTCTTGAGAGACAGAGCATGAGCAGGGGAAGGGCAGAGAGACAGACAGACAGACAGACAGAGAGACAGACAGACACAGAATCTGAAGCAGACTCCAGGCTCCAAGCTGTCAGCACAGAGCCTGACATGGGGCTGGAACTCAGATCATGACCTGATCCAAAGTCAGATGCTTAGCTGACTGAGCCACCCAGGTGCCCCGAGGTTTTTTTTGTTTTTTTGTTTTTTTTTAATTTATGTATTTTCTGAGAGAGAGAGAAAAAAAAAATGAGTGGGGGAGGGGCAGAGAGGGATGGAGAGAATCCAAAGAAGGCGCTATCAGAGCCCTACGTGGGGCTCGATCTCATGAAATGTGAGATCATGACCTGAGCCAAAATCAAGAGTCAGACGCTTAATCAACTTAGCCACCCAGGTGCCCCATGATGGAGTTTTTAAAATTCAGTCTTTGTCTCATCTGCTGGTTTAGAAATTAATTTCTGTTTCTGTTCTTTGTTTGGTTATGTTTAGCTTTTAACTTGCATTCTTGACTTTTTACACTACTATCAAAACAATTAGCAACTTCAGGATTCTAGTTTTAACATTTATTCTGCTCCCATCTTCCAGTTTATTGTGGCTAGTATTTTAGTTGCAGTTTGTTCTAACCCCTCCCCTAAATTAATTTTTTCCCATAATGATAAGTATTTATTTAGACTTCCCCACAAGCCTATCCTTTTCTTTCCTCTCCATGACTTCTTTTTAAAAAAAAAATTTTTTTTTAGCGTTTTTATTTATTTTTGGGACAGAGAGAGACAGAGCGAGACAGAGCATGAACGGGGGAGGGGCAGAGAGAGAGGGAGACACAGAATCGGAAACAGGCTCCAGGCTCCGAGCCATCAGCCCAGAGCCTGACACGGGGCTCGAACTCCCAGACCGCAAGATCGTGACCTGGCTGAAGTCGGACGCTTAACCGACTGCGCCACCCAGGTGCCCCATCCTCTCCATGACTTCTTACAGCCCACTCTTTCCCTTTGGGCTTGGTCTTCTTTTTCCTTTTTTCACTAATTATTTTAGCAGAGATTTGTATGTAGTAAAATCAGCCTTGGTATTTCTGATAAAAAGTTTTTAATTTATATCTTCATTTTTCCCTTACTCTTGTATGATTGTTCATAGTTTTAAATTCTAGATTGACCTTGATTTTCTTTTCTTTAGGCTCCACACCCAGCGTGGAGCTCAACGCAGAGGTCAAACTCAAAACATTAAGACCTGAGCTGAGATCAGGAGTCAGTCACTTAACCAACTGAGCCATCCACGTGTCCCAGACCTTGATTTTTCTTAACACTTTGATGATATGATTCCATTGTCTCCTAGCAGCTATTTTTCCGTTGAGTAGTCTATTGGCGGTCTAATTGTCACTTTTGTGATTCCTTTTTCTCTTTTGTGGCTTTTAAGATTTTTTTTTTTTTTTTTTTGGCTCTGCTATTTTTCACTTGTACTTCAGTATTCTAGTTTGGACTTAATTTTTTTTTTCCACTTGGGCCTTTTTCTGCTCCTTCAACCTGATCTGTCTCCTTTTTTCCTCTGGCTGCTCTTTTTTTTTTTTTCTTCACTACTGTTCTAACAGAAGTATTTGGACCTTCTCAATCAGTATTCTCTGTATCTTTTCTTGTATATAGCCTTATCTCTGTATGTCATTCTCCTGCATTCTGGAACATTTTCACATTCTATTTTCCAATTTTAAATTCTGTCTTCAGCTCTGTCTATTCTACTTAATAACTTAAAAAATTGTTTATCTTACAGGGCACCTGGCTGGCTCAGTCGGTAAAGCATTCAACTCTTGATCTCAGGGTCGTGAGTTCAAGCCCCACAAAGGGCATGGAACCAATTTAAAAAAATTTTTTGTGTGTTTATCTTAATGTTGTTTAATTTCTGTACTTTTTTTGGCTTTTAAAAATCTGCCTGTTTTTACCAATTGGCTTCTATTCCTTCCTTTGAGTTCTTTGAACATCTTGAACTTTTTTTATTAATGTTTCTTTTTTTAATGTTTGTTTATTTTTGAGAGAGAGAATGCATGCCCAAGTGGGGAAGGGGCAGAGAAAGAGGAAGATAGAAACCCAAGCAGGCTCCACCTTGTCTGCGCAGAGTTCAGTGCGGGGCTTGAACCCACAAACTGTGAGATCGTGACCTGAGCGAAAATCAAGAGTGGGACTCTTAACCGACTAAGTCACCCAGGTGCCCCAGACATCGTTAACTTTTTAAAAAACTTTACATTATGGGGGCACCTGGGTGGCGCAGTCGGTTAAGCGTCCGACTTCAGCCAGGTCACGATCTCGCGGTCCGTGAGTTCGAGCCCCGCGTCGGGCTCTGGGCTGATGGCTCAGAGCCTGGAGCCTGTTTCTGATTCTGTGTCTCCCTCTCTCTCTGCCCCTCCCCCGTTCATGCTCTGTCTCTCTCTGTCCCAAAAATAAATAAACGTTGAAAAAAAAAATTAAAAAAAAAAAAAACTTTACATTATGGAATTTTAAAGAATTTTTATTATGGAAATTTCCAACATGTAAAAGAAAAGAAAATGGTAATGAACTGCCTGTGTCCTTTACCCAGCTTTCACCAATTACTAACATTCCGCCATTCTTTAAACATGCTTATTTTAAAGATGCTTTTAGATTATTCTGTTATTATCTCATCGTTGGAGTACAAGTTCTTTTGTTACTCTCCCATATGATGGTTTATTTCCTCTTATGGTGTTTTTGTTTTCCCAGTGGAAGCTCATTTTGAGTTGGGATTTGTTTCCATGGGAGTCCCATGTGCTCTGGATTATGGAGGCATTCCTAAGGGGAGTTTTGTTTTCTCCTCTGCTGGGGCCCTGCGAGTTTAGCTAGTTGTCATTACTTTGGAGTAATGTGTATTTGGAGTCTCCATCTGTGTCTGGTGAGAGTCTGGGCTTCTGTTTCTTATGGACTCTATTTTTCCATGAGGGCCCTGACAAAAGGCTAGTTCCCAGGCTGGTGTGCAATTTTTTAAGCCCCACCTAATGAGGGGTGGAAATGTATTCCTTCATGGCCTCTGGCTTTATGCATATATCTCAGTTCTGGTTCCTGTCATGCAAGGGACCTCAGCCCTGGACTCCTCTCCCTTGGGATTAAATCCCCAGTCCTCAGCCCTTAGATGTTAAGAACTATATCCAGGTTCCTTTTCCCTTGAGTCCTACAGCTTTGGCACCTGCTCACTGTTGGTTGATTCCTTTTTGTTCCTTGCACTGCAGGCTCGGCTTTCTCTCTTGGTTTCAGCTTAGCTATATGTGTAAGGAGTGGAGGGTGCTGACTTTTATCTAGCATTTCTAGGTGAGGTTTCTTGGCAAAGGAGGGAGGTAGCAGAGTTCATATCAGACTGTCCTCAATCATGGTTTGTTTGCTGCTTTTGTTTTTTCTTAAAGTTTTTGATTTTTTTTTTTTTCAACGTTTATTTATTTTTGGGACAGAGAGAGACAGAGCATGAATGGGGGAGGGGCAGAGAGAGAGGGAGACACAGAATCAGAAACAGGCTCCAGGCTCTGAGCCATCAGCCCAGAGCCCGACACAGGGCTCGAACTCACGGACCGCGAGATCGTGACCTGGTTGAAGTCGGACACTTAACCGACTGCACCACCCAGGCGCCCCAAAAGTTTTTGATTTTTAATAGCTCAGACTTTTTGATTTCTTGTATGCCAGGTGCTTGCCTTATTTCACTGAGTTGTGTGAGGCAGGCCCTGATATCATCACCCTTTATGTGTTTGTTTTATAGATGAAGAAAGAATTGTGGAGTGGGCGCCTTGTAGTCTCACAGTTGGGAAGCTGGGCTGGGGGTTCTGACTTCAGCCTCCATGCTTTACCTCTTCCCGTGCTCCCTCTCACTCCTTTCCAGATGGAGCAGGGCAAGGATAATCTTCCTTCAGTGCTCCATTACTTTGAAAGTAACTTTGATTTATTTCTTCTGATTGTCACAGGGATTCGCACTCATTTTAGAAAACATCGAAAATATAAACATTTGTAAAGGAGAAAATAAAGTCACCATAACCACATAACATAGATGTAACTGTAAACATTTTCCTGTGTAGTTGGCCCTTGAACAACACAGTTTTGAACTGGATGAGTCCACTTATATGTGGACTTCTCCCCCATAAAAACAGTACAGTACTACAAGTGTTATTTTTTCTTCCTTGTGATTTTCTTAACAGTTTATTTTTATTTGAGAAAGAGAGAGAGAGACCGACCAAGTGTGAGTGGGGGAGGGGCAGAGAGAGAGGGAGACAGAATCTGAAAGCAGGCTCCAGGCTCTGATATGTCAGCACAGAGTCCAATGCGGGGCTCAAAATCATGACCTGAGCTGAAGACGGACAAACAGTTTCTATTCTCTAGCTCACTTTGTGTAAGAATACGGTATATAATACATATAACATGCATGATATGTGTTAATCAACTGCATGTTATCAGTAAGGCTTCTTTTGAGAATCAAAAATTATACTCAGATTTGTATGCGGAGTTGGCATCCCTGACCCCTGTGTTGTTCAAGGTTCAACTGTATTTCCTTTGTGGGTTTTTTAAATAATTTTTTTAATGTTTGTTTATTTTTGAGGGAGTGCAAGACAGAGTGCAAGCAAGGGAGGGGCAAAGAGAGAGGGAGACACAGAACACGAAGCAGGCTCCAGGCTCTGAGCTGCAGCACAGTGCCTGACGAGGGGCTCAAACTCACAAACTGCGAGATCGTGACCCAAGCCAAAGTCAGAGGCTTAACTGCCTGAGCCACCCAGGCGCACTATTTCCTCTGTGTTTTAAAAATAATGCCTGCGATAGGTATCTTATATGTAATTTTGTGCCCACCTTTTGTCACCTAGTAGACTATGAGCAATTTGTATCATTAAAATTTATTTTAAAGGATAATTTTAAAATGGCCTAAAATTTTAAAAACGTATTACAGAAGTGCTATTGACTAAAATAATTTTAGAAATATAAAAATGTATAAAATAAAAGCCTGACTTTCAGTTCGTCTTTGTTAACAGTTTGGTGCTCTATACTTTTTCAGAACTTTTTTTTCTTTTTAGAAACATTTTGCTTGTTTTTAACAAAAAATAGGTACTCTACACATTATTCTGCAATGTATTTTTTTAATGTTTATTTATTTTGAGAGAGAGAGGGAGAGAGCGCACGCACGTGAGCAGGGAAGGGGCAGAGAGAGAGAGAGAGGTTGAGAGAATCCCAAGCAGGCTCTGTCAGCGCAGAGCCTGGCTAGGGGCTCAATCCCATGAACCGCAAGATCAAGATTTGGGTGGAAATCAAGAGTCAGATGTTTAACCAACTGAGCCACCCAGGCACCCCTGCAACATATTTTTTTACTCAGTGTTGTGGCTTTCTTTCCATGTGTGTTCATAATGATCTATTTTATAATCATTTATCTCAGAATTACACCAGCAGTATGAAGAGATGCTCAGGAAAATTAAAACCACCTAGGAAAATACAGAATAAAAATTTTATAGTTTAAAAAAATACAGTGTTGTGTTGCCTATGCTGCACCCACCCACCCATCCCACCTCGCAGGAGGCCACATTTGGCATGAATCAGCTTGTAGGGCTGTTTCTGTATATTTACCTACTTAACTGTGTAGTTACAGAATGTATTAGAGAGTGTATGTATGTGTGTGTGTTTAGTATAAATGTAAACTATCTTTGTAGATGCTCTATAACCCCTTGTCCTTGTGTCTGTATTTCTATGGCAGGTTACAGTATCCGAGAGTTTGAATTTCTTGTATCAGAGGGTATATGTCTATTATTATCTTTTCATATGTTTGCCTTTTGTATTTGTTCTTATCCTGCTTATAGCCTTTGTCCATTTTTCTTTTTTTTTTTTAAATTGTGAAAAACATATGAGATTCCCTCCTAAGAAAATTGTAAGTGTATAATGCATATTGTTAACTACAAACACAATATTGTACAGAAGATCTCTAGAACTTTTTCATCTTGCATGACTGAAACTTAAACCCATTGAGCAGCCATTCCATTTCCTTCCCATCCCCTGAGGCTCCTGGTAATCATCATTCTGTTTCTGTTTTGATGAGTTTGACTACTCTAGATACCTTATAGAAGTGAAATCATGAAGCATTTGCCCTTATGTGACTAGTTTATTTCACTTTAATTACATTTATTTGACTTTTTATTGAAATGTATACAATCAATATTTAACATCTTGCTCACCAGGTTCATCTACGTTATCACATATTACAGAGTTTTCTTCTTTTTAATGACTGAATAATATTCCACAATTGAGTATAGTTGAGCCACAGAGTTCCATTAGTTTCAGGTGTACCACATGGTGCTTGAATGAGTCTGTACTTCATGCTGTGTTCACTATAAGTGTAGCTGCCGTCTGTCACCATGCAACAATATAATATCATTGACTCTGTTCCCTCTACTGCACCTTTTATCCCCATGACTTATTCATTCCATAACTGGAAACCTGTATCTCCCACTCCCCTTCACCAATTGTGCACATCCTACTGCCTCCCTCCCCTGTGGCAACCATCAGTTTGTTCTTTATATTCGTGGGCCTGTTTCTGCTTTTTCTGTGTGTGTATTCATTTGGTTTTTTTAGATTCTGCATATAAGTGAAATCATATGGGTTTTGTCTTTCTCTAACTTATTTTGCTTAGCATAATACCCTCTATCTAGGTCCATCCATGTTGTTGCAAATGGCAAGACCTCATTCTTTTTTATGGCTGAATAATAGTCCGTCATATATGAATACCACATCTTCTTTATCCATTCATCTATCAGTGGACCCTTAGGTTGCTTCCATATCTTGGCTATTGTATTTTTTTTTAAGTTTATTTATTTATTTTGAGAGAGAAAGAAAGAGAGCATGAAGTGGGGGTGGGGGGTGGAGAGAATATCCCAAGCAGGCTCCAGCTGCCAGCACAGAGAGCGGCACGGGGCTCGATCCCACAAACTGTGAGATCATGACCTGAGCCAAGGTCAAGAGTTGGGCCCTTAACCAACTGAGCCAGCCAGGTGCCACCGTATCTTGGCTATTGTAAATAATGCTGCGGTAAACATAGGAGTGCACATATCTTTTCGAATTGGTGTTTTTATTTTCTTTCAGTAAATACCCACTAGTAGAATTATCAGATTCGTATCATATTTCTATCTTTAATTTTTTGAGAAACCTCCTCACTAAGAGTGGCTGCATCAGTTTACATTCCCACAAACAGCGCAGCAGGGTTCCTTTTTCTCTACTTTCTCGCCAACACTTGTTATTTCTTGTCTTTTTTTTTTTTTTTTTTTTTTTTAAGGTTTTTATTTTTTAAGAAATCTCTGCACCCAATATGGGGCTTGAATTCACAACCTGAGATCAGGAGTCACATGCTCCACTGGCTGAGCCAACCAGGCACCCCTTGTCTTTTTGAGTCTAGCCATTTTAACAGGTGTCAGGTGATACCTCATTGTGATTTTGATTTGCATTTCTCTGATGATTAGTGATGTTGAACATCTTTTCTTGTGTCTGTTGGCTATCTATGTCTTTGGGAAAATGTCTATTCAGGTCTTCTGCCCATTTTTGAATCAGATTATTTTTGTTTTTGGTTTTTTTGGTGGTGAATTGTATAAGTTCTTTATATGTTTTGGATATTCCTTATTGAATGTATATCATTTGCATATATCTTCTCTCATTCAGCAGGTTGCCTTTTCATTTTGTTGATGGTTTCCTGTGCTGTGCAAAAGGTTTTTATTTTGGTGTGATCCCAATAATTCATTTTTTCCTTTTGTTTCCCTTGCCTGTTGAGACATCTGAAAAAATGTTGCTAAGGCTGATGTGAAAGAGTTCTGCTTGTGTTCTCTTCTAGGAGTTTTATGGTTTCAGGTCTCACATTTAGATCTTTAGTCCATTTTGAGTTTATTTTTGTGTGTGGTGTAAAAAGTGGTCCAGTTTCATTCTTTTGCATGTAGCTGTCCAATTTTCCCAGCGCCATTTATTGAAGATACTATCTTTTCCCCATTGTATATGCTTGCCTCCTTTGTTGTAGATTAATTGAGCATATAAGTTTGGGTTTATTTCTAGTATACCACATTTTCATTATTCATTCATCCATCGATGGACGCTTAGGGTTGATTCCGTATCTTGCTTATTGTAAGCAATGCTGCAGTGAGCATGAGAATGTGGATACCTCTTCAAGATCCTGATTCTAATTTTTTTTTCCTTAGTTGTGACAGATGACTTTTTATTCAGTATTTAAGCCATGTACACTTGTAGATGGTAGGATACGAAGGCTATAACAGCATTCTCCTTAAGATGTAAAGTTTAGTGTAAACATTGGAAGTTTTACACGCAGCACTGAGCACAATACTTGAATTTTTTTTTTTTTTTTAGTTTAAATTCAAGTTAGTTAACATACAGCATAGTATTGGTTTCAAGAGTAGAACCTAGTGACTCATCACTTTCGTTAACACCCAGTGCTCATCCCAACAAGTGCCCTCCTTAATGCCCATCACCCATTTAGCCTACCCCTCATCCAGCAACCCTCAGTTTGTTCTCTGTATTTTAGAGTCTCTTATGGTTTGCCTCCAGCTCTGTTTTTATCTTCCTTCCCTTCCCCTATGTTCATCTTTTGTGTTTCTTAAATTCTATCTGTGAGTGAAATCATGAGATATTTGTCTTTCTCTAACTGTTTTACTTTGCTTAGCATAATACACTGTAGTTCCATCTACATTGTTGCAGATGACGAGATTTCATTCTTTTTGATTGCCGAGTAATATTCCATTGTATATATGTATATATACCACACCTTCTTTATCCATTCATCAGTCAATGGACATTTGGCTTTTTCCTTAATTTGGCTATTGTTGATAGTGCTGCTATAAACATTGAGGTGCATGTGCCCCTTTGCTAATTCTAATTCTTTTGGATAAATACCCAGAACTGGGATTGCTGTATTATATGGTAGTTCTGTTTTTATTTCTTCAGAAACCTCCATACTGTTCTCCATATTGGCTGTACTGTTTTACATTCCCACCAACAGTGCACAAAGATTCCAGTTTCTCCAGATCCTCTCTGATACTTGTTATTTTCTCTTTGTTTTTATAATAGCCATCCTAACAGATGTGAGGTGATCTTCATTTCCCTATAATGATTAATGTTGTTGAGCATCTTTTCATAGATGTCCTGGCCATTTGTATGCCTTTGGAGAAGTGTCTGTTCTAGTCTTTGCCCCTCTTGTAATCAGGTTGTTTGTTTCTTTTTGCCGTTAAGTTGTAGGAGTTTCCTGTATCTTTTGGATATAACCACTTGTCAGATATATGGTTTGCAAATATTTTCTTCCATTTGTATGTTGCCTTTTGCTCTGTTGATTGTTTTCTTGACTGTGCGAAAACTTTGTTGTTGTTGTTGTTGTAGTTCATTTGTCTATTTTTACTGTTGTTGCCTGTGCCATTGGTGTCCTATCCAAGAAATCGTTGCCAAGAGTAATGCCACAAAGTTTTCATCCTATATTTTCTTATAGGAACTTTATAGTTTCAAGTCTATTTTTAAGTCTTTTATGTATGGTATAAGCTAAGGGTCAGTTTTCATTCTGTGCATGTGGATATTCAGTTTTCCCAACACCATTTGTTGAAGAGACTATCTTTTCCCCATTGTTTATTTTGGTACCCTGACAAAGATCAGTTGCCCATATGTGTGTGGGTTTATTTCTGGACTCTGTATTCTATTCCATTGGTATATAATATCTGTCTTTATGCCCATATTGTTTTGATCACTGTAGCTTTGTGATATGTTTTGAAATCGGGAAGTATGAAGCCTCAGCTTTGTTCTTTCTCAAGACTGATTCAGCTGTTCAGAGTCCTTTGTGGTTCCACATGAATTCTAGAATTGTTTTTTTCTTTTTCTGTTAAAAAAATGCCACTGGGATTTTGGTTGGGAGATGCACTGAATCTGTAAATCTCTTTGGGTAGTATGGACATTCTAACAACGGTAAGTCTTCCAGTCCATGACCACGGGTTGTCTTTCCATTTTTCTGTATCTTCTTTAACTTCTTTCAGCAGTATTTTGTATTTTTAAGTGTACCAGTCTTTTGCCTCCTTGATTAGATTTATTTTATTTTATTTTATTCTGTTTGATGCCATTTATGGGATTGTTTTTTCTTAATTTCCTTCTTGGATTGTTTATTGCTAGTGTATAGAGACACAACGGATTATTTTTTATTTTTTATTTTATTTTTTATTTTTTTAAACATATTCATTTTTTGTCTCTCAGAGAGAGACAAAGCATGAGTGGGGGAGGGGCAGAGAGAGAGGGAGACACAGAATCCAAAGCAGGCTCCAGGCTCTGAGCTGTCAGCACAGAGGCTGATGCGGGGCTCAGACCCACAGGCTGTGAGATCATGACCTGAGCTGAAGTCAGACGCTTAAGCAACTGAGCCCCACAACTGATTTTTGTATGTTCATTTTGTATCCTGCAACTTTCTAGAATTCACTTACCAGTTCTAACAGGGTTTTTGTGTGTGTATGTGTGGAATCTTTAGAGTTTTCTACATACAAGATCTTGTCATCAGCAAACAGAGATAATTTTACTTCTCCCTTTCCAATGTGGATGCTTTTTAAATTTTTTTCTTACCTGCTTGCTCTAGCTAGGACTTACAGTACTGTGTTGAATAGAAATGTTAAGAGTAGGCATCCTTGACTTGTTCCTCACCTTAGAGGAAAAGCTTTTAGTTTTTCACCATTGAGTATGGTGTTAGCCGTGGGCTTTTCATTCATGGCATTTAAAAAAAATTTTTTTTAATGTTTTTATTTTATTTTTGAGAGAGTGTGAGCGGGGGAGGGGCAGAGAGAAAAGGAGACACAGAACCCTAAGCAGGCTCCAGGCTCCAAGCTGTCAGCACAGAGCCCCACATGGGGCTCACACCCACAAACTGTGAGATCATGACCTGAGCTGAAGTCAGACACTTAACTGACTGAGCCACCCAGGCACCCCTCATTCATGGCCTCTAAAATATTGAGGTAATTTACTTGTATTCCTAGTTTATTGCGCATCTTTATCATGAAAGGATGTTAAATTTTGTCAGATGTTTTTTTCTGCGTCTATTGAGATAATCATGTGATTTTTACCTTCTATCTGTTAACGTGGTATATCACATTGGTTGATATTTGTGTGTTGAATCATCCTTGCATCCCATGGAATCAATCCCATTTGGTCGTGGTAGATGATCCTTTCAATGTGCTGTTGATTGTGGTTTGCCAGTATTTTATTGATTTTGCATTGTATTCATCAGGTAGCTGTCTTGTAGTGTCTTTTTCTGTCTTCGTTACCAGGGTGATGCTGGGCTCAAAACATGAATTTGGAAGTGGTCCTTCCTCTTTAAGTTTTTAGATGAGTTGGGGAAGGGTTGGTGTTAATTCTTAGTTAAATGTTTGGTAGAATTTACTTGTGAAGCCATCTGGTTCTGGGCTTTTCTTTGTTGGAAGGTTTGATTCTGATTTAATCTTACTAGTTATAGGGCTGTTCAGATTTTCTATTTCTTCATGATTCAGTCTTGGTAGGTGTAAGTTTCTAAGAATTTGTCCTTTTCCGATTTGTTTACATATAATTATTCAGAGTAGCCTCTTATAATCTTTTTTATTTCTGTGGCACTGATTGTAATGTCTCCTCTTTCATTTCTGAATTTAAATAAATTTAAGTGTTCTCTTTTTTCTTAGTTTAGCTGAACGTTTGTCAATTTTGTTATCGTTTCCAAAAACCATCTGTTAGTTTAGTTCATGTTTTTCTCTTGTTTTTCTAGTGCCTGTTTTGTTTGTTTCTGCTCTGATCTTGATTATTTCCTTCCTTCAGCTAACTTTGGGCTTAGTTTGTTCTTTTTCTAGTTCTTTGATGTGTACAGTTAGGTTGTTTGACATTTTCTTTTTTAACGTAGGCGTTTATTGCTATAAACGTCCCTCTTAGTACTGCTTTTGTTACATTCCATGAGTTTGGGTATGTTGTGTTTTGTTGCCTTAACCCATTTTTTATTCTGTTATCTCTGTCACATTGAGCTGTACTAGCTCTTATGCATAGGTCCTTGTCTTTATGTTGCAAGCATTTTTCAGTTGTTGGTCTTTCATCTTGTAGTCCTTTCATCAGGTAGGAGTTTAAATTTTGATGTAGCCATATCAGTTGATCTTTCCCTGTATGGTTTCTCTGTTTAAAAAGACCCTCCTCTCCGCAGAATTATAAATATATATGTATATAATTATTATTTTATGATTATATTTTTATTTGTAGGAAATATATACCACATCTTCTTTATCCATTCATCAGTTGATGGACATTTGGGCTCTTTCCTTAATTTGGAATTAATGGGAAGGATATGAAGTGGGAATTGAATGTTTTAATTGCACGATGTCTGTCACATGGATAGCACCTTCACGAGTTGCCTGTAAATGTCAGATATCTAGGCTATTTCCAATTTTTTGCTATTATAAATAAAACTGACTGTATTTCTGGTTATTTAGGGTAGAATTGGAGAACAGAATTCTAAGATCAGGAGGAGACTAGATAGTGAAGCAGTTAAAAGCAGAGACTTAAAGATGTGTTGCCTGCATTTGATTCTCGACTCCTCTGTTCCATTGCTTTGCAACCTTCTACAAGGTGTTTCCTATACCTTCCTTATGCCTTGGTTTTCTCATCTGAAAAATGGAAGTAATAATAGTACCCCCACCCCCTCAGAATTCTACTGAGGCTTAAATGTTTAATACACATGAAATACCGGAACAGGGCCTGGCACGTGGTGAGTACTCAATTACTGTTAGCGTTAGGGTTTAAGTTTATTTATTTTAAGAGAGAGAGAGTGCGTGCATGTGCACTTGAATGGGGAAAGGGCAGAGAGACAGAGAATCCCAAGCAGGCTCTGCCACTGTCAGCACAGAGCCTGATGCAGGACTCATACTCATCAACTGTGAGATCACAGCCTGAGCTGAAATCAAGAGTCAGACGCTTAATGGACTGAGCCACCCAGGCACCCCGTGATGGCATTTTAAGACAAGTGACTTTCTAGAAAAGTCCTGTTGTTTTTATATTTCCATTATGGGAATAAAGGAGATCCCATTGCCCCAACCCCTTGTTATCATTGAGTTTTATCATTAAAAATTTTTTTTTCAATGTTTATTTATTTTTGAGAGTGAAAATGTAGGAGAGAGACAGAGAGGGAGACAGAGGATCTGAAGCAGGCTCTGCGCCATCAACACAGAGCCCGATGTGGGGCATGAACTCACCAACTGTGGAATCATGACCTAAGCCAAAGTTGGATGCTTAACCGACTGAGCCACCCAGGTGCCCCAGATCTTATCATTTTTTAAAGTTTTGCTAATTTGTAAAATTGAATATGTATAATGGGCTCTTATTATTTTTTTTAATGTATACACTTCTGTTTTCCTCTTGAACCTTAAAATTAAACTGCTGACTTTAGGAAATGGTTTCTATTGCCTTCTAGGTCCCTTTTTTAGAATTGTATTTTTAGAACTTGAAGCCCACCTTCTTTTAAGTATTTGTTTTCCCCCAGTTCCTCACTTAGCCTGTGGGTATCCTCCTAAGTCTATGCCTGTGGCTTGTTCTTCGGGCACTGACATTCATTTGAGCCCCTGCCACCTGCCGGGCCCTGTGCTGGTGCCCTGGCCTCACAGAGGAGCAAGTTGCTATATATGAGAGAAGACAGCTAGGAGAGGTGGCAGGCAGCACGGGGCAGCAGGCATCAGAGTCAGGACGTGTACACATCGTGGTACCACCCCCCCAAGATGGGGCTGTGGGTTTGGGAGAACCTTAGGAGATGTTTTCAAAACTATACGTGGGGCCGACTTTTGAACACAAAGTGCAGCTGCCTTTGGTGTGAGGAAACCCTCTCCGTGAAATACCAAGCTTGAAATGAAAGAAGTTTTCTTTTTTTTTTTTTTAACTTTATAAAATAATTTGTCATAGCATTTTTTAAAAATGTGTTCTTTCTATATATTTAAAATATGTTGCTTGGAGGCACCAGGCTGGCTCGGTTGGAGCGTGCGACTCTTGATCTCAGGGTTGTGAGTTCGAGCCCTGCGTTGGGTGTAGAGATGACTTAAAAACAAAATCTTTTTTTTTTTTTTTTTTTTTTAATGTAGCTTTAGAGGCTCCTGGGTGGCTCAGTCAGTTAAGCATTCGACTCTTGATATCAGCTCAGGTCATGATGTCACAGTGTCATGAGTTCAAGCCCTGCGTCAGGCTCTGTGCTGATAGTGCCAAACCTGCTTGGGATTCTCCCTCTTCCTCTCTCTTTGCCCCTCCCCTGCTCATACTCTCTCTGCTCTCTCAAAATAAATAAACTTAAATAAAATAATAAAATTAAATTTAAAATGTAACTTGAAAAAAGTTTCATTTAAAAAAGCATTTCTGAAAGCACTGATCTTGGGCATGTTTCCTAACATCTTCAGATCTCAATTTTCCCTTCTGTTAGGAAGGTCAGATGAGGTGTTTTCCTCCGTTCACAACACTGCTGGCTGGCTGAGCTCTGTGGTTTAAATGGATGGCAGGAGCCAGTATGGAAGTTCAGGGGGCAGATAGCTTACAGGGCGGAATAAGCATGCGGAACTCTGCTGAGAAAAGGAGCTGGCAGTTGGCTCTGTGGCAGACTTAGACTTGGCAGGGCCGGTCCACTCTTTGGCATAGGGGTATCCTCATCGCCAGCACCGCACTTCCGAGTTTCTTCCTCATTTTGTAGGAACACCCCATTTCTGGGCACTCTTAAGTATTGCCTGGAGGGATGGTGTGCCTAGATGGCAAGGTAGGACTGCTGCCCTCTCCCCTCCTCCCCTCCTCCCCTCCTCCTCCTTTCTACTGCTTAATCAAGAAAGTGTCCCTTAGCTCTTTTTCCAAGCCACCGACTTTCAATTGATCTTTGCTGCTAGTAAGAGGAGGGGAGGTGCTTTCTGGTTCCTGCTAAAGTTACCTGACAGCGGAAGGTGTGCATCTGATAATTATAACTCTGGTGTTTCCAAGGCCTGAGCGATTTAGCTAAGAGCAGTAATCCTGATCTTATCAGGAGGGTTTTGTAGTCCAACAGTGTTGCTTATAACAATATCTGTTTTACTTCCTGGGGCTTCAATCTCCTTTTAGGATTCTCCTATAATCCTGCCCATTACCCCCTTGTGCATGTCTCATTACCTCCTGGAACCAGTTAAAACTGGTGCGAGGGCAAAGATGTTTTTCTTTTCTTCCTACCAAGATCTGGGAATTGAGCTTTTAACATTCCAGCAACATCAACCTGGCCAGCAGTAGAGCAGTCACAGTGAGCATAGATGATACCTGCAGAGCCAAGGTCTAGCCAGTGAAAAGGTAAGTTGCTTATTTAAAAAAAAAAAAAAAAAAAAAAAAATTACAATAGTAACAACAGCAATATTCAGCCCAAGTACTTTAGTTACATTTTATATTTCAAAGCAATTAAATAGTATCCATGAGTTTGAGATCAGCCCCTTTGAAGTCTAGTTATTTTCCTAATGACTACCTTGAGATTCAGCCCCCAGGAATTTGCCCAGATCCTTGACCTTGGGGTTCAGAATCTATTAGATTATAGAGAGTAGACAGAAATGAAACACATTACTGTTCTATGTCTTTAGAGAACACTCAAGAATCTCTGCAAAAGTTATCTGAAGTATGTATGAAGGACGTGACAGTTTCTTGGAGGTTTCAGAATATGGGGAGCACAGATGAAGAGTTGGTAACTTAGCCTCTGCACTTTAAACCTGAAGGAAAGGGTTAACTCTTGCCTTGGGGAGGAGTGAGGAATGGGAACTAAAATTGCTTTGGACATCTGAGCTGTGCTTTAATAAGATATTCCAGGTGGTCAAGGAGTAATCCTAAAATAGCCTAGATACTTAATTGCTTTTAAAGTCAGGCGCTCCTGTCTCTGGGGAGGTACAGCTCTAAGGAATGTAGTGCTGGCTCCTAAGATCTTGGAGGCGTGGTCTGGTTGGGCTTTTTTTTTTTTTTTTTTTTTTTTTTCTCCTTCCAAATCCCAGTAAAAAGAAAGGCCCAAGGTAGCCTTCTTGGGTCAGGAAACACTGGTTGAATTTCTCCCTTTCTCCCCACCAGAAGCTTGGCTCTTGCTGATGCCAGCTGCCATAACCTGGCTTGTCCAGGGTTGTCGAATGTTCTCTGTCTTCTCTCCCCTCCCCCCACCTTTCTTTCCCGCACACTCTTACCACCAGCACCAGAGATAGTGGTCTGTTCCTGTGTGATTACTTGCCCAGCGTCTTTCCATTCCCATTAGAACCTTTCTTAGGATAAGGTTCACATTTATCCTTTCCCTTTTGTCCCGTTAGTCCAGATCCGGTTAATTCTCTGACTTGGCTGCTTCTTCCCAAGACTTTTCTTTTCTCCCTGGTCCTGCTGTCCCCTACCCCTACCCTAGGCTGTCTGCATGGACTACCACACAGCCTGCCACCCCCTGTGCTGGCTTTCCTCTCCGGTCTTCCGTGCATTTTACAAAAGTAGTGTATCTGCATTGCAAAACGTTATGCGGGCCAAAGCATATTTTGTTACGTGAGGAATCATACTGCCCCCTTACTAGAAAGGCTAAATATTGTGAAGGTGTCAGTTCACTGAACTATTCCATAATTTCAGTGCAATCCAGATTTTCTTCATTGGGGTCAAGGGAGAAGGGGGGAGAGCAAGTGATGGGTCTTGCTTGACACATCATTCAAAAGTTAATCTAGAAAAAATAAACAATTGTTTTTTTAATCATCTCTCCCTCTCCATTAGACTGCAAGCTCCAGGAGGTCAGAGGCTCCTGACTGTCTTGCTCTTTTTGCCTCAGAACTTTACACAGTTTCTAGCATATCCTAGGTGATCATATGTTCGTACGGGAATGATATAATGAAAAATTGAAAAGTGAAAATCCCGCATAGTCTCAACCCGATTAGGTGTCTACATACATTTTTAGATTTCTATTTTTTCCCAACCAAAGTAGGCCATTCAAATCTTCTAAAACACTGGTTTAATCATTTATTTTCTGCTCAGAAAACATCACTGCCTCCCTCCTGTTCACAGTTCAGAGTTTAAGTTTCCTCCTGGTATTCAAGGCATTTCACAGCCTGTTCCCACCTCAACTATTCAGACTTGAATCCTCCCTGCCAAAACATGCCTTGTTTATCCCCCCACTCTGTGCTCATTTACACTGTAAATCTCCCCTCAACCCGTTCTTCCATGCCGGCTTTATCTCCACCTCTGAGGAGCTCTCCTTTCTTCCACCTCCTGGGCACTTTGTGTTTTGGTACTTTGACTTGCTCTGTTCAATGCTCTGTGTGTCCAGCTTGTTTTTCCAACTCCATGGTAAAACTCCCAGCAGGGAGAATCACTTTTGGGGGAGTAGGGGTATTCTCAGCAGCTTGCACAATGCTCTCCCTGGGGTGGGTTCTCAGGAAATCAGTGTTGAATGAGTTTGTCATAGGGTCTTTGCTGCTCGGGACAGAAAGGGCCCCTAGAGGCCCTCTCATCCAGCCCTGTCCCATGTTGGATTCCACAGCGTGACGTCCCAGACAGATGGCCATCCCAGGACAGGAAGCTGCCCACCTCCTGAGAAGGCCCCTCCGTTACTGGGCAGTTCTGATTGCTAGAGAAGTCCTTCTTCTGTCGACCTGGGTAATTTCTGCCCCGTAACTCTAGTTCTGCCCTCTGGGGCTTTATGGAAAAAAGGAAAAGAAAAACAACAACAACACCTTGCGTCCTCTTCTCCAAGGCAGCCTTTTAGATTTTCAAAGAGTGAATACATTATCCCTCTGTCTTCTGGATCTTCCAGGTTGAAGTGTTGGGGAAGCACTGTTTTAATTTTGAGGAGCAGTCAGGTTAGACTTTGATTCATTATTATTTGAAGGCCTTTTATGTGCACGTTCACAGTGCTAGGTGCCATATTCTGCCGCCTTCTGAGGCGTAACCTGCTTATCTCTCTTTCTCTTTCCCCTGGTGTCCTGTCCCCTGGGGGAAGATGGGTCCCTTCCTACCCAGGATGTTCTGTTTTGGAGGTAGTGGTGAAAGGTTAGCAGTTCTTATCCCAGTACGCCCAGATAAGTCTCCCGGGCAGGTGATGCCTGAGGGCTAGTTTCCTGGTTGGCTGCACTTACCAGGTGAAACCTAGGAGATAAATCTGGGACTAAAAGGGCCATGACTTGGCAGTGTAGGCATTCTGTGACCAGAGGATTTTCTTCTTCTTCTCCTCCCTCTCTCCTTTCCCGATGTCACACCCGGAACACTCTCTGCTGTTTCTTCCACCCACAAGGCAGGACGGCGTGACAAAGAGAGCCAGACCTGCATGTTGGCACTGCCACTGGGAAGCTCTGAAACCCTGGGCCACTTAAGCAGCTTGCTCTCTTTGAGCCACTGTTTTCCCATCTCTAAAATCACTACCCCTACATCATACAATTCAGTGAGAAAATGCTTGTTAAGCCCCTGGCCCAGTCCTCGCTGCACAGAAGATGCCCAAACATTAGCTTCCCTTCCTTCCCCCAGCCTTCTTCCACTCCCATTTTTGAGGGATTTAAAGGCATGACACTGTGCTTCCCTGGGAAAAATAAACTGAATGTGGATATAGCAACCACAGCTAGCCTTGGATGGGTATTTGGGAACAAACTGTCAGTTTCCTGTGAGCTCCTGGTGAGATCAAAGCTTTTAAGAGAGGTCTTAAGTAGGAGAGGCTGGGAAGGTTGTAAATGGCAGTAAGTGACCACTCACTACTGCCGGCAGCCCTCATGGTAACAGAGCCTGTTCCCCTGGCCGGTTGCCTTGCATGCAGCGGCCCTTCAACTGAAATGCTTTTCTCGGGGACCCCCCTAAACTGTGGAGCTAGCTCCTTTTGGATGTGTGTTCCCCACGCTCACCTCTGCTCCTCCTCACTCTCCTCCTCACCATGCTCAGCATCCAAGACAGAAGTCATCGCTGGGCTTCGAGCAGTCACACCCACAGCCTGGTGAGAGGCCAAGAAACCCACACGTCAGCTTGAAGTAGCTATGTTTTTACAGTAGTTGATCAGAGTGCTGAAGCCTGCGGTCCTCCCCATGAAAGGAGGAGAGAACAGAGGAGTTGTGGGGTTGGAGGTCCCATGGGGGAGCCCATTCCTGCCTTTCAGTAAACGCGCCCATGCTTTCTCTGTACTAGAGGCTGGGGATACCCTGATGGGATGTGCACAGACTCGAGGGGACACACACAGACTGGGGATGTAGGCGGGACACGAGTAACCAGCACATCCGGTGATAGCCCAGAGGAGAAAGGCATCAATTCTGCCTGGTGGGCAGAAGCGAGAGTCTTCGTGGAGGAACAGCATTCAGGCTAGACTGTGAAGGGCGGGCAGAGCCAGGAATTACTCTCACTGCAGCCAGAAAATCTTGTGAAGTAGGGTTTAACTGCCCCAGGACCAAGAGAGTCATGCAAAGAGAGCGGACATTTTCTCATCAGCCCCAACTGAATATTTTAAATTAAGTAATGACCCATCCCAGCCTCGGACAAAAGAAAACAACTCCACTCCCCTGTGTTTTCTTTTTTTTTTTTTTTATGTTTATTTATTGAGAGAGAGAGCACGCACACATGCTTGCACATGAGCGAGCAGAGGAGGGACAGGGAGAGAGAATCCCAAGCAGGCTCCCTGCTGTCAGCGCTGAGCCCAACATGGGACTCCCACAAACCATGAGATCCCACAAACCATGAGATCATGACCTAAGCCAAGAGTCGGATGCTTAACCAACTGAGCCACCCAGGTGCCCTTCCTGTGTTTTCTTTAAATCATAACTAAAATTCCTATCTGTGGAATGGGTCAAATGGTAGCAATGCCCAAAGAGTTGAGTGTCCTCTTTCCGTCCCGTTCCGGCAAATTTCCCTGTCTTCTGTGGTCACTGAGCTAGGGGTGTTAGGCTAAAATCCCATAGCTAAGCAGATTTGCAAGTGTTTCATATTTAGCGAGCCACAGCTAGTGCGAGGTCTGATTCTCCCACCACTTGGGTTCTGATGTCTAAGCAGAGCTGGAGAAAGCCAAGGAAGGGGTCATGACAACCCCCAGCCCCCACCCTTCTCCTCTGTTCCTGAGCTGAGCTCTCGCACTTGGGTGTTTATTTTCACACGTAGTCACACAGTGGTTGTACTGATGTGCTTGTTTTTACACTCCTCTCCTGCTGTGGAAAGCCCTGTCTGAATTCTAGGTTGTGGATTCTGTCCTCCTCACCCAGCTGAGTGTTAAATAGTTTCTGAGTGAGCATTCTGAGTGCCTGGAAGTTATTGTAATTAGCAAAAAACTGTGTTTTCATCTCTCTTGGTGACTGATAGAGAAAAAATCCTCCTGTGCTTCAGATCTCTAGCTGGAGAGAGTTGGGAATTGAGCTGCCACAGTAAACAGCTGACATAACAGAAGCGGCAATGATCCCCCATTAAATGTCTTTCAGCCGATAGGGGCTCCCGGGATAATTGACTTTCCAGCAGGAATTACTGGCTCAAACAAAATCACTGGGCATTAGGGCAACCTACTGCATCTTTTGAAAGGGGGACTGTAACTCTGTCTGGGTTTGCTGACCTGACAGGCATAATTCATCTTGATTATTCATTGTGCTGGTTCCCACCAGATGATACCAGATTTCTGTTGACTGTAATTACAATGTGGGGGTGAATCTTAGCTTTTTTTTTTTTTTAAATAGTGTTTCTCCCACTTGGTTATTGGCTTCGCTGAGCCGAAGAGCTGTAGAGAGATCTCTAACAACGTCTGCCTGGGGAGATGATGAGTGCACAGTCAGATAGCATTTACTGAGCACTTCCTTACACACATCTTTTGTGAGATAAGCAGGGAAACAATTTGGTGTAGCCTGTTTCATTTCAGCTGACAGAGTGTCACTTCTTCTTGGTTATACTTACCTCACGGTGTACTAAATTGCTGCTATCAGGAAGTGGGTCTACCTCTCAGAGCCCTCTTTGAGTAGGGGAGGCAAAGTATGGTCCCAGAATATAACTGAATAAATAATACCTCCTGCTTTCGGGCAAGCTTGATTAGAGGGGAAGATAGAAAAGAAGGGAATTAGACCAGGCTTTTATGTTACTGACAAGGTTTTACAGCGAGATCCCTATGCAGTCCAAAGAATGTCCTCCCAGGAAACCCCTGCTCCCCATCCCCGGATGCCCCTCCCCAACCATTTACACGCCCCAGTGCCTGCGCATGCGCCCGAAGTCCTCGGGGAGAAATGAGAGAGTGACAGGCTTGGTGCATCCAGTCCCATCCACTGGGTCCTCCACTGACCAGTGTAGACTTCTACTGTGACATTTCATATTCCCCACTGGCAGAGGGCCTGTTTGACTCTTCTGTATGGTATGTGTGTATATTTTTTGAAGAGGTGCCTAATTGACTCAAATAGCCAGTTAAGGCCTTTTCGCAGTGATTCTAGTTCATCAGGCATTCGCTGGGGCCTGTTAAGTGCCAGCAATGTGCTCTATGCTGGGGGTACAAAGATGGATGAGAAACTTTTGCTTTCAAGGAGCTTACGATAGGGTGAGGATGATAGATAATTCCAAAGTGTGTTAAATTCTAAGCTCAAAACGTATAGCGATTTCTTCCAGAGTACTTAGTGCAGCCGAGAGTGAAGGGCAGGCTTCCCCCAGAATATGTTGCCTAATCTAAGGAGTAAGAGTTACCCAACTGAATAAAGGCAGGAAGCAGGTTCCAGGAACATAAACAAAGGTGTATTTGCTATTTCCTCCTAATTGGCTGAATGGTGTTGGTTTAACCCAATCAGTTAAATTAGGATTAGGTTTTCATTATTTCTCTAATGGAAATGAATTTCATCCTAGGGGCACAGTCTGTATACCTTGGGAATAACGTCAAACTCTGAAGGCTGTCCTATCGTTAGGGTGTTCTGGTCACTAGACTTCCAGCTTCCAGTGGTGAGGTTTAGTGGAGAGACCAGAACTTCAGGACCTGCCATCTGTGATCCTTTATCCTCCACTTCGAGTGGTCACGTGGCTTTACAGCGTGCTGTGTAGTATACAAACGTGCCATAAAATCATTCAAACACACATGCCGTGTAGAACCTGAAGAAAAGTGGGACAGCTCAGAGTGATGGCTTCGGGAGGATCAGCTAGGGATGAACAGGTTCTCAGAAAGTTGGGCCTTTGTCTCCTCCTCTTCTAGGATTATCAAGGATAAGTAACACCCACCCTCCTCCAACAACTGGACCTGGTTCTTCCACCTGACTCCCTCTTACTTTGGAACCATTACTGAAAGCGAAAGAACAAGAAGATGTCCCTGTAAGAGCAGCAGAGGCGGTTACCTGAGGAGTCTTTTACAGTCTGAGCCAAGATAGCACAATTGCTCAGGGTCTTCATCTTTGCCCTAAAAGATTGCCTTGTCCTCCGTCACTCTCCTATGCCCTTCTGAACTCTGTGCTTTGTTCTCCTTTAGAATGGTGGTTTGGCCTGGAGTGATGATGCGGACGGAGGCCGGGGAAGAGAGATCTCTCGAGATTTTGCCAAGGTCTGTAATGTCTCCTTTGTGGTAATGAATGGGCCAGCTCTGCAGTGGGTTGTTAAATCTGATCCCCAAGGAATAAGGACGGGAATGGCCCGTGAGTCACATTTGTAGTCATACAGATAGATGGTTGTGTATCTCTGGTGGAAATCTGCCTGCATTAGACGGAATTTTTCATTGTGTTTTTTTCTGGGGGACCGGGATTGCAGCTGTATGAACTGGACGGTGATCCGGAAAGGAAAGAGTTCCTGGATGACCTCTTCGTCTTTATGCAGAAGAGGGGTGAGTGTGCAGTCTCCTCAGTTTTTCAACTCAGTGAATATTAATTGAGTGCTTACTGTGTGTAAGTCACTGTTAGCCATTCTCCCTGCAGAGTGCTGGCATCTTAGCCCAGGAGAACAAGAGGCACTTAACTGCTGAGTGGTTCTGACCCTAGCAGAGTAGTCGACAACCAGATCGAAGAGGACAGAGAGGGCCTTGGCAGAAAATAAATGGAATGGTTCATCTAAATTTGGTCCTGCCTTATTTTTGTTGCTCTCTTCTGATTAAGCGGCCTCTCTGGTGTTATTTTAAATTCAAATGTACTTTTTTCTTAGCCTTATAGCAACTTTGGGCATCACTTAAACTAGTATGTCAGGTTTCCTCTTGGTGTTCCTAGTCCTACAGACACTGAGAAAGGCCAGTAAAAGACTAGAGGTCCCTCAGGATTTGTTGAGAGGGTCTGAAATGATCTGTGAAAAGGAAAGGCTAACTCGTTTTTTCTTACCCATTGGCTCTGGTTTTTGCACCCCGTGGCTTGGTTTGGGGCGCTCTGCATGGGCACCTACTTTATAATGCGCCTTCTCACTTCTCTGTCCTTCTCTCCTTCTCACTCCCACTCCCCACCCCAGCCATCTCCACTTTGGACCCTGGTGGGACTGAGTCTTGAGCCCAGTGACTCAACTTCCTGGCTTTATGTCCTGTCATAGCAATGAGTTCACCAGCCAGGTTAGCCCGCAGGAAGCATGGCCAGAAAGCCAGCCTCTCTAGAAGGTCCTCAGCAACCTGTGTAGTTCCACCTTCATCACCCTCAGGACAGAGCCACACAGCACAGCTGTTCCCACCAGCCTCCTGCCTGGGACCCTGCCTATGTCTGGTTGTGTATCTCTTGGTTTCTATGTCTGCTCCTTTATTGAGACCCAGGAATGAAATCTTCCTCTTTATCTTAGGCTGAGCTATAATGGCAGCCCCCAGCAGGTACTGTTCTGCGTTAACTCCTTTCTCTCCCTCTTCTCCCCCGACCCCCCAGCACACCCTTCCCCCTCTCTCCTCCTTCCTCTTCCTTTACCTTGTAAAGCCTCACTGCTGTCCTAGTAGCGTGCATGTTACTGCTGGTTTGCTTACAGAGGTAGTAGGAAGTTTGGTGTCTCCGTGTCCTCCCATCTCCAAGCCTCTCAGAGCCGTCCAGGCAGCCCACAGTTTACTCCTCCAGCTGCTATCTGGAGCTGCATGTGCCAATGCAAAACAAGAATATAATCCCCAAAGATAATGTGACTGGCAGCAGTGAAACTCCCTGGTTGCCCTGAGAGCGAAAAATCCACTTAATACTTTGGTCTCCCTTCCAATTACCTTTTAATTATTTACAAGCTCCACAAGCCCAGCTGGTGCAAACCCAGGAGCTGATCTCGTCTCAGAGGGGCTGCCACAGCAATATAGATTTTAATCAGCAGTGTGGCTCCACTGCTTTCTTTTCTACTTTATTGTCTCCCTTCCCAGAAGGATTTTTAAAGGAAAATGGAAGTTAGATCATCCTCGCCAAGAGTGAATGTCGGAAATTATTTGTTTACTACTCTGTGTCCCCAGTAGACTAGGAGCTCCTTGAGGACAGCCACTTTATCATTTCTTTGTGTCCCCGGTGCTCATACAGGACCAGACAGGGAGGTACTCAAGATGTGTTTGCCGTGCAAGCAGTCCTAACTCAGGTTTTCCGCACTTAGCTGGCCCCACGCAGGAAGGCTGAGCTGCCCCGCTCTGGGTAGCCGCCCTATAATCTGAAGTCAGCAGTAGAAAGCAGCGTGTGCCGAGAAGCCTGCCATGCTGTGGCAGCTGGGGACTGCCACACTGCCATCTAGGATATTTCTCAGGGACCCTGAAACAGGGGACTGCCACACTGCCATCTAGGATATTTCTCAGGGACCCTGAAACAGGGGACTGCCACACTGCCATCTAGGATATTTCTCAGGGACCCCGAAGCAGGAGTGAGTGACTCCCTTTGATCGTGTCAGTTTATGGTTATTCAGGCTGGGCAAATCTTTTTCTTCTTTCTTTCTTTCTTTTTTTAATGTGTATTTTTTGAGAGAGAGAGAGGGAAAGAGACAGAGCATGAGTGCGGAAGGAGCAGGGAGACACAGAATCTGGAGCAGGCTCCAGGCTCCAGGCTCCAAGCTGTCGCACAGAGCCCGACGCAGGCTCTCACAGTCGGGGAGATCATGACCTGAGCTGAAGTCGGGCGCTTAACCGACTGAGCCACCCAGGCGCCCCTGGGCAAATCTTTTTCTGCCCTCACCACTTACGTTAGGTATTTCACTGTTTGCTGGCATCACCCGTAGAAAGGAAACAGTGGAGTCCATGTTGCAATTTGTTAGTTACCCAAATACAAGGTTTCTCAGCCTCAGCATATTTACTTTGGGGACTGGACAGCCCTTTGCTATAGGGGCACCCCCCCCCCAAGTCATGATAACCAAAAATATTTCTAGATATTGTAAATGTCCCCTGGGGAAGAAAACCACGCCTTCCCCATTGAGAACCACTGCTAGAAGGATAGGAAAGAGGGTGAAGTTCTAAAATTGCCTTCACAGAGAAATTCTTCATGGAAATCATCTTCCCTCCACTCAGGTAGCCCTACCTGAGGGTGGTGGGGGCCTGTGCCAGGCAATATCACAGGCACTCCTCCTGTGGCCAAGTGCCAGAAGAGTGCGTGCCGGGCCCCTGTTCTGGGCTGGGGTACAGGGGAGGCCTCTGCACCTCCACCGGATTGGAGGTAACAGGCGGAAGACCCACACAGGTGGAGGCAGAAGCGTGGTGGCACCCGTGGGCCAGGCACAGCTGGAAGAATCCTTCATTGTCTGTGGCCTGGGTGAGTCAACTGGCACCAGATTGTGAAGAGCCGTGGCTGGCCGAGAAGTTAGCACTTTAGTCTGTGGACATAAAACGTGGGGCGCGTCACCAGAGCTGGGCCTTCAGGAAGCTTGCCGTGTGTGGCAAGCAGGGGTGATGGGGGCAGAGAGGGGAGAATGAGGCACAGAGACATTATGGAGGTTGTTCCCTTTAAACTCACAGTGGTCTCCTCTCTGGAAAACTAGCATCTAAGGCTGTAAACTAGATTGTGTGGCTCAAGAGGGCTCGGAGCAGATCACAGTTTTACTCATGTGATGCTTGCCGTCTTCCCTCTTCACACAGTGGTGAGACCAAGGGCCCTTAGACATTTGTGACTGGTTTCGTCACTCCCAAATCGGAGTGTCTGGGGCACTCAGGAGCCAGGTATCCTTAGCTGGGTCGGAGGAAAAGCCTCAGAGATCCCGGCAGCAGGGCAGCGACTCCTCCTCCAGGGCTAAGGGGAAGGACAAACATAGATTTCACAGGAGCCGCTGAAGATGGCCTGGGTTTGAAAGGCTTAGTGACTCCCACCTGGACCGTGAGTGGGGCCGGGCAGCTTTGACACCGCAGGCCGCACCGCAGGGGAAGCAGACAGGGCTGCAAGGGAGGCAGCGCCCAGCAGGCTGCCCAGCGAGTGCAGCTGCAGGTGATAAACGGCTGTCCAGCGGCAGAGGGGCCAGGCCGTAACTGCTGCTTTGTGCAGCGTCTCCTTCGCTTGTTAACGTGTTCGGGTGAATTGACTGCCACAGATGGGCCTTTCAGCTCCGGGCACCTTGGTTTCTGGGCCGATGGTCCCCTCCCCCACCAGCAGAACAAGCTGCCCCAGAAGGAGCCTGAGAAGAGGCCGAGGCAGCGCCGCGTTGTCGGGCTGTCTCCTGCCTGCCTTGGGAAACAGCCGCTGCGGCCCTGTCGGCAGGCACATGGCAGGGGAAAGAGCTGTAGACGGGGTGCGGGTCCAGGCTCGCGCCCCACCCATCTCCATGATCGGGAGCAAAGCATTCTCCTTCTGGGGGCCACAGATTCCTTATGTGTAAAATGTGAGGGTTCAATTCGAGTTAACCTGGAAGCTTCTTCCAAGTTCTGTGTTTTGTATCATGTCCATGATTGTGTCTTTTGCACTACCAACAACAGGTCACCCTCACTGACCAAAAAGATAGCAATTTTCTGTCGAAACAGTTGTGTAAAAACAATACTGAGGAGGTGCCTGGGTGGCTCAGTTGGTTAAGCGTCCGTCTTTGGCTCAGGTCATGATTTTGCTGTCCATAGTACGAGCCCCGCGTCGGGCTCTGTGCTGGCAGCTCGGAGCCTGGAGCCTGCTTTGGATTCAATGTCTCCCTCTCTCTCTGTCTCTCCCCTGCTCACGCTCTGTCTCTCTCTGTCTCTCAAAAAGAAAGAAATGTTAAATTTTTCTTTAAAAGTATTTAAAAAAGAAAACTATACCGAGGACCCCCCAAAAACAAGTACTTCTCCCCTTTCCATGCCCAAGCCAAATTGAATTAAACAAGTTGCTTTTGATCTTGACCCCCACCCGTGTTTCTCTGGAAAGACGGGTTAGATTTCAGAGTTCTGATGCCCCTTCTTGCTTATTACCTTTTGCTGCGTGCACACACACGCGCATGTCTGTGTAGAAAATACACACGCATTTCTTTGCAAACAATAAAGCCAAATCATTGTAAGTAAAATTCTCTGGCTAATTGAACTGACTATGGATGGTTTCTGAGATCTCATTCCGTGTTAGATTTTCCAGGGGGAAGTCTAGGTAGGCTGGAGGGGGACTAATTTGAAAGTCTGATAAGCAAGGGCTTATAAACAGTTCCATTCTCTGACAGTGAGGAAGAAAAGCTTGTTCCCTGGGTAGTGAAACAGAAAGAAATACGTCATCAAAGAGGAGAAAGAGGATGATTTTGCTGTTGTTTTTATTGTCCCATGTGTTTTATAGACCCCTTTCAACCCATTTTCTTATCTGCCGCTCCGCACAGCTCTAGCTCTGAGGGGTAGCGAGAGCAAAGGTTACCAGGTTAAGTGACTTGCCTAAGGTCACAGAGCCGACTTAGCACTTGTCCCCCAACTCCAGGCCAGTGCTCTTTCCCTCTCCTGCAGCGCCTTTGAGAAACAGCCCCTTGTGCCAGCAGCTCCGTCGCTTCCTGTTCAGGCAGTGGGCAGGCTTTGTCTTGCCTTCAGCCTTCTGAGCCCCACAGAGAATGCTGGTCTGCCTCCGCGGGCCAGTGTGTGGTAGGGTCTGACAGCATCTAGCTGATTAACACAGGGGTAGGACTGTTCGCATGAGAAAGGTCTTCATCTCAGGGTAAGGCCCGCCTCTCAAGGAAGGGCAGATGTGACGATTCACAGTAGCACAGAGGCTGCCATCTGTCAAGGCAGGATGGGGGGGTGGGGGGCACGGGAGAGGGAAGCTCTAACGCATCTTACACGCACCCAGAGCACCCCCGAACAAGGCTCTGCTCTCCCTGCCCTAGCCAGGCACACAGGTAAATGAGCTGCTTAGTCACATAGAGGACGAGCTTTGCAAGCCCTCACCCGGAGAACTGCCCTCCTCCCCCCACTAGTTCTGTTCAAGGCTGCAAACTGACCTTGGTTTTCCCAGATGGATTGTTGAATCTGTTTTTGATGTGTATATACAAAGAATTTACTGTGGGAAAAGGGCTTGGTCTGCCTCAAAGTGCGATTTGAGTGTTTTTCCTTCTGTTGTGTGCTTATCTATCCATCTCAGGCAAGGAAATGTTCATGACATATATCGCTCTGCCTTTTGGTGGAAGCAGTTTCTCATATATTCTTTGTAACTTGCAGTAAATGGTCTATGCCATGGACACTCTTCCTGATAGACTAAAATACGTGTCTCTGTCAGATGAAATAGGCTTTGGGGCTTCGTTTTCTAACTTTAGCACCAAATGAAAGTCTAAAATGCAAATATTTGTCTCATGATTGGCCTTTGTTTGAAGCCAAATCTTTTTCTCTCCCCAGGTATTCCAACTATTAATATACTGGGTTTTTCCCCCTTCTTTTCCATTTAAAATAGTCATTTAATATCCTATATCTACTCAGTTATCCCTAATAATAGGAAGGGATCCTGGTTTTTGGAAGGCATGATTAATTTGAAGAGCCCAATTTTGTCATTCGATTCAGCCTCTTCCCCTCCAGATCTTTTACTTATACTTTAGCACTTGGTAAAACTGAGTTGATAGTTTGCCCTTCTTTGTTCCAAGTGAGCTAATATTTAGTACCTCATTCAAGGATTGGTGTAGGAATAGTCTAAAGCAAGGATTTGGTCCACTTACATGGTGAGAAGATCTACTGAGTATTCAGAAGCCAGTGGCATGGTTTGGCAATAGAAGACAGTCATGAACTGCCTAGGCCATAAGGTCCTTGAGTTCTTGTACCTTTCCCCAGCCAACTTTCCACCCCCTCTCCTGGAGACACCAGCTAGGTCTGTTGGTCAGCAGCAGTCAGAGAAAGCAGAGAAGACATGATGATCCACCTCCTTCTAACTCCTTGACCAACTTCTCTGAACATAGTTGTTGTTTTTTTTTAATTTTTTTTTTTACGTTTATTTGTTTTTGAGACAGAGAGAGACAGAGCATGAAGGAGGGGGAGAGTCAGAGAGAGAGGGAGACACAGAATCCGAAACAGGCTCCAGGCTCTGAGCCATCAGCACAGAGCCCGATGCGGGGCTTGAACTCACGGACTGTGAGATCATGACCTGAGCCGAAGTTGGACGACGACTGAGCCACCCAGGCGCCCCTGAACATAGTTTTTAACGAAGGAGACAGCACAGCCCTGACCTTACAAGCCATAGTAGAACACAGCATTGCACATTGAACTTCACCTAAAGCAATTAGTCTGAGCTAGAGTATCAAAAAGGGTGAGGAGTTTGGGGCACCTGGGTGGGTCAGTCGGTTAAGCATCCTGAGTCTTGATTTTGGCCCCAGGTCATGATCTCACGGCTTGCGAGTTCGAGCCCTGAGTCAGGCTCTGCACTGATATAGCTTGTGGAGCCTGCTTGGGATTCTCTCTCCCTCTCTCCCTCCCTCTCTCTCTCTCTCTCTCTCTCTCCCTCTCCCTCTCCCTCTCCCTCTCCCTCTCCCTCTCCCTCTCCCTCTCCCTCTCCCTCTCCCTCTCCCTCTCCCTCTCCCTCTCCCTTTCTCCCTGTCCCTGCCCCCTTGGCCCTCCCCTGCTCCCACATGCATACTCTCTCTTAAAATAAATAAACTTTTTTTTAAGTTGAGGAGTTTAACATTTAACCTCTCAGGTTATGGTCCCTCCAGTACTCCCATGCATTGCTTCTGGCAATATAAATGGCCATAACCACTCTGGAAATTTATTTGGTAGTGTTTACTGTAGCTGAGCATATGCCAAACCCTGTCATTCAGTAATTCAGTAATTCCACTCGTAGGTGTATTCCCAAAGAAATGAATGCTGTGTTCACTGAAAGACATCTCAAGAATATTCAGAGCAGTACCATTTGTTAGAGCCAAACACTGGAAAGAACCCCAATGTCCATCAGCAGTAGAATGGACAGATAAATGGTGCTATAGTCACATAGTGGAATAGTGCGCAGCAATAAAAAGGAATGAACTGCTGTACGCACTGGAGGGATCTCATAGGCCTAATGTTGAGCAAAATAAGCCAGACACACAAGGGTAGATATTACGTGATTACACGTATGTGAAGTTCAAGCCTATCACCTGTGGTGGTGACACACGTCAGGGTGATGGCTACCTCCTGGGAGAGAAGAGGTGGGGAATGCATATTGATTGGGAAAGGGCATGAGAATTTTCTGGGGTGCTGGAAATGTTCTGTATTTAGATCTGAGAAGTGGTTACAGGGGTGTACATGGAAGCAGAAATCCAGTGAGCTGTGTAGTAAGATGCGTGCACTGTGGTGTGTATCTGCTGGACCCACTCGGTGGGAAACCAGAAGTAGAGCTTAAAGATACCTGTCAGTCCAGTACTGGGACGCTTGAGCATCTTGCCTCTGCTCTGTTATGTGGGACAGTCAGCCACACACTGCACCGAACGCCGCCAGACACGGCTGCCCCGTCTCCTGGCGTGAGGTATTTTCTACATAAACAAGTTGGGAGAAAAATCACCCGTCATTTCTTTGCCTGTTCCTGGGCGGCAGGACCAGAGAAGGAATGAATATGCAGAGGAATGGGCAGGAAGCCTGTCTGTCTGCCCAGGCACACTCCCCGCTTAACACGGGCCTTAATTCTTTTAGGCTCTCCAGTCGAACGCCCGGCTCTCTTGACAGGCAGTGGAAATGATTAATGATCATTTTCAAAGCCAGGAAAAAACAGCGAGGGTCCTTGGCAGGGCCACGTCCTGGGTCCTGGGCCCTCACCCCTGATCAGCGGGCGGGAAGGCAGCCATGTGACTGTCTGGGGTCCCCGCCCCTGACTGCGTCTCGTCTTCGTTGGAACAGGCCCATTTTCTGTGGTGGGGTGGATGTGCCACCTCCCATCTTTGTCTCTAGCGCCCAAGGAGACCATCTCCTCCCTCCGCCCTCCCCCCTACCCCTTCCCCCTATCTCCGCAGTCTTGAGTGGCAGGAAGGAGAGCGAAGTACCAGGGAGCAGCTTTTCTTTGGCCCATGTGTCTGGAAGTTCCCAATGACAGCTTTGGCCTTGCTAGTGCCGTGCCCCAGCGGCGTTCCCACCACCCAAGGGTTAAAGCCCCGGGAGCCCCACAGCCTCTCTGGGTCCCTGGCCCTCATAAAAGCCTTTTCTGCGTAGTCCCTTGGGCTGCCTCAGGCTCCCTGGCTGAAATCTGATAAGGGCCCTCTTTGTTGGAACTGTCAGTCTCCTTTATTGAGGAGGGAACTGGAGACCAGCGGCATTTCTTGGGGTACAGATAAGGCCCTGGATTCCTGTCAGAGGGAGCATGATTAATTACCCTCAATCCTAGCTCCTGCTTTGATAGCAGTGACTGACAGTACACAGGCTTCCCCATCAGGTGCTCACGCCCCCTCTGGGAGGCCCGATGGGGGTGGAGATTCAGCCTCCTGCAGGGCCAACGCTAGTGACCCACGAAGCGCTCTTGCAAAGGCCGTTTGCCTCCTTCCTGGTTCTCTGCAGGTTGTTTTTGCTCTTATTGTGGACAGAGATCTGTTACCTTCCAGGTGAAGAGCCTCCTTAGAGGAAGATATAATCCAGCCCAGAGACACCCCTCTTCCCTGCAAGGCTGGGGGAAAAGCATATGGCCGTGGTCCTTAGCCACACAGGGGCCTCCATAGGACAAGTTCCTAAACCATCCACCTAAAGTCACTTGGCAACATTATTCCATAATTCAGGCAAGCTCCTAAAACCAACTCACCCTCCCTTCGGCAATAATCACAACTATCCATTTTTGTTTTCAGTTTTTATTCATAGACTCATAGGACTGAAAGGCATCTAGCCCAAATTCCTCATTTCACAGATGGAGACACTGAGACCCGAGTATGTCAGTCCCTCATCCCCACTCCCCAGTATGATATATTGGTCCTCTTTCTTGTTCAGAAGGTAAACTCCACTACACGGCCTTCCCCCATTTCTCTTCATAGCTGAGTCTCCTTGAGGCAAGGGAGATGGCTGCCGGGTCCGTTAAGCACAGGGCAGCCTGCAGAGACAGACCAGTCTGAGGGTCCTGTTTCTGTCGTTTGTCTTGAAGCCAGCGCAGGTTTTGTGTATGGATTGTCTGGACAGTGTGAGAAAACCGTACCGTCCTCTACAGCTAGCACTCAGAATAGTCTCAGCTTTGTTTCTGACAGTATCGGGGTGCCTCCTACCCTGGGAACTATTTTCAGCAGTTTCACCGAGGGCCAGACTCTGGGAAGATAGCACCCTGCCCCCTTACCCACTCGTCTCTGCACCAGGGTGCCAGCTGTATCCCAGACCTGTGCTTTCTCCCCAGGGGTGCTGGGACGAGGTCACTTTTTGGTTAGATTTATGGCCTATGACTTCACATGCCACTGTGCCCCTTTCTTGTCGCCTCAGCTCCTATACCTACCTCTGTTTCCCCTGCCCTGAGCAGTTCTCAGCCTCATGCAGTCACATTCTGTGTGACTATCAAAACGCTAACTTTTCATGAAATTTCTACATCTGTAATGTTGTTGTCTCTCAAAGAAGCCATGTCAAATGGCTAGACAGTCCAGTGATGACTAGGGAATAGCCTCCAGAGGCCGTGTGAGCTACACCTGAGAACCTTTCATGGTTCATAGCTACACCTCATCTTCAAACAAAATCAGTATAAACAGCTTGGTCACTTTCCATTTTCCTGGCTTGCCTCCATAAATGACCGTGTCCAAAAGTACAATACACTGTTTACGTTTGAAGATTTACCAGCATCGGAGATTGTAATGAAAATCGTGTAAATTATGAAGGCCATTTGCAAATGGATTTCGAAAACCAGATACGTAGCTCCCATCTGTGACGGTTGGAGGACAGCACTCCCATCAGCTGGGCAAGCCCTGCCTCGTGGTTGGTTACACACTCAGCCGCACCCGTCTGTGTATGGCCCAGACCTGGCTGCCCTCCACTCTTTAACACATGCTGCCCCTTCTCTTTGACCCCACTGAGCGTGTTCATGGTCTCTTTACCTTCTCAAAACCACCCCCCCCCCCAACTCTCCATCCATCCTTCTGCTGCCTGTCCACTTTTCATGGGACCTGGACGCAAAGACCTTAACAACCCTGGGCTTCCATTCCCCCAGTTTGTTTACTAAGGGTCGTGACCCTAATGAGCCCGCTGGGACCTGAGAGGAGACAGTGACTTCTGTTCAGGGTTGTCAGCCTCAGACACCTGACTTGATGCTGGTGACTGGTCTGGCGGGCGCACTGCAAGCATTACGGAAATGCATCTGAGATTCCAAGTTGGGTAACCCAGAGCTAGTAGCTATGACTCTGAGGAGCATTTTTTTTTTCCAACCTGCACAGTAGTTTAACTTATTACACACTATAACATTTAAGAGATGGTGAAGGAGAAACAGTCTCTGCCTTCACAGCTGACAGTCGTCCTGGGCTACCCAGTGAACATATGTAAAATGATCAGAGACCAAGTATCGCTGAACTTGTAGGCGTCATAACAGGAATTCGGAGAGAGAAGAAATCCCTGTGAACTAGGATAGCTAGAAGATTCTTCCTGAAGGCCACTATGGAGAGGACTTGAGCAGAGGCAGGTCATGTTAGGCTTGATGAGGGAGAGCACCAAACAAACCATGGAGGAGAAATGGGCCTGGTTTGGGGAGTGTCATGAGGGGACCCAGCTAATGAGTGAGAGTGAGTTGTTGGGATGCTTGAAATACTTTGTAGGTAACCTTTTAAAGGGTGTTGGGGCCCCAGGTGATGAGACTGGGCTTGTGGGGCGGGATGGGCAGGCATAAGAGTCTGTAGGTGTTGAACAAGGATGCCAGGGCCGTGGTGGCAGCCGCGCTCAGGGTGAGCGCATGGGTAAAGAGGCCACCGTGGGCTGGGAAGGCAGATACGTTTGAGAAGTGCCTCTAAGGAAGGATTAGTGGAGCCTCCTAACAACCTCAAGGGGGGTGATAGGGGAGAGAAGAGGAGCCGGTGCTGCCCAAGACCCCAGAAGATGATGGTGGTGCTGGAAGGAAAAGGAAGTGATGGGAGAGGATGGGCTGGCTTGGGGATAAGGGTAAGCTCAGTGTGAACATTCTGACTTGGAAGGGAACGGGTCACTGTGAAGATGTCCAGGAAGCTTCTGCAAATGCGAGGGGGCCTTGGGACTGGTCCTTCCAGAGTCTGGGCGATGCCATGAGGGTGTGAACTCGCCTGGCCATGAGTGTGCTTCGGCAGACAGGCCTCCCGAAGGACGTGGACCTTAGCCCTGTCCTTCCAGGAGACCAGTTCTGCCATACCAGGCTCTCGTGTTTACGTCCGGAATCAGGTTCACTGTCCAGAACACAGGGAGAAAAAGTGAACCAACACAAACTATGTGTCTTGGCAGTGTCCCCACAGTCCTCTGCATATTTTACTTGTGAATCTTTGGATCTTACACTATGACCCCTTTGTTTTGACCCTCTAAGGACCAGCTGATCAAGACAAAAGTTCTTCCAGACCTCCTGCCCCCTCCCCACACTTAGAAAAGAGGCCTGGTGCTGCCATCCAGCTCCACATACATGTTCATGCTCAGGCTGTTTGCTCTTCGTGCCTCTAGCTTGCATTATCCTGTAAAAGAGTTGATGAGGCCAGTGTTTCAGGGCTAGGAAGAAAATGGCATTCCTTGAGGGGAAAGAAGCAGGAAGAGCTGAAATAAACAGCAGTTCTCGAAAATCAAGCTGTCTCACCGTCCACCAGGCAGGCAGTGAGACCTCAGCAAGACTGGGGCAGTGGGAGGGGGCCAAGGCAGAGGAGAGCAGCCTGTGTACAGTAAAAGGAGTTTGCCATCAAAAGGCAACAAGTCTCATACCCTGCCCTGGACGGTGACCCTTCCCTGCGGAATTCTCCCCTCTGACCTCCAGATCATTAATCCTGAGGCTGCCAAATGACAGTCATCCATCACGCCTCCTGACGAGCATCCCAGCCGCCTGTGAAAGGACCCCAGCCCCGCCCTCCCTGCCGTCCCCTGGTGCTCATTAGTGGGCCTTCCTGCCTGGTGCCAGGTTTCCTAATCAAGTCCCTGGCTCCTCTCACTTCCCTTCGGGGCCAGTGGCGGAAGCTGCTCTGACCCTCCCTCTTGCAGAGGCCAGGGAGGGGGTGGAGTGATTAGTGGGGAGAGAACCATTGAGTGGCTTTTTATCCCCCTGGAGACTTGTGTGTCCAGCGGCTCCTTTGACTTGGTGGGGACACAGGAGAGAAAACATTTCTCCATCCTGCCGCAGGAGAGGGGGAAGCAGGCAGTATGCAAATGAAAACACTGTTATAAAGTGCATGTAGAGCTACAAAAGAGACACCCAGGGAGCTGTGCAGGTGGGTGGTGGGACAGCCGAGTGGCTTCTGAAGGCTCGAGAGGAATGTGAGTGGCCACATCATTAGGAAAAAATCTGGACTCATCTTGGTAGCCAAAAAAATAAAAATAAAGGGAAAACATACCCAGAAAGACTAATGTCTTAAGCAAGACCACAAAGCCTGTGAGATGGACCTGTCTGCTCATCCCAAGGAGAGTCTGTCTGATAGCTTCCAGCTTAGGGAGTTGGAGTCCGATTAAAGCAGATTCGTGAACATATTTCTAACTCAGCAAAAGGTGGGCACATGGATATGTCTTCTTTCTCTGCTTGATAACACAACTCTCTGTTTCTCTATTTGGACAATCACAGGGACTCCCATCAACCGAATCCCCATCATGGCCAAGCAGATCCTGGACCTATATATGCTGTATAAGCTGGTGACCGAGAAGGGGGGCCTGGTGGAGATCATCAACAAAAAAATCTGGCGGGAGATCACCAAAGGCCTGAACCTGCCCACATCGATCACCAGCGCCGCCTTTACCCTGAGGACCCAGTGAGTGGCCAGGGCCCTAGGGAAAGGAAGCTGAGGCTGGAGAACAGGGATGTTTTAACCTAGAGGAGAGGAAGGAAGGAAGGAAATTCCACTGTACAGTGAGCAAGATGAGAGGAATTCCCAACGCAGCCAGGAGCTTTCTGAGAGGAGTCCCTCTCTAGACCTAAGTAAGGATGAGAGCCACCATTTCCCAAGAATGTTCCTAGGCTACTTTGCCATTCTCTTTCTTTCGGGCCTCACCATTAACTCCGTGAAGTAGGTGTTATGCCATTTTTCAGAAAACAAAAACTGAGTCTCAGAGATCACAGTTGAGCTGAGATTCACCCCTGGGCTTCTGGCCCTGCATCCACTCCTTCCAGGACATCGTCTCCCCCACACACCCCCACCCTAAGCCTTAGCCCTTCCTGCCTGACATTCTGCGTGCCCGGCCACAGAGGACCGGGATGTGGGACCCGTTTTTGCAACCATGTGAACTGATTCCGAGGGTAACAGGAGCAGGGGAACCAAGAGTAGCCTGAGGGGCATCGATTCTTTGGAGCATGCTGGATGTTGCTTTCTAAAGAATATGGAATGAGCATCTGTGAGTCAGTACGTCATAGCCTTGTTGAGAAGTGGGAAGGCTTTATCTTTGGAACTCTTCCAGCAGGAGTCGGGGACAGCACTGTAACCAGTACAGTGGTCATTCTCTTGAGGCTCTTGGGACATCTGATGCAAGGACGGACAGCACTTCTGGGTCCACGCACAGTGGGACAAATCACTCCTATCCGAGCAGCATGACTCAGAATAGTTAGGACGTCCCAGGAGCCAGGAAGACATTGCAAAACCTTTCTCCCAGGGTACTAACACAGCACCAAAACACACATGAAACATGAGTGGAGATGTGCTTTATTTCCCTGAAAGAATGGTGCCTCTGAGTGGAGCAGAGATCAGGACAGGGTTGAGTAGCAGCTGGCGGGCCCTGGACCTTTCTCTTCTGCCAAGTGACCCTGTGTCCTAGAGGCCTGCCCCACAGAGACCCAGAAACTTACACTGGGCGGCGTCTGGAGCCGTTTTGGATTATTCTCCTCGCTTGCTTCCTCTCCTCCAGGTACATGAAGTATCTCTATGCCTACGAGTGTGAGAAAAAAGCCTTGAGCTCCCCGGCCGAGCTCCAGGCAGCCATCGACGGCAACCGGCGGGAGGGCCGGCGGCCCAGCTACAGCTCCTCCCTCTTTGGCTACTCGCCTGCTGCTGCCACTGCTGCCACCGCCGGGGCCCCCGCCCTGCTCTCCCCACCCAAGATCCGCTTCCCCATCCTCGGGCTGGGCTCCAGCAGTGGCGCCAATGCCAGCAGCCCTCGGATATCCCCAGCAACCACTCTCAGGAAAGGTCTGCAGGGGCCAGGGAGGGGGGGGAGGAGGGGGGCAGGGAGGGAGTGGGAGAGCCCGTCGTCAGGTGCGAGGTCTGTGCAGCTCTGGTGCCTTTGCCAGGTGATGGAGTCCCAGTGACGACGGTGCCTGTGCCAAACCGCCTGGCTGTGCCCGTGACCTTGGCAGGCCAGCAGGCCGGGCCCCGGACGGCCGCGCTGGAGCAGCTGCGGGAGCGGCTGGAGTCAGGGGAGCCCCCGGAGAAGAAGGCCTCCCGGCTGTCAGAGGAGGAGCAGCGCCTGGTGCAGCAGGCCTTCCAGCGCAGCCTGTTGAGCATGGCGCGCCAGCTGCCCATGAAGATCAGGATCAACGGCAGGGGTGAGCGCCTCCTCCGACTCCACTCTCCACTCCCTGCCCTCCTGCTGAGGGCCCTCCTCCTGGCTCCACTCGGGCCCACCACGCCCCAGGACTGGGGTGGGGGCCCCTCCGGGTTCTGCCCTCCAGGTACCCGGAAGGGTCTCAAGGCCAGAAAGCCACACGGGGCTTTACCTTCACCAAGCTGACTAAAAACTGCCGGAGGCAGTGCCCTGTTCTCTGTCAGAAAAGAAAAGCATTTGTTCAAGGGGGAGGAGCCAGAGACCTTTGGGCACAGCTGCTGTGTTTCTCTTCCTCAACAGCCTTTTGATCTGTCTAAATTAAAGGGCTCAGCCTTCACCCTGGTACCTCCCCGGATGTAGATCTGGGCGGAAGATGGCATCTCCATTCGGAGCCTCCGGGAGGGGCCAGGCTGCCTGTGACCCTTACAGAGGAAAGAGGAAATACCAGTTTGGCAGCATAATTGACATCTTTCCCTTCCCTTCCTCATTTTTCAGGTGCCCTACCTTCTGGACTCCTGAATCACACACTCCATGCCCCTTGTTCCTTTCTCCTCTCCCCCCACCCCCCACATTTTCTTGGCCATTCTTGCCCCGATTCTGTCTCAGAACAAACTTCAGCCAGCATGTGGTGGGAAGTCAGGTGTGAAGGGAGCTGTGTGCATTTGAGGGCAGCACTCCCTGCCCCACTGTCCCCAGGTGAGGAGCAGGACGCTGGGGGCGACAGCCCAGACGGCAGGGCTCTGCTCTGTTACCTGCACAAGCCAGACACTAATAGCAAAGCAGCTCACCTGGAAGAAGTACTTGGTTGCGTGATGAAAGGGCAGAGTGTAAGGTGAACCAGGCAGAGCCAGAGCCTACAGTTCTCTACAGACCCCAGGTGGTCAGGTGGAGATGGGTGCCAGGTGCCGGGCCACATGCTGTGCAGGTAGACCCTCTACCTGAGGACCACCCAGCCCGGTTAAGGGCAAGAAGAGGTTAAGGGCAAGTCCTCAGAGGCAGGGACTGGGGCTTGCTGGTCTCTGGTTCCCCAGCCTGATGGATAGTGGATGCTTAGTTAGCATTTGCTGAAACACTGAAAGTGGCAGTGCACAGCTGTGAGCCAAGGTCAGTCTTTGCAGCCTGTGATCCCTTTCGTGGATCACAAAGGGAATGGGGGAAGTGAGTGGCTAAGCAGGGAACAGAGAAAGCCAGCGATAGGGTCTTGGCAAGCCTGGGTTCTCCTGCTGCCTGACCTTACGCTCAGGGGAAGGTTATCCAGATACTTTCTAGAACAGTGGGAGGCCTCACCTGCTCTGGTCAGTCCGGGAGAGTGGGAGAGCCTCGGAGAGGACACTGCAGTGTTGGAAGTCCTAATCAGGCCCGCTGTCTCCCTTGTCCCTAGCAGAAGACAGAACAGAGGCCTCGGCCGCAGCGCTGAACCTGGCCACAGGCAGCATCGGGAGCATCAACATGTCCGTGGACATCGATGGCACCACCTACGCAGGTGAGGCTCTGGGAGCCCCGAGGGAGGCCCACAGCCAGGGCCCCTCCTGTCACCCTCCAATCTGAACAGCTTCCCAGGGGTGGCTCTCTTGTATGTAGTCTCGAGGTTCCAAAGGTTAAGTGGTTTTTCCAGACTGGGAGAGGCTGAGGATTGCCAGCAGGATGACGGATCCCCCCCCCACCTTCAACAGAATGGTGGAGACCCTTCATCTAACCCTTTTGGACCAACGGTTGAGTCGCTAATTGCACCCATCACTTAAGCGCGAAGCATCATAATCCCGTCCATGCCCATGCCTTAAACATCGCGTTTGCCATCATGGACCTGTGGCACACAGGGCTCCTTGGAATGGTTCAGCTCCACTCTCCCTAGACATTGCCTGTCATTCCCTTTCTTTAAAATGGACCAAGGAGTGACACGCAGGCAAAGGAATCTGAGTGCAGCAGAAATCCGCCTGTTTTTACGATTCCACCCAGTCCTTTAAAGTTATTGCTCTCAGTCTACTTGGGCAGTAGTTTGTTGGCTGGTTGGGTTAGCATCTCTACCAAGTCTTTTCAATTGCTGGAAACCAGTCCTTTTCCCGCTCCCATTTCTTTGGTTTAGGGGTGAGTTTGGGAACAAGCCCCACCAAGTCTTACTAGTAAGCACGGCTTGCTGAGTGGGGGCCAGAGAGCCCGAGGGGTCCAGAGGAGGGGCTTTAAAGGTACACATTCCATCAAACTGGGCCTCACGCTCTGGCTCTGCCGGCCACCAGCTGCCAGCATCAGGGTTGCAGCCAGGGAAGGGACGGAGTTCCTGGAAGCAGCCTACAGAGAAGCAGCGATGCCACATCACCTTACCGGTCACCACATGACTGGTGCTTTGGAGGCCACATTGAGAAGTCTCAGCCTGACACAGGGGGCCTCTCGAGACCAGGCGAGACAACAGGCAGGGCCTAGGTGCCCTTTGCCATCTGGTGGTGCTTGATGGTCTAAGAGGATTGGGGGCTGGGGGTGGGTCCATGGAGAAAGCAGGGAAGGACGAGATCAGTGTCTGGAAAGTGGGAGATAACGCCTCCTCACAACATGAGGAGCAGTCAGAAGGGAGGTGAAGGCACCCCAGACCTCACCTGCATCACCCTTGTCCCACCTGTGCCCTTTCTTGGTGGGCGTGCACGTCTCACAGGCCAGGAACTGGGAAGTCGTTCCCAAGAGCCCCTCACCTCTGTCCTCACCACCAGAGCTGACAGACCCCGCTCCTCTGCTCTCTCCCCTTTTCTGCCACCCCACAGCCCCGCTGCCCTGGTTTGGGCCTCTTTCCTTGTGGGCCTCTGTCGCCCCTGTTCCTCCCAGCCCCATGGAGAGCATTTTAAAACCCATATCTTATCGTGTCCTTCCCCTTCCTAAAAGCTCCAGGGCCTCCACGACCCACGCAGGGTAAAACCTGCCTCCTAAGAGGCACACAGGCCTCCCTTCCCTCATCTTCCCATCTGTCCAGCCTCACCTGCCATGCCAGCCTCCAACACATTGCCACCTCCCTGCTCTGGCTCTTCCTTTGGCCGCTCTTTCTGATAGCCCAGGCATGCTCTCCCCCCGAGCCTTTCCTGACCAGCTTGCCCCTGCCTTCCACCACCTTCTCTTTGTTCCCACAAGCCCCCGGAGGAGGGAGCAGTGCTCGCAGAGCACCGGTTACATCTCCTCAAAAATCATGGTTTACGTTTCTGCCCCCTGGCCGGCCTGTCAGCACCTGAGGCCGGATGGTATTCAGGACTCTGGTCAGCGGCCAGCATGGTGTCTGGAACGGAGCCTTATACAGGGCTGGGCACCCGTAGCGGGAACAGAGTGCAGCTGCCCGAGACTCTTTGCTCACGCTCGTTCCTCCCCTCCCCCGCAGGTGTGCTGTTTGCCCAGAAGCCCGTGGTCCACCTCATCGCAGGGTCTGCCGCCCAGAGCATGGGCGGCAGCGGCAGCGGCAGCTCTCACTGCTCAGCCAGTCCTACCTCGTCCCGGGGCACCCCCAGCGCGGAGCCCTCCACCAGCTGGTCCCTCTGAGGGGCAGGACCCAGCTCCCCGTGCCCCGCTCTCCTGTCGAGAGTGAAGGAGGTTGATGCACAGAATTTACCTCATCTCACGGAGCCCACGTCAAACACCATGTGGCCAGATGTTGAGAGTTTGGACATGTCCGTCTGTCCGGGCTCCGTTCGGGTCCTGCTGTACTCTGGGGACAGGGAGAGGCTGCAGGGGCAGGACAGGGCAGCGTTGTCCAATCAGGGATTGTGCTGGAGAACTGGGCGGGGTCTGTGGGCAGCCAGCTTCCTCCGGGGTTCCCAGGCCACCTCCCGTCCCGGGCACAGTGTATCGACAATCTGTAAGCCGGCACAGGGCTGGAGGCCCTCCAGAGCCCTTCCCCTTAATTTATTTCCCTTCCCCTGCTTTCTGCCGTGACCCTGGGGTCACTGGCCTCTTCCCCTGCTCAGCCCTTCAGTCTTTAACTCCCATGTTGGGGCTGCTAGGGGCCAAGACAATGCCTTCATGGCCTTTCTCCGCTGAGCATGGGATGGGGCCCTTCTACCCACCTCACCTACCATGTTTGGTTCCAGGGGTGTGGGTCCCTCATATTCAAGTCTCGAAGCTATCCTCAGGGCCCCATGTTCCTCTTTTAACGGTCCCAAGAAAGGGCACACGAGGGCAGTCCTCAGGCCCCAGAGCTTACTGGGTACCTGCTGAGGGAGAGGCAGAGCCTCAGGGGGCTGCCCAGGCAGGCCCTGGCACCCGCTTTCACACTGACCCTTTTCTGGCCCTCCCAGACCTCACGCTCTGACTCGCCCTTTTGGCCACCTCTCCCAGGAACAGCCCACTTGTCCCTCGGGCCCTCCCTTCTCATGGGGTCACCTCAGCCCCAACATCCCCAAACCTGCTGATGTCGGGTTCATTGAAATACCTCAGATTTGTAATTGTTGATGTTTGATTCTTCAGGAAGTATTTGCATCTCTGATATCTTTTTTATATGTGTTTTGCTGACTTTTTTGTTTTTAATTTTTATTGTTGTTATTGTAGCACCAAAGAAATGAAAGCAGATCACCCCTAAAGCCGAGCAAACCTTTGGTACCCCAGCCCCTCCGGCCCTTCGCTAAGACCCCAGTGACAAGGCGGGGAGGCAGGCAGGGCAGATGACTCAGGGATCACGGTGGCCGGGGAGGCGGTGAAGCGAGAGGCCTTTGCTCATGCAGGTCAGGTCCAGAAACCACACGGTTCTGAAGATGGTTCCTGACCCATTTGCTGCCAGAGCAGGGCTGGTCCCACACCCCTACCCCCAGCTCCCCAGGGTGGGGACAGAATGGCTCCCCTTCACTCAGCATTGCCACCTCAGGGCAGGGGCAGGCCGGGGAGGCCCTGGGCCTTATAGAGGCCTTGTAGAGCCGTCCCAGGGATAAGGGGATGCCATGAGCTCCATCCTCCCTTGGGCCCCTGGGCTGGAGCAGGCCGCTCCCGTATTGGGAAGATGGGGTGATTGTCACACCAGGCTCATCTCTGGTTGAGTCCGCCCTGCAGAGCTCACAGAACACCGCTCACTGTGACGTCATCGGGCTGTGGTGGTGACAGGCCACGCTGGCACGAGCTGTCACACGGCTAGCATTCGGCCCTGTCTGTGAAAGGAAAGGGAAATCAAAAGCTGGAGCACAAAACAGCTCCCTCAGCCTGGTAAGCTGCACTCTGCCAGATGCATCTTCTCACTCCCTCCCCAGCCTTCCACACACTTGCTCACACACACACACACACACACGCACACACACACACACACACACAGCCCCACCCAGCGGGGTCTGACCCTCTTCTGGCCTCAGGAGCCTTCCCGCCTTACCCACCAGGTAAGCGCAGGCGGTGGGCAGAGAAGAGTGTCTGGGATCCGGTGCCAGGAAGGGCCCGGTTGGCTGGCGCTGGGCCCACTTGAAAGTGTCGCAACATTTGGCCAGTGTGTCTTTCTCAGGGGTTTGGTCACGAAGGATGGACTCTTCTAGCCGGAGGACACAGGGACAGTGCACTGTGGCTTTCTGGTCATTGGATCCTCTCCCCTTCCCCAGGCAGCTTGCCCAGCCAGCTTTGCCCTCTCAGCAAACCCTTGCTGCCCTCGAGGACAACAGCAGGGTCTCAGCCCGGAAGCCCAAGAGTCAGGGATGCCAGCAGGCGCCCCAGGAGCGGGGCCCTGGGCAAGAGAAGCTTTCCCTGAAGGCCACAGGGCAGGCGGTGGGCCGGGGCCGCTTCGTCCCCACCCCTCCCTCCCTTCCCCATCTGTGTACTCTGACCAGGAAAATGTGCTAGCACATGGGTAGCCTAGGCAGTGGATAAATACCTCAGACGTCCTCTTGCAGCAAGTGTCTGTATATGTTGTGGTTATTTTCTATCTTACATGTTCTCGAATGTTTATATTTCAATAAACCTCTACCTCTTCACACAAGCAGGTCTCTCGGATGCTTTCAGTGACCCTCCCAGTGGGCAGTGATCGGGATGAGGGAGCGGTGAGAGCCTTGAGAGTAGAAAGGACCCGCTCCTCTGGATCCCTGGGTTTTCCTGAACCTTCTGCCCTTTACTGCTTATCCATTCTCCAGAGTGCTCACTTTCAGCCTGTTTCTGGCTTGGCAGGAAACCCTAGGTATTGCCTGACCACCAGGACCATCTCCAGTGGTTCCGCATCAGTGTCCTGGCAGGCACAGGGCCAGGGGACTGCCTCCATTTAGCAAGGCTTTTTTTGAGGTCCTGCCGAGTAAGTATGGTCCCCGTGCTTATGGAGCTCACGGTCTTGTTGGGGAGGCACACACAATTATCCAATCAAAAATTGAAATGCAATGTGACTGGGACAGTAGGCCATTGATGGCAGATGGATGCTGGGGCAGCTCACTGGGGCATCTCTGGAAAGCCTCCCAGAGGTGGCGATCTTTCAGCTGGAAGAGTGAGGTTGCCAACTGGAGATGTGAGGAGAAGCATTCTCGGCAGAGAAACTGATCTATGGAAACTTGGTGGCCTCAGAGGACCTGCCCTTGGGGAATTGTGGCCAGGACCTGGAGTTGGAGGGGTGAGGAATTGGGGAAAAGTATGGCTGGGTCCAGGATGGATCCCAGGCTAAGGGATTTGGGTGCCATCCTTTGAGCATCAGGGCACTGCTGACACGTTTTAACCAGGACCTAGGCTTAAAAAGAGGCTTTTCTGGAAGTGTGATCTGGAGTCAGGAGACATTCTGGACATTAGACCTCTGGGATGCCACCGCTGGAACTCGGGCCTGGACCCAGAGTGCCCAGACTTTTTTTTCCACCATGATGCACATCCTATGGCTATAACCCAGTTTTGGTGAAACCAGGAGAAGTGGGCAGAGAGGAAAAGCACTGGGGATTTGCAATTGCCCTCCTCCACAACAACAACGCCCCTCCCCAGTCTGTGCAGTCCTCTGAGGCAGGCAAATGCAGACCCCTTTGCCATTCTGAAGTGCTAGCAAACGAGAGTGACCTTGGGACAGGCTTGAGCCTCTCACTGGTCTCTAAACACCTTTTGAAAGAAATGACCAGTCCTTTAGTAATTTTTTTAAGTATTCTCTACACCCAACGTGGGGCTCAAACCCCCCAGTCCGGAGATGAAGAGTCACATGCTCCACTGACAAAGCCAGCCAGGCACCGCTAGCCCTTAGTACTTTAATAACTGGTAACCAGTAGTTGGTGTCACGCCTCACAGCTTCCTGTGACGCAGCAGGAGGCCCACGAGGGTGTCGGGGAGGTGAGGAGAAGCAGGGTCTAGAGACCTCTGAGGCGGAAACGGTGCATCGTGACTGCAGGGGGTGGTGCGAGGAGAAAAGCTCCCGACGGACGTGGAGAATCTAGGAAGAACAAGGCACCAGGCCGCTGCAATTCCTTCCCGTTTCAGTTTAACAAGACCTATAGGAGAATATCTTCCAAGACCTCGAGAAAGGGAAGGATTTCTCCCACTAGACCCTCCAAAAGAGTTTATCAAAAGATCCTGGTATTTTGGGATACCTGGGTGGCTCAGTCAGTTAAGCATCTGACTCGATTTCAGCTCAGGTCATCATCTCACAGGTTCGTGAGTTTGAGCCCCACATCCGGCTGTGTGCTGACAGTGTGAAGCCTGCTTGGGATTCTCTCTCCCCCTCTCTGCCCCTTCCCCCTCAAAATAGGTAGATACAGGTTTTGGGGGCACCTGGGTGGCTCAGTTGGTTAAGCTTCGGACTCTTGATTTCGGCTCAGGTCATGATCACACGGGTTGGTGAGATCGAGCCCTGCATTGGGCTGTGTGCAGACAGCTTGGAGCCTGCTTGGGATTCTCTCTCTCTCTCTCTCTCTCTCTCTCTCTCTCTCTGCCCCTCCCCCGCTCATGTTCTCACATTCTCTCACTCAAAATAAATGAACAGGAAAAAAAAAAGAAGATACTGGTATTTAGAAAGACACACTGGGAGAGTCCCCTGGATGGCTCAATTGGTTATGCATCCACCTCTTGACTTTGGCTCAGGTCATGATCTCACGGTTAGTGAGTTTGAGCCCTGTGTTGGACTCTGCACTGATGGCACGGAGCCTGCTTTGGGTTCTCTCTCCCTCTCTCTCTGCCCCTCCCCTGCTTGTGCTCTCTCTCTCTAAATAAATAAACTTTTTTTTTCAACATTTATTTATTTTTGGGACAGAGAGAGACAGAGCATGAACAGGGGAGGGGCAGAGAGAGAGGGAGACACAGAATCGGAAACAGGCTCCAGGCTCTGAGCCATCAGCCCAGAGCCCAATGCGGGGCTCGAACTCACGGACCGCGAGATCGTGACCTGGCTGAAGTCGGACGCTCAACCGACTGCGCCACCCAGGCGCCCCTAAATAAATAAACTTAAAAAAAAAATAGATGATACTTGCAACATAAAACTAACAGCCAGTGTGTGTGTGTGTGTGTGTGTGTGTGTGTGTGTGTGTTAATGCTTATTGTTAAAAGCAAAAGGGGGGGGGGGTTGAAAGAGGGGGCCAAGTCATGAACAGCTGTTTTGCAGAAGAGGAAATACGAATGGCTGGAACTTGCTGGGGCCAGGGAAATGCACAGAAAACCATTCCACACCATCAGATTGGCACACACTTTGGTCTTACAATACCAGGTCTTGGCAAGGATGGGGAGCAATGGGAACTCTTGGAGACTGCTAGGGGAATGTAAATTAGTCTAACCACTTTGGAAAACACTTGGGCATTACCAAGTGGCACATGCAATTCTCCCAGGTTTGTACCCCAGAGGAACTGCACGTGTGCTCCAGGAGACCTGACAGCACTTAGCTATGAAACTATCGATTTCTGAATACTGGTGTGGGCCAGGTGCTGTTTTAAGTTCTCTGTGTTAATTCCTTGGATTCTCTACACTATGATTCCCATTTTACAGATGAGGAAACCGAGGAACAGAGAAGTTGAGTAACTAGCCTGAGTTCTTATAGCTAGTGAGAAGAGCTGTAGGGGTTCTAATTCGGTAGCTACGGAGTCCAGAGTCTGCCCTCCCAGCAAGCACTAAGCATTCTATACACGCTTATTCCCACTCCACCCACACCCCTATGAGGCAGTAACTTCGTTCATTTTACAGATGCAAAAACTGAAAAGCAGAAATGTGCTCGAGGTCACATATCTAGTGAATGGCAGGGCTGGGAATGGACTCCAATCAGCTGCCCTAAACTCTCCTGCATGTGCCTCCCTTCAGTGAGGGGCAGGGGCGACCCAGCCCGGTGACAGAAGGAAGCAGAAGTTGGAGGGGGTGTCTGGTCGTCCCAAGTCTCCGTTCCGCCCATGTCCCCCTTGCTGTGCAGTCGGGAGTCACCTGACAGTCCTGAGAGGCTCCAAGATTCTCCTGGACCAGCCTTCCCGGCTCCGCGCCACGCCGCAACCTCCCCCCACCTCATTGGCCAGGACTGGCCACGTGCCCTCCGTATAGCCAATGGGGGGGAGGGGGCGGGGCGCGGGAGGGAAGACCGGACGCCTCCTGCACCTTCTCCTGGGAGTCTCCGCCCTGAAAAGGGGAGTTGGTGGCTTGCGGCTTCTGAGAGCTCGGAATCACCACTGGAGGGAAAGGAAGAAGGAACCAACCAGAAAAGCAGGACCGGGACGAGTGGGGACCTTGCTGCGCTTGGAGGCAGAGAGGTACCGTCTCTCTGGGGGGGGAGGGGGGGGGCACGCCATCTGTGCCAGGAAGCAAACAGGAACCGGCCTGAGGGAGTGAGCGGCTGGAGGGTGGGTGCCCGGCCTGAAGGGAGGGCCCTCCGGGGAGGGCAGCGCCCTGGTTTGGAGCGCACTGGGGATGCGCCCTGGCAGGGGTCCCAAACCACTCATCTCATGTGAGCAGAAAGGAGAAGAATTTATTTTCGGAGTCTGGGGGAGCCCAAGGACAGCGGGGCGTGGGACTGGCCTTGGCAAGTGCTGCCCTTGGAAGGTACTCCTTTTCTTCTGAAGACCAGCTCACCATGCTGCCCAGGCCACAGAGCAACGTGAGATGACCACCCTAAAGGTCAAGTTTATGTCTTCTCCATACAAGAGACCTCCTGGGATGAGCTAAAGTGTCTCCGTCCCAATTCCACGTCCTGGGACCTGTCGGCTCCATTTGCCCTCACTGAAATCCAGCTTTTGACACCATGAAAAACAGGGAAGTTAACAGTTCCCAAGTTTTCTGTGTCCAGTCTTCAGCCCCGAGAGACTACGATTTTGTCTCAAGTCCAGTGATCAGGACAGGGCCACTGGCTCTGTTGGGCTCAGGACCCAGTGCTGGACCCATCAGCTGGGAACTCTGCAGCTCCCACAGCAGCTGTGTGAATGGCAGGGAGGGCAGAGAACATTTTGCAGGAGACGATGCTGGAGAAACAATCTGAGAGCTGTTCTGTCCTTCCATCCTGCCAGGGTCCTCCTCTGCCAAACTCTGCTTAAGTCAGTAGATGGAGGGAATGTTCAGTGACAGAGTTGAGGGAGGTTCTGGAAGCACGTGGCCCAGCTGACGGAGCTCTGTAGGGGAAGGAAGTACACAGCAGGGTGGGGAGGGAAGTTCAGAAGGAGAAAAATGGCCAGATAACCTCAAGGGGGACAACTCTAAGCCACCCTTGCCTCTGGCCATCTTTGATGGCCATTGTATCAAGCTCAGAAACGAGAAACTACCTTTCTGGAACAGGTTAAGGGACCAGGGGGCTTAGCTGCCGTTTTGCTGTGTGACTTTGGGCACATTACTGCCTTGTCTGGGCAAGTTCCCTGTGAAATGGGGACTATAGAGTGATGTGAGGCACAAATGTATCAGAACTCACTTTGAAAAGTCTAAAGCCCAATACCCAAGGCCTTCACCAGTAAGACAGAAGGTTTGTGGTCATCATTCTGCTGGGACAGGGCAGTGAATGGACCAACCAAGCCCCACAAGGACCTCAGCACCCCACTGGGCACTCTCTGCCCAGCTCTACTTCTAGCCACAGGGTCCCCCTGGGAAAGGGCAGGTGGTCTCATCCACTAAGAGTCAAGAACCTTGTACTGACGTGGGCATTTCAGGCCCTATTTCAGGCAGGGGACAGGGAGGCTTATGACTGAAGCCACCTATGACAGGTCCCCTGCCTCAGGCCTGACAGAAACCCTGGTGGGGGGGGGGGGGCTCCACTCTCCCCAGGGAGTCCTTGCCCACCCTTGGTTCTTGAAGCCTGACAGTCTGCTGTCAGCTCACTGGGGGCAAAGGGCTGACCTCGGTCTCTTGTGCAGCAGAGTGAGGCTATAAACCTGGACCCTGGTGGCTCTGGGCCTCAGTGGGCACAACACCTTTCTCCTCCAGCTAGGGCACTGCCCCAAGTGCCAACGTTTCTCAGATGCTCCTCTCCTCCATGGTTCTTGGGCTATGGCTGACACCTGGGGACAAATGAAGCAGAAGCTGACCCCACAGAGGGCAGAGAGGCAGGGCAGGTAACCAGGTATGGAGTAGTTCCGGTTCTATCCAGGGAAAGGGAGGCCAGCTGAGGAATCCATTCAGAATCGCCAAAGGCCCACGCTGGAAGGACCTTGTGGGCCTCTGTCTCCCCCCCACTCTGGCTTGCAGATGGGGAAACAAAGGCAGAGAGAGAAACAGGGTCTGGGTCACACAGGGAGGCAGGGGTTACTCTGCCTGTTCCTCTAGGGAGTCCCCAGGTGTCACCTTCAGGGGTTGAGAGATGGCTGGAGGCTCCCGCCCTCCCAGTGCTAGAGCCCTCGATGCTCAGAGCTACACCAGCTCCTCTCCCTGGGGACACAGTTCTCAGCCTGAGGGTCGGAACTCTTGGAGTCTCCCAGGTCCCACTGGCAGATGTGACCCCATTCTCTAGGGGTCCCCAGAGAGAAGCTAAGGCAAAAGATAGAAGTCCGCACCCCATCAAGCTCCTCCACACAGGGTCATAAAGATGAGAACCCGCGTCAAGGTGAAATGGTATTTAAGCCTAAAGCAGGAGCTGTTCCAGGCCGTGGAACGTGCTATATTGTCCATCACTGGCAGCCCCCTTTGTCTCCTGAATGTATTAAGTGCACATAATGCCTCATTGATAGAATACCGGACAAATAGACTTTGCGACTAAAGCCCTATAGGTAGGTAGTCTTGGGCCCACCTCCATGGTTTTGTGACTTTAGTACCAACTCACTCTAACTGGACCCCAGGTATAGGGAAACTCAGGGCCACCGGCCAGGCGCACTGTCTCGTGTAATCCTCACATCATCCTTTGAGATAGGTATGATAGGCAGTATCCCCCTTTCACAGAAGAGCAAACTGAGGCCCAGAGAAGGCAGACTTGCTCACGCTCACTGAGCTGGTCAGTGGTGGAGGTGACTTGAGCATAAGAAGGCCACTCTCCTTCCTTCCATGACCCCAGGCCCAGAACCCAGAGGTCCTAATCCCTGTGCCTCCAGAGCCCACCCAGCCATGCCCCCTCTTGCTTCTTCCCCGTGTTCCGTTCCTCCGAGAGAATAAGGCAGACCAGGAGATACATCAAGTTCCAGGCCTGGCAGTGTCCCCCCTGGGATTCTCTTAGCATGTCCCTAAATGCCCTCTCCCATCTACCCCCAAATCCTCACGGGAAGGGGAAGAGCTGTGAGGGTCTCTGTGAAGGAAGGTGGTTTCTCCCCACAGAGCCCCTCAGATCCGGGTGCCCCTCACTCCGTGGTCCTCACTTTTCTGCCAGCTCCTGCTCAGAGCCCTCAGCTTCTCAGCAAGCCTCTCTGCCACCTTGGGGAGGAAGGCAGAAAGACAGTGAGCACATTGTAGGGCCCGGGCCCTCCTGGGGGCAGTGCGAGGTTGGGAGGGATTTGACTGAGTCCGGGGAGGGCAGGTCAGTGGCACTGGGGACTGAGCACAGGGGACCGTGCCCCCCCCACCCCCCACCCCCCACCGGGGCATGCAGGCCTGGCAGAGGCACAGAGGCGGAGGGATGCTGAGCACCTGGTTCTGGGCACCTCCGGGGCCGGCTGGTGAGCCTCCAGCTCTGGGTCCCGGATTTTCTGGAGCCCAGCTCGCCTCTGGGCCAGCTCCAAGCCTGCCTCCTTCAGGGAAGTCTAGGAATGGGGGGAGAGTCTGAGAGGGAGTCAGTCACTGGCTCCTACCCTGATCTGGTGCTTCAGGACATCGCCCACCCTGGTTCTCGCGGGGGCCTGCCTGGGACTCTGCCTTGCTGTCGGGCAGGGAGAGGCAGGTAGAACAGCACTTGGAGGAGGGAGCAGACAGCCTCTGCCTCTCCACACCGTACAGGTGACTACAAATTCCCCTGAATACAAAAATATGAATGGGTGATACTCCCTCAGTGCTCCCTATGGGGCTACGCTGCTCAGCCCAAGGGCTCCCCGAGGGCAGGCCAGGTCTCCAAACCCTTTACATCTCCAGATCGTCCCCTGTCTCCCTGCATGGGATCCCTGTGCACTTGCTTTGCATTGACTGGTGAGCCTGCCCTGTGTGCCTGGGCTCCTCCCAGGGCCACCCTGCAATAGTACAAGGTCAAGGCCGCCTGGGGCTCCAGCCTAGAGTGGGTCTAGGCTCTGCTCTTGGCCCTCAGTGAAAACACCCTGATCCTGACTCACGGGCTCCAACAAGTTAGGCACCTCCCCTCCCCACCTTCACCTCCCTGGGGGCCCTTGGTCTCAGTTCCTCCCACCCCTGGTCACAAGGGCCCAGTGTGGGATCAGAGCCTTGTCCTCTGCTTGGGAGGCCCGGTCTCTAGCCCTGCCCCCACCCTGATCTGAGGGAGGGCAGCCAGCACCCCAAGCTAGCTCTCACCTCCTGTGGGGGCTGGAGCAGCTCCCGCCCTGCCTGCCCGTGAGCTCTCCCCTCCGCCTCTGGTGGGGCCCACGCTCGACACTCCTCTGGCTCCTCTGTGGTCCTTGGCTCTGGCAGCTCCTGGGGCCTGGTGGGGACAGCAAGACCTGTACCTTCATCCCCACCCCCATTCTAACATCATTAGCCCAACCAAGGCGAATGGGCCACTCGGCTGGGGCATCGGCCTCGTTCTTAAAAGCTGGAGAGAGTGCGACCCAGGGACAGTAACCCAATGGGTACACCGAACAGGGTCATAGGACCAATGAGGATCAGAACCCCTGAGTACTGCCAACACCACTCCCAGTGTACAGATGGAGACCTGAGCCAAAACAGCAAGGGCCACCAGGCCACCATCCCATCTGTGTCTTTTGGAACCCAGCTGCCTGAGAGGCCCAGGGAAGATTCCACAGTGGCCTTCCCCACAGGCTGTGTCTGGAGGCCGAGGGAGTGGGCTTGACTGGTGCCCACTCAGTAGGTGGCAGTCTGGTCCCCAGACTTCCACAGGGTGGGGAGCCCACCCTCCACGTGCAGACTCCGAGAGCTTGCCTGGGGGCCCTGCTGGGGGAAGAGGGTGGGCGGCTAGGACTCTGGGACTGCTGGCCTCCCTTCTAGGCTGGCTGAACTGTCCAGGTTCTCGTCCTTGTTCTGGGGTGTGAGCAGGCCCACGCCTTGCTGACCCGAGGGCACCTGGCCCTGCGGGTTCCAGTGTCAGCTGCGCCCAAAGTCCTAGAGCTCCCCGGCATCCAGCTCAGCCAGGAGTGCAAGGCTCTTGTCCACTTGTGGACAGATGGGCTGCCCAGGGCCCCACAGCCCCGCCCCTGAGCCCCTGGGTACGACAGGGGCCAGGGCAGGGAGTTTGGGACTCTTTGGGACAGGGAAGCTGAGACCTCTTGAGGGGAAGTGGCTGGTAACTGGCAGAGCCTGGGCCTCCCACTCTTTTGCACCAGGTCCCTAATCTCGGGTTTGGGAAACACTCTAGGGTCATCAGGAAGGGCTCCTTGGGGGCCCCGCTCCCAGGTGGGCCCCATATCATCCCAGCCTCGGGCAGCCTCCAGCTCCTCGCCACCTGCCACTTCTACATCCTGGCAGCCACCTGGCTGTTTTCCTTCTCCAGAGTCTGCATCTTGCTCTGTCGCCGGCCAGATGGAGGGCGGCCCTCACCCCATCTTCTCATGCCCACGAACACTCACACGCGCTTGTGTGTGATCTCCATCCTGGCCCCTCGCCTGCCTCTCCCACCCGGATGCGGACAGGCTGCCTGGGGGCTCACTAAACAGTGCCCACCCCTCCTCACAGCGGCCCCTCCTGTGGCCCCTCCAGCCTTTCTGCAGCCGTGTCAGGGCCTTGGGGCTAAATGAGGGGAAAGAGAAGACGGAACAGCTGGGTCCCCGAGATCCCAAGTCCTACCCAACCCACCCGACAGGAAGGTAGCAGGATGCAAATTGGGAGGCATAAGCTATGTTTGTGTTCTAACCCCTAGTACGTCAGAATGTGACCTTAAAGATAAGGTCTTTACAGAGGTAATTGGAGAGAGCTCTGATCTCATCTGGCTGGTGTTCTTACAAAAGGGAAATTTGGACACAAACATGTGCACAGGGAGAGCACCCTGTGCACATGGAGGCAGAGGCTGGGGTGATGCGTCCGCAAGCCAAGGAACATTGGGGACTGCCAGCAGCCACCAGAAGCCCTGGGAGAGGCAGGAACAGAATCCCCCCCTCAGGGGGAACCACCCCTGCGGCACCTGGAGCTCAGACTTCCAGCCTCCAGAGCCGTGAGACAGGAAGTATCTGCTGCCGAAGCCCCCTGGTTTGCGGTACTTTGTTCTGGCAGCCCTGGCAGACTGCCAGAGGGCGAGTGACATGGAGCCCCAGTGGATCCCCGGTTGGAAAAGGGGATTTTCGCCTCCAAGCGGCCACGCCAGCAAGCAGCGTGAAGTGTGTGGCAACAGGAGCGAACATTTCCTGGCTGCATGCCGACACTGCTCTGAGCCTTCTACATGCGTGTCCAGTTTACCCCTGTTAGCAGATGGGGGAGAACCGTAACTGTTCTTGGTTTGGGGGTTTCTTCCTTACAGATGAGGCCCAGAGAGGTAGAGTAACTTGCCTGAGGTCACGTAGCAAGTACACGGCGGAGGCAGAATTGGAGCCCAGTACTCGGGCTCTGGGGCCCACGGTCTCAACCACTGATCTGGGGACAGTGCAGAGCACAGAATCCTGGGCTGGCGCAGAGGAAGAGAGACTGAGATAGAGACCGGGAGAGGGTCAGGGTGGAAGGAGCTTGAGGTTGGGGATGAGACTGTAGGTGGAGAGCGCCGGAGGCCCCGGGAGCCCCTCGCACCCTCCTGCCAGCCAGATGTTGCCCAGTTTCCCTGGGAGCCCCGGGCCCTGCTCCCCAGAGGACCCCTGCCCACGGCCCAGGGTGGAATTCTAGATCACTCTCCCTGGACAGGCGCAGGGCCTGGGGCACCACTTGCTCACAGGTGAGTCCAGGCCGGGCCTCCCTGGGGACTGGGGAGAGAGAAATGGCCTGGGCAGTCCCCGAGAAGCAAAGGACTGGAAGGCCCTCCGGTTGGGGCCCAAACTGACACTGGTTTACGGGTCATTTGCATGTTGCTTTCGCAGGGCTCGCTCCGCACCACTTCCTTCCCGGCACCTGAATCTGCCCAGAGGTCCCAGCCCTCAGTCACCACGCTTTCTCGCCGGCGTTGTCCGCCCGCAGGCCCCCATCCTGACTGGGGTGCACACCCCATAAAGAGTAGTGTCTCTCCAGGCCCTGAGGAGGCAACCTCCAACCCACAGGGGTCTGGGTTGATAAACAGACAAAAACTGAGATTTCTTTCTGTACAAATGCGCAGTTGCAGACAATCACTGCAAATCTGCTTCCTTGAGGAGCTAACAGCCCTCTCGGAGCAAAGCTCTGGGCCCCAGTTTGAGACACCGATTTAGACCAACTCCACCTTTCGTGAGGCTCAAGGCCAGCTAAGCACTGCTGCTGAGACCCGCTCTCACGCTCCTTCATCTCACGCAGACGAGCCCCACTGCGGCACAGCAGGACCCCCCTCCTGGGTCCCTGCAGCTCCACATCCCTGGGCCTCCAGGCCGCCTCCTTGCTGACTCTCTGTGTCTGTGTCCGTGTGCGCACATCTGGGAACATGTGCGTGTCTCTGGGTGAGTGTCTCGCGTGTATCCTGGTGGGGGGGAGGGAGTGTCCACCAGTCTATCTGCTTGTGCATGTACACGTTTGCCCTAGACACTAAGGGAGGACACTGGCTGGGAGGAGGCCGTCACCAAACTGGACTCGAAGTCTGGTGGACACGGCCCGGGACACCCAAGCCCTTGCCCTGGCCCCCGTCCCACCATTCACCCCCTTGCCCTCTCTACTCCTCATCTGGGTCAGGGACTGTTCTCACTCTGCCACCTCCACATCTGTCCTCTCTGGGCCTCCGCATGCACCCCTCTCTCTTGCTGAAGTGCCCTTCATTCTTTCACTGAGGATGCCCAGTTCATCCTTCAGGGATGGTTCAGAGGCTCAGAAACCCTTCAATTGGGAGGATTTACCTATCCGCTGCCCCCCTCCCCAACTCCTACAATGCCTTTCCCCTCATCAGGCATATATATTTTTTAATGTTTTTTTAATGTTTATTTTTGAAAGAGAAAGACAGAGTGTGAGCAGGGGAGGGGCAGAGAGAGAGGGAGACACAGAATCTGAAGCAGGTTCCAGGCTCCACGCTGTCAGCACAGAGCCCAATGAGGGGCTCGAACTCACAAACCATGAGATCACGACCTGAGCCGAAGTCGGATGCTCAACTGACTGAGCCACCCAGGTGTCCCTAAAAAAAAATTTTTAATGTTTATTTTTGAGAGAGAGAGAGAGAGAGAGAGAGCGAGCATGAGTGGGGGAGGGTCAAAGAGAGAGGGAGACACAGAATCTTAAATAGCCTCCAGGCTCTGAGCTGTCAACACAGAGCCCGACACGGGGCTCAAGCTCACGGACTGCGAGATCATGACCTGAGCCAAAGTTGGACGCTTAACCAATTGAGCCACCCAGGCACCCCAGACATATTTTTAAATGTTGATGTATTTATTTTTGAGAGAGGAAGAGAGAGAGCAAGCAGGGGAGGGGCAGAGAGAGAGAGAGAGAGAGAATCCCAAGCAGGCTCCGTGCTGTCAGCACGTGGGGCTTGAACCCACAAACCATGATCATGACCTGAGCTGAAACCAAGAATCAGATGCTCAACCAACTGAGCCACCAAGGTGCCCCTCTCCTCATCACACATATTAAATTGTAATTGCCCACTTGATGACTGTGTGGCCCCAAACCATAAACTTTTGGGACGAGGAGTGGTCTGATCTGACTTTGGTTCTCCTGCACACAGAAGAGGGCCAGACATGCAGTAGATGTTCAGGGAAGGTATGCTGGATGAACAGGGGGGATGGAAAGAAGGATGGATGGGTGGGTGGGTGGAGCGTAATGAGGAGGATGCAGGAGAAGAGAAGGAAGTGTAGGATAAAGCTAGTGGGCAGTCTAAGAGCAGAAAGACACTAAATGGCTCGCAGTAGGAAAGACTGGCAGTGGGGAAGAGAACGAGGAGAGGGGGCACGTGGGGAGGGAGAGGAAGGTGGGCAGAGAGCACCCACCTGGGGAGACCAGGCCTCGGTCTCTGTCTGGGGTCTCTGCAGTTCTTTAAATTTCAGGGCAACTACCACCTGGTGCCAGCGTGCCTTCCAGCACTCAGCCACCTTCTCTTGAAGCCTGGGATGTGATTCTTCCTTTTCTAGCTCTTTCCTTAGGGGCACTGGCACCTCCTGGACCTAGAGTGTGTTAGTAGAAATGGACACAGTATGGGCCCCAGATCGCCCCCAACCCATTTTCAATGGTTTCTTTCCAAGTTGCATGGACGTCCTCACGGTGTGTTACTGGCTGGGATGGGGACTGGGGCAGAGACACCTCCTCTGTGGCCCCTACACACACAGAGCCCTCTGTCCTGGGCACTTCCACTCCCAAGCATCCTGACTTGAGCCCAGCAGCTAAGGTCATCTTGCCTCCCCCCAGCCTGGCCCTGGGCCAGCAGGAAAGGTTTGGCCATACGTGGCAGAGACAGGACTTGTGGAAGCTGAAAGATTTCCCCCGTGCTCCCCTAAAAGGGCCAGAATGGGACACCCAGGAGTGTTAATACCCAGGGAAGGGAATCTGGGAATTTGGCCACATGATTCAGGATTTGGGGACAGAGGCTGGCCCGCCTCCTGCCCACAGGGCCATCTCACCCAGTGTGAGACGATCTGAGGGTGGGCCTGAGTGGCTACTTGCCAGGCCTCCGGGGGGCACCCCCAGTGCTGCTCGCCACACCACCCTTTCCGCACGCAGCCCTGGTGCTCTGCCCCCGGGGCCTGCACGGGGCCCTCTGACACCGTCTGTGCTCTCCTAGAGGCTGTGGAGACCAGCCTCTAGGCTGCTCTAAGCAGACCACTGGTCACCGGGGGTTCTGCCCAGCTCTTCTGAGAGTCTCCTGTTCACTTGTGAAGACCCCCCTTCCCCCCACTCATGGCTCGGCCTCCACCAGGACTGTGGGGCTCACCTAGCTGGGATCGGTCTGCTCAGGCTAGCCACCAGGCCTTTACCCTCTCCCAGAGCCCTTTTTTCCCTCATCCTCTGGGACTCAACTCTTCCAAGAGGCCTCCTCTGACCTCCCCAGCCCCCAAGGGACTTCTCCAAACCCCAAGCTTTCAATCTGGACCAGACAGGTTAAGGCAGACTGCGTACCACCAAAGGGCGCTTTCTGGGGCCACAGTGGGAACGGTGCATGCTGGAGTTGCGTTGTGTGGAGGCCCTGCTCCAATCTGTCCCTTCTGGGCATTCCCTTTTCCATGGTGTCCCTAGGCCCCTCACCCAACTTTGGAATCCCCAAGGTCAGGGCCTAGAATCCCCTGGTTCTCTGCCTCCCTGGTATAGGTGGGCACAGGCTGGCTCAGCTGGTGCCCTGGATTCCCCTGGGGGGGGGGGGTGCGATCCTGCCAGCTGTCTTGGGCCACTTGACCCAAGGATCAACAGCTGCTCCTGCAGGAAGGCTATATCCTGAGCCTGGGCAGGGGTCTCAGCTGCCCCCATCAAGACGTCATCCGGGCTCTAAAGTGCCCGGGCCCTGTCCCCATCGCAGCTCAGCTCCTGGCCCTGCAGGCCTGACACCAGCATCTCCTGCAGGTACATTCGGTCCAGGATCCTGAGGTCTCCTCACAGCCGCCAGACCACACTGTCTGGAGCCTGAACAAGTTCTTCCCTACCTTCTAGGCTTTGTTTTCCCATCTGGACCCGGAGGGGAGGAGGCCGGGTGATGGCAGCGTCTTCCCAAATGTTGACGGGGAGGGAGCTGAACAGAAATCTTCGCACTGCCCTCCTCTGCCAGCTGCTGCTCTAAGAATGAAGACCAAAGAATGAAGTAGAAGGCAGGGCCAGTGTTCAGCGCCCTGCCAGGCACCCACTTAGAGAAGGGCTCTGGCCCACGGGGCCCTTGGCTCCTCTGGTCCAAACACGGCTGGGCTTTTTCCATTTCTGTCTGCAGTAGCACAATCTTGCCCGTCCTCTGCCACCATGCCCTTCACCCATAACCGGGCACCCTGACCTGTCTTGTGTGTCCCGGTCTGGCCTCCACTCCTGTCTCTGGGATCCCTGCAGCTGGTGCCTCTCCTGCGCCAGGTGGGCCAGGGAGCTTTCCACCTGTTGCCAAGAGGGCTGAAGGCAGCACAGAGCCCCTGCAGAGGGCCATCCCTGTCCCCAGGCACGGCAGTGTCTGTAGATTTTGATAAAGCAGGCAGACTCCACAAGGCCCTGCCTGCTCCACCGCTGCGATAAGCCCCACCAAGGGCCCGGCTGCTAGCCCAGCACAGACCCGAGTCCTGGCTTGTATGCCTGGGACTGTGCCCCACAGCTCTGAGGGGCTGCTGTTACCACTATAGGCTCCAGACACGTAACCCTCCACTTCCAGCTGGACCTGAGACAGCACTCCTCCACACTAGCTGCTGATGGCTTTGGAGCTCCAGCAAAAGGAGTAGGGATGCGACAGGAGCAGACAGGTGGGTCCCCAGGGTCACCCCCAGCATGGTAGGGAGCAGGAGCTCTAGGAGGGTCAGCTGTGGGCTGAGACCCCCGGTGACTAAAAGCTTAGGAGCCTAGGCCATCACAGTGTGGTGCTGCCCACATGGGGCAGGGGTTCTGGGGGCCTCCCCTAGAATCTTCAACTTGCATGAGCCTTCACCTTCCTCACTCCCTGGGGATTGCAGTTTTCGCCAGGGGCAACTGGGCCTTGGAAACTATTCTATCCACTGAGCTGAAACCACCTGCCTCCCTCCCTCTGACTCTCTGGCCAGGGGGTGGGTGGGTGTCACAGGGACCCTGGCCCTTCCTTTGCCTCCAATCCAGTGCCCCCAGCCACACCAGATAATGCACTGCACACCTCCAGGGGCGCCATCACAGAAATGACACTATTCACAGAAGCTCTGTTGGGGACTCGATTCCTGTTTCGTTTGGATGCCCCAGACCTTGACAAGCCTTCCTGAGAACCTGACCCCAGATGTGGGCAACCAGCCCGGAGCATTCTAGAGCTCTCGGCCTGGGAAGAGGATTTTCTAGCTCAGGGGTGCTCCCTGGGCCTGCAGATAAGCAAGGAAGACCAGGGAGAGAAGGACGGGAACCTCACTCTGTGCCCCAGAGTGAGGAGCTCACACAGGGCCCTGCAGAGTCCCAGCTCGCATCCCTGCATCTGCGGCGCCTGTACTCGCTCAATAGGGCCTCCAGGGCCATCCACAGGTGGTCAGCCAACGCTGCCAGGTGCGCTCTGCCAGCCATACCCGCAGGTCCTTCTCTGACGGCCTCCAGTCCTGCTCCAGGGCTCGCTCTGAGCACCTGCCAGGAAAGAGGAGCCCAGCCTCGGCTTGGGCCTCAGGGGCAGCTGTGCCCACCTTCCCCACACTCACTTGCATCCTTCAGTGGGGCTTGGTGAGCAGGCACAGTCCAGTGGCCAGAAGTGACGGGAGTGCCAGGGAGAGCAGAAGGGGCCAGGCATCAGGTCCACGGGGCTCTGCCTCAGTGTGGGTCCTGAGAGCAGGACAGATGGGAAACCCTGGAGTTGGGGCAGTCCTGCCTTCCCAGAGCATCAGCTTCTGAGACCCCTCTTCAGACATGGAAACTGAGGCCCCGGGGCTGAACATGCACCTAAACCTGTCAACCCCAACCACTTGGCCTCGACTTTTCCCTGATGATTCAGACTACAAATAAACACCAGCCTCAGCCCCCCTGAAGTTTTCCGTTCCAACAGCTTCTATGAGCTGTGATGCTGACCACGGCCTGGCCACTTGCTAAACAACCAAGCTCATCTGGCGCTCTCCATCTTGGGCAGGGGGAGCTGAAGCTCAGAAGGGCTCACCCGTTGCCCCAAGGTGATGAAGGGAGTCCACTGTGAACTGGGCCCACACTCCCCCACCCCTGCTGCTCCCCTTCCCAGTGTGGGAGTCTGGAAATGGTAGGGGACAGGGGAACATCTGGGGGACATGGTAGTTTAGCTCTAATGTGGGGGTCAGAGCCCTTAAGCCAAATTACTGCTTCAGTGCCCTCTTTGGCTTCTATAGCCTCAGCTGTAAGGTGGGGGCCCTGAGCCCTAGGCCCCACCAGTTTGGTTAAGGGGCCTCGTGGGGTTGATAGCGGCTGCACACTCCACTTGTCCTTATGCCCACCCACTTCACCTCCAGGGTTTGGGCTTCAGAATCCTAGCACTGTCTCTCTACCCACACCCCTGGGCACCAGGCACCCTGCCCCAGCTCTGTGCAGGCACAGGGAGAAGGTGCTCACTGAGGACAGCGTCACTGGGCTGAGCTCCCCCACCCCCTAAGTGACTTGCTCATGCCTCACATTCCCAGACCCGCCCCCTGTTCAGGATGGCACTACCACCCACCAGCCCTCTCCCCTCAGACACCTTGCCACTCTCCTCTCCCGTCTCCAGACCCACATTCTTGCAGCCCCTCCGGAGCTGTCTCTCCACATTTCCTCTCCAAAATGGACCATGAGGACTGGCCACCGCCCTGCTCTCCCAGGCCCTGGGGAGCACCCACAACTCCCCTCCAGCTGGGTGCTCTGTCTTCCCACTAAAAACAGGCGCTCCCCACGGTAGCCCCCAGCGACCCCTGAGAACCCGAACTCTGCCTGGCTTGGTCGTGGAAGGGCTCGTGGTCTGTCGGAGTAGGGAGTGGCACAGACCAGATGTTGAACTTGCAGAGCCTGTGCAGCGGAAGGCACGGCCCTCAGTGCTGTGGGAGCGCAGGGAAGGGGAGCCTGACTCCCCCTTGGAGCACCCAGGAAGGCTTTCCAGACAGGTGACCCTACAGCCGAGGCTCAAAGATGAATTAACAGCCCCAGAGAAGACAAAGATGGATGCGGTAGTCAGGGTGGGCAGGACAAGGAGGGGATCAGAGGAACTGGGGCCTGGAGGGGGCAGCACGCTGAGCTAGGAGCCCAGCAGGGCAAAAGGGACATCAAGAGGGGCAAGAGTTGCTGGGGGTGTCAGGTGGCTGGCAGCACGGCACAGGGCAGGGGCATTTCCCTGGGGCCTTTGAACCAGGCTGCAGTTCTCAGCCCACACGGAAAAAGACTTGGTGCGCACAAGGGTAGAGGCCTGGGGAAAGAGGCTGGTCCTTGAAGGTCAGAGGATGTGGAACAAGGTTCCTGGAAAGGCATGGAGCAAGGCTCCTGGAGACGACCCACTCGCTTGAGCTCCCCAGGCGAGTTCCCAAAATCTCAGCCTTGGAGGGATGAGGTGAGAGGGTTGGGGGTGGGAGAGTTACCTTTACTTCACCTCAGGTCACATCTTTTTCCAAGTGCCTGATACTCTGCCTCTTTTTCTTCTAGGTGTGATTTCTTTCAGGAACAAAAAGACAAGCCCTGATGAAAAAAATGAAGCTCTGATGGTAGAATCTGAGGCACGGACAGCTACTGAACTGCAGATTTTGGAGAAGGGGCTGGGAGATGGCTCCTGTTCCATTTCAGAAAATGAGATCGGCTTCCTTACTGGGAGGCAGGGCTCCTGGGTTCCTAATATGGAAAGGGATGGTGGGAAGATGGGCCGGCTTAACCCTTAAGAACCTGGCTCCCAGGGCAGGGCTGGAGACGGGAGTTCCCCTCTCAGCTCCTCCACCCTCAGCTGCCCACGCGGTCCTGGCTTCCAGAAGCCTTGGAAAACGCGGGCAACGCGACGCGGTGCGGGGAGGAGACACAGAGTCCATTCACCTCGTGTGAGTGGATGAAACCCCAGATGAAAGCAGGCTGGTGTGGCCGCGGCCTGTGGCCAAGCACGGGGGCCGGGCAAGAATGGCAACTCATTGCCTCCAGCCCTGAGGCAGGATTCTAAGGGAATGGGGACTGCAAGGCTCTCGGTCACCCACAGCACAATCGAAGCACCTCCTGAATTTCTGTATTGGGGGGCGGGGGTGCCTTTAGTTGGAAGGGGACCGGGAGCCGTTCTTGAGGCTGCGTTAGCGTAGCAAGCCTCCCGTTTTCCCCTAGCTTCGGTTGTTTACTTCGGATGGGGGGCGGGAGAGCATCTAACATAGAATTGGGGGAATTAAGCAGCCCCTAGAGCCACGCCGTCAGTGTAAGGGAACGCCAGAGACAGAAGGCGAGGTGAAGCACCGCGCCTCTGGGAAGGGTGGCTCCGCAAGCACTGCGGGGGCGGGGGCACGATGCCTCGCATCAGGGGCGTGCCCAGCCCTCATTGGGGAGTGGGCGCGGCCTGGAGGCGGGAAGGCGGGCGGCCCGCCCTCACAGAGCCGTCCCGGGAGGGCGGGGCATCGTGCCGTTCGGGCCCTGGCGTGGGGTGGGGGCAGTGAGGGGCCGCAGCCTCCCGCTTAGCCGGGCGACGCTAGCGAGGGCCCTGGGGCGCGAACTCTCACAAACCGTGAGGTCTCCACAAAGGACCACACCTCGGCTTTTCTCCCGTGGAAAAGTGGGGTCTCGTCGTCCCGCCCTCACCAGGGGCGGGGCAGCGGGTGGGCGGGGCAGCGGGTGGGCGGGGCTTCAGCGATACTGTCCGCGCGACCTCGGCCAAAGGGGGCGTCGAGTGATTCGCAAAAAAAGGCCAGCAGGGCTTGGCCGCGGCCGAGCGCGGGCTTTCCTCTGGCGGGGGTCTATTAAGCGGAGACACACTGCGAGTCCGCTCACTGCGCCGCTCAGGGAGAACGAGACTCCCTTTCCCCCAGACCCCGTGCCTCCAGAAGCCCCGCCGACGTGGCTCTCGGGTATCTTCCGCGAATCTGCTCTGCATGCACATGGGAATGTGGGCGTGCCGCATGTCTTTAACCTCCCCGCCCCCCCTCCCCTCCGCCACACACACAAAGAATAAGATCTCATTTGCTTCTTCCACAAAACCGAGAGTCGCGACCGTCTTCCTGAACCTCGGGACACAGACTTCCGTCATCTCTGGCGCCCTCCGGGGTCCCGGGGCCAGGCGGGCGCTCAAGGCCCGTCCGATTTTCACTGAGGCGTCAGCGAAACAATGCCCGCTTCTCCGCGCAGAAAGGGTTGGCGGGCACGGGGGGGTGGGGGTCGGGTCCGAGGAGCAGGCACGATCCCCGGCCGGGTCGGGGCTCCCAAAGCCCGCAGCGCGGGACGGCACCCTTGCGGAGTCCTGGGGCCTACGTGCGTCGCGACACGGCGGGGGGCGGGCCGCAGTCGGGGACGTCCCCTCTGCCCTCCCGGAACCAGTCTCCACTGCTGTCGCCTGGACCGGGGCGGCGAAGACGGGTCCTCCAGAGCCTTCGAGTCGGGGGCTAGAGCGACCAGACCACCGAGCGAGGTCGAGCGAGGACTGGCGACGGCTGCGTCACGCGAGGGGCGGGGCCGCCGCGGGCGGAGGCCGGAGCCGGAAGCGGAAGAGGCGCTCGGAGCGGGGAGTGGGGCCTAGCCGCAGCCGGATCCTGGGAGACGGTGAGTGTGGGCCTGGGCCCGCGACGGCGGCGGCGGCAGCGGCGGGGGGTGAGTTGGTGAAGAGGACGTGCTGGGTACGGGTCCCCGAGTTGCCGGTTCGGTCTCGGCCTACTCTCTTTCTTTCTCCTCCTCGGCCCGCCTCTGGCCGCGGCCCCGACCTCTCACCCCTGACCCGCCGCTTCTCCCCCGGAGGGGCGGTCACCACAGACCCCAACCTCTGGATCCCGCGGTGTCGGAATCTGAGCTGCCTTTGAGGCCCCTGCAGGGATTCAGTTTCGGCCCTGCACCTCCCGCGGAATGGGGCCGGGGTCCTACCTGGGAGAGCCTGGAGGGGCCTTCAGACCCCTCCCATACCCTTGGCTCCAGGCTGGGTCTGTAGACTCCTCCTCCCCGCGCGGCCTGGAGTTTGATTCTGGCTCAGGCTGGCCATCCGCCTGCCCCCGGAGTCTCCCCTGGCCGCCACTGGCGGCGGTTATGGGGGAAGGGGCTCAGGTCTCTAAGACCCAGGGCACGTCTGGAAGGGACGCGAGCGAGAGCCGCGGGCCTCCAACGCGTTTTGTTGTGATGATGGAGCCGCTCCAGCCCGGGGGAGGGGCCAGCCCAAGTTGACAGTACAAATGCCCGGGCTGCTCCCTGGTCCGGGAGTCCCTGTGTGCTTTAGTTCCGGGTGCGGGTGCCCTGGTGTGGACCTGGGGTGGGAGTTGCCTGAGCCAGGCCCCCGTCGAGGCGGAGTTGGCGATCTTCCAGCTTCCCTCCTCCATGCCCTTGAAAAGGAGGAGCGTTTCACCCGGTGGTGGCGACTTGTAAGGTGGCAGGTTTGAGGTTGCAGTGGTGGGGCAGCGTCAGCCAAAAATAACCATGGGGCGCTGGAGTGGCTGGGAACCGGGAGGGCAGACGCTGACCTGGCTGGCTGCTCTTCTCGTCAACCCAGTTCTCTGGCCAGGAACAGCAAATGAGAAGCCGACTAGGCCTATGCTTAGAGAAAAGCTGGCATCCTTGGCCTGGTTTCCTTTACGTTATCTCTTTCTTCTTTGTGTAAGAGTAGAGCCTTCCTGAACATAATTGTGACCCTTAACCTCTTTAAATAATCCATAGGCTGGCGTTTCAGAGAATCAGAGGTAATTGATGAGAAATGGGACCTAGAGCCCTGACTAGGAAGATAATGAGGGATATCTGGTATTTCCAAAATTTCAGCTGCTCAGAATGTGTTAAGGGAGAAGTTATCTCTGCTGTGATTACTTTATGTGGTACTTAATAGCTCTCATACCTGTCATCTCCTTTGCCAAGTTGGCTGGGAGGTGTTATCTCCAATTTTCAGGTATGGTAACCGAGGCCTAGAGTGACTTATGTAAGGTCACAAGGCCAGTAAGTGGCAGCACTGGGATTTAGTTCAGGGTTTTCTACCCAGAGCTCGCTCTCTCCTTGAGGAAGGGTCTTAGGGAGGAAAAAAAATCCTTTATGCCCTAAGGCATTTAACATAGACCCAGAGGTGTTACCTTGAACTTTTTTTTGTTTTTACGAAAAAGTTGACTTCAGTAAAGCATTTGACCTGAAGGCATGTGCTAGGCATGTTAAAGAAGTGGCATGATTTAATCCTTGCAGAGCCCTGTAAGAAGTTACTATCCCCTTGTTGCAAGAGGAAGTTGAAGGTCAGAGTAGTTTGTTAACTTGCCTGAAGGCACACAGCTAGAAGTGGCACAGTGTCAGGATTCAGCCTGACATCTGTCTGACTCTAAACCTGTGCTCGGTCTACTAACATGAACACGCACAGACCTAAGAATCCTCTAGGTCTCAGGAGGGAGTCTTTGGCCTGGTGCAGACCAAACCACGTCCCTCCTCCAGCTCTGGCGCCTTGTCCACCCAGCGAGGATGGGCAGACCTCTGCCTGGCCACTGGAGCATCTTCCGTGTCACTCAGTGAGGTGTGAGATGCTGCCTTCATTCCATAATTTGGGCACCTGACCCAGGGTGATTGCAGGAAAGCAGTGAAACATTAGTCACCTGATCAAAACAGAACAGCAGTTTAAGCTTGGGGGAGCTGCTGGTAATTTTACATAGTATTTACCTCTAAGAGTTGCTGCGCCCTGGGCTTCCAGGTGGATAGGAGAAGAAACCTGCTGGGGGGGAGATCGAGGGCAGTGACTTTCTCAGGATCATGGAGAAGCTTCTGGGGCTTTAGTCAGATATGCCTTGCTGCCCTGCTCATCCAAGGGGAGCGGTTGCATTCTGCTCTTCTGATAGACCCTTCTCAGGAGATCGAGCAGCCGCAGTGGGTTTGTCCAAATGTGCTTAGTCAGGCAAGCCCAGGATTGACCACCATTGGAGGTTGGCTAAGGCCAAATAAAGGGTTGGGAGGAAGGCTGGCCACCGTCTCTGGCCCAGCCTTCCAATGGAGCCAATGTCAGAGTTTTGGGTGTGGGTGGAACAGGGAGCTGCTCTCACACATCCATCTTTCCCAGCTGGTGTCTGATCTAGCCTGGCAATTTCCTGTGGTGGATTTAAGTCCCTGCGGAACAGGGATAGTGAGGTGGGGCCCTTTTGGCCTGCCACTCCAAGCTCACAAGCTTGCCAGGCACTCAGCCCTCCGGCTACTCCTGAGATGAGCACAGGAGAAGGTACTGGAACAGGGAATCTGGAAGGGGGCAGTAGTGGTACAGTTAGAGGGGAGGCACTGCTTAGCATGGCACCACAGGTGGCCTGAGGGGCCTTGGACAAGAAACTTGGATGCCCTGAGGATGCTGGCATCATTTACTGGTGCTGAGACAGAGCATAGAGCAGCAGCAGGGGCTGGCCAGACCCCCACGTCTGTTTGGCCAGACCTTCAGATGGCCTAGGGAATGTTGGAGAGACCCTGTGCACCTCCTTCTCCAAGGGCTGGTCTTCTTGTCTCTGCCTATGGCTCCTCCCATTGGTGTGTGGTCTTTGCTCCCTTGAGTGGGGTCCAGTTCAGGGTTTCAGCCAGGCAACTTGGCTTTAAACTTGAGGGCTTTCACCCTTTGCTCCTGTGTGTTGGCTTCCTGCCAACAGCCCTTTGACTCTGGCCTCTGGCTTGCAGACCAGTCGCTTCATACAGCCCCACAGACAGGAGGGAATTGAACCCAGGAGGCTCTCCTTTCTCCCGGGCCTTGATCTCCTGTGATGGTGCTCACCATCACCCCCTACCCACCGCCCCCAATCCACATTCTATCTCCGCACCTGTGCTGGCTCCCCTGGTGCCCCGAGTGCTCAGGACGACGGTGCTGTGCTGGGGAGGCAGCTGTTTGTTTGTTCACTGGTGGAGAAGGGTGTTGCCCATTGTCTGCTGTTTGACCAGTGTGACCTCAGAGTTCTTCTTCACTTCATAAACCCCTGGGAGGGGCTGCCCCCAAACAGAACAATGGGCCTCTTCTTCAGGAGCTCCTAGGCTTCCCGAGCAGCCCTGTGGCTAGAGGTGGCTGGCTGCGTGTTTAGCAGGGCTCTCTGTTCCTTGTGGCCTAGATGCATCACTGTAAGCGATACCGCTCCCCTGAGCCAGACCCGTACCTGAGCTACCGATGGAAGAGGAGGAGGTCTTACAGTCGGGAGCACGAAGGGAGGCTGCGGTATCCGTCTCGAAGGGAGCCTCCGCCCCGGAGATCTCGGTCCAGAAGGTGACAGGGGATTAGGTGGGAGGAAAGGGCTCCTTCCCTCACTGGGACCAGCGAGACGGCCTGGAGGCGTGTGGCAGCCCTGGGTCCCATCAGCTGCCTGCCGCCTCTGCCCTGCGGCACCTTGCTTACTGCCCCTGACCTCATGCGTTTCTGGGCCTCCGTATTCGCTGCCGTCCTTGCTGCCCCTTTCTCTATCCTTGAGCCTTTTTTTCTCCAGCCACGTCCCCCCATTTTCAAAGCCAGCATCTTCCCTGCTGACCCCTGAGCCTTCCTCGATGGGGTTAGGAACACAGTCTTTGTCCTTTCCAGAGGTTGGTCCCTTTGCCCTGTCTTAGCAGCCACAGGGAGTTCTGGGGCGCTGGGACCCTCTGAAGCCCTCTCGCTGCTCACCTGCCCTGGTGCCCTGCCGCCTGCACTGGAGAGTTGCCACCAGCGGCCGAGGTTCTGGAGGCTGGACTTCACACATACACCCTCTCTCCCCTCCCCTCAGCTCCAACAGGCTGCCCTTGTGAGCTCTGTGTAGGGGTCTCCCCACATGCCTTTGGCCCAGAAGCAGAAACCTGGCCGGTGGGAGGAAGGTCCCCATCTCACCAGTGTCTTCGTCCCCCTCCTGGCAGCCACGACCGCCTGCCCTACCAGAGGAGATACCGGGAGCGCCGCGACAGTGACACATACCGGTGTGAAGAGCGGAGCCCATCCTTTGGAGAGGACTGCTACGGATCTTCCCGTTCCCATCATCGTCGGCGGTCGCGGGAGAGGGAGCCGTACCGGACCCGCAAGCACGCCCACCACTGCCACAAACGCCGCACCAGGTCTTGTAGCAGCGCCTCCTCGGTGAGTGGTGGCCAGAGTGTGCCGGCTGGGGCTTAAAGGCCTCACCTCTTTCTAGCCTTCTCTCAGGCTGGCTGGTGTGGGTGAGTACTGCCAGCCCCGTGCACGCGCATTTGGTGTGTGTGCGCGTGTACGTGTGCGTGTGTGTGTGTGTGTGTGTGTGTGTGTGTGTGTGTTGTCTGGTCCAGGTGCAGGGCTGAGCAGCAGGCCCGGCTCCTCTGTCTTCTGGCCCGTTGGCAGTGGCAGTGATAGGGGCTCTGGTTCCGGCGCTGGCTGGCCCCCGGCCTGTCTATGTCTCCGCACGGCTCCAGGCACAGGCCACATGGCGCGAGTGGCTAGGGACACGTAGAGAACCTGATAGGGTTGCCGGTCTGGAGCTGCGTGGCCTGGTCCTTCCCCCCCAGAGATTGCCCGCACGTGCAGCCGCGTGTTCTGACTGGTGTGGACGGCACCCACCTCCGCGGTCTCGTCTCAACACCCCTCCCGAAAGGCCTGGAGGCTGGAGTGCCCGCGGGTAGGGGACGTCTGCCTGTCAGTCAGCTCAGACCGGGAGCTTCCCCTCCGACCTCCAGCCAGGCCCTCTTCAGACCAGCCTCTTCCTGTGAGAGGCGGTCAGGATGAGGGGGACGGGCTGCCTGTGTGATCGCGCACCGGAAGAAATGGCAGAAAGGCCCGCAGCCCCAGGCCTTGTCCGCTCGCGGGCCGCGTGCCAAGAGCGGGGCCTGGCGGTGTTCTTAGCACGGAGGTTGTATAGCTCTCTGCCGAGACTGGGAGCCCCTGCGGCACTCGGGCCCCTGCAAGGAAGGCCACTCGTGTGTCTCTCGGGTTACGTGCTGTCTTCTCTTCTCCTCCCCACCCCTCTTCCCTCCCGCCGGCCTGAGGAGTAGTGGCGGAGGACAGGCAGCCAGGCATCTTCTCTGCACAGCTTTCCTGGACTTCCTTGAGTGGCCACGGGTTGAGGGTTGACTGCAGGTGCCCTGCGTGGCCTGGTGGCCTCCCGCACACTGCCACACGCTGCTGCAGATGGCGGTGCGGGTCTGTGGCTCTGCTGCGTCTCTTTTTGGTGCCTTCTGTCATCACGAGGCTCAGGATGGCCTGGCCTGTGAGTATCACGGGTGTCAGGGCAGGAGCTGGCTTGGGGCCTGTGTGGGCCATCGTGGTAGGAGGCCGGCTGGCCCAGAGGATCCCGGGCTCCTTCCTCGCTCGAGGCCGGTGGCACAAGGGCTGCTGACAGAAGGCCTTTTCTGGTGGCGATGTGAAGTCTGGCCTCGGATGCTGTCTGGGGGCAGGTAGCAGCTTGGCTCTGAGTGGCAGCTGTCGGGCACGTGCAGGGCTGCGTGTGCAAACAGAGGCAGGCAAGGACGGGCTGGGCGTTCTGCAGCTGCCACCCACGCTGGACGATCGGACCCGGGCTGAGCCAGCCACCTTCTTGCGCCGTTCTCGCTGCGTCTTCGTCCCGGCCGGAGCCATCACGGGAGGGCCCGGGAGGGGGACACTCAGTGGAGAAGGGAGTCGGGCTGTGGCTCTCTGCGTGGCCCGGCCCCCCGGCAGCAGAGGCTGGTCGTCTTTCTGAGCGTTTGCGGCGCCCTTCTCTTAGATAATGTCCGAGTTTTCTTTACATACCTGTAGCTGTTTTTACTTTTCTGTTTTTGAAGTCAGTTTGTGTCTTGACGTGTCCCTTGCAATATCCCTATCGTTATATATGCTGTGTGCCTTATGAAATGCTGGGATCTGGAAAATCCAACCAACCAACCCACCGGCTCCTCACCGTCTCCACCTCTGCCTTTGACTGACACCTCAATCTGTCAATCGGAACCGCCTACCATGCGATTGGTCGGATGGCGTTTCGGGGGGCGGTGCATGCAGAGAAGCCAACAGAGCAGTAAGCGCAGCAGCCGGAGTGTGGAAGATGACAAGGAGGGCCACCTGGTGTGCCGGATCGGCGATTGGCTCCAAGAGCGATGTACAGCCACCTTTCGTAAAACTTTACCTCTCTACTTTCTACCCCCCTTGTTAGACGAGACCTCTCCTGCCCGGAGGGGCCTCTATTGCGCGTGGCGCCTTAGCGGGGCCACCAGTAATTGCCTGAATGACACAGACGCTAGCAACTTCTGTTTTTAAGAGTGTAGCAGTGAGAGAGAAACCTTTTTTGTTTTTGAGAATTTGAATGCTGTGAACTTGCAGGAGCTGCCGACCCTCTGCCCTCCAGACCCTCACGCCCTGCTTCTTTTCTCTCCTAGATGAGATCGTGGGGAACCTGGGTGAAGGCACCTTTGGCAAGGTGGTGGAGTGCTTGGACCACGCCAGGTGAGCCTTCCTCCTGGGAAGAGCTAGCCTGGGGCTCCTGAGGGTGGCGGCGATCGGTTTATCCTTTTGCTTTTTGAAGGGTAGCACCATAGCAGGGTGCTGACCTGCACGCGTTGGGGTTCTTCTGCTCCCCGAAGGTCGGGAGACATTCCTGGGGTTCCGCAGGCACGCGCACCCCTGCCCAGGTAGTGCCGGCCAGTGAGCGGGGCTGCCCGCGTTGCCCCACGTCCCCAGGGCCGTGGTGGTGGGTGTTGGAGCAGGGCCAAGGCCCTGGCCCTTACGTGGTCTGGGGCCGCGTCTTGCGATCTCTTTTAGGGTTTGGGCCTGGCGGGGGGGTTGACATACTGCTGCGCCCACACCAAGCATGGGCCCCCACCCTCGGAGGCCTGCCTGAGAGGCCACGCACGTCCCAGTCGAGAGAGACCCGGGCTCTCTTACGTCACAGGCCGTCGCCTCCCCGGAGGTGGCCAGGGTTGATTGTGGGTCCCTCTGAGTGTGCTCAGGTAGAGTTGGGGGTATACCTGTGTGTGTTCGGGTGCTTCGGGGGAACCTTGCTGCCTTCTAGGCTGAACAGGGAAACGCTCTCGTCCCCTTGCCGTTCCTCAAGGCCAGAACTCTTACCTTAGGCTGGGAGGCCACCTCCCTGGAGCCCGTGACCTCCCTTAATGGCACTCTCTTTGGTTTGGTGCGCTGGCTACAGAGTGCTCGTGTCCATGCTGTCTCACTTGAGCCACGTGCCACCTGTCCCGACCCTTCCACGGTGTTAGAGGTGAAGAACGCGCTCGGGGTTTACCTGTACCCCCAGTTGTTGAGGGCTGGCACCAAGAACCACCACACGGGGAGCTCGGAAAGGACAGTTAGAGCCAGCAATCCAGTTAGCCCTGTCGTCCCCAATAAGGTGGTGACGGTGACTGCGAGGAAACCTCCCTGGGCTCCCAGTTCCTGTTTCAACACCCCTCGGACCCAGCAGGGCCCAAAAGGTCCGGGCTGGGACCAGTGGGCCTAGCGATGGGTAGACCACACTGGCCAGAGAGACATGTGGCAGATCTGCGAGCTGTGGCACGTGGGCGCAGCTGAGCTCTCTGGGCTGTGGCATTCTGAGCAACCAGAGGGAAACCGAGCCAAGTCCCTAACGGGCAGGCACAAGGCTCAGGGAACTTTCAGGGGCTCCAAAGGGAGTTGGCCAGTGGGGGTGTTATGAGGAGGTGACCTCCAGCTCAGCAAAGGGAAGGGCCTTATCCCCAGAGCCCTCCAGCCCTAATGCTGGCTGCCTGTGGAAATGATGAGCTCCCTGTGTTGAAGAGGAGAATGCCATTGAGGGGTCCTGTTCTAGGAGCCTGGAGCAGGGTAGCCTTTCCTCTGAGGTCCTTCCCTGCCCTGGAAATCCAGGAAAACGGGATAGGGAGAGAAAAACCGGGTGTTCTCCAGAACATGCCTCTGCCCTGGGGCCAGGGAGACTTTCCTTAGGCACCATGGCCAGCCTCCCAGACACCTCACGGTGTCACGTCCTTGTGGACCAGGGCTGTGTCACTCCCGTCCCCCACCAGGCCTCTGAAGTCTGGCTGTCCCTCCCTGATAGCCATTGGGCCCGGCCGCCAAATCTCAGCAGGTCTCCTGCTCTGCTGGCATCCTGCAGGCGGCCTGCGGGGCAGGGCTGGGGGCTGGGAAATGCAGGGCAGGAATTGTTAAAATCCTCACTGGACACCAAAGAGGACTCCTGGCGCTCGGTGGTCTCTGAGAAATGTTGTGGCCGGTTGGTAGGCAGGCTGGTGGGGCTGCAGGGAGTGTGGTAAAGGGAGTGATCCTGGGGCTCCCAATGAGGTGCTCCCCGGGGCGCCCTTCTACTGGCACCCTTAACCTTCTTGCCAAGGCTTCGTTCCCCCCCCTAGAACCCCCACCCCAGGGGGAGCTGTTTGGAGACGTGCTTATTAGGAAGGTCAGGAGGTGCTGCAAGAAAGTTCTGGGTGGGATGGCCTGGCCAGGGTCAGGGCTGACGGGCCTACAGGTTGGGTTACTGAGTGAGCTGGTGCTGGTCCGTGGGCTAGGCCTCTGCTCCTCTGCCCACTGCCCTCTGGTTGCTGGCAGCTGGCTGACATCAGATAAGCCTAGGCTGGCACGGATGCCAAGAGCGCTAACTCACAGATGCCAGGGGAGAGTAGAGGTCTGGTGTCACCTGGGTGGCAGGGGTGTCCGGTGTCTGCTGTCTTCAGAGCAGGCCCTGTTCCTGGAGTCCTGGATGGTATTTGCCAGGAGGTGCCAGGTGGGGGTGGGGGTGGGGGGACGGGCCGGGGCGCTTCTCACAAGAACGTGCACTTCCTTCCCTGGTCCCAGAGGGAAGTCTCAGGTTGCCCTGAAGATCATCCGCAACGTGGGCAAGTACCGGGAGGCCGCCCGACTAGAAATCAATGTTCTCAAAAAAATCAAGGAGAAGGACAAAGAGAACAAATTGTGAGTGTCGGCCGGGAGCAGGAGGGAAGCCTTCAGTGGGGATGGCGTCCCCTCCAGCCCCGGCTGCCTAGACCCGGGGGCAGAGCCATGTCCTCTCACTGGCCCCGGGCCTGCTCCCAGCTCCCAGAGCCAGGGGAGCTGGGCCAGTGAGTCTCGCCAAAGGAGCCTTTGGATTTCAGTCCAGCCTCCACCCCAAACATTTCTGTGTTCCCAGGCAGTCCCCCAAGCCCCCTATTCTGTGAATAGGGGCCTTGGGGGTCACGGCAGGTGTAGACAAGACGCACGCCTGAAGCCGTTGGGGCTCTGGCATGGTCAGAGAGCTCCGAAGGAGAGCCACCTCCGCACACACAGGCTAAGCAGCTCCTCTCCCACGAGCACTGCGCTGAGCCCTGCAGACTCGAGAAGCTCGGTTAAGGGAGCTGGAAAAAGTGTGTGATGCCATCACTCTCTGAGGTGTAGGGATTATGCCCAGGTCATAATAGATGGGGCAGAACACCTAGGACCGGAATTCCCCCTACAGCAACAGAACTTTAGTCCTTGCCCTGAGCTGGTCTGGGGGACTTCTGTTGGGGAGACGTGCCCCAGTGGCCCGGAGTGGGGACTGGCTTCACCTGAGGGAGGGGCGGGGAGCCAGCCCCCCGCCCTCCAGCAGAGCCTGAGCCCCCCACCCATCGTCCTTCTCTAGCCTGTGTGTCTTGATGTCTGACTGGTTCAACTTCCACGGTCACATGTGCATCGCCTTTGAGCTCCTGGGCAAGAACACCTTTGAGTTCCTGAAGGAGAATAACTTCCAGCCTTACCCCCTACCACACGTCCGGCACATGGCCTACCAGCTCTGCCACGCCCTTAGATGTAAGTGACCACACTTCACGGGGCATGTGGGGTGGCAAACTCGCCCGGCGGTCTTACGCTCCCCCGTTCACACCAGCACGCCATTCTACGGGGCCTGAGAGACACCAGGGCCCCTTTAGTTGAAAAGCCTTCAGGTGGGAATCTCTGGGAGGATGGAGAAGCTTCAGTCCCCTCCAGGGGCCTCCTGAGCCCACCTGTGCCACAGGCACTCGGGAAGGAAGGAGAGCGGCTGTAATCAGTTCGGCTACTAGTACCTTCTCACCTTCCTGCAGAGGATGAAAGGTCAAAGCCTGCCCTGGCAGACCCCACCCCCAGGCGCTGCCCACACGGACACCCTCTGTCTGGCCATCACATCCCATCTGCCCGCCAGCCTTTAAGAGCCTCTTTGGTGGCACACGTGCTCAGCACTGCAGGATTTGTGGGCAGCGCAGGACAGAGGCTCCTCAGAGAGGAGGTAGACAGGCCTAGGGCTAGGCTGTATGCGGTCCGCACAGATGGTGGGGAGGGGGACGGATACTCCAAGCAAGGTGAGCGGCGCAGTGAGGGCCCAGAGCCCGGCACGTGCTGAAACTCACTCTGAAGAAGAGAGGGGCCCGTGCTGGGGAGAAGTGGGTCACAGCGTGCTGAAGGGGGTCTGGAGCCAGAAAGTGAGAGGTGGCGGGTGCCACCGTTGGTGGGGCAGGGGCCGGAGGAAATGGTAGGTATGTCCGCTCAGGCCTAGGTTGTGCTTCACGGGTGGCCCCGTGGTTAGTTGAACGTTGTTCCCGCCACCTTGACATTCTTAATGACTTTTGAATCAAGGGACCTGCGTTTTCATTTTGCCCCGGGCCCTGCAGATCGCGTAGCTGCGCTGGGGAGAGGGACCCATGCCAGGGCTGGTGCTGCAGCTTTGGTGAGAGAGGCTCAGGAGGCCAGGCCCCCACAGAGGAGGTGAAGGGAGGTTTTCTAAGTGGGAAAAGTCTCCCCTGCCCCTCTCATAGAGTGTCAGGACCTTCCAAGGCCCCAAGCACAGAGAGCTGTGGAGAGGGAAGCCGGTGTGGACACAGTCTGGTATCCCTTGGCCTGCTGCTGAGGTTAGGGGTGGGCAAGGCTCTGGCGGGCCGGTTGTGGAGGAGGGAGCCGGCCCGGAGCTGGCAGGAGGACCAGAGAGGCGGCCAGGGTTCTCAAGTTTCTGCTTTTTTCCTCCCGCTCTCTCAGTTCTACATGAAAACCAACTGACCCACACAGACTTGAAGCCAGAGAACATCTTGTTTGTGAATTCTGAGTTTGAAACCCTCTACAATGAGCACAAGGTATCGGTCAGGGCGAGGCCGAGGCTGTGCTCTGGGGTGGGTCGCTCATGGCACGGACTCCTGACCTGGCTCGCCCCCCTTGCCTGTCAGAGCTGTGAGGAGAAGTCAGTGAAGAACACCAGCATCCGAGTAGCTGACTTCGGCAGTGCCACCTTTGACCATGAGCATCACACGACCATCGTGGCCACCCGTCACTATCGCCCACCTGAGGTGATCCTTGGTGAGTGACTGTACAGCCCCCGGCCCTGATCCAGTGGACAGCCGTTGGGGGGGAGGGTACGGATAGAGACAGTGCCCGCCACCAGGGACCGATGCTAGAGTCACTGCGGTTGCCGACTTGGCCTTCCCGAGAAAGGGTTTCCTGTTGAGGTCTGGGCAAGAGTCCTGCCAGCCGGAGTGGCCGCTGCCCTTTGACCTCTCGGCTGGGAGCACAGGGCTGAATCTCATGGTTTCTCCCCATCTTGGCTTTCAGAGCTGGGCTGGGCCCAACCCTGTGACGTCTGGAGCATTGGCTGCATCCTCTTTGAGTACTACCGGGGCTTCACCCTCTTCCAGGTGAGGCCCATCCCGCGTCACTGCGCTGCCCCGCGCGCTGCTCCCCTGGCGAGTGCCGGGGCCGGTGCGGGGAGCCCTTCAATTCAACCACCCACCAGTCGGGGAGTCTGGTGCTCAGCCTCGGGATGGAGGGCCAGGGCAGGAGGAGCGAAGGGCAGAGATGGGCCCAGGCAGGGCACGTTTTGGGAAGAGGTGTGTGGTGATGGATGAGTCCACCGAAAGGCTGAGGGGTGTGAGCCTGACCCTGAGGGAACAGGCTGGCGGGCTGCCGCCAGGTCACAGACCGGGGCTGCTGTTCCACTGGTGGATTTGCCTCTCCTGGGGCAGGGAGGGCACCTGCCCGTCTTTTCTGTCCCTTATTTTCTCTGAGGCTGGTACTGACCCCTGCTTGCTCTATCCACGACCTTCCAATAGACCCACGAGAACCGAGAACATTTAGTGATGATGGAGAAGATCCTGGGGCCCATCCCATCGCACATGATCCACCGTACCAGGTAAGGAGCCGGGTAGCGCCCTTGGGGCTGGCCTCTGGGGCCTTTCCGGTCTTGGCAGTGGGTCACGAGCCTGTCTTTCCGGGACAGCCTGGCTCCTCGGGGCTCACAGCGGCCTTCCCTGCCGTACACACCGAGAGACTCGGCGGACCGCTTGCCCTGCTGGGTCAGGCCGGCTAGGAACCCCGACCCCCACCTGGCTTTGCTGCCGTTCCCAGAGTGCCGCGGTCTACCCCAACCCCCACCTGAGACTTGTGGCCCCTTCCCACCCCTACCATTTGACCTTTCCCTCACTTTCAGGAAGCAGAAATATTTCTACAAGGGGGGCCTGGTTTGGGATGAGAACAGCTCTGATGGCCGGTATGTGAAGGAGAACTGCAAACCTCTGAAGGTCAGTTTCTGGCTTCCCCCAGCTCCCCTCAGGCCAGGGAGACCCCAGGCACCAGGCAGACACACAGCAGAGACAGGCCAGGCTGCTAAAGGCGGCCTCCTGGCCCGGGCTCTGCCTGGGGCCGCACCCGAGGCTGCTGGGCGCAGGCACGGGGCTTCATGCAAACTGCCCCAGAGGGGCCCTGAGCCCTACCCCTTCCCCGGAGGGTGGCTATGGACGTAATTGGGGAACAGCAGAAGAGCCAGATGTCAGAAACCTTGTTGCCTCCTGTCCCTCTCTCTTCTCAGTTTTGGGAAGAACTAGGCAGGACAGAGGGGAGGGGGAGGGGACACGTAGACACGGCCCGGAAGCCTCTGGCAACTGCATTTGGTGCTCGGACAAGCGAATCCTGCAGAGGTGATTTCTACCCACCTGTCAGGACTTTGCATGTGGGGGCAGAGGCACCAAGCCAGCAAGACGCCCAGTAGCCTGACAAGTTCAGAGCAAAACGCTCTACACGGGCATGAGAGGAAAGGAGCTGCTCACTGTCCAGGAGGGGAGACTAGTCCTCCGGGGAGGCGTCACTGCCTCCTTGACCCCCGCAGCGAGGCTTCCCACAGCCCTGCCGTCACACTGAGGCACCTTGTGTCCCTGAGCAGAGTTACATGCTCCAGGACTCCTTGGAGCACGTGCAGCTGTTTGACCTGATGAGGAGGATGTTAGAATTCGACCCTGCCCAGCGCATCACACTGGCGGAGGCCCTGCTGCACCCCTTCTTTGCCGGCCTGACCCCCGAGGAGCGGTCCTTCCACACCAGCCGCAACCCAAGCAGATGACAGACGCAGGCCACCACGTGCGACGGAGAGCGGGACTGGGCCGCCCGGCCCCTCTTCTCCAACCTCCACCACCACCGGGCCCCAGGGCCAGAGCCACCAAACGAACAGTGCAATGTGAAGGAAGGCAGGAGCCCGCAGGGGAGGGGACTTGATACCCGGCTGCCAGAAAGCACAGATTTGACCCAAGCTATTTATATGTTGTAAAGTTATAATAAAGTGTTTCTTACTGTTTGTAACCCCTGGTACCGGTGTGTCCGTCTCCAGGCTCCTTGCCTTCTCCTCCCCCTACCTGATTAATAAAGTCTTTCTTAGCAGTTCAGCTTGTGGAGAGCTAAGTGTGAACTGGGCACGGAAGGGCTAGCCAGTGGAAAGACAGAAGCCAGGGGTCCCTCTGGGCCCAGAAGAAGAGCCTCAGAAGTGGGGGGAACCTGCTGGAGGGCACCTGCTCCCCTCAGCCCGTGCAACCTAGGGGAAGCGGCCTACTGCACCTGGGCAGGGGCGCCTAGTGTTAGTATTCTTCCAGCCCTGTCACCGGCTGGCACTTGAGGCCCCACGTGCCTGACAGCTGGTTTCCTGGAGGCTGTCAGACATGAAATGATCAAGCTGGGCTCCTACGGCCCGAGTGGCGGTACCTCACTGCAGCCTACACAGCAATTTACCACAGAGCGCAGGACTCCGTCATTCAGCTTTATTTTAAGTGCTGGTTTTTAGTTCCCCAAGAACTGCAGGAGTGATAGTCGACCACCTGACTGGGGCCCCTTGGGGACTGGGCACTGGGGGGCAGGAGGCCTCCGAAAAGAGCCGAAGGTAGAGGAATCATGCTTATCTTTAATACCACTGGAGAAGGCCCGGGCTGAAGGCAGGAAGAGGCTCCAGAGCCACCTGCAGGGAGAAGACGGAGAGGCTTGGGCATAAGCTCCCAGTGGTCCCTTAACACGGTCCTCACCCCAGGGCCACTGCAACTTACCGGAGCAAGCAGGGTCCGTTGGGCTGGGGTTCCTCGAGCTCTTCCTTCCACTGTACCCAAGGGGGGGCCTAACTGCATTAACAGGCAGGCACCCGAAATCTGCTTAATGGTTGCTTACAACATACGATGCCTGTAATCCAGCACTGCTCCTCAGATTATGGCCCTGCCTCTAAAGAGAGGGCCCCATCTTGGGAGCTTCTTGGCCCTGAGAGTGAGCAGAAGCTCAGGGAGGATACACACGACAAGGCTCATAGTCTGGCTTCCTCCCACTACTGGAGACAATTTGTTTGAGGGAGGATGGGAGGAAAGGAGGGACCAGCCCTCTGCCCTGCCTCATCTGCTCCTGGCTATGCTCCTATAAGAAAAGTGATAAGTAGCCTGAAACCCAAGGTACCAGGGCCTACCCTGTGTCCACGATCCTTGGCGAGCCCTCCCACTCGCCGCCTTAACCAGAGTGGGTGGGCAGAGAACAGAAGGAAGCCTGAATTCCTGAAAGAGGCTTTTAAAAGCATGAGCTTTTTGCAAGGGCCCTTGCCAGGGACTCCAGGGCACAGCTCCTGTTCTGAAACCAGCCTCCAGTAGGCCTAAGCCTGTGAAGGTCCAAGGGCGTTACTGCCTTAGGACCTGAGCAGCAGTATGTTCCTATGGCTGAGCCCCACCAGCTAGCTCATCTAGAACTAGACTCATTTTGGCATCTTTGAGATAGGGGGCTGGCCCCAAGCCTACTCATCTAGAGTGGACAACCATAAAGGGTTCAAAGCCCAGACACTGTAAGAACTGGGGTGGAGCCCAGACAGGGGAGGGGCATGCGCCCTGCTCTGGGATGACAGCTGCAGAGGACCCTTTCAGGGGAAAGATTGGGGGGGGGGGGGCAGAAGGAAGTTGGGGTACATATGCAGGCAAGGAAGTTGGGGTGGGATAGTGGTAGCCGAATACAGAAGCACCAGGGAGCCTCTTCTGGCTCAGCACCAGGCTCCCCCAGGGACCTCCCCAATACTGAACATTAAAGCTGCACCCTGAGGGCTCTGGCCCCAGACTAGGCAAAGGCTCTGCCCCCAGCTAAAGAGAGTATGGGGCTGGGGGGCACGGCTGGCAAGATGGGCACTGTGGTTCTACAGTAACATAACCTTATACTACCTATGCTGAAAACAGAAAAACAGTATAAAATCCCAATACAGTAAAACCATCCTGATGTCACCCCCTTCCCTGCCTCTCGGAGCGATGGGAGTGGAAAGGAAGGACCCCTGAAAGAAATCCCAGCATAAAACTTGCATCTGCTCAGGAGAAAGGGTCAAAAGCCCCCAAATCAACTTGTGGTGGGGCTCTGGGAAGGAAGCCTCCTCAAAGCCCTCAAAATGAATGCAGAGTGCAAGTCTGCCCTCTAGCGGGCAACTGCAGCACAGCCAGTTCGACATGATCAGAAGGTGGGGCTGCCCGGCTAGGGAAGCAGGGGAGATGAAGCCGCAAGCTCCGGCAAGGATGGGCCCCCAAACAGGACCCACCCCATCCCACAAGGTGCTTGCCCAGGCCCCAGTGACTGTAAACCTGAAACACGGGTCTGTGAGCTGCCTAAGTCTGTAAACAAAGCCCCACCCAGCCGCGAAGGGGGCCAAGTGTAGAGATGCCTAGAGCCACTCAGCCTGCCACCCACCCCGCACACCCAGTGGGAAAGCCTTCCCCGGCTAAGGGCAGGTGACAGGTCATTTTTAAATATGATCTGTTCTCTCACAGAAGTAACAAATCCAAAAGCAAAAAAATTTAACAAGGTCCATGAAGCTTCACATCCTTAAGGCGTTCGTTGTCAAGTTCAGTGTGTCCGGAGCAGCAGGGGACTGCAGCGCCCAGAGCTCCTCTAGGCAGAGTGCAGTGGAATGACAAACTTGCAGCCAAAGGGTGAGTGGTAGCTGATGCCCACCTCCTGGAACACCTGCTGGGGGAGGCCGATGTCGCACAAGTAGACGCGGCCCGCACGCTCCCCCAGTGGTAGAGGCAGGCCCAGAGCCAGTGACCACTTGGCATCGATGCCCTGTTCGCCTTCATGCACAGGAGGGTCTATGCTGAGCACCGGTGCCCGGTTCCGATTGGCCCAGGCGACAGCTGCCTTGTACCAGGGCTGGTCCCGCAGGAAGGCATTCTCGGGGCAGTCCAGGCAGTTGATCACTAGGTCCACGGGGCTAGTGGGCAGATCTGCAGGTGGAAAGAGCACCATCTGGGAATCGCTTTAAGTAGAGAGCAGCCCAGGTAGGGACTAGAGCCCACGTGGCCCCAAGGGTACCTTGTTCTGACACCACTCCGAGCCTCGCCACAGGCTGGCTTTCTCAAGACTGGGTCAGGCTCCGGAAATTCCAAGGCCTAATTGGGCTGGGCACCAGACACCAAGGGCATGTCAGCCCGACGGACCACTGACCTCTCACAGACCCCCAGGCCGAAGCACTGTCCTGATGGCTGTGCAGGCCACCTCTGGGCACAGGAATGCACATCCGACTAAGCTCTGAGAAGGGGGAGCCCTGCCCAGAGCCCAGCAGAAATGGGCTGACTGGCCCCAGAACTGCAAGCAGGCCAGAAGAGAACACACACTTACTTATTCTGCCTTGGGCTAGCCTACTCACACCTCAGGAACCAGCTGGGCCTTGCTCATCCCGCCCTCCCATCTCATGGAAATGGGCCGTCCTTCCAGCCCAATCTTAAGAATGGAGAGGGAAACCTATCACTTCTCCAGGCATTTAAAAAAGCTTCCCTGCTCAAACCAAGCCTCTGGGACAGCATAAAAACAGAGGTCTCAACAAGTATGTTAAGTCTTGACCAACCTAAGAGGATAAACTGAGAATAGAAGAAATCAGACCAAACTCAGACCATCCTCAGACTTAGCTTCTAGAGTTGAAAAAGGAAGGTTTTTTGGGTAGCCAGAGGAAGAACTACCTGGAAAAGGGCATCATGTTACAGATCTCAAGAGTTGGAACCCACAGCAGGCCCCCTTCCTGGCTCTTGGCCTAAAGAAATGATATTTCTCAATTATGGACTCATGGCTTCCTTACTTAGAATAAGCCACCATGATGAGGGGTCGGGGGATGTCCCTGTGGGCCATTAGGCTCTCAACAGTAAGAGTGCTGTCTTATGTTCTATGTGCACACAGGAGCCTGGCCTGATAGGAGACTGAGGTTCTGGCCCAGGGTCTGGCCCCAACTTGCCATCTGACCCCTGGCAAAGCCCTTTCCTCCTATTTCTTCTCTCCACTCCTCCCCAGCTCACACTGAAACTCTCTCCAATCACTTTGCCCCGCCCCCCCCCCCCGAAACTGCTCTGGTCAAGATCATCAGGAGCTTCCGCACTGCTAGATCCAGTGGTCGATTCCTAGTCTTCGTTTGAGCCTAACCTAGAGCTGCTTGCTGGCAGAGCTGACGGCACCACACCCCTGCTTTTCACTTACCTTCTAAGTGCCTAGCTCTCCTGGTTTCCCTTCTCCTTCACTGACCACTCTCCTAAGCTGGTCTCTCAACTCCCTGATTTTTTTTTTTTTTTGAATATTTATTTTTGAGAGAGAGAGAGAAAGAGAGAAAGAGAGAGAGAGAGAGAGAGAGGGAAAGCAGGGGGAGGGACACAGACAGGGGAACAGATGATCTGAAGCAGGTTCCGTGCTGACAGCAGTGAGCCTGACACAGGGCTTGAATTTGCAAACCATGAGATCACGACTTGAGCCAAAGTCAGGACGCTTAACCTGACTGAGCCACCCAGGCGCCCCCTCCCTGACTTCTAAACAAAGAACTCCCTATCTGTTCTCTCTTTCTAGGAGATAGCTTATCCAAGCTCATCAGGGATCATTCCGACCTATATACTTGGCCCTCCAGGCCGGACCCCTTCACCCACCTGCGGACCCATCTGTATCAGTCAACATTTCCACCTGCATATCCACTGAGCACCTCTACCTGAGCTTCTGCTCTTCCTGCCCAAACCTCTTCCCACAAATCTTCCCATCTCAGGATGGCACCTCCATCCTTCAGGTGACTGAGGCCAAACACCTTGGAGTCATTCTTAACCCTTCCCTGTCACATTGCATATATCCAATCTGCAGCCTCTAGCTTAAAAACTGATTTAGAAACCAACCACCCTTCACCTCCTCTACCAGAATCACCAGCCTGTGTTCCAGTGTATCATAGGAGCCTCTTAACACCTCTCTTTGTAAACCTCTAGTCTACTTCCAAACAGCAGCCACAATGATCATTTGGGACCTGAGATGGATTCTATCTTCCTTCTACTTATTCCTCCAGTGATTCTCCATCTCACCCAGGGTTAACATTCAAACCCTTATAGTGACCCACAGGTCCTTTCTTTACAACCAGACCCTAAAAGGTCTCTGCTACTCTCTACCCAGCTCTCGAACACTCCAACACTCTCTAGCTCCCTTCCCTGCTTTGTCTCCGTAACACTGACCACCATCTGACCTAATGGAAACGTTACTTATTTGTCTCTTTGTCTGTCCTAACCAGAACCTAAGTCCATGAAGCATGGATTTAAAAAAAAAAAAAAAAAAAAAAAAAAATCCACCACATCCTCAGTGTCAGGAGTAGTGCCTGTTCTGTAAAATGAACAAATGGGTCCCCAGCTCTCCATATGAGAAGTGGGAGAGGGAGGACAGTGAAGGGATGGGAAGTAGGCAGGTCAATACCCTAAGTACTTCCTTTATGCACGAAAACTTACAGACAGAACAGACTTTACACCTGTGGTGCTTTTCCACATGCCACCACTGGGCGGCAGCACCGGACCACCAAGCTCCAAGAGGGGGCGGGGCGGGGGTGGGTGGGTGCGCGGGGGCTTGCCATATTAGCCCAGCCCTAGCAAATGCTCACCTTTGAGGTTAGATACTTGTTGGCCTTGGGTCTTGCTGAAGAGAGACAGCTCGTTGGTGATGGACTCCAGCATCTTCACAAAGTTGGGCAGGAAGAGGATGACCTGGACATCGTGGTTGGCTAGATGCCTTCCACAACTGATCCCCTGAGCCCCTTTCACATGGGGGCCACACAGCAGGGCCACTGTAGGCCTCTGGTGAACATTTTTGGGATTCAACCTGGAACAGAAGGTAAATAAGCGCTATCAGCTGCAGACCTGCCAATCCCTTGCACCCTAAACCAGACAAGTGCACCCGTTGCTCTCAGAGTTTTTGACAGTCCCAGGCCCCGAGGGGGCCAAAATCCACAGCATCCCAGGTCTACAGGGTGGCACTGGCCCTGTCCCACACATCAGTGTCATTTCATCTGCTGGGTCCTCTCACTAGGCAGTTCACCCAGATCTTGTTCCATATAACACGGTTGCCAGAACACTGCTTTCCGATCAAACCACTGAACTGTTCTATGTGCCCTGTGAGGTCCAAATCCTGCTTAGCAAAGACACTTCTCTACCTCTACAGCTTTCACTCTTCTTCCCCAACATGCTGCTCCACTGAAGCAAGGCTGGCCCCGCTCTGTCCTGTACCTGTAAGGCTCCTTCCTGCTTCTCCTTGTCAAATTCTGACCCACGTTTTCTCTGAGATCCAGCTCAAGGCTCACGTCTTCCAGGATTACTCTGGCTCAACTCCTAAGAAGCTCAGAGCAAGTACTGAAAATGGCAGTTCTAAATCATCCTCAATCAGTTGCCAAACCAAGTTCTCTTTACCAAGCTGCCAGTAAGCTAATAAGGGCAACACCGTAGGTACGGATGGTACCTCTTCCCTAGAATGCTGTGTGGATCAATGGAGGTATAGACAGCATTTAAACAGGGCCTGACACATTATAGCACTGGTCACAGTGGAGGCAGCAGGCTCGGGGCTTCCTGGTCTCCTAGGCTGGCAGCTCCCTTGGATACCCACTTCCTGACGAAGTCACTTCCAGCTCCTGCCATTCAAAGCTGAGCCACAAGTAAGGAAGTTTGGAGGATTAACTCTGGAGCTGTTCCCAACCCACAGACAGTACGCTCTGCCTCCAGGGCAGAAGGCAACTAGAGACCGACAGCAAAAAACAGGCTCAGGTCCCTGCTTAGCAGTGACCGTCACCTACTCTCCCAAAGGGAGGAAGATGACAGATGCTGTTCAAGTCAAAAAGGAAACCTCTGTCCTCCAAATAAATTCTAGGGAATTTAGCAATGCACTCTACCTATACACCAAACCATTTCATTTCCCCCACTACGTTTGCATCTTAAGGAAATACGACAAGTACTTCTCCCTTCGGACAGATACTGCTGCGCTGTGGCGTCTGACTCACCCGTGTCTGTTCCTGAAACGGACTCTTCCTCTCACAGAGGCACCCTGTCAGGACTCAAAGCAGACCATGGCACCGCCTACCCCACGGCAGGGGGCAGAGTCCAGGCCTATCTGGGCGGGAGACCGGCTCCACCAAGTACCAGCAGTGTCAACGTGGCAAGTCTTACAGCTCTGTGAGCCTCAGCCTGCTCAGCCTCAAACACCAGGCTAGATTTACCTTCGAAGTGAAGTTATGAAGATCAAATTCAACACTGTTGTGCAAGCACAGTGATAAACCATATGGGACCCCACACACATGACAAAGATTACTGGCTGTGGTGATCTTTCTCAAAGGAAAACCAGCAACTACTGCAAAGGAGCTGGAGGTGGCCTCCTGAGAGTTCCAACGCAGGGAGAAGACAGGCACAAGGACAACTGGCCCCAAGAAGCCAGATGGAGAGGAATGTGACCTGGTGAGGACATTCGCACCCTGCCCCCACACTGCTGTTTCTTCGGCAGCTCCCGACTGCTCAGCTGGTCCAAAGCCCTACTTTCCAGCCACACAAGAGTGACTTTCCAGATCCCGGCCACTCCCATGCCCTCAATTCCCTCTGCCCTGGGCGCCTTCCCTCCCGACACCTGCTCCTGCCCTCCCTTCCTGCTTGCCCCGGTGAATTCTCCCTTCTCCGCAGGACGCAGCTTAGATGCTGCTGCTCCAGGTAGGACAACTGACTTGCCCAGCCTGGAGTAGGACTGTGGCTTCCTGTACGTTCTTGTTTCCTCTACCACAGCATCGTACTTTCTGGAGACCTCACCAGCCTTCCGGAGGGCAGGAGCAGTATTTCGTTCTTCTTTGTGTCCCTAGTCCTAGCACAAGGATTGACGCATGATCTCAGTAAATGACCACAAATAAAATTAAGCACTGCTCTTAATATCTGGGCCCAAGGGCAGGTAGGAAGGCACCGAACTCCAGCTCTCACACCCAGTTGTCAGGGTGGCTCCAGAAGTTCTCAGATATGGAACTTGGGGTTGATTTGTATCCCAGCCTGTCTGAAGTGAATGACAAGTGCCAAAGGCTGCGTCTCTGAAGGCTCACAGAAGGCAGGCCTCTGGTGGCCAGCAGGAGTGTCATGAACCAGCTATTATCAGGGAGAGAAAGGGTCAAAGGGTTAAGAGGGGCAAAAAACCCCTCGCAGCACCCAGGAAAGTGACTTCACAGAGGGACTCACACTGACAAACTCCTCGGCGAGCAGCACCTGCCCACCATTCTGTCTCCTGCCGGTCTGGAGGCATTTATTTACCTGTTGGGTCCTCCGAGTAGGGTCAATGCCATCTGACTGGCACACACCCCTGTCATCTCCAGTCTCCGCTCCAGAGTCAGCCCGTGCTTCTCGGCCACAGACAACAGCTTTTTATGCAGCTCATAGGAAACACTTGGGACAACCAGGCCCGAGTCTGCAGTTCAAAAGGAGGTGAGGAGAGAAAGGGTAAGTGATAACAGGAAACCAGATCCACAAGTGGGTGTACTCAATCCAGGATTCTGTGAGAGCCAAGACTCTAAGACCAACCCTCCCCTGGCCCATCTGCCTGATCGGGACCGGGGTGTGCTATGCAGCCCTCCAGGGCTCAAGTAGTGGACGGGAAGGGGGTAACAACTTGTTCATGATACCAAAGAGCAGAGGCGAGCTTCAGTGCTCTTAGCAATTTAGCTTTAGCCATAAAAGCCAAGTCTACCAAGATCAATTTTGTTACTACCAGAAAAGGCGGCACAGCATGTAACAGCAACCTATCGGCCACGTCAGAAGGGAACACGCTTTTCCCAAAGTGGGGGGAACGCCATCCCTGGCAGTGGGGCTAGTCCTCACAAGCAGGACTTCTTCCCCAGAAGTGGAACAGACGCTAAGCCTCCTGACACTCTGCTCCCTGCTGCTCACTGTGTAGGCCGGATGACTTGCTCCCATCTGCTCCCCCCTCCTCCTCCTCCTCCTCCTCCTCGTCCTCTCTTCTACTCTCTCCTTCCTCTTTGCTTAAGAAATTCAACGAGCAACTTGTTTCCTCAAATAATTTGTCGTTTTCTCCCCATCTGGGGTTGAGTGTAACCTAACACTTCTACCTCAGGGAAAGAGTACATAGAAAAAAGCAAGCTACTGAGAAGAATCTTCAACATTTTATTTGCCATAAAGAAAGAAACTCAATAAATGTTAGGGAGAATCACAGTCACTGAAAGCACACCATGGAAAGTATTTGGTTTCGTGAGGCCGAGGTCTGCAGTAGCTGGTACACTTGAAAGAGTCTTACCTGCATCAGTTCCAACACACCAGGAGCTGTTTCAGGGCCCAGGAAAACCAGGACAGGAAAGAAATGCCGAAGTAAAAAACTGTGATCTGTAATGGGCAGCTCATCTTGACAACCGATGCCACCTTACAAATACTAGAAGCCACTGGACTGGCCCCAAGGGAGCAGTCTTTTGACTTTTGCCAAAGAGTCCCATTTTGGCCTTACGGACCAACAGACTGATACACAGACTCCAACTGGCAAGGCATCATGGGATTGCAGGTAACTAGTTTTGTCTGGCTGGATCAGGTGCCTTTTTAGATCCTGTGTCTTCATCTATACTGGACTGTAAACTCCTCAAAGCAGGGAAATAAAACCTTTCACTTCTTTGGCCCCCCACCTCTTCAACTTGTCTCAGCAACATTCATCAACAGAGGTGGGTTCTCATCAAGTACTCAAACATACACATGATGCAATCCTGGTGCTATTTCTGGTCTGGCCTAACTCTATGGTAGGAGTTGTCAAGAAGTTCATCATTATCCTACTGGTTCCAGAACCCTCTATAGAAAAACTTGTCTTCCTCACTGATCATTTCAGGAATAATTTCTTGAAGTTCTACCAGGGATCCAGTCCTCCCTACACAGATTCTTAAAACCACACAGAACGAGACTGGTACATTTGAACAACAGGAACCCAAGCACAAAGACTGAACCCAAAGCACCAAGGTCTACATCCTCTCAAGGGAAGGTGAAATAATAATAATTTTTGTAATGATGATAATACAAGAAGTCTACACATCCACACTGACACTATCCTGCGGGTTAACCGAACCCCTCCACCTGCTTGAGTCCTACTCCCGCCTTGGCACAAACAGCGCCATTAGGAACACAGGCTGTCTCCTCTCCCACTCTCTGAAATGTCAGTTCTAGGGAGGCTGCAGCCTGACCTTGCATGTCAACAGCTGATTAAAACAGTCGTTTTTACGGCCTGCTCCAGACACGCACATATTATCAGAACTAATTAGGAACCATTGACAGTGGTGTGAGAAGGTCCAGTGAACTCTCGGGAGTCATAAGTCACTAACAACCCTAACCTGTCAGACAAGCCATGCACCCGCCTACTACAAACCCCTCTTTACCTGCAAAGTCACGCAAGAGAGAGCTTTCCCTCGAGCCTGTGCACTTCTTCACCCAGTTATGTGCTTTCTGTTGGATCTGAAACGGATCAAGGCAGTGAGTCTGAGCCTGCCACCCTACAAATCAAGCTTTCTCTCTGGGTCTACGTCGTGTGCTGCGTGCATGTGCACCCCCTCTCCCATTCTGAGGGCTCTCTGGAGGCAGACTGAGCATTTTCTGCTACCTGTCTCCTCGGCACTTAAGGGTACAGAACTCACAGTACAGGGAGAGGAGAGCTTACCCCAAACCCTGGCTGGTTAAATGCTACAGCAGAGAGCTGCACATCAATGACCAGCCTCTCACTGATCTGGGCCGGGGAAGTGGGGTGAGGGGGTCACCGTTGACGAACCGGCACACTTTGTAGCCTAGGGAAAGACAAGGCCAGGATTCCTTCCTGCTCAGTCTGCCAGTTACAGGGTCTAGGATTCCACCATACCCTACTCAGTTTCTCTGAAAGGAATGTGCAAGCACCACAAAATGTTCCTTTTCCACATTCACACACAAAGTCCAACCAGTCAGACTGGCTTATCAGAAACAAGCAGAGGGAATAAAATAAACTCCAAAGGAAGGGAACCAAGAACATAGCGTGTAAATTGCAAACAATAACACTGCCAAACCTGAACACGAGCCAAGCCTAATTATGTTTGGGTTGGAAGGTGGATCCTTATTGTTCAGGAACCAAAGCAGTAAGATCAGTTGGTAGGGTTTCTCTTAGTATGTATTTTACAGCTGTCGGCGAAACCAGAAAGGGGGACAGGATTATAGCCAGTTCGTGACAAGAAGAGCACATCTTAGGATCTAATTAACCTTAAGGTATCAAGGAAAACGACTCAGGCACACCCCATACAGGCTAGGAGCTCACTCGGCAGCACAAAGCTGCGAGAGCAATACAGCCTCGTTGGCCAGCAGCCCGGTGCCTGCTGTGGCCTCCCCTTCTTCAGGCCTTTGTCACTTCCACACGGCTCCTTCCACTACATACTATTTCAGGCCTCTGCCTCCCTTATGGACATATATACACACTCTCACACCCTCAAGCACCATGTCCAAACCTTCTCCAGCGGCCTCTGCATGTACATCCCTCCCTGTCCCTCAAACCTCCCAGCCTTTCGGTTATGTAACAAGGCTCCCACCACAAAGTGTCATCTCAGATCTAAACTCAATCCTCACACAGACATGGCCCTTTGGTTAGAAAGGCTGTGTGCATCCCAGGTCTTATCAATGAGGAGCACAGCTCATTAACGGGCATGGTGATTTCTCTGGGGCTATGAATGCTGATTCCATTTAGTGGTGGTCACTCAACTGTGGGGCAATATCACACTGGTTGGGTTTTGTTTTGAAGTTTTTATTTTAATCACCCAGTGCTCCTCACAACAAGTGCACTCCTTAATCCCCATCATTCTACTTGACCCATCCCCATACCACCTCCCCTCTAATAACCATCGGTTTGTTCTCTGTAGTTAAACACACTGGTTCTTCTTTGGAGTAAAAACCACCAGTAAGTTCATACCCTCAGACCCACAGTGTACAAGAAAGCCCCTGTAGATTTACATTAAAGCTACCACAAAATGAAATTTGGTGTCCAGTGTATCCCTGAAAGAAGAATGTGTTACAGGAAGCCTAAATACTCTTAATACTCTTTATTAGGGCCCATGATCTGGGCCCTGTTCACTTTACCCCTTTCACCTTAAATCCCAACTCCCACCATGCTCCAAGGCACCTTGGCTGCCTTTTGGCTCCTAAACACCTCAACTCCCTTCTGGCCTTAGGAAGCCTGTCCCCTCTCTGGGGCCTCTCTTCTCTCTTCCAACGCTCTACCCACACTCAAGGCCGGTTCCTCATTCTTCAGGTCTCAGCTTAAAGAGCCCTCAGTCTCAGCATGCTGCTTATTTCCTTCACTGTGCTGAATACAACTTGTAAATAACTGGGTTTTTTTGTTTTTTGTTTTTTGTTTTGTTTTTTGTTTTGGACTATCTACTTTGCCAGACTGTAAACTCCATGAAGGCAGGGACCATGTACGTCTCATTTGCTGCTGTAACCTGTTCTTCTTTGTACCTTCAGTGTTAGCACGGGGCCTGGTGGAGGGTCTACATCAATAGGTGTTGAATTAACGAATGAATGGGAAAGGACACCTATAAAACAGCCTCAGCGCCTTCCATTCTGCAGCTGGACAACAGCCCAGCTGTAACCAAAGGTTAAGTGTGGGTAAGAGGTTTTGGATTCTCTCCTCACGTCTTCCTTCCTCCATTTACAACAACTAGACCAACGCCCTGTCCACAATGGACCTCATTCCTTCAGGTTAAAGCTCCACTGGAACAAGCCTTGGACTCAAGGGTGTAAAGGACTTCCTGACAAGATTACTTCTTAATTATGAAGGGGAGAAGGAGCTTTATGAAGAAGATATCCGGTGGACAATACCTTACCAAGTGATTAAGTCAGCCCCAGTGGTGAGACAAACTGACACTGTCTATTCTTATGATGTGATACCCTGAATAGAACAGAGCCCCACCAAAATCCTGGGAAAAATGTGTTAACACGAATCACATCAAGAGGAAACAATCAATCAGTAAATAAAACTAAGGAGTATACTGCAAATCAACTGGCCTAGACTCTTCACAAATGTCCATATCACAACAGACAACAAAAGTTGTGCGAATCGTCCTGGTTAAAAGTAAACAAACGAGAGATGACAACTAACTGTAATGCACCACTGCTAACTATAAACACAGCTACGAAGGACACTACTGGGACAACTGGAAAGTTGTGGATATGGAGCGAACATGAGGACACATTTGGGTTAAAAGTTTCCAGGGGCGCCTGGGTGGCGCAGTCGGTTAAGCGTCCGACTTCAGCCAGGTCACGATCTCGCGGTCCGTGGGTTCGAGCCCCGCGTCAGGCTCTGGGCTGATGGCTCGGAGCCTGGAGCCTGTTTCCGATTCTGTGTCTCCCTCTGTCTCTGCCCCTCCCCCGTTCATGCTCTGTCTCTCTCTGTCCCAAAAATAAATAAAAACGTTGAAAAAAAAAATTAAAAAAAAAGTTTCCTGAGAGCCATCTCACCGTGTGGCTGTACACACAGCACCGTGCTGAGCGCACAGGGAAGCAAGCAGGGGTAATGGAAGGAAGTAGGAGTGCTCCAACTAAACCTCAAAGGTTCAGGTGTGTACTTGCATTTATATACAAAGTAAATGTGGCAAAATGTTAAGTGAATCTAAAGGAAAAGCTCATGGTGTTCGAAAAGCGCATTGGTGTTCATTATACTATTCTAGCAACTTTTCTGAAAGTTTGAAATTGTTTCCAACGTAAAAAAGTTGGGGGGTAGAAAAGAGAAAGTTAATTAAGTGCCTTCAAATAGGACCAACGAATGTGGGCAGAGTAATAACGCTTCAAGCCAGTGGTGGGGTGGGGAGTGGCAAAAGACAGAGTAAATACAAAGAACATGAAAAAAGACCCTGTTCCCCCAGTCTTATGATCTAGCTGAAAACAAAAAATATGTAGAGATACCAGAGAATACACAGACTGAACTGTGGTCTTGAGCACAAGTGTCATGTATCGATTTCAAATCAGGGGCTGCAGGCGGTAGGTATCAATTCTCAATCTGAACTATGCCTTGAAAGACAGGCAGGATTGTAGCCAGAATGACAGGAGAGAGAGTACTCCAGATGCGGTGGGGAGGAACCATGAACAAAAGTCCAGAGGCTGGAATCTGTGTGACACGAGCAGATGAAAACTTCCCTTCCTGCAGCCCCGGTGCTGACGTGAAGGCTGGCTTAGAGTAGCAGGCGGGCCCAGAGTTCAGAAGGCTTTAAAGGCCAAGTTGTTTTATGCAGGGGGAAGTTAACAAAGACAGAAAGACTATGAACTGGTATCAGATGACACAGGGAACCTGTGGGGTAGCACAAGAAACTAAAAAGCCATGACCATTTCAATGGGTGACTCTGTAGGAATAGGAGAGCCTGAAGCCAAAATGAATACTGAGGATAAACAAAAGTTCCTTGCCAGGGCTGCTACAGAAGGAATCATTACATCTGCTATTAGGAAAAAAAAGGATGTGAGGGGACGCGGGCTACGACATCTGTCACCCCACAGATCTCCAGGGTTGATTTGGCTGGTCTGGCTGGCTAGGCAGGTGTCCCCTTTCTTCCTCACCTTTCCATGTGCATCCCTCCCGAAGCTGCGAGCTGGGTGAAGAGGACGACCTTCCCCAATAGAGGAGGGCCATTCTTGGGTCAAGGGTATACGGGTGGCTCCCCTGCTAGAGCCTCCAAACAAGCTCTCAAGGTCCATTTGTAGGAGAACATAGGGGAGTCAAGCTTTCGAGACCAAATGAGGTGCTGCATGTTACAGTCTGCCTTCAAGAAAGAAAGCGAGAGAGAGAGAAAGAAAAAAGAGAGAAAGAAAGAAAGAGAGAGAGAAAGAGGGAGAGAAAGAAAGAGAGAGAGGGAGAGAGAGAGAGAGAGAGAAAGAAAGAGAGAAAGAAAGAGAAAGAAAGAGGGAGAGAAAGAAAGAGGGAGAGAGGGAGAGAGAGAGAAAGAAAGAAAAGAAAGAAAAGAGAGAGAAAGAGAAAGAAAGAAAGAAAGAAAGAAAGAAAGAAAGAAAGAAAGAAAGAAAGAAAGAAAGAAAGAAAGAAAGAGGAAAAAAGGGGAGGGGGAGGGGGAGGGGGAGGGGGAGGGGAGGGGAGGGGAGGGGAGGGGAGGGGAGGGGAGGGGAGGGGAGGGGAGGGGAGGGGAGGGGAGGGAAGGGAAGGGAAGGGAAGGGAAGGGAAGGGAAGGGAAGGGAAGGGAAGGGAAGGGAAGGGAAGGGAAGGGAAGGGAAGGGAAGGGAAGAAAAATGGGCTCTAGGATCCTTTCTAGTCATGAATTTTTATGAGAAGGAAGAGGCAAAGGTGGCTGCCTATTTTATGCCAGGCACCTAAAGAACGGCGATTGCACTGAAAGGAACAGGAATGGGAAAGAGGCAAGAATGCTGGGAAGGGACGACTGACGGTCGTCGAATTTAAGGAGGATGGTGGATGGTGCATATGTTGAAATCAAACTCCTTCCTCACTCTGGCTAGACACCTGTGGCGCTGAAATGGGAAGAGGATACATATTGGCAAAGTGGTCACATTCACAAAGACCAAATCATTTTCTAAAAAAAAAACAATAAAATGACCAACTGGCAGCTCAGTTGTGAGGTCATAATATATACCAAGTTTCCGGACCCTCCAGGCCTTAGTTTAAATTTTAAATTTAAATTAAGGGGCACCTCGTGAAATTAAATTAAGTGGCTTGGTCAGTTGAGCATCCGACTCTTGATTTCAACTCAGATCATAATCCCCGGGTCATGGGATCAAGCCCCACATCGGGCTCTGCGCTGAATGTGGAGCCTGCTTAAGACTCCCTCCCTCCCTCCCTCTCTCCACCCCCTCCCACTTGCACTTTCTAAAATAAAAAAATAAATTTTAAAAAATTTAACTAAAAATATATGAATTCTTAAATTAAAACTCTTGCAAAAGTTGTCATGAGACCTTTTCCCATGCAAAGACTGTAGGAAGCACAAATGTTCATTACTGGGGGAAGGGTCTAGCCAAGACACCGTCTTAACAATACTGCTCTAAAACCTCATGAGATTGCCAATGACTACAACGAAGCCCCTCAGGCCTAAGTATCTACCTGATTACCCAGGCCCCCAAACTCTGAAGGACAACATACTAAAGGGTTTGACTACTCCCTCAACTCTGTTAGAATCTGAGGTTCCTAAAATCAACCAAGTCACTGTCGAGGAAGTCTGCTAGCAGAGACACAATTTTAAAAAACTAGGTTAACTCTGTTCAGTGCAAAATTATGGTGGCACTTGGCGCAGCACAGGTGTATTAGTGCAGGCGTTTTGATCCAGAACATTTCCTAGAATTTACCTCCTGATGTGTCCCTGTAGCTCTCAGGAGCACAAGCGCTGAAGGAAGTCTCACTACCCTTATGGTAAAATTCTTCAGTGGCCACTTCTAAACTCAGAGATTTATTTCTTTCTGAATTCCTACTGAACACACATAGAAACCCAAAGCAGATTTCCTGTTTACCTGTTCTTCAAGAGAGAAGAACACTGCTGTCTTGAAAGGATTAGAATACTTCTTAAGGGACTGTCAGTGACAAGAGGCAGAAGCAGGCAGCCAGAGCTCAGAGGCAGAAATGGAACGCCAGTGTGGAAGACAACTGCCAGCCTGAAATGCCGAAGGTCAAGCTTGTCCTGACAGCAAGACACATCCCCACTGAAGCTCAAAGACTCAGCCAAGGTGGGAAGAATAAAGAGGCAAGCCACAAAGCAGCAGGAACAAACCAACTGTGGCTTCACCAGCAGCTCCCCTTCGAAGTAGGAACCAGAACTGCTTTTACCAAGACAAATGGGCATGGGTAAGTGGTAATGGACGCAAAGGGAGCTCAGACCAGAGAGCCCCACTTAAACTTTGACTTGATCGTTTTGCAAGACAGTAAATAGTAACTCGTTTCCGGTCATCCTCCTCATACATTTGCTGCTCCTCAAATCTCAGTGGGCAGATAGTATGGTGGCAAAGAAACATCCTTCAGACAAAGCAAATGGGACAACTGCAGAGATTTGGGGCCTGCACCAACAGCCCCCCCCCCCCACTGCCTCCCATCTGGGCTTCTAAATACTAGAGGGCTGAAGGAGGCTACACAGTGGAAAACAAATGGCAGAAGTTAAACAAGAATTCTACCCAATAGGAAGGGTTCTTAAATAAATATACCCAAGAAGAATTTATTAGAACTCAGGAAATGAAGAAATCGAGTTTTAAAGTCATTCCTGACTGAAAGGTTTACTGGACCACTTAATGCCAACAAAATGGGAATAACAAAACGAGGAGAACAGGGCAATCCCACAGATGTGCTGTGAAAACTGTGACAAGCACGTGAAGTACTCAGAACGGTGCTCGTGACATAGTCATCATAAATACCCAATGAACTTTCAATACTATGACACTGATCACAATGATGTTGCTTCTCCTAAAACAGGTTCCCACCATCCCCTTTCTGCCGCCTCTAAACCTTGTACACAGTTCTATTATCTGTTTACACATTTAGTTACTCCTGAGCCCCTGAGGTGGCAGACAATGACTAATGACTTACCCAGAGGGTCTAGAACGGTGCCTGGCACGTGGTAGAAATTTTATAAACGTAGATGCTTTGAAATAACCTTACTGAGGCAGCCTTTGCAATTCTATTTGAAGTCAAATACTGACTAACGATCACAAGCTGGGCATTGTACTAGCTGCTTTTCCACATGATCTCATTTAATTGACAATTTTATCCCACTTTACAGAGAAAGAAATAGGCTCAGTAGCCCCAATTTGGCTCTATAACTCTGCTCTCTGACTCTACAGATGCCTCCTCACTGAAGCCTGCATTAACTCCCTGACCTCTCTCTCAGTGAGGTAACTCTACTGCTTGTCTTTTCTGAGCTCAGCCACAAAGCACTGCGGGCAGAAAAATCACAAAACCATGCAGACTTGGCCCACTGCAGACTTACGCAGTCTAACTACCACTAGACGCTCACGGCCATTCTTCCTGCCCCACGGGCTTGATGCCTTTCAACACTGCCGCCCACTCAACCCTTTTCTACCTGTTTCCAACCATCACACTCCTCTGTGCCATTTCTCTCACAGCTCTTTCCTTCCACTCAGAGCCCCAAACCTCTGGTAATGAGTTATGTCCAGAGCTCAACCAGTCTTGCTGCTCTCATCCCTCTGTCCTCCCACTGTACCCTGAATTCTATCATGAGACCAGTCTTCATAGACTAAAAGTCTTCCTAAAAGAGATTTGAGATAATGTCATTTTCAGAACCCTTAAGCTGCTCTCTATGGCATAGGACAAGGACAGCATATGCACACAAGGCTCTGTGCTCCGGTCCAAAGTATTTTTAATTCCTGTTAGTCCCCCATGCAAACTCAGTGCCCTGGCCAAACCAGACAATGGCCAATCTCCCATGGCTCTTTCACGCTATTCACCAGCACCTACCAGCCCACCCACGCATCTCCTCTTCCTCTCTGCCTAGCGAAGATTGCCCAGTGCTTCAAGGCTTCTGTCCTGCTCCCTTTGTGAAGCCGTCCCTCATCAGCCCAGCCTTCAGGACCTCTCCTGCTTCTCAATATCCAGTGCAATTAATGTCCACGCTCACAGGACTCTAGGCATATATGGTATCTTTCCATTTTCTGATACATTTTAATAACGAATGCAAGGTCTTAGAGTCACTTACACAAAATAAGCACAGTATTCTGACCGAATGGTCGTAAATATTTCTTTTAGAGTATTATGAATGTTGAGCAAAGATTCTACTTCGAAGCCTTATCTCTCTCCTAACTAGTGTTCTTTGGGGACCGCTTACCACCGAACACAGAGAGCGCACACGCATCTCACACTATTTATAGCCAAACTTAACACACGAGTATATGACTCCTGGATATCGTTATTTAGCAGGGTAAGTCCAAGTGGAGGAATATCTGACAATCTGTGACTGTTGGAAACAGCACTATCAAAGGACTCAAAAAGGTTTTCCAGAGAGAAAAGATTTGGGTTAAACAAAGAGCTAAATTTAGTTGCTTCCTGAACGTGTTTTCCCAATCAACAGACCTTTTAGAACACTGCCCCCATCACACACACACACACACACACACACACACACACACACACACACACACAGTTGGCAGAGGATTGCCAAGAGGAGTGTAAGCAATGACAACATAACGGCTTAGAAACAGTTGACACCACTTAGCATGCAGTCAGTGTGCTGGATACCAGCAGCAAGCTGTCGGAATCCCAAAACCCAAGCCATCACCAAATGGGTAGTAAACATGTTGTTGCTCTTTTGCTACCCTGGGGATTAGCAGAAAACAAGGTATTTGGGGTTCTAGGACACGAATGCTCAAAGGCTAGTTGGGGAGCCAGCCAAGTCACTCCCCCCAGAGGCTGATCTAAGCTGGCCCATTCCTGAGGGAATACTAAAAAGAAACGACTGCAGTCTATTTTGCTATTACATGCCCTTCTCTTCTTATACTATATTCTTCTTCCTTTTTAACGTATCCACATTTGGAAGATAAAATGAAATATAACAGATAAGGTTTATAAGAGCCTTTATCTCTCTGGGCCTCAATGTCCTCATGTGTAAAATGAGAAAAATCATACTAAGTGATCAAGTAACTTAACACTAACATTTGATGGTCTTAGGTTATTCCCCCACCTATTCCAGATAGTCTGCCTTATTCTAACTGTAACATTTGCATAGTAAACCCAAGTGGAAAAGTGCCCCCAGCCGTGCACTATCTGAATAACAGTAAAAACCTACTTTGAGGCTTGTCTCTTGTTCCTGGAGCAGAGTTGAAAACCACCTGTAGGAGAAGCTGCTCCGCAAGGCAACAGCTCGCTTGCTCTACTTCCAGCATAGACCCTGCTTGGCAAAAGGGCTTCATTTGCATTCCTGATCACTATTGACGACAAAGAGGAAAACCAGATGGCATGAAGCTGCAGGGCCTCTCCTCCTCTCACTGTCATGCCTCAGTCAGGTACAACTGGTCACTATACACAAGCCGCCATACCGGAGTTCTTGGCTGAGGACGAGCTCATGGGGTTTGTAGTATGTTTGTTAATGGCAATTCTGGAAAAGTTTCACGTAAGAGAGGGAACTTTTTACTTCGGTCATTAAATTAAACTAGGTGCAAAAATCAAGTTAGGGAGGTGGAATGTATAGTAGGAAAAAACTCCCACCCCTCCCCTTTGCCTACTCTAGCAATGTTTTCTCAGGTTCTTTTTAGATCTGAGAATCTTTCCTGAGTCTATCATTCCCTCCCTTTTAGCCACTTCATTCCAAAGCAGTCTATATCTCCCCAAGCTCAGGGATTTCAGGGAAATGACAACCGCATGGCCCAACCACCTCAGCTCAGAGAGCCACCAGCAGAGGCAGCTTATTTTACAAATGAGGGCAGTAAAAAAGGGGAGCCATAGGGGTAGATAAATAGTAGAATCTGTACTATCAGACCTGTTGGATGACAGCTGCCTTTGAAAAGTTTAAAATCTGGCAAATTAAGCCTGATTCTGAGCTAGGCTGTTTGCCTACGAATAGGTGGTAAAAATCAAAGGAGTTCAGCAAGTTACACTGTCAGTGCCACTTAGGGAAACTACCTTAGTAAAGAGGCATGCCCACCAGAATCTGCCAGTGACCGATGGAAAATAACTTGGTAATCTCTCTTCGCCTCAGAGTCGGCTTATTTTTTGTTTTAGCGTGGAAAGCACATGCAAATTTCTATACTCAGCAAACCAAATACATCAAAACCCTATTACTGTCTACAAAAAAGCCACACCACATCTGATTTTGCTCCAAATGTAATTAAGTCATCTCCATAATACTTCCTATAACTGCTACTACTGTTCTAGATTTATATTCCCTATATTCAAACCCTCAAACCAAAATGAATATTGTACTTAGTTCCTTCTCTACTTAATTAAAATGATTATGATTCCTCCTTTGTTCTTTAAGATCCTTCAGTAACAATGGTTTTCAAACTGTATTCCCAGAAGCCCAGATAATAATGTGGTTTGGGGTGGAAGGGACAGGGAGAGGGGTGAAGAAGACCACTTCTCCACAGCTGCATTTATCTGCCTCAAATGCCACGTTTGAAGAAAAGATCCTAATACTAAAAAAAAAAAAAAAAAAAAAAAAAAAAAAAGAGGAAATACAAACCAAAACCATACTCAGGTATCACCTCACGCCAGTCAGAGTGGCCAAAATGAACAAATCAGGAGACTATAGATGCTGGAGAGGATGTGGAGAAACAGGAACCCTCTTGCCCTGTTGGTGGGAATGCAAACTGGTGCAGCCACTCTGGAAAACAGAGTGGAGGTTCCTCAAAAAATTAAAAATAGATCTACCCTATGACCCAGCAATAGCACTGCTAGGAATTTATCCAAGGGATACAGGAGTGCTGATGCATAGGGGCACTTGTACCCCAATGTTTATAGCAGCACTTTCAACAATAGCCAAATTATGGAAAGAGCCTAAATGTCCATCAACTGATGAATGGATAAAGAAGTTGTGGTTTATATACACAGTGGAATACTACTTGGCAATGGGAAAGCATGAAATATGGCCTTTTGTAGCAACGTGGATGGAACTGGAAAGTGTTTGCTAAGTGAAATAAGTCATACAGAGAAAGACAGATACCATATGTTTTCACTCTTATGTGGATCTTGAGAAACTTAACAGAAGACCATGGGGGAGGGGAAGGGAAAAAAAGTTACAGAGAGGGAAGGAGGCAAACCATAAGAGACCTTTAAAAAAAAACTGAGAAGGGGGGGTGGGAGGGAGGGGAAAGTGGGTGATGAACATTGAGGAGGGCACATGTTGGGATGAGCACTGGGTGTTGTATGGAAACCAATTTGACAATAAATTTCATATAAAAAAAAGAAACTTGGGGCACCTGGGTGGCTCAGTTGGATGAGCGTCTGACTTTAGCTCAGGTCATGATCTCAGTTTGTGAGTTTGAGCCCCGCGTCAGGCTCTGTGCTGACAGCTTGGAGCCTGGAGCCTGCTTGGGATTCTGTGTCTCCTTCTCTGCCCCTCCCCCGCTCATGCTCTCTCTCAAAATAAAATAAACATTTAAAGAAAAGAAAAAGAAAAAGGAACTTAAAAACCATTGAGGTAATAGACTAGACTACCCAATATAGTGACCTAGGTGACTACCCAGGCACTAGTTGGTTACATGAGAATTAGGACTAGCCAAACTTCCAGATGACCAGGGCTCTCAGGAGATAAGGACAGCATAGTAAACAAACGTAATTTATTAAAACCCTAATTTTAGCCAATGGTGTCAACCATCCATCTCCAACTGTTTTTTACCCCAACAACTAGTGAATCAGAGTTGAACCTCTGGTAAAATGTAAAGGCAGTAATAGGCAAGCCAAAGTGAAAAGTCAAAGATCTGATTAGTTGGCTCCTATGCCTTTAGTTGTTAATCACAACACACTAAATAAAGAGCAGACCAGATCCTGTCAGATGTAGGATATAAATGGACATGAAATCAGCCCCCTACCCTATGCTGTGATAGGTAGGATGCTACATTAGCCACAATTCCCAAGAGACAATGATAATAAGCCAACCGCAAAGCCACTTTAGTTAATTCCTACTGCAAGCCTCTGATTCAGAATCTAGGTCATTGTGTTTCAGGCATAATGGAGAGGGAAGAGCAGCCGGTGGAAAGCGGACCTGGTGCAACTCACCAGTGCAGAACTCCTTGCTCACGTTGTGGGGCACAGTGATCCGCCGGTAGACAATGGGCTCCGACTCCAGGATGTTCTCATCGTGGCGGTACCGAGTAGGCCTTTCATTTGGGATGCCCCGGGAACGGGTACCAGTTCTCCTCTCATAGGTATCAATCTCTTCAAACACAGCTGCCTTGTCAAAAAGGGCCAGGTTCCCTTCAAAATCAAAATCTGTGTCTGGGATCTCCTCGATATCATCCCCAAAGCACTCGTCATCTTTATTCTTCATTTGGCCATTCTTTAATCCACTTTTCTTTGGAGTTGCCTGATTTGGGTGTCTGCTACTAGATGACCCTGGAGGGAAAAACAGGGACTAAGGTCAGTATGCCGACAGTAAGTGCTCAGTGGAAGTGGAAAATACATTAGTGCTTTATGGAGAGTGTTACAGGAATCAAAATGAAGATTGTAAAGAAAGGTAAGCTATTCCTAGATCGTATTAAGTAGCACAAACTACCACAAATCTCCTGGAATAATAGATTTCATATATTACCTAAGTAATAATAAATATAAAATAAGTACAACTCCTGGAAATCCTAACCAGTTCTACCCTTCACAAGGAAACTGGTAATGACAGAGACTTTTTTTTTTAACAACTGAATGTCAAAAAAGTGGAAGGGCGCAATCCCTATCAAAATAACACCAGCATTCTTCACAGAGCTAGAACAAACAATCCTAAAATTTGTATGGAACCAGAAAAGACCCCAAATAGCCAAAGCAATCTTGAAAAAGAAAAGCAAAGCTGGAGGCATCACAATCCCGGACTTCAAGCTATACTACAAAGCTGTAATCATCAAGACAGTATGGTACTGGCACAAGAACAGACACTCAGATCAATGGAACAGAATAGAGAACCCAGAAATGGACCCACAAACGTATGACCAACTAATCTTTGACAAAGCAGGAAAGGATATCCAAAGGGATAAAGACAGTCTCCTCAGCAAATGGTGCTGGGAAAACTGGACAGCAACATGCAGAAAAATGAACCTGACCACTTTCTTACACCATACACAAAAATAAACTCAAAATGGATGAAAGACCTAAACGTAAGACAGGAAGCCATCAAAATCCTAGCAGCACTTCCAACAGATCCTAGAGGTTCCATCAAAATCCCAGAGGAGAAAGTAGGCAAAAACCTCTTTGACCTCAGCCACAGCAACTTCTTACTCAACATGTCTCCAGAGGCAAGGGAAACAAAAGCAAAAATGTACTACCGGGACCTCATCAAAATAAAAAGCTTCTGCACAGCAAATGAAATAAGCAGCAAACTTAAAAGGCAACCAACAGAATGGGAGAAGATATTTGCAAGTGATGTATCAGATGAAGGGTTAGTATCCAAAATCTATAAAGAACTTACCAAACTCAACACCCAAAAAACAATCCAGTGAAGAAATGGGCAGAAGACATGAATAGACACTTCTCCAAAGAAGACATCCACATGGCCAACCGACACATGAAAAAAAATGCTCAACATCACTCATCAGGGAAATACAAATCAAAACCACAATGAGATACCACCTTACACCAGTCAGAATGGCTAACATTAACAACTCGGGCAACAACAGATGTTGGGAAGGATGTGGAGAAAAGAGGATCTCTTTTGCACTGCTGGTGGGAATGCAAACTGATGCAGCCACTCTGGAAAACAGCATGGAGGTTCCTCAAAAAATCAGAACTACAATATGACCCAGCAATTGCACTCACTACTAGGTATTTATCTAAGGGATACAAGTGTGCTGTTTCAAAGAGGCACATGCACTCCAACATTTATAGCAGCACTATCAACGATAGACAAAGTATGGAAAGAGCCCAAATGCTCATCGATGGATGAATGGATAAAGAAGATGTGGTACACACACACACACACACACACACACACACACACACACACGCATGCACACACAGGGGAGTATTACTCAGCAGTCAAAAAGAATGAAATCTTGCCATTTGCAACTACGTGGGTGGAACTAGAGCACATTATGCTAACCGAAATTAGAGAAAGATAAATATAGGACTTCACTCATATGAGGACTTTAAGATACAAAACAGATGAACATAAGGGAAGGGAGGCAAAGATAATATAAAAACAGGGAGGGAGACAAAACATAAAAGACTCTTAAATATAGAGAATAAACAGAGGTTTGGGGGAGGGGTTGAGGGGGGAAGGGCTAAACGGGTAAGGGGCATTAAGGAATCTACTCCTGAAATCACTGTTGCACTATATGCTAAGTTGGATGTAAATTAAAAAAATAAATTAATATCTGAAAAAACAAAAAAAATAAAAAATGAAAAGTGGAAGGGCAAGGGTACAGCAGTCTCTTCCCACAGGTCTGAGTGGTTTGACCCCAAATGTCCAGGAGTAAAGAGAGAAATACCCCCAGAGTAAAAGAAGATCAACTCCTCATAACCTGAAGTTCACAAAAAAATACTACTCAACTGGCTCCGAATTCTATGCTTCCCAAGCAAACAACCTTCTAATTTTTAATGTGGTCTTAGCCTAGAACCCAGCAGGAGGGAATCTCTGGTTTAGAGAGATTCCAGATCTTGAGCCAGATATACATCTATCACTGTAAGTTGGTATTTTGACTTATAAACCTGTTTTTAGATCTCTCTCTCTTTTTTAATGTTTATTTATTTTTAAGAGAGAGAGAGAGAGAGAGAGAGAGAGCGCGTGAGCGAGCGCAGGAGAGGGACAGAGAGGGACAGAATCCAAAGCAGGCTCCAGGTTCTGAACTGTCAGCACAGGGCCTGACTTGGGGCTCAAACTCACAAGCGTGAGATCATGACCTGAGCCGAAGTTGGACACTTAACTGACTGAGCCACCCAGGCACCCCTAGATCTCTTAATGTGATCTTTTCTCAGAATTTAATACTTATAGGGAAGCAATTTTTGAACCATCAACCGACAAGGATCATACTGACCTGATTCTACAGTGACCACACCAAGATGCACATCAACACCAGAACAGCAGACACTCTCTATCTGGCCACCACACATCAGTCAACTACTCTTCTAGCAGCCAAGACAGAAAACCCCACAGAATTCTCCAGACCATCCACTCCTAGAGAATCCTGAATTGAGTTTATATTCTGACCATCCTGAAAGGGTGGACCAGGCTAATGGTATGCCAAACTGAACCTCCAATATGGTTTAAATAAATGTGATGTGCTTCCTTTTGAAAGACTGAGATCATTAATTACTGAAAATACTTAAATAGAGGTTAGAATGATCATGAGCAAACTCCCTCACATACAGCATCCCAACTATACTGCTCTAACGTCTCACAGCAACTCCCTTCTACCCCATGGAGGAGCCAGGACACCTAGGCTCTAGCTGCAGTTCTCATTAACATGTTACATAATCTCAATTTCCTTGTATGTAAAATGCTCACTGTTTTATCCCCAGCAGAGTTCCTAGCACACAGCAGGCAGTCAATAAATATTTATTTAACAAATTAATCAACATTGGCGAGATCAATTGCAATAATTATTCTGAAAGATGTGTACTGTGCAAATATAACTCGTGTCCCCACGTCTTCCTATTGCCAAATATTGGTATAGAAAAGGGCTGAGCTGGAAGATGAGATTTAGGCCTCTGAAAATAACTAAGCTTGGCCAAAATTATAAAGGAGAGGAAGATCTAGCTGAGCCACCATCAACAGCTTGGATTATAAAACAATGACAAGATTGTCAAAATGTGGGTTAAGTTCTAGTTCCAATAATCTGACAAAAACATTTAGTGAGAGCACGCTATGTGCCACAGCCAGGTAAATAACCAAGACATGCTACTCAAAAAGGAAGGAGGAGAGGGGTAGCTGGGTGGCTTAGTCAATTGAGCGTCCAACTCTGATTTCGGCTCAGGTCATGATCCCAGGGTTGTGGGATCAAGCCTTGTGTCAGGCTCTGTGCTGAGTGTGGAGCCTGCTTAAGATTCTCTCCCAGTCTGTCTGTCTGTCTGTCTGTCTCTCTCTCCCCCTCCATCTACCCCTCTCCTCCGCTTGCACTCTCTAAAATAAATAAATAAATAAATTTTTAAAAATTTTAATAAAAAAATAAATTCTTAAATTAAAACTCTGGCAACAAGTTGCCATGAGACCTTTTCCCATGCAAAAACTGTAGGAAGCACAAATGTTCATTACTGGGGCAAGGGATTCTTGATTTCAGCTCAGGTCATGATCTCATGGTCGTGGAATCAAGCTCCTTCTGCTTGGGATTCTGTTTCTCTCTCCGCCCTTCCCCGCTTCGTGCTGTAACATAAATAAACTTTTTTTTTTAAAGGAGGAGTGATATATAAGCAAGCAACTAAAATACAACGTGGTAAGAATTATAACAGAAATTTATATAAAGTATCACAGAAATGTGGATGCAAAAAGCAGAGCTGGATTAGGAATGGGAGAGCAGGCATGAAAATACAAGGTCAGGGTAACACCCTCAGCAATAGAAGCAGGCAGGGGAAGAACTAGAAAAAAGTCCAGTATACAGGACTAATGTTCTGCCTCAATATAAATCAAAGCATACTATTAGAAAACAGGTCTCTGGCCCTGTGGTCTCGGCATACCCAGGAGTGTAAAGGATGATCCACTGGGATGAAGGGAGAAGGTATTTCATACTCTATTTTTTCTTTTAACTAAAAAGAATAAGAAATTAGGCTTTATGAATTTAATGTTCAGCTAGAAATTGGCACCCTTATGAGGTTTCATGCCAGCCAATCACTGCCAGTACTTGAGATGTTGGAAGAAAGAGTGATGTTCCATAACAGGACGTGTATCCGTGCAAATGGACTTGCATCAATTTTTTTATGGTAAAATGTACGTTAACATAAAATTTACCATTTTAACCACTTTTAAGTATACAGTTCAATGGCATTAAGTACATTCACACTGTTGTGCAACTATATACATTTTTAGCTACTAAAGCATACTAAAATGAGTAAGTGGCTTAAAAAAGATTCCTATAAAGAAACTATGCATTAAAGATAATACTAATAATGCAATCATAAGTGAACAAAAGAATGGCAGAGCTAACACCTCTCTGATTCCTCTTACAGGTCTTCTTTAGCTAGAATGAAATTTTAAAAAAATTGATCCGATCTAAGAAGATGGTCTCCCAAATTCAAAAAAGTATCAAGGTTATTCCAAACATGAATCCATATGGACTATCATTGATTAACCTCACCCTAAGTGTATATTCTACATCAGGAGTCTGCAAACTGTTTGGCGCTCACCAAATTCAGCCCACTGCTGTTTCTGCAAATATGTTTTCTTGGAACACAGTCACACTCATTTGTTTACATATTGTCTAAGCCCACTTCTGTGCTGCAAAAGCAACGTTAAGTATGTGAGACAGAGACTTCATGACTGGCAAAGCCTAAAATATTTAACATCTGACCCTGTACAGGAAAAGTAGGCCTCTCAGAGAGAGGTATTCTTTCCAGTTTTGCCTTTTTTTCAGCTACTACCTTTCCAGCGATGAAGAAATTTTTAATTTCTTAATTAACTGAACCCAGGACCAGTTCTTTGAACCTCTGTTTCATTCAAAGTGTTCAGGGTGTCACTTATTAGTCTTTCAACTCCACACTCAGTCTCTGCGGTGTTGGGCTGGGACTCCACAACTGCATTTCTCCTCCTGTCAGGTCCCACTACCAGTAGTAGACATGTGAAGAGAGTGGAAGGAACAAGGAAGGAGGAGTGACACGGGACTGTCTCCTTCTTGTTCGCTTGCTGTTCACACCAGCATTGCCCTGGCAGTCGGTTCCGGTCTCCCGTTTTCCTTTCCGCCTCATGCAGACAGAACAAGCTTCAGTGCAGCTCCCTGGAACTAATGGCACCAGCTCTGAGAAGCCTCTTCTCCCAACTTCAAGTTTCTGATAACAGCAGCCTGTTCCCTATTTCCCCTCCCTCAATGTCTCTTTTTGCTTTTTTGGTCTTCTAACACCTACTTAACCAATTCTATTAAATTTCTTCTGAAATAACTAGTATGGTTACTATTTTCTTAAGTGTTGGGGCGCCTGGGTGGCGCAGTCGGTTAAGCGTCCGACTTCAGCCAGGTCACGATCTCGCGGTCCGTGAGTTTGAGCCCCGCGTCAGGCTCTAGGCTGATGGCTCAGAGCCTGGAGCCTGTTTCCGATTCTGTGTCTCCCTCTCTCTCTGCCCCTCCCCCGTTCATGCTCTGTCTCTCTCTGTCCCAAAAATAAATAAAAACGTTGAAAAAAAAAAATTAAGTGTTATACCAAGATTTAAGAAAATGAGTGACTCACAGCTAATCACTCTGTTCTAACCAAGTATTGATGTTTAATAAGCAAAAAGGTTTTGAACCATTAATAAAGTATTCCTTTAAAAATATTTCATGTTTATTTCATCCCTTGTAAATTGTAAAGGTAAAGAACTTTCTGAATTACAGACACACAGATATACACAGAAATAGTGCTTACAGCTCCAACCCTAAAATCTCAGACATGGGCCAAGATTAAACACAGACCAGTATAGATGTTAAAGGGCCCATCTTCTCCCAGTGGGGATGAAAATCTTAATTGACTTGAGCTCAAAGTAGACAAACAGAACAGACTAACCAGATTTGCTGTTGTCTCTCACCCAACAGAAAGCAGGTATCTAGAAACATTAATCCCCTTAAACAGATCAAGTGATCAAACCATAAAGCCAAACCCCTAATCACTGCTGCTACCAATGGGGAACAGCTTAACTATAGACAAAGCAAAATCACAAAATTAGTAAGGTAAAATACTAAAGAAACAAAGTCAGCCAAGGTCCTATTGCTGCCCTGGATTCAGTCCTGGGAGCCAAGAGAAGATGCACCTGGGCTTCATCTCCTCAGAGGTACAACACTGATTTTTGTTTTTATAGCTTTACTGAGGTTTTATCAGTACACAAAAACCTGTATATACTTAATGTATACAATTTGATGAGTTTGGACATATGCAAAACACTTGTAATACCACGACCACAATCAAGGTAATAAATATCTCCACCTCCCCACCACCTCCAAAAGAGTCCGTGACTCATAGTTATTCACTCTGTTGAAAAACCAAATATTAATTTTTCAATAAGCAAAACATTTTGAACCATTAAACCAAATTTAAACCAGTATTACTGTGAAAGCTTACTTTGTGTTTATCTAGTCCTTTTTAATTTGTTCCTCTGTTTCTCATATCTCATGTATATAGCATGTATGTATCGTAGAAAAAAAGCCAATCAATTGGTGAGCCCATCAGGAGTTGTGTCACAGAAATGTTTACTTTTACAAAAGGAAGTAAAAGAAACCTAATGAACTAATAACATCAATATTAGGAGTCAAATACTTCATGCTTAGTTTAAGGCACTATTTAGGCCAAAGCACAATTTCCCTGAAGCTGAATATAGTTTATCTGAAAGAAAGGAATCGGGGTGGTCTCCAGGAGTCTCTTCATGTCAGCCAACTGTACCTATAATCATATCACTGTTCACTGAACCCAAAACACATTTCACATTTCACCAGGACAGAATTTTGATCAGTATTTTTCTATATTCATTTTTAAAATATTCATTAAGCATCTGCTATCCACTAGGATCTGTGTTAAGTGCTGGAGAGTCAACGGTAAACAATATCAATATAGCCCCAGTCCTCACCTGAAGTTACTCTCACCCCCCTTTACTACCATTCCCAATCACTTCTGCAGACCCAACAGTCAAACTGCCTGTATCTTCCACCATGACACTTTCAATAGGCCCTTGCCACAGGTAAGCAATTTTAGAGTTTTTTGCCCTGTAAGCAGATTCTGTTGTTGCCTATCTAATGTCCAGATCTCTTCCTCAGAACAATACCCATTTTTGTTCAGATAGATACCATACCCTCCTCTCAGGGGAGGGAACAGGTAAATTTCTAACTCAATCATGGTGGTTCTCATGCCAACAACTGATTTAAGCATGGGCACGTGAAGAATACTGGTCAAGAAGACAGAATGGGGTGAAAGGTGGAGAGTAGATCTTACAGCAGTTTCTGATAACAAGGTTTCCTCATTCCTGAAGAACTTTTGATTCTCAATCAGGGGCACTATTATGCCCCAGTGGGACATTTGACAATGTCTGGAGGCATTTTTGGTTGTTACAAGTGGGGGTGGTTGGGAAATATTCCTGGCATCTAGAAGGTGGAGTCCAGGGATGCTGCTAAACGCTTGTCAACTTGCAGAACCTATGCAGCTGGCACCATCTTAGGCTTTGATATGCACATTATCTCAGCTATCTTCAGACAACCCAATTAACCTTAGCATTCTACCAATGAGGAAACTAAGGATGTTCCAAACCGATATGTCTAAGTTAGGACTTGAACTCTGATCGGTCAGATTCCAAATTCCATGGTATTTGTGGAGACAAGAATAAGGAAACCATGTAACTCTGACAGACCTAGGCAAAGTGAAAAGAACTAGCAGAGGATCATGTCTAGAGAATGAGCATAGAAGGCAAAAGCAAAAAACCTATTCAGTACAGCACAATGGTAAAAAAAGGAATTAAAAAGCAACAGGAAACAAGTATTCCTTTTTTAGAAGTAACTTTTTGTTAATATATGTTCTTAATAGTGCATAAAATATACAGAAAATTGCAGATATTCACTTAACTTTTTTAAAGTTTATTCTGGGGTGGGGGGAGAGAGGGAGAAAGGGAGGGAGGGAGGGAGGGAGGGAGGGAACACTCAGGGGAGGGGCAGAGAGAGAGGGAGAGAGGGAGGGAGGGGGAAAGAGGGAGGGAGGGAGAGAGAGAGAATCCCAAGCAGCCTCTGCAATGTCAGCATGGGGGCCCGATGCAGGGCTCAAACTCATGAACCATGAGATCATGACCTGAGCTGAAGTTGGACGCTTAATTGACTAAGCCACCCAGGTGCCCCGAAAATTGCAGATATTCACTTAACATTTTGACATGTTCCCTTCTAGTCAAAAAATATGCATCCATCTTATAAAGTTTTGTACCTTGCTATCTTGCTTAGGAGCTTCTGTTTCATGAATGATTTCTCCAAATATCTTTTTATAAGATTTTTTTATAGGGGCTCCTGAGTGGCTCAGTCGGTTAAGCGTCCGACTTCAGCTCAGGTCATGATCTCATGGTTTGTGAGTTTGGGCTGACAGCTCAGAGCCTGAAGCCTGCTTCAGATTCTGTCTCCCCCTCTCTCTGCCCCTCCCCCACTCACACGGTCTCTGTCTCTCAAAAATAAATAATAAAACATTAAAAAACATTTTTTGAAGATTTTTTATAGACTATACCCTATTGATGTATACCATGCCTACTGATGAACTTTTAAGCTATTTCTCATTTTTACTGTTACAGACTCAGCCCAAACACACCATCTTGATTACTCCAACTGAAAGATCACCCCCATCTGACCACGTGCAGCAGTGTGGGGACCATTCATCTAGCACTTGCCCCACACTACCTACTTTGTTCTGCAGTTATCTGTGTTTTTACTCTAACTCAAGGACAATGTAAGCAAACAGAGGGCAGAAATTTGTCATTCAGACCTGTCACCCAATTCTATGCCCTGTCTACCATAAATACACAAATCTCTGAATTCATAAAAACAACCATCTAAAAAACAAAAAAACACCCCATACAAACAACAAAAGAGTCTAAAGAAGTCACTAAAGAAAAGGCAACTTGAGATGAACTATGAGAAAGAAAGGCAGCTATCAAATCTTTGCGTGACTGAAAAAGACAGGAAGATGAAGCTGTCAACAATAATAAAAGAGGGGGTATGAGGCAAGGGCTTCAGAGGAAAGGAGTTCAGTCATGCCCAGTATGAACGGACAATGAACTATCCTGAATCTATCACAATGACAGATGAAGACAAGCAATTATCAGCTTGAGAGAAGACAGGGCAAAAGCAGCAAAATAGGAAGCCACTTTGGGCTCAGCCTTAAGACTCTATAAACATCACTTGCAACCAAACCAGAGTTGTGTCTTTAGAAGGTATCAGGTATTTTCTCACACTCTGAATACAGAGCTTACATTCACTCATATGACAAATATACACCAAGGATCAGCTATGTTCCAAACACTGCTAGGAAAGTAGACAGCAAAAAAGGTTTCCAAGAGGAAATACTGACATCATAGGTCAGCAAGAAAAAGATAAGAGATTATAAAGTAAATGAAAAGCAAGCCAATATGCTCAGTTGTCTCTGATTCTTCCTTTTCCTCATACTTTAATACAAATATTGGGAAGTCCTGAGTGAATCAGCTGTCTCAATACTTGGCTTACTCAGCCCAAGGGCCTGGCTCTATGTTTACAATGGCCTTTGGCAAATAATTAAAACGTGTTTGTTTGAAATATAATATATATAAAACTAAACAGCAAAGCCCTTGTTTAGAATTTAAGATAATAAAATATTGGGGGGGGGGGATAAAAAAATAAAATGGACTTTGGCCACTAGGAGAGAAAAGCGCTTCCCTTGGAAAAGATAAACAGTGCTTCATAGATTTCTTTACCTTTCAATTACAAAGGCCAAGTATGTGTTAAGACTAGAGGCTGGCCGCCTTCCTGTGCCATTGCTGCCAGCCTTTGGCACAAAAGCCCTCTGGCCAGGATAACTTACAACAAACCCATTGTTGTGTAACCCTCAGTGCCACTTATTTATTGGTTTTTGTCACACACACATTGTAAAAGGGAACTTTGTCCTGCACTTAGCACGCTAAAGGGCACCTGAAGGTCAATGGCAAATGTTTTAATGTCAGACTCAATGGGCTTCACGAAGAGATAACTGAGAGCATCCGGAACCTTCTTTTCAACTCCCCAACTTCTAGGCCTTGGTAATAATTCAACTTCTTGGGCTCCAGCACCAAGAAGGCACATCCAGGGCACATCCAAGGAGGTTAAGTTATAGTAGGACCTCGGATGGTGGGATCATTGGTAAAATGAACAGACCATACACAGACCTGTATCCTTAGCCAGTCTCAAACGGTTTCCCTCAGCTTCTGAGGACTAATATTCCATTCATCTACTTGACAAATATGGAGCCTGTCTGGGATTCTCTCTCCCTGCCACATACACACTTGCACTCTCTCTCTGTAAAAAAATATATAATTAATTAACTTAGGACCGCCTGGATGGCTCAGTTGGTTGAGCATCTGACTCTCGATTTTGGCTCAAGTCATGATCTCCTGGTTCGTGAGATGGACCCGCACGTCAGGCTCTTTGCTGGCAGCACAGAACCTGCTTGGGATTCCCCCCCCACACACACCCCTTCCCCACTTGCATGTGCCCACATTCTCTTTCTCAAAATAAATAAACCTTTAAAAAAAGTAAATAAAATAAAATCTGCTTGTGCTAAATCTCTCACAAATGTTGGATTAGGTAACTATAACTAACAAATCCCTCAACAATCATCACTAACCTTAACAGAATACTTAAAAACCAGAACTGAAGAGGGGTGCCTGGGTGGCTCAGTCAGTTAAGCATCTGACTTCAGCTCAGGTCATGATCTCACGGTTCGTCAGTTCAAGCCCCGTGTCGAGTTCTGTGCTGACAGCTCAGAGCCTGGAGGCTGCTTCAGATTCTGTGTATCCTACTCTTTCTCTGCCCCTCTACAACTAGCACTCTGTCTCTGTCTCTCAAAAATAAAATAAAAACATTAAAAAAAAATTCTTAAATAAATTAATTTTAAAAAAACAAAACTGGAGATTATATTCCTATACTTTATCAATCTACTAGTTTCAACATCAATAAACATATACCAGGAAAATTTCTATTTACATATCTCTAATGAGAAAAATACTTAATCTCTATTTCTTTATCAATGAAAAAAACAATGATAATCTACATTACAACTGCAGTGGGAAGAAACCAATCTATTTTCTTGGAATCCTTAAAATCCTCTGGCAGACCTTTCTACTCATCTTACAGCGTTCACTAAACAAATAAATAAATGCAACTCAGTTAAGCATCTGACTTCAGCTCAGGTTATGATCTCACGGTTCATGAGTTCGAGCCCCACGTCAGTCTCTGTGCTGACAGCTCAGAGCCTGGAGCCTGCTTCTGATTCTGTGTCTCCCTCTCTCTCTGCCCCTCCCCCGCTTGCGCTCTGCCTCTCAAAAATAAACATTAAAAAAATAATAATAAAAACAAATAAATGCAACTCTACCTATCACAAACCAATTCCAAGCCACATCTCATCATCAAATTCCCAGGTCACAGACATTTTCCAAACTAATCTGGATTCAGAAGAAGTTCTCTGAAAGAGGATAACATTTTTTTTTTTTTTTTGCCATGATCCCTTTACCCTATTTATGTGCACTTAATAATCTAGGGAACAGACTAAACAGCAAAAGCAGAAGCATCATCCACCAGGGGATACTTTTTGAGAGTGACCCAACTTTTTTACCAGAGTGACTTGTTAAAGATCAAATAAATTACTTGCTTGACGTTAACTGCACTCTTTCAAGAGAGTTGCTATAATTGTTGGTAAGGGGAAAAAAATTCGATAGCCTTACCATAACATCCAGCAATCATACTCCTAGGTATTTACCCAACTGATCTGAAAACTATGTCCACATAAAACCTGCACACAAATGTTTCTAGCAAGTTTTGTTCATAATCATCAAAAGTTGGAATCAGCCAAGATGCCCTTCAATAGGTAAATGGACAAACTTTGATACATCCATACAATGAAATATTATTCAGCAATAAAAGGAAATGAGCTATCGAGCCACAAAGACATGAATGATTTTTTTTTTTTTTTTTTAGTTTGAGGGAGAGAGAGTGCGAGTGGGAGAGTGGGGTAGAGGGAATCTTAAGCAGGCTCCATGCTCAATGTGGAGCCCAACACAGGCAGGGCTCAATCCCACGACTCTATCAAGATTCAGACACTCTGGGAATGCAAGCTGGTGCAGCCACTCTGGAAAACAGTATGGAGGTGCCTCAAAAAACTAAAAATAGAACTACCCTACAACCCTAGCAATTGCACTACTAGGCATTCATCCACGGGATACAGGTGTGTTGTTTCGAAGGGATACAGGTGTGCTGTTTCGAAGGGACACATGCACCCCCATGTTTATAGCAGCACTATCAGCAATAGCCAAAGTATGGAAAGAGCCCAAATGTCCACTGATGGATGAATGGATAAAGAAGATGTGGTATATATATACAATGGAGTATTACTCGGCAATCAAAAAGAATGAAATCTTGCCATTTGCAACTACGTAGATGGAACTGGAGGGTATTATGCCAAGTGAAATCAGTCAGAGAAAGACAAAAATCATATGCCTTCACTCATATGAGGACTTTAAGAGACAAAACAGTTGAACATAAGGGAAGGGAAACAAAAATAATATAAAAACAGGGAGGGGGACAAAACAGAAGAGACTCATAAATATGGAGAACTGAGGGTTACTGGAGGGGTTGTAGAAGGGGGAATGGGCTAAATGGGTAAGCGGCATTAAGGAATCTACTCCTGAAATCATTGTTTCACTATATGCTGGATGTAAATTTTAAAAAATAAAAAATAAAATTAAAAAAAAAATGATTCGGACACTCAACTGACTGAGCCACCCAGACACCCCAACATGAATGAATGAATCTTAAATGCACTTTAAGTGAAAGAAGCCTGTCTCAAAAGGCTACCTACCATGTGATTTTAATTATGTCATATTCTGGAAAAGGTGAAACCTACAAAGATGGTGAAAAGATCAGTACTTGCAGAGGCAGGGGAGAGGTCATGGAGGAAAAAGTGGAAAGACTAAATTGGTGAAACAAGGGATTCTGTATAATACTGTAATGATGGATACAAGGCACTGCAGGTTAAAACTCAGAACCTTAGAGCACAAAGAATAAGCCTTAAAATACGCAAATTTTTAAAAATTCATTGAGGTGGGAGGATCCCAGAATGGGAGGCAGAATGTGACAAAACAATCTGTTACAAATGCATAAAACAAGTCAACGAAGGGAGTGCGGTACAGGTTAGTAATTCCAATAGTGCTATACCTGTGCACTGGAACTGAATGATTTAAGCCCATGGACAACAGATGGCAGGAGACCAGCCTTTCACTGTTAGAGTGAAAGGTGACAGATGAGAAAATAGAGGTGGCTAGAGTGACGTAGGTAGTAATGGATTCAAGCTGGAGACCTCAGTATGAACTCATGCTTAGCTTCATATAGTACAGAAGATTACATATAAAGATAGTATACATGTATATACACTGGTCAAGTATACATATATCTATTTCCCTGCTCTGTCAGCCAAAAAGAGGGGCACCTGGGTGGCTCAGTCTGTTGGACGGCCAGCTTCAGCCCAGGTCATGATCTCGCAGTCGGTGAGTTGTTCAAGCCCCGCATCAGGCTCTGCGCGGACAGCTCAGAGCCTGGAGCCTGCTTCAGATTCTGTGTCTCCCTCTCTCTCTGCCCCTCCCCTGCTCACACTCTGTCTCTCTCAAAAAATAAACATTAAACATTTTTTTTTTTTAAAGGCAACACCCAGCAGCAATGAGCATAGCTAGCACCCAGGTAATGGCTTATAATACCACTCTCCAATAAAATAAACAGGGATCCTTGGAGACATGGCTGATTCTAGGGCTAGGGCAAAAAATATAGAAGAAAATGTGGCTCCTGGGTGGCTCAACTGGTTGAGTGTCCGACTCTCAATTTTGGCTCAGGTCATGATTACAGGGTTGTGGGAGCGAGTCTTGCATCAGGCTCTGCACTACGTGTGGAGCCTGCTTAAGACTCTCTCTCCCCCTCCCCTCTGCCCCTGTCCCACCTTCATGCTTGCACTCTCTCTCTAAAATAAACATTTATAACAAAAAGTGATTAGAAGATAAACCTGGAGCATCTTGTAGGGCCAGAAAATAAAGAAGTACTAGGGAAAAAAACCTACCCACAATAATGGGGGAAATGTCCAAGGAAAACAGGAGCTAACCAAAACAGCTCCCAGTGGCCAATGCCAAGCACTAAAATAAAGCAGTGATGAATTATAACCTAAAGTGTAAGACAAATACTTGTAAGTCCATACTGATAAAAATAAATAACTGAATAAACATGGGAGAAGAGAGAAATCTCAGGTGCAGAAGAATTCCAAACAATGTATACAGATACTCTGCATAACTTTCTACTTAGAGGTGTAGGCTGCACACTGACTTCCTTCCAATATAGGAGGAGTGGGGAGAACTCTACAGAAAAATGTGACATACACACTTCCCTCAGCCAGGTGATCAAGGTCAACATCAAGTCATAAACCATGTTCATAGTACATACCCTTGATATGAAGTGATGAAAATAACTTTTATCACTGTAGTCTTCCACCCTAAACACATAACCCCAATCTAATCACAAGAGAAACATCAAATCCCAATTGAGAATATTCTACAAAATACCTGACCAGTACTCATCAAAATAGTCTAGGTCACCAAAACCAATGAAACTCTGAGAAACTGTCAGATGTAAGAGGAGACATGACTATTAAATGTAATGTGGTATGCTGGATGAGCGTCTGTAACATGGACATTAGGTAGAAACTAAGGTAATCTGAAGAAAATACTTTACTTAATAATAATGTATCAATATTGGTTCATTAACTGTAACAAATTTACCTTAGTAAGATGTTAATAATCCGAGAAAAAAATACTAGGAAAAATGCTAATGAAGGTTATCTCTAAGCACATGAGATTATAAGCTGCTTGACTACATGAACTTTAAACAAACAAGTCAGTGTTTTCAGTAAAGAAAAAAGGGCTTTAAGTGAGAATAAAGCAAAGCAGAGAAGGTTAAAGTCTAAATGAAAACAGTAAATTTCCTATCCAAGCATTCTTTTGTTTTTCAAAAGATGTGGAAGTAACAATTCAATTTTAGTCTCAGGTTTTCACTGTCAATTCAGACAGTTACTTAAGCAATGAAGGAATGAGTCCTGAAATAATTTTTTTAAGTTCCAAAATTTCAAGAGTTTATTCATGAAATCAGGGCATTTTCAAATGTAAACATGTTGGCCCCTAACACAGATGCCACACAGATTCTGGTGAATCTGTTATAATTCATTTTTATAACATTATTCTAGTGAATACATTAAAAAGCATACCAGATTCTAGTGAATTAAATACGGTTCCATAGTGAGTACATGGCATTCAACAATTTGTTAGTGCCAAACACAACTAGGCTATCAACACACCAGTGCTTATTTTCCTTTATGTGTTAGTAAGGACAGTGAATATAGCAAATTTAAAATTGTAGTCTGTCGGAAGGGGTGCCTGGGTGGCTCAGTCGGTGGAGCATCTGATGTCTGCTCAAGTCATGATCTCATAGTTCATGGGTTCGAGCCCCATGTCAGGCTCCGCACTGACAGTGAGGAGCCCGCCTGGGATTCTCACTCTTTCCTCTCTGTCTCTGCCCCTCCTCCACTCACACTTTTTTCTCTCAAAATAAAAAAAATAATAAACTTAAAAAAAATTGTAGTCTGTCAGAGACCGTCCGATCACAGACATGTATAAGCCAATCCCTTCCTTTCCTCTGAGGATGGGAGCCAAATCACAAGTTAGCCAAGAATTTCCTGGAACAGTCAAGTGTAGACTCAACTTAGACATCACCACCACCATCTGTTACCAGATTGAAGACAATAAAGTTCACGCTTTCGTCCACGTGAACTCCAGGCAGGTTACTGACTTTTCTTGAAGGAAGTTAAGTGGGGGAGAGGGTAAGGAGCTGGTATGAATCTCTAACAGCTTATTTTCTCTCCCTTAATCTCCTAAAGGGGTAGACCTACAATAAGAGAATCATGCTGTATTTTTGAGAAGCTTTACCAGCATCCCTTTCACTAGGGTAACAAAGAATTTGTTTACAGAACAGCAGTGGATAAAACCTTATAGCCCTGAAACACAAGGGTAAGAAGAAACATCAACTTGATCCAACTTACAAGAGTTGTGCCGACGACGGAAACTTTTGGACTGACTCAAGGATTCCGTGTGCCTGTCCACATAGCTCTTTGAGCACTGTTGCTGCTGTGGGGAAACGGCAACATCTTGGCTCTTCACATCTGTCCTCTTAGGGATAGTCTGAGGGGCACTGCTGGAAGAGGTTGGCTTCTTCACCAGCTTGCCTGTGCCATTCTGATTGATACCCATTTGGTACCCAACACCAGAGGGGCCTAATTCTGTCTGATGAAGGTCTCCAAAATGTTGATTTTCTCCAGGACCTGGTATCTCCAGAATTTTTAATTCTGTAATGTCACCTGCCCTGAAATACACAAAAGAATCCAAGTCTCAAAACTAATAGTGCCATATTCATGTTCATATCAGTATTCTTCCCAAGAGCCAAAGGGTAGAAACCCGAGTGTCCACTGTAAGATGAACAGATAAACAAAATATGGTGGTACAGACTTACAGTGAAATATTTACTAGGCCTTTAAAATCTTTTTTTAATGTTTATTTTTTGAGAGAGAGGAAGGCAGAGTGTGAGTTGAGGAGGGACAGAGAGAGAGGGAGACACAGAATCCGAAGCAGGCTCCAGGCTCTGAGTTGTCAGCACAGAGCCCGAAAAGGGGCTTGCACTCACAGACTGTGAGATCATGACCTGAGCTGATGTTGGACACTTAACTGACTGAGCCACCCAGGCACCCCACCAGGCCTTTAAAAGGAGGGAAATTCTGACACATGGTACACCACGGATGAACTTTGAAGACAGTATGCTAATAAGTAAAATAAGCCATCACAAAAGGACAATTATTAAATGATTCTACTTATATGAGATATTTAGAATAGTCCCATTCATAGAAAAAGAAGGTAAAAAATTGGTTACCAGGGCTGGAGGAAAAGGAGATTGGAGAGTTAGTGTTTACAGGGTATGAAGTTTCACTGTGGGGTGATGGAAAAGTTCTGGAGATGGATAGTAGTGACAGGAGGCAAAGCTGTGGAGGTAATGGGGGCCAGATCATACTCATATTACACTTTTCTAGTGGCTATAGGGAAGGTGGAAAAGCTAGCGGGAAGAACACTGAGTGAGGAGATCAAGCAAGAAATAGAGGCAACGAAAAGGGCAAGTGACAATACAAATGGAGAGGGGAGGATGAAACCAAGAGACATTTGGACTCCATAGGGTTTGGTGACTAAGCATGAGGATCAAAGAGAAAGAATTTACAATGACTCCTAAGTTTCTAACTCGGAAAGGTATAATTAGTTACCGATTAAGGGTAGACCTTTGAAAGAAGAAACCTACAGATAACATGATGAGTTCAGCTTTGAAAATCTTAAATTTAAGATATTTTGTGGGAGCAGGGCACCTGGGTGGCTCAGTCAGTTAAGCGTCTGACTTCAGTTCAGGTCACAATCTCACAATTCACGGGTTCGAGCCACATGTCAAGCTTCATGCTGGCAGTGCAGAGCCTGCTTTAGTTTTCTTTCTCTCTCCCTCTTTCTCTACCCCTTCCCCACTCACGCTTTCTCTCTCAAAATAAATAAATTAAAAAAAAAAATATGTGAGCAAATTTCACATATTCATTAAAAAAAAAAAAAAAAGATATTCTGTGCAAGGGGTGCCTGACTGGCTCAGTTGAAAGAGCATCCGACTCTTGATCTCAGGGTCCAGCCCTACACCACGTGTAAAAACAGAAAGATATTTTGTGGGATATCCACCTGGAAATGACCAATAGAAAAAGTAAGTGTCAGGAGTTCAGATAATGGGTCTAAATTAAAGATCTGGGGTCTCAATGTGTACGAAGGTACACATGAAGTGGTCGAGAGAGATTACAGACAAAGAAAAGAATCAAAGACAGAACTTTGAGTAAATCAATCTTAAAAAGTGAGTAGAAGAGGGGCGCCTGGGTGGCTCAGTCAGTTAAGCATCCAACTTAGGCTCAGGTCACCATCTCACAGTGAGTTCAAGCTCCTCATAGGGCTCTCTGCTGTCAGCACAGAGCCCACTTTGGATCCTCTGTCTCCTTCTCTTTCTGCCCCTCCCCCACTCACATACTCTGTCTCAAAAATAAACAAACGTTAAAAAAAAAAGTAGAAGAAAAGGAACACGGTGTTGGGGATGTAAAGGAATGGAAGAATACATGGAAAGAAAACCCAAAGGAGTGACAGAGGAACTAAAAGACAACACTTCAACAGGCGGCATCTGAGTTAAGGTTAGAATGAAGACACTGCTGCAGAATTTGGCAATTAGTTCATCTGTAACATTGAACTAGCGAGAGCTAGTTTAGCAAGATGGTAAAATTAGAAAAAAAAGACAATGGTGGGGAAAAGAAGAACTAGAGAATGAGGCCACAAAGGGAATGAAAACGGACTATTTTGCTCTGAAAAGAACCGTGGGTATAAAGAGAAAGGAAAGGATGGGCAATACCTAATGGCACATGCAAGCTGTGGGTGGACGTGGGTGTTGGAGGGTGTGAACTGTGGGGGAAGGCTGGGAATGTTGGAATGCAAGGAGGAGAAAAACAGTATACAGGTTGATAATGAGGACACAAAAGACATGGAGTAGGGTGTCAAAGGAGACAGAAAAGGATAGTATATGAGGCGTACAGGACAAGGGTAGCCCTGAACACACAGGGTATGTCTTCTATTGAGATTTTAGAAGTTAGAAATAAGAATTGAATACTCCTGAAGATTATGTGAAGGTACTTTTTAGAGAGTCAAGGAAGCTCTCATCTGACCGTTCTGTTGTTGCTCTAACCTAAGAAAGGGAGACTGTATGACAAACTGGTGAAAAGAGGGATGTGAAAACAACAACTGAACTTGCAGACAACTGAACTTGAGATCCATAGACAAACACTAAGAAAAACACATTCCGGGGGGCACCTGGGTGGCTCAGTCAGTTAAGCATCTGACTCATAGTTTTGGCTCAGGTCATGATTTCGTGATTCATGAGATCAAGCACTGTGTTGGGCTCTGCATTAACAGCTTGATCCTACTTGGGATTCTCTCTTCCCTTCTCTCTCTGCCCCTCCCCTACTCATGCTTGCTCACACACTCTCTCTCAAAATAAGTAAATAAACATTAAAAACCAAAAAGAAGAAAGAAAAATACATTTCAGTAACTAAGGACCTCAGCTACTGGAGACAGTGTGCTTCTGGAGATAAATTACAATACAAATCTAAAAGAGAGATACATTTATGCAGTGGGGGGAGGATCAATAAAGGCCTTAGATATAAGAAAACACAAATAATAAAAATCTGAGAAAGAAAATAGAAAGATTATTCTGAATTTGACCCACTTAAATAATATTGAGTGCTTGACAGAGATGAGAAAAATATTTGACAAACCCCGATTCATTGGCTAAAAGTTAATTATGACACAACACAAACTCTATGCTGAAACAGGAGCTAGACTAGAAGAGTTAAGACTGCAAAAATCTCACCTGACAAGACTCTCCTCAAAAGCAGCCCCATACAAGAGAACGTCGGCAATCGGACCTAGATTCAAGCTCCACAGACCGCAAGACTAGATTTGAAGAAATCAGTCAGGACACTCACCTGAAGGTGACTTCTGGCACGAGGCACTTCACTCCATTGTGGAAAGGCCGGGTGAGAGAAATGGTCTGGCTGATCTGATCCACTGCTGACACTCTTCCCTGATAGACCCCCAAGCTATCACCACAGTTGATGGACACAATACTGCCCAGCCAATCCGTAGCCATGTTGCTGATGTGAGACCACTGTAGAGAGAATGAGCCATTCAAATCTTGAGAAACAGACAAATCTTTAATTAAAATCAGCAAATATTATGTCAGGCTCTGAACCAGGTGTTGCTTAATAATACATATTCTGTCACATCCTTAATTGAAGTAATAAAGCATAAAAAATAAAACTTTTCTGTGGGGGGGAGGGTGCCTGGGTGGTTCAGTCAGTTAAGCGACCGACTTCGGCTCGGATCATGATCTCGCGGTTTGTGAGTTCAAGCCCCACGTCAGGCTCTGCGCTAACAGTTTGGAGCCTGGAGCCTGCTTCGGATTCTGTGTCTCTTCCTCTCTCTGCCCCTCCCATGCTCATGCGCTCTCTCTCTCTCTCTCTCTCTCTCTCTCTCTCTCTAATAAATAAACATTAAAAAATTAAATTAAAAAAAAACTTTTTTGGTGGGAATGCAAACTGGTGCAGTCACTATGGAAAACAACACGGAAGTTCCTCAAAAAATTAAAAATAGAACTACCCTATGATCCAGTAATTGCACTACTGCGTATTTACCCAAAGAACAGATGCGATGTTTACATACATACATACATACACACACACATATACACACACAATGGAATATTACTCAGCCATAAAGAAAGAATGAAACCTTGCCATTTGCAACAGCACGGATAGAGCTAAAACATATAATGCTAAGCAAAACAGGCCAGTCAGAGAAACACAAATATCTTATTTCAATCACATGTGGAATTTAAGAAATAAAACAAGCAAAAAGGGAAAAAGAGACAAGTCAAATAACAGACCCTACAGATGAATGGATAAAGATGTCACACACACACACACACACACACACACACACACACACACACACACACAAAATGTATTACTCAGCAATCAAAAAGAATTAAATCTTGCCATTTGCAACTATGTGGATGGAACTAGAGGGTATTATGCTACCTGAAATTGGTCAGAGAAAGACATATATATGACTTCACTCATATGAGGAATTCAAGAAACAAAACAGATGAACATAAGGGAAGGGAAGCAAATAAAATATAAAAACAGGAAAGGAGACAAAACATAAGACTCTTAAATATAGAAAACAAACAGCGTTGCTGGAGGGATGTGGGGGGGGGGGGAAGGGCTAAATGGGTAAGGGACATTAAGGAAGACACTTGCTGGGACAAGCACTGGGTGTTATACACAGGGGTGAATCACTGGAATCTACTCCTGAAATCATTGTTGCACTATATGCTAACTTGGATGTAAGTTAAAAAAAAAAAAAAAATGCTGAGGGGATATATATATATATATACATATATATATATATATATATATATGCAAAAAATAAAATAAAATAAATAAAATAAATAAAATAAAATAAAATAAAATAAAATAAAATAAAATAAAATAAAATAAAATAAAATGACTCTTAACTATAGAGAACAAACAGATGGTCACCAGAGGGGAGGTGGGTGGGGGGATGGGTGAAATACGTGAAGGGATTAAGAGTACAACTCATCTTGGGGCGCCTGGGTGGCACAGTCGGTTAAGCGTCCGACTTCAGCCAGGTCACGATCTCGCGGTCCGTGAGTTCGAGCCCCGCGTCAGGCTCTGGGCTGATGGCTCAGAGCCTGGAGCCTGTTTCCTATTCTGTGTCTCCCTCTCTCTCTGCCCCTCGCCCATTCATGCTCTGTCTCTCTCTGTCCCAAAAATAAATAAACGTTGAAAAAAAAAAAATTAAAAAAAAAAAAAAAAAGAGTACAACTCATCTTGATGTGCACTGAGTAATATATAGAATTGATGAGTCACTATACTGTACACCTGAAACTAATATAATGCTGTAGGTTAACTATACTTGAATTACTTTTTTTGTTATGTTAATGAATAAGCAATATAATTTAATTTATATAAAGATATTATAATTGCTTTAAAGAAAAAACAGTAAAGATAATATTTACCTAGACATCAAATCACACAAACTATAACCTTTTTATAAATAAATCAACTTTGACAGGAAAATGGAAGGCATCAGTCTACACAATTTCAAGGCTTATTATATGGGTATGGTAATCAAAACTATGTGGTATTGGTGGGAGGAAAGATATATAAATCAATGGAATGGAATAGAAAACCCAGAAATAGATACACACAAAAATGCCCCAAAATGATTCTGACAAAATGCAAAAGTAATTCAACCAAAGTAACATAGTTTTTACAAATGGTGCTGGGGCAAATGGATATCCATCAGTAAAAAACTAAACCCTGACCTAAGTCTCATAATGTACACATTTATTAAAAATGATTACAGACTTGGGGCACATGGGTGGCTTAGTCGGTTGGGCATCGACTTCGTCTCAGGTCATGATCTCATGGTTTGTGGGTTTAAGCCCTGTGTCGGGCTCTGTGCTGACAGCTCAGAGCCTGGAGCCTGCTTCTGCTTCTGTCTCCCTCTCTCTCTGCCCCTCCCCTACTTGTTCTCTCTCTCTCAAAAATAAATAAACATTAAAAAAATTTTTTTAAATAATTATAGACTTAAATGTAAAATGTCAAACTATAAAACTTTTAGGGACAATATAAGAGAAACCTTCAGGATCTGGTGAGGCAAAGAGTTCTTAGACGCCAAAAGCACAATCTATAAAAAGAGAAACAGATACACTGGAGTTCTTCAAAACTAAAAACTTTTGTTCTATAAAAGACCTTGTTAGGAGGATAAAAAAGACAAGTTACAGAATGGGGAAAATACTTTTCCAAACCACATATCGGAAAGAGACAAGGGACTAGTATATAGAATATATAAAGAACTCTGAAAACCCAGTAGAAAAAAAATCCATTAAAAAATGGGCAAAAGACACAGAAAGACATTTCAAAACAGAAGATATACAGACAGCAAACAAGCACATGAAAAGATGTTCAACAGTTCAACATCATTAACCATTAGGGAAATACAGTTTAAAATTACCATGAAAGATCACTACACATCAGCCAGAATGGCTAAAATAAAAACTAGTGACAACACCAAATCCTGGAAAGGATGTGGAAAAACTGGATTCCTCACACACTGCTGACGGGATTATTAAATGGTATGGCCATTGTGGAAAACAATTTGGCAATCTATAAAAAATATTAAAAACATGCAACTATTACCTGATTCAGCAACTGCACAACTGGTCATTTATCCCAGAGAAAGCAACACTTAAGTTCACACAAATAGGCCCAAACTAGAAACCAAGATGACCTTCAATGGGTGAATGGCTGAACAAACTGCGGTACCATAGAGAAAAAGTAAAAAAAAAAAAAAAAAAAAAAAGCCAACCCCATCAAGTTACATTCCATCTGATTCAATTTGTGTTAACATTTCTGAAATGACAAACTACAGAAATGGAGATGAGTTGTTCCCAGGGTTTAGGGAGGGGCTGAGGCAGGAAGGAAATAAGGATGGCTATGAAAGGGCAACAAAAGGTCTATAAAAGGGATCCTTGTAATAATGGAAATATTCTGTATCTTGACCACATCAATGTCAATGTCAATATCTTAGTAGTGATACTGTACTACAGTATTTGAAAATGTTATTACCAATGAGGAAAACCGGGAAGGGTATATGGAATGTTTCTGTATTGTTCCTTACAAGTGCATAAGAATCTACAATTATCTCAAATAAAAGGTTTAATTTAAAAAAATCAGGGTCCCCTGGGCTCAGTCAGTTAAGCGTCTGACTTTTGATTTCAGCTTAGGTCATGATCTCACGCTTGGTGAGACTGAGCCCCACATGGGGGGGGGGGGGGGGGGGCTCTGTCAGCCCAGAGCCTGCTTGGGATTCTCTCTCCCTCCCTCTCTCTGCCCCTCCCCTGCACTAGCACACACACTAGCTCTCAAAATAAACATTACAAAAATAAAAAATAAAAAAATTTTAAAACATCAATGTCTTCTACCACATTAACAAAATAAACAAGGAAATCACATATGATATCAATAAATGCAGAAAGACAGGGGTGCCTGGCTGGCTCAGTTGGTGGAGCATGTGACTCGATCTTGGGGTTAAGTTTAAGCCCCACACTGGGTATAGAAATTACTTAAAAATAAAATCTTTAAAAAATAAATAAATACACAAAGATAATCAGACAAAATTCAATATCCATTCATGAAATCAAAAAGGGGGGAGTGAGGGCATCTGCAAAACAATTATAGTGAACACCATATTAATGGTGAAATAATGAATCCTTTACCCCCAAAGACTGGGACAAGGCAAGGATATCCACTTCCATTATTTCTACTTCTAATCAACACCATACTGTAGGTTCTACACTGCAACAAGAAATAAGAAGCACAAATAATGGAAAGGAAGAACTAAAAATGTCTTTACTTGTAAACCATATGATTGACTGTGTATGTAGAAAACCCTAAGAAATGTACCAACTAAAAACATCCTACTAGAACTAATAAATTACTTTAGCAAGGTCACAGGATACATGCTCAATTTAAAATAAACTGGGGCGCCTGGGTGGCGCAGTCGGTTAAGCGTCCGACTTCAGCCAGGTCACGATCTCGCGGTCCGGGAGTTCGAGCCCCGCGTCAGGCTCTGGGCTGATGGCTCAGAGCCTGGAGCCTGTTTCCGATTCTGTGTCTCCCTCTCTCTCTGCCCCTCCCCCGTTCATGCTCTGTCTCTCTCTGTCCCAAAAATAAATAAAATAATAATAATAATAAAAAATAAAAATAAACTGTACTCTCAGTTTATTTTAGCAACAAACTGAAAATAAAATTTTAAAATACTATTTGTAGTACTATTAAAAACCATAAACTTTACTTAGGATAAAAAAACCATTACTTAGGATAAATCTAATGAAAAACATGCAGAACTTCTACAATGAAAAATATAAAAGACCACTGAGGAAAATTAAAAGAGGATCTAAATAAATGGGAGAGATGTACCACCTTCATAAGTCAAAGAGCTCAACATTGTCAATTCTCCCCAGTCAAATACAAATATCAATAAAAATCCCAACTGGTCTTTTTGAAGAAACTGAAAAACTGATTCTAAACGGCATATGGCAATGCAAAATACTTAGAACAGCCAAAATAATCATGAAAATAAAAAACAAGGCTACATGTTTTATACCACCTCATTTTAAAATTTACTATAAAGCTATAGAAAATCTGTGGTGTTGGTGCAAGGCTAGACAAAGAAATCAATGGAACAGAACAGAGCCCAGAAACAGACCCACACTGACTTCCAAGCAAGGTACCAAGATAAATCAATAAAGAAATTCAAGTATTTTTCAAAAAATGGTGCTAGAACTAGATATACAGGAGGAAAAATAACCTTGTATTCCTATCCCATACCAGATACAAAAAATCAATTTGAAACAAACTATCTAAACATAAAAGCTAGAACTATTAAAGCTACTAAGAAAACAGTGTCTTAGTGACCTTGGGTGAGAAAAAGCTTAGACAAAACACAAATAAGTACTAATCATAAAAGAAAAAAAAATCTGATGAATTAGATTTCATCAAAATGTAAAAGTTCTAATTATCAAAAGTCACCATAAAGAATATAAATTGGAAGAGATGCGAAATATATATATATATATATATTTTTTTTTTTTTCAGTGAGACTAACTGGGAGGCAACTAGAGCAGAGCATCTGAGAGCTGATGGTAAACTGTAATAGATCAACGGAGATGGAAAGAAGTTGACCTTTCATATAGGTGGTCTGAATCTAATGATGGTTTAATATGATAGGTAACAGAAAGGAAGGAGAAAAAAACTACTGCTAAGAAAATAAAAGGTGAGTGGAACACACATAATCCCACAGCCTTTAAACACATACCATCATGTTGTGCAACAGCAGCAGCAGCAGCAGCCAGCATTTACTGCACATTTAGTATGACTCAGCCAAAACTTTAGGGGCGTTCTTCCCTTCAATCCTCATGACAATTCTACGGGGTAGCTACTTTACTAACCCATTTTATTTTTTAAAAGAGTTTTTAAAATGCTTATTTATTTGAGAGAGAGAGACAGAGAGAATGAGCAGGGCAGTGGCAGAGAAAGAGGAAGAGAGAATCCCAAGCAGGGTCTGTACTGACAGCGCAGAGCCCAACATGGGGCTCAAACTCAAGAACCCTGAGTCATAACCTGAGCCGAAATCAAGAGTCAGATGCTTAACCAACTGAGCCACCCAAGCACCCCACTTAGTTTTCTTATTGAACATTTAGAGAATTCCATCTTTCACAATTATAATTAATGCAGCAATGATCAATTTCATATAGTGCTTGTCCTAAATTATTTTCTTAGGATAACGCCCCAATCAGTAAAAAGTAAAGTCATCTAGCTTTGATTACAATCTCCCAGAGCAGAAAGCTATTTTTTTCCACGTCATATTTTTTCAACTTCTTTTCAAACCAAATCATTCTCTGAATGGGGTTAGTCATACATTTAAAATAATGGTAACATAATAAAATATTTAAGAAGATATTCCACATAGTCTAGCCACATCCCAAAATCACTTCTATGGAGGCTACCTCCCAGACTTGGCCAAGCCAAGCATTTCAAGAAGCAAAACAATGGTTCTTTCTTCTACTATCGCCCCAAAACAAGAGGGGGGAAAAAAAGGTAAAGCCAGTCAAGAAGAAAACATTCACAATCAATATATCCGATAAAGGACTTGTATCCAGAATACATAAGGAATATTTACAAATCAGCAATAAAAAAGGAAAAACACATTTTTTAAATATGGGCAAAAGAAGTTATCTGAATGACCAATAAACATATCAAGAGCTGCTGAACATCATTAATTACTGGGGAAATGCAAATTAAAACACAATGAGACAACTCAAACATCCATGCTGGGTGAACAGATAAACAAAATGTGGTATATACCTAGAGTGGAATATCATTCAGTCTTAAAAAGAAGTTCTGATATATGCTACAACACAGATGAACCTTGAAGACATTATGCTAAGTAAAATAAGCCAGATAGGAGTTTCCTACAGCAGTCAAGACACTACCCAACACAAGAGACTATTCTACCACAGAGACAGAAAGTAGAAGGTGGCTGCCAGCAGGGGGGGAACAGGGAATGGTAAGTTATTGTTTAATGGGCACAGAATTTCAGTTTGGGAGTCTGAAAAAGTTATGGATGGTGGTAATGGTTACACAACAATGTGACTGTACTCAATGCCACTGAACTATACACTTAAAATAGTAACTTTTATACACATGTATTTTACAACAATAAAAAATCATTATGTTGGAAAAAAAACACCGTAAGATACCATTTTGGTATCTTGGCTTAAAATTTAAAGGACGGTAGGTGACACCAAATGCGTGTGATGATATGGAGCAACTGGAACCCCCTTACACTGCTGATAGTGTAAAATGATACTATGACTTTGGGAAAGAGTTTAATGATTTCTTACAATATTAAACACATACCTATGACCCCAAATTTCATTCCCAGCATTTACCCAGGAAAAATGAAAACATGCTCAAAAAGGAACTTGTACACAAATGTACACAGTAGCTTTATTCACAATAGCAAAAACTAGAAACAAGGACAAGAGATAAATTATGGTATTAACAACAAAACACTACTCAGCAAAAAAAAGGAACAAAAAACTTACACTACAACAAAACTATGAGTAGCTAATTCTACCCTGTCTTTCTGGTATCTGCTAAAATGTCACCACCCCAAAGAGGCCTTCCCTGGCTACCCCCAATCTAATGTCACTACTCACCATCACTCTTCAACACCTCATCTTCTGTTATGGTCTCAAAATTAATCACAACACGAATTACCTTATTAGTTTATGTTGTATCACCCCACTAAAATGTAAGCTTCATGAGGGCAAGAGACCTTTTCTGCCTTGTTCAGCCAGTAAGAGTGTCCAGAATTAAAAAGAAACTCAAATATTTATCTAATCAATGAATGAATTTACATGTCATAAATCTGACAGAAGTTAATCACTCAAAATCTAGAGTATATAAATATTTATATTTAGATGCCTTGGCCCTTCTTGGAAATAGTTCTAAAATCAGAATACCTGTTAAGCATACTCTGTGCAAAATCCTACAAAGATATGAAATCCAGCATTGCCCTACATACAGAAGGAAGTCAGGAAATAGCAGATGAGTATAAACATAACATACAATACTAAGTACAAAATGAAATACTGCTTGGCATTCTCCATGAAAAAACAGAAAAGAAAGAGCATTTCAAGCTGTTTTCAAGTATTAATTTCAGAAATACACCTACATAAAATATACAGCCTAAAAAAGGAAAAATAAAAAACACTCGTGTGGTAAAAAGAATATGTCCCATCAGAAACACAAAACCTAAAGAAAAACTCAGGGAATTTTCCAGTGATCTAAGTAAGTATCAGAAAACTATGCTGACAGAACAGAAAATAATGTGTTAGCAGGATCAACTGTTAGTTTTTTTTTTTTTTACATTTTATAAAAAATTTCAAACATACACAAATGTAGACAGAACAGCATAATGAACCCCACATACCCATCACTGAGTTACAACAATTATCAATATAAGCATTTAAGAAATCAGGTGAATTTCCGATGCAACCCAATTTCCACAACACTGATGATGGTAAAAGGCACAAAATACACATACTTTAGGCTTATTTCCCATGTCCTGACCAGCCTTTGTCTACTTTAGTATCACAGAAGTATGAATGTCCTCTCCCATCATTTATACTCCGTCATAATCCTACTCTGATGCTTGTATTATTAGCTGCAGAATGAAAAGCTGTAGTAACAAGAATTTTTTCAACTACCAGAAATTCATGAGATGTGAAAGACTTTTATTTCTTCTTTACCCAATATATATATATATTTAAGACACTGATGTTGTTTTTAAAAAGCTTTTGCACAACAAACAAAACCAAAAAAAGGAAAAGGCAACCTACCACTGGGAGAAGATATTTGCAAATGATATATCCAATAAGGGTTTATTTTTTTAATGTTTGTTTATTTATTTTGACAGAGAGAGAGTATGTGCACAAGCAGAGGAGAGGCAGACAGAGAGGGAGAGGGAAAGAATCCCAACCAGGCTCCACACAGTGCAGAGCCTGATGCAGGGCTCGATCCCACAAACCATGAGCTCATGACCTGAGCTAAAATCAAGAGTCAGACACTTAACTGATTGAGCCACCCAGGTACCCTCTCCAGTAAGGGTTTAATATCCAAACTGTAAAGAACTTACACAACACAAAAAAATAACCCCAATAATCTGATTAAAGATGGACAGAGGACCCAAATAGACATTTTTCCAAAGAAGACATACAGATGGCCAACAGACACATGAATAGATGCTCAATATCACTAATCATCAGGCAAATACAAATCAAAACTACAATGAGATAGCACCTCACATCTGTCAGAATAAGCAATACCAAATGGACAAGAAACAATAAATATTGGCAACGATGTGGACAAAAAGGAAGCCCTGTGCAGTTGGTGGGAATGCAAACTGATACAACCACTGTGGAAAACAGTATGGAGCTTCCTAAAAAATTAAAAATAGAGATTCCAAAAAAAAAAGAAAAAGAAAAAGAAAAAGAAAAAGAAAAAGAAAAAGAAAAAGAAAAAGAAAAAGAAAAAGAAAAAGAAATGGAAGGGAAGCTTCCAAACTCATTCTATGAAGCCAGCATTACCTTGATTCCAAAAACCAAAGACCCCTCTAAAAAGGATTACAGGCCAATATCCCTGATGAAGCTGGATGCAAAAGTTCTCAACAAGATACTAGCAAATCAAACTCAACAGTACATTAAAAGAACTATTCACCATGATCAAGAGGGATTCATTCCTGGGTTGCAGGGCTGGTTCAATATTCATAATCAATCAACATGATACACCACATTAATAGAAGAAAGGATAGGGGCGCCTGGGTGGCACAGTCGGTTAAGCGTCCGACTTCAGCCAGGTCACGATCTCGCGGTCCGTGAGTTCGAGCCCCGCGTCAGGCTCTGGGCTGATGGCTCAGAGCCTGGAGCCTGTTTCCGATTCTGTGTCTCCCTCTCTCTCTGCCCCTCCCCCGTTCATGCTCTCTCTCTGTCCCAAAAATAAATTAAAAAAAAAAAAAAAATAGAAGAAAGGATAAGAACCATATGATCCTGTCAATAGATGCAGAAAAACCATCTGACAAAATACAGCATCCTTTCTTGATAACAACCCTCAAGAAAGTAGGGATAGAAGGGATACCTCAACATCACAAAAGCCATATACGAAGGCCCACAGCTAATATCATCCTCAATGGAGAAAAACTGAGAGCTTTCCCCCTAAGATCAGGAACATGACAGGGATGCCCACTCTCGCCCTGTTGTTCAACATAGTGTTGGAAGTCCTGGCCTCAACAATCACAACAAAAAGAAATAAAAGGCCTCCAAATTGGCAAAAAAGAAGTCAAACTTTCACTCTTCACAGATGACATGATACTCTATATGGAAAACCTGAAAGACTCCACCGAAAAACTGCTAGAGCTGATAGATGAACCCAGCAAAGTCACAAGATATAAAATCAATGCACAAAATCAGCTGCGTTTCTATACACCAATAATGAAGCAACAGAAAGAGATATCAAGGAATCAATCCCATTTACACTTACACCAAAAACCATAAAATACCTAAGAATAAACCTAACCAAAAGGTAAGAGATCTGTATGCTGAAAACTATAGAAAGCTTATGAACGCAACTGAAGACACAAAGAAATGGAAAAACATTCCATGCTCATGGAATGGAGGAACAAATATTGTTAAAATGTCAACACTACCCAAAGCAATCTACACATTCAATGCAATCCCAATTAAAATTGCACCAGCATTCTTCTCAGAGCTAGAACAAGCAATCCTAAAATTTGTATGGAACCACAAAAGACCCCACGTAGCCAAAGTAATGTTGAAAAAGAAAACCAAAGTGAGAGAAATCACAGCCTTTAGCCTCTACTGCAAAGCTGTAATCATCAAGACAGTATGGTATTGGCACAAAAACAGACACACAGACCAATGTGCATGAGAACCCAGAATTGGACCCACAAATGTACAGCCACCTAATCTTTGACAAAGCAGTAAAGAGTATCCAATGGAAAAAAGACATCTCTTTAGCAAATGATGCTAGGAGAACTGGACAGCAACATGCAGAAGAATGAAACTGGACCACTTTCTTACACCATACACAAAAATAAACTCAAAAGGAATGAAAGTCCTAAATGTGAGACAGGAAACCATCAAAACCCTAAAGGAAAAAAAAAGGCAACAATCTCTCTGACCTCAGATGCAGCAACATCTTGCTCGACGCATCTCCAAAGGCAAGGGAAATAAAAGCAAAAATGAACTATTGGAACCTCATCAAGATAAAAAGCTTCTGTACTGCAATGGAAACAATCAACAAAACTAAAAGGCAACCAATGGAATGGGAGAAGTTATTTGCAAATGACATATCGGATAAAAGGTTAGTAGCCAAAATCTATAAAGAACTTAAACTCAACATCCAAAAAACAAATAACCCAATGAAGAAATGAGAAGACACGAATAGACACTTTTTCAAAGACATCCTGATGGCCAACAGACACATGAAAAGATGCTCAACATCACTCATTATCAGGGAAATACAAATCAAAATCAGTCTGATTCCACCTCACACCAGTCAGAGTGGCTAAAATTAACAACTCAGGAAACAACAGATGTTGGCAAGGGTGTGGAAAAACAGGAACCCTCTTAGAACTGTTGGTGGGAATGCAAACTGGTGTAGCTGCTCTGGAAAACAGTGTGGAGGTTCCTCAAAAAATTAAAAATAGAATTACCCTACAACCTAGCAATAGCACTACTAGGAATTTATACTACTAAGATACAGGAGTGCTGATTCATGGGGCACATGTACTCCAATGTTTATAGCAGCACTTTCAACAATAGCCAAATTATGGAAAGAGCTCAAATGTCCATCAACTGACAAATGGATGAAGAAGATGTGGTTTAGATATACAATGGAACACTACTTGGCAATGAGAAGGAATGAAATCTTGCCATTTGCAATGTGGATGGAACTAGAGAGTATTATGCTAAATGAAATAAGTCAAAGAAAGACAGATATCCTATGTTTTCACTCATGTGGAATTTGATAAACTTAACAGAAAACCACGGGGGAAGGGAAGGGGAAAAAACAGAGAGGGAGGCAAACCATAAGAGACTTAAATACAGAGAACAAAGTGAGGGTTGATGGGAGGGGTTTAGGGGAGAGGGGAAAATGGGTGATGGGCATTGAGGAGGGCATTTGTTGGGATCAGCACTGGGTATTGTATGTAAGCGATGAATCATGAGAATCTACTTCCAAAGCCAAGAGCACACTGTATACACTGTATGTTAGCTAAATTGACAATAAATTCTATTTTTTAAAGAAAAATAGCCAAATTATGGAAAGCGCCCAAATGTCCATCAACTGATGAATTAAAAAGATATACACATTCATACATACATACATACATACATACATACAGTGAATACTACCCCGCAATGAAAAAGAATGAAATCTTGCCATTTTGCAACAATGTGGATGGACCTGGAGGGCATTATGCCAAGCAAAATAAGTCAGTCCGAGAAAGACAGATATCATATGATTTCATTCATATGTGGAATCTGAGAAACTCAACAAATGAACATAAGAGAAGGGAAGCAAACTGTAAGAGACTCTTAAATACAAAGAATAAATGGAGGGTTGCTGGAGTGGGGGAAGGCAGGGGGATGGGTTAAATGGGTGATGGGCATTAATGAGGGCACTTTTCGGGACAAGCACTGGGTATCACACGTAAGAGATGAATCACTAGAATCTACTCCTGAAGCCAAGACTACACTGTGTGTTAACTAACTTGAATATCAATTAAACAGAAAAGAAAAGAAATACCATACAATCTAGTAATTCAACTACTGGGTATTTACCCAAAGAAAACAAAACCACCAGTGTGAAAAGACAGGTGCGCCCCTATGTTCACTGCAGCTTTACAATAGCTAAGAAATGAAAGCTAACCTAAGTGCACACTGACAGATAAATGTATAAGATGTGGTACACACACAGGAATATTACTCGGTCGTCAAAAAGTATGAGATCTTGCCAAGTGTGACAACATGGATGGACCCACAGGCCATTATGCTAAGTGAAATAAGTCTGATAAAGACAAATACCATATGCCTTCACTTACATGTAGAATCTAAAAAACAAAACAAAGAATCATAAATAGAGAAATGGTGGGTGCCAGAGGGGATGGAGTTGAGGGGATGGGTGAATTAAGTGAAGGGGATTAAGAAGTACAAAATTCCACTTACAAAATAAGTCACAAAGGGTGAATTAGGTGAAGGGGATTTAAGAAGTACAAAATTCCACTTACAAAATAAGTCACAGAGATGAAAAGTACAGCACAGGAAACATAGTCAATGATATTGTGACAACAGTGTATGGTGACAAATGGTACCCATATCCATCATGGTAATAAGCACAGTGTGATGTACAGAATTACAGCTGAAACAAATATAAGATTGTACAGCAACTATAATTTAAAAAGATGTTGTACATTCAAGTTTATATTGGTAATAATTGAGAACTTTTAATAGCTTTAAAACGTGGACTGCCAGTTCTACAATAGAAACTTTTTAAAAAGTAACCACTCGACGTGTAACAAATTACCCTATTATCACAAACTTCCCTCTATGTAAAATACATTAATGCATTATCCAAAACTCATCGAATAGGCTCATTCTATGAAGAAAATTGCTCTATTAATTTAAACCAGTAAATCTAAAACCAGTGAGTGCCATCTGGGTTCCGAATCAGATGAACACACTAAAGAAGGGGGTTTCATCAATCAGAGGGCTAACATCTTTGTGTCAAAAGAAGAGCAACAGCTGAAGCAGAAGGAGATCTAGAAGCCACAAAGAGACCAATCTTTGATGTCTTTTACTTTCTACTTTTCTATCAGGGCCTAATATACATAGTAAGCCTACATATTTTAAGTGTACAGCTGCATGATCTTTTGCATATTAATTCACCCACATTACCACCACCTAAATCAAGACACAGAATACTTTGAACTCCCACGAAGTTTCCACTGTGTCCCCACAAAAGTAGCCATTATTCTGATATTTAACACAAAGGATTAGGGTAGCCCTTTTTTTTTTTTTTTTTTTTTTTTAATATTTTTGAGACAGAGACAGAGTGCGAGCGGAGGAGGGGCAGAGAGAGAGAGGGAGACACAGATTCTGAAGCAGGCTCCAGGCTCTGAGCTGTCAGCAGAGCCCAACTCGGGACTTGAACTCACAGACCGTGAGATCAGGACCTGAACTAAAGTCGGATGCTTAACTAAGCCACCCAGGCACCCCTAGGTTAGCCTTTTTGAACTTCATATAAATGGAATCATGAAGATTCTTATTTATTTTTTTATTTATAAAGGTTCTCTTTTGAAGTGTTTGGTTTCTTTGCTCAATTTTACATCTGTGAGATTCATCCTTATTGTTGTATGTAGCAATAGTTCATTCTTTGTCATGACTATATACTATTCTATTATATAACTATGCCTCAGTGTATTTACCCATCCTGTTTGGGGGGCTATTATGTATAAGGAATTTAACATTTTTGTATTTGTCTTTGTTGGGAACAAATGTGCCCATTTATGCTGGCCAATTACAAAGTCTTAGAATATGTATGGACTAATCTGCTCAAACGCTAAACTATCACTTTTTCCCCATTACGTATGAGGCTTTCCATATCATTTCTCTTAATAAGAGACCTTTAGATAATAAATTCAGGTAGCCCTAAATGATCTTCCACCCATTATGCAACTGAGGCAGCTGCCAAAACAATTTATAAACTACAAATGAAGAACTTGCCAGTTACAAACCAACTAACTTCCATTTCCTCTGCCACATCAGACAGAACTCACACTATTCAGATTGAAACAACAACTCTGGTCAACTAAGGACAGTTATAACCAACAGCTGAGGATGAGTAAGTGGTTACTTATGGGCTTCTGAAAAACTAGGTATTTTTCCATGCATTTATCTCGAAAGCTATTTAATCAAAATCTTGGGAATGGCAGGGTTGCCTGGGTGGCCCAGAAGGCTTCACCAGTAAATTCTATCAAACATATGGAAAAATAAACAATCCTACACAAACTCTTTCAGAAAACAGAAAAGAAAGTAACATTTCCCAACTCATTTTATATGGGTACTATCACTGATACTAAAGCCAAAGACATTAAAAAAAAAAAAACTTCAGTATCCCTCATGAACACAGACATGAAAATTCTTTTTTTTTTAATTTTTTTTAATGTTTGTTTATTTTTGAGAGAGAGAGACAGAGCGTGAGCAGGGGGAGGGGCAGAGAGAGAGGGAGACACAGAATTTGAAGCAGGCTCCAGGCTCTGAGATGTCAGCACAGAGCCTGACGCGAGGCTCGAACTCACGAACAGTGAGATCATGACCTGAGCCAAAGTGGGAAGCTCATCCGACTGAGCCACCCAAGCGCCCCATAGACACGAAATTCTTAACAAAATATTAGCAAACTAAACTCAGCAACATATAAAAAAATATTATACACCATGACTAAGTGGGGTTCATTCCAGGAACACAAGATTAGTTTAACACCCAAAATTCAAGTAATGTAATACACCATTTATACATATCTTACACATATCTCAGAGGTTTAATACAAAAAAGGTTACTTGTATATTTTAAACACATCAAGGGGTGCCTGGCTGGCTCAGTCGGTGGAGCGTGCGACTCTTGATCTCAACAGTCTTGAGTTCAAGCCCCCACATAGGGTGTGGAGCCCACTTAAAAAAAAAGAATAAAATAAGAACATCAAATTGGATATTTAGATAACTTTGTACGGATCTTCTAGAAGTCAGTATTTACATGCCAAAACTTACATCCTAAATTATTTAAAATGTTTAAACTACTGAAATTTACAATGACCAATTTCAGATGCCAACTTAAATGTGTAAGAGATACACAGACTTTCTAATGTTTCGGACACTAAAAAAAGTTTTAAGACCCTGAGTAACAAGGGAAAAAGAATCACTCATGTCAATGCAACTCAGACAACCAATAAAAAATTACTTCAGACAAGCAACAAAAAATTACTTTTGAAAATTTGACAAATTCCAACGACTTTTAACTTGTACCCCCAAATTAATTTACTCTTTTAGAGTACCCAGACATAAACCTTATATTCCAGGAGAGAGCTAATCAGTGCTAAGGTCAATCTTCCTTTCTTGTCCGATATTCTATGTTCTCCTAATGCAATCTGCCACCACAGTCCCATGAGTTTTTCTCACAACCTAACCATGCCACTGATTCAGATGATTGAAACTCCACTTCTTTTTATCACATGAACCCCTTCCAAGTTACATCTACCTTCTTTTTTTTTTTTTTTTACATCTACCTTCATTACCTGGTATAATTGTATTTTTTGTAACCTAACTGAAATTTCTCACATTTGTATGACCATTTCGTTTCATTAAACTGCACTGGGAAAATCTTGAGATTAACCAGATGATATTTTCTCTCTTCACTTCAAAAAGGTAAAAAAATCTGATAAGCACACCTTTCAGATAAGGCTTGAAATACACACTGTATATAAAGAAAGTGATATAGCCTCAACTCACCAGAATCCCAACTGTAAGTTGTATTCATAAATCAAACCTTTCCAGACCTAGAGGCTCAAAGTCATGACTCCATCTAACTTTACCACAATCTGGCAAATTCCCCTATGTCATCCACCAGGTCATCATAAAAAAGATGTAATGAATGCCCTCTAAAATCCTGACACGCTATCACTACATTCCTTTGAGACACCAATTTGAAGTTCCTGTCCTGTTGTTCTGGATGAATTTATAACTCTAGCAACCCTGCTCCTCTGGCTAGGATACATTTCCACTTTGAATTCTCAGAAGTCACAAATATCTTAAACATTTTCTAATCCAGTATTTTTCAAACTACAGGTCTTTGGCGGTCAGACCTGTTGGCAGTCAATTTAGTGAGTAGCAATCAACTTTTTCTTTCGATGAAATAGAAAATGTCAAGGGGCATCATATGTAGAAAGGATAAACTTTTGAGGGGTATGTCGTGTGTACTGTGCCCATGCTGGGAGCACACACGGAGTCATGATGTATCTAACTGTGGGTCCCAGGTCAAAAAAGTTTGAAATACCCTTTGCTAGTCCCACAGCCCCTACCCCCACAAGGAAGTTCCACCAAAAAATTCTAAGTGATAAAAAAGTTACGTTATTTGTAACCATCTTTATTTCATTGAGAGAAACCAACAGATAGGAATTTTGAACTCAGTACCCCTAATCTGCCATTCATAAAAAAAGACTAGAATCCATCTGAGGTTTCCAGTTGAAATAGTGACCTGCTCACAGACAGTCATTTATGTTCTGATGGTCTTACTAGACCGATACCTGACAGCGGACCGAAATCACTGTAGTCTGTGGCTAGGTAAGAGTAGAAAAACCATTCCACTTCCTCATCCGCAACCACAGGAGAGGATTGTTAGGACTCCTCCTAGCTCTGGAATTGGAAGATTCATTGAAAGCCAACTCGCCAACCAGGCGAGGACTACGCCTCGCACACGCCAGAACACTTGAACCACTCAACAAGCCAAATGTTGATAAATTCAATCAACAGCACACAAAGGGTAAAGAAGCTCAGGCTTAACACCTACGGCTGGAAAGAATCAAGAGGCTGCGCCCCGGCGGGTATCGTTAACTTCTCGACCACCTTTCCCTCTCAGACCCCAGTTCACCTCTGTCCTCAGGCTATCAGTCACGGAGGTGGCACCCGCGCTGTTCCATGCCACCCTACTCCGTTGTGCAAAAGGACACTGAGGCATGGAGCAAAGAGTGGGCTAGCTGCCCCGGCCATCAGCGAGGCTAAACCAACAGCCTAGGCCGCTAATGCCTCCCCCCTCCCACGCTTCCCGGGCTGTTTAGAATCCTGCTGCCCTCCGCCGCCCACCTCAAACCACACCCCCTGAGGCAACCCCTAGGACCTGACCCCGGCTCGCGCCCGCCTCTATAAAAGTCTACAAGGCCCGGAACCCCGAAGCCTAAAAGCAAACCCGCTTGGCAACCCCGGAAGCCCCCTCCCGCGAGCGCCCGTACCCCAGCCGCCCCGCCGCCCCGCCGCTCCCACCTCCAACGCCGTCTGCCTGTCGCCGCCTCCGCACACCGCGCCAAGCGGACCCCGCAACACCAGGAGACCCAGAGGCTGATAAGGGGCTTCTCCACACCCACCCCCACAGTCGCGGCCGCCGCCGGAAGCGCCCCGCGTCTCCACACCACCGCCGTGAGGTCACTTCCGGCGCGACGCCTTGGAAACCGGAGGGCAGGCAGTTGAGGGGCGGAGCTCCCGGGAAATTTGAGAGCCTGGAAGAGCGCGGCGAATGCCCGCGCTGCGGCCTCCGGAACCGCGCCTGGGCGTCCATTTTGCGAGCCCCGCCTGCTCACGCGGGGTAGGGGCCTGGTTGGAGTTGGGGCCCTGACCCACTTTCCGGCCCAGTTGTGATGAAAAGTTCCAGCTTTCTCTCCAGACCCCTCGGGCTTATCGCCGCAGAAGAGCTGAGGACTTTGGGGAGGAGGGGGTGCCTGGTGGCGTGGACGTCGGCGTTTGATCAGTTGTAACTGTGGAACGCAATAAGCAGGCCCCTGCAACGGATTAAAGGAAACAGATTCCCCTTGCGGTTGATCTTCGGAGTGGAATCTGCTTCAGCTCATTTTGGAGTTGGTGCTAGCCAATGTGTACTTGAGTGCCGCTCCCCCCCCCCCCCCCACACATCCCAGTACTTGGTACATGGGTAAGTGCCACTCTCCTTGTGGCATTTTAGAGCATTGGTAGTCTTGGTTTTGAAAAAAAAAAAAAAAAAAAAAGGAGGCGTTTAAGACCACGACTGAGTATAATGAGGGATTTTAGACCTTTCAAGTTTGCAAGGTCATCTTAAAGCCTGATGCCACGTTTGAGAACCACTGCTTGGGCAGGTAGCAAAGAGTAGGACAGTGGTTCCAAACACGGCTCTACAAAATCAGTTGAGGAATTTAATAAAATTTTCTCTCTCCAGGGAGTGCCTTCCCCTCCCCCATCGCAAGAGATTCAGTTTTCATAGGTCTGGAGGAGCTCTGACATGTATATATATATTATTTTAAACGTTCTTTACAATCAATTCTTTGCACATCCCAGATTTGGGAGCCATTGCTGTATGAAACTCAGGGTTGAGTTTTGTTCTAGCTCTACCTTTTGTTTTTTACATATATCATTTTTTAACGTTTTATTTATCTAAGTAATCTCTACACCCAAGGTAGAGCTTGAACTCATGACCCCAAGATCAAGAGTTGGATGCTCCTCTGACTGAGCCAACCAGATGCCCCTACCTTTTGTGTTTTTTTATGACAGCTGTGTAACTTGAGATAAACTGGAGATAATAACTTAACAAAATTGCTGTAAAATTGCACCCGAACATGACTGGTATTCCTAAAAAAAAAAAAAAAAAGGTGGTTAATTCTCTTGTGCCTTCTTTTGGTTAAGTGTTCTATAGTCCACTTGGAACCATCTTTTAAATTCACAGGTGAAGTCAGTCCTAGAGGCCACTTTTAGGCAACAGGCTTGAGCAATGGAAACCTGAGTAAGGTACAAGGTGACCACCCAGCTGAATGCAAACGGGCACATTAGGCAACCAACCTCAAAACAGCCATAGACCCTAGCTGACTAATGGGCTACTTGCAACCAGGCACAGGTACCAAAAAGGGAAAATTCTATATGTTGCCATACTTCCTCACTCCCTCCCCCTTAAGTACAGCCCTCCTCCACTGCCTTCTGACAGTCTCTCCTTTGCTGTCCTGCCCGCTGCTCCCTTGCAGTGTATTCAGTAAATGTCTATCTCCTTTGTTCTGCCTTGGGTGAATTCTTTCACCTCCTGCGCTACCAGCCTCCACCCAATCTGGAGGCCCCACATCAGCCTTCAGTCATGTGGTTGTTCTCTGCTGCCCCATCATCTTGCACAGTGCTTGCCAAGAGTAGGTGCTAAAATAAGTGTCTGTTGAATGAAAGAAAGAATTGTCCCAAGACCCCCTGCATAGACTGCCTAGAGCTCAAACTGGGAAGCTTTTAGTAAGATCTGAAGCCCTATTTGGTCAGCCATTAAACTTTGGAAATGAGATCAACTGCCTTAATTCCTCTGCTGAATTGCTCTGCTTAGCAAAAACAGTGTATTGTTTTTGAACTTTGACCTCATGGAGGGATCAGTCACCCATCTTTTAATGCTTTTACACATTGAGTTTCTCATTTGGCCTAACTGGAGTGGCAGATACATCCAGAATTGTAAAGGGGAACTTTGTTTTCTCTACACTATGTCTTCATTCTTCTTTCTCTAGGGCTGGTTGTCTGAGAACCACAACAATTCTCTCTGAGAAAGGGATTGTTTCCCTTCCTGACCTGAGCACAGAGAAGTTGCTTTCATTGAGTTCTTTCAGAAACCACAAACCAGTGGCATTGGGCAAAGGTTGTTTAAAATACACGTTCCTAAGTCTTACTCTCAGTCTAATTCACTGACTCTGGGGTAGGATCCAGTAGTCTGTATTTTAAAAGACTTTTTTTTAAGTTTATTTATTTTGAGAGTGTGTGCAATTGAGCCGGGGAGGGGCAGAGAAAGAGGGGGAGAGAATCCCAAACAGGCCCCAAGCTGTCAGCACAGAGCCAGAAACGGGGCTCCATTTCAGACAGATCAAGACCTGAGCCAAGATCTAGAGTGGGATGCTCAACCCACTGAGCCACCCAGGTGCCCCCAGGAGTCTGTATTTTAACAAACTCCTCAGGGAGTTCTGATGCTGGTGGCTAAAATATCATAGTTTTGGAGGCACATTAAGTTCTTTGCTTAATGTTAGATAGCAAAGCCTCCTAGCACCACCATTCCCTCCCCAAGCCTCCGACCACCATCCCAAGCCAAATCACACAGAAATTGACAAGGTTTACTCCTCCAAAGCCAAACTTAGTTCTTTCCTTTTTCATCTTTCTCCTTCTGCTCTGATGGTTCGTACACTAATGCATATCCAGTTTTACACAAGAGGTATGTTCTCTCAATAGGATCTAGAAGTGGGGGTGTTCATTAATTATACAATAAATTCAAATTAAAGATTATAATTTTACATAATTAGGGGAGAGGGGAAGTCCTGCTGTAACACTGTTCCAAACACCCTGTTTTTGCTACAACCACCAGCTATACAGATTAACTCTCCATGTGTTAAATTGAACACTAGTTCGGACAAGAAATACCATATACCCAGAACATCTTGTGGTACAAGAAAGCACGGAAGGTATCAGACTACTAGGTTTTTGCTAAAAGAACTTGGAAGCTAACTTAAGAAGCTCCCACAGGTCAAAAGTAGGACAACTGAGCATCGATGAGAACAATGGAAATTCATCGAATATATTAAAATCTGTGTGTTACTAATGATAATTTTATTTTTTCAAGTTTTATTTAACTTTGAGAGAGAAAGAGAGTGCAAGCATGGGAGGGCAGACAGAGAGGGAGAGAGAGAATCCCAAGCAGGTTCTGCACTGTCAGCACAGAGCCCAATGCAGGGCTTGAATCCACAAACTGTGAGATCATGACCTGAGCTGAAGTCAAGAGTCGAATTCTTAACCAACGGAGTCACCCAGGAGCCCCACTAATGATAATTTTGAATAACTTAATTGGAACCATACTTAACCACACACCTGGCACTCCTATTTACTCAAATGAAATTAAAGCCTGTATTCACATAAACACTGGTACACAAAAATTGGAAATAACCTAAATGTCCCTCAACTGGGGGATGAATAAACAAGCTATGGTAGACCCATGCAAACAATAAAAATTAATATATGAACAAAATGAATGAATCTCAAATGCATTATGTTAATTTAAATTCAGACTCAAAAGGCTATATACTGTATAATTCCCCAAGACAAGGAAGTAGGGGAGGGGGTGCTAACAGTAAGCATGGGGTTTTCTAGATATAATATCTAGGCTGAGATATAAAGAATGAAAAGGGAATTATTAGGTGATATAGGAAGGTCATTCCAGTAAAGGGAGAATTGTATAGAAAGCCAAGGAAATGTGAGTGAATCACAGCCCATCCAGGGAAATACAAGTCGCTCAACTTGAATGGAACGTATATGTAAAGGGAGGAAGTGATGACAGATTGATCTGGAAACGTAAGCAGAGCCAGATTCCGAGGAGCCTTCTATGCCATAAGGAGTTTGGATTTATCCTAAGGGCAATGGGAAACAAATGAAGAATTTGAAGCAAGAGAGTATCCTAGTCAGGCTTGTATTATGGAACATGGACTTGAATGAAAACTGGGTAAACTCAGATGAGAAATGTTGAAAAGCCATGGTAAAGCACCAGCAAGTGGGGCTGATGAGGTGACCACAGACAAATTATAAAGATGCTCAGGAGATAGATCAACCGCCAGCTTTATGGCTAAGGCAAAAGATTGTTTGGCAGTGCTATTTGCTCAGATATGGACTCGAAGAGGATGAAGAGGTTGTGGGTAGGCAATAAGAGAAGAGGGGGAAAAGATAGAGGATAAATTCAGGTCTGCATATGTTGAGTTTAAGGTGTGTGGGAGCAGTGAAAATCCTGAGACTTGGGAAATTGGGAGCCTTGCGCTAGACTCCACGCTTTAGATGGTCCACACTCTGGAACTCCTTAAGGCAAACCTTCCTCTCTGGGGCTAAGAGGGCATGACTACCCAGAGCTCACACACCCCTCTTTCAGCCCTGCTGTATTTCACATTCCTAAGATACCAAATTCCTTTCCAAATGGCCTGAGTCCACTTTCAGCCCATAGATAAGCATCTTGCCCAGGTCATCCTGATGGTGGACCTCACTGCCATTGTGCAATACCCCTAGGCCCAAGGAGTAGACAAAAATGTGGCTGCTTGGGAGGGGTGTGGATGGAGCTTAGAAATTCAGGCTGGAATGTTCCCCCATGTGGATCTGAGAAACCCCTCATAGCGTGGGGTAGAATAGGGATAGGAAAAAAAAGGGAAACAGTTCAGGGTTCTCCATGTGTGTTAGGAGTGGGCCTGCTGTGAGGCATCTGGTAGGAAATTGGAAATGTGGATCTGGGGCTCGGGAGAGATAGAAAACATTTGGAAGTCATCAATAACCAGGTGGTACTTAAAGACCCAATAATGGATGATGTGGTCCAGGGATGGCATACAGCAAGGGAATAGTCAAGGGCCAAGGACAGAACTCTGATGAACACCATTATTTAAGAGATACACATAAGGAGAGAATGATTCAGAGGAAATTGAGAAGCTGCAACTAGGAATACAAAAGAAAACTCAGCAGTGGGTAATGCCAAAGAGACCCAGAAAAGTGATCATTTTTTTTTTTTTAAAGAGAGAACTTTAAGAGAATAGTTAACAGTGCTAAGTACTGCAAAGAGCTTCAATCAGAGGAAGACTGAAAATGTCCATTAGATTTAGTAACTAGGAGGTCCCTGGTCATTTTGACAGGGGCTTTATGAGGGAGTGAAGGGGCCAAAAGTCACATGTCAGTGGATCAGGAGAGAATGGGAGATGAGCAAGTGGAAGCAGTGAGTGTGGACAATTTCAGGAAATTTGACTATGAAGGTAAGAAGTGAGACACAATAACAGTAGTGGCAACTAAAAATAATAATCATTCAGCGACAGAATTTACTACTCACCCAATCCTCTCGAAGACTTCCCAAGTTCCCAAGTTATAGAACTCCACCAGGTACTGCTGCTGGTTGGAGAGAGTTATCTGAACTGGGTAGACCTTACCTGACCAGCAGAGTCAAATTTCTGGGAGCCATTGTAGATGGCTCAGTGGGCAGCACCCACTTGCCTCTCCCAACATACGGAAGGGAGTTTTAACAAGACTTACTTTGCCTTATTGCCCTGTGGGCCACACTAATAATCTCTAATAAAGGCATCAACCAGTAGAGAATTAACTCTTAGGTCAAGAACAGCACGGCACTAATCTGCAGTTTTTGACTTGACAGTATGTGTTATGGAAGTCTAGAAGGGTAAAGCTGAAGGGTGCCTGGGTGGCTCAGTCAGTTGAGCACCCAACTGTTTGTTTTTTTTTTAATATTTATTTATTTTTGAGAGAGAGAGAAAGACAGAGTGTGAGCAGGGGAGGGACAGAGAGAGGGAAACACAGAACCTGAAACAAGCTCCAGGCTCTGAGCTGTCAGCACAGAGCCGGAGGCAGGGCTCTAACTCACGAGCCAGGAGATCATGACCTAAGCAGAAGTCAGATGCTTAACATACTGAGCCACCCAAGCGCCCTCCTTGTTGTTTTATTTAAAATAACCTAGGGGGTGCCTGGATGTCTCAGTTGGTTAAGCGTCCAACTCCCGATCTCAGTTCAGGTCTTAATCTCTGGGTCGTGGTTTCAGGCCCCCCGCATTGGGCTCTGTGCTAGCTATGAAGCCTACTTGAAAGGAAAAAATAAAGGGGCGCCTGGGTGGCTCAGTCGGTTAAGCGTCTGACTTTGACTCAGGTCATGATCTCACCGGTTTGTGGGCTCAAGCCCCATGCTGGGCTCCATGCTGACAGCCCAGAGCCGGGAGCCTGCTTCCGATTCTAATTCTGTGTCTCCCTCTCTTTCTGCCCCTCCCCTGCTTGTGCTCTGTCTCTCCCTCTCATAAGTAAATGAACATTAAAAAATTTTTTTCAAGGGGAAAATAAAAATTAAAACAACCTAAGAGTTTAGGAAAAGGCAGCTAGGAAACAAAAATTAGATTTTCAAGAATTGAGGGGGCATTTACACAGGTGAGGCAAAATATAATTTATTGTCTGAGTAGAGTATGCAGAGGACAAAGGATATTATTTAGTTCTTCATCTCTAGAACAAGCTGTATATTCCAGGCCATAATATTCCTTTAGGAAAAAGTCCCCTTTTTCCTACCATATTTAAATTGAATATTTTAAACTGACACCATTATATGAATACATTTAAAGATTTAGTCATACCCTACAGTGTTGGGAGACAATATTAAAGTTTCCATTTTTAATCTTAGAATATGATTGATTTTATAAACATATTATTAAGTAATGTATATCACATTAGCTTTGCTATTTTTTTTTTAACTTTTTTTATTTTGAAAGAGAGGGGCAGCATGAGTGGGGGAGGGACAGAGAGAGAGGGAGAGAGAGAATCCCAAGCAGCCTCCACACTGTCAGTGCAGAGCCCGATGTGGGGCTCCAACTCACGAACCATAAGATCAGGACCTGAGCTGAAATCAAGAGTCAGACGCTTAACTGACTGAGTCCCCTCCTCCCCCACCGGCGCCCCAGCTTTGCTACTTTAAGTTAAACCTGTACAAAGTAAAGATTTTTCCCTGACAAACAAAAGCTGAGGGAATTCACCCCCACTAGACCTGCCTTGCGAGACATGCTAAACGGAGGTCTTTAAGCTGAAACAAAAAATGCTAGTTAGTAACATGAAAGCATATGAAAATATACATCATACTGGTTAAAGGTAAGCACATAGTCAAATTCAGAACACTAATACTGTAATATGGTGATGTGTCAACCACTTAATTCTAGTATAAAGGTTAAAAGGACATACACTTACCGTGATGACTACCGAGTAACGTATAGAATGGTTGAATCACTACATTGTACGGCTGAAACTAATATAACACTAATTACATTTAATTCTACTGGAATTAAAGAAAGAAAAAGGTTAAAGGACAAAGTGATTAAAATAGCTATAGCTACAATAATTTGTTAATGGATACACGATATAAAGAGATGTAAATGGTGACATAAAAAAACAAAAGCAGGGAGTCAAAGAAAGAATAGAGATTTTGTATGTGGTTGAAGTTAAATTGTTATCCATGTAGGGGCACCTGGGCAGCTCAGGTCATGATTTCGTGGTTCGTGAGTTTGATCCCCATGTCAGACTTGCTGCTGTCAGTCTGTCAGTGCAAGAGCCCGCTTTGTATCTTCTGTCCCCATCTCTCTCTGCTCCTCCCCCAATTATTCTGTCTCTCTCTCTCTCTCTCTCATTCTCTCTCTAAAAAAATAAATTTAGAGGGGCGCCTGGGTGGCGCAGTCGGTTAAGCGTCCGACTTCAGCCAGGTCACGATCTCGCGGTCTGTGAGTTAGAACCCCGCGTCCGGCTCTGGGCTGATGGCTCAGAGCCTGGAGCCTGTTTCCGATTCTGTGTCTCCCTCTCTCTCTGCCCCTCCCCCGTTCATGCTCTGTCTCTCTCTGTCCCAAAAATAAATAAATGTTGAAAAAAAATTTTTTTTAAATAAATAAATAAATTTAGAAAAAGCGCTAAAAAATAGTAAATTGTTATCCACATAAAATAGACTGTTACAAGATGTTTTATGTAAGCCTCATGGTAACCACAAATCGAAAACCTACAGTAAGATTCACAGAAAATAAAGAGAAGGAAATCAACGCATACCACTATGGAAAATCATCGATTCGCAAAGGAAGGCAAAAACAGAGGAAGAAAAACACAAGGGAACTACAAAATAGCCAGAAGGGTGCCAGGGTGGCTCAGCTGGTTAAGTGTCCAACTCTTGATGTCGGCTCAGGTCATGATTTCAGGTCGTGATCTCCTTGAGGTCATGAGACCTAGCCCCAAGTCAGCCTCTGCGGTGGGCGAGGAGCCTACTTGGGACTCCCTCTCTCTCCCCCCCCCCCCCATCCCTCACTCTCTCAAAATAAATAAACATTAAAAACAATGGTCAGAAACCAATTAAGAAGATGGCATTACTAAATCCTTGTCGATAATTATTTTCTTTTGCTTTTTTAAAAAATTTTTTAGTGTTTATTTATTTATTTTGAGAGACAGAGCATGAGCAGGGGAGGGGCAGAGAGAAAGAGAGAGAGAATCCCAAGCAGGCTCCACTCTGTCAGTGCAGAGCCCGATGTGGGACTCGATCTTACAAACCATGAGAAAAGAACCCTGTACCCATTGGCAGTCACACCCCATTCCTCCCACCCCTAAGCCCCTGGCAACCACTGATCTGCCTTCTGTCTCCATGGGTTTTCCTATTCTGGACACTTCATATAAATTAAATCATATAATATGTGGCATGTATGTAATATGTGGTCTGGCTTCTTTGACTTAATGTTTTCAAGGCTCATCCATGCTACAGCATGTATAAATGCTTCTGATACAATCCTTTTTATGGCAGAATAATATTCCATTGCGTGGATACACCACATTTTACTTATCCACTCCCCAGGTGATGAGTATTTGAATTATTTCCAGGTTTTTTTTAGCTATTATTAATAACACTGTTATGAACATCCATATGCAATTTTTTGTGTAGATATATGTTTTAATTCTCTTGAGTATACACCTAAAAATAGAATTGCTAGATTATATGGTGACTCTGTGTTTAACCTTTTTAGGAACTATTTCCCAAAGTGGCAACATCATTTTGCATTTCCACAGCAATGTATGATTATTTATTTTCTTTTAATTGGAGTATAACTGACATGCAATATTGTATTAGTTTCATGTGTAAAAGACAGTAATTCAACATTTGTATACATTACAAACTGGTCACCACAATGTTTAGTTACCTTCTGCCACCATACAAAGTCAATACAATGTTATTGATTATATTCTCCTTCACCACGTCATACCCCTAACCCCTTTCCTGTCTGGCAACCACTACTCTGTTCTCTCTGGAGAGAACAGATGAGTCCGGATTTTGTTTTGTTTGTTTGCTTGTTTTGTTTTTTAGATTCTGCTTATAGGTGAAACTATGCAGTACTTGTCTTTCATTGTCTAACTTATTTCACTTAGCATAGTGCCCTCAAGGTCCATCCATGTCACTACAAATGGCAAGATTTCATTCATTTTATTCTATTCTCTCTCTCTCTGTCTCTCTCTTTCTCTGTCTCTCTCTCTCTTTCTCTACACACACACACACACACACACACACACACACACACACACCTTCTTTATCCATTTACCTGTCAATGGACACTTAGGTTGCTTCCATATCTTGGCCTTTATTAAGTAATGCTACAACAAACATGGGAATGTATATTTTGAGTTAGGGGTTTTGTTTTCTTCAAACAAATACCCATAAATGGAACTAACAGATCCTATTGTATTTTTTAAGTTTATTCATTTATTTTGAGAGAGAGGTGAGGGGCAGAGAGAGAGAGAGAGAGAGAGAGAGAGAGAATTCCAAGCAGGCTCCACACTGCCAGCACAGAGCCAAACACAGGGCTCGAACTCCCAAACTGTGAGATCATGACCTGAGCCAAAATCAAGAGTCAGATACTTAACTGACTGAGCCACTCAAGCATCCCTGTTAATTTCTTAAAATTCTATACACTTATATTTTTTTAAGTAGGCAGCATGGAGGCCAACATGGGGCTTGAACTCAGGACCCTGAGATCAAGACCTGAGCTGAGATCCAGAGTAGGACACTTAACCTTTAACCAACTGAGCCACCTAGACACCCCTATACATCTTTGAAGTCTCTTTTAATTTACAAGTTTTCCCTCCAATTCTTTCTTTCCCTTACAAATTTTCTGTTGAATACCCCAGGCCTTCAGACCTGTAGCATCCCAAGGTCTGAAATTTACTGATTGCACACTTATGTTTCTGTCTAGCATGTTTCTTCATCTTCTATATTAATTGCAAGCTGGAAGCTGGATAAAGCTAAGTTATTAGACTTTTGTTCAATCCCTCTGGCAATACGGTTAGCAATGTTGGGTTCTTTCATCAGGAAGCACATATTCTGGTTTTCTTTCATTTTTTTTTTTAAACGTTTATTTTTGGGACAGAGAGAGACAGAGCATGAACGGGGGAGGGGCAGAGAGAGAGGGAGACACAGAATCAGAAACAGGCTCCAGGCTCTGAGCCATCAGCCCAGAGCCCGACGCGGGGCTCGAACTCCCGGACCGCGAGATCATGACCTGGCTGAAGTCGGACGCTTAACCGACTGCGCCACCCAGGCGCCCCTGGTTTTCTTTCATTTTTAGGATGCTAGCAGTTGTTCGGTGCAATGCCCAGGTCCATTAATTTGTTGGTGGCTATAAAGTAGTGACATCTATTATTTCTTTTTCATTTATCAATTGGAATACTCAAGAGACGCTTCTTATCTACTATTTGGTTGTCTGTAGGTATAGGTCATATAGGAAAGGTAGGATAAATACTTAATATTTTGCCTTTGTTTCTCTCTTGTTAAAATACTGAATTGGTTCCTCTGAAGGTAGCCAGCTAATTAAAAAATAGATACATAGATGCTTATGAACTCGTGGATTCAAACACATCTGATAGATTTTAATCAATGGCCATTATTGTTGTTGACACTCAAATTGCCCTATCTTTGGCTTGCTGGAGCCTTTTCAGTTGGCTCCTGAATACAATGATCCACTCTTGGTAGTCTTTATGGCTTTTGCTGTCTGGTATAAGCAGCTGTTCCGGACTCATTTTTTTATATTTCCTGCCTCAAATCTGTAACCAGCATTTCTCCAAGAAGTGGAGATTACCTGAATGGTAATCTAAGCATCGGGGATGCTCATTGCTATGAGTTGGTCATTGATTCTAACACGTAGAAATACACACACACACACACACACACACACACACACAGTTGACCCTTGAACAACAGGAGTTTTAACTGTGTGGGTCCACTTATACATAGTTTTGTTTTGTTTTTTATAAATACAGTACAGTACTGTATTTCTCCTCCTTATGATTTTCTTAATAACATTTTCTATTCTGTAGCTTACTTCATTGTACAAATACACTATATAATACATATAACATACGATGACAGTTTATGTTATGGATAAGGCTTCTGGTCAACAGTAGACTATCAGGGGCGCCTGGGTGGCTCATTCGGTTAAGCGTCCGACTTCGGCTCAGGTCATGATCTCACGGTCCGTGAGTTCGAGCCCGTGTCTGGCTCTGTGCTGACAGCTCAGAGCCTGGAGCCTGCTTCAGATTCTGTGTCTCCCTCTCTCTCTCTGGCCCTCCCCTGTTCATGCTCTGTCTCTCTCTGTCTCAAAAATAAATAAACATTAAAAAAAAAACAGTAGACTATCAGTAGTTAAATTTTGAGGAAGTCAAAGTTATACACAGATTTTTTACTGCATGGGAGTCAGTACCCAGAACCCCCACATTGTTCAAGAGTCACTTGTATATGTACATATATACGTATATGTATACTTAACATTTTCTATATTATATCTCTACCTTCTTTTTTTCATACCAAAAATCCTAAGTCTTGAGGGTACATGAATAATGCATGACGAGTGAGAATGCATGAGGATGATGAATTTAGATATCTTCATTATTAATTACTCATTTATTTTACCCCCCCATTAAACTATAGTCTCAAAAAGAAATACTAATATTACCATTAGTAATATGATTACTGAGAACAGTTACATAAATTGTTTTTCATATGCTATCCCCATGTCTCTCACTTTTCTTTTAGAACAAAAGGCAGAAAACTTTTTCTTTTTTACTGTTTTAATCATTTTAAACTGCACAATTCAGTGGTTTTTAGTATATTCACAACATTATACAACTCTTACCACTATCTATTTCCAGAAGATTTCCATCACCCCTAAAAGAAATGCCTGTACCTTCCATTTCCCCCACGCCCTCTCCCCAGCAACCAGTAACCTACTTTCTGTCCCTATAGATTTACATGTTCTAGACATTTCATATAAATGGAATCATACAACATGTGGTCTTTTGTGTCTGGCTTCTTTTACTTAATGTGATGTTTTCAAGGCTCATCTATGTTATAGCATACAATACGAGTTATTTTTTAAGTAAAAAATAAGTCAATAAGGGGCACCATGGTGGCTCAGTCCTGGTTAAGCGTCCAACATCCAACTGTGAGGTTCGGGGGTTCAAGGCCACATCAGACTCTGTGCTGACAGCTCGGAGCCTGGAGCCTGCTTCGGATTCTGTGTCTCCCTCTCTCTCTGGCCCCCACCCCCGCTCATGCTGTCTCTCAAAAATAAATAAAAATGTTAAAAATAAAAATAAAAAAAATAAGTCAATACAAGTAAGATTGGACACCAAATGCCTCATTTCCCTACGTAAGCAGGCTTGCTCCAGCTGATTTCAGCTTGTCCCTTGCAGTAGCCTGAAGCTTTTGGCACATTGGCTCTATCTACTCCTGTATAGCAACTGCCGGTTGCTTGAGGACAAAAGCTAGGCTGGAGGTCACATCCTAAGATGTGTTATCCCTCAGTCCGTCAGTCAGAACAGCTCCTGGTTATGTGGGTCCAGCCTCTGCCCATACTGGGCACCACTAACTACTCTGACATCCCAAATGGACAGGGACTTTCAGTGTTGAAATCTGGGCCACAGCCTGCTTGTGGGGCCCAATGACCAAAGGCCTCGTTTTCCAACTGTGACCAGCCTGGGGTTCCAATAAGGTAGCAGGACCTAAACCGGGCATGACTAAGTGAGGAGCAGACCACAGCTTCTGAGCTGAGAACCTTCCTTCTCCCCCCACACTGTGACTAGAGTCTTCCCTGTTGGACTTGAGAATCTAATGCCACGAGACCCAAGTGAGATTGCCTCTCGTTCTTTGAAGAGGGATCTGCGTAGATAGCCCCAAGATGTGCAGCAGCCCCTCTCCATACCCAACGAGCCCCAGCTCTGAGCCTCACCTTCCTGGGTGATCTGTCTGATAGAGCCCTAATCACAATGAATTACATGATGTGTTTGTCAGTTTGTTCTTCCAACCAGTTTGGGAGGACTTTGAAGGCAGAGACCATGTTTTATTTGCTTTATACCCCCAGTGCCTGGTCTACAGAATGTACTTCATCAACGTGTGATCAGTTAGAGAAGGAGGAAGACAGTGTAGGGATAGAGTCTTGTGCCCCAACTGGATTGCAAGCTTCCTGAGAGCCCTGGCTTCACCTCTTCACTGACTCCTTTTCCTTTTCTTTCTCCCACACTAAAATCCAACATGAGCCTGGGCTCAAAGTGGGCATATAGAGGAGTGATGGCTTCATTCCAGATTCAAAACATTTCCACCATAGGACTTCTGGATAATATCTTTATTTAGCTTAAGTAGAAATTTCTTACACATTTCTGGATACTTGGGTTACAATGTTCTCTATTGCACTCAATAAATTGTTCTTAAGCTCTTACGTATGATAAATGAAGGCATGCCAGTACAATGCAGGCTAAAATATAAAACTTCTTGCATATAAACATTTTTTAAAGGCATTTTAATATTGGGCATAGAGACCTGACTCAGGTGCCTGAATCTGGGCACTCCCTCTGTTCTCTGCTCCTCTTAGGCACAAGCCCCCAGCCCCTCCTGGACAGGAACAGGGTCCTTGCGAGGCCAGGATGCAGCCCTGTTCCTGCCTGCAGGGAGAACAGAAGAAGGCATCGCAGTGTCCCAGACCCATGTGGTTAGACTGCTCAGCCTTATTCAATCTGGGAGACCACCTCTGTGCCTAAGCTCCCTCTTCCCTTCACTCTTGGCAGCTCCCAATTGTCAAAGAGATTAGACAGGCCCTGATGTGGCCTGATCTAAATGTTTCTCAAACCAGTCAGTCCCCACAGAAAGCCAGCCAGCCACTGGGTTTAGAGGCTTCTAGAGAATTCCCTCAAGGTCTCCAGGGGCCTGAGGGGCTCCTAACCCTACCAAGCCTCCTGCCTCAAGCACAACTCTGGAAGGCTCCATCTGCTCCTTTTTTGGCCCCTGCTGTGTCCATTGTCTGTGGTCAATATGCAAAGGAGCAAGTCCAGGGTGGGGGGCAGGCATGATCCTTCATGCTTGCCTGCAGCCCAGACAGCAAAACTCAGCCAGACCAATATCTGTGGGTTTCAGGCCAAGGTTTAGACCGCCCCCCCCCCCCAGACCCCAGGTCAGCCCCCTGGCCTGGCTGCCCAGACAGGCCAGGTAGATAGAGTCTAAGCTGCAGGGCTCTCAGACCCCTAAGTGCGCATCCGCACTTGGAAGTGCTCACAGCGGGCATGCTTCATGGTCAGCCCATAAATAGGGGTCATATCCACCTTCGTGCCCTGTGGCACACTGAATTCCACCTGCTGCAGCAGGATGGCCAGGAAGAGAAAGACCTCCAAGCGGGCAATGGTCTCACCGATGCACTTCCTCTTGCCCAAACCAAAGAGAATCACCTTCTCACTCAGTGCCTTGTTGATGGTGCCATCAGGAGTGAGAAATCGTTCTGGTCGGAACTCAGATGGGTCACCCCATAGCTTCCTGTAATCAGAGACAGGCAGCTGAAGTGGTAGCCTGGGGGCTCCGAAGCATCAAGTGGGTTGAACCCCAGCCCCAAAGAGTAGGAGATGGGCAAGTGGCCCAGGGACAGCTTGGGACAGGGCAGGGTTTCCCCTGCCTCCTCTCAACTTACTGGTCATGGTTGATCTGCCACTGGTTCACAAAGACACAACGCTCCTTGGGGATGTAAAAGCCACTCAGACTTGTGTCTTTTGTGGTACTGGGGAGGAAGGAAGCTCAGTCAAGCTCAGGGCTACAAAGAGATCTCCCTGCCCCCCATACATGTCCTTTCCACCAGCCTTGATCAGGTACATGGTCTGGAGGAAGGGCCAGGATCAGAGAGGAGTGGATGCATGGGGCCTCACCTATGGGGGATAGTGAAAGGGACGAAGGAGGTATGTCGGAACATCTCCAGGATGAATGCTTCCATGTAGGGCAGCTGGAGTCTGTCAGAGAGCCGGGGCTGCCGCTCCCTCCCAATCACTGTGTCTGTAGAACATAAAGGACCATGGATGAAGGGGCTGCCTGGAAGAGGCAAAACCCTCTGTCTTGTTAAAGGAAGCCACCGCCTACCCAGCTCCTTCTGGATCTTTTCCTGTACATTGGGGCTCGTCACCAGGTACATGAGGCACCAGGAGATGGCAGTTGTGACTGTGTCAAATCCTGACCAGGGAAAAACAAAGGGGAAAAAAAATCAAGTGCTTGGCAGGTCAGGGCAGTTGGGCACAGGAAATGACAATGGGGTAGCTCATACCAGCTCCGAAGAGGTCCGAGACAACGTTAACAATCTTCTCGTCGGACAGCTGGATATTCGCATTCTCGTCCAGCCTCTTGTCCTGACAGTGCTCAATCAGGCTGTCTGTGATATCCCGAATGTGACCCTGGGTGGGGAAAGCCCACAGATGAACAAGATCCCAAACCCAGAGCTACCTCTCCATCTGGGCCTGGTTCCTCACCATCCCTAGTACCTTTGTTCAAGAGGTGACTTCTGTACTCCTAGGCTGCCATCCCAGCTTCCCACACCTCTTCAAGGCTCCCTCCTGCCCAGAGTACTGGTGGCCCCAACTCAAGGGACACTTGAGACAGAGGTGTCCTCTGGATATGCTCTTTACCCTTCTCTCTCCCATGAGGCCAGGAGATCAACTTTTTAACTCTCCCTGGTCCCCAGAACAACTGGCCTAGGGTTCTGCACAGACTTGCTGTCCAGTAAATATTGCTGTCTGACAGAAGGAAAGAAAGGCTAGCCAAGGAAAAGTTCTAATTCCCCACCAAGGATGGAGTCCACTGTACCACTGGCCTCAAAACCCCAGGGAGGAAGATCCCTGAGAGCCTACCAGACCCCCCCCCCACCGCTGCTCCATTTATCTCTGACCTTCTGGCCCCAACCCTACCTGCTCCCCACCATCCACCCGCCTCTCCCCAGCCTGTACCTTCTCAAAAGTTTTGTAGTGTTCCTTGACCATCTTATGAATGAAGATGGAGAACTTCTCATTCACATCCTTGAAGAAATCCAGGGCAGGGTTGGGTAGGTATCGAAGGATGGGGAAGAAGTCCACAGGGTTCCCAGAGGCAGTGCCATCCCCGAACTCATTACTCAGGTTGACTATGCTAAGCAGCTCTTGGTCATCATGGTCATAGCGCCGGCCAAAACACATGGCGCAGATGACATTGGCCACTGACACCACTACATATCTATAGGGGTCAAAGTGCCCAACTTTTGCCATCAGCTCCTGGAACTTGCCAATGAGGTACTCAGCCTCCTTGCTCACATGGTCTTCCAGGTAGCAGGAGGATGAGGAAGCCGGGTCTGAGGCAATGGAGAAACTCTTCAGGGCGTTCTGGGCCAGGCGCCTGCGGGCGGCCCACACCGGTCCAGAGTCTGGGCTGAAGGACATGCTTTGGCCCTCAGAGATCAGAGTGAAGCTGTAGAGATTGGGCCGCCCCTTGAAATCATCACCCTGACGCACCAGAGCCTGCCGGATGGTGTCCAGGCCGCTGAGCACCAGCACGGGTGTGGAGCCGATGCGGATTTGCAGCACGTCCCCGTAATGCTGGCTCAGCCTTGCCAGCACCAGATGTGGGTTCTTCCCCAAGGTCAGCACATGCCCGAGCAGAGGCCAGCCCCAGGGCCCTGGTGGACTCTTCAGGCCTTTGGGAACCCGAGGCTGCCAGGCCCTGACCACCCAGAACACCAGGCAGAAGACAAAGGAGGCCAGGAGAAGCTCTGTGGCCGAGATGGGGACGGAGAGTCCAAACACAGACAACATCATCAGTGTAGAGATCTCAAGATGGCTGCTGAGAGGTGGGGCGAGAAGAAAAGATGAAGATATCAGAAGGGGGGATGTGAGGAACCAGCATCTGAAAGTGTCAGCATGCTAGTCAAAGACAGGGGAAATCTTCCTACCCAGAACAGCCAACTGGATATGAAGGAAAGGAGGAGAGGAGAGAAGCTGTTTGTTGAGCTGCCACTGTGTGCCAAGAATTTCACTGCCATTCATTCAGTCCTGGCCACCGCCTATAAGGTAGACCACAGTGAGGCTCAGAGAAGGTAAGTAACTTGTACAAGGTCACACCGTCAGGAAGTGTTGGATCCACACTCCCAAGTGCCCAATTTCAGAATCCCGCTGCACCAATCTGAATGGGTTTTCCAAACATCAGTCTGTGATTCCCATATGGCACCTGTACTGTTATTTATTTTGTGCTTTTCTAAGACCAACTGAAGAAAAACAATTTTTATTAGTTGGCTCCATGCCCAGCATGGAGCCCAACACTGGGCTCAAACTCACGACTGTGAGATCGAGACCCTGAGGTCAAGACCTAAGGTGACATCAAGAGTCAGATGCTTAACTGACTGAGCCACCCAGACACCCTGCTAAAATCAACTTTAAATCTACCCACTGAGCATGATTCCACATACAGACATCTGCGTGAAAGAACAGGTTTGATTTTTCCCCCTCATTAAGCGGATAATCAATATACGTCACCCCCAATCCCCTTGAATACTACCCACCACACTTGGGGAAACACTGCCATCAGGAGAGCTAGAGATCGTGGGCTTCTTTTGCCTAATTTCACATTTGGGGAAATTGACCTCCAGAGGGGTCATTGACTTGATTAAAGTCACCCAGCACTCACCGACAGAGCCAGGACTCAGACTTCTTATGGAAAGTTCCCTGGGAAGTTTTCAGCTCCTATCACAGAAACCTCCCTTTGAAGAGTGGCCAGATTAATCAATGAAAAGGTGTTTTTGTTTTGTTTTGTTTCATTTTGTTTTGTTTTGTTTTGTTTTGTTTTTCAGAACCCTCAGTTTTTTTTACTGCTCACTCCCGGGGTCTAGGGAATCCTGCCAGACCAGACCTTGGGAGGAGAGAAGGGAGTGGAAGACCACTGCCTAAGCCACACTACCAAGCCTCAGCTCTCTGAGTTCAACTGACTCATAGTTTAAAAGCAGTTGGAGACAAGCTACATTGAGGTTCCTGGTCACAGAGGTCCAGGCCAGGGTTTTTGTTGGGCTCAGTTCTCAATAAATGAGTAGTCTCAGCCTCCCCCACTTACCAATCACTAGAGAGCAGAGAATAAAATGGAAAGCCCCCACCAGATAAGGGCTGCAAGAAAATGCTAGACTGGAATAAGGGACATTAGGAATCAATCTAGATTTAACAGAGGTGGAGATAATACTTTCTCTCTAGGCTTGTTCTAGAAAGGGTGCGCAAATTCATGGAGGAGTATCCTCAAGATATTGGCCTCTGACTGGGGTAACTGCCAGGTGCCCTGGACTGGCGATGAGGAGACTGAGTATTCCAGGTTCCATGGCATGGCCTTGGACTTGTCATTTTGTCTTTCTGGGCTCCAGTTATGTCACCTGAGAGAGGGGGTAGGATATGATCTCCGGTTCAGGGTGCCCAGCTAGATCCGAGAGAAAGAAAACCCACATCTGACCTGCGGAACCTCACGGTCTGACTAGTGAGGTTTCCCCACAGGAGAACTACCCAGGATGGGAAGATTGTCTGGCTCCTACCTTACCCATATAGCCATCTCTCTAGGGCAGCCCCCTGGAGAAGCTGGATCTCAAAGCACACTCAAGCCCTGACTCTGAGTGAACTAGAGACGAGCCTTGGTGTGCCACAGTGTTCCCTTCTGCTCACCAAGTGCCCCAAGGACCTCTAGCCTTAGTGAGATGGTAAGAGGCCAAGAGAGATGTGATTGGTGAGTTTTCAGGGACTGATAGTCCAGCTCTCTACAGCTAGCAGTCTTTCACACTGATTGCCCCTGCCCAGTACAAGCCAGAGAAGGCAGTCAATGAGATAGGGAAGGCCCGGGGCAGTGCCCGGGACTCCTATTCAGATCTGCATCTTTTGTACTGGCCAGCACATCTTGGCTCTAACAAGCCATGCCTTGGGAGGGTAGAGACAGCCAGGCGTAGCCTACAGACAAGGCAAGGTACAGCTGGTAAGAACCCAACCTTCCCCTCCATCCACTCTGACCACCCATGAAGAAGCCCTCTCATCACACTGCCTGACAAAAGGGCTGCACATGATCCGAGCATTTCACAGTTGTGTCCGTATCCCAGCCTCCCAGGTGACCCTAATGGGGAAGCCCCAGGGCCTTCAGGGAGTCAGTGGGAATGGAGCTGGAGACTAAATCCTGGAGACCTTGGAGGGGGGCCATCTAATATCTAGAATTCTGGCACCAGCTGTGGGACCTTGGGCAATGCCTGCCCTTCCCCCTGGCCTCAGTTTTCCCACTACGGAGCTGGAGAGCCTGGTCACCAAGGATCCTCTTAGCCTCCTTTTCTTGAGGTGCTAGACCGGTGGCCACCTAGGAAAACCTGGAGGCATCAAAATTTTCTTTTTGTTGGGAAAGGGAAAGCCATAAGCTCCCAGCACTCACCTGTGGCTGTGAGGAGTACTGAACTCAGCTGAGATACGTGGTCTCTTAAGCCAGGACCCCAAAGAAGATCAGGGGAGACTCCTAGACCTGTCACCTTCAGGATGAGGGTGAAGTCACTTCGACCTTTATAAAACAGCTTGCACGCTTGGCCACGCCCTCTGGAGCTCGGACAGAGGAAGGGGCGGGCTGAGGGGGGGGGGAGTGGTCTCTCTAGGATGGAGGGAAAGGAGGGAGGGAAAGGGAAGGAAAGGGGGATGGTAAGTGGGGGAGAAGACAGGATTGGGGGAACTCAGAGGGACTGGTAAGAACCCACTATGGGCACTCCTCATCCTAGTGCCAGCACATAAAGGGGTGAGGGCTGGGGACACCTGGGACACCAGTTCCAAGGTACCCCATGGACAGCACAGAGCCCCGCTGAGGTGGGAATTTGAAGGAGAAGTCCCAGGACACCCCGAAGACACGGTATTGGGAGACCTCCATCCCCGGGCGCGGGGACCCCTCACCCTAATTTTTGCATGCACTGGAACTTGCAAGTGCTCGCAAGTGCCTCCCCTCGCTACTAGTTGACAGGAGCCCGGCAGGCGGGGCCAGGCTGCCGTGTGATGACCTCTTTCCCCCGGGTTACTGAGTCCGGGCTCGGGCTCGCGTGAGAAGCGCGGCGACCCCAGCCTCGAGGTTACCGGGGCCGGAAGGCCAGAGGCGCCGATGGGCTGGCTCCGTTCGCCAAGAGCCCCCAGAGCCCGGGCGACTAGTTGAACTCTGAGCTCCCGGACAGACCGGCAGGAATGCATGGAAACCTGCGGTGTCAGTCTCGCTGAGGGCTCACTGGCTCTCACCAGCTCTAGGGCCACTTTGGAATACTGTAAACCAGAGGTACCTCCAGCCGGGACCCACCCGCCCTCGAGGTTCCCTCTTGACTCCGGGGTCGCTAGCATGTTGGCGGGGCGGAGAAATCGGGAGGCGACTGGGGCTGCGCGGCTAGCTCCCGATGGCCGAGGAAAGGAGGACCCTCGGGCCGGGCAGGGGAGGGGGCCCAGGGACCGAGGAGCCGGGCGCCAGGCGCAGATGCCTCCCCAGGCTAGCGTGCACGTGTCTGGTACATCCCTCCAGGGGGCAGAGGTCACGCGGCCCATCCCTGCCCCACCTGGCCGGGGGCACGATGCCCGGGAGTTGCGTGAGAAGGGCTCGGAGACCTGCGCAACCACCCAACAGCCCAATTCCCAAGCTCGGGTACCGGCAAAGTCACGCGAAGGGGGCGGGGAGTCGAGGGCGGGGCTCTTAAAGAGCCAGTCCCTAGCGAGCTTGGAGGTGAGGGTGGAGCGGGAGTAGCCGCGAAGCCTCGGGTGCACGACCGGATTGGGGGGCGGGTGCGGTGCAAAGGGCCCAGGTTTGCGTGCGGAGCTGGGCTTTTGCCTCCAATCAGGCGCCTGCGTGTGTCCGTATTTGTGGCCCACGCCTGGGGGCAGACACGCAGACCCAACGCCTGGCTGGCTGCCTCGAACGCTGTCCTCGCCCTTGCCAAGCCTCCCTCCATAGAATGTGCAGGGAGAAAAAGTTGTATTTGCGTGTCTAGCTCAACCTGTCCCAAACTAATCACGTCACCCGCCCTCCCCGTCGTGCTCCCGAACCCAGCAAATGGCACCGCCATCCCCTGGCCCAACCAAAACCAGAGCCTCCTCCCCTCTGAGGTTCCATCACCTTGCGCTCTACTCACGCACGCATTGGACAAATATTTACCAGACCCCTACTATGTGGCGGGCGCTGTTTTGGATGCTGGCGACTGATATAAAAGTGAACAGAACTGACACCGCTCCTGCTCACATGGAACTTATGTTGGTGGCCCCCGGAGTGGGGTGGGGTCGGTAATGCACAAAGAATGTCAGAGGGTGAAAAGTAAGAGAAGGGGTAGGAATCACGTTGGGGGAAATTGCCATTCAAAATAGGGTGGTCAGGGGCGCCTGGCTGGCTCAGTTGGTGGAGCATGCGACATTTGATCTCGGGGGTTGAGAGTTCAAGCCCCATGTTTGGCGTGGAACCCACTTTAAGAAAAATAGGGTGATCAGAGAAGGCCTCACTGAGAGAATGACACTGAGCAGAGGCAGGTGTGTGGAATCAAGACTCAAGACGCACCGGTATCTGGAAGCAGAGTGCACGGGGCTGGGGAAACAGCAAGTTCAAAGGACCCTAACGGTGGTCTTTGGGAGGGAGCAGTACCAGGGGCACTAGAAACACCTCCTCCGTGTGAGATGGACACATTGTGGGGTCTGAGACAAGGAAGATCGCTCTGGCTACTGTACTGAGAATAGATTACGTGGAGGACACACTTCTCCACCTCAACATCTGTCCAGCCCTGCTGTGTGTCTTTGGCCAGGACCCCAGCATTGCTCCCTATTGTTAAAATGGCCTCCAAACCTGGTTCCCACTTGCCTGTGGCTCCCTCCGATTCCTTCTCTAGCCTGTTGGATCCAGAATGGTCTTTCCAAAAATGGAAAATCTCATTCTGTCACAACCACGCCCCTTCAGTAGCCCCCATCTGAACAAACCCCAGAATCTTTAGCAGAACCTACCTGGCCTGACCACCTCTACTTCTAATCTCCCCTATTTGAAATCTCAGCTAAAACATCACTTTCTTTGGGAAGCCCCTACCCCACCCCAAATCCTCCCCACAGCTAGTTTGGGGTCTCCTGATCTGTGCTTCCAACACTCCCCCTCCCCCATGGTGATTCTCAGAACACTTGACCCCTGCTAGGACCCCAACCCAACTCGTCATTCCTGCCTCCATGTCCTAACACAAGACAAACACCAACCTGGGAGAAACAGATTGCTAAGTCAAGGCCTTGCAAGATATTAATAATTGGTAAAGGAGTTAGATCCACTGGGTGATATTTTTTTAAATTTTTTTCCAACGTTTATTTATTTTTGAGAGACAGAGAGAGACAAAGCATGAGGAGGGGAGGGGCAGAGAGAGGGGGAGACACAGAATCCGAAGCAGGCTCCAGGCTCTGAGCTGTCAGCACAGAGCCCGATGCAGGGCTGGAACCCACAAACCACGAGATCATGACCTGGGCCGAAGTCAGACACTTAACTGACTGAGCCACCCAGGCATCCCTACCTGGGTGATATTGAGCCCTAATGCTATAATAGTGGAATTTAAGCAAAAGGACAGGCAGGAGACAAGGGAGGTATGGGTGTCCATTCTACCTAGCATCCTTCCATTCATTCCACCTCTGTACCGCTGGCTCAGCCTGAGGAGCTTCATGGCACCCAGTAAAGGTCTGTCCTTTAATCTCAGTTGGAGCTGGAGCAACAGAGAGTGGAAAGAACCCATGTGGAAACTGTGACAAGGGAGCAAAGAGCAAGGCACCCCCAGATCCCTATCCTGCTCTGCAACCCAGTCTCTCCCTTTGGCTTCCCAGAATCCCCACCAATGCCCTAGCTCTAGAAAATCATGGCAGCCTGCTCATCAGGGATGGAGACTGTCTGCTGGGGCTCCTGACCAGGGAGCCAGCAAACTCCTCTTGGTAGAAGATGCTTTGCTCACATTCTCTAAGGGGCTCTTGACCCCAGATAAATTCATTAGCTAATTAAGCCAATTTCTTTCCCACTTCTCAGGCACTTTGAGCTGGAGAGACTGACACCAGAACGAAGGCCCAAGGACATGTGGCAAATCAGAGTCCAGAACTCTGGCCTCTTCCTTTCTGGCCAGGGCTCTACCCACCATGATTTATTATCCCAGATTACCAGCAAAGCCTCAGGGGTCCAAAGGTGGACAGGCTCAGCCCCTGGATCAGGGGCCCCCATTTCCCCATACTCCTGGACAAGAGTCTGGAGCACTGGGGTGACAGGAGGCATTGCACTTCTCATCAGCAAGCCCTGTCTCAGTGAATAGCCCACAAGACAAAGGGGCCTCCAAATCACCAGGCAGAGAAAGAGGGAGGCAAGGCAGGTGGTTAGAGAGCCTTGGCATGGAGCTGAACAGCCCATCCTGGGTCAAAGTTTACATGCCTTTGCGTGAGAAGATCTTTGGCTAGGATTCCCTAGCAATCGATTGGTCTGATACCAGGAACATGGGGGCAGGGGGGGCAGTGAGGAGGGGGAAAGGGCTCTGGGCTGAGGGTCTTGGTCCAGCCAAGAGTGTTTGGTCAGCACTGCTGAAGGCAGTGTAGTAGGGGGATGGGACAGCAAGACTCACAAGAAACCCCTACCCCACGGTGGAGACGGGGTTGATGCCCCAAACATAGCCTGTGCGGAATCTGGAAGGGCTCCGGGAGCTGAGAAAAAGTTGAGACCCTGGGGTGGGGGGCAGGTAAGGGGACTCTGCTGGAGGGTAGAGTAAGAAGAGTAGAGGAGGGGTATTCCTGGCCTGCGGAGGGGACATAGCACCAACGAGGCACAGTAGCGGGAGGTTGGGGTGAGGCTGTGGAACAAGAGTAGGGTGTGAGTGGATGTGGAGCACCGGGACTTGCCTCCCAGTGTGTCTTCGCCCTCGACCACACTGAGCTCTGAACCCTAAGCACCTTCACCTCTCCTACCTGTGCCCCGACAGCCAGACAGACTTGGTTTGCAGGATCCAGGTCTCAGATGGGGCAGTGCCCCCTGGCTCCCTGGCCCTTGGCTACTCTAGTTTGGGTGACAACACTTTCCCACAAAACCTATTGAACTGGTATGACTATTAAAAGTGCCCTCTCTCACTCTCCTCTCAGAGACTCGTGGCTTGGACCATACTCATATGATTACCCCAGTGTTAGCGGATATCTGAGGGGTTTTGTGTGCCCAGCGTCCATTCTCTCTTCTTCTGGAAGTACCACTTTGATTGTCCCTTGAGGACTACCTCACTTCTATTCTTAGCCAGTAGGTTTGGCCATCAGTCTGGCACATGACTGAGGCCAGTGAGAGCGTTACAGATGTTTTTATGAAATTGCTGGAAAAGAGAAGTTCTCTTTCTGCCAGGGGTGGCCAAGCTAGTTAGAAAATAAGTCTGGGGCTACCAGTGGTCATGTTTAAAGAAGGCCTACTTTAGAATGACGTCCATTCAGGGGAAAGCAAAGCTGAGAGATGAGGAGAGATGGCCCAGGTCAGGCATCCTACCATATGCTCCCTTCACTTCTGTCCAGGGCCAGCATCTGGGCAAGGCCACACTGCTGGCCACAGGGCCGCGATCACCAGAAGTCCTCACTTTCTTTCAGTTCCAAAGCCTCCTGGCTCCTCTCAACGGGGCCACAACCAGGCCCCCCCAATAATCAGCAGAAAGCAGCCTCTGTGGGGGCCCTCCGCAGAGATAGACCTCTGCAGGATCGGGACAAGAGATCTCCATGTTTTGATAGATGGGGAAAGGCTGGGAAGGTACGGACCCTGCGACACTGCACAGAGAAGGCTGGGGGTGGGGAAGGTGCCCAGGGGTTCTGGGCTAACTCTGGAGGGCAGTGGAGATGAAGGCAGCCCTTCTTTTCGCCTTTTTCTCTTCTTCCTTCAATGGCATCTGATATGATTAATTTAGATCCATATTACATAGCAGAGCTTGACTAATTCTACTCAGCTTGGCAGTTGCCTTTACTGCTACGGGATGTTTGCCAAGCCAGTGCATTGTGAAAACAGCCTTGCAGGGAAATGTTTGACTAGCTAAAGGGCATGTTCAGCACACTCAGGGAAATGCTCTGATCTCCCGTTAGAGATGCCCTTTGAATAAACACAGAGGTTTGCTGAGAGCTAACGTTCTTGTCCTCTTATCAAAGCAAGGCCTCTGCTTTGTCAGCCAGATGTTCCTGGATGACCTCCCACTGTCTCTGCCAAGGAGGAGGTCTCATTCAGACCTATGGGGCACAGCCCGGCTGCACCGCTAGCCAGTGACAGGCCACTCAACCAACTTAGCAACCCTTTCCCAACTGCCCCGCCTCTTGTAGGCGCCCAGTAGCCACTCTTCCCACCTTGAGTTTTCCTCCTTTCTCACACCGCCCCCAGCCCCAGTTTTGTGCAAGTACCCTTCCTCTTCCTTTCCAGAGCTATGTGCCTCTGGAGGAGGCTGACCCTAGCCCCCCAGCCGCGGGTACTGTGTCCTGGCTGCTTTGAACCACTCCTTGTGGCTCCAGTTGCCTTGCTGGTGATTGGATTAAACACAGATCTGTGCTATGATTCTGGCTAATGAGATCTGGAGAAATCTGGTAAATTCTAGGACTCCATCTGGTGAAGGAAGACTGGTTAACGATAACAACGCATCTTCAATAAAACCTTCAGAAAGAAAGGAAAATGTTTTGTGGACCATTTGTGTTGTCTCGTGTATGAAACAAGGTCCAGTAGAGGTGGCTGTCAAGCTGTGGCCTACTGTAGCGACTTTGCTAGGCTGTGTGAGAAAAAACACCCCAGCCTCACTCTCTTGCCACCCTCCCATCTCAGGCCAGCGCCTCCCATTGACTGAACCCAACAAGGAGCCAGAGGATGGTGGTGGGAGGAGGGCACTGATATAGTCTGCAGTGGTTAACCTCTCCGTGCACAGAGCAAGGGGGTGGGGGTGGGTCTGGAGGACAAAGAGGAGTTTCAGTGAGTCTGCGATGATCTCATTCCTCTGTTTGCCTGCTTGTTGTCAGTCTCCTCTGTGAAGGCAGGGGGCCTGTCTTCTTCACTGCTGTACATTTTCTCCCAGAACAGGAGCCGGCAGCATGATCTATGCTCAATGAATATGGCCGAACATCCGCTAATGACAGGCACTGTACTAAAAACTGAGTTGTCCGGTCTAGAAAGGAAGAATGAAACCAAGCAATGTGACACCGGGGTATTAGTGCCATGGAGAGCTTGGCCCAAAAGAGGAGGATCCAAACCAGAGTAAGGGGTCAGGCTGGCCCAGAGGAGGTGGGGCTGGAGCTAAGGTTTGGAGGATTTGCTCTACTGGAGAGATGAGAATCCTTCGTCATTAACGCATCACAATATTGTAATGTAAGTAAGCATTTCTAACCTGGAAGCAATGCTTTTCCTGGAGGGTGTTTGTTGGATGGGGAAGAAGTGGTTGGAAGAGGATAGGGTGTTCCAGGCAGAGGGAAGAGCATGTGTGAAAGCACAGAGGCAGACAACAAGAAGGATAAATGGTCCCTCTGACTGGTGGGAAAGACGCCTAAGAAGGAGGGGACGGTGGGAAGTGAGGAGAGGAGTGAGCAGAAAATGGCTCACATGCTGAACTGAGTTTGAAATTTGTTTCAAATGTCTTAAGAAATTACTAAAAGCTTTGGGGGCACCTGGCCGGCTCAGTCTGTGGAACATGCAGCTCTGGATCTCCGGGTCGTGAGTGTGAGCCCCATGTTGGGTGGAGAGATTACTAAAGAAAAAATTGAATAGAGATGTGACACGCTCAGACCTGCAATTCAACAAGTTCACTTGGGTGGTGGTATGGAGCTCAGACTGGAGGGATGAGTCGAGGAGGGAGCCAAGAAGGGTGCTGGCCAATACAGCAACGCTGAGCCATATGCGGCTACTTCCATTTAGAATTAAATGGAATTTAAAAAATAAATAAATTAAATTAAATTAAATTAAATTAAATGGAATTTTAAAATAAATCAATTTAATTTAATGAAATTAAAAAATTAAATTAAATTAAATGGAATTAAAATTCAGTATGTTAGGGGTGCTGGGTGGCTTAGTCAGTTGAGCGTCAGACTCTTGATTTTGGTTCAGGTCATGATCTCACTGTTCGTGAGACTGAACCTCTCATCAGACTCTACAGTAACAGCACTGACAGTGCAGAGCCTGTTTGGGATTCTCCCTCTCTCTCTCTGCCCCTCCCCTGCTTGCATTCTCTCTCTCTCTCTCTCTCTCTCTCTCTCTCTCTCTCTCTCTCAAAAATAAATAAATAAACACTTAATAAAAAAATAAAATTCAGTATCTCAGTTGCACTAACCACATTTCAAGTGCTTGATAGCAGCATGTGGCTCGTGGCTACCCTATCGGATAGCACAGACACGGAACATTCTACCACCACAGAAAGTTCTGTTGGACAGCACTGGCTTAGAGACAGTGAGATCAAGTAGGAGATTCCTGCAAAAGCGAGGGCAGGAAGTGGTGTGGACAGCCTTCTGCAGACAGTGCCACAGTAACAGAGAAAAGGAGCAAGGCTTAAGAGGTATTTAGGCAGTAGGATCTTGAGAATCCAGCTGGTGGTGAAGGATTCCTGAGTTTCTGGCTGGGCTGATGATCCAGAGGGAAAGTGTGTGGGCAGGGAGGTGACATGATTCATGTGGGCATGATAAGGGTGCTGTGGGAGGGGGCCCCTGGATGGACCCATGCAGCAGGCGATTGGATGTCCAGAACTGAAGCTCCAGATCCATATCTCATAGATCGTGAGACCCCTTCCCTAGATTTCATTATCCACCTGTGTCCAGCAAGGTCTCCTTCTCTGCCAGGTCTGGGCGTAGAGATGAATGGGACTCAGCCCCTGCCTTCAAGGGGCCCACAATCTCTGCTGGAGTTTGGGTGAGATGGCGGGTCAGCCAAAAACTACAGCTCCTTGTGGCCAGAGCCGTGGCAGAAGTGAGAATGGGATGATGAGAGGCACAGAGAAGGACTCATCCCACAAGGAGCAGAAAAGGGGCTGCCAATTGCTGAGTCCTGACCACCATCCAGGCTGATGACTGTGCACTGAACAAATTTGTTGAGTGATGGAGGAGCGCCCTTCACCCTTCCCCTCACCTTAACCTTAGCCACACTCTGCACTTTCCTGGAATCCTTTCATCAGGATAGGACTGCTGTGAAGCTAAAACAGAGACGGCCAACATTAAGTATGCAGCACAGAGCCTGGGCCATAGTAGGTGCTCAGCAAATTTTAACTGTCAGGATTATTACTTGAAATTTCCATAAAACTGATGCAGGAAATGCCCAAAGCAGAGTGTTCACAAAGCTCTCGTGCAGGTTAGCACTCTTACTTGTGAACACTAATGGATTCAACAAATCTTGTTCTGAATACATGTTGTGTGCCAGTTTTGGTGCTGGAAACTAGAGGTAAGGAGAAAAGCAGAGGCTACCTCGACCCTTAAGCTCACAGTCCAAAGGGGAGACAGCATGAAGGGAGCTGTCGAGGAGGGCAGTGTGAGGCCTGGGGGAACTCAGAGGAGCAGTGTGGTGACAGCTCAGCAGGGTATAGAATGATGAGCAGGAACTGGCCAGAGAACATGGGGTAGCTGTGAGTTTCAAGCAAAGGGATCAACATATGGAGAAAGACAATGGAGGTGGGCTGGGGGACGCTGGGGGCTCACGGCAGCAAACGGAGCCATCCATAGAGGTGAGCAACAGCTGCCTCTGAAGCCTTTGGGTGCTAAGCAAAGGAGTCTGGTTTTTATCCTGAAATCTGAGAAACATCGAGGGATTTTAAAAAGGGAAGTAGTCAATACGCTCTCCAGAATGGACAAAATGAAAAATGTGAACAGTAGTCCATGGTGGTGTGTGCATGAGAAGCATGCACCCTCACACACAGCTGGTGGACGTACCTATTGGTTCAAGTACTTTGGAAAATTGTTTGGTAGAATCCACTAGCACGGAACCTATGCCTAGCCTACGATGTAGCATGTCCTCTTATGGCTTTATACGTAGCAAAAATACATACAGAAATATGTGTAAGAACGCTCTCAACATTCAGGCTCATCATAGCCCGAGATGGAAAACAACCCAAACATCAATCAGCAGTTGAATGGATAAATAAATTGCATGTTCATGTTATAATGGAACAGCATACAGCAAGGGGAACGAACTACAGCCACATCCAACTTGTGAATAAATCTCATAAATGAATGGAAAGGGACGAAGGTAGATACAAAGGAGTACGCACTGACTGCTCAGTTAGACACTTAAAAGTGATTGGAATGAGTTTTATGATTTTTTATTTTATATTTTACCATAATAGAAAAAGTAAAAACAAATTCATATAACCATACAATTCATAGAGCAGAGGGCACTCTAGTGTAAACAATGGACTTTAGTTAATACTGATGTAGCAGTATTCATTCACCAGTTGTAACAAATCATGCTAATGGGAGGTGTTGATCATAGGGGAAAGGGTGAGTGGAGGTAGGAGGGTATATGGCAGTTTTCTCTACTTTCCACTCAATTTTTCTATAAAGTTAGACTATTATAAAAAATAAAATCTACTGGGGGCTCAGTCAGTTAAGAGTCAGACTCTTGATTTTGGCTCAAGTCACGATCCCAAGGTTGGGGGATCGAGCCCCACATTGGGCTCCATACTGAACATGGATCCTGCTTGGGATTCTCTCTCTCTCTCTCTCTCTCTCTCTCTCTCTCTCTCTCGTCTCTCTCTTTCTCTCTCTCCTCTGCCCCTCTCCCTTTCTCTAAAAAAAATCTATTAACTAAAAATATTACAGGACAGGGGCACCTGGGTGGCTCGATCAGTTAAGCATCCGACTCAGGTCATGATCTCGAGGTTCATGCGTGCTGACAGCTCAGAACCTAGAGCCTGCTTCAGATTCTGTGTCTCCCTCTCTCTCTGCCCCTCTCCCACTCACATTCTGTCTCTGTCTCAAAAATAAAATAAACATTTAAAAACATTTTTTAAATATTCCATGACAAAAAAAAAAAAAGAGTAGACACAGCATAATTTCATTTATATAAAGAACAAACACAGGGGCACCTGGGTGGCTCATTTGGTTAAGTGTCCAACTTCAGCTCAGGTCATGATCTCACAGTTTGTGGGTTCAAGCCCCACGACAGGTTCTGTGCTGACAGCTCAGAGCCTGGAGCCTATTTCAGATTCTGTGTCTCCTTCTCTCTCTGCCCCTCCGCCAGTCGTGCTCTGTCTCTGTCTCAAAAATAAACATTAAAAATTTTTTTAAAAAAGAACAAACACAGACAAGACTAACCTGCAGTCTTAGAAGTTGGGGTGATGGCTTCCCTCGGGGTAGGAGCACAAGGGGGTTTCTAGGTGCTGGTAACGTTCTGTTTCTTGATTTGAGGGCTGGTTACATGGCTTTGTTAAATCCGTAAAAATTCATCAAGCTGTACACAATATCTACACTTTCAGTGTGGATCTTATAATTAATTAAAATTTCTAAGATTTTTATTAAAAATAAGATAGCCTGTTGCATAGAAGTTCAAGTGTTTTATGTAGATACTCCATCCTCAAGGTTGAGGGGGGAGCAGAACTCTCCACTCTGTAGGTGTGGGCTGCTCACAGGGACTTCTTTCCAAAGAGCACAGTACAGATGGGGGGGAGGGGGGAGTGAATCACCATGGAAAAACTTGACAAACTCCACTTCAACCGGCTGATCAAAGTCAACATCAACCATCCTGAGCCAAGCTGACAATATGTAGCCTTGACATGATGTGACAAAGATGGCACTTCTCTTCTGTGGTCTTCTACAAATAACCCATAATCCCGGCATCAAACAGATTCCAACACTGGGCATCCTGTGGAATAACAGACCAGTACTCCTGAGAACTGTCAAGGCCATCAAAAAAGATACTCTGAGAAACGTCACAACCTAGGGGAGCTTAACGATGACTCAGTGTAATATGGGGTCTTCCTTGATGGGATAGTGGAACAGAAGGAGACATCAGGCAAAAACTAAGGAGATCTGAATAAAGTATGACTTTTTAATTAAAGAATTAGAGTGAGAGAGATGGAGAGGGAAATAAAGGTAGAGGGGGTGAGGAAGGAAGGAAGGAAGGAAGGAAGGAAGGAAGGAAGGAAGGAAGGAAGGGAGGGAGGGAGGGAGGAAGGAAGGAAGGAAGAAAGAAGGAAGGAAAGAAGAAGGAAGGACAGGAGGGAAGGAGGAGAGACACCCACAGAAAGAAAGAGAGAAATATTTAATTTTCTGTAAAACTTAGCCTAACCTCAAACTTTAATCTTTCTTTTTAATGTTTATTTATTTTTGAGAGAAAGCATGGGGAAGAGCAGAGAGAGAGGGAGACTAGAGGATCCGAAGAGGGCTCTGCGCTGACAGCAGAGAGCCCAATGCAGAACTCGAACTCACAATCCTTGATATCAGGACCTGAGCCAAAGTCGGACACTCAACCGACTGAGCCATCCAGGTGCCCCAAACCTTGATCTTTTTATTGCGCAAGCTGAACCCAGTAGAGATACAGACAGAAAACAGCTTTCCTTTCTCTCAGCCATGGATCTTCAAACCCTCTCTGCAGTTGTATCAGACTTCTTGACCTTGGCCCAGCTTGACCACACAGCTTTCCCCAGTTCAATCTAAATCAAAATTTGCTACGGGGCGCCTGGGTGGCTCAGTCAGTTAAGCGTCCGATTTCGGCCTGGGTCATGATCTCACGGTTTGTGGGTTTGGGCCCTGCATTGGACTCAGAGCCTGGAGCTTGCTTCGGATTCTGTGTCTCCCTCTCTCTGCCTCTCCCCTGCTCATGCTGTCTATCTCTCTCAAGGAATGAATAAACATTAAAAAAAAATTTAAATCAAAATTTGCTTCTCACGTCCAATTTAGGGTGTGTTCCCAGCCTCTTGGGGACCTGGCCAGACCCCATGAGAAGGAGAGAGTTTTGCTCTGTTTCTGTACTCCTTCCTTCCCCTGCCCTGCTCTTTACTGGCCTCTCCACCAGGGAGGGCAAAGAGGGAAGGTACTGGAAGAGAAGCCAATCTCTTTTTATTTGCTGGGTGCTATTTATCTTCTCTCTTGGCTAAAGACGCCCTTATGTGTAGCAGATACTCCACTGCCAGCTTTGCATCGGGTGCCTTAGAGTCCCAACTGTCCTCCATATCATAGAGTCCCTAAGTAGTGCATGGACTCTCTGGCTGACCTCTTGCCCGCCCCCAGCTCACTCTCACAGGGTACATTTGCAGCCTGTGGCTGCTGAGGTCCCCTCCCTTCCGCAGTGAGGTCCCATGATGCAGCTTATGTCTAATCCCTTCAGGATGTCTACCCAGCCCTCAGGAGACTCATATCCTGGTACTGCACCCCACTCTGGCCATGCAGACTGCCCTATGCTGCCCCCACCATCACAGCTGCTCCCCCAAATCCAGGGACACGTTTCCAGCAGGTGTATAACATGTTGGTCCGGAGTACAGTCTTCTGAAGGTTTGGGTCTCAGCTCTAATACACTCCTCTGGAACCTAGAGCAAATTACACAACTTGTCTGTGCCTCTCTTACTCCATTGTAATACGAGAACAGTATTAATTTCGATTCCATGGGATGAGTGAGAATGTTTTTTGTTCATAGGTGAAAAGCTCTTAGAACAACTGAGTCCATAACTATCAAGCTCTATAAAGTATGTGATAAATATGCAAATGGCACAGTCCTCCTCACCACTGTCCAACCCACCTGGACTCTTGGCCCAAGAAGGAGACGCCATTCTCCCCTCCTTTTTTTTTAAAGTTTATTTATTTTGGGGCGCCTGGGTGGCGCAGTCGGTTGAGCGTCCGACTTCAGCCAGGTCAGGATCTCGCGGTCCGTGAGTTCGAGCCCCGCGTCGGGCTCTGGGCTGATGGCTCAGAGCCTGGAGCCTGTTTCCGATTCTGTGTCTCCCTCTCTCTCTGCCCCTCCCCCGTTCATGCTCTGTCTCTCTCTGTCCCAAAAATAAATAAACTTTGAAAAAAAATTTTTTAAAGTTTATTTATTTTGAGGTGGGGAGGAGCAGAGAGAGAATCCCAAGCAGGCTCTGAACCATCAGCACAGAGTCGGACGCGGGGGCTCGAAACCACAGTGAGATCACCACCTGAGCCGAAATCAAGAGTCAAACACTCAACCCACTGAGCCACCCAGGGACCCCAACAGGTATCCAACTGTCAAACCTTGGGTCCTCTGGACCCTCCTCACTTAGCGCTCTGAGATGGAGAGTTCCTCCTGCCTTCCCCAGGGAAGGAGAGCGAATCACGATGGAAATCCTCACCAAGCAACAGCCCTCTTGCTACCTTAAAGCTCCTTGATAGTCAGTGAACACCCACATACCTTCCCCTAGGACCTTGGATAGCTAACATTTGCCATATCTGCTGTCTCTCCTCTCTATATGCATACACCCAGAGACATACATTTTTCCCCATTTTCTTTTTAATGTTTATTTCTTTATTTTGAGAGAGATACTGCATAAACAGGGGAGGGGCAGAGAGACGATCCCAAGCAGACTCCTTGATGTGAACACAGAGCTCAAGGTGGGGTTCAGTCCCACAAACCGTGTGAGATCATGACCTAAGCCAAAATCAAGAGTTGGAAGCTTAACCGACTGAGCCACCCAGAGGCCCCTTAGACATTTTTTAACAGAATTATTTAAAAGTTGAAAAAATCAGGGGCGCCTGGATGGTTCAGTTGGTTAAGTGTCCAACTTGACCTTAGGTCATGGTCTCAAGGTTTGTGAATTTGAGTGCCACATCGGGCTCTGTGCTGACAGCTCGAGGCCTGGAGCCTGCTTCGGATTCTGTGTCTCCTTCTCTCTCTGCCCCTCCCCGACTTGTGCTCTGTCTCTCTATATCAAAAATAAATGTAAAAAAAAAAATGTTTTAAGTTGCAAAAATCATGACACTTCACCCCCAAACACCATAACATTAATCTCCTAAGAAAATTTCCTACAATACCCTGCCACATAACCACGATGCTACATTCACACCTAAGAAAATTAACATTAATTCCTTAATATCTTCTAATCTCCAATCTATGTTCATGTGCCTCCAGTTGTCCCAAAAATGTCTTCTGTAGCTTTAAAAAATTTTTTCTTGGAGCGCCTGGGTAGCTCAGACGGTTGAGTGTCTGACTCTTGATTTCTGCTTGGGTCATGATCCCAGGGTCATGGGATCGAGCCCCCCATCAGGCTTTGCACTGGGCGTGGAGCCGGAACGTGGAGCCTGTTTGGATTCTCTCTCTCTCTCTTTCCCTCTGCCCCTCTTCCCAACTCACACACTCTCTGTAAAATTTTTAAAAAATGTTTTTTTTTCCTTTAAATCCAGGGTCCAGTGAAATTTTACATATTGCATTTTTTTTTGTTTTTTTAAAAAAGTATTTATTTACTTTTGAGAAAGCACAAGTGAGGGAGGGGCAGAGAGAGGGGGACAGAGGATCCAAAGCAGGTTCTACACTGACAGGCTGACGACAGTGAGCCCAATGTGGGGTTCAAACTCATGAACCGCAAGATCATGACCTGAACTGAAGCTGGACACTCAACCAACTGAGCCGCCCAGATGCCCCTACATATTGTATTTGGTTGCTTTGTCTCTTCAGGTTCTTCACTCTAGAAAAGGACCTTTTTTTAAATGGCGTTGACTGTTTTGAAGCCAGTTGCCATGAGGAACCGCCCACAGCATGGATAGTCTTCATTTGATTTTAAATTTCTTATCATCTCTTACCAGGAGGGAGGAGGGCAAAGGGGTCACCCTTCAGAATGCAGGGTCCTAAATGTTTTTCAGATTAAAGATTTGGGCTGAAACTCGGAGTTGGCCGGAACACGGCCATTTCTTACGGGGTTTTGCAGCTTGTTGGAAGGGTGCTACAGATCACCATTCCTGAGAAGAGCAGATCAGCCTGGACCAAGTGCCCAGGCAGGGTGCCTCCTCATGGGTGCAGTGGGAGAGGAGACTGAAACAGCCCAGGGGTCTTTTGCTCCTAGACCCTGACCTGCCCTTGAGAGAAAAAAGCGTTTTGACCCTGGAGCCTGAAAAGAGCTGGACATTCCTCCCCAGGGACATGACAAGACCTGCCTTGGGCCCTGGGTAGTCGGTGCAGCTGAGGGATCCTTGCCCAAGGTCAAGGGCTGACCCTTCTGACTTCATTTGATGACATTGATATCAGGTGACCAGGATGGCCAGGCCAATCTGACAGAAGGTGATGTTTATAAAAGGCCCTTCACCCAGAGACAGAAGCTCCGTGCCAGACTCCATAACCCTGCTGATCTCAAGCACCTGCCTCTACAGGTACCTTTCTTGGGCTCATTTCCCAGTCCCTGGGAAATATCTTGGGAATGAATGGAGAGGAATAGACCCTGAGTTAGGTGTAGGAGGCCTGAGTTCTGGTCCACCCTGACCAGTTCCAGACCTCGGTTTCTACTTATTTATTTATTTATCTTTAGAGAGAGAGAGAGTGGGGGAGAGGTACAGAGGAAGAGAGAGAGAGAGAGAGAGAGAGAGAGAGAGAGAGAGAGAGAGAGAGAGAATCCAAAGCAGACTCCATTCTCAGTGTGGAGTCCAACACGGGGCTCAATCCCACGACCCTGGGATCATGACCTGAGCTGAAATCAAGAGTTGGAAGCTTAACCAACTGAGCCACCCAAAAGCCCCTCTCCATTTTTATTTTTAAATTTTCTTTCTGTCTCCATTTTTAAATTAGCAACTTGGACTGGGCCATCTCTGATTAGAATGGAGACATGGGGAGGGGTCCCCACCTGGCACGAGGGCAGCCCTGGCTGTGGCTTGGTTGCAGCCCAATCTCAGTCTCCAAGACTGTGAGAGGGTGGGGACTCATCCTCAGAGGAAGGACTCTCCCTGATCTGGTAAAGAATGCCCCAGGGGAGGAAGCATCACCAGTCATTTGCATGAGCCCTGGGACCCTGGCCCCCTCAGTGTTTGTTGCTGGGTGGGAGCTGTTCCCCTTTCCCTGGGTAGGAGGAGGTATTGGCAGGAAGTCAGCATCTGCAGGGACCCTTTGGCATAATGTCCAGCATAACCTTGGGGCTGGCAAGGGTGCTTCCCTGTTTTGAAGTCGTCAATTGCCTCCACTCCAGCCTCAGAATTGGAAATTGAGGTGATGGGCAGATGGGAGCATCAGGGGTAAGAGTTCAGACACTTAGGTTGGGAATTTTGAGTCTCCTTTCCAGGCCTCAGATTCGGTGATGCTCTAAGAGTGAGCTTTTGGGACACGGGACCTACGGTGGATACACTTAAGTCTTTCTGGCATCTAGCTAGGAGCCAAGTACCAATCATGTGCCAGTGTTTATTGACTGAGTGAGTGAGTGAACGAGTGAATGGCTCCATCTTGATGCTCAACCTGGCTCCTCCTTCTTCCCCAGTAGTTGATACAGATGGCAATATCCCCAACGGCCACAGAGCTTCTCCTGGCCTCCTTTGCCTTCTGCCTGGTGTTCTGGGTGGTCAGGGCCTGGCAGCCTCGGGTTCCCAAAGGCCTGAAGAGTCCACCAGGGCCCTGGGGCTGGCCTCTGCTCGGGCATGTGCTGACCTTGGGGAAGAACCCACATCTGGTGCTGGCAAGGCTGAGCCAGCGTTACGGGGACGTGCTGCAAATCCGCATCGGCTCCACACCCGTGCTGGTGCTCAGCGGCCTGGACACCATCCGGCAGGCCCTGGTGCAGCAGGGTGATGACTTCAAGGGCCGGCCCAACCTCTACAGCTTCAGTCTGGTCACTGATGGCCACAGCATGTCCTTCAGCCCAGACTCTGGACCGGTGTGGGCCGCCCGCAGGCGCCTGGCCCAGAGCGCTCTCAACACCTTCTCCATTGCCTCAGACCCGGCTTCCTCATCCTCCTGCTACCTGGAAGACCACGTGAGCAAGGAGGCCGAGGCCCTCCTCAGCAGGTTGCAGGAACAGATGGCAGAGGTCGGGAGCTTCGATCCCCATAGCCAAGTGGTGCTGTCAGTGGCCAACGTCATTGGTGCCATGTGCTTTGGGCAGCACTTTCCTCAGGACAGTGAGGAAAAGCTCAGCCTCATACACAGCAGCAATATATTCGTGGAGAATGCGTACTCCGGGAACCCTGTGGACTTCTTCCCCATCCTTCAATATATCCCCACCCCTGGCCTGCAGAGATTCAAGGCCTTCAACCAGAAGTTGGTACAGTTCCTGCAGAAAATTATCCAGGAGCACTACCAGGACTTTGACGAGGTGAGCCCAGGGTTTGGGAGCTGCAGGGCCTGGGTGCCGTCCCTCTCACTCAGCTTCAAGGTACACGCGCAGCTGATATGCTGCTGCCAAGGCCTAGGAAGGCTCTGGAACACCCTGGACTAGCTGTGGGACCTGGAAACAATCCCTTTCCCTCTCTGGCCTCAGTTTCCTCACCCCTCCTGCCTCTCTTTCAGGGTGGCTTGAAGCCCCAGAGATATTTGGCTGTGAATGGGCCCCTGGCAGAGTCCTGCAATGTGGGGGGTTGTTGTCTTAAGAAGGCTTTTGTTCTGCAGGAATCTGAATGCTGACAGAGGCTAATCCCCAGCTCAGGTGGCGCTTTGCTTCCCAGTACTCACCCCAGCCTCCTCCTTGGAAACTGGACCCTTGGGGTTTTGGGGAGGAAGGGTCCCCAGGGCTGCCACCAGCTCCCACTGTAAGCCCAGCTTACTGCCTAGAGGCCAGGGGGAGGTGCCATGTGGAATGGGGCAAGGTTCAGTGGTTGGCCCTGGAAATGCCAGGGTTGTCCCTAAGCTTGTGTCCTCACAGAACAACATCCAGGACATCACAGGCGCCCTGTTGAAGCACTGTAAGAAGGGCTCCAGAGCTAATGGTGGCCGCATCCCTCACGAGAAGATTGTCAGCCTTATCAACGACATTTTTGGGGCCGGTAGGAGTCAGACCCTTGCTCCTCCATCCATCACTGCCTGCTGTCCACCCACAGACTTGTTCAGCCCCTGAGTCCATCAGATAACTTGCCAACCACATACCAGATGGGTGCAGGACACGCAGACACCTGGCCCATGTTCAGGGTCTGAGTCCAGGCCATGCCAACAACTGTCAGTGGAAATTCAACGAAACCCCTCTCTGCCTCTGGGCCTCAGTTTCCCTACCTGAATAATAAAGGGTTCTCTAGCCTGGAAGTCTGGGTCCCTGTAATTCCAGAAACGAATTCTAAAACCAGTGACCAAATTTGCGGTGAGAAGATCTGTCTCTGCCCTCAGAAAACTCATGGAGGGGGTGGAGAAGGTCGGGGGGAAGAAGGCAGAGAAAGCAATGCTTGGTACATTCATGCTGGGTGTTTGGGGAATGCCGGTTTCTTGTTCTTGGCTTTCTTACTTCCTTACCTTGCATCATGCTGCCCAGGATTTGACACTGTCACAACAGCCATCTCCTGGAGCCTTATGTACCTTGTGACAAATCCTGAGAAACAGAGAAAGATCCAGGAGGAGCTGGGTACGTGGCAGAGATGCATTGGCTGAGAGAAGCCTTGGGATCCCCAGGTGATTTGTTCGATCTACACGTGGCCATTATGGGCCTAACAGGGGATGTAATAGGGGACATAATAGGGGACGCAGATGCTATGGAGCAATCAGGACGGCCCTAAGCCCTGTTTGGTCTTCCGTGTTCTACAGACACAGTGGTTGGCAGGGCACGGCGGCCCCGGTTGTCTGACAGACTCCAGCTGCCCTACCTGGAGGCCTCCATCTTGGAGATCTTCCGACACTCCTCCTTCATCCCCTTCACTGTCCCCCACAGGTAAGATCTGTTTATTCTGCCCTGCCGCCTTTGAAGTCCTCACCACGTCTCTTCTTCCCATCTTCTCAGCCCTGGCCCTGGCTCAGATCTCGGCATCTCATTTCTGGCCATGTCACCAAGTTCCTCACAGACCCTCAGCCTCTAGTCTGTCCCCCAGCCAGTCCAAGCCTGATCAAACTACCCCACTTTCAGGAGAAAGTCACATTCTTGACCTCAGCTCTCACTCACCTCTGCTCACATTCCCTCCCTGCAAGTACTCTCAGCCCAGCCAGGCTGGCCTCACTGGACCTCACCAGCACGAGGAAGCCAACCTCCAATCCTGCTGATGCTGGACCTTCTGCCGGGAATGCTATCTACCCTCTTCTCTGGCTACCAGAATCCTGTGCTTGCCCAAGGTCCATCCTGACACAAACTTCCCCTTCGCTAGCAGGCTTTCTTGACTCAACTGGCTGGCACAGATTCATTCTCTGATATCTTGCAGAACTTTCAGCCGTTTGTCTTTGATAATGTCCTGGGATTTTTCACAATGTCAAGAGACTTAGTGAACATTTACTTCTACCCATATATTGGTCTAGTCATTCCTGGAGCAAGAGGTCTGACTCCTCAGCCAAGCTGGGAACTCCCGCAGGGCTGGCCCAGACTGCCTTCTTCTTGGCTCCAGAGGATGGCGAAGTGCACAGCCAGATGCACAAAAAAGTTTAGTAAACACTTGCTCGGCTGAAGGTGAAAAACAGGCGCTGAGGAAGGGGAAGGATAACTTCACCGCTTTCCTGCACCCGACATTCCCTCCCAGTGTGGGGTATGGAGACTATGGCAAGCAAGCTATTGGGCTGGGGCGGAAGTAGGAGAGAATAGTTCCCAAAGACATGCCCCAGTTTTCCTGCCCTGAGCCTGACTGCCCCCTCTTCCTTCCTCAGCACAACAAGGGACACGACACTGAATGGCTTCTACATCCCAGAGAAACACCTTGTCTTCATAAACCAGTGGCAGGTCAATCATGACCAGTGAGTATACATCTCCCACTAAAAAATACGTGAGGCTCAGCAGTCAGGAAGGCTGTCTGTCCCCCTGGGAACTGGTTATATAATAGAGGAATGGGGCCTTGATTGCTATACATAGTCTGCTCTAAGTAACAGACTTTAGGTCCATGTTTCTCAAACTATAGTGCACATAGGAAATGACCAGCAGGTTGGTTAGATTAGGGTGCCTCATCCCCCAAGATTCCACTTTGGTAGGTAAAATGGAGTACCTCAGGTGATTCTGATGGCAATGGCCTGTTGACTTCTGTTTAGAAAATCCCACTCTAGCCTGTAGGTAGGGGGACCACATAATTTACCATCTAAACGTGGGCGCTCCTGAGTGTGAAAAGGGATACTGCCAACAATTCCTCCAAACCAATGAGCATAAACCAGGATGTACTGTTGATTCCCCTTATATATTGAGTAGGATGGAGATAACATTTTCCTCCTTTTAATTTCTTGTAATTGAAGCATTATTTCTTTAAAATAACAAACTAATATTAAAAAGCACCATTTGCAAGGCCAATCATTTTAGAGAGAGATTTGTAAAAGAAATAAGCATCAAAATATGGTTTGGCCGCTTTCTCCACTCTCTTTTCATTACTTTCAACCTATTCTAACACTTGTACCATCAACAGAAGTCTCCCCCAGGTCTTTCCTCCCAGGGTCTCCCCCACCCAGAAATCCCATCTCCTCTGTTCCTCTTGCAGAAAGGTGTGGGGAGATCCATTTGAGTTCCGGCCAGAGCGATTCCTCACTGCTGATGGCACTGCCATCAACAAGATCTTAAGTGAGAAGGTGATGATCTTTGGCCTGGGCAAGCGCCGGTGTATAGGGGAGGTCCTGGCCAAGTGGGAGGTCTTCCTCTTCCTAGCCATCTTGCTGCAGCAGCTGGAGTTCAGCGTGCCAGCGGGTGTGAAAGTAGACCTAACTCCCATCTATGGACTGACCATGAGGCACGTCCGTTGTGAGCACGTCCAGGCCCGGCCACGTTTCTCCATCAAGTGAAGACACCAGCATGCCAAGGCAGAGGGAGGGGTGAGGATCACCCATGGGTCCCCAGCCCTTGTTTTTTGCCTTTTTCTTAAATGAAAGCTTTATTGAGGTATAATATACATACCATACAATTCACTTTCTTAAAAGTAGACAATCCAATGGCTTTTAGTATATTCACAGATCTCAGGGGGTTCCTGGATCCAGTTTCAACATGGGGAGTCCCCACACATACAACACCAAGCAATTCTTGGACACCAACAGGGTGTCCAAGAATTCAACTCAATTCTAACACTGTCTACCCAGAGATAGCATTACACTTCACAGGTTAAGGGCTCAATCCTACAGGACTGCCCCCCACCCCCCACTCCTGACTTTAGTTGCTAGTCACAAGCCCCAGGCTGCTACTTGTGCTTCTGACCAACCAGCTTCAGACTGGGGGTTCCAATGACCTCCCCCTCCTTAGGCTCTTTAATTTGCTAGAGTGGCCCACAGAACTCAGGGAGACACTTACTTATGTTTACCAGTTTATTAAAAGACATGATGAAAGATAGGAATCAGCAGCCAGACAAAGAGATATACAGGGCAAGGTCTGGGGAAGGGGTATAGAACTTCCATGCCCTCTCCAGGAACATCATTCTCCCCAATCTCTGGGTGTTCACCAACATGGAAGCTTTTGATCCCAGTCCTTTTGGGATTTTATGGAAGTTTCATTGCATACTCAGGACTAAGTCCTTGACCACTGTCTCATTGAACCATCAGCCCCTTTCCCCTCCCCAGAGATCAGGGAGTGAGACTGATCCAACACTCTAATCACATGGTTGGACCTCCTGGAAACCATCTCCCAAAGTTACCTTCATTAATGCAACAAAAGATGGAGTGCCTGGGTAGCTCAGTCGGCTCAGGTCACGATCCCAGGGTTGAGCCCACACTGAGCACGGAGTCTGCTTAAGATTCTCCCTCCCTCTCTCTCTCTCTCTCTCTCTGCCCCTCTCCCCTACTCACTCACTCTCTCTAAAATACATATATACTTTTTATATATATTAAATATATATTAATATGTATTATATATAATAATATATATATACATTTAATATATACATATATATAAACAAAAGACACCTTCATCACTTTCAACACTTAGGAAATTCCAAGGGTTTGAGAAGCTGTGAGCCAGGATCTGTGGACAAAGACCAAATATATATGAGAAATATGTTTGGTCATTCATATGACCAACATCTATTTCTCATAAACCACAAACTGCAACAGAGTTGTACTACCATACCATAATCAATTTTAGAAACGTCTCATTGACTGGAAAAGAAAGCTCATACCTACTGGCAGTCACTCCCCATTTTCCCCAACCCTCCTCCGAGTCCCACCAGTTCTAGGCAAATACTAATCTACTTTCTGTCTCTATAGATTTTCCTACTTTGCACATTTCATATAAATGCAATTATACAACAAGAGGTCTTTTGTGACTTTTGTGACAAGTGGTCTTTTGTGACTGGCTTCTTCACTTTACTATACATTACTAGTGTAATGTTTTCAAGGTTCATCCATGTTATAGCATGTATCAGTATCAAATGTCTTGAGTACTATGAGTAGGCCCAGGTTTGTTTCCTCCATCATTGAGGGTACATTGTTCACTGCTCTCTTCTCTCCTTTCCTGTTTGACCCAAGTCTTTGAACACTTGAAGGGAATATGAAGGAAGGGACCCAGGTTTGTGGACCAAATCCAGATGGCTGAATGGGGGGAACTTCATGTCCCATCCTCAAAACATCTGACTTCTCACAAGACCTTCATTTGTTCATCTACAGCTAGGGGAGGACAAGTTCCCCAGAAGTCCTCAGGTTATTTGCAAGAGCCCAGGTCTCATCAAAGGGAATTATCAAAGAGTAAAAACATAAGCCATAGAATGGGAAAAAAGATTTGCAAATCACATTTGCAAATCATATATCTGATAAGGGATTAATATCCAGAATACACAAGGAAATCCTACAAATTGACAAGAAAACAAACAACCCAATTTAAAATGGGAGAAAGACTGGAATAAAGTCTCTAAGGCAAACATGCAAATGAACAATAAGTACATGAAAAGATGCTGAACATCATTAATTATTAGAGAAATGCAAATCAAAGCCACAGTGAGATACCACTTCATACATACTAGAATGGCTATAATAATGATTTTTAAAAACCTAGATGGTTATAAAAATAATTTGTTATATAAATATAAATGGTCATTCCATTGTAACCATAAAGCAAAACCCTATGGTAGATACACAAAAGATAAAGAGAAAGGAATCTAAACACTCCACAACCAGATGCACACACATACAACATACATTTTTTATAAGTAAAAAAAAAAAAATACAGAAAATGAGTAATTGTGGTAAGTACTACAAACAAGATTGTCCACTCACTGTTAGCTGTGTTAATACCTATAAATGGATAAATAATTGAAAGGAACTTCACATGGTAGACATTTTTGTTGCAATTTATCTAGTATCAGATGTGGTACTGGTCTCACACTGTTTAATTTTGTTAATATATAAATTCTGCTAGTAATATATCTTGGTCCAAATCTGTAATGATAGAATATAGAGTTTGGAGAATAGCAGACATTCAAATGTTTGTCCACAAGTACATTAGTAAGACCAGACAATAGAAAGGTACAGGCTGGGGCACCTCAATGGCTCAGTAGGTTAAGTGTCCAACTTCAGCTCATGCTGTGATCTCCCAGTTCACGAGTTCCAGCCCCATGTCAAGCTCTAGGCTGATAGCTCAGAGCCTGGAGCCTGCTTCAGATTCTGCATCTCCCTCTCTTTCTCCCCCTTCCCTGCTCACACTCTGTCTCTCTCTGTCTCTCAAAAGTAAATTTAAAAAAACATTTAAAAAAAGAAAGGTACAAGCCAATTTCTTTTCATACAATCTAGTTTAATGGGGGTATTGAGCCCTTAAAATGTGGCTAATCCAAATTGATATGTGCTGTCAGCGTAAGATACACTCAAGATTTTGAAGATGTACAAAAAATGTAAAATATCCCAATTTTTTATATTGGTGAAATTATATTTTTGGTATAGCATGTTAAATAAAATGTTATATTCAAAATTAAAACAAAAACAAAAACAAAAGGGGCATCAGTAGAACATCCAACTCTTGATCTCAGGTCTTAATCTTAGGATTGTGAGTTCAAGCCCCATGTTAGGTGTGGAACCTATTTAAAAACAAAACAAAAACAAAAATAAATACACCACTACAGAAAATAATCAAATCACAAAGGAAGAGAGCAAAAGAAGAAGAGGAGCAGGAGAAATACAAAAGAGACACAAAACAATTAACAAAATGGCAATCACTACATATCAATAATTATTTTAAATGTAAATGGACTAAATTCTCCTATCAAAAAACATAGAGTGGATGAACAGATTAAAAAAAAAAACAATAACTATATGCTGCCTCCAAGAAACTCATTTCAGATGTAAGGACACACAGACTGAAAGTGAAGGGATGAAAAAAAGATATTCCATACAAATGGAAACCAAAAGAAAGTTGGGATCACATCAGACAAAAAAGAGCTTAAAACAAAGACCATAATGAGACAAAGAAGGTCATTACATAATGATAAAGAAGTCAATCCGACAAAAGGATATGACACTTGTAAGTATTTATGCAGCCAACATAGAGACCCCTAAATATATAAATACTAACGGACCTGAAGAGAAAAATAGACAGTAATACAATACTAGGGGACTTTAATTTTTTTTTAATGTTTTATTTATTTTTAAGAAAGAGAGAGAGGCAGAGAGAGACAGAGCACAAGCAGGGGAGGAGCAGAGAGAGAGGGAGACACAGAACTCGAAGCAGGCTCCAGGTTCTGTGCTGACAGCACGTGGGACTCGAACTCAGGAACCATGAGATCATGACCTGAGCTGAAGTTGGACATTTAACCGACTGAGCCACCCAGGCACTCCTACCACAATTTTTCTAAAAAGCAAGTAACACAATGAAATATTGCGTGCAGTAAAAAGACATAAGCTACCAAAGTGACAAAAAGACAGGGAGGAAGCTTAAATGCCTATCACTAAGAGAAGCAAATCTGAAAAGGTGACCTACTTTATGATTCCAACTGTATGATATCCTGGGAAAGGAAAAATGGTGGAGACAAAGAAAAGATCTGTGGTTTCCAGGAGTTTAGGGATGAGGTGTGGGGGTGGGGGAGAGATGAACAGGTAGAACACAGCACTTTTAGGGCAGTGAAGCTATTCCATGTGATACTATGATGGCGGATACATGGCATTATACATTTGTCAAAACTCACAGAATGTACAACATAAAGTGAATCCTAATGTAAACTATGGACTTTAGTTAATAATAAGCATAAATACTGGTTCATTAATTGCAAAATATGTGCCTACTCATGCAAGATGTTAATAACAGGGAAACTGGAAGCAGGGCAAGCAGGTATGTGGGAACTCTCCATGCTTTCTGCTCATTTTCTAAACCTAAAACTGCTTTAATCAATTAATTAATTAATTAAAGCCTATCTGGGGCACCTGGGTGGCTCAATTGGTTGGGCTTCCAACCTTGATTTCAGCTCAGGTCATGATCCCAGGCTCATCCCAGATTGAGCCCTGCGTTGGGCTCAGTGCAGAGCATGGAGGCTGGTTAAGATTCTCTCTCTCTCTCTCTCTCTCTCTCTCTCTCCCTCTCTCTCCCCGCCTGGCTGGCTCAGTCGGTTAAGCGTCCGACTTTGGCTCAGGTCATAATCTCATGGTTTGTGAGTTCAAGCCCCGTGGCTGGCTCTGTGCTGACAGCTCAGAGCCTGGAGCCTGCTCCAGATTCTGTCTCCCCCTCTCTCTCCCCTCCCCTGCTCATGTTCTGTCTTTCTCTCTCAAAAATAAACATTTAAAGAAAAAAAAAAAGATTCTCAGCCCCTCTCAGCTCTCTCTCTGAAATAAAAAAATGAAAGTTTATCAATTAAAAAAAGACAAATAACACAATAATATATTGCCAGAACATTAAACAAAGGTCCAGGCCTTTCCATCTCTCCACATAGCTCTGGGGGTGGAGCCCCCATTTTCCACTCCGGTGCCCCCTGATTTCACCACCAGTGTTTCCACCTGCAGAATGGAGGCAGAGTTGGATTAGTTGATCTCATAAGAGCCCTAGGTTCTAAGTGTATAAGAAGTTTGCTTTGTTCTTTACAAAAAGAGAAAGCTGTTGATCATCTCTTATCCCCTCCCCATTGAAAAACAGAAACAAGAAACTAGGGGATGCTGAGATTTGGGCTTCCCCCCTTCCCCCACACACCTGAATGGCCACCTGACTCTTTAATGCCCCTCTGGCCCCAGGCTCTTTCCAGGGACACGCCTTTATGCCTGAAGGGACCAACTGACTCCAGAGTACCCACCCAGGTGTGAGTGGGATGGAAGAGAGAAAATCAGGGAGGAATCCTCAGGGCGGGCCCTTGAAGGAGGTCGGACACAGAAAGAATGGCTGTGCCCCTCCAGCTATTATGACCCCCTGCTTTCTGGAATAAACTCAGCCTCATCTGTCCTACAAATTACAATTCTCCGAGATGAGACGAGATGAAAATGAGCCAGACCTTCATTTCTGAAGTGTTCATCCAATGGCACAACGGCCCCCAACGTTCTGGAAACAATTGTGGTCATCTGTAGCTTTGAAAAGGTTAATACATTTTAAGAAGGAAAATCAGCTGGAGTCTGTGCTAAAAGCCTGAAGGGAGGATGCACCCCACCTGGGTTCCAGCCAACTGTGCCCACACCTGTCCTCAAACCTAAAGCAAACTCTCCAAGGAACCTCCATCTGAGAGAAAACTCAGTTCACCTATCAGATGGAAGAGGCACAGCTCTGCCCTAGGGAACACCAGCCTGAGGAGGACTACAAAGTCCTGCCCTGGGGACTTGAGACTTTTCTGGACATCCCAAACTGAGGGGAGAAGACACAGCCCCGGGGGGCAGTGGGGGGGGGGGGGCTGTGTCTTCCCTCCTCCACTCTGGGTGGAGCCCAGCCCTGGAATCTCAAGAAGCATGGCCTTGTCTGAAGAAGGAAACATTGCCTTGTTCTGGGAGCCCCAGTCTGAGGGGAACATGGTCCAATCCTTCAGATCCTCTCCCTCGTGGAAAACTCCATGGATGCACCCTTGTGGCACACGTGAAGACCCCATCAAGCAACAAACAGTGCCATACTTTGCCAATCTGAGATTCCAGCCAGGTCCCAGCTGACTTTCAGGTTCACAGGTCACTCAGCGGTCACCACCCTGTCCTGCTCCCTGTGGTCAGGAGTTGGCCTGAGCTTCTCACGCATGCCTGGCCAATCTTTAACTCACCCAGGCTGGCCTAGGGCTCACCTCTGGCCAGAGCCAAAGTTGGAGGGATTAGACATAGAGACTCCGCAACCCCTCACCCCTGCTAATCATCCCTGCCCCCCACAGCAGGCTGGAGGCCGATTGGAACAGTCATGTCCTGCCCCTTCCCGGGCAGGTGTGGGACACACATCACCGCAGGGTGTTCTCTCAACCCTAGGAGGTAGGCACCATTATACCCTGCTTGGAGACAAGGAGTCCACGCCTGGGAAAGCATGTGCTGGAACCGGTGGGGGAGGAACTCAGGGCTGTGTCACCTGTGCAGAGCCTCTTTCCCTGCCTGCTCCTCCCCCCCCCCCCCCCCTTAGCCAGGACTGTCTGGCTGGAACAGGGTGGCTCTCGAAATGCGGTTTGATCAGTGAACCCCGTGGAGAGTTGGAAAGGGCACTCAGTGGGACGGTTGGGAGCCCTGAGCTCAGGTTCCAGGTGTGGGTGACCTTGGGCATGTCCCTCCCCATCTCTGGGCCTCAGACCCCTGTCTTCAACCACCTCTGATGTCTTCTCCAGCACCGTAAACCTGAAGCCAGGGCCAAGAACAATATCCCTGCTCTGCCAGCCTCACTTCAGGCTGTGGGCAAAATCCCATGAGGCTCCGGCACACCTGGAGGGGCAGTGCACAGGGGAGGGCTAATTCTGGTGAACACAGTGGGAACCCCGCCTCTGCCTCAGGGGGAAAGTGAAATGACTCCTCGGCCTCCCAGCATGTCCAGTCAGATCCCCAACTCCTTTTATCTCAAGTATCCACCTACTAGGTCTTAGTTCATGTTCTTGGAGAGGAATGTGATGGGCTCAAGCCATCTTTTCCACCGAGGCCTTATGGGTGAGAGGTCACAGGTTAGCCAGTGATTGGGTCACCTTGGAGCAATTGCTCACGTCTGATCCAAGTGGTCACAGCACGCTGGAGAGACGATGGCACAAGAACTCCCACCTGTCACTTTCCTGCCTGGCCCACCCCTCCTCACACCCTCAGCGCAGAACAACCATATTCTCCTTGATACTCCAAGACTGGGCCTTCTGATTAGGAAAGGAGAAGGACCATCCCTGTTCTTACTCCAAGGCAGCTCAACCCATCTCTGAAGGGGCTATAGTGATGCTGAGCCAGGTGGTCCTGCCTTGATCCTTTTGTCAGCAGGGTGACCTCTCTCCCAGGATCCCCTCGGTCCCGATGCAAATGAACCCAGATCTGCCCAGATAAGTCTCAGTCCTAAGGCAACTTGCTCCCCAAGGAAAGATTTTCCAGTTGACAAAGAAATCTGAGGGACAGGGCAGACTGAAACCAGGCTGGTGGGTGCACGTCTGGGAAACCAAGCAGAGGCTAGATTTTCCTACTCCAAAGTTTATCTGGCTCAGAAAGTCAGTCCCCGAGTCTGTCCTCCGCCTCATCCTTGCTATTGGCTCTTGTGCCCGAGAGGGGGCTGCCAGCAGAGTTCATCACACCCTCACCTGAGTGCCCCACCTTGCAATGATGCCCTCCCTCAAAATTAGCCCCCAAGCCCCTGCACTTTGGTCAGGCCTCTACCATGACATAACACCAGGTTCGCAGGGTCCCCCTGGAGTTGGGGCCAAAATTCAAAGATGTGCAAGGGTAGAACTTTGAGGGAAGGAGACTGCCCTGTGCAAAGCCCTCACCTTGCACTAACGAGGGGGGCAATCTCTGGTCCTCTCTGAGGCCACCTGCACTCTCCCTGGGGGCCCTGGGGGCCAGCAGATTTCTCTGGTTTTAGAAGGATAACACAGTGATACTCGATACGTTTCCCCACACTGCCCCTTCATGTCTGCACCTCCCACTTCCTTCTGGGCAGGTAATTGACGATGGGAGTCCAATCCCCAGCAGGGCCTGGGAAAGGGAAAGGAGATAAGGCAGGAGGCTGGCTCACAAGGAGAGGTCCAAATCCCAGCTCACCCCTGGGCCAGTTGTATAACCTTTCTGAGTGTAGCTTTTCCCATGGTGCGACTGGGGATGACAATCCTACCCCACAGGGCTGCTGGGAGGCTTGATGAGATAGAGTGGGTAAAGTGCCAGGTATTATTTAGGTCAATGCTCAGCACAGACACACAAACACACACACACACGAGGAATGCTGTGAAGTGAGGTCTCGGGGCAAGACCAAAACCATGACACGCATGCCGCATTTGCAGCTGTGCGTATGCCAGGCACACATGTGTGAGCCAGCATTCCCGGGACCCTACACCCTCTCACTGGGGTCTTGCCAGGGTCTGGGCTCAGCCCACTTCCTTCCATTGCTCCCCCCCCCCCCCCCCCCCCCCCCCCCCCCCGCCCAGAAGCTGGGAAGGGCTGGGGGTGCTGGCGTGCCAGGGAACAATAGGCCCCCAACCCCTTCCGGCCCATTGCGTGAGAAGGAGCTGCCGGAAGGAAACTCACCTCCCGGTGGGACAGGCCGCCACCACCCTGACGCCTGCTCCAGGGAAGCCTGGAGACCCCCATGCTGCTCAAGGGGAGGGCCTCTGTGTGCTCCAGGCCTCTTCCTCTGGGTGCATTCTGTCCCTACCACCTGGACTGGCTTCCTGTACTGCTCTGGCCAAGGCATCCCTGCCCCCCTCCACAGGAGCCCAGGACTCCGTTGTCATTCATCCCTGTGTCCCTTAGTGTGTGGCCCGGCTGGAGCAGTCTCCATGAGTGTTGACCAACTAAGTGAGCGACTGAGTGCAGGAAGCCAGTCCAGGGACAGTTGGGGGCCCAGGGCTGAGCCAGGAAAGATGAGAGAGAGAAGGATCCAGCTCAGCCAGAACTTACACTGCAGATAGCGATGAGGCCAGGGCCCCAGAAATCCCTCGAGAGAGCATAGGGCCCACTGCTGGGGGCCAAGGGTGCTCTCGCTCTCCCTCAAAAGTCCTTCCACCATACAGGGTTTCATTTGTAGAGCAGTTCCTTCACCTACAACCCCAACTTTCTCACACACATCCCCCTCATTCCGGGTGGGTCCAGTGCCTCCTCCTTCAGACTAGGGGCTCTCTAAGGCCAAGGAGGAGGGTGGAGGGAAGGGGGGCGCTCTTCTCCCACTCTGCCTGTCCATACCCAGCAGCACGTGTCAGAGGGTTCACACCAGGGGGGCTAGCCACCTGAGACTCTGGACAGCACCCCCATCTAGGCACCGGTTTCCCCACCGAGAAGCCGTGTGTGCATGAGGTGTGGACTGGATGAGACCATCCCTGCGGCGGGGCCCTCCTGGCCTGGGTGTGCGGATGCTGCGGCCCAGAGCGCAGCCTTGTCTGATGTGCGATGGAAGCTGAGGTCCGCCTGGATCTCGCCCCAGCTACTTGTTTTCCCCGTGTCGCCCCCGCCCAGAGCTCTGGGCAGGGTCTCAGCTCCCCTGGCCAACAGGTCCAGGTCTCCAGGTTCTCAGGTGCGACCACTGCCTGTGAGCAGGAGGAGCAAACACATACTTCCCAAACCTGCCTAATTACCCTGCCAGCCACCTCCCCACGGCCACCCCCACTGCGGAGGAAGCGCTAATCTGGGGACTGAGAGATTCCTGATTCTCACGATTCTCAAGGCAAGGACTCAGGCACGCGAGCGGGCAGCTCCCGTGGCCCGGAGGGCACAGGAGATGGCAGGCACACCTGCGAACACACGCCTGGCTGCAAGCACGCACATACTTGGCTGGTGTGCAGATTCACCTGAACACACACCTGGCAAACTCACGCACGCAAATCTACCTGGCCACTCCAGGCCCACACTCGCCCGCGTGTACCCACCCACCGAGAGCAGGTGCCCCCCACCCCATCCGCAGCCTCTTACACACACCCCCAGGACTAGCGCTCGATAGGCGTGCCCACGCCTACCGCCACTCCCCACTGGCCCACTGGTGCTCTTGGGCCACCCCCGGACCTACATCTTCTTGTGGACCCCACGCTATGTCCACTTTGGAGGTTCAGAGGACACTAGGGGTGTAAAAGGGCTTTGGAGATGAACCCCAGAGAGAGCCAAGGGATAATGGCGGAGGTCTAGCGCTGTGTAGCAAGTGATACAACAATGAGTTTTTGCTTTCAGCAATACTACCGATTCACTCATTCATACAAGTTTGTAATAACAAAGCATCGTTTCCAACCAGTGTGGGAATCAATGGTTCAACCACTGAATCAATGATGTTGAAAAAAACCAGATACCTCCCTCTGTCCTAACACCAAAATAAATTCAAACGGATCAAAAATTTACATGTTGGTAATAAAACCGTAAAAGGCCGAAAGAAAATGGAATTAATGGATTCTTGAAAATAATCTGAGAGTGGAAAAAGCCTTTCTAAATTTGACACAAGTCCAAAAGCTCTAAAAGATTGATTCTGCTACAATAAAGATAAATCATTTCTTTTTAAAAAATTTTTTTAATGTTTATTTATTTTTGACAGAGAGAGGGAGACAGAACGTGAGCGGAGGAGGGGCAGAGAGACAGCGAGGGAGACGCAGAATCCTAAGCAGGCTCCAGGCTCCGAGCTGTCAGCACAGAGCCCCATGCGGGGCTCGAACCCATGAACTGTGAGGTCGTGACCTGAGCCGAAGTCAGACGCTTCACTGAATGAGCCACCCAGGCGCCCCCAAAGTAAATCATTTCTGCATGTAAATGAATCATAAAGTCAAAAGGCATGCAATGAATGTGTCTTCCATTTTGCCCCTGCAGATCCCCCTCTCTACCCTTCTCTACGCTGCTCTTTGTCATGGGAAGGCGACCTGCAGGAGCCTCCCCCACAGGCTCTCTTGCCCTCTGCTTTCTAGCTGGGTACATGGAAATTAAGCTGTAATGGAAGATGGGGGATATGTCCTCTCAGACCTCCCTCCCCATGCAGCTCTCTCCCTGGGGCTCAGCTGTTCTCTCCAGCAGCGTCCTTCAGACAACTGAACTATCCCTCGAACTCCTCCCTATTCCCTGCCTATGCCCTTGTAAATAATCCCTGTATTAAACCTTCCTCAAATTAAACTTATTTAAGAATGCCATCTGGGGGCATCTGGGTGGCTCAGTCAGTTAAGTGTCTAACGCCTGATTTCAGCTCAGGTCATGATCTCACCGTTTGTGAGTTCAAGCCCCACATCAGGCTCCACCCTGACAGTGTGGAGCTTGCTTGGGGTTCTCTCTCTCCCTATCTGCCCCTCCACCCTCCCTCCCTGTCTCTCTCTGTCTCTCTCTCTCTCTCTTTATATATATATAGATCTATAGATATCTATTTATATAAATAAAAAAAAAAGAATGCCATCTGTTTCCTGTCGGAACCCTGCATGATACATAGGTACATGATACCTAGGTACATACATGATACATAGGTAAAAGGTTAATTTCCTTAATATGCAAAGAGTTCCTACAGGAAAACAACAATCTAATAAAAATGGACAAAGAACATGAAATGTTAACAGAACAGGAAAATACAAATGAATTTTAAACTATAAAGAGATACTTGGCCTCACCTGTAATATAACTTTTTTTTTTACTTGAGAGAGAGAAAAAATGCAAGCGGGAGAGAGGGGTTGAGGGAAAGAGAGAGAATCTCAAGCAGGCTCTATGATCAGCACAGAGCCCACTGCGGGGCTTGATCCCACAACCCTGGGATCGTGACTTGAGCCAAAATCAAGAGTTGGACGCTAACTGACTTGGCTACCCGGGTGCCCCCAAAAATATAACTTAAAACAAAAATGACAGAGGGGCACGTGGCTGGTTCAGTCGGAAGAGCATGCGACTCTTGATCTTTGGGTTGAGAATTTGAGCCCCACATTGAAGGCAGAGATTACTTAAGTAAATAAAACTTCAAAAAAACCCTAAAATGACCGACATTTGTTCCCCAATCATATTGGCAAACATGAAATATTTGATAACACTGTGTTGGCCACGGGATTAAAAGTCACTCATATTCATTACTGGTGAAAGTGAATTTTAGTTAAAAAATAAATCTCCAAAAATGAATTTTGACAGTATTTGTCAAAAATTTTAAAGCATAAGGCCACCTGGCTGGCTCAGTTGGTGGAACATACAACTCTTGATCTCAGGGTTGTAAATTCGAGCCCCACATTGGGCGGAGAGATTACAAAAAAAAAAAAAAATCTTAAAAAAAAATTTTTAAGTATATACTTTTGGAGGTACCTGGCTAGCTCAGTCAACAGAGCAAGCAACTCTTGATCTTGGGGTTGTAAGTCTGAGCCCCACATTGGGTGTAGAGATAACTTAAAAAATAAATTAAAACAAATTAAATTAAATTAAAATAAAGTAAAATCTTTAGGGAAAAAAGTGTATACCTTTGACCCAGAAATGCCACTTCTAGAAACTCATGCTTCAGTTAAGCTGACACAAATGACAGTATGTTCAGTGATTTTTTTTGCAGCATCTCATTAATCCCAATAACCTGGAAATGACTACATAAATTATAATAGACCCATACAAGACAACATGCATGATATGGAAGATTCTCCAGGACAGAATATCTAGTTTTGTTATCATTTATGTTTTTAAAAACCGTATACTGGGGCGCCTGGGTGGCTCAGTCGGTTGAGCGTCCGACTTCAGCTCAGGTCACAATCTCACGGTCCGTGAGTTCGAGCCCCGTGTCAGGCTCTGGGCTGATGGCTCAGAGCCTGGAGCCTGTTTCCACTTCTGTGTCTCCCTCTCTCTGCCCCTCCCCCGTTCATGATCTGTCTCTCTCTGTCTCAAAAATAAATAAAACGTTAAAAAAAATTAAAAAAAAAAAAAACGTATACTGGGGCGCCTAGGTGGCTCAGTCAGTTGAGCATCCAACTTCAGCTCAGGTCATGATTTCACAGTTCGTGAGCTCGAGCCCCACATCGGGCTTTGTGCTGGCAGCCTGGAGCCTCCTTTGGATTCTGTGTGTCCCTCTCTCTCTGCCCCTCTCCCTCTTGCTCTCTGTCTCCCTCTCAAAAAAAATAAATTAATTAAAATAATAAAAATAAACTAAAATAATTTTAAAAATTAAAATAAATAAAATAAAAACCGTCTACTAATATGTGCAGAGAGTGTCCTGCAAAGATGTAAAAGAACAAGTAAGGCTCTTCTCTAAAGAAGGTAACACACATCTGGAGGACATGGGTTTGAGAGATTTCATCCTTTTGTAACTTTTGATTTCGTACTATGTATATAGATTTCCTATTTCAAAAAAAAGGAATTTATGTTGTATTGATTGAACGTCTATTATGTACTACTAGGTGCTATGCTGGCTGGTAGAGAGACCAAAATAGACGAGATTAGCATGGTTATCTTCTGCTTTCATGGAATTTATTATCTACTAAAAAGGCAGATATTGGGGCGCCTGGGTGGCGCAGTCGGTTAAGCGTCCGACTTCAGCCAGGTCACGATCTCGCGGTCCGTGGGTTCGAGCCCCGCGTCAGGCTCTGGGCTGATGGCTCAGAGCCTGGAGCCTGTTTCCGATTCTGTGTCTCCCTCTCTCTCTGCCCCTCCCCCGTTCATGCTCTGTCTCTCTCTGTCCCAAAAATAAATAAACGTCGAAAAAAAAAGTGTTTAAAAAGGCAGATACTAAAAAAGTAAACATACAAATAAATACCCAGTTATAAATTATAATGAGTGTTATGAAGAAGCAAGCGTGCTATAAAAAGACAAACAGGGATGACTTTTTTTGTTTATTTATTTATTTTCAAGAAAGAGAAAGAAAGAGTAGGAGAGGGACAGAGGGAGAGAAAGAGAGAGAGAGAGAGAGAGAGAGAGAGAGAGAGAGAATCCCAAGCAGGCTCTGTGCTGTCAGTGTAGAGTCCGAATCCACAAACTGTGAGATCATGACCTGACCCGAAATCAGGAGTCAGATGCTTAACCGACTGAGCCACCCAGGTGCCCCCAGGGATGATGACTTTAGATGGATTGATCAAGGCAGGCTTCTCAGAGGAGGTAGGTAGAGTAAAATAGGAAGAACTGAGGAAAGACGTTCTGGGCCGAGGGACCAATGTGTGCAAAAGTCCTGAGGCAGGAAAGGGTTTACTCTATTCCTATGGGCAAATTACCCTACCACTCCTCTCAGAAAAGGCATAGTGTGACCTGTAGACTATCATTTTAGAGATGGAGAGACAGAGGCTCAGAGAGGAGAAAACAGCTTCCCCAGAAAAGTTGATGAGCAGAACTAGCACCTAGATGTTTGAGTCCATAGACTCAGTACTATTCTGGCCATGCATTTGAGGACCTTTTGCAGGATCACAGAACCAGGAGCAGAGATCAAGAGGGGAAGAAGTTTGCCACTCCCCTGGCTCTGCCCTGCCTTCCCACCGCCACCCTGGACCATCTCAGGGACTGGGGGAGGAACAATGACAGGCATGTATGCACAAGCATATATACACGTCATGAGCACTGACCACAGCCCTCAGACAGCTAAGCTGCTGACTTACTATGGCCATCTTAGGCCCGGAGTTGGATCCTCCCCCACTTTGCCCCAGTCTCTGAAATGTGCCTCTATTAAAATGCTGCCTGGGGCACCCGGGGGGCTCAGTCGGTTAAGCCTCCGACTTCAGCTCAGGTCATGATCTCGCGGTCCGTGAGTTCGAGCCCCGCGTCGGGGTCTATGCTGACAGCTCAGAGCCTGGAGCCTGCTTCAGATTCTGCATCTCCCTCTCTCTCTGCCCCTTCCCCACTCTATCTTTCTCTGTCTCTATCTCTCAAAAATAAGTAGATGTTAAAAAAATTTTTAGGTGTTGCTTATTTTGTACATAAACCTCAGTTCACATGAGTGATCGCTATGCAAATTCATGTGCACAGCCCTCTGTATTTATACTGAGGACAGCAACCAGTCCCCATTTTTCTCATTGGCTAATAATAATCCTATGAGGCACACACTATTATTTACCCCTTTTTACAGATGAGGAAACTGAGGCCCAGGAGACATCACATAAATTGCCCAGCAAGTAAAGCGGCAAAGGAAAGAGTCAAACAGAGGGAGGTAGGATGGCAAATCCCCCGTCCTTAATTGAACATTAAATAAACGTGCCATGAATAAGTTAATAGGTGATCCTCATGGCACAGATAAGGAAACCGAGGTCTAGATAGGCACCCAGGAAGCTGGCGTTCGGGCAAGGTTTAAAACCTGGATTTTAATCGGCCCAGCATAGCCCCCTCTCAGCGCCGGCGCTGCCAGCTCCGGTCCTGCTCCTGCCAGGCTCCCCCAGCTGGGACTGGGCAAGTTCTCCTATCTGCCATCCTGGGGTCTGGCTGGACTCTTTGGCCCCTGCCCTGCACCCCCAACTTGGAGCCCAAGAAGGTCCTGGCCCTCTCTGACCTATACTTGGTGAATCTGACAAGGAGCTGCCTTCTCCTCAAGCTACTCACCCCCCCCCCACGCCCCCCCCCACCTCCCCGCCACCTCCTTTCCCAGAGAGGGTCCCAGCCCCACTCTCAGGGGGAGGTGGAATCCTGAGGCCTTACCCACTGCTGTGCCTGTGCTAATAAGCCGGGGTGGAGCCCAGGGGAGGAGCGACCTGGGAAGACCAGTCCCGCACACCAGCACCCCTTCCAGCCTCCTTTCTCTGCAAGGGGTCTGCAAGCCGGATATGCAAGCCCAGGAGACTGGAAAGCCAGCACCATGGTCTGCCCACCCAGGGGATGATGAGAGGCACTCCAGGCACTCCCCACCAGCTCACCTCTGTGCCTGCTGTCCCCCTCCTCTATGCTTCCCACCTGGGTGTGGGCACTGCCCTGGTTGGGGGGGGGGTCCTCTCCTCCTGTGCCCCACTCCCAGCAGCCACACTCTCCTGTTCTCCCTGCCACACAGGAAGGGTAATCCATTCCTAGATGCCCAGGCTTCCTTGAAGCTTGCCACAACAGTGGTCTTCAAAATTTGTTAGCTTTTTCCAGCACTAGGGCTCATTGTTCAAAGGAGATCTTCCCACCTGCCCCGCCCCCAAAAGTCAGCCTTGTGAGCTGCAGGAAGGCGAGTGGCCCTTTCTTGCATCCCCGCATAGGCAGCTGTCCAACTCGGTAGCCCTCTTCCTGCCCCCAGCCAGGTTCTCAGCTCTCAGGCTTAGATCTGACCCCCTCACCCCTGCCGGGAGCTGCCGCAGCGAGAATGCAGTCTGGGCCGCCCCCTCGTGGCCACTCGGAGAAGAACAGGCGTCCCGAAGCCGCGGAAGGTAGGGGGCAGCCCTGACGACCCCGTCCGGGATGGACAAGCGAAGAAAAAGCAAGTTTATTTTGCAAACGCAGCCTCAAGACAAGTCTCAAGCGCTTCCCACTCAGAAATTCTGGAGAAGCCACTAAGAATGGCCAGAGGCAAACGGATGGTTGCCAGAGGGGGAGATGGATGGGCAAAATGGGTGAGGTTTGGGAACGGGAGATACAGACCTACAGGCAGGGAGTAAGTCACGAGAATAAAATACATGGCATGAGGAATATAGTCAGTGATATCGTAGTCGTGTTGTAGGTGACATTTGTGAGCACAGCATAATGTATGAACTTGTCAAATCCCCATGCTGTACACCTGAAACTAACGTAGCATTGTTTGTCAGCAATACTCAAATTTAGAGGGCACCTGGGTGGCGCAGTCGGTTAAGCGTCCGACTTCAGCCAGGTCACGATCTCGCGGTCCGTGAGTTTGAACCCTGCGTCGGGCTCTGGGCTGATGGCTCAGAGCCTGGAGCCTGTTTCCGATTCTGTGTCTCCCTCTCTCTCTGCCCCTCCCCCATTCATGCTCTGTCTCTCTCTGTCCCAAAAAATAAATAAAAGATGAAAAAAAAATTAAAAAAAAATACCCAAATTTAGAAATTTTTTCTAGAAAAAAAGAATGGTCAGAGGATGCTCTCCCCCTACCCCCCTCCTCCATCATTCCTGGCACGATCTACATAGATCTGCCTGAAGTAGAAATTCCTCGTCCAATTCCCTGCCGGGAGTTCAATTCTGTTCTCTTCCAGGTTCGGGGAATCATTACCCCCAAGGCTGACCCATCATCTTTCCCGTGCTGGGGACACCAGGAACACTGATGGTGTAGACCCTTCCTGACTTCCAGGGACTCACACTGCTACTTACTGGAGCAACAGGTGAGCAAATGAGGGTTACAGGTGCACTGACAGGCCCAGAGACGGGAGCGGCCTGTTCTACAGGGACCTACACCTTCACCTACCTCTTCTCAGAGATCTTCTATCCAAAGGGGTTAAATGCTAGAATCTGGAAGATGTCCAGATGCTCCCCTGATTCTGCTTGAGAATCCGCCTGAGTTTCCTGAGCACTTGTTTTCTGCCAGGTCCCTCCTGCTGCTTTCTTTGCCCACTTGGTCCTCACGGCACTCTGTGAGGGCAGGGTGCTCATGCCCGCTGGGTGCAGAAGAGGAGATCCCTTGCCCAGGATGACACCACTAGCCATCTTACAGAGTCAGACTTGACCTCAGCTTTGCTTGTGACTCTTGCAGCTCCTGCAGAAGTCCTTGCACCAAAGCATGCCCCCGGGGCCCACACCAGGCATGCTAGGAAAGCTCACGAGTGACCCCCGTCTGTCCCCTCACGCCCTCCATCCCAGCCCTGCCTCCCCCAGTGTCCCAGCTCTGCCTCCCATCTCGGGGCCCAGGACCATTCAACCCAGACACTCCTACCTGGACTGTTTCTGGCAGGAGATGGCTCTGAAGCGGCAGCTTCCTCTCTTCCTCAAGGGAGGCCTGGCAGGCGGGGTGTAAACATCTCCCCCAGCTCACCGCCAAACAAACCTAGGACGTGGGGCCGGCCTCTGGAACCGCTGTCTGAGAGCCTCTCATGGGGTAGAAGAGAGAGCCCAGGCTTTGGGATGGTTCTGCAAATCACCTCTGTGAGCCTCTCTTTTGCTGTACAGATAAGATCGAGATGCTACTATTCCCTTTGAGGGGAAATGAGATCGAGTGTGCAAACACCCAGCACACAATAGGTGTTCCAGAAACGGTGCCTTCCTTCTGTCTCACCCTCCCTTGCTCCTGTTTTGTTTTGTTTTTTAAGATTTTATTTTTAAGTCATCTCTATCCTCAACGTGGGGCTCGAACTCACAACCCCGAGATCAAGAGTCGCATGCTCTTCCGACTGAGCCAGCCAGGCACCCCTGCTCCTGTTATTCGGGAGAATTCCAGTGATGTCAGCAATGCTGAGGCCAGGCCAGATGCCCTGAGAGCCAGTGTGGTGGTGGCCTTGGAATCAGAGAGCAGCCCGAGGTCGGGGACCCTGGGGAATCCTAGCAGCCTGGTGCTGATCCGGCTGTCCTTCACTAGCACCCCATCTGGAAAAAGGCCTTCCAGAGCCAGATGGAGAATGGCTAGGAGTGGTTCTCTGAAGGGCTGACTTCTGCCTCTCTGTGAAGGGATGACCAACCCACCCATGTTTTCCGGAAGTCACCTTATCTCTTCCCCTTCCGGCTGCCCTTGGTTCCCTTCCCTCATCTACACGGGCCAGCCTTGCCCAGAATCTGCCTTGCAACACTCCCAATTGGAGAGGGTCAGCTCTGGCTCTGGCCCTAGTTGAGTCCGGGACAGGGTCCTCTCCAGGCTCCTAGCAGACAACTATTTCCAGAAAAGACATGCACCTGCTCTCCAGACGTGGCTCTGGGGCTGCTGGCCAGAGCCCTGTGACTCTGCCCTGCCCCTCCAGCCCCTCCACCTTCCCCTTCCCTTGGGATCTCCTCTCTGGCCGCCAGGAGGCGCTGTTCCCTCTCAGACCTGATGAGACCACAGGCCAGCACCATCAGAGATCAAACTCGTTCTAAAAGAGAACAGAAGGCAAGTCATTGTGAGGAGTGCAAGGGGAAGAAAATGACCTTTGTCTGATTACTGTTATGAATCTGACACTTCCCACGCAGGACCTTACCTCATACTCCTGCCACAACAACAGGTATGGGCTCAGGGTGACTGCGGAGGGTTCTGAGTGACAAACGGAAACTGACCTCTGGCTCACATAAGCAAAAAATAAACGTACTGTTCACAAAAGTAGCAGAAGAGACAGAACACGCAGGGGAAATGGCAGTCATCCAAGGAAGACGGCCACAAGGAGACAGCTAAGATCAGGCTCTCAGTGCGGTTTGAACAGGATGCTGCCCCCGGCCTCTCGGCTCCCAGCTGCCACTGAAAATAATCTCCAAGGGTTGCTGGTGTTTGTGGCACTGCATCCTTCTGTCACCCACCCTCACCCTAGCTGACATGAGGTCTGGTGTTCTCTGCACCACAGCTCAGGGGAGCAACCAGCTCCTGCCAAGCTTTGGTCACTTTCACCCCAAGCTTAATCCTTCACTCATTCAACCACCACTAGGTCCCTTGTCAACATCGAGCACCAAGGACCTTGGCTCCCAGACTCAGGCAGGTCTGACTTCTCTCTAAAGCTGCCACTCTCACTGCTGACTGGCCAGTGGATCTGGGGATCGAGGTCTGGCGACACCCTAGCTGCTGAGGAACTGGAGTTGCATGGCCCCCTGGGGCGGGGGGAGGTCTTTGGGGAATAAGAGGGCCATCTTTCCAACCAGAACTGGCCTGCCATGGGCACTGTGCCCCCCCATGGACAGACAGAGGGAAAAAAGCCAGCCCCTGTCCTCAGAGAGCTCACCTGTCCCCAAGACACCCACAACCCAGAACTCAACTCTGGGGGCTTAACAACTGGAGGGAAGGAACACTTTCCTCCAGGCTCCCTGCAGCCCACTGAAGAAGGGCCCTCCAGGGGCGCCTGGGTGGCGCAGTCGGTTAAGCGTCCGACTTCAGCCAGGTCACGATCTCGCGGTCCGTGGGTTCGAGCCCCACGTCAGGCTCTGGGCTGATGGCTCAGAGCCTGGAGCCTGTTTCCGATTCTGTGTCTCCCTCTCTCTCTGCCCCTCCCCCGTTCATGCTCTGTCTCTCTCTGTCCCAAAAATTAAAAAAAAAATAATAAAAAAAAAAAGTTGGAAAAAAAAAAGAAAAAAAAAAAGAAGGGCCCTCCAGGCCTCATTCCTGACTCAGGTGGCTTCTAGAACCTCCTTCAGCTCAAGGAGGGTCCCCTCCCTGCCCAGCTCCACTCCACTCCCAACCAAAAGAGGGGTCTTTTCAAAGCTCCCCTAATCTCCCACAGGGACAGGTGTTGACACACAGGTGTATTCACAGGTGCAACAGGGCAGGAGGATTTGCATGTGATTTGCAAAAGCTTGACCCCCAGCTGCTCTCACCTTGCTGCCCAAGCCAGGCAAACCTCCTGCTCCTTCTCCTTGCCAGTCCCCACCCTGGGCCACGTTTCCAACCTTTGCACCTCAGAGAACCCCAGGATGCTTTTTCTTGCTTTCCCCCAAACAGTTCCCATGAAGAAGCCCCAACAGCACCAACTGGGGCTTCCAATCTGCGAGGCAGAGCCTGGGCACTTCTGGGTGGGGGTTGGTTCAGCTCAAAGATGACACCTGGCAGGTGAAGCTCTCCGGGCAGCACTGAGGGCAGGCATCAACCTGTAAGAGGGTTTGTGAGCCCAGCACTCCAGGAAGCTTTGGCCCTGCCCAACCCCAGGGGCTCTAGGGCCTGGAGAGGAGTAAATACACCCTCAATATTTGGTGAATGGATGAAGGAGGGTTTGAATGTATCAGCCACTCTGTAGCCAACCGTAGGGACAGGCACAGACAAAAACCTCAGGGAGGTGCACTGAATACTCACAGGACAACAGGAGAGGGCCAGGACTACACAGCCTGTTTTGGGACTCAGAGCAAAAACTCTCTTCTGCCTGCCAGTGAGCGAAAGCATGTTTTGTGCCAAAGCACGGTGCTAAATGATCAGCTTTACATCGTCTCCCGTTAGCATCACAAGTACCCTGTGAGGTGGGCCTCTCATCCCCATTTTAGAGATGAGGAAACTGAGGCTAGGAAGGTTAAGTGACCTTTGCTTACAGTCACACAGCTGGGCAGGAGTGAGGCCAGGACTCTAACCCAGACTTGTTAAAATAAATTGGGTGATAATGATGCGGTGGCATTCTGGGTCCTTCCTCCCCTACCCAGGATCTGGTGACTGAGTTCCCTGACAGAATCCCTCTTAAGTTTCTGTATCTGCAAAACAGAGATAATGATGATACTTACTTCAAGAGTATATTGCAAGGATTAAATGACTATTAGGACACGTAAAGTGCTTAGGATATTGTCTGGCACATTATCAGCCCCATATTAGTGATGCCTCATTATTGGCTTTTTTAATTATTATTGATTGAAATTCACGTTATTCATCCCACCAACATCTGAGAACACTGCATTTCAGCCTCCAAGAGCAGATCAGGAAATCCCCACCAAGGGGCAGTCAGTGAGTGCTGACAGGGCCTGTTGAGGGGCCCAGCAGAGGGGAGTGGTCTAGCCTTGGGATCTGGAGAAGGTCATTGTAGGACAGAAAGCAAATTCTCCACCTGTAAGCAGGAGGAGCTCTCTTTTTTTTTTTTTAAGTTTATTTACTTATTTATTTGGAGAGATCAAGAGTGCATGTGAGAGCAGGGGAGGGGACAGAGAGAGAGGGAGAAAGAGAGAATCCCAAGCAAACTCTACATTGTCAGTGCAGATGTGTGGTTTGAACTCATGAACCATGAACCATGAGATCACAACATGAGCCGAAACCAAGAGTCAGAAGTTTAACTGACTGAGTCACCCAGGCACCCCAGGAGTGTCATTTAAAAATTCAAATGCAGGGGTGCCTGGGTGGCTCAGTGGGTTGAGCGTCTGACTTTGGTTCGAGTCATGATCTCGTGGCTCTTGGGTTCCAACCCCGCATCAGGCTCTGCTGACAGCTCGGAGCCTGGAGCCTACTTTGGATTCTGTGTCTCCTTCTCTCTCTCCACCTCTCCCCTGCTCACGCTATCTCTAGACTTCAAAAATAAGTAAACATTTAAAAAATGTAATAAGTAAATTTAAAAAAATTCAAAGGCAGAGAGGCGCCTGGGTGGCTCAGTGGGCTAAGTGCCCGACTCTTGATCTCTGCTCAGGTCTTGATCTCAGGGTTGGGAGTTCGAGCCCCACACTGGGCTCCGCACTGGGCCTGAAGTCTACTTAAAAATAATAATAATAATAATAGGGGCACCTGGGTGGCTCGGTTGAGTGTCCGACTTCAGCTCAGGTCACGATCTCACAGCTTCTGGGTTCGAGACCTGAGTCAGGCTCTGTGCTGACAGCTGACAGCTCAGAGCCTGGAGCCTGCTTCGGATCTGTGTCTCCTTCTCTCTCTGCCCCTCCCATGCTCACACTCTATCACTCTCTCTCTCTCTCAAAAATAAACATTAAAAAAAATTTTTTTTAAGAACAATAAATAAATAAATAAACAAATAATAAAATATTCAGAAACACACAAATGCACAGCTGGACCATGGTAAAACCCTCAAAGAGCCCAGTGTCTCTACCTGGGGAGGAGCTGCACAGACTCTCAAGGTCTGCTCTGCTTTAGGGCTCGGCCACCCTGCCCTGCCCCTCACTCCATCCTGGCCTCCTTCCCCTCCTCTCAAGTTCAGTTCCTTCCAGCTCCAGTGCCTTTGCTCCTGTTATCCCCTCTGCCTCCCCCCAGGCTGGGTCTGAACACTCAGGTGAGGAGGGCTCCTCTGCGCTGAACCCACGGCACACCTGCACATCCTCTTGGTAACGCTCATCACCTTGCTCAACATGTGTGCCCCCCCAACCAGAACATTCCAAGAAGACAGGGACCGAGGAGGAGAGAAATCTGTGCCATGAGGGTGGCACCGAGACGGCTTGCAGGGATGACAGTAATCTTGACCAGTTCACGTCATGGACTTAGCTCTGCATTCTCCCACTTCAGGGACGTTCTAAATCAGGCAGCCCAGGGGCGCCTGGGTGGCTCAGTCGGTTGAGCGTCCGACTTCAGCTCAGGTCACGATCTCGTGGTCCGTTAGTTCGAGCCCCGCGTCGGGCTCTGGGCTGATGGCTCGGAGCCTGGAGCCTGCTTCCGATTCTGTGTCTCCCTCTCTCTCTGCCCTTGCCCCGTTCATGCTCTGTCTCTCTCTGCCTCAAAAATAAATAAAACATTAAAAAAAATTTTTTTAAATCAGGCAGCCCAGTACCTGTGACCTTTGCGGTCAGGGGACTGGCCAGTTAACCCCTGTATAGCGGGGGAGGACCTGTGTGTGGGTGGACTCAGGTCACAAGAGTGGGGTCCTCCAACTCCCCAGCCTTTTGGCCTTTCAGTTGGCCAAAGCCACAAAGCCACCAAACTGCCACCACCAAGACTTCTACCACCATCATGTCAGAAACAAAGACTAACTTCCTAGGACATTTCCCTTGAGCAAACTGGTGCCGTGAAGGGAAGAGACCTTTATCTGACATCAGCAATGCTTGTGCATAGTAAGTGCTCAGTAAATTTTAGCTGTCGTCATCAGTAATGATAATGAAGTGCCTGGCACATAGTAGGTGCTCGGTAGTTCTCTGGTCCCAGGGGGTCACCAGCTGGAGGCAATCGGCAGCCACCTCCCCTCATCCTCAGGGCCTACACTTTTGCACAAGGAGTCAGACCTGTAGGAGACCCCCAAATGTAGCCCTTCAGCACATAGGTGGGGAAACTGAGGCCTAGACAGGGAGGACTTGCCCAAAGTCGCAAGCAAGATCTGTCCCTAGAGCCTGGGTTTCCCAGGCCAGCACCTCATCCTCATGATAAACTCTGCAGCCCAAGGATGGAGGTTTTCAACGTGTGACACCTCTAGATTCAAGTGGACACTGCTTACTCTCAAGGACAGCTTTGTAAGGGTGGGAGTTCAGGTTCAGGCACAAGGGATTATCTGGAAAGCCAAGGCTTCAGGCCTACATGAGGCAGGTGCAGCTTTGTGACTTGATGGAGCCCATGGAAGCCTGCTCCCTTGTGGGTCAGGAAGGGAAAGAGGCCACAGGAGAGGCCCATCCTGGCCCCTGGTTCCCTGAGCTTCTAGCAGCTATGGATATCAGCTTGGCCATCCGGCCAAGCAGCCCCTGGCTTTGAGATATCAGAGGCCACTGTGGCTTCTTGCTTTCTCCTGGTTTCTGCCCTTCTCTAGGTACTCCGAGCCGCTGCCATTGGTCTGGTCTCCCTGGTCACTTTCCCTCAAGCCCCCGTCTACTGCTTCCACCCCTCAACCCAGCCCTCGGGTCTGCGAGACCCTGCAGCAGGGCAGTGGCATTCACACCAGGCCTGAGTGACCCCAAAGCCATGCCTTTTCCACCTGGTCTCATTGCTGCCCAGGTGTCCCCAGGTGCTATTTCCTGTTGGTGCCACTCGGCCTCTTTCCCAGTGACCGCCCCTTCCACCTTCCACAGCCTCCTTCTGGAGGAGGCTCATTCCCCAAGGGCCTAGCAGGACCTCCCCAGTGGGGGTGGTGATGACAAGGCCGAAGCATATTCCCGAAGCAGGAGGCCACCTGAGGTGCTGTCAAGCAAGGGCAGCTGCTCACAGTCAGCTTGGCCTGAGCACCTGCTCCGCAGGAAGTGCAAGGGGACTTTGCTGGAAATCTGCCTTTAATCTTGGCTTCCTGTTTTCTGCCCTGTGGGACCGCCCAGAAGTTCTGAGTTTCAAACTATTTCACACCAGCTTCTCTAAACTGTCATCTCAGAGCAAAGAGGCTGGGGGAGGGGAGGAGGCAGGATGGAGGGAAGAGAGAGAGAGAGAGAGAGAGAGAGAGAGAGAGAGAGAGAGAGACCCTTCCCTTCCCAAGGGACCGACCCTGGGAACACAGTGCAGTCTGCCCATAAAGGTGGTTAAGCTCTGGACTTCTGGCAACCAATGACCTACCCATCTGTGCATAGCGCTGGTCTAGCTCATACTGTTAAGTGCAGCCCGAAGTCCTGACCTCCACCCTCCACATCCAGGAGTCTCCAGCCTCTCTTCTCTGGACTCCCTCCAGGGTGGCGACAAGTAGCCCATCCTGGGACAGCTAGCAGGAGCCTCCCTGGCTATTTGCCCAGATGCTCCAGCCACACCCAAAGATCAGCCCTGCTTTCTCCTGTGGCCTTACTCCCCACAAACAGCACCTAAACAAGAGCTGTCCCATGGCTCACCTTTGTCCACAGGAGCCCAAGCCCATCACCACTGGCTCCCCATTGGCCATATAATAAAATCCAAACTCATGTCATAAAACACCTGGCCCCCAAGGGCCCCCAGGATCTGACCCCTCCCCTGAATACCTCCCTCCCCGACCTGCAGGCCTCACCACCTTGGCCTCCTGACTGTTCCTGAAGCTGCCGAGCCTGTGTGCCTGGCTCCCGTAGCCTGCTCTCCTCCATCCAGAATTCACTGCCTTCCTGCCACAGTGTCTGATCGCCCTGTTTGTTTATCCTGCTGGGCAAGAACCGCGGTGGCCTTGCCTACACCTTCATCTCCGGCATCCAGGACGGCGGCTAGCACTTAGTAGGTGCTCAATAAGTGTTTGTTGAGTGAGTCTGTGAATGAATAAGTGACTGAACATTGACTGGCTCTTCCACTAGAGAGGACACCTAATAGGGCAGAGTACTTATTGATCTGCCTCCTGGGCCTAGGGTTCAGGGAAGTTAAAACACGCATTTCACTGTGCTATGGAGAGGTGGAGCCAGGATTCAAATGCAACTCTGTTTGACTCCAAAGTTCACACTCCTTGCCACAGCAAACCAGGGGAAGAAGTCAAATGTGTTGCAGGCAAAGGAAGATGGGTCGGTAACCAAACTGGGACAGGAATTGGAGCATTTCCCCCAAATGCCTACAGTCCCTTCCCCTTTTGCCAGCCGACTCCATCAGAGGAGGGGAGATGTCAACTTCTCCCTTTCAGAAGCCTTTGCAGAGCTATTGAAGGGCCCTCCTTTAGGCTGAGAGAAGGCCCCATCAGGCACTATTTTATCATTCCATCTTGACCTCAGAGGAAAGAAAGGGAAACCAACTGAGCTGAGAACCCTCCCCAACCCCACCCCTAGAGCTGTTATCTTGCTGAATCTGCAGCATCTCTCATGAGCAGAAGTATATTTTGAGCCTGATCTTACAAAAGAGGAAACTGAGCTCAGAGACCTTAAGTAACTAGCCCAAGGTCACACAGCTAGTAAGTGGCCCGGCTGAGATTGAACTTTGAGATCTGAACCCCCAATCCATGCTTTTTTTGCATTACACCATAGCAATCTCTGGGACCTGATGTCTCCTCAAAGGGTAGGAGTGGGACTACTTCTTCCCTCCTTTGAGGAGCTAGTCCCTCACTGGGAAGCTGGCCCAGGGGTGCACTGCGTCACAGAGCCAGCCTGTGGTTTGTCTGGGGAGTCACACCCAACTCCTGCTCCTGACATCTGAGGCTCTATGCAAACTGCAGCCACACTCTCTCCAGCCCACTCTCCGACGGGCCCGTTACTGTCCCTCCCATTCCGTAGGTCTGGGTGGACTAGCCTTTGTCAGTATACCTCATTTCCCCCACCAGACAGTGCCCCTCCTCTCTGCCCACCCAGCCCCGTCCCTAAGAAGTGCCTTGATGCCTCCGACCTACACCCGAGTCTCTGGTCTCTCCTCCATCACTAACCTCCCCCCACACCACCGCCACACACACACACACACACACACACACACACACACACACACACACACACACGGTCTGCTCCCGCAGCTGAGAGCAGACCACTTCCCTGCTCCTCATTAACCATGATATGTAACAGTGATACTTAACTGAGGGCTGATCAGGTGCCAGCCGCTGCATACTAAGCACCTTAGATGAATTAACTCATTTCCTCACCACAGAACCTTAAGAAATTGGTGCTATTATTTTCCCCATTTGGTAACCATAGGACAGAGTTTAAATAGCTTTCCCAAGGTCACAAAGCTACTGACGACTTCCTCATTGCCTCCAGGCTGAAAACAAAGCGCAACAAAGTCCCACAAAGTTCTTTGGATCTCTCTCGTCCCTGCACCTTGCAGGGACCCCGTCTCCCACCACTCTCCTGAGGCCACACTGCAATTTGCAGCCATACTGAGCTATTTTCAGTTCCCAGAGCCGTCAAGGCTCTCACCATTCTCTGCCTTTGTTCATGCAGTTCTCCTGCCTGGGGTCCCAGTTCTATGAAGTCTTCCCATTAGCCCTCTCCTCTTTTCTGCTTTCTGTGGACCTTGTACCACGTCTCCACGTCTATCAGTTGTTTCTTTGCACTTGTGTGTTGGCCTGTGAGTTATCCCACGGAGAACTCCCTGACAGGAACCAAGTGGCCCTACTCGTAGACTTCAGAGCCCGTCACGCTGTCAGAGCCAGGAAATGTTTTTGAATGAATGCTTACTGCTGCGAAGGAGGCCCACTCTCCACAAAGAGATCCGAGGAGACAGGCCCAGGTCAGGCCTCAATTGCTGCTACATCGGGGGAGTCTGCGCCCAGAGAAAGCTCGGAGCAGGCTCCACGACGGCCGGGTCAGCCCTCTGGGAGGGACCTTGGGGAGACTTCAGCGCTGGCCGGCAGGTGGGGGCAGGGCGTGGGCGCGGACACACCCCCCGCAGTGCCCCCGGCGCCCGGCAGGGGGCGCCGCTCCTCCGGCCCACGCCCCGCCGCGCGCCGGGCAGGCCCCCTCGCGCAGGCGCGCTGCCGCGGGCGGAGGATCCGGGCCGCGCTTCCTCTCGCCAGGCCTGCGAGCTTCCTCCCAGCGGAGCCCCGGGCAAACGGAGCTTGGCCGCCGCCGCAGACACCGCCGCCGTCCTCCCGCTCCCGCCCCACCCCGCACCCTGCCCGGGGGGCCTGCCGGGGTGGGGTCCGAGCGGGGCGACCGCCCGGCCGCGCCGCCGTCGGGGCCGTCCCCCGGCCAGCCGTCCCTCCCGCCCCAGCCAGCCTGTGGCCGCCAGAGCCTCCGGGGCGTGGAGCTCGGGGAGCCCCCGCGGCCCCCGATCCAGCGTCCGGGGCAGCCCCCCGGCAGCCGGCGCGACGTTCCAAACTCGAACCTCGGTGGCGGCGTTCGGAAGCGGAACTCTGCCGGGGCCGCGCCGGCTACATTGTTTCCTCCCCCCGACTCCCTCCCGCCCCCCTTCCCCCGCCTTTCTTCCCTCCCCGACCCGGGCCGCGCGGCCATCCCCCTGCCTCTGTCTGGCCGTCCCTCCTCCCCCTCTTTTCGCACCAATACCTCTTTGTACCGCACCCCCCGGGGACCCCTGCGCCCCTCCCCTCCCCCCTGGCCGCATGGACCGTCCCGCAGGCCGCTGATGCTGCCCGCAGCGAGGTGGCCCGGACCGCAGTGCCCCGAGAGAGGTGAGTGCCTGGAGGGCCTGGAGGAGGTGGGCGTCCAAGTGCTTCTCGAGGGGATGAGGGTGGAGGTCGCGCGTCCCGCTTCTGTTGCTTCCGTTGCAGCTGCGGTCACGTCCACTCCCATCCCCCACCTCCCTTACCCCCTCCTTCCCGGGTTCGAATTCTCCCGGGAGTCGATGTCAGCCCGACTGGGAGGGGAGCTCACCAGGGAGGTACTGCCCTGTGAGCCCCACAGACTTGTCTCAGGCCACTCCGAGTCTGTCCCCTCCTTTCCCCGCCGTGTTGGGGCTGGCTGGAGCCTGGAAGGAGGGGCAGCATGGGCCAGGGCCCTGGAGAGTGGGCACTTTGCCATTCCCTGCCGGGGCCCTCCCTGCAGGTTCCCTGGCCTGCCTTATCCTGCACCTTCCCTCATCCCCCCACTGAGAGGAGCCGGCTGGCTCTACGAAGTCCAGGGCCCAGCCACCTCCCTGGAGCCTGCCAGAGGTTGAGCCTGTCTGCCTCCCAGAAGACAAGGCCTAAGCCAAGGGACCTGTGACCCTTGGGTGGGGAGACTGGGCAGGGCCTCTGTGTGGGTGGACGTGACACTGGGCATCAGGACCATGCTCCCACCTCCTGGCAGCCTAGTCAACTCATTCTCCCAGGCTTCTCAGGGCCCAGGCCGGGTGTCAGGAAGAGGCGTGTCCAGCCACCAGATCCTTGGAGCTTAACTGGGGGTTCACCTCCCCTCCCATTTTGTGGACCAGGGTACTGAAGCTCAAAGGGGGAAGTTGCTACCTTAGGCCTCTAGCAGGGCCGGGCTGTCTGTTCGTTCATCCTCTGCTCTACAGAGCTGGACTCCTGTGGATGGAGGGAAACCAGGCAGGGACCTTCACCCACCAAGGACCCAGGCCCCCAGCCTGACCCAAGGGACTTTGTGGGGTGAACACGTGCTTCCCTGCAGAGGGCTTCCGGCCCCAGCTCTGCCTGGGTCTGGACTCAGGCAGCATCAGCACTGCCCATGGGATTTCCCCTTGGTGCCTGAGGCTGGGTCCCACTGACAGGATGTGGTGGGAGAGGGGCACCTTGTCTGGTGTGGCCCTGGCGCTAAGTTGAAACAACCTGGTAGTCAGTCCTGACCCAAGCCTCCCACACATGTGGTCTAGCTGGCACAGAAGCAGCCAAGTTCAGAACATGAATGGGATCCAGATGGGGAAGGTGAGAGCCCTGTTTCCACAGCCTTGGCATAGGAGCATTGTCAGAGTGGGGACACCCAGGGGGCCTGTTCGAGCCCCCCACACTTTGGTGATCCCAGTGTCTTTTCTTGGAGGGGCCCCAGCAGGAACAGGGCAAAGGCAGCAGGAGGAAGGTTGGGAGTGTGGCAGGATCCTCTTGCTCCCTGGAGGGATAGGAGGTTCCTTGGAGGATGCTGAGCTGTGTCTGGGCCCCCTTGGGGCCGTCGGTGGTTTCGTCCTGTTCAGGACTCTGCTCTTGATGTAGGGTTTTTTAACGGTTGCCCCAACATGCTTGGTGGAAGGGACCCAGAGGTGGTGGGCCTGAGAGACTCCCGTCACCCAGCCCCCCACCCAGCCCTAAACTTCCTTTGCAGCCTGAGGGCCTGGGGCTGAGGCCTGACTGTTGGGCACTTTATACCAACCGTGAGCTGTGTGGGTGCAGCTCCAGGGTCCCAAGGCCTTTGTAGAAAAGGGTTCTGGCTTCAGGCTAGCACATGTGCAGAGATGTGTTTTTTATCTGGTGAGCCTAGTGCCTTCCTCCCTCTCAGAAGTGGCTGCTCTTTTCTCTGTGTTGGGTCAGGGGCAAGGAAGGACCAGATGATAGTCTCCGGGGCCACTGCCGAGGGCACCAGGCCCCAAGAGGTTGAGCTACCATTGAGCAGCCCAGAGTACAGGCAGGGGCTGAGGCCCGGGATACACAGTGTGATCCAGCCACCCAAACAAGCTGCCACCTGGCCTGATTGGGCAGAACGGCCTGCGTCCAGTTCTGGGCCCCACCTTTTGAGGCATTTGAAAGCCTTGACACATAGTCCCCAAAGAAAGAGGTGTTCGGTCTGGGAAAGAGAAGGTAGGGAGAGACCCTGAGGTGCCTGAGGGGCTGTTGCATATCAGAAAGGCCATCCCACGGTAGAAGATGTTCCAGACATCAGGGCCAGAGCTGGGGGCCAGATGGGTCCCAGGGAACCAAGTCTGATCTCATGGGAAAACTACATATGGATTACTTTCTTAATGCATAAAGTAACAAAGCAGCACTATAGGAAGACTTAGAAAACAAAACAGAAATCACAATTTCTTCACCAGCAGTGACCGTTTGCATTTTAGAGTTCCCTGCCTGTCTCTTCCTGATTCCACCCCCCCCCCCCACACACACACACTTCATCTCTGTTGTCATTTGAGTATGCGCGCCATGACACCTTTTTTCGCTTCATTCTGTGTTTCTGGGCATTTTCTCAGTCTGTGTAACTTCACCTCTAAGAAGCTACACCGCATTCCAAGTAGCTCCGCTGCAGCAGCGTCACCCAAACCCTCGTACTAAGCGCGCGCATTGTTGTTCCCATCTGTCGCTGGTATAGCTGTTGTTACTACAGGCCCCAAAGCAGCCTGGGGTATTGGAAAGAGTGGGCAGCTTGGCACCCATCCGATGTTCCCCGCCCAGCTGCGCGATTTAGGCCAGCACGGAGGGGCCTTGGACAGGTCACCCTCTGAGATGGGGTTCTTTTATGTACACAAAAGGATGGCTTTACCTGGGCCAGACGGGAATCTGAGGAGAGTGTGAATGAACTAACCGAAGTACTTAGAACGTACCTGGTGCAGCCCCGGGCCCCCAATAAGCACTTTGTAAGGGAAGGTTAGGGTTCACAGGGGACCCAAGTGCAGGCTGCCTTAACGTGTGGGGATGACACCTGGGCCAGAGTTGGCTGGTGGGTCCACCCAGCAGGGCGAGGCTTTGCCCATGGAACCCTTCTGAAACTCTCTGTTCCTGAGGTACTGGGCTATGGTTGGGCATGGACCTGACCCTGGGAAGATGGGCTGCTGGTTGGTTTCTGGGGCCTGACCCTCCCCATCCCCCTTTGCCAGCACCAGAGCTGACCGGACAAGGTCTATCCTCTGAGAAACCGGCCGCTGCCTGCCCCTGGTTTCGGCTGCTTCCTAGGCCACCCCTGAATTCCCCCAGTGGAGACAGAGGCCTACTTTCCCTGGGAAAACCAAAACTTGGGCAAGGAGCCCAGGCATCCTGAGCCCCAACCCAGGGACAGCATGCCAGCCTCGTCTCCCTACCCTTTCCCAGTGGTGGGGGGAAGGGAAGAAAACTGGAGGTGGGGGTGGGGCAGGGATTCCAGTCTCCCAGATGGGAGTTGGAAGGGAACATGGATGGTCCACAAATCACTGGGAAAGTTTCGTGCATTAGCGGCCTCCTCTTCGGCAGGTGTTCTGGGTCTGACCTGAGCACACCCCCTGCTTCCCCTTGTTCTGCTTCTGTGGAGACCAGAGTAACTGGGAATACCCTCCTGGGGCCACCCCATGGGCAGTAGGAGGAAATCAGTCTCAACCTGGCACTCCTGGGCCTAAGAGACCATAGTCCCAGATGACCCTAAGGCAGCCCGATACTCACGGGAGGCCCTCCCCCAGGTGAGCCATTCAATACAGAGATCCCCAGGCACATGACCTCAGATTCTAGCCACTAGACTTTTTGCCTGTGGAATGTCTCCCTCCACCCCGGTCTTGGCTCAGGGGAAGTGGGCATTACAACTGCCCTCCTGTCCCACAGTTTGGGCTGGGATGAGGTCACAGGGTGGGGTCCCCTGCAAGATGCTGGCCTGGCTGGGGCAAACCCTTTGGGTGTTTCTCATTCCCCCCTGCCTTCGTTGGGGACAGGATGGGTGGAGGAGCAGGCTGCCCCCCATGCCAGGCAGGGAGCACTGCCTCCCTTCCTCCTCTCCTGTGGGTCCCTTCATTCGAGGGCTGGAAATAGAATCCGCTAAGTAATGATTAAAGTCAAATTCAGACCTAAAAATAAAGAGCTGGTGAAGGAAGAGCTAGTGTGCTCCCTGTGTGGCTGAGGGGAGAAGTGAGCAGGGCGAGGCTAGCTTCAGAGGCCAAGCCCCTGCTTCCCAGGAGAGGCCAGAGCCCACTGGGGGATCAGGAGTCCTCCACCAACCGGGGGGCGTCTGTCTTATCGGCATGATGCAGCCTGCACCAATCAGGCAGGCTGGCAGGACCAGGGAGAGAATCTCATTTTTCCTGTGGGGAGACTGAGGCCCAGAAGGGGAAATGTTTTGTCCAGCCACTGTCCCGGAACGCCCCTTGGCAGCCCCCCAGGGACCTGAGGGCCCCACACAGCCTAGCTTGCCCTTTCTGCCTGCTCAGTTTCTCTTCCTGGTTTTGAGGTACTGTGATGAGAGGAGCTTCTCATCACACACTAGCTGTGTACGCCTCAGCGGGGCTGGGCCTCCAACCGCAGCTTCCCTCCGTCCCCCTGCTCCCCCCCACACCCGCCCCTTCCGTGTGATCTGGGCCCAGAGCTGCAGGAACAAGCAGAAGAGAGGCGCCCCCCTGCCTGTGCTGCTCTCTGCACGGTTGGAAGCCTTGTGGGCGGGTGAGAACCTGGGTGTCATCTGACGCCTGCCCACCCTGGCTGTTGCTTCTCAGCCCTGTCCAGCCCCACACCTGGTCTTTACCCAGGCCCCGTCATCCTATGCTGTCATCCTGTGCTGTCATCCCGTGCCGTCCACGCTGCAGGGAGACTGGAGGGCAGAATGAAGAAAACCCTGAGAGCCCCCCTGCTGGCCAGTAGAGACGCAGAGAGGAGTCAGGGGAGGCCTGTGGTTCCACTTCCTGGCAGGGCTGGTGGGAGCTCGGAAGCCGGGGAGCTGCGTAGGCTGCAGCAGCCAGGAGGGCTTCCTAGAAGGGAAAGGCCATGAAAATCAAGAAGTGTTTGAGTTCCTCGCTTGGAGCTTCTGCCTTCCCTAGAGTTGTTGGCTTCCCTAGTTGCTTTGTGGCTATGGACAGACTGTTGGCCTCTCTGTGCGATGCAGGATATGGCAGACGAGCAAGGATTGGGCACCCATGTAACTTCTGCTTCCAGAGCAGGAGGGCCAAGCTCTAGGCAGACCTGCCTTCAGCCGCCCGCTCTCACCTAGCTGCCCTTTTTCCGAGTGTCATCCGTCCTACCCAAGGAAAGGCTGGAGGTTTCTCTCTTGACCAAGTTCAGACAGATCTTAGTTCAAATCCCTGCTCTACCCCTTGAAAGGTGGGTGTCCTGTCAGCCTGGTTCCTCCTCTATCAAACAGAGATCAACAGTAAAACTTCACGGGGGTTTTTGAGGATTAAGTAAGTAACATAGGGTTGGGTCAGTGGGCTCTTATCTCATACTTTCATTTTTACAGCCCATCCTGCTAGGGGAGGAGGTTCCTCAGGTGGGTAGCAAGACCGGAAGTCCTTCGCGTTGGGCCCCCATAGCTTTACCTTCTGAGTTCTGTGTTCTGTGGGTCCCAGTTCTGAGATGGAGAGACCAAGAATCTGGGGGCCAAAGTTGTTAGTTCCTGGGCCTCTGGCCCTCAGTCCCCCCCACCTGTAATGTGCATAGGAGGCTTCAAGGTAGGGGCCAACACTCATTTTTTTTTTTTATCGTTTTTATTTATTTTGGGGGGAGGGGGGAGTCAGAGACAGAGTGCTAGTTGGGGAGGGGCAGAGAGAGAGGGATACACAGAATCTGAAGCAGGCTTCAGGCTCTGAGCTGTCAGCACAGAGCCCAACGCAGGACTCAAACCCACGAACCGTGAGATCATGACCTGAGCCAAAGTTGGACGCTTAACTGACTGAGCCACCCAGGGGCCCCTAACACTCATCATTGTTAAGTGTCTGTTGGAGGTCAGTGCTGAGAGGCTATACGTAAATGTAGGCAAATGGACACGCAAAGGCTATAGCCTATGCTGGGGGCAGGAGAACAGAGGCCTGTGTTAGGGCCCTGGGGAAGCCCCAAGTCCCTGCTGCCCAGTGCATGTAGGTAATTAGGCTCCTGAGCGGTAATTAGAAACCTTTCTGGGCCAAGAGTGTCAGCCTCAGGCCGCAGTGGTGCCTGGGGGAGGAGGCTCCCCATTAGCCTTCTGTGACTCCAGCCCCCACCTCTCCCAAACCACTAGATGGGATTTCCGGTCCCACAAGCCACTGGAGGCAGGAAAAAGCCAGTGAGTTGCTGTAATTTAGTTTTAAACATTTGTCAGCCGTTAAACTCACCCCTACCCTTGGGGCAGGGGTGCTGAAGGCTGAGGGAGGCCCGTGGCTGGCAGAGGGAGGGTCAGGCAGCACACTCTGGAGTCGAAGTGGGGCCATCCTTTCAGCCCTTTCCTGACCCCCAGGAGGTTTAGGCATCTCCAAGGGTCTTGTGCCCAATTCTGCAGTGCCTGACCCTGAGACGGGCAGTGGGTATGCTGAGCACTCTGGACTGCCTGCCTGGGTCAGTGGGAGCCCTCCAGCCCCACAGCCTGGTGTGTGGCAGGGGGTGGGAGGGGGAGAGCATCACAGTGCCTTCAGCCCAAGTGTCCTTTGCAGAACTAGAGGTGGGGCTGATTTTACTGCTGCCAAACCAGCCTGACTGCTGGCGGTGCCCCACCCTCCTCAGGTGCACTGCTCTTTCAGAGGGGCGTGCCCACATCGGAAATTCAGTTTTACTTATTATCTGTCCTGTGACTGATCAGAACTTCCGGGCTGGTTCAGAGCCTATGTGGACCCCCACCCTGAGCCTTTTTCTGCCTTAATTAACTCCCTCCGTATCCCAGTTTTGGAAGCTTAATTCTGGTCTGGTCTAGCACACCCCCCTTCCCAATTGCTTTCACTGAAATCCTCTCACTTCCCCTCCCCTTCTTTCTGGAAGCCTTCCCGGGTTGCCCCTGTCTCTCCTGTCTGTTGGGTCACTGAGCATACCTGGCCGTGATCGTCTGGTAGCCAAGAGGACAGAAGCAGGACTGCATTTTGGTGGTGGCCCTGGGCCGGACACAGAAGAGAGACAGATGAGTGGAGTTCTCAGAGCCCCCTGGCGTCTCATGGGCCCTTTCCTCCTCCTGTCCATCCTGGCCCACCAAGCAAGGGGCTGATTGCACAGGGAGGCTCCTGAAACACTGGCTCAAAGAATGAGAAGGCATAGTGAACATGCCTGTTGCTCTGGTGGCCACCCCTGCCCCCCCAGACACTCCAGCTGGGTCCTGTGGCAGGACCGAAGTCTCTGGGGGCCACAGGGTCCCTTGTGCACTTCCCTTTTCGGTGGGTATTTTTAGATGGGTGTAAACAGTTACTGAAGGCTCCCACGCCCCATTAGGCAGTGGAGTTTTGGTGAGGGGGGCAGGGCAAGGAGCCCCTTGACCTGCCCCGGCCTTGGACACATGATAGACTGTGAGGGCTACAGCTGCCCCCAGGGCAGGGAAAGGGCAACCGGGGAGTTTCTGGGCTCCCAGTTCTCCTTTCTTCTCCCCTCCCCACCAGCCTGGGCGACCAAGAAAGGCCTGCCTGAGGCTGCAGCCGCTGACCTCAGTGCTTGGGCATAATGCCCGGCCTGTTCCCGGGACCCCAGCACAAGGACTGCTGGGAGCAGGGTTTGGGGCAGGAAGTCAGCGTGAAACGCTGACTTCACAGAGTTCCAAGCCCCCTGTCCCCTAGTCCTCTGTGGGTGTGGTGACAGCTGCTGTCCCTTTGGGGTTAAATATAGTCCCGTCAGTTATGGGACCTCGGTGTGATGCAGCCGGCCTTGCTTCCTCCTTTCCTTTGTTGGTTCATTCATTCATTCAGCACTCATTCACTGAGCTGCCACTCTGGGCTCAGCCCTTGCTGGGGACATGAGTCAGCTCCCGGCCTTCCCCCTGCAGAGCTCCCAGGCCAGGATCAGTGAGTTTCTCACTGGAGCGCAGGGATGTGTGAGAGGCTGCAGAGGCCTGGAGCAGCCAGCACAGCCGGGGAACTAAGGAATGCTCCTGGCAGGGGTGGTTTTCAAAAAGTGATTTATTTTCAATCTTCCTTTTAGGGGGAAGTTAGTAATAGATACATGTGGTTTAAAAAAAAAAAAACCAAGAAGGACAAAATAGCAAATGCACCGTAAAAGTAATTTTCCCTTAAACTTGACTCCCCCCTTCTTACCCAGAGGCAACTGCTGTTGCCCGTTTTCTCTTTCAAAGATAATCTGTGCATGTCTGACTTACAGAATGACTTGTGTGTCCCCTTAAAAAACACAACTTTTAACATAACATGGAAGATGGGTGTCCTGCCCCTTGCCTTTTGTCACAGCCTTTAAATGTGGAGTGTTCCAAACCTACTAAAAAGCTGAAGTAGGGGCCCCAGGCCAGCTCAGTCAGTAGAGCACGCGACCCTTGATCCCGGGATTGTGAGTTCGAGCCCCACGTTGGGGGTAGGGATGACTTAACAAAAACTCAATAATAATAAAAGAAAAGGCTGAAATAATAGTATAACGAATACCCGTGTATCCTTTACCCAGATTCACCAAGTCTTAACATTTTGCTGTGCTCGGTACCTCTTTTGTATACCTACACATGTGAGTATATGTGGTTTTTTGCCAGTTTGAGCATTAGCGTGAGCATCATCTTTCATTTCTAAGTACTTGAGCGTGCACCTCTTACATAATCACAGCACCATGATCACACTTAAGAAAATTAACATTAAAATTCCATAATATTACCTAACATTTCCATTTTCCTAACTGTCCTCGAATGATTTTTATAGCTACTATTTTTTCCCTCTGAGCCAGAATCCAGTTCAGGATCATTCATTGAATCTTGTTGTCATGTTCCTTTCTCCTTTTCTTCCAGCTTGACTGAGGTGTAACTGACTTAAGATGTTGCATAAGTTTAAGGTGTGGTGATTTGGTGTACCTGTATTGCTAACCAGTTAACCACAGTAAGGTTAGTTAACACACCTCCTTCACCTCACATGAATACCATTTTGTTGTTTTGTCCCATTTCTTTAGTGTTCTGTTTAATCTAGAACATTCCCCAGCCTCTGTTTGTTTGTTTTGTTTTTTACGACATTTACTTCAAGAGTCCAAGCCAGTTGCTGGGGCTGTGCCTGACTGCACCTTCCTGATGTGAGTCGTGTTAGCCGGCTCTGCCAGAATACCGCCCAGGGACCCTGTGCCCTCCTCCGTTCGTCGTAGCAGGGGGCGCTCCACTCCGTGTCGTTCCTCTCAGTGTGGGTGATGCTTATTAATTCGATCGCCTGGTTAACAAGGTGTCTGTCAGACCTACCTGTTGTGCAGGTGCTTTTTCCTTCGATTAATCTGCGGAGTGGTCTTTGGAAGCCGTGTCACTGTCTCGCTCCCCCCAGCAGCTTTTCCTTCAGCGACTTGAACTGGGGGGTGCTCTGTGTCAGCACCTGAAACTCTGTTTGGGTCCTGTCACCGCTGGAATTTTCGTTACGTTTTAGGGATATCGGGCCATTTATTACTTGATCGCTTACTGATGAACATGAAAGGTTGTCTCCCAGTCTCTTGCTACCACAAACGGTTCCACAGGGATGTTTAGGCACATGTGAAACAGAAGCGATTCCTCAACTGCATCCCGGAGGTTGAGAGGAGGTTCCTTGGGCAAAGAAGAGAGAAGGAGTAGAGAGGGAGCAATAGGCAGGGAGGTGGAAACAGCAGGTGGGACACGGGTCTGGCGGAGGTGCTGGAGAGCCAGCAAGTCCCAGAAAAGCCAGGTGACTCCCCCAAGGTCACACACATAGCAAATTGGTGGCAGAGCCAGGACCAGGACTCAGAGCCTCTGACTCCACAAAGTAGCTTGAAAGCAGGTTCACATAACCCAGAAAGGACCCCTGTGTGCCCGGCCCAGGCCAGACTAGAAGCCTAGGTTCCTTATAGTTCCTCCAGCCCTTCTGGCTCTTAGTCTCTAACCTGGAGGAGGATGGCCCCTGGACCCTCGGGGCCTTAAGGAGGGAGATTACTGAGCCACCCTGGGCTTGTGACTTCACCAGAGAGGAGCTGTCAGAGAGAGCCCACGGCTTGCAGTGGGTTCCGGCAGCTCCAGTCCTCAGAGCAGCCCCAGGTGTTGCAGGGTTATCACTACCCCAGTGCGTGGATGGAAAAACTGGTCCCAAAGTCATTGCCCATAGAGAAGGGGAGAGGAGTCAGTTCCTCCCCCTGCTTTCCAGATCTGTGGTTGTCATAGCCCAGCCCCTCAAGGAAGCCCCGCCCCCCGCCCCCAACCACTCTAGGTGGGTTTGTCCCCACTCTGGGCACGACCGCTGGCTTCTCTTCTGCCCTGCATTGTCCTTTTTCTAGGCCAATGTGGCCCCGGGGCATGGTGCTCCTGGGGCATGATGCTCCCAGGGCATGGTGCAGGGGCTCGGGCATCTGACATCTGAGCAGAGCAGGATGCTTACTGGAGGTATAAACCTCAGGCAAGGCCACCTTGCCTCTTGACCTCGCTCAGGGTCCTCGTAGGTAAAATGAGGGTAAGAATAGCATCAGTTGGTAGAGGATTTGATGAGCCATTATGTGCCAAGGGCAGGGCCTGGCACAGAATAAGTGCTCAGAAAACAGGGCCCGTTATTATTTTTATTATTATCCTCAAGTCAGTGGGGAGGCGGCAGCAGCAGCTGCAGGCCGGGAAGGGAGTGTTTGCAAACTGACAGCAGGGAGGGTGACTAACGGTGCCACAGTCTCCACACCCTCTGTGGTGGCGTAGTGGTGGCGAGTTTGGAGGGGGGGTGGGGTAGGGAGAGGAGGCATGGGGATGTGGAAAGCTAGCAGAGCCCGTGTTCAGAGTCCTGAAGGTCGAGGACCCAGCCAACCCCAGTGGAACCCTGTCGCCTGTAACTAGCCGTGTGACTTCACACAAGGTGTTCAGCCTTGTGAGCCTCAGTTTCCGCTTTTATAGAACGGGGGTAAGACAAGCTCACGGCTCACCACCGCTTGTGGAGCCCAGCGGGTGGTTCCTGACCCCAACCCAGTCACCTGAACTTGTTTGATGCTGGGGGGAGGTGTCTAGGCTCAGCCTTGGTGGGCCCCCGTCTCCCTGTGCTGACAGCAGAGGTTGACGGGCTGGCGTCCGGGGACAAGAAGCACTGTGTACCCTGGGAGGAAGGGAAGCCGTTTTGTCTGGAGGAGAGGGAGGGGGTTTATGGCAAGCCCTGTGCCAGACCCTCCCAGTCCAGGGCTCTCCTTCTCTCCCTCCACAGCCTGCTTGCAGGGGAGGCCTTTCAGGGCGAGGGATCTGAGGCTCAGAAGGGTTGAGTCATTCTTCTGAGTTGCACGCTCCACAGAGCCAGGTCTGCCTGACTTGAAGCAGGAGTGAGGCCTGGGAGTGGTGGTGGCACTCCCTGGCTTCTGCTCTCCTCAGCCGCGCGCTTCTCGGCTGAGGTCCCCAGAAGCAAACCCCGGTTCCTCACATTGTCATTTGAAGCTCCTGCCACCCTGCAGGGTTTATGCCAGGCGGGCCCACCTCCAAACCGTCTCCTGACAGCAGACTGGTAGGGTGCTCAGATGGTCAGGGTCTGCTTCCCACCCTCCCTCCCCACGAGCTTGCAGCCAGGCCAGTTCCTCACGGCTGTCCCTGTCTGCCTGGACACCCTTGCTCAGCTGTCACACCAAGGAGGGGCGCCTTCTCCGGCCAGCCTTCTTGCCGTCTAAGCCCTCCGCTCTTTAGGGCTCGGCTCTGGGGCTCCAAGAAACCCGCCTACACCCTGCAGGCCTTGCCTCACACCCCAACCCCTCTGAGATGTGTGCATGCTGGCGTCTCTTCCCACTGCCTGGCCTGGGGAAGGTGGTATTACAGCCGGCCCTAGACCTGGTCCATCCTGTCAAATGAGCCTGGGAACAGGGCTCATGGAGTTCTTCTTCTAACACACTGTACCCACGGAGAAGTCACTGGCCCTGTCTACACCTCAGTTGCCTCAGTTTCCCCATCTGTAAAAAGAGAACAGGAGCCCTAGCCTGTCTACTTCCTGAGACAGGTACACAAGGGCTCTGGGCTTTGGGAAAATGCCAGCAGGCCAGGGAGCTTGGAGCAGGGGCCGCAAAGTATGTGCGGGACGGATTAGCTTACTGCCCTTGGGGTATGCATTGGCTGGGGTAGCTTTTTTGGAGGGGCTTGACTTTATTGAAGTAAACCTACACACCAAAAAGTGCGCCAATCATAAGGGTGCCACAGAGCGAACCCCCCTCCCCCACCTCCAGTCACGCCGCCCCCTCCCGAGGGCACTCGCCATGGTGCACCGTGGATGTGGCATATGCATTGTGAACGGGGTCACACGGTCTGTCCTCTTCAGTCTGGTGGCTCGGTTACTACTACTCGGGAGTTTGTCCTTGTGCTCTTGAACATCCACGTCCACTGCTATGCGGCGCCCCACTCGTGACCGTGCCACAGTTTACCCATCTGACTCTTGATGGGCATCTGGGCAGTTCCCAGCGTGAGGTTGGTTACAGTCATCCTGCGTGAGCACTCTCGTGCCTATCTCAGAGGACACCAGCCCTGTTTTCTCTTGTGGGTGCACCTAGATGCGGGGCGACTGGGATGTACATTTGGCTGTAGACGTACTGCCCGGGCACGTTTTTATAGGCAGAGGAACTATGAGGCCCACAGAGAACAAGTGACTTTCCCGGGTTGCACTGCACCTTCCCCAGGTTCACACAGCTGCCCTGGGCTCCCTTCCCCCACAGACCACATAAGTCACATCCGGGCCTGGGGCTCGTGGGGTGGGTGGCACTGGTGCTGCTCACCTCTGAGCTTCCTTTGCCTGTGTTGGCCATTCAGTTGGGCTGTGAGGCCCCTGTGGGCTTAGGGTCGGTGACCCCTCTGTCCCTGAGGATCCTCCGCCTTTGTGCTCCTGCTTCCTCCCTATCCAGTGCGCTCAGCCGGCTGAGACTGGAGAGGATGGCCCTGGCCCAGCTTCCGGCTCTGGGGGCCTTTGGTACCTGTTCACATTGCTGCAGGGAAGGAGTGGGAGCTCCGTGAGTCGGGGAGACCGGCTCCTCACACCCCTCCTCAATCTTCCCTTTCTCCCTGCAGCTCTCATGGTACCAAGTGACAGGTTGGCCTTCCTGTGACACGGGGACGCCAGATCTTCTGAGAAGATGTCAGCAATACAGGTACCATGGGGGCAGGGGTCTAGGGCAGTTGAGGGCGTGCTGAGCAGAAGAGAGAGAATGAGGGCTCACATAGACCTGCTCCCCTTTTCCCAACCCTGGCTTTCAACAAGGGAAGATTCTAGGGTGCGCTGTTAGACCCAGGACCCTGAAGATGGGAGTACAGATCTGGGAGAGATGGGGGAATCTCAGCTGGAAGGCCCCCCGAGTTCTCATGGGGAGGAGCACCTCACTCAGGCTCACAGAGGCCAACCAGGAGGCTGTGACTTCAAGAGTGGGTGGGCAAGTGGGTGGAGGTGGGCCCCGGGCTGCATCCACCCGCCCACCTGCCGCCTGCCCCGCAGGCCGCCTGGCCGTCCGGTACAGAATGTATTGCCAAGTACAACTTCCACGGCACTGCCGAGCAGGACCTTCCCTTCTGCAAAGGAGACGTGCTCACCATTGTGGCCGTCACCAAGGTAATGAGGGACCTCACGTGCCCACACCTACCCCCTCCCACCTCCGGGTGTTCCTGCTGGGTCCGGGCTCCCCTGCAGGGTACGGTGGGCCTGAGAGTGTGTCTGGGCTTCCATTTCTCCAGGACCCAAACTGGTACAAAGCCAAGAACAAGGTGGGCCGTGAGGGCATCATCCCAGCCAACTACGTCCAGAAGCGGGAGGGTGTGAAGGCAGGCACCAAGCTCAGCCTCATGCCGTGAGTACTGCTGAGGAGGAGTTGGGGTCTCCCAGTCTGGGGAGGAAGGAGGGCAAGAAGGCCTGGTTCCCCTAGAAGACTCACGAAAACAGAGGCAAGAGTGGGGGGGGGGAGGGAATGTGTGAAGGCTTCTCAAGATGAGGGGAAGGGTGTGGGTACTGGACCTCAAAGGCGGGGGGCAGGCCCGGGAGGAGGACTGAAGGAAGAAGGGTGGGAGGCAGGACATAAGGGCCTCTGATACCTGACTGAGCCGGTGGGGGCCGTGGTGCGGTGTCAGCCAGAGCCGGGGGCCTTCAGAAAGTGGAGCCCGGCAGATGTGTGGGGCAGGGGTCAGTACCCTTGAGCCACCACGAGCCCTGGCCTGGCCTCCCGCAGCTGGTTCCATGGCAAGATCACACGGGAGCAGGCAGAGCGGCTGCTGTGCCCACCGGAGACAGGTCTGTTCCTGGTGCGGGAGAGCACCAACTACCCCGGGGACTACACGCTGTGCGTGAGCTGTGACGGCAAGGTGGAGCACTACCGCATCATGTACCACGCCAGCAAGCTCAGCATTGACGAGGAGGTGTACTTCGAGAATCTCATGCAGCTGGTGGAGGTGAGCCAGGGCACCCGGCACAGCACCACCGCTTCTGGCCACGTGGCCTCGGCACGTGCAGCCTCTGAGAGCCTGTGTTTCCTCACGCCTTGATGAAGCACCTGCTACGATGCCACCACAGGGAGAGTGGCACTGTCCCCACTTCACAGGCCGGGAAACAAAGGGTCAGAGCAGTTAAGGGACCTGCTTTGGGTCACATGGTTATAAATTAGAGGTGCCAGGACTAGAATCTGAGTCTGTCTAATCCCAGAACTCGGCCTCTTTCCAGGCAGTCCGAACTACATGCCCAAGTATGTGTATGTAAGCATGTCCTCATGAGCTACACCTTGATGGCTAGGGTCCGCCAGGCTCCTACACCTACATGGATGTGCCCACGTGTCCCTGCAACTCCCAAGGCCCACTCTCCTAGCCGTGTTCAGGCCACAGCTCGCTTCTGGTAGCCCCAGAAGTCTCCCAGATGTCTCCTGCGTGCACTCTCAGCTCCCTTCCCCCTGCTAGACTGGCTTGGCCTGTGGCTGGGAGGGTCCTGGCCACATCTGGCTAGAGGCTAGTGTATGTATGGACTGAGCCAGGGCTTACCTTCTGCCTCGGGATGCTGGTGAGGCCCGGAGTGGTAGCAGCAGCCCGCTATCTGTCCAGCACCTGGATGTGAGGTGGCATGGGAAATGAATGGGTCACGGATCTGAGTCTGGGCCGCCCTCGTCCCTTCCCCTGTGGGAAATGAGCCCTCCCAACGCAAAGCCGCTCCAGGCTGGGTGGGATCGGCCTCCGCCGCCCTCTGGTGGTCAGAGCCGGGCAGTGCATGTGAGCTGTTGGCGCTCGGTGGGCTGGCCCTCGAGTGCCTGTCCTGCCCTCCGCAGCACTACACCTCAGACGCAGATGGACTCTGTACTCGTCTCATCAAGCCAAAAGTCATGGAGGGCACGGTGGCGGCCCAGGATGAGTTCTTCCGCAGTGAGTGCCATCCCTGCTCCCAGTCCTCGCTGGCCTGCTTGCCTCCTCCCACCCGGGCTCCCTGGCACTGCCCCCATCCCAGAGGCTCCGGATACCTCCAGGGCACTCCACACACGTAATCCCACCTGTGTCTGCCGTGGGCCCTGCCCTGGCTTCACCTCTCACTGACACCCTTCCCCCCCACCAGGCGGCTGGGCACTGAACATGAAGGACCTGAAGCTGCTCCAGACCATCGGGAAGGGGGAGTTTGGAGGTGAGCGGGAGGGGGTGGCAGCCCTGGGAGGGCCAAGGGCCCGTGGAGAGTCTGGGGGACAAGCTCCAACCTTCCTCCCCCAGACGTGATGCTCGGTGATTACCGAGGGAACAAAGTCGCTGTCAAGTGCATTAAAAACGACGCCACCGCCCAGGCCTTCCTGGCTGAAGCCTCGGTCATGACGTGAGTCGGGGCCGAGGGTGGGTGCGGAGGTCACCTCCCCGGGATGGGGAAGAGATGGGGAGGCTTGACTGGCAGGCTCTGAGCACGCCATCCTGCCCTAGGCAACTTCGGCATAGCAACCTGGTACAGCTCCTGGGCGTGATCGTGGAAGAGAAGGGCGGGCTCTACATCGTCACTGAGTATATGGCCAAGGTGTGCACCTGCCCCGAGATCCCATCCCCACTCCGGAGCCGAACACTTGGGCTTTCCAACTGCCCCAAACCCCTTACCACGCCCTCTGGTCCCTGCTCCCCCAGGCCCCTCTCCACAACTGAGCTCTGAAGTCACCAGGCAGGGCTCAGCTTTTGTCCTGACTCATCATTTATTCCCTATGACCTTGGACAAGTTGTGTCACCTCTCCAAGCCTCAGTTTCCTCATCTGTGAAGTGGAGATTGTAACACAGTTTACCTTAGAGATTTATGCATGAAAACTGCTGAGTGCAGTGTCCAGCTTATAGAATCTGATATTCAGAAGTGATACCCCAACCCCTCCTTGCTCCTTCCCTCCCCTCGTATATCCCTCAAGTGCTTACTCAGCCCCAGCCCACAATGCCAGAGGGCTGGAGGGCAAGTCTGACCTGTGGGGCCGGTTGGTCTGTCTGTCCCGCCCCAGGGAAGCCTAGTGGACTATCTGCGGTCGAGAGGTCGGTCGGTGCTGGGCGGAGACTGTCTCCTCAAGTTCTCACTGTGAGTGAAGCAGCACCCTTTGGGGGGGCGGGGGGCGGACCCCGTGCTGCCGTGGGAGCCCTGTCTGAGGGGACATGTGGCTGGCTCTGTCCCAGAGATGTCTGTGAGGCCATGGAATACCTGGAGGGCAACAACTTCGTGCACCGGGATCTGGCTGCCCGCAACGTGCTGGTGTCTGAGGACAACGTGGCCAAGGTCAGCGACTTTGGCCTCACCAAGGAGGCCTCCAGCACCCAGGACACGGGCAAGCTACCAGTCAAGTGGACAGCCCCAGAGGCCCTGAGAGAGAAGGTGAAGCGGGCCTCTCCCCAGAGCCTGAGGAGCGGTGGACGGGGGTCCTGGGTCACCCCTTCCCCCCACAGCCTCCCAGGGTCTGACACTGCTTCTCCCATCTACGTGGCAGAAATTCTCCACAAAGTCTGACGTGTGGAGCTTCGGAATCCTTCTCTGGGAAATCTACTCCTTTGGGCGAGTGCCTTACCCAAGAATTGTGAGTTGGGCGCTGGGGCCAGGGCATGGCTGGGGCTGAGGGTGAGGCTTAGAGCAAGGGAGGGGGTGGCAGGGGAGGGGGCCCTTTCCGGGCCCTGCCTCCCATTCTGAGGCCTAGAAGCCACAGGCCTGCCCTTGGGACCTTCCAGGTGACCTCCTGGGCCAGGCTCTGAGGCCCAGGTCTGAAGGGGATCCCCGAAGCTGAGTAGGGGTCCTCTTGGGGGTGAGGCCCCATGTGGACTTATACCACCCACCCGCCCACAGCCCCTGAAGGACGTCGTCCCTCGGGTGGAGAAGGGCTACAAGATGGACGCCCCGGACGGCTGCCCGCCCGCGGTCTACGAGGTCATGAAGAGCTGCTGGCACCTGGACGCCGCCACGCGGCCCTCCTTCCTGCAGCTCCGGGAGCAGCTCGAGCACATCAAAACCCATGAGCTGCACCTGTGACCGCCAGCCGCCGCCCAGGTCTCGGGCCTGCGGGGACTGAACCTGGATAGATTGTGGACCCGGTGCCCCCACTTGCCGGGCCCGAGCCTGAACTGAGCCCAGCGGGCCGGCGGGCCTCTCTCCTCTGACCCAGCCTGCGCCCCCTCTGGCCTCCCAGAGACCCCGCCTGGGCCTGGCACCTTTTCTCATGGACCCACCTGTGGGGCTCCGGAGCCCCACTGAAGGGGCCAAGAAGGGAGGGGGCTGAGGAGCGTGAGGCAGACGCCCCCCGTACCGCGGTCAGGCTCCCCCTGGCCTCCCATCTCTCGCCTTCTTAGAGTTTTATCCCTTTCCTTTTTTGAGATTTTTTTCCTGCGTGTTTATTTTTTATTATTTTTCAAGATAAGGAGAAAGAAAGTACCCAGCAAATGGGCATTTTACAAGAAGTACGAATCTTATTTTTCCTGTCCTGCCCACGAGGGTTGGGGAGACCAGGCCCCTCTCTGGGGACCCATCGCCCCAGCCTTGTTCCCCATTCCGTGTGCCGTGTCCCGTGTCGCCTCGGTCGCCCGTGTTTGCGCTTGACCATGTTGCACTGTTTGCATGCGCCCGAGGCAGACGTCTGTCAGGGGCTTGGAGTTCGTTCATGTGCCGCTGCCGCCCACCCACCTGCCTTGTGAGATGGAATCGTAATAAACCACTCCATGAGGACTCCGCTGCCCGGCCTCGGCGCTTCCTCCGCCGAGCCTGCCCGTCCCGCCCGGCCCCCTGTCCCCGTGCCATCTTGTCCATCCCCCTGTCTCTGTGAGCGGGGCTGTGCTTGCCCTGGGAGTGGAGGGGGGTGGGGAGCACGGCCGGGAGATGTAGCCGCCGCTTTGTGTCAGCTGCACGAGCGAGTGTCCTGTGTCTGCCGTGGGGGAGCTGTCGCCACCCGCCCTCCCCCACCGTCCTGCTGGGACCCGGTCCACAGGGTAAGGTCTGAGGGTCCCAGCCACCTCGGCTGCCACGTTGTTCAAGCACAAGGAGGGCGGAAGCCGAGCCTGACTGGATGGAAGTGGGGTCCCCCTGGTAGGAGGCAACATACGTGTCTCCTGCATCAAATGTCTCCTGACCCTGGAGAGTGAGGGAGGGGGAGGCTCTGAGCTGCCGGTGGTTCTCACGACTCACCTACGATGTAATAGCGCTGCCCTGTCCCCTCACGTGTGCCCAGCCCCGTGCCTGAGGATACAGAGGTTGGGGGGGGGGGCTTCCCCACCCCACCTGGGGGACCACAGATGGAGAATGAGCACCAGCCACCGTATTTCCTCCCCTTACTCAGGTTCCCCGGGTGCTGTGATCAGTGCGGAAGCTATAATGGTTGGGGGAGGCTCATTTCATTCCCTGAGACTGGCAGCTGAGGCTCTGACCCTGTCTCAGCCCTGTCCCAGCCAGCAGGACCTGAAATCCAGGGAGTTCTGACTTTGTAGTGTGCCTCGTGTCTGCTCCTCAGCCCCCTGCAGCCCAGCCGCCAGTGTCTGCCCCCACCCCTGCCCTCCAGCCCAGAGCAGGAGCCTCCTCACCTCCCCCAGTCCGTCCCTTCTGCACACCGCGAGGCTCGTTTTTCTAAGACCAGACCATTCGTTCAGTGACATTTGAATACCTGCCTTGTGCCAGGACTGGGATGCAGCAATGAGCAAAATAGACCTGGTGGAGTTTCCAGTTGGGAAGACAATCACTCAGACAACTACAAACTGATAGCGTGCTATGGAAAAAGACATGTATAACGTGGGGGTCAGATCTTGTCTGTAGGTCAGGAAGGGCTTCCCGGAAGGGGCAGCGCGTAAGCTGAGATCAGAAGGATGATCAGGAGGTGGGGGGGGGGGGGGGGGTAGGGGGGTTGGGCAGCAGCATTCCAGGAAGAGAGGCTGGGACAGGAGGCAGGACAGCTTGTTCTGAGGTCTCCGGGAAGATGGTGAAGATGGGCGGTGCCTTGAGGTGGACAGGGAGGCTGGGGCAAGGGTTTGGCTTTTATCACACTGAGAGCCACGGGGAGCCCGTGACAGTTCTGAGCTCCTGGTGAAGTTCCAGGGAGCACAGTGAGGACTGATCAGTGTGGGAGAGGACGGTGGGAGTGGATGGCCTCCAGAGGGATATAAGGGAAAGCTGAGCGAACTTGCCAATGGATTCATAATGTAGGCGAAGGAGGGAGAGGAGCCACTGTGACCCCTGATAAGCAGGATGGCTGGGGGTGGGGGGTGCACCAGGAGACTCCTCTTCTGGAGGAAACATCTTGAGTTCTGTTCAGGACGTGCTGAGTTTCAGGCGTGCCTGTGAACTGCCAAGAGGCAATGAGCAAGTTGTTGGAACCCAGAGGCTGGAGAGGGGAATCTGAGAGTTATCAGCGTGTGGCTTGGATCTAAAGCCATGGACAAGGAGGAGGTCACTGTGGGAGGACGTGCAGAAGAGGAGAGGTCCCAGGACCATGCCTGGGGGAGCGCTTAACATTCAAAGGCCTAGGAGAGGAGGCTGACCAGGCCAGATACAGAGAGGAAGGCAGCAGAGTGCCCTGTGACAGGTGAGCGACAAGCCAGCAGGTCCCCTCTTCCCAGAAGACCGGAGCCCGCTGCCGGTGTTAGCCATGAGGAGGTTGCCGGTGACTTCAGCAAAACCTGGGTTTGCAGGGGTGCAGATTTGAGGCCTCACTAGAGGAGGGTGTGAGCGATGTGGGAAGGTCGCCAGTTTGGGGAGATCCAGCTGTAAGAAGAGGAAAGAGGATGAGGTAGAAGATTGGAAGGAGGCAGAGGCGTGGGCAGATCCGATGCCAAAGGAAATGACATTTACCTTCTGGCCGCACCCATGTGCTGAGCAGACAGAGAAGATAGAGGTGCAGGGATGGTGATGATCGAAGGGGAGCCTTCCTTAGAGCACAAGGGCGTGTGCCTGCAATGGGAGCCCGTGTCCTGATGAAGGACAGAGGGACCCATGGGCGACGCCCCGGTGACAATAATAATCAGACCCCGGGTGGCATGGCAGGGAGTTCTGGTTTGGAGTTTGCTGATCCCCGTGGCGTACTCTCACCACGGCCAATGTCAAGCTCCCAACCTGACTTCACTGGAGGCACATTTGACCGTTGGCTCGGGTTCAGAAACCTGCAATGGGCCACGGGATCAGGAGCAGGAAGCAGGGAGGGGCAGGAAGGGGCAGTGTCCAGCAGATGCTGGGCTGCGGGAACGCAGGCCCAGGTAGCCAGGTGCTCCCAAGCTTTCCGCCTGGTGGTATGAGTCCTCCCCATCCCTTCCTTACTTCCTTTCTCTCTCTTGGTTTATGGCTTTTTTGTTCCCTCCTTTGTTTTCTCCCATCCTTCTCTTCCGCTCTGCGCTGGACGCTGGCGTATCATAGACGAGCAAAATGGAGTTCTTACCCTCAAGTTGTTCGTGACTAGTAGGGATCCCACTCAGGCTCAACTTGGTGCCCAGAGGTCTGGTGAGGTGGAGGAGGCGAGAGGCGTTAGGTGGCTTCTCAGACATGCAGAGGTCAGGCAGGGACAGAGAATGAGGTGTTTCTGGCAAATGAGGGGCACTGCCCAGGCCAAGGTGCTGAGGTGCCCTGGCCAGATGACGTGCTTCAGCGTGGCTGGGCCCAAGGAGCCAATGAGGGTCTTTTGGGAGGAAGTAAGTCTGGAGAGAGAACAGGGCCCAGGCCCACCTGGCTTTGCAGGCCCCATGAATTTAACCTCATACAAAGGTGGCCAGGAGCAATTGTGTTCAGGGACAAGCAAGGAGTGGTGTGGTCAGATCTGCATTTTAGAAAAATAATTCTGGTTATAATCTGGCCCTGGGGGTGGGAGCGTCCAGAGGGGGGACAGGGAGACAGCGAGGAGGCTATGGTGGCCAGGCAGGAGGGGACTGGTGGTGGCCTGGACTGGGGAAGCCATAGGAGGTGGAAGGAAGGTGAACACAGCTGACGTTTTACTGAGCTGAGTGCTCAGTGTCTGCCAGGCCCTGTGTTCTAAGCACATTAGACATACCGTCTCGCGTACCCCTCCAGTCGACTCTCGGGGCCCCATTGTACAGATAAAGAAAAGGCTTGGGGATTAGAGGATCAGGTAAGGCAATATAAGAGTAGCAAAAACAAATTGAAGAGCTTGCTCAGGCTTGACAAGGTGGGGGTTGCCATCCATGAGACCCTAGCCCTGGACCAGGATGGGCCAGAGGCTGGAGAACACGAGTTTCATTTGGACATGTTGTCTGGGGGCCTTTGTGACATCCAAGCAGAGAGGTCCCCTGCAGAGTTAGACATTCATTCAGGCCTGAGGCTCTGGGAGAAGCCGGGTTGACTGTAAGAGGTTTGGGGATCCATGGCTAGAAGCCATGGACGCAGGTGAACTTGGCCAGGGAGCACGTGGAGAGTGAAGAGAGGTGCAAACACAGGGAGCCCCGGTGTGTGGGGCCGGGAAGGAAGAGCAGTGGCAAAGGAGCAGCTAAGGGGGCCGTCAGAGGTAGGGGAGTCCTGCGGGGCACGAGGAGGCTTCTCAGAGCACAGGGGAGGGGAGACAAGGAAGCAGATGTTCACGTCATCCCTCATTGCAGAGACAGGTTGAGAAGTATGCACTAGAAACAAAGAACAGGGTCACCGTCAGGCCTGCTGGAGTGGTTTTCATGGGGCAGTGGGGGCCGGAGCCAGAAGGGGACTGAGTGACAGGTGAGGGAGCGGGACCAGACTGGGGCCTGCCTTTCCGCAGCATGGCCGTGGAGGTGAGGGGCGAGCGGGGGGAGGCGGCTGAGGGCTTACTTACTGTTGAGAAATGAAGGTTTGCCTTTAGCATGTCCTAAAATTTTCCATTTACAGCCTTGATTTTAATTAATTGGTAGAGCTTCGGTAACTCCATCCTACTGGGAACTTACAAAGTACAGTAAAACTTCAGCTAGCCAGAATTCTTGGCAAACGAGCCACTCAGGAAAACGAACATTTATTGGCGTGAAAAGATTTGAAATATAAGATTTCTTTTTAAAAACATTTTTAGTATGGATATAATCACATAAACATATGCAGTAGGGAGAAGACTGTAATGAACCCCCACATCCTCACCATCCCACGTGAATAGTAGCTCCAGACCAGTCCTGTGCCCTCCACACCCCGCTGCCCCCAAACTCTGGGACACTTGGAAGCAAACCCTAGACATTTTATCACTTCATTTGTACAGCTTTGGTACGTTTCTCTAAGAGACAAAACCTTTTTTAAAAACCGTGACCACAATACCATTATCACGCCTAAAATCTTTAACAATAATTCCTTAATTTAATCAAGCATTCATTGTTCGGATTCCCCAACAGTTTCGATTCCCCCCCCCCCCCCCAGTTGGTGGGTTAAAATTAGGCTCCAAACAAGTCCACACATGGCATTTATTTGCTCTGTCTGTTAAGACTCCCTTTCTTCTCTTCGTGTCATTTGCGTGTTGAGGAAACCGGGCTGCCCGGAGGCATGTGTGTTTGGGAATGTGGGACAGAGCTGGGCACCACAGCGGAGCGAGCAGGACGGGGAAGTCCGGGGTTGGCAGGACGATGACCAGATAGTCGGGACACCTAGCTACGGGAAGGAGGCAGGATGTGGAGGCCCGTCCTGAGCAAGGGGAGAGGCCAGAGCTGCTGAGGGCTGGGGCCTGTCCTCATGATCCCTGAGGCCTTACGGCTGCCGGAGCTGAAGAGAGGTGGAAAGATGGCCAGGGCCCAGGAATGGGGCAGAGCCAGGTGGGCGACAGGTCAGGGGTCAGGCTGGAGATGAGGAAGGGGCTGGGCCTGAGGTCAGGCCTAGAAGGAACAGGATGTCTGTTGGGGCTGAAGGGAGAGAGGGGAGTGCCAACAGAACCCAGCTCCTCCCCACCTGGCCCCGTCCCCAGGGCCCCTCCCCTGGCCTCCCAGCTGCGGCTCCACTCAGGGGCCCAGACACCAGTTCCCTTCACAATGCTGGTGATCAGGGGCCCTGATCCCTTGTTCTGCCTTCTCCTCCTCCTGCTCGTGGGCCCCCACAACCCCGTGGGGGCCAGTCCTCCTCAGAGAAGGTTTGAGTATAAGCTCAGCTTCAAAGGACCAAGACTGGCGTTGCCTGGGGCTGGAATACCCTTCTGGAGCCATCATGGAGGTGAGGGGTGGGGTGGAGACCAGCCATGCCCAGGGTCCCTCATAGTGCTGGAGGGGCTGACCAGCTCTGGGTGGCTGTGACTTGGGGAAGAGTGGGCCTGCCGGTACCAGCCTCTGCCCAAGACGGGGCCAGGCCTGGGGCAGGCAGGACCTTCGCCCCGGGACCCCTCCCAGGCTTGTCTCCCGTTCCACCCACCACAATCCCACCCCATCTACCGGTCTCCGTTTCTCCTCTCTGCCTCTCTCGTTCTCTGCCCTAGGATTTCTCTCTTTTCCTTTTGCCTCTCCTTGGACCCCCTCTCCTTCCTCTGCCCCTTGGACCCGTAAACACACACATGCTCACGTGCTGAGTCCCAGACGCGCAGACGCAAGGCAGCTGGGACCAGCACCAACCTCCCTTCTCCCTGCTCCTTGCTGCCCACGAGAACGGGGGGACTGCCCGAAGGGAGGCACCCTCGCGGCCAGCTGCTTTGCCAGAGAGGGCACCAGCTCTGCCCTGTGTGTGTGCTGGGTGGAGGCAGGCACGAGAGCATCTTAACTTCAGGAACTTCCAAACCCAGACCTACAAGGAGTCTGTCTTCTACTTGATCTTGTTCATTAACGATTTTTGAGGACTTACAAGGACCTATGCAGTAGAAAGGAGCTTAAATTAGGAATGAGCAAGAAGAATGAGATTTAGGGTTAGGGCCGGAGGCATGAAATGAATCCAGGAACAGGGTTTATGGCCAAAATATGCTGTGAGGTCTGCCCACCCTTCAGAGTTGGGCCATGGATCTGGTTCAGAGCCACCTAGCGGGCAAAACAAAAAGAGAAAGCAGATTCGTTATGTGTTTCTGTGTCTGTGAGATGTAAGTTCTGAGAACGGCATGATTTCTGATTGGGTCTTGGCCCAATCTTCCCTCACAGAGGCACAGGAGGTAAACAAAGGAAGGGGCTGATTCTCACAGCACCAAGCCAGGCCCTGCCTCAAGCCTAGGATGGCAGGGCCTGTACAGCACTCACTTCCCGGGGGCCTTGTCAAGTCTGGGGTGTCACAGACCACAGCGGGGAGCAGAGGCACATTCTCCAAGATCACTCAGTGATATGCTTACCGTCCATTCAATTCATTCCTTCACTCACTCATTCACTCATCCTTTTGCCAGAATTCTACCACCATGCCCCTCTGTGCCCAGGCCAGAGACACAGGGCTGAGTCAGACTCAGGGAGCCCACACTTTGGGGTGAGGCCTCATGAACGATCCACATAGAGCTGAATGCGTAAGTGTAGTATACAGTGGGCAATCCTTGCCTCCCACAAGTCACTTCGGAGGCAGTGGTGGCTTCTAAGGCCTCCCAGGACTCCTGGCCTTGCAGCCTCCGAGCCTCCCTGCCCCCAAACCTGGCCTTTGCTGAGCAAACAGCCTGGATTAGCAGTCTCCGGAAAGTCCTGGCAGGGACTGGGCCTTGGGCCAGGTTCCAGGCTGGCACCAGAGGGGTGGGGAGCCAGCTGGGGTGAAGCCTCTGATCTCCCCTCTGATTCCTGCCAAACCTGCCTCAGTTTCTCTCCCCTTTCCTTCGCCTCCCCCACCCCCGGCCTCTGTGAATTCTCTCTCACACACACTCCCTTTCCTCACAGTCCTGTCAGCCAGTCGTCACCTTTGCTTTCAGGCTTTCCTCACCTTGGAATGCCCCCTGGGGACCTGCACCCGGAGCCCCACCCCGCGCCCCCGCCTCAATGGGCCACACTGGAGTCTCTCCATGCTTCCACAGCCTGGAGTCCTAAACCCTAACGTGGTTGTTCTCGCAAAGTACTCTCCTGTGTCTGGTGGCCTCGGGCGTGTCCTTTTCCCTCACGGGGCCTGTTTCCTCCCCTGAGAAACAGAAAGGGGTGGACGCAAATGTCTCTTGATGGAGAAACGTGTTACAGCTGACACCCGAACAACGCAGGGGTTAGGGGCGCCGACCCCACACACAGTGGAAAATTCGAGCATAATAATAACCCGGCTCCCCCAGAGCTTAACCGCTAACAACCTGCTGTCGACCAAAGCCTTACCAATAACATAGACCGTCGAGTAACACGTTTTTTTTTTTTTTTTTATGTTGTATGTATTATATTCGGTATAAAGTAAGCCGGAGAAGAAAGGAAAATGTTATTAAGAAAATCCTAAGAAAGACAAAATACATTTACGCTATCGTACTGTATTTATCGAAAAAAAACTCCACATGTGGGGCGCCTGGGTGCCTCAGTCGGTTGAGCGTCCAACCTCGGCTCAGGTCATGATCTCACGGTCCGTGAGTTTGAGCCCCGCGTCGGGCTCTGTGCTGACCAGCTCAGAGCCTGGGGCCTGCTTTGGATTCTGTCTCCTTCTCTCTCTGCCCCTCCCCACTTGGGCTCTGTCTCTCTGTCTCTCAAAAATAAATAAAGGTAAAAAAAAATTTTTTTTTTAACGAAACAAAACAAAACAAAACAAAAAACTCCACATGGAAGTGGACCCGTGCCATTCAAAGCTATGGAATCAGATGGAGCTGAGTTCCAATCCACTCAGTTCCTTAACTTCTCTGAGCCTCAGTTTCCTCATGTGTCAGGTGGCGTCTTAGAAAAGCAGGCGGCACGGATTTGTGGTGAGGCTTATGTGAGAAGGCATCCGCCCCCTGGCAAAGGCCCTGCCAGCCCTGCTGGGCTCCGTGTCCCACTTCTCCTGCGTCTGACTGCCCACCTCTTAATGGCAAGCCTTGATGTTACTTCCTTCCTACCCCAGAGCCCAGCCCAGGCCAGTGAGTGAGACTGCTGGGGGCGTAGGGGATGGTGGGGCCCTGGTCCTGAGCTGCCCCCGTCCACAGATGCCATACTGGGCCTGGAGGCAGTGCGGCTGGCCCCATCCATGCGGAACCGCAGCGGCGCCGTGTGGAGCAGGGCCCCTGTCCCCTTCTCTGCCTGGGAGGTGCATGTGCAGATGAGGGTGACCGGGCCAGGGCGGCGGGGAGCCCAGGGCATGGTGAGTGGCCCCAAACCACACCCGGCAGAGAGGGTGAGTCAGGGAGGTGGGTGGTGAGCCCGAGGTTCAGTGTCCTGCAGCCCCCCCCCCCCGGGCTGAGCAGCTGGGGACCCACAGGCCGTGTGGTACACCCGGGGCAGGGGCCAAGTAGGCTCTGTCCTGGAGGGGCTGGCCTCGTGGGACGGCATCGGGATCCTCTTCGACTCCTCCACCGAGGATACCCAGGTGAGTAGTGATCTCCTGTCCCCCTCCCCCCCTTCCCCCTCCCCCTCCACCCCGTGCCCACGGCTCAGGTGGGCTCAGGTTGCTCGTCACCTCCCATGCAGAACAGCCCCATCATCCGTGTACTGGCCAGTGATGCGCACACTCGCTACGAGCCGCGTGGGTAAGGGCCTGTCCGGACACACCCCTACCCCATTCCTGGGCCCCAAGGGCCTCAGCGGTGACCCACACTGTGTACACAAGCCCCTGCCCCAGCCTCTGACGGGGACTCATCTGAGCTGATGGCTGCTGCCCTGGAACCGCCTCTCGCTTGTCCCAGCTGTGCCTCCTCTAGGACAGGGACCAGAGTCTGCGTGCTCTTCCCAGGAACTGCCCCACTGAGTCCTCAATTCATTCAACCTAACACCCCAGGTTGGGGGGGCGGGACATGAAACGACACAGGGCGTAGCCTGCACTGAGTGTTGCCACTCACACCGTCTCATCTGATCAGCAACACTCTTGAGAAGGGGAGATCATTAGTCCCCAACTACAGGTGAGGGCATTGAGGCCCAGAGAGGTGGAGTGAATGGCCCAAGGTCACACAGCCGTTGGCAGAGCTGAGCTTTGAGGTCAGATGGTCCCCGCCCTTCCCCTGAGCCAGCCGCCTGCCTGCCAGAGCCTTCCCTTTCTCCCCGATGACGATGACGAGGCTTCCCATCCCACCCAGGCCCGTCGTCAGTGTCTCCCAGCACGCATCCCTTAGCTCATAACAATTAGAATAATTGCTAGCATTTATGGAAGTAGAGCTTACCTGTCTGCGGGGCACAGCGCCAAGCACTTTACATTCATTGTCTTAGCTAACCCTCATAACAATGTTATGAGCTAGTTCCAATTATTATCCTCATTTTAAAGACGGGGAAGCTCGAGTTTGGAAAGATGTGGTCATTTGCCCAAGGTCACACAGTTAGAGTGCAAATCGCAGAGCTGACTTCTCCCTGCTCTGTGCGGCCTCCCTCTTAGCCGCAGGTGGAAGCGCTGTCTGTCTGTGTGCCCAGAGAAACCTGGGACCTCTCGGGCCCACAGAACGCGGCTCCCGTCCTCTGTCCTGAGTCTGTCTGCTGCAGTCTGAGCCTGGCAGAAAAAAAGAGGAAAGAGGAGCCCTCCCCAGAGGCACAGGGGAACGAGGAGTCTGGGGCGGCGGGGGGGGGGGGGGGGAGGGGGGGGGACAGTGGGGGAGGGGGTGGGCCTGGGGGGTTGAGGGCAGAGCTCCAGTGCTGCTCCAGGCTCTGTCCCCCTAGGGAAGAGTCACAGGAAGGCCCTGGCGTCTTCTGCCAGGCAAGGCTTGCTTTCCAGCTCCCCTCTCTCCTGCTAAAGAAGCAAGGGAGACTCATGCTAGACAACAGTGACCCCCCAAGTGACCCGTGGGGCGGGGGGGTGGGGGCGTGCTGTAGGCCTGGGCCGAAGGGCCCCTGGGACGACCCCCACTGTCCAGGCCTTGCGTCCTGTGTGGCCTGGCTGAACTCCAAGTGCCCACAGGGATGCAGCCAGCGGGGTGCTGGGCTCCTGCCGCCGGGACTTCCGTAACCTGCCGAACCCCCTCAGAGTTCGGATCACTTACTGGGGGCAGAGGCTGCGGGTGAGTAGCCCTTCCTGCTTTCTCAGATTCCCTGGGCAGGGAGTGCAAACTCTAGGACTCAGAGCTACAGGGTTGCTATGTGAGTGCCCATGGTCCCAACACACCCGTGCCTGTGACACCACACAGGGGCCCGACACATACAGGTGGCACCCACACGGGACCCTCCTCCCTGCACAGACTCCTAATCCCAGAGCACATACTGACGAGGGCTAGCGTGAGACCAGGCAAGCGTGCCCCTCCATGCCATGCTGACACCAAGCTGGGTGGCCGCTTGCCCACCTTTAGAACCCAGGGAAGCCAGTGAATCAAAGGTGGGGATGACAACCCGCTGCCGGGGTCAGGGGAGAGGTGGGGGGTTCCAACCGCGAGGGGCTCACTCCTCTGTGCCCCTCAGGTGTCCTTGAACAGTGGCCTCACTCCCAACGACTTAGATGAGGTCTGTGTTGACGTGGGTCCACTGCTTTTGGCTCCTGGAGGTTTCTTTGGGGTCTCGGCAGCCACGGGCACCCTGGCAGGTGAGGGCCTTCCTTCTGAGCAGGTGAGAGCAGAGGAATGGTACCTAATGAAACACCCTGAGCACACCTTCCAAAGAGCTCTGGGTGTGGGGCCAGCCACTTCCTCTCTGTGTGGTCTGGGCAAGTCATGAGCCCTCTCTGGGCCTCTGTTACCATCGGGGCAAGGTCATGTCTGCCTTGCAGAGTTGCTGAAAGTCTCAAATAGGATAAAGCACAAGAAGCTTTTATTCCAGTGATGGCCCCATAAGTGCCCCAAGCTGGGAACTGTGGGGCAAGTAGAAGAGGGACAGCCATGAGGACATTGAGGAAACCGCAAAGGGGTGTAACATAATGAAGAGTCCACGGAGGGACCCACAGCTGGCAAGCAGGGTGCAGTTGGAGGGTGGGAGTTCTTGAAGGCTCGGACTTTAGTCTTTAGACTCTGAGCACTAGGGAGCAGTGGAAGGTTTCCAAGGAGGAAAGTGACACGGTCTCAGAGCCATGCTGAGGAGGTGGCCGTCATTTGGTTGCTTCTGCCACTCTGGGGCCTGAGGGTGTCACTCATTCTGTTGCCATGGCTGTAGCCCAGGACCATCCAGTTTTCCCACTCAGTGTGGGCTCACCCTTGGCTCTGCGTGTGGGTCAACCCTCACAGTCCACCCATCTGCTTGTCTGCCCCTCACACCTTTCCCATGAAGTGAGCAAGACGAAGGTTAGAGAGGCCCAGAGTCACCCAGATCTCCTGCCTGCCTGGAATATAATAGAGCCGGGCGGGGGGATGGGGGGGGCGGGGGGGGGTGAGGGCCGAGTGAGTGGGCTGCTGGGCAAGGGCGGGGGTCTTACCTTCCCTTCTCTGCCCCCCCTTCCAGATGACCATGACATCCTGTCCTTCCTGACCTTCAGTCTGAGTGAGCCGGATCCAAAGGTGATGCCACCCCTGGGTCAGCCTTCAGGGATTGCTGGGGGAGACAGTCCAGGGACCCCTTCCTGCCCCAGATGCTTCTATGTCATGATGTGTTCAGCCCTGTCATTCGAGCCGCTATCTCTACTGATCTCTCCCGCTCTTTCTCTCTCTCTGAGTTGCTCAGACCAGGCCTTGTGCTGGGCAGTGCGGGGGGCCAGAGGTGACCTAGGGCTAGGCCCCGTTCCTGAAGCACCTCCCAGGCCGTCAGGGGGCTGTGGGAGCACAGAGGACGGGTCCTGACCAGCCAGGGGAGCAGGGAAAGCCACCTGGAAGGCATGAGCTTGAAAGGGCAGAGAGAGTAGCTGAGTGGAGGAGCAGCACAAAGGTCTGAGTCCTGGGCGAGCCGCTGGGGCCTGGGCGGCAGCTGGAGACATAAGTGTGGGGGATCGGCAGCAGCAGAGCCTGAAACCACAGGGCTTGGTGGCCGGGGTGCGTCTTCCCTGGGTGGGATGCATGTTTGGTCCGGGAGCGGGACTGGACTTGTGGAGGCCCCGTGGGAAGGCTCCCCTCACCCGCAGCTCTCCCAGGCGTCTCAGGCCTGAGTTTGGTCTTCTTTCTCCAGCCTCCCCCACCGCCCTTTCTGGAGATGGAGCAGCTCCGGCTGGTGAAGCAGCTGGCAGGGCTTCGGGCAAGGCTGGCCCTGGGCGCCAGGGAGGATGTGATCCCAAAGCTGAGCTCCGAAGTCCAGGAAGAGGGTAGGGACCCAGGGAGCAGGCAGGGGAAGTAGGGGTCCATTTGAGCATCACAGGATCCTCTTCCCTTGGAAGCAGGAGTGCTTTAACCAATCGGGAGACGAAGGTTCGAGGAGGCCATATCTAGCAGACCCCGGGGCCCAGGCTCTGTCCGATCCCCACCCCACCACCCAGACACAACTTTCTGGGGGTGAGCTAGAGGCAGAAGCCATGTCTTTCTGCCCCTCCTCTCCAATAAGCCCCAAAAGATAGGATCTGCTACCCCACTGCAGTGGGCTACCGGGCCCAGCTCTGCCCCAATCTCCAGGGAAAAGGATCCTTGGCCTGGAAGAGACGCTGGGCAGACACCGCCAGATCCTGCAGGCTCTCCAGGGTCTCTCCAGACAGTTGGCCCAGGCCGAGAGGCAGTGGAAGAAGCACCTGGGGACCCCAGGCCATGCCAGGCCTGAGGGAGCCTGGGTGAGTGGCCCCTTGGGCACCCAAGGCTCTGCCTGCAGGCCTGGAAAAGCAAGCTCCCTAGCCACTGGGTTCCTGGCACCGGTGAGCTCCCTTTGTCCAGAAAGAGGAGCAAGCACTATACTTAGGATCTAGTCTCCCCCAAGGTCTGGAGGGAAAGGAGGGCAGGGGTGCAGTGCTGCAGGTTGCAGGAGGGGGTAGACCTGCCAGGCGGGGGAGCATACAGGAGGGTAGCCCTGCACGAGCAAATGCCCACGGATCCACGCGGCCGGGGCTGGGGAGAGGAGATGCCAGGTATTTGGACACGGGTCTGTAGACAAGCGCCAGAAATAGACTGGGTGCTAATTTGCATGTAGCTCCACATGTGATTTGGTTCCCATACGGCTTGCTTAATGCTCAGACGCACCAGAATCCTCGTTTTTATCTCCACTGCCATCCTGGCTTCTCTTCCAAACAGTCATGCCCCGTGGCACGCCCAGCCTGGGGCCCGAGAGCTGAACTCAGTCAAGCTGTTAGATGCCAGGCAGAAGAAGCCGGCGGCTCCTGTGGGCTTTGCTGAGCTCTGGCATCTTGTGTCCTCAGGCCAGAGCAGCTGAGGCTGGGCTGCTGGAGTGGGGGAGTGGGGACGGGGCCACACTCCAAGGCTAGGCCTCTATGATCCTACTTCCAGGCCCAGAACTCTTGCTGCCAGATTCTCTCCACCCCAGAGAGGGGCAGCCACTTCTCCAGGCCACTCACCGAGACAGAGGCCTAAGCATTGAGAGTTGCTCGGCACTGGCCCCATCCTGGACTGTGCCCTGCGGTTGGGGTCGGGGAGAGGGGGGCGGTAGGTAGAAGACTGGACTGGGCCTCTGCCTCCTTTAAGGGCAGAACCACTTCTGAAAGGGGGAGGAAGCCCATGACCCTCAGGGGGAGGGATTTGAGAAGAGGGGGAATCCAGAAGCCCAGATGCACAGGGGATAAACTCAACGTGTCAGATAATATCCAAACTGAGGAAGGGCCAGGTGAGGTGGTAAGGCGTTCCAGAAGGAAGAGGCTACAGTGTCCCCGGGAAGGTAGACTCTGAGAAGAGAAGGGCTGTGGCCTGGGCCCTGGAGAACAGGCTGGCCCTGCTGCAGGATTCTGCCAAGGTCAGCGCCCTGCTCCGTGGACAGAGGTCTCTGCTCCAGGACCTGCAAGAGATGAGGTAAGGGCACCTGCGAGGAGGGGTTCTGGGGGAGGGGCAGAGAAGTCCGGCTCCACCCACTTGCTCAGCCTCAAGTTCCTCCATTGGCCCCCTATTCCTTTCCTCACTTCCTGAGCATCCAGCACAAAGCCTGGCACACAGGGAGGGGCGGGGGCAGAGTTAAGTCTGTCCAGTTGACCTGAATTTAATTGAATCAAGTTTAAAGTTTTGAAAATCCTAATTTAAAAGTAACTCTCCCTGGAGAGGGACACAAACCCCCTCCCCAGGGAGAGTTAGTAAATCTGAGCCTTCCTTCAGGGATGGCTCCTGGAATGAGGGGATGTTTTGATGGCGTTCTTGGAGGAACCATAACCAAGATCAGGCCGAGCTGAAGAGGGCAGTCCCTGACTTCTTTTTGCCCCCTCCAGCCTCCCAGCACCCCACTCTAGGCCAAGCCCAGGGAGCTACCCATGGGGCTCTGGGGACAGGGAAGTCACCCTGATGTGACAGAGCAGGGAAGCTTCAGGCTGGGTGCTGGATTCTGGGTCCCTCACCCACATCTAGATGTTTGGGGATGGGAAGATGGGAAGAGGGAGAGGAACCAAATCCCCTGGGGCCTGGGGATGGAAAACAAGGCTCAGGGAGCCTGGAGTTGAAACAGACAACGTTAGGAAGACCCTTCTCTGAGCTAAAGCTGTCTGAGGATATAGGAAGAAGGTTTGGGGTAAGACCGGCCCCTAAGAAGGAGCCCTATGGATGGTGCCTGTTTCCCCCCAGGTGCTGCCGTCAGGGATTGTGAGAAATGGTTAGGAGGCCTGGGTGCAACCAGAAGAGATAATGAGTCATCTCCCTTGGTTTCCACCCCCCACCAGGGATGCAGCTGCCCACGTGGTCTCAAAAGCCCAGCTCTTCTATCTGCCTGTGGGCACCAAGCATCATTTCTCAGAGCTGGCCCAGATCCTGGGCCTCCTGCAGAAGGACCTTCGGGGCCCACTGGTAAGGGGGAAGGAAGGGGTGCCATGGGGGCCCCATCCTTGAGGTTCTGGCTCAGCCCCCTTCTTCCAGCACTTCTGCGTCCCCAGGCCCCTTCTGCCCTTGCACTCCCCTCCCGGGACTGCTGACAGGCACACCTGTATCTGTGCCTGTGTCTGTGATACAGATCTCACCTTCTCTCTGCCCTCTCTGCACTCTGGAGAGTCCCACAGACTCTCAATGGCAGCAGGGCCCTGGGGACCATTTGGTCCAACCCCTTCAGTGACCAGAAGGGAAATGGCAGTACTAGAGATCGATGGTGGAACCTTCTCTTCCCTGTGTCCCTGGCCCATCTTGCTCCTACCTTGGCCCTCACCATCACCTTGTCTTTCACTCTATTTCTTTCTCATCTCTAGAGCCTTCAGACCCCTGGTGATCCCTGGCCCCAGGCCTTCCCAGCCGTCCCCACAGATGGAGCCAGGGGAGCTAGGGTTGGGGAAGTAGCTTCCTCTCCAAGCTCCCTGGATGAGAACCAGGGTGCCCCAAGCCTGGGGGAGGGAAATAGAGCCCACACATGGCCCAGATTCCAGGTCCCCTTTTTCCTTCTGGGTAAGAAGCCGATCCAAGACCTTAGAATGTCCCCTTTCAGAAAGCGGCAGCCAAGAACCGCCGCCCACCTGGCCAACCCCCAGGAGCCTCCTCGTGCCTGCGGCCCAGCATCTTCTTGTTCTTCCTCCTCATTCAGACTATAGGCTTCTTCTGTTACGTGCACTTCAGGTGGGTCTTCCCATGACTGAGACATGCTATACTACTTGACATCTCTTGATTCTGGGTCATAGCCATTCGATTGGGACATGGGGCACTGAGGCCCAGGGGTAACATGCCTGGTCTACCAGGGGCAAGGAGCAGCACCCAGGCTAGGACCCATTTTTCCAACAAGCTCTACTGGCCGTCTGCTCAACCGCTTGTCCCATCTAAGTCCTGCCCTCACAAAACTCACTTGCTAATGTGAGAAACCGATGAGTAACTGATAGTCACACCCTATCTGGTCAGTGCCACAATGGCAGGGAGCTCAGGGGCTGTAACAGTATGGGAAAAAAGCACTTGACCCAGCTTAGGGAGATCAAGGAATTGACTAGAAGGGACATTGGATGTGGGTCAAGATAACTAGGAGTTTTCTAGCCTGACAAGATAAGTCAAGGCATCAATACAGAGGAACAGGATAAGAAAAGGCATGGAAGCATGAAAAAAAGCACAATATTCTGGAGAAAAAGTGTCAAGTTCAGTGTCAAAGCAAAAGGTGGGACCAGTTTGTGAAACTGGGCAAGGAGAATTTAAAAGAGAATTTAAAAGAGGATAAAAAGGAGGTCACTAATTCTGCTTGACGGGTGTTTGTTGAATGAATGAAACATTTAGAGATGGTGAGTGTGCTAAGGTGCTCAGAAATCGGACTGACAGTCCTTATTGGTGGAATGTTAAGACAAGAAGAATCAGTGTGGTCTGGGATGCTCCTGGAGGAGTGAAGCGTGCTGAGCTTTAAAAGCAGAGTAGAAGGAGGGACAGCCTCCAGGTAAAAATAGCAAAGGTACCAAGTGGAAATGATGACAAGCTTATGCATTATGTACGAGTTCGATGGTGGACATAAGGCTGGAGCCACCTAGACAGGCCTTGAATGCCAAGGAAAGAGTCTGGTCCTGATGGGGCAGGCCAAGGGAGCCATAGAAGGTCTTAGAACAAGGGAGGCTGTAATGGAGAGATGGTAGAGAGGTGAATGTAGAAGCCTGGTCTCAAGAGCCCTGAAGGAAGAGATCCAAGTAACCTTCTTCTCCTTTCCCTGGCAGTAGGCAGGAGCTGGACAAGAGCCTTCAGGACTGTTTGTCCACAGGCAGCCCTCCTCTGTGTCCTGCACCACGCATTCCTGGCGCCCTGGGGATTCTGAGGAGGCAGCCTCTCTCCTCCAGCATACACGCATGACTCACCTCAAAGCCCTGAAGGAATCTCCCCAGGAAGTGGATGGTGTCCAGGGGGTGAGGGTTTGGCCCGTACTTCTCCTTCTGGGTTCCCAGCTCCTGCCCACACCTTAGCTTTTGGGTAGCTCCAATCTTATTAAAGGTGATTTCCATCTCCCCACGTTTTGTTTGATATGCTCGTTTACCTTCTGGCTTTACCTTAATTTCTCTGAAGGTTTTCACCTTCTCTGGATAGGTAGCTGGGAGTGGGCTCCAAGCGGGCAAGGACATCAAGGACTGGTCTGATTGCCAAAAGACCAGATACCCCACAAGCCTCGAGCCCTGGACTATGGATCGAGAGGGAGTCACAACTGTGGTAATTCTGTCCCCAGAACAAAGAGTGGAATCTCCAGGTGCCCCTCTTGGCCCAGCCCAGCCAGCATCACCATGAACAACTCTCTCCCTCCCCACTTCCTGTAGCTCTAGGGGTCAGCAGAGCTGGCATATGAGGGAGAACTCTGAGGCAACCCATGGAGACATAACTGGGATTCCCGCTTTCTGGTCTCCCTTTCCCAGCGTCCAGCTCTTTGGGCAGCTGCTGGGGCAGCGGGGTGGGGAGGATGGTATAGGGCCCAGGGCTGGATCTTTGCCCCCTGCTGCCACTTGGATCTGCCAGCTGAAATCCTGGCTATCAGCGACCTGGGAGAGGAGGAAGTGGGGGGAGAGTAGGAAACAGGGTCTGGACGCGCATCAGTGCAGCCCCTTTCCCTGGGGAGCGACCCCACCCCGCGCAGGCCCTAATCCGTTGTTAGCAATGCCCAGGCGGAGCTTGGCGTTGAAGGAGGCACGTGGGGGAGGCGGGAGTGCGGAGCGGGCACGTGGTCCAGCCTCCTCAGCCCCGTGCAAGCCCCCCGCCCCCCGTGAGGAGGGGTTTGGGGAGGTGGGGGCGGGCCTGGGCGGGGGCGGGCGGCGGGAGGCTCAGAGCGTGGGGCGCGGGCCGGCGGCAGGAGCTGTCCGCGAGACCTAGTGCTGAAGTAGGTGCGGACGTGCCTGGCGCCCGGCGCCCGGTGCCAGGGCCAGCGAAGACCATGGCGTTCATGGTGAAGACTATGGTGGGCGGCCAGCTGAAGAACCTCACCGGGAGCCTGGGGGGCGGCGAGGACAAGGGGGACGGGGACAAATCGGCGGCCGAAGCGCAAGGCATGAGCCGAGAAGAGTATGAGGAGTATCAGAAGCAACTGGTGGAAGAGAAGTGAGTGGGATCCCTTCCTGGCTCCAACGACCTTCCCCCCACCCCCACCCCCTCCAGCTACCTGGGCCACCTCTAGGGCGGTTTCAGACCCCGAGCCCTCTCACCCTACTTTTCTAGATGCGGTAGGAGGCTGGGTTGTGCTTTCTAGGCTGCCCCCAGAGCCTCCCCATCTCAGACCCAGGACCCGGCCCCAGCTTCGCACTCAGGGCTCAGAGGGAGTGGGGGCAGGGGCAATAGGGACCTGGGATGGGGTGGGGGCACGTGCATTTCTGACGAAACAAGTAATCCCTTAATCCGATCTGGTCCTAACCGTCTGCATCTTCCAACTGGAGCTCCTCTAAGCCTGAGGCTCCGAGAAAAGTAATGAATCTGAGGGGGCTCAAAATCACGGAGACAGATCTTGAGATGGGGCACTCATAGATACTGAGCCTCAGTGTCTTCTTGTGTGCAGGCAGTGCTGGGACAGAGAGGCAGCTGGGGTGGGATAAGGAGCTGGACCCCAGAGTTAGGTTGCTTAGGTTTAGATCCAGGTTTTGTGTCTGTTTAGCTAGATGACTTTAAGCCAGTTACTTAAACCTTTCTGTGCCTCAGTTTCCTCTTCTGTAAAATGGTGATGGTAATCATAAAGCATGCCTTATATATGTATAAGAATTAAATTATTTAACGCATGTTAACTTCATAGCACAGTGCCTGGAACATAGTAAAGCATTAAATATTAGCTATTATTTTGCTTACTCCTGATAACAGTTTTTTTGTAAGTTGCAAAAGAGGAAAATAAGTGACTTATCCAAAGACATACCGAAAGTGGTAGTGCAGCCAGGACGCAAACCCAAGTCTGCCCCGAATACTTTCCCCCACAAGACACAATCTATCAGGAAGGGAAAAGACAAGACGGAGTTGGAGGCCGCGAGAGACACCCATTAGGGTCTGCAGAGTGAGCCAGACCAGCTGACTCTCCAGCCCCATAGTCCAGTGGCCGGTGCAGAGGCAACAAAGGACAGTTACGATGGGAGAGAGGCAGCAAACACTGACGGAGGCCCGCCAGGTCAGACACACAGGCTAACAGGCTGGAGCAAAGCGGTCGGCGCCGGGACACGGAGACCCCGCCGGCCCTTTCCTCGCAGACCCCGCCCATTCTCTCAGCCCTTGAGATGACTCCGCCCCGGTGCCCCCGCAGGATGGAGCGGGATGCGCAGTTCACGCAGAGGAAGGCAGAGCGGGCCACGCTGCGGAGCCACTTCCGAGATAAATACCGACTGCCCAAGGTAAGCTTACGAGCCTGGGCTGGCAAGTACATCTGGGATTCTGAGCTTGGGGCTCCCCACTCTTTCTCCCAGCACAGCTGGGCACCACAACTTTCAGCTCCTAAAACTCATGGAGACGAGTTCTTCGTTCTCGGACTCAAAGCCCAGTCTTCCCAAGGCTGATAGGTTTGTGTTTCTGGAGCCAGTTCAGGCCCCTTCTCTCCCCCACCTACCACTCTCCCAACCCCCAGTCAAGCCCAGGCAGATGAAGAAGTGGAAGGCAGTAGATTTTACCCCAGGGTTGAGTACACTCCGAGCTCCTGAACACCCATGGAGGGTGGGGTAGAGAAGGCACACCCTCTGTGTGCCAGGCCCTTGACCTTCATGCCCTTATGTAACCCCTCAATAACACTTCCAGGTAGCTATCACCCACACTACAAATAAGGAAACTGAGACTCAGAGAGGTTGAGGGACTTGTCAAGGCCATACAACCAGCTAGTAATGGAGCTGGGGTCAGAGCTCAAGCCTGTGAATACTGAACCTCAGCTTGCTCCAGGACTCCTGGCTAGCTTCCAGGGTGTGGTGTCTGCAGAGAGCAAAATGCCCCTTGGTTGGCCAAGCAGCCAGGAAGACGTCTCCCATAGGCACTACAGCAGTACATGGGCATGTAAGTGTTGCCTAAGGAGAGAACTGAGGCACAAGCTACTCCCAGTGCCTAGAATCTTCCACCTGAATTGAAAGATCAGACATGTGAACATTACATTCACTCATTCAACAAATGTTTACTGATCCCCTGGCTGCCTCTGACGTTCCACAGGGCACCAGCCTTCTGGAAGTCTCTCAGAGGGAAAACCACTCCAGAAAGCCTAGAAAGCTACTGAGTTAAACCCAGCTAAGAATGGAGTCATAAAAAAAACAAAACAAAAAAAAAAAAAAAACAGGAATGGAGTCATTCCTCAAATGCTTGCACGAGCCACATTAAGAGAAACAACTCCTGCCACCAGGAAACTCTGAGTCTAGTAGAAGAGGGAAGACTTGGCGGTAACTGAGTAGGACATAAAGTGGAAAGCCCCAGGGTTCCCAAAGGGAAAGAGAAATGCAATGGCAGTCAGTAGGTGTTGTGCAAAGAGAGCACAGATGTTGGAATCCACGATGTAGGTTTAAAACCAGCGTCTGTGCTTCCTAGTTGTGTGACCTTGCCCAAGTTGCTTACTTGAGTAATTTACTTAAACTGCACCTCAATTTCCTTACTTGTAAAATACAGATAAAAATACCCACCTCACAGGGTTATTTTGAATGTCAGCCATACAGTAGGCATTTGATAAATGGTACCCATCACTATTATCAGTAACGTCCTCCAGTGTAGTTAATGATAGTCAGCATGTGACTTGGCTGATTAGCACAGTTTGACTCCTAAGTATTTTCATTTTGCTTTATTCACTATGCTGGTGTCTTCAATATCTCAGAGTGAAGTAAGGTGGTATAAAAGTGCAAGGTCTCCATGTCCAAGTGTCAAAAGCTTGATCCTGGGATGGGGGTGGGGGAGTGGGTGGCTGAACTCACCAGAGTGAGTTCTCATGTGGCTCGAGAATCTAGGGGCTGGGAGCCCAGTCCAGGCCTCCTCCCTGTCCCTTCAACTTTGGGTCTTCATGGACCTCCAACCACACTCCACCCTCCCCTCTTCCCTTCAGAACGAGACGGATGAGAGCCAGATTCAGATGGCAGGTGGAGACGTGGAGCTGCCCCGGGAGCTGGCCAAGATGATTGAGGAGGACACAGAGGAGGAGGAGGAGAAGGCCTCCGTCCTCGGGCAGTTGGCCAGTCTCCCTGGCCTAGACCTCGGCTCACTCAAGGACAAGGCCCAGGCCACATTGGGGGACCTCAAGCAATCAGCTGAGAAGTGCTACATCATGTGACTACTTCCTCTGGGGCTGCCCGCTGGGGTGACCAGAGGGCTGGGCCCACATGAGGGCTAAGAGCATGTCCCAGTGTTCAGGGACCCATACCCCATCTTAGTTTTGTTCCCCCTGTCCCATGCTAGCTCAGGACCCTTCCCCTCTGTGGCCCAAGTCTGCCTTCCGGTCTTTCTCTTTCCACTAGGAACAAAGTCCCCATTCCTCACCCTTCTCCTCAGGACCCACCCTCTCTACTCAGCCTGGAGAGGCCTCCTAAGATTGTAGGAATAGGCCCATCCCTCTCTGGCCATTGCCCTAAGTTCCTGCACACAGGATCATGCATAGAGAGACCCACAGAGGGACATAGAAGCTGTGGTATGTGCAGAGGCGTATGCCACAGCTGCATCCTGGCACACCCTGGCACACCCTGGCACAGACGCACATACACAGGGTCTGTGGGCAGATACCCTCAGGAGACAAGAGGCCCAAGGTTGAGCCTCCACGTTCATTCTCCTTGAAAGCCACTGCTCTTTCTGGGTCTCATTTCATCATCTCTAAAATGGCGATGGACTGGCTCACTTCTAAGACTTTCTGGCTTGGCCTCCCTGGCCTTCGGAGCCAACCCCACACCACTCCTTGGGCAGGACAGCAGCTGTAGCCGTAGCCTCTAGTGGCTGCTGTTGTACTGTGGGCTCTGGCTCTCAGGAGCTGAGCGATGCTGTGTGAGGGGCCGAGTGCCAAGGACGAAGCTGGCACTGAACGGTAGCCCAGGCGGCTCTAGGCCTTTTCTGGACCCAGGCCCAGGCAATTTCTGTTCTGTTCCCATAGAACTCTCTCCGGATTCCATAGCTGGATCTCTTCTCTCCACTCAGCGAAAAATAAAAATTTGAAAAGATGTACCTATCCTCCCACTTCTTATGGACCTCCAGGAGTCTTGGGGTTCACAGCCCCACAACCCTCCTCAACCATAGCTTCATAGGAATGCCAGCAAGCTCTACCCTCTGGGGGCCCTGGGCAAGAGCGGGGTCCCCACACTGCCCAAGCACCAAGTCCAGCCCGGGGCCAGAATAGGTCTGGGCTTTGAGGAGGATGTGGCAGCCAGCCGGATGGGGATGCACCTGGAGAAGGTCAGGCCTCCGGGCCACTACTTGGAACCACAGGAGGGGCTGTGGCTCAATCACAGCTGTCTCTGGCGCCTGCGCCTATACCCCCTTCTCACCTCGGAGATGGAAGGTATAACAAAAAGAAGGCAGGGCAACCGCTTTCCAGTCCTGGCACTGCTGTGTGACTTAGAGTAGGCCCCTTTCCCTCTCGGAGCCTATTGTCCCTGCTGTGACATGAAGAACCACCGCCTCCCTAAATAATAATACATGTTGTAAAGCCGTCTGGAAAGCCTTTGGCACATGGCAGACCATCAATAAATGACAACTCATTCCTTAACAAAGAAATGAGGAGCCCAAATCTCATGCTACTTACGTGTGGGGGGTCCAGGAAACCAACCAGGAGGCCCCACAAGCAGACCGCCCAAGGGGCCTGAGCCCCAACATGCTCCAGGCTAGCCCCAGGTGCCCCTGCTTGCACCAGCCCGTGGGGAAGCTAGTCAAGATTTAGAGACCGAACAGCCGTCTGAGGGTTTGGTTTCAAGGGCAGTTTCCATTAGGTGTCCTTTGTAAAATAAGGACAAGAAACATAAAGCCTGTTCAGTAGGTAATGTGGGGAGAAGCAGGTGGGAGAGAGAGAAGAAAGGGAGGATGAGGAATTAGGAGGGTGGGGGAGGGAGGGACGCAGGCTCAGGACAGGAAGGCTTGGGCTGTCACGCTGGGCCTTCCCTCCTGAGCATCTCCGGGTAAGGGGCCTGGGCCCCGGGGGTAGTCTCTGGATAAAAACCGATCCTGACCTTCCGAGAGCTGGAGGAGACCCAAGCTGGGGCCCCAGGCTGGATGTAGGGCGGGGTGGGGGGGGGGCCTCCTCAGCAGCATCAGCAGCCAGGCCCACGTCAGCACTCCACCCTCCAGGGGCCTTCTGCCTAATGGGATTGGACAGACCCCTTTTCCCTCAGTGGTTTCCAGGACCCAGAATGAAAGAGGCAGGGAGGCAGGCCTTGCGGAGGTGGGCAGTTAGCACTCACTGAACCCTCACAAAATGAGCTGGTTGGGGCCTAGGGTCAGGGAGCGGGAGGGGGCTCAGCCCTCACACTGGTTTCTTCCTCACGCCTGGGAACCCCAGGAAGCCCTGATGTATCTGTGTGTCCCTGGAATGGGGGCAGAAGGCTCTGGAGCTAAAGGAGCCAGCTCTGGGGCTCAGGCAGAGACAGACGAGGAGGACAGGCTAAGGGGCCCCCAGGCACTGCTGGCCTCTCCCTGCCTCCCCACTTTCCCTCCCCTGCTCTCAGGGTTTCTCTGTTAGTTCCATGTCCCTGTCATTTCTGTCTTCCCCATCTTCTGCCTCGTCCCTGGCTCATACCTGTCTATACCCATGCCCTCAGCTGGGGGCTAACAGCCACACTGGGGCCTCCTCTGTACCTGCCGGCACTCCCAAGCCCTCAGCGCCTGTCTACGTGACTACTCCCTTCCCAGCCTGCTTCTGCTTCCACTTGTTCAGTCACTTGGTCCATGACCGGTCTGCCCACCTGGTGTCATGTGAGGGCCACAAAGAAAGCCACTTGCCCCCAAACTTCCCTGTTCATAGCAAGCAAAACCCTGCCATTACGGCACCACCATTTAGAGTAAACCATTTACCTCTCTGGGCCTTTTTCTTTCTCCTGTTTTTCTTCCCTCCTTCTTTCCTCTCATGCTTGTAGGCAGTCTGAGGATACAGGAGATGTTGAAAGGGGACGAGACAGCCCCTGCCACCCCCCTGCACGCTTTCAGGAAGAAAGCAATGGCAAAGATGGCCGGCCTGCTCCCCTCACCCTGACTCCTGATTCTGGCCCCATAATACTGGAGATTTCAGGAAGATTGGTGATCCCTGACCAACTCCAGTCCCTTTCTTCTGCCTTCTACCCACCCAGACAGCTCAGGCCTAGCTCTCAGAGGGAGAGTGGTACAGAGGGAAGCAGTGACTTTCCAGAGGCCAGCTGGTCTCCAGGGAGAAGTTGGGAGGGTGAGGGGATTTGGAGTTCAGAGGACCTCCCCTTCCCCCATTGGCCAGATGGTACCTCCTCAGACATGGAGGCCCCCGGGCACGCACTGGGGACATCTGGGGGAATGTTCACTTGCTGAGCCTGAGAGGCTGGCCGTGCCTACTGACCCAGCTGATGCCTGAGGCTGGGTTGGGGGTGGAGAGCTGTGCAAGGGGAGCAGGAGGGAGCCACAGAGCCTGCTCCCCTCCCTCTCACCCTGTGCCTGCCAGGCCTAGCTGTTCCCAGAATCCTATGGGGCAAGACAGGGAGAGCAAGGGGGCCAGGGTGGGCTGATCTGGGGGAGCAGTGGCACTGAGGCTGCCTCAGCCTTATTCAGCAGGAACTATGCCTCTGTGTGCGTGATCATGAGCATAAATCCATGTCGGGTCTGCATGGTTCTGTTAACCTGAACATGGCTTTGTTATTTTTGTATGCTGCCTGTGGCCTGTTAGGGTCTGTGTGTGTTTGTGTGTCTGTGGGATTTCAAGTGTGGGTATGAGTTACTGTAGAGAAAGTGATATGGCCCTTCCCTCATGTAGCAGCCTTAGGGTTGGGCTATCTCCCAGGTGGGGAGGGGGGAGGGCGGCTGGGACAGCAGCTGGCTTCTGGGGACAAGAGCTTTTCTCGATGACCTCCTGCAAGGACCAAGGTTCGATGTCCTGCCCTATGTCCCTGCTTAACAAAAGACAGGGCAGGCTGGGCCCAGGGACACCTGGGTCCCTCAGTCTGCTCCAGTGGCCCACCTGCTTCTCCCAGGGCTGGTTCCTTGGGAAACAGGGGTCCAGGCTCAGGTGCTCCCCCAGCTTGGCCTGGTGCTGGCTCTGGGCTCGGGGGACTAAGTGGAGGTGGGAGGACAGGGCAAAGTGAGGCACGCAGACACTGGCGCATGTCTGCCCTGCTTTGCACACTTTCAAACTGATAAAGGTGAGAAGTGGAAACTTGCTCCTAGGAGGAAAAAAAAATTATATATATATATATATATATATACACACATATATACATATGTATTGTGTGTCTCCCCCTCTGGTCTCCCTCTAAAGGTCTCCCCACTGCCGTCTCTGTCCTTTGCACTTGTGCATAGGACAGATTAGCATATTTCCCATAGGTCTCTGCCAAAGAGAACCCTAGAGAGTGAGCCCCACCTCCTCTGGCTGGGCTGCCTCCTTCCTTGGCAGGTAGCTTAGACAAAGGACAGCCAGGAGGTCATCTACACGCTTTGCTCAGGAAGGGCCCTTCCCCAGGGCCTCCTCGCTGGCCTCAGCCTCCCAGGCCTTTGCTATACCCAAAGTGGGACCACTCCTCTCCACACCCACACATGTGACAGTTTTGGACTCTGTTCTTGCACAGCCAATGCAGATATTGTGGGCCAACCCTCCAGCCCATAATCCTTCTGTTCAACTGTCCTTTGAATCCCGTCCTTCCTCATTCCCACTGTCTCCCCCATTCAGTCTTCTCCATTCACCTGCCCACTGGGTCCGGTCATTCTTCTTCCTTCCCCTCATTTGCCTCATTGAAGCTTTCTTGTGCAGCCCATCCCGAGATAACCCAGAGTGCATTCCTCTCCCTAAATCTAAAAATTAACATTATTGAACTTGTACCATGTGTCAGGCTCACAGTAACTCAATCCTTACAAATTGCCACAAGGCACTTATCTTTATCCTCATTTGACCAAGAAACTGGCTAATCTATGGGTCCCGAGCTTCAGGGCCAAATGGCAGAGCCGAGACCTTAGCCAGGCCTTCTGCCCTCTGGACCACTGCTCGACACTGCCCCCCAACGGCCAGGCCAAGGGTTTTGGGGAAATCCGATCCCTCTGAGCCCTTCCAGTATGGAAGGCTGAGCATCTTGGTGGGATCTGAGCTAGGCAACTGCTGCCCTGGTTGCTGCACCAGGGGTTGGGCTTTAAGTCCCCAAAGATGCTCCTGAGACCTGGTAGGGGGAGAGTGCGGGGCCCTGGAGAGCTGGGTATGAGCACAAGACACCCTAGAGGATGCCCTGTGTCCCAGTCTGGCTCACTGCTCACTCACCGGTGCAGGGAAAGGGGGGATAGGGTGGCCAGGGGTTCTGTCTGGGACCTTCCCCCGCCCTCCCTGAGGTTTCCCAGCTTTTCCTGGGGCCTCTCCAGCCCCAGCCTGAGAACAGGTGCTACCTCTCTTGTTTTTCCCAGGGCAAGAAGAGAGGCACAAGTTCAGAAAATAATTTAATAGAGAAACCATGAATTATATTCTTTACACCTAGCCTCCTGCAAGGAAGACAGACTCCTCTTGCCCCAAGGAGGCACTGAAGGGCACAAAGGTTAGAGATCGTCAACACCCTTGTGCACTTTTTAAAAAGAATCCCCCAAGTAACTCCACGTGTGTACATTCTTCTCCAGATTAAAGTCACTTAGCTCACGTGGCGAGCTGAGGAGGTATTAACAGCGCCATTAGAGAGATGGGCGGATCCAGGCCCAGAAAAGGGAAGGGATGCACCCAGGGTCACACACTGGGGTAGCAGCAACATCAGACCTCCTGGATCGCCGGGTCCTCTGCAGCCTGATGGGTCAGGCAGCCCCCATGCGGGCCCCTTCCAGGCCAGAACCAGCCCTGTGGCTAGTAGGGGCCAAGGATGAAGGCTGAGGACCCCTCCCCTCGTGCCCCCTGGGCCAGAGCAGGAACAAGGCATGGCTTTCTTAAATTTGCCCCACCCATACAAAGTACATTATTTTCACGTCTGAAGGATTATCTTAAAATATTGAGAGGGTGGGCAGGGGTCAGCTCCCAGGAAGACTGGTGAGCTCTGTGGGGTGCATACCGTGGGGTGGGTGGTCCCTGAGGGGTCTTGGAGAGCCCCATTCCAGTGCAAGGAGTGAAGGGAGTTGCAATAAGGGCTCCCAGGAAGGGCAGGGGTGGGCACAGGCACAGCTGCCTGCTGACAGAGAAGGGCAAGAGCAGAGGGCTCCCTGTCCTGTTCCCAGAACAAAAACAGAAGCCCGATGCCCCAGAAGTGACAGGCTCAGGGTCCAGCAACCACCAAATAACAGAAGTCATATGAAGGAAACTTCTCCCAGAGTCCTGCTCCCCTTCCCTCAGGGGCCAAGGCCTAGTGTTCCCAACACAAACACGGGCCATCAGGGTCTGGGAAGTGCAGAGTATCCTGAGGGGAGCTGGGAATCCTCAGATGTGGGGGGTCGCAGAGTTGCCCATCCAGGAGGCCTGTTCCACAGCACTGCAGAGGACCACAGAATTCTGGGCATCAGTCTAGGTGAGTGTGTCCCCCATTTCAGGTGGCTTATGGTCTGTCCAGTCATCCTTCTGGGGTTACTGCAGGGTGCAAGCTGTGGAGGGGAAAAGGAGAAAGTCAGTCTTAAGTCTCTGGCCAAAAGGCAGAATCCAGGGCTGCCCCCAGCCCTCACCCCTCCTTTGCAGAGGGTCAGACCCCAGGGCAGGACTCACAGCTACGAACAGACTCCGACAGCCCCTCTTTGTCCAGGCTCTCGGCTGCCCAGCGGGACTCCCTCATCTGTGGAGCATAAAGGCGGCACAGGGGTGAGAGGCAGCCAGAGGCAGGCACCGAGCCACTGAGAGCACAAGGGCAAAGGACAGAGACGCGGTGGGGAGACCTTCAGAGGGAGACCAGAGGGGGAGACACACAAAGGGGCACAGGGGACAGCCAGCCAGGAGCAGAACTCATCCGGCCCGTGTGCCCACCTTGACCTGTTCCTTCAGGTATTCAGCTCGAGCCATGAGGTTCTGAACCTGCCAAGGGAAGACGTGCCCATGGGGTGTGGGTCAATGGGGCCTTCAAATTGCTTGCCTCCTCACTCCTGAAACTCTCCACAGCCCTCTACCCCATCAGAACAACCTCCCCCTGACCTCGTCATCCCTCCCTTCTCCAGAAAGCCTTTCCACCTGAAGCAGCCCAGCCCACTTCCTGCTGCTGGGTTCCCAGATCCGTCTGTTCCATTGCCCTGACCCCCAGCACCCGTGCCCCCTATGGAGCGCACGGGGCTACTGGTTTACCAAGTCTGTGAGGACTGACTCGCAGACTTGGAACACCCCAAGGGAAGCTGAGGAGGTCCCCCATGCAGGAGCAGGGTAAGAAGACAAGAGGAAGCCCCCCAGTGCTCCCAAACCCAGTGGGCACCTCAGCGTGAAGCAGTTCCCGCCTCCGGCCTGGGGGCTCCGCTACAAAGAGAAGGAGGACACGTGGTGAGGGCCGGACAGCCCAGGGCCTGGGGAGTGTGGTGATAGGGGGCCTCACCTGCCAGCAGCACCAGTAACTCCCCCAGGCCGTGCTGGTACAGGTCCAGGGCATCCTGCTCCCCACCAGCTTCCTCCTCCTGCAGCCACGGGGACACCAGGTCATTTCGGGTCATGACCCGGACTCTTCCTGCCCCACCAGGACCCCTTGCACTGGGCACAAACCTTGGCCATGGCAGCCGAAGCCACGTCCAGGGCAGCGAGGAGGCGAGGTTTGTCTCGGGCCATCTCTGGGATGAGGGCAAGGGCGCAGGGTGAGGAGAGCAGCCTGTTTTTCATCTCAGGGAGACCACCCCATGTTGCCTCCCCCTCGGGCTGGTGGGACGCTGCTGGGGGCCGAGGCCAGGAACCAGGCCTACCTCTGAGCAGGTCTCGGGCCGAGGTCCCCTGCCTCAGCAGGGCCTGATTGGAGGAGGAGACGATGGCTTTGAGCTCCTCAGCCCGGGACACGTACTGCCCCACCTGCAGAAGGCGAGGGGCTGAAGAGGGGCCGTCCCACCCCACCTCCCTCACCAGCACCCACCTCCAAGTTCTCCCTCTGGGTCCTCAGTGACTACTCCAAGCTGTAATGTCAGGGGGTCGACTGAGGCTCAACTAGGAGAGGAAGTTCTGGTTCTAAGTTCTAAGGAACCAGTCTGCAGAGGCCCCAGGCTCCCTCACCTGCTTCCCTTCGGAGACTCCCTCACCCACCTTTGCCTTAATTGCCTCCTTCCGCTGAGCATCCACTTCATCTGTAGAAAGGGGGGGTTCACATAAGGAGTCTGCCCTGCCCCACACCAAATTCTCTGGAATCCTCAAAAGGACCAAGTTCCAGATTTACCCTCTGCTTTGTCTCCCACAAAATTCTGGGTGGGGAGCTGCTTCTGGAATCCATCCACCGCAGCTGTGGCTGCCCCACCCCTGCTGCACCCAGGGGCTCCAGGCACTCACAGTGCAGGGCGGGCACGAAGAAGTCCAGAGCTTTGCAGTAGAGAGACAGAGCGGCCGCGGCGTCCCCGTCCTGGTCCTTCTTCACTGCCTGCACCACGAGGGCGGTCTGGGGGACAGATCGGGAGTCATGTCCGCTTCCCATGCTCACCATGAACAGAGAAGGGCAGGTCCCCCGTTCGCCACTGAATGGGGTAGATGAGCTAGCCCCCCAACCTGCCCTCACCCCACCCCATCCCACCAGCCTGCTCACCGCTCGTGCCAGGCTCTCCCCACTGGGCACATGCTCCAGGTCCACCCAGGGGTGGGCGAAGAAGTCCTGGAAGGAGATGCGACGGTTGGGGTCCCGCTCTAGGAGCCGCTGCAGCAGGTCCCGGCAGTCTCGGGAGAGCGGGGGCCGCAGGGGGAGCTGCAGGGAGGATGGAGGACAGATCACATGGGCTTCCAGCACTTCAACCCCACCCAGGGGTCCGTCAGGACTGGGGGGCGCCAAGCTGGGCCTGCGCGTGCGCCTGCTTGGCTTTCCTCCCAAAGGGGCCTGCACAACAATCCCTGGGGCCAGCCCTTTGCTGCCTGCTGTGAGCTGGTCTGGGTTTCCAGAACCATACGGAACTTCAACTTCCCCTCTAGAGCATGCCCCAGCACCACAGAGCTGGCCCAGAGCCCACACCCCAATCTGTGCAGCTGGCAGTGAGGTCTCCAAACTCAGGGCCCTGAATCCCTCTGCCCAACAAGTGTCCAAGGCCCTTCAAGACTCACCTCGATAACCCGGTTGCTCCGGATCTTCTCTTCCAGCTCCGCAAACGACCTGGAGGCAAAGGGGGGCTGCCCGAAGAGGGCTTCTGTGGAAGGGAGGCAGATGGCAGGCTGGGAGGGGATAGGGTCAAGCCTGGCCTGGCCCACCTTTGGAAGATACCCCCAGAGCAAGGTCCCTGGGCCCGTAGAGTCACATTCCTTAGACCCCTTCAGGAGTGGCCCAGAGAGGCCCGGTGTGAGGACACGTGATGTAGGATGCAGGCCCCGGGGTAGGGCCGGGGACAGAGTTCTCACCGTACAGGATGACCCCCACGGACCAGAGGTCCACACGGGCGTCGTACTGCCGCTGACACACCATCTCAGGGGCCATGTAGAGAGGGGAGCCACGCAGTACATGCTTCTCGTCCCAGGGGGACATGTGCTGTGCGAAGCCGAAGTCTGCAGGCAAGAGGCAAGGCAGCAGAGCTCCACCTGTAGCTGCTTCTACTCCAGACCTTTAAAGCCTCACCCTGGGCTCCAGGGCAGGGCTCTCCCCACCCTCCAGGCTCACCAGGATCAATCCTACCCTGCAGCCTCTGCTCACAGCCCCTCACTCCAGATCAGCCTAGAACACCCTCCTACATCCTCCTCTGGGAGCCAGAATAAATCCCACTCACCCTGCACAGTCTCCTCAGGCTTCCTTTTCCAGGAAGCCCACCCTGATCGCGTGAGCTACAAGGATAAGGGCCCACTAGGGATTAGAAGCTCAGGTTATACCTGGCTTTCTGGCCTCCAGCCTCAAGTCCATTCTTTTCCAAGTGCCATCAGGGGCCACAGCCACGTCCTCCCCCACCTCCCACCCTCCAACACTGCCACATACCGAGTTATAGGCTGAGCCCTAATCCTGGTGACAGACCAATTCCTGACCCTGCTCACACACTGAGCCTCGTCACACACTGAGTCTTGACCCTGACACTAGACTGAGCCCTGGCCCAATCCAGTCCACTTCTGGAGTCGAGTGTGGGTAGCCTGAGAAAAGTCCTGCCTTTTGGTGGTGGGGCTGCACTCCCCACCCCATCACTGTGTGATGACTCAACAGAGGGTGCATGAGAACCAGGGCTGCTGAATGTGCCCAGGCAGAGGGAGGCCTCTGCACACCCACCCTCCAAACTGCATCCCTGCTCTTCCGGACACACCTGCCAATTTAAGGTGGGGCTTCTCTAAGGAGCTCAGCAGAATGTTCTGTGGCTTCAGATCCAGGTGAGAGATATTCCGTTCATGCAGGAACTGCAAGGCACTAGCTGGGGAACAAACCCACGTGAAGCAACAGGTCAGAGGAGCCCATCTCCCACCTGCCTCTCGCCTCCCCATCTGACTCTTCAAGCTTTAATATTTAAGTATCAGGTTCCTGCCACTTCTAAGAATTTGCCCCTTATGCTCTTGGACCCCTTCACAAGTTCCCCCTCCCGGCAGGCTCCCCAGCCCTTTAGGTTCTTGTTATGTTCCTTGGCAAAGCACTTGGGTCCTACCCCTGGGCCCTGGAACATTCCATGAGTTCCTTATATTATGGAAACCTGGACTCCCCACAGATGGGGACTCCTCTCTGTCTCTCATGGCATCCTTAAGTCAAGGATAGGCACATGAGAAAGAGGGGGCCCTAAAAATCCAAGCTGGAACAGAGGCAACTGCTAAGAAGGGCTCTAAGCCTGGGGAGGGGGACTGAGGGGGGCAGAAATCATGGGAAGGGGTGTCAGGCTGGGGTCAGAGGCTTTTACCCAACTGCTGCATGAAGACACGAGCCACCTTCTCAGGCAGAATCCTGCGGGTATGAATGAAGCGAGACAGGTCACCCCCTGCACAGAACTCCATGATGAGGTAGATGTTGTCGCTGTCCCACTGTGATTATACAAGCAGACAAACAGCTTGAAGAGAACCGCCCTTCTCCAGGTCCCTTTAGGGGTGGCCCCACCCCAGGCCCGCACCTGGAAGTCTTTCAGCTGTACAATGTGGGGGTGTCGAATGCCCTTGAGGATCTCAATCTCTGTCAGTAGATTCTCCACGGATGCCTTGTTCAGACTCTTCTTGGCCACGCACTTTATGGCTACCACCTCACGAGTGTCCTTCTATGGGGACAGGAGATGAGATGATTCTGCCTTGAAGGGGCCAGAGGGCTCTGGTTCCCTCTGCCCCTCTTCCCCCATCAACTGGGCCTACCGACTTCCCATCTTCCCCTTCTCAGGACAGGGAGGCATCGGATTCTGGAATCCCCCCCCCCCGTTCTCCCCCCCCCCCCCCGCTTCCCCACCCACTCTGATGTTCACCAACCCTGTTCCATAATCTGTTCCATTGTATTCTAGACTGCCCCCACTGAGACATGTCATTCAGTGTTCTAGACCGACGCACTCCGCTTCCTAACTGGGTTCAGCCTTCTAGAACCCTGTCCCAGGGTCTTCCCAGCCCCTCAAGTATCCTCCCTGTTTTGCGCCTGTTCTTCGGCCAGTGACACCGAGCTCCACCGAGGTCTCCATCGGCCTCACCGGAGAAAACAGGGCTGCGTGGGCGTGTGTTTGTGTTTAAGACCTAAGGGTGGCAGTCGGCTCTCAGCAACCACCTCACCCACCGAAGGACACACGGACGCTGCCGGCCGCCCGCGGGCCCCTCCCCGCTCGCACGCCGCGTCTCACCTCTCGGACGGGCGCCCACCGGGGCTAGCTCGGGGTCTGGCGGGCACAGGGGCCCGGCCCTCGACGCTTCCCCGGCCCCGGGGATGCACCGCCCCGCACCCACCTTGGCGTAGGCTTTGTACACTGTGGCGTACGTGCCACTGCCCAGGCGCTCGGTGAGGATGAAGCCGTCCAGCCGCGGGGGGCCCCAACCGGGCCCCGCCATCCCCGCCGCCCCGCTCCCGCCGTTTCCTGCTTTCAGGCGCGGGGTTCCGGCGCGCAGCCCAGCGGGCAGAACGCGCGGCCGCGGGGAGCACTCCACGCTGCCCCCAGCGCCGCCCGCCGGGACTGCAGCGCGGTGGGCGGGGCGCTGGCTTCGCACCAGGTTCCCCAGGTGCAGTTCCCGGGCGCCTGGTGATTGCGTGATCCGCCAGGGCCCGCAAGGGTCCTTTGGGAACACTGAGGTCCTTGAGGGCCGAGGCCAGCAGACAAGGTCACCAGGAGGAATCCCATCCAGGCTTTATGGCTCACGTGAGGGGCAACAGGGGAGGCGCCAGGCTGAGCAGGTGTGTGGAGTGGGGGTTAAGTCAAAGAGGCTCCAGAGGGTCCCCCTCCGACCTAGACCAACAGCTCTGAACTAGAGGTACTGGGACAAGAAGGTGCCTTTGGAAGAGACCAATAGTCTCAGGAAGGGGTTTGGCCCCTCCTAGACCAGCCAGAACAGGGTGGCCAGCTGCAGAATCGCAGAATCTTAACTGTCCCCTCATCACTGGAGCAGCTCCGTTCCACCCCCATCCTCCGAAGTCCACAAGACATTAGGACCAGTGTTGTCTGAAAATGTCATTTTTATTTAAAGCACAAAAATTGAGACATAACATATACATTTATACATGAAGAAAAAACACCAGAAAGTTTACAAAACCTTGGTCACTGCCACTGTCATTCAGTGGCTCTGGGGCTGGTGAGCTGGCGGTCTGCAGGCTGCCTCGGGGTGGGATCCAGGTCCCAGAGGCAGGCAATTGGCCAGCTTTTTGAGAGGTCCCCTCAGTCCACACACCCACCCCTACAGCCTTTGGAGGACAGGGTACAGGTTTTACCTGGGGACTCCCGGGTGCCCATCACACTGACACACCTGAGGAATCCCCAGGAACAGTGAAAGGTGACCTGGGTTCTACTCAGGGTATGGAGCCTGGAACCCTCAGAAAAAATGGCTCATCAGTCCAGCATGAAGGGGTGCAGTTCTGGACTGATTCTTCCTGCCCTCCCTAAGAGTCATACAGGCGACTTATTGCTGATAGTGGAAGGCAGAGTGGGGTAGAATCTGAGGCCACGGTAAAGGGCTGCTATCCCTCAGGAGGAGAGGAAATCAAACAGGGCCAAACCACACCAGGACAACCAGACTCCACCCTCCTAGAAAACCGCCAAAGGCTGGGCAAGACAACTTGGGGTCAATGTCTTTTATCCCTCCCCACCCCACTCCCAAATCCCAACAATCCCATTGCACATTCAGTAAGTCTAAAAAGGGAAGAGCTCAGAGAGGGCCCCAGTGGGCACAGGCGCTGCCCATACCAGGAAGGTGCAGGGGGCACTAAAGGTCTATGAATCTGTGAGAAACGTTAAGGCAGGGAAGAGCCTGGGGCGACCACGCCAGAGGCTCTGGAAGCTCAGAGACCACCCCAGAGTGCTCTGGGGAACAGAGCCTGCCATCCATCTGGACTGCAGTTCACCTAAAGGGCAGCCCTTGGGAGACTACCCCAGCCTGGGAGGGAAGGAAAGGGAGGACTGTGGAAGCCACAGGCTTTGTGTGTGGAGCCATATTTGGGCCAGGCCTGCTAGCGGAGAAGTGAAGTCCCAGGACCCTGGAGAAGTAAGACTCCACCTGGGATGGGCCCAGGTCAGCTGCTGATCCCAAGTACGTACGTGTATGTGCATGTGTACGTGGGTACGGGGAAGTGAACTTCAGTCCCACAGCTTCGAATCCTACCAAACCACCACCAGAGAAGGAAAGACTGTTTTGGTTTTTTGTGGTTTTTTTTTTTCCTGTTATGTAAAAAATAAGTCCCTGTCCCTCCCTCCCCTTCTCGGGCAGAACGGAGAGCTGGTTGCTGAGGAAGGAGGAAGAACTCCGGCAAGACCCTCCCCCGGTCTGTGCTGGGCATAACCACTGTTTAAGGCACCCACGGAAAGTGCAGCTAGAAGGCAGGCAAGAGAAAAGGCTGGGGCAGAGAAAGGACAGTCAGGGGGACTAGTTCCCCTGGAAGGCTCCTCGGGCAGCATTTGAGGCAGCGCTGCGGAAGGTCCTGTTGCTGAAGATGCCCTGGGAAAACTCCTCTTGGGCCTGCTGGAAGCTGGCCCCCGTCCGGCGGTATAGGGAGTGCACCTGGGGAAAGAGGCTGGGGTGAGAAGGCTGCCCTGGGGTCCCACCTGACCTCCCATCCAGAGCCTTGGTGACAGCCGCTGGACCTCTGGGACTCGGGAAGCCCAAATGTTCTAGTGATGGGCTCGAGGCAAAGGCAGGAGAGAGGTGCCGGCTTCCTTGGGCTGCTGTTGGGTCAGCACCCAGCACTCACCCGCTTCAGAAGGAAGAGTGAGAGCACGGCACATAGGGTGAAGAAGCCAGCCACCACCATCATGATGATTGACACAGCCAAGTGGTCTTTCTTCAGTGTAGACAGGGCTGCGATCCAACCACTGCAAAGGGAGGAGGCAGCCAGAAGGGACACAGTGGGAATGGGCCCCAGAGGTCCCTGTGAGGTGTTCTTCTCTAGGTGGCCGCTGTATGCTGACCAGCCACCACCCAGGCACCTCCCTCCAGCACAGAGCCCAGGGGGCCACGAGCCCTTGGCCTGGGAGAGGCCAGGCCTCTGTGAAGGCTGAAGGGAAGGGCCCCACATGGCCCTCACAGTCAGGAGTAGCATGGGGGAGGGCCTTTTCCTGCTCTTCTAGGGGACATGGAAAGCCTGGCTGCTTGCTTCCAAGGACCCCCCTCTGGGAAGGAGGACCACTGGCCAAGCCATCGCATCCATCCTATCACCTCAGCTCCTCCTGCTGGGGCCCAGGGCAGCCCCTCTGCCTCCAGCATCACCTTCCTGGCCCCAGTGTCCTTATCTATAAAAGGGGATATCCTTACACTGCCTGAATTAAATAAGAACTTACCACAAAGCCACAGTTCTCAAAATAGTGCAGTACTGGTATAAGGACAGACATACAGATCAATGGAATAGAACCGAGAGTCCAGAAACAAACCGATACTTCTATCATCAACTGATTTTTGACAGGGATGCCAAGACCAGTAAATGGGGAAAGAATCCACATGGAAAACAATGAAGCTGGTCCTTCCCTTCAACCATACACAAAAATTAACTCCAGATGGATCAGAGACCTGGGGCGCCTGGGTGGCTCAGTCGGTTAAGCGGCTGATTCTTGGTCTTGACTCAGGTCACGATCTCATGATTCAGGAGTTTGAGCCCTGCGTTGGGCTCTCTGTTGGCGGTGCAGAACCTGCTTGAGATTCTCTCTCTCCCTCTCTCTGCCCCTTCCTGGCTCCCTCTCTCTCTCAAAATAAATAAACTTTAAAAAACAAACAAAAGGGGCGCCTGGGTGGCTCAGTGCGTTGAGCGTCCGACTTCGGCTCAGGTCATGACCTCACGGTGAGTTCCAGCCCTGCATCAGGCTCTGTGCTGACAGTTCAGGGCCTGGAGCCTGCTTCAGATTCTGTGTCTCCCTCTCTCTCTGCCCTCCCCGCTCATGCTCTCTGTCTCTCAAAAATAAATAAATGTAAAAAAAAAAATTTTTTTTTTTTAAAACAAAAAACTTTGTGCGTCAAAGGACACTATCACAAGAATGAGAAAAATAATACACAGGGGGGAGAAAATGTGTTCACTACATATCTGATAGGGAGCTGGTATCCAGAATATATAAAGAACTCAACAACAAAAAGACAACCCAATTACTAGAGAAAGACTTGAATAGACATTTCTCCAAAGATACACAAATGGCCAACATCATTAGTCATTCAGGAAATGTCAATCAAAAAACAGGGAGGGGGGTGCCTGGGTGGCTCAGTCGGTTAAGCATCTGACTTCAGCCCAGGTCATGATCTCGCAGTTTGTGGGTTTGAGCCCTGTGTTGGGCTCCGTGCTGACAGCTCAGAGCCTGGAGCCTGCTTCGAATTCCATGTCTCCCTCTCTCTGCCCCTCCCCCACCCATGCTGTCTCTCTCAAAAATAAATGTTAAAGTTTAAAAACAAAAACAGGGGCGCCTGGGTGGCGCAGTCGGTTAAGCGTCCGACTTCAGCCAGGTCACGATCTCGCGGTCCGTGAGTTCGAGCCCCGCGTCGGGCTCTGGGCTGATGGCTCAGAGCCTGGAGCCTGTTTCCGATTCTGTGTCTCCCTCTCTCTCTGCCCCTCCCCCATTCATGCTCTGTCTCTCTCTGTCCCAAAAATAAATAAACGTTGAAAAAAAAAATTAAAACAAAACAAAAACAAAAACAAAAACAAAACAAAACAAAGAACAGTGAGGTATCTTACCTCTAGGCTGGGAAAAAAAACAACCCAAACCAGAGTTGGTGAGAATGTGGAAAAACCACAGCCCTCACACACCACCAATGGAATGGTACAGACTTCCATCTGACCCCGCAATTCCACTCCTACGTACATACCCAAAAGAACTGAAAATAGGTGTTCAACAGCTCGTACAAAAACATTCATAGCAGCAGTATTCACAACAGCAAAAAGGTGGAAAAAACCCCAGGGTCTATCAATTGATGAGTGAATAAGCAGATGGATGGGATATGATTCAGCCATAAAAAGGGATGAAATACTAATCCATGTTACAACATGAGCCTTAAAAACATTATGCTGAGGGGCGCCTGGGTGGCTCAGTCGGTTAAGCGTCCGACTTCGGCTCAGGTCACGATCTTGCGGTCCGTGGGTTCGAGCCCCACATCGGGCTCTGTGCTGACCGCTCGGAGCCTGGAGCCTGTTTCAGCTTCTGTGTCTCCCTCTCTCTCTGGCCCTCCCCCGTGGATGCTCTGTCTCTCTCTGTCTCAAAAATAAATAAACGTTAAAAAAAATTAAAAAATTAAAAAAAAAAAACATTATGCTGACAGAAGCCAGACACAAAAAGCCACCTACTGTATGGTTCCATTTATATGAAATGTCCAGAATAGGCTGATCCAGAGACAGACAGCAGCTTAACAGCTGCCAGGGGCTCGGGGAAGGAGGGATTAAGTATAGCGTTTCCTTTGGGGTGATAACAAACGTCCTGGAACTAGACAGTAGTGAGGGCTGCACAACACTGTGGATCTACTACACACCACTGAATGTTCTGCTTTAAGACAGTTTAAGTAGTAAATAAAACAAATGTTATGGGTATTTCACAATCAGTAACAAGAAAGAAGGATTACATCCAGCCAGCTGTGGGGGGCCGGAGGTGAGGTGAGGAAGGCACTGGGAAACTGGGGGCTGCAGGGCTCGAGAGGGAAGCCCAGGCAGGTCATGGGGGTAGGGGGGTGGCGGAGGGGAGTCCGGACCAGAACTCAAGCCTTCTGACTCCGAGTCCAGAAGCAAACAGCAGTTAGGCCACAGCCTGTCTTCCAGGATCTCACTAAGAGTAGTGAGTAATGAAACCGGGTCATCAATCAAAGAGAAAGGGGCCAGATTAGAAACAGCAAGGTGAGGGGCGCCCGGGTGGCTCAGTTAAGCATCCAACTTCAGCTCAGGTCATGATCTCACCATTATTGAATTCGAGCCCCAGGTTGGACTCTGTGCTGGCAGCTCAGAGCCTGGAGTCTCCTTTGGACTCTGTGACTCCCTCTCTCTCTGTCCCTCCCCTGCTCACGCTCTTTCTGTCTCTTAAAAAATAAACGTTAGGGGCGCCTGGGTGGCGCAGTCGGTTAAGCGTCCGACTTCAGCCAGGTCACGATCTCGCGGTCCGTGAGTTCGAGCCCCGCATCAGGCTCTGGGCTGATGGCTCGGAGCCTGGAGCCTGTTTCCGATTCTGTGTCTCCCTCTCTCTCTGCCCCTCCCCTGTTCATGCTCTGTCTTTCTCTGTCCCAAAAATAAAATAAAAAAATAATAATAAAAAAATAAACGTTAAAAAAAAATTTTTTTTTTTTTTAAAAGAAACAGCAAGGTGAGAGGGAAGAGGGGTGGTGGGAGGGCAGTGGGGACGTGCTCGGAGTGCAAGGTGAGTCAGCCCCTCCCTCCTCTCTGGATCAGCTGCACTGGAGGGAGGGGACCAAAATAGTGCAGCCCTTCCAGGCCCAGGCTTTCAGCCAAGCGTCAGCCTGACCATTCTGTGATGTTCCCTGTGCACTGGGGCGGAAAGGAAAACATCAGCCATCAGGTTTTCTTTCTAAGGCTAATTCTGAACTGAGGACTACAGCGCCCAGGAAACTCAAGCCAGTTATATGCTCAAAGCAAGAAGGAGGCAACCCAGGAGAGAGGCTAGGGCTCCATCTCCTGACATTACAGGGCCTCTGGGAAAAGTCACAGCACAGAGTCTGCAAAAGCCAGGGCATCTGTCAGCAGCTGCCCAAATCCAAAAGCTTGTCTGGGGCCTGGAGAAGTAGCCCTACCCTCTGGGAGGGCGTGGCCGGAGAAAAGGAATAAATGCAATCCTCCATAGGACTTAGGCCAGGTAGCCTAAGGATTCAGGGCAAGTCCACTTACAACGCCTCAGAAAGTGGTGGATGAGGCAAGGCAGTGAGTTGGTGAGCGGTGAAGAACTGGGGGCGGTGCACGGAGGCAGATGCAAGTCCACCCAACCCCTCTCCCGGCTAGGGTAGAAGACGGGTCATCTGCGAGGGCCCTCTGGGAATGAGGATAGCAGAGCCAGAGAGGCCAAGCCACCTCTAAAATGTAATTCCATCGTGCTGCCCCAGGTCTCACCTGTCCCCCAGGCCAGGGATGCCAACCAGTTGGATGATGTAGATCCCTATTTGACAAAAAAATACGAAGAAGAATACAAAGAAGCTGAAAGAGTTGTCAGACCTGTGGAGAGAGGGGGAAATCCGAAGTCACAAGAGGGTTTGGGGCTCATTCCTCAGGTTCCTCACTTGGCATGGCATCGGTCCTCATTAGGAGCCAGGAGGCAGGATGGGAGCACAGACAGCTCCAGGGGACCAGCCACATTGTCCATAAGGACACAGACACCCACAACCATAATCAAAACAGGCTTGCCCCTCCTTGCCTTCCAGTTAAGGGGTCAATGCTTGACCCCTTACTCAAAGAGCTAATAAAGTTGCTCACTCAAAAAAACAATATAAAGAGCCTAACAGTCCATTTCCTGGTGTATGTGTTTGCATTTCATAGAAGGCAAGGAAATCTAAGCCAAAGGTATAAATATCTAATAATAAAACTGTAGGCCTGGGTGGAAGAAAAGGTATTTGGGGAGCACAGAACCCTAGACCAGACCTCCAGCTCCATGTCCTTGAGGGCTAGAATAGATTGAGGCCGCAGGTCTCCTCTGCAGAGTACATGGGAGGGTTCAGCCATTGCCCCCCAACTTCCCGGGGCCTGCTAGGCTCCCAGGCCTGAAAGCATCAACTCCAAGGCACAACTGCACAAGCCCTAGGGGTCTGTGAGGTAGCTCCACTCAGGTCCACAGTATTTATTCTAGGTCAACTGCTTTGGCACTCAGCAGGCTCAAGAGAGCTTGGAGTGATAAGCCATGGAGAGCTTATCAAAGTCAGACTTTCTGAGAGTAGCTAATGCTTCAGAAGGGGGTTGAGCAGCCCCTCCTTCTACCCAGCATCTGAAATCCTAATGCACCAGACAGAATGGGAGCAGTGAGAACACAGGGAAGAGCTGCAGACCCCTCCCAGATCTCCCATGCCTAACCCAAGGACAGTGTCCAGAGCAGACCCCAGGCACAACAACTTAGGAAAATGGCTCCTCATCCGTGTCTGCTCTCACTGTGGGTGGGAATGGGAAAGTGGATTTCCCACCAACCTATTCTGCTCTAAGACTAGGATGGGGCCCCTGGGCTTAAGGCCCTTGGCCTGCTACCTGGGATGCCAGTCATACACTGACCCCTTGTCCAAGCCCCACTCACCTGAAGGCTTTATAGATGGGTCGGTACCAACACAGGAAGGCACAGGGGGTGAAGATGATAAACCACAGAATCGAAAGGCCAAAGTTCACTCCGCTGGTGCTGTCAACTAAGAACCAGGCCAGGCAGGCAAGCAGGTTCAGAAACAGAGTCACCGAGTGCACTGGGGAGGGGGAGGAGAGAGAGATACGGGCTCGTGCCAAGGTGACTGAAGGATTCCCAGGCATGGTGAACCACCCCCTGGGAGGACGTGAGGTCCATACAGTGAGGGGAGCTGCAGAAATACTACAGGACCTTCGTCTGCACCTAGGTGCAGTGAGCTCCCAGATCCTGATTTTCTGGGGCAGCAAAACCAGGGACCAAACCACGTTCCTAAGAGGTGAAGGGACAGCCCAGATATATGATGGGGGTGGGGAGTGGCAGTGAAGGGAAGGTGCAGACTCAAGGGCTGATCCTTGAGGGAAAGAAGCCCTTGGAGACTCCTGTCCCTGTCTCTAGATGGCCCACACTGGAGCTACAGGGAGTAGCTGGGCTACTTGTGTAGAGGGAGGCCTTCATCTAAGGGTGGCCTTTCAATGCAACGAGCCCCACAGGAACTCTGAAGCCTCCCATTAGTCTCACTCTACGTGATCCATGGTGTGAACTGGCCCTTCTGGGGAGGTTCCCAGCACAGGGAGTAGACTGTGGAGGGCCAATTAGGGGGGCAGAAGGTACCTTCTACCCCGGCCCAGCGCTGAGGAAGACTGGAGTCTGCGGGAGGAGCAGCCAGAGCACAGAAAGGGCCCTGGAGTCACACCCCATTTCACCCGTAAGCTCAAGAGGGCTGGGGCGGGACTCACACATCCAGAGATAGTAGAGCATCTTGCATATCCGCTGGTAGTCAGCAGGGATTTCTACCGAGAAATCCTGATAGAAGCAGGGCTTGACAGGGCACCAGAAGGGCAGGGGCGGCCAGTTGTTCTCTCTCACTGTGTAGAAAGACACGACAAGGTGAGGCCCAGCCTCCACAGCAGCATGGCGGGGTGCAGACTCCAGCAGTTTACGGGTCAAACCAGGGCTCCAGAAGGGCACCGGCAAGTGGGGCTCAGGGTCTCCATGGGTAGGGAGTGGGATGGGAAAAGGGTGATGGGACACGAACACACACAAGCCTGCTCCAAGGTTAACAGATCCCAAATGCACTGACAAACAGAGCAAAATGGCCTATGTGATTATTTTTATGAACAACCAACCCATAAGCACAAGGGGTCATCTTCGTGAAGATGAAGGGGAATCGCAGGACCAGTGTCCCTACTTCAGCAAAAATTTCAGGGCTGGGAAGGAGTGCAGAAATAACCCACACCCGCTAGGTCCACACTGCAGGTCTCCTGGCCTCCATCTCCCTGCCCTGCCTGGCACTAGCACCAGGGCTGCTCTAAGATGATCAAAAGCCCGACAGGGGTCCAGGGCTGCCCCAGGACAAGCAGGCTCAGGAAGAGCTCCCGTGCCAGGCCTGGCAGCCCAGGGCCCGGCAGCCTCCCTTACCATGTAAGTTGGCCACAGTGTTCTGTAGCTCCCGCTCCTTGCGCTCCAGCTCGGCTGCTTTCCTGTCCAGTTCTTCCTGCTGCCGGAGCAGGCTCGCCTGGGCTGCGGAGGCCACGGCCTGGGGGGCACAGAAGTGGAGCAGCCGGACACGGGAGACAGAGGGGCAATGTCAGTCGTCAGTGTGAGCAGAAAGTCAGAAGGGCCTTGCCCCATGCAGGGAGAGACAGTCCCAACTCCATGCTGTCTTGGGTACCAGAGACCACCACAGACAGGCCAAGGTGACCTGTCTCCTACTGCCTCGACACCACCTCTGTCCCCTTAGCCGTTAACCAGCCTTAATCTGGGATCAGGGATGAAGGGGAGACCCCTGAGCTGGAGACGAGAGAACATTCCCCCATTCTGGAATGCAGGCAAAGTTCAGTTACACTGACCTCTGGGGTAACAGCGAAGGGAAAACGGCATCACAAGAGACTAAGCTGTAGCCAGAAACCCAGAGAGCTGCACCTCATCTGAAGAGCCTGGAGGGTGCGTGTGCGCAGGGGAAACAGTGCAACCTGCTAGCAGTGAGTGCGGAGGGGACACGTGAGGACAGATCATGTGCACCTGGAGCCTCATGGATCCATATTTAAGTACCACCCCACCCCACCCCCAGGAGCTGACCCCTTGAGGTCCACCTGAAAATGTGACTGGCTACACCCCAGCGCAGCCCCCTAGGCTTGGCCCTGCTCTGCCCGGCTTTGATGATATGCGGAGTCCAAGCTTCATCCCCTGTCCAGAAAGAGCCTCTGAGTGAGGCACCTAGGGAACGTGAGGCCGAGCAGAGCTGGCCCTGGCGTTTCAGCCCAGGGCCCCACTCCTTCCAGGGGCTACAGCTGTTGGGGCCTGGTTATTCCCGAAGTCTACAGTCGTTTTAGGAAACAGGTATCAGACCACTCACCTCGCAGAACGGTAAGCCAGACATATGTGTATATACGTGTGCGCGCGTGCACGCGCGCATGTGCACACACACACACCCTCGCGCTCTCACTCTCTCCAAAAGGCGTTCTCCAAAGAGCCAAGGCTGACTTTAGCAGGTCAATTTCAGGCACTAGGGGCCAAAGCAGGACCAGAATGGACCATCCTGGACCATGCTGAACATCTCAGCCTTCCCTCCCAAGTCTGGTCAGAAGGCGAGAGCCTCTTGGGGCCCACGAGAGCCCAAAGCCCGGCTTGGGCCTTGCCCTCCCTCATGCTCATCTACACTTCGCCTACCTTCGGAAGCTTTTGCATGTAGCTGTCTCTGAGAATACTATCTCCTCCTAGTAGCATCTGCCTCTCTGAGAGCTCGCTCACTGCCAGGAATCTGGTAGGCAGGAACCTGCTGGCCTGTCTACGCAGGAGCTGCAACATACAACTCCACTGTGGGTCATGCTCACTGGGGTGGTGAGGCGCACGGGGCAGGACGGCGAGGTGATGGGGAGTCGAGTGTCAGACACAAAGCAGACAAGATTCACGGTATTTGGTGAAGGGACAAAGAAAATAGGAAGGAAGGCAGAAATAAAAGAGGCTAAAAAAAGAAAAGAGAGACAGAGAGACAGAGGGAGGAAGGCCAGGAGAATGGATGAATGGATGGATAGATCGATTGATTCGGGGCCCTGAGTAAGAGAGGACAAACCAAAGGCCCCACGAGGATCTGGAATGGCACAACAGAGGCAAATGCTCTCTCTGAAGGCACCAACGACCCTAGCCTGGTTATTGTTTGGTGGTGGTAATGGGGTGGGGGTGAGGATATAGGCTGGCTGAGCAGACCCTCCATGTGCAAGTGACCAGCTCCAAAGAGATTATCAAAAGGGCCCTTAAAGGGCAGCCAGGAATTAAGGCCCTCTGTCCACCTCCTCCCCCAATCTCAGGGCTCAGCTACTGGTGCTACCCTCTCAGGAAAGAAGAGGCAAAGGGATTTTTGTCAACAGTACCTGGGGGGTTGGCTGGGTTGGTTCCACTGAGGGCTGGAGAACCGCCGGCTGCGAGGGCCCAGGGAGCTGTGTGACAGGAACTGTTGTCGCTGCATTTGTCTGCGTGGGACACACCAAAGGAGGCAGATGAGTAGGGCTCCACTAGTTGGCCACACGGGGGCAGACCCACAGCGGGGTGAGTGCTGTGCCCTTGCCTGTGAGGGACATTCCCTCTGGGGCAGGCCTCAGCCCGGCTCTGCAGATTCTTAGCCTTTGAGCCTCAGGCTCTGGGCAATGTGATGCTTTACCTGGCCTCCCTGGCCGTGCTGGAGCCACAGCTCCCCAGCACTGTCCTGTCCTCTTCAGGGAGGGGCCCAGATGACAAATCCCAAGGGGAGAACTGCTGACTTCTTCATCCTTATCCCCACCCCAAGTTCACGTTAGGACTGCAGTTTCTCAGAGCTGTCTCTGCCTCTGCCAAGGCTCCTTGCCTCAGAAACCTGGCACCACCCAGGGGACCCAGGGACTCAGAAAGAGGGCATGCTCACCAACCTCGGAGAAGGGGTTGAATTCAGCCAGGCCACTTTGCGGGGCATTGGTCAGCTGGGTCACAGAGGGATCCTGCAAAGGTAAAAAGCAAAACAAACAAAAACAGCCATGAGCCGCTGGGGAGAAGAAAGAACCATCTCTTGGCCCCTCCCAGGCCAGCAGGCCCCAGGGATACGGGGCTGAGGTGAGGCCCTTCCTGGTGGCCTGAAAAGCCTCTCCAGAAAGGCTCCTCTGCCCAGCCCCTGCCACACCAGAGCTGCAACCTCTTCTCCCTTTCTGGGAAAGGAGTTCAGCCCCAATGACTTCCCAGAAGAGACCCAGAGCAAGCTTTACATTCTGAGACCTCAAAACAGACACTACCATGTCCTTGTTAGTGCCCTTTACAGATTCAAAAGAATTTACAGTATTTACCTCCAGGGGGGAGGGAGTGCGTGGTAGGAATACTCACTTTTTTAATTTATAACCTTGCTGTACTGTTTTCTTATTTTACAGAAAGCATTTATTCCTATTTATTTTAAAAAAGTTTATTTATTTTGAGAGAGAGGGACAGCACACAAGTGGGGAAGGAGCAGAGAGAGAGAGGGAGAGAGAAAATCCCAAGCAAGCTCCGCACCAGCAATGCAGAGCCCGATGAGGGGCTCGAACTTGCACACTACAATATCATGACCTGAGCCAAAGTTGGACACTTAACTGACTGAGCCACTCAGGTGCCCCTTATTATTATTTTTTTAAGCTCGTTTATTTATTTTAAGAGGGGGAGAGACAGAGAGAGTGGGCTTGGGCCCACATACACAGGGAGAGGCAGAAAGAGAGAGAGAATCCCAAGCAGACTCTGCACTGTTAGTGCAGAACCTGACATGGGGCTCAAACTCACAAACCATGAAATCATGAACTAAACCGAAATCAAGAGTCAGACGCTTAACCGACTGAGCCACTCAGGCACCCTCTCCTCTTATTTTTTAAAGGACGGTTTAAAGGTTCTGGAACAAAAACACACTGCGGGCTGCCAGTACTGATTTTGTGAAATCAGGCACACTTGCTAAGAACAGAGGCATGAAGGGCTCAGATGAAAAGCGGAGAGAATGTTTTTGGATTCATTTTTTTTTCCCCTCAAGAAAATGCAAAAATGTCCTTCAGAACGCAGTCTTTCCCTGAGTTTTCAATCTTCCCTTCTCCATCTGACCTCTTCCAAGGCCAGCCCTCCCGCCTAGGGCCTGCACAGCACTTCCTGTCATCTCCTCCACCGAGCAACCTCCCTAATGGCCTGGGGCCACTTGGCCTTATCTCACCCCCTCCCAGCACTCCATCATCCTTTCCCCTTCCCCGTATGTACGTAATAAGTATGGGGCTCATGTCCAGCTCCACAGCGATGCCTGGGCTCTGGGAGGAGCAGCTGTGAAGGCTGGGCACACCACGGCTGGACTCTGCCAAGGCCCAGGTTACAAGGCCTCCCCTAGGCCCCGCTCTGTGTACCTAACCCCCATCCCTCACTTCTGGTCCTGGCCTCACCTCCACCAAGAATCCACAGACTGGATTCTCAAACACAATATTAACATTAGACAGACCCTCAGGGAACAACCCCCTCAATTCTTTAGATGTGGAAACAGATCCTACTGTGGTGCCGTACTTGTCCTAGGTCTCAAGATGGCTGGCTCCCTCTTCTGTACATTCACAGAATGTCAGCAGTGAGCGTGTTCTCTGATGTTTTTCACACATACTAACTCTCATCTTCCCACCTGGGTCTCCAGTTCCTGAAGAGTGAGACTGTGGCTGTCTGGCCCCTGGGCCCAGAGCCCCAACTCACTTCTCTCTAGACGTACCTCATCTCTGGACCCCCACCCAATTTCCTCTGCAAGGAGGCAATGTGGCTATGTCCATTCTGCTGGACAGCATTCCTGCCCGGTGGCCCCTGAAACTTGGATAAAGGGACAAGGTGAGGTTCAGAAGGCCACCTGAGATGGAGGAACTGGCCTTGAGGTTATTTATTGGCTGAATGATTTCTCCCAGAATTACTGGGCTGACTTTCTGCAAGGAAGATCTGGAGCTCAGGTTCCATTCCCCTTTCTGACTCAGCAAACACCAAGCCACAGCACAGTGAGTGAGCTGAAGTCACTGAAATCAGATCCACCATGCAAGGAACTGGTTACCTGAGTGCGTGTCACAGGACAGAAGACAGAGGGGTGGCTCTGGTAGCTGTTTCGGGCGCTGACCCACATGTCTGGCTGAGGTGCGTGCGTTTAACAGGCAGCCTTCAGACCCATGCAGAGATGTCATTTTCTTTACCAAGGTCAGCCAGAAGAGGATTCTGGGGGTGGGCAAGCTGACTACTCTGTCCGTAGCGCCCTCTCCTTTTTCTAAAGTCTTAAAGCTGGGTCCTTTACCCCTCACCAGACTTGCCATAAACAAATACTGTCTCCACCAGCATGCTGTAACCTCCACAGCCAGATGCTTCTCTCTCAAGTTCATACTTCTGGCTCCTAGTGCTTGGGGAAGGGCCGATGCAGAGCAGAAGGTCAAACAGTATTTGACAGTATGTGCCACATGCTCTCCTCTACTTTCTCTGGGTGGTACTCCCCCAAAGCTGGAGGGTACCTGCATCACTGTGGTAGCCCCAGAGCCCACAAGCACCCTGCCTCGGAAGACGGTCCTGGAACATTCTGGGAGACCCGGGTGCTTTCTGAAAGATGAGAAGCTCAGGCCTGGTGAAAGAGGAAGGGAGCTGACATTTACTGAGTGTCCTTATACAATGATGCGATTTTGAAGTTCTAGTCACCCCAGAACCGGCCACTGTGTCGAGTTGTCAGAAAAGAAGGTTCTACCAGCTTTCCTCAACCTGGTTCTTCAAAAGAATTAAGGCCCAGTGCCCTAAGGCATCCACTGTCTGAAATGACTTGACTTCTCTCCCGTGCATCTAGAATAATCCTGGTTCTATTCCATCCTTGAAAGAACAGAGATAAATCGTCACTTCAACCAGCTTCTGAACCCTGTGGCTCAGCTGAGGTGTCCCCTCATTCAACCTCATGACCACCCCGTGAGGGATGTCTTTTTAGTTTGCAGCTGGAGAAAGCCCCGCCTCAGAGAGGAGAAGTGGCTCGTCCAAGATCCCAGGGGTGGTGGCTGAGCCAGATTCTGAATTCAAGTTGTCTGTATCCAGGGACACGAGTGGTAAACCCGAGAGGGCAAGGTGAGGGTCTACCTTGTTCAGCAGCGTACCCCCAAAGCCTGGGGCACTTGACAAACGGAAGGTGCTCAATGTGTGGTTGAATGAACGAAGCCCCCTCCTGAGGAACACTGACGGGACACCATGAGTGACCAAGACAACTACTTCTGCTCAGTTTTTTATTCCTGGACTTCAGGGAAGTCCTTGGGGGAACACCTGTGTTAGGAGACATGCAGCGAGTCTTGCACTAAGGACCACACTGACTGGTCTGAGTGAAGACCCTCAGCTTCTACTCTGAGTCACAAGTAACGCGTCAACAGCAGCAAGCTTCTTTCCCACTAAGCATCAGCTGGCTCGGAAGTGGGTCAAGTAGTCATTTCAAAGGATGGCGAGAGCTAAGTTTCACCTACAGAGAGGTAACCCAAAACCCCCTGGTACACAAAGGACTGAGCCTGGCTAATGCCCTTTACTGAATGTATAACAAAGAAAATGCTCCTGCACTCGGTTCTTTTCATTCTGGGAAGAGTCACAAACAGTGTGAGTGACAAACCGAGATCAACAGGATGCAGCTCTTGACCTTCTGGAGCGGATGACTGTTGCAGAGACACGTGCACATAGTACAAGAGCCCAGGGCAGAGTGAAAAAGAGGGGAAGGGAGGCCGGGGAGCGGAGGAGAGGCTCACCACCGCTGGGGCAGGGGAACCCTTCGTGTGGCTGGGGTGTGAGGACCCAGAGGAAAAGAGGCAGGCGCTGGAGCTCTGCCGGGAAGGGCCTTGAAAAACACATTCGTTTCCAGTTTGGCAATCACTTTCCATGTCACAGGTGTCGGCTGTGCTTGAGCTGTGACTCTTTCTTGCTTTCGCCTCCTACACTCCACCCAAGCTCCCAGTGTGGGGTTTATTTCAGGCTCCAAATAAACACATTAAATAAATACTTCATGAGCTAAAAAAAACTCGGCCATTCTCTCTGGGAGGCAGAGTTACCAATACTTTGGAACTCTTGGGAAGTTCTATTTGCTTTGGAGACAAGGCTGTGTGTCATAGGACAAAAAAGGGCAATCATCCCCCAACCAAGTGGCTGGGTCCCAAGTAAAAAGAGCCACAGATAACCTCAGTACTCTCTTACCTGAAAATCCATCCTAAGGAAATATGACACAAATATGTAAAAATCTGTACCTGCAAAGAGATTTATTGCACCAGTGCTTACAATAGGAGGAAAAAAATCAGGAAATGACTTAACTGTCCAACGACAGTGAGCACAAGAATGTTTTGGTACACATCCCCTCAATGGCCTGAACAGCCATTAAAAATCACAGCTATGGGGCACCTGCGTGGCTCAGTTGGTTAGGCGTCCAACTCTCAGTTTTGGCTAAGGTCATAATCTCTCAGTTTGTGAGTTCAAGCCCCACATCGGGCTCTGTGCTGACAGAATGGGCTTGCTTGGGATTCTCTCTCTGCCCCTACCACCCCTCTCCAAATAAATAAATAAACTTTATTTTTAAAATAAATAAATAATCACAGCTATAAACATAGAGCAGCAATATGGAAAAGACTTTGTTATATGAATACCACATTAACAATTTTGTCAAAAGCATTCATGTGAAAAGAGACTGGCAGGAAAACACATCAGAACAACAATGGTTGCAAAAGACTGGCAGAAATACAAATGATCTATTTTGTCTTCTGAATTTTCCACAATGTGATGTTATTTTTACCTTAAAAGCACACATACCCACACATTTTTAAAAAGAGCCTGAGGACCCATCAAATGAGCAACGTGCACCCAGGCCTCTCTCCTTGCCACAGCAGTGATGGACACAGTGGCCCAGAAAAGTGAGGCTGACCCACCTGGCCTGGCGCCCAAGGCCCTCCCGGACCTGGTGCCAGCACCCCTGGCGGCAGCCTGTCCTTGGTCAAACTGAGACACTTGTCATCTCCTTCCACCTTCGTTTACTCCCTAGGCTAACCGTCCCACGCCAAGTGCGGGGCTAGGACCCTGACCAAAAAGCCTTGGTTCCTGCCCTCAAGAAGTGGACAGTACAGAGAACAAGAAGCCAGGGCAGGAAGTGACAGCACGTGACTAGTGCAGGGCCAGGGCCGATGGGAGGGCTTCACAGAGGAGGGAGGGACTAAGCTGTCTGGGAGTCAGGGTAGGCTTCACGGAGATGGCACCTGAGTTGGATCTTGAGAGAGGACAAAAGTTTAGCAAGAACTAAGGAGGGAGGCAAGAGCAGCACTGCAGGGCGCCTGGGTGCCTCAGTCAGTTAAGCACCCGGCTCAGGTCATGATCTTACAGTTTGTGGGTTCAAGCCCCACACTGGGCTCTGCACTGATGACACAGAACCTGCATGAGATTCTGGCTCTCCTCTCTGCCCCTCACCTGCTTGTGCTTTCTCTCAAAATAAATGAATAAACATTAAAAAAAAAAAAAAAAGCAACATGTGCAAAGGCAAACACACCTCTATGTGTTCAGGGCACAGGATGTGGGGCGACTCAATAGGGTGGAGGCCGGAATTCACCCAAGACAGGAGGACAAAGGACACAGAAGTTTATTGAAAACACTGCAAGGGAGCAGTGGGCAGGACAGCAAAGGAGAGACTGTCAAGAGGCAGTGCTGGGGGGCTGGAGTTATGGGGGGGAGGTGAGGAGGTATGGGAATGCACAAAATTTTCCTTTTTGGTACCTGTAGCCAATTGTCAGTAGTCCATTGGTCAGCCAGGACTAATGGCTATTTTGAGGTGGGTTGCCTAATGAGCCTGTTTGCATACAGCCCAGTGGTCACTCTGGGCCCTTTTACCTTACTCAGATTTCCACCACTGAGGTCTGTTGCTGAAAAGTGGCCTCTATACAGAAGGTTCTGGGGGCTGTGCAGTGAAGTGAAGAGAGACAGAAGCCAGGAGTGCCAAGGAACCAGCCTGAACAAAGGGTTGAGCCAGACAGCAGGAGTTTGGACTCCACCCATGAGCGGTGGAGGACAACTAGAGACTGTCATCTCTGCCACGGTGAGGAGAGCACAGTGAGAAGGGAGGGAGGACTGGCCGGGACCACAGTCCACAGGGGTGATGGTGAGGACTGAACTAAAAGCATGATAACTGGGGGTGGAGAAGAGGCGACAGACTCCAGAGGCCCTGCTCAGGTAGATGCCACGGGCTCAGCCACTCTCTAGGGCAAGAAAGGGGGAGGGGAAGGGAAGTTGAGGAACTCAGTGGCTAACTTGGGTGACTGGGGAACAGTGCCACCCCTGAGCAAGATTAGTGATCACGGGAGAGGAACAGGCTTTTCAGGAGCGGGTGTGTGAAAGCAGGCGCCCCATGTTTGTTTTTTTAAAGTGGGCTCCATGCCCAAAGTGGGACTTCAACTCACGACCCTGAGAGCAAGAGTTTCAAGGCACCTATGTGGCTTAGTTGGTTAAGCATCTAACTCTCGATTTCAGCTCAGGTCATGATCTCATGGTTTCTGAGATCAAGCCCCAAGTCAGGCCCTGCACTGACAGTGAGGTGCCTGCTTGGGATTCTCTCTCTCTCTCTCTCTCTCTCTCTCTCTCTCTGCCCCACCCCTGCTCATGCTTGCTTGCTCATGTGTGTGCTGTCTCTCCCTCTCTCAAAATAAATAAATAAACTTAAAAAAAAAAAAAAAAAGAATTGCATGTTCTTAAAAAAAAAAGAAAAGGGTTGCATGCCCTACTAACGGAGCCAGCCAGGAGCCCCTAGAGCAGCTCTAGATCTGGGATTGCTGGGATGTGGATGCTATTCTGAAGCCACAGTGAAAGACGACTTCAGTCGCCTCCATTGTGACCTCACGCTTTCTAGTTGGGTTCTTCTTTCCAGTTGGTCTCTGGGCTCAGGCTGAAGACCCTAAGGGCAGAGCGTCCCCTGATGAGAACAGGGAACTGAAATTACCCCCTCAAGCAACAAGAACTGCCCTGAGCCAGCAAGGCCCCACACCTGACTGACTCCAAGACTACGCTCGACTTGACCTTCACTGCCCACCTACATGTACACACCCACCACTGTCCCACATTTTCCTTATATAAACCTGAAGTATTTTCGGCACTTTGGAGACAGTCTGAGCCGCTAGTCCGCCGTCTTCCTGGTGTTGGCCTCGCTGAAATCAACTCCTTTCTTGTTCCACCACTGCTTGTCTCTCTGCCTCTGGATTCTGTCAGCGGCCAGTGGCCGAACCTGGTCTGTATGGGACCCCTGTGCGCCTTGGCTATAGTGTAAATGGAAGACCTTACTCAGAGAGGTATACAGTGAGAACAAAGTCAAAGGACAGAACTGCAGCCTTCACAGCCTCAAAACGGGTGGAAGGAGGTGAGCGTCCCAGCGTTAAAGAGGCTGAGGGCAGAGAGAAGTACAGGAGAGACTGCCAGGCGAGCGAGTGTGCCACAGCAGCAGACGTGCCACAAGCAGCAGACGTGTCCCAGGCCAGTGGCCAGAGAGGTGGCAGGCTCTAAGAGGGAGGAGGCGCCTGGGGCTGCGGGGCCACAGTATGCACAAGTGCCTTTCGCTTCTTGGTGCTCTGTCACCTGAAATATGAAATACCCTCTCTTCCCATCCGCTCTCTGCCTGAGCCTTTCTACCAAAGGACTCTGCTCTTCCTCCTCAGATCCCTCATAGTTCCTTCTGCCAGGTTTCGACTGCCTTCATCATACCCACGGTGTGTTATCATTGAACAGCTAGCATTTCTTGGCTCTCCTGCCAGATCAGAAGCTCTGGCAGGCCGTGTGCTCATTTACCTCAATCTCCTGCACGGGCCCTTGGAACAGCAGGAGCTCAGCGATGTGCACAAATGTGTAGGCACCTCAAAGGAGCACTGCTGGGCGGGTCACACCTTGGTAATGTGCACTAGCACTCTTCTCTGAAAGAGTGGCAAGGACCCCTTGTTTATCCTGGTTAAATATTACCATTTCTCTGAACACAGGATTATCCTACTCCAAGTAGCTCCAAAGAAAACTTAACAGAATTGTAGGGTTAAAGTCCAGCTGTGTCTCTGGCCAAGTGCTTTTGAATCACCCAGCCTGGCTCCAGGTGCCAGCCATAAAGGCAGGGAGATAACTCCCATCCCCTTTACCCTCATCCCCACCCCCCGGATCTGGCAGCTGTCTGGACTCAAACTATATGAACTTCACCATTTTCAAATTTCTTGAGACAATGCTCCTGTTCCACAGGAAAGTTCTAACAGGCCCATCTGGTGGTTGTAAGAATTCCCAAAGCTACAGTCAAGCTGGAGCCCACCCTCTCTGGGAAGTGTCTGTGCAGGGAACTTTGTTCACACCCAAATCACGTTTCTGCCACCACTTTCTCCTCCCACAGGAGAGAAAAGTTTTAAATCCTCGGGAAGCAGCCACACCACCGAGATTATCTTTTAACTGCAAGGAGGCAACGTGTGAAAGTGATATTCTGCGATCTGGCAACTCATGGCACTGAAAGGCCTTCTCTGTTCAGCACCACCAGCTAGTTCACACCGCCCCCCACCCCCCCGCCTTGAAGAAATGCCCAGTAGGAAAGCAGGCCCAGCACTGGCCTGGGTGACCTGCTTGTTAGCTAAGCACTGAAAAGTCAAATGGGCACGATGCCCACCTTTAGCCCTCTACCTCTTCACCACCTGACAAGACTGCCTGAGAAATTTCTGGGATCAGACATGCTGGAATCGGTCCATAGTAGGACCCAAAGATCCAGAGAGTACAAAGCAGATGCACCATAATAAGCACAGGAATTAGGGAGTGCCAGGGGGAGGTTGTGAAATCGGCAGCACTTGGCTTGCAGTTTCCTGCTTCCGCCTGGAAGTTTGGTAAAACCTCTGCTGCACTCTTGTGACAACTTTGCATTCACAGCTCTTGCTTTGCAGGAAGTTTGCTAAGAATCTCAAGTATAACTCCACGCAGAGAAGAGGTCACATAAGCCCACACCCACATTGCAGGGCGGGGAGGTGGGTGGAAGTAGGAGGTGGATAAAAAACAAGGGTAAAGGAGTCAATTTAAAGGCACACCAGAAGTTGCAGGGCAGATCACAAGAGTTAGCAGAAAAAGGATTCCATGGTTGGATAACTGAGAAATTCTGGGTCAGATCAAGTTGAGCTAGGGGTGCCTGGGTGGCTCAGTCGGTTGGGCATCCGACTTCGGCTCAGGTCATGATCTCACAGTTTGTGGGTTCAAGCCCCACGTCGGGCTCTGTGCTGACAGCTCAGAGCCTGGAGCCTGCTTTGGATTCTGTCTTCTTCTCTCTCTGCCCCTCCCCACTTGGGCTCTCTCTGTCTCTCAAAAATAAATAAATGAAACAAAAAAATTTTTTTAATTAAAAAAAAGTTGAGCAAATGTCTTTATTGCAGGATTGCTCAGAGTCTTTAACAAACAAGTCTTGCCAATCTTTAAGAAAAAAATAGTGATTCCCAAAATTATTTGACCACATAACCCTGAGCACCTTTCAGGACTGGTTATTACTCAGAACATAACTGCTATAAAGTACTATCCTGGGGCACCTGGGTGGCTCAGTCGATTAGGCGTCCAACTCTTGGTTTCAGTTCAGGTCATGATCTCATGGTTCGTGGGACTGAGACTCGCTTGGGATTCTCTCTCTCCCTCTCTCTCTGCCCCTCCCCTGCTTGCACGCACAAGCATGAGCTCTCTCTCTCTCTCTCTCTCGAACTTGTAAAAAATAAATAAAGTACTATCTTAAAAAGCACAGTATAATCTGTATTATCCCAGCCCCACACACTGGGGAAAAAAACTTGCATAGCTAATACTAATTAGCAAATGGTAAAACTCACTTGGCTAGTACTAATCACCCCTACCAGTACTCTCATTTCAAGAATGGGGAGGGTGATGACGAAGCTGGCCTAAATAACCCCAACGCAGTTTAAGACCAATATCTGAACTCCAAAAACCTTTAAAACAGCAAGGTCCTGAGAATGAGACCCAGATCTAGGCCCCTTCCCACTGCAAATTAGCTGGTGACTCTGGCAGGTACCATCCTCACTGGGTTCCTGGTTTCCTCCTCTCTAAACCGAGAGGTTAGAATAGATTCCTGAGGACGTTCCCAGCTCCGGTACTCCACCATGGACTCTGAACACTACACTTTCATGAACCACCACAGAGTGATGGAAAGCATGACTCTGCTCTGAAAGCTGGCTAGGTGTGACAGTTTGAGTCTGCTGCCTCTCCCCTTGTTTTCTCCTGAGCTCTGTGCTAACACCCTGGGTAAATGAAGCTGGGCTCACACCCAGTCACCCAAGGGCTGCACCCTTCCCATGTCGCAGCCCTGGCAGTCAGGAAAGCAGACACCAGCATCACAAAAAGGGAGGGCAGCTCTCCAGGTGAAAGAGCTTGGGGGGGCATCACGTCCAAAGTTCCTTCTCCCCGAAGAACTGTGCACCAAGAGGAAAAACACGGCCCAGGGTAAGGAGGAGCAGAGTCCCAGCCAGCCAGCTCTTGTCTTCCCACACAGGATTCCCCCACCAGATGTTGTTCTTTACAGGACCACAGCTGCTTCCTGTCCTGCCATATCCTGGGGCTGCCTGATGGACAGACTGTCTCGGTGAATGCAGAAGTTACTTCTACCACAGTTTGCACAATCATTCCTGGGGCTGGAGATGTGGTTTAAGACTAAGACTTTCAAGCTGCTATTAATCTTGGGCAGCACTCGGGCCAACTATCTCGCCCACTGCTAGCACTGGAGACAAGCTCTCCGCATCTCTGGATGGCTGACTGCCTCTGGCAGACAGACAGCAGCAGACATTTTATTTCCAATTCTGACAGGGGAGGGGGAAAAAAAAGCAAATCATTACACAGAACACACTCCAAAAGACTACTAGATCCCACTCTCTCTGCTCCTCCCCTGCTCATGCTGTCTCTCTCTCAAAAATAAAGATTTAAAAAAATAATAATTTTTTTTTAAATGGGGTGCCTGGGTGGCTCAGTCGGTTAAGCGTCCCACTTCGGCTCAGGTCATGATCTCGCAATTCGTGGGTTCGAGCCCCGCATCGGGCTCTGTGCTGACAGGTCAAAGCCTGGAGCCTGCTTCGGATTCTGTGTTTCCTTCTCTCTCTGTTCTTCCCCTGCTCACCCTCTGTCTCTCTCTCAAAAATAAATAAAGATTAAAAAAAATTTTTAAGACTACTAGATCGCAGCGTCATACAACAGTTCTGTAATTAAACCAAACTGTTACCAGATGACACTGGCAGGGGAAAAAAAAATGCAAATGCTTTTTTCTTTACTTAACTAATAGAGATGACTGAATTACATAAGAGACAAGGTTCTTGCAAAGGTCTGTCAAGAAGCATTAAGTTGTAAGAGGAATGTTCAGAATGTTACAAAGACCAAGCTACCAAAATTTGCTTTGAGGGCTCCCTTTGACTAAGTACCTTGAGACCAAGAAAGAAACATAAAACGTTCACTCCCCTGAGAGTGTACAATTATTCCCTTCTAGTCTCCTTTGTCTTTGCACCGACCTTGAAGGAATTCAAGGGGAGAAACCTCATGCTGTGAGTCGCAGGAAAGATCCCTCAAAGTACTTTCCCCACACCTGCAGGAAACTCTGCAGCTGCCAATGACCAGATAAAGCACAAGCAAGATGAGTTAATGTGCCTAGTAACATACTGACAGAGCAGAAACCTCAGAGCTCATAAATCACCAGTCAGCACAATTAAGCTTCTCTAGAACCGGTTTTGAGCAGACATGAAAAGGAGGCACAGGAGATTTGGAGTTAACAGGAGCCCTAGCCTGTCACTGCAAAATATTACCCCTGGATTACCCCTGTATCCTAGCTCAGAGGCAGAAAGGTTTCCGCTTTAAGTAGGAAGACTTCTTCAGCTATCCTTTGTTCAAAAGGTCAAGCCAGCTCAAAGGTCAGCACATCTCAACTCCCTAGCCAACACACGCGTCCATCAGACCAACATTCCTTGTGTTTCAAAACCCTCAGAGCCCTCTCACTTTTCCTCCTTCCCTAACCTGGGCTCTCTCTCCTGTCTAGCCAAATCCCAGTCCAAAATAGACCCATGGCCAAAGTGTGGAAATCTTTTCAAGTCCGTATTTCAGCGTGCGTCGGTTATCTCCACACCCTCTTCCAACCTTCCTTTCCTAGCAAATCTCGGTGGGTCTCCTATACCTTGTAGGCTAGTTTGCCTGTTCCGAGAGTGGGGGGGGGAGAGTGGAACGTGGCATGTTCCCACATTTCTCTGTCCCACTAGAGGCTTCTACCTCTTCATTATGTTGTTGTCACCCCTCTCCTAACGTGACTCAAAGCAGGTGTCTCCCCAAGACTGCGGGATGTAGTAGCCACACTTCCCACACAGGTGAAGTCGCTTCTCTCCCCGACCGTATGCTTCCCCAGCAATGTCCGGCCAAAGGGGCTAGCTACATCCGGGGAGCTAGAGGGTCCTACCACTTCTTCCCAGGCTACAGCGTCCCGCCCCTCCGCAGTTCCACCTGCTGCTAGTCCCGCCCCCCAGACACTACGAAAGGCCAGCCCTCAGAGCCCATTCTCCCATTGGGCAGACAGGCCGTCTCCTACGCCACGTCTCTCTGCTCCAGCGAGGGGCCCGGGCGGTGGCCTTTGGCACCAGGGAGAAGTGAGCTGGGGGCTCTACCTGGAAGGGGTTTACGTCCACTGGGTCTGCGAAGGGATTGGTATCGAAGGACGACATGGCGGCCGGGGACTGACCGGCGAGCTCCGCGAGTGCTTCGGCCTCCGGGCACCCAGACCCAGCGGCGCTCTCCGTGCCAACCCACCACTTCCGGGAGCGAAGCAGCCGTCCTGGCGCAGGCGCAGCACCCTCCCAGAGGGGCGTGGTCCTGACGTCACAGAGGTCCGCCCCGCCCTCCTGTCGAGCCCACTACAGAGCGGCGGGTGGGCATTCCGTTTCCAGGCGCTCCTTTTGCATACCTGTGCCTCAAGGGTCTGGGTGGCTCAGAGGCACGAGAGAGCGGAAGGTGGGGCTGGAACCCTTCCCAGCAGCCTGTTCTCAGCAGCCTCTCGGTCTGATTGCTTCCAAATTTGTCTTGGAAAATTCCCAAGTAAACTCTGTTAAGTGGAGCCGGAAACTTAACCCCTTCATTTCCCTGGAGGGCAAGTTTGGGAAGTCCAACTGGTCCAGACAGGAGAACGAGCCTATTTTGGCCGGAGTGGGGAACGGAATTTCTGACCCGAGAGGACTTAGTCGAGCTAGGAGAGGACTTGGGGTAGGACCCAGCAGGGCAGAGGGGATTTTTTTCGGAAGAACCAACCATACAGCTATCCCACATGATGGGGTTTTGGGGTGAGGGGTGGTTCAGAGCTGACGGCCAAGAAAGAATTTGGTGCAAAAGGTGATTTTATTAAAGCACCAGACAAGGCCCGTGGGCAGAAAGAGCTGCACTGTGGTTGTGATGGGTAACTGATTATATACCCTCAGGTTCGGAGGGGGTTAGGGATAAAGTCTCTAAGGTATTTTGGAAGCAAGGCTTCTATGATCTTGAGGCCTAGCTGCTGTTAGGAAAACGCCATTTATTACTGTTTAGTAAACCTCAGTCATGAGACCCTTCAGATGTGTATCACGGGGCCATAAGCTTGGAATATGGTTGCCAGCATATATCTTGGGGGAGTTGAGAAAGGAAGTTTCCAAAGGAATTTTTAGCAGTAGACTTACAGGATCAGGGAGGGGGGTGGGGGTGGTGAGGATAATGTTAAGCCAAGATTCCCTTTTGCCCCTAGCAAAGTGTCATCATCAAGGCAGCTGAGTTCCTAGAGGGAGGTCACTCTGCTGGTTTCAAGGACTTGTCAATGGGCTGTATACAGGGAATTTAATCTTTCATTTGCCTTAGTTTCCTACATCACCATGGCAAGTACTTAAACCCCTTTCCTTTATTCTTGGATAGCCAAGAGTGTCCAAGGAATAGCACACATATTCCACCTGGGGATGGGGGCTGCTATTAGCCTGTACTTTGCTCTCAGCTTGCCTTAATCTCTCTCATCACCACACACATGCTGAGTCCTGACTCTTTTTAGGTCTTGCCCCCTGCTGTCAAGTTTTATGGTTTTAGGGATGAGGATCCCTGAGCCCAGAGACAGGTTTAGGACCTGCTCTGGGATTTGACTCAGGGCATCAAGCATGTGTTAGTGAATGAGGAATTTCAGCAATAGAGCCATCAGCCATGGGGGAGATGGCCGATTCACATCTCACTACCCTTATTTCTTCACACTTTCTGCTTTGTTCATCTTTGCTGCCACCAAATCATGTTGTTACCCGAGATCTCTTTAAAGGGGACAAAATAGGGGCACCTGGGTGGCTCCGTCAGTTAAGTGTTGGACTTCAGCTCAGGTCATGATCTTGAAGTTCGTGAGTTCGAGCCCTGCATCAGGGTCTGCTGACAGCACAGAGCCTGGAAACTGCTTTGAATTCTGTGTCTTCCTCTTTCTCTGCTCCTCCCCCTACTCATGCTCTGTCTCTTTATTATAAATAAATAAATAAACAAAATATTATACAAATATTCCTCTAAAACAATATCATATTATTATAAACGTTTCTGCTTAAAGTCATTCACTTATTTTCCATAAAGGCCCAAGTTCTTGGTGTGGCCTCTAGGTCCTATAGGATCGGCCCCCAACTATCTATTATTCCCACTCCTTCCTGTGCCCACCCTCATGCATTCGGGCCTTCCTAGTGGCTTTTCAGTTTCTCAAACATTCCTTGTTTCCTCCTGCCTGCGGGCCTTTGCCCATGATGTTCCCTCTTCCTGGTATGCTCTTTAGTCCATGCCTTCATCATCGTTGGCTAGTTAACCCCAATTTATCCTTTTACCCAAGCTCAGAAGCCTCTTCTTCAGGAGTTGCCTCTCTACTCAATAGGTTAGATCAGCTCCTTCCCCCACAACAAATGCTTATATTACCCTATAGTTTCGTTTCACAATACGTATTGCAAATTATAAGCATACACTTGTATAGGTGGTTATTTGTTTATTTCTCTCCCTCCCACTAGACTGTAAGCTCCAGAAGGGCAGGAGTAGGGTCTGTTCTGCTCACTGTTGGTGTTCTGGCATGGCAGTGTACTGAGCACATGATAGGCATTTAGTAAATATTTATTCTTACCATCATTCACTTTTCTTACCTTCCTCTTTCCTGTCTAAATTCCAACTATCCTTTACGGCCCTGTTCAACTTTTCTCCAGGGAAACTTCCTCAAGCAAGAGAAAGCAAAAGAGTCCACGTTTGTGTGCCCTTAGAAATTATCTAGCTCTAACCCCCCACGACCACTCCTCTGAGGCAGTGTAGAGAAACACTCTTGGGTTTCTCCTTTGATATTCACACCAAACACTTCTGTAACCAAACGTGGGTTTCCTTTTCCTCACATTAACCAATTTTCTGGCACTAGCTCAGTAGCATTCATTTCGGCTTGGACACTGTCTACCTGAAGTTAACATCAGAACCCACAGGTTAAGTAAGAGCTCATTCCACAAGATTGTCCCCACTTCAGATGCCAATACCAAGCCCCAGGTTGTCACCTGTACTTCTATAAACCAGGGTTCCCATGACCCCCTCTTTAGGTTCGATAACTGGCTAGACTGGCTTCCAGATCTCAGGGAACATTTACTGGTTTGTTGTATGATAAAGGATATACAGATGAGCAACCAGTTGAAGAGATACACAGGAGTTCCTCCCTGTGGAGTTGGGCGTGCCACCCTTCTGGCATATGGATGTGATCACCCACCCGGAAGCTCTCCAAGCCCTTTAGTTCAGGGATTTTTTTTTTTTTTTTAATGGAGGCTTCATCATGTAGGCATGATTGATTGTTAATTTAATCTCTCTCCTCTCCCTCCCCAGGGGACAGAGGATGGGAGAGGCAGGGCTGAAGTTCCCAAGCTTCTACTCATGGCTTGGCCTTCCATCCTGAAAGCTATCCAGGAGCCCACTAAGAGGTGCCTCCTTAGGACCAAAGTTGCTGTGGTCACCCAGGAAATTCCAAAGGATTTAGGAGCTCCGTGTCAGGAACTGGGGTCAAAGGCCAAATATTGAAACAAAAGATGTCTCTAACACTTTGATTGCTTAGGACATTACAAAGGTTTTAGGGGCTCTGGCCAGGAACTCATTTTACCACAACATCATCGTAGGCAGCATAGAGATCTTTGCTGTCTGCAGCCTGAAAGAACAGGCCACAGAACATGAAGCAAGCCTGCTTCCTCCTTGTCTGCTCAGCCTAGTACAATGCTGGGCTGATGAAGAAAGAATGGAACTTGGTATCACCAATGTGGAGCTTGCCTACCCATCTGTCTCTAAAGACCTCTGGGATCTATCCACTTCTCTGTGAAAGAGACATCATGCAACTATTTACTCATTCACTTATTCAACAGGGGAAGAGGTATAGCATATTGGAACTCTGTACTCTTAGAGCAGTCACTTCACTTCTCCAAGACCTATCTTTCTCATCTCTAAAATGGGGCTAAGGGCACTACCTATCTCATAGGCTATGTTGAGAATGAAAGGAGACAATTTTTGAAAAGGGCTTAGCACAGTATTTAGTACATAGCAAAATAAATGTCAGCTGCTGTTATAGCTTGAGCTATAGCTGGGTACTGGCATAAATATGAAGCTGAATTACATATAAGGTCTAGTAGGGAAAAGAGAAAAGAAAGCATATCATCACTAGATAATAAAGCGTGATCAGTTCTACTAGAGAGACAAGCAAGACGTAAGGGTGAAAGGTTCTAGGGTCTCCAAACATACCAGTCTCCCTTGCAGATAGATTTTTCTGTGTGTAAGGAAGGTAAGAGTGGAGTGGGGTGGGGCTCTATCTGTCCCAAAGATCTAAGTTCTTTCTTCCCTGTGTAGAGATACTATGAAGGAGTGACTCTAACTCTGGCTTCAGTGGTGGTAGTGGGGGAGGTGCTTCAAGAACACTGCCCACCCCACCTCCGTGCCTAAACTAATCCTTCATTCTTACACTGGAAGGTTCATAAAGCTGGAGGAGCTGGAACGAGGTAAAGGAAAGGTATTCAAAGGTAGGAGGTATGTGAGATGTGCTGTTTGTAGGATTCTTGTGTTTTCCATTTTATTATTCCTCAGTATATGGTGAAGCTTCTTTTGAAACGCAGGCTGATTTATCTGAGCCAGGGGACCCCAGGAGAGGTCAATGTCCACAGCTGGGCAGGGAAAAGAGCACGCCCTTTTCCCCCAGGGCATGTGAGGTACAAGCTGTGGGAATTAGTGGTGGGGTGGGGAAGCAGAGTCAGGACGGTAGCCCTCATTCCAGGTGCCCCAGCTGGTGGCACTCCTCCTGGGCTGCTGAGTGAGGTCCGGATGTCGGAACCTATTTCCAGAGGATTTATTTAAAAAAATTTTTTTTTAATGTTCATTTATTTTTGAGACAGAGACAGCATGAGCAGAGGAGGGGTAGAGAGAGACAGGGAGACACAGAATCCAGAGCAGGCTCCAGGCTCTCAGCTGTCAGCACAAAGCCCAATACGGGGCTCGAACTCATGAGCTGTGAGATCGTGACCTGAACCAAGGTTGGACGCTTAACCGACTGGGCCACCCAGGTGCCCCTCCAGAGGATTTATTTAAAAAAAAAAATGTTTAATGTTTATTTTTGAGAGAGAGACAGAGAGTGAGTGAGGGAGAGTCAGAGAGAGAAGGAGACACAGTATGCGAAGCAGGTTCCAGGCTCTGAGCCGTCAGCACAGAGCCTGACACGGGTCTGGAACTCATGTACCATGAGATCATGACCTGAGCCGAAATTGGACGCTTAACTGACTGAGTCACCCAGGTGCCCCATGATTACTCCACAAACAAGGCCCAGCCCAGCCCTCACCATGCCGAGCTCCTGGTGATTGTCCCTGACTTCCGTGTGTTTGACATGTGAGCAGCTCAGCCTGGAGGAGGGGCTGGGGTTTTGTGTCCTGCAGTACTTAAGGCAGGGAGGATCAAAGTAGCATGGAGCGCTAACTGCCTTCCTGCATCCCACATCATCTCATCTCACCTTCCAACATACCTGTTAGGCTGGCATTATTATCTCCCTTTTATAGAGGAAGAAACTGAAGCTCAGGTTAAGGGCCTTGCATGTGACATTTGACATCATCAAGCATCACTGAGTTCCTTCTTAGATCACAGCAATTCTTTGCTACTGACTGAGCTACTCAGTAAAACCTGAGGTTCTCACAATAGCCTGCAGAGTTCTGTGCACTGCCTTTCCTCTCTGACCACCTCACGTGTACCACCCCCCCCCACACACACACATACACACACATGCTCACTGCTCCAGCTACATTGGCTTCTCTGCTATTTATTCCAAAATATAACAGACACATTCCCATGTTCCCACCGTAGCCTTTGCTCAAGCAGTTTCTTCTGTCAGAATATTCCTCCTCACCTCCAAGTCTGTGCTCAAATCTCCTCTCCTCAATAAGACTTCCCTAGATATTTTAAATTCTGCAAAGTGCTTCCTACTCCCACCCCCACTTTTTGTAGCACTTCTCTCTCAACCTCCTATATGACTTGCTTATTTATTATACCTATTTGCCCGTTCTCCCTTCGCCAGAATGTAAACTCTACAAAGGGAAAGGGATCCTTATCGTGTTCTTGGATCATCTCCAGCCCTTAGAACAGCCCGCGATATTTTGCCGGTTCTCAGTAAATCTGTGTCCTGTGAAGGACCGAATGAATGAATACTGAGACCCAAGATTGCAGGCGGTAAGCCTCTGGGCTGCTGATCGCTGGAGGGTGTGAGAGGAGGCATTGAGAGTGCTCCCAGTGGCCACCCCCGGCAAACGGCCCTCCAAGGAGGCACTCGAGGAACTACATTTCCCAGGAAGCTCTGGGTCAGGGGCGTTGCGGGTGCTGTCGGGAAGTGCATACGTGCCAGAAGCCAGGTCCGGTACCGCGAGGATGGCAGTTCAGCAAGGTGGGCTGTCGGCTGTGTTGCTGAGGACACTGGGGGAGGGTCGCGTCGCGTCGCGGGGAACCTTCCCGACCTGAAATGCCAGGTGGGACCCAGGCTTGCGGCTCCGCGGAAAGATGGATGGGCTCTGGGCAGAGGAGGGGGCACTTGCGATGGGGATTGAGCCATTTCAGCGCTCGAAGGAGGGTCTGGCGGGGAGGGGCCGCGCATGGGTCACTTCGAGACGGGGTGCTGTCCAATAGGTTCCTCCCGCTTCCTCCTCGTCACCTCAGCGCATCTACCTGACTCATGTCCGCGGAAAAGCCTTACTGCCCGCTTTACAGATGGGAACATCGAGGCCTGCGGAGAAGGGTCTCAACTAACGACCTACAAACCCCTTATATGACTGTCCCCCAGACAAAACCCTCAGCTCGTGTCTAGTTTCCCCAAGACAGTAGGGTCAGGCCTCAGGAGTGGGGTGGAAGCTGACCCACTCTCTATGCCCCCAGTATTCCCCCTTTCCGGTGTGGTGCAGCAGTATGCCTGGGGGAAGACAGGTTCTAACAGTGAAGTGGCTCGGCTGCTGGCCAGCAGTGACCCGCTGGCCCAGATCTCAGAGGACAAGCCATATGCAGAGGTGAGACCTGGGTTGTGTTTGACTTTACCAGCAGGTGAGACCAAGGGATTCCTTCACTCAGAGGGCCTGGGGCAAATCATTTAGGTCAGCTGGGAGAGGGAGGCAGCAAAGAGGGAGGGAAGCCCTCCTGGCTCTTCAGATCTGGGCAGGCAATGAATCCAGATGGTAGCACCAAAAGAAGAGAGGTTTTGTCATAATTGGCTGGGATTTCTGGTATCTTCCTTCCCCCAAGAACTACCAGCACTTACTGAATTTTAATTCAGCCCTCTTTTGACAATTAAAACTTTGACTTTTACATCTTAATAACCTAAAATATGTATTTTTCCTGCCCATTTAGGTGAGATAAAGCCAAAGTATAAGGCCAAAGGCCTCTACTTCTGAGATTGGAATAAATGAATGTTAACCCTTCTCAGAGGCATTTGAGAGCTTTTTAGTGACCTTGACAGTGCAGGTGTCATTCTCCTGATTGGACAGATGAGAAAATCGAGACCAAGAGATCAGAAATAACCAACCCAGGCTTCCACAGCCGGTTGGGGGCAGAGCCTGAATTGGGTCTCCTGACTCCTGGTATGCTGGGGTCTGCTGCCTTCCTGTATGTCTGTGATGGCATGAGCATTTATGCCCAGGCCTGGGAGGCCTGTCTCAGGATTCAGGTTGGTGGTGTCCGGTTTTTCCTTTTTCCCTCCCAAGTTTTATGTTTTTCCAGTTGTGGATGGGGTGCCATCCCCGGGGAGATGCCAAGATCCTTGACAATCGCATCTCACAGAAGACCCTAGGCCAGTGGATCGCTGAGAACCAGGACTGCTTGGGCTCAAAGGTCAAGGACACCTTTAATGGCAAGCTGCCCTTCCTCTTCAAAGTGCTCTCCGTTGAAACTGCCCTGTCCATCCAGGCACACCCTAACAAGGTACAGGATTAGAGTGGAGTGCAGAGGTGGGGGTACAGAAGAACTCAGGTCAAGGCCCTCCCACTACTTTTACTGCTGCTTTTACCCCACCCACGTGCCACAGTCCAGCCCAAAGCTAAATTCAGGCTTGACGACTCCCAATTTAGCTCTGGAAGGCCAGATGCTGGTGACACATGCTGGCAGCTAATCTAAGCGGACAGCTGACCAGCCTATGCCCGGGGAGTTTCTCCATGCTCTTTCCTGGGTTCCCCTCATCCAGCCCAGGACTACTCTACCTGCTGTTTTCCCACCTGGCTCTCTCAGAAAGTTTGCCTTCCAGGGCAAGGCAGGCACCCTAACTATTGCCCCAACTCCTAGACATTTGTGTGTCCAAATTTCTCATTTCTAGATGGGCAGAGTAAGACCCAGAGAAGACAGGGATTTAACCAAACTTGCACAGCTTGTTAGTGTCTGAGCTTGACTTGGTGTTGGGGTTTCCTGATTTGCAGTCCAGGCCCTGAGTTTCTGCATTATGCCCTGACTGGGCTCATTGCCAAAAGTATGAAGCCACTGCTATCTGGCGACCAGGGCGGGTAGAGAGCAAGGGCTGGGTGGGACTGGTGTCCTGCTAGGTGTGATGACTGCACCTTGACCATCCTCCTCTTCCCTTCGCCATCCCACAGGAGCTGGCAGAGAAATTGCACCTCCAGGCTCCACAGCACTACCCCGATGCCAACCATAAGCCAGAGATAGCCATTGCCCTCACCTCCTTCCAGGGTTTATGTGGCTTCCGGCCAGTTGAGGAAATTGTGACGTTTCTGACAAGTAAGACTGGGCAAAATAGAACATGCATATTGGGCCTACGGTGCATAGGCAACCCAGGGCAGAACTGGAATAGGGGCAGAGAACAGAGGCTAAGTGTCACAGTAATTGAGGGGCTGCTTAGTCCTATGAATTTTTTTTTTAATTTTTTTTAATGTTTACTTATTTTGAAGGAGAGAGAGCCTGAGCAGGGGAGGGGCAGAGAGGAGACACAGAATCTGAAGCGGGCTCCAGGCTCTGAGCTGTCAGCACAGAGCCTGATGTGGGGCTCGGACCTATGAGCCGTGAGATCATGACCTGAGCCGAAGTCGGATGCTTAACCTACTGAGCCACTCAGGCGCCCCTGGCCCTATGAATTCTTAAAGCCACTGGGGTGGACCTGTGAGACCAGGCTCAGGTATGGTTGGTAGGGCTGGTGGCAAGCAGTTGGTTTTCACCTCAAAGTTTGCTTAGTATTGCCTGGCTCCTTGGTTAGGGAAGGGATAGGGAGGCCTCTTCCGACTTCCCACTCGTGCGGGTTCCACCTTGCCATTCCTGATACGGGCCCTGGCATGGCCTTCCTGCAGAGGTGCCCGAGTTCCAGTTTCTTATTGGAGATAATGCAGCAACACAGCTGAAGCAGAGCCTGAGCAGTGACTCCCAGTGTGTGGCCTCTGCTCTGCAGAGCTGTTTCTCCCACCTGATGAAGAGCGAGAAGAAGGTGGTGATGGAGCAGCTCAACCTGTTGGTGAAGCGGATCTCCCAGCAAGGTGGGTGTTGTAGGTGGTGCGGTGCCCCCGGCCTGCACTGCCCCAGCATGGGCACCAGGCACTGAGGAGGACAGGGTTCTCAACCTCTCTGCTCAAAGTGCATCACCAAAATGGGCCTTAGATGACTTCGATGGCCTGTTAGTAACTGAGCGTTTCTTTCCTAGTCTTTGTTTCTCTAGACGGCTGGAGACAGAGTGGCCTGGAGGACTTTTAGGAGGTCTTCCACCTAGGCATTCTGAGGTTTCCCCAGCTTTACAGTTGTTCTCCATGGATGGATTTATACTTTGGGCCTAGAAAGTAGGAAGGGGACATGGGGATGCTCATCCTCCTCTTCTCCAAAGGCCTGAAGCCCAGAGCTTTCAATCAGATCTTTTTTTAATTACATATATAGATATAGATAGATAGATAGATAGATAGATAGATAGAGATATATTTCCTTAAATAGCTGCTCCGTGCCCAACCTTGTGCTAACTAAGGAGGGTTCAGGAAATGACTGATGGGTGTGGCTGTCACATTTGGGTCTGGAGGTTAGTACAAGCAGTATAAAGGCAGAGTGGATTCCAACTCTGAGCTTATGTGACACACATGATGAGGCCCCAGCCCCTTCTCCAGGTGACCCCAGAGCTCTTCTGGCTCTCTACACATTTCTCCTGTCACCTCTGAGCCATAGGGAGCTCTTTTACCCAAACATACTGTTTTCTTTGGATTCTTTTGCTTTTGGTGTTTCTGCTTGCATGCCTCCCTTTTATACCTATTTGCCCGTTCTCCCTTCGCCAGAATGTAAACTCTACAAAGGGAAAGGGATCCTTATCGTGTTCTTGGATCATCACCAGCCCTTAGAACAGCCCGCGATATTTTGCCGGTTCTCAGTAAATCTGTGTCCTGTGAAGGACCGAATGAACGAATACTGAGACCCAAGATTACGGGCGGTAAGCCTCTGGGCTGCTGATCGCTGGAGGGTGTGAGAGGCATTCAGAGTGCTCCAAGTGGCACTCACGGCAGAATGGGATACTTTTGCTGGGAGCTCCCAGGACACCCTGTTCATATGTGAGGTGTAGCACCTGTGAGTCTATATCACCACATGCATCACCTGGGTTTTCTCCAGGCCAGGAATCTGTCTCCTTGAGACTGTGTTCCCAGTGCTTTGCACAGAACAGACATTCAGCATGTCTGTGTATGAAGGCTCAGAACCACCCTCCAATCCAGAGCAGCCAGTTCCTTCACTGTGACGCTGACACATTCAGCTTTTACTTACTCATGCCCTCCCCACTTCTCTGCACACTCAAGAAATCTCAGCTCACCACCCTCCCCTGCCCCAATTTCCAAGACTTCCCTCACTAGCCCAGGCTGAGGTCTCCCTCCCCTGGTCAGTCTCCAGGACACAGTTTTGGCCCTGGGCTCATTCTGCCTCTTGCTCTCTGGGGTAATCAACCATCTTGGTTTGTCTGGGACTTTTTCTGAGACATGTTATGTTCAGTGCTGTGAAATGGAAAGGCCTGGGCCAACTGGGGCAGTTGGTCACTCCGCATGGAACTCTTGGGTTATCCCTTAAATAGATTGAGATTCTACAGCAGTGGTTCTCAATTAGGGGACGCTGGCAACTGTCTAGAGCATTTTTTGTTTCAAAACATGGATTGGGGTGCTAGTGCTATCTTGGTTGTAGAGGCCAACGATGCTGCTAAGCATAGTGCAATGCACAGGACAGCCTCCACAACAAAGGATTATCTGGCCCCAAACCTTAGCTCTTCCAGTGGCTAGGGTAATGCTGAGCATACAGACGGTCAGAACAAGGGAAAATGGCACCTCTGTGGGCTGGAAGATCAAGGAAGGCCAGCCCACAAAGGGTGGGGATGTGGCTAGACAGACACACCCACCAGTTTCTAGATTTCTGAGGGTAGGGACTTCCCCAGGACTTCGTGGCCATGGTGGGGCTGTAAACACCACTGGGGGTTCCTAAATGGCCTTGGGGCACTCTGTGACCCTCAGTGGCTGCTGGAAACAACATGGAGGACATCAATGGGGAGCTCTTGCTGCAGCTGCATCAGCAGTATCCAGGTGATATTGGATGCTTTGCCATCTACTTCCTGAACCTGCTTACCCTGAAGCCAGGAGAGGCCATGTTTCTGGAGGCCAATGTGCCCCATGCCTACCTGAAAGGAGGTGAGTCACATTTTTTTTTAAAGATTTTTTTTTTTAAATAATCTCTACACCCAATGTGGGGCTCAAACTCACAACCCTAAGGCCGAAAGTTGCACGTTCCACCAACTGAGCCAGTCAGGCGCCCCTAGATGAGCAACGTTTTAGCAGTGAGTCTACCAAGCCTACCAAGCCTTGCTTCCTCATTTAGATAAAAGGGGGAGGGGGTGGTCAAGGAGAGACCTTTAAGGTCCCATCCAGCTCTGACCTCCCAGGGTTCCTGGGGTGGGCAGGGAAGTAACCAGTAGGGATGGAGAATGACAGCTTTGTGTTATATACTGCTTGACTCTTCACACCCTTTGAGGTCCCAGTACTCTCACGCTGAGTCTTGTGTGCATGTGTGGTTAACAATTTGAACCCAGGCTATATTGGATGAGGCTGCTGTTCTCTTCCCTACGTTATGCTACGTTTACATGTGTCTTTACCCAGAGATTTTTATGCGAAAATACATTCTCACAGAAAGGTGTCACATTTTGACTCTTGGCTATTTGTCCACTCATGGACAGGATTCTGTGGTATAGTCTGGGGAGGGTTGGGGCTCCCCCAGGGGCTAACGTGACTGACAATATGCAGGTGACCTACTACCTGTATTTAGTATCTCATATCTTAGCCCATTCTCCCAGATTATACATTTCACACGTTTTACCCAACATTAGGAGGCCCAGCCCTGGAGAGTCTAAATTCAAGGCATCCTTCATCAGGTTAGTGCATGACAACTGTCTATCCCTAGACTGTGTGGAGTGCATGGCGTGTTCAGACAATACTGTTCGTGCTGGCCTGACACCCAAGTTCATCGATGTGCCAACTCTGTGTGAAATGCTCAACTATACCCCCAGCAAGGACAGGCTCTTTCTTCCAACACAGAGTCAAGAAGACCCCTACCTCTCTATCTATAACCCCCCTGTGCCAGACTTCACTGTTATGAAGATGGAGGTGAGTGGGGAGGGTGGGGATGGTGGGGATGGTGGGGATGGTGGCAGCTATGATGATTGTCTTTGTGTGGCATGAAAAAGCCTGGCAAGGGGCGCCTGGGTGGCTCAGTCAGTTGAGCATTGGACTTCAGCTCAGGTGGTGATCTCATGGTTCATGCCCCCCATCAGGCTTTGTGCAGTGTGGAGCCTGCTTTGGATTCTGTCTCTCTCTGCCACCCACCCCTGCTCATGCTCTCTAAAATAAACATTAAAAAAAAAAAGAAAAACCCTGGCAAGGTCCACAATGTGGAGTGTACCTGGGGCTGGTTTTCCTTTCTGTTAAGCTCACTTGGTGGGGGGTACGGGAGGCATAGCCACGGGACCTACCCACTCTTCTTTGTACCAGAGACCGGATGTGGGCCTCCATGCTGACAAGAGCCTGAGCAGTGGGGAAGAAGATAACTGAGCGCTCCTCTCACTGTCTTTGGGGTTGTCCTGGGCCCACTGTGAGCTGATAGGAACAGAAAGTGAAGCGCATCATCCTGCTGTTTGTTTTGCCCAGGTCCCTGGCTCCATCACTGAATACAAGGTCTTGGCAGTGGACTCGGCCAGCATCCTCCTGATAGTACAGGGAAGAGTGACAGCCAGCACTCCCACAGCCCAGACACCAATCCCCCTGCAGCGTGGTGGGGTGCTCTTCATTGGGGCCAACGAGAGCGTCTCACTGAAGCTCACTGTGCCCGATGACCTGCTGATGTTCCGAGCCTGCTGCCTGCTGTAGAGACCACAGCCTGTCTGGCTCTCCTCTGACAGTTACCCTAAATCCTAGCCAGCCTCTCAGGCCCAGCTCAAACCCTTCCCTGTTCTGGACTTGGGTGTGCGCTGGAAGAGCTGGGGTAGAGTGGCAAGCTTGAAGGTAGTGCCTCCTGAGCAAGCTTAGGACAAACCATCATCTTTCTCTTGGGAGAAGGACCCCGATGAGAACTAAGAGCGGACACTCCCCTTGTATTCTCACCATACCTCAGCCAGGCTCTCCTCAAGGCAGGAGGCAGCAGCTGTTCCAGCCTATGGCATTAAGCAGGCTGCTAAAATCTAGTACTATTTCAGCATCACTCACAGCAAAAGGATAGGCCATTTCTAAGAACAGCGTTCTGGCCCTGGGACTGCCCGTTTCCTCAAACGCAAAGGAGGGAAAAGAGTAGGCCTATGGACTCATTACTCATTGCCACCCTCTGACTCTGTCAAAGCAATTAAAGATCACTGTGTTGAGGCTGATGGAGAGCCGTCAACCTTTAGTGTTCCAGGATAGAGCCCTCTCTGGATGTCCAGTTTTTGCTTTAATTTCTGCTTCTAAGAGCTCCCTGTGGAGGGCAGGCTGGACTTCAGGGCCCTTTTATAGGAAGGGCAGCCGGCTTCAGCCTTAGATGCAGAGCTTGCAGGCAGGCCTTGAGTCCTACATTTGGGGACGGTGGATCTAAAGACAGGTACTGTCAGTGTAAGATTCTCCTCTCCAATGTTTCAGTTGGCCTTAGGGCCAGGATCAGCATGTTAAGGCCAGCAGACTGGAGCTGGCCACACTTGTCATTTACATACCATCCAGCTGCTTTCAGGCTACAGTGGCAAATTTAGTAAATGCACCAGACCGTAGGGCCTGCAACACCAAACATACGGACCAACCCTTCCGAGTTTGTCAGCCACTTCTCTAGAGCACATTCAGTCACTGTATACACAGGGATTTGGGGTCAGGGCAATCCAATTTGTGTTGTGAAGAGAAACCTAGCTACTTTTTCTAAACTGGCAGGAAATACATAGAGCGTCTGCTCTTCCCGTGCCTACCCTCTAGTCTGCAAGAGGTGGCACAGCTGTTGGTTCTGCCACTGAAGTACCTGACTGCAGTCCGAGATCCTGTCACCTCAGACTTAGCAGAGAGCCAGGCTGTTGGCTCCTTCCTGTGGGGTAAGGGTTTAGACTGGCACAAAAGGATCTTCTTGGGCTACTGCCCACACTAGACCTCCTATACAATGGAAATCTAGGAAACTACCTTCAAAAAAGTTCTGGCCAATCTGTTCTGGGGTGTCTTTTTTTTGGCCTCCAAGTTTTCTTCAGCTAAAACCCAAAAATGACCTGGGAAGAAAAGGTCTGTCGAAGGGAACACAGTCTAAAGAGAAGTGCTGTGCAAAGGCCTGTTCCATCCATGGTCTCCAATGACACAGGCCTGAAAATGATGCCCATTGGGAGTAGTAGGAACAAGAGGTCCTAGGAGGAATGGTCACAGTTGGGGCTATTAGGCTGTTTCTTCATTTCAGAAGGCTGTGGTCTAGGGCTTTCTTTAAAATCCTATTGTAACACAGAGACGGCTTAACTACTAGCATGATTGTGTTTATTCTTAGAAACCCCCAGAGCTGTAGAAGCCTAAGCCAAAAGTTCTGTAGAGTACTCTGTAAACACCATACACATACTCCCCTCTGTGAGGTAAGTGCAAATACACCCCTCTCCCCCCCAGGGCACTGTCACCTGCAGAATATCCAGCACTCTGAATTAAGGCAGTTTGGCTCTAGGCACCTTGGTGCCTTTATTGGTGACATTTTAGCCTGGGACCTCTGGCCCCAAACAGTAGACTGTTTCCACCCTGCCTTGCTACCCCATTCCCAAAACTTCAAAGGTAATGCCTTCTACACGGAGTAACCAGCTCCGGAACATCCTCTCCAGGAACAGATGCAGGCAAATACATCAGTGTTGATTTACGGTAACTACCAGCTGGAGGTCCATCTTAGGGCCCTGCTGCCTTCACCACAGCTGTTGCCAAATGCTCAGCTACCCTCTCCTAACCAATTCCCCCACAGAAACGTGGCCCCCCTGGGCTTCCACAGCACTTTCTGGCCCCCACTGGGTTTCCTGCCACCACCAGTTTCTTTACACTGCCCTACATCGGGGCCTCTCTTCATGTGTCTCTGCAGAAACAGAAAGGCCTGAATAGTCTTTGGTGGATGGGCAAAGGGTTCAGGATGAGGATGTTCTCACATCTTCAAATGCCTGTGGGCATTTGCACAAAGCTCTCAGAATGTGAGGCACCTGTGTGACATCGCCCTGTCCCGTTCGGGAGCATCTGTGTCCCCTATCCTCCAGACCCTAACTCGAGGTGCCTCTGGCATCTGTCCCATCTCCCTCCTGCTGTGATGCTACTAGATTACACCTAACAAATAAGGACCTTCTCAGCCGTCCAATCACCTCATGTGGTAGAGCAAGAGTCCATGTCATTCCTCATACCTCTAGAGGCCACAAGACATCAAATGAAGTAACAGACCAGGTACTTTCCCATGTGGGCCCACACCCCAATCCTGACCATCATGTCCCTTGGGCTGGGAACTGTGTCCACTCTCGTTCAATCCTCACCGGGGCTCTAGGTGAGGCCAAAAAAAAAGAAAAGGAAAAAAGAAAAGAAAAAGCATTGAAAACTAAATTCTAGAGAGGACTGGGATGGCAAGAGATGATGAGATGCATGAGATACTGGGGGCAGGGGGCCAGCGTGTTCACTGGGGAGATTAGGCCTGTCCCAGCTGTGTTACTCTGAGGGTTGTGTGGCACCAGAGGTTTACCGTGAAGCCCAATCCTCTGTATCTGCCGTGAGGCCCATGCTGGATGAGGGGAAACCCTCTGCAATGGCATATTATCTCCGCAGGCAGGCTCTCGGAAGCTGCCATGGGTCCCTCCTCTCCATCCTGTGAGCCTCTGACTACATCACAGCCCACATAACTGTACGACTATACTACTCATCCATCGCTATTCTCAAGTTTAAAAAGCTCAATAGGAAGGCACCTGACTGCTCCCTGCAGCTCCCTCTGCTGGTAACCCAAACCTGCAGGCTTCTGGGGCAAGCTCCAGGCCCTTCACCTGACCTTTACACTCAAAAAAGTGTATTGAACTACCTAACAACAAGGCAAAGAATGGCCACCAAGGAAAGACAAATAAATATGTACATAATGGAGCAATTTTTCTCTAACTAGGGTGGGCTGACCACAGTCACTAAACCTACCCAGTTTGAGCCAGTTGGAGATGCTCTGGATCCAGGAATTCTGAAAGTCTTGATCCTGCTGTGCCATCAAGCAACCTGCTGTACTCCCTGCCATAGCCAAACGGGCACAAGGGAAGAGAGCCAAAGGGCCCTGCTTTATGCTTTCTTGAGTGTCAAGCACGTAACCCATCATGGAGCCAGGAAGAGGAGAGCATATGCAATTTCTTAAACTGGTCCCATATAGTTACTCTTTTTCAGACTCCCAAACTGAAAGCCATAAAGTGCTATTTTCTGCTTCCATACACCATCCAGCATAGGCTGGGCACAAAAGCTTTCTCCCTCCAAAGAGCATGACAAATACCTGTCAAGATGTTTGCAATTTTTCCTTAGCCAGCTTTGTCACTGACCACAAGAACCAGAATTCATCTGTTCCTGCCCTTATAAAGGTGGTTTCTCCAAACTCTGCTCCAATAGCAGAGGAAAACTGCAGAATTCCACCTATCACCCTATGGCCCAGATGGGGGCCTCTGGCCTGAGAAGCACCAGGTAAGGGGTAACTATAGGTCATTGACCTTCCCAGAGGGTCAGTGCCTCCAGTGATTCTGAGGCTGACAGCAGTCCCCACTGCACTCTGTGACCTAAGAAGGGCCAAAAGGGCTCTGCAGGCATGGTGAGCAGGGCCCATCTTGGGGGCTTATGTCTATTGGAGGGTACAGGAGGAAGAGTCCCCAAGACAGCACCAGCAGCAGGAACATGTTGAAGAGGCCATAGGCTTGGGAGGGATGAGATCCAAGTCCTCATCATCTGGAATCTCATCCAGGTGATACCCATCCTGGAGCAGCTGCCGGCTCACTTCCTGGTTCACCTGCTAAGAGCAGGAGAGGAGAAAACTTTAAGCCAGGCAGTAAAGCAAAAATAACTGCTGCCCAAAGGCAGACCTACATTTCCTTACCAGAACTTCCTGTTCATGCTCCACCCTTACTTAGGCCAACTCCACACATCACTGGACTATGTGAGGAAGTGCTACCTTTTTCTACCTGTGCCTCACCCAGCAGTGAGGGGCCCCAAGTGCCCTGAGCCAATACTGTACAGGCTGCAATGTCAATAACCCCCAGGGGAGCTGTTCCCACTAAAGAATCCCACAGCATCTGACATAAATATCAGATTCCAGATTATGTTTGAAAGTCAATGGCCTGACCGCTCCCACTGGGAACCGAGACTGGTCCTTGTGAAGGCTGAAGAATATGGGACAATGATACCAGAACAATGGGGTAGAATAGAACATGAGTTACGCTGAAACGAAGTGGGGAGCAGCTTTGTCTGCACTGCTGGTTAGACATGTTAGCCTTCCATGCTAGCAGAGCTCCTTCCCTGCAAAGCAGAACCTGTCAGCCTAGCTTTACCAGTTCTGCTGAGCAGAAGGAACAGGAGGCTGGGAATGGCATAGAACTTTCCCTGGCTCTTGGCTAATTTTTCTTTTCTTAGGTTTAACAATGTTAGGCACCCAGGTAGTCAAGGATAAAAATTACAGACTGCCTCTATTCTCTTTGGCAGAAACTCAGGGAGTGGCCAAGGGTTTCCAGGAGAACAAGGGGAAAATACCGGTGGCATATAGTCATGTCTCCAGCACTTCACCTCTAAGGCAGAAAGCTGCACATGCCAAAACAGACACAGTCCTTGTGTGTCTGGGGCTGTCACTCTGGAAACATGTCCAAAAGGCCAGCCCAGTAGTATCTTAGTCTGAGTTCCCATAGATGGAACAACTGAAGTTGTTTGGCCTGGAAGAAAGTAACCTTGGTGGAGGATGGCCAAGGGAGGGACAGGAATGCTGATCTCAGATAGAAGGCAATCAAAAGAAGGGAAACCAGAATTACTGGGTGACACTGGAAGACAGGCCTAGGACCACTGAGTCCAGCATGCAGGAGACATTTCAAGTTAATAATATTGCCTTATCTAAGAGCTACCTGAAAAAGGAACGTGTGTGTGTGTGTCTGTTTTAGAGGAAGGGCAGGCGGGAAAGCTTCCTGGAGATAGTGAGTACCCAGGCACAAGCAAGCAGAGGCTGGCGAACACTTAGGCAGGGTTTGGCAAGAGGATTCCTTTTCTCTTTCTCTCTTTTTTTATTCTCCCCTACCTCTCAAAAGGATTTTTCTAAGTGGTGACCAGCACTAGAAGATTTGTGAGGTCCTTTTCAGCCCTATGGTCTCCTGAATTTTCAACAGCCCTCCTCAGACACCTATACCTCTGCTGAGGGACTAAGACAGAGTAGAAGATTGGAGAACAGACCGTAAGTCTGGCACAGTGCCGTGCATACAGCAGGCACAAGACAAGCATTTGGCAGTGGTGGTGACGCTGCCTGCAGCCTGGCCCCGTGCAGAAAGGCGCTCTGGACTTGCCTCTGCAGAGGAATACCCGGAGGAGTATCTGGATTCCAGCTCCCCATCACTAGAAGAGGAAAACAGTCAGTTCAGGGGGATGCCTGTGGAGAGCATGCAAGGGGGTCTGGAGGACTTGTGAAACGAAGACCACACATCAGAGAACTGAAACCCAGAATCTGTCATGAGTACCAGTGGCTCTTTCCATGGGCTCAAGCAGGGACGGGGTCACTGTCACTAACACTGAAGACATAACAGGGGAGGATGATTCCCCCCCACAAGGTTGGTACTCCAAATCCAAGAACAGCATGATCGCCTGAGTGCTCTGACCAAACTATCCTGGGAAGGGACAATGCTCTGAAGACAGCCCTGGAACATGCATGAAGGTTCTTGGAAGAGATCTGCTGTTTTACCCATATCACTCCCCCAAGGGATAGTTCCAAAGACAGCACTCACCTGTCAGAGTCGAGGGACACCAGGTTTTCATCTGGACTCTGACTAAGGGCAGTGTAGCCCTTGTTAAACTTCACTGACCTGAGGGGAGATGGGGAAGAGACCAGGCATAGATGAAGCACCAACATTTCCCAGGGAAAGTCAAGAGTCTTTGCCCTTATGGAAAAAAGAACTGGCTGCAGTACGGTCTTGCCTTCTACCTGGTCACACAGCCACCACTGCCTGCTACAGCTCCTCAGAATATGCAGTTCCCCACACCACTCCCCCTACTGCTCCTGAGGAAAACCACAGCTACTCTTTCCAGAACTGGGAAAGCTCCCCCTCCTCACCAACCAACTGCAAGTCCTTGGGCAAATCTCTCTTCCCCTCTCTTGAGTTTTAGCTCTTAACTGTAAGATGCACTGGATAAGGTCCCATCCAGCCCTCAGAGTTTACCGTTCTGTTCAAAAGAAATACAGGACTGACTGTTCCCACACTGCTATCCTCACTCCTGGAGACCCCAGCCACTGTGTTCCTGCCTAGCTTGACACTCACAGTGAACAAGCCTAAGCACGGACAAAACTGTTATTCCAAAGCCATTTCCCTGACATCATCACATCCTTAAAGGAAAAGAAAAGGTCATTCCTCTTCCCATTTTAAAATAGTAAACTAAATGGGTTGGCGCCAGGTGAATCACTAGCTCGGTCTTAAAGCGTGAGAACTGTCTCCCAGCGTGAGGAGTAAGGCCTTCTCTGGAAACTGCTGGCACAGAGGAGATGGCGCCTGCTGAGACCTTTTCCCTGAAGAATCGGGGCGGTTCGGCGAGGCCCCCAGCATGCCTTTTCTCCGCAGAACGGCCTTGGCCAGGTCCCGGTGCTTCTCTGGAAGTCAAAGGGCCCGGGTCAGCGGGGTTTTCCCCACTCCGCCGTGTCTCCCAAACGCCAGGAGCCCGCTCTCTCCGAACACATTCTCGAGACGGGAGCTGGCTGCAGCTGCCCCTCCAGGGTATCCCCATCAGGGCTCCGGAGCCCGCCCAGGGGACCAGGTAGCCCGCCCAGGCAGAACGCCCCCGCCCCAATCGGGCCGCACTCACGCAGCTTGGCCTGAATGGAAGGCGCGCGCGTCACCATGTACGGTCCCCTCTTCTCCACAACCGCCCGGGGCCGCTCCCCGAGTCGGGGGACTCCGCTGCCGCTTCGCCCGAAGGGCAGCCTCGTGGCGCCCGGTGCGCAGTCCGGGGTCCCGCCGGGCCGGGGTCCCGGGGTAGAAGCCCGCATCCCGGGCGTGCTGGGCTCCGCGCTCGCCATGGCCCGGCCACGGCCCACCGCGACGCACAGCCCCGCCTCCTGGCTTTCGAGTCCTGGGCGGGCAGGGAGGCGGTCTCTTCCGAACAAGATGGAGGCGTGCAGGCGCAGGCCGCAGCCGCCCGAGACTTCCGGCCCCGCCTGCTGTGGGCTGGCACAATTGCACCGCACCCTGGGGAACTGGTTAGGGTCAGTTCCGGGTTTTGGGACACATTGCGGTACTCATCGGCCACCTGAACCTGGGCATGTCGAGGCCAATTCTGTCTTCAGTGGAAGCAAAGTATTATATTTATGGAAAGCCCCGGCTGTACGCTCGCTGGGCGGGGCTCTTCACCCCCTAGCGCACCAAAACTTACCGCAGTGCCTCCTCGTGGGGTTCTCTCTGCGTCTCACCCGGTCATGGAGAGTCTGGGTTGAACTGAAAAGAGCTGTATGAGAAAGGGAGATATTAACGCCCTTCTCCAGAAGGTCGAGAGAGAGGTTCAAGGACCTTGAGGAGGTCACACACTAAGGGCAGTGCCTGGATTGATCCATCTAACTTCAAACCCATGTTATTTCTAATACTACTTGGTACTAAACCCTCTCTAGACATCGCTTTCTGATGCAGTTTTGGAGTGGGGCGGGGAGGGAGGGGAGTGCGGAGCTGAAGGCCAAAAAAGAATTCTTGAGACCACTTTGGAGCAAAAAGGTGACTTTGTTAAAGCACGAGGACAGGACTCGTGGGCAGAAAGAGCTGCGCTGCAGTTCTGAGGAGTGACTGATGTTATACTATGGAGTTGGGGGAGATAAAGGCAAAGGGAAGGTTTCCAGGGGCGCCTGGGTGACTTAGTTGGTTGAGCCTCCAACTCTTAATCTTGGTTCAGGTCATGATCTCACTTTGTGAGTGCAAGGCTGTTTCTGAGTTCAAGCCCCATGTGGAACTCTGAGCTGACAAGCACAGAGCCTCAAAAAACAAATAGATAGACTGAAAAAAAAAAATTTTTTTTTTTTTTTTTTTTTTTTTTCAAAAAAAGGGAGGTTTTCAAAAGGATTTTCGTATGCTAAAGAGAACTCAGATACTGGAGGCCTGGCTGTCTTCAAGCTAAGGTTGTTTTTCCCACTAGCAAAGCGTTAATATTAAGGCAGTAGGGAGTTCAGGGAGAAATGTTACTCTGCCTGCCTCAAGTATTTGCCAATGGGCTACCGGTTAACCATTTCCTTCTTGCCTTTGTTCCCCACATCACTGTGGGGGAAAGGGTGATGTTAGGGCTCCAGGAAACTGAGACTATGGGTTTCTGGAGGTTTGGCTATTGATAAGATTGTGTTTTTCTTGTAGTTTACTAAGACATTTGTAAACAGATGGAGACTTGTGTCCTGGCTGTGATCTCTATCAGTTAACCTTTTGTTTTCCCCCTTCCTTAGTTCTTGGGCAGCCAGGAGTGCCTGAGGAATATCACTCATATCTCACCTGCGGGGAGAGGAGGTTGTTAACTTGTGCTTTGCCCTCAGCTTGCCTGTGGCACCCTTGTCAGTTTCCACATTTTACTTTATCATTTAAAAATTTTTTTTAATGTTTTTATTTTGAGAGAGAGAGAGAGAGAAAGCAGGGGAGGGGCAGAGAGAGAGGGAGACAGAATCCCAAGCAGGCTCCTCACCCATCAATGCAGAGTCCAACGTGGGGCTTGAACCCATGAACTGTGAGATCATGACCTGAGCCGAAATCAAGAGTCAGACACTTAACTAACTGAGCCGCCCAGGCGCCCCAGTTTCCACATTTTAAAATGGAACCAAACGTCACTACCCGTCATACAGCAACAAATAATGCAAAATAGGCTGTGGAAAGAAGGGTGAAAGTGCACTGACTCTCTGTGTAGCAGGGCACGGAGCTGTCATGGCTCTTGGCTTCTCTGGCCCCCAAGGGATGTGCTTATGCCTTGCTGGAAAGAAGCTCCAGATCCATGTAGGAGTTGCCAGATCTCATGAGGCTGCCATGAGGCTAATTGATTGGCCTCCACAGGGTAGATCAACAATACGCAATTTTGAATCCCCATGGCCACCCTAACAGTTGAGAGGAACTGTGCTTTAGGACAGGAATAAAGGAATTTAGGACTGGAGTTTTTGAAAAATCTGAAGCACGGAGGAATGTTAACTATTTTGGTAGGTTCCACCTGTTTTTGGTGTCTAGAAACAACTTCATATGGCTCAACTTTGTATTTAATTCTCATGATGATGAAATTATGAAATTGGGTTCATGAGCAAATGACTAAGAAAGAATCCTTGAGATGTTTTCAGTGCAAAAAGGTGATTTTATTATAGCATGGGGACAGGACCCATGGGCAGCAAGAGCTACACTGGGATTATGAGGAGCAATTGATTATATACTTCCAAGTTGGAAAGGGGTTAGGAATAGCGTAAGTCTCTAAGGAATTTGGAGGCAAGGTTTCCAGGACCTTGAGGGGACTAGCTTTGTTAGGAAAAGTTCATTTATTACTGTCTAATAAAACCTTAGGAGACCCTTCAGATGTATGTCAGAGGGCCATATGCTTGGAGGATGATTGCTAACATGCATCTTGGGATATAAAGTAAGTTTCCAAAGAAATTTTTATATGTTAAAGGAGACTTACAGGATCCTGGAGGTCGGATAATGTTAAGCTAAGATTGCCTTTTGCCCTTAGCAAAGTATTATTGATGGGTTTTTCGAGTGGTGGTGGGGGTTCAGAGGCAATGGCCAAGAAAGAATTCTCAAAGACATCTTTGGTGCAATAAGGCGATTTTATTAGAGCACAGGGTAGGCAGAAAGAGCTGCACTTGGGTTGTTCAGAGTGACTGTGGAGTTGGGGAGGTAAAGTCAAGAGGAAGTTTCTATTTTTTAAAAAAAAAATTTAACGTTTATTTATTTTTGAGAAAGAGAGAGAGAGTGCGAGTGGGGGAGGTGCAGACACAGAATCAGAAGTAGGATCCAGGCTCTGAGTTTTTGGCACAGAGCCTGACATGGGGCTTGAACTCACGAACCATGAGATCATGATCTGAGCTGAAGTCAGATGCTTAACCGACTGAGCCATGCAGGCACCCCAAGAGGAAGTTTCTTAAAAGGATTTCCATATGCTAAAGAAGAAACATTACTGGAGGCCTAGCTATTGTCAAAATTGTTTTGCCCTCTAGCAAAGCATTATCATTAAGACAGTAGGGAGTTCCTAGAGATTAGGCTATTGATAAGATTGCCCTTTTCTTGTAATATTACTGAGATATTTGTAAACAGATGGAGACTGTATCAGTTTAACCATTTGTTTCCTGTTCTTTCTCTTGTTCTTGGGCAGCCAGGAGTGCCTGAGGAATATCACACATATCCCACCTGGGTGGTGGGGGGTTGTGCTAGCTTGTGCTTGGCCCTCAGCTTGCCTTATGGTCCCTCATCATTAACATTGAGGCAGCTGAGTTCCTAGAGGAAGGTCACTCTGCCTGTCTCATGGGCTATAAATTGTAAGAAAATTTAAATTTTCTTTTGCCTTTGTTTCCCACAATAGCTGTGCTGCCTGTTAAACTGATGGGGACTTCACTAAGAGCCAAAGAAAATGTCAGAACCCACATGACATCACAAAATCTCCAGGGACTTGTAGCAAGAGTGGGAGTGCCCTCCTCCATACCCCTCCTGGATCTTCCATCATTAGTGCTCAGTTAACTGCTAAGTGATTGAACATGGACCTTGAATCTTGATTATGTGTTCTACCACTTACTGGCAGGGTATTTAACTTCTTTACGTCTCAGTTTCTTTAGCAGAGAAATGGGGATAATACGAGTATCTAAAAGAATTGTGAGGTTAAAGTGTAAAGTGCTTGGAATGGCATCTCATAAGACTCAAGAAATGTAACCTTATGGGGGCACCTGGCTGGCTCAGAGAATGGAGCATACGACTCTTGATCTCGGGGATGTAACTTTGAGCCCCACATTGGGTACAGAAATTACTTAAAAATAAAATCTTTTTTTAAAAATGTAACCTTTAAAGAGTTTAGTGTTCTAGAAACTTAGTGTTCATTCTCTCACTTGGCTTTACACTCCCAAAGGGCAGACTACCTTGTTTCTTTTGTAACTCTTGTCTTTAGCACAAAGTCCTAGTAATTCATATTTGTTGAATATCATATCTTTCTCTTAAATTTTAGTTAGTTTAGAATCATAGAACTTTGGGGCTGGGAGGGATCTTAGAAATTATACAGTCCAAACTCATTTTATTAATGAAGAAGCTGTGATTGCCCAACTGTCCTTGCCTGGGTGTGAGCAATTCTCCTTTCCACTTAAGATATCATGTTCACTAGGAACCTAAGAAAAAAATAAATGACTCCCCATTCCCCAAAAGAAATAACAAAGAATAAAACCTAGGTTGTCAGAGGATGAGTCCTCAGGGCGAGAACTTCCACAGTGCACAGGACACAAAGCCCCAGAGTGACTGTGCTGGCTCCCCTGCTGGGCCTGGGGATCCTTAGCTCTTGCAGTCAGCAAAGCTTTATTCATCTAATGTGGGGCAGTGCTATCCCAGGCCTTGCAGATCTAATGATGAACAGGACAGATAAGGTACCTCCTTGTCTCTGATTCTCAGACTTACTTTATTCTTCATTGTGGTCGGTGGTGGGTAAATTCTTGGCTGTTAGGAGCAAGGAGTTCCACCCTGGCTTTCAGGCTCTCTTGACCTCACTGTGTAGTCACTTTATCCCTGACTCCAGGTAATGGGAATCTCACCCATTCCCTAACTTTTCATGGTCCTGGGACAGATGAATCTTCATCATCTGTTGAGAATTCTGGTTCTGCTCTCCACTGGAGCTGAATTCCTTTATCTAGGCAAGTATTTGGGATTAGACATAGGAAAGGAAAGGGGACAGTTGTGAAGGTTTTTTTTTTTTTAATTGAGAGGTATAATTGACCTATAATACTATATTCATTTCAGGTTGTATACACTGCAAAATAATCACCACAGTTAAGTCTAGTTAATATCCATCACCATACATAGTTACAAGTAAATTTTTCTTTTTTTAAAAAATTATTTATTAAAATTTTTTAATGTTTATTTTTGAGAGAGAAAGAGAAACAGAGAGAGAGAGAGAGAGAGAGAGCACGCATGAGAGGTGGAGGGGCAGAGAGAGAAGGAGACACAGAATCCGAAGCAGGCTCCAGGCTCTGAGCTGTCAGCACGGAGCTTGATGTGGGGCTCAAACTCACAGAGTGCAAGATCATGATCTGAGCCAAAGTCAGAGGCCCAACAGACTGAGCCACCCAGGTGCCCCCAAAGTTTCTTTTCCTGTGATGAGGACTTTAAAGGTCTATTCTCTTAGTAACTTTCAAATATGCAATACAGTATAAACTACAGTCACCATGTAGTACATTACATCCCATGACTTATTTTGTTTTCTTTTTTTTAAATTAATTAATTAATTAATTAACCTTTAATTTACATCCAAGTTAGTTAGCATACAGTGCAATAATGATTTCAGGAGTAGATTCCTTAATGCCCCTTGCCCATTTATCCCATCCCCCCTCCCACAACCCCTCTAGCAACCCTCTGTTTTCTATATTTAAGAATCTCTTATGTTTGATCCCTCTCTCCCTGTTTTTATATTATTTTTGCTTCCCTTTCCTTATGTTCATCTGTTTTGTATCTTAAATTTCTCATTTGAGTGTGCCCATGACTTACTTTATAGCTGAAAGTTTGTACCTTTTGATCCCTTTCACTCATTTGCCACCATCAACCACCCACCACCAGCAACCACCAATCTGTTGTCTCTATCTACAAGCTTGGAGCTTGGTGTTTTTTTATTTTTATTTAATTTTAAAAATTTATTTGAGAGAGAGCGCACACGCGCACAAGTGGAGGAGGGGCAGAGAGATTCCCAAGCAGGTTCTGTGCTGGGTTGGATCCCACGAACAGTGAGATCATGACCTGAGCTGAAATCAAGAACTGGATGCTTAATGAACTGAGCCACCCAGGCGCCCCATTTTTTGTTTTTATTTTTTAAGATTTTATTTTTTTTAATATAATCTCTATATGCAATGTGGAGCTCAAACTTAGAACCCTGAGATCAAGAGTTGCATGCTCTACTGACTGAGCCAGACAGGTGCCCCTGTTTGTTTGTTTGTTTGTTTTTTTAACTTTTTAAAAATTAATTAATTATTTATTTAAATTTTTTTAAATGTTTGTTTATTTTTGAGAGAGACAGAGACAGAATGTGAGTGGGTTAGGGGCAGAGAGAGAGGGAGACACAGAAGCAGAAGCAGGCTCCAGGCTCTGAGCTGTCAGCACAGAGCCCGACGCGGGGCTTGAACTCACGAGCTGTGAGATCATGACCTGAGCCAAAGTCAGACGCTCAACCGACTGAGCCACCCAGGCACCCCACATTTTATTTATTTTTGAGACAGAGAGAGAGGGAGACACAGAATCCAGAGCAGGCTCCAGGCTCTGAGCTGTCGCACAGAGCCCGACGCAGGGCTTGAACTCACGGACTGTGAGATCATGACCTGAGCTGAAGTTGGATGCTTAACTGACTGAGCCACCCAGGCGCCCCTGCCCCTGTTTGTTTTTTATAGATTCCACATATATATATGTAAGATCATATGGCATTTGTCTTTCTCTGTCTGACTTATTTCACTTAGCATAATGCCTTCAGGGTCTATCCCTGTTGTTGCATATGGCAAAATTTTGTTCTTTTTCTGGCTAATAGTATTCCATTGTATATGTATTCCATATTTTATTTATCCATCCATCGATGGACATTCAGGTTGTTTACATATCTTGGCTGTTGTAAATAACGCTGCAGTGAACCTGGGAGGTGCACATATCTTTTCAGATTAGTGTTTCCATTGTCTTTGGATAAATACCCAAAAGTGGAATTCCTGGATCATAAAGTAATTCTATTTTTAATTTTTTGAGGAAAACTCCATACTGTTTTTCATAGTGGCTGCACCAGTTTGTATTCCCATCAATAATACCTGAGGGTTCCCTTTTCTCCACATCCTTGCCAACACTTGTTGTTTCTTGTCTCTTTGATAATAATCATTCTAATAGGTATGAGGTGGTATCTCATTATGGTTTTGATTTTCACTTACCTTATGAGTGACTTTGAGCACTTTTTCATATGCCCATTGGCCATCTGTGTGTCTTCTTTGGAAAAATGTATATTCGGATCCTCTGTCCATTAAAAAAATATTTTTTAATGTTTTTATTTTATTTTATTTTTTGAGAGAGAGGCAGAGTGTGAGCACGGAAGGGGCAGGGAGAGAGGGAGACAGATTTGGAAGCAGGCTCCAGGCTCTGAGCTGTCAGCAAAGACCCCGATATGGGGCTTGAACTCATGAACCATGAGACCATGACTTGAGCCGAAGTTAAGAATTGGACACTTAACCAACTGAGTGACCGAGGCTCCTTTTTTTTCCCCCCTTCTTTTTTTGCTATTAAATTGTAGGAGTTCTTTATATATTTTGGATATTCACCCCTTGTCAGATAAATGATTCTCAAAGGTTTTTTCCCATTCCATAGGTTGCCTTCCATTTTGTTTTCTCAACACCATTTATTGAAGAGACTGTCCTTTCCCCACTGTATATTCTTGCCTCCTTTGTTGTAAATTCATTGACCATATATGTGGGTTTATTTCTGGACTCTCTGTTTTGTCCTATTGATCTGTATGTTTTTATGCCAATACCATACTGTTTTGATTCTACAGCACTGAAATATAGTTTAAAATCAGGAAGCATGATGCCTCCAACTTTGTTCTTTCTCAAAGATTGCTTTACCTATTCAGGGTCTTTTGTGGTTTCATACACATTTTTGGATTCTTGTTTCTATTTCTGTGAAAAATGCCACTGGGATTTTGGTAGGGATTGCATTGAATCTATAGATTGCTTTGGGTAGTATGGACATTTTAACAATATTAATTTTCCAATCCATGAGCATGGTATATCTTCCCCTTCCTATCTTATTCAATTTCTTTAATCAATGTCTTAGAGTTTTCAGAGGGCTTTCACCTCCTTGGTTAAATTTATTCCCAGGTATTTTGTTTTTGAAGTAATAGTAAATGGGATTGTTTTCTTAATTTCTTTCTGATAGTTCATTGTTAGTATATAGAAGCAACAGATTTTTATATATTGACTTTGTATCCTGCAACTTTACCAAATTTATTAGTTCTAACCATTTTTTTTTGTTGGAGTTTTTAGGGTTTTCTTTATATAACATGTCATCTGCAAATAGTTTTACTTGTTCCTTTTCAATATGGATGCCTTTTATTGTTACTCTAAGACTTCCAATACTATGTTAAATAAAAGTGGTGAGAGTGGGCATGCTTGTCTTGCTCCTAATCTTACTTTCAGCTTTTCACTTTTGAGTATGATGTTAGCTGTGGGCTTGTCATTCATGGCCTCTATTATGTTGAGGTATGTTCACTCTATACTCCCTTTGTTGAGGTTTTATCATAAATGGATCTTAAATTTTGTCAGATGCTTTTACTGCATCTAGTGAGATGATCACATAGTTTTTATCCTTAATTTTGTTAATGTTGTGTACAACACATTGATTTGCAGACGTTGAACCTCTTTGCATCCCTAGAATAAATCTCACTTGATTATGGAGTATGATCCTTTTAATGTATTGTTGAATTCAGTTTGCTAATATTTTGTTGAGTATTTTTGCATCATGTTCATCAAGAGTGAATTTGTTATCCTATTTCCCTCTGAAATTCTTTTCCCATCTCACAGGTTTCAGACTCTAGCCTTTGACTTTTCCCATTATTGGTAGAGCAGATAATTGACAGATGGATACCATGAATCTACAGGTCTTTTTGGGGTCCCAGGTCACCAGCTCTACTTTCATCCCCACATTAACTCATTGGGAAGATATATTTCCCAATCCTCACATCCTTATGTGTCACTGTCATACCCACTTCACATATGTATAAGGAAAGCGAAGTGATGGTCACAGGGATTAACTGATCTGCGAAAGACCACGGAGTTGTAGAGGTGAGGATTGAATCCTTACCTGCTGCAAAAGCCTCTCCTCTTTTTGTACCAGTCAGGTAGAACTAGGCTCCTTTTTTTTTTTTTTTTTTTTTTTTTTTTTTTTTATTTTAGGGGCACCTGGGTGGCTCAGTTGATTGAGCGTCTGACTTCAGCTCAGGTCATGATCTCACAGCTCGTGAGTTCAAGCCCTGCGTCAGGCTCTGCGCTGACAGCTCGGAGCCTGGAGCCTGCTTCCAATTCTGTATCCCTCTCTCTCTGCCCCTAACCCACTTGCATTCTGTCTCTGTCTCTCTCAAAAAAAAATAAAGTTAAAAAAAATTTTTAAAAACAGATTTTATTTTTTTTAATGTTTATTTTTGAGAGCGCGAGACAGAAACAGAGAGAAAGCAAGAGCACACATGCAGATGTACCTATATTCTCAAGCACAGCAAAAGAGTCAAATTTGACTTATAGACAATGTGGGGATTGGCATGACAAAACAGGCATTTGGTGGGAATACGAAATTTATCAGTAAATTTATCTAGTCACTTTTGCCTCTTAGTAATAGGCCTATGACTTAAAAGCTTGCTTGCTTTGAAAATAATATCTATTATTTTAGACTAGGGGTTGGCAAATTTTTCCTATAAATGGTCAGAAGGAAAATATTTTTGACTTTGGAGACCATGTAATATCCATCCCAACTACTCAGCTCTGCCACAGTATTGCAAAAGCAGCCATAGATACTTCACAACAATGTCAATGTACTTAATGCCTCCGAACTGTACATTCCGTGGGGCACCTCGGTGGCTCAGTCGATTAAGCATCTGACTCTTGATTTCGGCTCAGGTCACGATCTCAGGATTCGTGAGATGGAGCCCTGCATTGGGCTCTACATGGATAGCGCAGAGCCTGCTTGGGATTCTCTCTCTGCCCCTTTTGCACGGGCTCTTTCTCTCTCTCTCTCTCAGAATAAATAAAATGTGTGGCAGTGTTCCAATAAAATCTTGTTTATGGACAATGGATTTTGAATTTCATATACTTTTCTCATATCACAAAATCTTATTTTTATTGATTTTCAACCATTTAAGAGTGTAAAAAACAATTCTTATCTTATGGGCAGTAGAAAGACAGTTGATGGCCTGGATTTGGTCCAGGGCCACAGTTTGCCACCCTCATCTTGGAGATAAAGGTGATACAAAATGAGAGCGATTTAAAAGGCAGTGCTTATTTCTACAAAGGTACTATTGTAGCAAACTTCAAGGGCCTTAAAAGTTAGCATTTACAATAAAGTTATCAGAATACCCATCTGTTTCTAATAGCACAAATGACTTACTTAGGCAAAAACTAAATTTTGAAATATCAACAGAACTTAAGATGCAAAGGAAACAGTAACTTCTAGTCAATTCTTTCCAGCTCCATACGAAATCTCTAGAATGTCAGAGAAGTCCTAACACTTTAACTATCACCATCTTTCCAATCACCTTCTTGGGACTTAATCATTTTTCAGGACTCCTCCCTACTACCTCATTGCCTAGAATCACTTCTTCTTCACCTATAATTCAGCCTCAAGGTCATTAGAAAAGCCATCACTCAAGGTGAAACACCTAAACCATGGAATATTAGGTCCCACTAAAAAGCAGAAGACAGAGGTACATTAATCAATATAGAAAATGGTCTACAATAGTCTTGACCTAGCAAGGAGGAGATAAACAGGTTTGTATTACAACATGCAAAAGCATATACACATGCACATCTGGAAAGATGGTCACCAAAATACTAGTCATGGTTGTAACTGGATAGGGGAATTTCAGGTGTTTTATTCTTGTACTTTTCTGTATTGTTTCATGAACATGTATCATGCTTAAAATGAGAAAATCCAGTAAAGATCTATTTTTTTCTTAATGTTCATTTATTTGAGAGAGAGTGCATGTGTTCTCAAGGGAGGAGCAGAGAGAGAGGGAGAGAGAGAATCCCAAGCAGGCTCTGTGCACACAGCCCAACGAGGCAGGGCTCAAACCCACGAACCATGGGATCATGACCCGAGCTGTAATCTAGAGTTGGATGCTCAACTGACTAAGCCACTCAGGTGCCCCCAGTAACAGATATTTTTATTTGAAATAAAAAAGATCACCAAAAATTCCTTTTTATAAAGGGGGGCTGGCACCTGGTGGCTCAGTCAGTTGAGCATTTGACTGGGGCTCAGGTCATCTCACGGTTCGGGAGTTCAAGCCCTACATACTGCTGTCAGCAAAGAGCCTGCTTCAGATCTGTCTGCTGCTCTCTCCCCCTCCCCCACTTGCAGTCTCTCAAAAATAAACATTAAAAAAAAGTTTAAGTCTTTATTGTAGTTGTGGTTAAATACACACACACACACACACACACACACACACACACACACACACACAATGGAGATATTCCAAAATACATATTTACAGATGAAATGATAGGATATTTGAGATTTGACTGAAAATATGTGGAGTGGGGGTAAATGAGAGGATATAAAGTGTGGCCATAAATTATTAATTGCTAAAGTAGAGTGATGAGTACATGGAAACTTAAGAAATAATAGTCTATCTTTGTAATGTTTGAAATTTTTGAAAAAATTCCTTTCCCTCTAAATGGACCTGCTCCTGCAATTTCAGCCATTAGCCTACATTACATCTGTCTCCAAACGGCCTTAGAAAACTCCCTTTTTGCTGTTTCAAACCTTAAATTCTTCTCTAGTCTCAAGCTCTTTTCAAAGCTCTAGGCCTAACCCTCACTGATGCCTGAAATTTGACAGGTCCAGGATCAAATGCAGTACTTACTTTTAGATTTTAAGTAATCTTGACACCCAATGTGGGGCCTGAACTCCCAACCCTGAGGTCAAGAGTAGCATGCTCTACCAACTGAACCAGGCAGGTGCCCCAAATGCAGTACTTTCTTGACCCTGCACCAAGCTCCTGGTTTTGCTGACTCCAATTTTCCCATGAATGGTAAGTACCATCACTCAAATTTGTAAAATGGCCCTTCTCAGAGTTCTCATTCCCCCTCACCAAATTAGTAACTACACCTAAATCACGTGACTCTCAAAATTAGTCTCTTCCAGGGGTGCCTGGGTGGCTCAGTTGGTTGAGCATCAGACTCTTGATTTCATCTTGGGTTATGATCTCCCAGATCGTGGATTCGAGCCCCATGTCAGGCTCTGTGCTGAGAGCATGCAGCATGCTTGGGATTCTCTCTGCCCCTCAGTGGCTCATGCTCATGTGCACTTGCTCTCTTTCAAAGATAAATGAATAAACTTAAAAAAAAAAAATATTCATCTTTTCCCGTTCCTACTACTACCATCCTAATTCCAAATCCTTATTAAGTTACAACTACACTGTATAATTTCCTGTACTGGGGACCCTAACTCCAGTTTCTCCAAACTCCAATCTCCTATTCATGGCTCTATTATCAATAATCGGCACAATGCTTGGTATATGGTAGGTATTAAAATGTTTGTGGTGTGAAAACCCACATAGCACTATTTCTTATCCTTGTAAATAGTTACAAACCTATGTTCCCTACTCAGGCCCCTCCCATGACCTTAACAGAAGCCATTTCCATCATTTTGCATTCCTCCTATATGTTAAGAGCCCATGATACTGAAACGGTCCTTTTTCATCTAGTTATAGTAAATCCTTTAGATCTGGGGAACTGAAAAAGCAGACTTTTGTCTGTGATTATGTATGCACATATGGGAGCTGTCAAAAAAAAAAAAATCCCTCCTCCCCATTCCAATGGTGCAAAGGCCAAACATGTCATATATATATTTATATATGTGATTGCTCCACCCCCTCTCCACCTCTAGGATTTGAGAGGGCAGACCTACGTTGATGGTTCATGTCATTTCTAGGGGGAAGCAACATGAAGAGAATTTGGAGGAAAAACAGAGTAGTGTGACTGGGACATTATACTACATCGAACGAGGGGGAAAGAGCTAGCCCACAGAGGGGTCAAAGCTAAGAAACATACCTACCAACCATGCAATTAAATAAACATATGTGGCTGTTTTTGTTTATTTATTTACCTTTCTTCTTTTTTAAAAAGGGGAGGGGAGCTTTTTGGTGGGGAATCGGTCTTTTTCATAAAAGGTTATTTGTGTTGATCACTTACCAAAATGAATTTTACTAACATTTCCTTAGCTTTAACCTCAACCTCATTAATCCCATTCCTCTGAATTAATCCCATTCCTCTGAATTAATCCCATTCCTCTGAAACTGTAGTCTGAATGGCTATCCTAGAAATCCCTCAGACCTATAAGTCTGGTTCTCCAACAGCTGGGTCTCCAATATTATGTGGCTTCCGAAGTAAGATGGGATTTGTGTATTTTATTAATTCTCTCAAGAGGTAAACCTATTTATTAGCTCTTTAAGCACTGAAAGCCTCCAAATCTATCATAGCCAGTTAAGAAGTTTTCTCAGCATACAGTAGCAACAAACCCATGAAATCAATGGCTCTATGACAGTTCATTTTCTGCTTTTCAAAGCAAACACATGGAACAATACCTAATTTCAGTTCAAACTCATTTCCCTTTTATTAAAGTCCAAGTTATCATTACATGGTTTGGTACTCAATAAAGGAAAACTTGTTCAAATAAGGTAATATGTTATCATCAGTATTTCCAGGTGATTGTTTACAATCAAGTAGCAGTATGAATAAATCCTTGAGAAGCCCATCTGTAAGAGAAAACAGGAAGAATTAGCTAGAAAAATAAAGGAAGCGTAGAAATCTTACTAAAAATGACCTTTTTTAAAAAAGTTTTTTATCTAAGTAACCTCTACACCCAACACGGAGCTCAAACTTATGACTTTGAGATCAAGAGTTGTGGGGCACCTGGGTGGCTCAGTCGGTTAAGCATCCAACTTCGGCTCAGGTCATGATCTCATGGTTCGTGGGTTCGAGCTCCGCATCGGGCTCTGTGCTGACAGCTCAGAGTCTGGAGCCTGCTTTGGATTCTGTCTTCCTCTCTCTCTGCCCCTCCCCCACTCGTGCTTGGTTTCTCTCTCTCAAAAATAAATAAAACATAAAAAAAAAAAAAAAAGTTGTATGCTCTTCCAACTGAGCCAGTCAGGTGCCCTAAAATTAACCTTCTTTAGAGCAATGGTCCAGGGAAATCACTGTCTCTGTGTAGCCTTTTCTGTTCTTACTTACTCCTGCCTATACCCAACTCACAAGGGACTGGCTCTGCGCCTTTTTGTTGTTTATACACCTAGTACTTACTGGGGTAGTCCTCTTTTCTAGTCAGAAAAATGCTAGGGAATTGCCCTTCAAAAAAAATTTTTAGGGGCACCTGGGTGGCTCAGTCAGTTAACCCCTGACTTTCGCTCAGGTCATAATCTCACAGTTCCTGAACTTAAGCCCTACATCGGTCTCTCTGCTGTTAGCACAGACCCGCTTTGGCTCCTCTGTCCCCCTCACTCTCTGCCCCTCCCCCGCAGGAGTGTGTGTGCTCTCTCTCACTCTTTCAAAAATAAATAAAACATTAAAAAATAATAATAATAAAAATACTAAACAAATTTTTTAAAAAATATATTAAAAAAGAAAGAATATCATCACAGCTGGAATATATCCTATATAATAACAAAGATCTTCTAGACTCCTTGGAATACTACTTGATAAAATAAAAATTAAGCTAAAGTGTTTAGACAACCTTGTAAGAATCCATTACGTAATATGAACAACAGACAAGAGCTTCAAAAATGTAAGTAGGAAATACTCTATTCCGAATGCCTCATTTTCTCATAGAAATCATTAGTACACACATTAAAAACATTTCCATTTATTACAAAGATGAGCTATCTGAGTTCAGGAGGGAGGGGGGAGGAGGAGGAGGAAGGGGAGGAGGAGGAAGGGGAGGAGGAGGAGGAAGGGGAGGAGGAGGAAGGGGAGGAGGAGGAGGAAGGGGAGGAGGAGGAGGAAGGGGAGGAGGAGGAGGAAGGGGGGGAGGGGGAGGAGGAGGAGGAGGAAGGGGAGGAGGAGGAGGAGGAAGGGGAGGAGGAGGAGGAGGAAGGGGAGGAGGAGGAGGAAGGGGAGGAGGAGGAGGAAGGGGAGGAGGAGGAGGAAGGGGAGGAGGAGGAGGAAGGGGAGGAGGAGGAGGAAGGGGAGGAGGAGGAGGAAGGGGAGGAGGAGGAGGAAGGGGAGGAGGAGGAGGAGGAAGGGAGGAGGAGGAGGAGGAAGAGGAGGAGGAGGAGGAGGAAGGGGAGGAGGAGGAGGAAGGGGAGGAGGAGGAGGAAGGGGAGGAGGAGGAGGAAGGGGAGGAGGAGGAGGAGGAAGGGGAGGAGGAGGAGGAAGGGGAGGAGGAGGAGGAAGGGGAGGAGGAGGAGGAAGAGGAGGAGGAGGAAGAAGAGGAGGAAGAGGAAGAAGAGGAGGAGGAGGAGGAGGAAGAAGAGGAGGAGGAGGAGGAAGAGGAGGAGGAGGAGGAGGAGGAAGAAGAAGAGGAGGAGGAGGAGGAAGGGGAGGAGGAGGAGGAGGAAGGGGAGGAGGAGGAGGAGGAGGAGGAGGAAGAGGAGGAGGAGGAGGAGGAGGAGGAGGAGGAGGAAGAGGAGGAGGAGGAGGAAGAAGAGGAGGAGGAGGAGGAGGAAGAAGAGGAGGAGGAGGAGGAGGAAGAAGAGGAGGAGGAGGAGGAGGAAGAAGAGGAGGAGGAGGAGGAAGAAGAGGAGGAGGAGGAGGAGGAAGAAGAGGAGGAGGAGGAGGAGGAAGAAGAGGAGGAGGAGGAAGAAGAGGAGGAGGAGGAGGAGGAAGAAGAGGAGGAGGAGGAGGAGGAAGAAGAGGAGGAGGAGGAGGAGGAGGAGGAGGAGGAGGAAACGCTGGTGTTGGTGGTGGTGTTGGTGGTGGTGGTGGTGGTGGTGGTGGTGGTAGTAGTTAGTAGTGGCAGTAGTAGTAGTATGGGAGTGGACAAAGATAAAATTAAGACTCCTGCTGTAAAACGTTTAACCGATCTCAAAGCATCTTTATCTTTTGAGGGATCTGACATTAGCTCCTTCAATAATTTTGGGTGCACTTTTCGCTCTCTCTTCTTAAAGTAGGCTCCATGCCCAACGTGGGGCTTGAACTCATGACTGTGAGATTAAGAACTGTATGCTCCATTGACTGAGCCAGGTGGGGATCCCTTGGGTGCACTTTTATAAGACAGTTTAGTTCCACTATTTTAAAAATAAATGTCTTAGGAAGCAAATTCTCTATTTAAGCCTCATTGTTTACCTCTGAGGAATGAATATGGCCTTAGTAAATGCCTAAACAGGATGTGCAGCACAGTAAGAGCAATGGACTCTGGAGCTGGACTGCCTAGGTTTAAGTGTGAGTTCCAGTACTAGCTATATGACTTTGGACAAGGTGTCTCAGTTTCCTCATCAATAAAATAGGAAAAGGAGAATAATTCTAATGATAGTACTACCTCGGGGCGCCTGAGTGGTTCAGTTGGTTAAGCGTCAGACTTCGGCTCAGGTCATGATCTCACGGTTTGTGAGTTCAAGCCCCGTGTCAGGCTCTGTGCTGACAGCTCAGAGCCTGGAGCCTGCTTTGGATTCTGTGTTTCCTTCTCTCTCTGCCCCTCCCCCGCTTGTGCGCGCGCGCGCGCGCTCTCTCTCTCTCTCTCTCTCTCAAAAAATAAAAATAAATAAATAAATGATAGTACTGTCTCATGGGACAGTTTATGAAGATTAAATGAGTTAATATTGGGGCACCTCCATGACTTATCAGTAAAGTGTCTGACTCTTGATCTTAGCTCAGGACTTGATCTGAGTCATGAGAGCCCTGCATTGGGCTTCACTACTTAAAAAAAGAAAAGAAGAAAAAGAATTAATATTTATAGAGCACTTAAAACAGCACCTGACATAGTAAGAGTTATATACACTATGTATGTTTATTAAATAAAATAAAATTGAGTTCCTGCTTTACAAAATCCTTTGTAAAACAAAAGATTTTCTGCACATTCCTCACTACCTAGACAATCTTGTGGCTGTTTTTATCACCTGCCTTCCCACAGAGAACAAGGTATCAAATAAGTTTTTTTTTTTTTTAATTTTTTTTTTTTTCAACGTTGATTTATTTTTTTGGGACAGAGAGAGACAGAGCATGAACGGGGGAGGGGCAGAGAGAGAGGGAGACACAGAATCCGAAACAGGCTCCAGGCTCTGAGCCATCAGCCCAGAGCCTGACGCGGGGCTCAAACTCACGGACCGCGAGATTGTGACCTGGCTGAAGTCGGACGCTTAACCGACTGCGCCACCCAGGCGCCCCGTAAGTTTTTCTTTTTTAATGTTTATTTTTGAGAGAGAGAGAAAGAGAGCGTGAGTGGGGGAGGTACAGAGAGAAAGGGAGACACAGAATCTGAAGCAGGTTCCAGGCTCTGAGCTGTCAGCACAGAGCCTGACGCGGGGCTCAAACCCACAGAGTGTGAGATCATGACCTGAGCCAAAGTTGGATGTTTACCAACTGAGCCACCCACAAGCCCCATCAAACAAGGTTTTTTATCAGTGAATATTTACTTGACTATTAAATTCTAACTTGGGCAAAAACAAATGCATCAAATTAATAAAACTCTGTCGTTAAAAATAAACAGATGTACAAAAACATGCATAACAAATAACTTATATGCAGTGGATTACCTTTAGTTTGGGGGAGGTAAAAGGGCTGGAATTAGGGAAGGGTGCACAGAGAGTTTCAACTCTGTGAAACCAGTCATTTCTTGGAGGGAAAATGAAGCAACTATGGCAAAATATTAATATCTGAAAGATCTGGGTGTGATTACATTTATTGTATATGCTATTCTTTTTTTTTTTAATGTTGATTTATTTTGTGAGAGAGAGAGTGCGCACGCATGAGTGGGAGAGAGAGGAAGAGAGAGAATTCCAAGCAGGCTCTGCGCTGTCAGCAAATAGCCTGAGGCAGGGCTTGATCCCACGAACCATGAGATCATGACCTGAGCCAAAATCAAGAGTCAGCCACTTAAATGACTGAGCCACCCAGGCACCCCATATGCTATTCTTTACGTTTGAAATATTTTATACGGATTTTTAATTACAGAGGCGTCTTCTTGCCATTACAACAGTAAAAGAACAATTATAACAACTAAAAATAACAATTCTAGCTCCTTAAACCTATCATTAGTACTCTCTAAATCTCTATGTTCATGGCCTCTAAGGAGGCCATTAAAAAGGTCTTACTCTGAGAACACTGAAATGTCATTGACTCCCCCTTCCTGGATTCATTTCCTGCCTTTATTCAGTGGTGTGTTGCTTACCCATGGGGTTTACACTTTGTCAAGGCCCAGTTCCTCTGGAGTGGAGATTCCCAGTTCATTTAAAGTTGGTCTAAGTTCCTGGATGACATAGGGGTAGATTTCCTTATGAGGTCCTGCTTTGTCCTGATGGCAAAGAAAATATTCACATTTAGCTCTCTGAAAAGCTGTTTCTATTAAAAAAATGAACTTGAGAATACTTTTAATCATGTATGCAGAGGCTAACAGCAGGGAATACAAGTCACATACTTTTAACTTATTAGTCCAATAAAGAGAATAAGCTATGTAGGCGCTATTCAAGGTAGGCTTTAAAGCACCTTGAGAAAAACTAAGACCATTAGGCTAAATCCAGAAACAAAACAAAATAAAACATAACATTTTAAACCCTGGATAAAGCCTTGAGTTACAAGAAAAGGTGGTGATGACAGAATTTTGTAAAGATAATTAAACATGCCCAGCAGGCTACAGGAATAATTAAGTTAACACAAGAAAAAGTTTTTAAATTTGCCTCTAATTTGAGACCTTAACTAAATTAAGTACTGGTGCTGAATGGATTGATAGCCTACAGAACCCTTAATTATTTTACCCATTGTAGATAAAGTAATGTCACACTTTCCCTCTTACAGACTTGAAAAGACTACCGATTTCCAGGGCAAAAGAGTTTTGACAAATACTCACCGTAATATATAATTATACCTGTATTTTCACAAAGTTCCTCAAGGACAAATATTAAAAAGTCAAATGAACTAAGATAATAACAAGCTGTTATTCTTCTGCCTTTAACAAATTCTAGGTCTCCTTAATTGTATTTTTTTTTAATTATAAAATTCTTGTTTAAAATGTAATCATTTGATATGTATCAAATGAACTATGTATGAGGTCACACCACAAAAACTGAAGTTTCTTCAATTAATATACTATGAATATTTAATGTTAAATACATTTCCACACTATTAACAGATAACCTCTTGAAAAGTCTCATCTTAAGAAACCACTAATATTTAACTTCATATCACAATTAGAACAAAGATAAACTATAGTTAAACTTTTGTACATCCTTAATTATTTCCTTAAGATAAATTCTCAAATGCTGAACAAATGGGGATCAAGCACAATTTCTAAAACCTTGCATAAATTCTGCCAAACTGCCCCCCAGAAAGACTGTTAGCTGCAATCTACATTTCCTCTAGCTATATCAGAACTAATTTTAGGTTATTTCAACAAATTCAAAAACACAGAATATGCCGATACTTAACAACAGCCCACCCACTTCCAGAACAACTTTATTTAGCATTGTTACTTCACTGACCTTAACAACCTCTAGGATGCGAACTGCACTAGCAAAATCATTTAACCGTCTGCATGCCCGCAAAGCAGCATCAATGATTTTAGGTTCTGGAACCAGATCATAGCCAACAAGCGTGTTCATTCCTGTCAAATTAAAAACAAGAGCCATATCAACCTGAGATATCCTCATAGAAATTACAATATACTTACTTATATTTTTACTGAGTCAAAGACACATGATCTTGTCTGTTTGGGCCTCTATTCTTTTATCTATAAAAGTAAGAGAATCTAGGGTTGCCTGGGTGGCTCATTGGGTTGAGCATTCAACTCTTGATTTTGGCTCAGGTCATGATCTCACGGTTTGTGAGTCTGAGCTCCGCTTCGGGCTCTGTGCTAACAGCTCAGAGTCTACTTGTGATTCTCTGTCTCCTCTCTCTCTCTCTCTCTCTCTCAAAAAAAAAAACAAAATAAATAAATAAAAAATAAAAAAGAAAGAAAAAAAGAGAACCTACCTTTAACAAATTCTAGATAGTAAGACCACAGTGGATCTTCCACAGTGAAAGAACTATGCAATAGCATGCAGATTAAAGAAAAAAACAAAAAGCAATCAAAAACCAAGAGTCTTCTTACATGCAAACAAAATTTTCATAATTAGTTGGTTTCTTTTCAAACAAGAGGGTCATTTTTTTCTTTAATTATTTATTTTGAGAGAGAACTAGGCAAAGAGAGAATCCCAAGTCAGCTTTGCAGTGTCAGCACAGAGCCCAAAGGCAGCTCAATCTCACGAACAGACGCCCCAAGAGTCATTTTCAACTCATATCCTTAACTCTTACACAGTGTATGTACTTTTGTTGCTTTAAGATAGATTTGGTTGGAAAATAATCTAAAAAACAACCAGAGAAATGCTTAGGGAGAGTTAATGAAGCTCAAATGAGGACATTAAGTAGATACAGAGAAGCATTAGTGCACATTCAACCAGAAAATGACTGGGCATAATTACTTTCAGCTTTGCACAAAATGACACATAATAAAATTTAAGATTCTCTTAATGGGAGTGCAGAATTGCTGTTCTTTTCATTACTGCTACTCAAGATTATTCAGTAAGGATTTTCCTGGTTGCAGCAAAATAAGGATTATTATTCCTGTGGATAAATGTGAATCACTTAGGTTTCTCGCTTTTAATTATTTTGAAATACGTAAACAAAAGACACAGTGACTACAATGGTAGAATATAGTCACGGAGGGGCACCTGGGTGGCTCAGTCAGTTAAGCATGAGATTTCAGCTCAGGTCATGATTTTGCGGTTCCTGAGTTCAAGTCCTGTATTGGGTGAGCCCTGCTTCAGGTGAGCATGAGCCCCATTTCGGATAAGCCCTGTTTCGGATGAGCCCCACTTCTCTCTCTCCCCTCTCTGCTCTTCTCTCACTTAAGCGTGCTCTCTCTCTCTTAAAAACAAAAAAGAAAAAAAAGAATATGGTCACAGAGACTGAACTAAATTACCTACTCTTAAAATTACTTAGCTACCGGGGCGCCTGGGTGGCACAGTCGGTTAAGCGTCCGACTTCAGCCAGGTCACAATCTCGCGGTCCGTGAGTTCGAGCCCTGCGTCAGGCTCTGGGCTGATGGCTCAGAGCCTGGAGCCTGTTTCGGATTCTGTGTCTCCCTCTCTCTCTGCCCCTCCCCCGTTCATGCTCTGTCTCTCTCTGTCCCAAAAATAAATAAACGTTGAAAAAAAAAAATTACTTAGCTACCTATTAGACTAGTTATCATTAAGGTTACCTACTCGTGTTCAGTACACATCTACAATTAGGAAAAACAAGTTCTAGCTTACTTAGACTGAACACTTATTCTGGGCAAGAGACAAATCATAACTTAGAAGAAAATAACAAAAAAACCAAACTATTACCGAGATGGGAGGAGAACCAAATAACTACTTCCTTAAATTATCTATAAAGGACAAAAGTGTTAACTCTTGTTCACATTGACCTATCATTTAACAGTGACTTTCAGTCAGGGGTGATTTTGTTTCCCAGCAGACAGTTGCCAAGGATGCTGCGAAACATCCTATAATGCGAAGGACAGCCCTTGCAACCAAGAATTATCTGGCCCCAAAAGTCATAAACTTTCCCAACTGAAAGCTGCATGATAATACCTATGCTTACATGATGCATATTTTCCAAATAGTTGTTTTCAACAGAGTAGTCAAACACTACGAAGTATTTCCCAATTCTATGCCAAAGCAGACAAATATGCCTATGTTCCAATTACCTTTACGCAATTCCCAGGCGTCAATATCTGGCTTGTTGAAGTATGTCACCCAGCGAGCATCAAACTCCTCATCTGTTTCATGTGACCCATGGGAGTAGCAGCGAACTGACTGGACAGCTGCAATGAAAAAAGAGCAATGAGTTCAATGTTCAGAAAGAAACACTACTTGATGTATCCTGTTAATACACTGGGGTATTTTTGTTGTTGTTGGTTTTCTTTTTTAAATTGTGTTGAAATATATACAAAAAATTTACCATTTTTACTACTTTTAAGTGCACAGTTCAGTGGTGTTAAATATATTCAATGCATTAAATTCTGAATCAAGTATATACATTATGGTAGGAAAATTACTCAGCAGGTCAAATGAAACAAATCTTCTATACTGATACGATGGGGCATTTGGGTGGCTCAGTCAGTTAAGCATCTGACTGGCTCAGGTCATGATCTCGAGGTTCTCAAGTTCAAGCTCCATATTGGGCTCTGTTGTCAGTACAGAACCTGCTTTAGATCCTGTCTCCCCCCTTCTCTACCCCTCCCCTGCTTGTGTGCTTGCTCTCTCTCTCAAAAATAAACATTTGGAAAAAATTTTATATATTGATATGAAAAAAATCGTTTCCCTCTAATGTGTAATGCCGGCTTCAAATTGCTAAAAGTGGTTCTTTGGAAGGAAAAACTATTTTGTGTTTATTTATTTATTTGAGGGGGGTGGAGAGAGAGAGAGAGAGAGAGAGAGAGAGAGAGAGAGAGAGAGAGAGAGAGGGGAAGATCAGGAGAGGGGGCAGAGAGAGAATCCCAAGTAGGCTCTGCACTGTCAGCAATGCAGGGCTCGAACTTACAAACTGTGAGATCACACACGACCTGAACTGAGATCAAGAGTCAGATGCTTAACCACCCAGGCACCCCAGGAAAAACTATTTATTTATACACTTCCACAATGTCTGAATTTTTATGATAAGCACAGTATTAATTCCTAATTTTAAAAGATGCCCATTCCAATTCTTTTTTTTTTTTTTTAATTTATTTATATATAGAGAGAAAATACGAGTGCAACCAGGAGAGGGGCAGAGAAAGAATCCCAAGCAGGCTCCATGCTGTCAGTGCAGAGCACGATGCAGGGCTCGACCATGACCTGGGCCGAAATCAAGAGTCAGACGTTTGTTAACTGAAGTGGAGCTTGATCTCACAAACTGTGAGATCATGACCTGAGCTCAAAGAGTTGGATGCTTAACAGACTAAGCCACCCAGGCACCCCAAATGTAAGGAATATCTTGAACATTTTTTTTTTTAAAGTAAACTCTATGCCCAATATGTTGTTTGAACTCACAACCCCAAATCACATGCTCTATGGACTGTACCAGCCAGGGGCCCCTATTCCTATACATCCTTAATGCAATAAATGGCAGGAGAAAGAGAAAAATAAAAAAAAAAAAAAACAGAAAAAGATGAAGATATGAACGACTAGCTAGTTCTGGAGATGGGACTGTCACTGCTATATCAAGTGAAAAGATTCTCACTTAAATTACCATTTGAGCCTATAGCAAAATACTTGCCATTAGTCACAGAGACCACAGCACAAGTTCCAATCTTCCCAGAGACCTAAATATCTCCATTATCCAAGCCCAGAATGAAGTAGGACATGTATATAAATGGGCTGGAATTGGCCACGCTTTAACTTCTATGACAAGAAAAAATAATGTATCTCTAGACCTAAATATATTTGATAAGTGCAAACATTTCATCATCAAAAGTATGTGGATACTTAATAACTCTTACAGTACTAATATTCACATTTAATATATCAGAATGTATAGGTCACAACAATCCTCTAACTCACTGTTTTCAAAAATTTAGAAGCTATCTTTTTCAAAAACTAAAATTATCCTTAGCTGAATACTTAAAGCACAAGTATAAAATGTTACAACCACTTTGGAAGACAAGTTAAATACACTCACCATACCACCTAGTAAATCTATTTCTAAGTACTTACTCAAGACAAATGAAATATATCTATTCCTTCCCCGGAGGTAATTATTACAAGTACCTTTCCAACCACCCAGAAGTGTTTCATGATAATCAATTCCTTTTGCTCACTGCTGGGCATGATTTCACTAGATGGCTGGCAGCTTTGTTTTGTTTTCTAACAAAAGAAAAAGATGATCAGCAACTACACATCCTAGTCAAGGAGAACAATGGATCACCTTCAATAATTTGTTCACCGTCCTTCTGGAAGTCCCAAATTACAAACTGGTTGTATTCCCAAAAAACTTTATGGGTAACAACTATTTATAATACCAAACACACACTGCGAACATACATCCCCCTTCTAGCATGGCAAAATCAGGTTCTCCTACATGGTTTAAATTGTATTCCTCTTGAAGTAAAAATAAATAAATAAATAAATAAATAAATAAATAAATAAATAAATAAATAAATAAATAAATAAATGACTGTATTCCTAATTTCAGTAATGGGTAGGAGTAGGATCTATTCTCCTCATTGTGGACATGCCTATCATATGTTTAACGTTTTGATTTTTAAGTAAACTATATAGGCATTCTTTCCTTCCCCTACTAACCCAACTTTCGTACAGCATTTCCACTTAGGTTTGAGGTTTGCAAGGCTTGGAAAACAACTGTGCAGTGCTTTCATACAACCTGAAGGTTCCAGAGTAGGAAAAGAGAAGCATGTACCTGAAAACTGAGACATTTCTACAAACTCAGTCTAAAAAGGTATTTCTAACACTACTTTTTGGCATTCAGTTAAGCATGCTATTTAATTTTTTTTTTCTTTCAATTTTTATTTATTTTTGGGACAGAGAGAGACAGAGCATGAATGGGGAAGGGGCAGAGAGAGAGGGAGACACAGAATCGGAAACAGGCTCCAGGCTCTGAGCCATCAGCCCAGAGCCTGACGCGGGGCTTGAACTCACAGACCGCGAGATCGTGACCTGGCTGAAGTCGGACGCTTAACCGACTGCGCCACCCAGGCGCCCCAAGCATGCTATTTAAAAGAAAAAAAAAGCTAACATATTCAGGAAAATTAATCCCTTTAGTTTAAATTTAGTTAAATCAGATAGCTTTCCACTAATAACTAGTCAGCTTGGATAAAGCCCCCAAAATGGACATTTTGGTGGTGGTAATCCTAGGAGAAATGGAAAGAAACGAATAATGGCAAAGGGCACTGGAACAAGCTCAAAGGTGGCGTTGTTGAGGTGCAAGGCTGAAGAACAGCATGGACTTTGGGACTCAAAGACTGGAAATCTAGAAGTGTGGGAACAGTGCTGAAAAGAAGGTTGGAAAGTGATTAAAAATGCTACCTAGGGGCGCCTGGGGGGCTCAGTTGGTGAACCATTGGACTTGGGCTCAGATCATGATCTCATGGTTGTGGGATGGAGCCCTGAATTGGGCTCTGCACTGACAATGCAGAGCCTGCTTGGGATTCTCTCTCTGCAACCCCCCCCCCACCCCCGCTAGTGCAGGTGCGCGCGTTCTCTCTCTCTCTCAAAAAAAATAAACTTAAAAAATAAGCACTACCTCAATTCAGCCCTATGCCAAGAAACTCACTTTCCTACGTTATCAGGGTAGGGTTATAGGAGCTAGGGTTGTGTTAAGTTTTAAGGGTTGACTAAAAGAATCTAACCACTATTTAAAACATTTTAATTCAGCAGTTACTGGAAAACGATTGTTTCAAGTTGGAGGCTTCTGGAATTCAGGGTGCCATTTAACTAGAGCAAACTTGAAGTCCCTTAGGTTAACCCTTCCAGAGCTCTTTGAAGTATGCTCTCATTTGACCTTGAATAGTCCCATCCAAAATGTTAATCCTTTTGACTTTCATTTTATACAACCTGTTCGGTTTCATAATAGTAACAAAGCCTGATGTATAATTTGCACAAATGAAATCCCCTATAATAAAGCAAAGACATATTAAGCGCTTGTGCCAGGCAAGTTGCTAAAAGTTACATTATTTCATTTAAACCTCACAACTGCCAAATATTCTGATTTTAGAGATGAGGCAATTGAGTCTTTTTCCTTTAAAGTAGGATCCATGCCCAATGTGGAGCCAAAACTCACCACCCGAGATCAAGAGTCAGAGATCAATAGTCAGAGTCATCCCCTGAGATCAAGAGTCTGAGTGCTCTACCCACTGAGCTAGCCAGGTGCGCCATGGCCAACTTGGGTCTTTATGTTAACATGTCCAAGGTCATGCAACTAGAAAGTAGCTAACATAAAAGTAACCAACACTACCTCCTTGTGGCAAATATTTAGGTTGTCTATGGGACAGACACCTAAAATAAAGATTTTTGTTTATAAATTATACTCAAGAGTGGGAATAGAATGCCTAGGAGAAAAACCAACATATCAAAACTTACTAAGATGAATCCCCTTAACCTAGTCTGCCAAAAATCTCTGCCTCTTCTCCAGCTTGCCACAAAATGCAGCAATTCTTGGGGCACCTGGGTGGCTGAGTTCCTTTAACTTCTGGCCAGCTCAGGTTATGATCTCATGGTTTGTGGGTTTGAGCCCTACATCGGGCTCTCTGCTGTCAGTGCAGAGCCCGTTTTCAGATCCTCTGTCCCCCCACTGTCTGTCCCCTCCCCCTCTCAAAAATAAAAAATAAACGTTAAAAAAAAAGATAGCAATCCTTTTCAAGAGGCCACAAGAAAACTCCCTAAAAGGTATCTATATGAAAAAATTGTAGTACTTTAACATTTAGGTAAGGAAAAAATTAAAAAAACATAAAATCTGACAAACATCAGGATGGGCCAAAAATAACTATGGCTAAGAAACAGAAAACAGTTCCACCACTAATAAAAGAATCTGTTTTCCAAGTTGGGCCTCAATTTCCTCCTCTATAAGCTAGTCTTCATAAAGTGCATGCCAGTCTTTCTGTCCTATTGTAAATGAGAGAAGATAAAGTCTAAATTGAATGAACAGAAATACATTTCTTAGGTTCTGAAGAGTCTAGTTAGAACACTCGAGTCAAGAGAACAACCTTATTAGTTTTGAGTTTGAGTTCATGTTTAAATATGCATGCGTAGGGGCTAAATTTCATAATGCAGCATATACTATCATCATGGACCAAGATTAAAGTGCAGTTACACTAAGTAAAAGTACAGTGCTGGACACAAAATCTCCCCAAACACATAAGGGGAAGGCAAAATAAGAGACAGGAATTAGCAGCACATCTCATACTCCAGCAATCAGAGTTCCAATTGGAAGCACGGACTAAAGGTTCCCTTATGTTTGCAGAACACAGTATTCCTGAGTCGGTGGTACTCAACTTTTGAAAGAGTAATATTTTTTATTTTTTTATCTTCTTTAATTAAAAAATTGTTTAATATTTATTCATTTTTGAGAGAGAAAGAGAGCACAAGCAGGGGAGGGGCAGAGAGAGGGAGACACAGAATCCAAAGCAGGCTCCAGGCTCTGAGCCTGGCTCAAACCCACGGACCCTGAGATCATGACCTGAGCTGAAGTCGGACGTTTAACCCACTGAGCCACCAAGGCGCCCAGAAAGAGTAATATTCGTATCATAAGACCTATCAATATTCAGGCTCTCTTCCACAGCTCAAGAAGCAGCCATACATAACGATCCATCGTAAAAACGGAAGCATTAAAACGTAGCATAGCAGTCTCTAAAATGACAGAACGGTCAGTGAAGGTGACATACAAAGCTCTAACCGAGAAAGGCCTGATAAAAAAAAAAGTATATTGTGTCCTACAAGTAAGCATATAGTGCTCGCAGAAGACACTGTGAGTGTCCATGCTGGGGTCTCCGGAAGGGCCACCCCTGCTCCTACACTGAGTGAGACGCGCCTAGCGGCTCAATGTCACCTTCGCCGAAGCGCTGTAGGCCAGCGGCGGACACTCCCAGTCAGATGGCTGCAGGGGTCAGCGCCAGGGAACGGTCACAGCCCAGGGACCGAAGGGGTCCAGTGGGCATGAGAGGTGCGCTGCGCCCCTTCACTGGGGCCCGCAGCAGGTCTACACCAGACTGGTCCGCGGTGCCCGCACCAGGAAGTCGCGCTGGGGGCGGGGGCAGGGGGCCTGGGGACCGCGTCTTCCAGTCCCCCACAACTGGAGGCCGCACAGAGAGCTGCCAACGGTCACCAGGTTCCGCCGCACGCCCGCAGGGCAGGGGCTAGGCCGCTGGGCGAGCCTGCCCTCGAGTGGCGGCGGGGACCCAGGTCACCGCAAGGACACGCGGGCGCGAACAGCGGCGGCGGGGGCCTTACCGGCGGCGGAGCCGGGACCCGGAGCTGGGTACAGGAGGCCTCGGGGGCTGGCACGGGGGGCTGCGGCTGCTGCTACAGCGCAACGGCGGAGAGCGGCGCCGAGCATGACGGCTATGGCGGCGCGCAGTCTAAGGCTGAAGGGAAGCCGGGTGTGAACTCAAGGGCCGCTCCGGAGCTCGTGGGGGCCGGACTCACGCACCGACGCACGGAGGGCGGAGCGTGAGGTCCCGCCCACTGCGCCGCTCGCGCCTTGGCGGGAGGGCGGGGTACCACGAGGATGTTGGGAGGCTACGGCGGCGCGCTAAGGACAAACCATTTCCAACGCTGTGCCCTGTCCCGCGCTGCCGCGTTTGTTTGCAGCGGCCTTCCGGGAGCCAGGATGTAAGGAAGGTGAGCGGTGGGCAGTAGATGGTATCCTGATTCAAGTCCGCTCAGGAAGCGATTTCATCACGTCAAGATGGGAACAATAAGGGGCTCCTGGCCTTCTTAGTCGAGCGTGAGTCTCAGGGTCGTGAGTTTGAGCCCCACTTTGGTCTTAGGGATTACTTAAGAAAAAAAAGGAACCGATAACGATAATAACATTGTCAAGTTGTAATAAAAAGACCTTCTTTGTTTAACGTCCCCGTTTGAGCCTAAAATAAGAGAATGGGAAAAAACACAACTGCTTACATATAAGGGATCTTATTAGTAACTATTCTTATATCACAAACCCGCAAGCATTAAAAAATGAGTTCAGCCACTTCACTACAGGTAAGAAATAAGCTCAGAAAGTAGGTTGTTTGCTGGCAATCAAGGCTCTCAAATCCCCAGTTCTGAGGACTTAACCTGGGTGTTTGTTGTGTACCGACTTACGATTTCAAATCCATGTTTTGAAAGTTTGTTTTAGGCAAAGTTGTTTGCGGTTTCAATCTGTTTAGAATAACTTATTTTGTTGAAATTTTTTTGAAGTTGGATATTAAGACTTTTTTTAATGTTTAGTTTGAGAGAGATGGGGCGGGGGCAGAGAGAGAGATACAAGATCCTAGGTGGGCTCTGCACTTAGAGCAGAAAGCTGGATATGGGGCTTGAACTCATGAACCATGAGATCATGACCTGAGCTGAAGGCAGATGCTTAACTGACTGAGCCACCCAGGCGCCCCAGATATTAAGACTTTGGAGTGAGCAATGGCACCTGGAGTGGAGGGGACCCTTAGGTCATTGGCAGCACGGTGAGGGCATGATGGACTTTTAAACTCTGAACATAAAGAATTTGTGAGGGGGCGCCTGGGTGGCTTAGTTGGTTAAGCGTCCAACTTCGGGCTCAGGTCATGATCTCACGGTTTCTGAGTTCAAGGCCTGCAGCCGGGTTCCATGCTGACAGTGCAGAATCTGCTTGGGATTCTCTCTCTGCCTCTTTCTTGCTGCCCCTCCTCCACTTGAGTGCTCTCACTCTCTCTCCCTCTCAAAATAATAAACTTAAAAAAAAAAAAAAAAGAATCTGTGAGGACTTACCAGAGTGTGTGAACAACACTACCCTCTGTTCTCGGAAGAACTTGAGACACTTGCTTCTGCCGTGGCCAGGCTGGCTGCTCTTGGCTGGCAGTGGTATTAAAGCACACAGCAGTTTTAGGTAGATAAGGGACATCTGTTCCTGCCTTGGCAAGGCCACTCCTTGTAGGCAGTGTCACAAGCCATGTAATTGTCCCTGGAGTAGTAACCTTTAGAGCAGCCTACCTTGCAGTGCCTCGGCCTGCTTACTATGTGCTCCAATAGTGAGGGATCTAGGCAGGCAGCTGATACCCAGCTTTTAGTTGGAAGGACAGACTCTACCAAGAACTCATAAAAAGGTACACCTCAACTAAATATGGACTTTGTTTCTTTCATCTCCAGTTTGTCTGGAATAGTAGTGTAATTAATCTGTCACTGGTTTGGAGTGTGTTATTTCTTATTGACTCTTTGGAAGACATTATCCTGTATGCTACTGGCTTATGAAATATTATATATTATAACTAACAGTGAACCTGTGCTAAGTAAATTGTTGGCGAAGACAGTCCCAGTCTCTGAGCATGCCTCAAACAAAACAATATCTCTGGCCAGACGCCTGCCCCCAATCCCTACAGTAGAGTTTCGACAGCAGACTGCTCTGAAATGGGGTTGATTAAATTCCAAGGCTCTTAACATCTAATATGGACTTACTAACTACATCCTGACATAGGATGTGGTCTGGGCCACTTCCCCAGGCCTGAATTACTGTGCCGCCACCCAGAGTCAATAAGACAGTCTCTTGGTATCCTTCACGCTCTATCCCTGCACTCACTGAGGAAAGAAAAGATGGACACTGAGGCTCCTCTTGCTCACTCTGGCCCTTTCTCCAGGGCGGAAGCATCCACCATTCTCTTTTCCCTCCCGAGCAGTGTGGTTTTAGGGGGTATGAACCTGGCTGGCAAAAGGATAAAAAAGCTTTTCTTTTCAAAGCATCTGCCCTCACCTTCTCCCACCAGCCTAACCAAAGGATACTTGGAAAAGCTTTGACCTCTTTGCGTTTTAATTCGTATTCTTCAAATCTCCAAGGGCTGGAAGCGCAGGATGAGGTCGGGACTCTCATAGTTAAGAAAGTCTTGGGCCCAACTGGTCTCTCTGCTTTCGGTCTCTCCACATTGCTTACAGTGCCTTGGCTCGGCTATGGAGCATTGTTGTTTAATACAATTATGGTTATGGTTTATTATGTGTCACTGCATGCTGCAAACTATTTTTTATTTGTGTTTTAAAGTAAGCTGTACCCCCAGTGTGGGGCGCAAACTCACGTTTTTGTTTTTTGGGTTTTTTTTTGTTTTGTTTTGTTTTTGACATAGAGTCATTTTCTGGCTTCAGAACAATGTGTGATTAATTAACACCTTTATTTTTTATTTTTAAAAATTTTATTTATTTATTTATTCATTTATTTAAATTTACATCCAAGTTAGTTAGCATGTAGTGCAATAGTGATTTCAGGAGTAGATTCCAGTGATTCATCCCCTATGTATAACACCCAGTGCTCATCCCAGCAAGTGTCTTCCTTAATGCCCCTTACCCATTTTAGCCCATCCCCCTCCCCACAACCCCTTAGCAACCCTTAGTTTGTTCTCTATATTTAAGAGTCTCTTATGTTTTGTCCCCCTCGTTTTTATATTATTTTTGCTTCCCTTCCCTTATGTTCATCTATTTTGTATCTTAGATTCCTCATATGAGTGAAGTCACATGATATTTGTCTTTCTCTGACTAATTTCGCTTAACCTAATACCTGCTAGTTCTGTCCACATAGTTGCAAATGGCAAGATTTAATTCTTTTTGATTGCCGAGTAATATTCCATTGTATATATATACCACATCTTTATCCATTCATCTGTCGATGGACATTTGGGCTCTTTCCATACTTTGGCTATTGTCGATAGCTCTGCTATAAACATTGGGGTGCATGTGCCCATTTGAAACAGCACACCTGTATTCCTTGGATAAATACCTAATAGTGCAATTGCTGGGTGGTAGGGTAGTTCTATTTTTAATTTTTTTGAGGAACCTCCATACTGTTTTCCAGAGTGGCTGCACCAGTTTGCATTCCCATCGAACTCAAGGTTCTGAGATCAGGAGTCCCACACTCTACTGACAGAGCCAGCCAGGCACTCCTGCAAACTATTATCCCATCTAAGTCTCATAACAACCTTGTGAGAGAAGTACTTATCCCTATTTTATGGATAAAGGAATAGACTCAAAGGGCGCTTGGCCAAGAATCACACAGCTAATAAATAGTACTGCTTAGATTTGAGCCCAGGTTTGTCTGATTCTAGAAGTTGTGGATTTTTTTCACCCACCACCCCTGAAGGAAGGCTTTGATGGCTTCTCAGTGAATTCTGAAGCCCCTGCTACCTTGAGGACTGTTCTCAGCCCTCATCACCTATATTAGTTTTTTATTGATGCATAGCAATTTACCACAAACTAAGCAGCTTAAAACAATACCCATTTATTATTCCCCAGTTTCTGTAGGTCAGGAGTCCAGGCATGGCATGACTGGTGCTCTGCTCAGGGTCTCAAAAGACTGAAACCAAGATGTTAGTTAGGTCTGTGGTCTCATCTGGAGCTCAGAATCCTCTTCTGAGCTTGTTCAGGTGGTTAGCAGAATTCAATTCCTCACAGTTGTAGGACTGAGTGCCCCTGTTTTTTCTTGTTAACTGTTAGCATAGAACCACTCTCAGCTATGAGAGGCCACCCTCAGGGCCTTACTACATGGCCTCTCCATAGGCCCTCTCACAGTACCACTGCTTATATCTTCAAGCCAGCAGGAGAGGGTCTCTAACACTTTACTCTCTTTTAAAGACCTCCTCTGATTAGGTCAGGCACATCCAGAGTAACCTCTTCTTTTAAGTCAAAGTAAATGGATTAGTAGCCTCATCTTGGAAATGATACCCCATCAACATTCACAGATTCCGCCCCAATTATACAAGGCATATACATCGGGGGGAGAGGTAAGATTCTATTCAGCCTACCACATCACTTGACGGGGGCTGCTTGTCCCCAAGTTTGCCTCCAGCTATGTTCCCAGGCCCCCAGTCCATTCTGCTGCTTCTAGTGGGTGCTCCTTCCCCAAAAGGTTGAGGCCAGACATCCTGGCTCTTGCTCAAGCTATCAGAGTCTTTTGTCTCTTACTACCATCATCTGCCCTGAATCCTTTTCTGCCCCTCTGGAGAAGCAGCTGCTGGACTTCTGTTGCCTCAAGGGTGTCAGTCACCAGCCTGTCAGCTTCCTGCTGCAGCCCAGAGACTTCATCCTGGAAGAGCTGTGATAAGGCACTTCTGATGTGTGCAGAGAAGGGGGGATGAGGCGATTGAGGAGTTTGTGAGGATAGAGGCAGTGTTCCACCATGTGAATGTCTAGTAAAGGGAAGATCACAGTCCAGAAGAGCTCTTATTTTCTCTGATGGGAATGAAGCATGTACTGGAAAAAGAAATGAATGCTGCCTTTCAAGGCTGGAAGTCACCCTTGTGGCCATTAGTCTCACCGATTGCACATTGTTTCCATTTCCTTGGGTCCTTCTTGAGCACCTCCAGTGATGAGGATCTCACTACAAGGGGGCTGGGGATGAACAAGGGAAGGCACCTGAGACCGTGACATTCTTGCTGCTATTGAATGATAGCTCTGCCACATGCCCTTAGACAAGTTACTTCAACTTCTTGAACCATAGCTTCCTCATCTATAAAATGGGAATAATAATGGAACCTGCCTAATAGATTGGGAAGATTACATAAGATAATGCATGTGAAACACTGTCCTGGCTGGCACCCAGTAAGGGCTCAATAAATGGCAACTAGAAAAAGTATTTTCCTATTGTAAAATTATAGTTCTTTTCCCAGGGCAGGGCAGGTTGTGATACGGCTAACAAGGCATGGAGGTGATATGGACAAGTACACCACCGTGGTCACCTGAGAATCAGGGAGAAGGGGTAGCGGAAGGAAATAGCCTTCAAAGGTAATCCTGTGGGGCTGCCATTAGGAGGTTTTAATGGCAACTTTTCACAATGTAGTTACTTATTTCTATTAGTAATTTCCTAAAATATTACTTTAAAAATTTTTAGTGGTTATTTATTTTTGAGAGAGAGGGAGAGCACAAATCGGGGAGGGACAGAGAGAGAAAGGGAGACACAGGATCCAAAGCAGGCTCCAGGCTCTGAGCTGTCAGCCCAGAGCCCAACGTGGGGCTCAAACCCACAAACCACGAGATCATGACCTGAACCAAAGTCCAACGCTTAACTGACTGAGCCATCCAGGTGCCCCCTAAAATATTACTTTTATAATCAGATGTAATTTTTATTGAGATATAACTTATATACCATAAGACCCACCCCCCCTTATTTATTTATTTATTTATTTATTTATTTATTTATTTATTTATTTATTTATTTTGAGAGAGACAGAGAAAGCATGAGTGGGGAAGGGGCAGAGAGAGAGGGAGAGAGGGAGAATCCCAAACAGGCTCTGTGAAGTCAGTGCACGGAACCTGATGCAGGGCTTGAACTCACAAAAGTGTGAGTTCATGACCTGAGCTGAAATCAAGAGTTGGATGCTTACCCAACTGAGACACCCAGGCTCCCCAAGATCCACCCTTTTGAAGTGTGCAGTTCAGTTGTAGTTTATTCACTATGTTGTGTTATCACTGTCACTAATTCCAGAACATTTCCATTACCCCCAAAAGAATCTCTCTACCCAGTGGCACTCACCAACCCCATCCTAAGCAACTACTAATCTACCTTCTGTCTCTGTGGATTTGCCTATTCTGGACATGTCATATAATTAGAATCAGACGCTATGTGGGTTTTTTTGTGTCTAGGGTCTTTCACTTAGCACGATGTTTTCAAGGTTCATCCACGTTGTAACATGAATCAGTACCTCATTCCTCAGTATCGCAGAATTATACTCCATTAGGTGGACATACCACATTTTGTTTACCCATTCATCAGTTTATGGACATTTGAGTTGTTTCTACCTTTTGGCGATTATAAATAAGACTGCTGTGGATATTGTGTACAAACATTGTGATGTTTTTGTATGGACATATATTTTCAATTCTTTTGGGTATACATCTAGTAGTATGATATGGGTCATGTGGTAACTCTGTTTAACTTTTTGAAGAATTACCAAATTGTTCCAAAGTAGCCTGTACTACTTTGCATTCCCGCCAGCAACGTATGCAGGTTTCCAGTTTTTCTACATCCTTATAATTTATTTGTTTACAAAGAAAGATAAGTCTTTGTAGCTGTTTTAAATTTTTTTTTAATGTTTATTTTTGAGAGAGACAGAGACAGAATGCAAGTGGGTTGGGGCAGAGAGAGGGAGGCACAAAATCCACAGCAGGCTCCAGGCTCCAAGCTGTCAGCACAGAGCCCGACGTGGGGCTCGAACTCACGAGCTGTGAGATCATGACCTGAGCTGAAGTTGGATGCTCAACCGACTGAGCCACCCAGGCGCCCCAGTCTTTGTAGCTGTTTGAGCTGGGCCCCACACCCTCAGTTTCCTTTTGGGAAACAGGGCCTATGGCAGGGGAGCCCTGTGCTCTGAGTCCATTCATTACCTGCTCTTCAACAGGGATCTCCCTCCACCTCCCAGCTCCCTGAACCTGGTCTCTCTTTTCCAGAACCACCTCTAGGGGGCAGCTCACAACAGTTCTTCAACAGTTAAGTTTCTCTCCCCAGAAAAGGGTTCAAACTGTAGCTGAATGTGAAGGGAAAGAAACAGGATTTAATTTCGTGTCTCTCCTACCAGTGAGTGCTGTTCTCTACATTTTAGCTCAGGGAATAGTCAACCCTGATTAACCATCAAAAATCATATGAAGATCTTATTACAATGTCTATTTCCAGGTCCTTTGTAGGAGATTCTGACCCTGTTGGTTTGGAGTTCAGCCCAGGCATTCTGTATTTTTTTAACAATTTCCTTAGGTGATTCTGATGATGAACCATGGTTGGGAAGCAAGGTATTATATCCTTTATCCCACAGCAATCTGGCCCATTTTGCAGAGGAGAAAGCTGAGGCTCAGTGAAGAATTAAGTTGCCCAAAATCACAGTCAACTTGACTTTCTCCAAAGCCTATGGTATGTTCTATATGACACTAGGCATTACATTTGCTAGCACAGGCCTGCAGAATAGAGAGCCTCTCTCCACGCAGGACTGGGAATTCTGATAGCAAGGATCTTGGCAAACACCCTACATTCCTCTTCCCTGTTTCCACTGGATATGGTGAGAATACCTATTGTTTTTGATTCCTAAGTCTGCTGTAACAAACTACCACAGACAGGGTGACTTGAAACAACAGAAATTTATTCTCTCATAGTTCTGGAAGCTAGAAGTCCAAAATCAAGTTGTCGGCAGGACCATGCTCTCTCTGAAGGATCCGGGGAAGAATCTTCCATGCATTTTTCTTAGCTTCTATTGTTTGCGGGCAATCCTCAGCATTCCTTGGCTTGCAGCTGTGTAACTCCAATCTTTGACTACGTCTTCAGATGTTGTTTTTCTCTCTGCATGTCTGTCTCTTTTTATAAGGACACCAGTCATATTGGATTAAGGACCCATCCTACTTCAGTATGACCCCTTCTTACATATTAATTACATCTGTAAAGACCCATTTCCAAATAGTCACATTCGCAGGTACCAGGATTAGGGCTTCAAAATATCTTTTGGGGGGTGGCGGGGGAGACACACTTCAACCTACAATATCTATGATAATCAGCAGATGTCAAACAAAACCAGATATCCTTCGGATACTTGTATCCTTCAGATACTTGTGGCTGCCTCAACACGAGACAGAGCATCACCTCTCTGTGCTCTGCCTGGAATTGCCAGACCAGTCCTACTCGGCTGGCTAACCCCTCTGGTCCTTGGGGAACCAGCTGCATCAGCACCTGTGGGTGCATTAAGCACCCCTTCTCAGAGCTCCCACCTTTTCCCACTACCATTGCATTGTGTTATAACTTTCTTTTCTTTCTTCCACTAACTGGGACGTCCTCGAGGCAAGAATAATGTCTGATTTTACTGTGATTCTTTCCCTAGCCCCCTGCCCTAGCCCCACCCTGTGCCTAGACTGGGATCTGGTACAACAATAATGAAGTCCCTTAATGCCCAGCTGGAGGTCCACTGCCCATTGACCACATGCTCCGTCCTTGTATTATATACATTTATGTTCCCAAATGGATTTTGACTGTGTGACCTGACGATGTTGTGGATGTGAGACTTCACTGCCACCCCTAGCTCCAACTGCCCCAAGCCAGGGCCCAGGAAGCTCCTGGATAGAGGTCACTGTTGGAAAGATGGGGTCTTTCAGAGGAGCTTCTGCTCCCTCTGGTTCTGCCACAAGTCAGGGAGCCATCTCTGAAGTGCTCCTGTAGCCACTCCCTGCTTATTCCAGCACTTCTCAGGTTCCCACCTCAGTCTCAGGGGCGGGGGGGTGTATATGCATATCTGTCACCTTCCTTTGGAGCCTGCTCCTGGGTCAGCAGGGCCAGAGGATCAGTAAGGCGGGGATGGGGTGCTCATGGGTGCTGGGTTCCACTGGCACCCATAAGCACCTATCAAAAGCTTGGGAACTGAATGTGCTGGGGTGGAGTGGGGGTGCAGAAAAGAAAGTGTTTCATTACTTGCTTTCTGGTACGGGGGGCAGCTCAGCCCACCATCAGGGCAGGTTAATGCCCTAACGGTGGGGAAACAAGCCCCTCTCCCCATGCCACAGGATGAGTTTCTAGGCAGGAAAGGGACTTCGCTGATCCTTGCCATCAAAAAAAAGAAAGCCTCTGCAGCCTCCCCTACCGGACAAGCCTCTGCTTGCATAGTCTTGGTGACCTGGCAATCAGGACTTCAGATACTGGTTTTGGAAAGTTGGCCCTTTTCCAGAACCAAGACCAGTCTTCTGTAAGCTTCTACCATGCAGGGCCTCTTCCAAGTTTTATCATTTCCTTTAGAGGCACAAAGCCCAGGACCAGCCCAGGGCACCTAGTGCATTTTTTCCCAGCTTTCTTGGACCACCTATGAGAGGGTCAGACAAGTACACATAAACCCCTTGGCCTTTCCCAGGGACTCATCAAGAACAAGAAATTGGGGAGGGTAAACCGTGCCAGAGTCTAGATGACAGGCTCACTGATCCAAAGCTCAAGGAGAAATATAGGTGGGGGACAACTCCCTGAAGAGCCCCTCCTCTCAGCTGCAGAAACTCACCTCTTGTCACCGGAAGAATTTATTCAAGATTCTGCCAGCGAAGTGACTTACATTCTCCCCATCTCTTTTCCAGAGGTGGTGTTGAGTTGCACGTGGTAGCGTCTGTTTCTGAGATCCTGGAGCTCTGTGCCGCCCCCACCCTCACCTGCTGTACACAGCACCCCTCCCCCCACCCAACTATGAGTTGGGCAGAATGGCTTATGAGGCTGTTATCTCTCAACAGACAGCTGTGCAGGGCTGGAGGCAGCAGCTTATCAGGGAGCCTGCAGTGATTCACAGCCCAAGTTCCAGCTTCTCTGCTGAATAGTAATTTCCAGCAGTGGATTTGTGCTCATTCTTTCTCCTCACCCTCACTCCTCCCCCTCTCCCAAGGGTGTGCTGTCCTTTCTGAGAGAGAGAGAGCAGTGAAGGGGAGATCCTACCGATGGCGATGAGGGGTTTTGTGCCAGCTTTCTGGATAAGGCTGTCAATTGGCAAGAGGCTGCGGGTTTAGGGAACCCAGTGGGGTATGCTTCCCTTGGCAGTGACCCTCAGGAGAGTTCATTGGTGCTTGCCTTCCTTCCCTTCTCAGAAAAGCAATGTGGTAATGCACCAACCCTCAGAGGTAATGCATCAAGGGACAAAGGCCCCCTTCTGGCCACAAGCCCCTGAGGCTAGAGCCAGCCTGGGAAGGCTGGGAGAGGGAGAAGACAGAAACTGGACAATGTACCTCTTGCTCCATTTTGAGGCGATCCAGTCTCTGTGCCTGACCCTGAAGACTCCAAAGGCCAAGGACTCCAGGCTGGTGGGGACTGAGACACAAGGGAGCAGGCCAAAACAGCCTCCACCTAGGTTAAGTGATAAGGAAAAAACCTGGGGCCAGAGCCATTTTTTGTTTTTGTTTTATTGGAAGCAGGACTCCAGCTGTGAGATTCAGGGAGTAGGCGTAGACTTCTGTGCTGGGTCTTTCCCTCTGGGCCAGTGGGGAAGGGGGGGGGTGCGGTATTAAAAGAGCTAGAGTCCATCCATGGAGGCACTCCTGCAGTATGATCTCAGGATGCTCCTTAAGAGCAGGGTAAGGAACACTAGAAGGGAGTGGTGTCCCAGGGGACGTGCAGAATACACTCCCCCCCAACTCAGACTCCCCTGCCCTCCAGCAGTTGCCTTCTCACGCTTGGCCCTTAGCCACCAATGAAGATGTTTCCAAGAGCTTTCCCGGGCTTCCACACTCCAGCCCCCCGCATGAATACTGGATGTCTTTAACCCTTGGGGGTCTTGAGCAAGGCTCAAGAGTCCCACTGCCCACCACTACCCACCTTCGCCCCCCCTCCAAGAAGGTCCTAGTATGGCTCAGAAAAGCTGAAGGTGGGAGTTCTGCGTCTTCAGGCAACACAAGTAGAGAAGCAACCACCCACGAAGCTTCCCTAGGGTCCCTCTCTTGTTGCCTTGTGCTCCACGCTGACAGTCTGAGGAGCTGTGTCCAGAGCACCGAGGCGTAAAAGGCTGGAGATATGTCTCAAGGTCGAGGCGCTGCGGGTGAGACCCAGCCGGTGTAGGTGGTCCAGACCCACGAGTTCTCAGGCCGTCTGGTCCTCTTCCGTAGCACTTGGCTCAGGTTGTGACCGCTTCGCAGAGCCTTCTCCAGCTGCGGGTTCCCCTAGGCTCCTCTTGGACGTCGGTGCAGTTGGCTGGGACGAGGGTGCAGGATGGGAGTTCGGGGGCTGATAGCCGGGTTGGCAGGGATCCAGTGCATCCTTGGAAAGTAGGATGGAGAGGCTGGGCACGTTCTTAAGTACACTGAGACTGGCGGCCGGCTCACCAGGCTCCTGACCCGGTGTGGGCCCCGGCGGGAGGCTCTGCCACACCTCGCGCACGCTCCGGTAGCGCAGCCGCGTGACCTGATGCAGGCCCGCCAGGCGGCGCTTGAGAATCTCTGCGCACGTGACGGTCTTGGTGGTGGCCCGACCGCAGCCGCTGAAGACGATGGCGCGTGTGGCTGGCTGCGCCATGCTGGCGGTGGCGAAAGCCAGCAGGTTCCGGATCTTGCTGCCCTCTTTGACCCGCATGTGCACGGCTCCCGGCGCCAGGTCCGCGAAAGGGCCGGGGCCCGCGCCGCCCCCCTCGGCCCCGCCCCCCACCGGCGCCTCCTCCGAGCGCACCTTACGGAAGTTCTCCATGCGCCGTCGTTGCCCGGACCGCGGGGACGCGGGCTTCGCCATGGGGCCGCCTCAGCCCCGGGGCTGCATGGCCGCCGGTCGCGCCCGGCAAGGGCCGGCAGGGGTAAGGGTGCGGGAGCGGCGTGGACGCTGTTGGGCGGGGTGGGACGGCGCGATCCTCGCCTCCGACTTCTCTCCAGTGGGTGCTGCTCTACGCCGCGCTCTAGGCGCGCGGTGCTCCGCGCCTTTAGCTGAGGCCCCGCCTGGGAGCCTGGAAGCCCCCGCCCCTGCCGCCAGGCCCCGCCTCTAACTCGGCTCGGCCCGCCCGCGTCCTAGCCTCTCCCGCCTCCAGGATCCAGTCGAGTCCAGACACTGGGGCGTGGGAGCGGTGCGCACCGGTAGGTGTAATGGCAGCGCCAGGGGGTGACTTGCCAGAGGAAGTTCCCCCATAATCGCCAGTGCCCTCCCTAAGCCAACCCTCATTAACGGACAACCTAAATAAAAACTGCGTTTGCGATGCAAAAGCCGCTTCAAGCCGGTCCCTGAGCCCTTGCGCGTTCCAACTGAAGGCCGCCCCTTGTCCCCTCTCAAGGAGGGATTTCCGAGAGGCCTGCTGGGCCTCTTCCCCGCTCCCCCCCCAACTCCTTCCCTCCCGCGCCGGAGCCGCTCTTTTCGCCTCAAGGACAGCCTGTGCACGGTCAGCAGAGTGCGGAGGCGCTGGCTGCCGCTGCGCCCCGTGCCGCCCTCGGACGACTACGTCGCGGCGTGGTACTCTCAGTGCGGCCAGAGAATGGGGTCTCAGCTCGCCGCGCCTGACCGGAGCTGGAGGCTCCCGGACCCCAGTACACTCCTGGGCCGAGAGGGTGAGGCTCCAGGCCAGGCTGACCCTGAGGCGAATGGGTAGAGAACAAGGAGAGACCTTATCAAGAGGAGTTAAGCTCCCTCCACCCACGCAACGTCTACTATTAAAGCTGCAGGTTTTAGGGTAAAACAGGCACTGTTCCTGGTAATGTGGAACCCCCTTCTTCCCAGGTGGTACTCGTTGTTAGTCAGCCTGAGACCCAGTGGGGTCCTTTGTCAAAAAGGAGGCTGGATGAAGGCGGGTTTTGAGAGGGAGAAGAAAGGTGGGAAGTTGAAGCCTCGGGGGCGTTATGAAACTACTGGGTGCCCTTCTCCGGGAACTCCACAGGACCGGGAGGGTGGCCCGACCTCCTACCTGGAGAGGTGGACAGTGAGAGGTGAGGCTGGGATTGAAGGACTGCTGATGGGAGGGGAGTTAAAAGGAGCTGGACCCTCCCTAGAAGTGCCCTAGGGCCTTGCCCTTCACCCTTACACCCCCTCGCTCACGCGCACAGTCAGATAAAGCGGTGCAGACCTGATCCGGGTAGGGGGTACTACCGCCGGGCGTGGCGGGGAGGTTCCCGGAGAGCTGCGGCGGGCGGGAAACCTCAAAGTGAGGGCGGCTTGACGGTGCCTGGGGGGAGCTGGGTCCCATTCTTGAGACGGAGCTGCCAGGGTCTCCTTCTCCCTTCTCACAGCTGTTCTCATCTCCTCGTCATCTTGTATGTCCTAGCTCTCGGCCCTGCTGTTCAGAACCCGGCTGACCCCATTTTCGCCCCTTAGAGGAGTGGCTGGAGCTAGTGGACCTTTGCGCCCCAACGTATGAGTGACCGACTCTGGCCTGGATCTCCTGATTGCACGCTGGGCTCAGGAGCTCTCGGGGTCGCCTTCCACTTGGAACCGGGACTTCAGCTGTGCCCCAGCTCCCGCGAGCCCCACGGAGAACGGGCACGGCAGCCTCGATAGAACACAAAGACTGCAGCGCGTGGCGGGGCGCAGGGAACCTCAGGCAGCAATTTCGGCTAGGCCTGGAAGAAAGTCCTGGAACGGGTGAAATCTGCGTTAGAACGGGCTGGTTAGGGAAGAAGCGAGCATTCCTTGCGCAGGAGTATGCAAGCCTAGGCTGAACTTTCACTTGGAGGGGATACAGGCAGGGTCTGCAATTTAGAGGAAGGGGCCTGGGAGTTCCGGGTTTGCGTCGGGTTAGCCCGCGGCTGTTCTGCGTCCGCTTGGGTTGGCCCTCGAAAGCACCCTTCTCCCCCTTCTACTACTGCCAGCTGTAAAACACTCGGATTCACTTCGCTCCCCAGCGAAGGGAGAGCGCCAAACAGGCCCGCATTCCCTCCGGGGCCCCTCCCCTTCCCCGCTTCCTCTGCAGCACTTAAAATGTAAATGTACATCGTGATTAGCCGCCGGGTCGCTAATTACCGCTGAAGCCATTCATTACCCTGTCAGCGCGCGTCCTAGCCTGCCGGCTGTGCGCTCCTGCTGGGCGACAGGGTGGCTGGGCTGGAGGGGTGGAAGTGGGAGGGGTCAGGCGTGGGGGAACTGTGAGTAAGGGTGAGGGAGATTGGCCGGGAAGAAGCGGGGGCGAGAGAGGGGTCAATGGGGGTGTAAAAAACGGGCGGTGAGGTACCCGCGCGAGGCTGGAAGAGGGGAGAAATGCTCGGGCAGCTAGGGAGGGGGACGGAGGGGAGGTGGCGAGGATACGAGGGAGGGGGCGATGTGAGAGAGCAAACGGGGACGAGGAGCCGGACGAAGGCAGAACACGTGGGGAGGCGGCCAGGAACCCCGGAGAAGGGGCGAACGCGGTTGGTAGAGGAGTAGAGGGCTGAACTCTGGGAAGGTGAGCAAATATCTGTGCGTTTCTGTGGCGCATACCCCGCGAGGGTTAGAAACGGAAAGACGGTCAAGGCTTTCAGTTAAAAGAGCTGGGTAGGACCATAAGTATTTTTTTTTTTTTTTTTAAGCGCGCGGCGGAGGGGTGGGGGGGATCTATTTCCATATGTGTTTGTAGATGTAAATGTATTTTTAAAATATCTTTAAGAAAAGAGCATACTGCATCTGTTGCCTCTGAGGCAGCATCCAGATTTTGTGAGCCTCTTTAAGAAAAGCACTGCTAAATATGAATACAGAATTAAGCAGAGCCTTGGAACAGCCTGTGTAAACGAGGTACTGACCTTGGAGTCTGAGCTTCGTTTAGCTTCTTTTTGCCTCTATGTGACCTTGGGCAATTTACTTAACTCCTATGCCTTGGTTTTCTCAACTGTGAAATGGGGCTAACATAGGAACCTGCCTCATAAACTGGTTGGGAGACACATAGCATCTTAGAAACTTAGCTGGTAAATTCTTGGGAAATGTTGGCTAATATTTTTCATATATTATTTGAGATTAAGATAAATTAAAATTTTTAAAGGTGGGGAGAAAGCTGCTGAAAGGAAGGGAAAATGGGCAAAGCCTTGGTAAGAGCAGTTTTCCTAATATGTTAGGGCCTAGTTAGTGGCACCGTAGACTCCTTTCATCCTTAGAGGACCTGATGGGGTGGTTAGGCTGGAGCCCCTGCTCTGTAAAAGGGCCTTTCCAGCTGTACATCCTGCCTCTGGACAAGTCTTCTCACCCCAAGACTGGGAGAAACCCCCAGGCTCAGGACAGGTCTCCTCCTCTTCTGTCTCCAAAAGCAGGAAGAGAATGGGGAGCTCCTAAAGCTGCTGGTCCTAGTCCCAGCCTCTGTGGGCAAGGACTTGGGAACATGCAAAGGGGTCAGGAACTGGAAGATTAGAAGGGGGCCAGAGGGAGCTCAGATTTATCAGGTGCCTACCAAACATCCAGCATTGGGCCAGGTATTCTCACAGATCTATTCCCTGATTCCGTCTTTGTAATCTTCCTTTTCATCATTGTTTGACAGATAAGGAAACTGAGGCACAGAGAGGTTAAGTAACTTTGCCCAATGCACCGCAGCTAAAAACCAGCAGCCACAGGTATTTGAATGCCTCACCTGAGTGTAAGAGGAAAGGAAACTTAAATGATTTGAGCCGCTTGGGAAAGGTATGAGTTGGTTTTGGGGAAAGTGGGGGTTCCTACAGTGAGGAAGATATATTGGTTATCTATTGCTGCATAAAAAATTACCCCCCAAACTCAGCAGGTTGAAACAAAAACATTCACATCTTACACAGTTATTGAGAGCTAGAGATCCAAGGGCAGCTTGTGGGGGGGGGTGGTTCTAGCTCAGGACCTTTCCTGAGATTGCAACCAAGATGTTGGCTAGGTCTGGCAGATCTGCTCCCCTGCTTACTCACATGTTGATTAGAGGTCTCAGTTCCTTATCACATTGGATGTCTCCATAGATGTGCTCATTACATATCAGTGGGCTTCCCCCAGAGCAAGTGATCAGAGAGAGAGGGAATGAGCAGGAAGCCAGGGTGCCTTTTGTAGCCCAGCTTCCTCTGAAGAGAAATTAGGTTTTACTTCTTGAAGGGAGCAGTGTCAAAAAATCTGTAGATACTTCAAAGCCACAGCAGAAAGGGGGTGTTTGGGAGGCAAATTTAGGAGGAGGGGCAATCAGGAATCAATATATTGAAGCAAATATGTGGCAAGACCTTAAATCAGGAAAGCCGGATTTATTTCCTGGCATACAGAGAGCACTTAATAAATTTTGCTAAATGGGTGCATGCATGACAACTTTTCTAAGATCGTTTTCAAGACTTTGGTCATGAGCACAAGAGCAGCCGCCACTTTAGAGGGCTCTCCTGAAGGATGCATGGGATTATAGCTATCAGAGCTCTTTGCAAATTTAACGTGGCTAGGCAAAGAAGCCTGGAGGGGAACTTGGCCTGAGAGAGAGCTCGAGGGCTCTGCCTTGGAGGAGTCCCTGCCCAGGCTGGGTTCCTCTTCTCTAAAATGAGTCTCAAGCCCTAGGGCAATGCTCTAATTCCAGCTTCCCATCTCTGTCTCCCCACCCCCAGCCCAGCTTCCTTAAAATGTCTCATCTCTAGTTATTGCTTTTGCCCTTGGGCCAGCCACAACAGCCTAGGAGTTCCAACAACAGCCAAGCCTCTGCCTTCAGGCTGCTCCTTCTGTGCTGGCTCTGGCCCTACAGACGGAGAATAGGAGTTTGTGGTTCAGACCCAGTGAACATCAACCTTGCATGAAATTCAGTTGCTTTCCTAGCATCAGGCCAAGATACCTGAGTCCCAAGAGGAAGACGAGGAGAGGGGATATGTGGGGCCTAGAATAAGTGAGGAGATAGGAGTGTAGGAGGGGGAAGGAGAAGCAAAAAACCAACAGAGCTGTTTCCCCATCTTCCCAAAAGTTGGATGCTGCCACTACCCCCCCCCCCCCCACCCGCTCCCAGCATCTTCCTTCCAGACTCCAGAGGCAAGTGTAGTATAAAGCCACTCACCTGGGCAAAGTTAAGAGTTCCCAGGAGAGTGAGTGCTGGTCCTAAAAGACTTCCCAAGAGCCTGCAGTGATCCCTGAAATCCCCATTATTGCTTACACCTTTGGAGCAGCTTTACCCTCAGAAGAGAAGATTATACTTCTAAGGGGGGAATTGACCCTAAACCAAAGAAACAGGATGCTTGAGAACCTTGGGGGTAGGAGGAAGGTAGAGAGCTGATAAGGTGAGGGAACAGTTACCAATAACAGCTGACATTTACTTAGCACTTAACGGCGTGCCCGACACCGTACTCTGCACTTACCACATACTAACTCGTTTCATACAAGCAGCACTACGCAGTAGCCGCTACCCATGTCATAAGTAAGGTAGAACCAGATCCAGAGTCAGACAGCCTGGCTCCAGAATCTGTCCTTGACCAGGGCACTTGACCCCCTGCAGGAGGAAGGGCAGCAGGGCTGAAAGCCATCAGCTTTAGGCATCCTAGTTATCCATAACGAAGTTCCTGGAACCCCCCGGGCACGGTTCTGCTCTGCCAGCGCTTGCCTGGGATGGGGGCACCAAGGCTGCTCTTCCTCCTCCAACCTGGAGGTTCTTAGTTTATGCCTTACTAGAATTAAAACTGTCCTTCAGGGGGGCGCCTGGGTGGCGCAGTCGGTTAAGCGTCTGACTTCAGCCAGGTCACGATCTCACGGTCCGTGAGTTCGAGCCCTGGGTCGGGCTCTGGGCTGATGGCTCAGAGCCTGGAGCCTGTTTCCGATTCTGTGTCTCCCTCTCTCTCTGCCCCTCCCCCATTCATGCTCTGTCTCTCTCTGTCCCAAAAATAAATAAACGTTGAAAAAAAATTTAAAAAAAAAAAAAAACAAAAAACAAAAAAACTGTCCTTCAGGGATACACTTCAGGGGTGTGAATTTTTCTACAAATTGCAAAATGCTTGCTCATCTGACACACAGATGCAGCTAGTGCAGCGGTTCAGGGCATAGACTCTGGAGCCCATTCCCTGGGTTTGAATCCCCAGCTCTGCCACTTGCTAGCTGTGCCCTTGGTCAAGTTTGGAACCTCCCTGTGCCTCAGTTTCCTTCCCTGTTAAATGGAAATGGCGATGTTGGTGGTAGTAGTACTTACCTCCTGGAACTGTCGGGTTATCCTCCCAATACTACCATGAGATCATCACTCCTGCTTTTCAGAGACAGGCTAAGTCCCTTGCCCAAACACTCAGCTACTGAGCAATAAAGCTTGTAGGCAAACAGAAGGTGTGATAAAAAAAAAAAAAAAAAAAAAAGAGAGAGAGAGAGAGAGAGAGGCAGAACAAAATGGTAGCCTCCAGGGGCAGCCAGGACTGTTGGGCCCCAGCTGTTGACAGGCAGGAATTCAGGCCCAGTGGTTTTATTTGGCTTGTGTGTGATTTAACGCTTTGGCTTCATTTCAGTGGGGAGTGACTGCATCAGCTTTTTTGCATGCTACATATAGAGAGCACTTCTCCCATCATATCCTGTTGGAGTCAGGCTTATGAAAAACGATGCCATTTTGTTGCTGTAGAGACATCTAGGGTCTGGAGCGCTGGGAAGGAGCCAGGAAACAGTTCTCTCTTCCCTGGGTCACCTCTCTTCCTGGCAATTGCCCCCTTCCTCTCCGTGGTGGTGAGAATAGAAACAGCTCTTTCTACATGACACCCTGTCACCCCATTCCCCTGTCCTACCAGCCTAGAACAGAGCCCCCAAATCAAGCTGGATGAATTGGGGCTCCTTCCAGTTCAGGGAGCTACCTGGTCAAGTCCCTTGATGGCCGTGAGGGTTCCCTGTTCTTACCAGGTAATTAATTTTGTCTTTCCTTCTCTTGAGCAGAAGATGAAGTTAACCAAGTGTGCCTGCTGTCTATTGTTCTGAAGTAAGTCACAAGGTGCCCTGTACATACTGTCCCGGAAGATTAATTGTATATATTTCAACAAGGGAAAGAGCATATTTTGTTTGCAGAATTTCTGGAAGAACTCTCTCTGCCTAGAAATAATGTGTATTTGCTGATTAATGACCTTCCTGGTGAACCTGCCTCAGAAAAGGTAATAGAGTTAGGAGTGGATGTCACTAGCCCCTGTCATTTCTGCCCTCCAGGAGAAGTCATGAGGACAGGCAGATCTCTGAAGCACTTTTTTTTTTTTTTTTAATTTTTTAAATGTTTATTTATTTTTGAGAGAGAGAGACAGAGCACATGCTGGGGAATGATAGAGGGAGACACAGAATCTGAAGTAGGCTTCAGACTCTGAGCTGTCAGCACAGAGCCTGACGTGGGGCTCAAACTCATGGACCGTGAGATCATGACCTGAACCAAAGTCTTGGATGCTTAAGTGACTGAGCCACACAGGTGCCCCTGAATTACTTGTCTTTTGTGCCCACATATCTTCACTGTGGGTTGGGGGTACACACTTTCTGCCCTGAAGTCCAAGTGTTTTCAAAAAAACAAGTTGAGGGGCACCTGGGTGGCTCACGCGGTTAAGCGTTTGACTTTGGCTTAGGTCTGATCTCACCCGTTCGTGAGTTCAAGCTGCGTGTCTGACCCTCCCCCACTCCCACTCTGTCTCTCTCTCTCAAAAATAAACATAAAAAAATAAAAAAACAAGGTAAAAAATTTCATGTTTTTGCGTTACAGTTTCATGTCCCAAAATGTTATCAACCTGTTTCAGCTCCCTATTTCTGGGTAACAAATCACCTTAAAACTTCATGGCTAAAAATAATAATTTATTATTTCTTTTAGTTTGCTTTAATTATTATTATTATTTTTTTTTAGAGAGGGAGAGAGAGAACAAATGTTTTTTTTAATTTATTTTAATGTTTATTTATTTTTGAGAGAGACAGAGTGTGAGTGGGAGAGGGGCAGAGAGAGAGACACAGAATCCGAAGCAGGCTCCAGGCTCCAGGCTCCAGGCTGCCAGCACAGAGCCCGATGTGGGGCTCAAACTCACGGACCTGAGCCAAAGTCAGACGCCCAACAAACTGAGCCACCCAGGCACCCCTAGAGAGAACAAATCTTAAGCAGGCTCCATGCTCAGGGCAGAGCCCAACACAGGAGGGTCCGTCCTTGGGATCATGACCCTAGCTGAAACCAAGAGTCCCACGCTTGGGGCTCCCGAGTGGCTCAGTCAGTTGAGTGTCCGACTATCTCTTTTTTTTCATTTGAGATAATTTATTTTTTAACAATTTAAATGGTTTTATTGTGCCTTTTTGATGCTAAGGATACATAAGATGAAAAAGACATAGTTTTTCATCTTATGTGTGAATGGTTTAAACTGCAGTGAGAGAGATGATTTTTTTTTAATTTTATAATTTTTTTTTTTTTAATTTACACCCAAGTTAGCATATAGTGCAACAGTGATTTCAGGAGTAGATTCCTTAATGCCCCTTCCCCATTTAACCCATTCCCCCTCCCACAACCCCTCCAGTAACCCTCTGTTTGTTCTCCATATTTAAGAGTCTCTTATGTTTTTGTCCCCCTCCCTGTTTTTATATTATTTTTGCTTCCCTTCTCTTATGTTCATCTGTTCTGTGTCTTAAAGTGCTCGTATGAGTGAAGTCATATGACATTTGTCTTTCTCTGACTAATTTCGTTTAGCATAATACCCTCCAGTTCCATCCATGTAGTTGCAAATGGCAAGATTTCATTCTTTTTGATTGCCGAGTAATACTCCATTGTATATATATGCCACATCTTCTTTATCCATTCATCTATCGATGGACATTTGAGCCCTTTCATACTTTGGCCATTGTTGATAGTGCTGCTATAAACATTGCCTCTTCGAAACAGCACACCTGTATCCCTTGGATAAATACCTAGTAGTGCAATTGCTAGGTTGTAGGGTAGTTCTTGTTTTAATTTTTTGAGGAACCTCCATACTGTTTTGAAGAGTGGCTGCACCAGTTTGCATTCCCACCAGCAGTGCAAAAGAGATCCTTTTTCTCTGCATCCTCACCAACATCTGTTGTTGCCTGAGTATTTAATGTTGAGTGTCCGACTCTTGATCTCATGGTTCTTATGGTTCATGAGATCGAGCCCCACGTCGAGCTCTATGCTAAAATCATGGAGCCTGCTTGAGATTGTCTCTCTCCCTCTCTCTCTCCCCCTCCTCCACTCATGCACACACTTTCCTGCTCTCTTTCGCTCTCTCTCTCTCAAAATAAATAAATAGGCATTAAAAAAAAAAAAAAAGCTCAACCAACTGAGCCACCCAGGTGCTCCATTATTTTTAATGCTTCTGTAGTTTGGACTCTGCTGAGCATTTCTTCTGTACCACATCCTGGGGTCATTCACTCCTTTGTGTTCAACAGGGAACTTGACTGGGGCTAAAATACTCAGTGTGGCTTCCCTCACATGTCTGGTGCCTAAGCTGGACTGGTTGGAATGGCTGGGGTGCTGGCTGAAATTCTCTCCATATTGTCCCAAGTGTATTTCTTTAGTGGCTTGATCCCCAAAAGATGAAAATGGGGGCTGCATTGCCTCCCTGGCCTCGACCTCAAAGTCACACAGTATTACTTTCCCTGCATTCTGTTAGTCAAATCAAGATAAATGTCCAGCCTGGATTCTAGCAGTAGGGAAATAAACTGCACCTCTCAGTGGAAGGCCTGACCTGTAGTACAGGCAGGGGAGATGGCAGCCATTCTGTGGACAGTCTACCACATCAACTAACTCATGCTTTAAAACAAGACCTCATGCAGGTCTGTGTGGCCCACAGTTGCAATTTCTACTTGAAACTTTTAAGGAATTCACCTGGAAGTTCTTCATGACCAAGAGCTTTTTTTTTTTTTTTTTTTAATTAAAAAAAATTTTTTTAATGTTTATTTTTGAGACAGAGAGACAGAGTTTGAGTGGGGGAGGGTCAGAGAGAGAGAGACAGAATCCGAAGCAGGCTCCAGGCTCTGAGCTGTCAGCACAGAGCCCAAGGTGGGGCTCAAACTGTGAGTTCATGACCTGAGTCGCAGTCGGACACTGAACCGACTGAGCCACCCAGGCTCCCCATGACCAAGAGCTTTTTTTTTTTTAATTTTTTTTTTTTTAATGTTTATTTATTTTTGACAGAGACAGAGACAGAATGTGAGTGGGTTAGGGGCAGAGAGAGAGGGAGACACAGAAGCAGAAGCAGGCTCCAGACTCTGAGCTGTCAGCACAGAGCCCGAAGCGGGGCTCGAACTCACGAGCTGTGAGATCATGACCTGAGCCAAAGTTGGACGCTCAACCGACTGAGCCACCCAGGTGCCCCAACCAAGAGCTTTTTAATGGCTAGAAGAAGGGGTGAGAATAGCCTGGGAAGGAGACCCTTAGTTTTCTCTTGTGTTTATGTGGCCTGTGTTCATTGGAGGAGAAGAATGTCAGGAACTAGGCACTGCCCATGCCAGACAATTACTACTTCTTATTACCCTGCTTTGGGACTGCTTCCATTTATTAGCCTGAATCCCAGAGCTGCCCAGTCATAACCTGGTGGGAAGAAGGCCAAGTGATCGCTGACATCTTTTCTAATACCTTAGTGGGCTTACCACCTTTGACTTTAGCCTGCTAAATCATTGCAGGATTAAAAGAAAATTTTTTTGGGGGGCGCCTGGGTGGCGCAGTTGGTTAAGCGTCCGACTTCAGCCAGGTCACGATCTCGCGGTCTGTGAGTTCGAGCCCCGCATCAGGCTCTGGGCTGATGGCTCGGAGCCTGGAGCCTGTTTCCGATTCTGTGTCTCCCTCTCTCTCTGCCCCTCCCCTGTTCATGCTCTGTCTCTCTCTGTCCCAAAAATAAATAAAAAACGTTGAAAAAAAAAATTTAAAAAAAATTTATTTTTGCACGTGCACGAGAGAGAATGTGAATAGGGGAGGGTCAGAGAGAGAGGGAGACAGAATCTGAAGCAGGCTCCAGGCTCTGTGCTGTCAGCACAGAGACCAATGTGGGACTCAGACTCATGAACCGTGAGGTCATGACCTCAGCTGAATTGAGACACTCAATGGACTGAGCCATCCAGGCGCCCTAATCATTGCAGGATTTTAATCAGGCCTATATTGATTATATTAGTAATTTGGAAAGGTCACACAGAATGCCAAGAGCCCTCTGTTCTAGTTATCAGTTGCTGAATAACAATTATCCAGAATTCAGTTGTGTAAAACAATCATTTGTTATGCTTAGGAATTTAGACAGGGCATAGTGAGGATGCCCTGTCTTTTCCATGATGTCTGGGGCTTCAGCTGGAGGACTTGAAGGCTGGGGACTGAAATAATCTGAAAGTTTGTTCACTGGCTTGTCTATTGGTTCTTGCTGGCTGTCAGCTGAAAGCCTCAGATCTCCGTGGGTCTCTCCATGTGGTCTTTCTGCTTGGATTAGTTTGGGCTTCCTCACAGCATGGTGATCAGATTCCAGGGTGAGATGCAATGACAGAGACAACCAGGCATAAACCATACTGTGTTTTACGACCTAGCCCTGGGTGTCACACAGTGTCACTTCTGCCACATTCTGTTTATCAAGGAAATCACTAAGGCCTGCCTAAGTTCAAGGGGAAAGGAAGTAGACTTTATTTCCTGATTGGGAACGGCAATGTTCTGGGAGAGTATGTGGGGCTAGAAATATTTCTGTGGGCGTTTTTGGAGAATGTAAACTGCTGTGGCCTCAAAAAGGAACACGAATGATAGTGAAACTCTCATTACCCTTTTGAAATATACCCAGAATCTGAACACTCATCCCTTCTCTGACCTCCTCTCCTACTCCCCCCTCACTCATTCCACTCAAACATCACCAGCTTCTTTGCTTTTCCTCAAACACGATGAACATACTTCTGCATCAGGGCTGTTGCAGTTGTTGCCCCTTCTGCCTGGAAGGTTCACTCCCTGACTCTCTCCCTCATATCCTTCAGGCTCTGCTCAAATATCACCCTCTCCAAGAGGCCTCCCTGACCACCCTAAAATAACATTCCTCGTCCTTCAATCTCTGTTCTCTTCTCTGGTTTTATTTATTTATTTTTGTCATGGCATTTGTTATCACCTGACATAACTATATTTGTTTATTGCCTTCTTTTCCCACTAGAATGTAGGCTCCACGAGGGCAGGGACTTTCTTCGGTCCCCAGCTGCATCTCTGGCACTCAAGAACAGTGTCTGATACTCAGTGCACAGTAGTTGTTGAATGAATGAGTGATGGGCTTCTCTGGATGTGAAGAGTCAGCATTCCACCCCCAGGACATGGTCTAGAGCAATGAGTGGTTCTCAAAGTGTGATCCAGGGGAAGCCTGAGGACTTTTTCTTGGTGGGGGGAGACCATGAAGTCAAAACTATTTTTATAACAATGCTAAGACATTATTTGCCTTTTTCATTCTTATTATTTCATGAGTGTACAATGGAATTTTCCAAAGGTTGCATGAGGTGTGATACTGCAACAGATTTTTTTTAGCTGTTCTTTTTTTAAAAATAGCATTTTTTAATGTGTATTAATTTTTGAGAGAGAGAGAATGAGCGAGGTAGGGGCAGGGAGAGAGGAGGACAGAGGATCTAAAGTGAGCTCCGTGCCAACAGCAGAGAGCCTGACGTAGGGCTCAAACTCAACAAGCTGAGATCATGATCTGAGCCAAAGTTGGACGCTTAACCGAGTGAGCCACTCAGGCGCCTCTTTTTTATTAAGTTTATTTGTTTATTTTGAGAGAGCATGCACACATGTATGCGTGTGTGGGGGAGGGACAGAGAGAGAATCAGAGAGAGAATCCCAAGTAGGCTCTGCTGTCTCACAGAGGCTGAGTCAGAACTCCCATCTCACAAACTGTGAGATCATAGCCTGAGCTGAGACCAAGAGTTGGTCGCTTAACCAACCGAGGCACCCAAATGCCCCTATTGTAACAGATTAAATGCAGAAGCAGATATGGGACTTCAACTGTTTCGTATTCATGCAGACATTAAAGAGATCTGCAAAACTGTAAAACAGTGCCACACTTCTCACTACTTTTTTTGTGTGTTTGTTTTGGAAAATAGAATTCTTTTAAATAAATATATATTTTTATGTTATCATGTGATGAGTTTATTGTTATTTTAAATGACTTTATGAAGAAACATTTTTTAGATTCCCAATTTTAATTTATAATACAGCAAATCTCGGTAAATCATGCTTACAAAGTGCTATGGTGTTAGGAATAATTTTTAAAAATGTAAAACAGGGGCACCTGGGTGGCTCAGTTGGTTAAGCATCTGACATCAGCTCAGGTCATGATCTCGTGGTCTGAGTTCGAGCCCGTGTTGGGCTGTCAGCACAAAGCCCACTTCAGATCCTGTGTCTCCCTCACTCTGTCCCACCCCCACTTGCGTTCTCCCTCTCTGTCTCTCAAAAATAAATTAAAATATATATATATTAACAAATTTAATTGTATTAGCTTACAATTAAGTGTAATGGATTAAAAGAAAAGTAATATTCAACTCATTCAGAACTCATCACTTTCTAATAACTTTATGACATTTTACTATTCATGCTCTTGAATTAATTTATGCTTCTCATATTTGTGTGATGGAAATACTATAGGAAGGTGCATTATGGTGTATCTTTGCCCAACACAGCATTTAGTAACATCATATTGGCAGCTTGAAATCAGCCATGGGAGAAGTACTTACATCACAGAAATTGACAAACACTACAAATACAGAGCTTGGGGGCCCCTGGGTGGCTCAGTTAATTAAGTATCTGACTCTTGATTTTGGCTCAGGTCATGATCTCAGGGTCGTGAGATTGAGCCCCATGTCGAGCCCTGTATCAGGCTCCTTGCTGAACGTGGAGCCTCCTTGGGATTCTCTCTCTCCCTTTTTCTCTGTCCCCCCCCCCCCTTCTCTCTCTTAAATAAATAAACATTGAAAAAAATACAGAGCTTGATTTATTGTTTTTTGTTGCCGTTGTTAATTATCTCTGCTCATTCATCAGTTATAACTGTAGGCTGCTATGGATAAAGGACAAACCAATGAAAGTATTCTGTGAGACTCAATTGGCTATATGGAATTTACAATAAGATTTTATTGTATATTTTATTATGCTTGTTATGTTATACATCCTTTATATCAGTAAAACTTACAATAAATATATATGTACATTTTTTCCCTGAAGAGCTGGTTGTTAAACATTTACCAAACACATGCTCAGCTGAGGTCCCCAGTCCCTGAGACTGGCAGTGGGTCGTGGTGTGCAACACAGATGTGGGCCTGCTCCTTCAGCCCTGGCCCTGAACTCAGTCTGATGGGGAGTCAGAAACCTAGGTAACAACACAGCACTGGGTGGCAGGGAAGGAAGATGCTGAGGTATTTAGTCCAGGGAGGTGTACAGAGAATCTGAGACTCGTGTGGGCACTCAAGGGATGAGTAGGAATCAGCTAGCCAAAGGACCAACATGAGCAATGCCCAGCTGTTGACAGAAACAATAGGGACAGAGGATGGGAAGTTGAGGGACCCAGGGTGTGGTATACCTTCAGGTAGGATAGAAACCTGCAGGCCATGCGAAGGTGGGGAAAGACCAGCTTTTACTTGACAGTGTCTTCTGGAAGAGTAAGAATTTCTGAGCAAAGGAACAAGGATGGGAGTCGGATGAGGGGAAGAGAGGACGGTGTGCGTGTGCTTAGAACTGTAAGCAGTACTGGGTGGCTGGAGTGTCTGTAGGGGAGGGTGTGCAAGAGGTGAGGCTGAAGAAGTGGCCAAGGGTGAGGTAAGGAGGGCTGTGAGCCAAGCCTGGGGAGAGGGTATGTATCCACAAGAGCAGTGGGAAACCTCAGGAGGGTCCTACATAGGAGAGTGGCACGATTAAGATCCCTGTGGCTGCTTGCAGGAGAATGGCTTGAGAGGGTATCAGGTGGAGAAAGACTGGAGGAGGTGATAATTTTGGGGACACTACCACAGAGATGATGGAATTGGGGAGTGGGTGTGAGGATGTAAAAAAGAGAATTGATTCTGAAGGTATGGGGAAGCAGAATTGATAGGACTTAACTTCCAGGGGTCTGGCTTAGAGGACAGAAGATTGGCAGAATCATTTTTTTTTTAAGTTTATTTTTCAGAGAGAGAGAGAGAGAGAGAGAGAGAGAGCGAGTACATATGAGTAGGGAGGGGCAGAAAGCAAGGAAGAGAGTGAGAATCCCGTGCAGGCTCTGCACTGTCAGAGCAGAGCCCGAAGTGGGGCTTGATCTCATGAACTGGGGGCTGAAATCAAGAGACACTTAAATGACTGAGACACCCAGGCAGGTGCACTGCAATCATTTTTGAACACTACTGGTCAGTTATTTTGTAGAATGTCCCTCAGTTTGTTTTTTCTGATTTTCCTGTGGTTAGACTAAAGTGCATTTTTTGGCAAGAATATCACAGAAGTCAATCATATCAGGAGGTACATGATGCCAATATGTCTCATTACTAATGATAGGACCATTCTTGGGGACAGGATCACTGGAGGAAGAACAAATATAGGGAAAGATCTGGGGTTCCAGTTTGGGATAGAGCTGGAGTGCAGAGAAGAATTCAGACCGTAGACAAAACTCCAGGAGTATCAGGCACCACAGATGTGGCTGAGGACTTGGGAAGGGGTGAGATTGCCAGAGCAGAAGGGTCAGGCTGAGGAGGGGGAGGGTAGACCGTGGGGGTAAAAGCAAGACTGGCTTTGCAATATATCTTAGTGGTCAAGCAGGTGAGGACTGGAACAGGTCCTATGGATTTGGCATCTAGGGGCTCAGCCAGAACCCAAGGTCACTACTGCCGAGGCCAGGATCAGGCTGGGATTTGTGAAAGGCATTTTTTTTTCTTTTGGCAGTTGGTAGAAGCAATTTTGGATGGGTAATTCTGTTTTGTTTTGTTTTGTTTTTCGTTTTTATAAATGACAAGATCATGCCCAGGGCCAAAACCAAGAGCCAGCTGCTTAACCAACCTAGCCACCCAGGTGTCCCAAAGTGTTTATTTATTTTGGGAAAGAGAGCACGCATAAGCTGGGAAAGGGGCAGAGAAAGAGGGAGTGAAAGGATCCCAAGCAGGCTCTGCACTGTCAGCTTAGAGCCCGATGCTCGAACTCAGGAACTGTGAAATCATGACCTAAGCCCAAATCAGATGCTTAACTGACTGAGACACCCAGGCGCCCCTGAAAGGGCACTTCTGTTCTAAATTGACAAGTAAGCAGTGGGTGTTGCATGTTCAGAGCTGCTGGCTAGGTTATCAGAGGTGGTGGTGAGAAGATGAACTGTGTGTAGGCCAAGGGGGTACTCAGCACCCAGTACTTACAGCTGCCAGCAGAGCAACCTAGCGGTGGAAAATTAGCTCTTGCAAGTTTTAGTCACTGCAGGCGTGGGTGCCCCCAAGTGGTCTATTGGAGGCACTGATTGTAGAAGGGAAGCACTGAGGAGTGGCTGTTGACTAGGGCTTGTTACACAGCCAGAGGTTGGGGGCTGGGAATCATCCTTGTTTCTTAGATGCAAGCTGCTCCCAGGATCCCCATCTTTTTAAGCTAACAATACTTTACTGAGTTATAATTTACATACAATAGAGTACGCAGATGTTAAGTTTTCAGTGTAATAATTTTTGACAATTTTATATAACTTGTATCTACCACCCAAAACAAGATCAGGAATATTTCCATCACCCTAGAAAGTTTTCTTCTGTCACTTTCTAGTCAGTCTATCTCCCAATCAGCAACCACTATTCTATTTGGATCACATTAATTTTCCCGTTGTTAAACTTCAGATAAGTGGGAATCATAGAGTGCTGTTTTTTTGAGGGGGGAGGCACTTATTTTGCTTCATATAATGTATTTTAGATTCATCCATATTGTTTGCACATATCAGTTACTTATTCATTTTTATCCTTGAGTCATATTACGTTGTATGAATATACAATAATTTGTTTATCCATTCTCTTATTGATGGCTGTTTCCAGTTTTTAGCTACTATGAATAAAGTTGCAATAAATTTCCAAGTCTTTTGTGAACCTATGTTTTTATTTCTCTTGGGTTTATACTTTGCTAGGTCAAACTGTAACTCTATGTTTAACTTTTTGCAGAACTGCCAGACTATTTTCCAAATTGGCTAAACTATTTTACAATCCTGCCCACAGTGTATGAGGGTTCTGATTTCTCCACATCTCCATTAATACTTATTATCTGTCTTTTTGATTATAACCATTCCAGTGGATGTGAAATGGTGTTTCATTGTGGTTTTGGTTTGCATTTCTCTGATGACTAATGATGGTGAGCATGTTTTCATGTGCTTATTGACCATGTGTATATCTTCTTTGGAGATCTTTCTTTCTCTTTCTTTCTTTCTTTCTTTCTTTCTTTCTTTCTTTCTTTCTTTCATGTTTATTTCTTTTTCAAAAATTTTTAATGCTTATTTACTTTTCAGAGAAATACAGAGACAGAGACAGAGTATGAATGGGCGAGGGGTAGAGAGAGGGAGACACAGAATCCAAAGCAGGCTCCAGGCTCTGAGCTGACAGCACAGAGTCCAATGCAGGGCTCAAACTCACTAACTGTGAGAGCATGACCTGAGCTGAAGTCAGATGCCTAACCTACTCAGACACCCAGGTGCCCCTAAAATGTTTATTTCTTTATTTTGAGAGAGAGAGAGAGAGAAAGAGAGTTTGAGTAGGGAGGAGGCAGAGAGGGAGAGAGAGAGAGAGAATGGATCCCAATCCCTGACTCAGGGTTCAATCCCACAAACTATGAGATCATGACCTGAGCTGAAATCACAAGTTGGACACTTAACTGGCTGAGCCATTCAGGTGCCCCTGTGAATTCTTCATATATTCTACATGCAAGTCTTCTATCAGATATGTGATTTGTCAGTATTTTTTCCTATTCTGTGGGTTGCCTTGGGGAGTTTCTAGTCTGGTTGGGGAGAGAAGACAAACACAAGGAGCAGGGTGGTAAGGAGGAGGTGTGGAGGGGAGAGGCACTGTATGGGGAGACCTAAGGTGAATTCTCTGAGTTTCAGGGTTGCCCACCTTTGTAGTAAGTGAGCTTGATGAGCTACTCGGACATTGCCATGGTTCTGGAGGCAAGAATATGTATCATTGTAAATACAGTGCTGTGCGATTAGAAACATATGCTAAGTGTAGGGATTTGGCATCTCACAAGACCAGGAGCATGGAGTGGGATGCGGGGCGCAGGGAGTTCTTTCTTAACTAAGGAGACTCCATATTGCAAACCTCCACAGGACTAATGGCCTACCTTGGAGGAAGCATGATGTGGCTTGAGAGCCAGGAGGACTTGGGTTTACATCTTGGTGGTAGTAGATGCTACTACATAGTGCTGTCTTCATACTTCCTTAACCATCTGATGGCTTCTTACTGAAGGTCCCTGGAATTTTCTGCATGAGGGCTTTCTTTGCTCAGAAGGCACACAGGAAAATCTAGAAATGCCAGAAGCCCTCAACCTTTAGCTCAAACAAACCTCATTTGTCTGGTGGGACAACTGTGTTGTACTTTGCACTGTGTTCCAGAGGTCCCCAGTTGGATGGACCCCTGCCCCCCATTGCCCATAGTGGTAACCTGCTCATTATTGCACTTTGCTTTTATTATTATTGTGGTTGTTGTTGTTATTATTATTCATTTCTTTGTTTCAACTTCTTCCACTCCTCTACTAGTGCTTCCCAGGATCAGCTCTCAAATAGACTATTTGTACTCACATCCTTATCACAGGGCCCGCTTCTGGGGAAACTCAACCTTAGGTATTTTTAAACCAGGTATTTTTTAAATACCGGTTCTTTCGTTTCTTAGATACATCCATTTTGTTTCCTTGGGCATATCACTTTACCTTTCTGAACCTCACTTTCCTCATATACAGATTGGGGATAATAGCACAACTTTATGGAATAGTCATGAGGCTTAGCATCTCATTTGGACATATGAAATGCTATTTATTTAGTAAAATGCATTTATTTAGTAAATTCTAGAGAAGTCCTCTTGTATTTTCAGTTGTTTACTGGCCTGTAACGTATATATTATCCTATATTATCCCAGAGACCCTTTGTTGGACATGCCTCAGCAGCCATAGATGGGCAAGAAAAGACAAGCAGCCTGGAGCTGACCCTATGAGAGATTGGATTATTGCTCCCAGTTACTTTCTCCCTCCCTGCAATAGAATTAGACATCCTCACTGTTTTTCATGCCTTGCATCCTCTAGAGAGAGCATGTCTTTCTGTCTATCATGCATTAGCCATATGACAAGGTTTGGTGAGTGGCATGTGGCATTCACCATATTTGAGAAGAAGCTTTGTATATATTATTGCATGATTTGGCCCAGGCTTTCTCATTCCTGCCCTCAACCATCAGAAAGACATATTCCCAGTGTACACAGTATAAACAAACACTGTAACAGGCACTGTCCGTGTGTTACATGTGTCTACAGGTGTTAATTCATTTCATCATCACAGGAAACCTAAGATACAGGTCCTATTATCACCTGATAATATCACTGAACTAAGTTTCAGTAAGAATGAGTACCTTGATCAAACTAACACAGCTGGGAAAAGCCAGGTAGTCTGCTTTCTACGTCCATATTCTGAACCACTGCACTATGCTGTTTCTCATAGTAGGTGATCAACAAATAATTGTTGAATAAAAGTTTGTTTAAATGATTGTCATTACTGACAGCATTATTCCCTTCCATTTACCCACATTCTAAAGGTGCAATCTATTGGGACAAAGATGCGCTTATGACTTTAGACATGGATACTTTTCTTTCCTTAGTTGTTGGAGAAATTAAATGCCCTTCTGATTCTCCTGACTGGGAAAAAGTCATCTGTGGTCATCAGATGGGAGCCCAAACATTTCTCCTGTAGGACCCACATGAACCACAAATATCTCCTGTGAATTCCATATGCGTCCCAGACATGTACTCTGTGAGCTCCAATGTGGACCTCAGACCTCTCTCCTAAAGGCTCATGGGAATCCCTATATCTTCCCTGAGGCTCACGTGGACTCCCAGAATCTCTCCTGTAGGAGGTTTGACAACCTCCTCAGGTTTCCATTCATCATCTTATTGGGTCCTCCCCACAGCTCTGTAAGTCAGTTAAAGCTTGCATTAAGCAGGGACAGAGAGCAGTGACCATGTGAGTGAACCAGGCACAGGACTAACAGCAGAACCCAGGGTCCTGCCCTGTAGCACATGACTTTTTCCTCCTTATTGGCCTGGTGGCTAGATTATGGTTCCTGCTCAACCCTGCATAGCCCCTGAGTCTCCCTCCCTTCTCTTCCCTCTCCCTCACTATTTCTTGTGTGCTTTTCTTCACGCCTACCCCCTTTCCATCCCAGCTGTGGGAGTGAGGCCCCACTCCCAGCAGGCTAGAGCCAGACAATGGGCCCTTATTCTGGGCAAAGAATCCCCGCAGTGTCTCCCACCCACTGAGGCCCCCTTCCAGGCCTAGGATAGTGTTAGTGGAGGGCACTGTGGAGGGCAGGAGCCATTTTCTGACAGGACAGAGGGTGGCTCTGGCGGTAGAGATCCCACAGGAGGTTTACAATGTAAACACCATTTACAATAAAAGCTTATCTTTCACTCCCAGCCCCACCCTGTCTCTCCAAGTGGGTCTCTCAACTGTCACTAGTTCTGGGTTGTTAAATATTAACCCTGGTCTCTATTCTCTTTAGGTGTTCATCTCTGCCTATCACAGTCTCTTTGATTCTTTATTCTGTGTCTCTCTTTCTAAAGTTCTGTCTTTCTATTCCCTTGTGTAGCTTGCCTGTCCCTATTTCTTTCTCATTTCTTTCTCACTTCGTGTTCTCTCTTTCTCCTATCTTTCCATGTCTCTGTCTCTCCGTGTTTCTATGTCTTTATGCTCGTGACTCTCCTCGTCTATGTCCATCTTTCCATGGATCTATGTGTTCATTCTCCTTATGTCTTGTCTCTGTCTCTTCATGTCTCATCTAAGATTTTCCATCCTCTGTCTTCTCTCTGTCACTTTGGGCCTGCGGATCTGAAGGACCGTCATCAGTTATCCTGCTCGCAAAGCTCTTTCTCTCTCCTCTTTTCTGGTACGTCCCAGCAGCCCCTGGGGTCAGCATGGGAGGTTATTCTTCCCAATTTACAGACTTGTAAGCTGAGGCTCTGGCTGCTGGTACCAGGCTCCCATCTTTGGTTCTTTTTCTCTACGTTCTAGTTCTCCATGTATTCTTGTTCTCTTTGTACCCACCAACCACCTGATCGGCCGTGCCTGGGAACTTAGCACCTCGGACAGTTCCTGTAAGGTGCGGGGGTGGCCAGGCCTTCCTTCTCGCGAGCGCGGGAGGAGCGGCCCTAGAGGTGCCGCGGGAGTCTCGCGAGAGCGGCTGCTGCTTCGGGCGAGGGTGGCGCGGGCGCGTGAGGAGCCGGCAGGAGGAGCGCGCGCGCGCTCCCCGCCCCCAGCCCCGGAGCGGCTCGCGGCAGGCTCCGCGCCGCATCGCTGGGTGAAGCGCAGAGCAGGGCGACGGCCTTTCGGCAGCCGAACGGCAGCGGCGGGTGAGTCCTGGGCCTGAAGGCCGGGGGAAGGGATTTCCAGGGAAGCTGGGCGCAGGGCGAGATGCGGTCACCCACTATCCAGCTTTGTACCTCCTACGCTTCACCTTTGCATGCAGGGGCAGGCAGGCCGAGCTGCTAGAGAGGTGGGGAGTCGAGGTGACCTTCCCTGATTGGGGCAGGAGAAGAGCGCCCCAGGTGCTTCCAGGTCCCTCTAACCCCCACCATCCCCATTCCCAGCTCCCGCAGAGGGAACCTGGGTCTTGGGTGACGTCAGACCCCTGGATTCTGGAGCCTGGGCCTTGGGCCCTCCTTTCCCCCAGCCCCACCTGGTGTTCCCTGGAAACCGGCCTCTTCCCCCTGTCGGGGGGGTGGGGGAGATGTTGCACATGGCCGAGGATGGGGGCGACTGGAGACGGGGTGACAGTGGCCTCCTTTGGGTCCTTTCTCACAAGAGGTCCCTGCAGATGGACCCAGGCTGTGTCCCCTGCCCCTCTCCCGACCTTTAGTCGGCGGGTCCGAACCGCCTAAGGGTTATGGGGGATGGGTACACTGGCTTGATTGAGCCTGGGCTCCACCAGGGTTTTGGGGTAGTGAGTTGGGGACGCAGGACATAGCTCATTCCAATATTGGCAGGAGTTGGCTATGAGGGTGGGGGTGAGGCGTTTGGGAACCCATCCCAGCCCCTACCTCAGGGAGCTCCTGCTCTGGGGGTTGGGGAAACCAAGTAGAGATTTCTACTGAGAATTCATCACAATCTCTGGCGGTTCAAACCGGTAATGCCCCAGCTCCGGGATGGGGAAATCAGCTAGGGCCTGGCAGACTTTCCCAGGGACATAAGGAGAAAGGGAGGCGAGAGCCAGTGAATAGACTTCTGGGGGGAGGGGAGATTTGGATGGGGGAGAGTGAAGAAAGAGCATTCCCTGGGAGTGGTATGGGCAAAGCGGTAGGAACTAAGCACAGCTGTTGGGGAGGCCCCCCTGGGACCCCAGCCATGTGAAGGTGCCCACGGGGTGGCGGAAGTCTGGAGAATTTTGCAGCCTGTGCCCTACCTGTTCTACCTGCACAGGGGCAGGGCTCTGAAAGAGAAATGGTTCTTGTAGGAGCATGACTGACAGATTTTGTTTGGGGCTATACAAATCTTGTTAGTTTAAATTTAACCTGGGCTCACTTGGTGAGCCTGAAGGCAAAGTCCCTAGAGCTGAGAAAGGATGTCTCTGGTAATATGGTCACAGAAAGAGTTTTCGGTGTAGCAAACCTGTGGAGAGTTAGTGGGATCCTGGGAGGAGAGCTCTGGATAGGGGCCTTGGGCTCTGTAGCTGTTTCTTTCACTTTTTCCCTGGCTAATTGGCTGCCTCTGAACAAGTTGGTTCCCCTCTTGGGTAGCTCTTTGCCAGTACTTTTCTCTGGGGAAGAAGTAACAGGACTAAGTACTGTCCTCCCTTGAGGAAGGGACTTGTTCTAGTTTAGAGTGTCCCTCCCAGTTCTTCTAACTTTTCCTTTCCTGCTCCCTCCCCCCACCTCTTCCCCCTCCCCACAGCATTTCCTCTACTGACTCCACTTTGTTCCCTGCTGACAGCCTGGAATCTCTGAAAGTTTCCAGGAGGAAGTGTGGTAGAGCAGGGTTGACAGAGGTTGTGGGCTTAGCCTGACTGGGGGGAGGGCAGCAGGCACTCCACTCTCACCCCTTGGGAGGGTACTCAAATCTTAAGCAAGAACAGGGATTGACTGTGCTCTGTGCCCTGCCCTGTGCTGCATCCGTGTGCTGTGCTGTGCTGCATCCCTCCTGGAATACTCATCCATGAGGGAGTGAGGAAGAGATTGGATGAGAATGAGTGAGCACTTGCTGCCCAATAACAGATTCAGAATTTAAGCAGTGGGATGTGCAGCAGGGATGTCTGGAAAGTCTTCCCAGAAGAGGTGGGATGTGAAAAAATAGTAGGACTTAGAGGGGGTGACAGGGTATGGGGCACTGGAGGCCAAAGAGGTGGCTGGACATGATCTTCTGCATGAAACTAGGTTGTGTCAGAGGCAGGTCAGCCTATGGTGGAGAGGCAGAGGTGGTGGTTTGGGAAGTTTGTAGCTGATTGACACGAGGCCTTGAATGTCAGGCTCGGGATCAGCACGGGTACTGAAGAGTAATCACACGACAGTGATAGCAATGCCAGATGAGTGCTGTTTTCTGAGGATGATTCATAGTTCTGGGACTTCAGGGCTGGGGATGTGGGGGCTGGGGTGGGATAAGGGGACCAGAGGTAGAGCAAGAGGGGGGATCTTCCATCTTAGCAGATAGGCTCTGGACAGGCGGGAAGAAAATGACCATTACTAAGCCAAGGATGAGAGACTCATGCTAGAGAGGAGGGAAGGCTGGTAAGCAGGAAGCCCTCGAACTAGCCCCAGGTCTCTAGCCTGATCTGAGGCCAGGCTTGACTCCCTTCTCTCTGCCATGGACCTCACTCTCTCCACTTGAAGATTTTCTGTCCTCCCAGCTTCATAGTAAGAAATGGAATAAATGACAGTCTGGGTTCTTTGGAACAAAATTCAGGTAGTGTTTGCTATCTTATTAATAACTAAGGAGGTGCTTCCTTAGACCTACATTTTTAGGAGGTATGTAGCACCCCTCTAGCTCTCTATCCAATATTATGAAAACCTCAGTTGAACAACAGATTGTTCCTTCTCCCATTTTGCAGTCTAAGAATTTTGGTTTGCAGAGACCAGTGACTGCAGGCTTTCTCTCTCTCTCTCTCTCTCTCTCTCTCTCTCTCTCTCTCTCTCACACACACACACACACACACACACACACACACATACAGGCTAGCCCTGAAATAAGGGCAGAGTAGCTTAGAGCCCTCCATTACTGTGACCCTAACCTTCCACAGCCCTCCCAATCCTAAATTCTCTGGATTAACAAAGGAAACAGTCTTGCTCTGTCCTCTGGCTTCTCCTGCACTGAGTCATCCAGAGTCTGCTACACTGACTTCTCTGTAACCATGGGCACACCTTTGGGTGACAGCCTGGGAGCAGGATGGGAGTCAGGCTGGAGCAGGGTTAGAGTCTCCTCCTTTGAGTCTCCCACAATCTGAGTTATTACCTGCCCCCTGTGCACACACACCTCTCTTCTTTGTTTTCGTGGAGGACTTTAGTGCTGGACCACCATCATTCACTCCATTGCCTCCTTCTACTACCCTTTCTACCAGCCACATTTGAGTCTGGTCATCATTGGCATGTGACTACCTCTGAAATCTTAAGCTTCAGTCTTCTTGAAGCACAGTTTAACTTCTATTTTATCTGCTTTGTGACCTCGAGGAGACCTCTAGTTTTCTGACATCTCCATTTTCTCTGTCCCACACCTTCCATGTCCTTCCAAGACCCCATGGCCCACTGGCCCACGCTCTCAACAGCCATACAACTTTGCTAGTATGTCCCACTCTAACAGCAGACCCCTCAAATCTGGATTCTACACTCAGAATGTGGAAGTTTCTGGGGGCTGTCACATACCAGAGCAGTCTGGTTCTACTTCAGAGCATGGTCTACAGCCTCAGCTGTCCCTCCGTTACTTGTAGAAACCCTTCCCCTCTTCCCATCAGCTCCCCATTCCACTTCATGGGAGGAGTTTTCCAAACTGGACTACTCTCCTAAAACTCTACTCACAGAGAGGGTGGTTGGTTAGGTATGTGGGAGGTGAAGCCGCAACCATGTTTCCCCATTTCTTGAATTGGATTTCTCAAATCCTAGGGGAAGGAGGGCTCCTAGTCTAATGCTCCTACTCTGCGCTATGGATGCTGGCCCTTTCTGTCTTCTGAGGTCCCACTGGCCATCAGCTGTTTTCCCTTCACTTGTATCTTCAGCCTCTCCACTGTTTTCCATAATGCCTTCCTCCTGCTTCTAAATATATATGCTCAAGTATTCTATCTGGATAAACCTTTCTAACTGTGTCCTCCTCCAGCTGCTGCTGTTGTAAACCTGTTGCTTTGTCCTCTACAAAAGTGATATGAGACCATTGTGGAAATTTTAGAAAATAAAGATAAAAAGAAAGAAACTTTAATTTCACTACCCAGAGATGACGGCTGTTCGTTCTTTGCTTTATGGTGTTTCAGTGTTTTCACTGATAATCTGTGTGTGTGTGTGTGTGTGTGTGTGTGTGTGTGTGTGTGTATTTAAAATTTCAGCCAAGGGTGCCTGGGTGGCTCAGTTGATTAAGTGTCTGACTTCGGCTCAGGTCATGATCTCACAGTTCGTGAGTTCAAGCCCTGCGTCGGGCTCTCTGCTGACCACTAAGAGCCTGGAGCCTGCTTCGGATTCTGTGTCTCCCTCTCTCTCTGCCCCTCCCAGCACTCACTCACTCTCTCTCTCTCTCTCAAAAATAAATAAAAAACATAATTTTTTTTTTTTAATTTCAGCTAAAAGTTTGGAAAAACTAGTCTGCTAGACTTGTTCCTTTCTCTTCCTCCTGTTTTCATTTCTTGGCAGCTGGCCACTACCCCACCCACCACTTCCTGAAACTGTGGCCTCTGAATTGCCAAATCAGCCCATGTCACACCTGCTTCATGGCCGTGATAGCGTCAACCCAGTTGATCAGTCATTAAAAATATTGAGATAACCTGTATTCATTGATACGAAACATTTTCAAGAGATATTGTTGAGTGGAAAAAAACAGGTTATAAAACAGCATGTATAAAATGATCTCGTTTTGGTCATGTATGCTAATATATACATTAAAAACAAAACCCCTGGGGCACCTGGGTGGCGCAGTCGGTTAAGCGTCCGACTTCAGCCAGGTCATGATCTCGCGGTCCGTGAGTTCGAGCCCCGCGTCGGGCTCTGGGCTGATGGCTCAGAGCCTGGAGCCTGTTTCCGATTCTGTGTCTCCCTCTCTCTCTGCCCCTCCCCCGTTCATGCTCTGTCTCTCTCTGTCCCAAAAATAAATAAACGTTGAAAAAAAAAATATATATATATATAAAAAACAAAAAAACAAAAAACAAAACCCTAAAGGTCAAACTGTTAAAGGGGTGGCCTCTGAGAAGGTGGGTTTAGAAGAACTTTTATTCTCAACTTTATGCACTTTGTTTTTTTAAGATTAAAAACATTTCTTTTAGAGAGAGAGAGAGAGAAAGAAAGAGAGAGAGTGAGAGAGCACGAGCAGGGGAGAGGGGTAGAGGGAAAGAGAGAGAATCTTGAGCAGGCTCCATGCTCAGTGCGGAGCCCAGCATGGGGCTCAATCCCACATCATGACCTGAGCCAGAGTCAAGAGCCAGATGCTCAACTGATTGAGCTGCCCTGGCGCCGTGTGCACTTTGTTTTTTATAACTTGCAAATATTTTTATACATAGCTAAAAAGCAACATATTTTCATTTTATAAAAAAAAAAAACAAAACGGTGAGGCTATACAAATATATTTTTACTTTTTATTTAAATTACAATTAGTTAACAATGAGACTTTCTCTCTCTCTCTGTCTCTAGTTCTCTGACACTAAGATTTTGTTTTTAAGTAATCACTGCACCCAACATGGGGCTGGAACTGACAACCGCGAGATCAAGAGTTGCATGCTTGGCTGACTGAGCCAGCCAGGTGACCCCCCGCCCCTATTTTCTTTCTTTCTTTCTTTCTTTCTTTCTTTCTTTCTTTCTTTCTTTCTTTCTTTCTTTCTTTCTTTCTTTCTTTCTTTCTTTCTTTCTTTCTTTCAGTGAGTTTTATGCCCAATGTGGGGCTTGAACTCACAACCCTGAGATCAGGAGTCACATGCTGTACTGACTGAGCCAGCCAGGTGCCCTATCCGGCTATATACATATATATATTTTACTATATATTTTTTAAGTTAATTTATTTTTGAGAGAGAGAGAGAGAGCTCCAGTGAGTGAGAGGCAGAGAGACAGGGAGAGAGAGAGAATTCCATGTAGGCTCCACACTTCCACGTAGAGCCTGAAGTGGGACCTGAGCTCACCTGAAGCGGGGCTCAAACTCATGAGCCATGAGATTGCAACCTGAGCCGAATTCGGACACTCAACTGACTGAACCTATTTATTTATTTTTGAGAGAGTCCCTATATATTTATTTTTGAGAGAGAGAGAGAGAGACAGAGAACATGAGTGGGGGAGGGCAGAGAGAGAGGGGGACAGAGGATCTGAAGTGGACTCAGTACTGAGAGCCCCCATTGTGGGATTCAAATTCACGAATCATGACCTGAGATCATGACCTGAGCCAAAGTTGGACACTTAACCGACTGAACCACCAAGGTGCCCCAAGGCTATATATTTTATTTTATTTTATTTTTCAACGTTTATTTATTTTTTTTTGGGACAGAGAGACAGAGCATGAACGGGGGAGGGGCAGAGAGAGAGGGAGACACAGAATCAGAAACAGGCTCCAGGCTCTGAGCCATCAGCCCAGAGCCTGATGCGGGGCTCGAACTCACGGACCGCGAGATCATGACCTGGCTGAAGTCGGACGCTTAACCGACTGCACCACCCAGGCGCCCCAAGGCTATATATTTTAAAAGAAGAGGAATGTAATATTTCAGTGGCTCACAAGGCTCCTGAGGATAAAGCCCAAATTCTGCCGGTGGCCTTCAAGGCCAGGATGACCTGGCCCCTCCTACCTTTCAGCACTATTTTTGCCTTTCCTTCTCTCCCTTCACTTTGAGCTTCATTCTTGCTCTACCCTTTCAATCCCTTGAATATGCATGCTGTTGCTCTCCTGACCTTCACCTGCTTTCCTATCCTCTCCTGACCGACTCCTATTCATCCTTCAGGATTCAGCTCTGATATTGCTTCTTCTTTGAAGCCCTCTGTGGCTCCTCCAGGACAGACCAGGGAGGTGCTCCTCTGTTCCCACAGCTTTTTGTACTTGTTCTTCCAGGGCATCTCTCAGGCTGTGTTGTAATTGTCCATTGACTTAGCTGGGTTCTCCACCCTTCCCTCTTCCTTCTCAACCCCATCCTGTCTCCTATACAATAAACAAAATTGAGGCAGATACAAGGAGGGGACTCTTACTGTCCTCTCCAGGGTCTCAAGCCTGTATGTGCTTGCATCATGTTCTCCTTCCCATCTGCTAGCTTTGGGGCTTGTCCCACCTCCTTGACCCCGTGCTTCTCCCCTTTTTAGGGGCTTGTTTTTCCGGTTAACCTCTGTGTCTGTTGTAAATGCAACCTTTCCCTTGATCTTTCACATCCCTAGCTTATTTCCATCTTGAACAATCACCAGCTGCAGCCCTCTCTGGATCCCATATCTCACCTATCTCTATTCTCTTCCCAGGCAGGCTTCTTCGAAGAGCTGTCTGTGTCTACTCTCAGTTTGCTAGTTTGTTCAGCTAGCTGTAATTTGGCTTCTACTGCCCACCCCACACATCTCCATGGCCGTCAAAACAATTCTTGCAGGGTCGCAGATGACTTGATGTTTTTGAGTGTTATATGCACCTCAGTGTTCAGCTCTTTTCATGCCAGACTTCGCAGTGGCATCTGTCATATTTGTCCACTGTCTACTCTTGGCTTTGGAGACCCCATGCTCTCCTGGTTTTCCTCCTGCCTCAGTGGCTGCTCCTTCTCATTCTTTGCCAGCTCATCCTCTTCTGCCTTTTTTTGTTTTTTTCTATTTATACATATATATATTTTTTTTTTTTAAAGAATAGGTAATCATTTTTTTTTTTAGTTTTTTTTTCAACGTTTTTTATTTATTTTTGGGACAGAGAGAGACAGAGCATGAACGGGGGAGGGGCAGAGAGAGAGGGAGACACAGAATCGGAAGCAGGCTCCAGGCTCTGAGCCATCAGCCCAGAGCCCGACGCGGGGCTCGAACTCACGGACCGCGAGATCGTGACCTGGCTGAAGTCGGACGCTTAACCGACTGCGCCACCCAGGCGCCCCTATATTTTTGAACAGATAATACATTTACGTGATTTTTAATTCAGAAAGATGTCCCGGGGTCACTTGGGTGGCTCAGTGGGTTAAGCGTCTGACTCTTGATTTTGGCTCAGATCATGATCACACAGTTTGTGAGTTCGAGCCCCGTGTCGGGCTCTGTGCTGACAGCCTGGAGCCTGCTTTGGGATTCTTTCTCCCTGCCCTCCCCTGCTTGCACTCGCACACTCTCTCTCTCTCTCTCTCAAAATAAATAAATAAAACTTAAAAAAACCTATTTCCATAATACTAAGATGTAATGATACCGAAACATGTATAAAAAACTTGCTTTTCCTGGGCTCTTACTTTCCCACATTGCATATTCTCTCTCCAAACTCTTAACAGTGAGAACCCGGGTTCCAACGACATCAACCCCGGACATCATATGTCCTCTCTTAGGGTACACGTGACAAGGTTTCAGCATTGCTACACTATACCAACAGTAACAGTAAAGTTGCTTATACTTCAGGTTTCTTTCCAGTTATTTTTGTCCTTGAGATGTATCCTTTTAAGAGAACACAGAGTGCTCTGATAAAGTTACTTGGCCAGTTCTTTTTTCTGTGTGGTTGTTATCAACTTCCTGTACAGTTAGCTTCATTTGATTTTATTTCACTTTTAGAATTGCTTTTCTTTCTGGTGTACATTTTTGAATATGTAAGATATTATATGTACAAAGTATGTATAAATTTTTGCCCAGGGAAGTCTCACTACTTATCCTAGCTCTTCTATCACATTTTTTGGTGGCCATTTTTTTTTTTTTTTTTTTTTTTTTTTAGTGTCTGGTTTACTTTTCCTGTGCTTCTTTTGCAAAAATAAGCAAATTTGTATGTATATTCTTTCCCCTTCCCCCCCTTTTTGCACAAAAGATAGCATAGTATTTACACCTGTTTGTATTTTGCTTTTTTCATTTAACAGTATATCCTCGAAGTCATTCCACAGCAGTTAATAGAGATCATCTCCATTCTTTTTACATCTATGTAGTACTCCATTGAATGATATACCATAGTTTATTCAAACAGTTGCATTTAGGTTACTTCCAACATTTTGCTATTGCAAAATAGTGTCACATTGAATGACATATGTATTTATTGTTTCTTATTTGTGGGTAAATAACCAGAGTAGGATTATTGGGTAAAAAGGAAAAAACATTTTTATTCTCCTCTCCCCTGCTTTTTTTTTTTCTACTATGAAAGGTAGCATATTGTTTTGACTATGTCTATATCTTTTGTTGTCTAGACTGTTTTATGTCTGTCATTTTTTTCAATGACTAGTAATCATGAAGATCTTCATGTTTTGTTTTGTTTTTTTAAATAGGTGTGGAGCCCAGTGCGGAGCTTAAACTCACTAGCTTGACATCAAGACCTGAGCTGAGATCAAGAGTTGGATGCTTAACTGACTGAGCCACCCAGACACCCCTATATCACTATTTTTTTTTTTAATAGCTGCAGAGAGGGGTTGCCTGGGTGGCTCAGTCTGCTGAGCATCTGACTTCAGCTCACATCGTGACCTCAGTTTGTGAGTTCGAGCCCTGCATCGGGCTCTCTGCAGTCAGTGCAGAGCCCGCTTCAGATCCTCTCTCTCCCTCTCTTTCTGTCCTTCCCCCACTCATGCTCTCTCTCTCTCAAAAATAAATAAACATTAGGGGCAGGTGGGTGGCTCAGTCAGTTAGGTGTCTGACTTCGGCTCAGGTCATGATCTCATGGCTCATGAGTTCAAGCCCTGCATTGGGCTCTGTGCTAACAGCTCAGAGCCTGGAGCCTGAGCTCCCCGCACCCCCCCCCCCCTCCTCCCCAGCTCGTACTCTATCTCTCTCTCTCTCCCAAAAATAAATGAACATTAAAAAAAAAAAAAAAAAAAATAGCTGCAGAGGACTGCAGAACAGTCCATTGTATGACTGTACCATTTATTTAATCAGTCCCCTATTGATGTGTAGATTGTTTCCAATCTTTTGGTGTTACAAACAATGCTACAATGAATGCATCTGTATAAGCGTGTCATTTCTTGTGGCCCTCTTTCATGCCTATCTTTTTCCCTTTTATAGTAGGTGTTGTTGGGTTTCTATATAGGTATTTGATTTAATATCACAAAGGGGACATTAAAGATTATAACTGCCCGGGGCGCCTGGGTGGCTCAGTCAATTGAGCTTCTGAACTTACAGACTCCTCACTTACTCCTGAACTTACAGTTCCTCAGTTTGAGCCCTGCATCAGCCTCTGTTGACAGCCTGGAGCCTGCTTCAGATTCTGTGTCTCCCTCTCTCTCTGCCCCTACCCCACTCGCACTCTGTCTCTCTCTTAAAAAAAAAAAAAAAAAGCATTAAATAAAAGATTATGGGGCGCCTGGGTGCACAGTTGGTTAAGCATCTGACTTCAGCTCAGGTCATGATCTCACCACTGGTGAGTTGGAGCCCCGCATCGGGCTTTGTGCTGACAGCTCAGAGCCTGGAGCCTGCTTAGGATTCTGTGTCTCCCTCTCTCTCTGCCTCCACTCCCCCCCCCCCGCCCATGCTCTTTCTCTGTCTCTCAAAAATAATAAATAAAAACATTTAAGAAAAAAAAAAAGATTATAACTGTCCAAACCTTTAGTTGGATCCAGAGGAATTTGACTGGAACTCTACGAGGGTTTTGTTTTTTGTTTTTGTTCTTGTTTTTTATGCAAACTTTTAATTTCCTAACACACAGGAAAGTGCACAAATTGTAATCTCATGCTTGATGAATTTGCGCAAAGTCAACACTATGTAACCGGCTCCCAGACCCAGTAGCAGACCATTACCAATACTTCAGCTTATGCTCCCTGCTCCCTCAATGGTAACACTATCTTGGCTTTATTTATTTATTTATTTTTTGTTTCCCTGCCTCTTGACTTTTAACACCATAGATTCGTTTTGCCTATATATATATATATATATATATATATATATATATATATATAATTGTTTATTTATATATTTTGAGAGAGAGAGAGTGCATGAGAGCAGGAGAATGAGAGCAGGGGAAGGGCAGAGAGAGAGGGCGGGGGGAGAGAGAATCCCCAGCAGGCCCCGTGCTGCCAGCACAGAGCCCTACATGGGGCTTGATCCCATGAACCATGAGATCATGACCTGAGCTGAAATTAAGAGTCCAACATTCAACCAACTGAGACACCCAGCCTCCCCTTGTTTTGCCTATTTTTAAGCTTTATAGAACTCTCTACCCAACTTTTAAGTGTTGCATCACCTTGGTGCTTGGTCATAGACCATTTTCTGATTTTGAATATTCCCAATGCCCACAAGGCAGCCCTGGACTTAGCATGTCTGCGAGGCAGCAGCTTCTTGTATTTCTTGGGACCCTGTGCCTGTTCTTTTGGTTTCTGCCCATGATGGAGATCTCAGTTAATAGCCCCACCATCATGCAATCAGTGGTTTAAGCTGGCAGGAAGTCTTCTTGATGGTGTCACTCCCCCCACTCCCCAGAGCCACCTCTGAGCCCCTTCAAACTTGCCTCCTAAGGGCCTCAAGAATCATTCCCTGCTTCCTTCACCTCCCCTCCAGTCTCACTCCTGCTGCTTCCCATTTGTACTCTTTGCTTTGGCCAAGGTCGCCCTCTTTCCCATAAAAGTGTGAGACTTCTTCCTGCATCAGAGTCTGTGCTTGCCTTCTGCTGTGCCTGGAAGGCTGCCTTGCTCTGGGCAACTCCTCTGTATTCTTCAGGTCTTTGCTCACTGCTTACATTGAATTTCCCTGACTTCCCACACTGGGTTAGATCACCTTGCTCTATATTGTGCATATTTTCATGGTGGCCACCCTTCCCTTTTAGCATAGGTACTCCACAGGTTATTGACTGTTTCATGCAGAGGGCAGGAACCACATCGTGCTGTCTCCCGGTGCCTAACATATTACAAATCCCCAGTAAGTGAACAACTGACGGAAGGCAAAGGCAGGAGAGTGGGGAGGCCAGCCTGTGACTGATGCCAGGTCTGCCATGTTCAGGGTCAAGGAATAGAATTTTCTCTTTCAGAGGTCTCTAGTTTCCTCAGGCCTTCTCTGTCATTTGCCTTCCCTCATGGGGTCCCCTCCCAGGTTTGTTTCTGAAGATAGACTTTATGCCTTCAAACAAAGGGCAGGAGTGCTTGGAAGGAGGGCTGGTGGCTCAGTGTGGGAGCTGCCTCCATTGGGTTCATCCCACTGTGGGGGTTACAGCCCAGTTCTTCCCTAAGGAGCTTCTAGCCCTACCAGGGCTGAGAGAGGGACTGGGTTGGGCCAGGCCTGATCTTCATCCTTCTCTGGCTTTTCTTTCCTTCCAGGTCAAGACAAAGAGGCGTGGGCAGGCCTCTGGGCCAGCTGGTGCCACCCGTGCCATCATGGCAGGTAAGGACAGGGTCATGTGAATAGGATATGCAGGTGAGCACAGAGTGGGTGGCCCCCTTCCTAGTTTCCTTATCCCTTTTAGTTTTTGGAGGTCAAGTTGTTTCTGTCCTCCCCAGGCTTTCCCTGGTCTCCCCCTGAGGCTATCTATTTGAGACCCTCAACATGACATTGTCGAGCTCTCTGTCAGATCTCTGACCCTGGGGACCAGAGATTGCGCACCCTGATGCCTTGGTCCTGCTGGCCATCTGAGTGATAAGCAGCAAGGGTGGCTCAGTCCCTGTCCCCTCTGTCAGTATTGCTCTTTAATACTCTGAGACCCTTTCCTTCTGATTTCTGAGTTGTTTGGTTTCCAAAGGCTCAAACACAGTGCCAGAGCTGGAGGGACCTTTAGAGACTATCTAGCTCAAGCCCTCCCCGACTGGATAAACGGAGGTCCTGGGAGGGGTGGTAACTTGCTCCTGGACATGAATATTGGAGTGGACACGGGAACTCCTGTCTCCAGGCTTACCCATCCTGCTTCATCTGCCTGGAACTGGCTCCCCCACCATGGAGGCAGCTGTGCCCCTGATGGACAGTATTTATTGTTTCTCTTCTGAGAGACAGCAACACTGCCTCAGGGCCTTTGGTTATTTTGGGAACCTTGTAGCAGACTTGAGGAAGCAGGGATGGCTGTGTGGGGATAGCAAAGTAGCCTGTGACCACAGGGGCCGGGGTACAGCTGAAACCAGGGCAAGAGTGATCACACTGGGTCATCGGGGAGGGGGACGTTCATGGTGATGCTATGTGATGTGCTTCACCCACAGAGAAAGTGAACAACTTCCCACCATTGCCCAAATTCATCCCCTTGAAGCCATGTTTCTACCAAGACTTTGAGGCAGACATTCCTCCCCAGCATCTCAGCATGACCAAGCGCCTCTACTACCTCTGGATGTGTGAGTGCTGTAGGATGGGGGTGGGCCACGGGGGCGGGGTGGGGGAGGGAGGACGGCTGGTGCGTGCCAGACATCAAGGTGGGGTGCCTGCAGGCTTGGCTGTCCACCCTTGCAGCATCTGCATGGGCCACCTCCCAGCAGGTTCTGCTCATGGGTTGACTACCCATCTGGGCCCTAGTTTCCCTCATCCTCCCTGCCCCCCATCTAGGCCTCTCCTCCCTTCTCTCCCTACACTTCCCATTCACAGAGCATCTAGGTGAGGGGCTCTGTCTGTAGCATCATTTCTCTTTTTGCTCTCCCTTCCCCTTCCCCCTGGAGTGGGTCTCCAGGTGGCTTGCCAGGACCTCCAGATTCTGGATTTGGAGAGGAATCCTTGTCTCAAAGCCACATTTGTCTTGCTTTCTTTGGAAAACTGCTCAGAGAAAAGAACACTGACTAGAAGTTGGGAGATACAAGATCAAATGGGGCTGGTTGCCCTATTTCCTAAGCCACAGGTTCCTCACTTATAGGAAGAGGGTGTTGGCTCAGTGATCACTGTGGTTCCAAGGAGTTCTGTGTTGTGCGGTCTGTACTTCTCTAAGAATCTAGAGTTCTGATGTTCTACAATGTCGAGATCCAGAGTTTAAAGACTCCAGTTGCTGGTGGGCTGTGGCAGGTTGGTGGAAAAGTGTCATCTTAGGGGGATGGGACTTTGCTCTGCCCAGGCTGGTCAAAGGTACCTCTTAGGCAGGTACACGCAGGGCAGGCTGGTTTTCCTGTGCTGGGTACTGGCCTCAAGGTACCTTAGACCTGCCGTGTGACCACAGCAGGGTGTGTCAGGTGTGATGTTGCCTTGAGTCAGGCCTGCACTTAGCTGCTGACTTGGGGAGGTGATTGCTTGTGCCAGGAAGGTGGTAAAGAATGCTGTCTTTGCAGCAGGTCCTTCATGGAGTGATAGAGTGTGGGGACAGAGAGACTCAATTTCAAGCCCTGGCTCAGCCTTCGGGCAGAGAAGGAATCTTTCCCTGTGTAACATGAGAGGAGGAAGAGATGGGGCAGGTGTGAGAAGGTCTGTAGATGTTGGGAAGAGAATGAGGAGGTTGCCTCTGATGGCTTCTGTTTCTTCCCATCAAATGTGATGTAGAAGTGAGGATGGGAGTTTTGAGGAAAGTGGGATTAGAATGATAGCATTTGTGGGCAGAGGGTGAGGACATTATCTGAAGACACATGACCCTGAAGACTTCTGGGCCATGCTCAGGGTCTCTTTGGGGTTGGCCGCTGTGAATTCTTAGTCCTACCAGGCTTCTCCGTAGGCTCCTTCTTTTCTAGCAACATTCAGCTCAGATGCAGGTGGGCATTGTGTTCATCAAGGGTGACTGTGATCAGAAGACCAGGCAGGGGAGGGAATTAGAAAAAGTGTGATGAATTATGGAATCCAAGCTTGACAGAGAGAGAAGTGGAGATAGAAAAAAGCTGATGGTTGGAGAGAGAGTAGCCAAGTCAATGGATGTCTGTTCCAAAGAGGTAGTGGAATAATTGCAGCAGAGGCACTAGATCCGGGGAGCTGGGGAGAGATGGGATCTGGGAAGAGAGATATAAACCAATATAAAAACAAGTTAATATCTGTTCTATGTAAAGAGCAAATAAAATCAGTAAGAACACCAAAGTTGAGGGGAGTTGGGGGGCAATACACAGAGATGGAGGAAATACAACTGAAGTGGACAGGAAGAAATGCTCCAGGGTGTTAGGAGGGGCCCTGAGATGGGTTTTCGTGCCCAGGTGACAGCATTGTCAGAGCAGACTTGGGGAGCACCCCACCTGACCCTGAGCTCTGGGAACTCTGCCCCTGAGAAAATCCAGGGGCTGGATTTAAGGGCTATAAATATCTTCCTAAGTCCTCACCAGGCACCTGCCAGATGCTATGCTCCCAAGGAAATGTATATAACCCTTGAGATGCTTAAGGGTTCTATTCAGAAACCAAGACCAGATGTCTCGTGTTTGAGGCCACGAGTGAGCCCGCCTGCTTTTGTTTATTCAGCAGATCTTTGTGGAGCCTTGAAGGGACTCAACTTAACGTTTGAGGAAGGGAGCACCCTGAGGTCAGAAGCCCTGTGTGTGAGGTTTCTGCTGGCTGTGACTCAGTGATGCTGTGATTCTGAGTTCATCTAGAGTATATGGACACAGAGGAGAGGGAGCCTGGATCCTGCTCTTGCAGAGCTTCTAGTGTGGTTGATGGGCTGGGATTTGTACTTGGGAAACCATGCATGAGAGCAGCCCAGGTCTGAAAGAGGTCAGAGGGATGGGACATGAATAAAGTTGGAGTAGTGAAGGAAGGCTTCTTGGAGGAAGTGGCATAATAGTTATCTAAGAAATGAATTAGATAGAGATTGAGATCCCAGCCACTGCTGCATGCCCTATTTTTTTTTTTAAATTTTTAATGTTTATTTATTTGAGAGAGAGAGAGAGAGAGCGCGCGAGCGTGAGCAGGGGAGGGGCAGAGAGAGAGGGAGACAGAATCCAACGCAGGCTCCAGGCTCTGAGCTGTCAGCACAGAGCCCAATGCGGGGCTCGAACCCACAAACTGTGAGATCATGACCTGAGCTGAAATCGGAGGCTTAACTGACTGAGCCACCCAGGCGCCCCAATGCATGCCCCATTTTAAGAGCAGGGTAGATGGTACAATGGCTTGAAGAGATGTTTCCACGAGGCCTTTTACTTTCCACTTTTTGGACCCCTTGCAAAAGAAGATGTAAGGGTTTCCTGTGCCTTGGGCTTGGTGATTGCTGTGAATATGGGAGGGCCAGCAGCTGAAGCCATTCTTATAAGAAGAGCATTTCTACCACCTGGAGGCTTTGGGGGCCCTTTAATAGGGCTTGTTGGGCTGAGGCTCTGGGTTCCTGCTCTGGAGACTCTTTGTTCTCTGGATTTCTCAGATCTCTAGGAGTGGGTGTGGGGAGGGGAATGGAATTGGTCTAAGCTTCCAGTTTTCTTTCTTACAGTCTGTACTCCCTCTGTGTGTGTATGCATGTGTGTCTCGTGTATCTGTGTGTATTCACTGATGTGCGTTGTGGATGTGAATCTCTGTAAATGTGGTTTTCATGCATGTTTGTGTGTATCTACCTCTCTGTGTATATGCTGTTTCCATGTGTTTGATTGTGGGTCTGTTATGTGTGTGTGTGTCCATGTCTGGGTGCTCACATATCTCTGCATGGGCCTGGGTGTCTGTGTGCGTGTCTGGTGTTTGTCTCTGTGCGTGCATGTACTCCTGGGTCTGCAGTGAACAGCGTCACGCTGGCCGTGAACCTGGTGGGCTGTCTCGCGTGGCTGATCGGAGGCGGGGGAGCCACCAACTTTGGCCTGGCCTTTCTCTGGCTCATCCTCTTCACACCCTGCTCCTACGTCTGCTGGTTTCGGCCCATTTACAAGGCCTTCAAGTAAGTTGTTGGTGCTGACCCCAGCTCCTAGCTCTGTCTCTTTGCCCATCTACCTTGTCTCTTCCCTACATATTTTCTCACTTTTTTTTTTTTTTTTGACCACCCCCTAGACTCACTTTCACTTCTGCACCCTCAGCTCAGACTGCCAGGTAGGACTTGGGCTGAGAGCTCAGTGCTGGGAGTCAAGAGTCTTAGTTCCTTCCTTTCCCACCCCTCACTTACTTTCTCACTTCCTTGGGTGGGCACCACATAGATATCAGGCCTATTTTAGTTTTGCCTTCCCCAGGCAGCTGTATGTTAAGTTTTGCCAATGGGACCACCTGTCTTGGTGAAGTTGCCCGTCTTTGTGCCTGTGGGGCTAGCTGATTTGGCACCAGGTGGACTATCTGCCATTTGCTAATGGAACCAGTCATCCAGGTACTACTGACACTATGTGCTAATGATGTCATCCAACTCATTGGATGCTAAATGTGCTAAAGGGAACACCCATTCATGTACAAGTGGGGCTAACTCTCTTGGTGCCAATGGGTGTCTACCTTGTGTAAAACAGACTTTCTGTCTTGGTGCTAATGGGACTATTCATCTATGTACCAACAAGGCTATCTGTCTTGGTGCCAGTGGAGTATCAATCTCAGTGCTAATGGGGCCTCAGATGTCTTTGCCAATCAGATCATCCAACTGTATACCAATTAGGCTACTATTTGGTGCTAGTAGGGTTCCATTCTTGTACCAACGAGACTTTCTGTCTCTGAGCTTAGAGGAATGTCCATCCATGTGCCAGTGGAGCTAGATATCTTGGTGCCAGTAAGGCTGTCCATCCCCTTGACGATGGGGTTACTTATTCCTACCATAATCGACCCATCTATTTCTATGCCAATAGGGCCAACCATCCATGTACTGTGAGGGTCCATTTATGAGGAGATCTCTCCCTATGTAATGTTGCACGCACAAGATTAACACACGGAAACTTACACACGGAAACTTGCAAAGATCCTCGTAAACACTGTCCCATTTTTGCCTCTCAATTAAGGCCTTTGGGTCTCTTCTGTCCGTTGCATACTCATTTAAACTTGGAAGGGCTTGGGGGTCCTGAAGGCAGGGAAGCCCTGGCCCTCTTCCCAGGTGATGGGAGTCATCTCCTTTGGTGCAGGACTGACAGCTCCTTCAGCTTCATGGCATTCTTCTTTACCTTCATGGCCCAGCTGGTCATCAGCATCATCCAGGCTGTGGGCATCCCAGGCTGGGGAGTCTGGTAAGAGACCGGGGTGTCTGGGATTGACCCAGGGCTGGTATGGGTGGCACTTCGGGTGTGTCCATTGTTTACCTCTCTGTGTTAGCTGCCTAGCCTGTGAGAGGATTCAGGGTAGTATAGTTGTCATAGTGACATACCCATAGCATCAGAGGGGAAGGAGAACCTCGCAGTGGCTTTTGGGGGTGCTAAGGTGTGTCAGGCATCATGGGAGAACCCAAGGGAAAGAAGCCTTATGCCTGAGGAGCTTGTGTCCTGAGCCATGGGGAAGGATTCTTCTGAACCACTGACACAGGCCCTTTGGATGGTCTCTTTGCATCCAATGATATGGCCCCTCCTTGTGACATTGAGATGGCTCCTGGCTGTGGTGGGGTGGCTCCTGGCTACCCGTCACCATGCCGGCAGCCCCACAGCTGGCCTCTTCTTACAGCGGCTGGATCGCCACCATCTCCTTCTTCGGAACAAACGTTGGCTCAGCAGTGGTGATGCTCATTCCCACCATCATGTTCACGGTTGTGGCTGTGTTTTCCTTCATCGCTCTCAGCATGGTATGTGGTCACCTCAAGGTTGAGAGGGTGGCTTTGGGAAGGGGCTGCGATCTGTAACGACCCTCCTCCAAGTTACAGGAGGACCCAGAGGTCTTCCAAGGGACTCACTCTAGAACGGCTTGGTGGACTTTGCTCCTAGTACACAGGGCAGGTGTGGGAGGGAGGATTGGTTTTTACAGGGACTTGTCTCTGGTTTCTAGGTCTTTCCTGGAAGGTCTGCCCCTTCCCTTTGATTAACCCTTCCTTGTGCTCCTCCTCCTACAGGTTCATAAATTCTACCGGGGCAGTGGGGGGAGTTTCAGCAAAGCTCAGGAGGAGTGGACCACGGGGGCATGGAAGAACCCACACGTGCAGCAGGCGGCCCAGAATGCAGCCATGGGGGCGGCCCAGGGTGCCATGAATCAGCCGCAGACTCAGTATTCCGCCACCCCCAACTACACATACTCCAATGAGATGTGAGCCAGCCACGCCTACCAGGAGGGCAGGGCTGGGGGTCAGTGGGATGGGGACTCAAGCCACATCGTCAGTTGTGGTAACCAAGCAGGGTTCCCCCCCTCCCTTTTCTCCTCCCCCACTTTGTACAAAGAATCAGAGTTATATATATATATACATATATATATATGTATATGTCTCCCCCCTTTCCCCACCCCTCTGGATTTTGCTCTCAGAACTCTGAGAGCTGTGGGCTGCACGTGGAGCTGTCCCGTGCAGTGGTAGCTATGTCCATGTCCCCTTGTGAAATAGTACACAGTGGAGGTCTCTGTTGTTGTGGTGCTAGATGTATGTTTAGAACTCAACCAGCCCCCACCCTCCACCAGGGATCTGCCCTTGGCCCAGGGATCCCTTATGGGCCAGGGAGGCATAGCAGAAAGCCTGGCCCCTCCCCAGGGTCATGAGCGGAAACTGTCTCCACTTTTGGTCTTACTGGGAAGCAACAGTATTTAGCGCTCATGGGGGTGGTAGGTAGGAGGGTAGGGACAGGCCAGGGATCTTCCTTTGCTCCTTCTGATCTGGTCTCCCCTACCTCCCACTTCTCTCCTCTTTTCCTGGTGTCAGATTCCCTGTGGCTTCTTTTCTTGCCCAGGGTCTCTGTCTTTCCCATGTGGCTTTTCTTTGTCTTCCCCAAGGCTGAGTGTTCCAGTTGTGTCTGCTCCTGAGACTGAGCCCATTCCCAGATCAAGGAAGTAGACAGGAGCTGAGCTTTAGTGGTGATGTGGGAGGGCACGCAGCTGGAGATGCAGAGCCCACCTGGGAACCTGACTCCCAGGGAGTGGAAGTGCAGGGTCATCTCCTTGATTCTCAGAGTGTGGCCTACAGGGGAAGTCTCCTCTCTTCTCTGTCCTGCTTCTCCTCCTTCTCTTTCCAGAGTCCCCTTGAGCCCCTCTGCCTATGTCACTCTCCTCGTCCCATGCTAGGTGGCATCTGCTACCCATGAAGGCAGATTCCACTGTCTTCTGAAGAGCTGGGTGGTGTCCAGGTGATTTGGGGGTATAAAGGTGCAGCTGGAGCAGAGGGTATGCAAATAATAATTGGTCTTTGAGGGAGATCTGGCTGGCCCAAGCCCATTGGGCAGGTGCCAGGTGTCTCTGAAAGACCATTGGATTTCTGGGAGCTATAGCTGTTGTTTGGGTCTGGTAGAGGGGCAGGCTCAGAGGGCTGAGCCTGGACGGAAGATTGGAGGAGAAGGCAGGCAGGGCCCAGTGAGAGGAGAGGGTGTGTCTTCTCACCCCAGCTTGCTTTTGGTCACAGAGCACTTCTGGGCTCTTAAAGTCAGGGCCCAGGAAGAAGCACATGCTCAGTCCTATCCACAAGCACAATGAATGGCTGGAATGGGATTTCAGGGTAGACCGGGTGGGAGGGAAAGCCCTCTGGCTTTTTTTTTTTTTTTTTTTTCAAATCAAGATTATTTGCTCCTTTCTGCCTACTAGACTTGGTTTTTGGCCCTTCCTCACCCTGTCAGAACTCCTTTTCCCTTGCAGGGTGGTGATTTAAGTCTTGTGGGGCTGTTCTGTTCTAAGCATCGTGAAAATGTTGCTGGTGGAGGCCCTGGCTCTTTCTGAGGCCTGGAGGGGAGTGGATTCTCAGCAAAGGAGCAGCCACCTGTTTTCCATCCTCCCTTCTGCCTGGGCTGTTTAGCCTGAAAACCCAAACCCAGCTTGGTCACTCTGGGCTGGAACCCAGCACTTGGGCTTCCAGGTACCATCTGAGCTTTGAGCTCCAGGTACTTCATTTTCTGTAAGGGGAGCCAAGGGCTCTGGAAAGTTCTCTTCGTAATGGTCCTTTAGGCTTGGGCCAGAGTATGATTGGCTCTCTGCTCTACCATTTTCTCTCTGGAAGGCAGAGCCTTCTAGTCACAAGCCTCTAGTACCTAAAAAGAGACCCTAGGTCTAGGTTTTCTTCATTTTTCCTCTCCCCTACCCTAGACCTCTGGCTCCCTTTCTCTTGGTCTCTGGTAGCTCCAGGAGGGCTGTGGTGGTTCCCATTCCTGTTGGATGCCACCTGTGGTCGATTTGTTGTCCTACCTGCCCCTCTTCTTTCCTGGCTCAGACCTATATGGCTATGCCCTGGCTCTGCTCTTGGGAAGGCCTGCTACCTGGTTGTTGGCCCAGCTTGTCCAGGCCCTGGGATGCTGCGTCTCCAGGCAACTATGCACTTTCCTAGGGTGGGAACCGGTATGAGAAGTGGGGGCTGGGCACGAACTTATCTCTGCTGGATGGTCTGTCTTGGGGGAGTGCTGGAGGAAGGCCCAGGTCAGTTCTGGGAATCCTCAGGTCTGGCCAGCCAGTGACCTGCTTTTGCATTTTGCTGGTGCCCGTTGCTCCTCCTTGTTTCTGGGGGACACAGACCATTGTCCAACTGGCAGTTGACCTGCCTGAGCTAATGTCTGTCTGTGGTAACTGAGTGAACCATAATAAAGGGGAACATTTGGCCCTGTGTGTCCTGCTGCGTCATGTGTCTTCATGTGGGCCTGTGTGGAGCTTCACTGTGGGCTGTGGGACATGGAGGTAGGGTGGGTCAAGTGGGTCTGTGGCCTGTCATTCCCAGGGCCCAAAAGTCACACATCTGTTTGTGGTTCTTTCTCTGAGGCAGCCTTGAGTAGGCCTTGAAATTACCACAGAGGCCTCCTGCCTGTTAGAAGGAGGAGTTCTGAGTTGCCTGAGGAGGAAGTAGAAGCCTGGATTAACGGGTGAGGGGTGGTTTGGTCCAGATGGTTGCTGCAAGACAAGGGCAAGGATAGAACACAGGGGGTCACCTCAAGTCTCACTGATGGGAGACTGGCAGCTGATTGAGCAGCCTCAACAAACAGGGCTTATGGGGGTCTGGGTGCCAGAGAATGAAGAAGGCAGTGAAGTGTACCCAATATGCTTTCTCATGTTGCTTCCCCTTTGCCAAGGCTGTGCCCTCCATTTGGGTTGCTGTGCTGGCACTTTAAGCTTCTGGTCATCCTTCAAGATTCACCTAGAGTACCTCCTCAGAGGGCTTCCCTGCCTCTGGTTGTTTAGCCCCTATGCTTCCCCATGGAGGATCTTATTCTGTAATTCCCTGTGTTCCTGCTTGTCTGGAGCAGGGACAGGTCTGATTTAGCCTTGTATCCTGTACACCTAGCACAGGAAAGCCTCGGCAAATGTTCAGTATTAAGTGCCACAAGGATGAACAGTGCGTATGTGTGGTATGAGGGTGTGGGGTGAGGTCAGACAATTAGGCTTGGCCCAGGCGAGAGCACCAGCAGTATCAAAAACAGCTAGCGGACGTCCGCGGAAGGATTCCTTCGAATGGACTACAACTACCAGAAGGCAGAGAAGTAGACTACAACTCCCAGAAGGCGGCGCGAGCACGTAGACAGCCGGGTGCTCTCGTGAGACTACCTGCTAAGCGGAAACGGCGGGAGTGGCGGCTGAGATCTCGCGATATTTGGGGCTGCCCGAGACGCGCCTGGTGCTGGAGAGGAATCTCAGGGTACTTGGAGGTTGTGTCCTCTCGGCCGGGTGGTAGGGAGGTTCGAGGAGCTTCGCTTGATTGTGTATCTGCGACTGTCCCTGCGCGCGTGCGTGTGAGTGTGAAGGATGTGGGTCTGCAGGTGTGTGTGTGTGACCTCAGTTTCCTATCTATGCCGGGGAAGCTCTGCTCGCCACTGTGGATTAGCCGCTATGTCTGCGTAGGGACTGTTGAACCTTTGGGACTGAATTTACCTATCTGCCCGTGGGGCCGGAGCATTAGGGACTTCTTTCTGGCTCGAGTCTGGAGTGGGGGATTTGTATCTGTGCGTTCCCACCCCTGCTTTTTGCTGCACTGCGATTGTTTAGTGCCGTTTAACTAAATGCATTTAGTGCCCTATCGGTTCCTTTTATTTTATTTTATTTTATTTTATTTTTTACTTTTAGTGTTTATTTATTAGTTTTGAGAGAGAGGGAGACAATGCGAGTGGGTTAGGGGCAGAGAGAGAGGGAGACACAGAATCCGAAGCAGGCCCCAGGCTCCGAGCTGTCAGCACAGAGCCCGTTGGGGGGCTTGAACTCACGAGCTGTGAAATCATGACCTCACGAGATGTGAAATCATGTCCCGAGCTGAACTTGGGTGCTCAACCGACTGAACCACCCAGGCGCCTCTCAGTTCCCTTTATTTTAAAAGTTAGTAAAATAGAAAATGCAGAGCCTTGGCATGTTGGAATTATATCCCCTAGATCCTCCTAAAATTGCTGAATGGTATTTAAAAATTAGAGTGAGGCTAAATTTTGCCAGAAGAAAACTTCCTACTGTCTTTAGAAGTGTTTAGAAGCCTGTACCAGAGGATAAGTAGGAGACATTCCTAAGTAGGGGAAGTGGTGAATGTCTGGGGAGCAGGGTTTTTCCCACACATCTCTTGTAGTGGCTGTAACCACCTTGCTCCTAGCGTGTATGTGTGAATATGTTACATATGGTTTAATGTAATACAAATATATATAAAATATGTACAATGTAGCATATAATATACGTATATATCCCCAACACGCGGGCTTCAGGAGTGCCTAAATGGGATTTCAGAAGCTGCGGAGTCAAGCATCCCTGCCTCTAGTGAGCGAGAAGAGCAGTCTTAGCAGAATGCCAGCCCCTTGAGCTCTCTCTTGAGTTCCTTGCCTTACGTTGGAGCCAGGGATTTAAAGTGCCCTGTGGCCTTTTAATGTCTTTGGGTTTGGGAGCAGGGTGACATTTGGGGGAGCTAGAAGTTGTTCATTATTATGGGGGCAGAGAGTAGAGTGTGTTGACTGGTGGGGGAGAAGGCCAGAGCAGAAGCCAGCAGTGAGGGCATCCTGGCTCCCTTTCCCCCAACCCCCCATGTTTGGTTCTGCTTTGTCCTAGGCTCCAGCCCCTCACTGTTCCTGTGTTGAGCAGGGTTCTTACTCTCTGGCCCTTTTTTTAGCCCTGGTTCTGTGTGGCTCCACACATGCCCCTTTTGTGACTGGCAGATATTCCTGAAACCTTTACTTTGCCCTAATTACACTCAACAGAGGAGGCTTACACATCACAAGCTTGCCACAAGCTGAGGCTCTTTATTCTGGTCCTGTCTTTCTAAAGGGTAGATAGAGAACCTGCCATTTTTCTTGCTGTGGCTTACCTGCATGACTGATGTCCTGGGAGCTTGAGGCTCAGTAATCATAGGCTTCAGTCCTACAACCTATCTGCCTGCCAACTCTTCCTGCTGCTCAACAGTTCCTGTGAGTCCAGCAAAGCTCAGAAGAATCAAGCACTGTCAACAGCTACCTTGGCTGTGTAAATAGGTGGTTCCAACAGGAACTAACTAGAGTAATGGGCCTACTGGTTTGGGATTTGATCTTTTTTGAGTGTAAACCTAAAGAACTGCCAGCTATCACCCTTCACATAACTGTTGGGTCGAACCAATTTGACCTCGCCTTCAAACGGTTAAATTATCCACTTTCTATTCCTCAAGTACACCTGCCCCCCCCCCCCCCCCAACCTGCAACACGCACACACTTTTCTAGAAAGGTAGGTAGGCTTTGGCCCTTAGCAAAACTTGCTCAGCAGGCTAAGTAGTAAATCTCGGGCTATACCACCTAACTGTGAGGAAGTAGTTGAAGTCGCCAACATGCATTTGTGCCCTAAGTTTAGCTGATTACTTTCAGTAACATGTTCCTTGGGAATGATCATCAGCTTGATGTAGAGGAGGTTAAGGGTCTGCCAAAACGAAGTTCAGTCTCTGGTTTGGCACCAGTTGGCTGGGGCGGGACAGTGTCAGGGTTTGAGATCTGGAAGGTAGGTTTCCCTGGAGAGTCAAGAAATGTGTTTCCATCACCTACTGAGGGTGCTAATCAGCGTGCTGGTTAGACCTGGGAAGGAACTTGCAGATAAGCCCTCTAGACCTTGCCAGTTGCTAACAGGGCTCCCCAAGCTCTTTAGTAGACTCAGTTCTGCTCTGGGCAAGCATGGCCCTGGCTGAGGCCCTGATGTAGAGCAGAGATTGAAATTACTGGCAAATGGAACTTTGGAGGAGTCTTGCTCTAGGGAACTGGCCTGTGCTTAACCTCCTGCTGATTAACCCCTGGGTCTGGGCCTCTGGGAGACCTTTCCAGTAGGAGTGGGATAATAGACCCAAATATGATCCTCAGCTCATGTGGGTGTGTGCTTGAGTCTCGAAGGCAAATACTGGGCAAAGAGACCCTAGGGAGTCAAGGGGTCGGTGGAGTGAAGAGGAAGACCCTTTGGGTGTGCAGTCACTGAGGTAGCCACTGCGTGACTCACAGATGCTTCTCCTTGGAGTTGGCCTTGGTGTCCCCTCTTGCTGCTGATTCTGCCCATTTTGAGTGCATCTGCCAGGACTCTGCTACAGAGAGTCCTCACTGCTGTCTTTTATACATTGACTCAAGTTTCAGCTGGAAGGAGATCACCTGGTCCTACCTCCATATTTTTCAGATGAAGAGACAGGTCCACAGAGGGAAGTACCCAGAACTGAGGTCACACACCAACTCGGGAGCCCAACCATGGACAGGGCTTAGGGCTCCTGCTTCATCAGCCAGACTTCTGTGCCCCACCTTGCTTTAGAAAGTGCAGTTTATTATTCATCCAGCAGGTGCCTGGTGGTTGACAATTAGACCTGGTCACAGTGCAGGGAGCTTGCTGGTGGCAGCAGTGGTGGTGGAGAAGTATAGAGGAAGAGGCAAGGAAACAGATGAACAAATTGAATCACTGATCACCAGAAAGGTGCCTCCCAGAATAGGGCCCATCTCAGATGATTGCAGGTATGACACCTGTCTTCTCAACTCACTTCTGGAAGGCAGTGGCATGTTTTCCACAATTCCTTTGCCCAGTGCTAGATTTCACTGTCCCTCAGTGATTGTCCTGATGGAGCGGGTACGTTTTGCTGGCCCAGCTTGTAGAGTATAGGTTTTGGTGTGTCCATCAGTCATATTATCGTGGGCACTGGTTTCTGGCAACATCTGAGGGCCAGAGGAAGAGACTAAGCAGCTGGTCTCATGGGGGTGGCCAACATCCCTTTTATGCTTGTTTCTTCCTGGACTTGGATTTGTAGGGTTTGAGATACCGGGTCAGTGACAGAGAGGCCAATCTCTCAACTGCCGGGAGCACCCAAGTCCCCTTGTTGCCTAGGGTTTTACCACCTCTCAAGCATCCCTGCACCTGTCCCATCCCGCTACTCCCTTCAGTCAGCCCAGCCTCCTCCAATCTCCACGTCCTGGGCCCCCTCCACAGTCGGCGCCAGCACTGTTTTTCTAAAATGAAAACTCACCCTGGCCCTCACTGCCCTTGACCTAATTGCAACCTTACCTCCTGCTACCCCCAACCTCCCATCGCACTTCAGTCTCATTACTAAGCTTCTCCTTGTTCCCCAAACCTGCCGCCTTCCTTAGGCCTCTTCACCTTTGTGAGATGGTTCCTTCTTGCAAAGTTATTTTCTTCTGTCTCTGGAAAATGTACTCGTCCTTCAGGACTCAACCTGAATGTCATTTTTTTGGTCTCTGACTTTCTCAGACAGTTACTCCTGGACAGGCACTCCTCGGTATAGATGTTCTTCACAGCACTGGGCTGTGTTACATGGTGACTGACTTGTGTCTGGTGAGGGTATCTGACCTCATTAACTTGTGTTTTCCCAGCAGCCGGGACTGCTGACCCCTCTGCAACCCCAGCATCTGGCCCTAGGTACTCTGTACATTTTGGTCGAATATATGAATGAAGTGGGTACCCCTTGTTCTGCTTGTAGATTTTAAATCCTGATAGAGCCCTCTGGAGGCCAGTCCTGGCAGTTTCCCAGGATTCGAAGCTATTAGACCCCACATGGAATCAAGTGCGTCATGTCCAGCAGATGCTGCACCCTTGGCGAAGAGACAGTTTCGTGTCCTCGTGGGTGTCACTGGGAGTGTTGCAGCCCTGAAGTTGCCTCTTCTGGTGTCTAGGCTTTTGGACATTCCTGGCGTGAGTATCCTTATTAGACGGGCATGGCAGCCTCTGGCCTGGGAAAGCTGCTGCTCCTGGAGCCAGCCCATTTTATGCAGTGCTTGGGGTTTTTGTTAATGGTGTTTGTGGAAGCCCTCTGTGTGCATTGGTGTGTAGGGGGTCCCTGAGACAGTCCAGTATAACCCGGAGCTAGATTAGCAGGTGTGGACAGAGCGTGAGGGGAGGAATGCTTTGCTAGTGGAGGGTTTGTGTTCCCATATGTTGACCCTGGATCTCTGAGGTTCTGGCGGGGGAGGAGGCTGGCTGCAGAAATGTAGCACATTCATCGGGTCCCCTTGCTGCATTGGACTCCCCACCCCTGCCTCCACTCCGTCTCGAACACTGCAGCTCTGTTCTCCCTCTTTGTTAGACACCATGGCTGTCCTGTCAGTCCAAATGCACTGGAGCCTTAGGGGTACCCCATTGCCTGTGGCTCTGGTTTTAAACTGTTCTTTCATGTGTTCAGAGATGCCTAGGGGCCACCACAGTGTACTGGGGAGGGGTACCTCAATTTTGATTAGTTTTATGTTTTTATATATATTGGGCTTCTGGGGCAGATTCTTCTGTGGGGAAAGTTCAAGGCTTTAGACCGTGTGAAAGCCAGCAGGTAATAAGCTCATTTCCTTGTCTAGTATCTAAGGTCCTACGTTTGTCTGTTGAACGCCCACTGCCTATACTCCACCCTGATGGCCTTTGCTTTGGCCTGGCCCTGCCAGGCTGTGCTGCCCTCCTGCTCCTCTGCCTCTCTAAATTCTGCACAAATACTTCACAAGAAAGCCTTCCTGGCCTGCCTCAACCCCTGTGGCTTTGGTCTGTTCCTTTTCAGACTCATTTGATGAGGGGTGCCTGGATGGCCAGTTGATAGAGCACACAACTCTTGATCTCCAGGTTGTGAGTTCAAGCCCCAGGTTGGGCATAGAATTACTTAAAAATACATAAAATACTGGGGATACCTGGGTGGCTCGGTTAAGCATCCGACTCTTGGTCTTGGCTCAGGTCATGATTTCGTGGTTCGTGAGTTCGAGCCCTGTGTTGGGCTCTATGCTGACAGTGTGGAGCCTGCTTGAGATTCTGTCTCTGCCTCTCTCTGCCCCTTCCTGGGTTGCATGCTCTCTCCCTCTCAAAACAAACAAATAAACAAACAAACAAACAAACTCATTTGATGCATTAAAGAAAAACCAGGGTGACTCCATCCGTTAAACATCTATCCAACTCTTGGTCTCAGCTCAGGTCTTGATCTCAGGGTTGTGAGTTCAAGCCCCACATTGGGCTCCATGCTAGCCGTGAATGCCTACTTAAAAAAACAAACCATGGAGCGCCTGGGTCACTCAGTCAGTTAAGGGTTCGACTTTGGCTTGGCTCATGAGCCCTGCGTCGGGCTCTGTGCTGACAGCTCAGAGCCTGGAGCCTGCTTCAGATTCTGTGTCTCCCTCTCTCTCTGCCCCTCCCCACTCATGCTATGTCTCTCTCTCTCTCAAGAATAAATAAGCATTAAAAAAAAAAAAAAGTTTTTTTTTTTTTAAAACCCAGAGATGGGCAGTAGTTAGAGTGGTAAAAACAGATTTTGTTCAGAAAACCTATCACAATACGGGAAAAGAGGCCTCAGCATAGAACTAGGTTTTGATTACAAATACAAGGAAGAGTGGGGATTTATAGGCAAGGAGCCAGGTGGAGGGCAGTGGATGGGAAATTACTCAGAGGAAACATCAGGAATAAGGAGGGTTCTGGCTACACTGCCCTGACAGGATTCTTGGTGCAGGCAAGCCAGGGTGATGAATCACCGGCGGGGGGGGGGGGGGGGGGGGGGGGGGGGGGTTGTGGGATGAAGAGCCTGATGAGCTGTCCAGGCTGGTTAGACATTGAGGGTGGGGGATTCTGGCTAAACCCACTTAATGGGAATCTTGCTCTTAAGGACCAGGCCCCAAGATGGCCCTAGTCAAAAAAGGGACACATAGGAGCCTGACTAGAGTTTGACCATATCTTGACCAAGATATGGGACCATTGGTTGCCTTTGATATTGTTCATGTTGTTGCCCATTGCTTTTGTGTGTACACTGCTGGGGCCCAGGCTGTGCTTTTTCCTTGTATCTGCCCCATAGCTTAACGTGTGACACAGGTGCATGTACCCAGTGTGTCCAGCAGGGGGCAGTGCTCACCTGCAGATGACCATGTCCGCACGGAAGGCAGGGGTGAGAAATCTTTCATTTTTTTTTCTTCTTACTTTCCACAAACTTCTACCCAGAAAGTCACCCCCTCACTCCACCCCTCATGCGGAACAAGCAGTGAAAGGCAGCCAGGGATGCCAGCCAGGTCAGAAGGGGGAAGGGAGGTGAGTCTCATGGATGCTCTGAGGCCAGGTGCTGGTACTGCCCAGAGCACCACCTGTGGCCTCCCCCACCCAGACACATGCCCAGCACCTTTGGTACAGCTGACTAGCTACACCCGGAATGGAGGGGAGGCCTGGGGCCTGGAAAGGGTTGTTGCAGCGGTGACAGCCTCTGCCCCCTCCGGAGGGAGGGAACCATACAGTTCCCTTTTCCCATAGCCCCAGAGCAAGTGAATTTCCGGACTGGGGGTGAGTGGGGGCAGGGCGTCCTATCCCAGGAAACAGATGGGCAGCCTCAGAGCGGAGGGAAATGGCAACTCCACAGCTTCCTGTCATCCCACACAGCCAGCATTTACAGGGGTGTGAGGAAAGGGTTGCCTGAAGTGGGGAGGCTCTCCAGCCCACCCCAGGCCTTCTGGCCTGGCCCACTGTGGGGACAAACCTTGTGTGGAGCAGGAACTTTGCTCTCCCTCTCTGGCTGGAGTTGAAGCTGAAAGTCAGGCAGCAAGAAGGGCACTGACCTAGGAGAGAGGACTCCATGACTTGGCCTCTTGGAGCCTGCCTTTCTCATTTATGTTTGTTTTTTTGTTTTTTTTTTTTAACATTTATTCCTTTTTGAGAGACAGAGTGTGAGTGAGGGAGGGGCAGAGAGAGAGGGAGACGCAGAATCCAAAGCAGGCTCCAGGCTCTGAGCTGTCAGCATAGAGCCCGACGACGTGCAGCTCGAACTCATGGACCTCGAGGTCATGACCTGAGCTGAAGTTGGACGCTTAATTGAGCCACCCAGCTGGCCCCTGCCTTTCTCATTTAAAATAAAGCTGATTGGGGCACCTGGGTGGCTCAGTTGGTTAAGGGTTACGCATCTGACTCTTAAACATCTGACTCTTGATTTCAGCTCAGTTCATGATCTCGAAGTTCATGGGTTTGAGCTCCACACTGTGCAGAACCTGCCTGGGATTCTTTCTCTCCCTCTGTCTCTGCCCCTCCCCTGCTGGTGCTCGCTCTCTCTCTCAAAAAATAAACTTTAAATAAAAAATAAAGCTGATTGGGGCGCCTGGGTGGCGCAGTCGGTTGAGCGTCCGACTTCAGCCAGGTCACGATCTCGCGGTCCGTGAGTTCGAGCCCCGCGTCGGGCTCTGGGCTGATGGCTCGGAGCCTGGAGCCTGTTTCCGATTCTGTGTCTCCCTCTCTCTCTGCCCCTCCCCCGTTCATGCTCTGTCTCTCTTTGTCCCGGGAAAAAAAAAAAAGTTGAAAAAAAAATAAAGCTGATTACTGCCACCCATCCCCTCAGGCTTTTGTAAAGGCTTCAAGAAGGGATAGAAATAAAAGTTTCTCATCTTGTGCCAATAACTGGGTGCAGCTCCTGGCACATGGACGCACTTACCAGTGTGTGTTTCCTCTCCTTCACCCTTTTCTTTCCCCTTGCTGTCATGTCCTTTGGGCCAGGCACGTGGTGGGGTTGTTGGGTTGGTGAGAGACAGCCCATGTGGGAAGAGCCGTGGGAGCCACAGTCCATCTGCTCCTGTGGAGGGGCCTGCCACCTTTTCACCTCTTCCTGCAGATAGAACAGCTCTCCAGAGAGCCTGGGTTTGCTTGGTGGAGTCCTTATGAGGTTTTGGTAACCAAAGGGGGATCCTTGCTTGCCTCGTGTTGGCCTCGATGCAATGGCTTTCCCCCTCGTCCTACCCCCCGCACTCCCCTTACTCCCTGATGGTACTGATCTCCCCTTTGCCGTCTTTCTGGGTCACCCCCAGGAGCAGTCTTTGTCACTTGGAAAGGTCCTTCTCAGCCCTTTGCCTACATCGTGAATTCATATGCTTGGGTCTTTTCTGAGCTCCCTGGGCATCGCTAGAGTTTGACCAGCAAACAAGCAGCTGAAGTGTGGGGTGCAGGGAGCTGAGTGAGTCTGCAGACATGGCTCATAACTATAGGTATACTTAATTTAATTGTGCTTTGTACATAACTGAGTTTTCTTACAAATTGAAAATTTGTGCCAACCCTGCATCGAGCAAGTCTACTGGTGCCATTTTTCCAACAGCATTTGCTCACTTTATGTCACATTTTGGTAATTCTTATAATATTTCAAACTTTTCCATTATTTGTTATGGTGATCTGTGATCAGTGATTACAACTTGCTGAAGGTTCAGATGAGTTAGCCTTTTTTAGCAATAAGATGCTTTTTAAAAATTTACTTTTGAGAGAGAGAGAGAGAGACTGGGGGAGGGGCAGAGAGAGGGAGACAGAGAATCCAAAGCAGGTTCCAGGCTCAGCTGTCAGCACAGGGCCTGATGCGGGGCTCAAACTCACGAGCTGTGAGATCATGACCTGAGCCGAAGTTGGACACTTAACTGACCAAGCCACCCAGGTGCCCCAGCAATAGGGTACTTTTAATTAAGGTATTGTTAGAAGTGGGTGAGAGAGAATAAAGTATCCTCCAGACTGAGAAGGCACTTTGAGCTACTCCATACCGTTTATAGAGATTTATTCAGGGTAACTTACTGATGAATGGGAGGGCAGGCAGGTTGGGCAGATGATGACCGAGGCGCTATGCAGCTATTCTCTGCAAAGTCTGGACCTTAATCCACAGCTTCTGTAGAGTGCAGGTCATTGTGGTGAGGTCAGAGTAGTTTTCTAATGTGGTGCCCTCTGTGCGCAGATCTTCTGTGGTGGTTTTCTAAAGTGATGCCCTCTGGGGCGCCTGGGTGGCTCAGTGGGTTAAGCGTCCAACTTTTGGTTTTGGCTTAGGTCATGGTCTTGTGGCTCGTGGGTTCAAGCTCCGCATTGGGCTATGTGCTGACAGTGCAGAGCCTGCTTGGGATTCTCTTTTTCTCCCTCTGTCTCTGCCCCTCCCTGCCTCTCTCTCTCTAAATAAACTAAAAAAAAAAAAAAAAAAGCTTTAAAGTAATGCCCTCTGTGTGCCTGTCATATGTATGTTACCTCAAGTGGCTCCCTCTGTCCAAACAAACCTTCCTGCATTCTGGTCAGGGCGTACATACACGCATCTGCGGGGAGGTCATTGCACAGGATGAACAAGATGGAGAGTCCAATATGGAGTCGGTGTTGTCAGCACTCCTACAGCACAATCCTGCAGATATGCACGTTGCTTTTTCAGACATAATGCTCTTACACATGTAAGAGACTACAGTGTAAACCTGACTTTTATATGTCCTGGGAAACCGAAGAAAGTTTTACTGTGATATTTGCTTTATTGCAGTGGTCTGGAACCAGACCCACCATATCCCAAGGTATGCCTCTACTCCTGATTCACCAGTGTGCCCAGGCATGGCTAGAGCCAGACCAGGGAGATTGTGAGGGGGTGCTGGAGAGGGGTGGATTTGGCCTCATGACCCATATACCAGCATTCAGGAAGAATGGTCCTTGCAAAGAAGCCTTGGAGCCTTTATATGATCGGGGAAGTTGGATAGTGGGGGTCAGCTGTACCTCAAGAGAGGCAGCTGAGCAAAAGGATTCTGGGCAACTTAGGTCTTCATATGTCCCTATTTTTCTCAGCCCTGCAATGAAGGGGTTGGGGGGGAGTACTAAAATGATCTGTCTCCAAGGCCTCTTCTGGCACTAGTGGTGGAAGGTTCTAGATGTGAGGGCAGAAAGGAATAGGACCTGAAGGCAGCCTGGGAGAAGGTCCTGGGATTCAGGAGCTTCAGGGCGCTTTTGCAGTTCCATAATTGTCATGTTAATTGGGCTGCAGTTCTGTCAGAGCACTCTTCTCACTTGGGAGAAGACAGACACCTCTTTAGCTTTTGCCAGGGCAGAAGTCAGCAGGGCTGGAGCCGGAAGGGGATTTCTGAATTTTTTTTTTTAGTATTTTTTTAAGTTTATTTATTTTGAAAGACCACATGCAAGCAGGGAAGGGGCAGAGAGAGAGGGAGAGAGAGAATCCCAAGCAGGCTCCACACCATCAGTGCAGGGCCCAACACGCGGCTCGAACTCACGAACCATGAGATCATGACCTGAGAGAGTCAGACACTCAATTGACTGAGCCACCAGGCACCTCTGGCAGGGGATTTCTAAAGGTGGAGAGAGTCTGCCATTTGGGGAGTTGGCAGGCCTTGGGCTTAGAGAAGGTTACGTTTCTAGAATGCCTGTCAGGACATTCAGGGCTGTCAAGGGTGAGGGGAAGAAGTTCCCACTCACGTGCAGGATGAAGTGAATTCTGCTTCTCTGGAGGACCATTTGACAGTGTCTGGAGAGGTCAAAAGAGTTCATAGCTCTTGATTCACTTGTAGGATTGAATCCTATAGTGTGCCAAAATTCACCATATGTAGGAGGATGTTCATTGTAGCATTGTTTATAATTTTAAAACAAAAATAAAAGTGGAAACAAAACATCCAAGGAGAGAGAGAGCTTTGGTGCAGCCTCACAGTGGACGACAGGCGCCCTTCAGAACAATGGCTGGATCTCTGTGTTGATGTGGGACTGTCCTCAAGATAGAAATGAAATGAGTTTGGTACAGGAATTAGCAAACCATGGGCCACAGGCCAAATCTGGACTCATTACCTGCTTTTGTATGGTTTGTGAGCCAGGAATGGTTTTTATATTTTCCAGCGGTTAAAAAAATTTTTAAAGAATATTTTGAGAGCACCAAATTACGTGAAATTCAAATGTCTGTGTCCATAACGTTTTATTGGAACACAGCCACACATTTGTTTAAGTATTGCCCGTGACTGCAGTCTTGCTACTACAGAGTTGAGTAGTTGTGACAAAACCGAAAATAGTATCTGGCCCTTTATAGAAAAAAGTTTGCTGACCGCTGGCGTATTGTCTGGTTCCTTTTATATGTTCACATATCTGAGTTACTGCCTACAGATTTTCCTCTGGAGGTAGTTACCTTTGTGCAGAAAAGGGGGCAGGAAAGGAGACTCACATTTGGTATCATTGTGTTCAATCTTAATTTTCTAACCTCTGTGTATATTTTTAAAGTCAGTGGGACTCTTAGTGGGAATATTATGGAACGTTCTTTGTAACTGTATGCTTTTTTTTTTTTTTTTTCTTTAAATGCTCGCTGAGGAAAGGAAGCAGGAGAAACAGGACCTGGTTTGAGGTTTTCCTTTCTTTCTGGGCAGGGCCCACCTGCCTGCTCTGTGGTAGTGTTGTGGAAAGGGGTGTGTTCAATAGCAGTGGTCTGAGGCACTTATCTGGGCTTCTGCTGGTTTGGCCAGCCCCTTCCGTCCTTGGCCCGCTCCTCCAGGGAGTCAGCTCTGCAGTCTGCCTCTCAAGTTCTGTTCTTGAGAATTTTCTGTAGTTGGGGAAGGGCACAGAGGGATTGGCAGCCTGGTCTCACTTGAATGGCAGGAAGGGCTGGTGAGACCAGAACACCAGCTCCCCCAGGAGGCCCACAGGGAGGCCCAGGAGAGAATGGCTCCCCCCCCCCCCCCCCCCGCCCCCAGAGCCTGGTGGGAAAGGGCAAGGGCCACAAGAGGGCTGGGACAGCATAGTGAGCTGGATGGGCCCCTGAAGGCCATGTGGTTTAAATGGCTCATGGCTCAGAAGGGGAAACCGAGGCCAGAGAGGAAGGGGATTCGCCCAAGACCACCTCCCCCCACCTGGCCCCCATATATATAGTAGACTCAGTAAATGTTTGACAAGTCAAGGCATCATTATGAGCTGGAACATTATAAGTTGGGACACCCACTCAGCCAACCGGAACACTCTGGGGTATTTGTTAATGAGGCCGCCACTGCCACAGCTCCCCAGCCTATGTGCTAACTGCTCTGGGCACCAAGGGTCCTTTTTCCTAGAGTATACCCTCCCACCCCTGCCCCCATGCTCAGGTTTGGGTCAGCTTTTTGGCTGCTCTCCAGGCCCTGGGCACTGCCAGTGTCAACACCGGTCAGCTCAGTGTCAGAGTCTCTGCTGTGTGTGTCAGCCCAGAGGCCTGAGCCAGAAAATCTTGCAGGTTAAATCATGGCAGGTGCTTCCACTTTAGAATCCTTACAGCCTCCTGTGGAGCCATCATCACACGCCCTACTAGAAACACCTGCTCTTTTGGGGCCACTCAGCTGGGGGTTCCCACTGGGTCTCTCCTTTACTTCTATATGCCAGAGCTGTGGTATCTAATACAGTAACCACTAGCCACATTCAAATTTAAATTTAAATTATTAAAATTAAATAAAACCAAAACTTCAGTTCCTCAGTCACTCTAGCCACACCTCAAATGTTCAGTAGCCACATGTGGCCAGAGACTGCCATAGGGGACAGCACAGGTATGACATGTGTCTATCGCTGCAGAGTTCTATTGAATAATCCTGCAGCGTGGTCATTCTCAACTGGGGCAGTTTGGCCTCCCAGGGGACATTGGACTAGGTTCAGAAACATCTTTGGTTGTCTGAACTTGGGGAGGGGGTGCTGCTGGCTCCTGGTTATAGGTAGAGGCCAGAGATGGGATTGGAGGGGGAAAGTCAGGCCATGGGATTTGTCTCAACCTATGGCCGTGACAGTGCTGCTTCCCAAGATCCTTTGGTAGTCTGCCCCAGAGGCAGCCTGGGCCAGACTCGGGGCCTAAAAGTCAAAGTGGAGGTTTCATCCCAAAATCTGTTTCCATTTCCCCTCTCTGACTCTCCAGGAACCCCAGATGGGATTGCTAACGTACCTTCGGCAGAGAAAAGGAAACTAGACTTGCCAACTGGTTTCAGGAAGGAACCTCTGTAAATGCCAGGCAAAATGCAGACAGCTTATATAATAAAGTCTGGCCAAACCTCAATCGCATCACACAAAGAAGTTCAGGTTTTAAATATTAGATATAAAAACTCTTGGCAGGGGTCTCACTAGGGGACCAAGCACAGAGCTGCCTTTCAGGAACTCTCTAATGTGGGGGAGATTGTTTTCATCCCAGCCCTACTTCTACCAGAACCCAGGGAGGGTGTAAGAGAAAAGAGGGTTCCTGCCCCTCCAGGGCTCCTTGGCATTTGCTAGGAGAAAGGTCAGGGTGAATGAGTGAATAGTCTGAGTTATTTAGTATTTCAGAAGGTAACCCAACATGTCCCTTTTTTTTTTTTTTTTTTTTCCCTTTTAAAGTGTGTGCAAACCCAGGACCTAGCCTTTGGCTCCTAGGACATTTGGCAGAGTAAATGAAAATGAAAGAACAAAGCCCATGGGGTTGATGAATCAGATCAAGTGACATCCTTCTAAAACCAGAAAAACTGGCCTGGGCCTGCTGGACAGCCTGGGGGTCAGGGTCACTGCCAAGGAGAGGTAGCTGCTTCAGTGGGGTCAGGGGACGGGCAAGGAGAAGGTTGGCCCATCACATTCTCTTCATTTGAGGTAAAGACATTGACCCCGGGACGCTCCCTAACAATGACTATGTAACCTGGGAGGGTAGCCAGAGAAGGAATTGATTTAGAGACTGGGGGAGGAGCTCAGAGGAATAATTCATGCTGGGGCCCAGAGTGGGAGGCTTACCTGGCCCCCTGGTCAGAACTCCCTAGGGGCCAGGGAAGGCAGGGCTCAAACCGTGAGTGGGGATGTAGGCGTAGCTGAGAGGGAGGAGGGAGCCCCAGAACAGGGCCATTACCAAATTGGGAACGTTTCTGAAGGCTGGCCTTTGGCACAGTCCTCACTTGAGAACTGGCAGGCAGTTTGGGAGTTAGGGAAAGTAGGGGAACTAGATCTTCAGGAAGCTGCTTTCTGTATTTCAGGATAGAGGATGAACTGGAATATTCCTTTTTTTTTTTTTAACATTTTTTTAAGTTTATTTATTTTGAGAGAGAGGGGAGGGGAGGGGCAGAGAGAGAATCCCAAGCAGGCTCTGTACTGTCACAGTGCAGAGTCTGATGTGGGGCTTGAGCCCACAAACCATGAGATCATGACCTGAGCCGAAATCAAGCATTGGTTACTTAACCGAATAAGCCACCCAGTTGCCCCAGAAAGGATCCGTTTTTGATTCTTTCCCATCATCTCTCACCCCCACCTTGTGGACCTTGTGGAAGAACTTTTCTCTTGACCTTATGTTCAGGATTTGGATTCATGTCTCAGCGGGGCTCCTGATGGTGGTGCTAAGAGGACTGAGATCTTAGGAACTCTCTGTGGGCCTCCTCTGGAAAGTGGGATTTACCAGAGAAGCGTGACGGACCAGAAAAGTAGCTGTGCACTTATAGGCTGGGGTTTGTGGTTTAGCAGCAACAGGGGTGAGAAGAACTCTTTTGAGTTTGCTGATTGCAAACTCCGTATATGTCAGCAGGAGGATGTTGCTTCCAGAAGAGCTGGTGTGGGCTCAGGCTCCGTAGGCAGACACTCAGTGGGTGCCAGGGACTTTTACTCCAGGTCGCCTGAGCCTCACCAAACACCGGGCAGGCAGAAGAGCTGTCTCCCACCTCTGAGTTCTTCAGTTCTGGGAAGTTTCCTTTAATTTCTCTCATAATTTTCTCACCTCCATTTTTCTGTTCTTTCTGGAACTCAGATTTTGGACCTCTTGAATTGATCCTCTGACTTTCTCATCTATTTTTCTAACATTACCCATCTTTTTTTATCTTTTCTGTTCAGCTTTCTGGAAGATTTCTTCTAAACTTATATTGAGTTTTTTATTTTCCTGTTTATAATTTTAATTTCCAAGGCTTTTTGTTGTTGTTGTTCCCTGAATGTTCATAAAAAAACATTAGCATCTGATCTCATCTGATCTCATCTTATCTTCCAGAGTGTTGACATGTCTTAATTGCTGGTTTCTGGGTTCTTTTTCTGTTTGTTTGTTTTCATTTTCATTTTTTTATTTTTTGGTCCTCTTTTCATTCTTGATTTATATCATTAAAAAAATCCCTTTACTTTTATTTCGTTGGGCTTTTGGGAGGGAGCAAAGTTGAATCCACATTATTTAACTGAAAGTTTATTCTTTTGTTTAACATTTATGTATCCTTTTTTAAGATTTTATTTTTTATTTTTTAATTAAAAAATGTTTATTTACTTATTTTGAGAGAGAAAGAGAGAATCCTAAGTAGTCTCCACACTGTCAGTGCAGAGCCTGATGTGGGGCTCAATCTCATGAACCATGAGATCATGACCTGAGCCAAAATCAAGAGTCGGATGCTTAACTGACTGAAGCACCCAGGAGCCCCTATTCTTTTTTTAATTTTTAAAAATGTTTTATTTATTTATTTTGAGAGAGAGCACGAGTAGGGAGGGGCAGAGGGAGAGACAGAATCCCAAGCAGGCTCTGTGCTGTCAGTGCAGAACCCGACATGGGGCCCGAACTCCAGAACTGGGAGATCATGACCTGAGCTGAAATCAAATTGGCATGCTTTACCAACTGAGCCAGCCAGGCACCCCAATATATCCTTTTGTTTTAAATGTGTCTTTTTTGGGGCGCCTGGGTGGCGCAGTCAGTTAAGCGTCTGACTTCAGCCAGGTCACGATCTCGCGGTCCGTGAGTTCGAGCCCCGCGTCAGGCTCTGGGCTGATGGCTCAGAGCCTGGAGCCTGTTTCCGATTCTGTGTCTCCCTCTCTCTCTGCCCCTCCCCCGTTCGTGCTCTGTCTCTCTCTGTCCCAAAAATAAACGTTGAAAAAAAATTAAAAAAAAAAAAATGTGTCTTTTTTGATGTGATTGATGAATTTTAAAACTCCAATATGAGACTCTGAATTTTGATCAGAGAACTCAGCTCATTATATATTACTATTCTATTAGGGCTAAACTTCTGCCATCTTATTTAATGCTTTCTACTTGTCACGTGCCCTCTGCTTCTTGTTTTCTCTTTCCTCTCCTTTATCATATAGATTGAGCTTTCTTCTGCCGGTTTGAAAGTTGCCTATTCTTCTTCTGGTTACCTCTGACTTACCATTCCCATAACTTACCTTGTCACTGTCTTGTGTCTTGAGAGTCTCAGCACCATTCTGCCTCCCTCTGCTCTCCCTATCTGTGCTGGGCCCATGGGCTGAGCTCTGTGGACAGATGGCAGCCCTGTTCATCTGCCATTTTTTTTTTTTTTTTAAGTAGGCTTCATGCCCAGTGTGGAGCCCAGTGTGGGGCTTGAACTCACAACCCCGAGATCAAGACCCGAGCTGAGGTCAAGAGTCAGATGCTTAACTGACTCAGCCACCCAGGTGCCCCACTGCCATCTTGTTCAGAGCTGTCCTAGAAAGGGCTCCAGTGCTCAGTGGGAGTTTGGTTTAAATGACCTTTAAAAAGGTCACCGAGGTTTTGTGCAGGTTCTGGGGATGCTAGGTTCTAAGGGGAGTGAGAGAGAACGGACACGCCTGCGAGCTCTCCAGCAGAGCTAGGAGCGGCAGACCTTCTGAAGTTGTGCACTCTGTCTCTCTGAGACTTCTGCTGCCTGCTGCCGGCTTTGCTCTTACATGCTATGCAGAATGCTGTCGCTTGGTAGGCAGGAAGCATGAGGGGGGCCTCAGTGACACGGTAGGGAGGGTTGGGGGACCAGAGTTGGCACGGGCACGTCCCATTCCGAGAGGCGGCCGTTACACGATACCTGCAGTACCACCAGTATCAAGTAGGAATGTGGGCTGGGCCGTGCCAGAGCTTTTAGTTTTCAAGAGAAGCCAGGAAATTGGATTTTCTATGTGAAATCTCCCGATTTGTATATATTGGCTCAAAAATGTTTATAACCTCATGCAGGCCAAATAGCATGTCTGTAGGCTGGATCTGGCCTGCATGCCATACGTGATTCCTGTTCTAGTCAGCTGATGATCCTGCCCTTGTCACCCTTGACTGTTCTCTCTCCTGGATAAATGTCCCCCAGAGATATCTCCTTCGCCTCCCAGCCGCTTCTGAGCCCCTTTACTGTGCCATCTTAGTTTAACATCTCATTTTACAAATGATGGCAACTGGTCTGGCGCTGTCCACACTACGTGTGCTGTTTCTCACAACCGTTTGTTCTGAGCACCTTAGCCACCCCCCCCCTTGTTTGCTTTATTAATTAGTTGTGAATGAGTAGTGTGGAGGTGAACTTCATTTTTGCCCCATGAGTGAAGGGCACACTTCCAGGCTTGGTTTTCCTGGAGTCTGTCTGCAACCAGCGCCCACGAGGCCTGGTTCCTAGAAGTAGAGAAGGGACCGACCGCCTATTTTCTCTCTGGGGCTTGGATGCAGCCACTGCAAGCCAGGCCCCAGCTCCCTGGTACCTTGGCCTGCAGAGGGCGGGGTTGCGGTGTGGATTAGAGCTCAGGACCTGTGAGCCTCTTTGAAGTGGCCCCTCCTGCCTTCTGCGGCCTTCTTGCCCTGCATTCCTTCCCGGCTGCCTCTGTCTTTCTGCCTGAGTGGCAGGAGCCTGCAGCTTTATATGCACTGGGCAGTTGGTGACTCATTCCTCGGCAGCCCCTCAAATAGGGAAGTGAAACAGCCACATCTGGTGGGGCCTGACCTTTGGGTGACAGCGGAAGTAGCTATGCAAACATGGGGCTCCCTGCCGAGGAGGGAGAAGTCTCCACAGCCAGGCCCTGAAGAAAGCACTTGCCTGGCCTGGCCCTGTGTGGCATCCAGGCCTGTGGCTCTGGTAACAGTTTTCTTTCCCTCTCTCTCCCCGCCTCTATTTTTTTTCTTGGTGACAGCTGGAAGTAGCAGTGGTCACCACCGAGAGAGCCAAACATTTCTACAGCCCCCAGGACATTCCTGTCACTCTCTACAGCGACGCTGATGAATGGGAGGTCAGTGTTGGGGGCCCCAGGGCTGAGTTCCGTCGTGTTTCCACCAACGGGACAGGAGTGTCCTCCTTGCAGTTCATAGTCCTGGTGGCCAGAGCAGACAGGCTGGGCTCAAGTCAGTGGTCAGGGCCCTCTGGGCAGAGGCGATGAGGAAAACATCTGTCTAGCTTCTGGCCTGCGGGAGGCCTGAAGTCTCCTCCCACCCCAGGCAGAGCTCAGCTTTGGCCCTGTGCCTGAGGTGGAGTGTCCTTGTACTTATCTGGGCTGATGAAACCACAGAGGAGCTCTGTTTCCCACCACCCTTGTCCACGTGGCTCTCAGTGTCAGGCCTGTCGAGAGCGCCTCACTTCCCACGGCCACTGGGCTCTGCTTCTCCTCTCCCGCAGAGGGGCGGGCACCGGCCGATTCACCAGACGTCGAGTGTGGGCCTCACAGGGGTGCCCTGCCAGGCATTTTTAAACATTCTCAGCCTAGAACATTTCTGGCTGGCCTGTCTTCTCCACCCCACCCCCTCCATTCTCACCGCCCCAGAGCCCTTCCACTGGCTTGGACAACCCAAGCATCCGCCTCAAGCAGACAGGCCAGGAGTTCCCTGCCAGATGTCAGTTCTCTTGAAAACCAAACCATAAAGGGAATAGCTTGGAGAGACAAGGGGCGTTTGTTTCCTCAGGCCTGGTTTCTCTCAGGCGGTTGGCTCCACAGCCGGTGCTCACCGGCTTAGCTATGAGAGGAACAGCAGTGGACTCGGGCCGGGGTGCTCAGGTGGTCTTCCTCGGTTTCTGACTTAGTGCACCTGGCCTGCGTTGCCCCCCCACGGCTTCCTCCCTCCATGCCGAGAGAGTAGCTAGCTCAGTGACCCCATTTCCTTCCCTCTGCTAGATGTGGAAGTGCCGATCCGACCCCGTTCTCCACATTGACCTGCGGAGGTGGGCAGATCTCATGCTGGTGGCTCCTCTTGATGCCAACACCCTGGGGAAGGTGGCCAGTGGTATATGTGACAACTTGCTTGTGAGTGATTCTGCTTTCTTCCTCCCTGGGCCTCACTCCCAGTGTGCTGAGCTGCAGGACTGCCTTTGTATGGGATGCTTGCCTTGGAATTCTTTATGGTGGGCTGGTTTGCCCCCTGGACCCCCTGCCCTCCACCTGGTCTCACCTGTGTTCCGGCAAGTGGGCACATGGATGGACTCAGCTTGTACGTATTCTCTGAGGGCATCCACCTCTCACCTGCCCCTTGACACTTTGTCCTTCGTTCACGGGCTACCCTTCACATGCTCGTCCGTTGGTCTCCCTGCCTGGCCCCATTGCCTGTCCCCCTTAGCTCTGCCTTCTCTCCAGGATCTGGACATCCACATGTGCAATCTGATAAGAGTGTTTACTTCCTCATGGATCTCTTGTGCACACTTATCTCTCCTGTAGCATTGGCCGCAGAAATGTGGTTTTCCTGTATGTTCTGGAAAACTTAGAGAGGAAGAGAGGAGCAAGGGTGAGAGGTGCCAGCCGGTGGATGGTGGAGGAGAGGAACAGAAGTCCAGCTACACAAAGTGGGGATTGTCTTAGGCCTAAGGGACCTCCAGGGAACTGTTGTCCTTAAAGGCCTTGTTTATGTGATCATCCTGGGAGGAGCTAGGTGTGTGATCTCTCTCCCCTCCTCCCTCTCCATTGTTATCCACTTCCCTTGTGCACTGAGCTTTTCCCTATCATGAGCCGGCCCCGTGCTGAGGGACCCACAGGACACTTGGAGCTCTCAGTCTGGAAGGAGAGGGTTTTTGGTTACCCGTACAGGTGAGAAGGGAATGTGCTCTGGTGTGTGGTACAGCCTTAAATGACCCCAGTCGGTCCTTTGACAGTGGAGTCACCGCTTTGCACAGTTCTAGGCATATAGTAAGTGTTCAGTGAATACTGTATGTACGAGGTAATTATTCTACTTTGGCAAAGAGCAAAGAGTTTTTCAGAGTTTAATGTGATAAGCTGGGCCAAGGTTTTTGGTGGTCAGACAGGAACTTAGTCTCCTTGTATGCTTGTTGATGGGTGCATAAGGCACTTCTCGAAGAATCTGCTAGTGACTGAAGCATCATTTGAATAAGAGCACAGGATGACCAGAAGAAGAGCAACACACAGATTGTGTGGCAAGGAGCAGGGGTAGGGGAGTAGAGAGAGGGGCGAGCCTAGGGGCAGTGTTATCAAGAAGGCTTCCCAGTGGGGCTGGTGCATGGCTGACCGGGCAGTAGGAGCAGGTGAGGCTCTTGGCCACTTTCATCTCAGTGGGTCTGGGCTGTGTGTGACCTCTGGGCTTCCCACTGGCTGGCCAGCACTAGCTGGTGGGATGAAACACACTGGCCTCTGGGAGTCATGCCCTGGGCTGGGCTGGCTCTCCGAGGGCTCCTTTCTTCCTCTCCAAAGTGCTGCTTCCTTTTTTTTTTTCATCAGAGCTGCCCCTACTCCCTGAAGTCTTGGGGGTTCCCTCCTCCCGACTTGGCTGAGCAATGTAATATGTTCCCCCAGGAATTTTTTTTTTTTTTTTTTTTGCCTCAAAAGGTTTCACTTGAACACACAAATATTTCAGGCAATTAGAAATCTCATAAAGTTTAAATTGTCATCATCCTTGCTCTGTGGCTCTGTCCTCACTCCGAAGATATTTTGTCCTTTTATCCCTGAAAAGATCACCCTGCTGCCCCCTTCCTTCAGACCTTGTCCCTTTTCCAGGACCCAGAACTTGTGGGGCCTTTAGAGCAGCATGCTACCTGTGACCTGTGACCTGTGCACCAGGCCTCTAGGCCCTTGGCCTGGGTGCTGTGCATCTCCATCTGCCTTCTCACCTGCGTGGGTCCCGGCCCCTTCTGTGTGCTAAATAGCCCAGCAGAGGGGCACCTAGCTGGCTCAGTCTGCAGAGCATGCAACTTTTGATCTTAGGGTCAAGATTGAGCCCCACGTTGGGTGTAGGGATTACTTAAAAAAAATTTTTTTTTTTTAAATATCTAAGCAGATCTAGAAACAGGAGGTGACTTCCCTGGGTCACCAGTCAACTGGGAGCTGGCCTCCTGATCAGAATCTAGGCCTTCTCTCCACCCAGGTGGGTTCTCAGGGGCAGAGCCTGAGGTACTGAACACAGCACTGGCCAAACAGATGTGACTGTAGGAACTGACACCTCCTTTCATCCCTCCTGCTGCCAGAAGGTTCAGAGGAGCTGTGGTTTGTCCAGGAAGCACTGAACTTCGAGATGAGGTGGGAAAGCTAGAGAGGCATGAGACACGGACATACTGGTTTCTTCTCTGTTGGTGTGCTTTGCTTTGAAGACACTCAGAAACCCCAGCCCAGCCCCCACTGTACTTGACACTCAGGGGGCTCTTCTAGGTATGTTCGTGACTTTTGCAGAAGCCGCAGGTGGCATGGGGCCAAGAGGAAGTGTGACTGAAACTGTCCACTCAGCCCAGTTGCCAAATTGGGAGGACTTGGTGGGAAACAGACGCTGGTGTCTGGGACTACACAGGCAGCCAGATCCTGAGGCTGTGTGCTGTCCCACTTCCTTCCTATCCCCAGGAGGGGGCAGGGGCACTGAGAGGGGTAGGCATCAGCTCTGGCCTGTTCACGGCATTGTCTTCTGGACTCCCCCATCTTTTACCAGATGGGTTGCGCTTCGGGGAAGGGCTGTGTTGACCACTGTCTCCCCAAGGGGCCCACAGCTGGAAAGGAGGTGCTGGAGCAGTGAGGGCCCAGGGGAGCACGCTCCTGCGGGCCCCAAGGCTTATTTCTCTCCCAGGCAGCGCCTGGTCCAGGGAGCCTGTGCCTGTAGTAATCACAGGAGCTACTGTTTCTGGAGCCCGTACTTGAGGCCAGGCCCTGTGTGAAGAGCCTTAAGCATGTTCACCTTCTGTGCTCACAGCCATCCAGTGAGCTTTTGCAGAGAGGAAGCTAAGTCTCCTGAGGTTAAATTATTCATCCAGGTTCTCACGGCTAGCAGTAATCGTACATAGCACAGCCAAGATTTGAACCAAGGTCTGTGTGATTCTGCAACTCACTGAGCCGGTGGGTCCCTCTCACAGCTGCTCTGGCATGCACGTGGCGGGATGGCCTCGGCGGAGGATCACACTGGGTGGCGTGCAAACCTTCATGCCCCGGATCATTGTCTCCGTGGGACTGTGGGGAGTGCAGCTTCCCCATCTGGGAAACAGGACAGCACCTTCTTTGCAGGGTTGCGGTGAGGGTGCATGGGATAATACATATGAGAGAGTTTTTGTCACGTGGCAGGTGTTCTCATTGCCCAACTCTAGTCAGCCTCGAAGTAGAGCCTGTGTTGGGGTAGGTGAGCCGCACCTGATGAGTGGTCTGAGCCTTCGCTTTGGGAGGTAACTGTGAAGCTTGACTTCTGCTCACCTGGCTGCTTTCTGTCTGTGGCGTGTGTCCCACAGTGGAGAAGGCTTGTGGTTTGGCTCAGAGGCACCTTTCTGCATAGGAGTGGAGGTCTGCGTGGGGGTGGCTGGGCCATTGCGAGTGTTGGAGGACCTCCTGTGTGTCAGGCCCTGTGCCAGCACCTGTGGAGAGGGGGAGAGGGGGAGGAGATTCGAGGTAGGGGGATACAGACAAGTGTCACCCGGTCATCCCAAGCTGGCTGCGACCAAGAGGATGGTGGGTAGGATTTGGGAGTCCAGAGCAGCAGGCACCCACCTGCCCCACTCCGGCCCTTCTTCACAGACCTGTGTCATCCGGGCCTGGGACTGCCGAAAGCCCCTGCTCTTCTGCCCGGCGATGAACACCGTCATGTGGGAGCATCCCGTCACCGCTCAGCAGCTGGGCCTGCTCAAGGCCTTCGGCTATGTGGAGATTCCTTGTGTGGCCAAGAAGTTGGTGTGTGGAGATGAAGGTGGGCATCTGGCCAGGCTCACAGCCCAGGGTCGCAGAAGGGCTCAGCTCTGGGGTCACACCCCAGTGTGTTGTGACCTTGGGTAAAACCATTCTGTGAGCTCAGCTTTCTCATCTGGGAAATGGAAGTCCTAGTTCCTCTCAGAGTTGGTAAGATTAAACGAGGTAGTGTTTGTAAAGGGCCTGCGTTGTCCCTGGCACGCAGCCCATATACAGTCATGATGCTCCCGTAACTGTTACTGGGTCCTGTCCTGGGGGTGCCTTGGAAGGGATTTGATGGGTCTGGCTCATGTAGAGGTGGCTCTGGCCTTCAAGGCTTTGGGCTTTGGGTGGAACTCTCGGGGGGGGGGGGGGCATTGAGCAGGGTGGGTGGGGGATGGGCCCTGCCTCGGTCTGCAGGCCACAGCAGAACTTTGCTCTCTAGGTCTAGGGGCCATGGCTGAGGTGGGCACCATTGTGGACAAGGTGAAAGAAGTCCTCTTCTGTCGTGGCGGCTCTCAGCAGAGCTGAACCTGGGATTTCTGTTGTTTGTGTCCTTCTGCACCCTGCGTGTTTTCAGGCCAAGTCTATGAAGAAGATGGACATCGGCAAAATACGGTGAAGACTTCTGGGTTTACTGAGTAGGGGTGTAGCCTGGGCCTGCTCCAGAGCCTCCCCAGGGGCCTCACTTGCCTCAGATTAAATTAGACCAAAGGCCCAGATCTCAACTTCTTTCCAACTAAGAGGTGGCTGCATTCTGGGCCCCTCCCCACCTTCTCCTGGGATAGGCATAGCAAGCTGCTGCTGTGTGGCCCTGTGCTCTGGGAAGGGAACTGAGGGAGGACTGAGAAACCTTGATTCTGCATCGTGCAGGGGAGCCGCTTCAGCTCCTTGGTGGGGTGCCCAGCTGCCATGCAGAGAGTCAGGGAAGCCTGTAAGTTGGCAAGATGCCGAGTTTCTCCACAGACCATGCCGTGAGATCGGGGCTACTGGGGAATAAAGAAGAGTGACTTTTAGGAGACTGTGTCCTTCCTTTACCTGTGGCCTCGGAGATCAGGGGCATTGCTTGGGGTGGCTGGGGGAGGGTCTGGGCTGACGACTGACTGGCCAATATCATATGGTGGTTAAGGGCAGAGGGCTCTGAAGCCAGACAGACCCTAGTTCAAATCCCAGCTCTGCCATGTGCTAGCAGTGGACCTTGGCTCAAGGCTCAGCCCTTCTGACCCTCACTTTCCTCATCTGTATTATCCTACCCTCATGAAGTTTTTGAGAGGATTAAATGAGATAATGTGTGCAAGATACCCTCCCTCCCCCCCCCCCCTTACATAGTAAATGTCAAAGGGAAGTTAAAGCTAGGTATGCATTCAGGCCAATGAGTTTTTCTAACATTGACTGAAATAGACCCTCTCATTTTGGGAAAAATAAAATCCCCAGCCCTAGGCTGAGATGGCCTTTTATGCAAATAACAGGCACACAGACAGCAGGGTTGGAACCCACCTTGGAATCCAGGCCCCTTGCTTCCTGATGTCCTCATCAGCTTTGCTGCACCTAGGACTGGGAACCTGGGTGTCTCTGCCTCCCCTCCAACCCCACCCAGTGGCACCTGTGATTATGGGAAGTAGACTCCAGAGAGAAGCATGTTCTGCCCTAGAAAACCCCACCACCCTGCCTTTGACCTAATTGCTGTTTGGTGGCTGCAGTGGGGAGGGGCTTGTTTGCCTGTTTGGAGCTGAGGTTGGGTCTGATTCCTGCTTTCCAGCCCACGGGTGAGTCGTCACTCCATGCATGCTCTTGGACCACTGATGGTGGGAGGTACCTCTGAGGGGCACCAGGAAGCCTGCTGGCTGGGACCAAGACCTCCAGTAGCCTCCAAGAGCCTTTGTCTCTACAGCGCTTGACTTAATCAAAGTGGCCCTTTGGGATGAAATTGCCAATAAAGAAAATATAACTAAAGTGGTAGCACCACAAACCAACCTCTTGACAGGTTTGAAGGTTGAGGTATGGGGAGGGCCTAGATAATTGAAATCCAGAGACAATCCCAAAGTTCCATTTAAATGGTTTCCAACTCCCTTCCTCATGTCCACATTGCCCTGTCTTTTCCTCAGCAATGTGCTAATGAGTGGTGAGGCTCTCCAATATTAACAGAAACTGCTACCATTTACTGAGTGATTATTGTGCGCAAGGCTTTGTGCTGGGCATTTTAGGAAGACCTGCTACATAATGCCTGTTTTATTTTTTATTTTAAGTTTATTTTGAGAGTGCACATGCGCACACACACACACACACACACACACACACACACATGCACGAGCAGGGGAGGGGCAGAGAGAGAGAGGGAGAGAGAGAATCCCAAGCTGGCTCCATGCCATCAGTGCAGAGCATGACAATGGTGCTCGATCCCCCAAACCCTGAGATCATGACCTGAGCCCCAAAAAGCAGTCGGACGCTCAACAGACTGAGCCACCCAGGTGCCCCCACAACACCTGTTTTAAAAGGCCACAGGAGCAGAGAGGTTGATAGGCCTCTACCTAATATGTCTGCAAACGGCTGTGACTCCTCAGAGCAGGACTGAGCCTTGTTGGCTGGAAGGGAAGAGATGTCCCCGTGGGCGTGGGCCAGCGAGAGGTTCCGTCCTGGGGTCCACCTCTCCCATCACTACAGTCCTGATCCCTGTTGCCCATTTTGAATGAGGGTCTGGATGAATGGGCCTGGGCTGGAGCTGAAGAGCCCAGTTGTCCCCTGAGCCTTAAGGTTGGAGTTAAGAGGAGAGGGCAGTTAGCATCCAGACTGCATTTAGCTGGCGCCAGCTGCAGAGGAATGCTGAGGTGGGAGTAGTGGCCACAGCTTTCCCCACCAAGAGTCAAAGCTCTTAAAGTTGTCAGCATTTAAGTTCAAAGTGTTTCTCAGAGAAGGCGCTAGTTTCTCTGATTATTTTGATAGAATTCTGGAAGCTTGACAGAACAGAATACTTGGGTCTAAAAGTCACACTCTTGTTTGGCACCCTGGAGCCTCTCTAGGCTCCTGTGGCTACTGCCGGGTGAGAGGCAGAAGTTTCCAGGCCAGGGCCCAGCCTCTACACTGGTCTGTCTCTAGCTCTTCTGATGCCTCCCCCTCCACCCCCCACTGACTCCTGGGCAGTACACAGCTTGGCCCTCCATGATCTGGCCCCTGCCTACCTTTCCAGCTTCACCCCTATTACATGCCACCATGCAAGGCTCCCTGTCTTCTAGCCAGACTGGACAGCCTTGACTGAGCCCTGTAGCTTCTTACCTTTGCACTTGCTGCCACTTTTACTGGAAGGCCATTCTTCACCCAGCTAACTCCTATTCATGCCTCTGATACACCTGGGTGCCACCTCTTTTGGAAAGTGGTCCTTGGCCAACTCAGGCTAGATTAAATGGTCCTTATTCAGGCCCTATTATTATCCACTGAAATTGGGATCTGGAGGGCAGGAGTTGTCCTATTCCTCACAAAGCCTGGTAAGTCATTCCAAGCTTCTTATACTGACAAAATAAAAAAAGGTGTGTGGGGGGGGGGGAGGGAGGGGGAGTCTGTTCCTTTCTGAGAAAGACATACAACCTAGGAGCCATAAAAGCAAAGGCTGATAAATTTGCCTACAGAAAAATAAACAATTCCGCCTAGCAATAGCCCATAGGCAAGGTCAAAAGGCAAACAAATGGGAAATTATCTGCAGGTCATATAACAAAGGACTAATTCCCTTAGTATATAAAAAGCCATACATTGATTAGAAAAAGACCAAGAATGGGGTGCCTGGGTAGCTCAGTCGGTTAAGCATCTGACTCCTGATTTCGGCTCAGGTCATGTTCTCATGGTTTGTGGGGTTGAGCCCTGTGTAGGGCTCTATGCTGACAGTGCGGAGTCTGCTTGGGATTCTCTCTCCACTCTAAATACATACATACATACATACATACATACAAGAGACCAAGAATATAAAAGAAGTGAGCAGAGGATAAAAAATAGGGTCCACGTGTGTATGTGTGTGTGCATGTGCGTGTATGCGACACATGGCTCTTAAACATTAAATGCTACTCACAGGGCTGCCTGGGTGGCTCAGTTGGTTAAAGGTCAGACTCTTGATTTCACTCAGGTCATGATCTCACGGTTTGTGAGTTCAAGCGTCATGTCAAACTCTGTGCTGGCAGCTCAGAGCCCGGAGCCTGCTTTGGATCTTGTGTCTCCCTGTCTCTCTGCCCCTCCCCTGCTCTCTCTCTGTCTCTCTGTCTCTCTCAAAAATAACTAAACATTAAAAAAAAGAAGAAGCTCAACCACATGCATGGGAGAGGGGTGCAAACCAAATGGAGACTGCACTTCGAGGGAGGTTCTAGTAGATCAGTGAGGGCAAGGGCGCTGGCACCCTGCTGCATTGCTAGTAGGAGTGCAGATTTGGTACAACCTTGTTGGAGAACAATCTGGAAATACCTATCAAAATTACATATGTACTTTACCCTTCGACCCAGCAATTCTACTCCCAGGGATTTGTCTCACAGATACATTATGTCTGAATAAGGCTATTCATTGCAGCGTTGTATGTGGCAGTAAAAGGCTGGGAACACCCTCACTATCTCAACAACTGGAGCTTTGGTTACATAAATTAGAATTGTTCTTACACTGGACACTACGCAGCTACAAGGTAAGTGTGACGGAGCTCTCTAGGCGTGGATGGAGGATGCTGTCTGAGATACATTGCTAAGCAGAAAATGCAAGACGCAGAACAGTGTCATTGCACGCTAGCTTGTGTATTTAAAAAAAAAGTGAAGGGCGAGAAGGAGGATATATTTCTATTGGTTTGTAGATGCATCAAACACCTATTGAAAAATGAACAGGAAACCAGCCCAATTGTTTGCCTGTTGGCCGCAGAGCTGGGTGGTTGAGAAATGTGGGAGGCCGACTTCATTCTAAGTTGTGAGGCAGATGAATGTATTATCTACCAAGACAGTGGTAAATACACATTTTTAAAAGGGTTCCTTCTGTCCTTTAGCCAGAAGTTCCTAAAAATGACTTGGCAGGGAGCTAATGCAAAAGACTTGGCAGGGGCGTTTGGAGATTTCCTTCAAGGCGTTTGGAGTAGAAACGGATCTGTTTTTCTTGTCGTGAGCTAATAGACGACAACTTTTGAATACTGGGTGCTACTTACAAGCCTTTGAGGCCCCTGATCTCAAGGAGCTTATGGGAAGACGATCTAAGGCCTTAAAACAATCAAATGACAGAATCAAACACCAGACTGTGTGGTACAAAGTGTGATGTTCAGAATCAAGAAGTAGTTAGGGCGGGCCCTTTTGGAGGGTGGGGAACTCAGGCCCATGTGTACTGGAGGACCAGTGAAGTTAAAAGTGGGTGTGAAACTGGGGTACCTGGGTGGCTCAGTCGGTTAAGCGTCCAACTTCAGCTCAGGTCACGATCTCGTGTTTGGTGAGTTCAACCCTACATTAGGCTCTCTGCTGTCACTGCAGAGCCCGCTTCCGATCCTGTCTTCCTTTCTCTCTGCCCCTTCCCAGCTTGTGCGTGCACGCGCGCTCTCTCTTGCTCGCTTGCTCTAAAATAAATATTAAAAAAAAAAAAAAAGTGGATGTGAAGGGTGAATACATGCTGCCATATGCTTCATGTGGGGTACCTGGATAGGCACGTAGGCTTTGTGTGTGGTGGGACATCGGGAACTTCAGCAGGGGAGCAGGACGAATGGGGAGTGTGGCAAAGATCAGCTGTGTGATTCATGGGACAGAATGGAGGACTGAGACCCTGGAGTCAGGGAAGAAACCAGATGCGAAGCCAGGGAAGCAAGGCCGTGCTGAAGGACTTGGTCAGACCTGTGGTTCTGGAAAGGAAATGGAGTGCAAAAGTGAGTGATGATGTGAAGAAAAGTCAGCATGATCAGAAAGTATAAGAACCACTGTCCTTGTGGCGAGGCTGCGGGGGTTACTTAATAGCAATTATGTGTGTGTGTTACTGTAAGATTTATTAACAGTCCCCAGTGCCACCCACTAAAAGGAATTTTGCTTTGCCTGCCACTGTTTTTTCTTTTGGGATAATTTAGTCTGCCCTCATGGTTCCTGGGCATTTTGTGTGTAGAACTGGAAAAAGCAGACTGAGCTAGAGAACTGGGGAGATGGGAAGAAAGGGAAGGGAGGGAGTCTTACTTTTGGGGTTGTGTCTCCTTTGTGTGGTACATTCTGGTACTGGGTAAATGGGGACAGAAATTAAAGCCAGGAGCAGAGACTTGAGTAACTCCAAAATAGCTGAGTGAGACTCTCGTGAAAGGCCATGCAGGCTGGCCGGGAGTTGGGGTGCAGTTTGTATGTTAGCTTAATAGTTTTTGAGCTGCTAGGGGGCACAAGAACCTGGAGGTGGGGAAAAAAGGGATTTTTTGAGGGATGTTGCTGAGTGATGAGGTTTTTTGGGGTGACATTGGGGTTCATGGGGTCCAGAGCCAAGGACCAAGAAACAATTCTTGAAGATGTCTTTGGTGCAAAAAGGGGATTTTATTAGAGCACCGGGACAGGACCCATGGGCAGAAAGAGCTGCCCTGGGACCATGAGGAGAGACTGGTTTTATACTCTGGGGTTGGGGGAAGTAAAGTCCAGGGGAAGTTTCCAGTGAGGTTTCCATATGCTGAAGAAGACTCCCACTCCCAGGATACTGGAGGTCTAGCTATTGTCAAGCTAAGGTAGTTTTCCCTCTAGCAAAGCATTAGCATTAGGACTGTAGGGAGGTCCTGGGGAAACCTTTTACTCTGCCTGCCTCAAGTATTTGTCAATGGGCTGCAGGTTATAAGGAAATTTAGTTCTGTCTGCCATTTCCTTCTGCCTTTGTTTCCCACATCACTGTGGAGGGGTGATGTTGGGACTCCAGGAACCAGAGTCTATAAGTTTCTGAAGATTAGGCTATTGATAAGATTGCCTTTTTCTTGTAATTTACTAAGATATTTGTAAATAGATGGAGACTCAAGTCTTGCAGAACTATGATCTCTATCAGTTAGCCATTTGTTTCTCCCCTTTCCTTTGTTCTTGGGCAGCCAGGAGTGCCCGAGGAATATCACACATATCCCACCTGGGGGTGGGGAGGGGGTGTTTGTGGCCTGTGAGCTTGCCTTACGCTCCTGCATTGGGCACACTTAAAGGTTCTTCAAGAGACCCATGTAAGGATTGAGGATTGGGGTTCCTTTTCTTTTTTTAATGTTTGTTTTTGAGAGCGAGAGGGAAAAATGTGAGTGGGGGAAGGGACAGAGAGGGGGACAGAGATCCAAAGTAGTCTGTGCTGACAGCAGTGAGCCCAGTGTGGGGCTCGAACCCATGAACCGTGAGATCATGACCCAAACTGAAGTCAGACGCTTAACTGACTGAGCACCCAGGCGCCCCAGGATTGGGGTTCCTCTTAAATTCCTCTGCCAGTGTGTGCTTCTCCGAATGTGACTCTGTGCAGGACTGAGCCACCTGGAGCCCTGGATTATATTCAGGTTGTGCATATGTGTTATGTGTTGATCTCATTTCACCCTCCTAACACACAACAGCTTCAGGATGGAGTCAACTAATATATTTAATTCTGTCTTATAGATGGGGAAGTGAGGGTCCCCCACCCAGTTTCTCTTTCTGCCCTACAGCCACCTCCACTCTGGCTGTCGCCTCAGAACCAGAGCTGCACCCTCATTAGCATTTACCTCGCTGGGGTCCTTTGAAACACTCCTTCTACCACACACCACTACTACCCCCGGATACCTGTTTTTCTTAGCCTCAATTTAGTAGCTGCCTCATTAGCTTTGTCCTCCTATGGCTTCCTTCATACATGCATTGTGGTTTCTAGGGCAGCACAAAAATCTGAAATGTCACGCACATGCCTCTGAACAAAGAGGCCTGGAATCAGATCCCAGTGACTGACAGGTTGTTTATACCAAGAGCTTCCTGGTGGAACCGAATATTCTACAACGTTCAAGGCAGGTTTGGTGCTACCTGGAGCAAGGCAAGGATCAGGCTGGAGGAACTGTCGGTTGTCTAATAGCAAAGGAATGTCAGGAGTGGGTGGGTGTGAGGGCAAGAGGCATGGGAGATTCGGGCTTCGGGGCCTTTGGAGGATATGCTGCTAATCCAGCTATGATCTGAGAGTATGTCATTTCCTTGCTGCAACAGGCTGGTCTCATGGTGGCTTTATCTGCTGAAAGTACATGGTTACCCTTTGCCTGTTGGCCCAGATAGCAGGTCCATGGGGATTGGAGGCCCAACAAATTCCCTTTTGGGCCTCTGGATTCCTGGAAGAGCAGAGAGAGTTCAAAGGTGCCTTCACTCCATGTGGGCCAGGTGGGTGAGGGCTGAGGGTTTCCAGCTGTAGCGGCGGGCTTGGAAGCAGCCGACGTGGGTAGAAACACATGGATGCATGCAGGAAGGGGAAGCTGGGATGCCCCTCAGAGTCTGCAGTGGAGCGTGGGTGGGGGTGGGGGTGAAGATCATTTCTGGCTCTCAAGAAAGAGCACAGCTTGGGAGCTCATATGTCACTTTGATGGGGTTTCAGAGTGATGGTGGGGTCCGGAGCCAACAGCCAAGAAAGAATTCTTGAGATGTCTCTGGTGCAAAAAAGGTGATCTTATTAAAGCACGGGACAGGACTTGTGGGCAGAAAGAGCTGACCTGGGGTTGTGAAGAGTGACTGGTTATATACTATGGAGGTGGGGGAGGTAAAGTCCAGAGGAAGTTTCTTAAAGGCATTTCCATACGCTAAAGAAGACTCACAGGTTACTGGAGGCCTAGCTATTGTCAAGCTTAGGTTGTTTGTTCCTCTAGCAGAGGATTAAGAAGGTAGGGAGTTCCTGGAGATTAGGCTATTGATAAGATTGCCCTTTTCTTCTAATATGACTAAGATATTTATTTGTAAACTGGTGGAGACTCTATCAGTTTAACCATTTGTTTTCTGTCCTTTCCTTTGTTCTTGGGCAGCCAGGACAGACTTAGGAATGTCACACTTATCCCATCTGAGGGGGGCGCGGTGTGTTTGTAGGGGCGCATCAGCTTGCCTTAAGCTCCCTCATCAACTTGGAACTTTGAACACTCTCTCTCTCTCCTTTTTTTTTTTTTAAACGTTTATTCATTTTTGAGAGACAGAGAGAGACAGAGCATTAGTGGGGAAGAAGCAGAGAGAGAGAAAGGGAGACACAGAATCCGAAGCAGGCTCCAGGCTCTGAGCTGTCAGCACAGAGCCCGACGCGGGGCTCGAACTCACGAACTGCAAGATCATGACCTGAGCCGAAGTCGGACGCTCAACCGACTGAGCCACCCAGGCGCCCCAGTCACTCTCTCTTTTGAATGTTTTATTTGTTTTTGAGAGAGAGAGAGCACGCAAGTGGGAGGGGGCAGAGAGAGAGAGAGAGAGGGGAACAGATGATCTGAAGTGAGCTCTGCGTTGATAAGCAGAGAGCCCGATGGTTCTCACCCAGAACTGTGAGATCATGACCTGAGCCGAAGTTGGAGGCTCAACCGACTGAGTCCCCCAGGTGTCCCTAACAATCACTCTCTTGACGGGAGAAGTTGAGCTCTGGAGCTCCACTCTCGTGGGAAAGTTGGCATGATGGGAACGAGGGAGAGACCATGGAAGGGAAATCTTGCTTCTCTGGCACCTGGCATGTGCTTTGTATACCTTATCTCATTTAATCCTCCTAACCGTCCTTCAATGTAGGCATTGTTATCCCATTAAAATAAAGAAGCCGAGGGGTGCCTGGGTGGCTCAGTCCGTTGGGCGTCCGACTTCGGCTCAGGTCATGATCTCACAGCTCGTGAGTTCAAGCCCCATGTTGGGCTCTGTGCTGACAGCTCAGAGCCTGGAGCCTGCTTCGGATTCTGTGTCTCCCTCTCTCTCTGCTCCTTACCCACTCGCATCCTGTCTCTGTCTCTCTCAAAAATAAATAAACATTGGGGTGCCTGGGTGGCTCAGTCGGTTAAGCGGCCGACTTCGGCTCAGGTCATGATCTCGCAGTCCGTGAGTTCGAGCCCCGCGTCGGGCTCTGTGCTGACAGCTCAGAGCCTGGAGCCTGTTTCAGATTCTGTGTCTCCCTCTCTCTGACCCTCCCCCATTCATGCTCTGTCTCTCTCTCTGTCTCAAACATAAATAAACGTTAAAAAAAATTTTAAAAATAAATACATAAATAAACATTAAAAAAAAAAAAAAAAAAAAAAAAGAAGCCGAGGCTCAGAGAGATGGGTGCAAAAGTTGTCCTAACTACAAACCAAGACATGGTCTCTTGGAGAGTACTCTCATGGGAGAGTAGAGGTGGGTGGTGCTGCTCACATGGGCTGGGCCTGATCTGGAAATAGAAAGACATGCAGGTAGGCTGAAGATGTATTTGTCATCCAAAGTGAGCACTTCTGAGAGTAAAAAGGGGCACTAAACACATTTAGGACAACAGGCATCAACTGGGACTGACCTGAATAAACCAGACTGTGTGGTCACCTACACACAGGGCACCAGAGAGAAGTGACAGGTACCATTTCTAATGTAGTCCTCATGGCAATCCCTAAGGTGGAAATTATCCCCATTTGGCAGATGAGCAAACTGAGGCTTTGAAGTGGGGAAGCACTGGCCGGCTCCAAGCCCTGGCTGTCTGCCAGGCCCAGAGCCTTTGGAAGATGACCAGAGGAAGAGGCCAACTGGAGAAACAGCTGGAAAGCTTGGGTCTTGGAGTGTGACAGACTGTGTGGCAGGCAGTCTACGTGTGGCCTCTTCCAGGACTGGCCTACGAGCAGTGGCTGGGGAAGGTGAGTGAGTGTGTGGTAGGAGGCCGGGGCAGGGTGGAGGTCCCAAAGGCTTCTGCAGCCTTTCCTGATCTTCCCGGACCTCCAAGGGGGGGCAGTGGCCAAGGCATGGAATTTCTAGGGGAAAAAAATCTTCACTGAGTTGCCCCCTTCCTACAATCGGTGAACAGGAACACTAAGAAATCTCATGGCATACTTCCTGGAGCCAGGAATGTCCCCTCTGGTCTAAAGATCCTGCCGTGGCTCCGGCTCAGTCCTTCTGGGGCTCCCGGAGAGACTGTGGTAGTCTGGGATGCCGGAATACTCTAGGTTATGGGCAGAGAGTGAGTAAGACCATGCATGCCTGGAGGGGTTGTGAGCCTCCGAGTTACTTCCTCCTACATTCACCAGCCAGTCTGGCCTTCCAGGAGTGGGGTCAGCGGCAGACACGGAGGGCCTGCCCCAAAGGTCAGGTGGCTTTTGCAGACCCTTCGACATATTACATCCCAGGTGGATGGGCAGGGTTGGCCGCTGGGCATCCAGCCCGGCAGACCACACCACCTGGGTGCACCCACGCCCTGGTGGGTTGCAGGCTGGCAGGGAGGGGAAGTCTTTTCCCTCAGGGGTGACTGGTCTGTGGGTGGTGTCTCCACAAGTACAGTAGCCTGAGGCCTCTGTAAGCCAATGTTGTGTCATCAAAGGCTGATCATCTTTCTTCATTTCTTCATTCACTTAAAAAAGAATGAATGGACTTTAATTTTTAGAGCAACTTTAGGTTCACAGCAAAATTGAGTGGAAAGTATAGTGAGTTCTTACATATCCCAACCTCAACACATGCACAGCCTCCTTGTATTCATTCATTTTTCGAACTCTGTGTCCAGACACTGTCCTGGGGCAAGGTCCAGGCTTGTTCTTAGGGCACTTCCTTCTTAGTGAAGTAGACAGAAGAGCAGATAGACCAGCCCAGGGAGGGGGTAAGGGACGGAGGTAAGCGATCCTAGGGTGCCAAGGGAGCTCGGCAGGACAACCCACCCAGCCTGCAGATGCGGTCTGAGGAACGAGGAGCTCTATAAGGAGACTGCCTGGGCTGAATTCTAAAAGAGAGGTAGGCATTAGCAAAGAGGACGGGGAGAGCAGGAGTAGGGTGCAGTGTGTGCAAAGGCCCGGGGCTAGCTGGCCCATCTGATACAGACAGGTTCTAGGTCTGGCTTTGAGTTTGGATGTGGTAGCTGGAGGCAGGAGGAATCCCATCCTGCAGAGCCTAAAACTAAGGGGTTTAGTTGAAGAAGGAAGGGTTCAGATGGGCCAGAGCAGGCAGGAGGAGCTTACTGGCATGGGCTAGGCCAGCAACGGCCCTTAAAAGAGTCTGGGAAAACCCAGGTACTGGATTGTGCAATTTGTGGCTTTAAATGTGTCCTGGAGATGCTCCAGAGGTTTTCATTGGTGCCTCAAATGCAAGCTCCTTGAGGACAGGGTCATTTTTCTAATGGCCCAGGGGCTGATGCCCCCTTCCCTTCTGCCCAGAAAAAACTTTGACCACTCAGTCTTATCTCACAGGGAAGCAGATAAGACCCACCTGGCACAAGTCTGTGCCTAGAAGGGCCTTTTAGATGATGTCAGGTTTTTTCCATTTACTTATCCCTGGTGCTTATTGTAGGAAAATGGCAGGAAGAAAGGAAAACCCCCTCCTTTTAAAAATATTTATTTATTTATTTTGGGGAGGAGGGGCAGAGAAAGAGAGGAGAGAGAGAGAATCCCAAGCAGGCTCTGAGCTGTCAGCGCAGCTGACATGAGATCATACCGAAGTCAAAATCAAGAGTCCGGTGGTCAAGCGACTGAGCCACCCAGTCACCCCACAGGAAAACTCCTCTCTTTCTTTCTTTCTTTCTTTTTTTTTTTTTTGAAGTTTATTTATTTTGAGAGAGAGCAAGTGTGAGTGGTGGAGGGGCACAGAGAGAGAATCAGAAGCATGCCCCCCCCCCAACCATGTGGGGCTCGATCTCACAAACCGGGAGATCATGACCTGAACTGAAATCAAGAATCCATTGCTTAACCGACTGAGCCACTCAGGCGCCCCAGGAAAACTCCTTTCTAATAGTGTGAGCCAAGAAGGCACAGAGAGGGCAAGGACTTGGACGCCTGTCCCCAGCAAGCCTGAGGCACAGCCAGAGTCACCTGGCCCCCTAGAGTCCCCTGTGAGGGGCATCACCAGGCCTGGAGTAGACGAGGGTGCCCCGTGCAGCCGGCGCTCAGAGCCTCAGCTTGCTTGGTCAGAAAACGGGGACAGTGAAGTGTGCCCTTTCCTTGTGATTCTGGAAGAGGGGTGAGGATAGAGGGGCTCTGAGGCCATTTGAGAGTGAAGATAGTCCCAAACTAGATTAGAGAATTCCCAGAGCAATTCTCCTACGAGGGACAACCTCTTCCCCACCCCCACCGTTTTGGGCCTGCAGCGGAGGAGACTTGCACAGGTGATGAGGACATACCTGTTGGAGGTCCTAGGCTGTGAGCACGCCTTTCTCACCGCCTGGAAAAGAGAGTCGTTATGTTCTGAGTACTGTGTGTCAGGTTCTTTGTGTACATGACTGTATTTCACCCGTCATCCTGTGCGGTAGACACTGTTAGCATTCCCATTTTACCGGTGAGTGAACTGAGGCCTGGAGAGGTGAAGTGACTCACCAAAGGCATAATCTTGGTAAGCGGCAGTGCTGGAGTACGGGCCCACGTGGGCCTGTGTCTCAAGCCCACATTCCACATTGCGGCGTCTTGCTCTGTCTCGGCAGGGTGGAGCGGTGTGGCAAACCGTCCGTTCATTCATTCCCTTGATCCCCCTTTATTGTACATACACCTCAGGCCAGGCACTGTGTTCAGTGTTGGGGGTACAGTGAGGGGCAGAAGCAGAAAGGCACCCTGCCCTCAGGGGCTAGCTAGCTAGATTAGGGGAGAGACAGACTTTATCAGATAAGGAAGAGGAAACACTCTGATAAGCACCCTGGAAGAAAAGTACAGAATGCTATGGGAGTGGTAACTGTGGGGCCTAATTTAGTGAGGGCGAGAGGGGAGCTTTGGGGAAGATTTCTGGGGGAAAGGAGCAGAAGAAATATGAGTGACCAGGAGTTAGTTGGAGAAGATGAGCCAGAAAATTCCAGGCCGAGGCTACTGCATGTGCAAAGGTAGGAAGGGGAGGGCTAGCTGGGGGAACTGAAAGAAGAATCTTAAATAGGGCATAGGATAATGGGTGAAGGTGGATAGGATGGGCAGAGGCCCAGCGGGGCAGGGTTTGGAGGGGCACAGCAAGTATCTGTGGGAAACCAAGGCAGGCACCTGTGAGATGAGAGTTTCGTCTCTTTGCCACGAGGTAAATGAGAACACACAACAATGCATGTATCTTCCCCAGAAGTTTGGGCTGCATTAATAGTGCCATAGCATACAGATCAAAGGAGGTGATTGTTTCTCCTCCTGGCCCAGACTGCACCTGAAGGGTTGTGATTCTTTCAGAGTCCTCACCACCCAATATCTGCAGAAGAGCCAACAAACTGAACCGGTGCACAAGCATGCTGGATGAGCAGAGAGGAGCAGCCCCAGGGGACAGGAGTATGTGTTAGACTCCAAGGAATCTACTGGAGACAAAGTTCAACCCCATAGAGAGAGAAACACCCTGGGACTTCGGGTTTATGAAAAACGGAGCGAGCTGCTGTGAGGTGCTGAGCCTTCTGCTCTGGGGGATCAGAGATGTGGAGAGGGACACTGCTTAGCTTAATGGGCAGCCTAGATTCAGCCCTCGGCACTGATTCAGCACATCCTGTCTGCCCTCTCTCTTCCACCTCTGAGTTGGAGACTCACCCACACACAGCCCCAGAATACAGGGTCTTGGGCCAAGATGGTGGTGGGCTGACCTTGGCTAGCCTAGAGTGGGCTCTGGGTTTGTTCTGTTTAGATTGCTTTCAGGAAACCAGGCATTGGGAATGGGGATGGTCTCTGGGCTGTGGGCTGGCTGCTGCTGCTCATCATTTGAAATCATTAACCAGGGCACCTCTTCCAAAATCTGAGTGTTTTCTGGTACCCTGGACATTCCAGCTGTCCATCATATGGTCCCCATTCAGTCAGAATCTAAAAGAAGCCAGCAAATCCGTCCCTCACTTCCCCATCAACTGTGGGCATACTGAGACTTTCCAAAACTCCTGTTTCTCTAAAGAGAGGGCTGCTGTGGCTTTTGTACCCCAGAACGCTCACTCTTGATCCTCTCCGTCTTTGCCATTCTGTTAGTCCCCAGACCTTTGTCTTCTTTCTTGACAAGGGCTCCATCCTGTGCTCTTAGCTCCTTCCTACTGCCGCCAGACCTGTTCTTCCCCATGGCACTGCCTCCTGCCTTCTGTTCCCCACTTGTCTACTCTCTGCTGAGTTCTGGGGTTGGGGCCAGTTACAATTTTTTTGTAACTGAAATGTATATATCTTAACTGTGCAGCTTGATGATTTTTACACGTGCATACACCTGTGTGACTACCACCCAGATCAAGCTAGAGAACATTTCCAGGTCCATCCTTTTTTTTTTTTTTAATTTTTTAATTTTTTTAAAATGTTTATTTTTGAGAGAGAGAGAGAGCATGGGAGAGGGGCAGAGAGAGAGAGGGGTACAGAGGATCTGAACTGGGCTCTGTGCTGACAGCAGAGAGCCCGATGCAGGGCTCAAACTCACAAATTGTGAGATCATGACCTGAGTTGAAGTCAGACACATTCAACCGAGTGAGCCACCCAGGCGCCCCTCAGGTCGATCCTTTTAAAATAGATCCGTCCTCTAGGCTCCTACTGCATTATTGGACACTTAGCAAGTGTTGCCCTTTATTCCAACTAGCTGGAGGACAGGGATACATCCTGTTTACTGTTTTTGCCTTATCCTACCTGACCTAGCACAGAGCAATGCCCATAGGAGGTGCCCCTTGAGGTCCATTAGATGGAAGGGTGTAGAGTTTGCCAAATATATCTCAGAATATGTGCCCAGTATGTGTCCCTCAGAAATGTGGGAGAGGTGACAGAGATGAAGGATGGGGTCACTGGAGTGCAGGAGAATCCCTGAGCACCGAGTGTGCTGGTTCCGCTCAAGTGACCCGCCACCTCCAGGGTGAGGTACACAGGTCTGGAGGCACATATTCTCAACAGAGGGCTCAGGTGTGTGGAACTCCTTGCATGGAATGCCCTTCCCAGAAGGCACTGTTTATGGCATGGGCACTAGCCAAGCTCCCAACCTGGGCCCAGAGACCTCTGGTACCCTGGACATTCCAGGGCTCAGACCTCTGGTTTGAGCATGGTTGGTCCAGAGACCTGAAGGAATAGAGCCAGACCCGACTCAGAGGAGACTTTGAATGGCTGGTGCAGAATGTTCTGAGGGTGGTGAGAGGGCATGGATTCTTACTAGGAGGCAAGACCTTCCCTGCTGGGTGTCCTTCCCTGGGAGGGCCTGTCCCTTCCCTTCTCTTAGTTCACAACCTTGCTCGGGACATGGTACCCTCAAGAAAATAGGACCTTGGCCTCGGCTTGAGCAGCAAAATGGGAATGGCAGGAAGAAGTTGGGGGGAAGTGGGAAGGCAGGGAAGCATGTGTATGTGGCACGGGAAGTCCAACAGCTCTTCCGGAGAACCGTGTCTTCTCCAGGCTGTTGAGACTTGAAGATGTGCTCTTTGCTCTAAGACATGACTCTCCAGTTCTTTGGGGAGCAGAGAGGGACCTCTTTTCTGGGGTCCAGATGCCAGTTGTGACTGAGGATCTTCCCCTTGGGTGGGCTCTACACCCCTCAGAGTATATTGTTTCTGTTTCCTCTCATCTTTTTTGCTTATTTTTATTTTTTTATTTTAAAATATTTTTTAAAGTTTTTTAATTTATTTTGAGAGAGAGAGCATGGGAGAGGCAGAGGGATAGGGAGAGAAAATCCCAAGCAGTCTCTGCACTGTCAGCACAGAGCCCAGTGTGGGGCTCACACTCACAAACTGCGAGATCATGACCTGAGGTGAAATCAAGAGTCAGATGCTTAACCTACTGAGCCACCCAGGCTCCCCGCCTCTCATCCTTTTGACTGTAGTAAATACAGGTCTCACATAAGGCTTGGGGACATTGGGTGAATCTTTGCTTTTACATCATATCTGTTGTTTCAGGGCTCAGTGCAGGGCTTGCATCCCAGGTCCACCTGATACCAAAATTTGTCTAGTTAACCACTCTTCTTAAGACAGCATGATGGCAAACTCTTATGATTAGGAATGGCCTGTTCCTCCATAATTGGCAGAGACATGGTCATGACAATATGTCAGATAGGAAAGGAGGGAGAGAAGGAGAAGTGCACACTGATGCTCAATGGAGACAATAAGGATTAACTAAAGTACCTTACATTGGGTTACTAATGGGAACGTCTGGGATCTGCAAGGGTGTATTATTATCCTTATTCTACTAAAAGAGAAACTGATTCTCAGGGGATTTACCCAATCAGATTCAAGAAGCAGGGAGGTGTGGAGGTGAGGTTTGAGTCAGGTGTGACTAGCTGCCAAGCTGGCTCTTTTTCTCTTCCATGGAAAGTGATGTCCAGGTGCCATGAACATGACTTCAGGTTGGGATGTCTGTCTCCAAAACAAAGAGCCAATCCCCCGGCATTTGAGGGAAGCTTCCAGCATGTAAGAGAGTCCAAAACAACAGAAAGAAAGAACTCAGAAACGAAGATCTCAGAAGGAAGATGCTGCAAAGAACAGAAGAAAACCTCAAAGAAACTATCATTGATAATCTCAGAGAGAATGGGAAAAGTATTGCACCCTGAAACAAGAACAAGATGCCACAAGAAGGGGAACAATGAGAGAACAAGTACATTTAAGTGATAGAGAAGATAGTCAAGGAAACCTTTCAGAGAGTTAAACAGAAAGAAACAGAGATAGATAATAGAATAAAAGAGATAAGAAAATTAGATCTATTTGAGATTCACCATCTATCTGACTGATTCCAATTCCTGAAAGAGAGAACAGGGACAACTGTCAGGGGAGAAGATATATAGATATAGATGATATAGATATAGATATAGATATAGATATAGATATAGATATAGATATAGATAGATATAGATAGGTATGAGATATATATAAGATATGTATTTGCTGCTCATATAGATATATATGATACATGATCATATATATGATCTTATATCATATATTTATATCTATATATATCTGGGTCTACCTACAACTAAAACCCACAATAAACATTTCCACATTGAGTCCACCGACTATCCAGCACAGTAAATGAGAACAAAACAAAGCTAAACCTCTCACCAAGGCTTGTTATTGTGAAATCTTAGAACACCAGGATTTAAGAGATCTTAGGGAGATGATTTCTGGAATGGTGACAAGAAGAGCTCCACAGATCTTCTCTCTAATAAAACAATGATAACCAATGAAATTTAATTAAAAAATTCTCTCAAAAGTATTCTGAAGACATACAGCAAATAAAGAAACATTTATTTAAGAAAATCTACTAAAACTTGGTAAGAAGAATAGGAGATTGTGGTATCTGAGCTATGACTTGCTTCCTCCCTCTCTCCTTGCAGCTCATTGTAACAGAAGCATCACTCTAGGAGAGTACAGCCAAGAACACAGGGTTCTTGTTACCTTGGTTCCCACTTGAGGGCTACTGTATCTCTCTGGGGGTGACAGACTACCAGCATTTCCCATTTCCTTCACCCCTGTGTTGCAGAAGTTCTATTTCAGGAAAGAGTAGCTAAGAGGACTTTCTTTCTCAACCCGTCCCCAACTCATAGGGTGAGAAAACTATCCCAAACATGGCAGGCTGAGACTATGGGGGCCCCGATCTTCTTCACCCTGGTTCACCCATGGAGTGGAGTTTCCACACTGAGAGAGGCTAGTTTTCTAAACTAGCTCTGCTAATTAGGCTACTGCTCCAACCCAGCACCCTTGTAAAGTAGGGGAGTCACTCCAAGACACACACTTCAGAGGTTTGGTACAGAGAGAGAGAGAGAGGCCTTAAGAACAGAACCCTGAAGCTTTCCCCGAGGGAACTGATTTTATTTCAAATAGAGGATGGGGAAATTCAAGCCTGCGGATGCTGTCACAAACAATGGAGATATTGGTGGTAAGCAATGAAGAGAAAGCTGGTAGCTCCATGAGAAAAACAAGCTACACCATTTAACCAGTTAGAAGTTTATCAGAGAGTAGAAGGGAAAGAGACAGCTGAGAAGAGCCCTTCTGGGTTCAGAACAGAGCTGAAGTCTAGCCTCAAAGACTGCCCCTGCAAAGGGCTTAATTTAATTGGATTAGATTGTGAAGCAATTTATGACCGAAGGGCATTGTTGAAAACAATACAGTAATCAGCAATTAGTGGAGACTAATAGGTAGGTGTGATACTTAACAGAAAGTCAAGGAAAGAGACAAAGCCCTCTCAAAACCACTGTCATCCCGAGGTGACAGTGCACATGTCCAACGTTGTGTCTTTTAGGAGTGGCATCAGAGACTGCACATTGCAAAAGAAATACTTTTCAAAATAGTCCAGCCAGATCACTAAATAAATAAGCAAAGAGCAAGAGCAAACTGTGTCGGGGTTGAGGCTAGTATCCAATTGCTGCAATATATTATCTAAAGTGTTAATATATTTTTATATTACAAATACACATTTATAATATAGTAAATAAATACAATATAATTTTCAACAAAAAAGTATGATGCATGCAAAGAAACAGGAGTGTGACCAATACACAAGAAAAAAAAAGAGCAAATGACAAAGCTGCCTCTTGGTCCCAATGTCAGATATAGCATGTAAAGACTTTACAGGTGTCATTCTAAATATGTTCAAAGAACCAAAGGAAACCATGCATACAGAAGTAAAAGAAAATATGATGATACTATCTCATCAAATAGATAGCATCCATAAAGAGATAGACATTATATGAAAGAATCTAATAGAAACTCTGAAGTTGAAAAATATAAGAACTGAAATGAAAAAATCCACTAGAGAAGCTCAAAGCAGATTTAAGCTGGCAGAAGAAAGAATCAGCAAACTTGAAGATAGATGGTATAGAATATGCAATCTGAAGAAAAGAAAGAAAAAAGATTTAAGAATAATGAACACAGCTTTAGAGAAAAGTGGGATACTGTTTAGTGCACCAACATAAGCATAATAGGAGTACCAGAAAGAGAGGAGAAAGAGAAAAGAACATAAAAAATATCTGAAGAAATAATGGCTGAAAACTTCCCAAATTTGATGAAAAACATTAATCTACACATCTAAGATGCTTAATGAACTCCAAGTAGGATAAACACGAAGAGATACACACACACACACACATTCACACACACATGCACACACATGCACACACACAGACACACACACATTATAGTAACTTTTGAAAGTTAGAGACAAATAAAATCTTGAAAACAGCAAAGAGAAAAATGACTTGTCATGTCCAAGGAAACCCTAATAAAAATAAGAGCTATGTTCTCATTGAAACAATGGAGGCCAGAAGGTAGAGGGATGACATATTCAAAATGCTGAAAGAAAAAAAAAAACTGTCAACCCAGAATCTTATATTCAGCAAAACTAGCTTTCAAAAATGAAAGTGAAATAAAGACATTCCCAAATATGAGAGAATTTGTTACCAGCAGACCTATCTTATAAGATATACTAAAGGAAGTTCTTCAGACTGAAAGCAAGTGAACCCAGAAAGGAATTCAAAACCATATGAAAAATCAGAATGCTGGTAAATGTAATTATGTAATTATAAAACAGTATATTTCTTCTTCTTTCTTCTCTTAACTTATTTAAAAGGCAGTTGTATAGAACAATGTCAACAATTGTATTGTTGGGTCTATAACATATAGACATGAAATAAATTTGACAATAACAACAGAAAGGAGGTGGGTGGAAACAGCTCTATTGGAGTAAGGAAATGACAACAAATTTTAACTTGGATCCACAGGAACAAAGGAAGAGATCAAAACTGGTAAGTAACAAACTCTATAAATACACACCCGTTCTTCTCTCAGCGTCTTTCCAAAACATACAACTATATAAATGTAATAATCTCAACAATATACTGTTGAATTTGTAACATATAGACATTTATAAACATAATTTATAAACATATCAACATGTATAATAACAATATATAATAATAATAATAGCACAAGGAAAAGAGAACAAAGCTGTATAGGAGTAATGTTCTTATATCTCACTGGAATTAGAATAAATTTGAACTACATTCTGATAAGTTAAGATGTATATGGGGGCTCCTGGGTGGCTGAGTTGGTTAAGTGTCCAATCCTAGATTTTGGCTCAGGTCATGATCTCATGGTTCATGAGACTGAGCCCCACGTAGGGCTCTTCGCTGACTGCATGGAGTCAGCTTGGGGTTCTCCCTTTCCCTCTCTTTCTCTCTGCTCCTCCCCCACTAGTGCATGCTCTTTTTATCTCCCCCCTTCTCCCCCCCTCAAAATAAATAAGTAAACATGTGAAAAAAAAAGAGTAGAGGGGCACTTGGGTGGCTCAGTTCGTTGAGTGTCTGACTTCAGCTCAGGTCATGATCTCACAGTTCATAAGTTTGAGCCCTGCATTGGGCTTGCTGCTGTCAGTGTGGAGCCTGCTTGCACGCTCGCTCTTTCAAAAAAAGACAAAACATTTGAAAAAAAATTAAAAATAAATAATTAAAAAAGAGTAGAAAAACAGAGAAAAACAATAAGAAGTCAGATCTTTGAAAAAACCAACAAAATTGAGCAAACTTTTAGCTAGACTAACCAAGAAAAGAGAAAGAAGTCTCAAAATTCTAGAATCAAGAATGAAAATTTCACTACTGACCTTAGAAACTTAAAAAGGATTATAAGTGAATACTATGAACAACTGTATGCCAATAAATTAGATAGCTTAAATGAAATGGACAAGTTTCTAGAAAGAAAAAAATGACTGAAATTGATTCAAGAAGAAATAGAAAATATAAACAGATCTATAATAAGATTGAATCAGTAATTTAAAAACTTCCCAAAGAAGTGCTCAGGCCCAGATTTCACTGGTGAATTCTACCAAATATTTGAAGAAGAATTGGCAACAGTTCTTCACAAAGTCTTACAAAAAAAATAGAAGCAGCAAAACTTACTAACTCATTCTATGAGACCAGTATTACCCTGATATCCAAACCAAGGACACCATGAGAAAATAAAATTACAAACTAATATCTCTTACAAATATAGATGCAAAAAATCCTCATCAAAATACTAGCAAACTAAATCTAGAAACATGAAAAGACTCTAGGTTCTTTTCCAGATATTAAAACAAAACAAAACAAAACAAAACAAAACACCATGACCAAGTGGAATTTTTCCTGGAATGCAAGGTTTGCTCAACATATAAAAACCAATCAATAAGATACACCATATTAATAGAATAAAGGAGAAACTCACACAATCATTTCAATAGATGCAGAAAAAAAGCATTTGACAAAATCCAACACCCTTTCATGATAAAACAAAAGGGGGGGGGTGGTGCCTGGGTGGCTCAGTCGGTTGGGCATCCGACTTTAGCTTAGGTCATGATCTTGTCGTTTGTGAGTTCAAGCCCCCCATCGGGCTCTGTGCTGACAGCTCAGAACCTGGAGCCTGCTTCGGATTCTGTGTCTCCCTCTCTCTCTGCCCTCCCCACTTGCACTCTCTCTCTCTCTCAAAAATAAAACATTAAAAAAATTAATTAAAAAAACTAGTAAACTGGGAGAGCGACCTGCCTCAACTTGATATAGGGCACCTATTAAAAACCCACTGCTAACATCATACTTAATGGTTAAAGACTGAAAACTTCTCCCTATGATCAGGAATAAGACAAGGATGTTTACTGTCACCACTTCTATTCAACATGGTACTGAAGGTTTTCCCAAGGCAATTAACCAAGAAAATGAAATAGAAGACATTGAAATTAGAAAGGCATTTTTATTTGCAGAGGGCATGATCTCAAATATTAAAAATCCTAAGGAACCCATAAAAAACTGCTAGAACTGATAAACAAGTTCAGTAAGTTTTCAGGGTATAATATCAATACACAAAAATCAACTGTATTTATACATGTTAGCAATGAACAATGTAAAAGTGAAATTAAGAAAACAATTCCATTTACTATAGCATCAAAAATAATAAAATATTTAGGAGTAAATTTTTAAAAAGAAATGCAAAACTTATACTCTGAAAACTCAAACATTGCAGAAAGAAATTAAATATGATCTTGGGGCTCCTAGCTAGCTGAGTTATTGGAGTGTGCAACTCGGTCTCAACGTTGTGAGTTTGAGTCCCACATTGGTTGTAGAGATTACTTAAAAATAGAATATTAAGAGAAAGATGATCTAAATAAATAGAAAGTCATTCCATGGGAGGGGGACACCTGGGTGACTCAGGTAAACATCCAACTCTTGATCTCACCTTAGGTCTTGATCCCAGGGTCATGAGTTCAAGCCCTGCATTGAGTCCATGCCCAGCATGAAGCCTACAGAAAAGAAAAGAGAAAGGAAGGGAAAGGCAGAGAAAAGAAAAGAGAAAAGAAAAGAAAAAAGATAAAAGAAAGGAAAGGAAAAGAAAAAAGAAAAGGGAAGAAAAGGGAGGAGAAGGGAAAGAAGGGAAGGGAAGAAACACATCCCGTATTTGTAAATTGAAAGATTTAATATTAAGATAACAATATTCCCCAAACTGATCTACAGATTTAATACAGTTGGCGTCTTTGCAGAAATTAACAAACTGTTTATAAAATTCATATGGAAATTCAAGGAATCCAGAGTAGCCAAACAATCTTGAAAAAAAAAAAAAAGAGCAAAGTTGGGAGACTCACATTCCCTGGGAGACTCAAAACTTCCCACAAGTCAGTGGTGATCAAGACACTGTGGTACTGGCACAAGAATAGACATATGGATAAATGCAATAGAATTGACAGCCCATGGGGTGCCTGGGTCGCTCAGTTGGTTAAGCATTCGACTTTGGCTCAGGTCATGATCTCGCAGTTCATAGTTTGGGCCCTGTGTCAGGCTCTGCGCTGACAGCTCAGAGCCTGGAGCCTGCTTTGGATTCTGTGTCTCCCTCTCTCTCTGCTCCTCCCCCACTTGTTCTCTGTCTCTCCCTCTCTCGAAAGAAAGAAAGAAAGAAAGAAGAAAGAAAAAAAGAAAGAAAACATTAAAAAATAAAAAAAGAATTGACAGTCCAGGAGTAAACCTATATATCTAGAGTTAACTGATTTTCCACAAGGGTGCCAAGACCATCCAATTGGGAAAGAATAGTCTTTTCCTTCTTCTTTTTGAAACATGGGGGTTTGAACTCACAACTCTGAGATCAAGACCTGAGCTGAGACCAGGAGTTGGAGGCTTAACTGACTGAGCCACCAACGCACCCCAAGAAGAGTCTTTTCAACAAAAGGTTCTGAGGATCTCAGTATCCACATGTGAAGAATGAAATTGAATCCTTACCTCACACCATATACAAAAATTTACTCAGGGCTGCCTGGCTGGCTCGGTCGGTAGAGCATGTGACTCTTGATCTCAAGTTTGTAAGTTCAAGCCCAATATTCATTGTAGAGATTACTTAAAAATAAAATCTTTTATAAAAAATTGACTCAAAAGTCACCTGGATGGCTTAGTCAGTTAAGTGTCCAAGTCCTGATTTCGGCTCAGGTCATGATCTCATGGTTCGTGGGATCAAGCCCCGCATCAGGCTCTGTGCTGACAGCACGGAGCCTGCTTAGGATTCTGTCTCTCGCCCTCTCTCTGCCCCTCCTCCATTTGTGCTCTTTCTCTCTCTCAAAATAAATAAACATTTTTAAAAATTGACTCAAAATGGATCAAAGACCTAAATGTAAGAGCTAAAACTAAAAAATCTCTTAGAAGAAAATAGAAGGGAAATCTTCATGACCATGAATTCAGTAAAGTATTGCTAGATATGACACTAAAAACATGAGCAGCAGAACAAAAAATAGATACATTAGACTTCATCAAAATTAATATTGTTTGTGCCTCAAAGGACTGGTTTCTGTTAGTATTGGCTAGAAAGGCCCAAGGCACTCTCCTGGACCCATACTACTGTACTGACCCCCCATAGACATTTCTCCATCTGGAGCCAATGTTGAGGCTGGACTGGCCCTTGACGGTCTTATGATTTTGAGATGTACCTCAGCGATATCCATCAGGGAAAAAACAAGGTTTATTACTTATAGGTTCTTTTTTTATTAAAAAAAATTTTTTTTTCAACGTTTATTTATTTTTGGGACAGAGAGAGACAGAGCATGAACGGGGGAGGGGCAGAGAGAGAGGGAGACACAGAATCGGAAACAGGCTCCAGGCTCTGAGCCATCAGCCCGGAGCCTGACGCGGGGCTCGAACTCACGGACCGATAGATCGTGACCTGGCTGAAGTCAGACGCTTAACCGACTGCGCCACCCAGGCGCCCCATATTACTTATAGGTTCTTACATGGCCACCCTGAGGGTCACACACCAAAGGCTTCATGGAGAGAGAGAGAGAGAGAGAGAGAGAGAGAGAGAGAGAGAGAGTGCAGACCTGGAGGTCTGCCTTTGGGGTTGTGAGTGGGTGCCTAGGGTTTCATGGGTTCACTTTTTATTGGAAAATTTAAAGCATAAGAGTGGGAATTAGGATGTTTAAAGAGAAAAACAGGGGTCTGTCAAGTGGTTCATTATCTAGGTTACTGAAGACTTTCTGAAAGTGGAACTTCATGGGTGGGGGTGGCCTGGCTTCTTATCTAATTGTTTAGCTGGTACCTGTGTCATACAGCTGGCAATATGTTTATTCAAGATGTATGCCTTTGAAATGGATGCCTCAACAATGAAAAACTTAATGTCACGTACTTATATTACAATTAAAAAAAAAAGCTTAATATCAGGCACTTCCACTACAAGGACACTATATTAATTTCACAGGGCTGCCATTAAAAAAGTGTCTTGGGGTGCCTGGGTGGCTCAATCAGTTAAGTGTCTGACTTTGGCTCAGGTCATGATCTCATGGCTCGTGGGTTTAAGCCCTGCGTCGGGCTCTGTGCTGACAGCTCGGAGCCTGGAGCCTGCTTCCGATTCTGTGTCTCCCTCTCTCTCTGCCCCTCCCCCACTCACACTCTGTCGTGCTCTCAAAAATAAGTAAACATTAAACAAACTTTTTTTAAAAGTATCTCAAACTAGATGGATTAAAACGAGAGAAATTTATTGTTTTGTAGTTCTAGAGTCTGGAAGTCCAAAATCAAGGTGTTGACAGAGCCATTCCCTCTGAAACCTGTAGGAGAGAATCCTTCTTTGCCATTTCCTAGCTCCTAGTTGCCAATCCTTTGCATTCTTTGGCTTGCAACTGCGTAATTACAATCTCTGCTCTGTCATTACCTGGTATTCTCTGGCATCACAGTGACTGGTAATGGATACAGGGTTTCCGTGTGTGTTTTGACGTCATCTTCTTATAAGGACACCAGTCATATTGGATTAAGGCCCACTCTATTCCAGTTTGATCTTGGCTTAATTAATTACATCTACCATGACTGTATTCCCAAATAAGTTCACATCCTGAGATACTGGGGGGTTAGTATTCAACATATCTTTTTGGGGAACACAATTCAACTCCTAACATACACTGTCAAGAAAGTGAAAAGACAACCTATAGAAAGGAAGAAAGTACTTCAAAAGTATGCATCTGATAAGGGACTTGTATCTACAATATATACAGAACTCTTTCAACTCAATAATAGAATGACAAACTTAATCCAATTAAAAAATGGACAAATGAGATGAGTAGACATTTCTCCAAAGAAAATATACAAATAGCCAATAAGTGCATGAAAACATGCTCAACATCATTAAGCATCGGGAAAATGCAAATCAAAGCCACAATGAGACACCACTTAAAAAAAATTTTTTTTTTTTTAGTATTTAATTATTTTTGAGAGACAGAGGGAGACAGAGCACATGCAGGGGATGGGCAGAGAAAGAGGGAGACACAGGATCCGAAGCATGCTCCAGGCTCTGAGCTGTCAGCACAGAGCCCAATGTGGGGCTCGAACTCATGAACCATGAGATCATGTCCTGAGATAAAGTCGGATGCTTAACTGATTTAACCCTCAGGTACCCCGAGCCACCACTTTATATCCACTATAATAACAAGGACAGATAACAAGTATTGGCAATGATATGGAGAAGTGTGAACCCTCAAATATTGATGTTGGGAATATAAAATTGTACACTTGCTTTGAAAAATTGTTCAGCTGCTCCTCCAAGGTTAAACATAGAGTTACCATATATGACAGCCTTTCTATTCCTAGGTATATACCCAAGAAAAATGAAAACTATGTCCATATAAAATTTATACAGGTATGCTCATAGCAGCTATATTTATAGTAGTCAAAAGGTTGAAAAAAAACCCATTTATCAACTGACAGATGGGTAAACAAAATGTGATATATCCCTACAATACAATAGGATTCAGCCATAAAATGGAATGAAGTGCTGATGCGTGATACATTGTAAATGAACCTTGAAAACATGGTGCTAAGCAAAAGTAGCCAGTAACAAAAGACCATATATTGTATGATTTCATTTTTAAAAATTTTTTTAAATGTTTATTTATTTTTGACAGAGAGAGACAGAGCATGAGCAGGGGAAGGGCAGAGAGAGAGGGAGACACAGAATCCGAAGCAGGCTCCAGGCCGTGAGCCATCAGCACAGAGCCCGACACGGGGCTCGAACTCACAGACCGCGAGATCATGACCTGAGCTGAAGTCAGACGCTCAACTGACTGAGCCACCCAGGCGCCCCTGATTTCATTTATATATATGTCAAGAATAGACAAATCCATGTATAAAGTACATTAGAGGTTACCTAATCTAGAGCTGAGTGATTTGGGGGAAGTGGAGAGTGACTTGTAATGGAGACCATTTCATTATGGGTAATGAAAATATTCTAAAATCAATTGTGATGATAGCTGTACAACTCTATGAATGCCTTAAAAACCATTAAATTGTACAATTTAAATGGATGAATTGTATGGTATGTGAATTGTACCTCAATAAAGCTGTTTCTTTGTTAATGTTTATTTTGAGAGAAAGAATGCATGTGTGCGAGTGAGGGTGGGGCAGAGAGAGGGAGAAAGAGAAACCCAAGCAGGCTCCATGCTGTCTGCACAGAGCCAGATGCAGGGCTCAGTCTCATGAACTGTGAGATCATGACCTGAGTAGAAATCAAGAGTCGGATGCTTAACTGACTGAGCCACCCAGGCACCCCAATAAAGCTGTTTTTAAAAATGGAAAGAAGATCCTAGGAAAGTCCAGAAAGTGACATCAGATCTTATACAAAGGATCAAGAATCAGACCAGCATCAGACCCCTCTATGGCAACATTAAAAGCTAGAAGGCTATTGAGCAATGCCTTAAAGATGCTGAGGGAAAATAATTTTGAACTGAAAATTCTATATCCAGCCGAAGTATCAATATAGTGTGAGAGTAGGATATAGATATTTTCATATATGCAAGGTTTGAAAAATTATCTTCCATGCAAACTTCCTCAAGAAGCTACTAGAGGATGTATTTTACCATAGAAGGGCATAAACCAAGAAAAAGAAATGGAATCCAGGAAAGAAAGAGAAGTTTCAGGAAATGGCAAAGAGAAATTCCAGGATGACAGCTGTGTAGCTGATCTAGAAAGCCTTCAGCTCAGATGGAGACAGGAGAACCAAAGACCCCAGAAAGGGTGTCTGTGAGGGAAAAAAAATTTTTTAAAGGAACTGGAACTGATAGTGGAAATGCATATTAACAGTCATTTTTTAGGGCATTTGTAGGATGTGGGAAGGTTTAACTACGGGTCAAAAAAAAATAAGCAAGTGAAAAAAAATGAGTCAATGATTAACTCTGAAGGGGAAAAGAAGTTTACAAAGAAAGGAAAGGCAGGTAGTACTAGCATATTAGTTGGCTCAACAGTGATAAAGGAAATTTTCAAATTTTAATGTTTGTGTGTACTGCTCCTGGGCTCCCACAGAAGCTATACTTTAACATTAACCAGAGTCAAAATGACTTGGGAAAATCCTCAAAGCATGGGCTCTATTTCTGCCCCCAGCACACATTGCACATCTGCTTCATTAAAGAGAATAACCAAGGGGCTCCTGGGTGGCTCAGGTGGTTAAGCCTCCAACTCTTGATTTCGGCTCAGGTCATGATCTCATGGTTCATGGATTCAAGCCCCAAGTTGGGTTCTGCGCTGATGGCGTGGAGCCTGCTTGGGATTCTTTGTCTGCCACTCTCTGTCCCTTGCACGCGAATGCACACACACACTCTCTCTCTCTCTCTCTCAAAAATAAATAAGCAAACGTTAAAAAAAAGAAAATTACCAAAAAGGAGCATTCTGAACAAAAATAAGACAAAGGAATCCACTTCCCTGGTCCCCATAAGATTAAAGTCATACAGCCCTGTATGATACCAGAAACGTAAGATAAGGTCTGTTTTCAAAATGTCCTTTGTTTAATGATTTGTAACTTTTCTTCCTTTCTTTTTTTTTTTAAGTTTATTTATTTATTTTGAGAGAGAGAGAGCCTGCGAGCAGGGGAAGGGCAGAGAGAGAGGGAGAGAGAGAATCCCAAGCAGGCTCTGCACTATCAAAACAGAACCCAAAGTGGGGCTCGCTGTCACAAATCATGAGATCACGACCTGAGCCAAAATCAAGAGTCAGATGCTTAACTGACAGAGCCACCCAGGTGTCCCTGATTGGTAACTTTCATGTTAAAAAATGTATATAACCCTACACCAAATGTTCCTTTGCTGGAGAACTCTCTGCTTTGTGAAGATTGTGTATCCCAGGCAACTGTCCTAACTTGGGCTTCAATAAATCTCTTCCTTTTTTTTTTTTTTTTTTTTTTTTAGAAATTCTAAAAGATTTGTTCATTTTGTGTCAAGAGCAGTGAACACTATTTATTGATGGGAATGTAATTAAGAAATACGGGGTTGGTGATATTGAAAGGAGAGGAGAAAGGACGTAAGTGAACTTCACTTGTCATGACAGGAAGACCAAAGAGAGTATCTAAATTGGACCTCTCTGGTGATAGCAATAATAGCAATAAATACTTTCTTTAGGAGATAAAAACCAGAGGAAATAAGCGAATGAGTTGGAGTGGTTGATTTTGGAGAGCAGGATGGAGTGGGGTCGGAGAGTGCTATTTTTGTTACAGCCCTTTAGCCCACTGTGACTCTGCAAACACTTTGCATGTATTACCTTGGAAAATAAAAATTAAAAGACGTATGAGGAGAAACCATGACCACAATAAGGGTCTTCCCTTTTGAGAGTTTCCTGTCCTCTGAAGCAATTCCCCTTTAAAAACTGAGCAAATAGTTCTATCCAGTTTGTCAGTTATGCCATAAAGTGCATTCTCACCCTTGTCAGTGGTCCAGGGAGGCAGGCCTTGAGAGGGTTCTTGTGAGGGGTGCTTTGTAAAATAGGAAGTTGCATGTTGTTTGGGATGGTTGGTATCAGGCACGGCAGAATGAAACATCTCTCATGTTACACACACACAAAAAGAGATTCCCCCAAAAGGGAAGTAACCTTCCAAATCACACAGCCAGGTAGTGGCACAGCTGGAGTCCTGACCGCCTGTCTAGTTTCTACTCAGCTGGCATCAGGCCCAGCTACCTCTTAGCACTCATGCTTCCTCCTCTCACCTCTCCCCCAGGCACCCCCCCGCTGCCTTCGGACACTGTCCACAACTTCCCTGGCTCTGAGCCCCACCCACAGGGTGATCCTTAATGTGAGGGCCCTGATGCCAGCACAGACTGAGCTCTCATCCTGGTCACGCTGTGAACCCTGATCCTGGTCATAGACAGTCCTGATGCTGGTTGCAGACTGAGCCCTCACCCCTCGCCATTAGCTTCCTTAATAGTGTTTACAACTGAACATAAGTTGGGCCTGGCCTAGAAGACATGGATGGCCGGGTTCCATCCCTCTCCAGTGCTGTCTCAGGGACAGAGCTGGTGCAGCTGTGGCCTGGCTAAACTTTCTGACGTGGTTTCCCTCCGTCCTGGACTAGACTCAAAGCCACAATCTGTGCCCAGTCCATTTCTGTCCCCTCCCACTGCTCCTCCTTGAGCGGGTGGAGGATTGTGGGGCCCATGGTGCACTCTGTGATGAGTCATCCTTGTTCAAAACAAAGGAGTCTGGCATGGAAACACTTTTTACGGCTTCTCTGCTGCAAGGGAGTAATCTCACTAATCAAAATATTCAAATACAACCTTGAACTGGCTGTTTCCCACACTGGACTCTTCATTCCCATCTTTCACCAAGTCAACATTTCTCCAACACTATTTCTGGGAGTTGCCAGAAAACTGGCTTATTGCAGCTGCTGCCCTGCTCTTAGTGATGGACATGTCCTCTAAGCAGCCCTCTAGGGTCAGTCGGGAGGGCAGGCTGACTTCTAGCCACTCTCATCTCTTATCAGCCCCAGGAGAGTTCCCAGAGCTGGACAAGTCAAATAATTAGGAAGGACTTCCTTCTATCTCCCTGGGCCTTCTCCAAGAGTCCTCTGCCGGCCTTGAGGGGCATGCAGTCTACCCCTCAGCCCAAGGCTGATCTTCAAACCAAGAATCCACACTTTGGGCTTCCACTCTGCTTCCATGTCACTGTGGGATCTTAGGAAATTTCCTCTACTATAGACCTACTTCTCTCACTCTGTCTGGTGAAGGGGCAGGAAAGTCTTACAGCTTCCTGACTGCCTCGACAATTTATGACTCAGTGGTGTATCAAGACCATCATCCTGTGCCTGCTTCCTTCTGGCCCCTTGTCTTCTCCCCTCCAGGTGTCCCAGACCAGACCCAGCATCTGCTACAGCCCCACCCCGACCTTCCACCCTCCTGGGCACCAAGTCTTTCCCTGAAGGGGAATATGAGCACTGCATCTCTGTGTCTACTGTCCTGGATTTTAGTGGGCTTTTGAGGAATGTTGAATGAATGAATGAATGAATGAGTTGATTACGTTGAAAGAAGCCCCTAAAACATTTCGGCCTCATTTTCTGCATCTATTTAATGGGTATATCTTCTACAAGCATGCTCTGAAAGGCATAGCTCATTAAAAACACCACAGCCCATGGATGTGTGAACCCTTCCCAGTTCTCTTACAGTTGACACCCTGAGGTTAGGGCAAGGGCACTGAGAGGTGGGGTGGGGAATGGAGGGTAGGTGGAATGGGCTTGGCAGTTTGTGGTTGTTGCTTCAGGGGAAACCACAGCTGCCTTCTCTTCAGGGTGGTCAGTGAGGCCCAGGGGAAGGGAGGATCACTTTTGGGGTGGGCCCTGGCCACTGAGTCACCACCCAGGGGAAAACCACAGCTTCAAGAACCCCAAGGCTTAAGTAAAGGTGGCAGGATGAGTTGGGTGAGCGCCAGCACTTGAGCATTTGGACAGCCTCCTCACCTCAAGAGCCATCTCTATCCTGTCTGGCAAGGCAGAACCTATTTTATGCCATGAGAAAGAATGGATCAGTCACAGATCTCTGTGTAATAGACAAAGCAACAACGAGATCCTGGGAAAAGAAACACCCCTCTCTGGTATCCTCCTCTCTGATCCCTCAGGAAAATGAGGACAATTATTGAATTTGAGAAAATTCATCTAGGATAGCCTCACCTGAAGACTCATGGTCTGCAACGTTGCTTATACAATAATTTTACCATCATCATTACAGTCTAGATTGCTGTTGTCTGTCATATTGCATTGTAATAACCATGAAATGTCTTCTTCTGTCAGTCTTCTCCTTCTTTGTAGGAAAATGAAATATTTTGAATTCTCATCTGTGTGCAATGGAAGCTAAAACACACACACACCACACACAAAGATAATGTCTCCAGACTCCTTTCACACCTCCTCAAAAGATGGTCTAATGCTTTGGAGAAAGCAGTAAGAAAAGCTGAAGAATTGTGGAATAATAGTGATTCATATCACTATTGACTCAATCTTCCAGGAAGTTCCTTCACTCTTCTGTTTTATTATTATTTTAGTTTCTCTCTCTTAAAAAAAAAACATGATTGGGAATAAATGAATAATGATGAAATAATTCTTAGAGGAGGATGAAACAGCAAAATGCTTTAAGATCTAGGAAAAAATAAGATCACTCAAGTCTAGGTGTGCTTGGGTGGCTCAGTTGGTTAGGCATCCAACCCTTGAACTAGGCTCAGGTCCCAATCTCACAGTTCATGAGTTTGAGCCCTGCGTTGGGCTCTGTGCTGACAGTGCAGAGCCTGTTTGGGATTCTCTGTCTCCCTCTTTGTCAGCCCTTCCCTGCTCATGTTCTCTGAACATACATATTTTAAAAAAGATCACTCAAGTCCAATGATATGTTTTATTTATTTATTTGTCCTTGTTTGGTAAAAAAAAAAAAAATTATATTTATATTTAGCCAGCTGGACTCAGTTTAGATGATCCCAATTTTGTTGGCAACATCCAAAGCATCATAATCAGGAGCCAGTTGAACGTTTGCCTTCTTGTCTTCATCAGGCCTGATCATGGTGTTGACCTTGGCCATGTCAGTGTCATAGAGCTTCTTCACAGCCTGTTTGATCTGGACCCTGATGGTATACTGTGAGTTAAAATGAAATTTCCCAAGGGATTTAGCTGAAGGCCCACCCTCTCCTTGCATCCAGATAGGGAAGAGTAAGTGGAAAGAGTGAATTTGGCATAAAATGAGACCCCGTGAAAATGACAAATGACATGCAAAAAGATGCAAATAAATGTGAACAGTATTAAGGGCCCTGGTGTTTCTAGTAGACGTGGGATACTGTGTTCCTCTGGGTGGAGGATAGTTCCAAGAGAGCTGTCTTATCTTATTCCATGGCCTCTCTGACTGAGAGACCCAGGCCTGAAGGCTGTTCATGCTTCCTTACTCCCTCTTCCAGCCATCCTCATGGGCCCCAGTGGCTCACAGGAGCCTTAGGGCTTGATTCTCTAGGCTCTTGACTCTGCCCTGACACTCTGCTTTCCAGGCTGCATGGACGCTGGAGCTAGAGTTTGGCACAGGGTGTAGGGCACTATAGGGTCAGGACAAGAAGGCATGGTAGATAGCCTTATGGCACTTCCTGACCTCCTTTGGGGTTTCTCCTCTTCTGTCATACCACCCCCCCCCCACCATATGTTCAGTTTTCTCTTCCTCAGAGTAAATTATTTGTTTCAACTTCTTCATCTTTTAGCTTACTGGGCATGACCTCTGAGTTCAGACATAGTTTCATGACCTCTTTGATACTCCCCTTTTCAACTTAGCCTCAAACTCTTAAATTCCAAAGGGAGGAACTTCCAGTCATGGTAGAGGTTTGGGTTGAACCTTCCCTGGTAAACAACTATAAATCCTAAGCAAATATATATATGTTATATATATATATATATATATATATATATATATATATATATAACAGTTTTTTGTAGGCAGTAGACAGCAGTCAGTATAGGGCTATGATCTTTGAAAGACAGAGGGCACACAAGGTGAGTCCTACATTTACCCAGCTTGCTCCCTGAGGCTATTTTCCAAAATGAAGTGCAAGAAGTTGGACCAAGCAGGAAGTGAGTGTCTCACTGCTCCCCCACCTCAAAATTAGATATGTGCACTTGGATTTGGAGTGTAAGATACAAAAATCTTTGTAAAAATTCCTTTTGGTTCCTTGGTCAACCCCTAACCTACACATGTTTCAGGGTGAGGGTTTGAAAGATCCAGGGAGCCGGGCAGACTTCAGAGGCTGAACAATCCCAGGGACACTCTAAATTTCAGGCCCAGGCAAAGGGGAGAGATGGTGGTAAGTATTCCAGAGCTTCAACTAGGATTCTAGAAAGGCTATGCCCTAAGAGTAAAGGCTAAACTCTGGGAGAAAGGGCAAAATTGAAATGACTACCTTAAGAAAGCCTAAAACCAAACCTCTACAGATGAAGGTGACCCACTGGTAGTTTAAATGCTTACCAGAACACAACCTAACACTTGTCAAAGAAAGATAATAAGATTCACAGATTCAAAAGTGTAGTAACTACCGTCAAGATTACTAGATACATGAAGAAACTGGAAAAAGTGACATGAAATCAAAAGATAAAAGAGGTAATAGATTGAGAGATGATCCAGATATTGGATTTAGCAAACAAGGGCTTTAAAACAAGAATGGGGCACCTGGGTGACTCAGTCAGTTAAGAGTCCAGCTCTTGATTTTAGCTCAGGTCATGATCCTATTTGGGAGTTTGAACCCTGCAGCACAGAGCCTGCTTGGGATTCTCTGTCTCTTGTCTCCCTCTCTCTCAGTCCCTCCCCTGCTCATGCTGTCTCTCTCTAAAAAATAAATAAATAAACTTTTAAAAATAAAGTAAGTAAGATTAATATGTTGAAGGGAATAGAACAAAAGATGGGTAAAATGGGTGAGAAGACTAAGTATGTAAACAGAAAATTTGAATCTATAAAACTGAAAAAGTTGACACTGGAGGCTGCAAAATAAAATATTTGAAATTAAGAACTTGCTGTATGGGTATAACAGGAGACTGTATACAGCAGAACACAGGTTAGTGACCAGTCAATAGAAATTATCCAAATTAAAGCACGGAATGAACAAAAATAAAGGAGTAAACAGAACTGACCATAAGAGATGTGTAGGACATGCTCAAAAAGTCTAATATGTGTTTTGAATCTCACAAGGAGAAAAGAAAAAGAATAGGACAAAAGCAATATTTGAAGACATAATGACTGAGAATTTTCCAAATATGATGAAAGACATCAAGTCACAGATTCAAGAATATCAATGAGCTCTAAGCAGGGTAAGTGTAAAGAAAACTATGCATAGGCCCATCATAGTTAAACTTCTGAAAATTCAGACAAAGCATAAAATCTTAAAAGCAAAAATAAATAAATATGATTATATATTTTATTTATTTAGTTATTTATTTATTTATTCATTTAGTTATTTTGAGAGAGAGTGTGTGTGGGAAGGGTAGAGAGAGAGAGAATACCAAGCAGGATCTGTACTATCATGCAGCGCTCAAACTCATGAACTGTGAGATCATTACCTGAGCTGAAGTCGATTTAGAGCCACCCAGGTACCCCTAAAGCAACCATATTTTTAAACAGAGACAGACAGAATATCAACAATACAATTGGTGGCTGACTATGGAGGCCAGAAGACAATGAAATGACATTTTTAAAGTGCTAACAGAAAAAAAACCTGTCAATTTAGTCTATACCCAGCAAAATATTCTTCAAAAATGAAGGCAAAATAAATGTGTCCAGATGACAAAAATTGAAAGAATTTGGTTAGTGGTACACATCTCTACTACAAGAAATTTTTTTTTTTTTTTTTAGGATTTTATATTTAAGTAACCTCTACACCCAATGTGTGGCCTAAACCCACAATCTTGAGATCAAGAGTCACATGCTCCACTGACTGAGCCAGCCAAGTTCCCTAGAAGAAGTTCTTACGGAGTTCTATAGGCTGAAAGAAAATGAATTCTGATGGAATTGCAGGAAGGAATGAAGACTATGGCAAAGGGTAAGTATGTATATGATTATAAGTTATATTGACTATTTAAAATAACAAAATATAAGAATTTAACATAAAAATAAATGCACAATAATAGCACCAAAGATGGGAGAGAACTAAATGGAGTTATAAAAAGCTAATAGTCGAGGGGCGTCTGGGTGGCTCAGTTGGTTAAGCATCCAGCTTCAGCTCAGGTCATGACCTCATCTCACAGTCTGTAAGTTCGATACCCACATCAGGCTCTGTGTTCTCAGTGCAGAGCCTGCTTTGGATCCTCTGTCTCCCTCTTTCTCTGCCTCTCCCTCTGTCTCTCAAAAATAAATAAACATTAAAAAATAAAAGGTAATAGTTGAGCAAAATGGAATAATAGCAACAACAATAATTAAAACTTGATTAACTCAAAGGAAAGTGAAAAAAGGAATAAAAGTACAAAGAATAAGTAGAAAACAAATAGCAAGAGATATCCAACTATATCAGTAATTACAATGAATGTAAACAGTATAAATATGCCATTAAATGACAAGAATTATCAGATTTGATAAAAAACCAAAATTTAATCCTGCTGCATACAAAAGGCTCACTTTAAGTAGAAAAACACAGAAAGTCAAAGTAAAAGGTTACAGAGAAGTATGTCTGTAAACATTAAACAAAGAAAGCTGATATGGATACACTAGTATTAGAAATATAGACTTTAAGAAGTATTATGAGAGGAAAAGAGGGAATAATTTAATAATATAAAATTCCTAAAGGGTTATCTATTTGGCCCACTTGTATAGCCAGACCAGGTTCCAAGCCATCATCAGCTGTAAATTGGCTGCCCTTACCCATCCCCAGAATGTACTGGGGCTGGGAGAACTGCCCTTTCAGCAGCTCTGAGGGGAAATGTATGGGCCACTTGCCACCCTAGTCACTCTGTTTGATGTCTAAAAGAGTACCCAGATATGTCTCCCTCATTCTAGGCAAGCTCTCAGCTGCTAGGGATTCAGCTTGAATCTGGGGTGCACGAACACTCCAAGCTTGATTCTGGAGTGGACTACAGGGCCTGTGGCCTTAGGGTGGGGGTTGGATAGTCCTCAATGGAAACTGCCATCTTCTTGGCCTTAGCCACCTTCCCATGGTCAATGACCATGTGGGCTCCTGACTGGTGGCTCAGCCTATTCCCTCAGCCCAGTGGCCAGGCAGGTCTTTTGCCACTCAGTTGTTGGGCAGGTGGTTTAGAGCAGGACCTGCAGCTCCCCAACAGGGCCACCTTAGCACATCATCACTCGATTTCTGTGGCCTCCCTCTTCTATGCTTCAGAGGAGGTGTGGACAGGGCAGGCTACATTGTGTCTGGGTCTCTGTGGCTGTAGATCTAGTATTTTCCCATTTCAGGCCCCATTCCATACTTCCAGCTCAAACTGCTCCTGCCCCACTGTTGGAATCCCTCCCTCTGAAAGAAGAGATGAGATCCCTTTCATGGTTCCCCATCTCTGGCTCCCCTTCCTCCCCATTCTGCTGTCTTTCAAGGCTCTGGCCACACAGTTTGACAGGCCTCAGCACAGTTCTTGGCTGGCCAGCTCCAAGGCCTGCTCACCTGGGTGGATCCTGATCCACTTCAGGTCATAGCCTGCATTAATTTGGGTACAGGCACCATTGTACTCACAAGAGTTATTATCTGTCCTGTTGGAGTCTGATGTTCCCTGTCAGACTTTATTAGCTGTGGCAGGTGTGTGGCATGCAATGGTTATGCTGAAAGATATTAATTGGTTTTAACCTTGTTCAAAGTGCTATGGGACAGGCCTAGGCTTGAATCCCATCTCTGTGATTCTGGACATGTGACATAACCTCTTTAAATCTAAATTTACTCATCTGTAAAATGGGTTAATATTTACCTCCTAGGAGTGTGGTAAGGAATAAATAAGATGATATATGTAAAGTGCTTAGCACACTGCCTGGTACATAAATAATGCCTACTTACACCAATGTTAGATTGTTATTTCTGAAGACCTCTGCTATGTTATAAATATTCTTTTTAAAAATTTTTAACATTTATTTATTTTTGAAAGAGAGAGAAAAAGAGAAAGAGAGAGATAAGGAGGGGCAGAGAGAGAGAGAGAGGGAGACACAGAATCTGAAGCAAGCTCCAGGCTCCGAGCTGTCAGCACAGAGCCTGATGCGGGGCTTGAACTCACAAACCATGAGATCATGACCCAAGCCAAAGTCAGAGACTTAACTGACTGAGCCACCAAGGTGCCCCTAAATATTCTTGTTTTAATTGAGATATTATTGATATAAATTATATTAGTTTTGGGTATACAACACAATGTTCTGATATCTGTATATATTGTGAAATTATCTCCACAATAAGTTTAGTTAATATCTATCACCATACATAGTTAACACATTTTTCTCTTGTGTTAAGAACTCTTAAAATCTACCCTTTTACAAACTTTCAAATAAATATAATACAGTATTATTATTAGCTATAGTCACCATGCTGTCATCATTCAAGGACTTACTTATAACTGGAAGTTTGTGCCTTTTGACACCCTTCACCCATTGTGCCCATCCCCAGCCCTCACCTCTGGCAACCACCAATCTGTTCTCTATATCTATAAGCTTGATTTTTCTGTTTGTTTTTTTGTTTTAGATTCCACATATGGTGGGATCATATAGTATTCGTCTTTCTTTGTCTGACTTATTTCACTTAACATAATGCCTTCAAGTTTCATCCACATTATAGAAAATGGCAAGATTTCATTCTTTTTTTAAAAAATTTTTAAAATGCTTATTCATTTTTGAGAGAGAGGGAGAGACAGACAGAGAAAGAGACAGAGAAATAGAGAGAGCAGGGGAGGGGCAGAGAAAGAGGGAGACACAGAATCCAAAGCAACTCCAAACTTTGAGCTGTCAGCACAGAGCCTGACACGGGGCTTGAACTCATGAGCTGTGAGATCATGACCTGAGCCAAAGTCAGACACTTAACTGACTGAGTCACCCAGGAATGCCAAGATTCCATTCTTTTTTATGGCTAAATAATATTCTGTTGTACATATACACCACATCTTTATGCATTCATCCACTGGTGGATACTTAGGTTGCTTTCAGGTCTTGGCTATTGTTAATAATGCTGAAATGAACATGAGGTTGCATATAGCTTCTTTAATTAGTGGGTTTTTTTTTTTTCCTTCAGATAAGTACCCAGAAGTGGAATTGCTGGGTCAAATGGTAGTTTTATTTTTAATTTTTTGAGGAATCTCCATACTGTTTTCCATTGTGGCTGCACTAATTTACATTCCCACCAACAGTGCATGAGTGTTCCCTTTTCTCCACGTCATTGCCGACACTTGTTATTTCTTGTCTTTTTTATAATAGCCATTGTAACGGTGTGAGGTGATTATTCATTGTGGTTTTGATTTTCATTTCTCTGATGATGAGTGATGTTGAGCACCTTTTCATGTACCTGTTGGTCATCTGTATGTCTTCTATGGAAAAATCTCTATTTAGATTCTCTGCCCATTTATAAATATTCTAAGAGACCATATTTGTTTTGTTGTGGTTGAGTTTTTCTATTTGGGAGGAGGGGTTCAATTTTTTTACTTTTTAAATTATAGAATATATCATATATACAAAAGGGTATGCCTTATATAACATATGTACAGTTTAAATAATAACAATAAAGTTAACATGTGCATACCTATCACCCAACTAAAAAAAAAAAAAATTCCCAATTCCTTGAAGCCTCTTTTGTCTCCTCCCAAATTATATCTCCTTTTTCCGCTCTAGGGGTTGCTACTATCCTGAAGAGTCCAGTGTAAGTGGAGGCCATGTGGGGAAGAGGAAGGAGACATATCTGCCCCTCACAGCCAGAGAGTTAGCAATGGGGGTGCAGTGGGAGCCAGAACTCTCATGCCCTTTCATCAGTAACAAGCAGTACCCCAAACTCAAGAGTCATGGAGACTGTTATAAACTGGATTGTTGCCCTTCTCCCTCAGTCACAAGTTAAAGCCCTGACCCCCCCAAATGTGACTGTATTTGGAGACAGTGCCTTTAAGGAGGTCATTAAAGTTAAATGAAGCAATAAGGAGTCCCTAATCCAGTAAGACTGGCATCCATATAAGAAAAAGAAAGAGACACCAGGGATGTGCCAGTAGAGAAAAGGCCATGTGAGCACACAGTGAGAGGATAGGTTGTCTTCAAACCAAAGTGAAAGGTCTCATCAAGGAACCAACACCTTAATCTTGGATTTTCAGCCTCCAGGACCATGAGAAAATAAATTTGTGTTCTTTAAACTACCCATTCTGTGGTATCCTGTTATGGCAGCCCTAGATGACTAATACCGAGGCTGAGTGAGGGACCTGGACTTCTAGTTCCACCTTGCAGTAACGAGGTGGCGTCTCCCTTTCTCTTCTGGAGCAGTGTCAAAATGGAAGGTTTAAATAAGATCCAGAGTCTCATAACATAATACCTAAAATGTCCAGGTTTCAATAGAAGATTATTGTCATACCAGAAACCAGGAGAGTCTCACACTGCATGAAAAAAGACAATGAAGAGACGCTAATGCCAAGATGACAGAAATGTTCCAATCATCAAAGGAAGATTTTTGTTTATTTTTGTTTTTTTGAATTTTTTTAATTTAAATTTTAATTCCAGTATAGTTAACATACAGTGTTAATATTAGTTGCAGGTGGAAAACATAGTGATTCAACAATTCTATACATTACTCAGTGCTCATCGTGATGAGTGTACTCTTAATCCCTTTCACCTATTTCGCCCATACCCCCCCCCCCCCCCACCTCGGATAACCATCTATTTGTTCTCTATAGTTAAGAATCTGGTTATTTTTGTTCGTTTTGTCTCTTTTCCCCCCTTTGTTCATTTGTTCTGTTTCTTAAATCCCACATAAGTGTTAAATCATATTGTATTGGTCTTTCCCTCATTGACTTATTTCGCTTACCATTATACTCTTTACATCCATCTATATTGTCGCAAATGGCAAGATTTCATTATTTTTTATGCCTGAGTAATATTCCATTGTATATACGGAATACCCCACATTTTCTTTATCCATTCATCTAGTGATAGACCCTTGGGCTGCTTCCATAATTTGGCTATTGTAAATAATGATGCTATAAACATAGGGTGTATACATCCTTTCAAATTAGTAAATACCCAGTAGTGCAATTACTGGATCACAGGGTATTTCTTTTTTTAAAAAAAGTTGTTTTTTTTTTTTAACATTTATTTATCTTTGAGAGGTAGAGAATGAGCAGGGGAGGGGCAGAGGGAGAGGAAGACACAGAATCCAAAGCAGGCTCCAGGCTCTGAGAGTCAACACAGAATCTGATGTGGGGCTTCAACCTACGAACTGTGAGATCATGACCTGAGCTGAAGTCGGGCGTTTAACCAATTGAGCCACCCAGGCACCCCATGGGTATTTCTATTTTCAATTTTTTGAGGAATCTCCATACTATTTTTCACAGTGGCTGTACCAGTTTGCATTTTCACCAGCACTGCATGAGGGTTCTTTTTTCTCTACATTCTCACCAACACTTGTTGTTTCTTGTTTTTTTGGTTTTGTTTTTGTTTTGTTTTTGTTTTTGTTTTTAGCCATTCCAACAGGTGTGAGGTGATATTTCATTGTAGTTTTGATTTACATTTCTCTGGTGATGAGGGATGTTGAGCATCTTTTCATGTATCTGTTGGCCATCTGTATGTCTTCTTTGAAAAAACATCTGTTCATGTTTTCTGCCCATTTTTTAAAGCTCATTTATTTTTGAGAGAGAAAGAACATGAGCAGGGGAGGGGCAGAGAGAGAGGGAGACAGAGGATCTGAAGCGGGCTCTGCACTGACAACAGAGAGCTCGAACTCAAGAACTGTGAGGTCATGACCTGAGCTGAAGTGGGATGCTTAACCAACTGAACCACCTAGGGGCCCCTGCCCATTTTTTAACTGGATTTTTCGTGGGTGTTCTGGTGTTGAGTTTTATGAGTTCTTTATATATTTTAGATACTAGCCTTTTATTGGATTTGTCATTTGCAAATATCTTCTCCCATTCAGTAGGCTGTCTTGTAGTTGTTTTTTTTTTTTTTTTAAGGTTTATAAATGTAATCCAATCTCTTTATTTGGAAGTAGGCTGTGATAAACTGAAGGTGTATACTATACAGTTTATTTATTATTATTATTTTTTATTTTTTTATTATTTTTTTTATTATTTTTTTATATATGAAATTTATTGACAAATTGGTTTCCATACAACACCCAGTGCTCATCCCAAAAGGTGCCCTCCTCAATACCCATCACCCACCTTCTCCTCCCTCCCACCCCCCATCAACCCTCAGTTTGTTCTCAGTTTTTAACAGTCTCTTATGCTTTGGCTCTCTCCCACTCTAACCTCTTTTTTTTTTTTTTTCCTTCCCCTCCCCCATGGGTTCCTGTTAAGTTTCTCAGGATCCACATAAGAGTGAAACCATATGGTATCTGTCTTTCTCTGTATGGCTTATTTCACTTAGCATCACACTCTCCAGTTCCATCCACGGCTGTCTTGTAGTTTTGTTGACTGTTTCCTTTGCTGTGCAGAAGCTTTTTATTTTGATGTAGTGTCAATAGTTTATTTTTCTTTTGTTTTCCTTGCCGCAGGAGACGTTATCTAGAAAAAAGTAGCTACAGCCGATGTCAGAAATTGACTTCCCATGCTTTCTTCTAGGATTTTTATGGTTTCAGGTCTCACATTTAGGTCCTTAATCCATTTTGAGTTTATTCTTGTGTATGGTATAAGAAAATGGTCCAGTTTCATTCATTTGCATGTCGCTGCCCATGTCGCAGTTTTCCCAACACCATTTGTTGAAGAGACTTTTTCCTATAGTATAGTCTTGTCTCCCTTGTCATAGATTAATTGACCATACAATTGTGGGTTTGTTTCTGGGCCTATCCTGTTCCATTGATATATGTGTCTATTTTTTTTGTGCCAGCACCATACTATTTTGATTATTACAGCTTTGTCGTGTAACTTGAAATCTGGAGTTGTGATACCTCCAGCTTTGTGTTTTGTTTTCAAGATTGCTTGGGCTACTCCGGGTCTTTTGAGGTTGCATGCAAATTTTAGTATTGTTTATTCTAGTTTTGTGAAAAACTGCTGTTGGTATTTTGATAGGGATTGCAGTAAATCTGTAGATTGCTTTGGGTATTACGGACATTTTCGTAATATGTGTTCTTCTAACCCATGAGCATGGGAGGAATATCTTCCCATTTGTTGGTGTCATCTTTAATTTCTTTCATTAATGTTTATAGTTTTCAGAGTACAGGTCTTTAACCTCTTTGGTTAGGTTTATTCCTAGGTTTCTATTTTTTGTGCAATTGTAAATGGGACTGTTTTCTTAATTTCCCTTTCTGTTGTTGCATTATTGTTGTGTATAAATGCAGTGGATTTCTGTACATTGATTTTTATATCGTGAAACCTCAGTGAATTCATTTATCAGTTCTCATACTTTCTTGGTGAAATCTTCAGGGTTTTTAATATACACTATCATGTTGTCTGCAAATAGTGAAAGTTTTACTTCCTCCTTACCAATTTGGATGCCTTTTATTCCTTTTCCTTGTCTGATTGTTGTGGCTAGGATTTCCAGTACTGTAGTGTTGAATAAAAGTGGTAAGAATGGATTTCCCTACTTGTTCTTGACCTGACAGGGAAAGCTCCCAGTTTTTCACCACTGAGTATGATGTTAGCTGGCAGTTTTTCATAGATGGCCTTTATTATATTGAGGTATGTTCCCTTACTTTGTTGAGAGTTTTTATCATGAATGGATGTTGTACTTTGTCAAATGCTTTTTCTGCAAATATTGAAATGATCATATGGTTTTTATCCCTTCTCTTGTTGAATTGATGTATCACATTTATTGATGCATCAATATTAATCCACCCTTGCATCCTGGGAATAAATGCCACTTGCTCGTGGTAAGTGATTTTTTTTTTAATGTTTATTTATTTTTTGAGAGAGAGAGATTGAGAGCCAGGGAGGGGCAGAGAGAGGGAGACACAGCATCTGAAGCAGGCTCCAGGCTCTGAGCTGTTAGCACAGAGCCTGATGCAGGGCTCAAACTCAGAAACCATGAGATCATGACCTGAGCCGAAGCCGGACACCTAACTGACTAAGCCACCCAGGCGTCCTGTGAATTTTTTAAATGTATTATTGGATTTGGTTTGCCAATATTTTGTTGAGGATTTTTGTATCTTTATTCATCAGAGATATTGGCCTGTAGTTCTTTTTTTTTTCTGCTTTTCATTGGGGGTCTTTAGTCTCTAGATACCTTGTTTTTATTAGCTTTTATTATTCTTATTAAATTAGTATTATTTTAATAATTAGTATTATATTATTAGTATTAAATTTTATTGTTTATTTTTTAAAATTTACATCCAAATTAGTTTGCATATAGTGCAACAATGATTTCAGGAGTAGTTTCCTTAGTGCCCCTTACCCATTTAGCCCATCCCCCCTCCCACAACCCCTCCAGTAACCCTCAGTTTGTTCTCCATATTTATGAGTCTCTTCTGTTTTGTCCCCCTCCCTGTTTTTAGATTATTTTTGCTTCCCTTCCCTTATGTTCATCTGGTTTGTCTCTTAAAGTCCTCATATGAATGAAGTCATATGATTTTTGTCTTTCTCTGACTGACTAATTTCACTTAGCATAATACCCTCCAGTTCCATCCATGCAGTTGCGAATGGCAAGATTCATTCTTTTTGATTGCCGAGTAATACTCCATTGTGTGTGTGTGTGTGTGTATATATATATATATATATATATATATATATATATATACCACATCTTCTTTATCCATTCATCCATCGATGGACATTTGGGCTCTTTCCATACTTTGCCTATTGTTGATAGTGCTGCTATAAACATGGGGGTGCATGTGTCCCTTCAAAACAGCACACCTGTATCCTGTGGATAAATGCCTAGTAGTGCAATTGCTGGGTCCTAGCGTAGTTCTATTTTTAGTTTTTTGAGGAATCTCCATACTGTTTTCCAGAGTGGCTGCACCAGCTTGCATTCCCATGTAGTTATTTTTCCTGTGGTATCTTTATCTGATTTTGGTATCCGGGTAATGCTGGCCTTGTAGAATAAGTTTGGAAGTTTCCTTCCCTTTCTATGTCTTGGAATAGTTTGAGAAGAATAGGTATTAACTCATCTTTAAATGTTTGGTAGAATTTGTCTATGAAGTCATCTGGTCTTGGACTTTTTTTGTTGGGGTTTTTTTTGATTGCTGATTAAATTTCATTGCTAGTGATTGGTCTGTTCAAATTTTCTATTTCTTCCTGGTTCAGTATTGGGAGGTTATATGTTTCTGGGAATTTATCCATTTTTTCTAGGTTGTCCAACTTGTTGGCATATAATTTTTTCATAATATTCTCTTACAATCTTTTGTATTTCTGTGATGTTGGTTGTTATTTCTCCTCTTTAATTTCCGATTTTGTTTGAGTCTTCTCTGTTTTTGATGGGTCTGGCTAAAGTTTAATCAATTTTGTTGATCTTTTCAAAGAGCCAACTCCCAGTTTCATTGATCCATTTTATTGTTTTTACTTTGTTTGCTTTCGTTTGGTTTGTTTTTTTTAGTTCCTATTTCGTTTATTTCTGCTCTAATCTTTATTGTTTCCTTCCTTCTACTCTTTTTGAGTTTTGTTTGTTCTTTTTCTAGCTGCTTTAGGCGTAAAGTTAGGTTGTTTATTTGAGTCTCCCCCCCCCCCCTTTCTTCTTGAAGAATTGTATTGTATTAGAGCAATTGTATTGCTCTAAATGTCCCTCTTAGAACAGCTTTTGCTGCATCCCAAAGATTTAGGGGCATTGTGGTTTCATTTTCATTTTCCTCCGTGTATTTTTTGATTTCCTATCTAAGGAAGATTTTAAAACAGCCATTATAAAATGCTTTAGTAAACAACTATAAACACACTAGAAACGTGAAAAAAGAGAACATCTTGGTAAATAAATAGAAGATATGAAGCACCAAATAGAAATTTTAGAACTAAAAAGTACAGTAACCAAAATAAAACCTCAGTGGATGTGCTCGGCAGTAAAATGGAGGGGGACAGAAGAAAGAATCTATGAACAATAGAAATTACCTAATCTGAACAAGAGAGAAAGTAGAAGTAAACAGAGCCTTAGAAACCTGTAGGATTATTACAAAAGATCCAATATTCATGTCATTTTCATCTAAGAAGGGAAGAAGAGCATGTGCAATGGTATATATTGTGGTGACCATCTTTGGAAAATATAATTGGCTTCATCCATGTTGATGCATGGAGCTATAGTTTTCTATTTTTTTTAACATTTATTTATTTTGAGAGAGAGAGAGAGAGAGAGAGAGAGAGCGCACGTGAGCGGGGGAGGGACAGAGAGAGTGGGAGAGAGAAAATTCGTGCTGTCAGCACAGAGCACAATGTGGGGCTTGATCCCACAAACTGTGAGACCAGGACCTGAGCCGAAATCAAGAGTCAGTTGCTTAACCGACTGGGCCACCCACGTGCCTCTGTAGTTTTCTATTTTACTATAATAGTTTATTGTATGACTGAGCTACAATTTATTTCATTTTACTGTAATGGACATTTGAGTTGTTTCTTTTTTTTCTTTTTCTTTCTTTCTTTCTTTCTTTCTTTCTTTCTTTCTTTCTCTCTTTCTTTTTTTCTATTATAAATAGCAATATTTATAGAATAGAATAGAATATTCCCTTCATGTCTCCAGAAATGGAATTGCTGGATCATCAGGTATGTGAATGTTCATCTGTACCAAATAATGCAAACTTATTCTTCAAAGTGAGTGTAGTAGTTTCTAGCCCCACAGCCATCTAATAGTTATATTTCACCAGGGTTTTGTCAATCTTTTCAATTTTTTCCACATCAGTGGGCATTAAGTGGTAATTTGTGGTTATATTTGCATTTACGTTTTTACTTACAAGGTTGAGTATATTTTCATAAATTTAATGGGGCATTTGTGTTTTCTCTTCTGTGAAATGCCTGCTCATGTTTTTGAAAAATGTCCTATTGGATAAGTTGTCCTCCTAATTGATTTATAAGACCTGACTACTAAGTTTTTTCTAGTTTTATGTGTGAAAAATTTTGTTAGGATTTGACTGGAATAGCAATAAAGCTATTAATCAATTGGGGAGAAGTTACACCCTTACAGTATTGAACCTTTCTATCAAAGAACATGGTGTTGTTCTCCACTTAGTTTTCTTATTGTCTTCCAATAAGGTGCTATAACTTTCTACATAAAAGTTTTGCACATCTTTTGTTAGATTTATTTTCAGCTACCTTATATTTTTCATTGCTATTGTAAATTTTTAATTGCATTTTCCTTTTTTTAATTTTTAAATTTTGTTTTAACATTTTTATTTGTTTTTGAAGGAGGGAGAGAGAGAGCGAGCATGAGCGGGGGAGGGGCAGAGAGAGAGGGAGACACAGAATCCCAAGCAGGCTCCAGGCTCTAAGCTGTCAACACAGAGCCTGATGTGGGGCTTGAACTCATGAACTGTGAGATCATGACCTGAGCCTAAGTCAGACGCTTAACTGACTGAGCCACCCAGGCTCCCCTTTAACTGCATTTTCTAACTTTATGGCTGATGTTTAGAAATTCATTAGACTTATGTTTGCTGGGTGTTGAATTTAAATCTAGTCTCAGGGGATGGATTCCCTTTTCATTTTATAGAGTGTCTTTTTTTTTAATGTTTATTTATTTAAAAAAATTTTTTAATGTTTATTTATTTTTGAGGCAGAGAGAGACAGAGCATGAACGGGGGAGGGTCAGAGAGAGAGGGAGACACAGAATCTGAAGGAGGCTCCAGGCTCTGAGCTGTCAGCACAGAGCCCGATGTGGGGCTCAAACTCACAGACCGTGAGATCATGACCTGAGCCAAAGTCGCAAGCTCAACCGACTGAGCCACCCAGGCACCCCTATTTATTTATTTTGAGAGAGAGAGCGAGAGCATGTGCATGAGCAGGGGAGGGGCAGAGAGAGTGAGAGAGAGAGAGAATCCCAAGCAAGATTCCATCTCACAAATCATGAGATCATGACCTGAGCCAAAATCAAGAGCCAGAAACAACTCACTGAACCACCCAGGTGCCCCTTGTAGAGTGTCTTGAAGATCACTGGTTTTAAGCATTTTGATTATGATGTCCCTTTGTATAATTTTCTTCATGTTTCTTCTGTTTGGGTTTCATGAGCTTTTTTATAATTATTGGTAGTTTTCATAAATTTGGGAATTTTATGCTGCCATTACTTCTTCAAACCCTTTTCTGTGTCACCCTCTCTCCTTTCTTCTTTTGGAATCTCAATTAGATGTATGTTGGGTTTAATGTCTTTTTTTTCTGTCTGTATTACATTTTGGATAGTTTCTACTCTGTGTTTTCTTTCTTTTTTTTTTTATTTTTATTTTTTTTTCAACGTTTATTTATTTTTGGGACAGAGAGAGACAGAGCATGAACGGGGGAGGGGCAGAGAGAGAGGGAGACACAGAATCGGAAACAGGCTCCAGGCTCCGAGCCATCAGCCCAGAGCCCGACGCGGGGCTTGAACTCCCAGACCGCGAGATCGTGACCTGGCTGAAGTCGGACACTTAACCGACTGCGCCACCCAGGCGCCCCTCTACTCTGTGTTTTCAAATTCACTCATCATTCTTCTTCGTTGCCTAGTCTGCTGCTAATCCTATCAAGTGTATTTTTTTTAATTTTTAATGTTTATTTATTTCTGAGACAGAGCATGAGTGAGGGAGGGGCAGAGAGGGAGGGAGACACAGAATCTGAAACAGGCTCCAGGCTCTGAGCTGTCAGCACAGAGCCTGACGTGGGGCTTGAACTCACAAACCGTGAGATCATGACCTGAGCCGAAGTCAGTCGCTCAACAGACTGAGCCACCCAGGTGCCCCTATCAAGTGTATTTTTAACCTCATAAAATGCATTTTTCTTATCTAGTAATTAAATTTGGGTTTTTAGATATAGATTTCGTGTCTCTTACTATGTTCAGGCTTTTGTCTACTTTCTCAAAGATATGGAATATATTTATAATTATTGCTTTAATGTCCTTGTCTACTAATTCTGAGTGGTTTCTGGTGCTGTCTCTATTGACTTGTTTTTCTCATTATGGGTCGTATTTCCCTACTTCTTCATATACCTGGTAATTTTTTTTTCTTGAGAATATGTCAAATTTATTAACTTGCTAGCAAGGAACCAGCAAGGTGACCAAATTATGCTGCTTCACAGAAGGTGTGAGAAGGAAGAGTGAAATAATATGGATATAGACGCCTGCCTAAGCAGACCCTTGCATATACAAGAAAGGGGGCAGTTCTTCTGGCAAGAACATGGCAACATTAGGTCTATATCATTTTATCAGTTGTCACAGAGAACCCTTCTGTGTCAGGTGGCCTGAGGTGCCTGTCATCAGGAACAGAATGAGGACATAATGAGGACACACTGTGTGTGAATAGGAACCACAAGGCTCACCCCCTCCCCCACCCCGCCCCAAGAGTGTCTCGTGGGCACATTAGCAGAGGGCAGGAAGCAGTGTCACTTCAGACCAGCAGCCTGACAGTGACAAAAGGGAATTGCAAATGGGCACAGGCCACCCCCAGTGCGTTTTCTCAACCTCAGAGATGCAACATCCTGCAGGCTGCCCATCCCTTAGTTGGCAGACAAGCAGAAGTTTCCATGCAGCTTCATTTCCGGGTGGGAATTCCTAGTTGTGCGTCAATCAGCACTTGTGCAACTGCAAGGTCTCTGACTGACAGTGGCAGCCCCTTCTGGCGGTTTCAACACCACGTGGCTCTCTTGCTGGCATACCTCTATAGTCTGTTGTCACGTGCATGATGATGGCATTGAAGCCTCCTCCTAGTCTGGCTCCAACCCAGGTTTACAGTTTCTCTTGGCGTGTCCCTAGGGCGTTCTTGGCCGTGATCGGTTCCTTGGCGCCTGACCCCATGCTTTTCCTCGCATGGTCCCATCTGCCTGCCCTTAGGCCCAGCTCCTGAGTAAGCCTCCTTGGGGGATGGGGGTGGGGGGTGTCTGTGGATTCCCAGGTGGGCTCCTTTTGAATGCCTTGCCAGTGTCACCTTCTCTGTGCCCCCCCCCCCACTTTGTGTCACCCTTGTTACAAGTTAGAATGCTGTCATCTTCCTCCACTGGGCTGGGGACTGCTAGTGGGCAGCCTCGATGGCACAGTTTTACATTTAGTAAGTGGACAGAGGCAGAAGGAGAAATGTTTTTATTATATTAAGAGGACAGCTTCTCTTATGAACTCTTGTCCGGATAGTAGGATTTGATGAGCATGTGTGGGATGTTTTATTACTCTTCCTAAGGACACCTTTTCTGTTGGCAATAATGCATCTGACCGACCTTGATTGATTCTGCCTTTTTCTTCTTGGGGTCTATCATTTCTTCTCTCACTAAGACAGTCCCTACCTTTCTTTCTCTCCCTCTATCCATTCCTTGCTTTCTTCTTCTCTTTTTTTTTTCTATTTCTGCTGCAACTCTTTAGTTCAGGTCCTTCTTGCTCATAGCTTCTGACCGGTGGCCGGTGCACTCCAGCTTGCACGCTGTATTCCTGATGATCTTTCTAGACTATCACTGCTAGTAATGTCTGCAGTGAGACCTTGTTATGCCAAGGAATTTCTCAGTGCCTTCCAGCCTGACCTCTGTTCCTGCCAGCCTGTCCCCTCCCAGCCTCCCTGGAGCCAGACTCTTTCTCTACTTCTCACCATTACAGAGTTATACTTCCAGATCTGACCACACAAAGGACTTCTATGAACGCTATGGTGCTTGTGGTCAAACAGTGGAGTCTCCAGGGTTCTCCAGGTTCTTCTTCCTCTTCTTCTTAAAAGCTATGGTAAAATAGGGGCGCCTGGGTGGCGCAGTCGGTTAAGCGTCCGACTTCAGCCAGGTCACGATCTCGCGGTCCGTGAGTTCGAGCCCCGCGTCAGGCTCTGGGCTGATGGCTCGGAGCCTGGAGCCTGTTTCCGATTCTGTGTCTCCCTCTCTCTCTGCCCCTCCCCCGTTCATGCTCTGTCTCTCTCTGTCCCAAAAATAAAAAAATAAACGTTGAAAAAAAAAAACTATGGTAAAATACACATAACATTTACCAACCTCATCATTCTTAAGCACGTGGTTAAGTACATTCACACTGTTGTGAGGCCATCACCGCCATCCAGCCCCATAACTCTTTCCATCTTGTAAAACTGAAAGTCTGTACCCATTAAACAACAGTCCATTCTCCCCTCTCCCCAGCCCCTGGCAACCACCATTCTGCTTTCTGTCTCTATGATTTTGACCACTCTCTTTACATCATATAAGTGGAATCATACCGTGTTTATTTTTTTGTGACTGGGTTGGTTCACTTAGCATAATGTCTTGAAGGCTCATACTCATTGTAGCATGTGTCAGAATTTCCTTCCTTTTTAAGGTTGAATAATATTTCACAGTATTTTTATACCACATTTTGTTTATGCACTCATCTGTTGATGGACACTTGGGTTGCTTCCATGTTTCACCTATTGTAAATAACGCTAGCACGAACGTGGATGGGGGTACAAATATTTCTTTGAGACTCTACTTTCAATTCTTTTGTGTATATACCCAGAGCAGAGTTGCTGGACCATATGGTAATTCTATTTTTAATTTTTTGAGAAACAATACTTCTTTACACAGCAGCTGTACCATATTCCATTCCCACCAACAGTGCGCAAGGATTCCAATTTGTCCACAGCTTTGCCAACACTTGTTTCCTGGTTTTTCCCTAGTAGCCATCCTCATGGGTATGAGGTGGTATCTCATTATAATTTTGATTTGCATTTCCCTCATGATCAGTGGTATTGAGCATCTTTTCATGTGCTTGGTCAATCATGTATGTTCCTTGCAGAAATGTCTATTCAAGGGGCGCCTGGGTGGCTCAGTCGGTTAAGCCGCCGACTTCAGCTCAGGTCATGATCTCGCAGTCTGTGAGTTCAAGCCCCGCGTTGGGCTCTGTGCTGACAGCTCAGAGCCTGGAGCCTGTTTCAGATTCTGTGTCTCCCTCTCTCTGACCCTCCCCCGTTCATGCTCTGTCTCTCTCTGTCTCAAAAATAAATAAACGTTAAAAAAAAAATTAAAAAAAAATTAAAAAAGAAATGTCTATTCAAGTGCTTCGCCCATTTTTTAATCTGATTGTTTCTTGTTGTTGAGTTTTAGGAGTTCTGTATATATTCTGGATATTAATCCCTGTTCGGGTATATGATTTGCAACTATTTCCTCCTGTCTGTGAGTTGACCCTCTACTGTGTGGATAATGTCTTTTAATGCACAAAATCTTTTAATTTTCACGAAGCCCAATTTGTCTATTTTTTTCTTTTGTTACCTGTGCCTTTTGTATCATAGCCAAGAAATCATTGCTAAATCCAATGTCATGAAACTTCTGTCCTATATTTTCTTCTGAATTTAACTGTTTTAGATCTAACATTGAGGTCCTTCCTTGATCCATTTTAAATTAATTTTTATATATGGTGTTAAATAAGCGTCCAACTTCATTCTTTGACGTATGGTTACCCAATTTTCCCAGCACCATTTGTTGAAAAGAGTATCTTTCTCCCATTGAATGGTCTTGGTACCTGTGTCAAAAATCATTTGACCATACATGTGAGGGTTTATTTCTGGACTCTCTCTTCTATTCCATTGGTCTATATGTCAGTTTTTATGCCAGTACCACAGTATTTTGATTGCTGTAGCTTTGTAGTAAGTTTTGAAATCAGGAAAGGTGAGTCCTCCAGTTTTGACCTTCCTTTTCCAGACTGTTTTGCTTATTTGAAGTCCCTTGAGATTCCATGTGGATTTTAGGACGAGTTTTCCTATTTCTGCCAAAAAATAATTGGGATTTTGATAGGATTGCATTGACTCTGTAGATCACTTCGGGTAATGACATTTTAACAATATTAACTCTTCTAATTCATGAATGTTGGTTGTGCTTCCATATATTTATGTCTTACTTTTTTAACCTTTATGTATTTATTTTTAAATGTTTATTTATTTATTTTGAGGCAGAGAGAGAGGGAGGAAGAGAATCCCAAGGAAGTTCCACACAGTCAGTGCAGAGCTCAATATGGAACTTGAACTCACAAACTGTGAGATCACAACCTAAGCCAAAATCAGGAGTCTGATGCTTAACCAGTTGAGCCATCCAGACCCCCCTAAGCATCTGACTTTTGATCTCAGCTCAGGTCTTTTTTTTTTTTTTTTTTTTTTTAAGATTTTACTTTATTTATTTATTTTAATGTTTATTTCTTTTTTTCAAGTTTGTTACCACACAAATCGTCTGAAATTAACTATTTTTTTCATTCTCAAGTTAGATAAGATACAATGTAGTCTTGGCTTTAGGAGCAGAATCCAGTGATTTGTCACTTACATACAACACCCAGTGCTCATCCCAACAAGTGCCCTCCTTAATGCCCATCACCCATTTTCCCTACCCTTGTCAACCCTCAGTTTGTTCTCTGCATTTAAGAGTCTCTCATGGTTTGCCTCTCTCTCTGTTTTTGTCTTATTTTTCCTTCCCTCCCGCTATGATCATCTGCTGTTTGTCAAATTCCACACATGAGTGAAATCATGTGGTATCTTTCTATGACCAATTTATTTTGCTTAGCATAATACCCTCCAGTTCTATCCATGTTGTTGTAAATGGCAAGATTTCATTCTTTTTTATTACCAAGTAGTATTCGTGTGTGTGTGTGTGTGTGTGTGTGTGTACCACATCTTCTTAATCCATTCATCAGTCGATGGACATTTGGGCTCTTTCCGTAATTTAGCTATTGTTGATAGTGCTGCTATAAACATTGAGGTGCATGTGCGCCTTCAAATCAGCACTCCTGTATCCTTTGGATAAATTTCTAGTAGAGCAATTGCTGGGTTGTAAGATAATTCTATTTTTAATTTTTTGAGAAAACTCCATGCTGTTTTCCTACTGTTTATTTATTTTTGAGAAAGAGAGAGAGAGAGAGCGCACAAATGGGGGAGGGGCAGAGAGAGAAGGAGACAGAGGATCTGAAGCAGGCTCCATGTTGACAGCAGAGAGCCCAATTTGGGGCTCGAACTCATGAACCATGAGATCATGACCTGAGCTGAAGTTGGATGCTTAACTGACTGAGCCACCCAGGCACCCCTCAGCTCAGGTCTTGATCTCATAGTCGTGTGTTCAAGCCCCACATTGGGCTCTGCACTGAGTATGAAGCCTACTTTAATTAATTAATTAATTAATTGGTGTTGAATTTTCTCAAATACTTTTTCTTCATCAATCAAGGTTACCTTGTGGGTTTTTTCCTTTCATTCTGTTGATATGGGGTATCAGATTGGTTGATTAAAAAAAATTTTTTTAATGTCTTAATTTATTTTTGAGAGAGAGAGCAAGCAGGGGAGGGGCAGAGAAGAAGACACAGAAGCAGAAGCAGGCTCCAGGCTCTGAGCTCTCAGCACAGAGCCTGATGCAGGGTTCAACCCACAAGCTATGAAATCATGACCCAAGCCGAAGTCGGACACTTAATCAACTGAGCCAGCCAGGTGTCCCCATATTGGTGATTTTTGTATGTTGTATCATCATTGCATTCCAGGAATAAATCCCATTTGGACTTGTGTGTAATCTTTTTAATATGCTGCTGAATTCTGTTTGCTAGTATTCATTGAGGAGTTTTGCATCGATGTTCATAAGGGATATATTGGTTTGTGGCTACCTTTTCTTGTAGTGTCCTTGTGTGGTGTTAATATCAGGGTTATGCTGGTCTCATAGAATGAGTTAGAAAGTGTTTCTTATTCTGTAATTTTTTGGAAAAATCTGAGAAGGATTGGTGTTTGTTCTTTTAATGTTTCATAGAATTAACCAATGAAAGGAGCATGCTCACTGGTTTTCTTTGTTGGAAGATTTTTGATTCCTGATTCAATCTTCTTACTAATCCTAGGTGTATTCAGATTTTCTTTTCTTTTCTTTTCTTTTCTTTTCTTTTCTTTTCTTTTCTTCTTTCTTTTCTCTTTTCTTTTCTTTTCTTTTTTTCTTTTCTTTCCCCCTTCTTCCCTCCCCTTCCCTTCCCCTTCCTTCCTTCCTTCCTTCCTTCCTTCCTTCCTTCCTTTCTTTTTTCATGATTTGGTCTTGGTAGGTTTTGTGTGTCTAGGGATTTTTCCATTTCATCTAGGTTATCCAACTTGTTGATGTACAATAGTCATTGTACTCTCTTATAACCCTTATTTCTGCAGAATTGGTAAGAATGTCCCCACTTCCATTTCTGGTTTTAGTAATTTGAGCCTTCTTTTTTTCCCCTTAGTCTATCTAGCTAAGGTTTTTCAGTTTTGTTGGTTTCTTAAAAGAACTAACTTTTGATGTCATTGCCTTTCTCTATTGCTTTTCTGTTTTCTATTTCATTTATCTTGGCTTTAAATTTTATTTTTCCTTCCTTCTTCTAGCTTAGTTTGTTCTTCTTTGTCCAGATCCTGAAGTTGCAAAACTAGATTGCTGATTTGAATCTTTCTTATTTTTTAATGTAAGCAATTATAGCTACAAATTCCCCCTTAGCTCCACTTTTCCTGCATCCCATAATTTTTGGTACACTGGGAATTTTAATTTTCACTTTTATTTTCTTTAAGTATTTTCCCTTGTGATTTCTTCTTTGACCCATTATTTGTTTAAAAGTGTGCTGTTTAGGGGTGTCTAGGTGGCTCAGTTGGTTGAGCGTCTGACTGTTGATTTCGGCTCAGGTCATGATCTTGCTGTTCATGGAGTTGAGTCCCATGCTGTGCTCTGTGCTGACAGTGTGGATCCTGCTTGGTATTCTCTCTCCCTCTCTCTCTGCCCTTCCCCTGCTCTCTCTTGCACATGCTCTCTCTCTCTCTCTCTCTCTCTCTCTCTCTCTCAATAAATAAATAAACATTTTAAAAAATAAAATAAAATAGTGCTGTTTAATTCCCACAATTTTACAAATTTTCCAGTTTTCCTTTTGTTATTGATTTCTAACGTCATTCCATTGTGATCAGAGAAGATATTTTGTATTATATCTACCTTTCAAAATTTATGGAGACTTAGTTTGTAGCCTAAAATATGGTCTATCCTGGAAAAGGTCTCATGTGCACTTGAGAAGAATGTGTATTCTGTTGATGGGTAGAGTGCTCTGTATATGTCTGTTAGGTCTAGTTGGTGTATTGTGTTGTGTTGAAATGCTCTGTTTTCTAATTTACCTTCTGTATGGTTGTTCTATCCATTATTGTGAGCGGGGTCTTAAAACTTCCAACTGTTCCTCAAAAAACTAAAAATAGAACTACCCTATGACCCAGCAATTGCACTACTAGGCATTTATCCACGGGATACAGGTGGGCTGTTTCAAAGGGACACATGCACCCCCGTGTTTATAGCAGCACTATCAACAGTAGCCAAAGTATGGAAAGAGCCCAAATGTCCCTCGATGGATGAATGGATAAAGAAGATGTGGTATAGATATACAATGGAATATTACTCGGCAGTCAAAAAGAATGAAATCTTGCCATTCACAACTGCGTGGATGGAACTGGAGGGTATCATGCTAAGTGAAATTAGTCAGTCAGAGAAAGACAAAAATCATATGACTTCACTCATATGAGGACTTTAAGAGACAAACCAGATGAACATAAGGGAAGGGAAGCAAAAATAATCTAAAAACAGGGAGGGGGACAAAACAGAAGAGACCCATAAATATGGAGAACAAACAGAGGGTTACTGGAGGGGTTGTGGGAGGGGGGATGGGCTAAATGGGTAGGGGGCACTAAGGAATCTACTCCTGAAATCATTGTTGCACTATATGCTAACTAATTTGGATGTAAATTTTTAAAAATAAAAAATAAAATTAAAACAATTAAAAAAAAGATGTTGATTTAACAGAAAAATAAATAAATAAAATGCAATTCCCTAAAAAACAAAACAAAACAAAACAAAACTTCCAACTGTTATTGTAGAATTGTAACCTTTAATTTGGTTACTTTTTGCTTTATGTATTTTGATGGTCTGTCATCAAGTGCATAAACGTTTGTAATTGTTATATCTTCTTTCTCTATTGAACCTTTTATTAATATATACTGTCCTGGGGTGCCTGGGTAGCTCAGTCAGTTAAGTGTCTGATTCTTGGTTTCGGCTCAGGTCATGATCTCATGGTTTGTGAGATTGAGCCCTGTGTCAGGCATTGCACACTGACAGTGTGGAGCCTACTTGGGATTCTCTCTCTGCCCCTCCCATGGTCACTCTCTCTCTCAAAATAAATAAATAACCTTAAAAATATATCTATACACCTTTGTCCTTCTTTATCTCATATAACCTGTTTTTTATTTAAATTCTATTTTGTCTGATATCAGTATAGCCACCACTATTCTCCTTTGGTTGCTGTTTGCATGGAATATCTTTTCATCCTTTCAATATCAACGTGCTTATGTCTTTGGATATTGAGTCTCTTGTAGACAGCATATAGTTGGATCATGTGTTTTTATCCATTTTTCCAATCTCTGTCTTTGATTGCAGAGTTTACTCCATTTACATTTAAAGTAATTACTGATAAATAAGGACCTACTTCTGTCATTGTGCTATTTGTTTTCTATATGGCTTATAGTTCTTTTGTCACTCATTTCTGCATTACTGCCTTCTTTTGTGTTTATTTCTTTTTTTTTGTAGTGAAATGTTTAAATTCCTTTCTCATTTCCTTTTGCGTATATTCTATAGCTATTTTCTTTGTGGTTATCATGGGGATTATAGCTAACATCTTCAAGTTATAATTTGAATTTATACCAGCTTAACTTTAATAACATACAAAAACTCTGTTTCTACACAGCTCCTTACCCACTCCTTTTAGCTGTTGATATCACACAATTATATCTTTATACATTGTATGTCCGCAAAGATAAACTAATAATTATTTATGGGTGCCTGAGTGGCTCAGTTGGTTAAGCATGGGACTCTTGATCTCAGCTCAGGTCCTGATCTCATGGTTCATGGGATTGAGTCCCACATCAGGCTCTGGGCTGACTGTTCAGGGCCTGCTTGGGATTCTCTCTCTCCCTCTCTATCTGCCCCTCCTCAGCTCATGCTCTCTTTCTCTTTCTTTCTCGCAAAATAAATAAACTTAAAAAATGATTACTTAGAAGTGCATTACTATTAATTGTGTAGAAAACAAGATTTGGAGTGAAAAACCAAAGTTACATTAATACTAGGTTTTACACTAATAATTTTCTTTTAACACACCAATCCCTTAAATCATGTAGAGAACAAAAAGATATAAACCACTGTTACACTAAAACTAGCTTTTATAATTACCCATTTACTTTTACTTCTTTATTTTTAAAGAAATAAAGAGATCTTTATTTCTGTAATAACTTTGAGTTATTGCCAAATGTCCTTCATTTCATCTTGTAAGACTCCTTTAAACATTTCTTGCAGGACAGGTCTAGTGGTCACAAACTTCCTCAGCTTTTTAAAAAATCTGAGAATGTCTTAATTTCTCCATTATTTTTGAAGGATATAGGATTTGAAGTTTTGCTGGATATAGGCTTCTTGGTTGCTGGATATAGGATTCTTGGTTGACTTTTTTTTCCCCTTAGTACTTTGAATAAAGCCCACTCTCTCCTGGCCCAAAATCTCTGATGAGAAATCTACATACATCTTATTGATGATTCTTTGCATGTGATGTTTTGCTTTTCTCTTGCTGCTTTCAATATTTTGTCTTTGTCTTTTGAAACTTTCATTTTAATGTATCTCAGTGTGGTCTCTTTTAGTTCATCTCTGTTGGAGTTTGTTGAGCTTCTTGGATGTTTGTATTCATATCTTCTATAAAATTTGGGAAGTTTTCAGCCATTGTTTCTTCAAATATTCTCTGCTCCCCTTTCTCTTTATGGTATTCTGGTACTCTCACAAAGTATATGTTGGTCTGATTGATGATGTCCTGCAGGTCTCTTCGGCTCTGTTTGCTTTCTTCAATCTCTTTTCTTTATGTTCCTTAGATCAATAATTTCCAGTGTCCTATTTTTAAGTTTACTGCTTTTTCCGCCTGCTCAAATCTGTCTTTGAGTTCCTCTAGTGAATTTTTCATTTTAGTTATTGTACTTTACAACTTCTGAATTTCTTTTTGGTTCATTTTTAGGTTCTCTCTCCCTTTATTGATATTTCCACTTTGTTCACATGTAATTTTCTTGACTTTCCTTTAGTTCTTTTGAGCATCGTTAATACGGTTGTTATAACGTTTTTGACTTGGCATCTTCCTTTAGTTCTTTTGAGCATCTTTAATATGGTTGTTATAACGTTTTTGCCTAGTATATCTGCCATTGTGTCTTTTTCAGGGAGAGTTTGTTTATTTTTTGTCTTTGAGTGGTCCATATTTTCCTATTTTTGTTTTGTGTTTTTATATACCTTGTCATTTTTTGTGCTGAACACTGGACATTTTTTTTTAATTTTTTTTTCAACGTTTATTTATTTTTGGGACAGAGAGAGACAGAGCATGAACGGGGGAGGGGCAGAGAGAGAGGGAGACACAGAATCGGAAACAGGCTCCAGGCTCTGAGCCATCAGCCCAGAGCCCGACGCGGGGCTCGAACTCACGGACTGCGAGATCGTGACCTGGCTGAAGTTGGACGCTTAACCGACTGCGCCACCCAGGCGCCCCAACACTGGACATTTTAATCTAACAATGTGGTAAGTCTGGAAGTCAGATTCTCCCCTTTCCCCAGGGTTTGCTATTATTTGGTTATTTATTTATTTATTTATTTATATTGTTGTATGCTGTCCCTGTGTTGAGGGTCAGCCTGAGGTGTAAACCTAAGATTTCTTAGGTCTTTTCCAAGCCTTTTTCTGGGAATGCATGGTTACTTTCTAATATTCCCTCTATATGCAGTTGTTTTTTTAATGTCCTAGTCTTTAATGTCTGGTTTTCGAAAAGGAAAAAATGAAAAATAAAGGAGGGAATAATAGGATGCTGACCCTTTAAGTCTCTTGGAAGTCACTTCAGCCAGAGGGGAGGTGCAAAAAACAATGGCAGCCCTCCTCTCTGCCTGCACCTGTATTGAAGCAATCAGCAATCAGAACCGAGATCCCTGACAGTTGGAGGACAGGGCCCTTTTGTGCTCTCTAGTTCCCATAAGGTATGTGCTAGCTGCTCCAGGGATATGTGTACAGCTGCCTGCCATGTGGCTGGAGGTGGAGGATGGGTAGCTGCTATAGTGCTGAGAGCTGAAATTGACTGAAATTAATCACAATTTACCATTGAAGTCTTTCCCTGGAAGCTGTAAGACTTCAACAGGCTCCAGAGCTCTAATATAGTTATATCAAACAGTTTCTGCCAGTGCAATCATTGCCTAGATGGAGAGACAGATTCTTGGTGCTTCTTACTCCACCATCTTCCCAGAATACTCCTCTATATGGGGTAACTTTTTATTGGATGTCAGGCATTGAATTTTACAATGGTTTGTAAAATTCTGGAGGATTTTAAAATTCTTTTAATTTTAAGCTTTGATCTTGGATGCAGTTGTTACTTGGAAGCAATCTGATTCTTGGGACTTGTTTGTAAGCTTTTTCACATGGGTCCAAAATAGTCTTTAATCTAGAGTTTAGTTGGCAATACCCTTCTGAAACCTCTGGGTGATGCCTGGTTTCTCAGGAGTTCTTTCCATTCTGCTGTTGGGAACATGAACTATTCCCAGCTGTGTTCTGGTGATTGTTACCCCATTCTTTTCAGTGTCTTTCCCCCCAGCGTTGGTAGCTTTCTCACAGATCTGTGCTGATCAGTACTCACTTGAAGACTGCAGATTACTGGAGCTGTCTTTCTCATGAAGCTTTGCTGTCTCCAGTACTTTGCCTTGCAAATTCTAGCCCCTTTCTCCTTCTGGAGTTCTCAGCTCTGTCTCCTCAACTCTGGTATAAACATTAGCATACAGGTTTTTGTGTAGATATATGTTTTCATTTCTCATGGGTAAATACTTAAGAGTCAGACTGCTGAGTCATATGGTAAGTGTATATTTTACTATAAGAAACTGCCAAATTGTCTTCCAAAGTGGCTGCACCATTGTACAATTCCACCCTGAAAACTCTTTGCACTATTTTATAATTTCACTCAGTAACATAAGAATTCCAGATGCTCTCCACTCTCTCCATTCTCTCCATTTTTCTTGTAGCCAATCTAATAGGTGTGTAATGGTATCACATTGTGATTTAAATTTTAATTTCCCTATTGACTGGTGAAATTGACAATTTAAAAGGTGCTTATTGCCATCTATATATTGTCTTTGAGGAGGTTTCTGTTAAAATGTTTTCCCAATTTTTTTAAACTAGGTTGTTTTGGTCATGTGATTGAAGATTTAAAATTTTTTTTAATGTTTATTTAGTTTTGAGGCAGAGAGAGACAGACTGTGAGCGGGGGAGGGACAGAGAGAGAGGGAGACACAGAATCCAAAACAGGCTCTAAGCTCCAAACCATCAACACAGAGCCCAATGCAGGGCTTGAACTCACAAACCATGAGATCGTGAACTGCTTAACCAACTGAGCCACCCAGGAGCCCCTGATCGAAGATTTTGAAAAGCAGCTGTATTGAGGTATAATTTACATAACATAAAGTTCACTCATCATAAGTGTAAAGTTGTGACATATCAGCACAATACAGGGTTTTTTTAAAAAGTTTATTTTATTGTTTATTTTTGAGAGAGAAAGAGAGAGAGCAAACGTGCATGCACATGCACGTAGGGGAGGGGGAGAGAAAGAGGGAGACAGAATCTCAAACAGGCTTCACACTGTCTGCGCAAGGCCTGATGTGGGACTCAGTCCCATGACCCTAGGATTATTACCTGAGCCGAAATTAAGAGTCAGATGCCCAGCTGACTGAGCCACCCAGGCGCCCCTAGCACAATACAGTTTTAGTACATTTTCGTCACCCCCAAAATTTTCCTTGCGCCCATCTATCCCTTGCGCTCTCTATCTCTGCTCCCACCCCAAAGCCCATGCAACTACTAATCTGTTTTGTGTATTTATAGGATTGTATTATTTGGATTTTATATAAGTGGAATGATACAATTTGCTGTATCTTATGTCGAGTTTCTTCCATTTAATGTTTTTGAGATTCTTTGATGTTATAGCATCTACCAATAGTTTGTTTCATTTATTTATTTATTTATTTATTTGAGAGAGAGAGAGAGAGCAGGGGAGAGGGGCAGTGGGAGAGAGAGAGAGAATCGTAAGCAGGCTCCATGCTCAGTGCAGAGCCTGACATAGGACTCGATCCCACGACCCTGGGATCATGACCTGAGCTGAAGTCAAGAGTCAGATGCTCAACCAACTGAGCCACCTAAGTGGTCCTAGTCTGTTTCTTTTTTATTGCTGAATACTATTACATTATGCGGTTATACCACATACTGTTTATCCATTCACTAGTTGGTGAACATCTGGATTGTTACCAGCTTTTGGCTATTATAAACAATGCTACTGTGAACGTTCACATATAAGTCTTTGAACATATGTTTTTATTTTCTTGGCTAGATAACTAAGAGTGGTTTTGCTTGACTGTATAGTAAGTATATGTTTAACGTTTAAAGAAACTTTCTTTGGTGAAATATTTATTTAATCTTCTGCTCATTTTTTAACTGGGTTGTTATTGTTGAATTATAGAGCTCTTTATGTGTTCTGGATGTAAGTCCCTTAGATATATGATTTGCAAATAATTTCTCCCATTCTTTGGCTTATCTTTTCATTTTTCTTGATAGGGTCCTTTGAAGCCAAGAGTTTTATTTATTTATTTTTTAAAATAAGCTCTACGCCCAACATAGGGCTTGAACTCATGACCCAGAGATCAGGAGTCACATATTTTACTGACTGAGCCAGCCAGGTGCCCCCAAGAGTTTTTAATTTTGAAGCACAGTTTCTTTATTTCTTCTTTTGTTGCTTATGCTTTTGCTGTTTCATCTACAAAGGTTTTGCCTCACCCAAGGTCATGAAAGTTTATGGCTATGTTTTCTTCTGTTTTATAATTTTAGCTATTATATAGCTATATATAGCTATTATATAGGTATATGATCCATTTGGAGCTAACTTTTGTGTGTAATGTAAGAAGGGATTAACTTCATTCTTTTGCGTGTAGATATTCAGTTGTCCTCACATCATTTGTTGAAAGACTATTTTTTCCCCAGTGAATTGTCTTGTCACCCATATTGAAAATTAATTGATCATAATGTAAGGGTTTATTTCTGGACTCTCAATTATATTCCATTGATTTATATGTCTACCTTATGACAGTACTACAGTCTTGATTACTGTAGCTTTGTAGGAAGTTTTGAATTCAGGAAGTGTGAGTTCTCCAAACTTGTTCTTTTTGCAGATTAGTTTGGCTATTCTGGCTTCCTTGAATTTCTATATGGATTTTAGAATCAGCGTTTCAGTTTCTGCAAAAAAGTAACTGGGAGTTTGATGGAGATTCCACTGAATCTGTAGATCATTTTAGAGAACATTGCCATTTTAACAATATTAAGTCTTTCAATCCAAGAAGATGGGGTATCTTTCTATTTATTTATGTCTTTAATTTCTTTCAATGATGTTTCTTTAATTTCTTTCAGTGATGGCTTGTAGTTTTCAGTGTACATCTTATACTTCTTTTGTTAAATTTATTCCTAAATAATTTATTATTAAAACAATTTTTTTTAAGTTTATTTATCTCTGAGAGAGAAAGAGAGAGCACAAGCGGGGGAGGGGCAGAGAGAGAGGGAGACACAGAGTCTGAAGCAAGCTCCAGGCTCTGAGCTGTCAGCACAGAGCCCCGGGGCTCGAATTCAGGAACCATGAATCATGCCTAAGCCCAAGTTGGATGCTTAACCAACTGAGCCACCCAGGCACCCCAATAATTTATTATTTTTATGCTATTTTATATGGAATTGTTTTCTTTTCTTTTTTTTTTTTTTTAAACATTTTTTTTTCAACGTTTATTTATTTTTGGGACAGAGAGAGACAGAGCATGAACGGGGGAGGGGCAGAGAGAGAGGGAGACACAGAATCGGAAACAGGCTCCAGGCTCTGAGCCATCAGCCCAGAGCCTGACGCGGGGCTCGAACTCCCGGACCGCGAGATCGTGACCTGGCTGAAGTCGGACGCTTAACCGACTGCGCCACCCAGGCGCCCCTGGAATTGTTTTCTTGATTTCATTTTTGGATTGGTCATTGCTACTGTATGTAGTTAATATTTGTATATTGATCTTAAACCCTGTAAACTTGCTGAATTTTGTTATTTCTAATGTTTTTATTTATTTAATGTTTTATTTATTTAATTTAATTTTTTGTATTTATTTATTTTTGAGAGATAGAGTGAGACAGAGCAGGAGCAGGGGAGGGGCAGAGAGAGAGGGAGACACGGGATCCGAAGCAGGCTCCAGGCTCCGAGCTGTCATAACAAAGCCTGATGCAGGGCTCAAACTCACAAACCGTGAGATCATGATCTGAGCTGAAGTCAGACACTTAACTGACTGAGCCACCCAGGTGCTCCTCTAAGCATTGCTTTAATGACATCCCATACATATTGATGTGCTGTGCTTGAATTTTCTTTCAGTTCAACTTATCCTTTAATTTGCATTTTGTTTTCTTTTTTGACTCATGGGTTATTAAATGCCTGGTTTAATTTCCAAAACCTGGAGATTTCACAATTTTCTTCTCTTTTTGATTTCTAATTTGATTCTGTTGCATATGGAGAAAATGCTCGTATGATCTCAATTTTTAAAAATTTACTGAGTCTTATTTTATTACTTAGTATATTGTCTGTCCTACAGAATGTTACATGTTTGCTTGAAAATAATGTGCTGATCCACTGTTATTGGTTTGAGTTTTCTATAAAAGTTAGATGAAGTTGTTTGATGGTATTGCTCATCTTCTACATCCTTAATATTTTCTGATTATATGTTCTACCAGTTCCTGAAGAGGCACAATTGTTGAATTGTCCATTTCTCCTTTCAGTTTTGTCAGTTTTTGCTTCCTAAATGTTGGGACCCTGTTATTATGTGAATATTTATGTATTTATAATTGTTTTATCTTCCTAATGTAGTGATTCTTTTATCATTATAGAGTATCTCCCTGTCTATAGTATTGTTTCTTGTCTTAAAGTCTAATTTTGTCCCACTCTTTTGTGTTATTGTTTACATGATGTTTAATTTTTCGTCCTTTTTACTTTCAAGCTATTTATGTCTTTGAATTAAAAATGTGCCCCCTAGGGGCGCCTGGGTGGCTCAGTCGGTTGAGCGAGCGACTTCAGCTGAGGTCATGGTCTCAGGGCTCCTGGGTTCGAGCCCCGCGTCAGGCTCTGTGCTGACAGCTCGGAGCCTGGAGCCTGCTTCAGGTTCTGTGTTTCCCTCTCTCTGCCCCTCCCCCACTCGTGCTCTCTCTCTCTCTCTCTCAAAAATAAATATTCAAAAAAAATTTTTTAATAAAAATGTGACCCCCTAGAGACAGCATATAGTTGGATCCATTCTGACAATCTCTATCTTTTCTTTGAAGTGTTTACAGCATTCACATTTAATGTAAGTATTGATATGATTTGATTTACATCAATCCATTCTGTTATTTTCTCATATCTCATGTCTTTGTTGTTGTTGTTCTGTTCTTCCTTCATTGCCTTCATTTGTGTTAAATATTTTAATTTCTAAAAAACATTTATTTTTGAGAGAGAGAGAGAGAGAGACAGAGCATGAGTGGGGGAGGGGCACAGAGAGAGAGAGAGAGAGAGAGAGAGAGGAGAGATAGCATGAGCGGAGAAGGGGCAGAGAGAGAGAGGGAGCCACAGAATCCAAAGCAGGCTCCAGGCTCTGAGCTGTCAGCACAGAGCCTGACATGGGGCTCAAACTCATGAACTGTGAGATCATGACCTGAGTCAAAGTGGGACGCTTAACCAACTGAGCCACCTAGGCATCCCGAAATCATATTTTTAAAGTTATTTTCTTAGTAGTTGCTAAATGGTTAAAATCCTAATTTATCACTGTCCACTTTTATATTGACTTAATTCTGGTAAAATATAGCAACTTTCCTCTAATACAACTCCGTTTCTTCTCCCCTCTTTGGTGACTATATATATATATGTATATATATATACACACACCCATTTACCTATGTTATATATATATATATACATTTATATATGTTACAAACTTAACAATACAATGTTATAATTTTTGTTGTGTATAGTTTTATTCCTCTAAAAGAAATTAAATGAAGACAGTCACAAAAGGACAAATAGCATCTGATGCCACTTATATGAGTTTCCTAGAGTTAAATTTAGAGAGACAAAAAGTGGAATGGTGATTGCCAGGGCTGGTTGTGGGAGGATGAGGCGTTACTATTTGATGGGTACAGAGTTTCCATTTTCTTCAGTCTTTCTTTTTTTCTGGTCTTCAGATTGGATCATTTCTTCTTATCTGTTTGCAAGTCCACTATTTCTTCCGCTAACTCAGCTCTGCAGCTCGGCCTTTATAGTGAATTTTTCTTTTCAGGCGTTTAACTCTTACTTTTCAGCTCTTAGTTTCTATTTTTCTATTGAGAATTTCTGTTTGTTGGATTCTCGTCATCATATTTTCCTTAACTCTTTGAACATCTTTATAAAAGCACCTTTGAAATTTTGTCTGATAAATCCAACATCCATACCCAATCAGTCTGTTCCTGTTGACCTTTTTTTTCCCTGAGTGTGGATTATACTTCCTTATTCCTTTGTGTGTCTCATAATTTTTTATTAATAATAATATTGAGAAACTCTGGGTTATAATTTCATTTTTCCCAAGAATGTTTTGTTTTTGCTTTTGTTTGTGATTTGCCTGGACTTGAACTGCAGATCGTCTCCCCTGTGGTGTACTTTCACTGGCTTCTCTGTTCAGGGTGTTTTTCTCACCTTTCTTTCTTATTTTCATGCTTATCCCAGCTTCCTAGCGATTGCCCTGCATCTGCATAGCTTAGTGATCTGCCAAGAATTTGGGCAGGGGATGTGCTCAAATACCTTGAGTCTGTAAGGTTTCACCCTTTGCCGACTGATCTGTGTATGGGTTGTGGAATTTATTCATGGTTCATCCAGTTCTCAAGACTGCGTCGACTTTTGCTTTTCACGAGAGCTCTCATAGATCTCCTTTGTGAATATATGTACTTTCTCAGTCAGCCAGGCATCTATGGAGTCTATCTAGTCCTTGTATGGCTCTCTGATATCAAGGATCTCCCCATTAAATTTCTCAGGGGTCGGTTGCTCACCCCAAGCAGGCTAGCAAAACTGCAGATTTTTCCCACTTGTTTCCTACGTTTCCTGACAATGCTGCCGGCTTCAGTTTTTACTTGCTTCAATTCAAATGCATCCCCTCTTGTGGATGTACTTCTGGTTTTCATCATTTTCCTTACTCTGGTAACACTATCATTCTTAATGACTGAGCTGGGGGCAGGGGGTGGGGAGGGGGAACAGCCCTAGGCAGGAAAACTGCAAAATTCCGTTGTTTTTTTTCAAAGTTCTAACATTTTTCCATGAATAAATGCTTCTCAGAACCCCGTGGTTTGCCTTTGGTTAATTGCTAGAACCCTCTAAAGGTTGTTTGTTTCTTTTGTTTTTTTGTTTTTTGGAAAATGTGTCCAGTTTTATATGTGTTTCGGGGGAAGACTATTTGCCAACCTCTTCATGTCTCCTCAGCCAGAAGGCCCCCTTCCTGTTATTGACTTTTGAGAATTCTTTATGCATTCTGGATACTCGTCCTTTATCAGATATGTGTATTGCAAATATTTTCTTCCAGGCTGTGACTTGTCTTTTTATCTACTTAACAGTGTGTTTTAAAGAGGAAAACCTTAAGATTTTTATGAAATACAGTTTACTGATATTTTTTTCTTTATAGATTGTGCTTTTGGTATAATAGCTAAGAAAGTTTTGCCTGACCCAAGGTCACAAAGATTTTTCTACTATGTGTACTTTTAGGAAATTCATAGTTTTAGGTTTTATATTTCTGTCTCTGGTCCACTTTAAACCTAATTTTTTAATAAGTTGAGGTTCTTCTTCTTTTTTTTTTAAATGAATGTCCAATTGTCCCAGCACAATTTGTTGAGAAGAGTACTGTTTGTCCATTGAATAGACTTAACACCTTTGTCAAAATTCAGTTGACCGTACATGTATGAGTATAACTCTGGATTCTCAATTCTGATCTGTTGAAAGATAAACTAAAGTACATTAAATTTTGAAAGAGTTTATTTGAGCAACAAAAAAGTTTATTTGAGCAGAAAATCGATTTTTTTTTAGTTGAAAAAATTTTAATTAAAGAACGAACAATGGTTTTTAACATTAAAAACAATGATCTGGGACACCTGGGTGGCTCAGTCAGTTGACTTCAGGTCAGGTCATGATGTCACAGTTCATGGGTTAGAGCCCCACATCAGGCTTTGTGCTGACAGTGTGCAGAGCCTGCTTCAGATTCTCTGTCTCCCTCACTTTTTTGCCCCTCCCCTGCTCACGCTCTCTCACTCTCAAAAATAAATAAGCATTTAAAAAAAATAAAATAAAAATAAAAACGATGATCTATTCATTATACAGAAAAGCATTTAGGACACATTATATAAATGCATTTACTTGTAGAAGGGAGGAAATATGAACACTGAAATTTGACCACCAGGAATAAGACTCCATTTAGCTTTTTCTAAATGAAGGAACAGAGTGGACACATTATTTTTCCCCTTTCTGAAAGCACACGTAAGAGACTGTTGGAAACAAAAGCCATTAGGGGCATTTCACCTGCAGGAGCTTTGGGGAAAGGCTTTTACAGAGCAGATGCGGAAGCAAAGCAAGGACATCGTTTGATTCACTATAGCTTAAGTAGTTGCCTTATTTGGGAAAGTCTAGTTGGCTATTTGTATTTGGTTGTTCTTAAGTTTTGACTTCTTAACCATGACGCGTTTACAGGATTTACTCTGGATTGGGTTCAGTTTGCTTACGTAGGATGCCAGGGCGTTAGAGCCTCCTCAGTCTAATGGCCCTCTTGTATAATTACTTTAACAGTTTCATGGACATATGTGTGTATCCTTGTGTCGGTGCTACACTGTCTTGAATATTGTAGCTTTATAGTAAATCTTGAAAATAAAGTAGGGTTTTTTTTTGTCAACGTTGTTTTTTTGGATATTCAAGTTCCTTTGTATTTCCATAAATATTTTTAAATCCCCTTGTTGATTTCTATGAAAAAACCTAATGGGGTTTTGATTGGGATTGCATTAAATCTATAAATAAAGTTGGGAAGGATTGGCCTCTTAACAATACTGATTGTTCCAATCCATAAATACTTATTTAGATCTCCTTTAGTTTCTCTTATTTTGTTGTTTTCAGAATACCAAGCTTGCATATGTTTTGTGATTTTGTACCAAGTCTTTTGTGCTTTTTATGCTATTGTAATGATACTATTTTTTAAATTTCCATTAGAATTTTTCATTGCAAATATATAGAATACAATTGATTTTTCTGTGTAGACTTTGTATCCTGTAACTTTGCTAAACTCATTTATTAGAGTAGTTTTTTGTAGATCTTTGTGATTTTCTACATAGACAATTATGTTCTTTGCTAACAGAGATGGTTTACTTCTGCCTTTCCAGTCTATATGCCTTTTATTTCTTTTCCTTGAATTATTATTACACTGGTTAGCACATCCATTTAAATGCTCAGCGGGAGGGGGTGCCTGGGCGGCTCAGTAGGTTCAGTGCCTGACTCTTGACGGCTCACAGTTGGTGAGATTGTGCCCCATGTTGGTCTCTGCTCTGAGTGCAGAGCCTGCTTGGGATTCTCTCTCTGCCCACCCCCACCCCCCAACTTGTGCATGCACATAAGCTCTCTCAAAAATAAATAAACGTTAAAAAAAATAAATGCAACAGGAGTGGTAAGAGTGTACATCTTCGCTTGTTCTTGAACTTAGAGAGAGAAGCATTCAATGTTTCACCTTAAAATATAAGCAGATGTAGCTTTTTAGTGGATGTCTTTCATGGAGTTGAGGCAATTCCCTTTAATTCTTAGTTTGCTGAGATGTTTTTATCAGGAATAAATGTTGAATCTCTTCTATTCCTCTTAACTTCTTTTTCATATTTCACATTTTTATCATTCATTACTGAATTCTTGGTAATTTTTAGGCTTTATATTTCAGTTTAGTAATTCTCTCTTTGACTTTGTCTACTCTGCTTTTGATCTTGTCCTTTGAGGTTTTTTATTTGAATTATTATAGTTTTCATTTCTTGAAGTTTTATCTGGTTCGTATTCAAATATGTCTAGATAATTTTGTTAGTATATTATTCTGTCATCATATTTTCAATATTTTTTAAAACTTCTTTAAAAATATTCAAGCACTTTTTTCTACTTTGTTTCTTATTCCATTTTATGAAGTATTTGTAGATTTCACCATGGTATGTGTTGTTTCTGCTAATTCATGATCCTTGTGGTTTGTTTCCTCATGAGTTTATTGATTTTTGATTTTGAGCTTAATGTTCCTTGGAATTCTTTGAGATTTGTGTTTAAAATCCATTATTGCAGGGACACATGGGTGTCTCAGTCTTTTGAGCCTCGGATTTTGACTCAGGTCATGATCTCACGGGTCCGTGAGTTCAAGCCCTGCACTGGGCGTGGAGCCTGCTTCGTATCCTCTGTCCCTCTCTCTCTCTGCCCCTCCCCAACTTGCGTGCGTGCTCTCTCTCTCTCTCTCTCTCTCAAAAATAAATAAATAAATAAAACCTGTTACTCCAGAGAGGACTTTGTTTGCTTCTGCCAGTCACCTAGGGGTACTTCCAACTCAGAACTACTTTTTTTTTTAAGTTTGTTTTTATTTATTTTGAGAGAGAGATAGAGGGCAAGTGGGGGAAGGGGAGAGAGGGAGACAGAATCCCAAGCAGGGTCTGCACTGCCAGCACAGAGCCCTCTGTGGGGCTCAAACTGACGAACTGCAAGATCATAACCTGAGCCGAAGTCAAAAGTCGGGCACTCAACCAACTGAGCTACCCAGGTGCCCCAACTCAGAACTACTTTTAAGTAAGTTTTGGTCTTGGGTTTTATCTAGTCACATAAGAAAGATGATTTGGGGCTTCCCTCTGCATGACTGTTAGCTTGTGTCAGGAATCCTCACAGACTTCTTTTATTCCGTGTGTTCCTACTCCACCCAGAGCTGAGTGACATAGGAAAGCCTTCTGTGGGTGAACTATTTACCCCCGTTTCTTCCCTAGAGCACTGACTTTTGAGAAAGCCCCAAATTTGGGATCCTTGATGGGGTCCTTGATGACCTCTTTTAGGCACAGACCTGAGGCTTTTTCTTCTCTGTCCTGCTTTGTTTTGGTTCTCCTAAAACCAGAGCTTCAGACAGAGGCTTGCATGTGCTTAATTTTGGAAGTGATTCCAGGGAACAGGAGTGAGGGATGGGGAGAGTGGAAGAAAGAAAGAAGAGAAGCCAGTACAAGGTCACCTTATCAAGGGGACCTCTGATATTTCTTGATTCTCACAGAACCTTCTGAGGAGCCTTGTGAAATAGCGGCTGGAGGGAGAAACGTTTGTTGTTTCTGTCACCCAGTGATCAAGAGTGGCCCTATAGGCATTAACTTCCCCAGATGTACATGTGTGGAGGTCCAAGAGATTCCCAAGGGGACCCTACCCTGTGGAGTCCAATAGACTCGGACAGGAAGTGAGAAGTAGGACACAAGTGCCCAAGGTGAGGCGGCACCTGGTCGATGCTGGCCAGAACCCATACAAAGTGGCTCCGCAGGGTGCAGAGTCAGAGTGGGGGTCAAAAGGACGGAAGTAGTGCCCGGAAGCTGCCATTGACAAGCTAGGCCCTAAAGGAGGAAGGGACCAAGTGTAGGCTTACTCCTGGTGAGAACGCGTCCTCTTGTTATTCTGGCTTCTGCTTCTCTAACTTAACACCAGTTCATCTGTGCTTTAAATACACAGTTTTTAGGGGCACCTGGGTCGTTCAGTTGGCTAGAGGTTGGACTTCAGCTCAGGTCATGATCTCATGGTTAGGGAGTTTGAGCCCCGAATTGGGGTCTGTGCGGAAAGCTCAGAGCCTGGAACCTCCTTCAGATTCTGTGTCTCCCTCTCTCTCTGCCCCTTCCCTGCTCACGCTCTGTCTCTCTCTCTCTCTCTCTCAAAAATAAAAACTAAACATTACAACAGAATTTAAAAAAATACATGGTTTTTATATTCAGCATTTTAAGGGAAAGATTTCACTACTCATCTAGCCTGCATATTGCCAGATACAGAAGTAAATATCACTGGTTCAAAATGCTTAATATGTACTTTAAGATTTCTTCTAAAATTGTCAAATCAAGGAAATTGTCGAAATTAAGCATCCTTTTCTGGAGTTCCCAGAATCTACCTTTTATGCCCTATTTTGGAAAACATGCCAGTCGATAATAGTAAGAGCTAACACTACCACTTTTTGAATCCTTATGATGTGCTAGACACTATGCTGAGTGCTTTATTGAAATAATTTTTTTAATGTTTATTTAGTTTTGACAGAGAGAGAGAGAGAGAGAGAGAGAGAGCGAGCATGAGTGGGGGAGGGGCAGAGAGAGAGGGAGACACAGAATCCGAAGCAGGCTCCAGGCTCTGAGCTGTCATGTGCTGAGTGCTTTATAAACATTATCTAAGTGAATCCGTACAACCATATTAGGATAGTCACTTTGGTTCCCATTTAATAGATGAGGAAACTGAGGCCTACAGAGATTGCCCAAGACCATATAGTGTACCAGCTGCTGAGCCAGAATTTAGTCCAGAGTTTCCCCACTTTCTCTACCAAGTCTGCCTTTCTTCAGAAAAGGCTTCCCTTCTTTCCACAGTACTTTTCTCAAAACATACAGTCGGCCCAGAAGAGTGCTTAAGTTCCAGGGTCCCTGGGCAGCTGACTAGGAGCAGGAAGCTGAGTTTGAGTTTGAGCCAGTAGACACATGGAGCTTTCCTATCTACCCAAGAAAACTGCAAGGGCCCCAACAGGCCTTTGAAGGCCGATGCTAGCAACTCCCAATTCCAGGCAAATCATGAACCCTTCTTTCTTGTAGACTGGTGACTGTCCCTGCTGGAGCTCTGCGGAAGGGGGTAGGAAATCCAGGCCCAGGGAATGGGTACACAACTAGAGCCAGCTGCCCCCTCACCCTAGTCTGGGGCCCAACCAGGAAGCATTTCACTCTTTTCAGGTTGATGTAGTCAAGGTAAAAAGTGTGAACCTTAAAAACAAAGTAACCCAGGGACTCCTGGGTGACTCAGTCGGTTAAAGCATCTATCTGACTCTTGATTTAGGCTTAGGTCATGACCTCACGGTTTGTGGGGCTTTGTGCTGACAGTGTGGAGACTGCTTGGGATTCTCTCTTTCCTTCTCTCCCTCTCTCCCTGCTCTTCCCTGGCTCACGTGCAGACTCACGTGTGCGCGCTCTCTCTCTCTCTCTCAAAATAAATAAAAATGAAAAAAAGATTTTAAATAGGAAAATGAGAGAAAGTTATAATAGAAGAAATATAAACTATATAGCTGTTTCTATTAAAGAATCATTATTGATTTTTTGCATGATAATGTAGTATTTTTTAATTCCTTATCTTTTGGAACTACATACCAAAATATTTACAGACGAAATGATATGTCTTGAGCTTGCTTCAGATAATCCAAGGGTGTGGGAGGACTGGATTGGATTGAGATTGGCCATATGACACAGGGGTGCCCAGAGATTTATTATACTATATATGTGTAGTATATACAATACTATATATATATATATACACACACACATATATATACATATATATTATATATACTATATATATATAAAAACAAACTATTTTTGCATATGTCTGAGATTTCTCACAGTAAGTTTTTTAATTCTTCTGATTAGTTTGTTATAGCTACAATGTGGCTGTGTAACAAACGGCCCCCCAAAACTCAGAAGTGTGTCCACCTTTGAAGAGGCACTAAACTACCAAGATGACTTCATCATCTGACATCAGCCAGCTTCAGTCATTGACCACTCTGATGCTGGCATAATGGACACATGAAGGAAGTAGCCACAGTCAGAGGGATGGAGGCTACGCATGGGCCCAACAAAAAATAAGTGCTCCCAGTAAAGGGTGATTTAGCTACTGTTGCTACAGAACGTCCAACCTGCCAGCAACACAGATGACCACCAAGGCCCCCAACTGACACCATTCCTCAAAAAGACCAGCTGCTTCCTCGGTGGCAAGTTAACAGCTCTGGGCCCCTTCCATCCTGCAAGGGCCAGTGATTCATCATCACAGGACAATCCTTATTCCCAGTAGCATTCAAATAATCCCAACCAATAAAAAATATATTCATTTCAATCTCCAGACTCCAGCCACTCCAGAAAGGTTGTGCTAAGAGCTGATCATGTTCTCCCACAGAGTTTATACCACTATCCTGACTGAGCTACAGCTAAGGTCTTAGTATAGTATACTTAGTATACTCCCTCCCATCTAGGAAACAGTCTTCTGGGATTCTTTGCTTTCACCAGCAGTCAGTACATGAATGTACATGGATTTAAACCATCTCAGCCCTCTCCTGACTGCCTTTGGAAAGCCTTCTGTATTTGGAGTTGAATGTTGCTGGATGGTAAAATTTGCTATTAGCCAAATGATGGCTGAGGTTATAAAAGCCTGCTAAATGTCATTATAAAATGATTATTTGTAATAAACAAATAAATAAAATGATTATTTGTGCCATACCAAAAACAAACACAAAAATGCTGAAGCTTAAAGCAATAATTATATATTGTCATGCTTGTGGGTCTGTAGGTCAGCCATCCCTTGACTGATCTAGCTTCAGGCTCCAAATTACAGGTTCAGTTCAGGTGTGTTTAACATGGCTCTCATTCTCCTTGGACCAGTGGCTATCCAGGGCAAATGGTCTGTTCTTGGAGACTCATTCCAGGACCCAGATTGAAAAAGAAGCGCTATCTAGGGTATGTTCTTATCAGGGCAGATAACTGCAGCTCGGGAGGCCATGTCCTACTGAGCAAGCACATTTCAAAGCTTCTCTTATCAGATTCACAAACTTCCTCTTGGCCAAAGCAAGTCACATGGCCAAACACGAAGTCCAAAGATGGGAAAATATTCCTTGCCCACGAAGACCAAATTCTATTACAGTGGAGCAACGTTCTGGACCAATAACCCAATCTCTCATAGCCCCTTTAGTTCCATGCCACTCACTGACTTGGTTGAAGCCCCAGCATTGCACAATAAGAACATTCTGCTAGGAGATCTTCTTGCCTCTAGTCTGGCCCTTCCAAACCTTGCTGCTGCAAGAGTAACTTTTTTTCACTAGCCCTAATTGTAAGGTGGTCTGGGTGGCTCAGTCAGTTGAGCTTCTGACTTTGGCTCAGGTCATGATCTCGCTGTTTGTGGGTTCGAGCCCTGTGTCAGGCTCTGTGCTGACAGTTTAGAGCCTGGAGCCGGCTTTAGATTCTGTGTCTCCCTCTCTCTCTTCCCCTCTCCCACTCACACTCTGTCTCTCTCTCTCTCTCTCTCTCTCAAAAGTAAATAAGCATTAAAAAATTTTTAAAATAATTGTAATAAAAAAGACATAACATAAATTGACCATCTTAACCATTTCTAAGTGGATAGGTCAGTGGTGTTAAGTATACTTGCATTGTTGTGCAACCAATCTGCAGAATTTTTTGATTTTGCAAAACTGAAACTCTACAGCCATTAAACAACTCCCTACCCGGCCCCTGGCAACCACCATTCTACTTTCTGTTTCTATTAATTTGACTCCTCTGGAAAGCTCATAGAAGTGGAATCACATAATATTTATCTTCTTGTGATTGGCTTATCTCACTTAGCTTAATGTCCTCAAGGTCACTGCCTGCTGCAGAATTTTGAAGGCCGAATATTTCATTGTATGCACCTCATTTTGTTTATCCATTCATTCATTGATGGACACTTCGGTCACATCCTTGTTTTAGCCGTTGCGCACAGTTCTGCTATGAACATGGGTGTACAAATATCTCTTTGAGGGGCTCTCAGCTGGCTCAGTTGGTAAACCGTGTGGCTCTTGATCTCAGGGCGGTGAGTTTGAGCCCAATGTTGGGGGTGGAGCCTACTTAAAAAAAAAGAAGAAGGAAGGAAGAAGGAAAGAAAGTCTAAATATCTCTTTGAGATCACGCTTTGAATTCTTTTGGGTATATATGCAGAAATGGAAATGCTGGATCATATGGTAATTCTAGTCTTAATTTTCTTAAGGAACTTCTATACTGTTTCCCACAGAGGCTGTATACCATTTTATGTTCCTACCAACAATGCACAAAAGTCCCAATTTCTTTACATCCTCACCAACACTTGCTATTTCCTGTTGTTTTTGACAGCAGCCCTCCTAGTGGTGTCAGTATTTTTTAATTAAACTCTTTATTTTGAGATCATTGTCAGGTTCACCTGCAGTTAGAAGGAATACTAGAGAGATCCCCTTCACTTGGTTGCCACCCCCCAGTTTTCCCCAATGATAACATCTTGCAGTAGGATCCTACTCACAAGCAGGAAATTGACATTGACGTGCACCACCGAGCTTGTTCATTCTTCAGCGGTTTACCCCTTCGGGATGTCAGGATGATCTTTTTTTAACAAGCAAATCTGATCATATCGCTGACCTGCTTAAAATATTTCCAAGGATGTTCATTGCATCATTGTTTAAATTAGTTTTAAAAAATTGGGAAAACCCAAATGTGCAGCAACAGGGGAATGGCTTACTAGGCTCCGTCACATTCACATTATAGGCAAACAACGCAGCCATTACAAAGACGGCAGCAGCCGCATGTGTGCCGATATGGACGGCTTCCTATGGCCCAGTCTTTTCATACTGAACAGAACCCGGTGCAGAATAGTGGGGACCTTTTGGGTACAAAGTCAGAATGTAGAAGAGGATGGGTAAGATGTCGGTCACAGCAGTTGTCTTTGGAGAGAAACAAATGAGGCTGAGATTCAGGAATAAGACGAAGACTTTTTCACATAATCTATTTCGCAGTGGTTCTCAAACTTTATGGTGTCAGAACTCCTTTATACTGCTAAAAATCATTGAGGACCCCAAAGCACTTCTGTTAATGAGGGCTATTAGAAATGAGAACTACAACGTCGCTCCTCATCAGGGAAATACAAATCAAAACCACACTCAGGTATCACCTCACGCCAGTCAGAGTGGCCAAAATGAACAAATCAGGAGACTATAGATGCTGGAGAGGATGTGGAGAAACGGGAACCCTCTTGCACTGTTGGTGGGAATGCAAACTGGTGCAGCCGCTCTGGAAAGCAGTGTGGAGGTTCCTCGGAAAATTAAAAATAGACCTACCCTATGACCCAGCAGTAGCACTGTTAGGAATTTACCCAAGGGATACAGGAGTGCTGATGCATAGGGGCACATGTACCCCAATGTTTATAGCAGCACTCTCAACAATAGCCAAATTATGGAAAGAGCCTAAATGTCCATCAACTGATGAATGATAAAAAAAATTGTGGTTTATATACACAATGGAGTACTACGTGGCAATGGGAAAGAATGAAATATGGCCCTTTGTAGCAACATGGATGGAACTGGAAAGTGTTATGCTAAGTGAAATAAGCCATACAGAGAAAGACAGATACCATATGGTTTCACTCTTATGTGGATCCTGAGAAACTTAACAGGAACCCATGGGGGAGGGGAAGGAAAAAAAAAAAAAAAACAGGTTAGAGTGGGAGAGAGCCAAAACATAAGAGACTGTTAAAAACTGAGAACAAACTGAGGGTTGATGGGGGGTGGGAGGGAGGGGAGGGTGGGTGATGGGTATGGAGGAGGGCACCTTTTGGGATGAGCACTGGGTGTTGTATGGAAACCAATTTGACAATAAACTTCATATATTGAAAAAAAAAAAAAAGAAATGAGAGCTAACGGGCACCTGGGTGGCTCAGTCGGTTGAGTGTCCAACTTTGGCTCAGGTCATGATCTTGCGGTTTGTTGAGTTCGAGCCCCACATTGGGCTCACTGCTGTCAGACTGTCGGTGCAGAGGCCTCTTCAGATCCTCTGTCCCTCTCTCTCTGTCCCTCCCCCACTTGTGTTTTCCCCAAAATAAATATTTTTAAAAAGAAGAAAAAGAAAGAAATGAGGGGCGCCTGGGTGGCTCAGTCAGTTAAATGTCTGACTTCAGCTCAGGTCACGGTCTCACAGTTCGTGAGTTCCAGCCCTGCACTGGGCTCTGTGCTGACAGGCTGGAGCCTGGAGCTTGCTTCAGATTCTGGGTCTCCCTGTCTTTCTACACCTCCCCTGCTTGCCCTCTGTCTCTGTCTCTCTCAAAAATAATTAAACATTAAATTTTTTTTAAAAAAGAAAGAAATTAAGACATTTAAAAAATTATACATACATTTATAAATACTATAATAAGCCAATTATATGGTGATGTAAAGAACATTTTTGTGTGTGTGAAAAGTAACTATTTTTTCCATAACAAAAAATTTTAGTGAGAAAAATGGCTTTGTTTTGCATTTTTGAAAATCTCTTTAATGTCTGGCTTAATAGAAAACAGCTTGATTCTCATATCTGCTTCTGCATTCTGTTGCATATATTGTTTTACTTAAGGTATGTGAAGAAAATTCAGTGTCACAAAGTTAGAAAAGGGAGGAGTATTTTAACAGCCTTTTGTGTATATTCTTTGATAGCACATCAAAATTCGGCAAGTGGCAGCTTCTTTTTTTTTTAATTTAAAAGTTTTTAAAAAATATCATTTATTTTTGAGAGAGAATGATTGGGGCGGGGGGAGGGTGAGCAGAGAGAGAGGGAGACACAGAATCCTGAAGCAGGATCCGGGCTCTGACCTGTCAGCACAGAGCCTGATGTGGGGCTGCAACTCACGAACCGTGAGACCACGGCTTGAGCCAAAGTCAGACGCTTAACTAACTGAGCCACCCAGGTGCTCCAATGAGTGGCAGTTTCTTAAAGGTTAGTTGCAATGTAGAATCTGAAACCACAGTAATGACATTTTCATACTCAGTTACATTAAAATCTATTGTTCTATTATTCTACCTTGCAATGTGAATGAATCTTCTACGTACGCACAATTTTGTAACAACATGCATTTGATATTTGGAAAACATTGACTAATTTATGCAGATCTTCCAAATTTCAACACACTGCATTGTACAATATTGAAAAATCACATTTGCTATTATCACTACTAATCTCATCAGAAAAGTCTTTAGGTACTAGTAAAAGAAAAAAAGTATTGTTTCCTCTTTACTCACACTTCTGACCCCCAAATGTGGGGGGTCCCCACCTCAACCAATTCTCTGGACACCAACTGGGCATCCTACAATTCAGCTCTGACACCAGCAACTTGCCCTTAGAGCAGATCCCACCGTTAAGGGCTCAGTCCCACAAGACTGAGTCCCAATGTAGATCCCAGCCACACGCGCCAGGTTGTCACCTGTGCTTCTTTTTTTTTTAAATTTTTTTTTCAACGTTTATTTATTTTTGGGACAGAGAGAGACAGAGCATGAACAGGGGAGGGGCAGAGAGAGAGGGAGACACAGAATCGGAAACAGGCTCCAGGCTCTGAGCCATCAGCCCAGAGCCTGACGCGGGGCTCGAACTCACGGACCGCGAGATAGTGACCTGGCTGAAGTCGGACACTTAACCGACTGCGCCACCCAGGGGCCCTTCACCTGTGCTTCTAACCAATCAGCTGTAAATCTGGGGTTCCACAACTCCCTTTCCAGTTTCGATAATTTGCCATAATGTCTCACAAAACTCAGGGAGATGCTTACTTACATTTATTGGTTTATTATAAAGGATGCAGTAAAGAGATGAACAGGCAGATAAAGAGGTACCCAGGGCAAGATCTGGAAGGGCCCTGAGTGCAAGAGCTTCTGTCCCCATAGAGTTGGGGTGTCCCAGCTCCCAGCTCATGTATATATTCACCCAGAAGCTCTCTAAACTCTTTTGGTTAGGGTTCTTATGGAGGCCTCATTTTGTAGGTGTGATTGATTTAATTATTTGCCATTGGTGATTAACTCAATCTCCAGGTCCTCTCCCCTCCCCGGAGAAAGGCGATGGTACCAAAAGTTCCAGCTCTGATCGAAGGACGGATTCCTCTGGCAACCAGCCCCCATCCGCCAGGAGTCACCCTAATGGCATAAACTCAGGTACCAAGGAAAGGAGCCTATTGTGAATAACAAAACCTGTTTCTCCAGAAATTCCAAGGATTTTAGGAGCTCTGTGCCCAGAACAGGGAGGAAGACCAAACACACGTTACTTATTATATCGCAGTATCACAACGGGGAAGCTGTCAAACTCACGATGGTTGATACAAATTTTCCAAAATTCTAACTTTTGCTTGGGAGCTCAAACTTTATCATAAGCAACAAATACTGCCAGTGGTTTCTTGTTGAGTGACAGCCTCACTTCAAATCAATGAGAAAATGTCCGCCAGTTATCAGAGTCTGAGTCCCCACTGCTTGTCAGCTTTTCTTTCAAGTAAAACTGGGATTCCACGAAAAAAGCCAGTTTGGCTGGCAACTCAGAGAATCACACAAATGCTTTTCCTTAAGACGAACAACATCCTCTGGTAAGCAGCAAAAGTGCTGTGTGTATGTATACTTTCCCCCTTTCTTGCACAGAATATTAAAAAGACAAAGATGGGGGCACCTGGGTGGCTCAGTCGGTTGAGCGTCCGACTTCGTCTCAGGTCATGATCTCGGGGTTTGTGAGCTCGAGCCCCGCGTCAGCGAGCCCCGCGTCAGCGAGCCCCGCGTCAGCGAGCCCCGCGTCAGCGAGCCCCGCGTCAGCGAGCCCCGCGTCAGCGAGCCCCGCGTCAGCGAGCCCCGCGTCAGCGAGCCCCGCGTCAGCGAGCCCCGCGTCAGCGAGCCCCGCGTCAGCGAGCCCCGCGTCGGGCTCTGTGCTGACATCTCAGAGCCTGGAGTCTGCTCCGGATTCTGTGTCTCCTCCTCTCTGCCCCTCCCTTGCTCATGCTCTGTCTCTCTCTGTCTCTCAATAATAAATAAACGTTAAAAAAAAATTTTTTTAAGACAAAGATGTACTCTACTCACAGATTGAGATTTAATAAAATTAATATCTTTTACTGCTTCATCAAGAACATTCATAAATCAACATTAAAAAATAAGTTTGGTTGGGGCGCCTGGGTGGCTTGGTCGGTTAAGCGTCCGACTTCGGCTCAGGTCATGATCTCACCGTCCGTGAGTTCGAGCCCCGCGTCAGGCTCTGTGCTGACCACTCAGAGCCTGGAGTCTGTTTCAGACTCTGTGTCTCCCTCTCTCTCTACCCCTCCCCTGTTCATACTCTGTCTCTCTCTGTCTCAAAAATAAATAAACATTTAAAAAAATTAAAAAAAATAACTTTGGTTGTTTTGTTTTTACTTTTATTTATTAAGTAATTTCTATACCCAGCATGGGGCTCAAACTCACAACCCCCTAAATCAAGAGCCGCGTGCCCTACCAATTGAGCCAGACAGGCACCCCATGAACATTTTTCTTAATGTTCACGGCAAATACATGGCAATGAAGATATACAATGACTACTAGTACAATCTGATGCTTTGGGGAGAACAAAAAAATTTAGAATTTAGAATTCTCTTCTCTTAAATTTAGAATTTGGGAGCCTGAGAATTAAACCAACTAAAGACAGATTAACAAGAGAAAGGCATGGAATTTTCATTAGTATTTACATGCACGGAGCGTTCACCAAACAGTGAAACTCAAAGAGGTGGGTGAACTTGAGGGTTTATATCCCATTCTAACAAAGGAAGGGGCTCTGATCTTCAAGGGACAATGGAATGTGGGAAAGTAGGTAGGACTTCTATGAGGGAACTAATGAAAGATAAGGCTTATATCAAGAAGGTCTGTCTATGCAGACTCGGCTTGTTGTCCGTGCTCCATCTCCAGTGATGAGGGTGGCTCTTCCCTTCCTGGTGTGGGGGGAAAAACACTTCCACAAAGAAAAATTGGTGCCCTACCTTAATCAGACAAAGGCAGGACAAAGAATTCTTCCTGTACCCTCTGATTTTCAATTACCTTCCGGTTCAAATAATCCTTAGGCTAAAGAGGCTTATTTGGGGGGTGGTATATGCTGATCCCTTCAGGTACCACTGCCATAATTCAGTGCTCAGTTTTACCTGCCACTCTTTTGAGTGATCAAATGATAACGCAGTGCAAAGGGCAGAATAATAATGTCTTAGTTTTAGTCTGAAAATAATCTTGACCTCGTGGATCTCCTGGAAGGACCTTGGAGACCCTCAGGGCCCAGGGACCGCACTTTGAGAGCACTGCCCTCTGTATTGTATTCTTTATTTGTTTACCTTTACCAACAAATAAATTAGAAAAAAATTTTTTTTACATTTTTATTTATTTTTGAGAGACAGAGAGAGACAGAGCACACGTGGGGGAGGGGCAGAGAGAGAATGAGACACAGAATCTGATGCAGGCTCCAGGCTCTGAGCTGTCAGCACAGAGCCCGATGCGGGGCTCGAACTCACAAACTGTGAGATCATGACCTGAGCCAAAGATGGACGTTTAAAAAAAAATTTTTTTAACGTTTATTTATTTTTGAGACAGAGAGAGACAGAGCATGAACGGTGGAGGGGCAGAGAGAGAGAGACACACACAGAATCGGAAGCAGGCTCCAGGCTCTGAGCCATCAGCCCAGAGCCCGACGCGGGGCTTGAACTCACGGACTGCGAGATCGTGACCTGAGCTGAAGTCGGATGCTTAACCAACTGAGCCACCCAGGCGCCCCATCAACAAATAAATTTTAAAGCACCGCTCCATGGATCCCAGCACCAAGGGTAAAGTATAAATGCCTTGGCATAAGATCCGAAGCCTGCATGATCTTGCCTTGAGAGCCCCCGGTGGATCCTTACCCAGTGTCAGAACAGCAGCCCCGCTAAGGGAGTTTCCATTCTCAGAATTCCCAGGCTGTACTGGCAGGTGCTGCTTTCCTCCCGTCCATCTCCATTTTCTCTCAAACCTTCTTTAAGCCCTAGTGCCACCTTCATATCGCCTGACTCTCGCAATAAGGCTGGTGCCACAGTGCTTGGTGAATGGCTGATGCCCAAGTCAGGTAGGATGTGGTGCAAACAACCAAACGTCTTCCTGGGGCCTAGTCTGCCAAAGGACCTCTGGTGTCAGATCTGAAAATCTAGGCAGGGCAGTAGGGGCAGGTGCTGGGGAGGGGGAGGCCTGCCAGGAATTCAGGAGTGCACCATGTAGGAAGTCTACTCCTTTCTATTGCCAGGGTCCTGGCTCTCTCCATGCTTTAGTAGGGGATGGTCCTCATGAGTGGTTCCTGGGGACCCTGGTGGGACAGGCCTAGGGCTGCCAGATAAATATAGACTGCCCAGTTAAAATGGAATTTCAGATAAAAATGCATTCTTTTAGTATAAGGATATCCCAAATATTGCATGGGACATACTTATGCTAAAAAAAGTTATTCAGGCTCCATAGCTCAAGGGTTAGAGCACTGGTCCCGTAAAAAAAAAAAAAAAAAAAAAAAAAAAAAAAAAAAAAAAAAAATTCAATGTTTATTATAATTCAAAATTCAGTGGCAGTCCTGTATTTTTATTTGCTAAATTTGGCAACCCTAGGCAGACCATTAGTATTTGGTCCCCCAAACAAGATGAGCCCCTTTTCACACACCATGTTACTTTGGTCTTTCCTGAACCTAGTCCTTGCTGGCCCAATAGGAAGCTTATACATCTTACTGAAATGAATTTTTCAGTCCCAAAGCTGCCTGGAACCAGGGGGGAGCAGGGACAAACTGGGGGCTTGGATAGATCCTAGGAGTAAGGCCATGGCTTTGGAGAACTCTCTCTTCTGCAGAAGGGAGTTCTCCCTTACAGCTTGGGTCTTCTTGGGGTACCTATGGGGACACGACCATCTTCCTTAAGCCACATCCTCTCCCCAGTCCTCTCTCTAAACATCCAGGCCTGGTGGCTGCAAACTGTCCCCCCACGGGACTGGCCACCACTCCCCACAGAGCACAGAAACCAGCTCTGCCCTCCCAGAAGCACCCCTGGGTGTCTGGGAATCCCCAGGCGGGGGGGGGGGCTCTGGTCTAAGGTTGGGGACGACGACGATGGGTCCTCCCTCCCCGCCAGTTGCTCTCAACCAGCCACAGCTGCCTCCAGCTTTCTCCTTTTAAGGACTCGAGGGCAAACTCTCCTCCCTGCTGGGAGTACTTTTTCCTTCCTAAGATCCCAGAATGGGAGTGTACCCTCCAGCTTGCTTGAGGCCCTGATTTTCCTCAGATTAACATGACCTTGACCCTCATCCCTGTAGAGAGAACAGCCCCCACAAGGCACCCTCCCTCCTTCCAGGCTGGCCCCACGTCCCCACAGCAACTGAAACTGCCTCCTGCCAGCCTCTGATTGGATGGCGTGTACCGCCCTCTCCGGCAGCCCAGGGCTCCCTCTGAGAATGAGGCCACAGGCAGAGAGGTGTGGGAGAGGCAGCCCCAGTCCCTAAGAGAACCCTTGTGGATAGGTCTGAGACCTACAGAACTTCCCCAGGCTGTGACATCTGGATCGAGAGTCTCCCACTGTGGGCACTTGTTCGGGGGAATGGTGGCCATCAAACCAGCACAGGTTTGCTTTCATGGAGACAAGGGTGATGTGTTCTCCTAGGGAAGGTGACAGGAATGCTAAGGCCTGTGTGAGCTCATGTGGTCACTGTGGTTTGGTATGGAGCAGTGGGGAGAAGTTTTAGGGCCAGCCTTCCAGCCCTGCCCGCCTGGTTCACGGAGGAAGAGTGAGTGAGGCCCAGAAGAGAGGCAAGTTGCCCAAGATTGCACAGTGACTGAATCAGGTCTAGAACCCAGCGCTCCGGGCCCTCTGCAGGATAGGAGGCTGCATGGCCATATGGCAGATTCTCCCTTGGCTCCTGGAGGGGAAAGGACAGGGCTTCCTGGTGAGTTTTATGTCAGAAAGAACTCTCGGGACTAATTCAAACATCCCTCCCCTCCAAGGCCCAAAAACTAGCTGATGCTGTGGGATGCCCTAGGTCATTGCTCGGAGACTGGTGCCTGACTAGGTGCCTTCTGGTTTAAGCAGAACGGTTTTGCACAGGTGTAGATGCCAAGATCCGAGGGAACTGGCTGGCACCAGACTTCCACCACCCTTATAATTTGCAGGCCTGCGGGAGGAGTACCTACAGAGGCTCCCACCCGGGCTGGCTCCCTTGGTCTTCTGTGACACATTGCAAATTCCAACGTGGATACCTCAGTCCTTATACTCTTATTTTGTTGTTGTTGTTGTTTATTTATTTTGAGAGAGGAAGAGAGCGTGTGCAAGTGGGAGAGGGCCAGAAAGAGAGGGAGAGAGAGAATCCCACATAGGCTCCACACTGTCAGTGAGGAGCCCGACACGGGGCTCGATCCCACGAACTGCGAGATCATGACCTGAGCCGAAATCAAGAGTCAGACACTCAACTGAGTGACCCAGGCGCCCCTTTATACCCTTCTTACAATGTACTTCGACACTTGTCCCGTTGAGAGGTGGGCATACGCCCTGCCCTCTCACTTGGGCAGCCTTATGACAACAGCAGAAACATTGCTATGACTTTGGCTCCTGGGTCACAAAAGGCAATACAGCTTCTGCCTGATTCTTTTTGAGACTCTTGCTTTTGGGCCCCAGCTGCCATGCTGTGAGGAAGCCCTGGCCTGTGCCTGCACAGGTGAACTTCTCTGACCATCCATCACGAGCATGTGAGTGAGCCTTTCACCCAGCCACCACCTCAATGCCACCATGTGAACCTCCAAAATGTCTATTCAAGTCCTCTGCCCATTTTTAAATCAGGTTGTTTGGTTTCTTGCCATTACACTGTGTGTGTTTTTCATGTTTTTCATCACTCCTTATCAGATATATGATTTGTGAATATCTTCTCCCATTCAGTAGATTGCCTTTTCATTTGGTCAATGGTTTCCTTTACTGTGCAAAAGCTTTTTAGTTTGATATACTTTTGTTTGCTTATTTTAGCTTTTGTTGCCCTTGCCATCTGGAGACTGATCCAAAAAATATTGTTAAAACTGATGTCAGAGAGGGGCGCCTGGGTGGGTCAGTTGGCTGAGCGTCTGACCTCGGCTCAGGTCATGATCTCATGGTTTGTGGGTTCAAACCCCACATCGGGCATGCTGCTGTCAGCACAGAGCCCCAGTGAGCCCGCTTTGGATCTTCTGTTCCCTCCTCTCTCTGCCCCTTCCCCACTCAAGCTCTCTCTCAAAAATAAATCGAACATTAAAAAAACAAAACAAAACTGATGTCAGAGTGCTCACTGCCTATGGTTTCTTCTAGGAATGTTATGGTTTCCAGTCTTAAAATCTAGTCTTTAATCTATTTTCAGTTATTTTTATGTATGGTGTAAGAAAGTCGTCCAGTTTCATTTTTTTTTTTTTTGCATGTAGCTGTCCAGTTTTCCCAACACCATTTTTTTGAAGAGACTGTCTTTTCCCCATAGTATATTCCTGCCTCCTTTGTCATAGATAAATTGACCATGTATGGGTTTATCTCTAGGCTCTCTATTCTATTCCATTGATCTATATGTTTGTTTTCATGCCAATACCATATTGTTTTGATTTATATAGCTTTATAATATAGTTTGAAATCAGGGAACATGATACATCCAGATTTGTTCTCCTTTCTCAGTACTGCTTTGGCTATTTGGGGTTTTTTATGGTTCCGTACAAATTTTAGGATTCTTTGTTCTAGTTCTGTGAAATGCCATTAGTATTTTGATGGAAATTGCACTGAATCTGTAGATTGCTTTGCATGGACATCTCAACGATATTGATTCTTCTAATTTGTGAGCATGGTATATCTTTCCATTTATTTGTGTTGTCATCAATTTCTTTCATCAATGTCTTCTAATTTTCAGAATACACTTTTCCAGAGAAGACATCCAGATGACCAAGAAGCACATGAAACGATGCTCAACATCATTAATCATAAGGAAAATGCAAATCAAAATCACAATGAGATTATCGTCTCGTACCTGTCAGGATGGATAAAATCAAAAAGGCGAAAAATAGCAAGTGTTGGTGAGGATATGGAGAAAAGGGAACCCTTGTGCACTGTTGGTGGGGCAGTAAATTGGTGCAGCCACTGTGAACAACAGTTACAGAAGTTCTTCAAAAATTATAAATAGAATTACCATATGATCCAGCAGTTCAACTCCTGGATATTTATCTGAAGAACATGAAAACACTAATTTGAAGAGCTAAGTGCACTCTATGTTCGCTGCATCATTATTTACAACAGCAAAGATATGGAAGCAACCTGAGGGCCCACTGATAGATAAATGGATAAGAAGATGTGATAGATATAAATATTACTCAGCCATAAAAAAAGAATGAGATCTTGCCATTTATGACAAACTGGATGGATCTAGAGGGAATTATGCTAAGTGAAATAAGTCAGACAGAGAAAGACAAATACCATAGCATTTCACCTATCTATGGTATCTTAAAAAAAAAAATGAACAAAAAAAACAAAACAGAAAGAGACTCACAGATACAGGAAACAGTCTGGCGGCTGCTAGAGGGGAGTGGTTGTGGAGGGTGGGCAAAATAGGTGAAGGACATCAAGAGGGACAAACTTCTAGGTATGAAATAAACAAGTCACGAGGGGGGTGCCTGGGTGGCTCAGTTGGTTAAGCGTCGGACTTCCACTCAGGTCACGATCTCACAGTCCGTGAGTTCGAGCCCCGCGTCAGGCTCTGTGCTGACAGCTCAGCACCTGGAGGCTGTTTCGGATTCTGTGTCTCCCTCTCTCTCTGCCCCTCCCCTGCTCATGCTCTGTCTCTCTCTGTCTCAAAAATAAATAAAAACATTAAAAAAAACTATAAACAAGTCATGAGGATGTAATGTACAGCATAGGAAATATAATCAATGATATTGTAATAACTTTATATGACAGATGGTAACTACACTTATTGTGGGGATCATTTCATAATGTATAAAAATATCAAATCACTGTGATGTACACTCAAAGCTAATAAGATATTGTGTGTCAATTTCATGCCAATTAAAAAAAAGAGAGAGCCCTAGGGTGCCAGGCTGGCTCTGTTGGAAGAGCATGCGACTCTTGACCTCAGGGTCGTGAGTTTGAGCCCCATGTTGGGTGTAGAGATTACTTAAAAATAAATAAATAAACTTAGAGGGAAAGAGAGAGAGACCCCAAAAAAGAACAGTCTAGCGGAGCTCAAACTCCAAAACCATGATAGTAAAATGATTGTTCTTGTTCTATGCCACTAAGTTTGGGGTGTTTTTTTTACACACTAGTGATTGGAACATATTCCTTCCAGGCTCCATCCTGCATGATGATGGAAGAGGGGTTCAAGTGTGCGGGCACCCCCAGAACTTCTGTCCACACTCTCTCTGTGTCCTCCTGTACAAACAGCCATGATTGGGCGCCTCCCGGGCCTAGATGTGCTGGTCTTTCTGCCCTCAGGAAGACAAGGTGGGGCAGAGGCCAGCTCAGGTCCAGAAAGCGGGCTTGGGCAGGAGACCCAGAGTATAGTCTAGAAGGGGGGTGTGGGCTCCAGCTGGGTTCTCCCCTTGGTCCCAGTGGGGTGGGGAGCAGGCAGGGAAGGACCTCCGAAGTGCAGGGTCCAGGCAGAGGCCTGCTGCCATGGTTAGGACAGTACTGACCGAGTACTTTGTACGCATCATCTCTTAATCTCCCCCTAGCCTTGCCCTTCTGGCTTCATTGTCTTCATTGTGTACATGAGAACACAGAGGCTCGCAGAGAGTAAGTCACAAGACAGGCACATCAACTGCAGCCAAGGTCAAGCCCTCTCCATTATACCACACTGCTTCCAAGGTCCTCTCTGGCTCAAAGACATTTGATTGAGCATTTCTTAGAAATATAGTTCTACTTATCTTTGCTTTAAAACAAAACAAAGCTGTAAAAGTTTTAGACTAAAGGGGGAGGCCCAGGGAACCTGGAAAAGGAGGACCCAGCCTTGACCCTAGAGGATGATGCCAGAACTCAGAGGGCTGGAGGCGTCCAGCTGCCATCCAGCTGGGAGCCCAGTCCTGTTGGAGGTCATCAAAGCAGCTGGCACAGACTGATTTATCTCTTTAGCTCCCCACCAAGGGATCTCTTTATCTGCTACCCAGCCTTTAAACCTAACGTCCACCCCCAAAGAGTGTCTTTTTAAACTGGCCTTGAGAAAGGCGGTCTACTCCTTATCTCTCTGTTTTGTTCTGTGTTGGCTTCCTGGAGGGTTATCAGGGGAGGCTTTGGTTTCTGTCTCCTGTTATCTCCCTGCTGGGTTTCAAAGCTGCCCTCACAGCAGCCCTTGGCCTGAGCTGGAACCTTACCCTGCAGAGAGGCCAGAGAGCCTCCTGAGATTCCAGCTCCTGGAACTGGCCTGTCCCTTGCCCACCTGGGCTCTCACCAAGGCTGGCTGGGTGTCATTTGTGGCTTCTCCAGGGAAATATGACACCAGGTGGACACTAGATTTGGGGAGTTCACAGAGCACCCACTTTTTTTTAAGTAGAGAAACCGATGCAGGCTTTTCACTTCACTTTTGTATGTATGTTTATTTATTTGCCAAATACATTACAAAAAGCAACTTCTTTTTTTCTTAAGAAAAAAGGGACGCTTCAACTCCCATTGAGTGGGAAGGCTATAATGTCAGATTAAAATGATTGTGCTCCCCCCCCCACCCCCAACTTCCAGCCCCACTCCCTGCCGAGAAAGGACAGCTGGCATCCTCACTTGACCCCTGAGGCCTGGGAAAACTTTGTCCAGCTGCATCAGCCCCTGGGCGGGTATTAAGGCCCAGATCTGAGGACACAGGCTCTGGGAATTTCACAGAGCTGCCAGGGCCTCGCACACATTGCGCTGTTTCGTGGCCTCCACTATTGCTCAGGATGCTTCCCCTCACACGCTCACACTCATCCTTCAGACTCAGCTCAGGCGTGTCCTCTTTTAGGCAAGGCCAGCTTTGGGGAGTGTGAGATCTGTGCAGTCTACGCAGGGCCCAGGGCTGCGAAGAGCCCTGTGCTGGGTCGAGTACTCTGCTATTGCCATCTTGAAATCTGAACAAGAGACCCTGCATTTTCATTTTGCACCGGGCCGTCCAAATTATGTAGCTGGTCCTGCCTCCAACAACATCTTTCTGATGTCACCTCCCACCCTGATTTGAGTCTGGTGCCTCTCCTGGGCTCACACCACCCCCATGCTCACTTCCTCCCTACCAACCCACCAAGAACCCTTAGTCACTTATTTGTCTCCCCACTAGACTCTGAACCCCTTGAGGGATGGGGCAGAGTTTATATGTGTCCTACACTGTATTTAGCGCGTAGCAGGTGCTCAGTAAATGTGTGTTGAAGTGAATGATCCAGATGGTTGAAGGCCTGGCCCAGTTCCCTATACGATTCTGGCCAAAGCTGGGTTTCAACTCATTTCTCTTGCTTTGGGGCCAAGACAATTCTCCCTGTCCTCTTGCTCTCCTGACCAGTGGCCAAAGGCCAAAACCAACCCAGACCAAAGCCAAATATGAATTTGTTTTTCTGCCCTAGGACCCAAATTAATGTACTTCCTCCCCCCCCCCCCCAAAGCTACTCTACCATTTTCTAAAGCAGTTAAGTCCAACTAATCCAGAACATCAGAATATCCTCAACTATCCAGGATTGGGTGGGGTGGAGTTGGGGTGAGGACCAAAATCCCACCCAAGGAGGACTAGGACCCCTGCTGGGTCATGAGGGATTCAAACTAGATTCCAGACGTGAGGAACTGGGGAGCTCTGGGCAGTCCGCACTCTTGAATGTGGCCGGGAGGGGTAGCCTATGTTGAGGTGGAATTTATAGCAGCAAGGAAAGGAAAAGTATGGCTTATACGAGGTCTGCCAAATTCACCACACAATCCCCTTACAGCCATTCATTCATTCATTCATACATCCATTCATCCATTCATCCACTCAGGCAGTGGATGTGCTAGTAAGGGAGACTGACAGGTTCCAACTTTTTTGATGCTTAGGTTCCAATCTTCTTTGGAATAAGCCAGAGTCTATAAACAATAGGTGGGGTGGGGGGTGGGGGAAAAGAAGTCATTGGTGCCCATCTGGCTGCCTGCACTGAACAGAGGCTCCACAGAAGCACCCTCTGGGCTTTTGCTATCTTCAATGGCAGCTCTCTCCTTGCTCTGGCACCCAGGCCCAAGTACAAAAGCTAGGTCAGGGCCAGTGGTTATCTAAGTGTGCAACAGGCAACACTGTGCTGTGCTCTGAACTTCCCCAGGAGGGCCCCAGGGTCTTTTTCTCTCCCTCAGCTGTGTTCTCAGCCAGCAGGCTCTGGGTCCCATCTGACCCAGACTAGTGAACAGACCCACAGCTACCAGGTCTCCTTTGCCCATCCTGGAGGCCTGAGAGGTAAAATGGGCCATGGCCACCAACAAATACGCGAACATCGTCTGGGTACCCAGCTCTGGCTGGGCTCAGTTACCCTGAAACGGGTATATGCAGCCCCAGAAGGGAAGGGCCCCCCTGGCCTGCCTTCTATAGCTCTGGTCTCCATTGTGAGCACCTGAGAAAGAGTTATTAGAGGAATGAATGACCAAGCTGGGCAGACTCTTAACTTCTGGACAGTTTAAGCACAGATGATCAGTGCGTGGCTGGTCCAGATGACCAGTGCGTGGCTGGTCCATGGGGAGAAGTCAGAATGAGCATGGGTGGGGAGGTGAAAATGAAAGGTTTTTATTTTCTAAATTCAAAAAAAGAAAAGATTTCTGGGCCCAAGTCCCAAACTGCGAACAAGTCACTACAGATCCCCGGTAAATCTAGCCCAACTAATCACAGACTGCCTTACCTGCATACCCCGAGAGCCAGCCAATCAGTGGCAGGCTCATTCCAGTGTCCACGTTTCTGAGGGTCAGCCAATGAGCAAGAGCCAGCGATAACCCTTCTGAAAGTCAGCCAATCCCTAAACTCCAAGGCTGAAAGTCAACCAATCTGCAAACAGACCAGCTTCTGAAAGTCAGCCAATTGCTGAGCAGCATGCTTTCCGTACTCTATATAAAGTCAACTCGGAGGGCGGTAATTCTGTGCTTTCTTGGTAATTAGGATGTTTGTTTGTTTGTTTGTTTGTTCTGCGAGTAATGAACTCAGAGCCAGTGTTTCACATATGTATGTGCCCGCGGCCCCTGAGGTGCTACTGCCCCCTCCGCCCCACCCCACACGCCCCAAGGCTGGGGCAGGCTCCCTGGGCTCCTGGCCATAGGTGACTGGCAGCTTCAGAGCCTCCCGGCCACTCTCTAAACTCCTGTCCTCTTCTTTCCTCAGCTGTGTCCTGAGAAGGAGGGTGAGGGAGGCTGTGGTTGACGAGGATGCAAGTAGGAGGGAGGTAAATCCACAAGGCATTCTGTGGGTTCCGACAGGCAAAAGGAGGGGTTCAGCCTAAGGGGGAATCCACTGACAGGAGAGAAAGGCCTGCTCTCCCAAGGATGATCTGAGAGGGATACCGAGGGATGAGAGGACGTCCCGCATATCACATCTGATTGGCGTGACATGGTCTGAGAGGGGAGGCAGGAAACCTAAGAGCGCTCAGCAAAACCTCTCTAGAGCTCCCAGGCCACATCCAGTTAGGCTCCTCTTCCCTGTGCATACAATGAGGAGGGAAGGGGAGGCTAAGTCAAGAAAGGCTTCCTCTGGGAAGTGAGGCTGAGGGGGAGGTGGGGCAGACCCTAGCTGGCACTTCCGGCCAGGGAAAGGAAGAGGACGACATAGCTCACCCCTTTCTGCCTTCTCCCAACCCTGCCCCCCAGTATGCTGCAGGCTAAGTCTCTGGCGGTGTGAGCCCAGAGCAGGAGGTCCTTTCAGAAGAGAACTTCTGTGGGCTTCATGGAAGAGGAGGAAGGAGAGCCCGGTGGGGCGTTTGGAGTGGCCAGGGCAATAAGCAGAATGAGCCTGCTGTGAAGTTTCTGTATCCCTTTATCTGCTTGCCCGTCTCTCCTCCTCCCCACACACACCTGTCTCCGTAGCTCCCCTTCACATCAGAGCATCAGTCTTCCTTCGTGCGGTGAGTGTAGCACCCACCCACGTCCCCTTCCTGCAGTCGGCTTAGTGGTGCGCTGCCCCTTGGCATCCCAGTCCCCACCCCATGCAAACCTCCAAGAGACTGATTTGCATAGCATTTTGCCTCTGTTTGCCTGGTGGCTTCCCTCTCTTAAAAAAAAAAAAAAAAGTTAATGTTTACTTATTTATTTTTGAGAGAGAGGGAGAGCACGAGCAGGGGAGGGGCAGAGTGAAAAAGGGAGACACAGAATCCAAAGCAGGCTCCAGGCTCTGAGCTGTCAGCCCAGAGCCTGACGTGGGCTTTGAGCCCATGATCCATGAGATCATGACCTGAGCCGAAGTCAGACACTTAACCAACTGAGCCACCCAGGCACTCCACTTCTCTCTCTTTTTGAAGCCAGCCAGGAACTCTGAGTTCTGGCCTCAAGGAGCTCTCCTCTGTGCCTGTCTGCCTCAGGAGGACAAGGTTCCTCAATCCTCCCTGGAGTCCAGGCTGGGACCAGAGTAAAGCCAGCAAGGTGCCTACAGTGAAAAAAAAAAAAAAAAAAGTAAGGGGGCACTCACTCCTTAGGTGCCAGTGTGCACTTGCAAGACCCTGAGGGTGAGTGCTTCCTCAAATTTTGCACCCTAGCTTCCTCACTTGCCTTACCCCAGCCGCTGTTGGAGGTGTTCTGGCCTCTGGAGTCTGAAATCAAATTTCATCAAATATGCCCTAAAAGCTGTTAGGTCCAGAGTCTGTCCTTGAGCTGGCCTAGGCACCCCCTTCCCTGGCCCCTGAATCCTCTTAGAGGGGCAGCTAAAAGATGTAGGAAGAAGGTTTGAAGTGGGTAGGACTCTATATGAGAAACAAGGATGAGGGGCCCCTGGGTGGCTCAGTCGGTTAAGCGTCTGACTTCGGCTCAGGTCACGATCTCATGGTCCATGAGTTCGAGTCCCGCGTCGGGCTCTGTGCTGACAGCTCAGAGCCTGGAGCCTGCTTCGGATTCTGTGTCTCCTTCTCTCTCTCTCTGCTCCTCCCCCGTTCATGCTCTGTCTCTCTCTGTCTCGAAAATAAATGAACATTTAAAAAAAAAAAAAAAGAAGGAGAAACAAGGATGGGAGGGGAGCCCCCACACCCCAGGAACTGAAAACCATGTGGAAGGAATGTCAGAGTGACCTGCCCACAGAAGGAACGAGGCTGGCCAGACTGTGATTGGGACCAAGTGCTGATGTGAAACCCAGACGTCTGAGTTGAATTTGATCCCAGAGGGATCTGAAGGACTCCAGGAAAGGCCAGGCTGATGCGGGGATGATTTAGATCCCAGATCTCTGATAGGAATTAGCTGTGAAAGGGGCTACTGTGGACCAGGAGAAACAAGGCAGTAAAGGACCCTGCTTATGTGCCTGTGGGCATGGAAGTTGGGGGGTGTCCCCCATTTGCATGCCTAGGCCTCAGTACCTGCACTGGGGCGACCTTCCCCCCTCTTGGTCCTGCCCCTTCTTCACTCTGCAGGTAGCTTTATCGCGCCTGATCCCTTGGGTGTCCCTCCTACTTTCCTGGGTGGCTCATTCGGTTGAGTGTCCAACTCTTGATTTCGGCTGAGGTCATGATCCCAGGGTCACAGGATTGAGCCTTGTGTTGGGCTCCACGCTGAGCATAGAGGCTGCTTAAGATTCTCTCTGACCCTCTCCCTTCTCTCTCTCTCTCTCAAGTAAAAGCTAGGGGTGCCTGGGCGGTTCAGTCAGTTGAGTGTCAGACTTCAGCTCAGGTTATGATGTCGTGGTTCATGAGTTTGAGCTTCACATCGGGCTCTCTGCTGTCAGTGCAGGGCCCACTTTGGATCCTCTGTTCTCCCCTGTCTCTTCCCTTCCCCATTTGTGTTCTCTCTCTCTATCTCGAAATAAATAAACAAAAAATTAAATTAAAATTAAATGGAATAAAATAAAATCTAAAAACTAAAAACAAAAACAAAGTGCATCTAGAGCCTGAAACCCATTCTGTGCCTGAGTTGCTATTTATGGTCTCAGGGAATGTTTTCTTTCTTTATTTCTCTTTTTTTGTGTTTGTTTTCTTTTAGAGAGAGAGAGCGGGCGAGTGAGAGAGAGGGGCAGAGGGAGGGAGAGAGAGAATATTAAATAGGCTCCACTCTCAGTGTGGACCCCGACACAGGGCTTGGTCCCAGCACTCTGGGATCATGACCTGAGCCGAAATCAAGAGTCGGATGTTCAACCGACTGAGCCACCCAGGTGCTCCACAGGAAGTGTTCTCTTGAGTCTAGTTGAAGGAGCGCGTGCCCTTGTTCACTGGCTTCTTCTAGTGATTGGGTGGCAGTGGTCTGTATGTCTGTGTGGTTGAAACGGAGTGGGCGGGTGAACCAAGAGAAGGGTGGGCTCCTTCCCTATCTGGGGAGGTGCTGAGCCAGTGCGCGCGCGTATTGAGGTGCTCCTGGATTATTCCAGGGTGGGCCTTCTGCATTCTCTGCGTGTCTGGGAGGCCTGAGCTCACTAGACAAACACCACCCTGGCAGCTGGCCTGCAGGGTATTGTTTTCAGGAGGTGTTTCCTCACTTTGTTTGGGAAAGGTAAAAACAAAGAAAAAATGGCTGATGATTCTGAGCCTCGCCAACCAGGGTGTGAAGTGATCTCAAGCTCCCTGCCTCCCATATTTCTCCTCCGTGCTCCCTTAGGGCTGGGAAACTCCCAGGAGGATCTGGACCCAAGCTTCCACCTGACACTTACGAGACCTCTGGTTGGCAGGCTTGTGCCTAGTGTTGGCTTGTGTCCCTCCAGTGATGCGGAGTTCATTGTGCCTCAGAGAGTATGAGCTGCTAAAAACACAACAGACTTCGGAAAGAGGCTGAGAGGTGGTGGCCTGGAGGGGCTGGAGGGACGTGCTCATAAACCAGAACTGGTGGGGTAGACCCCACAGCACTGGCCCCGCAGCTTTGACAGTAAAGGGGAACAGAATACGCCACCGTAGAATGTGCCACTTTGGTGTGTGGATTATTTGAAGCTGAAGACATTTTGGGCCCAGCAGACTCAGGAAGGCTTTTTACCTCCTCCTTAACTGCCTAAAAGAATTAGATAGGGGGCCTGTACCAAGAAGAGAGCTATTACCAGAGATGACTTTTTACAACAAAAAGAATTATCTGCATGGCATGGAAAACATCTGTTTACCAAACATTTGCTCTTCCCATCTTCCTGTGAATTCTCTTCCTCCACTTTGAAGTCCCAGACCTCCTACCCCCTTCTTCTTAGCTCAGGATAGCAGATAAGCCTCAATTACCTGACTATCATTGGGAGTCTTCTATTTTTTATGGGTTTCCCGTACACATGAAATGTGTTTTTCTCATGTCAATCTTTTTTTTCCCATGTTTATTGATTTATTTTTGAGAGAGAGAGAGCAGGGGAGAAGCAGAGAGAGAGAGGGGCAGAGAGAATTCCAAGCAGGCTCTGTGCCATCAGTGCAGAGCCCGAATTAGGGCTTGAACCCACGAACCGCAAGATCATGACCTGAGCCGAAATCAAGAGTTGGCTACTGAACCAACTGAGCCACCCAGGCACCCCTCTTGTTAATCTGTTTTATGTCCAGTTAATTATTAGACCAGCCAAAGAACCTAGAAGGAAAGAAGGACAGTTTTCGGCCCCTATAACAGTGTCTGGGGTCCACTGGCCAATGAGGTAAGTCCCAGGGAGAGGGATTCCAGCTCAAAAAGAATAAGGACTTTCAGCAGAACTGGAGGCCAGTGATTTGGTTTTGGGGGAACTAATGAGTTTTCTGTCACTGAGGAGTACATAGAGAGTAGCCCGTAGGTGGGACTGCGAGAGCTTCCAGAAGGGCCCCCAGAGGGGCCCCTCCTGATGGGACAGGACCCTACCGACCCTACCGAGGCAGGCTAGGTCCAAGGACCCAGAGGGGGCCCTGCAGGATGAGCCAAGAAAGTTGGTTTCACACAGGATAGAAATCAAACGCGAACCAGGCGGAAGTGAGAGCAGAGTTTAATTGAATAGCGTAAGTGATGGCACACAGCTGAGGGAGTATCTGGGGGACTCAGAAAAGGAGGGAGTCTCTCCGCCACTTGGGGTTAGGGGTTTCTATTGGAAGGGGGTCCAGGATACACGTTCCTTCAGGAATCCAGGGTAGGGTCTGATCAAAGGCGAGTGTCAGGTGAACAGTAGGTGTTTTTCCATAAATCACCAAAGGTAGGGGGGATCGATGCCAGTGTCGACCGAGGTTTGTTCAAAGCTACCGTCCTGGAACATGTTTGGGATCCAATTCTTCTTACATAGTATCAGGTGTTTGGGGGCCTGGGAAGAAACTTAGAGAATGATTAAGTTTCTTGTCTCCCCGTGGAGTGGGAACATAGCTTCTTTGGTTTACTCAGATGCAAAATATAGAGCATGAGCAAATTTAGGAGAGAAACAACCGAAATGGAGCCTTTCTAAAATGGAGTCCCTTCACTTTCTCTATCTCACTCCTTTGGGAAGATGGCCAGGAAGGGTATCTCCTCCCCAAATCCCCACTGGCCCATCTGAGAGAGGGCTGGCAGGCTGGAGGGCTGGGGCGGTGGAGCCTGGGCATTGCCCAAATATCCTGCTCTCAGGACATGCCTCTCCTCTGGGCATCAGCAGTTGGACTTTGGCTTCCTCCCCAGTCCGGTTTCTATCCCAGCTCCTGTCACGACTCCACACATTCTCACAGCCAGGTGAAGGCAGGACTGCTAAGGAAAACCCCACTGCCCAGCATAGACCAGAGCACCGCAGTGCCCTCAGACTCCTCAGGGCTGGGCCTCACCTCCCTCTAGTGCCTCCTGGACCCAGGTGAGTGAGGGGCCTCCCCTCTCAAGGCCCAGACCTGCTGCTCCAGTGAAGCCTCTGGGGTCTGACCAATACACCTTGCCCCTCCTCTGCTGTGAGCCTCGCCTCTCTCTGGGAGAACTCCTTCACAGCCAGATTCTGGAAGGGCAAGCCTATTTCAGGGACAGGCACTGATAGGGAAGGGGGTTCTGGGACACTGCACAGGGGAGGTAGTGGGAGCCAGAGGGACCCTCCGTCAGCTGAGGGTCTTGCAGGTGGGCCTGCTCTGGGTGTGAGGCAGGGGGAACCCATTCAAATGAGATGTAAATTACCTACAGTGCCCCAGCCTGTCCCACAGCCTCTTCCTCTTCCTCCTGCCCCAGGGAGACCACGCTGGGTCTGAGCAGCCACCAAGGAGGCTCAGAGTTGGGTCAGCCTCTTCCCCTCAGCCCCTTTACCCTCAAGAGAGTTTTCTTTCCTCTGACAGCCTCAGTTTCCCCACACGAGCTATCTCCAAGAGCTTGTCTCGAGTGAACTGAGGCTATCTGGCCAGGCCTTAGGGTGAGGTGGCCTAGGGGGTGGGGGGATCTTGGAGGCCAGAGAAAGCAGGAGGCAGTCTCAGTCCTAGGGCCTGACATCCCAACAATGTGGCCAGCCAGCCTCTGGGTCCAAGGTGAAAGGTGATGGGCCTGGGGGTAGGGGTTGGCAAGAGGTGGGGACAGCTTGTGCTCTAAGTATTCAAAGATCAGGATGGTGGGGGCTGTGCACCCCAAGTGCAGGCAGTAAGAGGGCATCATACACAGAGAATTTAAAAACAATAATAAAGTCTATCTGCCTTTTATTTTCACCCTGTGCCAGCACTTTTAAACCAGGTCAGTCATAAAAGACTCCTCTCTGAAAGTCTTACTGATCAAAGTTCTAAACAATTGCTACAATTACTATTGAATTTTTATAATAAACAAAATAAGCTTCAGATTAGCACCTTTACTGCTTATTGAGGAATATTGTGTTCTACATAAACGTTCACTCAGAGAATTCCCTGTTACACACGCACGGACAAGCTGTAGGGTCCCCACTGCCCATTCCGGGCCATTCCTGTCTCCAGGACAGTCCTGGACAGGAGATGGTCCTATGTGTAAACAGTGGATTCCAAATACACCAGGATAGTCCAATGATTGTAAAAACGAAGAAACAGAACTTGAGTGCCTTCAATTCTGCCACTCTGTGACAGCTTGGAGGTTTTATTTCTGTTTAAATTTAAGCTAGTTAGGGGTGCCTGAGTGGCTTAGTCCATTGAGCGTCCAACTTCAGCTCAGGTCATGACCTCAAGTTCTGGGAGTTCAAGCCCCACATCAGGCTCTGTGCTGACAGCTGAGCCTGCAGCCTGCTTCAGATTCTGTGTCTCCCTCTCTCTCTGCCTACTCCCTTGCTCATGTTCTGTCTCTCTCTGTCTCAAAAATAAATAAATGTTTAAAAAAATAATTAAAAAAATAAAATTTAAACTAGTTAAATGGTGCAAAGTAAGAGAGGTAATAATTTTTGTCTGATAAATGCAAACTCTAGTTCATTATGAAATATATTCATTTCATTTCCTTATCATGTAGAGGAGGGAAGTATTAAAGAATGGTCCACTATGAGAGTCAGATATGCTTGATAGAGGCAAATTTCTTGAGCAGCTCTGCAGAGGGGAACCCAGCCACTTCTCCACCCTGGGGGACCTTGACCCCATGGGAGGGCAGGGAAGGTGTTCAGCCTCCCCAGACAGAGAAACCGCCCTCGCTGACATTCCCAGCCCAGCAGTGGGCACCATCCCCCATTCCAGCTTCACCTGTGGGTGAGAATCCTCAGTGTAGCCTGAAGCCACCTCGTTGTACCAGGTCAGAGGGGCAGGGAATGGAATGGCCCCAGCTTAGCCGTGAGGGAGCTCTGATGAGAAGCCGAGGTCCCAAGTGTTCCAACCTCAGCCAGGGAGGACAGCCTGGAAGATGTCTAGGAAACCGACAGGTGCTCTCCAGCTTCAGCCTGCATCTCCCATCCTACCCCACTGTCTCCCCTGCATGATTGGAGGTGCATAAAATATGCCAGTGTCTCTTAAGCATTATTTTGGCCTGAAGATATTTGAGAATCAGCACATGCAGAAAGAGGCGCTTTTTTCTTAACTTCCCTTATCTGCCTAAAATCAGAGCCTCCCAAAAGAATTCCAGCGTCATAGGGGGCGCCTCGGTGGCTCAGTAGGTTAAGAATTCCAGCGTCATAAACCCCCTCCCCAGGAGTTTTGCAACCAGAGAAGATTGACTCCTGTCACCTGAGACCAGGATAAGAAATCACCTAAACAGACATATCACAAAACGATCTTATCTCCCATCTATTGTAGAGGCCCATGTATCTTTCCTAAAAGTCATTTGTTTTCCAATAAAGTGTCATTTCTCCCCTCCCCCTTCCTTTATTGAGACGGGATCTAACATCTGACAAGGGCAAAATATATAGAGAACTCATGCAACTAAAGAGCAAAACAAAAAACAAACAACCCAACTAAAAATGGGCAAAAGAACCGAATAGAGATTTCTCCAAAGAAAACATCCAGATGGCCAACGGATACATCAAAAGATGCTCAACATCACTCATCATCAGGGAAATACAAATCAAAACCACAATGAGATATCACCTCACACCTGTTAGCATGACTGTCATCAAAAAGACAAGAAATAATGAGTGTCGGCAAGGATGTGGAGGAAAGGGAACCCTGGTGCACCATTGGTAGAAATGCAAACTGGTGTAGCCACCGTGGAAAACAGTATGGAGGTTCCTCGAGAAATTAAAAAGAGCTGCCCTATGATCCAACAACCCCACTTCTAGGCATATATGTAAAGGAAAGGAAAACAGGATCTCAAGGACATGACTGTACTCCCGTGTTCATCGCAACATAATTCAGCACAGCCAAGACATGGAAACAGCGTAAGTGTCCATCGAGGGATAAATGGTACATATATGCAGCGGAATATTATTCAGCCACGAGGAAGAAGAAAATCTGCCATTTGCAACATGGATGGACCTTGAGGGCATTATGCTGAGTGTCAGGCAGAGAAAGACAAATACTGTAACGTATCACTGGTATGTGATATGTGCAGAACTCATAGAAACAGAGAATATGGTGTTAGTTGCCAGGGGCTAGGAGGATGGGGGCAAGGGAGAGTTGTCAGTCCAACAGTACAAACTTTGAGTTATAAGATGAATGAGTTCTGGGGATCTAATGTGTAGCATGGTAATTATAGTCAATAATACCGCATTATATAGTTGAAAGTTGCCAAGAGAGTACATCTTGACTGTTATCACCATGAAAAATAAATACTCATTCTATGACATGATGGAGGTGTTAGCTAACCTATGATGGTAATCATTTTGCAATACATAACTGTATTAAATCAACACGTACTACTTAAACTTACACAATGTTGTATGTCAATTAAATCTCAAGAAAACTGGAAGACAAAATTGGGTGTAGGAGCCCCAAATTCTAACTGCTTCTTTGAGCACATTTTCCATGAGCTCCTGCATTAGTGCATGAATAAACCTTATCTTTTCTCCTATTAATTTTTTAATCTGTCAGTTTAATTCACAGGTCCTCAATCACTGGATCTAAGTAGGTAGAGGAAAAGTTTGTCCTCCCCAACATGATTAAAATCAAAATAGTACTAGGTACCATTCATTGATCATGTACTATATGCCAGGCCCTGTCCTAAACCTTTATATGTGTTATCTAATTTAATCCACCTAATATCCCTTTGAGGTGGATGCTGTTGTTAGCCCCATTTAATAAAAACAAAAATTGGGCACCTAGCTGACTCAGTCGGTGGAGCATGTGACTCTTGATCTTGGGGTCATGAGTTCAGGACCCACACTGGGTGTAGAGCTCACTAAGAAAAGAAAGAGGAAGGAAGGAAAGAAGCAAGGAAGGAAGGAGAGGGGGGAGGAGGGAGGGAGAAAGAAATATAAAAATAAAAACAAAACTTAAGGCATAAGGAGGTTAACTTGCCCAAGGCACAGAGAATAAGCAGTGGAGCTGGGATTTGAACCAGTCATACCCAGAGCTCAAGCCTAAGGAGCTGGGGCCAGGCCACAGGTGCTGTGGGTCCTGCTTCTGGCTCTGCCACCACTGGCTCTGTAACTTGGGACCTCAGTTTCCCTGTCTTCACAGTGGGGTAGTAATGTCCCTCCTAGCTCTGATAGTCCTCAGTCCCAAGACAGTGGGGCCGGCAAGGACGCCAGCTGGAGTGTGACCCATCTACATGGCCAGCAGAGATAATGTCGTACTACAGGAAGAAGCCATTGGCTGCAGAGGGAGGGGCTGGGCTGAAGCCCTAAGATTTGGGTGTTCTACCCACTTCTGCCACTGCCTTACCGTGGACCTTTGGACCCATTGCTTGTCCTTCTGAGTCTCAGTGCCTTCATATCTCATCTACCTGGTCTTTAGTCTTGAAGATCTGAAGACAGAGTGTAAACTATATAGAATATACTCAAAATGTAGAGTATCAGTGCATGGATTGTGAGTCCCAGTGATATGGTGACCGCACCTCAGCATCAACATATGAGGGTTGCCTAATTTGCATATTTATCAGACCTGCTGCCAGGTTTGAGGGGGTGGTGGAGCCTGCATATGTGCCAGTCCAATCAAGAGCAACACCTCATTTAACTAATTTGCATGTAGCCAATCATAGTGAAGACATGAATGGCAACTCCCTTAGAGGAACTGTAGTATGATAAAAAAAATATTATGTATGTAATTGGGGCTCCTGAGTGGCTCCTTTGGTTAAGTGTCTGACTCTTGGTTCAGCTCTGGTCATGATCTCTCGGTTGGTAAGTTCAAGCCCCGCATCAGGCTCTGCACTGAGACTGCGGAGCCTGCTTGGAATTCTCTCTCTCTCTCTCTCTCTCTCTCTGCCCCTGCCCCACTCTTGCTCTCTCTCTCTCTCTCTAAATAAATAAATAAATAAACTTTAGAATTTATGCTAATCAGGTGACTTAGGGTGGGTGGCCCCCAAGATAGTTTCAGGATGGGGGCTGATCACCAGAAACGCCAAATATGTGATTTCAGCTCCACACCCACCCTGACCTGGGAGGAGGGAGAGAGGGCTGACTATTGGATTATAAAAACTCTTTTACAACGAGATTCAGAGAGCCTCCGAGTTGGTAAATACATGAAGGAGCAGGGTGGGCGGGTACTGTAGCTGCAGAGGGCACGGAAGCTCCTCCGTGCCTTATCCCCATGCCTTGCCCCATGCGTGTCTTCCATTTGACTGTTCGTTTGTATCTTTTATAATAAGCTGGTAAGTGTAAGTAAAGTGTTTTCCTGAGTTCATTCTAGCAAATGACTGAAACTGGGGGGTGGGGCGATTATGGGAACCCCTGAGTTTATAGTCAGCCCAGCAGAAGTGTGTGTAGCCCAGGCACCCCATTTGCAACTGGCATCTGAAGTGGGGCTAGTCTTGTGGGACTGAGCCCTTTAAGTTGTAAGATCTGAGGCTAACTCCAGGTAGACAGTGTCAGAATTAAGTTGACTTGCTGGACACCCAGTTAGAGAATTGGCTGTTGGTGTGGAAAAAACTACACACGGGAAACACTTACAAAAACGGAGTTCTCCACTACAGAGTGTAAGAGCCATGCTGGGTGCATGCTGTCTCTCAGCAACATGCACAGAAAAGTTTGAAATAAAGGGCAAGTGTCCATCAGGAGGCTCTGCGTGCTGCCCTGAAGAGCTTCAAACCAGAGCTGCTGCAGAATAACATTCGGGGAGCCAGCACTGTTGGCGAGAGAGCGCTTCTATACCAGTAAAGCAGACCACCACGGGCATCGCCTAGAGCCGTGGCCCGTTTACTTCTGCCCCAAAGCAATGCGTATGATTCTATATTAGGATCTTTTGTAATATCTTTCTTTTCTTTTTTTAGTTTATTTTGAGAGAGAGAGAGTGCTCGTGCGCATGAGCAAGCAGGGGAGAAGCAGAGAGAGAGAGAGAGAGAATCCCAACCAGGCTCCCCTTGTCAGCTCAGAGCCCCAAGCGGGGCTGGAACTCACAAACTGAAACTGGGATCGTGACCTGAGCTGAAATCAAGAGCCGGTCGCCCAGGCGTCCCTGTTTTAGGATTTTTTATGTTGAATAATCATATAATAAGTGTGAATAATTTGGAAATGCTACCCATCTTATCCTGGGTCCTCTGAAAAACCGAGTTGGATGCAAGGACTAAGGACTAAGGTGCTAACACTTTATTTGGGAGAAGAAGGAAAGGGAGGGAGGCCAGGGGAGGTGGAATGCACTGTGTGATGTGTGACCGAGCTGACGGTATCCTCACAGCAAGCAGGCATGTCCCTCTGCATGGGGATGTGGCCAGAGGGTTACAAGGAGGAATGGCACCTTGGAGCAGTCCCAGGGGAGACAAACGAGGCAGAATTTATCTGCCCAGCTGCTCCCCATCTCCTATTTCTTGTAGGCCAACTTTCACCTCAGTTGGAGTGAAATCACCCATTCTTAGGGGTTCGTCACCAAGTTCCTCGGTGGTGCGATCCGTGCCTTGTGATGTGGCATTTTCTCCTATTCTAAAAGCGAGCGTCGCCCAGTGCTGGTGGTGTGCCGGACGAGAGGACTAAAGCCGATTCCTGAGTGAATCTGAGCAAATACTCAAGGTCTGCACCTGCAGATGCTCTTCTGTTTGGGATCCAAAGTTGCTTTGAAGCCTGGAGAATCAGTACAATGTGTTCACTGCATTGACGCACTTTCTCCCTCTGTGAAATGAGGGAGCTGAGGATGACCTTCATGTCTCCCTACTCCAATTCTGGGGCGGGGGGGGGGGGGGGTAGGAAGGCCACCAGGGGCCCAGCACAGCTCACTCACACCTCCGCCTTCGGCTGCCTGTGACCACACCCCCACAAGCCATCTCCCAGCACAGCCCAATAACAGAACTCACATTCCCCAGTAACCACTTACTGTACGCCAGGGACCCGTAAGTGAATCAGACCCCGTCTCTACGGTTTGATTGCTAATAATAGCCGCCCCTAATATCATCTTTTATTGTAGCAACAGCTTTGTGTCTGGCGTATAAGCATGAACATACACACATGCATCTTGTTTAATCCTGCCCACAACCTTGAAGTTACGCATCATTTCCCCATGTTATAGATGGAAAAACTAAGGCTTGCGCTTGATCTTAGCCAAAAGGCCAAGAAGTGATGGAAAAACTAAGGCTTGGATAATGCTCTGGGATTTGCCCAAGACCACGAAGGAGTAGGAGGAGCCTGATGTAGACTTAACCCATACTATAGTTTGAATATTATGGGGAAGTCAACTGAAGAACATACTAGAGGGATGCCCATTTTTCCTTAATCAGGCAGCTTTTCTCAATATACCATAAAGTTGTTTGTGGCCAATGCCCCTGCACACACTTCAGGCTAAGGGTCCTGGGTGGCCTCCTGTCTGGGTATGAGTGTGTGTGTGTGAGTGCTTACCCTCTTCCTCTCCTCAGTGCAGCACAGCCTGAGAGCTAGAGGGCTGAGCTTCAGCCCCCATTATGGGTCATCATCCAAGCAGAGCTCAGGAGCACACAACTCTTAGGCTGAACTTGTGTCATCAGGCTTTGGGGTCCTCTTGTGCTTTGCCCACACTTTGCAGCCCTCCTCCCTGGTGAGACGCTCCCTCCAGCAACTGGTCTGGAGCATCTGGCCACACCTGAGAAACTGAACCCAAATCACCCTGGTCTGGGGCTGGTGTCGTATGAAGAGTGCCTCTTCCAAACTCTATCAGGAAGTAGACACCTGGGGCACCACGATCATTCCCCTCAAGGGAACAAACTGCCATTCTTAATAAGTGGAAATATTTTTTAAGCCAGGAAGCCTGCTGCTCTAAATTTGCTAAAACTGGGTCAATATTTGGCTTCGATCCCGAGGACAAATATCAGTATGGAGAAAAGTTTTATAGTTGTCAGTGTTCTACAGACCAATGAATGTGGCCAATTACACGTTGTACAGATGGGCAGTGAACTGGGTGTTTGAAAATGTTACCTTTCATTTGTGTAGAAGCAAAAGACAGATTTTTAGAAAGTATTTTCAAAAAGAGAAAAGTGGCACACTATAAAAATAAAATGGAAGAGATGAGCCTGATAGTTGGCGATCAACGTTCCATAACAAAACCGCGTCTTGTTTGTTGAACAAGTTTTTGCCCACTTGCAATGCTCTGTGAGTGCTTTTCCCAAGTGGGGGTTCTCACTGAGGAGGGAGGGAGGGTTTGGGAATCTCTTTGGTCTCTCCTCTCCTTCCCCCCCAAGGATCCCCCACCAATGTGAGGTCTGGTGCACTGGCCCACCTGGCCTCCTGTTCCTCCCCACCCACCCCACTGGCCATCCTTCCCGGGACAGGCAGTGATATGATGCATTCAGCACAGTGACTTGCCCAGGGCGAGCCTCTCTCCCACTTCCATTTCTTTTTTGTTTTTTAAGCTTTTCAATGTTTATTTATTTTTGAGAGAGAGAGAGACAGAGACAGAGACAGAGACAGAGACAGAGTGCAAGTGGGGGAGGGGCAGGGAGAGAGGGAGACATAGAATTCGAAGCAGGCCCCAGGCTCTGAGCTGTCAGTACAGAGCCCGATGCGGGCCTCGAACCCAAGGACTGCAAGATCATGACCTGAGCTGAAGTCGGATGCTTAACCGACTGAGCCACCCAGTCACCCCTCTCCCAACCCCATTTGGGTGCCTAGCATATCCTGGCTTGAAGGTTGGGACCCGGGTCTAGACTGAAGGCCTCTTGGAAGGGAAGATGCTTGACTTGACTTTGTGGGTCATCTCTCTGGATCGGAGGAGGATCCATCTGGCCGGAGGAGCAACCTGGTAGTTGGTGGGTCCCATAAATACGTGCCAAGTCTTGGGGCTCATCCACCTCCACCTCCCCATTGGCAGTTCTGCACTTGCCCTGTGAGTACCCCCATACTGGAAGGAGGGGATTTATTTATTAAATAAATAAAAAGAACATTATAATGGTTGAGAATGAAATCGCGGAGAAAAGGAAAAAGTCTTCCTTTCTGCTTTTTGAACAGGAACGCTATAATTTCCCTTTGCACTTGGCCTGGCAAATTATGTAACCAATCGGGGACGCAGGGTGTGCTGGAGCCAGCTCTCACTGGCTCCCAACTCCATGTTCAGTGACATCATGTTAGAAGCTTAAAAGGGCCATGGTGGTAATAGTACAGAAATCAGGCAAATGCTGCAAAACAGGACTTTTTTTTTTTTTTTAAGAGCTGATTGTTAAACATTTACCAGCACACCATTACAGAGCATTAAATAACACTGGAAACTTCCTACTCTTGTACTGACTAAACCCAAAGGCCCAAACTTCTATGGAGATAGTGTGGAGCCCTGGAAGGAAGGCCAGGGAAGAAAGCCAGGGACTGACCCAAACCACTTCACCACTGTTACCAGGATGAGGAAACAAGCTCAGAGAGGTAATGGGACTCACCCAAGACCACACAGCAGGACAACTGTTGAGCTTACATTTGGATCCAAAGTCCTGGTTCTTCGGAGAGGTTCTTTAGAGCTGCATGTCTCCTGTCCCTGCACAGCACCTAAGGCAGGGTCTGAACTTCGGGAATAACTAGGACCAAAGTGATCGGGAGGAGCAGGCAGGAGGGGAGCTGGGGGAAGGACCCAGAAGTCCCAACCCTGCAGTTTTGTCCTCTTCCAGGACCTTCACAGCCTGAGGCAGAGGCCTGTACAAATGAGCAGCAGGACAGAACGTTCCAGCAGCCAGTGACTACATCAGAGGCACAAATATTTGCTAAGCCCAGGGGCCTCCCAGACATTCTGGCAGGATTGGGGAAAGCAAGTGTATGGAGCCTCTCCTTGTGGGGCCAGGAAATCCAGAGAAGGTAAGAGCCCCTTGAAGAGGTGTCCCCTGACCCCATTCTCTTTGTCACATTTGTATACTAGGCTCTCACACCCGTATGTAAAGTCCTATCACAAAGCACCTTCTCAGCCGTGAGCAGAACAGAGAGCTGACCCCCCTTTTACAGATGAGGAAAGCCAGGCCCACAGAGGGAACAGACTGTGTGAAAGGGCTGGGAAATGGGAGAGCCTGAAGTGGAGACAGGACCAGAAAGCTAACACCCAGCACCAACAGTCTCCCGTCCTGCACTGGGTCTGCTGCCCCCTTCCTCAAGAACTTCCCTTAAGCCTTGGACTAGTTGGATCCTTAAGCTTGGACTAGTTGGTAGTCCCTGACGGACTGCCAGACCATCTTCTCTGGTCAGACCTCCCGTACCCTTGTTTCTTCTCCTCTCTTCTTACCTCCCAGCTCAGGGAGCCCTTGCAGCCCCACACTCTCCCCCAGTCTTGCCCTTCCTGCCTTGCCTAGCTCAGACCTCCAGTCCGGGAAGCTGTCCGGGACTGTTCCTGCCCACAGGGCTCTTGCCCTCACAAGAATGGGAGCATGAAGGACTGGAAGCAAGGGTCTGGATCCTAGTTGCAGCTCTGTCACCAACTTGCGGGGTGACCTGGGGCTACCTTGCGAGTCTCAGATTGCTCATCTGGACTCAGCTCTCCTGCCTCACCAGGGAACTGAGAGTCTGGGTGGGAAAATCCTGGCAGTGGACACAGGCCACAGCTGCTGGGGTTCTTGTTGGCATCAGCGTTGTCCCAACTTTAGGCTCCATTCAGATCCATTGTCATGCAGCCACACCTTGTATTGTCTTCTGCCTCTGGGGAGGGCGAGGGGCTAGGGGAGGCCTGTGTCTGGCCTGAGAGCTCAGCTGGGCTGGGTGCTGTGGGCCCAGCAGCCCCTGCTCCTCTCCACTGGCTCCAGTAAGCCAGACCTGGGTGTGGGGTTTGGGGGGCCTGCAGCAAGAGGGTTTGGAGGCCACCTTGAGTCCCAGCCCCTAGGCAGCTGGGTCCTTCAAACCCCCAGGGTGTTAACAACTTTTCCCAGTTAAGAGCAAATTCCCTCTCCATGCCAACAAAATTAGAAAGGGCCCCTGGGAAGTGCTGGAGTCTTCCCTCCCCCCACCCCACCACCAACCCTCACAGACTCTTGAAGGGCCACAATGCATAGAATCAGAGACTGTCACAGTAATGCACCGTAATTGTACAGATGAGAAAACTAAGACTTAAAGAGAGACGGGGACTCGCCACCACCGCGTGGAGACGCTAGTGTGTTCAAAGGGAGGGCCCTTGTCTTGAGGCTTCGTGGGCCTTCCAAGCGCCAGCTTTTTATTTAGTTGTAATGTTATTTTGAGTTGCTTTGGGGGATTAGGCCCTTTCGGAGTCACCCATTGGCGCCGCCACTGCTCCCGGTCTTGGACGTCTGAGGTTTTTGGAAACGAGACCAATTCCCACGGGCGCCGAGCGACCTCCTGGAGCGGGTTCCGAGGTCCGGGACTTTCGGATGTCCCAGGACTCTGCTGGGCTCCCTGAGGGAGCGGGGCGGGCTCTGGGGGCGGAGCTCCGGGGGCGGGGCCAGTGACTATGACCCCGCCCCCCGGCCTGAACCCACTCCGTAAACAGGCGGCCGCGGCGCCTGGGGGCTTCTGCTGCAAGCCGGGCGCCGAGTTACATCACGGTTCCCGGGAGCTTCCTGCCCCGACGGCCAGGTCCCCGTGGCCCTCGCCTGCCCGCCTGACGCCGGTGTCCGAGGAGCAGAGGGTGGCGAGGCGCCCGCCTGCCCTGGCCTGCTGGCCTGCGCTCTCCCCGCAGGCCCGTGGGGCTTCGTGGAGACCTGGCTCGGCTGGAGGGTGGGGCCTCTGCCTCAGCCGCGCAGAATCTGCGTCTCAGTTTCCCCATCTCTGAAACCAGGGGCTGCGTTAGGAGTGGGTGTCTCCCAGTTGGGGGACGAGGAGATGCTCCTTGAGCCTCGGGCGAAGGGCGGCCCTAGGAGGGGCAGTGACTCTGACTTGGCTTTCGACTTTAGCCAAGTGGTGGCTGCTCACAAAGCCACCTGACTCAGAAGGCAGTCGCGGCCCCCGAGGGCCTTAGGGACCACTCAGCCTCTTAGAAGAAGGATGACTTTGTAGTATCCTAGCCTACCCCTCTCCCCACTTGTTGCGGACACAGACCCTCTGGGTAAAATGAAAAACTTGGTCTCGGGCTACCACTCTCCCAGAGCTTTGGAAAAGATACTCGGTTGCACAACCTGGAGGGAGATTTCTGCGCAACAACAGCTTCCCCCTTGGGGCCTGAGAGAAAGAGGCTGCCTGAGGAGGCAGGGGGCACCTTGCGCTTGGGAGACACCCAAGCAAATGTGGGCCAGAGCTGGTGAGGGAGGCAGTAGAAAGGATGCTTGCTGAGATCTCCGGGGCTGCCCAGTCCTGGGACTTGACTATTTGGTGATTCTGCACCTACGCTGTCCAAAAAGAAAAGCACTAGCCACATGTAGCTGTTGAGCACTTGAAATATGGTGTGGGGACCCACTCAGAACCCCAGAGCTGGCATGAAGATTATCTTAAGACATTTGAGATTCAACCAATGCAGGAAAAAGGCTTCCTCAGAGCTTCCCTTATCTGACTAAGAGCATCAACTTCTGGGAAGTGAGGCTACCATAAATCCTGTCTTCAAAAGAGCTTTATGGCCCAGAAGAAGATGAGAGACCATCCATACCCGTATAGATAAATATTATCACAAACTCTCTTATCTTATGTTCTCCTAAAAGTCCATTTGTCTTTGCTGAAGAAATCTATTTGTTTTTCCCATTGAACCACTTCCCTCCACTCACTTTTCCCTACTAAGGTCTGTAAACCTTTACCTGTAATAGTTTAAGGAGACTCCTACTTCCTTTGTTCCTTTGTTGGCTCCTGTATGCATACCAATACCCCTTTTCTCCTGTTAATTTGCCTTTTGTCAGTGGAGTCCCAGCAACTGCACCTAGGAGGGTAGGGGAAACTTTGTTTCCCTCCCCTACAGTCACTAGTCCACATTGATAAGTGCAAGAAGTGTAAAATACACACAGGATTTCAAAGATAGCATGAGATAAAAGAATGCAAAATAGGGGCGCCGGGTTGGCTCAGTCGTTTGAGCTTCCGACTTCAGCTCAGGTCATGATCTCGCGGTTCGTGGGTACGAGCCCCACGTTGGATTCTGTGCTGACAGCTCTGAGCCTGGAGCCTGCTTTAGATTCTGTGTCTCCCTCTCTCTCTGCCCTTCCCCCACTCACGTGCTGTCTCTCTCTGTCTCAAAAATAAACATTAAAAAAAAGAATGTAAAATGTATCATTAATAACTCCAAGTATTGATTACATGTGAAATCATACTTTGGATAAGTTGGGTTAAATAAAATATATTATTAAAATTAATTTCACCTGGTTTTTTTTAACTCTTTTCATGTCTTCTAGAGAAACTTTAAAAAAAACATATGCGGTTGGCGTTATGTCCCTATTGGAAAGAACTACTAAATGTCAGGTAACCTTGTATCTTTGGGTTTGCTTTTACCAGACAACATCACCGGGCTTTATTAACTGAATGCTCTGCATCAGGTCCTGAACAGCTTCGGCGGGGGGCGGGTGGAGACGGGGGAGATACTGCGCCAGCCTTCGGGGAAGCTGCCAAGCCCCTCTTGGCTCTCAGCTCAGCCTGGCTGAGTCCTCCTGCAGTCCTGCCTCCACAGGACACTCAGGCCAGCAGAAGGCTGGGCAGAGGGCTCTGAGGACTGCCAAGGCTCTGGGAACTTAGGGAAGGAGCTTCGTGCAGGGCAAGGGTTCAGAAGACAGCGTAGCCCGTGGCCAGGAACCATGGTTGGCCCTTGAGAGCTGTTCCCATGGCCAGGACCACAGACAGGCCTTTCAGCTGCCCCAGTCCCAGGCCTCACTGCCCAGCACCTCCTGGCCTCCCAGCAACAGAGCCTTCCACCAGCCTTGCCAGCACCACCTGGCTGTGATGGAACAGGCTTCTCTGCTCTCTCATTCTCTTTGCCACCTCCCGGCCCCCAGGCTCTGCTTGATTAAAAGATATTTCTGATAGTCATTCAGGGGTACAGGTGGCAGTTTGGGGGAAAAAATATCCCAGGCTCAAAAAAGACAACTACAGCTGGTGTTTCTGATTAACAGCCCACACCTAGCAATTTGGAGGGATGGTCCTGCTTGGTATGACCCAGGTTTAACCCATGCAGCTGATACAAATGTGACAGCTTTACAGCCATGTAAAGCTAACCAGACCTGTACATAGTTAAACAACCTTATCTAACATTCCTGTTTCTTCTCCTCTATAAACGTGCTCATAATAATAATAGCCGACGCTCTCATCGTGCTTATTGTGTGCCAGGCACTGTGCTAGTAGCTTACATTGATGAATTCATTTAATTTGAATCCAACTAGATTTTAGGCACAAACAGCAACCCTATGAGATAAGCACTATTATTTATTTTTATTTTTTACTTATTTTTATTTTATTTTATTTTTTTGATTTACATCCAAATTGGTTAGCGTACAGTACAACAGTGATTTCAGGAGTAGATTCCTTGGTGCCCCCTACCCATTTAGCCCATCCCCCCTCCCACAACCCCTCCAGCAACCCTCTGTTTGTTCTCCATATTTACGAGTCTCTTGTGCTTTGTCCCCCTCCTTGTTTTTAGATTCTTTTTGTTCCCCTTCCCTTACGTTCATCTGTTTTGTCTCTTAAAGTCCTCATATGAGTGAAGTCATATGATATTTGTCTTTCTCTGACTAATTTCACTGAGCAAAACACCCTCCAGTTCCATCCATGTAGTTGCAAATGGCAAGATTTCGTTCTTTTTGACTGCCGAGTAATACTCCATTGTATATATATACATACCACATCTTCTTTATCCATTCATCCATCGAGGGACATTTGGGCTCTTTCCATACGTTGGCTATTGTCAATAGTGCTGCTATAAACATGGGGGTGCATGTGTCCCTTCGAAAGAGCACACCTATGTCCCTTGGATAAATACCTAGTAGTGCAACTGCTGAGTCGTAGGGTAGTTCTATTTTTACTTTTTTGAGGAACCTCCATACTGTTTTCCAGAGTGGCTGCACCAGCTTGCATTCCCAGAGATAAGTACTATTATTATCCATTGTCCATGGGTGAAGAAACTGAGGCACAGAGAAGATTTTGTGTTTGTTTGTTTCTTTGTCTGTTTGAGAGGGACAATGACAGTGCGAGTGGGAGAGGGGCAGGGAGAGAGGGAGACAGAATCCCAAGCAGGCTCCACGCTGCCAGTTCAGAGCCCGATGTGGGGCTTGAACCCACGAAACCGTGAGGTCATAACCTGAGCTAAAACCAAGAGTCGGACGCTTACCTGACTGAACTGCCCAGGCACCCTGAGGCACAGAGAAGTTAAATAAACTTGCTCAAGGTCACACAGCTAGAAAGGTGCAAAAGTGGTACTGAAACCCGGCAGTCTGGCTTTAGTGTTTGTACTCCAAACCACTGCATTACACAGCCTCTCCCAGGATGCTGGAGGAATCTAGTGTGTTTTGTTTTCCTTGACTGGCTCCTTTGCTAAGCAGTTTATGATAAACCTGTGGCATGTGCTCACAATCTAAAAACTGTCTGCGATCGGCTTTAACAGATTAAAAATGATGAGATGTGACTGGGACCAAACTTGTGGGGAAGAAGAAATTCCTGAAAGAAAAAGATCGTTCTATCCTTCTTTGTCTGTTTCTCTACATGAGTGGGCAAGGGCACCCCGACTGAGAATGAGTGCAGCTTGTGAGAAGACAGACCCGCAGCCAAAGGTTGTTGTGGTCTGGGGTTGATAGGTACCCCCAACTTAGCAAACAGCCTGGGTGGGCTTAGAAACGTGGAGCCATATCTGGTCTGCACGTATGGGGGGGGGGGGGTGGAGGGCTAAATCGCTTTGAATGAGGACAGGAGAACAAGGGAGGAAAGGGGGAAGGGGGACCTGAAAAGAAGATGCCAGCTGTGACCTGAGTGGGGTGTGGCAGAACAGGAAATAGCTGATGGGTTTGAAAACAAGATGGCCACTGCTTGTCTGCCTTGCTTGTTCTGAGTTGGGATGTTCATCTTCCTCATCCTCCTGACCTTTGGTCAAAGTCTAATACCAACGCTGCTTTGTGCCAGTGTGTGCTGAGGGGCTGGAGGGAGAGGGTCCGGCTTGGGGAGCAGTGGGCCTAGAGGCCACGGGCACACGGGGAGCTGCTGGGTGGGAAGTCTGCCTGGAGAAATCTAAGTTGCTGCCATCCTCAGAGTTACTGGGGGGGGGGTCACAGGGTTCCTGCCAGTTGCAGGTTGGGCAGTACACAAGGGCGTCCAGCCGAAATGGTGTCTAGCCCCTGAAATCCATGCTCTCGCCCCCAGTCAGGTATCCTGGCACAGGGCTCCGTCTGCCCAGAGGGGTTCCTTTTCCGGGTCCATGTGGGCTTGGCAGCTGCCCTGTGGGGAGCCTCTGCTGACGGCCGAGGAATGGAGGAGGCCCCTCAGGTAGCAGCCTCTTGGGCCCCACACATAGTGTGGGTCCTGGGCTGCTGTTCTAGACCCTCCAAAGTAAGAGAACGCCTCATTGGGCCTCCCAGGCCTTCCTTATCCTGACTCCTGACTCAGCCTCCCACTTTTTTCTGAGGCCTCCCTAGGCCAGCCTCCCCTGGGCAGTCTGTCTCTACAAGGGTATCCTGTCAGCGGCACCTCAAAGACACAGAGATGGGGCCCACGATGGGAATCCCTAGCAATATACTAGTATCAGAATTTGCTAACTAGAGTTTTGGCATTGTTTTAAGAAGTTAGGGGCGCCTGGGTGGCTCGGTTGGTTAAGCATCTGATTCATGATCTCAGCTCAGGTCACGATCTCACAGTTTCATGGGTTCGTGCCCTGCGTTGGGCTCTGTGCTGACAGCATGGAGGAGTCTGCTTGGGATGCTCTCTCTCCCTCTCTCTGCCCCTCCCCTGCTCGAGCACATGTGCGGGCTCTCTCTGAAAATAAATAAACATTTAAAAAAAATTTTTTTTAAGTTAGAGCAGACTCACGAGTATGTTCCTTTATCTATCCATTTATTCCTATCGTTTATATTCACCTATATACTAGCTACATTGCTTTTCTAATTTAGTGTCACAACGTATCTTTAGGTATTTTTATTCCCAGATTACCAATGAGGAAACTGAGCTGGTAGTCAACGCCTGTCTGGATTGTACCAGTCTTCCAGCTCAGTAGGGGTGGGCCTGGGGCAGCCTGGGCTTGGACCTTGAACTGAAGAAGGGGATGAGGGGAGCTGGGTGTGCCTGCAGGCCACAGACCCACATAAGAGCCACACTGAGCAAAGAGGGGTTTGTGAAAGAGAATGCAGGTGGACCCGCACAAAGATAGAAAATAGGGAGGGAGGGGACAGGGTGCTCCCAGGGCCTTGGGGAAGCAGGTGGAGGCTAGAGGGATGGGAAGCTGGTGGGTGCCCAGTGGAACTCGCCCTGCAGAGGTCTCCTGGCATAAAGTGATGGGGACTACCTTGAGGGTGGGGTGGGTTGCCCATGCCTGCTCCTCTGAGGTGAGCAGGAGGGAGGATTCCAGCTGGGTGAGCTGGGCCTTCACCCACCCCCAGGTGCTGTCTAGGGCAGCTGTCTGGAGGGGAACCAGCTCCATCCCTGGCAGGTGGGAGAGGATGAGCTACCGATCACAGCGCATGGTGCTTTTCATTCAAGACTTCCTACCTCCCTCCTCTCCACAATAAGAACATAAGAAAGGTTGGGGTGCCTGGGTGGTGCAGTCAGTTAAGCATCCAACTCTTGGTTTCATCTCCGGTCATGATCTCACATTCGTGAGTTCAAGCTCCACGTCGGGCTCTGCACTTGACAGCTCAGAGCCTGCGAGAGATTCTCTCTTCCTCTCTCTCTGCTCCTCCCCTGCTCTCTCTCCCTGTATCTCAAAATAAATAAATAAATAAACTTAAAGAAAAATCTTAAAAAAAAAAAAAACATAAGAAAGGCATAAGCCCCGTTTTAGAGATGCGAAAGCAGGCCAACCATGTCCAGTGATGTGCCTGAGGTCACAGAGTTAGGCTGGGGTGCAGCCAGGATGCAAACTTGCCTTTGCTGGTCTGGTGGAGGAACTTGGTGCAAACCCCAGAGCAGTGGGTGCCAGGAATGGGGTGCTGGGAGCAAAGCTGGAGAGGGGGGAGTGGGTGATTGAATACCCCCACCCCAAAACCCACCTTCCCAGCCCCTCCTTATTCGGAGCCAGGAAGGAGAGGTTAGTGGCCCTTTAGAGCTGTGACTAGTGGTTCCTGCGACCACACACAGAGGTCATACACACCCTGACCTAACAGGCCTGGCAGGATGCAGCACATTGAGAAAGAAAGCAGATGAATGAATGAATGAATGCGGGAAAGAATGCATGAAAAGCCACGTCTGGAGGTCTGTCTGTGCCCAGGGGTGCTCATGGGTGGACGTGACATCCTTCTCATCTGTCGCAGCTCCTGTGAGTCCCGCCTTGCCAGAAGGCCTCCATTCTGGGTGACAGAGCACAGTGTTGGGAGTGAGGAACCCTAGGCTTGCTTGACTCCTGGATCTGCTGCTTCCTGGTGGTGAGACTTTGAGTAAGTCACTTCACCTCGGCTTCCTCCTTTGCACAACAGGCCTATGAACCCGTAGCTCGGGAGATGGTTGTGCATGCCAGCCCACTAAGCTTCATGAGCTGTAAGTCTCTGCATTGGTATTATTTTCATTACAAGAGGAGTCAACAGCCCTGGACAGAGTCCACGGGCGGAGGGGTGGGGAGGAGAGAGGACAGGAAATGGGGAAGGGAGGAAGATAGAGGAGGGAAGGCTGAGTAGGGCTGGGGAGCAGTGCACACCCCGGGCAAGCCTGTGCTAGAAGAAGGGGTGCTCTTGCCTGTCCCGGGCCAGACAGTCCCCCCACGTGCATGTGCGCCGCTGGCTGCACAGCCCGGCTTGGGTCCCCCCGACCCCTCAGGTTGACTTCCTCCAGGAGTATTGCCCTGTGCCAGCTCAGGCTGCAGCATGTTCACAGCCTCACTTAGTCTGCCTGGCTGTCCCATGTCGGTCAGTGACAGTTATCCCAATTTTCTGCCTGTGTAAACTGTGCTTCAGGAAGGTGAAGTGACTTGCCTAAGGCAACACGGCTAAGGAGCAGCAGAGGCGGGATGTGAGCTAAGGACGGGCACCAATCTTCCCTGGCCACTCGAGCACAGCACGAGCACAGAGTGCGGGCCCCCTTCCCTCCAGTCCCCTGGCCCCAGGAGCACATTCCTGAGATCATTCTGCTCTGTGAGGCCTGTCTTGACTTGTCACGGGGTGGGGAGCCTGGCATCCTGGTGGCAGCATATCAGGTCACAGTGACAGTCCCGGCCCCCAGGGATTGGCTCCTGGGGGGGGGGTAGTGCTGTACCCACTGAACCCACTGAACCTGAGCATGGGGTCAGCCAATCAGGGAGCCCCTCAAAGTTCAAAGGGATGCTGGCTACCTGAGGGGCTGAAGGAGGTGGCTTGGTTCTGGGCAGGCCCTGCTGAGAGCAGTTCATGGAGAAAGCTGTGGTTGGGTGGGCCCTGGGGGCCGTGTGGGCCTTTCGTGTCCAAGCCCAGCCCCATGTCTTGGGTTCATCTCCCACAGCCCTCGCAGCCTGGCTGACCAGTGGACAAAGTCTCCCCAGTTCCCCCAAATGCCTTCTGGAACTCTTTGCCCTCAAGGGTTTCAGGCTTCCACTTCTGGGTACAAACAGGCCAGCTGCCCACCAGACACAAGGAAACATGGAGGCTTCCCCTTAACTGAACAGGGCCACTGCAGGCCTTTGTCCCTATTAGGATTTTCCTGGTGTGTTTACTACTGGCTGTTGCCTCAGAATTGGGATAGGAATGAGGCCAGAGCTGGGACTGGGAGCCAGATGGGGGTGAAGATGGGCTGGGATGGGGGCAGAATCTTAGGCTGAGAGCCAGAATCTTAAAAGCAGGAGATTTTACTGGCAATCAGCCTCTGCAGGGTGTGTGCCTCTCCTGCTGCTGGAGGCGAGTTTCATGACTGACCACAGCGGGCCATCAGCCCCAGGTTGCCTCGATCTGCAGGCCTCCTCTTGTGGTGGGGCTGACTTCCTGTCTGTCTGGGTCCCCTGTGCCTTTCACACTCGTTACTCAGGCCCAGTGTGCACTCCTTCCCCCAAGGCTGAGCGATGGGACGCCCACTCCTAGGGCCACTGCTGTTCTGAGTCTGGGAGAGGGAGATGAGATGTGGTTTCCCTGGCCGCTCACTCCTACACCGTGGCCTGGGTGCCAATGCCACCTGCATCCTACCCCCATAGCACTATTGCCCATCCCACACCCTGCCTCTCGAATCCTCTCTAGACCCTGGGGGTTGTTACTCTCATTGTCCCTATGTTAGAGATGGAGGAACTGAGCTTAGTCAGGGGACATCTCTGCCTGCCTCTGCCCCCGGAGCCACTCCATTGTGCTGTGACCCCACACAGGCTGACAGCACCTCACGACTTACCACCTACTTTTGTCTCTTGCAGGAGGCCTTCTCTGACCCCACCAGCTACAGGCCATCCTACCCTCAGCCCCCTGATATTACCCCAACTGGTTTTGCCTTCTTCCCTAGGGGACCTTGGGGACTTGGCTATCCTCCTACCCTTCCCCACTGCCCTGCCCATATCCTGATATCCTAACCAGCCAAGGGTTCCTGAGTAAGCAGAGCTGGTGAGGAGGTTTGTGTGGGTGCAGTGCACGGCCCTGGGGATTGCTGTGAGAAGCTGTGTCCTGCCTGAGGCTCCATTACTTCTCAGCTGCCCTACTCCAATCTCAGAGGGATTCTTCAGTTGGGTCCACTGCCCTATGCTGGGAAACCCATACTAGCAAGTGCTAGGGGGCATGTGTGAATGCAGGGAGGCCTGCTAGGACTTGCCATAGCCCTGGGCCCCTGAGGTCATGGAGACCTCCTGAAACCCCTTCCCAGGAGAGCTATTCAAAGGTAGACAGGCCTGATGAGGTGCTAATTACTGAGCTAATTGGAGCCTGTGTGAGCTACAGATGGCCTAGTTGACAGGACTTGAGGCCTGCAGGAGGGGAAGGGGCTGCCAGCAGAGGGTGAGGAGAGAGGCCCAGGTCCAGAGGGCCGTGTTTGTTCAGAATTGTTGACTCACTAGCGCTGACCAGCTGCTTTGAAATGCAGCCCGGTCGCCTCTATACCTTGGCCCTGGCTTTCCCTCCACGAAAGGACTTGTCTTCTGAGGCCCTATTTGTTGGAAGGGTCCACTGAGCACTTTGCAGGGGCAGACTGCTCTGCTCTGAGGACCCCTCAAGGAGAAAGGAGCCCCCCCACCCCTCCTAGGGCCTCCAGGCTTGCTGCAGCCCAGGCAGACACCGGGCTGGGTGCTGTTGGAGGCTGCCTGTGAAAACAGAAGTGACATCATTGAACTGGGTCATCTTTGAGGGGTCTGGTCTCACCCATGGCAGGCCCTGACTCTTTCTGGAACTTGGCCTGGGCCCTGTCCCGAGAACAGGCCTGTGTGGCTTCCTGAGGGGGCCGGAGAGCCGGAGGAGATGAACTCGTGCCCCGTGACCACAGAGACCTCCCAGATTGGGGATGAGACTGGCCCCAGACAGAGCGCAGGGGAGTCAGTAAGACCACTTGGCTGCAACCAGAAAGGCAACAAGTAGCACCCGCCTCCCTCGCCCAGATCTCAAATTCCCTGCTTCACAGCCCACCTGCAGAGTGCAGGCGTTCTCAGCACCCTGGAGCTAGGGGGCACTCTGGCCTCAGCAGGGCAGTGTGTGGCTGTGACTCACGTTGGCCTAGGTATCTCAGCAGACCACAGCTCTGGCCTTGGCTCCCCATGGCTCCTGTCCACATTCTGCATTCTCTCTGGTCTCCAGGCCTTTATTGGGGCTGTTCACCCCACCAAGCACCCCCTCTCTTCTCCTCGCTGCCTAGTGAGGTCCTCCCCACCCCGCAGGCTCTGGCTCCCTCTGCATCCCAACTGCTGTGTGACCTCCTGCTTGACCCGCACCCACGGCCCCTGCTCCTCCACATCCCTCCCCAGGCCCAGGACCCACACTCAGGTAATCAGGAGAGACAGCTAGGAGGCCAATGCCCCAGAACTAAACAAGAAGATGGGTACGAAAGGCCTTTGGTATAATATTGGTTTAATAACATGATAATAATTGCTCCGATTTTATGAGTCCCTACTTCTGGGCCAGGCATTGTGCTTGGAACTTTCTGTACATACTTTCTCACAGCAACCCCTAGGAGCTCTCTTATTATCTCCACTTTCCAGTGAGGAAATGGAGGCTCAGAGAGGCCATGCAACTTACCCAAAGTCATACAGCAACTTAGTGATAGTCTGGCAACTCCCGTCATTCCCCTCACAACGAGAGGGGGCTTGTTGTTGTTGTTGTTGTTGTTATTATTATTATTTTTGCCAACCTGTTTCCTTCCCTCTTTCCCCTCCCTCCCTGCCTGTTATCCTCTATCTGGTGAGTTTGCATCATTACTAGAGCCTGTGGGTCCAATTAGGGGACCTCCCCAAGGGAGCTGACTGAGGCAATCCCTGCCCCGAGGGGGCCTCCCTGAGCCAAAGTTTTAATTAGCCGTCACTGCTCTTCCTGAAACTCTGACCTGCCCACGGCTACACCAGCCCAGCCTGGCGTTGTGGAAAGAGGCGGGACTGGCATCTAACCCAGCGGCCGGGTGAAGCCACGCCAGCATGGCAAGGAGGTGTGCCTGGGCCCCTGTCCCACACAGCTCTCCAGGTCTACCTCAGCATTACCTCATTTAATCCATTAAATGGATTAATAAAATAAACGGATTAAGTGACTTAATCCATTAAATGGATTAAATAAATTAAATGCATTAATATTTGTAAAGCCCTTAAACCAGTGCCCTGCTACATAGTAAAGGGCTATATGAGTATTACATTGAAAAAACGAGGCAGGAGGGACAGGGGGAGCAAGGGGCAGGGTGAGGGCACAAGGCTATTCTTGGACTTGAGGATGGCACGTCCCTGGGTCACCTGGCAATGCTGGGTGGCCGGTGTGTGGGCTGTCAGCATCTGTAATGCTTGTCCCCCGTAACATGGGAGGCTTGGGGTTCAGAGGAAGGGAATGAACAGGTATGGAGAGGAGGCTACGTGACAGGCGCTGCTTTGAGCATTTTACATACTGCACGCTGCCTTATAAGACAGGGGTTAGCATCCCGTTCTACAGACGAGGCAACCTAGGCTCAGACAAGGAATTAACATGCCCAGGGCCACACAACCATTAAGAGGCAGGGCAGGGTTTATGAGGAACCTGGGTGGCTCTGTCGATTAAGCATCCAACTTCGGCTCGGGTCATGATCTCGCGGTTGGTGGGGTTGAGCCCCATGTCGGGCTCTCAAATATAAGTGAACATTAAAAAAAAAATTTTAATAAAAAAAAAGGCAGGGCAGGATTTAAACTCAGGTCTAAGCCCTGTACACTGGGAAATCTGACTCCTCTTGTCCCCCACCTCAGGCCACAGGGTGGTGGTCAATAGGCCCAACACGGCTATACAGCCAGTCCCTCTCTGCTCCCACTCAGCCTCCCCTCAAGCTCCCAGAAACTCTGAGTATGAGTGTTTGTGTGGAGGACCATGGAGGGCCTCGGAGAGACCTTTCCTGGGGCTGGGCTGTGAGTCTAGGCTGAGACAATGACAGGAGTTCTGAGGCTGCAGAGCTGAGGCCCCACCCCCACCCCTCCCAGGAGCAAGAGGCCTCCTGACCGTGACCCTGGCCTGGCTGCACGCCTCCCCCTCAGCAGCAGCGGCTGTGCCAGCCTCAGCCAGAGCCAGCCCTCCCGACGCGGTTGCCTGGTAACCAGCCCTAAGTGACGGAAACCCCAGCAGGCCACTAACGAGGGGGCAGCACCAACCACCTGGCCCAGACCCCACTGCCCCAGCGGCTAAAGCTAAGGGAAGGTTTCGATGGACAGTCCCCCGGCCCGGCCTGCCCACGGTAGGAGGGGATGTGCTCTAGCACTGGGGGAGGGGGCCTGGGCAGGGCCAGGAGGAGCTGTGTTGGCAGCCCCCCAAGACCTTTGAACTGGGGAGCTGCGGGAAGGTAATTCCCTACGGAGGCCGAAGCGAGACAGACACTGGGCAGGAGTCAGGGCTGTGGGTACAGCCCGCCCAGGCCCAAACCACCATCCTGGAAACAGCTGTGCTGCTCTGCCCAGGGCACAGAGGTGGGGGAGGGGATCCCCAGAGAGAGGCCCTGGATGGGGAAAGGAAAGGAGGTGATTAGGGAGGCTGGCAGAAGTCCAGGCTCCGGGTAGGTTGCAGCCTCCTGCAACACTGAGGGGGAAATGCATCAGCCTCTCTCCTTTTCACTGGTCCTCCCCCTCCTCTTCTCACACCCCCAGCTCCAGGCTAGGGGCCTCCAAGGAGGGGGCTGCAGGCAGCCCAAAGCTCAGGTGGAGCTCAGCCAGGTGTTTTTCCATCCTGGGTCTGGGGATGGAGAGGGAGGCGGGGGGGGGGGGGGGGGGGAGGCCGCGTCAAAACAAGAAGGAAGCTGGTGTACAGACTGGACAGGCTTTCAGGAGACCTAGGTTCAAGGCCCGCCCACCCCAGACCCTGGGCATGTGGCTGCCCCTCTCTGGGCCTCAGTGTTTCCTTGTTGAAGTGGGCTTGGCAGCAGGCTGTTGCTGGTCTGAGGTTTGGTGTCATGGGTCCCGGGAGGCTGAGAGGGGAAGTACAGGGGCTTTAGGGGAGCTTTCGGCTGTAGGGGCTCCCTTCAGGCCCTCACCTCTGGGCCCAAGGAAGTTTTTCTGCTTTTCTTCCCTTTCAGATGAGCAGAGCCCTGCTTTACCATTAGACCTCCACTCCCTAACCATGGCCAGACTCCACCCGCTGCTGGGCACTAGAGTATCAGCATTCAGGCAGACCCAGGCCCTGCCCTGGAAGAGATCCCTGCCCAGTCTAGCAGGGAAGCCAGGCTAATAACCAGGCCGTGGTAGCATAGGGAACTGAGGCTAGGCTAGGGCGGAGTGGAGTTTGCAATGCTGTGAGGCTTCAGAAGAAGCCCAGCCTAGAGTTCTGGAAGGCTTCCCATAGGAGAGGGCCTGAGCTGTCCTGAAGACCAGCGGGAATTAGCAAAGAAAGAGCTGGACAAGCAGCAGAGGCCAGTGCTCTCAGCCCAGGAGAGCATATTCTAAAGCATAGAGGTATGCCCCAGCGAGGCCCTGAGGCTGGCTCTGGGGGCTCTAGTGGTAGGCTGGTTGGAGGGGGCCAGTTAGGAGGCAGGCAGAAGCCAGAGTGAGAAACTGGATCCTGAGGGTACTGGGGAGCCATGGGAAGCTCCAAGCTGGGGGTGACGGGGTCAGATGTGGGCATTAGAAAGACCTCTCTAGAGGTAGGAAGGTAATGTTTCCCACTGCTTACAAAACCAAGCCAGACCCCCTCGTCCCCCCGCCCCCCCCGCCCCGCCCCCGTGGCTGGGCTCTGGCACAACCAGAATGGGGGACCCTACACAGTACCCTATTCTTCAGGCCTCTCTTGGGCAGCCCATCCCTACACAAACACACGTCACACTGAAATGCCACAGTCTGTTTCACATCTGTCTCTCTCAGTGCACTGGGAAACAGCACTGGAAGGAAGGATGGGAAGGATGGTTAATCCACCCTGGCTGTTAATTAATCAAAGTGCTCCCCCCTCCCCTGCAGTAAGGTCCCAAAATTACTGTGCGGGGGCTTTTTCTGTGTAGCCAGTAGGCTGGCAGGCACAGTCCTCCAGAGGGGCCCAGTGAAAGCCCATCTCCCTTTCCTGGTCTTTGGGATTCCCCTCTGAGAGACTCTGATTTCCTCGGGAGGTGGAGTGGGGCTCCTCTGGAATTTGGGGGCTTCCCACTCCCTGCTCACCTGGTAGGACAGCAGGTTACTGCCTCCCCAGCGGAAGGAAGCTCTGGCTTGCCAGCATACCCATGGGAGGCGCTGAGCTCACTCTGATGAGATGCGTTGACCCTGCCCCTCACGCCAGGTCCTATCCAACCCAGACTCCCTAAGATGGTGTGAGTCCACACTGATGGCTGCTGGGTCAGCGCAGCCCTCAGGCTTTGTGTGGGTGGGTGGCAGAGAGTTCCTGACCACCAACTGTACCTGAGCCTTTGCTCAGAATGGTTTGGGGTCACAGTTCTTCGTGGGGAGTCCCAGCTCCTCCATTTCTTGGCTCTGTGGGCAAGCCACTTCCCCCTCCTCCTCTAGAGCTACCACTGGTTAAGGTCTTACCATAAAGCAAGCTGTGAACTCATTGGATTTGCATGAGCCCTGTGACATGTTCTCATTATACCCATTTGATGAGCAAACTGAGAGGTTAAGGGGCTGCCTTAAGGTCACACAGCTCGGTAAGTCAAACCCGTTTGCCTGTTTTTCAGACCCCGGCTTCATATGGTTGTTGTAAGAATTAAATGAGATGCGTATTAAGTGACCAGCACAGGGCCATGTGTCAAGTAGGAGCGCCTTGTCTAGCCCACCCACCAACACTGAAATATTCCTCTGCTAAGTGGGAGTAGGAAAGGGATGAGGAAGCAGAAAGGGCAGACAGTGCTGCAGCAGCAGTCCAAGGGCCTTCCTGGAGGAGGCAATGTGTATAGTTGGGTCTGAAAGGATTGGAGAGAGCACTGCTGTGTGTCTCAGGGAAAGATGCCATACTTCTCTGTTTCTCTGCCTGTAGAGTGGCTGCGGGCGCCACATCTCCCTCCTCTGGGGTGAGAAGAAGCTCCTCGGAGGAAGGAAAGAGATTTGTAAATAGCAAATGTGGCCTCATTAGAGGGAACAACATTATTAATAACTGTAGGTACAGCTGAGGTTCGGGGAGGTGACCTTTTACCTCACCTTCCCAGAGAGCCAAGGGGGAGTAATCAGGGGTGGGGTACAGGAGGAGTGTGTGCCTGTAGAGCCTGTGCAGACCTGGTGGGGGGAGGGGGGGAAGCTGGGGGAGTGTGAAACCTCCCTTCCAGACTTTTCTATGCTACTTTTCTTTGTTTACCCCACCCGAGAAGCCCACAGAAAGACAGGCTGCTCCCTTCTCTGCTTTTGTTAACACTGTCGCTTCCAGCCACAACACCATTTCTCCTCTCCACGACCACAGCCTAATAAACACGTGGAGGCTCCCAAGGCAGTCACCTTGTGTTGATTACCTTCCTTCATCCATGAGACACCTGATAGCGGCTTTTCTTCACAGTCTGCACATACATGACCCCTGGGGTAGAGAAGAAAAGGACAAGGTTGGGGCCTTCAGGAGTTCACAGCTGATACCCTATAGAGCTTTTTACCATTTATAGGCAATTTCCCACACTGATTTTGTGCAACACTCACCTCAGTCTGTGAGGCAGATCTCAAGGTTCCCATTTTGCTGATGAGGAAATTGAGGCTCAGAAAGTAACAACAAAGTGGCTCCCAAGTTCTCTACCGTGTCCTTGCTTTTGTAGTACAAGGTATTTAAGTGATGCTGAAAAGGAAGGGGCGAGATACTGATTAAGGGGGCTGCTGTCTTTGTGGATTAAGGCAAGACTCAGTGGGGCTGCAGAATCTTAACTGGCCCCTAGGGTCTCACCAGGCTCATCCCGGCCTGGGTGGGTCCCACTCGGGCTCAGAGAGATTGCAGAGAACATCGGGTGAACTGAGCACACAACCTGAGAGTCCTAGCTCCTAAGAACTGAACCTCCTCCCACCCCTTAGCCGCAGGGCAGAGGTGAGAGAACCGGGTGTTAGGCTAAAGACGGGGAGGGGAGTGCAGAGGTGGTGAGGAGCAAGAGTGGGGACGAACAGCCTGTTAACGGGGGCCTGGCCAATACCCCCAGTTGTCACACACAGGTGCACCTTCCTGATGCCAAGGTGCAGGAGCCAGGAGATCTGAGTTTTTATCCCAACCTGCTGTGGACCCTCAGGAGAGCCCCAAACCTCTCTGAGTGTCTGCTCCCCAGTTCTCTCCAAACTCTATTTCTAAGGACCCTCCAGCTCTCAACGAAGTGATACTCTCTCCCCCTCCCTGCCACCCAGGTGACCTCCACTTCCTCTTCCCTTTCTACCTCTAGTGTCCAGCCCCTCCTCCTCAGCTCCAGCTGCTTCCTGACTCTTGGAACCTATGGCCTCAGGCCTGCTTTGCCCTCTGACTCAGGCAGCCCTGACCTTTGGGATCCAAGCAGGTGGCCTGGGTGGTTTTGCCCCATGAACTTGCTCTGACCTTTGGCATGTCCACCTGCCTCCCCACTCCTCCACTGCACACACCTGTCCCCAGTCCTTGGACAGCCCAGGAACTGTGAGGGACCAGGTTTCTTTCGAAAAGGTAGCAGCACTGAGAGGCTTCACATCCAAAATCAGATGGTTCAGAGAGTCAGGGCAAATGGAGACAGCCGGTGGGCCTCTCCAGCCCCTCTCTCAGCAACATATCATTCCTGTCTGGGAATGCTCCACCCCATCCCACCTCGCAGGCTTCACGTGCTCAGACCTGTCTTACTGAGGGAGGTTTGCCAAAAAGGTTCAGAGGTGCCCACCGAGGCCACTTCGTAACCCCCAGCACCCTCACTCCTGGCTCATTACGGTGATGGGGAAATCACCTCTTCCTCAGATACATGTGGTGCCCTAACAGGGACTGACATATGTTGGTCTGGAATTTGCTCTCACTGGCTGCACTAAGATTGAGGGACAGACGAAGGAACCCTTCTCCAGCTCTCTAACGCAACTAGTTAGTACTGGCCAAGGGAACCGGAGCACCTACTGTGTGCCAGATATCTTAATACAACCTCTTCTAAGCCTTTACAGCACCGCCACTATGATATAATTGGTTTTATTAAAATAAGGAAACTGACGCCCAAAGAGGTCAAGTGGCATGCACGAGGCCACGTAGCTAGAAAGTGGCAATGAATGAATGATCTCACGGAGTGACTGCATGAAGGTGTGTGCTGGGCGCGCTGGGCAGCGGTTCGCGGAGTGCGGTGGATACAGACGGTGCACGGCACGCGAGGCCGGGGCCGGGTACGGCTGGCCGCCGGAGGCCCTCCGCAACCCGGGCCCAGGGGAACGTGGGCTCCCAGAGGCGCTGCCGGGCTCAGCCTCCACCACGCGGGCCGCCCCGCCCCCGCTCCGCCCCCAGCCCGCCCCGCCCGGGACCGCAGACGGCGCCCAGCGGCGGCGCGAACGGCCGCGAGGAGGGTGGCTCCGAGCTCGGTGCTCACCGCGACTTCCCGCTCAGGGCCTGGCCCGACAAGGACCCGCGGCCTCCGCGGCGCTGGACGATGCGGTCGCGGCCCCGGGCAGCAGCGGCGGGAAGCCTGGCGCCCTGCAGGTACGAGCTCGCCCGCTCCGGCGCGGAAAGTTGGGCCGAGTTTGCGGGCGGCGCGTGGGGAAGGGGCGGGTGGCGCTGCCCTAGGGCGCCCCTACCGGCCGGCCGGCGCATGGAGCGCCCCAGGCCTGGGCAGAGGTGCGGCGGCTCCGGGCTGCGGCGGGCCCGGGGCTGGCGGGCTGAAGGGCAGGGGGCGGGCGGCTGCTCCGACTTTCCCCGAACTTCGAGGCTCCCGGGGCCCGGGAGCGCCCCGCAGCTCTGGCAGGGCTCTGGCGCCAGATCCGGCAAGGGGCCGGTGAGGAGCAGCTCCGGCAGGAGCCCTCGGGCCTCCCTCGGGGCCCCGCTCACGTGGACTGCCGGGGCGGAGATGAGGGGGCGGCGGGGGGCTGGGCCTGGGGGGCGGCGGGCGCGGAGGCGCCGCAGGGCCCTGGACGCGCCCTGCTGGGACGGGACGGCCCTGCGGTTTCCTCGCTACGGCTTGACTCACCCTCTGGCCGCAGCCCAGGCTGGCGGGATCGCCCCGAGGCGGTGGCTGCCCGAACTCCGCGGCCAGGCCGCCCCCTGCGCCTGACCTCCCGCCAGTCTTTGGGTGTAGGTCCCTGGGCATGGGTGCACGGGCCTTCTTGGGGTGCACACGTGTGCCGGGCCCCAGCGAGGGGAGAACGCAGTTCTGAAGGGGCGTGTGTGCAGATGTGGGCCGTGCACGTACTTACAAGCACGGGTTTGCATGCGTGGCTGCGGCCTGTGGAACAGCCTGCTGGGGTGCACGTGCGCCCCAGCGCCAACGGGCAGAGCATGGGGACACGCGGAAGCCGCGGGGTCAGGCGCGGCGGCAGCCCCAAAGCCAGGTTGGCCGAGGGCCCCTGGCACCACGGTTATGGGCGGGGCAGGTAGAAGAAAGGTGGTGGAGGCTGATCCTGCGACCCTTCCCCCTCCCCTGGAGCCTGGGCCGCCCCAGGTTCATTTGTTCACGTCAGCAGGGCCCAGAGTCTCAGCTGGGGGAGGTGTGAGAACCCCGGGAAGGGCCTGGTTCAGCCCTCTAGGGGAGGCCAGACGCTGGTCATAGCCAGGCAGGATCGCTGTCTTATTCCTGGTCTTTCCCACCGTCCACGGGCCTTCCGGAGAGCAGCTAGGAGATGGAAGAGGGAATTGCGCTCCAGATTCTGTTTGCTTCCCCTGATGCTTGGTCGGGGGGGGGGGGGGGGGGGGGGAGTCCTTTTCCTTGTCCCTGCCCTAGGCCCTGGCCGAGGTTGATCCTCCCAGCCCAACTCTAACCTCAGTCAGCAGACAGCTTGGTGGCCCAAAAGATGATGTGACCCTGCTCCTTGTGGTCCTGCCCTTCTCTAAACAATCGCTTGCCTCCTCAGTATGTGTGTGTGTGTGTGTGTGTGTGTCAGGGAAGAAGGCACCTACATTTTGGCTACTGTCTTGAGTGGGGAGGGGCCTTCTACTGGCAGGAGGTCAGGTCAGCCCCATACCCTTCATAGTCCTCCACTGACTCCCCAGAACCCTCATCTCTCCCCTAAAGACTCCCGAGGGTCCCCGGGGGGCTTTGCCTCTATTGGCTGAGTCCCAGGGTAGAGGGGAGGCTGTCTCAGGAAATCTCCAGGGCAAAGGGCACGCAATGGGCAGAGCCCAGGAGAGAAGGACTCCTGGGATTGGGGTGGGTGTGCAGCAGGCCCCAAGGGGCATGTGGGGGTGGTGAGACCAGAGCCAGCACTTAATTAATCCAGAGCTATCCTTGGGCGGGGAACGGAGCCTTAACACCCCCAACACGGTACAACTCCTTGTAAGGCTGCCGTGCAGCTGGTTGGGGTTTTCTCTCTGGGATGCAGATCTCTGTTATAGGGCGTTGCTCTCAGTACCGTTGCCCTGACGCCCCTTCCTGTCTCCTAGGCTGGCCTGAGGTGTTGGGATTCTGGCCAGGAGATGAGCCAACTTTGTGAGAGTCCTGCCCGGCTTCCTTGGTGCAATTAAGCTAGGATAGGAGTGAGCATTGGCCCTCACACTACCCTTGGCTTTTCTTGCCCCCAAAATGTGCTGGTCTCACTCTGGGCCTGTGGCTGTCATTGGCCACTAGCCAGAAGGGAGGAGAGGGCTGGGAGAGAGGGCTGGCTTGGCTTGTTAGTGATAGAAACCTGTGGCACCTGAACCATGGCCTAATCATAACAAGAGTGAGCTGATTCATCCTTTCTAAGCCACCTGAGTGTTTCGGAGACCAGGGTACTAGGAGAGGTAGAGGCAGGACAATGTGGCCTCAGAAGACTGACCTTAGATGACCCTTCACGGATCACTGCGTACCTGCTGCCTTGATGCTTGACCTCTCTGGGCCCGGCTCCCAATCCTTGCTTGGCCTTGCTTCAGGACTTTAGTCTTGTTCTGGCATTCAGTTTTTCTATCGGTACAGTGGGGGTAGTTGCCAGCTAGCACTCTGTGGCCCCTGGGGACTCCTTCCCTGGACAGTCACACCCTCCCACCTCCCTACCTGCTTGTCCCTGGTGCTGTGCTGCCCTCATGTGCCTTGGAATACCCAACTGCAGCTTAGGGGCTGGGATGCACACAAGGCTGTCCTTCTGGACACTTTTGGGACCTTCCTGCTGGTGTCACAGCACCATCTACTGGACAGCCTTGGCTCTCCAGCTGGGGGCAGGGCCTGTACAAAGCTGTGCACCCCACTGCCTCTCCTGGGGGAATAGCCCTACCCTGTGAAACCAGGCCCAGTGTCTGTGTCACTCTGGGCTGAGGGACTCCTTTATCAGTGACGTTGGGATGAATGCGTTTCATCCCAATATGGGGAACGGGGGTAGCCAAGTGAGCTGATCCTCAGACTGTGCTCTGTAAAGTCTGAAACCCCAAGAAAGGGGTCTTGGGAGTCATGTGGAGAGAAGCTGAACAGAAGGAGGCTCCTGGGATGGGGGTGGGGAGTATACATTGGAAATCTCTGTGTTGTATGACTCATGCGTTCATTCATTCATAGTCTTTATCGAGCATCTACTAAGTGCCAAGTTCTTAGGTGTGGCAACAAGCCAGTGAGAGCAGCAGTCCTCCGTTGCTTGTTTGGAACCCGTTATGACAGCCCCTCCCTTTCTCTCTTTCTCTTTCTCTCCCCCAGGTCAGCAGTTGAGTAGCTGGGGCCTCTGAGGGCTTGAAGCCTTCACAGTGATGGCGGAGAAGCGGCCACTGGGGACCCTGGGGCCTGTGGTATATGGCAAGCTCCCTCGCCTAGAGGCAGACTCCGGACCCGGGCACAGCCTGCCCCCCTCTGCTGGTAACCAGGACCCCTGCAGCTACAAGGGTGCCTACTTTTCCTGCCCTATGGGGGGTGCTCCCAAGGCAGGGTCTGAGCGGTTGGCATCCTGGACCCCATACCCACCCTTGTACCCTACCAGCGTGGCAGGACCCCCTCTTCGGACAGACAACCTATTGACCAGCTGCCTACTCTACCGCCCGCCAGCAGAAAGCTCTGAGAAGGTGCAGGATTCTGGCCCCGTTGAGCTCCTGCCCTTCGGTCCCCAGTCTCATTCCTACCCAGGCCCACCGTTGGCGGCCCCCAAACCTGTCTACCGCAGCCCTCTGTGTTACGGGCTCTCGACTTGCCTGGGTGAAGGGGCGGTGAAGAGGCCACTGGATGTTGATTGGACAATGGTGACTGGACCCCTGTTACCCCCGGCTGACCCGCCTTGTTCACTGACCCCAACTCCTGGCAAGAGCCAGTCTCTGGATGGCACCTTCTTGCGTGGGGTGCCGGCTGGGGGATCCGGCAAAAACTCCGTGGGCTTCTCCCCGTGTCAGGCATTCCTGGAGAAGTATCGGACCATCCACAGCACAGGCTTCCTAGCCTCCAAGTATGCGGGTCCTTACTCTGGGGACCCCAAGCAGGCATTGTCTGAGGGACCCCCAAGTCCTTGGACCCAGCTGGCCCAACCCTTGGGGCCAGCCTGCCAGGATACGGTGCCCACCCACTACCCGCTCCCTCACCCTCACCCTCCACAGGCCCTGCCTTGCCCACCAGCCTGTCGCCACCCAGACAAGCAGGGCAGCTACAGCTCAGTGCTCCCACTGCAGCCTCTGGGAGCCCACAAAGGGACTGGGTACCCAGCTGGTGGGCTGAGCAGCCCCTACCTGAGGCAGCAGGCAGCCCAGACACCCTATATGCCCCCAGTGGGCCTGGACACTTTTTCCTACCCCTCTGCCCCGCTCCCAGCACCTTCACCAGGCCTCAAGCTGGAGCCGCCTCTTGCTCCCCGGTGCCCGCTGGACTTTGCTCCCCAGACACTGGGCTTTCCTTATGCCCGGGATGACCTCTCTCTCTATGGGGCATCCCCAGGGCTCGGAGGGACGCCACCTTCCCAAAACAGTGTGCAGGCTGTGCCACAGCCCGGTGCCTTCCAGCGAGGATGCCAGCCTCTCCCTGCCAGCCAGCCATGCCCAGAGCCCGGAAGGCCTGCAGAGAAGCCGGTGCGGGAAGCAGAGGAGAAGATGTGGCTGCCCAGCTGCAGGAAAGAGCAGCTCCAGCCCCAGCTTGATGAACACCCTGGAGCGCCTATTGTCATCGAAGATAGTCCGGACCCTCGCACCCCGCCGGCACTCCCAGCCTGTGCCCGGGAGCGCCAGTCTCTTCCACAGAATCAGGGTACGCTGCCACCCAGCTCTCCACCCATGCCTGTTATTGACAATGTCTTCAGCCTGGCCCCCTACCGTGACTATCTGGATGTGCAGGCACCTGAGGACGCGGCCGAGCCTGACTCAGCCCCTGCCCCCAGGGAGAGCCCTGCCAAAGGCTGTGGGGAGCCCCTGCCTGCCCGGGAGACCCTTTCGAAGGCACGATGCTCGCTTCGAGAGGAGGTGGCACTGGACTTAAGTGTGAAGAAGCCCATGGCAGAGGCTCCAGTCAGGGTTCCTAGTCCTGCAGCGCATGCCAAGCCCCCGGCCCTGGATGCCCCCGGTGTGGGAAACACGGTCTCGGATCTGCCTGACCTGGAAAAGGTAGTCCCAGAGGCACCCGGGGTGCCAGCGACTACAGAGGCCACCCCTAGGACCAACTTCCATAGCTCCGTGGCCTTCATGTTCCGAAAGTTCAAGATCCTCCGGCCGGCACCCTTGCCTGCAGCCGTGGTCCCATCTGCGCCTACCCCGGCCCCTGCGTCTGCCCAGCCTGTACCCACGCCCACATCTGTGCCCCTTGGTCTACAGATTCTCAGCCAGCCCTTGCCCGTGGCCTGCTTCAACCTGGCGCTGCCCAGTCCTCCAGCTGTAGCCATGACGTCCCCGACCCCAGCCCCTGCTCCGGCTCCATCGCCGGCCCAGGCCCCGACTCCGGCTTCTACCCCTGCCACGGCGGACTCCCCAGAGCAACACTTTACAGGACTGCATGCGTCCCTGTGCGATGCCATCTCGGGCTCGGTGGCCCATTCCCCGCCCGAGAAGCTGCGCGAGTGGCTCGAGATGGCCGGGCCGTGGGGCCGGGCAGCATGGCAGGACTGCCAGGGCGTGCAGGGGCTGCTGGGCAAGCTGCTGTCACAGCTGCAGAGCTTCGTGTGCACCCAGCAGTGCCCCTTCCCCCACGTGGTGCGGGCCGGTGCCATCTTCGTGCCCATCCACCTGGTGAAGGAGCGGCTCTTCCCACGGTTGCCCCCCGCTTCCGTGGACCATGTGTTGCAGGAGCACCGTGTGGAGCTGCGGCCCACCACGCTGTCAGAGGAGCGGGCGCTGCGCGAGCGGGCCCTGCATGGCTGTACCTCGCGCATGCTCAAGCTGCTGGCGCTGCGCCAGCTGCCCGACATCTACCCTGACCTGCTGGGCCTGCAGTGGCGTGACTGTGTGCGCCGCCAGCTGGGTGAGCATGGGGCAGCCCCAGTAGCCACCGGAGCTGTGTGAGCGAGTGACAGGTGTGTGGGCTGTGTGAATGGTCACGGCTAGGGGCTGAGGGATGCCTGGACCTTGGAAAGGGCAGGGAGGCCCAAGAACTCATGCTGGGGAGGGGGCTGGCCATCCAGGGTAGGCTCTGTGGACCCCCCACTCCCGCACCAGCACCGAGAGCCTTCACAGCCTCCTCTGTAAGCCTCTGAGCATGCCAACCGCTCTGTCCCTATGGAAACTTTCTCAGCCTTCCCCGGTACAGCACCTTCCCAGATTCCCTCCTCCTCCTCCTCTGCTGTGCCTTCTCTGGCTTTGGTGCAGGCTTCTCCTTTGGGTTCTAGGGCTCTGACCAGGCTGTGTTCTCTATCTCACGTCTTTCCCCACTGTGTCTGTGTCGCGCCCGGCTTCCCTTCTGGGCTTGGGCCGCAAAGAACTGAATGCATGTTGGCCTGTTGCACCTGATGTCTGTCTGACCCTTAACTCCTCCCAGACCCACGCTCCTGAGCTTCCCCCTAAGTCCTCTGCCCCCCGCCTTCTCCATCTCAGTGAATGGCACCTCATCCCCGAAAGTGGGCAGGAATCCCCCATCCCCTCCAAAACACTGTTGCCTTTTGAATGTGTAGTGTTTCAGTCCTCCCGTGTATTTATGGGTAGTGCACCCATAAGTCGGAGCAGTGTTTTGTGGTTTGCTTTTCCCCTACTAAATGATGCCTTGTGCATATTGTTCTTCAGCTCGCTCTTTTTGTGTCCTGGAGCATCATGTGCGTTGGTGTGGGTAGCTTGGCCCCGCTCTCGGGAGCTGCTGTGGTGTTTCATGGTGTGTACACTCACTTCTTCGGCCAGGACTTTGGGGATGGTGCCAGGCGGTGTACATCGTGGCCTCTCCTGCATGTGGCATATTGAGGCCTGAGGCCTGTGACCCTCTCGGTAGTCTTTCTTCCCTTGCTGCTCCGCCATCCCTGCCACCAAGCCTGTGTCTGGGCTGTGTCTCCACAGGAACTGTTTCTTGTCCCCTTGCCATGATGGCAACCTTGGCCTGGGCTCTTACCTTGTCCAAGTTTCAGGTCAGGGTGGAGAAGACCCTGAGGCAATGAGGCACAAATGTGGAGCTTGGGGTCTGGGTGACAAGCATTGCTGTCCCCTGAGCACTTAAACAGTTGGGACATTTGCCCTAATGGGTGCAAAGACCGTCTTGTTTCTGTACAATTGGGCTGTTAGGCCTAGAGAGGACAGGGCCGTATTTCCTGGACAGCTTGCTGAGCAATGGGGCCCAGGCACTTCATAGTCCCCTCCTGCTCTGACTGAGCCTGCTGGAATCTGGGGCATAGCGCAGAGTTGACTGGGACCCAGCTTCCTGCCGCTGGCTGGATTTGGCATCCCAGTCCCCACTCCCTCCCTGGGGGAGTCCGATCCTTGGGGGGGTCCACCCTTCTGTGGGTGTCCTTAGTGTTACCCTGACAGCCTCCCTTACTAGTAGGTGTGTTCTTGGTCAGAAGACCCCCCCCCCCCCACTTCTGTCCCCTCTGCTGCTTCCTCCACTCCAAGCTCTGGGGTGGTATGATGGAAAGATGATGGTGCTGATGTATAGCAGGGCCCTCTCTCATACCTCAGTTTCCCTGCCTGTACAGGCCAGTGGTTCCTGGCCTGTTGGCCCCTTTCCTTTTGTTCTTGCACCAGACACTTCTCCTGAGCAGTACCCTCATCAGACAGAGCTCTGGTATCACCAGGGGAGAATCACACCCTTTGGTTTGGTGGTCTGGCCTCCAGCACGTGTGGGGAAGGGTCATGATGTCTGTGACCCTGCTGGGGCCACCCAGGCCCGAGCAGAGCGGAACCACTGGTTTAGGTGGCTGGGAGGCCAGGAGATGGGACCTAAGGGTGTTGAGGTCTGCAGCCTGACTGTGTGTTCATTTTCCAGGTGACTTGGACACTGAGGCTGGATCTGTGCCCTCCTCAGAACCCACCATGGCCAGAGATGAGCCAGAAAGCCCAACCCTGGCCTGGAAGTCACCTGCCCCCAAGGCCAGGAAGCCGGGGAGGAAGCCACCAACCCCTGGCCTGGAGAAAGCAGAGGCAAATGCTGGGGAAGGGTCCCACGGTGCCTCACCTACCCCTGCCACCAGCGCCAGCCCACCTGGCCCCACACTAAGGGCTCGCTTCCGCAACCTGCTGGAAACTGCCTGGCTCAATGGCCTAGCACTGCCCACTTGGGGCCACAAGGCCTCAGGGCCGGATCGGCCCGTGCCCCACCCACAGGTGTTGGGTGGCCAGAGCCATCACCTGTAGCACTGGTTGCTGTTTGGACAGCTGCTCTGTGGGGGTCACTCTGTACCCTTATCTTGTAGGCCAGCGGCCCAGGGCCATCAGTGGATACACCCTTGGAGCTTCTCCAGCTCTTGCTGCCCCCACTGGGCTGGAGACCCCGCTTGTAACTTGAGGGCCTTCGTTAGAAAGAACTACTTCCTGTTTTTTTCCTTAGAGAAAATGTGTGGGCTTTGGAGCTCAACAGACTTGGGCTTGAATCCTGGCTCCTGTGTTCCTTGCTGTGTAACCAGGCAAGTCACTTCCTTCCTTGAGCTCCCAGTTCTCCATTTGTAAGATAGGACAACGCAGCCTACCTCACAGGGTTGTTGTGGGGTGATGCCTGACACACACCCATTAGGGTTTGCTCTCTGCTCCCTCCCCAGGACCGGGGCCTAAATCCCAGCCGGGGCCTGGAGTAGGAGGCTAAGGCAAGCAGAACCTTCTTCTAGAAAGTCTTTGTGTGTCATGAGACTTGGTTATTGTACAGTGTGTATGACTTACACTTTCTAGAGTCATCCCCAGGAAAGCCTGGGGCTATACCCCCTCACTTGGTGTTGGGCCCTGACCCCCCAGCCTGGAGCACTCTGGGGAAGCCTGCTTCTTCCCTCCTGCACTACAGGGGGTGCAGGGATACAGCCTGGGGCTGACATCCTTGTGTGTTTCCCCAAGAAGTTGTGTTTGCTAGAAGTCATGCAGCTGCAGGGACTCAGGGACTAGAAGAGACAGGCTGAATGACAGCTCAGTCCTGGGAGGTCTCTGAAGATATGGACTGGGGCCCCTGGCCCTCCCAAGCTAGAGCCCCATCCGTCATGCCTGCTATGAGTTACCTCCTTGCAGAGTGCTAACCTGAGCCAGAGGCTGGCAGGCTGGGCCCTTGGCCTGGCTAAGGTTTGTCATAAGGCTGTGGGCCCTGGAGGCAGGCCATTAAACATTAAAAGCAATTGGGTTGTTTTTGGACCTGGGGCCTGGCTGTGTGTTTGGCGGGGCGTCCACAGGTTTAATAGGCCATCATCAGGTGCCTAGTCCTTAGCAGTTCTCCCTGTTCCCAGCCCAGAAGGTGCCAAGGCTCTCTGGCACCACTGCGCTGGCTTGCTCTGGCCATGTGGGTCCTTGTCACACCCACTGGGCAGCCACTTCCTTGCTCGGGGAAAGCCCGTCCCCTTGTGGGTCCTGGTGGCTTTTGGTCTATAGCACACCACCCGGTGAGAAATGCTAGTCACCACACACCCCAGCACCAAGGACATGCCCACCAAGGTGTACTTCATCCTTCACATGTGAGCTGGTGTGGGGAGACCCAGCACGCCCTCCAGAGACCCTGCCTCTGCTGGGCTCTTCCTGCAGAGGTTCGTCCTCGGGGCTGCTGTGGTGGTGTCTCACTCCATCTAGACCGGAGGCTGGTCTACTAGGGCTGGTCAGACCTGCCAGTGTCAGTCCTTAGTGTTGGTGAGTCTTTCCTGAGCCCGGCTACAGGATCCCTCCTGGCTCTGCTTTGCGCCAATGGCTGAGCCCAGGCCTGTTTGGTTAGGCTTCTCTCTGACTCGGGTGGCCTCACTAGGCAAGACGCTAGGTGCGTCTCTGGCCTCAGTTAATAAAAGGAAGATGGCACTCAGGTGAGCCTCCAGCTTGAGTGAGGCCCTGCCTCCTGGCTGCCCCACTTGGGGCTCTAACCCAGTACAAAAGGCTGAGGAGCCCGACCCACTAGCTTTGCCACCAGGAGTTAAGCCTTCAAGGTAAGTGACGGGGCAGCTTTGTCTTGGAGCCGGTGTTTTGGAAGGAAGAGAGCAGAGCCATGCCTGCCAAGGGGATTATGAAGAACCCCCCCTTGGTAATCAGGTGCTTCCTGCTCTGCCTTGTTCTCACTAAAGGGGTTGGGGTGAAAGGGCTGGGTCTCCCTAAACCCCCACAGGGGAGATGGAGCAAGGCCCAACCCTCCTGCCTGAATGTGCCTCTTCTGACCCCACAGTCCCCCTCCTAGAGTAGTGTCTCCAGCCCATGGGCTACCCCCTAACCCGGCTCGCTGCCCCTTCAGGCCCAGCCGCAGCTGAGGAAGGCTACAGGGACATCCCAGCCAGTGAGCACCAAGCCCTGCTGCAGGCTGATCTCTGCACTCCAGACCTCTTCCCAGGCAGTTCCTTCAGCCCCCAGCCCAGCCTAGTGCAGCCCTTCCAGGCCCCAAGTCAGGGGAAGGTCCTGCAGACCCCCTCCTATCTCTAGCAAGACAAGCCCCTGGACTGAGGCTGGCAGGGAGGTGGGCTCTTCAGGGACATTGTTGCCTCTATGGGGACCCTGACCGTGGGTGTTCTAGCTGCTGCCCCTCGGAGGTGTCTACATCTGTAGAGTGATCCATCCCATTTAACACTTCCATCCCAAACCCCCTGCCTCTGTCCCAGAGGGACCCAACTCCCAGGCTCTGTGTCTTCTTGAGGCAATGAAAGCCTGGGCTCCTGGGAAGAGGGTGCTGGCTCCCTTGGAAGAACCTTGAGAGGCCCCTCCTATGATTACTATGACTGGCAGGGGGTCCCTTGCTTCTTTCTCCACTAGCCACCAGATCAAATCCTCTGTAGACCTCTTCTCAGATGGGGGTGATGGGGCCAGAGAACGCTCCACTCCTGCCTCTAGTTTAGAGCCTGGGACTCCAAGCTTAGCAACTGCTTCTCAGACCCTATAAACCTCCCAGACCCAAGCATCCTGTCAGAAGAGCCGAAGCTTCAGCTCAGCACAGAAGCTAGGGGCTTCTGTCAGCCTCTGCCCTTCCATTGAAGTGTCCTTGGGTTTGGGCTTGCTTGCATCCACTCTGAGTGGGCAAGAGATCCTGAAGAAAGCCCCTACTCAGAGAGGCTGGGTCCCCTGACAGACTTGGGCCCTGCCTGCCTCCTCTGTCCCTGGTGTGAGAGAGCCAGGGTCGCCCTCTCCAGCCTTCACTGCCACCCCTCCACTTGCCACCTGCTGGCCCTGAGGACACACTAGGTGTTCCCAGCCCTGTCCACTACCAACCTACCACCCTTGGCATCACCAAGTCAGCAGGTGGCAAGGGTGTCCAACTGAAGGACTGGTCCTTGCCACATCTGCCTGGCACTTCCCCAACACTGCCTTGCAACTCAGGGGCATCCTAGGACGCCAGCCTCTGGTAGCCTGGTCCTTTCCAGTTGTCAGCTTGGAGCCACCTTCTGGACCTGTGAATGCTGTTGCATCTGGAGTTAGCTTAGATCCCCCTCCTGGCAGCCTGGTCTCCCAGCTTTCCTCAGGACTGGTGAGGAGGCCTCTCCTGGCTCAGCTGATGCCATGCTCTGTACACCAGACTTGCTTTCCACGTAGTCCCAGCAGGTAGCCCTTTTCCCCTGTGGCCCCTGCCATGTAGACCCTAAACCTCCAGCTGGGCCCACCCTTGCAGAGGAGGTACCCACGGCTTCTGTAACACTTTCGTGCTGGGCTCCATCCCAGGGACCTCTCGGGGGTCTGGTGCCATGGACCCGACACAGTCCAGGCCCCCTTCCTCCTCACACATCAGGAGCTCTGTGTCCACCGAGGCTCCTGACTGCTGCGAGACCCACACAAAGGCCTCAGAACCACAGGCCCCTTTCTGACTGATGGTCCTTCCACAGCCTGGATATTCAAGCCTCTGGGCAGAGGTTTAATGACCCCCAGCACATTCTTAACCAGAGAAGCTACTTGGCACCAGGCCTTGGCTCTCTGGGCTGAGCTGGGTAGTGGGAGTGTCTCTGAGGCCACCTGGGCAGAGGGGCTTAGTCCTAAGCAACCAGCACTCACAACTCCTGCCATGTTCCTGTCAGCTCTCCTACCTTGGCTGCTGGGTTGCTATCCCAATTCAGCCACTGGTCATGGAGAGACCACCTCAGGAACCCACAGCCAGCTGGGAGGGTTTCTGCACCCCTTTATATGGTGCCCACTTGGGTGGGAGGGGCTTTGGGATCTTTTGGGGGGCGTGGGCTACAGGTCCTCTCTTCTCCACCCCAGCTCAGAAGTCTGCCCCAGAGGATGGGACTGCCCCCCTCGCAGAGGTGATCTGAATCAGCCAGTCCCAGCCCTGCCTTCAAGCAGAGCCCGTCCAGGTTTGTTTTTCCAGCTGGCCAGCAGACCCAAAGTCCCAGTGATGTCTGGGTGGCCTATGTCCTATCCCACTGTGTCCCTTGCCCCTGGAGAAGAGTCTGGCTCCAGTTCTGGCCTGGAAATCGGATACCTTTGGGTTGGAGGCCACATCTGGCAGGTTCCAGTACAGCCTGCCATGGCCAGGGCAGGTACCATGTCTGAAGCCCCAGGCTTACCTGCCAAGGCTCCCATGCTCCTCTCCACTTCCATGCACATCATCTATGCACCACTCCTGATGAATCCAGGCTCTCTCTGTGTTCACCAGCTCAGCTGGGAAGTTGCATTGACAGTAAGGAGAATAGTACCATCCGAGTTGTTGACCAAGAAGGGAGAAGCCTGGTTTGGAGATGGGTGGAAGAGGGGCTGTGGCACAATGTCTGCAAGCTCCTCTGCTTAGCTTCCTTTTTCCTTGGCCCTCAAAGAAAGCAGTTTTCTCCATGTCTCCTACCCTGCCCCAAGCACACAACACTGCCCCTGGTCTTTCTTTCCCTAGAATGTCTCCTCCACCTCCCTGTGGGACTGACAGCTTTGTTTTGCCCTGGGATCCTTGTGAGATGTGGTTATCCCTGCTTTCCTCAACAAAGAGGGCCAACTGAGGCAGAGAGGTGGAAGTCCCCCCCACCCCATGGCCCCAGCCCTTCTCTGGGTGGTCATGCCTAGTGGGTGCTAAGCTTAGAGGCCTCTCTGTTACCAGCCTTCTCTTAGCTCAGGCACATGCTGTCCTCACATCCAGCTTCCTAAAAGAGTCTTTCTAGTAAGTCTTCTTGGCTCCATGAGGCTGGATGAGGCTCTAAGCCTGGGCTTAGGGCCCTGCCTTGTCTGCCTCTCAAGCCCCTTCCAGGCTAGGGAGAGACCTGGGCCTCCATTGCTACTGATACCCACTAGCTGTGCCCTGTTCATGTCCCCTCCCTGCAGCGAGAGGTCGGTCTGGGTGCAGAGTCGGGTGGAGGCCTAGGGGTACTTTGTGCCCACTAGCTCATATCCGTGCCCTGTGGTAGCCAACATGTGCCAGCTCATGGGCCTGCCCTCACTCAGCCCCAGTGGTGAATGGAAGGATGCTCACTATCTTCTAGAACATGCCCACCACACCTTTGTGCCTCCTGGATTCCTTGGCAGACCTGTTACCTACCCCTCTGACTGCCCTGAGGCCCAGCTCAAACCTTCCCTGCCCACAAAAACTTTTACCTGAAAGGACATCCCCACCCCTACACCCTCTCACTTCAGAGCTTTTGGTGGGAGTTCATGTTAGGGGTTGGATATTAGGGGGTAACATTTAAGAGTGGAGAGTAGGACCCAGATAGCTGTAATTCCCACAGGGCCAGGCTCTCATCTGCCGTGGCCTCTCCTTCCAGGACAGCTCAATGCCCTGCTTCCTTTGGTCTGGGGCTGGCTGGGAGCTATGGTTACCCTTGCTCAATTTGACTTCCAAGGCGGTACTGACATCCCTGTGAGACAGAGGGGAAGGCTGGCCTAGCAGGGGTACCACAGCCAAACAGGCCTTGGGTCTTGGCACAAGGTGGCCTAACACCCTTCTAGTTTTGTGCCCTGTAGGGTGTACCTGGAGCACCTGGAGCCCAAGAAGCTGCCCATCACCTTGGTGGTCCTGAGATCAACGCTCTGCCCATGATGAAGGCTGAACCTGCTGAGCAACCCAAAAGCAGGTGCTGTCCCTGCACCTTCCACAGCCCTGGTGTTGGGAGGGTGTTGTTCCTAGAGGCTTAGGGGATGGGAGCAGATCACAGATCGAGAGGACAGGGTATCTCCATAAGCTGTCATCTGGGCTCCTGGGTGGGACCTCTGAACCTGACCCTTCCCCTGTGAATCACATGGCTCCAAAAAAAAAAAAAAAAAAAGGAGTTGTCCAAGGTTTACCCCGCAGTGAGGGGCAGAGTGGGACCTTGGCTCTTCCTTACTCAGATACAGCTTTCTCACCCCTCTGCAGCCAACAGAGAAGATGGGTGGGCATATCCAGCGAAGACTTCACCTTCGTTTATATCTGGAAAGGGTAGGAGGGAATAGGGGGCTGGGGCTCTGCCTTCACTGCCACCTCTTCTTCCATTTGAGCACAGATGGCATCTGGGCAGTAGCTTGAGTGGCTTAGACCAGACAAGGCATCCCCCAGGTCCACAACCTGGCCTTGGGCAGAGTGCTTTTTTCTGTGTCTTGATCCAGAAGCCCAGGACTTTGAGTCTGTCTCACTAAAGGTCCTCAGGCCCCCAGACCCTGGGCATTCTCCTCTTCCAGCCCTGGAGGATCCCGGGGCATTGCCACCCCCATGGCTGCCACACCAAGACAGGCTTTGGCCACTGAGGTTTCCCCCTGGAGCCTCAAGCCATTGCCCTGCCGTCTTCCAGCCCCTGGAGGGACACTCAGCCTGTAGCTCCTGGGCCCTGGACCAGACCTGCGGCTACTTCTGTCTTGTATGACTCATCTTGGCAGATTCAACACAGCATTGCCAGATGTGCTAGGCTGGGCTTGGCCCCTTCCCCACTGCAGTGGCATCTATTTGTAGAGGTTCAAGCAGGCTGTATTCTGAGGGTGGGGGTAGGGTCTGACTTAAATGGACAAGATGTCCCAGGACATCTGCTTAAGTTCTTGGCCCCTGTGGCCTCTTTTGGGCATGATGCCTTGTCATGTGTGGGTTCCTGCATATGGCCACAGGAGCCTCCCCTACCACCCTCTCTACCTCAGGCCAGTGTCAGGGCCCCTGTGCTTCCAGGCAGAAGCCCAAGTGCAGAGCCAGGCCTGGTGAATGGTCCCCAGGTGCTGACGGTGCTGACCAACCAGCCACGGGCCTGAGCTCTCTCACTGTGGCTGGTGAGTGACACCCCCTCTTTCCCCACCCTGCTGTTCCTCCAGGGCCAGGTGTGGGCCCACCTGGCCTTTGTCTGCTTCTGGCCTCTCCTTTGCCTACCAGGCTCTCAGCTGAATGCAACAGTCTTGCCTATTCCCTTGACTGTCCTCAATAGGAAACTTATAGAGCTACTCAGACATTATGTCTGTTGTCTGCCAGGCCCTTACAAGAGACATGGCCACTCTGGTAGGCCTAGGGCCAGCTTGAGGTACCCAGAGGTCATGCTCTCCTTCTGGGACCTAGCTCCAGTGGCTCCCAGAGACCCTTCCCCATCTGAGCAATGGCCTAGTGGGCAGCTACCACTTCTCCCATGCAGGGCACCTTGCAGGAGCAGGAGACAGGGGAGGAAGGTCAGGCAAGAGCTCTGTCCCTGCCTCCACCACTTAAGGTTCATTGGAGGTGAGGTGTCCATTCCTGCCTGCCTCCCGGCTCTCTGAGCTACAGGTTTCATCTTGAGGTTCCCGGTGAGTGTCAGGGGTGGGAGGGAGGTGAGCCTCAGCACTCCTCCCTGATCTTCAGGGCCTGGGCAACCACTGGCCCAAGAGAGCCTTGGTCAGCTGGTTTCCCCACTGCCATCTCCCAATACCTGGGGCTGCATGCTCTGTCCTCTGGGTGGGCAGAAGGAAGAAGCAGTATTCCTACCTTCCACGTTCAGGTCCTAGTAAAGCCCCTGCCATGGGGATGTGGTGGTCAAGAATGCAGGCTCTGGAGTCATTCACACAGCTGGGGTTTGAGCCCAGCCCTGTTACTTTGTGACTTTAATTTTTATTTTTTTAACGTTTATTCATTTTTTGATAGAGACAGAGCGTGAGTGGAGGAGGGACAGAGAGAGAGGGAGACACAGAATCTGAAGCAGGCTCCAGGCTCTGAGCTGTCAGCACAGAGCCCGACGCGGGGCTCGAACTCACGGACCGTGAGATCATGACCTGAGCTGAAGTTGGACGCCTTAACCGACTGAGCCACCCAGGCGCCCCACACTTTGTGACTTTAGACAAGTCACTTAACTCGTAAGCCTCCCTTTCTTCAGATGTTATATGGGGACAATAGCACCTGTTTCACAGGTACTTGATGAGCACCCGGTTGTTGGCAGGAATGGAGTCCATAGGTGGTGACAGGCGGAGTGATTGAGGCCAGATTGCATGTCCGTCTCTCTGAACCTCTTATTCATCTGGAATAAGATGCGTGGCGCTAGGGTTGCTGCGAGAATGGTCTGTGTGCTGCTGGTCACGGGCCCTGGGAAGTGATCCTAAAGCCCCATCCTGCCCACAGGAAAGACCTGCTTAGGAAAGACTCACTCATCTGTATGGGAGAGTGGGTATTCCCGGCCCAGGCCAGACCCCTCCACCATCCTGCTGACCCTGGTGGTGACTGTCCAGCCTGACGGCCATCTGGCTGACTCACCTCCCCGGGTGGACCCTTTCTCCTTCCATGTTGCAGGTTTATCTATCACCTCCAAAGAGGTCATGCCAGGCATGAGGGTTCTCCTCTTGTGCCCCCACCGAGGGTGTGTACTGTCTGAACTATATCTTCACGCAAGGCCTCCATGAGGCTTGACACAGCCTGTTTTGTAGAGGGCCAGAAAACAAAGCCCAAAGAGGGGAGGGGCTCAGCTCACCCTCAGGCTCTGTCCCTGTCCATCCCACTGCTTTGCTCCCAGGTCGCCTACAAGGACTCCTATGGTAGTGGAGGTGACTCAAGAGAACAGGGCTGCATAATCCTCCCTCCCTAGGACAAACCCTAATGGGGAAGTTTTAGATATCCTAACAGTCGGGGGAGTACTTCCCAGGGTACCCTCTTATACCCTGGCCTGCCCCGGCCCTTTTAGTCAGAAGTTGTGGGTACGTGGAGAGTGGAGACTGGCTGAGGGTATGTGCATATATCAGGCTGGTCTTGGAGGGGCTGGGGTAGAACCTTGGGGGGCAGGGGCCCCTCAGGGGTATGAATGAAGGACAGAAGAACATGTCACTGACTGTAGTCAACCCGTATATGGTGACCTTCTTGCTGACCCTCTCTGGCATCTTGGTGTTGGCTGCCATCTTTGTCTAGGTCCTGGGCTCCTGGGGCACCTCATGGGGCCTGTTGGCTCTTCTGTAGGTGGGGAGCCTAAAGTAGGACTACACCTGAGTCTCTGTTTCCTTCCAGGTCACAAGTTCCAAGACCATCCCCCCTCTGCTGCCAAATCTCTCTCGTGTCCCAGTGGGCCCAGGAGCTGTTGGAGTTTTGTGAATCAAGGCCTTTTCCCACCTGGATGTCACCCAGGAGGTCACCAAACCTGCCTGCAGAGGGCATGATGCTATACATAGGAAACCCTAAAGACTCCATCAAAAAACTATTAGAATAAATGCATTCAGTAAAGTTGTAGGATACAAAATTAATATACAGACATCGGTTGCATTTCTATACGCCAATAGTGAAGTAGCAGAAAGAGAAATTAAGGAAACAATTTATGATTACACCAAAAAGAATAAAAGACCTGGGAATGAACTTAACCCAGGAGAGGAAAGACCTATACTCTGAAAACCATAAAACACTGATGAAAGAAATGGAGGATGACACAAGTAGGAAATAGTCCATGCTCATGTATTGGAAAGACATTAGTCAAATACAGTTAAAGTGTCCATACTACCCAAAGCAATCTACAGATTCAGTGTAATCCCTAGAAAAACACCAATAACACTTTTCACAGAGCTAGAACAAATACTTCTAACACTTGTATAGAACCACAAAAGGCCTTGAATAGCCAACGCAGTCCTGAGAAAGAACAAAGTGAGAGGTATCACAATTCCAGATTGTAAGATATACTACAAAGCTATAATAATCAAAGAGGTATGGTACTGGCACAAAAATGGACACAAACATCAATGAAACAGAATAAAGAGCCCAGAAAGAAACCCACAATTCTATGGCCAGTTAATCTCTTACAAAGATGGTAAGAATATACAACAGAGAAAGGACAGTTTCTTTAAGAGGTGCTGGGAAAACTGGACCGCTTTCTCACACCATACACAAAAATAAAATAAGTACCTAAATGTGAGACCTAAAACCATAAAACTCTCAGAAGAGTGTTTGTCTTAGCAACAAAACATTGGTCTTAGCAACATTTTTCTAGATGTGTTTCCTCAGGCAAGGGAAACAAAAGCACAAATAAACTATTGGGACTAAAATGAAAACCTTGCACAGTGAAGGAAACCATTAACAAAACAAAAAGGCAAGTTACTGAACTGGAGAAGATATTTGTCAATGATATATCTAAAAAGGAGTTAATGTCTAAAATATATACAAACCTTCTACAACTTAAAACCAAAAAACCACAAACAAAAACAAGCAAAACCAGTTAAATTTTTAAAAACAGGGAGGTGGGGAGGTGGGGCACCTGGGTGGCTCAGTTGGTTGGGCCACCGACTTCAGCTCAGGTCATGATCTCACAGTTTGTGAGTTCGAGCCCCGCATCCAGCTCTGTGCTGACAGCTCGGAGACTGGGGCCTGCTTCAGATTCTGTGTCTCTCCCTCTCTCTACCCCTCTCCTGCTCATGCTCTGTGTCTCTCTGTCTCTCAGTAATAAATAAATGTTAAAAAATTAAAAAAAAAAAACAGGGAGGGGACCTGAATAAACATTTTTCCAAAGAAGACATACAGATAACAACAGACCCATGAAAAGATATTCAGGTCTCAGTCAGTTGAGCACCCCACTCTTGATTTCAGCTCAGGTCATGATCCTGGGGTCTTGGGATCGAGTCCCATGTCGGGATCTGTGCTGAACGTACAGCCTGTTTACAATTCTCTCTCTCCCTCTCTCTCTCTTGCTGCCCCTCTCCCCCACTTGTGCGCTCTTTTTCTCTAAAATAAAAAAAAATTAAAGATATTTAACATCATGAATCATTGGGGAAGTGTAAATCAAAACCACAGTGAGATATCACCTCACAAAAGAATGGCTAGTATCAAAAAGCAAGAGATAACAAGGGTTGGTGAGGATGTGGAGAAAAAGGAACCCTCATGCACCACCATTCTTGGGAATGTAAATTGGTGCAGCCATTGTGGAGTGGAGGTTCCTCAAAGATTTAAAAATAGAGATATCATATGATCCCCTTATTCCACTACTGGTTATTTACCCAAAGAAAATGGAAACACTAATTTCAAAAGATATATGCACCCATGTGTTTATTGCAGCACTATTTACAGTAGCCAAAGGGCACCTGGGTGGCTCCATCGGTTAAGTGTCTGACTTCAGCTCAGGTCATGATCTCATGGTCTGTGAGTTCGAGCCCCGCGTCGGGCTCTGTGCTGACAGCTCAGAGCCTGGAGCCTGCTTCGGATTCTGTGTCTCCCTCTCTCTCTGACCCTCCCCCGTTCATGCTCTGTCTTTCTCTGTCTCAAAAATAAATAAACATTAAAAAAAATAATAATAAGTAAAACACAATCTTACAATAGCTAAGATATGGAAGCAACGTAAGTGTACATTGATAGATGAATGGATAAATATACATGATATATGTGTGATATAAATGTGATATATATGCATACATACACACAAGGGAATATTAGCCATAAGAAGGATGAGATAATCCCATTTGTAACAACATGGATGGACCTAGAAGGCATTATAATAAGCAAAATAAGTCAGAGGAAGACAAAACTGTATGACTTCACTTGTGTGTGGAATGTGAAAAACCAAAGAAAGCAGAAACAGGCCCAGAAATACAGAAAACAGCTGGCAGTTGCCAGATGGGATGGGTTGGGGGCATGAGCAAAATGGGCACAGGAGAGTGGGAGATACAAGCTTCTGGTTGGGGAATGTGAAAGTCATGGGGAGGAAAGGTACAGCATAACGAATACAGTCAATGACACTGTGATCGTGTCACCTGTATGGTGACAGGTGGCAGCTACACTTGCCGGGGGGCATAGCATAATATACAGTTGTGGATTTACTACGTTGTACACCTGAATCTAATGTAACATTGTGTGTCAACTGTAATTTTAAAAAAGTTTCTGTGAATGTGGTCTCCCTGTCTCTCAGAATAGCCTTTTGTACTATACTCACCCTTCTTGTGATGATATGAAATGATAAAATGCCTACATAATGACATGAAGTGAGGTGACTGACGTAGGCACTGCGACGTAGCATTAGGCTGCTTGTGACCTTCTGACATATGACAGGATCATCTGCTTCCAGACTATGACTGACGCCAGGTAACTAAAACCACAGGAAGTGAAACCACAGATGGGGGTGGAAAACTGCTGTATACGTATATAAACCCACGAACATCCATCTAAATGAGTATTTTTACCTCCTTTTTATGGAAAGTTTCTATCTATATGGAGGTAAAGAAAAAACAATCCCATCACTCACTTTCAATAATTATCAAATACAGATAATCTTGCTTCCTCTATGCTCTCCATACTCTGCTTACACTGGATTAGCTGAAGCAAATCCCAAACTTCATATAACATCATCTATAAATTCTTCAGTATGTATATCTTCAAGATAATGATTCTGTATTTTGGGGGCACCTGGGTGGCCCAGTCGGTTAAGCGTTCGACTTCAGCTCAGGTCATGATCTTACAGTTCATGAGTTCGAGCCCCATGTCGGGCTCTGTGCTGACAGCTCAGAGCCTGGAGCCTGCTTTGGATGCTGTGTCTCCCTCTCTCTGCCCCTCCCCTGCTAGCGCTGTCTCTGTCTCTGTCTCTCAAAAATAAACATTTAAAAAAAGTAAGTAAAATAGTATAGTGGACCTCATGGGAGATGGGGTAGGTAAAAGGGCTCTGTCCTCTATATACTGGGGATCTGTGCTTTGACTGCTGATGGCTGCATTTGACTACAGAGGTGCAGAGAGGAGGGCAGCCTTTGTTGTGCACCTTCCCCACTGTAGCAAGCCCCTTCCCTTTGACTGAAGTGACTTCCAGGAAATTTAGAGTGCTGGAGCTGTTTGCTTGTTTTTCATTGTTGGCTTTTCCCTTTCCAGAACCAGACATTCAAAAGCAGCTAGAAGATAGGGACGCCTGGGTGGCTCAGTCAGTTAAGCTTCCGACTCTCCATTTCAGTTCAGGTCATGATCTCACAGGCATGAGATCAAGCCCTGATCTCTTGAGCTCTGAGCTGAGCATGGAGCCTGCTTAAGATTCTCTCTCTCTGTGGCGCAAAAACAGGCAGATCAAAGGAGATCCCAGAAATGGACCCACAAACGTATGGCCAACTAATCTTTGGCAAAGCAGGAAAGAATATCCGATGGAATTGAGACAGTCTCTTCAGCAAGTGGTGCTGGGAGAACTGGACAGCGACATGCAGAAAAAAATGAACCCGGACCATTTTCTTACACCGTACACAAAAATAAACTCAAAATGGATGAAAGACCTCAATGTAAGACAGGAAGCCATCAAAATCCTCGAGGAGAAAGCAGGCAAAAACCTCTTTGATCTTGTCCGCAGCAACTTCTTACTCAACACGTCTCCGGAGGCAAGGGAAACAAAAGCAAAAATGAACTCTTGGGATCTCATCAAAATAAAAAGCTTCTGCACAGCCAAGGAAACAATCAGCAAAACTAAAAGGCAACCGATGGAATGGGAGAAGATATTTGCAAACGACATATCAGATAAAGGGTTAGTATCCAAAATCTATAAAAAAAAACCTTATCAAACTCAACACCCAAAAAACAAATAATCCAGTGAAGAAATGGGCAGAAGACATGAATAGACACTTCTCCAAAGAAGACATCCAGATGGCCAACCGACACATGAAAAAAATGCTCCACATCACTCATCATCAGGGAAATACAAATCAAAACCACAATGAGATACCACCTCACGCCTGTCAGAATGGCTAACATTAACAACTCAGGCAACAACAGATGTTGGCAACGATGCGGAGAAAGAGGATCTCTTTTGCATTGTTGGTGGGAATGCAAACTGGTGCAGCCACTCTGGAAAACAGTATGGAGGTTCCTCAAAAAATTAAAACAAGAACTACCCTACGACCCAGCAATTGCACTACTAGGTATTTATCCAAGGGATACAGGTGTGCTGTTTCGAAGGGACACATGCACCCCCGTGTTTATAGCAGCACTATTGACAATAGCCAAGGTATGGAAAGAGCCCAAATGTCCATCGATGGATGAATGGATAAAGAAGACACAATGGAGTATCACTCGGCAATCAAAAAGAATGAAATCTTGCCATTTGCAACTACATGGATGGAACTAGAGGGTATTATGCTGAGCAAAATTAATCAGAGAAAGACAAATATCATGTGACTTCACTCGTATGAGGACTTTAAGAGACAAAACAGGTGAACATAAGGGAAGGGAAGCAAAAATAATATAAAAACAGGGAGGGGGACAAAAACATAAGAGACTCTTAAATATGGAGAACAAACTGCGGGTTACTGGAGGGGTTGTGGGGGGGGAGGGGTTAAACGGGTAAGGGGCATTAAGGAATCTACTCCTGAAATCATTGTTGCGCTATATGCTAACTAACTTGGATGTAAAATTTTTAAAAATACATTAAATAAAAATTTAAAAAAAATTTACAAGGTATACAAAGAGACAGGAAAGCATAACCCATTCAAAAGAAAAGATAAATGGAGAACCTGGGTGGCTCACTTGGTTGGGCATCTGACTCTTGACTTTTAGCTTAAGTCATGGTCCCCCAATGCAGGGCTCAAATTCATGACAGGATTGAAGTTGGCACTGGCACCACGAGACTCACAATGCCATCATGGCCCTCCATTGAGAGTGGACCTGTAGAAGGCTGGTAATAAGTGAAGCCCTGGGCGAGGTCAATCTCATAGTGTATCTAAGGGGATCATAGCTCCACCTTGTTGTCACCTCTCTTCTTTCTAAACAATTGAGATAAGCATGCCTAGAACTAAGAGTGCTCCCTTTTATTCTCTGACCTGTGGGTGGGAGCCATTATAGTAGGATGGGCCAAGTTAAAGTCTGGGAAACTGTCCCCTCCCCACTGCCAAGAGCAGGTGGGGAGGGGTATTCCAGGTGGGACTGCAGAGATTACTGCCACCCTCAGCAGTGATCCCTACTTTACGCAGCATACTTCCATTTCCCTGCTCCTGTCCTTTATACTATCCTTGCCACTGCTTTACTTCTATGCTGGTTACGTAAATGTAAAACCCACAGCATATCGTTATTACTTTTGCTTTAAACTGTCAATGTTTTTTAGAGATCAAAAATGAAAAATGTTATCTTTTACATTCTTCCATGTATTTGTAATTTCAGTGCCCTTCATTCCTTTGTGTAGATTTCCATCTGGTATCATTTTACTTGTGACTGAAGAACATTCCTTATATGCAGGTCTGCTGGTGATTATCTCTGCTTTTGTGTGAAAAACTTTGTTTTGCCTTCATCGTTATTTTTTATTTATTTTTAAACTATTTTTTAATGATGATTTATTGATTTTTTTTTGAGAGAGAGAAAGAGATAAAGAATGAGTGGGGGAGGGGTAGAGAGAGAAGGAGAGAGAGAATCCCAAACAGGTGCACACTCAGCATAGAGCCCAATATGACCTGAGCCGATCAAGAGTCAGGTGCTTAACCGACTGAGCCACCCAGGCGCCCCTTGCCTTCATCTTTATGTTTTTTAATTTTTTTTAGAAAGAGAGAGTGTGCTAGTGGGGGAGAGAGGCAGAGGGAGGGGAAAAGAGAAAGAGAACATTCTCTCTGAATGTTAAGCAGGCTCCACACTCAGCGCAGAGCCCGACATAGGTCTCAATCCCACAACCTGAGCTGAAACCAAGAGTCAGACACTTAATCAACTGAGCCACCCAGGCACCCCTTGCCTTCATCTTTAAAACATTTTTTTTTTTTCTGGAGGTGCTTGAGTGGCTCAGCTGGTTAAGCGTCCAACTTCAGCTCAGGTTACGATCTCTCAGTTTGTGAGTTCAAGCCCCATGTCAGGCTCCGTGCTGACAGCTCAAAGCCTGCAGACTGCTTCAGATTCTGTGTCTTCCTCTCTCTCTGCCCCTCCCCTGCTCGTGCTCCATCTCTCTCTCTCTCTCTCTCTCACACACACACACACACAAAACAAACACTGAAAAAAATTTTTAACATTTTTTTCTGACTATAGAATTCTAAGAAGATTTTTTTTTTTTTGCAGCACATTAAAGATAACATTAAACTATCTTTTAGCTTACGTAGTTTCTGAGGGGAAGTTTAATGTCATTTTCATTCATCTGTGCATTATAGGCCTTTACTCTCTACCTTGTATAATGAGATTTATTACTTTTTTTCTAAGCAATTTTACCATAATATGCCTTGGTATGTTTCTCTTCTCCTTGGAGTTTATTGAGGATCTTGGATCTGTGTGATTACAGTTTTCATCAATTCGGGGAAATTTTGGCTATTTCTTTAAATACTTTTCTCTGCACTCCCTCTTTCTTTCTTGGATTCCAATTCAATGTATGTTAGTCCACTTGATATTGTCTCACAAACCACTGCTGTTGTCTTCATCATTTTCAGTCTTTTTTTTTTTTTTTTCTATCTTTCATTTTGGAAAGCTTCTATTCAAGTTCACTGTCTTCAGCTTCATTGACTTTTTTTTTTCCTGCAGTATGAATCCGTTAATCCCATGTATTGTTGGGGCACTTGGGTGGCTCAGCCGGTTAAGTGTCCAACTTCGGCTCAGGTCCTGATCTCGCTGTTCATGAGTTCGAGCCCCACGTCACGCTCTGTGCTGACATCTCAGAGCCTGGAGCCTGCTTTCGATTCTGTGTCTCCCTCTCTCTCTGCCCCTCCCCTACTTTCAGTCTGTTTCTCACTCTCTCTCAAAAATAAATAAACATTAAAACCTTTTTTTTAATCCTGTGCACTGTTGACTTTTTTGTCTCTAGAAAACCCTTTTTTAAAATGTATTTTTATTTTTATTTTTATTTGATAGAGAGAAAGTGCAATCAGGGAGATGGTACAGAGGGAGGAAGGGAGAAAGAGAGAGAGGAGAATCCCAAGCAGACTCCATGCTCAGTGCACAGCCTAATGCAGGGCTCGATCTCACAACCCCTGGGATCATTACCTGAGCTGAAATCAAGAGTTGGACGTCTGCTCACCTGACTGAGCCACTCAGGAGCCCTAGAAATTCCTTTTTAAAATATCTTCCATTTATCTCTTCTCATCATGTGTAGGTTTTTCTCTACCTTCTTGAACACATGGCATATATTTATAACCACTACTAAAATCTTTTTAATGTTTATTTATTTTTAAGAGACAGAGTGCGAGTGAGGGAGGGGCAGAGAGAGGGAGACACAGAATCCAAAGCAGTCTTCAGGCTCTGGGCTGTCAGCACAGAGCCAGACACGGGACTCAAACTCACGACCGTGAGATCATGACCTGAGCCGAAGTCAGGCGCTTAACCGACTGAGCCACCCACGCACCCCAATATAACCACTATTTTTGAATGTCCTGTTAATTACATCTTAAACATTTCAGGGCCTATTTTCATGGACAGATTTTTCTCCTGGCTGTAGGTCATATTTTATTCCTTCTTTGCATTCCTGGTAATTTTTGACTAGATGATAGATGTGATTTTGATGTTGTGGATGCTGAATTTAGTAATTTTCTTTTAAATAGTTTTGGACTTTGTTCCCACATCATTGAAGTTACTTAATATTAGGTCTATTCAAAGCTTACTTTCAACCTTTGTTAGGACAGTTTCAGAGCAGCCTTTATCCTCCTGTAAACTAAAGTTAATTAAAGTTCTCCTTTATCCTCCAAGCATTCCTGTTAAGATAAAACTTCTGTTCAGTGTCCTGTGTTTTAGGAGGTGTTTCTATTCTGGTTAGTGAAAATAGGAATTATTTCTAGTCTCTTGTAAGCTCTGGGAATTGCTTGGGCTTCTGCTTTCTAGTTTTTTAATCTTACACTTGTTTCCTCTCACATGTGTATATGTCAGTACTGAGCCAAATACTTCAAGAATCTTTGTATTTTTCCAGAATATACTCACTCATGCTATCTTTCTGAAGCACTGTTCTCTCTGGTATTCTGCCTCACAAATTCTATATTTGTTGACCTTCCTAACCTCTAGTCTCCCATCTCAACTCAGCAAGAGAGTTGTGAAAGGGCGGGCCTACGCCGGCCCACTCCATCTTGTTCTGTGTCCTTTACCTAGACCACGCCTCCTCCCCTTGAGTAACCTCCCACTCACCCATTCAAACTTCCTGATCAAAACACGCCCAGCGACCTGCGTAACAGGACTCTGACCCTTCCCCAGCCAATCGGCCGAGGCCACGCCCCTTCCCCGGCCAATCGGCTGCCCCTAGACCCCTATAAAACCTTTGTGCTTTTGAAACTCGCTCTCTCTCCCTGGTATCTCACCGCTGCGTCGGTGCAGGTAGGGGACTGAGCTCGAGCTAGCTCGAATAAAGGCTCTTTTGCTTTTGCATTGGACTCAGCTCCCCGGTGGTCTTTGGGGATCACGAATTCTGGGCATAACATTTGGGGGCTCGTCCGGGATGCCCAAGACCCCCGAGGGACCCCCGACCCGGAGAGCCTGACTGGCCACGGTTAGTGTCTGTCTGTTTGTTCTGTCTTTTCTGTGTGAGCTCATTTCTGGAATTCTGGTAGTGCCCGACGCGGTCTAAGTGGATGCACTGGAGGACCACGGGCCGGGAGTTTTGGAAGATGTTCCAATTCTCCCTTCTAGAGGGACGTGGAATCCCCTCAAAGGTCTGAGACGAGGCGGGTCACTCCCGCTGGTTGGCGTGAGGCCGTCGTCTTTGGAGGGATGTGGAATCCCCTCATCAGTTTTGGAGGGATGTGGAATCCCCTCATCGGTTTTGGAGGGACGTGGAATCCCCTCATCGGTTTTGGAGGGACGTGGAATCCCCTCAAAGGTCTAAGCTAGCTTGCAGTTTTGCTTCCATGGAATTGGAAGACTTTCTAGGGGCCCTCTGTTCGTCTGTTTTTGTGTTTCTCTGTTTTGTTCTGTGGACTTACTGGAGGGATGTTATGGGACAGACTCAGACTACTCCTCTAAGTATTATGATTGATCACTTTAAGGATGTGAGGGGAAGAGCTAACAACCTCAGTGTGGAAGTCCGAAAGGGTCGGTTGCAGTTTTTTTGTTCTAGCGAGTGGCCAACTTTCAATGTCGGATGGCCACCAGAGGGGACCTTCGACCTCCCTACCATCCACCGAGTCAGGAGTATCATCTCTCGGCCTAAGACGGGTCATCTTGATCAGCTCCCTTACATTATCACTTGGCAGGACCTTCTAGAAGACCCACCCTCTTGGCTTAAGCCCTTCCTAGCCCCGCTCCCTCTGGAGCCAAAACCCATTCTTGCTTTGCAGGGGATAAAGAAGAAGAAAAGTCTTATCCAGCCTTCAGCACCCCTCTACCCTGTCTTACAGGGGGGTACTGAAGAAGAATTAATTTTTCCTCCCCCGTATAACCCCTCTAGGATGCCGGAAGAACACCATCCTCCCCCTCCGGGGGAGGCAGACGCTGTTCCCAGAGCGGGAGGTGGAAACGCTCCAGTGGGAAGCCCGCCCTTTACCAGACAAAGGGCTCAGAGGGAGAATCCGCCTCCGCCACGGACTCCACTCTTCTGCCCCTGCGAGCCACCGGACCCCCAGACGCGGAGGGGAATCAGCCCCATCACTATTGGCCTCTCGCCACTAGTGACCTCTACAATTGGAAAGCTCAGAATCCTAAGTTTTCCGAGAAACCGGCAGGGCTTATTGATTTATTAGACTCTGTTCTTTTTACCCATCAGCCCACGTGGGATGATTGCCAGCAGCTTTTGCAGGTCCTGTTCACAACTGAAGAAAGAGAAAGAATCCTCAATGAGGCCCGAAAACTAGTTCCAGGCGCAGACGGGAATCCCACCACCAACCAGGCTCAGATAGATGCCTCCTTCCCCTTAACTCGGCCCCAGTGGGATTTCAACACGGCAGAAGGTAAGGAGAGGCTCCGGGTCTACCGCCAGACTCTAATGGGGGGGTCTCCGAATGGCTGCTAGAAAGCCAACCAATTTGGCCAAGGTAGGAAATGTACAACAGGGAAAAGATGAATCTCCGGCTGCCTTTTTAGAACGGATCATGGAGACATTCCTTACCTATACCCCCATGGATCCAGAGGCTCCGGAAAGCAAGGCAGCTGTTATCATGGCCTTTGTAAACCAATCAGCCATAGACATTAGGAGAAAATTACAGAAAATAGATAGACTAGGAGAAAAAAGTCTGCAGGACTTACTGGTGGTAGCCGAAAGGTATATAATAACCGGGAGCCTCCTGAGGACAAGCAGGCTCGCGCCATGGCAGCTGCCAGCAGTAAGCAGACTCGAGACCTGGCCAGAATACTACTAGCTACCATTGCTGACTTCCCCGAGGAACGAGACCGCCGTCTCTGGCAGCTGGCAGACGACGCAAGAAAAGGTAAAGGAACCACCAAGGGGGGGAAGCAGAGGCTGCAGAAGGATCAGTGCGCATACTGCAAGGAGATAGGGCATTGGGCCCGAGATTGTCCAAAAAGGGCTGGCAGGAAGGGAAGCAAGACTGATCGAGTAAAAGTCCTAGAGCTAGATGAACTAAGTGACTAGGGGAGTCGGGGTTCGGACCCTCTCCCCGAACCCAGGGTAACTCTTAAAGTGGAGGGGACCCCTATTGACTTCCTTGTCGACACCGGAGCACAACATTCGGTCCTCCGCACCCCACAAGGAAAACTAGCCAACGAGAAGTCCTGGGTACAAGGGGCAACTGGTATGAGCCAGTATTCATGGACTACCCGAAGAACAGTAGATTTGGGAACGGGCTGGGTATCCCACTCCTTTATGGTAATACCAGAATGCCCCTACCCGCTGTTAGGACGGGATTTACTGACCAAGATTGGAGCTCAGATAACTTTCAGACAAGGGGGGGCCTCAGGTCACCGATGGCAAGGGCCACCCCATCCAGGTACTGACCATGAAACTGGAAGATGAATACCTCCTCCACCAGGAGGCGCTCCCGAGAGAGGATAATATAGACAGATGGCTACAAGAATTCCCCTCGGTTTGGGCAGAGACGGGGGGGGGGGGGGGGATAGGACTAGCCGCTCACAGGACCCCAGTCCTGGTAGAGCTCAAGCCAGGAGAGAGTCCGGTAAGGATCAAACAATACCCCATGTCTCAGGAGGCCTGGAAGGGGATTCAGCCACACATCCGGAGACTACGAAGCCTAGGGGTACTAGTTCCTTGCCAGTCTGCCTGGAACACCCCCTTACTGCTGGTCAAAAAGCCTCACACAAATGACTACCGACCGGTACAAGACCTCCGGGAAGTAAACTAGAGGGTCCCGGACATACACCCAACTGTTCCCAACCCGTATACTCTCTTGAGCTCCTTGGCGCCCTCCAGGATCTGGTATACTGTACTAGATTTAAAGGACGCCTTCTTCAGTCTGCTGCTGGCACCCCAGAGCCAACCCTTGTTCGCCTTTGAGTGGCATGATCCGGAGGAGGGCTACAGTGGGCACGGCTACCTCAGGGATTCAAAAATTCACCCACCATCTTCGATGAGGCACTACACGAGGACCTGGGTGAGTACAGAAGGGAGCACCCTGGCCTCACCCTTCTACAGTACGTAGATGACATCCTGATTGCTGCCGACATGGCCAAAGACTGTGAGCGAGGGACCCAGGACCTGCTGGCTACCCTGGGGGCCTTAGGGTACCGGGCATCCGCGAAGAAGGCTCAGATATGCAGGGAGAGGGTAAGTTACCTGGGATATATCCTGGAGGGCGGACAGCAGCGGTTATCAGATGCCAGAAAAGAAACTGTCCTAAAGATCCCGACTCCCACCTCCCGAAGAGAAGTGAGGGAATTCCTAGGATCAGCCGGCTACTGCCGCCTCTGGGTTCCAGGTTTTGCTGAGATTGCCAAGCCCCTATATGAAGCTACCAAAGAGGGGAAAACATTTAAATGGACTGAAAAAGAAGAAATTGCCTTTAATCAGTTAAAAAAAGGCCCTCTTAAGTGCCCCAGCCCTGGGCCTACCAGACATTACGAAACCCTTCCACCTCTTTGTAGACGAACATAAGGGAATAGCAAAAGGGGTTCTAACTCAAGCCTTAGGCCCCTGGAACCGCCCAGTGGCTTACCTGTCTAAGAAACTAGACCCAGTGGCTGCCGGCTGGCCGCCATGCCTAAGAATTATTGCAGCGACAGCACTCCTAGTCAAGGATGCAGACAAACTGACCCTAGGACAGGAGATCTGGATCACGACCCCACACGCTATTGAAGGAGTCCTGAAACAGCCTCCGGATAGATGGATGAGCAATACACGTATGACTCATTACCAGAGCCTCCTACTCAACCCTCCACGAGTGCGGTTCCACCCCAGTGCAGCCCTCAATCCTGCAACCCTGCTGCCCGACCCTGACCTTGGTGCTCCACTACATGACTGCGGGAATCCTGGAACAAGTACATAGATTCCGGACGGACCTGACCGACCGGCCCCTCCCCGATGCTGAGGCTACTTGGTTCACTGATGGCAGCAGCATTGTGCAAGACGGACACAGGTATGCGGGTGCAGCGGTGGTCACCGAAATGGACACCGTATGGGCGGAGGCTCTACCCTCCGGAACGTCATCCCAGCGAGCAGAGCTCATAGCCCTCACCAAGGCGCTGATGATGGGAGCTGGAAAACGGCTTAACATCTACACAGACAGCCGTTATGCATTTGCCACAGCTCATATTCATGGGGCAATTTATCAGGAGAGGGGGTTACTGATGGCAGAAGGACGGACTATAAAAAATAAGCAGGAGATACTTAACCTGCTTACGGCCTTATGGCTTCCTGCCAAGCTAGCCATTATCCACTGCCAAGGGCACCAAACAGCTGATAACCCAGTAGCTAGAGGTAATCGAAAGGCTGACCAGGCAGCCAAGGCAGTAGCCCTTACTCCAGTCCCCACCATGACCATACAACTACCAGACCCGGGAGACCCAGTTTTACCAGACCAGCCCAAGTACTCCCAGGAGGAGTTACAGCGGATCAAGAAACTCCCCATGGCCCAGGAGATAAAGGGATGGTGGTATACACCTAACAAGGAGCTCGTGCTGCCAGACCAGCTCGGAGTCTCAATATTAGAGCACATGCATCGGTCTACTCACATGGGGGCCCGAAAATTAAAAGACTTAATCCGACATGCCGGAATCAAGATTCACCAACAGGACACCAAAATAGAGCAAGTTGTCTCTGCCTGCAAGACCTGCCAACTCACCAACGCGAGAGCCACATCAAATAAAGGAACCAGGCTCAGAGGCACCAGACCGGGAGCCCAATGGGAAGTCGACTTCTGAAGTCAAACCAGGAAAGTATGGTTATAAATATCTTTTAGTATTTACAGACACCTTCTCTGGCTGGGTGGAGGCATACCCAACCAAGCATGAAACGGCTCAGACAGTGGCTAAGAAGCTACTAGAAGACATCTTACCCAGGTATGGTTTTCCTGCCATGGTAGGATCAGACAATGGACCAGCTTTTATCTCGCAGGTAACACAGGCAGTAGCCAAGGCGGTGGGGGCAAACTGGAAATTACATTGTGCTTATAGGCCCCAGAGCTCAGGACAAGTAGAAAGAATGAATAGAACCCTAAAAGACCCTTACCAAATTAACCATGGAGACTGGCAGGGACTGGGTGACTCTCCTACCCTACGCCCTTTACCGGGTTAGAAACACTCCTTACACTCTGGGTTTTACTCCCTACGAGATCATGTTTGGCAGGCCACCCCCTGTTATTCCCAGCCTTCGAGCTGAACTTATTGCTGAGTTTAAAGATCAAGAACTTTTTCTTTCCTTGAGAGGGCTCCAGAGGGCGCATGAGGACATTTGGCCGCGCCTCCGTGCCATCTACGAGGCTGGCCTGACCCTGACACCTCATCAGTACAGGCCGAGAGACTGGGTCTATGTCAGCACCACTGAGAGACCCTCGAGCCACGCTAGAAGGGACCCTACATCGTGGTGCTGACAACCCCCACCGCTCTCAAAGTAGACGGCATCACGACCTGGGTCCATCACACCCACGTTCGGCCAGCGGACCCCTCCTCAATCCGGAAGGACTTCGTCACGCGATGGGCCATCAGTCAGGACCAACACAACCCGCTCAAGCTCAGGCTACAGCGCATTCGACCCACCTAATATTGGTAACTCTGTCAACTCTGCTTGTCATTGCTCATGCTGCCGGGAGTCCCCACGCCCCCAAAACATCACCTGGCAGATCATAGACACCAGCTCGGGGACAATACTTAATCAGACCTCCCAGAGCCACCCCAGGGACACATGCTTCCCAGAACTTAGCGAAAAACCTCCAAACTCTGTTCCCCTTGTTACCATAAATGCAGCCGGTCCCATGATTGGGTCCGTAAGCTACATGACAAGGGGGGAATGAAAGGGCGGGCCTACGCCGCGGAGCCGCCAACCGACTCCATCTTGTTCTGTGTCCTTCACCTAGACCACGCCTCCTCCCCTTGAATAACCTCCCGCTCACCCGCTCACCCGTTCAAACTTCCTGATCAAAACACGCCCAGCGACCTGCGTAACAGGACTCTGACCCTTCCCCAGCCAATCGGCCGAGGCCACGCCCCTTCCCCAGCCAATTGGCTGCCCCTAGACCCCTATAAAACCTCTGTGCTTTTGAAACTCGCTCTCTCTCCCTGGTATCTCACCACTGCGTCGGTGCAGGTAGGGGACTGAGCTTGAGCTAGCTCGAATAAAGGCTCTTTTGCTTTTGCATCGGACTCGGCTCCCTGGTGGTCTTTGGGGATCACGAATTCTGGGCATAACAAGTTGGGCATTACTTGGATTCCCTCTCCCTGGGTGGGAGCCTGTTAGTTGCTTTCAGCAATAAACTGAGGAAGCTGTAAGTTTCACCTTCTTTTAGAAATCACAATTCTGATCTATCTATTGTCTAATGTCTAAAAGTTGTTGTTTTATATATTTTGTCCAGTTTTTCTCATTGCTCAAGGAGGGAGGGAGTCCTAGTACCTGTTACACCATAATGGCCATAAGTAGAAGTTTCTCCATTTAGTTTTTTTTCAATTTTTAATTTTTTAATTTTATTTTTAAATTTTACATCCAAGTTAGCATATAGCGCAACAATGATTTCAGGAGTAGATTCCTTAATGCCCCTTACCCGTTTAGCCCCTCCCCCCCCACAACCCCTCCAGTAACCCGCAGTTTGTTCTCCATATTTAAGAGTCTCTCATGTTTTTTCCCCCTCCCTGTTTTTACATTATTTTTGCTTCCCTTCCCTTATGTTCACCTGTTTTGTATCTTAAAGTCCTCATATGAGTGAAGTCACATGATATTTGTCTTTCTCTGATTAATTTTGCTCAGCATAATACCCTCTAGTTCCATCCATGTAGTTGCAAATGGCAAGATTTCATTCTTTTTGATTGCCGAGTGATACTCCATTGTGTATATATATATACCACGTCTTCTTTATCCATTCATCCATCGATGGACATTTGGGCTCTTTCCATACCTTGGCTATTGTCAATAGTGCTGCTATAAACACGGGGGTGCATGTGTCCCTTCGAAACAGCACACCTGTATCCCTTGGATAAATACCTAGTAGTGCAATTGCTGGGTCGTAGGGTAGTTCTTGTTTTAATTTTTTGAGGAACCTCCATACTGTTTTCCAGAGTGGCTGCACCAGTTTGCATTCCCACCAACAATGCAAAAGAGATCCTCTTTCTCCGCATGGTTGCCAACATCTGTTGTTGCCTGAGTTGTTAATGTTAGCCATTCTGACAGGCGTGAGGTGGTATTTCATTGTGGTTTTGATTTGTATTTCCCTGATGATGAGTGATGTGGAGCATTTTTTTCATGTGTCGGTTGGCCATCTGGATGTCTTCTTTGGAGAAGTGTCTATTCATGTCTTCTGCCCATTTCTTCACTGGATTTTTTGTTTTTTGGGTGTTGAGTTTGATAAGTTTTTTTATAGATTTTGGATACTAACTCTTTATCTGATATGTCGTTTGCAAATATCTTCTCCCATTCCATCGGTTGCCTTTTGGTTTTGCTGATTGTTTCCTTGGCTGTGCAGAAGCTTTTTATTTTGATGAGATCCCAAGAGTTCATTTTTGCTTTTGTTTCCCTTGCCTCCGGAGACGTGTTGAGTAAGAAGTTGCTGCGGACAAGATCAGAGAGGTTTTTGCCTGCTTTCTCCTTGAGGATTTTGATGGCTTCCTGTCTTACATTGAGGTCTTTCATCCATTTTGAATTTATTTTTGTGTACGGTGCAAGAAAATGGTCCGGGTTCATTTTTTTCTGCATGTCGCTGTCCAGTTTTCCCAGCACTACTTGCTGAAGAGACTGTCTCAATTCCATTGGATATTCTTTCCTGCTTTGTCAAAGATTAGTTGGCCATACGCTTGTGGGTCCATTTCTGGGTTCTCTATTCTGTTCCACTCATCTGAGTGTCTGTTTTTGTGCCAGTACCATACTGTCTCGATGATTACACCTTTGTAGTATAGCTTGAAGTCCAGGATTATGATGCCTCCTGCTTTGGTTTTCTTTTTCAAGATTGCTTTGGCTATTCGGGGTCTTTTCTGGTTCCATACAAATTTTAGGATTATTTTTTTCTAGCTCTGTGAAGAATGCTGGTGTTATTTTGATAGGGATTGCATTGAATATGTAGATTGCTTTGGGTAGTATCAACATTTTAACAATATTTGTTCTTACTATCCAGGAGCGTGGAATTTTTTCCCATTTTTTTTTTGTGTCTTCTTCAATTTCTTTCATAAGCTGTCTATAGTTTTCAGTGTATAGATTTTTCACTTCTTTGGTTAGATTTATTCCTAGGTATTTTATGGGTTTTGGTGCAATTGTAAATGGGATTGATTCCTTGATTTCTCTTTCTGTTGCTTCATTGTTGGTGTATAGGAATGCAACCAATTTCTGTGTGTTGATTTTATATCCTGCAACTTTGCTGAATTCATGAATCAGTTCTAGAAGTTTTTTGGTGGAATCTTTTGGGTTTCCCATATAGAGTATCATGTCATCTGCAAAGAGTGAAAGTTTGACCTCCTCCTGGCTGATTTGAATGCCTTTTCTTTGTGTTGTCTTATTGCAGAGGCTAAGATTTCCAATACGATGTTGAATAACAGTGGTGAGAGTGGACACCCCTGTCTTGTTCCTGACCTTAGGGGGAAAGCTCTCAGTTTTCCCCATTGAGGATGATATTGGGTCTTTCGTATGTAGCTTTTATGATCTTGAGGTATGATCCTTCCATCCCTACTTTCATGAGGATTTTTATCAAGAAAGAATGCTGTATTTTGTCAGATATTTTCTCTACATCTATTGAGAGGATCATATGGTTCTTGTCCTTTCTTTTATTGAGGTGATGGATCACATTGATTGTTTTGTGGATATTGAACCAGCCCAGCATCCCAGGTACAAATCCCACTTGGTCGTGGTGAATAATTTTTTTAATGTATTGTTGAATCCAGTTGACTAATATCTTGTTGAGGATTTTTGCATCCATGTTCATCATGGAAATTGGTCTGTAGTTCTCCTTTTTAGTGGGGTCTCTGTCTGGTTTTGGAATCAAGGTAATTCTGGCTTCATAGAAAGAGTTTGAAAGTTTTTCTTCCATTTCTATTTTTTGGAACAGCTTCAAGAGAATAGGTGTTAACTCTTCCTTAAGTGTTTGGTAGAATTCCCCTGGAAAGCCATCTGGCCCTGGACTCTGGTTTTGGGGGAGATTTTTGATTATTAATTCAATTTCTTTACTGGGTCTGTTCAAATTTTCTATTTCTTCTGTTTTAGTTTTGATAGTGTATATGTTTCTAGGAATTTGTCCATTTCTTCCAGATTGCCCATTTTATTTGCATATAATTGCTCATAATATTCTCTTATTATTGTTTTTATTTCTGCTGTGTTGGTTGTGATCTCTCCTCTTTTATTCTTGATTTTATTTATTTGGGTCCTTTCCTTTTTCTTTTTGATCAAACTGGCTAGTGGTTTATCAATTTTGTTAATTCTTTCAAAGAACCAGCTTCTGGTTTCATCGATCTGTTCTACTGTTTTTGTTTTGTTTTTGGTTTTTTTTTTTTTTTTTGTTTTGATAGCATTAATTTCTGCTCTAATCTTTATTATTTCCTGTCTTCTGCTGGTTTTGGGTTTTGTTTGCTGTTCTTTTTCCAGCTATTAAGGTGTAAGGTTAGGTCGTGTATCTGAGATCTTTCTTCCTTCTTTAGGAAGACCTGGATTGTTATATACTTTCCTCTTATGACCACTTTTCCTGCATCCCAGAGGTTTTGGGTTGTGGTGTTATCATTATCATTGGCGTCCATGAACTTTTTAACTTCCCCTTTAACTTCTTGGTTAGCCCATTCATTCTTTAGTAGGATGTTCTTTAGCCTCCAAGTATTTGTTACCTTTCCAAAATTTTTCTTGTGGTTGATTTTGAGTTTCATAGCATTATAGTCTGAAAATATGCATGGTATGATCTCTATCTTTTTGTACCTGTTGAGGGCTGATTTGTGTCCCAGTATGTAGTCTATTCTGGAGAACGTTCCATGTGCACTGGAGAAGAATGTATAGTCCACTGCTTTAGGATGAAATTTTCTGAGTATATCTGTTAAGTCCACCTGGTCCAGAGTGTCATTCAAAGCCATTGGTTTCCTTGTTGACTTTTGACTAGATGATCTGTCCATTACTGTGAGTGGGGTGTTGAAGTCCCCTACTATTATGGTATTACTATCAGTGAGTTTCTTTATGTTTGTGATTAATTGATTTATATATTTGAGTGCTTTCGCATTTGGTGCATAAATGTTCACAATTGTTAGGTCTTCTTGGTGGATAGACCCCTTAATTATGATATAATGCCCTTCTTCATCTCTTGATACAGTCTTTAAAGTATAGATTGTCTGATATAAGTATGGCTACTCTGACTTCTTTTGTTGACCATTAGCATGATAGATGGTTCTCCCTCCCTTTATTTTCAATCTGTAGGTGTCTTTAGGTCTAAAGTGGGTCTCTTGTAAACAGCATATAGATGGATCTTGTTTTCTTATCCATTCCATTACCCTGTGTTTTGATTGGAGCATTGAGTCCATTGACGTTTAGAGTAAGTACTGAAAGATATGAATTTATTGCCATTATGTTGCTTGTAGAGTTGGAGTTTCTGGTGGTGTTCTCTGGTCCTTTCTAGTCTTTGTTGTTTTTGGTCTTTATTTGTTTGTTTGTTTGTTTTTTCATCTTTTCTCCCCTCAAAGAGTCCCCCTTAAAATTTCTGGCAGGCCTGGTTTAGTGGTCACAAACTCCTTTAATTTTTGTTTGCCTGGGAAACTTTTTATCTCTCCTTCTATTTTGAATGACAGCCTTGCTGGATAAAGAATTCTTGGCTGCAGGGGCACCTGGGTGGCTCAGTCAGTTAAGCATCCGACTTTGGCTCAGGTCATGATCTCGCAGTCCGTGAGTTTGAGCCCCGCGTCGGGCTCTGTGCTGACCGCTCAGAGCCTGGAGCCTGTTTCAGATTCTGTGTCTCCCTCTCTCTCTGCCCCTCCCCCGTTCATGCTCTGTCTCTCTCTGTCTCAAAAATAAATAAACGTTAAAAAATTAAAAAAAAAAAAAAGAATTATTCGCTGCATATTTTTCTGATTCAGCACATTGAATATATCCTGCCACTCCTTTCTGGCCTGCCAAGTTTCTGTGGGTAGGTCTGCTGCAAACCTGATCTGTTTTCCCTTGTAGGTTAAGGACTTTTTTTCCCTTGCTACTTTCATGATTCTCTCCTTGCCTGAGTATTTTGTGAACTTGACTATGATATGCCTTGTTGATGGTCAGTTTTTGTTGAATCTAATGGGACTCCTCTGTGCTTCCTGGATTTTGATGTCTGTGTCTTTCCCCAGGTTAGGACTTTTCTGCTACGATTTGCTCATATAACCCTTCTACCCCTATTTCTCTCTCTTCCTCTTCTGGGACCCCTATGATTCTGATGTTCCTTTTTAATGAGTCACTGATTTCTCTAAGTCTTAAATCATGCCTTTTTGCCTTAATTGCCCTCTTTTTTTTCTGCTTCATTATTCTCCATAAGTTTGTCCTCTATATCACTGATTCTCTGTTCTGCCTCATCCATTCTTGCTGCCGTGGCATCCATTAGAGATTGCAGCTCAGTTATAGCATTTTTAAATTTCATCCTGACTAGTACTTCTTTTATCTCCGCAGAAAGGGATTCTAATCTATTTTCGACTCCAGCTGGTATTCTTACTGTTGTGATTCAGTTCAGACATCTTGCTTGAATCTGTGTTGGTTAAGTCCTTGGCTGTCATTTCTTCCAGCTCTTTCATTTGGGGTGAATTCCTTTGTTTCATCATTTTGAAGGGAGAAAAGGAATTCTGAGGTAAAAAAATTAAAATTAAAAAAATATTAAAATTAAAAATTAAACACACACACACACAAAATAGAATAAATGAAGCTAGATTGTAGGTATGTTTTGGTCTGGGTGTTGAAGGGGCTTGATAGATTAGAGAAAAAGGGGGAAGAAAAAAAAAGGAAATCATTTGAAATTTTGAAAAAAATGAATACACTGAAGTAGACTAAAATGAAATGATGGAAGTAAAATAAAATTTGAAAAATTTTACACAAAAGTAAAAAATATAGTAGAAAAAATTAAAGAAAATATTTTTAATGTTTTTTATTTATTTTTTTGAGACAGAGAGAGACAGATAATGAGCAGGGGAGAGGCAGAGAGAAAGGGAGGCACAGAAGCAGGCTCCAGGCTCTGAGCTGTCAGCACAGAGCCCGACGTGGGGCACAAACTCATGGACTGTGAGATCATGACCTGAACTGAAGTCAGATGCTTAACCGACTGAACCACCCAGGCACCCCTAAAGAAAATATTTTTAATAAAAATTGAAAATAAAAATGAATTTTTTCTCTTTCTGTATTCAAGAAAAAGAAAAGAAACAAAAAAGAAAAAAAGAAAGAAAAAAAATTGAATAGATCAACTGGTGAACAGACTGAAATACGACTGAAATTACTTCCTTTTCCCCTAGAAGTCTAACTATGAAGCACTTTATAGTCCATAAACTAAGCAGGCAGAGGGACTTGTGTTTCTGAAGAGCGGGGTTGGCCCACTTGGGTGGGGCTTAGTGTAATGGCTCCATTTGTCACTAGATGGTGCTGCTTAGCTTACTGGGGTGGATTGTTGTGACACTTGTAGGTGCATATGCGCATGTGCGAGAGCGGTGAAAATGGCCATCACCTAGCTACCCAGTCTCTAGTATTGGAACTCTGTTCTCCCCGATCAGCAATTGTGCACCCATCCTTTGTCTTTGGCTTCCTTCTATTCCCCGCTTTTACACAGTCCATGACCAAGCCCCAGGCAGCACCTCCCTACTGAGTTTTATCTCAGATGCAGCTGTTTTTCTGACCCCTTACTTCTGAGGGACTGTGGCTTTGACCCGTTATTCCCCTCTGCAGGCGGGTCTCAGCAAGCAATGGCCAGGTGTCAGCCACACCCAAGAACGTTTGCAGGACTGTGCTGCTGCTGATGCCCAGAGACTGTGGCCAGGTGCCAGCCCACCCCAGGAAAATTTCTTGAAATAGTGTAGCAACAGCATTTCAGGGATTATGGAAAATCACAACACACATCTGGCACCAGGCTTCACCCTTAATGACCTTGTTTCAGCACCAGTGAATGCGGTTGTTCTCCCAGGTCCACTGGGGCCTTGCCTTTGGGGGACCCACACAACCTCTACCAGGTGTTCTCCCAGCAGGGGAGCTGCCTCTCCCTGTGTGGCCTGAAGAACATTGGACTCCACTCTGCTCCTGGGAATTCTCCCTTCCCACCAGAGCACCAGCAGGTATCAAGCTGCGGAGTTGCAGACTCTGTGCTCCCCCTGTTTATAGTCTTTTTTTTTAAATTTTTTTAACGTTTATTTATTTTTGAGACAGAGAGAGAGCAGGAACAGGGGAGGGGCAGAGAGAGAGGGAGACACAGAATCTGAAACAGGCTCCAGGCTCTGAGTTGTCAGCACAGAGCCCGACACAGGGTTCGAACTCACAGACCGTGAGATCATGACCTGAGCCAAAGTCGGACACTTAACCGACCAAGCCCAAGCCACCCAAGTGCTGCCCCCCCCCATTTATAGTCTTAATGGAATTTAAACCCTCTTCTTTCTCCTTTCTCCTTTCTCCCTTTTTAGTTCAGTCCCTGTGGCTGCTTCCACTTTTCCACTTTCTCTCCAGCTGTTTTGGGGGGGGATTCTCCTGTATTCTCCCCCCACACCCATACCCCTGTTGCTGTCCTCTCTCCACCTGCAAAAGTGGCTCTCTGCCCTCTAAAGCTTCTCTCTCCCCCAGTTCACCTTTCTGCACCATGTACCTCCTGAATTCTGTGGTTCAGGTTGTGCAGATTGTTGTATTAATCCTCTGATCAGTTTTCTAGGTGTGCAGGATGGTTTAGTGTTGGTCTGGCTGTATTTCATGGATGCAAGACACACAAAAAACTTCCATGATGTTCCGCCATCTTGGTTTCTCCCTCCATTTAGTTTTAATGTGTGTCTTTCTTGTCAGTGAGTTTGAACATTTTTTTTTTTATGTGTCAGGAGAATTTGCATTTCTTTTTCTTTGAAGTTTTATATGTCTTTCCAGTTTTTCTTAGAATTGTTGGTCTTTCTTTTCTTTTTTTAGCATGGAATGGATAATAGCACTCCTACTGTGACCAAGATGGAATATTGATTATAGCCTCCCATCATAAAACTGAAAAGCTGAACAAAATATATACAGAAATTATCTTCAGGCATTGGGCAACAGACAGTGCAAGTTTACAATCTCTGAGAGAAGGGAATAATATGAAGTGAATTTTACATCTTTCTGCCTGGAAGACATTTCCAAGCCCCAAATGATGGCACAGGGAAGTGGAGTTCAGGTAGAGAGCATCGGAGTTCAGGGCTGCTAAAATGCATATGGTAGAGTAGCAGAAAGGAGTTACAGAGAAGGGGCCCCAGAAATCTTACAGAGCTTCTCCTCAGGTCCTTGGTCAAATCCTAAACTCTGAATGTGTGGACTCAGACTCTGCAAGGGCTAGCAGAAAACAGCTGCCAGGGCGCTGAGGGCAAAACATATACTTCCGAGGTCACAGGATACTAGAGACACAATGGAGCTCTGACCCAACCAGAGTGGAGAAGTCTTCATAACCATCCCAGTCACATGAGGGCCTAGAAGGCTATGCTTTTGGAGTAAGGAAACTTCTCTAGGAATCAAGGAAAAATGGAAAAAGATGCACCCTAACAAAACCTAAAACCAAGCCTTGACATATATGATCAAGTTAATCCATCAGTAATTTAATTGCCTCCTGGAACAAAATTCAACACTATTTAGAGTGAGATAATATAATCCAAATTTTGGGGCACCTGGGTGGCTCAGTCGGTTAAGCATCTGACTTTGGCTCAGGTCATGATCTCATGGTCCATGAGTTCAAGCCCCGTGTCGGGCTCTGTGCTGACAGCTCAGAGTCTGGAGCCTGTTTCAGATTCTGTGTCTCCTTTTCTCTCTGATCCTTCCCCGTTCATGCTCTTTCTCTCCCTGTCTCAAAAAGAAATAAACGTTAATATAATCCAAATTTCTACACTGTACATTCACAATGTTCAGCATATCAAAAAATACTTACTAGACATATGAAGAAGAAAGGATATTCAAAAATTAAGAGAAAAACCAACCAACACATGCAGACCTGTAAATGGTTCAGATATTAGAATTAGCAGACAACGGCTTAAAAAGACAACTATTTAAGTACATTAAAGAATTTTCAGGGGCGCCTGGGTAGCTCAGTCAGTTAAGCGTCGGACTTCGGCTCAGGTCACGATCTCACTGTCCGTGGGTTCGAGCCCCGTGTCAGGCTCTGTGCTGACTGCTCAGAGCCTGGAGCCGGTTTCAGATTCTGTGTCTCCCTCTGTCTCTGACCCTCCCCCGTTCATGCTCTGTCTCTCTCTGTCTCAAAAATAAATAAATGTTAAAAAAAATTTAAAAAAAAAGAATTTTCAGGAATAATATTTTAGTATAAGTATATCCCATTAATTATTTGGGATATACTTACACTAAAAATTATTCCTTGTTTATCAGAAATTTAAATATCACTGGGCATCCTGTATTTTACTTGGCAACCCTACCCCAAATGCCAAGCGGAAAGAAGAATCCAAAATCCCAGCCTCCTGCAAGTGGTCTGGGCTAGAGCATGGCCTCATGGGGACAATTGTGCATTGGATGGATCAGTGATAGTCATGGGGGCGCCTGGGTGGCTCAGTAGATTGGGTGTCTGACTCTTGGTTTTGGCTCAGGTCATGATCTCATGACTTGTGAGGCTGAGCCCCGCATCGGGCTCTGCAAGCCTGCTTGGAATTTCTCTCTCCCCACTTCTCTCTGCCACTGCCACTTGCTCGGTCTCTCTCTCAGTAAATAAACAAACATAAAAAATTATTTTAAAAAAGAGATACTCAGTCATTTACTATGTCAAAATTGCCAGACCTTCATACTTCCAAGTACTATTTTTTACTAAATCAATTCTTTTTCATCTTGAAATCATTACAGATTCAGGAGAGATTTCAAAGATAGTGCAGGGAGGTTTCATGTATTCTTCACTCCATTTCTTCCAATGGTTACATTCGACAGAAACATAGCTCAATATGAAAACAATGTCAAATGTATAGTTCTACATCATTTTATCCCATGTTTAGGTTCATGTGACCACCTGTAATCAGGATACAGAACTGTTCCACCACCACAAAGAGTTCCCTCTGCTACTCCTTTGTAATCACACCTCCCTCCTCCCTACCACCACCCTTTCCCCAGCAACCACTGCTCTGCTTCCCATCTCTATGATTTTGTCATTCCAACACTGTTATATAAATGAAATTGTATCCTATGTGACCTTTTGAGATTGGCCTTTCTCCCCTCACTCTGCGTAATACCCTTGAGATCTACCCAAGTTGTTGCATATATCTATAGTTTGTCTCTTTTTATTGCTGATTAGTGTTTCATAGAATGGATGTCAAACAGTTTGTTTGACTGTTCACTATTTGAGGGATATTTGGTTGTTTCCAGTTTGAGATTATTACAAATAAATCTGCCATGAACAACTGCATATAGGTTTTTGTGTAGACATAATTTGTCTTTTTTTCCCCTGGGATAATTGCCCAAGAATGTAATTGCTAGGTCATATAGGAGGTATATATTTATTTTTTTAATGTTTATTTTTGAGAGTGAAAGAGAGACAGAGTGTGAGAGGGGGAAGGGCAGAGAGATGGGGAGACACAGAATCTGAAGCAGGATCCAGGCTCTGAGCTGTCAGCACAGAGCCTGACACAGGGCTTGAACTCACAGACCAAGAGATCATGACCTGAGCTGAAGACAGATGACCAACTGACTGAGCCACCCAGGCACCCCAAGGAGGTATATATTTACCCTTTTTTTTAAGGTTATTTATTTATTTTGAGAGACAGCGAGCAAGCATAAGCAGGGGAGGGGCAGAGAGAAAGGGAGAGAGAGAGAGAAAAACCCAAGCAGGCTCTGCACCATCAGCACAGAGCCCTACTCGAGGTTGGAACCCTTGAAGTGCAAGATCATGACCTGAGCCAGTCAAGAGTCAGTCGCTCAACCAACTGAGCCACCCAGGCGATCCCAGGTACATATTTAAAGAAACTGCCAAACTATTTCCTAGAGTATCTGCACCATTTTACATTTCCAACAGAGATCCATTTTTTAAGTTTATTTATTTATTTATTTTGAGACAGAGAGAGAGAGAGAGAGAGAGAGAGAGAGAGAGAGAGAGAGCATGAGCAGGAGAGGGGCAGAAAGAGCGAGAATCCAAAGCAGGCTCCCTGTTGCCAGCACAGAGCCCGAGGTGGGGCTTGAACTCAGGAACTGTGAGATCTTGACCTGAGCCAAAATCAAGAGTTGGCTCCTTAACCAACTGACCACGTGGGTGCCCCCAGAGATCCAGTTTTAATGGCATCTGCACCAGGATTTGGTATTATCACGACTTTTTAGTTCAGCTGTTCTGATAGGTATGTAGTAATATCTTACCATGGTCTTAATTTGTATTTCCCTAAAAGCTAGTGATGTTGGACATCTATTTGTGTACTTTAAATCAACTCATTTCTAACACCTAAACCAATGTATTTAAAAGACAACCAAATTTGTGGTTCTCCATGTGTGGTCTCTGAGCTGCCAGCATGGCAGTTTGCTTGACTATCATTTACTATATATAGAAGGTATCATTTACTATATATAGAAGGTAACTGTAAATATCAATTATTTATGGTATACCACCTGAAAACATCTTGCGTACCTACAGGTTCACACACCACATTCAGGGCAGGACACGTTCATTGCCCAGTTCTGGGGGTTCCATGCCCACAGATTATGATGTGAATTCCCCTCCCCCTGGAATTGTGCAGTACACAGCCTATACAGCTTTATGTGACAATTCTGACTCACAGACACTGATCTAGTCCTACTCACACCTCTTCCTGCCCTTAATTTGACACACACACACACACACACACACACACACACACACACACACGGTAAGACTCCTCTTCCAGTGCTCTCACCCCTGCTAGGACTCAGGGCAGGGCTAGCACAATTCCTAGTGTGTTCAAAGCCTGCCCCTAGTCATTGCTGAGTGAAAAATCAGGTTCCAAAACAGAATACAGGGTAAGATACCATTATGAAATTTATATTAATAGTTGATAAAACAGACAATACACTGACATCAAAGGTGTTCCTCCACCAATCAATTCTCCAACACTGGCTGAATGCCCTACAATTCAATTCAATTCTGACACTGCCTACCTAGAGTTAGCATCAGAGCCCACAGGTTAAGGGCTCAGTCCCACAAGACTGCCCGCACTTCAGACAGCAATTGGAAGCAGTGGGTTCTATGGTTACCCCCACTTCTGTCTGGTTTGGCAACAAATCATGGTTTTCACAACGCTCTCAAGTTAATTTGCTACAACAGGTAACAGAAATTAGGGAAACATGCCCACCAGTTTACTATATAATAAAGGGTACAAATGAACCATCCTATGAAGAGATACTCAAGGCAAGACCTGAAAGGGTCCCGAGTGCACGACTTCTGTCTCCATTGAGTTGAGACATGCTACTTCCCAGCACATGGATGTGATCACAACCCGGAAGCTCTCTGCAGTTCAGAGGTTTTTATGGAAGCTTCATCATGTAGACATGATCAGTCATTAACTCAGTCTGTAACTCTTCTCCAAGCTTCCAATCATGGCTTGGTCTTCCTGGTGACCAGCCCCATCCTGAAGCTATCCAGGAGCCCACCAAGAGTCAAGGGACTCCTATTACCTAGGAAACTCCAAGGGATTTAGGAGCTCTGTGTCAGGAACTGAGGGCAGAGACCAAATATATATTTCTTATTAGGTCACAGTTGTGTACGTATGGAAAAAAGCCAGAAAGGGCTGTTAGAGAAGTTACCTGGGGAGAGAAGGGCTTTGCTAATTTTTTGTTGCTTTAACTTTTCTGTATTTTGTGATTTATTTACATGCCTTTTTGTGTTTATTTCAAAATGAATTACTATTTTAGGTTTTTATGTTAATCACCCAGTGCTCATCATGACAAGTGCACTCTTTAATCCCCATCACCTGTTTTACCCATTGTCCACCCACCCACCTCCCCTCTGGTAACCATCAGTTTGTTCTCTATAGTTAAGAGTCTGTTTCTTGGTTTGTCTTTCTTTTTTTTTTTCCTTTGCTCATTTGTTTTGTTTCTTAAATTCCACATGAGTGAAATCATATGGTATTTGTCTTCCTCTGACTTATTTCACTTAGCATTATACTCTCTAGCCCATCCATTGTACATTGCAAATGACAAAATTTTGTTATTGTTTATAGCTGAGTAATATTCCACTGTGTATGTGTGTACACACATTTATACACACGAACACACACACACATCCCATATCTTCTTTATCTGTTCATCAAAGGATGGACACTTGACACTTGGGCTGCTTGCATTTGGATGCTTACAATTTGGCTATTGTAAATAATGCTGCTATAAACATAGGGGTGCATGTATCCCTTTGAATTAGTGTTTTTGTATTCTTTGGGTAAATACCTAGTAACGTGGTAAATTATAAAGCTAGTTCAAGTAACATTTTGAGGAAAAGTATTTCTAATGTGTGTTGAATTAGAGAGAAACCCTGTCAATGTTTGACAGGGTGATAAAACTGTAATCTTTGGGGTTATTTTTTCTACTAGACAGAAATCTGTAAGTTAACATATAACCTTTCAGGTACATTTTCCTACATTAGTGATTTTCAAAGTATAGTCCCCAAAGGGGAAGCATCAGTATCACTTGGGAACTTGGAGGGAATTGCACATTTTCGGGTCCCATCCCAGACCTGTTTAATTAGAAACTCCGAGGGTGGGAACCACCTCTGTTTGCCCAAGCCCTGCCAGTGATCCTGATGCACTGTAAAGTTTGAGAACCACTGCTCTAAATAGTCAAATAATCCTTACTTGTGAAAAAAATCCGAGACAGTGCTCCAGTATGACATTAAAAGGACACACCACCCACCTTTTTGCCTTGTTTCCAGATTTAAATAATTTGTCTGTCTGATGCTAAGTTTCATATTTGCTCTTTCGTTTTTCAAATACCCTATCAACTTAAGGCAGTTTCCACCTATTCCCAAATTTTCTTTTTAATCAAAACTGGTTTTGATTAAACAGTCTATCAACTGTTTTCTTCTGTAACCTACTGATATGATGAAACAGAAATTGAGCCGGTCTTATAATGCTTAAGATGTAAGTTTTCTTTGACATCGTGTAGTATTTTAAAACACTGTTGACTTAAACATGCTGACGTTTATGATTTTCAAAAAGCTCTTTATAAATGAGATCGATTTTAGCATGAATTGGGAAAGCTTTCCATCTTTTTCTATTTATGGAGAGTTTAATTGCGATGGGTTGTCCTTTGAAAGCTTGAAAGGCTGCAACAATAAAACCAGCTGTGCCTGGCTTATGGGGGCGGGATATGTCATTGAAGAGAGCTCTCAAATTGTTCAATTTCTTCTTTGGTTATTAGTCTATTCTCTAGGGTATTTTCGGTGCTGTTGCTGTTTTGTTTTTTGCTTTTACCTCTTTAAGTGAATGTTGGAAACTGTTCCTAGTTCATCCCTTGCTCAAACTCACCAGTAAGCGGACTAATGCAACTTCAAACAACTTATTCTCTTCCCATTAGAAAAACTAAGGTATAACATCTAACGTTGGCGAAGCCACAGGGGAAGTTCTGAGCATGTCAATTGTTACAGCCAATTGTAACGAAGACAACTAAAGGGAATTCATCAAAATGAAATAAAATACGCAGGCACTTGAGGGAGCTGGGCGGGTGCTGGTGACGTGGGCTGTACAGTTTATGAAAATTCATTAAGCTTTATACTTACAGAGTGTACAATTTTCTTTTTTTTTTTTAACGTTTACTTATTTTTGGGACAGAGAGAGACAGAGCATGAACGGGGGAGGGGCAGAGAGAGAGGGAGACACAGAATCGGAAACAGGCTCTAGGCTCCGAGCCATCAGCCCAGAGCCTGACGCGGGGCTCGAACTCACGGACCGCGAGATCGTGACCTGGCTGAAGTCGGACGTTTAACCGACTGCGCCACCCAGGCGCCCCACAATTTTCTTTATGTGTATCTTATTTCAGTAAAGTTTTTAAACTGTCTTTTGCCGCAGCCCACAGCTACCTATAACGGCACGGCTTACTGGCGGCATACACGGAACGACCTGAAACCCCCCCTTCTCAAGAGTATCATCGCAAGTGCCAAAAAGGGCTCCCGGACTCCTGCTGTCTTAAGTTGAACACATTCAACGGCTCTCTGTCCCTCTCTTCTAGCTAAACTGGGGGCCGGCGCCGGGCAGTTCCGGGAAGAGGTTCCGGGGAGACACGGAACTCATCGCCAGCCTCCCGCAGCTCCGGACGCGCAGACGCGCGCCCGTCCCCGCCCCCGCCCGCAGAGGCCCCGCCCCGCGTCACGTGAGCGCCGCGTCAGCTGACCAGGCGCGCAGGGAGGAGAAAGGCCGGGCGGCTTTCTGGCGCGATGGTGAGGGCCGCGGGATGTCGGGAGGCGGGGCCCCGGGGCAGGCGGGCAGGCGGGCCCCCGAGTCTCGTGGCTGCGGCCGCGGGCGGACGTCGGGACGGGCAGGTGGAGACGGTCCCGGCCCCTCGGCAGACACCTGGGTGCGGTCGTGGGGGCCGAGCGTCCGGCTGGCAGGGCGGGCGGGCGGGCGGGCGCCCTGCGGCCTTGGTGTCCCGGGTGCTTCCTCGGCGGAAAGGAAGGGCCCGCACCCCCCGGACAGGAACTGGGCTTGCCTGCGGCGGGAGGTGCCCGCTTCCTGGCCCTCCTGTGAGACCTGGAGAATAATTTGCTTGGAATTAGGCTGAGTCTTCCGCACTGTTAGGAAGCCCCTTCGCCCTTCCCAGAACCAGACAGGACTAGACGTGGGATTGAGGCTTCTCCACTCCTCCATCCGTTCATTCCTTCGACAGACTTCGAGTGCCTACTCTGTACCAGGCAGGGTGCCAGGCGCTGGGACTTCAGCTGCAGGGGGCCTGAATTGGCGGTCATAGTTAGGACTTGAGGGGACGGGACCTAACGTGTGTAGTGTTAGGAAGGCTTCCTGAGCCTGACAGCAACCTGAGGAGGCGGGGGCAGGGAAGAAAGCTGGCTGGCTGCAGTGCAGTTTGTGTACCAGAGGTTTGGAAGCTTTGCGGGTGGGGGCTGTATCTTCAGACAGAGAACAGCGTGTTTAAAGACTTCAGGGGAGAGAGAGCAGGGCTCCCTAGGTAGACGCACTTCACCTATCTGGAAGGGGACCAACTGGAGGTTAGTGAAACATGAGGCTCAACAGGTAAGCAAAGACCATATCTTGCTGGGTCTTGAGAGCTGGGAAAGGCGTTTACTTTAAGAAGAGAGCACTGAGAAGCTAGGAAGATCCTTTCCAGCAGAAATTAGAGATATTTTCCTATTTTCGGCTGACTTGTGGTGGGAGCAGGAGGGGAGCAGAGGGCCCCAGTTAGGGCAGCAGACCCCCCAGGAAATGGTGGTGACCTGAGTTAGGGCAGAGAGAGTGGAGAAATCATCAGGGCCTAAGGACCAGAGGCTTGAGGGAAAAGGGAGAGGCAGGTGTCTGGGCTTGGTTCCCAGGTGGCTGTGCTCAGTGGGATGGGAAACCCAGGAAGGGGAGCAGGCTTCAGTGGGAAGAGCACGTTTTGCCAGGCGCTGTGGGAGGTGTCTGTGGGCCACCAGGTGCAGCTGGGAGAAGACCATCTAGATTTCAGGGGCTAAAGCTCAGAAGAGAATCTACAGTGCAGTTATAAATTTAGGAGTCATCAGCACCAAGGTGATCACGGTAACCCTAAAAACAAGTAACCTGAGTGATGTGAGTTGGGAAGAGAGGACCTAGAGCAGAACCTTGAGAAATGCCAGCATTTTAAGAAACGAACTCAAGAAACACGTTCTTGTAGTAAAAAAATGTAAATAATACAAAGATGGTGGAAGACTTCTGTGGGTAGAAGTCAGGGGCCCATGAACTTAGGAGAAATCTCACATCCTAATTTTCACCAGCTTCAAACTGAAATTCAGCATTGCCTTCAATCATGAATGTTGGCAATAAACCCCAATATTAGCACCTCTGACTTTGTCACCAATAGAAATGAGAGATATCTGCCTATCACATTACAGTTGTTGACATTGTTCATGTATGTATTTATGTTTATTTGTAAATTACAGTGGGTATCAGACTTGAAACATACACTACATCACCAATTTATTTGAAGATTTTGATAACTTAGTTTCCTTTGCAATCCTATGTATTTTATGCATTTAAAAACATTGTTTTGAGGGGCGCCTGGGTGGCTCAGTCGGTTAAGCCTCCAACTTCGGCTCAGGTCATGATCTCACAGTTCATGGGTTCACGGGTCCAAGCCCCATGTCAGGCTCTGTGCTGACAGCTCAGCCTGGAGCCTGCTTTGGATTCAGTGTCTCCCTCTCTCTCTGCCCCTCCCTGCTCATGCTCTGTCTCTCTCTCTCTCAAAAATTAATAAACATTTAAAAAATTAAAATAAAAACATTGTTTTGAGAAAGGCCTGTAGGTTTTGCCAGATGCCAAATGAGTCTATGGCACCAAAATGTTAAAAACCCCTGAAATAGAGACTAGTGCAAGGCTGTCACTGTCCTTAACACCCCATCACCTCACCACCTGGTTCAGGCTCCTGCCCCAGAGTAATGACAGCAGGTGATGTGCAGAGATCACTATTTGGGGGTGGGGGGGGGAGGGTGAGCCAGCGAATGAGACCAAGGCCAGGACCGGGAGAAGTCCAGAAGAGTATGCTGTTTCACCAGGAAGGACGGGTTTGTGTCAGATGTCACTGAGGAGTTGAGGAAGAGGAAGGCCAGATTTAGTGACAGTCATTTGTGACCATGGCTATGGGACTTCACTGGAGGCCCATATAGAAGCACCAGTGCAGTAGGGTCAGGTGAAGAGGAGCAAGAGGGTTGGAGGTTGAAGGGTCGTGGAGCAGGTCTGAAGTGTCTGAGAAGGTGACTGGGGGGGCCAAGTAGAGGACATGGTGTTTCCAGGCTGCCTGAGGGTCCAGTGGGATCAGGAGAACATGGGTTTGCGGTGTCCTCAGTTTATACGGTTTTGTTCCCAGCAGCAGGAAGCTGCCAACAGGTAAGAGGCATGGAAGGATGGACGTGGATGTTGCTGTGCACTAGAGTCCTGCCAGGTGGACAGGAGCTGGTCTGGGGAATGGAGGGTATGGGCAAGATGTGGTTGACAGAGTGGGTTTGCATTCTAGCAGGAGACAGACCTCAAATAATAAAACCTGTCTGCTGTGATAAATGCTGTGGAGATCAAGAAAGAAGGATAGAGCAATGCCTTGGGTGGCTCAGTTGGTTAAGCGCCTGACTTGATTTTGGCTCAGGTCATGATCTCACAGTTCCTGAGTTTGAGCCCCACGTCGGGCTCCATGCTGAGAGCACAAAGCCTGCTTGGGATTCTCTGTCTCCCTGTCTGCCCCTCCCCCACTCGTGCCCCCCCCTTCACAAAAATAAATAAATATTAAAACAAAATAATAAAAAGGATAGGGGCTAGAGTATGATGGAGAAGAGGTATTTTATTTATTTGTTTGTTTTAAGTGTATTTATTTTGAGAGAGAGCACGAGCAGGAAGGGGCAGAGAGAGGGAGACAGAATTCCAAGCAGTCTCCACAATGCCACAGAGCCTGAGGGGGGGCTCAAACTCAGAAACCATGAGATCATGACCTGAGCCGAAATCAAGAGTCAGACGCTTAACTGACTGAGCTACCTGGGAGCCCCAACTATTTTATTAACAGCTTAACTGAAGTAAAGTCAGTAATATACATCTGTAAATGTACAGTTCAATAAGTTCCAACACGTATATGTTCCTGAAAACTTTACCACAATCAAGATCACTGGGGCACTGGCCCCCAGAATTGCCTTGTGTAAGGGGCTGTTTTAGAAAGTATGGTCAGAGAATGCCCATTTGAGCAGAGACCTGAATGAAAGATGAGAGAGCAGGGTGCGCAGAGGGGTTGGCAAGGACACGGGAGAGTGCCCATTGTAACAGGAGTAGCAGGGAGGCCAGCGTGGCTGGAGCTGGAGAAGGGAAGGAGGAGGAAGTGAGAGGTCACGACGCCCTGACAAGGACTTTGTTCTATGTTGTACCCCCAGCACTTAGAGCAGGATCTGCCACAGAGAAGTTTGCCACAGTCACTGCTGAGCACATGAACACCCAGGACAGGCATCAGAACTAGGCTTGGTGGCGGGTGGGGTCAGTGAGAGGGTTCCCTAAATGGCCTGGTAATCGGAGAGAACAAGTGGCCAGACGGCGTCCATCTTGGACAGGGAGCAGGGGTCCCTAAAGAACAGAATGTGGGAGACACCTGGCCACACCTCGGCAGCCCCCCCCCACCCCCTGCCCCAGCCTGACCACCTGCCTCACTCTTGTGCAGAGGTTCCGGTTCTGCGGTGATCTGGACTGTCCTGACTGGGTCCTGGCGGAGATCAGCACGCTGGCCAAGATTGTTGAGTGCATGGGATCTTTTTGAGGGTGGGAGGAGCAGGGATGGGGGATGGGGGCTTTGGGGATGAAGGGTGGTGAGGTCACTCGGAGGTTGGGGCCTCAGTGCCCTCAGCCTGCTGTATGACTCTGATCATGTGGCCAGCTCTCTCTGAGCCCGCCCCCCCAGCATGGAGGGGTGAGGTGGGACACTTTGACTAATGCAAGGCCTTCCCCTCCAGTCCTCCGTGAAGCTGAGGCTGCTGTGTAGCCAGGTGCTGAAAGAACTCCTGGGACAGGGGATTGACGTGAGTGCCGGGCCCAGCACCCTACTGTCCCATGAGCCTGTGACCTCTACTGCCCTGAAAGTGCACCAGACCCAGGGAGGCGGGTGATCAGGACCCTGGCTGGGGTGCAAGAGGCTGGTGAGCAGGGGTCTGGCACCCCCTGAGGGCCTCCTTTCCCCATAGTACGAGAAGATCCTGAAGCTCACCGCCGATGCCAGGTTTGGTGAGTACCCCGCTGAGTCCACAGATGTTTGGGCCACTCTAGGTACTAGGCCTGGGGGTTAGCACAAAGGCCCCTTCTCCCAGCAGTCTGCCCTGATGCACTTGCCTCAGCAGAGGCGCATGAGGGGAAGAAAGGTGTTGACATCCCCCCCCCGCTCGCCAGTGTCCTCTTCCACTTCCTGGTGAAGCAGTAACAGTGCTCATGGGCTCAAGCAGGCCCAGGGGCTCTGAGCTGAAGATAGTAGGGCAGCAAGGAGCTGGCCGAGGCCACAGTGACACCCCCTACCCCACCCATGGGTCCTCCCAGAGTCGGGCGATGTCAAGGCCACGGTGGCAGTGCTGAGTTTCATCCTCTCCAGTGCAGCCAAGCACAGCGTGGATGGCGAGTCCTTGTCCAGCGAACTGCAGCAGCTGGGGCTGCCCAAAGGTATGGGTGTGCAGGCAGCGGGCAGGTAACCTGTGTGCCAGAGGCTGCTGGGCAGCAGGCAGGGCCGGATGGCCCTGAGAGGTACCCTGTGAACAGTCTGAGCCCCTACCTGCTACTTCAGGGGACCTCTATTCTGCCCCCAGAGCACGCGGCCAGCCTCTGTCGCTGTTATGAGGAGAAGCAGAGTCCTCTACAAGAGCACCTGCGGGCCTGCAGCCTGCGTGGTGAGTGTGGGGGGTGGGGTCTGGCTTCCACTCTAGAAGGTGCCTGCTGCCCGAGAGGTGCTTGACCTCAGGAAGGAGACTTGACCCTGGTCACATGTGGAGGAGTTACAGAACCCAGGACTCCTGACTCCAGCCCAGATTTCTTTCCTTTGAGATCTGTGGATAATCTATCTAGCTTCTGATTGTGGCGTGTCTGCCCTGGGTCAGAGGGATGAGAGCTTCTCAGAGATCACACAGCTTTGAAGGGTTGAGAGCTGACCCAGGTGTGGGCTAAGGGCTGTGTGGCTCACCAGCCTGTGATCCTGAGAGCCCCACCCCACCCCGCAGTGAATAGGCTGGCGGGCGTGGGCTGGCGCGTGGACTACACCCTGAGCTCCAGCCTGCTTCGGTCGGTGGAAGAGCCCATGGTGCATCTGAGGCTGGAGGTGGCAGCTGCCTCGGGTGCCCCGGCCCAGCCTGTGGCCATGTCCCTCTCAGCAGACAAGTTCCAGGTCCTCCTGGCAGGTGAGACTCAGCTGTACCCGGAGGGGGAAGGGCCCCTCCCAGATCCCACCCCAGTGCTGCCCACCTACCCCCGCGTCTTCCTCCCGCAGAACTGAAGCAGGCTCAGACCCTGATGAGCTCCCTAGGCTGAGGAGAATGGTGTTTGGGGCCCCTGTGGAGCCGCCTTGCCCGTGTCGAGTTGCTGCCCCCCAAACTCTTGAGGGGTGGCTCCAGCTCCAGGACCCTGGAGGCCTGGCCTCCCAGATCTCTGGCTTGCCAGGTTACCACTTGAGAATTCAGCATAAGGATTCTGAGGATTTTTCCAGCATTGCCCTCCCTCCCCCACGAGAGGCACTTGTCAACAGTTTTCACAAGCAGGAAGAATAAACAGAAGTGTAAAGGAGTGTGTGCACAGGTTTCTTTTTGGGTTCAAATGAAAGGTTTTTGTGAGAGAAGCCAAGCAACATACAGATGTCCCCGGCCCGTCACTCTTTTTCTCTTTCTATCTGCTGGTTGAGGCAGGTCAGGGGTGAGGCAGAACAAGGACCAAAATGAAACAGCTTGTCGGTAGACCAGAAAATCAGGGTTCTGGTTCCTAGTCCTGTGACACTCGTGGCACTGCCCTCTCAGGCTGGCAGCAAGCACGTGGCCGTAGTGCCAGATGCCCCAAAGAGAGAAAGGAGAGAGCCCTGCTCTTCCTGCTGTGTCCATTTAGAAGAGAGGAAGCCTGCACCCCCTCAAACCACTCATTGTCAAGAGGAGTGGGGTAGGGACTGAATGTATGTGTCCTCCCCCCGCCCCCCCAGATGAAGCCTTAACTGCCCAATTAGATGGTTTTAGGAGATGGGGCCTTTGTAGAGTGATTAGGTTTAGATGAGGTCATGAGAGTGGGACCTTCATGATGGGATTAGGAAAGACAGAGGGACTCTCTCCACAAACATGTACTGAGAACAGCAAAGCAGGAGAAGGCCCACCAAGAACCAAATCTTCTGGCTCCTTGATCTCAGACTTCCCAGCCTCTGGAACATGAGAAATAAATGTGGTTTGAGCCACCCAGTTTGTATTCTATTACAGCACCTTAAGCCTAAAACATCTTAGGGTGCAGGAAAGCCATCAAAGAATAGTCCTGTCAAAAGGATCCAGCATGTCCCACTGGCCAAAGATGGTTCCATTTAAGCATCAGAAAGTTTAAGGACCGACTCCACTCCTGACTTCTGCTTCTGGGAAAATGGAGCATTTTTTCCTCCCACTAAGAGCTGAAAACCTTGGACGTTACTTACGAAACAAACATAAGACTCTAAAAGGTGAAGAGAAGGCAGACTGGCTAGGATCCTCAGGAACTGAAGGATCACAGCAGAGTAGATCTTAGATTTCCTTTTGCTTTGTGTGTCCCGGCCTGGAGGCGGGAGACTGGCAGCCTGGGACACACCAGCACACAGAAAACCCTGACAAGCATCCTCTCTTGAGCCAAAGGACCAGGAAAGGGGCCAACCAACAAGACGGGAAACTACAGATACTCACTGCTGGCCTCCAGTCACAGCACAGAGAAACTGCAGTCCCTTTTCCACCCCTGTGCCAACACCCCCCCCCCCCCCCCCCGCAGAGGCTGAGTGGGTGCCTAGATTCCCACCCCACATGGCAACAAGGAAGTGGCATTCCCTCCTCCTTTCCTCACTGGTGCTGTGTCTGGGGAGCCCTGCTAAAAAAGAGGATCTAAATAAGATCCAGAGTCTCAATACCCCAAATGTCCAGGATTTAAAAAAAAAGCCAAGAACGAAGAAACTTTCAGTTTGAATGAGAAAAGACAACAGATGCCAACACCAAGAAAATACAGACTTGTATTCCAAATATTTTATTTTTTTTAATGTTTTTATTTATTTATTTTGAGAGAGCATGTGAACAGAGGGAGGGCCAGAGAGAGAATCCCAAGCAGGCTCCATGCTGGCAGCACAGAGCCCAACATGGGGCTCGATCCCACAGACCATGAAATCATGACCTGAGCCAAAATCAAGAGTCTGACACCCAACCACCTGAGCCACCCAGGTGCCTCTATGCCAAGAACTTAAATTTTTTATTTTTTTATTTAAAAAATTATTAATACATCCATTTTTTTTTTGACAGAGACAAGAGTGTCAGTGGGGGAGGGGCAGAGAGTGAGGGAGACACAAAATCTGAAGCAGGCTCCAGGCTCTGAGCTGTCAGCACAGAGCCTGACGTGGGGCTCAAATTCACAAACCTGAACCAAAGTCAGCCCCTTAACCAACTGAGCCACCCAGGTGCGCCTCTGCCAAGGATTTTAAAGCAGCCAATGTAAAAATGCCTCAAGTCTTAATAGAAGATACAAGGAACCAGATATAAGTTTTAGAACTGAAATCTGTAGTAATCAAAGGGAGAAATCAATAGATGGACTTATTAGAAGAAAGAATCCATGGATTTGAAGATAAATCCTAGAAATTATCCAATCTGAACAACAGAAGATAATTTGGAAAATAAGCACACAGAAACCAATAAAACAGAGTCTCGGACCTGCAGGACTGTAACATAAGCTCTAATATTCATGCCTTCAGAGTCTCAGAACTTGAGGAGAAAGAGGCTAGGACAGAAAAAAAATATGCAAAGAAATAATAGCTGAAAATCTCCCCAACATGGCAAAAGTTCCCTAAACCTACAGAGTCCGGAAGCTGAATGAATCCCATATGGGTTGGACCCAAAGAAATCCATGTTGAGCTACATCATACAATCAAACTTCTGCAAGCTAAAGAAGAGGAAAAAAAATCTTGAAAGCAGCAAGAGAGAAATGACACTTTACCTTATGGGGGGAGAAACTGTTCGAATGATCGTGGACTTCTCACCAGAAACCGTAGAGGCCAAGTGGAAGAAGCACATTTTTCAGGCCCTGAAAGAAAATTTCAACCGAGAAGTCTATATTCAGCAAAAATCACCTCGAGAGTAAAGGGGGAAATCAAGATATTCTCTGATGAAGGGTAACTAATATAAGTTGTCACCAGCAGACCTAAAAATAAAAAGGCGAAAGGAGGATCTCTAATCAGAAGGGAAATGATGAAGGAATCTTGGAACATCGGGGAGTAAGAGCAATGGAAGGAGTAAAACTATGGATACGGTTAGACTTGAGCATTTTCGGTTCCGTTTGACAGTTGAAGCAAAACGTGGAGCACTGATGGATGTGGTTTTCAGAGTATGTAGAGGGAATATTTCAGGTTATTATAAACAGGAGAGGGTAAGGGGAGGTAAGGTTTCTACACGGCACTTAGACAAAGCGTCGATACCAGTGAACCATGACAAATACGTGTATCGTATCTAGAACAACTAGTTCAGAGGCTGTGCAATGTAATACACTCAAAAGCAACACCAAGTCAAAGTGGAATTCGAAACATTCAAGTGGCCCATGGGAGAGCAAGAAGAAGACAAAAATGGAAAAATCGAATAAACAAAAATAAAGTGGCAAAAAGTCACAAGGAAGTTCAAAGTCTCCTCAAACGTTTAATATAAGCTTGATTTCCCAGGTAGCATTCCATCCTCAGTGGGGTCACAGAATCCCACAGGTACTTCTCTCATGGCCTTATAACATGGATTGTAATTTTGTGTTTAGTCATTTGCCTCTTTTATCATTCTGAGTTTGTTAAGGATGGGAATTGTATTCCCATGTTTGTATAGCCCCAGTGCCTAATAAAGTACTCCTCCAATAGATGGGGGAAAAGATAAAGACTTGAACGGATTTAAAGATGTTGAATGTAAAAAAGTCCTTGGGGCGCCTGGGTGGCACAGTCGGTTAGGCGTCCGACTTCAGCCAGGTCACGATCTCGCGGTCCGTGAGTTCGAGCCCCGTGTCGGGCTCTGGGCTGATGGCTCAGAGCCTGGAGCCTGCTTCCAATTCTGTGTCTCCCTCTCTCTCTGCCCCTCCCCTGTTCATGTTCTGTCTCTCTCTGTCCCCAAAATAAATAAACGTTTAAAAAAAAAAACAAAAAAAATCCTTGAGTCTGTAATAGAAGAGTCTATAAAAGATGCAGTCCGTCCCCCCAAAACCCAAATCAGTCCTGATTTGTCACCATTGGATGTTATTGGACCAAATTTTTAGCCTGAAAATTGATAGTTAAAGGGAAAGAATTCAGATCTCTCCTGTGTTTTTAGCATTTCAGGATAACCAGATAACCTTAGTCAATGAGGTCCAGCTCTTCTTTACAGGAGATTTCTAGCTGAGGTAGAAGGAATGACAGAAAAACACCATTTTGTGACTCCCAGTTAAATACTTGATTGAAGCAAGGATCATCAAGGATAATAAAGCCTTAAAGTGAAATGTTTATGTGATGTGAAACTGGATATTTTGTGGTGCTAAAGAATCCCCTCCCATAAACAACCCAACCTCCTCAGTTGGTAAATGGTTGAAAACACTGGCCCAGCTACACAGTGGAATACTACTCAGAAAAGAAAAGAAAAGAACTGATAATCATAATGACACAGATGGATCTCAAATGTACTATGCTAAGGGGCACCTCGCTGGCTCAGTTGGTGGACCTTGTGACTCTTGACCTCAGGGTAGTGAGTTCCAGCCCCACGTTGCACGTAGAGCCTACTTAAAAATGAAGTAAAAATATTTTAAAAATGCATTATGCTAAAAAACCAGACTCAAAAGACTACCTACTGAAGATTCCATTTATATGGTGTTATGGAGAAGGCAAAAACTATAGGGACAGAAAACAGATCAGTGGTTGCCAGCAGATGGGGTGCAAGTGTTGACCAATAAGGTGTATAGGCAAATTTTGGGTGATGGAAATGTGTTATCTTTTGACTGTCGTGATGGTTATGTGAGTGTATGTATTTGTCAAAACTCACACTTTAATAGGGTGAATTTTACTATATATAAATTATACCTTAATTTAAACAAAACAACCAACAAATAAATCACCCCGTAGATTGTTCAGTGGGCACAAGGTGTGAAACATACCTTTACAAAGCAGAGGTCTGGTGACCGCCTCACCTGTGATCAATTTCAGCTGCACTAAAATGGGACAACCAGATGTTGGGTGCCTCCTAATGTGAAGCAATTTTGGAGTACAGAGCAACACCTAAGAGAGATCTATCTAAGAAAACGTTCAGACAAATCCAGAATATGATGGGGCATCTCAACTGGCTTAGACTCCAGGAAGATCAAAAAAGAAAAAGAAAAAAGGGTGAGGTGGGTGGAAGAGGGTGGTTCAGTCCAGATAAAAAATGATTAAAGCTGGCCGCCTGGGTGGCTCAGTCAGTTAAGCGTCCAACTCTTGTTTTCCGCTCAGGTCATGATCTCGAAGATCGTGAGTTTGAGTCCTGCCTTGGGCTTTGTGCTGACAGCACAGAGCCTGCTTGGGATTCTCCTTTCCCCCTCCCCTCCCAGCCCTTCCCCCATTCCTCTCTCTCCTTTTCTCTCTCTCAAAATAAATAAATAAACCTTAAAAAATGATTAAAGAGTCATATAATCCTTGATCGGACTCTGCTTTAAACAAACTAGCTATACAAGTCATTTTGGGGACAATTAGGGAAATCTGAATGTGGACTAGGTGTTAGATGGTACTAATTTTATTAGGTATAGTAAACGTATTGTGGCTTTGTAGGATATTGCTTTTTAGAGATGCCTGTTGAGGTATTAGGGATGAAATGTCGTATTTTCCCCAGTTTACCTCAGAATACTTCCACCAAAATAAATGAGTAGATGGAGGAGGAGGAAGCAGAAGTAATAGGCAGGGGCAAATCAGGGCTATGGGTCGGGCACCTGTGCCTGCTCCACTGACGGTGGAATGCGGGCTCCTTACAGAGGCCTCTTGAGACCAGACCTGACCTGACCTCGCCTTGCTGAGGGTCTGTCCTCACCTCCCAGCCCTCCCCCCAGCCCCACCCCAGCCACACAAGCCTTCTTTCAATGGGCCAATCCCTTTGCTGCCTGCAGGCCTTTGCAATGGCCTTTCCTTCCGTCTGGCATATCGTCCTGTCCCCCGCCAGCCAGCTGTCTCCTGAGGACTCAGCCTAAGCGTCACCTCAGAGAGTCCCTCCCCCACAGAACCAGCTGAAGTGGGTTCTGCTTCTCTGCCCGCATTTTGTTGCTCGGCTGCACTTGCCACCGGGCAGGTGGTGATGATGTTTCTGTTTATGTGTTCTGTCTGTACGTTGGCATTTAGGGGCCACCACCGGGTCCCCAGGGTCTGCGTTTATCACGCACGGGTGCGCGCCCAGCGCCCAGCTGCCGGCGCCTCGGCCTCGGGCCATTGCTGCTGTTTCCGGCTGGCAGTGTCGACCCCGTCCGGGACTAGCCGGGTGACTCTCCCCGCCCCCGCCGGCCACGGAGACAGCTGCAACCCGAGACATCAGACCTGACCCCGCTGCTCGGCGCCGGCGGGAAGCCAGTTTTCCTCCTCCACCTCCCAGCCAGGTGACTGCCCCTAAACCTTTCCCGCACCGGGGCCCCCAGCCCACCCCGCCCAGCCTCTGCCCTGCCCGAGAAACTACACTTCCCAGCAGGCGCGGGAGCGGAGACCTCAGCTCCCAGCGTGCTCTTAGGCGCGGCCCGGCCCCCGCGTTAACCCCTCAGTGGCCGCAGGCTGGCGGGAGCGGCGCGGGGCGCAGGTGTCCGGAGGCGTGGGGAAAAGCGGAGCTGAGGAGGGGATGAGATTAGAGGCCCTTGGGAAGGAAGGGACCTGGGGTTAGCCGAGGACGGGCAGCGAGGAGGAGGGTGAAGGGGAGGCGAACACTGCGGAAATTAGGAATCTGGACATTCACCTTTTCCCGAAAAACGAAACTTTTCTTTTCGGGTGCCAGCCCCCGACGGCGCTGAGGAGGTAAGGGAGTCTGCCCTAGCTAAACGGCCGCCTCTGTCCCACACACAACTTCGCCTTGATCTCGGCACGTCCAGAAAGAGGAGAGTGGCCATCTCCACTCCCTCGGCCCGGCAGGAGGGGGCGAGGGTGGGCGGGTGGAGTTTGCGTCCCTCCGCCCCGGGAGCTGACCTGGGCGTTTTCCTGTGACCCTCCTGGGCCATGGCCTGGAGCTCGGGAGCCCTTCTTGTCACCCCTGTCCTCCCTCTGAGTCGTGGGGACCTGGTTCCAGCGCAGATGTGCCTGGAGATTCCTGCCTTCCCTCCTCCTTGTCCTCGCTCTGGTCGTGACCAGTAGGTGGTGGCAGGCTGGCCAAGCCCTGCGGGGGGGGGGGGGGGGGGGGGTGGTCTCTGGGCCTCTTTATCCCAGCCCTGGCCTCCCAGGAAGGGTCAGGTTCACTCCCTCAGTAGTTGTGGGCCAGATGCAGGCCAGGTCCTAAGAAGCGGAGTCATGGGCGAGTAGAGCTTGCACTCTGGGGTGGGAGTGGAGGCAGAGCCAGACAACAAGCAAGATAACTTCATATTCTGGGAGTGCCATGAAGAAAAGAACACTCTTAAGTGTCCCAGACAGAAGGGCCAGCAGAGGCAAAGACATGGGGATGGGAAGACAGTGTGCTTGGAGCAAGCGAGCGAGGCGGAGTCTGGGAGGAAGTGACATGGCCGTGTGGGCCCGGGAAAGATCCGGACTTTATTCTAAAAGCAGTGGCAGCTCATGAGAGCCCCGGGAGAGTGTGAAATAAGGCAGAGTCGCGCTTCCCCAGCCTGAGCTCCACAGCGCCCAGGGCTTCCCCAGCGCTTTCAGGTGGGGCCCCGGGCCAGTCCTAGCTGGCCGCCGCCCGCTCTGACCCCCACGGCTCTCCTTTGCAAAATGGGCTGAGAATTTCCACCTCACAGGGGGACACTTGACCCAACCTGCCGTCATCCTCCCCCACCCACAGGGCCCAGCCACCCCTCCCACAGAATGCCTGAGGGCCCCGAGGTGCATCTGGCCAGCCGCTTCGTGAACGACGCGTGCAGGGGGTTGGTGTTCGGCGGGTGTGTGGAGAAGTCACCCGTCAGCCGCAACCCCGAGGTGCCCTTTGAGAGCAGCGCCTACTGCATCTCATCCTCAGCCCGTGGCAAAGAGCTGCGCCTGACCCTGAGCCCCCTGCCTGGGGCCCAGCCCCCACGGGAGCCACTGGCCTTGGTCTTCCGATTTGGCATGTCCGGCTCCTTCCAGCTGGCGCCCAGCGAGGCACTGCCCGCCCACGCCCACCTGCGCTTCTACACAGCCCCACCTGGCCCCCGACTCGCCCTCTGCTTCGTGGACATCCGCCGCTTCGGCCACTGGGACATCGGGGGCGAGTGGCAGCCAGGCCGCGGGCCTTGTGTCTTGCTGGAGTATGAGCAGTTCAGGTAGGCCCAGCACCAGGTGTGATGAAGTCTTGGGCTCCGGGCCTGGCTCTCTAATTAGCGCCTCGCTGGCCCGTGAGGGGCGAGTGTAGCCCCCTCTGGCCCTCAGTCCCTTCCTGTATAGACCAAGACGGCGTCCTTTCCTGGGACAGCTGTCTGAGCTAATGGATGTGGAACCCCCAAACTGGTATGGGGGTGGGCAAGAGGATGGCTAGGCGTACCCTGCGGACATATGGCCAGTTCGAGTCAGAGCTGGGGATCAGCATCCCACTCTTGTTTCTTGGTGCTCTCAGGAGGCTAAGAAGAAAGGTGAAGGGGCTGCTTTAACAACCTGGTAAGAAGGGAGGCTGAGAAGGAAGGAATGGCTTCAAGGGGGTGGGCAGGGGACTGCCTAATGACATGGTTTCTGCATCAGGTTTTGTGGTCTCCCACATTCTGCCTGCCCACTGGTCTGTGACAGCCCATGGTCTCCTCTGTGGGAGGGGTAACACCAGGATGTAATGCGTGTCACAGAGGATGGCACGGTGGCAGCCCTTCCCTTCCTCTAAAGGTGAACTGCGTATGGGTTTCTGTTTCATGCCAAGCTCTCTTCTAGGCGTTGGGGGTACAACAATGATCAAGATGGATGTGGCCCCTGCTCCCACAGAACTAAAGTTCAGATGGGCCAGGGGGGACAGGAGACAAAGTAGATGAATTCACATAGGTACACGCCTGAAGAAAAATCCAAGAGGTAGAGAATGACTCTAGGCTGGGTATGCGGGGGGGGCGGGGGTTGGCCACTCTAGGTGACATTTGAGCTGAGGCCTGCCTGATAAAAAAGGAGCCGGGCTTGCAGAGTTCTAGAGGAAGAGCAACATAACAGACAAGCACCACAGACACGAAGGCCCACAGTGGACCTGGCAAGTCCTCCCTTCCTTGGGGACGGCGTGCTTTCTGTTGGCCCTCAGGCTTGGTTGCCCGTGGGTCAGGGCGTCTCTAGCACCACAGAAGCCACTTGACCCCTGGCCTTTCGAGGCATGACCCCCAGTGCTCCCCAGGGAAGTGTCTGTCCTGGTCCTGGATTCCTCCCATCTTATCTCTCCTGGGAAGTCATGCCACAAGTTAACTCTTTGCCAGCTGGCTCTGAAGTTCCTGTCACACGAGGAGGCATATTGGCCGTTTCTTTGGTCTCACAGCTGGGGAGCCTGCAGGGATCTGCTCCTCTCAGTGATCTGACCACCTAGGCTAATGTCCACTCTTACCTTCACCCCACACTCTGTCTTCTGGCCCCTACTTCATATGCTCCTCATGCCCATTACTGAGTCAGTCTTGCCATGGTCTTTCCCCACAAAGAAACAAGATGCATTTCCTCTTCGTGGTGGTGAGAAAGGATCCATGACCCCTGGAGGTGGGGTGGGGGCTGCTGGGACACTCACTAGCCAGGACTTGCCTTACACACCTGCTACACAGAACCAGTCCCAGCTTCCTTGGAGATCTTCAGGGTCTTGAGAAAAGTTGACCCCACCAAAGTCAAATCCTCAGAGCTAACCAATCAGAAGTTGTAGACAGGGAGTTTCAGACTGCAGGCAGAGTCTTGAATCTGAGGACTTTGGTGATATACCCACAACATATACAGACTCGTGTATTTCCTTGAACACATTGCTTTTGATTGGTACTTTTCACCTTTCATTGTGAATTACAGTCTTATTCTGATGTTCCCATTTAACGGATAGGAAAATGGAGGTTCCTGCTGCCAAACTAGCACTGAGGTTGGGGAAAGGGGAACGGGGACTCCCGTGTTCCTTCCTCTTGCACCCAGGAATAGACACTCCCAGCCCCTCTCCCCTATCCTGCAGCAAGGCATTAGGGATGGGGGTAGAGAATGGGTCTCACGGGCCCAGGCTGTGTTCCTCCAGGGAGAATGTGTTGCGAAACCTAGCGGACAAGGTCTTTGACAAGCCCATCTGTGAGGCCCTCTTGGACCAGAGGTTCTTCAACGGCATTGGCAACTATCTTCGGGCAGAGATCCTGTACCGGTCAGCAGGCAAGCCACGAGGACTAGGGAGGGCTGGGTGCACCCACATTCCCTACTGCTTAGCCTGGCTCCCTCTCCACCCCACTTCAGATTGAAGATACCCCCCTTCGAGAAAGCCCGCGAGGTTCTGGAGGCGCTGCAGCAGCACAGGCCGGTGAGAGTGCAGGAAGGAATGTGCATGTACCTATCAGAGCAGGCTAACAAGTGTATAGCTGGGTCAGGTGTCTCCAGCTTAGCTCAAGTACATCCTTTCTTGGCTTTGGGTCCATTTCCCTTTCCCTGCAGTGTGGGGGGTAGGGGGTTGGGCGGGGGGTTGCTGCTAAGGCATGGTCTCTGAGTCCTGTCAAGCTCAGGGGTTCTGCTCCCCGGGACTCAGCTGCCTTCTCAGTGGTCCTGCGTCAAGCTGACAGCCAGGTCCTGCCCTGCCCCTTCTCCAGAGCCCGGAGCTAACCCTGAGCCAGAAGATCAGGGCGAAGCTGCAGAACCCAGACCTGCTGGAACTGTGTCACTCAGTGCCCAAGGAAGTGGTCCAGCTGGGTGAGGCCTGGGAGGCAAAGATGGCTACCTGTGCTTCAGCATGTTGTGTAACCTCAGGGCAATTCCTGCCCCACCTGGGTAGATCTAGTTGTTGCCGAATGGACTAGGCCTACTCACTTGTCAGGTATCTGTATCCTCTGAGGTGCCCATGAGGCAGGCAGGACAAGGATTACCAACCCCACTCCAGGTTGGGAAAGCCATGGCCCAGAGTGGGGAAGACACCAGCCCGAGGGCATGCACAGCTGGAGGAGGGAGAGTCTCGGCCCTCTGACTCAGCCCATCAGCTATATAGCTGAGGTCTGGGCCAAGTTGACCAGGCTCCCCCTTCTCTCAGCCCGAGTCAGCCCTCTGACTTCCGCCTGGTTCCTCTGTCCCACAGGGGGCAAAGGTTACGGGCCGGAGAGCGGAGAGGAGGACTTTGCTGCCTTTCGGGCATGGCTACAGTGCTATGGCATGCCGGGCATGAGCTCCCTGCAGGACGGGCGTGGCCGCACCATCTGGTTCCAGGTTTGGGCCCTAATCTCACACAAATGGAGATCCCAAGGAAGCTAGTGGGGCAGACAGATCTGGGGTCACAGTGGGGCAGGAGCTGGGGTCTCCGAAGTGGAGATGCCCAGGGCCTGTCATGACCCCCAAGGATCACACTGTTCTGCATGGTCTATGTCTTCCCTGTGTTATGCCCCTCCCCTCCTCAATCCAAGGGTCCCAGCTAGTACAGCAGCCCAAGGCACGGTGGCCTTGTTGGTGTCCTTCACCTGGGGAAGAGGGGGTGGTCAGAGAGGCTTCTCACCTGAGGAGAAGCTCCACCGATCTGGAAGGATGGTGAGCTCTGCCTCTCCAAGAGAAGGTACCCCTGCCCCAACCAGGTTGATTCCTCAATTCTCCTCATTCCATTTCAGGGGGATCCCGGACCCCTGGCACCCAAAGGTAGGCTACTCCTATTGTAACAAGCTAGGACAGCACAAAGAACTAGATGGCCTGCAAGAACTACCTCACCCTTCTCCACCCCAGTCCCCACTCCACTCCCAGAGTGGGAGAGTCTGCAGAAAGGGGGCTGAGGCCGCAGGTCCCTCCAAGCCCAGTGTCAATGTCCTGCAGGGGGCAAGTCCCGCAAGAAGAAATCCAAGGGAGCACAGCAGGGTCCTGAGCACGGATCAGAGGTATGGCTCTCTCCTCTGCTGTGGTAGCAGCTCCCAGGTGCCCTCCCTTGACAATGGGGGGCAGTGGTGGGTCCTCATCAACCTCTGAACTGCTCACTGAGCCCCTTGAGGACCTGGCTGTCCTTTACTCAGGACCCTCTCCTTCCAAGCACGGCCCCTTCCAGAACACGTGGGGCACAGAGAGGCCTTTCTGAGCAAACCACAGCCTGGCAGCCCGAGGGGACCAGCCTCTCGCAGGACCCAGAAGTCCCCCTAGTCCCTAAGAAAGGAAGAAGGAGGGGGAGACCAAAAACCTCAGGTGGGCAACAGGCCTTCCTCAGCATTGTCCTCTGGGGAGAGGAGGGGCACCACCAAATGGGCTGTGCAGGAGGCAGGGGCCGGGGGGGGGGGGGTTGGGGGGAGTCCTCAGCCTGTGGTCTGAGCTGCCATCTCACCTGTCCTCCTCCCAGGCCCCCGCAGACCCCAAAAGATCAAAGCTGAGAATGGGGGGACCTGAGCCTCTTAGCAGGAGGGTCTCCCTGCTTGCATCCACCCCTTCCCTTTGCCTTGCCCTGGATCGAGGGGCCTGTGTAGCTTGCTGGAAGCAGGCTGGAGCTGAAGGTGCCTGGATGCCCCTGTGGCTGTTCCCTGCACAGCTATGATGTTTTACTGTACCCCACCTTCCCCATTTTTTAAGCCCATGTGAAAGATACTGTAATTTTTTTAATAAACTAATAAACTTGAGCTTCTTGGCACTTCTTGGGCTGGCTGCAGAAGGTCTGGATAGTCCAAGTTGGGAGGACCTGCTGCCTGACCCTGGAGACAGGAGAGCCACTGGGGCAAGGCAAACTGAGCCCCATCCCCGTCCTCAGGGCCCTGGCCCTCACGCAATAGTCTGCCTCTGCAGGTACAGCCTGTCAGAGGTAGCACAGAGATCCCGGCCCTCAGCAGGCCCTCCAGTCCAGAATTCCCAGCGCTGACATTGGTCAGTGCTCCTCTCCTAGTGGGTGGCTCATCAGAAGCCCTGGCTTCCTCCCCAGGGGAGGAACTTCTTCTCACAGATCCCCTAGCCACCCTGTGGTCACTGAAATCCCAAATCTCTCCCAGGGGCTGCAACCCAGACCCTGTAGATCTTGCCCTTGCCCCCAAATGCTTGGGGAAAAGTCTTCCTCCCTTGGGAGTCTGGGGATAGGCCCTTCGGGAGTGAGCAGGGACTATAGCAGGGTTCCTGAGTCAAGGGTTTATTGTTCAAGAGGTGATGAATCAGGCTGGGGAGGTGGAAGTGAGCACCGCCCCCCCAGGCCTTCCACAAACAAAACCCCACCCTCAAGAGGCTCAGTTTGGTGGGGGTTGCAGCACCAGCAACAGGGACTGCACTTGGAAGGGAGAAAAGGTGAGCTTCAGGCGGTCGTCCTGAAGGGGCAGGTGGCCAGCGGGGTCGCGCCGCTCCAGGAGGTCGCAGCTGGAGAACAGGAGGGGTCACGAGGTCCCCGCGAGGGCAGGACTCCCACCCCCACCCCACGCCCCCACTCACAGGACGGCCTCCTGAACCGGCAGCGACGTGTGCAGCCAGCAGTCGACGTGGCTGCCGTGGGCCTCGTACAGCCGGAGGACCAGCGTGCGGCCCTGGGGGCTGGTCTCCGCCTGCGGAGGGAGGCGGGCGGTGGGCGGGGCCGAGGGTGGACCCAGCCGGGGACCCCGCCCCCGGCGCCACGCGGCCCCTTGCCTGTTTGACCGTCTCCAACACTACCGCAGGCGAGGACACCGAGAAGGCGCTCCAGGCGGCAGCGGGCGCCGGGCCCGGGGCAGGCAGCGCCAACAGGGGGAAGTTGAGGTTGTAGGCAGCGGGGATAACGCCAGCGTCCTGGAATGAGCCTGGAGATGGGGGTACGGGCGTGAGTGTGCTGGCGTTTTCTTCACCGGCCGCTGCGAGAAACCGGCTCAGAGAAGGGCAGAGAAGCGCCCGGCAGCAGCCCTCACCCTTGTGCGGCATCAGCGCATAGGTGAACTCGTGGCGTCCCATGTCAGCGGTGGCGTCGGGGGCCTTAGGTGCCCGCAAGCTGGGGTGGGGAGGGTGGATATGGGCCGGGCTGGAGCTGCTTCAGCTAGGAAGACCTGCGCCCCCACACCAGCACCCCGGGCCTGGCGGGCACTCCACTCACAGTGAGAGGCTGAGGACGTTGCCTCGGACTGAGGCGCCATACTTGCAGTCATTGAGCAGGGCCAGCCCGAAGCCGTGCTCCGACAGATCCATCCAGCGGTGGGCCCACACCTGGAGGGCAGACCCCAGACTCACTTGGTGGCCCTGCCTCCTCGTGCTCCAGAGCTCCTGTCACTACCGTGAGGGCCAGCCCTGGGGACCACAGGATTGAATTCCAGCTCTCACTACGGGAGACCCTGGGCACACCACCCAACCTGTCCGGGCCTCAGTTCTTCCTCTGCGAAATGGGCCTAACAGAATTTACCCCACCAAATGCGCATGAGTGTCAAACTAAACAAAGCATTTAGCAACAATGCCTAGCACAAAGTAGGAGCCAGCAAATCTTGATCACGGTTTGCTGACCCTACACCACACAACCACGCCCTCCCCAGCCGGGCAGGATCCAAACCCCCACCCCACCCCATGTCAGACCTCAAATCGAGCCCAGTCCCAGGAGGTGTTGTGATGGGTGGGCCGCTGCAGATGCCCGAACTGGACCTCATAGGTGGCCTGGGGGCTCCGCACACGGGCGGGGAACTCCACCTTCAGGAACTTGTGGGCCTCGTGCCAGTGCACCTGGAGTGGGAGGCCAGACGCACACAGGCCTGGGCGGCTCCCCCCTCACCAGCCACACTGGGGGAGGACGCCCACCACGCTGCCCTCTGCTACCTCGGTGTGGAAGCGGACGTAGGGGCAGCCAACATCCAGCACAACCTCCTGGCTGAGCCGACTGTTGGGGCTGATCTGCAGCAGGAACCAGGCACTGCCCCGCATGCCACCCTCGATGCCCACTGCCAAGGTCCCTGCCTGGCCCCGCACTGGCTTCCTGTGGGGCGAGGTGGCAGACCTGAGCCAGGGCAGGCTGATGGAGGGGGCCCACCACCGCCCGGGTCCTGCCCATGCCGTACCGTGTCTCCAAATGGTAGTCCATGACATCCCATGCATCCCAGTACAGGGGGACATCATCGAACAGCACAAACTGATTCCCCACGGTGCCCTCAGCAATGGCTTCCCTAGAAGGACACGGAGTTGGTGCTTTCGAACTTTATGACCTTGGTCTCTCCAGCTGCTTAAGGTGGGGTGGGGGCAGGGAGAGTAGGCCCAAAGGACAAGGGGATTCCTAGCCCAGTCTGCCCTGCTTCATGTGTGGGTTGCAGTCCAGACCCACTGAAGGGCTGCCGTGGGTAGTGCTGTGGCCAGGAAACAGAGGGAACAGGGTCTGGGGTCTACTTGCCAGGCACCGGAAGAGGGCAATAAGGAGTTGGCACCTGCCAGAGGCCACCAGCACCAGGGACGTCAGGCAGCCGGTTGGGTCCAGCCTCACCCGGATGATGCCGTTGTCCAGAGTCACAGAACCGTCAGTCTTGGTGGGAGGGGTCCTTGAAGCTGAGTCTGCAGGGGCTTCCCACAACCAACAGCACCCCCAGCCCAGCCCCACCTCACCACTTGCTCCGGGCTGGGGAGCTCAGCATCCCCATGTTGTTAGGGACGGCCCAGGACGGGCCCTGCCCACCAGGACGTGCCTACACTTACCTCTTGCACTACAAACACGGGCTGCTGGGGCGGCAGGGGCTGCAATGAGGTGGGGGCAGGAGCATAGCCCATGCTGGGCACTGTCACCAGGGCTGGGGATGAGGCGTAGGTATCAGTGCAGCCTCCCTGCCCTTCTAGGAGCCTTGTTCAGGGGGGCGGGAGGAGGGGCAGATACTTCCACTACTATTCTCCAGCCTGGGGCACCCCAGGGCAGCGACCCCCAGGGCAGCGTCCCCAACTCTGGGTCGTGCCTCGGTCCCTCCTACTGCAGTGGCAGCTTTTCTCTCCAGCTCATACCTAGGCTGTGGGCCCCACCAGGCCTGGGCAGGGCCAACACTTCAGTGCGCTTCCAAGGCAGCGTGTTGACAATGAGGAGGCCCTCAGGACCTGGCTCCCCAGCACACAGGGCTGCGGCTGCAGCACTGAGCAGTGTGTTGCCATGGGCACGGATGTCTGAGGAGAGACTGGCTGGTCACGGGTGGGCAGTGGGTCTGGGATGACCCCTGAGTATCCCATAGGACACCCTCAGGGCTCGACCCTTGGCATCGGGGACAGCGGCGGGAATGTCATCAGCTTCACCTTCATAGTGGCACATGGCTTCCTCTGCCACCAGCTCGATGCAGCTGCCGGTCACCACATCATGGAACTGGTTCAGGAGCAGGAGCCTGCAGGAGCCAAGGACAGGGATGGGGAAGGCCGGGAAGGGTGGCCACAGAGGTGTCGGGGAGGAGGTCAGGTTGGTGGCAGGGGCCAGAAGCCAGGCTGACCTCCAGAGGTCCTGCAGCTGGGCTGCCGGGTACAGGAACTGGGCGCTGCGGGCCACGGCCAGGCTGCTGAGCAGCTCCACGTCATGCAGGATCCGCTCACACTCCCGGTTTCCCTTCTTGATCTGAGCAGGGATGGGGGGGATCTGCCCCAGGACACCTTCCAAGCCCTCCCCTGCTCAGAACCTGAGGCTCCCCAGGGCCTTCCGGATAAAGCCTCTTGTGGCTGACCTGCCCCGCATGCCTTCATCCTCTCCCCTCGGCCCACACCCACCCTTCTTCAGGGACACCCAGCCCTGTCTCTCCTCCAGGCCCCTGACCCACTCAGCTCCGGTACTTTTCTCCCCTCGGTGCCTCCCTGGAACACAAACCTCTTCCCCCAGGTCTAGACTAGACTCTATCCCCCACTTCCTCCTCTAACCCTCTGCAGACCCTCCCCGCTGGGCTCAATGACCAGCTCCTGACCTGGGCATGGGTGGTGTAGGTGCCATTATGTAACTCCAGAAAGAGCTCCCCAACCCATGTGCACAGCTGCCCTGAGTCGGTCTCCAGTGCCGAGAAGAGTCTCCCCGGAGAAGACAGCTGCACCCTGAGGGGGACCACAGCCTGGGTCTCCCAGTCTTGGGGCTACTACGTGGCTCACCCTTCCTCCACGCCAGAGTGGACAAGAGATCCAGCCTCAACAGAAAGGAACCACCCCCAGAAAGTTCCCTGTCCACACAAAGCCAGTTCTGGACACGCCAGGAGAGTTCTCTCTCTGGTAGATTTAAGCTCCTTCCCACCATCAGCTTTTTCCCCACCCTTCCCCCAGGGTGGGAGCTGGGAAGGACCAGTGGTCCAGGATTGGAGCAGGAAAAGGTCCAGTGGAGGAGTTAGACCCGATGTTTGAGCAGAAAGCAGGGCTGCGCAAGGGCAAAGTGAACAGTGAGGGCTGCCGGAGGGCCAGGTCCAACCTGGGCAGCCCATCTGTGTTGTGCAGCCGCTTCAAGCGGTCCACCATCGTCTGGGTGGGGCCACCACCCCCATCCCCAAAGCCGAAGAGGAAGGCACTGTGGTTGGTCCGCCCCTTGTCCCTGTTTTTGACCACGGTCTTCAGCACCTGGACAGGCGGGGATAGGTCAACATGGGTCAGCTGAGAACAGGACACCCAGCCCTCTCCGGCCTGCCCCCCCCCCCCCCCCCCCCAACCTCAGCCACTAGGTGCCCCCTCACCTCCTCCACACTGCCCTGCATCCCATATGAGTCGCCAGGTGGGAAGTGGGCCAGCACACGGGAGCCATCCAGCCCCTCCCAGAAAAAAGTATGGTGCTGCGGGTAGGGAGATAGGAGAGCGGCCAGAGTCAGGGCATTCCGGACCTGTCCTACCTTTGTGTAACCCTGGGGGGGCACGGCCTCTCTGGATAGGGGTTGGGTGGTCTGTCCAGGACCCCTTAATGAGGGGGAGATGAACGTTCCATGTGGGGCCCCTGGCCCCCTGAGGTCTGCTCACCGGGAAGGAGTTCACCAAGTTCCAGCTCAGTTTTTGGGTCAGGAAGTGCCGGATGCCACAGCTGCGCATGATCTGGGGAAGCTGTGCCGAGTAGCCAAACGTGTCTGGCAGCCAGAACTGTGGGGAAGAGGGCCTCTGGGACAGGGGAACCAGGGCTCTTGGTGGAACAGCCCCAGCCTCAGCCTCTCAAGGTCAAGCTCCAACCCCATCTGCCCGCAGGTGCAGCAGCTCCCAGACTACCTCAGAGCACATTTTCCCAAACTCCTGCAGGAAGAAGTTCTGGCCCTGTAGGAATTGCCTCACCATGGCCTCTCCACTGGGAAGGTTCCCATCCTGGCAGTGAGTGAAGACGGAGGTAGCCGGCGTCAGCATAGATGGGGAATAGGCAGGAGATCTGGCCACCCCCACCTCACGTGTAAGAGAAACCGCGGCTGACATAGGGGTTACAGCCAGTGCCCAGAGGGGTCCATCTCCTCCCATCAGGCCCAACTGTCTGCCTGCTGGAAGGGGAGGTATCCAGGGTGGGGTCACGAAGACAGCCTGCCACAGTACTTGAGGCCCTCCTCCCCCTTGGGGTCCCGGGCCTTGGGATTCCGTGGACTAGTAAGTGCTGCCACAGAGGGGGTATGAAGGGCATGCAGAAAGCCACCTACCGGCAAGGCCGAGCGGGGAAGGCTATTTTGACAGTGTGGCCTGAGGTGGAGGGGGTGCAGATGGTACTTACCATCTCCACCCAGGTGCCCCCCACAGGCACAAACTGCCCGCGGCAGGCGAACTCCTGGAGTCGGGCATGCAGGCCAGGGTAGTGGCTCTTTACCCACTCGAGCTGCTGCGCCTGTGGGCAGATGGGGCCCGAGCCGGTCAGAAGTGACCAGGACACCACCCAGGCCTGAGTGTCTGCAGCCAGTGGGCAGCTGAAGGTGGGGAAGAGTGCTCCTCCTCAGAAGCCCTCAGAACCTCACCCTTGGACCTACTGGGCTCCAGGTGCCCCCACACGGCTGTCCCTCTGACCTGGGAGCAGGCAAAGATGAACTCAGGGTTCTGCTCCATGAGCTGCACAGCTGTCACCCAGCTCCGGGCACATTTTCGCACAGTCTCCTTGAAGGGCCAAAGCCAGGCTGGACAGGAGAGGCGCAGAGGTGGAGGGAGAGCAGCAAGGTCCACAACTCCTCACAGATCTCCAGCCTCATCCCTGGCTCCCAGCACCAGACCAGGCCCAGCCTGGGCCTCCAGAGGGCTGTCCCCCTACCACCCCAGGCCCCTTTCCCTGCAAGGCCCTGTGGCACCCCTCCTGAGCTCTCAGTTCAAAACACGCCGGCAAGGTGCAAGTAGGGGGTGGGGAAAGGAGGCTGTCAGCTTTATAGGTCAGGAAATGGAGGCCCCACACCCTGAAATAGCCTCACTCTGAGGCTGAGACCCCACCCCACCCCTGAAAGGATTCTATAAAAGGTGGCAGGGTGTTAACACATTGAGGGATATCCCAGAACAGGGGGGCACAGCATCCCGAGATGGACCTGCTGGGACCAGCTATCCTGCATGAAGCCCTCCAGCCTCCTGGCCTCTAGGCCTCAGATCCTTCCTTACCAGCCCAGAACCCCCACACTCCACTGCAAACCTTGGCACAGCAGAGAAAGCCCTTGTTCTGTGGTTCAGAAATGTTAGCTGCATCGGAATCAGTACCTTGGGGAGCTTGTAAAAATGTAGATTTCCTATAAGCCTCACAGATGCTGCAAATTCATCAAGTCCAAAGCTAGAAGCCTGCCCCTGCGCTTGAGCCCCTATCTTAATTACTTCTAGGCCAGTCCTGTCTGAGGACTTGGACACTCTTGTCAAACTTACTCATTCTCACTCAGTTCCAAGATCACCTCCTACAGGGAGCCTCTCTTGAGTTCTCCTGACCTTCCTCCGTTATGGCCCCATCTCTGTCTGCCTATTTTACAGTCACCAGTCTCTATAATCCTACCTCCCACTATCTGGCAGGGGGCCACATGGGGCATCAGATTTTGTCGAAAGAATAAATGAAGCGACACAGTCCAGGCCCCTGACCCCATTTTACAAATGGGGAAAACTGAGGTCCAATAGGGGTAAGAATTTGCTGGGGATGACACAGTGCTTCCAGGGCACATCCAGGGCTTCAAGGGCACTCCTGCTTCCCCCACCAACCTGGCCAGCTGCTGCCCTACCTGTATCAATGTGGCAGTGCCCCATGGCATGGATGGTATGTTGACTTTCTCCTCCACGTTGGCCAAAGAACCTGGAGGCCAGAGCCTGCGCCACTGGGAAGGTCTCAGGCTGGGCAGGGTCACACACGTTCACCATCTGGTTGGCTGTGTACAGGGCCTGGAAGCTGCGCTGGTTGTCCTCCCCAAGGCCCTGCAGCAGGGTTCTGTCCCTTAATCCCAGTCTCAACCAAGTTGAGTCTCCAGAATTAGGCCCTGGCTGACCTCTCAATGGCTCTCAGCAAAGCTCCTCCCTACCTCTGACCCCTTTGCTCCTTCTGGTTTCCCCTGCTTAGCACTGTCTCCCTCCTCCCCTTTACATAGGGAAATCCTTTCAATACTCAAGCAGGCAAAAACACTCTCCCTAATCTGGATTCCCAGACTCCCAACTATCTGACACAAGAAATAACCTGCTCCTGGGGGCCAGGAAGGGCTCTAGAGTGACTAGGTGGGACAGGGGTGTCGATTACCTTGGCTATGCCCAGTAGCAGCTCTAGATCCACCAGGAGCCTGTGGACATCCCGGCGGAACACAGCCAGCTCAGCCCGGCTCACCTGGAACATCTTCTCTGGGTCAGGGGCTGCGATCATGCTTCCCTTCCCGGCCCCCAGGAGCCCATTGCAGGCTACTTCCACGTAGAGGGTCAGGCTACGAATGTGGACAGGCAACCTCAGGCCAAGGGACTAGCAGAAGATCCTGGGGGCTTGGGGAGCCAGAACCAAGGGAGCATCCATCTGGCCTCTCCCTGTTCGCCTCCAGGATCCACTACCCAGATCCCACAGTATCTGAGGTGTGTGGACAAGAAGGTCATGTTCTGCTGATGAGGGTCCTGCTTTGGGCAGGGACAATGAGTAGCCAAGTTCGGAACTGTGTGAATTATGCTGCTGCTTAGCCTTTTGTTTCCATTTCCACAGCTGTCTTTACAATACACTCCCTTGGTCTCAGAACCCTCTTTGCCGATTAAAAACGTGTTTGGATCCTCCAGGTCCAATCCTTCAAAGAGCCAGCAGTCAACATGGGGCAGGGCCGTTCTTTGGAGTGGCACAGTAGTCTGTGTTGTGGTTCTACTTAGACTTCAGTGAACAAACACGACTTCCTTGGGGAAGCCTTCCCTAATCCACCTCCCAACCCTCTCCTAAATCTGGAACAGCTTTCCCATATTGAGCTCCCAGTATTCGCATTCAGAGCCGCCATTGGTTTTGTAATTTTGTAAGTATCTGTGAGTCCCCCTTGCTGTCAAGGACCAGATTACTCGCTAACCCTGTCCTAGTATCTGGAAGCATCAGATACAGTGTTCAGTAAATATTAGAGGGGCACCTGGGTGGCTCAGTTAGTTAAGCATCCAACTCTTGACTTTGGTTCAGGTCATGATCTCATGGTTCGTGAGTTCAAGTCCTGTGTCAGGCTCTGCTCTGACAGCACCCTGCTTGGGATTTTCTCTCCCTCTCTCTCTGCCCTTCCCTCATTAGATGCATATGTGTGCGCACTCTCTCTCTCAAAATAAATGAACATATAAAAAAATAAAAAACATAAAATAAATAAAAATAGGGGCACCTGGGTGGCTCAGCCAGTTAAGCATCCAACTTTGGCTCAGGTCATGATCTCCCCGGTTCGTGGGTTAGAGCCCTGTGTCAGGCTCTGTGCTTATAGCTCAGAGCCTGGAGCCTGCTTGGGATTCCGTCTCCCTTTCTCTCTGCCCCTCCCCCACTCACCCTGTCTCTCTCTTTCTCTAAAAAATAAATAAAAATAAATATTAGAAAATATAATAATATTATGTTGGAGTTTTTAATGGTGACATAAAATGCCCATGTTATAAAATGGGATGGAAAAAATCAGAATGCAAAATATCAAAGAAATACAACCTTAACTAGTAAGAACTATGCCTGAATGAGTTCCTGTGGTGAAGGCTGAAATGTTAATAACGGTCATCTCTAGGTGATGGGATAATGGGAGTCATTTACTTCTTTGTGCTTTCCTGTATTTACCACAAGAAGGCAGATATTGTCTTTCTAGGCAGGAAAAAAAATCCTATTCTTTAAAAACTGTGAGATTTGAGGATGCTTGTGTTGGAGGTTGGCGTTTCTGGGTCACGCTGGACTTCAGCTCTTCCTCAACCACTGGTGGTCAACTAGAGCACAGGAACTCACTCACCTCCGGGGGTCTCCTTCTTCCAGCCTGTCAGTCAGGACATAGCTGGTCTTCTCTCCCTCTTTCGTCAAACCCTTATGGGGAATGAAGTGAGAGACAGGGCCTGAGGCTTTTGAACAGTTCAGGTGAAGTTTAAGCTGAGGGAGGCCAGGCCTCTCTGCCTAGTCCTCAGCCCTGGCTCCTCTCTCCCATGCAAGGCCAGGATTGACAAACTGGGGACCCCTGATAGCCAGTGCCCAAACCCTACAGAAGCTGGAGTGCCATGAGCACGAATGGCACCCGTTTACCAGCAGAAAAGCCCCTGGTCTTATGGGAAGAGTCCTGGGCAGGTATTAGGATGTCTGGGTATGGCTTCTGGTGGCCTCTGTACCACTGAATAAGTATCTGAAGGGGAACTCTATGAAGTCAGATGCAGGGTTGCCTCATTCCTTGCTAAATCCCCAGTGCTTAGTACAGGGCCTGGCCCAGAGAGGGCACTCAGGAGACATCTGCTGAGCCAATGGAAGGAGAGAGAGAGGGAGGGAGGGGTTTGCCATCTTTCCATACAAAAAGAACAAGAGTCCTAACCTGAGACAGGAAGTTAGTCTAATTGGAATGGAGGCTGAGCAAGTGAACTGACCGCTAGATCTCAGTTTCTTCATCTGTAAATGGGCATAAAGACCCACCACATAGGACTGTAAAGATTAAACCTGATATGGGTGGATGCATAAACAAGACAGTCAATAGTTATATCTGGGGAACTGGGAATGGTGTGGCAGGGAGAGAGCCATTACTTCAGGGGAAGAGGACTTGCATTTATACTTTATACCATCGAGAACCATTTGAAAGTCTCCCCTCGTAAGTATATGCTACATATAATAAAAACTAGTTTATGAAAAACTTAAAAGTGTTATGGTCTGCAAAGCCAACAGTCTTGGCACCTGACACCTAGTAGAGGGTTAATAAATGGATCTGCTGTATTTATTATTATTGTACTTGATTAGCAACTATATTCAGCCCTGAATGGGAAGGTGGCCAGTCAGTGGCAGCTGTTGGTTAAGCACTAATTGTGTTAGGACCTAAAACCATCCACTGAACTTCCCACTATGAGAGGGACCAATTACACTGGGGCCCAAGTGGCAACTTCCCCAATCCTGATATCCTGATACCACCCTGCAGGCAGAGCCACTAAGCTGTGGCTTCTTCACAGACAAGGGCTGAAATGGGGCCCTACCTATCCCTAGGGCAGGGCTCCTCACCTGGACAGGCTCTCCATCTCTCCACACCAGGCCTTCTCCATCACTTTCCCAGCGAAGGTGAACTTCCTGACCCACCCATGCCTCCGGAATGGTCAGCTCCACCCGAAACCAACAGGTCCACCATCTGCAAGACAGCCATTGAGATGGGCCCTGTCCTTTTGCCACACTTCCTCGGATTAAGGGTCAGCAGGGACTGGAGACTGTCTCCAAGCATCTGCAGCTTCACAAGGTAGTCAGCTTTGATCCACAAGAAAGGAGCAACAAGGTGTGCAGCAAGGTGAGGGGAAAAGGCAGAGAAGTCAGGGGTCTGTAATCCGTGCTAGAGTGCCTTTCCTAACGGGTAGGCTCTAGGTACTGGGAGGAGGGAGGGGCGGGGGATGAAAACTCTCCCACGGAAACTGAGAGACCAGAGAGCTGTTTCCAGCAGAGGGCGCTGCTCCTCCCCAAGCGGCTGTCTAGGACCTAGGGCCGCAATGGAGGTGTGGCCCTTAGAGGGGGTGAGCGAGAGGGGAGGGGCGCTGCCCGCTGGCCCCACCCTGCCCCCGGGCGTTACCCACGTGGGTCCAAAGCTGTCGCCGATCTGCGCGGGGCGGAACTCCTGCCGGACAGCCTCCTGGTATGGTAGCCTCTCGGGCGTCTGGAAGCTGGAGAGCGCGGCCACCGGGCAGCTGTCCCCGAAGAGCCTGGGCGGGAGGGACGGGTGGGCGCGGGCTCGAGGCCGCCCCTTGCCGCCCGTGGGCCAGTCGGCGGATGGGGACGCGCGTTCCCTTGACCCGTCGCCGAGAAGGCTGCCCCACAGCACAGCGTCTCCCGACCCCTCCTCCCGGGCCCTTGCCCAGTCGGCGGCGGGCACTTCATCCCTCGGCCCCGGTGGCCGCAGCTTGAGTTTCCCCCCGGAAGGGAAGGCTGAGGCGCGCGGCCGCGGCCGGCCGGCGCCCTGGGCGGGAGGAACCCCACCTGCCGTGGAGGTTACAGTCGGTAAAGTAGAGCGGCGACACGAATTTCTCCACCCGCTCCAGCGTAGTGCGCCAGTGCTTCAGGGCCGGCGCCGCCATCGTCGCGCGCCCACTCCTCTCCCCGGAAGGCCCCTGTCGTTGCCGGCGCGGCCCACGGTCGGGAACCAAAGGTTCCGGGGCCGAAGGGCGCCTTCCAGCCCCGGGCAGCTTTTCTTGGAACACTGGCGGCTCTCGGAAGTCCCGCTACACTGAATCTTGAACGTGCAGCTGAAAGCCAAGAGCCGGCTTCCGAGGCTATCTCGTCTGAACTGGCAGGCCACTGGGCAAATCCCTCAATAAAACGGCAAGTTTGACGCCGCTTAGATTCTCCGAAAGAACCGAGACAGAGACCGGGGATTTTAGGCACGACGGGTGGGAGCCTCGGCTGTTGCAGACGCAGGTCACCAGGGCTTAGAAGCAGCGAGTGAGAACTGGCTAGTTCTCCACGCCTAGCCCGACTTCTGGCTCTGTCTTCGAAAACCTGTTGTCTGCTTAACGTGTGAAGAGCCAGGAGCCAGGGCGGGTGCTTTGACGCTAATTGGCAGACATCTGCTTAAATAGGGAGGGCTTTGCACCCCCAGTAACCTGAGCTTCCTCTCCTACATGTTTTGTGTATATAGCTGTCAGTTATCACCAGAAACCCTGGGAGTATTTTGATGTGAGATGGCAGATCAGTCATAGCATTCAAAATCCTAATTGAATAACGTATTTCACCACACAGGACTGGAGAGTTCAGAAAAGCCTGATCCAAGAAACACCTCCAGTTTCATCCTTACCTTAGCCCACTGGTATTTTTTTTTCCTTCTAGAATTGCCAGGCAGTGCTTGTCTATAAAATCATTGCTAAGAAAAATTACATACACACTAGCCCTGATATTTTTTAATGGAGATACTGACCAAGTTCACATTTCAAGTGTAGGTCACAGGGAAAAGTGACTAAGTGCAGAGTACCAAACGTGATTTAAAATAAAGACAACTCACTGCTACAATACAGGCTGGGTTTAGAGCTTGGAGCTCAATTTTCAGAAGGCAGGAGGGATAAAGATGGGGCTTGTGAAAACCCTGGGTGTAGGTGAGGCTCCCTCCTTTTTTGGTTGCACTGGTGGGTTGGGTTTTCTCCTGAACTGACCCTGAAACCCTATCCTGACCTGTAAGCAGTGCAGGGACAGCAACAGCTGGGGCTACCCCTGGTCAGACCCCATGAATTTCCTCCACAATTCCAGGTTAACACAATCTTTCTTGAGTGAGCAGAGGGTGACAGGTGAGCTATTGCTGGAAAAAGCTGGAAGAGCCTTCCCCTCAGTCAATAATGTATGTGCCTCCAGGTCTGGCACTGGCCCAACTTCATCCTAGAATCTGCTGCCACAAGGCTCTTTGACCACCCCCTACACTTCCGGGTTCAGAGTCTCCTGTTACCTCTGCAACAAAAAAGTCTAAAAGCAGAGAAATCTATACCATGTGTTTTTAAAGTTCAGAAGCCAAAAAATTTGTAGTTTGTGGTGGTGGTGGTTTTAATTAAGCAAACAAGTCCACACAAAACATGTTGGTTACTTTATAACTAAGACTAGGGTAATGGTTGATGGAGAAAAATCTATCAGACTACTGGGAGGGGTTCAGTATGTCTTTGTTCATAAACTCCAGGCTGAAGACAGAAAAATCCTAATCAGTTTATCTGGTTTGCTAGTCTAAATTTATGCAATTATATATATATATATATATATATATATATAATATATAAAAGTCCATTTGCAGTTGCTAATAACGTAGCAAATTTTTTCTCTCCCAACCCTATTTAGGCCATACACCTTGTACATATTTCTTTTAAATACTGGTTTTGTGTTTAAGTTGTTCACCCCCATTTCCAATTAAGGATTATATATATATATATATATATATATATATATATATATATATATATATATATATAAACACACACATACACACAGAGAAATGCAAATAGCTGGACAACTTGCTGAAATACAAAATATTTCCAAACAGTTGAAATAAGGGGAAAAACATGTACTAAAAGAATTAAGTATTCTATTTGAAAATTTTGGAATATTTTGATTTGGGACAAGTGCAATGAATCGTTATTTAAAGCAAATTCTTGTTTGTGCTGAGGATAAGGAACTGAAGCCCAAATCCCTACTCCACAATAGTTCTCTGGTGAGGACAAGGGACTTGGGTTGAGAGTTCATTCCTTAAGTAAGAACCAAGCTTTATTTATTTACAAAAAAAAACAAAAAACAAAAAACCCAAGAAAGAAAAAAAGAAAGAAAAAGAAAAAAGAAAGAAAAAAAAAGTTGGGGCAAGAGGGAAGACAAGTTTTACACAAAAGTACTACAACGGTAACTCCCTTTGGTAAAAAGTGTAATAAATGTCTTGTACATCTGTTCATAGGTACTAAATCTGAAGCCACATAGAACTATGGTACACAAGAAGCTAGAGCAGTTATGCTAGCACATCAAAGCATATTTCTTTTAATAAAAAATCGACAGTATGTACATTATTTACAAAAAGAAAAGAAAAACCAAGTTAAAATTGTGTGTGTGTGTGTGTGTGTGTGTGTGTGTGTGTGTGTGTGTGTGTGTGTGTCAGAGAGTAAAGCTGGTGGATGGCACTAGGGTAGACTAGTAAAGAAGCAGGTACAAAACAGTTCCACGGGAGCTAAAAAGGACGACGGATTTGAACTTGCTGAGGTTGAGAACCAGAGGAGAGAGTAAAGGGTGGGCAGCGAGGGATTCGTCAGGAAAAACCCACAAGATGATCAATCCCAAAGCCAAACTGCAGGTCCCAGAATAAAATCTAACGGGTGATCTAGATGTGCTCGAGTGACCAGGAAAAAAAAAAAAAAAAAAAAAAAAAAATCAAATCCAGTTTTTTTTTCCTTTTGGGGGGAGGGGAGAGGAGCAGTGACCATCAGAGTTACAATCCATCTGAGCGGTGAGTCCTTCCCCAGTCTGTCAGTGCATGCCCATCCAGTCAAGGTGTGAACAGCATCTGGCTCCTTCATCGAAGGTCAGGCCCCAGGAGACTCCAGTCTTAGCTCTGCTGGTGTGTGCAAGCAAGCTGCATGTCTCTGTGCTTGCATGGATTTCCTTCCCCTCCAGAGCAGGGTGATACCCCAAACCCCTTGGGAAAAGTTCCAGCTCCGGCTTTGTAAGGTATCCACGTTCCTTATATGTAGCCCACTTGGTGCCAGGTTGCACCAGCCACACACTGATCAGGTGGCCATGTCCCAGAGAGGCCCAGTGAGGCTTGAAAGGCATCTTCCTTGTTTCTTCAGTGTGTGTGAGTGCAAGTGCTCCCCACACACACCCCCCTCAAGTTATCTGCTCTGGCTTTGCAGTTATGGGGCTTTGAACACTGTGCCATATTTGACACGGTACTTGTTAATGCTCACAAAGTGCAGGGTCTCTGTGTCACAGGTGGTGGTACAGGGCACCAGGCCCTCCAGCCCCTCACCCATGAGCCACTTGCTGGTCTCTGCTGCCATTTCACGGGGCACATGCTCCTTGGTCCATTTATCTACCCAGGCCTGGAACCTCTGATGTAGCCGCTTGCTTACACGCTCATGGGACTGCAAAACAGAACAACGAAAAAAAACCATGAACTAAGACAAACAAAACAAAACAAAACAAAAAACAAAACGAAAAACCTCTTCAAATACAAAGCCTAATTTTTTTCTAAAGTAGCAGAGAAAAAGGTGTGGGGTCAAGCCTTGATACCTCTGGTTAGTGAGGAGTCCCTGTTTAAAGAAGAAAATTGAAAGAGATTAAGAACATGGAGTATATAAAGAGTTGGAATCCATAAAGCCCCTAAAGAAATGCCAACATGGGGTCTGAGCAGAACTAGCTCAGCACTTCTCGCTTTTAGCATTCATCAGGATCAACTAGGGAACCTGATAAAAACACACATTTCCGGGGCGCCTGGGTGGCTCGGTCGGTTGAGCGGCCAACTTCGGCTCAGGTCATGATCTCACGGTCCGTGAGTTCGAGCCCCGCGTCGGGCTCTGTGCTGACAGCTCAGAGCCTGGAGCCTGCTTCCGATTCTGTGTCTCCCTCTCTCTGACCCTCCCCCGTTCATGCTCTGTCTCTCTCCGTCTCAAAAATAAATAAACATTAAAAAAAAAATGTTTTTATAAAAAAAAAAAACCCACAGATTTCCTTGTTTCCATCAATCTGCATTGAAAAAAAAAAAACAACTGAGAGGGCACGTAAACAGGGAAGGGGTAGAGAGGGAAAGCGAGAATCCCAAACAAGCTCTGTGCTGTCAGTGCAGAGCCTGACACAGGGTTCGATCTCACGATCAAGAGTTAGACGCCTGGGATGCCTGGATGGCTCAGTTGGTTAAGCATCTGACTCTTGGTTTCAGCTTAGGTTATGATCTTGCAGTTTCGTGGGTTTGAGCTCCACATTGGGCTCTGTGCTGACAGTTGCAAAGCCTGCTTGGCATTCATTCTCATTCTCATTCTCATTCTCTCTCTCTCTCTCTCTCTCTCTCTCTCTCTCTCTCTCCCCTCCCTCCCTCTCTCTCTCTCCCCCTCTCTGTCCCTCCCCCCACTTGCACTGTCTCTCTCTCAAACTTTTAAAAAGGAGGGGCGCCTGAGTGGCCCAGTCAGTTAAGCGTCCAAATTTGGCTTTGGTTAGGGTGTTATGGTTCACAAGTTTGAGCCCTGCATCGGGCTCTGGGATAGTTCAGAGCCTGAAGCCTGCTTCAGATTCTGTGTGTCCCTCTCTCTCTGTCCCTCCCCCACTTGTGCTCTCTCTCTCAAAAAGAAACAAAGATGCTTAACTGACTGAGCCACCCAGGCGCCCCCCGCCCCCCATTTTGAAACTAGCATCACAGGTGCTTCTAGCATACCCTGAATGAGACCCTATGAGTTGCAGCTGTTAGGTCACCCTGGCAGTGTGACCATCCACTTCTAAGTAAAACAGTGCAAAGGCAAAGGGCTTAAAACCCACTTTCTCTTCACAGTATTACCCCACCCTGCCCAGCAGAGCATGAGGACACAGCAGATCTTCAGGGGAGGTTTATGCTTTCACCTACCCATCTAGTAAATATTTATTGGGGCCTATGTGCAAGGCAGAGTAGGGGATACAAAGATGAATTAGGTGTTACTTAGCTCCCCAAATAATCTGGCATCAAACATACAACACACAGCATCATGAGAGAAGTCCATTAAAACACCCATCTAACATTCTCCTGCTTGAACTGTAGTCCTTTCAAAAAAAAATTTTTTTTTAACATTTATCTTTGAGAGACAGAGAGTGACAGGGCACAAGCAGGGGAGGGGCAGAGAGAGAGAGACACACACAGAATCCGAAGCAGGCTCTAGGCTCTGAGCTGTCAGCACAGCGCCTGACACGGGGGCAAACCCACGAACCATGACATCACGACCTGAGCTGAAGTTGGATGCTTAACCGACTGAGCCACCCAGGCGCCCCTGTAGTCCTTTCAAACATAACCAGTTCAGGGGCGCTTGGGTGGCTCAGTCGGTTAAGCATCAGACTCTTGGTTTCAGCTCAAGTCATGGTCTTGGCGGTTAGTGAGACTGAGCCCCACGTTGGGGTTGACAGCACGGATCCTGCTTGGGATTCTCTCTCTCCCTCTCTCTCTCTCTGCCCCTCCCCTGCTCTTTCAAAATAAATAAATAAACATTAAAAAAAAAAACCAAAAACAGTTCAAAACACAGTGCCTTATATGCCCCCTAACCCACCTCCGTATTAACAGATTGTATCCCTAAACTTCTGATTTACTCAAGCAAAAACAAAAACCAAAAACCACCAGGCAGCATCCCTGATGTTCTCTTTTCTCTTACCTTCTCACATCCGATCATGACCACATCCTGACAATTACATCTCCAAACTGATCTAATTCTTACAATTCCACTGCCACCCTGATAGCCCAGGTCACCATCACATCTCATTTGGACAAGAGCAGTCTTTCAAGCAGTCTCTGCCTTTCCAGCATCATGCCTCAAGTCACCCCACTGTCCTCACAGCAGTTCGAGCCATCTTTGTCAACAATGTCCCAGTGTACCACAAACAAAATCCCAACCATGGTCTATGAGACTAGCAATGATGTCTTCCCCCACCCTTCGACCTCAAACATGCCACTCTCCCTATGGCTCAAGGCACACTGAAGCTTCTAGCTTCTCAAACATGCCGAGTCCTTTCCTCCCTTCCAGCATTGCATTTGCCTGTTTCCTTTGCCTGGAAAGTACCAACCTCTGACTCTTCCCCAGGCTGGATCCTTGTCATTGTTCAGGCCTCAAGCGTTTCCTCTTTAGAGAGGTCTCCCCCAACAAAAACAGGGCCTGTGTGCCAGTTACCCACGATCACTTCACCCAGTTTCTTTCTCTCACAGTGCATATATGCTTTACTCCTTGGTTGTGTCCCAGGGCCTAGCACAATACCCGGTATATAACTGCATCAGGAAGCTTCACAATTGAGACAGCATGTGAAAACGGATAGAATTCAAATAAGCAATACCACTTGAAATATAAATGCTGGGAGTAGCTTCATTTCACTGAGGTGCCACCAGCTGTTATGGGGTGAACTGTGTTCCCTGCAAGTCACTGTGTTAAAGTCTTCACCCCAGTACCTGAGAATGTGACCTGAGAAATAAGGTTGTTGCAGATGTAATTAGTTAGGATAGGTCACACTATAGCAGGGTGAACCCATAGTCCAGTATGACTGGCACCCTTTAAAAAGGGTAAATTGGGTTCGGGGTTCGAGCCCCGCGTCGGGCTCTGTGCTGACAGCTCAGAGCCAGGAGCCTGCTTCAGATTCTGTGTCTCCCTCTCTCTCTGCCCCTTCCCCACTCATGCTGTATCTCTCAAAAATGAATGAACGTTAACAAAAAAAAAATTTTTTAAGGGTAAATTGGAGGCACCAGGGTGGCTCAGTCAGTTGAGTGTCTGACTCGATTTCTGCTCAGGTCACAATCCCAGAGTTGCGGGATCAAGCCCGACGTCCACGCTCAGCATGGAGCCTACTTGGGATTCTCCCACCCCCCCACCCTCGCTGCCCCTCTCCCCAGCTTGCACTCTAAACATAAAAATTTAAATAAGTAAATAAATAAATAAATAAATAGGGTAAATTGGACACAGGCACATAGGAAAAACACCATGTGAAGATGAAGGCAGAGACCTGAAAGCCAGGAAGGCCAAAGACTGCCAGCAAAACACCAGGGGCTAGGAGAGGAGGCAGGGAGCAGATTCTCCTTCACAGCCCTGGTTCAGAGCAACTCTGCCAAACGCTTCAATTTTTGACTTCTAGCCTCCAGAACTGTAGGACAAAAAATTTGTTGTTTAAGGCGCAGTCTGTGGTTCTTTGTTTGGACATTTTTTTTTTTTAAGTTTATTTATTTACTTTTAAGAGAGCAAGCAAGTCAGCAAGTGGGGGTGGGGGGGGTGGGGCAGAGAGAGAAGGAAAGAGAGAATCACAAGCAGGGTCTGTGCTGTCAGCATAGAGTCCAAAGTGGAGCTAGACCTCAGGAACTGTGAGAACATGACTTGAGCCAATTACCAAGAGTTAGACACTTAACTGACTGAGCTACCCAGGTGCCCCCTGACATCTTTAATAGACTAATACACCTGCTTACTCAACAATTCTCAAATCTGCGAGGTGGTTTTCATAAAGGGAGAGAAGCAATCAGAAGCCTCTGGGGTAGGTCTGGGCCTGGCTGGGGAAGGAGGGGTGTGGAGAAATTCAGTTACTCGTTCTTACCTGATGAGCCCGGAGCAAGGCAGTTCTCCGATACATGTAGTCCTCTGACTTGATCACATACACCATCTTGTAGGAATTCAACTTGAATCTACACTCCAGTTTATCCAGGCTATCCACATTCTCCATGGTCTTCTTGCTGTTTCCTTCCTTCCCTTCCTTTTCCTGCTGTTCTCGACCACGCTGACATTTCCGGATCCGCCTCAGATTCCTACAATGCAGAGAAGTCATGCCGGTTGAGAGCTCATCCAGACGCAGATTCCCAGAAGTCCCCTCAGAGGGGTTTTCCTTATCATATATATGTCTTCATAGCACTTACCAGGATTTTACATATAATGCCCAATGGTTTCATTGTAAAAAAAAAAAAAAAAAAAAAAAAAAGTTCAAATGCAGAGATACATAGAATAAAAACTAGGAATCTGTAACCATCTCCTACCCCTGATTTTCCAAATCCCACGTGCCTTGGCAGAGATAGCCACGGATAGCAGTTTTTGATTTAAAAACTTCTAGGTCTCTCTGAATCAGTAACATATGTAATCACTTGCTATAGTTCTGTTTTGGGATTTGTTTTTTAAGACAAAACATGATCATACTATAAATATTATTCTCAACTTTTTACTTAATGTGAAGATATCGTCAATTCATCACACAAAGATTTGTCACATTTTCTTGAACTGCTGCAGAGAACATGCCTTAACCATTCCTTAACAAAAATCAATTAGGGCTCCTCACCTGAACCACAGACCAAAGAAAATTATTTGAATGCCTATTTTTTCAATTCCCCCAAAGAGAGTACTTAATTCCTGCTATTCTACACACATAGTTAAGAAGACAATTCATATCAGTGGATGTCTTGGCAGGTATTTAGTGCTGAATCCTCTCTGCCAGTAAGCAGAAAGACTATCAGCTAGACAATTCTATTGTTTCCAATACTATGCTATGAAAAACTCTGCTTCAGTGACTATCTTTGTATACATGTATTTCTGCAGGACGGCAGTTCTTTGGTCCAAGGACCTCTGCGGGTTCCAAGACACTTTTTAGGAGGTCTAGGAGATCAAAACTATTTTCATAATAATACTATAATGTACTAACACGGAAACATGTATAAAAAAACCTTTTTTTTTCCTAGGGCACGTGGGTGGCTCAGTCATTTAAGTGTCCAACTTTTGATTTTGGCTCGGGTTGTGATCTCACAGGTGTGAGATGGAGCCCCGCTTTGGGCTCCACCCTTGGCATGGACCCTGCTTAAGATTATCCCTCTCCCTCTCTCAAAAAAATGAAACTTTTTTTTTTTTCCCTTGTGTTAACATTTGCACTGGCAGTGCAAAAGGTAATGGTGAATAAAAATGCTGGTGGCACCAAACTGTCTTCAGGAATCTTTGTGTTCTCACTGGCCATGCTCTGGCAGTTGAAAGATTCCCATCCTTTCCATACGCTGTGCAATAAATAAAATGGGAACTACACATAAAGCACCCTAGTGTGCCAAGACACAACGGGATTCTTACAGAAAAGCACTTGAGCACTGCTTGAGTCGCAAATGGATCACTATTTTTACCTGAAAGAACAATGGGCTAGCCAGCCTGGAGTATCTGGTAGCTATTTTCTCAAAAAATGTACAATGAGGTCTGGCACTTCCAAGAAAACAACTGAAAATGTTTGCTGCCAATGAGAAGGTTTAACCTTTCAAGTAAAACTTTAAAATTTGGTAAACTAGCATTGGCCACCACAAGCTGACAGCTTCCTATTACTTACAAATGTGTTTGATGAGGTCAAGGGTGATATTAATAAACATGATGTTTTTATGGGGGGAGGAGGAGATGGTAAAATGAACATGTGTCAACATCTGGTAGGTCTGCATAACTTAGTGAATTAATATTTTCCAAATAACCAACCGCATGAACTTACAAAAAATCATGCATGAAAAAAAGATTCATTCAAAGTACAAGGTAAACCCACAGATTCTGACCTAACTGTATGAAAAACTCATTGATATTTTCACTGATACTGCAACTAACCTTTAAGAAACTACCACTTGGAAGAGTTTTGATGTCATGTCAAAGAATATCCACAATTACCTGAAAGCATATGAAAATACGTTTTTCCAGCTACATTATCTGAGTAAGGCCACATTTTCTTCACATATTTCAACCTAACAACATACTGCAACAGATTGAATATAAAAGCAGAGATGAGAAAGCAGCTGTTTTTTTATTAAATCTGACATGAAACAGATTTGGAAAAATGGAAGGCAATGCCACTATTTGTACTAATTTTTGTTTTAAAATCGCTTTTCATTAAAATATATTTTTTTAATTTTTAAATTTTTTTTTTCAACGTTTATTTATTTTTGGGACAGAGAGAGACAGAGCATGAACGGGGGAAGGGCAGAGAGAGAGGGAGACACAGAATCGGAAACAGGCTCCAGGCTCTGAGCCATCAGCCCAGAGCCCGACGCGGGGCTCGAACTCACGGACCGCGAGATCGTGACCTGGCTGAAGTCGGACGCTTAACCGACTGCGCCACCCAGGCGCCCCTATTTTTTTAATTTTTAAAAATTATTTATTTCTGAGAGAGAACGAATTCTTTATTTCAGCTCGTGCACAAGCTGGGGAGGGGCAGAGAGAGAGAGAGAGAGAGAGAGAGAGAGAGAGAGGGAGGGAGGGAGGGAGGGAGGGAGGGAAGGAGGGAGGGAGGGAGACACAGAATCTGAAGCAGGCTCCAGGTTCTGAGCTGTCAGCACAGAGCCCGACACTGGGCTTAAACCCATAAACTGTGAGATCATGACCTGAGCCTAAGCTGGACATTCAACCGACTGAGCCACCCAGGTGCCCCATCATTAAAATATTATTTACGATAATATATAATGGATTTAATATTTTTCAAATAACATTTTAAATATTTCTGTTCTGATTTTGAACATAAATATTACTAAATATAATCCACATAAACAAAAGATTTTTGGGATATTCCTTTTCTAAGAATATAGGTCTCACTGAAAACCTTAGCTAGAATAGCTGTAAGGCAAATTATTAGAAACCAAAGTTATAGGGTAAAGGTCCCATGCAATTTATCTGCCCTGACCCCAGAATGATTCTATCAATTCATATTCCACCCCCCACCTCACAGTATATGAAAGTGCTTTCCTTCCACATACCCTCTACTATACAGGTTACAAATATTTAAAAAATTTGGCTGACCTGTGAGAAATACATGATATGTTTATTGTACTATTTCATAAACATGGAGACTAAGTCTGTTTTGTTGAAGAGTGGCCTGGCACAGAACAGCTGCTTGAAGTCTGCTGAATGAATCAAGGAATGGAAGAGCCTGGCGGGGCCCTTCTGCTCACACCCTTTTCCATGTTTTATTTAGGACTAAGTCTAATAACACACATCTTCCTGGACTTAGGGGCTACATCCTGATAAGTAGTTGAAAATACTGTATGTCAAAAATGCATTTTATAAGCCTAAACCTACTAAACATCATAATTTGGCCTAGCCCACTTTAAAGTGCTCAGAAACACTTACTTTAGCCTACATTTGGGCAAGATCATCTAACACAAAGCCTATTTTATAATGAAGTGTTACATAACTCATGTAATTTATTGACTACTGTAAAGAAAATGAAAACAGGAGCGCCTGGGTGGCTCAGTTGGTTGAGTGTCCGACTTTGGCTCAGGTCACGGTCTCATGATTCTTGAGTTAGAGCCCCGCACTGGGCTCTCTGCTGTCAGCACAGAGTCTCCTTCACATCCTCTGTCTCCCTCTCTCTCTGCCCCCCCCCCCCCACTCACGTTCTCTCTTTCAAAAATGAACAAACATTAAAAAGAAAGAAAGAAAATGAAAACAAAGTGATTGTATGGGTACAGAAAGATTGTATCAATTCTTGACCCTCCTCCCAGTCATCATGAGGCAGACTGGGGGCTGCAGCCCCTGCCCAGCATCTTGAGAGGGTCGTACCACAGATCACTAGCCTGGGAAAAGACCCAAATTCAAAATTTGAAGTATGGTTTCTATTGAGTGTGTATCGCTTTCACATCATTGTAAAGTCCTATCATTTAAGACAAACTATCATAAGTCGGGGATCGTCTGTATTGGGATAATACATTTCTGGAAATGTAAGATGTGAGATTTCAATTCCAAGCTCTTGGGAAGGAAGAGAGTCACTCTACTACAGCAAAACCTCTTTTCTACTTCTGAAACTCCACTTGCATCCTCAGAAAGAAGACCAACAATATGCTTTGCCCATAAATAGGGAGATTTTTAAAAATTCTGGAGTGAATGCAGCAGGCCTAAGACTTCTATCTTTGAGTTTTTTCCTATCATCATCAGAAGAGAGCTCTACTTTCTTACTATTTTTCAACCTTAATTCTGGTATAGTTAACATACAGGGTTGTATTAGCTGCAGGTGTACTGCAACTAATAGTTCACTGTTAGTGAACTAATCACTAATAGCGCATCACTAACAGTGACTCAACAATTCCATATAACACTCTGCGCATCATGACAAGTGTACTCCTTAATCCCTATCACCTGTTTCACCCAATCCACCCACCCCTCCCCACTCACATAACCATCAGTTTGTTCTCTATATTTGAGAGTTTATTTCTTGGTTTGTCTTTTTTTTTTCCTTTGGTCATTTGTTCCTTAAATTCCACATGAGTGAAATCCTATGGTATCTGTCTTTCTCTGAACGACGTCCTTCACTTAGGGTAATACTTTCTAGCTCCATCCATGTCATTGAAAATGGCAGGATTTCACTCTTTCTTGTGGCTAAATAATAATCTGTTGTACATTTATACCACATCTTTTCTTTATCCACTCATTTATCAATGGGCAATTGGGCTGCTTCCAGATCTTGGTTCTTGTAAATAATGCTGCAATAAACATAGGGCTGCATGTACTCCTTTGATTGTTTTTGCATTCTTTGGGTAAATACCTAGTAGCACAATTACTGGATTGTAAGGTAGTTCTATTTTTAACTTTTAGAGGTACCTTCATACTGTTTTCCATAGTGGCTGCACCAGTTTGCATTCCTACCAACACTGCATGAGGGTTCTTTTTTCTCCACATCCTTGCCAATACCTGTTGTTTCTTGTGTTGTTGATTTTAGCCATTCTGACAGATGTGAGGTGATATGTCATTGTAATTTTAACGTGCACTTCCCTGATGATCAGTGATGTTGAGCATCTTTTCATGTGTCTGTTGGCCTTCTGTATGTCTTCTCTGGAGAAATGTCTATTCATGTCTTCTGTTCATTTTTAACTGGATTATTTGTAGGTTTATTTTAAGTTTATTTATTTTGAGTGAGTGAGTGAGAGAGAGAGAGAGAGAGAGAGAGAGAGAGAGAGAGAGAGAGAGCGCGCGCGGCGTGCAAGCAGAAGAGAAGCAGAGAGAGAATCCCAAGTAGGCTCCATGCTATCAGTGCAGAGACCGACACGGGCCTCGATCTCACAAACTGTGAGATCATGATCTGAGTCCATATCAAGAGTTGGATGCTTAACCAACTGAGTCACTCAGGCACCCCTGAATTATTTGTTTTTTAGGTGCTGAGTTATGCAAGTTCCTAATATACTCTCGATACTAATCCTTTATCAGATATGTCCTTTGCAAATATCTTCTCCCATTCTGTAGGTTGCCTTTGAGTTTTGTGGATTATTTCCTTCACTGTGCAGAAGCTTTTTATTTTGGTATAGTCCCAATAGTTTTTCTTTTTATTTCCCTTGCCTCATGAGACATATCTAGAAAAATGTTGCTATGGTCCATGCCAGAGAATTTACTGCCTGTGTTCTCATATAGGATTTTTATGGTTTCAGGTCTCAGGGTTAGGTCTGAAATCCATTTCAAATTTGCTTTTGTATATAGTGTAAGAAAGTGGTCCAGTTTCATTCTTTGTCATGTTGCTGTCCAATTTTCAACACCACTTGTTGAAGAGACTTTTTCCCATTGTGCATTCTTTCTTTGTCGAAGATTAATTGACCATATAATCATGGATTTATTACTGGGTTTTCTATTCTGTCCCACTGAGCTATTTGTCTATTTTTGTGCCAGTACCATACTATTTTGATGCCTATAGCTTTGTAATGGAACTTGAAGTCTGGAATTACGAGGCCTCTAGCTTTGCTTTTCTTTTTCAAAACTGCTTTGGCTACTTGGGTCTTTTGTGATTCTGTACAACTTCAAGGATTTTTTTTGTTCTAGTTCTGTGAAAAATGCTGGTAGTAGTTTGACAGAGGTTGCATTAAATCTGTAGACTGCTGCAGTATAGACACTTTAACAATATTTGTCCTTCCAATCTGTAAGCATGGAATATCTTTCCATTTCTTTGTGTCTTCTTCAATTTCTTTCATCAGTGTTTTATAGTTTTCAGAATACAGCTCTTTCACCTATTTAGTTACATTTATTCCTAGGTATTTTACTATTTTTGGTAAGACTGCTATCTTTTGAAAGCCCCACTTTCAAGGCTGTCCCCCTTGCTTGGGTTCTGGAATCTTGAATCTGGGGAGAGCTTCCGCTATTCCCTAAACAATAAAAGTGGTTCACTGTACCCCAGCTGTTTTGTTTATGCTGAAAACCTGCTTTCTTTCTGGGAGTCTGGCCTATATGACTAGCACCCAATAAAAAACCTTGGCACTGAGTCTCCTAATGAGCCTCCGCTGGTAGACAGCGTTTCAAACATATCGTCATAATTTGCTGCTGGAGGAATTAAGAGCGTCCCGTGTGGCTACAATGGAAGAGGACTCTTGGAAGCTTGCGCCTGGCTTCCTTGAATTTTGTCACAGACGCCTTTCCCCCTTGCTGATTTAGCTCTGCATGCTTTTGCCATAATAAATCATCACTGGGAATATGACTACACGTGGAGTCCTTGAGTCTTTCTAGTGAATCATCAAAACTCGGAGACTCCGACATACAGTCCTATCCGACATAGGCAAATTACTGCTACATCTCTAAAACTCTCACTTCTCTGATGCTTCTTTGGCACATGCTCCAGGTAAGCTCGTGGTGTAACAGCCATAGAAACCTTGAATTAGTGTCCTCAGTGTCCCTGCTGTCCAGCAGACAGAGCAATGAAGTGAGTGAAAACCAAGGATCTGAAAGCCATTTCACTCTCCGTTCCTCAGCCGTGTACCAGTACACATTGCCAACCTGTGACTTCGTTCACTCACCTCGGGAGAAATACTGGTTTCCGTGCCAGATGCTCACGCAGCTCAGGAGAGGTAGTATCAGAGTTCATGTATCGCTCCACATAGTCTGACCAACGCTAGGATTATAAACACAAAATGGGGGTGGAGAGAGAGCACAAAAACTGGACTCCACCCTCCTCAGGTATTCTAGCAAATTCTACGACTAACATGTCAGAAATCCTTAAGTTTTAAGATCAAAAAAATCTTGCCATAGTGACATGCTGGTACGTATTGACACATAGCTTCAAAATTCTGGTACATAACAAACCCAAAGTTTGTCTGAGATACTTAAAAGTTACCAGAAGTCATAAATGGGTAGAAACTGGCTCACTGACAAGTTTTATTTCACCACAGAGGGTTTTGTTAAAGAACAAAATACACAGTGGCAAATGTTTGAAAATCGGGATCTTTCACATTACAGTCTGGCCTTCTGGCATCTCAAATTTTTTTTTCCCCAAAGATTTGGCACCCAGGAACCAAGATTCCCAAAGAACAACAATCTCCCTTCCCTATCTCAACATCATACGCATGGCTTGCATCTCTCATTAACATTACCTGCCAGGCCCAGCTAGGATAACCAACTCACTCTACCCACTCTGCAGGCTTGAGAGCTCCTGGCTTCACCTAGCCCAATAAAAAGTAAACGTGACACAGAGTCAGGATGATACCAGGCAGATGGCACCTCATTTGCTGTTTCTTATACTTTAAAAGAAAAACAGGAAAGCTGCCAAACAGGACATTTCCTGAGAGACGGATTTACTGAGAGCTAGATGAGACTGCCATCAACCGTAAGTATCTACCACCAGGCAGCCCCCTTCTCTTCTGCTGAACTGGCCTATACTTCAGGCATCAGGTTCTGACCCTTAACAGGTCTGAGGCTGTCTTGGCCTTCTAGAAGATCATCCCTAGGCAGAGCCTCAGGACATGATGGCCCTCTAAGCACACAGTTTCTGTAATATACTTGTCCATACCTCTGCTTCTACAGGGTCATCCGAGTTCTCCTCTTCTGTGTCCAGGAGCTCAATGGTCAGCTGAACCTGGCCTTGGCTCTGAATAAACATAAGCTGCAAATAAGAAACCAGGGTGTAAACAAAAGACCATCTCCAAAGCTGTAATAATCTAGCTGCTCAAGGGTTGGGAGGTAGGGAGGCAATAAACTTATAAAACTTTGCTCTGATTGAAGGGATGAGGCAGACACTCCAAAGCTTAGGAGGCAGATGATAAAAAAGGCAAAAGTCCAATCTTGCTACCAGCAAAATGAAAGGTTAGAGCAAAAAGTATCATTCCACGTTTCATACCTCTTATATTAGCTAAAACAATAGTCAATGTCAAGAATGCTTTAAAATTATTTTGTTCATTAGAAAGAAATATAGCATAAAGCCAGATCCGTAAAACATCAATGCCATTTCACCTGATAATCCCATTTCTGGAACACAATACAAAGATGTTAATGACCCTCTAGCATTAAAGAAAGAAGAAAAGAAAAATGAAACAGAAAGGAAGGAAGGGAGGGAGGGAGGGAAACTTCTAACAGAAAGTGAAGTGGAAAACATCAAACCCAACAGAGAGCAGCAATCACATTTTTACAGCAGTAAAGACTCCCCAAGGAGGTGCCTGGCTGGCTCAGTCAATGGAGCATGTGACTCTTGATCTTGGGATTGTGAGTTTGAGCCCCACGTTGGGTGTAGAGATTACTTAAAAATAAAATCTAGGGGCGCCTGGGTGGTGCAGTCGGTTGAGCGTCCGACTTCAGCCAGGTCACGATCTCGCGGTCCGTGAGTTCGAGCCCCGCGTCAGGCTCTGGGCTGATGGCTCAGAGCCTGGAGCCTGTTTCCGATTCTGTGTCTCCCTCTCTCTCTGCCCCTCCCCCGTTCATGCTCTGTCTCTCTCTGTCCCCCAAAAAATAAATAAACGTTGAAAAAAAAATTTTTTTTTAAAAATCTAAGAAAAAAATAAAAAGACCATCCAAAGCATCACAAACTCTGTGGTGTAAGGAACACAAAACATCAACATATTAATAAGTGATCTGCTGTAATGGTATCAATCATATTTGAGGTTCTTAATATTTTGAGTTCTGCGAACTTTATTTCTGAGAGAGAGAACACATGAGCATGAATCTGGGAAAGGCAGAGAGAGACAGAATCTGAAGCAGGCTCCACACTGTCAGCATAGAGCCCGCTGCAGGACTCAAACTCACAAACCATGAGATCATGATCTGAGCCAAAGTCACAGATGCTTAACCGACGGAGTCACTCAGGTGCCCCTTAAAAATTCATATTTAAAAGCAATACACTGACAGGGGCAAAAAAAAAGTCATATTTTGCACAAAAGAACTATGAAATGGTGGTGGCACATGGGATCTCCCCGTCAGAATCCCAAGACTCTCAATGCCCTTACCCTAAAGGCTTGCTGCAGACAAGCTCACTGTCCAAATCACAAGAGAAGAGCAGAGCATATAAGGATGCTTGAGAATCATTTATTTCAACCTTCTTCATTTTACACAGGGAAAAACCTAAAGTTCAGAGTTCTGACTTCTCAAGGCCACACAGCCAGTAAACAAACAGGACCAGAAGCCAGTTCTGATTCCCAGTGCTCTTCCAAAGCAGCTTTAAAAACTCCTATCTGTGGAGCACCCAGGGGGCTCAGTTGGTTAAGTGTCTTTTTTTTTTTTCTTTTTTAAAGTCTATTTTGAGAGAGAGAGAGAGCGTGTGTGTGCGCACGCAAGAGAGAGAGGAGAGAGAGCACAGGTGAGCACTCTCTCTCGCAAAATAGATTAAAAAAAAAAATCCCTATCAGGGGCACCTGCGTGGCTCAGTCAGTTAAGCCCCTGACTTCGGCTCAGGTCATGGCCTCATGGGTCGTGAGTTCGAACCCCACGTAGGGCTCTGTGCTGACAGCTCAGAGCCTGGGGCCTGCTTCAGACTCTGTCCCTCTCTCTCTGCCCCTCCCCTGCTCATGCTCTCTCTCAAGAATAAATAAACATTAAAAAAAAAAAATTCCTATCCACTAGTAAAATTTAGAACATGACAGGAACATAATACACGCAACATAAATATAAAACCACAGTTATCTCTAAAACATTTCAAAAACACTGCCCCTAGGAGTTTGCTCCCCACCAACACCCCAATCTAGGATGACCTAGAGTATCAAGATTTGTTCTACTTCTTAACGAACTCACCCTTTGAAACAATACTAAGACCATCTCCTCTCTACTTGAAACTGAACTTCATTTCACCTCAACAGGCTCCTCCACCTGCCACCTGTCTTCTTAGGCCCTTTACCAGGTGTTACCCTGGCTCTCTGCACTGTGCAACCACTCCCCGGTTCTTGACTAGCTTCATTATCTGACTGCCCACATCCATAACCCAAACGGTAACTACCTACAGTTGTAAACATACCTCTGGTTTCTCCACTCCTCCTTTCTCAGGGCTACCATACTCATCTTCCTGAAAGCTCAAACCCAGTGGGGCATTTAGTCCCTAAAAATGCTTTACCGCTTACCAACCACAAGAAACTTCACACCTTTTACTTAGTATGGCCGAGGATCCTCATTTGGACCCTCGTTCTACACACCTCCTTCACCAATATTCTATACTTCAGTCACTCAACATGTGGTCACTTAATGTGTATCCTCAGGCACCTAGAGAAGAGAACACAGTTTCTAGCTTGGAGGAGCCCAATTTAGTAAAGGAAACAGGAATATAAAGAGCTATATTTATGGGGCACCTGGGTGGCTCAGCTGGTTAAGCATCTAACCGGCTCAGGTCACAATCTCTCGGTTTGTGGGTTTGAGCCTGGCATCAGGCTCTGTGCTGACAGCTCGAAGCCTGGAGCCTGTTTCAGATTCTGTGTCTCCCTCCCCTCTCCCTCTCTGTGGATCTCTCTCTCTCAAAAATAAACATTAAAAAAATATTAAAAAAAAAATAAAAGAGCTATTATTTACATTAAAACTAAGGTAACTACTGGGGCACCTGGGTGGCTCAGTCGGTTAGGCATCTGACTTCGGCTCAGGTTATCATCTCATGGTTTGTGGATTCGAGCCCCTCGTTGGGCTCTGTGATTACAGGACGGAGCCTGCTTCAGATCCTCTGTCTCCCCCTCTCTCTCAAAAGTAACATTAAAAAAAAAAAAGAAAGGAAAAAAAAAAACTAAGGTAACTACCAAGGTACTATTCTAGAGACATGGGCAATACCCTGTGAGAATAAACAATTTCTCCTCAGTGAGCTGAAAAAGATTTCACGTCACTGAAATGACTCAGGTGGTCACTGAAGGATAGGGGAATACCAATCCATTTCAGAAAAACTACAACAGAGAAAACCCTATTTTTAGAAGTACATAAAAAGAGGGGAGGGCTGCCATGCTTGGCTCAGTCAGTTAAATGGCCAACTCTTGATTTTGGCTCAGATCATGATCTCATGGTTCATGAGTTCGAGCCCCGAGTAGGGCTCTGCACTGGGTGTGTGGAGCCTGCTTGGGATTCTCTCTCTCTGCCCCTCCCTCATGTTCTCCCTCTTTCTCTCTCTCCCTCTCAAAATATATAAATAAAACTTAAATAACTTTACACCCCTTCCAAAACCAGGGTGAAGGATATGAACAGGCAATACCCAGAAAAAGAAATGGGCAATGGCAGAAAACAGGAAAATATGAATTAAAATAATTTTCTGGGGCTCCTGGGTGGCTCAGTTGGTTAAGCATCTGACTCCTGATTTTGGTTCAGGTCGTGATCTCACGGTTTGTGAACTTGAGCCCCTTGTCAGGCTCCGTGCTAACAGCACGGAGCCTGCTTGGATATTCTCTGTCTCCCTCTTTCTCTGTCCCTCCTCTGCTCGTGTTCTCTCCCTCCCTCTGTCTCTCTTTCTCTGCCTCTCAAAAATAACATTAAAATATATATATATATATATATATATATATATATAAATTTCTAACCATCCAAATGGCCAAAATAAAGAAGTTTGATAATACCCAGAGTTGACTAAGGATGGGAAAATAAATGCTCTTATGAAACTGTACCCTAGTACATATAGCTTGTTGCTGTGGAGAATAAAATGGTGATATCCATTAAAATTTAACATTTAGGGGTGCCTGGCTTGTTCAGCTGGTAGAGCATGAGACTCTTGATCTCAGGTTCGTGAGTTCAGGCCCCATGTTGGGTGTAGAGCCTACTTAAAATATGTATAATATATGTACATTTTTAATTTTTTTAAATATGCACATCCTTTGACCCAGTAATTTCATTTCTTTGTCCCTACCTTAGACAAAGACTAACACATGCACACTAGGATATAAGCACTAGGATGCAGCACTATTTGAGACAGTAAAAAATGGAAATAGTTTAAATGTTCGCCCTGAAGGGAATATCTTTTAAAACTATGATACATTTTTACTCTTAGGTATGACAAAGCAGTTGTAAAATTGAGCTAGACTTCTAAAAACCAAAACAGAGAAATTCTAAGCCAGACTAAGTGAAAAAAGCATGATGCAAAATACGCAGTGTAATATGTATTTCCACATACACACACACACATATGCATGTAAAGGCACAGAAGACGGTCTGAACAGGTACACAGAGAGCTACACATGGCTGAGTTTTTGAAAAGCAGTGTACAGAGGCAGCTGGATGGCTCAGTCGGTTAAGTGTCTGACTCTTGAGTTTGGCTCACGTCATGATCTCACAGTTGTGAGACCAAGCCCCGAGTCAGGCTCCATGCTCAGTGTGGAGCCCACCTGGGATTCTCTCTCTTCCTCTTTGTCCCTCCTCTGCTCACACGTCCAAGTGCATGCTCTCTCTCTCTCTCTCTCTCTCTCTCTCTCTCTCTCAAAACTAACTAACTAACTAACTAACTAACTAAATAAATAAATAAAAGCGGTGTACAATGCACACAGAAACAAAATGGAGAGGAGGCTGGGGGTCAGAGGTGGGCAGGAGATCTGAAGGGCTGCTTGTGCTTAGCTTAATGTTAATGCTATCCACTTTTATTTTCCGTGTGAACATTTTAAAGGATCACTGTCATGGCATAATTTTTCTGGTTACGAAGCCTTTGTTCCCGCTGTTCCCTCTGCCACTCTGACAACTGTTCTTATCCGTAGGGTGACTCTACCTATTCCTTTGTAAGCCTTCACCACACAATTTAATCCATTGTTAACTCACGGTGGGTGGGGATGGCAATTCTGTTCACCAGGGAACAACACACTACACTCCTACTAAACATTTATAGATTTAAAACGTTGGAAAACAAACAAACCAATCCTGAAAAGCTTAGGAAATTTCTTCTGTACTGCAAACAGTACAGGTGACAGATTAGAAACTAAAGAAATAGCTGAAAGTAGAAGCAGACAACTAGGTGGAAGATTTGGGGTCAGATCCTAAAAGTACATGGAATATATCCATGGGGCGCCTGAGTGGCTCAGTGGGTTGTGTCTGACTTTTGGTTTCGGCTCAGGTCACAATCTGATGCTTCATGAGTTCAAGCCCCATGTAGGGCTCTGTGCTGCCAGTGTGGAGCCTGCTTTGGATTCTCATTTTCTCTTTCTCTCAATCTCTCTCTCTCTCTCTCTCTGCCCCTCCCCCACTCACATGGGCTTCCTCTCTCTCGAACTAAATAGATAAACTTCAAAACAATAAATGGCGGCGGGGGGGGGGGTGGCAGGGAGCACCTGGGTGGCTCAGTCTGTTAAGTGTCCAACTTTGGCTCAGGTCATGATCTCACAGTTCATGAGTTCGAGCCCCCCCTCGGGCTCTGTGCTGACAGCTCAGAGCCTGGAGCCTTCTTTCGATTCTGCGTCTCCCTCTCTCTCTGCCCCTCCCCTGCTTGTTCTCTCTCTCAAAAATAAATAAATAAACTTTAAATAAATAAGTAAAATAAAAGCACATGTAACACATCCAACAAGGATATGTTAGCTCTCTCTGCTCGGCCAACTACAAACCTTATTCTGGGCCACCAAAACCATCCTTCTTATGTAAATACATACAAGTTTTGTTCAGCCATACTATATTCATTACATAGCTGCAATCATAATACACATACTTTTGTCTCCTTTTATTTGCTTCGGTATTTTTATAATTTATAATTAACTTTTAAGGGCTGCAAAATGTGCCACCCAGCATTCACAAAATAGGCTGCCATTATCCATTCCCACAGTGGGTTGGACATCAAGGCTGTTTCCAACTATTTGCTTTCTTAACTAGCAACAATAGTGGAGTAACGGAAAAATGGGAACCACCTAAATGCCCGACGAGGCAGGCATAATTCTCTGTAAGATGAAATATCAACATCATGAAAAGATGCTCAAGACCCAAGTGTTGCTAACTGAGCAAAATAAGTTACAGATTATTTTGCCCAGTATACTCTCTTTTAAATCCAAGCATAGAGTCTAGAAATGTCATCAGTAATTATTTCTGGGAAGCACTCCAGGTGACAACTTTTTTCTTTTCTCTACATTTCCTATCTTTTCTATAATGATCATAGATTACATGTATTAACATATTTATTTATTTATTAAATTTATTTTCTTTTTAGTAATCTCTACCCCCAACATGGGGCTACAACTCACGACCCTGAGATCAAGAGTTTTGTGCTCTGAGGAGCCTGGGTGGCTCAGTCGGTTAAGTTTCCAACTTCGGCTCAGGTCATGATCTCGATTCTTGAGTTCAAAGCCCTGAGTCCAGCTCTGTGCAGAAAGCTCAGAGCCTGGAGCCTACTTCAGATTCTGTGTCTTCCTCTCTCTCTGCCCTCCCCTGTTCGCACACTCTCTATAAAAAATAAACAAACATTAAGAGCTACGTGGTTTTCAGACTGAGCCAGCCAGGCGCCCCTTTGTATTAACATTTTTATTTTTTATTTATTTTTTTTTAAGGTTTATTTATTTATTTTGAGAGAGACAGAGACAGCACGAACTGGGGACGGGCAGAGAGAAGGGAGACAGAGAATCCCAACCAGGCTCCGCACCATCAGCACAGAGCCCGACGTGGGGCTCAAACTCATGAAACTGTGAGATCATGACCTGAGACAAAACGAATAGTCAGATGGTTAAACCAACTAAACCACCCAGGCACCACTGTGTTAACATTTTTAAACAGAATATTATAATATTTACAAAGCATTATACTATGAAAAAATATTCACAAGAGAAAAACGCAGAATACAAAACTGTAAAAATCACATACAACAACTAATGTTTTTGTTTTGTTTTGTTTTTGAGTGGGCTTCACTCCCAGGTTGGAGCCCAATGTGGGGTTTGAACTCATGACCCTGAGATCAAGACCTGAGCTGAAATCAAGAGTTGGATGGGGCGCCGGGGTGGCTCAGTTGATTAAGCACCCGACTTTGGCTCAGGTCATCATCTCGTGGTTTCTGAGTTTGAGACCCGGATTGGGCTCTGTGCTGACAGCTCAGAGCCTGAAGCCTGTTTGGATTTTGCGTCTCCCTCTCTCTCTCAAAAAATAAATAAACATTAAAAAAAAAAAAAAATTAGAGTTGGATGCTTAACTGACTGGGCCACCCAAGCACCCCCAACTAATTTTTTTTTTAAAGGTAGGGAAGTAACAGACTATCCAAGGGAGACTTTACCTTCATTTTTTTTTTTTTTTTTTTTTTTTTAATTCCCTCCAGTGAGCTCATAGGAACTCTAAGGAGTTCTAGGAGTAGAATCACTGGATCAAAGTACCCTGGCATGGCTTTTATTTCTGGTGGAGACAGTTCCAACAATGTCTGCTGTCACCAGCATGGTCCTTGACTCCATGAGTAACTCTCACCTTAAAGCAATTCTCATCTGACATGAGTTGCTCAGCCTTCCGCTGATATGTTGACTCCAGGAGACTCCTGGAGGTCTGTGTGTTCAGCTGGCCTCCTGTGGCCCCATTATTGTTTTCTGCCAGGTAAAGGTCAGTCACCTGTACACAGATCTCGTCACTCACAATGTGCTGCAGCTGAAATCAAGCAAAGGCAAGCTGTCAGTGAACCAAGAAAATATTTCTCCTTGTCGTACAGTCAACCTTCCTCTGATGGTTCCAGTCAGTCAGCTTAAAAAGACTTCTGGTTGGTAATTTTAGAAAATTAATCACACAGAACCAGTATTTTATATTCTTGGAGAATAACTAAGCCTAAACTAAGCCTAAGCCTTCAAGAGTAACACTGGGCCATGAAAAAAGCTTTTCTATGTATTTAAAAGCAAAAGCATAGGCAGTTCATGTTAATATGCTGCTTATTTAAAGTTCTAAGGAAATGTAAAAATAAAAAAAAATTGTTACATGAAAGAGAAGTCTCATGGCTTTCTGTTTTTATGGTGCTTCTTTACGGTTTACAACTTGGTTTCACACACATTCTCATTTGCTCTATGCAACCAGCCCGGGGAGCAGGCTGAAGTGGGACACCCAGTTACAGTGGAGACAAATGTCCATTTTAGATGAGAAAACTCACTGTGTGCCAAGGTGAGGTCAGGGGCCTTGGTAAACCATGAAAGCTAGACCCCTGTCTATATGTTCCCAGCCCTAGCACAAAGTCGGAAACTCATTAGGTAGTTGAGAATTGGTTGCTGAATCAATTACCCAAGGGCACTCAGTTGAAGGAGCACAGTTAGGACTAATATTCAAGATTCCTGACCCTTATGCTGATATTCTAATACGTTAATTCTGCTTCTACATCTGATAAAAAATACAGTCCTTAAATTGTAAACACTATTAATTAACTCAATTTCAACACAGGTCAATCATGAGTGATTACTGGTAATTATTGTGATTACATTCTTAAACTATCTAATGACTAGAAAATTGAACCTTTCAGAGTTTCCATTCTCATAGGTCATGATGATCTTTCTATTGTGAAATAAAAATTCCCCTCAAATGAAACTTTACCCATAAAAATGCCAGAGAATGTGAAAAACCTACAAGCAGAGAAAAGCAAGATGTTAACTGCACTATCATTTTGTCTATTTTACTTTAAAATTCTCAAAAACCACTAAGCCATTCTATTTTTAGGAAGATACATCCTTTTTGAAGCACTAGTAACTATGACAACTACTTATTTTTAACATTTAAAAAAGTCTTAAGTGACAAGTATGTGTATTTGTAGATAAATGGACACAGCGCAAGGTCAGAAGGGTGACTGATTTGACAGTGGTTGAAAGGCCAGCACCTGGAGATGGCTGAATTACAATTAGCCCAGACAATGGATTCTAATGTGACCATTAAAATAATGTCTATGATAACCTGATAACAGAGAGAGCAGCTTAAGATATAGTGTTTAAGGGGGCGGGTGGAGGGGGAAAGCAGTGTAATAAAAGTGTATCTAAAGCATGGTGCATACCACGTAGACACTTCTGCTCAAGACCTTCTTACTAAAAGTAAACTCACTGACTCCCTATTCACACCCTCTTCTTGGATATTTGGCCCCTCCTAGAGTTTTTGGAAAGGGCAGACCTATAAAATCAGGGACAACTGGACAGCTTACACTCCCAAGCTAGGTTGCTCAGATTCTCTCTCCTGCTAATTTGAAATGACACAATGAACATGTTTGGTAGACATTTTACAGAGGAGCATCTACATGGAAAGGTCAATGCTAAGGCCAGAGGCACTGGCATAGCAAGCTAAAGCCCCAGGGTTGCTGGAGAAGCTTTGAGTATGTGGCCAAATATCTATTTGCAGAGAAAAGCATGAGAATGAAGTAGATGTTCAGAAAGAAGGCATGCAGGAGAGAAAAAAAAAAAAAAAAGATTCCCAGCCCAATCCCTACATTGGCCATTTTCTGAGTTCTCTACTAGCTATCTGTGAGACCACCTGTTGTGTTAAGACAAATCCCTATTAAACCATAGTAGATCCTTGAACAACGTGAGGGTTAGGGGCACCAACCCTCCATGCAGTGGAAAATCCACATATAACTTCTGACTCCCCCCAAACCTAACTACTAATAGTCTACTAGTGACCAATAAGCCTTACCAATAACCTAAATAGTTAATAAACAAGTATTTTTTGTTAGATGAATTATACACTATACATCTTTACAAAAAAGTAAGTTAGAGAAAAAGTATTATTAAGAAAATCATAAGGAAGAGAAAATGCATTTACAGTATTATGCTGTGTTTATTGAAAACAATCTGCATGGAAGTGGACCAGCGCAGTTCAAATTCAAAGCCCTGTTGTTCAAGCATCAACTGTAGTCTGGAAAAGATAAATGTATGGCCTGACCTTGAAATATATGTTCTGCCTCCAGTCAGGAATAATTTCTGGGAGAACATCAAACAAGATGGGGAGAATGAGAGAAGATATGCCTCCAACTGAGGAGTTAAGATGAGAAGCATGAACATATGTTTTAAAAACACTGGATTTGGGTATCTGGACAAAACCTGTTTCTTAAAAAGATTAGACATTATGTGTTACTGACTCAAAATTGCAACCAGGTGCTTCTAATGTATGGATTAATTATATCTATTGTTTCAAAAACCAAGCTCGGGTTTATAAAAAGTTAATTTTCCTGGATTTCTAAAATTGCTGTGCTGGCAGTGTGGGAGACCTTACTTTCAGCCGTAGCAGCAATACGCAGCAGCAGAAGCACATGACAACTGGAGGCTTTATTTTACATACGTTCAGAAGGTGTTAACAAAGATCAGTCTCTCAAAATTAGGACCAGAGCTGTTGGCACCCACGTAATGATTTCGCTCAGTCACCATACAGACTCCTTATGGGAAGGCCTATTAACATCTTTGACTTTCAGGAAAAAACCTGTATACCTGACAACCTTCCTGAAGATGCCAAGATTCAGTTATGTGAAGTGTTCTTCCTTGACCCTGAGCAGATCCTGCGAAAGGGTGCAGAACCTTTCCAACATGTCCTTCCGACATCAAGGCAAAGGCATGGGTACTTTGCAAAGGATTCCACATTTCACTCCAAGAAAGTACCGAGCCACACAAGCTTTCCACCCCGCCCTCCCCATAGTGGCAGTGAGGACTCCAGAATGTTCTTTGTACAAGTTTTCACTTTAAAGAAAGTAGTGCACCAACAACAGATTCTGAGCCCTTCACAATGCAGACCTTAAGCCAAAAAGAGTGGAAACCTGACTACCCAATTGCTATAAAATTATCACTGCTGTGAAGAACAACATATTTACAAAGTTCCAGGGTGCCACAGGAACAAACCATAAAACCAACCACAAATTCAACTCAAATGGAACCTCAGATAGTGAGGTGGGCACAGTATTATAGAAGATGTTGTATGAAACCCTTCCCACAAAAGGAACTTTAAATCTTAAAAGGAGGAAAGTACACAGAATTAAACCAACACCTACAGAAGAGGAAGAGTTACCCACTGAGAGCCCCACACTGGGAGCCAAGGTAAGAGCCGGGCCAGTACCAACACTCACTCTATAGGCAGGCAGTGAGAACAGGGCAAAACATCGGGTCTGCTTTAGACTCATTCAACTGTGAGGGCATACTGAGCAAAGCGAAGGAGTCAATTTAGCGGCTGAAGTACTCCCACTCTGTTAACACGAGAGATCCGTAATCACATTAACCTCCCCCTTTCCTCTAGAGAACCAGACATTTGTAAACATCATTACATGCGCAAACTGCCCTTTTAATTCCAACCGAAATCTTGCCTTTCCTCTTTGCCTCATCCATCTTTAGGTAAGGACTTCTTCCCTCACCAAACCTAGCCTCCACCGTGCCCTCACCTGTCTGACAATGCTCTGGATTAGTTTGTCCATGGTGAAGGCAATGTAGGCGTGAATGGTGAACATCTCTCTCAGCGAATCTTCGTACTGTGACGAGTCTATGTTGCCATCTAGCAGGCTCCGCACCATGTCCAGGAAAGCTGGGTAATAATCTTCTACATCAACATCCACTGTGGGAGAGATGGGAGAGGTGAGGCCTTACCCTGCTACGAAAAGATTGGGAGAGAGGGCAAGGCAAATCCCACCGCTGGCCTAAAGAGCATTTGAAAGAACGAACCCTAGGTATTCAGACATACCCTCTCAATCTGCTGCAGGCAGAGATGAGATCTGACAGGTGGCTACAATGGCCAGCGCTGGCTATCAGAGGACAGTGACCCTGCAACTTTAACAGGGGCTCTGACACTCTGTCCATGCTAGAAAGACACTAAATTACAGAAATTACAGTACGACTGGGCTCTGCCTCAGGAGAGCAGAATATCCCAGGGAAGAAGTTTCTTCAACAGTTGTTGGCTCTCCTTCTGAGAGAGAAACCTACTCTCCCGGCCTGCACAGAGCATTCCTCACACGGGTCACTTGCTCATAAAGCTATTTCAATGAAGCATCAAGTGCAGATGAGAAAAGGCAGACAGTGCCACACTCAAGTCCTGGGAAACCTCTCGGGAACAGAAAAATAGAAGTGCAAATTAAATCCCCTATGAATAATGAAGTAATCTGCATTTGTCAAAGTCCTTTTGTTTAAAAATGGATTCCCAACGTTGTACTTCACAAATTGCATTAAATGATCTGTACTTGCTGCACATGAATCACTTCAACCAGCAGCTGGAATCTTATCAGTTGTCACAGAGACATTTGGCAACTTGCAGAGTACAAAAGGAAGCATGAAAGTACTCTGCCTTTAGCTTGTTTAAGACCCATTTACTGATCTCCAGTGCTAGCAATCAAGACAGTGGCATGAGGGGGCCACTGGGGTATCGGTTATGTTGTTTCCTGACCCAGGTGCTGGTTACACAGGTGTGTTCACTTTGTAAAAATTCACTATTCAATTTGGATTTGTAGATTTTCCTGTACATATGTTGCACTTCAACAAAAAGTTCACTAAAATGAAAAAAAATTCACAAGAACTCTTTGTCACTGACATCTGGTTACCCATTTGTAAAGTTTATACAGAGAAAACAGGCGCAGAGCAAAAACCTAAATCCTTCCCCATTTATCTGAAGTGTGATGGCTCACTGAAGACCATGCAAAACAGAACAATTAACTGTTGAAAAGAAGCAACTGGCTAGACTTTCATCACAGAATATCACCTTGTTCAGACCCACAGCACAGGCACAGGCTGTGCTACTGCTGTGCAGGTGCTTTTATGCCAGAATAAAGCTAGGGGCACAGGCGACACTTGTGCCCACAAGCTATGATCAGTGTGAGGCTTGGCGTTACCACTCAAGACACAATGTAAGCTTCAAACCAGGTTAAGTCAGTGGTCAAGCCAGGATTAGGCCATTTGCGTTCTCATTTCTACCCAAGCAGATGGAATTCACCACACTGAGGTCCAAAAGCGATCTCTCTCAAGCTAGGATTAATCCAGACAAAGGCTTTTAAAATTAATATCTCTATGAGCTCTTCAACAGAAAGTTAGGGCCACACATGGGCTACTTACATCAGCAACAGCTAAAAAAAATTTAAGATAATTCACTCCATTAAAAAAAAAAAAAAAAAGTCTTAAAAAAAAGAGCCTGTGTGGCTCAGTCGGTTAAGCGTCGGACTTCAGCTCAGGTCACGATCTCACGGTTCGTGAATTCAAGTCCACAACAGGATCTCTGCTGTCAGCACGGAGCCCACTTTGGATCCTCTGTCCCCCTCTCTCCCTGCCTCTCCCCCACTTGTGCACTCTTCTCTCTCTCAAAAATAAACATTAAAAAAAGTCTTAAAGATAATTCATTCCACAAACTGGCTATTTCTTCAAGGGCACAGAAGAAAAGCTCCACGGAAAAGTTTTTGGCTTACAGCTCAAGAACCTAATTACGAACAGGACAGTTATCTAGAAGCAGGCAACAGAGAATTCCGTAAAGCACACGGAGCCTTCCTTAGCCCACGTTTATTTTCCTTTTCCTGTGATCTCTAACTGCACTCCTGTTCTTCATGGTCTGCTGCCTCACACCATCTCTTGACTTCCAATCTCCTTTCCATAAAGTATTTCTATTCATTAGGAATGAGCCATGAACCCTATTGGCTAAAGAGAAGTCTAGCCCAAACATATCTGAGAAAATTCACATCTGGCTCAGGCATGAACAACTAGGAATTTATGTTCCATCATGCAGCAGAACCGACTGTGACGTTTTAGTCCCACCCTGTCCTTTAAAACATTCTGCAATACCCCAGAGAGCTGCCATTTGGGAAACTGATGGCAACTGACACCCCCTGCCCAGGTGTCCACAGTAGGAACCACTGAGAGCATCCGTGATCCAAGCCCTGCAGAGGGTGCTTTGCATATTCTCCCCGATTCTCCCAACAACTCCACAAGGTATTAAGGAGTGCCTCCATTTTACAGGTAAACAGGTAAGGGGAGTTGAAGTAAGGTCACACGACCAGTAAATTGCAGACCTAGGATCTGAACCCTGGTCAGGCTCTGAGGCTGTATGTATAAAAGAAAGCAGTCCCAAATCTAATTTGGCTCTGAGGCCCCCAACCCCTCACACCATCCAGAAACCAACAGTCTAAGCACTCACTAGGTTCTTTGAGACGCAACTGGATAGCAGGACTGTCACTCTTGTCTCGCTTTATGCCCAACACTTCCCGTTCCCACTCTCTCTCTCGGTTTTCTTCTTCAATTTGTCTTTCAGCTTGGGAACAAATCCGCAGCAGCCGCAAGCAGAGAATCTGGTGCAGTCGCATAAAGATATACCAGTTGTTATTAACATAGAAGAGGTTGTATACTTCATCCATCCCTCTTAACTTCTGAGCTGCTGTGTTACTAAACAGTAGCTTAGACTTAGGGGGACTGCCCCCAACACCATTGTGCTTCTTAGCTGCCCCTGTGGCTTCATCTACATCCATCTCTTCTTCTTCCTCTTCCTCCACATCCGAGAGATCACCTCTCTGAGCAAAGAGCAGATCTGGAATGAAATGATGCATGATTTGCTTGATTTTATACTTGTCCTCCTTTTGAATGCCCGTCTGCCTCTTCACATGGTGGATAATCAAAGCAGCGGCATCTTCCAGGATCTGTTTGTCTTCATAGGCAAGCGAGAGGTGTGGGCCGACAGGTACACCGGCATTTTCTTCTGTAGCCTGCTCCTGCCTCTGACAGGAGAGAGATGCAAAGTATTACCACAACAACAGTCAACAGAGCTGTGCGACTGTGCCAGCAGTACATGCCGTTATCAACCACAGTGTCTATTATTTTCCAACCGGACACTTCCAGAAACAGAAAGATAAGGTGAGAGATGTGGTCTGACACCAAGGTATTGGTATCTTCTAGACTGCGAAGACTTACTGGGACAATGGGACAAAACTGGGACCATCTTTTAAAATTCTGTAGTAGTGTTTATGGATATGGAGGATACAACATGAGGTCTAGGACTAGAGGTCTACAATCTGGGGTGGGAGTGTGGAAGGTGACAGATGTGATAAAACTGGCAAAACAGGGATGCTTTTTTTTTTTTTTTTTTTAATGCTTATTTATTTTTAAGAGACAGAGAGAGACAGAATGTGAGTGGGGGAGGGCAGAAAGAGAGGAGACACAGAATCCGAAGCAGGCTCCAGGCTCGGAGCTGTCAGCACAGAGCCTGACGTGGGCTTTAGCTCACCAGCTGTGAGATCATGACCCAAACCAAAGTCAGATGCTCAACCGACTGAGCCACGCAGGCACCCAACCGGGGTGCTAATTTAAGAGCTCATTTTACCACTCTTTCCCCCTTTTCATGTACTTTAACATGTTCATAATAAAACGTTTTTTTAAAATTCAAGATCATACAACTTTTAGGAATGCTCAATCACACTGTATTTATGTTTCTATCCATCCCCCATGACTGTAAGCTCCAAGAAAGCAGGATTAATTTCTTAATCTCTGTATCCTGGCTCCCAGTACAATATATACTCCTGGTAAGTATGCTGAGTAAACACGGATTAGAAAGCGTCTGGGGATTAAGGCTCAGTGTTTCACCTGTGGAAAGTTGAGAAGGGTTACATGAATGAAGACAAGGTATCATTTGGAGGGAGAGAGACAGGAAGACAAGTGGAAGAGGGAGGTGGCAGACACAGACTGAAGTCAGGATGTTAAACTGGGAAACCAGTAAAGCCACTTAGTCATAAAGGTGAGGCTTAGATTTAAAATGACAGAATCAAGGGGCACCTGGGTGGCTCAGTCACTTAAGCGTCTTGGCTCTCGACCTTGGCTCAGGTCATGATCTCAACAGTTGTGAGACTGAGCCCCGCACTGGGCTCCGCCGGGCATGGAACCTGCTTAAGAGTCTCTCTCTTCCCCCTCTGCCCCTCCCCGCTCTCACTCATTCTCAAAAATGAACGAATGAATTAATTAATTAAATGGCAAAATCAGGAACAGAGAAGTCTGTGACAGTTACGAAGCAAGAATCAACATGTCTTGGAGGGTCTCACTTTCATGTAACAAATGTAATTTCCAGGAATCAAAGCCATGCTCTCACAGATGTAGAAACCTCCAGCTCACCTCATCATAGATACTCTCAATCTCGTTGAGTAAACTCTTAGACCTCAGGACCTTGGTGTCATTCTGTTTAAAGTTGATGCCCTGGTGGTCCAGAGACTTCAAGTAGTACTTCTCATTCTGCTCTCTCCACACCTTGTTAAAGCCTCTCTGAGCTTCCCGCCATTCTTCCTCTTTCATCTTCAACCTGGGGGGTGAGGGGGGAGAAACAACCAGACATGGGAATTATAAGGGAGAGACTTAAACTCTTTGGCTTTGAATCCTGGCTCTGCTCTACTAGACTCTGTTTTCTTACCGGTAAAACAGAGATAACGACACCTACTCTCTAAGGGTTTAGAGGTGAGAAATATGCCAGACTTACTTTATTTCAAAAGTCAGAAGATACAATAGGTCTGTTATAATTATTGGCAACTTGGGATATTGTTATTCAAATTGTTATATTGTTATTCAAACCAGGCTTGGACTGTTACACGAGGAAATTACTCATCCAGGACTTATTTTGAAGAAGTAATTTGTCCCAAACTCAGAAATCTTACCTAGAATTTATTTCTCAACAGCATTCCATAGAATACCCTTGAAAGGGGGGGTGCTCTTTCTTGGCCAGCTAAAATAAGCTATAGGACTTCTGCAAACACTTGCTATGCTAACTAACATAAATGCAGAAGTGCAGAGCAGAGAACTTGCATTTGCACTGGAAGGCTCCTCTGCACATGGTCTGGGAATTTCTGATGGCAACTTCTGATCCGAGCACTCCAGTAGAGAGGAGAAGAAAATCAAAACCAGCATTAGAGCTGAAGAATACCCTACATCTCAAAGCCAAAAGTTAAATGCTATGGGCACGGCAAGAAGAGAAACACCTAGGCCGGCTCCTGAGGAGAGGGCTAGGGAGGCACAATAAAATCTGGGCATTTGCACACTGTGCAGCAGACAAGAATCCCTTCCCACTGTTTCAGGTGATACTAAGAGAGGACCCGTCTGTTAGCTGGGATTCACACTGTGGTCCAGAGTGCCATGGACTTGAAGGAGCCCGGGCTCAGCCCTAGCCCTGGCCTCCTCCTTGATGCCTGGTCTAGGTGAGTACAATAGCCCTCAACACTTGAGGCTGAAGGCTTTTCAGGAGAAAAAAAGTAAGACATTCTTGGTAAAAGTGGTGAGCTCGTGGGGCGCCTGGGTGGCTCAGTTGGTTGAGCATCCGCTTCAGTTAGGGACATGATCTCACGGTTCGTGAGTTCGAGCCCCGTGTCAGGCTCCGTGCTGACAGCTCAGAGCCTGGAGCCTGCACCGGATTTTGTGTCTCCCTCTCTCTCTCTGCCCCTCCCTAGCTTGCACTCTGTCTCTCTCTCTCTCAAAAGTAAGTAAACATTAAAAAAAAAAAAAAGTGGTGAGCTAGTAAGTCTTTTTAAATAAAATATAAATTTTACAAAAAGTGATTTTCCTTACTAAAAACAAAGGTGTTAACAAATGGTTAGTGGCAGGAATGTGGGTGGTTGTTTTCTTTGTCCTTTTCTGTATTTCAAAATATTCCCTTAAACACACAGAGCATTCCACTATGGACTTTCAAGGTCTGTTCTCTACTGCTGGTCTCACAGAAGTTCCACTATCCCAAGCTGCACCTGACTTCCAACAACCAGGGCTGGGGAGATATGGAGGTCTCATGGGATAATACCCAGGTCGAAAATGAGGGCCTTATTTAATGGGACACTGAATCTGTCATCAAGCACACTAAAGCACAAAGGGCACATTCAGTCAGTTACCTTTTAAGGACAATTGGGACAGCGATGGAGGGGTTCTTCCTCAGACCGTCAATGATGTCAGCTGCTTTATCAGCATATATCCTCTGGAGTGCTTTTCGATGAATAACTTCCGACGTGCCCCCAAGGGTGTTGTCCAAGCGAAATTTGGCTTGTTCCTCAGCAGACAAGCGAGAGAGCTTCTTCTGAATTGCTTCCAGAACCCGGATCGTTGCCAGATTGGTCTCTAAAACTACATCAAGCTAAAGCAAAAGACAAAGTGTGCTCAGGACCCAAACCAGAACAGAATAGCGGTCAGGAGTGTGAAGTAAGGAGTCAAGTTCCTTGGATGTGAATCCTAAGCTCTGCTGTAGCAGCCACACAAAAGTCTATTTCCTTACCAATAAAATAGGGATAACACCACCTACTCTCATAAGGTGGTTTTCTAGATTAAACAATACAATCCACATAAAGGATTTAGTGCAAGGTCTGGCACATAACATGCAACAAATGATAGATAAGTGGTAGTTGTTACTTCTAACACCATCAGTGCACTTTCCTTAGGACTACTGACCCCAGACCAGAGGAATCACACAGGGGGGCAACCTTACCAACACTTCCATCCCTCTGAACTTTCCTGGATTGCTAAGATCGGTTACAAATGATAAAACAAAACAAAACAAACAAAATACAACAATCCCCAGAAGACCATTCAAGATGATAAATCAGTCTTAGGTGTAAGGTTTTTCAGGGTAACTTGAAATATTCAAATGTTTAACAGCTTTGCTCTACATCCAGTAAGAGCAGTGACTATCATTCCTTAAGGACTTCGATGTTGGGGCACCTGGGTGGCTCAGTCAGTTGAGCATCTGACTTTGGCTCAGGTCGTGATCCCGTGGTTGTGACTTTGAGCCCCGCACTGGGCTCTGTGCTAACAGCTCAGAGCCTGGAGCCTGCTTTGGATTCTGTCTCCCTCTCTTTCTCCCCTCCCTGACTTGTGCTCTGTCTCTCTCTTTCTCTCAAAGATAAGTCAACATTAAAAAAGGGGGAGGGGAAGGGTGGCGCGTGGGTGGCTCAGTTGGGTGAAGCTTCCAGCTTTGGCTCAGGTCTCATGGTTTGTATGTTTGCGCCCTGCATCGGGCCCTAGGCTGACAGCTCGGAGCCTGAAGCTTTCTTCGGATTCTGTGTCTCCCTCTCTCTCTGCCCTGCCCCACTTGTGCTCTGTCTCTCAAAAATAAATGTTACACAAAAAAAATTGTTTTAAAAAGGACTTCAATGTTGTATCTGTAGGTAACCATCTAAATTCTAACGGAATTCCTGGAACTTACTTTGTGGCAAGGGCCTAGCCAGACCTGGTTAAGGATAGGACTGGCAACCTTTGAGCTAACTTTTTTCCTAGGCTTAACACAAGATTCTCTAAATGAGAAACAGAAAATGAAGTAAACGAGCAATCTTAGGGCCCTATGACCAAATGTCTATAGAAGTACTCCCTAAATTTTCTAGTTTAGGGACTGTGGTAGTAATTTTGTACAAAATTTCTGGTCCCTCTTCTGATTATGGACAAATGATGAACTGAACCTCCCGGCTCCCTTGTGAAAAGACAGGGCCATCTAACTAGTTCTGGCAAATGAGTATGGGCAGGTAAATTGAAGCAGTGTTTGCTACTTCTGAGCAAGACCCTCCTGAGCTCTTTTCCCTCTAGTGACTGGCAATATTCAAGATGGTAGCACTTGGTCAGCCTAGTTCCCTGAAGTAATTCTGATGAGCAGGATCCCCTACTAAACATTAATGCAATGTAGCATGATCAAGAAATAAATCTGTTTTTTCAAGCCACTGAACTTTGGGGGTTGTCTACACTACATGATCACTAACGTATCCTGAGGTATAAAGGAATGCTCCATCAAACTAGCCCCCAATCCTTCATCATCATGCCTATAATCAGAAATGGGAAATGAGGATGTTGCCTTTTTCAGGCATACCATTTGAGAATAGGAACACCCTGTCAGCAGAAGATGCCAATCTCTGCTTTCTAACTCATCATGTACCCTTACTCAACACAGGTAACAAAGAAATGCTTTCTTCAGCCTGATAAAACTTTCCATGGCATCTGTCATGATTTCACTTTATGCAAAAGGTTGAAACTCCTCATGAACACTGGGGCCAGTCACCTGCCAGAGGCCAAGCAACATGTGGCTCTTCATTCAAAATATGCCAAAACAGCTAAATCAAGCATGAAGAGGGATGGCCGGCAGAGTGAAATCATATGGATTTTAAAAAAGAGCAAGCTATCTTCTATCTATATGAATAAGCAGAGACAGTAACTTTTTAAGTAATAAATGCATTAAATAGGATACACATCATTTTACCTCTTTAAACACAATGAACAGTCCCTTTTCTATTGATGAGATCAGCGAACTAGCCATTTTTACACTCTCAGTACTCCTACTTGCTGGTACAGAGGCTCTATCAGCTCACTTATTCACTCGGGCTCTTCCCTTCCCAACTACTTTAAAATGAAGCCCTAATTTGCTTTCTTTCATAAGGAGCCAAATCAATCAGATATAGATAGGAGAGAAGAATTCCAGTTCTCACAGGAGAGCTGCTTTGCTAATAACCGTATCAAGATACCTGCTAAGAATAACAATACACACTTCAAAATAAATAATTCAACCTCTTTATGACAACCCAGACAGCCTTAAACGATACTGTTTTAGATACCCTGTAAAACGCAGTAACTTTTAAAAGGCCGTTAAACATTCAAGGGATTATTACACAGCCATCAATGGATAACTTTACTCAAAAGGTTAAAGTGGCCTAGATAGCTCACATTCGCCATAAAACATTACTAATATATTTGACGAACTTGTAAAGCATGGTAAAACGACAATAAGCATTTACTACTGAAGGATACAAGCCTCTGGCTCTTCCGTCTTAAAAGCCAAGCCTCACAGACATTTAAGATAGCTTAGCATTCAGCACCTCCCATTTCCCCAACCTCCAAATGATAAAGGAGCTTGTACCTCAAAGCGTTCATCTTCACAACGATAGATATGTTCTTCATACTGGGTTTTCTTGGAACTAACAAAGGTGGAGTCCTCAGACCAGGAAGGGAAGGAAACCCACGTATCATTTAAAACCTTGGAGTAAAGGAAGAGAAATTGAAGGCAAGCCTAAAAGCTTTCTGGTGATTAAGCATTCTCAACAAAAAGACACAACTCTAGGGGATGGAAGAAACCATCAACATTGCCAAACCATCACCTCTAGTAAGTTTGCAAAAGATGGAAAATATGGATATAAGTATAAAACAATTTCTTCTGAAAAAAGAAAAGGATCTTGATTTCCTCATTTATATAAATTCTCGATCCCTGGTACCACTCCCTCTGGAGGAAGCTGAGTCGTCAGGACTGATCCTTTCCAGAGAAAGCCTTACCTCTTTACAGAGAGGAGTCCGTCCTGTACACTTGGGCTGCTGGTAACTCTTTGGTAGGGCCCGATAGCTGGAGCCCAACCGTTTACAAGAGGCATAATCTATCTCCATGGCAATGCCCTCTGTGGCTCGTTCCTTTGGAAAGGTTTCCAGATGTACAGACTCCTTATAGCCCAGAAAGTTTTTAAACCAATTAAACAATTCAGGGAATTTCCTGAAGAATCAAAACCAAAAACTGGTGAGCAATTAGAAGCATGATGTAGTTACCCTGAGGTATGGCTATTTGATGTTGGGTCAGAATTCTGCTACTAGGGACAAATTCCAATGACAATTATTATTTCCTGCCTAAGAAGCACTGCTTCTGAGCATCTGGCTTCCCCTTTTCTTATCGAGTATTCCAAGACTAGTTAGGGTGCTGATGGAGGAGCTGCACTGAAATTAAGCAATACCCAGCTGTTCTTCTAATCAAGAAGACCACTTTAATGTTCAGATAATTCTTAGGTTGTCAAATACAGTCAAGATTCTAGAACCCTGGTAGAGACTGGTCTCTACAAACATCCAACATTGGTCAGGGATCTCTAGTCTTAGCTGATGCCCTATTTTTCCATCTCTAGAGTTAAACTAGAAGAACTCCCAGAGGATTCTTGTGACTCTGACATTATATGAGTCAACAGACCCATCGTGATCAAATTATTTTTGCCTATCATATACCCTCACCTCCATACCACACATCAGGGCTAAGCCCCTCTCTCCACTTACCCCAGGAAAGGAGAGACTAACTGGACAAGCTCAGCCCGAGAGATCACCTCCTGGTTAAAGATAACAAGACAGCGCAGGAAATTTTCATAGGCCTCAGCACTCCGCAGAGCCTTTCGGACCTTATGGAGACACCAGAAGAGAAACAGTTAAATGGGGAATTAGGAGATCCTAGATTGCTTTTAGAAGATTGGGGAAATTTGGGGGTGTCTGGGTGACTCGGCTGAGCATCTGACACTTGATCTTGATTCAGGTCATGATACCAGGGTCATGGGATCGAGCCCTGAGTCAGGCTCTGTGCTGACAGCTCAGAGCCAGCTTGAGATTCTCTCTCTCTCTCTCTCTCTCTCTCTCTCTCTCTCTCTCTCTCTCTCTCTCTTTCTCTGTTCCCTTCCCCTGCTCACACACTCTTTCTCTCTCAAAAAAAATAAATATTTTTTAAAAAAGGAAACTTGGTAAAATATTTATGTATGAAATAATATAATATCTGGGATTTGTCTCCAAATAACCCAGGGTAGGTTAGAGTACATATGAAACAAGTACACTGGCTAGGACGTGGAAACTGCTGAAGCTGGATGATGGGTACATCTTACTCCTCTCCTTAATTTCACACGTTTAAAATTTTCTATAATAAAAAATTTTTAATCAAGATCCTAGAGTATATAGTACATTTATCTACTTATATGCTTGATTCTCCAACCATATCAGAGTTACCCAAGTTTTTGCCACTGCTCCTAACAGATGTTTATGGCGAGAATCTTTGTCAGTACTGTTTTTAAACTCTGGTAATCTCGAATAATGATTTTCTAAATAAGACATGTCTGTCCTCTGAGCTGATCCTTTCCCTTCCTCCACCTACTATGCTGAACACTTCAACATCCGAAAACCTAAAAACGTTCAATGGTATACACACAGTAAAACCAGCCTGACTAGATGAGCAATTTGGAGTTTCAATTCCAGAAGTGAATATTTAGCACTGTGGTACTTTAGTGAGGACTGCAAACAGATCCTCACCAAACCAAGTAGTTTAGCAACAACCTCTTCTTCAGGCTCCTGTATATTTTTATAATGATTTGTCAGTAGACATTATATGGCATATGCATTTTCAAAGCCAAAGATGAAAGAGAACCGTATTTCTTGTACTATACACCAGATTCACTTACTTTTAACTTTTTATTAGCCTTTAAACATGCACAAAAGTAGACAGAATAGTCTAATGAACCCCCTGTACTTACCTAGCCTCAATGATCAATATAAAGTAAATTCTATTTCATCAATAACCATTTTCCCCACCAATGAATTTTAAAGCAATTTTAGGGGTGCCTGGGTGGCTGAGTCGGTTAAGCATCCAACTTCGGCTCAGGTCATGATCTCACAGTTCATGAGTTCGAGCCCCACCAGGCTCTATGCTGAAAGCTCAGAGCCTGAAGCCTGATTCGGATTCTGTGTCTCCCTCTCTCTCTCTCTCTCTGCCCCTTCCCAGCTTGCGTGCACGCTTTCTCTCTCAAAAATGAACAAACATAAAAAAAAAAAAATTAAAGCAAATTTCAGACACTTCATCTGTACAGCTGACCCTTGAACAACATGGGTTTGAACTGCACTGGTCCATTTATTTGCAGATTTTGATAATACAGTACTGTAAATGTATGTTCCCTTTCTTATGATTTTAAGTAATTTCTCTACCTTATTATTAGCATATCATACATACAGCATAAAAAATATGTATTAACCCATGGTTTACGTTATTGGTAAGGCTTTTCTGGTCAAAAGGAAATTTGGGGGGAGTCACAAGTTACACTCAGATTTTCAATCCACAGTGTTTAAGGGTCAACTGTATATCAGTATATATCTCTAAGAAATAAGTGCTCCAAAAATTTTTTTTAAAAATACAAAAAACAAAAAACTGACATCACTCATTAAAAAATTAACTTATTCACACCCTACCCTCTACTCTTTCATTGTCATGTAATGGTTGTGACCTGGACTTCCAAATTTCCCTTAGAAGTACCAAGTGCCCAGGCAGCCCTCAGAAATTGCTCAAGTCAGAGCCAGGGACTTGGCTGTCAGACAGGACAGCTCACACAGGCACAGCAGGCTAGAGAGATCAGGAGGCACCAATCATGGGGATGCTAAAACACCTGCCCTTTTGCAAAAACCCAAAGGTGCAAGACAGGGTAAATCTGTACCAGACCAATCCAGGCTGGCTCCTGCCAGTGAGAAGTCTGACAGTTGCCAATTACCTTGATAAAAACAGCCCGCTAATCATCAAGTTGACTCCAAGGAGGAAGTCAGACACAGGAGGAAGTCAAACTAATACACCACACAACACGGTTGACACCAGTAAGCTCAACCCTGGCAGCTTATCAGGATCACCTGGGGAACTTTGGCAACAAATCAGAATTCCCACAAACCCTGTATTCGATACTGCAAATAAGTACCACAAGCAATGAGAAGATTATAAGTCATCTTAAGTCCTCGACAACTGGTACAGACCCGGAAGTCTACAACAGGGAGCTCCAAACATCTTCCAAGAGTAACATCATCCATTTTTCTTTCTTTCTTTTCTTTCTCTCTCTCTCTCTTTTTTAATGCTTATTTATTTTTGAGAGAGAGCGAGCGCGCCCACTAGCAGGGGAGGAGCAGAAAATCTGAAGCGGGCTCTGTGCTGACAGCAGACAGCCTGATGTGAGGCTCGAACTCAGGAACTGCGAGACCATGACCTGAGCTGACGTTGGACACTTAACCAACTCAGCCACACAGGCGTCCCATGAGTAACCTCATGTATTTTTCAAAAGCATCTTCCACCATGGAAAGTGCTGTAAAATACTTCACAAAAGTAACACAGACAATGCTACTATTTCTCAGCTGTGCTAATGGTTCCAGTAGTCTGAAAGGACCTACAACTTAGAAACTATGTTAATAAGCAGAAAGTCTTCATCAGCTTGATGCAACTCATAACAAAATCCTCTTGAGGACAGGGTAATTTGCTTGTGGCATTAATTTGCTTGTGGCATTTAATTAATATTAAATATAATTCAACAATTACCTTATCAAAAAATAACGACTCGGTTCCTACACCATGTTTACTGGCATCTGCCATAGAAGAATCCTTTAGGCTGAGCAGTTTAGGTTTCTTCTGCAAAAAAGAAAAAATACAAACACGTAAGATTCAGAGTTCTCAGAGTCTGATTTTCATCTGTGTTCAATGGGTCCATCACTGACCACTGCTGATGAATAATTTGCAACAAATGAGAGAATTCAAATCACTCACTCGCTTTATACCCCCAAAAGATTTCCACCCATCTTCTCTATCTCGGTTTGCCTGTCAGGTTTTTTTTCCCCCCCAGAGATTCACAGATATTCTCTCTACAAATGGTCTCAGCATTACTGTGATAACAGAATATCCTTACTTTTTCCATTAGCCAAAAGTAACTTTATTTGGAATCCAGTGCCACTACCTCATCTCCCTAGCTGTGGAGGCAAAGAGTTAGAGCACAATGCCAGACCTAGATAGAAATCAATCTTTAACCTTTAATTATAGTTCAATTTAAAGATCCCTGAAAACAAGCACAGTTTATTTCCCTAAGAGAAGGAATGACTATCTTGTCAGCAATATCCACTCAGACCAATTTAACATTGCTTCTTCAAAGGGAATAAACAAGCCATGACATAACTGTCAGCAAGAATTCACTTTTCAAAAGCCATCTCTCAACTACCTGTGAAGAAATGTACAAACTTTGGGAGAAAGTATGCACACTTACCCTGATCACCTCAGAGTACACCCTCTCAAGAGCCAAAGCTGCTTACAATGCCTAAGGAGAAAACAGGTAGGGAATTCTAATCCCTCTTTCTAGTGTTTCCACCTGAGGGTAATCAAGTGTGGGAGGAGACCAACGCAAGAGTGGGGCTTAACTGCCAACCTGATTCTGGTTACCCATATAACCAACACTCTTTCCTCAAGTGAATATAAACTATTACTACATTCAACTTGCCTTCAAAAGGAAAAGCCATTGCAAGCACTAAAAAACAGTCCTTCTAAAGTGTGAGCAACACCTAACGTTGCTAGTCCTTGTAGGCATCTGCTTGTTCACCAGTCACTTTCTACTGTTAAAAATTACACTAGCTTTTTATTCTTTAGATCCTGCAGACATGGCCATCTCTTCCACATTACATACTGCTTTAGAAATCACTGAAGCAACATCCAGTACATACACCTAACTCTCTCCCCAGCACAGCTGCACTACATCCGAAAGGAAGGGAGCAGGCTTAGCTCTCTGCAGGCAGACCATCAGCATTTACTGTAACAAGAAGCATTGTATGACAGGTCACTAACAGAAGTTTAAGATCTCCCTCTGCTATAGCCCAAAGGTCCTGCCTTAGAGATTAGGATGATACAGATAAGATCTGGCAACCCAACAAAGAATCCTGGGCAGGCTGGGTGTCTCAACCAAAGAGATCTCACAATGTATAGACACTTTACTCACAGGAGGACTTAGAGATCACTGACTTAGTTGTGAAACAATTATCAAGCTTAATAACCATCCTTCTCAGCACAAGGCAGGCTGAAGATCAAATCAGAAGAAGGGAAAAATCAGTGTAAGTCTCAAACTTCTGGCAGCAAACAAAAAGAGACATGACAGCGAGTAGCAAAGAAAAGAGAAAATACTAAAAACCCAAAATGTAATCTGTGCAATTAGTGATACTCTAACATTCTTTTGCAAAGCCAGATAAGAAGCTTTGCATCAAGTTTCTGTGACATATACCAACTCACTGAGTTTCCAGGATCCAACTTTCAACACACTTAGGATAAGATCAACCCTCGAATACTTGTCCATGAAAACTTCTCCCAGAAGTCAAAATGCACAGGTGCCACCCTTTCTCACCTTCACCGGAGGGGTGGCTCCCGTTCCAGAGTGCCTTCGGATCTGGCAGCCATTCTGGTTGGGCCTCTGTGGCTTGTTGTTCAGCTGGGGCTTCTTCACAGTGCCTCCATGGTCATTTCTCACAGAATCAACCTTCTCAGCTGTGGTTTTGCTTAAAAGCTAATTAAGACAAATGAAAGAGATTAATTCTCTTACCAAAGCAAGTATATCATTTAGAGGAAGTCCCCTCCTATTTCCAGCTTCCTAACTTATTTAAGATGATAATTCTAAATAGTACAGTTCTTTCTAAATAAAACTTACCACAGAGCTGTTGGCATCTGGTAGGAACTGTCCAAACTCTGACAACAGATCTTCCTGATTTTTAAAAAGACGAGCCACCTGGGCATACACCTCCTGCTCGGTCAATGCTGGAGTGTAGTTTCCTCCAGCTTCCTTGGCATTTCGCTGCTCTTTCTGACAGGAAATTGCAAATAGGAAGATACCATATTAGAGGGCCACTGTTTCGAATGACTCCCCTTTGCACACTTTCTGGGATGTCTGAGAGGAGCTCTGTATGTTATCTACTTGGGCTGTAGTTAAGAAAAAAGTTTATGTTCTTAGCACTGTTTTAACTGCAAGCTTTTAAGTTGAGAAATGAGTAGAAGGTGGTGACTAACAATTTTTTAAAACTACAACGGGGGCGGGGCACCTGGGTAGCTCAGTCAGTTAAGTGTGTGACTCTTGATTTCAGCTCAGGTCATGATCTCATGGTTCATGGGTTTGAGCCCTGCATGGAGCTCTGTGCTGACAGTGGGGAGGCTGCCTGGGATTCTCTCTCTCCCTCTCTCTGCTGCTTTCCCCTCCATCTATCTCAAAACAAATAAAAAAAACTTAAAAACAAAAACAAAAACAAAATCTAGGACAGGGCACCTGGCTGGCTAGATCAGAAGAGCATGCAACTCTTGATCTCAGGGTCATGAGTTTGATCCCCATGCTGAGTGTAGAGATTACTTAAATACATAAATAAACTTAAAAAACCAAAAAAACTAGGACAGTATATGTGAATGCTCAGGGGACCACTACCAACCAATAAAACACAAAACCTTAGAGAAATGTCTCCTACTGCAGATGAACTACACTATGTAAACCACCCTCTTACTGTCCAGATAATAAGCATCCCTTTCATAGTGCAGTAACTTAAAAATCCTGTCTTGCTGTTACAAGGCAATTAAAGTCAGGCACATCAAATTGGCTTTATAAACACACATCAGTTTCTAACCTGTTGACTTCCAGTAGTAATTAGGGGACATAATAATGGGTATTCAAGTTCTTCTCAGCCCAGATGCCCTCGGCACGTGACCTGGTTAAGAAAGGCTGAAAGGGCAACACTCATACCTGATATGTGTGCAAAATCTCCAGGAACGCTTTGTAGATGTCTGGTTGGCCCTGGAACCTGTTCTTGATTTTATTAACATAATTGATGGCGTGATTAAACTCCACAGGCTGATTGTTCTGCAAGGATGGGGCCGTTCCCAATGAGATTGTCACTGGTGTATGAGGCTGGACAGGTGGAGAACGCGGGGATGCATATGGTGGGAGAGGGGGAGTCTGCTGACTGGCTGGAGTATGTGCTTGTAGTTGGGAAGGCTAAAAAGAAGAAAGTCATTATTCTCCTCAGGAACACAGATGGTCTGACATAGGAAAGAAAAGGTCAAACTAAAGAGAAACAAAGTGTCTAATCAACATATGTCCTTTATTTACTCTGGCCAGGCCATTTAGCCCAACTGAAATCACACTGGGCAGGGGTGGGGAGAGTAGAGAGTTCACACATTTTAATACAGATATTTCAGTCTCAAATTTTCTAAATGCAACCTTAAAAATGGCGACATCTCCAATTACAGGGGAGAATATTTTCTAATGCAGTGCTTAAGCTCACTCAACAGGTGCAAACAGAATAGAAAAAAAAAACCAACCTCACTCTCCATAAATCTTTAATGTCAAAAGACAATTGCTGCAGAAGCTCCACGTAAAAACCTTCTAAACCACCTCTGTCCAGTAGAACTGAGATGATGGAAGTGTTCTTTATTTGCACTGTCCTGTACAGTAGCCACCAAGCCACATGAGGCTACTGAGTACTTAAAATGTAGCTGGTACAACTGAGAAACTGAATTTATTTTATATTTTAATTAGTTTAAATTTAAACAGTCACATGTGGCTAGTGGCTACTATATCAGACAATACAGATGCAGACCAAGAACATACCCCCGCCATCATCACCTCCATCAATAGGATCTTCTGCTTAGCCTGATATGACCTAATTTGATAAATGGAGTGACTTTATAAAAATGAGGACCATAAGGGCAGTAGCATAATCTGATCACAGGATGACCATTTCTGCCTGTGCTGTCAAAGTACTACCGTACAAATAAAGTTGCTATCTGTTGGGATGCTCATGGGTTCACTATGCAGGAGGTGGGGACAAAAAGAATCCTTGTAGGTTGCTAATGTGTTGATTTAAACAGATATCGAAGTATGTGGAAGGTAAATGTGAACCATCTTCTAGGGATGTGACTATAGCATCTTCTCTAATAAAATCATTGCAACTGATGTCTCTGAGACTTAAATAAAGGGGAAATGTCCAAGGAGGGTGCTTTCTAGGGATGTATTTTACATGAGGTAAAGTTCCCAAGTGCTCACCTTGCTGACTTTGGCAGGTGGGGGCTGAGGAGCTGGCTGGGCAGGAGCTGGGGCTGACTGGGCTGAAGGCTGGGAAGGATGTTGGGGTGGTGGCTGAGGCTGGGGCTGGATGCCATGGGTAGGGATCTGATGAACCTGGCCAGGAGTTGTCACGTTCACCATGTCATTGGTTTGCACCTCAATCTTGTAGCCAGGGGGCAAGAAGGTATTGAAGCCCATAATCAGGTCGGGGTGGCCTTTGAACAGCTGGGACACACGACTAATCACTCCTGGAGTGTCAATGCTGATTAAAAACAAAACAAAACAAAACAAAACAAAACAAAACAACAACAAAACACATATACACACATGGAAAAAAAAAAACCCCACAAAAATTAAAGTGGCAAGCTTGACCAACACCATAGTAAGAAAAAAATTCACATTCCACTAGGTTCTCTGAACAGTAAGACAGGTAAAAATCAACCTGTGTATTACAAAATCAACAAAACACAAAGAACTCTCAAATTCCAAAGCCATTTTAGCCTCATATTCAATGAGACTTGGTCACAATTTTGAACAGAATATACATTCATGATAATGGTCCTATCTAAAGCTGCTATTCCCATACAAGATCCACCCTCTGACACACCAGTATCAATCATTATGTGTCTACATTTTTCATGGGTTACTCTAACAGTGAACCATGCCAGAATATTAGTGTATCCTAAAATGACTCAAAGAGCTGGTAGCCTAACCATTACCAGTCTACTTCCCTAGACTGAGAAAAATTTTAGTTATGAAAAATTTACCAATATGGAGGCTACAAAGGTCTGGAGCCCATTGTTTTCATCAATAAAGCAATCCATAAATAAAAGCATGACACTAAAAATTAACCCCCCCCCAAAGGAGGCATCCTTTATCTTTCAGCATATGAGAATAAGCCATATCCTCCCTCCAAAATTAACATTTCAAGTGCAAAGCTTGAATACAACCACATATATCTTTTACCTCTGAGATTTAAATTCCTTCATGATGTCAAGGAAATCATTGTAGACCTGAGGCTGACTACCAAACTGCAGCTTCACCTGGTCAAGATAGGACAGCGCATCCTCCACCTGAGGCAGGGATAAATCTCAAGGTTATGAAAAGAAAATAAGCCAAGAATTTTTAAAAAAAACAAATGATTTATGCCTAAATAAAATTAACGCAGTAAATGAAAGAAAAATATCTAGTAAATGTACATGAAAATATTAAAAGTTAGCATGGACGCCAATAATAAAACCTGAGCCTAAAATAAAAATCAACTCATAAAGTCTGTAGCCTTGTGTTAAATAATTCTGGGGAGGGTGATTAGTGAAAAATCATCACGTTAATATTATTCACTTATTCATTCGTTTATTCATTTCACAAATATCTACTAAGCTAAAAACATACCACGCCAGGCCCAACATGAGATACTAATGAGTCAATGACAAACAGGCCACAAGTCTCTGCTCTATAGAAGTTCATTCTCATCTAGTTGGGAATCCTAACACACTGGGGTAGGTAGGTGGTCACCGAATGCCCAGAGAGCACATGGGGAGGGCACCTCTGCACTAAGAAAAACCCACGGGGACAGAAGGGAAGGCGGCCCCAAGAAGTGATGCCTAAACTGAGTCCTAAGAATGAGTACAAGCCAGCAAAAGTGAAGACAGTGAAGATCTACAAAGAGAGTCAGAGGAAGCAGCATGAGCAATATCCCAGACAGGACATCATCTGGTACACTGGGAAAACTGAAAACACTTTAGTTTGGCTGAAGGATCTGTGCTGAAGAGGAGCAATGGTGGCAGCAAGAGGTGACAAAAGAGGAGACAAGAGAGGAAGCAGGACCTAGATCCCAAAAGGCCTTGTAAATCTTATTGAAAAGCAGTTTAGATTTTAACATCTGCATGTTAGTGTACTCAATTTGGCTACAGAGTTGACAGTGAATTGGTGTAAAGGAAGGATATATTGAAAGGAGGCAGGACAACCAATTGTGTGAATGACAGTGGCTTGAATTATAGTACCAACCAAAGGAATAGAGAGAACAGGACAAACTCAAAAGCTTTTTAGGAGGTAGAAGTGACAGGGTTTGGGGACTGACTGGATATGGGAGATAAGGGAGAGGGAATATTCACTAAATTATAAATTATTTGGTCATTCACAAAGAGGAAAAAAGACTGAAGGTCTTTCTAGTTAGGAGTCTGATTTAGGACAACTTAATTTTTAGTTACTCAGGAGACATCCAAGGAAACTACTTACTAGGTGTTTCCGATATACTCTGGGGATTATTTAAATTGTACAAAATATCGAGTTTGGGGAAGTTTCAGAAATAAACATGATTTGGTAAGTCCTACTCTTGTGATATATTGTAAAATAGAACATTTATGTTCAAATAAGCCACTAAATGGTATTTCAAGAGTTGCCCAAACTTCCATTATGGGAAGCTCCATTATGGGTACCATTATGCCATGGTTAATCAGAGTATTTCAGTGTTGCTAGAGCACAATTTGTATACTTTGTCAATGCCCACTCATTTTATGGTTGGTTTTTCTGTACCTTAGAAATAACACAACAATTTTTGTTGAAATTCAATGGACTATTTAATTCATATTCAGAACGTTCCATGTTGAAATGTTACCTTAAGGACCAAACTGATCAACATAAAACTCATTAAGTTTGCAAAAGAAACAAAGACTGTGGATGACTCAGTAAACTGAGCGCCCGGCTTCAGCTCAGGTCATGATCTCAGAGTTTGTGGGTTCGAGCCCCATGTCAGGCTCTGTGCTGACAGCTTAGAGCCTGGTGCCTGCTTTTGATTCTGTGTCTCCCTCTCTGCTCCTCCCCCGCTCATGCTCTGTCTCTGTCTCTCTCTCCTTTAAAAATGAATAAAAACATTTAAAAAAAGAAAAGAAACAAAGACTTTGGAAGATATGTACAAATAGCATTCACCACGACATGACAAAGGAGAAATTATCAAAAATAGCATGACTGGGCACCTGGGTGTCTCAGTCCATTAAGCATCCCACTCTTGATTTAGAGTCAGGCCATGATCTCACGGTAGTGAGTTTGAGCCCTGCGTGGGGCTCTGCACTGACAGCGTGGAGCCTGCTTAAGATTCTCTCTCTCCCGGGGCACCTCAGTGGCTCGGTTGGTCAAGCATCTGACTTCAGCTCAGGTCATGATCTCACGGTTTGTGAGTTCGAGCCCCACGTCAGGGTCTGTGCTGACAGCTCAGAGACTGGAGCCTGCTTCGGATTCTGTGTCTCCTCCTCTCTCTGCCCCTCCCATGCTCATGCTCTGTCTCTGTCTCTCAATAATAAATGTTTTTGTTTTTTTTTTAACGTTTACTTATTTTTGAGACAGAGAGAGACAGAGCATGAATGGGGGAGGGTCAGAGAGAGGGAGACACAGAATCTGAAACAGGCTCCAGGCTCCGAGCTGTCAGCACAGAGCCCGACGCGGGACTCGAACTCACGGACCGCGAGATCATGACCTGAGCTGAAGTCGGCTGCCTAACCGACTGAGCCACCCAGGCACCCCAATAAATAAATGTTTAAAAAAATTAAAAAAAAAAAAAAAAGAAAAAGATACTCTCTCTCCCTCTGCCCCTCTCCTGCTCACACTCTCTCAAAAAATAAAAATAAACACAAAATTTTGAATAAAAAAATAAACAAGCACGCTATGGCATAATAATAATTACTATAGAGAGAGAAAAACTGCAAAACCTGAATGAAAGAAATTATATGTGATGTGTGTATGTCTGGTCACAGTGAACCGGTGTGAACTAATTTACTGTTTAAATTAGTTATAATTCTATGCTTAAAAACATCCAGCAGGATGGGGCACCTGGGTGGCTCAGTCGGTTAAACGTCCAACTCTTGATTTCAGCTCAGGTCACGATCTCACGATTCGCGAGATCGAATCCTGCACGCTGAGCTCTTTGCTGACAGTGCAGAGCCTGCTTGAGACTCTCTCTCTCCCTCTCTCTTCCCCTTCCCTGGCTCGCACGTGCTCTCTCAAAATAAATAAATGAACATTAAAAAACAAAAAACATCCAGCATGACAATCACATTATAAATGAACTATTTGCATGTAAGAATAGTGAGGAAACTGCCTCATTGCCTAGAAGTATAGATCAACTCTTTATAATATGCGGCTCTGGGAACCACAACTTAGAAGAAAACAACCCGGAGGTAGCCCTTCAGAAGCTACAGATTTAGGAAAGCACTTAGGGAGGCTTCCAGGCTGTGGATGCATTTTCTTGGCTCACTTCCACAGGCATTTATCATTGAGGTCCCTACCCTCTGGAAGTTCACAATCTTGGGGAAGACAAACACAAACAATTGTAAAGAGAACTTGCTAGAGATGTGCCAAACATCTATGCTGCTAACATTCAACAAGTAGCTAAATCACACCAAATACGCCTCAAATTATTCAAATCCTCCTTGTCATCAACCTGCCAAAGACAGACAAGAAAGTATAGACAATGCTGATGCTTGAAATAACCTAAGTATTTTCACTGAACACTTCCTTACTATAGAATATAAACGGTTTATTGAAGTTGATTCGAATGCTTGTAAAGCATTTTAAGACTTATCCAAAAATGGCAGGCAATGTGGGAATACTGAATGAAGCTACATGGAGGCACAGAAGGCATTTTACCTCTCCTCGTCAGAAGGGAAATTCAACAAGTTATTGCGCACAGGAATTATACCCAAGAGCAAGATGAGAAAGAGCACAAAGTCCTGCTTCTTGTCTGCCCATGACTCACTCTATCTATAACCCCAACTCCAAAGCCCTTTCTTGCTTTCTTGACAGTTTCTGTAAAATAGACAAAGCACAATCTATATACTTATACCCAAGTGAGGGAAGTGAGTAAAATCAGTGTTGTGCTTTGACAGGATTGGCTGAAAAAGGATATACAAATATATATATTTGTTAGTTTCATAGCACGTTTGGAAGCTCTTTTGCAACATTAGGATATTAACTGCTGAACACAGTATTAATATGGAATTAAATCATACCAATACAACTTTAAAAAATATTTTCAGGACTTTGTGAAGTGCGAAATTCACAGCAATAATACAGTTTGGTACACAGCCATCACTCTACAAGCAGTCAACCATCAATATATTACACAAATTTTCCCAAAGACAGAGCCGAGAGTGAAGTTTCAGGCCCAAATAATTTGTACTCTCTTTAAAGACTATGCTTAAGTATGGTCAACTCTTCATTACTTAAGCTAATACAGACAAAGTAAATTTTACAAAATCCCTCTATATAGCTTAACTTTGGTATGCTTTATATTTATGTAGCATTTAATTTCCTTAGGCCAATATTAAACAAGTTCCTGAGGACCCAAACAAATGAGGGCAGGAATCGGGGAGAACTAGATAAAGTACCAAGGAAAACAGAAGGCTGAAATGTTTGCTACACATGGATGTGTTCTTCAAGGGCATAGTGTTCATTCTTACCTGGAAGCTATTTAATTATGCTAATATGACCACATAAAGACCCAACATCTTATCTCTTTATAGTTCTTCAATTCTGTATTTCCTGCACTTGATTTTAAATTTTATGTAAATGTAAAATTAGAAAAATTGAAATCTGGAACATTTGCTGCAACAATCACATACTTTGAAAAGTAACACTCAAGGAAGCACAGAGAGAGGGTTAGCTGGGAACACAAGCTTCACTTCTCCACAGATGCCTCATGAATTTCAAAAGCACTGAAAACCTACAGCACATACTCAGCAGAACAGATGAAAACACTGACACTTCATTCACAATTCTAGTCTTCCCCAATCTTTATAAAGGTTCCCAAAAAAGGAGCATGTGTTTTACTAACGATGGACTTGAAGATGACAGCCCATTCAGCTATTTATAAACAGGGATAAAAAGATTAAATCCTGAGATAATACTGGACCCAGTTACCATACAGTACGGCAGCCAACCATGTGTATGCTCAATAAAACCTTATGCCATGCTAAGAACTAAGAGTTCAAAAGGAGGTATCTAAAAAATGGACTTTGTTTATTTCGTATGAAAACAGTCCCTCAATCCTGGACACGTCTGAGTACTACGCATTCATACATTCCAAAAACATTTCTTGAATATATTCTCTGGATCAGGCACTGATCCTAAGATGGGAAATCTAAGTAGGTCTCAAAACAGAAACAAAGTAAAACTTCTTGTAATTCAATCCCTCATCTAGCATGTTAAAAGTTATAATGTCACTACTAATAGGCTGAAGCCAGTGCTTCCTGCTGAGAGAGAAAACTTTTTAATGGAAGAAGAGGAGCTGAATATCACCTTAAGCCTCTGAAACTGCTGCTGTCCCTGCACTGGTGCAACTGGTGGGGCTGGATGAGCATGACTCTGGACCACCTGGCCTCCGTGGGGCTGCACAGCTGTTGGGTGATGATGGCTGCTGTGAACCGCTGCGATGGCGGGCCCGTGACTGCCAGAGCTCTGTGGCACTGCTGAAACCTGGGGTGGACAAAATGCAGACAAGAAACTTCAAGCCTTCTGCATTCTTCCCCAGATGCATCTAAAAGTCATGCATGCATATCTTTGCACACACAAAGATAATTACAGATCTTCCTTGACTAAATCCATTTTAAGTTGAAAATATCCTAAGTTGAAAATGCATTTAATACACCTACCCTATTGAACGTCACAGCTTAGCCTACTACCTTAAATGTGCTCAGAACACTGACGGTAGCCACAGTTGGGCAAAATTATCTCACACAAAGCCTGTTTTATAGGAAAGTGTTGAGTATCTCATGTGATGTGTTGAATACTATACTAAAAGTGAAAAGCAGAATGCAATGGTCATAAGGGTATAAGCATCTGACTCTTGATTTCAGCTCAGGTCATGATCTCACAGGTTCGTGAGTTTGAGCCCCACATGGGACTCTTGGGCTGACAGCACGGAAGCTGCTTGGGATTCTCTGTCTCCCTCTCTCTCTCTGCCCTTCCCCTGCCTGTGTGTGTGCATGTGCTCTCACTCTCAAAATAAATAAACTTTTCTTTTTTAAATCCAGATTTAAAATTCCAAGTATGGTTTCTACTGCACATCACTTTTGCACTACCATAAAGTCAAAAAATTGGAAGTCACGCTATCCTAAATAGTGAACTATCTGTAATTAGAAACCCAAAGTTCCCACAAAAGGGAACTGGTGAAATAAATTATAGCCCACCCATATTATAACAGAATTCTCTGCCAAAAATTATATGGCTCAATACTTCTCAAACTATCTATGGCAAAGGACCAGTTTTTTCTTAAATTCCAATCCATCATGGGGCACTACTTTTAATAAAATACTATAAAAATGAATTACTAGAGAAGTGAAATAAAAAAATACATAAGCTCAAAATTTTCATTACATTTTACAGATATATTACAAAATTACTGTGTCCAAATCGCTAAGTTTCTAAACATTCTCAATTTCTATACTTATGTCATTATAGACTAGTAAGAAAGTATACACATCAACCATCTGTGGACCACACTTGGAACAGCACTGATACAGATGCATAGATTTTAACATTATAAAATGTTCACAATCCATAAGTTGAATGTATTCGTGTGTTGTACACAGTCTTAAACTTAAATATTTCTTAGAAAGCACATTAAAAAGCAGTATCTAAAAATCAATAAAAAGATTTTAAACCTTAGATGATGAACATACAGCAAAACGTTAGCATTTTATCTTGTGGTGGGATTAGAGAAGATTTTTACTTTGTTTTATTTTGCTTATCCTTATTTGCTACTTTTATCCCTATTTGTTTATTTTGTTTATCCTCATTTGCTAAACAAAACTTTCTTCCAAACTGTTAGTGGTTTGGCCTCAAACATAATTATTTTCTATTCTTTCTCTCATCCTCTTGTAAGATCAGAGTGAAATAAAGCCCAAGCTCCTTTCCTTCCATTTCTATTGCAGAAAATGCTACATAAAATTTCCAAAGCTTTTTTCATTTTCCTATTTCAGAACTGTTAATCACCACAGAAGACAACTAAGGACAAGATACCTGATTTGCCATGTCTCCACAATAAGGAGTCTAAACAACCTGAGACTTCGTCTAAACAATGGAAGTTGTATACCACAACTTAAGAGAGGATGTTTCCCCCCTCACCCAGACCCCATAAATTTATAAGGATTCCCCTAGACAGAGGGGAGGGTGGGAGACAGACGACTACTTACAAATCCACACAAACAATACAATACACATTAGGAGTAAAAAGACACTATTTAGACAATTCTAAATGCTCTAATATGTCTCCTGCAAGAAGGGTTATTATTCTGAGCTTCTATATTCCAACATGCATGTTTTGAACAGTTTTTTAAAAGACTATTAATTGGAGCTTATAAACACTTGAGATGACAGGTTTTATGTGAGCACATTATAGTTTCTAGCATGTGAACATATGTGATCATCCCAAGTGTAGGAAATAGTCCCAAGGAAAACAAGCAGCCTTTCTTTCTTCTAAGACCAAACCTAAAGATTCGATTTGTAGCAGTCCTCTGACTGCAGTCCTCAGCCCCATATGAGGGCATGACACTGCTTCAAGGGGGACTCCTGAGAAAGAATGACACCTAAGGACTCAGGACTCACCATCACCTACTTCACCTGGATTTCCATCTTCTTTGTTTTCTGAGAAATTTATGGAATTATGAATTGTTAAGTCAAAATGGAATTAAAGATTCTGACACAAACTGTCAAATTGCTCTCAAGAAAGATTACACCAATTTATGTTCCCCGTACCAGCCATATTGTTCTAAAAGTCACTAATGAGTTAGGCTGAATAACACCTCTCTCTCCAGACCAGTTAAATAAATTATGGTTCAGACTGACCTAGAATGGAGGAATATAAATGCAGTGATTTTTTAAAAAATTACTTAAATCTATACATATGTATTCAAGTGGAAAGTTGTCCGCTATATATTAAGTGAAAAGAACAAATAGCAGAACAATGTATACTGTATCATACAAATTATGTAAAAAGAAGTGTATCCAGATAGGTAGGCAGGTAACTACAGATATGCTTGTATATGCATACAGTTTTGGACACCCAAGAAATGCACAAATTGGTTAAAGCCTGAAAAGTCAGAGGAAGAAGTCATCTTATATCTTTAAAAAAAATAAATAAATAACCACGGTGATATTTACTTTCATAATTAAAAAGGGCAAAACCCAAATTCCTTCCATTTCCACAAAACAGAGTAAACACAGAAGAGATGAAAGATCATCATCGGCCAGGACATGGACGAAAGGAATATACAATGCTGGTGGAAATATAAATTGGTACAACTCTGAAAAACAATTTGACGTTACCTGCTAAAGGTGAAGTCGCTCACACTCTATGACCCAGCAATCCCTCTCTCTCCTAGATACCCAAGAAAGTCTTCTTCATGTGCCCTCAAACCTACTGAGCGGTCTGCAAGATAAGAAGGAGTTTGCACCAGAATGTAAACCAACTATTTCACTAATAAGTACACTGTTTAATTCAGCTGTCTTTTTTTCCCCCATGGCAAGGGTTTTTTTAATTAAAAAAAAGTAGCACATTGATTTAAATTCTGATGCAAGCTTATCTTGTCATGGATTGCCACCATGAGCACCACTGCACTAGGAGAAATACCTAAAATCAGCCACACAGCACCTTTAAAACAATGAAAATCTGGAACAGCCTGATTGTACAGCAACAGAAAAATGGATAATGGAATATACTCATGTAATTAATAACAGTAAAAATGACTTAATTATTTACACACAGAAATACAGGTAAGTCTTGGGAACCACACTGAGAGAAAAAAAGTGAGTTAAAGAATATAGGGGCGCCTGTCTGGCTCAGTGGAAAGGGTATGTGACTCTTGATCTCCGGGTTGTGAGTTCGAATTCCAAGTTGGGTGTGGAGATTACTTAAAAATAAAACCTTAAAAAAAAAAGAAGAAGAAAATATATGTTTTCATTTACATAACATTCAAAAATGCCAAACTAAACAATTTTATTGTCTAGCAGTATAAACAAAATGATTTAGGGGCACCTGGCTGGCTTAGTCAGTGGTGCATGCAACTCTTGATCTTGGGGTTGTGAGTTTAAGCCCCAGGTAGGGTACAGAGATTACTTAAAAACACTTAAAAAATAAAAATAATTTTAAAAAGTCTGTGAGGTAGGTACACAAGTATACATTATTTTTGTTATTTGTTACATCTTACTTACACATATACCATAAATATAATTTTACATGTAACTGAATGCTTGGTAAACAATTTTTTTAATTGGATGAAATCACCAATGCTCCTCCCTTACACCTAGTCCCTTGGTAGCCTCCAGTTTACCTGATAGCTGGGTGTCACAGAGTACTGAATTCCCGTGGCTGACTGCATGGTCTCAGACACTGCTTCATATACAGGAGGGGCAGGGGCAAGTACCCGGTGCTGGTGAGGAAAAGCCTCTGTGCTACCAGGGATCCGACGCTGCTGGGCCGCATACACCGGTGACTCCTGGTCATCCAAACGTCGCTTCATTCTGTGCTCATGCTCAGTGATGCACTACAAAACCTGCACAAACCAAAAACATTGACATGCAAACCAAATTCACACTCCAATGTGATGTATACAACTTAGATGGAGAGTCAGATGCTCTTCCGGCTGAGCCACACAGGTGCCCCTGATGTGTACAACTTAGGACAAGTCGCCCAAATTTATTATAAGCTCAACTCCCAGAACCAACTGTCTATTCCATGCTGGAGATGTGATCACTGGCTAGTTTAAGTGCACGACTGCACACACAGCCCCCACAGTAGATAGTGTTTCATAACCAAAAGACAGAAATGTAAATAATCACATAGTCTGAATTTGGGACTACACAGTTGAAAAATAACCTCCAATTTAAAAAGACAAAAGTATACCTTTCTTTTCTTTATTCTCTAGTTTTCTCCTCAAACGCCATCATTCCTAATATTAATTACATGTTTACATGCTACAAAAACATTCAAGTGCTTCTTCGTAACTCCACTCAAAACCTAGTACTATAATTGTGGTCTAATTTTTAAAATATCAATTGTTTAACAATTAAATGGTATCATGAGAGAGCACCAGGCCAGGAGTAAGAGGACAGTGGTGCTAGACTTGCTAATTTAACGGGCTATGTACATTTCAACTTCCTCATTCCATGTGAGTTTGTTTCTCCAACTACAAAATGAGAAGGTTGGAAAAGATCATTTCTAAGATTTCTTCTGACTCTAACAATCCTTAACACTGAGGAGATTCCAGAGTCCCTTGTTAATATTCCTCTGTGGAAGGACCCTTTCTTTCCTACAGGATACAAACAGTCTAATAATATTCTGGCTGGGAATCCAGTCTGTTCTTCTCAGGGCTTTCCCAACATCTATAAGCTTCTTCTAGGTAGGGTCCTTTCAACTTTGTCTGCATTGCCCACAGTCCTCTCACAGACACTCAAATACTGACCATGCAGAGGGAAAGAATAACAATAATAGTTAACATAATAATAGCATATCTGGATTGCCTGGGTGGCTCAGTCGGTTAAGAGTCCAATTCTTGGCTTCAGTTTGGGTCATGATCTCACAGCCATAGAACTAAGCTCCTCATCAGGCTCTACACCAACAGCACAGAGCCTGCTTGAGATTCTCTCTCCCCCTCTCTCTGCCCCTGCCCTGCTCATGTTCTCTCTCTCCCAAAGTAAATAAACTTAAAAAAATAGCATATAATGAAACCCAAGGACCATTCTACACAGTTTACAAATATTATCATAATCCCCACAACAACCCTATAAGCAAGGTGCTATTATTCTCTATTTTGTGAAAGAAGAAACTAAAATACAAAGATTAAGTAAACTGCTCAAGGCTGCACAGCTAACAGGCAAAGCTGGAATAGCAATTTGCCAAATCTGCCTCCAGAGCCTGAATTCTTACCCACTTCACTATCTCCTATCTCTCACAGAAGAAGAAATAAAGGAGGAAGAGTCCCTTTACTTATTTAAGACACACATGCACTGAGCAACTTCAGCTTTCTTTAACCTCTCCCACACTAGGCGCATTCATCCTTTTTTTCAGCCTCAACCCAACAGAGTAAGAAAGCTTTTGCGGCATTCATTTATTCAATTAGCAAATTCAGAGAGCATATATGAAGGTGTTAGGTGCCCTATAAAAGCTTAGAAACTAGTTGGGAAGACCACATACAGCCTCACTAGTAATCAAAGAAATATAAAGTAAAATGATAACTTACCCCAAAGCAACAGGCAAAAATTAAAAGAAAATGATGATACCGAGTGTGGGTAAGGGTATAGGGAAATACTACTGGTAGAAGTTTTAAAATTAGACTGTTTGGGGGCGCCTGGGTGGCGCAGTCGGTTAAGCGTCCGACTTCAGCCAGGTCACGATCTCGCGGTCCATGAGTTCGAGCCCCGCGTCAGGCTCTGGGCTGATGGCTCGGAGCCTGGAGCCTGTTTCCGATTCTGTGTCTCCCTCTCTCTCTCTGCCCCTCCCCCGTTCATTCTCTGTCTCTCTCTGTCCCAAAAATAAATAAAAAACGTTGAAAAAAAAATTAAAAAAAATAAAATTGGACTGTTTGGTTGGCAACTTGCAGCATTCACTAAATTTTTAAATTAAATTTAAAATGGGCAGGGGCACATGGGTGGCTCAGTCGGTTAAGTGCCCAACTTTGGCCCAGGTCATGCTCTAACGGTGTGAGTTCAAGCCCCACATTGGGCTCTGTGCTGACAGATCAGAGCCTGGCGCCTGCTTCAGATTCTGTGTCCCTCTCTCTCTCTCTCTCTCTCTCTCTGCCCTTCCCCAGCTCACACTGTTTCTCTCTGTCTCAAAAATAAACATTAAAAAAAAAAACAATAAATTTAAAATGGGCATACCCTCTCACCTAGCAATTCTACTTCTAAGTATCTTACACATCTGCCAAGTATATTTACTAGAGCAAAGTAAGAAAAATCTAAATATCTATCAATAACTGAATAAACTTGATACATTGATATTAGGAAAACTATGTAGCAATTAGAAAGACTGGGGTTCCTCTATAAAGAAAACCCTCCAAAACATACTATTAAGTGAAAAGAACAAGCTACAGAATATATACAGTGTGATCTCAACACCCACACACTATGTACTCTTAAGATTTGTGCATTTTATTGCAAATTTCGCATCAGAAGGAAAAAGCTATAAACAAATACTAAACTCTAGATAAGGACACGCATATTCCAGTAATTAGGTAAAAATGTACTAGTGTTTGAAACTTACTTTGAAATACATCAAGAAATTAGTTTGGATTAATAGATGGGGGACTGGACAGATGGATATATGGCAAAGTAAGTACTGTAAAAACAGTAATGTAAAATCTAAGCAGTGTGTACATGGGTGTTCCCTATAAAATTCTATCAACTTTGCTGTATATTTGAAATTGTTCTTAATACGATGTTAGGAGAAAAGGCTAACAATACAAACCAACTCATAAGTGCTACAAGTAAGTACTACAAATTTGGAAAGGAGTAGACATGTGTATACTCGGAAAAAAAAAAAACTCTACAGAGAAGGTAAATATTTGGTTATGTCTTGAAAATTAAGGATGAATTGAGGCATAGCAGGTATACAGGATGAGATTAAAATATTACAGTAACTTGGTACTTACAAGTATAAAGAGCTATTTACAGTCTCTGCCAATTCATTTATTCCACAAATAATTCCTGACAATCTACACGTGCCAGACCCTTTGCTTCCTGCTGGGGCACCAGCACTGAATAGGGCAGATTTCCCTGCCCCACAACAACCAAGTCTTCCAAACAGGACTGGTACAAGTTACTGTGCTCCTCCCCACAGTCCTGTCAGATGGGTATACCCAGAACACGATTTAGAGGGAAACTGATACGCAAAGAAATTAAGTGATTTGTTCAAGGTCACACGGCAAGAGGCTAGACTTTCCTTGGAATACGTGGCCAATCTGGAGTAGAAATACTGGACAGACAATAGTAACCTGCTTGCAGAGAGGGACAGTGAAATTCCAGACTATAAAGTATTCGAATGCCAATAATGGAGCCACAAGAGTCAGACACAAAGCTACTTTCAAGCCCTGCTTCAGCTGACATGATTTTCATCTGCCACTTTGGTCTCCAACTGTTCCAGATTTGGGGCTTACACTGTTATCAGAACTCCAGTCTATGAAGACAGAATTTAAACAAGGAAAAGCACTTTGAGAGATAGAAACTAGTGAAGACAGACTAATGTGAACAAACAATGGCAGCAGAACACTAAAAAGTCATCTGGCCATGTGTTACAATAAAAAGTGGGAATAGCTCCATATCATCACGCAAAGAAATCATAACACCCAAATAAAGCAAGGAGAGCAGGGTAACTGTGATACTGCAAGGCGGTCTTCTGGGAAAGGGTAGAACAACTGGGGAGAGCGAATGTGTCACATTTTAGACAAATTTAAGAAAGGCAGAGGTAAAAGCTAACCCTTTCTGAATGATAAAAATAAAAAAACATTTTTCCAGTTCTACAACCAAAAATGTCTTCATTCACAGTAAAAAGTTGGCCTCCTAGAAACCCAGACAGTTTTCGATGATTATTTAAATCCAAATGAAAAATCCAACTTTAAAGAATCTTATCTTTTCATTTAGATTAAATTTCACAAATTAGTTTAAAGAGAAACAACAGAATTATTTTAGCCAAGATAAGCTCACAGTAGGAAAGTGTATGGAACAAACCAAACTACCCTATTCCGGAGGCTTTTAAGTATACAAAACTTTCTTTTTGAAATTTTTAAATATATGGTTGACCCTTTAGTGTCTCTTAATTTTGTATTGTTATCTTGAATTAGACACATTTTTAAGTTCCTTTATTTATGTAATAATGAAAAAAATCCTGAAATTATTCTCTTATTGATGGTCAGCATCACGTAAAATCACATTAAAATGTGATGGTCAGCATCATGTAAAATCACATTAAAATGTAAAATTTATTTACATCAATAAATACTGTGGAAAAATGTAAAGTTTCTTTTTAAAAGCAAAGAAATTTGTATCAAAGCATAAAGTGAAATGTAATTATACTCTTCGATCTCCTGCAATTGCCCCCATAGTCTACTTCAAAACCTATCCGAATCCAGTTCTGGATTTAAATCTGCTGGGAAATAAAAAGTATCCCAGAATAAATGAAAAAGGCAACCTATTTAGATTTCCCATTTTACACAGAAATTAACAACCCATCCTTTTTTATTTTTTTATTTTTTTTAATGTTTATTTATTTTTGACAGAGAGAGAGAGAGAGACATAGCATGAGTGGGGAGGGGCAGAGAGAGAGGGAGACACAGAATCTGAAGCAGGCTTCAGGCTCCGAGCTGTCAGCACAGAGCCCGAGGTGGGGCTTGAACTCACAAACCGCAAGATCATGACCTGAGCCGAAGTCGGACACTCAACTGACTGAGCCACTCAGGCACCCCAACAACCCATTCTTTTTTTTTTTTTTTTTTAATTTTTTTTTCAACGTTTTATTTATTTTTGGGACAGAGAGAGAAAGAGCATGAATGGGGGAGGGGCAGAGAGAGAGGGAGACACAGAATCGGAAACAGGTTCCAGGCTCTGAGCCATCAGCCCAGAGCCCGACGCGGGGCTCGAACTCACGGACCGAGAGATCGTGACCTGGCTGAAGTCGGATGCTTAACCGACTGCGCCACCCAGGCGCCCCCCAACAACCCATTCTTAACACACTACACATCTAATACCCAAGCCTCCCCAAACTCAGTCTTACATTCTTCTTCTAATGATGTGGGCCTCAACAAGGAGAGTTTGCCCCTGGGGCACATTTGGCAATGTCAGAAGACATTTTTGGTTGTCACAGTTAAGGTATCTCATGAATTCCCAAACATGCTACAATGCACAGGATAACCCTCCACAACAAAGAATTATTCGGCCAAAATATTAATAGTGCCAAGTTGAGAAACCTGGATCTAATTAATGACAACATCATTTGGTACATACCTTTTATGAGCTTTGGTGGAATTATGTCATACTGTGGTATGACGATTTTTACCAAGGTAGCTCAGGATAGTCATCTTGGTTGTGCAAAAGATATCCTTGCTTTTATGACATGTGATTCACCTTGAACCCTCAGGTGTATCAGAAAAAACGTATCATTTACCATTTGAATGAAAAGCAACTTTATTAGAAACCTCAGTAAGAATTTAAATAGCAAATCCAAATTTTTATTCCCTATTTTCCTGGTTTTGAAGATATAAATATCTCAACTAGGCAATATCCTTTAAAGTGCAACTGATTAGTCATCAACTATCATGCATGAAGTTGGAACACAGTCATTCTGTAAATCTGTAAATTTTGATTCCAGATACATCTCTAATAAAGTTCTAGCTTATCATCACTAATGCTACAGAATGACATCTTTTTTCTTTCATCACCAAACATAATACTTTGAAAATTAATTTTTAATTTTGTTGAAGAGGGGACAATCATGTTTTTTATTCCATAACTGCAAGCATTCTCAGTTTTAGGCTACTAAATACCAATTAGAATGATCAATCCAGAGGTGCCTGGGTGGCTCAGTTGGTTAAGCACTGGACTCTTGATTTCAGCTCAGGTTCTCACAGTTCATGAGTTCAAGCCCCACGCTGGGCTCTGCGCTGACAGTGTGGACTCTGCTTGGGATTCCCTTTCTCTCTCTCTCTCAAAATAAATAAACATTAAAAAAAAAAAAAAGGGCACCTGGGTGGCTCAGTTGGTTAAATGTCTAACTCTCAATTTTGGCTCGGGTCATGATCTCATGGTTCATGAGTCTGAGCCCTGCACTGAGCTCTGCACTGACGGTGCGGAGCCTGCTTGGGATTCTCTTTCCTTCTCTCTCTGCCCCTTCTCCCCACACCTCTCTCTCTTTAAAATAAATTAAAAAAAAATTTTTAATGCTCAATCCAATGATGTGTTTTCATTTCTATATCCTGTTTCCTTCCAATCACCTCTGTACACCTGCCTTTAGCATGTGTCCACTTACAAGTTAGTTTTGGTGCATGAACATCCTAGAAGAATACACTTGTATACCCTTTAAGCAGACTGAAATAGCTTTGATTCATGTTGAAATGCTGTGTTTCAAAGTCCTTCCTGCTGAACTACCTGGATGAGGACATCATTATTTATCCTCCCCCCCTAAAAAATACATTGTGCACTCATAAGGTCTTCAGTCTGAGAAAATTCATCATATTGTCATCTAAAGACTACGCAGTTTGCAAACTGGCTCCCAATCAATTTCACCATCATCATCCCAGTCTAGCCTGCTGTCTGCTGGACTGTATCTATCCACTAACTCCTCCAGTTGCTGCGTAATATCTTCCTCTGTTAGTTTTCCTCTCTTTGCCATTACAGGGGGGGGGGGAAATTCTGAACTACCAAATATATTTACCAAAAGCTTTAAAAAGTTGTAAAATAGTATAAGAAATGGTCGTATATCCTTCACTCAGATTCTCCAAATGCTAACATCTTACAGAATGTTTAAGATGGCATCTCCCAATTCTTGTAGACTTTCTTGAAAGATGCTGTAATGCTTCAGGCAGAGCAGTAAGAAAACTGAAGTGTAATAGTGATGATTTATTTTACCACTGCATTATCTTTCTAGGCAATGCTATCAGTCTTCCCTTTTGTTATCATTTTAATCTTTTTTTTTTTTTTTAACTTTTAAGGTTTATTTATTTTTGAGAGAGAGAGAGAGAACGAGAGGCAGAGAGACACAGAATCCGAAGCAGGCTCCAGGCTCTGAGCTGTTAGCACAGAGCCTGACATGGGGCTCGAACTCAGAGCACAAGATCATGACCCGAGCTGAAGTCAGAGGCCCAACTGACTGAGCCACCCAGGCGCCCCTTAGTCTTTTTAAGCATAGTTAGGAATATCTGATGAGCAATGATGAAATACTTCCTAAGATGATATAATACCAAAATGTTTCAAGCTATAGAAAAATGAAGATCATTAAGATCCCATAATATAGGTTGGAATTATAAATGGTAATAGCTAAAATGAGTTTATTACATTAAAAAGAAACTAAATTCTGTTTGTTTGTTTGCTTATGTTGATGTTTATTCACTTTTGGAGAGAGAGACAGAGCATTAACAGGGAGGGGCAGAGAGAGAGGGAGACACAGAATCTGAAGCAGGTTCCAGGCTCTGAGCTGTCAGCACAAAGCTCAACACAAACCAGGAACCATGAGACCATGACCTGAGCTGAAGCTGGATGCCCAACCAACGGAGCCACCCAGGTGCCCCTCTCTTTCTTCTTTTAAAGACCTATATAATAAAGAATAAAAGTCATGAAATATAAATCTTTACAAGCAGTTAGCACTGCTCAAAAAGAAACTCAAAGGGGCACCTGGGTAGCTACGTTGGTTAAGCATCTGACTTCGGCTCAGGTCATTATCTCATGGTTTGTGAATTCAAGTCCCATGTTGGGCTCTGTGCTGACAGCCCAGAGCCTGGAGCCTGTTTCGGATTCTGTGTCTCCCTCTCTCTCTGCCCTCCCCCCACCCCCACCACTTGCACTCTGTCTCTCTCTCAAATATAAATACATATTTTTAATTTGTTTAATGTTTATTTTATTTTTGAGAGACAGACAGACAGACAGATTCTGTAGGCAAAAAATGACCAGGAAACTTTAGTTCAACTCAAAATGTATTAAAAACTGCATCAACGTTAACTTTTTGATCTAGCTCACTGTACTAGTTTTGTAAGATGCATTAGGGAGATCTGGATGAACGCTACATAACAACTTTTTTTTTTTTTTAGTGCTTATTTATTTTTGAGAGAGAGAGAGAATGAGAATGAGCAGGGGAAGGGCAGAGAGAGATGGAGACAGAATCTGAAGCAGAGTCCAGGAGCTGAGCTGTCAGCACAGCACAACGTGGGGCTCAAACTCAAAAGCTGTGACATCATGACCTAACCAAAGTTCAAGACACTTAATGGGCTGAGCCACCAAGGCACCCCTATACGACAATTCTTTGTATTACTTTTGCAACTTCTTTTGAAGTCTAAAATTATTTCAAAATAAAAAGTTTAAAAAAATTTAAGCATTAACAGTAGAATATGAAAGAAGGAAATCATCCTGTGTCTCTGTTCTAAAGGACACATTTAGTTTATGTGACAAGTTTTGTATAAATTAGCTGAGAATGGTATAAAACAACAGACTGAGTTTAACAGAAGGTAACTAGCTAAAGAAAGCATTGCAGGGGCACCTAGGTGGCTCAACTGGTTAAGTGTCCAACTGTGGCTCAGGTCATATTCTCACGGTTCATGGGTTCGGGCCCCACGTCAGGCTCTGTGCTAACAGCTCAGAGCCTGTTTCAGATTCTGTGCCTCCCCCTCTATCTGCCCCTTGTGCTCTCTCTCCTTCTCAAAAACAAATAAACATTAAAAAAAAAAAAAAAAAAAAAAAAAAGAAGCACTGTAAAGAATAGGACTGGAGACAGTTAAAGGGATAAGTAGGGGTAGGTAGATGTGTCACTTACCTCATCCTTCCTCTATCCTATTAGCTATAGGTGTGCCCCCACACAAGCACGGGCACATATACACTTTTAACCAGCTTTGTATCCTCCACTGTGCGTAGCATACGGTCTTGTCTATGGCGGAAATCATATCATTCACTCATTCATTCATGCATGCACCCTCTAATATTTGAGTACATACTATGTGTCAGGTGTTGCTCTAGAGGCTGGGGATATAGCAGTAAACCAAACAAAAATCTCCTCCCTCACAAAATTTATATTTTAGTGGCAGAAAAGACAAATACCAAGTGCTCAGAATACTAGACAGTGGCAAGCACTAAGAAGAAAAAGAAGAGAAAGGTTTTTGAAATTTTACATACAAATGACCAAAGAATACCTCACTGATAAGGTAACTTTTGAGTAAAGGAAGTGAAGACCTAGCCATGTAGAAATCAGCGAGGAAGCATTGTATGTGGAAGGAACAGGAAATGCAAAGACCCTGATGCATACATGTGCTTGATAGTTTCCAAGAACAGCAAAAAGGCTGTGTAACTGGAGCAGAATGGAGGAAAGATAGACTGGTAGCAAATGAATCAGAGAGGTAATGGGCGGTGGGGAGGACAGTAGGTAGGGAGCATATGTATTTGTTCTCAGAGGTCATAAGGACTCGAGCTTAATAATCAGACTGAAATGGGAAGCCATTGGTGGCTTTGAAGCAGAAAAATGTCATGGTCTGAGTTAAAAGAAGTTTTAAAAGACTCACTTGGGGAGCACCTGTGTGGCTCAGTTGGTTAAGCGTCCAACTCTTCCACTCAGATCATGATCTCACGGTTCGTTATTTCGAGCCCCCAGTCGGACTCTGAGCTGACAGTACAGAGCCTCCTTGGGATATCCTCCCTCTCTCTCTCTCTCCCTCTCTCTCTCTCTCTCTCTCTCTCTCCCCCCCCTCCCCTCCCCTCCCCTCCCCTGCTTACATTCTCTCTCAAAAGAAAAAAATAAATAAATAAACTTTAAAAAGTAAATAAATAAAAGACTCACTTGGATTGCTGTGCTAAGACCAGACTGAAGAGAGGCAATAACTAAGCAAGAGAGAACAATTAAGGTAACTGAAATAATTCAAGCTAGAGATGTAGTTGCATTCACTGCCATAGTTGGGAGTAGGGTGGTAGTGGTGGTGGCATTACATGATCAATACAGAGCAAATAGGGGGATTTGTTGAAGACCAAATATGAAAAAGACAGAGAAAGAGAAGTCGCGATGCCTATTAAATATCCAAGAGGAAATATGAAGTGGGCCGCTGGTTATGCTTATCTATAGTACAGGGGAGAGGTCCCCAGTTAAAGAAATTTGGGAGGTACCAGCATGGTTTGGATTTTAGAAAGGTAATTCTCCTTAATTAAGTGCATTCAGATTTCTGCACCAAGTACGACAGCCTAAAACCAAGTTGTGGCCCTTAATTAGTTGTGGAACCAAGTTTATTTAGTTGTGGAACCAAATTTATCAAAAACCAAAACAAAAATTCTTGCATTTCAGAGCTGCAGGTTAGGGATTATGGGCCTGTATATCCTTCAACAGCCCACAAGTCAGCAAGCCTTGCCCTGGAGGACGGAAGAAGTGCCCTCACCCATGATGCTCTAAGCACAAATAACACGCAGACACACAAGACAGAAAGGCGTGGGTAACAGGAAAGCAAAAGAAGGGAGGGGCAAAAAAGAGAGGTTTGCCTTAGAAACTGCTACTCATAAATGCCTAACTTTGAAGCCAATTGCAACTAAACAGAAGTAGCTTCTAGTTAACAAACTTTAAAATGCAATTAGAGTTCAGTTTGTATACTTTTTATCACCTACTGTGTGCCAATCTTATCCTAGGCACTGAGGCCACCACAAAAAGTTAAGTTCCAGTCTAGATGGACTGTTACTGGCGCAGCTCTCGCTGAGGAAAGCCAGTTAGTTGCCCCACAAATGTTTAAGAACAAAAACCTCTATGCACTTGGTTATGAATGACAATGAATCACACTAGGTACGTCTTTTGGAGAAAAAGGACCAAAAAGAAAATTACAAAATTAAAGGAAGCCAAGGTTTTTTGGTATTTTTAATGTCTTGTTAAAAGACAAGACAGGTACCTGTTGGGGCACCTGGGTGGCGCAGTCGGTTAAATGCCAACTCTTGATCTTAGCTCAGGTCATGATCTCACAGTTCATGAGTTTGAGCCCACATTGGGCTCTGTGGTGACAGCACAGCACCTGCTTGGGATTCTGTCCCCCTCTCTCTGCGCCCCTCCTCCGCCTCTCAAAAATAAATAAACATTTAAAAAGAAAAAAAAGGTTAATTTTCTAAAGATAATTAGAATTCATATTTAAAAAGAGGGCCAACTGGGTGGCTCAGTCATTTGAGCATCGATCGGACTCTTGGACCCTTGATTTCCGCTGGGATCATGGTCCAGGGTCGTGGAACTGAGCTGTATGCACTGGGCTCCATGCTGAGTATGGAGCCTGCTTGGGATTCTCTCTCCTTCCCTCTCTCTCTGCCCCTCTCCTCCACTTATGCACACACACTCTCTCTGAAAGAAAGAAAGAAAGAAAGAAAGAAAGAAAGAAAGAAAGAAAGAAAGAAAGAAAGAAAGAAAGAAAGAAAGAAAGAAAGAAAGAAAGGAGGGAGGGAGGGAGGGAAGAAAGAAAGAAAGAAAGAAAGAAAGAAAGAAAGAAAGAAAGAAAATATGGCATGAAAACAAAATTCCTTGAAATACTGGAAAAGAATAGACGTAATAAATGACAGAATGACAGACTACCCAAGTATGCTGTCGGCTAATCTTACCCTCAACAAAAGACAAACATCCAGAATTATGTACTAAATCTGTAACAAGATAAAAATCCTTAAGACATTACTTCTACTACTCACTTATTGAAGTAGAAACAAGAAGACATGTGAAGGAAAAGTATTAGGAAACAACAGTTGACCATATTAATATATCTTGAGCTTGACAGGGTAGCAGTAACATATGTGCCAAGTCCATAATTTCTTCACTATCATTCTTAAATACCTCCCAAAGCAGCAGAAGCAATCAGGTCTGCAAACTGAAGAGAACAGGATTCACAAACTCTGGAAGAGACTACAATTCATGTGCTAATTTCAACATAATGCCACCCCTTCTAACACCCCCAAAGCACTTTCTGGGAGTACTCTGAGATGTCTAAGGCCATTCATTCAACAACCACTTCAACTGGATCTATGATTTCAGACTTCACCCTCCTGTTGCTCATTCAGTGTCCTCTCTTCCTCCACCCCTAAGGCAGGCTCTCCCTCCTCTGAATTCCTTTCAGCTCTTTGTACTTGACTCTTATGGCACTCAACCTAAACTAATATGTAGTAAAATTTACCATGTGTATATTTGCCTTTCCTTCTAAGAACATAAACTTTTCCGGGACAAACTCTTCCTGTGTCAGCCCAGACCTGTTTAAGAAGGTGGTCAATAAACGGGTGTTGACTCTATTTCCCTTTAGAATCTGAGTCCCAATTTTTTCCCTGTTGAGGGAAAAAGCACACTGCTGGTTCCTCAAAAACTTAAACAGAATTACCATATGATCTAGTAATTCCATTTCTGGGTATATATCCAAAAGAATTCAAAGCAGGTACTTGGAGAGATATTTATATTCCCATGTTCATCGCAGCATTATTCACAATAGCCAGTAGGTGGAAACAACCCAAATGTCCACGGACACATGAATAAAACAAAAGATACATACATGTAATGGAATATTACACACCATTAAAAAGGAAAGTAAGTCTGACACATGCTGCAACATGAATGAACCCTGAAGATATCATTCTAAGTTAAATAAGCCAGACACAAAAGGACAAATATGGCATGATTCCACGTACATAAGATACCTAGAGTAGTCAAACACACAGGTTGTTGCTAGGGGCTGGGTAGAGATTTAAAGGGCCTATTGTTTAATGGGTAGAGTTTCAGTTTGGGAAGATGAAAAAGTTCTGGAGACAGATGGTGGCAATGGCTGCACAACAAAGCGAGTGTACTGAATGCCACTGAACTTAAAAATGGCTAAAATGGGGGCACCTGGGTGGCTCAGTTGTTCGAGCGTCGGACTTCGGCTCAGGTCATGTTCTCACAGGTCATCAGTTCGAGCCCCACACAGGGCTCACTTCTGTCAGCGCAGAGCCCACTTCAGATCTTTGTCCCTCCCCACTTCTGCCCCTCTCCCAATTGTGCTCTCTCAAAAATAAATATTTAAAAAAAGTAAAATAAATAAATAAAAATGGTTAAAATGGTAAGTTTTGTTATATATATTTTACCACAATTGTTTTTCAAAGCACACTGCTCCTTCTGTTTACTATCCTTAGATGAGACACAGAGTTAAGAACATGGACTCTGGAACCAGAACACCAGGATTCACACCCTAGTGTAGCTACTTACTCTCTGTGTCACTGTTTCTGGATCTTTAAAACATGGATTTCATAGTACCCACTAGACAGGGTTATGAAGAGTAAGTGGATTAATAAATGAACAGTACCCAACTCCGCACCTGGGACATAATAAGGGCTCAATAAATGAAAAGTTATAACTCAAGGAGACAGAAGATACAGTTTTAAAAAGCATGTTAACTTTCATTTTTAGAAGAATCGACAGAAAGTAAAGCTTAACAAACTCTTAATAATGGCATTATTCAGAAGAGTGAGAAAGCCCTTTAAAGCACTTCACTAGATTACTGAATGCCATGGACGTAATCTTTTAATTCCGACTAAAATTCGCAGCCATTAACATCTGCTTTACAAAGATCTCCAGTTATCGTTTGCGCTGAAGATGAAGATGTCAACAGGACTATGTTTTGCCAGGAATCTTATCAAATTACTACATACCTCTTTCCTTAAAAAAAAGAAAAAAAAATCTTACTCTTTAGGTGAAATCTTCTTAATTACAAAATGCCAACAATCTATCTGGGGTCTTTAACTCTGGCAAACCTATAGGGTGTGGAGATTATATATATATATATATATATAATATACACACATACATACACATATATATCTCAGATATTTGAAGAGATAAGCATTTACGAAAACTTTCCTAACATACATAGTATACCCAGGTTCTTACTTGAATCCTTACAGTCATTGTGGGACTTCCGATCCTGGTGCACCAACAGACAACATATTCTTTAAAGGCATGAATTAGGTCTCCCATGTTTCCCAACAGACCACATCACAAATGGTGGAAACAACTATGTTGACCAAACCTTCCTCCATGGTAAATTCTCCACTGCCTTCCATATCTTTGTCAGTTTATGCACCAGAAAAAAACACCCAGGTTTTTTTGTCTCCACAGCAATTCTAATACAGTCACCATTACTCAAATGGAAAAGCTACCTTTGCCATTGCTACTGCCTTAACTGAGATTGAGACTCTCTTCACATGCGTATAGCACAGGGCCAAGCTCTCAGTCCCAAATGAGCAAAGCACAAATCCAGAGTTTAACTTCAGTTCAGATTATCAGCCAGAGGGCTTGCTCAGATATTAGTCCATAAATACATATTCCTTCCATTTTTATTTTCTCATGAAAAATATAAAAAATACGTAAGTAATTTCTCTTAAGAAATGAGAATGTACCAAGTCAGAGCAAAAACTTAATGTAAAATTAAAATAGTTCATTAAAAATGAAATGCCCTAGAGCAACTCCCCGAAATGCCCTAGGGCAACTCCCCAATACAGGTCGGAGAGCACTGCTACCAAAGTCACATACACAAAGCTACACTAGTCCTCGACTACACCCTCTCTGTAATAAAACAGGACAAGAGCACTGTATTTTATAGAATATAAACAGAAAGTGATCTAGATGTTCTAACAGAATTGCATTAAAGCCAGAAGAGATTTTTTAAGAACACCTATAGTTACCTAAATTGCAACTTATTTCTTTGTGAAATTAAGCTTACATCGCAGAACCATCTGTACAATGAAAACATTCAAAAATGCAAGAATCGAAGAAATCAGAGTATTTTATTCAGTCTGAGGGTTTTTTAAAGTTACTATCTTTTATAAACAGGTCATTTTAAATAGTAAAATGTAAACCCAACCCTCCCTTTTCTAAATTTCAGCCTTGTTAAGACTTCTGGCTAACTCGGTTTGAAGTCCTAAGGCACCTAAACAGTGGCCAAGTCTAACTACCCACCACCCTATTGGCTCCAAGGAAACCCCGCCCCGTACAGCCACAGTAACTGAACATTCAAGGGAACTCCAAGAAAGGTTGTCCCCGGCCACATTTCTAGTCTCTGCTAACTCTCCGCCCCTCCCCCCACCATCACCGCTGCGGAAGCATGGTCACAGCAGGAGCAGCCACTCCACCGCAGACTCCAACGAAAGGACCTTGAGCACCGCGCCCCAATAATTGCAATCCGGGGGGAGTGGCGGTGACCATGCTCCCACCCTCCAAGGCTGCATGGTGCCATCTACGCTGCATGGGACTAAGCAGAGACAACAGCTCTGGCACAGGCCCTTCTGCCCTAGGCAAAAGGCATGGCCGAGCCACAAGAGTAAGTCCTGACACCTCCGCAGCTCAGAGTCGGCGGGAGCCCCTCCCATCCCACGGAGACGTAGGGCGGGGCAGATCTGGGCGCCGCGACTCCCAGCCCGACCGGACAGCGGGCTTTCCCGAACCCCGCCTCATTTGCCAAGGAGGCGGAAACCGGGGGGAGGGGGAGACGGCCAGGAGGAGTGGCATCACGGCTCTGTACGGCCCCTCCGGCCAACCGGATCCCGAGAAGGCGGAGGAAAGCAGACTTCACGCCCCTCCCTGCCGCGCCCCGAAGCCACACGCGGGAGACCCCTTGCCCGTCCCCCAACCCCAGCATGCCAGAGCGCGGCTACCCAGCCGAGGCCCCGCCCACCTCGGGAGGACAGGCGGGGTGGTCGACCGCAAACAGCACTTAGCCAGGGCCGGCCCCGCCCCTTTCTCCACAATCGCACGCGCGCGCCGGCCCCGCCCCTGAGCGGCGGCGCGAGAGCCCGCCCCCTCCGCGCGCACCGGGACTACGCTCTCCTCCCCCTCCCGCACGAAGATCTACCCCGCTCCGCCCCCCACCCCCCTCACACATCCACACACCTCCCGCCCGCCTGCTCTACGGGAAGCCGAGGAGGTCAGCCCCCCCTAAAAATACACACCCTCGAGTCCGGTGTTACCCGCCACTAGGCTCCCCTCCCCGACCCCGGCCCGGCGTGCTCTCACCGCAAAGCTGCTTCGGCCGCTCCTCACTGCGTGTCCCTCTCGGCGTGAGCCTTGGGCTCAGCAGGGAGGCCCCGAGAACGGAGCAGGGGACAGGCCCGCCGAAGCGGACTGGCAGCCTCCTCTCCGCTAACGAAACGGTCACAGGCCCCGGTGCCCAGACTGGGAAGGAGGGAGGGAGGGAGGGAGGGAAACTCCGAGGGGGGAAGGGGAGGGGGGGAAAGATGGAGAAACCGTCTCCGCCGCCTCTACCGCCGCGGCCGCTTCTCTGTTACCCGGGAAATCCCGCCCACTCCCCCGGCCCGCCCCGCAGAGGGAAGACTCAACTTCGCTCCACCACAGGCCGCATTATCCGCCCGTCAAAGACTTAACCAATCCCAGCACCCTGCTTGCCGGCTGCCCGCCCCTTCCCCCTCTGCTGGGAAGGGGGGGGAGCCGCTCACCTTCTCCACGCCCCTATTGGCGGGGAGCTTCCCTAACTCAACCCCGCCTATTGGAGACGAATTGCTGAATCCCACCCCCAAGCCTCAACACTATTGGAGGAAGCAGGGGAGCTCTTCACATCTCATTGGAGGACTCCACACATCCCGCCCCGTGCGAGCTCAGCCACAGGCCCAACAAGTCGGCTCCCGCCCTCGCCGGTCATCGCATTGGAAGGCTACCCCTGGCTCTCTCGCTGCCCCAGGAAGGTAAGTAACCGATGTGGGGTAAAATGTCCGTAAGTGAGACAGGCCCCGCCCCCAACTATCTGATTGGATATCTCGGCGCCGGTAGCAGCCTCCATTGGCCAGGTCGTCCGTCTAGGAAGGAGTTGACTCCGCCCCGCGCTAGGAGGCTGAACCTTAGCAGTCCTTTTGTGGAATGTTTACACTAGAGACTGAAGTGCAGAGAGTTCCAGGGCCCGAAACAGGAGGGGGCGCGGAGCTCAGCGGCCGGGATCCCATGCCCTGGGACTTGAAAGGGAGAGGCAGAGCACTACCACCGTGGAGGACCCCCTTACCAAAAAAAAAAAAAAAAAAAAAAAAGAGAGAAAGAAAGAACCTCATCCTATCGAATTCTTTCTTTACAATTTACATTTCCGCACGCTGCCTCCTTGTAAACACAAATATCCGGAGCAACCGGATCCGTACAGCTTTCAGTACGTACAGAATTAAGTGCTGGAGACCAAAGACGAAAAATCGCCCCAGTGGTTGCCAGCCCGCAGTTGGGGTGGCTGCACACTTCTAACACCGACAATCCCTAAACTTCAGTATGCAGTTCTAAGAGGGCGGGGATAATCAAAATGAAGGCAGGGCCCTAACAGCCACCGCCCTGGCAAGCCTCCGGAAGGCGGAGCGTGAGGTGTAAGGCATTTGCGATCTCCGGGGTAGATCTTGTAGGCACATTCGGACTCGAACTGAAGGAGACCAAACAGCCCACGACATAAATGAACCTTCACCCCACACTTCATAGAAAGAATAAAAATTCCAGAGTTAGTGACAAAAGATAAGAACGACCGTTCACCTTACTCCTTTGGCCAACGAGGATTAATGGAAGTTCCTAGGCCGTCTCTGTGTACATTATAATGCTTCAAACACAAAAGGTGCTTGCAACGTCTAACTTGCTTTTATTTATTTTACCAAAATCGGGCGGAGAACGGTCGCTGGACCTGCTTTGGGGGGCGCTCAAGGAGCGCCAGGAAAGGAGGGGGCGGGACTAGAGTTTTCCCGCTCTCTAGCAAAAAAGGCTACTCCCCCAAGAGAGCCGTGTCAGTCCCCAAGTGGCAGGCCCCTGGGAACCCATTACCAGGTCCTATCTTGTCCTCCCTCCGCAACCCAGTTGAGATGGCAAAGAAACCATCGCTGGCAACAGGTGGGCCTGACTCCAAGGATGGCTTCGAATCGCAAGGACAAGGCAGTAAACTAGGAACTCCATGAGTAACTAACAGATGAGATCCAAGCCCTGTAGCAGGTCGGAGCTCTAAAAATAAGTCACACCAACTGAAGCGACCCTCGGGCCAAGCCTCTAGGAGGTTAGGAAGAAGCGGCACTTTTACAGAACTTTCGAGGGTTACCTTTCACTCTAGGCCGTCCCCTGCTCCTTGGAACTGGGTGCCACACGACGCTCCCATCTGCATCTCAAGAACCACTTCGAATCTAAGGAGGATTGGGCCACCCCCGACTTCTTTGTCAACAGGAGATGAACTGCCCTGGATCTTGCCTAAAGGCATCCAGGCCAATCTTAGGTTGCTCAGAGTTTTACATAAAGCCAACTAAGGACAGGCTGCCAGTGTCCGCGGCGTTCTCAAGCTTAAGCTCAGAGCGATCTCCGGGAAATCAAGAGGCGCGGGAATAGCCAAGCCGCAGGGTCAGAACTTAGTATTTGGCCAGGAAGGCCAGATCCTACCCCTCTTTCTAGCCTCTGCAGACCCCTGGAGTCGGGGCCCTCCAAATCCACTCATGCTGTCAAACCAACTTCATCGCAAAGCTACCAGATCTCCAGCTTTAGAGAAATCATTGTGTGCCTTCTCCGCCCTCCTCACCCCCCCCCCGCCCCCCGCCCCCCGCCCCTTGCCAAGGACTCCAAACCCGGGACTTCCGGGCGGGAGGACAGTTCGAAGGAGCAAGGCGGGACTCACACATGTGCCGAGCGCGCACACAGGCTAGGGGAGGGGGCGGAGAACAGAGGGTGGACTTCCCCCCTCTCCTAGCTCACCCTGCCGGAGGGGGCGGGACTATCCGTCTCACCAATCAGGAGTGGGGGTGGGACCTTGCGCCTCACGTAAGCCGCAGGAATCCTCCCTCCGCCCTTCACGGAAAAAAATCCTAGCAACTTAAACTCCAGCCCGGCCTCCGATAGGCGGAGCTCAAGAGAATGTCATCCAGTCGAGAACCGAGAAGGCAAAAAGGGAGTCTCGCCCAGCCAGTGGAAGACAAGAGAAGGCGGGCCCTCTGGAGGAGCCCGAGGTGGGTGGAAGAGAGAGGGAAAGGCCCCGCCCCTCAGCTCCCCTCCAGGCGGGTTGCACAAGCGGCGGCTGGAGTAGATAGTAAACAGGCTAGGCCAAGGAGTGGAGGCAGGGGCAGCCCGGCACTCCGTGGGCTCGGGCCCCGGCACCTCCTCTCCCGGCTGCGCCCCGCCCGACCCCGGCGGTTAGCGCCGGCGCCCCGCCTTCCAGCCCGCGGCCGCCATCCCGGCTGACAGGCGCGCCCCCCGCGCCCCTCCCCGCCCGCTGATGCATTTCCTTTTCCCGATTCCGAGCGTGGAGACTGTTTTCCCAGTTTCCGACCTTCACTGCCCCTTTCAGGCCACCCCCTCGTGGGCGCGCTCACACGCCCGCGCCCCCGCCCCCGCACCATCCGCGGGCGAGCGGCACGGCCGGGGGAGGGGAAGGGAGCCGCCGCCGCCTTGGGGTGGGCGGGGAAGGAGGCAGCTCCATGTTTGCAAGGGGATCAGCTGGGGCCGCGGGTCGAAGCCGCCGCCGAGTTCCTGGAGGTTTTCCACACCCCCGGGTCGAGTTCCGCGCGGGCTCGCGGCCTGGTGGGTTCCGGCGCCGAATGCTGGCTCTACTGCCACGGCCCGGGAGTTCGGAGAACACAGACCGACACGCGAGGCTAGTGCCCAGGCGCCAGGGGCTCTTTCCGGTGGCCTCCTCCCCCGGCCGCCCCTCCCGCAAGTCCGGCGTTGCCCCCGCCCCCAGAGTCCATAACAACCGCGGCCCACGGCGCCCGCGCCTTTCCGAATCGCGCCCACCGCCCCCTCCTACAAGTTTGCGGACCGAAACAAAACCCTCCCCGCGGCTGCCGCCCTCGCCCAGCATGGTTAGCGGGGAAAGCCGCGGGCTCCGGCTCGCTCGCTAACTCCAGCTCTCGACCAACTCCCGGCGCCGCGGGCTCAGTGGGCCTGGCCCGCCGGGCTCAGGCCGCCGCCCCCTGCCGAGCCCGCGCGCCGCAGCCCGGGCTCAGTTCCCATCGGTGTACGGAATATCCCTATTTTCTTCCTTACAATATGTTTTTTTAAGGCATTCCAGGAGCGAGGTGGGGGGAAATCTCCCCCTGCCCGCCCCTTTACCCAGTCCGCCGCCGAAACCTACCGAAACCGACTGCTCGGTGAAATAAACTAGGCAGCACGGCCGGCGCACTGGCGACCCCAGGCCTGGCCGACCCCCTCCCCACGAATCCGGCCCAGCTTGGAAACACACACACTGGTGAGCGGGCGGCGCCAAGAGCTCTCCTTCCTGGCCTGCCCCGAGCCTCCCTCGGCCGCCGGACTCCGAACCTCCCCTAGCTCCGTCCCGGGGCCCGCGGCGCCCGCACCGTGGCGGACCGGCCAGAGCGACAGGCCAACGAGCTAGCCCCCCAAACGCCTGAGATTGGGGAGACCAAATTAAAAGCAGCTGTTTAACATACCTTCCGAGCCAGGCGAGGAGTCCTGAATGGGGGGGAACGCCCCCCACGGGCCATTGGCTCCCCAGCACTAGCGTCAGTCAGCCTGGGCACGCCTCCTCCCCTCGCTCCACCTCTTCCCCTTCATTGAACGCTCCCTCCCTCCAAAAACACATAAATAAATAAATTAAACTACCCGCGAGTGCGAAGCGCATCCGTGGCAGAGACCCCTATCTCTCCGGTACCGCCACTTCGAGTTTGAGACCCTAGGACTGGAAGGGGACCTGAGACTCAGAGATCCGCAGGGTGGACTAGGAGGAGGAGCTAGCGGAGCTACCCGGCCCCACTTCCTTCACACTCACACCCCATTTGGAGCTGGGTAGGGGGAGGTTGGTAGGGACACCCTAGCGACTGGCTGGAAGGTCCCCCGACTCCCCTGGCTGTGCAACCTAACCTTGTCCGGCCCATTCTGTTAGGCGGCTGCCTAAAAATGAATGGTGTAAGCAGGAAGTCCGGCGTTCAGGCAACAGGCGCTTCTCTGAGCACCTACCGTGGGCGAGGCAGACACATTCATACCGCATCTGCTTCTGAGTGCAATTACAGAGGCTGGATGAGATGCTCACTCTACACCCTTCAAGAGTAGACCTAGGCTACTAGGTTGATGCTATGGCAAGAACTAAGTAAGGCAAGGCAAGGCAGAAATGTATGTATAAATAGACATTTATAAGAACTCAGAGCGGAGAGATTCATCCAGTTGAGGAAAACTGGGACAGTCTTCATGGAGGAGATGGCACTCACGTAGGGTCTTAGAGCTTTCATCAGGCAGAAATGAAGGGGCAGGTAATTTTCAGCAAAGGGCAGAAAGGGCATTATTAAGGATCTTCAAGTGTGGCTGTGGTCGTGAAAATCATGGTTGGAAAGATGGAAGCAAACAGCAGAAGACTTTAATACCTGGTTAAAATTCTTAGACTTGCACAACACAATGTCCAAGCAGCACAGTCCCAGGACTGCAGGCCCAGAACTATGGTTTAAGATGGTCACCATCCCAGTAGCTAGACAGGGGCTGAGAATAGTTGAGTGAGAGGTGCCTGTAGGCAGTGAAGGCAGAGCACAAAGGCTGTCATTAATACTGGGTTTGGAGACCAGAGGTACATCTTCTGGTGGGATGCATAGGTGATGGAGCCAAAGGAAAATTGCTTTTCTCTCTCCCAGCCACCCAATGCAGAAAGCTCTGCCTACTTTCAGAAGCCCTCAAGTCAAAAGCTCTGACTCAGATCCTTCCCTGAATCATTTGCAGTGTTTGTCCTAACTTTCAATCAGAAGTTGAAAGCAGCTACCCTACATATCTGTGCTCAACAGAGCTGAGCCTGGGGTCAGAGCACACAGAGTGAGCAAGAAAGACCTGTTGACTGAGGCATCAAGGAAAGGAAGTTAGTGTGGCCGATGTGGGGTGTGCAGGATGTGAAGGGGTTAGAGTCCTGTGGGCAGAGTGGGGCCTGATGCCAGTTAGGTTGTCCAATAACTCAGGTGAGCTGTAACGAGGACTTGACCAGAGCAGTGGCAATAGGAAGCAAAAAGAATAAAAAAGGAGAGATGTATTTGAGAGAGATTCAAGGGGCCTGAGTGGCTAATTCAATATGGGTGATGGAGGGAGTTAGTGGCCTGGTGTGTGAAGAGGTGGGAGAGTTTGAGGCTAACGGTTGGGTAATCTGGGTTCTAGACTTCGCCTGGCCAGTGACTGGTGATATATCTTTAGGCAAGTACTTCTTCCCCTTTGGGGCTGTTTCCCTCCTGTGAAATGGGGATGGAAATTGAAGTAGAAAGGCCCAAAGGACTCTTCCTCCACTCAGGGTCCATAGGGAAGGGCGTTTTCTGCTGGGGAGGGAAGCTTGCCACTAAGGGGAGAGGACAGATGGGAAGAAATACTGATTTGGAAAGGGCAGTGGTCATCCCAGGTGAAGTGGGGACTAGAATTTGGGAGGTAACTTGGTTGATGAGATCACTGAAGGAAAGGGCGTGGAGGCTGGAAGGCCAGGACGTGAGGACTGTGTATTCAGTGGGAGGCCTAGCACCTGGCAGGGCCATGGAGGTTGAAGTTCATTCTCAGACTGGGGGTTCCCTAGGGTGAGAACCAAGTTTTCCTAATTCAGAACAGAGACCCCCTGATGCCTGGAGCCCCATCTCAGATTTCTATTCTATTTCCCAAGAGGTTCCACCCTAGATGAAGGCATAACAGTTACTGTGTGAATGCGTCTGTAGACACAGATGAGGCAGAGTGGTAGAGCCGAAATAACATTAGTCTGGAAGTTGAGTCACGTGGTTCTCACTTAGTCTCTTATTATCTGTGGGTTAGCCCCCTGTCCTGCACAAGAGTGTAACAGCAATCCTTGCGTGGTTATGAAGATCCAGTGTGGTGATAAAATGTGCTTTAATACACCTAGTAAAGTTTTGAGCTGCTGTGGAGGCCAAAGGCCCAAGTATTTGTCTGTAAGCTGAAACAGCAAGTGGTATTCTGTGGATGAAGCTACTTATGAACATTTGCCACCACAGTAGTTACTCCCACTCAGAGAAACAGATGTTGCTGACACTCCCTGCCCTCCTTGGTACACCAGCCGGGTGGCAGTCCCCTCCTGAACAGATCTCTCTAGACAAAGCTCCATGAGGGTAGCCACTCTATCCGATTCACCTCTGAGCCTCCAGTGTCCACAGCAATCAGGCATAGGAGACCCCCTTAGAAGGAGTACAGGGATTATTGTTTCTGACTCAGTACACTGATGCCTACATAGGAGAGCCAGTCCCAGACTCTTTGGGAAAGCGTGTATTTGATTTGGTGACATTGGCCCACCAGCTAAATTAAAGGTTACATCCACCCCCACCCCACCCCCACTCTATCAGGACAAAACAGTGAATGGATACAGATGAGGGCCTTCCTTGGAGAAGTCACATTGGGAAGCCAGGTTCTGATTCCCAGGAGGCCTCTTTTGTGTGAGTTAGGGATTATTATTGTAATTATATTTGACTAAACTGAGGCTCAGAGCAGTAGTAGAATGATTTGTCCAAGTTGAGTCTGTCTGGGCCCAAAGCCTGAGCTTTGTCCACTCCCCCATGTGCTGTCTCTATACACACTAGGGCCCATGATTCACATTGGAACCTTCTGGAGAAAAACAGCCTCCTTCTTGCTGTTCCACCCACCTTACCTCCCTAATTCCAAGAGCATTTTGTCCCCAGATAGTTCTAAATGATTTCTGGCCCTTTCCAAAAATGATTTCTGGCCCTCAGAGAAGGAAGATAGTTCTCCCAACCACATACATACGTGTGTCCTTAACTCACACCACTGCTCAAAACTGTCACACCCACTGACATCCTGTCTCACGGGCATCACGCGTGTGTGTGCGCAAGCGCGTGCACACACACACACCCTCATTCACAAAAAGGACTCATTTAGTTCTTTAGGGTGGTAGGTGGTGATTGAGACATTTAGGGCCTGCACTTCAGTGACTCTGCCAAAAAAAATGTCAGTGCCAGTGCCCTGCTGACAAGCTCTGCTAGCTATAGAAGACCACTGCCAGGGGCGCCTGGGTGGCGCAGTCGGTTAAGCGTCCGACTTCAGCCAGGTCACAATCTCGCGGTCCGTGAGTTCGAGCCCCGCGTCAGGCTCTGGGCTGATGGCTCAGAGCCTGGAGCCTGTTTCCGATTCTGTGTCTCCCTCTCTCTCTGCCCCTCCCCCGTTCATGCTCTGTCTCTGTCTGTCCCAAAAATAAATAAACGTTGAAAAAAAAATTTAAAAAAAAAGAAGACCACTGCCAGTTTGGGAATATCCAGATGAGGGGCATCTGAGACTTGCTCTCCACTCCCAACCCAAACTGCCATATAGGCTCAAGGGGAAAAAGCTCAAACTATAGGTCAGAATCTCAGTTTAGCCACTTTCTAGCTGGAAGTCTTTTACAAGTTATTTATCTTCTCAATTTCCTTATCTGCAAACTAAGAATAAGAACACCTACTTCAGTGGGTTGTGAGATTAAAAATAAAATATGCCTGGGGCACCTGGCTGAACATGAGAATCTTGATCTTGAGGTTGTGAGTTCAAGCCCCACATTGGGCAGAGAGATTACTTACTAAATAAATAAATAAATATTTAGTCAAGAATGCACAGACTTTTTTCCCCTCTATCTCCTCACTCCTCCCTCTTCTCTTGGCCATTCACATGCAAAGTTCCTGGTGCAGCAGTCTGAGGGAAGAGCTCAGGACTGGCCTAAAGGAGCCCACAATCCCATTGTGTGAAGAAACTATTTCCCTGGCAGTCAACTGGCTTAGGTTGAACATATTGCATATTCCTGATTTCTGCGTAGTTTGGAGGCTTGGAATTTTTTAGTGGGTTTTAAGATTGCTACTCACTGCCTTTCACTGAGCATTAATATACCTTTCTGGGTAATTTCCAGCCCAAATCTAGGAAGTAAGTACAACCTGACTTTACATTTTCTCCCTCTTAACTTTATTTTTTAAGTTTATTTATTTATTTTGAGGGGGGAGGGGCAGAGAGAGGGAGAGAGAAAATCCTAAGCAGGCTCTCTGTTCTGCCAGCACAGAGCCCAACGCGGGCCCTATGCGGGCCTCGACCTCATGAACCATGAGGTTGTGGCCTGAGCTGAAACCAAGAGTCAGAAGCTTAACTGCCTGAGCCACCCAGGCCCCCTGGCTTTCCATTTTCAAAATGTTTTCTTTTGTATGTCATTTGTTTGGTGATTTTATTTTATTTTTTAAAGTAGCAGTTTCTGGGGTGCCTGGGTGTCTCAGTCAGTTGAGCGTCTGACTTTGGCTCAGGTCATATCTCACAGTTGACGAGTTCGAGCCCCGCGTCGGGCTCTGTGCTGACAGCTCAGAGCCTGAAGCCTGCTTTTGATTCCGTGTCTGCCTCTCCCCCGCTCATGCTCTCTGTCTCAAAAATAAACATTAAAAAAAAAATTAAAGTAGCAGTTTCCTCCTTTGTTTGAATAGTCTTATTCAGAGCCCTAATATGTAAGAGACAAATGTGGTCCTTGCTTTGGTTGGAGACAGCCTGAAAACCAGTCTCTACTCTCACCTTCCATACACACCGCCTCTCCATCAGTACCTGGCCAGAGAACACCACCCATGAACCTACATTTCTGATTCCTGTACATTCATCCTAACCACTCCCTAACTGACCAGGCTATGAGTATACAGCCTGGCCATGTCCTCTGTTACTTCAGTCTATTAATCAGAATGTTTCACAAGCTTTTCATCCTCTCCTCAATGTTGGGGACTCCAAATATCTCTTCTCTCTTCTTGCTCGCCTCCTTCTCTGTTCTCACCCACTTCCTTGGCCGCTAACATTTTTTTTTTTTTTAATTTGAGAGAGCATGCACGAGTAGGGGAGAGGGGGAGGGAGAGAGAGAGGGAGGGAGTCTCAAGCAGGCTCCATGCTCACCACGGAGCCTGACACAGGGCTCAATGCAAGGCTTGATCCCATGACTCTGAGATCATGACCTGAGCCGAAATCAAGAGTTGAATGCTTGACTGACTGAGCCACCCAGGCGCCCCAAGGCCTCTAGCTTTTATCTCGACTAAGTCCCCAATTGGCATCTCCAGCCTAACATCTCTCCTGAACGTCAGTCAGACTCCATTAGTCCATTGGCTGATGACCAAAGAATAGGTATTCATTCAAGGTCAAGGAAGCAACAGACCCCTCAGGATGAAATGGCTGACCTAGGCTCAACTGAGCACCTGGTCAGTTTTGAAGCTTTAGACAAGTACATTAGCTTAGAGAAATAGCCATGTTCTGATGTGGGGCTAGGGGTGGAAGGAAGTGAGCCTGGAGTTGGGAGAGGCACTGTGCCTTCTTTGACTACCTTCTATGTGCCTCTCACTGTCTTGCTTTCCTACTTTCATCTCCATCTTAGCCCTAACAACCATCAGGAACATATTACCCTGACCTGTTGAAAAGGGATCACCGCTCCCAATCTCCATCCAACACTCCTGGCTGGGATTCTGGTGTAGCTGGCTAGCTATGTCCGCATTGGCCTTAGCCAGAAAAAACGTGGGTATTTAAGACTCCAGTATGCCAGCATAACTTAAGGAGAAGTTGAATTACTATGCTGTACACCTGACATTAATGTAACATGATGTGTCTGCTCTACTCAGATTTAAAAAAATCAAAAAATAAAAAGACTGCAGCATGCCAGATTTAGCTTAAAACATACAGATTTTTATAAGAGTGATGGTGGGGTGGAGGGAGAGTAAACACTTCAACAGATTTCTGAGTGCTATCCTTCTTTTTTGTGGAGAAGACCCAGTCTTCTCTGTGGTCAGTTAAGAGCAGCGCAGTCCGCAACACTGGATAGTCACAACTGTTGTGATGGTAACCATAGGGCAGATACTCCCCAAGAGAAAATCAGGTTCCCTCCCGGGCAGGAGCTAAAGCTCCTGCCCTTGGTAAGAGAATGGTGGTCTGTGGGGAGTGACCAAGGCCTGAGACAAATCTAAGACCACGGCTGACAACTCTGGGACCTTGGTCGGTTTATTCCTCGACTCTGACTCACCCTGTCAGCTCCACATGGAGCAGCACAGAAGCCTTTAAGGCCTAGGGCTTGGCCTGGGAATTACAGGGGAAACCTGACCTGCTTTCTAAGTTGGGGGCCAAGTGGGGAAGGATGTGAGAGAATACGGGGAAGTGGCAGCAGCTTGAAAGAAGAGACTTTTGAAAAGCGAAAACTAGGGATTGCAAGTGGGAGCTGACCCAACCGGAGAAGGGCCTGATGGTTTGTCTATAGGAATTCACACTGTCCATCAAAGAATAGCCCCTTAAGAGTTGGAGGGTCTGTAGTAGTATCATCTAATGAGGCTCCTTCTTTTACAAAAGGAAGCTAGGAGCTGGTTGGGGTTGAGTGGTGAGGCCTCAAAACTACTAAAGAGCTCAGTCACTCTAGGAAGGCTTTCTTCCTGGCGCACCTCCCCCAAGGTCTCTGATGTGTGTTTCCATATGCGTGTCTGCTTGTGCCTAGAGAACAGAGGCTTTAAGAGTGGGCATCTCGGGGCGCCTACGTGGTTCAGTCGGTTAAGTGACTCCAGTATGCCAGCATAACTGAGTCGGCCAACTTTGGCTCAGGTCATGATCTCACAGTTCAGGAGTTCAAGCCCTGTGTCAGGCTCTGTGCTGACAGCTCAGAGCCTGGAGCCTGCTTCAGATTCTGTCTCCCTCGCTCTCTGCCCCTCCCCCACTCATGCTCTATCTCTCAAAATGGAATAAACGTTTAAAAAAATTTAAGAAAAAAGATTGGGAATCTTATCTCCCTCAAACTACAATGCTGAATAGTCCAGTTGCCCAAGAATTGGTCCCACTCTGTCATTTACCTGCATGTGATGACATGGAAATGGACACTGGTAGGCCTCCTAAACTGAGGACCCTGGGACACCCTTCACCTCAGATGTCCCATCTTAGCTGACAGGGACAGGATGGGGGACCATCGCTAGAGGGAGTAAGTTAGGTGAAAAAAAACAGCACTCAAATGGGAAGAAGCGTGAGTTGGCCTGAAATGCTCTCTTTCCCCTGAACACTTGATCTTATGTTCTCAACTGTACAGTCCAGGATTTGACAGCAGTTCTCTTGCTTTGTTCACCAATTCTCCGGTGTGAGAGCCTTAACTTCCTCAACAGATCCAAGCTCCTTCTCGGTCTTCCCCTTCCCTTCCCTCTTGAAACACCTAGCACAGGTAGGCTCACATTGGGTAGTCACTCTCTTCACAATGGTAAAAGCTACAAGTAAACTACGGCAGTAGGGGAAAGCTATTGATCCCTTGCTTTCAGATTTAGGAAACACCAATTTGCTAACCTTCCTCAGAGTCAGGAACATGGACTAAGACAATGCTTCTGAAACCTGGCTCATCCTATCTTTCAATCACCTACGAGGCAGGACCCAGGAATCTGCATTTTTATGGAGTTCTTGCCAGTCATGACCTCACCAAGGCTCAGATGTGCGACTCATGTATAACTACTGAATTTGCAGAGCGGTCTGGTTACAGCCTCTTCAAACAAAAGACAGTTCAAGACTACCTCCTCCAGATCTCTTATCATTAATCCTGTTTCCTCCACATTTCCCTAAACCCCTCTGATTTCCCAGATTTCAAGTATCTCTGTTCACCTCTTATGTTTGCTTGCCGCCAACAGAACAAAGACTCATCCAGGGAAAGGACTGGCTTAGTCTTTTATTCTACACTTCAGCTCATGATTGAAGTGAGAAAGTCAAGAAATATGGCAGGTCAGGAGATGGATCCTTACAGGGACTTTAGTAGGAGTGAACAGCAGGTCCTTTTGAGTCAGATGACCAGGATTCTTGATTGGCTAATTAAATTTTCCTGTGCCTCAGTTTTATTTTGGTCAATACCTACCTCAAAAGGTTGTTTTGAGGGTGGTGAATAACATCTAGAAAGCGCTTTGAATAGTTTGTGGAATAGAATTAAGGACCCAGTAAATGTTGGCTGCTATGACTTTTATTAAGAACATCCCAATATTTGCACACTCTCCAGGCCAGAACTGTCCCAACTGGGCAGGCTGTCACTGGTCAACAAGGAGTAGCTACATGGCACAGGGAGTGGTGCTACATGGACAAAGCTCCTGGTTCCATTCTAAGAGAGATGGAAGATCTTCCCACAGAGACCAGTGTACCCCTATACATGGTGTTTCCTTGGGAGGATGATCCCTTTGGTACTCTGGAGACCTCAGGACCTGACACCAGGAGGTTCTACCTGGGAGCATCAGTCCCCAACTCTGTTACCCAACATGCATCATGGGGCCAGGATCAACTACCTGGAATTTAAGAATGGTTTATGCTCTGCAAGGAGAGCTAAAACAAAACAAAACAAAACAAAAACAAAAAAACAAAAAACCCTCTGGTTTCCTAGGTCAAAACACTATCTTGATCTTTGAAAGGGCAATTTGGTGAAGAGGCCAAAGTCTTTGTAAGCACACCAACCTGAGCTCCAGTTCCAGAGCAAATCACTGTAATCTTCCGGACCTTACCTTCCTCATCTATACAGAAATAGAAGGTAGTGAGAATAATAATCTCACTGGATTATTGCTAGGTTTGAATGAGGTGATGGGGGGGAAAGCACCGAGCATAAGAGATTGGCACCCAGCAAGCATTCAACTGGTGGTTCCCTTTGCCAGCCCAGAGCTAGGGCCATGGCCTATGGACAAGGTAGATGGCTCTGAGAACTGAGTCTCAGATTCCCAGGCCTCGGGTCCCTCCCTGCCTCCCCATCCCTCCCGGACCAGCTCTTGGACCCCCTCCTCACCTTCCCAGCCCCAGACTGCTACTAAATTGATGAAGCTAAAAGGGTTTGATCATGTCGGTATATTTATATGTAAATACAAAACTGTATCGCTATAAGATATTGAATATGAACATTTACAATTATTTTCTGAATCTGACTCAGTCCATTGACGTTAAATACAAAATGAAGAGATTGTAAAAATAAGAATATATACATTCAAAGAGCTTATTACAGTATAAAATTATTGAGGTCTGATCAGCTGCCAACCTCATCTGTGATGGGGGAAGGTTTAGGGGTTCCTGGGATTTTCTTGGGAATGTGGAGTGCCGGGGACTCTTGATTCCATCCCTGGCACATCAGGCTGGGGAGGCCGGGAGCAGACAGGGACAGGTTGGGTGAATAGGGGGCAAACAGTGATTGCAGGGAACTGCCTCACCCAGCCAGGGGTCAAGCTTTTTATTGACACAGAACCCACCCAGCTTGAGCTCCAAAGTGTGGCAGGCTGCTAGGCAGGAAGAGATGGGCATTTGAGTGGACAGGGCCAAGTTGCGTAAGGAAAGGAACTTTCTAGAAAAGAAAAAGCTCACTCCCAAGGAGGGATTCTCATAGTAGTTTCCTTTCTCCCACACCTAGTTTCCCTCTCTTTCCCTCTAAGACTTCGTACCAATTGCTCTTGGCTCTGACTGCTCAGTGAGTTCATTTCTACTCCCAGACCCCAAGCTCCAAGGGACAGTGAGAGGAAAGAGGGGTCTGGAATCACAGTGGAGGTCTATTCCTCAAATTGGCAAAGTAAACAAAGTAAAATCATCAGATAAGAGCAATTCATGCTGAGTTAAACCAGTGTCACCACAAACCAGAATTCTCGGCTGCAACAGGCAGTCTCCTGGAAAGAGATAAGTCATTATGTGAGAATGAAGGCCTGTGGCAGGAGCATGAAGAGTGGATGTGTGTGTTCTTTTCCACCACTCTGCGGTCTGACAGTAAGAGATATGATCCCCAACCCCAGCTAGTCCAGGATAAACAGTAGGGTCCAAGAAGCAAGCAGTCCTGAACTGCAACACGGAACCCCAGGAACGTCTACAAAGGAGTATCTCTGTGTATATGTATTTATAGAATACGACCATAGTATCACATACAATATATATTATATACACACGTACATATGGACCCATACATGTAAGTGCGCACACATACACACACACACAGAGAATGACAGAAAAGACTGGAATACACGCCCTAGGTATAAACGTGCTTGGCACTGGGGACGTTCTCTAAAGTATGTAACTTGGTCAAGCTCTCTGGGAAGGAGGGTGGATGCTCACACCAAACCTCCCCATCAAATCCTAGCAAAGGGAAGGAATGGCAAAGAGACCTCGAGAAGGAGAATGGCATTGGGAAAGGGGGGAGGGAGGTTCCTTCCCCACTTACCTCGGGGCCCCTGGCAAAAACCGATAGCCACAATTTGGTTTTAATAAGGCACAGTTCGATAGCAGGTGCTAGGAGTTAAGAACACATTGCTGCTGGCCCTTTCTAGTGGCAACTTCACCACATCTATCTAGCCAAAGGGAAAGACTGCCTTGCGTGCACGAGTGCGCCAGGAGACACAAGTAAAAGGTTGGTCCATTGCTTCAGCGTAACTGGTGGCAACCTACAGGCTCAGCGGTGTCCAGGGTAGTTTAAGGAAGGATGGCCAGCAGGTAGGAGGATCGTGGGACAGTTACTGACCCTCCATGGCCAGGAGGTTGTGACTGGAGGGCACCATGCCCTCCCTCTCTGCGAACTCCAGGATTGCCTTGTAGCAAAAATAGTACTGCTCAGGGGTCTGGATGCTGAAGGCCCTCTGGGTCCTCATGCGGGACACTGTCTGGAACACATTAAGGGTGCCAAGCTCCTCCAGCTGTGCCAGGCAGATGTCCAGTGAACAGAAGGTACCTGAAGGAAGGAAAAAAGTGGTCATACCTGGTCTAGCTCTCCTGCATCCCTCCCTGTACCAAATGACCCAGGCAGGTTGGATGAATGAATTCAAAGGCAGGGTGCCTCATGGCAGGAAGCCAGCTGGCCTTAGGCCTGAAAGGATTCGAGGAGAAGGTCACTTTGGACTGTTGGGAGTCCAGAGAAGTGAGAAGGCCTCTTGTCTCTCAGGACAGTATGGAGGTAACAGGAAGAGTAGGTGGAAAGGTGACAGATAGGAACTGCCTGCTTTAATCTTAGAATGACAGCATTCCCACACCTGGCCCCTAATTTTCAGAGACTCCACAACTTTTCCACAGAGACCTAACACAAACCTATTCTTCCTGACTTTCTCCCAAAGGGACCTCTGAACTAGAAAGGCCAGCAGTCCCTGCCATGCACATCCCCTTAAGGCAAAAGCTGCTAACTAGCTCCAGAATGGAGAGCACAGCACAGGGTGGGGATGTCCTTAGGGAGGGGGATGGGAAAGAAGCAACAGCCCAGCTGCACTCCCTGGGACACCCAGGTGACAGTGATGGGGTCAGAAGACCATCATGCTGACGGGAGGTATAAAGCATCAAACCCTAGGGGCCTGGCCTGTCAAGTGTATTCTGGCCAGTACAGCTGGCACCAGGGATACCAAACGTACATAAGGAGGAACTTTCATGGCGATTCACCACCACTGGATCAAATTCTTGCAAATTGGCAGTAAGAGCATTGTTATTACTCCCATCCTTACTGCCTCTGGAGCTGCTGCATCAGGTGCATTACCTGTCCTGCCAATGCCCGCACTGCAGTGGACCACAATGGGTGGCTCAGGGCACTGCCCTTTGGAACGTGCACCCATGCTGCTGACGGCCAGCCTCTGCTGGTTCCTGACCACTCTTAAGAAGTCAATGAGAGAAGCTGCTGAGGAAGGGACACCATAGTCTGGCCAGCTCAGGAACTGAAAGTGGGTCACCTGGCGTTTCTGCCGTTCCTTGAATGGGAAAAGAAGCAAAAGTTAATGAGGTCATTTCCGCTTGCCCTGACTACCTTTGGCTTTTCTATATTCTCAACACCCTGGTATCCCCACCACCAAGGTTCCTGCCTACCACCCTTAACTTCTTCCACAATCGCTTCTCTACAAACCCAAAAGAAAGGTTAAGTGTCTGGAGAGGACACAATTCTCTATATCGGAGGATCCAGATTTCTTACAATTTTTATTCCTAAGTAATGCCACTGCTGGGTTGAGACAATATGGCTCTATTGGCTCTGAGCTGAATATCCTGATCTTGTTCCCAGAAAAATGAAAGTAACTTATAAGCTGCCTGGAATCCTGCCTATTCCCTCTGGAGATTTTCTTTACAGTAAAGGTTCTCCTCCAGCTTAAAAAAAGTGAGAAAATAGAAACTGGGATTTACCTCCGTGTTGTGAATTTCTAACGTTGTTTTCTTATAATGGTTCATGTTCTCCACGCCTAGATTGGTCACCGTGAGGAAGCCGAATCGGATCCGAGAGTCTCTTTCTAAAGGCCAGTACTGGCCACACTTTCTCCTGCCGCCCTCCTCAAAGCTGAAGACAACACAGAGCAAGGTAAGCCTTCTGTCCTCCCTCTCCGCAGCAGTAAGCCCGCTGTCCCCATGATCTGCGGTACCCCTAGCAGCAATGTCATCTTTTGCATTGCTTCTAACCGGTATCTTGGCTTCTGGGCAGGAAAGGAAGAACACCTTCGTTCTAAACACATATAATGATAGCTAATTTTCTGCATGTACTCACTTAGCAGACATTTATTGAGTGCCTGCTACACCATTTGGCCCCTTTTCTGATACTTCTTGGTACTCTTCACACATCTGGGATAAATACTGGGTGAACAAAAAAAGACAGTAGAGGAAATGTGGTGGGCCACACTGAACTCTCTGTCCTGTGTCTCAGCCACTGTTCATTCCCTTCCCCATTACGGGCCCTGGGCTGAGAGGAGTGGGAAAGGCACAGCTCCTGGGAGCCAGCATGAGGTTTGGGTAAAGGTCTAAAATCCACGTCACTGCCCTTTAGTGGCTCCAAAGTGCTCCATGGTGGTCCTTCTTCCACCACCATCTCTCCAGATCAAAGGCGGTTGTGACAGTGCCACGAGAAAGGGAACTGAGCAAACATTTTCATTAACTTTCTTCTCCTCATCTGAAATAGGTTATCGTTATCATAATGACAATGATGATACTAATGAATTTGTATCCTAAGGTTGTGGCAGATATGCAGACCAAAATTTCAAAAGGGTTCTTTGCATCAAGAGCTTCCCTGCCTGACCTATTATGTTTCATCTCTCTTTTTGCAATTCTCTTATAGGCAGAAATACAAATGAGCAGAAAAACGATCAAAAGTAGAAAGGAAGGGGAGAGCAGAGGGGAACTGGTAATTCAGAAGCCAGGAAGACAGCTGCCCTTTGGAAGTAGGGAGCAGATTAAAAGTGAATTACCCCACATTTCCCAGGACCTTGGAATAGCCTATAACTGGCACAGGGTCACCAGAGCCATTGATTAAAGTTTTTTCAAGTTAGATCTATCAATCTCTACCATTCCCTGGCTATGTTAATTCTGGGTCCACTAAGAAAAAGCTAAAACATCTCAAACTCTTTGCCATGGCTTTTCTAATCCTCATTGCTCTAAAAGTTGAATCCCCTCTGGAATCCTCCATGCTTACAAACAGGGTGGGGGCAGAGTGCAGTTGGAAGAAAGAGGGCTCACCGGGTGGTCATGACAATCACCAGGACTTTTTGCTCCCATACCATGAGCCAGAAGTCACGATAGGTATTCTCCAAAGGGCCTGGAGTAAAAGAAGAAGACAAGGAACGTAACTCTGGGAAGCCCTTCTTTCCTTCTCAGGCATTTCCGGTTTTCTCCCAACTAGTAACTCCCAAGTACAGACACCAGCTCCCTGCCCTTCTCACTACATCCCTGCTTTTCAGGGTGGTCCTTGAACCACTGGCACCAGCACTATATGCGAGAGTGTTAGAAATGTGCAATCTGGGGCTCTTGGGTCAGTTAAGCATCCAATTCTTGGTTTCCACTCAGATCATGATCTCGTGGTTTCAAGAGTCTGAACCCCACATTGGACTCTGCATAGGCAGCATGGAGCCTGCTAGGGATTCTCTCTCTTTCTCTCTCTCTCTCTCTTTGCCCTTTCTCCACTCACACTGTCTCTGTCTCTATCAAATAAAACTAAAAAAAAAGAAAAGAAAAAAGAAAGAAATGTGCAGTCTGCATTTTAACAAGATCCCAGTTGAAGCCGTAGGTAGGTTATAGTTTGAGAAATACTGTTACACACCCTCTCAAGAGCCTTACCATCAGGGCTTCAGCTGGCACATCCAGACAGATGGTATCTACTATGTACACACTTCTAGCTGCTTTCATCTCCCCTAAGCTTATAAACATCAGTAGCTTACTGAATCACTCCCCTTCCATATCCCATCATGGGTCTCCTCAGACCCAACATGCTTGCAATCCAATCTCTTCCTTCAAAATGAGCTTTCTCTCTCTACTTTCCCATGTCTGTTAACAGTACTGGCATTTGTAAATCACTCAGTTTTAAAAAGTCAACTCTGACTTATCCATTTCCTTTATCTCCCAGAGCAGCCACCAAGTCCTAGAGATTTTCTGCCTTTGAATTGGTTTTGGTTTTTATCCTTCTGTCCCCATCTTGCTCTCCCGGCCCAATTTCACTGCCACACGGACCACATCATCTTTTGCCAAAGTTACTATATCATTCTGGTTTACCTTTCTTTTTTTTTAAAAAAAAAATTGTTTTTTTCAACGTTTATTTATTTTTGGGACAGAGAGAGACAGAGCATGAACGGGGGAGGGGCAGAGAGAGAGGGAGACACAGAATGGGAAACAGGCTCCAGGCTCCGAGCCATCAGCCCAGAGCCTGACGCGGGGCTCGAACTCACGGACCGCGAGATCGTGACCTGGCTGAAGTCGGACGCTTAACCAACTGCGCCACCCAGGCGCCCCTGGTTTACCTTTCTGAATAGGACTCTTTCTCTCTCAGTCTATTCTGGATGCCCCTGCCAGTTGAATCTTTCTAAAAACTTCCTTCATCACAATATAGATAGCTCTTGATGGCACAGCTGGATCAAAACGGCTTAACCATTTAATTCACATGGTCTTACATTAGTCATTTTACTTTGTGAGAATTAAACATGTCTCGGCAAACATGGTACTGAGGGTAAGAGTCACGTTGTCAGGTTCCCTTTTTATTTTTATTTATTTATTATTTTTTTTCAGGTTCCCTTTTTAGAGTTAGAACTTCACAGGGCTGAGCGCTCAGGGGAAACCTGGAAGATACCTGTGGGCCACCAGCTCCCTTTTAATCATGGAGCTAATCACTTGGGGTAATTCAATGTGTGATCCAACATCACCTAACCTCTTTGGGCTTCACTTTCCCGTGCTTTTTCCTCCTCTGCTTACAGGGAAGAAGGGCAATATTAAGGGCTAATTTTGTCCTGGAAGTGTGCTGGTTTCACTGCCACTTTTGCTCACGCCTTTTAGCAGCATTAATGTTTCATGATACTAGAATTCCCTCTTGGCAGAAGTGGACACTGCCAAAAGCATATAAAGTCTTGGAAACAAGCTAAATGTCTACCAAGAGAGGATTAGTTAAATTATGGCCTATCCCCAATTTAAGCAGTCCATAAAGGTGATTTTGTAAGACCTGTTACTTTTGCTATGAAAAGGTATTCACAAGATACCATCAGATGAAAAAAGAGGTAATATATAGCAAGAGCCCATTTTGTTAGCTATTTTGTATGTCTGTATCTATCTGATCACACAGAAAACAGTTTGGAAGGAGGTGTGGCAAAATGTTAACATTATCTCTGAGTCTTAGCGTTATGATTGAATTTCATCCCATCTTCTAAATTTTCTACAATGCACTTCCATTACCATCGGATGCATGTGAAGCAGATACTAAGAACTCCCTTTCCCCATCTCTGACTCCTGGCCTTGTCCACATCCCACTATTCTGCACCAAGCAGCACTCATATCCTTTATCTTCCACATTTACATCACTGGCAAAAATGGTGTTGCCAATCAGCGCACCTACAACCCAGATACTACTCAGACTCACGCTTGGCAAAGAAGGGTCAGAATTTCCTCCAAGGCATCAGAGAAATTTAGAAGGGAAAACTGCACTTCCCAGATCAGTGGTTTATGCTGACATGGGTGAAACAATCCTCTGACTTGGCTTGCAAGGACTTTTGAATCAAACAGACATACGTTCAAATCCGGGCTCTCCCACTTACTACATGTGTGATCCAACATCACCTAACCTCTTTGGGCTTCAGTTTGTTCTTGGGTTAATAAACATTCCTTGCAGAGTCTCTGTAATAATTGGATGAAGATTATATACCTAATATATAATAGATACTCTCAAGAGATGACAGACATTATTTGTAGAAATATTATTATTAATGATAATCAGAGGTGCATCTGGATGGCTCAGTTGGTTAAACATCTGATTTTGGCTCAGGTCATGATCTCACGATTCCTGAGTTCGAGCCCCTCATCAGGCTCTCTGCTGTCAGCACAGAGCCTGCTTCAGATCCTCTGTTTCCATCTCTCTCTGCCCCTACCCAACTCACGTGCACTCCCTCTCTCTCTCAAAAATAAATATATTAAAATAAAATAAAATAAAATTTTATAATCAGAATACTCAATATAGCCAAGAAAGTTAGCCAGGCAAATCAAATCAGCCTTCTCCACATCACAAGACCCCATTTTCCAGTCCTAAGAGAGTGCTGATTCTGTCCAAAGGTGATCTCTGCTTGACTCAAAAAATCTCTCTCATACTCTTGGAGGAGTTTCTTCTGGACAAGTCCTTCAAAGCTGCCCTAAAGGATCCAATCCCTGCATAAATTACAACTCTAAGCAGTGGCTTTGCCTCACAAATCCGAGAAGGAAGCATTCTGAGGCACCCTAGAGCCAATCCTCACCCTCCATAAGTCCAACCATGCCAAGGCCATCTTCCTCAACAAAGCCCCCACTTTCAGGCAGATCACATCATATCCTGTATACCAAAAATCTTTCCTGATAATTCTCATTTCTTCTTAGGGTCTTGAAAGGACTCCTTTTGGAGCGAGTGGTCCCTTCTAGGGGGAAAATATAAACCTGTGACCATCAGACCAATTAACAATGTACCAAGAATCCATTTTTTTCTCCCTCAACTTTTACTTTGAAAAATTTGAAACTGATGAAAAGTTGGAAGAATACTACAATGTACTCATATATTCTTTAGCTAGAAAGCTATCATTTTTAGCTATCATTATAAGACATTTGTTTGTATATACATACACAAGAATATTTTTTAACAGAACTATTTAAAAGTTAGTTCCAGACATTATGACATTTTATTCCTAAATATTTAGGCACATATTTAGAATAACAAAGACATTCTCCTATACCATTACAATAACAATACCATTAATCACACTGAAAGCAATTAAACACTGATACAATAATATTATCTAATACACAGTCTCCAATTGTCTCAAGTTTGTCCTTAATAGCTTTTTTCTCTAAACTGAGGTTCCAATCATGGGAATGTGCTTTTGGTTATCCTATCTCTTTGGTCTCCTTTAACCTAGAGCAGTTTCCTGCCTTTATTTTTCATGGCATTAACTTTGCAGGGTCTAAGCCAGTTTTCTTCTAGTATGTCCCACCATCTGGATTTGTCTGGTTTATTTTTCATGATCAGGTTTAGACTTAAAAACTGGCCACAAACAATACAAGTTATGTTGTACAGTTCTCACTGTATCACAACAGAGGCATAATATCTATTACTGGTGATATTAAGTATGATCACTTGGTTAAAGAGGTAATTGCCAGATCTCTTGCTGGCCATGGTCAGCGATGGTCAAAGGGCCTAAAGCCCACAGGGTGTCTGTTACGTGCTCCTGTGTTATGATCTCTTCCCACCCTCTTTGAAGGCAACTTGGTATTCTCCTTGAGATGGCAGAGGCCAGGTCAGGAGTAGTACTGGGGCCCAAAGGAGCATTTATAGAAACTCTATCTGAAATCTTCTTAGAGTCCAGTACTTCGTAGTCAACTAGTATAGACTATCCATGTCAGAAGACTGCTGGGTGCTCTCTGATGGCACAGGGACCAGCAAAAGTCTCTTAGGACAGCAACACCCTTTCACAGATTGGACTGAATCTCTGAGAAGTCCCACTGCTGTTTCTGGCCTCTTGGACACAAAGAGCATCTCACTGGCCACTGAGTTCTGGTGTCTCATTCCCCTGGGTTGGTAATACACAATCCAAAAACTTGTGGCAGTGTTATATTCAAATCTCCAGTTTATCTCTGCAGCGAGTTTCCAAGCATATCTGGTACAGAAACTCTACCTCTCCTCTGCCTTCCTGAATAACCCTCAGTCTTTATGAAAGGCCGGGAGCTAGTGGCCACATCACCTCAAATGATCATTTCCTTTAAAAACCATGCAATCATCTGGTGCAAGAAATCACAGATAGATGACAAAAAACCAACTTTGAGGGGCAGACTAACTTACCTTGTGTACCAATGTAAGCATTCTTCTGCTTGTAGCCATCCATGAAACTGGCATTGATGTAATCTGTCTAATGATAAAAAGGAAATATCATTGCAGTTGTGTGGAATATACCATTTGGATGGGAAAATTATATACTAGGTAAATAAAACCCAACGTGTAGATATTCTCTTCTTGTCAGGCAGAAAGTGAGGAAAGCGTCAGTTCAAAACTTAACTTCTACAGATGTTACTGGAACAAATGGATACCCACATGCAGGAGAAAATAAAAATCAAGCTGGCTTGTTCCTCACACTATACACAAAAACTAACTCAAAACAGATTACCTAATGTAAGAGCTAAAATTACAAAACTCTTAGAAGAAAACATAGGGTTAAATCTTTGTGACCTTGGGTTAGGCAAAACCTTCTTAGCCATGACACCAAAAATACAAGCAACAAAAGAAAACCAGATATACTGAACTACATTAAAATGGAAAACTTTTGTGCTTCAAAGGACACCATCAAGAAAGTAAAAAAGGGGCACCTGGGTGACTCAGTTGGTTGAGTATCTGATTCTTGGTTTCAAGCTTAGGTCATGATCTAGCAGCTTAGCTTACAGGTTCGAGACCCTCGTCGGGCTCTGCACCGACAGTGGGAAGCCTGCTTGGGATTCTCTCTCTCCTCTTTCTCTGCCCTTCCCCTGCTCATGCTCTCTCTCCCTCTCTCTCTCTCTCTCTCTCTCAAGATAAATAAATAAACTTAAGAAAAAAGAGTAAAAAAACCCCACACAATGCACATATTTGATAAGGGACTTGTATATAGAATATATAGAGAGCCTTCACAATTCAATATTAAAAAGACAACCCAATTTTATTTTTATTTTTTTAAATGTTTATTTATTTATGAGAGAGAGAGAGAGACAGAGCACCAGTGGGGGAGGGTCAGAGAGAGAGGGAGACACAGAATCCAAAGCAGGCTCCAGACTCTGAGCTGTCAGCAATGCCCCAATGCAGGGCTCAAACTCATGAACTGTGAGATCATGACCTGAGCTGAAGTCGGACGCTCAAGCAACTGAGCCACCAGGTGCCCATGACAACCCAATTTGAAAATGGGCAAAGGATCAGAATAGCCATTTCTCTAAAGATACACAAATGGCAATAAGCACAAGAAAAGATGCTCAACATTATGAGCCATCAGGGAAATGCAAATCAAAACCACAATAAGTGGGGCGCCTGGGTGGCTGAGTCAGTTAAGCATCCGACTCTTGATCTCAGCTCAGGTCTTGATCTCAGGATCATGAGTTCAAGCCCCACATGGGGCTCCACACTGGGCATGGAACCTACTTAAAAACAAAAAAACAAAACACAATGAGATACCACTTCATACCCAATAGGATGCCTACAGGTACAAGTGGATAATAACAAATATAGGCAAGGATGGTGCAAAAACTGGAACCCTCATATGCCCCTACTGGGAATGTAAAATGGTGCAGTCATGTTGGAAAACAGTCCAGCGGTTCTTCCAAAGCTTAAACACAGAGTTACCAAATGACCCAGCAATTCCACTCCTGAGGGAAATGAAAACATATGTCCACAGAAAAACTTACACAAATATTCATAACAGCATTATTCATAATAGCCAAAAAATGGTATTCACCTGCTGAATGTATAAATAAAAGTGGCATATCCATACGACGGAGTATTATTTAGCAATAAATGGAGTGAAGTACTGCTACATGCTACAACACAGATGAACCTTGAAAACATGCTGAGTTAAGAAGCCAGACACAAAAGGCCACATATTGTAAGATTCCATTGATATGAAATGTCCAAAACAAGCAAATCTCTAGAGACAGAAAGTAGACAAATTGTGGGGGAAATGGGGTGTGACTGCCAAGGGTGTGGAGTTTCTTTTTCAGGTGATAAAAATGTTCTAAGGTTGATTGCAGTGGTTGCCCAACTCTGTGAATGTAAGAAAAACCACTGAATTATACACTTTAAATGGGTAAATTGTATGGTATGTGAATTACATCTCAACAAAGATGTTAACTACCGAAAAAGGAGTCCATTAAGATTTGTAGCACTGGTTCAAAACCAAAAGGGAGGCAAGCCAAGCAACCTGAGTAGGATCATCCTGTCCATGCTGCCACACACAAAAGGCAAAGCGTGAATGGAGAAGGAAGAAAGCTATACCTCATATCCAGGACCATCAACAGCATGGGCCAAACACCCAGACTCCTTTACTACCTGAATTAACACAAAGCAATAGCCAGACAAATTCAGAGGCGTCTCAATGAACAGCTCTTGACTCAATTCTCTTCTGGGGGCCTTCTCTAATCTCCCAGTGTTGTCAGTCTTATTTACTTCCACATCATTAGCTATCAGGGAAATTAAATAGGATTTAGTCTTTATTATTTTTATTATACCTTCTCACAAGATCTCTGCCAATGTCCTTTAATCCAAGCTGATAAAAGAGAAACACGGATGAAGCTACAGTGTCAAGTTTTGGTATAACTAGTTGAGGGGATCTACCAGTTACGATGAATAGCAGAGGGTGTGAAGGGATATAGGAGGACAAAAGGAAAAAAGTCCAATGTTAACCTAGAGAAAGCACATACTCCACTCTACTCTGGAGAGGTCGGAGTGACTCCCCAATCCATCACTTCTTCTCCACTGGGTTCTACCACTTGGAAACCAGTCTGAATTGTCAGTATCCACAGCCACCTTGAGAAGACATCTCCATCTCATGGTCGTTACTTGAGTATGTGTCTGTTAGGCAGCCAGTCTACCTCGTCCTCCCACAAATTATTTAGTCAAGAGTTTCCCGCTTTCTCCTTTCACAGCAGTTGATTTTGACCTCATACTACTAGTGTGTTCTACTCTGACTGAGACATCTTCACTGAGCTAAGGGACCATTCGCAGCAGACCCAGCAAGCTAAAAGCCTCACTCACTCCCAACCAGACTTGCTCAATCCAGGGCCCACCACAGTCAGTCAAAGCTATCCTCTGCTCAGCCTGGCACATTCAAGTGGTACACCCTGCAGGACCCAAGTGAGAAGGCACAGAAAGTACAAAGGATTTACCTGGTACATGCCAATCAACACTATTCTATAAGTAATATATGGTATATAGTATTATATATTATATATATATCACATATATATATACACACACTATATATATGTATGATATATATATATACACACACACACACACACACTTACACACACACACACACACACACACACATACGGCTGTTACTTTTGGAACTTCATGCTTTGAAAAGAAATATCACCTCTTTAAAGGAAACTTACTATTTCTTTATAACCAAGGAAACCAGCTTTCAGTAAGTATCCTTGTCTCTGAGAGTACTAGGAATTAATATCAGTAATTTCAGAAGAATCATCAGAAATTAAACCTGAAAATGACCTCAGAGATAAAGTAGAGATTTTGGGGCAAACTGAAATAGCAGAGAGAACCAAACTAAGTACACTTGTTATGGGCCATGTTCAATAGAAACTATGACTAATAGCTTTATAATTCTAGAAGCAAATCTGGTGAACAATTCACTCATAAACCTGAATCCTGAATCCTCCATTTACTGTGGAAATAAAGCTGTTGCCAATGTTTGCAGTAATTAAAGGAGCATAACTCAAGTGATGATCTTCAGATTAATTGCAGGATGACTAGAATAGTCTGCTGGTATACTGGGATTCACTCATTCATTCACAAATAATTTGCTGAAGGTCTGATATGTACTGTTCTAGGTACTGAAGATGGAGCAGTCAAGAAGACAGGTAAATGCAGATATCTGACTCCAGATCCTCAGCTCAACCATCATACTCTTACTCCTTTAGAGCATATATTATCATGATCTCAATAATAGTGATGAACTTGCTCTAAGTCAGCCAGGCTCTGAGCTAATGTTCCTGCAAGAAAACCCTTTGTAAGGGTCCTGGACAGGGTATGAATTCAGTTTATGTGCTTGAAACAGTAGGGTCAAAAGAGATAAAAACCATGATGATAGGGTCTCAACCCACATATCATATATGCCCAAATACAAGGCAATGATTTTACCAAAAATTATCCCCCAGAAAAAAGAGAGGGGATATAATAAGACCCTATAATGTATGTCATGTTAAAGGGGCACTATCTGAATTCCTTTGCTTTGAACAACAAGCTCAATCAACGCTGGGTTTTTTTAAGTAATGTCTACGCTCAATGTGGGGCTCAAACTTATAACCCTGAGATCAAGAGTCGCATGCTCTACCAACTGAGCCAGCCAGGCACCCCTCAATGGTGTTTTTTTTTTTTATATATACATATGGAGGGCACTAGACAGAATTGGTATATCAGAAGAAAAAAGAAGAAATGTAACACATATTTAGTCATTGACCTCAAAATTCTAAGTGTTGGATGTTGCTGTTAATAATTATATTAAAAAAGACTTTTAAGGGGCACCTAGGTGGCTCAGTCGGTTGAGCGTCCCACTTTGGCTCAGGTCATGATCTCACGGCTTGTGGGTTTGAGCCCCACGTCGAGCTTTGTGCTGACGGCTCAGAGCCTGAAGCTGCTTTGGATTCTGTGTTTCCCCTCTGCCTGCCCCTCCCCTGCTCACATTCTTATCTCTCTCAAAAATAAATAATAAAACATTAAAAAAAAAAAAAAAAAGACTTTTAAGGGGCATGTCAGCACAGAGCCCATTTCAGATCTTCTGTCTCCCCTCTCTCTCTGCCCTTCCCTTGCTAGCATGCTCTCTCTCTCAAAAATAAACATTAAGGGGTGTCTGGGTAGCTCAGTCATTTAAGCATCCAACTTCAGCTCAGGTCATGATCTCACGTTTGTGGGTTTGAGCCCCGCACTGGGCTCTGGGCTGACAGCTCACAGCCTGGAGCCTACTTCAGATTCTGTGTCTCCTTCTCTCCCTGTCCCTCCCCTGCTCATGCTCTGTCTCTCAAAAACAAATTTAAAAAATAATAAAGATTTAAAAAAGGAGGACTTTAAAAAAGAATAAGTAAATGATTATACTACAGACAATGCATAAGATATAGGATAAATGAAAAAGAAAAACCTGTGTTAGTGTTATGCTAATAGGTTTTTCTGGCTTAGGATAAACTTTTCAGTGACAATACCATACACTTAAAAGGAAATAAAAATTCTATGTGCTCTGGAAAACTGTGTTCAATTGGCTCAGGAAGTAGCTCAAATGAGGACAAAGCACTGATGTTAAAGGTGCACTTGAAGAATTTCACTAAATATCTATATTAGTATATTATAAGTGTGATTTTTAAAATGAACAGATATGATCAAATTAATACATTAAATAATATAATTAATTGACCACTTCAACTCTATCCCTAGATATTTACGTATACACTAGTTGTCCAAAATTATTTTCATATCTTCTAGATGGAAAAATCACTTACAATTAGAGTTGCCTTGTATTGATACATCTATACACTCACTAACACAGTAGACAACAGAACTCTCATTTTACAACAAGTAAAAGGAGAAATCATTGAACATTTATCAAGCACCTACAATATACCAGACCTTGCCCTATCAGCATCTACATAAATTTTCCATTTAATTTCTGCTTAGTATTGTGAGATGGTTTGATAGGTAACAGATTAGTATATAGCAAAGTTAAAACTCACATCTGATCTCTCTGGCTTAGAGTCTATGTTCTTTCTGCTATGGTATCAGTAAGCCTCACTTTGGAAAGTTTCCCTCAGTGCTCCTGAAAGACAGCATTTATCTGACTACCTGAGTATAGCCACTTCGTTTTGTCAACTTCACTCTCGTTTGGTCCAGGCAGGGCACATCCCCATAGCGGTTCTTCTCTAGGTTTCCTGGAGACCTGCAGAAAATGAAACAGACAAACTAAAACAAAGACAGAGAAAAGGTGGAAGCAGTGTGTATGTGTGCATACGAAGTGTGGCAGTGCAAAGGTGGACGTCAGTCACTGTTGGCGGTGGAGACTTGGATCTGTTCATTGCCTAGCCTATCCATAGTCCATATCATTCAACCTTTTTAATGATATGTATGTATTCCTGTGGAAATAAAGATATTTCCATTCGAAAGAGAAAAGGAAAGGGAAATAGGGGTACAGCACCCCCAAAAAAATCCAGCTGCTAATAAACCTAAGTCCAGTTTAACATGGTAGGTTGACAACATATGTTTGACTCCACTCCATCTAGTAGCCTCACTAAAATGACAATAAAGGCACTAATCGGTACAAATCCCAAAAGTGACGGCAGAGACATCAGCAGACAAAGAGTGAAATCTATTTTGGCAGAGAGAAAACAGATGGAAAAATTTGGGCTGACTTCAGCCAAACAAATGCAGAAAAATAGGACCCACAGCAGTATCTACAGAGAGACACAATGGCTCACTCTCATAACTCCCACACCTTGGAAGGCAACGTGAGGCACAGGGCTAAAAACAGAGGAATAAATGAAAAGCTGAATTATAGAAAATGAGAATCCCCTGCCCTCATCTCCCTGTCCTCTCCCGTCTTACACTTATATCCTAGCTTGGACCCTACGGGCAAGAGAGTGGAGAATTCCTCTCTGGAGTAAGTGAATACCCCTAACATGAAAGAATTCTATCATCTGGAATACACCAACGACTAGCTAGCTGATTAGTTAAACTTGAAGATCACCCATGCAAACAGCATTTCCAAGCAGGGTTTAAGGACTCCACTCCTAAGTATAGAGTACTTACAGCCAAGAACCTCCATGTACTTACAGAAAGCTCCAACACAAAAAAAGAGACCAGTCAAACACATGGCAGGGAAAAAGCACAAAAGAGAATCATTAAGAGCAAATAAGTTCTAAAAGGCTATAATTAACACCCTCAGAGAGAAAAAGATTATGTATGAAATAAGAAAAGGATGCTACGAGAAAGGAACAGAGAAGAAAAGCTCTTAGAAAATAAAAATGGTATCCAAAATATAAAACTTTAATAGAAGAGATGAAAGAGAAAGTTGAAGAAATTTTCCAGAATAAAACAAAAATTCAAAGTGATAAAAAAGATGAGAAAATTTTAGTCAAATAAGACAATCATTCTAGGGCAGGAGTCAGCAAAGTATGGCCTGGCCAACCTGTTTTTGTAAATAGAAGTTTTACTGGAACACAACCAAGCCTGTCAGTTCAGTACTAGCAGAGATTATTATACTTGCAACAAAGATTATAAGGCCCAAAAGCCTAAAATGTTTACTATTTTGCCTTTCAAGAAAAAGTTTGTCAATCTCTGCTCTGGGAGATCCAACCAGGCTGATAGAAATATTCCAGAAGTAAAGAACTGATACAGTACAAGAAAAGAAAGAAAGAAAGAAAAAGAGCTAATATAAAAAAAAAAAAACAAATAGTCCTACGACTAAAGAACACAAGCCTTCAGGTGAAAGAACCTATCAAGCACCCAACAAAATGAATGAAAAAAAAGGGACCTACACCAAGCAAGGCATATCATTGTGAAATTTCTAAATGGAAAGATAGAGATTATCTAAAAATGTCCAAAAAGACTTGAGAAGGCTTAAGAATAAAATCAGATGATTTAGTAGCATTGCTACCAAATACAGAGGGATTGTTTTAAAAATTCTGTTAAACCTAACCAAAGATATAAAAGATCTGTATGCTGAAAACTATAGAAAGCTTATGAAGGAAATTGAAGATACAAAGAAATGGAAAAACATTCCGTGCTCATGGACTGGAAGAATATATATTGTTAAAACGCCAATACTACCCAAAGCTATCTACACATTCAACACAATCCCAATCAAAATTGCACCAGCATTCTTCTCGAAGCTAGAACAAGCAATCCTAAAATTTGTATGGAACCACAAAAGACCCCGAATAGCCAAAGTAATATTGAAGAAGAAAACCAAAGCGGGAGGCATCACAATCCCAGACTTTAGCCTCTACTACAAATCTGTAATCATCAAGACAGCATGGTATTGGCGCAAAAACAGACGCATAGACCAATGGAATAGAGACTCCAGAATTGGACCCAAAAAGTATGGCCAACTAATCTGACAAAGCAGGAAAGAATATCCAATGGAAAAGACAGTCTCTTTAACAAATGATGCTGGGATAACTGGACAGCAACATGCAGAAGAAGGAAACTAGACCACTTTCTCACACCATTCACAAAAATAAACTCAAAATGGATAAAGGACCTGAATGTGAGACAGGAAACCATCAAAATCCTAGAGGAGAAAGCAGGAAAAAAACCTCTCTGACCTCAGCCACACAATTTCTTACTTGACACATCTCCAAAGGCAAGGGAATTAAAAGCAAAAATGAACTATGGGGACCTCATGAAGATAAAAAGCTTCTGCACTGCAAAGGAAACAATCAACAAAACTAAAAGGCAACCAGCGGAATGGGAAAAGATATTTGCAAATGACATATCGGACAAAGGGCTAGTATCCAAAATCTATAAAGAACTCACCAAACTCCACACCCAAAAAACAAATAATCCAGTGAAGAAATGGGCAGAAAACATGAATAGACACTTCTCTAAAGACGACATCCAGATGGCCAACAGGCACATGAAAAGATGTTCAACGTCACTCCTCATCAGGGAAATACAAATCAAAACCACACTGAAATACCACCTCACGCCAGTCAGAGTGGCTAAAATGAACAAATCAGGAGACTATAGATGTTGGCGAGGATGTGGAGAAACAGGAACCCTCTTGCACTGTTGGTGGGAATGCAAATTGGTGCAGCCGCTCTGGAAAGCAGTGTGGAGGTTCCTCAGAAAATTAAAAATAGACCTACCCTATGACCCAGCAATAGCACTGCTAGGAATTTACCCAAGGGATACAGGAGTGCTGATGCATAGGGGCACATGTACCCCAATGTTTATAGCAGCACTTTCAACAATAGCCGAATTATGGAAAGAGCCTAAATGTCCATCAACTGATGAATGGATAAAGAAATTGTGGTTTATATACACAATGGAATACTACTTGGCAATGAGAAAGAATGAAATATGGCCTTTTGTAACAATGTGGATGGAACTGGAGAGTGTTATGCTAAGTGAAATAAGTCATACAGAGAAAGACACAGACCATATGTTTTCACTCTTCTGTGGATCCTGAGAAACTTAACAGAAGACCATGGGGGAGAGTAAGGAAAAAAGAAAAAAGGGTGGAAAGGGAGGGAGCCAAACCATAAGAGACTCTTAAAAACTGAGAATAAACTGAGGGTTGATGGGGAGTGGGAGGGAGGGGAAAGTGGGTGATGGGCATTGAGGAGGGCACCTGTTGGGATGAGCACTGGGTGTTATATGGAAACCAATTTGATAATAAACTTCATATTAATAAAAAAAAAATAGAAAAAAAAATTCTGTTATTATTTCCAACTGGAATTCGATGCTCTACCAAAATTTAAGTGAAGAAAGAAGATGGGGGACTGATTAACCAAGAACCAATAAAGGAAAGTGAGGAGAGAAATCAGGAAAAAGCTGAGGAGCAAGTCCAGACAACACCAACCTCAGTTGAGACTAGAGAAAAAAAAAAAAAAAAAAAAAAAACCTAAAAATTCTGCAAGTGAGGACTCCAGGGGAAAACAAACAATCAATTCATCATGTGATATATTTGACCACTTGGAAAATACTAAGAACAGTATAAAATAAATTTAATGAAGCATAGGGGAAAAAATAAAGCTACGAACATGGAAAACTAAAAACAAATTTAAAAATTAGGTAATTAACTCCAAAAGAAACAAAAAAATTGAATTAATAAAATTTAATATATTTGATTTCCTAGAAGCCCATTTAGTTCTGCAGTAGAAAAAATTTCATAGTCATAATAATGTGAACAGTAACTACTGATTTAATAAAAAATTGTGACATAATTATATTGGAAAAACAGTCAAAAGGGAATTGGAGAAAGAGTGTAAGAGCCAAAGCATACCAACCACAAAAATCAATAAAGAGCATTATAAGGACTTTATTTACAATCATAGAAGAAATACGAGAAGAAACAACTATAAGAGTTGAAAATGGACACCTAAGGGCGTGTGTGGCTCAGTCGGTTAAGCGTCCAACTCTTGATTTCAGCTCAGGTCATGATCTCAGGGTCCTGGGATCAGGCCCCCATTGGGCTCCATGCTTAGCTTACAGAATACTAGCTTAATATTCTCTCTCTCCCTCTCTCTCTGCCCCTACCCCCTCGTGCTCACTCTAAATAAAATTAAAAAAAAAAAAAAAAGAAAAGAAAATGGACACCTAGTAGAACTGAGGGTAAGGCTGGAGACAGCCATTAATTTCATCATTTCTTTTCTTTAAAAAATTTTTAATGTTTATTTTTGACAGAGACAGAGCGTGAGTGGGAGAGAGACAGAGAGAAGGAGACACAGAATCTGAAGCAGGCTCCAGGCTCCAGGCTCCAGGCTCAGCACAAAGCCTGACTCGGGGCTCGAACCCACCAACCGTGAGATCATAACCTGAGCCAAAGTCAGATGCTTAACCAACTGAGCCACCCAGGCACCCCTCATCATTCCTTTGGTACTATTTTATATTTGGTACTATTTACTATTTTCATTTTGTAAATGAATTATTATTTTTTTAATTATTTTTTTTTCAACGTTTATTTATTTATTTTGGGACAGAGAGAGACAGAGCTTGAATGGGGGAGGGGCAGAGAGAGAGGGAGACACAGAATCGGAAACAGGCTCCAGGCTCCGAGCCATCAGCCCAGAGCCTGACGCGGGGCTCGAACTCACGGACCGCGAGATTGTGACCTGGCTGAAGTCGGACGCTTAACCGACTGCGCCACCCAGGCGCCCCATCATTTTGTAAATGAATTATTGTAAATTCTTTCTTTTATATAACAGTTATATATAACAGCTATATATATATATATATATATATATATATATATATATATAAATAAATAAAATATATAAATATTTTTTATTTATATATTATTTATATATTAAATATTAATTAAATAAAAATATTTATTAAATATTAATTATTTATAATATTAATATATTATAATATATTAATATATTTAATATTTAATATAATAATATTAATATATATAATATAATATTAATATAAATATTAATAAATAAAAATTATTTATTAAATATTAATTAAATAAAAATATTAAATTATTTATATAAATAAAATATATAAAATATTTTATTTTATAAAAGTTATATATATATATATATAACTTTTATAAAACGAATTCCTTCTTTTATATAACAAAAAAAGGATGGAGCAAATATGGCAAAATATTAAAAATTGTCAGTATCAATTCTGGTGATAGGAAGATAGTTGTTTATCATGTTATACTCTGTACTTTTCCATATTTAAAAAAATTCCCTCTTCCCACACAAATAAGCCCAGCTGATATTTTACAAAGTTCCAAGGACAATTCAATGGAGGAAGGATTTTTCAGCAAATGGTGCTGGAGCAACTGGATAGCCACAGGCTTATACGCGCATGCACAAACACACATACACGCGCATACACACACATACACGCACACATACAAAAATCAACATCAACCTAAACCTTACACTTTATACAAAATTTAATTCAAAATGGATCACAGAGGGGCGCCTGGGTGGCGCAGTCGGTTGAGCGTCCGACTTCAGCCAGGTCACGATCTCGCCGTCCGGGACTTCGAGCCCCGCATCGGGCTCTGGGCTGATGGCTCGGAGCCTGGAGCCTGTTTCCGATTCTGTGTCTCCCTCTCTCTCTGCCCCTCCCCCATTCAAGCTCTGTCTCTCTCTGTCCCCAAAATAAATAAACGTTGAAAAAAAAATTAAAAAAAAACAAAATGGATCACAGAATTAAATAAATGCAAAACATAACACTATAAAACTTTTATGTAAAAAAAAGAGAAAATCTTTGGAATCTAAGGTTAGATGTTCTTAGATTTGACATCAAGAGTGTGATCCATAAAAGGAAAAACTGATTAAAGGACTTGACCAAAATAAAACCTTTTGCTTCACAAGGGACCCTGTTAAGAGGATGAAAAGACCAGCTACAGACTAGAAGAAAATATTCATAAGCCAGTATCCAACAAAGAACCTATCTCTAGAAAATGTTTTTAAAAATTCTCAAATCTCAACACTTTTTTAAAAAGTCCAAACAGAAAGTGGGTAAAAGGCACATTTTTACAAAGAAGATACACAGATGGTAAACAAGCAGATGAAAAGATGTTCAATATCATTAACTATTAGAGAAATGTAAATTATACCCACAATGGGATCTCATTACACACCTATCAGGACAACTAAGATAAAAAATAGTGGCAACATCAAATGCTGGGGAGGATGCAAAAAAAAAAATGGATCATTCATACATTGCTGGGGCATATGCAGAATGGTATGACCGCTCTGGAAAACATCTGGGTAGTTTCTCATAAAACTAAACATCCAATTACCAAGTGACCTAGCGTTCACACTCACGGATATTTATCCCAGAGAAATGCAAGCTTATGCTCACACAAAACCTAGACATAAACGTTCATAGTAGTTTTACATGTAATAGCCAGAAACTCTAAACAACCTAGGTGTCCTTTAACAGGTGAACGGTTAAACAAACCATTCATACCATGAAACACTACCTAGCAATAACAAGGAATGAACTATTGAGACATGTAATAACAACCTGGGTGAATCTCCAAGGAATTACACTGAGAGGAAAAAGCCGATCCTAAAAGGTTCCATATAGTAGGATTCCATTTATTTTTTTTTAATGTTTTTTTAACGTATTTTTTTTAAATGTCAATTCTTTTTTTTTAAATTTTTTTAACGTTTATTTATTTTTGAGACAGAGAGACAGAGCATGAACGGGGGAGGGTCAGAGAGAGAGGGAGACACAGAATCTGAAACAGGCTCCAGGCTCTGAGCCATTAGCACAGAGCCTGACGCGGGGCTTGAACTCACAAACCGCGAGATCATGACCTGAGCCAAAGTCGGATGCTTAACCGACTGAGCCACCCAGGCGCCCCTCCATTTATTTTTTTAATGTTTACTTATTTTTGAGAGAGAGAGACTAAGTGTGAATGGGGGAAGGGCAGAGAGGCAGAGAGAGAGAGAGAGAGACAGAGAGAGAGAGAGAGAGAGAGAGAAAGAGTCTGAAACAGGCTCCAGGCTCTAAGCTGTCAGCACGGACCCTGATGCAGGGCTTGAACTCACGAACTGTGAGATTATGACCTAACCTGAAGTCGGATGCTTAACCAACTTAGCCACCCAGGCGCCCCAGTATGATTCCATTTATATGATAACATTTTTGAAATGACAAAATCTTAGTAATGGAAACCACATGAGTTGTTGCAGGGGTTAGGGATGGGGAAGGGTGGGACCAAGGTATGTGGTGATGTATTCTTCTGTATCTTGACTGTAGTGATGGATACACAAACCAATGTGTGGGCTAAAGATTGCATAGAACTAAACACACACACACACACACACACACACACACACACACACACACTCACACACACACACACCCCCCACACACACACACTCTAAAACTGGGGAAATCTGAGTAGACTGGTGTATAACATCAATATCCTAGTTGTGATATTATACTATACTTTTAGAAGATATTATCATGGAAAAACTGTGGAAAGGGTGCATGTAATATCTGTTATTTTTACAACTTTATATGAATCTACAATTATAATAAAATGATAAATTTTTTTAATGTTTATTTATTTTTGAGAGAGAAGAGAGAGAGACCAAGTGAGGGAGGGGCAGAGAGAGAGGGAGACAGAATATGAAGCAGACTCCAGGTTCTTAGCGGTCAGCACAGAGCCAGATGCAGGGCTCAAACTCAGGGACCATGCGATCATGACCTGAGCCGAAGCCAGACACTCAACTGAGTGAGCCACCCAGGCGCCCCTAAAATTTTTTAAAGAACATCTTTTGAAAAAATGGTGTAGGGGAGAAGAAAAGAAAGAAAGAAAGTGTCTTGGTCTATGGCATTCTGGACAACGAGTACTCTGATATCTACTTCATAATCTAGAATTCCAAGGGAGACATAGTTTGTTTTGTATAAGCAGCTTTATTGGAACTTGGTAAAAGACATAGACCTGGAGCTAATGGGGATTCTGGGTTCTGGCTCATGAAATGGGGGGCTCATTCATTCAATAAAGAGTGAAGATTAGGAAGTCCTTCCGTAGGGCTGGGAAGTATTCTCTGATGATAACATGATGGCTGGTTTGGGTGATGCCAAGAGGACAATCTAAACTTCCTTTTTCTACTGGGTGGAGGAGGACCACAGTAGAAATGACATCTCAAGGACCTCACAGCAGAAGTACCCAGAATAAGGTTAGGAATCCCCAGGACAAGAATGCATGCTCTTGGAGCAGCCCAGTACTCCTCTCTGCCCAGTACTTCCTTGATTCAAAACTGTTACAAGGAGGGTTGGGGAGGTGTCTGGGTGGCTCAGTTGGTTAAGTGGCGACTACAGCTCAGGTCATCATCTCGTGGTTCGTGGGTTCGAGTCCCACATCGGGCTCTGTGCTGACAGCTCAGAGCCTGGAGCGTACTTCAGATTCTGTGTCTCTCCCTCTCTCTCTGTGCTTTCCCCACTCATGCTCTATCTCTCTCTGTCTCTCAACAAAAAATAAATGTTAAAAAAAAATTTTTTTTTTAAAAACTACAGGGAAAAACTAGTTGGGAGAAAGACTGGATGCATACATAGAGATTGTAAGTTGGTAAGAAACAAACAGCTGTGTGGGAGAAAAGAATACCCTGCGCTTGAAAATTGCTCTGCTTTCTTGTTTTTTTCTTACTTCCCTTTGCATTCTTGCTCTGTTTATTGACTGATTTCTCAATTGTTTCTTCTTTCTTACTCCTCTTATCAGTTTCCTAACTCATTCTTTTCCCTCTTTCCTTTTGCTAAAAGGCTCTCTCCCTGAATCTTCTTTACAGCACACTAAGCTGGACAGGAATTGTAAGGGGAAAGAGGTATTCACAGAATCATGGACTCCGAAAACATTTAAGCTACACAAGTAAGAAGACATCAGAGACTAAGATCACATATTACACAGAGGAAAACCAGGGTGCAGGGAAGGGAAATAACGTGCATAAATCACAGAGGGGACTTCTGGCTATGCTGGAACTTGAGCCTGGGACAGATTCCCTGGTTTTCAACAGAGCTTCACTTGGAGAGACAGAAATTTCTGCTGCAGCCAATGAAAAAAGTGTAACATAAATGAGAGCAGCAGTAAAGAGAAATGATCTATGCCCTATGGCCAACAATACTTACCGAGTAATTATGAACCAGTTATAAACTAGCCAGGTAGTTCTGCAGTAGAATTTGGATAGAAGGAAAATCCCACAAGGCTAAATGCCTAAGAGTTAATTCTTTTCTGTTACTGTGAATGATTTTAAATGTTCCAGTACCCTCTTCAGAAAGCAAAGTGGCTTTTTTTTTGGTTTGGTGTGTGTGTGTGTGTGTGTGTGTGTGTGTGTGTGTGTGTGTGTGTGTATGTGTGTGTTTAAAGAAAGTAATGTTATACTACAAATGCTCTAGGGAGAAACTGCCCAAATAGAGAGCCTACATTTTTGAGCCAACATTTTTGTTTTTTCCTAAAAACACTTGCATTTCAGAAAAATATTTTAAAATGTGTCCATTATTACATGGCTCCCCTGTCAGTACTGAAGATCTCCAGAAATTTCAAAATATAGGATACTGGCAACAAGCACCAAAGCAGGAGAGGCGTCTTTCTGGATAAGAAAATCATCATCTAAGTGAGCGTGATGCTTCGTAATGTGGAAGGGCCTCTGTTAAGGAAATGAGGTGTGGAAGGAGCTGTTGCCAACACACACCAGAAGCATGTTAGTAACCGATTGTTGTCCCAAACCTTTCCTACTTACATAGAACAGTGGAAGGTGCCAACAGGGTTCTCACGGCGGATGTCTTCATACTCCTCATATATCCCCCGCTTTTGTCTGGTGCTAACATAGTCCATCAGCTCTTGGATGGTCATGGCGTGGGGACCCGGAACATGTACCGAGTCCCAGTCTAAGGCAGGCGGGAGGGAGAACAGGATGATCTCATCGAAGGGATCTGGGTGGCCGTTCATCTGGGGTAGGAATTGGAAATTCCAAGTGGCAAGGTCAATTTTGACGTATCCACCCAGGTTTTCTGGAAGGCACTCCCTGGGCAGGTGCTGGGTGACCTCAGATGTCTTTAATATCTGAATCTGGAAGGCCAAAAAGAACCATGTGAGTACGTAGGGGGGGAAAAACATAGATAAATCGAAGATAAAGAATAAATGTGTTTATATTAGATTTGAAGAAGGGGATGAGATTTGCTTGAAATATGTGGTATACTTGTGAAAGAAGTAGACTGCATTTCATCTGCCTGGGATTGAAGTCTTTTCCCCAAATGTCTGACTTCCAGGAATGTATATCAAATTCATTCCTGGAATTAGGGGTCCTTTTATAAATCTTGAAAGGATGGTACTGTGAACAAAGCCTTTATACTATTAACAAGGCTTCCCAGTGCCATCTCATGCAGGTATTTGCCTTTTTGACTACTAAGAACGCACAGGTAGTGATTTTTTTGGTCAACCCCATACTAAGGTAACCAACTCTAAGCCTGGTGCTTTACTCACAGCTCAGTATGGATGTTCTCAAAGATAGCTTTCTATGAATATAACGCAAGACCAGCCACCCAGAGACAGGGTAGCCCAGGAAAACTGCACGAAAAGTAATCCGAAGTCTGCTCTCTGCTTAGACACAGCCTTACTGGACCAAATTAGCCTAGTTGGTTCTCCGTGAAATCTGCGTTGAATGGGAATGCTTGTCTCTCTTACTATTGCCTCTTCTTGGAATGTCCTCTTTTCCTCCTCAGCCTCTTCAAGGAGCAGCTTATAAAGCTCACCTCTTCTGTGACGCCCTCCCTGACTGCCAGAGACAATATTCTCCTCTGGGCTCCTTCCTGCAGAGCCACAGTTTTCTGCACTTCTGCCTCTGTGTTCCCTATCAGGACCATGAACTCCTCAAAGATAAGGAAAGTCTCACTCAGCTTTTAATTCCCAGGGCCCAGAGCCTAGACTGTAAAGGTGCTCATGTATTTTGAGTTTATACGCACATTTATACTTACATAAACAAGTGCAAGAACTTGCCTAAAGAGGACTCTCAAAGAGTTACCTTGGAAAAGATCTCTCCTATTGCCAGTCACTAGGTCTCCAAGTACTTCCACAGAGCCAAACGTCTTCAGTTTTCCCCTCCAACACAAGTCTCCTCAGCTATAAAGATCTGCATTGTTATCACTAATATAACCTCATAATTCTTTTTTTTTTAATTTTTTTTTTAACGTTTATTTATTTTTGAGACAGAGAGAGACAGAGCATGAATGGGGGAGGGTCAGAGAGAGAGAGACACAGAATCTGAAACAGGCTCCAGGCTCCAAGCTGTCAGCACAGAGCCCGATGTGGGGCTCAAACTCACGGACCGTGAGATCATGACCTGAGCCGAAGTCAGCCGCTTAACCGATTGAGCCACCCAGGCGCCCCTATAACCTCATAATTCTATATTACAAAAATCTCTAATAATATTTCACACTATATTATGACATAACTCTTATTATGTCAATGCCCTTTCTTTCAAGGGTGAGAAATGAATGAATGAATAAAACCATAATCTTTCAGTCCTGGAACATTCAGGGGATAATAGACTAAAGATAAATTTAGAAAACACTTTTGAAGTTAGGAAACAACAAGCTGTTTTCAGAGAAAATGCCAGGAATGGAAGTAGAGAGAGATAGTGAGAGATTCTCCTCTACCACCCTGGTGGTCAAAGGGACGGATTAGTATTTCCAGTTGAACAAATTCAAACACCAGTTCAACTAATGCAATTCCATTAGAGATTGTTAAATATGCATGTACAGCACTAGGCTAAATTTTGGAAGGGGGAGCTATCCTTAAGTTATCCATGGGACACACTCCTTCAGTGCTATCTTTATGCAAGTTGCTATGGAGGGAGAGTGCCAAACAACTATGTGTAGCTCCTAACTTCAAGAAACTTGGAATACAGTGGGAGAGGGAGCCTGTACTGAGCTGAGTAAAGAATAAAGCAGAGAGGGGCACCTGGGTGGCTCAGTTGGTTAAGCATCTGACTTCGGCTCAGGTCGTGAACTCATGGTCTGTGAGTTTGAGCCCCACGTTGGACTCTGTGCTGACAGCTCAGAGCCTGGAGCCTGCTTCGGATTCTGTGTCTCCCTTTCTCTCTGCCCCTCCCCTGCTCATGCTCTGTCTCTCCCTGTCTCTCAAAAATAAATAAACATTAAAAAAAATTAAAAAAAAAAAAGAATAAAGCAGAGAATATAAGTGGATACGTTAAGAGAAGCAGAAAGCACTTTAGGAGACAAACCAGGAGAATTTTACTGAAGGTAAAAAATTAATTGACAGGTTTCAACAGTGGAGATGGGAATGTATCTATCCACCTCCAAATAAAATAAAGCTTGTCTTACCCTCTCCCGGACTTTGTCCTTCAGGAGGAGGCTGATGATGGAATAGGGCACTCGGAACCATATTGGTGCTCCCACAATCAGCACTTTCTTCAAACGAGCAGGAAATGCTCCCTATGGAGAACACATATGAAAATTTAAAGATATTAGTTAAAGCACACTGGAACCTGTGACCGTTCGAACACAAAGTATAGGTTTTCTGCTCTTATCCCCATCCTTACCCAGCAGGGGGAGTCTACAGCCTAATTTGTGTTTCATTTCAGTAACTACAGAGGTGGTTAAAAATTTTCAAATTATACACCTGACACTAATATAACACTATATGTTAACCATACTAGAATTAAAATTAAAAACTTAATAAAAAAATTAAAAGCTGGTCTACTTTTAAAAGTTATGTTATGTTCTGGGTGCCTGGGTGCCCAGTCATTAAGCACCTGACTTTGGCTCAGGTCATGATCTTACAGTTAGTCCCACATCTTAGTCCCACATCAGGTGAGCTTGAGCATGCTTCTCTCTCTCTCTCTCTCTCTCTCTTTCTCTCTCCCTGCCCCTCATGGGATTCTGTCTCTCTCTTCCCCTCATTCACTTGCACCCTCTCTCTCTCTCTCTGAAAAAAAGTTATGTTCTTATTAACATAAGCTTTATGGATCAAAAATATACTGACTTTTGTCAGCATATATGTGTGCATCCTTAAGTTCTGCCTATTAAAACTTTAAGAAAAATTAAATCATGAATAAACAGAACATGAAAGAAACATCTCTCATAACCTTTTATTCTGACATCTGTGTGTTTATAAATTATTTTTTAAGCCATCTCTTCATCTATTTTTGTATTCATTTATTCAATCAATAAATATAATCTAGTGGACACAAGGGCAAATGAGATATAAAGGCAAGGAGACACCTGATCTGCATAAAGCATAAGAATAAAAAAGTATTCATTCCTAATCCACAACTCTTGGTTTCCTTTGGTTTAATATCCCAGGCCTTCTCACGGGCAGGGATACCAGGTAATATTGGCATTACTGGAAGAAATTACTCCCAAGGAATAAAAAAACAAAAAACAAAAAAGAGGGAATTGTAGCTAAATATCTTCTACAACTTTCTCCCTATTCTTTTTCAAAAAATTGATTCTCAATTTGACATGTCACTCTCTGGCTATTCTTCCACTGATTTGGGGGGGGTGGGGGCGGGTGGTCCATGAACATTCCCAGTAGAGAATATATAGCATCTAGAACAAAATGCTCCATGGGCTTCTTCACTGAAGTCTGAGAAACTACCTTTCATCTCTTCCCTCAAAGATACAACAACTTATTTCAGGGCCCAAAAAGCCAAGGTCCCTTTAAACTGCCAGATCAAAAACCAGTGTGGAGAAATACCTATATTTCCACAAAATTATAAATAAAAAGCAGAAGCCATTATATTTGTTTCTTCAGAGCAAAGAACTACACACTCAGGCCTGTTCCATTTTAATGACTTTATGGCATCCACATATACTGTTGATGGGACAGTAAATAGTTACATCTTCTAGAAGGCCTCTGGCATTACATATCCTTAAAAATGTGCATATCCTCTGATCAAGTAACTCTATCCTAAGGTAATAACCAGAAACACAAAGATTTATGAACAAAAATGTTTACTGCACCTTTATTTTTGATAGTTAAAAATAGCATTTAAAACTGGAAAGAATATATATGTCTGAAAATGGGTAGGGGCTAATAAAAATGGTATTATAATAAGATTATTACATGACCTTTAAAATGAAGATTTCAAAGATTTTTTTACAACTTTGGAAAATGCCCACAATATAATCCTAATTAAACTAAACAGAATCAGCTACAACCTTAATTTTGTTTAAAAAATTACACATATATTTCACAAAGAAAAAAGATTATAAAGAATTATATCAAAAGCTCAATAGAGTTTCTCTCTGATAAGTGAGATTATGAGTTGTTATTTTCTATAATACTTAGCATTACTTTCATTTTTCACAGCCTTATTTAAAATGTTTATATCCTCTTTTTTTTTAAAGTAATCTCTAGGGGCACCTGGATGGCTCAGCTGGTTTGGTGTCTGACTCTTGATTTCTCCTCAGGTCATGACGTTGTAGTCTATGGGTTTGAGCCCTGCATCAGGCTCTGCAGTGACAATTCGGAGCCTGCTTGTGATTCTCTTTCTCTGCCCCCACCACTCGTGCTCTCTCTCTCTCCCTCAAAATAAATGAATAAACTTAAAAGAAAAGTAATCTCCATGTGCAATGTGGGGCTCGAACTCATGACCCAGGGATCAAGAGTTGCATGCTTTACCGACTGAGTCAAGCAGGTGTCCCTAAAATGTTTACATCCTTGGATCCGGTAGGCCTACTCCTAGAAATCCACAAACTATTTTATGTGCAAGATATGAATATAAAAAAGTGTTTGCTGAGAAAACTGTTTATTATAACAAACGGGAAAAAATATCCAACAACATAGAAATAGTTAAGCAAATTATTGTAAATACAGGATAGACTATCATTCAGCAATTACAAGTGTTCATAAAATAAAGTTGTTGGAGCTCACTGTATCTTGAAATTGTATGAACATAATTAAGACCATATTGAAAAACATCTAGAAGAAAGTGTCCTACACCAAAATGTCAACAGTGTTTACTTCTGCATAGTATCAAAGGCAGTATTTCTTCTTAATGTATATTAGTCTGAGTTGTCCAAATTTGTCTACAATGAAAATTTTTTTTGATTATAATAGTATTTTAACTATAAAAGGTAAATGTGAAAAAAATTAGCCACCCTATAAATAATAATCAGCATAAAAGTATAACGGTAAAAACACATGATTTATAGTAACACTTATGCACACACACACACACACACACACACACACACACACACACTACCTCTCTCCCTATCTTTTTCTCCCTGAAAGTCATTGGTCTTACAAACAAGATGATTTATCCTTGGTGTGTGCTGTATGTTTTTATATGTATGTATATGTATCTTTTAGCCTAGGAATAAACTACGTAAGACACATGTAAGATAAATAAAATAATTTTAAAACGTTATTGAAAGACATAACAAAAGACTTAAAAAAAAGTAGAGCATTCTTGGATGGGAGTTAATAACATTATAAAGATGTCAATTCCCCCTGAAGTAATTTGTTAATTCATTATATCCAAATAAAATCTGAGAATGTTTCATTTCCCTCAAATGTGACTGAATGACTCTAAAATTCATCTAACCAAAAGGTGATGATTTTTTAAAAAAATTTCTCATCAGATTTAAAATTTGGAAAAAGTGGCTACCCTCTGGGAAATGGCACTGGGTGTATGATGAAGGGTGTCAGAGACTTTTCCCTGAATTGCTTTTATAATAAAGGGCTAGGAGTGCCTGGCTGGCTCAGTCAGTAAAGCATGCGACTTTTTTTTTTTAAGTTTATTTATTTATTCTGAAAGAGACAGTGCCTGTGCACAAGCAACGGGGGGGGGGGGGGGGGGGGGGGGCGGAGAAGGAGACGAAGAGAGAGAGAATCCCAAGCAGGCTCCACACTGTCAGCAGTATGGAACCTCATGTGGGGTTCAAACCCATGACCTGAGCCCAAATCAAGAGTCGGTTGACAGAACCACCTCAGCGGCCCGTTTTTTTTTTTTTTTTAAAGATTTTATTTCTGGGGCACCTGGGTGGCTCAGTCAGTTGCACGTTGGACTTTGGCTCAGGTCATAACCTCGAGATTCAAGAGATCGAGACCTGCATTAGGCTCTGGGCTGGCAGCATACAGTCTGCTTGGGATTTTCTCTCTCTCCCTCTCTCTGCCCCTCCTCCACTCACGCACATGCTGTCTCTCAAAGATAAATAAACTTAAAAAAAAAAAAAAAGAAAGAAAGATTTTATTTTTTTTAAAGTAATCTCTACATCCAACATGGGACACAAACTCACAACCCCAAGACCAAGAATTGCACACCCCACCAACTAAGCCATCCATGCACCCCCAAGCATGTGACTCTTGATCTCAGGGTTGTAGTATGTCCCAGCCCCGTGCTGGGTGTAGAATTTACTTAAAATAAATAAATAAATAAATAAATAAATAAATAAATAAATAAATAAATAAAATACAAACACAATACAATAAAATACAAGAAAATAAAGAAGAACTAGTTATAAAATAAATTTGCTTTCAATATGCATGTTATATATCAATAAATTTAAATAAAGAATACAAAAGTCATGTAAAAAGAATAAAAATGCAAAAAACAGTCAAAACAACTTTTAGAAATAAAACATTGTGACAGGAATCTTATGAGATATTAAACTTTATTATTATAAGATTAAAATAAATAAAACAGTGCATATGTTAGTCTAGATGACTAGATCAAGGGAATAGAGTATCCAGAAATGGGACAGTGAGTACCATATAGTGTAATTCAAAGGTATTATCTCAAATGAGTAGAAAAAATATATATCAGTAAATGCTGTCCAGACAGCTATTTGAAAGCAAATTATTTTATCTATAATATTATGTATCATATATGACATATATACATTTTTGTTGTTGTTCTGTTTTGTTTTTTAAGTTTATTTATTCTGAGACAGAGAGAGCCTGTGAGTTGGGTAGGGACAGAGAGAGAGAAAGAGAATTCTAAGTAGGCTTGCTTTGTCAGTGCAGAGCCTGATGTGGGGCCCAAACCCATGAATGGTGAGATCATGACCTGAGCTGAAATCAAGAGTTGGACGCTTAACTGACTGTGCCACCCAGGCCCCCCATGATGTATATTATTAAATAAAGTATATATAATATAGTAAAAAAAATTACAATGAAAAATAAAATATAGGTGACAAAAGACATCATAAAAATGAATAAATTATAAACTACAAAAAATGCTGCTAACACATACTTAGTAACATTCTTTTTTTTTTTTTTAATTTTTTTTTTTCAACATTTATTTATTTTTGGGACAGAGAGAGACAGAGCATGAACGGGGGAGGGGCAGAGAGAGAGGGAGACACAGAATCGGAAACAGGCTCCAGGCTCTGAGCCATCAGCCCAGAGCCAGACGCGGGGCTCGAACTCACGGACCGCGAGATCGTGACCTGGCTGAAGTCGGATGCTTAACCGACTGCGCCACCCAGGCGCCCCCTTAGTAACATTCTTAATAACAAGTCTTACAAATTAGTAAGAGATAAATACTTTTATAAAAAACTGGGTAAAATATATGAGAATAAAAAAATTTTAAATACCCCTTGGCAATGAACGTGAAAATATGCTAACGCTCATCATTAATAAGAAAAACACCACATAAAAACGTGAATATGATTAAAATCCAAATAATAAGTTAATGTTGATAAGACTGGTAAAAAAGCCTGTTGATAGGAATATAAATTTGAACTATGTTTTTAGAAGGTTATTTGGCAATATTTATCAAAATTTAAATGTGTGGTGCGCCTGGGTGGCTCAGTCGATTAAGCCTCAGACTCTTGATCTGGGATCAGGTCATGATCTTATGGTTTGTGAATTCAACCCCCATATTGGGTTCTGCGCTAATGGTGTGAAACCTGCTTGGGATTCTCTCTCTGCCTCCACTCCTCCCCCGCTTTCTCCCTCTCTCTCTCTTCTCTCTCTCTCTCTCAAAATAAGCTTAAAGAAAATTTAAATGTGTGAATTCATTTGCTTACAGCAATGAGAATTTGCTTATAGCAATTTATCATGAGCAAATGATTGGTCAAATATACAAAAATGTATGTAAAACAATGTTCACTGAAGCCTTTGTAACACGAAAAAAACAGCATGTCATTTTTTTCTGCTTGATATATCCATAAAAAGAATACTCTTCCGCCATTTAAGAAAATGAGGAAGAGGAGCCTTGGGTGGGTTATTTGGTTGGGGTCCAACTTCAGCTCAGGTCATGATCTCACTGTGAGTTCAAGCCCAGCATCGGGCTCTGTGCTGACAGCTCAGACCCTGGAGCCTGCTTCGGATTCTGTGTCTCCCTCCCTCCCTGCCCCTACCCTGTTTAGGCTCTATCTCTATCTCTCTCTCAAAAATAAATTAAAAAAAATTTTTTTTAATAAGAAAAAAAACAAACAAACAAACCCTGAGGGAAGGGGCACCTGGCTGGCTCAGTCTGTAGAGCATGAAACCCTTGATCCTCAGGGTTGTAAGTTCAAGCTCCACGTTAGGTGTAAAAAAAAAAAAAAAAAAAAAAAAAAAAAAAAAAAAAAAAAAAAAAAAAAAAAAAAAAAAGCCAGGTGGGGGAAAAATGAGGAACAGCTGCATGTACTGACACAGAGCAACCCATGACATGAAAAGATGACGAAGACACGATTGTTAACTAAAAAAATGGCAAGTTAGGGGTGCCTGGGTGGCTCAGTCCAACTTCGGCTCAGGTCATGATCTCACACTCCCTGAGTTCAAGCCCCACATCAGGCTCTGTGCTGACAGCTCAGAGCCTGGAGCCTGCTTTGGATTCTGTGTCTCCCTCTCTCTCTGCCCCTCCTCTGCTCAGGCTCTATTGTCTCTCTCTGTCTCAAAAATAAATAAAAACATTAAAAAAATTTTTAAAAATGCCAAGTTATAACCACTGAATATAGAACTCCATATTTATAAAGAAAAAAATCATGTATCATTCTCATCAATACAAAGAACTGAATCACAGCTACACGGCATAATAGGGATTTTAGTAATATATGATGAGTGACAAATGCCAAGTGCCAGAAAACAACATGCAGCATAACATCTTCTTTATGTACTCGCTGTTATAAAGCTATAATAGTAAATAAGCACTTCTAAAAATCCAGTTTGCAGTACTCCCAAGGGAGGTCCTAGAACAAAGACTGCCGAGACTCTTAGATCAGTGTTTTTCACACTGTAGGTTCTCACTCAGTGGGTCCTTAAATTAATTTAGTGGCTCATGACTAACATTTTAAAATATGAAATAGAGGGGTGCCTGGGTGGCACAGTCGGTTGAGCTTCCAACTTCAGTTCAGGTCATGATTTCACGGTTTGTGAGTTCAGGCTCCACATCAGGCTCTCTGCTGTCAGCACAGAGCCTGCTCTGGATCCTATCTCCCTCTCTGTCTCTCTGCCCCTCCCCTGCTGGGTGCTCTCTCTCTCTTTCAGAATAAATAAACCTTAAAAAGAAATAAGTAAATCAATAAGAAATAGAATAATAAAGTGACTGTACATACTAAGGGTAAAGCTTGTTTTGTGAAACTTTTTTGTTTTGTTTTACAAATATATACACACAGATCCACACACCCTAATCCTAGGATTCTGAATCTAAACAGCTCTGAAAGTCTGAAGCTTTCTTTTGTAAGTTTGGTCCAAGAATTCATGGAGCAGCAAAATCTCACCTGAAATGCCATAGGCTGTTTATAGCCTTTATTTGTCTCCACTCGTTCATTATGAATAACACATTTCATTGCAAAAATATATATATATTTTTAATGTTTATTAATTTTTGAGAGAGAGAGAGAAGAGACAGAGCACAAGCAGGGAGGGGCAGAGAGAGGAGACACAGAATCCAAGCAGGCTCCAGGATCTGAGCTGTCAGCACAGAGCCCAATGTGGGGCTTGAACTCACAAGCAAAGAGAGATCATGACCTGAGCCAAAGTTGGACGCCCAACTGACTGAGCCACCCAGGTGCCCCTTCATTGCAAAAATATTAATGTTTGATTATAAAGTGGCATATATATCATATTATCTTTTAAAGCTCAAAACACTAAAAAAAAAATAGCAAATAAACTTCAAAATGTTACAAAATGCTTCTGGACTTAAGAGTTTGAAAAAAGAGGGCACCTGAGTGGCTCAGTCAGTTAAACATCCGACTTCAGCTCAGGTCATGATCTCACCGCTGATGAGTTTGAGCCCCACATTGGGCTCTGTGCTGACAGCTCAGAGCCTGGAGTCTGCTTCTGACTCTGTGTCTCCCTCTCTCTCTGCCCCTCCCCCGCTTGCATTCTGTCTCTCAAATATAAATGAACATTAAAAAAAAATTTTTTTTAAGTTTGGGATAAGAAAGTAAGGACTTATCTATATATATAACTCCACACATATGTGTATAGGTCAGTGTACATACACTTTTGTATATGAAGTCAACATGTAAAACATATATCTGACTAGACTGAGACAAAAAAGTCTGAAAGTCACTAGCGAGGTGACACTTTTCAGACACTGAGCATACTTAGGCCTTCATGAATTCTTATTCTACACAACTCCAGGAGAGGGACAACCCACCTTCATGACTCAGAATGTTCCTGTGCATTTCTTATTTTAATTCCTCCCACTTCACTTTTAAGACCATTTAGTATTCTGAGGAAGCAAATATTAGTCATCATTTACAGGTGACCTTTACACTGAACATAATGTCTGCAGTTTACATCATTCCTCAGTCTCCCAAAGATTATGGCAAGAAGTATCCTAACCATTGAAGGAGAGTTGAGGGGGCCCTTTCACAGCCTTACCTTTAGCAGGTTTAGGACTTTCTTGCCAAGATCCAGCTCAAAGTTGGTATAATTAGAACCACACATGTCATAGATGAATACCAGTCCATTCCTCTGAGTTTCAAAACTGTAAACCAACCATTGAACAAAAACATTTGTAAGTAATAAGATGGATGAGGCGGGTCGAGAGCCTAGGGCAAAATCAGAGTATGGGACAGATGCGGGACCAAAATAACTACCTCCCGGAACACTGGTTTTACAAAAAGATGATTTATCTTTGGTTTTTGCTATGCTTCTCGTGATATTGCAATTTATAATAAAAAATACACATTTGGTCTTCAGCGTGGTTGCTGGCACAGAGCTCCTAAAACTCTCGGAATTCCTTAAATGAAGCGGGAGTTAAAGTTGTCTTTTGTGATGTTAATAAGAGAACTTCTGGAATGCCCCAAGCCATCACTTAAGGATGATTGCCAGGGGTGGTTGCCAGGGGAACTGACTAAGTGATTAGAGGGTTGGTACTTTCATCCCATACCTCCCCCTTCCCCCCTTTCCCCTCAGGGAAAGGGACTGGAGATTGAGTTCAATCTCAAATAGCCAATGGATGATTTAATCAGTCATGCCACGTGATAAAGCCTCCACGAAAACCCAAAAGGATAGGGTTTGGAGAGCTTCCTGATGGAGGTGCTGAAAGAGTGGCCCTCTCAAAGAGGGCATGGAAGCCCTGCACCCCTTTCACTAAAGCTTTCCCTATGCGTCCCTTCCGTCTAGCTGTTCTGGACTATATCCTTTTATAATAAATTGGTAACCTAGTAAGTAAAATGTTTCTCTGAGTTCTGTGAGCCACTCTAGTAAATTCACTGAAACCTTCAATCTATATAGCGTGTTGATAAGAAGCACAGGTGACAACCTGAACTTGCCACTCCCAGCTGTGAATGGGGGTGGGGGTGGGGAGTAGGGGAGATAAATCTTGTAGGATTGAAAACCTTTAACCTCTGGAATCTGATCTAACAGGTAGACGGTGTCAGAACTGAGTTGATTGTAAAACACTAAGCTGGTATCTGAGAACTGCTTGGAGGTGTGGCAGAAAACCCTCATGTGCTGGAATTGGAATTATGCTTATTGATGCATGTTAATCAAGTGCCAAACTCCTATGCTGAAAATGTTCCAGAGCATCTAGGTTATCAAAATTTGAACTGTTTCCTCCCAGGTTTCTGAATCTGCCTATCCAAATTTTGTAACATTCCATCTTCAACTCAAAAGCTTCCTCTTCCATAAAACCTCCCTGATAACTGTGATCGAAATGTACTGCCATCCTTTACCCCCCTGTAGCCCCATAAATCTTCCTGTGGGATTATTTTATGGCTCTTAAAGCATTTCAACTTTGTCTAGCCATCTGATTCTCTCCTAGGGGGCATAAACATGTTTTGTTCACCTCATCACTCCCAGTAGTCTCTAGCATAGTTCTTGCAAATAGGTATATAATAAATGGTCACTGAATTCTAATACAGTGGACTGGAAGCCCACTGCTAAGAAAATACTCAGACCTGTGGGAAAATGTAAAACAAAACTCTAAGCCCAGTAATGGGGAATCTCTTAGGACTTGGCAGAAGAGAACAAACCCACACATGGTCTTGGGAAAGCATCTTGAAAAGTAAGAGGTGGTGAGCTTATTACTAGATTGAGGTTAAGAACATGTGAAGATATGAAAAGTATTCTTCAGTTCAATCTCCTCACTGCCTAAAGACTTCTCAAAGTTGCACTCTTCAACCAAGCCAAACCTTACCTGCTTCTGATCTGCACACACAAAAGGTCATTAGAAATAAATTATATGTTTGAGATACTCACAGATGATAGCAACAGTTTTCCTATCTATTTAAAATTGAGAAGATTTTTCGGCACAAAACAATCCTAAAATCAGAGATCCCAGTATTATTTTGTATCCTGATTTTTTTGCATGGTGGAAGTACCCACCCACGAAGCATTTCAAGTATCTCTAATTCTGAGGCAGACCCAAGTTTTTCCAGCAGTTTCTGAGTTTCAAATGGTCCTAATGGGTCACAGCACCAAATCTTAACTCCTTTTTTTCCCCCACGACAAGAGAGACTATAATTCACCAAGATCAAAGATGCTGTTACATAACTGACACAATTACTAAATAGATTATCCAGGTGTAGAGACTTCCCATTTTTCCACTAGCTCATCAAGGGCCAAATTCAAAGAACTATAGGTTTTCCCCTTCCAGTGCCAGCCTGCGGCAGAAGACTGAAACAAAGAGAAGTCAGTGCCGGGGGAAACAGAATTTAATAAAAAGAAGGTACAGTGCAGAATGATGCAGGGTCTATATTCCCAAAAACTGCCAATCCTGTAAAGGCACATGAAATAAATACAAATATGGTAGGACTTTTGTTTTTCTGGGTACAGAATATGAGGTTTACAATAATAGCTAATTCCGTACTAAGAACGATTGTTTTTATTCTACTAAATAAAAATTCCTGATCTGGATGCTACCCGCGAACACCAAGATGTTTAAAACATAGTCCCCGACATTTGTTTCAAAATAACTGAGGGTACAGGGTGGGTGAGAGGCTATCAATGAAATAAGATTGGTTATAGATCATTCTGAAGATAGATGATGGGTATCTGGAAGCTTATGATACCATTTACACTCCACTCAGAGATCTGAGGATTTTCTATTATGTAATGTGAAAAGGAAGATTCCCTGCCCTCATGGAACTTACAATCTAGTGGTAAACATAGAAAACAACAGTATAAGATAAATGACATCATAAGGCTATGTAAAATGCAATACAAAATAATTGGTATTAATAACTGCTGTTAAAGTCAGGGTAAAAAGAATTTTATTTATGACAGGTTAGTGTGGTAAGGGAATCAGTCATAGAAGTTGAGCCTTAAAGAAATGGCAAGATTTAGTGAAGAGGAGGGGTTTCCTCCTCTTGCATCCTGGTGAAAGTTAACATAGGAAAACAAGAATTTCTACTCACTAGTGAGAATATTTTGCTTGGAGAAAAGGGTTCACATTTATTTATCTTATCTGCACCTTCTGAATAATGAAGAGTCACTAGGGTTTTTAAGAAAAGGGTGAACATCATGAAAACAGTTTTTTTTTCAATAAAGTTCTTTTTTTTAATTTTTTTTTTTTAGTGTTTGTTTATTTTTGACAGAGAGACAGAGTGTGAGCAGGGGAGGGGCAGAGAGAGAGGGAGACAGAATCCGAAGCAGGCTCCAGGTTCTGAGCTGTCAGCATAGAGCCTGACGCGGGCCTCAAACCCAGGAACCATGAGATCATGACGTGAGCTGAAGTCGGACACTCAACTGACTGAGCTACCTGGGGGCCCCTCATGAGAACAGTTTTAAGTATGTTTACACCCTTGTGGTTCTCCTGAGGGATCCAATCAACACTCACATTGGATAGAGCAAGCTTTGGCCACTGCCATGCCTATAGGAGAGCTCTGACTCTAAGCTGCCCAAGAAGGAAGGCCAGTGAATTTTCTGGTAAAGGCACCTTTCATTCATTCTCCTGAGCTAAAGGATTTCAAAGGAACTTATATATTCTGGAAATTACGCCTGAAGACCAATCACAGGAAAGACGAACTGAGAAATTCCACACTTCTGATTGGGCAGTACAGGGCCTCTAAGACTACTGGTCCTCTCTCCTTACCTTAGTAACTTCTCTTTCAAACTAATGCTGTGTGTGGTTTGGATATATCTCCCACTGAGCATCAAAAGCAGAAGCTAAATACTATGAAAGTAACATTAGGAAGGCAGCAACGAGTGAATTGGACAGCCCCACTTCAGATAATCACTTGGCTATCTGCACCCTCTCTGAGTCCACCGTATGACCGAAGTCGTACACAGCTGTCTTTCACTATCTCAGGTTTCAGCCCTGGATATATCTCTTTTAACGGCAGAGAGCTAGCCAATGACATCCAGTGCAATAACAAACTGCAAAAAAGGAAGTATGGCAAAAGGACAACATAGTAGGGTACAAATAACTCCAGTCAAGAGCAAAGAAACCAAGATGTTAGGCCTAGCTGGACTGGAATATGATGACTAAAGGAGTCATATAACTTCTTGGGGCTTCAGTTTCATTGTCTGTAAAATAGTCGTAATACCATTTACCTTGAAGAAGGAAGGAGAAATGACCTGAGCTGATTCTTTTTGCTCATGCATCTGTTTTTTTTTTTTTTTTTTTTTAAGAAATTATTTTATTTTATTTATTTTTTTAACGTTTACTTTTGAGACAGAGAGAAACAGAGCATGAACGGGGGAGGGTCAGAGAGAGGGAGACACAGAATCTGAAACAGGCTCCAGGCTCTGAGCTGTCAGCACAGAGCCCGACGCGGGGCTTGAACTCATGGACCGCGAGATCATGACCTGAGCCGAATTCGGCCACTTTACCAACTGAGCCACCTAGGCGCCCCTCATGCATCTGTTTAAAAAGATGATTTTGCGGGGCGCCTGGGTGGCGCAGTTGGTTAAGCGTCCGACTTCAGCCAGGTCACGATCTCGCGGTCCGTGAGTTCGAGCCCCGCATCAGGCTCTGGGCTGATGGCTCAGAGCCTGGAGCCTGTTTCCGATTCTGTGTCTCCCTCTCTCTCTGCCCCTCCCCCGTTCATGCTCTGTCTCTCTCTGTCCCAAAAATAAATAAACGTTGAAAAAAAAAAATTTAAAAAAATAAAAATAAAAAGATGATTTTGCTTAACTTTATACTTTTGGACTCTTCTCTCCTGAATGCTGATTCTCAAAATCCTCTAAGCTAATGACATTTTTCCTATTTTACAAAGAAACTGAGACCCTAGACTGTTTTGAAAATCAATATTCAGGGGCAAATGAGCAAAAAGAACCAGCACAAGTCACTTCCCCTTCACTCTCAATAGGTAATTCTCAATATGCTGAGGATAACTAGTCAACTGGCTTTCTCAGTTTCTGTTATCCTGAAATAGAGCCAAGCATATAAACATACAGAATACCCACCATCTTGATAGTGACTGGAAACAAGCCAAGCCCTTAAGGACATGGAATGTTTTCTATTCATAGCACTTCCCAAGGTATATCCTAGGAACATGGTGAAGGTACTGCTAAGTAAATCAAGTTAGTCAAGGACTGTCATTTCTCCATCTGGATACAGACCAAATAAAAGATAATCTTCATGCTCACCTATCTACAGCTCTGTCTAGCAAGTAAAACAGAGCCTGAAGTACCACGTGCTGGACTGACTTGTGGGGATGATGCAATCTGGCAGTGAAGAGGGCAATGGAAGCTCCTGTTGGGTCCCGAACATTCTAGAGAAAAAACAAACAAACAAAAAAACCCTGAGAAATATTTTGAAACCAAATACGGTATCACAACAATCAATAAGGCTTCTCCTAGACAAAAGTTTCATATGAAGAGAACAGATGCTAGCAATACTTCTCTGACTTGCATTAGTTGCTCCAGGAAGTGAAGAAAGTTTATTTCATCCCACACCTGATGCTCAGCACCCCTTGGATCATTACTTGTTTGGTAGCAAAAAAAACTACGTTCCCTTAACTCATCAACTGCAGAGAGATTAAAGGATGGTCTACACTGGCTGCCTAGCTAATTTCCCAGATAGAATGGCAAAAGAAACACGCAGCAGGGGAAAACCACAGAATACAACCATGGTTTCCATGCTCTGCCTTAAAAGTACCATTGTATACTTATCTGAAAGGCTGTGCTCTTTAGGGGGAGGCAGCTTGATTCCAATAAGGATGGGCCTCTGAAATACTGGATACCCATCCAAAGACCTTCACTAACCTTAATGGACCAAAGAAGAAACTTTGCTTAATCTATTGTACAACTGATTCTCCATCATTTCACTTGTTACTAGAATAATCTTGTGCAAACCACATAGCTGCTTCATGTTTGCTCCCAAATGTTGAGATTCTCTAGATTCAGGGTAAGGTTATCTAGGTACAAAATCCAAAGAGGACAACAGCTACAAAAGGAAGTAATGACACACTACAAGACAGGTTCATAAAGACTCACTAAGATGGTGAATTTTCCACTAAGGATCTCAGAACGGAGAGGCTCCTCATGAGGTTTCAGCTTCACAATGCCCTCCTTCCTTCGTGTTTCCTAAAAATAAACCACAGCAAGGTCAATTAGTATGGAAATACTGTATATCCAGGACGGCTTTATGTAACCATCAAATCTCAGAGATAAAGGACTTTAGAAGTCCATTAATTGGATCAGGAATTCCTTTGTAACATGCTTCAGGCCAACTGAGTGTTGTCTGAATTCTCAGCCAATCTACCTTATCAGCCTCGTAGGTATGATATTTTGCTTTAAATCACTGAGAAGCCTAACACTGAAGTCCAACTAATATGTATGGTTAGAGTGCAGGGTCAAAGTTCTTAAACATATATCAGTAGTGATATTAGAGCAGGATATTAACATATGGACTCAAACACTGGCTGGAGGCAGACATCCTCACATATCCTCTAGGCTTAGGGTTCTCCCATCTTAAAATGGAGCCATCCCTCCCCACTGATACTTTCTCCAACAAGACCTACAATGACCTCATTTTTCTTATGTCCACAGCAAGATTCTTTAAACTCATGCTCAGTTCCCCCACACTCAATCTATTGCATTCTCATTTCCCCCCAATCTAATTGCCCCACTGAGAGCTCCTGCTCCAGTGGTAGGACCTTCCTTCCTGTCAGTGAACCCAGTCGGCATTTTCAGTCCTCCTTTCACATGACAAGGTTGACCACTCACATTCCCTTTTCCCTGAGACATTCTGTATCAAAGACTACTCTCTCAGTTTTCCTACTTCTTCAACTACTGCTTCTAAGTCTCTTTTGTGGGTGTTTTTTTTTTTTTTTATTCATTTGCTCACTCAATTCACTCACTGACTCATTCATTTATTCTGCAAATATTTGTAGAGCAATTACTATGTACCAAGCACTGAGCTAAGTGCTAGGAACACATTGGTAAATGAAACAAACCAGGTCTTTGTTTATATTCTTGCCCAATTCATCCCTAAAACCAAATTCAAAGCCTTCAGAGGCAGGGCAGCACTAGAATTACAGAGAGTGCATGCCCTACCTAAAGCACTCACATTCAACTTTTAAGACAATACTGGACCAAACAAGGCAAAAAATCTGAAGTGAAGTCCTGCCCTACACATCTTCCGATTCCTCATACTCTCCCGGGATGACCTTGCCCTTTCTCATGGCTCTGATATTCAGCTCTACTTTGGTCATTCCGAAATCTCTACTTCTGGTGCAGATTTCTTTTCTGAACCCTAGATTCACATTCCAACTTCTTAGAGAAAATGTCTATTTGGATATCCCAATGGCACTTCAAACTTAACATGGCCAAATTGAACTCATGACCTTGTCTCTCCACACACCTGCACTATCTCAGTGTCTCCTAAAATTAGTGAATGCTACCACCATCTACCCTGCCACCCTAATCAAAGACCTGGAACCCCTGACTCCTTTCCTTATACACCAGTTTAAGCAACCCTGTCCTACCAATTTTTATAAAATCTGCCCATTTTTCCTGTATCTCCCCTGACACTACACTTAATGACACCACACTCATCTTTCTCCCAGTAAGTACAATGACCATCTAACAGGTCTGTCTCCAGTATAGCCCTCCTGATTCATTCTCTAAAGCACAGTGAGAAAATCTTTCCAGGATGCAAATCTGATCAAGTTATTCCGCTGTTTTTACCTTCAATGAATTTCTCTGCCCTTAAGAAAAAACAAATACTCTACGATCTGGCCTTGTTTACTTCTTCTGTTTTTCATTTTTTTAAAAATGTTTATTTATTTTTTAGAGAGAGAGAGAGAGCAAGCAGGAGAGGGACGGAGACAGACAGAGAGGAAGGCACAGAATCCGAAGCCTCCAATCTTTCAGTTGTCAGCACAGAGCCCGATGTGGGGCTTAAACTCACGGACCGAGAGATCATGACCTGAGCTGAAGTCAGCCCCTTAACTGACTAAGCCACCCAGGCGCCCCATGGCCTTGTTTACTTCTGCTGCTCAATCTCTTGCCATGCCCCCACTCCCACTGAACATTTCTGCTCAGCTCAATTTCTCTTTTGTCACTAGGCATCTGAACTTGCTATTCTCTCTGCCATACTCCCCTACCTGTCAGATCCCTACTCATTCTTCAGATCTTAATTTATAAGTCACTTCCTTTAAGAAGGCTTCCTTGACCCTTCTAATGAAATGTGCTTCCATAGAAGGAAGTTGTGCCCTATCATAACTTTCTATAATTGTGTGTTTACTCTCTCTTTCTAAGTAGTAATCTCTGCCCCTGGAACACAGTATGTATACAATAAACATCTGTTGGATAAATGACTGAATACTGTATGAGAATGACCCACAAGACAGGTCTAGGTAAGTGTTTAGTCTTAAACTAATCCTAGCATGCCTTATCCTCCTGTTTTGTTTTTTTAATTTTTAATTTAATTTTTTTTAGAGAGAGGGAGAGCACACAGGGGAAGGGCAGAGGGAAGGAGAGAGTATCCCAAGTAGGCTCCATGCCTAGTGTGGAGCCCAGTACAACCCTGGGACCATGGCCTGAGCTGAGATCAGGAGTTGGATGCTCAACTGACTGAGCCACCCATGGGCCCTCTTCCTTTTTTAATTTAGAGAGGTTCTGTGTCTCCTCAGAGGATTTTCTAACTCCCAGGTAGGGTTCTTGGATATTGACCCACTTTTTTTTTTAATCAGAGTGGGGAGAACACTCAGAGAACCACTGTGTGTAGTGTGTGGCAGAGAAAGCAGCAACACAGAGAGCTCAGCTGCCACAAGTCTGGCCCATCCCCAGCTACATACCCTGTAGGAGTGGAACAACTCTATGGCACGGAGCACATCAAACTTCCGGGCCATGAGGAACTTGACAGCCACATTCCAAGAGAGAGGGGAAACATTGTACTGAACTGTCCACTTGTTAATCTCTTCAAGAAACTGCTTGGTGGCCTGTTTGACAAAAAAGGAAAGAAAAATTAGTTAGTAGAGAACATATTTATGGAAACAAAAAACAAAAAAGCATGAAAAAATATCATCCTTCCCTCAAGCAAATCTGAACCCAAAATTTCCTACAGGGAGCAGGGAAAGACAAAAGATGGAAAACAGGTCTAAAAGCAGAAATGGTTAAAATTCATACTACTCAATGAGGCCAGAAGCGAGAGTCAGGTTCAGAGAGCAGGGCTTAGCATAGGGATGCGTGAAGAAAAAGTGAGAGGGAGAGGGGAGACCAAGGCACCCAAATGGGATGCAAATTACCGGCCCCAAAGCAAAAAAAGAAAACAAAAAACAAAACAAAAAACAACCCAGCAGTTTGTTTTTGTTGTTGCTGTTGTTTTAAGATTAAAAATTAAAAAAAGGTGGACAGGCCCCTTGAAGGGTTGTTGCTTAAGTGCATCATGGTATGGCAGTCTCAGCTGCTGTTTTGGTCCCACGAGCCAACTGGATACAGCAAAACCATCAGAAAATGGTTTTGGCTTTGGAATTAGTAATACTATTTGAGAGCAGCAAAACTATTATGAAGAATTTAACAAATCAAAAGGCCAACTGTTCTTTGCCGCTGACTGATCCCACAGGACCTCTTCATGCTTCACAGGGCAGCCCCCAAATCAGACACTAGTGCCCAAAGGCATTCACAGACCCTCTGGATAGTGGTTGCCAGGGGAGGGGTGGAGAGTCTCATACTGGGGGAGGAGTAGGAAATTTTCATCTTCACTCTCTGATCCCAAGCTGGCAAGATGCCTGTTTGTAGAATTCTTCCTGTCTCTTGATTAACCCATGTCCTTCTATCCTTTCTCACCCTATTTCTCCTTACATTTAACCAGTTTCGGCTCTAGCCAAACTACTCTCCTGTTTCTTCAGTTTTTGAACAGGTTTTATAACAGGATTTTTTTTTTTTTAAGATTTTTTTATTTTTAGAAGCAATCTCGAGGTGCCTGGGTGGCTCAGTAGGTTAAGTGTCGGACTTGGGCTCAGGTCACGATCTATCTCATGGTTCATGACTTCACGCCCCACATAGGGCTCTGTGCTGACAGCTCAGAGCCTGGAGCCTGCTTTGGATTCTGTGTCTCCCTCTCTTTCTGCCCCTCCTCCGTGTGCGCTCTCTCTCTCTGTTTCTCTTTCTCTCTCTCTCTCAAATAAATATTTAAAAAAAATAAAGCAATCTCTACACACATATTGGGGCTTGAACTCACAATCCCAAGATCAAGAGTCTCCAGTGACTGAGCCAGCCAGGCACCTCTACATCAGGATTTTTTGCATGCATATTCTCAACTGCTAAACACTTTCTGCAAGGCTATCTGGTCCCTTCCACCCAGACACTATTCTCACCTGCTGGTCCAAAATGTGACCAACTTGATAAGAATTCTGAAACTTAATTGATCAATCAACCCACAGTTAAGATGTATTTATTAAACTATTATGGATTCATTAACTATTTGTTAATATCTGTGCTAAGAAATACAAGGAATGGAAAAATAAGGTTTGCCTTAAAAGGTGTAAGACCAGCCTGCTATGTGGCCATGGACAAGGTAATTCTCTCTTTAATTTTTTAATTTAAAAACAAGAGGGGAGGGGCGCCTGGGTGGCGCAGTCGGTTAAGCGTCCGACTTCAGCCAGGTCACGATCTCGCGGTCTGTGAGTTCGAGCCCCGCGTCGGGCTCTGGGCTGATGGCTCAGAGCCTGGAGCCTGTTTCCGATTCTGTGTCTCCCTCTCTCTCTGCCCTTCCCCCGTTCATGCTCTGTCTCTCTCTGTCCCAAAAATAAATAAACGTTGAAAAAAAAATTTTTTTTTAAATTAAAAAAAAAATAAAAACAAGAGGGGAAAGGGTAACAAGCAATTGACCTACTTCAGAATCTTGGCAACAAAGTCCTACTTTTGCAAATACAATTCAAGTTGCTACATATGTGTTTAAACAACTAGCAAACTAGAGTCCCAGGAAGGTCAGCAATACCTCACAAAAGAGCACCTGATTCATCCCCCAATTTCTAGGAAAGGAAAAAGGCACTTTACAAAACCAAAGTAAAATCTAAGAGGCCTCAGGCTGCACCTGAGCTTTAGAACCTTACAACCGAAGCAGTATAACTTACACCACTGGAAAAGGAGAGAAACAGCAAAACTAATCAGGCAAAGTGCATTAAAAGAGCCAAGAAATAAAGGCCAAGAAGAAAAGCTTTCAGATGATCACTTTGGCCCAGAACCAGTTTAAGTCGGACCAGAGCAATGAGTCCCAGAGAAGACAACAGGACAAGCTTAGAATGCTCCACCAGCAAACAGTCTGAGCTGCCTCCGTGGGGTGAGTGGCCAGCATCAGAATGAGGAAAGATGGAAGGGACAAGAAGAGGAGTGGGCACAGAAAGATAGCAGAAACAAAACTTCAGCCAGCCTGGAAGGTCCCCAGGAGATTTTGTAAAGGGTATTTGTTTTTTAATTAACATATCATCCTTCAATCCAGCCTTGTCTGAAGCTGCCTGTAGAATAAAACACAGAGTAACAGTAGAACATACTTTCCCCCTTTTTCTAATAAAAACAATAAACAGACAAATCAATATGCAGGTAGGAGGGGGAAATATAGTTAAAATAGCGAGGAGGTGAAGTCATAACACATCCCATTAAGATGATTTTTCATTTTTCACAAATAAGCTATGCCTTAATAAGAGACCCATAGGAAAAAAAAGAGACACACACATAGGTTTCACACACTTCTTTCAAAGTACGTACATAATACATATTGGCTTCCTACTTATACTAAATTCAGTTCCTTCAAAGTTCTTAATGTCCTGTAGCTCCCTAGAGCAGTTGCCTTGAGCTGACCTCTGTCCCCTGCTGGTCAGGATGTTATTCTTGGCTTTAAGCACGGGAACAATTCCTCCTGATCTGGCCTGACTAGGGCTTGCATGAAGAGAGTCCAGTGTACTGTAAACAGTGATGTGATATTTACAGATACAAATACACATACACACACACCATCTGTTAGGTTCAGCCTCAGATTCACCATCCTGCATCCCTCTCTCTCTTGTAGAAGAGATGAACCTCTTATTAAAGAAGTCAGAAAGGATGGCCCCATCTTCAACGGGCTTTCTCTAGACAGTTAATCAGGTACCTTCCCGTTTACACAGGAATTCAGTACAACCACTAACTATAGACCAATTTGTGGTCCTGCTGGTACCAGAAAAACAAGTCCCAGCAATTTTAATGAGCAACACACTCTTCATAAGGGATAACTGAAATTCCTGAAATTAATATTCAGTGTTATTTCCTGGTGAACAAAAGGATGAGCCAAAAGATGAGTCACAGCTTATAAAATACTTCAACTCAGGGTCAACGGTTTGAATCTATCTAGGCTTATGAGTTAACCATAACTTGTTAATACCTGTCAGCTAAGTCACGGTCACAGTTCAAACAGCTTTGGTCTTCCTTTGGCAAAAAGGTCTGAACTGGTGTATAGAAAAATTAACATAACCACTTGCAACCCTCCTCAACCCACTTTTCAGGTACCAGTAAGATTTGTTACAGCATAGTCAAAAAGCTTACTATAATTACATACTTTTCCCACAATCACATTTAAGTAGATAACAAGTTTCTTGACTATGGCCATGAAGATAAAGATACTGGGGAGCCTGCTAGAATATGGCTGAGAAATCTGTCAAGTGGATTACACCCCAGATTCTACCCACTGGTGTTAAATATGTTATTGGAGAGAACAAAACCAACAGTCTTCGGGTTACATCAAACTCCCCAGGAGCAGCTACAATTTCGAGATCAGCTCTAGGCAAAAGGCTAGCCACCCAAAAGATCACGGAAAACATGCTGGCATACTCAGTTCCACAGTATCTTAAATCCTGTGTTCCAACACAATGTAGGAGAGAGTGAAAAAGAGCGAGACCTACAAGAAACCTGCTTTTGAAAGAAATAGAAAATTTCTGCCTCTTGGGGATGTCAACCACCTAACCATCAGAGAACAAGTCTAGTGGGTGTGTGAGTCAGTGTGAGCAGTCATCCTCTCACTCACTGCTATGTGATATTTGGGCGTCATTTAACCTCTCTGAGCCTCAGGTCCTCATCTGTATAGACAAGGCATGAATGAGACAACTGATAGAAAAGCACCAGAGCATCTGGCACGCAGTAGGTAGTCTTGGAATGTATGTCCATTCTTTTTCTTTACTCCAGTCATTCTACACTAAAACTTCTTTCAATTGAATTACAGTTTCTCAGAATCAAGTGACTGGTTTCTCTTCAACCTGTAGCAGTCCACTCTCTCTAATCCATTTTATCCAAAAGCATAAATTTAAATTAGAAACTTCCAGTATGTGTTCTACCGCATGACAAAAGTCTCTAAAAGAGCAACTCCTTCTGCACAATACAGAAGCTGGGTTGGGAAGTATTTACAACCCCGCTCCCATCTCTAAATCCTTTTGTCCCTACTTTCAGACTACACTGCCATCCCGAGCATTAAACTGAGTAAGGACTATTTCTCATTATAATAAAGGCACAAGTTTGTGCAGGACAAACACCACACAAAAAATGCAGTCACTCTGCACTGAGTATCTAAATAAGGAAAGTGATCAATGTAAGCCTCTGTGTCTGTTACCTCTGTAACAGGTTTTTGAGGTTACCTCTGTATTTCATCTAATATGCTATTTCCTCATCAGTGCATTAGTAAACTATCTTAGTAAACTTCTCTTACGCTTGTTTCCCTGTCTCTTCTTCCTTGTGAATTGTTTTGTTATGTCTACTAATCCCTTCAATTCATATCTGCTAGGAAACAGATTCTGAGCCAACACACTAGCTTGCTACAATGCAGCAAGGTGATATTTGTTCAATTTCTGAACTGAAAACTATAATCTTTCCATTAGCCCTTTGTTATTGTGCCAAATATGGAAATAAACCTAGTTCCTTTGAATTAACATTTACTTGTTTATCTCAAATATCTTCACTTTCTTAGGAAAATTTGCCTTTCCCTAAAATGTAATTTTAAAAGAGCTAATTTTGTTGTTGTTGTTGTTGTTTGTAATTTTAACTCCAGTATAGTTAACATACAGTGCTGTTAGTTTCAGGTATACAATTCTATATATTACTCAGTGCTCATCAAGATAAGTGTATTCTGAACAATGCTTTTTTTTTTTTTTTAACACTTTATTTTGAGAGAGAGAGAGAGAGAGAGAGCGCGAGCACGCGCATGAGCAGCAGGGAGAGGAGAGAGAATCCTAAGCAGACTCCACACTGCCAGCGCAGAGCCAGACATGGGGCTCAATCCCAGAAACTGTGAGATCATGACCTGAGCCAAAATCAAGAGTGGGACAGCCAACCAACTGAGCCACCCAGGCACTACATGGGCCAATGCTTTCCTAAATAGGACTTTACTGCATCTGGGAAGGAAAAAACCTTAAGAAAAATTTCTGATTTTACCATGTTTGGAAACAAAGGAAAATGCAGAAAAGAAAAGGTTACCCATGATCCCATCAACCTATATAATTGTTTTTATATTTTTAATAGTTAAAAAATTAAAGTCAACAGAAAAATACCAATAAATATACAATTTTCTAAATATATGTCCCACAACCCCTCCCCCACACACACAGAATTCTTAGGGTGAAGGAAGAAGAAAGAGGGAGTATTCAAGTGTATATTGTTCTAATCCTGGCCTCTCGGGCAACCTGCCATAACTAACAGCAGTAGTATTCCCTTCAAGGCAACCAAACAGTAGACCTCTTTCAGGCAGCCAGTCACGTAGTTAGGCAAACATTTACAAGTATTTGCTGACGGCCTACTCTGTGCTAAGCAGTATAGTAGCTGTTCAGTAGACACAATGTAGAGAGAGAAATACCCTACTCTGAGCAGTTCACAGTCATTTAAATATGGAGGCAGATGTATAAGTAAATAGTCATCGTCATATAATTTTATAAGTCTTAGGACATATTTATGAACAGAATGCTATGGAATTCACACTATCTCTAGGAGAATTTTTTAAAAAGTCTTTTTAGAGGAGTGCCTTGAAAGATGAGTAGAAATCTGCCAGGCAGACAGAAGGATTCTAGTTTGGAGAAAACAAAATGTGTAGAGGCAGAGTCAAGAAAGAATAGGAATTATTGGGGACACAGTGTAGCTGGTGTGTCCAGTTTGTATTGACAGAGAATGGTGTGAATGAGCTGACTTGGACGTAAAGCCACAATGGAAGGCCCTTTTATGCTGTGCTTCAGATTCTGGACAGAATCCTATAGACATGAAGGAGTCAATAGAGATCTTTAAGTAAAGGGATGAGATGTTAACTTTGGTCCTCCTGTGGCCCCAAAAATGATTGTTGGCAGTAGGGGAGCCAGACTGGAAAAGGAAAATTTAGCAGCAAGGAGGGAAGTTCTGTGAAGGCAGGGATGAGGTCTATTTTATTCACTAGTTCCTAGCACTACCCCTGGCACAAATATCTCTAATAACATCTCCTAATAAATACATATGAATGAGCAACAGAACTCGGAAGAACATTATTAACATTTAGGAAGTAGAAAGAGGAGGAAGAACCAAGGAAATTTTAAGGTTTATCTTTAAAAATACTAGTGACCACTGAGTATCAAAGAAATGTAAATTAAAAAACAAGAGTTGTCAAATATCCCCTATTAAAAAAAATACCAACAGACTCTGATAACTTTTACATAATGTTCTATTAAACCTTCATGGCACAAATGGCTCCCATGTTATATAAAGTGCAGTATAATAGTGGTGCCTGGGTGGCTCAGTGGGAAGCATCTGACTTCCATTCAAGCCATGATCTCTCGGTATGGGAGTTCAAGCCCTGTGTTGGGCTCTGTGCTGACAGCTCAGAGCCTGAAACCTGCTTCAGATTCTGTGTCTCCCTCTCTCTGCCCCTCCCCTGCTCACGCTCTGTCTCTCTCTCTCAAAAATAAACATTAAAAAAAAAAAAAGACTTTAAAATGCAATATAATAGAGGAAGTACACCTCATAACCAAAGAGGACTTATCCCAGGAATGTAAGGGCAGTTTAATATCAAGAGATCTATCAAAGTAATTTTTATATTAACACATACTAAGGGAAAAAAAGTATATAACCTTCTCAACAGATGTCGAAAATGCATGGGATAAAATTCAACACCCATTATGATTTTCTTTTTTAATTTTAGCAAACTAGAAATAGAGGGAAGTCTCTTAATTTGGTAAGGGTTATCTGACAGAAACTTCAGCAATCATAACATTAGATAATGAAACAATAGAATTATTTTTTTCTATTAAAGACTGAAAGGCCAGGAACCCTTTTATTACCACTACTATGCAATATTGTACTAAAGGTCATATAATGCAACCAAGACAAAAAGAAACATGGTGCATAAGAATAGGAATTTAAAAAAATTTTTTTTCAACGTTTTTTTTTTATTTATTTTTGGGACAGACAGAGACAGAGCATGAACGGGGGAGGGGCAGAGAGAGAGGGAGACACAGAATCGGAAACAGGCTCCAGGCTCCGAGCCATCAGCCCAGAGCCTGACGCGGGGCTCGAACTCACGGACCGTGAGATCGTGACCTGGCTGAAGTCGGACGCTTAACCGACTGCGCCACCCAGGCGCCCCTATACAGGACTTTTGTATCCACTCTGTTGTATATGTATGATAAAGAGATATGCCAATTAATAAAAAAAAATTATATGAATTTGTTCATATATATGCATAAAATACTTATAGAAGGATACACAAAACACTGATAATATTGATCACCTCTGGGGAGAGGAACTGAATTGGGGTTGGGAAACAGGCTAGGAAACTATAAACTTTCATGCCTTTAAAATTTTAGGGGCGCCTGGGTGGCACAGTCGGTTAAGCGTCCGACTTCAGCCAGGTCACGACTTCAGCCAGGTCACGATCTCACGTCCGTGAGTTCGAGCCCCGCGTCAGGCTCTGGGCTGATGGCTCGGAGACTGGAGCCTGTTTCCGATTCTGTGTCTCCCTCTCTCTCTGCCCCTCCCCTGTTCATGCTCTGTCTCTCTCTGTCCCAAAAATAAATAAAAAACATTGAAAACAAATTAAAAAAAAAAAAAACTTAACCAAAAATTAATAAGAAAATGAATAAATTATGAAATGTCAATATAATGGGCCACCATGTAACCAAAACCTGTCACATTTTTGTTAAAGACACTAAAACACCCCAAACATGGCATTAATCTGTAAAACGCTGAATCAAAACCATTTACCCGTTTTTCCATTTTTACTTCTTAAAAAAAATAAAATGAAAAAATTTACATGAATTTCAAATTAAATCCAAATTAGTTCTATTTGCTTACTTAAGTTACTATCAGTATACTTAAATTATACTATAACTACTGCTACCACTAAAAATTTTCTAAAAATGAAAAAAAATTCCAAAACTCCACTGGCAGCCCTCCAAATTTCTCACCAAAAAAAAAAAAAAAAAAGTTGGAAATTAAAACCAAATCTGTGTAGCGATTTCTAACTATAAATGGTTCTTGTTTTAAAGGCAATATTTCATTTATTTTTTCCTTTTTTAAAAATTTTAATTCCAGTGTAGTTAAATGTTATATTCGTTTCAGGTGTATGACAATAATGACTCAACGATTCCATATTACTCAGTGTTCATCAAATGTACCTTTTAAAAAAGTATTTATTTATTTTTGAGACAGAGCGAGCATGAGCAGAGGAGGGGCAGAGAGAGAGGGAGACAGCGAATCCCAAGCAGGCTCTGCGATAATCCCAACTTGTGAGATCATGACCTGAGCTGAAACCAAAAGTTGGACGCTTAACTGACTGAGCCACCCAGGTGCCCCATCATCAAGGCTGCTCTTAATCATCTTCACCTATTTCACTCATTCCCCCAGCTCCCCTCTGATAACCATCTGTTTGTTCTCTATAGTTGAGAATGTTTTTTGGTTTGTCTTTTTTCCCTCTTTGTTCCTTTGTTTTGTTCCTCAAATTCCAAATATGAATGAAATCATATGGTATTTGTCTTTCTCTGACTTACTTCACTTAGCATTATACTCTCTTGCAAATGCAAGATTTCATTTTTTTTTTATGACTGAATATTCCAGTGTGTGGGTATACATATATGTATATATTTGCACATATACATATATATATATATATACATACATACACATACATCCATGTATATATATACCCCCCCCCCCACACACACACACACATCTTCTTTATCCACTCATCAATCGATGGACACTTGGGTTGCTTCCATAATTTGCTACTGTCAATAATGCTGCAGTAAACATAGGGTTTCACGTATCCCTTTGAATTTGTGTTTTGGTATTCTCTGGGTAAATACCCAGTAGTGCGATTACTGGATCACAGGATATTTCTATTTTTAATATTTTGAGGACCATCCATGGTGTTTTCCACAGTGGTTGCACCGTCTGCATCCCCACCAACAGTGCACAAGGGTTGCTATTTCTCCACATCCTTGCCAAAACTTGTTTCTTGCGTGCGTGCGTGTGTGTGTGTTTGGCGGGGGGAGGGGAGTGGGAGGGATATACATAGAGATAGAGAGAGAGAGAGAGAGAGAGAGAGAGAGACAAAGAGAGAGAGACAGAGAGAGAGAGAGAGAGACAGAGAGAGAGAGAGAGAGAGACAGAGAGAGAGAGAGAGAGAGAGAGAGACAGAGAGAGAGAGAGAATGAATCTTAAGCAGGCTCCATGCCCAGTCCAGAACAAGAAGCAGAGCTCAATCCTACCACCCTGGGATCAGGACCTGAGCCAAAATCAAGAGTCGGACGCTTAACCAACTAAGCCACCCAGGTGCCCCGTCTTGTGTTTTTTATTTTAGTCATTCTGACAGGTGTGTTTTTATTTTTAAAAAAGAAAAAAACATTTTTTCATAAAAAATGAATATACATAGATTGATTAAACAAGTAAAAAACTTAACATTTCAGTGGTTTATCATGTGCATTTCTAGTCTACCTCCAGCTGGGTCAATTCCTGGGTTGTTCTTAGAGCTGCCGAAAAATACACAAAGGAAAGCAGTGGAGGTAGTGCTTGCAATCAGACCTACTTCGTGTTATTATTATTATTTTTTTTAAAGTATAGTGTGCTCAAGCCTAATTGTTTCTACTCATGTAGGGGGCTGGGCAGGGATGCAAGAGCACCTGGCTCTGGGGGTTCAAACAGACCAGGTTCGGCCACTGGCTGCTGACAAAATCCAGAGGCACAGAGACGAGCGGTGGTGGAACAAGAAAGGAGTTTATTTCAGTGAGGCCAACACCGGGAAGACGGCGGACTAGCGGCTCAGACTGTCTCCAAAGTGCCGAAAATACTTCCAGGCTTATATAAGGAAAATGTGGGACAGTGGTGGGTGGGTACATGCACGTGGGCAGTGAAGGTTCACTGGATCCTTGTCTTGGAGTCAATCACACGGGGTCTTGCAGGCTCAGGGCAGTTCTTGTTGCTTGAGGGGACAGTTTCGGTTCCGTCACAGGATGCTTTGCCCGCAGGGTCTCTTGCCTGAGTTAAGAGATAAGCTGGAAAGAACTTAATCAATTAGAAAGTTTGAGGTCATAATGGAGGTAGCTGAAGTTCTCTTTAACTCACTTTTTCTTCACTATCCCTATTTAACTGCTCTATTTCCATGGACCAAACTTCAAAAAAAAAATTATTTTCATTTTCATTTTCTTTTTAATGTTTTCTTTTAAAAAGTCAGAGAAACTATGGGGTATTTTAATGTCTCCAATTTTTTTTTCTGCTTTTTGTGCAGGCCCTGGCTATAAGAGATTCTGTTTCCTAACAAATAAAACATGACATGCAATTCCTAAGTACACATATTCAAATGGGTAAACATTTCTACCTTCCAGTGGTTCCCCAATTAAGTTTTCTCTACCAATATACTAAATATCAAGTCCCTTCAGAGGATACAGTAAATGTATTTACTTATGAAAGAAATCATTAATAGGACTACTCTCAGCAATCTGGACAACAGTAGTTTGGGAACTCACAAGCAGCTGCTTAAAACAACATCCAACACAGAACACTGCACAGTGGGTATTCAAAAACTGTCTTACTTTAAAAAATATCCCACATTATCAGGTCTTTTTATTCTGGGATTCATGTACTGCAAGACATAAAATCTCTTTCTTTTACACATTAAGAGACCAAGTGAACTTCAAACTTAAAGTCCTACAAATCCCAGAGACCCCTGGCTGGCTGGCTCAGTAGTTACAGCATGTGACTCTTGATCTTGGGTTGTGAGTTGGGAGCTCCACGTTGGGCGTAGAGATTACTTAAAAATAAACAAATAAAATATAATTATAGTTTACCTTTAAAAAATGCTAAGGCCAGATAACCATGAAGAAAGGCCTTATACAATCCTTCTGATGAAATAAAATGGGAATGGTACTAAAACTCCAGACTCTTCCATCTATTACATCAAGCACTGACTGTGTAAGAACCAAGAAGAAAAAAACCTAACTGCTATTAAAGCATTAACATCACACTACGAACTGAAGAGCAGGAAACTCAAAGTAGGGCTGACCAAGTTTAAGCTTCCCACAAGAGTCCAAAGCTTCAGGCAATACAGAAGGGTTAATTTAGCTATTTAATGTGAAAAGCTCTTCAGTGTTAAAAACTTCCTAACCAGCGGAAGTGAAGGGCTAGGGTTTATCAGCACACCATCAGCCAAGTGTGTGAAGGCCCCAGATCAGAAATAGTCAGGCTCTAACACCTGAGGAGCGAAAGATGTTCTCTTCCTTTCAAAAATGCTATTTCTGTCTCCCCTGGCTCAGATTCCCTTCTGAAAAAAATTTTTTAATGTTTATTTGTTCTTGAGAGAGAGAGAGAGAGAGAGACAGAGTGTGAGTGGGAGAAGGGGCAGAGAGAGAGAATCTGAAGCAGGTTCCAGACTCCAAGCCATCAGCACAGAGCCTGACGTGGGGCTTGAACCACAAACCATGATACCATGACTTGACCTAAAGTCAGCCGCTTAAGTGACTGAGTCACCCAGGTGCCCATCAGATTCCCTTCTATATGTAAGAGAGCATTTATCACATATTAAAGAAAGCAATTCAATCCATTCACTTCTTGCTCCTTCCAGTTCACACAGGCCAAAGAATATGGCCCAGCAAGAAATAACAAAGGTAGCAACCAGCTGTGAAGCATTAACATGCACCAAAGAAGGAACTGTACATATACTAAGTACTATTAACAACATAAAGAAATCAAAGCATCCAGAGCTTAAGCAAGCTGCCCAAGGTTACTAAATTAATAAGGACAGAGCTAAGGTGCTGAGGTTTGAATGTAAGTCTTCAAATCCTAGTCTTTCCACTTCACATGGCCTTGAGAAATACAAGACATGTTATCATTCATCTTGTCAGATAATATATATGTCACGTGTTTGCCCAGGCACAAAATTATTCTGAAAGAATATATAAGAAACCAGTAACATTGGTTGTCTCTGTCAGGGAGTTGGGGGAGACTTTCCTCACCCCTTCACGGTCCTTCTAGTTGGACTTCGAATCAAATTGACACGAGACAGATTAACAGGAGAAAATAAAATTTAATGGTGTATATATGGGGAATCCACACAGACAAGAAATCCAAAGACAATGAGGCAACAAGAAGTTTATGTGAGCTAAAGAGAGGGGTAGGTTGGAGGATACAAAGGGGAGGAAAGCAATTACAGGAAGGTGAAAAGCGGTATTTTGAAAAACAAAGGTTGCCTTATTATGCAGGTAAGTTTCTTAGGTAAAGGGGAGCCAGTTTTAATAGCTTTCTTCCAGGTATAGGCTCTCCTTTCCAATGTAAATTTAGGCAGCTGAAGACCTGAAAGGGAGCTTTTCCTGTATCTCCTCCGTTTTGATTATTTTTAACCCAAAATAATGTTCATGCCAAAGTGGCCCACCTTAGGGCAGCCTGCCAGAGGCCCCTAGGTCTCAGAGGACAACTTAGGTAGCTGAGAGACATGGCAAGAGAAGGAAATATTTACCATGTTCTCTTTCATGTGACTATATTATCTACTAAAAAAATAAAATGTGTTAATTTTATATAGCTTTCAACTAAAATATATAACAGGAATATCTGAACACACTGCTTTAAGAAGTATTTTAAACTATCCCACCAAATGATAAGTTTGTTAATAGTCTTCATATCACGGCAAAAAGGAATGAGTTTAGGGAGCTCTACAAAGAGGGGATTTATAGCTGCTTTTGGAACTCCTAGCTCCTAGCCCTAAACAGGGGGATGTTCCAAGCTCCTGCAGGGATTGTGCCACACTCACTTTCTTCCTGGTGGCATCTGTCAATAGCATGTTTAGTAAACACAAGCTGGCATCTCTCCTCCAGGCTTAAAAACCTACCTCTCCAGATTAAAGTTATCAGAGGATAAAGAGCTCCCAGAGACAATGGAGGAAATGATTCAACAAGAAAACAAGGAAGTAAACATTTCTAAGTTGTCAGAAGAGAAAATACATGTCAAGAGGTTGAGGAACAGAAGATGGTAAGACAGAAGAGAAAAAAAGAAGAAAACAGAAATCTGGAGAATAAACAGAAGGCTCCTCACCACCAGCAAGAGCAAAATCATTCAGGTTCCCACATGGAGTCCCGGGGCAAGGGTGGGGAATAGTTGGTCACTATGAGAAAAAAACCTGAGGCAGCTTGCCAACTGCTACCCCTTCCAGTTGGTTAATGAAGTGGCAAACCAAACAACCAGAAGAAACCTGAAAAGTCTTTCTAGGGAAAAAATAAGAATCTAAAGGACTTGGAGGACCCAGGGGGTGAGAGAGGTCTTAGCCAACAATGTTTATCTTTTTCCAATTGAAAGCTGAGACTTTAGGGAAAAAAAGGAGGAATGTGAATGTCTGTCAATAAACTGGAGTTGACTTTCCAGATCATACTGGAACATTCTTCCCCTACACCCCAACTTGGTCTACTACTTACCACTCTTTAGGTGTCCATTCTAAATCCTAGTTCAAATCATGAGCAACTCTTAAATACAGAGAACTGAGGGTTGCTGGAGGGGTATGGGTGGGGGGATGGGCTAAATGGGCAATGGGTATTGAGAAGGATACTTATTGGGATGAGCACTGGGGTGTTATATGTAAGTGATGAATCACTAAATTCTATTCGTGAAATCGTTATTACACTATATGTCAACTAACTAGGATTTAAATTGAAATAAAAAATAAATTAAAAAAAGAAACAATATCCATTAAATTACATAAATAAATAAGCACACAGTATTATAAAAGCTTATGTTATTATCTGTCTGCTCCCATTAGACTATAAGCTTGGGGAGATGCACAACTGTATACTACCCACCAAGCACAGTGCTTGGCACCATTTTAATGAATAAATGTATAAAAAAGATTATGAGCTCTCAGTCTGCTAAATGAATGCTGTTCACGGGGAGTAGGAGGAACACGTTTGTCTGAACACTTACTTGCCAATCTGACTATGAGAACTCAAAACTGAAAATAGAGGAAAAGAGAAAAATTCCAGGATAAAACCGGACAAAAAACCAGGAATGCTATGAGAAGAAAAGCAATGGAACAAAAGAAAATACCTGCAAATTAAGTTGCCAATATCTTAAGACATCTACAATAGAGATATCCAAAATAAATTAAAGTTTATGAATTTTATAAAATGAATAAGACATGGTCACTACCAGGGAAAATTGGAGTTAATGGATTTGTGAATGCAGTACGCCAATGAATGGGCAAATCTCATTCAAATCTTAAAAAGGGAAGACCGATGGCAGTATGTCTCAAAATGACAGTCTCCAGTAGAAATCCACAAACCACACTGGAGAATTTCTGAATGAGGATACAAGAGTCAGGGACATGATACAGCTGTCGGAGTACCCTTCAGTCTGCTCAATGATGAAGAATATGGATTGTTTTCTTGACTCAGATTCCAAAACCGGTGTGGTAATAAGAATGTTAGAGATAGGGAACTTCAAGCACCTTGTCATTTGCCGAATAGGTATTTATTTTAAAGGGGGAGAAGGGGTAGAAAATTCTTGCTGACAGTTTCATCCTAAAAGGATGAGGAACTACTATACTGGACTGCATCCAAACCAAGCAGACAGACTAGTTGAAAAAGAGAAAGTAACCATGTAATCTTTGAAAGTGTGACAGCCAACAACTAAAGTGCTGTAGAAGAAGGCAGTTAAGAGAGCAAGCCCTAGATGTGGCACCAGTAATCCTGGAGTAAAGACCCAGTTCTGCCACAGTATGTGTACCTGAGCGCGGTCAACACTCTTCAGGCCATAGTTTCCTCATCCAAAAAGGGATAATACCTGTCCATCTCATATAATCAAAAAATTGGCTGTGAAGGTATTATGTAAACCTTGTCACAGTGATTTAAATAACATTAGACCTTTAATAAAATTAGCTGTTAACAACAACTAATATTTATTCATACTGAATTCTAACTACCAGATAGTTTTACAAGGACTGTCAAGTCCTCTCGATGGCCCTAAGGAGGTTGATACTCTTATCCACGTAGCAAGATTAGAAAACTCAGATTTCCAACTGTTAACTTGCCCAAGGTCCCCAAATGAGAAAAGTGGTGAAGGCTGTGTCAGAACACAGGTTTTCTGACTCTGGAGAGCCTACATTTTTTCCCTAAAACTTTAAAGGTTTATTTTTTAGTATTTATTTCGAGAGAGAGGGAGGCAGGGAGGGGGAGAGAGAAAATCCCAAACAGGCTCCATGCTGTCAGTGCAGATGGAGAGCCCACATTTTTATCCATTTGTTATACGCCTCTAAAAATGTAGGTTTCACAAAATTAAAATCTCAAAAACCTAAAATTCTAAAGAGAATACAGATGCTAGTATTTTTTACAGAAACCCTCAAAAGTGACATTCTGGGGGCGCCTGGGTGGCTCCGTTGGTTGAGCGTCTGACTTTGGCTCAGGTCATGATCTTGTGGTCTGAGAGTTTAAGCCTCTCATCGGGCTCTGTGCTGACAGCTCAGAGCCTGGAGTTTGCTTTGGATTCGGTGTCTCCCTGTCTCTCTGCCCCTCCCTCGCTCACACTTTGTCTCTGTCTCTCTGTCTCTCTCTCTCTCTCTCTCTCAAAAATAAACATAAAAAAATTTTTTTAAGTATTAACTAGTATGGTTGCACAGCATTCTCCATTGAGTATAGATGTTCAAATCACATACACATGTATAAAGAAAGTGGAAGAGGGCACAGTCAAAAAGATAATAGAATGGTGGTTCTGACCTAAAGGAAAAGTGCCAGGAAAGTCACTGCCCAAAAGGCCTGTTAATAAAGCTAAGGCTAACAAAAAGGGCTCTGTGAGAACCGTCTAGATCAACTCCTCTTCTTCCATTTCTCTCTTTTTTTTTTCAGTGAGGCATTTTCTTTGCACGTACGTATTACATCCCTAAAAAAAGAATCCCAGGATTTTCCCTCCTGTGTGTTTTTGTCTTGCTTCTTCATGGTCCATGATGCCAGCTGAGGCTGTCAGTACAATGAAACCAAACTGGCAAGACGGGAGCAGATTATTCTGCCATTTTTCTAGATCTTTGACTTGTACAACAAACCTGGAGCTTGTTTAACTCCACACTTGTTTAACCTGCCTGTGAGGTTCACAACAATTTTCCCAGCTCTGTGATCATTGATGATTTCATATTCGCCAATGTAACCATGCTTCATCATCACAGTCAGAAATCGGATGATGACTTTGGAGTAGGGCCTAATAAGAACCTGGCGTTTGGTTTGCCTCTCTTTTCAGCATTGTTAATGTTCTTGAGAGCATCTGCCAGGACATTCATGCACACCATTATGGCAACACGGAAAGATGGCAGAAAGAGAGATCTTCCATCTCTCTATCAACAAGTATCATCTTCAACTTGAAGAGGGGAAGAACAAGCCTTGTGGAAAGCAAGAACTGAAGCTCAGAATAGTAGAACCCCTGATTATTCCAAATCAGTTCAAGTCTCCAGACCTGCAAAACCTAACAATCCTGAGAATCCCAGGGGAGCCTGATGAACATCTGCTGCAGAACCTTAAGGATGAGCAAGGTTATCAAAACCTGAGAATGAGCAAACATGGTCCTAATTCCAAAGAGGGGATGTCTACTGAGGGTTACAAAAGTTCCTAGTCTCTGACATCAATCCCCAGCAGACCGTACAATTTATCTTTCTTTTACATGCATACACACCTAGCTTAGCCAATGGGTTTTTTTGTTTGTTTGTTTTTTAAAGTGCGCTTTGACCTTTTAGAAAGGGGAGTAGTGATTATCAGAAATGATTTACTAAAAACAAGTCTTTCAAGAAAGAATACAACTAGACTGAAAAAGAAAGGAACGGAATATTACAGTGCTACTCAAAATGAAGTCCGCAGCACTGGCCTCACCTAGGAGCTTGTTCAGAAATGCACTCTCAGGCCCCACCACAAACCTGCTGAATCATAATCTGTTTTAACAAGATCCCCAGGTGATTCTTTTTTTTTTTTTTTAGTGTCTATTTATTTATTGATTGATTGATTGATTGATTGATTGAGAGGGGCAGGGGGAGCCATGCGAGCAGGGTAGTTGCAGAGAGAAAGGGAGACCAAGGATCTGAAGCGGGCTCTGCGCTGACAGCGAACTCACAAACCATGACATCATGACATCATGACCTCAGCTGAAGTCAGACACTTAACTGACTGAGCCACCAGGTGCCCGCCCCCCTCCGCCAGGTGATTCTTATATATGGTTAAGTTTGAAAATCACCAATACATGGAAGAGATTTACATTTCAGTAAGGCATTTGACAAGTGTTTCATGATATCTTTGTTCACAGTGAGATTTCCTTCTATTAATTTGTTATATTTATTTGCTTGGCAAAATATTAAGCAGTTGACACACTTATTTTTTTTTAATGTTTATTTATTTTTGAGACAGGGAGAGAGAGGGTACAAGCAGGGGAGGGGAAGAGAGAGAAGGAGACAGAAGACCCGAAGCAGGCTCTGTGCTGAGCCCAACACGGGGCCCAAACCCATGAACCATGAGATCATGACTGAGCCAAAGTTGGACGCTCAACTGACTGAGCCACCCAGGCGCCTGACACACTTACTTCTCATAATAACCATACAAGGTAGGTATTATTATCTGTAACTTACAGATATTAATACTAGCAAAGATTAAACAGCACTATCTGCCAAGCACTGTTCCAAGGACTTCCTATATATTAACTTATTTAATCCTTATAACAACTCTTCATGGTAGGTACTATTTTTACCCACGTTTTACACGTGATGAAACTGAGGCAGAGTGAGTTTTAAGCACCTTGCTCACACTCCAGCAGAAATTTGTGGTATAGCTCTTAACCACTACTTTCTATAGCCAAGTATGCTGCCACAGTGGGGCATATGATAGCCCTGTGGGAAACTAAACAACTATACCCAAAGACAGTCCATTAAATTAAAAAAAAAAAAAAAATCAATAGGACTGGGGGGATGAATTTTAAAGGACACAAAAAAATAAAAAGACATTAAAGAATTCCCTGAAATGAGAGAGACAAGTAGACTAATGTTTATTGAGAGCATACGGTATGCTGGGATGAGCCATAATCTAAAGCACTTTGCATTCATTTTTTATTCAACCATTCCAACAGGCCCATTTGTAGGTATTAAGGCATTTTATATATAAGGAAATAGAGGCCCAGACAAGTTAAGGACCTTGCCATGTCACACCACTTGTGATGATACGACCAAGATTCCAAAACCAAATCTGATTCTAAAGGCCATGCTCTTTCCCTTGATTTGCTCTGCATCCATACCTGGCCCGGTCCCACTGTTATAAATGACTTAGATAAGATCACTGGGTCATGCTGACAATGTAAGAGGGCCTTTAGCTAAGAGAATAAATATATTTAAAAAATTTTTTTTAACGTTTATTCATTTTTGAGAGACAGAGACAGAGCGAGAGGGGGGCGGGGCAGAGAGAGAGGGAGACACAGAACCCAAAGCAGGCTCCAGGCTCCGGGCTATCGGCACAAACCCGATGCGGGGCTCAAACTCACGAACTGTGAGATCATGACCTGAGCTGAAGTCGGACACTCAACTGACTGAGCCACCCAGGTGCCCCAGAGAACAAATATATTTAAAACAGAACACAGATCTAAAAGATCAAAACGGGATGGAACAATGGGCAAGAATGGTATTCAAAAGCAAGAGACTTTGGAGTCAGACCGGTTTGAATGTCTGATTCTACTTCACTGTTTAGAATGCAAGCAAATTACTTAATTTGTTTGAGCCTTAATTTCTATTCTACAAAAGAGAAATTACACTTCACAGAATTGTTACAAGAGGAAAGAAAAGGTAATATTGTAAAGTTCTTGGCACATAAGGCTTAACAAAAATGTTCACAAAATGCTCAGTGAACATTAAATCTAACAGAATAAAATTTATACAGGAAAAGTGCAAGAAAATCAATTTTAGAAACACCAGAAGAAATTTAACAGGAACACATAAGAAAAGACTTAGGGATCTTAGTTAACTTGAACCTATGAGTCAATAGTTTGCCAACACTGCCAAAAATTATTGTGATTTTGGAACACATTACAGAAGCACAGTGTCCAAAACAAGTAAGCCCCAAACAAGGAGGCCATCAGACTTTATTTGTAAGACTGTCTTCAGTCCTGAGTGCTGAATTTTAAGGTTACCGGCAAATGAGAATCAATTCAGGAAAAGATCAGAAGAGTGAGAAGCTTTGAAACCACAGTAACTAGTCCCTTCCTGGTTCTATATTTCTTCCTCTTCACACAATAGCAGTTACCTGTCAACTACTTCTGTTCCTCAATAACTAACACATTCCTCCCTTCATCTTTATCTCCCTCTCCCTCTCCCTCTCCACACACACACCTCAAATTCAATTTTGCCCATGTCACAGGGATCTGAGAGGAGTGACTTGATGACTGCTAGCTCACAACTCTAGGACCTGGCATGTCAGACCTGTTGTTAACCTGGCCTTTGCCTGTAGATTAGACCTGCTGCTGCTAGTCTACACCAAATGTAACTAGCCTCTTGCTTTTTTCCTAAGATAAGCCCCACAACTTGTACTCTAGGTAACACAGTCCTGTGTCTTTATCACATACTCAAGACACTGGAACTCTTCCTAAATGTCCATTACTCCCTGAAAGGGATACAGGTGGCCAGAGCACTTCATTAGGCAATGTCACACCTCACACCTCAGCCATTTCAAACTCATTGAATCAATACTTCCCAGCCTAAGGAGGCTCTCAGATAAACAAACTCAAGGGCAAACCTATTCATGCTCCTAAAATAGTACAAGTAGTACAGTTTACTGTACCTAAGAGGCCATTTGCAAACCTACAAAGAATGAAGCCTGCAAAAGCTGCCTGTAATCTGGCTGTCCTCACTGCAGCGCCCCATTTTCAGTTCCAATTAGAACTGGGCTCAGCTCCCTGGCAGGATTCAGACAGTAAAATCTGGTAACTCCTAGGTCCAGATTATCAGGGCAACTGACACTGCAGTAACACGAGCTTCCCTATGGAATAGCCCTGTCAAAGTTGGCAGGTTTTCCTGGCCGAATCAGAACAGTCTGTGTCTCCTTTCATTCAGTACTCCCTTGGAAGCCAAGCATGTCTCTAGGGAATGCCATCTGCAGGGGACATCAGGTGTCTCAATGCCCTGTTGTTTTCAACCATGTAGACATTGTGGTTCAATTTCTATTTCTAAAGTAGGTACAGGCTCTGCTCTTTCTTTGGATGAGAGAAACCATGGTAAATGCTAGCGTTTTGAGAACTTTGCCTTACTGTTCCTTTACCAGGGAACAGTAGAGTTCTAGTCTAGAATCAGACAATACCTGGAGCTTTCATCCAGTTCAAACTAGTTCTATACTTACAGTTCTAGAGTCAATTTGTAAATCTAGGCCTTCTCTTCCTGAAGTGAGCCTGAGTATTTAAACCCACTTTTAGATGGTTCCCCTACCAACGCAACACCCTATTCTCTAGATCACCAGTTCTCAAATTTGAGTGTGCGTTTGGAGGCTTGTTAAATATAGATTGTTGAACCTTAAGCCTAGAGTTTCTGATTCAGTAGGTCTGGGGTGGGAGTTGAATATGTGCATTTTTAAAAAGCTCTGAGGGCATGCTCACATAGCTGGTCTGGAGACCACTCTCTGAGAACCACTGCTCCGGATCAATATTTCAAGTCACTCCCAGAACTATATTGGGAGTGGGGGTGGGGGAAGAGGAAGATGCTGTACAAATTGGGTCCATTTGCATCATAACATTCAGTGCTTTGTCCCACACAGAAAATTCCTTATTCTCCTACAGAGTAGAGTAGACCTTAACTGGATCTCACATGTGAAACATTCAAGAGCTTAAAAACAGACGACAATTTACATCCTAACAAATTATTAACATAGCTACATTCTGTAACTGAGAAATGGCACTTACATAAGTGATTCTAGGCTCAAGATCAGCAGCCAAACCAGAAGTGGAATTAACACCTATTCTCTTTCCTATGCCTCACCAGCTGCATTATTCACTAACCAAAACATTAAAACCTGTAAAGCAATTAGAATAGTGCTTAACCATTATTTTATGGTGGTAAAATATACACATAATATTTATCTTTTTTCCTTTTTTTAATGTGTTTTATTTTTAAGAGAGAGAGAAAGAGGGAGAGAGAGGGTGCACACACCAGCGGGGGAGGGCAGAGAGACAGACAGAGACCAAGAATCCTTGACTCAGGCAGGGCTCCATCCTGAAAGCACAAGTCGGGACACTTAGCCAGCTGAGCCACCCAGATGCCCCTACATATAATATTCATTATTTTTACCATTCATAAGTATACAAATCAGTGGCATTAAATACATTCACAATGGTGGGTAACCATCACCACTATCTATACCCAAACTTTTTCATCACCCCCAACAAAACTCAGTACCCATTAAACAATAATCCTCTTTCCCATCTTCCCCCAACCCTACTGCTCTACTTTCTCTCTATAAATTTGTCTATTCTAGTTACTTCATGTAAATGGAATCATATATTTGTCTTTCTGTGTCTGACCTATTTCTTTTTTTTTTTTTTAATTTTTTTTTAACGTTTATTTATTTTTGAGACAGAGAGAGACAGAGCATGAACAGGGGAGGGGCAGAGAGAGAGGGAGACACAGAATCTGAAACAGGCTCCAGGCTCTGAGCTGTCAGCACAGAGCCCGACGCGGGGCTCAAACTCACGGACTGTGAGATCATGACCTGAGCCGAAGTCGGACGCTTAACCGACCAAGCCACCCAGGCGCCCCATGTCTGACCTATTTCAATAAACATAGTGGGTTGTTGGTTTTTTTTTTTTTTTTTTTTTTAAGATTTCATTCTTAAGTAATTTCTACACCCAACATGGGGCTTGAACTCACAACCCTGAGATCAAGAGTCACCCGCTCCACTAAGCCAGCCAGGTGCCCCAATAAGCAGTGTTTTTGAGGTTCATCCACATGGCAACATATATCAAAATTTCATGTCTTTTTAAGGCTGAGTAATATTCCATTGTATGTATATAACACATTTTGTTTAACTATCCATCTGTCGACGGACACTCAAGTTGCTTCTACCTTTGGGTTACTGTGACTGATGTTATGACACGGACATACACCTAGAAGTAAAATTGCAGGGTTACATGGTAGTTCTACCTTTAATCTTTTAAGAAACTGTCAAACTGTTTTCCACAGTGGCTTCACCATTTTACACTCCCACCAACAATACCAATACTTGGTATTTTCTGTCTTATTTATTTATTTACTTACTTATTTGATGTTTATTCATTTTTTGAAAGAGAGAGAAAGACAGATAAGTCAGGGGAGGGGCAGAGAGAGAGGGAGACACAGAATCCGAAGCGGGCTCTGTGCTGACAACAGCGAATTCAGGAACTCAGGAACTGCTGGGCTGTCAGCACAGAGCCCGATGCGGGGCTCCAACTCAAGAACCTCAAGACCATGATCTGACCCAAAGATGGACACCTAACTGACTGAGCCACCCAGGCGCCCCTATTTTCTTTCTTTTTAAAAAAAAAATTATAGCCAGAGGCACTGGATGGCTCAGCTGAGTAAGCGTCCAACTTGGGCTCAGGTCATGATCTCACAGTTCCTGAGTTCGCTGCTGTCAGCCAGTCAGCACAGAACCCGCTTAGGATTCTCTGTCCCCCTCTCTCTGCCCCTCCCCCATTTGCACTCTCCCCCAAATAAATAAATAAATATTTTAAAAAATTACAGTCATCCTGGGGTGCCTGGGTGGCTCAGTCGGTTCAGTAACTGACCAGCTCAGGTCATGATCTCACAGTTTGTGAGTTCGCGCCCCACGTCGGGCTCTGTGCTGACAGCTCAGAGCCTAGAGCCTGCTTCTGATTCTGTGTCTCCCTCTCTCTCTGCCCCTCCTCTGCTCATGCTCTGTCTCTGTCTCTCAAAAATAAATAAATGTCAAAAAAAAATTAAAAAAAAATTACAGTCATCCTAATAGGTAATGTTTAGTCACTATTGTTATCACAAGTTTTGACATGGGCTTTTACCAATATTTGTAGCACTATAAGGGCAGCATGACAACAATTAGAGGTCCTGACTAGAGTTTCCAAGCATTATCATTCAAAACACAAATTTCCAGTTGCTTCTAATTTTCTCACAAAATCACCTCCAAAGCTAGCATTTGCTTAGTTTGATATCAGCTATGAAAGAAAATGATGTTTTGGATGGCTAAAGAAAAAAAAAAAAGATGTACAGTTATGTTTTTGAAAGCAAAAGTATACTGGAAATCCTGTATATTTTAATCTTGCTAGCTGTATCACTGTTAAGTCCCTAACCTCACTAGAAATATTTTCTCATCACTTCGGGGGTTTTCCTGGCATGGAAGAGCTACACTGAGTGAAACAAACGGCTTTTCCCAAGTAAAGCTTTTCTGATGCTTGTGTATTATGTTTGAGGCTCCAGGTCTTCCTCTTGGTAACTCTTTTTCTTCCTTTATGAATCTAAGAGAGAAACCTGTGAGTATAGAAAGTGAAAGAAGGAGAAAAAAAATTTTTTTTGTTTTTAGGAAAAATTTTTCTCAACTTTTACACTTAGCAAGAATTGAAAAATAAACTCTAGTAGTAGCTTAAGTGCAGCCAAAACAAGAGCAAAGCGAAGGTATCATGGAAAAAAACTATTTATTTATTTATATTTTTAGGTTTATTTATTTTGGGAGAGAAGAGCATGAGAGGGGCGGGGGGCGGGGAGAGGGAGAGAATCCTAAATAGGCTCCACGCTCAGCACAGAACCCAACGCGGGGCCCAATATCCCACGACCTTGAGATCATGACCTGAGCCAAAATCAAGAGTCAGCTGCTTAACTGAATGAGCCACCCAGGCGCCAGGGAAAAACAATTTAAAAAGCTACAGTTTCAGAGGCTCCTGGGTGGCTCTGTTGGTTGAGCGTCCGACTTCGGCTCAGGTCATGACCTCATAGTTCGTCAGTTCAAGCCCCGCGTAGGGCTCTGTGCTCACAGCTTGGAGCCTGGAGCCTGCTTCGGGTTCTGTGTCTCCCTCTCTCTCTGCCCCATCTGCACTCTCTCTGTCTTAAAAATAAATAAAACATTTAAAAAATTAAAGAAAAAAAAAGCTAGTTTCATCCTAGGCATGTATATTACATATGCTTCCCCATTATGCTGATTATAATACATGAAAGATTAAACTTTATATATAAAAGACTAAAGACTGGCTTCATAAAGGCAAAGGGGAGACCTACTAACATTCTGAGAGGTACAGCCAGAGACCTATATGAACCCCCAAGTTCATTAACCCCATTAAAGCATATAATTTCTTTCATAAATAAATGTACAATAACCAGCTGGTAGCGATGTAGCCACTTCTCTGTAGGAAAACTTGGGAATAGCAGAAACCAGGAATCTTCAACCCCCAAGTGCCGAGAGAGCTATTTCTGGTGTATATGTATATAGGTGTGTCATACATAGAAACATGTCGGTAAAACAGACGAAGTTTACTAGAATGAGCACCACATTTAATCAGAGTTTGTGTCCCAGTGCTGCCTCCTCGGTAAATTACTGAAAGCCTCTGAGCATCATCCCAATTATCAATAGACAATCATCCTGAGCAAAAGAATACCAGTTTCCTGGGTTGTGTGAGGAATAAATAATTCCAACATGCTTTCACCCATTCCTCAGCAAATGTATTTTGAGCTCTCACAATGTGCACTAAGGATACAGAGATGGAGATCCTGCCCTCACTGGGTATAAGAGGGCCTCTTCCTTGGTGGGTACCCCACAATTCTAGAACTGCTTAGAACTAGAGGGCAATTCCTCAAAGACAGAGAGCCCCTCAACCATGCTGATCAAGAACTTGGTACACAGTAGACAATAATGATTGCTGAATGAACAGATTTTCTGTTTATAATCTGTAAAACCTTCCTCTTGGCAGACATTAACATGAAAAGGAAGATACATAATAATCACCTCACTCACTGGAGGAACAGAAGCTCAGAAACACTTAGAGGGGAAAGCAAAACTGACACCTCCCATTATCATTACATGGCAGAGCTCAGTAATGTTCTCCTTGTCACATAAAATCCCTCCCATCCCTGAAAACCCCTGCAAATGGCTCATTTTACCGATACTCTGTGATGGTTATGCTATAAAATAAACACAAGAGTTTTTCACTTTTCAGTACGTAAAGTTAATCCCAGAAATCAGTATCTGGGGACACATATTTGAATAAATACTAAATGTGTTAACCAAAGACCTATCTTCAACTAAAAAGCAGGAATTTGTATCTCTGTTCCTAAGAACCACAAAATTCCTTCAGATATAAACTAGGGTTCCTCGGGGAGCCTGGGTGGCTCAGTCAGTTGAGCAGATGACTGTTGATTTTGGCTAAGGTCATGACCCCAGGGTCGTGGGATGGAGCCCTGCATCAAGCTAGGTGCTGAGCATGGAGCCTGCTTAAGACTCTCTCTTCTCCCTCCCTCCCTCTCTCTCTCTCCCCCCTCCACCCCTCTCCTCTGCTTGCTTTCTCTAAAAAAAAAACAAAACTAAATTACAGAGTTTCTCAACCTTGGGACTATTGCCAGTCTGGGTCTGATAATTCTTGGTTGTGGTGGGCTGTCCTATACATTTATAGATGTTTCACAGCATTCCTAGCCTCTACCCACCAAATGCCAGTAGCACCCTCTAATTGTGACAATCAAATGTATCTCTAGACATAGACATTTATTTGGGGCCGAGAGGGCTGTTTTGAAATCATCCTGGTTGAGAACCACTGAGATAAACCATGGAATGAGAATGTTTTCACAAATGCTGTTTAAGAAAGATAAGGAAGATGGAGCACCTGGGTGGCTCCGTCAGTTGAGCATCCAACTTTGGCTCTGCTCATGATCTCATGGATTGTGAGTTCGTTCAAGCCCCACGTTAGGCTCGCTGCTGTCAGCTTGTCAGCAGAGCCCACGTCAGATCCTCTGTTCCCTTCTCCCTTTGCCCCTCCCTCGCTTACAGTCTCTCTCAAAAAATAAATAAAATATTTTTTTTTAAAAAGAAAGATATAGAAGATAATATAAACTGTTACTCTTCGCACTCCACAAATGAGTCATTTTTAGGTCAGATGACCTTTAAAGTTTTATCTGGGAAAAAAAAATAAAAAAGACAATGCTGACCAATGCACCTAAAGGTAATCTAAAACCAAGAAAGATGAAATAAATCAGTGAACTAATGAATGGTGCAGAAAGTGATAACAGCATAAAATCAGCTGCAGGTATCCCCACTACCATCTTCTTGATACATTACTCATGCATGGTAACTGTCAGAAGTCAGGCAATCTTGAAATCCTCTATCTCATTGCTACAAAGTTAAATTCTTAATTATTCTTCCTTTACTTACCTGAAAAAAAATTGTTTGGTGTTGCAGAAAGAATAAGAATACTATTAGCACAACTATTTACTGAGCATTTTGTAACTGTAAGGGATGTTACTTATTTAAATTAATTAACGTTTCCTAAAAGTTCCTTAAAAGAAGAAAACAAAACAAACTCAAAAATATAAAATAAAACTGGAGCCAAAAGGAAGCTGGGGATTCCTGAAGTTTACCTAAGACTTATTGCCATCATCTCCCAAAAGGCCCAGGTTTCACTTGCAAATAGTTCTGTTTAGAAAAAGGCTAGATTTGCATTAATTTTAAATACTGGGATCTCAGCATTTTTAAAAAAAATTTTTTTAACGTTTATTTATTGTTGAGACAGAGAGAGACAGAGCATGAACGGGGGAGGGTGAGAGAGAGGGAGACACAGAATCCAAAACAGGCTCCAGGCTCTGAGCTGTCAGCACAGAGCCCGATGCGGGGCTCAAACTCACGGACCGCGAGATCATGACCTGAGCCGAAGTCGGCCGCTTAACCAACTGAGCCACCCAGGCGCCCCGGGATCTCAGCATTTTTAAAAAAATTTTTAACGTTTATTATTTGAGACAGAGAGAGAGAGAGAGAGAGAGAGAGCGAGCATGCGCAAGCAGGGGAGGGGCAGAGACAGGGAGACACAGAATCCTGTGGCTCGGCCCTGAACCGCCAGCAGAGCCCGATGCTGGGCTAGAACCCATGAGATCATGACCTGAGCTGAAGTCAGTTACTTAACCGACTGAGCCACTCAGGCGCCTCTCAGCATTTAATAACATAATCCCACACTTACATAGTGCATGCAGCACTTTTTACAAGATGTTATTGATTTTAATGATAAAAGAAATATATGATCATTGTAGAGAACCTAAGACTATTTTTAAAAATATTAATAATGATGTATATCATTTAATTAATGATATATATAAAAGCAAATACAAACGTAAAACTTAGCCAGTTCAAGGAATGAACAAGTAATTTACGGATTAATGTCCCTAGACACTTCAGTACTAAAGTCATAGACAGCTCTCTTTAGAATCTGACCATCAATTCTGAGAATTCTGGTTTCATAAGAATTCCATAAAGCTAGTCATTTCTGTGCCACCTGTGCTGAATAAAAGACAAGAACTATGCATGTGTGTTTTGGGTGGGCTTGGTATTTCAGAGGAAACCAATACATAAAACAGAAACGGTCTTTCCTAGAGAAAAATGGAATGTTTTTCTTAGAATCAGAAACTAAAGAAAAAGTCACCTCTAACCTGTCTTGTTCTCATCATTTTATAATCTAGATCTAAGAGATAACCAATCCTTAATAAACAAACCACTCTTCCCATGGGCTCTACGGCATCTCAGTCTCCCACCCCTGCTGCCTATCTCATGCCATTTCAGTTAGTTACTCAAGAGGTCTTTTCAAAGTCAGACAGGAAAGTGCTCCTTCCAGCAGGTATAGGCCCTCCAGCACTGAAGAATACAGGCTAAAATACCTGTTCCAGGAACATCTGCTCCTACTCCGGAGGAAGAGGAATAAAAAACAGGGACTATTCCAGTGGCCAGAAAGAGCAACCAAGGAGCTCTTGTACAGAGGCATGCACAGGTGGCAAATATGATAATGACTGATTTGGAAAAAGAAAATATCCCCAGTTGTGTGAGACATCGAGGCGGGTGGTAGAACAAGCATGAAATGGCTGTAACTGGCACTGTAGGTTTTAGCATATGAACAGAGTTAGGACGATGGCATCTAATTTTTTTTTTTAATTTTTTTTCAACGTTTATTTATTTATAGGACAGAGAGAGACAGAGCATGAACGGGGGAGGGGCAGAGAGAGAGGGAGACACAGATTCGGAAACAGGCTCCAGGCTCTGAGCCATCAGCCCAGAGCCCGACGCGGGGCTCGAACTCACGGACCGCGAGATCGTGACCTGGCTGAAGTCGGACACTTAACCGACTGCGCCACCCAGGCGCCCCTCTAATTTTTTTTTTAATGTGAATTTTTGAGAGAAAGAGAGAGAACATTTAACTTTTACCTCTGTGAAACAGTTCAGCTCCTTTCCAAAGGAAGTGTCTTACTTTTCAATTCATTAATTGAATTGAACCTGACTAAAAGTCAGGTTCCTAGAGAAAACCTCCAGGTTCCTTAACATCCACAAAAGTGAAGTCCAAGGCCATTGATATGCTCAGAAATTTTAACAAAGTACAATTCTCACATCCAGATGAGATTTCACCTGATTGTTAATTACAACATCATTAGTTACTGGCAATAACGAAAATAATGAGAATTCTTCATCTTTCCGCTCTCTGGAAGGCCTCTACTTTATGTTATGAATCATTTGGTCCTTGACGTATGGATACTTCTGGGGGGACAGATGACATTTAGCACAGGACATGTGAGGCTGTGGGAAAAGGGAAGTTCTTGGCCACAAGAACCAGGACAAAAACCCTTGCCCTTGGGAAAAATGCCAAAAATCTCTGAAGTCCACTGCAAGGCAGTTAAATTTTTAGCTTCAGATGATCCCTGTTATAAGAACACAAACCACAGCATAGAATTAGAATAGGTTTTTGAAAACTATGTGATAGAGTTACAAGATAACTATTTTCTGGCATTCATATGAATCCATGCTAAGTGATAATCCCCAGGGTAAATATAAATATTTTTCTCCCTTGGGATTAGTTTAAGCTAACTTGGCTCTAAAATCTTTCACTATTCAAAAACAGAGAATATTATGATAAAGGCTAACTTTACTGAGTGCTTACAATGTAAGCACTAACTTACTAACTTCACAATAATGCTCTGAACAACATTAACTCTAAAATAGAAATTTTCTTTAGAGGCTTTGAAAATAAATATTAGATTATTTGTTACAGCAACTTTAAAGAAATTCATGAATTATTTTTAATGTGCAAGAAGCACTATACAAGTTATTAAAACCAACTTTGGTCTAAGATGAAAATATGCGTGGTGCCTGGCTGGCTCAGTCAGTGGCACACATGACTCCTGATCTTGGGGTTGTGAGTTTGAGCCCTATGTTGGGGGTAGAGATTATTTAAAAATCAAATCTTTTTTTTTTTTTTAAGTTTATTTATTTTTGACAGAGAGAGAGCACGCGCGCGCGCGAATGTGAGCTAGGGAGGGGCAGAGAGACAGGGAGACACAGAATCCAAAGCAGACTCCAGGCTCCAAGCTGTCAACACAGAGCCTGATGTGGGGCTCGAACTCACAAACTCTGAGATCTTGACCTGGGCCAAATTCAGACGTTTAACCGGCTGAGCCACCCAGCGCCCCACTTAAAAATCAAATCTTAAAAAAAGTAAAACAAGAATTTAAGATACAAAACAGATGAACATAAGGGAAGGGAAGCAAAAATAATATAAAAACAGAGAGAAAGGGGAGCCTGGGGGACTCAGTCAGATAAGTATCTGACTTTGGCTCAGGTCATCGTCTAACAGTTCATGGGTTCAAGCCCTGCGTCGGGCTCTGTGCTGACAGCTCAGAGTCTGGAGCCTGCTTCAGATTCTGTGTCTCCCTCTCTCTCTCTGCCCCTCCCTGACTCACACTCTGCCTCTGTCTCTCAATAAATAAACATTAAAAAAAATTAAAACAAAACAAAGGGAGGCATACCTTAAGAGACTCTTAAATACAGAGAACAAACTAAGGGTTGCTGGAGGGGTGTTGAGTGGGGGATGGGCTAAATGGGCAAGGGGTATTAAATTTTTTTTTCAACGTTTTTATTTATTTTTGGGACAGAGAGAGACAGAGCATGAACGGGGGAGGGGCAGAGAGAGAGGGAGACACAGAATCGGAAACAGGCTCCAGGCTCCGAGCCATCAGCCCAGAGCCTGACGCGGGGCTCGAACTCACGGGCCGCGAGATCGTGACCTGGCTGAAGTCGGACGCTTAACCGACTGCGCCACCCAGGCGCCCCAAATGGGCAAGGGGTATTAAGGAGGACACCTGTTGGGATGAGCACTGGGTGTTCTATATAAGTGATGAATCACTAAATTCAATTCCTGAAATCATTATCACAAAAATAAATTAATAACATAAAATAAAAATATGCATAAATGCATAAGTACTTTAGAAAACTACTCTGTTCTTCTTTTCAAAGTTTATTTATTTTTGAGAGAGAGAGAAAGCGCACATGGGAGGGGGGCAGAGAGAGAGAGAGAGAGAGAGAGAGAGACAGAGACAGAGGATCCAAAGCAGACTGCGAGCTGACAGCCCACAGCCCGATGTGAGGCTCGATGCAAGGCTTGATTCAAGGCTCAAGAACTGTGAGATCATGACCTTAGCAGAAGTCCAACGCTTAACCGACTGAGCCACCCAGGCGCCTTGAAAACTACTCTATTCTTCTATCCTATTAATCACTACTGGGAAATCCATGTAAAATCAAGACCCTTAAAAGCTGTAATATCTGAATTTGAGTATCCTTAGAATCCTAGGTGAGTCTTTATTTTATGGTTTGATTACAAAGAGAGATTTCTCACAACTTATGCGCAAACAGATGTAACTCAGGGAGTCCCACTTAAACTTTCTGTAGGTTTTAGACATAGAACAGATGAGTAAGAGACCCCCTTTTTTAACCCCCCAAGAAACCCTTAATTATCTTTCAAGTTAACTATAATTCAAAAATGATCAACTTCAGGTCAAGTTACAAATGTTAGTATATGCTCTGGCAAAGTGAAATTAAGACAATTAGTAACATAATAAAAATGAAGACTAATGCTGATATGTAGAAATTACCCTTCACACTGCCAAACTTATAATTTTGCCAGCCCATGAAGAAAGGCTTTTATATGTACACATTAACATACAAAACACCTAGCTTTTTAAAGTTTGGAGAGATAATATTCTTCATATTTGGTTCCATGAATAGTTATTTCTCCTATACAAAAGCTAAAGAAGATATCAAAAAATTAAATTTTTATTGTGACCACACCTCAAAATGGAGAGTTGTCAACCCTATCTTAGGGAACACATTTTTTCTCAAGAGTACTTTCATCACAATTTCTTGCATAGACTGTGTATGTCTCTGTCGGCAATAGGTCTGAGTAAAGGTCTTCCAAAATTTTTCTTCTGTGCAATTTTTAAACCATATTTTAAGACACATCATCAAAACCAAATACACATATCAATACCCAAACCAACAAAATTAACTATTATACATGCATGCAGACATCTTAGTAAGGTAACTAGCTGCTTCATGAGAAGTTATGTAGTATAATACAGGGAACATTTGCAGTGGAGGCAGAATAACCCAGAACTGGGTGGAAATCATGGCTCCATTGCTTGCTAGCTATGTGACCTTGGGCAATTTCCTTCTCTCAGTCTGAGTTTTCTTGTTTGCAAAATGAGGTAATAATTCCAATCGTATGAGGATTAATCGTATGTGAAATGCCCAGCGCGGAGCCTGACTCAAAGCAGAAACTCAGGAAACAGTTACTGTTATTACCCTGTTGCTATTCATGTAAATTTATTAAAGGCAAAGCTCACTTTTTCTTGTAACTCAATTGCAAGCTCTGTTAATTACTTCGAACTGAAAAAATAAAGGCAAGAAACATCAGAGTTACAAATGAGAATTTGATGTATCAGTTCGGCACATGCCTAGATAGGAAATGAGACTACAAAGCAATAATGATGACCTTCAGAAGTATATGTAAAAATGAACAATGTCCTTATTTTTACAAGCCCCTCAGAAAGGAGATGATGCTGTCTGTGTCCTATTCATGTACCGAACTACTCTTTGTTCCACAAGTATTTCCAGAATGTCCATACACTAAGTGCCAATCATTATGCTAGGCGATGTGCATATGGCGATGGGCAAAAGTAGACACAGTTCCAACCCTCATGGAGCTTCCAGTCATGCAATCCCACAAACAGTGTAAACTTGTGAAAAGTGATATAAAGGATAGTACATGGTACTCTAAGAGCCAGTAACACAGATCTAACTTAATTGGGGAGATCAAGGAAGGCCTTCCTGAGGAAGCAAAAGCTGAGGATGAAGAGAGAGTTAACAGTGGCAGGTGTTCCCAGACAGGGGAAAGCAGTCTGTACAAAGACCTTGTACCAGGAGAAAACAGCAAGAATGCAGGACCAAAAGGCCTGTGTGCCTGGAGGAAAGATGAGGTGTGAGAATTAGCTAGGGCTCTAGACCACACGCAGGGCCCATGCATTGTAGATCATACTCAGGAGTTGTTATATCCCAAGAGTAATGAAAAGCCACTGAAGGGTTTTAAATAAATGCTTCTTTTAGGGGCAGGGAGGCAGACTGGAGACACAATGAGATTTTCAATTTGCCTTTGCCTTCTGGAATAAGAGTAAGGAATGCAGATGATCAGGTAGGAAACAAAAGTTCTGTAAGGATACATTTAACAACAGCTTGGGGACTAGGGTGATGGTGATAGTGGAAGAAGTTGATGAATTCGAGAGATATTCAGGAAAATCTGATGATGTGTAGTGTACAGGGCCTGAGGGAAAGCAAAATGTTCAAGAAACTTCTGGGTTTCTGATTCACATGACTATATACAAGAATATACCATTCAGGAGAGATCTGCTCCAGAAACATCTTTAAAGCAGTTAGTTAACCTACCCCCCAAAAGGACCTAAATGCATAAATGTATTTCCTTTTCGCCTGAACCTGTGTTAACCTAGTGTGATCCTTTACTTATAAGATTCCAAAAGATTGGTATTTCCAAAAAGCAAATTGACCCTCAAAAGGATAAGATGTTTCCAACACTGAAGATATCTGAAAGATTCTGCCACAAGCTTTAAAATGAGTTCTAAAATTGGTTTGAGGGGCACCGGGGTGGCTGGGTTGGTTAAGCATCCGACTTCAGCTCAGGTCACGATCTCAAGGCGTTCCTGAGTTTGAGCCCCAGGTCAGGCTCTGTGCTGACAGCTCAGAGCCTGGAGCCTGCTCTGGATGATTCTGTGTCTCCCTCTCTCTGGCCCTCCCCCGCCTCAGGCTCGCTCGCGCGCGCGCGCGCGCGCGCGCGCGCGCTCTCTCTCTCTCTCTCAAAAATAAATAAAACATTAAAATTTTTTTGATAAGAAATAAATAAAATTGGTTTCAGCAATGGGGCAGCATTATGAAATGAATGTGTCATATCCCATGATCACTACTTAGATAAGACCAACATGAATTTGCGGCTGCTTAACATAATCTAAATAAATCATAACAGTGAAGAGTGCTCTTATGTGATATTAAACTATGAAATTTTACAATTTCATTACAATCACAATAATTGGAACTATGTTACTTTTATGTTTGCTTCAACATTTTGAAATGCTTGTAGAAAACCTGACATTTTGTAGGAAAAGGTATGATTTTAAAAACCCACATACCTTCTTGATCTTAATATAAAAATATTTTACTGTTACCATCCAGTCCTTATTAATGCCCATCACGTTTATTCACTGTAAAAGATTTCCACTAAATACAAAGATTTTACTAAACACTATAAAAGTATATGCAAATACTCTATACAGAGTAAAGCACTGACTTTATCAATACTTGCTTTCCTTGGTTTTAATTTTTTAACTTGCAACCTAATCCCGTTTTCATAGTGGAATACTAATGCCTTTAAGTCATAGAAACATAGAAACTCTAAATCTGACTAATCCAAGGAAAAGAAGTGAAAGGGGTTTTGCCACTTTAAAATCAACACCACAACCTTAGTACTGAAGTATTTCCCTAATTCTGGAAGGACAGGCTCCTTGGCCACCTGCTTGCACTAGGCCTTGACTAGCATTTTATTAACACTCAACTGCAGATACCAGGATGTTACCACTGCTCCTACAGAGCAGAATTTTTTTTTTTCTCCCATGCTGATTTTATCTCAAGGCGTGAAAAGGCAAGATAGTGGTTTGAGGCCAAATGTGAAAAATGTCATCCCCACAAATGAGGAGAAAAGTCAAGAGCTTTTTAAAAATCAGGTCTTAAGCCCATTAACTAATACTAGTTTGTAAAATCGGACTGTCTCCACCCTAGAGACTGTGCTACCAAATGTGGTCCTTGGGAATAAGGGCTGGAGGACCTGAAACGGGTTACCAGTATGGTTCATCTTTTTCTTATTTCAGGTTTTTGTTTTTTTAAACATGAAATCAGACTATGGCTATATTTGAGCGTAGCTAAAGCCGGGTATGGGCAGTGCCAAGGAAGAGACAGCGAAAGTCTTTAGGGTTCCCAATCTCAGCTAGCAGATTTTCCAATCTTCCTCTGAAGGAGTGGTCCGTGTCTCCCCAGAAGGAATGTGGGGGAGGGAAAGATACAAGGGCCCTGGGCTTTTCCCTTACCCAAACCCCCAGAATGACACCGCAAACCACTTCCTCCTGGGAACTGAAGGTCATAAGCTTTAAGGGACAATGGAGCTCAACATAGGCTCCAGAAAGATGGAGACAGCGAGATGAGACGGGAGGGTGGGTAGGGAAGTGGGGGAGAGGGGATGCGCCCAGTTTGAGAGCGCGGAATAGGGCGGTCCAGGCCAGGGGCTTCGGGTGCATGAGGCCTGGATCTTCCAGAATCTGCCCAAGTAGGCCTGCCACAGCCCTGTGAGAAGCCCGAGGGGCTCATCTGAAAATCTAGGGCATCTACGTACCCACTGCCTATCACCACTCTCCTCGGGTGGGGAGATGTTCCCCCACAGGAATCCTCCCCCCAACGGGACTTTGCCTGTCCTTAAAAAACCACAAACCCTTAAGGAAAGAAGCTGAACATTTATAGGGGTGGAGGGCCCGAAGGCAAGTAGGTGTTCAGCAAACGTCGGGGGTCGAGGGTGGTGGCAGGGAAAGGGAGGCCCCCCAGTCCGAGGAACTTGAATTACCACCAGAATGGGGGGAGGGGGCGATCTGAGGCCCGTAAGCCTAAGGGACCGAAGAGGCCGGGAGCTGCGTCCTGCGGCGCCCCCCGGGTCGGGGGCTGACGGCCTGGGGCGCGGTCGCCGGGGGAAGGGGCACCCGCGAGCCGAGGGCCGTGGAGCGCGCGGCCTCCGCGGGCAGAGGCCGGCCTAGGCCTTGGGGGTCCGGACACACCCACCGCCGCGGCCGCGGCCCCGCTTACCTGCTCCTCCTCCGGGGTCAGCTCCGGCGCCATGTCGGGCTGGGGCGCGGTCGCGGGCTCCATCCCGCCGCCGCCGCCGCCGCCCGGCCGACCGAAGGCGCCCGGGAGCGCCGAGAGCCCGGTGCTGCCGGCCGACGCTTCCGCGTCTCCGTGCCTCAACAGCCGGAGGCCGGCTCGCGCATGGTGGGGCCGGCGGGGCCGGGCGCCCGCGGCGGCCGCGAACGCCGCTCCTGTCTCCTGAAGGAAAAGCTCTCACAACTGTCGCTCTCTCCGGGCGGAAATCCTTTTTTATTTTCTTCTCTCCTTTCCCCGCACTCCCCCTCCTCTCCCGGAAAAAAAAAAAAAAAGGTGCCGGCGAAGAGCTAGTAGCCAACCGGGATTTAAAAAGGAAATACGAACTCAAGAACTTTCTAAGCCCAGAGCGGAGGGTCTCGGCGGAAATTTCCCGAAGGCCGCCGGCCTCCTCGGCGTCTGGCTCCCCCGGCCGCGCTCCGGCTCCTCCGGAGCGTGAGGCGGAGTCCTCGGGGATGCGGGCCCCGGCGACCTACGCGGCGGCCTCTCAGCCCCGTTCCTCAAAAGCCGCGGCGGCGGGAGGGAGGGAAGAGGGGAGGGAGCGAGGAAAAGGCGCCCCCCTCCGGGCTCAGGGCCAGCGCTGCGGCCGCGCCGCGTCCGCCCGAGCCCCCCGCGGCTCCATTGAGAAACTGAGCGTCTCATTCACAAACAGGCGGCGGGAGGGCCGGCCGAGCGCGGACGCTGTCCGGGAGGGGGAGACAGAGAGGAGCCCAGGCGGGGGAAACAGGGGGCGGGGGAGGGGAGAGCGGAGGGACCGGCGCTGGGAGGGGCTTCGGCGACTCCCGGCTGCGAGGATGGGGTACGAGGAGGAAAGGGGCGTGAGTTTTACGGTTCAGTTCCGTGGAGGAGGAAGAGAATACATTCGTCTGAAAACGAGCTGCTGTCGGGCACCTCCCCGGGGTTACTTGCTGCTGCCCCGTCGTGTGAGGGACCCACCAATCCTCATCTGTCTCCATGTCACTTGCTGACTGGAAGACTCTGTAAAGGTTGCCTGCGACGTCCAGGAGGTCTGGTGAAGGAACAGACCCTGCTCTCACTTTCTCTTTGTTGCGCGTATCCTGTAATCCATAACCAGGATGGCTAATTTTAGTCCCTCACAAAAGCAGCATCCGATTTCAAACCTGATGCCGGAATTACACAGCCTTTGCAAACCTTGGGTTTTCACTTGGGCAATCACAGCAAAGAGCGTGAAGGGTGTTACAGGACAGTCTTGGGATCCGTACGAGAGGCACAGGGAAGGCAGGGCTGGTCTAGTATGTTGTTGCATCATTTCAGTCCAAAAAGAAATATTCCAAAAGGGATCCAGCTAACAAGCTACAGCTAGTCCTAATGGCTGAAGCCCTGGAGAGCTAGGAGAGACATCCAAGGGAGAGGTCTTCAGACAACAGAGGAGGGTGCTCTGGCTTCTGATGCTCCTTCGAGGATTTCAGAAGCAACCACTGACTTCATCTCATTTCTGCATCATTAAAATAAGAACTTCAAGTTGCCCTTGGTTAGAAAAATGTTGTGCACTGACTCGTCACGATTTCAGATCCATGTTTTGGAACAAAGGTATTTGTGGTTTTAATTTGTTTTGATGAAATTGTTTTGAAGTTTGGTATTAGGACGTTCTTATCGAACTCTTGCACCCGGAGTAAAGAGGACCATTACGTCACTGACACCATAGAAACACCAGTGGTGTCCATCATGTGATGGACTTTTAAACTTTAAAAACCAGGAGGTTTGAACAGTAACTCTAGAGTGTTCAGTTTGGACACGGCTACTCTTTGCTGATCTAAATAGGTTTCCAAAGATCTTGAGACATTTGCTCCCACTGTGGCCTACTCTTAGTCAGCAGTGGTGGTAAGCTGTGCAGCAGTCTGAGGAAGAGAAGCGACATCTGTTCCTGCCTCGGCCAGGCTACTCCTTGTAGGCAGTGGCACAAGATATGTAAATGTTCTGAAGACATAACCTTCAGAGCAGCCCACTTATGGCTGCCAACCATAGCCTGATAGCCACATGCCCCAAGAGGGAGGGACCTAAGCTGGCAGCTGACACCTCGCTTTTAGTTGGACTCTACCAAGAACCAACTGGTAGAAATGTACACATCATCTAAATTTGGACTTTCATTCATCTCTTTCATCGTCCCTTTGTCTGCAACGATAGTGTAATTAATCTATCATTGGTTTAGATTATGCTATTTCTTTATTGACTTAAGAGATATTATCCTGTGTGCTACTGGCTTTTGAAATATTATTATAAATTATAATTCCTGCAGTGAACCTGTGTTAAATTATTGGCAAAGATAATGTCAGTTTCTGAGCATAATTTGCCATGAATAAAACAAGAAACCCCTGGAACTTGGATCTGTTTCTTCTATCTCAGGTTATTTGCACCAATAAAGCTGACTCTTGGTTGAGTTCATCACCCCATACAAGAGTTACAGTTTCAGTATTGCAACCAGATACCTCTCTGGAAGGCAATCTATTTATTGAACAAGTATATTTTCATGCCAAGCACTGGACTTGCCAACCCCAGTACATACTGGGGTTACAACAATGAACAACACAATGGTCTCTTCCACATGTAAGGATATGGAATGATCCCTGAGTTATATTGTGAAGTAGAAACAACAAGACTCGGGGTGCCTGGGTGGCTCTGTTGGATGAGCATCCGACTTTGGCTCAGGTCATGATCTCACAGTTTGTGGGTTTGAGCCCCGCATCAGGCTCTGCGCTGACAGCTTGCTCAGAGCCTGCAGCCTGCTTCAGATTCTGTGTCTCCTTCTTGCCCTCTGCCCCTCCCCCGCTCATGCTCTATTTCTCTCTTTCTCAAAAATAAATATTAAAAAAAATTAAAAAAAAAACAAGACTCAAATAGTGTACATAATGATATCATTTGTACAAAAAAAAAAAAAGAACATATAAACTTATTTATAGGTAGAAAGGGTTTGGGAGGATACAGAAGAAAGATCACTGGTTAGGGTGCCTGGGTGGTTCAGTTGGTTGAGTGTCCGACTTTGGTCATGATCTCATGGTCTGTGAGTTTGAGTCCTATGTCAGGCTCTGTGCTGACAGCTCAGAGCCTGGAGCCTGCTTTGGATTCTGTTTCCCTTTCTGCCCCTCCCTGGCTTGCACTGTGTGTGTGTGTGTGTGTGTGTGTGTGTGTGTGTGTGTGTGTCTCAAAATAAATAAACATAAAAAGAAAAAAAGAAAGAAAAAGGAAGGAAGGAAGGAAGGAAGGAAGGAAGGAAGGAAGGAAGGAAGGAAGGAAGGAAAAGATCACTGATTTGATTGTCTTTCAAGAGGAGAAGCCAGAGTCAGGAGAACAGAAGGGAAAGAGGGACTTTTCCCTATATGGTCTTTTGCACATTTTAAGTTTTTGGTTTTCTTTTTTTTGCTAACTTTTTATTGAAGTATAACATACATACAGAAAGGTGAAGCATACAGCATGGTGAATTTTCATAAACTGAGCACACCCATATAACCAACACACAGATCAAGAAATAGAACATTCCCTTGGGGCGCCTGGGTGGCTCAGTCGGTTAAGTGTCCGACTTCGACTCAGGTCACGATTTCACAGTCTGTGAGTTCGAGCCCCGCGTCGGGGTCTGGGCTGATGGCTCGGAGCCTGGAGCCTAATTCAGATTCTGTGTCTCCCTCTCTCTCTGCCCCTCCCCTGTTCATGCTCTGTCTCTGTCTCAAAAATAAATAAACGTTAAAAAAAAAAGAAATAGAACATTCCCAACTTGCCAAAATCCCCCTTATGTCCCCTCCCAGTCACTACTCCTCAAGAGTAATTACTATTTTGGCTTCCAACAGCATAGCGTGTTTAAATCTTGCTGTGGATATATAATCTCCCCCCCCACCACCACCAAATTTAAATAGTAACTTAAACATAGTTTTTCTCCCAGAGCAGACGAATGGCTCTAGAACTAAGCTGGAGTAGGAAATAGCGGGACCTGAGCAAGCACACACCGTTGAGTGTACACAGGAGAAGTTTTGCCTAGTGATTCTCAGGACACCGGGGGTCAGTGACTTCTTCAAAGTCACACAGCTAGCTAATTAATTACTGTTGGGCTAGAACTTGGATCCAGGCATTTAAAGTCCTAGTACAGGGATCAGGTGAAGAGAATTAATAAAGGGAGAGGTTTGGGGCACCTGGGTATCTCGGTGCGTTAAGCTTCTGACTTTAGCTCAGGTCATGATCTCACGATCCGTGGGTTTGAGCCCCGCATTGGGCCCTGTGCTGACTGCTCAGAGCCTGGAGCCTCCTTTGGATTCTGTGTCTCCTCTCTCTGCCCCTCACCTGCTCTCACTCTGCCTCTCTTTCAAAATAAATAAACATTACATTTTTTGAAAAATTAAGAAAAATAAGTAAATAAAGGGAGAAATCTAACAGAGTGAGCTAGGAGAGAAAACTCAGCAGTGTTTTCAGAGGCACAGCTGTGTGTGTGGGCGTGTGGGTGTGTAAGAGAACAGCTCTCCAGAACTGCTGCCTATCACAGTCCTAACAGGACAACGTTTGGAAGTTTCTGAGCAGACACAGGGGTAACAAAACTAAGAACAAGGGAGCTGGCTGGATTTGCCTTCATCAGTAATCCTAGGAGAGTCGGAGTACAAAGGCTTGCCTTTAACTGCACACTTGAACCAACAAAATCAAGTATGGTACTATCTGTTATCATAGTCAATCAAATCTTAGGGATGCCAAATGGTTTCTAATAGCAAATGATTGGAAACAACATAATGGTCCATCAATAGAAAACTCAGTAATGAAATTACAGTACACACATACACTGAAATACTAAGTTCACATTTGTGTCCCTACCATGTGCCAGGCACTGTTCTAATGACTTCATCTAATCTCACCATCACAGCATGAGATAGCTGAAATTATCATTCTGCAAAAAATATAAAGGTAGATCCACATGTATTGACATAGCCTCCTCAGATTTTTTAATGCTTGGCTGCAGGGCCTCGGGAGGAAGGTGAGGATAGGGTTGGGCAAATATAGGTGACAGACAAAAATCACATTTTTATTAAATTAACATGAACTGAAATCTGAAAGTAAAAAATAAATTACAAAGAGGAATGTTGGCAGGAGGGGTGTTTATGAATTGTACTTTTGGTTTTTGCTTTAATTTTATTATTATTATTATTATTTATTTATTTATTTATTTTTTTTGAGAGAGAAAGAGAGACAAGGAGAGCACATGTGTGTGAGTAGAGGAGGGGCAGAGGGGGAGAGACTCTTAAGAAGGCTCCACACCTAGGCCCAGAGCAGAACCTGACATGGGCTCAATCTCAGGACCGTGTGAGATCATGACCAAAAGATCATGACCTGAGCTGAAGTCGAGAGTTGGATGCTTAACTGACTGAGCCACCCAGGCGCCCCCTGTTTTTTGCTTTTAAAGCAAAGGGTTCAGGTCTCTGTCTAGAAACCTTATCCTCCCCTTCCTCCCACCTTCTTCACCAGACAAATCTGACTCATCCTTAAGGTCTCAACTCAAAAGTCACCTCCTCAGCAAGATCGTCATAGGCTACTCCCTACACTGAGACTCCCTGTTGCTCTCTCTCACAGTGCCCTCTTATTCTTTTATCAGAGAGCTGATCACTGTTCCTAATTGTGCCCTTGTTTCTACGTCCATCAGCCTAGTCTCTGCTGCTCTATGAGACAGTAAGCTCCAGAAAGTCAGGAACCACTTGTATCTTGTTGGCCCCTGGCCCTTCAGTATCTAGAGCCTAGTACCTAGTAGGCAGGCCTTTCTAAATCTATTGAATGAATCAATCAGTGAAGACAACCACCTTCAAAAATAAATAATAAAGGGGCACCAGTGTGGCTCAGTCGGTGAAGTGTCTGACTTCAGCTCAGGTCATAAGTTCACGGTTTGGGAGTTCAAGCCCCACATTGGGCTCTCTGCTGTCAGCGTGGAGCCTGCTTCCCTCTCTCTCCCTGCCCCTCCCCCACTCTCTCAAAAACAAATAAAAACTTTTTTTTTTCTCTCTCTCTTTTTTTTTTTTTTAAACTTTTTAATTTTTTTTTTTCAACGTTTATTTATTTTTGGGACAGAGAGAGACAGAGCATGAATGGGGGAGGGGCAGAGAGAGAGGAGACACAGAATCAGAAACAGGCTCCAGGCTCTGAGCCATCAGCCCAGAGCCTGATGTGGGGCTCGAACTCACGGACCGCGAGATCGTGACCTGGCTGAAGTCGGACGCTTAACCGACTGCGCCACCCAGGCGCCCCTAAAAACTTTTTTTTTTTTGAAGAAAGGGGCACAGGGTCTAGAAAACCTGCTCCACACACCCCCTTATAAAAACTTTTTTAAACATTTTTTGAAACAGGGGTGCCTGGGTGGCTCAGTCAGTTAAGTCTCTGACTTCAGTTCAGGTCATGATCTCACAGCTCGTGAGTTCGAGCCCCGCGTCGGGCTCTGTGCTGACAGCACAGAGCCTGGAGGCTGCTTCGATTCTGTGTGTCCCTCTCTCTCTGCCCCAGCCCACTCGCATTCTGTCTCTGTCTCTCAAAAATAAATAAACGTTAAAAAAAATTTTTTTTTAAATAATAAACTAAAATCCAAAGCTCCTCTCAAACATTGCTCCAAAATATCTACTGCCTGTGGAAAAGATGTATTGTGCTATACACACATGTTTTGGCTATAAAAGATCCCCCCAAATTCTTACTGCTATTTTTCTAAAAGGCAAACAGACATACAGTAAATAAGTAAATAATACTGCTAACCAGGGTCTATACATTTTTTTCTTGTTTACTCATAGGCTAAATCTACCACCACTAGAATGGCTGAAGGTGAGCCCTGCAAGAAAGGTGAAAAATCTTATCCCACGTAGATTACATTCCCCCATTACCCCAAATACTCTAGGGATCAGTCCTTACCTATTGCTGTTCTTGGCCATTTTTTGTTTTTTGTTTTTGTTTTTGTTTTTAATGAGAACATGAGCTGGCTCTTTCCTCATACAATTTTCTCATCTGACACCTTATGTGCCACTCCCAAATCACAGGTTAATCAGTCACTATTCTATGTTACTTCCACACCTTACACCTGTGTCTAGAGTTTACTTAACACTCTAATTATTTGCTTCCTTGTCCATTTCTCCCACTAGATCATGAGTTCCTTGGGGGCAGGGATCATGTCTTAGTCATTACTCTTTCTTTAGAACCTAGCACAATATACAGTACCCAGTAGGTGGTACTGAATGTTTGCTAAAAGAATGGATCTGTCCTTTCTAGCCAACAAGGTCTAGTTTTTACCAAAGAATACCAAACTGGTTTAGTTACCTTGGATACTTTGTTGCTTATGAGAAAACATCGGATATAAGAGGGAGGTACCATCTGAGTTCCACTGCTTTCACTCACTTTGACTTATGGGAGTCCAGAGCAGAATGGACAAATTAAGTCCACAAATAGACAGAACCTTGTTTGAACCAGTTTCAACTTCCTCCCTTATAAAAGCTTTTGTTAAAGTTGCCAAAGAGAAGCAGAACTGACAGACTGGAGTTTCATCTTTTATTTCCCGGGTCTGACTGGGGAGAAAACCTGCAGGGCCAAAGCAGAGGGAGACAGAGGGCAGACTTGAAGGACCGCCAGCCGGAGGGAAGGAAGAAGGGAGGAAGTTCGCTACAAATGTTGATAGTCTGTGCCAAGTCTTAGCCAGAAGTACTATCCAGGTTTCAAATTTTGTCTGTTCTCATCTCCTGCTCAGTGAGACCCCTAATCAGCAAGATCATGACCTGAGCTGAAATCAAGAGTCCAGATACTTAACCGACTGAGCCACCCAGAAGCTCTGCCTGAGGCCATGCTTTTTCCTTTTTTTAGTTTATTTATTTATTTATTTTGAAAGAGACAGAGCCAGCAGGGGAGAAGCAGAGAAATGGAGAGAGAGAATCCCAAGAAAGTTCCACACTATCAGTGCAGAGCCCAACGTGGGGCTCAAACCCATGAACCGTGAGATCATGACCTGAGCTCAAATCGAGTTGGATGCTTAACCTACTGAGATACCCAGGACCCCTGGGGGAGGCTATTCTTAATTCGTCTTCACTACTGCCAACCTCTCAGCTCTCCCAGGCCCCTTCTTGCCTCTGCCTTGCAGTGGACCCACTGGGGAGGGAGCCCGGGGTAAATCACAATCAAATCAAGACCCAAGACCAAACTTCTCAGGACTTGGTGGGAAACAAAATTTTTAAATGAATTTGGTTCTTTTTCTTTTAATTAAAAATTTTTTTTAATATTTATTTTTGAGAGAGAGACAAAATGTGAGTAGGGGAGGGGCAAAGAGAGGGAGACAGAATTCCAAGCGGGCTCCAGGCTCCAAGCTGTCAGCACAGAGCCCTATGTGGGGCTTGAACTCATGAACTGTGAGATCATGACTTGAGCTGAAGTCAGTTGCTTAATTGACTGAGCTACCAGGCACCCCTCTGTATTTTTTTTTAAAGAGAGAGAGAGCAAATGGGGGAGAGGGGCAGAGAGAGAGAAAGAGAATCTTAAGCAGGCTCTACACTCAGGGTAATGCCTGAGGCAGGGCTCGATCTCACAACCACGAGATCATGACCTGAGCCAAAATCAAGAGTTAGACGCTTAACCAACTGAGCCCCACCCAGGCGCCCCTTAAAATTGGTTCTGTTTTGATGTAAAGACTGGGTGTAATCACAGAATCCTAAGAGGGCGGAACTCAGAAATCAGTGTGTCTTACCAAAGCAAGCAGTCATACTGTTGCCAAAATCTCAAGGCTTTTCTCTACTTTTCCTGCCCTACATATCAGAAGACATGAAACAAATGACCGCATCTGCTTAAAAATATGTATTGTGAGGTTTTTACTCATTTCCTTGCTAGAAATCTATAGCTTCAATCCTGATAAGTTTTCAGGTTGTCCTTTTAGGCACATTCACAGAACCACAGTTCATATTCTTAGAACTCTACAGTATATTCAACCACCCATTAGCAGTCCACCACATACCTCCACTCAGCCTCCTCTCCAGGGTCACTACTCTGTGCAGTAGAGAAGAGAGGGGCTGTCCCTCAGACTGCCTTCTCATTCCAGTTCATCATTTCATTCACCCAACCAACACTAATTAATACAAGTGCCAGGCACAATGCCAGATGAATAAGACCAGGTCTGTGACCTCAAAGAACCTGCAATCTAATAGAGGGAGTACATAGTAAGGAATTTAACCTTGCTTAAAGGGAGGGTAGCCTTTGCCCTTGGTAGCCTTTGCCCTTGGCTCCTAGAAACAAGCTCTAAGCCTTTGGAATGTCCTAAAAAAGTGTTTACCTGGGGGTCTTTGGCCACACTAGACAGTCTAGCAATGTGATTGGGGGGAAATGAGGACTTTGGATCATGTGTTATCAGCTAGACCTCTGGAGAGGCTAGAGACTGGGGTCAGCCAATCAGGTCTATATGACCAAGTCCCAGTAAAAACTTTGGACACCAAGGCTCAGGTGAGATTCTCTGGTTGCCAATACTCCATGAGTACCGTCACACACAGTACCCAGGAAAGTTAATGCTGTCCATGATTCCACTGGGAGAGGACAACTGGAAGACTCGTACTTAGAATTTTTGGGACTCTGCCCCATACATTTCTTCCCTTGGCTAACTAATCTGTTTCCTTTCACTGTGACAAACTCTACCTGTGAGTATAACAGCTTTCAGTGAGTTCTCAGTTCAGTTCAGTGAGTTCTCAGCAACACCCTCTGCCTTTCTGAGGACAAAATAAATGAATTCCAATGGATTCACTCTCTTTGTTCCTCTGCTTCAGATACAGATTCTTGGTGACGAGCATGTGATTGGCCCATCTTGAGTCATGAGCCTGATGTTTGGCTAAAGGAAGGCAATTCCCCGAGATCATAGTCCCACCAGACCACACTGCATGGGGAAGAGATAATTCCACAAAAAAGAAACTGGTTGCTGTTCAGAAGCGTGGCCAGAAAACTAATGTCCAATCACGACAACTTATTTACAGAACCATCTTTGAAAGAGGTGACAGGAGGTAGTTTTATAATTCATAAGAAATATGACCTGAAGACACTTTCTATTCAGTGATTGATAATATTGGCTCCTCGGTTAAAAATAGAAGGGGCACTCCTCTAAGATACATCCTTTGATCTATCGTTCAACAATATCAAATTGTGCATGGTGATAAGTTTGGCTGGTATGTTCTGTCTCCCAAGAATGTCCTTTGAGGAAGCAGTCTCTCCAGACTGCTTATTTCTGAGCAGAGCCCGGCGAAGTCTCTGTGACGCTAGCTAGTATGCACAGCTCCTGAAATGATATAGTTGGCCTGCTAAGAGTACAAACTAGAGACTTCCTTTGGAAGATCATGTAGCATCTAGACAGCCGACAACATGCTTCTTGGCAAGAGGAGCACAATGTTCCTATTGCAGAATTGACCCAAATTCAGAAAAGAGTTTATTGATGTAGGCATGCTTAAATCTGCAGCCAGCAGGATCATGGTGGCGGGGGTGGGGGTGGGGGGGATAGTTGTCTTCTTTCTCCGATTTTACAGAGTCAGCTTGGGCAACTCTGTAAGAGCCCAACACTGAGGCAAGTTCCACTGGTGTGCTGAATTTGTGTAATCGGGCTCTACTTAACCACGTCTGCCCAGATCTGTTCCCAGAATTAATCAACACAAAGGAACAACTGCTAGTCAGACAAGATCTGACCTGCATCCCTCCGAAATTTTGTCCACAGGACACTAGTACTGCTGGACTAGAATAGTGAAGTCTTTTTGTCCAATAAAAGAAGTCCTAGAAAGGTGGAAACACTGTGAGAAGCAGATCGAGGCCACAGGAAACAGGACACATTTCCTGAACACACAGCAGAAACGAATTGGTTAGTTTCAGATACTATCTTCCACTGCCACAGCTGCCAAAGAGCCTACTTGACAAATCTGAATGGATCTGGCCGGCTCAGAGCTCTTCCATGACATCAAATCTAAAACCTCTGCAGAACACACAGGCCCATCTCTCTCTTCAGCCTCCTCCTGGGCAGCTCCCCAACCCTCGTTTAAACTTGAGCCGTGCTGAACCTGCTTCAGGTCCCAGAGGGAGTCCTGCCCTGCTCTGGAGGGTGCAACTGCATGCCCTGCTGCCTGTGTGAGAAAGTCCCACTCTCCTGTCTGCAGAGCCCCTTCTGTCCTGCTCAGAACCTCAGTTCTGCTCCAACTTCCTCTATGGAACCTCCTCTGCTTTCCCGCCCCAAGCTCTATGCATCTTTCAGCCCTAAAGCAATGGTCTCAGCGTCCTGCTGGTGGGTGTCTTTCCTCACTGGACTGCAAACTCCTCAAGGGCAGACACCAAGTCCTGTCCCTATAATTCTCTACATCACGGGGGCCTAGCACAAGGCTTATCTTCTGGAAGGCGCAAATGTTTGTTGAAGTTGTGAATGAACTCTATTTGCATTTTATCTCTGGCAGTGTCTAAACCAAAGAAACTCACACTTCTCAGAAGAGGGAACATATTCAAATACCAAGAACTGCAGTTCCTGGTAAGACCTTTTAGAAAATGACGTTACTAACAGCAGCAACTGGAAACTCAGCAGAATGCTTAAGTGCTAAAAACAGTGCAATGGGCCAAGACTTGAACAGTCATGGTTTAGGTAGCCCGGGTTGGGGCGGGGGGAGGGGGAGATAGGGGAGGGTCATGGCCATCTAAAGTTTTAAGAATCACAAACACCTTCTTTCTTAAGAATTACATATATTTACATTGTAGATATCTGGGATACACTTTTCACAGGAGTTACTTCTCAAATCCCAAATCCATCCAATCTGGAAACCGCCCTCAACTGTCTGAGCCAGCATTTCAGATAGGAGATAAGTTGTTTCCAGCTGGAGTGGCTTTGGAAAGTCCACTCTAAAATGAAGTCACCTGTTTGTTGTCATTGTCCTCCTCCCCAGCCTTCCTTCTGGGACCAAGCCCCATCCTGTGACTCCCCAAGGAGCCACCCTGTTTAGTTTTCCATGAGGCTCCCTGGGGGGTCAAGGCCATGGGGAGAGCTCTTCAGCTTGGGGGTAGACAGGTGTTCCAACTCATAGTGTCCACTCTCAGATGCCTTGTGTGTGACTTTCTCCTTCATGCCTTCCTGGCTCCTCTTGTGCTCAATAATCTGCTGGAGCTGCTGCCCAGCATATTCTGGCTTGGTGGTCAGTGGGCCAGCTGGCACGGCTACTCCAAGAACATCTGACACCATGTAGGGGCGCAGCCAGCCCACAAGAGGAGTGCTTCCAGGGCTGTAGTGGGTCTGCTTGTGGTAGAAGAGAAGTCCATCTACCTAGAAAAGGGGAAATCAGAGACCAAAGTGACTTCTGGGGCCATGTATTTCGAGGAGAGCCTATGCATATGGGGGCCGCTCTAATGGGCCAACTGCCTTTCCTGGATCACTGCCAGTGGAAAAATAATCCTTGTTTCTCACACATGCAATTTCTCTAAATGAAGAAATGACCTAGAAATCTAAATTTTAGAAAATAAAAACATAAACAGCACTTTCCTGTTTACAGGATGCTTGCCTACCCACTACTTCACCCTCTTACCCACCACTGAGGGTGTTTAAGATGACACTAGGGCTAGCTCTGGGGGCCTCCCCCAAAACCCAGGCAGTATGAAGCACAAATTCAACGTGAACCCAGGTCTTCTGTCCCCAGATCCCATGTACTTTTCAGTACTCAGATGTCTCTGTAATGGGGAATGTTCTCCACACAGGGCACAAACCAGGAGAACTGGACAGGCCCCTCCAAGATGCTGGACTGCTGAACACAGGGAAAACAGGCTGTCAAGAAGCCCTGTTCCCCACACCATTGTTGGCTGCCTGACCTCCCCCTAAATTATCTGCAAGCTATGTTCTGGGAAACTCAGTTTTTCTCAACGGGAAGACCTCCTACAGTCCCACATTTTCTTTTCCGTGATTCAGTGACTCATCTCCAAAAAGCATTTATTGTCACTGGGGCATAGGGTTATAAATAAAGATGGTGTTCTTACCACCTTCTTAATTGACTCTCAGAAATGAAGGCAACTCAGCCTTTGCCATTTCCTCATTTGGGAAGCTGTGATCCTTTTAACAAAATTATATCAAGCTCAAGCAAATACTTCTGCGTGACTAGGCAGAATTTTAAAGGGTACGATGGGCAAAGGAAAGTCTGCGTGTTGAGGCTGGAGAGGATAACTGTAGATTCTGAGGATGGTAAAAGGTTGCTGAGAACTGAGGAGCTTCTAGAGACATGAAACTTTTGGTGCTAAATCGAGAAAGTTCTGGACAAACCAGGATAAGTTGGTCACCCTGCCTCCACACCACTGTTCAGAAAGCACTGCCATCCCCAGCCATCATTTGCTCTTGGGAGGAAGGAAGGATAAGGAGTTTGAACCCCTGTGGTCTGTCTGTCACAGGAGCTCCCAACTTTACAGTCAGCTATGGCAGCCAGGTTTGTGGCCGAAAACAGGCACCCCAGAAGGACCTAGGAATGGAAGCCTTGTCCCTCCCTGGGCCCCCACCTCTCCACCTGTAAAATGAGGGACACAGACAAGCAGCTTTGGCATTCTGATGTCTCTAACAGAGCAGAGTTGAGGCTCTGAAGGACAGCGGCACATCTTTTTCCAGGAATCAGCTTTCAGCCCTTTTCTGATGCTTTGACACAGCAAAGTCAGAGGATATCCTAAGACATTGGGTAACCAAGCTCCCTGTGTCCTGCAATCCCATCAGAGCAATAAAGACAATGCTTGTGTTACCTCAAAAGGGAAATCCATTGACAGCACCTGACACAGGCTCTCAGGAGTACAAGGGAAATTCTTTAGTCCTACAAATTTAAACTAAAATATAAATTACAACAAAGAATTAGCACATGTTACAAATAATATTGGTTCTAGCAAGTAAAAACTGTATCAAAGAAAGAAAGTTCAGTCTCATCCTTCCCTACCTCCTCTCCCCCACCGTATTACTGGGTTGGAGGTTCTCAACCTTGCTTTATCTACAAGAATCATCAGGGAAGCTCTTAAAAATCACTGAAGCCCATGCCTCACTCAGAGATTCTGGCTGAATTGGCCTGGGATGGGTCCCAGGCATTTTTTTTTTTTTTAAGTTGTCCAGTTGAGTTTAACACACACCCAGGACTGAGAACCAGTGTCTTGTGCTAGGTTTAGGGGTTGTATGTTATTCTCGCAGCCATATGACAGTCCTACAGAAGGGCTAGAGAAGCCCCTTCCACATCAGCAAGGATTTTTAGACTGAGCAGTATAATAAAGTGATTAGGACTAAAACTCTAGTAAGTCAGATTGCTTGGGTTTGACTCCCAACTCTGCCAATCATTTCATCTGTATATGCCTCTGCTTTCCCATCTATAAAATAGGATAATGAAAGTATCTACCTCATGGGGGTTGTTGCATGGGTTCAATGACATAATACACGTAGAGTGCTTAGAACAACATTTCAGAGAGAGCAGCTCCTATGTTCCCCTTCCTCAATGCATGTTCTCCCAGGACCTTACCGATAACATCACTAGATACTGACCCCATTTATTGTCCTGTAACTGGTTATCCGATTGCTTTTAAAAGTGTTGCACGAAGTACAATCAAATGCCAATCTACAGGTGTTTGCTAATAAAATGCCCTGAAAATAGCTGTCGCATATTTAATCAGAGTGGATAGCAAAAGCACTTGGGCTTTCATCCTGGACTTGGGATGTTGGGGAAGGTAGTCCCTCTCTGAGCTTACACTCTCATCTGTGAAAGGAGTCAGCTGACTAGATGAGGTCATTCTCAGCTCACATACAAGAGCAGAAGTTCTCAAAGTGTGGTCTGTGGACCAGCAGTACCAGCATCACTTGTTAGAAATACAAATTATCAGGCTTCACCCTAGCCCTACTGAATCACAAACACTGGTGAGGAGGGCCCAGGCATCTACGTTTCACCAGGCTTCCAGACGCTGCTGACGCACGTTACAGTTTGAGAACCACTGTACTGGAGTTCTAGATAGCATTATTTGAGATAGTATTATTCTAGATCACATTATTCTAGATAGCATTATTAATAATTATAAAATAATTAGTATTTTATACAACCACTATTTATTAAGTGTATACCATAAGTATGTTAAGAGAACCTGCACATTTGTATCACTTGGTTCTTAGAACAACTCTGTAAAGTAGGTGTCATTAACCCTATTACACAGATGAAGAAACTAAGGCCAAATGAAGTCAGTAACTTTGTTAATTGTTAGTTAAAGTTAATAATTGTTAAAGCCAAAACTGGTTCAGATCTGGATGGCTGTTAAGCCCACCCCCTTCCCATTATGCCATGCTCCTTCAAAATTAAAAAGATAAGTCCATTCATAATTATTATATTTAGATAACAGACCAATCCAAACCAATCCCCATAGAGAATCCAGCCATCCTAACACCAGGCCTTACGGGATTGAGCTTGGTTTTCTCTCCCAGTCCTTCTTCTTCTGGTAACTTTGAATGCATCCAGTAGAACCGGAAATCAGTCTGCCACAGAGGAGGGAAACAGAAAGATGAAATGCTGCTCACATCAAATGATGATGTGAACAAACACACTCCATCCGAAATAGTCATATAGTTTATGAAGATCTAAGCTCTTCTAGCATTGATCTCATGTCTCTTCAAACACTGCCATAAGGTCAGAAAGATACTTATATAAAATTTTTGGAAATTTTTTCTTAAAATCCAATAGGATTTTTAATGGTAGTAGAGTTGATCCCTGATCACTGAAGGCCTACTATGTGGCAGGCCCCATACTGAGGACTTTACACACCCTGATTAGTACTCAACCACCCTCTGAGAGCTGGATTACCATCATCTCCATTTTACAGGCGAGCACTATGAGGCTCAGAGGGATTATATCATTTGCCCACAGAAAATACCATGGGTCCCAGGACTCTAACTCCAGAGCACATTATGTTAGCCTTTGTTTTGTTTTAATTCTGAGGATTAGAAGCTACTATAGAGTTTTAACTTCTCATATATACTTCATTCTCTGAATTACTGGTATGTACCCTTCTGTAGCTATTTAGTACCTTTTGTTTCTTGCCCATTATTTTGCTTTTAAAAATTAAAAAAACAACAACACAGTTATTTCTATATATTATAGAAATATAGGTAGTTTTAGCTACCAAATTTATAAGTTGTGAATACATGTTATGAAACATCCTTCAACAGAATTAAAGGAAAATATGCTCTAGATTGAATTTATGAGATCTGAGTTTTAGGTGTGGCTCTGCACTTGAGCAAGGTACTTACCATCTGTAGCTCTTTGCTTCCATTCCTGTACAATGAGGAATGACAACGGTACTCACCTTATAGAGTTCTTGTAAGGGCTTCAATGAGATAATGCTCACAAAGTGCTCAGCAGTACAAGCCTTGGCTATTATTGTTACGAATTCAGCAGCATGCTTTGGAAAATCATGCTTTGGCTAACGGCTATGGAAAGAGGTAACCTACAGTGACAACCCATGATTCGCAGACTTGGGCCTGCACAAGAATCGCCCGGAGGCTCATTAAAACATGAGTTGACCCCAGGGTTTCTGACTCAGTAGGTCTGGGAACTTGCATTTCTAGCCACATTGAGAACTACTATGATACACTAATTGACAGGGAACACAAAAAATCACTACTATAAAACTGGGACAGTGACGGGGCAGTGTTGGGAGCAGAGATGGAATCTGAGGGGCTGACCTAGCCTTACTCCGATGACTGCTACTGTCACTCCTAAGAATCAACAATCTCAGAAAAATGCTGGGGGAAGGTGACGCTTCGGGGAGAGTTTCGGGGCCCCTCTTCACTTGGAAAATCTCCTTCCCGAGCAGGCCCCTCAGAGATTCGAGGCTTTCTGTTGAACCAAGGAGGCCCTGCTGTTTTCAGGGTCAGGATGTGGTTGTGAAGCAGTAGAGGTGGCCAGAGACTATTTGATGGTGACTTCATTCTACCTTCTCTTCCTTGTGCCACCTGCACAGGTACCATCCCCACTGCCCACGGTCCTCCCCACCAGCAATCCTCCCACACTCCAGAGAGAGTGAGGGGGTGGCTGCAGCTTCTACAGAGTCCCAGCCTGCCCCTCCACTCCGTTTCTCTCTTTTCTCCCCTCAAGATTTGCTGTACTTCCCTTAGTTCCTCCTCCTTCTTTTTTTAAAACAAAGCTAATTTAAACACACTCAAAGAGGCAAGGAACATTAGATAATGTTCTTGATATACCACATCCTGTGCATACCAAGAAGCTGGTCACGTACCAAACCCACATGCTGGGCCACTTTCCCAGGAGAGGAGAAAATAGGAGAAGACATGAGGAGACTATCAATCCCTACCTGGCAGTCATAAAAAGGGTGTCCCCGCCAGCACATCACATCCAGAACATAGTAGGTCTGGTTCACCTCGCTGTAAATGCAGTCCAGAATGGTGTAGTCTGGGGACACAGAGCAGAAAGTCACTACAGGGTTCCCTTTCCAATCAGAGTTTCTTAGGGAGAAAGTTCTTTATGGCCCTTTCTTTTTTTTATTTTATTTCAATTATTTATTTTGAGAGAGAAAGAGAGAGACAAGGAGAGAGAGAGAATGCAAGTGGGGGGTGGGGGAGAGAGTGAGGGAGAAAGAGAGAATCCCAAGCAGGATCTGCACGGTCAGTGCGTGGACTCACGAACCGGGAGATCATACACTGAGCCAAAGTCTGACACTTAACTGACGGAGCCACCCAGATGCGCCTTCACGGCCCTTTCTCGCTCCTGGGCAGGTTAAGGGCAACTCGAGGTAGGACAGCATGAGTGGGATCAAGGCAACCCTTAAGCCAGGTGGGAATTTTGAACTTTTATTTTCTGTATTTAATTATTTATTGACTTTAATGTTTATTTATTTGGAGAGGGTGGAGGAGGGGCAGAGAGAGAGGGAGACAACAGAATCCGAAGCAGGCTCCAGGCTCCGAGCTGTCAGCACAAAGCCCGACGCAGGGCTTGAACTCATGAACTGTGAGATCATGACTTCAGCTGAAGTCAGACGCTTAACTGACTGAGCCACCCAGTGGCCCTATTCTGAACTTTTCAATAAACTGGAACATTTACTCACCTTAGAAAAACTCCAGTCCAAAAGGCAAGTAATCTTCCATTTGAATTTACATGCCCTTTTGAGTTCCTATTGTAAGTACTATGATCTGTGTGGAATATTACCTGTAAGTAATTCTTGCCTTTAAGGATCTTATAATCCAGTGCTCCCTTCGGCAGCACATATACTAAAAACCTTACAATCCAGTGAAGGAGATAAGATGATCATAGAGAAGAGAACTGAGAGCTGAGCTGTACAACACGACCTAAGAGCAACAGGAATTCCAGAGGAGCGAGATCGGAGCAGCAGGCGATGCTGCATGGAAGAGATGGTATGTGAACACAGTCTTCTGAGATCAGAGGGTTAAAACAATAGGGCAGAGGGGAGGTGGGAGGGCATTTCAGGCTGGAGAACTGATGTGCCACGAGCAAAGGTGTAGAGGTGAAATGAACATGGTACATGTGGGAAGCAGGGAGGCAAGCCAGCTGAACAAAGCTAGGAGTGGGTATATAGCGGAGGGGAAAGACATGAGGATGGGTGAACCAAAGCTCATGTGTGAGAGGTTCTGAAAGCCAGTAGAAAAGCCTGGGCTCAGTACCAAGCACACGAGGAACCACTGAGGGAGCCTAAGCAGGCAGAAAAGAGAGCAGGCCTCAGGCCCAGCTCTGCCACCTTCTCCATGAATGACAGTGAGCAACTTATTTAACCTCCATGATCTTTGTCTCCTCAGCCGAGCTCAGGTTAGAGGGAGAGGCTAAGGCTTGGACAATGATACAGGAGAAAATATAGGAGAAAAGGGAATTTAGCAGCAAGCCCCAGCAACAGTTTATCATACTTTACACTCAGCGTTCTGAGGGACCTTTTCCCCCAAAACTGCTCGGGTCACCTTGTAATGGATGTCTGTGGGAAAGGTGTGTTGACTTTAATCCAGGGATTTGTTGCCCAGTAGGCCTCACAGGGCTGCATCTATTCTGCAACTGAGGAGGCCTGACCTTGAAGAAGATAGCCTGAATCCAGATATACAGTTTCAAAGGTATGCTTTCAAAGTGAGTCTTTAGAGGCCCCCGGGTGGCTCAGTTGGTTGAGCACCTGACATTGGCTCAGGTCACGATCTCACAGTTTTTGAGTTCAAGCCCCACATTGGGCTTGCTGCTCTCAGTGTAGAGAGCCTGCTTCAGATCTTCCGTTCCCCCCTCTCTCTGTCCCTTCTTTACTCCTGCTCATACTCTCACTCTCAAAAATAAATAAAACATAAAAAAAAAATTTTTAAAGTGAGTCTTTAAAATACATAACCAAGGAACTTCTACTGTCTTTTACGAATTGTAAAACTTAATAAACAGGGGCATCTGGCTGGCTCAATTGGTACAGCATGTGATTCTTGATCTCGGGGTCATGAGTTCGAACCCCTGTTGGGGGTAGAGATTACTTAAAAATATATATATGTATTTCAAAAAAAATTTTTTTTCAACTTAATACATAGACAATTTTATGTAGGTACCTTTTGCTGTCGCTGAGTTTTGCCTGTTGCCTCCCGGCAGCAGGGAAGAAAACCTGTTGACACGGTAACCACTCTTGGTGTAGGCACTGGTAAAGCCCTGTGTGGAAAGTTACCATTCCCATTAGGCATCAGGTCTCCTCACCCTCTTGCCTCACAATCTGCAGGTATCATCAGCGCAAAGATGGCTCTCAACAAATCCCTCCTGCAGAAAAGCCTTTCAATCCCCATGCCAGGTGTAGATGAGGAACACGAAGTGCAGAGAATCCTTCCCGCTACAGACTAGGCATGCTGGTATAGGGAGGGGCCACTACTCACCCTGGAGGCCACGATCAGGGCTCTTTTTCCAACAGGGCACACGACCACAATCCATTCCTGCCCCAGATCTGAAGGGACGTCAATCAACCACTCAGACAGCATCAACTGGGGACACCAAAAAATGGCATTAAAAATCAACAGGGGTGGGGTGCGTGGCTGTCTCAGTCTGTGGAATATGCGAATCTTGATCTCAAAGTTGTGAGTTTGAGCCCCACGGTGGGTGTTGGAGATTACTTAAAAAATAAAATAGTAAAAAGAAAAATCAGCAGCGGTGTGCTGCTGCGACATCTGCACCAACAGAAAGTTCATATCCTATATATATAAAATGAGAATACACGTAGGCTGACAGTGGACCTGCACCTGCTTGCTCTTAGTTGACTTGTCTCAACTGACACTGACTCAATGGAGGCCGCGTGAACTTCACTGTGAACTTCAACTTCTCTCCTCATCTTCATTTCCTGCATCCATAATTCTTACTACCTTGCTTCCTGTGTCTGGGTGACGGGACCCTCTTCCTCATCTTACTTTGTCCATCTGCCTGCCGTTCTCATAACTATTATGTTCTAGGGGCTATAACCTCAGAGATGAATAAGGTCCCTGACCTTGAGATGCTCTTAATCTAGATCATTTCTCAAACTGGTGACCCCAAATACCTTACCAAAAGATTTTGGGAAAACTGCCTTAAAAAACGGGGGTGGGGGGACACGGGTGGCAAAATGAATCTGCAAAGATGAACTCTTCCACTCATGGCTCACAATCCCTCCCATCTACACAGAGACTGGCCTATCAACTACTCCCTCCCACGGAATCTCTCATCTCTCCTTCCCCTTGGCCCACAAAATGCTCAAGCCCTAATCATAAAAAACAAAACAAAAATGAAAACCTTTAATCACTCTGCGTTTCTGTTAAACTATTTCACTTTCTCCTTTTTAAAACAACTTTATATTTCTTTTCTTTATTTAAAGTTTATTTATCTTGTGAGAAAGAAAGCACGAGTGGGGAAGGACAGAGGGAGGGAGAGAGAATCCTAAGCAGGCTCCGCACCGTCATCACAGAGCTTGACTCAGAGCTCAAGCTTATGAACCACAAGATCATGACCTGAGCTAAAATCAAAAGTCGGACACTTAACCGATTGAGCCACCCAGGCGCCCCAACAACTTCATATTTCTTGATGCTGCCCTCCCGCCCACTCTGACACCCTCAGTCCAGATTTGCTACCCCCGCAGCCCTGCCAACAGCCATCAGTGACCTCCTCTCTCTTCCCTCTCCCCCACCTTATCCTCCCGGCTCCCCTCCTGGTGTGACACTGCTTGTCACCACCTCTTTGTCCTCCTTGACGCATGTTCCCTTAGCCCCATGACATGGTGCTATTCTTTTTCCTGCCAAACATTCCTCCAAATGCTTCCCCAAAGCAATGTAGAGAATGTTCAGGAGGCTGTTTTAGGTTCCCCTTCTTTTCTCTTAGATGCTGCCCCACTGGGGCTGGACCGCATTATGTTTGCAGCCTCACCTGCCATTTCTGAGAGGACACCTCCTAATTCTCCTTTTTCATTTCCAAATTGCTTTCCTTTCCTCCAGACCCATATTTGCACCTGTCCAGGAGGTATCTCTTTCTCTGCTTGCTCTCTCTGTACCTTAAACTCAATGTACCCAAAACAGGATTCACTGCCTTTGGTCACCCAAGTACCTTCCATCCCTGAAACCCCCCTTTCTCTTTCTGCATCCTGTAGCCCTGTTAATAGCAACACCACTCTCTGTTACCGAATCTTAAACCAAGGCGTAATCAACACTTCCTTAAAGAATGGTACTGCTACAACACCAAAAGCACAAGTGACAAAACACAGGAGACATAAATAAGACTACACCAAAATTTAAAACGTTAGTGCTGCCACTGATACCAACCGCAAAATAAAAAGATAACCCACAGAATGGGAGAAAATATTGGAAATTATGGATCTGATAAGAGACTTGTATCTAGAATATATAAAGAACTCTTACAACTTAATGATAAAAGGCAACCCAATGAAAAAGGGGCATAGACATTTCTCCAAAAAAGATATACAAATGGTTAATAAGCATGTGAAAACGATGCTGGATATCATTAGTCATTAGGGAAATGCAAAACAAAACCATGAGACACAACTTCACACCCACTAGGGTGGCTCTACTCACAAGGATGGACAATATCAAGCACTGGCAAGGTGTGGACACACTGGAGCCCTCATACACGGCTGGTGGAAACGTAAAACATTGTAGTCACTTTGGAAAACAGCCTGACAGTTCCTCAAAATGTTAAACACGGAGTTACCATATCACCTAATGATTCCATTTCCAGGTATATACCCAAGAGAAATGAAAACATATCCACACAAAAACTTGTGTGTGAATGTTCACAGAAGCATTATTCACAATAGCCAAAAAGGGAAACAACCCTAATGGTCACCAATGGATAAATGGATAAACAAAGTGTAGTATATCTATACAACAGAAAAGATTTTTTTAATGTTTATTTATTTTTGAGAGAGAGTGAGCACAGCGGGAGAGGGGCAGAGAGAGAGGGAGACACAGAATCCAAAGCAGGCTCCATCCAGGCTCTGAGCTATCAGCACAGAGCCCGACGTGGGGCTCAAACTCATGAACCCCAAGATCATGACCTGAGCCGAAGTTGGATGCTTAGCTGACTGAGCCACCCAGGCACCCCAACAGAATATTATTTGGCAATAAAAAGAAATGAAGTTCTAACACATGCTCTAACACAGATGAACCTTGAAAACCTTATGCTAAGTGAAGAAAACCAGGCAAAAAGGGTACATCTTGTATGATTCCATTTATATGAAATGTCTAGAAGAGGCAAATCCATAGAGAAAGAAAGTAGATTACTGATTGCTAAGGGCTGGGGGAAAGGAAGAATGGGAACTGATTGCTGATGGGTATGAGGGTCCTTTTTGGGGTGATGAAATGTTTTAGAATTAGATAGTGGTAACAGTTGCACAGCCCTGTAAATATATTAAAAACCACTGAATGTGTCAAAACCCTGTAAATGTGTGAATTGTATGGTATGTGAATTCATCTCAAGGCTGTTTAAAAAAATAGTACCTAATACTTGTGGGGCTCCTGGCTAAGTATTTAGGGTATACTATCTCATTTAATCCTTCTAACAATCCTATGAAATAGTATTGTAAATATCCTCATCTACGGATAAGAAACCAGAGATTTAGAGAGGTTAAGTAACTTGCTTAAGGTCAACAAAAAGCCTGGCTTTGAGGTCAGGTCAATGTGACTTCAGAGCTTAAACATTTAACCACTTCTCATATTGCCTCTTCTATCCAATCTACTGTTAAATTCCATCTGTTCAACCTGGCAATACTTCTCATATTCATGACCTCATTTTCTTTACATCTTCACTGCCCTCAGCACTCATCATCAGATGGTTTTAGCAAAGTTAAGCTCCCTACTACAGTCTCTCTCTTCCAGACCCTTTTATATACACTGATGGGCATGTCATACAAAGTCTCAACTCTGTCCCTGGCTCAACAATTCTTGGTGGTTCCCCGAAATCTAAACCATAGTCTAGGGGGACCTGGGTGGCTTAGTCAGTTAAGCATCCAACTCTTGATTTTGGCTCAGGTCATGATCTCATGGCTCATGAGTTTGAACCCCAAGCAGGGCTCTGTGCTGACAGTGTAAAGCCTGCTTGGGATTCTCTCTCTTCCTCTCTCTCTCTCTGTCCTTCCCCTGCTCATGCTCTCTCTCTCAAAAGAAAACAAAACAAACAAAAACCTTAAAATCAGTAAATAAATAAATAAATAAATAAAGTCTACACTCTTGCACATATTTCTTTGTTTTTGAACGTTTATTTATTTTGAGAGAGAGAGAGAGAAGGAATCCCAAGCAGGCTCCTTGCTGTCAGCACAGAGCTGGACATGGGGCTCGAACTCATAAGATGTGAGATCATGACTTGGCCCGAAATCAAGAGTCTAAAGCTCAATAGACTGAGTCACCTAGGTGCCCCAAACTCAGGGCTTTTGTACTTCCCAGAATGAGTCATTTTTAAAGGATGTAATCTTTTCTAAAGGTGTAATCTCTCCACCTAGGTGGGGCTCAAATCCATAATCCCGAGGATCAAGAGCTGTGTGCTCTATTGACTGAGCCAGGCAGGCACCCCTCCTGCACCTATTTCTGCTGTATTCCTTCTCCTAAGCCTATGCTGCTCTATCCTTACTGGCCTGCATACTGCTCTCAACACACCATATACTCCTCCCACCTCAGGGCTCTTGCTCATCCTGTTCCTGCTGCCTGGAATGCACCTCTGCCTATCAATGTCCTACTCATGCTTCAAAGCTGCCTCCTCGTTCATTAACCTTTTCCTGATTTCACAACCCTACTTCCTTCCCTGTTGGAAGCTAATCTCCCTTTCTTGTAGCAAAAACCACAATCTCCACTTATTCCGGGAGCACAGGGGCCATTTCTGGCCCTTGTCTACCTTTCCACACACAGCCTAGCTTAATACAGGGCAGGGCCTTCAACAATGCTTGCTGAATAGAACTGAACTATACTCTGTCATAAAGGATGTTATCCATGCTGTAGTTGGGGCACAGAAAGAAGATGGGAGTGTGTGCACCCAGAAACCATATTCTAAAGGTGGGAAAGGATTCTGAGGTGACAAGACACTTGGGTTATAGAGAGAAGAATATAATAGAAAGGTAGACTCCCGATCCCACTTGGACCAATACCCTGCCTTCTGGAATACCTGGACTGCCTGAAGCACTGAACAGTTTCCATGCCTGCTTCTCCTATGGCTCCACAAACCACACCAGTTTCTTTCTGCAACCTACAGGCCACTTAGTCACGTTTGTTATAGTCAGCTGTTGTTTTACGGCCTCAACCTCACGTAGGCCAATTGGCTGGCTGGGGTGGCCGTGCAGGCTCCCCATATTCAAGGGCAGCTGTACTTCCCACCTTGCACCATCTGAATGTGAAGATCCAAGACTGGCATGTTAGTCCCCTGCTTGGGAAAGACGACCAACCTAGGAGGTGGAGTGGGGGCAGTGCTGGACTGGGCAGGCCCGATGCAGAACCGCTTTACAGCGACCACTAAGAAATGACAAGTGCATGCAGTCTGTTAGTGTATCAATAGCTCAGAGGTCTTCTGCAGCAGGCCGGCAACCTTTGGTTATAGTAGGGCGTAAATGTTCTCAAACCCACCAGCCACAGCCTCCCTCAGTGACCCCCAGTCAGCACATGGCACTGTAAGCCATCTCCTTTCCTAGTCCATACACTTCATGCACAGCAGCAGCTTCTTTGCTATCCCCATTCCTTTCTCCTGTCTCCTCCTCCTCTTTTTTTTTTAATGTTTATTTTATTTTTGAGAAAGAGAGAGAGAGAGAGAGAATCAGTGGGGAGGCGCAGAGAGAGGGAAACCGAGGATCCGAAGCAGGCTCCGTGCTAACAGCAGAGAGCCCGATGTGGGGGCTTGAACTCATGAACCTCGAGATCATGACCTGAGCTGAAGTCAGACACTCAGCTGACTGAGCCACCCAGGTGCCCCCTCCTCCTCCTCTCTTTATGGCAACATTTCCTTTAGTGGGATTTGACCTGGCCTCACCTTCTCTGGACTACTCACTTGATTAGCATAGCGTTTTGGTAACTTCTTGCCAGTGTCAACGTCCATCTCTTCATCATCTTTTTTATCATCTTCTTCCTCACTCTCCATCCCTGTCCAGTCATCTTCAGCCAGTCGTCTGGCATGGTTCACGTAATCCAGCCGCTTGCTGGAGGAAAGAAGGCACAAGGACAGGCCTTTATGTCTCATAGGAAGACCCCCTACAGTGTGACGAGTTTAGCTTAATTCAAAGGCTCCAAGTTCAAGAGACCCTGGGGATTCTAGTGGAAGAGATGGTAGATTTTCCTTCATAAGGCTAAACTAGTGATGGCCCCCTCACTGGTCCTAGACAGGAAGCACCCTCTGAACACATTCAGGCTTCCTCAGAATTTCTTAAAAATGGGCAAAGTAGGGGCGCCTGGGTGGCTCAGTTGGTTGAACGGCCGACTTCGGCTCAGGTCACGATCTCGCGGTCCGTGAGTTCGAGCCCCGCGTCGGGCTCTGTGCTGACAGCTCGGAGCCTGGAGCCTGTTTCCGATTCTGTGTCTCCCTCTCTCTGACCCTCCCCCGTTCATGCTCTGTCTCTCTCTGTCTCAAAAATAAATAAACGTTAAAAAAAAAAAATTAAAAAAAAAATGGGCAAAGTAAAACGTTGAAAGGAATTTTCAAGGTTCACTAGCTGGAAAAGCTGACCCCACTCCCACCCACCCCATTCCAGACTCCCACACCTCCACCCAGGTGAGAGCTGACACTTTCCTGCCTGGCAGGCATCTAGTCCAAAGGCCCTGGGTAATTGAAGAGAAGAATCACTGAGACGTGGTGAGGAGTTTAAAACAAGGACCACTTCTGGGATTTTCCAACTTCCATAGCTTTCTGAGGAGCGGCCAGGCCTTCTTCTAGTTCTTATCTAACTTTCAAAACAGGCCTCTTAGCTTACGATTTAATTTAATCTATCTTTTACTTGTTTTTGCTTTATTGTTATCCTTCTCTCTTTTGAAAAAAACTACATATTCTGGAAAGCTTGGGCAATTAGTTAAGAAAGAATAAGAACCGTTTGGAACCTAATTGTTCCAAAGTGATCTGTAGATACCTCGTAACCTCCTGCACTTGGTTCCCTCAAGGCTAAGGCAAGAAATTCACTACGGAGGCAGTTAGACCAGCTCAGCCGGTTCTCCTCAGGTACTCTCAGACACATGAGTTCTTGCACATTCACGTGAGGGTGCACACCAGAGAGGCATATGAAAGCACGATGGTGTTTTAATTCAAGAATAAGGAAGGGGGCACCTGGTGGCTCAGCTGGATACGCATCCAACTCTGTCTCAGGTCATGATCTAGAGGTTCATGAATGTGGGCCCTGCGTTGGGCTCTCTGCTGTCAATGCAGAGCCTACTTCCTCTGTCCTCTTCTCTCTGCCCCTCCTCCCCCATCCCCTCTTTCGCTCAAAAATAAATAAATAAACATTAAAAAAAATTAGTTCTTTCTAATCCTCTATTCCTTATTGCCCAGAAAAGGCCTGTGTTGTACTCAGAATACAAGGATAGGCCCTGACTTCAGAGCAGCCCAGCCTCAGACACTCCTATCCTGCTCTCTTCCCCTGCTTGCTCATCTTGGCATTGAGAATTAAGTGTATGGAAGACATTTCCTCAGATTCCCTGTGGAATTATTTGTATTGAATTCTCAAGGGCTCCACGGAAACATTCGGGCTGAAGGCAGACAGGAAGACCACACCAATGCCAGGATTCAGAGTGCAGAAGCCACACAGGGAATGTGGGGAGTGGAAGTCTGGGTGTGGCCTTCACAAGTCCCTAAATCGCAAAGCTCAATGCTGCTGCCAGGGAAAAAAGAAAAATTTAACCAAATAACTGAGCTTTTGCTTTCAAACTTCAGCCTTTCCCTACGTCTCCATCTTTTCCTAAGCTCTGGGTATAAAGGATGTCTACCTCTGCCAGGATTTACCCCTCCCAACCTCATGGGCAAGGTGTACCTACTAAGGGTCTACTTCAAAGAGACAAGCCGAGAGCCTCCTGATTGGAGGCTCCCAGCCTGGAAAGAGAAAGCAAAGAGTTAAAGCATCCCTTACGATTTCTGCAGTTCCAATAGTCGGCGGCGCCGCTCACTCTGCTCCAAGGAACTGTACTTGGACTTGTACTGGGACAGGCGGGGGTGTGGGGCAGCTGTGCTGTTCAGATCTTGAGACACAGAAAAGCTACTGGCCAGGGCTTGACTCAGCTCTTCCATCTTCCCTACAAAGGAAAACATAAGAAAATGGTTCATTCATTTCATATCACCTCCTGTGTACAGGCAGTTATGATGTAACATGATGGCTACATTCCTAAAAAAAACTCACTTGATCCAAAATCACAACTGTTTCCATGGGGAGAGAGGAAGTTAAAGGGTAAACGAGTTATATATGAGCATAACATTAATTCCTGCAGATATTTCAATAATTATCATCTTGATAGCTCTCAGTGTACCGACATAAACATATATACATCAAGACAAATCAAGTTCACCCTGCTAACTTTTGCTTTGTCATTCATCACCAGTAGCCCGTCACTAATTTCTTTTTACCATCATTGGTGTCCAGTGATGTGATCAAGTACCTAATCTTTTCCTGAGTAGTTCTAAATAGCCATTACTCAATAACTTTTAATATTAATATAACTTTTTAAAAAATGCACACATTTTATTTTATTTTATTTTATTTTATTTTATTTTATTTTAGAGAGAGAGACAACGGCGTGAGCAGGGGAGAGGGCTATGGGAGAGAGAGAGAATATCAAGCAGGCTCCACACTCAATTCAAATCCTGACGTGGGGCTTTGATCCCATAGCCCTGAGATTATGACCTGATCCGAAATCAAGAGTTGGACACTTAATTGACTAAGCCACCCAGGTGTCCCTATTTTATTTTTTTAAGTAAGCTCTACACCCAATGTGGGGCTTGAACTCACCACAAGATCAAGAATAGCGTGTTCCACCAACTGAGGCGGCCAGGCACCCCTCTAATATAACTTTCCCTTTAAAAAAAATTTTTTTTTAATGTTTATCTATTCTTACAGAGAGAGAGAGAGGCAGAGAGAGGGAGACACAGAATCTGAAGCAGGCCCCAGGCTCTGAGCTGTCAGCACAAAGCCCGATGCAGGGCTTGAACCCACGAGCAATGAGATCATGACCTGAGCCAAAGTTGGATGCTTAACTGACTGAGTCACCCAGGGGTCCCTCTAATATAACTTGCCGATGCAGATTTTACCCAATTGTTGTTTAACTTTCTAATAAATGCCAACTTACGTTAGAAAATTTAGCTCCAGGAGAAATACTGGTCCTGGGCCCTTACAGCAAGACAAGAGGAGCCCCAATCCCAAACCTGGCAGTTGCTTTCTCATTGTATATTTTGTTTTGTTTGTCTGTTTTGTTTGTTTGTTTGGAGTGGACAAAAGGAAGGTTTCAGGGCTACCCATGTAGGACTCACTTGTCAAAGAGCTAGATGTAGAAGGCTACCTACCAGTTAACACCAAGGTGTGTGAAAGACTGATATGTGGTATATTTGGGAGATGGAGTAGATTGGAGACAGAGTACCCAGGTGTGCCCTAAAGAATGGGAGTAGAGAGAAAGAGGTGAATTCATATGTCACTCACCTTTCTGTGAATGAAGGTATGAAGTGGCATAGGAGCTTAGCTAAGGGTTAAAGGTGTGCCTCAGACTGTAAGAAAAAAGAACATTTAGGAGAAATCAGACTCACAAAGCTGGGCTGGCCTAACCCTTTAGGTGTAGTATAAAACAGAAGGCATCCCCAGTGCTTAAACTCCACCCCAGGCCAGGTCCCACTGCTCTGAGCACCAAAACTAACAGGTTCATTCCAGAGCCTCCATGGTTAATAACAACATTATGGGTCTCTATTTGGCAATGAATTACTTTCCATTGCACATTTGAAGTCAGATTCCCCCCCCCTAATTTGCAGCATTTTTTTTTTTAATTTGAGAGGAACTTAAAAAAAAATTGTGGTTAGAAACCCATGACATAAAATTTACCGTCTTAACCATTTTAAGTTACAGTTCAGTAGTGTTACGTACATTCACATTGTTGTGCAACCAATTTCCAGAACTCTTCTCATCTTGCAAAACTGAACCTCTATACTCATTAAACATGAAGGGAACTTTTTTTTAAATTTAAGATTGACATATTACTGGTATGGTTTCGAGGTGAATCTTTTTTTTAATTAAAAAAATTTTAATGCTTATTTATTTTTGAGAGAGAGAGAGAAAGAGTGCAAGCTGGGGAGGGGCAGAGAGAGGAGGACAGTATCTGAGGCAGGCTTCACGCTGTCAGCGCAGAGCCCGATTGTGGGGCTCCAACTCACAAACCAGGAGATCCTGACCTGAGTCAAAGTCGGAGGCTTCACCGACTGAGCCACCCAGGTGCCCCAATGAATCTTAACATACTTGTAATGCAACCAGGGTGGCCATTTGTGGTTGAGCTGGGTGATGATTACGTGGGATTCATAATGGTATGCTATTTTCCGTATTTTCCTGTACTTGTGTACACGTCTAAACACTTCTATAACACAATCTTTTAAAGAATTCATGATGTCCTCGGCTTACCAAAGTAATGACCAAATCTGAAATACACTCATTAGGCCTTGCCATGCTTTTATCTTGGTGTGGCCTCCCGTTCCGCCAAGAATCACAAAATCATTACACACGCCTTGGATACTGGGGCGGCCCTCTGTATCTTTGTGGCTGTTCTTGGCTGGCTCCTGCTCTTTCAACCCATTCCTTGGATGGGGCTGCCTCCAAGGGTCCTGACCTTAGCCCGGGTGGTCTCAGCCAGACTCAACGCGCGTCCCCTACCGCCTCTGCTGCCTCCTCTTCCCCCCTCCGGCGCCCCCGCCTCCCACTCCCCAGGCGGGGATCTATGCCTCCACTGCTGCTTCCACGGGGCTCCAGCCCCGGGGACACTACCTGCTCCACTCGGTCGTCCTCCCCGCCACAGCCCCGCATTGCCTTTCTCTAGGAACGCGGCCCCCTAGGCCTTGCACGATTCGCCCCTCCCCCACAAAAAGTCCCTGAGGGGTCCTGGCCCGACAGCCTGTAACAGAAGAGCGGCAGCGCGCTCAAGGGGAGCCTGAGCCTGGCTTTGCCTCTCCAGGGGACGCCTCGGGAGTCCAGGAGTACCAGCCGGCCAGAGGGAGAAGCAGCCGGGAGCCGAGGGGCAATTCGGGAGCCGGCGGGGCCCAGGCTCGAACCCAGGACTCACCAGGAGGAGGTGACAGTTCCAGGAGCCGCGGCCACTGCTGACCGGGGCAGACCAATCAGCTGCTCAGGGAGGGCTGGGCCCACCCCCTTGGCCGCTACCGCGCCGCCGGGCCCACCCGCCGCGCGCCGGGAGTTTCCGGCTCCGCCCACCATCGTGAATTCCGGGAGTGCAGCCGCCGTCCGGTCGCTCGCGGGCCGTTATTTCCGCCTTCACTGGCTGGCGCTTTTTCGGTTGGCCCAGGCAGGGGTCCTTTTGTGATGCACTGTGACTTGGCCCTGCCCGGTGACTTGGCCCTGCCGAGGTCTGACCACAAGCTCCTTGGGGCTCCTTTCGCCAATGGGAAGAACCCCGATCTCGGGGCTGGGCATTCAAAGCCCTCCAGGCCCTGGGTCCTGAAGCTTCCCCCAGATCCGCCCGCTTTTTATGAGTACAGGCAGTCTGCTCTCTCTCCTATGCCGGCAGTGCCGGTTGCCTGGACGATACCCCCGGCCCCCGACTCCTCACACACCCGTCTCCATTAGACATTCCCGTCCCTTTCGCTTTTACTACACCGGCGACATACCTCGATTACAGCCCGTTTGCTCAGTTTGGGAGTCTCTTTCCTACCCGGCTGTGGGCTTGGCAACGGCAGGGACCTGGCTTGATTGCTGCTTAAGAAGGCAGCGTCTGGCACAAAACGTAGCACTCATGGGGCGCCTGGGTGGCGCAGTCGGTTAAGCGTCCGACTTCAGCCAGGTCACGATCTCGCGGTCCGTGAGTTCGAGCCCCGCCTCAGGCTCTGGGCTGATGGCTCAGAGCCTGGAGCCTGTTTCCGATTCTGTGTCTCCCTCTCTCTCTGCCCCTCCCCCGTTCATGCTCTGGCTCTCTCTGTCCCAAAAATAAATAAACGTTGAAAAAAAAAATTAAAAAAAAAAAAACAAAAAAACGTAGCACTCAGTAGACCTTGGTGAATTCCTTGAAGGAATTACGGCAAAGGGGTAGGGATGGGAGAAGCAGCCGAGATTTAGGAGAGATAATCAAATTAGAATGCAGCCTCTTGGAGGGAGGACTGATGAGACTCAAACTAAAGATGTGACAGCCATTTACTGAATGCTTACATTGAGCCAGACACTGCTTCACGTGCATTATCTCCTTTAATCTCCAAATAACACAAGGAAATAGACTGAAGCTCTGAGAGGTTAAGTACTTGACCAAAATCACACAGTTTTCAAGCCAAACATTTGAACTGCTGAATGTTGGACTTACAGAGAAGTTGGATATTACTACACTACAAAAAATACACGTTTTGAGTCCAAGGAATGCCAAGATGTTACTTGCTACATATTTTAAGTACATTTGAACAAAAAAACACAGAAGATCAGACTGATACAGAGGGTAATGGGTGCTTGGGACCCTGGAAGACCCAATTTTTTGGGCCTCAGAATTTATGTAGGTGAGCTCTATTTTTTTTTTTTTTTTAATTTTTACTTATTTTTGAGAGAGAGAGAGAGAGACAGAGACAGAGACAGAGAATGAGTGGGGGAGGGGCAGAGAGAGAGAGGAAGATACAGAATCTGAAGCAGGCTCCAGGCTCTATCAGCACAGAGCCCAATACGGGGCTCGAACATATGAACCTCAAGATCATGACCTGAGCCAAAGTCTGGCGCTTAACCGACTGAGCCACCCAGGAGCCCCAGTGAGTAGTCTGACTCTTTCAGTAGTCCGACTGAGCAAGGCTGTGCACTAGGTTATTTATTTGATGCATCCTCAAATAATAGCTCATGTTTGCCTGATTTATGAGACAGACAAAGAAAAGCTCAGGGCCCGACTTCACTAGGGAACTTTGACATCAGGATATTAAGTATTTTGTGTCCCAGAACCACCATTCTCTACCCATGACTATGGAGGTCACACTAAGTGGTCAGAACTACACAGAAAAGAACAAAGGCCCTACACATTAAAGCAAAATGAGCTGAGGTCCAGGAAAAAAGGCTCCAGTCCCTCATTCATACTCAGCTGAATAACTTCTCATATCACTGAAAAGAACAAACTAAATGGTACTTGGCCCAGGGGTTCATTTGGAGCCAGTCTGTGTTCCACAAGGGCCTGCTCTGCCTAGAACAGTGTTCTAGTTCCCCAACTATAGCCATTGGCACCTCACCTTCACAACACTGGCCACATACACATACACATACACCTGTGCTTAATGTCTTTAAATCAATTTACTATTTTAAAAAAGCCTAAACAGGGGCACCTGGGTGGCTCAGACAGTCAAGTGTCTCACTTTGGCTGAGGTCACGATCTTGAGGTTTGTGGGTTCGAGCCCTGTGTTGGGCTCTGCGCAGACAGCTCAAATTTTGTGTCTCCCTCTCTCTCTGCCCCTCCCCTGCTGTGTTTGCTCTCTTTCAAAAATAAATAAACTTTAAAAAATAAAATGAAATGAAAAAATAAAAAGCTAAATAGAGGAGCCTGGGTGGCTCAGTTGGATGAGTGTCCGACTATTGATTTCAGCTCAGGTCATGATCTCATGGTTCCTAAGTTCAGGCCCTGCCTTGGGCTCTGCCCTGGCAGTGCAGAGCCTGTTTGGGATTCTACCTCCCTCTCCCTGCCCTTTCCCTGTGTGTGCAAGCGCGCGCGCACACACACACACACAGTCTCTCCCTCTCTCTCTGAAAATAAATAAACTTAAAAGAGGAACACCGTAGCATTTCTTTAAATCACTTCCCACTTTAACAAAGTATCTATAAAATATATACACTGTGAAAATAGTATATGTTATAATCTAGCTAAATACTAGTAAGTGCAGAAAACTGTGAGACTGAGGACTTTGTAAGAATCAGATTAGCAAGTGTTGGAGAAGTGACATGGAGTAACACAAACAGAACTTGTCTTTTGTACAATCAGCAAAATCCAAAGAGAACAGAAAAGGGAAGATCCACTTTCTCTCTCCATAATTCAATGTTATTTAAGGTAGAATCTACGCACCCCCTAAAATCATCCGGTAAGCGCCCCCAGGAGGAGGAATCCCTACCTAACACAGAGAAGTTTGGGAGCAGGACGGTGTCCAGCCATTTCCAAAAGAGGAGGCTCTCATTGGGAGCCCTGAGTGTCACTCTGTCATCAGTCAACAGATGTGTGTATAATGCCTACCGTTGGTTAGGTACTGTGCCACAGGAAATACCAAAATGACTCAGACTGACCCAGTCCCTGCCCTCCAGGGGCTTACAGCCCAGTTGTGTAGCAGAGAAAGACAAAAGGTAGGTGCTATAGCTGACTGCAGACCGGTGTTAAGGAGCTCAGGTGACTGGGTAGAGAGCAAGTGGGGTGGGTCCTGGGGCCAGTGTTCAGGGAACTCCTCTCAGAGATGACATTTGAGTCAAGACCTGAATGATGAAAAGGAGCCAGTCATGAGGACAGAGAGACTGACCCCATTTCCAGAGAGGCTTTGTGTGAGGAGTAGACAGAAGGCAGGGAGGAGGAAGAAGCGGTGGGAAGATGAAGTCACAGAGGCAGGTGGGACACCGAAGCCTGTAGGCCGCAATGGGGAGTTTGGATTTTACCTGCATTGCAGATGGAGGTCTTCAAAGTTATGAGATAACCAAATTTGAGTTTGAAAGAGCTCACACTGGCCACTCAGTGGGGAACTGAAGCGGGCAGCATGGATCAGGAGGCCAGTGAGCAGGGCTGGCGCTAAAGTGGTGGCAGGGAGGGCTTACTGTTCTCAAAAAGGGGAGGAGGTAAATAAGAATTATACACGTGTTCAAGTCCAGTCCCCCAGCCAAGACATTCCTCTTGAGGTTACTGGAAGTGAAAGAGAATTGGAAAGGGAACAGCTTTCTCCTGATGTAATTTTTTTTTAACGTTTATTTATTTTTGAGACAGAGAGAGACAGCATGAACAGGGGAGGGGCAGAGAGAGAGGGAGACACAGAATTGGAAGCAGGCTCCAGGCTCTGAGCTGTCAGCCCAGAGCCTGACGCGGGGCTCGAACTCACGGACCGCGAGATCGTGACCTGAGCTGAAGTCGGACGCCCAACTGACTGAGCCACCCAGGAGCCCCTCTCCTGATGTAATTTGATGTGATGTAAGGCCTAGGCCCTTCAACATCTTGAGGACCAGAGCTTCTCACTGCCCACTTGGAGACACTCTGTAGAAGAGGGATTCTTCAGCAGGAGGGAGACTCTGACTTGAGAGAGTGACAAAGTCATGTATTAACAGTTGTCACATGAGCCAGGATGCAGAAACTGCAGTCATAGGAGACCCTAAAGCTCAGAGGAGCCACACTTCCTCTCCTCCACTCCCACAAGGTCCCTAGGGCTCAGCTCTGGGTGAGAGGAAGCATGTCAGAGAGGTTAAGGTCCTGCGTTCTGGAGCTGCATGGCTTGGGTCCAAATCCAGACTCAGCTACCCGCTGGCTCTGTGGCCATATGAGTTATTTCACCTCCATATGCTTCAGTTTCCCCCTCTGTAAAATGTGGCTAATAATAGTAACTACCTCCAAGGTGGTTATAGTTAAGTGAGATCATCCATGTAAGGTAAATCATCAAAAATCTTGTTTTATTAGTGCTTAACTTCTTGTTTTAAGATCACCTTTCCCTTAACTGACTGACATATCATGAGTAAGTTGACTTTGGGGTGCCTGGGTGACTTAGTCGATTAAGTGCTGGACTTCAGCTCAGGTCATGATCTGGCGGTTCATGAGTTCGAGCCCTGCGTCGGGCTCTGTGCTGTCAGCTAGGAACCTCCAGCTTGCTTCGGATTCTGTGTCTTCCTCTCTCTCTACCCCTCCCCCACTCGCACTCTGTGTCTCTCTCTCTCTCTCTCAAAAATAAACATTAAAAATAAATAAATAAATAAATAAATAAATGAATAAATGAATAAATTGACTTCTAATTAGGTGAGCCCAAGATGGTCTCTTTCTTGCAGACCAAAGTGCATGCCCATGATTTTAATCCAGGTCTTCCTGAGTCCAAAGTTCCTAATCTTTAGCCCACCAGACATTGCCTGCTCTGTATTTTTTTTTTTTTTTTTTTTGCAACGTTTATTTATTTTTGGGACAGAGAGAGACAGAGCATGAACGGGGGAGGGGCAGAGAGAGAGGGAGACACAGAATCGGAAACAGGCTCCAGGCTCTGAGCCATCAGCCCAGAGCCCGACGCGGGGCTCGAACTCACGGACCGCGAGATCGTGACCTGGCTGAAGTCGGACGCTTAACCGACTGCGCCACCCAGGCGCCCCAACCTGCTCTGTATTTTAAGGGATCTCATTTTGCTCCTGATTTTCAGCCGGTGAGCTGAATGGGTGACTTGGTTCACCTCTACATTGCCCCCTCCCCATGCTAGGAAGAGTCCCAGCCCTGGATGGTGGTGGGGGCTGGTGGGGAGGAGGATATCCTCTGGAAACTTCCCTGGGGACTGACAGTGGGGCCCATTCTCAGATGCTAAGACCAAGATCTGTCCTAACGTTCATCCAGCTTTCATCCTGGGTCGGGACTGAGGATTGCTGGGCCAGGCAAAGCACCCCTAATTTCTTTGCTGCCTCTTTTTAAGTGTTGACTGCACTCTTTTATATCCTCTCCTCCACAGCAAAAACTTTCAGAGCAGAGTGTGGTTCAGCCTTCTGCTATTAAAGACAGGAGAGGGAGTGAGGCCCAGCACAAGAGGACGTGCCTCAAGTCACACTTTTAAGTCATCAGCAGGGCTAGGCCCCTGCTTCTCTTTCTTTTTGCCCACTCTTGCCTGCAGCCAGTCAGCCTCCCATCCTCTCAGCTGTTGGGAGATGATCTGGAGCGTTTGTGGTGGTGCTGGCTCTGTGCCAAGCACTGGACTAGGCACAAGGCTTGTGCTTCTCAAAGTGTGACCAGCAGCACCTTGGGCCCACTCCAGATGTGGAAGGGATGGGCTATCTTGCTACCATAATTTTTAATGGCTGTGTTTCATCATAAGGAGAGCCAATACTATTTTTAAAATGTTTTATTTATTTTTGAGAGCAAGAGAGAGGGCGTGTGCACAAGTCGGGGAGGGGCAGAGAGAGAGGGGCCTAGAGGATCCAGAACAGGCTCTGAGCTTACAGCAGAGAGCCCAATGGGCGGCTGGAACTCATGAGCCATGAGATCATGACCTGAGCCCAAGTTGGATGCTCAACCAACTGAGCCACCCAGGTACCCTGAGGATATCCAATAACTTAACCAGTCCCCTTGGGACACATTTTCAATTTTTCGCTATTATTCTGTATTATAAATACTGTGATGAAGATCCCCATAGCTATTTTTTTGCAAAGACCCATAATTTACTTATGCTAAATTTTTGAAAATGACATTTCTAGGTCAGAAGGTATATAATGTATGTTTCTAAGGTTCTCAATACATATTGTAAAGTTGTCTGAGAGGGTGTATCAATTTGCCCTCCTGCCCACTGTGTATATACATTTTTTTTCATCCATTAGGCTTTTTTGTAACAAGTCTAGCTCCCTGCCTTTCCTTCAAGTTTCTTTTGTGACCTGGGGAGGGAAAGAAAGGAGGGGCTGAGTTTTAAGGTCTTTTTTTTTTTTTTTTTTTTTTTTGCCTTCCTCTAAGCTTTAGGTTTTAACCCATGCAAGGCGCTTCTTTAAGCACTTTGTAGGAATTAAACCATTTAATTCTCTCCATAATTTTTTTTTAATTTTTTTTCAACGTTTATTTATTTTTTGGGGGGACAGAGAGAGACAGAGCATGAACGGGGGAGGGGCAGAGAGAGAGGGAGACACAGAATCGGAAACAGGCTCCAGGCTCTGAGCCATCAGCCCAGAGCCTGACGCAGGGCTCGAACTCACGGACCGCGGATCGTGACCTGGCTGAAGTCGGACGCTTAACCGACTGTGCCACCCAGGCGCCCCTCTCCATAATTTTTAAAAACGTTTTAAAAAGTTTATTTATCTTAAGAGAGACAGTGGGGGAGTTGAGCGGGGAAGGGGCAGAGAGAGAGAGAGAGAGAGAGAGAGAGAGAGAGAGACTCTCAAACAGGTTCTGCAGTGTCAGCACCGAGACTGACTCAGAGCTTGAACTCATGAAACTGTAAGATCATGACCCGAGCCAAAATCAAGAGTCAGATGCTTAACTGACTGAGCCATGCATGTGCTCCATTAACTTTCTTTTTTTTTTTAAAGTAGGCTCCACAGCAATGTGGGGCTCCAACTCACGACCCTGACATCAACCCTGACATCGAGTTGCCTGTTCTACAGACTGAGCCAGCCAGGTGCCCCCCTCCATAATTTTTAATGTATTATTATTAACCATTCCCATTTTTAACTTTTTAAAAATTGTGGGGGCACCTGTCTGGCTCATTTGGAAGAGCATGTGACTCTTGATCTCAGGGTTGTGAGTTTGAGCTCCATGCTGGGTGTAGAGATTACTTACATAAATAAATAAAACTTAAAAAATATTGTGGTAAACTGTAACATAAAATTTGCCATTTTTTCTCTGCCTTCATCATGGAGCCTGCTTTGGATCCTCTGTCCACCCCTCTTTCTACCCCTCCTCTGCTCATGTTCTCTCAAAAAAAAAAAAATAAATAAATAAAAAATAAAAAATATTTGCCATTTTAAACATTTTTAAGTGTATAACTCCATGGTGTTAATTACATTTACCATGTTGTATTCACCATCACCACTATTTCCAAAATTTTTTCATTACCCCAAACAGAAACTCTACCTGTTCAGCAATAATTCCCCATTCTTTTTACCTATCCCATATTACTACTTATTTGCAATACAGAAAATGGAGGCACAGGAAGGCTAAGTAAAATAACCAATGTTACATGGCTAGTTAAGCATAGAAGCCACCATTCAGACTAGGCAGTCTGGCTCCAGAACTTGCTTTCTAAATCTGGCATAGGTTTTTTTTTGTTGTTGTTTTTTGGTTTTTTTTTAAGCCCAAATTTTCTGGTTACAGGTTATTTCTTTCATGTCTTCCCTGCAAAGAATGAAAGACTTTTCTAAAGAATCTTGTATTTTACTCCTAAATTCCTAAACCCAATTTCCTCCAAGAGAACTTTGAAGTTGTATCCATTTGGGCTACAGGTGCGGGATCTAACTACTCCAAAGGGCACATCTGTTTCCTTGTCCTGTGCAGTCTGGTAGGAGCCAGTGGTGGCTTTTAGAGCACCAAACTCTCCATGAAATCCCCAATCCTGGGAGCCCTAAGGACATTTCTCAAATGGGCTGAGATTGTGCCCAGCCACCAGAGCTCAGTGCTGAGGAGTAGGATTTCTCTTTTTTTTGTTTTTAAAAGAGAGCGAGAGGGGCGCCTGGGTGGCTCAGTTGGTTAAGTGTCTGACTTCAGCTCAGGTCATGATTCTTGAGTTTGAGCCCCACATCGGGCTCTGTGCTGACAGCTCAGAGCCTGGAGCCTACTTCAGATTCTGTCTCCCTCTCTCTCTGCCCCTCCCCTGCTCATGCTCTGTCTCTCAAAAATAAATAAATGTTTAAAAAAAATTAAAAAGAAAAAAGAGGGGCTCCTGAGTGGCTCAGTGGTCGAGCGTCCGACTTCGGCTCAAGTCATGATCTCACAGTTCGTGGGTTCGAGTCCCGTATCAGGCTCTGTGCTGACTGCTTGCTCAGAGCCTGGAGACTGCTTCGGATTCTGTGTCTCCTTCTCTCTCTGCCCCTCCCCTTCTCACACTTTGTCTCACTCTGTTTCTCAAAAATAAATAAATGTAAAAAAAAAATTAGAAGAGAGGCAGAAAGGCAGAGGGAGAAATAGAATCTCAAGCAGGTTTCACACTCAGCATGGAGCCCAATGCATGACCCAAGCTGAAATCAAGAGTCAATTGCTCAACTGACTGAGCCACCTGGGTGCCCCCCTCCTTCCATTTCTAAAGGAATGGCACCAAAAAGAACATGGCCTTTAGAGTCAACTCTGGAATTGAACCCCAGCCTTTACAATTCTTTCTGAAGCTGAAAAGGCAGGGATAACATGACCTACCTTGCAGGGTTGTTGGGAGGAACAAATGGTAGCCACTGAGGTAGGGCCTCGGTGAGTGTTAAGCTGAGCGCTTGCTCCTTGCTCAAACCTTTATACAGCACCTTGCTGGGGACCAATCGCATTGCCTGGTGCTGCTCTTTCTCTGCTGGCTTGGAAACTCAAATTCAGGGATTCTCTCTAAACCCCTACCTGTCCCAAGGGCTGGCTGTGCCAACATTGACAGTCTTTTAAAGGGAGCATGATGCCAGCTCTGCCACTTACTGGCTATGCAGTCTTGGGCAGTTTGACCCATCTCTGCCTCAGTTTCCTCATCTGAAAAGTAGAGGATAATTGGATTCCCCGCTTCATAGCACTGTTGGGAGTATTACACAGATCAAAACATGTAATGCACTTACAGCTGTGCCTGACACATACTAGAGGCGTTTGCTAGTGTCAACCTGCCCTTTGTTTCTCTACCAAATGCTGCCTTTCACCTGGGGAAATGGAGGAGGCATACATAAAAGCCAATCCATTGGTCTTGGCAGTCTATTTATTCTCCTCGTGCAAGTCTTGGGTAAAAAGAGGTAGTCTCCCTACTCTCCAATTCCCTACCACGAAGACCATGTTTCCAGGAAACCTCCTGGGCCTCTTCTAACCGCTAGATGGCCAAGCTACAGGGTGATTATTTCCTTAGGCAAGCTAACAGCAAACACTTCAGCCCTCTAATATGGTATTTCCTGGGGCTGGAATATCAACAGGAAGTCCTGTGGGGAAGATCTCTGCCAAAACACTCATTCCCAGGAAGGGATTGGTAAACTGACAAATTTGCCCAGCCCTGTACAACATCCTGCAACCTCCACATGCGCCCCTGTGGCAGGCCTCACCACAGGCAGGTCGCTGCTGACCCAGTTCTTTTCTACTGGGTTCTTGAGCCAAGGAGCCCAGATGTGAACCTACGTGAGAAAAACAGACGGACAAAAATTTGCTCTTACAAAAGTTGGGCCATTTATTGGCATTAGGAAAGCATTCCTTTAGGCACGGGTGGGTCCCTGAATACTAATCTCACCCATTTTATGAAAACTTGAGACCAGACTCTCCATCGTCTGTACATAGCTTAATCACAAAACAAGAGCAAGTACTCGAATTAAACAGGTTTAACCAAACTGTCCTCCTACAAGATAATAAAGGGAAAGCTAGGGAGAGGGGAGCGGCTCAAAGTTCCTTCGCACTACAATGTTTCAGGTACATAATCTAACAATTCCGCAGTGCAGCACAAAACCGCTTCCCATTGTCTCTTAAATCAGTAATGTAATTATCAATAGTCCAAGGGCCAAGAAAAGTTTATGGAAAACGGCCGTACCCTTTGGCTCTGTGCGTGACCTGCTGCTGAGGGACAAAGTTCTTAAGAACCAACGACTTGGCCGATACACTCTTGGGGCAAGCGCCCTCACAGAATCTCAAGCATCAGGTCTCAGCTTTCCCATCCTCGAAAGGCAGGGACGATCGGCTAGGCCTCCAGATCGAAGTCATCGCGCTCCTCATTGTACTCCAGCACGTGCCGCTTGATCTTGGACGAGTCTACCCAGGTGACAAAGTCCTCCATGCTGCGTGTGACAAGGAAGGCGGGGTCAGTGACCACGTCGGGGCCCACGCGCACGTGGCCCTGTTCCACGAAGGCCACGGCGGCCTGGAGGTGCTGCGCCATGCGCAGCTTCAAGAGCACGGTGGGCAGTCGGCGGCGGCAGAAGGACGAGGCCGTGACGAAGTCGCAGAGCTCGAGTGAGCCGCGCGTGGGCACCAGGCCGAGAGCATACAACTTGTCCAGCAGCGCGGCCGAGGCGCGCACGCGAAACGGGTCGCGCTCGGGTAGGTCGCGCAGGCGCCGCGCCAACTCACGCACAGCCCGGCTCAGCTGGTTGTAGCGCGTGTAGTCCTCCCGCCGCTGCAGCCGATAACGCCGCAACACGCGCAGCTCGTGTAGGTTGTGGTCAGTGACCTCCCAGTTCAGGAAGTCCACCTGCTTCAGCAGCTTCTGCTCGTGGAACTTAAGCTTCCGCACCATGATGGCGGCTCCCGCTGCCGCCAAGACCCGAAGCTAAAAGCACAGACAGCAGCCGCGCGGCTTCCGCTTGGGATCCCGAAGTGCAGGCCGCCCTGGGGGCCCTGGGCCAATGAAAGAAAGGCTCAAGGCCACGCCCTTGATTTCCATTGGTCAGAGTGTAGCCACGCCCCATGCATCTATCTCGCGTTTCTTCTTTTCTCGTTGGCTGAAGCCGAGTGGGAGAAGTACTGAAGAAAGGCCGGAGGTGGGGCAGCGGGCCGGGGGCGACACAGCGAGGTGTTTTTGGTTTTGTTTTTTGTTTTAAATTTCCACGAGGTCTTAAGTTACCAGAAATATATCCCCTAGTGCGGTAATCATTTCTTCTCATTCAGGCCGATGCCCTTAGGGACTCTCGGGAGTGTCTGCCCATAGAAGCTGAGGAAGCCAGTCCTGGGGAAGACGGGTGACTGCTGCGCCTGTTTGATGGGGTTTACCGTGCTAATTCATCGTCGGGTTCCTCCCACCTGGTGGGAAGTTTTCCGGATCCGGCGGACGGGAGACCGGCTGGGTACTTGCGGTCGCTCGCTACCGCCAGGTAGCCCCCAGGAGGGCGGGTGGATCCTCCCTGTCAAGTGGGGCTGAATGCAGGCGAACCTATAAAATACTGATTTCCGGGCCGCTTCTTTATACGCACTGATCGGGATCTATACGGGAGCCTCTTTGAAATATGTATTGTTAGTAGGGATGTCGGGTGGTTCAAAAAACCCAGCAAGTCTGAGAAATTCGGATATTAAGTACAAAACCAACTCCTTAGTTGAGCTCAAACGAATAAGCCTGATAGGGTGGACTTCCGTCACCCTCAGTACTGGTCACCCAGTACTGAGTTTAATAAATTTAACGCTGTTCTGGCTAGTTATATCTATAAGGTACAGTTGAGTGTAGCGCTGCAGGACTAACCTCTTTATTTGCCCAGGCCTTTGACGCCACCTAGCTTCTTCGTTGATTATTTTATTTTGTATAGTTTTCATTGTCCTTTTAATACTTGACATGTGGAAAATAATATATGTAACACGTGTAAGTTACAAACTATAATGAATACTTATGAACCCAATAGCCGGTTTAAGAAAACATCATCAGGACTATTTCATCTACCTATTCCAGCCACTCCTCCAGCCAGAGGTAATGGTATTTATTCTGAATTCTGTGTTTATTTTTGCTTTTTGTTTAAAAAGAAAAAGTAGTTTTATCATTATACATGCATCTCTGAATACATTGAGAACCTTCTTACTCAGAGTGTAGCCAGTGGACTAGCAAAGAGCTTGTTGGACATGCAGTCTCATTCCTGACCTACAGAATCAAAATCTGCATTTAACAAGATCCCCAGGTAATGTGTGTACACACTGATTTTGCAGATGTGATTAAATTAATGATTTTGAGATGGTGAGAATATACTCAATTATCTGGATGGGTCCCATGTTATCATAAGGGTCCTTATAAGTGAAAGAGGAAGACTGAAGAGGCAGAGATGGGATGATGAAAGCAAAAGTCTGAGTGATGTGATAGCGGGTTTTAAAGATGAAAGGGAGCCAAGATCAGGGGACTGTGGGCAGCCTCTAGAAGCTGGAAAAGGCAAGGAAACGAATTTTTCCTTAGAGCCTCATGAAGGAACATGGCGCTGCTGACACTTGAGATCCAGTGAGATCCAGTTTGGATTTCTGTAAAGCCATAAGTTTGTGTTGCTTTAAGCCACTAAGTTTGTTGTAAATTGTTACAACTGCAATAGAAAACAAATACAGATTTTTTTTTTCTAATTGATTTGAAGATGTTCTTTATGTGTTATGGATATTAATCCTTAGCCAATTATATATGGAACAAATATCTTCTCCCAGTTTGTAGTGTGTCCCCACCCTTCATATTCCCCCAAGCCTCATTCACTTCCATCCTCAATTCTTGCTCAGCATGTCTGCAGTAGGACTCTTGGTTAACTTCCTTCTCCCAGACAATAAACAAAATAAAAAAGAAACTATATGTTTTAGCAAGTGATAAGCGCTATGAAACAAAACTGAGCAGGCTGTAGGAGAGCTTGGGGTGAGGAAGAGCTGTAATTTTAAATAGGGCATGTCAGGATAGGTCTTACTGAGAAGGTGATATTTTATAGGGATTTAGCCATGTGGATATCTAGTGGAAGAGTATGTCAGAAAGAGGAAACAGTGCAAATGCCTTGAGACAGGCATGTGCCTGACATGTCGGAAGAGGAGTAACAAAGCCATCCTGGCTGGAGCAGAATGGGCTAGGGAGGGGAGGAAAGGGGGTTCAGATAACAGGTTCATAGGCCTTTGCCTAAGTAAGGACTTTGCTTTTTATGTTTGTGAGATGAGGACACTGAATGGTTTTGAGCAGAGGATTGACATCTAACATATTTTAAATGGATCACTCTGACTGCCATGTTGATAATAGACTGTCAGGAGGCAGAGGTGGAAACAGAGATTGATTGGACACTGTTGCAGTGATCTGGGTGAGAAAGATGGTGGTTGGGACCAGGAGAGCAGCAGTGAGATGTTGATGTGAGAGGAGACCCAGGATGTGGAGAGTCAAGGATGGCTCCAATTTTGGCCCGAGAAAGTGGAAGAAACTACTCATTACTTGAGATGGGGAAGGCTGCCAAGTAGAACAGGTTTGGGGGGCAATATCCAATATTGCTTGGGACATGTTGGGTTGGAGGTGTCTGTTAGACATCCCAGGGATGTCAAGGAGAAAGACATTTGAGTCTGGAATTCTAGAGAAAGGCCTAGGTTGGAGATTAAAAAATTGAGGTGTTATTGGCAGATAGATGGTATATCAAGCCAGGGCAAGGTCATCAAAGAAATGAAGATGATAGAAAAGACAAGAGGAGCGCTTTCTGTAGTCACTCTAGTTTTAAGAATTATTGGAGGGGCGCCTGGGTGGCTCAGGCAGTTGAGCATCTGACTCTTGATTTCGGCTCAGGTCTTGGAGTTTGTGAGTTTGAGCCCCACGTTGGGCCCTGTGCTGACAGTGTGGAGCCTGCTTAGGATTCTGTCTCTCCCTCTCTGTCTGCCCCTCCTCTGCTCTCTAAATAAAAATAAGTAAATAAGAGAATTGTTGGAGAGAGGATAAACCAGTGAGGTAGAAGGAAAACATGGAGAGTATGGTCTCCATAATGCAAGTGAAGACAGTATATCCAGAGGGAAGGAGTGATCAACCTGGTCCAATGCTACTGAAAGGTTGAGTTAGAGGGGAACTGAGAGTAACTATTAGGTCATTGATGACTTTGACCTTGACAAGAATAGTTTCAGTGGAGTGTGAGGGTGAAAGACTGCCTAGAGGTGTTTAAGAGGAGAAAGGGAGGAGAGAAATTATAGGCAGTTAGTACAGATAGCTATTTTGAGGAACTTTGCTCAGGCACGCAAAGAGAAATGGGGCAGTAGCTGGTGGGGGAAGTAGAATTGAGAATCTATTTTTTGAAGATGTGGGTTGACTCTTTCCTCAATACTCACAGCTTGTTGGAGGCCATGCCAGTCTATTCTACCTCCATGAACTCCCAGATTTACTTCTCCCTAGCCCAGCACCCTTGCACTGTCAGGCTCTTGTCATCTCTTGTCTGCTTTGCCACTGTGTGGTCCAGTGTACTCCTGCTGCCACCAGCTCAACCTGGAAGCCACTGGCTGCAGCTCTCTCTTATTGACTCTTTTCCTGAAAGGGGAACGTTGGGTGCTTGGAGGGGGAATGGATGCTGTTTGCTGAGCTTGAATCAGGGTCCCGGCAGGAAAGAGAGAACACACTCCAATTAGAATAATGTGAGAACTGAATAAAGGGACTTTGTCGTAAGGGAGTAGGCAGGGTGTAGGGAAACCACAAAGTGCAGTTTCCTGAGACTAGTAACTAGGGGTCTGCATTACCCTAGGCTTGAAGGTCACTGGAAGGAAGGGAATGGAAGATACCTATACTGGATGGAAATCTCTGTGAGCATCAAGAGAGTTTCCCTCAAGAACCTGGAAATAAGGGTGGTCTCTGAGAGTTAGAAAAACCCACCCAAAACAGGTGTGGGAGTAAATCCAAGATGGTTGGTCTGTGAATGTGTGACTGAGGTGTCTGGGAACCAACTAAAGACTAGGATCCTAGGTGGATGAGCAGACATCCCACTGATTGTATTAAGGGAGCTAATAAAGGTAAAATGTTTACAACGGTGTCTGGCACTAATGAAGTAGTTGCTGTTTTTAGGCCCAGCTTGAAGAGAGGTTATCTGAACCCAAGAGAGATCACAGAGAAGCAGTATCCCAAAAGCAGCTGGGGGAAACATACTTCAGCTCTGGTTGTAGGAGAGACAGGATAACCTGAACCCTTAAGCTCAAGGCTGGCCCTATTGCGGGGGGACAATATCTCAATGTTTCTTGGCTGAAAAACTTGTTACGCCATCCCCTCTTCAAGGGGTTTCTAGATTCACTGAGCTAACCTTCTGGTAACTGGGCTTTGTGAGGAGTGGCCCAAATTGCCTTGATCTATTGATGCAAAAATTCAGGTCTACCTGACAGTTGTATTTCTGTGCTGGTAACTATACTTACTGAGGTGAGCGTTTGGTTATGTATATAATTGTCAAATCACCTTGTTGTACATCTGAAACTAATATATTGTATGTCCACCAAACTTTAATTACAAATAAAAATTAAAAAAAAATTAATACCTGCCCTTCTGGGGTTTGTACATAAGCCTTTATTCAGGTCATATGCCAGCCCTGCATAGGGAATTGGATCTATTCACTGCACCAATGAAATTGGGTTTTGGAGCCAGAGGCCTGTAAATCTCACCCCTCAAAATAGCCGAAGGTACCACATTTAACAGCTCCACCTTATGCCAATTAATCTGCAACAAGTAGGAAGACAGAATGGAAGGTCTAGCTAGAAGGGGTAGGCAAGTTTCCAGGGCACAGCCAGGAAGAGGAGTAGGGGCTGAAGCCTTTGTCTCATCTTAGGTCCTCCTCCTCCAGGAAGCCTTCCTTGATCCTTGCTCCACCCAGGCTGGGGTAGGTGCCCTCCTATGCACATTGCAGGGTACTTGTCCCACTGGGTAGGGGAGTTATCTGTTTACTTGTCCCAACATATCTGAGCTTCTGGAATGTAAGGACAATGTCTTATTTGACTTTGGACATATCTGAGCTTCTGGAATGTAAGGACAATGTCTTATTTGACTTTGTATCCAGGAGGCCTGATACAGAACTGATTACTCAGTTAATGTTTTCTTGGATGCATGATTTAATAAATGAGACAGACACAGAATAGACGAATTAAGGACAAGAGGGTGGACTGTAAACCCTAGAGGGGGGACACAACCTACTGCCTCCTTGTGTTGTAATCCCCAGTGCCCAGGACAGTGCCTGTTAGTGCCCAAAGTGTTCTGGATGGGCTAACCAAGGGTCAAATCCCCCCTGCCTCTTCCTGGAAGCCTCCGTGGACCACCCCTCTCTCCTTGCGGCTGATGGCCTATAGGAAAAAATCCAGTCTGCGTAAAGCATCACGGAACTGGGTCTTGTCTAAACTTGTTCCCTGTTGCTACATATGTAGGGCCTTGTCTTTCCCTTTGAAGGAAGTCTCCCATGTCAGCCCTGTCTGGCTAAGGTAGTAGGACCTGTAGCGGCCAGTACCCCAGGCCTCTAAGGCTTCTTCCCAGAGGACGCCGCTGACTCCGGGGCCCACTCTGGGTCCCCCTCCGGAGAACAATCCCTAGGCTGCGCCAAGGCCCAGTGTCGCCCAGCCTCGCCGGAGTGGGGGTGGGGGAGGCAGCGGAGTGGGAGGAGGCGTCGGCGGCGGGTCTCCCTCCTAGCCCTCTTCCTTAACCCCCAACCCCGGGTGTCGGCTCTGGCGCCCTCCTCGCAAGCCCGCACTTCGCAAACTTTCGGAGTTTTCCTCCAGTTGCGTCACGGAAAAGGCAAGAGGGTGACCGAGCCCAGAAGGCGAGGCGGCGGCGGCGGTGGCGGCGGCGGCGCGGCGCGGAGCTCGAGCCCTTCGGGCGCTAGGTGTTTCCCAGCGAGGGCTGGCGGGCGGGGGTCTTGGGGGATCGCGGCCCCCTAGAGCGCTGGTCGCTGTCACCCTCCCACAGCCGGATCTGGGAGCGGGCGAGTGCGGGCGAGCGCCAGAGGGAAAGAAGCGAGGAGTAGGCGGGGGCCCCGGCGCCCGAGCCCCAGGCCGCGGGAGGGCGGAGCCGGGCCGTCCCTGCCCAGCCAGGACGCACGGAAGTGCTGTGGAGTTTGCCCAATTCCCCAGCCTGCTTTTCCTCCTTCCCTCCCTCTCCCCACCCCTCACACCCCCCCCCCCACCCCCCTCGGCTATTCCCTCCTTTCTCCGGACGCCACCTCCCGGAATCCCTTTTTCTGTTGTTTTGGAGCTAGCTTCTCGCTGGCGGCGCAGAGGGACTGCGAGTGTTGGACGCGGAGGCGAGCTGGGGGCTCAGCCCGCCGCCCACCGGCCGGAGCCCGCGGGGCAGAGCGGAGGACGGACGGCGAGCCGGCCGGGCGCACCATCTGCTCGCCGCAGCGCACTCCCCAAACTCCTGTTGAGTGTGTGCGTGCACGCCAGGGTTGGGGGTCTGTACGACCTGCGCGCCGGGACCGGGTACCGTGGGGATTACCTTTGGACGAGGTCCGTGGACTCAGATCAGGGTCAGCTTCAGGCTCAGAAACTGCTGAGGAAATAGGCAAACAAAAGAGGCCACTCAGCTAGTGGCCAGAAGTCGCCAGAGCGCCTCGTCGCGCCCCCTCCTTCCCTAGGGTGGGGGCCGGCCACTTGGGAGGCGGGGAGAAGGCTCCTGAACCGGCTGGGGGCTGGGGACTGGGTCTGGGGCCGGGGGCCAGGGCCAGAGCCGGGCCAGACCAGGCCAGGCCGCCGGGGTCGACGAGTTGGCGGCCTGTTGTGTAAGCCTCAGTCCTTGTTTTCCCCGGCCTGGCTCGTTGTGAAGCCGGACACATCCACCCTTGGACTAGATTCAAGAGGCTGCTGCTTTTCTCCATGCCCCTCTTGGATTTTCTGGATTTTTGAAAACCCAGTGGCCCAGGAGGAGGAGGAGGAAGGAGGAAGGAGCAGATCTACAGAGGAATGTGAGAGCCTCCCAAGGCCTGAGGAGCCAGAAGGAGCTGGGAGCCAGAGCTGCCTAGGGTTTCTGGAACGGTGGTTTCTGAGTGATTCTCTTCTATTTTAGAACATTGTTCCAGTGGAAAGTGTCAAGCGAATTCTTGCCCTCTCAGAGCTGATTTCTCCGAGTCACTTGACTTTTCTTCTGGGAGTGGGAGGAAGGAGAGACTCCCCGATCTCGGGTTGCCAAGGGAAGAGAGGAGGATTATGGACATGATCCCTCCCTGATCACAGGAGTGTGCTGGGAGACCTAATACTAATAGGGCAGTTAATGGGCAATGGGCATTGTTTTGGATAGTGGGAGGCTGGACAGCATCTGTGGGTGCTGAGACCCCAGCTTAGGTTGCTGACAGACTGAGTTGCTGTGACAGGCCTTGAGCTGCCCGTGCATTCTCAGTTCTGGGCAGGACCCTCTCCTCTTCTTTCTCTAACACGGGTCCAGCCATGGCACTGAAAGGCCGAGCCCTCTATGACTTCCGCAGCGAGAACAAAGAGGAAATCAGCATCCAGCAGGATGAGGACCTGGTCATCTTCAGTGAGACCTCGCTGGATGGCTGGCTGCAGGGCCAGAACAGCCGTGGTGAGACAGGGCTCTTCCCTGCCTCTTATGTAGAGATCATCCGTTCTGGTGCCAGCTCCAACCATGCTGACTATTCCAACAGCCCAGGCTCTCTGGGCACCCAGGTGAGCTTGTATGACAGCTCCAGTGTGGCCAGTCCTTCCAGGAGTGGTGGTGGTGGTGGCTTCCTCTCGCACCAGGGCAGCTTCGAGGAAGACGATGATGATGACTGGGATGACTGGGACGACGGATGCACAGTGGTGGAGGAGCCTCGGGCCGGTGGGCTGGGCACCAACGGGCACCCCCCTCTCAACCTCTCCTACCCTGGTGCCTACCCCAGCCAGCACATGGCCTACCGGCCCAAGCCACCCCTGGAGCGACAGGACAGCCTGGCATCTGCCAAGCGTGGCAGTGTGGTGGGGCGTAACCTCAACCGTTTCTCGTGCTTCGTGCGCTCTGGGGTGGAGGCCTTTATCCTGGGTGATGTGCCCATGATGGCCAAGATCGCCGAGACATACTCCATTGAAATGGGCCCTCGTGGCCCCCAGTGGAAGGCCAACCCCCACCCGTTTGCCTGTTCAGTGGAGGACCCCACCAAACAGACCAAATTCAAGGGCATCAAAAGCTACATCTCTTACAAGCTCACACCTACCCACGCTGGCTCACCAGTCTACCGGCGCTACAAACACTTCGACTGGCTCTATAACCGCCTGCTGCACAAGTTCACCGTCATCTCCGTTCCCCACCTGCCAGAGAAGCAGGCCACAGGCCGCTTCGAGGAGGACTTTATTGAGAAGCGGAAGCGTCGGCTCATCCTCTGGATGGACCACATGACAAGCCACCCCGTGCTGTCCCAGTATGAGGGCTTCCAGCATTTCCTCAGCTGCCTGGATGACAAGCAGTGGAAGATGGGCAAACGCAGGGCAGAGAAGGATGAGATGGTGGGTGCCAGCTTCCTGCTCACCTTCCAGATCCCCACGGAGCACCAGGACCTGCAGGATGTGGAGGACCGTGTGGACACCTTCAAGGCCTTCAGCAAGAAGATGGACGACAGTGTCCTGCAGCTCAGCACCGTAGCATCAGAGCTGGTGCGCAAGCACGTGGGGGGCTTCCGCAAGGAATTCCAGAAGCTGGGCAATGCCTTCCAGGCCATCAGTCATGCCTTCCAGTTGGACCCCCCCTTTAGCTCCGAGGCCCTCAACAGTGCTATTTCTCACACGGGCCGTACCTATGAAGCTGTGGGTGAGATGTTTGCTGAGCAGCCCAAGAACGACCTCTTCCAGATGCTCGACACGCTCTCTCTCTACCAGGGCCTGCTCTCCAACTTCCCTGACATCATCCACCTGCAGAAAGGTAAGAGCCAGAGTGGGCAAGAGACCCTTGCTAAGTCTGCGCTCTGCTGGGCACTGGGGATATGAGGATGGCCTAGAGGAATGGAGCAGCCCATCTAGTCTTTCTGTCTCATTCATTCATTCATTCAACAGTGCGTCAAGCATCTGCTGTGTGGCTAGGTGTAAGGAGATATTATTGTTCCTGATCAGCTCTGGTTGCTGACCTCATGAAGCTCGCTGTTTACCTTTTGTTGTCCATTTGTTTGATCGTGCCTTCATTTTTTCTGTTTCTGTCTCATTTGCTCATCTATCCATTTATGTGCCGAGCCCGTCAAGGTATCAGGCTGAGTCTGGGAACGCGGAGATGACCGAGGCCCAGGCCTTGCCCTTGAGGAGCACACAGGCTCACGGGGGCCACAGACACAGATAACAAGAGCACAGAGTGGGGCCTACCTTCCCGCTCCTCACAAGTTCCACTCCCTGCCCTTGCGGCTTCAGAGCCTGGTCTCCCTGCTGCATGCCCTATCTGTGAGCTCCCTGTCTGTGTGCGGGAGGCCCCCTGTCCCCGCTTTGCAGATGAAGAAGCTGGTGTCCTAGAAGAGTGGTTGCACAGGGAGTCCCTGGCCCAGCTGAGACTGTCCCTTCCTCCTTCGCCTCCCCAAGGACACGTCCCTGTTGGCCAATTCCCAAGCCCAGCTGTGTTTTCAGTTCTCATGGCCCCCCTCTGTGGGGGAGGGACAGGATGGGCCTCTGTCTGTTAATGTTGGGCTGTCAAGGAACTGCCAGGGAAGTGACTCATCTCGGGTCACCTAGGGGCACCCGGGCTGGTCTAGGGGAGGAACAGGGGTCCAGGGCACTACCCACATGGCCCCTCCAACTCCTCCTTCCTGAGCCTGGATTCTCTTGCCTGAGCAGTGAGTCAGGGGCTGACCTGGCAGGTGGCTGAGTCCTGGGGACCACAGGCAGGGCAGATGTCAGGAGAGAGGTGTGGTCCTCCCCGGGGCTGCTTGGTAACTCAGGAAGAACGTCTGCAGGGCGTGGGGCTGGCTCCCTGGCCCCTAGGCCCTGAGGTCAGGCCTGGCTTGGTGCTGAGTTTTCCTCTGGGTGGGGCCAGGAGGCAGACCTCTGGACTGAGCCTGGGGGACAGCAAACACTAAGCTCTGCCTCAGTATCCAGGAGAGTCGGGAGTAAGCCAGCCCTGCTCTACTTTCCCGGGAGATTGACTTCTAGAACTTATCCAGCTCCTGGGCTCCTTTCTCCTCTCACTTTCTCTTCCTGCTTTCCATCTCTGCCCTTTTTCCTCACCTCTACATTCCTATCCTCCTCCCCTCTTCTATCAGCTTCAGGAGACATGTGGGGACTGTGTCGTCCATCTGCTGTGTGTTCCTGGGAAGTGCCTTCCCCTCTCTGGGCCTTAGGTTCCTGATCTAGAAAACAAGGGAGGGTAGATCTAGTAAGCTCTCAGGCCTCCAAGGGGGTGAAGACAGGAGACTTCTGGGGAGGGTCTGGTTGAAAACAGAGTGATGCCTTAGAGCTGAGTCTGAGCTCTAGGGCTGGGACGTGGCTGGCAGGCTGGGGCCCAGTGGGGCAAGTGTTTCCCCGGGCGGAAGTGGAGCCACTCTCGCTGCTGTGCTACGGCCTGGGAAAGCTGGTTCAGCCAGCTCCTCGGATGGCATGTTTCTGTGTGGGCAGTGGCAGGGGAAGGCAGGGGCACAGTGATTTAAACAGCTGCCCCTGTGCAGTTGCTGGGGACCTCGCCCTGGGCAGAGCTGGGGGGAGGAAGGCAATCCCATACCCAGCCAGAGTTCCCAGGCTTGTACTGAAGCAGGAAGAAGTAAAGCTGGATGGGCTTTTCTGATTCTGGGGCAGGGAGACAGAGCTGAGAGGGCTTCTACCTGAGGTCTTTCTGAGAGTGTGGGCCCAACAGGCCTTTGGGCTGGTGCATTCAACCTTAGGCAGAGGCTAACCCATCTTCTCTCACCCTGAGGACTCCTCCTCAATAGACCAAGCCCATTGGGCTTACTCTTCCTTCTTCTGGGCTTTGCATTGCTACTCCTAGGCCTGTGGTCGGGCAAGTTAGGGAGAGAGGCTTGGAATCTGGCTGAGACAGAATTGGGCAGGTTTGGGGGACCACAGCCTGATGGGGGGAGGAGGGGTTCCATGCTGGCGGTGTGGGTGGAACCCTTTCTCAGAGAAAGGAGCAGGAAAGTTGGGCCTTGGGTCCCTAGAATTCTATCTAGTCTGTCTGGACATCTGAAAGATGGCAAGAGTGTGGCAGAGGCCATGGAAGGAAGCTGATGAGAGGCTCAGGTGGGATCAGGAGACCAGGATTTGGACAAATGTTGCCTCTGAGATGACCGTGAGAGCGTTTTCTCCCCTCAGTGTCCACCTTAGTAAAATGGGTCGTGGAGCCTGATTGACACTGAGAAGCCCACCAGTCTGTCTGCCCACTGGCCCGGGCCCTGGAGCTCAGTCCAGGAGTCTCCTAAGAGGAGTAACCGTATAATTAACCATCTAAGCCAGGGAAGTTTTGGGGATGAAGGGAGCCCTAGTAATAGTTACCCTGGGATAAGGGGAAACAGTGACCGTCCAGGGCCCCTACCTGAGAACCAGCCAGGGTAGGGCTATGTCCTAAGGCTCAGCACAAGCCAGGGAGGTTACAATAAGGTGGGATGATATGCAGAGCAGGAATTGGGGCCCAGGGGTGTCTGACTACACAGCCCAGGCTGTTTCCCCTGTGCCTGACAGATGGGGTAAGGAGCTCCCCCAGGGATATGTGCATGAGCCAGAAGGGGAAGGACGAGGGAGGCTTGGGTGCTTTAGCACTGCTAACTCAGCTGGCATCCTTGCTGGGCCGGAAGCAGGCCCAGGGCTGCAGAATGTACGTGGAGGGACCATGGGACTCACAGGTTGGCCAAGGTAGAATGTCCCCTGCAGGACCAAGTGCTTGTCTGGAGGAAGAGTGGGTCTGAACTCTGTGTTCTGGGCCATCACCTAACCCTCTCTCTCCCTCCCCTCCTAGGCTTCCATAAATAAAGAGAATCATGTTGCTACAAGCCCCCACCAGCTGGTTGTCGCTGTCACTGAGAAGCAGTCCGCACACGCTTGCGCATATCCTCTTGAGCTCTTATTCTGTCAGGTGCCATCCTAAGTGCTTTATACAGACGAGTTCAAGTTAAACCTCAACTATGCTATAGGGCAGGCACCATTATCCCATTTTTCCAAGAGTACTGTACCACCAAGGGCAGTTGTCAGCAGCATCAGATCTGGTCTGGCCTGTCCCTTTTGACACCTGAGAAACCTCCAGCCCAGCAAGAGCAGTGGCTTGCTGGAGGTGACACAGCTGAGACTAGGACTCAGACCTCTTGTCCCTGACCTGGGTGGGGGCCGGGTAATTACCTCTGAGAGGTGGGGACAAGATGGATTAAGGTAGGATCTTAGGAAATATGTCTGGGACCCTGGGGCTCTGAAGCTTCAGCCTCCCTTCCTGGTTCATAGGATCCGGCCTATAGGACACCTGCCAGGGCAGGAGGCTCCCCTGGGTCCTCAGCTCTCAGGTTGAGTCCTACATGGAATGTAGCAGGGATGCTAGACAGGCCTGAGCCCTGACTCCCAGCCTGTCTCTGGGGTACGTTAGTGTTAGCTGGTCCCGGCCCCAGATCTGAGTCACAGGGTGGAGAGGTGACAGAGAGCAGGGTGGGACCTCTGCCCCCCCACCCCCAGGCAGCTTTTGTCCCCCATCTTTGGCTCCCTGCCTGTCTGTGGATACCTAGCAGTTGCAGTAGATTTGTTTCTATTATTTGGGCCTCTGTCTCCTCATCAACAAAAGGAGCCTTTCTTTCCTCCAAGGCCAGAAAAGCCCTCTTGAATACAGGTCCACCCTTAGTGCACCGAGATTTTTTCAGGCAGGTGGAATCCAGGCTAGTTAGTGTCTCCTTTTCAGGTAGGATCCTTGTCGTTGTCTGGGGGCCCCACACAAATGGGGTGGCTGGGTATGAACCCTCTGCAGTAGAAGCAGTATCCACTGAGGAGGGGTATGTCTGGGCCAGGCATCCCCCGTGTGAGGGGCATGAAGGAGGCTGGGAGCCCCTAGGCAAGTCCTCCTGTCAGGGCCTCGGTTTCCTCTGTACAGTAGTGGGGTAGGGGTGGGGGTGGAGGGTGGGCAGCTGGCATCTAGGGCCTCTTTAGCTCTGAAGTCTCTTATCGGGTCCTCATCCTGGGCCTTGGGCTGAGCCCTCTTCTGCTGCCCGGGTCTGGCCAGCGGGGCTGGAACAGGAGGCGGGAGGTGGCTCAAGAAAGGTGGCAGAAGGACTGAGTGGGTTGGGAACTGGTGACTGCAGAGTTCTTCTGAGTGCTGTGTGAGCGGCCCTGGAGATTCTCCAGACTTGCGACTGTCTACCCCAGATGCCATTATTAGCCAGTTAGCCGTGCACTTGCTAACTAATATGCAACTACTTGCATAACTGCTTGTTAACTACTCCTTCTAAATCCTTCTGGAGTTATTTCCAGCATGTAGAGCCCTGGGCCTGACATACAGTGAATGACCAAAAAAAGGGATCTTGAATGCATCGGACATCTTGAGTGAGAGTAAAAAGAGTATATCTTCAAGGCCCCCGGCATGCTGTTGGTGTGCCCTGGATGCTTTTGAAGTGCCCGGGGGTGTTCTCTCCTCCGTGCCAACCCTGCCCACAGCCTTACTCTTCTGCGCACAGTGGATTCCCTGCAGCCCTGCGAGGAGTTCGTGCCAGGCACAGGCGAACTGCCTCCTCCTCCCGGCACCTGTCCCCACTGCCTTTGATGCACAATTAGTCAAGTGCCTGTTAATTCAGAGCTGAAATTCATTCACCAACTGCTTGCTGATTCATTCAGATCTTCTAAATTGGATCCCCTGCCCAGGTTCATCCCCTGTCCCCCATCTGTCACCTGGTTATGACTAGGGCTTCCTCTGGTCCCTTTAGGCTGGTGTGGGGAGGGGCTGGGCCCGTTTGTGGGGAGACGCACACAAAAGAAAACTCCAGGTGGCCTGTGAGGTGCTGTTTTAGAATCAATAGTGTGATGGGGGTGGGGAGAAGCCTGGAGAGGGGTCCAGAGGCATTCTGCCTAAGTACTGGGGGAGGCTCTGGTGTGGAGGTGGCCCCTGAGCCTGTTGGGGAGCCTTAAATTGTGTGTAGAGATCTAGCAGGTGGAGGTGCAAAGGTAGGAAAGAGCAGGGTGAGTTTGATGAACATGGGGCCAATTCCCAGAGGGCCTCACAGCTAGGAGAATAGGCATGGGCTTTGATCTGTAAGCAGTGGGGGCCGGTGGCGGGGGGGGGGGGTTCTGGAGCTTTGAGTGCCCAGCTTGGCTGCTCTTCAGGTACCACAGAGAACCTCTCAGAGTCTGGGCCTGAGGTGGGAGCCCCTTAGGAGCCCCTTATAGTAGTTCAGTGAGGAACAGGTTGAATCAGCTCAGCAGACATGTACCAAGTGAGCTCTCCCGTGGGCTAGGCTTTGCCCTGGGTGCCGGAGACATTGAGCTCACAGACCAGAGGAAGGCAGGCGGAGCAGCCACAGGGTGGTAAGAGCGGGGCAGATGAAAGCCCTGGGAATGCTGGGAAGTACCTAATGTGGTGGGGGGAAGGCTTCCTGGAGGAGGTGATGTCTGAGCTGATCAGGAGCCAGTGTGAGAGACGATGCTTCTGTTGGATGAAGACAGCCCTGTCCTGGAACGATGTACAGCCAGCAGGGCTGTGACAGTCTGGGTGTTGTGGGCTGTTGGCAGTGCCCCAGGTTTGGAGGGGAGTTGAGCTGGATGGAGGTGAGGGTTTGGGGAGGGTTTGTCCTGGTGGAGACACCAGGTGGAGGGTGGATAGCGCTCATGAGGGGGCTCACAGAGGGTATAGGGAGCAAATGGGGGAGACCAGAGCCCTAACTTCCCTTGTCCTCCTCCACTGTGCCCGTGCCAGGCGCCTTCGCCAAGGTGAAGGAGAGCCAACGCATGAGTGACGAGGGCCGCATGGCACAGGACGAGGCAGATGGCATTCGTAGGCGCTGCCGCGTGGTGGGCTTCGCCCTGCAGGCTGAAATGAACCACTTCCACCAGCGCCGTGAGCTCGACTTCAAGCACATGATGCAGAACTACCTGCGCCAGCAGATCCTCTTCTACCAGCGGGTAGGCCAGCAGCTGGAGAAGACGCTGCGCATGTATGACAACCTCTGATCATGTGTACCTGGCCCCCACCCTGCCCCCGGGCCTGGTCACCGCAGCGCACTCCGCTCTCTTGACCTCCCCACACCAGCAGTGGCTGGGAGGGGATGGGGTGGGCTTTGGAGGAGTCCTGGGTACCCCCGGGGAAGTCTCCCAGCCCTTAGAGGTAGGGGCACAGAAGGGGTGAGAGTGGGGTCAGGAAGCTTCTGGGCTGAGGTCTGGGCTGCTGGTCAGTTGCTTGAGGCCGGGCCACAGTCTTAGCCTCCCCTAGAACCTACAGTACTCGCTCACCTGGCTACCACCCCCTCGTTCATTCAGCAGGCACCAGGGCCTGCTGCAGCTCCGGGTCAGATGCTGGGCACCCGGGACTGCGACATGCCTGCCCTCAGGGAGTCCCCAGTAGAGGTAGGGTCAGACACAGAAACAGATGAGGGCAATGCAGAATGATTGATGGTAAATAAGGGGTCCCTGGGAGCTTAAAGAAAGAACCACTCATTCTGTTGGTCAGGAAAGGCTCCATAGAGTAGGTGACATTTGAGTAGTGTTTTGGAGAATGACAAAGACCTGCCAGACAGTAAATGGGGACAGTAGATGAGAGATGGGGTGGGGGGGGGAAGACATTCAGAAGAGAGGAATAGCATGGGCAAGGGTGTGGAGGAATGAAAACACCCCCTCCTCCCACCTTTACTTTTCCCAAGTAAATTTCGTGCCCCCTCGGTGGAGATTCTGGACTGTGTGATGGAGGGGAGGGATCTTCTTGCTCCTGTGTCCCTGTCCCTGTCTCACCTTGTCCCCTCTGGAGGAGCTGCGGGCCAACTCCCTCCTGTCTCCCCTCCACCTGCTGAGCCTTCATTACCCCTTGGCTAGAGGACCATGCAGCATCTTTACCCTGGGCTCAAGGTGCTGAGACATGCCACTGACCCCAGGACATTGGTGGCACCTTCCTGGAAAGGACACCCAGAAATTACCAGATATTTGAGTTCACCAGCAATAGCTCTCCACATTCCGAGCAGGCTCGGGCCCCAGGCTTCCAGGGTCCTCAGACCCAGTGACTCCCGGAACCCTTCCTGTGGCACAGAGGGAAGGCCAAGGGGAAAAAGACGGGCTGGCTTGCCCACTGCCCCAGAAGCCCTGGGCCTGCACGCCCACGGCCAGCCTCACTGTGATGTCAGCCCCAGCTCCCTCCCTGGCCAGGTTGTGCTGTCTCCCACCCGTGTTTACATCCTCCAGGGGGCTACTCCTTCCCCCTAGGCCTGGGCATGGGCCAGCTGTGGGTTGGGGGAACTGATAGGTGCCACTGCTGGCCCCCCCTTGGGAGGTCATGGCCACTCCTGGCTCCTGCTGCTTGAATCTTTTTTCTTTCTTGTTTTCTTGATAAACCTTTTGCAATTAAGATAACAAAAGCATGGCTTTTTTGTTTGGATCCTGCAGGGATTGAGTGTGGGGGAAGGATGGAACCCTAAGTTTCCCTGGGAGCTATTGGATTATAAGGTTATGTTGGGCACAAAACCTCTAAAATTTGGGAGAGGACTGTGCTGGTGGCAGGTGCTGGCTGGGGAGCTAGAGGTGGCCATGGGCCCCAGCCGGACTCACACCCCTTCCAGACCTCACTCTCCTCATCTCTCAAATGGGTGGAGTCCTGCTAGGGTTTGGCTGTGCTCTGTGATTTCAGACTGAGGGTTGCCCGAGGAAGGGATAGGAGGCCATGCCCCACACAACCTAATTGTTCCTCTCCCCAGGGAGGCATGCTCCAGCTTTGCCCCCAGGAAAGCCCTGGTCCAGGAGAGGTGGGAGGGGACTCAGAAATTGTGTCCTTCCCCAAAGAGTCCCGGGTGTCCAGGCCGGGGGTGGCTTCCATGCTGGAAACCAAGGAGGTCCTCCCCAGCGGGGCCCTCAGCGGTGTCCCAGTCAGTATGAGCAGGAACCAATGGGAAGGAGGGCAAGGGGGACTCGGTGGAGGGAGGGCTGGTAGGTTCGGGGCCTCAAGGGAGGCTTTGGCCAGGCCAGGGGCCCAGGGAGCTTGTGGCAGTGAGAGGGGGGTAAGGAATGGCCAGTGCAGTGGGGAAAGAGCAGCAAATCTCTCCGTTCAGGGCAGAGCACCCTCTGGCCCTAGGTCAAAATTAGGTCAGATTTGGGACTTTCTGTGGAATTTTCCCCTCCCTCTTCCCTGCCCTCCTTCCTTCATTTTCCAACCCACCCAAGGACCTTCCCGCCCTTAACCTCTTCACAGCTTTGACCTCCAAGCAGCCTTCTGTAGAGGGAACTCTGACCACAATGGGGGAGTCTCCTTACTGAGGCCAGTCTGGGTAGGAGTGGTGGGAATGCCTTTCTTAACCCACAGTGCCTGGAAAGTCCCCTGTTCGTGCTTCCTGCCCTGGGAATAGCACGACCCTCTTGTGTCCCTTTCTTTAGAGGGGGAGCCACCTCCCATGCCTCCCAGCCTTAGGGTGAGGGAAGCAGTCTGACATTTTTCTCAGGAGGGCTTGGACCTAGGAGGAGAGTCCAAATGTGAAGTCTTGGGACTGGCCAGGTCTATGCTGTAGGCATCCTGAGATCTCTAGGCTGGGGCAGGCCCATGTATAGTGGGGAGTGAGGATGTCACAGCCATTCTCTCTGTTTCTTTATGTCTCTGTGTAGCTTGAGGTATTGGGGGTGGGGTGTGTGTGTGTGTGTGGGGGTGGAATTTGAGATGGATTTGGGCTGACTGAAGCCCTTTCAGCAGGGCCCTGGGGGACCGGTAGGGGGGGTGGGGGAGCATCCTGGTGGTGGCAGAGGCTGCTGGCTGGCCTCGGTCACATGCCAGGCAGATGTTCCAGACTGAGCTGGGCCCAACTGCCTCCAATTCCCTCCCTCACTTTGCTCTGAGGGGGTTGGAGAACAAGGCCCCTCTTTCTGCCCTGGGCAGCTATCAGGACCTGGGGTGGGGGTGATGAGCCCTGATCCCTGGTCTTGGCCCAGCCCAGGAAAGGAGTTTGCTTTGTGGCCACATGAGGGGGTTGGGGATGGAGGCAGCCCTCAGATCCTGCATCCTGGCTCCCGGACACACCGGAAGGCCATGAACTGCTATGCCACGGCAGTGCCACGACTGGAGCAGAGCCAAGCCTGCGTGAGGCAGGCCGACAGGTAGTTCCGGATCCAGCTGAGCACCCCTCCTCCTTCCTGTGGCACTGCCATGTAGCCAGCCACATGTCCACGTGGTCGCAGGTATAGTCGCCTAACCCAAAGCAGGTGCAGCCACGTGCAGCCACATACCCTGCCCACAAGCACGTAGGCTACCCCTGGCCATATGTACACGTATGCAGTCATGTGCTCACACAGTTTCACTCCCAGCCACGGTGCCACACATTCACAGCCACATCCACACGTGGCCACATCCACACACATGCCATAATCCCTTCACATAGCCATACCCCACCCTCACTCACGGTCATACCGCCGTCCTACCCTCGCAGAGCGACACGCGCAGGTACTCAGACGCACGGCCCCAAGTTGCACACGCTCATAGCAAAGGTGTCACACAGGTAGCTGCTTCTAGACTGCACCTGCACCCCCTGCTGGGAGAGCCAGTGGCATCACCCATTGTACAGACAGGGAACTCGAGGTCTAGTGAGCGGCTGGCCGTGACACCCACAGGGGCCAGAATGTATTCAAGGGCCTGAGCTTAGCTCCCAGTAGCTCTGCGGCCAGTCCCCAGGGCCAGCCCCTACTGCCTCCATTACCCCCTGGCTGAACCCACCCAACAAAGCTCCAGGCATCTCCTATCTCTCCAGCCAGAGCTGAGGCTGCAGCGTCCATATGAGCAAGAGCCAGGATGCGGTGGGCAGGGCCCAGGCCTGGGCGGGAGGAACATTCCTGCACCATCTCCTCCCCAAGCCTGCGAAGACTGGGCCCGCCCTGCCTGCCTGCCCGCTGACTCAGGCCTCCTGGAGCCAAGTCTGCTTGTCCCCAGCCCCCCACCAACCTGCTTCCCTACCAGCTCAGCTCCAGCGCGCCTCTGACGGCTGGGGTAGGAGACCATGAGCCCTGGCCAAAAGACCATGGGGAGAACTAAAATTTACCTCCCCAGACATAGCTCAGAAGGGCTGATTGTGAAACCCAGTCCCAGGGTTCAGGATAGTTTAATACAAAGCCTTTTTCCTTTGGCTTGGTTTTTTGTTAGTCAAACCCTAGTGCAGTCCAGGCTGTTTAGAAAACAGAGTCTCCCATGGCTGTGGCCTCCTTGGTCCTCACAGCAGCCCTGGGAGGCGTCATTATTCCATTTCACAGACGAAGGGACTGAGGCCTGGCCGGGGTGAGGATGGGGCCGGGCTGGGATCACACCCTGAGACCAAGGTGGAGCTGGACTCGAACCCAGCTCTCCGACTTCGTTCCTCAACATCTTGACTGACTCACTTAGGTCTGAGGGAAAAGGAGCTAGCAGAGCTCCGCTCCACAGGTGAAAGAATGGGAGCTGGCAGACCCAACTGCTGACATGTGATAGGGGCTTGTGGGTAGCGTGAGTCCTGCCAGCCCTCAGGGACGAAGAGGCTACAGTGGCCCTGCACGGTGGCCATGGCATTGACCCAGGACCTCCGTTTACAGATGAACGTGTGTGAGGAGCATCACTTCATTTCTCTGCAACTGACTGGAATTTCTTTTCTTTTCTTTAAAAAAACATTTTTTTTAATGTTTATTTTTGAGAGAGAGAGAGAGAGAGAGTGCAAGTGGGGGAGGGGGCAGAGAGAGAGAGATACACACACAGAATCCAAAGCAGGTTCCAGGCTCCGAGCTGTCAGCACAGAGCCTGACGCTGGGCTCAGACTCCTGAACCAAGAGATCATGACCTGAGCCGAAGTCAGACACTTAACTGACTCAGCCACCCACAGGCGCCCCCAGAATTTCTTTTTTTGCTTTCTCTTTCCCTCACATGATAGAAAAGGAATCTCAAGTCAGTTTGGGGACCCCTCCTTTCTGCTGGGATGCATATAAGTTTTGGGGAATGGCACTTTTCAAGACATGGGCAGGCCTCTGGCACTTTGAATTTTAGAGGCTGAATCCCACACCCTATCACACACATGAAAATTTGCCTGTGTTCCACATTAAAGGTCATTCATTTCTACTTCTTTCAGTTGGGTTCAGTTTGTTACTTGGCAGTGTCTTCTTGTCTTTTGTTTTTTTAAAAAAATTTTTTTTTCAACGTTTATTTATTTTTTGGGGGGACAGAGAGAGACAGAGCATGAACGGGGGAGGGGCAGAGAGAGAGGGAGACACAGAATCGGAAACAGGCTCCAGGCTCTGAGCCATCAGCCCAGAGCCCGACGCGGGGCTCGAACTCACGGACCGCGAGATCGTGACCTGGCTGAAGTCGGACGCTTAACCGACTGCGCCACCCAGGCGCCCCAATGTCTTCTTGTCTTATAGGAATAACTGTATGAATTTTGATTTTGTCTTTTTGTGTCCTGCTTTTTTTTTTTTCCCTGCAAATGCTGTTGTGGGTTCTTGCAGACTCTCCTGGACCATGGCACTGGGCCTGTGGTGCCCATCGTGGTCCTAGATTAGCATCGGACCCTCTGGTCATCTCCTCCACCCACCCTCTGTCTTCCCACCTTGTCCTTTGATCCCCATCAGGAGGCCTCTGTGGGTCTGGCCTTTGGTCTGTTTTGAGCACTGAGGGCTCCCTCAATCATCCTTATGTCTGTGGACCTCAAGGAACCTCAGGGGGCTGACAAAAGTCCCTTCTGTGGCCTGTGGTCCCCTTTGAGGCTCATGGTCAGCATTCCACACCCCCCACTGTGCACTCAAGCACAAGAAGCTTTGGGAGGCTCTACAGATCCTATGCAACCCTTTGTCATCTGAGGTCTGGCTGCCTCCTTGGGGCTCTACCTGGGAAGAGGTCCAAGCCCCTGCTGCTCCTGGATCTCCCAGCTTCTGGGGCTTCTACCCTCCCCCAGCTCAGGCAGCACCGTGGACACTGGATGGACATATTTCGCAACCACTCTGCATGCAAGAGATTATCAACATCATTTTACAGACCAGGAAATGGGGCCCAGTGAGGGAGGTGCTGGAATAGCCGAGCTGGTGTGAGATGGTAGCCAGGTCTGGGCCACCTGTGCTGGGAAGCCAACGATTGGTGCCTGAGGGAGGAGTTAGCCTCCTGGAGGCACCTGGGGCCTCCTCTGGGCTGACCTGATCCCCCTGGCTGCTATTTTGTCAGGAGTACAACAGGCGGGAGTAGTGTGAAGCTCCACTCCACAGCCCTGCTGCCCCCAGATAGCTACAAGTCCCCTGTTTCCTTTCCCTCCACCAGCCAGAGACAGGACCCTGGTATTGGGTGAGTGGCTGAGCCCTAGAGCAAATCCTACCCTTCACGTCCTTATTCGAGGGATGTTTCTTAATCGCTTCCTGCTTCCATTTCTCTATAACAGGAGTTGCAGATGGCTGTTAGGATTACATGAGCAAAACGCATCAGCTGGACAGTGCCTGCACATAGCAAGTGTCCAGTAAGGAGGGGCTGGGATGACCAGCCTCTGAGCAGAGCCTTGAGGGGACCTAGAGAGAGGCTGGGCCAAGAATATTGTTACCTGACTTCATAAGTGAGAGAACTGAGCGAGCCCTCTTAAGGCCACACAGTAGGTAGATGGCAGGGCTGGGCCTGGGACTAGGCCCCTGACCACCTCCAGACCTTGAGCCTTGCCCCATGTTGCCACCACGTCTTCACGGGGAGCAGTCTTCTTGGGGCTGGCTGACTGTCGTGGTATTTGTCAGTCCAGGGCAGGAGGAGTTCACTGGGCTGTTCGTTGGTTGTCACATACATCATCACACACAAGAGAGCATGGCCCAAGAGTTAAGAGATGCAGGCTCATGTCAGGCCTTCCTTGGATGGATTCATCGGGCAATCTCAGGCAGGGTCACGGCTCAGTCTCAGTTTTCCTCAACGGATGTTAACAGTTGTCACAATTACACGGGGCACGACTTCACGAGTGCGGGCATTGTCACTGCTCTAGGTGTGCTGTGTCCTTGAAGCCACACGGGCCAGCAAGGCAAGGGTGGGGCCAAGTGCCCAACAGCTAACACTGAATGGCTGCTGTGTGCTGCTAGGTGCTGGGCATCGGGCTAAGTGGCTCCCATGAGTTATCTAATTCCCCACAACTGTCTGGAAGGTGAGAATGATTGCCAACATTCCCAGCAGACGGAGGCTCAGAGGCATGGAGTCACCTGTGTGAGGTCGTACAGCTGCTCACGGCATCGCGTTGAGGCTGAAGTCTGCCTGGGCCACTCTGTGCCCTTCCAAGGTTGGCAGGTTGGGGGCAGCTGTCCTGCTGGAGAGTGAATGCACTAGTGCTGGGAACGGAGGGGAGCGGGGAGATGGGCGGTAAGTGGCAGGCACTGGGTGTTGGTGGCTGTGTGCCTTCAAGTTAGCAGGTGGAAAGGCAGAGGGCTTGGCCCACAGAGCGCACAGAGCAAATATTTGTTGACTGATAGTTTTCTGTAGGGCCTCCGGCTGGAGAAGGATCTGGCCACAGAGAGTGGGCTGGGCAGATGAAGCCAGGGATAGGGAGCTGGGGGTCGGGGACAAGACTCAGGTGTCTGGGAAGGAACTGAGTCAGGAGCCTCTTTGCTTGAGGGGCCAGTATGGCGGGTGAGAGTTGGTAGGGAAATGTCAGGACTGGGTCTTGTGAGTGCCAAGGCTGAGCCGGAGAGTGGGGGGGCCCAGGCCCTGGGGCTTTTATGTGGGGTGGAGGGGGCAGGCAGAGGAGGGGGATGGGGTCTGCGCCTGCACCCGCTATCCCAGGCTGTGTGCATCCACCTGTGTGGTCACCGAGTGCCTGTCAGCATGTGCGCCTGTGCTTGCGTGTGGGTCCCCATGGTGGCACCCGTGCCCGTAGTCATTTGGCCACACGTGCTTTTCCCCGTGCTCCCCAGCCTGGAAGAGCAACACCTCTCAACCTGAAGCTCAGGCCCAGACTTGCAATTGGGCTTAACTTCTCTCTTTCACTCACATTCCACATCCATCCACGAGCAAAGCCTTGTGAGCTCCTCCAAAGAGATCCCGAATCTGACCTGTGTCACCATCTTACTGGCCAAGCCACCATGATCCCCGCCTGGATCACTGTGGTAGCACATCACTGTGGTAGCCTCCAAGCTGTTCTGTCTTCTCTACCTTTTTCCATCCTCCTGATGGTCCAGTAGGAGTCAGAGCCATCTCTTAAGACCATATTCTAAATCAAATCATGTCCGACCCTGCTTTCAACCTCCAGGGCTTCCTGCCATTCTTAAGTAAGCCAGATTCCAGATTGCTACCACAGCCCACAAGGTCCCTTTCTGATGGAACCTTGGACACCTGTCCCTTTGGCCACATAACTCCAGACCCACTGTACTCTTATTCCTCACCTAAGCCCAGAATGCTTACGCCTCAGGGCCTTTGCATTTGCTGGTCCCCTCTGTCTGGAATGGTCTTCCTCCCAGATGTTTGTGTGGTTTGAACCTCAGTTAAATCAAGTCGTTGCTTCAAATGTTACCTCTTTGGAGAAACCATCTCTGACTATCTAATAAAGAGTCTTCCTAGTCCTAGCGCTCTGTCCCCTTGCCCTGCCTTACTGTTCTTTGTTTTACTTATTATCAATTGGCAATTGTATGCATTTGTGTTTCAAGTGTATACAAAAATAGAGAAACTAATATGCTGGATCCCCATGTGCCCATACCATAGCCTCAGCAATTACCAACCCTGGGCCAGTATTTTACTCCCCCACATCCCTTGCTTCCAGCAAATGCCAGACATCACAAATTCTCATCTGCAAATAAATACTTCTGTGCAAAGTTAGATTTCAAATATATCTGTTTGTTAGAAGGCAACCTTCGGGGGAGCTGGTGTTTGTCTTGTTCACTGCTGTATCCCCAGTGCCCAGGATGGCGCTCAACTCACAGCAGGTGACTTGGGATGTCTGCAGGGCTATGCCTCAGAACCCCCTTGTGTGGGTTCTGGTTTGCATAGGTCAACCGCTGTCAATTGAGTGCATCTGCACGTGCCTATGTACACTGATGCATGGGGCAGTCCTGTGAATATGTATGTGCGTGCACGTGTGTGTGTTGCAGCGGCTGGTGGCCAAAAGCATGCTTCCTCCCTGACATCATCTCCACATACCACCCCCCTTGCCCCCCAGGATCCAGGGACTTGCTCTGGGGAATCTTTCCCTCTTTCTCAGCAAGGCATGGCATAAGAAAGGGTGGGAGGGATGCATGCACCAGTCCCTGCTCATTCATCTGGAGGGCTGGGTTTGAGGCCAGTGTGGCCTGGAGAGCCCCTCTTCCTCCTCTGGCTGGTAGGAGGCTGTGCCATCCCAGGCGGTAGAATAGGCAGCCTCCTCCCTCCTGGGCACTGAAGCCCAGCCCAGTTGGGCTGGCATCAGCTGGGCAGGGGTGGGGTAGGTATGTATGAAGGGTGGTGGTATCCCAACCTGGCTGACTCCTGAGGCTCCTAGGGTGACCCCTGGGTAGTTGGGCAACTGAGCTCACTCACCTAGGTGAGAGTTCTGGCCCAGGGGCTCAGCAGTCACCCAACCCCCACCCCGGTTCTGCATCTTAAAGGGTTGGCCCTGGCAGGAGGGCAGTGTGGAAGGACATGCTTCCAGCCCAGTACCAGGTTTACTCAGGGCAGCTACTCCCTATCAGACTGTGAATTGCACGGGAGCTTCTCTCAGCCTGATCCCCAGAGCCCCTGTCTGCCCCAGGGCCAGTCTCCTGTCCCTCTGGCTCTACACCATCTTGCCCTCCCCCCATCCCTGCCCCCTGCTGTCCCCCGCCCACCCCGTCTTGTTTTGCTTTAAGCTTGGCTCTCCCTGTTCTTCAGGGCACAGCCCAGGCTCCCCCCCTTCAGGAAGGCCCTGTGTTCTGGCCCTCCCTGGGCCCACCGGGCCCATCCTCCCTCCAGCCCTGCCCTCCTCCACCGCCCTCCTCCACTGGACAGGGAGGTTCAAGTGGGACTCCTCCCTCTTGGGTCCAAGGGGTCAAGCCTCCTCCAACTTCTTCCAGATCAATGGGGTGGGGTGGAGGAAGGGAGGTCAGAGTGGCTTGTACCGAGAACTTGACCCCTTGCTGCACACCTCACTCTCCTTACCAAAGTCCAGCAAAGGAGAATGCCTTGATGTCCCTCTTTTCCAAATGGGGAATGCATTTGGCCTTCCAGGACTGAGCATTTGTTTAGCACTTACTATGTGCCAGGCACTGTTATGGCCGTAATAAATTATAGTAATAACAGTAATGTCAACTTCGAACATTTATTAAGCTTCTGTGATAGGATAGACCCATATGTTAGGCAATTCAATAATAACCACCATTATAACAGCACTAATAATAATAGTCAATATTTATTGAGCATTTACTATTGTGCCTGGTGCTGTTCTAAGAGCTTTGCCACAACACTGACCCTTTGAAAAGCAGCCTTGGTCAGATGCACTGTTTTGACAGGTTCTAATTCAGGCAGAGGAGTGGAGCCTCTGGCTAACCACACAGGATTCACGGCAGTAGGAACTGGGAAATGGGCAGAAATGAAGACAGGAGGCGGGACTGAAGGCAGAAAGCAGGTAACAAGCTCTCCCAGGCCTGGCTCTGTACTTTCTAGGGTCAGATATCCCATCCAAGGTGGGTGGACTTCTACAAGTTCATTGGGTAGACACAATCACCATCTCTGCCCTCCCTCCTTCAGTTCATGGGTTCTGTCCCCAGACTGAGGTTCTCAGGCAGCTCATGGGGCAGAGGGGCTGAAGTTCTGGGGCCTGGAACCTTCTTGGGGTCCAAGAACCCTGCCCAGTTGCCTAGTCCAGGAGCCACACCCACAGGGCAACCTTCCTAGCAGGGCTGACTCAGAAGGAGCCCTTCCACCCTGACTCACAGCCTTCCAGGAGTGCTCAGGCTTCACCAGCCTCGCCCACCTGTCTGCTTGCTCACCAGGCCTTTAGAAGAGGCTACATCTTCCCCAACAAGACCCAACAGGGTTCCTTCTGCTACTCTCTGGTTCTTGGAGGGCTCTGCGCTGGCCAGCATGTCTGGCGTCTCTGACCCACACACTTGCCCTGATGCCTCTTTAGGTGCTAGGAATCCCACTGCTGAAAGATGCATCTTTGGCATCTGGAAGGGTTTCAGTCCTCCAGGAGGTATGCTGGGTGATTAAGGTGAGTCACTCCTCTAAGGTTGGGGCCCTGAGACCTCTGACTGAATGCGGGGTCCTCTGGGGGCACCCATGGCTCGGCTCTGCTCTGTGCCCCTGAAGGTTGGGATCAGGTGAGCCCTGCAGTGGCAGGAGCAGCTGGCACAGGGGCCAGTGGATCCTGGAGGTTCTGACGAGGAGCTGTAGTGATAGGGGAAGGCTGAGTGTAAGGGGGTTCTGGGTTGTGTTCTCCTCCTGTCCCATTCAAACAACTTCGATTCTATCGGTGGCAGGCTCCCACATATGATTTGGTTAAAGTGTTCTGCCCATGGGCTTCTGAGCGGAGAGACGCCAGGTATCTGGTGGGGAGGAAGCCATGGGTGAGCATGGAGGAAGAGAAGTGAGTGCTGAAGGGTCTGGCAGGGACAGATTAAACCAGCGCCTTAGGAATTTAGGGCCTGGGGCCAGGTCCGCCTGGGCCCTGGAAGGGGTCTAGGGGCCAGAGCAAGCAGTTGGGAGCCCAGCCAGCATTCCTGGGGATGAGAGAAGCCAGGGGAACCAGATGGGAAGCCAGGAAAGAGGGGTCTGGGTGAGATTGGTGGTCAGAGACCTTTTGGCCTGTGGGAAGAGAGGAACTATATTCTGGTATAGATATCTACTGAACATCTGCTATATACCTAGCCCTGGGCCAGGCTGGACACTGCTCTGATGGGCACACAGCATTGAACTATATTTACTGCAAGGTGTGGAGGGCCGGGGGCCTCAGCAACCTGGGAGGGGAGGGGAGTTGGCCCTGAAGGCACTCAGCACCAGGGCGGCACACAGCCTGGGGGCCACGGCTAGCATTTGTTCTGGGAGCCAGAAGGGACAGTTAGTGGTCCAGCCCCTCTTGCTCCCCAGCCCTCTGCAGGACAGGATGGGGTACTCTGGGAGGTGCATCCCCTCCTTCTTGATCAGGCCTGGGCAGTAGCCTGGCAGGCAGTTTCTTTCCCCCTCTCCTGCCGGCTGCTGCTGCTGCTCTACTGTGGGGGAGACCCGATGTACTGACTGGGGACCTTGGCTGGACCCTTCCTTTTGTCTCTCCCTCTGTAGGTGGAACCTGGACAGGTGGGGACAGGGGGACTAGCTGGGTTGCAGAAGGCAGGTTGGTAGGGGCTGCTGCACTTTCTGGGACCTGTCTGTGAGAGATAGGGTGGGAATGGGCTGCTTCCGCAGACCCTCCCCACTGGATCAGACCTGGCTAGCCTGGCCCTCCTCTGCTTCCCTCTTGTCCTGAGTGGAGGCTCCTGGAGCAGGAACCCCCACATCAGAGCCCTATCTGCCCAGATCTGTGGGGCACCTAGGTACTTCAAATGGGTGTGGGGAAGGATGGACAGCTTGAGGTGGAAGACAAAACTCTGGAACTAGATCACGTGGTCTGACCTCTTTCTAGCTCTGTCATTGACTGGCTGTGATCTTGGCCTGGTCTCTGCCTCTTGCAGCTCAGTTTCTCCAGTCGAAGTCGAGGGGGATGACTTAAGTCAATGTGTCTTAATCACATTGGTTGTCTAATCACCTGGACCTTGTTAAAATGCAGGGTTTGACTCAGCAGATCTGGGGTGAGGCCTGAGAGTCCTCATTTTTCTTTTTCTTTTTTAAAGATTTTTATTTTTAAGTACTATGTCCACCCAGCGTGGTGGACTCATAACCCCGAGATCAAGAGTTGCATACTCTACAGACTGAGCCAGAGTTCACAGTCCTCATTTCTAAGAAGCTCTCAGGTGCTTCTGATGCTGCTGGTCCATGGACCCACTTTGGGCAACAAGGCTTAGACAACCCATCTAGTTTGGGCCTTCAGGACCCAGAGACTGGGTCACTTGATCCCTCTCTGACCTCACAAGGCATCAGAAGGAAGCCTTGGGATTAGCTCTAGGTTTTGGGCTAACAGAACTGGCAGTGCTCAGGTTGGTGGGGCACGGGACACCACCAGCTGAGGCTGCATTTGGGTAGACAAGTTCTTTCTTGGTCTGGTCAATTTAACCAAGGGTTACTTTTGTCTGTAGGGGGTCTTAGGACATCTGCTTTGTGAAGGAACACAGCACAACCCACAAATTATCCTGGTGGCCCTCGGAGGAGCCTGCATCCTTTATGAGGACAGCAGCTATCGGTTAAATGCCGTACCTCGTTACACCGAGATAGGAAATGTGACCAGGAGGTAGTTGGGCATGCTTAGCTTTAGCAGCTGCATGGCTGCCCCTTCCATGGAAAGACCCGACACACTCTAAGGAGAGAAGGAGGCTGATAGAGCAAGGTGCCTTCCCACTCTGGGCTTCCCCTCACCAGCCAGTTGACACGGCTGGGTTAGGGCACACATCGTGGTGTGGTAGTTACTTATTTGCATGTCTGGGGCTCTTCAGGCAGGGGTGGGTGGATTCCTGTGTGCATCTCCCACAGCAGTTTTGGCACAAAATGCCCTTGCCAATGCCTGACTAATCCTAGCGGCAACTATACAGAGATGGTGTTAACTACAACGGAGCCTCGGGGAGGATAAGGGCTGTGGAGAGAGGGGTCCAGCAGGTCTGGTTAATGTCCTGCCTCCATCCGTTTGCCAGGGCATCTTCACACGTTATGGCAAGGAATGGGAGACCCAACCAGAGAACTCTGGGGGCTGCCCAGAGTTCTCTGATCCTGAATCCCTTTAAGATCCTGAATCTTCAGGGCCCAGAGGAAGATGCCAACACCCTGGCAGTTCCCATTGGTCAGGAGAGGTGCAGGGCAGGGTCAAGATCCATTTTTCTTGCTTTCTATCGGAGGATGATGGTTCCAGCTCAGTGGGGTCTACAGCTGCCATAGCAACTGTGGGCCAGCTCCTAGCATGAGGGGAGGGGCCCAAAGGGAGCCCCTTCTTTAGCATCTAATAGGCTAGACCATTTAGGGTGGTGGGCAGGACTTCTAAGCTAGGGACCCTAGGAACTGGGCCCTCTGTCAATCCCTACCCTGCTTCCCACACCCCCTCCACCACCACCCCTCCCACTGTGGGCTCACTTCTTGGCTCTACTGATGTCAGCTTGGGTCTCTGGATGGGCAGGGAATCCTAGCCCTTGGTTCCACATGGCCAGCTCTGGGGACTGTTGGGAGGGCCACAAGTGAGGGGTACTATCTCCAGAGTTTGTGTGTGCAGCTGTATATATTGTGTGGGTGTATGTTATTATGTAGGCAGGTATTTATGTCTGTGTTGTGTATCTGAAGGTCTAAAGGTACACAGCTGTTTGCACAAGTGCAGCGTGTGTGTGTGTGTGTGTGTGTGTGTGTGTGTGTGTGTGAAGAGGGTCAGAGGCTCCCAGACTTTCCTAACACTTGTACACAGGCTGGCTCCTTAAAGCTAGGCGATAGTGAGTTATTTCGCAAAGTGGATAGCAACCCTTTTAAGTCTTGGGTGCATATCTGAAATCTGCAAGGGATTTGCATAAATTGAGGCCCCACATTTAGATTGGGTTCCAAGTTTGGGATTCCAGTGAGAGACCCGCTCCCAGGTCCTCATGGAGCTGCTTGCACTATGCCCTGGGTGCCAGCCCGCTGTCCAGCACAGGCTTAAAGGAGCTGGAGCAGTGTCAGCTGGTGCCAGCTCACTGGGGGCAGGGCAGGCTGGGCTGAGTGAACAGAGAGGGTGTCGTCAGTCCTCTGGGGGAAATCGGAGATAAGGCCAGATCCTGCCTGGCGGGTCTGTCACCCTTGTCTCAGCTTACACTCCCAGGGAAACTGGGTGGAGACTGGCGCCAGATATTAGGGCCCTGAGGATCTGGCCCTGAGCTCCAGGAAGAGGCAGGGAAGAACGTGGGGTGTGGTGTGGAGACAACCTTGGCAGGGCCCCTGTGTGAGGCTGGCCTGAGGGGTGCTGGAGAGACTAGGTTGTAAAAGGAAGCCAGGCCAGGATTTTGAGCCTCTGGTGTAGAGGGATCTCTATGGGGGTCCCTCTCTATGGGTCCTGGCAACTTCCTTGGGGGCAGACTTTTCAGTGTGGCAAGAGGAGTTGGCCAGGCCTCAGGGTCTGGTCTAATCTAATGCTGCTTTGCTGTGTGTGGCTGGACAACCCCCTAACCCTTTCTGACTCTCAGCCTGCCCTCGATCCTCTGGGGGCCCTTTCAGCAGTGAAATACCAGGATTCCTGGTGTCCTGCCCAAATCTTGTGAGTGAAGGAGAATCTAAGGGGATGTCGAGATGTTAAAGGGGCACTGAGAAGCGTCCCTGCAGGGAGCTGTAGGGGCAGCAGTGGAGAGGAGGGAGTTTCCTCTCTTGCCCTAGTTCCTGGTTCAGATGTTACAGATACGGAGACACAGGGAAGAGGTGACTCTGGTCCCCAGACACTGGTCAGCTGCCAAAGGCTGGCTGGGACTCTCCACCCCAATGTGGCTGTGCTCAGGTCCCCTGCTCCCACCCTGAGAGCTGCTTTTTCTCTGAGGACATCAGCCTACTGCCAGGGCAGTATCACCTGGGACCCAGAATCTGTCCTTTTCACCTGCAACCCTGGGAGACCCTCAAAAGGGAGAGGGGCAGAAGGTGACAGCTCCTTAGCAGCTCATAGAGGGTCTTCTGGAGACCCTGTATCTCAGCTCCATCTCTAACCAGATGACAGCCTCTCGGGACAGCTGGTTTTTCAGAACCCTTGCTGCTTACCCTACCTTCGAGAAGGAGCACCTTGGTCTTCTTGTTGGGGGTGGAGACCAAAAGAAACCTTTCTTGTGAAAATCTCCAGGGAGCCAAGGGAAGGCACCTGTGGCAGGCCCCTCTGTCTCTCCAGCAGTATCAGGTCCCAGCCTTGGGGTCCCTTTCTCCCCCTTGGTCTCCTCACCTTTGCTCTCTAACCTCTTGAGAGTGGGGAGGGACAAGGCTGTTGAAGCCAAAACTCAGGCAAAGAAATCTATGGCTGGGACACTGAATATATCTCCTGATTTAATTGCTTCCTTAAGCTCCTTGGAGAAGGTCTAGCCTATCTCTACTAAACCAAAGGGCTTTGGTCCCATCCCACAAAGACTGGCCCACCTGCCTACACAGGTGGGGACAGAAGAGATCTGAAAGGCCCAAGAGGTGGAAATTTAGGGCTCGAGTAGCTCTGTCTTGCCTGTTTGCTGAGGCCTGGTAGGATGGCCTGCCCCAGGGGAGTGCAGGCTGGTGTGGACAAGGACCCAGTGCATGGTCAGACAAATGACACACAGCTGTCCAGAACCTCCAAAGCACCATTTATCCAGGCCCCATGGACTTGAGTGCCCCCAATGGCTCACCCCCCAGTCCTTGGGGGAGCACAGGCATTACAGTGGCCCCTGGCCTGAGACCCTACATGCTCCTCAGCCCCGCCTGTTCCCGGGCCACAGACCCATACTGCCTACCTAGCCCTCAGCCCATCAAGGCGGGGCCCTGGGAATGAACTGGCCTCAGACCCTCCTCCATCCCACATTCTCAGGGCTCCATTAGTCTGGGCTAGCTCAACACTGTGTTAAATAGCTTCCTTGCAATCCCTCTTAAATAAACCCATTCCCAGAGCAACCTGCCTTACCTTGCACCCTGAATATATTATTCTACTGGCTTATGTCTCCTAGAGAGTGGAGGGTCTCTCTCCTCCTGCCCTCTGCTCCAGGGAATACCATCTCCCTAAAAAACCAGGGGAAAAAGTTTTCCCGTCAACCCTGGGGCAGAGACAAAGGGAGCCTTGGCTTGGAGTGGAAAAGCCAGGAATCCCTGTCTATCTTCCCTACCCTCTCTTCTCCTTGACCTCTTAGCAGCCTGGGTCAGATGTGACTTACCCAAGATCACAGACCCAGGATCCAGAGTCCTGACATATCTAGGAGATCACTCTGGTTTTGACAGCCCAGACTAGCTCCAGGGCAGGGGGACTGACTCTAAGCCTGCCTCTGACCTTGGCCCCCTTGCAGTTCTCCAGGCGTGGAGAAAGCTGGGGAGATTCCAGCTCTTGACTCTATTTGGTCCTGCACCCCTGGGACTTCCTCCCAGCACCCTCCACCTCAGATGTCCCCAGGTATCTCTGGCTCTGGGGATACTCAGACAGCACCAGGGCATGGGAGCAATGGGGCCGGGGCCTGAGCAAGCCTGTCCCTGGCCTGATCAGCATCTGGGCCCAGGCCAGGCCTCACACCCAGTACTGGCCGTTCTTGAGAGCAGGGTTGGGTGTCCGGCAGAACTGTAGGAGCTCTGGGTCAGGCTGGCCCCCTGGCGGGGGCCCCTGGCTGGGCACTGCGGTGAGTGGGATGGCTTGGCCCGGCTCTACCTTGCGGAAGGTCTCGGTGTCGCTGGCTAGGCCGTTGCGGGGCTTGGCGGTCAGCACCTGGACGTCGTGCTTGCCCGTCTTGTTGCGTTTGCGGAGGTAGAAGAGCAGGGGCAAGATGAGTGCCAGGAGCAGGAGGACCAGGCACACGGGAATGATGACACTGAACATGTTGGCCTCCAGGAAGCCCAGGAAGCCCCTCCTGGCCACGGTGGGCACGGGGCTGGAGGCTAATGGGCCTGGCTCGCCCGTGGGGGTGCTGCTCTCTGGGTTCCTTGCTTCTGTCTGAGCAGCCTCGGGGAGACTGAGCAGGGCCACACTGTAGGGCCGGGCTGCATTGTAAGGCTCAGTGTCAAAGTCCAGTGAGGCCACAGCAGGGGGCACACCCCGTGCCCACAGCTCCAGAGTGAGACTGTCGCCTGCGGGGCCAGGGGACCTACCCTCTGGCCTGCCCACCTCCAGCCCCAGCCTTCCATCCTCAAGGTCCCGCTGGGTGAACTGCTCCACAAGCTGGCTGTCCCTGGGCTCCGTTCTGGCCCGGGGCACACGGACCACGCGGCCATGCCGGGGTCCCGCCAGGAGCCGGAAACGGGGCACACTGCCCGTGCGGTTGGCCAGCTCGCCCGCATCTAGGACGGTGGAGTCCAGGCGCAGGGTGGCACCCTGGGGCCACGGCCCACCCGCCCACACTCGCAGCAGCGCCCTGACGGTGACGTTCACTGTGGCCGACGTGTTGGCACCTCTGGCCAGTGCCAGGACGCTGAAGTGGTCGCGAGAGGAGGAGAAGTTGGTGAAGGCGAAGACCACCTCCCCCTGGTCTACCTGGAGCTGGCTGAAGGCCGTGGCCGGCTGCCCGGCCACCAGGAGCTGCCCGAACCGGGGCCCCCTGGTGAGGCGGTAGGCTGCGTCTGGCTCCTCCCGGTCTGACACCACCTGGAGCTGCTCCCGGCTCAGGGTGGAGCGCCCCAGTGCCTGGGGCACCTCTAGGGGCGCGCGCAGCCACACGTCGATGGCCGCCGGCAAGACGTCCACGGCCAGGGCCACGGGCAGCGGGGGGCTGGCCCCGTCAGACACGCTCAGCTGCACGATGCCGGCCACGCTGCTCCCGTTGGCCACGAAGGCCAGCCGCCCCGCGTCCACGTCGGCCTGCGTGAAGCGGATCACGGGACCCGGGCCGGCCCCCGCCAGACTCAGGAAGCCGTTGAGGGGGGCCCGCTGCACCTCGTACTCGATCTCCCCGGGGGCCGAGTCTGGGTCCACCACACTCAGCTGGGCCCGGGAGACCGGGGCGCGGGAGCCCCGGGTGAGCCGCAGCGGCACGGAGGCCTGGGGCCGAGGCGGCCGCTCGTTCACGTCCCGCACGGTGATGGCGAAGGCCTCCGAGGTTTGGGGGCCCGAAACGGAAGCCCCCGCCGGCCCCTGGAGGTGGGCGCGGAAGCGGAAGCCATCCTGCTGGGTGCCCCCGCCGCCGTGGGCGTAGACCAGCTGCCCTGCGGCCAGCTCGGACTGCAGGAAGTGGGGCCGCCTGGCATCGAGGGGCTCCCCAGACACCAACAGCTGGCCCCGGGTGGGGAACTGTGTGATTTGGAAGAGTACGTCGTGCTCTGGGCGCTGGGGTGATGGAATGGTGGCCAGGAGGTTGGAGGCATCAAGGGCATCCCTGGTGATCTCTGCCCGCTGGCCTTCAGGGACCCAAAGACCTGGAGGTGGGACATAGGCTGTGAAGGTCCTGTCCACTGAAGAAAGACCTCAGACCCTCAGACCAGGACCCCTGGGGCAAGATTGTGTGTCTCCCGTCAGACCAGGGACCCCAGGGTGGGGCTCAGGGTACCCCGGAGGATAAGGATCATGTCTCCTCTCTAACCTCAAAGCGTCCCCACCTACCCACGCTCCCTATAACTTTCCAGGTCCTGGGGACTGACATGGGAGCTGCTGACCCTGGCCTTGTGTCCCCTCCCCTCTCGGCCCTCCCAGTGTCTCCCAAACTTTGCTGTTCACCTTTGTTACTCCAGAGGCGGCTGGGGCGCTGGGGACAGGCAGCCTCGAAAGACACAGCCACAGCAAGGGTGGTGGCCACATCAGGGGCTGGGGGCGACGACAGCTGGAGCTCCACGGCGTCACGGACCTCCCAGAAGGGCTCAGGGGGCATCTCGTGCTCATACAGAACAGTCCCAGCATACACCTGTGGGGAGACCCCATTTTGGGATGAGAGGCGGGTTCAGCCCGTGGTGGCTGGTAGCCTCCTCCCCGGGCGGCACTGGCACTGGGTGCTCCAGTCTCCTTGATGAACTCTCGGTGCCCAGCCTCACTCTCGGCTCACCTGGCTGTGCCTCGCTCTAAGTCGGTAACCCGTGCTCTTCCTCACTAGCTCAGTGGGTCACCGTTGGCAATCGTGTGGCAGTGAGGTGACTGGCTCTGGAGCCAATGCCTTGTCAAATCTGGGCTCTGCTGCCTCAGGCAAATCACCTCATCTCTCTGAGCCCCTGGGGAAAGCAAAATTCTATCCATGCTTCTCTCAACAGCTGGTCCTTCCACTTTTGCACTAGGTCCCTGCCCCTCTTCCCCGCCGAAGACACCAGTCTTACCATTTCCCCTCTTTCTCCTGTGGAGACAATCCAGCCCCCGCCCCCCACCCCCAGCAAGGGAAGAGTCTCATCATTACTCAACCCCATGTAGTTATTCTCCTCCATCTTAAAGAAAAAACTTGTGACTTCACTTTTTCCAACATTTGTCGCCCCTCCCATTTTGTTCTCCTTTACAGCAAAACTCCATAAAGAATAGTCTTTAATCTCTCCCAGGCTGCTGTCTCCTGAACTCCAGACTCACATATCCACTTGCTTCCTGGCCGCTCTGTGCAGATGGACAGACCCCCTACCTGCACACCTCTCCTAGTCCCTCCCACTTCATGTGGTGGCAGCTCTGTTCTTCCAGAGGCTCAGGCTCAAACCCCTGGAGTCATCCCAGACTATTCCTTCTCTTGCATACTGTCACTTCTGGCCTGGATTATCCCCATGGCCTCCTGTGTGCCAGCTTTGACCCCTGCTCCCTCCCCCTACAGTTGTTCTTAACACAGAAGCCAGAGTGAGCCTTTTAAAATGTACGTGAGGCTTTGTCACTCTTGCTCAGATAGTGCAGTGGCTCCTCATTTGGCCACAAAGATCTGACCTGGTTACCCCTGTGACCTCACCTCCTACCATTCCCACCATGGTGTCTCCATTCCAGCCACATCTGCTGGTCTCTAGGGCTGTTTGCATGTTAAACACCTAGGAATATTCCTCGTTTCCATAAAGAAATCTGCTCTCTCCCCCTTGTGATTCAAACGTGTCCTCTTGGCTTATCTTTTGTTTTTCCCTTTTAGGAGATGTAGGAACTGTTGTCCTCTTCTCAGAAAAACAGGACTTGCACAATACTAAGATGGAAACTGGGATCCCAGCATGCAGGAGACTCTAGGACAGGGGGGTTGTGATGAACTGGAGAGGGGTGCCCCATCTAACAGGGGAGCCATCCATCCTTTGAAGGGGGTGAACCACAGTTCTAAAGGGGGCACAGACCCAGGCTGAAAGGGGCTGCAGACCCAGGCTGAAAGGGGCCGCTGTTCCTCAGCTGATTGTGGTAAGAGGGAACACAGCTTTTTAAGAACCTGGAAATCAGGCTTGTGTGTGTGTGTGTGTGTGTGTGTGTGTGTGTGTGTGTGTGGTGCTGTGTAAAATCCCCCAAAGGGGATATGTTGATCATTAATTTAAAAATATTAAATGCATTGTGCAGGCCAAATAAAACACATCTGTGGACCAGATGTGGCCCATAAGGACTGTCAGCTATAACCTCTGGCCCAGGCTGAAGGGTGGCAGGAAGGAAATCGAGGCCCCTAGGAGTGGGGTGAAGGCTGGATGCCTGGGTGCAAGGAGCTTCCGTGGATGGGAGGCATCTGGCTGGGGGTGAGGCAAATCACAGGCAAGACAGGGAGGGGGTCTCTGAGCTCCGGGAGCAAACGGTGTCCTCTGGCGAAAGAAATCTTGGACTAGCAGTCAGAAGCCATAATCCTGGTTTTGTCTCTTACTAGCCACATCCTCTGAATAGTTGCCTCGTATCCTTAAGCCTCAGTTTCCTTATCTGCAAAACAGGACACCTGATCTCTGACCCACTCAGCTCAGAGTATTGTGGGACAGTGTGCTACCCAGCCCTGTCCTGCCCCTGCCCCAAAGTCGGGACAGCATCTCTGCTAGGAAGCTTCTTCCCAGCTTCTCTGGGTGGTACTGCTGCCCGGCCCCCTGGTGGCCATTCACTTCCATCCGCATATTGCTGGGGTGTGGGGAAAGCACTGTGGGTGGGGGAGGGACCCTGAAGGCCTTGTCCTGTTCCCTCCCCCTTCGTAGGCATCGGATGACAGAGGCTCCCAGGGGCTCAGGGTGCACAGCTTCTACAGCCACCAGCCTGCTGAATATCTTATATGGTGGGAAGGGGACCTGGGCAGAAGCTAGGGCTTCATGAGAACCAAAAACCTGGGGGGGGATGTTGACATGAGAGACCTTTTGCCATCTTCCCTTGTTAAAGACACCTCCTTCCCTGCTGTCTGAAAGATCCTCACCTGCTGTGCCTTTGGAGCAAGCGGAGGCTGCCAGCACACAGGGCACCTCCCCCACGTAGAAGGGATACTAATTTAAGTGATGGCTGCTGGCCCCACCAGCACATTTAGCACTGAGAGTTCTGTGTTCCCAGCAACTAGCAGTGTCCCTCTTCACATGGCTGAGCGTTCTAGTTTTTACCTGGTGGCCACTGGTGTGCTCTGGGACAGCTATGCCCTGAAGTGAGATGGCAGCATCACGTCCACTCAAGCTCCTCAGCTGCCTTGTGTCCACTCATTGGCTCCCAGGATCCACTCTGCTTCTTGCTGGCTCCTGACCTGAGCTCCAGGCTTGCACCTCTGCTCACAAGCCCAACAGCTGCCTTCATCTTGAACTCCACCCCCACCCCCCGAACCAAGCACTGCCCCTCACTAGCCACTGGGATATGCTAGGGTCCCCAGCTCAAAGCACCCTTTCTAGCTCCTAAGGTCCAACTGCAGCTTCCTCCTGGAAGCCATGCCCCAGGACCTTATCCCTGTTCTGGGCTCCTGTAGCCCTGACCTCTTGCATCCTTCTGTCTCCCAGACTGATGGCTCTGGGAGGGCAAGGCACGCACAGCCTGGCCTGTGGTGGGGCCGGCGAGCGTCTGCTGCTAACGATGTGGGAGCGGTGTCCCCGTGTCCACTGGCAGAGTGGGCCATCCGAGGCTGAATGGAGTCTAAGTGGTGGCTGTAGAGAGCTGGGCCCTTACCTCAGCCTGAGTGAAGTTCACCAGGGCCTCCCCAGAGCCGCCCTGCCGGGCGTGGAACAGCCGGCCCAGCCGGGGGCCCTGCACCACGCGGTAGAGCAGGTGGTGGGGGTCCGTGCCTGCACTGGAGCTGGCTCTCAGACTCTGGCTGCTCAGCGGCTGGACCGACCCTGTGAGAGGGATAAGGGGCCTGTTGGCTTTTGACCAGGAGCCAGGGCGAGGCCTGCGATTGCTGGGAGGCAGCGTGACCCTGGGGTGTCACCCAGCCTACAGGCATGCCTATGCTCGCTGACCCACCTGGGCACACGGTCAGCGTCCGGCTGCCCTCTAGCGAGAGGAGCAGCTGCTTCCGGGCCGTCACGCGGAAGAAGTGTCCGGGGGAAGCGTGCTCACCATCGGAGAGGCTGAAGTGGAAGCCTCCGTCCAGGGCTCCTGAGGACGGGGGTGAAGTTGGGTCTTGCTGGCCCATGGTGGCTCCCCATTCTCGGGGCGTCCCACCTCTCAGTACTCACCTCTATGTGAGAACAGCACCAGCCCTCCATCTAGCTGGGCCTGCGTGAAGCTGTGGACCTCGGTGCCCGGTGCCGCCCGCAGCACTACCTGCCCATTGCTGGGCCGCTCGATGGTGTAGACCAGGTCCTCCGGTCCTGAGTCGCTGTCTGTGGCCCTGAGGGCCTCCGGAGGGAAGGGCACAGTGGCCCCCTCCCACATCTGGGGACACATGCCTGTGAAGATTCTATCCCCACCAAGCTCTCCCAACTTGTTCCTCCCTGGCCCTGAGGCCATCATCGCACTGTGGCTCAGGCCCTCAGCTGTCATGGAGGCCCGTGCCATTCTGCACCCCGCCCCCCAAACAAAGGGCCCTCCACCCCATTCACCTTCCCCTCTCATCCCAGGGCACAGGTTCCCTTCTCTCTGTCTGCCCTAATATTGCCTTGTCCTTCAAGGCCAGCTCATGTCCCCCTCCCTCAGGAAGCCCCACCTCTTACCCTCACCAGGTTCTCCCTTCAGAGACCCCCAACCCTGACTGACTGCACTGCTTTATCTGGTTCTCACTGGCCGGGCAGAGGTCTCTCTTTAGACCCTCCACAGTGAGTCTGGGCATGGGCTGGGCACACTATGGGATGGTGAGTTTTGCCACCCCAGGTTGCTTATAAGTGGGCTCCCCTGGCAGGTGAGGCAGGGCCTGGGAGGTACAGGGCTGGAGAGGCTGATGAGGTACAGGGCTGGAGAGGCTCCTATTGGGTCCTGTCCCATGCCACCGAAGCAGCACTGGGATGAGGGCTCAGGTGTTTCCAGTGCAGTCACAAGCCCCAACCAGGTGAGTGAGGGGTGTGGGCAGCCCCTCCCCATGCTCAGGGAAGGGAGCCCCCCTCAGGCTGCCAGCAGGGCAGGATCCCATTTCTGGGATCCTGTTACACAACCCCAGCTGGGTCAGCAACTTGGGCAGTGTTGGGGAGGGGGGTTCCCCTACCTGGAAAGCTGAGCCCTCTGGGATTCCAGGGCACCTTCTCCCAGCCCCAGGCTAACCCCCCTCCCCCCACCGCCCCCAGGGCAGAGCTCTGAAGGGGGACCATGATGTTTGGGGGCGGGGCTTTGGCCCTGGGCTCCTGGCACAAACACGGTGGACAGCACCACCTGGTGGCCAAGATGCCACACAGTGCCACCTGCCAGTGGTTCCAGAGCAGCCATCTCCCCACATCGGACCACTCCCCACAGGTACATCCTCTGCCATCAAAGATGTCCAGTGCCTCATGTCACAGACGGCCCAAGTCAGGTGAATCCTTCCACGACTCTTGTTGACCCTAGAAGCCAGCATCAAGGCCCTGCCCATCCACTATCTTACATGATCTTGGTCAAGCCATACCCTTTCTGTTCCGCTAGTAACTACTTCCGTGACCAAGGAGAAATTCTGTGACCTGGCTGGGCCTCAGCTTTGACCTCTGCTGAATGAGGGCACCACTGTTCTGCAACGATGTAAAGATCAGGGGCTTGAAAAGCCAAGCTGGGACCTTCACTTGGTGTGGGCCAAAGTAGGGACCCTAACCACTCTCCGCCTGGAGTCTACTCTTAAGGGCCTGAAAGGACTTTCTTCAGGAGTTCTGGTCCTGAGCCATAGAAAGAGCTTCCTGTTGACAGTGAATCCAGGGAACAGCAAGGCCACTCCCAAGGCTGCCTACTGCACTTATAAGTGTTCAATAAAATTCTCATACCTGTGTTCTATTTTCAGTGCACTAGCCCTTCTCTCTTCCCAACGAGTGAGGCATGTGGCATGGTGCCCATTTTAGAAAAGGAAACGGGCTTGGAGAGGGGAAGCTGTGGGCTGGGCCTCTCTCTTTGGGAGGGGAGGTAGGAGGTGATCCCGGGCGGCTCTCACCTTCAGGCCTGTGTTTGTGGTGAGGATGGGGGGTTGGTCATTGACGGGCAGGATGGTGATGGTGAAGGTCACCGGATGGCTCTGGCGGTCCATCTCTGAGGCATTAGCCACTAGGACAAAGCTATCTGTCAGCGTCTCACTCCCATCGTGCGCATAGAGGATCAGCTGCTGTTCCACCTGCGGGCAGGCGCAAGGCTGAAGGTCAGGCCCCAGCAGGCCTGAGACCGGAGAGAGTCTCAGGCCCAGCACCCTTCATGCTCTGCCTTTGGGTGTGGGAGGAGGCTGACTCCCGCAGAGCTCCAGTTTCTGCAGGTGGAAATGGGGACAACCATTTCTCCCAGAGTGAAGGAAATGGGACAGTGGTTTCTATATGCCCAGAGACGAAGGAGTGACATAAGTCATCTGAAGCAGAGGTGCTCCATAAATGTGAACATCCTGCCTCCTCTCTGCGAACACCCCAGACTGGGAGTTGCTGTGGCTTCCCCCACTCTACCCCGAGAGCGGGACTGTACCCCCAGGGCCTCCCTAATAGCTGTACCTCTTTCCAGGAGAAAGCGCCGAGGGTCCCCTCTTGAGGACCTTCCTCTCTCCGCAGGGCCCCATGCTGGGGTGGCTCTAGCACCTGCAGGTCAAGGCCTGGCAGCGTGGGGAAGTAAGGCCCCGTGACACGGAGCAGTGGAGGGGCCAGCGTGCGGCTGCCACCCTCGGGGACGCTGAAGTTCTGTGTCTCCAGTGGGATGGCAGCAGGCAGCACCTCCAGTTCTACACGGACACCCTCAAGGGGAGTGCCCACGCCTGAGGACACATCCAGGGAGAAGGCATCGCTCCAGGCCTCGGGGCGGGAGTGCAGGTATAGGACCCTGCCCGCATCCACTGCCTCCTGGGAGAAGCTCTGCACTGGGTCCAAGCTGGGTGGCTCAGCCACGGAGGCGCCGTGGGACAGCATCACCAGGTAGCCGGCGCGCGGTGGGGTCTTCACTGAGAACACGATGTCCGCCGGTGGCACTGCCTCCTGGGCTGCCTGATTAACAGAGGGTCAGAGGAGCCATCAGGGGTCACAGAAGGAGGCTGTTGTGGTCCCTAAGCGGCCAGAACAGGCTCAGTCTCCATGTCTCCCTAATTCCCCCAGGTAGTGGCCCAGACACCACTGCTTACTCAGACACGCACTCAGGTTCACACACACGACACCCAGATGTGCAGCTGGTTAGAGGGGCTGCACCTTTCACCACCCCACACCCCCAGTCACGTGATCACACAGCCCCCGAGACCCACACTCCCTGAGCGATGTGCACACACAGCCCCAGATTCAGTGACACAGACATACAATATCACTACACAGATAGGTACATCTCACAAGTAATGCACGTAACACACATGCACACACATACACAGAGGCTGTCCCTGCCCCTGCTATCCCACTATTCACCACCAGAGGGCGCTCCATCCTTCAGAGAGGCACAGTCTCCACAAACTACGTGCCTCGCGGAGCTTAAGACGCGGGTCCAGCCCCATGGCCACTGGGTGCTCCCTCACCTGATGGTCCAGCAACAAAAGGACACACTTCTCCCAAATTCACATTCCTGCTTCTGTGCCTTTTCCTGGAATACTGTCTGTATTCTAGAATTCTGTTCCCTCTGCCTGGAATACTGTCTCCTCATTCCCTATTAAAACCCCAGACTCTTCAAAGCCCGGCTCAGATGCTGCCTCCTTCATGGCAAAGCCTTTCTGATGCCAGACATGTTTAGTCAAAGTCACCCCCAAAACCCAGACAGCCAGAACCACAGGGGCTCAGAAATTGGCAGTGTATCTGAAATTGGCAGTGTACCAGAGAGGGCAAGGACTGGCTTGAGGTCACACAGCAAGCTGGCAGGTCTGCTAGATGGCCTGTGGTTGCTCTGTGAGGTTCTTGGGTGGTGAGCAGCTCTCTCCAGATCCTGAGGCCTGGTTTGGGGTCTTGGAAAAGAGCTGAGGATTCAGGAGCCTGGAGGTCAAACGAGTCTGTCTCCAAGGCCTACAGTCCTCTAAGTCTATACCCATGAAAACCCTCCAGGGAACTTACTATTAGAATACAGACTCTCAGGCTCCACTTCAGAGATTCCTTGGGTTGGGGGGGCAGGAATCTGCATGGTTAGCCACAGCATGTACACGTGCACACGTGACATGTGGAGGCCCGCACAACTCACAGGCAGACACACAAACTCTCCCAGAAACTCTCAGGCATACAACATGCACGGGTACAGCCGCACACCCAAGGTGTGGACATACACCCGACCCAGGAGTCACCATGGGCACATCCCCAAACATCCGAGCACACAGGGCATGAAGGCTGGATGGAAGGGCCTCCCTTCTCTGGCCCCCGGTCCTTTACCTCCAGCTGATCCTTTCTGATCTCAGCCGCCTCCCCCTGGAAGACGTAGATCTTCTTGTGCCGGACCAGATGCAGCGGGGCCAGTGGCCCCTCTAGGGCAATGGTCACTTGCAGGGTGGCATCTGTGTGCACAGGCCCTGCCTCCACAGAGAAGGCCAGGGTGTCTCGAGGGCTAAGGCTGCCGTTGTGGCTGTAGAGAATGGCCCCGTCCAGCAGGTCCTGCTGGGAGAAGACTGTGGCTGGCTGGCCGGCCCGGAGCAGCTGCCCCCAGTGCGGGCCAGCCGTGACGCGGTAGCGGACCTCATCCCCACTGCGGATGTCTAGGTTGGTGTCCAGGTGGAGCACAGCTGTGTCAATGGTGCCCTGGCCTCCCTGAGGGACCACGAGGCTGGAGCCATTGGCCACATGGAGGTAGGGCTCCGAGGCCTGCACTTCGAGCAGCGCGGTGGCCTGGTGCTGCCCGTCCGACACCTGCAGCTGAATCCAGCCGCGGTCGGCCCCCGAGTGCACAAACAGGACTCGCCTCTTCCTGAGGTCCTCCTGGGTGAAGCGGTAGATGGGCCGCGTGGGCTCATCCACAGCCACAATACTGCCGAAGAGAAGGTCCTTGCGGGTCAGTACCAGCTGAGTGTCGGCAAAGCCAGAGTCAGCATCACTGAAGGCCACGTCGTCTGTTGTCAGCAGCCGCCGCCCACCCCTGGCCACGTGGAAGACGCGGCTGATGGTCTGCACGGGAGCGTGGTCGTTTACAGGCTGGATGGCCACGCGGAAGACGCCCCGTACCTCCTCCCAGGCCATGCCACCACTGCCCTCGCTCTGGCGGGTGGCCACAAATGGGATGTCATCTTCTGTGGTCTCAGAGTTGTCATGCTGGTAAACCAGCCGGCCCTGCAGCAGGTCCTCGTTGGTGAAGGATGTCACCGTGGCGGCCTGGTCCTGTGCCCCCCTCCAAACTAACCTCCCATGGCGGGGCCGCTCCATGACCTCATAGAGGTAGCTGGCACTGTTGAGACTCTTGACGAAGAGGTGGTCAGCAGAGAGGATACCCTCGCCACCCTCGGGCACCGAGAGGAGGATGTTGGTGAGGACGGGGGCGTCCGGGTCACCACCAATGTGGATGGGGAAGGTATAGAGTGGGGAGAAGTGTGGCGGAGCTATGACACGGAAACGGAAGATGTCCTCGACTGCCTCCGAGGCACGTGCTGTGGCCCCGTAGGTCACCCGACCGGCCTGCAGGTCATTCTGGGTGAAGCTCTGGCCATCTGACAGCCGTGTGCCCTGTAGCCGAAGATTACCCTTCCTGGGGGCCTGAACCACCTCGTAGTGGAAGGTGGTGGGGCTTGGGCCTGCCTCCTCCTCCTCCAGGGTGGCTTCCAGGTGGGCTGTGGTGAGCGCCTCCTGCTGGGTGTTCTGAGTGTGCAGTGGCTCCAGCCGCAGCAACCACACTGTGGCTCTCTGGATGGTCACTGGGAAGGACAGATTGCTCAGGATCTCCTGCCCCACCTGTACCTCCAGGGCCAGGTTCTCCACAGAGTCCTCCATGCGATGCTGTGGGTCGGTGCTCAGGTATCTCACGCGGCCCTGCTCCACGTCCCGCTGGTGGAATGCCTGCGTGGCTCGCCACTCAGCACCCTCGGCCCCACCTGCCCCCTGCTTCTGCAGCTCCCCGAACCGCGGGGCCTCGGTGACTCGGAACAGCACGCTCACATCCTGCCCCACAGCGTTGGTCTCCACCGACAGGTTGGCGGGCAAGACAGGTGCGGCGGAGCCCTGGGCCAGGTGCAGCCCGGTGTTGTGGCGGATCTGAATGGTGGGCCGGACGGCCACCACCCTCAGGGTGGCGGGAGGGCTGGCCTGCAGCCCATCGCTGACCCGGAACGTCAGGTCCTGGGCGGGCCCACCACGGTGGACATAGACTAGGCTGCCCGCCTCCAGCTCCCGGCAGGAGAACTCGGTTGCTGGCTCCCCAGGCTGGTCTCGGCGCTCCACGGGGAGGCCGGTGGGCGTGCCAAGGAGCTGGAAGGTGAGGCCCTCGCAGGAAGAGTCTGGGTCGTAGGCCTGGAAAACCTCTGGCCCCAGCAGCTTCTGTGTGTGTTCCAGGATCACCATGAGGCTGCCGTGTGGGAAGATGACGCGGGGTGGGTCGTTGACAGGGTTTATCTGGATTGGCAGGATGTAAGTTTGGCCCCTCCGGAGGCAGGAGGGCACGGGCCCCCGAGCAGTCACTGATACCTCCAGCACCAGCTGGTCGGAGGTGTCCTCAGAGCCATCATGGACGAAGCGGGCCTTGCGGTTCACCACGTCCAGGAGGGTGAACATCTTCCGTGCCTGGGCACCGGGGATGTCCAGCTCCAACTCCCCGTGGCGTGCCCCGCGGCTCACGCTGAACAGCACCTGGGATTTGCGCAGCTCGGCCTCGCTCAGGTCCAGCGTGGGCTGCACGTGCCGCCACTCAAGCCAGGCTGTGCCACCCTCGGCCACCACCAGCGGGCTGATGGTCAGCAGTTGGGTAAAGTTGGCAAAGACAGGAGGCAGCCCCGCTTCAGGCACGCAGGGCTCGGGCAGCTCCACGGCTGGCCAAGCCTCAGGTGCCAGGGTGGAGAAAGCTTCGTACGGGCCGTAGGTGTCGTCCTCGTATTCGTCTTCCTCCAGCCGGCAGCCGGCCGCCATGCTGCGAGTCAGCAAGGCCTCCCGGAGCCCCTGCCTCTGGCCATTGATGCTGAGGTCCTCCATGCAGCCCAGTAGGGAGACATTGACAGCCCCCGGCACCAGGCCCAGGCGATGTTCCTGGAGGTGGCGAGAGGCCTCTGTGTCCAGCCCCCCAAGGAGGAGACTGCCACGTGGGTCCAGGTAGCTGAGGACCCCACGGTTGGAAGTGCGTGTGGGGTACTGGTCCACGGAGATTTCCAGCTGGTGAGCATCCACGTGGACGCTGACCTCATGGGGTTGCCCGTCGGCCACAGGCACACTGTTGTGGAGCAATACAGTGCCCTGGCCCTTCTCAACCACAGCCCGCAGGTGGCCCTCAAATATGTCCACGTAGATGAAATCCCCGTGCCGGCCCCCCGCCTGGAAGGCCAGGGGCGCCCGGTGGCTCCGAGTGGTGAGTGTAAACTCCAGGGTGCCTTCATCCCGAGTGCTCCAGGCAGGGAAGGCAGCCAGTGAGTGGGGCCCAGAGAAGCCCAGAGCCACACTGTCATCAGCAGAAAACTCTTCAGCACATCCCTCAGGCACGTCTGGCGTTAGTGGTCGCAGGAGGTTGCGGCCATTGAGGGTGGCAGCATGGAGGCAGCCCCTCAGGGGCCGACTGGTTCCCCTCACGTAGGGCAGGCCAAGGCTTCCAGTGCCCCCCAGGAAGAGTCCATAGGGGACCTCTAGGGGAGCTCCCGGAACTGGGGCTGAGGCATTCAGGAGCCCATCGACTGACAACAAGGCCTCGCTGTCGGAAATAGTCAGCTGCACGGTGTGGAGGACGGAGTCGCTCAGCAGAGTCCCAGCTGAGGTCTGCAGCTTCAGCTCCTCCTGGCCCAGGGTGAGTCTGACCTGAGGAGAGAGGGAGGAATGCAGTGGGGATCCATCCGCTTTTACTGTAAGCACACAGTTGGTCTGCCACATTGGAGTCCCCAGAGCAGAGGGCCTGGGACAAGAGCTTCTCATGCCACCCCGTCCCCTTCCTGCCACCTCTTTACTCATCCCCCAAACGCTCACCAAAGTGATCTCTGTGCTGGGTCTGGATGGGCTCTGGGGCCCCTGATGTGAATCAGGGAATGACACGTAGCAAGATGCTTCCCTAGAGATTCAGCTTGTATTTTTAATTCTCTCCCACTTTCCTCTGAGTGAGAGCCATCAGAAAAACCACCCTGGCATCCAGAGGATTCACCCCTGGAAAAATGGGCACGTGGGAATCCCCTGGACACCTTGGGGTCACTGGGTCACTGTTCGGGGATGGGGGCCCAATCAGAAGCTCTCTGTTTTGAAGGTTAAGTAAACAAAAGCTCCTTGAGCTGAGGTGAGGGATCCTTGGGGAGAGAAGAACATGGTTCTGTCTCTGTGACTTTGGCACCAGAACTGACTCAGGTGTGGTGTTCCCACAACCAGATGCTAGAATGGGTGGTGGCAGAATGTGGGAACTGAAAGAGCAGAGAAGTAAGAACTGTGGCCTTGGGAGTCCAAGTACGGAGCACCTCCACAGGGCTGTGGCATCACCGTACCCGGCAGAAGGGAAGAGCATCAGTGCCAGGCTGTACCAGGCCTTTGTTCAACAGTGACACCTTGTGGCAGTGAGAAGCAATGGCAGCAGCAGATGGATGACCACCCATAGTCCTCTCCCCGCTGGGGTGTGGAAACAGATGGCTTTCCCAAATCTGGACTAAGGCCTCAGGTTCTCAAACTCTTCACGGCTGGGGGGAGCCTCAAGACAGAGCCAGAAGACTCCTTGCTAATAAAGCTGGGGGTGACTTGTAGGATGAAACGGAAAAATGGAGACGCTTTGGTAGGCTGGTTGTTACCAAGATGGACAGACAACGGAGCTGCAGGGTGACTGGTGCTTGGGCAGAGGGATTTGCAGGGGTTGCTGGGAGCCCAGGAGAGGGTACCCAGCCCAGGTGAGCACCTCCTGGAAGAAGCAATGTCCATACTCAAGGCGGGGCTGGGGTGAGGCAGGGCCCAGGCAGAGGGAGTGGAATGAGTGGGGGCCTGGCAGTGAGAGACCACTTGGGGGCTGGAATGCAGGTGGGTGGTGTGGTAAAGCACAAGCTCGGTCGGAGGTCGTGGGGGGAAGTGTGGGTGGAGGGCTGCAGGGCACAGCCCGTCTGTGTGGGAGTCCCCCGTTTGGAGCTGCCATTGCACAGTGGAGACCTAGAGACCCCAAGGTGAAAGTGACTCACACCAGGTCACCCAACTGGCTGGGGGCCATTCAAAGCTGGAGGAGGAGGCCAGCAGGGAGATGTCACTGACCTGCAGACGTCCGGAGTAGAGTTGCAGCAGGAGGTGGTCAGCCTGGCCCGCTGCCAGGAGAAGCAAGGCTTCGGACTGGGACGTGGAGAACTGCAGCTGGAGGTCTATGTCGGTCAAAGCTGTGGCCACGGGCACCTCCAGGTGGTTCTCACCAAAGAAGGAGGCTGGGAGAGAGGGAGCTGGGGTCAAAGTTCAGACTCTTGCCTGGAGGAGGAGAGGTACTGCAGAGAACACAGGTGGGCTGGGCTGCAGGGAGGGGGTTTCATGCTGGTGCGGCCGCACAGTTCTCCTATGTGGCACTGCCTTGTCACCTGCCTGGTCCTGGCACCAGAAGGCACCGCCTCACCTGTGTCCAGCCCAGACTTGGCTCCACAGGAAGCCAGACCCAGCCATTCCAAGCAACTCAGGTCTCCTCCTCAAAGGTTCCTGGAGCCAGGGGCCTCTGCCAGCTCTGACTCTCCTCTCCTGGGCCCTAGAGGATTCTCCATTCTGGGTCTAGTCCCTCTTGGGCCTAAAGGGAAACCATCCCTCACTGTGTCACCTGGCCTGGTGGTCGCAGCCCCCAGAAATGGAGTTCCAGGAGAACCGTTCCTACCTCAAACTGATCCCTGCTCAAATTCTTTCTACGACATGCCCCATGCTTTGGCTCTTGGGCAACACTCTCCACGCCATGACTGACCTCTGTGGGTGGCCTGGGGCCACGGCTGGGGCCTGGTGGTGGTACCCACCAACTCCGCTCCTCTCTTGGACCGTGCTCCCAGCTGTCTTTGGGGGTGGGGGTGGCAGCTCATCAGCTTGAGTCCAGCAAGGAGCAAAGGCTCTGAGGCCAGATGGAGACCACGTGCATTGCTGGACCCCAAATGGGCCAGAACTTCCTACATCACCCCGTATTGCTTCCTGCTGAAGAGCTATTGATAGTCCCTGGTGAGTGGTCAGATCCGGCCCTATTGTTTCCACCACGGCTGGGGAACAACAGCTGACTTCTCCAAGCCTGGGTCTGTCTGAAGACAAGGCCTGGGAGGGGCCGAAGGTTTGGAGAGCGGGCCAGAGGGCCTCTCAGGTCCACATGGCCTAAGCAGGCCATATCTGGGGGTTCCCAAGGTCAGTGGTCACTGTGCAGGGCCCCTTTTGTCCCGCACCGGGATACCTCCTCTTTTTAAGCTGCCGCCTCCTCCAAACAGCTTCCCCAAATTAGCCTCCCTTGACCTCCAACCAGCTGCAACAATTTCTGGTTTATTCCTTTTGCAGAGATTAGGGCCAAATATAACTTTGACTCTGTCCCCAGATGTCCAGGGCTAGGGAAGGGAGGGGAGACGGGAATGGGTTAAAAAGGTGACTCATCTCTGTTGGGCTTCTCTTAAACCCCGTGTGAGTGAGTAAAGGCTGGTGGCCTTGATAGGGACGATCTGGCACCAGCCCACACACGTGCCCCTGGCCAGCCTGAGCCAGCTGACATGGGCCTGAGGATGTGGCATCGGCCACTGGAGGAGTCCGGACAGATGTTCAAGAACGATAATGCTCTTCCTCTTAGGCTGAGTCGAAACCCCTTGAGTTCACTCCTCTTGCCAGAACTTGCCGGCAATGCCAGAACCTCGTCCGAGGGGCTAAAGGTATCAGATGAGAACCACCAAACCCAGCAGACCCAGCAGAGCTTGGTGCCAGTGAGGGGCAGACCAGAGAACTGACAGGGGGCAGGCACCTGCAGGGGCGCCGTATCTGCAAGGGCGTTCCTTGATTCTTGAGACCAAAATGCAGCTCACTAAACTGAGGGCAGTCGAAAGGAAGGTCGGGGGCAAGTGGCCCCCGCAGGATGGATCCGTCACTCTGGCAGCCTGGAGCTCATAGCAGCTGGCAAGAGCTGACTGTTAAATTTTCAGGAGTTTTGCAAGCCAGGTGATGTTGCCCGGTGGGAACATTTATACAATGGAAAGAAGCAAACGCTACAAATCAGGGTTCTCGCTCCCAGAAAGCTAAACATTCACCTGTTTGCCATGCAAGGGGAAGGGGTCCGTCTCCCTCTCCTGAGTGGGCGTGAGCTCACACACCCATCCACATTCCCTCTTATTAAGGGTGGATGCGCGACACGGTCACGGTCAGGGCCTACACCAGGCAGGAAGTGAAGTAGATGGCTGGCTCTAACCACTGAACCACCTGCCTCCAGCCCCCTCCCAGAAGGGGAGTGCGGCAGCCTGTTTGGCCTGGTTTTTCAGGCCAGAGTGGGAGGGTGGCAGGAAGTAGAGGTACTTTCCAGAGAGCTGGGGTCTGAATGAGCCTATTGAGGGGCTGGGCCCTGCTGTTTCCTGTGGGGCTGGGCAGGGAAGCGCTCACACAAGCTGCCTTGTGCTGCTGGAAGTGCACAGGCCAGGCAGCCCCCTCGCCCCAACAGAGGCCTCTGAGGTCTTGCTGGCCAGGGCTTTGGAAACTCTGACGGTGTCGTTCCCCCCACCTCCTGGTCTCCTTCTGCTGCCCCTTATCGTCTCTGATGGGCCGCATTTCCAAGAACCCAGAAACCCTGTTCTGGGAGACAGTTGGAGGGGGGCTGTGAATGAAGAAGAGACAGTGCAGGATAGAGAAGTGAGTTAGGAGTCAATCCCAGAGGGCTTCCTTGGGGAGGTGAAGGTGGTGTAGAGGAGGAGAGAGGGAGAGGAATGGGTGGTTTCAATGGGCAGCAAGGCCAAGGGAGAGACTGGCAGCAGGGATATACAGGCTCTGGGAGAGTTGAAGACAGAGGAGTAGAGGGAAAAGTAGCAAGGGCCAGCCTATTCGGCCTGACTGCGGCCTCAGGGCAGTTGGGGGAGGAGAGAAGGTATCAGTGCTGCTTGGAGACTTGGCCTTGACTCTCCTGGGTCAAGAAGAGCCATGATTCATCAAACACCAGTGCAGGCTTGTATCAGCTGTGTGGGCTTCCCCCGGGGCCAGGAGAAGGGGCTCAGTCTACCTCAATGTCACCATTTTGTAAAATGGGCACTCCTTCCCAGTCCCTCCTCCTGTCGTGGGGATTAGTCCCGAAGTTCCCTTTCTGGTCTGGGAGTCTGCTCTCAGATATGGGTAGGCAGAGGGTTAATGGTGTGGGCTGCCTGGGTGGTGCCAAGACTTTAGCATGGGTCGGTGGGGGGGGGGAGGGTGCCCCAAGGGGAGGGTAAGTGGGAGGGGCAGAAAGAATGCCACATGTCTGGGTTTCTCTACCTGAAAGACGGTAGGTAGGTGGGTGTCCAGGACTACATAGAGGTCTATTTTCGTGTGTGTTCCAGTGTGTGGGTGGCTGGGGGTGTGTTTTGGGTTTGCATAAGGCTGTGTGTTTGTGCATGTGTGCGCGTGTGGGCTGGGAGCTGCCAGGACAGAGCAGTGATTGTGCCCAGGCCCGTCCTGCCCCTCGGCGCCGCCCGCCGTGACTTGGCTGGGCCTGGCTCCGTGAAAGGGGCCGTGTGCTCCTGGAGGGTTCCCGCCCCCCCGCCCGGCGCCCGTCCATCCCTCCCAGAGGTTTGCTGAAGGTGGAACATCCCACAGCTTCCCACCCTTCCTGCCCACGGACAGGGCGCTTCTGTCTGGGCCAAGGCAGAGTGGCTCCATTCCTCTTCCTGAGACGAGGGTTGGGGGCACAGAAAGAGCCTGTCTTTCCCCCCAAGCCCCTTCTCAGATGGGGAGGTGAAGCTTGGGCCAACGTCCCCCAGCAAGCCACCCTCTGCCAGGGCGCAGGTTGTGCCGGCATCTCCTGTCCCCCTGGGGGCACTCCTAACGTGTTTATGAATGGGGACCCGAGTCCTGCCTCTGGGGGCCCTAAGCATGAGGCTTACTTCCCTCATGATACTCTACTCTCATCTGTCAGCGGGCTCTTGGGACAAAGGGTCACCATGCGGGGAGTATCTCTGCCTATGAGGCTCCCACCGTGCTCTCCCAGGCTGGCCAGGGGCAGGGTCTCAAGCGGGGGCCCCTTTTCCAGGCACTGGGGGTGGGGGTTGCTGCAGACCTTGATCCTTTTGAGTCTTCAAAACCCCTGGGGCTAGCCAGACTGTCTCTCCCTTTTTCTCTCCCTAATCTCCTCCGTCTCTGTCTTGGCCACTTAGCCACCTTGCTGCCTGTCTCTGCCTCTCCCTGTCTTTCTTTGCCGTTGGCTCTTTTTCCCCCCTGTCTCGTGCCAGCTGTAACTGGGAGCACCACCCTTGCCCCAAGACAGTTTAGAGAGTGAGGCCTGGGGCCTCTTGCCTTCCCAGCCCTGGCCCCACCCCCCCCAATCCTTGAGTGATGGCTTCCACAATGTCAAAGTTCTCTGCAGCTTTAGCATGCAGTGGGGTGCTTGGCTTTCTCTTTTCTGACAGACAAACGGAGGCTCCAGAGGAGAAGCAGTTTGACAGAGAAGCAGAAAGCTGTCAGTTCTTGGCCCAGACACCTGTCTGAGCCCCGCCCATGCAGGCACCCCCCCCACCCCACCCCACTCCCCGGCAAGCAGTCCCTGTGTGCCCTGCTCCCAACACATTCCTGGTCGCCTGGGGGCAGCCAGGCGGCCCTACAGCCAGCATGCGTCATGGGCAGCCTCAGCAGCATTCCTGATGTCTGCTGCCGCCTGACTTTATAAGGGAGGAAGTTTGGGAGTCAGAGCTGCTGGGCAGGATGGCCAGTGGGGCATGCCCAGGGCCCGGGGGCAAAGGGGGGCAGTTGGAGAGCTAAACGTGTGTATGTTGGGGAGGTGTATCCAGTGGTACTGAGATGGAGCAGTAGGTGAGAGATAGTTGGGGAGAGAAGGGGGGGTCCATATTCATTCATTCATTCATTCATTCATTCATTCTTTCATTCATTCATTCTCAAATACAGCAATGCAGCCATGGAAAAGAAGAACCAATCTGGGGGAGACAGAAGGCATGAGAAAGATTTTAAAACCTTCTCCACAAAAACTGAACTCAGGGGTCCAGACAGGCTTAAAGAAGGAGATGAAGGAGGAGAAACCAAGAGAGACACAGAAGGCTGGATGTCGGAGCAAGCCTGAGGCCGTGGACAGGAGTGAGGAGAATGAGGCAGGGGCGCTGCCAGCCAGCTGGGGAGGGGGAGGGGTCCTGCTCTCCGGCGAAGCCAGACTTCTTCACCGTAGCTCCTTGGGGTTTGGCACCAGGTGTGCAGATCCTGTTCCAGATCCACATCCTAGGCAGACAGGGGTGAGGCTGGGAGAGTCCTTCTGAGAAGTCAGAGGGGGGCTGTGGGGGAGTGCCCTAGGAGGGCCAAGGCAGGGATGAAGGGCTCTCTGTCTCCCCTATGGGTGTAATGTGGGTGGCCCTGTGTGAGAGTAAGGATGGGCCAGGTGCCCTGCCCCAGCAGCTGGGCCCACCCTGAGGTCACCCAGGTCCCGCAGAACTCAGGCCAGATCCCCTCCCCTTGTGCCTCTAAGGGATGTGCTTTTTCTTTACCAGCTTTCTGTCCCCAAGCCAGGGCACTTCTGAGGAGGCTGGGAAGGATGGAAACCTATTTAGAACCAGAGCTACAGACCCCGGGGCCAGTGGCGCTGAAGATCCCTGCACTGCCCCCTTCCATTTCAGAGCTGGGAAAACAATGCCGTGTGCTGATACTCAGTCCCCCAGAGCATCCAAGACCTGTGCATGGTCACAGTGGGTGGCACATACCCACGAATGTGACTGAGTGCAGGTCAGTGCCACGTATCACAGTGTATGGAGGGGAGTGTGGGGCAGGTGAGGATGTGGTGCGGTGGGTCCCGTCTGGCTCTAGATATTGGACATGACCCTTCCTGAGCATGCCTGACCCTGTGCCTACTCGGTGTCAGCCCCCACCTCAGCACGTCCCAAGGCTCAGTCCTTTCAACTGAGCTATCACCAAGCTTATTACCTCTGAGAGGAACCAGGGGGAAGGTTACAGGGAAAGACTTCAGGTCAGATCAAAGGGACAACATAACCTGCTCATGGTGGTGACAATGGGATCACAAGAGCCAAGCCCAGATGCTTACTACCTGCCAGGGCTAGCTGCCTGGGGGATGCACACACACCTGCAGACTCATAGCACTCACTGCTCTGGCTCTCCTTCCTCCCTGCTTCCAGCCTGAGAGTCCATAACCCAAGGCCACCTCAGAGGCCTGCTGACCACCTGCTCCTCTCTTACCCCACAAGCCACGCCCATAGGAACAACAGTTTAGTTCAAAGTCACACGGAACTTAGACAAGTAGCTGTTCCTCTTGGCAGATAGTAGCTTCCCAGTAGAATGCGGGACGCCAGGCTCTATGTGCTCACGGCAAATGGCCTCCTCATCTCAACCCTATGGAAACCTCGGCCGGGGTCAATGTGGGCCTGTTCCTCTACATTCCAAGAACTCTTGAACCACAGGACTCACTGTCAGGGCACTTGACCTTCTGTTTGGTTGCAAGGTCAAGGAGGCCAGGGTAGGGCAACAGTTTCCTCAGCTATTGGCTGAATCCTGACCCTGGTCCCTGGCTTCAGTGGCTCGTCCTCTAACCAAGAGCTTAGAAGCCACCCAAGCCAAGGGGTGTGTATATATATATATATATATATATATATATATATATTTATATATATATTCCTATATATATATATGTATATATATAAACATTTCCAATTTAGGGACCTCTTCTAGAAGGTGAGTATTCCTGAACTGGTGGATTAGGCGATGCTAAACTTGGTCCATAGACACTGACAGGGGCGGGGCTGGTACCCTGGGCTCCCAGCCACATGTCCCAACCCTGGGGCCATGTGTGGCACAGAGGAAGCGGGAGGGAAAATGAGAGGTTTGCAGGAAGAAGCAGCTCAGAGTCCACCCATGCTGGAGGGCCGGGGTGGGGAGGAAGCAGGGCCTCAATGGCGTCTTTGTAGGAAGGCGGTCGCTCCCCTAGCCTGAGGCACAGGGGGTGGGGCTGCTGTGGTATGGAGCAATTCTGAGAGGCTTTTCCTTGCCTTATAATTTTCCTCCTTGTGCAGGGAGATGGCTGGATTTCCAGGCCCTCTTCCATATCTCCTTTCCTCAGCTTTCCTGGCCCTGGGGGGGAAGGGGGGGCCCTCCTCTTAGAGGGCCCAGGCTGAGGTAGGGGGTCTTGCGGGGAAGAAACAGAGCAAGGGACCTTCCTCACCTGGCATTGGGCCTGCTCAACAGCCCCTTCCCCCAACAAGGTTCCGTGAGGTAGCTCCCATTTTACCGGTGAGGAAACTGAGGCTCAAAGTGGGCACCACCTGTGCTAAGACGTCAGGAGGAGCAGTGGCAGAGCTGGATTTGAGCCCCTGTGCTCGAGGCTCTGGAGCTGGGTGTTGTGGTATCAGGGAGGGGCATGTGTACACAGAAGCAGTGGCGGGGGGGTTATTGTTGCGTGTGAATCGGAAGTGGGGCAGCGGGAGGAGGGTGTGAGACCTGGCCCCTTGCCTGGGGAAGACACACTTTTTCCCTTCCTGTTTTCAGGGTCTCCTGGGGTTGGGGAGAGCAAAGAAGGGAGGGGAGAGCATTTGCTTTCCATGGTTGGCTTGGCAGCCGGCCTCTCCTGGTGTGGCTGGACGCGGGTCCGGTTCTGGGGCTGGCTGGATCAGGGAGGGCTTTTCTCCAGGGCTGGCTAAGGATGGCATGTTCCAAAAGCCAGTGATAAGTGTCGGCCATGCCCACTGGGGGTCTTAGAGGTCAGGGAAGAGGGTGGAGAGGCAAGGGCGTGCGCAAGAAGCCTGGCCCACGGGGGCTGTGGGGCCACCCCCTCTCTTGGGCTGAATCCAGAGTCAGAAAGCATGTGGAAGCCTGTTGCTCATCTCTGAGCTCCCTTTCAGCTCTGGGATGAGAAACCGTTAGGGGTAGGGCCCTTGGGGAGGTGCCTTGGGGCTTCCCCGAGCCTGGCAGACTGGGCTTGGAGACAGTGAGTGTGTGAGCTGGGAAGGGGGGTTAGCGGAAGCAATGACTGTTGGTCTGGACACAGGCCTGGACCAATTTGGCCCAGCTTGTGCTCAAGAGTCTGTGTGTCCTGGAGAAGCCACCGCTCCCTCTGCCTCAGTTGCCCTATCCGAAGGGGATAATCCCACAGGTGGAAGTCCCATGTCCAGGAGACCAGAGGAAGCAGGGGCTTGGGATGGGGACTACCTCCCCACCCCTCCCCCCCCCCCCCCCCCTGCATTCCCCCAACACCTCCTAGCCACATGCAGCCATGCTCTCTTTGGCTTCAGTCTTCCCATCTGTGCAGCCTGGATGGGGAGCCTGACACAAACCTGGCTTGCCCAGCCCAGCTCAGCCGTTAGTGGCCGATAGAGAGGTGTGGTCACTACAGCAGGTATAGTGCAGCCACTTCTGGCCTAAGAGGCCACAAGCCCAACTCTCCGGGGCTCTGGACCCACCTGCCAATGCCCCAGAGACATCTGTACCAGACACACCCGAGCCCACCCAGCTCCAGCCAGACTCAGTGTCATCTGTTCCCAAACCTGCCTGCCTTCCAGAGAAGGCCTCACCACCCACCCACTGCTGGGTGGAAATCTGAAAGTCGTTTTGGACATTCTCCCTCCTCCTTCCCCATGTTCCAACCATCTTGCCCCCAAATTCTCTTTCAAATTCATCTCCCCCTCTTGCTCTTCTGTGCCATCCCACAAGGCAGATGGTCACCATCCCTTGTCTGGCTCAATGAAGTTCCTGCCTTGTTTTGCTAGTAGCAGCCACAGTTAACCCAAACTGAAAGTCACTCTGTCATCTTCCCTTGTCTGGAAGCCTTCGATGGCTCCTCATTGCCCCACGATCAAGCCCCCACCCTAGTATGGCACTGAAGGTGCTGGGTGACCCTGCCCCAGCCCTGCCAGGTTTTCCTGGTCACCTCCCTTGAACACCCCACATGCCAGCCTCACTAGACCTTGAGCTGTTTTCCATCCACGACTGACAGGTCCCCGCTCCCAGCCTTTGCTCAGGCTGGGCCTCCTGCCTGGCCAGCTCTTCTTCCCTCTCTGCCTGTGGAATGCCCTCCTGCTCCTTTGGACAGGACAGGAAGTCTTCCCCCACTCTTCCCCACAGCCCAAAGTTCCTTCTCTGCAAAGACGCTCAGCTGTGGCTTGGGGAGTTGTGCCACTGTGGCCTCTCTGCTAACACCCTGTGTCTCCGGAACAAGACTGGCTCTGCTTGGTGAAGGGAGATGGGAAGCAGGGGGAGGGGTCCAACGTGGGGAGAGGGGCAGCTGCGTTCTCTCTGGTTGAGCCAGCCGCAGGGGCTCCGTCTGCAAGCTGGCCCCAGCTCTCTCCCCCACTGTGTCTCACCTCCCGGCTTCTCTTCAGTCCTCCTCTCCCTCCAGGACTCCAGTGCCCAGGCAGGGGGCTGGACACAATGGCTGGGGCGAGGTCGGGGACTGCCCCAGCCAGGGAGTGCTTTTCTGGGCCTGTGGTGAAAGAGTCTGGTGCTTGTTTTTAAAGAAAATAGCATCAGAGCCCCTATTTATAGCTGGAGGCCATAGCCACAGACAGGAGATGGCTGGGGCTGAGGCTGTGCAGGCTCCCGCTCAGGCAGGGGCTGGGGGTGGGGCCATTCCCAGGCCCCCTGCCCCCCTTTCTCAGCCTCTGAGGAAGTGCCCGTGGGATCCTGACATCCCCTATGACAGGATGACAGGATGACAGGATGACAGGATGTAGCCTGTGCTTTGGGGTGGGGGAAGGAGGGGACTTGGGTGAGGGGATGGAAAATTTCTCTCAGGATTGGTCCCTGGGGCCCAGAGCCCCTTGTGGGAATGCGTGGAGGTGAGGGTGTGTTGTGTCTGCTGGGAAGACAAGGAAGGACCTGTTGGGGGTTGCCGGATGCAGAGGCAGTGCTCTGGGTTGCCACGGGGATGGGGATGGGTGAAGGAAAGGGAACAGAGCAGGGTCAGAGACCGAGAGACAGACACGGGGAAGAGGCAGAGGGATGGGGGAAGAGAGGCCTGTAGCTTGGCTGACACCATGTGGAGAAGGGGATAGAGAAGCCAGGAGAGACTTCAAGTGGAAGCCTCTGTGCCACAGAAAGTCTTCATGGTGCTCTGGGCAGTGTGGTCAAGGTCTGAGCTGGATCCAGTAAGGAACGGCCCGAACTAAGCATCTCTGTGCCCATCACCCCAGGAGGCCAAGCCTTGCCCACTCCCACCGCTGCAGGGCCCAGGGCTTGGAGACCCTCAGTCTCAGGGTGGGAAGGCCAGACCTGTTGGAGGCTAAGAAATGCTGTGGGGGCATGGTGGACCCCGATGGGCTTTGTCACCAAGATTCCCTGAAAGACGGTCCTGGGCTGATGAGGCAAGGTAGTGCCAGGGCCATTGGGGACAGGTCTGAGCCCTGGCTTGCTAGGGGACGGATTCCCCCAGGCCTGGAGGTGTTACTGGCAGAGGCTGTGGCCTGGGCTCACACCTGCCGCCAGCCTCTATTCGGACCCCTCCCTTGGTTGTGCCGTTGGAGGCTGTGGCGTGGCTGTAGCCTGAGGCATGTGTCATGGAGCCACGGCCACAACCAGTGACTCAGACAGTTAAAAAAAGGAGTAGCTTGGAGTGGTGACTCAACTGGCTCTGGAGGGGCTGGGTGGGTCTGGCTGGTACAAAATGGGGTGGTCTGGGTTTATTTTTGGTAGGGTGGGGCTGGGGCAAGGGGGTGGAAGATGGGAACCGGGGGTGGAGGAGGGCCGCTACCCTCATCCCGGGAGAGCCCCTGCGCTTCATGTCAACTTGGAAAAATGGTTTCTAGGTGCCGGGGAGCTCAGGCAGGCTGGGCCGCCTCTCCGCCCCCCCTTCCAGGCCCAGCCCACTTTGCTGTATGGCCCCAGACAAGCAGCTGGCTGTCTCTGGACAGAAGCAGAGCCCCCTGTCCTATTCTCAAGAGGCTTGAGCTCAGAATTTTACAGCTGACCTTGGGGACTGAATATTCTACCCAGAGGCCCAGAGAGGGAGAGTCTGCCCAAAGCCACACAGCAGGGCTAGGTATCCCAAGGACTGTGGTTGCACAGCTGGCTCCGGTCCCTACAACATCTCTCCTGCCTCAAGGCTGTCAACAGTTGGAGGGACAGGCCCCCATCTGAGTACCTGACTCTGGTGGAGCTCAGCTGGGCTTCAGATGGATGGCCGGAAGCACACGGGCGCCAGATGCTGAAAGATGGAGCCTCAGCCGGGGGCGGGTGCCTGGATTCTATTAGAACATCCGGGGAGCTGGCCGAGCTGTGCCCAGTGGTCTTTTGAGAAGAGGCTATGAGGGTGAAGGCAGAGGATGCCCACACACCCGGATCTTCACCTGAGTGCCCAGCCCCTGCCCAGCCTCTTATCTAGAGTGTACCTACAGCTGGCACTCTCTGCAGCCAGTTTCCGAGACTCACTTCCTCTCGCCTCCGCCAGCTCTGGTCTCACACATACATGGACTTGGGCATCACCAACACCCCCAATGGGTCCAAGCAGCTCAAGGCAGAGAGGATCCCTCACTCCCTCAGTCTGGATTCTGTTCCTCATGATGCAGTGACTGTGCTTAAGGAGCAGTGCGACAGCCCCATGGGAGCTGTGGAAGCCATTTCACGTCACCAGGCCCTGCCTTCCACCCTGACCTCCAGAGGGGCCCCAGGCGTGGGCAGGGAGCAGGGAAAAGATGGGTGTCTAGGCTCCCCATCCTACAAAAGTTCCCGGTGCCTGCTCATTCATTCCCACCCATCTGCTCTCAGAGTCTGAGTCTCATTTGCTCATTCTTTCAACACATACTGATTGTGTTGCACCCAGGGCCAATGATCCATCTGAGGGGCTGTTAGGCTTTGGGATGGGGCTGGGAAGGGCTGTCCTGCTGCTCCTCGCGGTGGGAGAGGTGTTTGGGCCTCTGTCCAGGGAGTTGGCCGGATGCAGGACCCCCTCCCCCTTTCTGAAGGGTTCTGGGCAGACAGCAGCTGGCTGAGAGCTCCCTTGAGAACCCACCTCCCCTTTTCCATGTCACTGAGTCCCACACAGACTTGCTCACAGGGCTGCCTCATCCAATCCCCTACTCTGGAACCTTTCTCAAAGAATCCCCTTATTGCTAGGCTACCCATACTGCAGAAGAAAATGGTAATAACAGAAAATGCAACCTCAGGAGCGGGTACCTGCTAAGCATTTACTCTGGCAAAGGGCTTGAGTCCTCAACACACGTAGGCGGTAGGAATCATTTATCCCCATTTTACAGAGAAGACTGAAGCTCAGAAAGGTCAAATCACTTCCTGAGGTCTTGCATCAAGTGGTAGGGCTGGAATTTGATCCTCGGCTCTCTAATACCGTGTTCCTTACCACTGTGTGCCTGTTCTCCTGCCTCCCCCAGCCCTGTAGAGGTTCCTGGAGCTGAGGACTCCGAGGAGGGAGAGGTGGAGTGAGTCAGGACTGAAGGGCGGGAGAAGGCACACTCTTAGCTGCTCCAAGGCACCCAAAAAGGGTGATTTGTTCCTTCCCTGACCATGGTGGGAAGTGTGTGTGTGTGTGTGTGTGTGTGTGTGTGTGTGTGTGTGTCTGGGCCTGAGGCCGGCCTGGCCAGCCTCCAACTGCAGGAGAGCTGGGCTGGCCCCAGCTGCTGTGCACAGGGAAGGGGCAGGGAGGGGTTGGAGTCGTGGGAATCAGCATCCTGGGCCCACTGATATTTATAGCTGGCCCCTCCTGAAATGTGGGTGGGGGAGGGTTGCTCTTAGGTGGGAAAGGAAGTTGGTCTCCTCTCTCCAGCCCCCACCATCTCCCCAGAGAGCAGGCTGGCCCAGGCCAGAGGCCCTGCTTCGGCCCTGGAGTTGGGGGGTATGAATCCTGAGCTGGAGGTTTCCCCCAGGATCGCTGGCTGCAGGGTTGGATACTCTCCTTGCTAGGCCTTGAGCCTGGCTGCTGAGCAACACTGTATGGTGTGTGTGTGTGTGTGTGTGTGTGTGTGTGTGTGCACGCATGCATGTACATGTACCTATTGGGCATCGTACTGATGGAAGTCATGGACTAGGAGGCAGAAAGGCCTGTAACCCCATAGTGAAGGAGGGCAGGGCCCCAGGAAGGAGAAGACCAGGCTGTGGCCCTCAGCAATCAATGGTTGGAAAAGGTCCACAGAGGTGGAGGTGCTGGAGCTAGACCTTGAAGGATGAGGAGAAACAGAGAAGACCAGTTCCAGGGAACAGCTTGAACAAAGGTGGAGGAGTGCCAGGGATTATGGATTATTACCTGATGGCCGAGTTCATCAGCCACTCTTTGGGACACAGGATGACATTGAATGCCGAGGCTGATATATCGGAGGGGGAGGGAGGGCCCAGCAGGTGTCTTTGGGCCTCTACAGGATGCTCAGGAATGTCCCGTTTGTTTCTAGGAACAGCAGGGATGGGATGTTGGGGCAGCAGAGGCCAGTCCCCATCCGTGGCTGGGAGAAAGCTGGGATTGTGTTCTGCTCCCTGCCTTCAGGCCCCCAGACCTGTTCCATCTGGGAAAGGACATCTTCCAGGGGCCCTTGGTATCCGTTTTGATATGGATTCTTTGAAAGCCAAGAAGTTCTTCCTTGTATCTGACCTGAGTCTCCCCTGCTCTCAGTATGTTTCAACTCAAAGCAATTCCTTGGTTTTCAAGTCTTTTTTTCCATTTTTTTAAAAAGCCACAGAACACTTTGCCAAAACCACATCCTACACAAAACCCAAATCTGTAAACATGCTCATGGAGCTGCTATGCGTGAATTGGGGTGGGGCCGACTTCCCACATTCCCGGGCTTAGCCACCTCTGAATGTAAAGCCCGGAACACCTTGGGCATAGTCTGAAAACCCCTGGTTGACTCAGTGATCAATATGCCCTTCTGTGGGCTCAGTCCTGTGTGGAGCAAGGCAGTGGATACCCCTGGTCTGCCTGCAGGAAGCTGCTGGTCCTGTGGCAAGGCCACCACCCAAACCAGGATACAAGGACACAGGGCAGGGAGGCTAGCCCCCACCCTGCTAAGACTTGGTATGTGATTCTGAGAAAGTAGCCTCCCCTCCCTGGGCCCCAGTTTCCTTACGAACCATGGGGGGGACTCATCTGGGGTGGGGAACCCCTGTAGTAAGGTCTGGGGGCGGGGCAGCTCACTGACCCACCATGACTATTAAGCCATGAGGGAGACACACACTGAAATGGATTAGCACGAGCCGTGGCCGGAGGCCTGGCTCAAGCACATCGGAGCCACCAGAGCTGGCTCCACCACAGGCTGGGAATGGCTGGGTCTGGGCAGCAGCTCGGCGGGAGGAAGGAATGGTCAACAGGACAGGCACTGTTCAGAGCTTGGGGAGCCATGCCACCAGGCCACCTTGACGGCAGCCCTCAGTGCTGCTGCCCTACATCTGAGGCGATCATGGCTTCATTTGCCACCGCAACCCTCAAGGGGGGTAGGGGACTTTCCTGAAGAGGATCTGCTTATGCTGTGACAAAGCAGTGAGGGTCCGGAGAGGTGGGGTATAGGGACACAGGAGCTGTTTCTCCCTTGAAGACCTGTCTCTCTTCCCTACTGGGGCAGGGGGGGGGGTGCCTGGGCCCACTGCTGGGTGACTACCTTCCTGGCCTGATCTGGGCTGTTGTTGAGTGGTAACACTGTGGCCTGTGTGCCCAGAGAGTTGCCTAAGGCTGGGCCCGGCATTTCTGTGAGCCTCAGTTTCCTCATCTATAAAATGGGAAATGTTTCATAAAAATAAAATGTTTCTTGACTTGCAGTGCTGCTGTGAGGCTGCGGCCCAACATGGTTAGTGTCCCCCATGGGATATCTCTGGAGGTAGGGGCCCAATTGTAAGATGGCTCCACCCTCTCCCTTGTTGGGAATGATGCGCCCTTCTGAGAAGCCGAGAGAGCTAGGAGCCCCTACCCTGGGGAGAATCCAAGCACAAAGTTGTTCACACAAACCCGGTTCATTCCAAAATCACTCACGTACGTTGAGTAATAATGATAATGTAGTACTGTTGAAACTGGACATATGCTGGGGCAGGGAGTACAGTGGAGGCAAGAGGGGAGTGGGGTGGGGTCAGGAGTTGGGGAGAGGCTGTGAAGGAGCAGAGGGACCAGCAGGGGAGCAGGCTCGAGTCCTGGAGGAAGGCCCTTTGTTCATTCGTTCCCGGCACTGAGTAGGAGCCACAGCACAGCACAGCACCCCCTGCCCCCCTCCTGTCCTCGCCTCCTCATCCCGGGCACCGCCCAGCCCAGGTCTGTGAGTGAGCTGGCTGTGGACGTAGTTGTGCATACTCACGTGCACACCCACATCTGTGTGCGCCAGTGAGTGTGTACGTCAGGGCTATTTCCAACTCCCCCTCCCCTGCCTGCCCCCTCCTGGGCAGCTCGCCCAGTTCCCAGAAGCAGCCTATACGCTTCCTTTGAAAGCTCCACGCACAGCCTGCTCCCCTCCTGCAGTCACTGCCAGCCGCCTGGCCCACCTGGCAGCCCCCTCCACGGCCCCCGGGGCAGGCAGCACTGAAAGACCCTTCTTGTCCTGCCCTGGAGGGCAGGCGAACGTTGGGTGAGGGGTGGCTCAGTTATACTTGGTTCTTGAACAGCTTTTCCAGAGTCTGGGTGGCCCGGGCCAAGGGCCTGGCCTCTGCCCTGCCCCAGAGGCCCCAGGGGCAGTAAGCTCACCTGCGCATACACACACACACACACACACACACACACACACACACACACGCTCGTGTGCCTCAGAGGCTGCCTCCAGTACCATTGGTACCCCAGAAGATCCCTAGAGGCAGAAGAATCTACCCTGATTCAATTCCTTGCACTTGATGCCTCCATGGCCCTGTTCTCTAAGCTGCCCCCATCAGTTCAGAGTCCTCACGCGGGGAATGCAGAACCCTCCTTACCAGGAACTCCTGCCCCACCCAGTCCGACTTCAACCTTCTTTCACCTTCTGTCTTTCAAAGTCAGCTGTGCCAGCCAGGTAAGAGGTATGGGGGCCACTGGCCCCGCGGGCTCTGTGTTCACTCTGACCTCTCAATTTTACTCATGCTGTTCCCCTGACTGGAACGCCATCTCCACATCAGCTCAAACCCAATCTCCTGCACTGCTTGTCCCTCTGCTGAAGGCCTCCCATAGGGCTCAGAAGGAGCTGGACACCACACTTATCATCCACACCGTGTCAGTATGGCTCTAGCCTAAGGTCCCACGCAGGTGGGGAGCTCCCTCAGAGCAGGGATGGGGGCTCTTCCTGGGCTGCCAGGATCCTGTGTGGGACCTAGAACACTTTGCTCCCTTTCAGGGGTCTGAGTTTCCCAGTCTGTACCATTGGAAGTTTGGCCCAGATGGTCTCCAATGGGGCTTGATTCCCAGGCCTCATGGCCTAGGTGCTCTGGAATGTTGATGAATGTAGGGAAAACATCCCAGTGCACCTCACTCTGATACCTGAGACCTTGAGGGCCTTTGGGCTTGGGGTTTCCAGTAAGGATGGGAGTGATGCCTTCCTCAGGTAGGGGGGCTGATCCTACCAGGAGAGGGAAGTAAGGCAGGCATGGTGACAGAGATGGGTTGTTGAAGGGGAATCTGCCTGGGAGTGGGGGAGAAGATACCAGCCCTCCTGCCCCCTCCCCACTTCCAAATTCTTCCTAAGGGTAGGGATTGGCTTAACATTATAAAACCCCACTGGTGCCATGCCACTTTCTGCTCTAAAATCTTCATCGGTTCCCCATTGCCAACAGAGCATAGGCTGTGGGCCGTATTCTGCCATTTAAGGATTCTGTGCCCCAGTCCAATGGCTCTTCCTGGCTTGTGCTCAAAATATGCCTTCTAACTAGGCTGCTGGTCTTCCTATCTCAACATGATCTGCTCATATCCACCTCAGTGCCTTAGCTCAGGCGGAGCTCCTGCCTAGAATACTGACCCCCTTCCCATCCTCCGAGCCTTGGCTCAAGGATCACCCTCGGCCCTGCCCCAGCTTGCCTGTCAATTTCTCTTCCCCATACTCTTCATCTGGATCTTTGCAGACATGATAGGATCTGCTGTTTGAGTTTTAATTTGCTTTTCTGTCTCCTAAAAGAGTTCAAGTTTAGCCTATCCATTTCTGTGTACTCCTCATTGCCCAGCACCATGCTTGTATGTTTTTGTTGCTGAGAAGGTATTTGAGAATGGCTCTCGGTTGAAGCCCAAGGAGATGGGGGTGCTGGAATCTTGTGGCTGGAGTCTGCAGGTTGGATAAGCACCCTTCTCCAGTCACCTCAGATGGCCCCTTCCCACCTCTCCAGAGGCCCAGCCCATCACCCAGACCCCTAGACTTTGAAGGAGGGGGTCCCTGGGAACAGAAGCAAGGAGCCTGGGGATCTAGCTCTGACTCACCCCAGTGGGGGGTCCTCCCCTGACTCATTTCCCCTCTGGGTACCTCGTGATGCTGTCCATTAGAGCTGGCTTCCCTATGTGATGGGGAGCAGGGTGTGGCCTGGGCCCCTGGAAGGGAGATTCAGGCCCTTCTGTTGCTTTTGGGAATGGTCCTGAAAGATGTAGGCTGAAGCACTACATACATGAGTATGATTCATACATGGGTAGTAATGACTGATAGGCCCCGAGGCCACAGTTCTTAAGGCCTTACCTCAAGGAGAATGCTGTGATCGCGGACTTCTGGCATTTAACAGAAACGACATGCACCCTAGTGCCTCTCAGAAGGTGAACTGCCACTCAGTCTCTGCTAGGGTCAAGCACCAATGGTGGGGACAGGGAAATGTGGTGGGGGTTGCCCAGGGCTGTCTGAGGGACGAGCTCCTGCCGGGGTGCAGGATATCTGAGGGGCCCTAGGAGGCTGAGCCTGTCACTAACCAGGCCTTCTGAGTTAGGAGAGTGGGGAGAGGAGACAGGAGCTAGAGAGGAGAGCAGGAGGAAGGTGGTGAAGAGGCCGTACAGTCAAATGCACCTGGGGCCGAGCAGGGTCCCAGAGTGGTTGGAGGAGACCAGAGGAAGCGGCAGGCGGGAGAGACTGAGGTACATGTGGGACCCCATGGAGGGTGGGGCAGGGTGGCTCCCTGCCCATTTCTCACCATTCCTGGCCTGGACTGCTGAGGCTGGGGTACTGGCTTCTTGCTGTCGCTGAGTGTCCTGGTGCCGTCACCAAAAGCCTGCTGGGCTCAGGGAGCCCAGACAGCATTGGGCAGCCCCACTGGGTATAGCGGACTATCCTGCACGGAGGCCACACCCTAGGCCGACCGACTGGGGCCAGCCTCAGACAGCCAGAGCCCACAGAAGCCTCAAGATGGAGAGCTATCACAGGGGGATCTTGCTTCTACCCCGGACTGGAACTCCCAGAGAGCCCAGCCGGGAATGGCAGGAGCTTGTCTCCCAGTGGGGGCTACTTCTGGGCCCTCTTGTCCCATTTTTCTACCTCAGGAGCCCCCCACAGCTCTGGCAGTCTGGGTTGGGGGTCTCAGGCCCCTTACTCACCTGCGGATGAAGGTCTGGCCAACATGACCAGGGTCAAAGCCAGGGCCAGGGCCAGGGCAGGGGCTGGAGGCGGAGGCTGCTGGCCGGAGCTCATCGCGGCCCGGCTGTGCAGCAGGATTTGCGAGGAGGAGCCGAGCAGAGTGGCAGTAGGGAGCCCGGACACCGAAGGCGCCAAGGCTCGGGCTGAGACAAGGCTGCTCTACGCCGCGGGCTGGGGCTCTGGAGCTGCCCGCGCCGCCACCGCCTTACTTAACTCCGGGGGCGGGGCAGGCGCCGACCCGCGCTCCGGTTTCAGGCTGGGGCTCCCCCGTTGGCCCCCCTCACCCCCAACTTTCTTAAAGGGCCCGTGCTGGGCTGCCTCCTCCCCGGGCAGGGGTGAGAGGACCCTTACAGCTCCGTTAGACCCAGGCTCCACCCTGGAGTTTTGGAACAAAGTCACAGAGGAGCCTTGATCCAAGCCCTCCCTGAGCTCTGACCCAAGGGCTCCAGGAGACCCCCTCTGGGAGGAGACCCGAGCTGGGCAAGCCCCCTCACCTACCTCACTTGTCTCTCTCCTGCCCTGCAGGGATTGGTGTGTGTGTGTGTGTGTGTGTGTGTGTCTGCTCCAGGCCTAGGAGGACAGCTGTCTACCACTACAGAGACTGCTTTGGGGCTGCTTTCTCTGAGGCCTCCTCGGGTCTTCATTTGGACAGAGAGGCACTGGTCTGAGGTTCTGCACTGCTCTGTGTCCTCTGGCATTGTGACCTTGACCGTCTCTGCCCTGCAGAGCCTCCACTTCCCAGCCTGTAAAGGAGAGATGTTCTAGACTCTCCCACAAGGCAGGAGGGATTCTCAATCCCACAGTATCATTTGCTTCAAAATAACCCTGTGAGGTGAGTGAGAACCACTCCCCCCACCCCTCATTTTATGGAAGAGAAAACTGTGGCTCAGAGCCGGAAGTGGTTCTTACAAGGCCCGAGGGGGAGTGTAGGTCCCTGGCCCTTTGGGACTAGAACCCCGGGCATCCTAACACCTGAATGCAGGTGTCTCAACTTCTGGGGCTGCCTCCTGGAAATCTGGCCCCGGATTTAGCTCCCACCTAAAAGCTTTTGAGCCCTGCTCCTCTTGGCTCCCCCGCCAGGCAACAACATCAGTCTTGTCCCAAACCACAGGAGAGAGGGCATTCCTGAGACAGAACGTCCAACCCCGGAGACTCTGCCCGCTCTCTGCCTGTCCCCAGCATCTGCATCGCCTGGCCTCAGCTCCTCTGTCCAGCAGTTGGGTGGAAGAGTGCCCCAGAGTGCTGTCCCCTCCCTTCTCTCAACAGAATCCTTCTTTCACACCTGCCTGCTCTAGCCCGCTCCCACCCCCACCCCACCAGCACTCTCTTCCCAGCTCCTCCCCACCTTTAAACATTTCTTATTAAAAAAATTATAAATTATATATTATAATGTATATTATATGTATAAATATTATATATTATATTAGTTTCAGATGTACACCATAGTGGTATATATATATTACAAAAGGCTCACCACAATGAGTATAGTTACCATCTGTCATCAAAGTTATAACAATATTATCGACTATTCCCTGTGCTGTTCTTTTCATCCCCATGATGTATTTATTTTATAACTGGAAGTTTATACCTCTTAATCCCCTTCCTATTTTGCACCCCCCCCCCCCAGTTTGTTCTCTGTATTTATGACTGTGCTTCTGTTATTGTTTGTTTGTTCATTTGTTTTTTATTTTTATTTTTATTTTATGTATTTATTTTGAGAGAGAGAGTGTGCATTTGAGCTGGGGAGGGGCAGAGAGAGAGAGAGAGAGAGAGAGAGGGAATCTTAAGCAGTCTCCACGCTCAGTGTGGAGCCCGCCTACAGGCTCGATCTCACAACCATGAGATCATGACTCGAGCTGAAATCAAGAGTTGGACACTTAACCGACTGAACCACCCAGGCGCTCCCATTTTGTTTTTTAGATTCCACATATAAGTGAAACCATACGGTACTTGACTTTGTATGACTTATTTCATTTAGCATCATACCCTCTAACTCCATTCATGTCGTTGCAAAGGGCAAGGTTTTGCTCTTTTCATTTTATGGCCGAGTAACGTGCTTTGTACATACACAACATCTTCTTTATCCATCCATCTGCCGATGGACACTGGGGCTGCTTCCATATCTTGGCTGTTGTAAATAATGCTGCTGTGACCAGAGGGGTGCATGTAACCTTTGGAATTGGTGTTTCTGATTTCTTCTTCCTGGAAGTGGAAATATTGGATCCAGAGGTTCTGCGGTTCTGAACTGCTGAATACCTAGAAGGGGAAATATTGGATCGTATGGTACTTCTAATTTTAGTTTTTTGAGGAAACTCCACACCATTTTTCAGAGTGTCCAAGCCCTCTCTTTCACTAGTGACTGTCCTCCCAAGTATAATGACACTTCATAGTTTGCAACAAAATTGAGCCCCATTTTACAGATGAAGAAACTGAGGTTGAGAGACATTAAGGGGCTTGAGCAAGTCTACACAGCTGCGAAGATGTGGAACCAGGTCTTTGACCCCAAGCCCAGTGCTCTTAACCACCACAGCGTAGTGTGATGGTGTGGTGTCTGTGTGGTGTTTGTAAATGCTGATGTTGGACCTAGGCCCTGAGTTTGAATCCCAGCTCTCCTACTTAGCTGTCCAACTTTGAACAAGTTGCTTCACCTCTCCTGTGACTCGGTTTTTTCTTTTGTAGAATTGGGTCAGGGAGGATTCCGTGCACTGGTGTACCTCATGTGCCTAGCCCGGGGCCTGGCATGCAGCAGACGTTCCATAGACACTTGTCCTTTCTCTTCCTTCTCTGTAGTCCTCACGTCCTTCTGCCCCTCACAGTTTGTACACAGCTTCATACCTGTTGCCTCCCTTGATGAAAAGTCAGCCCCTTGAGGGCTGAACTTTCCCCACCAGAGGCGACTGCATACAGTGGGTGCTCAATAAATGTGCACTGGGGTTGGCTAAGAAGCCAGTGCTGCTGTTTTGTGGGGATTTTGGCAAACAGAAGGACTCCCATCTGGTTCACCCTAGGAGGCCTGGGGCGGGGCTGTGCTCAGCTGGTCTCAGTGGCAGTAAAGCCATTGATTCACAACTTGTCCCTGTTTTTCCTTCTCCCCAAGTCAGCAAGGCACCTGGTCCTTGTGAGGGGTTAATTAACTGGCCAAGTGCGGGCCTAGGGTTGGGGGTGCTGCCGGGAAAACTGTGCTCGGAGGAAAAGAGTTTTCTTTTCAGGAATGAAAGAAGAGGGGAAGAGAAGGCCTCTGCTTCTTTATGAATCAAAAAACTTGGGTGGAGATTTCTACCCACCCCATCTGCCCTCCCCTTCCCTCCCCCTCCCTCTCCTCCCTTCCTTCCCCTTCCCATCTTCTCTCATCTCCCCGAATCCCACCCACGCAGACTTACCCACCACTACCGGGAGTATGTCTGTGGAGCCTCCAGACAAGTTCCCGCCCACAGCTGAGGTTCAAGTCAGGATTAGGTCGCAGCCTCCCCCTGCCTCGTTGCTAGCTAGGGAGAGAAACACAGGCCTGGAAAAATCATGGCAACGAGCACAGCAGGACGAACCCGCACTTGCTTGTCTGCTGGGGCTTCCCAGTTTACAAAACATTCACCTGATCTCTTGACAACCCTGGGAAGTATGCGTGTTGGGGGATAGCGTTCCCTTTGCGCTGATGAGAAAACTGAGGCTCTAGTGGAGATACAGGATGCTGGGGCTCCTGCACACAAAGCTTGGCCTTTGTTTAGCCTGTAGCCCGGGGCTGGAACCCTGGAGAGGTGCTGAGCGACATCATGCCAGCAGACTGGCGGAAAGTTGAGGCCCCATGTTGCTTTGGAACTGATCTCTGACCACCTCCTGCTGTCTCAAGAGCAAAGGCTGTTGGACCCGGCAGTGCCTGCTTCTCATTTGTCCCCTCCCTGGCCTCCTCAGCAGGCCTCCCTGGGACCCTGAAGGCCAGGTCCTGAGCAGAACTGACCAGGACCCACCTATGTCACGAAGTTCTCTGGCGTGGGCTGGCCAGGTGCCCTCGGTGACCGTCTCTGAGTGCCCCTGCCTTCCCGGCCATATCTCAACTTCCTCCAGGAAGCCCTCCCAGTCCTTTCTGCCTTTCCACAAACTCCCTGGAGTAGTGATCTCTTCTCCTGGTGCCTCCCAGGGCATCCCTAGCCTGGTCAGGAGGTGTTACTCAATGCCTCCCTTTCCCCTAGACTGACTTCTTCTAAGCAAAGTACTGCACAACACTTGGGGCAGGGGAGAGGAAAACCCAGAACATTCTCGAAGAATGAAAAAGGATGCCCACACCTTAGGTGAAGGAGGATTCAAGTGTCCTGAAGCTTCAGAGACCTGTGGCATGTGCTGCCTCAGTTTCTCCGAGTGATCTGCCTCTGGGAGAACAAGACAACAGAAAGCCCAGCATCACCTACTTCCCTACCAGCAGAGTTCAGCTAAGACGCTGGACACGTACTCCTGGTCACTCTCACCCTCAATGATTCTTGGACTCAGTGCCGGCTCTGGCAGCAGCTATGGCTTGGTCCTGTCCCTGGCCAACGCCTGGCAGTCTGAGCGCCTCTGTGTTTTGCACTCTGACCACATGGGCTCCACCCAGAGAACCTGTGGCCGAAGCCAGCGTGCTGGTAAATGGTGGGTACTTATGCCCCAGATGGAGTGGCGTGTGCACTGGGGTGTACTCCAGCTGCCCAGGTCCTGCCCTCAGGGAATTGGCCTTCTGCCATGAAGGACACAGAACCCAGGCCACTACTGCGCAAGGGGACACAAGCTTTTGGCCCCAGTTCCATGGCCCTGCAGTCTCATGGCCAGGGGCTCCCAGGCCTGGGCTTCTGACCCGGGCCTCTGCTGGGAGTGGTCTTGCTTCTGTTCCTGGCTGGAGGCATCCATGGGGCTCCTGTAAGTGCAGGCAGCCTGGCTCAGGAGGGGCGGGGGCAGCTATTCCCAACAATTACACAATTCAGGAGCTCAGAAGTTGTGTTTGCTGTCTTCAGGAGCCAGCTGCGAATGGGAAGCTAGTGGCAAGGCTTTGCTCTGATCGGGGGCAGGCTTTGAGCCACACCCATACCCTGCAGGGGAGACGGGGGTGAGGGGTGGTGCAGGATCCCCTCAGAGCCTCTGGTCCAAGGGGCAGGACTCATTTTCCACACCGTGTCCACAAAAGCTTGTGGCTTCAGTGGCTATGAGCAGCTGGCCACAGCTGACTCCCCTGGGGTCGTGCTATTTCTAAATGTTGGTTCATGCTATTAACCCCTGCTGTGCTCCACCAACAGACATCAGCAGCCTGCAGAGAGTACGTCTGGGGAGGGGGGAAGGAAGAATCCTTGTCTGGATGGAAACTTTGTGAACATACTTGCTCCGAGTCTAGCACGGGGCAGGCAACTTTGGGGGTTAGGGCAGGGCTCCTAAAAGAGGGATGTAAAATACCTGCTCAGGACGGAAATGAAGCTTGTGATGGGCGTTAGGAGACGTGGGTCTGAGCTGGCGGCTGGGCAGGGCAGTGGAAAGAATGTCGGGTCAGGAGCCAGAGGTCCAGTTTTGCCAAGCCTTTTCTGTGTGGCCTCAGGTGAGTCACTTCGCGTCTCTGCACCTCTTCTCTCGTCTGTACGTTGTAGAACCGCCATGGTGCTTGCACGATGTTTTCCAGCAGAGATGCTGGCGCTTTATAAACCACGAAGGGCCGTGCCTGGTGGTTATGATGACGGCAACCGTTGATGCCTGGGTCCTACTCTCTGAGCGACTCCCAGGTGTCCCTTGAAGGAAAGGCAAGATGGACAGCCAAGAGACAGCCAGAGCACGCTGGCAGAGCTGTCTTCAGCCTGTGTGGGGCTCAGTGAGGATGCCGCCCTACATGAGAACACCGAAGTTCAGCCCCTACTGACCCCATTGGCTCGCTCTCCTTGTACAGTGAAATCCTGTAGTAGCCAGCCTCCAAGATGGCCCTCTGTCGTCCCCCACCTTCTGGCATTTGCACCCGTGTTTAGCCACCTCCCACACTGAATAGGGCTGACCTGCGTGGCCACTAAGGGACTGCAGCAGTGACTGAGTGTGACTTCCAAGGTGAGGTCATAAAAGACATGGCAGCTACTGCCTTGCTCTCTTCTGACTGCTTGCTCTGCGTGCCAGCCACCATGACCTGAGGAGCCCGTGGGGGGCCCATGTGGAGAAGAACTCTGGCCTTTGGCCAACAGCCGGGACCAGTTCACCACTCATGTGAGCGAGCCATCTTGGAAATGGGTCTGCCAGCACCAATCAAACCTTCAGATGACTGCAGCCCTTACTGCCATCTTGATTGCTGTCTTTTGAGGAGCCTGAAGCCAGAACCATCCAGCTATGCCACTTCTAAATTCCTGACCCACAGAAACTATATGCAATAGTAAACGTGTATTGCCATCTTAGGCTGTTAGGTTTTGAGGATAATTTATTACGCAGCAGCGGATAACTGATACAGACCCATCCAAGTATAAGTAGTAGTCCAGTGAGCCAGACTGGGCATGGTGCTGGGACTCTGCTCCCACAAGAAGGAACGTTTCCTTGATCAATCAATGGATCAACCCATTCATTCATTCATTCATTCAACAAATATTACTTTTAAAAAATTTTATTTATTTTGAGAGAGAGAGTGGGGAAGAGGCAAAGCAAGAGACTCCCAGGCAGGTTCTGTGCTGTCAGATTGTTCTCAAGAACCATGGGATCATGACCTGAGCCAAAATCAAGAGTCGGATGCTTAACCAACTGAGCCACCCAGGCGCCTCTGGGTGTATTGATTTTGAGGTGCTTGTGAGAAACCCGGTGATACAGTGTAGGCTGTAGGATGTGTGGGTCAAAGCCCCCGAGAAGGCCTGGGCCAGAGGCACGTCTGTCTGGGAATTGTTGGAGGACAGACAGTGGGACTGAAGCAACAAGAGGGTGGGCTTCCCTGGCGAGAGGTGGGTGGGGTAAAATGACAGGAAGGCCCAGGACTGAACTCTGAGACACTAATAGTTCTCCTCTTAACCTTTTTTGGGACATAATTTCACACTTGCAGAAAAGCAACAAGACCATTACAGATGTTTCCCACATACTCTTCACAAGATTTACCAAACATTAATATTTCACCAGATATTAAATTTTCTAGGTATATACATATTTTTTCCTGAGCTATTGGAGAGTTAAGTTGCAGACATGATGCTCCTTTATCCTTGCATACTTCGGTGGCTATTTCCTAAGAACAAGGGCCTTCTCTTTCACAACCAGACAGCCATGATCAAAATCAGGAAATTAACATTAGTACAATGTTCTTAATTAGCCACAGACCTTTGTCCAGTTTTGCCAATTTCCCCAGTAATATCCTTGATAGCAAAAGAGAATTCTGGCTGTGGCATTGCATTTTGTTGTCCTCTTTTCCTTTTTTTTTTTTTTTTAAAGTTTATTTATTTATTTTGAGAGCGAGTGGTGGAGGGGCAGAGAGCGAGAGAGAGAGAGAGAGAGAATTCCGAGCAGGCTCCGCACTGCCATCGTGGAGCCCCCATGCAGGATCCGAACTCATGAACCATGAGATCATGACCTGAGCCGAAACCAAGAGTCAGATGTTTAACCGACTGAGCCAGCCAGGGCCCCCTCATTGAGAAACCTCTTGAGTTTCTGTTGATCTGGAAAAGTGTTTTTCTTCGGTGTGTCTTTGTCTTTCATGACATTGCCATTTTTGCAAAGTGAATCTTGATTTGAGTTTATCTAGTTTCTTCATAATTGAATTCAGATCCTGCATCTGCAGTGGGAAGACCCCAGAAGTGATGCTGTGCCCTTCTCAGTGCCTCCCCCAGGAGGTGCAAGACATTTATCTGTCCCACTGTTGATGATGTTAATTTACATCACGTGGTTGAGGTGGTGCTTGCCAGGATTCTCCCTGTAGAGTTACTGTTTTTCCCTTTGCAATTAATAGATATATGCCAACATTGAAAGGTCAGATTGAGAAGGAGGAGCCAGGAAGAAGGCTGGGAAGGGGCAGTGGGGACATGGGGTGCTGCGGGTAGGGAGGGAGTGGTTGGTCATTTGGTCCTGGAAGCCAATCTGACGAGGGCGAGAAGTGTCCATTGGCTGCAGCTTTCCCTGTCAGGTCATAGTTTAGGCGGAGTGACGGCCTGAAGCCAGTCTGCAGAGCTGAAGAGTGAAAGGAGGCGACAACAGAGACAACAGGGAAAATGCCTCTTCGGGGAAGTTTGTCTGGACGAAGGGAGAGGGATACAGGCAGTGAAGGCGAGGTGTGTGGGGTCAGCAAGATGGTTTCTAACAGATGGAAGGGTATGTGTGATAGGAAGGGACCCAGTGAGGGGTTAGACATCTTTGATTCGGTGGAAGGAATGGGAGAAGGTCTTGATGAGCCCTCCTGAGCCCCAGGAGGGAGTGGAAGCAGTAGGCAGCAGGAGCCGGTGGCCCCAACAGCAGGGTAGGGAAGGTTTGGGTAAGAGTGCTGTCTGATGGCCTATTTCCTCTGCTGAGAAGGAGGTTGGAGCAGGGGGCCGGAAGGAGGGCTGGGCAGGTAGAGGGGAATGAGCTGTGTTTGAAGCGGCCTCTGGGGAGAGGGAGAGAACAAGCCGGCCGGTGTGGTGATGGGCACTGGGCAGTGCGGAGACCAGTCCAGGGTTCGGAAGCCACAATACTAATCCCAACAGCTTTTAGCTGCCTGGTGCAGGCAGACAAGGCAGACCTGGTGACTCAGGGCCGGGGTGTCCCAGGGGGGTACTGGACAAGGAGGGCAGTGAAGGCAGGCGGGGACAGAAGGCCAGGGAGAAGGAGCACGGTGAGCGGTGGGGTCTCACTGCTGGCAGGCGATGTGTGCAGCCAGAGTGGCAAAGGCCAGAAGTGTAGGCTGGCACGCCTTCCAGAGGGAGGTGGATGGTCAGTGACCCGGATGGTGGTGGGAAGCCTGGTGTGTGCCGGGGAGAGGGGGCTGCGAGGGAGTGGAGGGGAGGTGTTCGGAGAGGAGGAAATCTGGGAACCGAGAGGCCAAAGGATCGGTGGTTCCCTGGAAAGCCTTGTCACCCGGGGTGATGGCAGGGGTTGGGTGGGTGGGGAAGAGGGTCATGAGCCAACACCACCAGGTTTACAAGTCAGGACAGATGGCAGCCCCGAGGAGATGAGGGGGGCACCCTGGATGCTGGACCCCTCGAGGAGCGGTACTTCTGACAGGGAGGGGGACACTGCCGGGTGAGTGCCAAGGAGACCAAAGATCCGCTCCACCTCGGACTCTGAGGGTCGGGGGGGTGAGAGACAGGACAGCAGCTTCAGCGAGGACCAAGGGCTGTCTCCAAGGGCGAGCTAGGTCTCTGTTAAAGGCTGAAAAGAAGGGAGCATTTGGAGCAGGAGTGGGTGGTTTGTGATTGACTGGGGTCTAGTGGCTCAGTCGCCCCGAGAGAGCCATGCACACGGGTGACAGACAGGAGCAGGGCAGGGGTGTGGTAGGAAGGCTCCCTGGGTCTGAGATACTTGGAGACTCCACCCCGCCTGCCTCCCCAGACCAGGAAGGTGGAGGTCCCCGCCCCACCTCAGCGTGAGGGGACTGGCAGGGCTTGGGCCCAGCAGGCCCGCAGCCTCCTCCAGGAAAGGCTGACGAGGATGGGGGTAAGGAGGCAGCACTGCCTGTGGCCTGAGGCCAATCCCAGCCCTGCCTGGCCCGCTCTGTCCAGAAATCAGAGGCTTGGCTGCATGTGAAGGACACAGGGAGGGTCTGCTGCCACTGGGTGAGGCCCTGCCCTCTGTTTTGAGCCGTTCAGTCCCACAAGGGCTTCTGGAGTGCCAACATGCCTGGCCCTGAGTCCTCATTGCGTCTGCTGGTTGGGATGAGCTCAGAGTGTGGTTTGGTTTCCATTAGATCAGAGGCTGTGAGCCAAAGAGAGCCCTGGGTTTGTGCCCTGGTTCCGTCTCTGCTACTGATATAATGGGAGACTTTGGGTAAGTCCTTGCCCCTTTTGCGGCCTCAGTTTCTTTATCTGCGTCCTGGGGCTGTGGCAGACACCCTCTCTAAAGCCAGCAGTCATCTTTTCCAGAGATGGGAGCCTCTCTTAGCTGGTTCAGATCAAATCCCCAGTCTGAGCAGCTATGAGCTGGTGGGTACAAACAGGCCCCGGGGCCCTAAAACCTGAATGTTAAGGGGGGGAAGGTGTCACCAACATTTCCTCAGCCCCGGGGCTCATCTGTCAATCGTTTAGCATTTGGGTATCTTTGCTACCCCTCAGTGTTTCCTCTCAAACTACCCCTACTCTGGGGGGTACTCTCTACTAGGCACAGGAAGTGGCTTTTCAGGCCTCAGTGCCACCCCTCCGTCCTCCTTATCTGCTCCCCACTCACTGCCTGAAATGCCAGCAGCAGGTAAGCATTCCTTGAGCTAGATGTGGATCTCTAAAGACACTGCCCTGGGATAGGAGTCTGGGAAGCTAGCAGACAGTTACACCTTAGTGTGAAATAATTGCTTTGATCTTTTTCCAAGGAAAAACAGAAAAGAGGGCATATCCAGAATGGGCGGGGGGGGGGGGGCGGGGATAGAGGGAGGGGCAGGGGATAGAAGGCCACCCCAGGGATTGTCCGAGCTGCAGGAACCTATCCCCCAGGACCCACCCACACTTTCCATTCCTTTCCCCAACTTCAAGGCACCCAATCCATCAGGAGTGAAGAGCGGGCTCTGTCACTCCACCTCTCTCTTCTTCTAACCTGACCCAGGGTTCTGGGGACCGTCAGACTATTTAGCCTGATTGGGAGTAGGGGGCAGTGGGGCCTAGTTTTCAGGGTTCTAAAGCTGAGCTGCCATGGCAACAGGGGGAAATAAACACTCTGGGTCTCACAGTCCAAGTTCTGCGATGATGTCATCCCAAGCTCCAGCCTGCTAGGTCCTGTGGCTGGCTGCACCCCAGACAGCCGCAGCTGCTCAAGCCAGAGGATCGACTTCCTTCCCAACCCCCACGCAGCCTCTGGAGAGGGGGAGAGAGTGGACACAGGGGTTTGGGCAGGGGCCTTTGGAACAGGTTCTACACAGGTCCAGCTCCTTGCCTACTACTTGGGTCTCTCAGTAGCTGCTGTTGCCCCCTCCTTGGCCTTAGCCATGAAGCTGGCCAAGGGGGCCAAGAACTCTGTGTTCTATGGGCAGCACCCAGAGGAGAAGGTTCAGGTGCCGTCACGGCAGGAGGTAAAGCAGACCCCTGTGATCATGGCAATGATCAAAGGTGAGAGAAGTCCCCTGCCCTGAGCCTGGGTTGATTTCTTTCTCTGCAGGGCTGCTGAAGGTGCCCCAGCCTTCCAGCCCTGCCTCCTGCCAAGTTCTAGAGGACTCTCCTCCAAGCCTACCAAAGACCTGCACCTTCAAGCTGAACCTCAGAGGCAGTATTAGCTGCTGGGAATTTTCAGGGGGGTATGGATGGGAGGGAGCATGGGGTATGAAATGAGGCCAATTTTGGAAAAAACCTAGGGATTCAATGGAGCTTTTAACCCACCTGTAGCTTTCCTCACTTCTCTCGAATCTTACTCTCAACTGAAAGCAGACAAACTAATTCTTATTACATTGTTAATGACTGATTGTTGCTCTATGTGGGAGGTGGTTTAGGATGAGGGAGAGAGAGAGAGAGAGAGAGAGAGAGAGAGAGAGAGAGAGAGAATCTTAAGCACGTTTCACGCCCATCAAGGAGCCTGATGTGGGGCTCGATCTCACAATCGTGAGATCATGACCTGAGCCAAAATCAAGTTGGACACTTAACTGGCTGAGACACCCAGGTGCCTCCAAATGGATATTTATAAGCCCCAATTTTCTCATCTGTAAGATGGGAAACACAATAGTATCCGTTTTACGGAGTTGTTGAGAGGCTTAGCTGATGATCCATATAAAATAGTTCGCAAGGTGTCTGGTGCAGAAGACGTTCTCAACTAATTGTGACTATTATCTTTCATATCGTGCATTGCCTGTGTGAGGTCAGTTGCATTTTACGTGGAAGCACTGTCTTTCCCCATGGGGAAGCTCGATGGTGGGATTTGTGGCAGTGTGACATCAGTGGGAGGAAAGCCCCAGTGTTCTCACGGCACCCTGCCTCTGACTGGGCGGGTGGGCCAAGCCTGAGGGCTGCCCCGTCCATCCTCGCAGGTCCGGGCCCTGCCAAATACCTCCGGCCATCCTGCACGGGTTATGTAGACCATGACATCTCCATGTTCCAGGAGCCAGCCTACAGTCTGCACACACGGCACTCGGAGAAGCGTGAGTGCTCGCCGTGCCCGTCATCCCTACTCGTCGGGCTTAGGGTTATCATCCTTGGATGTTTGGGGCCGCAGTGAGAGGTAGGGAGCCATCCTCTGTAGCCACAGGACCCTGGGAACTCGGGTCTGCCCTGAAGAGGACCCCCAGGGGGCCTGCTGGGTCCAGAAGCAAGCCAGCAGGGAGATGCCCAGGTGACCCACCCCTCTAAAGGCAACGCTGTGGGCAGCTCCCAGCTGGACCTCCTGAGGGAGCTTCGAAGGCAGGGATATTGTCACTGTCCAGATGGCAGAGTACGGTCTCCTCTCTGAGCTCTGGAGAGGGCATTTTAGCTGCGCAGGAATAGCTGGGGAGTGGGGGAAAATGGTACAGAGTGGTGGCTCCCAAGGCTTCCCCGGGGGGCTTAGAAACGCCTGGAAGGCCCGGAGCAGAGAGCCACAGAGGAGCTGAGGCTTGCTGGTTGAGGCCAACGAGAGGAAGGGTGGGCAGGGGTGTTGAGGTGTGTATCTGGGGGTCTGAGATCTAGAGGCCTGCTGGGTCCCTCCTTGGGATGACACATCCTCCTCAGCAGGGGAACCCCCTGTCCGAGGCTGGGCCTCTCAGTACTAACAATAGCCACTATGTCTATTATTACCCCTTGGCACCAGTCCCCGATGGGGGCTGCCCAAGCTGCCATGCAGCTGTCATTTTATCTGTTTCTTTGAGCGACTTCTGGAGACTGTTAGGTCATGCATTAAAAGCCCCATTTTGTAGATGAGGAAATCAAGGGTTGGAAAACACCCAGGGAATCGGAAGGGAGCCCTCACTTCTGTTTGGGGGAGGGGGATCTCCTCTGGAGGCAGTCCAGGCTCACCATAGAGCGGCCTCTGGGGCTGACCCGGCCTCTCTGTGGCTGTCCTGCAGGGGTCACAGACATTTGCAGCCCTGGGCCTTGCTATTTCTTCGATCCCAAAATAACTCGGTTTGGAATGTCCAGCTGCACGCAGGTCCCTATGGGAGAGCGCATCTCTAACCTGTGTAAGATGGGACAGGGGAGGCATGTGGGAGTTGGGAGGTTGGAGGATGGGGGTTCACCCTCAGGACCTGAGCAGGGACAAGCGGTAATGACTCGCCTCTGCCAGGTGTGTCTTTGGATACTGGCATCCCCCTGCAATGTTACATTAAGACACTGATGTTGTCATGTCTGTGTCACAGTACTTAGGTCTTGAAGCCAGTGTTATGCACATATGTCGCCAGGTGATGATCTGATGAAAATGTCATGGGACTCATGTTGCATCAGGGATATTGTCATGCTAATGAGCTCACAGGCCGTCGCGATTTCAGGATATTTTCTTGGTGCTGTCACAGGGAGGATGTCAGGATGCTGACATTCCAAGGGTGGCATTCTGATGACATTTGTGATTTTTATATTATGACAACAGTGTCAGTGCTGATGTCAGGATGGCCTAAGTCCCTCCCCCTGCCCATGGCCCTATGCAGGGGAGTTGATGGCCCTGCATGTTGATAAAGTGGTTATAGTGAAGTCACAGTAGGCTAACCAAGACCTCTTACCCATCAGCTGGGCACCAGGAGATGCGGCCTGGCTCCCGCCTTGAGACCCCTCCCTTCCATTCATCCACTTGCAGGCCTGAGCCCCATCCCAGCCTCCTGCCATTACGACCTAGAGAAGACCCACCCCCCCGGGGAACGCAGGGCTCCCCAGTATGCTTTCGGCTACCGGTGGCCGTACCGGGTGACGGACCCCAACCCAGCCCCCAACAAGTACCAGCTGCCACTCTTGCTGGGGCCCAATAACCCTGTCAGCCGAGCTGCTCCTTGCTACAGCTTGGCCTCTGAGCACAAGAACTGGTTCTACAAGGAGAATGTGGCTGGAGGCCCTGGGCCGGCCACACGCTCCCGGCCTGAGCCCTCTGTCTACCAGAACCGCAGCCCCAGCTATAGCATGGCCAAGCGATTTGCCTACCCGATGGACCACACACCTCGGCCTGGCCCTGGCTCCCACGATGTCCAGAAGGTCACGGTGCACAAACCCCGAACACCTGCTTTCACCATGGGCGTCAAGCACTCACCCCACCTGTGCCCGCTGGTCATCGACATTCACGACTAAGGCCCCTCCTGGTGCACTCACCCACCCCTCCCCACAGAAGTTATTTTTCTGTACCAAATTGAGCGATTTACTGAGATTTTGAGTAACAGAGTTGGTGCCCGCTGTGTCTAGCTCACAGAAGGCATTAAATAAATATTTTCACTTACTTGGCTTTTTGTTTTGCAAACACTCACAGCTGCTTCCTTTGGGCCCTGCCCTGGGTGAGGGGCTGGGATACTGGGAGGCATTGTAGGGGTCCCTGTGTGGGAGAAGTTCTGTTCTGGCTCACCAGGGAGGCAGTCACGTGTTCTCCAAGAAACCCTGGGCAGCGACTCCGGAGAACCGTGTTCTAGTCCTAACTCTGCCACTAATGGCGGTGTGGCCTTGTGCAGCTCCTGTCCTCTGGGCCTCAGGTTGCCCTTTGGACAGTGAAGGGGGGAGCGTATGTCTGGAGGATGTCCAGGTTCCCTCCAGCTCCATAACTGTGTGACTCTGATCCCTGGCAGTGGTCAGTACCCAAGAGAGGAGCAGGGCAGAAGACGGAGGGGTCATCTGGCTGGGGATGGGGGTAGAAGGATTTTTCCTGGCGGGGGGGGGGCATAGGAGGACAAGCAGAGACAGTGTGTAGAAGGGAGGGTATTCTCGGGGGCGGTGAAGATGAGAGAAAAGACAGGCATGTGGGACCAAAATGTACAGGGCAGGAGCCTGGGGCAGGCTCAGAGGGCAGGAGCCTGGGCTGCAGGAGGCTGGCCAGTAACAGGACCAGATCGTGGGCAATTGGAGGGCACTCTGGCTTTGTCCTCAGCAAGGTGGAGCTAGATAAGATGCGTCATTTGCAGAATTCTTTGGACAGCGAGAGAAGGTTGGACAGAACGGGCAGAGCCTGCAGGCTGCAGTCAGCCTAGGAGGAGGCGAAGGGGCCAAGTGGACTTCTGGGAGAAGGGTCTGTATGCCGCATATGGTCTTGGGGGAGCCGCTAGTACGTCCCCACACTCAACAGCTTAGCCCTGCAGTGCCCGGCAGAGGAGGAGCCAGGAGGGGGCAGTGTTGCCCTACTCGTGAGTCGAGTCCTGCCCACCTGCCTGCCCCGCCCCATCCCTTCCAGCTTTGCAGCTTTGGGGCACATAGGTGCCAGCTCTCTGGCCTCTGTCTCCATCTCTGGGAAAGCTGGGGTCTCTGGGGCTGGCATTTGTCCTTCCTTAATTCTTCATATCCAGATCTCCCATCGGGAGTTGCCCTTGCCTCTGGGACCAGCCCCTCTCCCAGCATCCCTGGCCAGGAGGCAGAAGGGGATTTCACCCCTTTTCTGTAGCCTGGAGCCAATGGGGTGGGAGGCCAGAACTATGGAGGGAAAGGGGCCCAGGGAGGGAGGAGAGGAGGCAGAATACCCCCCAGGCCTGATGGCTCAGACAGACGCATGTTCTTCCACAGCCGCTGCCCCAAGAATGGTGGGAGGCAGGAAGAGAGGGCCCCTCAGAACCAGTGTCGGGTGGCTCATCCTTTCGAGGGTGAGCAATATTCAGGTTTTAATTAAAATTGAAAATTGAACTGAAGAACTAACTTTGGGTAGAAAGGATCAGAGAATGTCTGTGGGATATTCAAACAACAGCAACAACACTGAGTATTTTTTAAAGGGGCTTGTAGGAAACCCCACCGGGATCATACCTGACGCAGGGCCCAGAAATTCCCTCCCCGCCACCCCGCTAGCCCCCAGGCCTGGGGTATTATGTCTGTCCTGTCCTCCCCACTCCTCAACAAGGCTGGTCCGGGCAGGCTCGAGAGAGAACGAGGGAGCTTGGGGACCCATCTGTCTTGCAGCAGATTAGAAAGATGTCATTTTGCCGACAATGCCATTTATCACAGCGGCTGCAAAAATTAGTGATGCTTGGGCTGAAAGTACTGGATGGGGGAGGGGGCTGGCAGGTGGCAGTGGCTGATGCTCTTCCGTGTCACCAGGTCAGGGAAGCTACAGGCCAACCTTTGAATAGGGATTTTCTGATTTTGTGCCTATCCAGTTCCAAGGCCCTCCACTGGAAAAATGAGAAAGCTGAGGCCCGGAGCCAAGGAAGTAGCAGCCATATGACAAGTTGATGGCCTGTCTCTAAATAAAGGTCTAGGCTCACTCTATGACTAGGGTCTGGGGTTCAGTGTGTGACCAGACCCAGGGCTCAGTGTGTGGCTAGGTTTGGGTCGGTCTGTGACTAGAGTCAGGGCTCAATCTAGGACAGACCCTCAGCCTGGCTCCAGCTGCCACCAGATATGGGGAGGGACTGGATATTAGCCCTAAAGCTAGAATGAACACTTGGTTTGTGGTCCCAAGGGAAGGAGAGGAGGCTAGAGGACTCAGAATGAGTCTTTGGGGGATGAAGATGTTTGGGAGAGAGATGGCCTTGGGAAGAAGGGGATGCGGCCTCCGGGGAAGATGAATGGGACTTCCTTTGTGCCTCAGCCCACAAAATGACAGGGTCATTTAGCTTGAGATCGACCTTTTGATAAAGCAATCCCCATCTCTTGGCTTTGCCTCCTCTGTGGTGGTGACTGGGTAGGTTACCTGCAAGAGGTTGGTGGGCATGGCCTTCCAGGCCTGGCTGAGTGCTCACCCCACCCCTTCTGAACAACTTGGCGGGGGGCACACTTGACCTGGCAGAAATCCTTGTCTGAATTCTTTCTTTTTTCTTTCTTTCTTTCTTTCTTTCTTTCTTTCTTTCTTTCTTTCTTGAGAGGGGGCATAAGTGAGCAAGGGGCAGAGAGAGAGAATCCCACCAGGGGCAGAGAGAGAGACAGAGACAGAGACAGAGACAGAGACAGAGAGAGACAGAAGCGGGGCTCACCCAAAGAGAGGCTCGTGCTCACGAACTGCGAGATCATGACCTGAGCCAAAGTCTGATGCTTAACTGACTGAGCCACACAGGTGCCCCCCTGGTCTGAATGGTTGTAGGACTTAACCTGTGCCCTCAGATACTTGGGCCCTGGAGCCTGGCATGTGATGCATACAGACACGATCATTCATTTATTCATCCAATAAACATTTGCTGAGCTCCTGCCCTATGCCAGGGTCTGGCTGCACCTGGGGGTACCAAGAAATGGTGAAGGCCCAGCCATGCCCAACAGGTGTTTGGAGAGCAGCTTGGGGGGAGGATGGAAGCAGCTTTCTTCTAACCGTGAGCAGACAGTGGGGTGGGGGTGAGGGTCAGTGAATGGCACGCTGCCCTCCAGAGTTTCCTCCCTTCTCTCCCAGGGCAGGAGAGGCCTGACCTTCACGGGGCATCCCCGCGGGGCGTGGTGGTAATAACACTGCAATCACATGACGCTCCTCCTCCTCGATACCGGCTGGGGCTGCTGGTCTCTGTCATTCTGTTGTGGCTGGAGAGACCCTGAGTGCTAGTTGTCACTCTGGCTCCCAGGAGCTGGGAGGATGGTGACCCTGGGCCGGGAGGAAGAGGGGCCCTGCCTGGGAGACACATTGACACATCATCCACAAGCACACAGGTTGGGGTTGTGCAGAAACACATGTCCTTTGCCCACCTACACACAGAGACAAGGCGCAGATTCTCCTTATAGAATGTGCTCACTTGTGCACACACACTTATGCACGCACAGACATGACACCTTACTCCTCGCACGTACAGCCCTGACACCAGACCCAAACACAGGCTTTATGTTGCACTCACAGGGAGAGACAGACACGGGCACCACACCGTACCCGACACTCACCTTTTACTACATAGGCACACCCCCTCTCCAGGCGCCTCTTTATCTCACGTGCATGCATACCTCTGCTCGGGCTCAGGTGTACCTCTCACTGCCCAGGAGAAGTAAAGTAAATGATGAGAGTGCTCCCTCCCTACCAGGCACAGGTGCAGACGGGGTGGGGGGTGGGGCTGTGGGAGGGGAGATTGGGTCTCCACGCTCAGGAGGGCGTTGGGGCGTGAGCTGGGGGTCAGCCCTCCAGTCTGGGGTCCTGCCTCTGGATGGGGTGCATTTGGTTGGGAGCTCTCGTCCACGAAGACAAGCCAGATCCCTTCTCCCTGCCTTGAGCACTCAGAGATGCCCACTCCAGGGGCCACCCAAGGACAGGAGGACTGGCATAGGTGCTCCTGCCACCTAGCAATCCTGTTCCTGGCCCTTGCTGGGGTGTGGATGGGGGAGCTTGTTGGAGAGCACATGCCCCTGAAGTCCTGGTGCGGGTCAGAAGCCGCATCTCCAAGCTCACTGGAGGCAGAGAGTCTGCCCGGTCCTGTTCCTCCCGGCTTCTCTCCCTCTGTGTCCATGCTCTCCCATCTGGCTCTTCCCTAAGTCTTTCTGTCTCCCTCTGGCTTCCCTTTCTCTTCTCTCACTCTCCCTCTTGCTCTCCCAGTCCCTTGGCCCTGTTTATCCTCTAGAATAAAGACCGACATTTTCAATTACCCCCCAAATAACAGAGCAGTTCTCAGAGGCCCTGACAAGAGGAGGATGGTGTGGATGTGTGTGGCCTATGGGCAGATGTGGGTGTGGGGGTTGGGAGGTACCCATGGTCCCACTGTCCTTTATTTGCTTTTTCTCTTCTGGAACCTTCATTTTTTCCTGGGAGAGAGGAAGCACGTCTCCCTTCAGGGGAGGAAGGGAGACAAAAGAGAGAAATAAAAACCTGTCATCGTTGTCTTGTAAACACAGCAGGTAGTGCAGAGCAGGGGCTCAGCAGGACCGAGGGAGAGGCAGGGACAGAGAAAAAGGGGGCTGAGAGAGATGGGGAGAAAAGGTGAGCTGGGGTGAGCAGAAGCCGCTACCCCAGGGCCCAGGGCGTGTGGGCACCAGGCAGGGCTGCCGAGGGTGGAGAAGAATGAAAAGATTGACCTGGGAGAGTGGAAGGCACTCGGGGAGGGAGACCCTTAGACCCAGTGCCAGGCAGAAGGGGGCCTCCAGGCATCAGTTCTCCTCTGAACATCCCCCCTCCCCATGCTGGGCTCTGGGGACACCGAGGAGGGTAAGATAGACACATGTCTGCTCTTGTGGGGTGTAATATGTAGCTGAAACAAAGCAGCTGGGCACTCGCCATGTGCCAGGCACTTACATAAGCCGAGAGTCACAGAGTGTGGGTAACCTGTCCAGTAACGCACGGCCACGGGGGAGAGTTCCAGGATTCCAGTCCAAGTCTGTCCCTTCACGCAGCCTCCACAGGAGGCTGGAGGCTGGGAGAGAGGTTTGGGCACTTGGCTCTGCCGTGATTGCTGTGTGACCTAGAACAAGTCCTCCCCTCTCTGGACCTCAGTTTCCCCATCTGAAAAAGTGTAGAGAATGCTGGCTGCTCTGTGGGGCCGGGCGGGGGGGAGGATCACATGTCTGGATGTGGGTGGTTACCCAGCTCTGGTTCCCTGGAGGAACTGAGGGTGTAGGGGTGCAAAGAACTCCTGGTGCTGGGGTGGGACTGGCCAGCAGCGGCTGCAGCCTCTGCAGCAGGGAGGAGGCTGGACCCCGGCTTTACTCCCTGCTGCTACCCAGTGGCAAGATTTGGGTACTGCAGGGGATGGGCTTGCATGAGGGTCAGAACGGGAGGATGCCTCTAGTGAGTGTTGTCTGGTTCTCTCTGGCCCGGTTAGCAGATGCCTAGAGAGGTGAGGAGCTTGGCTGCAGGTCATCCAGGGAAGAAGCTTGGGCTGGCATTGGCTTTTAGGGCAAGGTGCTTCCCCTTAGCCCTGTGGTGCTTGGAAAGCCCCAAAGTGGCCTTAGGGCGAGAGAGGTGGAGCTCTGAATCATCTGCCTGAAGCCTCCTGCTCCAGGGATCCTTTCAGGATTTCTTCCGGCAGGAAGCAGCCTCACTCCCATCCTTCAGGCCTATATACATCCTCTCTTTGTTCTTTATGCTCTACCTGCCCTAAACTGTACCCTCTCCTCCTAGCAAATCAGGCAGTGGGGCCCTTTAAGTCATTAGGGATGATGAAGGGCCATCTCCATCACCTAGGGAGCACCTGCTAGGAGCCCAGCTCTGTCCTGGGACTTTTCCTGCATTGTGTCACTTGAATCTCATGACGACCCAGAAGGTCAGGGTCACTTTTGAGCCCATTTTTCAGGTGAGGAAGCGCAGAGATGTTGTGACTTTCAGACACAAAGTGGTGGAGGAGGGAGTCTAACCCAAGTCCATAGATTCTCCAGAAAGGAGTCCTTATTTGGAGATGAAAAGTATCCCCATCGGCACCACAGAAATCAGCTATGACCACACCTGGAAATGACTAGTCCAGGGTCTTGTGGCTCAGGTCTCAGCCGCACCACTGTGCTGCTGTGTGACTTTGGGCAAAGCCATCCCTCTCTGGACCTCTGGCTCATCTGTGAAATGTGTGTGTGCTAGATTCCCTCAGAGATCCATTCTGGAATTTGGCATGTCCAGCCTTGGGCCCCGCGATGGCTCTGTTTTGAAGGGTGCTGCAAAGGGGTGAGTACATGGCAGGTCTGGGAAGGTAGAACTCTGGGGAGCCAGGCCCTTCAGGTGCACATCCTCGCTGGGTGTCAGTGTGTGGAACTGGGGGAATAATGGGAAGTGTGGGCTGTGAGAGCAGGACAGGGGTCCAGGTCTGGGCAGGTATGGGGTGATGGGCTGGCCCTTGGGCCTGGGAAACTTTCCCTCCGCTGTCTGCCACAGAGGGGAGTTTTTCTTGGCAGGAAACAGCCTCATCAATCAGGGGCAATGGGGGGCTGACAGGCGGCCACTCCCCGCTGGCCGGGCTTGAGGCAGACTCATAAATCCCACGCCGGGCTGGGCTGTAAATTCCTGTGATTCATACCCGGCCTCTTGCCTCTTGGAGGACAGAGACATTTGGGGCTGTGGGACAGGCTGCTCTTCCCTGGGCAGGGCAGGTGGAATACCTTAATCACTGGCCTGGGGTGCTCAGACAGCCTCCTCCCTAGGTTCCACAGGAGATGTGGCTACTGAGTCCCCAGAGCACCTCAGGCCCAGCCGGAGCCATCTCTGCTCAGACCCCTGTGACCTCTGCCTTTACCATGTGCCATTTCCCTGCCCTGGCCTAACTGGCCCGATCCGCCCCAGGGGCCACATGTGTGGACACTGCCTGTGTCATCTGAGATCTCGTGGGGGCCTGTGGCCAGGAGGGACTGTCCCACTTACCCCATAGCAACTTCTGCTGTTCCACGTGGCGGTCTGTCGTAGTGACGATGAGGACAAGAGTGGGAACCAAGGAGCAGTCTGCGTATTTCTCATTCCAGGGGGCTTGAGGCCTTGAACCCACTGCCTCTCAGAGATGGAAGTTCTCAGGGACCCTCTGACCCGGGGCTGGAGTCACTCATCAGCTTCCACCAGGACCGTTGTCATACTCAGATGCCAGTCTTTACTCTCACTTAACATTTTTCCTTAAACTGGCTCACTTTTAAAATTTAAATGTGTGTTTTAGCCTTGTCTGAAGCAATGTTTGTGAAATCAGGGGTCTGATGTGCTAGTTAAATACACACATATGCACACATATGTGAGAACATACACATGAAAATACATAGTTAAAATAGCAGATGCCCATTTCTCTGTACTATCAAAAATAGTCTTGTGTCTCACCAATGATGCATATGTCATTCTTTGAGAAAAGTGGCTCTAGTCCTCTTCTATTTTTCAGACAAGGACACCAAGGCCCAGAGAGGTATAGGAACTTGCCCAAGGTCACACAGTGCTGGGATTATCATCTGGCCCACTTGACTCCCAGTTTAGTGCTCACTTTACAGAAGTATGCTTGTTGTTTGTGGAGGGAATGACTGGTCAGGGTGTGGAGGCCTTCACTTCCCCAGAAGGACATTTGAATTCCCGGAGGCCTTTTGGAGACACAGAGGAGTATGTTAAAAGGTGGGCTTCCTGGCAGCAGGCTGATGGGCAGGCAGGCAGGCATCCTGGGTCCCCTGGTGGGACGAGCTACTGGCTCCCCTCTCTTTTTGTCCTTCTTCTTGGTGCCCAGGGCTCCTGCAGTGTCTTCAGGTCCAGGGAGGAGGTGGAGAAGGGGTCCCAAGGGAAGGAGGGGCGCAGGGCTCCACAGCAGCCCTTCCCTGGGGAGCTGCTTACTGAGGCGATAATTAGTGGTACTGGCTCCCAGGCCCGGCAAGGAAGGTGGCCTCATTAGCAGGTGCCTTCCCCTGCACCACCTCCACCTTCCTACCTCTGGGCTCCTGCCACCTGTACTGCCACTGCCACTGACTCCACCGTCATCACCCCAGAGATGCAGCACAAGGTCTCTTGCTGGAGACAGGGCCGCTGGCTCCCAGGGAGACAGGAAGGTGACGTGTGCAGGGCGGCCAGGGTGTAGGTACACTGCACACACACACACACACACACACACACACATTAGCATGCAGACACGCTCACCCACCAGCACACGATACTGTTAGATGTGCACATGCACACATGCACGCACAACACAGAGACGTATAGGTCTTTGTCCAAACAGATTTGCACGGTAATGCACATACCCAGACACACTGTACAAGCACACAGATTCGATAGACACATGTCCACAGGGAGGTGGACTTAAGTGCAAAGACATACAATGCACGCGTGCAGATGTCCGTAGGGAACGCAGACCCTCATCCATACTAGCACACTCATGAAAGTATCCACATAAACATCCTGACCGGCGTCTCCAGACCTGTGCGTGTGGACGAACCAGCAGACCAGACATGGAAACACGCAATAGCACGCGGCATGCCCCTGTGGGCACTGTGTGTACTTCTTCGTGTGCAGGGACCCCCACACGCACACGTACATGCTGCAGAGGGCAAGCGTTATGTTTTTCCTGGAATCTAACAAGGCCTGAGGTGCTGGGGCTGGTTAATTCCCTGGGGCAAGTGAGGAGACCGGAGCTGAGGACATATTTAATTAATTCTTATCGTTGGTGACAGAGAGAGGGAGGAAAAGAGGGAGAGAGGAATGGATGGATGGAGAGAGACAGAGGGAGAAAGGGGGAGAGAGGGGGAAAGAGGGGGAGAGAGGGAGGAGAAAAGGGGCTAGCTGGAGAGGTTAAGGTGAAGGAGCAGGAGGAGGAGCATGTTCAAGAAGCTCTCAGGGGCCAGGCATTAACCCTTTCAGTTCAGAGCAGGCCCAGGGACCCCATCACTCAGTCCCATCACCAAAACCAGACGGGCCCTTCAAGGTCTGATGGTTGGACGTATGCAGAAATCTCCTTGCAGGGCCCGCTGCATGGCTCTGGGGATGAGGGGTTCACCCCATCTCTCACTTCCACAGAGTAGAAATCTGCTCCCGGAAACTCCCTACCTCAGCCCCACCTGTGCTCTGTGGGTCCGTGGCTCAGGGGCCCTCCTTTCTCAGGGCCAGGCCGGGGGGGAGACATGACCACCCAAGGAGGCCCCTCCTGGACACCAGGACAGCTCCTGCCATCCCACTCCTGATCTCGGCCCCATGACGAAGTTAGGGAGACAGGGGTGGACAAGGACAGGGACTCAGAGAGAAAGCATGTGAGGCAGGAAAGGAGGGATGGGGCATAGGAGTGAGACAGAGACACAGGCACCAGGGGTGAAAGAGACAGAGAAAGACCTGAGAGCCTGAGACTGAGCCCATGAGAGCCAGACAGGCCCAGAGACACAGAGGAATTTAGAGAATCTGAGACAGGATGAGGCAGACCCTAAGACATACACAGAAGTATCTGGAGATTGGGATATCTGTGGGCTGGTCAGGAGGGGGTCACCCCCCTGGGGACATGGATGGAGGAATCCCGGCCTAAAGAGGATGTTGTGTGAGCCTGTCCCGGGCACCCAACCTCTCGGAGGCTTGGCTGCTGTTCTGTAAAGAAGGGGAAGGGGACTGACCCTGTCTCTGAGTTGGTCCTGAGGCTCCAAGGAGAGGCTGGCCTGGCCCTTCGTTCCCTCCACTTCCCCCTGGGGCTTGTGGGCCTGCAGATGGAGACGGGGGCTCTGGAGAGGCTCTGGGTCCAGGCCCCACTCGGAAGCCCCCAAACTGGCAAGCCAGGTGGAAGAGGAACGTCTCCGCGGGGCCGGTGTAATGTGCTGCAACCACGCGGTGCTGAGTGATGGAGCGTTTGCCCTGAATATTGAAAATGCATAAATATCCATTTTCAGGCACCAAGGCGGATATAAATACAGAGTGGGGGCGGTGTGCAGCCCTCAGCGGTAATTTACCAGCTCTGCTACTCCCCGTGGCACGGGCACTTACGTTTGGCCATCAGGAGCCTTTCCGAGACGGCTTTATGACCGCCGGCTGCCACCTGGGTCCCTTCTCCTGGAGAAATGGCTCTTCGGGGATGGCTGTGGGGGTGAGGGTGGGGCAAGTCTGGTCATTCCTGGGCCTGCTCCATCCTAGGCCTCCAGGCCCTCTCCCACCTTCCCCTCTTCCAGCATCTTCTGACACAGGAGGGAGGAAACACAGTCGTGTCAGGCCCGGTGTGCACTCAGCCCCGTGAGCTTGGATAGAATCAATCAGAGGAGCTCCAAACCTGCCTGTGGCAGCTCCCGGACTGGGAAACAGAAGCCACCATAGGTCCTGCCCTCAGGAACTCACACAAGGGGAAAGTGAGGCCCAGGGAGAAAAATCACATGACCAGTGGTGGCCACCACATATCCTGCCCCAGCCTAGTACATCCGTAGCCCCCAGCCTAGGAGGTTAAGCAGCAGGGTCTTGGCATCAGGTTGGACAGAGGAGGCCATGGCCCTCAGGTGGGTGCCTCACTCCTCGCTGGCTTATCTGGACCCTTCTCTGTGGGCTGGCAAGTAGAGGCCCTGAGAGGCAACTCACTGTCTCTCCCAGAGCCGGAGCATGGGCACAAGGTCCCTTGACCCCTGCGGCCTGTAGTCCCGAGGGGTGTCTTCTCCTGTGAGCTGGGATGTAGGGCCCACGGCCGTGTTCAGGGAGCCCACCTTCCCACAGCAGAGAAAGGCATGGGAGGGCACAGAGCGTTCTCTGTGCTGTGGTCCTTCTAGGGTCCCCGAGGCTTCCCCGCCCTAAGCTGGGCAGTCACCTAGGTTGCCTGGGAGCGTGATTATGGGGGTCATGGGCACTGTAGCAACATCACGAACACGCGAGGCATTGTGGCGCAGGGCCTGGACACAGAACAGGGGTGGGAGTGGGGCCAGGTGGGACTGGATGGCTGGGTGGGGTGTCTGTGGAGGGAGGGCTGCGGCTGAGGCTGGGGCTGCAGAACCGTCCCTTCTGTCCTTGTCTGCTCCTCATCTCCACGGTGGCACTGTGTCTACATCCTGGCCGCTCCAGACACACGCTCTTGGCTTCTGCCTCAGTCGTGAACTGACTACATCATGTGGAAGGTCTCAGGTCAAGTTACTTAGTGGGAGTGTCTGGCCTGAGTCGTTTCCCGCCAGGCCAGAGGTCAGCGAATGTCCTCTGGGGTCAGACATTTAGGCCTACTCCCGGGTGATTCTCAGAGGGAGCCATCGGGCCGGAAGTGGGCAGTCTTCTTACTGTGGATCGGGAGTGGGGGCAGCCACCATCACTATAGGGCAAACTAGTGGCTGAGCTGGGATCGGCCGCTTCTTTCCCCTCTTAAGAGGCCACGCTCACCCTCCACCCTCTCCAGGCCCCAGCAATGCTGACCGTATGCCAAGCATCATGCTGGGTTTATGGGGCAAACAGATGAACAGGACTCTCAGGGGCTTAGAGCCTCACGTGGGAGACAGTGTGTGCACAAATAGCCTCATAGAGGGATACAAGGAGGTCGGGTGCACAGAGGCGGGTGAATTTAGCTCTGACTAAGGCATGGGGGAATGCTTAATGGAAGGGGTGATATTTGATCTGAACCACAGTAGGATTTTAGCATGTGGTTCTGGGGTTGCTGGAAGCATCCTATCTGTATGGACATAGATTGTACAGCATATTGGCTCTGTGTGCGGGTGGGGGCAGCTAACTACTAACCAGCCTAACTAGGTCAGAAAGAGAGCCCAGAGCAATGGGAATAACCCAAAAGTGGGCAGGGCCAGCTCTTGGAGGGCCTGTGTGTCTGGCTAAGGGTGTGGCTGTTGTCCGGGTGTGGGTCCCCAGGAGAGCAGGAAGTCCTAGAGGGAGGTGAGCGGTGGGGGTGGGAGTATCTGCCTGTGTGGCAGATACGGGCCTAGGGGTCAGGACAGTCGCCATCCAGTCCTCCCTCTGGCCACCCAGGGCCTTCAGAGCTCCCAGCATTTAGAACTGGGCGGACACACAGCCCTCTCCAACCCAATGCCCCTGGCTGCAGCCTGATGTCAGGGCTAAAATTAGCTTTGTGGCTGCGCGGGCAGCAGAGAAACAGTCATGGGGATCGCCCCTGCCTTTCCTCCTAGAGGTAGGGACAAGGGCTGCTGAGCGTCAGTGGACACAGGCTGGACCAGAGCGATGTTGGGGTTCACTGCAGCAGCAAGAACTTGGATCATCCTCTTAACTGGGCTCTGGGAACAGGAGTCTCGGGGGGCAGTAGCAGGCAGGGCCCTGCCTTTCTCTCCTGGCCACCCTTTGGCCACTATCAGCTGCCTGGGGGGTGGGGTGGCCAGGGTCTGAACTCCTGGGTCCCACAGGGCGTGGATCAGGACAGCAGCCCCTCCCCACTCACTTCTCTGTCTCTGCTTGCCCAGCTGCTTCTCTCCCGCGGTTGCCATGGGAACCACAGGTGGCTTAAGTTTGCCTGAGCCTGGCTCCCTTATGAGACGGGCAGTGGGGCAGGGCATACGGAGGGAAGCCTCAGTCTGGCCTCTGTCCATTTAGCCCCTCTTTTGGTTTCGTCCTCACTGCCTCCTTCCCCTGCATTCCCTGCAGCCTTCCAGCCACCGAGTCCTGACCATTTAGTCCTGGGACTTGGCCACTCTGGAGCACTTTCCCTACCTCTGGCCGGGTCCCTCTCCTTTGGTCTGGTGTCTGAGCAACGAGCGCTTACCTTTTAGTCCCCCAGGTCCCTCCTGGCTTAACACTCTGCCCTCAAGACAAAGCCATGCTCTTGACTAGTGCCTTCTGGTCCCAGCTTCCCCTTTGCCACTCTTCCTACCCCCCATGCTTATGCTACAGCCACCCTGGGATGTTGGGTCTGAGGAATGGGTAAGAGTGTGGTGAGGCACACTTCCAGAACCACATTCTATGGAGTGGTAGTATCTTTTGCAGAGTTAATGGGTGTGCATTAAAAGTGAGTTCCACGTGGAAATATTTTGAGAAGCACTGCATATGCCTCACCTCCTGGAAATTCACGAGGCACTTTGTTACATGTTAAAGGCTTGGGCAACTCCTGCAATAAAGAAGTCTGTTTTGCTGTGTTGAACCCAGAGATTCTGAGTGTTAGCCCATAAATAAGGAACGTCTACCAACAGCTCTTGGAACTAGTTTCCCTGGACGAGCATTTGAAAAATGCCGGTTGGGCCCTAAAGGATGGCGCCCTGCCCTTTGGGATCCGGGGTCCTGAGGCTGCTCCCTTCTGGAATGGAGGGGCCTCCCATGCTGGCACCTCTGGGAATGGAGCAGACTGAGCGCTGGAAAGCGGGGTCCATGCTTAGCACCACTCCCACCTCCTGGCCAGTGAGTGGGTCAGGCAGGGTTCCTGGATGCATTCCATTTAAACTACACAACATTCTTTTAAAAACTTGACCTAGTTGCCAACATTTAAAACCTGGGAGATTCCACAACAGATTTTGAATCTTAACGTTCTCTTAAAGAGCTAGAAGACCTATCAACACAGTGTGTTTATAACCCTCTGCGGAAGTGAAGAATGGCATGAACCGTTTATTACGTGCACAGCAGTGCATCTCTCTCCTGGCACTGCTGAACCCCTCAGAAAACATTAGAGTCTCTGCCCCCATCGAGGGGAGTGTGGGGCTCTTCTCAATGAGTTCCTCTTCCCTGGGGTGGGGTAAACTACCTCCCTCCCGGGCGGGTCCTTCTGCAAAGGGCTGGGGCAGGTGGGCTCCCGCTCCTCCAGAATGTACCTCACACCTCATGAAGTAATTGATACATCATGCGAATCAAGCCAACAAATCCGTCCACCCTCTGCCCCCAGGCTCCCTTGCCGTGAGGGGAGCCAGAGTGGCTGGGGGGACAGCAGGGCTGCAGAACAGTGGGGGGAAGGCCTGCCTGCAGCCTCCTCTCGTGTCACTCGCCTATGGGCTCCGTCGACGAGGAGACGCGAGGCAGCTGCTCAGGTCACTCTGGTAATCGGAGCGTGCTGAGTGCGAGAATCACTCCCTGCAAGAGCTAAAAGCCGAGAACAGTGAGGGACCGAGCATGAGCGCGCTGGCACTTCTGAGACAGCTCGCGGCTGTGGAGAGCCTGCTAAAAATAGCCCGCTCCCAGCTGAGGCTGGAACCCTGGAAAATCCTGCTCTGGAGGGGTGGCTGGGGCCACCCCTCCTGTGCCCCTGTGTCCCTGCCGCCCTGCTGGTGGGGTGGGGCTGGCGAGGCCGGCAAGGGCCCGCCTGCTGGGAGCCTCTTCCCCTGCCCTGGGAAGACTGTGAGGAGACAGAGCTGTGACTTGATGGCCCCTGTCTGACGGTGGTTGAGGTGGGAGGCCCAGACCTGTCTCCCCGACTCCCACGCTGTTAGGGTAAGTGAGGAATTCCCCTCTCTGAGATCAGGCACCAGGACAGGCTTCTGTCCTGGGCGGGCTAGGGGAGATCAGTAAGGAGCTCCCCTGCCCAGCTGGGCGTTCATGTTCCACGGCCCCCACTGAGACCCCTCATCAGGCTACTGACTCCAGCCGTCTCCTGCTTTGCCTGAACATGGCCTGTTCTTGGCCCCCTGCTTCTCAGCCTATTCAAACTCTCCCTACCTGAGGACTTCTCATGAATGTCTTCCCTCCTCCAGAAAGCCCCTCTGACCCTTTTGCTCAAGCCTCTCCTCCAGGCTCATTCCTCTCCCCCTGCCATCCAGTGTCCCGGGCTTCCCTTCCCACTCGTGCAGCTCCAGATTCCGGGGCACCTTGAGCAAGCCCCTGTCTCTCTCTGGGCCTCTGAGGAATCAAGGTCTAGAGCAGGCTGTGAGGCCCAGCTGGCTGGAGCCAATCATATGCCTTATTGTGATGTCTGTAAGTGTCACCAGACCCCACATGAAGTCCTAGATGGGGAGGAGACTGAGATGTGGGCATGACCACTAGTCTAGGCCCCTGTCAAATGACTGACCATCCATTCTCCACTCACACGCTTCCTGGGGAGGGGCCCTCACCATCTCCTGAGGCAGCCTCTTCCCCTGTCTCCTCTGCAGGGTCCTGCCTCAGCCACAAGTTCCTTGGGGGGAGGGCTCTGGCACAGAGGAGGCCTCAGAGGACAATCCCCGAAGCGGGGACCAATCCATGCTAGGGCAGGACTGCGGGGGATGGGGAAATGGAGGTTAGAGGTCCTGGGTCCCACCCAAGGTTGCCAACTCGATGCGTTTCCTCAGCCTCAGATGGAGCTGAGGGGGGAGGCAGAGGAGAGGCCAGGGGGACAGTAGGGTTTAGTACTGAGGAAGGTGGGTTCTTGTCCCTGTTGGGGGTTGGCCAGTCTGGGCCAGCCTCTGCAGTGGTGCTGGGGTGCTGATGGGTGGGAAGGCTTCCCCCCTCCTTCCAAGCTGGTTCCTGAGATGTCCCTGACACAGAATCACCTTCCTTGCTGTGGGCAGCGATGACAGTGAGGGACCAGGATTTCCCACTGTTACTGAAGTGAGGGGCAGGAGAAGGGCTGTGAGCACAGAGGTCCACACATCCAGGCTGGCTGGCAGTTCAGTATTGGACCAGAGCGGGTCTAGGTTAGTGGTCGACATTCTGGAGAAGCAAATCTCACTAACTGAGCAAGCTTCAGCAACAAGCTTCACCTCCTTGTGCCTCACTCAGTCCCTACATCTGTGAAATGGGGATGACAATTGTTAAAAAGAAAACCAGAGACCCCAAATGGCTTCATGCAGGTTAAGGCCCTAAGTCAGTAAACCGAGACTTAATGCCTAACCTATCTGTAGTGTCAACCCCCCAGGAATGCAACCTATAACCAGTCAACATTTCTGGTCAGCATTAGGAAATTTACTGATAGACCCCTTTTGTTCCCCTTAGGAGGGCAACCTTGCCTAAAACAATGGATTCTTTGCTAATATTTTCCTTTTTTCTGCTCCGTGTCTAGCTTTTCAGTCACCCTTTGGAGCTCCCCTCTACCAGCTAGATGGGATGCAGACTGATTCATGAATCAACGAATAAAGCCAATTAGATCTTTAAAATGTACTGTTGAATTTTTATTACATGGCACAATAGAATGTGTCTGATAGGGTTGTTGTGAAGATTTAGTGAATGTGTGTGTGTGTGTGTGTGCGTGTGTACATATCTCAGAGCCTGAGATATAGTGTTACACAAATGTTAATTATTATTACCAGGTTGCAGTCTCTTTTGAGAATTTGATAAAACTTATAGACCCCTTTTCAGAAGAGACCTGTACCCACGACTCTGCACAATTTCTAGGCTTATGAACTCCCTAAAGTTCACGTGTATAAGAACATGACTGAATCTAACATGACTTTCCTTTTTTTTAATTGAAACTTTTATGGTCAAAGTAACGTAGGCAAATAGTTGTAAACGTCCAAAGAGAAATGGCTGTCCTCTGCCTCACGGCCCACCTCTGAGCCCGGTCTCCTCCAGAGGCCACAACCCCAGGCAGCCACTCCCCCTGATACCTGACCTCTCCCTTTGCCCCCTGCAGTGTTGGGAGCAGGGTGGCAGGCCTGTTCCCATTTCACCCCCAGGGACCATGGAGATGGGCTTTGTCCTTCTGACTCATGCCAAGTTCTTGATTCCACCTTCTGAGTGGCTCTTAGGTCTGCCCCAGCGCCCTCGCCTGCACCCCGACCCCCTCTACCCCCGGCCCTCACTGGTCACCACAACAACTTTCCAGTTGCCAACACCACCACCTCTCTTCCTTAAAACTCCCCAGTGGCTCCTCACTGAATGCAATGATTTTAGCATCAAGGTCGAGGACACAGGGTTATGTAAGATTCATGATGCCCAGGGTACAGAAAAAGCAGAATCCTTTGTGGTGAATATGACATCATCAAAGGGGGCCTGGGGTTGGTCCAGGGGCCTGTGAGGTCTCGAGCCCAGCCAGGCCGGCAAGCGCCCCGGGGGTGAAGGGGAAGTGGGGGGGGGGAGGAGAGTTTGGGGGTGAAACCGCTTCATGCAAATGAAATGAAATGGGGCTTCAGGGCAGGTTTGGCAAGCTGCCAGAAACAAAGACTCTGTGTCTCCCACCTTCCCAACCTGCTGGCTTGAGGGGGGTTGTCGGGAGTGGAATCTGAGGCCCTGGACCTCAGGGCATTGGGAAAGAGACACATCTCTGAGCTCCTTCTGCCCTTCTTTACACACTTTGGTTACACTGTGTACATTGCCTACAGAGTGAGATGCAGGCTCCCCTTGGGCAGGAACGCGGCTGGGTTTCCAGCTCATGTCCAAATGACACTCCCCTTTCCTTTCCTTTTGCTTTTTCCTTCTTAAATGGACCTCAGGTACACAGAACTGGGTTAATCACCACCCTGCCTATGACATACTCTCATTATTGGCCCATGCAGGGCCACTTTAATTAATTAATTTCTTTGTTTACAATGATATATTTTTGTTTACGGCAACATAGTGATGTTAAATAACAAACATTCAGCTGAGTAATTTAAAAGATCAAGTGGCTGTATTAAGCAACTTCACAATCAGGTTGCCTCCCATCTAGCACATTAGGAAGGAGCTCCATTCGGCTGCAGAAAAGAAAAGATTTTTAAAGGCAGGACAAGGAAGTCATAAACAGAAAAAAGGATTATTTTGGGTGAGGTGATCTTCCTTTGGGGGGACAAAAGGGTCTTAGTAGTTATTAGCTGGGTTACCTTTTCTTCCTTTGGAGCATAGAGAGGGCCTGTGTCAAAGATTACTCTATTGGTACCCTAGAAAATTACTAATTGGTTAAGACTACATTTCTGGGGAAGTTTGAAAGTGTAATCAGGTTATCAGACATTAAGCCCTGGTTTGGTGACGGGGCGTAGCATTAAGTGACTCTATTTTGGGCCTCTGGGTTTTTTTTGACAGTGGAACTCAGAACTCAACCTGCGACTGGGGAGCCCGGGTGGCTCAGTTGGTTAAGCGTCCAACTTCGGCTCAGGTCATGATCCTGCACTTCCTGAGTTCGAGCCCCACATCAGACTCTGTGTTGACAGCTCAGAGCCTGGAGCCTGCTTCAGATTCTGTGTCTCTCTCTCTCTGTGCCCCTCCCTGACTTGCGCGAGCACACAGTTCCTCTCTCTCTCTCTCAAAAAAAAAAAAAAATTAAAAAATTAAAAACAAATAAATAAAACATTAAAAATTAAAAAAATTCATTAAAAAAAAACCCCTCAACCTGAGATCTCGAGCCTTAACAGTGTCTGCACCTATATTGTGCTCCTCCTTTATCACAGCCTCCTGCTTCCCCCTCAGAAGTATATACTATGCTGAATTATCTGAATTTTGTGTCTATCATTCCCTAGGCTTTCTAAATACAATTTTATTACTGCATCAGTCAGGGTAGACTAGGTTATGCTGCAGTAACAAATAACTCCTAATCTCAGTGGCCTAACACAACAAAAGTTTATTTCTTGCTCATGTTACGTGACCAGCGCAGATGGGCAGAGGCCTCTGGGGTTCTGGGGTTTTGCTTTGTCACGGGAGGATAAAAACTATGCACCAGTTCTTAGATGTTTCTGCCCGAAAGTGACTGAGCACTTCAGTGACAGTTCATTGGCCAAAGCTCTTCTTCCCAAGTCTGTCCTTGATTTCAAGAGGGCATGTACCTAGAAAGAAGGAAGAACCAGAAGTCTTGTTAAGCTTGGGTAATGTCACCACAACCACGTATCTGTGCAGCCTAAATACTAAGTTTTTTATTTCAGTTGTTTATGAACTTTACAGAAAGGGCATCATGTTGTAAGTGATCTTTTCTTAAAATTGAAGTCTAATTGATACAATATTATATTAGTTTCAGGTATGCAACATAGTGATTCAACATTTATATACATTATGAAATGATCACCATAATAAGTCTAGTTGTCATCTGTCACCATACAAAATTATTACAATATTATTGTCTATATTCTCTGTGCTCTACCTTACATCCCGTGACTTACTTTGTACCTCTTTTTTTTTTTTTTTGGAGCTTTGTACCTCTTGATCCCCTTTCAACCACCCTCCAACCCCCGTCTCCTCTGGCAACCATCAATCTGTTCTCTGTATCAATGAGTCTGGTTTTGATTTGTCTGTTCATTTGTTTTGTTTTTTAGATTCTGCATTCAAAGCAAAACCGTATGATATTTGACTTTCTCTGCCTGCTTATTTCACTTAGCATAATACCCTCAAGTCCTATTCATGTTGTCACAAATGGCAAGATCTCATTCTTTCTCATGGCTGAGTAGCATCCTTTATCCATTCATCTGTCGATGGACGCTTGGGTTCTCCCATCTCTTGGCTGTCGTAGCTAATGCTGCAGTGAACATAGGGGTACGTGTGTCTTTTTGTGTTACTGTTTTTGTTTTCCTCAGATAAATACCCGGAAGTGGAATTGCTGGATTGCATGCTAGCTCTATTTTTAATTTTTTGAGGACTCTCCATACTGTTTTTCATAGTGGCCGCACCAGTTTACATCAGCACCAACAGTGCACAAGGATTCCTTTTTGTCAACATCTTCACCAACAACTTGTTCTTTCTTTCTTTTTGATAATAACCATTCTGACAGGTGTCAGGTGATATCTCTTTGAGGTTTTTATTTGCATTTCCCCAATGATGAGTGATGTTGAGCATCTTTCCACGTGTCTGTTGGGCATCTGGATGTTTTCTTTGGAAAAATGTCTGTTCAGATCATCTGCCCATGTAAAATCAGCTTGTTTGAGTTTTTGGTATTAAGTTACATGAGTTATTTATAGGTTTTGAATATTAGCCCCTTAGCAGATATGCAATATGCAAGTGTTTTCTCCAGTTCAGTAGGCTGCCTTTTCATTTTGTTGATAGTTTCCTTTGCCATGCAGAAGTTTTTATTTTATTTTATTTTATTTTATTTTTATTTCAATGTTTTAAATTTATTTTTTAGAGAGAGCACAAGTGGAGGAGGTGCAGAGAAAGAGGGGGACAGAGGATCCAAAGCAGGCTCTGTGCTGACAGCAGGGCTCAGAGTTATGAACCGTGAGATCTTGACCTGAGCTGAAGTCAGACGCTCAACCAGCTGAGCCACCCAGAGTCCTTGTGCAGAAGTTTTTTAGTTTGTTTTTTTTTTAATTTTTTTTAACGTTTATTTATTTTTGAGATAGAGAGAGACAGAGCATGAATGGGGGAGGGTCAGAGAGAGGGAGACACAGAATCTGAAGCAGGCTCCAGGCTCTGAGCTGTCAGCACAGAGCCTGACGCGGGGCTCGAACTCACGGACCGCGAGATCATGACCCAAGCCGAAGTCGGCTGCTTAACCTACTGAGCCACCCAGGCGCCCCAGAAGTTTTTTTAGTTTGATGTTGTCCCACTTGTTTACTTTTGCTTTGGTTGCCCCTTGCTTGTGGGTTAGGTCCAAAAAAATATCATTAAGACGATGTCAAAAAGCCTATGCTTTCTTCCAGGAGTTTATGGTTTCAGGTCTCACATTTAAGTCTTTAATCTATTTTGGGTTAATTTTTGTACATGGTTTAAGAAAGTGGTCCAGTTTCATACTTATGCATGTAGCTGTTCAGTTTTCCCAACATTATTTATTGAAAAGGGTCTGTCAGCACAGAGCCTGATACAGGGCTCGAACCCATAAACCGCAAGATTATGACTGGAGCTGAAGTCAGATGTCTAACCCACTGAGCCACACAGACACCCCTAGTGTCTATTTATTCTTGAGAGAGAAAGAGAGAGAGAGAGAGAGAACGTGCACAAAGCAGGGGAGGGGCAGAGAGAGAAGGAGACAGAATCTGAAGCAGATTCCAGGCTCTGAGCTGTCAGCACAGAGCTGAACCATGGGGCTTTAACCCACAAACCGTGAGATCATGACCTGAGCTGAAGTCAGACGCTCAATTGACTGAGCCACCCAGGTGCCTCTAAAGATTTTATTTTTAAGTATTATCTACACCCAATGTGGGGCTCAAACTCACAACCCCGAGATCAAGAGTCTCATGCTCTACTGACTGAGCCGGCCAGGTGCCCTGACATCTTGTCATTTTCAGAGTACAGGTCTTTCACCTCCTCAGTTAAATTTATTCCTAAGTGTTTTATTCTTTTGATGCCATTCTGAATGGGATTGTTGTCTTCATTTCTTTCTGCTAGGTTATTATTGGTGTATAGAAATGCGACAGATTTCTGTGTATTAATTTTGTATCCTGTGACTTCACTGAATTCATTTATTAGTTCTAACAGTTGTGTGTGTGTGTGTGTGGCTCTTTAGGGTTTTCTATATATAGTTTCATGTCATCTGCAAATAGTGACAGTTTTACTTCTTCCTTTCCAGTTTGGATGCTTTTTATTTCTTCTTCCTGCCTAGTTGTTCTGACTAGGACTTCCAACACGATGTTGAATAAAAGTGGCAAGAGTGGGCATCTTTGTTTGTAGCTGACCTTAGAGGAAAAGCTTTCAGTTTTTCACCTTTGGGTATGGCGTCAGCTGTGGTCTGTCACATATGGCCTTTACTGTGTTGAGGTGTGCTTCACCTACACTTACTTTGTTGAAAGTTTTTATCATAAGTGGGTGTTGAATTTTGTCAAACGCTTTTTCTGCATCTATTGAGATCATTATATGGTTTCTATCCTTTATTTTTTAAAAAAGTTTATTTTATTTATTTTGAGAGAGAGAGAGAGAGAGAGAGGAGAGCAGAGAGAGAGGGAGAGAGAGAATCCCAAGCAAGCTCCACACTGTCATTGTAGAGCCCAATGAGGGGCTCGATCTCACGAACCGAGAGATCATGACTTGAGCCAAAATCAGTAGTCGGACACTTAACCACCTGAGCACCCCAGGCATCCTTTTATTCTTAATTTTTAAAATGTAGTGTATCATGTTGATTGATTTGTGGAGATTGAACCCCCATTCATCCCTGGAAAAGCTCCCACTTGATCATGGTGTATGATCCTTCTAATGTCTTGTTGAATTTGGCTTGCTAATATCTTATTGAGGAGGCTCATCAGGGATATTGGCCTGTAATTTTCTTTTTCTGTGGTGTCTTTGTTTGGTTTTGGTATCAGGGTAATGTTGGCCTCATAAAATGAGAGTTTGGAAGCATTTCTTCCCCTTTAATATTTTGGAATAGTTTGAGAAGACAGGTATTAAATCCTCTCTGAATGTTTGGTAGAACTCACCGGGGAAGCCGTCTGGTCCTGGACTTTTGTTGAAAGTTTTTTGAGTAGTGATTCAGTCTCTTTACTAGTAATCAGTCTATTCAGAATTTTCTATTTCTTCATGATTCAGTCTTGGAAGACTGTGTATTTCTAGGAATTTATCCATTTCTTCTAGATTGTCCAATTTGTTGATGTATAATTGTTCATAGCAGTCTCTTATGATCCTTTGTATTTCTGTGGTCTCAAGTATAACTTCTCTCTCATTTCTGATTTTATTTGTTTGAGTCCTCTCTCTTTTTTTCTTGTTGGGTCTGGCTAAAGGTTTGCCAATTTTGTTTATCTTTTCAAAGAGCCAGCTCTTAGCTCCATTGATCTTTTCTTATAAGTGATCTTCTGAGATTTACTTTTTTACTCAAGTATGTTGCTAAGATTCATCCGTACTGTTGTACATGACTGTGGTTTCTTGCATTTCATTGCAGTCCAGTATTTTTATGGAGTGACTCTAACCCCATGTATCAATTCTTCTTTCAAAGTGATTTTGTGGTGTCTGACTTTTTTTTTTAATGTTTATTTATTTTTGAGAGAGGATGCACGATTAGGGGAGGTGCAGAGAGGGAGAGGGCCAGAGGATCTGAAGCGGGCTTCGTCCTGACGGCAGCGAGCCGAGCCGATGTGGGGCTCGAACTCACGAACTGTGAGATCATGATCTGAACCGAAGTCAGATGCTCAACTGATTGAGCCACCCAGGTGCCTCTGACATTTTTTGCCATCATGAACACTGCTACTATGAACAGTCTCTTCCCCAAAAACTTTGCTTGGATTTCATGGCCCCATGCCGCAGATTTTGAGCTACTGGCAGCCCACAGGGAGTTTGGCACAGCTCTTGCCTCACCCTTCAAGGCCCCAGAACCCAGGCAGCATGGCCTCTCGGCCATGGAGGCAACTCTGCTGTTCCTCTTCACCTTCCTGCTATCCACCCCAGCTGGTGGACTAGTGAGCACGGACACAGCAGCTCTTCCGCGTGCAAAGTCTGCTTTTCCAAGTGCCTGTCTTCTATCGGGGGGCAGGGCCATCTTACAGTTGAGGACACTGTGTCACTGGTCAGGTCCTTTCTTTTTCTAGCATGTACTTAGCTTCAGGTATGAACCGTGTACTGTACTGGGTGCTGGAGAAACATACAACAACTCATTAATTTACAAAGTGGGCATTTATTTACTTCCTTTTATGTGCCAAACGCTGTTGGGCTGAGACAAAGGCACCTGCCTTCAAGGAGCTCACAGTCTAGATGAGGAAACAGGGACACAGACACGGTACTGGACTGACTAATATATAAGATGTTCAAGTGTGCACATCGCATCATGATTTTACAAGGATTCAAAAAATCTAAGTGTTTTTAGTCCTATATATGTGCATGTGTCTCTATGAGTCTAGCTAGCTAGCTAGCTAGCTAGCTATCTGGTGACTGTATTCTTTTTTTTTTTTTTTAATTTTTTTTTCAACGTTTATTTATTTTTGGGACAGAGAGAGACAGAGCATGAACGGGGGAGGGGCAGAGAGAGAGGGAGACACAGAATCGGAAACAGGCTCCAGGCTCTGAGCCATCAGCCCAGAGCCTGACGCGGGGCTCGAACTCACACACCGCGAGATCGTGACCTGGCTGAAGTCGGACGCTTAACCGACTGCGCCACCCAGGCGCCCCTGTATTCTTATTTATGTAAATTCAGCATCCTCAGTACGGGAACAGAACAGGAAACCAGATCTTGATTTGTGGATTATCATTTTTAGAGATTATTAAGTTCCTAAACGAAACTAATACCCATGTTTTAAATTCTAGCTGGAACCACTTAAAAATTCCCCTAGAGAGATGAGGCAGCTCCAGCTTTTAGCTGCTCTTTTGGTTTTCTCCAAGTTCCTGTCTTTTTTTTCTCGGTGGCTGGTAGACCAACATATCACCGTGTTGTCTTGGGAAGTTAATATTAAGCTTGACCCTAATGTTACAACAGTGCCTCGGCTGCTTTTGAGCCATGGTTTACATTCGAATAGAAGATGCTGGGGGAGGAAACCCAAATTCAGCCGCTGAACGTGGCTTGTTGCTGTTTTAACTAAGCATACCTACAGGTAGTGACGCTGGAGTCTTTGCTGTGCTGCCTCGGGCTGCCCCGTCCAGCTCTCCTCAAGGGGGTGCATCGTCTTTTTCACCCACAAATTCAGCACCTGTCAGCATGGGCACCTTGATGTGGGTACCCCGGAGGAAGGTGGACCTAACTGTGCTTATCCTGGGAGCACAGTGGGCGAGAATTCACAGACAGGGTGGCATATCTGCCTAGTTTGAAGATCCAGGTGGCATTGGTCAGAAAGAGAAGGGGAAGCTGGAGTCTCAGACCAAAGGAATAGCATGTGCAAAGGCACAGAGGCATGACAAGACATGGTGCCCACAGGAGGCAGAGAGTGCTGTGTGTGGCTGAGACAGAGGGTCATTCGGGGAGGAGATATGTGCTTGTGGTGGTGTTACCTGTGCTCAGCAAGACTTCTGCATCTCCCCTTATTCTATGTACGTGCCCCCTTGAAATTAGAGGGGGCGGAGGCATCGCATGGCAGCACCTGATGGAGTTTTTGGATCCTAGCAAAAAATATATATAGCATGAAGTTTATCATTTGAGCCATTTTAAAGTATACAAGTCAGCGCCATTCAGTACATTCACAATGTTGTATAAGCATCACCACTACCCACTTTAAGACCTTATTTGTCCTCCCAAACAGAAATTCTGTACCCCTGAGGCGGTAACTTCCCTTCCCCCCACCTCCCCCTTGCCCCGGCCCCTGGCCATCACCGTTTTCCTTTCTGTCTCTATGAACCTGCCTATTCCAGGTACTTCATGTAAGTGGAATATTTGTCTTTTCATGTCTGGGTTATTTTACCTGGCCTAACGATCTCAAGTTTCGCCCATGTTGTAGCAAGTATCAGAATTTCATTTTCTGTTTATGGCTGAATATTATTATTACGCGATGGGATTTTGACTTTCTCCTGGTAGCGTTGGCATGCTGGGGGAGGGTCTCACGCAGAACGACAGAGCGGCACTTGCTGTTTAGGGTCCTCCCCAGTCCACGTGTGAGAGGACGGGGAGAAGGGTGGGGGCATGCAGGAGTCTGTGACAATAGTTTAGAATAGAATTATGACCCTTCCAGCCTGGCGTAGCCTCACCATCCCCAAGAAGCTGCTCTACCCCTCAGAAACCCCGACGGCTCTTTCTGTCTTCTGAGTATCAACGGCTGAGTCACACAATCTCTGCTATCTGCTAACTCTTTGGCTAGTGAGGACTATGCCCTAAAGTACTCCAGTACCCCCAGGCCTGGCCCCCAGTTTTTCCTTCCTCTGTCACCCTCAGTGGACACTGGAGTTGGGGCTCAGGAAGAAAAGTCATCCTAGGTATCTATGGTGGGAGTGGTGCTGGGGGGGAGTCAGGGTCTCCTGCCACCTGCCGTCCCCTTCTCCCAGCTCTCCGACAGGATCAGGCTGCCTCCCACCAGCCACACCCCACCCCGTAACATCCCCGGCAGCTTTCATCTCCAGAGCTGGAGTTGAAGGAGACAGAACTAGCCCCAGGGGGTGTCGATAACAGGGTTGTAATCCGGCGGGATGAGACTGAGCTCTCTGGAGTCTCATAGCATTTTTCCAGCCCTGGCCACTTTATTATCATATCGCTGAGTGATGGGGCTCAGGGGAGCTGTGGTTCCAGCAGCCGGAGCGGCTGCCCCTTGCGATCCATCAAGCTACAACTGGGCTGAACAAATTCATGCCGCTTCCTACCCCTGTGTCTGCGCTCCCCCCGCCCCCTCCTCACTCTTCTCCTCCTCAGGCTTCCCCCCTAGGCAGTGGAGATTCGGGCCCCCATTGCTGCTGCGTGGGTCTCTGTGGAAGCTGTGCTGACCCTGGGGACTGCTTATCCTCATTGTGTGACCTCGGGCCTCGGTTTCCTCCTCAGAGCAACAAGAGGGTTGGGCCCGTTGTACCCTTAGGTTCTTTTCAGCTGTGACAACTCGGTGACTTACGATTGTTTGAAGACTTCAAACCAGATTGCATTGCACTTTCTTTCAAGATCATGACAGTGTGAAGGAATTGGGGGGGGGGGGACAGAAGCAGCCAAAGCATGCTGCCAGGCAACAAGGGCATCATTCTTTCTTCCCCAGGGAAACACGTTACTAGCCCCAGGCCAGTGGGCTGGTGACTGTCCTCAAGGCTGCTTTAGAGTCGAAACCGTTAGGTCAGACCTTGTGGGTACATCAGATGCCATCCTGACGCAACAAATGGGGAGAAGCCCACCCAGAGAGAGGAGGGACAGAGTGGGCCCGGCAGAGAACCCAGATGCCACCTCCAGCCCCTGCTCTAGCCGTGCTCATCTCAGATGGCTGGATGTCCGCCATGTTCTAGAAGTTCTCTGGGGTGGGCATTTCCCAGATGAGGGAATTTACCAGTCCGGGCTTTTATGGCTATAATATTGGGCCAAGTCATTCTAGTGGCAGGTTGTCAAGTAGGCAATATTAACTGAAGAATGGCTTGAGGCACTTGGGTGGCTCAGTCCTTTAAGCATCTGACTTCAGCTCGGGTCATGATCACACAGTTTGTGAGTTTGAGCCCCGCATGGGGCTCTCTGCTGTCAGCACCAAGCCCGCTTGGGATCCTCTGTCCTCCTCTCTTTCTGCCCCTACCCTGCTTGCTCTCTCTCTCTTTCTCAAAAATAAATAAACATTAAAAAAAAAACACAACAGGGGCGCCCGGGTGGCTCACTCGGTTAAGTGTCTGACTCTGGCTCAGGTCATGCTCTCAAAGCTTGTGAATTCAAACCCCACGTCAGGCTCTGTGCTGACAGCTCAGAGCCTGGAGCCTGCTTTGAATTCTGTGTCTCCCTGCCCCTCCACCACTTGCTGTCTCTTTCTTTCAAAAAAATAAATACAAACATGCACGCACACACACAAACACACACACACACACACACACACACACACACACACACACACACAAGAATGGCTGGGCCTCACTTTAAACAGATCCAGAGAACAATGGTTTTTTTCACAAAACCTTTCTTTCTGTTCACCTAGAAAGGGCTGTCTCTGGTCTTGTAAGCCAAGCCCTCCCACCTGACTGCCTGCAAAGGTGAGCTTCAAATGTGCTGAAGACAGCACTGTAGTGAGTGGGCCATTCTCCTGATTCCAAGATCCATCATACCCCCAGGGGGGCGTGCAGGGTGTCTCCCAGGGATGCTGGGGTTTTCTCACTTCTGCCATCTCCAGTGAGGTCATGTATTGGTCAGAATAGGTCCCAGGAAGGAGACTTGAGGGAAAGATACTTTATAACTCCCCTGAAGCTTGAAGGTGACCAGGGGAGATATGGGAAAAGCTGGGATAGGGGACAGAGACACGGGTTCTTTTTCCAGCTGTGTCATTAACCACTGCATGACAGTGGGCGAGTCTCTGCTCCTGTGCCCCACGGTGACAGTCCCACCCTCCCTACTTCACTGGGTATTGAGAGGATACAAATGAGGTAGGAATCCTAAAAGTATTTGACAGACTTCTACACCCAGCTCCCTGGTCAAAACATTCAGGCCTGTATCTAAAGACCATCATCAAACCTCCAGGAAAAAATTCCCCCCAAAACTATAACTTTCAAAAGTAGGCAAAGTTAGAATGAAAATTTTTATAGCAGGTAAAGATGCAATTCTGCAGGGTGGACGTGATCCATGAAATAACTTGACTGCTGTATCTCTCTGTTGCTTTTCATTTCCTATTTAAAAATTTTTTAAAAAGTTTATTTATTTTGAGAGAGAGAGAGAGAGAGAGAGCAAGCAGAGGAAGTGCAGACAGAGGAGAGAGAGAATCCCAAGCAGGCTCTGCACTGCCAGTGCAGAGCCCAATGTGGGGCTTGAACCCATGAACCATGAGATCATGATCTGAACTGAAATCAAGAGTCAGATGTTTGACTGACTAAGCCACCCAGGCATCCCTCATTTCCTATGTTAAATAATTTCGATCTTTACTGTTTTCTTCTACTTTCTTTGGGCTTATTCTTTTATCCATCCCTCCTCCTTTTCTTAAATTCAAATTCTATGTAGTTAACACACAGTGTAATATTAGTTTCAGGTGTACAGTATAGTGCACTTCCATACAATACCTGGTGCTCATCACAACCAGGTAAACAATTCAGTTAAACAATTCAGAATGCTCATTTAAAAATTTTTTTGAGTTAAACAATTCAGAGTGCTCATTTAAAATTTTTCTATGTTTTAACGAATTCATTTAAGGCTGTACATTTACTTCTGAATGTTGCTTTAGCTGCATCTCACAAGCTATTAAGTTGTATTTATAATGGATGGTTACCCTTACATTTTATTTATTTATTTTTATTGTTTTTATTCTTTAAGTTATATTGTTTTAAAGTTATATTGTTCTTATTTATAAAGTTAGCATTGACATTATTTATTTATTTTTGAGGGAGAGGAAGAAAGAGAGCGTGATCAAGGGAGGGGCAGAGAGGCAGGGAGAGAGAGAACCCTAGGTGGGCTCCATGTTGTCAGCCCAGAGCCCTATGTGGAGCTCGAACTCATGAACTGTGGGATCATGACCCGAGCTGAGATCAAGAGTTGGATGCTTAACTGACTGAGTCACCCAAGTGCCCCTATTTATTTATTTTTAAACATTTTTAATATTTTAATGTTAAATTAAGTATTTTAATATTTTAAATATTTGATATTTTTAATATTTTAAATATTTTATTTTTAAGTAATCTCTACACCCAAAGTGGGGCTTGAACCCACACCTCCAAGATCAAGAGTCTCACACTCCACTGATTGAGCCAGCCAGGCATCCCTACTCTTACATTTTATTTTATTTTTTTAATGTTTATTTTTGAGAGAGAGAGACAGCACACATGCACAAGTGAGGGAGGGGCAGAGAGGGAGACAGAGTTGGCTTTGTACTGACAGCAGACAGCCTGATGCTGCTCGAACTCACAAACTGCGAGAGCCAAAACCTGAGCCAAAGTTGGACCCTTAACAGACTGAGACCACCCAGGTGTCCCCCACTCTTACATTTTAATATATATATTTGCTTATAAGTTTTTCTAACAAAGTTCAAGGTTATTCAGTATCTTTATTGTCCATCCGGACAAGTAAGGAATTTTTAAAATTGTCTTAAATCTATGCCCTTTTTGAAAAATATAATTGCAGTTATTATTGTGATTATTACTATTATTTTATGGCCAATAGCTCAGTTTTACATATATGTGTGTGTTTATATATATGTATTTGTGTGTGTGTATACATATATGTATATAGTGTGTGTGTGTATATATATATATTGTGTGTGCGTATACATATATTTCTTTCTTTCTTTTTTTTTTTTTTTTACCAATTTTCTGCACTCATTCTTATTTCTTATATCCACTCCTTCCCTTAGGTTCACTTTACATTTTGCTGAAGTCAATATATATATATATATATATATATATATATATATATATACCTGGTTCTATATTTTTGACTATCGCTTCTTTTCTATCTCTTGATTCCCTTTCGGAATTCCTATTAGGTGTTTATTAGAACCTCTCAATTCTTCTTACCCTCTATTCTTCTTCTTCTTCTTTTTTTTTTCCAACGTTTATTTATTTTTGGGACAGAGAGAGCCAGAGCATGAACGGGGGAGGGGCAGAGAGAGAGGGAGACACAGACTCGGAAACAGGCTCCAGGCTCTGAGCCATCAGCCCAGAGCCCGACGCGGGGCTCGAACCCACGGACCGCGAGATCGTGACCTGGCTGAAGTCGGACGCTTAACCGACTGCGCCACCCAGGCGCCCCCCCTCTATTCTTCTTGATGGATCTTTTATATCTTTGCCTTTTGAAGCACGGTCTATGTAAATTTCTTCGCATTAACTTGTAATTCACCAGGTTTCTCTTTGGCCATGTGTAGTCTAGACTTCATTTGATTATTGAAGGTTTTTTGCTTTTTTTTTTCCAGTGACAATATTATTTCATTCCTAAAATTTCCAGTGGGTTATTTTTTCATGTCTACGTATTCTTGTTACATTTATGCTTACTTTTGTTTCTTATGTTCTTGCTTCTTTTGGCAGATACCAACTTTCCTTTTTTTTTTTTTTTTTTTTGGAGTTCTAAATGGGCTTATGGCAAATCGTTTTGAGATTATTACCTATTTTGTCCTTGATAAGTTCTGTTGATTTAACCTCAGTATCTTTACATTTTTGAAATTGTGCTCTGCAAACTCATCTTGATGGGTTTTTTTCTCTTTTTGTCCCTCCAACTATTCGTTTTACCATTACTCCCTTAGTCCCATTGAAGTCTCTAGTGCAAAACCAAGTCTTACAATTTTTTTATTGTTGTCTAAAATTTTGGTTTTATTCTTTTTAAAAATACTCCACTCAGGGCTCTTAACCCTTGGTGACTTTGTAGGCATTGCAAATCTAGTCCCTGAGCCAGCATGTGGCTTTGCTGGGCCAGTTTCCTCTGGCCTCCCTTCATTTTTTTTTCTTGAAAAAGTTTTCTCCGTCACTGTTGTAGGTTTGCAGGCATGTGGAGGGGGTTAGTGGTAGGTCCACAAGGTGTGGATTTGAGAACCATCCTGACTGACGATGTGAGGTTTGACACAAAACAACAGAATGGTTCAGAGTAATAAGTAGTTTTTTTCGTTTTTTTTGTGTGTTTTTTACGGTTCCATCTTTACAGTTTGCCAGACTGTTTTCTTATATATCTTCATAATCTTTGCAAACTAAGCTGCAAGACAGAGGCTGTTATTATCTTCATTTTCCAGAGGTGGTGGCTGAGGCCCAGCCACTAAAGCAGTGCTTCTTAAAATGTAATGTGCACACGAATCACCAGGGATCTTATTAAAACACAGATTCGGGTTCAGGTGATCTGGGGGTGGGGTCCAAGATTCTGGTTTCTAACAGGTGACGTCGACGCTGCTGGCCTGAGGATCTCAACTGAGCAGGGAGGTGCCAGGGAGCTTGGCCAAATCACTCATGTCCTAAGTGGCTGAACGGGAGCCTGTATCTGTCTGACTCCAAAGCCTGTTCTCTATGTCTGCTGTTCCCACCGAGAATCCGGCAATCCAACCACTTACTTTATAGGAACCAGAGTTGGAGGCTTCAGTCGGAGGGAGAGGAAGCTTTGCTTAGGGGAGGGGCTGCTTTCTTCAGCCCCAACTCCTTTCTCAAGCTTTAATGAGGAAGAAAGGGATGGAGAGGGATTGTCTTGGGGGTAGGAAGCACCACAGCCGGGCAGCTGTCAGTGGGTCTGTTGGAAAAATTAAGTTTTTAATTAAAAACATCTTTTTCTCCCTCTCTTCTTTCCCTTTTGCTTTAATGTCTCAGTCTGGAGTAATTATGAGTCGCTCTGGGGAGACTGAACCTTAGAAAAATTGTTGGTGTGACTGGCGAGGAATTTATCTGATTAACTTGAGCTCAGCCTTTGAAAAAAAAAAAGCAAAAGGGAAGTAAAAAAGGAAAGAAAAAAAAAGGGAGGAGGGAAGCACCAGCTCCCAATTCGCCAGGTGGACCCTGGACTAGCTCCCTTAGGCAAGATGGGCGGGGAGGATCGGTGCTCATTTCTGGTATTCCCTTCTCAGAGCTCCCCGCAACCCCCCCTGCCCAAGCTCAGCCCCCACCTGCCCCCCAAGCTTGTCCCCCGGCCCTGGGATGTGTAGGTCTGACTGGCCCAGCATGGGAGGTGATACCTTAGGGTTCTTGAGAAGTAGCCAGAAAAGGAGGCCCGAGTGTTAGAGATTTATTAGAGGAGTGATCTCCACAAAGGAGTGAGGGTGGCAGGATAGGAGGGGGAGGAAGCTAGGCAAGGACTTGGGGTCCGCTCACAGCCCGTCCCAGCGGGGAGCTCTCTAAGCTCTCCACTTTGGAGCTGGAGGAGCAAGGAGCGAGGGAAGGGGGATCTGTCAGCCACAGGCTGTGGGCATAACCCCCAGTCAGCACCCTTCCCCTTCGCTGTGGGCAGCTGTGAGCTGTTAGCAGCCAGCACTCACAGCATCTGGGGGACAAATGCACTGGCCAGGTAAAAGGGATCTGGGTGGGGCACCAAGAGCACCTACTGCAGCTGGACTGGAGGGGGAGCCCGATAGGAGTGGGGAAGAATGGATGGATTTACGGTCATTTAGGAGGTAGAGTTGACAGAACTTGGTGGTTGAATGAGTGGGTGACGAGCGTGAGGTGACAGGGGACTTCCAGGCTCCCGGTTTGGGTGACGGGGTACCAGACGCTAAGATAGGCACCCACAAGAAGGGTAGACCTGGTGCCGAAGGGAGAGTGATTTGTTATCTGGACATGGTGGACATTCAGGTGGAGATGTTGAGCAGGCAGCTGGGTGTGCCAGGTTGAAGCAGAGGTGTGGGCGCTCTCTGTGTGGAGATGGAAGAGGGTGGGTGGGTCGGTGTGGGTGGGCTGCGGGGAGAGAAAATGCCAGGCACAAAGCCTTGGGAGCCCCCCACAATCGGGGCTGGCAGAGGACAGGTGGTACAGCCAAAGAAGCAGGAGGAAAACCAAGGGAGTGGAATCCCTGATGCTACCTTTCCTGTCCTCTGTCTGTCTCAATCATTTGTCCCCTCCGTCAGTACATCTTTGTGGAAAGAGGCAGCCATGAGGAGTCTTGATAGACTGATTCCCTTGTGGGACCGGTGCCTGTCTTGATTTGTGTTGTGGTCTGAGCACCTCTCACACTCCCTGGCGCATAGTAGGTACTCAGGGGAAAAACCACCAGCTGAAGAACCACCAGCTAACACTCATGTGGCACACATCATGCACGAGGCGCTCTATAGAAACTTACTTACCTCTGAGGAAGGCGCCATTACTATCCTTATCACACAGATGAAGACTCAGAGGCACAAAGAGGTTAAGTAGCTCACCCAAGGTCATACGGATGGTAAGCGGCATCCCAGTATCCACGCTCTTAGCTCCCGTGCTAGTGACTGAGATTTGAGGCCAGCCTGTTTAAGAGCAGGGCACATCACTGCTTCACGAAGCATATGCACACAGTCGCGTGCACATGCAGCCACGTTTGCATGCACGCAGCACCAGGGAGACACTTCTTGTCTGCTGCAGGATAGGATAGTCCATGGCCTTGGGGAGGGGACACTTGTGTAGCCCTCTTGTCACATTGGCTCGGCCAATGCTACTTCAGATACAAGTCACTAGTCCCCGAGGACAGAGGGTTCTTGGGGGCTGGGCTAGTAGGGGGCAGGTGGAAAGCTCCGGTGTCAGGCAGGACACAAGTCCCTGAGCGTCTTTCGGCCTCAGTTTCCTCCTATGCAAAATGCGACTGGTTATACTTCTTTCCCAAGATATTTGTGAGAATTAGGAGTGCTGCATGGTGGCTGGCACACAGAGGGTACTCCTCAAATGGTGCCACATTGCGTGGAGAGGTTCTTACATCCTCATCTTCTCTTTGTCTGGTATTGAAAATTGTAAATATTGCCTGTCGTAAATGGGTGTCTTGGGGCTCATAACTGCAGGCACGCCATCCGTGGAGCCGTCCAGGCGGCTGCTAAGGGGCGAGCAGGGGCTGAGGGGAGAGGCTCAGAGCTGCGAGCGTCCGGGTCTGTGCAGGGGCATCAGAGCTGGCAGTCTTTAGGCAGCCCCAGCCATGACGACCACTAGGGAGACCGCAAAGGTGACAGTGAGGACTCCTGCTGGGGCCCCGTCAGCTCGGCTGCCCTGAGCACCCAGAGCCAGCACATTACCCAGCTCAAAGGGAAGCCATTCACATTACAGTCTATGGAGTTGGGCTCCAGAGGGGCAGCGCTGACGCGGCAAACAAGGTGATTAATGTCCCCTGGAGGCGTGCAGCTGCGGCTTGAGAGCTTCAGTGTAGCAGTCTCACTGCTCCATAACTGTTGGGAAGACCTACAAAGTGGACAGCCCCTTGCCTGGATCTGCCTGCGGCATGGCACTGAGGCCAGGGCAAAAGCAGTCCTAGCCCTGCTTGGGGCTACTGCCCTATTGGCACCCAGGCATCTAAGTAGTAGCCCTGAGCACACCATACCTGAAACCCTGACTTAACACATCTTCTGTCCCGGCTGCAGTCTGGGAGCTCTCAAGGGCAAGACTTGGCCCTCTGCTCTCCCTTCTCTCCTACCAAGCACAGGGCTGGGCACATGGAAAACAGAAATCATGCCAGAGGCAAACTATGAGATTAAAATACCAAAGTCTTTCATTCCTCTATTGAAGAGACATTTCCTTCTCAGCCTCCAGCTGTGCCCTGGGCCCTGCCTGGGTGGTGAAGACTTGAGAATGGAGCAGATTGACCCTGCTGTGGAAGGGTCACAACTTTGTGGGGGGACAGACATGTAAACACTGAGACTCCAGTGCAGCCAGAGCTATGAGAGATGGCATGCAGGAAGCCATGGGAGTACCAGGATGGAGAGAGGGGGCATCTGAGAAGGTTTCCTGGACAAGGTGATCCCTGAGTTGAAAACTGAAGGATGGATGGGGGTTTGCCTGGCAGAGTGGAAGGAAGGCATAACAGGTACTCATGCAAAGGCATAGTGGTGCATAAGGGCCAGGCCTCATGAAGGATCTGCAGGCTTGTCTGGGGGCAGAGGGAAGAACGCGGGGCAGACCAGGTGTCAGGAGAACAGGGTCCCAGTCCTTCCCTCCCCTTCTCTTCCTTGCTTCCTCTGGGCCTCAGTTTCCTCATCTGTGTAATGGGAACTGAGCTACTTCATCCCCAAAGCCCATTCAGCTTGGAAACTTTCAGACAACCCTCCAGGAACTTGTCTGGGTATACAGGAGCTGGGACCCTCTGGGGAATGCTTATAGGTTTGTTCTGGTTAATCCAGGCTTAACTCTCTGGGTACCAAAAATATTTACAAGTATTTCTGCCTCCCCATAAGCTAAGTTGGGCCCCTCTGCCTGGGAACACCAAGGTTGGGATCTGCTGGGACGGCTGAAACTCCACCGGGAGTGGTCCTCTTTGGCTTGCCTGGGCGAGGGGGGCAATTCTGAGCTTCGGAAGGGAGTTCATCCAAGCACTACAATCTCCCTTTATAGGGACTGCTACCTCGCAGTCGCTGTTTCTTCCCTTTATAAACATCGCCAGCCAATCAGCTCACGCCTTCCCTCCTCTGAGCTGGAACTGACCAATCACACTTGATTTAGTTACGCCGTTGCTAGTTGCTGAAGGCTACCTCCCCACCGCAGAAGGGTTTGGGTTTTAAAAGTCCAATCCTGGGTCTGGAGCTCATCCAGGAGGTTGGGTGCGGGGAGGGGGGTTGGGGGGGCGGGAGATGGATTTAAGATTTCCTGAGAGCAGTGTCCAGTTGGTTCTGCCCACCATCAGAACTCCTGGAACTCAGGAGGACGGAGCACTCTGCCCAGGGCAGTCCTGGAGAACTTCCAGGAGGGGGCGCCGAAGGAAGGGTTTTCAGACTCAGCTTTGGCGTCCTTTTCTCCGGAAGGGGTGCCCTCCTCAGTCCCCTGCTGGCAGTCTCAGCACTCCCGTCCTGGCAGCGTTGGGACACCTCCCTGCCCCCCTGCCAGTCCTGGCACTGTCCTGATCCTTACGAGCCACCCTGCTCTAGGACCCCTTTCTTCTCTCGCTCACACATACTCAGGGTCATGCAGAGTGTTGGGAGTCAGTATTACCCGCCCTCCCATCCCCCCCAGTAATGGTCCAGATGCTCCTGTCTGGCTCCATAGGCTAGGGTTGGAAGGGACCCCCAAAATATGACATGGGGAATTCAGAGAAAAGGGGAGGTGGGGAGCGCTGTGTGAACAAAGGCTTGGGATGTGTATGAGAATGTATCCATGTATATCTGCCTGTATACCCACCATGTGCGCATATGCTGGTGCTTCCATGCACATGCCTTGAGCACACATGTGCATGTGTGTTAAATGCCAAGAAAGGATATTGGTTGGTGCCTCCTTGTCTTGGACTTGTAGGTTTTCTCACCTCCCTGCAGTCTTCCCATGAGAAGGCTGGTGTCTTGGGTCCTGGGCTCTAGTTCCCTGCACACTCAGGCCCCTGAGCCCTATCCCCATCCAGTCCCCGCACCATCCAATGCAGCGACTTCTTGATGAAAATATTGATGAGATTAACACACAGCAGAGCCAGCATCACCTCCAAATGAAGAAAATCCAACTCAATCCGTCAGAGTTCCCACTATCAGGGCTGCTGGCAGCCCACAGGCCACCTAGTTTTACTTCTTCTGGGCCCTAGGTGGAGGGTGCTGCTCCCACAAAGGATGTCAATCAAAAGGGCCCAGAGAGGATAGAGAGGTGAATAAAATCAGTGCCCGCCTCTGCCCCAGGCTCTTGGGTCTTGTTCCTCTGAGCAGCCTCGGATCCTCCTCTGTGCTCAGGCTAGTCCCTTCTGGGTGGAGCCAGGTTTCTTCTCATAGAAGGGCCTGCTGTGTTATCTGGGTATATTGAGGGGTCAGTTCACTGACCTGGGGCAGGAGGAGGAGGAGGCCTGGCCTGAGGTCAAGGCCTGGCCTCACCAAAGACTCTGTCCTCTCTGAGCCTCAGTTTCTGCATCTATAAAAAGGGACTCCTGATCCCTGAGGCTCAGATGAGGGAATATGGGCAGGGTCTCTGTGACCTGTGAACTGCTGGGTCCACATTGGGAGCATATCTAAGGGCATAAGCCAGAGATGGCAAATGTTTGGTCCATGGACTGCTTTTGAAAAATTGAACATTTAAAAAATGGACAGTTTCTGAGGAAAGACTGGCTTTTGGCTTCTCTTGAAAAATCAGCAAGCCTATTTCTGGTTACCTGACCCCTGGGTGAAGTGACCCCTGGCCCTTTCAGAAAAGGCTGACATTTCAGATGGGGTCTTCCCCAGTGACCCAGACAAATGAGTGGCCTCTATTCAGGTAGGGGAGGAGGGTACAGCTGCTTCCTGGACCCCTCAGTGCACACCTCCTCTCTGTTCCCTGCCCCTCAGCCCAGCTGTGCTCTGGGAGCCTGATTTTCTGCCAGGCGGGGAGCAAGGAAGAAGTTGAGCCTTGGTTGTGACTGCTTTTCATCCTCCTCCATTGCCTTGACCATTGCCCACATGGCATATCCTTTCAAGACCCAGGGAGCCAGCAGGGAAGGTTCTTCCAGAGCAGGTGTAAGCTAGTCCAGATATTCATTTCCTCCTTACTCCCTCAGTGAGACTCCCTTGTACTCAGGCAGAGGTTTGTGCTGTGGCCAGCCCTGTGGGATCAACCATTTGAGGCAGGGCCAGGAGAGCCACTTTCATCAGACTGGAAAAGGGAGTTCTTGATCCACCTGTCTTGAGCTGTGTGACCTTGGGAAAATAACTTAACCTCTCTGGGCTAAGTTTCCTCACCTGTAAAATACCTACTTCCATGGGCTGTCACAAGGATCCAATGGGATTAAGCGTAAGATAATTTCCTGACACAGGTCAGGCACACAGGAAGTACTTAATAAGTGTTTGCTGAAAGGAGGAGTTGAGGGTCCTCAGGCCTAGCAGTGGAGCCTGCATTGTTGCTCTTTAGTGGAGCCTGAGTGACGGGGTCCTGTGGCTGGCTGGGGCTGGATGTGCTGACAAGAGTAAGGGGCCTCTTCCTTGAGACTTTGCCCCTTCTGGACTGGGATAACTGGGAGAATGTGGGAGGGGGAAGCAAAAGAAAAAAGGGTAGCTCCTTCTCTTTCCCTATCCTCTCTGTTCCCTGCCCCTCAGCTTTGGGACACAGCTCTTTCCTCATGAGTTGGGCCTCTTCCTTGAATGGGGAGGGTCCCTGCTTTCTTCAATCACTAGAATCTTGCTGCCTGGTTCTTGACTGAGATATAGAGTCTCAGGGGCCCAGAGAAGCAGGATGTAGAGGTAACAGATGGCTCCATAACCAACTGGAGTTAACTCATGAGGTTGCCCCTTAAGAACTTGTGAAGGGTGGGTATGAAGACTGAGGAAGACACTGTACCTAGTTTTTAACTTGCAAGCACAGGTAGGACAGGGATATTCCAGGTCCATCAGTGGGGGCAGTTTAGGAGAGGGAGGATCTGAGTAGCCTTTGAAAGGAGGGCCTCTCTCCTCCTTCTCCTTAATGCTTCCATCTTCCAGGCATAGCAATGGAGACCACTGCCTTCTCACTGGATGTGCTTTCTGGAGCCACAAGCTGGGGGTGAACATCTGGGTCCCACAGGAGAGGGGCTGCTCAGGGGAGATAATTGTAGTGATAATGGCAATTAATGACATTTACTGAGCACCTGGGCTATATACCTCCTGCCACACTTACCCCAATTCCAGGGCTATATAGCCCAGCTCACCTCAGTGTGGCACAGCCTTTACATGAAAATTCAGATGGGAACAGAGCCACCAACAGAGAAGAGGGACAGGTGCATTATTTCATGAACTTCACAAAAGGATTCTCCTTGGTGGTGATGGTGGTGGTGGTGAATCTAAGAAATAGCTCCTGTGTGTGTTTATGATAATAGTCCATGTCTAAAATGTTGATTTACCTGTCTGGTTTTAAAGAACGTGTTCAGAGAACTAAGCTTTGGGGTCTACAGACGCCCTGCCCATCCGTACGCAGGAGAGGTATTTCAGGACCCTGGAGAGTGCTCTGAACAAGGAGGGTGCGTGGAATGAGGAGTTGGGTTTTTCAGAACAGGTTCATCCTGTCAAGTCATCATATGCATGGGACCTGGGCCTAGGGCCCTGGGGACATGACTTACCCAAGTAATTTAGTAAGTCAGTGGTTTCGTGTTTCCATTGTGGCCTGACTGCCTGGGACCGTGTCCTTCAGAACAGAAGCAAAAGTAGGGGCAGTCCAGCTTGCCTCTCTGTGCTGAGTCTGCAAAGACACAGGTGTCACTTTCTGCACTCTAAAAAGCATATGCAAATAGGAGTATTGCAAGTTGAATCCTACCCCCAGCACCCTGGGTGGCTCTGGGCTTGGGGGCAGTAGTTGGCTGTTTTGATGGGCAATGTGGTGAATGGTTATGGTCATGACCTCTGCAACCTCACTGTTTGAAACTGAATCTTGGCTCTGCCTCTCCCAGGCTGTGCGAATTTGGGCATATTGCCTAACTTCTCCATTCTTCAGTTTCCTTATCTGTAAAAGGGGTATGATAAAGCACCTACTTTATAGGGTGTTATGGGAATTAAACATAATATATAAAGCACTGAAGGGAATGTTTGGCATGTGGTTAGTACAGTAAAATGTTATTATTTCAAAACCCAAGCATTTCTGCCCCAGGTCTGATGCATGGCCAGGTTCCACCCATGGTATCCCCGGTCTTGCTTATAGGGTCAGACTTGGAAGAGGCAAATGTTTCCTGGGCTTGTAAGCTGTTGGAGTGTCTAGGAAGCACTGGTTTGGGAACTGGGAGGACCAAGTGCCCTAGGCTAGGGGCTCTGGAACTCTGAAGGGAGGTTCAGTTCTGGCACCAGCTCTCTCCTTGCTCCTTCTTCATAGAGGTTTCAAGCATGGTCTTGAGCAGCCAGCAAGGTCTAGACTCAAATCTTGGCTCTGGGGCTTATGGGCAATGACCTTGGGCAAGTCATTATTCGACTATTAGAGACTCATCCGTGTCTGGCTATAACGACACACTTAACATGGTTATTCAGGGGATGAAATGAGAAAATGTAGGTAAAGACCAAGCACAGGCGCTGTAAGGGCTTTGTAGTAGTGGCTGTCACATGGCTGTCTTCCGGATGTCTCTGTTTCATTTTGGGTCTCTGCCACTCCCCTCTCCCTCCTGACGGATGAGGTTCTTACTTCTTATGGACTTCCTGGCTTGGTTCAATCCAGAGGATGTGGGCATCTCTGGAATCAGCCCATCCAGGCCCAAACCTCAGAGAGAGGCTTTTATTTTATTATTTTTATGTTTATTTCTGACAGAGAGAGAGACAGAGAGAGAGTGAGTGCACGCATGTGTGTGTGAATGACTGGAGGGGGAGGGGCAGAGAGAGAGAAAGAGGGAGACAGAGGATCCAAAGCAGGCTCTGCTCTGACAGCACAGAATCTGATGTGGGGCTTGAACCCACAGGTTGTGAGATCATGACCTGTGCCGAAGTTGGATGCTTAACTGACTGAGACACCCAGAAGCCCCCAGACAGAGGCTTTTAAAAGATAAGAGAGGTGCTGGTCTTTCATGGCCCATTTCTTGTAGGCTCACCCCTTCTCTAGGCTTTGCCTTAGCAGAAATGCCCCGGATTTCTAAACAGCTCCTTTGTCCCATAGCCCTGGGCAGACACCATCCTCCACCTCCAGCTCTGCCCCATTCCAATAGCAAGTGGTGAAACGTTTATCCTATTAACAGCTCAGATTTGACAAGTGTGAACTGGGTGGGTTCTAGGTCTTATCACATAGGTTGTCTCATTTATAATTAGCTTTTAATTAGCATCTACTTTGTGTTTGGCAATGTGGGAAGCACTTTACACATCTTTTCTTATTTAATCACTCAACTGCCTATAGAGGTAGCTATTATAACTAATTTTATTTTACAGGAGAGTAAACTGAACGCTGGACGGGTTCAGTGATGCTTGGGTCACAGGGAGGGGGGTCTTGAAGCTGCGGGGAAGAAGTTTGTAAAGTACTTCACAAAGTGCCCAGCATGTGGAACTGACTCAATAAAAGATGGCCAGCCCTGTCCATCCTAAGTTCCCTCTCCAGAGCCCCTAACTGAGATGGCTCCTCTTCCTGCCCTCTATCCCAACCTGGTACCAGCTCTTCTAAGAATGCATTAGTTTGCATTTGAGCTAGGCACAATGGTGGAATTTCAGGTACAGTAGAGGTGATGGGAGGGGGCAGGGAGGACACAGAAAATGGCCACTGACTCCACTCATGGCTAAGGCTCCTTTTGCTTTGCTCTTGTGGTCATGTCCAAGAGGGACATCCAGGGGCCCGGCTGCCGAGTCAACATGAAGTGATGTCTGGTTGTCATGAGTTCTCATTAGTGGATTATTCATTCTGTCTGGGAATCTGAACACAGCCTCATCCCCTCACTCCTCCCCTGCAGCTTCTCTGGGACTAGGGTGGGGGTAGGGCCAGGACTTCAAGGGCTTCAGATTCCCTTCTGTCACTATCACAGGGTCTGGCCTGGACTATGACCTCTCTGAGATACCCATCGGGGCCACAGAGGAGACCTGGCTTCTCAATGTGGCTCTGCTATGGGCAACTCACCTTCGGACTCAGGGCAGGTCTTTGTCCCTCTTTGGACTTCAGTGTCTTCATCTGTAAAATGGGACGATAGGACTGGCTGTTCTCTGAGGCTTTCCCAGCCCTCTCATGCAGTAAATACCACAGAGAATCCCTCTCCCTGCTTTACCTGCCTATTAGAGAATATGTAGAAGGTGGGGACAGAGGACCTGAGGTAGAATAGGATTTGAGGAATGAAGCAGAAGGAGGAGTCTCAGTGGTTCCTAGCACTCACGGCTTGAGCAATTGGTTGATTGGGGTGTTGTTTATTGAGAGAAGGGAGAAAAAGAGGCAAGAGTGGCTATGGGGAGGGATGATGAAATCATTTTTGGATCCATTGGACTTGAGATATTTAAGGGATGGGCCTAAGCTAAGCCAACATGGAGGCGAGATTGGATTTGGACCAGGGTTATCTGTATCAAGGCCCATGTTCTCTCTAGCACACCACCCCAGGCAGAGTGTGCGGTGCTCACTTGAGCTACTGAGGGCCAAGAAAGGGTCAGAGAGGGCTCATGTTCAGGGCAGGGCCAGCAGCTGGGAATATTAGTGGTAGGAGAAAGCAGAAGGCTTAATCAGGGAGAGCCTCCTGGAGGAAGAAATTGAATGTTATGTTCTATAGATATCATGAGAGGGTGAGGTCCGAAGGGGAACAGGACAGAAGCATAGTCAGAAGGGTCCACGTCCAAGAAGATGATGTGACTTGCTTGAAGTCACACAGATAGTCACAGAGCCAAGATTCCAACCAGGTGTGCCTTACTCCATGGTCTCTGTTCTTAATCCACCCCATAGGATAATGCTCTCAGGGCATGAGGCCTGGTCAGGGGAGAGGGGGGAGCCAGGAGCTAGACAATGCAATGGACTTAGTCTCTCTCAATTCAGACCTATTTTCCCCAACCCATGTGTGGTCAAATTCCAGATGAATGAAAAGACAACAGAGTTCTGACCCTTGAAGTCAAAGAACACAAGAGCTGGGAATGTCCTAGTTTTAACACAGATCCGACTCTAGGTGCCGGATTGCTCTTGAATGTAGGTGGCATGTATAACTACTTAGCACCTTTAAGCTCAGGGGCATACAGAATCTCCCTTGGCCCCCAAACTGGTCTGTCACTATGCCCAAAAGTCCATCAGTGCACCCTGACTTTGGAATAGATCTTGCCCAACCGGGCCCCGACCAAAGAGGGAGCGCATCTTTGGCACAGAGGGCACTTACCAGACACTTTCCTCCTGGGCAGAAGGGATGGAAGTCCCTGGAGGGGACCGTTCCCCGTGACTCTGGAGAAGACCAGTCTGCCATTCAAAGGGGCTGGCTTGCCTGACAGAAGGGCAGGGAGCCGCTGGGCACAGCAAGCTGCAGCGGTGGCAGCAATGGTAAGTGCCAGCAGCTCGCAGTGAATATGCAGTGTCAAATGGGGTGCATTACTCTCCGTGCAAATTAAAAATTAAAATTAATCAAACACTCAAATTGATTTCCTTCCCGTCTGTTTGCTCTGCTGTGCCAGTCAGATGCCTGCCTGCCTGCCTGGTCCAGTTGAGCCCAACTCCAGGCCAGGCCTGGGCAGCTCAGGCTGTTGCAGAAGTCTCTGGGATGGGCTTAGGAGCTATAGTCACCTCATTCCCACCTTGGGAAATCCGGTAGGGGTCAACCCAACCAGGTCCCCGAGCCTGAGACCTGGTGCTGGGCTTGCAATGGGGGGAAGGCAGGAAAAGAACATCACTCTAGTCTAGAGGAAACACTCACATTGGGCTGGGAGGCAGGACCCTAGGGAATATTCATGGGGCCATCATTGACTGATCTCAGTTTCCGCATCTGTGGAATGGGGGAGAGAGAGACAGATGGAATAGCTGCCCCCTGGTTCTTGTGCTGGCTTATGGTCTGGACTGGCCTTCCCTAGGGATGGACTCATCTCCAATCCCCAACCAGCCAGGGTCCCTGACCTCTCCACCCAGGCCTTGATCTACCTACCACTTATCATTGGGCAACCGTGGGCAAGTCACTTAACATCTCTGAGCCTCCATTTTCTTCTGGGTAAAAGGGGAATGATAATACCAGTGTGTGAAAGGAGAGGAGCATGCAAGTTTATTGGGATCAACACCCACGGCGGGGAGGGAGTGAGGAAACAGAGTGGGCAGAGGGAGAAGTTGGACTGTGACACCTTCACAGTGCAGCTCCATGGGCATCTCTGGGCCTGAGCTGTCTGAGGGGTTGACCTGAGTTGGCGTGAGAGTGTCAGGTCTTTATCCCCAGCTTTGACCAGCTGTTGGATGCAGCTGCCTGTGGAAGGGCAAGCCCTGGGTGAGGAGCCTCTCGCTTCAGCCGAGGGGAAGCTACTCATCTGTGGCCTGCCAACCTTGACAGCCTGCCAGCAGCAGGGAGGAGTGTTTCAGCCAGAAGGGGGGTGTGGGTAGGGCATTGGGGTGCCTCCCCAACACTGCAGTTGGGGGAGGTTGGGGTGAGGGTCCCCCGGAACAAGGCTGTGAACCCGGCAGGAGTCAGTGTACAATAAGCCGCAGTCATTCTGTTGAAAAGGCTTTGGGGACTCCCTCCTTTCCTTTTGCCTTCACATCCTGACACTCAACCAAGCCCTATCTTGGAGGGCTTGGTGAGTATCAGGATGTGAAGGCGAGGAAACCTTCAAAGTTCCATCATCCTTCCATGACATTCAAGGACCTTGGTGACCAGAACTGATCCCCTGTCCTGGCGCCTCCCAGCATTACACCCCCTTGACAGTGTGGGTGCTTTCTTATTTTTCTGCAGTTCTCCCTCCCTCCCTGCATTCAAACACTATCTGTGTGGCCAGCACATACTCCCTGAACCCCTGCAGTGGCCAGGCCTGGGCTGGTGGGTGTGGTGGGTGCCGAGGAATCAGAGGTGACCCAGACCCGGTTGTACCCTTCCACCCCACCCCCACATTTCTCCTTCCCTAGCCCCCACCTCTCTGTGAATTCCTATGCTCCTTTAAGGGCAGCCATTCCATGGCCATCTGGGGAGAGCCAGATCAGGCTGACGCCAGCCCCGGTGAATGCAGTGGGGTCCCCCTCACCTCTGAGGCTCAAGGCCAGACTCCAGGGGATCCTGACTCTTGGTTCTATGACCCTTCCAGCCTTTAACCCCCCACCCTAACCAGAACTTGGAACCTCGGCCTTCTTTTGTGGATGTGGCTGTTCACGTGCTGGTCTGCCCACAGCCTGCGCACTTCCTGAGGACAGGGCCCCATGGGCCTGTCACAGAGTACACCTTCCGTGAACGGGAGCTGAATGGCAGGTCTGACATCCCCTCCTCCCCGACGCCATAGCTACGTACACTCCCAGGTCCCTAAACTCTCCCCACCCCACTGGCCTCCCAAACTGCAACTCTAGTCCGATCTCTCAGTGACAGGCTGGGTCGCCTGTCTGCCCACCACTCTTGCCGCTTGTGTCTATGTCTCCCAGGGGTGTTGATCTCAGGGTCCCAGGAGGATGCTTGGTAGAGGATCAGTGCCCCTGATAGACTAGTTGGACCCTCCAGCTTCCTTTGTCCTCTCTCCTACATAGGGAGACATGAGGAATAAAGAAGTCTACCCTTTTACAGATGGGAAAACCAAAGGCCCAAGGATCCAGTTCAGCCTGGGGCTTGCTGCTGGCCTAGTGCCCTCTCATCCCTCCTCCATCCCTGAGCCTACCTTCCCCAGACATTCCCAGATGGAGCATTCCAAGGGGCTTTCCTCTTCCCCCAACTTCCACCTGGGCCCTCACCCGCTTCCCCCCATCAGATGTCTGGGAGTCCCTGTTGGCTATAAGAGCTGAATTGGACCCTTGGGGCTGGGGGCTCTAGGACCTAGAATCTGGCTCTGGTGGGGTCATTTTCGTTGTTTTATTTTTTCTATTCCCTAGTTACAGGCTGTGGCCAGAATCAACCAGAGATGGCAGAAAGGACCAGTCCTGTCATTGCTTTACAGTTATGGGGGACAGGGAGGGGCAGGCATTGCCCTGAGTTATTTACCTAGAGTCTAAGTGGAGCCTGAGCCAAGGTCTTCTGTTTCCCTCACCATGCCACCAGGTCACTGTCAAGTCTGCGTCCCCAACATGCCCTACCCAGTGCTAGGGTCTGGGCATTAGAAAAAAGGGTTGGAAGGGCATCCGGGTGACTCAGTCGGTTAAGTGTCCAACTTTGGCTCAGGTCATGATCTCACAGTTCATGAGTTCAAGCCCCACGTCGGGCTCTGTGCTGACAGCTCAGAGCCTGAAGCCTGCTTCAGATTCTGTCTTCCTCTCTCTCTCTGCCCCTCCCCTGCTCACTCTCTCTCTCTCTCTCTCTCTCTCTCTCTCAAAAATGAATAAACTTCAAAAAATATTTAAAATAAAGAGAAAAGGGTTAGGAAGGGTCCTTGGGTGTGGGGTGCTGAGTGGCAGGTTGGGAAGCAGCTGGAGGAGCTATAGGATGCTGTCCTCTGCTTCACATCTCCAGGGACAGTCCAGAGCCACCAGGCTAAACTCCTAGCTCCTTACAGGACCTCTAGAACCTGTTGTCCTGACCCCATGCCACCTGCAGCCCCATCTTCAATCCTCTCTCCTTTGCTCTGACTGCATGGGCTTTCTCTCCTTTCCCTCATTGCAGGGCCTTTGCATGTGCTATTCCTTCTCTCTGGAGCCCCTACTCCTAAAAATTAATGTCCATCCATCCTTCTGGTTGTAGGTCAAATGTCACATCCTGCAGGAAGCCTTCCTGACTCCCAAGACCAGCCTGGGCCTCCACCTACCAGCCCCATGATCCTTCCTAGCACTTGTCCGAGGGGCAATTCCACATTTCTTTGCATGATGGTTTGAATTGTTTCTTCCTCCAGATTCTAAGTTCTCTGATATGTATTTCCCACACCTGGCACAGCGCCTGGCGTGGAGGAGGCCCTCAATCAATGTTTGTGGAAAGGAGGAAGAACAATGGTTCTCAGTTAAAATCCCGGAAGCTCACGCTAAACCTTGGTTTTCTCTTCTCTGAAATAGGAATGGAAACACCAGGATCAGTGTGAGGATCAGCCAGTGAATAAAGACTCCTGACACATAGTTGGTTAATAGTAAAGAGGAGGAAGGAGGTTAGAGTGGGCTTGGGGTAGTTGAGGAAGGCTGTTTAGGGGTGGAAGGACCTGAGAGGTGGATGCGTTGTGTAAGCCAAGTGTGAGGGACCGGTGGGAAGAGAGACAGCAAAGAGACAGCCTGGCTGGGTGGGGCAGTTCTCTGAATCTTTGGTGACCCTATTTATGTTTCGGCCTAACCCAGGAAGCCAGGGGATGGCTGAGAAGGCAGGCAGGAAATGCCTCCTGCCTCCTGGGACTCTGTGCGGGCCGCTCAGCCTCAGGCCGGACCTGGCATGGTGATGGGGTCTGGGATGCTGCCAAGGTCTCCCCCACTGGCCTACGGAGAAAGCTGAAAATAGCAGAGGGGCCCTGGGCAGGCATCTGCAGGGGCACTGACCCAGCCCTTGTGGCAGGAAGCAGCCAGCTCCCAGTTTCTGGTGAAGGAGCTCCTTCCTGGAGCTGCTTGCACTGGCCTGGCCCCCAGCCTCTGGCCCCCAGCCCCCAGATGCTGCTGCTCTGGCAGTGAAGAGCGATTCCTCTAAGTGGGCTTGTTCATTATTCATGTTTGCCTCTCTGTAAAGCCTGCTGGGAAGCAGAGGTGGCAATAGCTCCTGGCCACTAGCACAAGGGCAGGACACAAGGGGGTCCCAAAGAGATCTCTGTACCTTCCTGCCTCTGTGCAGAACCCTTGGATAAGAGGGCCAAGGCCTGGAGCTGCTGAGGGAAAATAAATGACTTAGAGTTATGTTTTTTGCAGCCGTAGGGCACACCTGCTTGCCCCCATACTTAGGGAGGAAGCTGAGGCTCAGAGAGGGTGTGCTACTTATCTGAAGTTGCACAGCAAAGCTGGGGGCATAAATTCCCACGCATAGACATAAAGGCTGTGTGGCTCTCAGAACAGGAAAGTGGGAGAAATGAAGGGGGATTAGACTGGAATTGCTGCTCCGCGTGGATGTCAGGCACTCCCGGGAAAGGCTGTTTGTCTCTGTTTGGCTTCCCTGGGGTCTACCTGGAAGCCCTGGGAAGACTCCTCAGGAGGTGTGTTGAGCCAGAGCAGGCAACAGCCGTGAGCTCATCTCCCCTGAGGCCCCCAGGAAGTCTGGTACGAAGGCAGAAGAGAAATGGCTGGGAAGGGAGGCAAAAGGAAGACATGAAGGGCCTTTGGGATAGGCCAGAAAGCCCAGCTCAGGTGTGGGGAAGGAAAAGGACATTTGCTGAAGGCCTCCTCTGTGCTGGGTCATTCCTGTGCATTCTTCTCTATGAACTCTTCACCAACCTCCTTGGTGGCCGAGTATTTTATTCCCATTGTACAGAGGAGCACTGAGGCTGGCAGTGGCACTGGCCTGACACCGAACCGTGGGGTCTTTGCAGGGCACCTTGATGGGTGAAGGCCAAAGTCAGGCCTTCCCTGGACTCACAGCCACAGCGAAGCCTGGGCTTCTCCTACTTCCAGCTCCTGTCAGCAGGGGGAGGCTGTGCTGCATCTGGTTGCAGGAACTGGGAGCAGAGGTTGGGATTGGGATTACTAGGACAGGAGAGGAGGTCTCTTTCAACAGCTCCTGGTTTGGGAGCCCTTGCCCGTGCCTCTGTGATGGCTGAAAGACGGGTAGGGCTTCTGCCTGGATTTGCTAAGTGTCAGCCTTGCTGCTGCCCCAGAACCAAGATGAAACTCTTGATTCGAGGCTCTCATAGCTTCTCTTCCCTCAAATACACCCCTCCTTCCTATTTTCCACTGCCATGTTTTGACAAATGCTCTTCTCTTGGCATGGGATGCCCTTTCTGTTCTCTTCAGCCTGGCCAACTCCTACTCATCCTTCAACACCTGGCTTCAATGTCACCTCTTCCAGCTTGCCTGAATTTCCTCCATCCCCCAAAGTTCCCATCATGAATTCTTTCATTTTTTTTAAGGGCAGGATTGTGTCTGAATCATCTGTGTGTCCCCAGTACCTAGCACAGGATGGGGTTCAGAATAGATGCTTAGTGAACAAGTGGGCAAAATGCATCCCTCTGTGGAGATCAGAGAGCAAGGGTCTAACTGGGGTGGAAGTAGGTGTGGGACACACAGAAGAGGAAATGCTCATGCATCAGGCCTGTTCAGGATCAGCCTGACAGGGAGCCTAGGAGTGAACATAAGCTTTATTTCCCAGGGGTATCATGAGGGTCCAAGGAGATCTTGGATGTGAAAGAGTTCTGTAAACTGTAGTGTGCTGTCTCTGCTAGGTCCTTGTACCTCTCAACTTTGCCTTGTTCCCCAGATGAGGCTGGAGAGAAAGGCCACGGAATGAGGGAGGGAGCAGACCAGGCCTGGTGGGGGTGGGGTCGATGGAAAGGAGTGCTGCCTCAGCCACTTGCCCCAGCTCTCAGAGGCAAGGAGTGGGTGGGATTCTGGGTGGAGAAGGCCTGCCTTGGGACTCCCTCTCTTATGGGATCTAACATCATATCCGAGTTCCGCATGGCCTCAGAGATGATGTAAGCCAGTGTCCTTCCAAAGAGGGGTAAGCTGAAGCCCAGAGAGAGGCAGGCATTTGCCCAAGGTCACACAGCAGGGGTAGGAGGCCATCCTATGAGCCCCATCCTCCCAGCATGACAGGTGTCCTCATCCTGGGCTCAGATCCGGACAGCTGTTTCCCTGATCCCTCCTCTTGGCCCCGCAGTCCCCGGCGCCCAGTCCGCACCACCCCACACCCCAGCCTGCCCTTAGGCATAGGCGCTAACAAGCACTGAGCGCCCCGTGGATGGCGTGGTCCGGACAGCTCCCGACCGTCCTTCTCCTTGACTCACCTCCAGCCCGGGAGGGCCAGGATCAACGGCGGTGGCCAGGGCGCCGCCCGCACCGCCGGGCTGCGCCACCGCCCCGGACTCTTCCGGCGCGGCGAGGTCGCCCTCCTTGGCGCCCCCGGGTGGGGCAGGTCGAGCCCGGTGCGCTATCCCTTTAAACCCGGGCGAGATGGGAGCTGTCAGCGACAGCCGAGGCTAGCGCGGGACGTCGCCGCCCGCCAGGCCAGAGCAAGGAGCCGCGGAGCGAGCAGAGAGCGGAGGTGGTGGCGGGGCCGGGGCGCGGCAGGTCCCCTCGCCGCCCACTGAGCTCTCGAACCCGGGGCCCGGCGAGGCGGGCGGAGCCCAGTGTAATGCGGAGAATGTGAAAGGCAGCGCAGAGCGGTGGGGAGAAGGGCGCGCGCAAGAGGGCGGCGGCAAGATAGACGGAGAGACAGCGGGAGCGACAGAGGACAGGGAACAGGGAGCAGGTGGGAGAAAGGAGAGGAGAAAAAAGGAGTGGCAGGGACAGGAAAGGGGGACAGAAAGGAGCGAGAGAACACTAGGCGCAGGCGGCGGCGCAGGCGAGGAGGAGGAGGCCGGCGCCTCTGGGTGGGAGCGCCGGAAGCCAGAGTTGGGCTCCCCGGCCGGGGTTCGGGTTGCGAGCGCTGCCGCGGCCGGGCCGGGCATGGTGGGGGAGAGGGGACGCCCGAGGGGCCCCCTCTGGGAACGGCGGGGGACCTGAGGCAGGGCCAGCCGGGACAGGGGCGCAGGGCCACTCCACAGGCCCCGCGGGCCGTGCTCCGGAGGCTCCAGCTGGCCGGGGCAAGGGGGCCTTTGTGAGCGCCCCAAGAGTGCGCAGCCGGGCGTGCGGCCGCGGGGATGTGTGCGCGCCCGGGGGGTGCGCGGGTGTGCGCGAGTGTGAGCGCCCCGGCGGGTGGGAGCGCGCGTTAGGGATTCTGCTGGCATCGCAGCGTGGAGAACAGGAGGCAGGAGTGGGGCGCGCAGGGGAGCGCGGGGCCCTCCCGCGCACACGCACACGCACACGCCGCGCGCGCGCGCGCACACACACACATACACACACGCACACGCCCTCTCTGCCTCGCTCGCTGCCGCTGCCACCATCTCGGAGCCGAGCCTTGCGGAGCGGGAACCCGAGCCGGAGCGGGAACCGGAGCCGAGCGGAGCCGAATCGGGGAATGCGGTCCCGGAACGGAGCGGCGCGCGAAGTGCGCGCCCGGGACGGTGAGTGTGGCCTGAGTGTGGCCAAGCCGGGAGGCTGCGGCGGGGCTGGGGCCGCGGGGGCGCAGGCCGGGGAGCTGGGGTGTCTGCCCGCCGGCAGCGCCGCGTGCGCGGCCTCTGATTGGGCGGGAGCCTCGGGGGCAGCGGGTGGGGGTGGGGTGTTGGGTGCGCGCCCGTGGGGGGCGTGCACGCGCGGAGATGGATGGGGCGCGCTCGGCACCCCGGTCCGTGACCGCGCTCCCGCCCGCTGCGCGGCCCCGCCTAACCCTCGTCTGCCGCCGGAACCCTGGCGACTTGGAGCAACTTTGTGTGTGGGGGGAGAGGAGATGGAGGCGTTTTAATGGTGGAATTCCGGCCTTGTCTTCCAGAGGAGAGAATGCGAGGGAGGAATGGGATGGGGGTGCGGGCTGTGCCGCCCGGCGGGCAGAGGGGTACATATCCACCACCCCATCGGCGCAGCCGCCGGCTCTCTGGGACACCAGTCAGGCCCCGCGGCGCCGCGCCGGAGCCGCTCCCCGGCGCTGGACTCCTGTGCCTCCGGCAGGGTCCGGCGGGACCGCGCGGCGACAGCTACCAGGCCTGGGGGCCGCAAGGTCGTCTTTGCAGCCAGGCTGAGGACAACAGGGCTTGAGGTGGGAGTGGGGAGACGTGCCTAGTGTGTACGTGTGTGTGGTCCCGCACCTTCTGCCTCGTGGGACAGGCCTCTGGAAGAAGGGAACTGCTGGAAAGATTATCACATTAGACCTGGCTCCCTGGAGCTCCAGAAAGGCCAGGGATTGGAAGGGGAACCTCTAAGTCCCTGGCCTGGTGCCCACCCCACTGCGCGCATGCATTCTTTGTTTGGAGCCATGCTCCTGTGTGCCTTACTATGTGTCAAGGTTGTGCCTTGCTGTGTCCCCCACTCCCCTTCTTGAGTCTCCTTCTACCCCTCTGTGCTGGTTGCCGCAGGGAACTTCCTCGGCCCCCTCCCCAAATGGCAGCCCTGCCCCTTCAGAAGATATGAGGATGACATGTGGTCCCTTGAGAGGGAGGAAGCATGTGCTCCGCACCCTCCCCTTCCCCTGCCCCAGCACCCAATGACAGGCCCAAGGAAAGGTCAGAGGTCAGGACCTTCCCCTTTACAAATCCTCCTTGCTTCCAGGGCAGGTTCTTCCTCCTCTAGGAAGTCTTCTCTGATTGCTCCTCAGTCTGTCCTTCCAGCTTGGGTTTCTGGATTGGAGCGGCTGGGTTCCCCAGCAGCCCTCGTTCCTGTGCTCTCTCTAGGCACTCAATGTGTGAGCCTGTAGGGGTCAGAAGTCTTGTTCTCAGGCTACACGTTAGCTGGAGGGGTGTGATGCTGAATAGTATCTGCCTGCCTCTGGGGGATGGCAATATTTTGTTTGACCAGCTTTCGGGCTTAAACCTTAACTTGCACTTCGTTGTCCCTCTGGAATCTCTCAGCCACCTTGTGAGAGGCCCATGGACATGCTTCCACTCCATTTCACGGAGGAGGATTTTGAGGCAGAGATGGAGCTAGGAGAAGTCCAGTGTCAGGGCAGCAACTTTCCACTGTGAAAGTATCCTTTAACCCTGGTCTTTGGTGAGGTGCGGAGGGGCAGGGAGGGCACCCAGGCCCCCTTCGTTGACTTAGCAGCAGAGCTCTGGTGGCCTGCTGCTAGAGGGTCTCCCAGGACAGCTGTTCTGCTGCCTGTGACCAGCACCCTCCCCAGATGGGCAGGAAGGGGGGCACCTCAGCCTGGCTCGCCATGGCTTGACTTCTGGCACCTCTTGACCCTGGCTTCATTAACCTTTGCTTCCTAGATTTGGGGCCAGAGTCTGCCTGGGCTCTGCTCGATGGTTTGCAAACCTGGTTCCTGTAATCTTCAGCACTGGAATGTCAGTATTATTCTGGGATTCAGAGGGGTTTCTCCACCCCCAGCCTGGACCTGTAGGGTAGACCCTGGCATTGTCTTCCTCCTTGGGCCCTGGAATCCTTCCCAGTCTCCTGAGGTCTCCATCCTGGAGCCCCATGTGGGCCAGGGAGCTCACCCTCAGGGAAATGGGTTCCCCATAAAGGTCCAAATGTGCACTGGGGGGAATGGAGTCTGGTTACTTTTCACACCACTTCTTCCCCAGGTGGCCCACCTGAGGCAGAGAAGCTAGAACAGCTTTCAGCCCCAGTCATTCTTTTGTGAACCCCCCCTCCTCCCCTCCACCTGCCCACCTGGTAGCAGCCTGGACTCTTCCCCAGTGCTACTTTGGTCCTTAGAGGCCTCCAGGGTGGGGAGAGCTGTTGCCCAGGAGTGACCAAACTCCCCGTGGGGCTGGGGGTGCTACTGGGCCCGGCGATAGCTCCTTCAGCCTTTTTGTTGGCTTCATGCTCAGGTAGTCTCTCCCTGTCTCTCCTAATCCCTTTCTGCCCTGTTCTCACTCCGTAGCCTTTCTTAGCCATTGTTCTCTTGCTGTCTCTCCCTCCTCTTCTCCATCCCCTATGGCTCCCTGAGCTCTGGACTTTTGCCTTCCTGTGCATTGACACCCAGGTGGCTGGAGCATGGCCAGGTGCCTGCTTGGCCCCACCCCTGCCATCCAGGTCCATTTGAATCCCTGCCCTGGTTCTTCTGGCCCCCTCCCCACCCAAGTACTCCAGCAGGCTGAGCCCTCCATTTGGGGTTGCAAGCCATGGGGAAGGAGAGAGCAGGGCACTTCTTTGACCCCTGGTCTGTGCTTTCGGGTGTGAATCCCAGTGAGGTGCACCCGGCCCCCACTTGCTGCTCCCTTTAGGAAGACAGCCACTCTCCCTCAAACCTCCTGACTGAGAAGGGGTAGTGCCCAGTGGGCCCCCCTCCCTTTCCCTCTCCAACCAGGCTCTGACCTTGCCATGGGTGTGTTTTAAATTATAAAGATACTGTATTTTAACAAATTCAGTGATAAGTTTTTGGGTGGACTGGGCCTTTGGGTGACTTGAGGGGAAAAAGTTACCCCTGACCACTCAAGCTTCTTTTGGGGGAACTTGGGGCCACTCTGGCCAACCAGAGTCTTTTCCATAGGCTTCTGGGGCCCAGACATCTGCTCCCAAGAACCATGCCTTGGCCTTACTCCTCATTGCCTAGAAACCTACAATTGGGGCCCAGTCCACATTTGGGTTCATCTCCTGGTTTGAGGCCTGGGCTGAGTACTGGGGATTCTGATGACAAGCCTGAGCCCCTCCCTGGGTGGGCTCTGAAAGGGGACACGGATATCCACCCACACCCCTGGGTGTGAGGCAGAATGGGCTGGGCAGTTGCAGAGGTATGTGAGTCGGGGATTGGCAAGGGGTCATTTCAGATGGACTGGAAGCCTGGTGCATTTTGATCTGCTCAAATGTTTCTGGCACTTGGTAGATGATCAGTAAATATGGTGAATAAATGAGTGAATGGAGAATGTGAACAAGCGAGGGCTTTCCAGGCAGATGGCACAGTGTTAGCGAAGTCATGGCAGTGGGAAGCACCGGGCATGGGTGGAACACGTTTGCAATGGAGTAGTTCATGCAGGGGCACAGCAGGCGCAGAGCAGGTTGGCACAAGACAGAGGAGGATCTTGAGTGCCTGACTGAGGAGTGTGGGCTGATTCCGTATTCAGGGGTTGCAGGGTTGAAGTTCTGGAGGGACGCGAGCAGATTTGCAATTTAAACTGCTCCCTCTGGTGGTTTTGGTAGGGGTTGGCCTGGAGAGCCAGAGGCCAGGGGGCGATCCTGAGGCCGCTCTGGGAATCCAGGCGGGTGGTGAGGGCAACAGCAGAGACAGGCCTCTTATCTTCTGAGGATGGCCAAGGCAACCTGCCTGGTTTCCTACCCCATGGAGGATGGAGAGATTCGGCCTGGGGGAAGAACCTGATGGGGCAATGTAGCTAACCAGAGTGGGGCGGGACCTCCGGTATATCACCATTCCCATCACCTGGGCATACTGAAGTGACAGGTGTCCTAGACTCATAAGATGCAGCCTTTAATACTGGCCCTCCTACTGCGTGCACTTGAGCAAATCCCTGAGATCCCTCAGACCTCTGTTTCTATGTCTGTAAAATGGGTAAGTTTGTCTCCTTGGAGACCTGGGGTGAGTTTGGGTGGAAGTTTGTGACCCTAGAGGTGGGATACAAAGAGAAGGGGTAGAGGGCTGGTCACACTGCTGTTTGACAGAGGAAGAGTTTGAAGCCCAGAGAGGGGTGGTGACTTGAATAATGAGGTCATAGAACAACTTGGGGGCAGGGCATTCCAGCTTGGGGTTTTTCTGGCTGCGCCTGTGGCCTGCTGGGCAGGGGTGGGTGGCATGGCCAGGGCCTTGAGGCCTCTGCAGAGGACGTCCTCAGGCAGTTGCTTCGGCAGTCCAGCTGTCAGGGAGCATATGGGGCCATATGGCCACATCAGGGGAGGCGCCAGCCACTGAAGGAGGGTTAGCGGCTGCCATCTTGGCCTTCTGGATCTATATGGGCACTGCCAGCCATCAGGGTCAGGGTGGGAGGAGGCCAGGATGGAACCTCAGTGTCCAGGTTGGTTTGGACGTGGAGGTTGGGTCTTGGCAGATGGCCCAGTTCTAGCACCCATCTGCCAGGGCAGCCGGACAGGCGGCTTCGTGCCCAGGACTGATCCAATTAGCTCAAGACCAGCTGTGCCAGTCACCCCCCATGCCCCACCCAGCTCTGATGGCCCTGCGGTCCACAGGCCACCGGGCGGTACAGCACATCTGATGTTGGGGTTTCCGGCCACACCACAGTATATGTGTGTGACATGCAGCCTCACCCTGAGCACTGATTCTATAGCTCTAAGATTTGGGGGTATAGAAATGGGTCCTTTGAATCAGCCTGATGTGATCAAAAGGACCTGGGCTTGGATGCCATCTGGAGCTGGGTGTGAATCCCGGCTCAACTGCTTCTGAGCTGGGTGAGCTCAGGTGAGTTCCTTCACTTTTCTTTCTTTCTTTAAAAAAAAATTTTTTTTAATGCTTATTTATTTTTGAGACAGAGAGAGACAGAGCATGAGCGGAGGAGGGTAGAGAGAGAGAGGGAGACACAGAATCTGAAGCAGGCTCCAGGCTCTGAGCTGTCAGCACAGAGCCCCACGCAGGGCTCAAACTCACGAGCCGTGAGATCATGACCTGAGCTGAAGTTGGACACCCAACCGACTGAGTCACCCAGGTGCCCCAAGTCCCTTCACTTTTCTGAGCCTTGGTTTCCTCATCTGTACCACGGGAGACTGATGCCTACCTTGTAGAGGTGTCATTGGCATGCTTTGAAATAATACATGTAAAGCATTCACTAACCTGATACAGCACATCTCAGAATCTCAGAAAATATTTGTTCATTTTTGTTCTCTGCTGGGAGAGGGAAGTGAGTCCTGTCAGAGTATCAATATCTAGACTGAAGTAGAGAGAAACCTCATTGTTTTAACTTTCCAGATCAAAATTTGCTTTATAATTCTTCATAAGTTTTTATACCCCTTCCCTCATGGCAGTTCTATAAAGTAGGCAGAGAGCACTGCCTCATTTCACAGATGAGGCAGCTTGGAAGTGATCCTCCAGAGTGGCCCCGTAAGTTGGGCTTGCCCTGTTTCTGGACTCCTGGTCTAGGACACTTGCTCCATGGGTATTCTTCCCAAACCTTGGGGGTAGAGGCTGGGGAGAAGTGGATCTGTCTTCAACAAGGCCTGTCTAGACCAAGCTTGGGAGTTCTAGAGATTCCTCACCCAGCCCTGTCTTCATTACAGGTACAGGGACAGGCAGTCATGGTGATAAGCAGTCAGTCCCAGCTGGGGTTGGTACAGGTGACCCCAGCATTTATTGCATTTCTCTGTCTGCCCTGCTGGCGGGGTGGGGCAGGGGCTGGGAGTAGGGAGAAGTGGCCCTTCACCTCCTGGGCAGCCCTGGACCACCCCAAGGTCAACAGGGCTCAGGCTTCTGGGGACAGTGAGGAGAGCACTGGACCTCAGTTAGGTCACTGTTTGTCTCTCTTTGAGCCTCGGTTTCCCTCTTTATAAACTGGAGATAATTATCTCCCTCCCCGCCTCACAAGGCTGTTTTGGGGGCTCAACTATCAATACATATTTTTATACAAACATGGTATCGCACAGCTGTGGGTCCAGGAGTCCCCAGTCCTGCAGCTGATGATCCTATAATGAGTCAGTGATTCACTTGTTGGGCGTGTCTTCTGGGCCTGGCTGTGCTAGCTGCTATGGGGCTGAGATGAATAAAACCAGCCCCTGCCCTCTTGGGGTATGCAGCCTGCCAGGAGCTGTGCGCGCTGTAGTTTTTAATGGTCCTCCCAAGCTCATGCTGGCCGTCACACTCCTACTCAGCACCCTTCAAGGGCTCCCTGTTGCCTTCAGGCTGGCATCCGGACCCCTCAGTGCCTTGCACAGTCTGACCCTCTGTTCTAGCCAATCCTCTCGGGTCTCCTCTGTGCACTCAGGCTCCAGCCAGACGCCACTCACTGTCCCCTTCACACATGCTGTGGCTTTCCTTCCTCCATGCTTTGGCTGTGCTGTCCCTTCTGCCTGGGGCCTTCCTCCACCTCTGCCCTTGTGGATCCCACCCGCTTTTCAACCTTCAACCCATGTGCTGTACTTGAAACCCCCTCCTGATCACCCTAGCTAAAAGTACTTGCTTCTCCGCCAGAACTGTGCACCTACTGTGTGCAAGGCCTACTGTATTGGAGACCTGTAACATATGGTGGCTTCTCTCTTCATGGCCTGGGAATGCCTTGGTGGCAGGGACCAGATTTATCCATCCTAGGTACCTGGGATGTGCAGGCACCTGGGCCCAGATAGACTCAGAGGAACGTGGTGCATCCCTCGGGGCCTCTGTGGCCAGTGCCACTTCCTCCTGCCTCTCGGGCCTGGGGATGCGGGCTAGGCCCAGAACATCTACTTGAAAAGCTCCCGAGTTATGGGCGGCTTTTCTGCTGAGGTGCTCACCACAGACATGGCCTTCCCTGCCCCTGGAGGCTCCACCAGGCTGAGGCGGGGGCGCCCAGTCACTGGCCACACATAACTCTCCCCAATGAATTGCACAGCATTCAGCAATTAGAGATTGATTATTTGGGGTACTGGTAGCTCTTCCATTATCGATTGGCGGAGGTGGGCCTAGCCAGCGTTGGTGTGGGTCATCTGGGCCTGGCTGGGAGATTGTGATCATGGCTATTTATTCCTGACCAGGAAGCTCCATAAACAAGAGTCAGAGAAAAGGAAGTGCAGGCCACCCTCTCTTTGATTTGCTCTCCCAGGGTTGGGGTGTAAATTTGGGGAGGAGGGGGGATTGGGGTGAGTGGGGAGCTTTTGCTCACTCCCCCCTCCCTCTGTCCCCACCTTCTGTGTTCTGCTTCCAGTCTCTGCTGGCCCTGGGTCTCAGCTTTCCCGTCTGTTAAATGGGGAGCTCAGTCTTTTTGTGGGATGACACTGTGCCTTTGAGTGAGATGGTCAGGCCATCACTGACTTGTCCTCACTTCTGCTAATGGGTGGGGGCATGTGAGGCTTGGAGAGAGTGGTGTCCTCCTGAGGATAGAGGTAGCATCACAGTGCCCAGCCCCAGGGCTGCTCTGCAGAAGGGACAGTGAGATGGTGGGTGGGAGCAGGGGGTGGGGTTGGTCGGAAGGCAACACTTGCCCCACTAAAGTGCTATGTCTGGCTTCTGAATGTGCTAAGGCTTCTAAATGTGGAGTTAGGACTCAGTGGAATTCGTGCGAAAGCAATTTCTAGGGAAACCACATAAAGGAGCTGGCAGGGGGGATGTTTAACCTACTTGAGAGACCTAGCTGCCTTTCAGGCTGGCCAGGAGCATGGGGTATTGTTTGTGGGGCTCCTGGCTCACATCACCAGGGTTTTTTTTTTTTTTAAACATTTTTTTAGGAACATTTCCAAATATACAGAAAGGTAGAGGGGATAGTATAGGAAACCTCATATACCCTCACCTAGACTTAACAGTTGTTGACATTTTGCCACATTTTGCCTTATCTTTTTCCCCCAGAGTATTTTAAAGTAAATTATAGACATCATGCCATTTCACCGCTAAATATTTCCGTATCCCTCCCCCCAAAATCAGAGAAAATTTCAGTCTAACCTTAAGTGGTCATATGTTTCTTTTCATTTTATTTTGAGAGATGAAGATGCTGACAGATGAGGAGACTGAGCCCTGAGAGGTGGCCTGGCCTGTCCAAGGTCACAGAGCGGAGAGGGGGTGGGGAGGAGAGGTGGGGCCTGGGAGGTGGCTACAGGTGTCAGCCCAGGACTGGCAAGACAAGAGGGGAAAGGAGAGAGCATTGGTGGTCTGGAGTCAGGCAGGTGGCTGGAGCAGGATCCCCCTCTTTCGGGGGGGGGATTCCTCTGGCTCAGGCTGGGGGTTCTGCTTGGAAACAGGAAGTGACTGTCTTTTCGGTTAATCTGCTCTCTTCCTTTTGTTTGCTGCGGGGATTAATCAGGAACTGCAGTGTCAGGAAACTCTGAAACAACTTCTTGTTTATTGTTTAATTTAGGAGAATGTTATCAGGCTCTGGCCCTGCAGGCCAGGGGAGCTTTTGCTGGCACAAGAAGCAGGGCCACCTTGGTGAGGGGAGGGCTGGCCTGGCAGGAGGGTTTAGGGTCCCAGTCTGGACTCTCAGGGGGATCTGAGGGGACTGGGGTGTGTATGTCAGGGGTTTGGGGCTGAGCCTGAGATCTGGGCTGGGCTGAAGACCTTGTAGCTTCAGGACAGATGGGAAGTGAGGCGCGAGAGGGATGAGCTCCTGGGGTGTGTGCTGAAAAGGGGGAGAGTCCTGGCTGCCTGTAGGGGGAGGCCCTGGCTGCCTCTAGCCATACTGAGGAGCTGTCCTTCGCTCTCCTCTCTCCTGCCTGGGCCCAGTCTCTTCCCTGGGGAGGTTTGTACATGACGGGTGTCTTCTGCCAGCCTAGGGCAGGTGCGGGTCTCCTTGGGGTCAGGTGATACTGCCCCCAGCACCCGCACATGCTTGGAACTCCTTATTCTGCTGTTGGTGACTTAGTATTTCTTGATTCTGTGAGGGTCACAGAGGTCTCGGCTGTGGAATTGGAGAAAGTTGGAACTAGAAGGCAGCCTCAGAGGTGATCTCATTTTTGTTATAGGTTTCAGGAGGGGAAACTGAGGCACAGGGAGCGGTCATCCCTGTCTCAGGGCTTACAGTGAAAAGCACTGTAGAGCCCTGGCAGCAAGTCAGGTGTCTGACTGCTCAGTTTCAGGATTCCCTGCTTCTGGGCCCCCTGGGCTTGTGGTTCAGACAGACCAGTACTCCCCAGTGTGCAAAGGGAGGAGGCGGGCCCAGCTGGGAAAGGGCTGTCCGTCATCCCTAAGATGGGCCCAGCTTCCCCTATTAGGATCTGCTTCCTTGTGTGTGTGCACTCTCACGAGCACAGGCACACGCACACCTAGTTACTTACCAGTGGGGAGAATGGATGTGCAGGTCAGGAAGAAGGCTTTAATGGGGGTGTCCTGAGGCTCAGCCATCCAGGGCTGGGACTGGCCTCCTCCTCTCTTCTCTTTGCCCCCACAATGAGGAGAGCCCCGATTTAGTGCCAGGCTTACTGTTGCGCTTGTTTCTTGAGGACAGGAAGTGGGGCAGAAGAGGCCCCTGGGAGAGAGGTGACCAGAGGGAAAGCGAGAGACAGAGACATCAAAACACTTTCTCATCCCTGGTCTATGGTCCTATGGAGCTACCAGACCTTCCATCAAGCCTGTGTATTCTCTGCAGCTGGGGAAGGAGAGGAAAACAACTCAACCTTGAACAAGTGGCTGGACCGGTGCTGCGTAACCTGGATCATGTCACCACCCCTCATGATACAATGAGGCAGGTAATAGGCCCCCTCTGCTCCAAGAGTGAGGCAGGGAGGACAGGGGATGGGCTGTTAGCCTGTCTGTGGCTGGACCTTCTGCCCCTGCCAGTGGAAAGTGGGCGGGGAAGGGTCATAGGAAGGAGGGCAGGTCCTTGCCGCTCCCAACCCCCGGTCTTTCCTCTGCTCTCTCAGTGCTGTAGGGGTCAGTTGAACACTGTGCTTGGAGTCCAGGGGACAGGTGGGACAGAACCCACTATATGTTCTCACAGTAACTATATGCTGGAACCTAGGCAGGGCACAGAAGAATGTTACCTTTAGTAGTGCACAGAACTGCCCTGCAAGTTCTGCATATTATGGACTCCATTTTACAGATGAGGAAACTGAGGCTCAGAGGGTCACCTGATTGGTCAGTGATGGGACCAATGGGATGGGATTTGAGGCCAGAACTACCTGGCTTTTTGGACCCAGGTCCCAAAGACACCTAGTTTCTGCTCTTGGCTTTATCACCAAATGGTGTTCCCTGGGCCTTGGTGTTTGCCTTTGTCCAGTGGGGCTGGGAGGATGGTTGAGGGCTGTGCCGCAGCCATAGGCTGGAGGGGAGGCTGAGCCTTCTGTCACCTCAGGGTCTGGAAGGTGCTAAGGGTTCTGGTTGAGGCTTGCCGCTGTTCTTGGGGGGGAATCCTTCCTAAGCCAAGCGAAGTGAGAGGCTCCCTGGTGCCGTGGTGAGGGATTGGGCTTCTGGGTATAGGCGAAGCCCTTCAGAGCCTCCCACACTCTTTGCTCTTAGCTAGCGTGTGCCTTCTGTTTATCTATCAGGTGACTGCAAGGTGGCAGGGGAGCCCATGGGCACATATGTGGGCCGTCCTGAGGCCTGGAGAGCCACGTTTGAGGATTGAGCATGAAGTAGGTCAGGTGTGAGTTCATTGAATACCTTCTGTTAGTCAGAGTGCTGGGTGCTTTACATACATTACCTCACTTAAGCCTAAAAACAGCCCCATGAGATATGTACTATTATTATTCCCATTTAACAGATAAGGGAGCTGAGGCTCAGAGAGGTTTAGAGACTTGCAAAGATCACACAGCAATAGAGTGGAGGAGCTGGCATTTGAACCTGGAATGAACCAAGTCTGTATTGCTGCTAGGTGGAGGGTAGTTAGATTTCAGGAAGGGCCTCTGGTGGCTGTTCTGTTTGGAGAGAGGAGGCCAAGGGTCAGGTGAAAAGTCCAGGTAAGGAAGGGGTGGTTCAGAGTTGAGGCCTGGTGGGGGAGTCCAGCATCCTGCCTAGAGTTGTATGTCTTTGGCTCCTCAAACCTGCCTTAACTCCCCCTCAGGGGAGTGGTGCGCATTCCTTATGGTTCCCGATCAGGCAAAGGCCTGGAGGTGGGACTGTGCAAGGCTCCTCAGAAACACGGCAGCGTGCCATGCCTGGAGCATCTGGAGACGAGGCTGGAGCGGGGCCCAGGCTGTGCAGGCCTCCAGCGGGGCCCAGGCTGTGTCGGCCTGGAACAGAGGATGTTCTCTAGAATTTGAGCGGGGCCAGGTCTGAGGCTTGGAGGGATGGCTCTCTGGTGGCTGGGGCTGGTTAGAGGCCATGGGCCATGGTGGGCGGGGAAGGGGTGAGAGAACAGAGGGCATCTGGAGGCTTCTCCCCTCCTTGCTCAGAGCCCCTGTCAATGTAGGCCCAGGGGGTGGTTCATCTTTCCCTGTCTCCGTTCTTTGCTTTCCCTTTCTCTGCCTCCCAGAGCGGGGAGTGAGAGTGGGGAGCCGGGGGTCCCTCGCCCCTCCCAGGCCCCTCCCTTGGAGGCTGTAAATATTTTATCTCCACCATCTTTGCTGCGGAAATTGCTGCTTTTAACACCTTTTTTTCCTTTTGCTTGATACAAACGAATGCTGGAAAAATTCTGTGCTGGGCGCTCACTCTGTCGCTTCTGCTTGTGCCCAGAGTCCCCTCCAAAAACTCTAATTGCTTTTAAGCTGCGATAGTTGGCAAAAGCAATTTTCTTTACATTATGGAGAAAGGGGGAAAATCCACCACATTTTCTTCTTCCTTTTTTTTCTAACCTTTCGTTTTGAGTTCCTCCTCGCGGCTGCTGAGGTTCTGGGAGAGAAATGGAGCAGAGAGAGATGTGGGCGGGGAAGCAGAAGCACCCTTGGAGAGGGCCTTTGGCCATGCTGGTCCTCAGTTTCCCCATCTAGAAGGTGGCTGTATGTCCATTCATTCGTTCAGCAGACACTCCCTGAGTACGTCCCCTGGAAGCGGCTTGAGAGCAGGGGCTACCTCTGTCTTTGCTGCTGCATCCCCCCACCCGGCACAGAGCCTGACACATAGTAGGTGCTCAGTTAAGATCAGTTGACTGGATCCATGGCTCTGCTTTGAGCCAGGCACTTGGCCAAGCCCTGGGAGTGCACGGGGTGAATCAGATGCAGCCCCTGGCCGCAAGAGCTCACTGGTTGGACAGAATCCCCCAGGTGAGCATGTTGACGGTGTTACTGAGCCCTAACACACGTGGGTACTGGGTTCTTAGGAGCACAGCATAGGGCTGGCCAGGGGAGTCTGGAAAAGCTGCCCAGAGGAGGCCCTAGGCTGCATCTTGAAGAGGGGAAAGGTGTTTGGCAGGTGAACTGAGGCCAAGGAGGATGGGATTCCAGACAGGAAATAGCATGTGCCAAGATGAGGGGTGGTGAGCCCAGAGCTGAGGGGGGGGTCAGGCCAGGGAGGCGAGGCTGCCCATGGGCCTGAATTGCCTGGAAGAGCTTTCCATGGAGGTGGGGAGTTTGGACGTGATCTCAAGGGCACGGGGGAGCCCTGGAAGGGTTCTGAGCAGAGGATATGTGAGGATGATCTCTTTGGCTCCACAGGAGGCGTGGGAGAGGAGGGAGTGCTGGCTGGGAGCCTGGTCCTGGCGAGCCGATGGGGAAAGGGAGGGTGGCAGTGTGATTTTGAGACAGACAAGACAGAGGACCCAAATCCTAGTGCTGATCTCCTCTGCTTGCGAGAGGCACCCCAGGCCTGGAGCCCGGGGTGAGGGTCCCCCCGTACGCGCGTCCAGTTCATAGTCCTCTGCCACCATAGTCTGTCAGGTTGGCTTTGCTCTCGGTTCCTCAAGGCATACAGCCCTTTACAGTGTAGAAAGCCCGCTCACCTCTGACCCCTCAGGAGATCTCAGAAACCATCCCCTGAGGTGGCAGGACAGGTGGCCGTTTCCCACTGCCAGCTATAGGACAGGTTTGCCCCAGCGTTCTGCGGACAGGTGGAGATGGGCTGGGGGTTTGAACTCAGGTCGTGGGGCCCCTGGATGGCTGCCCCACCACCTCTGTGGAGCTCTCCTCTGCCCCCAGCCCTCCACCCCTCCCCTTCTAAGCCCCGTGCTCTTTCCCTGTTTGCAGAGCATGTGGGGCTTTTCAAAAGCATTAATGATAGAAAATAAATTGGAATCGGAGAGGAATCATCGCCGGGCATTCTCGGAGGGCCGCCTCTGCCCTCGCGTCTCTCAGCCATATTGAAGCCGGCAGCCAGACTGGAATATGAATGAGTCCGGGGCCAGCATTGCTCTTAATCTGTCGGGGAGCCCTCCCTGGCCAGACGGCACTCACCAGCAGCAAAGCTGTTTGCAATGAGGCCCCAGCGGCTGTGGGGCATCACCAACCAGGACTGATTTCTCTGGGATGGAGTCACAGTCCATTGCTGCAGCGGAGGGGCAGAGGGGGCCTCTGTTAGAGACGCAGCACCGAGGCCATGCCTGGGGTGGGGTCAGGCATCCATGCCTGGGCTGGGGAAGGGGGGTCATATGAAACTGCCAGTAGCTCTTCAGGGTTTGGATGCCTCATCTGGGTATTCAAGGCCCTGTGTGAACTTGACTGGCTTTGTCCTGTCTCCTCCAGGAAGCCTTCCTTAATCACTGCCCAGCCCACCCTGGGTTTTCTATTTTTGAGCCTCTTGTGGCCCCTGGAGCAGTCACAAACCTAGTGCCTGAAGGGGACAGGACAGTCGTGAGGGGAGCATGCTGACTGTGAGACAGTAAGGAGGGGTAGAGACTGGCAGTGTGAAGGCACAGGAGCCACCTGTTTGGGAGCCCCGCAATGGGTGCTTTCATCCTCGAAAGCAGGGAGGGTGAGCCCTGGTCTCCTTACTGACACAGGTGTGGGCTGGGCACCTAGGCAGGCTTCCTGTACAGCATCGGGGGCTCGGGGACCTGGGAGGTAACTCAGGGCAGGCTTCTCACTTAGAGATGGGGAAACTGAGGTCCAGAGATGGGTGGTTAGGAAGGGCCCCCTGTTCTGCTCTAAGCACACTGTACATCCATGCTCTCATAACCCTCACAGCAGGAGGAGGAGGGCAGGGTTTTGTACCTTAAGAGGAGGAATCCAAGGCTCAGAGTGGCTGGATCCAGGGGGGACACTTTAGGCCTGTGTTTGAATCAGCTTGTTGGAGCCCCAGTGCCAGCTGCCTCTTTCTGGCAGCGTTATGGGGTGCTGAGGTGTGCACGGAGTTGCCTGAGGGGGCCAAGGCACATTTGTGCCCAGAGTGAGCCTAGCTAGGGGCAGGAAGTCTGGGTTCCTGGCCCAGGTCTGCCACCAGCTTCCTGTGTGACCTAGGTAGAGGGCTTTCTCTGTGCCTCAGTTTCTCCCTGGAGGGGTCAGAGTGAGTTTGGAGGGGGGCAGAGCTAGTGGCCTTGGCCTGGCTGCCAGCTCTTCTCGGTGCTTCCATCCAGCCCCTGGGCTCCTTTGGCCCCAGGCCAGGCTCATAATGAAACCTCTCACTTCTGTCCTTTTTGGGGTCACTGTCATGCAGGAGATGGTGACTGTGGCGTACCAAGAAGGGCTTGGGCTCTGCAGGCCCTGTTAGCAGTATGGGGTAGTCAGGGCAGCCTGTTTCCCTACCGAAGGTGGGAAGAGAGACTCAGGCCACCACCAGGTGGGAGGACTGCCCCAATTCAGGACTCTACACTCAGCTCTGTAGTCTGGAGCCTCACCCCTGCATGACCTTGGCACTTCCTTTCACATGCTCAGAGGGGACTCACAGGGACATCTTGTATAGTCCTGGGGTGTAAGATAGGATAAGCCAAGGCCCAGAGAGTCTGAGAATGAGACTCAGGGTTGCCATTCACTCACTCTGATGTCTCTGGCTCCAGCCTGTGCTCTTACTCCTCCATAATGGGGAGCTCACCCCCTCCCAGGGCAGCCCTGCCCTGTACATGAGTGAGGTTTGTTCCCCTCCCCTACCTTGTGCATAAATTCACATCTAATTGTATGCAGCTTCAAGGCTCACAGACTCCCAAATCCCCACTCCCTGGGGACTCCAGTTAGAAACTCCTGCTTTAATCACTCCCCATGTGACTTAATGTCATCTGTCATGCTGACCTAGGACAGGAAGCTAGGCCGTATTCTTTCTGCTCTACCCTGTGAAGGTGCCACTCTGTGCCTGGGGTTGAGCGCTGTGATAACCCATTCATTCTTTCCACAGACATTGGTCCTGATGCCTTGTCTGTGGCAAGCCTGGGCTGGGCCCTGGGTGCAGAAAGGAGCAAGACCTACCCCCTGCCCCTGGGAAGTCACAAGTGTCGGCACTCACAGCTTGGGGGGTCAGGGCAGGACAGAGGTGCTCCCACCCCAGCCTGTCTGGGAAGGCTTCTTGGAGGACACTGGGAACTGGTCAGGGAGGGAAGGCATCCCTGCAAAGGAAGCAAGTGCAAAGCCTTGGAGTTCTGTCTCTGTCAGGGTGGCAGACAGCCCAGTCTGCTGAGGGTAGGGGAGCATTGGGAGGCACTGAGGCAGGCGTGAGGCTAAGGGCCATCTGGGGATGGGTCTCTGGTTTTTGCCAACTGCTCCTGGCCTGTCTGCAGGCCTGCTGGCTGCCTACGTGCCCTAACACACACGCATGCATGCGCGCGCGCGCGCGCGCACACACACACACACACACACACACACACACACACACACACACACACAAGCTCACCGACTCTAAATGCAGACATGACTACACACACGCCCTCCACAGTTCACCTCCATCGGCCACACGAACCTCCCTCTCTCTGAGCACTACACACCTGCACACACCAGGCCCCTCTGCGTGTACCCGTGGGCTCATCCATCCTTTCTGTTTGTACGGAGAACCCTGTAAGAGCCCAGAGCTGAGCCTCAAAGTCCCCTCCCCTGGAGTTTTTTTGCAAAGGTCTCTTCCATGTTGCCCTCACCCTCTGGGCTCCCCTGAGCCTCAGCCTAGGGTTTCCCAAGACTGTGGTGTCCCAGGGTTTTCTGGTCACCAAGGGAAACCTCCCATGCTAGCTCAAGAGGGCCAGAGCCCTGCTGAGGAGCCAGAGGTGCTGGCTTTAGTCCTGCACCGTCTGGATTGTCTGTGTGGCCTTGGGCAACCTTATCTATCGGCCTTGGTTTGGGGGAGTGGGGATATGGGCTGCACGCTCTCCAGCCTAGGTTCTCAAACTGGTCCTGGAGCCTGGTGTCCAGGAAGGTGCCTGGGGGCTTTGGGGGCAGGGGTGGGGCTGGATAGGTCCCTTTGTTTTCAACCACAGCAGGGCTGCTTAGATCTGCATTTTATATTAGGGTCCAGGCAGGACTTAAAGGAAAAACCCATTAACTCTTTATTGATTTTGTTTTTCTGGTTACAAAAGAAAATCCAGCAACACGTTTGTGGATAAGAGCCCATGAAAACCCCTTCATCCCTCTTCTAGGAGATGTTCACTGTAACATCTGGATATTGTCCTCCAGCCTTTTGGGGCATATACCAACAAATTGCTGTTTATAAAAATGGGCTCATTCTGAAATAGCATTGTACAGCTTGAATTTTTTCATATTGTTAGACATAGACATGCCTTTTTCCGTCAAATGGCTGCAGAGTATTCCGTAGTATAGATGTGCTATATTTTATGTGAACATTCCCTTATTGATAAGCATTTAGGTCATTTCCAATTTCTTTTTTACTCTTACCAGCAATACTGCTATGAGCATCCTTGGATATTTATACATAACTGTCTGTGCTATAGTTTCTGTAGGAGAAGCTCCTAGAAGTGGGATTACTAGCTTGTAGGGTGTGTGGGTTTAAAATGTTACTCAATATTGCCAAATTACCCTTCCAAAGGTTGAGCCAATTTCCCCTCCTTCCAGTGGTCTATGAGTGTTCATTTTCCTACATCCTTGCCAGCACTGGTTGTTATCAATCATTTTAATTTTTCCCAATCTGATGGGCAAAAAATGGTATCATGTCATTTTCATTTGCATTTCCCTGATTGCTAGCGAGATAGAACATCTTTTCATACATTTATTGGCCAATTTACTTTTTCCTCTGTGGATTTCTAATTCACTGCCAATTTTCTCTTCTTCTGTCTTTTTTCTTATTGATTTGTAGGGGCTCTTTGTATATTAGTGATATTTTCTTCCAGTGTCTCACTTGCCTTTTAACTTGTTTATAGCGTCTTTTGCTGTACAGATGTTTTACGTGTTTATGTACTTGGGTTTATCAAATTTTCACTTTATGGCTTCTGGATTTAATGTCTGGCATAGAAAGGCTTCCCCCACTGCATAAGATTTCATTTCAAATAAGAATTTTATTGCTGAAAAATCTTTGCAGAGCTCCAGTTTGTAGGCTTCTCCTGGCAGCTGCAGCGCTGGCTCTGGGGGAGGGAGGGACAGCCTGTCTGTCCTTTCTTTTTCATTACTGCTGTTCCTTCTGTCTGTCTGGCTTCGGGGTCACGGTCACTCTGTGTCTCTTTGGACCTCTGTCTCTTATGTGGTCTTCTCCCTGGCCAGGGTCTCTCCCTGGCCAGTACTTTCTGTGTCTCTACTGTTTTTCTATCCCCAGCTCTTTCCCAATGGACAACGGTAATTAGGGACGTGGGATAGTGGCTGTGGCAGTCCTCAGCGGTTTGGAAGGCAGTCAGGGAATGTACCCTGCCCCTCCCCCCAGCTTAGCCCCAAGTCTGTTGGGCCGGTGGAGCAGACCCTGGCCCAGTTCTCTCTTTCAGACACACTCATTTCCTGCTGGGAGCCTTAGGGTAATCTCTGAGCCAATCTAAATCCCTCCTCCACCAGGAAGCCTTCCTGGATACCTCCTTCTTCTGCTTCCACAGTCCTAGACCTGGCCTCTCTTTGTCCTCACTGGTCTTTCCCCATTCTGCCTTCTAAGCACTGAGCTACGTGGGGCCACCTCCCAGGATCTCGGTTTCCACCTGGGTAAAATAGGTCCTGGGAGTCTGTACCAGCTGCTGAGAGGCATGGCCCATGTGGGATACAGCCAAGCTCTGGGAAGGTGTCCCCTCTTGCCCTTTCAGTACTAGCTCACCACCAAAAAACAAACAAAGAAACAAAAAAACAACCAGGCACCACAGGGGAGAATTTTCATGTTGCTGACAGAGAGATGGGGACTTAGTTCCACAAGGGTGATGACTGATGGCTAGGGCTCCCTATTTTCTGCCCAGCGCAGGGCCCTAAGCCCAGTGCGAGGCCTGGCTTGGGGAGGTACCTAGGAAAGCAAGAACAGTGCGGGAAGATGCTGAGCCTGGGGGAGGAGGAGGGCAAGCAGAGCATGGCATTCTGGGAGCTCCTTCTGTGTGGCGAGGCGTTTTCTTCGTGATTCCTTATACTAGGGACTAGAGGTGCTCATGGGAACACCCCCATTACCTCCTGGTGATGAGGGCTCCAGGTGGGCTCAGTATTGCCTCGCCCTGGAGACCTCTGTATAGGGCTGTCGGGAGGGTCTGGGCCGAGGTGGCAGCTGGGAGACAAGTCAGGAAAACCTGGAGTCTCCTTGAAACATGGCTCAGAAGCCTGTCACTGAAATCCGCGAGGTAACCTTCTCTGGGCTCCTGCAGCCTTCTGGACTTCTGTCCCAGCACCTTCCTCAAGCCCATGATGGCCTGTCCTAGAGGGTGGGAGTGGTGTACTTTACGTCTCTTTATCCCAAATCACCAAGCAGAAAATAGGCACTTACCAGAAGTAGAATGAATGAGTGAATGAATGAATGAAAAGCTGGGTGTGTTGGGTAGAGGGTTCAAGTCTGGGGAAGAGGAGACCTGGGTTCTGGGCTTGACTATTCGGCTGACTTGCTGGATGACCCCTCACCCTCATTGGGCCCCATGTCCTTATCTGTTCAGGGGGTGTGGGTCTCTCAAGCTCTGTGGTCCTGTGGCTGTGTCGGCCAGAGCAGGCGCATGCCTCCATGTCTCTCTCTCTCTGTCTCTCCCTGGCCAGTGCTGCCCTCTTCGGTGGCAGTTTGCTCAGCACCTGCTGGGTGCTGCCCCGTAGCATGGAGCCCACTTTGGCAGCACCTTGGGATAGTGGTTTCCGTGGAAGTCTCGCGTCCCCAGGGTGCGTGGCAATTCTGTTGAACACACAGACCTCTGGTTCCCATGGCTCCCTGGGCTCCGCTGAATGGGCAGGAAGCCAGGAGGGCCGGTGGGAAGCCCCCACCTCTGTGGTGGTCTCCTTTGCCCCCTCTGTTGTGAAGCCTGCAGCCAGGATTTCATGTCCTTCCTGGAAGTTGACGCACAGGCAGGCCCCGGGGCCTGGAGAGCTCGTGGCTCCCACCGCATCTCCCTGCCCCAAATCATTGTCATGCTCTGCCTGTGGTCCCATTTCCATGGCAACTCCTCGTGATGCCACTGAGGAGAGGGGGAGCTTCAGGAAGGTGTGGGGAGAAGGAGCAGGAGGCCCGTTCATCATCGTGGAACATGGCAGCTGGGGGCTTGGGGTGGTGCTGTGGGGATGGCTTGCCCCACCAGCTCAGGTGGAACTGGGCTCAGGGCCGCCAGCCAGGTGGTCTGGAGGCCTGCCAGGACCAGGGCTGCCCGGGTTGGCTTGTGCCAGTCTACCTGGAGCCAGCTTGGGCAGCCACCGAGGGCACCCCTGCCTGGCTGGACGCGGCTCAGAGGACCCAGGCCTGGGGAAATGCCTTGGTTCTGGTTACCCGTCTGTCCCAGGCTGACACCACTGAGTCCTGCCTTGTCCTCCAGGAACAGCAGCCTTTGGAAGGCACCGCTGGGGCTTGCTGGCAGCAGGGGGCATGGTTTGGGGCTGCTGAATGTGGGGCTAGGCAGCTCCCCTGTTATCGGCTCTACCTGCCTGTAGCTGTGTTGTCAGGTCAGGAAAGCCAAAGTGGGCCCAGAAGCCAGCTCAGTGCCCATTTCTCCGCCTCATTCTAGAGGAGACGTTTGTAGCCCATGAAACAAGAAGACTCTTGGCTGCAAAGAGTCCTCCCATCTTCACATGAAGGTGAGAAATTCCACCATTCACATCCTAGACTTGATGGAATGTTGATTTTGGGAGGGACCCAGGGGCCTTTGCCGACTTCTGCCCACATGATGGCAGCCACCTCCACCCCCCCCTCCCCCACTCCCATCCATCCGGAAGGACTTGTGAGTCCTCCTGGGGACTGAGGCCTATGCTGGACAGCGCCATATGGGAACCAAGAGGGAAAGGAGGAGCCAGCCTGGGAAGAACGGAGCTGCCGCTCCTAGCGAGGGCTGCTGGGAGCCAGGCCACGTTAGATGCCAGCTTTCTGCATTTCCCTTCCACCATCGCGGGGCTGTAGCCACTGCTGGGCGCCACTTGCACTTGTGTTTTCCTAATTCTTGTCTTTGTGTTGACTCATGTTTGAAGGTGGGTTTCCCAGTGCTCCCCAAGCCACATATCCATGAAGTCACAGCTGTGATGTGCTGTTGTTGTTATTATTATTATTATTATTATTATTACATGGAAGAATAAACACATAGCTGTGAAAATAAAAACATTTGTCTGTGTACCACCTAGAATCCCTTTGCTCTTGCACTCACAGTGGCAGATGTCCCACACTTTGAGAAGCACCGATCAGCTGGAAAGCTCTTGGTAGCAGCTCAGAAAGGGATTCGGGGATTCACCTGAGAGGTCGAGGAAACTGACGCTGGGGCGGAAACTCAGCCTACGCCTCACAGGGAGAGCTGCCTCCTTGGACTCCCAGCCTGAGTCCTGTGTCTGGGGGCCTTGCCAAGGAGACAGAACCCCCTAGTGCCCTCCCTGACTCGTGGAAGTGGCCCTTGGAGAATGGTGAGGGAATAAAGCAGGAGTGGCTGGGGAAGGAAAGGATGGTGGGTGGGTGGGAGCTGCAGAGGGTCCTTGGGAACCAGGAGGCTGAGGCTTAGGCTCCAGGAGATGCCCCCTGGTGCTCTACCTGCACCTGTCTGCGGGGCCAGCCTCTAGGCCGGCCTCCTGGGCCAGGCTGGGAAGGCAGGCGGGCTCTGGCGCTGGCTGGGCACCACGGTGTGCCGGGCCGTGTGCCCCCATCTCTGTTTATCTTCCCAGTGGACCAGGTGGGATGACTGGTGTCCCCATTTTAGAGATGAGGGAAGTGAGGCTCAGAGACCTGACTGTCTCAAGGTCTTAGAGCCAGCGGGTGGGAAAGCATATTCAGAGCCCCTCCCCCCACTTGGAGCCAGAAACCCCATCATTCCCAGAGCCCCACCTGCCCCAGCTGGTGGTATATGAGTGTGCGTGTGTGTGTGTGTGTGTGTGAGAGAGAGAGAGAGAGAGAGAGCACTGTGTAAATTCCAGTGTGTGAGTGATGTATAAATGTGTCGGTAAGTGTATGTATGTATACATGTGAGAGCATGTATGTACGTAAGCATGAGTACGAATGTGTCAGCGAGTGAGAGCACATGCGCACGCGCACGTGTGCGCGATGTATGTTTATTGCCCAGCCAGGTGTAATCAGACCCATTTGTGTGCATGGCCCCCTGCTGCTCCCTAGAATTGTCCCCTGCTGCCTGGCTGTGGCTGACAGCTCATCTCTTTCTCCCACAGCCTCCTGTGCCCACAGGCCCTGAGGCTCCGGTGCCCACAGGCAAAGAGGGCGACTGAGTCAAACCCAGGCTGACCCCAGCCCATTTGCATTCCCCAAACGCCTGCCTGACCTGAGGTAAGAAGCCACTGTGGGCCGCAGGGCAGAGTGGGGGTGGCATGGGCCATGGGGGCAGATATGGGGTCCCCAAGGGAGAGGCCGTAGGGAGGCTGTGGAAAAGTAGTCTTTCTTGGGGTGTCCCCGTCTCTCTGGCCCCACATGAAGTCGGGTCCGGGAGGTTTGATCAGGTAGTGCCACCTTCTGTTAGCCCTTGCTATGGCAGGGCTCTGTCCGCTAGCTCAGAAGCCTGGAATGTTCTTCTGAGTGACGTGGTTTCATGGACGCACTGGCTAATGGGTTCCCGTGTTGTGTGGGAGGTCACTAATGGTGAGCAGAAGGGATTGTCCTTGGTTCTGTCACATTGTTGACCAAATGTGTGCATGACTTCAGGTCAGGAGGGAGCAGGAGCGTGTGGATTGAGACCGGGTCCAAGAAACTGTCAAGAGGAGCTGGTACTGGCTCCAACATGTGGACTTTAAACGGACCTCCAAGCCAGAGTCCGCACACAGATCCAGACACCTTTGGGGCAGGCTGAGGCTCAGTGCCAGTCGTGTGCATGTGACAAGTACTGGCAGCCAGGTGACCTTGGCTTTGTGTGAGCAGTGCGGGTGGCCACTTGGATTGTATCATGAGGAGCAGGACATTCAGAATGTGGGAGGTGATAGGCCCTCCCGCTGTGTCCCAGGTGGGGTAATATGGAGAAACTACAGCAAGTGCTGAGGGGGAAGGAAGGAGCTGGGTTGCTGCTTGACCTGACTCCTGGCTTGCTTGTGACCTTGGGCGAGTGACTTTTCCCCTTTATCTGGGCCAATCTGCTGCTGTTCTTGACAGGCTTCTGGGACCCATGAGAAAGCTGCTGAGGGACTTTGCTAAACAGAAGGAATGCTAGGGGAAGGCTGGGGGCAGCAGGCTGGACTGGACCGTTATCATTATTTTCAGAGGAAGGAGACCCAGAGGCTCTGTAGGGCAGTGGGCCTCGAACCCCTTCTCCTGAAGGATTAGGTGAAAGTCGTGGTGTGGCTGAGGCTCAGCCAACACTGTCCTCCCACCCAGGAAGCTGGTGAGGTGTGGCAGGAAGTGGACAGCTGGATTTCCTTCCAGAAACTAGGCCTTGCTTTGAAGTCCAGTTGTCTCTATCAAGAGATTCTTGCTAATCAGTCAGGTCTGAGTGGAATGAGCAGCTAATCAGCCCCTCTGGTTTAACCTGTAATTGCTGCTGGGAGATGGGGAGAAGGATGTGGTCAGGGTTCTCCGCAGGGCTACCAAGGGTGATGGGAGGGGTGTGGGCAGGGGCGGCAGAGAGGCCGGGCTCTGCCCCTAGCCTCGTCAGGGGCCACAGTATCCTTCTTGCTGCCCAGGGGGATGGCACCGGGCACCAGGGAAGCTCAGCGGGCAGAGATACACTAAGAAATGAATGCAGGGAGGAGGAGGGGAGGTCTGGGCTGAGCCTTGAAGGCTAACGGGTTCTTTTAAAATGTTCTATTTTCCTGATTATTAAAAACAAAACAAAACAACACAACAGCACGTTCTCTATAGAAAATGTGAGTATTTGGGTGTTTTGCCTGTCAGTCTTTTACCAAATATGTATTTGTGACATAAATGGGATCAGACTGTACTTACTGTTTTCTAACCTGCCTTTTGTACTTAATACTATACCAAGCTCATTTTCCCATCATGAAATACTCTCTGTAATGTGATTTTTAATGGCAGCGTAATGTTCCAGCCTGTGTGTGGTATCTCTTGTGTAACAGTTCTGTTACATATTTTGATTGTTTCCAATGTGTGTCGTTATAAGTAGTGCCTGCATGAACAGGATGATGTATGTAGAGTTATGATGGGCAGACAAGGTTTAGGGGAGGGGGGGGCCCAGGTGAAGCAAAGGTATAGAGGAAGGGGGCTTTGGGGTGTCTGGGGAGTGACGTGCCTAGGAGGGAGCCTCTGAGGTGTGCTGAGGGGCTGAGACCTGGCCCAGCCAAGCTCTGCAGGAAGCCAGGGCTGCCTTGCTGACTCCTGCCTCCCATGCCCGCTCCCCTGCCAACTCCTTTGGTACTCCCGTGGTAAGAGGGGAGGGGCAGGATGGCAGGGTGGGGGAAGGCCAGGCAAAGCTGAGGGTCCCAGATGCCGCAGCCCTTGACTTCTTGCTCACTGGCAGGATCAAGGGCATTTAAATCAAGCCCTTCTGGGGCGCCTGGGTGGCTCGGTTGGTTAAACGTCCGACTTCGGCCCAGGTCATGATCTCACAGTCCGTGGGTTCGAGCCCCGTGTCGGGCTCTGTGCTGACAGCCAGAGCCTGGAGCCTGTTTCGGATTCTGTGTCTCCCTCTCTCTCTGACCCTCCCCCATTCATGCTCTGTCTCTGCCTCAAAAATAAATAAACTTAAAAAAATTAAAAAAAAAATCAAGCCCTTCTGTCTCTGGTGAGCCCTGCTCAGGTCTCCACCTTGCAGGAAGGGTGTACACACTGGCTCTGAACATTTACTGACTCCTGAATCAGAGACACCCTCCTTCATCCCCTTGGTGGGCAGTGGGAGGAGACCCCTGACCCTGAAGAGCCAGGGAGGGAGGCTTGGCATGGGGTGTCACTCCTAGGAGGCTTCTCTGACCTCTGAGTGTCCCATCCCCAGCGGGTGGCCCTATCCCCAGGACTCCCCTCCCTTGTGCACACATGTCCACCCAGCATGTGAACGAACCACGCTCAGTGGAATCACTTGTGGGCATGGGTCTGTTTCTCCCCAAAGACTGTGGGTCTCCTGGGGCCAACGTAGCCTTTTCCCCTTTGATCCCTTGTGATGAATACCAGGTACAGCACAAGTGCTTGCGGAAGTTGTTCGTTCTTTCAGTGACTCATTCGTTGTTCATTCGACACATACTTATTGAACAGCTGCTGTGTGTCAGGCACCATTCTACATGTCCAGCATTCATGGGTGAATAAGTTGGACCAGGTCATTGTCCTCATGGCGCTTAAATTCTAACAGAGTAGACAGGAAGAAACCAGATTAAGTAAATTCATCACATAAGGTTAGGAAGTAACAAGTGCCATGGAGAGAAATAAGGCAGGACAAGAGAGCGGGCGAGCAGTGGAAGGAAGCCATTCTCTGCAGGGTGTCAGGAAAAGGCATCTCAGGTCAGGTGCCCTTTGAGCAGGGACCCGAGGAGAGGGGACAGGCCTCAGAGCTCGGACAGGCTCTGAGCTGGGTAAGAGGCGCTGAGAAAGAGGGCTTGCAGGGCCTTGAGTTAGTTTGGATGGAGGTGATTTGTGGCTCAGAGGCTCCTTCTCACTGTCCCGTGGGGAAAAAGCTGTGGGGGGCAAGAGTAGAGACTGGCAGGTGGCTAGGAGGTCCCAGCATCAGTCCAGAGAGAGATGGCTGGCAGGGCCTGGCGGGGGGGGGGGGGGCGGGTGGGTGTGGCTGATCATGGCGGGGTGAGGATGGGCTGCGGGCTAGGAGAGATCTAGGAGAGATCGGAGCCTGAGAACAGGGTGGGTGGTGCAGTCTTTGACGGAGCAAGGGAGGGCCGGGGGACGGGTTTGGAGGGCAATGAAGAGTCCTGTTTGGAAGTGGTGTGTTTGAGATGCCAATATCCACACAGCTGCACAGACCATGGGCATGTGAGGCTGCAGCTGAGGCAGACGCTGGGGTTGGGTGTGTGAAGGAGGGAATTGTCAGCATCTGGTGGGGGGTGTTTTAAAGCTTCTGAGTCTGGACAAGGTCATGAGTCTGGGCCTCACTGCTTAGGGTGAATCCAGCCCCTGGAGGCTCCCTGCCCGTGGGGGTGCCTTGCAGCTGGCTTTACCAGCCCAGAGAAGTCCAGCCACCCTCCCAGCTGCTCCTCCCAATGGCCTAATGGTCGGCACTGTCACTTTGTAACATTCTTCAGGGCTGCTGTGGGCAGGAAATGGGGTGCGGGCCCAGGCCTCTCTCCCTTTCCCTGCAGAGGAGCCTCATCCGGTGAGTCTGGAGCAGCCCAGGCCCCTGTGAGCCCTACTGGTGGTCCTTGTTGTAGGCCTGCCTTCATGCCATGCTCAGGGGCTCCTTGCTGTCTGCGGTTGAGCTCCAGACTCCTCCTCCTGGGTATTCAGGGCCGTTCACGATTTGGTTCCTGTCTTCCTTCTTTCCAACAAGTGACCCTTGTCCTCCGTCCCTGCACACACGAGGTTGGGTCTTCCCTTCCCTTCCCCCCATCTAGAAAACTTTTCTCATCATTAGCCAAACCCCGTCCTTTCCAGAATGCCTCCCCCACTCTCATACCCACTTTGGCCCCTTTGAATGGCTGTCGTTACCTTTCATCTAGTGAGCTACCCTGTCATTTTACTGTCGTCATCCCTACTTTGTCTTAACCTTTGCTCTCCTCACCATCTCCTGCCTCTGTCTCCTGCCCGAGTGCTGCCCCTGCCCTCCACTGTCGAAGCTCTTCCCAAGTGGAATCCGGCTCAAGCCCTGGAGCTCTCCGGGCTGGGGTCCCATGCCTGGCTCTGCATCAGGACTACCCAGGGATGTTATCAAAGGGGGATCCTCAGGGGCCCACAAGGACCTTCTGACCCAGAGTCACTGGGGGAACCCAGGAATCTGGATGGTTTACAAGCCCCACAGTCACTCCTGATGGTTAGCCGGGTTGGGATGCCCCAACCCAGACTCAGACTGGGTGAGTGCAGGTGTCCCTGAGAGTCTGGCCTCTGACCTTTGTGTACACTCCGGCAGGGATGGGGACCGCACTCTCTCCAGGCCAGCCCAGGCCTTGGAGCAGCTCTGATGTGGACAGAGCTCTTCCCTGTGCTGACTGAACTCAACCTGCCCCCCTCGTCCCCCAACGAAGCCTCTCTGGAAGGGTCTGGGCTCCACATGGGGCGGGGGCCGCGTTTGGCACTCAGAAGCTCTCCTTTCCTACTCGCAGGGCGCTGGGGGGACTACCATGAGGTGGGGACTCGGGTGATGTCTGTGGCTTGATGGGGGAGTCACCTTCTACCCCCTCTGCCTGCCTGGAGCAGCTCCCCCAGTGTTGAGGCCCCGGTTGCAGTCACACCTCCAGCCCTCTGTGCCTCTCCGCTGACATCCCCCAGGTCTCTGTGCCTCTCTGCTGACCTAGTGGCCACCATGGGTGTTTCGAGAGCGTGTCCCATTCCTCATCTTATGTCATCTTTATCACAGCCGTGTGGAAGGTGGATGCTGGTATGCCGTCTGTTCTAATGAGTACTCATTTAGTGCCTATGCTGTGCCGAGCGGTGTGCTGGGGATGATGGCAACAAGCCAGGATTTAGAGAAGGGTGGGGGCTCATCTGGTGCCACCCAGCTGCTGAGGGCCCGAGTTAGCACAAAAGCCCAGGGGTGTGGGTGTCGCAGTGTGCTAGGTCTGGTGGACAAAGGATGGGGGTGCTTAAACAGACACTCGTCTCACGGCTCTAGAGGCTGGAAGTCGGAAATCACCGTGTCGGCAGGGCTCTGAGGGCAGGAGCTCTCTGTGACTTGTAGATGGCTGCCTTTCCCGTGTCTTGCCCTATCATCTTCCTTCCATGTGGGTCAGTGTCCAGATTTCCCTTTCTTTTAAGGACACAAAGCCATATAAGATTAAGGGCCCACCCTACTCTGCTATGAGCTCATGCTAATTAATTGATTACATCTGCAATGACCCAGTTTCCAGATAAGCTCATTCTGAGGCACTGGGGTTTAGAAGTTCAACATGTCAATTTGGGGGGACGCAACTCAACTCATAACAGTGTGCGAGTAGCCTAGGATTTCCACAGCAATGACCTGTCCCACAGTGGACCAGGCAGCCTGCATGGTGGTGAGCATCTCATGCTATGAGGGGTGCGAGGGGAGTGTCAAGGCTGCCCCGAGCCATCAGGGATACAGAGAGGAGATTCCGACATCAGGACCAGGACCTGGGCTTCTCGGAGGTTTGTTTCAGCTTAGCATATTAAGGGGGGCCTAGGAACATGGCTCCTGGCGTGGGCCCCCCGCAAGCCAGTCCCTGTGCACTCTGGGTGGAAGTCGGGGCTGGGACTCCCTGGCTGCTGCACCCCCTGGCTGGGTGAGCTCAGGCAGTTGTTTTCCCTGCTGGACCTCAGTCTACCTGACTGAATTGTCACAGGCTTGTTTATGTCACAGGCCTCTAAGTGAGGCTTGAAGGAGAGTGAATAGGAAGCTGCTTTGCTTTTGTTCATTTTCTTTTTTTTTTTTTTTTTAATTTTTTAATGTTTATTTTACTTCTGAGAGAGAGCGAGAGAGAGAAAGAGAGAGACAGAGTGCGAGTGGGGAAGGGTCAAAGAGAGAGGGAGACACGGGGATCTGAAGCAGGCTCCAGGCTCCAAGGTGTCAGCACAGAGCCCAAAACGGGGCTTGAACCCATGGACCGTGAGATCGTGACCTGAGCTGAAATTGGTGCTTAACCGACTGAGCCACCCAGGCGACCCTCTTCTGTTCGTTTTCATTTGTTGACTCTGTAGGTGTTATATTAAGTGCGGCTGTTTGCTAGGCCCTGTGCTGTCCCGGGGACACAGAGATGAGATGGTCATAGTCCCGGACCTCAAGGAGCACACAAGACATGGTGGGGGGCAGGCGGGTGAAAATTAAGCCCCCTGTGGAGTCTGACTGCCTGGGATCCCAGTCCCAGGTCTGCCTCTCGCCGCTGAAGTTATGAATTCAGTCTGTTTACTTAAGTAAACAGGGCCTCGGTCTTTTCATTGGTAAATTGGGAACAATAGTAGCACCCGCCTTGTGTGGATTAGTAGGTTGGTGCACATAAGGGCTTAGAGCAGTGTCTGGCACATAGTAAATGCTCAATAAACATAATTCTAAGTCATCAGTACAGGACAGTGTGATAGAGGGTGGTAGAGGAGCTTATGGGGAGCTATGCATTGTTAGGCTCTGGGAACCCAACAGATGTGGCCCCTTGCTTGCATGGGCGCCCTATCATCCTGTTAACCCTTTAGCCCTTTGCCACCTTTTGCTCTGAGTGTGGGATGTTGAGAGGGATGTGGGGCAGGTGGGCCCAAAGGGAGAGGTTCGAGGCCTTCTGACAGTCACAGATGGGGGTCCGGAGGGCCTGTGCGGCAGCTGCTGCCACTCCTGCCTCTGCCTCTGGGGTGCTCTGCAGTCATGGAAGGGGTCCTGGGGTGCTTGGTTTTTGTTAGCCTTTGTGTTTAGTCCACGGGTTTCGTTTCGGGGAGAGAAGATGGTGGGGAAGCCAAATTAAAATTCCGCTTCAAGAAGTGAACAACTTCCCAATTAAAGGATTCTTATTTGTGAGATGCCTTGGAGGCCTTTTCAATCAAGAGGCTCTTCTGAGTAAGAAAAGGGCTTGAGCTGGGGTTGGAGAGGCGGGGCGGAGCCTGAGCTGCAGCCAGCGGGGTGGGGGATGCGGAAGATGCCCAGCCTTGGGAACCATGGCTCTGTGTGATGGGTGGGGTAAAGCTGTAGCTCTTTTTTGCTCGCCAGCGGGGGGTGGGGGCTGGCATCGAGACGGTAGAGAAGGGGGAACAGTCCCCACTCGAACCCCCTCAGCCCTTAAACCCTCTCTGGCCCCAGCCTGCATGCACCAGTGCCCTCCACCAGGACCCTTCTCTCTTTCTCAGCCGGCCCTGTGCTCTTGCACTCAGGCCAGATGGAGCTGGGAGGAGGCTTGGGCGGGGTGTGTGTGTGTGTGTACGACAGTCTGTAATGATGGAGGTGGCCTGGACCTTGTGCTTAGGGGCAGCCAGAAGGGGGGCAGCATCCTCTTGGCCTCTGAGATTGGTTCCCTGGTGCCTATGTCATGCCTGTTACCCTGATGCAGGCCCTCCTGGTGACATCTGGTTGTGGCTCTGGTGCTGTCTGGTGGGTGTGGCCCCCTGCCTTTCGACCTAGCACCCCACCCCTCACTAGCCAGCTGGTCTCCTGGGAGGCTGGATCTGCCCTGGTTTAGGCTGAGTATCTGCTGGGTGTCCCAGGAGGGACACATCCTCAGATTCTGCGAGAGTAAGCCAGCCTGGCTCAGCTATGCCTGAACCCTACTTACAGATGAGGAGCAGAGGCTCAGTGAAGTGCGGTGACCCCTCAACACAGAGAGGGCTTCTTGCTGAAAGGGGCTTCTCTTCCTCTGTCCCCTGAGGCCTTCCAGGTCACTAAACAGAAAGGCGCTGGAGGGGACATTGGCCAAAGCCCTCCCCTCGGTGGACAGGCCGGGCCTTTAGCCCAAGCCCCACAGGGTCTGCCCCCAGGAGTTGCCAAGGTCATTTGAGGAGACCTGCCACGGATGGCTCCGCCATCCAGGTGATGTGGAGGGTGGCGGGAGTGTTTTCAGCCCACACCTGCCATCCCCCTCCCCTAGCATGTCCTACTTTCTGGGAGCCACTGCAGCGAGGCTGTCTGTGTAAATAGCCAGAACTGGGAGAGCCGGGCCCCTCTGAAAGGTCAACGGACCATGTAGTTGCTCCCCAGAGCTAGTAATTGGGAGAGCATGATGTACTGGTTGGGGACAGGGAGGGGGCCGTCCAGTAGCCAGGGAGAGGGTGGGCCATCAGGGAGGATGGGGTGGATGCTCCAGACCTCAGGGGGGTTGTCCTGCTCAGGCACTCTGACCAGGCTGGGAGCTGGCTAAGTTCCAGCCCTGCCACTTACTGTGTGTTCTTTTTTTTTTTTTTTGTAAGTATTTATTTATTTTGGGGAGAGCACAAGCAAGGAAGAGGTAGAGAGAGGGGAACAGAAGATCTAAAGTGGGCTCTGTGCTGACAGGCTGACAGCAGTGAACCCGATGCAGGGCTCAAACTCACAAACCATGAGATCATGACCCAAGCAGAAGTCAGATGTCAAACCGACCGAGCCACTCAGGTGCCCCCAGTCTGTGTGTTCTTGAGCAAGTGACTTGCCTCTCTGGACCTCAGTTTCCTCCTGGGTGGCACAGATAACAGTGGAGCTGAGGTGGTAACGGTCACAGAGGATAGTGTGTGTGATGTGGAGGGCTGGCAGCCGTGTGTGTGGAATGTGGGTTTGTGGACTGTGTCTTAACACCATTTGGTGGGACTGGTTCCTGTTCCAGCCCTGCCGCTTGGGAGGGGCTTCACTTCACTTAACCTCACTTTCTCCATCTGCATAATAGGCATATGATAACCTTTCTCGAAGGGGTCTGTACTCCATCATTGGGTGTCCTCTTTGACCTTCCCCCGACCCATTTAATGAGCCCATTCTTCCTGAGTACCTGGTGGGGTTTGCCTGGGCTTGGTCGCCACAAAATGAGTAGGTGACATGGTCCCAGCTTTTAGTTAGCAATGTGAAGTTAGAGAGCCAGAGGAGATATGCTGTGAGGCCCCAGGAAAGGGAGACAGGAGCTGGAGATGTCAGGGAGGGCTTCCTGGAAGAGGCCAGACCTTAGTGTTCAGGAGGAATTGGGAAACAGGTGGGGCAGGGAGGAGTATACAGAGGGCAGGAGAGCAAGCACAGGGCAGTTTGTGAGCTCCTGAGAGCAGGCAGTGGGAGGGGGTATAGGTCAAAGCCCAGAGAGGTTCCAGCCCTGGAGCCCTGATGGGGGTAGGGGAGTTGGGAGTGGGACAGCTGTGTCCAGACGTAGGACAGGGGGACAACAAATATGCGGCCTCTATCCCAGCACGGAGCTTGGCGCGGGGCCTGTGGGGACGGTGGGATTCAGTGTAGGGTCCGTGCACAGACAGGAGTCCCCAGGCTGCAGGGGCTTAGGTGGGAGGTTTGAAAGCCTTGTGTGAGGCCTAGGAAGGGGCTGGTGGCAGCTTCCCAGAATGTCAGGGTAGGCCTGTGCGGAAGCTCTACCTGGAGCTGGGGGTCAGCATGAGAGCAGTATCTAGCCACGATTCAGGAACCAGGAGGTCCGGCTTCTCGAGGCCAAGAGACCAAGGAATGGAGAAATAGGAGGGTCTCTGGCAGGCTGGGAGGGCTGGAAAACTCACCTTTATTGAGCACCCGCTGTGTGCCAGGTTGAGTCAGACTTGCTCTGAACTTGGGCTTGCACAACAGCCCATAGAGGGGGCTGGCACTTAGCCTCATCCTAAGGTGTTGGAAACTAGGCTCAGATTGGCTAGTGACTCACCTGCCCGGGTCATATTTCAAATCTGAACTCCAAACTTCTTGCCTTTTCAATGGCCCCACAGTATTCCCCAGGGCTGTGGTTTTTAGAGGCGATGACTTCAGACTTCCCTGGGTAAGCTCAGTAAAGGGACATCCAAATATGCGGTCTCCTTGGTTTTATCTCTCTTGGCGGGGCTCAGAGGTTGAGGGTATGCCCAATGTCACACAGCACTGGGGGCTGCAGTGCCTGGCTCCCTGGAGAGGAGATGTGTGCCCCTCCCCTCTGTGGAGTGTGGTGGCCCCTGCCAGGCCCCACCAGGTCTATGGACAGAGGAGTCTTTCCGTCCAGGAGCCAACTCAGGTCTCTTAGTCACTGAGGGAGGCTTTAAAATCTCAGCCCCAAATTAAAACCTATGAGTGCTTCAAAACAATGAAAAATTTCCCTAATAAAAGAGGAGGCACACTCAGGCATGTCCTAAATGAATGGAGTGACTTCCGGGATTAATCCAGGATGTATGGGAGGGCGCCCAGCCGGGAAAAGCGTGCGATGGAGATTGTAACAAATTGTTTGCTCTCAAGAGGAATAATTCTTAACGTGCACCGGCCGCAAGTGGAAGGCACCTTGGCCGCTGGCAGCCACAGTCCCTCATTAGCCGGCCCTGAGCAGGGTCTCCGCTAGGGCGGCCTTACCTCTAGGCCTCTGGGCCTTCAGTGATGACCTTCCAACCCCATAAGCCAGTTGAGTGGGAGTGAGTGGGCCCCAAATCTGTCCTTAGAGCGCCTGCCCCAGGGCCTTTAGAATCCTGCTTTCTCCCCTGGCTCTGTGCCCTTGGCTAGGTGGGAGGGGCGGTGCTTGCTGAACAGCATTTCCTCCTCCCCTGCTGTGTGCAGGCTCTTCCTCTAGGACCTCCTGAGACTCAGGCCTGCCCATTCCTCCACCTCGGATCACTCTGGGCATCTCTGCACAGACGTGTCTCAGTTTGCCTGTCTGAGCTTGGGCAACTGCTTCCTCCCCAGCTCCCTGGTCTCAGGCACAGGAGGAGGTGGGGGCAGCACAGTTCTCCCCAGCCAGCCCTCCAGCCTCTTCCTTAGTCTTAGTGCTGAACCTGGGGAAAAGAGGCTAAGCCAGTTCTCACTGTGGGACACCACCTCTAAGGTGTGAATGCTGGAGAAAGGCCTCCTGTGGCTCACTTCCCACCCCCAGCTGGGGTGTGGCCCGCACAGAGACAAGAGCACCAGTTTCTGAGTGAGACAAGCCTGAAATTTGGGCCCTAGCTCTCCACTCTCCAACTGTGGCACCCAGGCACCCACGGTCTTTCCCAGCTTCCTCGTCTTTAAGATGGGAATCTTTTTATCCTCACCATCGGCCCACAGTTCTGAGAGCACGATCTCGTTCAGCCACACAACAGTCCTAGGGAGTGGGTCCTGTTATCATCCCCACTATGCATTTGAGGAAACTGAGGCTCAGAGAGGTCATGTGAGTTGCACGGAGTAAGGTTGGACCACGACTCAGACCTGGGTCTCTGAGTCCCTGTCACTGTTTCATAAAGTTGTTTAGAGAAAGGGGCCCAGGTCGTGGGTGCCGCTCTGTAGACCTCGTCTCCACCTGCTCCCTTTCCTCTGCTGAAGAGGTGCTGAGGCCCTTCAGAGGTTGAGGCAGGAGACACTGGGCACAGGGAGCCCTGGCCCCCTTCTGGCCAACCCCCTCTGGCGTACAACTGACCTGTCCTTTTATGCATCCATTCACTTATCAAGCGTTTACGAAACGCCTACTAAATGCCGGGTGCTGTTCCAGGTCCTGGGGAAATAGCACGTAGAACGTTACACACACTGATTCTGCTCTCAGGTGGTTTCTATTCTTGTGAGAGTGAGTGAGCCAGACCACGAATAATTCGGATAACGTCAGATGGCGATGAGATTGGGAGGGAAGGAAACAGGACGATGAAATAGGGAATGGCTGGGGTAGGCTGGGTGGCTTTGGAGCGGGAGGCATCCAGGCAAAGCCTTTCTGAAGAGGTGGTACCGAAGCCAAGACCTCATGTCTGAGAAGAAATGGCATTCCAGGCGGGCTGAACTAGGCAGAGGCCTGGTGGTGGGAAGGAGCTGGGTGTGTTTGAAAACCAGGAGGAAGATAGCATGGCTGGCAGTGGGGAATGAGGGAGAGAGGGAGGAGGAGGGGGGGAAATGGGAGGGGGTGCTCAGAGGCCCTACTGAGGAGCAGGTTTTATTCAGAGTACAGTGGGAAGCTCTGGAGAGTGCTAAGCAGGAGAGTGACAGGATCTGATTTGTGCTTTTCAAATCTGGCCACCGTGGGGAGAGAATGGATTAGAGTCGGTGGCAGGGAAAGCAGGGAGCCTGGGGGAGGCAGGTGCAGGGTCTGGAGGAGAGCCGTGGGGTCATAGCTGGGGGTGGCTGCTGGACCGTCCCAGTATTGGGACCTACTGCACGTCTGTAGATGCTCTCAGAACGGCTTCTCACGGCTCGTCACACTTCTTCCAAGGTCAAAGGCTTTGCTCTATACGCTGGGTCATCTCATTGCCAAGTCTGTTTTTCAGATGAGGAAATTGAGAGGCTCACCTCAGTCCCACACACGGCCTTCCTGCAGACGTCCAGCATTGACAGGAGGGTGGCAGGGAAACTTGGGGATCCCGGCACCATCTCCCGCTGATGCCTGGCGTGTGTGTGTGCGCGTGCATGCACGTGCGCGCCCACGAGCAGGCGCGAGCGTCAGGCCCATTAACAAACAGAGAAATAAATTAACAAGTATTCAACCCACCAAATGTTCCTTCTGTTCTGTATAATAGAGCATGGGAACATAATTTTCCCCTGGAGCAAATTGCTACAGCTGAACCTGCTCCTCATTTTCCTCCAAAAACTGCTTAAAATTCTGGAATGCTTGTTGATTTTCGGGTCCTCTCCCTTTCTGCCTCCTGTCTGCACCCCCCAGGCTGCTTCCCTCTGCCTTCCCCATGCAGGGCCTCAGAGGAGCCAGATTGCCACAGAATAAGAGGCCCCACCCTACTGACAGGAGGAACCCGGGGGGAGCAGCAGCTCAGGCCAGGGGCACAGAGGGTGAGGGACGTTGGGTGTGCTGAACTTGAATGAAATGCCCAGGGCTGGCAGAAGGACCAGTTGCTTCCTGTTGTGCCCTGCCGTAGACATGCTGTGCAGCCTTGGGCACGTCACTGTCCTTTCTGGGCTTTATTTTCCAAAACACACCTGCTGTTCCAAATGAGCACACCTTGTGGTATACTGAGCGCTCTGAAAATTGAACCACCTCCTTCTGAGGAGGCCATGTTCAGGGAGTGGGATGCTCCCCTGACCTATTCCCGGGCCCTCCTGTGGAGCCTTTGGAATCAGAGACTCTTGCCCTGCTTCTGAAACCCTCTAGGGCGTTTTTAATTTTCTTAAAGCAAATTAATTTTAATCCACTTTAATTAAACGTGTCTTATAAAAGTGTGTATTTATTTACAGACCTTCTCTTTCTCTGCATAGCCTAACCATTTCTGTCACTCAGAGCCCACTCCAGGTCTCCATTTGCAGGCAGCCCCCTTAGGGGTGAGAACCTGGGATCGGGGGAGGCCCCTGCATGCTGAATCCTGGCTGGCTCGGGTCAGGCTGAGTTACCTTTCATGGTGGCAGAAAGGGAAGTGGGGATCCTGTGCCCGGGAGCCATAAAATTCCAACCTCCTACCCCTAGCTCGAAGAGTCTGGCTATACTTTGTGGAAGATGCAAAGATCCATCAATCCCACATCTGTCTCTGTGATCCTCAGCAGAGGAGTTAAACTCCAAAGAAACTGCCGAGGCTTCTCGGGTCTGGTGAAGGATGAGCCTTGTCTGGAGTCCATAATTCTAGCTGGCCAGACTCTGGCCTGTCTCTGAGCCATAGGACTGCCCCAAACGGTGTCTCCTCCAGGAAGCTCCCCTTGACTTCACCATTGTCTTAGCCTGCTTGGTTGCTATAACAAAGTACCATAGACTGGTTGGCTTGAAATTAATTTTGTCACAGCTCTGGAGGCTGGAGGCCTGAGATCAGGGTGCCAGCATGGTTAGGTTCTGGTGAGCGCTCTCCCTGGCTTGCGGATGGCCGCCTTGTTGTGTGCTCAGACAATAGAGAGAGACAAAGAGATATATTTCTGCTGTCTCTCTTTTTTTCATGTTTATTTATTTTTGAGAGGGAGACAGAGTGCGAGCAGGGGAGGGGCAGAGAGAGAGAGAGGGAGACACAGAGTATGAAGCAGGCTCCAGGCTCTGAGCGGTCAGCACAGAGCTCGATGCGGAGCTTGAACCCACGAACCATGAGATCGTGACCTGATCCGAAGTTGGGCACTTAACCAACTGAGCCACCCAGGCGCCTGTGCCATCTCTCTTTATTAGGGTGCTAATCCTATGAAATTAGGGCTTCACTCTTACGACCTCATATAACTTTATTTCCTTACTGCAAATATAGTCACGTTGGGGGGTTAGGGATTCAGCATATGAAATTTGGGGGGAAAAATTCAGTCCCTGAGGCCATCCCTGCACTCCTGTCTCCTGGCTACCATGGAGCTGCACAGTCTAGCATTTGTTGTAAATTGTTGGCTTTAATCTTCTCCAAGGTCTCCTCCCAGTACAGTCTCCCAGTACAGTCCTGGGAATACTGGGGGGTCCAAAATGGCACTGTGGCTTGAGCTGCTTCCTGGCTGAGGCTATGATGAATGGTGAGTGGTACTCTACCCCACCCTCTCCCCGTGAGGGTGAGGTAGGAGAGCCTCCAGACAGCCTCACCTGCCATGTCCTTTGTTTCAGTGGCCCACCATTGTTCTCAGTGAAAGTTTAATCCCCCCTGGCATGCTTTCCAAGGGCCTTTGACCCTAAACCCTGCTTCACCCCTTTAGTCTGTTTCCTGTCCTCTCCCTTGTCCCCAAACATGTCTTATTCATTTGTTTCCTGTTTTTGTAGCTGCTGTTCCTCTTGCTCAGTGTGAAGTATCTCCTCATCCGGTCAGTGAACTCCTACTTATCCTGCAGAGCCCTCCCAAGCACAGCCTGCCCTGATCCCCTAGGCCGAGTTGGTCTCTCCCTCCTCTGAACACCCAAGACACTCTGGGCTAACCTGCCACACTGTGCTTAACACCCTGGATGGTCCTTATCAGGGGCTGTGTCTCGTTAACCGCTGGGTCCGAGTACCTCCTCGGTGCCTGGCTCCATAATTGTCTGTGGAGTGAATGAATGAAAATTTATTGAGCACCTACTAGTCGTGGGAGGCTGGACCTCGGAGTCTGTCATCATGGAGCTTACACTCAACAAGATGCATAAGCAACATATGTGTGGAGTTAGTGATAATGTCAAGTAGAAAAAGATAAATCAGGGAAGGAGGCAGAGGAAATGTGAGGGGTGGGGGTGCCCCCGTTGAGAAGGTGACTTTTAGGTAAAGACCTGAAGGAGGTGAGGGAGCCACGTGGATACCTGGGGAGAGTGTTCAAGGCCAAGGGAACAAGTACCCCCAGGTGGGAGCATGCCTGACTTGTGTGCAGAGCAGGGGGGAGGCCGCAGTGGCAGGGGAAAGGGGAAGGGGAGAGGGGGGTGGGAATTGTTACCAGAAAGCAAACGGGGCCAGAACTTGCAGACTGTTGTAAGAACTTAGGCTTTAGCTCTGAGTGAGACAGGGGTCACTGTCTCACTTTTGACAGAGTGACATCTGTGACTTGGGTTTTCAGGGTCCTTCTGGCTGCTGTGTTGACACCGTGGCAGGTGGGTGTCCAAGGAGGAGGCTATCGCAGTAATCCAGGAGGGAGGGATGGTGGCTTGGACCAGGACTGTGGCTATGGGGATGGAGAGAAGTGCTCCGATTCTGGAGAGACTTTGAAGGTAAAGCCAACAAGACTTGCTGGTGGTGGGTCACCTGTGGGGGTGAGGGAAAGAGGGAACTCAGGGCTGACCCCACGGTTTTGGGGCTGGCTAGCTGGGGGATTCTACTCCCTGGATCAGAATCAGGCTTAGGGTAAAATGAGGCACTCAGCTGTGATCAGGGAAGTTTGATGCACCTGTAAGCCATGTAGGAGGGGAGTTGAGTAGATAGTTGGTGACTGTGGCAGGCTAAATAATTCCTCCAAACAAGTCAGTATCCGAATCCTCGAAACCGGTGCAAATTCCCTTATATGGAAAAAGTCTCTGCAGATGTGACTAAGTTAAGGCTCTGGCGATGGGAAGATTATTCTGGATTGTCCGCAACCATTCGTGTCCTTATAAGGGGAGGCAGAAGGAGACTGACTACAGAGAGGAGAAGGCCGTGTGACCACAAGGGCAGTGGTTGGTGTGATGTGGCCACAAGCCAAGGAGTCCTGACAGTCACCAGAAACTGGAGGAAGCAAGGACTGGATTCTCCTCTAGGGCTTCTGAAGGGTACAGGCTCTGGCTGACAGCTTGATTTGGGCCCACTGGAACCAATTTCGGAGTGGTGGCCTCCAGACCCGTGAGAGAATAGGCTCCTGTGTTTTAAGTCACCCAGCCTATGGCAGTTTGTTCTGGCCGCCCTAGGAACTGGTACAGGTGTAACCGGCCTGGAGAGAGGGTGAGTGATGTGCCCTCAGTGTCCCGGCCCAGGAAGAGAGGGGTGCGTGCCCTCCTGCGGGCTGTGGGGTCAGAATGCCCACACCAGTGGCATCACACCTCCACCAGGAGGGCGGCAACGCTGGTGGTAACCGTGCCTCTGTGTCCTGCCCGCCCCGTGCCGGTGCTGCACTCGGTGCCGACTGAATCCTGGGGGGCGGGCGGGGTGGTTGGGAGGCTGCAGCCAACACCTGCCGTGGGTCAGGGCCAGCGCCTGGGCTTCTTGCCTCTACTGTTATCTCAGTGGTGAGGGACATCTCTGCAGGGTGGGCTCTGAGGAAGGGGCTGAGTCTCCCTGGGGAGTTGTGGGGTGGGGGCGGGGGGTGGGCAATCCTCACCCGGCCAGGCTAGAAGGCGGCTCTGAGCAGAGCCCTTACAAACTGGGCTCTGAGACCAGCCTGCTTGGCTTTGAATCCTGGATCCTCTACCCACGAGCTGGGTGGCCTTGGCTGTGCCTCAGTGTCCCGTCTGGACATTGGGTGTATTAGTAGTGCTGACCTCTTAAATTGTTACATGTAAACGTATAAAATGCTTAGAACATGTCAGGTTTTAATCCTTAGGCCTGGGGGTGGGGGCAGGACTGTGGTAGAGGAGCTTTACGGTCCATGGTTTTGGGTTTGAATCCCAGCTCCCTCACGGACCAGTTGTGCGACCTTAGAGGCTCTGTTTTCTCTTAATGCTGGCTGCCTGCAGGGCCATTGGGAGAAGGACTTGGTGGCTGATATGTAATGGGCCTGTTATGTTGGGCTCCCAAGTTGGGTGCTCAGCCAGGGTTGGCTCCCATCCCTCCTTCTCAGCTAAGTCCTGGGCAGGTGAACCATCCCCCAGCCCACCTGCACTGTGAGCAGATTCTCTCTTAGGGCAGCAAGGGGTGCACGGTCGAGGGGGGGGGCAGGGACTCTGCAGTGGCCCTGGGTGTGGCAGGGGCATGGCCAGGGCAGCCAGAGTAAAGCCTTAATGCATCCATTAACTTGCTGTGACTGTGTGTTTGTGATTCAGCGGCCTCAGCAGCAGCAATGTATTCAGGCCCTGTTAGAATCTGCAGGGAAGACATGTGGTGATATTTACAGCCCAAATCTCTGTCCTCATAAAGGGAGGCGGTGGTAGGGGTTGGGAGGGGGAGGGAGGGGCTGGACTTTCTGATAATGTCATAAATGGAGTCTGTCTCCCTGGAAACGGCAGTGGCGGTGGCGGCCACAGGCTGACAGATGTGCACGCTGTAATATGGGCCCATGGTGGTAGTGGCGGGGACGTTGGGAGGGATGGATGGGCTGTAACTCACCAAGCCTGGGGCTCGGGGACAGCCGGCTACAATGAGAGCATGGTGGGGATGCCGATAGAGGGATGGGGGCTTGGAACTGGGTATCTGGGGGACCCTGGGGTGCCTGCTGCTGGCCAGGGTCTGGGGGAGACCCTCCTGCCTCTGGCCTCTGGCCCAAGGCCAACCTCAGAGATAAGCCAAGCTGTTAGGGAGACATTGTCAGAGTTACAGGCCTTCCCCAACTCTCTAGTGATGGGCACACGGGACCCACCTGTACAGTGTTGTTCTAGGCCTAGAGAGGCACGGACATAGGGTGGAGTGCTGGAGAGCCTTGGTTCAGGCTATGGGAGGCTGTATCACAAGGAGCAGCGAATCTAGTGTGAGAGAGTTGATGACTAGAAGGCCCGGACATGCCTGGAATGCTCAGCCCTGTCCATGGCTGAGTGTGTTGGGTCCACACGGCCAGAGCCCCTGGGACCAGGGCTTTACCCAAGTTGTCTCATTTCAGAGAGAGTGGGGAGCTAGCCTTCAGTCATCCAGCCAGTCAGTGCTCTAGTCTGGACCCTACTTTGGCCCAAAGGGACACTGGGAGGAAGTGGGAGGCAAGGAGGGACTGGGACCCGTGAGCTGGCAAATGGCAGGCTTGGGGCGGCTCCTGCTGTCCAGCAATCTCTCAGGGGCAGAACCCTTCCCCCAAACCCCGGCCTGCGATGGGGACCAGCTGCCCAAGGGCAGAGCCCAGTCCAGGGAGGGCCATTCCCATTAGAATTCCAGAGGGCCAGGCTGCTTTGGGTGGTGGTGAGCGTGCTGTCAGCAGAAGTGTGAAGAAAGCAGGGGCTTGATAGGCATGGCTGAGGAGACTGGGGAGGGAATTCCTGATGGAGAGAGGGGCAGCTCTGGGGGACTGCCATCCTGAGTTCTAGGAGATACGCCAGCCCACGACACGAGCTGGGCCTGTGCCTCTGCTCTGCTCACAGCATGCGTTGCATCTGAGCCCCAGGTCCACGTTGCGGGAGACCTATGTTCTAGTGCCGGCGTGGCCCTGCCTTGCTGTGTGACTTTAGGTGGAGCCCTTGGCCTCTCTGGGGCAGAAACAAGGAGCCCTGGGGCTGTGAGCTGGGAGCTGCTGTGGAAGGACCTTAGGGCCTGACCACAGGGCGCTGACTCCAGACCCTCTTGGCCACTTTTCCTGCATAGATGGTTGGACCTGGGGAAAGGGCGAGGCCAGACATCCAGGAGCACAGATGGATGATCTCTGTGACCTGGCTCAGGGCTCAGTCTGCGGTCAGCAAGCCGCTTTCCATCTGCTGCTGCTGAGGAGCTATTGGTGCCACGACCTGTGGGCCTACTGCTCTCATTACTGATCTGTGCAGCCGGGGCGGGTGGGCCGCCGGACCGTGTGTGGTGGGTACTCACGCTCAGCTCGGGGGTGGGCACCGGGGTTGTGTCTGTGGGTGCAGTGTGCGTGGGTGTGTGTGCGGGCGCACTGGGTGCTGGGGGTGGGAGCAGGCCCCTGCGGGATGCCGCGTAACCAGAGGTGTGTGCATTGACTCTAAACTGGAAGGTGCTCATCACGCAGTGTTGTATTAGTTTCAGGGGTACTGTAACTGATTCAGCAGTTCCATACGTTACTCAGTGCTCCTCATGATAAGTGCACCCGTAATCCCCTTCACCTAGTTCCCTCATCCCCCTACCCAGCTCCCCTCTGGTAATTAATTAAAGTAAAAAACTCAAAAAAACCCCACAAAACCCTGGAAGGTACTCGAGGGGCAGTGGGCCCTGCCCGGGGTGAGGTCGGCAAGGGGCTGGGGGGCTTGGCTGGGGATGGAGTGGGCCTCGGGCAGTAAGTAAGGCCTGCCAGGCACAGTCAGGTGCAGCCGGCGCGAGCCCGGTGTTTCATGTGAGCGAAGGCCCACACTCTCCTGCTCACCTGAGGAGCCAAGAAAACTTCCTGGGAAATCTAGGGGCACTCCCTGCGCCCTCTCACCTCCCCACAACTGTCCCACCGTGGCCTCTGGCTCGCCTTGCCTGTTCTCCCCAGAGAGGGCATGGGCTGGCCTGCAGCCCGTGGAGGAGTGTGGGCTTCCCGCCTTGGGAGCAGCTGAGGAGGGCAGCAGGCTGGGGTGGGCTCCCCATTTGGGATTGTGTGTACCTGTTGCTGTGCCGGTCAGAGCTCATGAGGGGTGATGAGCCCACCCAGCAGTCATGACTCAGTGACCCCTTTGGGGCCATGGGTTTGTGGGCCTGAGGAGGGATATTGCTTATGAGGGCTGGAGGGAGCCTGAGCAGTGCTCTCAAGATTTAAGGGAGGGGCAGGTGGGGCTTGGGGACCCCTGAGTAAATGGCAGGGGGGTGCCTCTGAGCACAGGGAGAGCAGCTGCTCCTCGGGCAGGTTCCCAGGGTGAGGGCACTGGAGAGCTGGGCTCTGGGCAGGGCCTCTGGAGGGAGGCTGGTTGGCCCCCAGTGAGTTTCCAGGGCTGTGAAGTGGGATCAAGAGCCCTATTCTTGGGGTGCTGGGGTGACTCAGTCAGGTAAGCGTCCGACTTTGGCTCAGGTCCTGATCTTGCAAGTCTGTGAGTTCGAGCCCTGCATCGGCCTCTGTGCTGACAGCTCGGAGCCTGGAGCCTGTTTCGGATTCTGTGTCTCCCTCTTCCTCTGCATCTCCCCCGCTCAAGCTCTGTCTCTCAAAAATAAATAAATGTTAAAAAAAAAAAATGAAAAAAAAAAAAGCCCTATTCAAAGCTTCTCATTCTTCCAGGCTGTGTGACCCCCAGCGAGTGCCTTTATCCCTGTGTGACACTGTGTAATGATAGTTCCTGTCTCGTAGGGCCCCTTGTGCTGGAAGGTGCCGAGAGCTGAAGACTCATGCGTGCGGCTGGGGCTGGAGTCAGGCTGGGGTGCGTGGGCTTCCATGATGGGAAGTCTGGCTGCCCCCGTGCAGATTTCACCTATCAGCTGCCACTCACTTGGCTGAGATTCACCTCATCTGTTAAGGACCTTGAGAGGGTGAACCTCGTGGGGCTCTTATACCATTTGGTCAAGCCCTGCGCACAGTAGGTGCTCATTAAATGTTGGTCATCATCTTTATAGTATAAGGATTGAACGTATTTGGAGCTCAAGGCGCCTCCCTGCCCCCACCAGGCTGCTTCCTCTGTGCTCTTTCTGTCTGTGCCAAAGCCTCCTAGGAACAGAGTATCCAGGGCTCCTTAGGTCCCCGCAGTCACATAGGCCAGCCTCCATGGCTCAGATGTGGAGACGGAGGCCTCAAGGGAGAGGGCCACTGCGGGGGACCTGGGCCCTGTGAGCAAATGCTCGAGAACCAGGTGAGGCTGAGTTGTAGAAGTTTGGGGGATGGTAGGAGGGGAAGGAGAGACTGAAGCCGGCTCCCAGGGCCCCCCAGCTCCCATAGCCGAGCTGGTTCCTGCTAATTAGCGCCTTAACGAACCATGCTAAGGCACTCTCCCCAAGCCTGCTCCCAGACAGATAATTACAATGATTTTTTGGCTTCTGGGGGGAGGGGCAGCTGGAGGTGGTGGGGGAGAGGGCTTTTCTGGCTTTTTTACTGCCCACAGGGATTTTCAAACCTACCCACTCTTGCCTCATTTGGAACAGGAAAAAAAGTGTTAATGGACCTTTTTCTGCAGCTGAGAGGGACAATTTATGATAGAGGTGACAAACTTCATTTTAATGAGAGGCAAATTCTACTTTACTTTAAACTACAGATTTCCCCCAGTTGTCTGTGGATGTGGGGCATTGAACGTGGAAGCTGAGGTGTTGGGTTGGAGGGCCTGGGAGTGGGCTGACTACACAGGGAAGAGGTCCTCGCCTGGGCCTCATGCTTAGTGTGTTCACACACAGGTTCCCTCTTTTTCAGGGAGTGCTTATGGCCTCCATTTATGAAGAAGAAACTGAGGTTGAGAGACGTTGCAAAGACTTGCCCCAAACCGCTTTGGAATTTTGAATCAGGCTGACACCACGTTCTGTACTGTCACTCCTCTGTCTTCCTGCCTGACCCAGGGGGTGTGGGAGTCCAGCCAGGTCACTCCCAGGGGCGGGGACAGGGAGTGCAGGTTAGAGAAGGCTGGCCAGCTCTGGCCCTGGAACACCCGTGGTCGCACTGACCAGGAGCAGGGCCGCACAGAGGATTGTAACATCAGACCCCGAAACCTGGCTGGAGGGGGACGATCCCGTCCACCGAACAGAGAGAAACTCAAGGTCAAAGAGGACAGGTGGCCCTCCCAGTCCCCCACAGCTTCTCAGGGCCAGAGCTGGGATAGGAGCAGGTACCTTATACCCAGGATGTGGAGCTAAGCCTACTTCCTTACTGAGTTACCACATCTGTGGAATGGGCCTGATCACACCCTGTTCACATGTAGGCAATGGGTTGGCAGTGGCTTCTGGGGTCCCTGCCAGTCCCCTGTACTTCTTGGGCCCCACCCCAACCTCTTGGCCCAGTTTTTAGGGCCCAGAGGCCAACCCTCACTTGCTCCTCCTCAGGGGTCCCCATGGGCAACTGGGAGCTCTTGTTTGTAGAGCTTGGAGAGGGTCTTGGAAAGCAGGACCAGGGGTGGGGGCTTTTTTCCTATCCCATGAGAACTTTCTGTGGAGAATCCTAGGACTGAGAGAAATAATGGCTGTCAGACCCTGGGTTTTCTAGATCAGAGGAATCTATTGCAGAGCCCTGCCCCTCCTTTCCCTCCCCAACCTGGGACCCTGTGAAGCACGAGGACATGTGGGCTGTGGGCTCAGTGCACAGTGGCTGTGGTTAGTGCACCAGAATCAGACCCCAGCTTGCATGGGGGACTTTGGGCAGTCACTGGGAACTTTGGGCAGATCTCTGTTCTCTGGGAGAAAAGTGGGTTAAAACCTGCCTCTTGCTGGGGTGGTGGAGGGCAGAAATAGGATGCTGTGTGATGTTGGTAGCAGATATAAAATTCCCAGAAGCATGAGATTTTTAGCATCCCAGACCTTTAGAAGTCCAGGGTCCTTAAACATCAAGGAGTTTGGAAGGAGCCCTCTGAGCCCCTGGCTCAGTCCTGACTCTGGAGGGGGCTTGCTCCTCCCCTCAGGGCTGTGATGCTGGCCTTCCACTCCGCTTGGCCTCTGTCCTTTCTCTGACCCTGTCTTACCCACCCAGGTACCTGTGTTGTGTCAGGGTGGGGTAGGATTTTCCGTTCTGAGAGCAGGGAAGGGTTGCAGGGGCCTGAATATGGGGACTAGCCCACTCTTTTGGGGCCCATCCCTCTGTCTGGGCAGGGATGGTGCATGGTGGGTGTCTAGGTGCTCCCTCAGGTCCTGGGAGGCGGCCTGCCAGGCCAGGCTGGGAGTACCAGTCTCCTGTGTCCTGGCCTTGAATAGCTAAGCCCTGCCCTGGCCTGTCTAGGGACCAGGAAGGGCTTGCTGACTCCTGCCGAGTCGAGGAGGATGCATCATTCCTGGGGAAGGCCCCTCGGTGTGGAGTCAGGCTTGGGTCTGAATTCACCTTTCCTAGTGTATTACCCGCCTGAGTCCCTTAGCCCCTCAGAGCCTCAGTTTCCCCATCTGTAAGTGCAGCAATGATCCGATCCTCTGGATAGTCCTAAAGATTCACCAAGCACCCAGCACTTAGTAGGTTCTTTCCCAGGAAGAAGGCATTGGTTTTGGGGCCTGCCTCTCTGGAGGTGAGCCTGGGAAGAGGTGCCATGGAGTACTCCACTCCAGCTGAGAGGACCTGGGGTTATTATGCTTCCTGGGACTTGGGCCCCAAGTTGTATGTCCCCTCCACCTCCTGAGGACCAAGCTTTCCAGGCTGGCATATTTGAGCCCAGATCCCAACCCCACCTCTTACCACAGTGTGACTATGAGCAGTTCTCTATACGTGTCTGGGCCTCAGTTTCTCCACCTGGAAAATGGGGCAGATCAGGGTCTCAGAATGAAATAAGTACCTGTGTGTTGCCCATCTAGCACACAGCAAGCACACATGGAAGGGCAGGTCTTACATGGATGTTATGAGGCATGTAGGACGTGCTTGGTGGTGGTGGCTATTTCAGGCCCTCCCCAGCCCCTCTTCCCAGTACCGTCTGTGATCATGGTGTGGGGTGGGGGTGGGGCATAAGGCGAGTGGATAATAGCTGTCCAGCACCGTCAGGTATGGGTACTGTCCACCAGGGGTAGGTGAGGTGCTGAGGGGCTGGCTCTCTTCCCTCATCCTGTCACCATGGCAATCCCCCTGCCTCCATCCGTGTCTCTAATTGGGATTGAAATTGCTCAACCCACCCTTGGAGTATGGCTGGGTGGAGTACTGGAAGGAGGTGCCCTCCTTGCCCCTTTGCTGACCCTGGCCACTCTGTTGGCCAAAGATCTCCCCGAGTACCCACTGTGTGCTGGGGGAAGAAAGAAAGAGGCCCATGCATAGTCATGGGGAAGACTTTGAGAGGTCATGGAAGGCTGGTTGCAAGAGCGACCTCAGGAGGACTTGAGGTAGGTTAACTGGGCAGGAGAAGGGAGGACCCTTTAGGCAGGTGGCCCAGTAAGAGCAAAGGCCTGGAGGTGGGGTTTCCTTCCTCACTGTGAGCTCTTGGCAGATTTCCACTTGTCCAAAGGCCAGGCTTCAGCATGGTCCCTCTGGAGACTTTTGCTGACTTTGTGGCAGCTGGTAGAGGCTTCCTGCCCTGGCCCCCACCCTGCCATGGACAGCCTCCTCTGTTTCAGTCAGGATGCTGCTAAGTGGTCATTAGCCCTGATTCAGTTCTGTGGCCATAAACCTGACCAGGGCTATATGCCAGGATCCATAAATTGTTCCTCAGAGCAGTGGGAGCCATGGAAGGATCTTGAGCAGGAGAGGCCTGAGTGAAAGCCGAGCTTAGGAAGAAGGACAGGGCAGGAAGGCACATTTGGTAATGGCTGCTGCAAGCAGAGAGAACTTCCTGAGAGAGGAAACCTGTGCCCACACCCTGCTGCCCCACTCTCCCCTCATGGCAGCAGTGCCTCATGTGACTTGAGTGAGGAATGAACTGAGGGCGTAGATCACCTTGGTGAGGTGGGCATCAATTTCCACTAAAAGGTTGGGCCATGACTTCTCTCTCCTGCTCTCCTCTGACGAGCCTGGCTCTGGGCTTAGCTGGGGTGATGGATGGGGAGCAAAAGACAGAGTTGGGGGCTGGGGAGCAGGTTCTCCTGTCCCCCCTCCCTACTACCTGTTCCCTTCCTTCCTTCTCCAGGCCTGGACATGGTATCCCTGTCCCTGTCCCAGCCTGCCCCTCAGTGTCACTATCTCTGAAGAAATCAGAGTTCTCCTTCTACAGACCTGGTGTGGAAGGTCTTCCACATGGCTCTTCCTTCATGGCTCTTCCCTCAATTTGTGTTTATTGTTTTATTTGCTTAATGCACAGCTGCCTTGTCCACAGCCTTTTCCCCGGTGCCTGGGATGGAGGAGGTGCTCAGTAACTATTCGTTAAATGAAAGACAGAAAAACTCAGTAGGCTACTGGCGTGGGCAGACCCTTGCCCTCAGGAAGCAGCCCCCAAATCAGGATGTAGCAGAGGAGGAAGAGGAAGTTGAGGGCTTCCCTCTCTGACCCTGGGGTCCTGCTTCTTCTGGCCCTTTAAGGAAAGGGAGGGGGCCCAGGTGTTGAAACCCAGCAGGGGTGGAGGCAGGGGCTGACCAGGAGGGTGGGGTGCTGGTGGATGGGGGTGCTCTGGACCATGAACACTTACAGTTGAGGGCAGGGGAGGGGGATATTTAGGGCCAGGCAAGACCCCACTGAGATGGGAGGAGGCCAAGTGCATTGCTTTGTGACAAACCTTACTAAACCTTTCCCTGGGCCATCTGCCACTTCTCTGGAGCAAACTTTTTCAGTTCTTTTTGTGGATTGTGTGTTTACTTCCCTCATTCTAAATAACTGGCTTGTATGGCTGCTCCTTGATTTTCCAGTTTCAGGCATTACTGAGTGACTTTTACTATAGAAGCTGAGTTGGGTGCCTGGGTGGCTCAGATGGTTGAGCCTCCGACTTCGGCTCAGGTCATGATCTCATGACTCGTGAGTTTGAGTCCCACATCAGGCTCTGTGCTGACAGCTCAGAGCCTGGAGCCTGCTTCGGGTTCTATGTCTCCCTCTCTCTCTCTACCCCTCCCCACCCGTGCTGTGTCTCTCTCTGTCTCAAAAATAAACAAACATTAAAAAAATTAAAAAAGAAAAAGAAGCTGAGGTTTAGCTCCATTTGACCACTCACCACCCCCGCCCCCACTACATTTTTGGTTGGCTGAGCTTCCCAGCTGAGCCATGTAGAATACTCTGATTACTTTTCCTTTCTTGATTAGCTGTTTTCCCTGGTGTTAATAATTGTCCTTTTCTTTGGGTGGGGAAGAGGGCTTAGTTTTTGCTTTTTGTGCTTATCCCTAAAGCAATTCCCTGCTCTTCTCCAGTTGGGTAAATCTCCTTTCAACATAAGTAAACATATAAAGTACTCTATCAATTTTATCTTGGAGAAATCTCTTCCTGAGCCTTCTGACCTGCTCCAGTTTGGTTTATTTGGACACTGGTTGTGCTATGGGCATAAGGGGATGGCTCACCTCCATTGCTCAGGGGTCCATTACGCAGCTCTCTGGGCTTGGGCCTCTTGCTTCCTGGATCCCACATCTTCCCCTTCTCAGTTTACACTCTCGCTTTGTCAGAACCCGCCCTCCAGTACCTTCTGGAAAAGGTTTGTGGGAGAGGGGTTGTGAGACTGCCTGTCTGAAGACTCTTTGTCACTTTGAGTGGTAGTTTGGCTGGGCATAGAACTCCAGATAGAGATCTCTTCCCCAGAACTTTACAGGGGGCCCTCCCTTGAAAGCCGTTGCTTTGCTGTTGCTAACAGAGTTGGTGTGGGGGGGCTCCACCACTGCTGGGGCATTGATTTTGTGTGTGCCACCTGGGATTTGTCTTTCTGGAAGCCTGGAGGTGATAGATAATTCAATATGCTGTGTCTTGCTGAGGGCCTGCCTTTTCAAATCGGAAGTTCATGTTCTTCAGCCCTGGAAACGTTTTTGATTTACTCCTTTATGATTTCCTGACCTCCATCTTCTCTGTTCTCTCCTTCTGGATCCCTAATCAATCAGATGTTGTGCTTTGTGGAGAGACCCCTAACTTCATCATCTTTCCCCTCCTTTGTCTCAACTTCTGTATCTTCCTGTCCCTGTTTCTAGGAGGTTTCCTCTATGTTACCATTCTGGCTTTCTAATGGAGTGTTTGATTTGTAAGCTTTAAATTTCAATGATTCCTTTTAATTTGCTGAATGTTCTCTTTAAAATACGTTGTACCCAGTTCTTGTTTCATGGATACTATAGGTTATTTCTGTGAAGATGATGATAGCTGTCTCTCTTCTGTCTGCACTGCCTGTCTCCTTGTTTGCTTGCTTGTTTGGACACCGTCTTTTCTATTAGAGGTTTCCTCAGGTAATTCACTCTGTAGAAATGTATGGAGTGCCTTCTCTGTGCCAGCCCCCTTCTACAACCTTGAACAAAATGGTCAAAAGTCCCTGAGCTGGTGGAACTGACATTCAAATGTCTGGCAATGCTCAGTCGGTAGCTCCTATATAGGAGGGGGCACCTAAGGCTCGTTGGCATCCTTGGTGTGTGGGCAGGCTGGACAACTGTGCTTCCCTGTGGCTGGCCTGCCTGGGCTGAGGACCTTGATGGCAGAGCCTGTTGGAGCTTTGTGGGAAAGGGAGACTGGGGCTGAGCCCTGAAATCCGGCACATAGACTCTCACCTTTCTCCTTCAGTTTCCTGTGTGGTCCCCCACCTTCCACCTCTCCTGGTGCTTCCCAGTCTTCTCTGGGTGGAGCTGATAATGGGAGCTCTTGGAAGCTAGCCTTCCAGCCAGTCCTTCATTCCTGTGTCCACAGTGCTACGTGGTGCCCCTGGTTACTGAGCCTCTGGTGGGTTCTGCCAGGTAATAGGACCAGGACTTGGGATGCTGCTGTCTCAGCTCTGCCAAGTCAATTACCATTCACTCATTTGCTTTCCAACTTCCAAAATTATGTTGCTGTTTCCTCTTCCATTCTTTGTCCTTGTGGATTTATGTACAGAAAAGATCCTTTATTGCTGTAATGGAGTTTTGGAAAGGAGTAAGGGAAAGTGCATGTGTTCAGTCTGCCGTTGTGAATCTGTATGTCCCTCCGATTGATCTGTTCTTCTGCCGGGGAACATTTAGAGCATCTTCCCTTTTCACTCTTATAAACAAGGCTGCGGTGAGCATTGTACATCCTCCTTGCGCATGTGTGGGAGTTTCTCTTGGACTGGAATTGCTTGGTGGTAGGGTATGCGCATCTTCAGCTCTACAAGATAAGGCCAAATTGTTTCTCCAAATGCTTGTAGCAACTTCCACTGCCCCCAGCAATGCATGAGAGGTCCCGTGGCTCCACAGCCCCAGCAAACACTCAGCACTGTGCCTTTTTAAATTCCCGCCAATTTAATGGTACAGATTTTACCTGGTAGTTTTACTTAGCGTTTCCTGGCCCTCTGCTGAGCTGAGGCAAGTCTCATCATGTTTGTTGGCCCTTCGGGTCTCCTCATCTACCAAGTGCCTGTTTCTGTTCTTTGCCTTTTACAAAAAGTGGGTGATTTGTCTTTTTTTTTTTATTGATTTGCCGAGTTCTTTATATAGCCTGGAAACAAATTTTTTTTTTTTTTTTTTGTCAGCTGTATGTACTGCAGGTATATTCTTCTGGTCTGTCTATGGCTTTTCGTTTCCCTTTGTGATGTCTTTTGTTACACAGATGGTTTAAGTTGTAACAGCCAAATTTCTCGCCTTTATGGCTTATGCTTTTTATAGCTTGTTGGGAATGAGCATTTTTTAGGCTCTTGATATATATTGCTACATCATCACTGAGGAAAGTTTTCCTAATTTGCCCTTGGAATGAGCAGAGAGTTGATGGGCACCCCAAGTGCACAAGTGGTGGGCAGGACTGCAGTGGGGGTGGGGTCAAGGAGGAAGATAATTAAGGAGCAACTAAAATGCATAAGGCGCTCAAGGCTTCAAAGTCTGTGGACGGAAATGCTTTACTTGATTCTTGACCCCATCCTAAAAGGCCCCTTTCTTTTTCTCCTTTGGAGAACTGAGGCCTCCTCAGTGGCCCTGGTGACTCTGATTCCAGCAGTGGCGGCTGTCTGGGTGTTGAGGGGGCCCTGGGGAGGGTGGTTAATTAGCGTTCAGGGGAGGTGAGAAGGAGCAGCCAGCCTTTTTCCGTGGTCGGGGCCATGTGTATTGTTGCTGCTGCAGAGGACTGTTTGTGTCCCCCAAATGTTGCTGTCTGGGCACGCGGGAGGGGCTTTGGGGTCGCAGAGCCTGGGGTTCTGCCCTTACCAGCTCTATGAGCGTGGGCAGGGTCTGGGCCTCTCTGAGCATCCCCCCAGCCCACCCCCCATGGAATGGGAATGACACTAACACAGCCCTCAGGGAGCAGGGAGGGCTGAGCAAGATGAAGCAGGTAAAAGTACCAGAAGCTGAGGGGCACGTGGGTGGTTCAGTCGGTGAAGCATCTGACTTCAGCTCAGGTCATGATCTCATGGTTTGTGTGTTCAAGGCCCGCACCGGGCTCTGTGCTGACAGCTCAGAGCCTGGAGCCTGCTTTGGATTCTGTGTCTCCCGCTCTCTGCCCCTCCCCTACTTGTGCAAGCGCTCTTAGTCTCTTTTCCCAGCAGAGCGGGGTGGGCAGCCAGCAGCCTGGAGGAGGAGTGATCTGCACGAGGAGATGCTCAGGGGTTGGTCAGTTGTTCAGTGCGGGCAGGCACAGCCTGGACTGGTGGAGTGGGTGGGATCAGCCACCTTCCTTCAAAAGGGCCTTTTTGAGAAACTCTGATCTTGGCCCAGTGAATGGGCAGAGGCTCCAGGGGAGGAGTGAACCATCCATTCAGGCAGCCAGGGGCTGGGGAGGTGGGGCCTGGAAAGTGCTATCGGGAGGGGGGGGCGGTCCAGTCCCCCCGACCTCTGCTGACTGGTGTCACCACCCCACCCCTCTGCCTACCCGGCCCTCCTGCCTCCCGGCCCTCCAGGGCCTGAGGGGTTAATTTTGCTGCCTGAGCAAGCTTGGTGTGGCGGTATGCAAATCCATACACTTTCATAAACTGCTTAATTAGGCGAATGTTAATGAGACGTTAATTACTGTTGTGCCCGCGGATCCCACGGAAACGGAGATTATGTTTCTCTTCAAACATCCCGTCTTAATTATAACTTGTGCTTAATTCTGCAGCTTTTGCCAACCCAGTGAGGGTGGGGTGGGGCGGGGCACCTCCCTTTCTGGGCGGTTCTCCCAGGCTTCCTCACCTTTGGTCCTCCATTCCTCCCTTAGACATCTGCTAAGCACCTGCTCTGTGCCGGGCACAGTCCTGGAGCTGGTACTGGGGTGACGGAGAGCAGTCAGGCCCCGTGCCTCCCTCAGGGTGCTCCCAGCCCCCTGAGGCAGCTTTGTAAGAGAGGTAGCTGTGAAGGCCCCTGGGACCAAGGTAGAAGTCTACAGGGCTGCTGGGCCAGATGGTGGTCCAGTGGAGGAAGTGGTATGTCTCTTGGGGTGATGGGTCACGGAAACCTTTGTGGAGGAGGGGCCCCATGCTAGAAGTAGAAAGGTGTTTGCCAGGTAGATAAGAGACCTGGGTTTGGGGGGGTTCCTGTTTGGGCAAAGACCTCGTGGTTGGTGTCTTGACCACTGTGTACCTTCCCCGAAGTGCTTTCCTGCTCCGGTTTTGCTTTCTGAACCTCCAGTTGAGATGTCTTGGCCTGAAGCACAGGAGGCTTGGAGGCTCCATATCTTGGGAAGGTATTGGGCAGGTATCTGTTCCTCTGTTGGCCTTGCTTGCTCCATCTTATGTCTCCATCTTACTTACCCTGAGGGCTTGTGGAGAGTGGGGTCCCCACTCAGAGAGGAAGGTGGTCAGGGTAGGCATCCTGGAGGAGGCTTGCCCAAGGCCTGTTCCTCTAGAGCTTTGAGACTGTGTCTTGCCCTTGCACCTGAGTCTTTGAGCAGAAGCTGTGCTTGGTGTATGCCATAGTCCCACGTCCCATCTGGGCTTGACCATCACCACAAGGGACCTAAGACACTGGCCTGCACTCCCTATCCTCATGTTACTGCTCTCTACCTACCCCTCAGCCCACTCTGCCTGCCTTCACCTAGCAAGGCCACCCAGTGCGTCCTCAGCCCTCTCTTTGTTCTCTTCTGTCCCCAGGTACCAGGAAGCCTCAGGCTGTCGTGGCCACTGCCAAGTGTGCCCAGGTGATTTCAGGGCTGGAGCAGCAAGTTCTAGGACTCAAAAGATCCAAGAGGATGTAAAGCCTCATTTTACAGCTGGAGGGCACGAAGCCAGAGAGGGTCAGGGCCTGGCCTGGGGTCACACAGCATAGCCTAGAACAGGGTCTCAGGGGGGCCTGTGGGCTTTTTCTTGGGGGGATGAGGGAAATGGAAGCAGAGGCCTGCTCCCTCATCACTGCTGCACGGGCAGGCCTCACTCCGTCAATCATGTTCACTTTGCAGATGGGAAAACCTAGGCTCAAAGAGGCCATGTGCCAGGGATGGAAACTCTAGGGGTCGGGCACGTGGCAGGGCCTCAGCGAGCTCCTTCTGCTCATTTCCTCTGATACCACTGTCCTGGGGGCAGTTCTTGGGCAAAGGGCCTGTAGACAGCTAGTAAGGGGACTTGGCTCCATGCCCTGAGGCCGGGCAACTGCCTGGGCTCCCCAGCCCTTGGTGCCCTTCCTTCTGAGAACTCCTGTTGGAATCTCTCTTTCTAGCACTTAATTACAATGGAAGATTATTTGCCTCCAGTGTCTTGTACCTGACCTGGACCAGATTAATGGTATTTCTGGAGTGTAGATATCTGACCTGGAAAGAGCACAGTCATAGCAGAAAAAAGCTTTTAGCTCATTACGTATATTTGCACAATTACAATTTCAGCCCTTTAAACTGGTTATTACATCCCCAAATACGAAAGCAGAGAATGTCCCTCCTAGTTCCTGCCCCCTCAGCAAGACAGCTAGGACCGTCTTTGATTGCATGCAGTCCTGTGTCTGGACTGGGCTGCTGTGGCCTCGTCTCTCACACTTGAGTGGTGGGTCCCAGCACTCTCCCACCCTGTACATGGGAGCAAATGTTTGGTTTAATAGAATGGCACGGATTAAACATGGATACTTGTTAACGACCACAGAATAAAACCTTTTACAATAAATTCTGTGGTTTGTATGTTCCTGGATTGTATTCCTACTTTGGGTCCAGCTGTGAGCCCGTCACCCCCTCACCTCCGTCCTGGGATGTGATCACTTGCTCTTTCTCCCGTGCCTCATTTCTCCCAGCCCCAGGCTGAGCACAGGAGGCCTGATATAGATTTAGAGATTTGGAACCCCAGAACTAGATGCCTGGGGGCCTCAAACTCCCAGAGGCCAGGCTGGTAATGGAAACGAGAGAAGCAGGCCGGGTAGGGACTGCGGGCAACCAGAGTCTCCGTTCCTGGCTCGTTTTTGACACGTGGAAATGTAGGCCCTGTGTGGCCAGATCAGGTTTTTCCAAGAGAAACCAGAAATCCAGAGTTCTGTGTGATTTGTAAAAATTGGCAACTGATTCACATCTTTTTAAAACTGCTGAGCAGGCCAAATAAGCCACTTTGTTGCCGGGTTTGCAGCCCCTGTGTGTGCTCCAGCCTCTGCTCTTACTGATAGGCTCCGCGAGGGGGGTTGCTGGGCGGGGGTTGGGGGACGGGCTTGGGACATCTTCGGTGGCTGGGCTCACACCACCCCCTTGACCCTCTCCATATCCAGCCTGGGTGGTTAAACGTCCCCCTCCTCAACCCCGATGGGTGCCCTCCACCCACCACAGGGTGAAGGAGTCCTAAGATGCGTGCCTGAGTGACAGCACAGAACAGGCTGCTTCAGGGACACAGGCGTGAGTCACTGCCAAGCTCCCTTTTGAGGAGAAAAATAAACTGCCTCAGAATTGTCACCCAGGCTCGAGGAAAGAAGGGACTTCCGAGACCTGGCAGTCACTTTCTGGGGTGTAGCCTCTCCCTGGGCCCCTTCAGGGATTGGCGCTGGCTGGCACCTGGTGAGCAGTGGTGTCCTGGTGATAGGCTGTGGCTCAGATGCCAGGGTCCCCGAGGGTGTGGCCAGGGAAGAGGGTTCAGCATGTTTGTTCCATTATGACTTTTATAATTTTTTTATGTTTATTTATTTGGGAGAGAGAGAGGGGGAGCACGAGCAGGAGAGGGGCAGAGAGAGCAGGGGAGAGAGAATCCCAAGCGGGCTCTGTGCTGTCAGCGCAGAGCCCGACATGGGGTTTGATCTCACAACTGTGAGATCGTGACCTGAGCCAAAACCGAGAGTCAGATGCTTAACCGACTGAGCCACCCAGGACCCCCTATGACATTTATAAATAACACAGGAACTCTTTTATAAAAATGCCCGTGTTACCAAAATCAACGTGTTTTAATAGGACACTCAATTAGAGCAAGATTTCCAAGAAGCTGACGCCCCCACATAAGCTGGCATCCTTTTCCCCAGTCGCTGGCTCCCATCCGTCACTGTCTGATGGGGTCTCCTGTTCCAGCGGCGCATGAGATGAAAGCTGCTTTCAGCCTTCCCTGTACTTGTGAAATTAGGGGAGGGCATTGGTGGGAAGGGGATGCTTGGTGAGTACCTACTGTGTGCCAGGCACTGGGGCCTTGTGAAGTTGGTGTAATTGGCTCCATTTTTTTCAGGAGGGGAACTTGAGGGTCTGAGGGTGACTTGGCCGTGGCCCGGGGCCCCAGGCCCCCTTGGGCCAAGTTGGCTCTGGCAGTATGGGGTTAACAGGCCTCCCTCCTTGCTGCCCTCCAGCCTTTGATCTAAGCAGGGCCCTTCCAGTCTGTACCTCTTCTCCATACCTGCCCCCTTGGGGGCCTGAGGGTCCTGGGGGCAGCCAGGGGCTTTTAAACTCAGGCCAGAGGCCAGCCATGGGAAATGTGGTGTGTGCCAGTGTGTGTATGTGGGTGTGCACACGAGGGTAGTTTATTTCCATAGGCTGAGTGTCCTGCCCTGCCCCCTGCCCTTGTCTGCCACTTTCTCACCTGCCCTGCCGTTATGTGCTTTCCAAGACTCCAGAGAAGGCCCTGATTTTACATCTTACTCATGGAAGGTGGAGTGGTTTGGTCTCAGCCGGTAGCAAAGAGAAATCTTGCTGCCTCCGTCAGGGGCTTGGCGGGCTCCTATGGGCTGAGTGGAGCAGATCTCACCCTGGGACACCTTGGACAGGCCTGGGCCTGAGCTGAAGTAGGGATAAGCAGTGGGGAGACTCAGGTCGGACTGACTTCACATGTTTCCCTCCACTCCTCCTCGTCCATTCCCGATGACGATGATGCTGTCATTCCTGCGTTCCTTCTCTGGGCCAAGTGTGGTGCCAGCGGCTTTTCGTGAATGGTGGCCCCGTCTGATCCTCTCAAGGACCTTGTGGGGTAGGCACTCTCATCGTCATTTTTCAGATGAGGAAACTGAGGCACAGAGAGGGTAAGCAATCAGCCAAGTCCACAGAGTAGATGGGAAAACAGGGATGTGAGTCCAGGCCCTAGAGGCTGTGCTCTTGAAGAGCACAGAGCCTGGCTGTTCCCTGACTGCCCCAGCCTGCTCTGAACTCCCTCCAGTTCAGCAGTCTCTCCCTTGAAGACTGGCTGTCTTGGCCGTACCTGGGGACTATCTGTGGCAGAGCCCAGCTGGGCTTCTCCGTCTCCCCAGAGGCTACAGATGGACCACAGGGGTGAGGAGATGCCCAGGAGAGGACAGAAGAACCCAACTACAGCATCCAGAGAGGACCCGGGTCTTGTCTAGTTTGCTTAGCCCTCTGCTCTACGGACAAGGGAATGGAGGCCCGGGAGGGGGCGGGCTTGTCAGGGGTGCATGGTCAGATAGTGGCCAAGAGGGACTACTGCACCCCCACCCCCACCCCACCCAGTGCTGCTTTCATTGTAGATTCAGGGCCAGGATGGAAGGTGGGGGCGAAGCCAGAAGGAAAGCCAGCCAAGATCCCTTTTCCTCTCAATTGCCTCTACCCCTCAAACTGTGCGGGCTTGTGCATTTTCAACTTTCCTCCCATCCTTTACCTTCCCACCATTAAAATAAAATTGGGAGGCGAGGGGAGGGGCAAGGCTTTGACATAAATGTTTAAATTAGCCTCACTTTGCTGAAAGCTGGGTGTCAGGATAAATCCATTCCTACAGTGCCATATATCTTTTCCTGAGTGGGAAGTTGGTGAATAAATGAATGTTATTCATATATTATTATGGCCTGACACAGCCAAGGCAGGGAGAGGCAGCCTATGGTGATTAACGGGCAGGTCTTGGCTAACGAGCTGGAGGGGCTCCTGTGCCCCGGAGTCTGTGCCAGGGTGGGGGGCTGAGCCCCAGGTTCTGGGTGGTTCTAACCGGCCCCTGCTTATAGGAGGCCTGTGGCTGTCATTCTTCTCTCTGTCCTTCTCTCTGTCTCTAGGGAAGCTCCTCACCCCTTGCTCCTCCTCTTTACCCTGTCTCCGTGCCCTCTGTCCTTTCCTCTGGGGACTTGATGTGACATCTCTGCCGCTCGGGGTCCACTGAGGACCCTTGTTGTGGGGGAAATAGAAGATTTCCCTGAGGACACGGTGCCGGAAAACACCACGAGACCCTAACACCTACAGGGCGGTTTTAGGTCAAAAAGCACCTTGACTCGGTCTGCACAATATCCTCATTGAATGCTGAGGAAACTGAGGCACAGAGATGGAAAGGGCTCCCAGAGGGGCCCAGCCGCTGCCTAAGGGGCACTTCCTCCCCCACCTCAGTTTTACCTGGTTGAGTGGACACTCCTTTCCTGTGATGCGTCATGCCTGAGCCGACTCCCAAGTATGGTCAGTGCCTGCTGAGCCCAGCCTGGCCACTCTTGTTCTGGGGGCTCAGACCAGAGTCAGGACCCAGAGACAGACTGCCGAAGAAAATCATCTTGAAGACATAGTGTCGAACCGAGATGATTCCTGGGAGCCAGAGAGGCCTCCTGGAGAAGGTGACCCTGAGACAAGTACACTGGTGGGAGGGGGAAAGGGTGGGTGGCTTGACCAAGGAGAGAGGCAGCAGGGCCCTGAGCATCTAACCTTGCCCAGGCTTGGGTTCCTGCCCCACTCCCCCAGACTGTAGCAGCTGTAGGTATAGATGGCAAGACCTGCATAGCAGGGGTGGGGACCGTTTCCCGGGGCTGGGCCCCTAGGTCTCCCTGAGAACAGATGAGTGTGTATGAGAGGTAGTCCATGTGAATGTGTGGGCAGTGAGCGCTGGGCGTGCGTGCACATGCTCGGGGGTATCCATGCCCTATGGGGAGGATGTCAGTGGGAATGAGGGGTGCAGGGTCATGCCCTGTGCACAGTCCCCTAAAGCGGCACCTTTGCAGTCGCCTTTCAAGTTTCAATACTTAAGAATACCTAAGTATTCTTAAGACTTAAAAATGTACAGAGGTAGGTGAAAGCCAGACAGATGCACAGATGGATGGAAATGGGCATGTGTTCACCGCCTCATCAACCAGGGGTGCTATCATCCCGGGTTGGCCTTCCCTTGATGGTGTGTGTATGTGTTCACAGGTGTGTGGTTATTGTGTGTCAGTGTGTGTTTCATGTGAATATGTGTGTAAGAATGTGTGCATGACTGTTGTCATGTGTTAGTGCCGTGTATGTGACCATTTGTGAGTGAGGGTGTCTGAGCTCCTTGGGGCCTGTGTTCCTCAGGGACCCCCGTCAGACTGTGTGCTCCCAAACCGTAAAGTGCTATCCACCTGCACACAAGGGGGTCATCTGCTATCACCACACGAGATCTCCATGCAGAGATCAGGACCCTTCAGGAAAGAAGGTGGACCCGGCTGGGCAGGGTGTAGCCTGGGGCCTGCTCTGGCCCTGGGGGAGTCCTTGGTCCCACCCAAGACACGGGAGGAGGAACTTGGGAGCAGTTAAATGTTAAACCACACTGGGACAATCCGAGAGGGCTCCCTGGAGAGGACAGGGCTGGAGTAGGCCATGGCAGATTGAAAAGGGATTTTGCTGTACAGAGGGGAGGCAGGAGGGCCATCTAGATGGAAGAAACAGCAAGAGTAAATGCTTGGCTTCGGGAAGGAGGCCAGAGTGTGGAGGAGATAGGGAGGAAGCCAGCCAGCTGGGGACGGGGTACTTACAAAAGAGAAGAGTGAGAGAGGTGGGCAGCAGAATGCCTGGCACATAGTAGAACCTCAGTAAATATTTGTGCCATGAAACTGAGGGTCTAATTATGGAGTTTTCAATGTGACCTTAGGGAAGGTGTTAAGTAGAAAATGTAACTATAGCATAATTAATGATAGCAGCTCTATTCGTTGAGCACCTACAGTGTAGGCAGCACTGTTAGCCAGGGGTAGCACTATTTCATTTTCCAGATCAGGAAATGGAGGCTCAGGGAGCAATGATTTGCTCAAGGTGACAGCACAAATAAATGGTGGTACTAGGATTGATTCGGACCCTGAGTTCCCTTCCGCCTGTGCCTCAGTTTGCCCATCTGCACCGTCAGGGCTGGGAGGAGATGACCTTGGATTTGGCTGCTCTGTGGGAGCACCTAGCTTTGGGGCTAGAGCCTGCAGGCCCCAGTGTTCCCTCTTGGCCCTGATTCTGAGCCTGGCCTGCAGGGATACCTCCTCTGTCCTGGTCAGATTCCTAGGGCATCTGGCACTGAGGCCAGTGTGGGCCCTGGCCTCGGGTGGGCATTAGGGGTAGGACTGAGAGTTGTTTGGAAGGAGGGGCATCTCTATGCTCCTGAAGGGGACTGAGGAGGGTCCTGGCCCCGAAGGGAGAGTTTGTACATTTGTCTGTGGTCTTCTGGGCTTCTTTCCCACAGGCCTGGCTGGCAGGGGGGAAGGTACACCCTTCTCGTGCACAGCCTTGCTCGGGTCTAAATCCTTCCTACCCGCACTACCTGCCTCCAGCTTCACACTCACCTTGGGAGCTGGGCCCCACCACCTTTTTAGAGGTGAAGATACTATTTCTTGGAAGCTTGTGAGTTTCCCCAGGTCTCCGTTGACTGAGGGCAAAGCTGAGGGTAGGCTGTCTGTGTGCACATGACTGCCTGCAACCTGGCCCTTTAACAGGCCGGGATAGGGAGGCTTCACCTTGGGGCACAGAAGGGGCGGCTCTGACCTCTGAGGGGGCAGTCAGAGGCAGAGTCCAGTGCCAGGGGGGGCGCTCTTGCTCCTCAGAGCTCCTCACCCCAGGACACCCAACATGCAGCCATGCTGGGACTGCCACCCACTGAGTACTCTGGAGCCAGCTGTGCTCTGGGTGGAGTGTCATGTCGCCCTGTCCCAGGGAGGCGGGTGTGCCTAATGAATTAATTAATGTTGGCAAAGCACTTGGAGATCTCGGGCTGAAAGGTGCTCAATACATGCAAATCAGAGTGATTGTTATTACCCATAATTATGGAGTTTCTGCTGGAGAAATTATTCAGAAGCGGACGGTGGCTGGGCCAGCACAGGGCCCTGCCAAGATCTGCTCCTCAATAGCAGTGGAACCTGTCTTCCTCTCTCCCCTTCCTCCCTCCTTCCCTCTCCTGTCCCTTCCACTCCCCTACCTCCCCCACTCCCTCCTTCCCTCTCCGGTCCCTCCCTCCCCCTTCCCTCCCCCTCCCTTCCCTTCCTCCCATCCTTGTTTCCTCCCTTTCTTGCCTCTTTCCCTTCCTCCTTCCCTTCCCCCATCCCTCCCCACTCCCATTTTTTCTCCTAGCTCTGGGCGTGTTGCCTGCTCTTCCACAGCAAATGCCTTCTTTGTCTCATCTCTCATGAAGACAAGCACCTGGCACAGTTTGGGGAAGAAGGGGATTGGGCGATAGCTTCTCACACTCTGGAAGTGAGAAGGATCCAGGAACCAAGTCTCACTTTCCTCCTCTTTTAAAGGGGTTCCCTGTTCCTCCTTGGGTGTGGGGCAAATCAAGTGTGGCAATGCCTGGGAAGGCGCTCTGCGTTGGGAAGCTCGATGCCTGTGACGCTTGGTCACTCATTGTTTACATAAATATTGCTATGTGTGTACTTGTGTGTGCACAAGTGGTATGTGTGTGCTTCCAGCCTCCCCCACCATCAGACTGTGTTCTCAGTGTGTCTGAATGACTAGACTACTGGTTCCCCAGTGGCTAAGGCTGAACCTCCTCCACCAGCCCGAGCATGAGGCCCCATGCGGACAGCCCCTGGCAGTGCCCAGAACCAGCAATCCAAATAAATTGTGTCTCTCAGCTGTACATTCCTTCCCTCCCCCTATCCTCCAGTGCTCTGTCTCCATGGCTTTGTTCGCCTTTTGTGCCCACCAGCCCCAGAGAGAGCCACTCCCAAATTCAGGACCACGAATAGCATCCGGCTCAGACTGGGGCCCAGCTGTCTTCTCCCAGTTGAACAGAGAGCCTCAGAGGTCATTGTGACTCAAACCCTGCTTTGACAGATGGGGACACTAAGGCTGAGAGAATGTGAGTGACTTATCCAAGAGCACACAGAATCTTAGCCTTAGAGCTGACTACAACCCTGGTCTCCGCACTCCCCAGAGTGTTCTTCACTGCAGCACATGGAGGCTTTAGAAGAATTTCCTAGTAGTCAGCAAACACTTACCAAGCACCTACTGTGTGCCTGTCTCTGTATCATCCTCAATGATAGGGAGGGATAGAGGCCAGATCTCTTTTCCCTGCACAACACGACCTACAAATCAACAACCACAACCACAACCACAACAATGAGAGCTGGGCATGGCAGGAACCACAGAACTATGTGCTTGATTTTGTCGGGCCTGTGAGAAGTGCTCCAGAGACATGAGGCAGAACAGGATGGAACAGTCAGGAAGGCCCCTTGAAAGAGGTGGCACCAAGTCTTGAGAGCAGAAAGGAGGGGGAAACAACATGGTCACTGAAGAGGAGGCTGGCATGAGGCCACCTGTGGCGGGGGGGGGGGGGGGGGATGGCGAGAAGCCCGTCCAATAGGCTTAGCGTAGCTGGCAGTGATGAGTGTGGGAAGGTAGGCAGTGCTCCTGCTGAGGGGCTGGTCCCTGTCCTGTGGGCACAAGGGAAGGCTGTCCATCACCATGGACATGCTAGGATTTCTATTTGGCTCTCCAGTGTTGCAGCCCGGCCTGCTACCAGAAGGCCACCCCCCACCTCTCCTGCCCTCCCTCCTTTACCTGGAGATGGCCGATTTCATCTAGAGGTGACAATAGGTGTGAGTTGTCCGTGGGGCCTTTGTGCCTTATTGCTCAGCCCGTAATCTTTCCCATCCAACACAGTCTTCTTTCTCTTCCCCGGCATTTGTCAGAAAGATGGGAACAGAGCCCCAGGCCCTGTGGGGAGGCCGGGCCAGAGCAGCCCTCTTGCTGCCCATTGATTTGCGCTGCTTTTGCAAAAGCTGCCGAAGTGTGTTTGCCGGACAGCGTGGGGCTGTGTTTGCCTTTGGATAATGAAATAATGTCTTTGCCGAGGAAAGGATGGAGTCTCTGCTAATTAGCTCAGCTGCCTACTTTGAGGACAGAAAGTCGTCACTGCTGTGTTCGCAGGGCTGGTTGAGTGTGGGGCTCTGTGGGGAGCCACTGGGGTGAGCATCCACCTTGAGGGCAGCAGCGACAAAACAAGAGGGGCTGGGGAAGCAGGGTGCATAGGTAGAGCTTTCCAGGAATGCTGCCTCCTTGGCCCTGTGTCCCATCGCAGGTCCTTCCTGGTTTAGGGGCAGCAAGGGGTAAGGAGAAGCCTTGAATTAGACAGATCTTGGTTCTGTCCCAGCTCTGCCACTTGCAGGTCTTGTGACCTTGGGCAAGTCACAGTTGACCTCTCTGGTTTCACTTCCTCTGAGGATGGGGCCATGATAGTACCCACCGTGTGAAAGGGGGTGGCTTGCCTTGAGTAAGGTAATGGAGCAGAGTGCCTGATGCGCAGCAGAGACTTAGAAAATGTTGGTGGCCTTATGGTTCACCTCTTGGGGTCATGCGCTTATCTTGGTGTTGTTTCAGACCTTGTTCATCTTGGGCACGTGTCCTGCCTCTCAGTCACCTGACCCATTAGAAGGATGGAGTTTTCTTCTCATGCCTGTCCGCGGGCTCAGAAGGCAGTGGAAGCCAGTTGAATGCCTGGATTCAAAGGCTAGGGTCGCCTGGGTGGCGCAGTCGGTTAAGCGTCCTACTTCAGCCAGGTCACGATCTCGCGGTGCGTGAGTTCGAGCCCCGCGTCAGGCTCTGGGCTGATGGCTCGGAGCCTGGAGCCTGTTTCCGATTCTGTGTCTCCCTCTCTCTCTGCCCCTCCCCCGTTCATGCTCTGTCTCTCTCTGTCCCAAAAATAAATAAACGTTGAAAAAAAAAAACAAAGGCTAAAGCTCGTGAAGTGTCCCCCACTCTAGTCTAGGCTCTGGGGCTGGGGTCTTCCCATGGCCTGGGAAGGGGCTGAAGTGCAGGCCAGAGAGCAGAGAGCAGAGAAGAGGGGGCTGGGGTGGAGAGGCCTGAGCTTCTCCAGGAAGCTTTCTGGGGACCAGCTGGTGGTATTCCTTCCCTGTGTCGTAGACTTGCACTGTGTCCCTGTGTCCCTGTGTCGTAGACTTGCACTGTGTTCCTCCTAGGGCATCTCCTCCCCCATCTCTTACGGATCTTATGATCCTTCCCATTTCTATGAGGGCTTTTCTAAGTTCTCTCCTACCCAGGATTCATTGACTCAATAGGTGAGGTAGATAATAGTAATACTCATAGTCGTAGTCATAATGGTAATCATGAAAGCAGCTCACTCTTATTGAACTTACTGCGTGCCAGGCACAGTTCAGACCTCTCTCCATGTAATCACTGGTTTACTTTAGGGAGATAGGGTTATGTTTACTCTCATTTTACAGAAAAGGAACATGAGGCCTGAGGGGGTGAAGGGGCCTCTTGGGGGCATAGCGTGAAAAGTGGCAGAGATGGGGCTCACATCTGGCTCAGGTCAGATTAGGCTGATAGTCACGGATGATGTGTCTACTCTGTGTCTCTACTGCTCCCCCTGGACACAGAGAGAGGATAGGGCACTCTTAGGCCCCCAAGGAGCTCACAGTGGGATGAATCCCCACCCCCTTTCCCCCAGGCTTTCCCTGGCCCTCCTGACCTCCTCCTCCTCCAACTCAGGTGGCATCTTTGTCTTTCCCATCACCTGGCCCTGGTCTCTGGCTCTGGGCTTTCTTTGGGGTGGGTTCCACAAGGGCAGAGGCTCAGATCTTGTTGGCTGAAGTATTGCTAGCATTTACCAGGCCCTGGCATGTAGTGGTTTAATGAAGGAGTGAGTGCCTGTGTGTGGATTAAATCAGACTGTGCATGTTAAGTACTTGGCGCTCAACAAGTATTTATTGAATGAAAAAATATCTTCGGGTGGAGTGAAGGAGGTGATGGTGTGAAGTGTCTGGCCTGTGGTAGGCTCAGCACATGGGAACAGCAGTCACAGTGGTTTCCAGTCGTCTGGAAAGGGCTGGGTGGATGGACCGGAAGCAGGGCCGGGGTGGATGGAAAGAGAAGCCAGGGAAAGGAAGGTACCGGAACTCTGAAGAAGAGACGACAGCAGGGAGGAGGCTGGTTAGCAGCTGGGGCCCTGACACCCACTCTGTGTGGAGCTGAGGATGGGAGCGCGCGTGTGTGTGCACACGTGTAGGCGGGTGTGTGTGTGTAAAACAAATAACTGGAAAATGAATTTAATTATAAGGCACTTTTAATAGCTATTTATATTTAATCCTGCTAATTCTGTGTCTTGTGTAGTCAAACTGTAATTCTATTCTTCTTACTCATTTGCTAGTGAGAATGAAGAGAGGCAGAGGGAAACAGCCCCAGAGGAAGGCAGGAGGCATCTTCCCACCCTGGGGTCAGCCAGGCCAGCTGTTGACCCTGGGGGCAGCGGGGGAAGGGGTCATTGGCAAGGTCGTCCCAAGGGGAATCTGGGAAATGGCCCCAAGCTCTGTCTCCAGGGCAATTCCTTCATATACTTGTGTTTACTCAGCACTGGGGTTGGGGTGGGAGAAGCCATAGAGAGAGCCCAGCCTCAGAGTCAGGCAGACCCAGGTTCACATCCAAGCTAAGCCATGTGCTTTAACCTCACTTTTCCCCATCTGTAAAGTGGGCATAGTATAACTCTCCCCAGGGCTGTTGGGAGGATTAAATTAGAGAGAGTGGGCCTGCCCATTGGTGGTGCTTACTAAGTGCTTGTTCCTGTACCTCCTTATTCCTATCACCAACCCCCAAGCTGGCTACTTCTCTGGGTTTCCACCTCTCTTGACGTTCCCAGACAGCCCTCCGCTCACTGGCAGAGAGAAAGTGATTGGCTAACTTAATGGCGGGAGTCCTGCCCCCTTTTTCAGATGTCCCCTTGGTGAAGGGGGTTGATAGAGGGTCTGGAGGCACGAGGTGAGTTGAGGGTGGTCTTTCGGCAGGACCCCATATGCGCTGGAGCAGCCTCACTGGGTGGCAGGGAGGAAGCCTGCACAGTGGCTGTGGGAGGGAAGAAGAGACACTCCTAAGGAGGGACCCCAGACCTGGCTGGCCTAGGTGCAGCAGTGGTTGTAAAGGATAGCTTTGGAGAAACGAGGTCAGGAGTTAGAGGTTCCAGCTCCAGGCCTTGCTCTGCTGCAGCGACTCAGGCCAGCAGCCCCGCTGAGCCTCTGTCTCCTCTTCTGGGCTGTGGGGTACAGTGTGGGAGGCTGGAGGGAGAGGACCAAGGAAGAGCTTCAGGGAGACTTTGGCCCAGAGACGGGGTTGGGGAGCTGTGCTCACTGGGGATGGTGCTTGTGTGCTGGCAGTGCTTCCTGTGGTCGAGGTCAAGGCAGAGGTCTCAGAGGAGCCCTGGAGTGGGCCCGGCAGGTGATTCTCCAGGACCTCCCTCTAAGAGCCTCAGAGAAAATTGGGCTGGGGCTGGAGCCGGGGCCATGACCTTGTCCTGGGAGGACAGGGTAGGGACCTAGGCTTTCTTCACCCATTGCTTCTACCTGTGTTCTCCTTGTTCTGCTCACTGTGCCTGAGTCCTCTTCTAGTGGCCGCCACCTTAGGGTTCCAGGACCTCCCAGAGGGCTGGGCTCTTGCAGGAAGTCAAGGTGAGTTGCACCCAGAGGCAGAGTGGGCTCCCTTGAGGGCTGACCTTGAGGCAGACTGTGTGCTGCGCTCCTTCCAGATCTTCTCTAATGGAATCTCTGCACTGAAGTTACAAGGTGGCCGTTGCTCTCTCCATTTCACAGAATGGGAAACTGAGGCCCATAGAAGTTAAGGACCATGATTAGAATTTGGGTCACCCGATTCCAAAGACAGTCCCTTTTCCTGAGTGGTAAACTCTGGTGGCCCCGGGGTGGGGGTGAGGGGTGGCATGTCCAGAGGGGGGCGGGTAATGGGAAAAATGCTGCCTCATTAGGAGAGCTCAGCGTGCATGTCTGAGGAGGGTTTCAGGTTTGCACACACCTGGGGCCCAGTGAATCTCTGCCCTGAGGCCCTGCAGGGCTGACGGTCATGGCCAGCAGCTCATCCTGCAAGAGTGAGGCTCGGGGAGGCAGCCACAGCCCCTGTCCGGATTGTGTGGAAGCAGAGAACTTGGCTCTGGGCCTGTCCCCGCCTGGGTTCAAATCCTGGCTCTGCTACTCTCAGGCTGAGTGGCATCTATCCAGGCACTTGACCCCTAAGCCTCAGTGCTGCCACCAGTGCCTGGCACATAGCAGGTGCTGGGTGCTCTCCCCCGCCCCCACTTCGTCTGTGACTCGTGGAGATGGGTAATGACTGAGGGTACAATTTCTCTCCAGGATATTTTCACTTTAATAGGAGACGTTAATGCCTCTGAACCCCAACGGAACGATGTTTCCCTTTAATGGTGACATTTCAGGCGTGATGGCGGCTGTAGGGAGACGCTGGGGTGGGGGCTTGCCTGGCTCCTGTGTCATGTGCAGCTTCGTTCTCTGGCCCTTCTCCCACCCCCTCCCACATGGTTCCCATTGTCTGTTCACAGGCAGGTCAGCGTCTCGTTAATTTGATTGAGGGATTTGTTCTGAGCTGCTTGCTCATCAGCTCTGAGGAAACCTGGCCTAGGAATTGGTGGGCATTCTGATGCAGGCAGGCCAGGCTGACCTCTGCTCTTCTAGGAAGTGAGCGGTCACCGGGCAGAGGATAATTAACCGATGCACAGGGGAAGTGATTAACCCAGGGGAGGGAACCTGGGCGTGTGGTCCTTGGGAAGAGTCTCCAGGGACGGGTCTTATCTGGTCATTAACACAGACCCCCGAGGGTCTGCTTGTGCACCTGCCCTGACTCGTGTCTCCTCATCCACTCAGTCCTACCAGAAGTGTCCCGCACCCAGGGTGCCCACTGTGATATGGTCGCGTTGTAGGAGTAGTGGAGGGGCACAGAAGGACAGAGTGATCCAGCATTGGTGCTCTGGAGGAGCAGTCCTGGGCCTGGGGATGGGAGTGGTTGGGAACTCTTCTTTGAGGACTCAGCAGAGCTTGAAGGCAGGGTTTGGAGGTGCCCCTGGAGAGTGTGCAGCCTTGATGGAGGGGCCACAGAGTCTGAGATCGGAGGCCTGAGTTCTAGTCCAAGTTTTGAAATTGGCTCTCTCTGTGACCTTGGATAAGTCTCTGCTCACTCTGGGCCTCAATTTTCCCCATCTCTGAAATGGGAGTTTTGGTCTGGGTGTCTTTTTATCCCATCCCTGATTCTAAAAGAGCTTGGGGCAGGGGCTGCACCTGGGGGTGGAGGTGGGCCCGGAGCATAAGGAGCTGGAGAAGGGTGGGAGGCAGATGTATGTGCTGCCGTCTGCTGTGGCCCTCACATCCCTTAGGCATCTCTAACATGGATACACCCCCTCCTCCGACCGAGTTCACCTGGTGCATGAGCCTTAGGATTTGTTTCTTCCTGAATGGTGTCATTCGTCATGTTAGCTTTGCTGTCAGAGGGTGCGGCTGGCTCTTGCTTGAGCTTCCTGCGGGGTGGGGTGCCTTGTTATCCTCCAGGCAGGGCTCCCCTCACGCCCACCGTGCTCCTGCACCTGGATGCCCTTTACCAGGTGGCATGGGAACAATTCTGCCCTCCAGTCTGCTCCAGCCCCTGGCTGACTGCAGGTTCAGGGTGCGCTAAGGGCTGGTGGGACAGTCAGGGCTGGCTTCTTGGAGGAGGTTGTAATACTGGCTCTAGACCTTTAAAACTGGCTGGGCAGGAGTTGGACAGGTGGAGAGAAGAGTAGGTGCTTTCAACATGGGGCTGGGAGAGGCCTGGGGGATCATGGGACAAAGTGGAGGAGGTCCCTCACTCATCCCTGTTCCTATGGAGGCCACCCAGGCAGGGCTTGTTGACCAAATGATTGATCCTGTCCCCAGTTCGTATAATCTTCCGTGCTTTCAGGCTCGAGTGCTCTCTGTCCTTCTCAGGAAACATTAGGGGACTCCTACATTGGCCTCTGTCCACACAGTACTCCCACGTCCGTCACTGCTAGAGGCATGTGGCCTATGGCAAGTTCTGCCCCTAGCCAGCTATGTGACCTTAGACAAGCCACTTTATCTTTTTGAACCTTAATCCTCATCAATCCTGAGAGGAATCATCAGGTTTCATTGCAGAGAGAGCATTTGAGGTGGGCTCCAGAGAGAGAATAGAGGTTCTGTGGGCAAAGACAGGTTGGACTGGCAATGACTCTAGATTGTATTTTTTTTTTTTTTTTGAGAGACAGAGCGTTGGTGGAAGAGGGGCAGAGAGAGAGGGGTACAGAGGATCTGAAGTGGGCTCTGTGCTCACAGCAGAGCCCCATGTGGGGCTTGAATGCACAAACCGTGAGATCATGAGCCAAGGTTGGGCGCTCAACCGGCTGAGCCACCCAGGCTTAGAGTACCTGTTCTTCACCAGGGTGTAGTGATTAAGGGTGCAGGCCCTGCAGCCAGGCTGTTGATCCGTGGATGCTGCCTGGCTGCACCACTCACTAGCTGTGTGACCTTGGGCAAGGCACCAGCCCTCTCAGTGTCTTGGTTTCCTCCAAGAAAAGGGGGCTACTGATAGTCCATATGTAATGGTGTTGTATTGAATAAATGAGTATACATGTAAAATTCTAGAATAATGCTGGTACATAGTAACCGTTTAATAAAAGTTTGCTATTGTTATTCTTACGGAGACTCGGAGAGACTAAGGGACTTGCCCATGGACACATAGCTCGTGATAAAGGTTCACAGCGGGCTAGAGCCCATTTAATTCCAAGCCTCTTCTCTTTCCTCTACTCCTGGCACTCCTGGTGTCTGTCAGAAGTGCCCAGTGCGCAACCAGTGTGCAGGCCTCCCCTGAGGATATGCCCGTAGTGTGTCCTCCAAGGCCCTTTGAGGGCAGGACCTCGTCTGCCTCACTCACTGAGGAACCCCAGCGCGTGGCCTATGTAGTAGGTACTCAACAATTACTTGCTAACGGGCTGGCCGTTTAAGTCAAGGCAGGGCGGACCACCCCGTACTCACTTCACCAGCTCCTCAGACCTCCGTGTTTGGCCCCTGATGGGAAGAGCCCCCCTCTGGCCCCAGCAGCACCCCCTTGGCCCTTGCTATACCCTCTGGCTGCCTGTCTTGCTGCTCTTCTCCCTCGGAGCCTGAAGGCTTTGGGTTCCACTCTGCTCCTGCGCCCCAACTTCCCCCCGGCCCTGCACATCTTCAGCTTCTCTCTTGCCTTATTCGATCCTCCCCACTTGCTCGTTAAGATGAGAATAACTCCTGAACTTGATGTCTTTGCCTCTGCTTTTATACTGAACTATAATATGTGTAAAGGTACTTAGAGGAGGGAGAAAAGAAGATCACCCTCCACTCTGTGCCCAGAGGAGGTTCTATCTGCAGAGGGGATGGGGCAAACCCCGCCAACCCTCTTCAGACCGGGGCTCCTTAGCCAGGACACAGGGCGCAGACCTGAGGCCAGGGAGCCTCCACTCTGCCCCTGCCTGCAGGAATCTATACCTGCTCAACCTCTCAACTCCACCTTGGGGGATCAGGTCATGCTCCTCCTTATATAGAGGAGGGGGAGGGCTCTCATGCTCCTGTCCCCTCCCTCTGCCCCAGGGCTCCTCACAGCCCCCTGGCACTGTGGGTGGAGGTGTGTTAGGGATGGACAGGACTGATGGAAGGGAGGAGGGAAGGGGCCCAGGGAGGAGAAGGAGGTTGCCCAAATCCTTTTTGGAGACCCTTCCTGACAGGGAGTTTGGGGGGGCTGGGGGAAGGGAGGGGGGCTAGTCAAGAGAGCCAAGGCAGCAGTGAGGCCAGGAGACCTCTGTTCCCCCATCGTCCCTGCCTTTCCAGTCGAGCCCCGCAATCCCAGCTTCCCCACCAGAGAGGTCAGCAGTGGGCTGGGTGTCCTGCCTGTGTACCACTGAAGGCTCTTTCTCCATTTTCTCACTGTGTCCCATGCTTTCTTGAGAGCATCTGGAGAGCCCGCACTCCACTCCTAAGGCTTCTTACACCTGCATCACTCTCTCTTCCAGCACCCTCTCCTGCAGTCTCTGTCAAAGGCGAGACCATGTGTGGTTGTCACCCTGTGCAGTGTGGTTCCCGATTGCCTTGTGACCTCAACTCTGATGGGCTGAATGAAAGTTAGGATTTTGCACATTCTCTTTGTTATGCTGGAAGCGATGTTCTCTGTGGCTTCTCTTCAGCCTCAGTTTCCCCTTCTGCAAGGGGACATGCTGATGCCCCCCTCAGAGAACTGGGAGGGTAGGTGAGCTGCCATGCCAGCTACCTGGAGGTGGCTCTGCGAGGCTCTCTCTGCCATGACTGCTATGCAGAGGCTTCGGGGAGAGGGTGCAGGGACAGGCTGGGGTGGCTCTGGCTTGCCTGGTGGGGAAGCTGGGTGGGGTTGCTGCCTTCTTCCTGCTCAGAGGCTTAGGAAAGAATGTTCAGCTCAACATATGCACAGGGCAGCTTCTCTGGCTGGGCCTGAGCTGGAGCAGCTCCTCTGTCCAGCCTCCTATTTTGCCAGTAACTTCCTGAAAGTTCTACGTCTTTGTTCAGATCAGCCTGTGGAGCTCTGGACACAGAGGGTGGTGCCCAGCATTTCCATCTGCCTGACATTCGGGTCAGGCCCAAGTCCCTCTCTGCCCCTCTCCCCTACCAGACTCTCTCCCCCTCCATCTGAACCCTGATTTCCTCTAAGACCCCCTCTTCTCTGGGTACAGCTGAGGTCTTGTGAAGCCTCATGTTGGGATGTTCTGGGCAAGGCTTCTCTGGTCTGCATGCAGACCCTCGGTGCAGGGCGGGATTGGTTACACTGAGCTTCCTGTATCTCCAACCGTCCCTGGTGCCTGCAGAGCCTGAAGCCCCAGTGGGCTGCCTTGGGGAAGGCCAAGGTGGGAAGCCACTTGCTTATAAAACCACAAGATCAGGCTGCATCTTTCCATTTCTCGCCGGCAGTGGTAGGCCCTGGGGAGAGTGGCTGGCCATAGTGTGGTCTGTTTCCGGGGCCTGTTTCCCGGGCTTCCCTGGGGGCTGCTGGGGGCTGCTGGGGCCTAAGGGAAGGGTTAGTCAGGGGCCTTCCTAGGCAAGGGACCTTAGCCTCTGCTGTGTCCTTCACCCAAGGGGGATGGGAGGGGGTGGCTCCTCAGGGCCGAAAAGTGGATGATGGAAAACCTGAGACTGGCCAGGGCAGGTTCCGGGAGTTTCCCAGAACAGCCTCTCGGGACAACATAGTGGATGGAGAGGACGTTGTTTCCTTCAGGGCTCAGGATTGGGTGGGTAGACCCATGTTCCCAGGAGCCCAGCCAGGCGAGAATCCCTGAGGAGCAAGGAAGCAAATCTTCAGGAGGCTTTCTAGGGCTTTGCCCAGGGCGTCCACGTGCAGTGCGAGTCTAGCAAACATCTTCTACTTGGAGAGCCATTTCGGGTGTCTCTTGCTTTCCTAGCCCCATTCGGGCTCCTCCTCCAGGCTCCTGTCCCCCTTGCATTAGCCACATGGTGTCATACCTGCCCAACTTCTGGTCCATGAGCTCTTCTGGGGAGTTTCGGGGAGGGGCTGGTGGGCAAGACTGTGGTCACCTGTGGACAGAATCCACCTGTCACTGTCTCCAGGCTGCATAGCTTGGTGCAGGCAGCTGCTCCCTCTGAGCCTGTTTCTGCCCTTTCCTTTGTGACTGACTCCTTGGGGGCTGCAGGCTGGAGATCAGCCTAAGCAGGCCTCAGCCTTTGGAGACCCACGCCCCTCAGGCCTTACCTGAGCCTCTGTCTCTGCTGCTCTGACTCCATTGTCCAAATTGTTATTTTTTCGAGCCCTGACCTGCCTCTTCAGGAAGCGCTCCATGATGCCTCCAGTCCTCACTGATCTGAGTCTGAATGTCCTGATGGTGTCCCCAGCTGCTTCCTTCTCCTTGGCGTGCACTCCTGGCTCTGTGTGGGGCTCTGAAAACACAGAGACTGCTCAGCATGGCCTGTGTGGGTAAGGAGGCCTATAATATCCAGCAGTAGGCCGGTATGGTTGTTCTAGTGTGGGACCCCACAGTGAGTAACAACTCCTGCACTGGGGCCCATGAGGCAATATTTGAGCTGCACCTTGAAGACAGAGCCTAGGACTGAGGGGTTCTTGGGAACAGAGGTCAGGCTAGGAAGGGCCTTGAATGCCAGGTAAGGAATCTGGGATTTGACCTCCCTCTTCAGGCAGAGAGCACTGGAGAGAGGCTGTAGACTGGGTGGCATGTTCCTTAGAGTAGACCCTTCCCATGATGCCTGGAGCCCTCTACCCACGCCCCCTGCCTGGTGGTCTCTTACTTATCCTGCAGATCTTTGCTCCAAGGATCCTTCCTCAGTGAAGTCCTCCCTGACCATTGTCCATGCTCAGAGTCCCCTGGCCTTTCCTTTAAAGCCTTCATTCCAGTGTGCACCCCCCAATCCAGTGTGTTCGTTGATTGCCCACCAGGCTTTATTTAAGACTACTGAAAGCAGGAATCAGAAGGATTGGGTTGTCCCTTGGATTCCCAGCTCCCAGCTCAATGCCTGGCACAGAGTACGTGCTCAATAAATGCTGACTGGAGATGTGAACGCCTGCAGGGGCACAGAGCCCATGAGCTCTAGACTAGAGGGGCTGCCGGGCTGGGGGACAGTGGGACTGAGGGGGTGTAGGATAGGCCTCCAGGGAGGTGGGGGCAATGCCTGGGTCCCAGCAGGAACCATGCTCCATTTGTGTGTCATTAGGTGGCTCTTTAAAGAGCTGTTTGCTGGAACAAAAGCCATCGCTGGCAGCACCTCAGTAGGCGGGCCAGGCCTTGCTTGCTCCCTTTGGAAATGCTTTGAGAACAGGTGGACTGAGCCAACTTGTCACCCCCAGGCTGGCTGGTGACTCTGGGGAGTGGGGGCAGCCATTGGGGCGGGGACTATGGGAGGCAGGGCGATTGGTGGATCCAGCCCTGACCTCAACAAAATTATTTTTACAACCTGCAAGAGAAAGGGGGTATTTTTCACCTTTGTTCCATCAAGACATCCCAAGGGAAAAAGAAGGGGGAAGGGGGCAGGTGGAGAGTTTGAAGAGGGGCAGGAGCAGGGGCAGGGGCTTCCATGGGAGAGAGAGCCCTGAGGACAAGCTTTTTTGTCCCCAGCCCTTTTAAATTTTTTAAAAGCTCCAAACAGCAAGAGGGACGGTGGAGTTCATTATATCGAGTTATCTCCTCCGTTTCAGGCGAAGATCAATCTTCCCAGTCTTGCAGCTTCAAGGGAGGGGGGAAGGGAAGAGAAAGAAAACGGGAGGCAGAGGAAAAAAACTCCCTGGACCAATTTCCGCTGGCTAACACGATTACTTGGCTGCCCAGCAGCAGTGCCAGCTGTTGGCAGGCATCCTGGCCCCCCGCCAGTCGCACTCAGTTGCCGGCTGGCCCCCCAAGGCTCTCTCCTGAGTGGGACAGGTTGGCAGGTGTGAGGGCCCCAGGCCCCTGTGGGGCTGGGGCTGCTGAGTCTGGCATCCCAGGGAGACCTGCGGGCCCCCCTGCTGTCCGCTGTGCAGCCGCTGGGCCAGCTGGCCTTGGCTCAGCCTGGTGCCCACCATGCTGCCTTGATTCACAGGGTCCTGCCCAGATGGGTGTGCCCCCCGGCTCCTCCCCATTACTTCATATGAGAGGCAGTTGGTGTAGCGAAATAAGGGCCTTTAGAGCCTATTGAGCCAGATAGAGCTGGCTCTGCCTAGCCATTCATTCATCCAACAAATATTTTTCTGAGCATCTACTATGTGCCAAGCACTGCACACAGTACAGAGGTGGCTGTAGAGCCAGACAAGGCGGACACGGTTTCTCTCCTGGCTTATAGAGTTTAGGTCATGATGAGGAGGCACCTAAGAAGAGAGAAGACAAATAAGATAATGTCAGGTGGGCATACAGTGAAAAATGGGGAAGATTGGGGTGCATGGGAACATTTGTCCTGGGGTAACCTAGGAAGATAAAAGAGGTCCCATTCAAACCAGAATGAAAGGAAAGACTGGGGGAAGAGCATTCCAGACAGAAGGAGCAGCGAGGACAGACCCTGAGCCTGGCCGGCATGGGGGGTGGGGGGCGGGGCGTGGGAATGTTAGAAGGGGAGTTTCGAGCGTTGGACAGGCCACGGAGTCTCGATTCTCTCTGCCATGGAAGCCCCTTGCTTATGGCAGGTAGTGACAGGATCCAGTTTATACCATTATCTGGCTGCTGTGATAGTTTGGTGCCAGGGCGGGAGCAGGGAACCCATCGAGGCAGGACTGCCGCAGCAGTAATCCAAGCGAGGGCTGGAGAGGGCAGGAGATGAGCTGGGGCAGCGGGCAGGTCCTGGATGTGTTGGGGGGTCGCACTGACAGGGTTTGCTGCTGTCTTGGGTGTGGGGTGAGAGAGAAAGAGCAGTCAAGGCTGAGGGAGATGTAATTTGGAGGGTAAGAATGAAGAATTCTGTGTGGACAGGTCTGTCAGATGAGCGAGTGGAGAGGACATGCAGGCCTCTGGACGTGGCAGCTGGCGTTTGGAGAGAGCCGGGGCTGGAGGGAGATCTGGGCCATGGCTGGGATGGAAAACCACACGGCCTGGGGAGACCAGCCAAGGGATGTATAGACAGAGAGAGAATGGAGCCCTGGTGAGCCCCGGGGCCTCAGATGTTTGCAGGGGAAGAAGGCGTGGGAGGACCACCAGGAAAGGCTGAGTCCTGGGAGCCCAGAGATAAAGTGTTTCCCAAAGGAGAAAGCAGCCGTGGCGGAGAATGACCATTGGGTCTGGCAAAACTGAGGTTTCTGGGAACCTTGATAAGAGCAGTTTTGTGGAGTGGTGGGGATGGAAGCCCAGCTGGCAAGGTAGTGAGGGAAACGGGAGGGGAGGTGCGGAGGCTGGGACGCTCAGCACAGACAGCTCTTGCGTTTTGCTACAAAGCGGAGCGGAAAAAAATGACGGGTACGTGGGATCAAGGAATCTCCCTCTCTCCTTCCCTCGTCCCTCCCTTCCTTCTCCCGCGCCTCCTCCTCTCCCTTCACGATATTGAGGCGCAGTGACGTGCTCTTTACTAGCCTTGTGACCTTGGCCAAGTGGCCTCAACTCTCTGAGCCTCGGTTCTACATCCACGAAAACTGATGCATAGTAGGTGCTCGGTAAATGCGGCTTGTTCTTAAGTTTAGTGTTTGCCAGGCATTGGTGTAGACATTTTCGGAGGACTGTTTGGCAGTGAGTACAAAAATTTTAAATGTGTTTAGCCCTTGACCTACCCTTAAGAAATACTTGCACGTGTGCACCAAGAGGCAGGATGACTTTTTCTAGCGGTGTTTGAAATAAAAGTTGGAACCCCCTAAGCACTCATCCTCTGGGGTCTGGTTAAACAGGTGAAGCTATGCTCCCACGTGGAGTTCCTGAATGTAGCACTGCAGAGAATTCAGCAGGTGCTCTGTTGGGATTGCAGACGCTGGTGGTTCCCTGGCTCGGCCACTCCCCAGCTGAGTGTTCTTGGACAAGTTACCAACCCCTGCTCTGCACTTTGCGCTTTGATCTGCTCGTCTACAACACTAAGCTAATGGTAGCACCCATCTTAAGGGGTTGTTATGAAAGTTAGGCAGATTAATACCTAAAGTGTTCAATGCAGTATCTGGCACATAGTAGGTACTCAGTGAATACAAACAGTGACTCTTCTTTCTTTTTTTTCCTTTTTTTCTTTTTAATGTCTATTTATTTTTGAGACAGAGAGAGACAAAGCATCAACGGGGGAGGGTCAGAGAGAGAGGGAGACACAGAATCCGAAGCAGGCTCCAGGCTCTGAGCTGTCAGCACAGAGCCTGATGCGGGGCTCGAACCCACGGACTGTGAGATCATGACCTGAGCTGAAGTCGGACACTTAACCGACTGAGCCACCCGTGCGCCCCCCCCCCTTTTTTTTTAACAAAGAAGAATAGGAAGTGTCAATTCTTTATTTTATTTTATTTTTTAATGTTTATTTTTGAGAGAGAGAGAGAGAGAGAGAGCGCGCGCATGAGTAGGGGAGGGGCAGAGAGAGAGGGAGACACAGAATCTGAAGCAGGCTCCAGGCTCTGAGCCATGAGCACAGAGCCCGATGTGGGGCTGGAACTCACAAGCCATGAAATCATGACCTGAACTGAAGTTTGTTGCTCAACCCACTGAGCCACCCAGGTGTCCCCAAACAGTGACTATTCTTATCTTTATTCACGGACAGGGAAAATCTCCAGAATCCATTGTTAAATGAAGAACATAGTTATACACCAGCACGTAGGCTCTGCTCCCTGGTGTCCCCCACCCCCGTGGTATCCCTCTCTACCTGTATGTCCGTGGTATACCTCTCGGCATGTGTGAGCAAGTGTGTAGTGAAAGATGTACACCGAAGGGGATTGGCAGTCAGGACCTCTGGAGAGGCTACGGGGAGTGAGTGTGTTTACTGATGTCTGTGGTTGAAGCCCTTACCAAGAGAAAGCTTCATGTGTTGCTTGTATAATAGGAAGACTGCAGTATGTAAAAGTGGTCAATTAGGTCTTTACCTCCTGCAGGAAGTCTTCCATGACTACACCAGCTTGTAGCTCACTCCTTATCAGATCTCTTTAGTGGGTAGAAGCCACATTTCCTGCTGTGGCTGCTTTGAGTCAGTGTGTGTGCATGCGTGTGCCTGTGCGTGTGGTCTCCTCAGTGAGCCTACAAACTCTTGAGGGTGTGTGCTGTGCACTTTGCAGTCTGGACATATCTAGACCAGTAGTTCTCAAAGTGTGACCCCGAATGGCAGCATCAGCATCGCCTGGGAGCTTGTTGGAAATGTGGATTCCCAGGCCCCACCCCAGACCCGCTGAAGCAGAAATTCGGGGGGGTTGGGAGCCCAGCACCCAGCACTTGTGCTTTCATACGCCCTCCAGGTGATGCTGATGTACCTGCTGGTGCTGTTGGGGGAAATCAGAGCACAGTGAGAGGAAAGGGCTGGCCCAGGGTGAAGGGTCACGACCACCGAGGTCAGAGTCTCAGTCAGGAGTGAAGGTGAGGGCCTGGAGGCACCCTTCTGGCCAGGAGGGAGGAGTTGAGGCTCAGCGTTGAGGCTCAGCTCTGTGTGTCCAGGGGCCGGAGCACCGTCGCCCCTGCCGTGGGCATGTGTGGGTAGCTGAGGGCAGGTGCTCTGTGTGGTGTGCGGGTCTCCTCCGGCTCCGTCTGCTCCAGGGCTTTGGGCAGAGGCTGGGGTGGCGTTGATGGCAGGATGGGCCCTGTGGGCAGGGAGTCTGCAGCCCCCCTGTCCAAATGTCTGGCTCCTTCCCCACTGCCCCTCTGCAGACGTCCCGCTCGTCCCTGAGCCTGCTCGTGCCTGTGAGGTAAGCAGCCCCTGTCTGGGTTGGTGGATGAGGTGGCGGTCGAGGGTGTGCGTGCAGGACAGGTTCCAGGGCTGCCTTCTCGTCCCTCTTTCTGTCAAGCCCTCTCCTCTTCCATCTTCTGGAGCTGCCTTTTCCCTCTTCCAGCCATGCTCCTGGGGCCGTTGAGTTGCAGGGTGAAGAAGTGGGTGAGGAGGTTTGGGGATGAGCTCTCAGGAGGAAAGGAAGAGGGTTGCTCCTCCATCTGGTGGGCTTAGGGTTACCGGTGCTGGGGAGCCCCTGGGGGCAGCTGTTAGGATCCTGGGGGTGCTTGGCCCAGGCATCAGCCAGGAATGAGGCTTGGGGACCCTGGAGGCCCCTCATTAAGCAGGGTACAGAGCTGTGGGCCCCTCAAGTGAGGTGGGCCAGCCTGTGCTGGGGGGGGGGCAGGCCAGGGCATCAGTTGAGGCTGTGGGTGTTCTGGGTGGTCGGGCTCTGGCCGTGGAGGCCTGGTTGGGCTCTGTGATGAGTAAGCATTCTGGGGGATATGCCTCCCGTGCCTGGAGAATGTGGTTTGATGAGGGGCTGTAAGGGCAGGCCCAGCAGTCTCGGGGAGCAGACAGGGCATCCTCTGCCCCCCACCTCCCACCGACTTCCTGTGTCTCCTTGGACTTCAGTTCCAAGGAGGCTTTGCTGAGTGGATGATTTCTGGGAGGGCTTCTAGCTTTAATTTGGTGTCAGGGGGCCTAAGTGCGTCTGCTGAGTCAGCCTCGCCTCCACAGAGGGAGCAGAGGGGTGTAAAGTGGGGGGGCTGGCACCGTTCCCCTCAAGCCTCCAGCGGCAGCCGCCGCCAGTGGGAAGCAGTGGAGGCTTAACGGTGGGGCTGCCTGGTCCTTCACCTCGTCTGGCCTGGCCCCGCCGCACGGCACAGGGCAGAGGTTGACTGAGATAAAATGGGTTGAAGTTCTGGCTTTGCCCCTGTCTCGGTGACCCAGTCCCCTGCATTGTTTCATCTATTAAAAGAGGCCCCTCCAGGTGCATCCTTCTGGGTTGTTGTGTATAGCGAAGGCCAAGTAGAGAGTCTGGCACTGTTGTGCTCCATAAATGTTAAAACACCCATCAGTTATTTTGCGGCACAGACTGAGTTCTGCGTGTGCAGAGCTTTGCGCTGGGCATCGGGTGGGTCTGGTTATGGGGACGAGTCTGCAGGACTCTGGGGGATGGGGAAGTCCGGCCCTTGGCCACTCAGAGGCTGCAAGAAGGCCAGCACAGACTTGTTGCCATTTCTCGAGGAGAAACTGGAGTGGGGACACCTGTCAGGACCAGGAAGCCACAGTCAGCAGGGCTGTGAGATGAAGCCTCTGGCCCGGTCTCTCAGGCTCCCTCTCTGGGGCACATCCATCCTTCCTGGATGTGGCCCATCCCCCCTCCTCCATGCCTGCACACTGATTGCCCCTCTGCTGAGAGTTTGTCCGCTTCTAGAAGCTCTCCCGTCCCTTCAGCAGAAAGCCTTCTGGGACACCGGGGCCGTGGGGTGGCTCTCCACCACTTCCTACCGGATTGGCATCTGGGGGCAGCTTTTGCACTGGAGCCTGGTGCCTTGGCCTGGCCTGTTCTCCCTCACATGGCTCCTGTGATTCTGTCCAGCCCCGCAACCAGCCATCCTGTCGGGAAGGAGGGGTGCTCAGGCATAATGCAAATAATTAGTAGCTAAGACATTATATGCCAGGCATGGGTAAGTGATAATTCTTCTGTTATCCTCATTCTTCTCCTGAAGAAATTGAGGCCAGAGGGGTGTAGTGACTTGCCCAAGGTCCCACAGGTAGGCAGTTATGGGGCACGATTCTGACCCATGTGGTGGGGAGGGCCTGGGGGGTGCCCAGCTCTGGTTTTGCTAAGTGGGCAATCCCAAGAGAGCTCCCCAGTGCCCCAAAGGGCCAGGATGTGGGTCAGGCAGGTTCTTATGGTCACCGTGTTACAGATATGGAAGCTGAGGCTCAGAAGGGGCTCAGGCCACTCTGCTATCAAAATGTGGCCTTTGTCCTTCTGTCCTGCTTCCCTAGAGTGTCTGGCGGTCCCCTTTGCCTGTTTGTCCCCTCACTGCTACCTGTGGAGTAAATGCATCCTATCCCTTCCCCTAAGCCTGATGCCTACTTATGTAATTGGAGGGAAAGGGGGAGCCTGGGCAAGTCTAGGCATAAAAGGACAGAGGGGCAGGGTAGGCCGCTGCTGCACAGGTAGGTGTGGGGCGGGAACTGGGCTCTTATTTCAGGCTGGGATGTCATGTTGAGCACCACCCCCTTTAGTCAGAAGTCCTTCCAATGGCCTGAGGCAGTATGAGTCCTTGTTAGGAACCTACACGGGCCTCAGACAGCCTGGTGTGAATCCCAGCTGTGTGACCTTCAGCATGTTACTTAAGCTCTCTGTGCCTCAGTTTTCTCATTTGGAAAAGGGAGAATGACAGTAGAACCCACCTCCCAGGGGGTGGGTTAGAGGATTAGCTGGAGTGCTCCCTGCATTAGCCAGAATGCCTCTTACATCACATGCACTCGATAAATTCCAGTCATAGTTGTCACTGTTGTTATTAACAGGGCCTGCACAATGTTCTAGGATGAGAGCAGGGCCCTCTCACTCAGGTCCTGTGTGCAACTAGAGGCCAGAGCCAGGAGGGACAGGCTGAAGCCTGCCTCAGCCACCCCCTAGCCCCATTTCCCCTCTCCAGTCCTCTGGTGATCAGTTCCCTATTACCTGGGGAGCAGCTCTGTGTGTGTGTGTGGGGGGGTGGGTGGGGGAGGTGCCATTTTACATAGTAAACCGTGTATATATTTATACCTGCCTTATTCCATCAAGTATTTGTGAGGGCTTTTAAGCGCACGCGTGATACTAAGATAGATGTAATCCAGGGCTGGGAACATAGGACAGAACATTAGGACGTGGATGCACAGGGCCTGGCAGTGGGCTGCATATTTAACCCTGTGCTTCCTGGTGATCAAAGTGAAAAGGGAAATGCCAGCTGTGAGAGTCACGCCGTCCAGTCCTGTCCGAAGCAAAGCAGCATGGGGTCCCTGAGAGGGAGTGGGTTTCCAGGGGGAGAGGTTTGAGGGAATGGGAACTGTCAGGCTTCTCCACACTTGTCAGGCTGGGTCAGGGTAGCCACCGCCCTCCTGACCACAGGAGTCCTGAGACTTGAAGTTCACGTGGAAGCTTGAAGGTGGGACAGAGACCCTGGGGGTGCTCAGTGGGAGCCAGGGGGGAACCCTCCAGGTGGGTGCAGTGTCATCGTGTCATTTGCACTTGGCACCTGGGCTGAGGGAGGCGGAATTTGGTGAGTAGTGAAGCAGGCCTGATCTTGTTACGATCCCCCACCCCCAACGGCAGTGCTGAGCCAGACCCAGAGATGTAGTCCGGTGCGAAAGGGCTCTCACAGATCATCTCTTTCAATGTTCATTTTACAGATGTGGAAACTGAGGCCCGGATGGGAGTTTTGAGTACTTTGCTGTGTGCCAGGTGTTCTAACTCCGGCACTTTCTTCTTAACTGTGTCCTGTGGGTGTGCCTGGAGAAGCCCAGGGCTCACTGCGACTGAACAGCTTGCCCAGGGCCACATAGCTGGGAGGAGCCAGCTTTGAACCCAGGCCTGTCTGGCCACACGAGACAGGAGATGTATAGTGCTCTTTCCTCAAGGTCTTGGCTGGCAAGGTGGGGACTGCCTCTCTGCAGACATCCCTGCATCCCACAGAAGCCCAGGATTTAGGGAATGGGCATTAGATGCTGGATCTGGGGCATAGGGCAAGGACCACGTGGGGTCAGCACTGGGCCATAGCCCCTGATGCTTGTGCCCCAGCCAGGTCCTCAGCCCCCACTCCCCTCAGAGTCTCCTGTCCAGCTGCACCTGTACACCAGCAGGGCAGGGCCTGAGGCCAGCTCTGCTGCTCTGTTCCTCTCCTCAAGAACCCTCGGTGTCTCTCCATTGCCTGGGCCACAGCTCCCTGTGCCTGGCCTCCCAACTCTCAGCCCCGAGCCCAGCTCAGCCCTTGGGGCTTTTCTGCACAGCCTCCTGTGGTCCAGTTCTGCAGGTGTTCATTGGTCTGGGTGCTTGCTGGAGGTGCCAACCTCCCCTCTTCTCCCCACTGTCCCCTGAGCTACTCAAAGACAGGATGGAGTCTCTCCTGCTCCCTCCAGTGCTGCCTGGATTCCCAGAGGAGTGGAGGCTCCATAAAGCCTTGCAGGGAAGGAGGGTTAAAAAGAATGTACTTTCAGGAACCACAGGGGATGGCTTCTTCAGCGTGCAGAATCTGTGCGTATATTTGGCCAAGTCCAGACCTCAGAACAGCCCCATGAAATAGGACACCAACGACATACCAAGAGCAAGCCCAGTTGATGCTTTCATCGTGTCGGCTGCATGCCAGGCGCTGTTCCAGGCATTTTACAAATCTTTGTTTATTGAATCCTCACCACAACCCCTGAGTCTATTTCTACAGAAGAAACCGAAACAGAGTGGCTAAGTAACTTGCCCAAGGTAACACAGCCCTTAAGTGGCGTAGCGGAGATTTGAACCCAGACAGCCAGATTCAAAAGGAAGGGAAGGGGCCCACCTTTTATTATGCTTCCATTACATTCCAAGCATTTGACACACGTTATCTCCTCGGCTTCTTCCCAGGACTGGCGAGGGAGAAACGTGACACCCATATTACAGATGAAGGACTAGGGGCTCAGGGAGGATGAGGCCTGCCTGAGGTCGCACAGCTGGGAGGGAGAGGATGAGGTGGGGTCCCATCTGATCTTGAAGCTGGAGCTTCCCGTCGAGGCCCCTCCCTGGAGGCTGAAGGAACAGACAGGAACGATGTGGTTAGGGCTGCCCAAAGCCTTCTTCCAGGGGGGCCATCGCTGGGGCCCCAGCCCTCAGCGAGGCTTTGGTCTCAGTCTGGCTGGGAACTGGGCAGGCTGTGGGGGCCGAGACTTGGACCTTGGTGCCGCCCCCCTGCTCTGGGCTGGTGGGCATGTGGTGCGTCCGTGAGGAATGGGCTCCTGGAAGGCTGACTGTTAATCACATTGCAGGGCAGCGGGAGAGGAGACACCAGAAATATCTGCACTGGGCAGAATCTGCCACCACCAGGCCTGGCTGGATGGGAGGGTAAGGGACTAGCCAGCCACCATCTCTGTTAGCAGTTGGTCAGGGAGGGGGCCCAGGGAGAAGACACAGCCCTGACCTAGGGGTCCTTTCTGAAGTGATGTAGTTTGAGAGGCCTCCTCCTTTCCCCCCATTTGTATGTCTTCTTTGGAGAAATGTGTACTCAAGTCCTTTGCCCATTTTTGATCAGATTATTCAGTTTTTGGTGTTGAGTCCCGGGAATTCTTTGTATATTCTGGATATTAACCCTTATTCAATATGGGGTTTGCAAATACTTTCTCTCCTTCCACAGGTAGTCTTTTCACTCTGTTGACTGTTTCCTTTGATGTGTGGGATTTTTTTTTTTAATTAACAAGTTTTTAAAGTTTGTTTATTTATTTTGAGAGAGAGAGTGAGCGAGAGAGAGAGCGCGAGCGAGTGGGGGAGAGGCAGAGAGAGGGAGAAAGAGAATCCAAAGCAGGCTGCCTGCTGTCAGTGTGGAACCCACTGCGGGGCTCGAACCCATGAACTGTGAGTTCATGACCTGAACTGAAACCAAGAGCCGGACACTCAACTGACTGAGCCACCCAGCGCCCCAACGTGTGGAAGTTTTTAAGTATGACAGTAGTTCCATTTGCCTAATTTTGATTTTGATGCATGTGCTTTTGGTGTTCTATCCAAGAAAGCATTGCCAAATCCAACGTCATGAAACTTTCCCCCTGTGTTTCTTCTATGAGTTGTATAGTTTTAGATCTTATGTTTAGGTCTTTAATCCATTTTGAGTCAATGTTTGTGTATGCTGTAAGAGAAGGGTCCAGCTTCATTTTTTGCATTAGTTATTCAGAAACCGAACATAGGTCAGAGCAACTGCAAGTTCGCTTTGTCTCGGGCATGTCCGTGTATCTGAGTCTACCGAGATCAGGGTCCACGTACTTTCCTCCTGGGGGATGGCTGTTGCCCTGAACCCGAGCTCTTCCTCCTCCCTTCTTTGGGCACTGCTGCACCCGGGCCAGGTCTGGGCAGGGGCCTGCAGCCCCACTGGAATGGTGTCAGCCACCACGGGGATGCCGGCCTCTGTGCCATCCATCTCCACGGCTGCCGGGGCCTCAGGGTGGGATCAGGAGTCCTGTGATGGGGCAGACGTGGACACCCGATGGCTGTCCACTCAGAAGGACTCCATGCCCAAAGAGTCAACAGCAACACTGGGAGGTGGGAAGAGGGTCACACTCAGGGTACCTTAGGGCCCTGGCCCATCATGTCCCAATCTTCTCATGGCTTAGATGAGGGCACAGAGTCCCACTTTGGGCAGCAAGAGGCGGTTCTCGCCTTGGGTGCTCAGCTGATGGAAGCTCTGGGCTACCACCCACTACACCAAATGCAAGTTTAGAGCTAGAAATAGGAAGTTCTGCACTTGGACACAAAAACTCAATGGCCAGGGAACGGGCACAGGAGTGGGGACCGGGTGGCCGCTCCCACACACACTCAGCGACAGAGCTGTCCCGTGGCCGGCTCGCACACCTCTCTCACCGGCCCACTGTCACTTGTTCAGGGATGTCATGGGCCGCTTGTTCAACACAGGCCTCCCAGGTGTTCTGGCTTTCCCAGGCCTGGCAGGTGCAGGCTGCACCTCTGACGGGGGCTGCATGTAGAGCCCGAGGGCTGACAGGCTCTGCCGCTAGCTTTCTGTGCGACCTGGACAGGCCTTTATCCCTTCCTGGGCCTCAGTTTCTTCATCTGTAAAATGACTGTTGTTTCCTTCTCATAGGGAAATTTTGAAGGTTAAAAAAGATGATGGATGTACATCCTTCTGTGGGGAGTCAGTCACTCTCAGAGTCCTGGATTGGGTGCCTGAAAGGTCCCAGAGAACATTGCATCCTATAGGGTGAAACTGAATGGCTGATCCGGGACTCAGACTCCAGGCGCTGCAATTTCCCATCCAGCACTCTTGGTCCTACTTATGTCCTGGGGTAGAAAACCAGCAAATCTCATTTAAACTTTTTTTTTTTTTAATGTTTGTTTATTTTTGAGAGAGAGAGACAGAGTGTGAGCGGGGGAGGAGCAGCGAGAGAGGGAGACACAGAATCCGAAGCAGGCTCCAGGCTCCGAGCTGTTGGCAAAGAGCCTGCTGCAGGGCTGGAACCCACGAGCCACAAGATCGTGACCTGAGCCAAAGTTGGACGCTTAACCAACTGAGCCACCCAGGTGCCCCCAGCAAATCTCATTTAGACCTGCCTCCAGACTGGGCATATCCAAACCGGCTTCAAACGCCCAGGAGGAAGCCCCACCATGTCTGGAGAGGGTGGAGTATGGGGTTAAATACTCCTGCCACACCTTGTGTGACGAGTGGAGGGTAGGACGGAGGCCAGGCCTTATTTATTCTCAGGCTCTCCAGGGTGCGTGGTAACGGGGTCCACCTGCCACCTGGGGAGCAGCCCCTTGCCATGGACTGGGTGTGAGCTTCGTGGAGACCTGCCAGGGTGGGATGTTGGGGGAAATGGACGAGCCCCTGGCCATGAGAGCTCTGGCCAAGGGAGATGGCAGGAGACTCCGGGGGTGCTTCCTGTCCTGGGAGCTCGTGGATCTCTTCCTTATTATGGAATGGGGACTTCATGTGCTTCATGATACCTCATCCTCACAATCACCCATGAAGTAGGTGCAGACCTTCTCCCTGCTTTACAGATGAGGAAACTGAGCTCAGAGAGGTGGGACTTTGTCTGAGCAGGACTTGTCGGTTGCTCTGGGCCTTCTCCATCACCCCCTGAGACTTGGGTCCATGTAGGCCACCATCGGTGATGCGTGTCTGGCTGTACATGTGTGCACACACGCATGTGCAGGGGTGAGGGGGGTGCCTGGAGGAGGCCGGTGGAGCTGAGCTGACCCTGTGGCAATTGGGCAAGAGGAAGGCCCCCATCCCACTCCCCCCATTCCCTCTCAGCTCCTGCTCCAGGGGGCAGGGAGTGGGAGGAGCCCTGGGGTAACAGGGTTTGTGCCCACTATATATAGCTGCTCAGACACGCACACCCAGCTATTTCTGTGTTCTTCCTCCTACTGAGGCAGGGGGAGGGGAGAGAAAGTAGTCCATCTATAAATATAACCCGGGGAAAATATCACAGCGCCTGAGCCCGAGCCTGAGAGATCTGTCTCGTTCTCTCGCCTCCCGCCCCCGCGCCCCAACTTACCTCACAGCCGCCTCGGCTCCATTTGGAACCTTCGGGATGTTGCCTCCTCCGCTACCCGTGCCACCTTTCTCTGGTGCACACCGGGTGGGGCTAGGGGCTTGCTGCCCCCATTTCACAGGTGAAGAAACTGAGGCCTGGAGAGGGCTTGCTTCAGCAGGATTCTCAGGCACAGCCCAGCATCTCCACACCCTGCTGGGCCTTGGGCAGGAGGCGGGGGTTGCTGAGTTCAGGACTTGGCTCTGCATTCACTTGCTGCAGCATCTTCTCCCTGAGCCTCAGTTTCCTCAACTACGCAGGGGACAGCAATGCCACTTACCCAGTAGGCGGTGGTGAGGACTGAAGAGAGGTACAGGTAAAGCCTGTGACACATTCCAGGCATGGCAAAAGCAACTCAGTAAGTCAGCCCCCGTAGCCTCGTCATTGTCATTATTATTAGCCTCACCTTCATCTAGGCCATGAGTCCCTCTTTTCCCAAGGCCCCAAGTTTTCTCAGCCCCATTTCCTGTGGCTTTACTGGGTACAGGGTAGTTTAATAAAGGCCTTTTCCCTGGGACGTTCCCGAGGACAGGGATGAGTCTTATCAGGTCTGCATCCCCGTGTCCAGCACAGAGATCTGCCTGCCCATCACAGTGCTAGTGGATGACTGAGGTTATATTTAAATTTGCCGAGGAAGGGGGGTGAGTCTAAGGGTGATTAAGCACCTGCCTCGGGCCAGGCTCCCACTGTATGAGCCATGTGGGGAGGGGGCAGAGGAGGGGGGTGTTGCCATTCCCATTTTGCCAGGAACGTGGAGCTCAGAGAAGGAAAGCTGGGGTCCAAGGGTCACACAGCTGAAGCCGTGGTTCTGAAACAGAGGCTGCCTGACTCCTCTGGGCTCCCAAGTGTCCAGGTTATAAGGGGTCCCCACCTGCCTGGCCCCCTTCTGTGGACTGTGTGAGCCTTTGGGGGGCTTCTCTGAAGGCTCAGCCCCCTAACATTTCTTACTAGTGCTTTTCAGTGTCTTGCTGAGGCCTGTCTCCGAATCTTACCACCAGAGGCTTCTGTGGCTAGGAGAGTGCACCTCTGGGTTTAATGAATACCCACTGGGGTCTGTGTGGTGGGTCAGTGTGAAAATGTCAACCTACACGAAAGTGGAGACAGGTCTATTGAACCCCCTATTCCCATCAATAAGCATAAACTCATGACCAGACCTGTTTCCTCTATGCCTACCCGCTCCCCACCACCCCTGGGTTATTTTGACATTGTAAAATTTGATCCATCAGTGTTTTAGTGTTGTACAGCTCTAAAAGGAAAGGACCCTTTAAAAAACGTAACCATAATGCCATTACCACACCTTAAAAATCAAGTGTTACCTAGTACTTGGTACTTGTTACCTGATTCACTCTTCAAAATAGCCCTGAGGTAGGTAGCATTGCCATTTTATAGATAAGGAAACTTGAGGCACAGGGAGGTTTAGTCACTGGCCCGAGGTCACACAGCTGATGGTTAAGAAGGGATTTGAACTTGGGACACCTGACTACCAAGAAAAGCCAACGCTCATTCTTTTTTCCCTTGCCATCGCCAAAGCATGGCCAAGCCTTGCCCCACGTGGGGCTCTGGGCATATTTTTTGTTAGGGAATGTCTAGTCCCCAGGCCTTCTGGCAATGGAGTCCAGCCAGAGGCTCAGCCTGAGTTTGTGCTCTGAGTGCAGGCTGCAAGGGTGTCCAGGCCGCACGGGGCCAGGAGTGAGCTATCTCCTCTGGCCAGCACTGAGCTTTACGGGGGCATTAACAAGCCATTTAAAAAGCGCTGACAACACACTTTGTGGCTCCTATTTAAGATGTACTAAAAAATAAGCACCTTTTCAGGGAGGAAACTGCAGCATGTCGGGTTAAAATATGTCCATGGTGTCACCTACGCACACGTCACCCTGCAGGTGCTGGTGGGGGGAGCAGCCAGCACTCAGCTTCGCCTCCCTGGGTGGGCTTGGAGGGTGGCAGTTACTTGATGAGCAGGTTCATTTGTCAGCATCTCCAGCTCTGCAGGGGGAGGAGGAGGGAGGTCTGCAGTTTGGGGGGTGTTAGATGTCAGGGCGGGGTACAGTAGGGGGTGTGGGAGGAGGGCAGAGAAAGTTACCTGTTCCAGGCAGCCCACTTTGCAGATGGAAAAGCTGAGGTCTGAGGTGGGGGATGCAAGGTCCAAGGTCACATATCCTGAGAGCTGCCCCCAGCAGCTCTTGGCACCCCCAAACCCAAGGGGGACACTGAACCCACAAAGGGTTCTCCTCCCTTCTCATCCCGCTGCAAACCAGACATTCTCAAGACCTGGGGCAGGCCCAGACTCTGCATAAGTTCACTGTAACCTTAGGCACATCCTGCCTCTCTCAGGGGCCATATCTGTAAAATGGGTACCCAAATGATGCCCTGGTGGGATGAGGGGAGTGGAGAGGTTCCCACTTTGGTGGGACATCCTCACTTCCTCCAGCCCTTAGCAGACGCGGGGCCAGGACACTCACTCCTATGAGAGTGTCCTGGGCTCCCTCCTCACGCTCTTCCTTCTTTCTTTCCATGACTGTTTCTTAAGTGCTTACCAAGAGCCAAGCACTGTGATGGGCAGTGGGGATACAGCAGTGAACAAAAAGTGCAATCAAACGATCAAACACACAAACAAAAATAAGATCTCCGGCTGCTTCGTGGAGCTAGTAATTGAGCGCAGGAGGCTAAAGCTCAGTAAAGAACCACGGCAATGTCATAAGGCTGCTGTGTCTACACTACCGAGGGCTGGGTATGTGGCGCCGGAAGAGGATTTAAGAGGAGATCAACCATGTCAGGGAGGTCGAGGAGGGTTTCTCTGAGGAGGTAACCCCTGAGCTGAGTGCTGTGGGGTGAATGGACGGGCCAAGAGAGCAGGAGGCATCAGGCAGAGGGAATAGCATGTACAAAGGTCCTGCGGTAGAAGCTCAAGGGGATGAGGAAAGGCAATGTGGCTGGTGTGGAGCAAGCTCTGGGAGGTGTGGCTGAATGGGGCTGGGCCAGGCCTCTGTGAGGCCTATGAAGGGTTTTAAGCTGGGATGGAGATGGGAATGGTGATACACTTAGATTTATGGTATGCACAGATACCTGCCTGAAGGTGAGTCAAGAGTGGACTGGGGAGGTAGATGGGGGTAAAAACATGTGCATCCTGGTAGGAAGGACTGGTGGTTTGGACCAGTTCTGTTCTGGCTGCCTGTTCTCCCCCATTATTCCCCCTAGGCCTGCTGACCTAGGAAAGTCCCCGCAAGTGTTCCGGAGAGGGTGCTCCGGAGAGGGTGTTCCGGAGAGGGTGAGGTGGGTGCTGTTCTGAGAGGGGTTCCCTTCCTTCTCTAGGAGGTTGGGGAGGCCCTGCTGAGGCCGGGCGTGGGAGGGGGTGGTAGCGTGGGGCCCTCCGGCCTGGGCGGAGCTCCCTCTTAGAAATGCAGCTCTAGAGCATTTCTCTAGAAGCAGCTGGGGTGTGAGAGCATGAGCTGGTTCAGGGTATAACATCTGCCTTGTCTCCGTTCTGAGATCTAACCCAGGGAGGAGCGGGCGCCCGAGAGGGGAAGGGAGCAAGAGAAAAAAAAAAAATAGCTCGCTTTCCTTAATTATGACTGATTGTGACAGCTTGCATCTTTAGTCTGAAAAGTATCTATGGGGTAAGGACTGCTTTTCTCAATCGGGATAATTATGTTAATTAAAATGCTTTCTTTATAGCAGTTCTGATTAATAAAAACAGTTCCACTGCTCTCTTTAAACACTCTAACCTTCTGTTGCACCGGGAAGGAGGTCCTTTCTCCGCAATTTATGGCTCTTCACGCAGATTCCAAGAGGCGACCTGCTGCCGGGGTGGCCTGGTGGCAGGCACTTGGCTCACACACATGTGGAGATGGATGCAGGGAGAGGGGGCAGGCGGCTGGACTGGCCGTAGCGGGCGGGGATGGGATGGGGCATCGTGCTGCTGAGTCTGCTGGAGAATAAAAATACCACTTATTTCTCTAATTGCTGTTTATTTGCTCTGGAAAACATGGGGATAATTAATGAGCTCCCAATTAAGAAAAATTACATGGGGTAAAGAGGGTGCCCGGGCCGGAAGTGGTTCTAGAGCTGGGGGGACGTTCCCTCCCACCTACTGCCCTGGGCTTGGTGGGTGGAGGGTCGGGACAGGGGGAAGGAGGAGGGGCCGCTGGGATAAGCAGGAGGGGAGTCCTTAATAAAGTGGGGGTGGCTGTGGATGTGCAGGGCAGGGACATGCAGCAAAGGAGGGGCCGAGGGAGGGAGGGCAGTTAGGAACAGGGAGGATGGGGTGACACCTGTCTCCTATTCCGGAGGGAGCTGAGCTATGGGATGAGAGCCGGGGCCTTGATGGCAGAAATTTGAGTTCTGGGCCTGGCTTGTCCACTGACTCTGAGCCTCCCTGCCTCTCAGCCTTGATTCCTCGTCTCTGCCTACCTAGGTCAGAGGTCCCAAATGGTGGCTCAGAGGCAGAACCTGCCCCACAGGCGTATGTGAGTATGTGTATGTGTGGGGGCGTGTGTGTGTGTGCGCAGGTGTGAGCACATGTGTGTGTATAAGTACATATACGTGACTGTGTTTGTGCGAGTGTACGTGTATGAGGCTTTATGTGTCTGTGTGTAAGTGTGAGGATACGGGAGTATTTGTGTGTTTAGGTGTTTAAGTGTGTATGTATATGTGAGAATATGAGCGTGTGTATGTACAAGTGTGAGCGTCTGGATACATGTACGTGTGTGCGAAAGTGTATATTCCAGCTACAGAGTGTGGCGAAATGCGCAGTCCACAGATTTTTGGAACGACTGGGCAGTTTCCCATGAAAATGAGGCTTTTGGTGTCTCTTGAAAAGTCGGAAGCCCGGACCCTACGACCCACGAGGAGCTCTGGGTGGCACAGAGCAGTGGCTGCTCCCATGGATCTTACCTGTCCGCCCCCTCCCCATTTTCACTGCAGCCTCACCTCGGGGTGTCTGAGTGTTTAAACTCTGGTCTCAGAGAGGTGCCCTGTGACTCTGTGGTCTGCCAAGGCCCATGGGAATTGGTGGGATGCTCTTGTATGGAGAAGGGCGTTTAGGCCCCAGAGAAGTGGGGGACATCTCAGCTGACCACCATCCCCTTCTCCCGAAAGGACTGAGTGCACATGGGGTCACAGAGGCCCCAAGTGGGAGCGGCCTAAGTGCTGGGAGGAGACCGTGGGCTTCTCCACTACTTCGCATCCAGCCATCCCAGTTCTGGTTGCTGCTCAGTCTGGAGTCACAGCCCTGAGGGGCTCAGACAAAGCTGGGGGCTGACTCTCTCAAGGAGGCGGTGAGGAGGGGTTATATAGGGACAGCCTGTCCCCGCACCCTGGGGCCCCAGCTCTCTGCCGGATTCCTCTCCCCAGGTCTTTGTCGCCGCCACCCTCTTGGCCATGCTCCTCATTGAGAAGCCTCCTGTTCTCCTGTTCTTGCCCTTCCTGTTCTATTCATGCCAACCCAGGCCCCGTCCCAAACAGGCTGGGGCCTTGTCCATCTCCCTTCTCCCCTCCACACCCAGCTCGGTCCTAGCCTCTCTTGCTGCTAGAAATGAGGAGATAAGCCAAGGGGCTTCTTGAATCTGTGGCCTGGTTGCAGTCAGGTAGGCCCCGTAGCCCACAGAGTATGTGGGCCAGGAGGGGTGGAGGCTTGTCCAAGGTCACACAGCCTGGGGCAAGGGACTGGGGAAGGCCCAGAACCCTCACCTCAGGGGGTTATAAAGGTGGCCAAGGCCAAGGGACCGAGGCTGAGGTGTCCCCACTGCCAGAGGAGGTGATGCTGGTGGCACCCTAGACGCCTGGCCCTTTCTCATGAGAACCCTGCCGACTGGCTCCTGGCTAGCATCTTTGAGACCTGGTATTGGGGTCCAGAGGCTTGCTTGTGCATGTGGGTGTGGGCGCTCACACAGGTGTGCACACATGTATGCATGCGTGTGAGTGTTGACAGATGCCTGTGCACGCACACGGGCACATGTGGTTGCGTGTGGACACGCACCCAGGCTCACGAGTGTGTGTCCATGCGGCTATTTAACGTGTGTGTGTCTGGGATGCAGCACCCTTGCAGTTCTGCCCCAACATCTTTACACGTGTGTGTCTTCCATGTAGGTCTATGTGTGCAGCTGAGGGAGGTAGCCAGCCCCGCCCCCTCCTTAGGCCCTGGAAGAGGGTGGCTCCCTAGGCAGGTGGTGACAAGTTGGAGGTGTGAGCTCGGGTTCGTGCTGGGAGCCAGCCCACTTAGGAAAGACGGTACCATCTCTCTGGGTGCCAGTGAGCGCGTCCCCTTGAGTGCTGGCTTCTGGGTCCCACTCCCAGTTTGCTGGGCCCCAAGCCCTTGTATGGAGAGAGCATGGGCTGTATGACTTGTTCCATGACTCTACCGACCGGATGTGCTGAGGGCAGAGCAGGGACCCTCCTTGTCCACCCCGCTCTGGGCCGCGGCCGGTGGCCGGGTGGCAGGCACTTGCCCACACGGCTGAACCAAACCCAGGTGTGCAGCGGGGACTGAGTAGTTTTGAGAAGGACCTGGGGCCCCCTTCCCTGCAGAGCAGCCGGGGCCCTGGCACAGAAGGGGCTGCCCCCACCCCAGGCTTCCAGGGCTGCCCCTCCCCCTTCCCGCCAACACACAGGCAAGGTGGAAGTCGGCTCAGCTCTCTGGCCCCCCTGCCTCCCTTCCCCACCTCTCTGCCCCCATTATCTGACCCGCTCCGGGGCTGAGCTCCTAACCCTCTACCAGGAGGGAAGTGTTTTCAAAGACAGAGCAATTCCGACCCCTAAGATGTGGTGTGCTAATGGGGGGGTTTCAGGAACTGCGCACGATGCTTCTGGGCCGGGAACACCCCCTTGCCTCAGTAGACACAGTTGGTTCCTGCATGCCAGCGGAGGCCCCACGGGCGGGCTGGGATCTGGGCCTGCCACTCCCACCTCAGCCTGCCTAGGGGGCTCCCCCCTCTCACCTCCATCGTATTTACGTGTCTGTTTTATGATTTCAATTTTTAATGCCTCTGCTCTTTGAAGACGCTTAATGCTTTCGAGTGGAACATTTCCTTCCAGGACCTGAGCGTAGATTGAGGACAGAGCAATAAATCAACTAATAACTGGAACCTCATTTTCTGCTCCACGGCAGAGAGTTAACCCCCGCCTTGCTGCACTCCTCTTGAGGCAGCTTCCTTGGCAGCAAGGGGGGTCAGCGGGGGGGAGGGGGCTGGTGAGCAGGAAGCGGGGGTGCTCGGTGCCACTGCACACCCCAGCTGCTTCCCCCTCTGTCACTTCTCCTGGGTCCCTTTCCTCCTCGGCCTTCTCTCCCCTCTTTCTCTTCATCTCTGTTTATTTCCGTCCTGCTCAAAGCATGTCGGAATAGAGGAGATGTCTGGAGTTGGGATAATGGGGGGGGGCGTGAGGACGCATCTGTGGGGAACTTCCCAGGCCTGGACTTGCTACGTGACCCCCAAGGAGTGTCCAGCCATTCCTGAGCCACCAGGTCACCACCTATGCAAAGAGATCCCACCACATGGGCACACCAGCAGTGGTGAGCCACACTGGAGGTGCCTTTTACTCCCCTGCCCGTGGTGGCCTGGGGAGAGGAGAGGTGACAGACTCTCAGGCAGCGGGACCGAGAGAGACGGCTTTTCACTCCTCTTGTGTGCGCGAGTCTGCCTATGTTCGCTAATGCCTGCCTGAGCATGTGTGTGTATGTCTTCATGTGTTTTAATCTCCAGGGTCATGGGACCACCACTGCTGTTCGCCTAGGGTGACTCCTGGCCCCCTGCGGGACTTGCTAAGGGGCGTGCAGTGGAGAGCTGTGTCTGAAATGACAGGCTGAGCGCTACAGGTCCAGGTTAGGAGCACTGACTCCGGAACCACACTGCCTGGGTGCAAATCTGGCTTTGCCACTTGTTGCCATGTGTCCTTGGATAAGTCACTTAACCTATCTGGGCCTCAGTTCCTCTACCTATAAAACAGCGATAAGAATAGTGCCTCCCTCATAACTTTTTTGGTGCGGAATAAATGAGTTAGTTGCCTGTAAGGTGCTTGGTACAGAGTAAGTGCAATGTGTTTGCTGTCGTTATTGTAACACACACACACACTCACACACTCACACAGCATGCTCCCCTTCCCAAACCTACTGACCATAAGACACCAGAGGTACAGCAGTCACACATACCCAGACCCACCAGCCTCTAGCACCTGGTGTGTACACAGTCTGCAAGTGAGGAGGCGGCCAGTGTCTATCAGAGCAGCCAGGGCTTCCTGGAGGAGGTGACACCGGCACTAGGCCTCAGATGGAGAGGAGGGTAGACCTGGGCACCTGTTGGGGAGGGCAGGAAGGATATTTAAAGAGTACCAAGGCCCCAATGGAGGTGTTTACATTGAGTCAGAGGGAAGCAGGGAGGGGACAGACTAACATTCAATAGGCACCTACTGTATGCAGACACTTTGTCTATGTTAACTCCGTAGAGATGAAGAAACTATATCTAAGCACTACTATGTGACTTGCTCAGGGTCACCCAAGGTGTCAGTGGCAGAGATGAGGTTTGAACTCGTGTCTGTGTGGCCCCGAAGCTGTACTCAACTGGTCACCCAAGTCCCAGCCCTGTGAGCCTGGAGAAGGACAGTCCAAAGCCCCTACAATGTCCTGTTCCTGCTGGACTCCTCTGGTGATGGGAGCTTACTTCCAGGGCGGTTCATGCCATCTTCGTATGATTCCACTCCTCCTGACAGTGATATTCAGGCTAAGCCAAAATCTGGTTGCCAAAACACAGCCTTCTTCCACCCCCATGCCCCTCCTCCACTCCCTGCCTGGTCCTGATGCTGCCTGACGGGCCCACGCGGAGTAGGCTGCACCAGTTCCTCCCAGTGCCCCACGGATTGCGACAGGAATGGAAGATGCCCCATATCGAGCGCCTGCAGCGTGCTGGACACGATGCGTGGCATTGCCGCATCCCACCCGTGACACAGTCACCCTGCAGAGTGGGCTGAGCCAAGCTCCAGTGCCCAGCCCTGGGACTTCGGTGTCTCAGACAGCCAGGCCCACCGGAGGCATCCAGGGCAATCCAGAAAAGAGCTCAGCACCGAGTATTTGATTTCCAGAGTATTGAAGCAGATGACTCCACTAGGTTATAATTTTAGCACATTACGGCTGATGTCTTCTTGGGTCCATAAAACAGCAAACTTTTATCACTGGAAGCAGCTCCCAGCGAGACGTGGGAAACCATCATGTCGTCGAGTCATCTGGGTATCAGTTACTGTTTGGGGGAGAGTGGAGTGTGTGGGTATTTATAGACATGCACACCCTCCCCCGTGCACAGGCGAGCCAGCCTCGGCGGTGGGGAGAGAGGATGCTGCTGGGGGAGGGGGGAGACCAGGGAGATCCTGTCCATCCACTCAGCAAGCATTATTGAACACCTACTGTGTGCCAGGCACTGACTGCGCAGGCTCCCTCAGGCTGGTGGGGCAAGGCAGACACCAAGAAATTAAAGGCAAACAGGGAATTCGAAGTTGCTAATGGTGCAGTGATGGGATGAATGGGATGCCTGTGAGATGAGGCCCAGCCCTCTGTCAGGTGAGGGAGCACCTGAGCCAGGATGCTAAGTGGGGAAGAGGAGGTTGTATGGCCGGAGAGGGGCCCCCAATGAGGGCATTTGCGTGGGACTCTGGGGCCATGGGGGAGGAGCGGTGATGTTTCCCAAGGGCCAGTGACCAATGACTGATGGGTTCAGCAGATGGTCAGGCAGGGTGACTGATCTGATTTATGCTCTTAAAAGCTCTCTCTTGGGTGTCTGGCTGGCTCAGTGGCTTAGACATCTGACTCTGGATCTCAGCCAAGGTCTTGATCTCACGGTGCATGGGATCAAGCCCCGCTTTGGGGTCTGTGCTGACAGTGTGGAACCTGCTTGGGATCCTCTCTCTCCCTCTCTCTCTCTGCCCCTCCCCTGCTTGTGCTTTTTTTTTTCCCTCTCTCAATATAAATAAATAAACATTAAAAAAAAATAAAAGCTCCCATCGCTTCTCGGCCTTTTGGCTAAGATCAAGTGTAAAAAAAATAAATAAATAAAAGCTCCCTCTGGCTGCTGGAGGGGCCAAGAGGGGAAATGGGGTAAGGTAGAAGTGATGGAGGCTGGGGCCTATATGGTGGCCATGGTGACAGAGGCAGAGGATTCTAGACCCATGATGGAGGCAGAACTGGGGGTAAGGGTGGAGTTGGGAGGGAGGTAAGGAGGCCCCCTTGGTTCCTTACTTAAGCCACTATGGCCATTTTCTGCGAAGGGGAGGACCATTGGACGTTTGGGACTGGGAGTCAGGCAGGAGTTTATTTGTGACAACCTCCTGAAGCAGAGATGTCCACTGGCGGTTGGGTTCATAAGCCTGGAGCTCAGGGAGAGGGTTGGGGGGACGGAGATGTGGGAGTCACCAGCTCTAGGCGGTGTGTATAGACATAGTGCAGGTTGCTTAGGAAGAGGTGCGGATGGTGGCCGGAGAGGGCCAAGGCCTGACCCTGGGCTTGCCAGCGTGGAGAGCCCAGAGGGGAGGGAGGCAGCACAAGAGGCTGACAGGGCGTGCCCAGGGAGAGCAAGGAAAACCAGGGTGGTGTGGCATCTCTGAAGCCAAAAGGGGTTCCAAAAGGAAAGAGGAAGTCAGCTGTGCTCAATGATGCGGCGAGGCTGAGCAACAAGAAGACACCGATGCTGCCATTGCGGCTGATAACATGGAAGCATCTTGTGAATCATGGGGCCAACCTTTCTGCATATAAGGAAATTGAGGCTCAGAGAGAGGAATTGACTTGTTCAAGCCCCGGTGGTCCCAGCCTCCCTGCCAGGGCCTGTCCCCCTGCCCCAGGGGCACCCCCACCCACCACACTGCCATGCCTCCTCCAGAACACGAGTTTCTGTGCAGCGTCATCCTGGATGCTCCAGCAGCCTCATGGAAGAAGCAGGATGAGGGCCTCATTCCCACTTGGCAGATGGGGAAACCGAGGGCAGGATGGCATCTTCTCACCCCGTGTCTCCCGGAGTGCCGACGGAGGGTAGCATCTTTATTATCAGCCAGTCTTCACCGTGGGGAACACAGAAATGACACAGATGCCGTTCCTGTCCCTGTGCCACAGTCTTACAGGGGAGACAGGACAAAATAATGAGCAAAGGTAGGAACATTAAACAAATGGAATACAGGTCAAGAAACAATTGCTCAAGGAGACAAATTTGAGGGCTGGAGGATCTCAGAGAAGGAAAGAAAAGTCTGGTGACTGTGGTGGTGAAGGAGCTGGGTTTTGAAGGGGGGTGTGAAGCTTAGCAAAGTGGAGGCGAGAGAGGTCACTGGGGGTGGGTGGGGGAGGGGAGCCATGTGAGCAAAGGCCCGGAGAGGGGCTTGGCGGGGGCAGGGTATCCCGCTAGAGCAGAAGAGGCGGGAAGACAAGGCTGTGCGTGCTGGCTCCTGAGACATCTCAATCTTCTCCAAAGTCGGGTGAACCAGATGCCCCGGAGGCTCGTGAACAGATGCCAACAGTGGGAAAGTGGCCAGTGGATCCCCCATGGCCCAGCACGGCTGCAGCCGCCAAGAGGTGCGACAGAGGGCCTGCAGGCAGAGGGGCATGGGCCCCAGGGTGCAATTGGCCAGCTGCCGTGTGACCTCGAGCCGGCAAGCTCTGCACTGGGGCTATCGGCACCCCTCGCTCCGCTCCCCGCCCCCCCACCCCCCCGCGGGGGGGCTGGTGGGGTGTCACAGCCCTGTGAAATCTTCTTCAGCGTAACAAGAGCTGGGGCTGGGAGCGATGGAATGGAGGTGAAGGCTTTCAGCTCCCTGGCAGGGATGCCCAGCAGAAACCCAAGGTGCGTCAGAAAGCAGAGTTTCAGGAGAACCTTTGATTTAGGGAACAAGGTTTTGGCATCAAACTGCGATGAGAGAACAGAGGCAGCCCGCCATGCAGTGAAACTGAGCGCTGTCAGCCTCATTAATCTGATGCCTCCGTGTTCAAAGCAGCACCTAATTAGAAGGAGCCCTGACTCTCCACCGGCTGGGTGGCCCATTGTTCCCGCTGGACAAGTCACACCGGGTGACTTCAAAGCCCGCTTCTCTGCGTCCCTCTGCCGCCTAGCAGCAATTAACCAGCATTTAGAGCCGGGCTGCCCTGGCTGGCGAGTTTGGCTGCGTTCATGCTCATTTGGTGCCAGAGCTGGGGGCCTCCACTCAGTTCTCTAGCTCCTGGGGCAGACAGGAGTGCCAGGCACAGGTGGGGGTGAGGGACAGCCCTGCCTCGCGGGGCCCAGAGGCCTGGAAGGAGCCAGACAAGGCAGAGGAACCATTGTTCTCTCTTGGCCACGCTCTCTCCTCCCTTCCTTCTCTTTCCAGGTTGGGTTCATCCTGAGAAAGCCCTAGGAGGGGGCCTCGGATGCCCAGCCAGAGGTCACACTTGGGCTTGGGACACCCTGTGGGTCTGGCTGGTTGGGCTGACCTGCATGGACCCTGGGTCCCCAAGGAGATACAGGGTCCTGCCTTGCCCTGGTTTTTATCCCCATCCGCTAGCCCTGTGCCCAGGGCTTTGCCCACAGCAGGTGCTAAGAAAGGTCTGTCAGCCACTGTAGCATCTGCCTCATCTGGTGACTGCACCCCAACACACACATCAGAGGCAGTGGGCCAACAGTCCCTTGGAAGCGTCCAGTTGGAGTTGGGCAAAGCTTTTAGCATTGATGGCGCTTTCAGTCCGGAACAGCTGGGGACAGGGAGACTGGATTTTTCTCGGCCTTCCAGGAGAGTGAACTAACTACAGTTGAGGCTAGAGACAGGGAGGGTGCAGAAGGCTCAGGGCAGTGAGCCTGAAAGAGCCCTGGACTGGCAGTCGAGATTCCAGGATTCCTGGCCTGCTGTTACCATTGACTGGCCACCTTATGCAGCTTATCTGTCTTCTGTGGGCCTCAGTTTCCAAATTGACAGCTTTGTCTTGTCCAGTTTCTTGGATTTCAGACAGTGAGGTCAAATGGGGGACTAAGTGTGAACCTGCCCCGGCAGCTGTTCAGAGCATACTGGGGGAACTGCAGACACTTCCGGCTGTGCTTGCATACCCCTGGAGGTGGGGTGATCACCACTTTTGAAGGCGGCCTGTTCCATTGCTGGATAGTCGCACTTGCTGGAATGGTCGTTGTATTAAGTTCCTGGGGCCTGCTGTAACACATTGTTGCAAACTTGCTGCCTTAAAACAACAGGAATATACTCTCATGGTTCTGGAGGCTGAACATCTGAAATCAAGGTTTTGGCAGGGTCATGATCCCTCTGAAGGCTCTAGAAGATGAACCTTCTTGTTTCCAGCTTCTGATGGCTGCTGGCAATCTTTGGTGTTCCTTGGCTCATAAATGCATCATGCCAATCTCTGCCTTCACCTTCACGTGACATTCTTCTGTGTGTCGAAATTTACCTCTTTGTATAAAGACACCAGGTGTTGGATTAGAATCCACCCTAGTCCAGGGGCGCCTGGGTGGCTCAGTAAGTTAAGCGTCTGACGTCGGCTCAGATCATGATCTCACCGTTTGTGAGTTTGAGCCCTGCATGGGGCTCTGTTCAGACAGTTCGCAGCCTGGAGCCTGCTTCAGATTCTGTGTCTCCTTGTCTCTCTTCCCGTCCCCACCTCATGCTCTGTCTCTGTCTCTCTCTCTCTCTGAAAAATAAATAAACATTAAAAAAAAAAAAATCCACCCTAAACCAGTATGACCTCATTTTAACTAATCACCTCTGCAATAGTTACTAATTACCTGGTTTTAAACAAAGTCACATTCTGAAGTCCCAGGTGGACATGAATGTGGGGGGACATCGTTCAACCCAGTATGTTCATTTGCCTTCTCCTGAGCCCAGACTTCCATCCTGTGGCTTCCTACCCGCCCCCCCCCCCCAACGGGTTCTCCCCTGCCTCTGCCCAGCCCCAGCTCTTGTCAGCCTCCCATGCCCCAGCAGGGTTCCAGTCTTCCCCATGCCCTCATCTGCTCTCCAGGGCACACCAGCTTGCTTGTGTCGCAGATGCTTATCTGGCAGAGGGTCTGTCTTACCTCCCAGGGTTTGGAGTCTCTCCTGTTCGTCTCACCTTTTAGACGCAGAACTCCCACGGCGGCATTCCAGGACTCAGCCCCAGTCCCGCCAATTACCAGCTGCCTTGATGTGTAACACTATAAACCCCTTCACCTCATTATGGGAAATTTCTTTTGAATGGCCTTTAAAAACCATCTCATTACACAAGAAGAACTGTAATTACCTTGCTCAAGATGGAGGTTCTGGACGAGCTTGTGCCTGGTGCTGTGAAAACTGCAGGACAGGGTTCGTTACTGGCTGCTTTGGCCACTAGACTGATCTCCTCCTCTCCCCCATTTAATCCTCTCTGGCCCCTTTTCTCCCGGGATCCAGGCACTCTCATCTCTGTTGGTGGCCCCAGGAAGTCAGAGCCTCCCACAGAGAGAGCAGAGCTGCAGAGGGCCCCGGGCTGGGGGTGGCAGTCTTGGATTGGTGCTCGTGTTGTGATGGTCAGAGCCTCCCCTGCTATTGTTAGGGACTGTCCAGCCTCTTCCCAAGCCCACTCTCCTGGAGCCTGGTGGAGCTTGCCTGGTGGTCCCAGAAATCTGCAGCTGGGTGAGACCCCACAGGTCAATAGGTCCAGCCCCTGCCCTCAGCCACTTGCCCAGTCCTCCTCCCCAGTGGCGCCCTGAGAAGGGACCCCAGCCCATCTTCCTGGGATCATCTTCCCGGAATCAAGGTTTCTGTCCAACCTGTTCCGGGGATTTCCTTTGGTTCTGGCTAAAACTCCTGCTGCCCCGTTGCTGACCTCATTTTAGGCCCCTCTCTTCCTGACTGTGTGACTTTGGGCAAGTCCCGTGATGTTTCTGAGCTTGTTTCACAATGATCAGGATTGTTTCTGCTTCAAGGGTCGTGGTGAATTTGGGCTGTGGCCGTGAGTGTGGAATGCCTGGTGTTGGGCACATAGTGTGAAGTGAATCCATGCTGCTTTCCTTTCCCCAGGAGAGGCTCAGAATGGCTCAGTGGCCCTCAGGGGCCCTGGGTAGGTGTGGCTCTCTTTGCCTGTACCCCGCCCCCCTCCCCTGCCTAGGGTGTTATGCGCGTGTGTTTTGGGGGATGACTACAAGGATGGTTGCTCCCCTTTTTCTTGATCCCCATCCCAGCTGTGCCCAGGCCAGAGCTGTGGGTACAGCCGGGGCCACCTCTCAAGCCTCACCCTCCCCTGAGGTTGCCAGCACGTATCAGGGGAGCTGTTGAGGGAGAAGGGAGGGCCTCAGGTTGCCCGTCACTCGAGACACCCTCCTATGGGGCTTTTTTGCTGTCCTGACCTTTTCAGTTTTTGGCATTCTGATAGGCTGCCGGGACCACTTTGGTCCCCACTGACTAGTTAGGTGGGCCACGGCGAGGGGATGGCGGCATGTGGAAATGTCAGTGACGTCTGCGGAGCCTGGCAAAGTGGCTCCCTTGGGGTGGGGGTGGGGGGCTGCTGTGCACGTGACAGGACAGCTCTGGAGAGAGACCTAGTTCCCCATACCACAGGCCTGGTGGCCGGGAGTTGGGGGGAGGGGCTGTGTGAGAAGGCCCCTGGGAGGGATGACGGGGCACTTGGGGTTTAGTACTAGTCTGTCCCAGACCCTCCCTCTCACCGCACCCCTCCCCAGCTTCTGTCAGTGCACTGCATGTCAGTGTAGACACCTTCCTGGGGAGACATCTGTCTCCAGGATCCCTGCACCCCTTCCCAGTCTGGACTAGGTGCCCCTGCTTGTGCCTCCTCCGCCCTGGACTGCCACCAGAGTGTACATCCCCTCTCCTAGTCGCCATTCAGGAGCCTGGAGGCCCTGCGTGGGTGGGCTGGAAGGAGTTACATTTGTGTGGTCGTCTTTCCCAGTAGTTACTCAGGGGACCCTGCCAGGCTTATTCACTCTGGTGTCCCCAGTGCCCAAGTGGTGCCTGGTGCCTAGTGCCTGGTATAGATTGATTCAGTGATTGCATGATAGGAGGACTGGACCTCATGGATAAGTCTCCTTGGCCACACCAGTGAAGTCTAAGGGCAGGTCCCTGCCTTGCCTCTGAGACTGAGGCTCATCTGTGGGCAGAAGGTGTCCCCTCCCCCTCTCCCTGAAGTCTGTCCCTCAGGCCTGCCCAGGATGGAGCAGGAGGTGCTGGGCTCTCACAACACACACCTTTCGTGATTTGCTGTAGGTCCCGCTCTGCTCAGTCCCTGGCTGCACCATCTCCTGCAGGGAATCTGCATGGCATCCTGGCACAGCCACAGCCGTGGGCACCAGCCAAGGAGGTAAAGCCATGCCTATTTGATGTCTGTGCCTGCCAACATCCTCTTCTGGGACTCCAGATATGGCTTCTGGGACTGGCTGGGGAAACAGGGAGGGCAGACTCTCTGGTCTGCTCCTGAGTGATGAACCTCAGGGGGATTCCTGTTCATTGAGCACCTACTGTGTTCCAGGCACTGGGAGCAAGGTAGCCATGGCCCCGCTCTCACGAAGTTCACAGATTTTGTTGGGGTGGAGGTGGGGACAGATAATAAACAAATAAAAAAACCCAGATGTGTAGTTGCAAATTGTGACAAGTGGTGCAAGGGAATGATAGAGAATGCAGAGGTGGGGTGGCCTGCTGAAACAGCGCACTCTAGGAGGGCTTCTCAGGGGCAGTGTCTCATCCCATAATCAGACGGATGAGGAGGAGGAAGTGGTGTGCAAGGAGGGGGGAAGAGCACTCAACACCTGCAGGAACCTTGGTGTGTTGGAGAGCTGGAAGAAAATTCATGCAGTGGGAGGAAAAGAGCCAGAGGACGTGGTAGCAGGGCAGGTGGCAGGGCTGGGTCAGGCACAATCTGTGGACTGTGGTTAGGAGGGTGGGTGCATTTTGTTCTAAGAGGAGCTTGATGGAGGGTTTTAAGCAGGGAAGGGACCTCGTCTGGTTGAGGGCTCAGTGATACTGGGCTGCCATGTGGGGAACAGAGTGGAGAGGCACAGGACAAAGGGTGTATCCAGAGGGTGGGGATGGGGCTGCAGAGAGAAGGTTGGGTTGGAGGGAGGGAGTTGGGAAGGAGTCCCATGGGGTCCCAGGTTTCTGGTGTGCACAGCTGGGCCAATGGTGGAGACATTTATGGAGATAGGAACGCTGGTGGCAGGGGGGATGTGAAGAGGGATGAGGTGTTTGTGGGGTATCCTGGGGGAGATGACAAGGATGTCAGGAGCTTCGTGGTGACAACCAGATGACTGACATACTCTTATCACCATTTTACGGATGATGGCTCTGAAGCTCAGAAAGGCCACACAGCTGGTGTTGCTGAGCCAGGATATGAACCCAGAGCCATCACCTTTCGAGGTGACACCCATCCTTGTCTAGCCTTATGTTTGAGATGAGCAGTGGTTTAGCCAGAAGGATGAGTTGTGAGTGTTGGGATTTCAGCAGTGGGTGAAATCTCCAGTGTTGCCACCTTGGTCTTCACCCAGGGCCATATCTGGGTTCAGTTTCAGGCTCTCCCTCTAGTGTCACACTATGGTGCCCTTGGTCAGGAGGCCTCAGCTGCCCCGCAGAGGGTGGGGGCAGCTCAGCTCTGTGGCCCCATTATGCCAGGGAGGATCCAGAAAAGTCTTTCAGTTGTTCAGCCTGAGAAGAGGTCTAAAATTAGCCCTGAGATGGGACAGAGGATCCCAGGACAGGATGGCTCCCTGGGGCTCTACCCTCCCACTCCCTTCCTGGACGTGGGAGGGGGCTTAGGGATTGTCAGACCCTCATCTGCTGGGCCCCCCTCACCCACTGGCTGGGTGGGGCGGTCAGAGGGCTAGGCAGAAAAAACATTGGACCAGGATGAGAGTCCTGGGGCTGCCATTCACCCCCAGTGACCTCAGTTTCCCCACCCAACGGTGAGCCCAGTGAATGAGTTGAGGCCTAAGGCTTTTTCCCCCAGGCGTTCCAGGATCTCCACCTTCTGAGGTCAGAGAGGAAAAACACATCAAAGGCTTGGACTTTGGAGTTGTGGTCAGGGGACCGAACTGGTCAGGGGACTTAGAAAACATGGCCAGGGTGATGGAAGTGGAGTGGGGTGGAGGTGGGGCACCTTCAAGGCAGAAGCCACTGGTGTGGGGAAGGAATGGAGAGGGTGTGGACGGGAGGGACAAGGGACTGGGGGCACACGGGAATGAACCAGTTCATGTGATGGCAGATTAACACAGCAGGTTTTCTACAAGAAGATGGGAGCCCAGCCGCCCTCCTTAGGGCCAACTATGACATTGACCTCTGGTATGGACTGGCCATAGTAGCTGGTGCCTGGGTCAGGGCTCAGTGTGTGACCAGGGTCAGGGCTCATGTGAGAGCAGGATCAGGAGTCAGTATGTGTGTGTAGAGTCAGGGCTCAGCCTGGCTCTCTACGTGCAGTCCCACTGGGGCAGGTCCAGTGCCCTCCTCATCCACACTCCTGAATTCTCAGCGCTCATCCCCCCCCCCCCCCCATGGGGCTTATTGTTTAAGTGCCCAAGGCCAACATCACTTACTCTGGGCCTTGATGTGAAAAACCCATCAGCTATTTCCTGGCCAAGAATCTGGTCACAATGTCTGTAGCTCTTCCAGAACTTGCCATGTACCAGACACTATGTGTGTGTGTTTTATTCTCCCCATTGTATAGATTAGGAAACTGGAACTCAAAGAGGTGAAGTGACTTTCTGAGGTCAGCCAGCTAGTTATGTGCTGGAGCTGGGATAAAGCTTTCTGTCCCTTTCCCCCTTTGCAGGCTCCCTTAGCATCCCTCCCTAGGGCAGAGAGGGGCTCTCAGCAGAGCTCCTCCTGCCCAGGCCCCCCTCCCCTATGGAATCGTACTCCTTTTTCTGTGTATGCTAGGGGCTGTCAGTTCAGCCTTCCTCAGGCTGAGGCTCACGGGGTAGACCAGCTGGGCCTAAGGATGGACTAGGAGACCCTCCTCCAAGGTCCAAGGCATGCCGGCAGGTTCTGTCCTCACAGGAGCTGGGAATGGGTGGGGCTTGTCCGTAGGCCCATAAATCCTAGGAGTTTGGCTTTGCCCTTAGAGGGTAAGGGAAGGTGGCAGTGGAGGCATTTGTCTATCACGGTCCTGGATTTGAGAGCTTTGGAGGCCCTTGCCAGCACCCCTGACATCACCCCCTACAGGCATTTCCCTCTTTTGCCTCCAGGAAGTAGTGTGAAGAGGGCCACCTTGCCTCCTGTAGGTCTGGACACCTCTTACTACAGAGGGGGTGACTGAGGGCCAGAGAGAAGATACTTGTGCCAAGGCACACAGTATGTTAGTAGAGAAGAGGGACCAGAACCCCAGGGCCCTCTCCTTCACTGCCAGTATTCTTAGATATTCCCTTTCTCAGGCCCAAAACCATTGTGGAGGGGCGCCTGGGTGGTTCAGTTGGTTAAGCGTCCAACTTCAGCTCAGGTCATGATCTTACAGTGCATGGGTTTGAGCCCTGCATCGGGCTCTGTGCTGACAGCTTAGAGCCTGCAGCCTGCTTGGATTCTGTCTCCCTCTCTCTCTGCCCCTTCCCCCACTCACGCTCTGTCTCTGTCTCTCTCTCTCTCAAAAATAAACAAACATTAAAAAAAGACCATTGTGGAAACTGAACACTCATGAGCACACAAAGGAACCATATTCTAATAGTGGGATTCTGAGCACTGTACCTGCTGTTCTCTTGGGGCTTCGTGACCCTTCTGTTAGCCTCAGACGTTTCTCAGTGATAAGAGTCTGCCCATTTGTAAGTCATTTGGAAAATTTCATGGGGGGAAGTGGTCCAGAATTTGAGTGAAGTACCAGGAGGGACGGGGGTACAGTGAGGGTCCACAGCAGCCCCTTGTATGGCTTATCTGCACTCTGTCCTATAAACCCAAGCAGGTCTGTGAGATGGACAGGACTATCTTGTTTCCCAGCTGGGGAATCTGAAGCTCAGTAAGGTAGTGATGGGCCTAGAGTTTTCCAGCCCAGTTCTTACCCACATCTGCAGGATCCAAAGCCAGTGGGTTTGCACCAGTGCCCTCTGTGTACCCAGACGGTGGCATAGAAAGGAGAGAGGGAGACAGTTTCCTGCCCTCAAGAAGCTGCAGAGAGAGGAGCAAGAGCTACATTAGTGGTGTGTGCCCAGATCACAGCCTGTGCAGGAGCGCAGGAGAGATCAGTGTAGCTGGAGCAGTAGGAAAGGCTGGGTGAACTTTAGAAGGAAGAGGGATCCAGAAAGCAGAATCCCTAAGGCTGTGGGGGGGGGGGGGCGAGGGGGGGGTCCTGTCAGGAAGGCAGCACCCAGGAGCTATCTGTGGTGCTGAACAAAACAGTCCATAGGGCTTGTCTGCTGTTCTTGCTGGTCGCTTTGGAGTGTCCCTTCTCGTGCCTGAGCCTCAGTTTGCTCTCCCAGCCAATTGGGTGCTGATATCTGCATCCTAGCCTTGTTGAGAGGATAAGGAAAGATCACGGAGCATCATGCCGAGCTCGCAGCCTGTTGTCGACACAGGCATAGGGAAGGGTGGCTTGTTTGGGGGCCTTGCCACACCCCTTAGGTGTCCATCAGCCTTTAGGCCTAAACACCTCATGTTGCAGATGGGGTAGCTGGGGACCAGAGAGAGGAAGACACTTGTGCCAGGAAACAGTGTGTTAGTAGAGGAAGGGGCCGTACTCAGGGTCCTATCTCTTAACGCCATTGTTCCTAGATGGCGCCTCTCCCAGGCTTAGAAGCCTTGTGGAAACTGAACACCTTTGAGAACTCACAGGAATAATGCTCTAACAGTGGGAGTCCAGGCACTGTGACATCTGTTCTCTTGGGCCTTCCTGATCCCCTCCCTTCAAGTAGCCTCAGCCCACAGGTGACCATGTCATAGCTCTGGGTTGAGCTTTCATCTCCCTTTAACCACATCCTTACCCACCCCCTTGCCCAGGGCCAAGCAAAGGTTCTTCCCAAGCCCTGTTGGCAGCATAAGGCCTCCTGCCTGGCCCATCTCACCAGGGAGATGGGATGCTTTCGGGCAGAGGTGAGTGGGGCAGAGAGCCACTGAAAGTGAAAGGAGAGACCTCTCTCACCCCTCCTGCCTCATCTTCTCAAACTGCCCCACCAGCCCTGGGTGTGGGACACCTTGCTGTCACCAGGAGGGGTTTCAGGACGAGTTCGCCCCTGAAGACCCCTCCTGCGCCTACTGATTATGCTTGACATGTCCTCCACCTTCAGCCCCATGAGCCCTTTGGGCCTTTGGTGTCTCCTGGTCCATTAGAAACATACAGTCCTAGGTGTGAGTACCAGCTCAGCCATTCCCATCTGTGACCTTAGGCAAGGGTCATTACCCCCCGGAGCCTGTTTCCTCATTCGTTGGGAACAATATACCTACCGCCCAGTGTTGTTGTGCGCTTCCAGCACGGACACACAGCGACCACCACTGCTGCTGTCCTCCTTCTCTTCCCTCTTCCTCCACCCCTGCCTGCTTAAAGCCTGAGAACTTCTGGAACCTGGTATGTGGGTGAGGTTGGTCCTGGGAAGATAGGAAGGGGGAAGCTGCAGGTATAGACTACACTCAGCACCAACATTTTAAACGCTGTGAGGGCCAAACTGAGCTGCCACCACAGACACTAGTTAGTCTCTGACCTTGCTGCCTCTGACCTGGCTCTGGAAGTTTCCCTCCTGCGGCCCCCACCCCCATTTCATTTGCCCAGGCTCAGGAGGGCCACATAGAGTGATGCTGAAAACACTAGGCAACTCGCAGACCTCGGCCACCAGCGACACCCACCTTGTCTGCCACCCAATTCCAAGACCACAGTCAATCCTCCACAAACCAGTCCAGCCAAAGGGAGTCGGGGGTGGGGGGTGGGGCAGGGAGGCTCAGCCTCATCTCTACCTCAATCTCTCTGGGAACCAAGTGCTCACACAGAGCCCAGCACAGAATTAGTGCCCCAAATGCTTTACCTATTATTATTGTTAGTAGTAAGAGGAGGAGGAGGATAGCAGTTCCATTTCACAGAAGAGCAAGGTGAGGCCCAGAACAGTTGAAAAGCCACCACCTCTGTGAAGCCTTCCAGGCTCTGCCCCTTCTCCCAGAAGTGGCTCCTCCTTCTTTTTGACTTATTTCAGTTGCTTTCCACTGCTCTAGCGTGGGCAGGGCCAGGCACACAGTGGGTGGATTCTGAAGTGGGGAAGGGGTAGGTTGGAGGAGCAGCTCACAAGGCTGTGGGTGCTGTCAGGGGGCCTGCAGCCAGGAGGCCCATCTGCCCAGGGACGTGCACCCCACCCCCAGCTCTAATTCCCCTCCGCTGGCTTCCCTGCCCGCTTGCCTAATTGTTGAGGAGTCCTACTGTGTGTGGTGAAACCAGGGCCTCTGCTGCATCTGCATGCTGGCTCCCTAGGGCATCTGCCGGGTCCTCCTACAATGTCTGTCTTCCTCTCAGCCCCTTCCCCTGTGGGCAGAATTCTGATCACCTCACATCGCTACCAGCTGGTTAGCGGTTAAACTCAGTAAAAGTTAATTGAGCAAAAGTATGTGGAAGGCACTGGGGATGCTGTGAGGACTGGACTCCAAGGGGCCCCGCCACCAGGGAGGGGTGGGGGACAATCGTCTGTGTGCACCTAGTGGGCACTGGGCAGTGCTTTCCCTACCTGACCACCTGAGAGGTGGGGGCTGCCCGGGCTCACTGATGAGGAGAGTAGGGCCCCGGGGAAGTGAGGAACCTACTGGCAAATGCTTGGCTTTGAGGCCTGCAGTAGGACGGGGAACCAGGGGGAAGGAGCCACTCCTATGCTGACCCAGGTGGCTCCCAGGCAGTTAGGTTGCTTCTGGCTTTTACAGACACATGGCTGGGCCCTTGGGAGCCCACACTCTGAGGAGATCTCAGGGCAGCCTGAGGCCACTGCATGGGGCACCTGCTAGGGCAGTCATGGGGCCTGCTCTTCCCTGCTGGGGCTCCCTGCCCTCTTGAAGCTCAATCCTGCCCCTCCCCTCTCCTTGAGGCCACCTCAGAGGGCCCAACCTAGCTCTTGGTCCTCCTGATGTGCCCACCCTGACCCTTCTTACCCTCTGGCCCTGCCTGTGTGCCCCTTCCTCCTTCAGGTGGGCCTGAGGGCCCTGCCATTCCCTATTTGTGCCCCTCCTGCCCTTTCTAGCCTCCTGCCCGCAGAGAAGATCAGTCCCCTCCACCATAAACTTGCCTCTCTTAGACTTAATACTTTCTCTGGCTTCCCACCACGTCTTGGAAGAGATGCTTCCATTCCAGACCAAGGCTCATTCCTGCCCCAGCCTGCAACCAGCCTTTCCTCTCCATAGCTCCTATCTGGCTTTGCCCCCGTGTATTCCCCAATTCTGGTGGATATCTGGGTTCCCCAAGCCAGTGGCCATTCCCAGTTGGCCCCGCCGTCTCTTGGGCTGTAGCAGAAGCCCTACACCACCTCTCACTTCTGGAGACTGGCAGCAGCCCTGGACTTGCACCCGCCCCATGTGGCCGTGGAACTTCCTGGGCAGCACTAGTGGGTCTCAGGTTCCCATTCTCTTGAGTAGGTCAGAGCAATGCCTGGAACATAGTGGGCGCTGAACAATTCTTGTTGAATTAGTGAACTAAGTAACTAATCCCTGGCTCATCCGACTCACCTGAATGTTGTGTGATCAGAGCAACTACCGGATTTAAAAGGGCTTTGCAAAGTTTGACAGTGTTGTTTGGGCATGAGCATCCGTCATGCTCTGTGGGGTATTGCTGCTGTCTTACCAGTGGTATAACCACTGCCTTCACTCTGCAGATTCGGCCTCCCTAATACCTCTTGCATCCTCCCCCTCCTCTCCATTCCTTTGCCTGCCTCAGGACCCACCTTCTCTCCCTTGGTCACTGTCTCAGTTCTAACTTTTCACTGCTTCCTCTCTTCCCCGGTGTAATCCATCCTCTACCCAGGTGGAAGCTGGAGTGATGTTTCTGAAGCACAAATTGGGCCCTGTCACTCCCCATGTAAGACCCTTCAAGCTGCCCACGACTCTTGGGATAAGAGCTAAACCCCTGTGTCGTGCATACAAAACCCTCCCCGGGGGAGAGGAGCTGTCTCCCTCTCCACTCATCATTCATGCCCCTGGCCATTGGCACAGGCTGCTCCTCTGCCTGCAAGACCCTTCCCCACTGCTTCCAAACCCAGTTCCTTTTCCCTCAAGGCCCTTCTCAAAGACCCTTCCCCTGGAAGCCTTCCTTCCTTGAACCCCAGCTCTGGATTGGAGGCTCCCCTAGCCTGTTCCCCCAGCAACTCGGGCTCTTAGTCTCACACAGTCCCTGAGTCACTGTCTCTTATCTCCCTGTGGGCTCCCTCTACCCACTTGTCCCATTAGACTGTGAGCTCCCTGATACAGGATGTTGAGAATTTTTGTACTTGAGTTCACAGAAAGTATTAGCATTTGCTGAATGAATGAATCAATGAATCAATCAGTGAATCAATCAGTCAATGAATAAGTTGCTCCCCCCCTTGCTGTGGAGACTCTCGGCTGGACCTTTGCGTCTGCGGTGGGAAGTGGGCAGTACAGCAGCCTCTACCTGCCCTAAGGGTGGCCTTCCTTTCTGACGTCTCACTGGGCTGTAGTCTCTTGTCCTGGAATCGTCCTCAGGATGGCCTTCCTGGCCCAGCCATGTGCCTCGCAACAGCAGTAGCTATATCTGCAGTGGTGGGGGGGGGGGGTCTTTAACTGTCCCAGGAGTTTACTATAGACTGATTGGCATTGGGATCCTGAGGAGCTAGGGTCTGCAAGATCTCCCCACCTGGCTCTCAGCCCTATTCCCTGGTCCCCACCCAGCTAGAGCAGTTTGACCCTTGTCTCCCCTCCCTGCCCCTCCCCCGTCAGCCCTGCCCCTCTTGACCCCGAAGACTCTTCCTGGCCTGAGCCTCCAGCACGTGAGCACTGTACGGGGAACCCAGCACTGAATCCTACTTCTGTGCTGCTCTGAGCTGGTCCCAGCCCTGACAGTCCCGCAGATGGTCTGGCCACCACTTTGCTCTCACAGACTCATGTCCTGGGATTTCTGGTTTGCTGGCTTGGCTTCCCTGGTGCTGACTGCCTTCCCATGAGTGTCACCTTGCTATGGATCCAGCCCTGGCTGCCCAGACTGCAAATTGAGCCAGAGTTCTAGGTGCCCTGTCCTAGAAGGGGACTTGGGGAAGATGGGAAGGAGGAAATGTTGTCCTGTTTGGAGGGAACCTCTAAGACTGCTGTGTGCATGTGAATGCAACCACCAGAAACTGGGAGGGCCCAGAAGGTGGGTTTCTGGCTCTAGGAGATACTCGTGAGTGGGGTTCCTGGAGGGAGTGTTTCCTGGAGGAGGTGCTGGTGCCCAGTGGGGGCCAGTGAGGATGTGGAGGAGGTGACTTGGAGGGGGAGGTCCTCACCAGTGGGTAGAACAGCGTGAGTGAAATTGTCCTGGGTGCCTACTCTGCTGGGCTCTGTGCCAGCTTTGTACCCTGCCCTGTACAGCCTTCGGGTGGCTATTATTAGCTCCATCTACAAGATGGGGAAATAGAAGTTCAAAGAGGCTCAGGGACTCCCCCAGGGTGACCTGCTGTCACCAAGGCATTGTCAGGCCTCTACCCCAGGTCTGGCATCTTTTCAGGCTCCTAAGTGGAGGGAGTGAGGGAGAGTCTGAGGAAGAGGGGGAGGGAGGCTGGCGCCCGCCAGAAGCGTCAAACAGCTGCTGACTGTGACTTTCCGGGGAGGGGGTGTGGATGGGGGGTGGCTTTCTGAGTTGGTCCTATTCCTCCCTCCCTCCCCCTCCCGTGGGAGAACCCTCACGATGAGAGAGGTTCCCGCCGCGCCCCCTCCCTGGAGAGGCCGGCAGTTTGCCTTTTCAGAGGATAATTCCCCATTATACAGAGATATTTAGCCTAATAGAAGCCGACAGATCATTCAGGGCAGTAATGTACTCCGGCTTCAAGCGTTTAGTTTCCTCGGCCTGAACTCTCAGATTAAAGGCTCCTTGCTCGTGCCCGCCCCACAACGATGCCTGTGACCTTGACTGCAGTGATGGGGTAGGTTTCTCCCTCCCTCTTTCCCTCCTCCTTCTTTGCTGGCTTCCTCCTCCCTCCCTCTCTCTCTCTTTCTTGGGGAAAAAAAAAGGTATTTTCCTTCTTAAATATTCAGTCGAGAGGCTGTTGCTTAAACCCTGCATGCTCTGGGGACAGGCAGATTGTGCTTGACTGCCAGCGGGGCACGGGAACACCTGGCTGGCCCAGAACACTCGCTCAGCCACATGGGGCCAGCGGGTGTGCTGAGCCTGGTGGGCAGTCTGGATGCCGGACCCTGTGGCTGGGCGTGGGCCCATGGAAGCCGGGCAGATGGTCTTCCCCCGGCTACGACTTCTCCCCTTCCCCCTCTGCCCACCCCCTGCCCTTGTCCCGGGGCTGGCTCCCAGGGGCCTGGCCCAGTACCCTCAGTGAATGGGAGACTCCTAGGGCAGGAGGTTTCATCTGATCCTCGGGCCTGGACATCCGGGGAAGGATCTAGGGAACACTAGTGGCTGGATTTGAGGGGCAGATGGCAGCAGAAGTGGCGCCTGACAGCCGTTCATTGATCAAGAGGGTGGCTTCCGGAGCTGTCTCGTTCTGGCCCCCGCAGGATCCACTTGTCAATTCATCCATCCAGGCTGCCCTCTGTCTTTCCTTTGTCTTACCTTCTCACCCCTCTCTCTGCTGCCCCTGCCCCCCTGTCATCTGCTCACCAGGCTGCCTTTTTGAGCTGCCTTGTGCTTCTGTACAGGCAGCAGGGGGCATGTGAAAGCACCAGGTATCTGGATTCAAGCTGGTCCCGGGTTCAAACCCGGACTCCAGGACTTACGAGCTGTTTCTGTTCTATTTAATATTTTGAATTTGGACAAGTTCCTTAATCTCTCTGAAGCTTCATTCTCTCACCTGTAAAGTAGGAGCATCCTGAGGGCTCAGGGCGTGATGTGGCGAGGAGTGGCACTAGGTCTGGCAGCCCTCCCGGGCCCCTCCCCCAGATGCTGCGGCCTCTCCTACCCAGATGCCCTCTGTCCCTCTCTCTGTCCCTCTCGGCTAGAAAAAGGGAAGGTGGTCAGGAGGGGTGTCTGGCAAGGCGGGCTCTGGTTCTCCCACTCACAAGCTGCCTGTGTAAGTATGAAGGGAAGAATGAGGCCGAGTTGGAGGGGGACCTTTCCTGAGTTCATTTTCTGGGCAAAGCCTAGTGTATGGGCACAGGTCTGATTTGAAGGAATCAACTTAAGGGGCTGTGGCTGGACTGCCAGGGGAAGACAGGGGAGGATGTAGGAGCAGGGGCCTGTGTAGCCTGGGAGGAGAAGCCATCTGGGCTGGGACTCCCCTCCCAGGTTGCCCAGGGATGGGCAGAAAGAACCTGTAGCCATCAGGGATGAGGAGTGTTGGCAGCTGGATGAAACCCCAGGTGGAGGAGAAATTTCTGCACTTTCTGGAGCAGGGGCGGTGGGATGACCACTGGGGGTGAAGGAGGGGAAGTCCCTCTTAGGTGTTTGACCACAGAGGGAATCTGGGGCTGATGTGCTATGGGAACTTGGGCTGGTCCCGTTTCTTCTCTGGGCCTCAGTTTCCTCCTCCTATAAATGAGGTTGATCATCCTGTCCTGTGTGCCTCATGGGATGGGCAGAAGATCCAGTTAGAGAATATATGGGCATGTTCAGTGATCTATAATGTAGTACTAATGATAACTATCATTCTGGTCATTACCTTGCTTTCTTTCCACTCTGTGTGACACCCACTTTGATCCACACAATCTAGCCCCGATTCATATGCTGATAGAATTAAACATGGCTGAAAGCAACCTCTCCATTTAGTGCGAAATCTCCACCCAACATACATGGTCCCCAGACCTCCACTTGCATGCCCCCAGGGACAGGGAGCTCACTGCTCCTCATGATGGGCAAAAGACCGTCTCCCTAGAATCTTTTTTTCACTGGGCTCAGTTCTGCTCTCTGGGCACATAAATGCTAAGTGTCTTTGTCAGAGACTTAGAGTCCTGACCAGGCCCTTGAGGCTTCCCCAGGGAACCTGGGTTCCAGGCCCACCTCTTCCTGTCAAGGCCCCAGTGAACAGATTTCACATTATCAAAGACCTTCTATATGGGTACATAGATGCCTGGGCATGGCGTTCTGGAAGTAACTGCACTGTGCACTGTCTCCAGAGCTGAAACAATGGGCTCGCCCAGCCTCTATGTCTCCTGGCCACCAGGCTCCATGGAGTCCACGACTAGAGTCCTTGGCCACTCTCTATAGTAGTGGTTCTTGGAGCTCCTCACAGAGTTTACCCCAGGTTCTGGTAACTCTCTCTTATATACTGTTGTCTATTCCTGGGGCACATGGAAGGCTTTGAATAAGAGACCCTGCCTCCCTAATTGACCCCTCTTAGGCTGGACCTACCTTCAAGGCTCCATTCTAGTCTCTGCCAGAAAAGTTGTTCCAGGCAGGGCCAAGGACCAGCCCTGCTAGTGCCAGTGAGAAGCCTCCCCAGGAGCCAGTGTGACCTACTTTCCCACACTCCTGGATGTGGTTATTTAGCTAACCACTGAGTGACCCAGCCCATGGCTTTCTGCCTCCTCTGCAAGGATGTCATGAGGGCCTTGCTCATGGCTGGCTGGAATGCATTTCATCCTTTCAAACAGCTAAGAGAGGACATGCAGTTATCCCGCGAGATTCTGTGGATAACTGAAGTCAAACTTGCCATTGTCTTTCCTGTGTTCTGTGTAGCACTTCTAGAATTTCTATTAGAATGGATGTGAAGCCTACTGGTCTGAGCCCAAATTGGCTCTTTTAGCCACCCCCTCTTTTTTTTAATTTTTTTAAGTTTATGTATTTTGAGAGAGAGGGAGAGAGGAGAGAGAGAGAGAGAGAGAGGCAGAGAGAGGGAGAGACAAAATCTGAAACAGGCTCTGTGTTGTCAGCGCAGAGCCCGACATGGGGCTCGAACTCACAAACTGTGAGATCATGACCTGAGCCGAGATCAAGAGTTGGATGCTTAACCGACTGAGCCACCCAGGTGCCCCCAGCCCCCCTTTTAAAACAAAAGGGGAAGGATGCTAATATTTATAAATGCCAGTTCTTGACACATATCATTTCACTGACTCTTCATCACAGCCTTGTGTGGGAGGATTGTGGTTGCCTCTCGGAAGAGGAGGGAGCTGAGCCTTGGGAAGAGGCAGAACTTACTCAGGGTCCTGCAGCTAGCAAGAGGCAGAGCTAGGGCTCCAAAGCCTGATTTTCCCCAGCCTCTGTGCTCACAGGCCCAGCCAGCTGAGGGTCTGCTCTGGGCCAGCCACCCGCCTCTCTTGTCCTGCCCGAACCTGTCTTCTTTCTTGGACAGTCTTGTCAGCCTGGGGGTGGGACCCAATCTCTGCTCCTCCCACAGACCACACACAGGACCAGGGAACAGAGCAGGGGCTCTGGCAGAAAGATGCAGAAAGATGTGAGGCTCAGTATGGGCGGGGGGGAGGGCAGTTTTCATGGCCCTTGCTCATCTGCTGTGTCAGTTTCTAATGGTTTAAGTTTTACTGGGGGGGTGGTTGTAAAAGCAGGACGTGTGTGTGGTAGAAGATAGGAGTCATCCTTGATTCCTTTCCTTGCCCACTCCCTCACATCCAGCCATCTGTGGAGGGGCTCTGCTACAGCACGCACTCCGAATCTGTTGAGTCCGCCCTCAGCTGGCCCAGGCGCCACGTGACCGGCAGCGGTGACAGCCAGCCCACTGGGTCCTTGCTCTCCTGCCCGCGCCTTTAAACCCAGTCTCCACTCAGCAGCCCCAGGGAACTTTTCACAATGAAGGAAAAGTCGCAGCCTTTTCATCACACTGGAGGGGAAGCTGAAAGCCCTTACCTCCGTCCCGAGGGCCCAGCCTCCCTCTGCTTCATTCCTCACAGTTGCCCACACTCTGCCCACCTCATGCCAGGCCCCTGGCCTGCCTGCCGCTCCTCAGAAACACCGGGCTCCTGCCCACCTCTGCTCCCTTCCTCCTCCTGTCCAAGGAGAGACGGATTTCTTATCCTGTAGGATATGAATATATGAATTCAGGTCTGACGTCTGCACAAAGACCTTCCCCCGACCCACCAGCTGGAGTAACCCCTAGTCCCACCCCAGGACCTCTCTCGCACTACTTGGTTTGATGATCTTATTTGGACTTGTTGCTCTTTGCAATGAACTTGCTCATTTATTTGCTTATCATCTGTACCCCCATCCCCTTGCGAGTATCAAACTTGTCTGTTTTGTACCCCCACTCAATCCTCAGGACCAGCACCCACCCCCCCCCTCCTGTCCTGCCTATTGTACACCTAGAATATAGTAAATGCTCAGTAAGTATTTGGAGAAAAAAATGAAAAATAACAGAAACATGGCAAGGAGAAATAGATTACACAACTGTGGATATAGGAGCAGTTAATAATGTCATGTGTGTGTGTGTGAGTGTGTGAGTGAGTGAGTGTGTGTGTGTGTGTGTGTGTGTGTGTGTGTGTGGCTTGGACTCATCTGCTCTTTTTTTTTTTTTAATTTTTTTTTCAACGTTTTTTTATTTTTGGGACAGAGAGAGACAGAGCATGAACGGGGGAGGGGCAGAGAGAGAGGGAAACACAGAATCGGAAACAGGCTCCAGGCTCCGAGCCATCAGCCCAGAGCCCGACGTGGGGCTCGAACTCACGGACCGCGAGATCGTGACCTGGCTGAAGTCGGACGCTTAACCGACTGCGCCACCCAGGCGCCCCAATCATCTGCTCTTTTAATGAGAGGGCTGGGCCTGAGCCTGAAGCACTACATACATGTGCACACTGGTCACACACACACACACGCATGTGCACACATATGTGTTTCCCTGTTGGGTAGCAGCATAATCTCTGGTGAGTTTTTTCACCTTTTAGGCCTCAGTTGCTCCACCTGTGGAATGGGGCTGCTGGGGCTGGAGGTGGAGGCCTGGATGCCATGGCCTCTGGATGTCAGTCCTTGCCTGTGGAGGGACACCATGGGCAGTGTGCCCGCTGGCCTGCCGGGCTGTACTGAGCAGGCTGGGAGGTGTTTAGATAAGTCCGCTTGTCACAGGGCTGCTTCCCGCTGACCTCTGAGGTGAGGATCTCGCCCAGGCAGGAGGGAGTGGGGGGGGGGGCGGCAGGAAGTGGGCACAGAGGCCAGAAGACGTGAGCTTTGCTGCTAGAAGGTGGATTGCGTTCACAGTTGAGGTCTCTTGGATGCACCAGTAGCTTGACCTTGATGTGTTTTCATTTTTGTGTGCGTGCTTGCGTTTTAAAAAATATTTCAATACATTAATTTTATTTCTTGAAACTTTTTCTTGCAATTGCCACAGAAAGAATTTTTATGAAATTTAAAAGGGAAAAAAACCACGCACACACCTGTATTTTCACCAACCCAGGACAACAACTGTCCCCTGCCTGCCTCCTTGCCCTTTTCCTGTGAAGACAATACTGGAAACTTGCAGAACGTGTTGGTGGGGGGGTAGAAGGGGCTCTTGACCTTAGACAAGTTACTTCATCTCTCTCTATAGGCCTTAGTTTCCTCATCCAAAAAAAGGTAATGCATCATAATTGTGCCCTCTTACAGTTCTTATGCAGATTACATGAGTCAACGTTTATAAAGCACTTAGAAAGGTGCCTGGCACTTAGTATGTGTTTGTTAAATAAAAGGAGTAAATAAATAGAAAGGAAGGGACACTCATAATGCTGCCATCATGGCACGAAGAGGCAGCTGTGGAAGTTTGTCCTTAGGGTCAGAAATCAAGAGCTCAAGCCCTGACTCTGCCCTTAGTCCCCCATGTAGCCAGGAGCACATATGGCTTCTTTAAGACTCAGCTCCTCCGTCTGTAAAATGGGTATGTAATCTGCACCCCATGATGCTGCTGCACAGGGTGAGGGGTAACGGATGCACATGGGCTCAGTGAGCACAGGGCCCCTGCACAGCACTGCAACCCAGTCCCCACCTTCATCCGTCTTCTCAGTTTTCTTGCTCAATATTGTTATAGCTCCGTGTTGCTACCAGCCTCCGTGTTTATCATTTTTAATGGCTGTGTGATATTCCATTGAGCAGAGGTGTCACAACGCACTCTGTCATCTCTATTGTGGGATGTTTAGGCAGCTTCCAGTATCTTGCTGCTATAAATAACCTTTCCGTGAACATCTCTGTGGCTGGAGCACTTCCCCTCTGATGGATGATTTCCCCAGGCAACTTCAGTGACATTCATTGAGGCTGCTTTATCGGGAGGACTGAGGGGCGGGCAGTGGGACTAGGAGCTGGGGGAACAAGGTTCTGGTTTTTCCTTTGTCTGTCTGCCACTCTCTCACACACTCTCTCTGTATGACCTTGAGCAAATCCCTTCCTTTCCCCGGACCTCAGTTTTCTTCAAGTGTTGTGGCCAGGGACTGAGAGAGGCTTGGCCCAGAGCCGTGCTGTCCCCTGTGGCAGCCACTAGCCATCTGTGGCTATTTTTATTTAAATATAAATTAATTAAGGGGCACCTGGGTGGCTCAGTCAGTTAGGCGTCCAGCTCTTGATTTTGGCTCAGGTCGTGATCTCACAGTTCATGAGTTCGGGCCCCACGACAGGCTCCATGCTGTCAGCACAGAGCCTGCTTGGAATTCTCTCTCTCTCCCTCTCCCTCTGTTCCTCCCTGGCTCGCGCGTGCTCGTGCTCTCTCCCCCTTTCTCTCTCTCTCTCAAAATAAATAAAAAATAAACTTTAAATAAATAAATAAATAAATAAATAAATAAATAAATATTAATTAAATAAACTTTAAAAACCAGTTTCTTAGTTAGCCACACTGTGCATGTTTCAGAACCCAGTTGTGGCTGCCGGTGGCTACCACATTGGGCAGCACAGGTGTAGAACATGCCCATCGTTGCGGAAAGCTCTGCAGGACTGTGCCAGTCATCATGCCTTCTTCTGGAACTAAGAAGAGGGCAAACAGCCCTTAGCTCAGAGGACTCATTAAGGACCTAACAAGACTTAGTGGCTTTCCACAGGCCAGGGCCTCTGGTAGTGTCCAGAGTCCGAAATATCCGTGTCCTGTGTCTTTCTCCAAGAGAGAAGCTGGGCGAGAATATGGGCCCAAGAGAGGTGGCCCCAGCAGGGGACAGTGCCCAAGGGAGGCCGGCATGAAGACAGAGTAGGTGGTCTCCTGATTTCTCAGCCGGGAGGGCAGCTGGAGGACAGGTGCCGCAGCTCTCTGTCCCTGCCTGAACACCCTTGGTTCCCTTGGGTTAAGCGCTGTCCTCTCTGGATTCTTTTAGAAGTCTGGCCTAGAGAGCAGAGATTGCTGCCTCACTCATCTTGCCCTGCGCTGGCTGCCTGGGGCCCTAAGCCCGGTGCTGGGCACTTGCTGGGAGAGGAGCTGTGAGAAGCGAGCCCACGGCACCAGGAAGAAGCTGCTTCCCTCCCCACCACCACTTGACATGCCCGCTCTGGCCACACCTGCCCCCTCCTCTCCCCTTCCACCTTCTTCTGCAGTTGCTTTTCTGCAGCCTGGAGGTAGCACGGGGGCGGGGGAGAGGTACCCAGGGCAGGGGAATAGAGGAAGTAAGCGGAGAGAAACTTGGCTGGCTTTGGTCTCGCCTTTGCCGAAGCGTGGCTGCCTTCTGCCCTGCCCCCGTGCCCAATGTTCCTCTGTCCCCCTATGAACCCTACTGCTCACTCTGGTTTCTCCTGTTTTCCAGGGATCCCATGGCCATGTCCTGGCTGCCTTGAGTCTGTGAGGCCACACAGCCTCCCACCTGCATCTCCAGGGCTCTGTCCCTGTCCAGCCCCTGGACCAGCTTCCGAGTCTACTCCTCACCCCAGCCCGGGGACGCCTCAAGCTTCAGGACTCAGTGGGGCACAGTAGCAGTCACGGTAGGCGGCGACCCCACTCTGCTCTCTCTTGGCTCCTGGGAATACTTAGCTGAGCCTTCTTGGTCTCTGGAATAGGAAGGAGACCTTTCTGAACACCATATCTGTCACCGTATCCCTTTGGTTGCACATCGCAAAAAAACTTATTTCAATAAGATACAAGTATCAGCTCATGTAACTGAAGTATCCAGAGGTAGATGGGGCTTCATCCAGCGGTTCAGTGTGGCCAGGACCTGTTTTCTGTCTGCATTTCTCTGCTCCCTCTTCCTTGGTGGTGGCTCCACCTCTATGAGCATTTCACATGACATGGTCACAGGATGTCTGCCAACGGTTTCTGGGGCAGTATGCTTCCAGGTTTAAATCTGGGGTCAGGGGTGGAGACAAAATCTGCTTTTTTGATAGAACAAATAAAAGCCCTGGGGTTGATCTCTTGGGCCCTAGTGCAGGATTTGGATCATCCTGACCCCTTTAGCTGGGTCCACAGGTCTTGGAAACTTAAAGGGACTGGGGGTCAGGGTCTGTCCTTTCCCAACCATGTGACCAGGAATGAGGACAGGGTGTTTCCCCAAAGGAAGCTTGGGGTCCTGCTGGTAGAAGGAGTTGCCCCCAACTGAGGGAGGCAAATAACAAACGATCGGTGGAGTCTCCCCAGCTTGGACAGCTTCAAGTCAGTCCCAGATAGATACAGATATGCTGTGGGGTCCTTGGGCAGATCCCTATGCCTCTCTGAGCCTCAGTTTCCTTATCTGACGATGAACCTCACCTAGCAGGGGTGCTATGAGAACTACCTGAAACGATGTGTGGGAAGCATTGGTGTCTATAGCAGGTGCTCAGTAAATCCTTTTCTGTGCCCCTTCCCTTTCTCTCCTGGGGAATTTGGAACATCCTGTTTCCTTCAAACTTGGAAGGAGCTGCATAGGAAGTATTGTCAGGATCCCTAGAAGCAAAGTCTGAGACAAGGATTTGTGAACATGAGGTTCACTGAGGGTGGGCTTTTGGGAAAAGGGAGGAAGAGAAGAAGTTGGGGCAGGTATGAGAGCCCCATGAGTGAGGTCGTGGCCTTGGGCTGGTCCAGGGGGCCCTGGTGTAGAGTTGACACCACAGAATTGTCCCCTAGACAAAGTGGCCAGGCTTTTGTACCCCTGTATCAATCAGTCACTGACTGTGGGCCATGCCTGCGGTGCCTGTGGGTGACCCCCATTTGCAGGGGGCAATTCTCTGGAGAAGGGGGTGCAGTGAGATGAGGAGGGGCTCTGGGAAGGCACCACTTAGTACAGGAAGGCAGGATCCGTGTCCCTGGCCTGGCCAGTCCTAGAGGAGCCCTGCTCTGCTGCCTCCTCTGGCTTTTGCTCCTCTGGCCCCAGACAGCAATGCCAGTCCCTTCCACTCGCCTTTCAAGAATCTTTTTCCACCCCAGGCCTCCGTGTCCTCCCTGTGCCCCCTGCCTCTTCCCTAATCATTCTTCTTTCCTCCCTTCAACTTTAGTCAGTCATGCAGTTCCCCCACCTACTATGCCCTTCCTTGCTCTCTACCCCATCCTCTTTTTCAGGCCTGTGTGGGTCCCTCCCTCTCTGCTCACTGCTCCAGCCAATGTTTATCTCCTTTAGTCCTTCCTCCAGCTGCACCCTTTTTACAGATGGAAAGGCCAAGGCCCAGTGTGTACTTCCTCACGAATACTTTGTGGGTTCCTACAGCAGTGCCAGAGTGTGTTGCTCTCTTTGCCTTGGCCACTAGGAAGCTCATAGCTGGTTTGTGGCCCATTCCTGAGAAGTGCTGAGGATGCTGGCATACATACAGTTGCTCAGTCGCCTTCCCTCTGACTTCTCTCTCATTTTCTCCCTTTTCTGATTTCTTATTTTTCAGCTTGTGCTTTCTCGGCAGCCTCAAACTCTTTTAGAAGGTGGTGGGGTATAAGAAACCAAGAGTGGCCTTGGTTAAAACATTCAGCCAAATACTAGGCTTTCCCCTTCCTAAGGGTAGCTGGGGTGGGAGAGTCTCCCCCAGGCCTAGGGCTGAGCCTGTCCCCAAGGAGACACCAAAGCCTGACCACGGTAGCCCCGGCATAGCACCCATCCTGCCCTCCGTGGGTCGGGAATGACATTGTTCTGCTTCCTACCCTTTTCCCTCCCCCCTTTTCGTCTTATCAGAAGCTAATGAAAGAGGCTGGGAAACCCAATCCTCTGGTAATTAAATTTACTTAACGGGTATTCAAGTGGAGTAATGAGAAGTTTAATGCAGTGATTAGATTTTTCTTTAATTAATTAAAATGAGAGCCATGTGTCTTGCCAGCAAACCAACTTGACCCTCTGCTTGAAGAGTAGCAGCCAGGGATGGTGGGGGGGCTTGGCTGCGTGGCTGGGGGCTGCAGGGTGGATGCAGGCCCCTGCCCCGGCACCATAGCTCCTGCAAGTGAGCCTCGCTCTGATGTCCACCCAGGGCCGTCTCTGACCCCGCTCCCATTTCTGAGCTCTACGAGTGCCAGGACCGGGTAGGCCCCGAGTCTCCCAGGGCCGAGGGATCCAACAGTCCCCACACTCAGGCAGCTGAAAGCGGACCCGGAATGGAGGTTTCAGAGGGGGGTCGGCAAGCGTGGCTTAAAGCAAAGAGCACAGAGGAGGGATTTGGGGCACTGCGACAGATGGAGGCATTTTGGGATCCCATTTCAATGCACGGGCCAGTGGGCACCTTCACCTGCGTGTTGTCAGACCTGGGTTTACCTCCGTTGGCTTTATCAGGGCTAATGGAGTGAGGGCAGTGGGGTGGATAATCGAGAAATCTGAGATAACCCACAAAACACTTCTCCTTGACTCGGGAATGCAGTGATGCCAGAAGGCTGACCATCCTTGCTGTGTTTCTGAGGGCCAGTTAGGAATGCAAGGAAGTACTCCCCCCACACCGGCCCCTGAGCTGCCTCTGCAGGGGTCAGGTGGTGGCTCGGGTAATGGGAATATGAGAATCCCGGCATAGCTGTCTGGAATGGAGCACAGAACGGTCCTCGCCAGGGTAGAGGGTGGGCATAATGAGGACTGAGAAGACAGGTTGCAGCTCCCCAGGGGCAGAATATGTTGTTTTCAAGCAGTGGGTAAGGCTAGGGGGAGTCCTGAGCCCTTCATGGTGGAGAGGCAGAGAACTTCCTTTATTGAGCCTTGACCCTACACCCACACTGAACCTTGATCCCGGGCAGACTGAACCTTGATCCCAGTCCTAGACTGAACCCTGATCCCAGCCCCACACTTAGCCCAGCATTGTCACGCATATGCCAGCTGAGTAACAGGTGCTGGGGTGGGAGGGGTGAGGGGCCCTATTTGTCCATCCTCACTGCCAGCTCTCCTGCCTGTGGGCAGGACTCCTGTGCCAGGCCCCTCACTAGTCCCTGGAATGGCCAAGATGAGTCAGACATGGTCCCTGCCCACAGGGCCGGTGGGGGAGGCGACAAGCAAACAGGCACTGAGTGATCAGAGCTGAGGTGGGGGAGGCCCAGAGGGCTGAGGGCCCAGGATCTGTACTAAGAGCTTCCTCTGAAGGCAGGTGGGAGGGGGAGGTGCTGGAGGCGGGCCAGTGGGGAGGCTGACACTGGTCTGCAAGAGGTGAAGAGGATGGTGCCAGTGGGGGGCGGCAGGGGTGCTAGGGTGAGCGATTCTCCCCCCCACCCACCCCCACCCCGTAAGAACTGGCTGTGACTCCTCCAGGCCATCCTCAGCTCTGGGGGAACCAAGGGACTCATGTGTGGGGAGGGTTGATGGGGTGCCCGGCACTGGGCTGATAACGTTACCTTACAAGGAAAGCATGTTTATCCATTGCATGAGGAGGAAACGAGGTGTGCAGGGACTGGCCTAATGCTACACGGCTGGCCGGGTGGGGCGGGTTCCCAGTGCTCGCCCGCCTGCGGGCCTGCACACTGCTGTTCTGTGGTCTGCAGGGGAATGAACTTACCCTGGGGGGGCAGGAGTCAGCTTCTGACTCCTCCACTCCCACCTGGGCGAATACAGCCCCAGCACTGGTGGGGGCCGGGGGTTCGGTGCTTGAGCCCGGGCCAGTCAGACTGGCCTGTGGGGCTTCCTGTTGTGGCTGGAGCAGGAGCAGGGAGTGAGGGAAGAGAGGAGGGTCCTGTCTGGGTAGGAGACTAGCCCCAGGAACGAGGGTCTTCTGCTTTCTTCACCCCCCCACTCCTCCCCTCTGCTAATCCCTCCCTCTAGATTCCTCTTCCGGCCCATTTCCCTTCTTCTTCTTTCCTTTCTGAAAAACCAGGCCTAGAGAAACCACCCAGCCAGCTGCCCACTGCTCCCATGTGGGGGAGGGACCTGCTCAAGACCGTGGGGCTCTGCCTCTCTTAGGTCTTTAAGGTAGAGTCTGAAATCACATTATCATGAACGTAAACACAAGGATTGCATTTGCATACTTCTCCTGGCCATGCGCAGACACCAGTTCATGCTGCACAGGTAGATGCACCCAGGAAGCCACCCCTCTGTCCCAGGCACCATGCTGCCCCAGACGTGTTCATCTCTCCTGCCTGGATTCTGGGTGCGGTAAATCACTGCCTCATTTAATTCTCTCAACAGCCTGGGAGGTTATTTATACAGGTGAGGGAACCAGGCAAGGTCAGGAACTAGGCCCCAGTCACACCACCAAGTGCAAAGGTGAAGCTTGCCTGACAAGCTCAGATCCTAGGCCAAGCCACCCCTCCAGATTACCCCCCCCTCGCCTCTGGGCAGTTCCCCCTCCCTCTTTCTCTCCCCAAACCTCCCCCCAAACCCCTCCGCATCCACTGCCACTTCGCTCCTTGCTGCATCCTCCAGCCAGATCCAAGGACTCTTTCCCAGGGCTCCCCACACGTTCCCACCTCCAGGCCCTTGTCCAAGCTGTTCCAGGCCCCTGAATTCCCCTCCCCAACTCCATCTGCTCCGGCCCCCTTCGTCTTACTAGGCTGGGCCCAAATGATGCCACTTCTTTCATGGAGACACCCTGTCTGCTCTCACTCCGATCAGAAGTCACCCCCCACCCCTGCCCAGCACCATCTTCCAGCTCTTTCCTCCCCCCCCCACCCCATCTTAGGCTCTTGGCTTTCCTGTGTCTGACCTTGCATCTGTGTGAAAGGCAGGGCCCTGGCTTCCCAGGCCAGTTACCCCCAGAGCCTGGCGCACAGAAGCTGCACAGGAGGTAGCGGGGTCCTTGTCTGGGGAGGGGCTGCACCTCTACAAACTCATCCCTTTCCTCAGCAGTTCTGGCTCAGACGGCCTCTCACAGCAGTGGCCCCAGCCCCCTGAGGAGACCAGCCCCGTGGCCTGCCAGATGCTCACTGTAGCCCTGGCTGGTGAGGATGGGGGGCAGGCTTCTGGCCCCAGCAGACCTCTCTGTGCCCAAGTCCTGGGGGGCAAGAACAAGGCAAACCCACCTTTGGGGTTCACAGGAAAGTCTTGGGGCCACCAGGTACAGGTACCAGGGTAGTCCAGTGCTGGTGGACGGCTGCATGGGCACTCTGCCTGGCTCTACTCACTGGCTCTGCTGATGACTGGCTGTGTGACTTAGAACAAGTCATGTCGTCTTCCCGTGCCTCAGTTTCCTCATCTGTTAAATGAGGTGATGACAAACCTACCTAGGGTTGCTCTAAGGATTAAGCGAGTCAATACAGTGTAAAGCACATAGCACAGCCCTAACACAGACACACTGCGTGTGCTTCCTGGCAGTTGACTGTCACCATCACTATGGGAGGGAGCCTGGAGGCTGCATAGGGCCCAGCATTCAGGGAGAGTTTCCAGTAGGTGGTGACACATGAGCACCAACTTGAAAGATGAGGCTCAGGGGCAGTGAAGGACATACCCAGACGAGGGAACCACACAGATGAAGACCCAGAGGCAGTTTGGGGGACATACGAGGGATCTGGCTGTGTCTAGACTTAAGGTCGGAATAGACCAGGAGGCGATCCCAGCTGGTGGTACACAAAGGCTGTGTCCTGAGGGACCCTGGGTCCACACTGAGGGGTTTAGTCCTACTGCCTGTGAAGGGCCATGAAAGGGGGTACTTTTTCCCCTTTCTTTCTTTTTTAATATTTGCTCATGCAAAAACATTGAAACAGTACAGAAGTGTGTCCTGTTAAGTATGGAAGTTCCCTCTTTGCCCTTAAATCTTATTCTGCCAAGGTCTGGTGTACCTCCTTCCAGAACTTTTTCTGTGCCTTACAAATTTATTTATTGTATATTACTTTTTTTTTTAAAGATTTTATTTTTAAGTTATCCCGACACCCAATGTGTTGCTCACACTCAATCCCAAGATCAAAAGTTGCACACTCCACCGACTGAGCCAGCCAGGTGCCTCCGTATATTACTTTTAAAAAAATGGAATAGTATTATGCACATTATTCCATAACTTCCATTTTTCACTTCCCAGTGTGTTGTGGGCATCTGTCAGTGTCCCAGCATACGGGTGTGTGGTATTTTTAATGGTTGCCTAATATTCCCTTGTTTGGACATAGTGTAATTTATGTAACTGTTCCTGGGTTGATGGATCTTTAGGTTGTCTTCAGTTTTTCACTCTTGCAAATAATGCTTCAGTGACCATCCTTGCGTATCTGTCTTGCTGACATGTGTAAGCATTTGTGTGGGATTGATTTCTAGGCATGGAATTGCCCGGGTGAAGGGTATGTTTATTAAAGTTTGCTGGGTAGTGCCACAGTGCTCTTCCAAAGGGCCAGGCCAGGTTATGCTCCCGCTCTCAGTATCTGTGGGTGGCCATTTCCCCATGCCACCCTCTGCACTGAACATTATCAAGCTTTTTAATTTTTGCTAATCCAGGAAATCGTCTTGCTGTGGTTTCAGCACTCACTTGCCTTCTCCCCAGCGAGGCTGAGCATCTTTTCATGTGGTTATGGACCATTTGTGTTTCCTCCTCTGTGAATTGACTGTTCATATCCTTTGCTCATTTTTCTTTCTTTTTTTCTTTTTCCTTTTTCTTATTGATATAAAGGAGCTTTTAGATTATTAGGAATTTTAAAACTTCTTGTCTGTTGTGCGTGTTGAAAATATGTTCCCTAGTCTGCTGTTTGTCTTTTTAACTTTGTTTATGGTCTCTTTGGCCGTATAGAAGCTTTAGATCTTTATTTAGTCAAATCTGTCAGACTTCTCCTCAGGGCTTGTGAGTTTCACATCCTGCTTGGCCAGCCTTCCTGGAAGGGATTTAAGTGGAGGTCAGATGGGTGACTGGGTAAGGTCACTCGGATTGCCACTGTGAGGAGCACGGGTGGAGGGGGGACAGCAAGAGGATAGGAAGCAGCTGAGACCTTTGTGCTGGGGTGGGGGTAGGGGAAAACGGGAAGAAGGTGAGTTTGGGAAATATTCCGGGATCGACTGCCCATGATGATAGGATGCGAGGATGAGAGAGGGAGAGAAAAAGGACTTTGGGGTGATGCCCGGGTGTATGGCTAAATCGGGGACAGGATTAGGGAGGGAAATGCCTGCAGGTGCACACGAGTACTCACCTTGGCAGGAGCACGGCACATATGAATACACATACGCACACGCATGTACGTGCTTCAAGTTCTGGAGATTGGTGTCTAGACTGTGGCACCATGGAGGGGGTATAGTGTGGGCTCTACTCTGTGGATTATCTGTTCTCTGCCAGGTACTGTAGGTAGCATCACACACGCGCACTCTGTAATCTGAACTACCATATGAAGTATATTTTACAGATGAAGAACCAGACCCAGAGAGGTTAAGTAACTTGCTCAAAGCCACAGAGCTAGTAAGTAACAGAAAGGGGATTTTTCTCAACAACTTAGATCTGACCACCCACACAGAATACCCACCAACATCATTGAGGAGCCTTTCATTTCTAACCTGACCAACCCAGTTTTATCGGGACTCTTAGGATGAGTGCTGGAACCAGACTGCATGGGTGGGAAATGCAGCCCCATTCCTTACAAGCCAAGTTACTTTGCCTCTCCGTGCCTCGGTTTCCCCATTCTGAAAATGTAGATGATCACAGTACTCACCTTGTGGGGTGTTGGTGGAGATTAAATGTGTTAGCACCTATGAAGTGCTGAGCCCCCTCGGGGCTCATTGGATGCTCTCCACAGTGACTCCGATGATGATGATAGCAAGGTGTTCACCTCACCTGCATCTGTCCCTCTTTTCAATCTTCTTCCTCCTCCATTTTCCCTCCACCTGTCACCTCTCTCCTATGCCAGCTCTTCCCCGTGGGAACTTCTTTCAACATTTGCCTTTGAACCTCTGTCCTCTGTTTTCAGCCCCCAAGCCCTCCACAGACAGTGAATTAAAGTCCAGTCATTCAGCAAAAACCATTCAGAGGAGAACGATTCATTCTGCACTCAGGGAATCCTCCCCCAAGCAGTTCTAGTCAGGCATTTTCTGCAAGCCCATGCATTCATCCCAACATTATCCGGTCTCTGAGAACCAGACCATAACATCCAGATCTAAAACTCCTTCCTCCCTGAGTATAGACGCTCAGGTGCACTTTCGAGGTGGGGGGTCTGAGCTGACCCCAGGCCAGCCAACTCTCCACTCTAGCCATGAGCCATCACTGGATCCCTGACCCCAGGATGAGTCATTCTCAGAATCGTTGGCCAGAAAACTTGCCCATAGGAAACAAAAGCAGAGAGCACAGCAAATTCTGAGCACATTTTCTTCCCACGAGCATATCTAAGCACATCCTGTGGCTGTGAGGGGTGGGTGCAAGGTGTTCAAACCAGGGTAAAACCTCAGGTCTGCACCCAATTAAAAATTTATCACTGAAATCACCAAACTCACCGTTAAGGATTTCTCATCATTGAAATAAGCTCCCAGGTAAAGAAATCCTTGTGGTAAAGAATGGAGCAGTTATTGCCTGTTTCTTGTAGGATTTTGTTTTCGTTTGCATGGTATCAGTCACATCTGTTTATTTTTGACCCAACGGATGGCAGAACTCACTCCAGTCCTTCCCAGGGGACTGTTACACCTGACTACAGACCCGCCCCCACCCCCCACCCCAAGGCCCTGACAGAAGATTCTTTATGACTGCTTTGGGGAAGCCTGGTCACCATGTCCCCAGGGTCCCACCAAGCCTGTCCCCAGGTTCCACCAAACCTGGCTTTGTCCCAAGGGCTTCTTCAACACCTTCCCCCACCTCCAACCCAAGCCCCCTTCCCCAGCATACCATAGTACCTCTATAGGGTGCTGTGCCATGCTGTGATTTCCAATTAGCCTGGCCAAAGTTCAAAGCCAGATGAGCCTTTGGATACACACTGACACCAGCATCGGTGCTCACACTTAAGAACCTTCTCAAGTTTGCCCTTACGATAGAAGGGTCTTTCTAATGGTGTCAAGGAAGCCATGTTGTACCCTTTTTGTTTTTCAGGAGGGGTGGGGGGGGAGTATATTCTACTACAGCCAGATCTTACTTCTTGGAAAAATTGAGGAAGTCACAGGGGCATTTGTGGACGTTAGGGGATTTCCCCTCAGGTCGCTTGACAGAGCCTGTTGTTATCTTGAGGGACTGTCTCTTCTCCCTATTCCCTGCGTGGTCCCACAGAAGCACACAACATTTAAGGTGATAATTGCCAAAGTAAACTGCCGATAAGTTCAAAATATAAGTGTATAATTAAGCTTGAAGCTTGCTGTCATTCGTGGCTCCAGGGCCACGAGTCAGAGTCCCCCACCCCCAGTTGTCAATCCAGGGCAGACTCATAGGGGGCCCCAGGGCCTTTCTAGAGCTGATCCTAGACCTGAGTCAGGGGCAGAGCTCTGAGGATGCCCCAGCCTTTGTTCTAAAGTGCATTTCAAGCCCTTGAATGTAAGCCAAGGCCCCACTGTCATGGAGATGCTACCGCTTGCCTCTGCTCACACGTCCCTTCTCCAGATGGGAATTGCCCTGCTGGTGGATCCTGCTATAGGCCCTGAAACTTCCCCCTTTTCCTTGTGGATAGAGAACCCTTCAAACTGGGGGTTGACATATTTCTGCCCCCCACTGAAATCCTAGTTATTTAGGGGCTCCCAAATGGAGCTTAGTTCTCTCACTCAGAAAGTCATCAAGCATCTCCTCAAACCAAACACAGGTCATGTGCCCCAAGTGGCCAGGGGTGATATGGTAGGAAAGACAAGATTGTGCTAAACCAACAGGTTTTTTAGGAACTCTTGGTGATTTAGTGCAACAAAGCCTCCCTTATTCTTTCTTCCTTTATTTACAGTATATCCTTTGTTTCCATTATACATCCAGTGTGGGAAGTGGGGAGGGTGGCAGACTCTGGTCCATACGTCATGCAGGGGCCCGGGCCGATAGAAGCTCCACCATCTTGTAGCTGTCCTACCTGGAACACACGGTCTCTTCCAGTCACTGTGGCAAAGAAGAGAAAGTGGTAGAGTCTTAAATGCTTTGGCCCAGCAATGACACACACCACTTTTGTTCCTAGCCCACCGACCAAAACTTCTCATATAGCCTCAACTCACTGCAAGGGGGGGCTGAGAAAGTGTAGGGGACACTATGCTGGGATGGAGGAAACGCACCCAGACGTTAGTGAGCAGTAAAATCCTCTGTACAAGGGGTATTGTGGGACCACTAAGAGCAAGGGTTTCAGAAGACCCAAGGCCATGACTTTGGCTCATTCTTTCCACTTGGGGTGGCCGAGGCCAGGGAAGCCCAGAGTGTCTGGCAGGGCCTGATGAGAAAAGCTTTGGGATACTGAGCAACCAGAACGCTCATATGTTGCTGGTGAGACTGCAGTATGGGGCACAGCCACTTCAGAAAACAGTTTGGAAAAAAAAAAAAAAAGAAAGAAAGAAAGAAAGAAAAAGAAAAGAGAAGACAAACCGTTTGGCAGTTTCCTATAAAGTTAAAAATATGTTTACCATATAACCCAGCAATCCTAATGCTAGGGATTTACCCAAGAGAAGTAACAACTTATGTTCACATAAAAACCTGTATGTGAATATTTATAGTGGCTTTATTCATAGTCACCAAAAGCTGGAAACAGCCCAAATGTCCTTCAGCTAGTGAATGGGTAAACAATTGAATACTATTCAGCAATAAAAAAGAATGAAATTTGGAACAACAGAGAAACAACAAAGGTAAATCTCCAATGCATTATTTGCTAAATGAATAAAGCCAGGCTCCAAAGGATACATACAGATAAAGCCATTTGTATGCCATTCTGGAAAAGGCAAAACTATAGAGACAGAAAATAGATCAGTGGTTGTTAGGGGCTGGGGTTGGGGAGGAGTTGGCTACAAAAGGACAGCACGTGGAGACTTTTCGGGTGGTAGAATTGTTCTAGACCTTGAATGTGGTAGTGGTAACATGGCTGCATGCAGCTGTCAGAACTCACAGAACTGCACTGGAAAGTGTAGATTTTACTCCAGGTAAATTGTAGCTCAATTAACCTGCCTGGAAAAAAAATGCTCGCTGTGAGGTTGTTGAGACAGGGAAACTGGAGTGACAGATCAGTCAGAGTAGCGTGACTCGGGTTAGGAGGGCCTCGTACAGAGGTCAGGGAGGGCGTTCTGAGGAGGTGTCTGGAACTGAACCTGGACACTTGGATGAGGAGAAGGAGCCAGGCCTGCGAGGATCAGAAGGAGGTGGGGGCCAGGCAGAGAGAGGCTGGTGCTGTGCCAGGGAGGAGGCGAGGGCAGGGGCTTCCGTTCTCTCTGGGCATGATGGCACCACTGGGGGGCATATATAGAGGGTGACCGAAACTCTGATGTGGGTCAGGCAGCCCAGGGAGCAGGGCAGGGCGAGGGGGGCAGGCAGGAAACAGCAGCTTGTGACCACGTGCAGGAGGAGGACCATGTGATGGAGGGGTGCCCTGACAAGGAGGAGAGGGGTCAGGGAGCCTCCTGCAGGGAGGAGTGGTCAGCCAGCCAGAGACTTGCAGGCTGGGACAGGGGACTGGCACGGAGGGCCCGGGGGTAGGGGGCCTTTGGGACCTTGCTAAGGGTGCTGTGGGTGCTGGTGAGGCAGAGGCCAGACATCCTGGGTTGACTAGCAGAAGCCCATCTTAGTTGCACTAACCTTCCTGCTCTCCCATTGCAGTGCATGCTGGGACCGCGACCAATAGGCTGCTGCTCCCCGGGCCCCCAGAGGCTGATCTGTTTGCCTCCCGGCGCCGTCTGACCCAGGTAAGGGGAAAGCAAGGGGACTCACGTCGCCTCACGCCTCTGCTTTGGGTGGGAGGGCTCTGGGAGTGAGGAGCAGGAAGGCCCTCTGTGGATAAGCCCCTCCCAGGGGCAGTGGTGTGGGGCACAGGTGTGGCTTGAAGGCCCTGACAGTAGCAGGGCCTCCTGGGGGACTTGGGGACACTGAGAGGCCCCAGGACATCTAATTCTGCCAGCCTCGGTTTTTCTGACATGGTTGCTGTCTGCGGTTTGTTCAGTGTCGTTTCACTGCACACACTTGCTAAGTACTTTGGCTGTGGTACTTCTGTCTCTGTGGGGCTCCCTTTGCTGTCACTCTGGCGTTTCTCTGCCAGAGTCGCCATGCTAGCCCTGTGTGTGTGCTTCCATGAGTGACAGCTCTTACTCCATGCAGGACCCCTCCAGGGCAGAGGTGTTCCTCCTGGGCACCAGGAACAGCCCAGCTGACTTTTAAGCCACTTGGCATTTCTCTGCTGCTCCTGGGCACCCCAGATGAAGGCTTTCTGCTCAGGGCCAAGTGCCCCAAAGGTGGGATTGGTTTGGGGCTGGGCTTGCCAGAAAACTTTACAGGGTATCCAATTAATTTTGAGCTTGAGACAAACAACAAATCATTTTTTAGCATAAGTATATCCCCAGATTTTTGCTAAATCTGGCAACCTGAGTGGGCCTGAGGGGGCCCCAGTGCCCCTCTTCTCCTGCGGAGTCCTCCCTGCTGGGTCCACCTTGGCCCCTTCGGATCAGCTGTCTCCAGTGCCTGTGGTGGATGTGTTGGACCCAGGGGTGGCCAAGCCTGAATAGGTCACAATCAGTGGGCATCTCCTGATCCCCCAGGTTCCCATAGGCCAATCTGGGGCAGAGCCCTGGGGGTTCCCGCTGGAGGCTGTTGACTGTGCTCTCAGGGTGCCTGTCTTCTCCTCTCTGGCTCTCTGACAGCAGAGTCCAGGCCAAGGAGGCCATGAGGTAGGGCTGGCTGGGCCTCTGTACCCGTGAACAGAGCTGTGAGACGGGCCTGGAGCTGCAAAAAGAACCAAGAATAGAAAATTGTCTCATGTGCTTGGAACCCAGAGTGCATGGGGTGTGGGGCTGGAGGTGGGGGGCAACAGGGAAGAGGCAGGGCCAGATAATGGAGGGCTTGGAATGTCCTATTTCTGTATCTTTCAACACTGGGGTGACAGAAGTGTCTTCTTGGCAGTTGGAGTCATTTTTCTGACTAGTAATGTAATATATGTTCTCTATATGTTATCTATCTATCTATCTATCTATCTATCTATCTATCTATCTATGTATCCATCTATCCATCCATGTACCCACCTATCCATCCATCCATCCATCCATCCATCCATCTATCCATCTATCCATCCATTCACCCATCCATCCACCCACTCACCATCTATGCATGCATGTATCTATCCATCCACCCATCTATTCATCCATGCATCCATGCATCCATCCATCTATGTACCTATCTATGTATCCATCTAACAATCCAGCAGTATGTAGAGCATGCAGTTCGAGGCCTGTCCATAATCTCTTCCTCCCCACGACTAAACACTGCTAATTAGTTCAATATTTATTCCTCCAAAATTTTTGTCTGTGCATTATAAACATATTTTAAAAGCAAAAGCATGGGATCCTCCTAATTATACTGCTGTGTCATTTGAGTTTTCATCTAACAACATACTGTGTAGGTCATTCCAGAGTTCTTTCAAATCCTTTTATGTCCAGTTGTTTGGCTGGTCTTTAAGCCTTATATCAATTGTTAATCCTGTCGGTGGCCATTTAGATTGTTTCCAGTGTTTGGCTGTTTATAGACCTCCTTCAGGGAACCTCCCGGTTCGTACATGGCCATGCACTGGGGTTATGAGTCCTTAAGGAGTGTCTCTGAAAGTGAACCGCCTGGGTCAGAGGGCATGCACATTACAGGAGTTAATCTGTACAGCCGGGTCAACCTCCAGAAGGTTGTGCCGACTTACTATGTGCAAGAGGCTTCATCCCCTCATCCTTGCCAACCATGGGCATAGCAATCCCTTAAATCTCTGCTGATCTGTTAGATAAAACTGCTTTTATTTTACATTTCTTTGATTACTGATGAGGTTGAACATATTCGTATATGTTTGTTGGCCATTTTAATTTCTTCGTTTGTGGATTGCCTGTTCATGTTATGTCCTCAGCTCATTTTTCTATGTATCTGTTCATTCATTCAGTAGGTGTTTATTGAGCACCTACTATGTGTTGGGCACTGTTTGCATTGGGGACCTAGCAGTAAACAAAACTGATGAAACAGACCTGCTCCATGGAACTTATAACAGATAAATGAGTGAAATATAGTGTGTGTGTGTGTGTGTGTGTGTGTGTGTGTGTGTGGTAGTGTTAAGTGCAAAAGAGGAAAAAATAAAGCAGGGCAGGGGTGGGGAATGTTGGGGAGCCTGCATCTGGTAGTCAGACTTTGCTGGGAGGTGACACTTCAGGACATGGGCAGAAAGCAAGAGACTGAATCAGGTGGACAGCTTGGGATCCTCAGTGCCAGGCAGGCCTGGTCCGTGCAGGGCTCAGTGAGAAGGCCAGAGTGACTGGAACATGGGGAGTGAGAGAGAGTGGGAGGTATGGCCAGAGAGGGATCAAGAGCACATGACACAGGGCCACATGGGCCACCCTGAGGACTTGGCTTTTACTCAGGATGAAGAAGGGAGTCATGGAAGGTTCTGAATAGTGACATGACATGATCTGAATTTCATTTTAACCAGATCCTTCTGGCTGCTGTGAAGGCCAGGGAAGCAGGGAGATCAGTCAATAGGCTGTGGTAGTGATCCAAGGAAGAAACAGTGGGGGCTTAGAGCAGGGGGGCTTGGCAGAGGTGGGGAAAAGTGAAGAGGTTCTTGGTGCGTGTAAATGGTAGAGCCAAGAGGATTTGCTGACACATTGGATGAGGTGGTGTGTGAGACAGAGAGAGCCAGGGATTACTGTCTTAGTCATCTTCGGCTGCCATACCCAAATACCACAGGCTTGGGTGGCTTGAACAACAACATTTACTTCTCACACTTCTGGAGACTTGGAAGTCCAAGATCAAGGTGCTGGCAAACTCAGTACTTGGTGTGGACCCTCTGTTTGACTTACAGACAGCTTCCATCTGTGTGCTCATAAGACCTCTTCTTTGTGCACCACAGAGAGATAGAGAGCCCTGGTGTACTCTTCCTCTTCTTATAAAGACACTAATCCCATCACCAGGGCCGCACCCTCATGACCTCATCTAATCCTAATTACCTCCCAAAGGCTCCACTTCCAAGTACCATCACATTAGGGGTTTAGGATTCAGCATATGGCTTTTGAGAGGCACATTTAGTCCATAGCAATGACTCCAAGCGTTTGGGCCCGAGTATCTGGAAGGGCAGCGACAGACTGGACATCAACAGACTGGACAGCGAGGAGGAGGAATGAGTTTGATGTAGGGAAGGAGAAGAGCTCACCTGTGGACAGGACTGGATATGTAATGTGTGGGGCCTGGAGCAAAATGAAAATGGAATGGTGGCCCTTTATTTTAAAAAAATGATTAAGAATCGCCAAGTGGTAACAGTAGAGCATTAAACCACACTCAGGGACAATGTGTGACTGCCTAGGTAGCACACCTGTGAGCAGACCCTGGCTGGAGACATGCGAAGTAGACATCAAGAAGTGTGGAGTTGACAGTTGGATGTGTGAGCTGGAGTTCAGTTTGGGGCTGGAGACACAATCTGGGGTTATCAGCATAAAGGTAGTATTTTAAGCCTTGAGATTGGTTGAGAGCATCAAAGGAGTGAATATAAATAGAAAAGAGAAGAAAGACCAAAGACCTGGCCTTGGGGCTTCCTTCAGTTAAAAGTTGGGGAGCTGAGGAGGAACCAAAAAACGTGAGTCAGAAAGAGCAACCAGTGACATGGAGGGGAACCAAGCAGGTATGAGGTCCTGGAAGCCAAGGGGTCAAGCATAAGTTTGAGTAAGGTACAGAGGGAGCATTGATCATGCATTAGCTGTGGGAGATCACAGATGACCTTGGCTTCAGTGATTGGGGGTGGGTGGGTGGTGGTTGTGTGAAATACATTTTATTGACTTGCAAGAGCAAATTGATTTATAAGAGGTTAAGGGATTTAACCCTTTATCTGTAGTATGTTGCAAATGTTTTTTACAGTTTTGTGTGTGTGTGGGGGGGTTGTCATTTAAGTTTATAGAGTTTTTCTTAACCCTGAAATGTTGAAAACTGTCCTGTAGTCAGGGTCTGCCACTCTTTTCCGTTAGAGTTTCTGGCCTTGGCCGCTGCAAAGCTTTGAAAATGTTGTCTTACATTGTTTCTAGTCGTTTTTGATATTTGAAAATATTTAAATCTGTAGTTCACCTGGACTGTTTTTAGATGTGTGGTTTGAGGTAGGGATCGAAGTGTTTTTCCCTAAAAGACCAGCCAGTTGGCTTTGACACTTCATCGAGTAAGCTTTCCTCCCTGCTCTGCAGCTCCATTGGCGTCATTCGATTGCACTGATCTTTGTGAGAAAGTCGAGGCTTGGTGATGGATGAGGGTGGAGTGTGCAGGGACAGGAATGCAAGCTGACACAGTCGCCTTCAGTGAGGGAAGAAGCGAAGGGAAGTTAGGGAGGACGGGAGCTGTCCAGTATTGAGGGCCTCCTGTGTGCCCGCACAGTTCTGCGGGGTTGGTATGTATGTCATATACCTGTTTGCAGACAAGGAAACTGAGGCTCGGCAGGTTTTCATCACACATGTCCAATGGCATCAACTCTTAGGAAGTGGGGCTGAGACTGGGAGGCAGCTTTCTGCTCCCGTGCCTGTGTTCTATCCACCCAGGTGAAGGGAGAGGGGAAGGGGAGTGGTTTCCAGGAAGGTTAGAAGGGCTTCCGGCCCAAAATATACCACCCCGCCCAACTCTGCTTCCCTGCCTGCTATTTGCCTAGGTCTTGAAGGTTTTCCCATTTTGAAGAGGAACCTGTTAAAACCAGAATACTCCTGGCAGGGAATCACACTTTAAGTTTACAGCTCACATCTTAATTATCAGTTAACACCTCTGCAGGGATTAGCTGACAGCCAGCTGAGGACACTGAATGGGGGCCGGTGTGATGTGTATCTGGGCTGGGAAAGGCCAGGAAGGGGGAGGGGTGATGGGGGGAGGCCAGTACCCAGCAATTCACAGCTTTCTTCTGGGCCCTGGGCAAGAGAGGGAGGTGGAGCTGGATCCATGTGGGAGGGGAGGGGGGTAGGGGAGTGGCAGCTACTGTGTGGAAACCCGGGACTGGGGCTGACATCTATTAGATACTTGCTGGGTCCTGGTATCAGAGGAGGCTTGTCACATTCTCAGTCTTGGTCTTGAGAAGGTCAGGAAATCAGACACCCATTAGCTACCTTGGGCACCAGCTGCCAGCAGTCACTCAGAGCTGGAACTTGTCTGTGATGCCCGTAGACCAGATCTGTCACCAAGCCTTGAGGAGTAGTAATAGGAGAGAGGCTGAGGTGTCTAGAACCCCTTCTAGGTTTTTGAGGGCCAGTCTACCCTGCCAGGGTCAGGGCTTGGTGTGTGACCAGGCTCAGTGCTCAGTGTGTGAGCAGCATTGGGGCTCCATGTGAGACCAGGGTCAGGACTCAGTATGTGACCAGGATTAGGGCTTGGTGTGAGCAGGGTCAGGACTTAGTGCGAGGCCCCAGATAGGTACCCAACAGCCTCCCAGCCCACTGGTGCATGAGGGCAGGAGGTAAAGAAAGATGTGACTGTGTAAAGCTGGCCTTTCTCTCTCATAAGGGCCTCCTTCCCCTCCTTTAACCTCACTCTGCGCATGGGCAGTGATCTGTGTCTTTGGGGGATATCATGTATCTGAAGGTGACTGGCCACCCGACCACTTTAATCACCGTGTGGACTCTGACAGCCTTCTTAGAATCCTACATCTCCCCTCTTCCTCTCTGTCTTTTCCCTTCCCTCCTCTCCTCTGTAAGCCTCCCCCTGGCCTTACACCAGTTGCTGGCACTCAGACCCTGAGACTCCCAGACACCCTTCCAGCGGGAAGCCGGCCCAGGTCCCAGGTAACCTGCGTCAGGCACACACCTAGCTCTTCCCTCATTCTCTCCTGTACCCGGGGCTGCTGCGAGGGCTCAGCTGGGCAGGGAGCCCCTTGGGAGGGGTGCAAATAGTGATGAAGGAAGACTTCCAGGAGGGGAGGAGCTGAGCTCAGTATCTGTGAGCAGGTTCAAGAGCACCTCCAGGTAGGGCACCTGCTGGGGTCTCTGTGGGTGCTGGGCTGGGGCCTGTCGTGAATTGGGGGGTGGCTGAGAGGTGTGAGGGGTCAGATGGAGGAGGCCTCCATGGCCACTTGAAGACTTCAGAATTTATTTCCAAGGCCAGGAGTTTCCCCTCTTTTATTCTTTAGCACTTCAAAGAAGTGGGGGAAGCTTGGAGTGGAAAATAGACTCAGTCGTTCATTCCGCAAATGTTTACTGGGCACCTGGTCTTCTGGAGACACAGCTGTGAACCAAGTAGAAGACAGTTCCCTGCCTCAGGGAGCTGATGGCTCCAGGGTGGCTGCAGACGAAGGAGGGATGAAGGGCCTTACTCTATTGGCCCCTCCCCACCGCATCCCCGCAAACACATGGGATCTCAGGGCTGGTTCTGGAAACCTGCTGTCCTTAAGGGACCTGAAGGAGATGCTGCCGGGGAGGATTCCTTTCTGCTGATGGAAGGTTCTGGGAGTCAGGATGGCAGAGTAAAAGAAGGTGAGCAGGAGAGGAAGAGAGAGAAGGGCCTTTCAGGAGAAGAAACCCCTCTCCCTGTGGCTCACCCACCAGGGCAGAGAAAGGGGATGAGGCCCTTCCAGGTATGGTGGCCAGTTGTCCTGTTTTGCCCAGGACTGTCCCACTTTAGCATATATGTCAGTCCCAGGATGGCTGGTCACCCCACCGGTGCCACTCTGCACCTGAAGCTCGGCCTCTGCCCATGGCCAACCCTGAGTGTCCAGTCACGTCGTGCTGGGCCTCTAAGAAACTGGGTGTCTAGGTCATGGTGCGGGCTGTGCCTAGGGATTATGGGAAGCAATTGTGGGCTGGCTAGGGGTGCTGACGAAGGAGTGAGGGAAGGGGCCTCACTGCTGTGGCTGAGCTGCTTTCAGGGCCCCAGTGGAGACTGGGGACAGATCCAGCAAGTGGACTCAATTCTGAGGCTTGGGGAACCTGGGGGGCTGTGAGGTGGGAAGCAGCAACAGAACTGCCTGCACGGTTGTGCCCACTCGGGGCTGGCCACCTGCTGCCCTGTGGAGGCCTGGCTCCTCTGCCCATTTCTGCCTCCAGCTTGTTGTATGACTTTAGGACGTCAACTCTGACACTGGGCCTTAGTGGCCTTGCCTGAGACCCAGCTGTGACTCTGGGCCAGAGCCACCTGAGGGAGGTTTTGCAAAGCACAAGATGTGGCCTGGGTTAATGTGCTTCTTTGGCCACTGTTGTGGATCAAGTGCCTGCTCTTGGGTGCCCGCTCTGGGGACCACAGAGGGGCCTCAGGTAGGGCCAACTCTCCATTCTTGTGGGAGAGACAGATGTGTAAACTAGGGGACAGAAATTGGAGGCCCCAACCAGGGATGTGGCTTGTGGATTTGTTTTGTTCCATTTCAAACAATTTTGTTTTTTAAAATTGAGATACAGTTCACATACCATAAAACTCACCATTTTATTTTATTATTTTATTTTATTTTATTTTATTTTATTTTATTTTATTTTATTTTATTTTATTTTATTTCATTTTATTTTATTTTATTTTAAAAAAAATTTTTTTTCCACGTTTTTTTAAATTTATTTTTGGGACAGAGAGAGACAGAGCATGAACGGGGGAGGGGCAGAGAGAGAGGGAGACACAGAATCGGAAACAGGCTCCAGGCTCCGAGCCATCAGCCCAGAGCCTGACACGGGGCTCGAACTCACGGGCCGCGAGATCATGACCTGGCTGAAGTCGGACGCTTAACTGACTGTGCCACCCAGGCGCCCCTATTTTATTTTATTTTTATAACTTGTTTTATTTTTTATTTTTTTAAATTTACATCCAAATTAGTTAGCATATAGTGAAACAATGATTTCAGGAGTAGATTCCTTAGTGCCCCTTACTCATTTAGCCCTTCCCCCTCCCACCACCCCTCCAGCAACCCTCAGTTTGTTCTCCATATTTATGAGTCTCTTTTGTTTTGTCCCCCTCCCTGTTTTTATATTATTTTTGTTTCCCTTCCCTTATGTTCATCTGTTTTGTCTCTTAAAGTCCTCATATGAGTGAAGTCATAGGATTTTTGTCTTTCTCTGACTGACTAATTTCACTTAGCATAATAGGCTCCAGTTCCATCCACGTAGTTGCAAATGGCAAGATTTCATTCTTTTTGATTGCCAAGTAATACTCCATTGTACATATATACCACATCTTCTTTATCCATTCATCCATTGAGGGACATTTGGGCTCTTTCCATACCTTGGCTATTGTTAATAGTGCTGCTATAAACATGGGGGTGCATGTGTCCCTTCGAAACAGCACACCTGTATCCCTTGGATAAATGCCTAGTAGTGCAATTTCTGGGTTGTAGGGTAGTTCTATTTTTAGTTTTTTGAGGAACCTCCATACTGTTTTCCAGGGTGGCTGCACCAGTTTGCATTCCCCAAAACTCACCATTTTAAAGCGTACAATTCAGTCTTCTTCAGTGTATTCCCAAGAGTGACAAAAGTCATTGCCCTTGTTTCAGAGCACTTCCATTACCCTAAAAGAAAACCCTGTACCCATTAGTGGTTACTCCTCCTCTCTCTATGCCCAAAGCCCTGGCGACCACTAATCTACTTTCCTCTCTTTGGATTTGCCTAGTCTGGACATTTCAAACAAAATGGAATCATACACCAGGTAGCCTGTCAGGTCTGGCTTCTTTCACTAAAGATAACGTTTTCAAAGTTCTTCCATGTTATAACACGTTTCAGTATTCCTTTTTATGGCCCAGTAATATTCCATTTTATGGATATACCACATTTTGTTTATGCATTCATTCATGGACATTTGGATCATTTCCTCTTTTTGGCAGTTATGAATAATGCCGCTATGAACATTTGTGTAACTGTCTTTGTGGGGACATGTTTTCTGTTCTCTTGTGTCTACCCCGGGAGGTGGATCGCTGGGCCATGACGTCACTTGGCGTTGCTGCCTCCGTCAGGGCATGTGCTCTCCATTTTTCTCAGGTCCTGCCATTCCCGGTAGCATTACGGTGCCCATTCATGCTCTGTCACCTCCTCTCTGGCCCCTGTGGGCATTGACATTTTGAGCCCTTGATTACAGAACAGTGATGGAGGGAAATACAGGGGAGATGGGGGCTGTAGGAGCCAGAGAAGGCTTCTGACCTGGAGAGGGGTCCTGGAGGGCTTCCAGGAGGAGATACCACCTGAGGTTACCTAGGCCCAGTGGACATCTTTCTTCTAGGGCAAAAAGGGTAAGGGAGAGTCCTCCTACAGGGAGGTGTGAAGCTCCCCCTCTATCCCCACCCTGGTGGGCAAACGCTGGGAGACGAGGGGGGCTCCAGGGATCAGCCAAGATGCCCTCTCTCCCTTCTCTCCATCTTCTGTCTTGCTCTTCTCTGCCATTTGTTCAGGAAACTGCCAGAAGTTGAGAGAAGAGGAAGATAAGGGAGTGAGAAAAGCCAGCCGCCCCTGCAGAGAGGTCCTGAGTAGGGCGGGCAAGAGGATGGGAGGCTTTGGCACTTCCTTAGGTGGGGACACAGTCTGAGGACCTAGGGCAGAGGTGACCCTGGGCCAGGACACCTCGTGTCCCAAAATGCCATCTGTTTGTCCCTCCCTCAGAGGCAGGTGAGAGGTGGGATGGGCCCGCTGGGCCAGACCAGGCGAACGGCAGAGGCAGAGTGAGGGGCCCAGACCTGGAGCTGCACGCACGTCCTCCCAGGTTTCTGCTCTGCTACCTAATGGGTAATTATACCCTGACATGCACGGAGGCGAAGAAGGGATTTTCTGTGAAGCAAAATCTCCCGTGAAATATTCAGGCCACGCTGGGCTGCACTTCCCAGCCGCCTAATCGCTGCTGCTTGGCTTGGCCACAGCGTGAGAGGCCACATGTGCCTGGAAGGCCACATGGGGCTTTTGATTTCCTTCTCGACAGGGAGAGGTTTCCACAGGCTAGGAAGAGCGTTGGCTCTGGGCCTGAGACCCTGCGTGTGTACACGTGTGTGTACCTGTGTGTGCTTCCTGTTTCTGGCCTGTGCACATTGATTTATGAACTTGGCCACACCTGTGTGTTCTGAGTGCGCGCGTTTATATGCACCAGCGACTGGCGATACTCTGGCATATACAGGGCAGTTCACACAGGGGCTGGGTTGCCCCTGAAGGTGCTTCTCCACGACGCCGTGTTCCTCTGATTCTCGGGACAATACCTGCGTACGACACCCCCTTGGTGGGGGAAGGGCTGCCCTGTGTGTGAGTGCTGCCTGTGACTGGCATGGTACGCAGGGTTTTGGGTGTGGGTTGAAAGCCCCGAAGTCCTCACAGGCTCAGGGGTGAGGGACACCAGACGGCAGCTGGCCTGCTGTGTGTACACTGGAGTCAGACTTTGCCTCCCTTCTGACTTTAGTATTTGGTTTCTACCAAGTTTTGAGTGCTGGATGTGGGGCTGGGAAGGTGGGAAGGATAAGTGCTTCTGAGAGTTCATTGAGCTGGGACCTGTCTGTCCCTTTGTCAGTGCCCCCCAGCCCCTCAGCTACCCCACCTGTCTCCTCCAGCCAATAAAAGTCTTGCATTTGCAGTTCCCTCTCTCCTCCACGTTGCACGAGGTAGGCAGGACTGGAATTATCATACCCATTTGGCAGAGGAGGAGACTGAGGTCCAGAGAGGCAAAGAGGCATGCTTGAAGTCACTTGGCGAGCCAGGGCTTTGAGCGGGAGGACTAGCCCCTCCTCCCTGCACATGGACCCTTTGCCCTCAGCCCCAGCCCTGGGCCGTTGGTGGAGGGGAACAGAAGAAACAGGCCCCACTTTCATGAATGAATCCAGCTGGAGGGTGCTCCCTTCTCCACAGGGAGAGATGGCCCCAGGGCTCTGTTCATCTCTAAATCAACAGGTGGGGACAGGGAGGTAATAATATTGATGTCCATCGTTGATATTTCCTTATTGTGGTTGGAGTTAGCAATTCCTCCACGGCTGAGGCCCGATCTGGCAGACAAGTGGAGGAGCTCTGGCTTAGTAATGTCAACCTGGTAATGTCACACTGACAAGGCTGATGGGGGACTGGCCTTTAGTAGGGAGAAGGAGAAGCAGGGGGCTGAGCAGAAGGTCGGCAGCTGTCCCCTTCTCCCCCCTGGGAGCTTGCTGTCCTTGAGCACAGCCCTCGAGAGCACCCTTCACCCCGTTCATCCCCCTGGGAGCTCACTTCCCAGGTTGTCTCCTTCGCTCCATGGCCCCTCACCCCTCCCTGTTCTGCTAGGATGGCTTCCTTTAAAGAGTGGCCTCCGCACCCCTGGGGAAAGCCCACAGGCATCAGCCACAACCCAGGAAGGCTCTGTGCAAGCCCTCCCAGGTGGCCAGAGGCAGGAGAGCAGCTCCTCAGCCCTCTGCCCTCCTCCATCTGGGAGAACCTCCCAGCTCTGCCACATTCGGCTCTGCATATCTCCCCAGGTGCCAGTCTCCACAGCAAGGCAAGCATAGCCCCTTCCTGCAGGCCACTGCACATGCCCCCTCATCCGTGCGCTGTTTCAGACAGAAGGGCTAAGATGAGCACTCAGATCCCTGGGAGATTCCTTGCCCACTGCTTCAGGCTTCCCTCCCCCCTCCAGGGAGTTCTCCCCTCAGTGTCCCTCCACCCAGATCTCTTTAGATCCTTTGGTTCTTAAGCAGAGGAAGCCAAGCCTGCCATTATCGAGGGAGAAGTTACTCAGTCCTTGACATCTCTCAGCTCCCTTGCTGCCAACCTGCCTGTTTGCTGCACGCCTAGTGTAGGGCTGCTCTGAACTAATGATAAAATAAGCAATAGTGGCCACTCTTGCTTCTTGAGTGTTCATTCTATGGTAGGTTCTGTTAAAAGCCTCTTACAAGAGGGGTGCCTGGGTGGCTCAGTCGGTTAAGCATCTGACTTTGGCTCAGGTCGTGATCTCAGCAGTTTGTGAGTTTGAACCCCACTCAGGCTCTCTGCTGTCAGCATGGAACCTGCTTCGGATCTTCTGTCTCCTTCTCTCTCTGCTCCTCCCCTGCTCATGCTCGCTCTCTCTCTCTCTCTCTCTCTCTCTCTCTCTCTTTCAGTAAATAAACATAAAAAACACCTTACAAGAATTTGATCCTCATAACAACCCTCTGGGTTAATAAGTACACTTCTTATCCCCATTTTACAGATGAAGAAAACTGAGACTCAAGGAAACTGAGCCTGCCCAAGCCCTTCTGCTGAGCCACCCCTCCTCTGCCTCTTCTGTCCATCAAGTCATTTCCTCCAATTGTATCTCTCTTCCACGAGAGTCCCAGAACAGGCAGGGGTCATCATCATGTCTTCCTTGCCTCCCCAGTCCCCAGCCCAGTACTGGCCCCACAGCAGGTGGCATAATCGGCAAGTGGTTCCCCTTCCTTGGCTCCCTGGAGTGTGCGTGCTGCCCTGGGAGCATTGTGTGTTCTCTGAGGACGGGGGTCTCACACACTGACTGCCCAGCCAGTGGTATTTGCTGAATGAGGGCCCAGTGTCTGACTGCAAGGCTCCCTGAGGCAGAGAGGCAGCCCCGCCTGCTAAGCTGCCCACCCTCGAAAGAGACGTTCAAAGCTGTGTCTCAGCTCATTCCGGGACTTGGCAAGTATGTCCCTGTGTTCACATCATTTATTCATTTGTTCAACAAGCACTTGTTGGCTACTGCGTGCCCGGTGCTGCATTCTATGGAGGGTCTTAAGCACGCTGAGATGATCTGGTCCTGGCCCTGCCCTGGGGGTTCACGGCCTTCTTAGAACTAAAGCAAAACCTCACCTGACCCGTGCAGGATAAAGCTTGCCCAGTGGAGGCAGTAGCAGAGCATCGTGTGGGGATGGGCAAGATGGGCGAGGAAGGTGGCACGGAGAAGGAGCTATTTCAGGCTGGTGGAGAGGAAAGGGCACCGCAGGCAAAGGGAACAGCCTATGCAAAGGTCGGCCTCAGGAAGAGTCACGTTCAATTACAAAATACCCAGGTGGGTGGGCCTGCTCATAGAGAGAGGATGGGGGTGGCTGTGGTAGCCATTGGAAATATAGGTGCACCCCTACCTCCTGCAGATGCTTGGGACCCCTGGAGGGGCCTGTGAGGACAATCCCTAATGTTGAGGGCTTGTTGTGGAGGAGCTCAGTGCTTCTCCTTTCGTGCCCAGTGTAGGGTGGTGTGTGATAGACCAGTGTCTGTGGGTGGGTGGTGTTGCCCAGCATGGTGACTGCGCCAGCCAGGGAGAGGGTGAGGACCAAGGGCGCCCTGACCACCTATGCTGGCAGGCTGCCTTGGGCTCAGGAACCAGATACACCTGGACCATGACGGCATTCACCTGTGCCACACATCCCAGTGATCAGAGCTCCCAGCCCTCCAAGCAACCCCCTCAACAGGGTCAGCCTTGGTGGGAGGAGGGAGACTGAGGCCCCACGGCGCCAGAACCCCACACGGGGTCACGCATAAGCAGTGGGTGAGATAGGGTACCTCCTGTCCTTCAGTGGGATATTGGGGTCCTCGGCAGGCACAAGACCCTCAGCTCTCAGGGTCCATGGCAGAGCCAGGGTGCTACCGTGCCTGGTGCAGAGAAGGCCTGGCTGGCGAGGAGGTGGTGCAGGGCCCACTAAGGGTAGCGGGCAGGCAAGGAGCTGGGAATGTTGGCAGAGAAGGAGGCTTCCCTCTGGAGACTTATTGCTAGAAGGTTCTCCAGGATTTGACTCGAGCACCCAGTGGCCAGTCTCAGGGGAAAATTTCTCTCACATGCCTCCTGGGCCCAGAGTAGACTGGGAGGGAACCAAGCACTGTCTAGCCCGGGTTTACATGTGCACAGGCATGAACACACATGTGTCCACCTGTGTGTAGAGCTCACACTTACAGGTGTACAGGCATGCTTCTGTTTGTACATGCAGGTCTCTGTGTGTATGTCATGAGTGTGTCCTTGTATATACATATATAGCTGTGTGTGCACATGTCTGAAGGAGGGTGTCCCAGGGAGTACAATCCTGCATCTGTACATGTGCACGAGAGCCTCTGGCCGAATTTGCAGCCCCACGGGACACACCGTTTTCTTCCCACTGGGGCTGGAAAGCTCCCAAACCCACTCTTGCCAGGCCTGGGCCCACCTCTGCCCTGCCTCTTACTCATAAGGCCTGCCCCTGGGTCCTGAGGTCTGGCCTCCTGGCGACAGGCACTGTGGGTGGAGGTGGGCATTAAAGGGACAGCTCAGGCTGAGAGGGGCTATCCATCCTCTTTTGTACCTGCCATGGGATCCTGACAGGTAGGTTCCCCACCTCCACCACTTGCATAGCCCCTTGGATGGGGGGCTCACTGCCGTAGGACCAGAGGAGCCTATGGGACATAACCCAGAAAGGAGAGGTCAGGAGGGCCAGAGGGTGGGGTCATGGCTCAGCCCTGACTACTAAGGGCCTGGGGCTCTCCTCCAACAGCCAGGCCTAGGGATGCAGCTCCTGGCGGCAAGGTCAGGCCCCAGGATTCAGGGCCTTTCACCTTGTTGTCAAGAGCGAATTCCAGCTATTAGTGACAGAAGCAAGGGATTTGGGGAGGATTTCTCTCTCATTTCCCAGAGCTTTCAGCAAGCCTCCTCCCTTCCCACCCTTCAGCCTGCCAGAGCTGAGAATACACACACACACACACACACACACACACACACACACACGCACACACACACACTCAGTGTTCTTGTGTGGCTGAGAGAGGGAGAGAAATCTGGGTCAGTCTCCCAGGGAAGGCTCCATGGCATCTCCCCACCTTCCCCAGCAAATGCTCAGGGTTGCAAACTTGGGCTGTGATCTGACGGCCAAGGCCTGCCCCAGTCCTGCCCCAGCTTGCCAGAGATGCCCTGCAGAAGGACCCCAGGCCTGCCCCTCCTGGGCCCTCCCTGGGCTTTCCCGTCTAGGCAACCTCGCACTCCAGCCTCAGTGTCTTCCTCCTCCGGATACCAGGACTCACGGGGCATTTTTACCATATGCTCCACTGATTGTATGGAGGGTGACAGAGGCTTTCTACTGGACCTCCTGGACCCTCAGCCCCCGAGGTTTGGGGGATGGGGCCAAGGACTGGTCTTAAGAAGCCTGTCTCTGACAGCAACACTATGCACAGAATGCCTGAGCTGGAGGGGAGACCCCCAATGGTGGAATTGCAAGCAGATGGCAAGGGCCCGGGTCTGGGTAGGATGCCTCAGGGAAGCAGTTTCTGAGAGAAGGTGGACTGAGAAACAGCTAAAGATATCACTGCCATTTCAGGATGGAGCTTGGAGTGGAGACTAAGTGAGAGCCCGAGGGGTTAAGTCAGTGCCTGAGACAGGCCTGAGGTCCAGAGTGGGCCCCACCACACCCAGTGACTTCAGAGAGACATTCACCTGACTAGATGGCAGAGAGAGGTGGTGGAGTGTCCCATTTCTCTGGGAAAACTGGATCGTGGGGAATTGCCATGCTTTAAGTCACCCAGGGACACAGGCAGCACCCCCACCCCCACCCCTGGGAGATACCGAAGCTACTTCCTTCTTCCTGCCCCTGGTTCTCAGGTGACCTAGCAGATCTCTCCATCCTTCTGCAGGGTGACTGTGGGGTCCTCAGTGCCTGCCTGTGAATGTCTGTTGAGTGAAGGGATAGAGAATTGATTTGATTTAAGCTAAATACAAGGAAGGACTTCTTGATGCCCTGGGGCAGCCTGGGCCTCCAGCTTGATGCTAAATGGAGGTGAGACAGATCCTCAGAAGGGCTGACGGGTGGAGGGAGGGGACCCCAGGCCTCCCAGCTTCCTCCGGAGGCCAATTCCTGCCAGTGTGTCCCAGAACCCCCAGATCCAGCACATCCCAGCTGGGATGCCCATTTTATTTTCAAGTATAAGGGGTGTGTACCCTTGTGAGGGTTGGCTGTTGAAATGTTGGAGTCACTTGCATGTGTGTATATGCCTGTGATAGGCGAGGGCACACGTGCACAGGATGGCTCAGGAGTCACTTCATGGACTTAGGAACTCTTTTAGAGTATGGAACCAGAGACCATTCAGCTTTAGAAGGGGCTAAAGGGATTGCTTTTTAGGCCATGGAGAGGGCAGCTCACTTCCCCTTCCTCACCAGCCACTTGTGGAGTGGCGCCTGGACTCCCAGGCCAAGGCGTTCAAGGAAACGCTGGAAAGGGGAGCTAGTCCCTGACCTTGAGGCCTGGAAGTGAGGAGCTGAGGGTCAGGGGAGGCCTGGAGGAGAGGGTGGAGAGTGTCGGAGTTTGAGAGGCAGAGCTGACGGCAGGGTCATGGCCTCCTCAGATGGGGCATCGGGGCAGACCTGGGTCTCCCGCCTCAAACTGGGGTCCCTGTGGCACTAGCTAGGCTCCTGGACAGTCTGCCCACCCCCTTGAGAACCTGTGGAAAGGAGTTTCCCTGCTCCCTTGCCCCAACCAGGCCAGGCTGCAGCCCTGTGCTCAGGGATCCCAGGCCAGCCCGGCTCCTCCCAGGGGCATCCGAGCTGCCAGCATGGCATCCCTCTGCTAACCTGACTGACCCAGTCCATGTGTGGAGACCCCAGACCCCGGACCAGGGGCACACACACATTCACGTATGCGCATCCTCCCTGATCAATAGGGTAAGAAACTGGAAAAGGTATAATTCAAACTGTCAGCCTGGTTATTATTATTGTGCTTGAGGTGACTCCCGCCTCAGCCCTCACCTCCTCTTGGCTCCATTTGGAGGGCCATGCAGGGTCCCGGACTGGAAATAGAGCGGGGCAGGATGTGGTGTGGGCAGTGTCCCTGGCAGGAATGGCCCATGAAGATTAGGGCAGAATCTGAGATCATCTCTCCCCAACATTGGCCTTTGGTTCAGCTAAGCTGGTTCAGCTAAGCTATTGTGCAGACAGGGAAGCCGAGGCCCAGTGAATGTATAGGCCCTCTACCTCTTTGTGTCCCAGCTTGTTCAGCCCCTCTAGGAAGGGCAGAAGGGAAGAGAACAGAGGTGGGGAGGTCAGGAAAGTGGGATGCAAGCTCTAGGGCATGTGACCCAACTGTTTACCCAGCAAACGTTATCTAAGCCATTGGCCAGAGAAGGGCTTGTGTCAGCCCTGCCCTCGGCAATGGTGGCCTAGCTGAGAATGGACAGTGACCTGCACTGTGTCTCATTTAGATCCTCACATGGCCTGGCAAGATAGGTGCTATTATCCCCATTTCATAGATACGCAAACTGAGGCCCAAAGGGAGGCCTTCCCAGGAATATGGATAGGGAGGGAGAGTGCCTGCCCAAAGGGGACACAGACCTGCTCCTGGTGAGGGGATCTCCCACAACTGACCACTCTCAGCAAGGCTTTGCTCACTGCCTTAAGGCAGAGCTGAGACCAGCCCCTGTGAGAGGGCTAGTCACTTGTCTTTCGGACTTCAGACTTCCTGGTTTGTTCCCTGTGCTAGCCAAGAATGTCTTCTGTAAGTCTGACCACAGTCCCTCATGCTTTTTGACCCTGTCACTCTTGTGGGATTTTGTCAGTCCAAAGGCCCCACTGGCCTCTCCTCTGTTCCTCTCTCTTCTTGGTTCTGGGGAGGTCTGCGGGGTTTGGGCACTGGGCCCTACAGCCCAGCCTCCCCACCAGGCCTGTTTGCGAGTGCCCACCTGTGCCCAGCATAGCCGTTCTCATCACAGCCCCTGCCCGTCTCATTTCTACTAAGCTTATTTGCCACCTGAAGGGCTTCCTTTTCCACTCTGTTTGCCCATAATCACCCCCTAAATCCGTCACTGTCTCCCCAGTCTCTCCCTGCAGTGCCCAGCACAGTAGTGAACAGGCAGCCAGGCTCAGGTACAGCTCAGGGTCCTTCCTTCCTCCCTCCTACCTGTCCTGGGAAGGAGTGGGTGTTGCATCCCTGTCTCTGTGGATTTCCCTGCTCCGAAACCAGACATGTGGTTTGGTTGAGAACCAGGGGCAGGCTCTCAAGCCCCTGAAAGCTTTTCCCTCCTGTCTCTCCACCTTATCCACCTGACTGGGAAGACCTAGGTTCACCCTGAAATCTGATGCTCAGAGGCCCAGATCTTGCTTCTTATGCACCCCCACATACACACACACACCCACATCCCAAGAGAAGCTGACCTTTGGTTAGGGTGAGCAGGGAAGCAAGGTGGCTTTTTAATTTTTTTAAATGTTTATTTATTTTTGAGAGAGGGACACACACAGAGCACAGATGGCTGAGGGGCAGAGAGAGAGAGGAGACACAGAATCCAAAGCAGGCTCCAGGCTCTGAGCCGTCAGCACCAAGCCCAAACCAGAGCTCGAACCCACGAACCACAAGATCATGACCTGAGCCGAAGTTGGATGCTTAACCGACTGAAGCACCCAGGTGCCCCATCAAGGTGGCTTTTTAAACTAATTCATACTAACGTGGGAGTGACTGATAGCAATTTATCCTACCTATGGTATTTGGATTTGAACAGAGGAGCATTACAGCGGTAATGTTGATAATAACAAAAATAACCACTAACACTCAGTTTTTACTCTGTGTCAGGCACCGTTAACACTGTACATGTATTAAGTCATTTAATTGATCCAGTAACCTAGACGAATTTCTAAATTGGTTAGAAGATAAGGAAAGAATATGGAGGGGCAGGAGGAGAATGAGGAAGCAGGAGGCAGACCTCTCCCTCCTCTCATCCTCCATCCCGGCTCCCACTTGGTATAGAGAAGATTCTAGTTGTTTGCATGGCAAACCATGTCAGGCATTTGCTTGAGGTCACCTTGGCAGGGCAGGGGAGGCTCTGCTTCTCCCTGGAGCTCACAGTTCTCCCATGAGGTGGCTAGACAGCCTGTCCCCCCTCCCACCGATCTCCAAGCACCCTTTAGAAAGTCCCTTGGTGCTAAGAGTCATCACACGGGCCCCCTGAGGAGTCAAAGGCAACGTCCTCTCTGGTCTCTGAACCCCTCCAACTCTCTTATGGCTTAGCAGCTGCCTGGCCTTCTGACCGGACTCTTGACCCTGCTCCATCTAGATGTGCCCCGGAGCCCGGCTATAAATTTGATTTAATGTGAGCCTCAAATAAATCCTACAGGGTGAGTGGAGCTGGGATGAGGATCCCCATTTTGCACGTGGGGAGACCGAGGCTGAGAGAAGAGAAATAACTGTGTTGAATCTTCCTATCCAGAAGGATGGCCTAATGAACTGCTTCTGAAGTGAGGGGTGAGGAGGGTCTATCGCACCCTAAGAGGGACGCTCACCACTTCAAACAAATGAATGTGAGGTAATGGTGGCATTTTAGGCCCTGCCCGTTTGCATCTTCACCACGCTGTTCCATGGGTCCTCTGGGCACCTCTGGGCATCCCTGAGGCTGAGTAGCTGCTCCTAGACTGCCCCTCCTCACCCCACCCCAGCCTCGCCCACCTGCCAGCTTTCAAGGTCACGCTGTCTGGAAATTCAGCAACTGATCTGGGAGACTTCCATTGTAAATCTCCCAGCATGGCCCCCTTCTACAATACAGCCAGCTGCCACACCCCACGGCCCATTCCTCTCAGCCTACCCTGATGGTGACCAGTCATCTATCCTCTGTGGGAGGGTAGCTGGCCATTCTCTGTTTCTCCCCACCCCAAACTCCTGAGGACAGGGCCCCAGGGACTCTGAACTCAGACAGAAGTACCATAATTCTGAGCTGAACTCAACCATCAACTGCTGTGTGGTCTCAAGCAAACCACTTCCCTTCTCTGAATCTCCGTGTCCACACTCAGAATGTGGATCAAGGTCACATGACCTTGACGATCCAGTGTGATGAAGTGTGGGAGCTGACAGGGTGGCCACTATGATGAGGGTTCCCATGGGACCCATCCTTGGGAATCCTCAGGGTGGAGGAGCCCAGAATAGGGCATGATTATACCTGCCTCTCATCAAGTCAGGGAAGACTTCTCAGAGGAAGTGGCATTTGGTTTGGCCCTGGAAGGATGATCAGACTTCACACATCTGGGGATGAGGACACTGGTGGATGGTGTTCTGGGGGTGGCAAGAAGGGGCCCTCCATGAAGGCATGACCAGCCTGGGGCCTTAGAGTCTCTAAGTTGCATTTCTTACTTGCTTGAGCATATCAGGCCCCGGCTTATACCCTTCAGTGGCTCCCTGATGCCCTTGGGCTAAGGCCCCTACTCCCTCAGGAAGCTTCAGGTACCTGGCAATATCTGGTCCCTGCCAGCTTCAGGACCCAGGGCACTGCCCTTGCCCCAGGCCTCCAGCCTTGGTGAATTTCTTTTTCTCTATAGAATGTGCAAGCCGATCCCTGATTTGACTCTTTGATCAAATAACCCCCCACCAGGCGTTATGTGATCTGCCTCTCCCGCCCCCCACCCCCGAGCCTACCCCCTCCCTCAGGGTCCCAGCCCCTCAAGTTGAGTCTGCCTGTTTGGGATTCAGCTCAAATGTGCCCAACTTAAAGTACCACTTTAAAGTAGTACAACTGAAGTACTACCAGGTGACAAATATCCCGTTTTGCCCCGGCCTGGGGCTTGCTATTGAAACCTGGACAGTGCCAGGCGCCTCAGGGTGGTTGGTCACGCCAACTGACCTCCAGCCCCTGCCGCCTGGCCTGCCTGTGTTTGAATTTCCTTACCACTTTCCCTTTGGAAGACCCGTCTGTCCCTGCGCTTTTCCTCATTGGTCAGCCGTCATGCCCACCCCTGGCCTTGAGCTACTGGAGAGCAGAACGGGGCCTACGTGTCTGTCCAGCGCTAAAGCCCTTGTACCCAGAAGTACGCTGGCGCCAGACCCTGCTCAGCTAGTTTATTGCGGTGAAGGAGTGAGGGGTGTGGACTCGGACGCAGGCAAGTGTTGTTTCCTCTCTGGCCTGAGTTTCCTTACCAGGAGGGTGGGCTCTGGGCCCCGTGCCCCCCCACACAGCAAGTAGGAGAAGAGGGGCAGAACGCGGCTTGGCGAGGGGTCCTGAGTGGGCAGGGCTGGTGTGGCCAGGTGGCGGGGTGGGGTGGTGTGGCTGGGAGTGTCCCAGCCCTCACCTTCCTAGGTGTGCCACCGTCACCTGAGGGCCATTTCTGGGCCAGGCTGTTGGGCCAGCCCCGGGGTTGGGGGTGTCCGAAGTGATGGCGCCGACTGCCAAGCCCCACTCCCCTCCCACCCCCGGGAACAGATGGCCCAGGCTTGGGCGGGCGGCAAAGACGGGGACTGGCATTTGTGTATGTGTGTGGTTTTTTAAAAATCTGACACATTTTTGTCACGTCTTGGTGCATCAGAACAGTAAAGGAGGCGGGAGTGTGAGAATGTTTTAACTTGCAACTTTGTATCAGCTCCAGTTTCTCCGGGCCTCCTCCCCCTCCCCCGGGCCCCCGCGGCGGAGCCTCAGAGCCCATCTGTTCCTGAATCCCTGCTCCCCCCACATCTATCCTTCCTTCCTTCCTTCCTTCCTTCCTTCCTTCCTTCCTTCCTTCCTTCCTTCCTTCCTTCCTGTCAGCTGAGGGGAAGAGAGAATCAGAGGAAGCAGCTTGATACTCCCAAGAGGACCCTGGGCAGGAAGGCAGGGGACCTGTTTTAGGGCCTTAAGCTTGACCCCAGACTTGCTTTGTGATCTTGTGCAGTTCCTGACCCTCGCTGGGCCCCATCTAGCCCTCTCTGGGCTCCTAAGGAGTCAGGCCCATCCCCTTTGGGGCTCCATGACTCTGACACTCAAAGAAATGTCTGGGGAGAGGGATTAGAATTGGGGAGAATACTGGAAGAATCAAGACAGGGAAGTTAGGGGTTCAGAGCATCCAGGGATAATGGGCCCAATGGGCCCAAGGCAGCAGAGGGAACCACATTCATGAAGCCAGACTAAGTGGGTCCCAACCTTCACTCCCCTCAGGTTTGGGGCTTGAGTTCCTCACGACCTCAGTCCCTCCTCCACCTAGCCCACTCAGAGTGGTTTTTTGACGGTGACCCAAGGCTGGCCAGGTCTGGAGCAGCTGCTTCAGGGAAGAGCTGGGTAGAGGGAGGAGGAGCCAGGTAGTAATCCCAGGGACCTAGACGCCTCTCTGCTGCCCTGCTGTGCTTGTCTGTCCTGCAGGGCCCTGGGAAAGGAAGCGGGGTGAGTGCCAGGTCCTAGAAGATTTGCTTCTCAGCCGCCAGCCCTGCTGTCCCCAAGCCTGCCTGGCACTAGCTTCCATTTCATTAGTCACAGACATGCCAACTGGCCTGGAAAACCAGGAGTCCACACGGCAGGCTGGTGGGAGCTGCCCTGGGCATTGGGAACTGTTAGGAGCATGAAGGAGCGATGCCCGGGGCAGCTCAGTCATGGCAAGGGCCCAAGCCTCACTTCCTCATTCTGCCGCTCGGAGACCGGGGCTGCTGGACACCTGTGCTGTGGCGTGGGATGGCGCGGCTCAGGTAGCTGGTGTGCCACCACCTGGGGCACAGAAACCAGCCCAGCGCCATCCCGTAACCTGCTTCCTCCACACCTAACACAGAACTCGCGAAGTCCATGGCATATATCAGGGAACAAGGGCAGAGGGAATGGGAGACAGAGGGGGTTGTCATCATCTGTCCCATGGCCCCTGTTCCCCCTCCCCCCATCAAAGACTGCACTAGATCACTGCTGACCACAGAGGTCCCCCCAGTCAGGGTTGAGGCAGCTCCTGAATATTGCCCTCACCTCTCTGCTCCTTGGGTAGGGCCTGGGACAGCTGGACAGCCAGCCCCCTGTGCACCGCCCCCCATGAGAGTCCCTGTAGGAGATGGACTCAGCTACTCAGGAGCCCTGGCTCTGGCCAGGGCTAACAGCAGCCAAGTAAACCAGCATCACCCCTTTGCGGCCCGGGCCCTGGACCCCAGGGCCCAGCTGAGTCAGTGCCATTTGAATCTCACCATATGGGCGCGGGGTGGGTGCAGGGGGAGGAGCTGGGGTTGCCATGAGAACCCGCACGCTGGCATTTCCTCTTTTGGGGAAGCTGAACCATACTTTGCAGGCGGTGTAGGCTTATGAATCCCATTTCTCTGTGTTTTTTAGGAAGGGAAAAAGGGCAGGGGAAGGGGGTGGAAAAGACAAGGAGGGAGGGAGATGGAGTGAGGCAGAGGGAACAATGGGGGCTCTCTGGAGCTCTTGGGGGTTGATCAGGGGCCTGTGTTCCCCGGAACTGAGCCCAAGGCCAAAGTGGGGCCCGGTGTCCCCTCTGACCCCTTGTCCAGGCCTTTGGTAAACCTTTTCCTTTCAACCCACATCCCCGCACGCTGCCTGGTTTCAAGCCAACTCTTTGACCCCTTTCCAGGTTCCCTATCTCCATCCCTGTCCTCTGAGTGCCCCCTCTATGGACAGTGACACTGGGGCAGAGGAGGTCAGGAGGCTCGGGGCCTGCTCTTGGGGCGGGGCCTCAGTCAGGGGCAGGCGTCTGTTCTAACCCAAGTATGTCACAGGTTCCTTGGGCTGTAGTAGCTCAGCAAGTGGGATTCCACATGTCTGGGTGGATAGACGTGGAAGGCTGTGTGGAGAGCAAGGAATCGTGCTGGGGTGGGGCTTGGGGGGGGTGCAGGGAGCTGAAAGGAGAGGGCTGTTTCCACCCATCCATCTGGTAAGGGATTGGGGGGTGGATATGCTAAGAATACAGGCTTTGGGGGCAGACAGATCTGGGTGTGAATCTGGCCCCGTCTCTTCATACCTGTGGCATCTCTGGCAAATGAGCCTCCTCGAGCCTGTTTCCTTCTTCTGTGAAATGGGGATGCTAGCACCTGCCTTGCAGGTTTCCCGAGGTGCCCACCACAGTGGAGGGACTGGAGTAGACCTCGTTAGATGGCAGCTGCCGCTGGCATTATCACTCAGGACATGGTCCCTGGCGTTGGCTTGGGGCACAGGGAGGGATGAGTTAATGTGGTCCTGGGCCTGGAGGGGTGCGCACCCTGAGCAAAGGTGTGGTGGGGCCCCATGGCCATGTTCTGGGGAGGCGGCCTTGTAGAGAGGAGCTTTCCTGACGGGGAAGAAGAGTGAGATGGCAGGAAGAGGGCTGTGGGTGACAACTAGGGTGACAACTAGGGGCAGAACCAGGCTCCAGGCGGGCCCAGGCCACGTGGGCAGCTCCACAGCTGCCACACTACCGCATCTGCTGAGTCTCTGGCTCTCCCCCAGCTCCTTCTCCTGGAAGCCTTGCCTGTCACGTCTGGGGCACCAGCCTTCCTTCTGGGGAGGTCCCTTCCAGATCCTTGGAAAAATGAGGCTGCCGAGTCAGGGGACCAGCATTGTGACACCAGCTCTACCAGAACCTCCTGAAGTGTGACCCCGGGAAAGCCCCTGCTCTCTGGACCACCCTTTCCTGACTGTAAATGGGGTTATAGACTGCTATGCTTCCCTCCTCCAGGGGCTGAGTAGGGCCCCAGGAGACGAGGGGGCGAGCTTCCTTTAGGATGTGTCTCGAGAAAACAGAGGACGAGAGTCTGGCTTCATCCCCGTTGAGCAGGGGGTGGGGGAGGGGCAGGCGGGGGAAGCGGGGACCTCCTCAGCTCTGGGTGCTGCCCCTGCCTATCGCGAAGCCCAAGCACCAAGTCCTCCTAGGTGCCGAGTGTTTACATCTTGTCTCAGTCTTCCAATGACTAGGGGAGCAATTGACACCCGAGAAGACCCAGGCTCAGAGAAGGAGGGATCAGAGCCCAGGCCTGCCTGGCTCTGGAACCCTATCCATGACCCCTCCGGACCTCTCTTCTTCAACCCTTTCCACCCCTCCCAGACCCAGGCCCTCGTCTGGCCACTCCGATGGGCCACCGTGAGGGGTTGCAGGGACACTGCACACAGCAAAGACAGGAAAATGAAGACGAATGGATGCTGAGCACCAGGCCCGAGTCCCCCCTGGCTGGAGTCTGACCATACCTAGCCAGCCTGGAGCCGTCCCAGGACCCCGGCTTAGGAAGAGCACAGTCTTGGCATCGAAGGTCTTGAGAGTGATTCTGAACTTTGCTGTGAATTCACTCTGGCTCCTCAGCAAGTTAATTGAACCTCTCTGAGCCTCCTTTTCCTCATCTAGGAAATGGGCAATAGCGCGGCACTGTGTCAGCCTTAAAAATCTCAGATTTAAAACAGCTTAGGTGCATTTCTTTTTGCCCTGATTGCAACAGGGGGAGGGGCATCTATTCTTCATTGTCACTTGGGACCCCAGGCCGAAGGAGCTGCCCCCATCCCAGCATGAATACCAGGCAGCAGGAAGAGGCCTGGCCGAGGCTACTCTGGCTCTTACAGCTCCCTCTTCTAAGTGATGCAGGTAACTTTCACCACATTGGCCAAAGTGAGTCATGTGGCCATGCCCAGCCTCAGAGGGGATAGGGAAGCACCGTTCCTTACCACCTACCTAAAGGGGGAAGACTGGGATCTTAGCAGACATCCCAACCTGATGACCACAGGCGCCTGCCCCACAGGATTGCCACGAGCATACCGTGTGCCGAGGGGAATGGGGACCCTGGCACACAGAAGGCACCAAATCAGTGTTCAGCTCTCTTCCCCTTCACCTCCAGCTCCTAGGAGCTCTAGATCCTGTTTCCTTTCCTGGCTGCCAAATGGGTCATCAGAGTTGATGGACAGCCCCTACCTTGTGGGTGAAGACCTTTGCTTCTGTGACAGAGGGCGTGGTGTCTTTCCCAGGGGTACTTGGCTTGGTGGCAGCAGAGCCAGGAATGGGAAGACAGACTCCCTCACTCCCAGCTGAGCTCCGCCCCCCTCCCAGGGCATTTGTTTTTGTTAAAAAACAAATGAAAAAAAGCAGCAGATACCAGTAATACCTTGACTTTATTAAGGGCTTCATAAGACCCAGATCAAATTACATCTCCTGCAATCGAACAGTAAATTCAATTCTGTTCAACAAATGTTCTGTTCTACACTGAGAGGGCCCGGGGTGGTCTGGGTGGCCCACCGGGCTCTGACCCCGCCTCTCCCTCAGCACCTTCCCTCATCCTTCAGGAAGATGCCATCCTCTCTGGCTGGAACTTCGAGTCGGTCCTAGAGCCCAGGATGAACCCAAGATGAGTAACTGAGGCCTGGGGAGGTGGGTGGCGAGGGGAAGGGGACACTGGGCAGGGACAGTGACTTGGGCCTTGGGCCACTTGAACTACATAAGGCTGTGTGTCCTTGGGCAAGTCCCTTTCCTTCTTTGGGTTTCAGTCTCCCCCAAATGAGAGAGCGGCCTAGGTCCTCATCCCTATGCCTAGCGTAGGGTTCTGAGAGCTTCTTTACCAACCGGCATTTTCCCCTCCCCAAAGTGAGGTGGCTGGTGTGAGGGAGAGGGCCTTACCCATTCACCCCATCCTTTGCTCTACACTCAGTGGGCCTGTCAGACCCCACCATCCCCTGCAGTAGCTCATGTTCAGAGGAGACAGACAGGTAACTAGGTAAATACCAGGTGGTGTGACAGAGGCACACTCCCTCCAGGGAGGCTCACTGGTTACCAGCCACTGGCACAAACCAGACAGGCTGTAGGGTGAGCCCAATTTCCTACCTTCTCCCCTTTGGTCCCACCACTGACCAGCAGGCACTGAGCTGGAGAAATCCAGGAGGACTCCCTGGGGAAGAAGGGACTGGAGCTAGACCCTAAACCACTTAACTGGGCAAGGAAGGGGAGCAGGTTCCAGGTGGGGAACAGAAGCAATGGCTTGGAGGAGGGGTGTGTCTGGAGTGCATATGAGTGATAGACACTATCAGGGACATATATTGACACGGGGAAATGAGATTTCTGTGTTCTAGCAACGCACACACACACACACACACACACACACACACACTTACACACACGCGCGCGCACTCTTTGTACAGCTGCAGCCACAAGCAAGAGATGTTGGGGTTGTTCAGGAGGACAGAAGAGCTGTCAGCCAGGATTTCATAGTGCGGAGAAGGGATGCTGCTGGAAGGCCCAGAGAGGCTTCTGAGGCCCTCAGGGACTGTGGGAAGGGACCCCTGTCCCCGGTGAATCAATAAGAGCAACAAGAACAGTAGTAACTCTTCTTGGCACTTTACCATTAATGAAGCCCTTTGGTCTCTGTCGTCTTATTCGATCCTCACAATGGCCCTGTGAGGGCTGCTCTGGGCCACTGATGCCCTGATTCACAGAGAAGGCAAGATTTGCCCAAAGCCGGTGGGCCCGTGACATGCGCTCACACCGTTTGACTCCATGGCGTCTTTGTGCTGCTTTTCAGGAATCACATGGGCTTTTATCAAAGGGACATCTCCTTGGCGGATAGATGGACCAGGGTTCTGGCATGAATGGGAAGGAGGTTCTAAATTTCCCGCTCTGTGGCTTCCCTTGACTTCTCAAGTTTGAGAGGTTTCCCGAGGCCACTCTTGCTCAGCCTTCTGTGCGGACTCCCCGGGGGCCTGGCCAAACCCAGAGACCCAAAAACCTTAAGCCCCAAATGATGGCGGGGCGTCTTTCCCCCCTGAAGTAAGACTGGGGCAGTTCCCGGGGTCAAGGGGTCAGCCCCGGCCCTGCCCCACAATCTATAGGTCGCTTGCTGGAGTTTCTCATCCATCAGGGGCTCTCTTTGTCTGTGCTTGTTCTTCACCTGAAGCTGTTTAGAAAGTGTGGCTTCAAACTGGGAGGCTAGTGCTGCTTCAGAATCCTGGCTTATTAAGTCAGAGCACAACTTAAAGAAATCTGAACACCTAGGTGCAATGTGGTACTTCCTTAGTAGAAATTGACTGTCGTCAGTTACTACTTGATACAAATTTGGGCTTTTGTCATTTGGCCCTAAGAAGGAACCATTAGCACATTTTCCAGATTTGGGTTGCTGGAAACTCTACGTGTGCTTTGGCTTCCTGGGCCTGCCACTTCCTCGTCTGCGTTTTTAGGTTAGTTTGGTTTCTTTCTCTTTTTTTGTTTTTGGTTTTTTGGGTTTTTTTTTTTTATAGTAATGTCTATACCCAACATGGGGCTTGAACCCACGACCCCGAGATCAAGAGTTACACGCTCTTTTGACTGGCGCTCATTCGGTTTGGTTTCTTTAGCTGCCTGGCTGTTTCGACACCAGCCTGCAAATTATCAGAGAGGTGTCTCCTGAGAGCTTCCGTGTCGGTTTCTAAACACTCTTCATTCAGTCTTCTGTCATTCATTCATTTATTCAAAAAGTCTGTCTTGAGTGTCAGGTACCAGGGTTACACAGTGAAAGAGGCGGTGAGCGCCCAACTATCTTTCCGCAAATGGAGGACTCTCTCTTCCCCCCAGCTCAGCTTTCCATCAAAAGCGGCCTCTGAGCAGGTACCCAGATGCATGAGTCTGCCGTAGGTATTTTTTTCCAGTTGGTATTTTCCTTTTCCACATTCCTCTCCTGCCTGACCCCTGCCTTTGAAGCTCACCAGTGAGGTCAAATTCACTCTAGATTCAGACTCTAAAATGTCTACCTGCCCTCCATTAACATGGACACAGGGCGGCTTGAGAGAGCCCCTAGCTTCTGTACTGTGCCTTGTCCGCTCCAGCACCTGGACTCCCCCCCCCTCCCCCCGCCACTGCTTACTTAAACACCTCCCAACCCTCACCCTGCCATCTGCATGAGCATGCATGGCTTCTCCCCTCTGTGCCCAGGCCGTGTGCCCACCCTGCGGGACTCCCTTGCTGCCTCCAACAACCCTTCAACCCTTCACTTCACCCCATCCCTGTCCTGAGACGTCAGTCTTCAGATGTGGCTCCCAGGCTAAACCTGGCCTGCCCCGCCCGCTAGGCAACTCCAGTCTGTCCTCTCCCTGTTGTGATGGCTTCTAGGGCAGGAGGAAATGATTGTCCAGGACAAGACCCTCTGGAGTCTGCTGGGCTAACTTGGCCTGCTGGAACCAGACAGAGTTACAGGACCCCGGGGCAGTCCCCTGCTGGATGCCCCTGGTTGCTATGGCGACTCTCTGCCCAGTTTCCCTGCATGGAGACCACTAGAAAATAACAGAAATAATGGCGAAGACTGTTTTATTCTGTGTCCCACCTGGGAGCCATTTAAGTCTCCCAGTTTCTTTTGACACGTAATAATTTTTTTTCACTTTAAGATTATCTTGAAATCTCACTTCCTCTTCTTCCACCTTACTTCTGCCCTCTGTGGCAGAGTCTCCGAGAGCCTCAGGTTTTATGTCACATACATGCACGTGCTGTGCCCATGCTTACACACCGTGTAGCCAAATTGGCCTCTTGGTTGTTGCCACTTGACAGCAAGGCCCCAGAGGCCAGGAGCTCTGCACCCGTCGGCCTCAGGAATCAATGTCAGGGTCAGGATCGGGCCAGGTCCTCCTGTGATTAGAATTGTTATCTAACGTTCCTCGGCAGTAGCAATCAACATGGGAGTAGAACCCAGCCTTGGAACGACCGTGTCGACAAATGTGGGTTCAAGTCTCGGTTCTCCCACTTTCCTGCAGTGGGTGGAGGGGTGCAGTTGGCAGAATGGCCGCATACATGGTTGCGTGAGTGGGATTCCAGCTCTACTGGCCCAGGTGTGTGGCCTTGGGCTAGTGACTTCCCTTCTGTGAGCCTCGGTTTTCCCCCCTATAAAACAGGACCGGTAATGTACCTGCCTCATAAGGGTCATTGTACCCGAAGTGTCCAGCACAGTGCCTGGTGCACAACAAGTGCTCCTTAAATGCTAGCTCTACGGCTGATGTTAATATTGTAATTATTTTTGTGTCTGGGTGATGTTGGTGCTCAGTCTTCTCATCTGCAAAATGGGGTTAATGATGCTACTGGGGGCCCAGCTGCCATCTGATACCAAAGTCCCCCCAACTTACCATCCCCTCTCCCCCTCTGCTGTCCATTGGCCCTGTCTTTCCTAGACATCCTAGAACAGAGAGAGGGAGGGAAGAAGGAAGCAAGGAAATAAATCTCTCGCTGTCCGTCCATCAGTTAGCAATGGTGGTGTCAGTTTTCATAGAGAAGGGGATTCTGCAAAGTAGTCAAAAAACTATTTCCTCCATGACTCCAGCAGCCCAGCTGTTCCCTTTCAGAAAAAGTGCTGAGGGCTGAAAATCAAATAAAGAAACAATGATAGAAAGACACAAAGAAAGAAGGGTGGGGTGCAGGGAGGGAAGGGCAAAGCAGACAGGAAAGAGAAGGGCATGGGGCGTGGCAACAGAGGACTGCCAGGTTTTCCCAGGGCGTTTCCTGGGCTGCTTGGAACAACATTCAGCAAGACCGCCATTGACCCAGCACCTGCTCGGAGCCACCAGCCACTGCCTGTCCACCAGAACCTAGGTTCAAAGGCAGTGCCAATGAAAGAAGCCATCTGAGGTCTTAACAATGGGTGTATTTATGAGTCTTCCTGGCTCAACCTGAGGGGGCCCTTAGGCCCCTGGGCCTTTTAGAAATTGATGCATCTCAGCAATGAGTTAAACACTGGCCTCAGTGCTGGGGAGGGAGACCCTGGAGAGGAATTTCCAGGCTCCCACTCGGCCTCTGGCATATACTGACTCTGACCCCGTGCTGGGCAAGGGTAGGCACTCTGTGGGTCAACGTTGTACAGACCCCACTCTGTCCAGCCTCTGTATCTTACACCTTGTTTCTTCCTCCCAGAATGTCTGTTCCCCTCTCTGCATGTCAGGACTTTACCAGTCCTGCAAGACTGCCTGCTCCAGGGAGACCCCTGGGATTCCCCCTTCCCAGGGTTCATCTCTCCTCCCTTCCTGTTCTGATCACTACCCACCTTGTGTCAGCCCTTCTTGTGAGCTGGGCCTCCCTCTCCTCTGGCCTGTGCTCTGGCAGATGGACCAGAACCCTTTCAGCTCTGGCTTCCTAGTACCTCCTACCGGGGGGCAAGACTGGGGGGCCTGGAGACCATAGCAGGGCCTGGTCTGAGAGCCTCCACCTGGCCATCCCTGCGCTCCCACTAGGGAGACAACCAGGGAAACTGGCCCCTGGCTTCAGCATCAGTGCCTGGAAAATAGGCAGTAAGACTCTATGGGTTCTAAGCCCCCTGCCACCAGCCAGGGGCCCTGCCCACAGCTCCACACTCTTCAGCTAGAGTGTACTCAGAGTGCCAGTCCCAGCTTTGCCATCTCCTCCTCTATGACCTTGGGTGAGTTACTGTGCCTGTCTGTGCCTCTGTTTCCTCACCTGTAAAATGGGGACACTCCCAGAGCTTTCCTCATTTGCTCTTGAGAGTATGAAACCAGTTAATGCCTAGAATATAGAAGGGTCCTGGTGCCTGGTGCAGAGTAAATGCTTAGAAAGTGTGAGGCATTTTAATTTTCCCCCAGGGTCTGTGGCTCCCTTCAGGGCCCACTTTAGAGGAGCACACCCTCCCTGGCTGGTCAGCTAATCCCAGGCCAGGCACTTAAGGCCATCAAAGTCCCCACCCTTCCTGGGGTGATCCTGGAGACAGAGCTGCCTCAGAGGCCCAGTGGAGGAAATCTTTCCTGCTGGAACTTCAGGTCATGTGGAAGATGGGTGAATAATCATGGGAGGCTCAGCATGGGGTGATGTCTGCGCCAGGGGCTGGCCCTCAAATCTTCCCCTGAATGTGGGTTTATGCTCCCAGGAGAGAGGGCTGGTTGGCCTCTGCTCTGACTCTCCTGAAAGTGGTTCATGCTCCGCTCTACCTGCTCATAGATTTGTGACCTAAATTGGGGGCACGAAGAGGAGGGAAGGAGAGCCTGCCCTCTTCATGAATTGTGAGCCACAGCCCATTCCCCTCACCCCTCTCCTCCTTCCCCGTCCCCGCCCCCGACTCAGCTCTCTTGGTTGCCATGACAGCAGGGCACTAGGGACAGGCTCCTTATGGGGACAGAACCAGAGTATGCCAGCATGTGTGCCCAGGGTGGGTGGTGCCTCTGTGTGCATTCCCAGGTCCTCCTGCAGGCTGGTGTATGGTGGGGTGGGCTGGGGGCTGTGCCTATGGGTGGGGTCCCTTCAGGGCCGCAGGCCTGGTCCACACACACTTCCCAGACATGCAGCTTAGAGTGCGGGCAGGAGCAGTCGGCGCCTTTACTGACCCTGGGGCCGTACTGCCTCTGCAGGTGTGTTCGCCCCCTCTGCCGCTGGGGGTCTGCCCTTTCACACCGCCACCGAGCTCTTGCAGAAGACCCTACACCATCCTCACGTCGCTGGCCCCTGCATGAAGCAGGCAGGCTAGACCATGCTGTCCCAATGTACAGATGGGGAAATGGAGGCCTGCTCATGCACTAGCTCATTCACTGGCTCCCCTAGGCCGTAGAGGCATCAGAGGGGCATTTGGGATCTTATCTTCCTGGCTGTCTCTTCTTCCACACCTGAGTAAGGCTGGCCAATGTCCACCACAAGGAGAGAGCTATCAGCAAGGTGTTAAACTTTGCTTCTCTTTATTCTTTAGTTCTGAGAACTAACTTCTTGCTTAAGGAACGGCCATCAGCCTCTCTAAAGTGGGTCTGGAGCCAGCTCTCTAGTGCGACCCGTGAGGCATGTGCAGGTAGAGAGTGAGTGCAGGCATACAGACTTGTGAAGACAGCAGCTCTGCAAGTGTGAGGGGCCAGTTGAAGCCGCCTGGGGATGGGAGGGCCACCAGGAGGCCTGAATTTGTTCATGATGCTTCCTGCACTTCAGACATTAGCTGGCATTTATCCTTAACCATGACATGTGCAGGGACACACCCACCCCACCCCCTAGCCTCCAGCACGTTAACTAAATGTGACAATGTTCCTGCCAAGTTTGAGTGGGGAGAGAGCTGGGCACCGGTGGTCGTGAGGTCCACCCTTCCGCCTACTGCTTGGGCAGACTACAGAATGACACAGCGAGAAGGAACCAGCCTCAGGGTCAGCCCTCCATCCCACCCCATCCTACCCACCCCATTGTGCGCCCTGGGGACCCTCCCTGGTCCCTGCTTCCCGGGCTGTGATACAGGAGGTCTTTGCAAGCTGGCTGGCCAGGGCTTCTTCCTTCCAGCCCCCTCAGCCCCCCTGATTTGGGGAGTGGGTGGGTGGTCTTCTTCGCCCTCTTCTCTTTGGGAGGAGGACAGAGGCTCCCAAACAAGTGAGTTCCAGGGGTGTGTGCATGGGGGAGGAATGTCTGGGTGTGCACAGAGAGGTCCACAAGTCTGTGAGTCACTGGGAAATTTCCTGAGGGCACACCAGGCCTCTCTCCCCACTTGTCTGATGAGCCACCACGACAGTGCAGGTATTTATGGCTGGTTTTCACGCCCTAGCAGGTGGTGTGAACACACTGCCTGAATGTATGTGTTTTGGTTTGAGAGTGTGGGGGCTCTCCCATTGTCTGCCTTCCAGATCTATCCACCTAGGGCTGCCAGCCTGAGCCTCACGTCACGTACCCCATGGAGAGGATTCCACCCGAGGGCCCCCCCATCTGACCCCAAGCCTCTATGACTGTCACGAGCATCAGGCCTGGCTGCTGGTTTTGGCGTCAACAAGGCGAGTCACCTCACCTGTCTGAGCCTTAGTTTTCTCATCTGTGAGATGGGCACAACAGCCCCTTCTGCACGTGTTGCTGAGAGATTGAAGGAGCCAGCGTTGTGTCCATCAGCTTCAGGAACGGCCAGTGAGAAGTCGGCCAGGGCTCAGTCTGTCCCCTGCTCAGCCCTGCTCTGGGGCTGTCATCTCAGGGACGCATGTGCTGGGCTCTGTCTTACCCTTTTGGTATCACTCACACTGCCACCAATGTCAGCCTCATTTCCCAAGTAACAGAAATGCCACAAACAGGTGGGCCCAGAAGGAGCAGATAGATGCTCAGGTGTGCCCTCGGGACCCCGGGAACCAGGGTACCCCCTCACCAACCTGGCCTCCTGGGCTCCTAGGACAACATGGACAGAGAAGGGACAGAGAGGGAGGGCACTGCCTCCGTACAGACCCCGGATACTGCTCCAGCACGGCTGGGAAGCCCTAAATGAGGCCCTGCGTTTTCCGTCTGGGCTGCGGAGCCTTGGCGAATGGAGGGAAATGCAGAAGAGTCCCACTGAGGACACACACAGCTGAGTGACACGTCTTGTTTAACAGTGGCACACCCAGCACAGATCTACAACACAACACAGTGACACTTAAACAACAACAAAAACTGGATCCACACACAAAGCACCACTGCACCTACTAGACTCACAGTCATAATGGCTTGCCCTCTCGAGGGCTGAGTGTATGCTGGGCCCAGTTCCCAGGGCTCGGAATGGATTATCTATCTCAGTAATTTCACGACCCTTTGGAGCAGGTGAAGGGACTTGCCCGAGTGCTCTGCCCAGAGGGGTCCATATTCCAGAAGATTCTCCCGCTTATCACCGTCACCCATTTCCCTGTTCGCAGATATCATCCCCGCCCCCCACCTAGCCCCATATACTAGAGAGAGATGAAGTGTGGGGGGGCAAAACCCCAGGTATCCTGCCGGGGGGGGGGTGGCACCAGCCTCTCAGGAAGGACACCCCTTGTCTCCCAAGTCCCCGCCTGAGATTTTCCCTTGGCTTGCTGCCTCTGGGCCAGTGCTGTGGCTCCTCCCAGGGTACAAACCCTCAACCATGGCCTTGGGGTGGGCCACCTGCCGTGCTTCCCTCCCTGCACCCCCTGCTATGACTGGCAGGGTGGCACACACCCAAGAATGGCAGGGAAGGCAGTGCAGGCCCACATAGCCAGAAGTGGCCCTGCAGAAGCCCCGGGACCTGAGGCTCCCGGGCTTTCCTCCCTGGGTGCCCACCTTCCGCGTGCCTGTGGGCCTCTCACCCTTCAGGGTAACCTGACCACTGCAGGTAGTTCCAGCAGTCCTTATCAAGGTCTGACCCAGATACGGGAGGACGGAGGGCCCTTCCTGACTTTGAGGTTGTCCTACCCTCGGGGTCTCGGTTCTCCCCTGAAGCCCTGGATAGCCTTGCCTTCCCACCTGGTCCAGTACACAAGCCTTCTTGCTCCCCATTCCTTCTCAGCTTCCAGCACCATTCAGGGGGCCTGAGTAGGGCCCCTGTTCCCTGTCCTGGGGTCTAGCCTGCCTTCTCTCCCCTTGGCCCTCTGCATGAAGGAAAGTGACCCAGAGAGGTGGAGGGAGAGAGAGAGACCGAAAAGGAGGGATCCTTGACAGGTCAGAGAAGGGCTGATGCTGAATTCTGGGGGCCCTGAGGAGCTGTGGCCTGACCTGACCAGCCCATCCCCAAAAGTACACCCCCTGCTCAGTGGTTTGTAGCAGTCGGTGGCCTCATCCCTGCCCTTGCTGTGTGCTCCCCCCTCCCCACCCATTCAGTGCAGGCTTTGAAGCCAGACACACATGTTCCAGCTCCCCCACACGTGACCTGTGTAATCCTGGGCACAAGATGTCCCCTCTCAGAGGAGACTCAGAGTGAGCACCCAGTCCCAAGAGCTGTCCCTCTCTGCCCAGCCATTCAGCTGTCACTACAGGCACCTGTCCCATCTGTCCGTATCCCACTGGTCAGGTGATGGGTGGGCAGGTGCCAAGGACCGGGAATTCTTGGGCAGGAGGAGAGCTCCTGAGAATGCCACGCCACGGTGGCTGTCAGAGCGCTTGTCCCAGTTGTCACAACATGACACTGAGCGTGGAGAATGAGCATGAGTTTGAGCATCTCCCCACCTCCTCCCGGGACTGAGTCCAATATGGGGAGAGGCAGGAGGCCGAGGTGCCAGCCTCCGGCCGTGACCTGCTGTGTGCCCTTTGGCAGCCATGGTGCCTCTCTGTCCATGTGCAAAACAGGCTGCTGTGGGACAGACCACGGCTGCATAAAATAAGGCAAGGGGTGCAGAAAGGACCCCCAGAGGAGAGGCCCAGCCCAAAGCATAGCTGATAAGAACTTTCGGGATTCCCTTTCCTCTGGGAGAAGGAACCCACTCACAGAACTAATGTACTCCTGGGGGATGGTTCAGGACTGGGGAGAGGAGCCTGTCTGCTGCCCAAAGCCAGGTGACACGCCCAGCCCTGCTCCCTGTGTGGCCTCCAACAGGTTGTGGGTGACCTAGCTGCCTCATTTAGGGCAGGCTGGGGAGAGGGGGCCTTCCTGGGCCTGGACTGCCTCCTCTTGCCCTGTGTGGCCCTCAGCAGAGCTGAGCACAACACGGGCACCCGAGGCCCCGAATCGGGCTGCGTGGTTCCACTTCCCTAAAGGAAGTATCCCAGAGACTGAAGACCCCCCAGCCAGAGAGACAGGGGGATGCCAAGCCTGTCATCCCTGAAGAGCCAAAGTGCCAGCATTCCCATCCATCCCTCCTTCCCCTCCCCGTCCCGGGTGAGGCCTCTCTCTGTTGGCAGCTGTGCCTCCAGAGCCTCGCCTCCACCTTCCTCCTCTGCTCCCTGGGGGTGTGGATGCCCCATGTGTGGCGGAGCCTAGGGCGGGCCAAGCGCCGGTGGCTGGACACCTTCCCCCTCCTCAGCTATCTTCCCCGTTCTCCTAATGTCCTGGATGCAGGCCTTCATGGAGCGGAAGGAGAGTCTAGCACAGGGAAGCCTCGTTAGGAGCTCCCGCAAGATTGGGGTGACGAGGCAGCGCCCTCTGCACCCAGAGTGTCACCTACAAATTCTCCTAGGACCCTGCTCCTAGTCCTCCAGGGTAGGCTTGACTGTCCCAGGATGGTGTGAACGCAAAGTGGCTCAGAGAGGGTAGGTGACTTGCCTAAGGTCACAAGCTAGCAAGTGACTTCCCTGGGCTGTGTGCCATGTGGATCTGGCCCTGGCATCCAGTTCTTGCCAGCACTGGCCTCAGCCCATCAGGCTGGGCGGGCCCTCAGGGCTCTTCAGCCTCCCGTAACGTCCTCCACGGCAGGTCCGGCCAGCCTCCGCTTGCACGCTGCAGTAATGGATCGCTCCTGGTCCATTTCTGGCTCTTCGTGGCTGTGGACCTCCTCAGTACCGCCTGACTCCCCAGTGGGTCAGGATGAGGGAGGGGGTGGGGAGCGGGGCCAGCCGGTCTCTCAGGCTCTCTCCATACCCACCCTCATCCATCTCCCTCTACAATCAGAAGGGGTGTTGGGGAGCCCATGCGATGCCTGGCGGCCAGCCGCCTCTTTGTTAGTCTTAGCTAACAAGCTGTTTATGGGTGCGACATGACACCTGCTTTCTCTTTTATAACTTCAATAATTTATGGGCATATTAGTGGCCAGGCGGCCGCCCTGGGTCCCAGCCAGACGGGACGGGGCGATGCAGCCGGGTGCCTCTGCCGATATTTACTCTCTCCCACCATCAATTATTAAGGAGCTCACCTTCATTTTTGCACATAATTACATGCACCGTGATGGTTCGAACTCCCCTGCTCTTAGTCCCTCTGGAGAGGGGCCCAGCCTGCCCGACAGGGCTGAGCTGGCAGAGGGACCCAGCTGGTTGGAGAATGCAGCAGAAAGACACCATACCTGGGAGACAGATTGTGGTAGCCTCAGCTCCGCACCCCCTCTCAGCTGAACTAGAACTGCCTTGGCCGGTGCTGGCCTTCTTAAGAGCCAGCTGTCTGTCCCCACCATCCCAGGGTCAGGGTTTTGCACCTGCCAGACACTGCCAGACTGCTCAGACACTGTCCCCGACTCTCCATAGAGCTGGTCGACTCCTACTTAGCCTTTGGATTTCAGCTCAGCCATCACCACCTGCTGGTTATCTGTCCTGCCTCCTCTGTGCATCTCCTCATACTCTCCTCATCTCCACCTGGATCACACTACATTAAGTCTTTCACACTAGACCATGGGCTCTTTGGGGCACAGAGAATGCTGTATCAAATGTTTATTGAGTGTAGGAGTGAATGGATGGGTAAAGGGATGGATGGATCCCCCACCTCCCTCACCACCAGTGGGCCCACTGAAACGCCCACGCCCTCCCCTCCAGGAAACCTGTCTTGGTTGCACCCACCACACATCTCCCTGTCCTTGAATCTCCTCCAGGTCCTCCTGGGCTGGGTTGGAATCCCCCAAAGGACAGAAAAGCCTGGGCCCTCCATCTAGCCCCCAGCACCAAACAGAGGGCAGGTGAAGATGGAGGGAGGGCAAATTCTGACCATCTCAGCTCTGTTGCTGACCTGGGGAAGTTACTGGTCCTGTTTCCTCACTGGCCATATTGGATGTGGAAGGGGGCATATGGAGATAATAACGGTTCCTACTTTGCTGGGTTGTGGTTGAGGCTTAACGTGAGATAATTTATAAAAGTACCTAATACAAGGCCAACCATGTCATAGGTGCTCAAGCAATATTCCTTAATGTCAGCCATTGTCTGTGAATCGAACTGAAATGTGTTGAATCGAATCTTCTTAGGCACACCTTCTCTTGTCCACACCTGCTTGTTTTTAGTCTCCTCTGCCATGTAGCGGGCCCCAAGCTTGGCTCACGGGAGCCCTGAAAATATTCCAGATTGATCAATCAAGACTCCCAGCACCTCAGTCTGTACCTACGAATCTCTCCCATGCTACAGAAGAATAGACCGAGGTCAGGGAGGTGATGTGGCCTCCCCCAAGTTGATGGCAGAGTGAGGAACCAAGCCCTGGCCTCCCACTGGACTTGAAAACCCAAGAATGTCTCCCCAGAGACCCTCCACTGTAAGAAGGAATAATAGTGGAATAGACCCATGGGACTGTTAAGGGGATTAAATGTGTTGCTTAGAACCACCGTGTCCACTCAAGTTGAGTGCCTCAGAGTGTGGGGTTCGGGATAGGCATGTCTCTACCTCTTCCCTTCTTCTCTCTCCAGAGGGAGCACTCCCCTGGAGTTGGTATTGAACATATGCATGTTTTTAGACTTTGCCTATATCTGTAGTGTCCACACACAGTTTATAGGGCTTGGGGCTTGTTTTTAAACCCTGTATGAACAGTACCATCTTGTACATATCTTTGGGGTTTTTTTTCTCGGCATCGTGTTAGCGAGATCCCCACGCCGGTGCGTGTAGCTCCAGCTTGTCCGTCTCGGTGCTGTGTAGTATTCCAGTGTGGGGTTACATGGCATTTTGTTCATGTTTTCTCCTAGTGGTGGGCATTTAGGGTGCTTCTAGTTTCTCACTAGTACATTCTGCACATTTGTGAAAATCCCTGTACTTGTCTTGTGAATGTTTCTCCAGGGTATATACCATACAGTGGGCATCTTTTCAACTTCTCTTGATAACCACTAAGTTGCGTGACGCTTCTCAACTTGACCGGCAGGACGCACTTGGCCTAAATTATCTCAATGCCCCCAGCCACGTTGGGAGAAAGAAATTTTTTGCCCATCTCACGCATGGAGTATGTATTGGTTATCTATTGCCTCATAACAAATCACCCCAAAACTTAATGGCTTTAAACAACAAATCTGTATTATTTTACAGTTTCTGTGGGTCAGGGATCCAGGTGAGGCTTAGTTGGGGGCCTCTGGCTCAAGGGCTCTCACAAGGCTGCATTCCAGCTGTTAGAGTGTCAATCATCTCAGGACTCGACTTGGGCAGGGTCTGCTTCCAGGCTTGCTCATGTGGGTATTGGCGGTTCTCAGGGCATCATGGGGTGCTGGTTAGAGACACCAGTTCCCTTCCATGTGGGCTTCTCAACAGGGCAGCTAATAATACTTGGCACCTGGGATCTGTCATCACAAACAAGCAAGTGATGGAGAGAGGGTACCCAAGACGAAAGCCAGTCTTTTTGTAACCTAATCTCAGAAGTGATATGCCATCCCTATTCTCTTCATTAGAAGTAACTCAGTTAGTCCAGGAGCACCTGGGTGCTCAGTCGGTTAAGCGTCCGACTTCTGCTTAGCTCATGATCTCACAGTTCGTGAGTTCGAGCCCCACGTCGGGCTCTGTGCTGACATCTCAGAGCCTGGAGCCTGCTTCGGATTCTGTGTCTCCCTCTCTCTCTGCCCCTCTCCCGCTCGCACACTCTCTGTCTCTCAAAAATAAACATTAAAAAAAAATTTTTTTAAAAGAAGTAACCCAATTAGTCCAGCCCACACTCAAGGGGAGGGGATTGCATAAGGTGGGGGAAATGCCAGAAGGTAGGGACCATTGGGAGTCATCTTAGGGGCTGCCTATCACAGGGCGACTGAGGCTCAGAGAGGTACAGTGACTTTCCCAGGGTCACACAGCAGTTAGAGCCAGAACTGGAACTCAAGGCTCTAAGGCTAGACACCCGAGCCACCACCGCTGCCTTTGGCTTAAGTTAATAACAGGTTCCGACTTAATAAACAAGTCTGCTGCACAACAGAACTCAAGACAGGCACTTAATGAATGGATTTGCTAATAGTGCTGCCTGTTTGCACACATTAGCTCAAGTGCCCCCCTGACATGATCCGTGGGGACAGCCGAGCCCAGGCTCTCAGGAGAGGCTGCTCTGCCAAGCCCAAGGAGCCAGGGGGTGGTCCCTTTTCATAAACTGCTTTTTGTGTTTTTGTTTGTTGGTTTTGTTTTTGCTCTCAATGTCATCATTTGGGTGTCTTCGTGGTTTGGGTTTTTTTGTTTTAGTTTTCTAGTGGAGTGCACATTTCCCTGGGTTTTAAGGAGAGCGAACTGCAAGGTCAGGAACACCAGGTATTCCCCTGGAGGGACTTCGGGTCAGCAGGGCTGATGAGCCCCTTCACGGCCCCAGACGAATTTCCTGCTTCTCAGCTATTATGGGTGCAGCAAGCGGGCACCCAGCCCAGCAGGGCCCTGTGGCCAGGCTGAGTGAGGGCCGGTCCCCAGACCTTAGCTCCTTACAGGGCTTCTGCCTTGGGTCTCCCAGGAGCCTTTTGGTTTCCCCCAGTTCTCAGGGCGATTCCAAGCAGTGGGGGCTAGTGCCTATATTGCTGCTAGATAAGTGAATGTCACGGGTGCTAGAACATTTCCAGTGGAGGCATGGGTGACCAAGGCCCCGAGATGAGGGGAAGTGAGAATTGAGGACTCGTGTGCCCCTGCTCCCATGCCCTGGCCTCCTTCTGCAGGAGAACCATTGGTCCTTCCTGATTAGTGGATTTTAGTGGAGTTTAATTTGCACACATCAGCCCCTCTGGAATCAGGGCTCTGGGCTCTCTGCAGAAATTAGAGGAGACACAAGATCAATCCCTGCCTTCAGGGTGTTCCTGATTCTCAGAGGATGAACTTGGTTGAGGCCTCTCCTAGTGAGAATGCTGAAAGGAACCTTAGGGTGGACCCCTGTCTTTACAGAGGAGGGGCTGCAGGGTCAAGGAGCAGAGAGCAGCCATGACAGTGTAATAACCATTTATCAAGCACCTACTGCGTGCCTACATTTATCAAGCACCTACTGTGTGCCAGGCCCAGCATCAAGTACTGGATATATATGAGATCCTCACACCATCCCCCATGAGATGAGTTCTACTGATATTCCATCTTCCAAAGGAGGAAACTGAGACCCAGAGAGGTACTCAAGGATACAGAGCAGGAGACTGAGGTGCTCAGAGTAGGCTTCTGGAAGGAAGGGGCCACACAGAGCCCTGAATGGAAAGGGAAGAGGGGAAAGGTTGGAGGAAATGGGTTGGGAGCCTGAGAAAGCTGTCAGTGGTAAGACGTGCCTGAGTTGGGGGCTGCCATGGAAGAGGGTACCCTAAGGAAGTGATGGAGGGCTTTCTACACCTCTGCCCTTGGAGTCTTGGCCTCAGCCTTGGCCACAGTGGGTATCACTCCATGTCGATTAGCACATGTCCACATCCAATGGAGCCAGCCACTGTGCAGAGTCCCCTCCAGCTGGGCCCCAGTGCCCTTCCCTGTAGTCAGCTACCCCATGCAGGACCCAGAAGACAGGAGCTGGGATGCACCGGGACGAGCGTCCTTTTACTTGGAGGTTCCTGGGCCTGACCCTCTATGACATGCCTAAGTGCGACCCTGGCATCCCTGAGTCCCTTCTGGCTTGGGGAGGGGCTTAAGAGGGGGCAAGGAGGTCCTAACCCTGGCCACAGCTCCAGGCCCACCTCCTAGGGGGACTTTCCTGCCAGCCCCCCCACCGGCCCCCCGTCTCCCACCCGCTTCCGCAGCTGCACCAGCGCAGGGCTCTGACCTATGGATTTTCTGCCACTTCCTGATCCACTTCACTCCAGCCTGAGTCTTTAGGACTTCATTATACCTGCGGCCTCAGCAACCCCAGCATGGAGGGCTGCCATTGCCAGAGGGGAGTATGGGGCTCCTGCTATGGCTCCCGGACGGCTACAGTGCCCCCAGCTCCTGGGATTCAGCCTTCTAGGAACTCAGAGTCCTTCAAGGAGCTCCCTCTCAAGGCCACATCCCATTCACCCCACTGTCTAGGTGGGGCCACAGAGCCCTGAGCCCAGAGACACCACCACCCCACCCCCTGCCAACCCCTCATTACCCAGCTGGGAAAGCTTTCACCCAGGAAGGGGCAGTGGCCCCTCAAGGTCACACAGCAAGTTATTAAGAGTGCTTAGCATCAAATCTGTGGCATTAAGTGGGACATGGGGTCCAGCGGCTCCACAGGGACCTCCTGCTGGATCCTGGCTCTATCCTGCTCCCAACCCTGCTCCATGCCCTGTGCTGCCTGCCCAGCCCCCACCCGCCTCCCTGGCTCCTGGTCTCCGTTTTTCTTGCTAATTAGAGGTCTCAGCAATGACTCCACTGTCCCAGCCATTTTAGAGCTGTCATTAATTTCAAGTGGCTTCAGAAATAATCATCATCGTAAAACCCCGCGAGCTGCTGGGATACAAGCAGGCAGCACCAGCACAGAGCAGGCATACAGGCAGGCCTGTGTGTGCCACCCGTTCCTTCCTGGGCCCTGGGGAACTGGCCCTTCCTCCTGCATCCTCAGCCTCCCAGAGTGGGGGAGAGCAGAGCTTGCGCTGTGACATCAGACACATGCTGAGCTTCGAGGCCCAGCTCTACCTCTTACGAAGTGAACTGGGGCAAGATACCAGCCCTCCCAGAGCCTCGGTTTTTCATCTGTACAATAGGGATGGCAGTACTGATCTTGAAGTGAGAAGTATATAAAGTATAGCTCAGAGCCTGGCTTACAATAGGAGCTGAGTAAATGTTAGAGGGTGCTGTCCCCTCCTCCAGAGTCCCCTGGCAAACCCATTCTAGTTTCTCTGCTTTGCTCTTACCACTCAGGCTACTGCAGTCTGGCTGCTTCTCCCAGCCAGCAGCTCCTGCTTTATTGGGACCTGCTGAGTTTTCACCCTGAAGCCGGGATCTGCTCTGTGCCCACCCAGGTAGTTGTGAGACAGGTAGTTTCAGGCCTGCTCTTGGGAGCTCCGATTGTGAGGACAGAGAGGAAGGACACTAGGGCGTTGCTTCTAAGGCCATTTCAGTTTGGGGAGGGGAGACAGAACAGAAGAGAATGGTCTTAGTCTGGTCTTGAAGCACAGGTGGAATCCAGGCAGAGGGCTCACCAGGCAGGTGAACCAGCAAGGACTAGGGCCTGAAAGTGTGGGTGAACATTCTTCAGCTGTAGCTCCAGGGTATAATCCCCTGGTTGTGTCAGTGAAGCCTTGGACCAGGCCACTGCAGTGTGTCACGTTCTCCATGGCCTTGAGATCCCTGAGAGGGATCTCAGTAGGAGCTACTCCCGACAGCTCATGCAGAGACCTCTGACTGGGTGAGGACCCAGTGACAGACCTCCTCACCCTTTTATGGGGTCTTTGAGTGACAAGGCCAGGGGCCAGCACCCTCACCAGGCCCATGCTGGACCCTCAAAAAGGCCTTTTCTCCAAGTTCTTCCCCTAAATCCTCCCCCACCCCATTGTTTCCATTGATGAAATAAAACGAGTGCTGCGAGGGGTCACTTCTCTTGGAGAGACCGGAAGGGGGAATGGCCTGGATACTGTGTATCATGGAGAACTAAGGCTGTGGGGCAGTTCCTTCCAGACGCAGCTCTCTGGTCACTCCTGCTTTCTCAAGGCTCAAAGGGATAATTGTGGGCCCCAGAAGACCCCGTCCCCGGACGCTGACTTCCTTAGCCAGTATCTGGGGTTTGGGGGTGGGGGCAGTGGGCTCTCCCCCATTCCTCCTCCGAGATCACTGAGGCGGGGAGCAGGTGAGTCGGGGGCGGAGATGCCGTGGCCGCGCTGGGCCTGCGTCAGTCGCCGCACCAGGAATAGCCCCCGCCCCCGCCCCCGCCCCCCAGCGGGTCTGCGCGCCCGCCGGGCGCCTGGCGGAGCCTTTACGCAGGAGCTAGAGAGCGTCTATTCCTGTCGGGCTGGTGGGAGGAGGCGGCGCGGGAGGGCGGGAGCTCACGGGTAACTCACCAGCAGCCGGGGTGGGGGAGCCAAGGAGCCTGGGAAGGGGGTCCAGGCAGCTGAGAGTTGAGGGGCAGGGAGCCGCCTGCGCTGGGCTCTCGAAGGGACAGGACACCTGTGCCGCCTCCCCTCTTCCCCGCCCACCTGTAAGTCCTTCTGCCAAGCCTGCCCCCTACTGGTTTACTTAGTTCTGGAAGGCGACTCGAATTCCCATTCTAGGCTTTACTAGCCGTGTGACCGCGGGCAGGTCCTGTAATCTCTCTGAGCCTGGGGTTCCTTCTCTCTGTCACCAGGGAACAACAGCGCCTCCTTGGAGGGTTGTTGGAGGATGAATGTGGAGTGCGCGCCACAGCATCCGCACCTGCTAGGAGGGGCTCCAGCTAGGCCTAGGATGAGGATGGACATGGTACGGAAGACAGGGGATGGTTTTTCAGGCAGGACTGTCCAGACAGTGGTGTGGCAGTGGGACTGAGAAGTACCCAGAATCTGTTTAGCTGGGACAGAAGGTTTGTGCAACTCTTTGGGCTGTGTGTGTGAGGCTGAACAGTGGAGATACAAGATGGTGTTGGGAGTAAGGGGAGACTCCTAGCCCCTCCGTGCCAGCCAGTATCTGTTGAATGTCGGGCAGGCTCTGCTGGGGGCGGGGGCACTGGGAGCAGGATCCTGTGGTTTGTCTGAGAGATTGAGAGGCCTTGGGTCAGCCTCTGCCTCCCCAGACTCAACTTCCTTCTTGACGTGCCAGAACCCCTACCCCTGTGGGGTACACAGCGTCAGGGGCACTAATGCGCTAATGGGCTGTGAAGAAACAGTGAAGAAGGGTCGAATGTGCCTGGTGGTGTCAGCATGGATGCTTATTCTAATCAAACTAGCTTAGTGCGAAAGGACAAATGGCTTTCAAGGAGGTGGAAGGGACGTGGAAGCTGGCGAGTTCCTAAGGGTGGTAGTTAACTCTGCAGACTGCTGAGACACCACCTCCAGTTGATTCTCTTTGCATATGCTGATCAAGAAGGATCTGGATCTCTGAGGAGAGGTCCCATTCTCTGGGCCCATCTAAGTCTGTGGCCCCAGCCCAGAATCCCCTGGATCTTTGGGATCGGAGGCACAGGGGGCCCAGACTGAGGCTCTGCGCTGCCCTCTGCTGGTCTCTGGATGCAGTGCGGGTGGCCAGAGCCGGCCATAGCAGCCTGCTGCCCTCTGCTGGACAAGAAGCCAGGTTGGGCGGGGACCCGGGCTGCAAAGGGCGGGGCAAGACCCCTCTAGGGGCAAAGCAGCGGAGCTGGCGCGCCTTCCTCGCGTTCCAGCGGAGCTTCCCTCTCTACCTGCCTGGCCCCTAGGCCGCCAGGATGTGGACCCTATAGAGATTCGCGAACATTTGGAGAAGAGGGGCAGGACAGAGGCTCCGGGCCTGACCCTTCCCACGCCGTCCTCCAAACAACCCTGGCTGGGTGGGGAGACTTGCCCGTTCACGTGCTTGTGTCCGTCCACACGGCAGTGTGCAGTGACCCTGGTTAACACGTGTGAACACACTCACGTGCTCACATGCACACGTATGTGGCCACACAAGAGGGTGCGTGCACATACTCAGGGAGGACCGTAGCCCGGACTCCCCTGGGTCGGGCTGGCCCGGGACTCGGAGGGGCGCGGCCGGTGCAGGGCTCGTGCTCCGGGGCGCGGACTGAGGCGCGAGCCTGGCGCGCCCCTCGCCTGCGTCCCCACTGCCAGTTTCGTTGCCCCATCCGTGCAGGGCAGTGGTTGGGGCGCTGCTCGCTCTCCGCCCCCTCTGCTGAAAGAACACTGGCCCCCCACCCCACCTCCCCCCTCCTTGGTTTTGCGGCCGCGCCTTCTCCTCCCCCGCCCGGCTCCCGCCGCTCGCTTGCTCCCTCCCTCCCTCGGTCCCTCCTCCCTCCCCGGCTCGCTCCTCGCTCCTCACGCTCCCTCCCCGCGCCGCGGCAGAGCGCGGAGCCCGGGCGGGAGCCGGTGCGGGAGCCGGAGCGGGCGGCCGGCGACAGCGCAGGCGGCAGCAGCGGCGGGTCCCGGCCCCGGCCCCGGAGCGCGCGGAGTCCCCACCCGCGCGGCTCCGGCCCCTCTCCCGGCGCGGGGCTCCGAGCAGCATGCGCGGCCGCTGCCTGCCGGCCTCAGCCCTGGCCCCGGCCCCGCTGCGGAGCGCGCCCGGCCTCGACCCCGGCCCCAGCGGCAGAGGCGGCGGCGGCGGCTCCAGGCCGGCCCGGGGCGCAGAACCAGGCTCTCCGAATCCGCGTCGCGCGTCCTGAGCGCGCCCACCCCTCCGCCCGCCGGGGCCGCGGCCTCCCGCCTCCCCACTCCCTCGCCCTTGCCCCGGCCCCGGCTCCGGCTCGGTTCCCGCCCGCTTGGGGCAGACAGACGGACAGACAGCCCCGCGAGGGCGCGCGGACGGCCGGGCGGAGGTGTCGGACGAGGAGGAGGAGACGGAGGAGGGGGCTGGGCAGGGGCTGAAGCCCGGCGGGGGAGACATGCGATTGGTGACCGAGCCGAGCGGACGGACGGTGCGCCCGAGATGCAGGTGAGCCCGGCAGCCGCGGCCCAGCCCCGAGCGGGCAGCCCCGCGGCACGCTCCCGTGCGGGCCGCCGTTGGCCCGGTTGCGCCCTCCTGGGGCCGCGGGGCACCCCAGCGCCACCCAGATTCCTCTTTGGGGTCACAGATCTGACCCTCCTCAAGCCTCAGAAATGGAGACTCTTCCTGTCCCTTTTCTCCCACCCCAACAAATTCCTTGTTGCCTAGCTGGGATCCCAGAGCTGTGGAGGGGCCCTGCCGGGTTCCTAGTCCGGCTTGTCCAGCGTCCCCCTTCCCCTTCTGAGCACCATTCATCCTGGAGGGTAAGCCCCTTGCTCAGCGGGGTGGCTGCCCCTCTCCTTAGATCCCAGGTACCCCCCCCCCTCGCTGGTACCCCTAGCCAGCGCTGGGCACTGGCTAGCTGGGGGATGCAGGCGAGGGACCAGTTTTCTCCACGGGCTCCAGCCTGGGCACCAGCTCTGTCCCCTGATCAGGAGCAACCCCCTTCCAGCTCGTGCCCAAGGGGGGGGGAGGTGAAATGGGGGGTAGGAAGAGTGCAGGAGAGGGAGTTGGGATTGTGGAGGACCCAGGAAGCCTTTAGGGGCCTCCCTTTGTCTGTCTTCAGCCCCGGTTTCTCACCTCCTCCTGCCCCACTTTTCATTCTGAGGCAGCCGGTGGGAGGTGGGAACCAGCTGTGAAAAGGGAGGTGAGGAGGGAGTGTCCTGTTCTGCCTCCCCACTCTCTGTGAGGTGGCCAAGGCACCCACAGAAGATGTGTCCCTCCAGGTGGCTTCCACTTTGAGGAGGGGTGGGGCCAGGCCCAGTGGACAGTCCCCTTCCTGCTCCTGCCTGGGATCCCAGCCCAGAGCCATCGGTCCCTGGTTGTGCCGGAGGCATCCCCCTTTGTTCTCCTGGTCCTGAATCTGGTGGGGGAGAAGGGGCGGGTGGGAGTGCTGTGGGAGTGCAGGATGCCCTGAGGTGGGGGGCAGTGCCATCTGGGCCAGCCCCCTCCCTGCCAGCCCAGGCCACCATCCGGCCCTCCCCTGCGTGGCCTGGGCGGCCGGAGGGTGCTCGGCCCAGCCTGGCCCGTGGCTCTGGGCTCAGCCCTGCTGGCCATTATGGCAACAGCTCCGGCACCGGTGCCTCCCATGCCCAGGGAGCAATGAGCTGGGGCACCCAGGCGGCAAAGCGCCTGGGGCTTCCCCACATCCAGGGAGGAATGCCGGTGAGGAAAGAGAGGGTCAGCGGTTTCCAGACCCTTTGTCCTTATGTGGGACCTGGTCTGCCAGGACAGCTTGCCTGCTTTCTCCCCGCTGCCTGAGGCAGGAGAGAGGGAATGAGGTTCCAGAAGGGAGAGACCAGGAACTCCCCGGAACCCAGATAGGGACTCCGAGCAGCACCCCTATGCCCCTATTGGAGGGGGGCTTAGCAAAGGTGAGGGTAGCCCCCCCTGTGATGCGCTCTTTGTCTCCTCCCCTACCCCCTGCCAATGAAGTATGAGATGGGCCTTGGTCAAGGCTGCAGTGCCTCCAGGGCCTTGAGTTAGAGTAGGTCTTCAATCCCTGGGGCCAGATTTGGGGGGATGGGCGTGTGCTCAAAGCCCAGGAATCTTGGCTTGTGGGCTGAGGGCCCCTGTGTTGACCAGGGAGAGACTGCTCTGCCCCTGGCAGTAGTCCTCTTTGATCCTAGTAGTCAGATGCTCTATCCCTTGCCTCTGAGCACCCGTTTTTTCCCTTTACTAGATATTGTTTCCTAAAACTCAGCATTCCAGAGGGACACCAACAAAACCCAAATCCCAAATGACCCGAAACCTCCTGTGGCGGGGCGGGGGTGGGGGGGGGGGTCATTGTTCTCATAAAGCCAGATGGGATCCCTGGTACTGGTGATGGCTCATCTGGTGCTGCTCTCCAGGTGCCACCAAAGCAAATGGCTGGAGGATCACGACTGGGGCTGAGGGTATGTTCCAGTGGAGAAGTGAAGCAGTGCAGTGATTTACACCGGGTCCCATGGAGGCGTGAGGCGGTGTGTCATATAGTCCTGTGGGGCCAGTGAAAGGCCAGGGAGGGGAGGCAGTAGATGATGGTGACTTCAGTCAGAGCCTCGCCTTGCTAGCCAGGGTCTCCTGGTCTAGCTGTCCTCTGTGCGGCACTCTATGGAAAGATGGCACCTCCCGGCCACTGGGTTCCTCCCCACCCACCCGCCCCTCCCCTCCACCTTCCCAGTGGTTACCCATTGATGGCTCTCTGTTCCCTGCCCACCAGTTCCTCTATACACCCTCCTCTGACCTGTCTTGCTGTCTTGGTCAGGCATCCCCACCCAGAGGCCCTCCTCTCTTCTTCTCCTGGCCCCTCCTTGAGGGAGCCTCCTTGTACCTCAGCATCTCTAAGTTACTGATCCCCCTCCTCCAGGCACCCACAGTGAAGAACCACATTGGTTTGCACCTAATACTATACCAGCCAAATTAATTCATGTGTTTATTTTACACATCCTGGCTGAGCTGTTTAGCTCTGGACTAGGCCCTCTTATGGCTCCCTTGGATTGCCTTGAACACCCTGGGCCATCTTGTCCCCATCCCCTGGGCTCCCCTGATTGCCCCTGGGATAGGGAAAACACTGGGAGGCACCGGGGAGCAGCTATTGACTGGTGGCAAGGACTGCCTGGAGGGGACACAGTGTCCTCAGCCTGTATGGATGGACAGAGCTAGGTGACATCAAGGGTGCCCCAGGTGGGGTACTTAGCACACACAGGCACTCAGAGAAGGATGGGATTTGTTTGTGGGGGCTGAGGTAGTCAGGGGTCCACCAGAAGGAGAGAGACTGAGTAGGTCCTGAGGTGGTAGCAGACTTTACAGAGACACAGAAAACAGAGGATTCCAGAACTGGGGACGGTTGTTTGTAGAAAGAGTGTGGTAAGGCAGGTTCATTTCCAAAAGCATTTGAGGCATTCTTGATACTGACCTCTGTTTATGCATTGGATGGATGGATGGATGGATGGATGGATGGATGGATGGATGATGGGTGGATACGTGGATAGATGGATGGGTGGATGGATGAACGTCCTTGGGTGCTGTGGGCCCAGTAGAGCTCTGCTGCCCAAGAATCTCATCCTCATGTTTGCTCGGTTCCTTTGATGTCACTTTATAGTGAACTTGTTGAGTGTGGACCCTGGGGCCAGATCCCTGGGTTCAGATCTCAGCTCCACCTCTGCCTAGTTACTTAATCTCACTGGGCTTCAGTCTCCTTAGCCACAAAGTGAGGATAGCAAGGGTATTTACCTCTAGGACCGGCAGGAGGATTAAGTAAGCTAACATGCCAAGTGGTTAGAACAATGCCTAGTATACAGTAAACTCTCCAGAAATGCTCACTACTCATAGTTTAGATCAGTGATTTGTTCACAATCTTTTCCCTGTAACTGGTGCAAAGATTTGATTTTGTAGCTGAGAAAACTGAGAGCCAGAGAGGTGGCATGACTTTCCCAAAGCCCCCAGCCCACAAAGCTGTCTAGAATGCCTTCCTTCTGACCCCTGGGGCTCAGGGCTCGCTGGTCTGGGCATGGCCTGGTGACTAGTTAACGTGCGTAGCGTTAGTGATAATGATAATAGAACAAACATGGCAGCCCTACTCCCCAACCTGAACAGCAGCACTTTAATAATGATGTACATCTTCCATGTGCTTCTCCTCACTTTATTCCTGGCCTCTTTCTCTGAGGCAGCCACTATCCTAACGGTCTGTTTAGCATTGCCTTGCCTTTTTAAAAATCATGCATTTTAATAGATAGACATTGTTCCATTTGTATTACTTTTGAACTTTGTAAAAAGAACCTGAAACTGCAGCCCTCTCGAATTTGCTTTTTTTGTTCAACATCGTATTTGTAAAGCTTCCTCTATATTGTTGCGGATAATGGTAATGTAGTTCATTTATTTCCACTGATGCATAATGTTATGTGGTTTGAACATAACCCAGTGTATTTATCATTCTTTTATTGATGGGCCTGTGGGTTGTTTCCCTTTTTGTTCTTACGAACAATACTGCCGTGAACCTTCTTGTCCTGTCTCCTGAGGCAGCGTGCAGAGTGTCTTGGGGCACACAGCTAGGAGCAGAATTGCTGGGCCATAGGGCATGTTCATATTCAGCTTTACTAGAAAATGTGCCAAAGTGTTTTCCAAGTTGGTTGTACCATTTATGCTTCCCCCCCAGCAGGAGAGGAGGGTCGCCCCTGCTCCCCACCCCTGCCAGTACTCAGTATGGTCAGCCCTCTCGGTTTTTACCAATTGATTGAGTGTAAAATGGTGTTACATTGTGGCCTTGGTTTGCATTTCTGGAATTCAAGGTTTCTGGTGTATGAAATGGGGGTTGAGAGGGCAGCAGCCAGCGTGTAACAGATGCTTAGGAAGCGATTGTCCCTTTTGTACGTCAGCATCTCCAGTTGTGGGGTGCTGTCTGTACAAGCCCTGAGCTCAGGGAGGGGCAGGAGCAGTCAAGAGGACTCCCCAGGGAAGTGGCGATGAAGGAGGAGGGAGCAAGGAGAGATTAAGTTCTGCACAGTTAAGCCAAAGGAACCCCCGTGGTTCTGTGTTCACCCCCAGGATGGGCACGGGGTGATCCTAGCTTTGGAGAGGGGGAGAGCCCGTGCTTCATTATTTTAATAATGCACAGTCCATTTTAATAATGGCATTGGTGAGTGCTTAATAAGAGATTGGTGACCTGGGGAATGAATACTGGATGGAACAAACGTATATTTGTTCTTCTTCATTCTCACCTCCTCGGGGAGTCCTCCCTGATTGCTCTTGACCATTGCATGAATGAAGGGTGGCTGAGCAAGGTCGTTCCTGGATGTTAGCAAGGTCCCCCCAGGAGGCCCTCTGCGTACCCACAGAGGCTGAGAAGCTTGGTGCTGGCAAGGTAATTTGAGGCTGCTCCCTCTGCCAGCCTGGTGCACCAACGATTGATTCCAGGCCGCTTTCCCCGCCCAGACCTGGGCCCCTGGAGCTGGTTAGAAACGAGCAATGGGGCTGGCGGAATAATTATGCCTATTTCATGTGACACCCAAATTGATTGCCGCCAGGGTGACATTACCAGGCCATTGTTCCTTGTCTCCAACCTCTTATTACATGTTATTAGGGTGTGTGGTGTGTGTGTGTTTTTCTATTTTTTCCCATTTCAGGGAATTAATCTCTCTCTGCCACCTCCTCTGCTTCCCCCTCCAGAGAACCTGCTCATGTCTCTGAGAAGGAGTGGGGCCCTGGCCAGCATGCTTCCTCTGCCCGGCCCAGCACAGGGCTGGAGATGCAGTTGGGAGGGACTGGCCATCTCACGTCCCTTTACTTAGGTGCGAGATGGGGGTATCTCAGAGGTAAGAGGGGCTGCTGAGGTGTGGATCCTAGCTGGCAGAGGGGTTTTCCTGCAGTGTCCCTGATCCATAATGCTCTGCTTGCATACCTCTGATGGCAGGCTACTCACTCACTACTCCCAAGGCAGATCTTCTATCCTGAGCCGTCTGGTCTTCCGTTCGATACCTCACACGGAGCTGAATGGGCCTCCCCTAGGACTCTGCCCGTGGGTTTTGACTCCACCCTCTTGGCTTGCACTGGACTCTGCACCCTCTGCCTTCCCCTTAGAGATTTGCAGAGATGCCTCTCCCCACGCGTGGGCTTCTCGCGAACAGACAGCTGCGTGATGGCAGCAGTCGTGCCTGAGCAGAACGTGGAACCTGTGTGTGTCTGACCAGAGGGGCGCCCCACCCCTTGATTCTGACTTCCTTCCGCGTACCAGGTTGGGGAAATGGGCTTTGGCAAGGGGTTGGACAAGACTCACTTGAGCAGAGAGGGCTTTGAGCAGTCAGTGGTGATAGAATGGCAAGCGGTTTTATTTATAAAACTGTCCATGTTATAAAAAAAAATTCACTGGGCCTCAGTTTGGATGTATTGGGGGTTGTTTTTAAATCTTTTCCCCTTCTTGAGGCAGAAATAACTCAAACCTTCACTTATCCTTCATCTAGCCCCATTGTGGTATCCTGTCTGGCATTACGTTGGGGAGAGACGCTGTAGTCAGGAGGCTGGGATTCTTCGTAGGCCTTAGCCCTGAGATGCTGTGGGACCTAGGACAAATCCCTCAAGTTCTTGGGCCAAATTCCCCTCACCTGTGTGGTGGTCTCTGGGGTTACCATGCCTATAGAGGCAGACAAGTTCAGTAACCTTGGGCAGGTGAACTAGTGGCTTGGAGGCTCAGTTTCCTCATCAGTGAAGTGGGGTTAATGGTTCCTCCCTCACAGGGTATGTGGTGAGGGTTGGCAGGGTCATTCCGCAAAACACTCAGTATATGGGTTCGATATAAATGTCTCTTTCCTTCCCTCTCTTTGAATTCTCTGCCTCCAGCCTTGAGAGGGCGGTGTGAAGTCTGCTGTCCCCTTTTCTGAATAAGGAGTTTGGAGCCCTGAGATACAAAGCCGTTTGCCCACAATCATACCGCTCAGTAGGCCCTTGAACCTGAATCTGGGAAAGGCAGTATGCAACCCTGGCCAGGACAGCCTTGGGTCCAACTGCCTCAGTCCTAATCCCAGCTCTGCCATCTGTTGCTGTGTAACTTGTGGCAAACTGCATCACCTCTCTGTGTCTCAGTTTTCTGATCTGTAAAATGGGGATCAGCCTAATAAGATTGCTGTGAAAATTGAACCAAGTTCACGTTTGAGTTCGTATTATGCTAGCTGTTTGACCTTGAGCAAGTTATAGAACCTGTTTTTGCTTCTGGTTTTCCCATCCGCAAAATGGGGATAATAACATGGCCTACCTCAACAAGTTGTGGTGGCAGAAATGAATTATTTTTTTAGTTTATTTGAGAGAGAGAGAGAATATGAGAGAGGGAGGCAGAGAGAGAATCCCAAGCAGGCTTCACACTGCCAGCACAGAGCCCGACACGGGGCTTGATCTCACGAACTGCAAGATCGTGACCTGAGATGAAACCAAGAGTTAGACACTCAACCAGCTGAGCCATCCAGACACCCTAAGAAACGAATTTTTATACGGCAAGTGCTTAGAATAATGCCTGGCACACAAGAGGCCCTCATTATCATTATATTTATTAGTTCTCTGGCCTTCCAATGCCATACTGTTGCTCTCAGCAAGCTGCTCCCTGCCCTGGGCGGGTCTCTGAGGCTATGAGCTCCTCCTCACTCAAGCTCAAGGCTGATGGCCCTCCCAGGTAGGGACTGGCTGGTTTCCAGGCTTCCAAAGCCTGAGACGGGCCGATCTGAGTTGTTCCCAAGGTAGAGGAGCCCTGAGGACTGGGGCAACCAGTATGCATGAGGGGATCTGCTAGGCACCTCCCAAGATGGCCTGGGTGGGGGATGGAGCCAGAGGCTTTCTGGGGCACCTCCTTGCCCCTTTGAACCTATGTTGGTATCTTAGACTCAGAGAGGAGGTGTGAAGGGAGATGTAGGGGTACGGGACCTGGGTTTTCCTTGAGCGCCATCAGGTCACCACATGGGTGCTTGTCTACCCCTCCTCGATCGTGGGACAGCTCCAATCCAAGTAGGGGTGCTGTCCACTCAGGTGACCTCAGTACAGACAACTAAGAAGCTTCCTAGAACCAGTGGCTTCCTCCCACTTCCCCCAGGACAGCTCCTAGCTTCCGGGCTGGACTCTCACCTCAGAAGAAGTCTGTGAAGAGACAGGCAGCGCCCAGAGTGGTCCAGGGTCACCCAAGGTCATATGGCAGGGCAGGTGCACAGTGGGCCCTGATTGGAGCCCAGGCCTGGGACCCGTGAGCCCCATGCCCTTTGCTTACCCAGAGGGGGGCTCTTCTAGGCCTTGCCCCACCCCTGCTCCTCCCCACCAAGCTGGCCACTCCTGGCGGCCTATACATAGAAACCTTTAAACACTAAGATGCTTTGACAATTAAAATTCATAATTTATCCTAAAAACGGCCTGGAGCTGTGGGCTGGCCGGAAGGCTAGCAGCTCCTGAGATCAGCTGTGCTCCGGGGGGGTGGGCTGTGGGGTGGGCAGAGGCATCCCTCCCTCACATGCAGGGGGCAGGTGTTTGCCCAGGGCCACACACAGAGGCAGCTGGCCTAGCCAACGGGCAGGCAGTCACCCCGTGCCCAGTCAGCACCCTCCAGCTCGGCTGTGGCCGAGAGGCCGGGTGAGCACCTTTGGGAGAGGCTTGAGTTTCCAAATGCGCCTAAGAGATGGGGCTGGTGGCACTGGGCAAGGGAGGATGTGGAGTGGTGGGAGGAGGGACAGCAGGCACACACACCCACACAGGCCACCCCCCTACACACACACACACACACACACACACACACACACACACACACACGCCCCAGGAGCCCAGCAACTCTGCCAAAACCAAGAGCAAGAGGAAAATAAAGAATTATACACGACAAAGGACATGACCTCAATTTTCTTCCAGGTTGATTTTTCTCTCCCTGTGGGGGGCAGCTGCAGGAGGAGGAGAAGGGAGAGGGAGAGGACAGGCCAAGGCGGGCAGGCCAGCCCAGGAGGAGACAGACAGAGGCTGCCATGCTGCCCGCCCGCTGACCGCACAGACAGGATTTCTCCTGCCGGAGGCCAGCCTGGGCACCGGAACCTTCCTCTCTTAGGGTTCCCTGTCCACTCAAACTCCCTGTGCCAGGGGGCAGCCCTTGCCCAATTAGGCTGGCCAGGGACTGGGTTTCCCCCATTAGCTGCTCACACCTTAAACTATTATCAGCCATTCACACCTCAGCAGGGATTAGCCCTAGAAAGCTAGAATGGAGTGGCTTTAGAAGGAGCCGGGGAGGAACCATCTGGATTTGGGGTAGGAGAGAAGCAATTAGGAGTCCCTGGGTGCTTTCCACCCCTGCACACCTTTGCTAGCATATTCCCTCCCTCGAAAGTGCCTTCCCCCTGCTCCCTTCTTGGCCCGTGGAAATGTATCTGTGTTCAGCCTGAGCTCTCCTGACACGTCCTCCTCCAGGAAAGCCCTAGGAGGGGCTGTTCTCAGGAGTTGTTTGACTGGCTCTCTCTGCCCCTTTGAGGATGGGTGAGGTTCTGTCAGCCCTGGCCCTGCCCTGGGGGTTCTCAATCTGGGGGACACAGAGGAGGCTGCAGAAGCTCCAACAGGGAGGAAGGGAGAGAGCGAACACAGCAGTGGCGGGCGCTCCTCGGACACCGGACACGGCAGAGATGAGAGGGGTTCCCAGGAGGGTGACCCCTTCTTGAGCTGGATTCTGAAAGCTGAATGCGAGAGCTCTGGGCATGTGGTGGACAGCCAGCCATTGCTAGGGGAGAAACACCCCGACCTAGGGTGACTGTTGAGGGCTTTGTAGCCAAGCCTCATGCCACCCCCACCTCCACCCCTCCCCCGGCCACATGACCACAGCTGCCTCTGAGCCGATAATACACTTCCCACTAACACACTTCATCCTTTCATGAAATGGATCCAGTGGCTCCATGTCCTGGAGCTGAAGGCAAAGAAGGGACCCCAGGCAGGCAGGGACTTGGGGACAGGGCAGGCCACGAGGAATCTGCCTCTGTTCTTTGGTCACCCTGCATGGGTGCCTTCACTTTTCTGAGTAATCCAACCTACCTCATGGGGTGGTGGTCAGGACAGGAGATGTAACGGGCCCAGGGCTTGGGACATGCAGCATGTGCACAGGAGCTCACGAAATGGGAGTCGAAGCTGTGGGGCAAGCTCTCGCTCTGTGTTCCCCTGACCCGGGCCAACCTTCCCTGCCCACTGTCCCAGGTGCCCGTCTTTCTCCTCCGTGTTCTCTGACTCTCTCTTCTCCTCCCTGTCTTTCCTGCATGGCCGTCTGTGTGTCTTTTCTTCTCTATTGCTGTCACCTTTCCTCTCCTGCTCTTCCACGCATTTCTTGGTGGCAGAGCTGGATAGGGCCGTAGGCAGACGTTCTGATGCCCTCAGCCCCCTCAGGTCCGCCAAGTCCCTCGTCCCTCCTCACTCCCTCCTGTTGCAGACCCAGTCGTAGTAGGATGTCAGGACAGGAGGTGAGGGGGCATATGCCCACCTCATTTGCACGTGGGGCAACAGCCCACCGCGATTGCTCAGGTCATAAGGCCAGGCTGACACCCAGAGGTCCCGAGCCCCCAGCAATGACAGCAGGCACCTCCATGCCAGGGACCTTGTGCCTGTGTGTTCTGGGGAGGCCTGCGCTCCCTGAAGAGTGCTGAGTGGAAGCACCATGAAATATTGATACCATAAACCTAAAATGACAAAACCTTCTATTCTGTGCTGCAGCCCACCCCAAATTAGGTGAGATTCTAGCACGGACAATGGCAGCAGGCACAGGAGAAGAAACTCAGTGTGTTCAACGTGCATAGTCGAGGAACAGGTCGGGTCTGGGGGGCAGGGCGCCTACCTGAGCTCTCTAAGGGCAGGACCCCCCCGCCCCAACCCTGGGGCCTTCCCCAGCACTGCCCTGACAGGCCTGCCCCTCCCTGCTCTGCCTGTGTGTCCAGAATTCCTGCTTCACACCAGGCAGCTCTCGGGCAGGCAAGCTGACCAGGGGGAACAGAACTGTGCTGCCCCCTAACTTTGTGCCTAGGCCTGAGGGTGAATGAATTCCCTTCAGGAAGGCTGAGTTCTTATCTGTCAAATGGCTACAAAATAATCTCTTTTGAATGCTGCCTTAGGAGATGGAATAACCCTCACCCTCTCCCCAAGTCTACTCATGGGTGATCTGATGCCCCTTCTGTCCCCACCAGTCCCCTTTCCCATCCTGAGCCCCACAGGGGACAGCCCCACTGGGGAGCCTTTCAGATAGATCCTTCCGGGCCCGGTGGAACTGCAGTTTGGGGCCTGAGCCCCCACTCCTCCTCTAACCAGGTTTGAGAATGTTGACTTTCTAGCTGGTGAAAGTCATTTTCTGTTGTGGGCTCCCTCAGGGATCCTGGAATCCAGCCCCTCACTGTTATCGGGAGGAAATAGACCAGAGAGGGCAGGCCTTGCCCAAGGTCACACAGCAGAGTAGGCGTGGCCGAAGAACCATTTGAGGCCAGAGTGGGGAGCAACTGAGCCAGGCATATATACCCCAGGATAGGAGTGAGAGTGTGATGGTGGAGGCAGCCCTTTGCAGAGCAGGTCTGACAGCTCAGCTTCTCTCACCACTCTGGGATCGGGAGGGCTCAGACTGCTGTGTTGTCTGAACATTGTGCCCCGGGCACAGCTCTCCCTTTGCCTGCCCACCTGCCTGCTTTCGATGTTTATTCCCTTTGTATTTATTGGTCCAATTTTTAAACTCTTGCCCTTGTGGGAAGCCCTTCAGGGGGCAAGGATCCAAAATAAAACGCTGATTAAAATGCATAAAACACTTCTCTGCAATTGCAGGAGTAACCAGCGGGATTCGCCCTGCCAGGAAGGCAGGAGCACACTGCCCACTCAGCAGTTCTGGTGACCCCCTCAGACACAGCCCTGTCAGCACCCCTCAATGACAGGGGCCCCCTGGGGGTGCCAGGCCAGGAGACTAGGCCCCGTGTGCTGTGCTCCTGCCGTGCCAGCTCGGGCAGGCTTCTTAACCTCTCCAGGCCTCAGTTTCCCCACCTTTCAGGACAGCCACATGTAAAAGGTGAGGGATGAGGCAATTAGGAGGATGTACCCTTCTGAAGCTATCTTGGTCCCGGGGAGCATGGCCTGTCGTCTGCGGGTCTAACTGCCAGGCCGGAGTGTGGCAGCCACACCAAGCAATGCTTTTCCATCGACGTATGTGAACTCTCCACTCTGTCATTGCTCAGCGGGCCTGCTCACTCACAGGGCCTCAACCCCTGCACAGACTCTTGCATACATTCTTTCAGAGGACACCCCTGGGCGCTGCTCTGTGAGACAGAAGCACCCGTGACTGTTTGACCCAGGATTAAGCATACATCACGGGCGCGGCGCCAGGCGCTGAGGATCTGAGCGTATTTGCCTCTTTGTTCAGGTTCCCAGGAAGCTCTCACCTTTAGTCGTTATGCATGACTTCGTGGGATTCTTTCCTCACTGGCTGGCTTTATCTTTTTATCTTGTTGCATAATGTTTTCTGTCAGTTGTCTCAAGTTATTTTTAGAACAAGGTGTGCTCTACAGCAGTTATGTAACGTCACTACTAATAAGTGTAAGGTGCTTCAGTGTCGTGGGAAAGAGTTGATTTCTGACTGCATAGGTTCCGGATGGCTTCGTGGAGGAGGCGACGTTTGGAAAGGGAGGTCACAAAGGCTGCTAGGGCAGGAGGCTGGGAGAGTCCTCCAAAAGCAGATGGTTTAGAGCCAGGACAAGGTGGGGACACCTGGGTGGTTTCACGGAGCAGACTGGTGGCAGAGGAGTACGTGGGTAGGTTGAGGCAGGGTGGTGGTGGCTTTGAATGCTTTATTCTCGTGTATGTGAGGGACTTATCAGCGTCTCAGGTGCCCTGTGCCCTTTCTGTCCCCCCTGTCAGTCCTCAGCCCCCTCTCCAGCAGCCCCCACTTCGCCCATCAGCCCAGCCCTGCGCTGGGCGCTAAAAGTCCTATTTACCTCTCCGGGTCCCCAGCCTCATACCCGCGCCGGCCCCAGCTGCCGGCACAATTACTTATTGATCGCCTGTCAGGATGTTTGCTTTTCTGGTGGGTGACTGGAGCATGTGTGACTGTGGAAAATGGCCTGGTGGGGGTGGGGTGGGGGAGGCTGAACCACAGGAGTCTGGAGAGAGGATGAGAGGGGCTGAGGGGAGGGGGGGTGGGCAGAGCCGTTGGGGATGACAAAACCTTGCAGATTCCATAACATGTCATTAACACCCAGAGCCCTCTCCGGTTAATCAGTCACTTAGTCGATCAACAACCAGGGAGCACTGTCAGTCCTGGGAGACTGCGGGAGCACCGGAAGTTGTGTGGCATGTCTCGCAGACTAGAGCTCTGGTCCCAGATCCACCCCCTTCTACAGGCTGGGTTTCCTTGGGCAGCCACAGGCTCTTTGAGCCCCCCTTGCCTGAAGAGTTGAAGTGTGGATGACAAGACCTGTGGCCTTGAAAGCAGAGGCTCTGTACAGTGTGTGTTGGGGTGAGGGTGTGCTGGGAGAGATGGGAGAAGGGCCTGATCAGGGGCAGAGATGTGGGGCCCTCCCAGCCTGGGCGTCCCCTTCCTGTGGTGAGCCCCCCTTGGCACCATGTGTGTGGGGTGTGTGAACAGGGCAGAGGCCCAAAGGTGGCATGTGAGCAGTTGGGCTATTGTTTGGCCCCCAGAGACCACCTGGCCCAACCCCTGGGGTTGCAAGAAGTCCAGACTAGCCCTCCTAGCTCCCTGCTGACCTTGCTGTTCCATGGGGTGGAACAGAGGAGGGAAGGAGGAGATGGCAGAGGCAGTCTGGGCACAGGTGGGAGCAAGTAGCCTCTCAACACAGCTGGGGGAGAGCCACGGGGGTGGAGGGGGCGGGGAGGCTCACTCTCCCACACCCCTTGCTTACTCCACCTACAGCCTGTACTCAAGCTGGGCCCCCTCCTGGTGCCACTACCCCTGTCACGGCCACCCAAGCCCGTCGTGTTCCTCAGGGCCCAGCTGTAACGAGCCTTGCGTCCTCAGTGCCACAGTGTGGACGGGCGCCTCCAGCTGCCACTGCCGTCCTGGGCTATGGGAATCTGAATGCTCCCACCTCAGACTAGCAGCCTCACAGAACCCCGGCTCCAGGAGGAGTGTGATCGGAACCCCCAGAGACAGATGGGAGACATCAGGGTAGAGTCCTGGGTTCTGGCGGGGGTGCCCTCCACTGATCCAGAAACCCCATTGGGAAGCAAATTAATGCACACTGACAGGTGCCACTGGGTTTGCTGATATCCCAGGACTCTTGGGCTGGGGGCTCAGCTGCAGTGCTGGTGAGGAGGGCGCCGTGGTGTCTGTGCCTGAGGAAGTTCAGGCTAAAGGCTGAGAGGGTGGCCCCCAGCAGCCTCAGAAGCCCTGGCCTGACAGCCTGGGGACCAGACATGCTCCTCTGCAGGCTGTTTCCAGAGGCTTCAGCCTTTGGGCCCCTTTGATTCCCTCGGTGAGCCCCGAGGCCACTCAGCAGGTCCGGCTTTCTCCCTGATGAGCACCAGGGGAAGCTGAGGCTCGGGGCGTGGGGTGGGGTGCGGGGTGTGTGCCTGGATCACATTGCCTGTAAAATGTAAACTGTAAGGGAGGCGGATGCCACCTGGGGTGCCGATGTCAGGCTCCTCTGAGGTGATCCTGTCCTTTCAGGGAACCCCCTCAACCCCAGGGGTGCTGGGAAATTCCTTGGGAGGGCTCTGGGCAGGATAGGGAGCAAGGAGGAAGCAGCACGGGGTGGCAGGAGGCTCTCCGGCTTGGGCATCGGGACCTCACTGTGGGGTTCCAGGAGCGACCTATACCACTGTGGACCCCCAGCTCTCCGTGTCGGGGACATTCTAACAGGGGCAGGAGGGCACAGACTGGGGTCCAGACAGACCCTTTCCTCTAACCGCCCCCTCTGTCCTGTGCTTGCTCCTGGCTGCAGGTGAGCGAGAGGATGCTGGCGGGGGGCGCGAGGAGCATGCCCAGCCCCCTCCTGGCCTGCTGGCAGCCCATCCTCCTGCTGGTGCTGGGCTCGGTGCTGTCAGGCTCCGCCACGGGCTGCCCGCCCCGCTGCGAGTGCTCGGCCCAGGACCGCGCCGTGCTCTGCCACCGCAAGCGCTTCGTGGCGGTTCCGGAGGGCATCCCCACCGAGACCCGCCTGCTGGACCTGGGCAAGAATCGCATCAAAACGCTCAACCAGGACGAGTTCGCCAGCTTCCCACACCTGGAAGAGCTAGAGCTCAACGAGAACATCGTGAGTGCCGTGGAGCCCGGCGCCTTCAACAACCTCTTCAGCCTCCGGACACTGGGGCTGCGCAGCAACCGCCTGAAGCTCATCCCCCTGGGCGTCTTCACCGGCCTCAGTAACCTGACCAAACTGGACATCAGCGAGAACAAGATCGTCATCCTGCTGGACTACATGTTCCAGGACCTGTACAACCTCAAGTCGCTGGAGGTCGGCGACAACGACCTCGTCTACATCTCCCACCGAGCCTTCAGCGGCCTCAACAGCCTGGAGCAGCTGACACTGGAGAAATGCAACCTGACCTCCATCCCCACCGAGGCGCTGTCCCACCTGCACAGTCTCATCGTCCTGAGGCTCCGGCACCTCAACATCAACGCCATCCGGGACTATTCCTTCAAGAGGTTGTACCGGCTCAAGGTCTTGGAGATCTCCCACTGGCCCTACTTGGACACCATGACACCCAACTGCCTCTATGGCCTCAACCTGACATCCCTGTCCATCACACACTGCAATCTGACCGCCGTGCCCTACCTGGCTGTGCGCCACCTGGTCTATCTCCGCTTCCTCAACCTCTCCTACAATCCCATCGGCACCATTGAGGGCTCCATGCTGCATGAGCTGCTACGGCTGCAGGAGATCCAGCTGGTGGGCGGGCAGCTGGCTGTGGTGGAGCCCTATGCCTTCCGCGGCCTCAACTACCTGCGTGTGCTAAACGTCTCGGGCAACCAGCTGACCACACTGGAGGAGTCAGCCTTCCACTCGGTGGGCAACCTGGAGACGCTCATCCTGGACTCCAACCCGCTGGCCTGCGACTGCCGGCTCCTGTGGGTGTTCCGGCGCCGCTGGCGGCTCAACTTCAACCGGCAGCAGCCCACCTGTGCCACACCCGAATTCGTCCAGGGCAAGGAGTTCAAGGACTTCCCGGACGTGCTCCTGCCCAACTACTTCACCTGCCGCCGCGCCCGCATCCGGGACCGCAAAGCCCAGCAGGTGTTTGTGGACGAGGGCCACACGGTGCAGTTTGTGTGCCGGGCAGATGGCGACCCGCCGCCCGCCATCCTCTGGCTCTCACCCCGCAAGCACCTGGTCTCGGCCAAGAGCAACGGGCGGCTCACAGTCTTCCCCGACGGCACGCTGGAGGTGCGCTACGCCCAGGTACAGGACAATGGCACGTATCTGTGCATCGCGGCCAACGCGGGCGGCAACGACTCCATGCCGGCCCACCTGCATGTGCGCAGCTACTCGCCCGACTGGCCCCATCAGCCCAACAAGACCTTCGCTTTCATCTCCAACCAGCCGGGCGAGGGAGAGGCCAACAGCACCCGAGCCACCGTGCCTTTCCCCTTCGACATCAAGACCCTCATCATTGCCACCACCATGGGCTTCATCTCTTTCCTGGGCGTCGTCCTCTTCTGCCTGGTGCTGCTCTTTCTCTGGAGCCGGGGCAAAGGCAACACGAAGCACAACATCGAGATCGAGTACGTGCCCCGCAAGTCGGACGCAGGCATCAGCTCTGCCGACGCGCCCCGCAAGTTCAACATGAAGATGATATGAGGACGGGGCGGGGGAGGGGCAGGGACCCCCCGGGCTAGCCGGGCAGGGGAAGGGGCCTGGCCGCCATACGCTCGCTCCTCGATCCTTCCCGCCTCTCCCTGCCCCTCCACACACACACTCTTTTTCTTCCTCCCAGCCCCATTCCCTGCTGCCCGCCCCACCCCCCCGCCGGCCCTCACCGCCTGCCCTCTTCCTAGCAGGACCTCAGCAGTCCAGGCCTGGGGACCCACCTGCACAGGGGCACTCGTTGACAGACTGGAGTCGGAAGCTGACAGACCGACATGCAGCACAGTCAATAATTCAATAAAAAAAGTTACGAACTTCCTCTGTAACTTGGGTTTCAATAATTATGGATTTTTATGAAAACTTGAAATAATAAAAAGAGAAAAAAAAACACTATTTCCTATAGCTAGTCGGAATGCAAACTTATGACGTCCTGATTGCTCCAGGGCCCTCTTCCAACTCAGTTTCTTGTTTTTCTCTTCCTCCTCCTCCTCCTCCTTCTCTTCCTCCTTTCTCTTCTCTTCCCCTATGGGGAGGGATCACTCAGGAAAACAGGAAAGGAGGTTCGAGCCCCACCTGCCCGGGCGACCGACACGAGCAGGCAGCGGGGCAGGTGCGGGCCCAGCTCTGGGCTGGCTGTTTGCAGGGAGCAGGTGGAGGAGACAGGGCTGCCTGAAGGGGGTGGGGGCTGTCTGCCAAGCTGCCAGGAAGCACTACTGCCAGGGGTTGGGGGGCCTGGCTCGGGTGTGGCCGAGACTCTGGACAGAGGCTGGGGTCCTCCCGGAGGACAGCACAGTCAGTGGAGAGAGCCAGGGGCTGGAGGCGGGACCGAGGCCTGACTTCTGGTCCCAGCTCTGCTGCTGACTTACGGTGTGGCTTCAAACAGGTCATTGACCCTCTCTGGGCCTCAGTCTCCACATCTGTACAAATGGAAACGTTACTCCCCGCCCTGCCTACCTCACAGGGCTGTTGTGAGGAATTGATGAGATGATGTATGTGAAACACTTTGTAACCTGTAAAGCGCTGTGCACATGTGTGGGTGACTGTTCTCATTATGGTCATTATTATCTCACTGTCGGGGATGGGGCTCCCGAAGGGATCTCCATGGGGTCAGGGTTGGGGGCACACCAGGGGAGGGCCGCTCCAGGGACTTTCAGAGGCTCCTCCCAGGACAGCGTTCCAGGCCACCACCAACCATACTCTGAGCCTAGTCGGGGCTCTGAAGAGTCATGGGTTTGGGGGTAGGATCCAGACACTCAAGCTGATCTAGAGGGTCAGAAGCGGCCCCGCCCATTCACACCAAACCCAGCCATTCCAGACTCGGCCCTGGAAAGGCATGTCCCGGATGACAGAAGTACAAAGAGCCAGCCAGGTCACCTTGTAACTTGCCCTGACACCGTGGGCCCTGGCTCGAGAAGCTGGGCCAACGACCCATGTGCTCATCCCCATCCCCGTCAGGCAGGGGGTGCCCACCAGGGTAGGGAGGCCTGGCTTCTCCCCTCCGAGTTTCCTCTTTCTCCTCAGGGATTACGCGGATTCAGCCCCACGGTGGGCCCAAGATGACCCTGCTCCCTGTTAGTCCTCAGGCTAGGGGAGAATCCAGTGACGCAGACTTAAGCTGAATGTGAAGGGGAAGCAGTGGGGAGGTCAGCACTTGACAACAAGACTTCAGAATGTAGCTCCTCCATCCGGGGCTCTTCCTGGGGCTCACACCCCCAACCCAAGTTGGCACGGACTAGGTAGCTGCATGCCTAGCACCTTCTAAACCAAACCTCTGGTGGGGTGGCCTGGTGAGCAGAGTCTGGCAGGGAGTTGGCACTCATTCATTCATTCATTCATGCATTCATTCATTCACTCACTCATTCATTCATTTATTTGATCCACAGATGTACCTGAAAGCCTGCTCTGCTCTCGGTTCCCAGCTGATGCAGCTTACAGCCAACAGCTGGGACAGACTGCCCCGATCCACCTCTCTCAGCAACAACCCCAGGACTGTCCCTGATTCTGGGTAAACCTCAAGCCCTTGGAACTATGGTTTTATCCCTTGGAAGAAACAGGAACATCTCTCTATAGGCTTCTGGAATGTTGGTGTGGAAAGGTTGATGATCCCTGCAGAGCAGCCTAGACTAGTGATTATAGGCTCTGAGGTTTGAGGTCAGATCTGGGTTTGAGGTCCTGTTCTAGCACTTACTAGCTGTTTGGGATTGTTACTTAACTCCTCCGAACCTCAGTCTGCTTATCTGTAACATAAAGATGATCTTACTACTTTTGGTTGTTAGGACGTTAAATGAAGGAGCATAGGTGTATTTGTTGATTGATGTGGTGCCGGGCACTCAGTGAGCCCTCTACCAGCGGTGGTGGTGATTACTATCAAGGCCAACTCCGGTACAGATGCAGAGACTGAGGACCAGAGAGGGTGGTAGCTTATTGAAAGCCACACAGCTTCTAGGTGACAGGACCAGGGCCTGGGAGTTCCAGAGTCCCAGAGCCATAGCCTTCTAAGCCTGGCTTGGGACTTCTTAGAGCCAGGCCCGGGGACTCCCATCGGCAGGAGACCACAGGGGCACAGGAGCATGGAGGGGAGTCCTTGAGCAAGGGGGTGGCTTGTACACCACAAGAGGCCAATGGTATCACTTGAGGCCCCACGACCCTGAGAGGGCTGCTCACCTCCAGAGAGAGACCAGAGCACAGACTCTCCATAACCCCAGCTCTAGATACCTTGGTGGGCACTGTTCTCCCTCAGGAGCCAATGGGAGCCGATGGCTGACAGTGGGATTGTTACTTAACTCCTCTGGGATGCCTGGGGCTTCACAAGGTCTGGGAAGAGGGCCAATTTATTCTCGGCCACCATGAGGCAGCCAGACCTCTGAGGAAACTCAAGGACACAAGAAAATTGTGAGGTTGTTTTTGGATCGGGGAGAGAGTCATTTTGGGGGAATGTGAACGCCCAGGGCGGGCGGCTGGGTTGGCCCGAGCAAAGGCAGCCTGGGCTTTAGTACTACCCCTTCTTAGCTGTGGGACCTCCTTCTGTAGAAAAGAGGAATGGACTTGACTTTTAAGAGCCCTGGCCAGATTTAATGGGGGAATAGCCTGAAAAGTCAGGCTGAAGAGGTTACTTTCTCCATGGCCTGAGAGCCTCTGATGGGGAAAGAGGAGGAGCAGGTATCCTCAGCCCCAACTGTGTGTGAGGCACACCCACCGCTGGGAGCCTGAACCCAGAGGTGGTCTGGGCGGCCCATGTTGCACACAGTCCTAGTTAGGTCTGCCTCGGGCCTGGGTCCAAGCTATTGGGGAAAAGGCAAGATAATCCTGAGAGTCCAGCCTGGTTTCCAGGGGACCGAGACCAGAGGCAGCCTCCAGGCTTGCTCCTCCAGGAGACAGGGGTGCCTTGAAGAGGGGTGGTAGGACTGGGAGCCTACCTTGGGCAAGCGAGTGAATGTGGACAAAGACGGCACCCAGCTGGGTGAGTATTAGCAGCCAGCACCCGGATCACCACCACCTCTGCCCCACCTCTGCTTCACCCTTCACAAGCCCCTCTCTGGGGCTCAGAGAGGGGAAGTAACCCCCTCAGAGTCACACAGCAGAGTGATGGCTGGGGCGTGGGCTTTGGAGTTAGGCAGACCTCAGTTTAAATTCCATCTCAGATAGTAGCAGAGTCACGCAGTGGAAGCGTGCTGGGCCCATAAATTCCATCTCAGGCGTGACAACTTTTTGGTGTGCAATAATCACCACCATTATTAGCATGGCATCCTTATGGACAAGCAGGGGAGTGGTAGTTGAACTCAGGAACCGAGAAAGGAAGGGACTGTATGGGGGACAGTGAGGGACAAAAGGAGCTGAAACTTCAAATGAGATCGGGGTAGAAGCCAAGCCTGGTGATGCCCTCCGAATTGCCCCTGAAGGCTCAGGGCTGTGTGGAAGGATAGAGGCAGACCTCAGGCCATCAGGGCGGTGTGCCCAGGACAGAGAGAGTGGCCATGCCCTGGGGCCCTGGAGGACAAGGCCCTCACCTGCGTGCATGTGCGGGGATGGAGGTCACAGGGAGCAGGGGGGAAGGGGTCAGAGAAGCAGTGTAGACCCTAGCGGGTATTAGGAGTCCTGGGGGGCCTCGAACTTTGGGGGGCCTGAAGACAAAGTTCATGAGGTACAAGGATCAGGGGCAGCACAAACCATCTGGAGTTAAGTGATTTACTGGGGACCTCACAGAACTTGGTTCCATGTCTGTCAGCTTTCCTGCGTCTCTCCCAATTTGATGTCCTCTGATAACACAGGGTTAAAAGTCACCTCCGCTCCCATTCCAAACCCCAACTCCAGCCTCCTTCAGAGTCTGACTTGCTAGGATCTCTGATCTCCTCATTCATATTCTCCAGAGAAAAAGTCTGATTAGCCACCTGCCAACCAATGGATTGACTGCCTCTAAATCAGGTGCTCGTCTCCTTGTCCAATCAGCTCAACCTGATCTAAGCCAAGTTTGGGTAAAGATGGTGCAGAAAGAGCTAAGAGACATACCAATTATTTATTCCTGCATGTCAATCACCCCAAAACTTAGTGGTTCAAAACGACAACCATTTATTTGCTCCAATTTGCAACCTGGGCAGGGCTTGGTAAGGACAGCTCATGTCAGTTCTGCATGGTGTTGATTAGGGAGACTTGCCTGGGGCCAAAAGATCCAAGGTGGCTTCTGGCCATGTCTGTCTCAGCTGGGGAGGTTGGAAGGGTTAGAGGCCAGCTTCTTTATTTCCACGTGGTCTCTCCAGCAGCCTAGCTGGACTTTTTTATGGTGGCTCAGCACTGCCAAGATGGCAAAATGGAAACCGCCAGGTCTCTTGAGGCCTACGCCAGGAATCGAGGCAAGTCACAGGTCTGCCTAGATTCAAGGGGAGGGAGGACAGACCCCAGCTCTTGGTGGGAAGAGCTGCAGAGTCACGTAACACTAAGGGCATGCAGGATGCAAGGGTTGTTGCAGCCACCCCTGGGGACCTCCACAGGGACCTCAGAGGTGCCTTTGTCCTCTTAGGAACCACTCATTGGCACACAGGCCTCTACAGTGTACCCAGGAGTAAGGAATTAGCGATGGTGACTGGCCTACAAATGGATCTCCGGCTGGTAAGTAAAGAGTCGGGACCTGAAGCAAGTTTGCCACCCCTGGTCCAGTGTCCTTTTGAGCAGAAGCAAGAGGCAGGGTCTCCCGGGGGTGATATATTGATGGTAATAATAATAGCTATTGTTTATCTGGCCAGGCACCAGGCCAGACACTTTGCCCACATTGTCTTATTTAGTCCTACCATGAGGAGGTTCTAATATGCTCCCTTTCAGATGAGAACACAGGCTTGGGGAAGAGAAGGGACTTCCAGGGGCCCACCACCAGGTAGGTGATGAAGCCAGGATTCATACACAGGGCACCAAGTACTTCACAGCAGAAAAAGCACCAGACCGGTCCCCTCATATTAAACCACCCCAGACTCGGGCTTCTCATCTGTGGAGCTAGGCACAGCCATATCTCTTCCTGTGGCCTCCTTCCTTTGTAGGCTGGGATGAGTCCGTAGTGGACAATCTGCTGTGGCACAGGTGGGTGAGTGCAGGGGTGGGGTAATGATCAAGGCTGCTACCAGTCAGTTCCCCCTCCCAGCCCCAAGTCCACCTGGCATCTCTACGGGACCCTGAGATCAGAACACAACAACACGAGGCTGGGCGGCCTGTTCTGAAAACCTAGAGTCTGGCCCTGGTACCTAGCGGGTGACCGGATACTACTAGACGGGGGTCTGAGAGTAGCAGCCTTGCAGCACAGCTCTGGGATCAGGGCCTTCCCCTGGGTGCTCCAGCTCTGCCTGAGGGAGTTGATTGCTCAGACTGTAAAGGGATTTACAACCTCCCCATAAACCTATTATGGCTCATCCTGTGTCCCCAGCCCTGGCCCTGTCATCATGCCAGCGAACTGCTGGTGTCTGGGAAGGCGAGGGTGGTCCTTTGGGGGCTGTGGAGACTAAGCATCAGCCCCAGTACCCATTCTCCCAATTCCGTCATGCCCCAGCCCCCATGCCAACCCCTGCCCTTGATGGGACCTCAGCAGGGACCAGGGTCTGGCTCTTGCTCTGCCTCTCCAGCTAGATCCCCCCATCCCTTCACTCTTGGCTGGGCTGTGACACACCGCCCTGGAGAAGGCTAACCCTGGGGATGGAACAGCAGGATGTTCCGGGGGGAACAGAGGAGGAGGAAGCTGAAGGCAGAGCAAAGAAAAAGCCAGTCAGGAGAGAGGGGGGTGGGATGGCCACCATACCCAGTTCCCAGGATCCAGAGCTCAGCCCAAAGGCAGTGACTAGCATGCCTGTCTCCCTGTTTCAATGATGAGAAACATGAGTCTCAGAGAGGCTGAGCCACTGCCCTACGTTGCACAGCTAAGCAGTAGCAATGGTGGAAAGCGCGCGCACGCGCACACACACACACACACACACACACAGATGTTTGTTGTGTTCCCATTTTGCAGATGAGGAAACAGATTCAGAGAGAATTGGCAGGTCCAAGGTCACAAAATGAATGAGTCAGTAGTAGCACCAGCTCTGACTCAGCTGAAAGGGGGGTGGAGACAGGGAGGCAATTGCTGTGGCATCCAGAAAGCTCTCCCATGGGAAACACAAGGTTAGGCTGGCCCCAGGGTGGCACCCAGTCCCGGAAGAGGTGAGCAGCTGGAGGCCCTGACTTTGCTCTCTGACTGGCAGGCATTTACATACCTCGTTAAAAAATATGGCGTCATAAAGAGGAGAGACATACGCACCGTGAAGCCTCATCTCCAGTCTCCTGCCAGCCCCAGAGCCTCTTACGGGACACTCCAAGGGCACAGGCAGCAGACCTGGGTGGGAGGGGGGTATGGCTGCCCCTTGGCAGCACCCAGAGCTGGGACGGGGTGTCTGTCTCTCCTGGGCTCTGTCCTGAGCTCAGTGTTGTGAGGTGAGATACTTCACGGTGTGACCTTGCTCCAATCCCTGAGCACTTCTAGGCTGACCCTTCCCAAGGGCCTGAGAGAAGGTTGTACCAACTGGGACTCCCCACTCCCTTCTGGTTTCATGGTTCACCCCAGACCTCAGTGGTGTCCCTCATCCCACTTCCTTGCCCCCACACTGCTGCTGAAGTGAAACAGGAGTTATAGCCTCTCTAGTAAAATGACATTTACTGCCTGGCCCTGTGCTTGAGCCCATAAACCACCCTCGCCATGCTGGCTACCGACCATGCAGTCACCTGGAACAGAGGCCCAAGGGGCCTGCCAGCCCCTCCACCTGGCCTTGGCCCCTGCAGGTTGTCTTTCACCCATTCCCTGTAGCCTTCCTCAGGTGCTTCTCAGTCCGGAGCCAGGATACAAGCACACCCTGGATATCACCTTTCTGGAGTCTTCCTGTAACCTCAGGGAGCTGCCTATCTTCTGCCACTTGGGGTGAGCCCCTGCCCCCTCTGCCTTACTTTCCCTCTCTTACAGCTGAAGCTGGAGCAGATGGGCCGCAAGAGCTCGGCTAGGGAAGATGACCATGGAGAGTGGGAAAAAATCCTCTGCTCCGGGGTGAGTCCAGGTGGAGCCACCAGCGGGGAAGTGAGACTGGTGGACGGCCTGCAGCCAGATGTACCAAGCAGGACTGCCTGACCCCTGGCTGGCAGCTGGCCGGCTGGGAGCCAGGAGGCCAGCTGTTTCCTTTCTCCTGTGGGGCAGCTGGAGGGGAAAGGGACACGGCAAGGTTGATGGCCCCTGCAGTGGCCCATAGGCAGAAGGGACTGCTGGAAGCGTGGGTCGATGGGAGGATTGTTTCGTGAGAAGGCAAAGAGCTGGAGAGGCCTATGATGGTTTCCCAGGTCCCAGCGGCCTCCAGCCCTTCCCCACAAAAGAAGGCTTTCCAGACACAGGTGTAGGAATGGGAGGATGGGGTGGGGAGGTAGATAAGGGAGTCGCATCTGGTAAACACCCCGTAGCGGTGGAGTACAGTGTCCCACGAGCAGCGGGGGGCTACGGGAAGGTCACCATTCATGTAGCGAGCGCAGACAGGGGAGAACAAAGGCGGGTACGAGCTTTTCAACGATCCACAGGCCTTCAGTTCCAATTCCCCTGGCTTAGGATGAAGGAAAATGCTTTGAACGCTTCATTTCTGCCCTTGAAGCCTCCCCTCTTTTTTTTTCTTCAAAGTCTATTTATTTATTTTGAGAGAAAGCACATGCATGCAAACAGGAGGAGCAGAGAGAGGGAGAAAGAGAATCCCACGTAGGTCCCACACTAACAGTGTTGAGCCCAATGTGCGGCTCCAACTCACGAACCTGTGAGATGATGACCTTAGCTGAAATCAAGACTCAGACGCTTAACTGACTGAGCCATCCAAGCGCTCCGAATCCTTTTTCTGAGCTCTCAGTGCTCCTGTGAAAGGGAGGCAGATGTGTGGGGGGTGCGGGGGACTGCGGAAGCTGAGGCTGGTGTTCTGTAGAGCACCATCTTGGCCATGGGGAGCTATGGTGGGCGCCTGAGCATGAGAGGGACCCATCTCAGAGTCTAAGGAGGAAAGATTTGAGGTGTGGGAGCAGAGGAAGCAGAGGCAGAGAATGCACACATGAGTTTGCACACCTCTATGCTCACACACACTCAGGCACGCACACACCTACTGCAGCAGGCACACGTGCAAACGGATTTATACAGCCTCACACATTCTCCCACACACATAGCAATTCATGTGTTCATACACAAACCTTTCACACACCCATGCAAACACTCTCAGTATACACACTGGTACAGATAATACCTGCGCACACCGGTACATCACACTGGACATTCACTGGATGCATTCACATTAAAGCACAGATCCACAACGCAGAGCCCGCTTTGCGCAGCACGCAGCAGCACGGCCCACATGCCTCCAGGGGCCCCCTCGCAGAGGTCCACGCCCTGCCACCCAGCCCGCCGCCTCCCTGCTTCCTGGGATCACAGAGCGGCCAGGCCGGCCCGCGCTCGGTGCTCACATACCCTGCCCCGCACACGTGAGCCTGCGCACACACGAGCACACGCCTCCGGCTGCCCCGAGCCTCACTCCACCCTCAGAGCTGCGGCTGGCCAATGAGAGCTCGCTGGATGTTGTCTCCTAGGCGACCAGCGCAGCTGTCCCGCTGGGGGGGCGTGGCCATAGGGACCCCCACCCCTCACTCCCAACCCCTGTGCCTGCCTCCTTCGGCCCCTTGGTCCCTCGGAAAGGTTAGAAGGTGGAGCTAGGCTGAGGGCATGGGTGGTAGGGGCGCTTCAGAAGCTCCCAGATGTAGAGCCCAAAGTGAATCCCAGAGCCGCTGGTCCCCCTAGATAGGCCCCCGCAAGTGAGAGCACAGGTTCAAGATCACCCTGGCCAAAGATGCCTTGTGTGGTCAACCCCATGAGGTCTGTGAGAGGGCCCAGCTCAAAGGCTCCAGGGGGACTCTATGACCCATCCCCTTCTCCCCTCTCCAGAGGAATCTGAACAGCTTGCACCAGTATCCTTTCTTTTCCTCAAATACCCAAGCTCTTTCCCCTCGGGACCTCCCCACATGTTCTTCCCTCTGCTTGGGATGTCCCTTACTCACCTCTCCCCGCACCATACCCACTCATGCGCTCACTTCTTTCATTCTGGCAAACTTCAGCTCATGGCATAGGTCCCTTGCCTAAATAGCCCTTTCCTGGCCACCACTGTCTGTGCCCCCCATTCTAAATCAATCCCCTGGGTTAGGGCCTGCCATCACCGGGACTAGGCAAGAGCACACCCTGAGCGTTTGAATCACATCAAAACACAAGGGACACCAAGAGGTGGAGGCTGGTCAAAGGGGCCAAGTGTGGAATCTGGAGCCAGACAACCTGGGTCTAAATGCTGGCTCTACCATGTACCAGCTGTGCGACTTTGGGCAAGTTGCCCATGGGACTTGTGAGGATTCAATTAGATCATGCCTGTGTCTGGTACAGAGCAACTGACCAGTAAATGTTTGCTTCTACTATTCTTCTTCTTATGGACTCCCCATTATGAATAATGTCACCTTCCCCACACAGCTTCCAGACCCTGGCCTCATTCAGAACATGCCGAACAATCATGGGACGCTGGACCAGGAGACTCAACGGTGAGCAATGAGGGAGGGTTTGCCCCTCATACGCAGCCACACTTGTTCCGACACCAGGTCCAAGAGGAAGACTGAGTCCCATTGGGGCAGAAATTCAGAGTCCATGGCGACGAGCAATTTTAATTGTCTTTTATCCTATTGAATGGACAAGTCTATCCCTAATCTTCTCTCTCCCTCCTGTCCCCCAACATTAAAAGCAAACATGATTTTGAACAGGTCCCAAGGAGATTCTGTGGGCTTTTCACGTTCTTCAGCTCATGGGAGACTACTGCTCACTCAGGGTCGGCCTGTGGTTCTCAGCCTTGGAGAGAGCCGCCGCTGTTCATTCCACCTGCTCCTGTTGGAAGGGAGGCTGTTCCCCACCAGAGAGAGAGGGCTCAGTCACCGGAAGGGGCTTTGCACACTCAATTTGTAGTTATGTATTTCCCCAGGATTACTTATGCCTAAAATCTCACTTCTGCATTGTCTTCTTGGGCCTCCCTCCTTACTCTGCGTCAGGTCCCGGCTCAGCTCATCTGTTATCATGTCTGATCCTGGCCAGTTGGTTTCCCCTCCTTGAGTTTCACTTCCCCCTTCTATTAGATGGAGTAATCATTCTTGCTTTTGAGCATCCCTTTTGCCCCTCTCTCCTTCCTTCCCATGTATTCAATTGAGCATCTTGGCTCACCAGACACTGGGCTCACACTGGGATATTATGAGGAGCAAGACTGGAGAAGCTTCTGCCCTTGGAGAGCTTAGAGTCTGGTGGGGGAGATGGATTCCAACCAGTCAATCCCTCATATAATACAAATTTTTAAAAATTGTAATCAGATAACTATACTGGAATTAAAATAAAATAAAAATTATAATCAGAGATGTAACTAGCGCGCATTGTGGGAAATCACACAGATGGAGGTAGCTGAGGAGTGGTTCACAAAGCCCTCCTGCATAACAGCCATAGTAATTGAGAGAGTAATCGCAGTGCCCACTTGTGAGCATGCCCTGTGTGCGGCCCCACTCTCCTGTTCTCCTACAGTCTCTCTCAGGGCCTGGGCCAAGTGGGGTTGTTTTCAAATGGACAGCCCCCAACCTTTCATAACCTGTCCCCACTCTGGGGGGGGGGAGTTGGTAAGCAGCAGCCCCCCACTCTCCTATTGCAGCAGGACCTCCACTCTGCCCTGCTTTGCATAATTGGCTTCCTGTGAGATCCACTGGAAGCGATTTGGCACACCCTGGTTTATGTCTCTGCTCCACACTAATCAGCCAGGCGCCCTGGGGCATAATACTGCACTTCTCCCTAAAAACAGGGATAATCATTCCCACCTTACAGTTTGTTGGGAAGCTTGGCCACAATGCCCATGGAAAGTACCTGGCTTGTGGGATGTAGCCAGTAGGTGCCAGCCGCAGTCCTTTGCTGGGCCTTCCAGGGCTGTGGGGCTCCGGTCTGGAGTGCATTTTAGATTTCAGTGCTGTCTGTATCCAAAATGATTTGACTACAAGGAACAGAAACCCACTTAAAGATGTATTCTAACAAGGGATTTTCTATAAGCAGGTAGTCTCAGGGAAGCCCATCACAACCAGCTCCCCCTCTTTCTTGGTGGCTTAGGTTCTGGCTGCACAGAAGCTCAGGTTACCTGTCTGTCTCCGCAGAGACAATCAAGGGGTGTCTGACTGAGCACAGCTACCCTAGGAGGGCAGCCCCAGGTCCCCATGGCCTCTTTGTTCAATTCTAAATTCCCAAGAGAAACCGTGGTGGGCCAGGATTAGGTCAGGTGTCCACCCTTTGTCCAGTCAGCTGAGACAGGACAGAGACAGAGAAGGCTGCCTCTTCTAGGTTTGGGGAGGAGTGGGGTCTTTAAGTAGGAGTGTGAGTGGAGTGAAATGGTGGCTTTCCCTAGATCAGCTCGCTGCACATCAGAATCACCAGGGGAGCTTTAAAAAATATTGCTACCTAACTCCCACTTCCAGAGATTCTGATTTCATTGGCCTGGGGTGATGCCCAGGTAATAAAATTTTCAAGACTTCCCCAGGTGATTCTAAAGTGCAGCCAAGGTACAGACGGCCGCTTTAAAAGCTTCCTGCTGGCAGAGTCCACGCTGCTGGTGTCACCCAACCCACTGGTTCGTCTCACTTCAGGCCAGATGAGAGTTTCACCCTCTGTGGTTTAAGTCAGTGATTCCCAAGACATACCCCAGATAATATGAAGTCGGAATCCTGATTCCTTGGTCTGGTCCAGCCCTACTGAATCCAAATGTCTGGAGAGGAGCTCTGCTGATTCTTATCACCAAGCAAGTTGGGAATACTGGCCTAAATGATAATTTACCCACTGACATGCAGTCATAGGGGGAAATCAGCCCAAGTGCAACGAACACTTCCCTGTAGCAAGGTAAGGAGTATAAAAAAAGCTTTCAGGCCAACACTGCACAGTTGCCATCATTAGGGGCCATCCTGTCAGTGATGGGAGCAGGGCTGACACCCCCAGATCTTCCTGCACAAAGAACAGGGTGGACATCCGTTGTTCTGTCTGCCTTGTGTGAAGTGCCTGTCCTCCAACCATGTGGTAACACTAAAAACTGCTGTCTTCTTATGGAACCTCCGTCCCTGGGCATGGCTGCATCTAGGACAGAGTAGCCAACCCCAGTAGGGCCAATCCATACCCATATCTCCTTGTTGGTGTGAGAGTAGACAAGAAAAAATGACACCTATCCCAAGTGTAGCTAATCAGAAACCTTCCCTAGGATATTTGAACTTGGAACCAGAGAATACCAGTATTGGTTTTTCTCTGAAGTTCAGTCTAGGAAAGGTGAACCTGGGCACTACCAAGAACCAAGTTTCCAGTTCACAGAGGATGTAGGCAGAAGCAGAGGCAAGCTGTGGGGAGTGTCCCTGATTCTGCTCTTGGGCCCCAGGTCTGATCCCAACAACTATGGGCACAGCATAATAAGCCACTTTGCTACCACATACTGACTGCCACTGACTGCCCCCTTCCCAGCAAATTCCACATTTTATCTGAGGGTCTATTCCTTGTCACCTGAGTCGTGGGTCAGTCTCTTATCTTAGGGCCAGTTTCAGTGGACCTTTTTTCTTTTCCAGAAAAATGCCCTTTAAATGTAAGGTTATAGAGGAATTGAAGTAAACATAGTGTATAATGAACTGCCAGGTTTTCCTGCCCAAAACTGAAAACCATCTATCTGTGTCTCTGTCAAGAACTAGATGTTCTCTCATCTCTGCTCATCTCTGCATCTCTGCTCCTTTCTCCTCATCTTTGACAACCAAGCTTTTCTTTTACTTACCAACTCGCACTTAGCTGAGCTTGACCACCTCAAGATAGCAGCCCCTGCTAGGAGCCAGCACAACCTGAAATCTCAGTTCCCTGCTGCTAACCTAATAGTTGTACCCTGATTTTAAATTCCCATGAGACACACTCTGATTGGCTGAATTTTAGTCAGGTGATCTCAATCTGGTCCAGTCAGCTGGGCCTAGGGGAGAACAAAGACTCACCGTTGTTCACCAGTTCGTGGACACCATCCTTGGAACTACTGGAACATGAGGGAGATTACTTTCAGAGAAACTTAAATGAAGCCACACTTTCTCCATGAGAGCTTCTTCCTCAGCAAGTCGAGAGTGGAAGTCTTAACAAGGGGGTCGGCTGATTCTGCTAGCAGGGCCTAGTAGCTGCCAAGGAGGTACGGGCAGGGGTGACCCTCACCCTCACCCCTGAGGCAGCAGCTGCAGGCCTGCTTTGCATCCTGTCCAGATATTTCCAGTAAATAAACATTGACGCTTTCGATACCATGTTAATTTCACAGGCGGCTGCTCTGCTGACAGTTTCCACACTCCGCCAGCGCCTCTTGTCAGTTTTATACTCACAGGCGGACGCCAGCCCTGCTCGCGGGCTACCCGACATACAGACATAAAAACAAATGGATCAGAAAGCCCTGGTGAAATGACAGTGAACAGCATGGGTGCCTAGATTGGGGAGAAGCGGCCCTGTCCACGGTCCTGAAGATGACCAGGGCAAGGACGAAGCCTCAGGGCTTAGAATCCACTAGTGTAGCCTTGGGCAAGTCTCTCTATGTTTCTGGATGGAATTAATTTTGTAGCATTGCTTCTTTGGGACCTTGACTGAGAGTCCTGGACAACCCCTGACTCTAAAACTCTTCTTGAACTTTCCAGGGGAATCTAATCCAAATGATGGCTATTGTCTAGCTTTGACCTTCAACACAATCCCTGGAGGTATTTGAGCAGAAATTTATCCCAGTTTTGCAGATGGGGCCGCTGAGGCCTAATGCAGGGCAGTAATTTTCTCTGTGTCACAGTGGGAGACAGGAGCAGAACCAAGGCAGGAACTGGGGCTCTGGCTCCAGCTCCAGCAGCTTTGATGGTTGTCAGCCACATAAGCCAGAGTCCTAGGGCCACAGGGATGGTGGGACCAGAGACCCCTGACTTGTCCCAAGCCCAGCTGAACCCCCCCCCCCCTTGGAGCATTTAGGCTTCTTCCTGACATACATAGTCATGAAGTCTCACGCATTATGTATAATTCATTCCTATTATAAGCTAAGCTAAGGCGTTACTTTCCGGCTAGGGTCCTCCTGTGCTTTAGGACCCTCTCTGTCACCCAATGTTTCTAGGTCTCTTTCAGGGACCCCACCGATAGACCCATCTTACTCCACACCAATACACGCTGGGAGCTGAAGAGGGGAAGCTGGGCAGAGAGCTCCTTCTAGTTGCTGGGATGCCTCCCTTTTTCCTCCAGCTGCTGCTATGGTTGCTTCTGCACCCTTCTACCTGGTGGGAAGGAGCACTTGCATCAGCTGGGCCGATTCTGCCACACATCCTACCACTTCCCCAAGACCTAGGTTGGACCCCAAGAGGGACCAGGCTGAGGCTAGGTCATAAACAACGACAGTGACAGCCCACCTCCTTGTCTGCCATCTACTTCCCAAATAAAGTCTTCACTAGTCTGGAGGGACATGTGGGGGCACTGCAGCCCAGGGGTGGTGACAGGGAACAGGAGAAGATATCTTGGCCTCTCAGAATGCTGTCCAGGGTGACTCAACCCAGAAGATGGCCAACTTCTCTGGGGGCAGGGCTCTGGAGCACCCACATGGCAACTCACACCCACTCACTACTGGCGCCTGCTTCTGCTCAATAAAGACTCATTAATGGACTTAAGTGAATTAGAGTCATTAATACTGTAATCAGAGGCAGGCAGAGGTTGGCGCCTGCCCTCTAGGCCCAGCCCACAGTCTGGGGAACTTGGGCAAGGCCTTCACATCTCAGGGCCCTCTCCTATAAATTGGGGCATGAATGTTCCCCTCCCCCCAACACACACAAACACCATAGCACCGTAGCTTCCATCACCTGTAGGCCAAGATTCCTAAGCTCCTAAGGCTGGCATTCAAGGCTTCCTAGCCTAGCTCTTTTTACCTCTTTAGTTACTCCTCCACCCCCATTTGTGCTTTGCACATACTATTTCCTCAGTCTAGAAACTCAACTCTACTTTAACCCTATCCTTGCCTCAGCCTGCAAAACTCTTGAGCAGCCTTCAAAACCCTTTGCCAATGTTACCTCCTCTAGGAAGACTTCCCTAATCACCCCCACCCAAGCTGGGTTGTATGGTCTCTCTCTCTCTGGGGTCACCTAAGGGAACCACCCATAAGGAAAGTTATGTGTTGAACAAATGTAAAAGAACCCCCACTCTCCCAATGAAGAATTGCTCTGAAAGGCTTGTTTTTAAGGAAGCCAAGAAGAAAGCAGAGTTCTGGACAGGGGCCCAGCTTCCCTCTGTCATCTGCAGTGTGGCTATCCATTTAAGGTTTTGTTTCCTCTACCAACTACATCTACTTGAGAGACCGGAGTCCTGGTATGTCTCATGCAGGGCTTGGCACATAGTAGGCGTGCTCCTAGTTGGATTTCCAGAACAGGCAAGAAGGGAATAGTTCTAGGAGCTTCCTCCAGCACATTTCTCCAAAGGGCCCTTGGCAAGAAGGAAGGACATAGCCTCCCTCCCATTCCTTCCCCTCACCCTCCCCGGTCCCTGCTCAGCACCTTCAGAATCACTTAATTTTTACAGATTTTTCCTCCTTAATTACAGCCCATGTAACAAATAACAAATAAACGAGAGAGAGAGAGGGGGAGAGGAAAGGAAAGCAAGGAAGCTGCCAATCTCTTGCTGCCACATCCTGGAGCTCTGAGCCAGGACAAAGGTGGTGGGAGGGAGGCTTTCCGACTGCAGAATAGTTCTCGCACCGGTACTCAGTGACCTCCTCCTCATCTCTGGCTCCAAGATGAGCTATACTGGGGCCTCTCCTGGCCAGAGATCTTCTTGGCTACACCAAGCAGGTAGGAGCTATCTAGACCCCTCCTTCTCTGGCCCCTGGTGAGGGAACTGTCTCTTAAATGAAGATAATCAATTACAACTGCCGTTTATTGAGGGTCTTCAGTGTGCCAGGCACTTGGCTCAACCACTGCTCTGATCATCATAACAACACCTACCATAGCCATTCTAGAGAGGGGGAAACTGAGGCCCAGAAAGATAAAGTGACTCCCCACTAGCAAGTGGATCTGATTTCAAAGCCTGCACTTTCCATGAAACCATGCTGCCTCCCACATGAGCAAGCCTACCCCCTCTGAGGGGTGCTTTGAGCATCCCCTGGGGCTGTCACACCATTATCTCTGTGGCCCCAGCAGGGGCCACAGCTCTGTCTCATTTTTTCTCTCTGGGTTCAGTATGGACAAGGAAAGCCACCAAAATCCATTCTGCTTTCTCACTGCACATACTGGATGGGTGGAGATGGCCAGAAGCAATTTCATTGCAAGGAATGTAAAAACTAGGCCCAAAGGAGCCAGAAACAAACCACCAAGACACATTTTTTTTGTTTAAGCATGAAAACATGATAGCCAAGCCCTGCTTTCTAATCTGTCAAGGCCACAACTTCTTGTGCTAGGCAGACAGGGCCTCTTATCTGCCGGGCCTGGTTCTGTGCCTCTGGGCCAACTTGCTTTCCACCAACAGATTCCTCAGAAAAGAATTAACCCTGAGGAGTAAATAATCCAGACCCAGGTTCCCAGGCCAAGGCTGATTCCCTCTTTCTGTCAAGACATTTGTCCCTTCTAGGGACCTGGATTTCTCTGATCTAAGGGGTCAGTGAATTCTGTCCACTTCCCCTGCCCCCAGGGTTTTTGGCAGCAGGAATGACGGTGACTTTGGCCTCTGAAAGGGTGGGAGGAAGCAGCACACTGCCCTGCATGTATTGTTCCTGCACCACCCCCACCCCAACCCATGGGCCTTCTATTTAGCTGTGCCAGGCGGTGCTCCTACTGTTGCAGGCACTGGGGACACAGTGAAGAACACAACTGAGAAAAGTCCCTGCCTTTGTCAATCTTATAGTCTAGTGTAAACATTTTCTGTAAAGGCTGGAAGTAAATATTTTATGCTTCATGGGCCACCTACAGCCTTTGTTGCATATTCGTCTTTATTTGTTTTCTTACAACCCTTTAAGAATGCACCAGTGATTCTTAGTTCATGGGCTGCACAAAAAACAGATTGCTGGCTGAATTTGGCCCATGGGCCATAGTTTGTCAATCCCTGATCTAGTGCAACCTATCCAATAGAAAAATAATGTAAGTCACATGGGTTATTTGAAATTTGTAGTAGCTTCATTAAAAAAGTATAACAAAACATGTGAAATTAATTTTAATAATATAGTTTATTTAAGCCAATATATCCTTAATATTTTCATGTTAAGATTCTTCAGTGGCTCCCCATTGCTCTTAAAGTGAAGTCCAAAGTCCTTATTGTGGTCTACATGGATGTATGTCAAGATGCTTTTTGCTGCAAATAACAAAATGTCAAACTGGTACTGGCTTTAACCATAAAGAATTGTGCTGGCTCACAAAACATGAACTCAAAGTAGGTGGTCCTCCTCTTACTTCCCATTGACCAGAACTGGGTCATATGCCCATCCCTGAGCCAATCGTGTACTGGCAAAGTTATAGTATGGTCACTCCATTACCTTGAGCTGAGGTCAATTTCTCTACTGTATTGGGGAAGGGTGGGGAGGATGTTGTAATGCCTCACTGTCCACCACAGCCAGCTTGTGATGGGTTCAGCTCATACCTCCAGCTTATCCCTACCACACCCTGCCTCACACTCTATGATCCAGCCTCCTCTGGCCCACCAAGGTGCCCTCCTTTGCCTCTAAGACTTCATACATTCAGTTCCTTCTCCTTTGAATGCTTTTCCCAGTCTCTGCCTCTATGGTCACCTTTGCCTACTTCCTCTTGTCCTCTAAGCTTCAGGCCAGATGTCCTCTCCATAGGAAGACCACTCCTTGTCCCCCAGATCAAATTGAAGGCTTCATGGACAACAGAGACCACAGCAGACTCACTTCTGTGTGCCTAGCACAGAACCTACACACAGTAGGTGCTCAATAAATACTTGTTGAATAGGAACATCTTTGGGCAGAGTTGTGGTGAGCCTGGCAGACAGAGCAGGTCCCCATGCCACCCAGGCCTTCTAGAGAGCAGTACCCCGCACAGGGAGAGGTCAGGTCAGGAGAGCCAGGTTCAAGTGCCAGTTCTCCCTCTGACCTTGGGTATAACCTTGGGCAGGACGTCCCTGGGCCTGACCAGGCTTTGGGGATGGTGGGTAGATGAGAAGGCTGGGAGCTGGGGCAGGGATGTGAGCCCAGTGCTGTGTGGCCAAGGACCATGTGCTGCCGCTCTGTTCAAGGCAGGGTCTGTGATGCCTGCAGAGCTCATGTAGGGCCAGGCCTCCTCAGCGGGGAGAGCCCCAAGCCTCTAAGAGAGTAGGAGGCAGGAAGAAAGCAGGATTGAAATTCCATCAGGCACTCACTAAGCCTGCTCCCTGGAGCCCCTGTGCCTTTGTTCCATTTAATCAATATGTAATTAAACTGAAATCCCAGCTTAAGAATTTCCAGCGGTGTTAAGACCAGGCTTTCCAAAGGGCTGGCAGAGGCGAGGCTCCTGGGTTCTCCAGCTATTAGCCCTTCACCAGCCTGGCCTGCCCCCACCCTTCCAGGCCTCAAGGTCACCTTCCCCAGCCAGCCAGGCCAAAGTGGGACTCTAATTTTCCACACAGGCTTTCTGGGGGAGGTGGTGGGGCATTGGAGGGGCAAGAGGATCAGGAGAAAGGTGAATGCTCCCTGGGCCACCGTTACCACCATTACCACCACCTTGGGCCATCAGGGTTCTGGTTGCCCTCACATGACAGGGAGGAAACTGAGGAGAGTGAGGCCATGGCAGAAATGAGACTCAAGCTGGCCTTCCCCATCAGCCCACCTCCCATCTCCTCTCTCCTCTGACCCAGACCAGGGCTCTGACACCACTGGCTGCTGCTGCATGCTGAGCACTTACCCTGCTCCATACACTATTCTGACTCCTCTACATACCCACTGAATCTTCAGAACAGCCCAGGAGGGAGGTATTAATATTACCTCCAATTTAAGATGAAGAAACAGAGGCACAGACCTCCCAGTGTCACCAGATAGGTGATGGTGGAACTAGAATTTAAACCCAGTGGTTCTTGTTCCAGAGCCCTTAAAGCACTAAGAGCCCTGGCATTGGGACCTTGGCTGCCTTGGAGGGCAAAGACTCTGTGACCTCCATCACCAGGAGCCAGCGGAGACCTCAGTCCCAATCCTGGTAGGCCCCACACCTGCCACAACAGCTCCTCACATGCCTCCTCACAAACCCAGAACTGGCTTTCAGGTGAGAGGCTAAAACTCCTCCAGGGCTCACACCGTCAACACCTCCAAGTCCCGAGGTTTCCTGCATGGACAGCTCTGTGTTCAGGGATTTCTGAAACCCTGCCCTTAAACCAACATTGGCCAGATGAACTATAACATGAACCCCAAGTGCAAGGCACACGTGCAAATTAGAATTTCTAGTAACCACATTTAAAAAAAGAAACAGGTGTAATGAATTTAAATATATATTTAACACAATAAAAGTATGATCATTTCTACATATAGTCAGTATTAAAAATTATTGAGCTGTTTTACATTCTACAGTCTCTGAAATCTGGTTTGTATTTTCCACTTACAGTACATCTCATTCCAGATAAGCCACATCTCAAGTGCTCAGTGACCTCATGTAGCAGGTGGCTCCATGTTGGATGGTGCAGTCTTGGACAGCCGCACCCTGTGTCCTGTTAAAATGTCATGAGAAAGGAGATGATGTTTCTGCTTCAAGGTCACTCTGAGCCCATGCAAGCAAGGGGACCTGCAGGGGAAAACCACAGGCAGGAATATAAAGTAACAGGTGCGTTCCCCACTTTAAGTGTTCTCTGGGGAGTGGGGAGGAGAGGAGCCAGACTCTGGGAAATTGGACCTTGGGGTCTAGGCAGGTAAGAGGAGTGGAGGAGCATTACTAGACAACAGAAGCCAGACTCCAGCTCCAAACCCATCCTTTGCTAAGTCCTCTCCCCCCACCCCTAGCGGCTGCTGCTCTGAACATGGGGGCCTCCTAGGGGATGGAAAAGAGAGAGTCAAACCAGAGGCCACCCTGTCTCCCTAGAGGGATGGAGAGCCCCAGGCCCAGGTGAGCAGAGAGTAAGTGTTCCTCAGAGGCAGCCCCTTTCCTTTCCCTAGATTGATGAGCGGAGCTGTTCCCCATTCCTCCTGGCAAGCATGCTGCTGCCATATGCCATAATCTCCCTTGGAGACAACTACCCACGGCTGATTCTCTAACAGGCCTGGCCCAGCCAGTGAAGAAGGAAAATGCCCTGTCCCTTGAAAAAGCAGAGGCTGTATTGTCCAAACAAATCAGTTCTTGGCCTTTAGAAACATTGGAAGCTCAGAACCAATACCATAGACATCTTATGGTAACTCCCCATCCTCTCTCTCAAGCCCAGGAAGCATGGGTCCCCACACATACCAGCAAGGTAGGTATACTGGGGCCTCAAGAGTTAGGAAGGTTCATGCCCACCTCATGGACTCTTGGAACCTTTCACTCCTTAGAACTATTGTCACTTAGAACTATTGTCACCTTAAAACTATTGTGTGGATGTTGCAAAGATGCTTGGAACAGAAGTGTAGAAGAACGTCGGTCTCTTAGAAGTGTCTCATATGAAGACTTTTTAACTGCCTTGCCTACCCTTCTCCCCACTGCTCCTGCTATGGGTAGAACATAGTATGAACTGATTTGCCTTGACCCAAGGCCATCCCAGGAGTTTCCTCCCAGGTGCACTGTATTTGAGACCTATTTCCTTTGCATGCCCTTGATATACACTTCTGTGAATGTCTAAACACTTGACCCTGGTAATTTAGAGTGTTCTGGTAAAACTCTGCTGTTGCTCATACCCTATCTCCCATGCTTTCTTCTTCTCAGGCTTGCTGTGATGTCTCCCCACCACTATCCCCTAACCCTACTGCCTATCCTCTTGACCTTTGGTCTTGGATCCTTGGTGCACTCTAATTCTTTAGGGCAGGAAGGCTCTGGGGAATTCTCCTTGTCATTCCTGATATCTAGGCAGGGCTGCTCCAGAACACCCTAGAAATGTGACAGACTATCTCCTAGCTTTCCCAGAGAAGGAGGGCTTGAGAACAATGGGGCTCTTCAGCCAGACCCCAGAAGAAACTGGCAACCCAGGCACCCAGCTCTCCAGAAGAGAAGGGGCACAGCTGTCAGGACAGCCTGTCTGCCTCTTTGCTCCTCACTAACCCATGCTGCTAGGTCAAGTTCCGGGTCCATGAAGGGCCAGTGCCCTGCTCCCACCTATCTGACAAAATCTGGATAAGAAGCTCTCCAGGGAAACATCTGGTCTCAATAAGCAGCGGAGATGGCCTCAACCCCTGAGTGGTAAGGATCCCATGAGGCATCAGAGGAGGGTTTGGAGAGGCTGGGGCTACTGAGGCCGGGGGAGAGTCCAGACAAGGCCATGCCAGCCAATCCTGGGTTTAAAGTTGGCCTGTCTATTCAGTGCCCATCCGATGCACTCCCTACATCCCCAATTAATGTAGCAGTAAGTCAATGGCAGAGCCGGGCTAGAATGGGTCCTGGCTGGAGAGAAAGGTTGAAGAAGAGCCAAAGGGGATGCATCTGGGCATCCAGGCTGGATGTTCTCTGTCTTCGTGGTCATTCTTGGATGCGGGCAACCCAGGTGGGAACAGTCAGGGAATTCATGATCAGAACCTGAACTCTGCACTGGGACTTTGACCATGAGGGAGGCTAGGGGCTGGGCCCAGGGACAATAGCCAGAATAACAAGGTTAGGCAGACAGCAGAGGTCTGGCCAGGACATTTCGATCTCTAGCCCAAACTCCAGTGGAGATGCCAAAACAGCTTAGAATCCTGGCAGTTTTTCAAAAGGGGTGATATCTATGGAAGCACCCAGATTCTTGCTTGGAGAGTAGCATCTAAGTCTGTAGGTCATTGGGAGCCAATGCATGAGCAGGAGAGTGGCCAGAACGGGAGCCCAGCAGCACTGTGTGCAGAATGGATGGGTGGAACAATGGGGTCAGAAGTTATCACAATGACACTGCTCAAAATGACCAGTGCCAAGGCTGGGTGGGTGGCTGTTCAGGCCCATCCTTCTCGAATGGAGCTTCAAGACAGCTGCACCGGGGCCAAAACAAACGTCTTTCCTGGGGACATCCCCACAGGCCACTCCCCTCCTTGCCTCCCTCCCTTCTGGTTTGTGCCAACCTTCAAGGATAATGTACAGGCCGCATGTGGAGGAAGGGTTAGTTGAGATTGAAGAGAAGGCTAAGAAAATGTGACGGTGGTTCAGCTCCCAAGAGACAGGTGAGAGTGGGAAGCTGGCTCAGGGTCATGACAGTCATAGTGATTAGGTCGTCCTCAGCTTCTGCCCCTGGCCCAGGGAGCCTCACACCAATGCCTTCTCTCCCTACTCTCAGGACACTCCCTTGAGGGGGTGGCAAAGGCTATTGTCTTCTGTTGCCAAGGGCAGCCAGAGGCATCGGTCTCTGTTTCCCGTGCCAGCCCTACCCTGTGTGGCATCCCATCTTCCAGCTCTTAACCATGTGGCCTCGGCCCACCTTCCCTTTCCAGAGCAGGATAAGGGAGGGCTAGAGAGAGCAGGGTTGGTCAGGGGAGGCACTGTCCAGATTTGGGGGCCAGCAGGGTCAGGGAGACACCAAGAAGCGCAAAGCATTGCTCAGGACCACCGGGCCTTGCCACAGGGCCTTGGCACATCCATATCTGTTCTCTGTCTGGGAGTACAGGGGTAGTGCACACCCAAAAACAGGTTCCACCTCAGCTCAGAGACTCCCAAGCTGCAGCTTTCAGGTTTCACCACACAACCTTCACTAAACCTTGATGTTACTTGTTCTTTTCCTAATTCTTGTTAAGCCAACTTACCTTTTTACTTAGATAAATTTACTTCATTTTATTTCATTTATGTTTATTTATTTTTGAGTGAGATAATGAGAGAGGGAGGGGCAGGGGGGGGACAGAGAATCCGAAGCAGGCTCTGTGCTGACAGCAGCGAGCCCAACGCGGGGCTCCAGCTCACAAGCCGTGAGATCATGACCTGAGCCAAAGTCAGACACTCAACTGACTGAGCCACCCAGGCGCCCCTAAATCTATTTTAAAAGAAGCCCTTCGGGGCGCCTGGGTGGCTCAGTCAGTTAAGCGTCCAACTTCGGCTCAGGTCATGATCTCACGGTCCGTGAGTTCGAGCCCCTGCTTCAGATTCTGTGTCTCCCTCTCTCTCTGACCCTCCCTCATTCATGCTCTGTCTCTCTCTGTCTCAAAAATAAATAAACATTAAAAAATTAAAAATAAATAAATAAAAGAAGCCCTTCTACTAGTAACTTCAGAAAAAAAAAATCTAGTTTCAATTTTCATAAATAGAAGGTACGCGTAAAACCAAATACAGGGCCAGTGATAGGAACAAAAGCCCATTCTAAAATATTAACTAGTCATGGAAGCCGGCAGCCCTTGAGTCTGAGGCCTGTCATTTTGGTCATCATTTGGTCATCAGCGGAGGAGATTTGCATGAGTTAGAGTTGCTAAAGGGAAACCAGCACCAACTGAGACTTTCTCAGTGTTTCCAGAAGGCTTTTGAAACTGACAGCAGAGTAGCTTTCCCATCAACTGACAGTTCAGTGACACGATGACGTGTCCACGTCTGACATAAAATCACCTCCCTTCCGCCAGTCACCAGGGGTTCCTCCCGGATTAGTCCATCAGGTCAGGACCGCCGGAACGTCATCCCTCACCAAGACCGTCTCAGCAGCCTCCTAATGGGCTCCCTGCTTCCACCCTGCCTCGTTTCCCCTCAGTGGCCAGGGTGGCATGCCAAAGCTCATGTCAGGTCCTGTCACTCCTCTCCCTGGAGCCCGAGTGGCTTCCACCTTCCGAGAGCAAGAGCCAAAGTCCTGCCCATGACCACTGGATCCCGTTACTCCCCCAGCCCCTTCCCTTAACATCTCCCAGCTCCCTCAGCCACAGGACCCACCTCAGGGCTGGCTGTTCCTTTGCCTGGTCTGCTTTCTTCCAGGGTCTACACGACCTCCTCCCTCCCCTCCTTTAGTCCTTGTTCAAATGTCCCCTCCTCAGTGTGACCCGCCCCCCCCCCCTGGCCACCCAAAAACCGCAGGTCTTCCACCACCGTCACCACCACTGACGCTTTCATGGTTTTTTTTTTTCTTTTGTTAATGTTTATTTATTTTTGAGAGAGAGACAGAGTGTGATTGGGGGAGGGGCAGGAGAGAGATAGACACAGAACCCGAAGCAGGCTCCAGGCTCCAAACTGTCCGCACAGAGCCCAGCGCGGGCCTCGAACTCGCGAACTGCGAGATCGTGGCCTGAGCTGAAGTCAGACGCTTAACCGACTGAGCCACCCAGGAGCCCCTTCCACTTCCTATGTTCTTCTGATTTATTTTTCTCTTCGTTATTTGTCAACATTTAACCATTATATGGTCTGGCAGATATGGCTTATTTATCTAGTTTCCTGGCTGGTGTCCCTCCGCTAGAACACAAACTTCACGGGGGGCAGGGATTTGTGTCTGTCTTGATCACTCTTGTGCCCTCAGTTCTAGAAAGTGTTCAGGAAGTGTTTTTGTTGAATGAAACGAAGAATCTCACCCCCTCACCAGCCGTGAAAAGCAGATGTCCGTATCACTATCTTCTCCATTTCACAGATGAGAAAACTGAGGTCACAAGTCAGCAAGTAGCAGAGTCAGGGTTTGAAGACAGACTTCTAACTGCTGTTTCCAAAATGGCATTTTGTTCAGGCCCCTTCTATGGTACTGAGAGTGGCCAAGACCCCCTCCCAGAGTCACACCAGACTTAACCATAGGACAGGCTTGGAGGAAGGACCTGAACTTCCAGTTCTCCACTGGAAGAAATCACAAACTCCATGTGGAGCCGCCTCATGGGGAACGGGCCCGAGTCCCCCACTGCTCAGCACTCTCAGGGGCTGCTCCTATCGCTCTTCCCCACTCCCCTCAGCGGCTTCTTCAGGCAGGCCCCGCTTTCTCTCCCAGTCTGCTCCCGACATCCTGCACACCTGGCTGGACCCACCTCCCCAAGGCCCCTGCCGCTTGGAGAGGGATAACCTGGCAGAGCCCAAGACCAGGCCTCTTCCTTCTGGCAGAAGCTTCCCTGAAATTGCGAAGGGCAGTGGCGCCGATGCTCAGTAGTCCCAGTAAGGGAAAAACTCTTGTCTCCGTGATTCACAGTCTTCTCATCAGAGCCTACAGGGAGCAGCCTTCTCGGGCTGGTCCTGGGGAAGGCACCCCCTCCCCAGCCCTGGCCGAATCCTCCTGGAAGTGGCCAAGCCCTTATCCTGAGTTCCCAGAGCAAGGCCAGCGTCCTCATTCATTCAAAGAGCCTGCCATCTTCTGGGTGCCACACTGGCACCTGTCCCAGCCCCACCCTCCCAAGACTCGTAGTCACAGGGGACAGAGGAAGGAACCAGCAGCCGGGGAGGATGTGGGACCCCAAAGAGCCCCCACCCAGGAATGCAGACTGTGTCCTGAGGGAAATGGGGAGCCCTTCGGGAAGGGATAAGATCAGAACTCAAGCTTTGCTTTTGTGGGATTGCAAGTGTTTGCTACCCCGCAGGGATCCGGTCCCAGCTGGCGCTCACCACGCATGACTGTCTTAGGCTGGATTCCCCAGAAGCAGACACTGAAACAAGGGTTTGAATGCAATAGTTTAATTGGGAAGTGAGCCCAGGAAGCACTGCCAGGGGAGAAGGGAAGTGAGGGGAAAGGAAGGAAGCCAATACAGGGCACTGCTACGGGCAACCAGGGTCCAGTCTGCCTGGGACCTCAGAGGGACTGCAGCCTCAGGACTGTTTTATTGTGGGGTGAGGAGCTGGAGTAATTATCTACCTCCCACCCCACCCAGTCCCTTGGTTGAGGCACTCCCAGGAGAGAGAGCCCCTGATCTTGCTGGAGTCCCTACCCATGGGCTGGGCTAGCTCCTGGGCCAGAGAAAGCTCTTGGCAAAGACTAAGACTTGTGTTTGCAGGGGAAGCTATGGGGTCTTCAGAATCCATGGGATGAAGGGCCACCGGCAGGGCCCAGTGGCATCCACCACACGGTGCATTTTGGACAGTCATGTCACTTCTGAGCCTTAATCTGCTTACCTATAAAATGGGGATAGTACCAACTCCCCTAGAGGGGTTTTTTGAGCTTTAAATGAGATAATAGTAGCTCAGTGCCTATCATATAGGAGACACTCAATAAAGATTTGCTTCCTTCTTGGGCAACATTGTTGAGTATCCTAAGGCCATTTGTTTGAGCTGTGGAGTCATTCGTGACTGCCCAGGGCATAGTGCCTTAGTGGAGCCCCAGGCCCATAAACAGAAGCATGAGTAATTGACTATTTTTCAGGTGGTCAAAGCCACTAGGGCTGACAGCCTTGGGAGGCGTGGCCCCGCCTATGCCTCTGTGCACCAGGGGTGCCATTAACCTGGTGCCACTGGACACACAGGGGCAGGAAGGCCTGCAGGACACTGCACAAGGGCCTGGGGACCCACAAAGAGCAAGCCTCTTCATCCCACACCCTGATTGTCAGGGAGGCTGCTGGGCCAGGTCCAGGAAGGCCAAGGAGGGAGGAGATGGGCTGTGTAGGACACTGAGCAATCTCAGGTCCCAATTATAGAATGAATATCTGGCGTTCTGAGGACATTTCCCTGGGGTCAAGACTTTTTCATTCTGGGGGCGATGGATGAGTCCTGGGAGAAGGTGACAAGTGAAAAGAGAGGTCCTGTGTCTGCAGTAGGGTCCTCCCCCTAGTCCTTCTGCCTCTATTTTACTTCCCCCCACCCTTCCCTCCACTCCCCTCAGCCTGGGGTAAGACAGGGGCTCTAGATGCTTGCCCCTGCCCTCCCCACCCCAGGACAGGGTCAAGCCAAGCAGCTTCCCATCCCTGCCTTCAGGACTGCCCTGCTGGCCAGATGGAGCCTCACGTGTTGTCTGGAAGGAGAGGAGAGACAGGCTCCGGGTAAATGTCAGAAGGAGAAGTGGAGGCAGGAGTGGAGAAGGGAGGGAAGGGGGGTCTCCTCCATCTCTACCCTATTCACATCAGAGATGCAGCCCCCTGTAACTGTCCCAGGAACCCCAGAGTGGCCACTGGCACTGCTCCCTGCTATGAATAGGGAAATGAGTCAGAGGGAAGCTGTGTCTTCCCTTCGTTACATTTGGGACTCTCCTCCTTGCAGTGGGGCAGTGGGCACCAATGGGTTAATAGATTTGTCTTCCAGAATCACAGACACTGAGGGTTTCTGGCAGCCTAGGGTATCCTTGGAGCAGGGCTCTTAAAGTACCCACAAAACACCCGCCAGGGCAGTGACAGCTCCTCCCACATGCACATCTGCTTAGCCTCTTAGAAAACCCAACCTCTCCTGACATGAGCGCCCGGCTGGGGGTCCCTCTCCATGTGGATCCCCATGGCCAGCTTCCACCCACATCCTTGAGTGAAGATGCAGGGCAGATGCAAAAAACCTTCCTCCCCACTTTGAGGCATGTCCGAGTGCCCAGAGTATCCCTGGCCTGCACCCCTTAAGGGCAGACTGCTGAGCCAACACCATAGGCCTTGTCAGGGCCTGGGAGTGACCCCCGCTTCTCCTTCCATTCTTCCCCATGGTGGGGAGAGCGGTCAGCATCACCCTAAACCCTTGTGAGAGGAGCTCCTGCCCTGAGCCATGGACTTCAGACACCCTGCTCTGGCCCTGGAACTCTGCCATGAGGGACATTCTCCCTGGGCCCCCCTTCTAAGAGGGCACCATGCCGCTGATGTCCCCACTCAAGGCCTGAGGGGCATCCAAGGGGCTGAGTGCATGGGGTGGGGACAGAGCTTGGCCTTGCAGGCTAGGGTGTCTGTCCCCATGTATGTGAGCAAAGGCCTTTTCAGGGTTGGACGGAGCCTGGGGTAGAGGAAAAGGAGAAGGGGCTGACCAGGGCCCAGGGCTGGAGTCTGGGGGCCGGCTCTTCCCAAGAACTCCATATTCAAACCTGGCCTTTCAGGTTGTTATGAAGGTACATTTATCAAAGTAGGAGCCTATAACATGTTTAACAGTTTGTTAACTTGATTTATAATTTAAATACCTGGGCATATGGTATATAGACTTCCATTTGTACCACCGCCCCGACACCACAATGTTAGGAGTAAGCCTGAAGAGGGGGTTTGGGGCATTAGCTCAATCATCTATGCTCTGAGGTGGTAACTGTCAGCAGTGTGGGACAAGGAAGTCACCTCCACCAGGGAAGGTGACTACGGGTACCTGTGAGCAAGCAAGCACCTGTGAGTCTCCCAGCCGGTAGGGATTTGAATTTAACAATTAACTCCCCATCATACAGATAGCAAAACTGAGGCCTAGAGGGTTTCAGGGACTTGCCACTGATGTAGACAAACCCTGTGAGCATGCACACGTATGTGCAGATGCAGGGTACCATGTGCACCAGCGGGCATACAGGCACACATGGGTGCAAGGGTACGTAACCGCAGGCACCAGTGGGCTTGTTTTCCTTCACATTTTTTCTGCACCAGGAAGATCCATCATTTCCTTTTCTTGTAATGATGTCGACCTGATTAAAATTTTTATTGGATTTCACAAAATAATTTCATATACAACATTCCCTGAGGGCCCTGCTGGAGGAGGCGATGGCAGAGGATGGCGGGGAATGGGGACTGGGCAGTGGGGGGGGGGTGCTGATATGAGAAGAGGGAGCGACAAGTAGATTTAGAAAGGTTGAGGGGGAAAATATTTCATGTGCTACTGAAATGACCGGCGGGGGCAGGCTGGGCAGAAGGGAGATTAAAAGCTGTACCTTTTAAGTCGTGCTCTCGGGAAGCTGCAAGTGGAACACTGACGTAGGCCAGCCATGGGAGGGTGTCAGAGACCTGGGACCATGGAAGAACCTGGCAGGGGACAGAGAGGAGGGTTCCACACGCACAGGAACAGAGGACAGATGCCTGCATATCCCCTCTGAGCTTCCTACCAGCCCAAGGCTCTGGCCCATTGTTGGGCATGGGAATCTGCAGATCCAATGGGATGCCAAGGCCAAAGCCAAGTGAGCCTCCAGATGGCAATAGCCAAGGGCAGGTCTAGCCTCCTTCTGCTGTCGTGGTCATACTGGAGCACATGCAGGCACCTGGGTTCTAACTAACCTGGCTCAGTCACCCACTGGCTGAGTGGCCTTGAGGAAGTCACGTAACCCCTTGAATCTCAGTTTTCTCATTATATGAGGCAGAGGGGTGTTGGGAGGATTCGAGGAGATAAGGGGTACAAAGGGCTGGCACGGCTGGGTGCTCATATGTGGCAGCTGCTATTTTTTTTTAATCACTATGGTAATTTATCCATTCATTCTACAAACTCTCATTCATTCTGTCTACCCTCTGCCAGGCACTGGGGATAGAACAGTGAAAAGTGCCTGACCTCCCGGGGCTTGCATTCTAAGGAGGAGACCAACATGAAACAAAATAAGAAAGTAAAATAAATTTTATTTTTGATGGTGATCGGTGCTATGGAAAAAAATCAGCAGGAACTTGGGGATTCTGGGAGGCCCCCAATTTATTTGTTTTACTTTTTAATTGTCTATTACATCTTTATTCTTTTTTTCTTCTTTTTTTTAACTTAATTTTTTATTTTTTAAAATTTACATCCAAATTAGTTAGCATATAGTGCAACACTGATTTCAGGAGTAGATTCCTTAGTGCCCCTTACCCATTTAGCCCATCCCCCCTCCCACAACCCCTCCAGTAACCCTCAGTTTGTTCTCCATACTTATAAGCCTTTTCTGTTTTGTCCTCCTCCCTGTTTTTATATTGTTTTTGTTTCCCTTTCCTTATGTTCATCTGTTTTGTCTCTTAAAGTCCTCATATGAGTGAAGTCATATGATTTTTGTCTTTCTCTGACTAATTTCACTTAGCATAATACCCTCCAGTTCCATCCACGTAGTTGCAATGGCAAGATTTCATTCTTTTTGACTGCCGAGTAATACTCCATTGTATATATATACCACATCTTCTTTATCCATTCATCCATTGGTAGACATTTGGGCTCTTTCCATACTTTGGCTATTGTTGATAGTGCTGCTATAAACATGGGGGTGCATGTGCCCCTTTGAAACAGCATACCTGTATCCCTTGGATAAATACCTACTGGTGCAATTGCTGGGTCGTAGGGTAGTTCTATTCTTAGTTTTTTGAGGAACCTCCATCCTGTTTTCCAGAGTGGCTGCACCAGCTTGCATTGCCACCAACAATGCAAAAGAGATCCTCTTTCTTTGCATCCTCACCAACATCTATTGTTGAGGAGGCCCCAATTTAAACAAATGGTCAGGGAAAGCTTCACTGAGAAGGTGGCCTTTGAAAATAGGTGCAAAGAGGGTGAGCCAGTGATTCCTGTGGGTCTGAGCTAACAGAATCTGAGATCGAGGGAACGGTAAGTGCAAAGGCCCTGAGGTGGGAGTGTGTCTGCTGTGTAGGAGGAACATCAAAGAGGTCAGCAGAGTGGAAGCAGAGTGAGTAGGGAGGAGGAGAGTGGAAAACACAAGACCAGAGAGGAGATGGGGCTAAATCAATAAGACCATGTAGGCCACTGTGATGGCCTTGGCTTTATTCTCTGAGTGTGACAGGAGCCATTGCAGGGTTATCCTCCCCATCAGATGCTTGATGAGTGAGCGAGAGGCTTGTCATCCCTTTCTGTGCCCCAGTGAGCCAGGTGCCTGCTCCTCAAAAGCAGGATAGATAGACCAGAGTCCTTGACTCTTCTCAGAAAATCTCTCGAGGTAGCTGCAGCCTGTAACAGGAAAGGATGGGGGTGGGGGAGGCTGAGCAGACCCTGGCCTCCAGTGCCTCTGCAGGCCCCTCTGCCTTGGGACCACCCCTGTGCCACAGTCCTAGGCTCTGACTCTCCCTGTCGTGGGTTCTAGCCACCCCCCCGCCTCATGTTCCGAGTGCCCTCCACATCCTGGACCTCCAGACTGTCAATTCCAACCATGGTTTTGTTTGTACAATCTCAACAAGAACAGGAATGAAATCAATTCAGTTGATGAGAACAAACATCTACAAAGATGGACAGAGTGCCAGACAGATGCTGACTGAATACTCAAGTGTGGAGCCCCCTGCCCCACCCCACACACACACAGGTGCAGCAGACACAGCAGAAAGCCCCCACAGCCAAGAAGAAAACTTGAACCCCCTGCAGGAGACATGACCAGTTCAGGACAGACGGCTGGAGACATAAGGCCCCTGTGAGGGACACACAGACTTCCTCTGAGTCCCCACTCTGTGAAGGTGCAGCATCAGCCCTGGGGGAGGCAGCCAAGACAAGCCAAGTTCAGGGTCGCAATGCTTGACTGCGAGAGGAAGAGGGGCTGGAGTCCAGCTTGTGCACAACTCATCAAGCCCTGCACGCTGGGCTGGTATGGAGCTGGATCCACCCTGACGGGGGAAGGACGTCTCTTTCTAATTTGCACAAAGGCACCTTGTGGGTTAGCAGTGGCCCTAACTTAGTCCCCACCTCATGGTGCTCCAAATGCGGCAGAGATAGACCAAGGGAGAGCGGGAGGGGCAGGGCGATGGTGTCAGACAGATTAGTAAAGAAAAACTCACTGCTTGAAGTGCACTGACAGGCATCAGGCTGGGAATGCCCAATCTGAACATCCTCAGGGAGGTGCTGGGAGTAGCCAGGTGGACGCTGGGGAGGTGGGGGAGGTATGGATGGATGGTACCTGGGGAACAGCCCCCACGAGGGTCTGGAGGAAGCGTGGTTTCAATAATAGCGGATGGCAGAACAGAGGGGTTTGCAGAGGAGTGGCGGAGAGGAGGCAGAGAGGCTGGGCAGGACAAGGTACGAGATAAGGGGCTTTCAGGGGAGGTTCTAAGCAGGGTCTAATGTGAGAATCTGATGTGCGTTATCAGTGCAGCCTCTCTGGCTCCCCTCTGGTGGTTGAATTGGAGGACCCGGGAGGACCAATGATCCAGGAAATAGACGGGGGGTCTGAGTGGGGTGGGAATGGCACGACAGGGCGAGAGTCACTGGGAGGAGCCACATTTTGGAGGGGAGGGTGTGGAGCAGGTGTGTATGATGCAGGCCAAGACTGAGAGGGGGAGCTCTGGGGGCCGAGCAGATCTGAAGGGGAGGGGTCCACTCCTTCCCACCTGCCAAAGGTTGGGGAGCCAGGTTTAAACCCCAAAGCCCTCACTTCCCCTTTCCACAGTCTCACCCCATTCCCTCCTTATCTCTGCCGGTCCCCCCAGTTATCTAGCCAAGTCCCTAAATAGAAAGCCCTGGAGAAGGGGTCAGCAGGAAGGTTTTTGCCAAGTGGAGTTATTTTTGCTTAGTGCCCAGATATTTTAAAAAATAGGCAGAGCCACAGGGTTGTATACCTTCTAGGGTCTCACTAAACCCAGGATGGGGGGCACAGACCAGCCTGGCTGGCCCAAATATTTGCTGCGTTGCCGGGTAACCACCAGTTGGCCCTGAGAGCTGGCATCTGTGGAACTGAGTACTTGGAAGGAAATTTACACAGCCGCTCAGGGCTTGGAATCAGAAACAGTCGGTCTCCTGCGTGGGGTGTGCTGATCCTCCGGAAGCTGCCCCCCAACCCCCAGGAGACTGGAGGCGTGAGATGGGATTCGTGGCTTCCCAGGGAGGACCATGCAGCCTGAGGCAGCTCACAAACGAGCTTTGTGGCTCCGGCCTGCTCACTGCTCTGGGCCCACAGGCCCTGTCCTCTCTCTGCCCTCTTGTTCCGGACAGCTGCCACAGGCACGCACAAAGGTGTACTGCTATTTCTATGAGGATCTGCCCGGCCTATGTCCAGGGACAACCTGGGACAGGGACAGGCATACACAGAAGTAGAGAAGGCAACCCCTATATATAAGTGAACATGGAAGGGCTCCTGGAGGGCCCTCCCTAACTCCTGGGAACTCGCCTGCCAGGAATTCCACCGAGTATGAAGCTTCCCTAAGAATCAGAAGGGACATTGAGGCAGGCCAGGTTGACCTACATGCAAGGCAGTGGCCCAGACCAGAGAGCATCCAGCCTCTGCCTGCACATCCTGAGGAATGGGAAGCTCCCCACCTCAAGAAGAAGTTTGTCATCTTGGCGAGAGCAGTGACTGGTAAGAAGTTCCTGACCCTGAGCCTCTTCCTCTGAACCTTCCTGAGCCTTCCTCTGGGGAAAGGCAGGAGCTAAGGGAGACTCCGTTGGTCACATGTAAGGTCGTGATGATCCCAGGTGGGCTTCCCTCTGGCCCTAAGAATCCTGAGACCTCCCAAGCAGGGCTCGATTCTCGAGCAGTAGAACACAGTATGGTGGTGTACAGAAATAAGGCGTCTCTCGGTGTATCCCAAACCACAGACAGCCGGTGGGCAGGCAGGAGGGCGGGGGAGTCCAGCTCTGCCCTGTGCGAACTCCAGCCCCTGCACACCCCAGCTGGGAGACCCATCAGTGACTTTGCTTCTCTGAGCCTCTATTTCCACCCCCGTAAAATGGGTGTGACACCAGTATTGCAGGGGACTGTGCTGAGGAGGCAATGGGTGATGGCCATAGAGCCCCTGGCAGGGGCTCCGAAACCAGGAGATGGAGTGTTTGTGTCCTTCCCCCTGCAGACAGCCCTTGCTCTGACCCAAGCATGCCCCATTTCCTCAGCATCAGAAAGCTCTCTCCTGGGTCTATTCCCACCCACCCTTCTTCCCTCCTCCCCTTCCAGCTAATCCTCTACCTTCAGTCCTGAGCAGATGCCCTCCACCCACCTTTATTGCTTGCTAAGGCCCCAGTCTCTACTCCTCCTCCTCCTCCTCCTATTTGCTGTGGGAAACATAGCTGACCATCTTCCTCCACACATCCTGTCCACCCAAGTCTTCTGGGGCTGTGGCCTCCTGCCTCCCCTTGCTCCTCCCCGGCAGTGAGGACAAAGGCTCTGGCTTACAGGACACTTTCTCAAGCTCCGTCTTTTACAGTCCTGACAGCATGGCACACAAGCATATTCTGCCCATTGTGCAGATGGTAAGACTGAGGCACAGAAAGAGAAAGGGACACAGTCCAATATATAGAACCCAGGTCTTCAAGGTTCCAACCTCACTGCTCATTGCTGGTTGTGCCACCTTGAACAAGTTGCTTAATTTCTCTGGGTCTCATGGCTCCTCATTCGTAAAACAGGGAGAAAGCTGATAGTGATAACTGTATCTTTCTCGTGGGTTGTTGAGGATTAGGTGACTAACAGCACTTAGCCCAGTGCCTGGCTCATCAGGAGTGCTGGCAAGTGCTGACCTTTCCCGGGGGCAGAGTCTGCAGAAGGGAGAGCCTGAGCTCTGCCAGCCCCCAGGCAGAGCTGGCAGGGTCCGCCCCACCGCACTGGCAGGGGGTGTGCGGGACTGGGAGCCCCAGGCCCGAGCTCCAGCCTCCATTCTGGACGGGGCAGCACGGGGACCTGAGTGTGCAGGCAAAGTGCTGAGCTCATCTGAGGCAGGAGGGCAGACTCAGCAATTCTGGCCTCTGATGGGACGGAGGGCCTGCAATTGATAAAGGATTGTGTGAAAATGGAGGCTTCTTGTGTCTGTAATTACTCCTTCTCTCTGCCTCCCTAGCTTTAAAGGGCCAGGGCTCGGTCAGCATTTGTTGGAAAGAAATCCAGGGTCTTCCCTGCCTCCCCTCCATCAGAGCTAAATGACAGTGCCTCCTGTCCCTTATCCAGATGGCCGCTGCAGCTCCTCCTGCTCTACAATGCTATTGTCTTTGTTTCGCAGAGGCCAGGTGGCACAGGGCTTCGCAGTCAGTGGGTATCATGGTTTTCCTGCCAAGTGCCCAGGTACCGGTGGGACTGGGTTCAAATCCTGTCCAGGTCCTGTCTTAGCTTATGAAAGAAGGGGAATTCACATCACCAACCACTCACCATGCACTCTCCCTCCAGACCTCCCCTTTCCCTCCAGCTCCCTGCACTTCAGTTTGGCATCCACATATCTATTCACAGAAAGCACTGTGTGCCCAGCTGGACTCAGCTTGCTCAGCACCTCATCTCCCTGTCTATAGGAAAGGGTCCCCAATTTTCCCTAGAGGAACCTTCCTCTTCCCACTCTCTGTCCTTGAGGTAAGGCTAACTCTTCCTCACCCCCAGGTGGCCGCGTGACCTGTGCCTGGCCAAAGAGAGGGTCACACGCTTCTGATCACCATGATGGGTTCAGCTTTGGGTATGCAACCCAAGCTAACCCAGTAATACTGTGTTCTAGACTTTAACTGGAACTGGTGGGAAGAAGCTCTGATTCTGCTGGGCTTGGAGCTGGTAGGGTATAACCCTGGAGCTTCTGGGGGCAATGACAGCAAGAGAGCCAGTTTTAGTCAACACCAAGGAAAGCAGAGCACAGAGACAATGTTCTCATGATAGCAACTGAGGCTCTAGATCCAGCTGTGCCTGAAGTCCATATATCCCTGGGTTTCTCAGTTACATCAGCCAATAAGTAACCCCCTCTCTTTTTTTTTTCTTTTGCTTAAGCCAATTGGAGTTGAGTTGGTATCACTTGTACCCAAAGGAGTCTTGACTAATCCAAGAATAAAAATGTTGAAAAGGCAGGGACAGAGCCCCGTGGCATAGCTGTAGGGACATCCATCTGGAGTGACAGTAATCCACAAATCAGTTCCCTCGGGGACAGCTGTTTAACCAGTCAGTCATAGTCCTTGCCCTGTCATTGAGCCTCGGGGCACCATCCTGGCTTCACCAACATCAGGTGCAAAGCCTCGAAGGAACCCACACTCTGCACTTTTGTGCCCTGTCAGAAAAAAGGATTTGGTCACTTTGACCTGACTCATTCTTGGGGAACCACCTAGAGTTTTCTCAGGGTCTCCAAACCTCCTTTGTGAAGGCCTCTTGGAGGGTCGGACCGGGACCTATGTCAAGCTCATAGGCAACTACACTCAGCAGCTTCAGAGAGCTCTCTTTGGGGACCTAAGCAAGCCTGGGAGGCCCAGCCTCCAGCCTGCGAAAGGTATCTGACAGGCCAGACTCAGGGGAAAGGGAAGCAGGAGGGAGAGTGGGCGGGAAAAGAAAGGGCTACTTCAAAGCTCATAAAATCACAGTGAATTGGACTGCCCAAGATGAGCGCTGGCTGCTTCCTAAATTATGCAGATTTGTGCAAATGTTATGCAAATTAGCCACACAAAGGTGGCAGGGGGCACTTGCTGACAGCCTGGCTCTGGAGGCTTCTTGTCAGTCAGCCTCAGCCTCATTCGGGGAGTGGAGGAGCTGTCACCTGTGGGGCAGGAAGAAGGGAGAGACAGGGTCTGCCCTATCCCAGCTTCCTGCCACCCTTTCCCCTGGGATCCTCTCCAAGGTCAGACCTTCTACTCCACCTTCCACATGTGTCTTCTGCCCTGGGCTGCTGGCTCGGAGACAGCCACTGACAGCTGGGCCTTTCTGGTCACCTGGTCCAGCCACCACCTTCCCATTGTACAGAAGAGGAAATAGAGGCCCAGACCAGGAAAGGCATCTGCTCCATCTCTTGAGAGCTGTTGATCGACTGTCTGATCCACCTGCTCGTCCTCAGAGGTGGAGCCTCTGAGATTATTCCAGCCGTGAGCTCTTGGCCCCTGTCGGCAGCCACCTGGACTGCACGTTGCTCCTTCATTTTTTCGTATTCTTTCCATCCTCTCATCACATTGATGAAAAGAATCACAGAAAGGACTCATCTTTGTTGAGCAGTTGCTTTATGCCAGGCCCCATTATAAACAATTGGGATCCTCACAACAGCCCTCTGGGTTAAGATCTATTATTATTCCTGTTTCATAGAGAGGGGGCTGTGGCACAGAGAGTCAAAGCCAGCTGTTCCTGGCTGCACATCCAATAAAGATGAAGTGGGAGGATTACCAGGCATGTCTGGCACCAGGGCACATGTGTAGGAGACCTGCTCAGTGCAATCTCCCTCCTCCTCCTCCAGGAAGCCTGCCTTGCCTGTGGTTAAAGCCATCTGCCAATGTCAGGGCCTCATTTATTGATGGATCCAGGCCTTGGGCTGCTCCCTTCCCTGAACTCCTGTAGCCCCCGGGTCCAAATGCTGTGGCTTGGTTTAGAATTTGTCTGCCAGCCCTGGCAAGGACTCTCTGGCCGGGGGGAGGGGGGAAGCTTCCTTCATTTGTCCCTCACCTAAGTATATCTCCACGGGGACCAGCACAGAGCTGGGCACCGTATCACCTGGGCGGTAGAGGAGTCTGGAGCACCAGAGCCTGAACAATTTATCCAGCACCCAAAACATGGAGACCCAGCTTTCCATGCTGGATCTTCCCTCCTGGCCAAGTTCCACCGGAGGAGAGAAAAAGAGAGAGACTAATCCTCGTACCACCCTCTATTTCTCTCAGCCCCTCATGCTCCCCAAGGCAAGGGCTGGTTCTCTGTTCTTCGTCTCCTGGAGCCCAGGGACCCTCAGAGAGCATCCCTACCTGGGCCTCCCAGGATGCTTTGCTTTCCCCCAGGATGCGAAGGGGAGTCCAGCGGAGGTGCTGGCAAGCCCTTAGGGATGCTCAGGTCCAGCCCCTGATAGTGCAGATGGGATACTGAGTCTGGATAGAGGTGGGGTTCCAACTGGGACCCCTGCCTTTCTTCCCCTGTATCAGGACCCCTCTGGAGATTGTGCTTTAGCCCAGAGTTGGAACTTCTTTGGGGATCACACGTGCTTTTGAGAATCTGAAGATACCCCCAAATCCCGTCCTAACACAAAGGGATGAAGGGACAAGTAAGGAAAGCCTTTGCTCTTCACATCCAGCCCACAGGGCCCTGGCCAATCTGCTTGCTGCCCTGTGATCCTCAACCTGGCCTCAGACCCACAGCCACCCACGGCCTGAAGTGCCACCATATGTGTACCTGCCCTCGGGCTCAGCATTTGGCTTGTTCCACAGAAGGCAGCAGGCCCTCTGCCCTTCCTACCCAGGGGGCTGTGGATAAGACACTTCCTCTCAGCAGGGGGGTCCTGTACACCTAGAGCTAAGGGGAGGTCTGGGTGAGGCCAAGAGAACAGGATCATCAAGGGTGTTCCCAGCACCACTGTTTGTGATAGCAAAAACCCAGAAATAACCTGGATGTCCATCAGAAGAGGAATTGTTAACAGAACTAAGGCCCATCCTTTGTAAGAAAGACCTGGAAGCTGCTAAAAGGAGGCAGGCAGATCGACATATAATAACATGGAAAGATCCCCAAAGCTTATGGGGGAAAAAGTCAATTCCAGAACAAGGTGTATCTAGTAGGATCCTATTTATGTTATCAAACAACATTGTATCAGTGCATATGTAGATATTTTGTCTATAAATGTAATATGTGAGGAAAAGTCTACAAGCTACATATCAACCTGTTAAGGACGGTAAACAGTGGGGAAAGGAAGCCTCCTGTGGGATACGCTAGTATATTGTGGTGAAAATGTATTCATGCATTCATATTACTGAAAATATGTTTAAATATTTTTAAGATCATAAGACCATAAAATTAAATATACACACACAGACACACACTTCAAAAGGGTGGACAGGGGTGAGGAGGCCTGCCACAGCCCTCCCACACACCAGGAGGGCCCCTGCCCCCCTCTCCCCCAGCACCCCACTCTCCCCATCCACCCCATCACAGACAAGCTCATTAGCTCTCTCTGCTTCCCCTGGTTCTGACCTCAGGGTCGTGAACTGTCAGCTCTGCTTTCACAACTTTCCATCAGCCATGCTATGACCATCCCTCACCCCATCGGACTGTGATCCCATCAGCTCTGGAAGGTGGCTCTCCCTGGCCAAGTGTGAAGAAGCCATGATGCAGGCACAAGCCCAGGGTTTCCTGGCCCCTCCTCCCAGAATACCGGAGCCTTGATTGTGCTGTCCTAAGGGGAAGAAGAGCCCAAACCCAAGCTTTGCCCCATGTCTGGGGATGCAGGGAGGAGATAAAGCCGGAAGAGGAGACAGAGGCCTGCACTGATGGAGCCCCCCAGTCTGGGAGAGGCCCCCTTTTGAGCAGCAAGCAGCAAACAGCAACCAGCAATGCAACTCAATGGTCTGCCTGGATTCTCTTTTTCTAGATTGGGTAGCTGAGGCTCAGGGAGGAAGACAGACTTGCCCAGAGTCTTCACACAACTTCTGCCCAGCCCAGAGCTCCCACCCCAGCCCTGAGGCTTGGCCTCTCTGTGTCCTTCCCCACCAGCAACCATCGGCAGAGAAGTCGAGAGCTGCCAGCAAGAAGCTGACAGAGCAGAAGCAGCCAGGCCCACAGGACCTGGGGCACGATAGGAACGCAGGCATCTCGGCGGTGGTCCAGGGAAAATATTGACTTTCTGGCTAATAAAGCCAAATTCCATGAAAGGTACAACCCCGGCCTGAGAAAAATCCATCAGTGTTTCATAAATGTTTGATAGTGTCCAATGGATTCCCATCCTGTGATGGTTGCAGCCCTGGGTTGTAGGGTGGCAGTGACAGAGGCCTGGCCCCCGCCACACCGCGAAAGCCCCTAACTCACTTAGTCATCCACTCGGAAGCTGTTTGCATTTGCATTGGTTTCGGAAAGTCAGCAAAACCTCAGGACACTCAAGAAACCAAAAGCAGGACTTACAAGGTAAGGATTAGAAGGAAGGTTTTTTCTTCCATTCCTTATTATTATTATTATTATTAAAGTATGTAAATGGGGACATCTGGGTGGCTCAGTCGGTTAAGCAGCCAACTTCGGCTAAGGTCATGATCTCGTGGTTTATGAGTTCCAGTGCTGCATCAAGCTCTGTGCTGACAGCTCAGAGCCTGGAGCCTGCTTCAGATTCTGTGTCTCCCTCTCTCTCTGCCCCCACCACTTGCATTCTGTTTCTGTCTCTCTAAAAAAAAAAAAAAAAAAAAAAAAAAAAATTTAAAAAGCATGTGAATGTATTCCCTTTCCAGATTAAGAAATGAAAAATTTTAGCTGTTCCTGGAGCCACTATCTCCCTCGTTTTGTCTAGATGCAGTAGAGAAGATGGGAAAGTATAAATGTGGACCTCCCTGAGGGCCCTGGGCTGGGGGTGGGGAAGAGCCAGATGGCCACACAACCTTCTCCAAGTGCTCATGGCTTGAGATGGCATAGTGTCTGTCTCCCCATGGGCCTGTGAGCTCCCGAAGGCACAGAACTCAGACGAGGATAGAGAGGACCTAGCGGTTAAGCGGGTGAAGTGATCCTGAATGTTTTAGAGACAGGCTCTCCATCCTGCAGGCATCCAGCAATGCAAGGCCGTGCAAGTGCATCCGTGGCCAGTAGCGTCCTCCGACCCCTTCCAGCCCCTATGCTCTCTGGATTTCCTGCCCATGCCCCCAGCTCAGGCTGCTGGACTGGCCTTCAGGGGCCGAGGGTTGTTTGCCTTGACCTCAGTTATGTGATAAAGCATTGGAATCCAACAGGCCTTCAGGGGACATCCAATCCACCCCACCCCACACCCTAGCTGACTTTATGGATATGAAGATTGAAGCCCTGCAAAGAGGAAGTTGTCTAGCATCACAAGGCTCATCAGTGGCAGGGCTGGACCTGGAAGAACCCCGACAACTTATGGCGAATAAGCCAAACTTCATTTAACAGTGTGTGGCCAGACCTCCCTTCTCCATGTGCCCTTGCTTATGAGGAGCTCATGTAACCTGCAGCCTGGGTTTCCCAGGGCTCTGTCAAGAGGCAAGGAGGCTGGAGCCAGACCCTGGCCGGGGTCCCCAGGGTCCAGTTAGGCATTGCTGGTACACATGGGTCTCCCAGCAGCCCCAGGCCAGTTGTCCCAAAGCAGTCTGCCCTCAGCGGGTCCTGGGACCCTGGGGCTTCTGCCCCCAGCAAAGTCCACCAGCTTGACAAAGAGGGAGCCCCCACCTCTTCCAGGGAAGCTCCCAGTCATTCTGAGTCCTCGCAGAAAGGCCTGTGGCCCGACCTCAGGATAGTGGGTGCAATTCCAGCTGTAAGGGCATGAGGACGGAGGAGCCCTGCAATAGTGGGGGGAAGGCTGGGAAAATGGACGGGAATCCCTGGGAAGGGAGGCTGAGCTAGGCCTTAGGAGGCTGCTCCTCACCACTTGGGCTGTGGGTCTTGCACTTGCACTTGGACATGTACCTCCATTCTCAAGCCAATGCAACACACATGAGCGCAGGCAAGCATGTTTGTGCATATGTTGTAAGTACTCAAGTGCACACAGGACTATGGAAAATACATGCACTTGAGCAAATATGTCACCTCCCCCCCACACACACAGATGGACAAGCAGTGAGGCACAGGGGCGCTTGGAGCTAGGGGGGCCTGAGGTTAGGCCGAAGGACTGCCGGCGCCCAAATGGTCAGGCAGGACCTCCATGAGCTCCCTCACAAAGAGCCTGGGGACTAGGGGGAACTCAGGCACTCTGGCGGACCGGCACCTCCTGCCTCCCAGCTCAGGGTTCCCCCAACCTGCCCCCAGTTTTCTCAAGAGGACAGGGGAGAGTAAAGCGAGGAGCCTAGCATTCTTGCCTCCAGCACAGCTTACAGGCTTATGCTCCCTTATATACCCAGTATGGGCAGGGTGGCAGTCGGAGTCAGAGGGCCTGGTTAGGACACTGCTCTATGCTAATTAGCTTCTGCAGCCTGCCTGGCAGAGATAGAGGCCCCTGCTGCCTGAGCCCAACTCCTCTGTCTGCTTCCTCTTTGTCCTCCTGTCCCTGGGGTGGACTCCACAGGTGGAGCACCACCCTCCCTCCCCCCCCCACCCCCCCTACAAACCTCCCAGGCCACAGACACATGAATTAGAGCAGATCCCAAGAGCTCTGCCAGATAGGTGGGGCTGCCCCTGATGCAATCGGGTTGACAAATTGTGGCTGAGACTTTTATTCTTATGTTATTTGTGATGGGGAAGGGTATTTGAACACCGGGAGTCCGAGCTTCAAGGCACATATGTCCACATGCCTTGTGTTCTCACTTCTTTCCCTTTCCCTAGCAACTTTGTCCTCATGGCCTCAAGTGCCATCTCTAGGTACCTCAGACACATGCCCCAAACCTGCCCCTCTCGGTCTCCCCATCTCAGGAGAGGCACCTCCAGCCTCCAGCCCCCTTAACTCCTTCTCCCTCACCCAGGAAACCCAAGTCCTGTCTCCTTTTGGGATCTCTCTTGCCCCCTCCCTTTCTTCCTGTCCGCATTGCCACAGTCCTTTCCGGAGCCACTGTCATCCCTCACCAGGATGACTGCAACAGTCCCCTCCCCCCCTCCCTCCAGCTGCTGGTATTCCTTTTCACTCTCTGCAAGTCTGTCCCAGCCAGGCAGGGAGATGTTGCAAAACCATAAATCACGTTTCCTTCCCCGCTTTCCTTAGAATCTTATAACCCTTCCCAGATCACTAAAGCAGCCTACAGCACCTATGTGGTCCCTCCAGGCTGGTCACATTGGCTTTCCTGCCTCAGGGCCTTTGCCTATGCTGTTCCCCCTCCACCTGGAATACTGTATTCCCCACTCTATACACAGAAAACTCTCACTTCCAGGCCTCAGCTTAAATAGGCCTTTCCTTTCCTCTAAAAGAAGTTTTTCCTGAACCCCTAATCTGAAGCATTTCCTACATTTTTCTCTCCCATTCCACTCTACTCTTTTCCTTTAGGGCACTTACCCTCACTTGTTAGTATACATTATTCATTCACTTAACTGTCTAATATCCATCTCATGCACCAGACAAGAAAGTACCCAGATGTTCACTTTTTTACCACCACAGCACAATGCATGGCACAAAGTATGTGCTCAAGAAACACATATTCAGTGAGTGGATGAATGGTGAGCTGGTAGTTAGAGCCTCTGAGGCTGGAGGAGAAAGGAAGGTGGTCACCCAGAGAGGAGGGGAATCAGGACAGGAGAGTAACCCAGGTCCCCAGCCCTGGATTCAGGCCTGAGGGGACAGGGCAGGGGGGGACTGGACAACACAAGACAGTTCAAGTGGCCTGTAGGGAATGGGAAAGGCTGGCCCACGGGCCCCCGTGCCTGGGTGTACTTGTGCGCATGTATGGAGAGAGCGAGGTCCGTGCTGCCTGCCGCGCTGGGAACGGGGGAGTCGGCCTCGTTGCTGCAGATTTGTATTCCTGCCGACTTTTATTTCAGGCCTTGTTTATTTCTCCTTAAAACGCGGCTGCTATGCCAAGAGTCGTCCCCGAATTAGCTGCGAGTGTGTAATTTTACAGCTATTACCCGGGCGTTTCTGTGACTTGGGTAATAACGAGGGAAATATAAACAAACAGCAGCAAAGACAGTTAAGCAAGGAGGCCTCAGAGCTCATGTCTCAGTTCTGAGGTGGAACAAGTCCCATGTCTTCCCTGTCCCCACTGCCACCCCACCCCCTGCCAGTCATATCAGGCCCAGGGCCTGTGGAGTGGTGGCCCAAGGGTCCTGGAACCCCAGCCCTGAATTCCCTGCCTCATTGCCTCCCCCGCTGCCCCCAGAGGCACAGCCCCCCATCCAGGCCCCCTCATGCTCCCCCTCCACAAAAGCAAACAAAGGCCTGGCCTAATTATGTGATATTTCCCTTCTCTGGTGGCTAATGGCACCGGAGCGTGTGTGACATTTCGCTCTCTTTCCTCTATTATTCTTGCTTATTATCTGGCTGCTGCCGGAGGCTCTAGGCTGAGGCTGGCACTGATGCCCACCCCCACCCTGTCCCTTCTCCTCTTTGGCTCTGTCCCTTTTCCTCTCCTTCACAGCCCCTCCCCCATCTCCTGAGAAGGACCAAGCTTGTCCCTCATCTTTGCCCCCCTCCAGGGACCTGGGAGCTGGAGAGTCAGGGCTGGGGATCGGGTTTGCTCCGGGCTGCTTGAAGTGAATGACTCCTCAGGACACCCGCGTCTTGCCTCAGCTCACCTGCAGCCTTTCAAAGAGGTCTCCAACATGTCCCTGACCCGTTTGTGCCTCAGTTTCCCTATATCTGTACCACCAAGGTGAGACTTGATCCCCAAAGGATCTTTATCTTTTAATATTTGAAGATAAATACTTAGAGGGATGAGGGATGTGCAGTGAACGCCAGAGTGGTCAAGGGGTCATGGGAGTGTGGGGGGTTTGGGATGTGGGTTTTGCTGCAGGAGGGGGTGCGCTTGGGCCAGGACAGAAGAGAAAAAGCTGGAGAATCTATGTGAGGACAGCTGGGCCTCAATTTCAACAAAACCAGTCATTGAAAACACCAACTTTGTTTTTCTTCCAAATAATCTTCACTTTTAAAAAAACAAAGAGGGGCACCTGGATGGCTCAGTCGGTTGAGCGTACGACTTCGGCTCAAGTCACGATCTCACGGTTTGTGGGTTCGAGCCCTGCGTCGGGCTCTGTGCTGAACGCTTGCTCAGAGCCTGGAGACTGCTTCGGATTCTGGGTCTCCTTCTCTCTCTGCCCTTCACCCACTTGTGCTCTATCTCTCTCCGTCTCTCAAAAATAAATAAATGTTAAAAAAAAAATTAAAAAAACAAGAAAGAAAGCAAAAAATATAAAACTCCTTCTTGTCTCCTCTAGAGGCAACCCTTATGAATAGTGTTCTGTATATCATTGCTAGCTGTTTCCTAAGTGTATCTACTCTATATTTTTATATACAGACTTTTTAAAAAAGCAGAAATGGGGTCATGGCATATATATTGATCAGTCACTTGCTTTTTTCCCTCACCAATATATCACGGACATCTTCCAGGCCAGGACGTATGGATTGACCTCATTTCTTAATGGCTGCAGGCTGTTCCAATTGTCCAACTGTACCACTGTTTATACCTCAACCCTGCATCAATGGACATCTGCGTTACCTCCAGTTTGGGAGTATATCAGTTTTTTAGCACTGTCAAAATAAAGGCTACCTGACAAGCCCAAAGCTTAGTGGTTTTAAAAAACCATTTATGATGCTCATGAGTCCAGAAGTCAGCAGGCAGCCCTGGTCTGGGCCAGGCGAGGCTGACTCCTAGGTGGGGCCATGTGGGCATCTTCAGTGAGCTGGAGGATCCGTTAGGAGCTGGCTGGGCTAGGATGGCCTTGCCTGAGATGATTCTGTTCTGTTTCTGGTCCCTCATCCTAAGGCAGACTGGCCTGGGCTTGTCCTTATGCTTAGCAGGTTTCCAAGAGAGCAAATGGGAGCCTACAAGGGCTCTTGCGGCCAACACTCGCGACTGGCACCTGATCTCTTCCACCACATTCCATTGGCCAAAGCTAGTCTGGAGCCAGTCCAGGTTCAAGAGGTGGGGAAGCCGACTCCACCTCTCTGCTGCAGAGGGAGACTATAAAGGGATAAAGTGTGGGGAATTGGGACGCTCTTTGTAAGCGATCTAACAAAGAGGCTGTCACAAACAGTTCTGTGACGAACACCTTTGCACCTACTTCTCTCTGCTCCATCGGGCTGATATTTCTGCAGGTGCCAAAGGAGGGATTATGGGCTGGAAAGGCTCTCACATTCTTAGGGGAGGGTGTTATTAACTACAAAGTTATCCTCTGAAAATTTGTCCAATGACCACTCCCACCAACTTTCAAAGCAGATAAATTGAAGGAGATGGAAAACTTTTACAGACCCTTTCCATCTCTACTGATTCACCCCAGGATCTGACACTTGTCAACCTCTAAATTCCAGGGGGAAACATAGTGATTATTCTGGAAGACTCAGAGGGCCTGACTAGGTGGCAATCTAATTCTCCTGCCTCCAGTCCAGCATCCTGGCCTTTCCCAGTTTCAGACCTTACAGCTAGGTCTTCATGGTGAGTTAATTTTTATGTATGGTGTGAGGAAGGAAGAAGGGGTCCAGCTGTGTGTGTGTGTGTGTGTGCGTGTGTGTGTGTGTGTGTGTGGCTATTCAGTGGTCCCATTATTATTTGTTGAAAAGACTATTCTTTCCCCCATGAATTGTCTTAGTTTCCTTGCTAAAAATCAATTGGCCATAAACGTGAGGGTTTATTTCTGGACTCTCATTTCTAGTCCATTGATCTATATGTCTGTCCTTATGCCAGTACCACATTGTCTTGATTACTATAACTTTGTAGTGAATTTTGAAATTAGGAAGTGTGAGTCTGCCAACTTTGTTCTTTTTCAAGATTACTTTGGCTATTCTGGGTCTCTTGCATTTATTAATAGACTTATTTTTAAATAGACTTTATTTTTGTAGAGCAGTTTTAGGTTCACAGCAAAATTGAGCAGAAGTTACCGAGATTTCTCATATAATCCCTGCTCTCACACATGCATAGCCTCCCCCGTTCAACATCTTGTACCAGAGAAATGCCTTTGTTGCAACTGATGAACCTATATCGAAACATCACCACTCAAAGACCATGGTTTACATGAGGGTTCTCTCTGTTTTACATTCATTGGGTTTAGACAAATGCATAATGACATGTGTCTATCATTATAGTATTGTACAGAGTATTTTAACTACCTAATAATTCTGTGTTTCCCCTAGTCATCCCTCCTTTCCCCCAGCCCCTGACACCCACTGATCTTTTTATTGTCTCCATACTTTTGCCTTTTCCAGAATGTCATATAGTTGAAATCATACAGTATTCAGCCTTTTTAGATTTCTTTTTCATTAGTAATATGCATTTAAGATTTCTTCATATCTTTTCATGGCTGGGTAATGAATTTCTTTTTTTTAATTTTTTTTAATTAAAAAATTAAAAAAAAAAATTTTATTTATTTTTGAGAGAGAGAGAGCACGGGAGGGACAGAGAGAGAGGGTGACACAGATTCCCAAGACAGGATCCAGACTCGGAGCTAGCTGTCAGCACAGAGCCCGACGCGGGGCTCGAACCCACGAACTGCGAGATCATGACCTGAGCCAAAGTCGGGCACTTAACCAACTGGGCCACCCAGGCACCCCTGAATTTCCTTTTAGCACTGACTTATATTGCACTATCTGGATGAACCACAGTTTGTTCATCCATTTACCTACTGATGGACATCTTGATTGCTTCAAACTTTCTGCAAATATGAATAAAGCTGCTATAAACACCTGTGTGCAAGTTCTTGGGTGGACATAGCTTTCCATTTCTTTGGGTAAATACCAAGGCACATGATTGCTGGGTCACATGGTACGAGTGTGTTTAGTTTTGTAAAAAACTGCCAAAATGCCTTTCAAAGTGGCTGTGCCATTTGACATTCCCACCAGTGGTCCCTTGGGCTTTCATATAAATTTTAGGATCAGTTTGTCAATTTCTGCAATAAAGCCATAAGACTTGATAGGGATTGCACTGAATGTGTACATCAATTTAAGGAGTATTGCACCTTAACAATATTAAGTCTTGCAATCCATGAACATGGAATGTCTTTCCATTTATTTCTCTTTAAATTTTTTTAGAAATATTTTGTCATTTTCAGAGTACAAATCTTGCACTTCCTTTAAGATTAATTTATTCCTAAGTGTATGTATTTTTCATACTATTGTAAATGGAATTATTGTCTTAATTTCATTTTGCATTATTATATAATATAGAAATACAATTGATTTTTGTATATTGATCTTGTACCTTGTGCTCTTCATTGTTTAATGCTTCCCAAATGTATCTGACCAGGGGAACTCTTGTGTCAAGTTAACATTGATCAACATCCCCGAGGACTAATGTTCCTCAAGAAACCGGTGGGGAACACGAATCCAGCCCTGCATAACTGCCTAGTGCTTTCCCCAGTGATCTGTGTGCTTTTAGGCTTTGGTTTAGGCTACACCCTCTCAAAGAAGTATCTCCCCACCTAGTCTGCTTGGAACACTCTCGTGTCTACTTCTGAAGCCCACTCAAGTCTCTTCTGCTCTGTCCCTCCTTCCCTGAGACCACTGTAGACCACCACTTTGTGTGCGGTTTGTCCCTATTTACACATCTGTCTCCTTCCTGGGCTGTGAGCACCCTGAGAGCCAGGCTCAAAGCAGGCAGCAGTGTGTTTGTGGCATGAAAGATTGACCGAAGTAAAGACAAGAGATGCGAGGCAGGTGAACAGTTCCTATCTACTCCTTCTTCCTCTTACTCCTCTCTTTCCCTCTCTTCCTTGCTTCATGGTTTTCTCAGCCCACAGAACCCATGTAGGGCTTAGTACAGTCCTGGGTCTGGTCCCGCTCAGCTCAGCGCCCTTGTTCAAATCTGTACTTCGGGCCAAACACCCATTTTCCCTTTGATCTGATGTCGCCCATCCTCTCAGAAGAAAGAATTTTCTCCAGAAGTTGCTCTCCTGTGACCAGCAGCGGCAGACGTGGGAATTTGATTCTGCCCTCCTTTGCTCCTCTGAGCCTGCCCATGCCCACTGTCTGCGAGTGTCAGCCTTGCCTAGTCCCAGGAGTCTAGGCATGGAAGGCATGGAAGATGTGTCCCACATCCATCAGACAAAAGTGCCATGCAGTGGGCATCAGAACTAGAAGACCTGAGACACGGGACAGACAATGCGCTGGCCACACACCTGGCATGTGGGGTATTAGTACCAAATCCCCTCTCTGAGCTGGTCTGGGAACCAGCCTGGGGGCAGGCATTAGGCAATTTGGACATTGACCACCTCTTCCTCTCCTGCCAGGCTAGTCTTCTCCCTGCTTCCTCACCATTCTACCACTGCTTCAGGGACCCTTCTTCCAGACCCTGCTCTGATGAGCCTTCCCCACACACAACCCCTCTGTCTAGCCTGGCCCATGAGCTTCCAGAAGACAGCGCTCAGCAACTTACAAGCTACCCTTGATCTTGGCTTCTGCACTGGGCACACTGGAACATTTAGGGGTTACTGGTGGGATTTCATATGCCCAGCTAAGGACGAGACATTGTGTAGTGTGTGCTCCCTGTGTGTCAGACAGAAAAGTCCTATACTCACCATCTCATTTGAATCTGCACAACCAGAGGAGGCTAGCACCACTATTCTCCCCATTTTACAGAAACAGAAATTAAGGTGCAGTCTTTGGGAACCGTTTGCCCGAAGTTGCACAGTTATGCTCCATTGTGGAGTGTGCGTGCCAACCACTGTACCACACTCCCTTAGGACAGTCCATTTCAAGCCCAGCATGCAATCAACCAGCACTAGAAGTCGTGAAGGACTGTTCTCGGGAGACACTCGAGGAGGAGGGATCAAAGAAACAGGTGAGATGATCTCAGTTCCCCGGTCCTTGGACCTTTATGATCCTGGCACACCATAGGTGCTCAATAAATGTTGGCCTGTGGATGATAGCATGAATGAAACTGAGGGGCTGAGACGACATGGTCTTAAGCCCAGAATGTGACGTGGTGTCCAGGGGTGCAAGGGGGTGAGGTGCTGACCCAGGGTGACCTGTGCCCTTGCCGGCCTTATCAGGAAGGACACTGGGCACCTGGGCCGCCTTCCCAGATCCTGCCCTGTTAGATTAGCTCCAGCCACCAGCCAGCCAGGGAGTTTGGCAGCCACGGAGGCTGGTCTCACTATCTCTCCTTGCTCCTCGGGAAGAAAGCCTTTATCAGCAAAGACTGCCTTTGAAAGCCCTAATTGTCAAGCATGGTCCCATCAAAGGGGCCGAAAGGCAAGCCGCCCCTTCCCCGCTTCTCCCCAGCAGGCGCTGCTGGCTCCCCACAACGGCTGGCTGGCGGGTGTATATTTTAAAATATCTAAATGCAGCTGAAAATAAAAATTATTTACACTCCCCAACCGAGCTGGCCGCTACTTTAAAGTGTGCACTGACGGTGTCTCTCCCCCTCCCCGTCTCTCCCTCGCTGATAAAGGGCCATAAACAAGGCTGACACATTTATAATAACCTTTTTCTTCCTCTCCTTCCTCCCTCTCCTGGGCTCCCGTCTTGGCCTCTCACTCACACGCTATGAGGGATAATTTTTTATTATTCTGCCATTAGCAGAGAATAGAGAGTTTGATGGGGGGGAATAAAACGTCAAATCATTTAGAAAAAGAGGGCGAAAAAACAAGCCGGCAACTTTTATTTTTCCACGTCAGCAGCGGCTGTTGGGATGTCACCATCATATACAAGGCTTGGAAATTTATTTTTCCATATCTTCCTGCCACCGTTTTATTTCTTACTTTCCTGCTCAAGAGGTCAGACCCAAGTCCACCAGGGCTGGCTGGGTTTTCCCACCAGGTTGCTGATGGAGCCTGAGCCCAAGTGCAAGGTAGTGGGGAACTTCCCAGACAGGGGCTCTGCTGAGTTTCTGCTCCAGGGTCCAGGCCCCTGCATCCTGTCTGGTAAGTGCGTGCAAGCATCTGTTTCTAGGAGGAAGAAGGAGGGAAGCCAGGGGTCTTTGGAGCAGTTGGCCTTGTGAACACCTGGGGGAGAGGCTGATGGCACAAAGGCTGGAGTCCCTGGGGCATGACAGAGTGGGGGTGAGGAGCCTATAGATCCCCATAGACCTGCCCGGCAGCAACCCGGCACCTAGAAGGGGGGACAAGGACAGCTGGGGGGGCAAGAGGAGACCAGGATGTGGGCATAGGATCTGTCTTCCCAGGGGATGTGGGCAGTAGGGTGCGGTCTGGTCTTGCAGGCTGTGGGCTCAGAGAACGTAAGACAAGTCTGAGGGCAGGAGAGGCACCAAGGGAACTCTCAGAAACCACCCGAAGAGTGTGTTGTGCTTGGGCAGAGGAGGGGTTACTCCCTTTATGGTGACCTGCCATCACCCACAGGCTGGCTGGGTGGGGTGTGCTGGGGGGGCTTGTGTTCTATATGAAAAAGACTTTACAAAAGAGCCTGGACTAAGAAGGCCATAAAGGCCCTGTGGCTTTCCGAGCCATATAGCTATACCATGGACCTTTCTCAGACATTTCCTCCTGGTCCTAGAGCTGGGACCATGAACCAAGCCCTTTTCTTCAGCTAGATGGCCAGCCAGGAGGATGCTCTTCCCACAGGAACAGAAATCTGCCTTGGACCCACCTCTGACCCAGCTGCTGTCTGTACCCTGGGCCCCTCACACATCAGTGGAGATGGGTGTGCCCTCTCTGGGGTGTGACAGAGTGCAGGAGCTGGCCCCATCATGGCAGGAAGGTGAGCCCTTGATAGGAGGCACACTTCCACCTTGAACCCACAGCCTGCGATTGCTCTCACCCAAAGCTGGTCGCAGGCTTCACACCAAGGGCTGTGGAGGCCATAGGACTGGGGTGATCAAAGGGCTTCGTGGAGAAACGTGGTGCAAAAACGCCCCACCAAGAGCAGGGGTGGGGGGAGTGGTTAAGGCCCTCTCTTGATGGCCCCAGTTCATCACAGGTGTGTGTATTTAGTGCGATGATTTTCCAACAGGTGACAGAGAAGCATCTGGAAGAAGAGTCACCTGTAGCTAATTCTTACAAAAGCACCCTATGACCTAAAGGTAGTTGAGAAGGTATGCCAGGCAGGGAAGCCTTGTGAGCCAAGAGAAGCCCAGGGACTGTACGGGGAGCCTGCCTCACCCCTGCTGGAGGGCAAGGGCCAGTTGGGGCTGAAGGGGCAGGTCCTGTGTGCAGCACATTCGCTCCTCTAGCTAGCAAACGTGTGCGTGCACACCCTGGCAGTGAGACACCTAACCGAGGTGGCTTCTGCGGGGTGTGAAGTGGCTGGTGGGCATTGAGCCTGCTCCTCTCTAGCTGCCACAGGACGTGGCTGTGCCCCCACTGAAAGACTGGCCCACCCCCACTTAGCCAGCAGGACAGTGGTCCCACTGGGCATCAGGGGCCAGTAAGTGGCCTGATTGGACCCCCAACTCCACTCCCCTAGCAGGTGAAGACTCCATGATGCATCTGGATTCACAGTCCATTGGAAATGAGGGTGTGACATTGGTGCTGGTGTCACCCACTCCCCTGGTGGCCACAGGGAGGAGACTCCAAGGCCCCCTGCCTCCTTCCCCACCCTCCATGTGTAACATACTTTCTTCTCACCATCAAAGGGACATCTGTGTCTTTGGGCAGGGAGGCACACACATCTCACACACGCCTTGCACAGTATGCATGCAAGCCACACACACTTGTCGCACATATACACACACATCATACATGCATACTCATTAGACACACAAACACACCACATGCGTAGACATAGTCACACATACATGCTCACACAGGTACATACACATGCACACGAGCACGCGTGCATGCCCGCATTTGCATGCCATACATCTCAGAGCAGCTCAACACACTATGCACACACACATGTGCACACACACACACACACACACACACAGAACACCCGGGTGCTCCCCCAGGCTCAGGCTGCAGGGCTCACACCTCCTTGCCTACAACCCCCTCACCATTCACAGGCCCTAAAGCAGAGAGCCCCTCTTCTCTGCTCCTCACTTTGCTCACCTGGTGGGTCCTGACTCAGCAGCCCCTCCCCTCTGAATTCCATGCTTACCCACCCGCCCTGGCTCTTCTCTGGGCTGTCCCTCCTCCCGTGCTGACTCCTCTTTTATAGTTCTGTGGACCACAGAGGACAGGGCCAACCATGGGAGGGCAGGGGCATACAGACGCTCAGGACAGTTCTCCTCATTTACTGACGAGGACGTTGAGAGTCCAGCAAGGCACGTGGACTTTTTGTCTATTCTCATCCCAGATCAACCTTCTTTCAGCTGAAGGGAAAGCCCGGGACCCCAAATCCAGTAGCATGAGGCCCATGACCCCGTCCAGGGAGAAACAACAGGATGCAGCCACGTCTGATCTGGGCCTTGGTGGATGGAGAGGATCAGAAAAAGTGGAGATGGAGAAGGTAACAGTTTGAGAAAGGCTAGGAGGCAGGACAGCACATCCCTGAAGTTGTATAGAAGAGGAGCAGAAAGGGGTTTGGAAAAGCTGACTGGGGCTTGAGCCCACAGGGACCAGAAGCTAGGCTGAAGGCCCTGACAGCTTTGACCTCTAGGACAGAATCCAACTGAGAGCCTGCACCCTCAAGGCCTCAGAGAGCCAGGACAGGAAGAGCCGGCCCAGAGCCAGGCACTGCCTGCAGCCCAGAGGCTGTCCTGCAGAGGAGGCCCACACAGATATTCCGGGATAGAGCCTGGCGGAGCCACCCTCCTCAGAGTCACCACATACTTCTATTCAAGGACACCTTTGAGCTGGGTATGATTTTAGTATTTGAGGATTGGTCACCAGTCACCCATAGTTCACTTTTTCCATGAGCTAATGTGACTTAGAAGGGTCCCAGGAATGAGCACCAGGAAGGGGGCGGGTCCTCTCTCTGGCTTGGTCACAGACCAGTTGAGAATCCGGGTGTGCGTGTTGGGAGATGCTGATGGGGAGTGTCGGCCCTTCTAGACCCTCACTGGCTGAGATCTATTATGGGCCTGGGGGTCCAAGACCAGACCATTCCAAGGAACTGTTTGGTCAGAGGATACTTTTGGGGACTCCAGTTCCCACATGTTTTATGTTTTGTGTATTGCTTCTTTATTCTTATCATTAATGTTCTATTTGTGTCAGGTAACCACCTGACGATGGTCAGTGGATTCTGCAGATGAAGTGTTCTAAGCACTGTGTCTCACCCTAAAATGACCTGAAATGTTGGCCCAACACGTATGTGTGTGTATGTGTGTGTGTGTGTGTGTGCAAGCACATGTATGTAAGAATGAGGCAAGCCAGGGCCAGTGCCCTGATTCCTGCTCCATTACCACTACTAGGCCCCAGGAAAGAAGAAAGGCCCAGTGGGCAGCTGCTTAGAAGACCAGGAAATACGGTAGGTAGTGGGAACACTTAGGGCCTGGGCCTGAGCTTGCAGGGCCTCAGAAGCAGCAGGACTGAGCAGAATCCTGAGGGAGAGTGTGGGTGTGTTGCCTGGAAGCCAGAGACGAGGCCAAGCCTCACATGACCTCGTGCCTCTCTGGGCCTTGGGCCCCTGAGAGGCCCCCCAATTACTGGACGCCAAGGCATGGCAGTACCAGCTGGTTCCCCTGTGTGGCAGGAGCTCTGGGCTCCAAGAATGAGGCTTCTTCAGAAGGGCCCAGGCCGACTGGGTGGTAAATGAAGCAGGGAGGCCGTAAATCCTCTTTCAGGAAACCAGCCCCGCCTGGCTCCGTGACGGCCACTTAATTTAACCGCTGCTGTCACAACACCTTTGTGGGCCTGCTCACTTGGCCCCATGGGATTTACAGCCCCAGAGATCATGCTTCAGGCATTGGCCGAATGCCCGGCCCCTCACAGCCCTGGACAGACCCAGGGGCAGAGCAAAGAGCCCTGCCAGTGAGGGTGCTCCAGGCAAGAGCAGGCCGTCCATCCTTTCCCTGGGATCCCCCCAGCCTCCTACCCCACTTACACATGTCCCTTCTGCTGGCGGGGCGAGACAGCCTCTCCAGGACAGAGGCAGGAGGGTGGGCTCCACTAGGTTCCTATCCTGGAATGCAGAGCGGGTCCTCCCTCACCTGCTCTCAGGATCCTGAATGGACCCATCCTCCCACCTGCCCGCCTGCCTCTCCAATTCGGTGTGGACTTCCTCAGAGGTGGGCAGCCCCACTCGCGTCAGGTCAGGGTCAGGCGGTTCATTGACTGTGCTGCAGGCCTGGGTCCCACAGCCGCCTCGTTTGGCATCCAAATGAACTTCTGCCGGGTCTGGTAATCAGGCTGGATTATCTGGGTAGTCTCCGCACCCCGTGGCTCTATGCCTGTTTCTAAATGAGGAATGATGATGCCTCCAGACCTTGGGGGCCCCTGCAGAGAGAGCACAAATACTGACACCTCGGCCTTCTCCCCCAAAGGCCACAAAGACTCCTTCCTGGGCTCCGGCCCACCCCCTCAGGTGGAGTCATGTGACACCTTGTGAGGTCCCTAAAACTGGCTTTGAGTCCCAAATTAATGGGATCCCTTACAGCCAGTATCAGGTATGGGCCTGGGTCATGCAAGGCTTCTACTTTAGAAGCAGGAAAGCCTGGAGGCACCTGAGTGGCTCAGTCTGGTTAAGTCTCTGACTTTGGCTCAGGTCATGATCTCATGGTTCATGAGTTCGAGCCCTGCTGTCAGTGCCGAGCCTGCTTCAGATCTTCAGTTCCCCCACCCTCTTTCCGCCCCTCCCACACTCACGCTTGCCTCTCTTTTTCTTTCAAAAACAAACGTTAAAAAAACAAAACAAAACAAAACAATAGAACCAGAAAAGCGGGAGTATAAATCTCAGCTCTATCGGTTCTTTGCTGTGTGACCTTGGACAGGGTGCTCAACCTCTCTGAGCCTGTTTTCTCATTTTTGAAATGATGATTTGCTGGAAAGATCCTGTGAGGTGAGATACCAAAAGTGTCCAGCCCAGGGCTGGCACATCATAGGTGCTCGGTGAATATCTGATCGTGCTGCCAGGTGGGCTGCCTCACAGCAAAGAGCCACCAGGGCAAGGGAAGCAGCCATACCTCCTTCCTGCTCCCCTGGAGCCAGTCTGGCAAGATGGGCACTGCCACTTGCATTCCAGGGGCAGCCGTCCCAGCACAGGCGGCAGGAACTGGGTGGGGCTGGGCTGCAGCACCTACCAATTTCCCCTCTCAGACCCCGCGGGGTGGGGCCAGGGCCTGGAGGCCTCCGAAAAGCCAAGCCCTTCCTGGCCTCCTTTGGTCCACCTTCCCCCCTGTCCCAGGAACCAGGCCAACCCAGACTGGCCTGGATGAGTGGGCTGGTCCAAAAGATGTCCCTTGACCCTGCCAAGGCCGCCCTGTGCAGCTACCCCCAGCGCTGAGCCCCAGCCCCGGCAATCCTGAGTTGATCCAAGACCAAGAACCTGAGTCAGCTGGCCCCTCAGAGGCCTTCCAGCCCAGTCCCAGGTGCATAGAGCCCTGTTGGGCAACCGTCCACAGACCCGACACCTATGTAGCCTGATCACACCTGCTACACAGGCCTCACGTCTGCCCCCCCCCCCCAGAGGGCGAGCCCTCTGTGGATGAGTTCGTGGGCTCCCTTTAGCCAATTTCTCCATCTGTCAGGGGACCTTTTTCTCCGTCAGTGTCCAGCCCTGTGTGGGCTGCTGAAGGAGTCACAGGAAGGAACGGACAGAGGGTCCTGGACCCCCAGGGACCCCCAGGCCACTTCATCCCCTGGGTGGCATGGGGAGCACGTGAGGTGTGAGCATGAGCGTGAGGGATCAGCGGCATGAGCACCCAGAGACAGCTTTCTGGCCGAGGCAGACAAAGAAGCAGGCTCAGAGAAGCAACGATTCCACTGCTGGAGGGCAGCCAGATGTTCCTCACGTGGAGCCTCCCACCTTTAGGAAGCAAAATGTGCTGGTTCCATTTTACAGATGAGGCCACTGAGATTTGTAAGAGAGAGCGGCTTGCCTAAGGTCACACAGCAGGTTAGGGACACAGGCCATCTGCAGAACAGCCAGTGACATGTTGGGGCCAGTGAGGTACAGGGCTAGGGAAGATACTAGGAGATAGGGCTGAGGGACGGAGCAGAAATGAGGCAGGGGTGTTTAGATTTGCCCTCAGTGAAGGGAGCCACGGGAAAGACTTTGGGGTGACGGGCCTCGTGCAGGTGGCCATGGCCCACAAGGCCTGGCCCCCCACAGCTCTGGGAAACTGAGAAGGAGGGGCTACCGCAGCCCCTCTAATAGATTCCTCTTTGATCATGTTTTTGTGACCTTTGTAAAAGGCAATTTAAATTCTAATTGTCCTGTGAGTACCAGAGGAATCAATTAGAGACAAGAGTAGCTAATTGTGCTGAGGAGGTGAGCCTGGGGCAGGAAGTACAGGGAGGTACAGACTCCCCAAGCCCCCAACACCCGCCTGGTGGCCTCCAGCCTCTCCCCCAGAGTGTCAGGGTGCAGGTTGTCAGGGTCCTTGGGCCACGGTGCGGGCCTCAGACAGCTGAGAGGGTGTCTCCAAGCCCCGCAGATTACTGCCCTGCTAGGCCCCCAGGCCTGTCCAGGTCTCCCTGCACAGGAAGCTGTCACCTCACCAGAGCAGCACCTACTGTCGGCCCTTCCTACCCCTGTGGAGCTGGGGCTGCCCCCTCCCAGCTGAGAGTGGCCTCTGTCATGAGCCCTGCCATACCTAGGTTTATGGGAAGGGATCCAGAATGGGACCCCTGAGGAGACACAGAGGCCTCGCCCAGGACGGCACACCCACACCGGACACACACCCTCCACAGAGCTCTCTGGGCAGTGGGGCCCACTCACAGATGGTCCTCGTGTTTTGGAGATGGGCCCGGGGGCGGGCGGTGGTCCTACTCCCTCACACCAGAGCCCTGCTTAGCTCAAATGTAGAATGATCACTGAGTGGGGCTCCTCAGCTTGGCCTTCAAGGCCCTGCCCCACACCCACGCCTCTCCCAGGCCCCTCAGCCAGACAGTGCCCTTGGTCCCTGTCAGTCACACCTCACTCACACTGCTCCCTCCAACAAAAGGGGCTGAGGCTTCTCCTGTCCCACCATTCCTGAGCCCGAGAGTTACCTGTAAGACATCATTGTTATCTTGTTACAAATCACTCTTTTGTGAGAATAAAGTGATATAATGTGTGTAAACCTAGAGCAGTAGGTACTCAATAAACGTTATTTGTTACAAACATTCACCAACCCCCCCCCCCCAATGAGTTCATCTGGCCCATATTCCCCCCTCTGTATCTCATGCAACTTGTGTTAAGATGGTCTCTCCACAGTCAGTGAGCCCTCTGAGAGCCGGATTATTATTTTTTACGCCCTGTGTCACCAGTGCCCAGCGCTCCCCATTTAGTTGCCATTGAACCGTACTGGTTCTTCAGGGCTTGAATACAGACCTCCCTGGAGTGTTATGGTCTCACGGTGACAGCCAAGTATGCACCAATAGGCAAAATGATAGCAACACCTAACCCAAATATAGTACATGTCCTGGACCAGGCACTAAGCATTTAATAGAAATTAACTCATGTTTATCCTTAGAACAACATTTGAGGCAAGTGCTACTATCATTCCATTTTACACGAGGAGACTGAGGCACAGAGAAGTGAAGGCACTTGCCAATGACCACATGCTGGGTTGGGCAGCCCCAGGATTTGGATTCCAGACAATCTGGCTTCAGAGTTGGAAACTCTTCACCACCACGCTGGACTCACCAAGGGAGCATAATGTTCCATCTATGTCCAGTGGCCCAAGTTGAGCTGAGTGGGTCACAGGACATGATGAGACAGGGAATGGCAGCACAGCTGGGACAATAAATGGCTCCATTCAAAGGCTACTCTGTCCTGATGCCACAGTGGTGACCACAAGGACCTTGCCGCTGGCTCCTTTAAAGTGGCTTTGAGTCTTTCACCTTTTGCCACTATGCCACCAAACATTTACACGTAAGTCACAAAGCCGTTAAAAGCTGATATTCCCTGCGCACTGGAGGGGGTTTATCTTGCCTTCATGGCTACAGGCCTGCTCTTCTTGGTGCTACTGAGCTCCCTCTCTCTCACCCTTACCCCAGGGGAGAGCAAGGGGACCGGGAATAAGAAGACGCCAGGAAAATGTGCTCCCTCAGGATGACCAGGGTCCAGGTCAGTGTGTGACCAGGGTAAGGATCAATGGAAGGTTTTGTTTTGAACAAAAGCAGACACATCCTCAGCCCTGGATCTGTGGACCACATCTGGCCTGCCCACAGTCCCCACTCTACCTCTCTGTGCCTGGCTCACATCCACTTGCCCTTGAAGACTCATGTTGGGGGATGTGGGAGGGATTGATATAAAACAAAATCCCCAGTCTGGAGGAGAGAGGCCTAGGCCCAGAGAGAGGCAGATCAGCTTGAGGTCATCCATATGTCAGCGACAGATCCAGAATAGGGATCTTCGTGTCCTGCCTCTGCTCCCCCTCTTGTTCCCTATCTTCATCTGAGCTGGCAGCCTTTGCTTCTGTGGCCCCAAGGAAAGGAGGGGTGGGAGGAAGCTGGCAGTGGGAGTGGCTCCTTAGGGTCCCGGAGAAGAAATATTTCTTCAGCCATGGAGCCATCAAAGAGTAGAGGTGGGAATCTGTGATCATTTCTGGTCCCAGACCTGCCCCCACCTCACTAAGTGATGCTGGGCCCTTCCCTGTCATGTCTGAACCTCCAGGTGTGACAGAGGACACTAAACTAGACGACCCCGATGACCTTCCTGCCACATCCTTGGAGAGGTCAGAGGTGAGGGTCAGCAGCTGCTCTGGACAGGGAGGGAGCTGGGAGCCAGGGTAGGGCCGAGGTGGCAGGCTGCAGGCATCGCCGCACCATGTTCTAGCCCTTCTGCCTGTGCAGAGGACACGGCTGTGAAATGTAAGTAAAACCCAAGGCTAATTTCCTCGGTCAGAAGGAGGAGGCACTGCAGCGTTTGCAAACCCTAATTAAACCCGCTCGGGCGGTGTAACACTAAAATCAGTTCCAAGATCAATATTGCTATTCATTTAGAAGTGTAACGAGGTTAGAGAGGTGAGCAAAGGAAATAATTAACTCATTTGCAGCCTTTTTAAACAGAAACAGTCATTTTAATCTCCAGGGTAATTAGCTATGCTCTGTCCATCAATCATGACCATGGCCATTATTTTAAGTATTTGATTAATCAAGGAAGGTGAGGGTTAAGGTACCCCTCCCAACCCCTGTTATTGGTCCCCTAGATCAGGGATGACCCCGACAGGCATGGGGAACACTTCTCAGAGGGGCGGCACAGGCCAGTGCAGAGAGTGGGGAGCAGGGCAGAGCCCACCAGGCAGGGGACCCCCAGGTGGGGCAGGTCGGGCAGGTGAGGGAGCGGCTCCCTCTCCTGGCAGTCTGGTTCAAGAGGACTAGCCCACCCTGGGCTTGGAAGTGCTGGGGGCCGGGAGGCCCAGGTTCTGGTCCGGGCTAGCTGTGTGATCCCTGACTTGTTGCGTGACCCCCAACAAGTCCCTCCCACTCTCTGGGCTTCAGAGTCTTTGTCCTAAGCTGGGGCGGGTGCCAGTTGAATGAACCAGAAGCTCACAGTTTCTAAGTGCCCAGGGGCCTCCCGCCACTGGAGGGCAGCAGAGCCCCAGGGACCCCGAGACCAAGGGCTGGGCTGTACAGACGGGGGCGGAGGCTGAGAGAGAGCTGTTCCTTTGGCAGCCTGGGTTCTGGCTGTTCCGACGGAGAAGTCTGGTCTGGCTGCCGTCTCCAAGGCTCACAGCAGCCCGAAGACATGTTGCAGTGATTATTCTCCCCATTTAGCAGATGAGGAACTGAGGCCTCAGAGAGGGTCAGGAGCTCCCCGGGACCACACAGTGAGTGTTTGGCCCTCACAACCAGTTCCCTAAGGCTTAGTCCCGAGATTCAGAGGGGATGCAGTGGGGGGAAAGGAGGGCAAAGAGAATCCAGACTATACCCTCTGTCTCCTAATAGCCCAGATTTAGTCACCCTCAGCAGCCAAAATGGTCCTCAAAGACCACTGGCCTGATGCTCTCATGTTGCAGATGGGGAAAACTGAGGCTGGGAGAGAGGCAAGGGTGTTGCAATACTGATTATCTCACTTGGCATTTGTGAACAAATTCGAGGCACAGAATCCCTGTCCTTGAACATTTCATGGCACACTCAGGAGAAAGACGTGTTTACAGATGGCAACCGCTCAGTGGGGTAAGAGAGCTATAGGACAGGCAAGCACAGGGGCTAGGGGGCGCAGAAGAGGTGCCTAATGCAGCCTGGGCAGTCAGGGAAGTCTTCCTGTAGGAGGTGACCTCTGAGCAGAATTCAAGTGAAAAGGCAGAAAAGAACATCCAGGCAGGGAGAAGAGAGTAAGAATAGGCTGGGCAGGAGGCAAGCTTGATGTGGCTGGACCATAGGTTGTAGGGGCCATGGCAGGAGACCCTGGAGGTAATGCAGGGCCCTAGTTCTGGAGGTCAGCCATGAGTGTGAGCTGAGGAGTCTGGGAGGGAAGTGGGAGGTCTGGTGCCTACCACCCTGCCCCACTGGGTCTGTTTGTGTCCACTCTGAAATAGCCGCGCGAAGCACTGGGATTACCCTGCCAGTGGATGATGTACCCGAGAACCTCTCCTTAGCACAGTCTTCCCTCTCTAGGGCCCAGCTGAGGGGTGGGCAGGGGGGCTAAGGGTTGGGGGAGAAGGAAGTGAGGATGAAAAGACCAGTGAGGGGAGATATGGGCTGAGCCCTCTCTGACTTCCTGCTTAAGCCTGCCAGGGTCGGGCTGCAGGGTCTTCACTGCCCTGTACCATAGCCAGCATCAGCCCCATCAGCACTGGAAAGGCCTCTCCTTGCATGCCTCCAGTTCTAGGAAGCTCACCACCTCAAATAACTGTGATGGGGAAAAATTCCCTTGGCTCCTGAGTCTACACTCTTCTCTGTGCCTGGTACCCTGAGTGCCCTGTATGAGAGTCTCCCCAGAACATCCCCTCTATGCTGGAACCCGCAGTCCCCAGCCCCTCAGGCAGGTAGAGAGTACTGACTGTGATCATCAGCAGATTAGCAACCCAGAAAGGCCAGGGGGCTTGGCTGGGTCACGGCTGGCACAAGGTTTGAGGAGACCCTTCCAGCCCTTGGCAGTATCTCCACAGATGAGGGAAGGGGGTGGTGGGGGGAGGAAGGATAGGAAGCAGAAGGAGGAGGAGAAAGATGGGGGGAGGGAGGGAGGAGGACCAGGATGTGTCTGGGAGCTCTGTTGCTAGGGGCAACAGCAATGCATTGGGAGAAGGAACCAGATGCTGAGGAGGGTGGCAGGAAGAGGGGAGCTGGGGTCTGGGTGGCACATCCAGGGCTCTGAAGGCTTAGGGGTAGGGGTTGCCCAGGCAGTGAGGACCCCAGGAGGCCCTGGTGGGAGTTCCTCAGTGGCTGCTCTGTCCCTGAGCCTGGAGGCATGCATTTGGAGTGGGAACCGGGGCAGGGAGGGCTGGGCCTGCCACATTTGTAAGCTCTCCACAGTCGCTCTTGCTCTCTGGGCTACAATTTGTCTGCGACTCCAGAGTTCAAGCAGTTGTTGAGGCTGGTGCTGGAGCGGGGCTGGGGAGGAATGCTTAATCTAGCGCTGCAGCCTTGCCCAGACCCCCTGGGGCATGCCGGGGCACCAGCCTGCCCTCGCCTCCCCGCTGCCTCTATCCAAGGGAGGAACATGCAGTTGCAGAAAAAGTACAAGCAGAAGGATCCAGACCTGCAAGGCCTTGGGACACTCCCAGCTCCTCTGGGCCTCATTTTCAGTGTCTTTAAAATAAGGCAAATAGCTTACCCCTGAATGTGTTTATCAACAGTTAAGGCTACATGTACGTAAGCATCCTTTGTTAACATAATAAGAAATAAAAGAGGGGAAAAGTTGCTAAAAGGGAGTCGTGTTTACCTTGCATTTATTGTGTGCCAGGGAGGAATTTATATTCCCATTTTCTAGATCAGCAAACTGAGGCTCAGGGAGGGCCGGTTAGTGAAGGCACTGGGAAGGAAACATAAATCTGTAAGACTCTAAAGCCCTCTGTACCCCTGGGTGTTGCTCCCACCCAGGACCTCCTTGATGTTGCCCTTGAGGAAACTTCCCACACCAGAATTATCTCTGACATTCGCACCACCCCCCTCCCCCACTCTCAACCTCCTCTGTCTAACCTGCATGCAGGGTAAAGCTCACCTGTCTCCGTGTCCAGTCCAGTCATCTCCCTGTGCCCGCACAAGCCCACAGCCTGACCTGTTCGCTCCCTGACTGTTCTGGATACTGCTATTATTCCATAAGAAACCATCCCAAAATGTAGTGGCATTAAACAACGACCACTTTATTGTGCCCATGGATTCTGCAGGTCAGGCATTCGGGCAGGACACAGAAGGGACATCTTGTATGTGCCCCGTGATGTCTGGGGCCTTGATGACTGGAGGTGATTTGACATTTGGGGTCTGGAATCATTGGGAGCTCATCCACTCACATGTCTAGCAATTGATGCTGACAGTAAGTTGGAAGCTGGGTGGGGCTCTTGACAGGAATTCCTATTGACAGGAATACCTACTCAGGACCCATTTATACGGCCTAGGCTTCTTCATAGCATGGTGGCCTCGGTCCTCGTAGGACTTCTGACACAGCGGCTCAGGACTCCAAGAGTGAGTGTCCCAGCAGACATGGTGGAAGCTGCATTGCATTTTATGACCGAACCTCAGAAGCCCCAGGGTGTCAGTTCTGCTGTACTCTGTTGGACAAAGCAGTCATAAGCCTGCTCAGGTTGAAGACGAGGGACACAGGACCCCAGGAGCAGGTTGCGAGGTCACACTGTGGTAGTGCCTGAGGGGTGGGGGATTGCTGTGGCCAAGCTCTCCTGTTGCCTCTTCATCACTGCTGTCATGAATTTCCTTCCTCTCTAAGCCCTGTATCGTCAGTGCCCAGATACTGTCTCCTCTGGGAACCCCGCCTACATGGACAGCTATAGCTACCACACCCTAAGGGACAGAACCACAACTACATGTGTGCCTCCAGGGATATCTGGTCTCCCTCACTCTTCTCTGGCACTCTGGCTCCTTCTCTTCTTCGGCACTAGCGCACCCAGGCCACCCAGGGCTCCCATACTCTCTACTGAGGACTCTGCTGGGAGAGTCCTTGCAGGACTTGCACCTTGCTTTGCTGACGACCACCCCGTCAGTATTTCCAGCTCTAACTTTCCCCAAAGGACCAGGTGCCCTCACCTACCTGCCAGGTGCGAGGGTTTGTTCCTCCCTGACAATCAGCACAGTCCAAAGTGAGCTCTTCCCCCTGTTCCCTCTCTTCTCCTGCCATCCACCTGCTGCTCATGTCAGAAGCCCTTCCCCTGGAACCCACTCCAATTCCACTCCAGGTCCTCTAGGCTTGGCTCCCACGTCAGCTCCTCCTCTCCACTTCCACTGCTCTCAGGTTCCTGGCTCCAGGCTTTCCCTGCCACCCCCTCCCGTCCCCAAGCAAGCAAGCTCTTCCAACCAGGAAGGCTGACCTAGCTATTCCCCTACCTAAAACGCTTCCAAGGCTCCCCACAGGTTCAGGACAAAGCCCCAGCTCCTTGCCAACACATGCAGTCTTCAGCTTCCTGCCTCTCCAGCTTCAGCTTCCCCACTCTCTTCTTTCTCACACCTGTGCTCAGGGCTCCTGGACACACTGCATTTTACTTCTAGGCCTGTGCACAAGCTGCTCCCTGGAATTGGAACACCTCTCTCCTGCCCTCACCTGGGGAGGGTCTGTTCATTCTCATAAAACTTTCTGTGATGATGGAAATATGTCCTATCTCTGCACTATCCAATATGGTAGCCACTTGAAATGTGGCTAGTACTACTAAGGAAGCATTTTAAAATTGTATTTAATTTCATTAAATGTAAATAGCCCCATGTGATTAGTGGCTACCATATTGGATAGTGCAGCTCCAAGACACCATCTCTTCCAGGAAGCCTTCCCTGACTCCCCAAGCCTGTGCTAGATGCCCAGCTGCTGTGCTTCCATAGTTCCCTGTTCTCTAAGGTGTTTCCCTCTTTATATATCTCTCCACCTGGCCTGTGAGTTTCTTGAGTGGCTACGTCTTATTTGTCATAGTATTCCCAGCTCCTGGTTCTTAGTGTGTATTCAATAACTGGTTAGAGTAAATGAAATTTCTGGATCCAGATTTGGGAACAGAGTTAACCTTACATAAAGATCAAATCCCAAATGATTTTGCTGCAGATCTGAGTAGGTACGTGTGTGTGTGCATGTGTGTGCGTGGGTGTGCGTGGGTGTGCAGTGAGTTCACATGCAGGTGTGTGTGCAGACCCACCTGACTTTGGCAGGACCTGGGCAGGCTCCCACTCAGCTGGGGATAGTTATCTCACACACAGATGCTTGTGTCCTTGCTGGACAGGAAGTGCGCCTCTGAATTGGCCTTTGTGAAAATCAAACCCTGTTTTCATTCTTATTTCTAAGATGATTCATCTGCATTGCAGATGAATCTTCAGGGAGTTTAAAAAGAAAAGCTTTCAGTTTTCTGTGTGGGACCACCTGCACTCTCAGCTCCATATTCTATACACAAGCCCTTGCGGGCACAAGGAGAATTTGCCATTTAAATGATCCTTCACCTCCTGAGTCCAAATTCGTATCTTGGTTTATGAGGCTCTTGTTAAAGTTTTGATATTATGGGGATTTCTACAAATGGGGCCTCAGGCTTTCATTCTCCCCCACCCCATGCCTCTCTCTCTGCTCTCCCTCTAGAACATGGCGCCTCACCCTCTGCTGGGATAGACTGTTCCACCCACTCCACTGTGCCACAGTCCAGTTCTGGGGCTACATGGAGGAAGCAGGCATGGTTCCTGCTTTCCAGGGATTCCCTGGCAAGAGAGAGCACTAGTTGTCTTTCTGTTCTGCCTGCAATTCCCTACAATCTCCTTAAAAAGCAGAACTTTCGAATTCTGGCCCCAGACAGTTCTCAGAAGCCTGATAAACTTTCCCATTGCACAGATAGAGAGACTGAGGCCCGGGGAATGGATTGAACTCAGCCACAGCAGAACAGAGGAAGGGGAGTCTTGAGGCCCCCATCCTTAATCTGGGATTCTAGGCACAACGTGCCCCCCTTTTCTCAAGCTGGGCTACCATACCGGAACACCCTGCCTCTCTCTCCTTGGCGCAGGCTGGTGACTAACTGTCTCAGCTACGGCCATGCTCCCCAAGGAGGACCTGTATTTAAGCAGCACTAGGGGACTTCACCCCTTTGCAAGGCAGTAAAAAGTTCCCCAATGGAATAATTGCAATAATTACCAAGCCAGGCAGCAGGTGCCTCTACTGTGTTCTGAGTCTCCTAAAATGGCACTGAAAGGGTGTGTCAAGATCTCGCAGCCTGCAATGGGACCCCCACAGAGGAGTGAGTGGTAGCCACCCCAGCAGATAAGTACATGACTCAGCCGGAGCCTTCCAGAAAACAGAAGGGCAGTGGGTAGATTGAGAGGCCGGGGACCGTGGACAGAGCCCTGGACCAGGAAGCAGGACAGCAGGCTCCAGATCCCAGCCTGCCAGTCACTCTGTCTGTGGCCACTCTCCATGCCACTATGTCCTCTTGGCCTTGGGGTAGAAAGAGGGACATGCTGCTTGCCCCCTACGTAACATGTGAAGGGGGCCTAGGGTCCTCTTCTCCCCCTAGCGGCCCTCACAGCTGTCCATGAAGGCTCCAGCTGCCACAAGGAGATCCTCTTGCCCCAGACAGCACTTCTACACTTGTCCCCAAGTTAGCCCCATCTGCCTGGCCCTACATTCCTTAGGCTCTTAGGAACCGGAACCAGAATGTTAGTTGAAGCTGGAGAAAATCTCAGAAGAAGGATCCAGTGTCTTCGTTTGTTTAATAATGAGAGTGTTGGGCAAAGCACTCTCCAGCCCTGCAGACGTCAGGAGTGGCCTGCCGGGCACCCGGACTCAGTCTCTGTCACATACACACCACACACACACCCTTCACACACAGCTCACATGTCCTCTCATGCATCCACACCCTCGTACACACACACCCCCCCCCACATACTTCACACACGCACATGTATCACACATACCCTCACACGCTCACACACATATACGCCCTTCACACGCACCTCACGCACATTCTCACACACCCTTCAAAAACACGCCCCCACACATTCCTTCACACACCCTCACACACCACATGCACACACCACGGTGTGCCGCTGCAAAGGGGTTCCATGACAAACAAGCTTGGGAAATGTAGCATATAACATCTCTGGCTTGACGGTTGCCCAAACTGGTTAACATTTAAAGACTCTGGGAAATCCCACAAGAAAGACGGTTTAACTTTGTATTTCTCAAGCTTATTTGACTGTATTCTTTTTTCCAGAGAACACCTTTGAGTCAATTAGAAATTACATTTGCCTGCTGGTAACAGATACCCAGTCCTAACGACCTAAATAAATTAGTTGTGTCTAATACTCTTCCACATCCTGAGGTTGATGGCCCGGGGTCGGTGTGATGGCTCCCTCACTCTTCAGGCTTCATCCTCAACACTGCTATCTGCAGGGTCACCTCATGGTCCTAGGTGGCTGCTGAGCTCCATTGTGTCTGCATTCCAGGCAGGAAACAAGGCGGGGCAGACATGCACGCTCCCTGTCTCCCTATTAGAGAACTTTCCCAGTGGTTCCACCCACCAATTCTCATTGCTCAGATCTGACAGTCACTTTTGGCGTGAGGGAAGCTGGGACGTGTATGTAGTCTTTCGGGTGGACACATTGCTCTAAGAACAGAATAAGTGTTCTGTTACCATAGAGGACGGTGGAAATGAGTAGTGGGTAGACCAGTGTGGTCTCAGTCACTGCTTCTTTGTACTACTGTGTTCTTTTTTTAAAATTTTTTATTTTCAACGTTTTTTATTTGTTTTTTGGGACAGAGAGAGACAGAACATGAACGGGGGAGGGGCAGAGAGAGAGGGAGACACAGAATCGGAAACAGGCTCCAGGCTCTGAGCCATCAGCCCAGAGCCCGATGCGGGGCTCGAACTCCCGGACCGGGAGATCGTGACCTGGCTGAAGTCAGATGCTTAACCGACTGCGCCACCCAGGCGCCCCTGTACTACTGTGTTCTGAGAACGGATTGGAGTCAGGAAGAGCTGTGCCCAACCCCTACTTCCTGCCTGTGCCTACTGGCCATGTGACCTTGGAGAAGCTTCTTTACCTGTCTCAGCCTATAGTCTTGTCTTTAAAATAGAGGTTATTGGGGTGCCTGGGTGGCTCAGTCAGTTAAGCGTCCCACTTCGCTTAGGTCATGATCTTGCAGTTTGTGGGTTCGAGCCCCGTGTCAGGCTCTGTGCTGACAGCTCGGAGCCTACAGCCTGCTTCGGATTCTGTGTCTCCCTCGCTCCCTGCCCCTCCCCCGCTCATGCTCTGTCTCTGTCTCAAAAATAAATAAACATTAAAAAAAATTTTAAATAGTTTATTATGGAGACCAAATGAGATAAGATACATGAAGGCATTTTATAAACTATGAAATGCTGTAGAAACGAAAGGCCCTCTTGTTTTCATTTGTTCCTCAAATAGGCAATACTTCTCTCCCCATTTGACTGAAGAAACTGAAGCTCAGAGATAGGAATTGACTTCTGTAATGATGCAGTCTTAGCCTTGTCTTTGTTAATGGACTGAACCTTGATGCCAGCCTGAGTCTTAGCCCTGACCTTGCCTATAGACTGAGCCTTGATCCTAGCATTAGTTCAAGTTCTGATCTTAGACAGAACCAATCAATGCTGGTTATAGACTTGAGCCTTGATCTTTGCCTAAGTCTAAGCCCTGATCTTGACCTCTGAACTCTAATTAGTAGATGGGCCCTCTTGAACCATCTGGTAGTCCCCAAAGATGTGCACCGGGCTCCACAGGGGGGAATATGGACAGTGCTGATTCCCGAGCCTAGAGCTTCTACATCCCAAGAGGACTGGGCTTTCTCCTATGTCTCTCATGTCGTGGCTCATCCAGATCTTGCAAATCAGGAGAGAGAACAAACCAAGCCCGGGGGCCCCGGTGGGGAGAACAGAACGGGTGTCCAGAGAAACAGGAGAAGCACACAGCCTTCTTCCCCCTAGTAATTTTCCCAGCCCCTACAGCTGTAATGGGGAAGGTATTGAAATTTAAATCAGAGCCCAGCCTAACCCCTCTGCCTGCCTGCTGCCTGCTGCCACTGCCGCCTGTAATCTCAGGCTGGCTATCTCCTCCTGGGGAGAACGACAAACCGACTCGGGGAAAGTGATAAATTTTCAATTTTATTTTAAAATATACCAGATGGGAGATTTTATTGGAGCCATAAATATGTCAAGAGCAATGTTGGTGTGTGATGGGCGATGCCCCCTCCTTGGGGCCTCTCTCCCTGTTTAGAAATTCCATCAGATTCTTAATAAGAGGCTCCAGTTCGACTGCAGCAAAATAGTCTCTATATTAAAGCAATTGAATTTCCATTTGCCAGACATCTTGTGCTTTAAGCTTCCAGGTTCCAGGGGTGTAGGGTTGCTAAGCCGATTCTAAATGAACCTAAACTAATAACTGCACAGCACGCTGAGGGCTGTGAAAGAGTGGGAGGGGTGGGAGGGGAGGGGAAAGGGAGAGGAGAAGAGGGGAGGGAGGGAAGTGGTGACTGTAATCACAGACCGGGTGGGGAAGGGCGGGACCACCCTCACCTCTCCTGCTCCTGGGCCAGCCCGGGAAGAAAATCCTCTGAATAACTGAAGAACCAGCTCCCTCCAGTCACAAAGGGGAAACTGAGTCCCACAAAGAGGGGTGATGTGGCTCAATGCTGGCCCTTCTTCTCCTATCATTGCTTTCTTTGCTGTCTTGATTGATCAGATATTCTGCTGGCCTTTGTTGCGAGGGGAGGGGGGCCGGGAGGGTGCTGCCGCCCCGGGGGTTGGTTGAGGGTAGGGCTGGGAGGAAGGCTGACCCTTGTCCCCAAGACTCTCCCTGGCACCGGGACTCACTTTGGAAGGCTGTGCTCCCACTGGGGTATTTTCATTTGTTCCTGCCTGTGTCATCCCCCTGGCCCCCAGCAGTCTTCTCTGTCAAGTCGTTCTTTGCTCCTGCAGAGACCATAAGCCTTTCACTCAGCCTCAAGCACCTGGCTCAGATCACAGACTCAAGGACATTAGAGGTCAGAAGATCCAAAGCTGGGGAAACTGAGGCCCGGAGAAGGCACAGAGAGTACAATTCTTGTAGAGCAGTCTAGGGTGGTGCCTACCCACAGCCTGTCTACTCACCCTAACCCAGCCAACTTGAGCCAGGTCTAGGGGACGCCTTCCCAGCTTGACACAGGCCCAGACAATGCCCAGGTGGTGAGGGATGGAGCCTCAGCAAAATATCACCTTTGTTCAGGGCAAACCAGTTAATTTTGCCGAGCTTCTATTCTCAAAAATGGGCATCCACTTCTGGGAACTAAAAACAAACGAAAATAATGGGTGTACTGCTACCTATAACCAAGCATTTGAGAGCTTAAAGGACATAATCCACGACCATTGTCTAGCGTATTGCTGTCTCCTAGTAAGCGCTCCCAAAATGTTAGCTGTTATTATTCCTTTGTTATTATGATTATCATTACTGCTCTGGATGCTTCCAGTGGTTCTATGTTCCCCATGGCTCTGTGCCCTCCTGGTTGTCTGACAGGATTCTGTAGATGGTAGCTGCTCGATGCTGACTTAAATAGTCGACAATGTTCCATCCATTGGGACAAGACGAGGCCTCTGGAGCCAATTAGCAGACTCAAATCCTCATTCTCACTTCCTTGATCTGTGTGCTCTGTGGTTGCTCTGGGCCTCGATTTCTTCCACTGTGAAGTGGATGCATTACCCTTTCGCTGCTTTCCTTTCAAGGCTGTTGCAAGAACCAGAGCTAGAGAACTCTCTTGACTGGCATTCTTCCTACTTCCACTGCACGTCTTGTCCCTCCCCACCACACCAGCCTGGGTCTTTCTCAGTGGCCCATGTGCCTGAGCCCCAGAAAGGTCCTGAGAGAGGTGGGGCTGGGGATGGCTCGTACCATCGGCCCCTGGCTCTCCCATCTCTAACCCAGTCATAAGTGTCCAGGGAACTGTGTGCCACCTCTAGGGCCCAGCTGCCGACGAGATCGTGGCAGTGAGCACCCGGGGTTCACAGTGGATGCTGGCACTGGAGACCTGATAGTGCAGCTGGAGAGCATGGACGCCTGGAAATCAAGTAACAGAGATGAGGCCAGCCCTGGCCCCAAGGGCAGCAGTGCCAGATGCTGACTGACTCCTTACGGGGTCCTAAGGGACAGTGGTTTCAGCCTCTGAATGTGGACATGTGCTTCTCTTTAAGGAAAAGGTCCCTAGCTCTCATCAGGGGGCTTCTAGCCCTTACATTGTTCAGAACCAGGAGGTTAGTTCTCCACCCCAGGTCTGCCTCCTGCCCACACATATACCCTCACCTGATGGGGAGAAGATGTGGAAAGAGGGAGCACACACCCCTGAAATCTCCTATATTCTTTTTTGTTTTAATATTTAATGTTTATTTATTTTTGAGAGAGAGAGAGACAGAGTGAGAGAGGAGGAGGGGCAGAGAGAGAGGGAGACACAGAATCTGAAGCAGGCTCCAGGCTCTGAGCTGTCAGCACAGAGCCCAATGCGGGGCTCAAACTCATGAACCACGAGATCATGACCTGAGCCAAAGTCGGATGCCCAACAGACTGAGCCACCCAGGCGCCCTGAAATCTCCTATATTCTGAGACCTTGGACATGCTTCAGGCAGGACAGTGAGGCCTGCCTGCCAGGGATCCCCCAGGGACACCCAGAGAACAGTGAGATGAAACTTTCTAGAACTAGGCAGATCCATAGCAGGTGCTCAGTAAAGGGCAGCTCAGCAGGCACACCCTTGAACGAGCTCCCGACTCTCTCTGGGGTCAGCAACCACTCTGCTAACCTGCATAGTCCTTGCCAGCTCTGCTGTCCTCTGCTTCTGGAGACGCCTCCCTCCTTCATTAGAGAGGGCCAAGGACAGTCTGACCATTGGAAGCTAAGTGGTGAAGGCCATTCCTTGCCATTGACATCTGGCGGCGTCTGAATGGAGTGAACCTTTGCAGCGGGTTCACCAAGTCCTAGGCACAGTGCCACCTGCTCACTGGGCTTGATCTGCATTGTCTTCCATTTTAGAGATGGAGAAAGTGAACCCCAGAGAAGTTGGGTGACTCTGTCAAGTGTTGAGGTCACAAAGCCAGGGTATGGGGGCGCCACGTGGGGCAGAGAGCAGTCCTGTGGGTATGCCAACTGCAAGCCCTTTTCTGGAGGCCATCTATTCAGGAGCTGCGGTCCTGTGAGGGGGCAGGGCATGGAGTGACCCTGTTCAAGGTCACACACCAAAGGTAGGGCAGAGGTGAGGCTCCAACCTGTATCTTCCAAGGCTTCATTCCTAGTCCCTAAACAAATAAATGTTATGGTTATTCCTTGAGATACACTGAAATTCATTCATTCGTTCATCCATTCATTTATCCCACAGATATTTATTGAGCACCTACCCTGTTTTTAAGTACTGCTCTAAGTGCTGAGGAGGGATTTGATATTGAACAAAACAAACCTCCCTGCTCTCCTAGAGCTTATATTCTAATGGGGGAGAAAGAGAAAGCAAATCAAAAAGTCAATTACAAAGTTCCAAAAGTTGATAAATCCATGGAGTGCAATGGAACAGGGTTAGGAGGATGGGGAGGTCCAGGAGGAGTCAGTCTGAAGTTGAGTGGTCAGTGCAGGCCTTGGTGGGAAAGTAGAAATCAAGAGCAGAGACTTGGAGGAGACTTGAAGTTTACCAACCATGTAGACTCTGAGAAAGGAACACAGTATGGAAGTGTTGCCAGTGCAAAGGCCCTGAGGTCACAGTGGATGTGGTATGTTTGAGTACAGCAGAGAGGCTGTAGAGCAGAGGGAGCAGAGGGAGCAGAGGAAGAGTGGGAGGCGATGAGGTGGGAAAGGTGATGGAGAGAGAGGAACACATCATGTAGACCTTGACATTAAATTTGTCATTGCAAGGTGGACCTTTTTTTTTTAATGTTTATTTATTTTTTAGAGAGAACAAGAGTGCACACACACATGCAGGGGAGGGGCAGAGAGAAGGGGGGGACAGAGGCCCTGAAGCAGGCTTTATTGCTGATAGCAGACAGCCTGATGCAGGGCTCAAACTCACAAACTGTGAGATCATGACCTAAGCCAAAGTCGGACACTTACCTGACTGAGCTACCCAGGCACCTCTGGAAGGTGGACCTTTATGGGTTAATATGAAGATCCCACAAATAAGTTGTGGGCTCATCACAGCCACATGCGGGTTGGGACCAGGGTGGGAGTGGGGACATCCAGCAAAGTCAGCTGTGCGACATGACCTTTCATCTCCCCTGGGGAATCCCTCCCCTTGCCGCCCCTGCCCCCTGCTCTGCTTAGTATCTGTCCCCAGGGAGACCAGGGCAGCTTGGGGTGACAGCCTAGGAGGGATTGGCTGCAAGTCTGAGGGCTTTGAAGCTGCCAGAACTCACAAGGGCATTAAAAACCACTAGCAGGCAGACAAAAGGCTCTGGAGGTCCATGGAGCCTTCTGTGGAAACCTGTAGCCAGGTTGGTTTAGAACTTAAGAAAGGGCCCTGGCACCATGCCCACTTACCATAGCCCACTCACCACCAGCTTCTGACGATCCCACCTATCTAACCCACCAGCTCCCAGACACCTTGCCTGAGGAAATGCGGGCCCAGGGAGGGAAAGGGCTTATCTGTGGCCACCTGGCAACTCAAGGCCAAAGCCACACGGTTCTGACGTCCAGTTCAGGCTACTCTGGCAATCTCCAGACAGAAGCTTTCTGTGTCTATAAGTGTGGGGCAAGCACAGCCGAGAAGAGGTCGCCACCTGCAGCCCTGGCCACATACTGGGGGCAGAGTAGGAGGGTGGACATTAAAAAGCCCTGCAGGTGAAGTTGAAGCCAGTGACTTCTGGAGCTGAGTGTCTCCTCATCTGCCTACTAGCTGTGTGACCCTGGAGAAGTAGCTTAATGTTCCTGAGGCACCCTTCGACCCCGTTCTTTTATTTGTGATTTCAGCATGATTAGACTTCTCTCTCAGGACTGCTGTGAGGATGTGAGGGAAAGCCTTGTTTCCTCCCAGGGAGCAGCCCCCAGCACCAGACGCTGTGGGGAGTTCTGGAACCAGAATCTCAGGGTTCCACCCTAGTCCTGCCACTTACCAGCTCTGTGGCCTGGAGTAAGTTATTCAACCTCTCTGTGCCTCCCATTTTCCAGCTGCAGAATGGGGTTAATAATAGCCCTACTTCTCAGCGTTGCTGTGAAGATCAAATGAGTTCATTTACCTAAAGCATTTAACACAGGGTATTAACCCTAACCACAGCAGAACTCCAGGGGGCGCCTTTCACCCCCTGTGCAGCACCCTCCCTACCCTGAATGTTTGGTCCCCCTCTCACTGCCCTTCCTTGAGTTTGAGTGGGCGGTCGGGCCTGGGCCCCCAGGGTGGACCCTTGCAGAGGCCCGTCCCTGAACCGAGCTTGCCCCAGCGGCCATCGATCGCAGAGCCTTGGAGGCAGTGAACCAGATGGCGCTTTTAACAGCTTTTTAATGTGATGGAGCTCACTGAGCTTGGAGAGCGGAGACACGTCAGGGGAGGCCGGGGAAGCTTTCAAGGTCAGCCGGCGTCAGCCCGACCTTGAATCTGTCCCCTCCTGGGGAACAGCCCCGCCAGCACCAGGAGCGGCAAGTCCAGGGGTTCCTGTGACTGGGGCCCTGGGAGTTTCTCAGTTGTCAAGGAGGCCCTGGGGGCCTGAGCTGAGGACAAGAAAAACAGCGATGAGGAGGTGTTAAATGGATTAAAGAGACAGGTGGCCGGGACGAAGAGCAGAGCCCAGCCAGGGACAGGAGCAGCAGAGGCCTCCTCCTCCAGAGTGCTGTGTTGGTTTCCTCTTCCTCCTCACACACCAAAAAATCCCCGAGCAGGAGAGGCTGGGAAGATAAACGACTTCCCCTTCATCTCCTCTCCTTCTCTCAGTCTCCTCAGCAGGACAGCGCCGCTTTCTTTGTCCTGCAGATTAATAAAAATCAGGGTCGGCTCCCTGAGAGATGGCTCAATTATCAGCTCCCCTCACAGAGACCTCGGCCCAGCTAGGCAGCCGGCATCCCAGCCCTGCAGGCTGGGGTCCCCCTCCCCCAACACAGTGTCTCAACACTCCCTAGAGAGGGCAAGGATTCTCCAGGGAAGGCTCCGCACTGTCACCACATTCCCTGGGGCCTGAAGCAGGCCTGTCAAAGCCAGACTCAGCCTCTTCCCAGCTGGGCTCTCTCATTGGCCATTGGCCTCAGCTCCCATGTGTGCGCTGAGCATTCTGCAGCTCACACACGCTGCTCACATTATCCTCTGGAAGGTGGGGATTGTCCTGAGTCCTAAGCACAGGGAGCTGGGATGGGCTGCCCAGAGTTGCTGGGCCAGGAGGTAGGGGAGAGAGAGGAGCTGGAACTCAAATTTGAGGGCTGGTTCCCAGACCCGAGCACAGCGGAGCCCGCCTGCTGGGGAGGAATGCTGTAGCCCTCCAGTTGCAGGTCAAGTTCTCAGGGACTAGCTGGGCTCCCCCGCAGCCAGTCCACCAAGGGGACCCAAGGGAGATCAAGAGCAGGGGGTGGCTCCCTCCCAACTCCCTTCTGCCCAGAGCCTGGGCCTAGGCCAGGGCACAGTTGGGAAAGTGGGCCAGGCCCCTTTCAGAGCAAGTCATGGGAAACTCAGGGCTTCAGGCACCCCTGCGTGTCCACCCCTCCCCAGTGAAGCCAAGAGGAATGAGGGGATCTCAAGCCCCATGGACAGCTCCCTGAATTGAGAATCAGGCTGTTTCATTTCATTCCCAGCCCTGCTGTAGGCAAGGAGGGGCCGTGGACAAGTTCCTGCCTGTCTTTGCCCTTAATTTCCCCATCTGTGAACTAGAAGATCCCTCTGGCTCCCTTGCTGGAGGATCTGCGTCTACTCACACTAAACAAGCCCAGGTAGAGACAGTGACTGGAGGAGCTGAGCCCACGGCCCACGCCGTGGGAATCCAGGGACTAGGGTCTTGGCGGCGGCTGTAGGCTGTCAGCAGAGCCCAAACTTTCCCACAGATGCAGCTCAGCCCCCAGAACAGGCCCCACAGTTCCCACCACAGAACTTCCAAGTGGAAACCACAATGCGTGCAGAAGCCAGGCAGAAAGTAAACAGAAAGCAATGTCCCCAGGACCTTGGGGCCTGGGGCCCAGCCTGAGGCAGCTCCACAGAAGGCAGCTCTGACCAGAGCAGATTCTTGCCGAGCCTGTCTGGACTGGACGACCTGGGGCCCTGAGGGGGGTGGGGAAGGCAGTTCTGTCTCCTGCTAATTGCAGAGGGGCAGGGGAGAGTACCCGGCTGGACACCAGGAGATGGCGCTCGGTCTTAGCCTCTGCTGACTCACTAGGTGGGGCACCAAGCCTCACCTTCTGCATCTAAACAATGGACGCAGCACATCCCCTGCTTTCTCAGGCTTTTCTCAAGTGCTGAGAGTGTGACCTAGAACGTGGCACAAGAAGGGGGAAGAAAGGGGCCACCCCGGGACTCTAGCAGGAGGGCCCTACTGTGGGTGTTTTGGGTCAGACCTCCCCTGCCACATACCATTTATAGATGAGGAGACCTTACCCACAACGGCCACACAGAGACAGGGAGCCCGGCTCTAAGCTCTGGCTCCAAGGCTCTGAGCCCAAGGCCAGTAAGGAGACTCAGGCAGCTCTGGCCAGTGCAGGCCAGGCTAGGGGTGGAGAGGGCAGTGGGGCAGGGGCTGTCCCCACCCTTTCCTCCCCCTCTCCCCAGCTTTTCTCCTTGTGCCTGGCCACGCCTCTGGCTTGGGGCCCCTGTCGGAAGGAGGAGGAAGTAAATGGGGTGGGGAGCCAGCTGACCTGCAAGACTTATCCCAGGGGACAGGGGGGGGGGGGGCGTTTCTCCCATGCAGAGGCAGAGCCCTGGGTCCTGTCTCCGCCTTCACCACTCCCACACCACTGACACTGACCTGGTTGGCCCAAGGCCTCCAAGGGACGTACCAGGGACAGCCTTCTGAGTGGCCTAGTCCCAAGCAAGTGTCCCTCAAGTAGACAACCCCTCACAAAGTTCTCATTTCTCAGCCATCCTGTCTCAGAGAACACTCATTCCCACTTGACCATGTCATAGAGCTCACGAGTAAAGCCCAAGGATCAGACTCTGGCTCTCTGACTCCAAGTTCAGGAGTCAAAATGTCTCCCCTGACCTCCCCCCCATTAGCAAATCCATTTGGGGAATGAAGCATTGCTGTCTTCCTTCTTCTGACAGCTTAGGGGTGTGTCTGCCTCAGCACCCAGCCTGGGCCCAGCAGGCTAGGAGGATGAGCTCACCTGGCTTCGACAGTGACAGTGGAGGTACTTTCCTGTGTGTGTTTCACATGAGCTGGCAAATCGGCTTGTTGTTAGCCACTATCCGCACATTCTTCCTCTCCTCCAGCCCCCTTAGGATGTCCTCTACCCAAATGACTGCTTCCCACCGTATGCCAAGTTTCTCTTCCCTAAATCACATCTCCATCGTGCAAAAGCCGTGCTGCATTCTGAGAAGACAGGGGAAGGCCCTCTGTCCCACTGAGACCCGCTTCCACCCCAGGGCTCAAAACGCCACTAGCTGGGCTCCAAGGCTCTTGTCCCTTCTGTCTGTGGTCTTCTTTGGCACAGGGTTTGGACACACATCCCGAAACTGCTCCAGGGCCAACTGTACTCCATGCAGACCCAGACTACCCCCCCATTCCAGGTGGCTCTCTCGAGAGCATTAAAAGTCACCCCACTTCTTCTGTAGAAAAAGATCCTCATTAGGGGCTCCTGGGTGGTTCAGTTGGTTAAGCGTTTGACTCTCGATTTCAGCTCAGGTTTTGTGGGATCGATCCCTGTATTGGATACTGCACTGACAGCATGGAGCCTGCTCAGGATTCTGTCTCTCTGCCTCTCTCCCCAGCTCGCTCACTCTCTGTCTCTCAAAATAAATAAGTATTTAAAAAGAAAAGAAAAAGGCCCTCACACAGATTCCTGTCGACAGTCTTGATGGCCTATTATGACACATGCCCCATGACCTGTCAGAATCCCCCATTTGGGATCTGATAACTACCCCCACGTGCCCACCATCCCTGTCCAGATGCAAAAGGCTCTTGGGAAGATTCTCACCCCAGCCCCCCCCAATCAGGTCCCTCTTCCGGGGTTGGGACAAGAAGAAGAGGCGTTGTAGAGAGTGGACTGACAGGGCCCCTGCGGCTAGCCAGACTTGGCTAGAGCAGTGACTGAGCCCTGGACCAGGAGGCTGGTTTCTGGTTTCAGCTCTGCTGCTGACTTGCTTTGTGACAGTGCACAAGATGCCTGCTGTTTCTGAGCTTCAGGCTCCTGTCAGGGAAGTGGGAGTGACAACTGGTCCTCCTTGGGTTTTAGGATCTCTGTAAGACCCCTCTGTCCCTCCTACCGGGGCTCAGATCTCTTCAGGGCATCGCTTCCTGCTGGCCTCTGCTCTCCTCCCTCAGAAGCACTCCTCCTTGGGCCCCTGAGGGGACACAGGCACAGGGCACACACATACCCACCTCTCTAGGGAGGCTGTCCCCAGCGGCTCCTATTTCCAGCCACAGCCCCTGCCGCCTTTGAATCAGGGCGTACAGCTGCCCACACGACCACGTGGACACATGGAAGCATGGCCACACAGCCACAGAACTCCATCACAGAGCCTTTCTCCCTGCTGAGCAGGCTAAAGCTTTAATCCCCTTACACAAAGCCCACTGAATCCTTCCTGGCGGGAAGGTGGTGGGGGCACAAATTGGCTTATTCCACTGATCCAGAGTGAGGCTTGCCCCCATGAGGACCAGCAGATCCATCCCTGCAGGCGCCTGCCAGCCTGCTCTTGCCCCCCACACACTGCTTGCTCCCCTCCCCCAACGCCGAGGCCTCCAGGGATCTGTGTACATTCAGGGATATAGAGACTCCCTGTGGGCCTCCCTCCCTCCTTCCAGGAGAGCTGCTGGGAGCAGACAGGTCCGGGATGCCAAGTTCCTAAATCGACCTGATGGGTTAGCCCGAGGATAGGGTGTCTGATATGAACTGCTAAGAAAGGCACAGACAGGTTGAGAAATTATACACGTCCCAGAAAATGGTAAAATGGGGACATTTTCTCTGCATTCCCTTCACCCACTTTTCATAGCCGTATCCAGGGACTCTCCAGGCCAGAAAAAAATATTTAGTAAACCCGCTTCCAAAAAATGTCAAACTGGCCAGAGGTCAGGTAGCCTCAAAAGAAGAGACAGCTAACAGAACTTTGGGCATTTTCAGAAGAGATAATTTGGGTCAGGAGAGTTTTCTGGTATTCTTAAAAGCCCATGGTTGTATGTCCGCCCGTGTATGTGAGTGAGGTCAAGGGCAGAGTTGTTATCTCCAGAGGGAGGCAGGTGGTGCCATGAAAACACAGATCCACACAAACACTGTCTGACACAATTGCCAAAACCTGTCACCCACATCAAGGAGAGAATAATTCAGTCACGTCACTCCAGAAATTTCTCTCATGCCTCCTTCCTGTCATCCCCTCCTCTTACCCTGAGGCAACCAATCACTGTTCTGATTTCTGTCACCAAGATTAGTTTTGCTTGTTCTCGATTTTCACATAGATGGAATCTGTCCATACATACTTTTTTTTTTTTTTTTTTTTGGCCTGGCTGCTTCCACTCAGCATAAATTATTTGGGATTCATCCATTTAGCTGCATGTATCAGTAGCTCATTCCTTTTTATGGCTGAGTAATATTTCATTGTAGCAACATACCACCCACCATTTATCCAGTCTCCCGTTGATGGACATTGGACGTTGGGGTTTTTTCTAGTTTGGGGTTGTTATGAATAAGCCTGCTATGGGTATTACCCCAAAATATTTCAGTGTATATTTCCTAAGAACAAGGATACGTGTTTTTTTTTGTTTCCGTCACCAAAATTGAGATATTAACATTGATAAAATATTATTATCTAATCTATAGAACTTCTTATTCAAATTTTGTCAGTTGTGCCAATAATATCCTTTATTTTAAAACTTTTTTTTTTTTTCTGGTCCAGGATTTGATCCAGGATCATGAGCTGCTTGGAGTTGTCATGTTTTCATGTCTCATTTAATTTGAAGTAGCTCCTCAGCCTTTCTTTGTCTTTCATAAGCTTGACATTTTTGAAAAGTACAGGCTGGTTATTTTAATGAATGTTCTTCAGTTTAGGATCGTCTGATGTTTCTTCATAATTAGATTCAGGTTATTGATTTTTGGCAGGATTATCACAGAAGGGACATTGTGTCCTTGGTGCATCATCACAGGAGTGCAGGCTGCCTCTTTGTCTATTACTAATGACGCTAACTCGGATTCTGGTGAAGGTGGAGTCTCCCACTGTCAAGTCTCTGTTTACCATTTGTATTCATAGCTCTTTGGGGGGAGTCACCTGAAGATTGTATAAATAGCCCATGCTCCATCAAACTCTTTAGCCACTAATTGTATCATCCGCTGATGATTCTTGCTAAATCAGTTATTACTACAACAGTGGTCAAAGGTGCTTTTCAAATCCCATACCTCCCTCCTTATTTATTTGTTTGAATTCCACCATAAGGAAGACCTTTTTCTCTCCCCCAAGTATTTATTTGTGTTCATTATATCTGTGCGGACTCATGGATTTTTATTTTTTGCAATGCGTTATAATCCATTTCTGTCATTATTTATTTTGGTGCTTAAATGGCCCCAGATTTGGCTCAGTGGGAGCCCCTTCAAGCTGCCCCTGTGTCTTTTTGACCCTTCCCCATTATTCTTTAGGCACTTGCTTACTTTTAGACTCATCATGTGCTTGCCCTGGAATCAGCCAATTTTACCAAGAAGCCCTTGCTTGGGGTGCCTGGGTGGCTCAGTCGGTTAAGCGCCCGACTTCGACTAAGGTCATTGCCTCACAGTTTGGGGGTTCGAGTCCCGCATCAGGCTCTGTGCTGACAGCTCAGAGCCTAGAGCCTGCTTCAGATTCTGTGTCTCCCTGTCTCTCTGCTCCTCCCCCGCTCATGCTCTTTCCCTCTCTCTCTCCTTCAAAAATAAATAAAAACATTTTAAAAATTTTAAAAAAAGGAGCCCTTGCTTATTTTAGCAGAAAATAATCTGCTAAATTATTATTTAGTTAGAATACCCATAACCATATCTATATTAATATTTATAAACCCATCACCTCCAACTCCTATCCAATATCTAAAGGCACATTCTTGTCTTTGCATTGCTGTATTTGTAATTCAGTTTTCCAACAGTCAGAATCCTGGATCCATGATTTTTGTCATATTTACTCATTTGCTTGAGCCTAGAACACTTGCAGAAAGCAATTTCAGAATTGCTAACCCCTACCACTGCAGAAAGCAAACCTGCTAACTAGAGTTTGATATTTCTGCAGCCCCTTTTCTGCCTTTGTCTGGGTGTATATAGCAACATGCTGTGTTCAAAACTTCCTTAGATCATGTTTCTTTCCTCTGTTAGTGTGGTTCCATTATTCATCCAACTTCTGTGAGTAACTGATGTCATTAGTTTCTCTTTGTTTCTTTTTTGCGAAACCTTCATATAAATTTCTTCATTTCCCCTTCTTTCTTACACAAAACGTAGTATGCTATAGGTATAGTTTTGCACTTGATTTTTTCACTTAAGAATACATTCTGGAGGTGCCTGGTTGAGCATCCAGCTCTTGATTCCAGCTCAGGTCATGAACACAGGGTTGTGGGATCGAGCCCCACGTCGGGCTCCATGCTGAGCATGGAGCCTGCTTGGGATTCTCTCTCTCCCTCTGCCCCTCTCCTCTGCTCGTATGCGTGCGCTCTCTCTCTCTCAAATAAAAAATAAAATAAAATAAAGAATACATTCTGGAGCCACTCTGTCAGTTCATAGAGATTGTCCTCTTCTTTTTGTAAGTTTACATTTTTACTGTAGAGTAACACACAGAGAAAATGGTGCTAGAAATTAGGGATTTCTGAGGTGCTAGTGACATGAGGGTGTTCAACTAATTAGTTTTGCCTGGTTTGAATACTATATAAGTGGGTTCATATAATATATATTCTTTGGTGTTTGCTGCCTTTGCTCAGCATTGTGTTTGCGACATTTATTCTTGTGGTTGTGTGTAGTTATAGTTTATTATTTAGTATTCCATTTCATAAGTAGATCACAATATTTTTGTCCGTTATATTATTGATGGGCCTTTGGGTATTTCCAGGTTTTTGGCTTCACAGATAGTATCACTATGAACATTTTAGTACCTAGAATGTTGTTGGTACCTAGAAGTGGAGCTGCTGGGTTATAGGACATGAGTATGTTCAGCTTTAGCATATGCTATTAAACACTCTTGCAAAGTGGTAATGTACCAACGTACATTCTCTCCAGTCTTGCATAAGGGTTTCAGTTGCTCACTGACACCGGATTCCTGTTTTTTACATCCTCACCGATGTTTTATTTTGTGTCCGTCTTATTTATTCCAGCCATGCTGGTGTGTGTGTGTGGTGTTGGAAGTTTAATCTATATTTCCCTGATGAGCAAATAGCATTTTCTCCAACATCACCGGCAAACTGGCCCCCTTGTGAGAAGCAGCCTGGTGTAATGAAGGGCTCTGGCCTTGGAATCAGAAGGCCTGGCTCTGCCCACCCGGATTGGCTGAGCTGTGCGGTTTTGACCTAGCCAAGCCTCAATTTTCTCATCTGTACAAGGGGAATAAAGACCCTTGTCCTGCTTTTGCAGCAGGCACCCAGTGGCACTGGAAGTGGTGGAGCCCCCAGGCCTCTTTCTTCCCCTACTTCATGGGCACATTTCTGTACATAAGACAGGGGTACACTCACCCACATGCCAGTCTTCTTCCTGTTTCTGTCCTGCATCTTTTCCCTCCTTCAAAAACATCTGAAGCTCTCCTCCACCAGAAACTTTCCCTGATTGCCTCCATCTTTCTTCTATATCACTGAGGCAAAGCCTAGACCAGAAAGAGCCATGGATGGACCCAGGAGAACAGTCAGGTGCTCTTGGCTTGATCGGTTGCTATGTGTTCTGAGGCTGGGTTCTAGAAGGAAACGGGTATGGGCATTGCCTGTAGCATCTCTGGGGCACTTTGCAAGCTGCTGTTTTAGTGCTCTTTCGTGCAGTGCCAGATGAGGTCATCCAAGCAGTTTAGCAGATGGGAGATAGACAAACTATCTTTGTGTATTTAGAATGGCCAAAGAGACATGTAAACAGCTGCCAATGTGCCTGTGTGCCAACGAGGAAAGCATAGCATCCCCAAAAGGAGCTCTGGAATTTCCCCAGAGATCCCATGGGAGAAATGCACCCCCACTTTTCCATCCTTCAGTACTGCTCTGGTCTGGGCAAGGCTCGGATTGGTAGCCCAGCTCTCATTCTCTCTGAGGAGACGTTGGCTGTGGCACCGTGCAGGCCGCTGGGCAAGGCTCTGCTGTGAGTGTCCTGGAGAAGGCCCGGCATGGACCCTGCACGCCAGATGCCGAGAGCCTATGGGGGGAAACAGACACAAACAACTGTAAGTGCGTTCCGGGAGAGGCCCAGATGCCCTCTGACTAGACGGCTGATGGGTAACGGGGACAAGCGGAGGCTGAGAGAAGGTGTTCCCGGCCCGAGTTACAGCCTGGGCACAGACCCAGAGCTGGGGGCCTGGAGCGTGCTCGTGGAAAGAATGATAGGGGCCCTTAGATCACCAAGGGCCTTGAGAGCCTGGCTGATGAGGTGGGATTTTATCTTGGGGGTAAGGGCTGGGTAGTCACTGTTGTTTTTGAGAGAGGTTGGAATAGGGGTGATATAACCAGGCTGATCACAGATGCTCACCTATAGAAGGATCCCAGCTCAGAGTCTCCCCAACTGACTTCTACCATTTGGACTCCCTTCCTCAGGGACCCAAAGACTTTTTCAGTTCCAAGAGCTTCCGCCAAAGTAAAAACTCTGGATGTGGGTTCAAACTGTGATGGCATTAGCCGCTCAGCCCAAGATCCTTAGAAAGATCTGACTCCAGAGGGCAGGGCCAGACTATGTGTTTGTGAGGGTGGGCATAGGGATAGGGCAAAGGAAATGTTTGTTAAACATCTCCAGTGCCAGACGTTATGCTAAGTGTTCTACATTCAATATCTCACCATTTGTAACAACCCAGTTAGAATGGCATTAGCCCCATGTTATGGATGAAGAAACTGAGTCTCAGGCAGGCTACATTATCCACATAGTACGTGAATCTATCCACAAAGCCTGAGCCTGTTCCAGGCAAGTGTGTGTGACATGTCTCCAGGAGTCCAGTGGGAGGGGAAGGGTTTCCTGGGCCTGGTGCCCCTGTGGTCCATGACGCACGGCTCTGAACCTCAGGCTTCTGAATGCCCTTCCCCACAGAGCTGCCCCCGGCCATTCCCCATCTGGGCATTCCCAGCCCAAGGTGCAGGGTTGCAGTCTTTTTCTTTTCTTTTTATTTATTTATATTTTTAATAAACATTTTTTAATGTTTATTTATTTATGAGACAGAGAGAGAGAGAGAGAGAGAGAGAGAGAGAATGAGTGGGGGAGGGGCAGAGAGAGCGGGACAGAGCTTCCAAAGCAGGCTCTGTGCTGACAGCAGGGAGCCTGATGCGGAGCTCCAACTGAGAACTTTGAGATCATGACCTAAGCCCACAATCAGGTGTCCCAGGGTTGCAGTCTTTTTAAAGACATCAGAAGACAACAACAAAAAAGAGGCAAGTTCTGTTCAAATGAGATGCAATTTTCTTAAAGCCTCTGGAGTCCTCCCCTAAGGGAATGCAAGTGTGGATTCATTGCACAGCATTTGTGCTTTTAAAGACTGTTGCCGTCTAACTCCTCCAACTGCGGAGTTTGTGAAACAATGTTCTCCTCACTATCTCCAAGTCATGGACATTGGATGTCATTTCATGCAAACGGTCGGATTCACTGGCCGATTCGTCAACGAACATGAAATTTCTGCTAGTGCTGTGCTGGGTGCTGGGAACGCCCAGGTGAGTGAGCCCAGCCTGGGCCCAGAACATGCACAGTGGCCACAGGGTTAGAACCTTAGTAATAGAGGCTTGGGGTGAGCAGCGATTAGCTCCGCAGTGATGGGGTGGGTAAGGTGGTAGGAAGGGGTACAGCCCTCCACCCCCACCCCTGTGGGGGATTTGGACAGGTAAGTGGGCCCCTGCCAGGCTCTCAAGGAGCACACCATCGTCCAGGACCAAGGGAGACAATGACTGTGAGGAGAGAAATTCTAGGTGCAAAGGCCGGCTTGATCAAAGGAAAGGAAACAGGACTGGTATGTTGGCGGGTGGGGGTGGGGGTGGGGGAAGTCAGGTCCCTTTTCTGGAGGGAGCGGAAGATGGTTTCAGGTCAGGTAGTCCTACCCCAGGGCCCCACCTGACTGCCCAGCCTTTCCCCTCTACTCAGAGCCTCAGGCACAACCTTTGCTAGACTGCCTTTGTTTCCCAAGAGACCAGGCTGTTTCTCACCTCTGGCCTTCACTCATGCTGTCCCCTCTTCCGGACTACCCTCCACGTGCACCTCTTCTTCTCCTGACAGACATGTGTGAGGTTCATCTGGGCCCTCACCTCCTCATAAAGCTTCACGCTGAGCTCGGTGCCCTTCTTGCTGCCCCAACAGCACCCATGCGTCCCCACACCACCCTGGTCACAGTGTGGTTTTCTTGTCTGTCTCCCTCACTGGACTGTGAGCACCTCCGGGGAGGGGGCTGAGTGTTGGACTCCCAGTGAGTCACGAGTGGAGGGACTGTGTGGAGGGAGGCGTGTGACTCCACAGCTCCCCAAAGGAGGGAAAAAACCTGAAGTGTTAGAACGGTGAAGGAGCTGGGGAAAGTTCACAACATGGACTATGCAATTGTGTCCAGACCTGAGCTTCTGTTTGTCCTGTGAGTCTAAAAGTCACCTGTCTTTCAATAGAGAAAATAAAAACAGAGCACCGTGAATTTCTCTAATCTGTTTTCCTCCAGCAACGTTGACACCCTGCCCCCAGCACCTAGGGGCTCCTAAGTGACCTGAGCCTTGAGACTTCCCCCTCAGCGTTGGGAGGCCACCTCCTCTCTGAAGCCTCCTGGAATGGCTGGCTGCACCTTTAAATGGGGCCCTCGTTCCTCAGAACCCGACCCCAGGGTGCTCCACTCTCACTTCCTGTGGGCCCTTTCTCTCTCTCACCACAGCCCTGACCCCGTAGACCAGGCACTCGCTCCTTCTCAAACCTCCAACCAGCTTCCTGAAATGGTGGCCCAGCTTCATGTGGATATGTTCTGTTTGGTCTGCAGTGTTTTTTTAGAGTTTTCATTGGTTGCTTAACATTTGAAAATCAGATTTTATTTTTTCATTATGTTTTAAGATTTTTTTAAGTAATCTCCACACCCAGTATGGGGCTCAAACTCACAACCCCAAGACCAAGAGTCACATGCTCCACTGACTGAGCCAGCCAGGTGCCCCCAAATCAGATTTTAATGAGTTCACTTCGTGATCATTTTTCAAGCTGTACATTAGAATTTATGCACTTTTCTGTATGTATACTTCAACTAAAAATTATTTTTTAAAATCTGCAAACTGTATATCATTTCATATCTCTTCAACGCTGGGAAGGCCTGCATGCTGGACCTTTATTCTAAGTGAGCTTTGGCAAGCCGCTGCCTCCTTCACAGAAGACAGGTGACCCCCATGTTGCCACAGTCCCTGCTGCTGTCTATTCTACTCCCTGGCTGCTTTCCTCATTTGTGTACCTGCTCGAGCATGGGCATGGGAGCTGGTTCTCTTTGTCTTCTTAGAACTTTTATTTCTCACTGCCTCCTGGATGTTCCATGGGGACCTCAAACTCACATCATGACTGAACTCACATATTCCTCCCCATCCCCCAACCCTCCCCGCCAAGTACTCTCAGTACTAAGAAATGCATCACAGTGCCCCCCCCCATTCCTGGCTGTCCAAGGCAAAGGTCTGGGCATCACCAGGACACTTGTCTCCTCCTTGTCCTACCCGCAATTCACTACCAACCCTGCAGATTCTGCAAACCTGCCCCTGCTCTCCATCCCTCAGCGCCCCTGTCCTGGGCCAAACCGCAGTCATCCCTACTGGGACCACAGCAGTCTCGTGACTACTGGTCTTCCTGCCCCGACTCATGTCCCTCTAATCTGCAGAATCCTCCACAGCCAGAAAGGTCTTTAAAATGCAGTGTGATCATGTCACTTCCTGTTTCTATCACTTTGATGGCTTCCCATTGCTCTTGGGGGAAAATCCAAACTCTTTACAAGGAAAAATTCCGAGCTCACTGAAAGGGCCTGTGTCCAGAGCCTGCCTCCCTCCTAGCCTCTTCCCATAGACTCTCCTATTCTCTACCCTAGACTGTACACTCTCCTATCTCAGCTCATTACCTCCACACTTCATGGGTTTTTTTCAATAGGAGATATGGGCTTTATACAATAAATGGTACACATCTTACATTGCATCTTGACTGATTTTTTTCTCCAATTTTTTATTGCAGGAAAATATTTAACATAAAATTTACTATATTAACCATATTTGGGCGTGCAGTTCAGTGGTATTAAATACATTCATAATGTTGTATGTGTATCCCCACCATCCATCTTCAGAACTGTTTCATCATGTAAGACTGAAAGTATGTACCCACTGATCAATAGCTCCCCAATCACCTGAATCCCCAGCCCCCTGGCAGCAACCGTTCCACTTTCTGTACCCTTTAAACAATAAGTCCCTCCCTCAGTCCCAGGCAACCACCATTCTACTATTCTGTCTCTATGAATCTGACTATTCTAGGCACTTCATACAAGCGGAATCATAAAACATTTGTCTTATATGATGGGCTTATTTTTCAGGTAGCACCACCTCAAAGTCCATCCATGTTGTAACATATGGCAGAATTTCCTTCCTTTTTAAGGTTAAATGATAGGCCACTATATATGCAATACCACATGTTGCTTATCCACTCATCCGTCAGTGGACACGTGGGTTGGTTCTACGTTTTTAGTTTGATTGATTTTTACACACGCAGGCACCCAGGTTGTTGTGTGTATTCGTGGTTTGTTCCTTCTCATTGCTGTGTAGTATTTCATTGTGTAAATATACCACTATTGATACATTCCACTGTTAATGGCATTTGGGTAGTGCTATGGGCTCAATTGTATGCCCCAAAATTCATGGGTTGAAACCCTAGCCCCAGTATTTGTGTAGGTTAAGAGAGGTCACAAGGGTGGGCCCTAATCCAATAGGACCAGTGTCCTTATAAGAGGAAAAGACACCAGGAGTGCTAGCACATCAAGGTAAGGCCGTGTGAAGACACAGCAAGAAGGCAGCCACCTACAAGCTAAGGAGAGAGGTCTCATCAAAAACCAACCTGACTGGTACCTTGATCTTGAACTTTCAGCCTCCAGAATTGTGAGGAAATAAATTTCTGCTGTTCAAGCCACCCACCCAGCCTGTAGCATTTTGTTATGGCAGCCTGAGCAAACTAATACAGGTAATTCTTTATCAGGGGCTATTATAAATACAGCTGCTATGGCTATTCTTCTGCATGACTTCTGGTAGACATAAGCACTTATTTCTATTTAGTATGTCCCCAGAAGTGGGACACCACAGAGTAGATGCATTGGTAGAAAGAAGGAAGAAAGAAAAAGAAAAAGAAAGGAAAGAAAAAGAAGAAGGAGGAGGAGGAGGAGAGGAGGAGGAAGGAGAAGAAGAAGGCAGAAGAGGAGAGGGGAGGAAGGAGGGGGAGGGGAAGAAGGAGAAGATGAAGAAAGGGAAGAAGAAGGAGAAGAAGAAATTGTTTCAGAACCATCTGAGAATAAGTTATGGTGGATACACTGTCTCACAAAAGCCACATTACAACCAGTGAAGTCAGGACACTATATTACTACTATCTAATCAATAGATGCAATCCAACTTCATCAATTATCCCAATCATGTCCTTTATACCCAGAGGGTCCAATCCATGCTCATGTGTTGCACTCAGTTGTTCAGTCTCCTTGGTCTCCTGCAGTCTGAGACAGCTCCTCAATCTTCACTTTCGTGACTCTGACACTTGTGAAGATTACAATCTGGTTATTTTGTAGAATGCCCCTCAATTTGAGTTTATCTGATGTTACTGGTTTTAGGCAGGAATAGTACAGAAGGGACGCTGTGTTCTTCCCGTGCATTCTTACATCTTGTACACAGTCAATCTGTCCCGTTACTGGGGATATTAATTTTTTACATTTGTTTAAGATGCTGTCTTCCAGGCTTCTTCACTGTTAAATTAATTAATAAGTGCAATGCACTTATCAATTTATAAGTAATTAATAAATATTTTGTGGGGAGAGAATTTGAGATTGTGTAAACATCCTCTTCCTCATGAAAATTTCAGCTGACAGTTTCCTCATCCATTGGTGGTTCTTGCCTGAATCAAATATTTCTACAATGGTTGCAAGAAGAGCTTTCTCTTCTTCTCACGTGTCTATTCTATGTCTTCTTTATGTTAAAATGGACTCATGCATTCTATCACTATTTATTTTGATGCTCAAATTGTCCCAGATTTGGCCACTGGGAGCCTTTTGAGTTGACTTTTGTGTCCTTTAAAAACATATTTTTAGGGGCGCCTGGGTGGCTCAGTCAGTTAAGTGTCTGACTCTTGATTTTGGCTCAGGTCATGACCTCACAGTTTGTGAGTTCGAGCCCTGCGTCAAGCTCCGTACTGACAGTGTAGAGCCTGCTTGGGATTCTCTCTTTCCCTTTCTCTGCCCCTCCCCTGCTCAAGCTCTCTCTCTCTCTCTCTCTCAAAATAAATATATAAATTTTTTTTAAAGAAATTGAAAACATATTTTCAATTGTGATCAAATACACGTAAAATAAAATTTATCATCTTAAACATTTTAATGTGCAATTTCAGTGGCTTTGAGGACATTCATATTGTTGTGCCACTATCACTGCTGCCCATCTCCAGATTCTTCATCTTACAAAATTGAAGCTCTGTACCCTGTAAACAATAACTCCCTGTCACTCCCTCAGTCTCAGGCAATCACCATTCTACTTTCTGTCTCTACGAATGTGACTACTCCAGGCATCTCACATAAGTGGAATCTCTCACTATTTGTCCTTTTGTGACTAAATTACCTCATTTAGCAGAATATCTTTGAGGTTTATCCATGTGATAGCATGTGTCAGAATGTCCCTTTTTAAGGATGAATAATATCCAGTTATATGTACAGACCACATTTTCCCTCAATGGGACACCTTGTGGCTATTGCGAATAATGTTGCTATGAACTTGAGCATACTTTGAGTATCTTTGAGTCTCTGCTTTTTTTTTTTTTTTTTTGGTAATGTTTATTTATTATTTTTGAGAAAGAGACAGAGTGCGAGCAGGGGAGGGGCAGAGAGAGAGGGAGACACAGAATCTGAAACAGGCTCCAGGCTCTGAGGTGTCAGCACAGAGCCCGACGCGGGGCTCGAACTCACGGACCGCGAGATCACGACCTGAGTCGAAGTCGGACACTTAATACTTTTAATGCTTTTGAGTATCTACCCAGAAGTAAAATTGCTGGATCATATAGGAATTCTATTTTCAATTTTCTGAGGAACCACCATACTGCTTTCCATAGTAGCCATACAAACAGTGAAAAAGAGTTTCAATTTCTTCACATCCTTGCCAACACTTGTTATTTTCTGTTTTTTGATAATAGCCATCCTAATTCATGTGAGGTCATATCTCATTGTGGTTTTGATTTGCATTTCCCTAATGGTTACTGATGCTGAACGTTTTTTCATGGGCTTATTGACCATTTGTATATCTTCTTTGAAGTAATATCTATTCAAGTTGTCTGCCCCTATTTTAACTGGGTTGTTTGTTTTTTTGTCACTGTGAGTAGGAGTTCTTTATATATTCTAGATAGTATCTTGTTTCTATTGACATGTCCCCATCATTCTCTGACTTCTTTCTGTCTGAAATTATAAGGTGTTTCAGATGTTCTACTTCTCTTGCTCCAGCCCTGGTATCAGCCATTTTCCCAAAGACCCTGGTTCCTTTTAGTGGAGAATGGCATGTAGAAACAGATTTGGCTTCTAGGTTTGCTCATTGCTCTTGGTTGGGGCTGGGGGTGAGGGTTGTCTTCCCAGGCCCTATTAGTGGTCAGAGCTGTAGAATGTGTGTGTATGTCTATATCTATATATTGAAAACCATAAGTCACGTCAATACCTCACATCAATACTACAACCCACCACCACAGGGTTTATTCTAGCTTCTCCCCTTTCCATGTTTGTACCTTCCTTCTCCAACAGTGAGAAACCTGGCTCCCACCATCCTCAGTGCATTCACTTATTGCTCAATCCCTTTGTAAGTAGCCAATCTCTTGACTTCCTGGCCACCACTTCACTTGGCCATCTCCCTGCTCCCCTCCAACCCTCTTGCTGCCTTCAACATGTATTGGGGAAGGGGAAGGGATCCTAATGGCTTATGGCATGAATTACTCAATTATTCAGGAAGGAAGGAAGCAAGGAAGCAAAGACAGTGCTGGGGTTTGTAGAGCGTGCGGACAGCTTCTCTGCATTTCTGCCCTATGTAACTGGCTGAAAGCTCAAGGACTTGTCTTTAATGGCCCCCAGAGCTGTGACTTCTGCCTCTGCCTCAGTGCTCCTGGGCAGGTCCCTGGTGCAGGGATGCCCAGCAGACCATAATGAGCCAGTCTGCTCTGGTTTCACTCTTGTTAGGCTAGACAAGTGCATGCTGGCAACTGCTGGAGGCAGCAATGACTTGCTGAGCCCACCCAGCACTTGAACCCTACCTAGAGACCCTGGACCTAGCAGGGTCAGACATGACCCTGGGGCCCTGGGCCTCCCCAAGCCAGCCAGAGAACCCAGGCAGGCCTGTCCAAGGAGGTCGGGCTGGAAATTGGAAGAGATCCATAATTGATGTAGAAGCTCTTAGCTGAGAGTAACCTCCTTACCCCCAGTGCATTAAGCCGCACTCTACCAAATGATTTAGAGGCTTCCCTTCATCCCAGCCACTGGAGTAGGAGAAGTTTTGCCCACCACTGTCTTCCAGCTCTTCCACCAACACAGGCACCCCGGGAAAGGGGATCGGCACCTCTGTCCAAAGGAGGCCCTGGCTTAGGCACAGCACCAGGTTTCAGCCACACTCAGGCAGCCAGGCTGACGAAGACCCACCTGCCCCCCAACCAGGGGAGGCTTAGGAACATGGGCTGGTAAGAGTGCAGAGGTCAGGGGATCTCCCTGGTTCTCCTACCCACATGTGTACCCCACCCCTGCTTAGAAAAATATGCTTTCCTCCCCCGTGGTTCTGTAGTGATTGAGGTCAATTCAACTCAGAATACTGGGACCAATATTTCCTGAGTGGCTGCCATGTATGTGGGCCTGGGCTGGATGCTGGTGAGTCAGACTGATTCCTACCCTGGGAGCCTGAACTAACTGCTGTCACACTCAGCAAAGGGGGTCAGCAGCCACAGGAGGTCCAGCCAGAGTGCTAATGTGTATTCAGAGGAAGGAGTGCTCCTGTTTGGAAGGAAGCCATGACCATGGTATGGCTTCACGTTGAAGGAAGTGGAGAGGGAGAAGGCCTATGGCACTTGGAAATGAAGTGCACAGCCCTTTACAGTTTATAAAGCATGTCAGCGCGTATAATCATCCCCAAGAGCAGATAGGGAAGCGGAAACTGCTGTATCCCCTACGCAGTGCACAGGACTGGCAGATAAAAAGTGCACAGTTTATCTGTGCTAAGTTAACAAAGGGGCCGTGGGAGCTGGGGAAGTGGCTCCTCCCTGCAGGGCCTGTGAGCCTGGGCTGGGCAGGGTCAGATGAAGACTTTTATTTAGGAGCCAAGGTCTGGAAAAGAATAAGGTACCCCCCCGCCCCCACTTCCCATGTACAAATTAAAATAAAGCTAGTCGTGAACCACAAAACAAGAGTAAGGAAGTCCTACAACGGTCTGAGTTTTTCCATTCTGACTCTAAAATGATTTTTTTTAATGAATGACTTCTCATTTGGGCGTGCCCTGCTTTGCTGGCGCCGAAGCCTATACGGGGTCTGGCTCATCCAGACCGAGCTTGGCTCCGCTTCTTACTGACTCCAGCATGGACTCCTGGCCACTGGACCTCGGGGGTACAGAAAGATCCCAGCTGTGGGGTCCAGCAGGCCTGGATTTGAACATGACACCACCACTTAGCAGCCATGTCCATCCATTTGGATCAGACACTCAAGTCTCCTTATCTGAATAAAGGGCTCATGGTAGCTACATTGTGGGATTGGGCAGGAGGGAAATGGAACAAGGTGTGCTAAGGGTTTAGCACAGGATCTGGTGCACAGCAGGTGCTCAGGAAGTACCAGGCGGGTCTAACCAGAAGCTTCTGCAGCTCTAACCAGAAGCGAGCCTTGAAGCAGAAGCCTGGCGGCCATCTGAGTTAGAGATGGGGCAGCAGTGGCCAAGCCTGGGTCTTTCCCACAACTGACCTAGCCAGGAGGCTCCGCCCGAGTGGCCTGAGATGGGCCCTCAGTCCTGGGACCTGCCCCTCCCTCCTCTAGGCCATATTGGGCAGATTAGTCAGGAAGTGTGCACAATGGGCTTATTGTTATTAAAGTAAAACAGAAATAGCTTTGGAACTGGAGACTGCAGGGGTGGGGCACAAGTGCTGTGCGTTACTTGCTTTTGCAGGAAAGCTTTTTCCTGAGGGAAACTCAGACTCACAGAGGTGTGCTTTGGGTGGGCCACCCAAAGGCAGGCCCTCCTCAACCTGCCCCTCCCGCATTCTCCTGACCCATGCCCGGCGCCAGCCCCCACGTCTTCCCTCCTCATTTTCCCCTGCCTTAGCCTGCCCCTGTGCCTTTACACCCTCTCTCCACGTCTCTTACACCCTGGATGGCCCCAGGCTGCCAGAACGGGAAGTGCCCAGAAATCTACATCTCCCCAAGGACTGGCAGTGCAGAGGTATCAACACCCCCGCTCCCTTGTCCCTGATTGGGACAACTCTGAGGTGTCCCCAGAGCTTCCCGTGGGACTGGGGCAAAGTCCCCCTCCATGCAGCATCGCTGGATGCCATGCTCTCGCTTGGCTTCTTTTTCTTTGCTTCCCCATCTCACTTCCTCATTCTTCTGCTGTTCTTTTCTCCTTGGATAGCTTCCTGGTAAATCGCTTTCACACAAACCCTCCACTCAGTCTGCTCAGGAGAACACAGGCCCAGGCCCAGTGAAGGGAGGTGTTTGGGAGAAGTCTGTGGAGGGACTGGCTTCCCAGAGTGGGAGGGGAGGGGAGGAGGAAGGGGCCTCTCTCGCCTCAGCTCCTCTGCAGCCCTGGAGTGCAGGTGCTCACTGAGCTTTCTGCTGGCATTTGACAGTGGGCACCGAATAGACACCCACGGGGGCCAAGGGTGACATCTTAGAAGATTTCCTTCTTCAGCAGACCACTTGTGTGAGAGGCTGGGAGCCACTGCCTGTGGCATCCAGTGAGTCACACGCACTCTACAGGTGTAAAACCAGAACACGGGGGGTGGGGGGTAGAAGGGGTGCTACGCCACGTGGGGCTCTGCCTTCCAGCAGCCCTTCTCAAATCCTTGGCTCCCTTCCCAGAACTCCCACTTTGGGAGGGGGGGGAAGAGAAGAATAAATTGTGTTCTAGATGTTCAGCAACAGAAGCAAAGTGGCTGAGTGGAAGTAATGAATAGCAAGAAAAAGGAGTCAAGAGGACAGGCTTACTCTTCAGCCAGACTGGAAGTGCAGAGACAACAAACACAGTCGCTGCTCAGAGAACATGCTGTTGCTGCAGCCACCGCTGCCCGGCTCCATCACAAACCCATCCCTGGCCCAGAGGGAAGGGATCCTGCAGGTGAGGGTGGAAGCAGGGCCAATGGCATGGATAGGGACTACCCACTAGAAATACCCTGAACCAAACCTGAGACTCTGTGACATTCCAGAGAGGGCTTAGCCAGGATGGGAAGAGGGGTGTGAGTATTGTTGAATCTCAGAAAACAAAAGATACATTTTTAGAATAAGCTTGTCCTGGGGCACCTCAGTGGCTCAGTTGGTTAAGCCTCTGACTTAGTCTCAGTTCACGATCTCGCGGTCCGCGCGTTCGAGCCCCCTGTCGGGCTCTGTGATGACAGTTCAAAGCCCAGGGGAGTCTGCTTTGGATTCTGTGTTTCCCTCTCTCTGCCCCTCCCCCACTCACATTCTGTCTGTCTGTCTGTCTCTCTCTCTAAAGTAAATAAACATTAAAAAAAAATTTAGAATAAGCTTGTCACCAGTATTGCTCAGGAGGTACTTACACAAAAGAATTATTCATTGTTGGGGTGCCTGGGTGGCTCAATTGCTTAAGCATCTGACTTCGGCTCAGATCATGACCTTGCTGTTCATGAGTTTGAGCCCCGCATTGGGCTGTCTGCTGTCAGTGCAGAGGCTGCTTTGGATCCTCTGTCCGCCCCCCTCTGCCCCTCCCATGCTTGTGTGCTCTCTCTCAAAGTAAATAAACTTAAAAAAAAAATTCATTGTTTTATCTGAAATTCAAATTTAACTGGGTGCCTTGTATTAATTAATTAACTAACTAATCAACTATTTTGCTAAATCTAGCAACTCTAGGTGGGGGCCAAAATGGTTGAAGAAACAGGACATTTATCCTGGCAGCTGGCAGACTCCCGGGGACAGGTGCATTGGCTTTCAATTTCAGAAGAGGTGTCCTGGGAGAGAGTTAGAATCAGAAGATGGAAATGATAGTATTTGGAAATAGCAGCTTCACGGTGTGTTCAAGAAGAGAGTAAGTGGCAGAAAGAAGATACGGTGCCAGTCACCAGTGTGGCTCTGCCACCTATTTCTATGCAGCCTCGGGGTTCTGCTTCTGAGCCTTGGTCTCTCCATCTGTGTCCTTCTCCATGGACCTGCCCCTGACCCCATAGGGCCTGCAGTCCACACCAGCCTGCTTTGTGTCCTTATTCCCATTACATTTCTCCACCTGGTGAATCCAGCGTAAGTGCCTGAGATTCTGGAACAATGGCCTGGTGAGGATACAGAGCCCAGTGTGTCTGCCTAGTTCTCCCCCCTGTGGATGTGGAAGCAGAGACGGTTATGCAGAGCCCTAAGACCATGCCCACTGGGCTCACTATGATGCACAGACATGGTCCTGCAAGGCTCTTACTCTATCTGGCCAGGCCTGTGGTGACTGGGCAGCCCCGAGCCCCTGCCTGGAGGTGAGATGCTTCTGAGCGGTCACTAGCTTTGGGAACCAGCCCCAGCAGAAGTTTCATCTTCACCCTGGCCCTGGAAGGCTTTGCCAGCATCAACCTTGTTGGAGAGGACAAAGCCTCAGGTCCACATCACAATTCAGGCCTTGCTCAGTACTCAGTGGCCTGCCACTCATGACCCCAAGCCTTGGACGCAAAACTCACGTGCACTGTGCCAGGCACCCCCACGAACACCGAAACCTCACAAGAAACAGGCAGAAGTGTTCCAGCCTCTATTGCTTCATTGCCCCTGTCCACACACAAGCCAATGGAGGCTTTCAGAACCGCAGATCCTTGCCTGAAGCTGGTGAGTGGCAGGCTGGCATTTAACCCCTGCTTTAACCCCACCTGCAGGTTAGCTGCTTCCCCTGCCCCCTCCTCTGCACACTCAGTTCTCTGCTGCCAGTTTGCCCGGAGGCCTCCAAGGCTTTTCCCCCAGAAACCCTTCTTCCACCATCGTTGTCTGATGCCCCTCCAGCACGGCACCTCACTGCAGGCCCACTTGCACCTGTGACTCCTGGCATTTGCACAGCTCTCTGTAGTTTACAAAGCTTTTCCCAGGATACTATGTCATGTTTATTTTCCCAACTGCGACTCCAGCCCCAGTGGGGAGCACCCGTGCCTCTCGGGCAATTACCTGTGAGAGGCCAGAGGAAGCACCCATGTGCAAAGGGTTCCTTGCAAAATGTCAGACTATTCCAAGCAAACAGAAACGGGCCCTGAGCCAGCTCGGCCGCAGCAGGGGGAATCCAGGGAATGAGGCCTCCCAGGCTGCAGCTCAGCGCCTTTCTCTCCTTGCAGGCCTCATCCCACTTCTCGGCACCTGCACGGAAGGACGCCCTGCTCATTAGCTGCCCTAGAATCTGCAGAACCGACAGCCCAGCTGCCTTTCCTCATTCCTCCTGGCCCCAGATGGCCATTAGGCTGGGTGTGTGGTCCCTTAGCTTCTTCTTGTTCCCACAGGGCTCACATACCTATGCAGACATCTACCTATGCCTGTTCCAAAGGGCCCTGGCCACCAGGGCAGGACTTAGTTTTTCTTTAGTAAGTCTTTCTTTATTGAAATTTTCTCTAGATCGCCACGGACCCATGTGCCCTGAGTGGAGGTGCTTTTTGTGAAGTCCCGGCTTAGCATAAAGTACACTGTACTTTAAGTCAAAAGACCTGAATTTAAGTCCTGGCTCTGCCGCTTTTGAGTTGGTGTTTGTCAGGGCTGCCATGTACAGCTGCACAAGTTGTGCACTACTTTGCTATTCAAAGTGGGGTTTGGAGACCAGCAGCATCCATATCACTTGGGAGCTTGTTAAAAATACAGAACTTGGGTCCCACCTCAGACTGACTGAATCAAAATCTGTTTTAACAAGATCCCGAGGTGATTCCAACATTAAAGTTGAAGATTTGCTCCCGTGTAAGGATCCCAGGTAGCACCACACACACAGGCTGCAGTGTGACTGACACTCCTGGAATAGGATGACAAGCTGGCCCTGCTCGGGTAAATCCTCCTTGGGTGTCATCTCCTGCCTCCAAATGGAGACAATAATGTCTGCCCTCAGAGGGGCTGTGCTGTAAAATGAGGACTGAGCAGGGAGAGCCTCATAAGGCTGGTGCTCGAGCAGGACTGGCTCAGGCTGACACGACTGCGTCTCCTGGCATGTGAGCTTGGGAATTTTCACCACACCGAGGGCTTTTAGGAAAAACAAGATCCTTATGTTTTGGAGTAGAAAGGACTTCTGGGAATTCTCTGTTCACACAGATATCCAATTTTCACTCCATTTTAAGACGGAACGGATGAAGGAGAGGTGAAATAGCAAAATAAATGGATGGTAGGTAGCTGTGCTGGGATTGGGGCTGGGGGCCTGCTCCACCTCATGGCCCCACCCCCACCCCTGGTCCCCACCCCCTCCGGCCACTAGCACTGTCTTCAACACCCAACACCACACAGAGATATACTTGAGGGAGCGTAGATAAAATGTACATCTTCCTTAAAATAAAATCCCCAAGTAAAGAAATGGACAGCTCTAGGGGTGCCTGGGTGGCTCAGTCGGTTAAGTGTCTGACTTCGGCTCAGGTCATGATCTCACAGCTCGTGAGTTCGAGCCCCACGTCGGGCTCTGTGCTGATAGTTCAGAGCCTGGAGCCTGCTTCAGATTCTGTGTCTCCCCTTCTCTCTGTCTCTCCCACGCTCATGCTCCGTCTCTCTCTGTCTCTCAATAACGAATAAACTTTAAAAAATTTTTAAAAAATAAGTGGACAGCTCTTTTTCAGACTTAAATAGAAGATGTCAGGACAGATGAGACCATCAGAAAAGAGTATATCGACACTGACTTTCTAAACACTTACAGACCTTGTGTTGTGTTGCTAGGCCTTGTGCTGAGTCCCAGATGCAAGAGGAAGATACTGACCAGTCTTTATCTTGCTCCCAGTCTGGAAGGGACACATGACCTATGCTCCAGAGAAGCTAATAGTGAGTACAAGGCCCTGGGTATGAAGTCCACTGATGTTATGTATTACTAGAGGAGTTAAGAGAAGAATGAGAAGTTTTTGGGTGAAGCAGACATGGAAGATTCTAGAAGATGCTGTATTGGAAAAGCCTGAAGGCAAGTAGGATTTGAGAGGAACAGAGAGCAATGAGTGCAAAACTGGAAATTTACAAAGTGTGTTTAAGAGCCAGGGGACAGCTTGAATCATCTAGAACAAGGGTGTCTTAATCTATTGGGGCTGCTTTCACAAAATTCCACAGACTAGGTGGCTTATAAACAACAGAAATTTATTTCACAGTTTTGGAGATTGGAAAGTTCAAGATCAAACCACTGGCAGATTCTGTGTCTGACGAAAGCCAGCTTCCTGATTCATAAATGGTGCTTTTTCACTGTATCCACACATGGGAGAAGGGATGAGGGATCTTCTCTGGAGTCTCTTTTATAAAGACACTAATCCCATTCATGAGGGCTCCACTCTCATGACCTAATTACCTCCCAAAGTCCCCACTTTCTAATATCATCGAATGGGGAGTTAGAATTTCAACGTATGAATTTGGACGGACATAAGCATTCAGACCATAGTAAGAGGCCAGAAGTCTTTTTCTGTAGAAGTCCAGAGAGTAAGTATTTTTGGCTTTGCAGGTCATGGGTTCTCTGTTCCAACAGCACCATTGTAGCTGGAAAGCAACCATAGATAACAAGTATACCAAGATACATGGCCATGCTCCAATTCACTTTGAAATTTGAACTTCATATAATTTTCATGTATCACAAAATATTATTCTTCTCTTGATTTTCCCCCAACCACTTAATGATATAAAAATCATTCTTTGCTTATAGGCTGTACAAAACCTTGTGGTGGGACAGATTTGGCTTGTGGGCCATAATTTGCCCATTTCTGGTCTAGGGGCAGGATAAAAGGTAGGCTGGGGCGAGATCATGTGGCCATTGGATACCAGGTTAAGGACTCTGGTCTTTTTCCAAACCCAAGTCAGATGTAGGAAACCATGACTTCCAAGACACTTTCTTCCTAGATAAGTTGCTCCCAAGATCCCAGGAAGGGGGTCCATGATCTTGCACCTTTTACTGAAAGGGGCAGGACTGAGGGAGGAAAGGTTTGGGGTTAAAAACAGAATCATTGTTAGCCTTTGAAAGCACTAAATACCCTAAGAATCAGCTAAGTGATTCAATGAAATCACATAGGTTGTTAAATATTTGAATCTGGAGCCGAGAGCTGAAGATGAAGGTAGTATTTTAAACCACAGGAATCGACAAGCCCATTCAGGAAAGGAATGTAGAGAGGGAAGAGAATGAAGCCAAGGATGGAGCCCTGTGGCACTCTGTTTCTGGGGGTCAGCTAAGGACCAGCAGAGCCTGGAGAGGCAAGAGGAAACAGCAGACTGGGATGCCAGAAGCCAAGGGGAAAGACTGACTGCAGAAGGAGCCAGTGGCCAGTGCACCCAGTGCTGCTGAGAGCGGTTGAGGGTGAGCACGGAGCGTGTCTGGGGATCCGGTCACGGGCAGGTCTCTGGTGACTTTGGCAAGAGCAGATCAATGTGGAGGTGGGTGTGGAAATCAGAGAGCGGAGGTGATAGAAACAATTCTTAGGAGACATTCTAACCTTTGCAAAAGGGATGAAATTAAGCATTAGTCATAGGGAAGGATGAGAGATTGAATGAAACTCCATAGACTCCTATTTTGTGCCTACTCTGTCCCAGGCACAATGCCAGGCACTGAGGATACCAAGATGGGAAGGGACGAGGTCTGAATAACCACACTCCTAAATATGATCTGCATCCAAACAAGCATAAAACAACAAGGAACACTGGAACCATGAATTCTGTGTTTGGGGATCAGAAAAAGCAACCCCGAGGACGTGCTACCTGGCCTGTGCATACAGATGAGGAAGGATCAAGAAAGAAAAGGCCTGCTGAGCAGTGGGAAAGAGGATTTCAAAACAGCAGAGTTAGGAAGGAACAGGAGGTCTGGGGGACAGCAAGTGATCTGACATGGCCTGACAGGTGGTGGCAATGATGAGACGCAGGGAGTGGCAGGAGACACTTTTGGAGACGTTAGCCAGCCATGTTGAAATAGTCCTTTGTACTGTGTTCAAGAGACTGCAGTTTGTAAAAAGGGGGAATGAAAGGGAAAAAACAGTGGTCTACCTGCTATGTGCCAGGCACCGAGCTAGCCACCCCTTTGAATGTGGATTTGCAGTATAAGATAGACCTGGGTTCAAACTCTGATTTTGCAAGGTGTAATAGCTGCATAGCCTTGGGCCCTTTAACCTCGCAAATCTCAGTTTCAACTCTAAAATGGGGAGGATAATGCTTATCATATGGAATTATCAGAAGGCTTAAGTGAGACAATAAAAGCAAAAGCAACTGCCAGGATGATTATTTAAATACAGTGATAGTTGCAAGTTTAGACTTGCATTCTAGAAAGATTGCTCATGTAGTGGTGTGCTGGACAGATGGGGGCGCTAGGGATAGGACAAAGGGGAGACCGGAGCTACCAAGGCCAGGTAAGAGCTACTGCAGGACTAGTTAATAAAGAAGAAAAAGAAACGAAGGAGCTATTGTTGGAGCTTAGGGGGGAGCTGAATGCTGAGGGCCTTGCAAAGGTCTGGTCTGGGGATGGCTGAATCTGGGGTATTCTATGAGTAAGGGGATGTGGGGGCAGAGCAGGGAAGAGGGTGAAGAAGAAGGGAGAAGCAAGCAGAATGATTTCAGTTTCTTCTGCTTGACTGGCCAGTGGACCTCTTAACTGAACTGGCAGATACAAGAGAAACTGTGGGTGTGGGGAGACTCTATCATTTTGGACAAATTGAGTTTGAGGATTCCACAGAATGCCAGATGGGGAGGGCCTGAGGGAGTTGGAACCAGAGATCAGGAACTCCAGAGAGGAGGGGCCCGGGGACTCAGACCTGAGCTGTGGATGCAGGAAGGACAGCCTAGCTCATGGAGAGGGAATGCCAAGAGTCCAGATGGTGTATGAGGTGGGGGCAGGGAGAGGGAGACTCTGGAAGGTCCCTAAGAATCCAGGTTTAGGCCAGGTGGGAATAATCCAAGATATGGTTCACACAGAACTTTATATAGTCTATTAGAAACTGCATGGGCTTCAGCTATTTTGATTCAGACCCAGAGATTCAGAGCTAGAAGGGAGCACCTAGTCTTTTCTGTATTCAGTACAGGCCAGGCGCTGTGAATAAAGCTGCTTCCTAAGGGGAGAATGCCCAGCAGTAAATGCAGAAAGAGTCATGGAATTAGACAATACCAGCTGTGTAGTGAAGACACAGCCTTATCAGTGGACTTCACAGTCCGGACACCCCGGTTTTAGGGGAGAAATGGTCTGGAGATGTGACCTAACTATTGAGGGGATACAGAAGTGGCCTGGTTGGGAATTATACAGTGGAGGTCTTGGTGGAACCCAGCTAAATGTTTTTCCACGATGTCATTGTTCTATGTCAACAGCCCTCCAAGGTGTGCAGCGCCCAGTGAAATCCGCATTTTACAGCTGAGGAAAATGAGTCTCCAAGAGATGGAGAGACCTGCCTCCCATCACACCAGTGCCAGCAAGCGGCAGCGGCAGCTGCGAGCCCCAGGTCTCCCTGCTCTAACCTCTGTGGGCTGTTTTTGGCCACCTGAGCTGGCGGGAGGCTGGTGGTGAGGGCCAGAGGTGCCTGGGGACTGCGGTCCTCTGGGGTGGGGATGCCGAGAGAGGTACCACTTCAGGTTCAAGTTGCTAGTTTTGCAGGAGTATAAAATTACTGCACAAGTCCCAGAGAATAAACAGAGTTAACACCCCATTAAATACAATGGACTTTCTACGTGAGCTTCAGACGTGCCTAGATTGAAACTAGCTGAGCAGGAGCTGGCCCGTGAGTAAAATGTATCACGCACGCTGCCTTAACACTTTCAAAAAAGAAAAATCCAGCACAGGGAGAAGGAAGCGCCAGCAGCAGCTCTGCAGGCTCAGGGCTGAGGATCCGGTAATGAAGTCTTTCTGGAAGGTAAGAAAGGGCTGTGTGCTGTATGCTATTTTTAAACATGCTGGAGCAGCACATGTATTCCTGCCCTGCACACTTTCTCCAGCAGAGGAGGGGCCCCGGGGGAATGCAGCCAGGAATTTAGATGCTATTTATTGTATTTCCTTTTATCAGTCAAATGATTTTCCTATTTCCCATATAGATAAAGATCTTCTGCTTACAGCTCCGGCTGGTTGACCTTGTCAGGACTGCTGTGCAGTCTGGAAATTGGTCCCAGAGAGAGAAGGGCATTGTTAGGGGGTTTGTTTGTCGGGTTGGGTTTTTCTTCTCCCAGCAGGGAGGAGATCGGTTTACAAAAAAAAAATAAACAAATAAGTAAAATAAATAAATAAATTAAAAACCTTCCGAAAAACCCAAAACTGATTGTTTTGTGCCTTTTTGCAAAACTGCAAGTTTGTCCAAGCAGTTTGGTTCACCAGCCTCCCTACAACCCTCCCCCCCACCCCCATGCGTCCACCTCATCTTTCACCAACCCTCGCTCTCTGTCTCTCTCTCCCCGCTGCAGCAGCAAACCCGACCCTGGACCCCCAGCCTGGGACCCACTGCCGTGTTGCTGCCTTGGCAGGAGGTGAGCAGAGGAGGCGGCAGCTCGGTCTCAGCTTGCAAACTGAGCCCGTCTCTCTTGGCTGTGCCAGCTCCGGAGGCCCCTCAGAGATGCCAGTATGCCTGAGTGGGAGCAGTTGCAACTTCCCCTGGGCTGGAAGCCTTGGGAGCCAGCAAGGCCTCGGGAAGCTGCATTCTTGGGCAAGGGCGTGGCCAGAGGACTGCTGATCGGAGGCGGGAGGTCTCTTCTTGGGCAAGCTGCCCTCATTGTCTCGCCTCGCCTGGGCCTGCTGGCCAGGTTCACGGGCAGGAGCAGCACCACTGTTCCTCACCTTCTCCGGAACAGGACCAGCGGATGCTGTAGGAGGCTGGGGTTTCATTATAAATCCTCTTCATTTCTGGCTCGCTCACAACCACGAAACATAAAGAGAGCCAGCTAGACGGAGGGAAGCCAGCCCCTTGCAGATTCAACGTTTGAATAGGCAGGAGCTTCAGGCCCTCTTCACACCAGCGCGGGTCGGCTGTGGATTTTAACAGAGCTGCAGGCTTTCTCGAGCCCCCAGGTCCCTCCCAATTGTCATGGTGCTTCCTGGCCGGGACAGCAGAGGGCGCTGGCTCTCCCGACAGCTTACTGTCACAGGCGGCGCTCCCACACATCTGGAAATGGGCTCTTCCACTCTTACGAAATGTTGGACAAGGATCTGTCCGTGTGAGATGTGCTGGCACCGAGTGAGCAAGCAAGCATACACATCAAGAATTCCACTTTCTCATTAGTTCAGTTTCTCCCTCAAGAGCACTGGTGGAATGTGGGGAATTTGCCTTGCCAGAGCAGCCTGCACATTGGAGTCTTGGGCTCGGTTCAGCCTGGGTGGAATGCTTGGAGGGACCACCTCTGGTCTGAAGCCTTTGCCCTTCCCTCCCACGTGGAGGGGGGAAAAGAAAACAGAAGAGCAGGACCTCCCAGATCTTTCCCCCAGGGGAAGAAAGCTAAGAATGTTTGGCCTTGCCCCTGTGGGCCTCCTGAGGAGAGCAAATGCCCACATTTCCAGGTCCTTGAGAAACAAGATCTAATTCTAAGAAAGCATTCCCAAATTACAAGCGATTAGAAATGCCAATGACATATGCAAACAATGGAGCTGGGAGAGGAGAGACTGCCCGGAGGAAGGCAGAGCTGGAGCCAGGGAAGGGACCTGGTTGCTATTCCCAGAATGCTCCCTAGACTTCTACAAGCCGCATGCATTTAAATGTCCACATTTTCCCCGCAGAAGCCAGCAATCTGTACTTCTCTTGGCCAAACAACACATCAGTCTAATATGGTGTTGGAGAAACGCATTACATTCTTTTATGAACAGAATGTTAACATCACCTAGAATCAATATTTATATCCAAGAACACAAGGAACTGGCTTGTTTTGTGCTGCGGCAGGTTTAAGAAAGGGACATCCGGGGGTTGCTGGAAGTTCCCCTTGCTCCTACCCAGAAAGGCATGGCCCATGGCTCTGGCATCCAAAGGGTTTCCACCTCGAGACCCTGCAATCCTGGGATTGCGAGAGGAAGCCAGAAGCAGCAAGTGGGGCAGGACTTCACAGTGAGGTCCAGGGCGGGAGACAATATCCTGTGACAGTTTGGGGGAAGGAGGTTCAGACTTGTATCCTGGCACTTTTCCTATTGCATATCAAAGTGAGAGCAGACACAGCTTAACATAAATCTTAACACGAGAGACTTCTGGGGGCTTGGAAAGCAAGGGACGGGGTGAGATGACACTTTCTCTTTCACACTGGTGAGGTTTTTTTGGCCAGGCAATTACCTTCATCTGAGCCAGCCATTGTGACAGTGAAGGAAGCCAAGTCTCCTCCCCTCAGAATGCTGTGTATTCCTCCAGAGGTTTTTGGGAAACTCCATCAAGCTCCTTAGGCTGTTTTGTTCCTTAATGCTGTTTTTATTTTACTGCCTTTAGAAGCCTCTGGGCCTGCAGCCTGGAGTCAGTGCCTTGCTCCTTCTTACATGATTTCACTTTTGCCTGCACCAGAGCATCTAAAATTGTGAACGTCTTCTTCATCTCTTGGACTGAATTGGGGCCTCATTTTGCAGAGCAAGCAGGCCCCACTTGGTTCCCAAATGAGATGCTGAAGGTTACCCCTTTCAACAGTAGCACTTGTCTCTCATTAAATGCCTGGAGCTCATTATGGTATTACCTGCAGAAAAGTCTCTACGGCTTTAATAGGCATGATCTTTAGAAAAGATCCTTTGGCTTATGTATAAGACCAAGACATGATTAATCTTGGCCCCATTTAGCTGGGGTCAGATCTTCAGTCTACAGTGAATCCTCTTCTCGGCATAATCACAATTTACAATTTTCTAAAATTTACAGCCCTTTCCCCTGTGTCGTTAGCATGTTTAGTTGTTGCAATTCACTTGATCGGTCCTGTTATTTTCATCCAGTTCTGAGAAACAATCAGTAAATATGCCAGTCATACTTGCTATAAACTCAGCCATGATATACAGACAATATTTCACTGTAAGCCATGTGGATGTTTAGCATCTTTACAGATGCAAAGCTCCCCCTGCAGAAATCCCATGCAAGAAACCTGTACTAGTTAAATGCTCTGAACACCTTTAGAGATACTGCCTGATTTAAGCCAACCAGAAAGTGGCACGTGGGTCCAGATGCTGTTCTGGTGTCATGGGCAGAACCAAAGAATAGTCAAAGTTGATAGGAGGGTCAAGGATCAAAGAGTGAAATCTTTAGTCAGGATGGTGTGACTTTTTGCCTGTAGAGCAGTGCCAGAATCTGAGAGGAAGGGGCTGACACTAGGGCCTCCTTACGGGTCTTTAGTAAATGTCACCTCAAGTCCAGACCTATCTTTTAAGCTTTAGAATTGTCAATATAAATACTTATTTAACACCTACCCTCCTGCATCTGAACTGAACGTGGCCGCAAAGACCTCTGATTTGTGGACACTCCTGCCTGTTCCAGTCTGCTCCTCCCCCAGGCTTTCCATCCCAAGAAATGGCGCCCCTATGGATCTGTTTGAGATTCCTGCACAGCTGCTCTCTCTCCTCCCTCCTTCCCACCTCTAGCTGTCACTCATCTTGTCCATTCTACTGCCCACTGAGCTTCATGGCATCCTCTCCTCCCATCCCTTCTTTTTTCAAGTCCCATCTTGAGGGTCACTTCCTAGAGAGGCTTTCCCTGACCCCACAGTCTAAAACAGGTCCCTACTCCCTGCCAGCACACTCTCGAGAACCACCACTCTCTTCCTGCATTTGATCCCCGCAGTTAATATCCTATGGACTCAGCTTTTCTTATTCATGTTTCCTCCACTAGACTGTAAGGTCCGCAAAAGCAAGAACCATTCTGTTCTGTTGAGCCTGCCACGGAGGGTAGTAAATATAGGCTGAACTACTTAATGAAATTATACTGCAATCTGGGCAGCTGCTGAGAGGGGGTATGATGCTACTTTAAAGGTTTATGCCTTCCTGATGAACCTGTCTGGCCAGACCCCATGTTACTCCCAAATTCCTCTTTGAGGAGTCCCTCACTGAGGGTTGGGAGAAACCGAGTCAAATTCCCAAATGTCTCTCTAATCTGCTCCTTCACCATTTCTACTACAGACTCTTCTTACTTTTGGCCTGAGTGTTTTAACAGTTTCCTAATCAGCCTCTCTCCTTACTGCTTTGAATTCAGGAGTCCAGCAAGGACTAAGAACTGCAAACATGAACAGGGGGAAATGCTTCTTGACTTTCATAAACCTCTAACTGAAATTGTGCACTTTGATTTTAAATGTGGGCAACAAACCCCAGCAGGACCTGTGAGTTTGCCCCCAACAGAATCACATATGTTTTTACATCACATTACAGCTGTTGCAGATATTGAAATACAATTTCTGGCCATTAGTGTTTTAAAGTTACGGTAGTTATTAGAGCTGCTGCTAGATTATATTATTTAATCCTTTATTAAGAAATACAAATATTCTGGGGTGCTTGGGTTGAGCGTCTGGCTTCAGCTCAGATCTCACAGCTCATGAGTTCGAGCCCTGCATCTGGCTCACTGCTGTCAGTGCAGAGCCTGCTTCAGATCCTCTGTTTCCCCACACCTCTGCTTCTACCCCACTCATACTCTCTCTCTCTCTCTCAAAAATAAATAAACATTAAAAAAAGAAATACAAATATTCCTATGTAACTCATTTTTAATATTCTGACAGCTAGATTTCAATATAGTTAATTTCCTTAGTAATCCTATGTATTTCAGCTTCTGCACTTAAAAACATTATTTTGAGAAGCACTCACAGCCTTCACAAGATTGCCAAAAGGGTTTGTGGCAGGGTCACCTGGGTGCTTCAGTTGGTTAAGTGTCTGACTTCGGCTCAGGTCATGATCTCATGGTTTGTGGGCTTCAGCCCCAGGTCAGGCTTTACACGAACAGCTAGGAGCCTGGAGCCTGTTTCGGATTCTTTGTTTCCCCCTGTCTCTCTGCCCCTCCCTAGCCTGTGCTCTCTCTTTCTCAAAAATTAATAAACTTAAAAAACTTTCCATTTTTATTTATTTTTTAAATCAATACCCTGGATTTGTGTTCCAAGAATTACTTGAGTACAGCAAAAATGCACTCATAGCTCCAGTTCTATTTTTAGCTTTTTTTAAAGAACTACAGCTGACCCTTGAACAATGCCAGGGGTTAGAGGCACCCTCTCCGCGCCCCCCCCCCCCGCGCCGCCCCGACCCGCTGCCCCTGTGCAGTTGAAAATCCACTGTGACTTCCCAAAAACTTTACTGATAGCCTACTATTAGCCTACTGGAAGCCTTACCGATAACACAAATAGTCAATTAACACATTTTGTATGTTATATATAATATACACTATATTGTTATAATCAAGTAAGCCAGAGAAAAGAAAATGTTAAGAAAATCATAAGGAAGAGAAAATACATTTACTGTACTGTACTGTATTTATTGAAAAAAATCCACACAGTTCAAACCTATGTTGTTCAAGGGTCAATTGTACTTTCCATTTATTTATCTATTTATTTATTTATAATGTTTATTTGAGAGAGATAACACGAGTGGGGGAGGGGCAGAGAGAGGGGGGCACAAAGGATCTGAAGCACAGAGCCCAGTGTGGGGCTCAAACTCACAGAAACCGTGAGATCATGACCTGAGCTAAAGTTGGACGCTTAACCAACTGAGCCACCCAGGTGGCCCTCTATTTTTTTAAAGTTTATTTATTTATTTATTTATTTATTTATTTATTTATTTAGAGAAAGAGAGAGAGAACACTCAGGGGAGGGGCAGAGAGAGAGGGAGAGAGAATCTCAAGCAGTCTCCGCACTGCCCGTGCAGAGCCCCGTGTGGGGCTTGAACTCACAAACTATGAGATCATGACCTGAGCTGAAATCCAGAGTCATATGCTTAACCAACGGAGCCACCCAGGTGCCCCTCAACTGTACTTTCTTTAAGGCCTACCTCAAAATGTTATCTTGGTAAAGTTTTTTGTCCTCTTCCAAGCACAACCATTGAATCCTTCCTTTATATATTCCAGAACAGTTTGCTTACAGCCATTTGATAATTTCTCAGATCCTCTTGTAGTTAGCTTGGTGTTTACTCTTTGTTATAACGTGAAGTTCTTGAGGAGACGAAAGTCCTCAACTTTATAGCCAAAACACATAGTATATACTTGGAAAATGTTCGAATGAATGACTATACTTAAAATATTTGTTTTCCCTTGGGGCGCCTGGGTGGTTCAGCCGGTTAAACGTCTGATTTCGGCTCACGTCATTATCTCATGGTCCGTGAGTTCGAGCCCCACGTTGGGCTCTGTGCTGACAGCTCAGAGCCTGGAGTCTGCTTCAGATTCTGTGTCTCCCTCTTTCTGCTCCTCCTCCCCGCTCGTGCTCTCTTTCTCTCTCTCTCCTTCAAAAATAAATAAAAACATTAAAAAAAATATATTTGTTTTCCCAAGGGATGAGTAAAATCCATAAGGACCACACCAGTTTGTCCTTAAAAACAAGAACTTCTTTTGATAAATTCAGTCCAGTTAAAAAATCCAGCAGCCCCAAGAACAATAGATTATCATCTTACATTCCACTGCCTGGACCCAGCTGCCTTAGTTAATTTCTATCCTTGAAGATAGCAAAGCACCCCCGGCAGGAACCCATTTGCTGAGTCCATAAACCTTTTGGCTGTATCACTGATGTCTTCTCACATTACCCCTCTTTGAATGATGCCAAATATGTATCGGCCAAGTCTCTTTCAAGCAGACGCTTTCCATTACTTGCCCCAGGATTTTCTAACCATCAGGTTACGGTATGATTTTTATATCCTAGAACACTCAGCTACTTTACGCCAAACTTTAACAAATGCAAATGCAAGGTTTGAAAAATTCTTTTCCTAAGGAGCTTGAAGAATTAAAAAGGAGACCATTCCTTAATTTCATAGTTCAACAGCTCGAGTGGATCTTCGTATGTGCGTGTGCACTGAGGCTGGAAGGAATGTTAGCAAACACTGATCTGAAGTTAGAATCTGAAGGAACCACAGACTTTTAAGAGCTGAAAGGAAATTTTTAATGGATAGCAGAGAGATGTAAGTGTCTTGCACAGGGTCTAATCTGCTGGTTGACTCTCAGATTTAGCAGGTCCTACACAGAACTTTTGCTTTCTCCTCCATGATGTTCAATCCTTATGTCTTAGGCAATGGCACTTCTATTCACTACCCAGTTGCTCAAGCCAAAAAAATCTAGGCAGTTATTCTTTTTTTTTTTTTAAAGTTTATGTATATATTTTGAGAGAAAGAGATTGCATGTGGGCAGGGGAGGGGCAGAAAGAGGGAGAGAAAGAGTCCCAAGCAAACTCCGCGCTATCAGTGCAGAGCCTGACTTGGAGCTCGAACTCAGGAACTGTGAGACCATTACCTGAGCCGAAATTAAGAGTCAGACGCTTAACTCACTGACCCATCCAGGTGCCCCCATCTGCTCTTTTCTGCTCTCTAGGCCAAGCTATTGTCACTTCTCCCCTGGATTCCTGTGCCAATCTTCTTCTGATTGGTCTGATTCTTCTCTTGCCTCCCCAGTTCTGTACACAGCAGCCAGAATGATGCTTGAACAATATAAATCAGGTCTGTCACTTACTTGTGTAGAGCTCTCTTCACACTACACTTAGAATACAATTTAAACTCTTTAGCACACCTTAGAAGGCTCTAACATGATCTCATTATTGCCTACTGGGCAACTTCAAAGCCACTCCACCTCTCATTTACTCCGTTTCAGCCTTATGGGTTTCCTCCTTGAAATCCTAGAGCTCATCCCTGACTCAGGACTTTGGCCTTTCTATTCCCTAAATCCTTACAGGGCTGGCTGTTTGGAATCAACCTGGTCTGTCTTGAAACTTTCTTTTTTCACAGAATCCTTTCCTCTATCTTAGTTTGTAGCATTTCATCTTGTCTTGGCAACTAGCTGAGGGGAGTCTGTTAGGTTATTTGTTTATAGTCTCTTTCCCCCCAGCAGGATATATAAACTCCATGGGGACAGGGACCTAGGATATCTCCTGACACAAGAAAGACATTCAACAAACGTTGGATGATTCGGTCTAGTTCTCGTTCTCAGCCCCACCATGCTATGCTGCTGCTTTGGACTCATGGCAGTCTCCTTAAATACTTCTAAGACAATCTGGCTACAGAGGAAAGTGGGGTCAGAACTATCTGGGTATGAATCCTTTGTCTCTTCCCAGGTGTACAACTGTGCAAACTGCTTATCATCTTTGAGTCTTAATTTGCTTACCTGCAAAGTGGGTACAGTAGTCCTACTCTTTAAGGTTGTGGGAAGAATTCAATGACATAATTTATACAAAAAGCAGAGCAGAGTGTTTGGTCTATGGTATGTTCAGTTGTTCTCATTTCCCTGGAGTCTTTCACAAAATATTATAGTTAACATGTAGGTGTTTATTCAGTGATAGGTACTAAGAGTTTTACATGGATTAACTAATTTAACCCGTATAAAATCTACACAAAAGAAACTATAAATATCCCTGTGTAACAGATGAGGAAACCGACTAGTTTAAGCAACTTGCCTAAAGTTACACGGTAGAAAACTGCAAAGCTCAGGAAACAGGAACCCAGCAATTCCCTCCAATTTCAGACGCAGTGAAACTGTCACGGACTGTCTTTATTTTGACTCCTCGGAAAGAAATATATTATACATTCTAACCTAGCACACGCTATAAACTAAAAGGGGAAAAAGTTTCACAAAATAGTACTTACCTTACTATACGTAGTGCATTCTGACAGTTTCTCTTCATTTTATTAAAAAAAAAAATGCTTTTAACCAACTTGATTTAATGGCCTATTAAGTTGAAAGCACACTTTCAAAACCATTCATCGAAGTTACGATTAATCCAACTACTCTTATTTTCAGCTATCTCAAACTCTACTAGAAAAACTCTGATGGTTATCAGTTGGACTTTTATATTTCATTTATGTTTCAGATAAAGGCTTTATTAGTGAAGATGCTGATCCCTCAAGACTCAGATCTATTCCCCATTGCCAACCCTCTTGGTATCACAGAAAAACCATCTCATCAGGTGAGATCAAGCAATTCTTTTACTCTCCAAAAATTATTTACCTCTATTAAAGCTCTTAATACAAGGTGCCCCATTAGAATTATTTATGCACAGTTTCTCTCTGTGGACACACATTCCCATAAAAACTAAACTGAAATGGTTTCTGGATGAGGGGATGACTGGACAGGAACATTTCACCTGCTCCAACTCTCAATCTTTATCCCTTTATGAGCTGCCATGTGAGCTAGTGTTTATTTCTACAGATACTGTGAAGCATATTTCTTAAGTGCAGGCTATGTGTCAAAAGGCAAATAAATGAAACAAAGAAAAAGCCCTTGACTTGGAACTCTCAGTTGCAAGGCAGGAAATTCTTTCAGAGGGCAGGAAGTAGCTGTGAGCTTTTCCGCCAAGTAATGCTTCAATTTCCCCTCCTTTAGGAAAAGATTATCCTGGTGTTGTTTTAATCCAGCAGATGCTGCAGTTAGAGAAAGGGAACAAACAACTGGGGGAAATATTACCACCTGTTTATGTTGACTTTTACCAAAGAGGACTGGCTGCCAGCTGTGGAAGGCTAAGGGAGAAAGAAGCTAAGGTGGCAATAGGAAAGGCTAACTCAGACTGTAGTTAGTTTTCAGGTTTTTGGCTGTGTAGTGGGGGGAAAAATGTCCCTAGGAAGTATATATGGCCATTCTCAGATGGCCAAGAGGCAAAGGCAATGTAATGCATCTTGCTCACTAATAGAGCAGGGCTGGCTTTAGAGTTTTAGAACATGCATGGAATAACACCTGCTAGTTGCTTACTCTGTATTCACTTTCTTCTTTGACTAAAACTCATGTGTCATCGGGGGAAGTACTGTCTAAGGAAAGATGACATTTCTTGGCCTCCTTTATAGTTCGATGCCGTCATGTGACTGAGTTCTGGAAATGTTGAGTGTGATTTCCAGGAAGACTCTTTAAAGGGTGCTGACTCAGCTGGGTTTGCCCACTTTGCCCTTGCCCTCTTCTCTTCTTCATGCTGCCAGGAATTTCAAATGATGGCTGATTGTCAAGTGGCTGTTTTGGACCACAAGGTGACCCTGAGAAAGGAACCATGTTGTGGTGCGGACAGGAGCCATCATCATGGTCTGGGACTGCCAACCTTTGGAATACTTTTCCATGAGAGAGACACATTTCTTGTTCAAGTTTCTGCTTATGTGAGCTTCTTGTTCAAGTTTCTGCTTATGTGAGCTTATGTGAGCTTATGCACGGTCAAGCCCAATCCTAACTGAGTTACCTCAAGAATTCTTGGCACTCATGTAACAAAATCTTCCTGTCCTCCAAAGCATGGACAATTCTGTTCCCTAATTCCGTCTTTCTAACAACAGTGTAAGAGAGCTGTGAGGCATGTGTTCTGTCAGAAGAGGAAACTTGGGCTGGGAAAAAGCAAGTCCTACCCAATACGACACAACTGGCTACTTGGAAGAGTAGCAGGCTTTGAAAACCAGGTTACCTCATCCTTAGGATTTTAAAAGCATGGTGGAAATGGGTGACAGATTTCCTTTAAAAATGATTTCGATTGGTTAAGGAGTGGTTATTTTTAAAAGCAAGCATCTAAGGATAACTCCTCTCTTCTGTCAAAAGGGAGAACATCAGACTTCTTTCAAGTTGCCTCCAGAATACTACTGCTACATTAACATGAATTACAACTCACTGTATTGTTATACATACATTAAAAGAGTTGAACTCTAAGACACATTTTGAATAAGCAATTAGTAAAATGAATGTGTTAATGCTTTAAAAGCATAACAGTCTTGATGATTAACGTAGAGTTGACACAGTCTTTAAGATGAAAAGGCGGAGGTAGGTCTTTTTTTCATCACAATGCAGGGAAAACGGAATGAGGTGATGGATTCCACGTAGAAAAGTTTTAATGAGGCAAGTGTCAAGCAAGCATATCAACTTCTTCAAAAACAAAGAAAATCTAAAAGTTTAATTACAAAAACACTTGTACAGAAAACTTGGCATTTTAACAGTTCCAAACACATGTACACAATTTTTTTTTTCTAAAATTTAATGTTGTCAGAAATAAAACACTTTGTCTTAAGTTTCCTCAGCTGCTCCTTGGGTTTTAATTAAAGAAAAAAAGAAATGTGTAACACTGAATAGGCCACAACTAATTTCTTGAGAAGAACATGTAAGTGTGCGGGAATAGCTACTGGTTTATTGGGAAACATGAATTAGGTACCGCGTTAGTCTGTAACCTCATTCACCCCCTCCGGGGGGGGGGGGGGGCGTAACACAGACCTGCTTTACAGAGTCTGACAGTTTTGTGGCAGCTGAATCCCAGCCACCAGAGTCAGGTGTGTAGATACTGAGACAGCCGGGATTTCAAAAGAAGGTTGTGTATTTTGTGACAATGGTTTTAGACTGTAGTTCTCTCCCAAGATCTGGGACATTCCTGAATATGCAAAGGTTTCAAATCAATGTCAGATGTCCTATCTACAGTCGGGAGAATGATGATCTTTGAACCAATCTTTGGACCAAGGTGCAGTCTTTCCGGTCAACAGCACTGCTAACAAAGGTGCACAAAACTGACACAAAGGAGAAAGAGACAAGTATCAGGAGGAAAGAAGAAAGGAGAAAAAGTGTCTGGCAGAAGGCAGGCGCAAACTTCCAGAACTGGCTTGGCTGTCCTTCTGCCACACACACGGTGTTCTAGCTTGGACTGAGCAGGCGAGGAGTCTGAGAGAAGTGACAGGAACAGCAGGCGAGGGCAGAAAAACAGGAAAATACAGAAAAGCAAGCTAGGTTTATAGCAACAAGGAACGATGGGCTCTTATTCTAGGAAGTTGTCAAGTGGTTGTATGTAGGCTTCAGTGCACGGAAATTTGATGTGTGCTCACATAACATTTTGCAAAAAGGTTGCTTTTGTTGTTATTTTCTTTCCTTTGGGCTAATAAAGAAATCAGGTAAGGAGATGCTGAGAAGACAGGATGGGGCAGCAACACGACAGGGGGTTCCTGGCTTGCACCCTGGCTTATGAGCAGATTGTGAGGGGGACACATTTCCACCTGCTTCAGTGGCACGGTGCCTAGACAATGGGCTCAGCATGCCCCACTTTGGTTCCAAAGATCTCAGCTGCAACTGTCAGCCTTGTGCTCTAGAGCATCAAAACAAAACAAAACAAAACCAAACCCTGAGGTGAGAATCAGAAACCTCTCTCCCCTTGTGGTGTTAAAAAAATCACTTACTGAGAGGGGAAAAGGAAGGGAAGCCCGTCCTTTTGACTTAGATTTTACAGTTGTGGCTACAGAGGAAAGACAAATTCCTCTGTGCCCTTGTTTGTCAGCTCAAGAGACTATTTTGAACATTTCCACCTATCCCCACCGGAGCATCAGTACACCTAAAGCAGACAGGGATTCCCTCAGTTTTCCCTCATGATAGACTTTGGGTTTTTTTTTTCCTTTTCTCCAATCCCAAATCAGAAACGACTTTCCCCATTCTCTCCTGTTTACCAGTGACCTTTTCCTCAGCGAAAATGCTCCACAAGACACTGCCAACAGATGGGAACAGAAGAGCCTTGCTGGGGCTGGGACACCGTGTATGTGCAGGAGCAATGCTTAGAAAACAGCAGGCAGTACCAAGGAGGAAGGAAAGAGCATTCTCCTTCAGGGCAGCAATCACAAAGCCTCGATGAGGGCTGGCACCCACTGAGCGCCATGTGGGGTAAGAAACACAGCCTGCTCCACAGGACACTGTCAACAAGAAGCTCCTTTCTGTGGAGTCACAGCAGGACAATGATGGGAGAAGCCTGGGCCTGTCCAATGAGAGAAACTCTCCTTCAGAGCCAGCTGAGCAACAAAGCCCAGAGGTCAGAAAATGGAGATGTATAACTTGGTGGGGGTGAAGGAAATAAAAAATAACCCCAAAGGCATTACAAAAAAAAAGTGACAGCTAGGTAAGAAAATTGGAGCCACAGATAAAAGGGTCCCATCTGAAGGGGAACAATGAGAAGGTTTCCTTTCTGCTGCGGAAGATGTCAGTGTCAGGGTTGCCCGGTCAGCAGAATATCCGCAGACCCACTTGATCAGAAATGCAGATGACAGGAAACCGAAGACTTGGGAGAGCGGCTGTACGCTTTCAAAGCTGCACAAGGCCGGTTCCACAGGAAGAGTGCATCCATGTTCCTCTGGCTGCTCCCTCACATGGCTTCCCGGGGTGAAGGCATTTAGCTCCTAACTGACAGTTCTTCCCCAAGCAGAGCAATCTGTGCCCCCTCTCTGCCTCTGCTCAGTTCAAATTTCCATGGATGGCTTCTCATTCCTCACAAGTAAAACCACTCACAGAACACCACGGAGCTCTAAGACCTGTAGAACCGGAGGGAGAAAACAATGAAGATACCGAAAAGGTGAGCACTGATCAGAAAGGGTTAGAGCTACGGGTTAGAAAAAAACAAATACTCTCTTCTATTTTGGGGAGGGCTATGGCGAGGAGCAGGGTTCGGGTAAACAAGAGTGCGTGAAGCTGCAAGCAGACAACCTCCCCGAGATGTCTGAGATCACATTTCAATGAAGAACATGGTTCAGTTCCAGTTCAGCAACAGTGGGGAGGTAGGAAAATCGTCAGCTGAACACAGAAAAGCGACTATCGGGGCCAAATCTGATGATGGAAAATTAGTACTCCATTTTAGACCAAAGAATGTATAATCAATCAAAACCAATTTTCTTCAAGTATAAATCTAAAAACTTTGGCATATATATAGCAATGTATTGTGTGCACAGGATCAATAAATTTTCTTACATTGCTAAAAATGCAATCGCGTAAGAAAGGGCTTTTTTTCCTTCAATTCCTCAAAGAGCCAAACATTTTTCATTTGGTTAAACTGAAATCAAGCAACATATGGATTTTGACAGCTTATGTAACATGGTCACCTCTCAATGTGAAACTGCCCCCATGGTTTCCTCCCAGCCCTACTTTTTTTCTAGGTTAGATACAGAGAAAGGTGACAACTAGGGCAAGTCTTCCACTATATGTCCATAAAAATAATTTTTAAATGGGCTGACCAAATTTTTATAACATTTAATCACTGGATTGTAAGTTTTTCTATTTACCTCCTATTTATCTTAACACTTGTATTCCAAGGTTTTTGGTGCCTTCCCCTTATACCTGCCCCCACCTCCTTATAGCAATGTTTTAGAAACCCCACTGAACTAGAATTTGGGTATACGTGTTCTAGTCCTGGATTCTGCACTCTTCTACTTAGGTATTTTCAGGCAAGAAATTTCACCTCTCTGTGACTCGGTTTCTTCCTATGTAAAATGTTGGGATTTCTAAAGGTCCCTCCCAGCTCTAATATGCTCTTCTAAAACTGTAGAACACTGGCTTCCCTTCACTCACTGGCTCCTAACAGTGGATGAAACCTTTGCCAAGCTCATGTCAGAGTAATTAATTGCACCACGAATGCTGGGGACATCAGGCCTAGCTGTCTGTACATATCTGTATAATGAGGCCAAGCTAGTATTAATCACAGTCTTTGTAATTGTTTCATTTGACAGTTTTGAGGGGTGTGGGGAACTATCTACTCTTAGTTATGTTTGCATGGCTGGATTGTAAGAATCCGTAGTAATAAAATGGTTCGTATTTCAGGTACATTCTAGGTTTTCAAAGATACCTCAGAGAACGGATACTACAGTTTATATCCTCAGGATGGGTAAGGCTTTACGAGAGTCTTCTCACTGGCAAAATGCTCAAAATAGAAAACCACTTTTGGCTCAAAACTTGCAATAAATGCCCTATACCTACGTGAGGAGACACCATATTATCAATCACTGTGTTCTTTCACAGTCTTCCACACTGTTTGTCCCGGCTCTCTCTTTTCAAGCCTACAAGAGTGCTAATTGAAAACACTGTGTGAAAATGAGAAGGATGATGAGCTCCAGAAAATCCCAGGCCTAGATTTACAAGCTGTTGCCTTCGCAAACAGCAGCAGTAATGCCACTTCTTTATTCTGTAGGGAGTCCAGTCGTCTCTTAGAAGTACGGTCGGTTCCATCTGGCTACACACTAGACGGTAATCCAGGATGGTAATCCTTTCCCCATCAGGGCACAGGAGAGGCTAACATATCCTGCATTGTCTCACACAGTTACCATCCAATGGCATGGCCGAGGAGGATAGAGACTACTGCTTTTGTCTCTGCTAGCAGATGTTGCCTCATTAGACAAGAATCATGGGTTTTATTAATTATTTATTCTTATACATTTTGCTCAAGGCCCAAACCATGCTACAATATGAATGTGTGTATGAGTGTGCTCACGTACCTGCAGGACAAATAAATAAAGATTCAAAACCGTGACTGGCCAGTGTAAGAAGCCTATCCTGCTGTCCCCTCTTGTTTTTGGATCCATATATGGCCACCTCATCATATGGTGCTAGGATTTCCACAGTTTCTACGTTTGCAGGAATGGGCCTGCAGACCAAAGGGTTGTCAATTCTCTGGGATGGCACACTACAGGGCACCCTAGCTCTAGGAATTTAAGTGAATACCTACAAGTTCTATTTAAGAAATGACAGCTGATGACTGACCATTCATACCAAAAAGTTTATATGGACAGACTTTCTGGAAATGTATTTTTTTTTTTTTCTTCTCTAAGAGGAACTACTACTAGTCATTTGTTGAACATATTTTTAAAGGGCTTATATTCTCTCTCCTCTCTTTTTTGCTTATTGAGAGTTTAGTTTCGAAATCTACTTAAAGTCTTTTTATTTTCTTATTTTATTTAAGTAATCTCAACACCCAATGTGGGGCTGGAACTCACAATTCTGAGATCAAGATTCAAGTGCTCTTCTAACTGAGCCAGCCAGGCACCCCCCTGCCCTACCCCTGCCTTTAAACTCTAAATCTGTTTAGGGGCACCTGGGTGGCTCAGTCAGTTAAGTGTCCGACTTCAGCTCAGGTCATGATCTCACAGTTCGTGAGTTCAAGCCCCGTGTTGGGCTCTGTGCTGACAGCTCAGAGCTTGGAGCCTCCTTCAGATTCTGTGTCTCCCCCTCTCTCTCTGCTCCTCCCCTGCTCACACTCTGTTTCTCTCTCTCTCAAAAATAAATAAACATTAAAAAAAAATTTAAACTCTAAATCTGTTTAAACAGGGCAATAGCTGTTTCACTGTAGGGATAGTTCATATTAACATTTAACATACAAATAGTTACTCTGATATTGAGTGGTGAATAAAAAGCTTCTTATTCATGTAGATTTTATATATGTACAATGTCTCAGTGATTGCTGTTGTAGGTTATCATTAGTATTTTCCAGGGAAAAGGAAGTTTAACAATTAAGTGACATTTATTTTGTTTTAAGTGCTGTTTTGGGGGGTGATTTCCTCTAAGCTTCCCATTCTCTTTTCAAAACACTTTGGGAAACTGACACTGGAGAATACAGCTAATAACTGACAAAGCTGGAATGGAGGTTCAACCACAAAAAATCATGCTCTTTCCATTAACCACGCTGAGGCATGCATGAGAAAAAACTCTTTTCTAACATTATTTATTACATTGAGTAATCAAGTAACAGTGATTTTAATCAAGTCTCCAGTTCATTTATTTGATGTAATGCCAGGGTTTTAGTAGTACTGAGAAAGTCTACTGCCTTATTTTTGATGACGTGTTGGCACATACATATCGCATCAGTGAGCACTCACCATTCCCTAACGATCAAGCCTGTTCACAACTTCTCGAACTGTAGCTATGAAGTTTTCATTGTCTTGGGGATTAGCTAAAATAATACTGTGCAGTCTGTTCATATATGAGTCAATGGTGTCCACTGTAGGTGTCTCTCCACTTCCTGAAGTGAGAGAAGAAGAGAAAGTAGGAAAATCCTCCCTATTCAGTTCAACCATAACGCAGTTAAGTGACTCCAAGTCAAGGCAACTATGACTCTAATGTGGTCCGCTCCACAGACCAGGTTTTCATTTCAGATGAGGCTTTTAGACCTCGAAGAAATGAAATGAATCCACAGAGATTGAATAAAAAGATGGGCTATATAATTGCTATACAGTACATAGGAGTAGCTGCACATAACAAAATGTTAGAGACTCCCTGCTTTCTGCTGCAATTATCCTTAACATGAACGAGTATATAAAATATACTAGTATTTGTTTTTCTCTTCCTTCCCATTAAAACAGAATTACAAAGCAAACAAACATACATAAGAAAAATGCCCTACTCAGGATTTATTACTCAGTTTCCATTATTCTGAGTATCAAGTTAAGCTTAACAGAAAGGAAAGTAAATTATATAAAATGTAATTGGAGAAAAATTTAAATGACCAGAGAGTCTAAAATTGTGGATGATCGTAGCCAATATGGAGATACTATTACGTGACCCCCCAGAAAACGCTGAGGGAGGAAAACCCTTATTTTACTGATTTTCCTCTTGGTGGGGAGACTTCAGCCTTACCCCACTACTACCAACACAAATAGCAGCTGCTCCCTTGCCCCCACCACCAAAGTGCTCGGGGAAGTGTGATATTACCAGGCAAGGGCATGCTGGCAAAGCTGCTGGTCAACACCTGCCGCAGGGTCTCCAGGTGCTGCTGTAAGACCGTGTTGCGGCTCCGCTCCTGGATCACATCCACCTCCAGCTTCTCCACTGCTGTGCGCATGCTCTCCACGTGCTTTTGCAGGGCTGCATTCCTCTCCTCAAACTCCATGTTGGATTTGCGAAGCTGGCGGAGCTCTGCCTCCCGGGCTGAGGACACACCCCCCGTGCAGAACACAAGTAGCACTAGGAGTCTCGGAGGATTCCCAAAGACTCTTACAAGGAAGTTCTGCTTAGCTGTCTCTAATTAGCTACCCCACCTCATTTCCCTAGTCTCATTATAGCCTTCCAGATAGCAATTTCAGCAATAAAATGCCTGGGTCCCCAGAGCTATTTTAATTCTTAAAGCTGGTCATATTCCTACTTAAAATTGCAAGGAACAGTTGCAATTCTTGGTATTTCAATGTTTGTTTTGTTTTTTAAAACTATGCAATGAGAAGCCTGAAGGGCTTCGCAAGGGGATCCTGGGAGACTGATGCAAGCACAGCTGTGGGTCTCCATCTTTCCTGCAATGGGGTCAGCTTTGCTCTTACTCATTTTATATTCTGGATGCCCATATAAGCTTTTATTATACAAAGGGTTTTGGGCTAAGAGTTTGAAAGCAACTGAATTAGTGATGCATATTTATTTCCTTTGATCCAGAAACTAAAGTAGCTTTAACAAAACTGGTCTAGCTTTCATTCACTGGTTTGTGAGTAGCTACCTTTGCTAGAGAGTGGAAAAAAAAGTAGCTTTCTTCTTCCAGACTAGCCCTAGGGTGGAGAATATCACTATCATTGCTTTTGAGCAATGAATCCCTCCTGAGAACGAAATCCCCTGTGACAAATCTGAGGAATACAAAATGATACTTTAGTAATTACCTTTGCTGTGGTTCAGGAATTCCTCTGTAAATATAGGAATGTCAAAAACAGACCGTTCCTTTACTTCTGTTTCTTTCTGTAAATCAAGAGTAACAAAACAGTTCTTTTTTCCCCTTTCTCTTCTTGAAGTATAGTTGACACACAATGTTACATTAATTTTAGGTGTACAGTGTAGTGATTCCATAAGTCTATACATTATGTTGTGCTCAGCACAAGTGTAGTTACCGTCTGTCACCATACAATGCCATTACAAAACCACTGCTATACCTTTTATACCAGTGACTTACTTTTTCTAGAACTGGAAGACTACCTCCCACTCCCCTTCACCCATTTTGACCATCCTAACATCCCTCCCCTCTGGCAATCATCAGTTCTCTGTACTTATGGGCCAGTTACTGCTTTTTGTTTGTCTCTTTATTCACTTGTGTTGTTTTGTTTTGAGAGGGAGAGAACAAGGTCAGGGGAGAGGGGAGGAGGGAGAGAGGGGCAAAGGCAGAGAGAGGGAGAGGGAGAGACAGAGAGGGAGAGAGGGAAAGAGGGGGAGAGGGGGAGAGGGGGAGAGAGAGAGGGAGAGGGGGAGAGAGAGAGGGAGAGAGGGAGAGAGAGAGGGAGAGAGAGAGAGAGAGAGAGATTGAGAGAGAGAAAGAGGAAGGAATCTTAAGCTGGCTCCACGCTGAGTGTGGAGCCCTACATGGGGCTTGATTTCACGACCATGAGATCATGACCTGAGCCGAAATCAAGAGTCAGACGCTTAACCAATTGAGCCATCCAGATGCTCCCATTTTTTTCCGATTACACATGTAAATGAAATCATGTGGTATTTGTCTTTCTTTGACTTGTTTTACTTAGCATAATACTCTCTAGGCCTAACCATGGCAAAATTGCATTATTATTTTATGGCTAAGTAATATTCCACTGTGTGTTAGGTGTGTGTGTGTTTAAATAGGTAAGGCCTGAAGGCCATGTCTTCCTTAAAGAAACAGTAGGGTGAGCAAGGATCAGTCCAAGTGAAGGTGTGAGGGAAATTCCACCTTTTCACTGGAATCACCTTTCATAGAGCTCAAGCAGGTTAAATATTTAGTTCTCTCAGGTGTACAATTGCTGTGCAATGAGAAATCTTAAAAAAAACCTACATAAGTTTCTCTAATGGAGAATTTGGAAGCCATTTCTGAGTTCTGTGCTTTGAATAGTCAACAGTATACAAGTATTGAGGTAGGAATAGAGAATGGGAATTTCCACATGTTTTTTCAGTTGCTTCTGTTGGTTACCCATGTAAAATGCTCTGAGATAGGGCTGTCTGTTCTAAGTTTGCCAAATGGACAATAAGAACTTTCAGCAGAGATCTGCCAATCATGAGCAATAATAATGGCATGCTATTAGTACCACCACTTTACTCATTTATAGGCGCAGCCTCTAGTTGGGGATCTTTTACACTTTCTTCAAACACAGGAAAGACAAAAACAAAAAAAAATCAAGAAGTCAGAAATACCTAGCCTCTAAACTGAGAAAATCCAGGATTATGTGTGATAGAAAAGAATAACAAAGGCTAAAATTAACTTGCCAATTTGGTGAATTTAAAAATAAAGTTTAAAAATAAAGGTCTCACAAAACTACTGCAAAATATATTCCACAGTGACCCTTAAGAATAAAGCCAATTTTTTTTTAATTTTTTTTTTTTAACGTTTATTTATTTTTGAGACAGAGAGAGACAGAGCATGAACGGGGGAGGGTCAGAGAGAGGGAGACACAGAATCCGAAACAGGCTCCAGGCTCCGAGCTGTCAGCACAGAGCCCGATGCGGGGCTCGAACTCACGGACCGTGAGATTGTGACCTGAGCCGAAGTCGGCTGCTCAACCGACTGAGCCACCCAGGCGCCCCAAGAATAAAGCCAATTTCAAGATGCCTTGGCTGGAATTTCTACAATGAATTTGAAGTTGAAAGGATTAGGAATATAGATTATAAGTGTATTGGCACAATGTTTAAAATCTTACATAAAAAAAAAAAAAAACTTACATAAGATGGTAAAGACAACAGTGGGAAATGAGTACTGAAGAATTGCTAGTGAGATCTGAAGATTCCAAAATCTTTATAACATAAAGAACGGTAAAAAAAAACAACAAAAAAACAAAACATTCCTACAAAAACATGTTTAAAGCCAGAGATAGAATGCATCTTTCCTAACTCTTGCCACTAGCCTTTTATTATCTTTGAACACAAATATGGTTGGTGCCCAGTAAAAAGCTAAGCAGTTAACAGTCTGTGAGGGAATTCTGACAACCAAGCTTCCATTTTCATTTTGGCATCTGCCTTGCAAGGGGGCTGGGTTGTATGAACAGCCTGCCAATGGCAGCTGATCAAGAGAGACATCTAAGATGTTAAGTCTGAAAAACTATGTATTTACCTGAAGAAACTTTCCGAGCACTTAATTTTTACCTTTATCTCTTAAAGAAGGCAAGCAAAGTTTCCCAGATCAATTTAAAAATAAGCAACAAAATTATCAGCGAAAGCCCCAATTTCAACATGCAAAGCTCTACCTTGGGCCAGTTCTTGGTGGTTTCTAGGAGAACTAATGCATGGGCAAGAAGAGTTGGTGCCAGAAAGGATCCTAGACATATTTCATAGTGGCTTTCTCAGGACTCTGCTGGCTTACCTATGCTCTAACTCTGTTGCTGGGTTGCTATAGGAAAATAGAAAACTTATGACATACAATTTGAACATGAACCAGGTGTAACAGATACAAGTCCACAAATGACTTCGTACAGTCTTATGACTTTATCATGCTACCTTGCTCAGTCTCCTACTTAACTTTACAGGTTCATATGAGATCAGTCACCTAGTCACAGGTCTAAGTATCTGCTAGTTAGGTAGGGAGGGATGCTCGCCCCCCAATTCTGTGGTACCAAGAGGTCTCTCCAAGGCCTTGAGTCTCCTCAGACAGATAATTCTCCTCTTTGCCAGAGTGGCCCAAACCAAGCTAAATACATAAGGGCAGAGAATAGTACCGTGTAGGTACATTAACACACTGCCCGTTGGTACAGAGTCTTAGAGTGCAAAAGAAGAAACACGAAAGCAATTAAATGAAACTGTTCAGTCTCTGAAAGGCAACAGCAATTCTACTTAACGGAAGAGTGGTAATAAAAACCATCAGCACTCTTCCATTACTGAGTACATTACTCGGCACGGAGAGGATCCTCCTGGGGGGCTCCGATATACTTAAGCTGTTCCAAGGATCGCTCAAGGGATTAAAATCATAAGGATTTCATTACCTCTTCATTGAAAGGGTCTAATTTGTTCAGGCTGAGTGTCATTTTGTCATTTCTCATAAAGTAAGGGAGAAACAAAATTATTGTTTCTATCTTAGTCCTCACATGAGATGTAGATGCTTTCTTGAGAGTAACACTAGTTGACTCCTGTGTCTAGAAGGCTGGCTTTTGGTCTAAGGGGAGCAAAAATGCCCTTTACTTAGGTTTTTTATTCTATATATTGAGTGGAGGGTAAAAGAACAGGGGCCCTTTCGAACTGAATCTATTTTGCTGTGATCTAGGTTCAAGGCCAGAATTTCATAGAATGTGACATGCTTTGCTCAAGGTCCCTTTACCTTAGGGAACACTCTTACTGCTGTATACCAGTCCCAGTGCCCCAGTGCTATGCAGGACACTCAAGTGGCTTTTAGGTCAGATTTCTTTAGCTCTGACAGGAACTTGCCAGTACCTGCCATGGTAACAATGTCTTAGGAATCCAAGTTCCACTTAGGAATATAATAGGTTTCTTTATACAAACAAAATAATTTCTGTCTTAATTAGCGACAAATTTGGTGACCAACCAGCCCATTTTCACTTTCAACACTAGTTTGTTCCATTTAGCGTGGCATGTGCAGCCAAGAATGCCAAAATGGGATACAGAAGCCTGCATCTCACTCGTACTTCTGCCTGTAATTCAGTAAGTGATTCTGGGGAAGTTCTTTCCTGTCTCAGGCAAGTCACTTTTCTTGCCTGCAAAATGGGTGGGGGTGGGGTCAGTTGAGAGAGTTTCTGAGGTCTTAGTCTTTTTGAAGTGAAGAATATTCTTGAAGAATATTCTACTACATTTGTCATTTTACTCCTAATAGGATAAGTAAAGGGAAATAAGCATGTATTTAAAAGCTATGATGTTTTAGGCACTTTGCAAGATACTTGCTCTTTTATTAACTTACTCATAACTCTGCTCAAGTCATTTTACCCTTCTCAAGGTGCTCCCCACAAAACCTGAGGAATCTTTAAAGCCTGATTCGGTTCATCCTTTCCATGGGGAATTCTGTGGCTGCTTTTCACTCCTAGTGCTTTCTTATTTTTCTGAACTACTATACTAAGAAGTTATACGTAAGGAAATCATTATGTAACTATGTTTAAAAACTGTCAAACTATTTCTTTATTTCAATTGTTTTGAAATTACCAAGTTTAAGAAAGATATGATTCAATGTAAAATAAAATCTGATAAAGTGAGGGACATTAATTGGGTCAATAACCTTGCTAAGAGAGCTTTATCCTGATGTGGACATGCCAATAGACAGACTTACAGAGCCCACTGTATACACATTTGAGAAACTACTGCTGGCTGTCCATCTACTCTCCTCTTGTTTTCCTTTGATTTAACATGTATCTAATCCTAAAATAGGGAAATCACATAGAGATTTATCCCTTTTTCATAAATCGAATCCATACCATGCTAAATCATGTAAATAAAAATAAAAAGCTTCATTTAATAAATAAAAAGCCTCATTTAATAAAAAGCTTCATTTCTCAAATCATCAGCAGGAGTTTCTGTGACTGAGTAAATCTACTAAATCTTTCCTGACTAAAACTATAAACCTTACGGAGGACAAAAATGCCACATATAATTTGGCCAGCAAAATTCATAGTGATGAAAGGAATTAATCAGTTGTTGACTAGAAAGTGTGAGATCTAATGTTTTAGATTATTGTCCAAATTCTCTTTTGCAACCACTAAGGATAGAGAATTTGTAAAGGATGCTTAATAAGGGAAAAAGGAAGTATGGAAATCTCATGATATGGGTAGGTGGGCACACAAACAAATAAAGAGAGAAATAAGTAATTATATAAGTATCTGGCAAAATGGAAAGCTTGCAACACTGTTTGATTAGGCTTTTAAATATAAAGTATACATACAGTTTCTCAAGTAAAAAATATCATACTATTTCACCCTAATTAGAGCACGGAGATGTCAGGAGATGTCATATGTCTATATTTTCATAGGATTTATTTGAAGAATAAAATGCTAGTATTTATTATGCTTCTTACTTTCTAATTCATGGATGGCAATAAGTCTATTTTTATTTATTTATTTATTTATTTATTTTTATTAAAAAAAATTTTTTTTTAACGTTTATTTATTTTTGAGACAGAGAGAGACAGAGCATGAACGGGGGAGGGTCAGAGAGAGGGAGACACAGAATCTGAAACAGGCTCCAGGCTCTGAGCTGTCAGCACAGAGCCTGACGCGGGGCTCGAACTCACAGACTGCGAGATCATGACCTGAGCCGAAGTCGGACGCTTAACCGACTGAGCCACCCAGGCGCCCCGGCAATAAGTCTATTTGATGGGGTGCCTGGGTGGCTCAGTTGGTTAAGCGACCGACTTTGGCTCAGGTCACGATCTCATGGTTAGTGAGTTTGAGCCCTGCATCAGGCTCTTTGCTGACAGCTCGAGCCTGGAGCCTGTTTCGGATTCTGTGTCTCCCTCTCTCTGCTCCTTCCTCACTCTCTCTCTGTCTCTCTCTCCCTCTCTTTCTCTTAAAAATAAACACTAAAATAAAATTTAAAAAAGCATTAAAAATAACTTAAAAATAATCTATTTGACTTGTTAATCTAAATGTTTTCTCTATGTTTTGAAGGTCACCAATGCCAAATTAGGTATGAGAACTACAGCCCCAAGAGAAGTAAGTTATTATTTTGAAAAAATTATTTCTTAAAAAGCCAAATGCACGCAAGATTACAACAGAAAATTCTTTTTTTGTAAATTTCCGCTGTTATTTAAACAAATGGGTTTTGTATAAAAATTAGTATTTCTGGAAGACCTCCCAATGCACGCACATCACGCTAGGTGGTAATGGGGTGGGTACAAGATGGAAACTAGACCATGGGTGCCTTTGAAGAGATTATAATCCAGGAATGTGAAGAACAGAAGCACTTGAATAATCTCAACACCTTAGCTAGAGCAGCTGACTGCAGATGAGAAACAGAGAGAGCTGTGAGGGTTAAAGGAAGCTAGAGACACAGGAAAAGCTTGAAAGAGGAAATGGAACTTGAAACCGGGTTTGATGGATGGCTAGAATTTCGCGAGGCAGAATGGGGTGATGGGGAGGGGTAATGGGAAAACTGAGTGACAGACAGAAGTATTTTCATGCAAGAAAGAATATGAGCACAAGCATGAGGCAGAAAGGGATGAGGGCACGTGGAGGACAATGAGTAGTAAAGGCTTTTTAGCTAAGTATGTAAGATATACATGGGAAACATGGGAGTTAAGGTATTTGGAAAGGGAAGGTGGGACTTGATTACAGAAGACTCAGATTGCTGAGGTGAATGGAATTTGATAAGCGATGAAAAGTCACTGAGTATTGTAAAGCATGGAATTACCAAAATATTTTATTTTCTTATAACCATATGTGAACCTTGGGCTACCTATCTATTTAAAGCTCTCTTTGCCAAGACACATAGCCAAGACACATGGGCCTAAAATCCTATATAGGAACATAGGCCCAAATCCTATGGATGACAGGCTAAACCAAACAGAGGGGAAAAAGCCAGTAAACAAATAAGTGCCTGTGAGCTAGGAACCAAGATACTGTCACTTGTGCTCCACCGACACTGTGGCTGAATAGTTCATTTTAACTAAATGTGGAATTCCCTAAAAAACAACTTTCTGAGAGTCAGAGTGAGATATCTGATGATGAAAAATTATGATTAAGTTATGATTTTCAGTTGGTCTTCATTTCTATACCTCACTCCAAATTCCAGCCATCTTTAGCATTTCAAGGCAATAAAACTCTTGGACCACAAGGACTGGAGTTAGGGGCTGTAGTTCAAGGACAGACTCATGATAGGTGCCCGCCATATAGTAAGAATCCTTGAGCAAAAGCAACTCGCCCAATATGAATTATGTGATAGGAACTAATATGCCATTCATTAAGAAAAAAAAAAAGAAAAAAAAGAAAAAAAAGGTCCAAAAGCATGACAAACAGCAACATTATTATAAATAGATATATGATACGTAGACAGAAAGCTAATTACCTCATGATCATGAGTGGCCTGTCGGGCTGCATCTAAAATATGAAAGAATAAGAGAACATTAGTTTCAAGAACAAAACAAAACAATAACAAAACCCAAGCAAATGAACTGTGCTGCACTACAGTTAGTTAGACACAAGAGAAACAGCAGATGCAGTTCTGACCTTTGAGGAGAACAGAGTGGGAGAGTGGACAGGAGACACACACCATAGGCTGTTTGTACAACATTAAAGTTTAGCAGGCAAGATGCCCAAATGTGGAGAAGATGCAATGGCTAAGGAATGACAGACTAGTGGGAGGTGGGGCTTCTCTGGCAATGTCTCCTGAAGAAAGGGGACTTGAAGGGTGTGATGAACAATTTTAACAGAGAACAAGAATCCATGAAGACTGGGATCTTGTCTGTCATGTTCACTGTTGCATCCTTAATGCCTAGGTGAAAGCATGGTATAATAAAGCCTGGTAGACAATATATGAAAGCTCAACATGTAGTGTTTGAGTACACGAATACATGAATGCATGAATGAATGAAAAGGATGAGCACTGAAGGGTGGGAGAAATGGTGCACGAAGGCTTAGTGGTGTCAAAGAAAGGCAGGTATGTAGTTTAGCAGACAGACTTGTTTAGAGGCAGAGAAATGCCTAACCCCGGAATTAGGAAAAAAAGCATAGGCAACTAAGAGGGGTCTTGGAACACAAATCAAATTATTGACCCTGGAGATGGAAATGCAACTGAGATTTTTAAATGAGAGTAATATGATTTTAATAAAATTCCAAGGTATGTTTGTGAATGTGGCATAATAGAGAAACGATGGAAACTTACCTTTTACATTTATCACGCTAACAATAGGCTTTGTGACACTCTGTCATGCACAACAAACTACAAAAACATCTCATTCTGGTTCTGATACCTTGCCTATGAGATTTGCCTTTCTGACGGTCCTGGGTTTTCCTACTGAAGACCTTGTAGGCCTCAGTCTTCTGATACTGCTCCAGTTCCTTCATGTAACGCTCCTTATCTCTGTCTGCTTCATCAAGGTAGCGCTAGGAAAGAAATGTGGAATTATTTTCAAGAAACACATCTGGGTAAAATATTAGTGAACTCATTGAAGAAAACAGAGGACAATTAGAATATGGGAAGAAAGTATATGCGAGATAAGCTCTAAGGGAGAATAAAGAAATCATATGGATAGAAAAATATATAATCCCTCAATTATAAAAGAAATAGGTGATTCTAATTCTTTACACTATTACATTTTCTAACTTAATGAAGACAAGTTCTATTGAGATCATTCTCATAAAATATTCATATGAAGACATTACAGTTATTCCTCTAATCCCATAGACAGACCTATACATGGCCACTAGAGTCCTCAAGAGGACTGAACACCACATAGGCATATTTAGTCTTCCCAAGAGAAAGGATGGCATATTACTTTGTTTCTCTATCCCCAACCCATTCTGAGAGAATGATCTCATACATCAATTGGCCTTTTAAGAGCCAGAAGAGTAGAGCACGAAGGCCGGGAGACACAAAGAACATAAAAAGGAATGACCTCATCCTATGGACCTAAAATGGACTACTATGACAGAGCCTATATCTGCACTCTTTGTGCTATTAATTATTTAAATAAAGTCATTGATCCAACAGGATAATTTTGTTTAGTGCCTTGTCCTTTTCATTCAGCAATTAGGTTTAAGAAATAATGTATAAAAATAGTGCTTTTAAATGGACACAAACTAGAGTCAGGTATTACATTAAAAACCTTGTCTTGCACAAGAGTCAGATGTAGAAGACACCCGACTGGTCAAACATGGGACAATTTAAGTACCCCAATACTGAAGTACAGTAATAAAACTATAAACCTTTGGGGACAAAAATTAGTATGCTCATACCAACGATAAATAACAAACAGCAGGGAGGAAAAGGGTTCTTGCTTAAGTTAGAATGCTGAAAGCTGAGCAGTAAATGTGAAGGGAGTGCTAGAGTTGGAAAATTATCATTTTGCAACCCTCACGGTAAAGATTAGACCAAGCAAAAGTCATCAGTGGATGCTGAATCTAGGGGGGACGTCGATATGGAACGGACTCTGTATGTTGTTAAAATGTCTCTCCACAGATTGCTTATTAATTGTAAAAGAGAATAAAAAAACTATCGAGAGAGCAAAATTAACATTACCAGTAAGGAATAAAAGGACACTGTGTGCCTGCACATGTGATACCCGGAGAAGGACACAATACCACCTATGCAGTATTCTAAGAATGCATAACTCAATGTCATCACAAGGAAACATTAGACAAGTACAAAATGAGCAATGTTCATTAGAAGTAAACAAAAAGGAGGTGGAGAAAGAGGGAGGGATTGCATTCTTAAAAAATATCAATGTCATGAAAGACAAAGAAAGACTGTGGAAATATCCCAGATTAAAGGAATCCAGAGTTCTGACTATGAAACACAAAACCCTGCCCTGGACTGGAATCTGAACTGGAGGGGGAAAATGTCACAGAGGAAGGATATTAGGTCAACTGACAAAATTGGAATATAGACAGTAAATTAGATAAAAATATTGTGTTAATATAAAATTATACAGTTGATAATGAAACTATGTGTGAGAAAACAGATCTACTTTTAGGAAATGTACACTGAAATATTTAGGGGTGAAGGGCAATGAGGTATATAACTTACTCTCAAATGATTTTGAAAAAAGGTGTGTGTGTGTGTGAGAGAGAGAAAGCACACAAGCATGAGTGTGCATGCACGTGGGTATGTCAGTGAGAGAGAGCGAGCACGCACATGCACACACAAGCAAGTGAGCGTGAGTGCTTAGTATGTGTAGCTTGCTCAGAAGAGTGTAAGTGCATATGCAAATGGACAGACAGGGTAAAACGTGTTAACTACGGGTGAATTTGGGTAAAGGGTATTTAGCCATTCTTTGTACTATCCTGTGTTTATAACTTTCTGTACATTGAAATTTTTTCAAAATAAAAAGTTAAAAACGGGCAACTAGGTGGCTCAGTCTGTTAAGTGTCTGACTTCGGCTAAGGTCACAATCTCATGGTTGGGGAGTTTGAGCCCTGCTTTGGGCTCTGCTGTCAGTGCAGAGCTTGCTTTGGATCCTCTGTACCCCCCTCTCTCTGCCCCTCTCCCCTTTCAAAAATAAATAAACAGTAAAAAGAAAAAAAGTTAAAAACAAACACTAAAACCTTTGCCCTACCTAATAGTGGTTATCTCTGGAGAAAATTAATGTTACTTTTGCTTTTTCCTTTACACACTTCTGCATCATCTTAAAAACATGTTAAACAAAGGGCATGTATTAATTATGAATTTAAGAAATTAAAAACAAAAGAGTAAACAATGAAGTATGGAGTACGTACAGCTCACGATCCCTTTATACATTAGGGATAAGATAATGGACAATATGCACTGGTTTCTACTTGCTGGCTACCGCAAAGGGCTTCAAGTTGCAACTTAATATAATCTCCTTGAAATTTTCTGAATTCAGTTAATTCCCCAGAGTATTTTTCAATTTGGTTTTTGTTTGTTTGGAATCCTTTGTAAAGAGTATGAGACATAAAAGAAATATAGCTATCTTTTAGATGCTGAGAATGCTGGGAACTTTTAACCCCACGCCACTCCCACAACCTACCATCATTCTGCTTTTGTGGCATTTCAACCAATTTGTGGCTATCTTGTCCTTAATTCCTCTCAACCCTCTCTAACAAATGGATTTGTTTCAGTTTGGCAACAGTGTTAGTTTTTGCTTAGAGAGGAATTCAAATAGTTCTTGCTTTATTTTTCATAGTAGGTTAAATTTGCCAGAACTCGTTAAAAAAAATTAAACAAAAATCTTATGTGAACAGAATTTTATCAAATGACCTTTTCTTATTGAACTCCTCACTTTTCATTTGACTCGGTAGAATAAATTATATCAACACATTTCTTAATTTCTTAATATTGAATCACTTTTTATAAAATTCTTATATGAACTCTCAGCATATAAATCAAATAAGAGTAGAGCTGCTTTGGTTTAGGGGGGCTGCTAGGGGCCCTCCTGCTTGTACCCCTGAAGCAGATCCTGAAACAGTACAAAAACCACTGTGCTAGAGAAAAGAGTTATGATGAATCCTGCTATTCTGTTCTTCTACGCCCCATGACAAAATTGAAGAATCAACCACCCATCCTCTTTGCTTTTCTGATGGAAGCTATTTTTGAGGCATAATCAAAACCAAGCAGAGGATCAGGAATAGGAACAATTACCTGTTTTTCCTCAGGGGGCAGTTTACTCCATTCATTGCCTAACATCCTTGTGATTTCTGGAAATGGGACTTCTGGTCTTTTTGCTCGAAGCTGTTCTCGACGCTCATTCATGAATCGAACATATCCTGTAAGGGGGGATTTGGGTGCGTTGCTGTCTCGAAGAGGTTTCTTCCTCTTTCTTCCTTTAGACCAACCTCCTCGTTTACTTCTTTGCTGTAAGACAAAATAAAAAAACCAAAAACCAAATTACAAAATCCACCCAAATAATACAACAATAAAACAAACGAACACAACAGGATAAGAGTTGCATTTTCCTACTATTAGGAGTCTAGATATTCAAAGCTCTCCAAATCTGTCATAGGTACAAATGACTGCAATGCAGTCTTCAAGAAGGAACTCTAGATGGTTCATCTGCACATCCTTTCATGTACCACACTACAGACTGTTACATTAAGGGGCTAATCCTAACTGATGAGAAGAAGGGGCACCATGATCATGTACACTTTGGCCTTCATACGCACTTAACAAGTCCTAACTCCTGACAGGGGAATTTCCTAAATGAGAAACGCAGCACATACATAGCACTGTGCCAGAGAAGCAGACACTGTCATGGTAGATCAGAACAAGATGTCACAAACACTGGACAAAGAGACAAGTTGTAGTATAGGGCTTAAAAATCATTTGTGAAGGATGTTTTTCATTGATACCATTCAAAGACCAGTTCACTTCCCACAGTAGACAACATATAGATTTCTAAATTAATATCTAAATTTCATCAAGTATAATATATCCAAAATGAATACTTAGTTTTTTGCCTTGATGACTTGTTCCTTAAGATGTTTATTTTATAAAGTCAGAGGTCTTTATATGTTATGAGTTACATCAAAAAATGAAATCACCTCAAAAAAGTTTAAAGAAAGGACTGAGGTACTACTGATGTTTTACCACAGCCCTTTCTCTTTGTCTTTCTTTTTTTAAAGTTTATTTATTTATTTATTTTGAGAGAGAGAGAGAGAGAGAGAGAGAGAGAGCGCGAGCACATGAACAGGGGAGGGGCAGAGAGACTGACCAAGCCATCCAAGCACCCCCCATCTCTTTGTCTTTTAATGAGATGAAAGCTCCCTCACACTTTTGCTTCATAATTTTATAAATACACACAGCCTATCACTTAATAAACTTTTATGGATACAAGAATTCTTCTTTCAAAGAGAAAAATAAATGAAATGCGACAAAAACATTAAAATATTAATTATAGTACTGTAGTCCTCCAAATTAATATGAATTATTCACCACTGGGCAAATGGTGTATTTGCTATCAGCTTTTTTTCCCCCTGATTTTGTCTTGTAAACTTAGTAACATTAAAGCTACTAAGGATTTTAAGATGTTTAAGAAGCTTCAAGCATTCATTATAATCTTAAAGGATGCCAACATGAAAAGAATCAGCTCTTTTAAAGTAAGAAAAAAGATGATGGGGCACTGGAAAGGCTCAGTTGATTGAGCATCCGGCTCTTCATCTTGGCTCAGGTCATGATCTTGGCTCAGGTCATGGTTTATGGGATTGAGCCCTGCGTTGGGCTCTGTACTGGCAGCATGGAGCCTGCTTGCAATTCTCTCCCTCTCTCTCTGACCCTCCCCTGCTTGCACTTACTCGCAAATTAAATAAATAAACTTTAAAAACAAATAAATAAAACAAGAAAAAAGATGAAATTCATGGTGGTATTCTTGTATGACTAAAAAAGAGTGCCTTAACGTGGACAATGTAATCAATCAATTGCGAGGAACACTGAAAGTCCAACAAGGGCATGACTGCCCCAGGCCCATATGGAACCTTGTGTGAATTAGAGAAGGATGCCCTCTATGAGAGGGTGAATGGCTTGGTAAGTGGTGTGGATCCTCTGAGAATGTATGATTCCATGATATAGGGCTTGGTGTGTATAAAATGTGTGGCCTTGAACAAGGGCATGTGGACTTCTCGTTAATTACTTATGTAAATCATTCATTCATTCAGTAAGCATTTGTTGAGCATCTAGTATGATGTAGGTATAAATTTATTAAGCAGGGGGAAAAAGAGTCTACTTGTCTCTGTGTCATTAAAACCATTAATATGGTTTTATGTGAAACTATTAATACGGTTCTACGAAGAAAATTCTGCAGAATGTAGGGGGGCCAGAGGATGAATGCTTCGATCAATTCCTTTGCTGACTGCTTCTTTAGAAACTTCAGAGACTGGTAACAGGAAGAAATGCTTCTTCAGCTTACCTCATCTTCATGCCTCTGTTCAGTGCCTTCTGCTGTATTTGAAGCCTCATTCTGAAGCAACTGACCTTGGGAGAGATCCTCCACAAATTCTGGATTGTTGGTGGATGATGTGGCTCCACTACTATATGGAACCTCTGGGTGGGTTAACCTTAAGAGTAACAGGCAGATGTGTTCAGTTATCAATAGCATCAAAGATTCCTATTTACCAAGGTTCAAGACAAATTGCCCTGTCAACAAAAGCAGAAGCCAGGTTTAATTACCCCACCTCATTTGTGTAAATGTAAATAAGGTCTCCAGAATAGTTATAGAGTATTTAAAAAACTAGTTTCAGTGCTTGATTGAACTAGGTCATTTTCACGGAGAAGCCTTCTATTAAAAATAACTAGGGGCAACTGGGTGGCTCAGTTGGTTAAGCGTCCAGCTCTTAGTTTCAGCTTAGGTCATGATTTCAAGGTTTGTGAGGTCAAGCCCTACATCGGGATCTGCGCTCATGGCGTGGAGCCTGCTTGGGATTCTCTCTTCCCCTCTCTCTGCCCCTCCCCTGCTCACTTGCTCTCTGTCTCTCAAAAATACATAAACTTAAAAAAAAACAAACTATAATCTTTTCTCAAAAAATGACCTCTCCCCTCAACATTGACATTTTAGTTCTGAGCATGCAACAGAGTCTCACTTTTATATGCTACTTTTCATGCATCTTATCTCCAGTGTAAAGGGAAAATATTGTTAATGGAAAAGGAGAATAGGAATGGGAGTTGCAGAGGCAGGGTGCCCCGTCACAGAAGGGCGTAAGAAGTATCTCTTATGGTACATTCCATAGGTTATTACTTCTTGGACTCAAGTGTTTATTGACAACCAGATCATCTAATGATATTACTAAGTTCAGTAGGTTCAGGTATAAATGTTAAGAAATAAAACACATATTTCTTTTCTGTTTCCAGCATTCTGTTCCAGACGAGTTGGCAAACCAGATCTCAACCTTCTAAAAAGTGGACATAATAAGGTAGATGACTGGATTCACTCACTATTCTGGAAGAATGTATACTTCATAGGGTTATAGGCAAATAATTACAATGCAATGTAAGTACTAAAATAGAGGTTTGTAAAAAGTGTATGGTATGATGAATTTTATACATTATGTAGAGGATGTTAAGAAAGATTTTACAGAGGTCTTGAAAGATAAATAGGTACTCGCCAGGTAAACATCATTACAGGCAGAAAGAAAAGAGTATAACAGGAGTAAGGGCAACCTTTCAGGAGGCTACTGCTATAGACTAAGTGAGAGACAGGCAGGCAGGATGGAGAAGAGGGGAATGATAGCTAAGAGATATTTCAGGGATAGAGTGAACTTAATGACTGAGTCAAAGGTAACTCTATGGGTGATTATGCACTATTAGCCAACGTCAACTGCAAAGTGTGTGGGGGATGGGTGGGGTGGGTATAAGACAGAAGAGAAAATGGTAAGTCTGAAACACTCATGGCATAATTAAGTGAAGCTGTCCCACAGACAACTGGAAACATGCATTGAGAGAACAGAAGTGAAGAAAATCAGAAAAATGGGAAGTGCTGGATATTCTCCAGAAAGAGAGAAGCAAGTCAGGACAGAACTCTGTTGGAAAAGATCATTTGAAGAGCAAGCATTAGAAGAAGTAGGAAAGACTAAGCAGGGCATTAAGAGATTTAGGAGAGAATACTGTCAAAGAGGCCAAGGCAGAAAGACTTTTTAGAAGTGGGTATGAACCAAGTAAAAAGATGCAGATGTCGAATAAGATAGGCTGAAAAGTATCTGCTAAATTCGAAGACCTAAAGGTTGTTGGCAATTTTAGGGAGCATAGTTTTAGTAGAATGAGGGGAATAATATCCAGATTCCAGTGGGCTGAGAAATGAATGAAAGCAGATGCACACTGTCCTGGAAATGAAAGAAATTACACTTTTCTGACCCTTTCTAGAAAATATAATAGATGATTTTAAGCAGGAGTTTCCTACATTTTTGAGGTCTTTGAGGTCCTTTGAAAAAGACTAAGAGAAATTATGAACTCAATGCCAATCATGTTCTCTGAAAAGAGGCACCATCAGAGACCCAGTTTGATCCTGGTAGCTTTATTTTCCAGATGTTTCAATCACTTTGGATGGCTTTGGCAACTTGTTTTTTCACTCACTGTCATTCTTGTTCCAACAGTGCCATCAACTTTTAAGTTACTAATTCTTGTACATTCTTATTTCAGTAAAATATGAAAGTTAGGTTTGGGAAAATGTATCAATCCTATGAATCCCTGACTGAAATGAACAGAAACCAGAGGGGAGTGGTCACAGGCATCAAATGTCTTGGAGATGACAAGTTGGACACAGTTTGGAAAAAAACAAAACAAAACAAAACAAAACAAAACAAAACAAAACAAGGTTCTTTTGTTCCTATAAATGAGTTGGCACGCTCTTAGTTAAAGCCAACAACCCTTCCATTTGTGCCATGGACCCCACAGCATTTAGCCTACTCAAAGACAGGTTTTTAGCAATTCTGCCCTCTCCTGCATTACCAATTCTTCCTTGTCCACTGGATCAGCAAGCAAATGTGACATTTTTTACTCTTACCTTGTTACCTTAAAACAATATGAAACAAAACAAAAAGCACTCTCTGGATCCCACTTCATTTTTCTCCTTTCCATTACAGAATTATTCATAGAGACCATCCCCAACTTAAGACAGTTTGATTTATGATTTTTCAACTTGACGATGGTGTGAACGTGAGATAGATTCAGTAGACACCACACTTGGACTTTTTATTTGGATCTTTTCTTGAGTTTAGTGATACGCTGCGTGGTCCTCTCTCACAATGCTGGGCAGCTGCAGTGAGCCTCAGCTCCTGGTCAGCCTCGCAATCACCAGAGTAAATAACTGATACCCTTATGACCATTCTGTATCCATACAAGTGTTGTTTTCACTTTCAGTACAATATTCAACAAATTACAGATATTCAACACTTTAGGCTTTGTGCTGGATGATTTTGCCTAACCGTAGGCTAATGTAAGCGTTCTGAGCACGCTGAAGGTAGGCTAGGCTAAGCTATGATGTTCGGTAGGTTAGGTGCATTAAGTGCATTTCTGACCAATGGTATTTTCAATTTACTATGGGTTTATCTGAAGGTAACTCCATGGTAAGCTGAGGAAGATCTGTACTCTGAAAAGAATTGTTTATATCTATTGGCTTCAATTTCTCTTCTTTCATTCTCTCTTAAACGTAACCCAAAGGACATGTGTACTTACAACTCTTACAAAAGTCACCAATGCCCTCCATGCTAAATTCCGCGTCATTTCTCAGCCTTCATCTCACCCGATCTTCCAAAAGTTTTTAACACAGTTGATCTCTTCCTCTTGAAATACCTTTTTTTAACTTGTTCTCCAGGACATGGCACTCCTCTGGTTTTTCTGCTACCTTTTTAGCTATTCCCTTTAGTGTTCTTTGTTGACTTTTCCTCTTCTGCCTGGCTTAAATGCTAGTGTATCCCAGAGCTCAGGCATTAGATCTCTTCTCTTTTCTATCTACATAGTGCTCATTTCTTCAGTGATCTCAGCCAGTCTCTGGCTTTAAATATCAGGTATATGCCGATGATTCCCGTGTTTCTTTTTCTAGTCTAGACCTCCCCTAGCCCCTAAGCCCTATATCAAGCTGTCTATTTGACATTTCTGCTTGGATATCTAACAAGCATCTCAAATTTAAAATCTCCTGCTTAGTTTTCCCCATCTAAGTCATCCCTTCGGTCGCTTAGGCCAACAGTTTGGAGTTGTCCTTGATTGCTTTTTTCTCCCTTCTCACATCTCATCTGGTTTTTCAAGCAAATCTTAACTTGGTTTATCTTCAAAATATACGTCAAATTCTACATGGCACCAAACCCCATTCCCATTATCCCTGAAACCCTGTCCAATGAGGTCTCACCCCTACTACTCCAACAAAAATACTCTTGTCACTAGTGATGTTCTTTAACTCAACATCTCTCACTTGAATTATTTCAGGAGCTTAACTCGTCTCCTTGCTTCAGCCCCTGCTCCCTTCACTCTATTCTCAATATAACAGCCACAGGGATCCTATTAAAAAATAAATATCAGATCATTCTGCTCAAAATCCTCCAATGCTTTCTCGCCTCTCTCAGAGTGCCAGTTAAAAGTGCTTACTCTGACCTATAAGATTGTACATGGTCTAGTCCTTGCTACTCAAAAGTATGGCCCTCATACCAGCAGCACTGACATTGCCTGGGAACATACTACCATGTAAAATCTCTAGCCCTCACTCAGACTTTCTGACTCAGAAAGCACCGATGTAGTCCTCTACTACCTTCCCCTTGGTATATATACTCTGCTCCAGCTACACTGGCTTCCTGGGTATTTCTAAAAGGTAAAAACATTTCTAACCCAGGGTTTTTGCACTTCCTTTTCCTTCTGCCTAGAATAATCTTCCCCAGATAACTGCATGCTAGCTACCTTGCTTCCTTCAGGTCTTTATTCAATTCACTTTGAAAGCATTTCTGGGCCATCTTATCTAAAACTGCACCCCAAAGCCTTCCCAACCCTCTTCCCTGCTTTGTTAATCCACAGTTTTTAACAACATAGTATGTATTTTACTTAATTATCCTGTTTACTCCCTGATGTCCCCAGTAGAATTTAAGCTCTACGGGGATTGGTATTTTTATCTGCTTTGTTCATTGCTTAGTATCCAGTGCCTAGAACAGTGTCTGGCACATAGGAGACACTCAGAAAATTTTTCTTGAATGAATTGGATTTAACAACTAGGCAGCTTTTAGAAGAGTCTTGGAGAACAGCTTTATCTGAATAGTAAGGTCAGAAGGCAGATATTAATGAAGAAATATATGTGAGGTAAGGAAACAGAATAATTACAAAGTCTAGTCCATTTTTCAAGAGCTCTAAAGAATATTAAAATAATTCATTGCAGGGATTAGCTAGCACTTCAATCAGTAAATGTATTTCTTCCGTGGCAAATAACTTCTAAATAGAAAAGATAAAAATTCAAGTGGAACAGAGATTTTCGAGGGAAGAGGGACTATTGCTATTAGTGCTTTTCTATATTCCTTTATACATCTGCCCCAAAAATACCAAAGAAAGGAGATGGGGGGAAAGAAAGGAAGAGAAGTCAGTCAAGTCAGAGCTCCTAGGCATCTTGAATAAAGAGCCATATTAAAAAAATCTGATCTTAAAAAAAAAAAAAAAACAGACCTCTGGGGGAAAAATTATTTTCATATCTGTGGCAATTCAAACAGAAAATGAACTTGATTTTTAGAGCTAGCCCTGTGGCAGGTTATTTACTTAGTGGTAGCTATGTAATTCTCTTAACCAGGAGGAACTGATGTTTCCTAGATCCACATATTGCTGTGCCAGTTCACAGGCACCAGAACACGGCAAATGACAGCTGAATGCAGATCACAAAGCAGCTTACAATGGCTCTCACTCTCTCTTTTGTGAAGCCTAACAAACATAACTTCTGGTTTTATGATATAAAACAGTCTCTTTAGCATCTCATCCATTATCAGAAGCTTTGTTTTAAAGCTTGGTGGAGGCCCAGTGTCCCAGAGCAGCTGCTTACCCAGTTGTGGCCAGATCATTACTCTCCTTGGAGCCATCTTCCTCTGCAAAAAGGGGTGGCAGGGTAGAGCTCGTCATCAAGGTTTCCATCTCTCTGAAAGGAAGAGACAATAAGAAAATAATTATAATGGCTTAATTACTTCCAGTTGAAGTTCCATTAATATAAGCCAGCCTTCCTTAAATTTATCACATCAGCAGCAGAATAGAAATGGACCTAAATGTTTATTTTCTTGATTTGGACATAAATCAATTTAAACACTGGTTAATGGGTTCTTAACTTTGGTCTTACTGACCGACTAGACTAAAAAGCGTTAGATTTTAATAAATGGGACAGAGTTTGGAAATTCCTTTTTGTTCATTAAGAATACCTTCAAAAGTATTCTTCATTTACTCTAAAAACTGTTGAGCAGAGTAAGTCAGAAGCACAGAGTAACTCAGCAACCCTGAACAAGTTATTCAACTTCTATGAGATACTATTTCACCATCTTAGACACATACAAGATTGCTGACTTGACCCACAGGGTTATTGTGAAGGATTAAACTGAAAGAGCTTCATAAACAGAGAAAGGCTAAGATGGTAAGTGCTTTGAGTATTATTATATAAAGCAAGGTATTGTTATTACAGCATTACTGGGTCTCAGTCCCAGATGAATCATCCTTAGATTAAGTGGTAACAAACTGAGCCCTCCAAAAGGAAATAATGCAAAGGAAGTGGAGGCTGGAAGGCATACTGATGTGGAGCAGAGGTAAAGAAACCTCACTTCCAGGTCAGAAATATGTTCCACATCACCTTGACGACCAACGGAAATAGCATGCACCTGGGTACAGGAAACAACTAAGCTTAATTGAAGAAAACAAAATAAATTACAAGAACTTGAAGGTTATCAGACTGAAAGGATAAAAGGACAAAGTGACAAAGAGAGTAATTTCACTTAGCATCTCACTACAAAGAAAGATTTTTCTCTTTCAAGGCTTACCACCAATGGTGGTATCACCCCATAGAGCCAAAAGCAGCAGCCTTCCATTCATCGTGAAAGTGATATTCAAACAAAACATTCAACAGTGACCCCAAACAGTAACCACTTAAGGGGAACTGCAAACCACTCAAGAAAGAGAGTGCTTCAATCAAACGGGGAGAATTGAGAAGCAAATTATGAGAATTCACTTAGGAGCTCCCTCAGCAGTTATTTCAGGGGCTGCTGCTGAGGAGACCTAGTGAAACTGCAATTAAGAGGAAAGCAGGGCAGCCCAAGCAGAGCTAGGATTCATCCCACTGAGGTGGAAACCAGAGGAAGATGCAGACGACACTGACACCAAATTCTAAATGTTCGACAGAATAATTTACTTCAAAAATGGTGACACTGATGGCTTATTTCTTATTCTTATTTTCTTGTTTTTGTTTCTAAATTTTTATTTAGCAGACCGGTTTCATAAATAGCTTAATGTGAAAAAATGCATCTCTGTATGACTAATACCCATGGCAGTGGGTAGAGCCTGGAAAGCAGAGAGAGAAACTTCAGACTCAATCAGGAGTTTATTCCATGTGCCAGGATGCTTGCTAACCCTTCTCAATTCCTTCAAGACAAGGGGATTTACAAGGGGCTCTGACAAATACTGCAACATCCCATTCTAGATGTTTTCTAGAATAATCCTGACATAGGTGTATTTACATTTTAATTTGATTTTAATTCACATTATGCACAGACCAGATTAGAGCCTGGGCTTTAAGGGCTGCTAACATCACCTTACACTGATATTCATCTTACCAAAAAAAACCCCTAATCAATTAAATGCCATACAGTCTAACTGTAAACCACAGGAAAACATTCAAATAGGTATTCACTCCCAAACCTTAAAAGGACCCATTTAGCTGGCTTCTTATTAAAGTCTCCCTGAAAGTAAATGGCCTTTCAATAACTTTAAGATTCAGCATTTGAAGTTCCTGGCATCTCTTACTGAACCTTAAAGGTGATATATTATCTGGCGGGGGTGGGGGGGGGTGGGGGGGTGGCGCCAAATGAACTCTTTTCATTCTCTGTGCCAACATGACCATCTTCAAGTGTTTCCCAGTTCTCTTCAGTCATTGTTGAGGTATTGGGAGCAAGATTGGGAGGCAGCTGGACAACACAACCTTAGCAACACATAAACAGATCATATAAACAAAGGAAGTTGAGAGAACACAAATGTCTTGCTTCTTTTTCTTAAGTTTGTTTTACTGAACCCATATGGCTTCAGATACATTTTCTCTAGTGTTACTGAGTAGTCAGGTCCCTAAGAAATGAGTAATAAAGTGGGTGGAAGGTTAAGGGGCCAAGATCAACAAAAGAAGGAAATGAGGAAAAAGCCCAGGAAAATCCAAAAGCCTCTAAACTAGTCCAATAAGTTGGAAAAGAAAATGATTCCCAAGAATATGGCTGGGATCCTGCAAGGTTCTGCTTTCATATGGTCCATGAGGGGGTGATTCAAACTGAATCACGGCTACTAAGCCATTGATTGCCAAAAAGCCTCTCAGTGTAGCATCTGTGTCTGATAATGTCTCAGTACAGAGGTCAAACTGAACTTTGAAATTCTATGTGAAGCACTTAAGAAATGTAATGAATGCTACTCTGGAAGGGAAAAGAAGAGAAATATGCACAAAGACAAAGCAACATACAAATCTGGTTCTCTGCTGCAGTTTACATAAGTAAGCATATCATGCAGATGTTTCCTGGCAGACAGGTTCTGTACCAAGTGAAGGCTTCTACCAGGAGGCCTCAAAAAAATGGTATTACGTTGAGGCTTATAGTTTAAACCAGGGTCCAGACTGTAGCTTTCGAAATCCAAAAATTCCCTCTAACACTAACCACTCACTGAAAAAAAAGGATGTATAAAACATGATGCCAATTTAAGATATTTTAATAACAATGATAAAAATTATAATGATAATTATCTTAAGCACACTAGGTATTTATTGGCCAATCAACACATTTTCTCCCTGTAGGAATATGGGGAGCCAAACTATATTCAGAACATTGCTTTGGTCAATATACGTGGAGCTTAAGAAATGTTTTTCAACTAAGATTTTCCTAGTAACCCTTCCCAACAAAAGGGATGATTTCAACAATGAGACATTACTCCAAATGTGTTGGACAGTGCTGGAAGCCTAATTTATACCTAGATTTTCTGGGGCTGGCTCTTTTCAAGCAACCTTTCCTTACTTTACATATGTTAATCCCACTTCATTAAGTTCTTTGATGGAGATGCACAACATTCCCTCCCATCACATACCTCAGAGTTGAGAGGTGGGATTCTGTCTTCTTTGTCCACATTAAACCCTTATATAAAACTTTCAATTCTTTTCAAAATCATGTCATTTGGCTAACCAACCTCAAATTCAAATGTGTCTGACCACTATTTCCTGTCATTTCAGCTTTCTCAATTACTTCTACAACGGACCTCTAACCACACAAACCTCTATACACTCTTTTTAAAAAAAATATTTATTTAATTTTGAGAGAGAAAGAGCACACGTGAAAGCGGGGAAGTTGCAGACAGAGAGGAGGATAGAGGATCCAAAGTGGGCTCTGTTCTGACAGCAGAGAGTCTGATGCCGGCCTCGAACTCATGAACTGTGAGATCATGAACTGAACCGAAGTTGGATGCTTGACTGACTGAGCCACCTAGGCTCCCCCGATAGAGAATTTAAAGTAATGATCATAAAGATACTCACTGGACTTCAGAAAAGAACGGAGAACATCAGTGAGACCCTTAAAATAGAGATAAAAAAGAACCAATCAGAGATGACGAACACAATAAATGAAATTAAAAATTAACTAGATGAAATAAACAGCAGGCTAGAAAGAGCAAAGGAATGAATTAATGATCTGGGAGACAGAGTAATGGAAAGTAACCAAGCTGAGCAGGTGAGAAAAAAAATTATGCAAAATGAGAATAGACTTAGGGAACTCAGTGACTCCATCAAGTATAACAACATTCACATTATAGGGGTCCCAGGAGAAGAGAGAAACAAGGGGCACAAAATTTATTTGAAGAAATAATAGCTGAAAACTTCTGTAAGGAAACAGATATCCAGATCCAGAAGGCAGAGAAATTCCCCCAACAAAAATCAACCCTAGAAAGTCTACACCAACACACACAGTAATTAAAATGTCAAAAAGTAGTGATTAAAAGAGAATTTTAAAAGCAGCAAGAGAAAAGAAGACTTTTCCTGGGAAATGTTACACACAAGGAAAACCCCATAAGGCTATAAGTGGATTTTTCTGTAGAAACTTTGCAGGCCAGAAGGGAATGGCATGATACATTCAAAGTATTGAAAGGAAAAAATCTGTAGCCAAGAATATATTATTTAGCAAGGTTATCATTCCCAATAGTAGGGAATGATAAAGACTTTCTTAGACAAAAGCTAAAGGATAATGACCGTTAAACTAGCCCTACAACAAATGTTAAAGGGGAATCTTTGAGTGGAAAGGAAAGACTATAAGTAAGAGAAATAAAAGTAGGAAATACAAAGGTAGTAAAAATAAGTATATCTGTAAAAGTCAATCAAGGGATTCACAAAATAAAATAATGTAAAATACGGTATCATACACCTAAAACATGGGGGAGAGAAAGGGGAAAGACTGGGTTCATACTTAAGTGACCATCAACTTAATACATACTGCTATATGCAGAAGATGTGACATATAAACCTAATGGTAATTATAAATCAAAAACCAGAAATAGATGCACAAAGAATAAAGAGAAAGAAATCCAAATATATCACTAAAGAAAGCCAGAAAACTGTGATAGAGAGCAAGAGAAGGATCAGAGAAGAAGGAATGGAAATGATATGATACCAATTAAAAGAAAGAGAGAGTAGCTATATTAATTTCAGACAGAGCAGATTTCAGAGCAAAGAAAGTGATCAGGGAGAAAGAGGGGCATTACATAATGCCAGGGTACAATCAAAGAAGACATAATAATCTTTAATATTTCTATGTCTAACCACAGAGGGTCAAAACAGGTGAGGCAAAAACTAATAGAAGTGCAAGGAGAAACAGATGAATCCACAATTATAGCTAGAGACTTTAACACGCCTGTAACAGAAATAGATATTTAAGAAGACAGAAAATCATTAAGAACAATGTTGAACTCAACAGCACCATATATCAATGGGAAATAATTGATATCTGTAGGACTACTTCATCTAACAACAGCAGATTACATATTTTTCTCAAGCTCACATGGCACATTCACCAAGATATACCAAAACATATCTTAAATTTAAAAGAATAGAATTCATATAATGTTTACTTTCAGACCACAATGAAATTAACCTAGAAATCAGTAACAGAAAGAAGGCTGGAAAATCCTAAAATACTTGGAAATTAAACAACATACTTATAAATAACACATGAGTCAAAGAAGAAACCAAGAGAAATTTAAAAATACTTTCAACTAAAAAAAGATGAAATTATAATTTATGGGGGTACCTGAGTGGCTCAGTCAGTTGAATGTCCAAGTCTTGCTTTCAGCTCAAGTCATAATCTCACAGTTTGTGGAAAAGAGCCCCATGTCAGGTTCTGTGCTGACAGCACGGAGCCTGCTTGGGATTCTCTCTCTCCCTCTCTCTCTGCCCGTCCACCTGTCATGTTCTTGCTCAAAATAAATACATTAACATTAAAAAAAAAAAAAAAGAAAATACAGTTTATGAAAATTTGTGGGATGCAGCAAAAGCAGTGCTTAAAAGTAAATTTACAGCACTGAATGCATACATTAGAAAACAAGAAAGAGTTAAAATCCATAATCTAAGCTTTTACTTTAGGAAACTGGAAAACATAGAGCACATTAAATTCAAAGTAAGCACAAGATAAGATATAATAAAAATTAGAGAAGAAATCAGTAAAATTGAGGGGCGCCTGGGTGGCTCAGTTGGTTGAATGTCCAACTTTTGATCTCGGCTCAAGTCATGATCTCAAGGTTCATGGGATGAGGCCCTACATTGGGCTCTATGCTGACAGCATGGGGCCTGCTTGGGATTCTCTCTCTTCACCTCCCCTGCTCTTTCTCTTTCTCTCTTAAAAGAAATAAATATACAAACTTTAAAATGTTAAAAAAAGAAAAGAAATCAGTAAGATTGAAAATAGGAAATCAATCAAGAAAAATCAGCAAAACCAAAAGGTGGTTCTTTTAAAAGGTCAATCAGTCAGCCTCTGGCCAGGCTAACTAAGAATAAAAGAGGAATGGCACAAATTACTATTGTCAGAAATGAAAGAGGGGACACTACTACAGATCTAATGGACATTAAAAGGATAATAAAGGAATACTATGGACAACTTTGTGGGCATAAAGTGATAACAAAGATGAAATGAACCAATTCTTTGAAAGATACAATCTGCCAAAACTCACGAAGAAACAGATAATCTGATTAGGCCTATCTATTAAATAAATTGAATCAATAGTTAATAACTTTCCAAAACAGAAAGCAGACACAGATGGGTTCACTGGTGAATTCTACCAAACATTTAAGGAAGAAATTAACAATCTTTGGCAATCTCTTTCAAAGAACAGAAGCAGAAAGAATACTTTCTAATTCATTTTATGTGGCTAGCATCACTCTAATATCCAAACAAAGACATTACACACAGAAAAATATAGACCAATAGCTCTCATGAACATAGATATAAAAATCCTCAGCAGAATATTAGCAAAGTGAATCAAACAATGTATAAAAAGAATTATACACCATGACCAAGTGAAATTCATCATAGATATGTAATGCAGGTTCAACATTCAAAAATTAATTGATGTAATCCATTATATCCATAGGATAAAGAAGAATCACATGATCAGATACAGAAAAAGCATTTGATAAAATCTAACACCCATTCATGATACAAATTCTCAGCAAACTAGGAATAGAAGAGACTTCTTCAACTTGATAAAGAACACCTGAAAAACCCTACAGCTAACACCAAAATTCACGGTGAGAAACATAAAGCTTCTCCTCCAAAATCAGGGATGAAGCAAAGATGTCCAGCCCCCACCCCAAAAACTTTCCATTATAGTGGAAGTCCTAGCTAATGCAATAAGTCACGAAAAGCAAATGAAAGATATATAGATTGGGAAGTTAGAAATAACTCTTTGTTCAGAGATGACATGATTGAATATGTAGAAAATCTGAATGAATTGACAAAAACTCCTGAAACTAATAAGTGAGTATAGCAAGGCTGCAGGATACTAGGTTAATATATAGGCGTTAACTGCATCATGCAATACAATGCAGTATGTATCAGCAATGAACAAGTAGGATTTGAAATTAAAAACACATTACCATTTATATAAGCATTCCCCAAAATGAAGTACTTAGGTAAGATCTATGAAGCCTATATGAGAAAAACCCTAAAACTCTGATGAAAGATGTCAAAGAAGTAATAAATAAGTGGAGAAATATTCTATGTTAACGAACAGGAAAACTCAATATTGTCAAGATGCCAGTTCTTTTCAGCTTGATATATAGATTCAACTCAATTTCAGTAAAAATCCCAGCAAGTTATTTTGTGGATGTAAAAAAAATGATTCTAAAGTTTATATGGAAAGGCACAAGACCCAAAATAGCCAACTCAATACTGAAGGAGAAGAACAAAGGTGGGAGACCAACAGTACCTAACTTCAAGATTTCCTATTAAGTTACAATAATCAAGATAGTGTGGTACTGGTAAAAGACAAGACAAATAGATCAATGGAATAGAATAGAGAGTCCAGAAATAAACCCATATAAAAATAGTCAACCCATCTCTGACAAAGAAGCAAAGGCAATACAATAAAGTAGACTGTCTCTTAACAAATGGTGCTGGAGGGGTGCCTGGGTGGCTCAGTCAGTTAAGTGTCCAACTTTGGCTCAGGTCATGATCTCGCAGTTTGTGGGTTTGAGCCCCACGTTGGATCTGTGCTGACAGCTCAGAGGCTGGAGCCTGCTTTGGATTCTGTCTCCCTCTCTGCCCGCCCCCCACCCCCACCTCTGCTCTCATTCTGTCTCTCTCTCAAAAGTAAATAAACATTAAGAAAAAAAAAGAATCTAGACACAGACCTTACACCCTTCACAAAAAGTAACTCAAAATAGATCAGAAATCTAAATGTAAAGCACAGAACTACAACATTCCTACAGGATAACATAGAGAAAATCTAGATGATTTTGGGTATGGCAATGACTTTTTAGACAAAACAACACAGGCATGATCCATGAAAGAAAGAACTTATAAGCTGGACTTCATTATAATGAAAAACTGTTCCTCTGAAAAGGACAATGTCAAAAGAATGAGGAGACAAGCCACAGATTTGGAGAAAGTATATGCAGAAGACACATTTGATAAAAAAACTTTTACCAAAAATACACAAAGAACTCGTAAATCTTAACAGTAAGAAATAAACAATTCATTTTAAAAATGGGCAAAAGACTTGAACAGACTCCTCATTAAAGAAGATACACAGATGGCAAGTATGCATACGAAAAGATGTTCAATATCACGTCATTAAGAAACTGAAAATTAAAACGAGATACAACTACATAGCTATTAAAATGATTACAATGGCTATTAAAAATCCAACACAGGGGCACCTGGGTAGCTCAGTCTGTTAAGCATCCAACTTCAGCTCTGGTCATGATCTTGGCGGGCATTGGGTTCTGCACTGACAGCTCAGAGCACGGAGCCTGCTTCAGGTTCTGTGCTGCCCCTCCCTTGTTTGTGTTCTGTCTCTCTCTCAAAAAATAAATGAACATTAAAAAAAAAAATTAAAAAAAAATCCAAAACAGTGACAACACCAAATGCTGATGTGGATTTAGAACAGGAACTCTATTCATTGTTGGTGGGAATGAACACAAAATGGGTCAGCCACTATGGAAGACCATTTGGTGTGTCATATTCTTTCTTCCTTTTTTTTTTTTTTGAGAGAGAGAGAGAGAGAGAGAGAGAGAGAGAGAGAGAGAGAGAGATCATGAATAGGGAAGGGGTACAGGGAGAGGGACAGAGAGATTCTTAAGCAGGCTCTATGCCCAGCTCAGAGCCTGACATGGGGCTCGATACCACGAACTGTGAGATCATGACATGAGCTGAAATCAAGAGTCAGCCACTTAACTGAGTCACCCAGGTGCCCCCAAACTATTCACTTTCCTTACCAGCAATTGCATTCCTTGGTATTTACTCAAAGGAACTAAAAACCTACATTCACTAAAAACCTGCACATGAATGTTTATAGCAGTTTTATTCATAACATCAAAATTTGGACACAACCATGATGTCTTTCAGTAGCCAAGCTGATAAACTGTGACACATCCAGATAATGGACTATTATTCAGTGCTAAAAACAAATGAGTTATCAAGCCATGAAAAGATATGGAGTAAACTTAAATGCATATTACCAAGTGAAAGAAGTCAATCTGAAAAGGCTATATACTCTGATTCCAACCATATGACATCCAGATAAGGCAAAACTGTGCACATAGTAAAAAGATAAGTGATTGCCAGGATTAGAGGGGAGGCAGGGGTGAACAGGCAGAACACAAAGGATTTTTAGGGCAGTGAACTATTCTGTACAATACTACAACAGTGGATATATATCATATGTTTGTTAAATCCCATAGAAGGTACAACACCAAGGGTGAACCCTAATGTAAACTAGGATTTTGGGTGATGATTATGTCAATGTAAGCTCACTGACTGTAACAAATGGACGACTCTGGTTGGGGATGCTGACAATGGAAGAGGTTGTGGCATGTGTGAGGACAGGGAATATATGGGAATTCTTAGCACTTTCTGCTAGTACTTTCTGCTAGATTTTGTTGTGAACCTAAAACCACTATAAAATATAAAGTTTAGGAATTAAAAATTACCATAAATATTACATATTTAATGTATTATAATTACATAATTCATAAGAAGATACTCCTATAAACATGTTTAGGAATAAATAAAACTGATTTTGATATGCAAGTTCTTTAACCGGAGTTCGTGATAGCACAAAGAGAATTGTCTACCAGCCATGAACATTAAGCTAAGAGCAGTCAGTAGGCTGTAGGCATTAATCAATATGTTTTACAGAGCGAATAAGAACACTGGCTAATCCCATCAGGCAGTTAACTGGGGTTCAGTTAAGTGTAATTCAGCTAAGAACTCTTTCACTGTAGGTTTTGATATGGTAGATGAGAGGGAAAAAGATAATTAAGTACTTACTTTTGGGTGGGGTGAGGTAGTTAGTACGGGGGAGATAATTAGAGTATACATATAAGGCTTAGGGTTACTTCAAGAGAAGGGTATAAGGAGGCGTATGTCTGGCTGGGGGTTAGGCAGGGGTGGGCAGAAAATATGGCTTTCTATTTCTAAAATCTAGAGCCTAGGCTCCTATAACTATAAATATTAGTAATTTTTAAAAATGTTGTTAGGGTAGTGTAGGAATTAAACAATAAGGAAATGGATTCATTCATCAACAAATATTTATTGAGCATCTAACATTCTAGGCACTTTCTGTGCACTAGGGATAGGATACTGTGCAGATCAAAATAGGCAAAAATCCCTGCCCTCACATATCTCACAGTATACTGGGAAAGACAGACAAAAAACAAGATAAAAAAAAAGTAAAATGAATAATGTCACATAGTGATAAGTACTAAGAAAAAAACAGAGCCCCTAGAGAGGCCAGGAAGAGTTCAAGGGAAGAGGGTGCTTGGAATTTTAAGTAGAGGCCAGTAAAGAGTTTACTGAGACCCGAAGGAGATGAAGCAGAGAGCTATGCATGTATGTGAGCACAGAGTGGTCCAGGCAGGAGGAACAACTAGTACAATGGAAAGTGACTGAAGGAGGAAAATGTGGTGGATTGACATAGGGACAAAAATAGTAGGTGAGATCCAGAGCTGACTGGGTACCAGACTCCAGAGGGATTTGTAAGTCATGGTAAGGACTTGCTTTTTAGTCAGAGAAGCCACTAGAGGGTTTGAGTAAACCTCACGTAGATATGGGGTCTAACATTTTTATAGGATCACTCTGGCTGCTGTTTTGAGAACAGAATGAAGAGTGGAGAGGGTCAAGGGCGGAAGTAAGGAGTTCATTTGGAAATCTACTGCAATAATCCATCTGAAAGATGATGGCTTGGCTCACAGTGGTAGTAGTGGAGGTGGTGAGAAGTGGTTAGATTCTTGACGTATTTTTGGAGGTAGAACCAATTTCTCAGTTCAAAATAACTGAAAAGAAATGAGGAATAAAATCTATAAGTTGTGGCCTGCATATATTTCAACTGCAGACTCGTAACTTGTTTAATGATAAAGGGCGGGCTATACTGACAATACGCTACTTGTAGTTTTTGTGAAGTTAAATATCGTATAGTGTTTTGGGGGGCCACCAAAGAAATAATCCAGCCTCATTTAATGCAAATGCTTGTAGAGTTTATATTTCAACAACAAGCATTTGTTGAGCACCTTTACTGTGTGACCAAGATTGTGCTTAGTGTCAAGTGGTACGTAGAATTGCTTTGTAGAATTTTATAGTCTTATTGTCCTTGGTCTAGAGATACTGTTTTCAAAACAGTGAGAAGTGGGAAGACGAGGCCAGAATTAGAAACAAACATAAATCTTCCTTCTTTATGATTTTTGGAAGTGAAAGTTTTACAAACTTTTGAGTCAGATATTTTCTTTTAAAAATATGGAAGTATTAGATCATCAAAAGAAACTGAGCACTGTTTAGATTTCCTTCTAGACAGTTTGATTACTGTACACGAACTGTTTCCCCTCAATGGAACCCTGATGGAGAATTGTTACCATTAGGACACAAAATGTGTTGTGAAGAGAAAGAAGACCCCAAACATCTTGAAACAATGTTTTGCATTATTGGTGTAAAGCACAGCAGCGACACAGGGAAAATAAACACCTCTTCCAAAGCAAAATTTGTCATTTTACAAGCAGGGTGTTGCCTTTTGAGTTCACGGTCCACCTATCTGGCTTTTTCATGGTGACTGCGGGTCCCAAGTGGCCCTTCCTACACAGACTACCTAACCACTGCTTTTATATTTGTAAACAAGGAGATAACTGCCCAAGTAGGACAACTTCTGGCCTAGCACCGGAACTAAGAGTTAAAGTAACCCAATAAAACTTGGCATTACTCTGTGTAGAGTGCTTTGCCAAACAATTTCCTGGGACACCAGGGTACTATGAAACAGTAAAAAGTGGGTGTGCATGAGGTGGGGGGGGGGGTGGAGGGTGGGACGTAGGTGGGGAAGGGGAATGCCATAAAGGGCATACTCCCTCTGGGAGGCCATAGGTATACAAAAAGGCATTTTCAATGATACACAATGTTATAACCTAATTTACATTTGGAAAACCAAAGCAATTAAGTACACAAAGTACAGAAAGTTAATGTTCTTGTTTGGTGAAGCTACATTTGTATATTTTTTCACTTACTTCTGGGTGATTCTCATGGAGGGTATATTAGAATAGAGGAATTTTATGTTTATCAAGAGGGGAAATGAGTTTTCAATGAGTTTGAAATGAGTTTTAAAGCTGAAAAATACTGCTTTTCACAGTTGATTATATGTAACTATGACACACATTGAAGACACAGTGCTAAATGAGATTTGACAGGAAATTCTTGTCCTTTTATAGTTCATGATGTAGTGGGGGACAGATGGACAAACAGTAAAAAAAAAAAAAAAGTAAAGGTTGTAGCTGATGTGTATATGATATATATTTATTTATTTATTTAAATGTATGAGAAAAATAGGGAAGAGATACAGATGAACAGATGGAGTGAAGAGCTAAGATAACTGTTAATTATCATAATAAATTCACAAATCACATCTGAGATCTGAAGGAAACAGAAAATACCAGCTGAGTGAATGCCTGAGAAGGAACACTAAGAACAGAGTACTCACATGTTTGGAATCCACTTTCGTTATCAAGGAGGTAGATAGGATTCCTTTCTTGCTCTAAAACAAAATGATTCAAGCCTAGAATCTGAGGAAGGCAAAATATGAGAAAGCAGAAGAAACAAAGGTCCCTAGTATTTTGACCCAAACAAAAACTTCCTGGTTAACAGTTCTAGGGTAAGGGTCCTTACTGGTTCAAGGAACAGTGCTCCTCTATTTTCTTACATTTTACACTGTTCTCTTCAGCTGAAACCTGCAGCTGTGAAACAACACTGTGAAGAAGAGAAGGAAAGAATGTTCCTTTCTATTACAAGCAATAACTCCCAAATCTTTTACCCTTTCAAAGCCAATGAATACTAGAAGATGGCATGTTTTGAGAAGGAAAATTGAACTGTTTATAAAAACGATAGTGTAATAAAAGGAAAGAGACTCCATCAAAGAAAGCATTCTTCATTTTAATCAACTCACTTATAAAGAATTCTCTTCTTAGGGAGAATTCCTAAAAGAAAAACAGAGCTTTGGGCAGTAGGGATTTTTTCTTCAGCCAAAAGTTGAAGACAAAATACCAAAAACACTTTAGATGCAGGGAGGCCCAGCAGTAATATATTGTCTTCACTACTGTGAACAGTAAAATGAAATTCAGTTGTCCTCACAAAACAAATGACACAATTGCAATGTACTTAATATAACAGTTTAAAATGGAGAATATTTAAAACTCAGAATTATATTTATATATTTTGCTTTTATTTTTTAAATTTATTTAAAAATTTTTTAAAATGTTTATTGATTTTTGAGAGAGAGAGAGAGAGAGAGAGAGAGAGAGAGAGAGAGAGAGACAGGCAGGCATAGGGGGAGACACAGAATCTGAAGCAGGCTCCAGGCTCTGAGCTGTCAGCACAGAGTCTGACGCGGAGCTCGAACTCACAAACCATGAGATCGTGGCCTGAGCTTAAGTCAGAGGTTAAACTGACTGAGCCACCCATCCAAGTGCCCCTCTATATTTTGCTTATAAATCCTAAATTGTCACAATGCTCAGGGCTTCAGTAAATCAAATGGCTACCGAATTCAAATTTGACATATATCATGCTCTACAAGTCCAGTTTCCTAGGAACATTTTTCCCTTAAGTAACCTACCCAATATGATAAGGCCTGCCCTTCATACACAGGGCCTCTAGGCTCTCACTCTACCCAAGCAATTCAGACCAAGTGGATGGATGTTACCTTCCTGGTTATTATAAGCTTATGATTTTGTTTCCTTTGTTTTCAGGTAACAGAAAAACAGGTTTAACACCACTTTAGTTGTAACTCTAACTGAAGAGTAACCAGACTAATTAAATCACCTCAAAGATTCTTGTGTTTAGTGTATTTACTAAAATCTGACAAAATCTGTATTTCCAGAGTTGCCTACTGCTGTTGCGAGACTCACTTGTCCAGTAAGGCAGGACTAGGTCCCAGGGAGTAAGAATGTATACAACGATTTATTTTGCTCTTCCTTCTGCATTAAATACATCTACTTCCTTGTGTTAGTGCAAATTACTTCTGTCAAGAACAGAAATCCACTATGCAACCAAGTAGAGGCATTATATGATTATCTGCTTTCAATACTTTCATATGTAAAATGGGGCTGATACCTTCCCTACTTAACTCAAAAAGATGTTGTAAAGGACAAATAAATATTTCTTTACATGCTCTGCAAACCATAAAAGAACGTGAAAGCTATTTTTGCTAATCACGTTACAAAGTTTTCAATGAAATATTTACGAGAAAGTATACTATACAGACTATAATTATATTAGGGGTGCCTGGGTGGCTCAGTATGTTAAGCGCCCCACTTCAGCTCACATCATGATCTCACGGTTCATGGGTTCGAGCTCTGCATTGGGCTTTCTGTGCTCTCTGCTGTTAATGCAGAACCTGCTTCTGATACCCTGTCTTCCTCTCTCTCTGACCCTGCCCTGCTCAAGCTCTGTTTCAAAGATAAATACACACTAAAAAAAAAAAAAAAAAAAAGTTATTGTGGGGATCAATATTTCTTTATGTGCTCTGCAAACCAAAAAAGAATGTGAAAGCTATTTTGCTAATCATGTTACAAAGTTGTCAACGAAATATTTATGAGAAAGTATTATACAAGACTATAATTATATTAGAAGACCAGATACAAAAGAAATAGACTGTAAGGAAACCAAAATACTCAAAGTAATTATGTTAGGGTGGTAGAATTATGAATAATTACTTTCTACTTTGTTTTAACTTTCCAACATCCAGTAATATGGTCATGTTACTTTATTTTCTTTAATGATTAAACAAAATTTTTTTAATGTTTATTTTATTTTTGAGAAGAGGGAGGGGCAGAGAGAAAGGGGGCAGAGGATGTGAGGCAGGCTCTGTGCTGACAGCAGAGAGCTTGATGCAGGGCTCGACTGTGAGATCATGACCTGAGCAGAAGTTGGCCACACAGGCGCCTTGATGGTTATGTTACTTTAAAAAGAGGAAATGCCATCAAGAATCCTAGACTTTTTTCTTTTTTTAAGAGACAGAGAGAGAGAGAGAAAGAATCTTAAGCAGGCTCCACGCTCAGTGTTGAGCCCAATGCAGGGCTCAATTCCACGACCCTGGGATCAGGACCTGAGCCAAAATCAAGTCGGTTGCTTGACCGACTGAGCCACCCAGGCACCCCCAAGAATCACAGGCTTTTTAAACTTAAATTTTAATCTGACACACAATATATGAATATGCTTTCTTTTCTAACATTTGACTACACATAAAGCTAAAATTCTCTTTGACCAGATTCTCTCCACCCCCCTCTCCAGAAAAATACCCCATTAGAGGAGTGAACAGCTTACTGCTGAAAGGAGTCTTAGAGAGAATTTCTAGTGATATATTCATTTTCTCTCTTTCTCAAATCAGAATTAGCCCTACAGGGCAGAGAAGAGTAAATATGTCTAGCAGGAAACGTATGAGGGTATAGTTTATGAACTTTGTGTTTTATATTAAAAAATTCATTTAAATTCTGCATTCAATTTTATGAAACTGTTTATCTTAACACATGAATGTTTGAAACTACAGGAGACCAGGGGAAGCATCTTGTACTCTTAAAATAGTAATATATTTCCTTATGAGTGCAATACCACATAGCACAGATTAGGTTTGCTTTCCTGAGAGATAACAGAGAGATTTTGATACTGAGAAAAAGAAGTGTTGTGACTTCCTCTTTCTTCTCTACCATACAGCAATATAATGACAAATCCTGCTATTGTCTAGAAGTGTATGGTTTACTCAATTTATACTCTGTTAATTTTCCAGATAAAATTATATGACAACACACTGCAATTATCATACAAAAATCTCATTTAATTATGGGAAAACAATCCATGACCATGAGTTTAATATGGCTTGGCATCTCCCTAAAAGGTTTAATTCTGAACATTACAATACATCTTTGGTTGATAAATGTATATTCTTATGTCACTGGTAGAAAAAGTAACAAGCTTTTTATAAATAAGTTATCATTTTACTTCTTGCTAATATATCTTCAGATATACTTCAAACAGAATATATTTACTCCATCTCCAATTCCACTGTCATTTCTTTCCCTTCAGAAATTTGACTCCAAATCTGGTTAGATGAAAAAGCTCATCATTACAGTGTTTTTCCACTGAAGCATCTTCTCTGGAGGCATTTATTCTTATTACAAAGTCTCTTGAAATATCTAATTTGGCTCTGGGTGTTTAGTAACATTAGCATATTTAAAAGAAAAAATTGGTAACTTAAAATCAAGATGTACCAATGTGAACTATGAGGAAATTCTACAACAAATTCACTCACAATTTTAGTGGCGGAACCGAAGGACTTCAAATTTTTGAGAAAGAATTATGTGCTGTATGAACTACTTAGCAGGGCAACCTGAGGCAACAGAAAGAGCTGCAGAGTCAGGGAGTCTGGTTCTGAGTTCAGGCCATGCCACCAACTAGCTGTGTCTTCTGGGACCATTAAACTGATCTGGCCCAAGTTTCTTCATTTGCTAATGAAGGACAAAATCAATTCTAAATTTGTTTAGGTGCCACACCATGACTGAACACCATGAAAGAATACATTAAACTAAGTGACAGAACTAAAAACAATTCTATAGGAATATATTAAAAATCCAATATTTATTTCTTTATATAATAAATTTATATAAATATATATTATAAATATAATTCTATAACTTATAATGTACATAAATTTATAATAATTTACATACATTACAAAATCAAACCATAACCATGGGGGCACCTGGGTGGCCCAGTCAGTGGGCATCCAACTCTTGATTTCATTTTTTTTTTTTTAAATTTTTTAACATTTATTCACTTTTGAGAGACAGGGCACAAGCAGGGGTAGGGCAGACAGAGAGGGAGACACAGAATCTGAAGCAGGCTTCAGGCTCTGAAATGTCAGCACAGAGCCCGTTGCGGGGCTCGAACTCACGAGCTATGAGATCATGACCTGAGCCGAAGTTGGACACTCAACCAACTGAGCCACCCAGGCGCCCCCGACTCTTGATTTCAGCTCAGGTCATGATCCCAGGGTTGTGCAACCAAGTCTTGTGTTGGGTTCTGCACTGGGCATGGAGCCTGCTCAACATTCTCTCTCTCTCTCTCTCTCTCTCTCTCTCTCTCTCTCTCTCTCTCCCCCTCCCTCCCCTGCTTTCATGCTCTTTCTCTAAAATAAAAAAAAAAAAGAAAAATCATAACCATGAACATACATGTACATAAACAAAGTTCTTTAAGCACAGTATGCATTTCTGAATTCTTCTGTTAGTATTTATTTGCTATCTGGAAGTGAGTCATGGTTAATACTGAAGGCTCTATTATCAGACTGTCTGGATTCAGATCCCATCTTTTATTTTTTAGCTATGGAAATTGGGCAAGTTAGTATCTCTGAACCTGTTCTTTCACCTGTAAATGAGGATAATAATAGTGCCTACTACGGAAGTTATTTGAAGAATTAATCCATGTAAAGCAAGTAGTATGGTATCTATCACACGGTAAGAGCCTAAAATGATAGCAGTAATAGTGGCAAGCATTTGTATTATTTACTAAGTAACAGCACTATTCTAAGGGTTTTACATGTATTATCCCATTTAATCCTCACAACTACCATATGAGGCAGATACTACCATTAGCCTCTGTTTTATAGTGAACAAACTGATTCACACAGAGGATAAGTAATATAACCAAATTAACCGTGACAGTCATTATAGCTATTTACAAATATTTTTAGTTCTCCTTTCAGGAATAGAGTAAGATTACGCCATGGAACTGAGAGAGTCAACTCATATATTTCAATGGAGTTTCTGTCATCATCCTTGCCTAACTGACCAAAAATAGTGTAGCCCTGTTAACCCACTTTGGACAAGTAGCATGAGTGAGGAAAAAAGCCACTGAGATTCCATAGTGGTGTTGTTACCAAAGCAGTAACTAAGTCTATCCTGATACTAAATTTCAGATTTGGTATCATAATTATCTACTTATTCACAGCTAATGCTGAAAGTTTAAGAATTAGGTTATGGGAGGGGCGCCTGGGTGGCTCAGTCAGCTGAGTCTGACTCTTAGTTTCAGCTCAGGTCATGATCTCACAGTGTGAGTTCGAGCCCCACATCGGGCTCCGTGCTGACAGCGTAGAGCCTGCTTGGGATTCTCTCTCTACCCCTCCCCCACTCACTCTCTGTCTCTCTCTCTCAAAAATAAATAAAGAAAACTTTTTTAAAAAAGAATTAAATTATGGGAGAAAATAAAACAATTCTGTGCATTTCTTTTTTTTTTGTTTTGATGTGTGAACCAATGAAAGTTTACCATTATCTAACTTAGTATCAGAATTTAAGAATTATTGGTCAAAATGTCTTCATAATCTTGGGCTAGGCAAAGACTTTATTTTTATTTATTTAAAAATTTTTTTTTGTTTAACGTTTATTTATTTTTGAGAGACAGAGAGAGACAGAACATGAGTGGGGGAGGGGCAGAGAGAGAGAGGGAGACACAGAATCTGAAGCAGGCTCCAGGCTCTGAGCTGTCAGCACAGAGCCCGATGTGGGGGTTGAACCCATGAACCCATGACCTGAACCGAAGTCGGACATTTAACCACTTAATCAACTGAGCCACTCAGGCGCCCCTAGGCAAAAACTTTTTAAAGAGGAAGCAAAAGGCACTCACCAGAGAAGAGAAAAATGATAAACTGGAGTTCACCAAAATTAAGAACATCTGTTCAGCAAAGATCGTATTAAAAGTAAGAAAGTAAGCCACAGACAGAAATAATATTTGTAACATGTACATCCCCTAAAGACTCATATTCAGAATGTATAAAGAACTCCTACAAATCAGTAAGGTGAAGAGAAATGATCCATTTTTTAAAAAAGGGGATACAAAATAAAGCAGTACTTCATAAAAGAGCCCATCTAAATGATCAATAACCGTAGAAAAAGAAATACTACAGCTTATTCACCAAAATGGCTAAAATAAAAGACTGACAATACACAGTGTTGATAAGCATGAGGAGGAAATGAAATTCTCCTATGTTGCTGGTGGGAATTTAAATGTGCACAATCACTCTGGAAAACTGGCAGTAACTGCTAAAATTAACCTATCCTATGAACGAGCAATTGCATTCCTAGTAATATATTCTAGAGAAAGGAGTACTAATGTTCATCAAAAGACATGTATAAGAATGTGCATAGTCCCATTATTAAAAACAGGCTCAAAATGGAACCAACCCATTTCCACCAACAGTGGCAAGGATACATTATGGTATATTTCCACAACGAGATCGGCACAACATCTGCACAGATTGAACTACTGCTACATGCAACATAAATGAACCTCACAGACAAAAGGATGTCAAAAGAAACCGGACCCAGAGAGTAAATATTCTGTGAATCCACTTATGTGATGTTCAAGTACAGATAAAATTACTCTTTGGGGCACAAATCAGCATAGCGGTTATCTAGGGTAGGGGGAAAGAGGGTACTGACAGGAGAGCCTTCTGAAGTGCTGGAAATATTCACTGGTGCCTATATATGTACAGATTTGTTGACTTGTTCATTTAACATTTGTGCACTTTACTGTTTTAAAGTTAGAAGAAAAAAAGGAAGCATTCGTTTAGGTAAGAATTCCAGGACTGACAGTTCCCACAAAGATCATCAGGTCTAACTACACATCCAAGGTTCAGGTCCCAACCTGAATGCTTCTCTTGAGAATGTCTGAAAGGCTCTGACCATTAGGATTTTCTTCCTGATGAACTCCAAATCTATTCCTAAGGAGCTCCTGCCCTTGGGTTCTCATTCTACTCCTTTGGGGAAAAATAGAACAAGTGTTCTTGCTCCCTCTTCTAAATCATATTCCTTCAGTTATCCCAATACTCTCTGATGCCTGCTGAGATTCCTTTCAGCTCTAAAAATTCTAGAATTCTGTATTTTTATTAGTCCATATTTCTTTCATTTGCTTTCTCAGCATCTCTGTTGAACTCTACTCTTTCAACCAAAGTATTTTAAAGTTAAGCTTCAACCTGAGTTGATTACTAGCTTGTAGATCTTTAATCAAAATATGAATTTTAAATGTAGGTCAAAATTTACAGTATATAGCTGGTCACATCTGTATGCTTATGAGAGCAGGAAGGAACATCTCTCAATGATTAACACATTAGAATACCACAGTTCCTTATGAAAGATACCTAACTCACTTGGATTTGGAGAATGTCTACCACCAAATGTTTAGGCAGGGACGATGAGAAGTGTATTTCTTAGATAAAAAATAAGTCAAGTCAGGGGTGATTATTTTGGCCAGTACATACCAAATAAGGACGAATATATAGAAAGCACTGGTTATGTCTAAAGCGATGAATCAGAGCAGACTTCATGAACAAACATAAAAGTGTTTCTCTAACCTCAAAGAGCCAATTGAAGCATTCATGGAATTGTGTATTTTAATGTCTCTACATTAAAAGTCTATAAAGTTCAGGAGATAAATATAAAACAAGAATGAGATTTTTTCACACTCAAGATAACGTATGTTCTGGTAGTACTCAGGCATTCTGTTCAAAAAGCCAAACACAGGGCACCTGGGTAGCTCAGCCAGTTGAGCATCTGACCCTTGGTTTCGGCTCAGGTCATGGTCTCACAGTTTGTGGGTTCGAGCCCTGTGTTGGGTTCTGCGCTGACTGTGCAGAGTCTGCTTGGGATTCTCTCTCTCCCCCTCTCTCTCTGCCTTTACCCAGCTTGTGTGTGCACTCTCTCTCTCAAAATATATAAATATTAAAAACCAAAAAAAAGGAACTGCATTAAAAAAATTAAAAAGTCAACACTAAAAGTTTGCTTGTATTATCATTTCATATCTGTGATTGCCCTTTTATACAGCTACAATCTCATAGTCTTACCATTTTGTCCTTTATTTCACAGACTAATCAAGACAGATTTAAGATTATCTACAGATCATCTGCAACATGAATTATGCAAAATAAAATATATTCATTTCATGACTCTGGGGAAGTTTTGAGGCAGAATATAAAGTAAGAACAAGAAGGAAAATCTACCAACAGTAATGCTTTATTATTTGTTTTTTAAATGTTTTAATGTTTATTTATTTTTGAGAGAGAGAGAGAGAGAGAGAGAGAGAGAGAGACAGAGCATGAGTGGAGGAGGGGCAGAGAAAGAGGGAGACACAGAATCCGAAGCAGGCTCCAGGCACCAAGCTGTCAGCACAGAGCCCTACGCAGGGCTTGAATCCACAAACTCCGAGATCATGACCTGAGCCAAAGTTGGGACGCCCAACCAACTGAGCCACCCAGGTGCGCCAATAATGCTTTACTGGAATCTGAGAGAAAAAATCTTGCATGGCTGTGCTCTCCGAGACCAAAGGTGCCATGAAACTGATGTTTTTATGGATCTGGCACAGAAATATGGATGGATTAAATGCCTGAAGACAGTGAAGGTCATCTATCAGACTGAACCAGGGAAATCCTACACACAAGTGAAGATTCTCATCAGCAACAATGAACTGAACGCTTAAACTGCACACTGCTCAATGATGCACTGATTTACAAAGGAGAAAACTAAATGTGCTAGGATAGCCAAGTGAGTTTAGCATTTGACATCCAACTCTCAGACTTTTCTGAACTCCTCTGGAGGTATTGACTTTTTATTCATCTAACGCTTGGCACTTAAACTCTATTATCAGGGATCTTCCTTTCATGTGCTATAGGCAATTTACACTTAATAGCTATAAAACTGAATCCATCATCTTTTCCCCAAAATCTATTCCAGCCCCCATGTTCTCCATGTCAGTTGAGAGTACTCCACTCTGTCACTAAAGCAAAAAACCTGGAGTCCTTTTCAGCCATTTCCCCTGCTCTTCCCACCACACTGAATCTCTTACCAAGCCCAGCTGATTCTGTCCTCTCTTCTGTGTTCCTATTATTATGCCCCAGTTAGAGCCTTTAGTTTTCTTGGCCTGAGTACACCAACAGCCTCCTACCTGTCCTTCCTGCCACCAATCTGTTTCCATACAGCTGCCAGTGATCATTCTAGAATACAAGTCTAATCATGCATATCACGCCTTGTTTAAAATTATTCAAGAGGCTACCCACTGTCTTCAAGTGTTTTTTTTTTTTACTATTTTCTTTTTAAATTTCTCTCTAAGTATAAAAGTTATGTTTGTTTTGAGTGTTTAAATTTCAAATTTTTTACAATACGAATACATTATTTTATCATTAGAATAAGCAATAACATTTGGCTCCGTAATAGCGAATGATCACTTTAAGCCAGTTTTGAGATCAGGAGAAGGAACCTTGACATGTTTATATGAAATAGAACACAAAAAGTTTAAATTAAAACAACATTAAAAACAACTATATCTTCCCTACACTGAAATCACATCTTTAGTACCCTCTATTTGTAGTCACAGGTAATATCTCACAAATTTACCCTCTAGGGTGTAAGATGCATCTGGTTTGCCAATAAGACTGTTACATGGAGCTGGTAAATACTCAGTAAAAAGTTCAGCCTTGACCTTCTTAGTAAATAAAAGAACAATAAACTATATCAAATAGCTTATGTCCATGAAAGAAACACAATTATGAAAAGATAAAATAAATGAGTATCATAAGATTTAATGCTTCATATATACCTTTAGTTCTATTTATGATGGAGTTTACTCTTAATTTTTGAACTGGGAGATTATTTTCCACAGTATCATACATATTTAAACACATGTTTAAATTAGCTCTTCAAATTAACAAGTTACCAGACTAATTTCTAGTCTCTCCCATAACTGTTTATTTATTTTTAAGTTTATTTATTTTTGAGGGAGAGGGAGAGACTGTGCGTAAGCAGGGGAGAGGCAGAGAGAGAATCCCAAGCAGGCTCTGTGCTGTCAGCGCACAGCCCAACACAGGGCTTGAACCCATGAACTGTGAGATCATGACCTGACCTGAAATCAAGAGTCCGATGCTTAACCAACTGAGTCACCGAGGTGCCTCTCTCCCATAACCTTTCAACCACAGTATCTATGTTCTTTCCTGCAATACATTTCTATTACTATCAAATCCAAAATCTCTTGACAGTGAATGCCATTCAATATTATTATACACGCACTGCCAAGTAAGGTAGGAGAAGCTGTTAAACCAACTGAGATCCCTTGATGCCAGTTAAATTTCAATCTGCCTTCTAGGCTCCCAAAACATGGCAGCACTATTGTAGTAAAGTAGGTTATAAGTTTTGGGTGATGTGATTTCCTTGAAAGACAAAGAGCAGAATGTAGAGCAGACTATTACAGGTCATAGCAAAGTAAGTTCAGATCTGTAGCTACAATTTATTTTTTTATCATGCATACTTATTAAGTACTGAAACAATTAAACATGAAGCTCAGCTAAGAGTTGAACACACCAGGTTAAACACATGCTTAAGGAACAGTTTGGAAGAAAAAAAAAAAAAAAGGAAATGATTTAATTAACAATGTAAGTGCTTAGGAGGAAAAAAGCTCTCACAATCATTATACTATACTCAAAAAATGATAAACCACTGAATTTAAATCCACTTAATCTATTTGAAAAACAGCATTTTGAATTTCAAATCTTTGAACTCAAGCCTCCTATCAGATGATATCAACTGTTGACTAACAAGATGGTGTCCTTGATATATAAAAATGGTTGCTTTACTACTGGCTAAGCATTTTCTATTTTTTAATAATAAAGATGCAATTACATCAATTCATCCTTAGTCTTCCACTCCCTTGGAGCAGCAATATTCATCTATAGGTTAGCACTCTAAGGTAGGATGCAAATAGAGATCAGTTCCAATCCTACGCACCAGGATTATTTTATTACATCACAGACATTAAGCTGCACACAAAAATTGAGTTGTAATTTCTAGTGTGATAAAGTTTTACTTATCTAAAAAAAACATTAAACTCTTTGCAGAAATGACTACAACTCTAGAAATGGTGACATAGGCATAATAGGGAAAATTGTAAACAATGTATTTACGCTACTCCTTACCAATGATAGTGTTAAACAAATCAGAGAAGACACATAATTAGTGATGCCTGAAAGCTATGAAGATATGGTTGGCCCAAGTCTTTCTTGGTACAATAAATGAATCTGTACACTATCCTCAGTATCACGTATTGCTAGAGAAAGATTTTAATTAAACGCCAGGGAGAAGAAACATGCCAATTAGAATTTTCCAAGTAGTTTGTTTTGCTAGGAAATAAATGGGTAGCAGCTGACATTGTCTTTCTGGCAAAACAAAGCTGCTCTTTCCCCTTTTTTGAAATAAACATAAAAACCATTATGTTTATTTAATACACTCCCTAAATTGGCAATTAGCTTGAGAAGACTGTTCTTACATATGGCAGAGTTCCCTGTACTTGAAACTCCCCACCCCCTCTATAACCATAATGTACCACATTTATATAGTGCTGTAATACTATAGAAAGAAATTCAAATATTCCTCTAATATATTATTTCACTAGCTCTAGAGTCACTAATCTACATTTTAAAAACCTGAAGAAAAAGCTGGCAGTAGCAACCAGAGGATTGTGAAATTCAGAAAGTTAATTAGTCATACCTGAGAGCAGACATTTTAAAACTCCTATGAGTCCTAATTTCATTGATATGAAAATAGCTATGAATGTCTGGTAAATGTGCAAATATCAATAAATAGATAAGGTTTAAAAATTATTTCATTAACAGAAAATTAACAATTAATTCTCTAAAGGGAGAGTAATGATGATGATGATGATGTCAGAAACTTTTCTAAGCACTCAAAATCCTCATTCCTGTTCTATTCCCCTTTCTCCACCACAGCCCTGAACCTACATAATTAGAGGCACAATAAACATTTGGCATTTTTTTTTTCAATTTATGGGAGAATTCTAAGTACAATATTTAGATTTTAGACATAAAGAATGCCTCATTTACAGCACATTAAGAAATATGATAAATCCTTAAAACTGTTCCTCTTGAAATGAAATTTATCTGGCCTAAAATTGGTAGTAAACAGGAATTTTTTTTTCATGTTAGTGGCCTGAACACTGCTTCAAATTGTTGGACTTACCATTTTCTACCCAATATACAATTTGGCATCTTATTTTATTGAAATTAGCTTAGAAACCATAAAAATTTTAATTAAAAAGTAAGTCTAAGATGAAGAAAACAAACACAAGCTTTTAAGAAAATAAAGAATATTCTGTAATACTAAATCATGATAGGTCTGTATAGCTTATAAAACATATATGAAGACATAAGTATTATGAAATGTAGTTGTTTTTGCCTTGTGATTAAAAGGCGTGTCATATACTTATTGTGGTGGCATTCTGACATATTTATACGACCAAAGCAGCTAATAATCTTTACACAAACAATATTGTCAATCTCAGCAGTAAGCAAATGCAGTTAGACCACCTTTCCTTTTTAGTGCCCTAAGAATTACAAGAAAAAAAAAAAAAGGAATTACAAGAAAAAAAAATTACTTAGTCAAGATTGCCACTGAGAACACTTTACCTCTAGTTTTTAAGAGCTTTAACCTAAGAAATGTGGGCAGACATAGTCCTCTTTGGGGGCTTAAATAAAATCTGCCCACAACTGACAGTTCAGCTTACCACATAAAATATACATCACCGAGAAGACCGACTTACCATCAAAAATGGTCTCCAGGCAATACAATGATTACACGGTGCCTTTCTCAGAGAGCAATTCTGAAGAAATAAAGGACTAAACCAAAGGGAACAAGTAACCCCTTCATGCTCCCAGGGTATAGGCACACATATGAAATGGTTCCTGACCTATACTTTACCTAAGGGGGCGTGCTATCTTTTCTCATTTACCATATTTACTAAACACATAACATGGGCATTTATTTAAGATACCAGACTACACCAGGGAACAAAACAATCTCTGTTGCCACAAACGTGATGGTTTGAGGTGAAAGACATCAAACAAATAGACCAATAAATAAAAATTAAAATAAAAAAATTCTATGAAGGAAAACAGCACACTATAAAATAATAGGAGTTGTCATTTAGACAGGGCACTTCTCCAAGGAGGGGGAGTGGAATGTTAAATAGGTACATTCCATGCTGAATAACTAGCTTTATCAGGCCTTGAGGTGAGAAAGAACTTGGTGCTTTGGAGGAAGTGAGAGAAGGCTGCAGAAAATTATAGGAAAGGAGAGCAGTAAAGAGAGAGGCAAAAACTAAATTCTGCAGAGACGTGGGGTTATGTTAAAGATTTGGGTTTTCTCCAAAGCATAAGAGCAAACCTAGAAAGAATTTTAAGGAAAGACATGATATATTTATACTTTTGAAAGGATCATTCTAAGTTCTGTGTGAAGAATGGACTAACGGGTAGTAAGAATGGATCTAGAAGGATCCATTGGTGGTGCGCCTGGGTGGCTCAGTTGGTTGAGTGTCCGACTCTTGATTTTGGCTCAGGTCATGATCTCATGGTCGTGGGATCAAGCCCTGCATTGAGCTCTGTGCTGAATGTGGAGCCTGCTTGGGATTCCCTGTCTGCTACCCTCCTCCCCAAATAAATAAATAAATATTAAAAAAAAAAAAAAAAGACTAGTTGTAAGCTATTGCAATAGTCTACCACAAAACGATGGTGGCTTGAAATAGGGTGCTGGGAGTGGAGATGTAGCACAGAGGGTGAATTCAAGATCTATTTAGGAAGCAAAATCAATATAATCTAGTAGTGGTCTGGATGGGCGTGTGTTTGTGTATGTTCATGCGTGCACATATGCATGGTAATGAAAGGTCTTAAGAATGATACAAGATGTTTAATTAGGAAGTTAGTAAATATTTTTAGAGTTCAGATTTCTAGACATCAGGAAGACCAAAGATGTAGAAATACAGAAGGAACAAGAGCTTAACACTGAATATGTTCACTGTAAGATGCTGTTGAGATAAATATCAAGTTGGAAGCTGGCTACGAGACCCTAGAGCTCAGAAGTCTGGACTGGAGATAGGAATTTAGGAATTTTCAGCACATATGGTAGCTGGTATTTTAAGTCAAGAATGTAAGAGATATCCTGGGGAGAGATGGTAGAATAAGAGTACTGAGTCCCGAGGAACTCCTTAATTAGAAGATGAACAGAGGAGTTCGCTACGGTGTCCCAGAAGACATGAACAGAGGCAGTCAGAAAACCAGGAGTGAATGGGTCAGAGTACTTGAAGAAAAAAAGATAAACCCAAATGTTGCTGAGAGGTAACATGAGAATGTGAAAAATGTCTGTTTTTTGGCAACATGGAAGTTACTAGTGATCTGGCAAGAACCCTTTTGATGGAGTGGTAGGTGTAAATAGTGTGTGGGGTGTCTAGAAAAATAACATAACCTTTAAAATCATTTGGAAGAGGTTAAGTAAACTAAATGATACAAATTGTAAGTGCATACCTTGTGAAAAGTATGACTTTCACTTGCCTTGTAACCCCTCCCATTCTCTATCCCCATAAAAGTAACTAGTGTGAGTTCTAACACCATAAATTTGTTTTGTTCATTCTTGAACTTAATCCATACACTATATATTAATCTTTGTCTGGCTTCTTTTGTTCAGCAATATGCTTGATAATCATCCATGTTGTTACAAGAATAATTTATTCACTCTTTCTGCTATTAAGGCTATTAATAATACTACTATGAATACCCTTGTTCATTCTTGCCTTTGGTGAATGTATGTATAGATTTTTGTTGGGTATGCACCAGGCATAGCTAGATTAGAGGATATATGTATGTTTACTTTTAGAATATACAGCCAAAGTGACTTCCAAAATAGTTATAATGATTTACATACACATCTACCAGTAGCATGAGTTTCAGTTGTTCCACAGCAACAATACTTGACATTGTCAGTCTTTTAAAATTTTAGCCATTTCATAGGTATGCAGTGGTATCTCACTATGGTTTTGATTTGAATTTATTCAATGATTAACAATTAATGGATGCATATTGGTCTTTGGATCATTTCTTTTGTGGAGCACCTTTCAAGTATTTTGTCCTTTTTGAAATTTGATGGTCTTTTTTTCTCTTACTGATTTTAAAGAGTGCCACAAGTCCTTTACTGGATACATGGATTACAAGTCTGTCTTCTCACTCTGTGACTTGTTTGTTCACTCTTATAATAGTGTCATTTGATGAACAGAATTTCTTAATTTTAATAAAGTCCCATTAATCAATCTTCTCCTTCCCTTTTGGATCTTTACCTATTCCAAGATTGTTAGGATGTTTTCAGTTTTTCTCTAAACTTTTATCTTTAACATTTAGATTTATGATCCAACTGGAATTGATTCTTGTTGTGAGGTAGGAATCAAGATTCATTTTTTTTCTCCCCACATGACCCAGCACTATTGATTGAAAAATCCATTCTTTCCCTACTGTACTGCAGTGCCTTTGCTGTCATAAGTAATCACATATATGGTACAATGTTTCTGGATTCTTTATTTTGTTCCATAGATCCATTTGTCTATCTCTGTGCAAATATGCTAATAACTGTAGCTTTATAGTAAACCCTGTCACTTGGTAATGAAAGTCATCCGGCTTTGTTAAGATTTCTTAACTACTCTTAGTCCTTTTCATGTCCATATGGATTTTAAAATCAATTTGTGGGGTACCTGGGTGGCTCAGTCAGTTGAGATCTGACTCTTGATATCGGCTCAGGTCATGATCTTGTGGTTCCTGAGTTTGAGACACGTGTCAGGCTCCGTGCTGGCATTGTACAGCCTGCTTGGGATTATCTCTTTCTCCTTCTTTCTGTGCCCCTCCCCCGCTCATGCACGTGCATTCTCTCTCAAAATAAACTTAAAAAATGAAATCAATTTATCATTCCCTCTTTCTACCCTATACCTGGCATTTTTTTAGGATTCTACTTAAGCTATAAAACAATTTGGGAAGGAGTTAATCTTCACAGTACTGAGTTTCCCAATGTGACTACAGATTATTAGCTCTTAATTTCTGTCAAAGTCTCTGTCAAAAGGTCTTGCAAGACTTAAGTTCGATTTTTTTTGATTCAACTGTAAATGGTACTGTTTTTATAAATTTCATTTTCTAAATTTTTGTTGCTTGTATATAAATTTTGTATTTTGACCTTGCATCAAGTAGCCTTGCTAAATTCATTTATTAATTCTAATAATTTGTAGATTCTTTTGGACTTTCTACATTCCCAAGTAATACAAATGTATTACTTGGTTCATGAAAGACTGGCGTGTAAATATCTTCTCTCCAAATGTCATGGTTGGGTTTTGGCATCATGGCTTTGCTGATTTCAGAAAACAAGTTGGATTCTATTTTGAGTAGGACTGGAGTTATTTGTTCTTTAAACATTTATCAGATTTCACCAGTAAAGTCACCTAGGTATGGTTTTCTTTGCAAACAAAATTTAAAGAATGGACTCAACATTTTTAACAGACAGTATTCATATATTCCATTTCTTCAATGTGCCAATTTTGGTAAAGTATGTTTACCATTTCACCTAAAATTTAACTCTGTTTGCATAAAGTTGTTTATAATATCTCTTACCATTTTAACATCTGTAAAATTTGTAGAGAAATGTCTTCTTTTTCGTTCCTAATACTGTGTTCTCTTTTTTTCTTGATCAGTATTGATAAAGGTCTGTGCATCTTACTGATTTTTTAAAGAACAAACTTGGCTTTGTTGATATTTCCTATTGTGCATTTGCTTTCTATTTCATTAATTTCTACATTTCACAATTTTTTTTCTATTTACTTTGGGTTTAATTTGCTGTTCTTTTCCCATTTTCTTGAGATGGATATTTAAATCACTGATTTTTGACTTTTTCTTTTCTAATACATGCATTTATACCTACAAATTTCCTATCAAATATAGCTTTCGAAGATTCAAATATATTTAGATATACTATATTTTCATTATCATTCTGTTGCAAATATGTTCTAATTCCATAGTGCTTTCTTTTTGATTCAAAGGGTTATTTGGAAATGTATTTTGTGGGGAGTTTACTAGCTACTTTTCTATAATCTATTTCTTACTTAATTCTACTGTGGTTAGATAACATATTCTGGATTGAATTTGTTGAGGCTTTCTCTATGGCCCATCATATGATCTATTTTGGCAAAAGATGTGCATGAACTTGAAAAAAAAATTTTTGAAGCTGTATTACTAGACACGTACAAACTTACAGCCCTTACATTTTGCTGACAGAATGACCCTTTTAGGGTGTGTGGCTGGTTATCGGTGAAGCGTGAGACTCTTGATCTTGGGGTTATGGGTTTGAGCCCCGTGTCGAGGTTAGATTACTTAAAACAATCTTAAAAAAATGGCCCCTTTATAATTATGAAATATTCTTATTTCTAGTCATTCTTGTATTCAGGTCTACTGTATATTACTATTAATATATATTATATATTATACCATGTATATTTTGTTTGGTGTTTATATGACATATGTTTTCCATTCTTTTACTTCCAGTCATTCTGGGTCTTTACATTTACGGTGTGTCTTTCATAAGCAGTACATGGTTGGATTAAAAACAAATCAATCTGACAATGATTGTGTTTTAATTATTTTTTAAATAAAATTTGGTTCTACCTATTATGTTATTATTGTTTCTGTCTCATCTGTTATATGTTCTTTTTCTCTTCTTTCCTTCTTTTGGATTAATCTAGTAACTTTTTATTCTGTTTTTCTCTTAGGTATACATTCATTTAGTGTTCTTTTATTGGTTATACAAGAGAAGCATCATTGACTTATTTTAGTCTAATAAAACATTAGTAACTGTATTTCCCAGACAATGCTGGGACCTTAGTATATTTCATTTCCATTTACACTGATCCCACCTTTTGTGTTACAATTATCATACATTTTAAATTTATATATAGTTAAAACCCCAAAAGACATTATTGTTTTATATAGTCAATATTAATGTGGCTGTATCCATCAGTGACAGTCTACATGTAATAAGTTGTTTCAGTTATTTTTCTGGAAATCTCTTTATGTCTCATTTACTTTGGAACAACATTTTCATTGGGAATAGAATTTTAGATTGATAAACAATTATTTTTTTAAGCACTTTAAAGATTTCATTCCTCTGTTTTTTTGACCTCCATTATTTCTGTTAAGAAGTCAGATGACAGTTTTATCACTGTTCTTTTGAATATGAAGGGTCATTAATTCTCTGGATACTTTCAGCAGTTTTACTACAAAGTGCCCAAGTTTGGTACTCCTTGCATGTATTCTGCTTGGGATTTATTGCACTTTTGAAACCCACGTCTTGATGTCTTTTCATCAGTTTTGGAAAATTCTCAGTCATTATGTCAAAAGTTTAGCTAAGCTACTCCATGGTATCGCTGCCTTGGTGTCCATTTTGTTTGGCCAAGCAGCCGGGGGCGGGGGGCTTAAACTGACATTCCCCCCTCATGAAAGCACATGCCTTAGACAGTAGCCTGTAGTGTCACACATAAATGTAAGTTCCTCATATGACTTCCCCAACAGCCCTTATAATAACAAGGCCTCCCAGGGCTTTCCTCTTATGTGCCTCCTAGGTAAGATCCCCTTGGGGCTTACCAAAATTCTTTTCTTTTGGTTTCAATTGACCAGTCGAGCCTTAGCCTGGGAAGTCCAAAACACTTCACCCATGGAATCTCATAAAAGCAGATGTCCCAGGTCCTGTGGCTCTCTCTATCTGCACCCACCCTTGATCTTCCCATGTGGTCCCTCAAGGGATCTATCTTAGCATCTATTTTTTTAAATCTACTAGTCACAGTCTGTGCCTGATAATCTGGATTACTTCTTTAACTGTTATTGCATTTTCTCTCAATCCTACTATTTTCATATGCCTGATAATTTTTGCTCTCAAAGGTAGATCTTGTATATGAAAAATTATGGAAGCTTTGGATGATATTACTCCCTTCAGAGAGAAATCATCCTCTCCTCTGGAGAGGAACAACAGAATAGATCATTTTATTTCCAACTGAAACTGAACTATTTGAAGTTAGGTGGCAATTTTTGTAGGGCTCCCTCTCTACCTCTAGTTTGCCAACACTTAAGGGTGTATGTAGTCCTTTAGGGAATCCTACTTGAGAGTCTGGGATGTTTATAGGTTCTTTCCTCCTTGGAGGGACCACAATTTTAACTTTTGTTTCTTAACATTATGAGATGGACAAAAATTTCACTCTGCTTTTCAGAGGTTTTGTGCTTAGCTTCTTAGCCTTTGACTCTGCGCAGCAAATACCTTGAGAGAAAAATAAATTTAAAAAATCACTTCTTAGTGCCTAACCTTCTCTTCTAGGATTCTGGCCCTTCAGTCCTGGCCTCCCAGGGATCCCTAAACCCCAATTTTTGTGTACCTAGCCCTACACTTGTTCCTCTACTTCTAGCAGAATCCTCTGCTAAGTTTCATAATTTCTTCTCTTGTACTATGAATTAAGCAAATTCCTACAGGGAAAAAATGAAGCATAGAACATATATGCTTTGCAGTTCCCTGGGCTCCACAATTTTGGTTTCTTAAGTCCTGGCTATCTTAGTATGTCTCTGATGCTTTTTTTCTTTTTCTTTTTTGATATTTGCCTTTTCATGTTGTTCTCACCAAAAGCATTAGTCTGTAGCAACCTACTCCTTCAAAGCCAGAAGTGGAAGTCATAGCAAGGTTCTCAACCAAAACTCTACTGTCTACCAGCTGTGACTTTAGCAAGTTACTTAACCTAGATATTTAAACATTCTGAGTTTCAATTTTCCTTTATCTAAAATGAAAATACTACCTTATAAAGTTGTTACAAGGGTGTGAAGATTAAATGAAGCATATCTGTAAAAAGTCTAGTAACAAAAACACTTACTGGGGGCTTACTATGTGACAGGCACTTTATGTGGATTTAATGTAGATACGGTTATTATCTCCCATTTCCTTTTCAAGGTCACATAGTAGTAAGTGATGGAGCTAGAATTTGACTCTAGAGCACTTTTCTTACTAACTACTCAACACTACTTCTATAATATTGCCTTAGTACTGTGCCTGACACCAGTAAATGTTCAATAAATGTCAGTTATTATACAGGAAAAACAAATGCTTCAGAAATATATACAAATCACATAAATTTTCTACTGTTTTCTTCTATTTATTTTTTTCCTTTTTTGAAAAAAAACTTTTGACAAAAAATTCTTAAGACATTTTTCTATGTATTTTAAAAGAAGCTATTGTGAAAAATGTCTAAGAGCCTACTGAACAGATAGATAATAATTTGCTCAACCATTTCTTTATTGTTGGATAGTTAGAAGGTTTCCATCTTTTTAGACAGATATCAGTATTATTGACTTTTGTGCCTTTAACTATTTTCCTTATTTGAAGTATTTTCTCAGAATAAAATCCTATCAGTGCAATTACTGGCTCAAGACTATGAACACTTTATTACTGCTTATAAAACAGCTATATTGTTTCCCCAAAGAGTTGTGGTAATTGTGATAACCACCAGCAACAAAAATGAAAGGTCTGTGTTAAGAGAATAGGAATTAAAGTGATGGTGTACAGGAATGAAAGAAGTGTGGAGATGGGAAAGAGAATAAAGATACACATTTTGAGGCTAAGAAAGAAAAAAGTAGAGTATCTGGATATTATTTCTTGTGAAGAAGGGGTATTAGTTTCACTTAAAGGAGTAGGGATGGAAAAAGGACTAGGCTGTTTTGAAAATTCCAATGCTTGGGGCGCCTGGGTGGCGCAGTCGGTTAAGCGTCCGACTTCAGCCAGGTCACGATCTCGCGGTCCGTGAGTTCGAGCCCCGCGTCAGGCTCTGGGCTGATGGCTCAGAGCCTGGAGCCTGTTTCTGTGTCTCCCTCTCTCTCTGCCCCTCCCCCGTTCATGCTCTGTCTCTCTCTGTCCCAAAAATAAATAAAAAATGTTGGGAAAAAAAAAAAAAAAGAAAATTCCAATGCTTGAATACAAATACACAAACATATACATCATAATTTTTTGTGAATAATGTTACTGTGTAAGTTTTCAAAAGATATGTTTCTCACCCTCATCAATGTAACACTGGATACAGATAAATATTATTTAGGTGTAATTTACAGATAGATTGATACACCAGGGTTTAACTTGATCTTCAGTATCCCTTATTCTAACCTAATATTCTAATATTTAGTAATCTGGTGTGTGGATCTCTATTATTATTGTTTGAAGATATACAGAGAAATGATCTCTCTTAAGGATAATAAATTATAAAGAAAAATTATACATATAAACTACAAAATGACCACACACGCTATTGTTGTCCCTTACTTCAGTCAATTTATATACTGAAAAAATTATTTTCCCAGTAAAATGTGCTGGGAAGCAGGAGGTGTATATTCTGGCACGAACTGTGTCATTTGCTTGGTGCATAATTTTGGGCCTTAACTGCCTTTGGACTATGTTTTATCTTACTAAAAGCCAGTACTGGAACATGGCATCTCTTGTTTAATTTTCCTAATCTTAAATTAGTTTAGTGAATATACTATACTTGAATAAAAATGAAAGAATCTCTCTTCTTTTGCTAACACCTACCATGATTTGAATACCGTATTAACCTTGTTACCAGGTTAGACTTGAAGTTATTATTATTTTTTTAATGATTATTTATTTTTGAGAGACAGAAAGAGACAGAGCATAAGTGGGGGAGTGCAGAGAGAGAGGGAGACACAGAATCCGAAGCAGGCTCCAGGCTCTGGCTGTCAGCACAGAGCCCGATGCAGGGCTCAAACCACAAACTGAGATCAAGACCTGAGTCGAAGTTGGACACTTAAGTGATGGAGCCACCCAGGTGCCTTGAAATTATTATTTTAAAAGTTACTTTGTGGGACTCTCTTAGGGCCATTTGTCTGCTCCGTCTACTGTCAGATGAATCTCACTGTGTATACTCCAAGGCAGTTGCTTTCCTACCAGTGCCTTCATCCTCCTTTCCTCCCTTGTAGATTTTGGGACAGTATGTACCTATTAGGAAAAAACAGAAAGGGCCCTGAAAATGTGGCTTACAGAGCGTCCTTCCTCTCTTTGTCTATGCATGATAGCCCCCCCAAGAAAAAAAATGAAACGAATGAAAAACTTCTCTGTTAACTGCTTCATTATGAGCAGAAGTAGGTGCCTGACTATCCAAATTCCACTTCAGATTTCTCTTCCAGCTTCTGTTAGCCCCTAGAAAATTAGTAGTGATACTGAGGGGTCATGGAGTATGAGAATGATAATTCACCTGAGAGGCATTCAAATCATGTCTCTATCACATATTAGTTAAGTGATTGTGGGCAAGTGATCTGAGGTCTCTAAGCCTCAATTTTCTCATATGTAAAATGAAGTTAACTAATACCTACTACACCAAATTATTAGAATCAAGTTAATCAAATGGTACTTGGAATTATGGCTAACTGTGGTTTGAAATGTGAGTATCATTTAGAAAATACGGTAGTTTCTAGGCTGATTCAAATTAGAGCTGGTTTCATTTCTAGGGTCCTAAAAAATCCCTATCTTTTAAAAAAGCCATTTTAGATGGGGGGAGCAAATATAAAGGCTTTGAATTCTTTCATGCTTCAATAGATGCCAATTCCATGGTACAGAAAATGGTATATTAAAAAAGCAAGAGCCAAAATAAAGACTAATTTTACATCTATTCAATTAGCCAAAAACTTGCTGGGAATTTATGGCAAAAACAACATTCAAACATTGCTGGTGACATCAAAAATTAGTATGGCCTTTTAGAGAAATTATATAACTATTGTATCGAGAACTATTAAATGCCCATACTCTTAAAACGAATAAACCTACTCGTAAGACTTTATCCTAAGACAATAATTCAAATAAGGAAAATAGCTATCGTTTTACTTAATAGTGCCTGGCACATAAAAGGTACTCAAACGTTTCTTCAAATGGATACCTTTATTTGCATTGACCTCTCCAGTCATTGCCTTTGGTTCCTTCTCATTTAAGATTTTCTATTCTTATCACCTCAGGAGAGTGTTAGAATCAAATTCTAATATCTTTGCTTAGTCTCTGTTCTGCAACTTTCCCCATTAACTTCACTGTTGATTGCTAGCAGACCCCCTTGCCTTCTGATACTTTCACCCTCTAAACTCAGATGACCTTCACACAGAAACCAAGTTGACTATATACTACATTCTTGACCAAATCAAAAAGAAATCTGAAGATTCCTTCAAAATCCTAGGATGTCTTTTTGTTTTGTCAACACCTTTCTAAACTAATTGACTCATTGCCTGCTTCATTAAGACAGAAGACAGCCAGAAACCTTCATACCCATTCTTACCCGATCCTCCTTCTTTCTTAAAGATATAATTCACATATCTCTTTCGTGTACAATTAAGTGGTTTTTAAAATGCTGTTATATAAGGTATTCTAGTATCAAGGTTGTACAGCCATCACCTTATGTAATTCCAGAACATTTTCATTACTCACAAAAGCAACTCCATACCCATATGCAGTTACTCCCCATCCCCACCTCCAGCCTCTGGCATCTCTAATATACTTTCTGTCTCTGTGGATATCGCATACAAATGCAATCATACGTTATGTGGCTTTCTGTGTCTGGCTATTTGAGTGTAACATTTTCAAGGTTCATCCATGTTATAGCATGTATCACTACCTCATTCCTTTTTATTGATGAATGATATTTCATTGTATGGCTATACTGTACTCATTCAACAATTGGTGAACATTCGGGTTTATTTCTATTGTCTTTTTGGCTCTCATGAATAATGCTGCTATGAACATTTGCATAAAAGTTTTTGTGTGAATACATTTTAATTCTCTTGGGTATGCAAACTGTGAGTGGAAACGCAAGTTAAGTACCTCTTAATATACAAATCTATTGTTTCCAAGTTCAGATAGCTTGGGTTATCTCTCACAATGCAAACAACTCCATACTGACCACTCCATTTTCACTCAAACACCTTAAGTCTTCAGAGTCTACACATATTAACTGCAACTTATTTCTTTCCAATTAAGTTGAGGGCAGGGATCAATTCTCATGGTTCTGATCATATACTAGACATTTAATATATGCTCATTGATACACTGACACCCTAAGATCCTCACAAATGTGAGAATGATGACTTACTCATTCCTTCATCTGGCAAATATTTGAGTTGTATGCTCGTCACTGTGCTTAATGTGTAAATTGTGGATAAAAGTTAATCAGTTTCATCATACCCCAAATGCCAATCCGACTCCACAAATATTCACTGAATACTTATGATGTGAATGGCATTGTGCCAGGTATTTCAGCAGACATAGATAGGAATAAGATATAGTCTGCAGCCTTTTATGGCAGTACATAAACTCTACATACAAAAATAGCAACGACAAAAACAAACAGCAGCAGCAGCACTGGATATTAAATGCCATAAGGAAAGTACAAAAGGCTCTGGAGGGTCAATGGGCAGAGTACATATGCTTGGGAGAGTGGAGTGAGAAGGACCGACATCAGAAAATACTTCTTGAAGTTGAAGGTGGTAGGGCTTCCAAGACGATGGCATTTTGATAGATAGGGATTCCTAGGAAAAGAGAAAGTGTTTCAGGCAGAAGATAGCAAGAACAAAGATTGAAAGGCTAAGTACAGTACAGAATTTTTTTCAGAGACCAATCCTGTTAGGAATGTGTAGATGGGTAATGAGAGAAGGCTCTTGAATGTTAGGCTTAGCATTTAAATAGGTTTAGAAGAATCATTTGAAAGTCTTTCTGTAATGATTCAAATTACTTTGGTGATTCCTTAATCTTTTCTCAAAACTTTTCTAGTATGTGTATTTTCTAAAGTGATCGTGGAAATTAGAGATTTCTCCTTCCTACAAGGAATAAAAAATAAAATCTTGATAGCTAACTAAGCAGGCTGATAGGAGAAGGCTTAATTTCAGTAATTCTAGCACTGCATCTCCATACTTTTTGGGGACATGTAAGGCTTAAAACACACAGGCAGGCAAATCCTAACGGTCAAAATAGCAGAAGCAAGACTAGGAACAAAATAATTGTGTTCATTAAGCTCCTGACACCAGGCACTGTGCTTGGTGATTTACACAGAGTATCTCTGATCCACCAAACAACCCTATTTAGGTTTATGGCAACTGAGGCTCAGAGAGATCAAGTAAAATGCTTAAGGTAACAACCTCAGTTAGTAAAAGGTGGACACCAGTTTTGAAACCAGACCTCTCTGTTACCCTATTTTCTCTATTGCTCATTTTTGTGTTTACTATATAAAGGAGGACAGAATGGCAAGTTCATGATGTATGTATCAATGAACAGGACTACATATTTAACAGAGGGGCTTTAATGGTCTGGAGGAAAACTAGGCTGAAATATTCAAAACTGGTTTTAGAACGGCTTAATGATCAAGATCAAGAGAGATGAAATTTAGGGCTGCTTCTTGAAGGAATACGGACAATGATTATACGACCAATCCTATTTAGGAATGCCAAGGGAGCAATATTCCACTTTTCATTTGGAGACAGTAAACTCCAAGAGAATATGGATATTTGTCCATACTCACTGATACAGTACAAGTCCCCAGAACAGGGTCTATCCCACAATAAGCACTCAGTTAACTATTGCTGGCATAATGAAAAATCATGCAAGGGGTATTCTCATTTGAATACACTTGAAGGTCTTGAAATAGAGATAAAGACAGCAGAGTAGTAAGTTTAAAAACCATTCAAGTTGATAGGATATTCTCTTTACTACTCAACCCCATGTCAGAAACAAACTACCAAAAACAACAAACGTACAACAAAACAACAGTTGTCAAACATTAGCATGATTTTTCAAAGAAAGGTGGTCAAAAGAACTAAAAGACACTTTCGTACTTTATATAGCATCTAGTACTCTGTGAACAATCAAATTTCAGTGAGGTGGAATCCAGAATTTTGACCTATTATTTTAATATTTCAAACTTTTGGGAGCAGTACATCCAGTGACTGTTTTTGGAAAAGAAAAGGGTTATCTAGTCTGAATACCCTAAAGGCATCAACAATTTTTTTTTTTTAATGTTTATTTTTGAGAGAGACAGAGACAGAATACGAGTGGGTTAGGGGCAGAGAGAGGGAGACACAGAATCTGAAGTAGGCTCCAGGCTCTGAGCTGTCAGCACAGAGCCTGACGCAGGGCTCAAACTCATGGGCCACGTGATCGTGACCTGAGCGAGGTCGGTTGCTTAACCCACTAAGCCACCCAGGTGCCCCGATTTTTCTTATTTCTGTATTACTACAATTCTTCCATGGGATAGCATAAAGACCAATTAAAAAAAAACTCTGCTTCCCAGTTTCCAAAGGCAACACTCCCTTTGTATCTCAATCAATATTTTAACTACATTTCCTCTATCTTTTTCATTCAGTTCCACAATCTTTGCTTACTTTAAGAATTCCTAATACTACAGTTTAATAGTTAATTTATCAGAGTGGTCATATCATATTTTCTTTTATATTACATTAATATGGACGATAGTGAACACTTTCTAATCAATTAATTAATACTTGCTCGAGGCAGTCTACATGTTCCTAACTTTCAATTAATAATAAGAGACATTATCATGTCTTGCCTTTTCAATTATTGCAGAAATTTTGTCTTTCAAAAGGTTACTCACTGATTTTAGGGCCTTAGTGTTTTTGTTTTTATGTCTACAGAAGGTTAAAACATATTTTCCTTACTGTAATCTTTAGTTGAAAACACATTTTCTATTAAACTCTAAATGAAATAGCTTTTTAAAAGAACTATAATTAAAACAGCTGCAAATTCTGAGGATAGATTAGGTAACAAATCCCAAAGGAAAAAGTACACAGGCCTTACTCTTTCAAAATGTCTTTAAAGACATTACAGTTCACTTGATGTTCTAAAATTACTAAAGTTGAGATTTCATAAGCTCCAAAAAGTTTGATTCCTTCAGTACACGCACACACAGTGGTACCTGAAAGGAGCAGCCAAGGAATCAAAATTGTGTTTATTACCACTTTACATATAGTTTTTGTTTTTATTTTATATATGAAATTTATTGTCAAATTGGTTTCCATACAACACCCAGTGCTCTTCCCAAAAGGTGCCCTCTTCAATACCCATCACCCACCCTCCCCTCCCTCCCACCCCCCATCAACCCTCAGTTTGTTCTCAGTTTTTAACAGTTTCTTATGCTTTGGCTCTCTCCCACTCTAACCTCTTTTTTTTTTTTTTTTTTCCTTCCCCTCCCCTAGTTTTTGTTTTTTATAAAACATTAAGAATGTAGGAAAAATAAAAAGTTCTGTCTTAATTCATCTTTGGTCCTTTGTGAGCCACATTTTCCGCTTGTTTAAAATCTAGCTGAGTACCATGATCCTTGCACCATGATTTAAAACCACAAAGAGCAGATACCAGTTTTCAGTTGGTGCTGAAATTAATTAAGTTATAAAGGGGAAAAATGTACTAAAGCACAACTTTCACAAATGCTATATGTTAAGTTACATGTAAGAATTTTTAAGGCTGAGGAACTTGTTTTCAGGTACAGAGTAAAATCTGTAGCCTAAAATAAACAGGCCTAAGAATTTAAGATAACAATGGTTACCAGTCGAGGTAATACCAAGTATTTCAGTACTTCAGTACAATACTTCCACGCTTGTAAGGCGAAAATGCCTCATAATTTATGTAAACCATTGAGTCCTGTAATGAACCACCTCCTTATAAGAGCAGCTACAGAGCTCCTGTGGCATGTCAAGGCAGAGAACACCACTATACCTCACTCAGTCAAGGTTGGACTTGAGTAGGGGAGCAGAGGTGGGCAATTCATTAATCACACAAGAAAGTCTGTCTTGTACAACTGAGAAATTTTAACAAGGGTCTTCAAATACTTTGATGAAGGCATTTTAAAAAATTTGGGGGGAAGGAAATTTTCCATCTTACACATGGAAACAAAACTCAAATTCTGACTGGAGGCTGGTGATTAGCACAACTTTGTGGAACAACATAACTTTTCACGTAAAACACAATCCCAAGGCTTTAAGATACCGTCTATGCAAATGGCACCAAGTATCACCTTTTCAAGCCTTCACCGGCACTAGAAGAGAGTTGGACACCCCCAATCCATCACCCTACCCCCACAGGAAATGGGTTATGTTTTCCCCCTCCCCCAGGACGGTCTTCCTCCCCTCCCCCAGCCGGAAGTGAAGCGCCCCCATTCAGACGGCCTCAAACCGAGACGAACCAGTAACAACAGCAAAAGAGAGATGATCTTCAAGGGGTGAAGGGTACCTCCACTGTGGCCACCCCGAAGCTCGCCTTGCTTACTGACCTGCTGACGATAGGGGTGGGCAGGGGCCTGGGGCCTAAAGAAAGTCCCTTGCACAGAGGACAATTCCCTGAGCCCCTCTCAATCGCCTTCACTCTTCTCACTCCGACGTCTCACAGCATGAAAAAAATTCCTCCGCAGTACTTTATTTTGATATCGTCTCTTTCCCTTTAATCGCTTAACCATCTTCCCATAGGCAACTTTTGCTATCGTAGTAGCATTTAAAATTGTTCCGGTGAGTAGGAAAATGGAATATTATTCCCCATACCTTCAGAATAATGAAGGGATTATTTTGTTCAAATGCGGCGAAGGGTTACGTGATTACGCAAGGTGAGATTTATTTTCGCGGAGACTTCTGGGATATGTAGTTTTTTTTAATTGCTAAGGCCTGCAGAAAGTATTGGGATTTAAATCGGTAATTACTATATACTGGAGTCCTTGAAAATACATATTATGTATTCGAGGGCAGGATGACCAGGGAACTTCGGCACCACAAGGGCCAGTACTTCGTTGCCCTTTTCCTCTGGAACTTAATGGAACCAAAATTTCCCTTCGCTTTCGGTGCAAGGTCCTGGTCGTCCCGCCTTCTTCCTTTGGCCACACCCTCCTCAGCCAGTCAGGCGCCCTCATAGGCTCATCTTCTGGAGGTAGGCACGCGAGAGGAGGGGCCTCACCGTGACTCCTCCCGCGGGGCCGAGGCGAGACTGGGGAGAATGCCGAGAACCGAGGGCTCGTGCGCGCGCGCGTGCTCGCTCGTCAAGGAGAGTGTGCGCGCGGAGGGGAGGCGCGCGGGGCTGGGAGGAGGCGGGCAGGCTGGTGGGCTGGGCGGGCGGCCGGGAGCGCGCGGCCGACTCGGCGGCGGCGAGTAGTTAGTTACTTGTTAGTCAGTGTCAGTTGCTCGGTGGCGGCGGCCCTGGTCACCAGGAAGGGGACGGGACGGCCGGCAATGGTGGTCACCACAGCGGCATGTGCTCCTTTCAGGTAACGGGGGCAGGGCTGCCCGCGTCCCCTCGGTTCCCTTCTCCTCTCGCGCCGATTTGTGGGACCACGGTCGTCCTGGGGTGAGGGCGCTGACCTGGGAGAATGGGGGGGGGGGCGGCGCAGGGTCGAGTGGCGCCGCCGCGGGGGCCCAGGCGGTGGGTGCGTCCGCCAGGCGCGGGATCTCCGGTCACCCCCGCGCCCCGCCGCCCCCGGGCCCTCTGGCGCACCCCGCTCCCGCCCCCGCCCTCTCCCGCGGCGGCTGGGGCCCCGGTAGCTCGGCGCCCCCCAGAGGAGGGAAACTTGGGACCTGGAGACGAGGGACGCCCCCGGGCGCGGCTGGGAGGCTGCTGGGGAAAGTGAAGCCTGTAAAGAGCTGGATGCAGTGGGGCAGGAAGGGCTTCTCGTTCTTCAGTCTACACGGTCATCCCGCTCCCAACCCAGGAGGATCCGGCGCAGGCTCGCCAACCGCGCCAGGACGAAACCCCACGGCTCTTTCCTATTCAACTTGGCCCTGCGGCTTGTGAGCCCGCTAACGTGCGGGTTTGCTCGGTTGTTTGGGGATTTTCAGTGGTTCGGTTGGTCAATTTGTTTCTCCTTTGCCCTTTGACTCATCCGTTCTTGCTACTTTCCTTACCTCCCGCGTTGAGGACTAGCGGTCTGAACCCCCTTCCCTCCCCCGCCCCGTCTCCTGCACCATCCGTCTGAGAATTTGATTTTTTTTCTTCCCTTGACAACCTTGAAGACTGCTGAGAGCGACAGGAAAGAGGAGCTTTCCCACCTTTAAATGTTACTTTCTTGCAATCCGGTTTGTTTGTTTGTTTGTTTGTTTTCAATATCCAAGTTTAAGAATTTGAGAGCTTTGGAATGGAGTTATTAGAAGGCTGGCGTTGAGGGGATAGTGACGAGTTAAAAGAAAACTATGATTTCATCTTTATTGGCTTTGCTATAGAAAAGCTAATACATTTTTCTTCTGCTTCTGTTAAATATGGTAAGGTTCTATGTTGAATTAAATATTTGGAGACTTACATAAAAGGCTATTTTTAGGTCATTGGATGATGTATGTCAACAGCTTTTCACCTGAATTGGGTTTGCCTTGAGGATTCTGTTTTGGGCCTGCGTACTGATTTTTGTTCAGCTACAGCTTTTTAATTTTTTTCCCCCTGATAAATGATGTAGAAATGTGTGTAGTGGGAGAACCCATATTGCTCTCCGCAGTGTGGAAGTGAAAAACGTGAATTATGCACAGGGGTAAAACTTTCCATGAGCAATCTTGGATACTTGCTTCATGATGGCTTCTGTAATTTCACAGCATTTCTAGATAGCTCAATTCACTGGCTGCCTTAATTACTTTCTGAAGTGCCTGGCACTTCTTCTCTTTGGTGACTCGTTTAGTAAACTATAATGGCTGATATGGTACGTTTTCTTGGCTTCAAAGATGGGAGTTATAGCTTCAGCCCAGAGATTAATAGTTAACAATGGAAGCAGAATTCATACCATTGCTAGTGAGTTTTGGCTATGACCAACTCACAAACTATGTGAAAAAACAAACATCTTTCCATAGCTGTCAGGGGGGAAATATTTTATCATGTCTTTATTTTGGAGACTTCAAGTTGATTATATTATGTGGGAAAAAATGTCAAATTATTTTCTTTAAGGCTTTGTGATGTGTGGTGTTCCTTTCCATCTTCTACCCCCCATTTAGGGGCTGATATTTACATTTGGCTGGGTTCCAGGATGGGAAGAAACTAGTTTGGTGAAAGGAAAAGATATGATTGCTTTGAACTGTTATGACACGGCGAGTATTCATTTTACCCAGGGATAGTACAGAGAAACTTCCTCACTAATGTTTGTACCCCATTAACATTCTGTCAGAATTTGTTTTTAAAAGCCTATCCTGAGGCCCATAAAGAAATAATGCCACTTCATAACTGTTTCTGACAATCACATTAAAAAATGTTCCTGGAATGCATTATATGTGTACTCATATAAACATTTATCTTTGTACATTTATGGTAATGTAAATATTTAAGTCTGAGGGCTTAAAAACTTTTATTTGCTTATTTGCATACATGTTTTTCAACATCTAGCAGTGCCAACCATATTTGCCAAATAAGCATCAGCCATAAATTCATGCTTTGGCACATTTCATATAATAACTCTTCTAAACTGCTCCATGGTGAAGCATCATGAGATTAGCATTTGCTTCATGAGAGAGATTTGTTGTTGTTTTTAACTGTAATGATGTGCTGTTTAAGTGGAACAGGTGCTGGGCTCTCGCTGTTTGTGTTGAAACCTGCCAAATCATACTCTTTTGTTAGATGGGCTGTTTAAGTAATTTAGGAACCAAACTGTGGCCCCTGGCATGCAAAGTGTGAGTTCAAGGTTCCACATCACTGCTGCGAATCCCTGTTTTCACTGTAAGAGGCAGATATGTGTGATGAGCTTTACTTTCTCATTGCTGTTCTCTCTTTAATTCCTACTCCTCGCCACCACCCCAGTCCTTTCATTACTAGAGCTCCTTTGAAAGTCTAGGCTCCTTCACTGCTGGTTTGTTTTCATTGAAGAACTAGAAATTCTAAGAACTTTGAGGCCAAGAATAGATAGTTCGTATTTATTTGACAAATATTTTGATTGCCTTTTAAGTGTTAGGCATGGTGGACCCTGAGAATATGTAGAATGATATTCCTTTTTGCAAGCAGGGTACAGTTTAGGAGGAGAAGATAGTGGATAACTGATAATTAACAATGTGATGTGATATATGACACAGGTGTAAGTAGATTCCTATGGATGGAAGCAACAGGAGGGATAGTTGACTAAGACTTGGGGTTTTGGGGAGGGGCAGTCCTGAAATGCATCCCTGTGGATTCCCTGAGCTAATCTTCAAAAATAGGACTTAACTAGGTTCAGAGAAAGGACAGAAAAGAGGGAAAGGACAGTTTGGACTAGCACTATCCTATAAAAATATAACAGGAGCCACAAATATGTCATATGCATTTTTGAATTTTCTAGTAGCTGCATTAAAAAAAATAAAATGTTATTTACTTTTAACAATACACTGTAATAATAATACAATATTAATAATATGTTATTTAATTTGATATAGCTAGAATATTATCATTTGAACACATGATCAGTATTTTGAAAGTATTATTGAAATATTTGACATCTCCCTTTTCATACTAAGTCTTTGGAATCTGGTATGTATTTTACATTTATTTATTTACTTTAAAGTTTACTTATTTATTTTGAGAGAGAGAAAAAGCACAAGGGGAGGGGCAGAGAGAGAGAGAGAGAGAATCCCAAGGAGGCTTTGCACTGTCAGCGCAGAGCCTGACATGGGGCTTGATCCCAAGAACCTGAGTCAAAGTCAGACGTTTAACTGTCTGAGTCACCTAGGCACCCCTGTATTTTACATTTAAAGCACATCTTAAGTTTAGACTAGTCACATTCAAGTTCTCAGTAGCCACAGGAGGACAGTACAGTTTTAGAACAAGGGCCAGTAAAGTGGTAAGAAGCCAAAATACTGAATGCCTTATGAACCATGTTAAGAAGCTTTAACTGTATCCTGAAGGCTGTGAGGATTTAGTGGGGAAAAAATGTGATGGAATCAGGTTTGTGTTTTAGACCTATCATGTTGTCAGTGAAGTGAATGCTGGATTAGAGAAGGGCAAAACTGGAAGTAAGGTCAGTTAGGAAGCCAGCCACTCTTGTTGAGAAAGGATGAGGGATAGAAAGCAAGGAGTGGGTATCTGAGAGATTTAGGAAATATTATATTATCAGCAGTTCAGGGTACATAATCAGATTATGGAGTTGAGCAAGGTTGAAGATTTAGGATGATTCCCACATTTATGTGGTGAGCTACTGAATGGGGCAGGCAACTGAAGAGAAGCCAACCGTCTGTGCCAGACTGACCAAAGATGAAAAAAGGAAGCTGTGAGAGATTTGTCACACACAGAAGCTGAGGGAGGAGAATATTTCAAGGACTAGAAGTGGTCAACACTGTATCCTGCCATGAAAAGGCCAAAAAAGGTAAGGGCTGAATAAAATCTCTGAGACTTGATGATTGTCATTTGTAACTTCAGTAAGTGCAGGTAGCTACATTGTAATGCGTTTAGGGGGTTGAAGAGTGAATGACAGATGCTTAGCTAATTAAGCATTAATTATCTAATTAAGGGCTAATACAGTGTTTTCAACACAGAACTGAAAGGAGAGTATAGGTGGAGGGAGATGCAAGGGATTTAGAGAAGTTTATTCCCCTTCCCTTTTTAAATTGAGAGGATCTTGGGGAGCCTGGGTGGCTCAGTCGGTTGGGTGTCCCACTTCGGCTCCTGTCATGATCTCACTGTCTCTTGAGTTTGAGCCCCCCCATTGGGCTCTCTACTGACAGCTCAGAGCCTGGAGCCTGCCTCAGATTCTGTGTCTCCTTCTCTCTCTGCCCCTCCCTCCACTCGCACTCTGTCTCTCTCTCAAAAATAAAATAAAAATATAATTTTTTTTTTTTTTTTAAATTGAGAGACTCTTGTGCACATTTCTGTGGAATGGAAAAGAACTACAGTTGGGGAGAAATGGGTGGGTGGGGAGGGGGAGAGAGATGATTGATTGAGCCAAGGATTTGGAAGCAATAGGAGGGGATGGGATCCAAGGCATAGGTAGAGAAATTGGCTTTGGGTAGGAGATGATTTTCCTTTCCCCAGTGAGCCAAAAGGAAGGAGGTAAAGTTTGTAACTGACAAGGGCAGGAAGGAGAATGAGTTGATGACATGTATCATTTTTGAGTACCTGCTAAGAGTGAAGGAGAATGTGGTAGAATAGGAGTTCTTACAAAGTGTGTGTGAGTTTAAAAAAAAAAAAAAAAAGGTATGTGATTTTATAACAGCTTCCAAGGGAATGTGAGGGCTCTGGGGAGGAGGAGCGAGAGAGAGGGGCATACACACAGATACACACATGACTAAGAAAGTGAAGAAGCATTGTTAGGCATCATTGGAGGGCCTGTTTGAAATTGTACACCTTGGATTTGTAGAGGCAACGGTTTGCATGGTTGTTTGATTGTTTTCTCCAGCATGATCACTCTGGGTATAGCTGAAGGAAACCATTTAATACTCCCAAGAACTCGTAAGGTTCCTACTGTTAATCTTGATTATAAGATGAACAGCTAGAGTTCAAAGCCTGGTAGTTCAGTACTGGAGCCCAGGCTGTTATTGCTTTGCAGATGCCTGCTTGGGAGAGATTCCTAAAGGACAAGGAAATTAGAGATATTGAGGATTGTTACTAAATCAAGGAACTGTGGAGTCCAGGCTGGATCATCAACAGGAAGCCTGGAAGGGGTGATTCAATTAGGAGAAAACAAAGGGCATGAACAGCTAGATAGATGTCATTGTGAAGCTAAAGAGCTAGTGAGGAGGAAGCGATATTATTAGCTTTTATTTATGGAGTACCTTCTATATGCTAGACACTTTAACACTTTATTTCTAATTCTAACACTTACTGTACAATGTGTTACTAATCTTACAGTCTTCCCTTTGTCATTCTCTGTGACATGAAGAAACAGGATTAGAGAGGTTAAATAATCTGTCCAGAAACATACACTATCAAGTGATGAAACCATGATGCAAAGTCCATTCTTTTTTCTCCAAATCATATCCTCCACTTACTCCCCCTCCTTCATTTTCTTCTTTTAGAATTTTTATTTTTTAAGTAAGCTCTAGGCCTAGTGGGGGGCTTGAGCTCACAACCCCCAGATCAAGAGTTGCATGTTCCACCCACTGAACCAGCCAGGTGCTCCCAAATCATATTCTTCTCAAGTAAGGAGATAAGACAGAAGATGCAGTAGTGGTGAAAAGTGGTGCAAAGACACTGGGATATTTAATTTAGGATTTCAGAGCTGATCATTCATTTAACAAATGTTTGTTGACCATTTAGTACACGTGCCAGGCCTTATTCTAGGTGCACAGGTTACAATAGTGAACCAAACACACAGAATTCTTGCCTTCATGGATCTTACATTCTAGAGAGTGTGAGACAGATATTAAACAAAATAAGTAAGTGAGAGTATCAGAAGGTGATAGATAAGTGCTGTGGAGAAAAAGCAGGCAAGAGGGACAGGAATGCCATAGGGTATGTTCACTTTTTAAAATTTATTTATTAATTAAAAAATATTTATTTTTGAGAGAGAGGGAGACACAGTGCGAGCAGGGGAGGGACAGAGAGAGGGAGACACAGAATTTGAAGCAGCTATCTGCACAGAGCCCAACATGGGACTTGAACTCATCAGCTGTGACATCATGACCTGAGCCAAAGTTGGACATTCAACCGACTGAACTATCCAGGCACCCCAGGTATGTGCACTTTTGAAAAGGATGTCTGAGAAAGACTTGGTGAAAAGCGAGCAAAAACTTGAAAGAAGTAAGGGGCATACTAGGTGGAAGAAACATTTTGCATTGGCCCTGAAGCAGAGGTGTGCTTGCTGTATTCTCTGAGCTCTTGGAGGCCAGTGGGCCTGGACTGGAGTGAATAGAAGAGAAGAAGGTGGTGAGGTCACAGAGAATGACTGGGTCCGAATTTCATAGAACCTGTAGGCCTTTGTAAGCACTTGGATGTTTACTTTGTGAGATGGAAACTATTACAGGATTTTGAGCAAAGGAATGGCATGATTGGATTTATGCTTTAAATGCTTCACTCTGAGCCACTGTGTTGAAAGTAGTCTGAGGTACAGAGTAAAGCCAAGAGGACCAGTTAGGAGGCTTTCCAAAATATGAAGTTGGGAGATAGTGCTGTCTTGGACCTGGGAATTGATGAGAAGCGATTGGATCTGTGAGAGTTACAGAACAGTTGCAGAGATAGTACATAGAGTTTCCTTAAACTGGTGTTTCTCTACATCTGCACTATTGACATTTTGGACTAGATAATCCTTTGTTGCTGGGTGTTGCCCTGTGCAGTAGTATGTTATGTAGCATCCTTGGCCTTTATCCACTAGATGCTACTACCATCCCCCCAGCAGTAACAATCAAAAGATGTTTCCAAGGGTGCCTGGGTGGCTTAGTCAGTTAAGCGTCTGACTTCAACTCAGGTTGTGACCTTGCGGTTTGGGAGTTTGAGCCCCATGTCAGGCTCTGTGCTGATGGCTAAGAGCCTGGACCCTGCTTTGGATTCTGTGTCTCCCTCTCTCTGCCCTGCCCCTGCTCACACTCGGGCTCTCTCTTCTCAAAGGTAAACAAACATTAAAAAAAAAAAAAATGTTTCCAGACATTGCCCAATGGCTCTTATGGGGCAAAATTGCTTCTATTAAGAACCACTTCCAAATACCCTTCACCCTGTTTCCCCTAATATTAACATCTTACATAACCATTTATCAAGCTGAGAAATTAACAGTCCTACAATGCTCAACCGAACTCCTAATTTTACTTGTATTTTACCAGTTTTTCCACTAATAACCTTTTTCCATTCCATATGCAAACCAGGATACTACAATGCTTTTGATTGTCAAGTCTCCTTTATCTCTTCTAATGTATGATAGTTTCTTGGTGTTTTCTTTTATGACCTTATACTTTTAAAGAGTACTAGTTAGGTATTTTGTAGACCGTTCCTCCATTTGGATTTGTCTGATGTTTTCTCATTTAAATGGGGTTATGGATTTTGGGGGTAAGAATACCATAAAAGTGAAGGGCCCTTTGGGGGCGCCTGGGTGGCTCAGTCGGTTAAGCATCTGACTCTTGATTTGGCCCAGGTCATGATCTCACAGTTCGTGAGATTGAGCCCTGAGTCAGGCTCCATGTGCTGACTGCACGGAGCCTGCTTAGGAAATTCTTTCTCCCTCTCTCTCTCTGCCCCCTCTCCAGCTCATGCACGTGTGTGCACACACATGTGTGCTCTCTCCCTTTTTCTCTCTCTCAAAATAAATAAACATTGAAAAAAAGTGAAGTGCTCTTAGGAGATGCATGATACCAACGCGACATCACTGGTGATCATTTTGTTAAGGTGTTTTCTGGCAGATTTCTCCCCTGGAAAGTTATTTTTCCCTTTCTGTACTCTGTTCATTAGAAGCAAGTTGCTAAGACCAGCCCACACTCAAGGAGAGGGGAATGAAACTCCCACTTCCTAGAGGAGGAGAATCAAAGAATTTATGGACATATATTAAAACCACTACAGCAATTGGTAAATATTTTGGGGTGGATACTTAGAGGCTTTGCCAGTATCCTGTTTCTGCTCACTAATTTTAGCATTCATCTGTAGATTATGCCTGCAGTAATTATGGCTATGGTGTTCTAAAAGTGCTTCTTTATTTCTCTTATTTTTTCTGTATTTATTAACTGGAATTCTTTTGTAAGGAAGGCTTATTCCTTCTCTATTTTTCTATCTACCTATTTAATCATTGATATCAGTTTCAATTCATGGACATTTATTTTATTGTTAGGGTTATAGTGCAGTGCTAACGTTATTTATTTTATTGCCCAAATTATTCTAGCTTTGGCCATTGAGATCTCTTTTAGGTTGACTCTGTGTCCTTTGACATTCTTCTATCCTTTGTGTGTGTACACGTACATGTCTTTATTCTCTGGTACTACTAGATGCTTGTTGTGTATTTTTCCTGCAGCATCCCTAGACTCATTTTTTTAAGAAGCTGTGGTTCCTTTTATCAGAGAGTGGTATTTGGAGGCCAAGATCTGGATGGTAGGTGTGCTTGTTGTTATTGGAATGTCACTGCTTCTAGTCACGCTCAGTGGACAGCGAGCTAGGAAATACGTGTACGTATACTAATCTGCATCCACACATATCTATATTTCTGTATATAAAAATAGGCAGGCATTTTATACTTATGTGACTCCAATTGGATATGTTTTGATCCAACTATATTTGCTGATGGATTGGATGTGGAATGTGAAAAGAGAGTTGTCAAGGATGACTCCATGGTTTTTGGCTTGAGAAAGGGAAGGATGGAGATGTCATTAACAGAGATGTGAAGACTGTGGGCAGAACAGATTTCTGGGGAGAGTTCAGGAATTCTTTTCCAGACTGCCTAGGTTTTTGAGATGTCTAATAGACATACTAATAGAGATGTCAAGTCAGCAGTTGAACAAATGAATCTGAAGTTCAGAGGAGAATGGTCCAAGTTGCATACATTTGGGAATTGTCTGTATAGGTGAAATTGCCTGAGGAGTGAGTGTTGATAGAGAAGTTCAAGGACTGACCCCTTGGGACCTACTGGTCAGAGAGATGAGGAGGATTAGTTCTGCAAAATGATAAGGATTAGGATGTGGCTATAGGGTAGATTCCATATCCATCAGTAATGAGCACTTATTCAATATGTATTATTTTCAAGGCACCGAACTGTTTTGGGGTTAACCTTGCTCCCTTCTTCCATAAATTTGCAATCTAGGATGAGACAAATTTCAGACTTAAAAAGACTAGCAGTGGAAGACAAATATTGGATGATAGTATAGATACAACATCCTAGAGAAGCTTGTTAGACGACACGGGCATAAGAGCCAAACTCATGTACGCCAGCTCCATGTAGACATTAATGTAATAAGCACGTGCCGGTCAGGAAACTCATCAGGGTGTCATGCACACAACTAGTAATTACCAACAAACAGAAGCTCCTCCATGTGTTGACCTTGGTTTCTTAGGTTCTTCTGCTCTTGGTCCCCTGCCATTATAAGGTTTTGGGTTGGTAATTGGTGCCTATAGTTTTTGGCTATCAATTAAGCCACTCAGTGAACTGGTTAGGGTTTCTGCTGCACTTTACTTTTTAACTTTTGGCTTTCTGTTGCCTTTTCAAAATCAGTGGGGTTCAACTCAGGCCTGCTTAAAATAAAATGTTTCCATGTAAAATTAAGCAGCAATGGCCACCTTACCTTCTTCTATAAACATGCTTAATTTTTGACTGCTTCTTTCTATGATGGCCTTAGACATTCCCATTTATCATTTGGTTATTAAGGTCGTACCCAAAATACATTTATAGAACATTAAAAGTAATTTAAACTTATAACCTGGTAAACTGAGGTTTTTAGTAAAATATTTTAATTTCATCTCCTTTGTACTAAAAATGGATAGGCTTTCATTGCCTGCTGATGAGGTAGTATAGAATGAGACAGATTAATCATACCTATTGAGTTATTATTTCTCAGTCACTCTGAAGGAATTGTAAGAAAAAATGGATTTATCTACTTTATAGAATAGGGGGCAGAGAATTGCAGGATTCTATTCTCATTTATTCCACCGAATTGATTGGCACCTAAGGCAGAGTCTCTTTCCACTCAGCATATAAGTATGCTTAAGTTTCTCACAACTAATAAATACAACACACCGATATATATAAATGCATAACAACTTTGCCAATTTGGTGTCTTATTAGCATGGTACTTAGTGCATAATGGATACTCAAATGATTGTTGGGTGAAGGAAGTACGTATGATACTTGCAGACATGAGGTAAGACATGAAGAGTTACTTAGCTTGTTCAAGAAGACTTAGGATACTAAAAACTTTGGTTTGTCTAAGTCACAATTAGGGCAAGGTAAAATAAATCTGTATGGTAACATCTTTGTTTTAGACTAAGACAAATAATACTACTCTGTAAAAGCATGATCACTGCTTTTTAAGTAGCCCACAATCCTACCCTCTAGCAGTAGAGTTCTAGTTCAGGAGTCAGCCTGCTTGAATTTGAATCCTGGCTTAACTACATACTAGATGTTTGATGTTAAGTTTGTTTCTTAACTATTCTTAGGCTTCCTCCTTTGTAAAATGAGGACTATTTATACCTACTTGTGAAGTGAAGTAATAGATAGCAAGCATGTAAATGTTTTGATATATAAGTGTTTAATTAATTTTAACTGTTATTCTAAAAATACTGAGAGACTAGTATCTTAAAGTTTTTCCTTTTCTAGCAAATCATGTGTGCTGAGTGATAATTAAAGGAGAAAAAAAAATCCTATGTGAAAAAAGAAAAAAGGCTGATGTGAAGTATATCAATATATTATTCATAGTGATGTATTAGAACTATGAAAAATAGGGTTTCCACTCTTTTGCTATCTCCATTTTTTCCCTCTTAATTTGTTTATCAGATTTTTATGAAATATGTAACTATAAGTTAGAAATGGGCTTTTGAGAACATATTACTTTTTCAGAGTCAGCATTGTATTATGGTCAAGAGCATGGATTCTAGACCCACACTGCCTGGGATTGAATCTCAGCTCTGCCACTTAACTAGCTGTGTGATCTTGGGAAAGTTACTTTACTTCTCTATGCCTTAGTGTTCTTATCTGTAAAATGGGCATAATGATAGTACCAAAGTCAAAGGTGTTTTTGTTTTGTTTTTTAATGTTTGTTTATTTTTGAAGGAAGGAGAGACAGAATGTGAGTGGGGGAAGGGCAGAGAGAGAGGGAGCCACAGAATCTGAAGCAGGTTTCAGGCTCTGAGCTATCAGCACAGAGCCCGACGTGGGGCTTGAACTCATAAACCATGAGATCATGACCTGAGCTGAAGTTGCTCGAGTAACCAACGGAGCCACCCAGGCACCCCCCAAAGGGTTTTTAATGAGCTAATACTTACAAAGTGCTTAAAATAATGCCTGGGGCGTAGGAAGTATCATGTATTTGTTGAATAAAAGAAAGGATGGTAGAAATATTTAAAAACTAATGAAAGATTTTAACTTCAGTGTATTTACAGTTTAATCCACAAGTTTTCCTCTTACTCTCCTACCTCTACCTTCCTGAGTTTCTTTGGTTCCATTGATGAACCAAACAGGAAAACAGGAAACCAGGAAACCTGTTTTTCTCATAAATCCTTTATATGACGGAAGTACTTTTCATTGTTTAAAGTTAGTCTAACCCCCTCACCCTCCCAGAATTTTCAAAGTAGATTCAGTTACTTTTGTTACTACAAGGGAAGATGCCACGGTATGCTTCTTCAATATTTTGGAACACTGAGTTGAATATTTCAAATGCTGAGAAACTGCCTTCTTCCCAGGTGTGCAGCAGTTTTTATAGATTTTATTTGGGTATGAAGTAGGAGTAATTGTGGGAGTTTGTGTGAAAGATGATTTAAGGCATTGGAGAAGCAATAAAAAAGTATTTTCCTAATGCCAGTTCTCTCCTTGACTTGGAAATTCTTTTAGCAGCAATGTCCCCCCAGACTGTTTTTCGGCATTTACCTTTCAGAGACTGGCTGTATTTGCAGTGTTAAACCTCATAACAAAATATTGCAGGTAGACTGCCAGATCTTAATTCAACTATTCATCCTGAAGTTAAAAGAGGTGGTTAGTTTCCACATTCAGTAAGGAAGTTAATGTAATGTAAGCAGTTAGTATAATAATGTAAAGAGTGATGAGAAGTCCGGAAGAGAACCTTGTGGTTTGATAACCTCTTTCCTTCTATACAGTGTAAGAACAAATTTACATTGTTTCTTAATATACTCCTTCCCATACAAATATAACTTATGGAATGATACCTTTAGTGCATATGTAAATTGCACTATCAGTAGCATAGAAATAATTTATAAATACAGTAGTTCCTAATTTAGGGAGTTGAACTTTAATTATTGACTTAGATTTTATTTCACATGAATATGTTTATTAAACATAAGCAAATAAAATTTGAATCCTATTATAGGGGTGTTTGGGTGGCTCAGTGGGTTAAGCCTCCCGCTCTGGATTTTGGCTCAGGTCATGGTCTTGTGGTTTGTGAGACTGAGCCCCACATCAGGCTCCACGCTGATGTCATGGAGCCTGCTTGGGATTCTCTATCTCCATTTCTCTCTGCCTCTCTCTCTCTCTCTCAAAATAAATAAATAAAATTAAAAACAATTTGAATCCTATTATAAATGCAACTTGTAGTTCTGTTCTCAGTTTTATACTCTGGAAGTCTAGCAAAAAATCTTGTCATCTAGAGAAGGTTGTATTTTGTATTCTTTTGTAAAAGACAAATACTTTTCAGGGCTTTGTAGCTGCATGAATGTTATCTCTATCTCCTATTGGACTGTGTGGTCTGGGTTTTCATGGACTGGTTGGCTGACCAGGAGACTGAGTCCTGTATAGAATGATTTCCCTCTAATTCTCTTTGTCCTTTTTATCTTTAAATCTTTACTAGCTATCAAACTACACATCGTTAAAAATTACTAGCTTTTATGATAGGGAAAAGTTAACTTTTATTGTAGAAAAAATTGGAAAAATATAGGGTACATTAAAAGTAGGAAATCTGCTATTCTGCCATCCAGAGATAACCAGTACTAATAATTTGGTGCCTTTTCCCCTATTTTTTTGTGTGCATATGTATTTCATAATGCCTAGTTGGCATCATACTGTGGACAGTAGAGATACGCTTTATGTGTCAGTTATAGTCAGTACAGTAAGCTGGTCATACTGTGAGAGGCACGTAGGAGCTGAGACTGGCCGAGGAGACAGGAGATTGTGCTCACTATAGGAGATGCTTTTCTTTTAGAGGAATTGATATTTTTCTTTTTCATATTGTTAAACTTAATTTGAATGGCTTACATGCATGTTTGAAGCATCTCTACTTTTTAATTATCTCATATTTTGCTTTTTTTATGATAATATATTATGGACATTTTCCTGTGCCATCAAAAAACCCTAACTCTTTACCATCCCATGCTCACTTTCTGAGAGATTGAGAACTGACAATAATACAGGATACGTTAGTTGAATAGGCCCTTGATAGTCTCAAGGAGTGTGTCTCAGATCTCTTGGGCATATCTTAGAATGGTGCTGTTCAAAAGAAATAATGCATGCCACATATGTAATTTCAAATTTTCTAGTAGCCACATTTTTAAGACTACAAAGAAACGGAATTAATTTGAATGATACATTTTATTTAGTCTAGGTATAATTAAAACATTATCATTGCAACAGGTACTCAATGTAATAACATTATTGAGATGTTTTACAATTTTTTTTTCTTACTAAGTCTTCAAAATCTGGTGTATATTTTCTACTTATAGCACATCTCAATTCAGACTAGCCACATTTTGAGTGCTCAGTAGCATATGTGGCTAGTATTATCACAGTCCTAGAGCATATAATTTCTCCCATAAAATGCAATAAAATAGCGCTTTGCAGGTGCTCTGGAGGGGGTTAGGTTAGCATGAGAAGTAAACTACAAAGCCAAGTGGCACTGGGGATGCTGAGCACTTATTTTGGTGTCTTACAAAATTTTAAAACTTTGCCTTAATAAAATGGCATATTCCTACATTTGTGGACCTTCATGTCACAGAATAATGTTAAATTTGTAGGCGTGTAAGGATTTACTGGGTATACTTAAGCAGTGGCAATTCTCAGAGTGGCCATTAAGATCAATTCCATATTTCAAGGATTTTGGATAACTAAGAGTTTGTGAGTACACTTTGTAGTTGAAGACCTGAGGACATATTTATCCTTCCTTGTAGAGAGTACTTGTATGAAGTGAGTAACAAACGCATATGCACATGTACATATTACATATGTGTAGGTAAATTATGTATGTTATATGCTGTGTATACATGCACACACATTTATCGTAATCCTCATAATCCCCATAATCTTCTGTTTCTTAAGAAACAGTAGCAATTAAAATCATTTTCCTCTTTTTAAAATGAATTTGTGGCATGATAAGAAAGATGTGGCATGATCAGGAAGATACCTAAGGTTAGTGAATATATAATGTATAATAGAAGAGTATAGAACAAGCTTTGCTTTTAATTTAGCTTGTGATCATGTGAAAAAATTCCTTAATATTTCTAATCTTTATTTTGTTCTGTAGGCTGGAGATAATCTTGCCCTGTTTTCTTAATATGATTTTGATTATCAAATAGGATGAATGGAGAATAAAGGGACATGTCTTATTCATCGTTATGTCCCTAGGACTTACTGTAGGGTCTTACACACTAGCACCCAATAAATATTGTCTTCAAAGTCTGAATATATGTAAAGATCTTTCTAAACTGAGAGTGCTATGAGTGGAAGGTATTATGTCTACTTCGTTTGTGCTATTTCTTCTTATTTAATTTTTTTTTTAAGTTTATTTTTCTTGAGAGAGAGAGAGTGCACGAGCGCATGCAGGGGAGGGGCAGAGAGAGAGAGAATCCCAAGCAGGCTCCACGCTCAGTGTGCAGCTCAATCTTACAACTGTGAGATCATGACCTGAGTCAGTATTAAGAGTCAGGCACTTAACTGACTAAACCACCCAGGTGCCCCTTCTTATTTAATTCTTTGACTGGAATATGATAAGTGTAATAATTAATATTTCCCCATACAACTAATAAATAGGATTGCATATTGTATTTTTATTTTTACTTATTATTATTTTATTTATCAGATCTTGTCTGTAAATACGTATATCTCAAAAATATGTTGTAATTAATCTACTTTTAAAAGACGTCTAGTACTTAATTATCTTGACCTGTTTAGCTTAAAGAGTTAATAATTTCTTTGTAGTTGTTGAGAGATAGACAAGACTATTTCCGCTGTGGTCTATCTTTATAATAAGCTTAAAAATCAGCCAATTTGAGACACAAATGCATGCTTATTGGACACCAAAATTGTTGAGGCAAAGTAGCAATATTTTAATTACAGCAATGTGGTCTACTAATCAGAAAATGCCCCAAATCAGAATGGCTTTCTTATTTATATAATGATGGGAGAAACTCCATCTTTTTCCTCCAGAAGGGATACAGCACTTCATAAATACTTAGTGTAGAAGTAAAACAAAATTATAATGCAAGAGCAAATAATGTGCACCCAGAACAGTGTTTCAAAGTGATCTTTGTGAAAACATTAGCTTTTTCTAGCATCAGCTATGAGTTTCTGTAGCTGCCCACTCACTGAGTCATCTGTAGCAATTGAAAATTTGGATATTTCCCATTTTTAGGGTATATTTTTTGATAAACTGGCTTCCTTTTATCTCTTATGAATGAAGTAAGCAGTCTCATGTAAAATAGTATGTGCATTATGACAGTATGCCTCATTGTTTCCTGGGAGTGAGGAACTTGAGAAACCAGCTGAATATTATCTGTGTGCTAGGAAAATAACTAAATGATGCACTCTGAGAGTAGTTGGCAGTTTTTGTTTTCATTATATTTCCCTACTTCTACTTTCACCAACACCTTTGGGGATCTTTGGATATTTAGTGACAGAAGGATAATCAGATCACACTTGACTTTTTTGTTTTTCATTTTCTATACATGACAGTAAATGTTAAAATTGTCAAAATCAAGAAATACAGTACAGGATGCCTGGCTGGCTTGGTTGCAAGAGCATGTGGCTCTTGATCTCAGGGTCATCAGTTTGAACCCCACATTGGGTGTAGAGATTACTTAAATAAACTTAAAAAAAGAAAGAAAGAAATACAGTACATATTAAGAAAAGAGATATGCAGTGACAGTGTAGAGCATATGGCCGAGTGAAAACAGAGTGATCTATTGATTGAATGAAATGATGGGTCTCAATTAAAGGCAGGGAAGAGGTAACAGTTTTTTTCTTCCCCTGGTTGATCTTTCTCCCTGATGTCTAGGCTAGGCACTCATTTTTGAAAAGTGATTCTATTATAAAAAAAAATCCTCTGCTTATTTCTATCCCATTCTGAATTTTCCTGTTTGGTATTTGCTCAGACACAAGGGAAAAAGGATCTAAACTTTGTCCTTTTTCTTTACTTCTGCTATTTATGTATTTTACATCTGCTCATTCTTAGCTTAGAAAATACTAATCATTATTGGTTAAAGATGATGTTGATCTCATGACTACTTATTGTAATCTAATTCTGAAAAATTTTTATTATTAGGCCCTTAAAAATTCCAATCCATGTCAGCAAAAGCTCCCTAGGAAAGTAAAACTGACACCTTTAATATAGACCACATTGTTGCTCATGCGTTGACAATATGCTCTGCATTAATTTTTGGTTCTTTCATGTCAGTATCTGACGGTTGAAGTTGAAATGACTAATAATCTGTGGAAAATAAAAAAGTATGTTCACAACTGATTTGGGAATTTAGTGAGCCATGAGCTAGAATTTTTGGATTGAGTTTTGTTTGTTTTTTAAGAAGCACAAGAAAGGGGACATGATTTTACTTCCATAAGTACTTTTCATACCCTTAACAATTATATTGTGACTAGTGCAGGTTGACTCTCATGGTAATATTTCAATTTCTGGTCCTTGGGTATCATTTTTGGGAAATACTAAGAGCAAGAAGGCTGGAAATTTTTAAGGTTTTGTGCTACAGTTGAACCACTGAATTTACAGCAAATTGAACTTCTGGAGGAAAGGAAATGGTATGTATAGCAAAACTTTAGGGAAGAAAACAAAGTTGTTCATGTTTGTAATATGATTATTTTGGAGATGGTAGTTTGCAATTTGAGAATAGTGTGAGCGGTTAATCTGTAAAACATAGTTATAATAAATGAGTTACAGAGTATGTATGAAAGCAGTGTTTATAGATTATCTAGTTCCTGTGGCTTAGAATATGCATTTTGAAAGTGTACGATTTCTTTCTTTTGACCTACTCCTTTTAGAATTTGAATTTTCCAGATTCATGTTTAATTGTAGAAGTGTTTTTTGGGTCTTAAATGCTATGTCAGGTGTTCTGATTATTCAAACAAGTTTTTTTTTTATTAAATATAATTTATTTCAAATTGGTTTCCATACAACACCCAGTGCTCATCCCAACAGGTGCCCTCTTCTATGCCCATCACCCACTTTCCCCTCCCCCCTACTCCCCACTCCCCATCAGCTCTCAGTTTGTTCTCAGTATTTAAGAGTCTCTTATGGTCAAACAAGACTTTTGTTTGTTGTAGTATTTGAAGTTAAGGACCAAATCCTAAATATTGAATGTTTATCTGATTTTAGAGACGGTTTCTTTAAAAATGTTTAAATTTTTTAATTTTTATTTTAGAGAGAGTGCATGAATGAGGGAGAGGGACAGAGTGGGGGGGGGGGAGAGAGAGAGAGAGAGAAAGAGAGAGAAAGAGAATCTTAAGCAGGCTCACACTCAGTCTAGAGTCCAACCCAGGGCTTGATCCCACGACCCTGGGATCATGACCTGAACCAATATTAAGAGTAAGACACTCAACCGACTGAGCCACCCTGGCGCCCCTAAAAATGTTTTTAATTAAACAAATTACAGATGAATAATATATCTAGGAGAAATCAAATAAGATAGCAATATATGGAAAGAGAAACCAAATTCTTTCTGCATCTCTCCCTCTGTTTACCCCAATAAATAGTAATCACTCCAGTCAGTTTGATATCTTTCCAGATCTTTTATTCTGTGTGTGTGTAGTTTTATTTTGTGTCTGTATTTTCTTTAACAGATTCCATATGTTGGTTGATCTGCATTCTATCTTCCATGTCCATATCGTTCTATCTCATTCTTTAACTACTACATATCATTCCTATGCATAGAGTTATCATATTTTAAGTTTATCCCATTAAAAAAAAATCAAAACAGTGCTCTTGCACTTGTATTACACGAGCTTGCCATTTTAAATCTGGAAATGGTAAGGGCCATTTGGTTTCTTCAAGTTTGTTTTCTGAGTAGGCAGAACACATTAAATTCTTCATGGAAACTGAGAGAGGAAGCAAAAATTAGTTAATTAGTTGGATTATTTCAACTTTTAAAAATGCCTGGATTATGTTGTACTGTTCTAGGCATATGATTTAATGCAATTGAAACTGCGTTGTGGTTGCATCACTGAACTCCCACTTGCGGTTGGGAAGAACAACAATGATTACAGTTTTTCTGCAGGGAGACGGGATAGATAAAAGCACCTTATATTTAGTCTACATAGATTTTTGGTGACTGTAACCAGAAAGAAAGACCATCCATGAGGGTAGGTACCCTGTGTTTTCCTTGTTAGAACACAGGTACCCTGTGTTTCATTATTAGATACCAGGCACCCCCATCGTGCCTAATGTGACAAAGACATGAAGTTGTAGGAATGAATGAATGGTGTAGAAATGTTGTATAAATGAAGCATGTCAGTCTTTGGGCCATGAGTGGAAAATGACTTAGCAGTTCAGGCTGCAGAGATTATCTTTGAATCACATTGGCATTAATACATCTATAATTCTGAGCACGTCAATTTCTGATAATTTATCCAAGGGCTTGTTTTGCTCTCTTGCTGTCTTTCTTGTGTAAATAGTGTTTCTCTCTCTCTCTCTCTCTCTCTCTCTCTCTCTCTCTCTCTCTCTCCTCTCTCTCTCTCTCTCTCTCTCTCTCTCTCTCTCTCTCTCTCTCTCTTTTCTGGGTGGATTAGCATTATCTAAATTATTATCTAAGTTACTTAGGAAACTTTGGCCAAACCATTCAAAATGAACAATTGTGATGAGCAGTTTTTGGTGCTCAGAAACCAGTGGTTCTTTATTGTTTCCATGTTGAGGATACTTGCAGTTCAGCTTAGGAAGCATTTTCTGAGTGCCTGTGTTGTGATGGGCCTGATGCTAGATGCTGGAGGTACAGAAATGAATGAACTAATCCTGACCCTCCTGCATCTTAGTACCTGGAGGGGGAATACAAGAATAAGAGAGTGTCAGTGTTACATGGCAAGTGCAATTATAGTGGTATGTTCTGGACCATATTTTGTGCTTTGCTATTAATTTGGCCATTCTGTGATCGAGACCATCTGTAGGCTAGGAGTTTAAAGTATCCCTAATGCTTCATCATGCTTCATATTCTGGCATTATTGCTTTTGGAGAACCTATAACTGAACAACTAGTTTTTACTATGTGTGTAGTGTTCTTCCTGCCCTTTTTCAATTTCTTGGATGTGAGCTGCTCTGTCAGAGCAAAGGACTATGAACCATCTCTGGCCTCAGCTTCCACTTGCTGCTGAAAAAGAACTCTTCTCCCATAATTGTTTGGGTTTTTTTGTTTGTCATTGGAGCTTTGTAAGTCTATATAGACCCATATTTCCATCCCACTGGAATGTAATCTCTGTGATTGAAGGATGTGAGGTTCACAGATGTATTCCAGCACTTAGAATAGTACCTGGCATATAGCATCTTTGCAGTAAGTATTGTTTAATGAACAGTGTGTGACAAACCTACCCAGAAGACTGAGTGAATCTTTCATGCACAGATCTTGTTTCAGAGCAAGGGGTTGTGTTCCAGTTCTTTATGTGAAGCTTTATTGAGCTTAGCTTATATGTAGCTTATATGTAGCTTAGCAGCACTTTATAACTTCATAACCGGTATCATTTGCTAGGCTTACTAAGAAGATTCCTACTGCAGTGCTAAGTACTAAGAAGATACATACTTACCCAGGGATAAGGAGAGAGGCCTTAAACGAAGTCATCTTCTGGGCCTGTAAGGCTGGGATCCAAGCATCCTGTGACATTAAACTAAAATCTTGATGGAGGAGTGAACCCTCACAGTCCCAGGGAACCTTTTGGGTGTATCCTGTGGAGGCAAAAGTTCTTATCTTTTTGGTTGTGGCATTATGCAGAGTTCCTGGAATTCCCCAGGGAACCTATCCACTAGGTCATGCCCCAGGAGAGCTGAGAGGCAGTTTATTGTTGTGTTTAAGAGCTGGGGATCTACAGCCAGATCTCTTTGCTGCAATCTTGATACCGCAATTTCCCTTATGTGCCATCTGCAGCAAATTACTTATTTTGTGTTTCAGATACCTCATCTGTAAAACGGGAATAAAATAGTACCTAATTCATAATGTGGTTTAAGGATTAATATAGATAGAGGGTTTTCAACATACCTGATATGTAATACCAGTGCTCAGTAAATATTCGTATTTACTTATTTGATACAGAAACAGTTCCTACCTTTTTACTCATTTTTTTAAATTTTTTCAATATATGAAGTTTATTGTCAAATTGGTTTCCATACTACTCATTTTTATTCTAATATGCTTTCCTGAGAAGTGTAAGAAGGCACAGAGGTACAGTTGATATTTTGGGAATTTCACACAGGCCATGTGTGGAGGTGTGTGGAGACCCATGGAGGTGTGTTGAGCATTAGATGGCACATAGTATCAGCTTCTAAGGCCCTCATCCATCATCATGTGTCAGGTGGAAAACAGGTGGAGAACCTTTGATCTAGAGAGCTCTAATTATCTCCAAGGTGGGCCATGCTCAATTTGACAGTGTCATGCTTTTTAATATTTGAAAGTTCCGGAATTGCTGCTATGGGATATAACCCTGTCTTCTTCAGCCTCTCTCCTGCTTTTGCTTATACTGTATACTATGATGCTCCACTTCCCACATAGATACCCAAATAGCTCTGACTGCTGAGATATTTATCTTACTTTCAGCACATAACTTGTTGACATGTTACTGGGTGCTTGGAATTTTCATTGTTAACTGGGTTTGAATCCCAGTTTTGCCAAGCTTTAGGGTTTTTTTTGTTGTTACATGTGATGAAAGTATCCACCTCATAGGATTGTTGTAAGGATTAATAAAAACAAAACAGCATAGTACTGAGCATTCAATATTAGTTGTAAAGTTAATGTATTTGTCCTCATCATCATGGTGGTCATTATTGTTCCGTGTTTCAAATCAGCAATGAAATACAACTTTGCACTATTCCTTATTTCTGCTTGGAACTGGAAGACTAAATAGAATGCAGCAGCTCTCTGATTGAAATGTGCTGTGGGGCACCTGGGTGGCTCAGTCAGTTAAGCATTCCGTTAAGCTTTTGACTTCAGCTCAGGTCATGATCTCATGGTTTGTGGGTTCGAGCCCCGCGTCGGGCTCTGTGCTGACAGCTCAGAGCCTGGAGCTTGCTTCAAATTCTGTGTCTCCCTCTCTCTCTGTCCCACCCCTGCACACGCTGTCTCTCTTTCTCTCTCAAAAATAAGTAAACATTAAAAAAAATAAAAAAAAACCTGAAATGTGCTGTAGCCTTCCTTGTGCAGTAAAGATTTAACTACCTTCAAGGGCATACAGGGAGCTGGAACACAGTAAGCCTGGAGAATTGGCTTTCCTGGTCCTGTATTCCAGCTCCTTTCTGCCCAAATGTTGTAGCCCGGATTTTCATTACACACTCCCCTTGGTGGCTTCTCTAATAAAATTGCAGCAATGTAATTTGCATTCTGTCCTTGAATTGAGGCCAGAATTAGGAAGTACATTCAGTGCTTTTGGTAGCAAAACTCTGTAATAGTCTGTGAGTTAATTATGTTGATAACAAAATACGAATTTTTATGTATAACCTCCAGGTTACCACTAGATTTGTTACACTTCTTTTCCTTTAATGTGAAAAATACCCCGGCATGATGGATGGTATCATCTCTCCCTTTTACAATTGAGAAAACCGAGGCTCAGAAAATTTAAATAATTTGCCTAAGTTGCTCAGCTGCTCAGTGAGAGAGTTGATTCACTCCACAGCTTTTTTTCCCCTCAAAATTAGAAAGTTCAATCCCCAAATTAGGTTCAAAATATTTCCCAGAGAAATTTATAAATGTATGGCTACATACAGAGAATGGGGCGGGGGGGGGGGGGGGGTGCGGACAAAAAAACCCAAAAGTAAATAGGTGGAAAGAAGGTGTGGAGAAGATTGATGAATATGGACCAACTATAAAAGGTAAGAAGCAGAAAATATTATTCAAGCACTTTTGGTATTGAACCAATTCATAGAAGGCAGTTGACCTGATGGAGGATTTTTTTTTTTTTTTTAGTAGTGTCACATTTTAACTTGGATTCAAAATTCAAACTTAAAAATGTATCTAGAAGAGAGGGTGAAGATAATATCAGTGGAAAGGAAAATGTAGAAATAGAAATGTTATGTATATTTATCAAAAATATATACATTTATATACATATAAATATATACATTTATATACATATAAATATGTATATTTATCAAGATAAAGTGTTAAATATATGTAAGCTAAGTGGGGGTTCAATGTAGATATGGTTCAGAGAAGGCTAATTGCAGATATTCTTTGACTCAGGTAGAGAAGATTCAGATAAGCTTTCTGGAGTTTGTTGCCATAGTATTAAATTTAATCTCTCTAGAAATGAGATTCCAATGTGAAGCTTTTATCTTTTATTTATTCGGAATTTGTTTAAGCAGGGTGCATGGAGGTAAACACTGAATAACTACTGCAACTATCTGAGGAGGTACCTGGAATACACTTCAGGGTCAGATGAGAATTTCATTAGCTGTGTGTTAGCCTGTCATATCTGTCACTCTGAGGTTTTAGCTTTTACCTAAGAAGCCCACCTTATTTAACATTTTCACTTGATTAAATCCCTCCAAGAGGCTCAAAGTATGCATCTCAATTTACCTGTGATCCAGCTGCATATACTTAAGAAATACTAAATATATCTACTTGCTGGCTTTCACCCCCCACCAACCTGCTCTTCTCAGACTTCCGGGTTTGTCAGGGAGGTCCTCATCCACACAGTTGTCCAGGCACCAAAATGCTGAGGTCACTTTTCATTCACTGACTCCAGTCTTGCCAAATCTGGTAGTTCTTCATTTGGAGTATATAGTTTGACCCTTTCTCTTCATCGCAACTACTTGAATGTTTTCCTTTGTTTGCTATTGGGGAAAAGATCATTGTTCCTTTTTTTTTTTTTTTTTTTTGAAAATTCCCACAAGGCTCTCCAAGTAGTTATTGAAAGACATTGTTCTGGATAGTGCCTTTTCTGTTTTGCTTATTTTAGTTACTTAACCTTAGTTTTGCTGCTAGAGTATGTCACTAGAGAGCCACCTCTATTGGAACAGTAACTTCCAGTTCTGCCTAAAGAGATCATTTGCATGAGAGTTACAGAAGAGGAGTTGAAAACATTAGCTGCTAACAGTAATAAAGTCACTTTCCTTCTATGATTGTTTTGAATTTGAACAATAAATTCATCTGTTTTGACTTAAAAGGTAAAATATGTTTGAAGACAAATATTTGCAACCCACTATGAGAGAATTCCTATCGTACAAAATTATTTTAGGAACAGGCTAATTATATTTACATGTGGGCAGTTGAACATCCAGTCATCTGAGGGGATGGCAAAGTGTATGATCATTCGCTATTTTAAAAGTGTATTGATGTATTATTTTTTTTTTAGGAAGAATGAATTTTTTAATTTATTAATTTAAGGAGGCAAATGTTTTTGTGGAAAAGATTATCAGGAATGTAGTCAGGCCTTAATGGCAATTTTCTTGTGGGGAATACTAGAAGGGAAGAGATAATTTCTGTTTGAGACTTACTGTAAGTTGAGAATACTGACACAGTTGAGAAGAGCATTAGAAGCATTGCCTAATTTATATGTGAGCATTTCTTAATTTACATGTCTGCATTTGTTTAGTCAACAAGTTAACTATGTCTTGTTCAGATAGATTTTTTAAAGATCTTTGGTAAAAAACTCTCTCCCCATTGGCAGATTTCCAGTGTCTTTCTATTGTGCAACAACCTGTACGTATCTTTTCAGTTGAAGTATTACCTTAAGGAGGCCCTGAGTTTGCAGTTCAGTAGGAATCAAGCTGAGTGGTGTAGTGGAAAGGTCTTCCTGCAGATGGTCTGACAAGATGGATGACTAGCTGTGGGACGGTGGGAAAGCCAGACTTCTCTCTTGGCTTTGGCTTCCACTCTGTAGATTGAGAGTTAGATTGAGGACCCTCCCTGCTCCGGATTTCTGATTTTGTGGTGCGACCCAAATCCCTTCTGAGCTGTTGGAGAAAGGGTGTTTGTTTCATAGCCTTTTCTGTTCTCTCAAAGCTGGCCTACCTGTTCTGGAGTTTTGGAATTTTTTTTTTTTTTTTTTTTTTTTCCTCTGACTGAAGTTAAGTGACCTAAACAGATATTGAACTCTGGCTCAGGTCATGATCTCGCCCCACATCAGGCCCTTGGCTCTCAGTAGAAGCTCATATTGGATCCTCTGTCTCCCTTTCTCTCTTCCTCTCCCCCTTGTGCTCTCTCTCAAAAATAAACATTAAAAAAAAATTTTTTTTTTTAATTCTTTAGTAGAAATAATGGTACACAAATTGGTCTCTGTCATTACTCAACCTTCTTATGATGTTACCTTACTTAATGCTGAGTAATACTGGGTATAGACATTTTGCATTTTGAGTCTGAGAAGGTTTTAGCTTCATTTGAGTTACTGAGTCAACTCTGCTTTGTTCAGTATTTCAGAAAAGTATCTTATACATGGGTTCCAAGTAGTATAATTCTAAAATGTTAATTGCATTTAAGAAGCTCTAAGAAGTTCAGTAAGCAGCCCTGTCACCTTCACCTTCACCTTCATTGCGTAGCGGTGAACAGTGGAGATAATGGTGAAGTAATTTTATCCATTTATTTTGAAAAAGTCCTGGTGTTGGTCATTTTTATCTGTGAAGGGCCAGATAGTAAATATTTTAGACTTTGTGGGCCATGTGATCTCTGGCACAGCTATTCAGTTCTGCCATTGTTGATCTCTGACACAGCTGTTCAGCTATGCCTTTGTAGAGTACAGGTAGCCATAGAAATGTAACTCTATGGGCATGACTGTGTTTCAGTAAAACCTTATTTATGTAGACCTAGTTTGAGATTTTTTTTTTTTTTTTTTTTTGAGAGAGAGGAGGTGGGGAAAGCAGGGGAGGGGCAGAGGGAGAAAGAAAGAGAATCTTTTTTTTTTTTTTAATTTTAATTTATTTTTTTAATTTACATCCAAGTTAGTTAGCATATAGTGCAACAATGAATCAGGAATAGATTCCTTAATGCCCCTTACCCATTTAGCCCATCCCCCCTCCCACAACCCCTCCAGCAACCCTCTGTTTGTTCCCATATTTAAGAGTCTCTTATGTTTTTGTCCACCTCTCTGTTTTTATATTATTTTTGCTTCTCTGCCATTATGTTCATCTGTTTTGTCTCTTAAAGTCCTCATATGAGTGAAGTCATATGATATTTGTCCTTCTCTGACTAATTTTGCTTAGCATAATACCCTCTAGTTCCATCCATGTAGTTGCAAATGGCAAGATTTCATTCTTTTTGATTGCTGAGTAATACTCCAGTGTGTGTGTGTGTGTGTGTGTGTGTGTGTGTGTGTGTGTGTGTGTGTGTATTTACAACATCTTCTTTATCCATTCATCCATTGGTGGACATTTGGGCTAGGAAAGAGAATCTTAAGCAGGCTCCATGCTCAGTGCGGAACTCTGAGCCTGTTGTGACCCTGGGATCATGACCTGAGCCCAAATCAGGAGTCTGACCCTTAACTTACTGAGTCACCTAGGCACCCCTAGGTTGAGATTCTTGAATGGATCTGGTGGAAGGTCCAGTGAAGAAGGCACTTGTTTGATGAAAACAGCTGTTTAAGCTTCTGGCAAAATTGGCTGCTAACTTGTAGAGGAGTTACAATAGTGTTTATGTAAAAATAAAAGCAGTGGTTTGAAATATCAGACTACTAAGAACTGCTCTCATAAGGAGTTCTCTTTCCAAAATGGCATAATTTTGCTTTCAGTGAATGCTTACAAGAGTCTTGCATAACGTATTATTAATTTAGAAGCTATTATCACATTTAGGGTTGAATTTCTATTTTTAACTGACATACTGCCTTAAGTTTGCCAAAATCTGATTGCATTTGGAAGGAAAATGGCATTGTTGCTATTTCCTCTGCATGATAACATCTAAAATAGGCAGCTGGCAACGGGGAAGAGTGAAGGTAAAGGGCAAAAATATAATCCTCTTGGAGCTTGTGTTTTTTTTCTACTGAATTTCAAATCTAGTTAGATTGTGCTTTCCTTCACTCTGATCTTTAAAATGCCTCACGTATTTTCTACATTCCATAACCCCCTCAGGTAAATATTTTTATTTATTTATTTGTTTATTTATTTAAAGTTGATTTATTTATTTTGAGAGAGAGAGAGAGAGAGAGAGAGCGAGCGAGCACGAGTGGGGGAGGAACAGAGATAGAGGGAGAGAGAGGATCCCAATCAGGCTCTGCTGTCAGCACACAGCCTGAGGCAGGGCTAGATAGATCCCATGTACTGTGAGTTCATGATCTGAGCCAAAATTGAGGGTCAGACATTGAACCATCTGAGCCACCCAGGCGCCCCAACATATTTTTATTATTGAGGTATGATTATAAATCATTCCTTTAGAATTTAACCTTCTGATTCACGTTGACTAATATTTTTATTTGCAATCTGTGTTTTTCAGTGTTTAATAATCTAAGTTATGTTTCCCTGAGTACTTCTGTTATAGAGCAGGAGTAACTGATGTAAGGTGTACCAAGTGGCTTAGAAAGCATCTTAAAATAGTTACTTTACAACTGCTACATTTTATTTTTTTTTTAATGTTTGTTTATTTTTGAGAGAGAGAGAGGCAGAGAGAGAGACAGAGCACGGGGGTGGGGGGGGGGGAGGGGCAGAGAGAGAGGGAAACAGAATCTGAAACAAGCTCCAGGCTCTGAGCTGTCAGCACAGAGCCCAATGCAGGGCTCAAACTCAGAAACCATGAGATCATACCTAAGTCAAAGTCAGACAACCGACTGAGCCACCCTAGTGCCACCAACAACTATGACATTTTAGAGCTTAAGAAATAGAAAAGATTAAATAGATTGGCCAGAGTTATTCTTAATACCATATTTAAGGTCACACTTTTGTGTTTTTATTAGAACCATTGGTTTGGTAAAATCCCTCAACCTAGTATTATTATAAAAAGTGTATTGTATATGGGGTTGCAATAGACTTAGGGTTTGTGACCAGTTTGAGGCTATAACTGGATGGTTTTTTGCTCAAAGCTTCCTTTTTGTTTCTTTTAGAGTAATGGTGTCAGGATGTCGTGCAGCCCCCAGTCTGAATCCCTAGGAGGAAAGTTTTGAACAGAGTTCTGAAAAGTGTGGTTATCAGATTTTGATGTATCTTTTGAACAGTTATCCCACTTAAAAAAGACCAAGAGAATGTGGAATCAGATGTTGCAAATTTTAACTCTGTTTCTTCTCAAGGCAGATATTTCCTATAATGATATAAACTGATTTCATGCTTCAACTTCTTGATTATTCATAAGCTGTTGTATGAATATTTTCCAAATAGATACAATGAACATTTTATCTCTCTTTCTTGGCTTCATCATTTTCCATAATTTTATCTTGTATTTCACCTATTCTCCCCTCTGTTTCCTCCGTCCTTGCTGTCACTGCATCTGGTTTATTTTGCATCTCATTTATAGCATTTAAAAACAATTTTTTTAATGTTATTTATTTTTGAGAGAGACATGGCACGCGTGGGGGAGGGGCAGAGAGAGAGGGAGACACAGAATCTGAAACAGGCTCCAGGGTCTGAGCTGTCAGCACAGAACCTGATGTGGGGCTCGAACTCTCTAGCTGTGAGATCGTGACCTGAGCCGAAGTCAGACGCTCAGGCGACTGAGCCACCCAGGCGCCCCTCATTTACAGCATTTCTTAATTCGTCATTACTATTTCTTAGTTCCTTGATCTCTACAGCAATCCTTGGTCTCTGCTGTCTCTGCTGTCTTCTATGCTTTTTTCAAGCCCAGCTATTAATCTTATGACTCTTATTCTATGACTTATCTTATGACTATTATTCTAAATTCTTGATCAGATATATTGTTTATATCTGTTTTGAGCGATTCTCTAGCTGTCATTTCCTCCTGGAATTTCTTTTGAAGAGAATTCTTCCATTTCATCGTTTTGGCTAGTTTTCTGTCCTTTACATGTTTTAATAGCTTGTTGTGTGTATTGTACTTGTGAGCACTACTATACTAAAAAGGGGTCATACACTGTGTAGGGCCTGGCCCTTAAGAAGGTGTTTTTGGAGTGTGTTGCATGCTCTCCGTTTTTGTGACTCTGCTTGCTTTATCTCCCTACTTGGTAGTAGTGGTTTGAACCTTCCACCAGGTTTGCTTTGATTTGTTCATTGAAGTAACCCTGGAAAAAATTTAAAAAGGGGAAGGTGGTAGAAGAAGCCTTATCCCAAACAAAGAGAGAAATGACAGGGGCAGGGAAAAAGAAAAGAAAAAAAAAAATTACCAGCAGAGAATCAGGAAAACTATATGGCTTAATCCAGAGAGAGAGAGAGGGAGGAAAATAAAGAAGAAGGAGATACAGAAGAGGTGTAAAAAGAATAGGTTAAAAATGTCTGTTTAAACAAACCAACAACCAGAATAGAGAAGGGAAGAAATAAGAGGAAGAAAAGAAAGAAAAAAAATGGATGTATATATGTATATAAAATAAGAAGTGGCCAAGAATCAAATCAGAAAATACAAAACTGCTTGTCTGATATTTGATGGTGCCTTGGAACCGGTGACTGTGCTGATCTGGAGGAGGGGCCCTCTCGTTCTATTAGTGTCAATCTCGCTCCCGTAGATATGCAGTTACCAGGCGCAGAGGGGTGGGGATTGGTGTAAACGGGTCCTGCCTCCACTGTGGGCCCTCTGTCCTGTGACCTGAAGCCCCACCTTGTTGGTGATGGGGAGAAAAATGATGACACCCCAGTCTCTACTCCCCACACTGGGAGTCCCAAACCACACTGTTCAGGCAATGATACAATGAACATTTTAAATGAAGTTCTTTGTCCTTTGTTTTAGGAGCATTATGAATATTAAGTAATTTTTTTTTTTTTTTTTTTTGGTCAGATTGATCCATTGAGCCCTTTATGAAAAAACTTCCATTTGTATTTAATCTTGGTTGGATTCCCTTTTAAGAAACAGTAGCTACATTCTAAAATGTGCTTAAAACTGTTAGGTTACAATGGAACCTAACAATTTATTCTGACAGCAGAATAAATATGTAAGAATAGCCAAGAAGAAGATATTTGCAAACGACGTATCAGATAAAGTGTTAGTATCCAAAATCTATAAATAACTGATCAAACTCAACACCCAAAAAACCAATAATCCAGTGAAGAAATGGGCAAAAGACATGAATAGACACTTCTCCAAAGAAGACATCCAGATGGCCAACAGACACATGAAAAAAATGCTCAACATCACTCATCATCAGGGAAATACAAATCAAAACCACAATGAGATACCACCTCACACCTGTCAGAATGGCTAACATTAACAACTCAGGCAACAACAGATGTTGGTGAGGATGCAGAGAAAGAGGATCTCTTTTGCATTGTTGGTGGGGACGCAAGCTGGTCCAACCACTCTGGAAAACAGGATGGAGGTTCCTCAGAAAACTAAAAATAGAACTACCCTACGATCCAGCAACTGCACTACTAGGTATTTATCCAAGGGATACAGGTGTGCTGTTTCGAAGGGACACATGCACCCCCATGTTTATAGCAGCACTATCAACAATAGCCAAAGTGTGGAAAGAACCCAAATGTCTGTTGATGGATGAATGGATAAAGAAGATGTGGTATATACATACAATGGAGTATTACTCGGCAATCAAAAAGAATGAAATCTTGCCATTTGCAACTATGTGGATGGAACTGGAGGGTATTATGCTAAGCGAAATTAGTCAGAGAAAGACAAAAATCATATGACTTCACTCATATGAGGACTTTAAGAGACAAAAGAGATGAACATAAGGGAAGGGAAACAAAAATAATATAAAAATAGGGAGGGGGACAAAACATAAGAGACTCTTAAATATGGAAAACAAACTGAGGGTTACTGGATGGGTTGTGGGAGGGGGGATGGGCTAAATGGGTAAGGGGCACTAAGGAATCTACTCCTGAAATCATTGTTGCACTATATGCTAACTAATTTGGATATAAATTAAAAATAATAAAATTAAAGAAAAAAGAATAGCCAAGAAAACAAAAACCCTAGGTTAATAGAAAGAATACTAAGGATTCTTAGACAACAAATCAAAATAGAAGAAGGAAGAACCCCAGCTGTATATCTCCCTGATGGAGTAGACTGAATACTGTCCCATAGAGAAAACACAGAACTGGGAACTAATGATCATTTTAGTACCTATAATGTGGCAGGTATTTGCTTGTTTGGGAATTGACCATACCCTCTATTTTTACATAGAGAGAGGGAAATAAAGGAAGCCTAATTCAGACTTTGTATGTGTTAGAGAGAGATGTGTTTCAGGATCTAAGATGGAGGATGTAGCCATGTAGGCTACATAGTCATGTAGGCAAGGGAAAAGAGTGTTCTATGAAAAAAAGTGGAATGAGCTATGGCATGGAGGTAAGTATGAGAGACGTTAAACACTGGGTATCTCTAATTATTCAGTAGACACAGTTGGTGAATGAAGAGGTGGAAAGTCATGGTATGAAGGACCAGGTTGGAAAGGATTGTTGGGTTTTAAATATAAAGGGCATTATTTACCAGGCTATAGAGTCAGAGCTTTGCTCTAATGATGGCACAAGTCCCTGAGGGAAGCTTGGGTTTGTATCTTCTTTGATTTATTAGCTGTGTCTATTACCACTCTTGCCCCATTAATGTAAAAGAAAAAGAGGATGGAGTTTAGTTTGAAACCTTTGTGAATTTTTTTTTGTTGTTGTTTTATTAGGAAGAATTTTTTTTCATAGTTTATCTAAAAGCAGAGAATATATAAAGGTTTTCTTACAGCTCTGAGATTAGGAGTTTAAGACTTTTGGTTCTGATTCTGGTTTCATTACTAATTCTGGCAAAGCATCTAATCTCTTTTAGTTTCATTTCCAGGTCAAATAAAATGGGTTCCTGGACCCTTCTTTTTGCCCAGACCCTTTGTATCAAGGTGGGGGTGAGAATGGAGGTGGATACACATGAAGAAAGCAGGCACGCACACTAGTTGTCCTCAAAGCAGCAATAATGGTTTAATGAATGCTTCTGAAATTATTTCTTCTAAGGTATTTAGGCAGAAAATATAAGGACAGTAGGGTGTTGTAATTGAAAAGGATGGTTTCCTGGTGGTTGAATTTCAGGCACTCTGTAGCCTGGGTGGAAAACAGACCCTAGGACCTCACAAGTGAACTCTTAAGGCCTTTCTTCCATGAGGCAAATTAAGAAAATGATTACTTGTATCCACCTTATTCCCAGGATGAGCCAAATTTGTAACAGAATAAGGTGAAGTTTGTTGGCAATGTCAGGTTTAGTTCTTTTTTACTATTACAACAGTCATTGTTTTATTCTGTATGGGCCAGTTATTGTCTTGCATTGAGTTGGCCTGTTTGCTTCCATTATCTCCTAATTGTAGTCCCACATTATCTTGTCAAGTTATTAACCTTCTTAAAACACAGTTTTCATCATGCTATTTCCTTAATTTAAAAACCCGCAGTACCATTTTTCTATTTGTTTGGGTTTCTTAGAACCTCTGGAATAGTCTCTGTGAATGGGGAGAGGGATGCTTGGGATGTGTCTGAGTTAATAAGACAAATCATATTATTAATTTATATTGTCTACATAAAACTCTTTTTATTTGGTAAATATCTTTCACTCTGAAATTACCTAAGGAATAAGTTTCTCACTAAAGATTATGTCATTGAAGGTACGTAGTCTTGGGTTGGTGAATGTGGTGTTCTAGGGTTTCTAGCAAAACGCCTATCCATCTGCCATTTATAATAGGAGGGGGGATGCCTGTCATTGTTACTTAATAATTGATTTTCTCTCATCTCTGACAATTGGACTATGTACATGATAAGCAGAAAGAAGATAAAAAGGAAATTTGTCTTTAAAAATCAGCTATGTTCCACCTCCCAACATCTTGTCAGCATCACCATTCTGTACTCAGAGGATTGCTTTTTTTGCTGAAGTGGTGATTCTAATTGTCTGGCAGATTTCAGGTGCATCAGTGTCAGATCTATGAGCTTTCCCAGCCTGTATTACTTATTGATTGCTAGGGCAGAATGTTGTTCACAGCACCAGCTACTAGGCCAGCTCTGATTTGCTTTTGGTAGAAGAAAGGGGAAAGAGTATCCTTGAAAAGTCAGTGTGTCAAAGAATAAAACAAAGATCATTGGGTCTGATAAACAGAACCAAACAAAATAAAACTAAGTTTATTCATTTGCCAGGCAAAGAAACATAGTGAAAAATTGTCAAGGAAGAAAAGCCTAGGTTTTTAGTACTGGAAAGAGTGGGAATGGTGGTTAGTCTAATATGGGTTTGAAAACTAGCATTTTGAATAGGATAGAATGAGTTTGTTGATCTGTGTATAATTGGTGAAACAGGTCCCATTGTCATGACTAGTATTTTGTTTTGATATGTCCTAGGCAGGTGCTGCTATACACGGAAAACTTTCCTTTTATGAACTTCTAATCCTAGTTCCAAAGCTGATTAAATCTCTTCCGAATGTTCTGGACCAAACCAACCCTCTCAAAGGCCCCTGTTGGTGTGTGAGCCTGGGGTTTGCAGTGAACAGTTGCAACTTCTAGAGTATTCACAGGAAACCCCTGAATCTACATATGTGGGGAACTGTGGTGCAGTATGTCCAGTTAGAATATAGCTTCCTTTAGCATATGCCAGCCTTCCCAGAGGATACAGAATTGTATGTATGAGGGCATTTGGTAAGTATTATTTTTTTTAAGTTATACAAAAACTTGGGATATGTGTATGTTTCTGGATAAAGAGATTCTTTAAAAAGTTAATTTCTCTTTATCTTAATATTTAAATACTTTTACATTTTATTCTACAGTGCACTCTTCAAGACTAACTCACATTCTCTTGGGATTTTCAGCTTCATGGAGAGTGGCAATTCATGAACTCTCACAAGGTCTACTAGATAATTTTGGTCCTTATTGGAAGGCCTTGCTTTGGATACCCTCAACTCTTTGAATTTCTATTTGAAATGCATGGCACTCAACCACTTTTATTTTTTTGGAGAAAGATGTTTGTGTTACCTTGGATTGTCAGCACTATTGTAGGTTGCTTTATTCTTATTTCTTGTTATCTAACTGAACAGTTAATTCACTGCCATTATAACTTGTAACCCATTTTGAGAGGGTTGCTATGCTTTTTGGCAAGGCCTATTTAAGCAGTTTTATCTCATTAAAGACAAATCAATTAAAATTAAAGATAATCTCAGCTGAGCTATAGTTTTTTTTTTTCTGCAGATCCAGGAAAGATGAGGAGAGGAAAAGCAAAATCCCTGAATGTACACAGTCTATCTCAGCAAACATGTTTGTGCTTGGAAAGAGATGTATTGATGACCTCTTGTCTATGAATGGTATATGAATGAATCCATGGAATTCTCCTTAGTAGCAGAGATTGAAGGTCTTTTAATATTTTGACCCTGATTTGGTCTTCGGGATCATATTATAACATTTCAAATATATCTTGATTTATTTGCTTTCTAGTTGTGTTTTTGACATGTCTATTTTCTGGGGTCAAGGAGAATTGGCAGTGTGATTTTTAAAAGGATTTATTTATTTCAACAAATAAGTATGCAATGGTATTGGCATTCCAAAAACCACTAAGATATAAAATGTTACTCTTATAAATTCATAGTGCACAGTGGAGTTAAATATGCACTCAGGGGGCGCCTGGGTGGCTCAGTTGGTTAAGCGTCGGACTTCGGCTCAGGTCATGATCTCACAGTTTGTGAGTTTGAGCCCTGCCTCGGGTTCTGTGCTAACAATTCAGAGCCTGGAGCCTGCTTTGGATTCTGTGTCTCCCTCTCTCTCTGCCCCTTCCCCACTTGCACTCTGTCTCTCTCTCTCTCTCTCTCTCTCTCTCAAAAATAAATAAACCTTAAAAAAATTTTTAAAAAATGCATTCAGAATGTCAACGAAAGGAAAGATTTTATTTTCTAGTAACTTTAAAATGCAGCAAATAAGCCCTGTATACTATAACCCTAATTAAACATAGTTTGTGATGTAAATAATAGCTTGAAACAGCAAGATTTCTGGTGACTGGATGATTGATTTCCACACTCTATAAGAAGCAAGAATTTCTGTGGACCATTTCATTCAGCCTTTTCCTTATGACTTACACTTGTCCGTATATGTCAAAGTAAGGGAGATCATCTTCTAATAGTTTGCTAAATAAATGAGATACTTCGTAAAACTGTTATGTGACTGACCTTTTCACAAGTGAAATAGGATCTACAAATTATTTGCCTCATTTTTATGAGAATGTGCATAGTGTTGCTATACAGAATCTGTGCAGTCTTTAGATTTAGAAGCTTATAGTTTCAGGAAATGTGACAAACAGGCAATTTTTTCTTTTTAAACTCATATGAACAATAGTAGCATATTCAAATTATAGGCTAGTTGTTTGGTATAACTGGGAGAAGAGGTCACCCTTGGTGTCAACTTGTCTAGCTATAGCATAGCATTGTTGTGTTAGAAAAAACATACCATGTGCAGTCCTGATGTGTGCAAGCTCAGCATGTTTTATCAGGTCAGGTAAAGCAATGGGACTCTAAGATGATGTTTGAGTTGGCAGGTGGTACCGTAGATGGGGGATCATGAGGTTAAAGAGTTGAAAATAATACAGTTTTTGTTAAAGATGCAGTTTCTTTAAAAAGCTAGAAAATAATTCATGTAACAATATCTTTTGGGAAAAATCTCTTTTCAGATGGTTTCATCTTTGTGAAGGATGCCTTTGTTTTTCAAAATTAAAATTATATTTGCACTATACGGTATCCTTATTGCATCAGGATTCCTGAATCAAAGAAACTTAACATTTTTCATTATGCTGATTAAACATTAATATTCAATTGAGAAAACCAGTAGAAACAAAAATATTGGTCCTCAGACTATCCTCTGGGATTTAGAGGAGTTGAAAATATTTTTAGAAAGAGGCTGTTCAGGATAAAGGAAGATGTCATTTGGGGATAAGGCCTTCTTTTAGGAGAGAGGAGGTATTTGGGGAGGCACAATAGGAGGAGATTTCTCCCAGAGAAGTTGTATTCTGAAGTAATAGGTACTGTTTACTTGAGAAGGAGTTGGAGAAAGTTCAACTTTTTCCCCTTAGTTTTCCTTTTCTTCCCCGTTGTTACTTTTCATCCTCGTTTAGCCAAACCTTTACCTGTTCATCAGACATTTGTTTGTGTGCCTTCATTAGGTGTGTAGTAATTTTGCCCTTACCAATTTATTTATGCTCAGTTTTTGGAAGAGATGTAGTCGAGATGACTGTCTTTTTAAAAACCAGCAGTAAGTTTTGTTTTCTTCTTTGTTTGTTACAGGTGCTCACAAAAGATGGAGAAAGGTTATTTTTCAGTACTTTTCTTTTAGTAGAACTCTCATTTATTTTTATTATACCATCTCTCATCCCCATGTCTCCTATCTGTTATCCTATCATCTATCCTATCTGTCTTGATTGAATTTCATATTTTTCTTTTGTTTATAATGGCCGTGGATCTTGGTTCTTATTTTTGATTCTCTGTCATGAATGCTTATATCCTATTTAAAACTTCTTTATAGAAGATTCTAAAGGTAATCTAAAAATGACTTAGATTCTCTTATTTGATTTTCCCTCCTCCTCAACATTTGACTACTTATACATTTAAGTGTTTAGTAATTTTTTAAAATCATTTAAAATCATTTTTAAAATCATTAAAAAATCATTTTTTAAAAGTGAGTTTAATGAAGGTAGAATTTTGTGACAGCTGTTAAGCTGATGGCAACATCCTTGGTTTTCCAAATCAGGGTCAGAAATATAATTACTAAGTAATATTGTTTTCCTTAGATATTTGGGTGGTCATATCCATTGGGATAATGGACCATAGTCTTAACTTCATCCATTTAGAACAGCTAATATACCACAGAGCTTCATTGCTAACTTGGCTTGCTTTAATCCATTGAGACCATCTGTTCAGGCAGCGGGGTATAGCAGCCAGCACAGAGCGTGTGGAGTAGTAGTTTGAAATGTTTACTCTTCCACTTCCTTGCTGACATTGGCTAGATTATTTCTAGCATGAATTTATTGTCAGGAAGGTAGGGATGATGTTATCTGCCTTGTAAAATGATTGTGAAAGTTAACCATCTAGGTAAAAACTCTTGCATTCTGTTTGGTATAGTATATAGGTACTTAGTACCTTGGTATAATGGTAGTGACTGGTACTGTTTCTTACCTATTTGTGAACATTTTCTGTTTAAACTCAAATGATAGTGCTAATAGCCGAGATAATTTAATCATTATTTCCAATTAGGATTAGTGACACTTTCAAAGCTTTTGTTAAAATTAAAATATATTATGGTCTTTATTTTTCTCTTGTTTCTAATTTAGTAACTACAAAAAAATATCAGGCTGGTCTTCCTTGATTTGTTCTAAATAAACACATACATGATGCTTCTTTTTTTGAGATTTTGTTACTTTTTAGAATTTTTCACTAGGATAGTGTGTAGTACCGCATTGCTTTATTAAAGATTGGTGTTCGATTAATTGGACAGTGTTGAAATTAGATAACTAGATAAGCTTTATTTTCTGAGAAGTTGCTATTATTTTTCCCTTTGTCGTTAGTTTTAATATTTTGATCTTACGGCCCTCTGAAATTCTCTATAGCAAGCATGACTGAAAGGTGATTTTTCTACCAGAAAGTAAATAGCCTAAAATGATATATCACCATTTATAAGTTCAAAAATCTTACTGAAGCTACATATCCATCCTTCTTTCAGCTTTATACCGTATCCTTCTGGATTAAAAAGAAAAATTTTTAAATGTTTATTCATTTAGAGAGAACGCGAGTAGGGGGAGGGGCAGAGAGAGAGGGAGACACAGACTTTGAAGCAGGCTCCAGGCTCTGAGCTGTCAGCACACAGCCCGAGGGTGGCTTGAACTCATGAACTACGAGATCATGACCTGAGCCGAAGTCGGACGCTACACTGACTGAGCCACCTAGACACCCCTCCTTCTGGATTTTTTTTTTTTTAATTTTTTTAACGTTTATTTATTTTTGAGACAGAGAGAGACAGAGCATGAACGGGGAAGGGGCAGAGAGAGAGGGAGACACAGAATCGGAAGCAGGCTTCAGGCTCTGAGCCATCAGCCCAGAGCCCGACGCGGGGCTCGAACTCACGGACCGCGAGATCGTGACCTGAGCTGAAGTCGGACGCTTAACCGACTGAGCCACCCAGGCGCCCCCCTCCTTCTGGATTTTTAAAAGATTTGTCACCACCTTAATAGTGCTCTGTGTAACTTGATTTTAATGGGATGTATATTTTATTGGCGACTTTCAAAATAATTATCATGCACTATTGGATATTTAATTATTAAATTATAAAAATGATCACTTAAAATATGATTTTACATACCCAGTAAATTCCTATGGTTAGAAAATTCTCTCATGGTATTCTATTTATAATTAATATGCCAAGGAAAACTAATTAGAAGTATCTGAAGCCCCTAGCAAAATCTGTAATTAGACATGCGATTCATAATTAACTCTCTTCATTTTTGCCTTTGTCTGTTTGAATTAATCACTTATGTTCTTCCTTAGTGATACCTGTTTTTCTGTCCAAGATGCTGACTGTAGTTCAGAGATCACTGTTGGTGGCATTCTTATAAATTCCATGGTTTTATAGGAACTTTGTTTTTAATCTTTTTTAATAACATAAAAAATACTTGAATCATACGCTGTATAAATGATCACATTGAAGATTTTTGCCCACATTATCAAATTACACATTTATTTTATCAGAGGCTGAAGGCAAGAAAGAAATAGGCAATAGGCAGACTTGTTCACTTTTCCTATCTGGTACTTAATTAAGGGCCTAGATTTTTTTTTTCACCAATCTAATTATTGTCTGTGTAGTTTCGACATTATACCTATTGGCCTTGGGTCATTGAATAGGGTTATCCATTATTTTGACAAAGAATTAACAGTACATCATAGATCTGCTATATGTTAGGCAGTACTCTAGGCTTTGGGCTTAAAGAGGCAGGGGTGATATTCAGAGTATTTACCATTCACTACAACACAGGCACCAAGATGGCCATAGCACTGGATTCAGAGTCTTGAAGGACCCCTCCATCTTTTATACTATATCAGACTTTGATGCTTTTGTTGTTGAGTTTGGCGGTGGTGGTAAGACTGGGTGTGTAGTTAGGGACGGTGACTATTTCCCAGATTATATTTCAGAAGCATTTTAGTATTTCATCCCTTAAGGTTGTACTAGTGTGTACCAGCTGAATAGTTCTGCCAGGGAGTGTTCAGTTCTTTGACTGTAAGAGTCAGCGTTAACCCAGTTTGAGAAGTACTTGGTGAAAGTATGTAGAGGGTGCATAGGGGAAGGATATTGCATGAACCTTTTTTGGGAAAACCAGTTAATGAGCAGAAATTTGCCATAGTCAGATTTGAGGAGGAGGTTCTAACCAAGCTGAGGGGAAAATAGCATTTGCAAAGACATAGGAGCCTGAGAGAGCATAATAGATTCAGAGATTAACAAGTAGGAGATGGAAGATGACGATGTTTTTCTCTGACCTTTGCTTTTTAAGCTGCATGAATATAAAGATCTCATTTGTAGCTTTGAAATTGCTCTATTTTTGGTAGAGAACTGCTAGATTATCTGCGTAGTTTCTTCAACTATATCTAAAGTATTTTAGGAATAGAGTAAGAAGGGAGAATAGGAATTTGTTATAGTTCAGGGCTATACTAAGCATTGATAGAGCCAGAGTGCAATTAAAACCTCTCTCTCGATTCACTGAGAGGCTTCTAATGAGCAAATACAAATTCAGACAGATTGAGGATGGTAGTTCTTTTAATGACATAAAACTGTTGCCTGTGAGGCTTTTTGGCTGGCATCTTGAAACTAATTTTGCTTAACAGCTATGGAGGCCTACAAATTCAGATGTGCAGAAAATGCAGTGAATTACTGGCCTGTCAGATTCCTGTTGCCTATCATCTTTTATCTCAGTAGCAGCCTTTGTTTCCAGACTGTCAGGAGCAAGTATGAGGACCCCTTCATGGTTGTATTTGTATATGCTTGAGTAATTCAATTCAGAGCTGTCTAAATACAGGAAATCGACAACAGTGAAATGATGTATCTTCTTACACTTGTATAATTTAGGGAATACACGTATGGATATCTCTTCTCATTTCTGAGAGCTCTTGAAATACGTACGTCAAGCATTTGTAGTGGTGTAAGTTCTGCTTTTATTGCCAGAGTTGATGACTCACACCTCTGAGATACAATGAAGTCATATGGACAGCAGAGAGAATGTTTTCTCTATGACTGTTCAGTTTAGTGAATGATTTAAGTGCCGCTGCTGGCCAGGAATTGTGTGGAATACAAAGTGAAAGACAACTGGCGTTTTTCTGGGTATCAAATTATGTGATTTTTCTCCCTCAAATTATATTTAGTAAAAATGATTGTCTTAATGTGTGTATGTGTGTGTGTGTGTGTGTGTGTTCACACACCCATGTGAATAGTGTTACAACAAAGCCTGCAATAAAGGTTTGACTTACTTTTCAATAGTTTGCTTCAAAGATGGTTTTGACATATGCTTTAAGTTTTTTGATGACTTCATTTAAAAAAAATTTTTTTTTTAATGTTTATTTATTTCCAAAGGAGAAAAAGAGACAGAACGTGAGTGGAGGAGGGGCAGAGAGAGAGACACACACACAGAATCCGAATCAGGCTCCAGGCTCCGAGCTGTCAGCACAGAGCCCGACGCGGGGCTCGAACTCACAAACTGCTAGATCATGACCTGAACCGAAGTCGGACACTCAACCGACTGAGCCACCCAGGCGCCCCTAATCTTTGTTTTTTTTTTAAAGTTTTTTTACTTATTTTGAGAGAGCGAGTACACGAGCAGAGGAGGGGGAGAGAGAGAGAGAGAGAGTGAGAGAGTGAGTGAGTGTGTCCCAAGCAGGCTCTGCACTGTCAGTGAAAAGCCTGATGTGGTCTCGAACTCAGGAACCATGAGATCATGACCTGAGCTGAAATCAAGAGTCAGGCGCTTAACTGACTGAGCCACCCAGACGTCCTAGATGGCTTGATTTTAAAAATATTTTCAATTAATGTTACTTATTGTCTCTCTACTATTACTCTGATAGTTAGAAAGGAGGAGTATTTTAAGTGAAATGTATATTATATCCCAATATTAATTCAACAGGTATTTAGAGAGCATCTACTAAGCTCTAGGCATGGAATAAACAGCATAGCAAAGGTTGCTATTTATAGAATAAAATTACTCAGAGGAAACAAAAATAATCAAAAAGTAAAAACTCTCAGCCCCTTTGGTGTGCTTAAATGTTATAAAAATAACAGATTAATTCTCAAATGCATGGAATTTATATTTGGTTTTGCAGAGTTTTGTTGTTGTTCACAAAAGTTTACCTGGAAACTGAAGCAGGAATGGACTATCTACTTTGAATTACTTTGATTACTTGAACCAGTATATTCCATCTGTGGCTTTTGGTAGCCTATTCAATATCACGGGTGGCCCAGGTACCTTAGAAATTGAGGATATTCCTTGTCATCACTTGGCTAGAGGCAAATCTAGGGGAAAAAAAAAGACGGTGAGAATCCTTGCCACAACACATTGTCCCTTTTGTCCTTTATTCACTCCATTTCCACTTCCTGGAGTGCCCCCCTTTCCTCTCTGTCCTTAAACTTTTTTTTTTTTTTCTTAATTTGGAATCTTGTGAACATTTATTTATCTAGCTGCCAGAAGTTAGTGGTTTCTAGATGTAGGTTCTGTTTTATTTTACAGAATTTGATCTCCTAGGCAACTCTCATTATATTCACAATTCCCCACATTGTCTAATTTTGAGGTACTTACAAATGTAAAAACACTGCTTTAGGATAGGTGTTTAGCTTTTATAATTTAAATTTATATCAAATTTATTATTGATAAAAGCAAGTGCTTGTTCCTTGAAACATTATCATCTTGCTCTGTGGTATGTATGTATGTATGTATGTATGTATTTATTTATTATTATTTTTTACGTTTATTCATTTTTGAGAGACAGACACAGAGTGTGAGCAGGGGAGGGGCAGAGAGAGAGGGAGACACAGAATCTGAAGCAGGCTGCAGGCTCTGAGCTGTCAGCACAGAGACTGATGCAGGGCTCGAACTCAGAAACCGCGAGATCATGACCTGAGCTGAAGTTGGGCGCTTAAGCAACTGAGCCACCCAGGCGCCCAGCTCTGTGATCTTAAGATGTCTTTTTTTTTTTTTTTTTTAATTGTGGTAAAATACACGTAACACAGAATTTACCATCTTAGACATTTTAAAGTGCACAGTTGATTGGTGTTACGTGCAATAGCAGCATTTTGTAACCAATCTTAAAAACTTTTTTTTAGTGTCCTTCAACATCTTATTCAGAGGCTTTCCCAAAGGCTTACCTAAACATTTTCCTCAGAGATGACATTTTACTAGGAATTTCTAGTTACATCTTTGGGGATATTTATCTTTTTTACTTTGTTGTGTGTGTATCTGAACTATGTTCCTAATGGATTATAAGCTTTTTGAAGGTGTCATATTTGTTAAATTGGGCATGAAGGATGGTAGAATTTGGGTAGGTGGAGAAGGGAGGAGTTGCCCTTGGGAGAGAAACCGCATATACTGAGGTCTTCAGGACCAAAAAGACAAGGTGTTTTTTCAGGAATGTTAAGTAGATTCATTTGCTTATTTTGGAAGGAGATGAAGCTGAGAAAATAGGATGCTGAGCTGGTCAAATATGAAGTTTATCAGTAGCCCACTTTGGTCAATTGATTACTTGTGCATCGGAAGAGCTCAGTGGAGAGTTGGAGGAGAGTGTACTCACCCTTACTGTACCTCTCTTTGATTCTCCAGTTACCCCACTAAAAGAAAAGGGGGCCAGTGATGTGATAGGATGTAAATCATATTGGATTCAGGAGGCAGTAGACCTGGAAGATTGGAATTTCTGGGCTTTAAGAAATTTAAGTCACTTTCTTTGTAACATGATGGGGAGGAAAGATGGTCTTAGAGCTTCCTTCCAGTTCTAATATACTAGGACACCATGGCACACTTTCAATCTCTGGATTAGAGCCACCACTAAGACCTGTTTCACTCATTTAGGAATTGTTTAGTTCAGAGGGCAGCAACTTTTTCTGTAAAACGCGAGATAGTATTTTAAGTTTTGTGGCTACTGTCCGTTGCATATTGTTTTTTGTTTTTTCACAACTTTTTTGAAACGTAAAAACTGTTCTTAGCTCAAGGGCCAGACAAAAACAGGCATGGGCTGGATTTGGCCTCCCAGATGTCCTTTGACCCTTGATTTAGTTGATGGGGCTCCTTATTCTTTAAGGTTTTTAGAATTTAGAAACCAAGACCAGCTTGGTGATAGGGTATTCCATCAATTTTTATTGACTACTTATAGGTTATATTTTCTAAGGGTCAGGAAGCTAATATGTGTCAGGAATTCTCCATTCAGAGAGCCTGAATGACGCAGTCAGTTAAGGGTCTGTCCAGCTCTTGATTTCTGCTCAGGTCATGACCTAGTGTTTCTGGAGTTCGAGCCCCGCATCAGGCTCATTTCTGTCAGTGCAAAGCCCGCTTTGGATCCTCTTGTCCTCCTCTCTCTGTTCCTCCCTTGCTTGTTCTCTCTCTCTCAAAAATAAATTAAAAACATTAAAAAAAAAAAAGAATTCTCCATTCTTTTTCTTGCAATCTTGGTAACCTTGTATTTCAGATTATGTCCTTTATTTCTAAATGCCTTGAAAACTCTCAGATGTCTGATATATTTTACTCATCTTTACTATCTGAATCCTGATTAACACACAAATATTTCCTGTGTTATATCTTTAATGTCTAAAACTATTTTACTCATTTTTATTAAATAAAAATAACTTTTTATTTTTTAATTTTAATTTGATTTTCTTTGCCAATGTAGACATTTTCATAATTTATGAGCCAGTTTTATTTAACCTTTCCTTTTACTTAGGCTTTGTAAACATGTGCTATTGGTTTACTTTTATATTTCCAGATTTTTGAATTTTGTATTTTTTGTGAGAATAGAAAGTCATGATGACGATATTATAGGGAGTGTAAACTTTTAAAAATGCATTTTCTTGGGGTGCCTGGGTGGCTCAGTCCATTGAGCATCTAACTTCGACTCAGGTCATGATCTCATGGTTCGTGGGTTTGAACCCCGTGTCAGGCTCTGGGCTGACAGCTCAGAGCCTGCAGCCTGCTTCGGATTTTGTGTCTCCCTCTCTCTCTGCCCCTCCCTGCTTGTGGTTGCTCTCTCTCTCTCTCTCTCTCAAAAATTAATAAACATTAAAAAAAAAAAAAAGAAAAGAAAATGCCTTTTCTTTTGAAGATTTGAACAAGTGAAAGAAAATTATCTTTCTTGGATTGATCCTCCCCCCATCTTCCACCCTCATTAGTATAGTATATGTTCTTTTAAGTTTAATTAAAGGCAAAAGAAGTCTGGCAGAATTAAGATTCTTGACATTCTATAGACTTGTAAAGTACAACTTGAACACACAAGTTTAGTGAGTAAAAGGTCACATTAGGGTTCTACTGAAAAAGTTAGGTTCTCTACTCAGATTTAGTTATATTGACCATGTCTTTTTCTTTTTCTTTTTTTTTTTTTTTTTTCAGGTATTTGCCTGAAGTGGAACTTATGCTATAGACAATTCTTTGTGGATTTGTCTAAAACCTGAGATGAGATACTTTTTGAATGCACATGGCTTAATAAATTTTATAGTGAGAAAGAATTATTTTTGAAAAATTTAAGGTGGTGTCAAATGTCTTTTCCTCTGAGAGTTTAATAGGCAAATACAGTATTATTTATTATAAAGCTAAATATATAGCATGCTTACTTTAGTTTATAGGACATTTGATTGAAGGAAATGAAGCTGATTCTAGTGACTACAATAGTTTTGAGTGAATTTTTCCATTGTAATTCCAAAGAAATTTTTCCTTTATACTCAAAGATAGAGTTGGCACTGGCATTCTGACATACCTTTGAGAATGATATTGACATTATAATTTGATATTCCTGAAGATAAAACCTTAATTTGTTAAGTGATAGATTTCAACAACTAGTAACTGGTTTTTTTTTTTTTTAATTTTTTTTTTCAACGTTTATTTATTTTTTTTGGGACAGAGAGAGACAGAGCATGAACGGGGGAGGGGCAGAGAGAGAGGGAGACACAGAATCGGAAACGGGCTCCAGGCTCTGAGCCATCAGCCCAGAGCCTGACACGGGGCTCGAACTCACAGACCGCGAGATCGTGACCTGGCTGAAGTTGGACGCTTAACCGACTGCGCCACCCAGGCACCCCTAACTAGTAACTGTTTTAATAAGTCAGTTATTAGGAGTTTTCTACCACTCTGCTTTCCTGGCCTTGATTATTTTCTGTAGTTCCCTCTGGGGGGCTTATGAAATAAGGACATTTCCTTTAATATGTTAAAAGTTGGTTTTGACAGAAAATTTCCATAGTAGCATTTTATTCTAAAGATAGGTTCATAGCCCTTTCTCTTTTGTTGCATGTCTGGACTCCAGTTCTCTTCATCTCTTAATTTTTTAAGTGAACCATTATATGTCTGTCATCTGGTCTTTCCACCTTGAATTCAGCAGCTCTCTAAGTCATTCTTGTCACAGTTATGAGATTCCTTATACTAAAAGATGAATGTCAACGTGTCAGTCTGTGACTCAACAATCCTTTCAATATGTTTACATTGCTTAAAGGATATTTTAGAAACTCCTTTACAGAGTGGTATAATCTCTTTTTTTTTTTTTAATTTTTTAAATGTTTATTTCTGAGGCAGAGAGAGACAGAGCATGAGTGGGGGAGGGTCAGAGAGAAAGGGAGACACAGAATCAGAAGCAGGCTCCAGGCTCTGAGCTGGCAGCAGAGCCCAACGCGGGGCTCGAACTCAAAAACCGCGAGATCATGACGTGAGCCGAAGTCAGTCACTCAACCGACTGAGCCACCCAGGCGCCCCCAGAGTGGTATAATCTCTTTACCCATTTTTCCTTCTCACTAATGCTGTAGGAATGTTTCCGCTAATGTTTATTAATGAAAAATTAAAAAAAATGTTTATTTATTTTGAGAGAGCAGAGAGAGAGCTCGAGCAGGGGAGGGGCAGAAAGAGAATCCAAAGCAGGCTCTGCGCGGTCATTGCAGAGCCTGATGTGGGGCTTGAACTCAAACCATGAGATCATGACCTGAGGCAAAATCAACAGTCAGATGCTGAACCAACCCTGCCACCCAGGCGGCCATAATGTTTTTTAAAAGCTGGATTTATTGGGGCACTTGGGTGGCTTAGTCGGTTAAATGTCTGACTTCAGTTCAGGTCATGATCTTGTGGTTCGTGAGTTTGAGCTGTGCATCAGGCTCTGTGCTGACAGCTCAGAGCCTGGAGCCTGCTTTGGATTCCGTGTCTCATTCTCTCTCTGCCTTTCCTCTGCTCGAGCTCTTTGTCTTTCTCTCTCTCTCAAATAAGCAAACATTAAAAAAAATTTTTAAAAATAAATAAAAACCAGATTTATTGAGAAATAATTTACATACAGGGGCATGTGGGTCTCCTGCTCTCTCTGCCCCTTTCCTGCTTGCACTCTGTCCCTCTCTCTTTCAAAAATAAATAAACATTAAAAATTTTTTTTAAGAAATAAATTACATACCTTAAAATTCACCTATTTATTTAAAGTGTTTAATTCAGTGGGTTTTTTATTGTGGCTACAGAGTTGTACAGCCATCACCACAGTCTGATTTTAGAATATTTTCGTCACTCCAGAGAGACATTGGTACTCTTTAGCAGTCATCACCCATTCCTCCCTCCTTTCAGTTTCTGTCAGCTACTGATGTCTATAGCTCTTCTGTCTCTATAGCTCTCCCTCTTCTGGACATTTCATATAAATGAAATTGTACAATATGTGATCTTTTGTGACTTATTTCTTTCACTTAGCATAAAGTTTTAAGGGTTCATCCATGTTTTTGCATGAATCGATACCTCATTACTTTTTTTTTTTTTTTAATTTTTTTTTTCAACGTTTATTTATTTTTGGGACAGAGAGAGACAGAGCACGAACGGGGGAGGGGCAGAGAGAGGGGGAGACACAGAATCGGAAACAGGCTCCAGGCTCTGAGCCATCAGCCCAGAGCCCGACGCGGGGCTCGAACTCACGGACCGCGAGATCGTGACCTGGCTGAAGTCGGACGCTTAACCGACTGCGCCACCCAGGCGCCCCATACCTCATTACTTTTTATGGCTGAATGATATTCCATTGTGTTAGGTCAGGTGAGCCAAAGAGGGAGAGAGACCTGAACTTTCAGGTGTCAGGGTAGCTGATTAAAAACAATGATCCAAAATGAAAGTAACAGTTGAGCTTTTATTCACTTAACTGAGATAGTATAAGTAAGAGGGTAAACCTCAGAAAGTGCAGGCCCCCCACTCGGGTGGGTCAGTATGGAGGTAGGAGGTAGATTGTCTTGCTACTGAGGGAGCACCAGACAAGAGGTTCCTGCAGTTTTATGGACCTCGGGCCGGTTCAGGAGTGAGGTGGAAGGTCTTGGGATGGAAAGGCACAGAGTGAGAGTAGAGAAAAAGTGTCTTCAGTGTTTCTTTCCTCCCTAATGAGAAGGCCTCAGCAGAGGTGAATGAGGAGAGGCCTCAGCTGAAGGCCACGGATAAACAGACTTCTGAATGAAGTCTAGCACCTGGGCTGGGAATGTAGCTCTGCTTACGAGCATGGTTAGCCAGGGAGGCCTGAGTTTTTGACTACAGCTCTCTTCAGAGACTGCAGTGCACTGGCTGTGTACCCGGTCTGGTGTGGGTATGGCAGCTCTCCCATGTGAGGCCTGCCAGGTAAAGCCTTTGTAATTGCTTATAGTCAGGCTGGAAAAGTTACACATAGAGTTTTTAAGTTTTTAATCAGGAGCCAGACTCCTTAGTATGTATATACCATATTTAGCTTATCCATTCATCAATTGTTGGACATTTGGGTTGTTTACACATTCTGGGTATTCTAAGCTTTTTGCTATGAACGGTTTGCGTGTAAGTTTTTGTATGTATATAATTTAGTATCTTTTGGGTAGATACCTAAAAGTGTAATTTACTGGGTCATTTGGTAACTCCATGTTTAATAGTTTGAGGAACTCTTTTAAAGAGACCGTATTATTTTACATTCCCACCAGCAATGTATGGGGATTCCATTTTCTTCATATCCTCACCTACATTTGTTACTGTCTTTTTTTTTTTTTAAGTTATAGCCATTGTAGTGAATGGGAGGGAAGTTGTTCCTCATTGTGGTTTTGATTTCTGTTTCCCCAATGAGTAATGCTGTTGAGTATCTTTTCATGTGTTTATTGTCCATTTATATGTCTTTTTTGAAGAAATGTATATTCAAATCCTTTGCCAATTTATTGTAAGAGTTTTTTTTTATATATATTCTGGATACAAGTCACTTATGAAATATATGATTTACAATTTTTTTTCTCCCATTTTGTGAGTTGTCTTTTTACTTTCTTGATAGCATCCTTTGAAGCACAAATGGTTCTTTTAATGTTTATTTATTTTGAGAGAGCATGAGAATGAGCAGATGAGGGGCAGAGAGAGAGGGAGAGATAGAATCCCAAGCAGGCTCTGTGCCCCATGTGGGGCTTGATCCCTCGAACTGTGAGATCATGACCTAAAGTGAAATCAAGAGTGGGACACTTAACCAACTGAGCCACCCAGGTGCCCCTGAAGCACAAATGTTTTTAATTGTATCTATTTTTCTTTTGTTGTTTGTGCTTTTGCTATTGTATCTAAAAAACCATTGCCTGATTCAAGATCATGAAGATTTACTCATATTTTCTTGTAAGTTTGAGCTTTTAAATTTAGGTCTATGATCCATTTTGAGTTAATTTTTATACATGGTTTGAGGTAGAGACTCAGCTTCATGCTTTTGCATTCGGATATCCACTTGTCCCAGAGCACTGAAGAATCTTGAAGAATATCAGTTGATCATAAATGTAAGGTTTGTTTCTGAACTTTAAATTCTATTCCAATGGTTTATACATCTCTCATGACAGTAACTCATATTTTGATTATTGTAGTTTTGTAGTAAGTTTTGAAATCAGGAAGTGTAAGTTCTCCAGTTTTGTTCTTCCTATTCAAGATTGTTTTGGCTCTTCTGGGTCCCTTGCATTTTCCTATGAATTTTAGGATCAGCTTGTCAATTTCTACCAGAACAGTCCAGCTGGGATTTTGATAGGGGTTGTGTTGAATCTGTGTTATGAATCTATAAATCAAGTTGGGGATTTTATAATAGTATGTTCTCCAGTCTGTGAACATTGGAGATTTTTCCATTTATTTAGGTGTTCTTTAATTTCTTTCAATGATGTTTTATAGTTTTTAGTGTATGTCTTCTATTTCTTTTGCTAAATTTGTTCCTAAGCCCCTTATTCTTTTTTTTTTTTTTTGATACTATTGTAAATGAAATTATTTTCTTTCATTTTTGGATTGTTCATTGCTAGTGTGTGGAAATATAATTAATTTTTGTATCATGCAACCTCACTGAATTTTTAATTCAACTAGCAGTTTTAATAGTCGTTAATGTATTACTTGGAATTTTATATGTATAAAATTATGTCATCCACAAATAGTGATAGTTTTATTTCTTCCTTTCCAATCTGGATGCCTTTTATGTCCTTTTCTTACCCGGTGCCCTGGCTAAAACCTTCAGCACAATGTTAAATAGAAATGGTAAGACTAGACATCTTTGTCTTGTTCCTGATCTTAGGGGGAAAGCATTCAATCTTTCAGCATTGTTGTTAGCTGTGGTTTTTTTGTAACTGTCCTTTATCAGGTTGAGGAAATTTCCTTTTATTCCTAGTTTATTGATTGTTTTTGTCATGAAGGTGTTAACATTTATTAAGACCTTTCAATATATGACACGCCCCATGCTAAGTGGTAGAATCAGATTGCTTGGTTTCAAAACTTGTGTGCTCAATCATTATCCATTAAATTCCCTCTACAAACTGTTGATTTATACATGTACCTTTGTCCATGCTAATTTCCTCCTCCTAAAATGCATGTTCCCTCTCTTATCCCATTACAAACCTACCATAGTGCTTTATACCTGCCACTGTCATAGTACTTTTTCAATGTGTTCTTATTGTTTACATATATTTCTCTTATTTTAGAATCTGTGCCTCTTGAAATCAGGGACTTTGCCATATTTGTCTTTGAATCTGCAGTGCATAGTGGAGAGTCAGGAAAGAAATGTGTCAGCAGAAGCCAAGGGATTCAAGAAGGGTGGAAGCAGTCAGCAATGTCCGATAATGCAGAGAGATGAAGTAAAATAAGGTTCATAGAATGATAACGGTTTCATCTTTTCATGATTTCAGCAAGAGTGTTTTTTTTTGTTGTTGTTGTTTTGTTTTGTTTTGTTTTTTTGTAGCAGTGGAGACTGAAGCAAGGTTGTGGTAGGTTGAGCAGTAAATGGGAGAAGAGACTCAAGTAGAGACTGTCACTACTCTTGTGAGAAGTTTAACTGTGAAGGGCAAGAATGAGGTTAGGGTGCTACATAGAGGGGAACATAAGATATTTTTTAATATAAGAGAAGCGGCTTGAGCATGCATATACAGAGGTGGCAGGAGAAAGGACCAGTTAAGAGCAAGCTTGTAGAAGTGGAGAGAGGAATAATAGAGGAAGCAGGCTTTCCTGTAGGGACAGGAGATTGCATAAGAACACAAGATTTGCCTGGAGTGGCCTCTTTCTTCTGAGGGAAGGAGGTACTCAGAGATGTAGCCAGAGGTAAATTTATGGGTGTGAATTAGGAAGTATAGGGAGTTCCCCTTTTCCCAGAAGTAGAAAACAAAGTTGTTGGCTTAGGGATATTGTGGTTGGTGATGTTCTGGTAGTAGGCAATAGGGGTGAGATGTGGAGTTTGAGGGGTGAAGGTTTAGAATATCTGCTGTAAGGCATAGGAGAGGTTGCTTACTGGAAACATAAATGTTGTTTGAGGGCCTCTTTCTCTTCTGTCTCCATGTAAATTGAAAAAACGGGTATACGGTCAGAAGTCCAGATGGTACAAAAGGATTTACAGTGAAAAGTAAGTCTTCCCTTCACTTTAGATCCCCTGTCCCCATTTTCAGAAGGAAATACCATTAACAGTTTATTTACTTTCAAACTGTTTTTTACAAATATATATATATATATATATATATATATATATATATATATATATATTTGGAATTTATTTTAATTCACGAGAACTTACTGTTTTACTTCTTGCTTTTTCAGTGTGCCTATCTTGGAGATATTTCTGTATACTTAGATCTACTTCATTCATATTTATAGCTGCAGGATATTTTGTATATGAATATAGTATAAATTATGTAACCTGAATTTCTTTGGGTTCCAGTGTTTACTCCTATAAAAATCATGTTGAATGAATAAATTCTACCTTCAAAAAGTAGAAAATCATTGTAATACCTTGATTTATTCTGTGCATACACACATTGAACCAGCTGATAACATGTATATACCAAAACTGAGTTGTCTTTAAAACATAAAGATATCTTAAATATTCAAAAGTGGTACCCTTACTTATCATGCTCATTTTATTTCTGGGATTGAGTGATAAGAATCTTGTTTTTAGGTGTTTGCTATTTATAAACTAATGTGAGAAACATTCCTATATGTGACTCTTGCAGTACATGTGCAAGAGACTCTCCTGTGCGTATACCTATGAACGGGATTGCTGGATCATAGGGTAGTAAATGGTAAATTTAAAGAGATAATACAAAATTTATTTCTAGAGTGATTGGAAATAAATCACTATCACCATTATATAAGAGATCCTGTTTTATGGTCTCTTTAATACTTGGAGTTTTCAGACTTTTAAATTTTGTTAGTTAAATGATCGAAAATAGTATTTAATTGTGATCTTTAAAAAAAAACCCTAAAAATTGAGGTACACTTTTCAATTTTATAATAAAATGCCTAAATCTTGGATACACAGTTTAATGAGTTTTGACAAATGCATACACTTATGTAATCCTCTCCTGTATAAAATTAAAAATTTTTTTATTATTCTTTAAGTTCCCTAAAGCTCTTTCCTTGACTTTCTTTCCTCTCACCAGAGCAAACCACTTTTCTGACTTCTGTCACTTTTTTTTTTTTTTTAAGAAATTCATCTGTTCTCATCTCACCAATTTCTTTCCTCCCATTCTTTTTAAATGTCTTTTTTTTTTAAATTGTAAAATATAACATAAATTTATCATCTTGGCCATTTTTAAGCATACAGTTCAGCGGTATTAAGCATTTAAACAGTGTGTTTTACAGTTTACATTTACAAAGTGTAAACCCCCGTTTTCCTCTTACCCTACTCCCTGGCAACCACCATTATACTTTCTGTCTTGATTTTGACTTCTCTAGTACCTCATGTGAGTGGAATCCTACAGTATTTGTCTTTTAGTAACTGGCTTATTTCATCTATTATAATGCCCTCAAGGTTCATCCATGTTGTAGCATATGGCACAATATTCTTCCTTTTTGAGGCTGAATGATGATATTCCATTGTATGTATAATACCACATTTTGCTTATGCATTCATGTGTTGATGGTTACTTGGTTGCTTCCATGTTTTAGCTGTAGTGAGAAATGCTCCTGTGAACATGGGAGTACAATATCTCTTTGAGACCCTGCTTTTGATTCTTTGGGGTATATACCCAGAAGTAGAATTGCTGGATCATGAGGTAATTCTATTCATTTTTGAGGAATCACCATACTGTTTTAATGGTACCAGGAATGGTACCATTTTAAATTCCCCCAACAGTGCAGAGTTCCAAGTTTTCCACATCAACATCAGCACTTACTTTGTTTTTCTTTTTTTTCAATAGTAGCCATCCTAATGGATGTGATGGTATCTCTTTGTAGTTTTGATTTGCATTTCCCTAGTGATAATGATGTTGAGTGTCTTTTCCTGTGCTAATTGGCCATTTGTAAATCTTCTTGGAGAAATGTATATTAAAGTCCTTTGCCCATTTTTGGATTGGGTTGTTTTGTTGTTGTTGAGTGTTCGGTGTTCTCTCTATATTCTGGATATTAATCCCTTATCAGATACATGATTGTAACTATTTTCTCCTAAGTTGTGGCCTTCTTTTTTACTCTGTGAATAGTGTTTTTTGATATGCAAGGTTTTAAAATTTTCATGAGGTCCATTTTGTTTTGAATTTTTGTTACCTGTGCCTTTGGTATCCTTATCCAAGAAATCCCTGCCAAATCCAATGTCATGAAGCTTTTGTCCTATGTTTTCTTCCAAGAGTTTTATTGTTTTTTAGGTCTTACATTTAGATATTTGATCCATTTTGAAATAAGTTTTGTACATGTTGTTAAGTACAGGTCCAGTTTTCCCAGCACCATTTGTTGAAAAGACTTTCTTTTTCTCATTAAGTACTTTGAAGACTTTGTCAGAAATCAGTTGGTTATATATGTGTATGTCTGGGTTATGTCTTCTGTTTTATTGACATTTTTTCCTTTGCTGATACTATGCTATCTTGATTATAGTAGTTTTACAGTAAGTTTTGAAGTGAAATAGTGTTCTTCAATTTTGTTCTTCTTAAAGATTTGTTTTGACTCTTCTAGGTCCTTTGTATATTTATATGCAATTTAGAATCCACTTTTCCGTAGAAATTTTAGGATTAGGTTTTCATTTTCCACAAAAACATCTGTAGATTTTACTTGATACCATGTTCACTCCACAGATCAATTTGGAGAGAGTAGACATCTTAATACTGTAAACATGATCTGTTTATTTAGATCATCTTTAATTTCTCAAGAACTATAATTTTTATTTTAGTTTTCAGTATACAGATATTGCACTTTGATTTTTAATGCTGTTATGACATTTTAGAAGTATTTCATTTCCACTGCTCGTTACTAGTATGTAAAAATATAACTGAATTTTGTATATTAGCCTTTGTTCGTTTTAGTAGCTTTATGGGTGTGTTGGGGGGGGGGGTTGTTGCTTTTTTGTTTTGATTCTCTAGGCTTTACCATGTAATTATGATGTATATGTAAGTAAAGACAATTTTACTCCTTCCTATCAACCTGTATTTCTTTTCCTTCCCTCATTTTACTGACTAGAACCTCTAGTACCATATTGAATAGAATTGGTGAGAGCAGGGGCACCTGGGTGGCTCAGTCAATTAAGTGTTCGATTCTTGGTTTTGGCTCAGGTCATGATCTCACAGTCATGAGATCAAGACCCACGTTGGGCTCCATGCTGGGTGTGGAGCTTGCTTAAGATTTTTCTCTCTTCCCCCTCTGCCCCTCTTTCCTGCTCGCATGCCTGTGTAGGCTCTCTCTCTCTCCCCACCCCCACCCCAAAAAAAAAGGAAAAAGAAAAGTGGTGAGAGCAGATGCCCTTGGTTTGTTCCTGAGTTCCTGGAGATGCCCTGGTTCCGGAGAAGATTTTCAGACTTTAACTGTAAAGTTGTTATCTTCAGGTTGAATAGCCCCTTCTTATTCCTCATTTGCTGAAAGGTTTTTTTTTTCTTTTCCTTTTAATCATAAATGGGTGATATTGAATTCTAATTGTGGTGTTAAAAGGATTTTTAAAAGGATTTAAAAAGGGGTTATAATCGTGACTCTCATACAGATATAAAATGAACACTTGTCAAATATTTTATTTAACTCACTAGTTAATGAGGAAACTGGTAAGATGTTAAAGTCAGTTCAAAGACAAATTTGAAGAGGCACTCATTTATATTCAGCAAAAAAAGCTGAAATGAATTTTTCAAATAGACGCAAAAGCTGGTCTATCCAGTGGGCAATTATCACCTGTAATCCACTGGACACAACTAATTTGCTCTTTTGTGCATAAGAATAGTTCACATTATTATCAATTTTCTACAAATTTTAAATTGAAAAATTGCTCAAAGGCAAAGGTAGAGGTAATGAATGCATGAGCTAGAGAGAACGGTTGGTAATCTTTTCTTTTTGGTCTGTTTTCAAAGCTTTTTACTGTTTTACTGACAAAGAGTTTTGCTTTGAGTTTCCATGATCCCCAGTGTTTAACATTGTTCATACGTTTATTGGTTATAAGTATGTGTGCTGCTGTCAAAGCCTCTTGAATGTCTCTTATCCATTTTTCTGGTCATGTTTTGGGTATGTGTGTTATTGCTTTATATGTTGTTGATAATAATGCATTTATAAGTTAAGTGTATTATGAATACTTTTTCCTAGTTTATAACTTGTATTTTCACTATGTTTAAGGTATTTTTTGAAAAATGGTTCTTAGTTTTATTACAGATTTTTCTTGTCTTATTTACAAAATCCTTCCTTACCCTGAGGTTAAAAGATACTCATATTTTCCACTAAGCTTTTTATTTTTTTTTCAACGTTTTTTATTTTATTTTTGGGACAGAGAGAGACAGAGCATGAACGGGGGAGGGGCAGAGAGAGAGGGAGACATAGAATCGGAAACAGGCTCCAGGCTCTGAGCCATCAGCCCAGAGCCTGACGCGGGGCTCGAACTCACGGACCGCGAGACCCTGACCTGGCTGAAGTCGGACGCTTAACCAACTGCGCCACCTAGGCGCCCCGATCCACTAAGCTTTTTAAAGTTCCTTTTCTCATTTAAGTCCTTAACCAACTGGAGTTGATTTTTCCTATGGTATGATGTTAGGATCAAATTGCACCTTATTATTTTTTTTTAAACATAGATGATGCACTGAATGTTTGTGCCCTCCCCCCACCCCCCCCCGCCGAATTCCTATGTTGAAGTCCCAGTGTGTTGGTGTTTGGGATGGGGACTTTGGGAGGAAATTAGTGTTAATGAAGTTGTGAAGTTCCCTGGTCTGATGGGAACAGTGCTTTGATTACAACAGATATTAGAGAGCTTGCTCTTTCTCTCTCCTCTCTCTATAAGGACATAGCCAGAGGTGGCCACCTGCCAGCCAGAAAGAGAGTTTTCACCAGAATGTGACCGTGCTGGTACCCTTCTAGCCTCCCGAACTGTGAGAAATATTTCTGTTGTTTAAGCCACCCAGTCTATGGTATTTTGTTATGGCAGCTCTAATAGACTAAAACATCTTGTTTTACATTTTCTATTTGGTACTTGATATTTTCCCTTGTCAGACACTGCTTCTGTGGGGAGGATTGATTAGGTTTATATCAGTCCCCGCAATGTCTGGGGCAGGAATTGGAGAGCCCTAGGCACCAGAGAGCTTGAGTCAATTACTTCTCACCCCATTTAACATAACCTCAGGTCACTTCTTTACCTGTTTCTCTAGAGGAAGAAGCTGCCTTTAGGAGGAGGCACCACTAAGATTATTGGCACTCTGCCCGCCCAAGTTCTGGTGTTAGAGGAGTAGAAGGAGGGGGCCAGGGAAGGTTAGTGTGTATTCAGCTGTTTTCTAAGCGCCTGACTATTTTCCTGAGGACCTGAGGTCCAAGGAATGCATGTGTGGAGCCAGGTTGTGTGCACCTAGGTGCTGGAGCCTCTGAAAAGCAAAAATCTGCAGGAGTTCTTCTGTTTTGTTATCCCACAGCCTCAAGTGAGCTGCCTCTTGCATCAGGCCAAAGCCACCATTCCACACATTCCGGTTCCAAATGGGTCCTTGTGCCTCCAGGTGTTTCTCATAGTTCTTTCCAATTTTTCTCTGTAACTTCCGCAAGGGCTGATCTTCTGAGAAGGGTCAGCAGTTTTGCTAATTCAACATCTTGGCAGGAATTAGAGCCAGTGTCACATTTTTCTTAGCCTTCGTAGACTTCCTTTACATAGTTACGGGTAACTTTAATCTGACAAAAAAATGAGTTTGTTCAGGATTCCCAAGTCATCTGCAAGGCCTCTTCTGTGCTGTGTCTGAAGCCCTCCACAAAGGCTGTGTGGAGGTGAGGCCGGCTGTAGCAAAGAGTCCCACAGAACCTTTTTGATCATCCATGGGTGTTTGGTCACCCAGCCCTGGTTGCCTTTTTGGATAGGTAGGCCCAACAGGCCTTTTAGGTAATGTGACTTATTCACTTCTAAGAGGGTCTCTGACTTAAAGTGTCTGTCCTTCTGCTTAGTAATGTTACTTGAAATTCTAATTCTGGACAGTTATTCTTGCCCAAGATAACCCCTGAATTTTTAAGTATTTTATTGTCTCTTTCATTAAATTTATGTTCTGTTTATAATGAGTATGTTGATGTTAAAATATTTTTTTATTAAAAAATTTTTTTTAATATTTTAAATTTTTAAAATATTTATTTTTGAGAGAGAGAGAGAGAAAATCTGAAGCAAGATCCAGGCTCTGAGCTGTCAGCACAGAGCCCAGTGTGGGGCTCGAACTCATGGACTGTGAGATCATGACCTGAGCTGAAGTTGGACATTTAACTGGCTGAGCCACCCCGGGGCCCCAATGTTTTTTTTTTTTTATTTTTGAGAGAGAGGGAGAGCATGAGCAAGGGAGATGCAGAGAGAGAAGGAGACACAGGATCTGAAACAGGCTCTGTGCTGATAGCAGAGAGCCCGATATGGGGCTCAAACCCAAACCATGAGATCATGACCTGAGCCAATGTCGGACGCTTAATCATCTGAGCTACCCAGGCTCCCCGATGTTAAAATCTTTTAAGTTACTTACATCAACAAAGAAACTTGCTCCTCCAGGAGAATGTACTATATTCTGTCATTTTGTTTACTGCCTGCTGTATCTCTGCCCCCACCAAAGAATTAGTTCATCCTGCAATGTTACCTTCCATTATAAACCCCTGTGTTGTACTTATTTTTCTTCTCTGTGATTCCAGAGACGAGACAGGACCTATTTCTCACTTCGTTTTGATGTAGGAAGTCTAGGTCCGAGGACCCAGAGGGGGTCCTGAAGGACCAGCCAAGAAGGTCCTTGGCTTCATGCAGGGTAGAAATCAAATGACAGCCTGGAGGAAGTGAGAGGAGAGTTTATTTAATAGTGTAAGTGATAGCGTACAGCAGAGGAGTATCTGGGAGCCTCAGAAAAGAAGTTACTCTCCCTGCTGCTTAGGTGTTTGTATTGGAAAGGGGCCCAGGGTACACGTTCCTTCAGGAATCCAGGATAGGGTCTGATCAAAGGTGAGTGTCAGGTGAACAGTAGGTGTTTTTCCATAAATCACCAAAGGTAGTGGGTATTGGCACCAGTGTTGACCGAGGTTTGAAGCTATCGTCCTGGAACTTGCTCGTGATCTCTTTCTTCTTAGATGTTATCAGGTGTTTGGTGGCCTACGACAGAACTTGGAGAATGGTTAACTTTTTTGCTTCTCCTTGGAGTGGGATCATAGCTTCTTTGGTTTACTCAGATGCAAGGTGAAATATAGACCATGAGTAATTGGAGCCTAGCAGAGAAACAGTAGACATGGAGCCTTTCTAAATGGAGCCCCTTCCGTTTCTGTCAGTTTTGCATGCCTAGTCCTGGTAAAGGTCCTGCCAGATTTGCCACAGAGAAGGTGTTCTGTATTGTTGAATTAAATTAATACCTAGCAAAGTACTTATGTTTATAACAGGAGTTGCATTCTAGATAGAAAAGTATGTACTCATATCCACAGTGGGTCCTATATTTTGACAATGGTGTGTCGGGGGCAGGTAGAGTCTATAGAACTTGATAAACTGATTAGATATTGATTGGAAGAAAGGAGAGAGGGGGAAAAGAATCAGGGATGATTCCTAAATTGGGCAATTAAAGGGATGCTACACTGCTATTTATTTCCAGTGCATGTTTGGGTATAGAAAGAACTTGTGGGATGGGAGATAGATATGTTCTTGAAATATTTAGTTTGGGGTTTTTCTGAGATATTCAAGAGGGAGAAATGCAGGTCTGTATGCAGTTCTTGGAGAGAGGTGGGGGGGCTTGAGAGAGAGATTTTGAGGTTAATAGTTTTTCAGGACTGGTTGAAGAAGAAATTGCTCAGGATTGAGGGCAAAGCCCCTAAGCACATCTAGTTTTAGCAGACAAGTACAGAAAAGGCACTGGGAAGGAGATTAAGAAGGGGAAACAGAGTGTTAACAAAGGATTTTATAGCAACACCCTTGGTTTCATCTCTGTGCAGAGACCAGATTTTCCTTTCAGCACTCTGTATTTGATCTTTGTCCCCATACCTTTCTTTGTTTTCAGCATTCTCTGCTGGCAGAGATTGTGGATGAAAAATAGTTTTATTTTTGAACCCAGCAATTGCTGGTTTCTTTACATTTCCTCTAAATTCTGCTCAAAAACAGAGTACTTTCTTCTCCAGCTCATCTCTCTAGTTGCACTTTATATCATATATATAAAAGAAACCAGTTGACACTTTGGACATTGTGCTTGGAAATTACCTTAGCTAGAAATAACAGTTCATTACCAGCATTTTGTTTTTTAATTTACCACAGGCAACAGTTTTGCTAAACTTTCTGCCCCTTCATAAGTGGTCTTCTTTCCTCCAGCTTCTGATAACATTTTAACTCACTCTCCTTAAAGTCCCAGTAGCCTCTTCAAGGCTCATCAGGCTTCTGCTAGTGAGATCCCTGTGGCCCTTCTCCTGTTCACATCTACCACCCAATCCCAAAGCTGATGTCACATGTTTTATGTTTTTATTATGTCACCACTCCAGTTCCAGGTGCCAGATTCTGTTCTGGAAACTATTGCTATTAAACAAACCACCCCAGACCTAGTCCCAGAACCTGCATCACTTTTCCTAACAGCCTGGGAAGTCACTTATTGTCACCTCACCACACTCTCTTGGTTATAAGCAAGGTAAATGCCAGCTTGGATTTAAGAAGAGAAGCAGACTCGATGCCTTTGTGGGTGAGCAGCAAATTTACACCATAGAAGAGCATGTGGAATTGGAGGTATTTTTGCAGCATAGTTGTAAAACATAGTTTACCACAGATGGATAAAGTAAAATACATAGAATTACAGAGGAAGCCAGAGGTACCTGGGTGGCTTAGTACGTTGAGTGTCCAATTTCAGCTGAGGTCATGATCTCATGGTTTGTAAGTTTGAGCCCTGAATCAGGCTCTGTGGTGACAGTGTGGAGCCTGGAGCCTGCTTTCAGTTCTGTGTCTCCCTCTGTCTCTGCTCCGCCCCTGCTGGCGCTCTGTCTGTCTGTCTGTCTCTCTCTCTCAAAAAAAAAAAAAATTACAGAGGTAGCCTCAATTATATTAAAATATTATTATCGAACTAATTATAATAAGGTATTTTGTATTTATTTAGCATGATACACAACAAGGTAGTGGCAGACCTATAGTAAATTAGTAAATACAGTAAGTATTAGTGATTTTAGAAGTTGGAGGAAATAAAGAAATAATTTATTTTCCCATCCAAGTTCATAGGTCTTCTGAATTCTATCCACAGACCCTCCAGCCTCTAGATGAAGAGCCCTTGGATTAATGTAATGGTGTGAGCAGAAGTCTCACTGCCGTGGCCTGGGGAGTGAATGTGGTGAGGGGAAAGGCAGAGACTAAGGGGAGGACACCATAGGGTAAGTTTTATATACTAGCATTTATTTACCTTAAATTTTTTTTTGTTTATTTATTAATAAACAAATTAAAACAAAAAATAAAAAATTTTGTTCATTTTTGAGAGAGAGAGAGAGAGAGAGACAGAGCATGAGTGGGGAAGGGCAGAGAGAGGGCAGGGGGTGAGGGGGGGAAGACATAGAATCTGAAGCAGCCTCCAGGCTCTGAGCTGTCAGCACAGAGCGCGACATGGGACTTGAACCCACGGATGGGACTGCGAGATTATAACCTGAGCTAAAGTCTGACACTAAACCAACTGAGCCACCCAGGCACCCCCTATTTATTTACCTTTTAAGCTAAAGGTTTAATTGCTTTCTTAGGTAGAGTCTTAAAATATGCTTATGTAATGAGGGAAAGACACTAGTGAAGAGGGAAAGTTGAATATATAGGAAAGATAAAGCCTATTTAAAAGGTTTCTGAGAAGGCAGGAGAGGGTGTGGTCCTGAAGTTAGGTAAAAGCATTGGACAGGAGGAGAAGTGAAAGCAGTTAGGGATATTTGTGGGGGCTGTTATCAGGTCACATGACACTCTGAGAAATATATGTAGGTATGATAAATTTCAACACAGGGTAAAGAGAGGCCAAGGCAAGCCCCAGAGAACATTATGGCAGATGTCTGGGAAAATATGAGAATATTGGGGATAGGGTAGGGAGGAAAAAAAGGTAATGAGACAGGGACAGCAAAAAGTAACTGATCATGTAAGAAGACAAACTTTGCCTAGTTTACAGTTTTCATTTAGTGCCTTCCTTAGACCAGTCATTTCCCTGACCATGGATATTGATACAAAGAAAAGTGGAATGAGAATAAAATGCAGTTGTGTTTTTGACTTCTGCTTATTTAGAGTTAACTTTTTCTGAATATCTTGGTTAGCATATATAATTAATACATGTATTGCTTTTGACACAAAATAACATGAATGCTGAAGATCTTTTTCATGGATATTTGGGGTTGATACTGAAAAGCAGTGCATGTGTTTGCTGCTTACATGCTTACAGCTGGGTGGAAATTAGCCTCAAAGGGTCCATGGTTTTCTTTGTCATTAGCCAACAGATGCTTGCTGCGGTGTTCTGCTCACTGAGTCTGTATTTAATGTGCGGGTGATGCATCTCTGTACACTGATGGGAAGGGCTGTGCAATATAGTAGCTCATTTGTGTATAACAAATATCTGCCTTTAGCCACACATCGATCCTTTACTAAATGAATTTTTTTTAAATCAAGCTGTTTTCAAAGCCTGGTTGGCATATCTACCTTCATATTGCTTTGACTTTTTAGTGAGTTGATCCTGAATTTAGTATGTTCATCTTATGGGAGTAACGTTTTTGTTTTCTGTTAAAGAATTATTTCAGATCTTCTTGATACAATACAATTTTTAAAACTTTAGGTTGGTGATATATATCTTAAAGAACTGTAGGTTTTAGGCACAAATATTCATTTATACATGAGTATGCTGTGAAATTGCTAATTCACAATGTTGCATAATCAATATTAATACATACTAATGTGTAAATGTATATACTTATATATACATCTTGCCACAATTAAACTATTTTGAAATATATACATTATATATAATATACATTACATATGTAATATTGCAGATATATATTTTATTTTATTTTTATTTATTTTTAAATAGAGAGTGTACAAGTGGGGAAGAGGCAGAAAGAGAAGGAGACAGAATCCCTCTGAGTTGTCAGTGTAGAGCCTGACGTGGGGCTTGAACTCAGAAACCATGAGATCATGACCTGACCTGAAATCAAGAGTCAGATGCTTAACTGACTGAGCCACCCAGGCACAACTATTTTATTTTGTTTTTTTTATTGTGGTAAAGTGTCCAAGCTCTCTCCACAGAGCCTGCCCCCCCCCTCCTGCCCCGCCCCATTCCCTGCCCCACAATCTTCCCTCAATAGCTACCCCTTAGCTACCCTTCAGGCCTTGGGGTGCATACACCTGCATGAAGACCTGTTCTGGAAATGGACTCAGCCATTTGAGCTAGGTGTTCTGGAGTTCCAGTTAGGTGAAAAGTGGTCTCTGGGTGTGAGACCCAGTAAGGCACTTACTCTTGGCCCTTTGCATTGCTTGTTATTTGAGAATGATATGGCCTCATAAGGGCCAAATCATGTTGCCTAGACATAAGCGTAGTAGTGATTTTAATAATCTTTTTTTTAAAACAGTTTTTATTTAAACTGTACCCAACGTGGGGCTTGAACTCACAACCCCGAGATCAAGAGTGGCACCTTTCTTCAGCTGAGCCATCCAAGCACCGTTAATAATCTTTTTTAAAAAATGTTTATTTTTGAGAGACAGTGAGTCGTGAGAGGAGAGAGAGAATCCAAAGCAGGCTGTGTGCTACCTAACCGACTGAGTCACTCAGGCACCCTGCCCCTTAATAATCTTTTAATAGGGCTACCAAAATTGATTGAGTCCACCATTATTCCTTCCTTTTGTTGTCTTTTAGGGTTCCCAGATTCAATTTCAGTGTTGGGGACAGGAGTTCCCACACAACGCTAAGCAGTTCTCAGACACCAGTAGGATTTATGAGAATTCAACTCAGTTCTGATGCTGTCTACCCAGAGATAGCTTCAGATTCCACAGGTTAAGGGTTTAGTCCTACAAGACTGCCCTCACCCTCTACTTCACAGACACCTGTTGTAAAGTCTGTTACCTGTGCTTCTGACCAACCAGCTACAGATTGTAGGTTCCAGTGACCTCCAAATTGATTTGCTAGAGCAGCTCATAGAATTCAGGGAAACTCTTACTTACATTTACCAGTTTATTACAGGATATGAAAAAGGATATGAATCAACATCCAGATGAAGAGATACATAGGGTGATACATAGGGTGACATTCCAAACAAAGGAGCTTCTGTCGTTATGGAGCTGGGGGCCTGGCTCAGCGTTCTAGTTCCCCAAACATGGAAGCTCTCTGAAAAAGAAGGCCAAAAAAACTGTCCTCTTGGGTTTTCATGGAGACTTCTTACATAGTCATGATTGACTAAGTCATTGGCCATTGGTTGATTCAACCTCCAGCCCCTCTTTCCTCCCTGAGGCCCTGGGGTGGAGTGAGGGTGATTGAAAGTTCCAACCCTCTGATCACATGGTTGATCCTCTTGGCAACAAATCCCCACCCTTGGGTGGGATACAAAAGACCACCTTCATTAATAAGACCTCCATTTCACCTTTATGGTCTGAAGTGTTTTCAGGAACTGTGGTTGAAGATCAAATATATCTGAGAAATATATTTTGGTCATTCAGATGATATAAATTATTATAAATCATTATCACATATGGCCAGAAGGCTTTTTCTAAAGCCAAATCCATTATCACATCACTGCTGGAAACTTTTCAATGCTTCACATTTTCATTGGGATCAAGTCCAAACTTCCTAACTTGTCTTATTGAAGATCCTTTGTTCCCCGTTCTGGTCATTGCTTATTTTTTCATCCTTACTTATTTTGGGGCTATGGTGTTGCCCTGCCAAATAAGTACTCTTTTCTATCTATACAACTTTGCACAGGCTGTAGGTCTTTCATGCTCCCCTTTTCTTGTGAGCAGCCTCTCATATATCTACCAAACTCCTTATAACACTCAGTTAAAAAACTAGGTTGTCTGATAAACCTTTTTTTTCACTTCCCCAGGAAGAATTAAGTCCTTTCCCCTTCTGTATTTCCATTGTGATTTGTACACATTTCTGTTTTAGCACTTGTTTTGTTATGTAATATTTGCACATCTATAAGCCATACCCTCTGCCTCCAAAAACAAGGGCTACTGCAGTTCAGCAGGGTAGTTCCAGATGTTTCCACTAAAAGTGCCTGGCACACAATAAGTGCTTAATGAATGTGTGTTGAATGAATATTGTAATTAGTGGAGTGCTTTAAGTGTGAACTGCTCTAAATGGAAGGCTATGTTTATAGTCAGCTCTTACATGTCCAAGGTGATTGAGGAATGGAATATTCCAATAATTGTGCTATGTAATAGCCAATTATAAATGACCAACTTTAGATAATTTTAATACAAAAATAATGGACTACACAGAATTTATCTGTCTTTATTAATTTATAAGATGCTTCAGCTTAATCATTATGAATTATATGGCTCTTTTAGAGCTGTGGCTGAGGAAGTATAAGAAATCGAGTGGGGTTTGTCTCAAGCTGGTTTTTTTCTTCCCCCACAGATGAGTCTCTAATACACTCATTTACCTGTTATTTTGCTTACTTAAAAAGTATACTGTAAATTTAACAGTAGGTGAAAGGGATTCACAGTTACAAGCTGCATACCTTAAGGTGTACATACTGCCTCAGTTCACCACACAGCTTGCTACATTTAGGCTGTGCCCTCTCATCTATTCAGTGGCAGTCCTTGCTGAGCCCTAGTGAAGTCTTATGAACTGAGCTAAGCAGTTAATTAGATGGTATTCTGTGGCCATGACTATTTCAAGAGTGCTTGTTCTCCACCCAAATTATATATTTATTCTTTTCTCATTCATGTGAAAGTAATGTGAGTGGTTGCTGCTCATTTGTGTATTAATTTAATGGTTCTCTTCTGCTCTCACCTGCCAAACAACAGCGCTACCAATTATTTGCAAGACTCAGAAATTACTTTTATGCATATGGACCTGCATTTTCATATCTTTGAAAATGGCTTTTTAACAGAGATCTGTTTGGAATAGAGAAAATGCTCTCACTGTATTTGCACAAATGATCTGAAAACCATCATGGTGGCTGAGCTCTGACTTTCTACATTGCTGTGTCATGTTCTCTTGTTAAACCTAAAAGTCTTCCTGCAAAGCTGGGTCTTTTCTTTTTCTTTTTTTTTCTAAATGTTTGAGAGAGAGAGAGAGAGACAGCGCGAGTGGGGGAGAGGCAGAGAGAGAGGGAAACAGAGAATCCGAAGCAGTCTCTAGGATCTGAACTGTCAGCACAGAGCCCGATATGGGGCTTCAACTCACAAACTGTGAGATCATGACCTGAGCCGAAGTCAGACGCTTAATCGACTGAGCCACTCAGGCACCCCAAGCTTGGTCCTTTTTAAAACAGATGTATATTTTCTCAGTGACATCCAGAAACATGTATTGTAAATATGACTGTTACTTAGATATCGTATTGTTCAATTGTCTCATCTCTACGTGAATCCTTCTTTTGATCAGTTTCCTAGCCTGTCTGTCCCTTTAGCTGCATAATAATGTAGTTTTTCTAACAATTATTTTATGAAAATGAATCATCTTGACTTAAGTGCAAGAAGTGATTGACCTAACAGTTAACTTGAGAATCAGTTAACTTGAGAATCCTACATGAAAGGAAGAACAGGATTGATGAAGTAATTTTTAAAAATGTATTTATTAGAGTCACTAATGATAGAACAATGGGCTTCTTAATTGAGTATGGTAAAATATTCAGCAACTCACTAAACCAGCTGTTCTGTTTAAATAATCTGTGAATAAACAACAAAAATCCTTGCTACCTTATATTAAGTCTTTTAAATGTTTTATTTTATATTTGAGAAAGAGAGAGACGGAGCACGAGCAGGGGAAGGACAGAGAGACAGAGACAGAATCTGAAGCAGGCTCCAGGGTCTGAGCTGTCGGCACAGAGAGCCCGATGGGGGCTTGAACCCAGTGTCAGTGAGATCATGACCTGAGCCACCCAGGTGCCCCATAATGTTATACTTTTAAACCAGAGGGCTTGTTCTGCACTTGCTAGAGAAGGAAAACAGGCAATCTAAGTACTTACTAAGTTTTTTTCTTCTTTTTAAATCCTAATTTATTTTATGATTCCAGGAAGAGGGTTACACGTGGCAAGATTTTCTAAAATTGCTAAAAATTTCTATTCTAGGAGAGTATTGTTTTATGGTGTCCATTTTTTACATTTAAATTTCAAAAAGAGGCACCTGAGTGGCTCAGTCAGTTAAGTTTGGGATTCTCTCCACACCCCCCCGCCCCCAACTTGTACACATGTGTACTCTCTCTCAAAATAAATAAATAAACCTAAAAAAAAAAAGAAAAGAAATCCATGGGCTATCTGAAATGAGTAGGTCAGGCAGTGATTAGGACAAGCACATTCAGAAATACTCATTTCTGTTTTGAGTTCATTTATGAGTTCTGTGTTTTAACATTTCCTTTGTAAGCTTCAGATAGCCTCTCATCCAGATATGGCAGTCCTACACATTGATCTAACTTAAAACACTATTGCTTTCTGGGTGACCAGAACACTCTTTCTGGTGACAACACTGGTTCAGCCAAGACTCTGCTCCTAATCCTTCCTGGTTCAGAAACTTCTGTCCTTGGGACATTTCTTTAATTCATGTTTCTCTTTTCTGTTGAAGTGGTTATTACTAGTCCAAAAGTGAGTTTGCATGAGTAGCTCATTGGTCACAGTTATTTTTATCTTTCCAACTGATGACTCTGAAATGACTGTGGCACTTTGAGGAGATCTTATCTGTTGCCATTCTTAAGCCTATTCACAAAACTCTAGCCACATCAGCCTTCTTTTCTGTTCTGTAAATATACCAAGTGGATTCTAGCCTTGGGGTCTTGTATACTTGTCCCTCTGTGGGCAATGGTCTTCCCTGAAGACTGTTGCTTGGCTATATATCCTCCTTGTCATTTAAATCTCAGCTGAAATGTCCCTTCTTCAAAGAGGTTTTCCTTGGCAACTCACTATAAATTAGTACTCCCCCCCCCCAACACTCTTTATTACATGGCCATGGTTTATTTTCTTCTTAGCATCTAATGATGAATTGATATTTATTTCTCATTTATTTCCTCTGATGGGGACAGGGATGTTATGTTTTGTTCACTGCTGTATTGCTAGCACCTAGAACAGTGTCTGCCACAGTAGGCCTTCCAGTAAATATTTGTTGATTGACCAAATGAATGCGTACTTTTTCTATTAACTATTTATCAAATCCTTTTTCTTTTTTTGGTAGTCAGGAAAGTACAATTGATATTCTTACAATTAATATTTATGTACTTTTGACATTTTTATCTTCCTTTACTGTCCGATTCCCTACTTGAGTTCTTTTAGAGGAAGGGGGAGAGAGTCTTCTAGTTTTCAAACTCTTGAGATGTGACTGTTTCAATTTATCTACTGCTTGCTAGATAGGTGTGTGAGCTGGTGCAGCCTAGTCACAGATGCAATTAACAGGTAGGAAAATTGGCTCCTAACAGCTGCTTCAGTCCTGCTTGAGTTGGCCTCTTCCCCAAGGGACTGTCTGTGTCTGCCTAACAAAATGAAATTGCCTTCCTGTAAACATTTTTTTTTCTAGGATTATAGAAGAGAAACAAATTCTAGGTTTATGAAATGAGTTAAAATGTGTCAACAGAATAGAAAAGACTAATGACCTGCTGCAGTAATTTGAATTCTGAGGCACGGCAGCAACATTTATTTTCAGAAGAGTTGACATTGAAACTGTAGCACTTTTAGTTCTATTGAAATGACTTTATCATGCCAGAAGGGTAGATTTAATAACTTATTTATTGGTGTTGGTGAGGAAAGTGACAGTTCTCTAAAATACAATGTTTGACCCTCAGAGCTTTGGTTTGTAGCATAGATTTTGCGTCCTTGCTCCTTCAGTTAACTCTACGGAAAGGGGCAGATTTTGGAAAGAATACAACTTGATTTCCTCTCCATTTCATTCGCCAACTGTTTGATTCATTCAGTATGGGTTGCATTTGACAATGATAGAAGATGTTAAGCATTGCGTGTGCCATAACCAATACATATATCCATTTTAAAAAGATATGAATGGGTTTTATGTGAACAGTATGCCAGTTCTGGGTTTTATGTTGACATATGTTTCGTTGTTAGCAAACATTAAGTTGGTCTGCATTGCTCCTTTTTTGATAAATTTTGTTTGATGTGATTTGTAATCTGAGCTAGTTGTGAAATGTGCTCCCCTTAAAAGTCACCTTCTGATCAGTACTCCCTTCCTTTCATCATTTTATAATTTCTGGCCTTTCGTGAAACTAAAAGAGTTTGTGCCATTAAATTCTGCTTTAATATTTTGTTATAAAATAAGAAGCTTCTTCTCTCATGAGGGTATTAGGTTTTTGATGAATGAGATGTGCCTTTGTTATGCTAATATGATGACTTATGGTGGATATCTAGGTAGCAACAGGATGGGGTCTGGTCACCAAAAACAGCAACCACATGATTAGAGGGTTGGGACTTCAGGCCAGTCTGATCTCACAGGAAGTGGATAAAGTATGGAGACAGAGTTCAGTCATGCGGCCAGTGACTTAATCAATCATGCCTGTGTAATGAAGTCCCAAAAAGAACTGTGGACACCAAAGTAGACCTTCTTGGTTGGTGAACATATCGATGTTCTGGGAGGATGACACATACTGACTCATGGGGAGATGGCATGGAAATTCTTCATTTGCACCTGCCCCCCAACCTTGCCCTTTGTGTATCCTCTATAATAAAACTGTAATTATACATACGCTTTCCTGAGTTCTGTGAATTGTCCTAGCAAATTATCAAACTGAGGATCATGAGATCTCTGAATTTAGGATCAGATGAGTAGAAATGCAGGTGGCCTGAGAACCCCTGAAGTACAGCTGGCATCTGAAGTAAGTGCAGTCTTGTTTGGGATAATGCTCTTTGTGCTTGTGGGTGGGACCAGTGTGGGTAGTTAATGCCAGAATTGGACATTGCAGCACACTCATTTAGGGTTGAAACAGAATAGTGATATACATTTGTTATAATTAATGAATCAATATTAATACATTATTATAAACTAAAGTGCATGGTTTGCATTAGGGTTCATTCTTTATATGGTACAGTTGCATGGGCTTTGACAAATTCATAATGTCATGGGTTTGTCATTACAGTGTCATACAGAATAGTTTTGCTGCTCAGTAAATCCCATGTTCACTTATCTTCCTTCCAAACTCCTGATGACACTATTCATCTTTTTACTGTCTTTATAGTTTTGTCTTTTTCAGATTGCCATATAGTTGGAATCATATGGTAGGTAATCTTTTCAGACTGACTTCTTTCACTTAGCAATATGCTTTTAAGGTTCCGCCATGTTTTTTTGGTAACTTGATAGTTCATTTGTTTTTATTGCTGAATAATACTTGATTCTGTGTATTTACCACAGTTTATCCATTCAGCAATTGAAGGATATCTTGATTGCTTCTAAGTTTTGGCAATTGTGAATAAAGCTGCTATAACATCCACGTGCAGATTTTTATATGGACATTGATTCTTAAATCAGAGTGCAATTGCTGGATCATATAGTAAGATTAAGTTTAGCTTTGTAAGAAACTGCCAAACTATTTTGCATTCCCACTGGTAATCAATGAGAGTTCTTGTTGCTTATATCCTTGTCAGCATTTGGTGTTGTCAATGTTTTGAATTTTAGCCATTCTAAAAGGTGTGTAGTGTGGTCTCTTGTTCTAATTTGCAATTCCCTAATGGTATTTGATGTTGAGCATTTCTTTATATATTTATTTTCTATCTTTAAAAAAAAAATGTTTCAGCATGAGTGAGGGAGGGGCAGAGAGAGAGAGAGAGAGAGAGCCCTGGACAGAGGATTTAAAGTGGGCTCTGAGCTGACAGCAGAGAGCCCAATATAGGGCTCAAACTCATGAACCTCGAGATCATGACCTGAGCTTAACTTGGATGCTTAACCGACAGAGTCACCCAGGGGCCCTTATTTTCTGTCTTTATATCTGTTTTGGTTAGGTGTTTGTTCAGATCTTTTGCCTATTTAAAAAAAAAATTTTTTTTTAAGTAATCTTTCTGTAAGTGGGGCTTGAACTCACATGATACTAAGATCAGGAGTAGTCACATGCTCTACCAACTGAGCCAGCACCCCTTTTGTCCACTTTTTAATCATGTTTTTTGTTATTGTTGAGTGTAAGAGTTCTTTGTATATTTTGTGTAACAGTTCTTTATCAGAAATGTCTTTCACAAATATTTTGGCAGGGTGTGGCTTGTCTTTCCATTAACCATGTCTTTTGTAGAGCAGATGTTTTTCATTTTAATGAAGTCCAACTTATGAATGATTCCTTTATTTCTTGGGTCATGCTTTTGGTGGTATACTATGTAAAAACTCATCACCAAACCCAAGGTCACCTAGATGTTTTTTAATGTCATCTTCTACAAGTTTGTAGTTTTTGGCTTTACATTTAATTCTGTGATCCTTTTTGAGTTAATTTTGTGTAAATTTTGTAGATGTTTTTTAATGTCATCTTCTACAAGTTTGTAGTTTTTGGCTTTACATTTAATTCTGTGATCCTTTTTGAGTTAATTTTGTGTAAGTTTTGTTTTACACTTTAAAAATTTATAAAATATTTCATGCATACAGATAGATGTAAAAACTAATGTAATGACCCACATATAAAGTACCTAGCAAATGGCTTTATAAAATAACATTTTACCTTGTAAATCTACATTAAATCCAAAATAAATGCAGTTGAGTCCCCTGTGAATCCCTCTTAATTTCATCTCTCTCTTATTCTCAGAACTAATCAATTCTGTGAATTTGGTATTTTTCAAATTCAATCCATGCAATGTTTTTATAGTTTATTAAATATTTATGTCTCACATGGTAGTGTTATATATTGTTTATATAGCATATCATATATAGAGTAATTGGTATCGTATAATACCATATATAATTGATATTGTTTTACAAGTTTTAAAATATCACATTAACAGTATGTGTATTACATATACTTCAGCAACGTGCTTATTTCAAAACAGCATTGTTTATGTGATTTAGAGGATTTTTTTTCCATAGGAAAGAATATGTTAATTGAGAGCTATGTAATGTTGAAGAGTTAATTTATTATTGGTTGTAATTTTATTTTGGTTTCTCATATTAGCATAGATATAGTTCTGACCTGAGGGTTAAATTTTTGAATGCTCAAACATTATATCTTTAATATTTGTAAGGTGGTATGTTTTTAGAGGCTTACTAAATTAATACTTTTTAAAATAAAAAAATAGTACTATCTTTGTTTTAGGAATTTTTTTGGGGTGTGTGTGTGTGAGGGGAATTTTTAGAATGCACACACAAGTGAGATTCGATTGTTGATATGGTATGGTGTTTCGCAGCTAACCTGTTGAGGATACTCAACAGAAGCCAGAAAAACAATTATTTAAACTGTGTTGCTAGTTGGAGAGCCTGCCTTTGATAGATTTCTTTCTGAGGGCTCTTTTTAAGTTGTGGATTTTCTTTAACCACTAGTTTCTGAAAGAAAATACCGTTTCTAGGTTAAATCAGAAGATCTCTACAATTCAGAGTGTAGGTAAAGCTGCAGCTTCCTCCATTAGCTTCAGGAAAGTGACTTGATTTCTGTAGGGGTAAGAAGGATTGACTAATTATTTATGCTGATCTATGCAGCCAGTTTCATCCAGTAAAATCAGAAGCTGTCGTTCTTTGTAGAATTTCCTGTGACCTAAATTAAATCTGTACCATACAAGATTGCCATCTTTAGAGAAGGCTACTCCCATTGTCTGCTGTGTTAATTGTGCATGCTAACCTGTCACTGTTAATTTAATTATTATTGCTCATTAAAAAACCTTTAACTGGTGTCTAGTTTGAGTTCTGTAGCAAACAAAAACAAAACAAAACAAGCTTGTGTTTGTACACATTTGAAAAATAATGACCTCTCTCTCCCCCCAAGATCATTTATTATAGGTTGCAGAAAGCTGTATAATGACATTTCCAATCCCGATTATTTTTCTATTGACATCTTGAGAAATCTGTTCTGTTGTAAAGCATCATTGGCAGATTCAGTTGTAACTTAGAACAGCCTAAAATGCCAAGAGAAGTGACCTTCAAGTTCCTGCTCTTCCTACTCAACTCTTGCATGAAATGCTGAAATAGTTTCTCCCCTGTGTTCTCTTCAAGGATAAAATGGGTTCCAGATTTCTTCTCTTTGCACCCGTCTTCTGTTAAAAGACTGTGTTCATGCTGGTGCTATACTAATAAAGGGGTACTGAAAAGTGACTTTTTCCTATTGAATTTTCCAGAGTTCATTGTTTGCATTATGCTGTGGTTTGTATCATTTTATTCACAGGAATTGGCCCTTGGCATATGTTTTGTAACATTATCTCTAAGACAAAGGTGTAAATTAAAAATTGAGTTAGTGTAGAATCTTTATGCCAGAGTATAGTATATCTTCTGTTTGTGATTTTATGTTTTGGTCTTTATATTACAGGTGATGTACTCAGACATCAGGATGTTATAGTCCTGTTAATTTCAGACAAATAATCAAATTTTAAGTTTGGTCATGTTACTTTTTAGGTTATTGATTATAATCTCAGTGATTATTCTTCCTTGATTTTTAAAAATCGATATTTACTGAAGTTTTCTTCTCTCAAGTGAAATATTTCTGGCTCCTTTAAAAATAAATAATATTACTTTTGTCTTAGCATACATAGAACAGTTTTGCTTTGTGTGTGTGTGTGTGTGTGTGTGTGTGTGTGTTTTAAAGTAGAGCTCTCATGACTGTATCGTCTTGTCTCATTTAAGTTTATTTGGATTTCCTTTACTCCCCTGTTTCCTATACTTTTGGAGCATGCAATCATGCTTCTCACTGCTGGCATCCTGAGGGTTAGGCCCATCTCTTACTGGTTATTTTGTTGTCTTTGTCTATTTCCCTATCACTACTCATTTTGCTTCCTCCCATAAACACCCACTCTAATCTAGTTAATATATGTCTTTAGATATTTGTGTATCTTTGGAAAATACATAGTGTTTGGAAAACAGTAGTGTTTGTGTATCTTTGGAAAATACATAGTGTGTAAGTTTGTAATTTTCATGAATGTCATTTGGCTGTACATCTCATTTTATTTTTTTAAATTCGGCTTTTAAATACTTAAATGATGTATCTTTTTTGCTGTAGATAATTCTGGTTCATTACTTTTGACTGCTGTAGAGTATTCGGTCATGTGCATATTCTTACCCATGCATACTATGTATCCATCTTACTTACACACTCCCCTAAGTGGCATTTATGTACTATAAACAATACTGCAATAATAATCTTCATTTTATTTTGTGGAGATACATGCTGAGGAGTGGTATTGGTGGGTTGTTGGGAGTCCATTATTAAGTTTACTAAGTATTGCCAAATTGCTCTGAGAACAGCCAGACAGTTTATACTCCTTTGAGCTGTGCATGAGGATTCAGACCATTTTTCAGCGTAAGCAATGTGGCAACCTAATTGGCCTGAAGAGTTGCTCTTATGGACATGATTGATAAACTCCCAAATTATTTGTCTATAAATAAAGTAAAACCAAAATGGGTTACTGTCAGCCCTCTACTCAAAAGATACTCATGTATGGAAAAGCTGCCTTGGTTCCTGATATAGGTTCATGTAAAGGGAGATTTTTGATGAAAAAATATAAGGGTGAGCCCTCATTGCCAAATAACTCAGCATGCTGTGAATATTAGATTCTTTGTGCCCAGCATGGTTCTTGTAATACAAACGTGAATGAGGCAGAATCTTTGCTCCTGAAGCTCTTTAGTTGTGGGACAAGTGAGTACAGTACTTTGTGATTATCTTTTTTGGGGTGATCTGTTTGCTTCTTCTGTGAGAAGTTGGCTCTGGTCATAGCAGCCCTGCTTGAGTCACTGTTACTCTTTCTGCCTTGCTTTCTAAAATTAAGATTCACAGGTACCTGGCCTATTAACTATGGCCATTCAGGATCCCATCAGTCCATCATCCTGCCTGACCTAGTAAAAGATCCGCTAGGAAGGGGTGTTAGTGTGGTCTTTGCATCCCGACGTATGTGGTGTTTGGGGTGGGAGGGATGGCATGTTAAAAGTCCCTTTGAATTGGTACAGTGGAAATCAGAAAATATTATCTAGAAGTATGGATTAATTAAATGTAGGAAGAGGCAGCATGATGTATATGGCAAGAAGGCAGATAATAGTGCTGGGCAAAATAGCAGACAGAACACATTTCCCAGCCTTCACTCATCTAAATTCTCATTGAAAAGACCAATAGATAAATACATGGATGGGGAAAAAAAACCCCTTCATATGTGTTAGAAACTAGAGCTTGATGCTGCTCATATGCCAGAAAACCTAGGATAATTTTTGGTAGGCAGTTCTTCAGTGTAGGAGAACTCCTAACTTGGGAGGGGCAGGGGCACCTGGCTGGCTCAGTCCATAGAGTGTGCAACTCTTGATCTCAAGGTTGTGAGTTCAAGCCCCATGTTGGGTGTAGAGATTATTTTTTAAAAAATGATAAAATATACCTGAAAAATTAAATATATATATATTTAAAAATTAAATATATATATATAATATATATATATATATATATATTAATTTGGGAAGGGCAGTCTTTTTCTTTTTTTTTTTAAGAGACAAAGAGCATGAGCAGGAAAGGAGCAGAGAGAGAGGCAGACACAGAGTATGAAGCAGGCTCCAGGCTCTGAGCTGTCAGCATAGAGCCCATTGCAGAGCTCAAACTCATTAGCGGTGAGATCATGACCTGAGCTGAAGTTGGATGCCCAATTTTCGGAGCCACCCAGGCTGCCCGGGAACAGCAATCTTGAAGAGTGGTCCCACAAGGCACCTTATTTATATTTCTCTTGGAGCTCCTGGTTGGTTCAGTCATTAAGCATCTTACTTTGGCTCGGGTCATGATCTCACGACTAGTGAGTTTGAGTCCCACATGAGGTAATTTCGAGCCTGGCTTCTGGTGAGCATGAGCCCCGCCTGCTTCCACTGAGCTCAAACCCCATTTCAGGTGAGTCCTGTTTGTTTCTTCCTTCCTTCCTTCCTTCCTTCCTTCCTTCCTTCCTTCCTTCCTTCCTTCCTTCCTTCCTTCCTTCCTTCCTCTTTCTCTCTTTCCTCCTCCTCCTCCTGCTCCTCCTGCTCCTGCTTCTCCTCCTCCTCCTCTTCCTCTTCCCCTCCTTGCCCCTCCTGGGATTCTCTCTCTGCCTCTCACTCAGTTGCACCCTCTCTCTCAAAAAAAATTTGTCTCTTGCCTCCCAGACCAGAAGTATTGGTACTTTGTAAATAGTGTTCATAGACCCACAGTTTGCTGCTAATACCTCCCTAGAAGGTACCTATCTACATAAGCAGCCTAGTCCCTATGTTAGCAGCTGTCAACACCACTATTTCAAACTCTATCCAGGTTGTTTGATCTCCCAGCTAGCAATGGAGTGAGGTTTTTGGTCTCAAAAAGATTCAGTCATTAAAAGCTATGAAAGCTGAATATCAGTTATAAGAAGAGAGCAATCTGATAGGATTCTAAAGGGATAGAAAATATAGTTACCAAAATAAAATCTGCTGTAGATGCAGTGAGTAGCAAATTAGAAAAACTTGTGAAATCTTTCCCAGGGTAGTATAAAGGCAAAAGGTGGGGAAATGAAGATGATTGGAAAATAAGGTTAAGTCTGGAGATAAAATGTACAAATAATAGGAATTTTGGAAAGAGTGAGATGGAGCAGATAATAGTAGAAGAAAACATTTCTGACTCAATGAGAAATATGAAAATATATTCTTCTGGACTTTCCAAATTTGGAGGCATTTCTGCTAGTGACGCTATGAAAGGAACTGAACTGATGAAAGCCAACCTCTAAATTCTCCCATGAAAGATCAGAACAACAGGCAGGATCAACAGGTGGAAAGCCAGCAAGATGGGAGGCCTTTTTCCAGGACTAAAGGGTCATCAGGACCCAAAAGACTGCATGGTGGGGTATGATCATTAGAAAAAAGAAAGAGTTAAATTGCTATATACAGGTGATAATGATGATCAACCTAAAAATTGAAGAAAATTATTACTTGAAAACCCATTTGAACTAGTATTAAGTTATATGGTGTGTACCAGGAATTTTCAGTAACATCTAGTTAGCAGCTGTAGTGAAAAAAAATCCAACAAGTATTTAGAAAGAACACCCCTAAGAAAGAAGAGAAGTTATTTTAAGAAAACTTAATTTTACAACACCACATAAAGAGACTTAAAGAAGTAGAGATTAAACATGTTTCTGATTAGGAAGACTTGGTATCTTGTGGATTCCTTTCAAGTCAATGAATTTAATACAGTCCTAGTAAACATCCTAACCAACCGTTTTGATCAGAGGTGGGATGGTAGTAGAATTTAACAAATTTTTCTGAAACTGATCTAGAAGAATATGGTTAAGAGAAGAATTTTGAAGGAATGGTGTTATAGAGTTGGAATTGTACTACCATGTATTAGAAGATTTTATAAACCTGTAATAATTAAAACCATATGGTAATGACTAAGAATAGAACATCTATAGTCCTGAAAAAAAAAAAAGACATATTAGTATATGATAGTGCTATCATTTCAATTCACTGGAAGAAAGAATGAATTAGTTAACAAATGGTGGTAGGAAAATTGGTTTAGAAACTGGAAGATTATAAATTTATTCATACTTTGCACCTTAAACTTAGTCTTGGACTTCCGATGGATAAGATATTGAAATATTCTTATAATGGAATAGAAGAATTTGAGGAAATATATATGTAAGCATATGATCAATTAGTGGAGAAAGGCTTTCCTGTTTTTAACATTTAAGAAAATATTTCTTACACATATATAATTTTTAGAAGAAAGAAATATATAAGCAAAAAGAAGTAAAAAATTCCCAGAATTCCACCCAGTCCAAGACCACCATTGATAGCATGCTGGTTGTATATAGGAGGGTTCCTTTAAACGCAAAATAAAATGAAGAAAGCACATAAAAAGTGATTTGGCAGGACTCCTGGGTGGCTCAGTCAGTTGGGTGCCTGACTCTTGATTTTGGCTCAGGTCGTGATCCCAGGGTTGTGGAATCAAGCCCTGCTTTGGGTTCTGCACTGAGTGTGAAGCCTGTGTAGGATTCTCTCTCTCTCCCCTTTTACCCATTCCCCCGCTCACATGCACTCTGTCTCTTTCTCTCCCTCTCTTAAAGAAAAAGAAAAATGATTTGGCTGCAAGGAAAAAACAAAGGTGTCAAATATTGTTAAAATTAAAAGACAAATGTTGACGATGAGCAAATATGGATGCCACATGATAACAACTTAACACCTTTCATAAAAGAAGAGGTCTCAGAAGTGAGTAAGAAATTAAATAACTGAATAGGAAAATGTGTTGTCATGAATAAGCAGTTTGTCAAGGAAAACATAGAAACAATCAGTAAACATGGTAAAACATTGTCAGTCTCATTAGTTAACAAAAAAATTGAAAATAAAACTGCAATGAGATACTTTTTAAAAAATTGAGATACTTTGGGGCACCTGGGTGGCTCAGTTGGTTGAGCGTCTGACTCTTGATTTTGACTCAGGTATGATGTCATGGTTCGTGCATTGGGCTCTTCACTGATAGTGTGGAGCCTGCTTGAGATTCTCTCTCACTCTCTCTCTCTCCACCCCTCCTTTGTGCACATGTGCTGTCTCTCTATCAAAATAAATCAACATTAAAAAAAAATTGAGATACTTTTTAAATCTACCAGATTGCTAAGACTTTTAAAAATAATTTCCCTGTTTTAATAATAAAATAGCATGATTTTATTTCTTTAAACAAGCACCCCAGCATTTATAAATCCAAATGAATATTTACCTTTCAAATAAGTGTGTTTGAGAATAGATGCCAGTGTGGAAGATGTTGCTTAGAAACAGCCACTGTCATTAATAAAATTTGTATTTTCCTCAAGCTTTTCTGTTAAAAAAACTTACTAAGAATCAAATAAAGTATTACATGGTGATCATATCTTACTTTTTTTAGGTTCAGGAAACAATCAGCCCTTGTGTTTTGGTAAAAAGACCCAAATACTCATTGTTGATGAGGAGAAATATGGTCTTACATTGCTATGGGTAGAATCAAATGATATAGCCATTTTCTAGGACAGTGTAGAAAAATGTGTTAAAAGCATTTGTGATCTACATACCTTCTGACTCAACAGTTTTACTTAAAATAATACATACTAAAGAAACTATCAGCTGTGCAAAAAGACATATATTCTAGGATATTTGGTGTATATTACATATATACACATGTGTATATAAGGATATTTATGATATTAGAAATAATTAAAATAGAAAATTAATTGAATTTATTATATATGTATAACAGGATGCTGTGCAAAAATTAGGAATGCTTTAACAGATAATACTAAATCACAAAAACTGAGTATACACTTTAGACAAAACTCTGATCCTAGTTACTCATGCAATTATTAAGTCATTCACTCACAAGTATTAGTGACAACCCAGGCATTGTTCTAGATTCTAGAGATAGAATACTGCCTCGAGAAAAAATAAAAAAGATCATATCTTTGCCTTCATGGAATTTACAGTCTAATCATCAGAGACAGAAGAATAAATAAATAGTCAATCAGAGATAAGTGCTTTGGAGAAAGATATGGCACATGATAGGCAGAGAGAGAGAGGGAGAGAGAGAATCCCAAGCAGGCTCAGCATGGTCAGTGCATAGCTTGATGCAGGGCTTGAACTCAACAACCATGAGATCATGACCTGAGCTGAAATCAAGAGTCCAATGCTGAACTGACTGAACCACCCAGGCACCCCCACCTCTGTGTTTTTCAAATTTTCTATAATTACTACTTTTTTTTTTTTTAATTAAAAAAAAATTTTTTTTTTCAACGTTTATTTATTTTTGGGACAGAGAGAGACAGAGCATGAACGGGGGAGGGGCAGAGAGAGAGGGAGACACAGAATCGGAAACAGGCTCCAGGCTCTGAGCCGTCAGCCCAGAGCCTGACGCAGGGCTAGAACTCACGAACCGCGAGATCGTGACCTGGCTGAAGTCAGACGCTTAACGACTGCGCCACCCAGGTGCCCCTATAATTACTACTTTTAAAATAAGAAAAAAAAAATTAAAACGGACTTCTGCTTTTACTGTGCTCCCCCTTACCCCAATTTCAAAGTATTTAAAAAATTTAAGAATTATGTTTCTTTCCTTTTAGTGTTAGGCATTCCCTCTGTCTGGTAATTCAGATAGTGAGTAGGTCCAACTCTTAAATTAGAACCAAGATGTTAACTGACTAGTGAAATTGATTGAGGAAGGAAATTACACCTTTTTTCTTTCAGGGTAGAGAGGACTATATTCAGCATTTCCCCTATCATCTTTGTTTTCTTTTGTGAAGTGAAATTTAGAAACCTATTTTATTACATCTTTTGATAAATTTGATACTGTAAGGTTACATTTTTACTTATGTGTTCTGCTGTTATTACATCATCACCTGATGCAGAATAACTCAAGGACAAAACACTGTGCAGTACACATCAGTAGAATGGTCATGTCTGTCATCTTTACTAATGAATGTGAGTTGTGTTGCTGATTTTCTGAAAATCATTTGTATGAATCATTTGAATGTAGTACTATGAATTTTCTCCAGTGACTTACCTTTCTGATTTGCTTGATTATACCAAATGTTAGAGCACTTATAAACCAATTCAGTCTAAGCAAGGTGAGGGTTATAGTGGTTGAGAGTGTGCCAGTTGGCAGAGAGGGAAAAAAAAGTCACACTCACTTCAGACTTGGCTATAGATAATCTGCATGAATGATTTTCTTTTTAACGATAAATCAACAAAATTTCCATTATCTGGAAGCATAACTTGAGTTTTATTTAGCTGAAATAGTAACCCTTGCTTTGATTGGCAGTGTCTAGTCCTCTAACATTACCTAGGAATTGGCGATTCTGGCTTTTTGCTCTAAGAGTACCTTTCTAGGTGATGTGAGGAACACACTGGCCAAGGTAAAATTTTGCTTTGCTTTGTATTTTGGTTTGAAATCATGCTTTACTAGTAAATTGCAAATCTGGTCACACTTGTTTTACACTATTAGTTTCAGAAATAGCAAAATCACTTCATGGCCTGTTGGCTGTACTTTTGTCCATTAATAAAAATAAATGTGATTTTTTTAATAGAAAGAGAGAAATATCTCCTCTTACATTTTAGATTTTGAAGAAATTTATTTTTTGTAGTCTAAAAAATGTCCTGTATACCTTCTGTATCTTTCTATACCAACTGAGCAACTTGTATGGTAAATAAATATTTTGTTATATCTGATTTCTTTTTTTGTTTGCCTAATTGGAATATAAATATTTAGTTGTTTTCTAATGACCTAATACCTTTCTTTTAAGGTTTATTTATTTATTTTTGAGAGAGAGAGCGAGAGAGAGAGAGAGCGCGCGAGCGAGCACACAACCAGGGGAGGGGCAGAGAGAGAGGGAGACAGAATCCAAGGCAGGCTCCAGGCTCTGAGCTGTCAGCACAGAGCCCAACACTGGGCTGAACCCATGAACAATGAGATCATGACCTGAGCCGAAGTCGGACACTTAACCGACTGAGCCACCAAGACGCCCCTGTTTTCTGATGATCTAAAACCAGTATTGTTTCTTGAATGCTTAAGTGGAAACAATTCCTTTGCTTTAAAAACAGCTATCTTGCCTATAATGTTTATGCTTTCCAAATTTCTTAATTACTTCTATATGAATTATGTGTATCACTGGAAAGAAAAGAGACTGCCATCACTCAAACCCACGTTGAATCCCAGCTCTGCCACTGAGTAGCTAGCTGAATGAATAGCTGTCAGAGCCTCAATTTACTTATCAATATGACGACCTATATTATTGACCTGTTGTGTTATGCTTCCAGTATTATGCCTAGTGTGTGGTATGCAGCCAGTAAGCAATACTTGTTCTATTTCTTTTATTTTATATTTTAAATTTGGCTGTGTATTGAATAGAACCTTTGGTGATTTTGTTGCAGTACAATTTTTATATAGAGCACTTTTGAAGGCAGTCGAAAAAGAATATCAGTTACTAAATTTGGTCTACATGGTGTTAGATCTTTGACTTGGGTCTCGCCTTTTTTATTCTTTTTAAAGATATTTATTGCACAGTTTTACAGTATATTCAAAACATAGACTTGTGCCAGATACCTTGCAAGATCCCTGTGGTACAAGCTTGCTATATATTGTCTCTAAACCCCGTAACTGTAGATACATTTTTTTTTTTTAATTGAGGAAACTGAGGATGATACCTGGAAGGCTTTTAAAAAATGTATATGTAATAATGGGCCTGCCATTAGGGTTAAAATCCATATGGTATATTATAAAGTGATCTTCTGATGTATTGTTGGAGAATGAAGTTTCCATTATCAGACTTTAGTCATCTCCACTGGGACTGAGAGTAGTGGTCTTCAAGAAACTGTGAGAGAGATGAACTGTGGTATTAAAGTATCCTTGAAGTCAGTGTGAATGACTGTTAGTGCTAGAGGGTTTTTTCCTCCTCCTCCTCCTCCTCCTCCTCCTCCTCCTCCTCCTCCTCCTCCTCCACTCCTCCTTGCCCTCCCCCCCACAACATATGCTATTCCTACTTCCATAATGTGCTCATCAATTAATTCTTAAATCTTCCAAGTGTGAGTACCTTCCTTTAGTTTAGTCCTTTGGTTTTTGTAATAACATTGCAGTTTTTCTCCTTAAAACAGAATCTTTACAATGATTCTGATTATATCAAAAGGAAAATCTAACAAGTGTTTGAATTTTTTTCAAAGTTGATATGGTGTTTATCAGGGTTCACATAAGAGGAACTAACAGCTATCTATACTTAGTATTTCTTTTTTGTTAATTAGGAATATTTAATTATGGTCTTAGTGTATTTTGTTATTATTGACATAATGTTCCAAAATGTTTTTAAAAGTGGTCAGTTGTCACATATATTTATACATATGTTATAAAAAGGAACTTGTTTCATAATTATCTGCCTCTTACTTATGAGGAATATGAGTGTTAAAGAAATGCAGACAGATGTTTGGAGTACATTAGAGCCAAGTTTGATTTTTTTCATCTTGTTGGCATAGGAATTTACAGTGATTCATTGGGTTGTTTCTTTATTTAACTGGTTTCATTTTAAACATATCTTTGCCCCAACAATGATTTACTTAATTTAGAACAGTATTCTGATGAGTACAGGGACTAGTTTAATTTAACATCCAAATATTTGATTCTGTAATTATTAAAAATCAATATAAACATTTTACCACTGTGTTAGTAATCGTTTAAGAACACTTTTTAGTATGAAAATATTTGGTTATTTTCTTATTCCTAAAATCCTGGTTACTTATTTCTTATCTTTTTAAAATATAATTTGTCTAATGGTATTATTAATTATTACGTAAAACAAAGAGTCCCATCAAAAGTGTTTGGATTTTCTTTGCATATTCTGAAGATTAGGATTATTCTGCCTTGGTAAACTTAATTTCTGAGGATTTTCAAAATACGGTACAAGAAATAATTTTTCTTCTGTCTGCCTAAAGTATGAGCTCATTTGTCACTGGTAATTTTTTTATACATCTCACAAGTCAGGCTGCTTCCTAAACAGAATAATATCAGGAATATAATAAACCCTGATTGATTCCATGTTTAGGGGTAAATGAAGTAATATCAGATTCAGAACCATCTTGACATTTTAGGGAGTAGTCCTCCCACCATTGCTGGGATATTGGATCCAGAAGCCAAGAATGATTTTTTTTTTTTTTCTCCTAGATTACCAGCCAGGAAGTTTCTATGATGAGGGAAATATTCCCAGAGTTCAGAGAATGCTGTCATCATATGGGAAGTATAATTTGAAACAAGGAGAGAGGGAGTCCCAGAACATACCTAGCCCTACATTCCATTTATGCCAGAAGAAAGTGTAGTTTAATTTTCATTTTAATGAACTAGGTATGACTTTGTTTTGAAATGGTTCTGACATTTCTGTTACTATTGGAGATATTCCGTCCTTTTATTTCTCTTAGTTTAAAAGTTCTGTGTTTACCCCTCTGTTTAAAAGATTGCCAAGACCCAGAATGGTGTGGTTTTTGATGAGAGTAGTTGGAAGTGTTATTGATATTTCAGAGAATCCCTTTATCAAAGATAATTGGTCATAATGGTGAAGTTCATTATGTCATTTTCTCTAAAATCCAAAGATGACTCTGGGTAGAGATGGGGGACAGGGAAACAGGAGGAAGATGTTAAGTGTTCAACATAGAAGGCTGGAATGGCAGAGCAAATGGGGAGATTTTATCTCTTATAGTCTATGGGGAATATTTTGAGATCAAATTCTTTTTTTAATTATTTATTTTGAGAGAGACAGAGACAGAGCACATGAGCAAGGGGAGGGGCAGAGAGAGAGAAAAGAGAGAATCCTAAGCAGGTTCCCAGTGACAGCTCCAGCTGAATGTGGGGCTTGATCTCAGAAACCACGAGATCATGACCTGAGCCAAAATCAAGAGTTGGTTACTTAACCTACTGAGTCACCCAGGCACCCTGAGATCATATTTCTCTTACAATTTAGAAATTTAATAGATTCAAACTATATTGCATTAGATTTCTAAATTATAGAAGTTAGTTTTAGTCTACAGTTATGGTTTATTTTTTAAAATTATAATTAGTGCTAATTTTGTGTTACATTCATATTACCTTATATTTGTAACGGGTTTTTTTTTTTTTTTTTAAATCTTAATCTATTCTTTGAAACAAAGGAGGCTCAACTTAGCTGGTCTAGATAAGGTTGTTTGACTCTTGGATATGAAAAATAATGAACTGCAGAGAGACAAAGCACAAATTGTTGGGTGCTGCTGTTTTATTTGTCTAGAAAAACTTGAAAAATAAAATTCTAGTAAACAGTAGAGTTGTTCTTCAGAGGGTTTTGCAGTGATTATTGAATGTTTTAATAAACATTTCCCCAGGGCCTACTTTGTGCAAGCATCGTGCTCAACACTAGGGATATAAATGCATGAGGTGAAGTGTTTTATTCTTGAAGAAGACCATGGGAGAGAGAGCTGTATGAATAATTGCCATATGATAGGGGTAGACATTTTATTACCAGCTTTTGTAGCAGGTGATTTCTCTTGGTTGCAATGACACTAGGGAATAAAGAGAGACCAAGGTCAGAAAGCCAAAAGTCACCACATGGCTGAGGGAGGCAGCCATTCCTTCTTAGGAGAATCTTTCAGAAACTCTTCTTATTTCTTACACCATGTATCAGCAATTTCAATGATGATAACCAAGAGTAAAATCAAAATATGTCATAAGACATGAGAATATTTTTGTTACAAAGAGGCATTTTGGTTATCATAACAAAACCTCATATATTGGTGCTGCTTTATGGCTAACCTTCTAAAGAGTTTTCTATTGGAGCAACTTCCCATTTTGCAAATAAAGAAAGTAAATAAGGAAAGAGTAAAGGGCCCTCTGTAGTGGTACTACCAATGGCAGTCAGTTTGCTCTGCTCTAATTGGGTACATCTATAAATTTGGTGTTGGAAAGTCCATAACATTAGGACAAATAGCCTTGTGCAACAGAACTTACTTGAGAGGGCTTTGATGATGCACAAAATTAGAAAACAGAGGCCTATAGGAGATACACATTTGCTGTTTTTATTTCATTTCTTGGCTAGTTGAAGTGATTGGTATTATCCTTTCTTATTCTTTAAAACATCTTATAAAAAATGAAACACTTCAAAGAACCTTTTATCTCTCTGTGCTTTAGTTCTGTTTATGAGCTGTCATGCTCTTTTCCATTAGTATCATGAGCTACTCCTAGAATCCTATGTGTATCCAACAAAAGTTTCCTTTTTGGAAATTACAGCCAGTTTTGGTTCCCTTTACTTTCATTTAGGAACTTTCAAAATTGGTTATTAACTTTTTTATTACTTCAGAGATAATAGTTTTGATTATTATTAAGTATACACTTATTTTTTCTATTTGAGATTTTCTTTATTATACTACTTTTGAAATTAAAGGTGTTTGCAGACCACTCAAAAGATTCAAAGCCTTGAGTTTCGTAAGTGGTATTTGGGTATGCTTTTTTGTTTTTAACTGTATTTGGGGCAAATTATTGCTCACTCCATGTGCTAGAATTTCCCCTGATGTAGACCAAGAATATTCCTCACCTTTTCTGTAAGAGTAGTTTAAAAGGTAAGTCTAATTTATTTTGAGTGATATTGGTCATTAGATCAGAGTGGCTATTACATTTCAAAGCATTATCAGTGATTATGATTATTACTGAGCTGGAGGCAGTCTTCTCTGGAATCTATGTTATTAGTCTTCTTGGTTCTAGTGCAAGGTTCTGCAAAGCTTTCCTTTTGAGTTAAAGTTTATAGTTTTGCCATCATCATAGAGTTTACAGAATGTTGACCACATTGTTAGGAGGTGCCAACTCAGACTGCTTGGTAGTAACTGCCTGGAGAACCTGTTGACAACTAGGAGGCTTGCGGGGACATTTGTGAAGGAGTGGTACAGTCTAATAATGTCTGACATGATCACAAATTGGGAAGGGATGGAGTAGGATTTGTGTTACTTACACCATGTGTTTGCCAAATCCATAAAGGGGCCTTAGAGTAGGGATTTACTCCCACATGTAGAGTAAAAAGTCATTCTTACCATATCCCTTGTCAGAAAATCCTCCCATCTTTGTTCGGATACCTCCAGTGGGGAGCTGACTACCTCCCTGAGTTCCCATTCTGTTGTTGGACAGCTCTGTTAGAAATTACCCCCTGTAGTATTCATATGCCTTTCCATTTAGTTGTTACTCTGTATTGAAAGTTCATGAAAACCTAATATAAAGGGTTTCTGAAAAGGGTAAATTATGAGGTGTTTGTTTGTTTTGGTATCATTTACCAGCTGCCTTTTTGTCCATTTCAAAGAACTTTAATTTCAAAATAAATATTCATAAGAAGTTGCCTAAATGGTATAGAGGGTTGCTGTTCCCTTTTCACGCTGTTTTCTCCAATGGTAACATCTTACAAAACTGTAGTACAATAACAAAATCAGGAAATTGATGTTGGTACAGTGCACCAACCTTATTCAGATTTCACCAGTTTTACATGTTTTTGTGTGTATGCATTTGTGTGTGTGTGTGTGTGTGTGTGTGTGTGTGTGTGTGTGTGTGTGTGTGGTCCTGTGTAATTTTATCATATATGTAGATTTGGCTAATTGCCACCATAGTTAAGATACAATACTGTTCCATACCCCCAAAGAGCTCCTTCCTACTTACCACTTTATAGTCATTCCCAGTCCTCACCCCTATTCCTCATCCATGGCAACCACTAATCTGCTATCCATCTCTGAAATTTTGTCTTTTTGAGAATTTTATATAAATGGAATCATATAGTACAACCTTTGAGATTGCTTTTTTCCCACCCAGTTTAATTCTCTTGATATCTATCCAAGTTGATTACATGTATCAATAGTTATTCTATTTTTTTGTATCATTATTAATGTTTTTCCTTAAGGCCACAATAAATATTTGTCTATATAAACAACTTTTAAAGTATTATAAAAGTGGTGAATTCACATTTATAGAGCCATTAAATTTGAATTCACCTATTACATGATACATAAGAAATCTCAACTTTGACCATTTCTTGCTGAACTGTTAGGGCTAATGGGAGTGCAGGAGTGTCACACGCTCATCATCCAATCACCCCATTTGTGCTACTTCCTTTGTGGCCACGGGTTGTCTATCTGAAGGGATGATTATGTGGATGAAATGAGACATAAAGTCAAAATACAAATTTTTCTATACCATGTTAAACCAAAATAAATATGTAAGGTACAAATGTAACCTATGGTTATGTCTGGTATAATGAAATTGACAATTAGAGTTTTTTTTTTTTTAAAGAACTTGTCTTTATTTTCCATCTTGTCTATAATGAATGCATATTTTATCTTTGTTTTTCTATTTGTAAAAATAGTGCATACTTATTAAAAGTGGAAACGTGAGGGGCGCCTGGGTGGCGCAGTCGGTTAAGCGTCCGCCTTCAGCCAGGTCACGATCTCGCGGTCCGTGAGTTCGAGCCCCACGTCGGGCTCTGGGCTGATGGCTCAGAGCCTGGAGCCTGTTTCTGGTTCTGTGTCTCCCTCTCTCTCTGCCCCTCCCCCGTTCATGCTCTGTCTCTCTCTGTCCCAAAAATAAATAAACGTTGAAAAAAAAAATTTAAAAAAAAAAAGTGGAAACGTGATAAAAATACATACACTAGAGGGGTGCCTGGGTGGCGCAGTCGGTTAAGCGTCTGACTTCAGCCAGGTCACGATCTTGCGGTCTGTGAGTTCGAGCCCTGCGTCAGGCTCTGGGCTGATGGCTCGGAGCCTGGAGCCTGTTTCCGATTCTGTGTCTCCCTCTCTCTTTGCCCCTCCCCCGTTCATGCTCTGTCTCTCTCTGTCCCAAAAATAAAATAAACGTTGAAAAAAAAAATTAAAAAAAAATATATACACTAGATAGTGAAAACCTACAGAAATCTCCCCCCTAAAGTTAATTATTATGAACTATTGTATGTTTTTTTATGCATACATTAAGTTTTTGTTATTATTATGAAAACAAACCAGGGATTTGCTGTGCACATTGTTTTGCCTCTCTTTTACTAAGGTATCTTGAATATTTTTTCATGTCTGTACACATGACTTTACTAGCTATATGGTTACTTCACTATGTACATGTACTATTCATTCATTTACTCAGTTACTCCTCATTGAATGCCTGCTGTGTTCAAGGCACCATGCTGGGGAAACTGCAATAAATAATATATGAAACTTACATTTTAGAGGGAAGATAGACATTAGTAATGATTAATTCCTCAATTGACTATTTGATTACAAATGTGATATTGACTAGGAAAAAGCAGTACAGAGAGCTGTGCAAGTAAGTGCCTGTCAGGTCACTCAGCCTGGACTAGGAACCAGGGAGGAGCTCCCAGAGAAAGTGACTTCTGAGCTGAAATCTAGGGATGGTTATGTGTGAATTAGGAAGTAACTGATGAAAGAATAGTGCATAGATGAATAGAAGAAACTCATCTAGATATTCCCATACATGGCTGGAAAGCTGTATGTCACAATGGCAACCTTTTTTTTTATTTTTTGGTATAGCATTACAGAAGTTTTTTTTTGTAAATCTACATTCTGATTTGTCTACAGTGAACATGTATTTATCATGTAACTAAAATAAAAAGAAAAACCAGAAGTGTTGAATCACTATATTGTACACCTGAAACTAATATATCACTGTATATTAACTAACTAGAATTAAAAGCTTTAAAAAAAAATAAGTGGGCACAGTAAATAAAAAAAAGAAAAACCATAAACCTGTTTGATGTACAAATACATATACTCATAGGGGAAAAAAACTAATAAAATCTTTCTCAGTGTATTAATACTGTGGTGGCATTATAGTAGCTGCTATATTTTTAACAAAACTTTTTAAGAGTAGTATTAGCTTTATAGAAAAATTAATATGATACAGAGTTGCCATATGCCCTCCCCCCCAACACACACATACACCTTCCCCCCCACACACAGTTTCATCTATTCATATCTTACATTAATTTGGTACATTTGTTACAGTTGGTATTTTAATATTGATACATTATTATTAACTACCCATTGTTTATTCAAGTTTCTTTAGCTTCCTTTTGGCTGTGACAGTTTCTTATATTTTCTTTATTTTTGATGTCTTTGACAGGTTTTTTTTACATTTTTTTCAAACGTTTATTTATTATTGAGAGACAGACACAGAGTGTGAGCAGGGGAGGGGCAGAGAAAGGGGCAGACACAGAACCCAAAGCAGGTTCCAGGCTCTGAGCTGTCAGCACAGAGCCTGACACAGGGCTCGAACCCACAAACCACGAGATCATGACCTGAGCTGAAGTCGGACACTTAACCGACTGAGCCACCCAGATGCCCTGATGTCTTTGACAGTTTTGAGAAGTACTGGTATATTGTAGAATATCCCTCTTTTGGAATTTACCTGATGTTTATCTCATGATTATACTGCAGTGTAGTGGGTTTTTGGTAAAGTGCCCACAGAGGTAAAGTGCCAGCCTCATCACATCATATCAAGAGGTACCTACTATCAACATGAATTATCACGTTGATATTAACCTTGATTACCTGGCTGAAGTAGTTGGTGTTTGTCAGATTTCTTCTGTATTGTAAAGTTACTTTACTCCCTCCATTTCATACACTGCTCTTTAGAAGGAAGTCTTTATGCAAAGTCTCTACTTAAAGAATCAGAGTTATGCTTCACTTCCTTGAGGGTAGAGTATTTACATAAATTATTAGGAATTCTTCTGCACAGGAGATTTGTCTTTTCTCCTCAGTTTATTTATGTATTTAATCATGAGAATGAACTCATGGAGATTTATCCTTTAGGTTTTAACCCAATAGTATATTTTATTGTTCAAATGATTCCAGCTTTGGCTATTAGGAGCTCTTTCACTTGCCTTTCGGACATACCCCATCAACAAGGTTTTGTGCTTGTTTTTGTTTTCTAAGTGTTTCCTTATTTTCTGACACTGCAAGATGCTCTAAGCCTATTGTGTGTTGTCTGTCACAGACCTAGAATCACCCATTTTTCAAGGAGCCTTGTTTCCTTTCATTGGAGGATAGTATTAAAAACCAAAATCTTGGGTGCTATTGTATTTTTCTCTATTTTTTTTTTCTTAGTTCTGGTCCCCCCCCCCCCCTTTTTCCCCCTTAAGATCTCTGGTAAACCAAATATGAATTTTACCATGGCAAATTTAGGTTAGCTCATTAAATATTCATTTCCTACTACCTTTCCGTCCTTTCCTTCTTTCTTAGACATCTTTCAGCCAGGGGTGACCTTGTGACACAGTGATGGCCAGAGAGATACTAAATACAAACCTCCTGGGAAAGGGTTTCTTTCCAAAATCAAGTCAAAACCTGGAGGGATATATTTTGGGGACTTTGAGCCTTCGTCCCGTCAAAATGGAATTGATACCTGGATGTTCGGCATGAGTATGAAAGCAAATGCTAGGGAATGCACAGTAGAGAGATAGAAGGGACTTTGTTTTGTGATGTCATTGGTGACCTATATGGTTGAACCATCCCTGGTTTGCCCAGCTTCAGACTTCTAAAATAAGATAAACTCCCATGTGTTAACTATTGTTCCTTGGTTTTTCAGTAATTGCAGCAGCTGAGCACAAAGTCTTAGCCAATTCAGATATCAGTTTGGTCGGCAAAATTACCATTAGTTTACTTAAGAAATATTTAAAGACCTACCATGTGTATGGCTTCATAATAGGGGCAAAAAGAGAGGAACTCTGTTGATATCATCCCTGTTCCCACTGGCCCCAGTTTTAATAATGATATGCAGAATAGGATAATTACATGAGTGACTATGATTAAAAACAGAATGTAGTATACCTTTGTCATTTGCTTGGTCATGATTACTCATCATCTGTCACTTTATCTTACTGCATTCTTTGTATCTGAAACTGGCTTGGCAGTTTAGCTAGTTCCAGGACAGAAACCTAAGCATGATCCTAGTCCCTTACTTTTCTCTAACTCTCCACATCCATTTGCTTACCATTTGGTAGCCTGTTTTCTTACCTTGTAAATATTTTTTATCCCATCTTATTTAATTCCTTTACTCCTCTACTAGTTCTGACCCTTAGAAATTTCTCTCATATACAACATTACAATGCTAGTCCCCATGCCTCCAATTCATTCTCCTCACCCTACAGGCAAAGCAGTCTTTCTAAGAGGCAGATGAAATCTTGTTTCTCTCTTCAGTAAAATTATGTGTTGGCTTTGCATTGTTTCGAGTATAAAGTTCAAATTTTTCCTCTTGAAAGTCTTGCAGAATCTCACCCTGCCTGGCTGTCCAGTCTTGTTTCGTGGCAGTGTCCCCACACAAAACCACTCTGCAGGACACACCCCTGACTTCATTCCAAACACTTAACTAATTCTTTAGTTTACTGTGTTCTTACTTATCTCAGAACATTTCCTCAGCCTGAAATTCTTGGTACTCCCAATGCCTTTTAATCCTTAAAGACAGAGCTGGTCTTTCAGAAGACCTTCCCTAATTCTCACACTATCATTCTCAAGGATCTCTATACTCAACCTTTGTTGTCACATAACTGGCTGTTATATTTTGTTGACCTTAACAATAAAGCAGCCAGTTATCAGCAAAATGGGTTTATTCAGGAATAGCAGAAGAATTACAATTTGTGATATGGAAGTTATGACAAACCCTAGACAAGTCTGGATGTCCAAAGAGAGGAATGTTACTTTATAGAGAAAAGGAGGAAGTTGGGAGGGACTGCTTTGAAGGAAAGTCTGTGTATGTTCCGGGTGTTGACAGTTTCTCATTGGCTAAGTTGTGGTGTTTTCTTACTGGCTGAGCTTGTTGCTGGGCAAGGAAAAAATTTTCCACTTTCTGTTGAAGCAGCAAAGTAGGTTTCTTGTTGGGAATGCAAAGTGTGTCTCTTCCTATTGGGTTATAGTTAGTGATGAGTAATAGGAAGAAGAGCTCTTCCTTCTGGCCTCTAGACTCAATTTTAAGCGAAGTTTCCTTTATTCAGTTTCGCAACTTGAAATACCTCTTGAATTCATATACTTTCCATCAACTTTACACTTTGTTCTAGACTGTCATCATTATGACGTATTTAAATGGTCTTTCTGCTTCTGCTTTGGCAACTTGTAAAGTACCTGCTTTACCCATTATCCAGTGATCTTTCAAACTCCACATCTGATCATTATGGCACTGTGTTTAAAAATCCTTCTTCTCTGGTTGACCAATGAGCTTAGGCTACAGACTAAATCCTAATATGGCCTGTAGTGTACTTCATGCATTGGTTCCTGTGTGTCCACTTTTCTGGCCTCACTTGTTTTCTTTTACCTCTTTAAACATGCTCTGCTCCCTAGTATCTCTGGACCTTTGCACAGGTTTCTCCTGTCTGAAACATTTATCATGTAGATACCTTCAACTCTCAGCACTTCCTCAGGATATCCCCACCCAAAGCTATCTATAGCAGATTTTTTTGTTATAGGTTTCACTTATTCTGCATAAACTTGTGGAGTTGAGCAAGGTGGAGAGCACATAGTTGCATTTAATTTTCAAAAATGATTGTAGCTCCTATCTTTAAAAGTAGCTTTTCTGCATTCACTCCTCTGGAAAAGCTTCATTCCTTGTATACAAACTGCTCATTTCACTCATTCCGTTAGATTCTTGTCCTGTCTGGACTTCTTGATAAATTCCTTAAATAGAGGTCTTGTCAGCACCCTCGATTCTTTGGCTCTAAATCTTTTTTACAGTGTAACCATTTTTCTCTCCCAATTTTTAGTTTTGTTTGTTTTGTTTGTCAGTTTTTGGTACAGAACCCACAGAGAAAGTTAACAGTTGTTTACTTTGTTCAGAAAAGTTCTGAGTAATATAAGCTGCACTTAAATGGGTACTCTGACCACACTAGGAACATAAGGGACTTTAAAAAGAGTGATTCAGGGTGAGCATTCTGTTCCTCACTTCCCTAACCCCCAGACTCAGACCTCACACTTAGAATTTTGTGTAATTTCATGATCTGACAAATATCCAGAGTTAGTCCCGATTTTAAACATATACTGCAAATTCATAGACTCAAGAGTGGAAAGAGGCTTTAGAGGCCATTTAGTTTTAGTCCAGCCACCTCTCTATTCAGGGTTGTTTGTTCCTGAGTGTTCTGTGCCACCCACATGTAAGAGTTGGTCTTTCATACAGTGAACTCAAACCTGCCTCCTTAAAATTTTCATCCACTGGCTTTTAACTCTTAGCACTGTCTGTGGAGTGACAACTTTTGTATGTAAAGACAGCCATCATGTCTTTTCTAGGTAGCTTTTCTCCAGGAAGAATAGTCTCAGTTCCTTCTATATCATGGCTTAAAGTTCTTTTATCATCTTCTTTGAATTTCTGCAATTTTGATTTTTGAATGTTTTGGATTATTTACCACTCTGTCCCTTTTCTATTAGTGTAAATAATAAAGATGATTGCAAATGAAATAAGTTGATAGGTTTAATGGCAAATGCAAAATATACAAGAACAACTTAGTTGAGGGAACCTGTGAAATACAATTTGGTATTTAGCTTACAGATCAGAAAAAGTTATTTATCCAGACTTTTTTTGGATTAAATAGGGGGTGGAGACAGAGGACATTTGGGTAATAGAAACTGGTATAGGGGATGATTTATCTGATGAATGACCACTTCCTTCATTTTACTACATCATTACATTTGCATATCACTATCATTTTCAACCTGTGATCAGCTGCTCAATTTCATAAATACAGTGTATCCAGCATTTTGCCACTCAGGACATTACAGACTGTTATTTATTTATTTATTTTTTTTTTTTTGAGCTGTAAAGATGTTTATTCCCCTGCTGAAAAACACACATTTTATTATGAATTATAACTTGTGGCAGCCTTACAGGTCATTCCTCCTATCTGTGCAAAATTACGGATTTACCACTTGCTGCCTGAATTAAGAGAGTTAAAAGTGGTGGTGGCAGCTGAACTTCCTGTGAACTGCAAAGCCCTGAGATAACTTGTCAGGGATGTCTAAGGTTTCTCTTTTAACTTTGCCTTTATCTTACCCTGGGAGAAAACCCACACAAATGAGAGAAGACACATTCATCTTTGGTAATGACACAGAAACTTGTGCTTTTCTGATCTTTTGCCACTCAAGTGCTGAATTAATATCAAGTGAAAATTATAAAATGACTTTTTATAATTGTTTTCAACAAAAATTGAAAAGGAGCATTGTCTGGATATTTATGATTTTACCTGAACTCCAACATTTCAAATGGAATTGATCTCTTTCCAAAGGACAGCTTTATCTGGGTGGTTTTCATTTTTATTTTTTTAAAGTTTATTTATTTATTTTGAGAGAGTGTGAGCGATAGAGCAGAACAGGGGCAGAGAGAGAGGGAGAGAGAGGATCCAAAGCAGGCTCCACACTGTCAGTTCAAAGCCCACATTGGGGCTCGAACTCACGAACCATGAGATCATGACCTGAGCTGAAGTCAGATGCTTTACTGATTGAGCCACCCAGGCGTCCCTTGATTTTTTTTTTTAAGATTTTATTTTTAATCTGTACACCCAACATATGGGGCTCAAACTTATAACCCTGAGATCGAGTCACATGCCCTACCAACTGAGCCAGCCAAGGTGCTCCTTGATAATTGTTTTTTAAATACTAAAACTTGTGCATGATGTCGTCTTGGTGACCAGCTTTGAACAGAAGTTTTAGTATTAATAGCATCTCCTCCAATAATTTAGCTTCTCTTCCTTCTTTCTCAGTCTAATATTTATTGAAAGGTGTAGGACCGGAAAAGGTCCTTACATAACATAAGCCTATGGTACTGGAGTATGTGAAGTGAAATAGAGGTGTTTAATCAGCCTCAAAAGCTATTTACTGCTTCGTAAACTTCAGTGCTCAGTGTCATAAATATTATTACTGTGCTAGGACTTCAGAAAAGCAGTGAAATAGCAAAACTGATTTTTTTTTCTATAGTTAAAATATGGAAGGTTTTCTTCCTAACAGAATTATGTAATGAAGCTAATAGTTTGGAAAAGCATACATACTTGAAATTCTTAACTGAAACGTCATTAGAAGGGACTTAAATACAAATGAGGGATATGTTGACAATAAAGCAAGGAGGAAAGGCTATCGCTGTTAAGGCTGAAGTTATGTTGAGGAATAAGTCACATAATATTTGCCATGTATTTATTGAGTACTACTACGGGGCATGGGCTAATAGATGCTTTCCATCCATTTTTTTTTTTTAATTATTATAGCAGCCCTGTAAACTAAGTTGGGTCTCGTTTTAGAATAAGGACAGAAGCTCAGAGAAGTTGTCACACGGTTGTGTCTGATTACACTTCTACTCCCTCCATTACTTCAAACTGCTTATCAAAAGAAAGCCTGCATTTAAATAGTCATTTTTTTCAAATTCATTCTGCTGAATACCCATTAGTATACTGGAAAAGTTAAGCTGTGGTATGTTACTTCTTAGATTTTTTAACCTTTTATTTTTCCATATTCAACATTTATTAAGCAGCTAGTATATTCCTAACATTTAATAAGTATTATGAGGGTTGTAACCATATGTGAAGACCTTGTCTTCCCCCTTCAGAGTTTACAAACTGATAAATATTCCAGCCTCGTATACAAAAATTTTTAAGTACAATCAAGAGAGCAAGGTTCTTTTTTCCAGTATTTTGTGACTGTTGGCGAGACCCCTTCCAAATTATTCCCCTTCTGTTTAAGTAGGGAAGTGCACATAAAAGCTAAAATTCAATCCAATTGATGTATGTACGATCCAGTTTACAAGGACAACTAAGGAAGGAGTTCATAGTCTGGTTGAAATGCTTTGATAGAGGGGAAATCGTGTGCAATGAGAATCTACAAGAGGTAGTTAGCATAAGAACTCCTGAAGCAGGAAAGGTTTTATAGAAACATTGTCTTTGGAGCCAAAACAACAACAACAAAGAAAGCTGGTCAATACAGAATCTAAGGGAAGGCTTTTGTTAGGATTCTAACATTTCATTAACCCAAATGTTAATTTTTTTGTGTGTACTATGTACTCTGTATGTACATAGTATTATGTACTATGATTTTGTATTCTTTTACACCAGTAATGTTTTCAAAAAGACCCTACATTCTTTATGAAAACGTCAGCAGTAGAAGTTAAAAAGTTTGGATTGTTGATGTTTGTATAAGAAAATTTGCTGATCATCGTGTCCAGTCCCCTCACTTTGCACACACAGAATCCAAGGCCCAGATAAACTGTGAAGTGCTTAATATCAAGTACTTGTAAACATCAGACCTGGGACTTGGCTTGGGTTATAGTCATGGTTTTGTCCTGTAGCTAAAGCTCTAGTTGAAAAATGCATGAGGTTAGTGATGGTTTAATAATAAAAAATAATTTATATTTCCTTTTATTGTTTTTCTTCATTGGCGTTGGGAGAGAAGTGATTGAAGAAATGTGAAGTAATGGAAGTATCCTAGATGGAATGTGGATGATAATTTATTTAGGTAAAGCATGGGGAAGCTTTACTTCAGAAAGTTCAGCTTTCTAAAGTGGAGTCACTTAATTTCGCAAGGTGTTTATGTACATGCCATCTTTGTAATGTATAAAATAGTGTGAAGATAGCAAATTTAATAAAAAGCCTGAGTGTATGAGGTAATAGTGGCAATAGAAATTGTAAGCTCAGATTTATTCATATATTCTTCTCTTAACTGGCCTTTTAACTGAAGTGAAATTGATGGGAAAAGCATGAAGTTATGGAGAGTTTGCAATAGGGATGCCTTTGGTTGACTGTGATTACTATAATGTATTTCCACCTTGAAACTGAGCCCTGGATGACAAAGGAAGGCAGCTTAGACATAAGAAAATGCCAGAGAGACAAAATAACCTTCAGCTAGTCTATAAAAGAATGATTAAGCAGTTCAAAATGTAAATGCCATATTCTATCATACAGCCATTTCCGGGATTTGAAATGATCATAACTCTTCTTTTTCTGGATCCAGAAATGCAATTCTATTCTGAATGGCATAAGAAAGTATTTGGGGCCTACTGTCAGCCTTTTTCTAGTTGCTTTACCCAGGAGATAATGTGTGCAAAAGCCAAATAATTTTTGAAGAACGATGTAAATGATGTGAAAGCAAAGGATAAAAGGTATCCTCAGAATTTCCATGGTTAAGTCCAATGAAGGGTTTAGACTTGGAGTGTTTAAGAAGTCTTACTGATTACATCATTCATTCCTTTAAAGTCTTACTAATTACCCTTCTTTCACCTTTCTTAAAATACTTGAAAGAAATCCAAGACCAAAAAGAGAAAATGGCTAAACAAAAATGTGCGTGTTGACTGCCATTACAATTTACCATATGTACTAATCTTTGCTAGTGAGAATTACCTACAGTGTATATAAAATGAAGATGTTAGATTAGATTATTTCTAAGTCCTTTCTTGTTCTAAAATCCTAACCAAGACTCTATTGCATTATTCTAAGTCCTACCCATTCTCCTTTGTATTATATCCTATCAATCAGATTAATTTCCAGAAGACCCTACATTAATTATTTACTCCTTTGTCATTTAGTGGATCCTCATTAAATATATAATTGAGTACAAATTCTGGGCTTATCTTTCCTACCCATTTTTATGAATCTTCTGGCCAACACTGTTTATTTAATACTCTTCAGCTCCCCTGTGTGCACTCTAAATTGTTCCATGCCCCTATTAAAACTTTGTCAAGTGACTTAATTTCTCTGGAGTTGTTTCTTCACCCTTATAGGAAGGATAATGGATTTAATGACCCTTATACTTTTGAGATTTCTAATTTACATATAATTTTTCAATGATTGCTATTTTATCATTATAACAATGTTTTACAGTGATAAGTGCAGGAATTACTATACACATGTACAAATAAGCACCAAGTCCAAGTAGGTTAGGTGATTTGTATGACAGTTGTTCTCAAACTTGGTAGTGTCAGAAAAAATCCCATTTAAAAAGTATCCCCCAAAATGAAATGCTTAAGGTATAGATCTAAGAAAATAAATGTAGATCTATAAGTGGAAAACTATAAAACAGTGATTTTAAAAAGTCAAAAAAGATCTATATAAATGAGGTATTCTGTGTTCATGGATTGGAATACCCAATATTGTTAAAGCCTCAGTTTTTTCCAGTTTATGTATAGACTCAACACGATCCCAGTCAAAATCCCAGTAAGCTATTTTGTGGCTATCATCATACTAAATCTAAAGTTTGTATGGGAAACAAAAGACTTAGTAAGGTCAACGCAATACTGAAAATGAACAAAGAAAATGAACAGTTAGAGTACTCACACCACCTGATTTCAAGACTTAATGTAAAGGGTACAGTAATCAAGACACAGTGGTATTGGCAAAAGAATAAACACATAAATTAACAGAATGGAGAGTCCATGCAATAAGTGAACAAAATAAATCCACACAAATATAGTCAACTGGTCTTTGACAAAAAAGCAAAGACAGTTCAATGGAGAAACGATAGTCTTTTCAATAAATGAGGCAACAGGTGAACATTTGCAAGAAGTGAACCTAGGCACAGGCCTTATGATTTATACAACAATTAATGCAAAGTGGATTGTTGGCCTAAATTTAAAATGTAAAACTATATTGAAGAACATATAGGAGAAAACTGATATGAATCTTGGGTTTGGCAGTGAGTTTTAAAATACATTAGTAATGTGATCCATGCAAGAAAAAAATGGGTGAAGTTGGGCTTAGTTAAAATTGAAAACTTCTTCTCAATGCAAGATACTGTTGAGAGAATAAAAAGACAAGCCACAGTTGGGGAGAAAATATTTGCAAAACACATATGATAAAGGACTTGTATCCAAAATATGTAGAAAACTCTTAAAACTCAGCAATAAACAAATCAACTCAATCAAAAAATGGACAAAAAATTTGAAGAGACACTTCATCAAAGAAGATATATAGATGGCAAGTAAGCATATAAAAGGTTAAAACAATAATGAGATACCATTACATACTATTAGAATGGCTAAAATTCCAAACACTGACAAAAGCAAATTTTGACAAGGATGTGGAGGAACGGTAATTTTCATTCCTTGCTGGTGAGAGTGCAAAATAGTATGGCTAATTGTTGCCTGCAAAGCTAAATGTGGTCTCACCATGTAAATCAGCAAACACCTTCCTAAGTAGTCACACAACTAATTTGAAAACTTACAACCAAACCTGCATGCAAACGTTTATAGTAGCTTTGTTCATAATCTCCCCCGCTAAACCAGAAGCAGCCAAGATATCCTTCAGTAGGTTGAATGAATAAACTTTGGTATATCCATAAGTGGAATATTATTCGGTGATAAAAAAGAACTATCAAACCATGGAAAGATATAGATGAATCTTAAATGCATGCTGCTGAGTTAAAGAAGTCAGTCTGAAAATTCTACATACTGTGTAAGTCCCATTATATGGCATTCTGGAAAAGGCAAAAATAAGAGTCAGTTAAAGGATAAGTAGTTGCCAGAAGCCAAGGGGAGTAACAAGTTGTGGGGAAGGTTGGTTAGGTGAAATGCAGGGGCTTTTTTAGGATAGTGAAAGTATTTTGTATAATGCTGTAATGATGAATATAGGACATTAAGTATTTGTTAAAATCTGTGGAACTTTATGGCAGAAAGAGTGGATATTAATATATACTAATTTTAAAAACCTCATTTAGGAAGTCAGGGATCTCAGGGTAGAATGTAAAGTGTGACAAAAGAATGTAAATGTATTACAAATATATTAATGTCACTGAAGAGGGTGTAGGAATGAGGTACTGATCTAAGTAATTTGGGAAATGAGTAGAATCTGTAAGACTAAAAGCAAAAGGAACTGTATATGTAAACACTGTACTCTCTTACAGGGGGACAGGGTATATGGGTTAACAATTCTGCAGCTGCTATACATGTTTCTGCTATTGTAGTGGGGTTACAGTAAGCAAGGGGAAGAAGCTAATATGATCCATGTGATAATGGACTGGAGTTGGAGACTTAGTATGAACTCATGTTTAGCTTAATATAGATGCAGGTGATTGCATATAAAAATGTTTATAGATAATGTGTATATACACAGGTTAGTAAACATAGTTAGATTGCTCTGTCAGCTGAGAGGGTCTAGAAGCAATGAAACCCCAGTAGCAATGACCACACCTTGTGCCCAGATCTTGGTTTCTAATACCATTATCCTATAAGAGGAATGAAAGTTTCTTGGAGAAGTGACTAATTCTTGTGTTGGGGCAGGAAATACATAGGGTGAGCCCAGAGCATCTTGTAGTGCCCAAAACTAACAAAGTGCTTTAAATACACATACACACACACACACACACACACACACACACACACACACGGTAACAGGAGTATGCCATAGGGATAGAAGAGCTAACTAAAAGATCTCCCAACATGCAAAACTGGAACACTGTGAGCAATAAAATAAATAAAATAGTGTTGGGTTAAAAGCCAAAATATAAAGAAATATTCATATATCCATACTGATATAAACAAACAATTGATGTTGACCCCAAGGGAGAATAGGCACATCTCCCATGCAGAAGAATTTCAGTACTTTATTTAGATACTCCACCTGCAAGGAAGTGTAACTCCCCATCTCTCAAGTTGAACTGTTGATAGTGACTTTTCTCCAAAGAGTACAATATCATGGAAAAACCTGACAAACACTGCCTCGTGCCAGGTTATCAAGGTCACCATCAATAGTGATAAGTCATGTTGATAAGTTGTATCCTTGATAGGATAAAAATGATACTTTACCTGTGCTGTTTTCCTCCCTCCCAACACATTATCCCAGTCTAATCATGAGAAATCAAATCACAATTCTCTGAAATATCTGAACAGTAATCTTTAAAACTGTCAAGGTCATTGTAGTAGGTTAAATGGTAATATCCCCCCAAAAGTATGCCCATGTCCTAACCTCCAGAACCTCTCTCTCTTGGACACAGAGTCTTTGCAGATGTATTTAAGAATCTTGAGAGATCATCCTGGATTATCAGATTATCTGGATTATTTAGTAGGCTCTAAATCCAATGACATGTCCCTCATAAAACAGGGAAGGCACAGACACAGAAGAGACAGAAGCAGAGACTGGAGTGATGTACCTGTAAGCCAAGGGATGCCTATGGCCACCAGAAGCTGGAGGAGACAAGGAATGGTTCTAAGACTTTTCAGAGAGTGTGGCCCTACTGAAATCTTGATTTTAGAGTTTATGACTCCTAAAACTGAAAGAGAATAAACTTCTGGTTTCCAGGATAGTTAATATACCTGAAACTGTTATACCAGTTTCAGGTGTACATTATAGTGATTCATCAACTTTGCATTACTCAGTGCTCATTATGATAACTGTGCTTTAATCACCTTTACCTGTTTCACCCATCCCCACCCCCACCTCCCCTCAGGTAACTATCAGTTTGTTCTCTACAGTTAAGACTCTCTTTTTTGGTTAGTTTCTTTTATTCTTCATTCATTTGTTTTGTTTCTTAAATTCTACATGAGTGAAATCATATGGTATTTGTCTTTCTCTGATATATTTCACTTAGCATTATACCCTCTAGATCTATCCATGTTGTTGCAAATGGCAAGATCTCATTCTGTTTTATGGCTGAGTAGTATTCCATTGTGTGTGTGTGTGTGTGTGTGTGTGTGTGTGTGTGTGTGTGCGCGCGTGTGCACGCATGTGCACCTCCCGCCCGCCCCCCCCCCCCCAACATCTTTATCCATATATCTGTGGATGGACACTTGGGTTGCTTCCATATCTTGGCTGTTGTAAATAGTGTTGCAATAAACATAGGTGTGCATATATATTTTTGAATTCGTGTTTTCATTTTCTTTGGGTAAATACCCAGTGGTGGAGTTACTGGGTCACATGGTAAATTCCTGTTTTGTTTTGTTTTTTAATTTTATTTTTCATGTTTATTTATTTATTTTTGAGAGAGAGAGCATGAGCAGGGGAGGAGCAGAGAGAGAGGGAGAGAGAGAATCCCAAGCAGGTGGACATTGCCAGCGCAGAGCCCAATGCGGGACTCTATATCATGAACCGTGCGATCATGACCTGAACTGAAATCAGGACTCATCTGGACGCTCAACCAACTGAGCCACCTGGGTGACCCTTTGGGATTTTTTTTAAAAGACCTTAAGTTTGTCTAATTTGTTACAGCAGCTACAGTAAATTAATACATTCATCAAAGACAAGGAAGCTCTGAGAAACTGTCACAAGCAAGAATAGCTTAACAATACTTAATTACTAAGTGTAGTATGATATTCTGGATGGGATCCTCACACAGAAATTGGACATTGGAGGAAAACTGAGGATATCTAAATAAAGTATGAACTTTTGTTAATAATAATTTATTTGTATTGGTTCATTAGTTGTGACAAATGAGGGCAGGGGAAGAGAAAAAAAGTGTGACAATGTATCACACTAATACAAGCTGTTAAGAGAAATTGGGTGTGGGATACATAGGAACTCGAGCTATCCTCACAGTTTGTGTACACATCTAAAACTGTTACAAAATAAAAGATATAGTAAAAAAGAAAAGGAAAAGGTACCTTTTCTAGGAATAAAATGACCTCAGAATATCCACCCCCAGAGCAAGTGTTTCCTAACTTTTGCAACTATGTTTTGGGGGAGGTTTGTCTATTTTACAGGTCTCCTCTGTTCTTTAAGCAGTGTGTAGTCAGCCTTGCTGTTCAAGGCAGATAAGCCGTTGGGGAAACAGATGTATTCAGGTACAGAGGAAATCAGGGCAAGTCACAACACATTCTAAACAAAGTAGCACTTTGGCTTTCTTACTGCTTTCTTTGCTTCCTGAGTAATTCAGTCCAGAAATCATAGGATGGGGCCTAGAAACATAGGTGCCTGTGCTAGGACTCCTTGGAGAAATGGCTGATTCTAGGGCTGGGGTAGAGAAAGAAAAAGACAAGATATGCTGGAAACAAGAAAGTAAGGAATCGCTCAAAGAGGTATTATATCTAAAGGATACAGAAGTGACCTTGAAGGAGCAAGCACTCACTGGCCAATTTTTGAACAGTTTGAACATCAAATAATACTCATTATCAAATTATAGCCCACTGAATAAAATAGGAATTCATGAGTTTGCAGTGACATAATAAATGAATGGAGAGAAGAAAAGGAAGAATGGAATTAGAAAAATCAGTTTGGGAACCAGTATAGTTATCCATGGATAATCAGTTATCCATGAAATGTCAGTAGATGCCAAAACTAATGGGTGAAAGTTTAATAAGGAATGCTGTTTATGTAGTCTCAAAATGTCTCCTCACAAAATATCTATTACTTACAAAGGAAAGAAAAGGAACTTCACAGAAGGAAACCTGGCAGATTCTAACCTTAATCGGGTGATGAAAGCTAATGTTAATAGTAATGGGACAAAATAAAATAAAGCACTGCCTGATAGGATGCAGTGTGAGGACCAGGGCATCATTTCTATGATTCATCTACCAAAATCTATATAACCTAAATCTAATCTTGATGAAACAGCAGAGAATCCCAAATTGAGAGACTTTTTAGAAGATACCTGGCCTGTAACTTACAAAATTTTAAAGATCATGAAAGTAAAGGAAAAACTTGATAACTAACCGTTTCAGGGTTAAAGAGATTATAGAAACATGACAATTAAATGCAACCCATGATACTAGATCTGTTCCCTTTGCTACAAAAGACATTAGTGAGATGACTGGTGAAACTTAAATAGGGCTTAGAGATTACCTGGTATCATTGTTGATTTGTTGATTTTGACGATTGTATCATGGTTATTTGGGAGAATGTCTTCATTAAAGGAATTACAAACCTAAGTTTTCAGGGATGATGGGACATAATGTCAGCAATTTACTCTCAAATGATTAAAAAAAAGATTCTTCATACTATTCTTGAACTTTTCTGTAAGTTTGAAATTATGTTTAAGATTTTAAGTTTATCTTTAAAATTTTTAAATAAAAGACACTATGGGGGTGAGAGGATGAGAGGGAGAATGTATTCAGAATAGCTCTGATCAACTAAAGATCCCCAGACCTTGAGGAAAATTGGATACATTAAAGGGAAAGACTAAGATCAAATATTAATGCTAGGAGAAAGAGTTCGTGGAAAGAATTTTTTCATAATGAAAAAATAATCTTGTAAATAGTCTTGGAAACTTTGTATTGAGTGCATTTGGTATTAATGTTTTCCTTGACTTGCCTCATTGCCAAAGGTGGGAGTGGAAGTTCAGCTCCTTGCTGGGTCATGCTGGGGGGGGGGGGGGGCAGGGGGGATGGGTAGGGAAAGAAAGGAAAAGAAGTGCCAACTGTTACCACTTTGTATCGTCTTGTCCTGTCTAGGTGTTGCCTGGAAGGGTTGACATTTAGCTCCCTGTGGGCCCTGCTAACACCAGAGAAGCACATAGGAGGGACAGTCAAGAACATTGACTGAGGAGAAACTACCAATAATGAGGAAAAGGGTGAATCTTATGATGGAATTTAGACTATACCATTCTGCTATCCTAGGCTATGATCCTTGACCTCTTAAGGCATATGGTCTCCTTATACTTTTTGAATTAAGAATTTTAGAAAGGATAATTTTAAAGGACCAGTCAACCCATTGTATTCCACCTAGCAATCAGTATCTAAGTAAGAAATATGATAAGGGAGTTATTGGGTCTTCTCAATGTTGGAGTTAACATATCAAAGAATGGAAGCTGTAGGACTGTTTCTTCATTAATAAATTCAGTCAAAGGGTAGATTTATGGTTGTGATCAACCTGAAATAACTGTTTTTTAATTTCAAAAAAATTGCTGAAAATGACTGTTGTCTCCTATGTTGCTAGTTACATATATAACCATTAGTAAACCAACAGTACAGCTTTGGTCTGTATTAGTCTAGTTTAAAATTGAAGATAGCTAGAATCTTCAACAATTACAGTAGTACAGTTGTTAAACTATTTTAAAATGGCTGAGTTTTCTTCATTTAAAAGTTGAAAGCCTAAAACGTAACAATAAGACTAACATCTACCTCTTTGAAAACCATGTGATGAAGAGTACCTTAACATTTTTTGAATACAGTGCTATGTTCTTTGGATGAGGGAAGAATTGATTAAAATACCTGGGGCGTCTGGGTGGCTCAGTGGGTTAAGTGTCTGACTCTTGATTTTGGCTCAGGTCATGATCTCAAGGTTTGTGGGATCGAGCACTACCTGTGACTGCACAGAGCCTGGTTGGGATTCTTTCTCTCCCTTTCTCTCTCTCTCTCTCTCTCTCTCTCTCTCTCTCTCAAAATAAATAAACGTTTAAAAAAAGGAATTGATTAAAGTACCTGTAATACATTAGTTTCAATAAATATTTGATGTGAAATGAATGTTGAATAATCCTAAAAAGATTGGAAACTATTGGCATTAATTTCTCTTTGAGTGAGAAGTAAATGTCTTGCCTATATTACTCAATTCCTGTTCTCTACTTAATAGAGAATTTGGGATGTAATGTAAATGAAAGCTACCCGTGTTAATCTTGGATTAAAATCACACAGTAAGGAGGAAACCTAATCATTAAATAGCAAAATCAATTTCATTTTCTTTGCTGCAGTTTAAAAAATGTAGCATACATTATTACATAGCTGCAGTGATCACTGCCCACTTTTATTATTTATTTATTTAAAAAAAATTTTAGTGTTCATTTCTTGAGGCGGGGGGGAGGGGCAGAGAGAGAGGGAGACACAGAACCCAAAGCAGGCTCCAGGCTCTGAGCTGTCAGCACAGAGCCCGTTGGGGGGCTCGAACTCACGAGTTGTGAAATCATGACCTGGGCCGAAGCCGAAGTCACACACTTAACCAACTGAGCCACCCAGGTGCCCCAGTCACTACCCACTTTTAAAAGGGACTCTTGAAATCTATTACCATTTGAAAAACTCAGATACTAAATCCACTATGCTGCCAGTAGCTGGGGGCGAACTGAGAGTGACTGGCATGGTACATTGCCTAGTATAATTCATACGAGAAATCCTTTTCAGCTCATAGATTTTTAAAAATATTGTTAAGTCCTGTGGCTGGCAGAAAAATAGAAAATTCTGCCTGTTTTTAGCAGAATTCCTCCTTTGCAACCAATTTTCTTTTTATTCAAGCTATCTTCTCCCAACTCCACCCTAAGCCAAGATTGATACATCTGAACTTCTAAAATCTGAATTCTTTGCTTTGGCCCATACAGATGTACAGATGTCTTGGTTATAGGAAATGAGAGTTATGTCATGTACTGATTTCCTGTAGGAGCTGAAATATAGCAAAGTAGGACAGTGTGCAATGTATGAAGAAGAATATAGCAGATAAGTTTTTGTTTTCCAAGAAAAGACTTCTTTATCTTAAGAGGTCAATCATCAAAGTACTCAAAGGAAAAGAGGCAGCAAGTACTCTTCTGCTAAATTTTGTGCTAGGATTCTTTGTGATTTTCAGCTAGGTGACCTACTTTAAATATTCTGCGATTGTCCCAGTTTGTGATTAAGATATTGGTAAACAAAAGTTGTGCAAAACTTATGAGGACATCTGTATAATCTATCAAATTTTGTTTTTATTTAAAGGCATAGTTGAGAAAAAGAGGGTAACCTTTAATCATTAAATATTAATAAATCAGCAACTCTAGGGTTTTAAAAAATTTTTAATTGAAGGACCATTTTTTCCTTTAATCATCTTAATTCAATCCATTTGTTTTCCTTACAAATAATAATTACCTGAAACAGCACAGAAACAAAATAAGGGCCAGGAATACAGGGCATATTTTGGGAGGATATCACCATCCAACCTACTGCAATTGCTTTGTTGCACTTTGCAGATAACTACGTTTTTTACAAATTGAAGGTTTGTGACACCTTGCATTAAGCAAGTCCATCGTAGCCATTTTTCCAACAGCATTTGTTCACTTCCTGTCTCTGTGTCACATTTTATTTATTCTTGCAATATTTCGAACTTTTTCATTATTATATTTGTTATGGTGATCTGTGATCAGTTGTTACAACTTGTTGAAACTTCAGATGATGGTTAGCCTTTTCTAGCAATAAGGTATTATTCGTTTTTAGACATAATGCCATTGCACACTTAATAGACTATATAGTATTGGGTAAACCTAACTTTTTTATGCACTGGGAAACCAAAAAAGTCACTTGACTTGCTTTTTTGTGATATTTATTGCTTTTTTGTGATATTTGGTCAGCACCAAACCCACATTATTTCCGAAGTATGCCTGTAATTGAAATTTGGGGTATACTTAGTTTTGTCAATGCCATTGGCTATAGTGATACCCACAAATATTTGTTTATCTGTTGTAATTCAAAAAGCATGGATTCTTAGAATCCAGTGAATTTTGTAAAGCAGTAGCACTGGGACCTTTGAGGTAAAAACCTAGTCCATTCCTTTTTTTTTCATCCTATCCTCAGATTTCATGTGCCTACAGATTTTGTTTTTAAAATTAAATTTAATTGTTTTTAAGCAAGTTTATTTAAACAACAAGGTACTTGACTTGAAGGGAAAACTATCTAGGATTCTGCTCAGGTTATGATCTCATGGTTCATGAGATTGAGCCTGACATCAGGCTCTGCTCTGACAGCATGGAGCCTGCTTCAGATTCTCTTCTCCTCTCTCAAAATAAATAAATGAACTTAAAAAAAATATTGTCCTACATGTAACATGTACAAAAAAGTTATAAAATTGTCCTTGGTTTTATAACAGCAAGTGAAATAAATTAAAATTCTCCAATAAAACAAAGTACAGAATGATTTTATGTTCTTTTATTGTTAAAGAGTAAGAGCAAAATAACTGGAATATAAAGATAAGAGATGAATGAGCATGCCACTAATGGAGAAAGGAGGTATTTTCACGGGACCAGTATTTTCCCTTATCCCATCTCCATTTGATGTTACTCAAAACATACCATTGGCCATTTAGTTCAAAACATGCAGTATGCTTGTGCACATACACAGTTACTTTATGTACAGTAAAGAAATGGGGAAGGGGAAAATGAAAGAATAGAGAAAACTATACTAGGATGTGGTGGAACCAAATTGAGATTTTCTTTTCTTTTTTTTTAAATTTTTATGTTTATTTATTTTTTAATTTTTTTTTAACATTTATTTATTTTTGAGACAGAGAGAGACAGAGCATGAACAGGGGAGGGACAGAGAGAGAGGGAGACACAGAATCGGAAGCAGGCTCCAGGCTCTGAGCCATCAGCCCAGAGCCCGATGCGGGGCTTGAACTCACGGACCACGAGATTGTGACCTGAGCTGAAGTCGGACGCTTAACTGACTGAGCCACCCAGGCGCCCTATATGTTTATTTTTGAGAACGAGAGAGACAGAGTTATAGAGGGGGAGGAGCAGAGAGAGAGGGAGACACAGAATCTGAAGCAGGCTCCAGGCTCTGAGCTGTCAGCACAGAGCCCAATGTGGGGCTCAAACCCATTAACTGTGAGATCCTGACCTGAGCCAAAGTCAGAGGCTTAACCGACTGAACCACCCAGGTACCCCTCAAATTGCAGTTTTGTAATGGAGAGTGTCTTCTTGGTCTGGAGGAACAGAGTTCTGGAGTAAAGTAGCAGGTTCCCTTTTTTGTAGATGCCTCCTGTCTGCTGCTGGAACACACCAATTGTATCTTCATCCTCCATTTACAACAGTGTAGGTGTGTTTGTTTTGTTGATTGGCTGCCCATCAGATCAGAATCTGATCTGCCTCAATGACACACCCTGTTGTTTACAATAGGCTTTCATTAGTTTACTAAGTGGTATATGCCTCTTAATCTTACACTGTGCCACACAACCATCCTGGCCTATCACCTTCAAATATGATCGTTGTTCTCATTCTTGACTCTTTCCTTGGGCTTTTTGTCAGCCATGGCAAGTACCAGAGTCTCCCCAGATGCTGCTTCACAAAAGAGGTACCGGGTCCACACCAAGAGAGAGCATACAAGCAACACCACAAGAGTGGCAGAAGGAGGCAGCTGCGGTGGAGCGTGCCTATAGATTTTAAAGAGCTGTAGGGACATCCTACTACACTAAAAGTATTTTCACCTGCTTGACCTGGGACTATTTGATAGGGTGATTGATTGAATTGCTCCAAGAAGAATGAGCTGTTATCTCAGCTAAAGTGACACAGGCTTTAGTGAAGAGGCAGTCACAGCTGTTAGTAACACATTACTTAGCTTTATGATTAATAGAAGTTTATAAGAACATACATTTTTTTTAATTTGCAGCTTGGAGTGATTTTGAAATTAGAATATTTTACTTCTGTTACCATTTGAAGTGGTGAAAACATTGATTTTCAGTAGCTACTGTGAAATATATGCTTATTTCTGTGAATGGCAGTAGTACTTGCCCATTGTATCCATCAAATCAGGTGCTCCAAGGAACACTCACATTCTGTGTGTATCCTGAGACATAACTTTAGCGAATCATACTGAAATCTTCCAAATTGAATTTGATATCCTAATAGTGAATGACAGTGGAACATGATCTGGACCTTTTGGATTTGCATTATTTACAGCTGATTACTTCTGATTAAGCCCAATTTGGTCATTTTAGACCAAGTTGAAATTTTTATCTTTTTTTTTTTTTTCAACGTTTATTTATTTTTGAGACAGAGAGACAGAGCATGGACGGGGGAGGGGCAGAGAGAGAGGGAGACACAGAATCAGAAACAGGCTCCAGGCTCTGAGCCATCAGCCCAGAGCCTGATGCGGGGCTCGAACTCACGGGCCGCGAGCTCGTGACCTGGCTGAAGTCGGACGCTTAACCGACTGCGCCACCCAGGCGCCCCGAAATTTTTATCTTTGACATCAGAATGTGACAGTGATTGATATCCTGGAGGCATTCTCTATGCTGTAGTTAGTACTTGGTGATTTGGGTCAGAGTTCAAAGTATGCGTGTGTGTGTGTGTGTGTGTGTGTGTGAGAGAGAGAGAGAGAGAGAGAGAGAGAGAGAGAGAGAGAGAATCCCTCCCTCCATTCTACTCTTTATCCCTGTCTACCTTCCTTTTTTATTTTCTTCCCTCTTTATTATATTTCTCCCTTACTCATGACATTTAGATTTTCCTCTTACTCCCCAATGGCCCATTTACTCCACCCCTTACCCCTTCTTAATTTTTTTATTGTGGTAAAATACATTTAGCATAAATTTTACCATCGTAACCATTTTAGGTGTATAGTTGGCATTATATACATTCATAATGTGGAACCATCAGCACCTTCCATCTCTGTAACTCTTTTCATGTTGTAGAACTGCTTTGTACTTACTAAACAGTAACTCTCTGCTGGAGTGATGACAATACTGACTCCATCTTTGGTCTTTCATCTTGTTTACGTCTGCTCTGTGACCTCTCTTGGGGCTACGTGTCCCAGGCCCTTTGGAGATTAGTATACATGCCTTAAAAATTCCCACCACATCTGGAATGTGGGAAGGCTTTACTCTGGTGCTCTGTAAATTTGTTAAAGATAAAATAGTTTTTCCCTTTCCTGACACACAGATGTCATCACAAGGTCTGTCAGGTGCATGCAAACCTTCTGAAATGCACATGAACCCTTGACTTCACTACAGTGTCTCCAGGGTCCCCTTGCTGTATAGAATCTGTAGGCTGAGGTCCAGACTTTTTGGGAAATAACTGCAGCTCTGGATCATCATCTGCCCAATCCTCCCTGTCAGTAAGTTACCCTGCATAGAACTCTGTGGGAATTGTATGCATTGCCTGCTTTGTTTTTTTGGTCCCCAAATGCCTTCTCATTTTGGAGGATACTTTATGTAGTCCCTCTTCCACCTTCTAATACCATTCCCCTTGACATCCAGCATTCTTCTTTCTGTCTCTATGATTCTGTCTACTTTAAGCACCTTGTATAAATGGAATTGTGCAATATTTGTCTTTTTGTGATTGGCTCATTTCACTTAAGATAATGTCTTCAGGGTTGTTCATCTGTGTTGGTAGCATATGGCAGAATTTCCTTCCTTTTTGTGGCTGAATACTATTCCACTGTATTCATTTGCCTGTCAACGGACACTTGAGTGGCTTTCACAATTTATCATTGGTGAGTCGTGCTGCTGTAAATTGTCATTGTACCAGTATCTCTTCAAGACATTGCTTTCTCTTCTTTTGGGTATATAGTCAGAAGTAAATTGCTGGATAATATGCTAATTCTATTTTTAATTTTGAAGGAATCACTGTTCTGTTTTCCATAGCAGCATGTACCATTTTAAATTACTACCAGCAGTGCACAAATGTTCCAGTTTTTTCACATCATCACCAGAACTTATTCCTTCCTTCCTTCCTTCCTTCCTTCCTTCCTTCCTTCCTTCCTTCCTTCCTCCCTCCCTCCCTCCCTCCCTCCCTCCCTCTCTCTCTCTCTCTCTTTCTTTCTCTCTCATAGTAGCCATCTTAATGGGTGTGAAGTGGTATCTCATTGTCGTTTTGATTTGCATTTTCATAATAATCAGTGATGATAACTTATTTTCATGTACTTACTGGCCGTCTGTATATCTTTGGGGAAATGTCTAGTCAAGTCCTTTGCCCAGTTTTGAATTGGGTTATTTCTTTTTGTTGAGTTTTAGGAGTTCTCTATGTATTATGATGTTAATCCCTTACCAGATATATCGTTCACAAATATTTTCTCCAATGTTGCGACTTTGTGCATAGTGTGTTTTGCTGCACAACAGTTTTAAAATTTTCATGAAGTCCAATTCATTGTTTTCACTTTGTTACCTGTGCCTTTGATGTTATATCTAAGAAATCAGTGGCAAATCCAATGTTGTGAAGCCTTTAACCTATGTTTTCTTTTGAGAATTTTATAGGTTTAGGCTTTACATTTAGGTCTTTGACCTATTTTGAGTTAGGTTTTGTCTATAGTGTTAGGTAAAGCTCCATCTTCATTCTTTTGTATGTAGATATCCGGTTTTCCTAGCACCATTTTTTGAAAAGACTTTCCTTTGTCCGTTGAATAGTCTTGGCACCCTTGTCAAAAATTATTTGACCATTTATGTGGAACTTTATTTCTGGGCTCTCTATTCTGTTGCCGTTCTTTTTTTTTTTTTTTTTTTTTTAATTTATAGTGTTTTGAAGTCATTAAGTATTAGTTCTCCAGTTTTATTCTTCTTTTTCGTGCTTGTTTTGGCTGTTTAGGGTCCCTTGAAATCTGATACAAATTTTAGGATGAATTTTTCTGTTTCTACAAAAGATACCATTGAGATATTGATAGGATTGCTTTGATTATCTGTGGATCACTTTGAGTTTAATGGATATCATAACAACAGATGATCAAAGCAATCCTATCAATATCTCAATGATATCCCTTCCCCCCACTGCTCACACATGTGTGTAACTCTCTCCCTAAAATAAAAAAAAAATTAAAATAGCTCCTCATTGTAAACGTATCGTTTATGACTTTTATTTTTATAACATTGACAAATAATTTATTGCTTACTTCAGGTATGCCAAATTCTTTGTAGGAGAAATACCCACTGTTGAAGTTTTAGCTGTTAAAGCTATATATGCAAATAAAACGGGAAGAGAAACATTCTGTTCTTTCTTTTTAAAAACAAATATTGATTTATTTGAAACTGGGTGGCTACAACTATAAAGCATAAGCTCATTCTTACTATTCTAACATTTTGGTTTCTTATTGGATGTTCCTCCTTTAGAAAATAACTGTGAGGTAAGTCTGATCTGCTGAAAATTTTCAGTTCTATTTATGACCTAATGATGCTTTATGCGGTGTTCTCCTGGAATTTACTGGCCTACAGTCTTGATGTGTAGTTTTTTGTATTAAGATGAGTCAGTTTTCAGCATTAATAATTCCATGGTAAGCTACATGGAGAATAGTTTCTGCTTAAATGAAACTATTAAAACTAATGAAACTATTGTCTACAGATCTAATAAAAGTGAAGACACATCAGTTCTTAATATAACACTCTGTAGAGATTCTCTTGACTTAGAACTGTCATTTTTCTCTTCCTTAGTATTGGCTACTATGTTTTGTTGTATATACATACTGCTTATTTTGATACAACACTCTTATAGGTTAGGAAATATACAACTTAGTACAAATTTAGAAAACAGGCCATTGAAATTATCATTTATCAGAAATATTTCTGACCATCGGTGTTGCCTCTGTATGTATGAGCCATAAGGTAACCCTGAAAAGTATTTATAAGCTCAATCAAGGTTATTAAAGTCAGAGGAAACTTAATATTCAATGCTTCTACTCTTTTATTTCTCACTTGATTTAACTTAGAAGTGCTTTAGGACCTTGGCCTACTTTAGTACTGTTCATTTATTGGTAGTTAATTATTAAGTGATTAATTGGGATTTGGTGTCAACAATTCTGTGTTAACCAGTTTGTTTATCATATCCTACTTTTCAGTTTGTGGATATATAATTGCATCAAGGCACCAATTTTATTTTGTAAAGCATTTTTTCCTTAGTGAGGTGTAAATGTAAGGTACAGTTAGTTTACTTCTCCATAGCCATGAAAGAACCAGGGCCAAATGCAGAAACTCATCTAACTATGTTTAGCATCCATACTAGACATTAATAGTGTTTAATTTTTAATTCATATTGTTGATGTGCCAGATGGCATATATCTTTATGCATGATACATAACTAAGTTTCCTCCCAAGACTTAATAGAACCATTGCATTTATTTTTATTTATTTTTTTCAGTGCATTTTTAATGCATGTGTTTATACTGTTTTATACATTTCACTGTGCTTTCATATTGTTTATATTTCTCTTATCTTCAGAACAACCCTGAGAAATTAATAAACATTACCTCTAAGTAATTGAGTTTCATCAAGATTGTTTTGTGTAGACAGAAATTCAGGTCTCTTGATTTTTTGTTAATCCTCTTTCTGGTCCTCTACAAAGAGAACAGTAAAACATCTCATGATAGTGGATGTCAAACTACTATACTAGTAGTTCCTTATTTGTACAGCATTGGCAAGTGTTAGAGCACTTTTTGTTATATTGCTTTTATAAAGAAAATTAGCAAAGTGGAGTTCTTGTGTTATTATACATATTATTGTTTCCTTTATTAGATTCATACATTAATTAGATACAAAGTACCTCTGTATGCTAGGTACTGGATTGCTTACCGAAGTACGAAAATAGTCTCTGCCTTCAAAGAGGATCAGGCCATAAGGCACTGTTGGATGACTTAACAGCTTGTGGGAAATGTATTACAAGCTGTTTGCTGAGGGCACTGAAAAACATTTTTGTTTTTCCTGTTAAAGAGGTAAAGATGTGACTTTGCACTATCCTTTTTCCTGCCTTGAATACAAAGAGAATGTCAGCATCTATTACAAGTGGCTTTGAAGCAACAAGTCAACACACTTAATGGAGGAAAAAGATAGAGACTTTGTCTTTGATGATCTTCTTGAGTCTCAGTAATGACCCTAGACTAGTACTTCTAGACTTCTTATCTGGGGGAAAAAAGTTAATGCCATATTTGTTTAAGTCACACACAAGTCAGATTTTCAATTACTTATAGTAAAATATTTTTTCTCTCCTTCTGTCTCTGTCTCTCTTGACTTTTTTTTTTTAACTTTCCTTTAATGGAAATTTAGCATACACACTAAAGTAATGATAGTATAATGAATCTGCATCACTCAGCTACATTAGTAATCAGTATTTGGCCAACCTTGTACGTTCTTGTACTTCCTCCCTTACCAAGTTAAGGAATTCTATAATAGAAGTATGTGAAGATATTATGGAAGCACAGGGAATATAGTGACTAACTTGGCCTGAAGTGGAAGTAGAGGCTAATCAGGAAAGTCTTCATAAAGGAAGTGACATCAGCAGAGGCTTTAAGGGCAGGTAAAGAATGGAAGAAAGAGCATTGTTAGTGGCATTTCTAACATGTATAAAGGGTCTTTAAAAAACATGATATATTCAAAGAATGGAAAATAGATTATTGTGGCTATAGAGTTTATGAGAGATGAGTGACAGTAGATGAATCTACAGGGATGATTTGGTGCCAGAAAAAGCATTGTGTATCACAACCAAGAAATTTGAAACTCATTATATAGGTACCAAGAAGTGAAAGTATGATTAAGTCTTGGAAAAATAACACTGACTGTAATATAGCCTTTGATTTTGGAGTAGGGGATAGAGAAGATGGTAAAACTGTGCTAATGGTTCAAATGATAGAAAGGCATTTAGTGATAATTGTAGTGGGCTTGGGTCAGGGAGAGATCAACTTTAAGAGCTATTTTAGAGGATGAAACAACATGATTTGGTGCCTGGCTGGGATATGGAGAAAGGAGTCAGAGTTGCAGTGACTTGAGTAGTGACATACCAGAAGGCAGGTTTGGGATAAGCACAGAAGATGAACTTGGTCTGTTAAGTTTGAAGTGCTGATAGTACATTCAGGTAGAGGTATCCAGTATGCCAAGTGGAAATATAGGAATGGACCTTAGGAGAGTGTCATACTAGAGAGTTCCACAACTTGTCTTTCCTGTCACATACACATATGTCATATGCCACAGGTGTATATACACATACACATTCATACACACACACACACACACACACACACACACACACACATGCTAGTTGATCCTCTTTATTCATGGCTTTCATTTTTGCAAATTTATCTGCTTGCTAAAGTTTATTTGCAACCCCCAAATCAATAATTATGGTGCTTTCACAGTCATTTGTAGATATACTCAAGAGCGGTGAAAAAGTGAATTACCTGGGGGCACCTGGCTGGCTCAGTCAGTGGAGTGTGTGGATTCTTGATCCTGTTCAAGCCCCACGTTAGGTACAGAGATGACTTAAAAAAAAAAAAATGAGTTGCCTGCTGTGTACATTTTTAGCTGAGGTTGAACAAGGTGACATTTGCCTTCTTGTTTTAACTCTCATACTGTAATCTAGTGTTCTTTTTGCAGTCTCCTTAGTGCCACATTTTTCATAATCTTTGTGCCTTTTTGAGGTGATTATGCTGTCCTCCAAATGTGCTGAAGTGATGTGTAGTGTTACTAAATACAACAGGGTTGTGATATGCCCTAGGGAGACTATATGTGTGTTAGATAAACTTTGTTCAGTCATGAATTATGCTGTTGAGTTCAATTTTAATGAATCAACAATATATATTAAATAAGATGTTTTTTACACAGAAATACACATAAAACAAACTTTGTGTAATGATCGGTCGGTGAAAATGTAATCAGAGGCTTATAAGAACTTAACCCTATATTTTTCATTTCCTGGAAGCAATAGAAGCACAGTATTCACTGATTCATTGTTTGTGGGAACTATAGAACATAACTACTACAAATTCTCACAAATATTGAGAATTGGCTGTGTATGTATATAAAATCTGCTATTTTTTTAGTGAATAATTTTTACATTTGTACAGTACAGACATTAGCCCCAATGTATGGGTAAGATTATGATCACAAGAAATATAGAACTCTCTCTTCTTGTTGAAAAATAAATACATACCAGACAAAAACAGTTTGCTGTTTTAGATCAGATAGATGAGTCTATATTCCTTCCCTAAGCCAGAGGGGTTTTTCATAAAATGGAGTATTGAAGAAATTCAGCTGACATTGGCTGACAGCATCTAAATGATCATCTGCAGCACACTTGAGCATACGTGGTTGTCATATTCTCGGGCTGCCAGCTTCTTTTATAGCTTGGTGTTACTCTCTTTAGCAAGCTTGCAACATTTTCAGTCCCTCTTCTCTGACAGAAATTTATTTTACAATGATGTTTATGTGTGAGGGGATTTCATAATCGAAGACGAGTGTTTGTGCGTTCATATCTGTCAGTTTGCTTGAATACAACATTCAAAAGGGTTTTTTAGCCTTGCATTCACGAATGTTGGTTCATTTCAGTAGGGGCATTTTAAAATGACAGGTATTATGTGAGAGTGAGAATTACCCATATCTTCTGACATAACATCAGTGTTATCTTGAGAATTAATATTCAGCTTTGTATCTCACTTTTTACTGTCTGCAAACCTGAAAGCAAGGAATTGGCATTTACAGAGTCAAGGACAAGAAGACATACAACTCCATGCAAATGACTTTTAACACTCCAAGTACTTCTGTGCTTTGTCAGCAGGTATCTGTTTTCTAATCATCTTTCTTTTTGATAAAGAAGATATGCCTTGGGTTGTTATTATCTTATGCAGCTATATAGTTAAATATATAAAATAAAAATGATACAGAACTCCATTTAGAGATGATTCAGTTTGGGTTGACTGATTTACTTGTGCTGCTTATGCTTCTAACTTGATCCCCTTCTGACTAATTGTGTGGCCTTCTAGCTAATGTATCAGAGTGAGTGTTCTCTATCTTCACTGCAAGCAGTAGATTTTGTCATTAAGTGTAGTTCAGGGATGACAATTATTTTTCCCTCTTCTTATTCTTGGTAGGTGACCTTAATCTTCACTTTTCATATGGGAATACCTCATAGATCTGTTCTTCGTCTGCGCTATCTATGACTAGTGTATTTAAGTTTCAAGATTGATATTCTTTAATTATCCTGCATTCAGAGAACAAAACATTTACAGTTGAATTCCTCTGTGAAATGAACATTAAGCTCACTATATTTTTCAGTTTCTTCTGCTGACTTGGAATAATCTAATGTTCTAATAATAAAGATTATTTAATAAGGTCGACTAGCTCTTGACCTACCTGAGTCTATGTTAGCTTATCCAATTTCAGCAAACTGTCATGCAATATAAAGATTATAACTTCAGGATTTTATATAAAGTTCTTCAGTACATGCTAATTAAGCATGAGTATTTTCTTAAACCTGTAAGATTACAGGGCATTAACTAAAAAATGAAAATATCTAAACTAATGTCTCTCTAATGCAAGTGTAAAGTAGTGTCTGTAAATGGCAACTATACTGTATAGTTTCAGAGAAAATTGTTTCAAAAGTCTGGTGATTTATCAGCTGTGGTCCCTAAACCTTTTTTTTTTTTAAAGGATGGTAACATTCACGAGTTTATATTTGGTGTGTACTATCCCTCCAGCTTTACTATACACATTTCACTTCTAAATGTGTTCATTTCCATCTCAATTTTTACTCAAATACTTTCATTTCTTCTCTTCAACACTCTGAACAATTACTCCTCAGATCAAGACCTTTTTTCTCCAAAGAAACACTGAAATCCATCTAGTTTCCCTTCTTGCTGGCTTTATATTTATAACTTACTTGCTGCTGTGTCATTAGTTTGCTTAGTTTCATTTTTGTTCAGTGTAACAAATATCTCCCGCTTGCTTGTTGTGGTGATGTGTGAGCTTGGCGGGTAGGGAAGCATGCTCTGAACAGGCTTCTCAGAGGAAGTGATCCTGGACCTGAATCTTAAGAACAAGTAGGAATTGCCTATGCGTGCAAAGGTTGTAAGGATATACTGGCAAAAGACCAGCGTGAGAACACATGAGATTCAGTGTGGCTGTGGTGTGATGAAGTGGGAGATAGGAAGTGAAGCTGAGGAGATAGGCATGAGCGAGGTCATTGAGTACTTCACATGCCACACTGTCCATTTATTCTGTGGGTGAACTTTAACTTCATTCTATGGATAAGTCTTTGAAAGGTGAATGATGTGGCGGGATTTTCATTTTAGAGGGATCATTTTGGCAGCAGTATAATAACTGACTCTGAAGTAGGATAAAAGTGGACTGGTTAGATAACTGAATTGGTTATATTAAGAGATAGTGACCTGGATTTGGGTACTATTGATTGGGATGGAGTTGAGAAAGTAGTCTTAGAAAGCATTTAGAGTAAGAATCAATGAGACTTGAAGGTGATTGGTGAAATGTAATTATTGCTGGACTTTTCATGTGTCTTAAGTGGCTATGGTGCTGTTAACCAGAACAGGGAATTTAAAGAAGGGATCAATTTTAGGAAGAGATGAAAAGCTCAGTTTTGAACATACTGAGTTTTTACCTATGGTATATTCAGGTGGAAACATCCAAAAAACCCAACAGGACATGGGGGTCTGAGGCTCAGGTGAAAGATCAAAATTAGGAGTTATCATGTGCAGGGTCCTCCTAGTCCTGCTGGGAACTCTGAGAATGTGGGCAAAAAAGCTGAACCCTAAGGAAAGAAGGAAAAAAATGGAACCCAAGATGGAAATGAGAAGGAAAAGCTCTATCTTGCCATAATTTCTCTTAAAGAAGGACAATTTGATCTTTTCTATATCCTCAGTAACACCTTGAATAGTATATTATGTAGAAGATACTCAGTAAATGTTTGCCACTTATTTTGTTGAACTGGAAAGCATCTCATTTACTTAGAGATTTATTTCATATTATATCTAATTTCATGACAAGAAATACTTTTTAAGTAATACTTTTTAAACATTCTAATTGCAGTACAATTAGCATACAGTGTTATATTAGTTTCAGGTATACATTGTAGTGATTTAACAATTCTGTGCATTACTCAGTGCTCATCATAAGTGTACCCTTAATCCCCATCACGAATTTTACCCATTCCCCCCTACCCACCTCCCTTTAGGGTAACCATCTGTTCTCTAGTTAAGAGTCTGTTTCTTGGATTGTCTCTTTTTCCCTTTGCTTGTTTTATTTCATAAATTTCACATGAGTGAAATCATATGACATTTGGCTCTGAGTGACTTATTTCACTTAGCTTTATACTCTAGATCCATCCATGTTGCTGCAGACAAGAATTTTATTTATTTATTTATTTATTTATTTATTTAATTTTATTTTTTTATGTTTTTTTTTTTTTTAGAGAAAGCACAAGCGGGAGAGGGAGGGAGGGAGGGAGGGAGGGAGGGAGGGAGGGAGAGAGAGAGAGAGAGAGAGAGAGAGAGAGAGAGAGAGAGAGAAAATCCTAGGCTTGGGACTTGATCTCATGATCCCAAGATCATGACCTGAGCTGAAATCAAGAATCAGATGCTTAACGGACTAAGCCACCCAGGCGCACCAGGAAATTTATTATTTAAAAAAAAATTTTTTTTCTTAATGTTTTTATTTATTTTTGAGACAGATTAAGTGACTTGATCAACTTTTTCACATTTATATAGAACTCCAAAATTCACTCTCTTAACTATCAGTAATGTTTGGGCCAAAAGACCATATGGAAGTCTCCTCTTTGTGTTCCGTTGTGAGAATTATTCTAACCCAAAGGCACTGCTATATACTAAATTTTGCATGGTCAGTCTTATGTATATTAGCATAATAATTGGACACCTCTGTTCCTGAGTAGACTAAGGCTTTACTTAATTCTTTTCATCTTTCTGGGCCAGTATTTCTTTATTTTTCTATTAGCAGTTTGGATTACATGGTTGCCAAGTTGCTTCAGGTTCTAAAATCTTGTAAATCCATTATTTTGAAAACTCAAAAACTGGTTCCTTGGAGTCTACTAACAGGTTTTAGAGATTCTCAGGATAGATGGCTGGGTTTAATGACTCAACTGAAATTATATGTAAAATATGATTCATGTATGTGCCTTTTTCAGGAGATGCAGTTCATAGCTTTCACTAGAGTCTCATAGTTGTATATATCCCACCGCTTACCCTTTACCCAGAAGATTAAGAACTTAGTTGTAGAAATATTTCTGCATAATGTAATGAACTACAGTACTTCATGCAATCCTATCCTGTGTAGTTATCTTTAACAAAGGTATTGTTCATTGAAAGTAATTTTTTGTGGTAAGGTTACTTTTCTGGCTACTTAAACAATAGTACTTTCTAAACTAAAATACCTCTTAGTTATGTCATCACTTAAAAACAAGTCCACTAAATAGAATGTGTAACAGTTTGACTCTGCCTAAAGGTATGTTAAAGAATGCTCAGTTTTAAAGTATGACTCAGATAACCTTCACTAATATGTATTTCCCACTTTCCATCTTCCTGTAGGAAAAGAATATTTGAAGTCCACTCCTAAGGAAAGAAAAGGAAGCAATGACATAATGCCTAGAGTTGGAACCAGTTAAACTGGGTTTGTACGTTTTCTTTTCATGATGTAACACATTTATTGCAGTGTTAAATCTCTTTTTATCAATGTCTTGTCTTATTCCAGCATCAAATCTTATAATTTTGAAACTTGCCTTGGTATGGAAGAGACAAAGATGACAAAGACATGCCCCTTTCAAAGTATTTGCCATGTTTCTGTGACTAGGAAAGACAGAATGCTAAATTGCTAGATAATAGTCTCATTTTCAGATGAGAAGCTCTGAGAGGTTTGGTAAATTGCTCGAGGTCTAAAGCTCTTAGATAGGCTGGGATTCAAATTCAGATTTGTTGACTCCAAACCTCATTTGCCTTCCATTAGGTCACAATGCCCCTCATTTTATTTCAGTTTAGTTGTTGCACAACTGCTGATAAATGAATTTGAGGACCAGGGCCCCATGCATTTAATTTCAGGAATTTTTCTGATAAAGTAAAAGGAGAAAAAAGCATTCTTTATTTCCCAGAAGTTAAAGAGATTAGAGAAGGGAACTAAGTATATGCCAGACCGTCAAAGGGCCTTTACATGAGCTAGCTCCTTTAATTCACAGTAACCAGGTGTGATATACTTGGTATTATTCCTATTTTAAAGATGAGACTGAGGATCAGAGAAATAAATAAATTGCCCAAGATCACATATCTAGTTAAGTAACAAAATCAGAATTGAAACCCTTTAATTTGGAAAGTTTAGATAGGGTTTGTATCATGCCTATTGACTTTATTTTTTTTATAAAGACTTTTTTTTTTTTAAGTTTATTTTGAGAGAGAGAGAGAGAGAGAGACAGCAGCGCACGCAGGAAAGGGCCAGAGAGAGAGGAAGGGGCAGAGAGAATCCCAAACAGAGTCCTCATGGTCAGTGCAGAGCCCAACACAGGTCTTGAACTCATGGACTCTAAGATCAGGACTTGAACCAAAATCAGAGTCGGACATTTAACCAACTCCACCACCCAGTCACCTGCCTGTTAACTTTGAATATCACACAAGCCAAATGAATAGCTGTACAGTTAAATCTGGAGCCCCTTTTGCTGTTTGTATCATTTTTTTTTTTTTAGTGTAATAATGATTTCAGGAATAGAATTTAGTGATTCATCACTTACATATAACACCTAGTACTCATCCCAACAAGTGTCCTCCTTAATGCCCCTTGCCCATTTAGCCCATCCTCCCCACCCAACACCCTTCCAGCAAACTTCAGTTTGTTCTTTGTAAGAGTCTCTTACGGTTTGTCTCCCTGTTTTTTGTTTTTGTTTTTGTTTTTGTTTTTGTTTTGCTTCCCTTCCTGTATATTCATCTGTTTTGTGTCTTAAATTCCACATATGAGTGAAATCATATTTGTCTTTCTCTGACTTATTTCACTTACCATAATGCACTCTGGTTCTATCCAAGTTGTGGCAAATTGCAAGATTTCATTCTTTTTGATCGCTGAGTAATATCCCATTGTATATATATACCACATCTTTATCCACCCATCACTCAGTGGACATTGGGCTCTTCCCATACTTTGGCTGTTGTCAATAGTGCTGCTATAGCATTGGGGTGCATGTGTCCCTTTGAAACAGCACACCTTTATCCCTTGGATAAATACCTAGTAGTGCAATTGCTGGGTCGTAGGGTAGTTCTATTTTTAATTTTTTGAGGAACCTGTGTATGTTTTCCGGAGTGGCTGCACCAGTTTGCATTCCCACCACCAGTGCAAAAGGGTTCCCCTTTCTCCACATCCTCGCCAACATCTCTTGTTGCCTGAGTTGATTTTAGCCATTCTGACAGGTGTGAGGTGGTACCTCATTGTGGTTTTGATTTGTATTTCCTTGATGATGAGTGATGTTGAGCATCTTTTCATTTATCTGTTAGCTACCTGATGTCTTCTTTGGAAAAGTGTCTATTCATATCTTTTGCCATGTCTACACTGGATTATTTGTTTTTTGGCTGTTGGGTTTGATAAGTTCTTCATAGATTTTGGATATTAACCCTTTATCTGATATGTCATTTGCAAATATGTTCTCCCATTCTGTCACTTGCCTTTTAGTTTTGCGAATTCTTTCCTTTGCTGTGCAGAAGCTTTTTTTTTCTTGATGAAGTCCCAATAGTTCACTTTTGCTTTTGCTTCTCTTGCCTCTGGAGATATGTCAACTAAGAAGTTGGAGCGGCCGAGGTCAAAGTAGTTTTTGCCTGTTTTCTTCTCTAAGATTTTGATGGTTTCCTGTCTTACATTTAGGTCTTTCATCCATTTTGAGTTTATTTTTATATATGGTGTAAGAAAGTGGTCCAGGTTCATTCTTCTGCATGTCGCTGTCCAGTTTTCCCCACACCACTTGCTGAAGAGACTGCCTTTTTTCCGCAGGATATTCTTTCCTGCTTTGTCAAATATTAGTTGGCCATATGTTTGTGGATTCATTTCTGGGTTCTCTATTCTGTTCCATTGATCTTTGTGTCCATTTTTGTGCCAGTACCATACTGTCTTGATGATTCCAGCTTTGAAATACAGCTTGAAGCCTAGAATTGTGATGCCTCCAGCTTTGGTTTTCTTTTTCCAGATTTCTTTGGCTATTCAGGGTCTTTTGTGGTTCCAAACAAATTTTAGGGTTGTTTGTTCTAGCTCTGTGAAGACTGTTGGTGTTATTTTGATAGGGATTACATTGAATATGTAGATTGCTTTGGGTAGTATCAACATTTTAGCAGTATTTGTTCTTCCAATCCATGAGCATGGAATTTTTTTTCCATTTCTTTGTGTCTTCAATTTCTTTCATAAACCTTCTATAGTTTTTAGTGTATAGATTTTTCACCTCTTTGGATAGGTTTATGGTTTTTGGTGCAATTGTAAATGGGATAGCTTCCATGATTTCTCTTTCTGCTGCTTCGTTATTGGTATATAGAAATGCAACCAATTTCTATACATTCATTTTATATCTTGTGACTTTGCTGAATTCATGTATCATGTCTAGCAGTTTTTTGGTGGAGTCTTTTGAGTTTTCCACATAGAGGATCATGTCATCTGCAAAGAGTGAAAGTTTGACTTCCTCCTTGCCATTTTGGATGCCTTTTATTTCTTTGTGTTGTCTGGTTGCTGAGGTGAGGACTTCCAACACTATGTTGAATAACAGTGGTGAGAGTGTATAGACTTGTCATGTTTCTGACCTTCAGGGAAAAGCTCTCAGTTTTTCTGCATTGAGAATGATATTAGCTGTGGGTCTTTCATATGTGGTTTTATGACCTTGAGGTATGATCCTTCTGTCCCTACTTTCTTCAGGGTTTTTTGTTTTTTGTTTTTTTTTATCAAGAAAGGATGCTATATTTTGTCAAATGCTTTTTTAGCATCTATTGAGAGGATCATGTGGTTCTTATCCTTTCATTTATTAATGTGATGTATCACATTGATTGTTTTGTGGATATTGTATCAGGTGTCATCCCAGGAATAAATCCTACTTGATTGTGGTCAGTACTTCTTTTAATGTATTGTTGGGTCTGGTTTTCTTGTATCTTGTTGAGAATTTTTGCATCCATGTTCATCAGGGAAATTTGTAGTTCTCCTTTTTAGTGGGGTCTTTGTCTGGTTTTGGAATCAAGGTAATGCTGGCCTCGTGGAATGAGGCTGGAAGTTTTCCTTCCATTTGTATTTTTTGGAACAGCTTTAAAAGAACAGGTGTTAACTCTTCTTTAAATGTTAGGTAGAATTCCCCTGGAAAGCCATCTGGCCCTGGACTCTTGTTTGTTGGGAGATTTTTGATTCCTGATTTGATTTTACTGGTTATGTGCCTGTTCCAATTTTCTATATCTTCCTGTTTCTGTTTTGGTAGTTTATATTTTTCTAGGAATTTGTCCATTTCTTCCAGACTGCCCATTTTATTGGCATATAATTGCTCATATTATTCTCTTAATATTGTTTGTATTTCTGCAGTGTTGGCTGTGATCTCTCCTCTTTCATTCATGATTTTATTTATTATGGGTCCTTTCCTTTTTCTTTTTTATCAGTCTAGCTAGGGGTTTATCAGTTTTGTTAATTCTTTCAAAGAACCAGCTCCTGGTTTAATTGATCTGTTCTACCTTTTTTTTTTTTTTATTTCGATATCATTGATTTCTGTTCTCATCTTTATTATTTCCCTTCTTCTGCTGGTTTTGGGCTTTATTTGCTGTTCTTTTTCTACCTCTTTTAGCTGTAAGGTTAGGCTGTGTATTTGAGACCATTCTTCCTTCTTTAGGAAGGCCTAAATTGTTATATACCTCCCTCTTATGACCACCTTTGCTGCATCCCAGAGGTTATGGATTGTCATGTTTCCTTTTTCATTGGCTTCCATGTACTTCTTAATTTCCTCTTTAATTTCTTGGTTTACCCAGTCATTCTTTAGTAGTTGTCCTTAATCTCCAAGTGTTCATGATCTTTCCAAATTTTTTCTTGTGGTTGATTTCATTCCATAGTGTTGTGGTCCAAAAATATGCAAGGTATGTTTTCTGTCTTTTTGTACTTGTTGAGGGCTGATTTGTGTCCCAGTATATGATCTGTTTTGGAGAATGTTCCATGTGCACTCAAGCAGAATGTGTATTCTGCTCCTTTAGGGTGACATGTTCTGAATATATCTGTTAAGTCCATATGGTCCAGTGTGTCATTCAAAGCATTGTTTCCTTATTGATTTTCTGCCTAGATGATCTGTCTATTGCTCTAAGTGGGGTGTTGAGTCCCCTACTATTATGGTATTATTATCAGTGAGTTTCTTTATTTTCGTGATTTACATATTTGGATGTGTCACGTTGGGAGCATAAATATTTTTAATTGTTAGATCTTCTTGGTGGATATAACCCTTAATTATGATATGATGCCCTTCTTCATCCCTTGTTACAGTCTTTATTTTAAAATCTAGTTTGTCTGATGTAAGTATGGCTACTCTAGCTTTCTTTTGATGACCACTAGCTTGATAGATGGTTTTCTATCCCCTTACTTTCAATTTGCAGATGTCTTTAGGTCTAAAATAGGTCTCTTGTAAGCAGCATCTAGTTGGGTCTTGTTTTCTTATCCATGCTGATACCATTTGTCTTTTGATTGGAGTGTTTAGTACATTGACATTTAGAGTGAGTAGTAAAAGATATGAATTTAGTCCTATTGTGTTGCCTATAGAGTTGGTACTTCTGGTGATGTTCTTTGGTTGTTTCTAGTCTTTGTTGCTTTTGGTGTTTTTTCGCTTGTTTGTTTGTTTTTGTCTTTTCTCCCATCAAATGGTCCCCCTTAACATTTCTTGCAGGGCTGGTTTAGTGGTTACAAACTCCTTTAGTTTTTGTTTGTCTGGGTAACTCATTATCTCTACTTCTATTTTGAATGACAGCGTTGCTGGATAAAGAATTCTTGGCTGCATCTTTTCCTGATTCAGAACTTTGAATATATCCTGTTACTACTTTCTGGCCTGCCACGTGTCTGTGGATGGGTTTGCTACAAACCTGATCTGGCTTCTCTGATACGTTAAGGACTTTTTTTTTCCCTTGCTGCTTTCATAATCCTTTCTGTGTGTGTGTATTTTGTGAATTTGACTATGATATGTTTTGGTGATGGTTGGTTTTTGTTGAATCTAATGGGAGTTCTCTGTGCTTCATGGATTTTGATGTCTGTGTCCTTCCCCAGATTAGGAAAATTTTCTGCTATAAACCTTCTGCCCCTTTTTCCCTCGCTTCATCTTCTAGGACTCCTGTGATTCAGAGATTATTCCTTTTTAATAAGTCACTGTGTCCTCTCAGTCTTGTGATGTGTTCTTTTGCCTTTGTTTCCCTTTTTTTCTACTTCATTATTCTCCATAATTTTGTCTTCTATATTGCTGATTCACTGCTCTTATTCATCCATCCTTGCTGTCCAGGCATCCATTTGATCTTGGTTATAACATTTTTAATTCCATCCTGACTAGACTTTACTTCTTTCATCTCCACAGAAAAGGATTCTATGTTTTTTTCAACCCCAGCTAGTATTCTTATTATTGTGGTTCTAAATTCCAATTCAGACATCTTGTTTATATCTGTGTTGATTAAGCCCCTAGCAGTGATTTCTTCCTGTTCTTTTGGGGTGAATTCCTTTGTTTTGTCATTTTGGAGGAAGAAAAAAATAAAATTAAAATTAAAAAAATTTAAAGCAAAACAAAAATTCAAAAAAGGAAGCTAGACCCTAGGTGTATTTTGCTCTGCTTGTTGAAAGAAGCTTGATAGAATAGAGAAAAAAGGGAAAGAAAAAGAGAAGACAAAAAATTAAGAAAACATTTAACAATTTAAAAATGTATAGAATAAAATAGGATAAAATGAAATAAAATGAAAGAATAAACAATTTTAAAAAATAAAGTAAAAAAAATGTTTAAAAAATTTAAAAAAAGAAAATAAACATAATTTTTTTTCTTTCTGTATCCGAAAAAAAGAGAAGGAAAACAACAAAAACAAAAACAAAAAAAATTTAAACAAAAACAGAAGTATAAAAAACGAATAAATGAACCAGCAAACAGAATGAAAAGCGAATGAAGTTACTACATCCCATTTCCCCTAGAACTCAAACTATGAAGCACTCTATAGTCTGTACACTAAGCAGGTAGAGGGACTTGTGCTGGTTTTCTAGGGGAAGTGCTCAGAGGGGGCAGTTGGGTGGGGCTTGTTGTAATGCCTCTGCTCTCCAATAGGTGGCACTGCTTAGCTCACTGGGGTGGGTCAGTGTGGTGTGCCTGTGCCTGCCGGGGAGAGGTGGAAACGGCTTCACCCATCTCCCTAGCCTCTGGCACCTGTCCTTTGTCTCAAGTTTCCATCCACTCCCAGCCTCTTACCCTGTTCCTGTCCAAGCCATCCACCTGCCAGAGTTTTATCTCAGTTGGGGCTGTGTTTAAAACCCCACACTTCAGAGACCCCTGTGGCTTGGATTTGTGCAGACTCTCTGTGGGAGGGTCTCACCGAACAATGGGCCCTGCTGGCTTGCCTCACAAATCGTTCCTGCCATCACACAGTGGCAGAGGTTCAGAGATGATGGCAAATCACAACACAGCCAGTGCCATGTTTCACTGCACTCTGGCATCTTTGTCCCAATACCAGCAAATGTGGCTGCTCTCTAGGGTCCACTGGAACCATTGCCTGTCGGGAGGTCATGTAGGCTCTACCAAATGCTCTCCTAGCAGGGGAACTGCTTCTCCCTGTGTGGCACATGGACCCCTCAGACCACGTTGCCAGCTTCTGGGACTTCACCCTATTTCCTCACCAGAGCACAGCTAGGCACCAAGCTTTGCAACTTCAGAGTCTGCATTCCACAATTTATAGAATCCTGGTGGTATTGAAATCCTCTCCTTTCCGTCAGTGGTTTTGGGGAACAGATTTCTTGTTCAGTCCCCTCTGAGTGTTTTCACTCTTTGTCTTTCTCTCCAGAAACTTTCGGGGGAGTTTTTTTTTTTTTTTTTTTTTGCACTTTCCCCCTTTCTCTGTCCTCCACAAAAACAGCTCCCTACCCTCCACGGCTTTTCTCTCCCCCAGTTCACCTGTACAGAACTGCATACCTGCTGAGTTCTGTGGCTAAAGTTATGCAGATTGTTGTGTTAATCCTCTGATCAATTTCCTAAATGTGCAAAATGGTTTGGTGCTGATATAGCTGCGTTTCAGGGATGAGACAAGCTGAGGGTCTTCATGCTGCTCCACCGTCTTGTCGCTCTTAGTATCATTCTTAATTGAACTGCTAGAAGTTAGGTCATTTTTCCAAAATAATATTTACATATTTTTAAAGAGCTTTTCATTGTCACCAGTTTGAAAGGTAATTGTTTAAGCTATGGTGAAGAAAGGTTTTAAGCTCACAGAATGGCGAACAGCATCACATGCTGGAAGAGATTTTGCTGTAGTCAGGTCTTGCCTGCCCCAAGTTTCCTACTGACTTTTCCAGTCAGCAGGTTCCCTGGCCTACCTTTGGACACCTTTTATGAGATGAGAAGTTTGAGTTGATTTCCCTAAGTCTCTTATAACTGTAATGTTATCCTATCAGTAAGTAGAGTTTTTATGTGTTTCAAATGTAAATATTAAAGGAATTTTAGAGATGGAAGGAAGTCTTTAGTGGTCAGCTACTGGAATCCTCCCATATGACAGATGAAGAAATGGAGACCCTCACCTCTGTGTGACACTTTAAACATTTAGAGCTCTTTCACATACATTAACCTCACCAAAATCTTGTGTATTAAATTGTATCATCATTATTGTAGAGATTAATTCATCCATGGTCCCTTAGCTGGGCCTTGTATCTATGAGCCTCACCAAAATCTTGTGTATTAAATTGTATCATCATTATTGTAGAGATTAATTCATCCATGGTCCCTTAGCTGGGCCTTGTATCTATGAGCCTCACCAAAATCTTGTGTATTAAATTGTATCATCATTATTGTAGAGATTAATTCATCCATGGTCCCTTAGCTGGGCCTAAAGTTTACCATGTTTGCTTTAGTGGGATTAATTATACTCTGTGATGAAATCCTGTTGTGTGAAAAAGTGACAATTCAGTGATTTGTAAAGCAAGTCCAAGCAGGAAAAGCAAACATTTCCAAGTATGAAAGTGGTAATGAACTCAGCAGTATAAATAGCAGAAATAAAGAGGGAAAGAGGTGGCAAAAACTAAGGTCTATGAGCTGAGTTAATCTTAGTTTTCATTTATTCCTGGATTAGGAGTAAGCATAATTGACTTTTAGTATTCTTGTGTTTATCAGTAGTGTAGTATTTGAGTTGCTTTATCCTTAACATTATAACTCAAATAGAAACTGTACTTTGTAATAACATGCTTTCAAAAATATTGTAGGTGAGCTAGAGGAACTTAAAACAGTTCATTCAAAAGGGTATCCCCAAAAAACAAATGAACAAGTAAGTGTGGGAAACTAAGCTTTATACACAGTTATTTATTTCATTGCCTTTAGTGATGTGGGTTTTTTTTTTTTTTTCTTTTCTTTTCTTCCTGTTTCTGCTCTGTAGTGTGGAGGTATCCTTTCAAAATGTTACCTGTTTCTAGGCTATTGACCTGGCTGTGCCAAACAACAAATTGCTTTACCTTGGTTCCTTCTTATCCTTTTCTTCCCCTTCCTTCTTTTTATTTATTTAAAGTTTTTATTTAAATTCCGATTAATTTCAGGTGTACAATTTAATGATTCAACCTTTCCATAAACAACACCTGGTGCTCATCACAAGTGCACTCCTTAATCTATAAAATCTATTTAACCTACCTCCCCTCTGGTAACCATCAGTTTGTTCTCTGTAAGTGTCTTTTTCTTGGTTTGCCTCTCTCTCTCTCTCTCTCTCTCTCTCTCTCTCTCTCTCTCTCTCTCTCTCTCTCTCTCTCCCCCCCCCCTTTGTTCTTTTGTTTTGTTTCTTAACTTCCACATGTGAAGAAATCATATTGTATTTGTTTTTTTCTGACTTATTTAACTTAGCATAATACTCTCTAGGTCCATCCATGTTGTTACAAATGGCAAGATTTCATTATTTTTTATGGCTGGGTAATATTCCATTGTAAATATACATACCACATCTTCTTTATCCATTTATCAGTCAGTGGACACTTGGGCTATTTCCATAATTTGGTTCTTGTAGATAATGCTGCTTACCTTTGTAACTTTCTATAAACAATATATATATTTTTTTAATTAGAAAGAAAATTGTCTTAAAATAGTATATGGATGTTAGTTTTTCTTTTACAGTTTTGTTCACCAATTTGTTCTTCCTTTAAAAGGAGCCCATTTGTAGATTGCATGCTATCATGGTGCTTTCTCTGTGGATATGAAAATTTGATCACTAACAATTTCTATTTTTCATTCTATACTAAATTTGTTTTTAATTATAAACTATGTTCTATAGAACTTATAAATTGGAGCAGGATCTCTCATATGGTTCTAATCAAAAAGGACAACCATAAAGGATGGAGTAAGTGTATTATAAAATTTGAAAGCAACAGTGTAAGATTTGTCTTACATTAGAGAGGAAGAATGTTCTTGAGATCTTTTTTCCCTGAGAGTCCTTTTAAAGATTCTCTTGCCTAGCTGCTGATATTCTTTCCACATGCCCTGTCCTACTGAGTTCTGCCTTACAGCCCACTCCCATTCGCACTCCATTGCAGACCCATGGAATTCAGAGAAATGGCATTTGTGGACGACTTGAATAGTCTGGTCTTTAATTTTCAGTTTTGTGTCTGATCTCAAAATGTGTGCAAGGGCTTTTTTTCAGTTGTTGCTTTAAGATTCTTTAAAGGAAAAACCAAAAAGGTCACTTTACAGTAATGGATACTTAATTGTTTTATGGTAAGTCAGGAGCTAGTCTCCTGGAAACTTCCAGCACCTGACATAAACACTTTCATTAAATTGTGCCTAATATAATATGACTGTGTTTTACTTGCCCAGACTATACTAAGGACTACAATTAGCTTCTCATTGGCCAGCTGTGATTTAATGGTCGTAATAAAGTTATGATATTTAGCTGAGGGCTTAGAATTTTTAAAGGTGACTGGGTTTTTTCCTGATTTGTGTTTCCCTTGTTTGGCATTAGAGCTAAAGAGCCAGGCTCCCAGGCTGGTGTCACGTTCATATTAAAACATTCCCTTTATACGCATATAGTCCATGGGATTCTAAAGGCATGGTTTTAATAGATTAAGTCTTCTGATTTTTTTTTTTTCAATGCTTGTTTATTTTTGACAGACAGAGTGTGAGCAAGGGAGGGGCAGAGAGAGAGAGAGAGAGAGGGAGATACAGAATCCAAAGCAGACTCTAGGCTCTGAGCTGTCAGTAGAGACCCCATTGTGGGGCTCAAACCCACGCACTGAGCAATCATGACCTGAGCTGAAGTGGGATATTTATTATTTAAAAAAAAAAATTTTTTTTAATGTTTATTTATTTTTGAGACAGAGACAGACAGAGCATGAATGGGGGAGGGTCAGAGAGAGGGAGACACAGAATCTGAAACAGCCTCCAGGCTCTGACCTGTCAGCACAGAGCCCGATGCAGGGCTCGAACTCACTGACCGTGAGATCATGACGTCAGCCGAAGTCGGCCGCTTAACCGACTGAGCCACCCAGGCGCCCCCGAAGTGGGATATTTAAATGACCGAGCCACCCATGTGCTCCAAGCCTTTTGATTTTTAAGCTAATTATTTCTATAAAGAGATAGTTGAAATACTTTTTTTTTTCAGTCTTATTGACAAATCTAATACCACTAAATAAGTGTTTTGCCATGGCTTTTATTTAATATTAATATAGATTTGAGTTTTCTATGGAATTTAGTTGCTGTGCCAGGGTGCTTTCTAATATAAGATCAGTTCTTAATAGATGTATGGAAATATGAGGAACTTTCAGATGCTTTTTTTAAGTGTATTTTTTAAGTTTATTTATTTATTTTGAGAGAGAGAGTGATAGCTAGAGCGAGGGAGGGGCAGAGACAGAGGGAGAGTTAGAGAGAAAGGGAGAGGGAGAGAGAGTGAGAGATTGAGAGAGAGAGAGAGAAAGAGAGAGAGAGAGAGAGAGAGTATTTAATTTCTTGAATAGATGTAGGGCTATTTAGGTTATCTGTTACTTCCTGAGTCAGTATTGGTAATCTGTGTCTTTTAAAAAATTTGTCCATTTCATCTTAGTTGTCAAATTTATTGGCATGAGATCATTCATAATAGTCTCTTGTTTCGTCAGCGTCTGTAGACTCTTAAGTAATGTTTCCCCTTTCATTCCTGATATTGATGATTTCTGTATTTGCTCACTCAGTGTAGCTAGAGGTCTGTCAGTTTCGTTGATTGCCCCCCCCCGCCCCCCCCACAGAACCTGTTTTTGGTTTCATTCATCTTTCTCTGTTTTCAGTTTTCTATGTTATTGATTTCTGTTCTCTGTTAGTGTCTACTTATTTTGGTTTAATTTGTTCCATGTTTTTGTAGCTTTTAATGGTGGAAGCTTAGGTCATTGGCTTTAGGCCTCCCCTCCCCACCCCCAAATATAAGCATAGAAAACTACAGATTTCCTCAAAGCACCTTTTTATCTGCATCTCAGAATTTTGATAGGTTGGGTTTTCATGTTCATTCATCTCAAGATATTTTCTGATTTCCTTTGTGATTTCTTCTTTGGTCCTTGAGTTATTTTTGAAGTAGGTTGTTTAATTTGTAAATGCTTGAAAATTTTCCAGATATCTTACTGTTACTGATTTCTAATTTAGTTCCACTGTGATAAGGGAATGGGCTGTGTATAGTTTTGATTCTTTTATTTATGTATTTATTAAAAAAAATTTTTTTTTAACATTTATTCATTTTTGAGAGACAGAGTGTGAGTGGGAGAGGAGCAGAGAGAGAGGGAAACACAGAATCTGAAGCAGGCTCCAAGCTCTCTGAACTGTTAGCTAGGAGCCCGATGCAGGGCTCAAACTCATTGACTGCAAGATCATGACCTGAGCTGAAGTCGGACACTCAACTAACTGAGCCACCCAGATGCCCCTAGTTTTGATTCTTTTAATTGTTAAGACTTATTCTTGGCTCAGCAGGTGGTCTTCCTAAATGTTTCATAGGCAGTATGAAAACTTATATTTTGCTCTTGTAGGTTGGAGTGTTCTGTAAATATCAATTCAATTGAGAGTACTGTTCAAATCTTCTTTATCATTGCTGAACTTCAACTGTACCTATTCTTCCAGTTACTGAGAGAAATGTTGATGTCTCCTACTGTATTTGTATACTTTTTTCTCTGCTTAGTTCTGTCAGTTTTTGCTTCATGTATTTTGTAGTTCTGATAGCCTATACATATATATTTAGAATTATTCTATCTTCTAACTAAAAAAAAATGTCTATTTTGTGTGTGTGTGTGAGAGAGAGAGAGAGAGCGAGAGAGAGAGAGAGAGAGAGAGAGAGAGAGAGAGGAGAGAAAGAGCACACAAGTGAACAAGGGAGGGGCAGAGAGAGAGGGAGAGAGAATCCCAGGCAGGCTCTGTGCTGCCAGCTAGGCTCGATCCCACAAATGGTGAGATCATGACCTGAGCCCAAATCAAGAGCTGGATGCTCAATCCATTGAGCCACCCAGGCACCACTCCCCCTCCCACCTTTACTTTTTGAATTTTTTCTGTAAGTTTATTTGTTTTTGAGACAGAGATGCTAGTGGGGGGCAGGCAGAGAGTGAGAAGGAGTGAAAGTCACAGAATGAGCTGTCAGCATAGAGCCTGATGTGGGGCTTGAACTCATGAGCTGTGAGATCATGACTGAGCTGAAGTCAGACACAACCAACCTCATGAGCCACCCAGGCATCCCTCTTTTTTAATTTTGAGGGAGGAGGGGCAGAGAGAGAGAGAGAGAGAGAGAGAGAGAGAGACAAAGAGAATCTTAATCCACTCAGCACAGAGCCTAACACAGTGCTCCACACCTGGCTCCACCTCACAACCCTGGGATCATGACCTGAGCTGAAATCAAGAGCCAGACGCTTAACCAACTGAGCCACCCAGGCGCCCCCGTAGAATTATTTTATCTTCTAAATGAAGTTTACCCTTGATTATTGTGAAATGTTCCTCATTATCTTTGATAATATTCTTTGTTTTGGCTTTTGTATTGTCTGATATAAATATGGCTATTCCAGCTTTCTTAAGATTTTGGTTTACATAGTATATCTTCTTCCATGCTTTTAATCTATTTCCTTATTTTAGTGTGGGATTCTGATAGCATATCAATATATGTAGTATATATTGGTCTTGCTTTTTTGTCTGGTTTTTAATTGGAATATATAGAGAATTAACATGTAACATATTTATTAATGTGGTTGGATTTAAATCTATCATCTTGCTGTTTGTTTTCTATTAACCCTTCCTTTAAATTAATTATACTTTTCCATTTAATCTTCCCCGTTGGCTTATTCCCCTACTGGCTTATTGTTTGTTCTACCTTTTTATTATTTTTTTTTAGTTGTGCTCTAGGATTTATATGATGCCTCTTTAGGTTACTACACTCTGTTATCAATTATATCACTTATCATATAATGTAAGACCTTTTTTCATTGCCTTGTGGTCATTTTTTTCTTTCTGACCTTCACTTAAAAAAAAATTTTTTTTTTAAAGTAACATCTCTACCCAATGAGGGGCTCAAACTCAATGACCCCAAGATCAAAAGTCATATGCTCTACCAGCTGAGCCAGCCAGGCACCCCAATGTGTCTTGAAGTTCACTAATCTTTCTTTCAGCAATGCATATACTATTGCTTGTCTCATTCAGTGAAATTTTCATTTTGGGTATTTATCTCTTCACCATGTTCCTGTTTTCATTCTTGAATATGAAGCAGACTTGTAATAGTCCTTTCAATGCCTTTGCTCCATTAATTACATCATGCTTGTTATTTCTAGGTCTTTCTCTGTTGACTGATATTTTTCTGGTTTATGTGTCACATTTTCCAGCTTCTTGGGCCAGTAGCTTTTATTTTAGTTTATTTTAGTTAGTTTAGTTTAGTTTTAAGTAGGCTTCACGCCCAGCACAGAGCCCAGTGCAGGGCTTGAACTCATGACTCTGAAATCAAGATCTGAACTGAGATCAAGAGTTGGACGCTTGACCTACTGAGCCACCCAGGTGTCCCCTTTGTCCACTAATTTTTAATTGAATGATAGATATTTGCAAATTTTACATGTTGTGTTCATGATTTTGTGGCATTCATTTAAAGAGTATTGGACTCTTTCCTGACAGGCATTATAAATCACATATTAGTTTGATTGTTTTCTAGGCTTTCAAGCTTCTTTCAGGTGGGATTATAGTAGCTTTTATTCTAGAGCTACTGTCCCCCTCCATCTGTGGTGTGGCCTTTCTGGGGTCACAACTGCCTTGTATATTCAATGAGGGAACTTGTTGAAATCTTGACCCTCTTTCAGCTCTGAGAAGGCTTTGTCTTACTACTCCCTGGTAATTTTCTTTCCTTAGAAATTCTTGTTGGCTGGTCTAAAGAAATTTTACCCTTCTCATCCACAGGTTTTTATTTAGCTAAATACTCTAGGGAACTCTCATTTAAATTACTGGAACTCTTTCTTCTCTGGAACTCTGCCCCATAAATTCTAGCCACCTTGGCCTCCTTGTACTTTTTTCTCTATCTCAAGTCACTAAGATTGCCAGGTTCTGTCTGGGTTCCTCCTCCCTGCTGCTCAGGAGTGGTAAATTGCTTCTTGGCTGAGAGCCTTGGGTGATGGTAGGGCTTGCCTTGTTTGCTTCTCTTTTTTCAAGGATAACAGTCCTGCACTGCCTGTATCTGAAAATAGTCCTTTCCTATATTTTACCGTGTTCTAGTTGATTGCATTGGGGGATTATTCTAGACTGCTTAATCCCTCATGGTCAGAAATGGAAGTTGAACCATTCTAAAATAAATTTTAATACTTAACACCTTTAAAAACTTCTGAAGTTCTCAAGCAATTATTTTTTTTTACCCAGTGTTTAACCATTGATTTCACTTTTCCTCAGTATTGTTATTAATGATCTTGTATCAACTGTAGGAATGTTTATTTATTTTACAATTCAGAGTCCGTTACAAATTTTAAATCAGAACCTGACCCAAGGAAATGATTTATCATACCTCATAAATTTCACAAATTAGGAAAATGAATTTTTGATTATGTAAAAATTCTCTCAATATTATGGGATGGTCTTTTTGTTTTTTATTTTTCTTCATTTTATTTTTTTTACTAAAAAAATTTGTTTAATGTTTATTTATTTTTGAGATAGAGAGAGAGCAAGCACAAACAGGGGAGGGGCAGAGAGAGAGGGAGACACAGAATCTGAAGCAGGCTCCAGGCCCTGAGCTGTCAGCACAGAGCCTGATGCTGGGCTTGAGCTCATGAACCCTGAGATCATGACCTGAGCCGAAGTCGTATGCTTAACTGACTAAGCCACCCAGGCACCCTTGGGATGGTCATTTTAAATATAAAATTATTATTTAACACTTAAGTAGAAACATGAAAGACTAATGGACTGATGAATAAATCAGTTGATGTAATGTTTTAAAATATAAATTCTATCATTGTAGAGTACAAACATGTTCGGTATACTTTAGTCAGGATCTGTCGAACATTATCTGTAAAGAGCCAAATAGTGTATATTTTAGACTTTGTGGGCCACATGGTCCCTGTCACAACAACTCAACTCTGCCTTTGTAGTATAAAAGCAGCTATAAACAGTATATTAAAAATGAGCTGGCTGTGTTCTGATAAAACTTTATTTCTAGGCAACAAAATTTGAATTTCATATAATTTTTACATCTCAAATTTTAGCATCTTTTGACCTTTTTCCCCAACTGCTTAAAAATGTAAAAGCTATTCTTACCTTGTGGGCCTTACATAAGCAAATGGCTGGCTGGTCGCATTTGGCCCAAGGGTCATGGTTTGACAGTCCCTGCTCTAAATGATTAAAAAGCTCTCAAGTAAGTTGTAGGATTCTTAGCAGACTGTAATGTTTTAATTCCAAGTGACATTTTTATTTGAACTGTTGTCTACTATTAAATAGCAAAGTAAACAAGATCACACAATACTGAGCCGATGGTGCTTTGACAGATTTTTGGTGTCACAGGTTATATCAGAGGTTCCTTGGGCATTTTGCATAGTTAGAAAACTAAGTTAAGAATTTAAAATAAACATTATTTTATTGTTGTCATTATATAAGAATTAATAAATAGGTTTAAAATCAGCACAATTTTCACATTTTTAAGGAAGTATACCTGACGTGTGCAATAGGTGAATCTATATGTTAGTTTCAGGTATACAACATAATGATTCTATATTTGTATATATGGCACAAGGACCACAATAAGTCTAGTTAACATCCATCACCATACATAGTTGCAGAATTTTTTTTCTTGTGTTGGGAACTTTTAAGATTTACTGTTAGCAACTTTCAGATATGCAATACAGTATTATTAACTATGATCACCATGCTGTACATTACATCCCTATTATTTATTTATTTTATAACTGGACGTTTGTACTTTCTGATCATGTTCTTTGAAGGGTGTAGTAATCAAGAGATTTTTCTCACAAATTCTTAATTGTTTGGATAAATTAGAAACTTTTTTCCATGAACATTATAAGCTCATTTCTGTCTTTTGACATGTATATCCTCTGTCTAGAACATTCTAAATCATTCCATGTTTGGCTCATTTCTTTCAGTTGTAACTTGAACATCATCTACTGAGAAGCCTTCCTTGATGCACTATCTAAAAGTACCTACACCTTCCTAATCTCTCTCTAATACCCAGTTTTATTTTCTTCAGAGCATTTACACCATCTGAAATTAGTTTATTTATTTATTTGTCTCTTTCTGTATTACAATGTAAAATCTGTGAAAGGAGATCTTGCCTCTATTATTACCTCTATCTCTAGAACATTGCATTTCATTATGTGGTTGGAAAGATGAATAAATGGAAATATCTCTAATGCATGATTTGTAGAAATATTCGATATGCTAACATGTATTGTGAATTGCTAAAAACGAATATAATGATAACTTTACCCCAATTTATTTCACTACAGAACTACTTCCTCTTTAAGCATATAGCTGTATTAGCCTTTCACTGAAAACATTTTGGAAATGTAATAGGGTTTATTGATACATTTAACTTTTTCTTTTTAATTTGTAATAATTTGAAATTACACACCAGTTGTAAGAATAATTTTTCCTGAATCATTTGAGAGTAAGATAAAATTATCATAATCAAGAACTCAATATTGATAGGTTAGTAACATTGAATCCACAACCCCATTCAAGTCATGCAGGTTGTTCTGGAATTCAGTGGTGAAAATCCCTAACATTTGCATTTGTATTCTTTTTAATTCCTTGGTTCATCTTTAAATTCACATGTGTAGAGGAGACGCCATAGAGCCTAGTGGAAAGTGGTATTTGAGGTGATATTTCTAGTCAGATTTGGAGTTTGAGTCCTATTAGACACATTCGGATTTTTGTTGGAATCTTAGAAGGGTCCTTCCTGTCTTAGAAGTAACGACTGTAAGGCCTAAGGGATTTATTCTAGGATGGAGGACAAAGTTGAAGCATACCTTCCCTAACAGTGTAAAACCAACCATCCACAAGGTCAAGATGATCAACCAGTGTTTAACTTCCTATTAGAAGAAAAATCAATGCACTTCAAAGGAAGATAACAAAGTACAGAGTTTCTATATCATATCATCCATATTGTCCAGTATACAATCAAAAATTATTAATCATGTGAAGAACTAGGAAAATATTATCCATAGTTTAAAAAAAAAAAGGAGTCAATCCAGATGTTAGTTAAGTGACAATACCTTTAAATGAGCTATTATAAATATGGTCAAGAACTTAAAGGAAAAGGAGGACATAATGAAGGAAAATACAGACTTTCTCTGCAGACAGAGGTAGAAACTATTTTTTTTTTTTAAATAAAAAGGGAATTATAGAACTGGAAATACAATACCTGAAATTCAAAATTCACTCGATAGATTTAATGGCAGATAAGAAATGACAGAAGAAAGGGCCTTGATAGATCAGTAGAAATTATCCTATTTGAAGAACAAAGAGGAAAAAAGATTAAAACAAAACAAAACAAAACAAACAAAAAAACCCAACCAAACAGAACCTTGGTGACCAGTGGGATTATAAGCAGTCAACCTTAGGTATATTGAAAACCAACATGGAAAAGAGAGAAGATGGAACAGAAATTTTAAAAAATAGACTGAAAATTTCTCAAATTTAACAGAACACTAATTTGCAGAGCCAAGAAGTTCAGTAAACGTTCCCCCCACCCAAAGTAAATGAAAACTAAATCTAGACACATAATATGGTTACACTCCTGAAAACCAAATATAAAGAGAAAATCTTGAAAACAAAAGAAACAGTAATATTAATGACTGCTGACTTATCAGAATAATGGAAGCCAAAAAAACTATGGAATGATATCTTGAAAGAGCTGTAAGCAAGAAAGAAAACCTTTCAACGCAGAATGCTATACTTAACATAGATGTTATTCAAAAATGAAGGTGATTCAAAAAAATTAGATGATTCATTGTCAGCAGACTTGCTGTGTAAGAAATAATTAAAGAAGTTTTTAAGCTGAAGTGCAGTGATACCAAATGGAAAGTCTGTTCTACAGGAGAACTGAAGACCACAAAGAATGATAAATATGAAAAAATATCTTATTTTTTCTTCCATTACTGTTTTTAAAAGAAAGCTGACTTCTTTTTTTTTTTAACTGACTTCTTAAAAGTTAAAACCATTTTATTATGGGTTTATAATATAAGTAGAATAATATGATAACCATTGACAAAAAGGGTTTGTAGTAAATGGAATTATACTACTACAAGTTTCTTATGCTTTGCATGATATTCAGTATTAGCTTTAACTGTGGAAATTTGAGGGTGCATATTATAATTCTTAGTGTCATCCTCCCCCAGTACAAAGAATTATAGAGCAATTAAAGTAAAACATTACAAATATTTGATTAACTGAAATTGAGGCAGGAAAAGGTAGGACAGGAACAAAACAAAAAGCAGAGAAGAATAGAAATAGAAATTGGTAGCTTTGAACTCAGTCATTTCAATAATCACATTACATGTTGATAACCTAAACTCTCCAATTAGGAGTCAGAGATTTTCAGACTGGATAAAAATATAAGACCCAACTGTATCCTGTCTACAGATTGCACATATAAACTGTTAAGATTTGATTAAACACTGTTTATGTCTCTTTGTCTCTTACATTGTTGGATAAGTGTTAATGGCTATATTATGATAGAATACCTACAAGTCCAAGAATAAATGATTCAGAAAAAATAACTAAGGGGGCCAAGAGGACAAGAATGCAGATGGATTATAGAAGGATAGTAGAACACTGCTTTAGGAGAGAGTGAGGAAATTTAGGTGTTCATTTCAGTTTTGCCACTGGCCAAACACCTACCCTTGGAAAATCACTTTTCTATTACGATGTACTTTTCTAGGTTACCAATATTTGTATACCCATGTGTTCAATTTTTTCCCATCTTCAGATTTCACAGTTAAAATTGGCATACATTGCATTTTTCTTCTCAAAAGACTCATTTAATAATGGAAAGAAGATGGAGTAATTTTGCCACTTGTGTGTTATCCTGGGCATCATTATTTCATCTGCATATTGGTTACATATATACATACACATATATATATTCTTGGTAATATTTCTCCTACACACTGCTTAATGTTATTTTGTACCACATGAAGAGGAGATATAAGCACTATGAGAACATTGGGTAGTCCTTTGATCATGGATAATCCAACTGTGTTGGAGTTTGATATTGTTTGATATGGTGCACAAATGAAAACTCCTGTTTCAAAATACCTTTCTGTTCTAAGCATTTATTGAAAGGTTCAATTCTGTATTATGTAATCACAATCAGGAATCATTTAAAAGTAATTACATTTATCTTTCTCTTTCTACTTAACTCTTAGAGTTATTTTCCTTGTATTTGGTGTTATATAGAAAACAAATTAGAGGTTGTGCCAGTTTGAAAATACATATAATTGGTGCTCCAGAGTCAGAAATAGATAGGAATTTATTCATTTAATTTTAGGTGATTTCCTGTATGCCAAATTATAAATATATTTCATACTTGAGCCTAAAGTAAACTGCAAAGTAGCTAGAAACATTTTTGCATTTGGAGATACTTACTTTCATATTTTACAAAGGCTGTATCAGAATTAGACATTGATACTTTTAGAATTGGGTTCTTATAAAGATGAAGTTGGGTTTAATATTTCTCATTCAATTAATGCTCTTACATTTGGCTCTTACATAGCTCAAAACAGGTGTCCAAAGACAATCACATGAAATCCTAGAAAGTTTCAAGTACATCGGTGCTAGTTTGAGTCTTATAAATTACTTGGGTCTTAGGTATGACATAGATTGTTATTGAGGGTATAGGATTCTGTCCATGCCTCCACCTAAGTAAGGAAGTTACTTCTTAAATGAATAAGACTAATTATAACCGTTGACTGAGGGTGAAATTAAGAATATCTTAAAGGAAAGAAAAATGTCTAGTATATTTAAAACTAGTTTATTCTCCAATTTAGCTTTACTTTATTTTTCTCTCTTGCAGTAAACATTGCTGTCTTCTGAAAATAAGTTAAGGAATGAGAGGCAAGGAAGAAAGTACATTCATCCTGGAAGGACCCAAAGCACTTTGAAACTGTAAACGAATGTAATGATAGCTGCTAAAACCACCTTTGTCACCATAATGGATGAAGAACTGCAAATTTAAACGGTAACCAGAATTTTCATATAGTGTTACACTTCCACCAAGAACTTTTATAGAACTTGAAAGGATTTCTTTTTAAATTTAAATATTTACCTTACAAATACCAAAGTATAGATAAAGCTGATAATTTTATGACTTATTTAGCATAGTCAGGTCTTTGTTTTGGCCCTTAATGTTTGGCCTTGATATTGCTCAAAAGAATTGTTTTTTTCCCCCAGGTTATGAACTTCTTAACTTAGAAACAAATAAGCTTATTTGAGTAGAAATATAGCATAGTACTAGTATATTTATAGGTCCATTCTTGACCAAATACTTTTCCTTTCACAGAAACAGCTCAGGCAACATTAAGTGGTAGCATGCTATCACATATGCAGAGGCTTTTTAGTCTTATTTTCTGAACTTTATTTCATGTTATTTTAGTTTCCTTACTTGGTGTCTGATCTCTTGATCTTTTTGCCTTCATATCTGACATCTTCTTTTTATTTAATCATTATTCTCTCCTTTGCCCATCCTTCTCAGGAATTTAGAGTTGTAAAAACAAACAAACAAACAAACAAACAAAAGAAGAAACAAGAATCCAGAGTAGAAAAGAAGGAAAAAAACTGGAAAAAATTATAAATTTATTTCTTGTGAAATTACAAGGACTATTACATTTTAAGTAGAGTGGAAAGCAACTGTAGAAAGACTTAAGATTCCTTGTCAGTCTTCTTAAATCTCCTTGATCTTCAGCCATAATTGTTTCAGTGCATTTTGTAAGATTCAAATGTTTGCTAATTTTTAAAAAGCATCCTAGTGAACATTTAGAACTGTAATTCATTGGAAGTGTACTACTTTGATTTTGATGGATAATCATTTGTTTATTTGAGTCACTATATCTTGGTAGTGAATGGGTACAATTGACTAAAACTAAGTCCCTCTGGTAAAGTGCAGATGTGAAAAATCAATCAAATACAGTATCAATTGCTAGTCCTAATAATTCTAAGGAATACAAGGCCTGTTTCAAGAGAACTATTCAAACTGAGAAATGTAACCCAGGATAAATATATTCTTTCAACTATATACTAACATTTATAAAGTGTTATTTTGGTCAGACATTACTCCAAGAAAGAAGGTTGTTCCTCATGTTTTCTTTGTTTATAATTCTGCTTTACTTCTAAGCTACAACATAACCGGGTGTTATTTTTATTTCTTTTAACAATTTTATTATGAAAATTTCCAAGAATTAAGAAAAATTTGGAAGAATTTAACAAGAACGATGTTCTCATTATTCTTTCCTATGCTAACATTAACCTTGATTTTAAAAAATGCCTGAACATCGATTTTTTAAAAAACTTTTCCAATTGCTGGTTTAAACCTCTAATTAGAACTTTTCTGTATTCTTGCCACAACCACCCACATAGCAGCATTTAGCCCTTTCTAAATGTCCAGTAAATTCTTTATATTTCTCAACCATTAAAAAATAAAGTTGAAGAAAGCAACTTTTGAAACACAGCAGAAATTAAAGTACTGAGTGTTAACTTATGCAGGGAAGATAATACATAGAAAGTCATCAAATTTCTGTCATCACAAGTTTTCTTTCCCCATTTAATTATGTCTGATTCTATAATCTTATATAGCCAACAGTTTTATTAATGAGATTAATACATTAAACATTAAAAAAAAACAATATTGTCAAAATTTTTACTGGTACTTTTACCACTCCTTACCAAACTCTTAATTCCATTAAATCCTTCTTTCAGTATTTTTGGTAACCAGTAATGGGATCATTGAAATCTATAGATACTAGGTATTTCCAATCATTAATTTCTACTTTTTTCACTACAATTTTTTCCTTTTTTTTTTGGCGGTAGTGGTGGGTTATAATGTCATCAAGAAGCAAACTGGAATACAACTTGACCTCACTACAAAATAAAAGAACTGCACTGATTCTCCCAAATAGCCCAGTTCAGAAGCCATGTAACTCACATCCATTAAGTATATAGAATTTAAAAAGATTAGCTGTATTTACATATTTAATTTTGCTGGCCTCACTCAAGCTGAGTGCCTCCAAAATCCCAAATCTATGGCATTTGAATAGGGAATAGAATTCGATTTCTAATTGTGTGAATAACTGGATTTCTAATTGTACAAATTTGAAATCCAGATTTCTAATGGTGCAAACTATCATGGCCACGTTGAAGAGGCTAAAATTTAAAAGACATTCCAGCTAGGTTAAAAGTAGAATCAAACACCCAGTTTTATCTAAATTCATTTTATGAACTTAAAATTATGGTTCTTAGGGTAGGGGATATGTTCTTGCAGATAGCAAGACTACTCTAAACAATATATCCATCTAGAATCTTAAATTTATAAAGCTTGGTAGACCTTTAGAACATCCTCTACAGCACCTTTGTTTGCAAAACTGTCCTTATGGAGGGAGGCCTGTGTACAATTTCCCCAGACAAAAAGGAATTAAAAATAACAGTGGGGCACCTGGGAGGCTCAGTTGGTTGAGCATCTGACTCTTTTTTTGTTTTTTTAATTTTTTTTTAATGTTTATTTATTATTGAGAGACAGAGCATGAGCATGGGAGGGGCAGAGAGAGGAGGAGTCACAGAATCTGAAGGAGGCTCCAGGCTCTGAGCTGTCAGCACAGAGCCTGACACGGGGCTCGAACTCACAAACCCAGCGAGATCATGACCTGAGCCGAAGTCAGATGTTTAACCGACTGAGCCACCCAGGCGCCCCGAGTATCTGACTCTTGATTTCAGCTCAGGTCATGATCTCGTGGTTTGTGAGATCCAGCCCCATGTCAGACTCTGTGCTGACAGCACGGAGCCTGCTTAGGATTCTCTCTACCCCTCTCTCTGCTTCTTCCCTACTCATGTGTGTGCATGCACTCTCTCTGTCTCTCTGTCTCTCTCAAAATAAATAATAAAATAAAACTTAAAAAAATAACAGTAATTAATGTGTATTGAGTGATCATCATATGCCAAACATTGGGATTAGTGATTAATATGCATTCTCAAGTTTCACAACTGTATTTGATGTGGGTCTTATTATTAGATAGCTCCATTTTACATATGAGGAAACACGTTCTCGGAGAAGTTAAGTAAATTGCCCCACATCAAGTTTACTAGTTGGAGGTAGAGCCAGTTCTGTCTGACTTCACAGCTGGAGCTCTTCATCAGAGATGTGTTTTGGTTTACAAATGTTCACTACCACGTGTTGCGGTTGCTTCTTTGTGCAGCGGTAGATAACAAGTTCTTATTAGTAGCATCCTTATCTCAGCTCCCTTGAGGCACATATGATGTTTCTTTTGCAGCACCAATTTTATTTTGTCAGGAATTTATCATTATTTTGATTATATTTTAAAAGTGTTAGTTATTATGTAATAAAAACGATAATCCATTCCTAAATGAAGGCTAAGTTACTTCAAGATGATCTCAGTAGACCCACATTTTATTTGAGATCGAGACTTAGAGGACAGAGAAAGATAGTAGATATGAGTGGGGGAAAATGCAAAACTGACCTCCCTGGTCAGCTCTTCTCCCTTAAAGTCTTCTTTGCCTTTTTCTTTTCTCTTTATCACCAGAAGTTCTTCATTGGTTTTCAGTCTCAGAAACTGATACTATCACTAAAGACTAAAATAGTAATGAATCCAGAGACCAATTTATCTTAATGGCATAAATTTTCTGTTAAATTTGTATATAGTCCCTTCATATAGATTCTTATTCTAAATGTAGATTCTTATTCTAAGTGTAGAAAACTAAGTATGGTAACCTATCATCAGGGTTTAAGACAATTAAGCCTATCACCAAGACTCAGCATATTAAATATAACCAGTTTTCCCCAAATGAATGTATAGGTTTAACTCAGTTCCTCAAATCCCAGCAAGATTTTTCATGTATGGTTTGCCATTTTCTACCAAGTTCTTTCTTTCCTCCCCATTATCACTGTCCCTCTGTCCCCCTCCACCATAAGAATTATAGCCAGTCCCCATTTGAGGACGGCTTGAGTGAATGTTTCAGCAATTGCATGATACGCAAACATATATAATCAAATGTTTTACTCATTTATAGCCATTTTTCAGTCCAAGGTTTAGTGAATCTTAATTTTCTGAGATTTTGCTTAAGTAAGAAGAGTGTTTCACCTCCCCGGAAAAGGAAGTTGTGTGTTAGGAGGAAAAACAAAAATAAAACAAAAGTTGTTACATTCTGGCTTTCTAAACTGAGGCTGTAAAATTCAAAATGATCCTGTGGAGTGAGAGATCTTCTGGGTTACACCCCTACCTTCTTGTGGGACTATCAACATACCTGACTAATGGAGTGAACTTCATGCCATTTTGTATTACTGATTCATTCATTCATCACACATTTACTTCATGCCATTTCGTATTACTAGCTCATTCATTAATCAGATATTTACTTGGGAAAAATAATATTTGCAATAGGTAAAAAATTTTAAAACTATTTTGTGCTAACATAGTATCAAGTGGTTTGTATATATAGCCCCTCTTGGCTGTAAGCATGTCACTGTGGAAGATACAAGGGATACATAAAGAAGGGTATATAGTATAAGTCCTGTCCTCAGAGGCTCACTATCTAGCAGGGCAGGCAAACATATAAAGAGATGTAGCAGTGTATCAAGTGGTTAATGGAAATATGACCGAGAATTGTGACAGTGCTTTTCCTACCTGGGAAGAGTGAGGGAAGGTTTCCCAAAGCACAGAAGTATCTTTCGTAATTGTTACTGGATAAATAGGACTTTACTGCCAGGGAACAAGCTAGAGCAAAAGAATTATAGGCAAAGGGAATAACATGTGCCAAGATATACTTACCTTTTCTAGGGGGGGAAAGTCACAGACTTTTAAAGTTGAAGAGGTTATCTGAGATATTTTATTTCAATGTCCTTGCTTAACATAAAAGGAAATGGAAGCCCTTGGAAACAAATGTACTTGCCCCAAAATTACTCAGAAATTACAGTATCACTTCAAGTATTCTCTCAAACTATATACTAAAATATATAAAATGTTATTTTGGTCAGATGTTACTCCAAGAAAGAAGGTTCTTCCTCATGTTTTCTTTGTTTATAATTCTGCTTTACTTCCAAGCTACAACATAACCAGGTGTTATTTCTTTTAACAATTTTTTTATTATGAAAATTTCCAAGAATTAAGAAAAATTTAGAATCATCTAACAAGCACCTGTTCTCTCACCGCCAAGAATTAAATGAATGCTAACATTCTCTGTCATCTTGCTAAAGAAATAAAACAATTTAGGAACACTTGAGACCCTCTTTATATCACTCTCCAATCTCATTCCTATCCTCCTTCTTCCAGAGAAAATGTTCTACGAGGTTCGTGAAATATATTCTTATGTGTGTATTCACAAACAACATGCAGTGTAAATGATGACATTTTGCATTTGCACTTTTGCATCTTTCATTGATACAGTTTTGCATCTTTCATTGATGCGTGATGTTTATTGTATTTTTTCACATAAGTTCAAATTAAAATAAAACACAGTGGAGTAGATAGTATACTCTAGGCAGTTGTGGAGATTTGTGGTTGCGGCTTTGTTCTCTTCTTGCTACCCAAAGTGCTGCTGTCATCTTAGTAAATCTGCATTATGTTTTGGAAGAATGTAATTCCATCATTATGTAGCTTTTCATATATATATATATATATATATATATATATATATATATATATATACACACACACACACACACACACATATATTATGTAGCTTTTCATATATATATATGTATACACATATATATATGAAAAGCTACATAATGATGTATATATACATATATATATGCATGTGTGTGTATATATGTGTGTGTGTGTGTGTATACACACACACACACCCATACATATTTTTAAAAATACATATTTTTTAAAATTTTATTTTATTTTTTTCTGAGAGAGAGTGCACATGCACATGAGTGAAGGGACACAGAGAGAGAGAGAGAGAGAGAGAGAGAGAGAGATCGAGAATCCCAAGCAGGCTCCACACTGTCAGTGCAGAGTCCGATGTGGGACTCAAACCCATGAACTGCAAGATCATGACCTGAGCCAAAGTCGGATGCTTAACCAACTGACCACCCAGGTGCCCCTTAAGATTTTATTTTTAAGTAATGTCTAACCCAATGTGGGGCTTGAACCTACAACCCCGAGATCAAGAGTCGCATGCTCTACCGACGGAACCAGCCAGGTGCACCTTTTCAAATATATCTTTAAAGATGTGTTGGGAAAACAGTTATTCTTGTGGACTTACATCTTCTATAACATTAGATTTTTACAATTTTTTACTACTGAAATTAGAAATATTCTCTAGTATAGTCAAATGAGCAAGAAATGACTGTATCATGTGGTAGCAATTCTTCCTCTAGACATGTATTATTGGCAAGAAGATAATGATGCTATGTAGTAAGCCAGTGGTGCTGTGTGGGAAGAGGTGGCCTCTGAAAACACTGTGACAAGATGACCCAGGAAGAGGATGTTTATCTGAACTTTGAGAAGAGTTTAGAAGTCCTTTCACCAAAGGCCTGGCCGTGGGCATGGAATGATGGAGGGAGAGAGAGGAATCTGCAGGAATTGTGAAGATTATTGTAGGTGTTGAGAACATATTTTTGTCCTTGGATTCATTGTGCCAGCTGTAATTAGCAGTAAATATTTTAAGTTAATGACACTCAGCTGGAACACCACGAAACATAGGAGGCAATTGAAGAGCATAATAGACGCAGAGAACCCCCATGTTTCTGTTACTAGAAGGAAAAGTCACCTACCATGCTCTTATAATAGTGAAAAACTGGAAATCTGTAAGAATGCTTCTAACAGACAAGCTAGTTATTTTCAATCCTTCTGATAACTTTAATTCTGAAGTAGTTGTCCCCATGTAGTAGCAACTGAATAATGGAGGAGAGAAAATGGTATTATCATTCTGGCTTATATATTTTAAAGATTAACCGTTTTGGCGCACAGTCACAGGAAAGCTTATCTAAAATTGCCAAATTGTAAAAATGGAAGGAAGCTATTGATCCCTAAGAAATCATTCTTCTTGGAATCAGGCCCAGCTTTTGTGTCCTTCTGATGGTTTGGCGTATAGAAAGGGAGGAAAACATAGAACATTCTGGTACTGTAGCATCTGATGGTATATAATGGGCCATTGTATAACTGGCAGGTAAGTTTCATATGAGGAAAGTTTAAAAGGAAACAAGACACAGATGCTTTGCTTAGATGCTAAATGGGAGAAATACAGTCACTATCTTCATTTCCAGATAGATTTCTTAAATAGCATTTCTTTTCTACCCACTGCCCATCCATCAAGAATGGAAAATCGCTAGGACTCTTGGACTCTTATGTACACCATCCCCAAATCATCAGGCATGTGTCTGAGGTTAAAAAAAAAAAAAAAAAAAAGCAGAAAATGGCATTGTTGGCAATGATGTGAGGACATTGGAACCATCATACATTGCAGGTGGGAATGTGAAATGTTTCAGCTGCTGTGAAAGTTAGGTGGTCCCTCAAAAAGTTAAGCCTGGAATTATCAGATAACCCAGCAATCTCACTTCTAGATGTATACTCAAAATAATTGAAAACAGGGTTTCAACAATGTGTATACAAATGTTCATAGCAATACTACCCACAGTAGCCAAAAGGCAGAAAAAATTTAAATATCCATCAAGAGAAAATATGGACAAAACTTTGGGCCTATAAATTAAAAAGCTTAAATGGAAAAAGTTTTTGAATGACCCAAACTACCAAAGGTCTTAAGAAAAGACAGGTGACTTGAATAGTCCTGTATAATTAAAGACATTGAATTTGAGGTTTAACACTTTCCACTCAGTGCAAAGAAAACTGTAAGCCCAGATGCCTTTACTGGCAAATCCTACCAAACATTTAAGGAAGAAATAGTATCAATTCTACACAAATGGCAAGGAAATAAAAAGTAAAATAGACTTCTTTACTAAGTCAGTGTTGTCATGATCAAAACAACCTAAAGAAACTACAAAATTGGAAACTATAGACACAGGCTCAAAAATCTTTAACAAAATATTAGCAAATAAAAAATAGCAAAAGGTAGAAGTCATAAATTATGATTAAGTAGGCCTTATTTCAGGAATAGACAGTTTTAATCTTCAAAAACAAATCAGTGCAATTCACATATCAACAAAAAGGAAAAAAAATACATGATTATCTCAGTAGTTAGATATTGCATCAATTCATGATAGAGAACTCTCAACAAACTAGAAATAGAAGGAATTTCCTCAACCTGGTAAAGGGAAAATATAAATATCCTATAGCTAATATCATACTTAATGATGGAAAATGGAATGTTTCCTCCTAATATGGAAACAAGGCAAGAATGTCAACATTGTACTAGAGGTCATAGCCAGTTCTATAAGGGAAGAAAAAGAAAATGAAGACAGATTGAACAGGAAGAAATAAATATATTTGCAAATAAAATAATGAAATAATTTTCTATGTAGAAAATCCTGAAGAATCTACCCCCCAAAATCTGTTTTTTCTATTAATAAGTAAATTTACTAAAGTCATGGGATACAAAGTCATTATATAAAAATAAATCAGGGGCTCCTGGGTGGCTCAGTTGGTTAAGTGTCTGATTTCAGCTCAGGTCATGATCTCACAGCTTATGAGTTTGAACCCCATGTTGGGCTCTGGTGTTGACAGCTCAGAGCCTGAAGCCTGCTACGAATTCTGTTTCTGTCTCTCTCTGCCCCTCCCTTGCTCATGCTGTGTGTGCGTGTGTGTGTGTTTGTGTGTGTGTGTGTGTGTGTGTGTGTGTGTGTATGTGTCTCGAAAATAAACATTAAAAGAAAAAGATTTAAAAATCATATTTCTATATACTAGTAATTAACAATTGGAAGTTTAAATTTTAGAAAACACCATTTATAATGGTACTATAAAATATGAAATATGTATAAATCAAATGAAAAATATTCAGTGTCTGTGTGCTGAAAACCTACAAAGCCCTGATTAAAGAAATCAAAGAAGATTTTATTTATGGAGAGGGATACTGTGCTCAACTATTGAAAGAGTCAATATTGTTGAGATGTTGATTCTCCCAAATTGTTCTATAAATTGAATGAAAACCCTATCAAAATCCCAGCAGGAAACATTTTGTAGCAATAGACAAGCTGATTCTAAAATTTATTTGGACAGGCAAAGGAACAAGAAAAGCCCAAACAGTTTTGAGTAGAAACAGAATTGAAGGACTCAGACTACTTGATATCAAGATTTAGTGTAAAACTAAGGTAATCAAACAGTATATTATTATATGATTATTAAAAGAAAAAACACATAGATCCATGGGAAAGAATAAGCAGTTCAGGAATAGATCTATACATGTGTGGTGGATTTTTCGACAAAGGTGTGGAAACAATCCAGGAGGAAAGATTAATCTTTTCAATAAATAGTACTGAACACTTAAAAACAAAACCAAAAATAAAAGGGTATTGGCTCTTGCCTTGATGTGGGCCTCAGAGGTAAATTAAAGAGAGGAGATGGTAAGAAATTCACCTTATAGATGTAGAGAAAGTAAGAAGACTGCCCCAAGAATGGAAATATCAAAATGGTAGAGGGAATTATTGGAAAACAGCATCATTTGAGAAGCATTATGTGTTATAGGAAATGTATATACATTATGAATAAATAAAGCTTCATTTAACTATGTTAGACTTGAGGGGCGTTATATAGGTCCCTTGAGGGAATCATGTAAAAACAATAACAAAACATTGATAAGTGTTATCACACTGGTTGGTGTCCAGAGAAGGAGAGTAGTTAATATCTACTTACATTCATCCTGAATAGGCTTCCTTTGCTAGCCGGCTGAGCTCTGAGTCCACTGAGGGATGTTAATTGATTCACTGTCCCTTTGAGGACTTTGAGAAATTGCTGTTAATCTGATATTCAGATAAAATCCAATATGGGATGTCTTCCATCTGCTGCCATTTGAATCTGTGATAATTACCTAAAGCTCAAAGAATAGACAGAGTGAAGGAACCTGATGTGGTTCCCTTTTATCTTTCCTCTTAGCTGTCATTTGATCTGCATTAAAGTGGGTAGTCTTTCTCTTGCCTCTGGTTGCTGGCCATTTTGTACAATCTCTATCACATAAAGAAAGCAGCAGAGGAATTTTTCCAAAATCTGTCAAAACTCTGTAGGAATGAAAGATCACTTCCCCATAAAAGAGTTTCCATGATACTCCACACATGGAGAAGAGGAGTTGGAGTTGCATGTGATCATTTTGGCCAACCATCTGTGGGCTTCTAACGTACATTCTCATCTCTTATGAAGGATTTTTCATTGCAACTTGTACTCACTCTTTCCTTAAAATAAGTACTACTATTATTCTCCCTCAGTCTTCTATCAAGAGCATTGGTGGAAATTGCTTTTCCATAAAAAGAACTGTGCCACCTACTCTTCAAATGCCACTGATTAAGAAGATCATTGATCTCCCCCCCCCCCAACCCCTGGGGAATAAATTAGGCTTTCCCCTGAGAGTAGAAAAAATAATGGGATGTAAAGAATTAGGATGGCTGTGTGTTATGAGGAAAGTGTTTAGGCAGTTGCCATGGAAATAGTATGTAGACATTCAAACCAGGAGCTTTTGATATCTCTGTTTTTGCCAAATATAAATCAGGTATGAGTAACATTCATTCCCATTCTTGGCTCAGATTTAGTCTGACATGTGTAGTTATGAAAAATATGCTCCTAATATAGCATATTTGGTTAATATTTGCAGGAAATGAGCAATACCAGGGGCTGCCATGTTTTAAGATCATATTTGGGGCATAGAGGAGGTGATTCTCAGCAAATGATTCCTAAAAATAAATAGCACTATCAGAGTGCCCACAGCTGGGTTTCCCTATGACATTCATAATTAACAGAACTAATTAATTTTTTCTTAGTGAAACATGCACAATGTTGGACTTAATTTGTATTAGTTAATTGCTTGTGAATGATGTCAGATTCTGAAAATGCATACTTTAAGACTTTATTCTTAATGTATTTCACAGGTGGAGTAAAACCCAACAGGCATTATTTCTGAGTTACTGTTATACTTTTCTGTCAGAAGACATCAGTTAGCCTTTGATTTCATGCTTTCTAAGTGAGGCTTTCTAAGTCTAGAGACGGTATATAGGAATTTTGGAAATACGGAGAATTTGACAAAATTTTCCACAGCTTGAACTTTTTTTACTAATTCCAGAGATAATACAGACAATGCAAAGACTCCCTGCAGCCACTGCCTTTTAATGGGCACACAAGCCAGAACAATAGGAAAATCTAAAAATTATTAGAATATATACTCTATTCATGGAAAATAGTATGTTACCTACTAATTCCAGTACCTCATCCTTCTATGCCAACTTTGTTAGCCATTTCATAGCTCATAAGTTTATCTTTACCCTGTGTATTTTCTCCTGTCTCAGATTTCCTCTGAGACTTATTATGTACTTTGTAAGTAGATACCCTAGAGGCTTGCTTTCTTATTAAAGCAGTAATAGAGTATATGGTCCAATACATATAACAAGTAATTTAATGAGACCAAATAGTTACACAGATGGAACAGTGGGAAAGTACTAATCAGAGAGAGTTTTTCAGAGGAAGTGATTTTCAGTCAAAATTTCAAGATAAAAAACCTTCCTCGGGTGCCTGGGTGGCTCAGTCAGTTAAGTGTCTGACTTTGGCTCAGGTCATGATCTTGGAGTTTGCGAGTTTGAGCTCCACGTCAGGCTCAAAGCCCTCAGTGCAGAGCCCGCTTCAGATCCTCTCTTACCCCCTGTCTCTGCTCCTCCCCTGCTTGTGCTCACACTATCTCTCAAAAATAAGTAAACATTAAAAAAAAAATTTCTGAGGTCATTTATACAATTTATTTCAGAGGTTTTAAAATTAAAAGTATCTGTGCTATTTAGGACATAAAGATGTTTGCAAGGATTATGTTAGGAGGGTGTCTTCACTAAAGCGTGTCTATATTGGATGAAATCTGGAAACAACTTAAACATCAAAATATAAAGGAATGGGTAAATAATAGGATAAATCTAGAAAATGAAAATATACTGCCATTTAAAGTAAGGTTATAGAAGAATACATATTGATATGGAAAACTATTCATGATACATTGTTCAGTGGGAAAATCAGAATTTTGTTTGGAATTCTATCACATCTGTGGATCATTTTGGAGAAAATTGACATCTTTACTATGTTGGATCTTATACTCAATGAACACAGTATGTCTCTCCACTTATTTAGATCTTTGATTTCTCACATTAGCATTTTATGGTTCTTAGCATACAGTTGCTGTATCTGTTTTCTTAGACTTGTACACTTAGGATTTCATTTTTATTCCTTTTTTTTTGCAGATGTTAAAGGCATTTTTAAATATTGGTTTCCATTTGTGTATTGCTTGTATAGAGAAGTGCAGTTAATTTTTGTGTGTTGACCTTGTATCCTGCAACCTTACCATACTCATTTATTAATTCAAAGAGGTTTTTTATAGGTTCTTAGGTATTTTTTATGTACACAACTTCATGTCATCTGCAGATTGGCACAATTTTATTTCTTCCTAATCTGTGTGCTTTTTAATTTCTTTCTTTTGCCTTTAGCAGACTGAATACAACATAGCACTTCCAGGATATTGTGGAATATGAATGGTGAGAGTGGGCATCTTTGTCTTATTCCTTATTTGAGTGGAAAAGCTGATTTTTTTTACTATAAGTATGATGTTAGCTGTAGGTTTCTGTAGATGACTTTTAATCACGTTAAAGAAGTTCTATTCCTAGTTGGCCGAGAGTTTTCATTATAATAGGTATTGGATTTTATCAAATTTTCTTCCTCGGGCTGTTAATATGGTGGGTTACACTGATTAATTTTTTAATATTGAACTTACATTCCTAGGGTGAACCCCACTTGTTTAGGGTGCACTATTCTTTTTATATATTACTGGATTTGATTTGCTGACATTTTTCTGAGAGTTTTTATATTTATGTTCATTAGGCATACTGGTCTAGTTTTGATTAATTGATTTTGGGAATTGTGTGCTGTTTTGCCTGGTTTTGGCATCAGAATAAAGCAGATATCGTAAAATCAATTGGAAGTATTCCCTTCTTTTCTACTTTCTAGAATATATTGTCCAGAACTGGTATTATTTCTTCTTTAAATGTTTGGTAGAAATCAAGAGTAAAACCAACTACTACTGGAGTTGTTTTGTTTTGTTTTGTTTTGTTTTGTTTTGTTGTAGAAGGCTTTTTACCTACAAGTTCAGTGTCTTTTATAGTTGCAGGGCTCTTTAGTGTATCTGTTTTTATCTCAGGTGAGTTTTCGTGGCTTGTGATTTTCTTTTTTTTTTTTTTTTTAATTTCTTTTTCAACGTTTTTTATTTATTTTTGGGACAGAGAGAGACAGAGCATGAACGGGGGAGGGGCAGAGAGAGAGGGAGACGCAGAATCGGAAACAGGCTCCAGGCTCCGAGCCATCAGCCCAGAGCCTGATGCAGGGCTCGAACTCACGGACCGCGAGATGGTGACCTGGCTGAAGTTTTAATATCTTCCAGGTCTGTAGTGATAGCTTTCATTCCTCATACTGGTAATTTGTGTCTTCTCTTTGTCAGTCTCACTAGAAATTTATAAAACCGTTAATATTTTCAAAGAATCAGCTTTAGGTTTTATTGTTTTCCTCTTTTCTATTTCAGATGTTCCTGCCTTTAGCTTTTATTATTTTTTTTACTTCTGCATGCTTTAGTTTTATTTTTGTCATATTCTAATTTTTCATGGTAGAATCTTAGATTATTAGATTATTGGTTTGAGACTTTAATTTTGTAATATAAACATTTAATACTATAACTTTCCCTGTAAGCACTGCTTTAACTGCATCCCACAAATTCAGAAATTTTGTAATTCTAATTTCCCTTTAATCTTCCTCTTTGAATGAAGGGTTATTTAGACCTTTTCCAAGTGTTTGGAGAGTTTCCTGTTACCTTTCTTTTATTTTCTATTTCTTAAGGTCAGAGAACATTCATTATGATTTCTGTTCTTTAAATATCTTAAGATTTCTTTCATGATCTAGGTTATGGCATATCTTGGTAAATGTTGTACACTTGAAAAGACTGTATGTTCTGCTGTTGTTGGATAAATAAAGCATTCTATGAATGTCCATTTCCATCGATTGATAGTATTGTGTGGCTCTTCTATATCCTTACTGATTTTTTTGTCCACTGTTTACTGAGAGAGGAGTATTGAAGTGTCCAGCTGTAATTTACGGACTTATCTATTTCTCCTTTCAGATTTGTCAGTTTTTGCTTCTTCTATCTTGAATATATCTTTTTAGGTTCATTTAAGAGTGGTTATACCTTCTTAGTGAATTGACATTTTTATCATTATATAAGATTCCTCTTTATCCCTGTCAATTTTCTTTACTTTGAAGTCTACTTTGATAATATAACCATTCCAGCTTTATTTTGATTAGTGCTTTCATTTCATATTTTTCCTTCTTTTTACTTAAAAATTACTTATTTTGAGAGAGAGAGAACTCATGAGCAGGGGAGGGAGAGAGACAGAAGGAGAGGGTCCAAGCAGGTTCCACACTCCTCACTGAGTCTGATGTGGGGCTCAATCTCACAACCATGAGATCATGACCTGAGCCTAAATCAAGAGTCAGACACTTAACCAACTGAGCCACCCAGGTACCTTCCTTTTTTACTTTTAATCCACCTATATCATTTTTTTGAAATGAGTCTGTTGCAGATGCCAAATATTTAGGTCATGATATTTAAAATCCATTGTGACAGTTTCTTTTAAATGGTGTGTTTATACAATTTGCATTTAATGTAATTGATATGTTTGAGTTTAGGTCTACCATTTATTTTCTGTTTGCTTCCTCTGTTTTGCGTCCTATTTTCTCTTTCTTTCCTCATTTGAACATCTTTTGGTTTTCCATTTAATTTACCTATTATGTTTTTTTACTGCATGTCTTTGTAAAAAAAAAAAAATTAGTAGATGCTCTAGGGATTACAATGTACATATTAAGCTTTTTGTAGTCTACTCAGAATCAGTATTTTACCACTTCAAGCAAAATGTAGAAACCATATCACCAAATAGGTGACTTTCCTCCCTCCCCCCCATGTTAGGTTATAGTTACCTTATATATTACATTATATGCATTGAAAATTCCATCAGACAGTACAGTAATTTTTGCTTTTAGCTGTCAAACGTATTTTAAAGAATTCAAGAGGAGGAGAATTCAGTCTATTATAGTTATCCAGATATTTACCATTTCTCTTTTTCATTATTTATTTTTAATCTTCCAAATTCCATCTGATAACATTTCTTTTTGTCTGAAAAATAGAAAAAGCAGCTCTTTTATAGCATACCTGCTGGAAACCTTTTATGTTGTTCTTCTTCATCTGAAATGTCTTTGACTTTTGTATCTGAAGAACATTTTTGTTGAATATAGAATTCTTGGTTGACAGTTCTTTTCTTTCAGTACTTTAAAGATACTGTGCCACTTCATACTGGCCTCATGGTTTCTGATGAGAAATTCATGGTCATTCAAATCAGTTCCCTAAAAGTGTTGTTTTTCTTTGGCTGGTTTTAAGCTATGTTTCTCTTTTTAGTTTTCATCAGATTGATTAGGATCTGTAGGCTTATCCTTTGTTGAGTTCACTGAACTTATTTAATCTGTGGATTTATGTGTTTTGCCAAACTTGGGAATTTCAGACATTATTTCTTCCAATGTTTTTTTAGCACCATAATCTTTTTCCTTTCCTTCTGGGACACCAGTGACATAGATAAAAGACCTTTGGTTATTTTTCCACAGGTTCCTGAAGCTCTCTTGATTTTTTTTTTTTAATTTATTTTGGGGTGCCTGGGTGGCTCAGTCAGTTAAGTGTCTGACTCTTGATTTCAGCTCAGGTCATGATCTCACAGTTCATGGGATTGAGCCCTGCATCAGGCTGTGCACTAATAGTGAAAATCCTGCTTGGGATTCTCTTTTTTCCCCTCTGTCTGCTCCTTCCTCCCACCCCTCAAAAAACAAACAAACAAAAACATTAAAAAAATTTCTCTTTATTGTTCATATTATATTGTATAATTTCTATTAAACTATCCTCACATTAACTCTTTCCTTTTATCATCTGATATTGAGCTCTCCCAGTGAGTTTTTTCATTTAAAATGTATTTTTTAACAAAAACCATAAGTAACAATAAGAAAAATAGGAAGCACAAAAGCCAAAAAAAAAAAAAAAAAGCTGTATCTGTTAAAAAATCAGTCAAGAGAAGCACAAAGTAAAAGGATGTAAAAGATGATATCAAGTATGTGAGATGTGGAGGGGAAAAGAGTAAAGGATGAGTTCAAAATTAAGCGAACATCAGCTTAATATAGACTGCTATATACAGAAGATGTTACCTATAAACCAAATGGTTTATCAAATGGTTACCAAATGGTAACCAGAAATTAAAAAACACTAACAGATATGCAAAAAGTAAAGAGTAAGGAACTCAAGTGTATCACTAAACAAAACCAGCAAACAATGAAAGGAAGAGAAGAAAGGAATAGAGAAAAACTACAAAACAAAAACAATCACAGAACAAGTAACAAAAGGGCAAAAATACATATCTATTAATAATTGCTTTGAACGTAAATGGACTAAATGCTCCAATCAAAAGACATAGCATGAGAGTGGATAAAAAAATGAAACCCATCTATATGTTGCCAACAAGAGACTCAGGTTACACCTAAAAACACCTGGAGATTGAAAGTGAGAGGATGGAGAAATATTTATCATGCAAATAGATGTAAAAAGAAACCCAGAGTAGCAATACTTATATCAAACAAAATAGACTTTAAAATAAAGTATGGAAAGAGACAAAGTAGGACACTAATACTAAAGGGGACAATCCAGCAAGAAGACATAACAATTGTAAATATTTATGTATCCAACATGTAAACACCCAAATACATAAAACAGTTAATAATAAACATAAAGGAACTAATTGATACTAATACGATAATAGTAGGGGACTTTAACACCCCACTTATATTATAGACAGATCATCTAAACAATGAACAAGGAAAACAGTGGCTTTGTTTTTTGTTTTGTTTTCTTTTTTTTTAATGTTTATTTCTTTTTCAGAGAGAGAGAGAGAGAGAGAGAGAGAGACAGAGCACAAGCAGGGGAGGGGCAGAGAGAGAGGGATACAAAATCCAAAGCAGAGTCCAGGCTCTGAACTGTCAGCTCAGAGCCCAACAAGGGCTCAAACCCACACACTGTGCGATCATGACCTGAGCCAAAGTCGGACATTTAACCGACTGAGCCACCCAGGTTCCCCAACAGTGGCTTTGAATGACACAGTGGACCAGAGGGATTTAATATATATATTCAGAACATTCCATCTTAAAACAGCAGAAAACACATTCTTTTCAAGTGCACATGGAACGTTCTCCAGAACAGAACACATATTAGGTCAAAAATAAGCCTCAGCAAATTCAAAAAGAGTGAAGTTATACCATGCATCTTTTCTGACCACAGTGCTATAAAATTAGAAATCAACCTTTAGAAGAAATCTGGAACGATCACAAATACATGGACGTTAAATAACATGCTACTAAATAATAAATAGGTCAACTAAGAAATCAAAGAAGAAATAAAAAGTTACATGGAGAGAAATGAAAATGAAAACACCATGGTGCAAAATCTTTGGGATGCAGGAAAAGCAGTTCTAAGGGAAGTTTTATAAAATACAGGCCTACTTCAAAAAGCAAGAAAATTCTCAAATGAATGACCTTACCTTAAACCTAAAGAAGCTAGAAAATGAAGAACAAACAAAGGAAGGAAATAATAAAGATTCAAGTTTGAGACCCATGTTAGGGGCAGAAATTACTTTTAAAAGAAAGCATAGAGCAGAAATAAATAGAAACTAAGAAAACAATAGCACAGATCAATGAAACCAGGAGCTGGTTCTTTGAAAAGATCAACAAAATTGATAAGCCTCTAGCCAGACTCATCAACAACAAAAACAGAGAGACAGAGGGAGAGAGAAAAAGGAGTCAAACAAAATTACCCATGAAAGAGGAAAAATAACAACCAACACTACAGAAATACAAACAGTTGTAAGAGAATATTGTGAAAAACTATATATCAACAAATTAGACAACCTAGAAGAAATGGATAAATTCCTAGAAACATTTAACCTACCAAACTGAGACAGGAAGAAATAGAAAATATGAACAGACTAATTACCAGCAATGAGATTGAATCAGTAATCAAAAAAGTCTCCACAAAAGAAGTCCAGGACCAGGTGGCTTGCAGGCAAAACACACACACACACACACACACACACACACACACACACACACACACACACAAAACCACAAAAAAGAGAACTACAGGCCACTATCTCTGATGAACATAAATGCAAAAATCCTCAGCAAAATATCAGCAAATAGAATCCAACAATACATTTTAAAAAATCATTCACCACTGTCATGTGGGATTTATTTTTGGTTAGTGAGGGTAGTTTAGTATTCACAAATCAATTAACATGATACATCATATCAATAAGAAGTAGGATAAGAACCATTTGATCATATCAATAGATGGAGAAAATGCATTTGACAAAGCAGTATACCATACATTCATGATAAAAGCCTTCAACAAAGTAGGTTTAGAGGTAATATACCTCAACATAATAAAGCGCATATATGAAAAACCCACTATCAATACCATCCTCGATGGAAAGAAACTGAGAGCTTTCCCCCTAAAATCGGGAATAAGACAAGGATGTCCCCTCTCACCACTTCTATTCAACATAGTCTGGAAGTCCCAGCCACAATTAGACAACAAAAAGAAGTAAAAGGCATCTGAATTGATAAGGAAGAAGTAAAACTTTCATTCTTTGCAGATGATATGATGCTATATATAGAAAACACTAAAGGCAAACAAACAAACACTGTAACTGATAAATGAATTCAGTATGGTTTCAGGATACAAAATTAATGTGCAGAAATCTGCATTTCTATACACTAATAGTGAAGCAGCAGAAAGAGAAATCAAGAAAACGATCCCATTTACAATTGCACCAAAAATAATACAACACCTATGAATAAATCTAACCAAAGAGGTGACAGACCTGTACTCTGAAAAGTATAAAACAGTGATGAAAGAAATTGAAGATGACACAAAGAGACATTCCATGCTCATAGGTGGAAAGAAGAAAATTGTTAAAATGTCTGTACTACGCAAAGCAATCTACACATTTAATGCAATCCCTGTCAAAATACTAGGAATATTTTTCACAGAACTACAACAAAAAAAATCCTAAAATTTGTATGGAACTGCAAAAGACCCCAAATTGCCAAAACAATTTTGAAAAATAAAAGCAAACTTGAAGGTACCAAAATTTCAGACTTTAAGTTACATTACAAAGATTTAGTAATCAAAACAGTATGGTACTGGCACAAAAATAGACACATAGATCAGTGGAACAGAATAGAAAGCTCTGAAATAAACCCACAATTATATAGTCAATTAATTGTTGACAAGCAGGAAAGAATATCCAATGGTAAAAAGACAGTCTCTTCAACAAATGTTGGTGGACAGGTACATGCAGAAGAATGAAACTGAACCAGTTTCTTTAACCATACGCAAAAATAAATTCAAATGGATTAAAAACCTAAATGTGAGACCTGAAACCGTAATATTCCTAGAAGAGAGCACAGGCAGTAATTCCTCTGACATTGGCCATAGCAACATTTTTCTAGATCTGTCTCCTGAGGCAAGGGAAACAAAAACAAAAATAAGGTATTGGGACTACATCAAAATAAAAAGCTCTGCACAATGAAGGAAACAACAAAACTGAAAGGCAACCTACTGATGGGAGAAAGTATTTGCAAATGACATATCCTATAAAGTGTTAGTATCCAACATATATGAAGAACTTCTACATATCAACACCCAAAAAACAACCCAATTTAAAAATGGGTAGAAGGAATGAACGGACATTTCTCCAAAGAAGACATCCAGATGGTCAGCAAACACATGAAAAGATGCTCAAAATTACTCATCATCAGGGATATGCAAATGAAAACTACAGTCTTATATCACCTCACACCCATCAGAATGGCTAAAATCAACAACACAATAAACAGCGTGTATTGGCAAGGATGTGGAGTAAAAGGAACCCTCTTGCACCATTGGTGGGAATGCAAACTGGTGCAGCCACTGTGGAAAACAGTGTGGAGTTTCCTCAGAAAGTTAAAAATAGAGCTACCCTATGATCTGGTAATCATACTACTGGGCATTTACCCAAAAAAATACAAAAACACTAATTCAAAGAGATACATGCACTCTGATGTTTAAAGCAGCATTATTTACAATAGGCAAATTGTGGAAGCAGCCCAAGTGTCCATTAACTGATGAATGGGTAAAGAAGATGTGATATATATGTATGTATATATATATATATATATATATATATATATATATATATATATACACACACACACACACACATATATATATACATACATATGCACATATACACAGTGGAATATTATTCAGCCATAACAAAGAGTAAAATCTTGCCTTTTGCAACCACATGGATGGAGCTAGAGAATATAATGCTAAGCAAAATAAGCCAGAGAAAGACAAATACCAAATACCATATGATTTAACTGAAATATAGAATTGAAGAAACAAAACAAAGGACCTGAGGAAACAGACTTTTAACTATAGAGAACAAACTGATGGTTACAAAAGGGGTCAATGGGTGAAATAGGCAGTTGGGATTAAGGAGTGCACTTGTGGTGATGAACACTGGGTGATATATGGAATTGTTGAGTCACTATATTGTACACCTGAAGGTGGTATAACACTGTATGCTAACTATACTGGAATTAAAATAAAATATAATAAAATAAATAAAATGTATTTTTCAGTTCTAAAATTGCCCATTGATTATACCTTCTGTTTCTTTGTTGTGACTTTCTAGCTTTCCTTTTGATTCAAGAGCTTTTACCCTTACATGATCAAGCATTTTCTTAATATCCATTTTAATGTCTTTGTCAGATATTTCCACCATTTTTGTCATCTTGTAATTGTCATCTGTTGATTGTTTTTTCCCATGGGGTTCTTCACTTACCAAGTAATTTTGGATACCCTGGATATTTTGAATATTATGAGTCTCTATTATTAATACATTGGACCAATCTCTTATTTACATTTCTACAACATGCCCTTGCCTGCAGATTCTGACAGGATTCTGATTGGCTTTTCCCTCCCCCCCCCCCCCCAGGTGCTTAGCTTCAGTTTTCTCTGATCTGTTAATTTACATTATTCTCTCAATGAATATTTATTTGGTACTCACAGGGTGCTAAGCACAGTTGTAGGCACTGAGCGTTCCTTAAAGAACAAAACAGACAAAACTGCTTGCTTTTATGGAGCATATGTTCTGGCAGGGGGAAACAAACATCAATAATAAACCTAATAATTAAGTCGCATTACCCATTAGTAGGTGATAATCTCCTGTGGGCAAAAATATAGTATGATAGTGGGATTGGAAGTGGTAGACTGGTGTTGAAATTTTAAATAGGTTAGTAAATATAGGACTCATTGATAAGGGGACATTTGAGCAAAGACTTGAATCCATTTACCTTCTTTCCAGCTTCTAAAAGTTCATTGACAATTGTCATCTGAGTCTATCTCTTCTCTTGTTCTTCATTCTTTTACTATTACTAGAGTGAAGTTTTAGAGCCAAGAAAAATTCCTATATCCAACCAAAAGATCTATAAGAGCAATTCTATGGAAAATTAAATATAACAATATTTATATGGTTACTGGTGGTTTATTCCCCAGGGTATTTTTTTCTTATATTTTCCTAAGTGAAATAAAAAGTAATTTTTTTTTTGTAATGGAACTATAATCATTTGCTTCTTACAATTTCTTAATCTTTTTTACTTTGTGTGTCCTCTTTGGACAAGACCCAGAATACTTTTAATGATTTTATTTATAAGAAGTACCAGAAATTTTTCTTATTTATTTATTTTTATTGAGGTAAAAAATGGACATAACAAAAATCATTTTAAAGTCACAATTTAATGGCATTTAATACATACACAATGTTGTGCAATCTCCACCTCTATCAAGTTCCAAAACATTTTCATCACCCCCAAAGGAAATCCCTTATCCATTAAGCAGTTATCCTCTAACTTACTTTCCCCCATCTCCTATCAACCCCTAATCAGTTTTCTATTTGTATGGTTTTACCTATTCTCAGTGTTTCATATGAATGGAATCATACAATATGTGACTGGTTGTATATGGCTTCTTTTATTAGAATAATGTTTTCAAGTTTCATTCATGTTGTAGCATGTACTGAGATTTCATTTTTACAGCTGAATAGTAGTCCATCATGTATGTATGGTACATTTTGTTTATCCATTCATCTGTCAGTGACACTGGGTTGCCTCCACCACCTTTTGGCTGTTGGGAATAATGCTGCTATGAACATTTACTTACACGTATCTGTTTGAGTTCCTCTTTTCAGTTCCTTTGCGCATACACCTAGCAGTAGCATTGCTAGATTTTGTGGCAGTTCCATGTTTAAAAGCTTGAGGAACTGCTACAGTGTTTTCCACAGGAGCTATACCATGTTATAGCCTCACCAGCAGTGTATGAGATCTCCATCCTTACAAATTCTGTTATTTTTCATTTTGATGGTTATGGTCATCCTAGTGGATTAATGTTTTATCTCATTGTGGTCTTGATTTGCATTTTACTTATGACCAGTGATGTTGAGCACCTTTTTGTTTGCTTGTTGGCCATTTTTTATCTTTTTTTTTGGGGAAATAAACTCAAGTCCTTTGCACATTTTTAATTGGGTTCTTTGTCTTTTGTTGTTGAGTGTGAGTTATTTATATCTCCTAGATAAAAGTGTTTTATCAGATATGTGATATACAAGTATTTTCTCTCATTCTGTTGGTTGTCTTTTTACATTCTTAGTAGTGTCTTTTGATGCACAAAAGGTTTTAACTTTTTTTGAAGTTATTTTACTTACTTTGAGAGAGAGAGAACAGGAGGGACAAGTTGGTCTCTTAAACTGACTGAGCCACCCAGGTACCCTAAAAGTTTTTAATTTTGAAAGAGCCTAATATGTCTATATTTTCATTCAAGCTTGTGCTTTTGATGTTATATCCAAGCATTCATTGCCAAATCCAAAATACTGAAGTTTCCCCCCATGTTATCTTCTAAAATTTTTATAGTTTTAGTGCCAACATTTAGGTCATTGATCAAATTTTTGTATATGAAGTGAAGTAGGGAGTCCAACTTCATTCTTTTACATGTCTATATTAATTGTACCAGCACTATTTGTTGAAGAGAGTATTTTTTACCCCACTGAATGGTCTTAGCACCCTTGTCAAAACTCATTTGACCATAGATGTATGGGTTTATTTCTGGACTTCCAGTTCTATTCCATTTGTCTGTCCTTGTGCTAGTACCATGTTATTTTGATTACTGTAGCTTTATAATAATTTTCAAATTTGGGAAGTGTGAGTTTTCCAACTTTTTTTTTCTTTTTCAGGATTTTCTTGGTTATTCAGGGTCCCTTCCAATTCTATATGAATTTTTTTAATGTTTATTTATTTTTTGAAAGAGAGAGCACATGCATGTGAGCAGGGGAGCAGGGAGGGGGAGGGGCAGGGACAGAGGGGGGGTGGGGGGACAGAGGATCCCAGGCAGGCTCCATGCTGACAGCAGAGAGCCCAATGTGGGGCTCAAACTCATGTGCCTTGAGATCATGACTTGAGCCAAAGGCAGACACTTAACCAACTAAACCACCCAGCTGCCCCAATTCCATGTGATTTGTGCAATCAGCTTGTCAATTTCTACATAAAGGGCAATTGAGATTCTGATATGGATTGCCTTGAATCACTAGATGAATTGGGGGATATTGCCATTTTTACAATATTAAGTTTTTTAATCCATGAACGTGGGATTTTTAAAAATTTATTTAGGTTTCATTTCATTAATGTTTTATAGTTTTTCACTTCCTTGGATAAACTTATTTGTAAGTTTTTTTGATGCTATTGTAAATGGAATTGTTTTCTTAATTCGTTTCCATGTTCATGTTCAGTATATAAAAACACAATTGATTTGTATGTGTTGATCTTGTATCATGTAACTTGGCTAAATTTGTTTATTAGCTCCAAAGATGTTTGTATTTTCTTTAGAATTTTCTGTTAATAAGATCATGTGATCTATAAGTAAAGATAATTTTTCTTCCCCCTTTTTCAGTTTGGGTTTTTTTTTTTTTTTTTTCTTCCTTGCCCAATTGCCCTGGCTAGAACTTCCAGGACAGTATTGAATAGAAAGAAGTAGTGAAAATGGTAATCCTTGTCTTGTTCTTGATCTTAGGGGGAAGGTTTCAGTCTTACACCTTTGAAGATAATATTAGCTATAGGTTTTGCATACATGTCCTTTATTGTGCTTTTTACTCTCACTTTTAGGTATTATAAATCCAGTTACTCCACATCATTGCCAGTATTTGGTATTGTTGCAATGTATCATTTTACCCATTTTAGTAAGTAGTGGTATTTTATGGGAATTTTAACTTGCTTTTCACTGATGACTAATGACATTGAATACTTTTCCATGTGCTTTTGGCCATAGGATTTGTTTTTGAGGGGGTCTTTTATGTTAAAAATCATTGGCAGATAATTTACTGTGTAAATGTGTATTGTTTACAGCAGAAATCAGGCCCCCTTAATGTTTAGTTTAGGTGCCTTAGCTGTTAGTCCTTCTGTGGGTCTACTTTTATAGTAAAGGTTTGAAAAATTAAGAACTATCATATAATGTATATGAACATTAAGAATTTGTGAACATTTAAATATTTTAAAGAACCAGGAGAAAATAAATTTTCTTTATTGTTGAAGATAAATAATAACTGTATTTACACATGGGTTAAAACTTCTTAAAGAAGTCAGTTGAATATTATGAAGAAGTTATGTTATGCTGAGTGCATACTTGTGCTTCTGGATGACACAAATGGTAAATATATGCACATTTCCTTGTCAGCAAATGGGTATCATTGTGTTTGGCCCATCATCTAAGCATCCCTGAAAATGGAGCTGTCTCCACCTGGATGTAATTAAGGTTGGATTATTTTATGCATCAGACACACTACAGTTGCCTTAATTCCTGGATCCCACACAGCTTTCTAGTTGTTCTACTCATTTCCTGCAATTTCAAAGTGCTCATCCATTTCTCACAAAACATTTGAATTAGTACAAACAAATAAAGAACGAGGTTGCCATTATTAGCATCTTTACTCTCAGGTATTGAAATGCAGAATTGGAGAATGGCTCAGAAATCTTGTAATAGCCTTGAGAGTTGTCTTTTGAAAAGAAATGCATTGAAGTAAGGATGATAAAAGAGCCCAGGGGGTAATAAAATGTGACAGGAACACTGTAAATTCCATAATCTCTTTCAGATTGGAATATCTGGCCTGTCTCCTATGAAGTTCTGTGACATCCAGAATTAAATTTAGTCATTGTAAGATTTTAGTATATGAAGAGATGTCTTGTTTTCCTTGATATGTTTTTAAGTGGTGTGATTTTTGCCTACTTTACTTAGAAGTGGCTTTTGGAGAGCCAGCCTTTATTAAGCATTTGTTATTTGCCTTGCATGGTGCCAGTCTCTCTTCTTACATTATCTCTAATCCTCACTACCATCTTGTAAACCCAATTTACAGATGAAACAAAGTCTCAAAAAATTATTTCTTGCCTACAGTCACAGAGCAGAGTAAGTGGTGATTTGAACTCAAATTTGTCGATCCTAAAACCTGTAGTTTTTCCACTATACCAGTGGTTGTCACTCCATCCAATTAAAGTGGAATTTCTGGGATTAGACTTTAATATTGGAGCAGCTCTCCCGGGTTTATAATGTGCATCTAGGGTTAGAAACCACTGAGTAGTATCCTGTGCTTACTATTATAAGACTATACCAGTAGAACGGAGAGCATAGTAAAGAACATGTTTTCCTTTAAAAGTGTGTGCAATGTTGCCCATTTATCTCTGCTAAAACATATCTATTTGAAACCTCAGTGGTAGGTGGTATACTGAGAACATGCTGAAGCTTCCCTTTGCTACTTCACAGTTTTAAAAATAATCCTTCCTTCCCCTTCCAAAAATATACAGTATCAATTGAACACAACTGTGAAAGGAAACAAAAAGAGTAAAACTGGCCAGAAATTATGAAGAACGCTTAAAAAATGGGATTGCAGTGTGGGTGAGAACCATAATGTGAACCACAAACAGGAACATAATACAATAAAATATATGACTATAGAGCTGCTTTATATGTACCCTGCTGGACAAGCAGACATATGAATCTACCTCTCTTCACCTTCATTCTTCTTTTGGTATGTATGATGCAAAACCAGGCATTGTGGTTGCTTTAAAAACCATAGCAGTGCCCCAATGTTGTCAATATCTAGAAAAGATAGGGAGCCCCCAAATACTAGTTACCCATGTTTACTACCTGGTGGAAAATTTTGTCCCTTCCTAAAAAAAGAAAATAAAAGAAAAAATGTTGCTAAACAAAAGATGAGCCCATACCCAAAATCACAAAATATTCAAAGAAAACTAATATATGAAGGAAGGTACCAAACTGTACAAAGGGAAGGACCTAAGGAATCAAGAGTTAATAGGGAAAGCAAAAAAGAACTTTAGAATTAATATAGTATCTTCAGAGACATGCAGAATGGCACTGCATTCATTTAAAAAAGAAAATGTTAGAGCCTTTTGAAGTTAAGAACAGTTTAAAAGGAAGGACAGAGAATTGAGAAGGAAAAAGGTAAATTGAGAGATGTGGAGTTTTCCATTCATCTCTGTTTGTGCTTAGAGAGATAATTGGAATGATATCAACTCATGTTAACACTTTTTCCTTCTGGATAATGGGATGTTAGTTTGTTGCTTACTACTTTGTACTTGGATGTATTAAATTTTTTATAGAAGCATGTTTCATTTTATAAAAATTAAGTTACTTGCTTAAATAAAATAAATGAACAATTGAGTTAAAGATTTTTTTTAAAGAATGATAAAAATCAAAGAAAACAAAGGTCCAAATCAATAAGGATGAAAGCAAAAATCTAATAGCAGTGTTGAATGATTAAAAAAAAAATCTATAAAATAGGTAAATCTAGGCAAGTCTGAAAGAGAAAACAAAAGAATACTGATCAATATTAGAAATTAAAAAGAAAGCGTCACTACAGACACAGATTTGTATAAGAGCTCTCTGTATAAGTTTATTCTAATAAAATATGAAAGCCTAGATTCAATGGGTAATTTTCAGAAATACATGATTTACTCAAATTGCCACCAGAAGAGGTAAAAACCTTTTAATTAACTAATTATTATGGAAATAAATTGAAAAGAAATTTAAAGATATGACTCAAGTTTTTTTTTTTTGCTTTGTATTTTTTATTTATTTATTTATTTATTTTGTGTTTTTTTTTAATATATGAAATTTATTGACAAATTGGTTTCCATACAACACCCAGTGCTCATCCCAAAAGGTGCCCTCCTCAATACCCATCACCCACCCTCTCCTCCCTCCCACCCCCCCATCAACCCTCAGTTTGTTCTCAGTTTTTAACAGTCTCTTATGCTTTGGCTCTCTCCCACTCTAACCTCTTTTTTTTTTTTTTTCCTTCCCCTCCCCCATGGGTTCCTGTTAAGTTTCTCAGGATCCACATAAGAGTGAAACCATATGGTATCTGTCTTTCTCTGTATGGCTTATTTCACTTAGCATCACACTCTCCAGTTCCATCCACGTTGCTACAAAAGGCCATATTTCATTTTTTCTCATTGCCACGTAGTACTCCATTGTGTATATAAACCACAATTTCTTTATCCATTCATCAGTTGATGGACATTTAGGCTCTTTCCATAATTTGGCTATTGTTGAGAGCGCTGCTATGAACATTGGGGTACAAGTGGCCCTATGCATCAGTACTCCTGTATCCCTTGGATAAATTCCTAGCAGTGCTATTGCTGGGTCATAGGGTAGGTCTATTTTTAATTTTCTGAGGAACCTCCACACTGCTTTCCAGAGCGGCTGCACCAATTTGCATTCCCACCAACAGTGCAAGAGGGTTCCCGTTTCTCCACATCCTCTCCAGCATCTATAGTCTCCTGATTTGTTCATTTTGGCCACTCTGACTGGCGTGAGGTGATACCTGAGTGTGGTTTTGATTTGTATTTCCCTCATAAGGAGCGACGCTGAACATCTTTTCATGTGCCTGTTGGCCATCTGGATGTCTTCTTTAGAGAAGTGTCTATTCATGTTTTCTGCCCATTTCTTCACTGGGTTATTTGTTTTTCGGGTGTGGAGTTTGGTGAGCTCTTTATAGATTTTGGATACTAGCCCTTTGTCCGATATGTCATTTGCGAATATCTTTTCCCATTCCGTTGGTTGCCTTTTAGTTTTGTTGGTTGTTTCCTTTGCTGTGCAGAAGCTTTTTATCTTCATAAGGTCCCAGTAATTCACTTTTGCTTTTAATTCCCTTGCCTTTGGGGATGTGTCGAGTAAGAGATTGCTACGGCTGAGGTCAGAGAGGTCTTTTCCTGCTTTCTCCTCTAAGGTTTTGATGGTTTCCTGTCTCACATTTAGGTCCTTTATCCATTTTGAGTTTATTTTTGTGAATGGTGTGAGAAAGTGGTCTAGTTTCAACCTTCTGCATGTTGCTGTCCAGTTCTCCCAGCACCATTTGTTAAAGAGGCTGTCTTTTTTCCATTGGATGTTCTTTCCTGCTTTGTCAAAGATGAGTTGGCCATACGTTTGTGGGTCTAGTTCTGGGGTTTCTATTCTATTCCATTGGTCTATGTGTCTGTTTTTGTGCCAGATATGACCCAAGTTTTACAGCTGAGTTCTAAGAAACCTTTAAGGAAATCTTAGGTAAACTTGCATGCTTTATTAAAAAAGATAAGACCCTATCCAACTGATTTTATGATGCTAAATGTAACCCAAACCAAAGAGGGACATACAAAAAACAAAAAAGACCACTTGTAGACCTATCTCTCTTCTGGAGACAAGACTTAAAAATCATAAATAAAATACTGGCAAATTGAATTTACCAATTTATTATTTATGTAGAATTTATCCCAGGAATGCAAGGGTGGTTCAGCATTAAAAAATCTACTTGCATCATTTACTTTCTTAATTTTATTAGAGGAGAAAACTGTGCATTTATCTCAGTAATGCCCGTAATAAGCTTTCAATAACATGCAGCAACATGGTTCTGGTATAAGGAAAGACAGCTAGATCAATAGATTCTGAAATAGACCCATGTATCATGTATGTATCCCAATCTAAGTGTACAGTAAATGTATTTTAAATCAATATTTAAAGGATGGACTATTCAATAAAGGATATGCATTTAGAAAAAAATATTAAATCTTTAACATCATTCACAAAATAAATTCTAAATATAATAAAAATCTAAATATAAGAAACGTTTGCAAACTTAAAAGCCATTAAAGACAAAAGGTTTGATGAGTTTAGATACATCAAAATGAAAAACTTCTTTATGACAAAAGATATTTTGAACAAATTAAATGAATAAGTGCCAGACTTAAAAAAATATTTGCATACATAAAATAGAGCAATTATTTATATTCATAGTAAGAAAAAGGGAGGAGGAAGTGGAAAAATGGGCAAAGAGTATGAGCAGGTAATTCAAAGAAAAGAAAATGGCCAATAAATATTCTGAGATGTGTTTATTCTTATAGTAAGAATATTTTATCAAATACTAATTCTAAAGACAGTAAAATTGTTTTAATCTACCAGATTGGCAGAGATTAAAAAAATTTTTTTTAAGTTTATTTATTTTGAGAGAGATAGAGACAGTGCAAGGGAGAGGCAGAGGGAGACAGAGAGAGGCAGACCGAGAACCCCAAGCAGACTCCATGTTGCCAGGGCAGAATCCAACTGGGTGAGGTGGGGGGGGGGGGTGTTAAACTCATGCGACCTCAAGATCATGACCTGAGCCAAAACCAAGAGTTGGATGCTTAACCAGCTGGGCCACACAGCTGCCCCTGGCAGAGATTTTTAAAGTTGATATATCCAGTGGTATTAAGTATGTGCAGAAATAGATCATAGTAACTGTGGGGTTGTAAAATTGTAGAGCTATTATCTAGATGAATTTGGCAAGATTTGTGTACCCTTTAGAATTCATAAGAACTGTGAAATACATTCTTAATCTTTATTGACTACATCCTTATTTAATCCTGAGGCTGGCACTTTGTCCTGATTTTACTTATGAGGAATAGAACTCGAAGAGGACAGACACATGGTAGGATTGGAACTTTTACCTGAGTCTCCTAATGCCAGTGCAGGAGTACTGTACTCCATGAGTGTTCCTAGGGTGAAGGAATAACATGAGCCAAAGGTTAGAGGTAGGTCCATACATGTCATGTCCGGAAAATGATTAAATAGTCCTGCATGATTAGAGGGTGATTGAAGGGAATGCACTGAGAGATGTGACTAGAAAAAGATAAGGTGAGTGAAAATCAGGAGTTTTGAATACCCTAACAAGGGAATAACATTTTATTTTGTGAACATTGAGGATCCACCAAAGGTTTTTGAGCAGTGACTAATAGAGTGGCTTAGAGGAGAGATTTGAGGTAGGAAAGCTAGTTAGATAGCTAAAGCAATTGTTTAAGTGAGCAAATGAAGACTTTGAACTAGGCTGGTGAATGTAGATTTGACAAGGAGAAGGCAGGGACAGGAAGCATGAAAGTGTAGTTGACCCAACACAGAACCTGGCATCAGACACTTGAAAGGGACTCATTCTCAGTGTAACCTGGTCAGATCTGAAATATATATTGGAGGTAGGACTAATAAGAGGTAAACAGATGGATTGGATTAGAGAAGAGGGCAGAGAGGAAAAAAACCTGCTGGTTTTGATTGAACAAGTGGGTGGATGGTAGACTATTCACTGACACTAGTCAACTTTGCAAGTGGAGACATTAGATGTTAATAGTTCTGTGTTGATCTTGTTAAGTGTTAGATGGCTCTTAGACATCCAAGTGGAGATGTTAAAAAGGCAACTGTATAAAAGAGACTAGAGTTTAAAAAGGGAGCTATGGACTAGAGATAAAATTAGAGAATAATAAGCATCTATCTGGACTAGATGGTATCCAAAGCCCTGGAACTGAATAAAATCACTTAGGGAAAAAGAATGGATAAGGAGAGGAGGAAAAAAGTGTTAAGGGATGTTCTTGGTCACTGGAACATTGAGATGTAGTATCTAAGAAGCCAACAAAACAGGCCGAAAAGGAGCTGGCCAATGAGATAGGAAGAAAACCAGAAGAGTAAGGTATCCCAGGAACTAGAGAAGGAAATATTTCAGAAAGGAGAGGGAAGGGTGGTCAACTATTTTAAGGTTGGATAAGGAGAGAATAGAGAATTGGTCAGTGGCCTTGGGGGAATATAGTCCTTGGTGGCCTTAAGCAGTATATCAGTGAAGTGGTTGGAGCAAAATCCTGAATGGAGTAGTTGAGGAGAAAATGGATGAGAAGATAGTCAAGGTACTCTTTGAGGAGTTTTGTTCCAGAAGGTAATGGAGGAATGCAGGGAGGGACGAGGAGATAAGATTGAACTGATTAGATCTATTTTCCCACTCAAATCTAAGGCCAGGTCATCAGGCTTACAGTAAGTTGATGATTGAGTTGGTATTTTACTACTAGAGAGATGAAAGGAGGGACAGGGGTTTGTTTGCAAAGTGAAAAACAGGATTGTTCATGGAATTTAATCTGGGTAAAGATGGAAGTGAGAATACTGATTACAATGATAAGGGCAATGCTTTTATATCTTGGTGAAATCTAAGAATTGTTGGAGGAAGGAGAGAGCATCTTAAACAAGCATCCTGGGTGAAATATGATTCATGTAGGCTGTGGACCACTCTTGAAGAAGCATTTGCAGTAGCATTAGGTCGTAATGTAAGTCTAGTCTTAGAGCAAATAGCTGTTTTTGTTAAAATTTCACAGTATATTTATTTAAACAGGGGAAGAGGTGCTTGTTCAAAAAGTGAATTTATATGAGTGTGTAAGATATTGATCCTCAAAACTTGTTAGTGAATAGATTGATGGTGAGAGGAAAGGAGTATAACAATTGTTCTATTACAAATTGTTCTATTACAAAGCTTTTAAAACATTAAATGAGTAGCTGTTGCATTGTACCTGCATACATTATAATATTTCATGTGAAGTAATTCTATTGCTCGAATATTTAGCTGTTCCATATATATCTGGCATTTTGCATCAATGGGTGTATTTTAATTCTAATATTTTGCCCACATCTGAAAATAAAAATTGTATCCTAAAAACTTATTTTTACTGCAAGAAAATCCTGAAGTTCAGTTTAATTTGCACAGTTTCTCATACTGAAGATGTCATCTTTAATTCCCTGAGTTATGTTTGATTATGCAATTGCAACTTGTTCTCAGTAAAGCTTTGTCTTTAATTTTAGCTGCCTCCCTTTGTTTGGGAAGCCCTTACAGTTTTCCTTTAATAAATTAAATTTGCCCCTTTGTTGGAAGACTTGATGAAAAGTCAACTGAGTTTGCTAAACCACTAGAGATTCCTTTTATATTGCAACCCACTTGTATGTAGCTTTTCACATACTCCTGAGCTTTGCTGAAAGAAATGCCATGAGATTAGTAGGACCTACTAGAACTTTTAAGTTTATTTATTTATTTTGAGAGAGAGAGAGAGAGAGAGGGAGGGAGAGAGAGAGAACAGGGGAGGGGCAGAGAGAGAGGGAGAGAGAATCCCAGGCAGGCTCCATGCTGTTAGCACAGAGCTCGACATGTGGCTCGACCCCGAGAACTGTGAGATCATGATCTGAGCCCAGATCAAGAGTCAGAAGCTTAACCAACTGAACCACCCAGGCACACCTAGAAATTTTAAAACTACCAAATTTATATTAAAGGTAGGGTTAGAATGATTCTGCTCCCCCCCCCCACCCCGCCCCACTGCAATCTGTTCTCTGTTAACTACAACTATTTAATAATGAAATTTGGGAGGACTTTTTTCCAAGTGCATTATGTCATTATATGTTTACTGTAATTATTAGATGCATTTGGGCAGATGCCTAAGGATTATCGTACTTTGTTGATGCTTTTGTTTGACAGCTTAAGTCAATTACCAGATATTGTATGTATGACCAACAACAGGGCTGGGCTATAGGGAATACAAATGAAGTACAAAATGAGGTTCCAGATATTAGTATTCCTTTTTGTTGTTTATATTTTGCCCCTAATTTTGCTTTTCACTTTTTAATACTAACTAGTACTGCATGTTTTAAACCAAATTATACTTCTTGCTGTTTTGTAAATATATTTGACACTACTGTTTCTGTCTTTGCTATGCTGTTTCTCTTCCACCTTTTTTTCAATTCTGAATAGTCTTTCCTAAGACTCATTTCAAATGCTATGTCCTGTGTGACATCTTCCAGATACCTCCTTCATACAATAAGTACCCTATAGTTGTACCTGTATGTTTGCCCTGGTTTGTTGTTGTTGTTGTTTTGTATGTTTGTTTGTTTGCCCTGTTTTAAGTATTAGTATATTTTGTATTATCCTCCCCCACACACACACACACTTGAATTTAGCTCCTCAGGAGCAGTGTCTTATTCTACTGATCTTTGTATATATCATGTCATACCTGGCATATAGTAGTCACAAAATAATATTTGTTGAATTAAAGATCAGAAACAGCTAAAGAAAAATAATAGATGTGACAAAAATAGGAGTCAAATACTGCTGATTATAAGGGAAGTGATAAATGTTGAGTTACAGGATAGGCTAGGACTTAAGCTGGGCCTCATTCTTGAAGACATTAAAGTAAAACCAATCAGAGTGCTATGAGAATGATAAATTCCATTTTTAATTGGCAGGTTTCTTAAAATGGGTAAATATTGGGAGATTAGGTAGTCACTGAATTTCCCTGGTTGCAATACAGTTACACTTTCGTTCACCTTATGAATGATACAGCCTTTTCACACTGTGAATATACTGAAAACAGATTCATATCTAGTTCAGAAAACCCTCATACATATTCTTAGTGTAAGGATATCTCTGTAGGTGATAACTAGCCATATTGTGAAAGACTGTAAATCCCAATGAAGTGATCTGCCTAATATTTCCTTTTAAATGCAATTTGGGACCCTAAAGGTTGTTTTCATTCCCAGAGGCTTGTACCTGATCTCTATTCATAACTCCAGGTTTTCTAAGGGTATGCCTGGTTCATAATGAAGGATTAGGTGCTGAAAAGCTGTTGGAATGAGAATCACGGAAGTAGCCTGATTTAAAAAAAAAAAAAAAAGACTGAGCTATCAGGGGCCAGCACATCCTGAGTAACAGAGAAGCCATATGTGTAGTCCCCTGTGGCAGAACCAAGGCACCTGAAGGAAAATAAAGCTGGTGTTGACTGCCAAATGAAGGACCTAAAACCGGAGTCATCTTATCCATGAGTACCCAGAGCCCTTGGTACTCTTAGGGGCCCATGAAAATATTTTAATGTCTTTTAAAATCAGAAGAAAAAAGTGTTAAGTTGAACAAAATGTTTTAACACATGGCATTAGTATATTTGTCTTCATACTAAAGCAGCCACAGAACGTAAATTTTGGATTTTTTATGGAGGAAGGGCCACATAGACAAGAGTGTCCAGGTTCCACAGAAGCCACAATGCAGCCCTGCCCAAAACCTACCCGTTTTTCTCAAGGTTAGTGCTAGACTGTGAAGGAGCTGCAAATTTGGACAGACAGGTGATAGTTTAATCCAGTTCTTCTTCCTCTCTACATCCCAGTGTCTTCATCTGTATAATGAGTTTGTTTTCTTAAGTATAGGTTGCTTATTTATGTATTTTGAGTAATCTCCACACCCAACCTGGGGCTCAAACTCACTACCCTGAGATCAAGAGTCACATGCTCTACTGACTAAGCCAGCCAGGTGCCCCTGTACAATGAGGAGTTTGGACCAAGCAACTTGTGAGGGCTCTTGCAAACATATATAAGTAAAGTCCTACATCAGACAAGTTCCAAGCCAAAGTAGATTATCTAACATAACATTAATGTAAACTCAGGTCACGTGATAACCCACATAGATACAGAACAGGCCTAATAACCCCCCTATATTTTTTGTGTCCAGTTAGAAGTACTAGTTGAGAAATGATAAGAGCATAAAGTATGTATTATTAGCATGCAACCGGTAAAAGAGTAGAAATAGTAAAATGCCTAGTATGTTGTAAATACTCAGTAAATAATGAATGGATAAAATAATGATGTATATTAGCTTATTTTCATGACAATAATCTGTTAGCTTATTTTCTTGAGAGAAATCTGTACTTACCAGAAAAAAAATATTAAACTGTGGAATTTTTTTCTTATTCTCCACAGAAAAACAGCAGAAAACATTTTGGAAAGGGTTGTATCTAAAATACCTAATCTCATTTCTATAAATTGTAAAATTCTGAAAATTAAGCTCAGACCTCTTTTAAATTGTTTTCTATTTATTTCTAAGGTTTTACTCTTCTCTGTCTCATCCAAAATATGTGCTAAATTAATACATTAGAATAATATTTCTCTTCTTCTATATGTCTGTTGTCCATTTTTTAGATTATTGATGGAAAATAGTTAATCCCTAGTTGATGTTCTTTCTATAATAAATTGGGCTCTATATCACTTATACTACTCCAACCTCCTTATTTGCTTAGGGGTATCACACTGATAGAAACAGGATAATTTAATGGATGCCTACAAAATATATAATTAGAAATGTAAATTTACTGATGAATATATATTACAAATGACAATGAAATTAGTTCTAGATTGCCTTGATTGGGTTTTTTTTTCCCTTTCTAGTAATGACTACAACTACTTTGATGTATATCAGAAGTACCTGAACTACTTTTTAAAAGTAAAGATGTTCGTGGGCCATCTGAGACCTGCTGGTGTAGTATCTATCGGGATGAAACTCATGGATCTGTATTTGAAAAAGATCCCAGGTGATCATGACAGGCACTAAAGGCTGAGAACTGCTGCACTATGTAGAAGCAGAAGTAGAAGGCAACATGGACTTTGGCATTATTATGTAGATCTGAATCCAGAGTCCAGGTCTGCCATAGTCTAGGTGTATAAACCCAGACTTAGGTCTATGACCAAGTTACTTAATCTCTCTGAACTTCAGTGTCCTTGCCTATATAATAAGAATGGTAATATTTTGTAAGTCTTAGAATTTGGGGGGCTTAAAGGATATAATAGATGAAAAATGCTTGACATACAGTAAGTGATAGCTAGTATTAATATTCTAGTAGCACAGAGTTATCCTCAGTTTTCATCTTGACTTATGAAGAGTAAGGTTTTTCTCACAATAGCTCTTTTCTGTATCCAAAAGAATATTTATATAGAACTTCCTCCAGCTGTCTTTTAATTAGGCAAATTTACTCTGGGCTTTGAACTTTCCTCCAAGTTTGCATTTGTGCTATTCAGAAAATAGTGGCAGAGAAAATAGGTGACATCTTGGTTTTCAGTTTCCCTAGCATCCTCTGGAGTAGCTAATTATGTCTGGATCCAGTTTCACAGTTATCTGTTGTCTTGTTTTCAGAACAGGTAATTGATATATCATGAACTTGGAACATGAACTTCAGCTGGAAAACCATAGAATAATGGGGTTTTGTCAAAGAAAGAACATATAGATGGTATCTCCATCATCATGTTTATATGGTTAATTTCTATAGATTTGTAAATGATAATGTTTCAGATTTCTTTTGAAACATCTCTGAGTTAATTTAATTGATAGTGTAATGGCATAAAACCACAAGAGAAAGAAGAGGAGAAATACAGTTTTCTTCCTGGTTATGGTCTTTTTTGTCTTTGTAACTTTACCCATTTATCCTTTTATTTTCAGTTGCTGTGAACTTGACAGAATTATAAAGTATTGATTCCCACCTTTTTTCCTAAGTATTGATCAAATAGAACATAGTGTCAAGCATGAGCATTTAATTTACATGAACTTTACCTAGCATTTAACAAGGCTATGGCTAGCTGCTTTCTCTCCTGAAATGTGTATTCACAATGCCTTCTCAGTGAAGGGGCTTTCTCCTTTATTTACTTTGTTAGATTCATCATATATAGAAAACAGTGAGTATATTAAATGTGGTTTCAATTTAAAAACTGCAAGTGCTGAAGGTTACACAACACTGTACTTGACGCAGCTGTTCTACTTCTTTGTATGATTGCCTATTAAAGGCCTGATGTATTAAACATCAGGAGTGGTCTTCCATTATGCCTAGTTATTTGATTTTTGGTAAGCCTGTGCTGAGATTGCTCCATTGCATATTTCTGGACCAGAAAATTTCAAATGGGAATTTTTTTTTTTTGAAATTTATTGTCAGATTGGTTTCCATACAACACCCAGTGCTCATCCCAAAAGGTGGTCTCCTCAATACCCATCATCCACCCTCCCCTCCCTCCCACCCCCCCTCAACCCTCAGTTTGTTCTCAGTTTTTGAGAGTCTCTTATGCTTTGGCTCTCTCCTACTCTAACCTCTTTTTTTTTTTTTCTTTCTTCCCCTAACCCATGGGTTTCTGTTAAGTTTCTCAGGATCCACATAAGAGTGAAACCATATGGTATCTGTCTTTCTCTGTATGGCTTATTTCACTTAGCATCACACTCTCCAATTCCATCCACGTTGCTACAAAGGGCCATATTTCATTCTTTCTCATTGCCACGTAGTACTCCATTGTGTATATAAACCACAATTTCTTTATCCATTCATCAGTTAATGGACATTTAGGCTTTTTCCATAATTTGGCTATTGTTGAGAGTGCTGCTATAAACATTGGGGTTCACGTGCCCCTATGCATCAGTACTCCTGTATCCCTTGGGTAAATGCCTAGCAGTGCTACTGCTGGGTCATAGGGTAGGTCTGTTTTTAATTTTTTGAGGAACCTCCACACTGTTTTCCAGAGTGGCTGCCCCAGTTTGCATTCCCACCAACAGTGCAAGAGGGTTCCCGTTTCTCCACATCCTCTCCAGCATCTATAGTCTCCTGATCTGTTCATTTTGGCCACTCTGACTGGTGTGAGGTGATATCTGAGTGTGGTTTTGATTTGTATTTCCCTGATGAGGAGCGACATTGAGTCAACATGGGAAATTTTAATACCACAACAGTTTTTAGGCAAGAAAATGCAGAAGCTACAGCAGATGAGGATATGAATAGACAAAAACCATTTTAACCACTATTTTTTTAAGTAAACTCCAGTGTAGCCCCAGTGTAAGGCTCAAAGTTGTGACCCGAGATCAAGAGTCGTGTGCTCTGCTGACTGTCCCCTTCAGGCACCCCTCATTTTAACCACTTTATACATTCAGACATCTTTGACTCTAGGTAGTTGGAATCTTGGTATCATAGTTTGCCTGAACAACCATTCTGGTATAACATCAGTCAGTGAAGCATAATAAGTGTCTTACGATGTATAGGCTCTGTGTGAACACAGAAGAGAAGTAGACTGTTTCAGAGAATAATGTAGGTGGGAGAATATCCAGAGGCCCATGCATGCAATTACAAGGTAACATTCACACACCAAATTCTCAATAAGGGCAATGCAGTATAATGCTTTAGAACATAAACTTTGGAACCAGATTGGGCTGAAATCCCAATTCTCCTACTAACGGTGTGACCCCAGGCAAGTTATCTCAATGTCCTTCAGTTTTCTTGTCTTCAAAATGAGGATAATAATTGATTTGAAGTGTGGAGGATTTTGAAACTCAAGCTAAGAAAGTGGTGTTTGTTTGTTTATTTGTTTGTTTGTTATGCTAAGAAATAGGGAGTCACTGAAATTTTTTGAATAGGCAAGTTACATGGTGAAATTAATTGAGGAACGTTATTTTAGTAACTGTATATGAATGGAGTGGGAGGATCTAGAGGGAGACACCAGATGGGAGACTGCTAGAACAATCTAAATGTGAAAGGTGCCACTGTGGAAGTGGAAATAGATGGACAAGACCAGGAATCACTGTAGAGGAAAAAAAAAATCATTCAGATTTCATGATAGATTGAATGTATTCTTTTAAATACCCCTCTCCCTAGAAATGGCATAATTCAGCAAAATCATAGAAAACGCTTGTGTATCAGCTCAGGGGAAATCTCCTGTAAGTGCTGTCAGAAATTGTAAACTCTGGGGACTCCAGCTGGTAATGTGCGCATTCACTTACAGCTTCCCTTGCCCCTTTCTACACTGGAGCACGACAGGAAATATTGGCTTATCCCTGTAGGAAGCATCTCTATAGGAGATGCTTAGTGAACTGAATGCCTTTGTTTAGAACTAATTGACCTTTATAAAACAGCATTTTTTTAGAGCTTACTCAAGTTAGGCAGACTTTAACCATTGGATAAGTCAAGAGACAAATCAGTCCTCTTAAGCAAGGTCAACAATCATGTTGAAGGAGAAAAGAAGCAAAGAAGGAGGACACCATCAGTAAAAACAGGACAATTAAGAAAACTTTATTATAATCTGAACATTGAATTGTATTGCTAATCCTTTCCTACATCGTGGTATTAGCTAGGTGACACCAACCTTTTTTTCATTTCTTTTTTGTTATAGGATGTGAGAATGTTGGATTTATACAATTATAAAGTAAAAGAGTCTGGAATTGGAAACCAGACAGTGTCTCAGTATTTTGGTCTGTATTTCTTTTTCTTAAAGTAGAAAAAAAGATACTACCTATTTTTGAAACTTTTTGAGAATTTTGACTCAGATATTTTTTATTATTATAAGTGATAAAGAATAACCTTGACAAAAAATATGAAAAGGACTAAAAACTGGTTGGAGAGAAAATTCCCTGAAAATATGTACAGAGGGATAGATTTTGACTCAGAGCCAGTCCTTATTGTTGTTCCATATAAATGCATTACAAACCTAACAAATATATGTAAAAAATAAGTTTTTAAAAATCTCTTAAATGAGACTATTGTTTTCCCTTTAAAATTAACTCATTATCATCTGGTCAGCTATTTTTAGTTGTTGTTTTTAACTATCTGGCAGAACTGTGTTCAGTGAGGAGAGGAATTGATCAGTAATTTTATGCTTTAGTTTATGTAGCAGGACAGTGGTAATAATTTTATTTTATCATCAATTACTTAATGGATTTAATTAAGTATTCTATGATCAAACACATTACCATTCTTCCTGCTAGTCTTAATGGCTTTAGGTAGTGGCTAGCCGTGTAAGAGAAGAAATTTTTACAAGATCTTTTGTCTTGATGTAAGAATCCATAAATTCTTTCCTTCTTTTCCTTTTATTTTTGAGGGAGAGAGAGAGAGCATGCGCGTGCGTGTGTGTGTGTGTGTGTGTGTGTGTGTGTGTGCACGAGAGAGGGGCAGAGAGAGAGAATCGCAAGCAGGCTCCACACCGGCAGCACAAACCCAATGCAGGGCTTGAACTCACAAACTAGAAGATCATGACTTGAGCCGAAATCAAGAGTTGGACCTTCAACTGACTGAGCCACCCAGGCGTCCCAAATCCTTTAACTTTAGCAACAGTATTAGAAACCACTGCTGATACAGAAAATTGCATTTTGCGGGGTAATGTCCAGATTGCGTGCTACTGTAGTTAAATCATAAAGAAGGCCTTGAATTTGGGTGAGGACAACTCTTGCTTATAAATGCATTTCATCCCAGCAGATCCTATCTTGGCACTTTGGCCCTGCTTAAATTTTACTCTAAAGTACAACTCTGACTAGACATGTGCTGTTGCTTTTCTATTTAGACTTGGATGTTAGCTAAGAATGAGATGGGGGGAAAGGTGTTGAGATGAAGCTAAACTTCTTACCAGGTAGGATTAAAGAATGGAATAATGACTTTAAAATTTGCTATAAAATTGTGCTTAACAAGTGAAGCAAAAGCCATTGTTCATAATTTACAGAATTAATCAAATGATGGAAATGCATATAAATATCTCTTATTTCTGGAGGCATTGTTGGCTATAAGCTAATTTCTGCCTCTTTAAACTAGTTTTGGCCATCATTTAGTCAACACTAGCTTAATTACAATTAAAATAATTGCTTCTCAAGCTTGTATGAACATACTGATCTTTTAAAAACAGATTCTGATTCAGTAGGTGAAGTAGGGACTGAGATTGCATTTCTAACAAGCTCACAGATGATCCCAGTGCTGCTGGTTAGTGGACCACACTTTGAGTAGGAAGAGTCTAAATAATGGTTCTTATTAGCTGTAGCTCTTGTCTCCTTACTCTTTGTTTGCCTTTTTGCCTGTAAGATTAGCTGTTTGTCCTTTATTTTGTGAGTTCACACTATTTCATAATGCTTATTTATTCAGTGACAAAATTGCATCCAGAAGATATCCCTCTTAGTAGTGGAAACTTCATGGTTTGTCTCAGAGCTATAGTGGTGTGTCCCAGATGTGTCTTTCACTGCTTGTGTGTGCAAGAACATTCAATCACTGAGAACAGTGGACTAACAGAGCTTCCCACTTAACTCTGGTAAATGTGGAAGGAGCATGGGTTTTAGAGTAGGACCTGAACTATATGACCTTGGTCAGGTTACTGAATTTATTTGACTCTCAACTCATTATTCTTAAAATTAAAATATCCATATAAGGTCGTTGGGATAGTGATTAGCAATAATGTATATGAGGCACTTGTATAGTATCTACAAGGTAGTAGGCATTTAGTTAAATAGTAAGCATTCTAGTCACTGAATGGAATGAAACAAACATTAAAACTATTTAATTTTTTTTAATTTTATTTATTTATTTTGAGGGAGACAGACTATGAGCAGGGGAGGGGAGAAAGAGGGAGAAAGAGGGAGAGATCTCAAGCAGGCTCCATGCTGTCAATGCAGAGCCCATGAGAGACTCGAACTCACTGTGCGATCATGACCCGAGCCGAAATCAAGAGTTGATTGCTCAACCAACTGAGCCACTCAGGCACCCTAAAACTATTTAATTTTCTTAACATCATGTATTTTAGAAGCAGTGCAGCTAACCAGAAGGAAAAATGTGTGGATTGTTTTCTATGAAAGAATATTAAAAGTTAAATTATGTTTTTAAATTTTTTATGTTTCTGTTTGACTTCATGTTTTTTAGAGAATCATTTGATTTCTTTGATAGACTTGGAATCAAGTCACTTTCCTGAGTATCTGTTAGAATCCCTGTGATTCAGAAAAGAAATTAAATTTTAGATTCTCAACTTTATTTTGAATACGGGAATTAATTTCATTTATCCTGATTTACTTGAATTGTTGAGGCCAAGACATGCCCAAATAGTAGCATTTTCAAGGACTCTTCTGTGTCCTTTCTCTCAGTATAGAGAAGAATCATCAGGAACAACACAGCTGGTACCTTGAGGAACATGACATAAAATTGGCATTGCCTGCTAAGCCTGAAAAAAGCCAACACTTGTTCAGTTACTAATGTTTTCAGGCAGAGTCTTTGATTTGGCCCCAAATGACTAGTTTAGCATAGGAGTATTTTTATTTGCTGCCAAAATCCCTCACAAAACTTAGTGCATTCTGAAACATAAACATATAGGCTATATTGTTTTTTGTTTCTTGTTTTTTTTTTTTTAATTCCTTTTCCTCACTCACATTAGCTGGTTTCCCAATCGTGGGCATAAAATGTTTGCCCAGTTAGGTGCTTCATAACAGAGATTCTTTGCAATAGCAGATGTGTTCCAGGATAACCTATTAGCTGTATTATATAAGCAGGAGCACTAGCTGATGGGGTATTCATCTGTAAGGAAATATTCTGTTAGTACCCCTGGGCTTAGCAATATAGATCCTCAATATCATTTGTCTCACTTCAAAGCTAATTGAAATCAACCAGCCTATGTTTCAAAATATCTACACACATTACCAACCATCTGGCTGCTCACAAATGATGAAGACATTTAATATAAAACCTGGTTAATGCACTAGCCTCTCACCTCTAGAGAACAAATCTTGCCTAGGACACACGTAGTCTTCATTTAGTATTGGTTTGCAATAGAGGGCAGTCATTTGGGGCCCCCAGACTCATAACAGTTTAATGTATTCACTCTCAGGTAACTGACCATGTGATAGATATTCAGAATGATCTTTGTGAGCCTCATTGAGAACTGCAGTGACAGAGCAGAAGGTTTATGTGTACCATCAGGGCTAGGATATGTACAGTAGTACACTGTGTCTGGGTACAGGGCATATGTGGCTATTTGTTTTTAGTAACTAAATATAATTTTATTATGAAAGTAATGTTGAATGAAATATGCTTATAGTAGAAAATTTGTGATATACATTTCATTTAACGTTTATTTGTGTCTCAATTTTTTTAATTAGGTTTATGTGCATTGTTTTTAGCAAAACTGGGATTATTCTATATGTGCTTTTTATTCTTCTTTTTAAACTTAGTTTTATTTTACAAACATTTTTCTTTTTTAAAACTTTGTGGTTTTTTGTTTTTTTGTTTTTAATTCTCAAGTTAGTTAGCATACAGTGTAGTCTTGGCTTCGGGGGTACAACCCAGAGATTCATCTCTTACATATGACACCCAGTACTCATCCTGAAAAGTACCTTCCTTACTGCCCATCTCCCATTTAACCGCGCCCCCCCATCAACCCTCATTTTGTTCTCTGTATTAAGAGCCTCTTATGGTTTGCCTCCCTCTCTGTTTTTACCGTATTTTCCTTCCCTCCCCCTGTGTTCATCTGTTAAGTTTCTCAAATTCCACATATGAGTGAAATTATATGATATCTGTCTTTTCTCTTATTTTACTTAGCACAATACCCTCCAGTTCCAACCATGTTGTTGCAGATGGCAAGATTTTGTTCTTTTTCATCACTGAGTAGTATTCCATTCTATATGTATACCACATCATCTTTATCCATTCATCAATTGATGGACATTTGGGGTCTTTCTATTATTTGGCTATTGTTGATAGCACTGCTATCAACATTGGGGTGCATGTGCCCCTTCGAATCAGCATTTTGGTATCGTATGAATAAATTCATAGTAGTGGAATTGCTGGGTAGTTCTATTTTTAAGTTTTTGAGGAACCTCCACACTGTTTTCCAGTGTGGCTGCACCAGTTTGCATTGCCAAGAACAGTACAAGAGGGTTCCCCTTTCTCCACATCCTCGCCAACATCTGTTGTTGCTTTAGTTGTTAATTTTAGCCATTCTTACAGGTGTGAGCTGATATCTCATTGTGGTTTTCATTTGTATTTCCCTGATGAGTGATGTTGAGCAACTTTTCATGTGTCTGTTAGCCATCTGGATGTGTTCTTTGGAAAAATTGTCTATTTGTGTCTTCTGCCCATTTCTTCTCTGGATTATTTGTTTTCTGGGTGTCAACTTTGGTGAGTTCTTTATAGATTTTGGATACTAACCCTTTATCTGACACGTCATTTGCACATATCTTCACAGCTTTTAGTTTTGTTGATTGTTTCCTTTGCTGTGCCAAAGTTTTTTGTTTTGATGAGGTCCTGATAGTTCATTTTTGCTTTTCTTTGCCTTGCCTCCAGAGACATGTCAAATAAGAAGTTGCTGTAGCTGAAGTCAAAAAGGTTGCTTCCTGTTTTCTCCTGTAGGATTTTGGTGGTTTCCTGTCTCAACATTTGGGCCTTTCATCCATTTTAAATGTTTATTGTGGGTTTTTTTTTTTTTCTGTATGGTGTGAGAAAGTGGTCTACGTTCATTCTTCTGTGTCTCTGTACAGTTTTCCCAGCACCGTTGGCCAAAGAGACTTTTTCCATTGTATATTCTTTCCTGCTTTGTCAAAGATTAGTTGGCCACATATTTGTGAGTCCATTTCTGGATTCTCTATTCTATTCCATTGATCTTTGTGTCTGTTTTTGTGCCAATACCATACTGTCCTGATGATTACAGCTTTGTAATACAGGTTAAGGTCTGGGATTGTGATGCCTCCAGCTTTGGTTTTCTTTTTCAACATTACTTTGGCTATTCAGGGTCTTTTGCAGTTCCATACAAATTTTAGGATTGTTTGTTCTAGCTCTGTGAAGAATGTTGGTGTTATTTTGATAAGGATTGCATTGAATGTGTAGATTGCTTTGGGTACTATTGGCATTTTAACAATATTTGTTCTTCCAGTCCATGAGCATGGAATGTTTTCCATTTCTTTGTGTCTTCAATTTCTTTCATAAGCTTTCTCTAATTTTCAGCATACAGATATTTTACCTCTTTGTTTAGGTTTATTCCTAGATATTTTGTGGGTTGTGCAGTTGTAAGTGGGATCGATTCCTTGATATCTTTTTCTGTTGCTTCATTATTGGTGTATAGAAATGGAGCCAATTTCTGTACATTGATTTTATATCTTGCAACTTTGCTGAATTCTTGTATTAGCCCTAGCAATTTTTTTGGTTGAGTCTCTTTTGGGTTTTCCATGTAGAGTATCATGTCATCTGTGAAGAGTGAAAGTTTGACTTCTTTGCCAATTTGGATGCCTTTTATTTTGTTTTGATGTCTGATTGCTGAGGCTAGGATTTTCCACACTATGTTGAACAACAGCGGTGCAAGTAGACATCCCTTTTGTATTTCTGACCTTAGGGGGAAAGCTCTTAGTTTTTCCCCATTGAGGATGATATTAGCTGTGGGCCTTTCATATATGGCTTTTATGATGTTAAGGTATGTTCCTTGTATCCTGACTCTCTTGAGGGTTTGTATTAAGAAAGGATGCTGTATTTTGTCAAATGTTTTTTTCTGCATCTATTGAGAGGATCATACGGTTCTTATCCTTTCTTCTATTAATGTGGTGTATCATGTTAATTGATTTGTGAATATTGAACCAGCCCTGCAGCCCAGGAGTGAATCCCACTTGATCATGGTGAATAATTCTTTTAATGTACTGTTGAATTCGATTTGCTAGTATCCTGTTGAGAATTTTTGCATCCTTGTTCATTGGGGATATTGGCCTGTATCTCCATTTTAGTGAGGTCTCTGGTTTTGGGATCAAGGTAATGATGACCTCATACAATGAGTTTGGAAGCTTTCCTTCCATTTCTATTTTTTTGGAGCAGTTTGAGAAGAATAGTTATTAACTCTGCTTTATATGTCTGGTAGAGTTCCCCTGGGAAGCCATGTGGCCCAGGATTCTTATTTGTTGGAGATTTTTGATAACTGATGCAATTTCTTCACTGGTTATGGATCTGTTCAAATTTTCTCTTTCTTCCCATTTGAGTTTTGGTAGTGTGTAAGTATCTAGGAATTTGTCCATTTCTTCCACATTGTCTAGTTTGTTGGCATATAATTTTTCATAGTATTCTCTAATAATTGTTTATATTTCTGTGGTTGTTGGTTGTGATTTCTCCTCTATTATTCATGATTTTATCGATGGGTCCTCTTTTTTCTTTTTGAAAAGTCTGGCTAGGAGTTTATTAATTTTGTGTATTCTTTCAAAAAACCAGCTCCTAGATTCATTGATCTGTTCTACTGTTCTTTTTGGATTTTATATCATTTATTTCTACTATAATCTTTATTATTTCCCTTCTGCTAGCTTTGGGCTTTATTTGCTGCTGTTTTCTAGCTCCTTTAGGTGTAAGGTTAGGTTGTGTCTTTGGGATCTTTCTTGCTTCTTGAGATAGGCCTGAAATGCAATGTATTTTCCTCTTAGGACTGCCTTTGCTGCCTCCCACAGGGTTTGTACTGTTGTGTTTTCATTTTCATTTGCTTCCATATATGTTTAATTTCTTCTTTAATTTCCTGGTTAACCCATTCATTCTTCAGTGGGATGTTCTTTAATCTCCAAGTATTTGGGTACTTTCCAAATTTTTTCTTGTGGTTAACTACAAGTTTCATAGAGTTGTGATCTGAAAATGTTCATGGTATGATCTCAGTCTTTTTGTACTTGTTGAGGGCTGCTTTGTGACCCAGTATGTGATCTGTTTTTAAAAATGTTCCATGTGCACTCAAGAAGAATGTGTATTCTTCTACTTTAGGATAAAAAGTTCTGAATATATCTATTAAGTCCATCTGGTCTAGTGTGTTATTCAGAGCTGTTGTTTCCTTACTGGTTTTCTGCCTGAATGATCTGTCCGTTGCTGTAAATGAAGTATTAAAGTCACTACAGTTACAGTATTGTTGTTAATAAGTTTGCTTATGTTTGTGATTAATTGATTTATATATTTGGGTGTTTACATTGGGGGCATAAATATTTATAATTGTTAGTTCTTCTTGATGGATAGACCCCTTAATTATGATATAATGCCCTTCTTCATATTTTGTTACAGTCTATTTTAAAATCTAGTTTGTCTGATATAAGTATGTCTACTCTGGCTTTCTTTTGCCATCCAGTAGCATGATAGATGGTTCTCCATCCCCTCATTTTCAATCTGCAGGTGTCCTCAGGTACAAAATGAGTGTCTTATAGGCAAGATATAGATGGATCTTATTTTTTTATTCATTCTGATACCCTATGTTTTTTGATCCAGGCATTTAGTCCATTTACATTCAGAGTGATTATTGAAAGATATGAATTTAGTGCCATTTTGTTATCTGTAGATTTCACATTTGTGGTGATGTCTCTGGTCCTTTGTAGTCTTTCCTGCTTCCCACTCAGAGTCCCCCTTAAGATCTCTTACATGGCTGGTTTAGTAGTCATGAACTCCTGTAGTTTTTATTTGTCTGGGAAAGTTTTTATCTCTCCTTCTATTCTGAATGACAGCTTTGCTGGATAAAAGACTCTTGGCTGCATATATTCCCCCATTCAGCACATTGAGTATTTCCTGCCATTCCCTTCTTGCTTGCCAAGATTCAGTGGATAGGTCTGCTACTACCCTTACGTGTCTACTCTTGTAGGTTAAGGCCTGTTTGTCCTTAGCTCTTTCAGAATTCTCTCTTTATCTTTGTATTTTGTCAGTTTCACTATGATATGTCATGGTGTTGACCTGTTTTTGTTGATTTTGGAGGGAGTTCTCTGTGCCTCATAGGTTTGGATGTCTGTTTCCTTCCACAGATTAGGGAAGTTCTCCGCTGTAATTTGTTCAAATAAACCTTCTGCCTTTTTCTCTCCCTCTTCTTCTTCTGGAACTCCCATGATATGGATATTATTTCGTTTCATGGAATCACTCAGTTTTGGCGCCTGGGTGGCTTAGTTGGTTAAGTGTCCGACTTGGACTCAGTTTGTGATCTCAAGGTTCGTGGATACGAGCCCTACATCATGCTCTGTGCTGACACTTTGGACGAAGCCTGGAGCCTGCTTCAGATTCTGTGTCTCCCCCGCTCTCTGCCCATCCCCCACTGTCGTGCGTCTCTGTCTCTCTCTCTCTCTCCCAAAAATAAATAAACATTAAAAAATTAAAGTTTATAGGGATAGGTAAAGGATCTAAAATAGCTAAAACAATTTTTTACCGGATTTTTTTTCTTTTGACATGGTGCTTGAACTCATGACCCTGAGATCACGACCTGACCTGAGATCAAGAGTTGAACACTTAACCTGCTGACCCACGCAAGCACTGCTAATAAAATAATTTTGATAAAGAATGAAGTTGGAAGAGTTAAACTACTTGATTTCAAGATTTACTATAATGTGATAGTAATCAAGACAGTATGATACTGACAAAATGATAGACGTAGATCATTGGAACAGAATAGAGAGTCCAGAAATAGATCCATATACATAGATAAATTAATTTTTTTTAACAAAATTGCCAAGATAACTCAATGGAGAAGAGATAGTCTTTTCAAGAAATAGTGCCAAAGCAAGTGCAGATTTGTATGGGTTAAAATGAACCTTAACCTCAAACCATACTTATGGGATTTAAAATGAATCTTAATCTAAATGTAAAAGTTAAAGCTACTTAATTAACTTCTAGAGGAAACCATAGGAGAAGTCTGTGTAACATGGGTTAGGCAAAGGTTTCTTTAAAAGAATGTCAAAAGCAGAAACAAAAGGAAAATACTGATAAAATGTACTTTATCAGAATTAGAAACTTGGTTTTGTAAGATGCTTAAAGCAAAAAAGGCAAACCAAAGGCTACAAGAAAATTTTTTGCAAAATATTTATTTGATAAAGGGCTTATATCCAGAGTACATAAAGAACATTTACAACTCAAGAAGACAACTCAATTTTAAAATGGACAAATGATTGGAACAGACACTTCACAGTAGATACATGAATGGTTATTAAGTATGTGAAGAGATTCTCAGCATCACTTCTTGTCTGACAAATGTACATTTAGCCAAAAGACCAACAATGCTAAGTGTTGATGAGGTTGTAGAACAACTTAAATTCTCACATTGCTAATGAGAATGCAAAGTGGTATAACCATTTTGCATAACAATATGACAGTACCATATAAAGTTAAACGTACATTCACAATTTGACCTAGCAATTCCACTTTAAGGTATTAACCCAAGCAAAATGGAAACACATGCCCAAATATGTGTTCAAATGTTATCTGAACATTATTGATAACAGACAAAAACTGGTGAGTGAATAGACAAATTGCCTTCTGTCCATTCCATGGAATCCTTCTATCAATAAAAAGGCACCAAATAGTAATATACAGAACAACTTGAATGATCTCACATACATTATGCTGAGTGAGAGAAGTCAAACATAAATATAGTTGACCCTTGAACTGCACAGGTCCACTTACGTGCAAATTTTTTTTCTGATAAGTACAGTACTGTAAATATATTTTCCTTATGGTTTTCTTAATATTTTCTTTTCTCAAGCTTATTTCTAAAAATACAGGATATAATACATATAACATACAAAATGCGTGTTATATTATTGGTAAGACTTCTGGTCAACAGTAGGCTATTAGTAGTTAAGTTTCAGGAAGTCAAAAGTTATATGCAGAGTTTTGAGTACTTGGAGGTCAGCTACCCTAACCCTGGTGTCACTCAAGGGTCAACTGTAGCAGGTACTATATGATCCATTTCTGTGAAATTCTAGAAAAGGAATGGCTGTAGTGGCTGAAAGCAAGTTTTGGGGACCAGAAACTGGGGGGAAAGGATCAAGTGCAAAGGGGACAGGGAACTTTTTTGAGTGGAATTGGTCTGTATCTTCATTGTTATAGTGGTTACACAATTGTATGCAATTGAGAAAAATTATACTGTACATTTAAAATTGGTGGATTTTATTTTTGTACATAATGCCTTTGAAAAGGAAGAAAAATAAATTGTCTTCATCCTTTAAACCCAGGTTTATGCCACCTATGTATAAAAATTTCCTTTATTCTTTCTGTTGGAAGCAATATTTCAATTCTTGAACTCGTTATCTGTAAATCTTGGGATGCTATTTTCTGTTTTGCCACTTTATTTGTATATTTCAACTCCCCTGCTAGGCTAATTTCTTTTGGGCAGGGATTATTTCTAATTTTGCTTGGATCCTCCAAAGTCTAATGTTTACGTATTTTGTTTTTTCTTTCTTTCTTTCTTTCTCTCGAATATAGTGGATAGAACATCATTCCATATAATGAAGGATTCCAGTTAATTGGATTTCAGTTTTTTTCTGACTGCAAATGTACTATTTTATGGAAATAACATTCAACAGAGGGAATTGAGATCTCTCACAATTTCCTTTTAACAATAAATGGATTTCCTTCCCTCCCTCTGCTCCAGATTCCAAACTTATGTGTTCCTTTAAAAAGTTTCTCATTGCTGATAAATGAAAAGAATTATTTTTGCTAGCACTAAACTCTAGGAGATATATGAAGGAACACTGGGTATACTAAACAACTCAAATAACTCAGTCTGAGGCTTTGTAAGAGAGCTAGAAATGTTCTTTGATTAGATGTTTCTTATTACTTTCTATAAAAAGTCAGATGCATAACATTAAACTTGAATTCATTGATGACCTTTTCATAGGACTTTTGGGATAATATTGCCCTGGTTTGTTTGATGGTATGCACACAAGTTTAGAGTTTACTGAAGAGAACAGATAACTAAAACGCCCCTTGTTTGGCTTCTGCCAAGTAGCAGCAAGCAGACTTTTAGAATAAACTGGATATAATCAATTTTTTATCAAATTCTCTCATGAATCTTGGATATGCCTGTGTTCTATATTGTTGAGTCCAGGGAAGATCCATATACTTTAGGTGACAGAATTGTATAAATGGCAAAATTGACATTTATGGAAAAATTTAGGAGCCTGATATATCTTTTTGTCCAAACTTAGGGCTACTCTACTTCCTCAAGGAAAGGTCCTGAAAGCAGGCCAATTTTTTATTTTCTCAAAAGGAGATTTGAATCCAACATTCTTCAACAGGTAGTCAGCTGAGACACATAGTTCTATGTGAAATATACAAAAAATATCATTGAATTGGAACATGTCATTAAAAGTAGGAAAAGTAACAAAAAGAGAATTTAGAGACAGAGAAGCCTGGCCTCCCAACTCAGCTACCTAACATCCCTTATGGTGTAACCTTGAAGGGATGCTCACTTTCCCTAAGTCTACTTCTGCAGCCACGGAAATGGAAGAGAATTCTTTCTTCATGTTTATTTTTAAGATTCAGTGGTTATATATTTTAGTTCCTGCCAATTCTTCACACCCAATAATTATTAGTGCCTCTCCCCATACTTGATCATAGAAAGTATGAGTCTTGTGAAAGGTGTATAATCTCACCAGGATGAGGTTCCCAGTGTTATGAAGGAAACATAGTGCTTTACATTATTTTTAATAATGACCAATTTTCATATAAATTATGATCAAACATGTTTGTTGTAGTTCGTAATGAATAATGATCGTGGCAATATAAGTCATTATATTATTTTGCTTGGCATTTGTATTCTGAGCTGAGTAATTTTGCTGTTACTAAATCAACATCATTTAGCTAAAATTGAACTCATCCCTGCGATGTCTTAGTGGAGCCTTAGAACATACACTGCACAGAATTTCATCCATATTTAATGTTGTATGGTACTTTAAGCCATAGTATTCCTCTATTTGTGTAACATTCTTAAAACTTTGCTGAAAGATAATTTAAAAACTCTGTTTTTTTGAAACATTTTATAAGATAAATTTTCATCCTTAAGAAGTAGTGCACTGTAACACTGTGGTCAGCAAATTTTCTGTATATGGGCCAGATCATAAATATGTTAGGCTTTGTGGGCCAGTCTGTTGCAACTACTCAGCTGAGCCTTTGTAGCAGTAGACAGTATGCAAATGATGGGTCTGCCTGTGTCCAATAAAACTTTATTTACAAAAAAAAAAAAAAAAAAAAACAGGTGGCTGACTAGATTTGACTCATGGGCCATATTGCTAATCCCTACTCTAACAAATAGGACAGATTTGGAGGTGGAAAACCCAGGAAGTAATCCATCTCTGACATGAACTGGCTGAATATTGATAATGAGCCAAATCATTTAACTTCCTCATGAATTTCTCTTTCTTTTAGTAGTAAAATAAAGAGGTGGGACTATAGTGATCTGTTTTCCTTACCTTAACTTTTCCTGTCTTTAAATTTTGAGCACTGAAAAAGTTTTCTGGTATAAAAATCACCTTTTCCTGAAGGATAAAGAAATAACCTAAGGATGAAGTCAATGCAGAGTATAGACTTTACATTGGATATATAAACTGAGCCTAAAACAGATTATACCTATATTGCTTCTTCCCTTTGGGAACTTTGAGATCTAAAAGAACTTCAACCTTACAGGCTATGAGAACAAACCAATAACTTCTACATCAATATATTGCCAATAAATTTAGTGTTAGCTGGAAGCTTAATGCACTTTTTTGTGTATATGAAAACTATGAGTTGCCTATAGGTTTTATAAAAATAATTGCATTATATTGCTCTTGTGTGCATACGTGGTAAAAAAAAAAAAGCTATCTTTTTTTTAATCACTTACTCAGTAGCACTCAACACTTACCCTATTTGATATCTATAACAACCTGTAATTGCTAATTTTAATGCCCATTTTACAGGTAAGGAAACTAAAGTTCAGAAATAAATAAGTGGCTTATGACACATAGCCAGGGTAAGTGTCAAAGCTGATATTGAACCCAGTGTATTAGTTTCCTCTTGCTCTTGTAAGAAACTACAACAGATTTCATTGTCTAAAACAGCACAGATTTAGTATCTTATACTTCTAGAGGTCAGGAATCTGAAATTTGTCTCCGTGGGCTAGAATCAAGGTTTTGGCAGGGCTGCATTCCTTCTGAAGGCACTAAAGGAGAATTCTTTTGCTTGCTGCTTTCTCCAGCTTCTAAAGGCTGCCCACAGTCCTTGCCTAATGGCCCATTTCCAGGTTCAAAGTCAATAATGGCTGGTCTGGTCTTTCTCCTATCACATCACTTACATTCTGACCCTCATACCTCCCCCCTTCACTTTTAAGGACCCTTGTTATTACATTGAGCCTACCCAGATAATCCTGGATAATCTCTTCTTAAGATGCTAATAACTTAATCATATCTGCAAAGCCCCTTTTGCTATATAAGGTAATATTTTCACAGGTTCTGGGGATTTGGATGTGGATGTCTTTGTGGGGTCATTATTCCACCTTCACACCCAGTTAAAGGAGAATCTTTTTTACTGATTCCATTTTAGCTGCTCAGCATCTCCTAGAAAGGAGGACTAGTTGTTGTCATCCCATTGGGCAGACAAAGATCCTGAGGTGGAAGGAATCTATGACTTTGCCAGAGTTTTATAACTAGTTGCTGGGGTGGAGGTGAGGGGCTCTTTTAATTCCCAGTCCAGAAAGCTTTCTACTGGATCATATTTCCATAACATTTTTACCAGTATTAGCCATTTGATGCTAATATGGGTAAATTGCTTTCATGTCTCTAGATAATCAAACTTGAATTCAACCCAAATTAGACTTGATTCAATGCTCTGGCCATCTGCTAGCTTGTTTGATAATTTCTGGTTAAAAAGAAAAAACACTTCTGGAAGGATAAAGAAATAAGCTAAGGATATAATGGATGCAGAGTTTTGACTTTGTAATTGGGTACCTTGAAAATCTCCCTTTACTAGTGTTTAGACTTAGTGGTTGAGAGTATATGGAATGGTTGAGGGTATATTTTACATTTAAAAGAGAGAGATAAAAGGGTGATCTTAGAATAGACTTTAAAAAAAAATCCAGTTTCAATTTATTTTCTATTTATGGCACTTTTTTCAACACGTATTTCCTGTCTTTCTATTATACTAGTGAATAAGTAGTTGAATCTGTACTGTAAATTTACTTCCTAGTCTGTAGATACTTAACTCTTTACTTTTTTTCTAAAATAGTAGCAATGGAGAGGAGACAGTCCTTCAAAAATGAATAACACTTAAAAGGAGCCCTTTATAGAACCTATGCTTTGTAGTTGCTATACGAAGTAATAAAGGAGGTGGTGTGGCAAAGGACACATAACTTGTCTCCTGTAGTTTTTCGTCAGTAGGTTAGCTCCCACATTAAATGTTTCTATCTTACCAAAACCAGATATTTCCACATATTTCACATATTAGACTTTAACTCTTCCATAATCCATCATTTTGTTGTTTTATTCTAAACAGCTGTTTGATTTTTGAGTCATTTTTCTAGCTTTTCTCCTTGGCCAGGAAGGACAGTTTTTTACCTCTATATTACATTGTCTAAAATTTATAGATCTTCTAGTTAATGTAAGCAGTTAAACTGAAAAGAGTGGAAGGAAGGATGAACACAATAGTTAATAATGACTTCACCCTGAGAGGAAGCTACTAGCCTGGCCAGTGTAAGTCCCATGGATACAATACTGAGACTGGGGATGTCATTCTTCCAGAGCTACTGGTGGTTCTAACCAAGGGAGTAGCCAAGTACAGAGTGGAATGGGATGTGCTGAGGTCAGAAACTAGAGAAGTGTTCCAGCCACAACAGAGAGGGGCGTGTGGTGGTTATCAAGGTATATAAAAGTAGAATTGAGTGGGACTTTGAAGTAAGTCAAGACTGGATTCACAGCTTTACTACTTCAAAGCTCTATGGTACTGGGCAAGATCTTTTCAGTCCCCACATCCTTATTTATTAAAATAATAATTGTTGCCCCTCAAGGTGATTATATGAATTAGAGAGATGATTTACATAGTAGTAGTATTAGCCTAGTAAACAGGAGCTATTAGGATAAAAAACAATAGACTGCAGTTGGTAGGCAGATGAATGGCAGAGCTTGCTTACTCACCAACTCTGTTTACAAGTGTCAAGGGGAAGAGCTGCACTCACAGCCTTACTTCAGAATAGTACAAATCTAGCTTCAGCTTGACCTGGACCCAGGCCTGCACTGAGTCTGAAGCTGAGGAGGAGCACTCTGAGAGTCCTGAAAGGAAACTTGAAAACATAACTGGAAATGGAAAGCATAGTGATCTTTGTTAGAAACCCACTGTTGTCCCTGTACCTTGTCCTCTAGCATGCACAGCACGACCCCTGGGCTCCCTGTTGTGGATCCCTGTTGTTAAAGTAAGAACTCCCCTCAGCCTAGTCAGTCAATCAGACAGTACCCTTTTGGAAAAGAAAATTCCTGTTTAAATTTTTAAATTAGGGGCGTCTGGGTGGCTCAGTTGGTTGAATGTCTGACTCTTAATTTCGGCTTAGGTCATGATCTCACAGTTCGTGAGTCCGAGCCCCGCATTGGACTCTGCACTGATGGTGGAACCTGCTTGCAAATCTGTCTCACTGTCCCTACCTCTCTCTCTCAAAAATAAATAAATAAACTAAAAATTAATTTAAAAAATTAATGTGACTTCTTATATAAATTCAAATTATTTTACTATTATACTAATTTAACTGTGGAAATTTTACATGCTTATAGTTAACTATTAATTAAGTCTCTTTAAGCATTAGAAATATGTAGGCTCTTGATTTTATTTTTAAGTAATAGACTTTTTTAATTTTTTAATTTTTTTTCATGTTTTATTTATTTATTTATTTTGAGAGAGAGACAGGGGAAGGGCAGACAGAGCATGAGAGAGAGAATCTCAGGCAGGCTCTGCACTGTCAGTGCAGAACCCAGTGTAGGGCTCAGACCCACAAACCATGAGATCGTGACCTGAGCTGAAATCAAGAGTCAGATACTTAACCAACTGAGCGGCCCAGGTACCCCTAGACTTTATTTTTTAAAGCAGTTTTAGGTTCACAGCAAAATTGAATGGAAAGTATGGACAATTCCCATACATCCACTGTCCACACACATACACAGCCTCCCCTACCATTAACATCCCACACAAATGTGGTACATTCATTATAGCCGCTAAACTGACAGACCAAACTCACTCTGTGTTAGGGCTCATTCTTTATATTATACAGTCTATGGATTTTAATGAATGTATAACAACATGTAGACACCATCATACTGACATACAGAATAGTTCCACTGCCCTAAAATTCCCTGTGCTCCACATGGTTATACCTCCCACCCCCTAAACCCTTGGAAACCACTAATCTTTTTACTCTCTATAGTTTTGCCCTACCCAGAATGTCATATATTTGGAATCATGTAATATATAGCCTTTTTAGTTGGTTTCTTTCCTGTTGTAATGTGCATTTATGGTTCTTCCATATTTTCATAGCCTGATAACTCACTTATTTTTATCACTGACTAGTATTTCTTTTCTTTTTTTTTTTTTTGAGATTTTGTTTTTAAATAATCTCTACACCCAATGTGGGACTTAAACTTGCAACCCTGAGATCAAGAGTTGCACACTCTTCTGACTAAGCCAGCCAGGTGCCCCTGAATTGTATTCCATTTTATGGATATACTGTGGTTTATTCATTCACCTATTGAAGGACAGCTTGATTGATTCCAAGTTTTAGTAATTATGAATAAAGCTGCTATAAACATTTGTGTGCAGGTTTTGTGTAGACATAAATTTTTAAGTCTTTTGGGCAAATACCAAGAGCAAGATTGCTCATCATCTAATGTTGAACATCTTTTCATATGCTCATTTGCTATCTGTATATCTTCTTTGGTGAGTTATCTTTGCAGATCTTTTGCCCAGTTTTTAATTGTGTTGTTCATTTTTTTACTGTTTTAAGAGTTCTTTGCATTTGTGGATAACAGTTCTTTTTCAGATTTATCTTTTCTTCTACTCTCTGGCTTGTCTTCTCATTCACTTGACACTGCCTTTTAGAGAGCAGAAGTTTTTAATTTTAATTTTTTTTAATGTTTATTTATTTTTGAGAGAGAGAGAGACAGAGCACGAGCAGGGGAGAGACAGAGAGGGAGACACAGAATCCAAAGCAGATAGACATCTTTTATAGATAGATATACACACACACACACACATACACACACACACATATATATATACTTCTGGTTGTTTTAGTTCATTTGTGGCAAAGACTACCTTTCTTCATTGGATTGCCTCTGTTCTTTGTCAAAGATCAGTTGACTATATTTGTATGGATCTATTGTTGGACTTTCTGTTCTGTTCCACTGATTTGTCTTTTTTTTGTTTTTTTCACCAGTACCATGCTGTCTTAATTATTATAGCTTTATAGTCTTTTTTTAAAACATTTTTTTAATGTTTATTTTTTGAGAGAGAGAGCAAGGGAGGGGCAGAAAGAGAGATGACACAATCCAAAGCAGGCTCTAGGCTCTGAGCTGTCAGGCCAGAGCCCAATGCAGGGCTTGAAACTACAAACTGTGAGATCATGACCTGAGCTGAAGTTGGAAGTTCAACCGACTGAGCCACCCAGGCACCCCTATAGTTAGTCTTAAAGATGGGTGGTATCAGTTTTCCAACTTCCTTCAAAATAGTGTTTGCTCTTATGGGTTATACTCTTGATTTTAATTCCATAGTGATGCTATAAAGTACAAGAATAAAACTTCATGGTATTGTACTTTAGCTATGTAGTATCCAGGTAACAATAGAAATATGTTCATATCCTATTTCCCGTATTTTTATCATCCCCATCTTTTGTATATATTCTAAAACATACTACTCAAAGAATGGTGTGTGGTTGTCAGACAAAGTGAGTCAGTATTTTTACAAGATACCCAGGTATTTTGTAAGCACATTAAAGTTAAAGAAGCCCTACTCTAAAAGTTAACTTTTATCTGACTGTGAATATGGCATAGTAGCTTCACTTTTTACAATTTGAAAACCACATTCAGAATCTGGACGGTTTTTGTTTCTTCATTTTATTTATTTTATCATTATTGTTTAAAATATTTTTCTTTTTTCTATTTTATTTTGTTATGTTACGTTATGTTATGTTATGTTATGTTATGTTATGTTATGTTATGTTATGTTATGTTATGTTATTGAGAGAGAGCACAAGCAGGAAAGAGGGAGAGAGAAAGAGAATCTTAAGTAGGCTTCATGGACCCTGATGTGAGGCTCAATCCCACGACCCTGGGATCATAACCTGAGCCAAAATCAAGAGTAGGACATTCAACTGTCTGAGCCACCCAGGTGCCCCTCTGTTTCTTCATTTTAGAATCTACTCATTTCAGACCTACTGGTCAGACGGTCAGAAGATAAAAGATAAACTGAAAAAGTAACACATCCAATAGAAACTTTAACATTAACAGGTGACAGGTGATTATTCATGCTTAAAAGATCTTCCAGTAGAATCATTTGTGATTCACATCATTCTGCTTCTTATTGAGAAAAATGTTGTTAAAGGCCAATGTCAAAAAAACTACTGCCTATGTTTTCTGCTAGTTTTATGGCTTCATATCTTACATTTGGGCCTTTAATCTGTTTTGAGTTTATTTTTGTGTATAGTATAGTAAAGTGGCCCAGTTTTATTCTTTTGCATTTAACCGTCCAGTTTTCCCAACATTGTCTATTGAAGAGACTGTCTCTTCCCCATTGTATATTTTTTGCCCCCTTTGTTATATATTAATTGACCATATAAGCAGGGGTTTATTTCTTAGCTCTCTATTCTGTTCCATTGATCAGTATGTCTATTTTTGTGCCAATACTGTACTGTTTTGATGACTACAGCTTTGTAGTAATCTTGTTCTTTCTCAAGATTACTTTGGCTATTTGAGGTCCATTGTGTTTCTATACAGATTTTAGTATTCTTTTTTTTTTAATTTTTTTTAATGTTTATTTTTGAGAGAGAAACACACAGTGTGAGTGGGGGAGGCACAGACAGAGGGAGGCACAGAATCCGAAGCAGGCTCCAGGCTCCAAGCTGTCAGCACAGAGCCTGACGCGGGGCTCGAACCCATGAACCGTGAGATCATGACCTGAGCCAAAGTTGGACGCTTAACTGACTGAGCCACCCAGGTGCCCCCAGATTTTAGTATTCTTTGTTCTAGTTCTATGAAAAATGCTGTTAGTATTTGATAGAGATTGCATCGAATCTGTAGATTGCTTTGGGGAGTGCTTTGGGGAGTGTTAGTTCTTTGTTTTAATCAACTATATAGATGTTAACAAATGTTTGGCATTTCTTCTCAAATTTACATGTACTAAGCTAAATGCATCAAGTTCAGTTTAAGCAATTCCAGATTACTGTTAGTGATTGTAGATTATAGAGAAGAGATCCTTTTTTTTTTTTAAGTAAACTCTGTGCCCAAAGTGCAACTTGAACCCCTGACCCTAAGATTAAGAGTCACATGCTGTACCAACTGAGCCAACCAGGCACCTCTATAGGGAACAGATTTTTTTTTTAATAAATAATAGCTTTTTTTAAAGTTTATTCTTATTTATTTTGAGAGAGAGAGAGCGAGAGAGAGCAAGTGGGGGAGGAGCAGAGAGAGAGGAAGACAGAATCCCAAGCAGGCTTTACCCTGTCACCGCAGAGCCTGATGTGGGGCTGAAACTGATAAGCCTTGAGATTGTGACCTGAGCCAAAGTCCAGGGACGCTTTAACCTACTGAGCCACCCAGGTGCCCCTAGGGAGCAGATTCTTAAAAAGAGGCTTCACTACTGTCTTTTCAACATAAAGACCTATATATTAACCTCAGATTCTTTTGTATAATTTGATGTTTTTGTGTGTAAATACCACTGTTTCCTGATTTCTAGACATTATCTGTTTTTCATGAAGAAATGATCTATTTTGCCTCCCCTTCATCAACCAGGGCTCTTTCGAGTGTTGAGAATACATCATGGCATCTAGCATATTCTGAATATTGTCTTTTCATTATTTCTGGTATATCATCTGGGAATAGCTAATTCAGAGTCTCTTTTTATATAAATATCTTCATGGCCTCTTCCTAAGGAATTCTAGGCACCTGAGATGCAGATGCCATGTAGCCAAGGGCGTAAATAACTAATTCAAAGTTTGTTGTATCTTAAAGACAGAAGCAGTAGAATCACTCTGACTGCATTAGATGTCATACTTAGACCACACTGTCTCCTTTTTGTGCGTCTCCTTTTGTGTATCCAGTTTATCTGCCTTCAAACTTGGTATTTATTTTACACTCTGGTATTGTTCCAAATGAAACTAAGCTTTAATATTAATGCAGTCCTCTAGTTCTAGCTACCTATAAAATAAAAGTAGGTGCTGTGCCCTTTTTAACAGAGTTTCACTTTAAGCTATTCACATCCTATATGTTCAAAAAACATTGTATTTTCTTTTTGCGTAGATTTGTGGGTTATTGATCAGTTGTGTTCTTCATAATTTAATACTAGGTTATTTTTCAGAGTAGTCCAAGAGTTGTCTTAGTCTGCTTAGGGTGGCATAAATTACTGCTTTCTCTCCAGTTAGTCAGGCTTCCAGTTTTTCTAACATGGTTCCTTTTAAGTGTTTTGACTAGGAATTGTGGTTGATTTTGATATCTTGTCTTCTTGAGTTTTGTCTTATCTCAGAACGCAGGACTCTTAGAAGAACCCATTTGTCTGTAAATACTCTACCAAAAATGAAAAATAATAGAAATCTACCAAAAATGGTTAAAACCAAGTAGTAGAAAATTTGAAAAAAAATTATCGCATCATTGCACAGAAACCTCTTGATGAAAGTGTCATGTTATTTTTTACTTTTAATTATGTCCATATTAATTAAATTTTGCTTGAATAATTAATTCTACCTCTCATTTTTAGGCAAGAGCCCAGGGAAAGTAATGCAATTTAAATGGTGTTTGCCATTTGGGAGGCTTTTCTAGTCTGTAACTACAAATTGTATTGTTGCTATTATTGGTTTACTCTCCCCTATGAATTATTTTGGGTGATATTCTGATTTTAAGCAATAAGCATTGTCATACACCACAAACAAGCACCATTTTCTACCATAATCTGTAACTTCTCCAAGGATAACCATGTTTAGACTTCTCTTAAATTTCCCTTTAGATTGATTTTTATTTTAGTAAGCAAACAAAAATTTTCCCTACCGTTTGTTATTATCTCCTAGAGGGAACTAACATTTGTCACTGCCTGTTCTGTACCAGATAACATACATGTGTCACAGTGCTCCCTTCTTCATAGTGTGTGTTTTATCTGTACCTTGCTGCTTCTTCCCTTCCTTACCTCATCAACTGCTCACTTTTCAGTGCCATCAACAGATCAGAAGCCAGTCTTTTCAATAAATCTGGAGATATTTGGAGAGAGAATACATTTGGAATGTGGTGATTCAAAGTAGTATAAAATAGAAAAGTGATGAGTATGAGGAGCTTCTAGGATTTCTTTCACTTCAAAAAAGTGTACCTACCAGTACACTTTTTAACCTACCAGTAGATTATACCTTCCTCTCCAATGCCCACAGTATTTAAAGAAAATTAGAGCATGGCAGTCTGCCATGCAGGATTTCCATTTGCACTATTTTATTCCCTGAGCTAGCAATGCTAAGACTGCCTGACAGACAAACCAGAGGAGAAAGGGAGTTGAATGAAGAGCTTCATTTGATCATTGTCCCTTCACATGTTGTCTGTTTACAAATGACCTTGAAGAGTTTGTATAATCTTCTCTTTGATAGGAAAATGGTAGACCCAGAGTTTAGCTGGCTCTTGCTTACAAAAGTTAAGCAGATTATAGAGGAATAGCAGCACTCACAGGCTGCTTAGCATGAAATATCAGGTGATCTAGAGGGAGGTACAAGAGTGATGGAACTGCTGCTACAAATAATTGTGGGAGAACACTGGTGAGTATTGCACAGTAAATCTGCACCTTCTGTGGGCAGTTGTTTAAGGGGAGGCTTCCTCGGGATAGAGCGTCAGCAACACAAGTCTAATAGGTGCATTCATTTTAATATGCTCATTCATTGAATAGGCCTGATTAATTAGTACATGTCACCATCTGGTACTTAGAGAGACTATTCATTTTTAAAATGTTGAAATTGCAGGGAATGGTGCACACCAATTAAAATCCTTTTAACTGGATTGTGTTGGTATAAAGTATACGTGTAGGAGGACTTCATTGTAATTCAGCGTGCATCTAAGGGTACATACATCAGCCTGAAGTCAATTAGAACAAAGGATGTCAAGAGAGGAGAAAATGAAAGGAAAACTATCCTTTTTCTGAATGTGTCTGCTCATTATATTGGGCTTTCTCTCTTTTTGTTTTTCTATTCTTCCTCTCACTTGTCTTGACTGTTCTCCTACCTTTTATTTTGGTTTCTTTCTCTCTGTCTCTCTCACCCTCCATTTTTGTTTTTGTTCCTCATTTTTTCATCTCCTCCCCACCTTATTATCATTCTCCAGTCACACATTAAAACAAAAGAGTTGAATAAATAACTTTATGTAGTGATACAGTAAAATCTTAGCTTTCTATGTCCTTTGAAAAAACGAGTTCTCATTGGCCAAATTTCCTGAGTAATTGTGAGCTTGAGCTCATTAAACATTAAAATGTTTTCAGTTAGGATAATCATTTGGTGTTTACGTGACCTACATTTTTTGTGAGTGCAGACTAAGACTTTAGGTACCTTTTCTCTTTCTGTCAACCTTTCTCCTCCAGATCTGCTATAATGGGTATTTATTTTATAATTAAATAAATAAGCTTTTAAATAATAAAGCCATTTGTATGAAAATCTTTCCAAAATACTTTTCACACTTTTGTTGTTTTCTTCCCTTGTCACACAGGATACTAAACATAATTTAACATTTTCTTGATATCTTGCTATAATTAGTGTCAAGGTCAGTCACAGTGCTCTTCTGGAAAATACAGTGATGCCCTTGAGGGACTTGGGCTCTTTGCCCCACATGGAAGTGCTTTTGAGGTCTTACATTGGTTTTTGTATTTTTCTTTCCCCGTTTGCTATCAGGTAGTCAACTTGTCACTTGCCATTTCTGTCTGGATGCTTCTGTCCCCTTCTAAGCTATTTTGGTCTGTGAAACCAGATAATAGAGCTGTATTTATTCATCTGGTCAAGAAACATATAGATGCCAAAACTGATTAAGAAGCTAAGACTAGCAAGTGAAAGAGAGAGGGGAAGTTGTATGCAAACACCCATAAGTACCATGGGATGGGAATTAGGAGGAGGAAACAGTTAATTTTTTTTTAATATATGAAATTTATTGACAAATTGGTTTCCATACAACACCCAGTGCTCATCCCAAAAGGTGCCCTCCTCAATACCCATCACCCACCCTCTCCTCCCTCCCACCCCCCCATCAACCCTCAGTTTGTTCTCAGTTTTTAACAGTCTCTTATGCTTTGGCTCTCTCCCACTCTAACCTCTTTTTTTTTTTTTCCTTCCCCTCCCCCATGGGTTCCTGTTAAGTTTCTCAGGATCCACATAAGAGTGAAACCATATGGTATCTGTCTTTCTCTGTATGGCTTATTTCACTTAGCATCACACTCTCCAGTTCCATCCACGTTGCTACAAAAGGCCATATTTCATTTTTTCTCATTGCCACGTAGTACTCCATTGTGTATATAAACCACAATTTCTTTATCCATTCATCAGTTGATGGACATTTAGGCTCTTTCCATAATTTGGCTATTGTTGAGAGCGCTGCTATGAACATTGGGGTACAAGTGGCCCTATGCATCAGTACTCCTGTATCCCTTGGATAAATTCCTAGCAGTGCTATTGCTGGGTCATAGGGTAGGTCTATTTTTAATTTTCTGAGGAACCTCCACACTGCTTTCCAGAGCGGCTGCACCAATTTGCATTCCCACCAACAGTGCAAGAGGGTTCCCGTTTCTCCACATCCTCTCCAGCATCTATAGTCTCCTGATTTGTTCATTTTGGCCACTCTGACTGGCGTGAGGTGATACCTGAGTGTGGTTTTGATTTGTATTTCCCTCATAAGGAGCGACGCTGAACATCTTTTCATGTGCCTGTTGGCCATCTGGATGTCTTCTTTAGAGAAGTGTCTATTCATGTTTTCTGCCCATTTCTTCACTGGGTTATTTGTTTTTCGGGTGTGGAGTTTGGTGAGCTCTTTATAGATTTTGGATACTAGCCCTTTGTCCGATATGTCATTTGCGAATATCTTTTCCCATTCCGTTGGTTGCCTTTTAGTTTTGTTGGTTGTTTCCTTTGCTGTGCAGAAGCTTTTTATCTTCATAAGGTCCCAGTAATTCACTTTTGCTTTTAATTCCCTTGCCTTTGGGGATGTGTCGAGTAAGAGATTGCTACGGCTGAGGTCAGAGAGGTCTTTTCCTGCTTTCTCCTCTAAGGTTTTGATGGTTTCCTGTCTCACATTTAGGTCCTTTATCCATTTTGAGTTTATTTTTGTGAATGGTGTGAGAAAGTGGTCTAGTTTCAACCTTCTGCATGTTGCTGTCCAGTTCTCCCAGCACCATTTGTTAAAGAGGCTGTCTTTTTTCCATTGGATGTTCTTTCCTGCTTTGTCAAAGATGAGTTGGCCATACGTTTGTGGGTCTAGTTCTGGGGTTTCTATTCTATTCCATTGGTCTATGTGTCTGTTTTTGTGCCAGGAAACAGTTAATTTTAAGAAGAGGATCTGCAGCTTCACAGGGGACTTGGTATTTGACTAAAGCATGGAAGGTTCTATAGAATTTTAGCCAGTTGTTATATGGGTGGACATGTAGGAGATGATGATTTAAAAATATGGTAAGGCAGTATCAATCACAAAAGAGCATTATATTTTGTCCTAAAGCATTCAAATGTATTCTGTAGACAAATAAAAACCACAAATGGTGGTATGAAGAAGTAAGGAGAATGGTAAAGATCTGTGTTTTAGAGGAGTCAGGAGACAATGAGATATTATCCCAAGGCCTCGGACAAAGAGTGATGAAATCCAGGATTCAAGTTATGGCTAGGGTTGTCAAAGGGAGATTACGGACTGGAGAGACAGAACCTGGCAATTAATTGGATATAGCATGAGAAGGACCAGGAGGGGTCAAAGTTGACCCAGCCTGAATACCTACCAATATTGTGATAACATTAATTGTTATGGTGTCCAGAACAAGGTGGAGCACATTTCAGAGGAAAGATAATTAATTCTATTTAGAGAGGTCTAGTAGGCAGTTGGAAACTGAAGTCTGGAGCATCAAAGGACAAGACGTATAGGCTCTGGGAAATTATTCCACCCTTACATATTTGGGAATAGACAAGATCACAGAAGAAATTATTAGAAAAGAGAGTCTTTTTAAAAGGGCAATAGTGGAAAGGGCATTTGGGCACCTTTGTGAGAAAGCAGTGGGACATACATATCTCCACTCAAATTAACATTATCTCAGCTCATAGTTAAGTGGGTAGGGGATGTATAAATAAAGGACAGCATGAGAGACACTGTTATAATTCATCAAATTATAAGTAGAGTATTCACTTTTATTTTTGTACAGACAATACCAGCAAAACTGATCTGAATTGATCAAATTAAATTTGTCTGAAACAAGAGTAAAGAGTCTATGAATGAGACCTAAGGCTCTTCCCTACCTGTCTAGTTTTCAGCTATGCCCTGAATAGGTAATCTTGCCAGGTAACTATTTCCATAGAGAAGAGTTGTTTCTTGTTATATATGAGAAATGTTTTTAATTGCTTGAGGTTATTAAAGGACTCTGACTGCAACTTTATTTCTCCCTCTGTTAAATGTGTTTGAATGGTTCAAATTGGCATTTTAACCCAAATTTGCATTTACATAATCCTCTGACTTGATCGTAAATTTTAGAAAAGACTTTAAAGGTATTCATGTTACCAGATAGCGTGTTCATTGTGTTAAATACATCTCTGTACCTATGTGTACACAACTTGATCTATGTATAGGAAAAAGACCTGGAAGGGTATATAGTAAGATTTGGGGCTTGGGGTTTTGCTTGTTTGTTTGCATATCTTTATTTTCTGATTGCTTTTATAATCTAAAGAATTCAGTTATTTTTCATTTAAAAAGTATAAGGATCGTAAGTTCTAGAGAGCTTGAGTAGCTTGCATAAAGTAAAATTACATATCCAATTAGTAATGGCCATGAGGCTTGTTCATTTGTGCCCTGGGGCCAATTCTACTGATTGATGGGTTGTTCCGATAGGAATGGAAATACCACCCACTACTCTGGCAGCCATAAGGACCAAGGATGCAGCACTTCCTCAGGAAAAGCTGACATCCTACCTGTCACTTTTCACTCAGAGAAGCATTAGCTTCTGAGTGAGGTCCAATGATACAGACCACAGGCAGATATCTTCACTGATAAGGAGAATAAAGACACAGCATACTGTTGTTGAGGGTAATTAAGCTTTTCCTCTACCAGATTATGGTCTTCTCATTTATTAATATCCACTGACTCCCCAAACTCCAAGCCTCTGCTGTTTTCTTAAGAACAGCCCTATGGAAACTCATTGGCATGTGCTCATGGCTGTCTGGAATGTATGAATTTTCTGGCCACAGTTCCCATCCTTAATGCTCCATCACTGATGCCATCCCTTCGGTTACTCAGCCTGTTTTATTTTTCTGTGTTTATTTTGTAGTAAAATAAAAGTAACTAGAGAATTGTCACTTTACCTTTCTCTTTCCCTCCCCCAGCCGCTTCATCCTGAATCTTTTACATTGTTCTCACCAAACCATTTGCACTCAAAATTTAGGGTCAACTTAAATAAGAAAATAGCAATTAAAGTATTTTTTAATGGGGAGAATTTTTAATCACATACTTGGCTTTATAGTATGTTGGCTGTTTTCATTCCATTTTCTCCTTGTTCTCTACAGTTGAAGCAGTGAAAATTATTGCTGTTGAATTCTGTACACTTTTTAGTATGCCTCTGGGAAAATCATCCTTGGTCTTCATGGAGAGACACCCCAGAGTCATTGTCCATCCCCATCCCTCTCCACTAGTCTCCCACTGGCTGCTAAGTGTTATCCATTTGGCCTCTCAGATCAGCCCCTGCTCATTATTTCCTGCTACTTCTGTGTTAATTTGGGGCCTTACCTACTCTAGTATAGTAATAGTTGAGCTAACTACATTACCTCCTGTCAATGTGTCCTTTTCCACATTTGCCTGAATTCTTAAAGCACAGGTAGTATCACATTGCCCTATTGTACAGCAACCCCTTCCTGATACAATCTGACAGCATCTCTTGAAACTAATGCAAAACCCAAGTCCAAAACAGAATGCTGAAGTTTCTTTGCAAGTCTGTTGTTCAGAACTTGGAGTACGTTTATTTTCCCTGTAGAAACAATAAGTGGTAGATTGGTGTGCAGGTTAGCTGTAACTTTCAATTAAACCATCCATGGTAATTGAGGCCTACTAGGATAGTTACCAGTATCTCCATAGAAATAGCAGAGCCCAACTAGTCTGTCAAGATGGCATACAGATATGTATGGAGGGTACTGGAAGGGATCATTCCCCTTCCTGTCCTCCACTGATATAGAGATTTAATAAAGGAGGAAAGAACGAATATTTATGAAGCGCTTATTATAAATCAACCTCTGTGTTATGCACTTTATATAGTTTGAGATGTAATTGACATAAGATTGCATAAATATAAGTTGTACAATGTGTTGATTTGATACATTTATATATTGCAATATGATTACCACCATAGCATTAGCTAATACCTCTATGATGTCACATAATCATTTCTTTTTTGTGGTAGAACCTTTAAGATCAGTCTCTTAGCCACTTTGAAGTATATAATACAGTATTGTTGACTGTAATCACTATGTTCTGCATTAGATCTCCAGAACTTACTCATCTTCTAACTGCAAGTTTGACCAACATCTGTCCAATTACCAACCCCCCCCCCCCACCAAGCCCCTGATAACCACCACTCTATTCTGTTTCTGTGAATGCGACTTTTTTAGACTGTGATATGTTGCAGTATTTGTCTTTCTCTGACTTATCTCACTTAGCATAATGCCCTCAAGATCCATTTATGTCACAAATAGCAAGATTCCTTCTTTCTCATGGTTAAATAATATTCCATTATACATACCACATTATCTTTATCCATTCATCTGTTGATTGACACTTGTTTCCATATCTTGGCTATTGTGAATAATGCTGCAATAAATATAGAAGTGCAGATATCTTTTTGATATTCTGTTTTCATTTCTTTATACCCAGAAGTGGGATTGCTGGATTATATGGTAGTTCCACTGAAAATTTTCTGAGGAACCTCCATACTGTTTTCCATGGTGGCCAAACCAATTTGCATTCTTAGCAACAATGGACAGGATTCCCTTTTCTCCACATCTTTGCCAACAGTTGTTATCTCTTATCTTCTTGATGATAGCCATTCTAACAGGTGTAAGGTGATATCTCATGGTGGTTTTGATTTGCATTTCCCTAATGATTAGCGATGAGCATCTGTTCATTTGGACACCTTCTTTGGAAAAATGTTTTTAGTTCCCCTGCCCTTTTGAAAATCTGTGGTTGTGTGTTTGTTTTTGTTTTGTTATGGAGTTACGAGTTCTTTATATATTTCAGATATTAATTCCTTATCCAGTATATGATTTGTAAATATTTTCTCCCATTCTGTAGGCTGACTTTTGATTTTGTTGATTGTTTCTTTTGTTGTGCAGAAGCTTTTTAGTTTGATGTAGTCCCATTTGTCAATTTTTGCTTTTGGTGCTTGTACTTTTGGTGTCATATTCAAAAAATTGTTGCCAAGACAACAATTGGAACTTGTTCCCCTCTTTTTTCTTCTAGGAGTTTTATGCCTTATGTTTAAGTTTCAGGCCTTGTGTTTAAGTTTTTAATCCATTTTGAATTGATTTTTGTGTATGGTGTAAGACAGGGATTCAGTTTCATTCTTTTGTGTGTGACTGTCCAGTTTTCCCAATTCCACTTATTGAAAAGACTCCTTTTGTGTTGTATATTCTTGGCTTCTTTGCTGTGAACTAATTGATCATATATATGCATGGGTTTATTTCTGGGCTGTCTGTTCTTTTCCATTGGTCTATGTGTCCATTTTTAAGCCAGTACCATACTATACCTTTGTACCATACTGTAGCTTTATAGTATAGCTTGAAATCAGGAGTGTATGCTTTTGGCTTTTCCTTTCTCAGGTTTGCTTTGGCTATTTAGAGTCTTTTACTGTTCCATACAAATTTTAGGATTGTTTTTTATATTTCTGTGAAAACTGCCATTGGGATTTTGATGGGGATTGCATTGAATCAGAAAAGAAGTAGTAAAATTGATGATAAAATTATGACACGATTTTATAGATAGAAAATCCTAAAGATGACCATGAAAACTCTTGGAATTAATCAATGCATTCAGTAAAGTCACAAGATATAAAATCAATATACAGTAACTAGCTGTGTTTCTTTTCTTTTTTTTTTTTAATTTTTTTAACGTTTATTTATTTTTGATACAGAGAGAGAGAGAGAGCATGAACAGGGGAGGGCCAGAGAGAGGGAGACACAGAATCTGAAACAGGCTCCAGGCTCTGAGCTGTCAGCACAGAGCCCGACGCGGGGCTTGAACTCACAGACTGTGAGATCATAACCTGAGCCGAAGTCGGACGCTTAACCGACTGAGCCACCCAGGTGCCCCCTAGCTGTGTTTCTATACACTAACAACAAAATATCTGAGAAAGAAAGAAAAATTCCCATTCACAATAGCATTAAAACCAGTAAAATACTTAGGCATAACTTTAACCAAGGAAATGGGAGATGTGTATAATGAAAACTATAAGACTGATGAAAGAAGTTAAAGGAGACACAAACAAATGGAAAGATATCCTGTGTTTAAAGATCGGAAGAATTAATATTGCTAAAATGTCCATACTACTCAAAGCTATCTATAGATTCAATCCAATCCGTATATATTTTATCTTAATTCATTTGAACAACAGCCTCTGTGAGATAGATGACTATTATACTCCTTTAACAGATGCTTAGCAAGTTAATAATGTAAGTAAGATCACAAGAGTTATGCTTACCTGACATAAGAGAATATTGTTATTAAGCACTACTTTCAAACTTTAGTAATTTATAGGCTCCTTTTAATTGGCTAAAAATTGGAGTCTTTCACCACTGACACACATTATTACAATTTTACTTAAATATGAACAAATAAAATTAGATATAAATTCCTTACACTTGTATTTCTCTTTTAACTCTAAACTGAAACAAACTTAAAAGTACAAAAGAAAAAAGCCTGTAAAACATAATGAAATGCAAATTAACGTTACTTTAATAAAGTGATGATGTTTTGCCAAAACTGAATTGCTGCTCACAACGTGAGTATGGAGCTGTCTGCCACCCCCAAAGGTGTCTTGGCAGCTTTCATTACCATTGACTCTCTTTTTCTGCAACGTTTCTTTCTCAGGTGTTGAAAATCCAGGATCAATACAATGTGCGGTGACTGCACCATTATTTCATTTTGGTCTTTACTTAGTGGGACTGTATCATTTACATGTTAAGTGAGCCTCCTACTTTTCTCATTATTCCTTACAATTAAAATTGTGTGCTTGATGCCAGTTCAGACTAGAAAAACAAATGCATCTGTACATTAGTAATCATGTTGCAAATCATGTTGCTATGCTTTGTTAATAAGTGGCCATTGCAATGATCCAGCATATGTTCATATCAATTAATTTTAGATGTAAACTTTGTTTTCAGTTCAATATTAAAGTTATTTTGGAAAACTCATGTATAGACCCTTGGAAAAGATCCTGGATCCCAGTTTGAAAGATACTCTTTTAATGTATTTTTAAGCCATTATTTATTTGTAACCATCATAAAAATAATTCTTATTTATGTATTAGAACAGGTCCTCCAAATACTTTTACCAGGAAAAACTGTTACACTAGTTTGTTACGGTGTCCCTTTGAAAGCAATGAATTTATATTTCTTTAAAGTATTGTATAACTCAGACTTTAATTTAGAAGTGCTTTTTCTCTTTAAAAGTCTAAATTATAAATGTTTTACAGAATGTATTGTTTACTCTTTTCTGTAGCTGGGGAAGGGAAAATTTAGTTTGATTGGAAAAATAATACTTCATAGCAAATGTACAAGTCCCACAAGACAATAAAGCCTCCAGAAATGGTGAAGTGTGGTAACAAATGACATTATTGCTTCCTCTGATGATGTTGCTATAAACATTCTAGTGGGATTTCTCTCAGAATAATTGACTGTTTTGTGATTTCTCTTTCCTTCCCAACTTGCTTTTCCTCCTTTCTCTTCTTTTTCTTACCTTTGAATTTTACAGTCCTCATTTCCCCTCTTTCTTATTCCTTTGTTTTGTTTTAAAGATTGTTTTTTTTTTTTAAGTAATGTCTACACCCAACGTGGGGCTCAAACTTAAAACCCTGAGTTCAAAAGTTACATGCTTCACCGACTGAGCCAGCCAAGCGCCCCTTTTATTCTTTTGTTTTATACCAGAGATCACCTATCTTTTCACATTTCAGTTAGCCTACAGTCCGGCTTTCTTCACTTGACAGTTGGCTCTGCAGTTGTAGGCAGTGGAGAGGAAGAAGACGGCAAGGCAGCTTCTAGCAGCATCTCACCCTTCATTCTCAATAAGCTACGAAAGAGGCCCTCCTAATAGGGGTGGCTCCTGAAAGATTATGCTTAATTTGCCTCAAAATATTCACTCTGAAGCACATAAAGCACAACTTTGGGGGCAGCCATAGCTAATTATATATGCTTGTTGCTTTCTTCCTAGCTTGCTTCCACAGCTTTGCTGTGAGCACATGGACCCTGCCCACCTCAGAGCTGAGCTAGGAAGGTGTGGGTGTGCCTCCTTCTGACGCTTCTTTGTTCAAGTTAGAATTCCGCTGTGGTGGGCAGTGCTGCTGCTGCTGAGTGGACCGCCTTTCAGGTATCACCATGCTGTGGCTAAAGCAGCCTCCAGATGCTAGGGATAGCTGAACTTTACCATCTGTGCATACATGCATTCATTCATCCCTTCATCCATCCTGACTCTGTCATTTACTAACTGTGTGACCTTGAGCAGGTCTCAGTTTCTTCATTAGTAAAATGAAGCTAATAATTATGTACATCGTAGGGTTTTTATGAGAATAAGAGCTTTCATGTGTAAAAAAATGCTTCAAGTGGTGCCTGGCACTTAGTAGTAAATGCTAGCTAAAATTATTCAGCAAGCGTTTATTTAGTATCCAGTATCTTCCAAGCAATCCAAGAGATGTAGACATGAAAAAGACACAGCCTTGCCAGGGCACCTGCGTGGCTCAGTCGGTTAAGCATCTGACTTTTGATCTCAGCTGAGGTCATGATCTCATGGTTCTTGAGATCGAGCCCCACATCGGGCTCTGTACTCACTAAGTGGAGCCTGCCTGGGATTCTCTCACTCTCGCTGTCTCTCTGCCCCTCCCCAGCTGGTGCTGTCTGTCTGTCTGTCTCTTTCTCTCTCTCAAAATAAATAAATAAATAAACTTAAAAAATAAAATAAAAAGACATAGCCTTGCCTTCTAGGGACTTCTGTAACTACCATACAACATGGTATCATAATAAAGGTATTTAGGAAGTCAAGTAAAGCTTCATCACACAGGTAAAATTTGAACTGGGTCTTAAAGGATAAATAGTTTTGCCTAATGAAACAGCGCTGGATGAAATACGTTCCAAGCAGAGGGAACAGCTTGTGAACGGAATAAAACTGCAAGAGACTGTGGAGTCCTTGGCTGTTATTAGATAACATTTTAACCTCCTCTCTGATGTATACCTTCTTAAGTAGGGATCTGAGATGGGTTCAGTGTACATTTTGGAACTTATAATCTTGTGACTAGTTATTACCAAGTTTATAATAGTAATTATTATTATTATTGAACTGGTTCATCAAAGAGTTTGAACTTAAAAACTGAGTTGGGAGCTAAGCGGTGCCGCTTTACAGTCGTGTGTTTGCTGACGCATGGCTCTTATCCGGAGATGGCTACCATGTGACAGGAACAGTAAATGGCTAGAGAAAAACTTGTGGTTAGAGCAGTTGGAAGTGCATGGGCTTCCTCCTTTCAACAGAGCTCTAGTTACGTTTTCCAAATTAAGCAGGTTTTACTTTGCTTTCTTCTTTAAACAGGAGACCCTTATATCTTAAGATCTTGCCTACTGTTGTGATAGCAAAGAAGTGTGATTTTTTTCTTCCACGAAGGGGTGGGGAGGAGGTCAGATGTCAAATAAGGAAGGTTGCTTTCACTCATGGAATTTCCATTCATGTTCCAAATTAAAGCCGTGTTTTATCTCCTACAAAGTCTTTTCCTGCAGCTTTGCTTTTCTCTTCCTTTCCCCACCCTTTTAGTCATCTACTGAAGGGTTTGGCAGCTGGCTGAGGTATCGGGTCAGCGTTTTTCACTGTGGCAGAAGGAAAGGTTGGGAACAGTGACGTGGGGATACTTGTCACATTTTCCTTTCCTTTTTTTATATAAGTAACCCACATGCGCCATTACAAAAGCCTAATGAGAACCCTGACTTGTAAATTTTACCCCGGTATCCTGGAGATGGACAAATGTGTAGGATGACATATAGGCAGTAGTTCCTCACTGAAAGTGTCCTTAAAAGCCCATGTACAGCACTGAGGATTCTTGACTCTGTCTCTATGGCAATGTGACAGATTTTATGAAGAGAAACAATGGCCTCCGGGAGTCATAGGATTGGGGAAGGAGCCTAGCAGTCCATTCCCCATCCTCCTTTATTATGAACAGATTCTCCTTGGGTGCCTTTAGGAAACACTCTATATATGGTGTTTAATATACCACCTACACAGTCTCCCCTCTTCACTGACTTGGAAATTGCATCCAGCTTGAGGAGCTCCAGCCCTTTCTGTGGGCCTGTTTATTCCAAGATTGAAATCCAGTGTGGATTTAGTTGTTTTGTATCAAATCTGCTTGAAACCGTTGGACTCGAAGCAAACTAATTATTGTCATTGTCCATATAGCAGTAGAGAGAGTAAAAAACAGTAATAGGTTCTTAAAAAGCTGTCACAACTTGAAGTGAAATAGGCTACTCTTCAACAGTTTCATCTGTAGCCTGAAGGGCTTTGGTCTTAAAAACCGTCACATATGAAATCAGATCTTAGATCATGGAATCCTAGCTGGCATCTGGGGGCAGCTTCAGCCATTCAACTCTCTCATCAACCATTCGTCTGTGGGGTTTGCTTTGAGATTGTAAGGAATGTGGAAGCAAATGAGTTTTCTTATCAAACACTCCATTTGGGTACTCCGTATCAGACCTGTCTTGGCAAATAAATAGAAGACACCAGGGTAGACTGTCATATTTTCTTACGTGCCTCAGGAGACACATATTTTATTTCTCAAGCAGAACTTTGGTGACTAGAATTTCCTGATTTGGGGGTGTCAGTGTTGAGTAGGCAAAACTGCTAGTTACTGAGTGCCAATGAAGTTATTTCACAAAGGCAGTAGAGCCCAAGGATTGCTCCTTGGACAGCGCTACATCTGATCAGGTACAGCTTTTCTTTCTAAGAGCCTGTTACAAGTTGAAATAGTTTTGACAGTGTCTTTAAGTGCACATCTTTGTCTCCAAACATAATTAGTGTTGAAAACTGAAGCCCTTGTAGTTGAGGCTTAGTGGCTTAGCCAGCAGCTCCATCTGGTGCTTGCTAAAGGTGTTTGCTTGATTCATCTCAGTTTTACAGCAGTGTGAATACAGATGTACACAGAATTTGTAAAAGAATGTCAGCTCCAAGGTTTCAGTTTTATTGATGGCTTTCTGTTGCACACAGCACTGACATAAGCTAATTGTGTTCCTGGTGAATCTCATTTGTCCTGTTGATAATGTGATAGCTGCTAATCAACTCAGCAGCCCTTTCTTGACTGAATTAACTCACTAGCACTCAACATGGCGAATTATTTTTACTATTTATCTGCCAGGCTTGGAAAAAGAAAATATACTGTACTACTTAAAAGAGAAAATTGAATCCCTGTCTTATCAGTGGTGGATTTAACTTGGTTAACAAGATATTAGGCCAGGATGCCTTATTCTTTTATATTTAATGCCACATGATGCTGAGTAGACAGGGAATGCCTTTTTTTTTTTTTTTTAAGTGTATTTATTTATTTTGAGAGAGAAAGGGAGAATGTGAGCTTGAGCAGGGGAGAGGGAGAGAGAGAATCCCAGGCAGGCTCTGTGTTGTCAGCACTTGCCAGATGTGGGACTCAAACCCAGGAACCGAAATGAACCGTGAGATCAAGACCTGATCTGAAATCAAGAGTCGAATGCTTAACCGAGTGAGCCACCCAAGTGCCCCAACAGGGAATATCTTTTTTAAAAAATTCTTGGTGATTGACATGGACTGCCCTAAACTACTGATAGAAGTTACTTCCAAGTAACATGATTTCTATTTTCTTTTATGCTTTTCTGATTTTTCACAGTGAGCATCTATATAACAAAAGAAAAAAATTCAGGTAACAATAGAAAAAATTATTTAAAAACAAAACATATTGTAAGTTGCTGTAGCCTTGAATAGTCTCAGTTCTTTCTCAGGTCTTTTCTTATTCACAGCATGGCCCTTCAGGGGGGCTTCAGCCTTCCTCATCCATAAAACAGAAGGATCAAACGGGGGCCTGCTCAGTTTTAACATTCTTAGGTTTGGGATTATCTACCTCTTTTTCCTGTCTCTTTAGCATCTCCCATTCTCCTGTGTCTTTCTCTAGTATTAATACTCAACATGATCTAGTTTTTGCCATCTTAAACTAAGGAAATCCTTTCTGGACAGCACTTCCTCCCCATATATGCCTGGCTCTTTCTTTCTTCTACTTCCCACATAAACTCTTCCAAAAGTTGTCTACAATTACTCACTCTACCTTCTCACTCTTCAGCTGACCACAGTCTGCTTTCCATCCCCACTGCCGCATCAAAATAGTTACAGTTGAAGTCACCAATGAGCTCATGTTACCAAGTTCAATGGGCAATTTAGGTCCTCAGTCCCCATTACCCCTCCGCAGCATTTGAAATAGTTGTCTTCTCCCCCTTCATGAAATCTCCTCATCTGGCTCTGTGTCACACAGTTATGACTGTTATTTTATAGGTTTTGGTTTTTTGTTTTTTGGGCTTTTTTGCTGAATGAATAAAATGTTTATTTTTCTTTTTTTTTTCCTTTTCCTGAAATTTATTGTCAAAATTGGTTTCCATACAACACCCAGTGCTCATCCCAACAGGTGCCCTCCTCAATGCCCATCACCCACTTTCCCCTCCCTCCCACCCCCCATCAACCCTCAGTTTATTCATTTTTGAGTCTTCTTAAGAGTTATTCTCTTCTCCCTGGTTCACCCACCAAGACCACCTCCCCAGCTCACTCTTCTTTTCTTTTTAGCCTGGATATTTCTGTAGTTATTCCCAAACCCACAAGAACAGCAGAATTCCCTTCTGTGTTCCAGACTTCTAAATTCACCTGTTTTCTCTATTATATGGTAACAAAATATGGACTAATAAGCTTATTGCAGAAAAGTTGCATCATCTCCTCCAGTGTTGTCTATCTCAGTAAGTGGCCCCACAAATCATTTAAGTACATAAACCCCAAATCTCAACATCTATTACTCTCTCCAGAATCTAGTCATTCGTGAATCTACATTTCTCTGCCTTCCATGATGCCACATCCTAATTCAGATCTTCATCATATCTTATTTTGCCAGCAGCAGCCCTTCGAACAGTCTCCTGGCTTTCTCTCCTGTCTTCCACCAGCTTATTGTCCATATAGCAGCCAGAGCTGTTTTTATTTTTAAGTCAGATGTATTAAGGTTTGATTTATATAATCTTTTTTTAGTGTACAGTTCTATAAATTTTGACAAATGCATGGAGTCCGATAACCACCACCACACATTTGGATTATTCCAGTTTTTGCCTATAAACCTTCGTGTACAGGCTATAATGCAAACATAACTTTTCATTTCTCTTGGGTGAGTACCTATTGGTGAGACTGCTGGGTCCCATGGAAAGCTCGTGTTCAACTTTTATGAGAAACTGCCAAACTGTTTTCCAAAGTGGCTGTGCCATCTGCATTCCCACCAGCACCATATGAATTTCACTTGCACCACATTCTCCCTCAGTATTTGATTTTGTTTTCATTGTAACCTTTCTAATAGATGCATAGTGGCAGCTCACTGCAGTTTTAATGTGCATTTCTGTATGACTAAGGATATTTAGCACCTTTCACATGTTAATATGCAATCCATGTACTTTTGGTGAAGTGACTGCTCAAACCTTTTGCCGACTTTTTATCAGATATTTTCTTTTTATTAAATATTGAAAGTTCTTCATATATTCTGGATACAAAGTCCTTTGTCAGATATGTACTTGGCAAAAAACTTCTCATCTGTGGCTTATCTTTTATTCTCTTATCAGTATCTTTGTCAGAGCAAACATTTTTAAAATTTGATAAAATCCAAATTGTCTGGTTTTTTTTTTTTTTTTTAATGAATCATGCCTTTCATATTGTATCTGGGAACTCAGCCTAATTCAAGGTCACAAAGATTTTCTTCTGTTTTTTCCTATTAAAACCTCTATAGCTTTACACTTTAGTCTATGTACTGCTGTAGCGAGCACTATAGCTTTACACTTTATGCTTAGATCTGGGGTAATTTCCATATACAGTATGTGAGGTATGAATCAAGGTTTACTTTGTTGCCTATGGATATCCAATTATTCTAGCACATTTGTTGAAAAGAATATTCACTGATAGAGGCATGTATCAGTTGCCTATATTCGTATGGTTCTATTTCTGGACTCCTTTCTGTGCCTATTTTGATCTATGTCAGGGGTCAGCACAGTTTTTCTGTAAAGAACTAGATAGTAAGTATTTTAGGTTCTATAGGCCCAAAGGCAAAATTGGAGATATTATGTAAGTACTTGTATAACAAGAGAAAAAATTTTTGCGTGAATTTTTAAAACAAATTTCAAAATACAGGAATTGAGTACAATTTTCTGAAACACAGCTCTACTAATACAAACAGTGGAATTCTTTTTTGGGATAGGGATAACATTTTGCTTAATTAGGATGCAAAGTTAGTGTTTCCTCTTATCAAACTTGATTATAAATGTTTATTGATGCATATCTGTAGTGAAATTTGACATTTTTATCTTGGAAAAATGTCCTTTTACATGGGCGATACACATGGGCCATGACACATGGGTCAAAACTGCAATTTGAGGGGTACCTGGGTGGTACATGGGTCATGATCTCGCGGTCTGTGGGTTTGAGCCCCGCGTCGGGCTCTGTGCTGACGGCTCAGAGCCTGGAGCGTCAGCACAGAGCCCGGAGCCTGCTTTACATTCTGTGTCTCCCTCTCTCTCTGCCCCTCCCCCGCTCATGCTCTGTCTCTCTCTCTCTGTCAAAAATAAATAAACATTAAAAAAAAAAAATTTTTTTAAAGGAAAGCACTGCAAAGTGATGAGAGCGCCCCATGCAGTCTGTCCCAAGCTCCTCAACTCCCCACTGTAGCATAAAGCCTCCACCAACAGTATGCAAACAAATGAGCCTGGCTATCTTCCCATAAAGCTTTATTTATGGGCACTCTATTGGGAATTTCATGTAATTTTCACTTGTCACAAAATACTATTCTTTTGGATTTTTTAATCATTTGAAAAATTTTAAAGCATCCTTAGTTTAGGACATACAGAAACAGGCAGCAGGCTAGATTTGTTTGCCCCACTTTCCCCATTTATGTTTCTATCTTTTGCCAGTACCCCATTGTCAGGATTACTGTAGCTTTATGCTAAGTCTTAAAATCAGGTAATATGAGTCCTCCAACTTCGTTCTTTTTCAAAATTGCTTTGGCTATTCTAGTTCCTTTGCCTTTCTGTATAAATTTTAGAATTAGTTTGTTGATTTCTCCTAAAAAATCCTGCTTGGATTTTTTTAGAATTATGTTGAATCTACAGAGCAGTTTGGGAGAAATTAACGTCTTCATAATACTGAGAGAACTTGGTATCTCTCTCCACTTACTTAGGTCCACTTTGATACCTTTTTGTCAGCATTTTGTAGTTTTCTACATAGAGATTTTAGATTTTGTACATATTTTGTTAGATCTATAGCTACGTATTTCTTGTATTTTCCTCAGAGCTGGCTTTTTAAAATGCAAATTGGATCATGTTGTTTCCCCTATTTAAAACCTTTCAGTGTCTTCCCACTCCTCTTAAAATAAACTCTGTAATCTTTAAAAGCCTAAAGGGCCGTGCATGATCTGGCCCCTGCTTTCCTTTTCAGCCTAATTTTATGCCATTCTTTCCCTTGCTCAAAATGTTCCAATCTCAGACTAGCAGGAAATGCTTTTATCAACTAAGGGATAGCTTTTTGAATATCTGAAGGACTAAATAAATGTTTTCAAACAAACACTTGAAAAATATACTCTTACCATATTGAAATGAGCCATTTGATAATCTCCAGCAAAGAATGAACTTAGGTTTCAGCCAGGCTGTTGGGTTCTCTGTATGGAATACTTTGATCTTTAAGTCTGTACTTCTTTCACTGAGGCAGAATGCTTTATGAGTATTGTTCACAAGGGATTTAGCTCTGTGTGTATGTGTGTGTGTGTGCGTGTGTGTGCACACATACACGTGTGCACACACATGCAAGCTAAAGAAAATATTCTTTTCTTTACACACATGCTGAGACTCGACAGAAAGGCTGCATTTCTAATGAAACGAAAGATCTTTTTTGCTGTCATTATACATGAGTAAAGTTAAACTCTCTAGCCATCAAAATAGTCTTACACATACATGCCTACTGCCAACTTTATTATAATATCCAAATTAGAAATATAACACTGTAGTGATATTCTGTGGGAAAGTCTGCAGCTCTGTGCCTAAGACAAAAGGGAGAGTCACAAGATTAGTTTTTTTTTAAATAAACTTTAAACCCAGCACATTTAGTCAAACCGTATTTATTTAGCTCCTTATGTAGAGATGTAGAGATGAACAAGATAGAGCCCAGACCTTAAAAAGCTCAAAAACTAGTGAGTAAACAGACAATTAAAAATGAACGTGCAGGTCACCTACCTGGGTGGCTCAATCAGTTAGGTGACCAACTCTTGATTTTGCCTCAAATCATGATTCATGATTCATGAGATTGAGCCCCACTTTGGGCTCTGTGCAGACAGCAGACAGCACGGAGCCTGCTTGGGATTCTCCCTACCCGGCTTGCACACACGTATGCACACTCTCTCTTTCTCAAAATAAATACATAAACTTTTTTTTTTTTTTTGTAATGAAAGTGCTTGTTCATGGAGGTATGTCTAAGTGGCTTTGATAGTATCAAGGAGAAATGAGTAGCCCAGTGGGATTTACAACATTAATCAGACTAGCTGATGTTTAAGACATAAGGCTAGAAGGGAGGCAAAGACCAAATCATGAAAACCTAAGGGGCTTGTGTTCCTTCCTAGAACTCAGAGGTTCCAACACCTCAGTGCACTTAAAACTTGTTAAAACAAACAAGCACGGAGAACTTGTTTTAAAAAATCAAATTCTTCGACTCTTCCCTCAGAGATTGACTACGTAGGTGTGTAGTGCTTCCCCAAGTGGTTCTTACTTAGCTGGCAACCCCTAGTCTGCACACTGACATTTGAGAGTCAGTGCATAGGTAAGACTGAGCACAGAATAGTTAAGCTAGGTAGTAAGTTGATCCTCTTAGCTTTTCAGAAAGGTAAATCTGATGGTAGTATCTCATTAAATACGAATTCTGATCCAGTAGGTCTGGGGTTATACCTGAAATACTGCATTTCTAACAAGTTCCCAAATAAGGCTGATACTCCTTATGTGGGGACCACATTTTGAGTAGCAAATGTAGAGAGATTGGATTGGAGTGGGGTGAGACTGCAAGCATGAAGATCAGTTAACAGCTTATTGCAGGAATCTAGGCAAAAGATGGTGAATATCTGAACCGCTAGCAGGGTCTGGTAATGACAAGAAAGAGTTCCAGTGAAATGTAATAGATAGAATTGGCCAGACTAATTTAAGGAGTTAGATGTGGAGTTAAAGTGAAGGAAGAGGTGTCAAGAATTGAGTTTAGTTATCTAAGTAGATGATGGGGACATTAACTGAAATAGGGTAAAGACAGAGAAAGGAGGTGGCCTGGAGAGTAGAGGAGGGCTGATTAGAGTAGAAAAGTTTCTTGCAGTTGAGGAAAGGGGTAGCCAGAGGCTTAGTTTGAATGCACTCAGATTGAGGAGTCTATGAGGTAGCCAAAATTAAAAGGGCAGGTGGAGGAGGAACCTACAGTGAACTAAGAAGTATCACACAGGTTGTAGATAATAAAAAGAGCAATTTAAAACGCATTTCCAGAAGGGGAAGTTCACAGTAGCATTGCCACATAGATATCAAGTGAAAGATTATATATAGTTCAATGAGAGTATACAAAAATTATGGCTGAAAGACGAACTTTCCAAAATGCTAACTGGCTTAAGGAGTTCAGAAAGCACCCAAATTAATTAATCTTTCAATCTGTTCACTTAAAGAAAAGTTTAGGAGTGGAGCCAGTTTTTTTAAGTCATTCATCATGATAAGCCTCGTTGTGCCTTTTCCATTTAGATTTTCTTTTTTTTTTCCCTCCCACAGATTGATCATACTTACAAGAGCTGCTATGATACATAGGGGAGGTGAAAACTGATGGATGAAAGTTTTGCTATGCACTGAAAGGAAAGCATTGTCTGTGAAGGTCTTTTCTTAAAAATGTCTGCTTGTAACACCTTTACTGAACACGTGTGGAAACCTGGTGAATGCAAGAACTGCTTTAAGCCTAAAAGCTTACACCAGCTCCCCCCAGACCCTGAGAAGGCACCCGCCACCCATGGCAATGTGAAAACTAATGCCAATCACAGTAATAACCACCGCATGAGGAACACTGGGAATTTCCGTCCTCCTGTGGCTAAAAAACCCACTATAGCTGTGAAACCCACTATGATGGTGGCAGATGGGCAGAGTGTATGTGGTGAACTTAGTATCCAAGAACACTGTGAGAACAAACCTGTCATCATAGGGTGGAACCGAAACAGGACGGCCTTGAATCAGAAACCACTTAATAATAATAATGAAGATGATATTGAAGGATTTAGCCATGTTCCTAAGCCCTATGGCAATAATGATAGTGCAAAGAAGATACCAAATAACAATAATGGTCTAACTGATGTGTTAAAAGAGATAGCAGGCTTGGATACCACCCCTCAGATGAGAGGAAATGAAACAAACTCCAGAGAAACATTCTTAGGAAGAATAAATGATTGCTATAAAAGATCATTGGAAAGAAAGCTTCCACCAAGTTGCATGATGGGCGGTATAAAGGATACTCAGGGCAAGCATGTTATTCTGAGTGGGAGCACAGAAGTGATCAGTAATGAAGGGGGCCGGTTCTGTTACCCAGAGTTTTCTAGTGGTGAGGAGAGTGAGGAAGATGTACTTTTCAGTAACATGGAGGAGGAGCATGAGAGCTGGGATGAGAGCGACGAAGAGCTGCTGGCCATGGAGATTCGCATGAGAGGGCAGCCCCGCTTTGCTAACTTCAGGGCAAATACTCTGTCTCCTGTTCGATTCTTTGTGGACAAAAAATGGAATACTGTCCCCCTGCGAAATAAGTCTCTGCAGAGAATCTGTGCTGTAGACTATGATGACAGTTATGATGAAATCCTAAATGGTTATGAAGAGAATTCTGTGGTCTCCTGTGGACCAGGAAGCATGCAGAGCATGGTGTCATCTGACTCTACATCACCAGACTCTTCTTTAACAGAAGAGTCACGTTCTGAGACAGCCAGTGGTTTATCCCAGAAGGTATGTAATGGAGGAGTATCTCCTGGTAACCCGGGAAATTCTAAGGACATGAAGGAAAATGAGCCCAATTATGAAAGTCTCTCTGGTAATAATCAGGAAAAGGACTCCTCACAAGCACCTAAAAGCTCAGTAAAAGTTCCAGAAACACACAAAGCAGTCCTTGCTCTCCGATTAGAAGAGAAGGACGGCAAGATTGCCGTACAGACTGAGAAGCAAGAAAGTAAAGCCTCTACCGATATTGCTGGGCAAGCAGTAACCATTAACCTTGTCCCCGTAGAAGAGCAAGCAAAGCCCTACCGAGTTGTGAATCTGGAACAGCCACTGTGCAAGCCATATACTATCGTGGACGTGTCGGCAGCCATGGCCACTGAGCACCTCGAGGGCCCTATTACCAGCCCCAAGACAAAAATCTCCTCTTCTACTCCAAACTCTCCGATGACATCACCTGCATTGACGTCAGGACAAATAAGTGCCCACTTCCAAAAATCCAGTGCAATACGATACCAGGAAGTATGGACTTCCAGTACCAGTCCACGACAAAAGATACCCAAGGTGGAATTAATTGGTGGTGGAACTGGACCAAATGTCCCTCCAAGGAAAAACTGTCACAAGTCAGCACCTACTTCACCGACAACTACAAACATTTCCTCTAAAACCATCCCTGTTAAGTCACCCAATTTGTCTGAAATCAAATTTAATAGTTATAACAATGCTGGTATGCCACCTTTTCCAATCATCATTCACGACGAGCCAACCTATGCTCGGAGTTCTAAAAATGCCATCAAAGTTCCCATTGTAATCAACCCAAATGCATATGACAATCTAGCCATTTATAAAAGTTTTCTTGGAACAAGTGGAGAACTCTCAGTGAAGGGAAAAACCACAAGTGTAATAAGCCATACTTATGAAGAAATAGAAACTGAAAAACTGTCCGATAACACCACTAGCAAACCTACTGAGTGCCCCCAAGCCAAAGGGCTTTCAAGTAGCACAGAGCGTAAAAGGGGCTCAGTGGCTCAAAAGGTTCAGGAGTTTAACAGCTGTCTGAACAGAGGTCAGTCTTCACCACAGAAAAGTTATAGTTCTGGCCACAGCTCCCCAACAAAGATCCAGAGAACCACTCAAGAACCTGTGGCCCAAATAGAAGGCACTCAGGAGTCTCAGACGGTCAGCAGCAGCAGCAGCACCAGCACCAGAGAGAAAGCAAGCACAGTGCTTTCTCAGATTGTGGCTTCTATCCAACCACCACAGTCTCCTCCAGAAATGCCCCAGTCTGGCCCTAAAGCATGCAGTGTGGAAGAGCTCTATGCAGTCCCTCCAGATGCTGACGCTGCTAAGAGTACACCAGTCCGACCCAAGTCTCTCTTTACGTCTCAGCCCAGTGGGGAGGCTGAAGCCCCTCAGACCACAGAAAGTCCCACTGCCAGAGTACGGAAAGACCCACTCGCAAAGCCAGTCACTGCCCCTCTCTCCAAGTTAGTGGCTAACTCCCAGGGTGAGCCACCCCCTCCCTTCCCCCCACCTCGTTCTACTTCCTCCCCTTACCATGCGGGCAACCTTTTGCAGAGGCATTTCACCAACTGGACCAAGCCAACCAGTCCTACCAGGTCAACGGAAGCTGAATCAGTTTTGCACTCTGAAGGCAGCAGGCGGGCAGCTGATGCAAAACCTAAACGCTGGATATCATTTAAAAGCTTCTTCCGCCGCCGGAAAACAGACGAGGAGGATGACAAAGAGAAAGACCGAGAGAAAGGGAAACTGGTGGGCCTGGATGGCACAGTCATCCACATGCTGCCGCCTCCTCCAGTTCAGCGCCATCACTGGTTCACAGAGGCAAAAGGACAGTCCAGTGAGAAGCCAGCCATTGTCTTTATGTACAGGTGTGATCCTGCCCAAAGCCAGCTCAGTGTGGATCAGAAGGCCAGAGCAGACCAGTCAGCACTTGTAGAAAAAGATGGGACAGAGGATGGGTTACTACAGGACTCAGAGAAGAAGAAAAGGAGTCATTCTTCTCCGTCACAGATCCCTAAAAAAATTCTCAGGTATGTAAAATAGAATGGCAGAATATGAGAATTTTTTAACACATTTTTAGATGCTAAGTTTTTTATATCTTTCAGGTTGCATAAGAGCCATTTCTGTCTGGAAGTAGCACTCAGTGGCCATCATCTATCTTTATAACTGCATTCCAAGATTAGAGTATTATTAAAGTGATCTTATTGCACTGAACAAGGTTTATGGCCCTGGATCTTTAGCTAAAGTAGCCTGCTGCATTCTGGTGAGTGCAGAGGGGCTTGAACATAGAAAAGCAAATCCATAACACCCTAATAGCAGTAAATAATATGTTGCTTTGAAATGCTATGATAGTGTGAGGAAGAAACAGGATCAAATGAATAAATGGTGATACTCTTCTTACCCTCACTGTAGATGGAATAAAGCTCTTCAAGCGATTTGTTCTGGCTTTCACCAAGGTGTAGCTCTATATCATTACTTTGTTTTCAGGGAATATTTGTTTTTTTAATGCTGTCTCTTTCTGTCTTCCTTCCAAGTATTGTGGAAATTTTGGGGTGGGGGTGGAGTTGGGGGCAAGCAGTCTGTAGTTATTTAACATGTAGGTGATAGAAGAGAAGATGGTTACTGAGATTGAGACCCAGTAGTAGAATCCATAATGCCAGCTGGGCAAACGGCCCACCCGCCTCAGTTCTCTAGGTATCCATTTTCTTTCCTTCTTTAATAACTCTTTCTTGATCACCTACTCTGTGTAAAGCACATTGTAAATAGTTCTCTTGAATCCATACAACAGCCCTACAAATTGGTTGTATACAGATGAGGAAACTGAAAATCAGAGAAGTTAAGAATTGACCAGATTCACATAGCTCACAACTGCCAGTCAGAATTCAAACCTTGGTTTGACTGACTCTAAAGCTTGCATTCTTCCCACAGTGTTGCACTGTTAATGAACACAAGAGTAAATGAAGTTTTTATATTTTCACTTGTAATCATTCACATAAACATTTATGTTTAGGAAGCCTAAAATTGTTGTTTCTCATTCATATTGTAAGCAAAATTAATGAACTGCCAATAAAAACAAGAACCACTATCCCAAATTTGTAACAAATGGGATGATTTCTTTATATCCCCTGTACTTCTTAATTTATTTATTTTTAAACGTTTCATTTATTTATTTATTTATCTATCTATCTATCTATCTATTTATTTATTTATTTCTATGAATATAATTTATTGTCAAGTTGGCTTATATACAATACCCAGTGCTCATCCCAACAAGGGCCCTCCTCAGTGCCCATCACCCATTTTCTCCTCTCCCCCACGCCCCCCCATCCACCCTCAGTTTTTTCTCTGTATTTAAGAGTCTCTTGTGGTTTGCCTCCCTCCCTCTCTGTCGCTTTTTTCCTTCCCTTTCTTCCCCCATGATCTTCTGTTAAGTTTCTCAAGATCCACATATGATTGAAAACATGGTATCTGTCCTTCTCTGACTTATTTCACTCAGCATAATGCCTTCTAGTTCCATCCACATTGCTGCAAATGACATTAAACATTTTATTTTTAAGTAATCTCTACACCCAATATGCAGCTCGAACCCACAACCGCATGATCAAGAGTCACATGCTTTACCGACTAAGCCAGCCAGGCACCCCAGTACTTTTTACTTTTTAACAAAGATATGCCCCGAGTATTCTTTCATCTGATTCTAAGTCTGCCTCCCTGTTGACTTACAGTAAGCCTTTTCTACCAGGCCTGGCATTTTCTTTGGCAAAGACAGCAAAGTCTTATGATAGGGCAGATCCTCTTACCAGCTTTTTTATTAGAAAAGTATAAATAAAAATGAAGTGAATACTTAATGCCTTCACTTTTTCGAGCAAAATGTTAGCAAGTTTATATGTTTATCTGTATACTCTTTACAAAAATAAGCTTTTTACATAACCCCCAAATAGTTGTCAAAATGCTAGCAAGTTCCTGTTTTCCTTAAGTCCATATAATAACAAAGCAAGCAGAATAGTAGTAATATATTCCTGGAAAGAGTAGTCTTGTCATAGGTAGTTGAAAGTGGATGATAGAATATTGTACTACAGTAGTAATAAAGCACATGTATTACAGGTTACTGTTTTATTTAGGAAAAAAGCAATTTAAGTAGCACATGGTTGGAGTTACTTATGTCAGATAGTTCTTGCAGATCGATAAATGGCTTCACTCTTCATTGAGTATGGCTGTGGTGTGTTTATCTGCCTCCTGGAAGAGAGAGCCAAGGACTGATTTGGCGTCTCTTCTGTGAAATGAGATCCTCTGCTTTGGCTCCATGCCACCGTATGTGGGCTTGAGGGCAGCCCAGGCCCTGTGGCATGGCAGACGCCTTGCTATACAGCTTATATTTTCACAGATGTTGTAATGAGCTGGTCATATTTTCCAAATTTTATCAGTTCTTAGTAAGTAACATCCCTGAATCCAAACGATGCAGTTGGTGTGCCCCATTGGTTTCAAATGTAACCATGCACCACAATAACTTGAGGGCTGTTAAAACAGAGATTGCTGGGCCCCACGCCCACAGTTTCTGATGCAGTAGGTCTGGGGTGGTGTGGGTCCTGATAATTTGCACTTCTCACAAGTTCCCCGGTGGTGGTGGTGGTGGTGCTGCTGCTGCTGCTCCTGCTGCTGCTCCTGGGGCTACACTTTGAGAGCCACTGACCTCACCGCCATCCTAAATCTAAAGATATGTGCTGCAGTCTAAGTAAAGCATGTGTGAGGTATTAAGATTTTCTTAGAGGCACCCTGGAATTTTCACATTTCATAATGGCTCAGATTGAGCAGAAAAAGAGGTTTTAAGTGGTGCTTTTTTTTTTTTTTATTGTTTGGAAAGTTTTAAAGATACATCATTTGCTTTTTCAATAATTACTTAATTGGATACACCATTGGTATTTACTTAAAGCAACTTTGAAAGGGAAAACATTACTGTCAAATGTCAGCATTTGTGTTTCCAGCTTGATGGTGGTGGTGATCATTAAATTACCATCCTGCTGTTGGAAGAAATGAAAATTCAAGTTTTTCTATAAGTAATGAAGATACCAAATCCAAACTGTAAGAAATGAAAAATACTTGACTTCAGGCCAAACCCTAAAAGATAAGGGACTTTGTAGAGCCTTTTATTATGGGATTGTTACTAAATTTATTTATTTGACTGTTCAGGTGACATAAATTGAGTATCTTCAGTGTGCTGTATATGTGCCATAGGGACAAATAGGGAAAAGATGATCACACTGCTGAAATAACAGGCTTGGGTTTGACTTCACTTTAGCTATTTGTCTGGTTCTTCAGTGTACAGTGACTATAATGATACCTGTCACACACAGTTAAATTGAGGATATAATAGGAAAACACATAAAAGATTTTGCACAGGGTCTGACACACGTTGGGTGCTTTAAGATGTTAGTAGCCCCTCTGCCTTCGATATAATAAATGCTAAAACAATGTATGTGTGTAGCGACACAGAAGCATAAAAGACAGTGATTAGATCAGCTTAGAAGAGACTTCTCTCAGAAAGGAAATACACACCAGGTCTTAAAAGACAGATAGGATTTTTCCCACTGCTTGGGAAAGACATTGTAGGCAAAAGGAACAATATATGCAGAGCCGCAGAGAAGATGATGATGGCAAGCAGAATCAAGACAGGTGGCTGGGGCGTCTGGATGGCCCAGTCGGTTAAGCATCCGACTTCAGCTCAGGTCATGATCTCATGGTTCTTGCATTCGAGCCCTGCATCAGGCTCTGTACTGACAGCCCGGAGCCTGGAGGCTGCTTCAGATTCTGTGTCTCCCTCTCTCACTGCCCCTTCCCCACTCGTGCTCTGTCTCTCTCTTTCAAAAATAAATAAACATTTAAAAAGTTAAAAAAAAAAAAAAGACAGGTGGCTGGAAAAGGATGACGAAGAGACCAGTGGTTCTTCAAATGTGGTCAAAGCGAAGTCAAATAGTGATCACGCACAAGTCACCACTTTCATAAGACATTATTCTTTTCACTACGTTGACATTTGCACTGGTGGCACAAAAACAATAGTATGTAAAACTACTTACACCTTAACAGAAGTCAAAGCCATCACATAATATTGTCCAAATAGTTAAAAAAAAAAAAAAGTTTCACTTAAACATGTCCTTGATGAAGTAGTTTTATTAAATCTCAGCCCTTGAGGCTATGTCTGTTAAACTCCGTATGATGAAATACATGAAGTGCTTCTGCTGCACACCAAAGTGTGATGGCTACCTCAAGGAAGCACACTTGGGAAATAGTTTGAGTTTCAAGATTTGGGTTACAAAGCTGAACTAGCCCCCCCCCCCCCATTTTCATGGACTGCCTTGAAAGAACAAGTGGCTAATCCCCTGTGGCTGGCTATTCAGACTTGAGTGTTTGGCAGATATTTTCTCAAGAATGAGCATAGCCTATTACTTAAAGGAAAACAATGGACAGTATTTGTTGTCAATGATAAAATTCAGGCTTTCAAATAAAAGTAAGAATTTTTGAAAACTTGTATCTGCCGCCATGACCTTGACAGCTTCCTGATACTTAGAGATTTTTCTGATGAGATTGGTGGTGGTGGTGGTATTTGCATACAAAGGTTTTTTAATATCACATGATGAAATGTGCCAACATTTGGAAGATCTGCATAACCCAGTGAACTGGCAGTTTCCAAATGACCTAAAGCATGATATTACAAAATTACGCATACGTTGAAACTGCAAATTAGACCAATAGATTTTTATGTAACTGAGTCCAAAAGGTTTATTATTAATGGTTTCAGATTTCACATTGCAAGTAACCTTTAAGGGACTTCTACTTACCAAGTGCTAGTATAGTACCAAGAAGAATATTCATAATTATCTAAAAGTCTACTGATACACTCCTCCCTTTCCCACCCATATATCTGGATGAGATCAAATTTTTTTCATCACAGTTGACTCTTGAAAAACACAGGTTTGAATTGCACAGGTCTACTTATGTGTGGATTTTTCTTAAATAACATACAGTACTGTAAATGTATTTTCTCTTATGATTTTAATACCATTTTCTTTTCTCTAGCTTACTTTAAGAACACATTATATAATAATATATGACATACAAAATATGTGTTAATTGACTATGTTATGAGTAAGGCTTCTGCTCAATAGTAGGCTATTAGTAGTAAGTTTTGGGAGAGTCAAAAGTTATACACAGATTTTTGACTGTACAAGGGACAGTGCCCCTAGCCCCCACATTGTTCAAGGGTTTTAAAGGGTTTTTAAATTTTTTTTTAATTATTTTTAAAGGGTTTATTATTTTAAATGAACTAGTAACTTTTTAAATTTTCTCAATTTTAATTTCTCATATAATATCAATAGCTACAATTCACATAAGCAAGAGCCCTTGCACTTCTCAATAATTTTTAAGTGTAAAGGAATCCCAAGAACAAAAAACTGGAGAAGTGCTGAGACAAACTGTGAAGAGGCTTGAATGATATGTTGCAATATTTGGCCCTTATCTTGTAGATTTTGTAGCAGAAACAGGTTTTATAGGGGGAAGTATGTGACTTTTTTATTTTTTTATTTTTTATTCTTTTAAAGATTTATTTTTTAAGTAACCTCTACATCCAGTGTGGGGCTTGAATTTACAACCCTGAGATCAAGAGTCACATGTTCCACTGACTGAGCCAGCCAGGTGCCCCAATATTTTTTAATTTTAATAAATTTTTTTCTGGCAGTGTCATTGAAAATGGACTGGAAAATGGAAATACTGATGACAAGGATACTAGTCAAATTTGGGCTCCTGTGGAATATATCCACAGGCATCATTTCTATCTGGCTAAGTCTGGATCATGAGGAGTTAATTTAATGGTTATTCTAGTCTGTGATCGGGTGGGAATTCCTCCACTATCATTTTTACGCACACTAGCCTACCTGCCATCTCTGCAGCTCTTTGGGTGTCCATAGCATAGGGAGTAATACTGCATAGGAAGAAAAATGTAAGCACTAGAGTCAGATTCAGATTTGAATTCTATGTATACCACTGGTAGGTGTGTGACTTTTGACTTAACCTCTCTAAGCTAAGGCTTTCCAACCTGTACAGTAGTGATACTAATACCTACCTAACAGAGCTCTTATGAGGACTAAATGGATACCTATAAAGCATCTAGCACAGTATCTAGGAATAGGGTTGGCCTCTTTACAAATTCTGTTTAGGGCACCATAATTTAAGATGATCCTTGCTGAATGTCTTGCCTCTGCAGTCTGTTTTTAGAACAGCCAAGTCTTCTTTCTTAAACATAAATCCAGTCATAAGCCCAAACTGCAGAAAGCCCTGTATATGTGACCTTTGTCTACTTGTTTAATTTTACTTACTCTCTTGCTCATGAACCCCAGTTATTCTGGGTTCCTTTCTTTCTGAGGGCCTTGTTGATAATGTTGACCGTGAAGTGAATACTACAGGATTACCTTTTAAGGGATACCATCTTAAAATGGGTCCTTTTATTTATTTCCATTTTATTTTAAAGTTTTTGTGAAAGGAAATTTTAAACATATATAAAAGTAGATAAATTAATAAAATGAACTACCATTTACCCCAAACCCACATTTCCAACAGTTACCAATTTATGGCCAATCTTGTTTCATCTATAACCTTTTCTTCTTCCCCACATTATTTTGAAGCAAATCCCAGACATTGCATTTGTAAATGTTTCAGTATGTATCACTAAAAGTTAAAATCCTTTCTTTCCTTTCCTTCCTTCCTTCCTTCCTTCCTTCCTTCCTTCCTTCCTTCCTTCCTTCCTTTGCTTTCTTCTTTCCTTTTCCATCCTGACCATATACCAGAAAGGATTCTGTAAACTTTAATGGCTAACTCCTGGCTAAATGGCATCTGGTATCCAGATTTTAAGTACTGGGTATATTCTGATAACTCCATCCCTGACCTACCCCATGATTCACATGCTTATCCACTTGATATCTCCACTTGAACATCAAATGGACCTCTCAAATGAGGCATGTCCAAAACAGAATTCTTGATTTTTCCCTCCAAATCTATTCCATCCCAAGTCTTCCCTTCTTGGTAAATGATCCCACCATCCATCCAGTTGCTTATTCCAAAAAGTAGGGGTCATCCTTGATCCTTCTCTTCCCCACACCCCCTACATAGAAAATATCGGCAAGTCTTGTTAACTCATCCTCTAGAATAATACATCCCAAATCTGTTTACTTCTTTCCATCTCTGCTTCTACCACTGTGGTCCAAACCACCATCATCTCACCTGATTTACTAAAGTATTTTCCTAATTTATTTCCCTGCTTTAATCTCTTGCCTTTTCTAATCTAGTCTCTCTAGGATAGCTAAGTAGCCAAGTACTCTTTTTCAAATCAAATCGCATAGTGTCAACACAGTGAAGAAAGTCCCTACATAATATGACCTCTGCCTACTGTCTACCTATTTAACCTATCTCCTATTCATCCCCTTGTTCACAAACTTCTCACAATAGTTTTCTTTCTGTTCTTCATACGTGCCAAACATAACCCCTTTTTTAATCAGCTACTCACTCTCTTTGGCATGCTTTCTTCAGATTTTTGTATGGCAAGCTCCTTGTCATTCAGCTCTCAATTTAAGTGTCACTTCCCCAGGAAAATTTTAACTGACTTCCCCATCTTAAGAAACTTCCCCTACCTTCCGTCACTCCCCATTGCATCATCCTTTTTTATCTTTGATTTATTCACGTGTTTATCACTCCCCCCCCCCCCACTATTCTGTCTTCATTTTACTCCTCCCTTCTGGATTCAGTTTCCGTTTAGTAGTCTTTTCAGTAAACTGTGTGGTAAATTCTAAAATCATCTTGATTTCATAATTGGTAGGCAGTATCTTTTGCCAATCACATGTCCTTAAAAATTTAGTTGAAAACATTTTTTCTAATCAGTTACAAAAACTTAGTGCCTAAGAAAATAACTGTAATTCACCCAAAATAACTTAAATACTTCCAGACAAAGTTAAGGATCTCATTTGCCCACTGAAGGGTCTCTTTTGGCTAACCTTTCCAGCTTCACCAGCCCTGAACATCCTGTTCCTAATTAGCAAAGCCCCCCAGTGTATCATGTAAGTCTGGTTTCTCTGAGACTCCCAGAAACATCTCAGGAATTCAACTGTGCCTCACACTGCTGAGATTCTGTCCAAACCTCTGCCAGCTTCTGTTTTGGACAGGGAGATAAGGTTTGGCACACCTTTGCTGCCTTAGGAATGCCATTCATCTGTATAAGCCTTCCTCTATCCTTCCAAGATCTTTTTTTATCTTCTTAGAACCCATAGAACTAAGCTATATTCCTTAGTAATCCAGTAGTCGATTCTAGGAACCTTCTAATCCACTCCAGGGTTCAAGGATATATAGAAGACGTTGGAGAACTATGGCCTATAGGCCAAATCCAACCTGTCACCCCTTTCTGTAAATCAAGTTTTATCGGAAAACAGCCACACTCATCCATTTGCATGTTGTCTATGGCTACTTTTGCACTGTAACAGCAGCCTTAGGTGCAACAGACACCATGTGGCCTGTAAAGCCTAAACTATTTACTATCTGACTCTTCACAGAAAAAGTTGACTGAGCCTCTGAACTAAGCTATAATAAATACCTGATTTGTCTGTGGTTTTCAGGCATACTAGTGGCCTATGTCCATTCTAGCCAAACACTATACAGGTTTGCTACTCACTAAAGTACCCAAAGTCTGGGCCTCTTTATAGACATATGTGTATGTACATATAGTATGGAAAAAGAAAGTCTGAGCACTTTTCAGAATGTGGTAGAATGTAACGTCCTTCTCTTTCTGTAAAGTTAGAAGCTTAAGGTTTTTTTTTAATGCTTATGCTCCAGTTATATCTTAATTTGCATTATCTCTATTCTTTGCTAAGAGAACCCTATCAAAGTCATCTTTTCATGCTTAGGACCAGAATGGCCTCTGAAAATCAAATTCCTGCTTCTCATAAAGAAAAAAAAAATTAGAGAGAGAAGCTGAAAATAGCTGCTTGCTCTCCTGATCATATATTCTTTGCTCTAAAGAAACTTCTGGACTATAAGCATTTATCAAGATCACATCTACATTTGCTGACATGCGGTTCTTAAAGTTAGATGAGTTCATAAAGTCCTTACTATTGAACTTCTAAGTAATCCTTTTAGAGAAAACTGATATCTCACTTTATCCTAATCACAGAATGATGCAGAATAGTTGTGTTTGTGTGCACCATGATAGGGTGGTTTTCAGACAGCTTTACATTCCTTTCCTTCTGGAAGGTGATAAAACTCCAGAGAAGTAAGCCGCCTTGCTTAGAGTTTCATAATGAATATATTCCCAAGTAAAGAATCCAGCTGAGACTTCCCTCACTTACTGGGTCAGTTTTGTTTCCTTGTTCGCCTAGTGAATCCAAAGTTAAATACCAATATCTTATTATATAATTTTTTTGTTTTATTTTTTGTTTTTTTTCTGATATAATTTATTTCAAGTTGGCTAACATACAGTGTATACAATGTGCTCTTGGTTTTGGGGATAGATTTCTGTGATTCATCGCTTACATACAACACCCAGTGCTCATCCCAACAAGTGCCCTTCTCAATGCCCATCACCCATTTTCCCCTCTCCCCCGCCCCCTCATCAACCCTCAGTTTGTTCTCTGTGTGTAAGAGTCTCTTATGGTTTGCCTCCCTCTCTGTTTGAAACTATTTTTTCCCCTTCCCTTCCTCCATGGTCTTCTGTTAAGTTTCTCAAGTGCCACATATGAGTGAAAACATGATATCTGTCTTTCTCTGACTAACTTATTTCACTTAGCATAATACCCTCCAGTTCCATCCACATTGCTGCAGATGGCATGATTTTATTCTTTTTCATTGCCAAGTAGTAGTCCATTGTATATATAAACCACATGTACTATATAATTCTTTTTTTTTTAACTTTAAACAAATTTTTATTACACAAAGGTTGTCACATAATTGGACATTTCTCTACTTTGTACACAATTAGTCTTACTCTCCACAGAAAGGCTCCTTCTTTTCATCTGGTAATGGCAAACACTAAAATCCTGATTTTAACAGAATAGTAGTAAAAATGCCTCAGTGATTTAAGTTGAAAGCAGTACATTGGTACATGGCTCTTGCATTCAGTTATCAGGAATGTACAAATGTCTTTTCAAAAATACAAAATAAATTATCTGTAGGCATGGACAATGACAGCAGTAAACCATTATATGTTGTCAACTGAAACCAGTAATTGATGGTTATAGTGATTTTCTTAGCCATCAGCCAGCCTTTTCTTCAGTCGTTTCCTTCAGCTGACTTCTCTAAAGTTATTGTTGCCTTGAGCTTCCTCTCACAGTTCATTAATAATGGTAAAGCACTATTCTAGGAATTAGAACATGCCATCTCCCATACCACCTCCCATTCCACCTATTCCGCCCATTCCAGTGTCCTTCTCTTCCTTAGGAATTTCGGTGACTACAACTTCTGTTGTAGTTAACAGAGAGGCCACTCCAGCAGCATCCAGTAAAGCAGTTCTTACAATCTTAGTTGGATCAATGATTCCCTTTTCTACCGTATTCACAGAATCTCCAAGCTTAGCGTTATAACCAACTTCTGAGGAACTTTGCATAATTTTCTCAACTATCAATGATCCTTCAACACCTGCATTCTTAGCAATGGTCATTGCAGGAATTTTGAGGGTTCTCTTAATGATTTCTATACCAATTTTTTGATTCATTAGCTGGTGTTATTGAATCCAAGGCTGGAATGCACCAAAGCAGGGCACAAGCCCCTCCCAGAACAATGCCTTCTTCAACAGCAGCTCTGGTAGCATCGAGGGTATCTGTAACTTTGTCTTTCTTTTCATTCACTTCAACATCACTTGTGCCACCAACCTTCAGCACAGCTACTCCCTCTGAGAGTTTTGCCAGATGTTCATTCAGCCTTTCCTTTTCATATTCACTAGTTGTGATATCTATTCAATGATTTCTTGGATACAGTTTGAGCCTTGTCACCTTTTCCTTTTAAGAGCATGGCATCATCTTTGGTCACAATGACGTCTCCAACTTTTCCTAAGTCATGAGGCTGAACATCTTCAAGATTTAGAGTGAACCCTTCTCCAAACACAGCACCACCAGTAGCAATAGCCATATCTTTAAGCTGATTCTTTCTATTGTCAACAAAACCTGGAACTTAGACAGCTACAACCTGAAGACCAACTTTTAGCCTATTCAAAACAAGTATACTCAATGCTTCTCCATCAACATCTTCAGCAATTATGAAGGGCTTATGGTGAGCATTGGCAATTTCAAGAGCAGGTACAATGGTTGGACACTATAAATTTTCTTTTCACTCAACAGAACACAAGCATCTTGGAATTCACATTCCTGCCCTTTTGATGTATTAGTAAAGTATGGAGAAATATAACCTTGATCAAACTTCATGCCTTCAATAATTTCTAATTCATCATTTAGTGTTTTTCCATTTTACTGTGATGACACCCTGTCTTCCAACCTTTTTCATTGCATCAGAAATGATGTTGCCAATTTCTTTGTCTCCATTTGCAGAAATGGTAGCAACCTGAGCAGTTTCTTCAGGGGTTGTCACAGGTTTAGACTGCTTCTTAAGTTCAGCAATTACAGCGTCAACAGCTAACATCACACCTCTCCTGATTTCCACTGGATTAGCACCTTTGCTAATCTTCTCAAAGCTTTCCTTGGCAATAGAGCGTGCCAGGACAGTAGCAGTAGTGGTGCCATCTTCAGCCTCTTCATTTGTGTTATTGGCAATGTCTTGAACAAGTTTAGCACCGATATTTTCATATTTATCTTTTAAGTCAATTGGCTTTGCAACAGTCACACCATCTGTTGTTACTTTGGGACTGCCCCAACTCTTTTCAGTAATCACTGTTCTTCCCTTTGGCCCCATAGTAACAGCTACAGCATCAGCTAAAAGGTCTACACCTTGAAGCGTTAAGGCTCAGGCATCTGCACCAAATTTTACATCTTTGGTATAAGCCTGAGTGAGATGAGGAGCCAGTGCCCTGGACACTGGTCTAATTTGGCAAAGGACTGTGGGTAATCAAAGCATTTCTGCGGGGCAGTGGCAGGGCGCTGAGGCAGGCCATCGGAGGCAAGGAAGGGGCACTATATAATTCTGAAAACACTTTCACTCACATTATCTCATTTGTCCCAACATCTATGACAGTGCATGCTTCTTCCTATTTTATAAGACAGAGAAACAGAGGCTCAGTGACATTCCCAGGGCCACTCTGCAAGCAGGTAGCAGAGCCAGACTCTGACTTTAGAGGTGTTTGACCCCTAGGTGATTTTTGTTGCACTCTTGGTGGTGGTTGTTGAGTCTGTTGGTGTCTGCCATGTCTTTTATAAAGCCAGCCTGAGTGCAAGAAGGTAAGTCTGTGACCAGTAAGGGATGTGTACTGATTCACTGAGCTGTCAAGCAGTCTTAAAGTACTCAACATTGGCACAGTTGAACATAGTTGTTCACTCTCTTAAAAGCACTTTATTTGAATTTCCTAATTAATACACACTCCTATAAATGTCACCACACTCATTTTTTAGATGAATAATGGGAGACAGGGACCGAGAAGCAGTGGTACAGAGCTGAAATGAAATTTGAGTTTCTAATTTCCAGGCCTGTATTCAGACCTCTAAGCCACAGTTTGAGCCAGTGATTATTTAACATAATTGTAGTAGGTATTGATTAGAGTCATCAGGTAATAATATTTAAAAGTTTAATTCCAGGACAAGCAGTTTGTCCTCATATGGTGCTTCTATAATGGTGATTTGTTAATAGCAGGGAGAAAGGCTTGCCTGAAAAAAACAACACAATGACAGCAGTGCACGCGGATAGCTCCCACCCCCACTCCTAGTTCTTATGTGGGGATATAGACTCAGGAATCAGTCGTTGGCCTTTCTGTGCTGCTGGCACATGGATGTAGCTCCACTCTGCATCAGGGAGATGTCCTGTGCCACACTAGAACCTGTAGAGGATCCTAGTAATACTCTTCTCCAGTGCCTTGCTGTCCAGATCCCATGTGATTTGACTTATTCAGCACCTGTTTACTGAGTGTTTGCTATAATCTCAGTCCCTTTATATTAATCTGCTCAGGCTACCTTAAAATACCACAGACTGGCCAGCTTACATACAAGTATACAATCTTATCTGACAGAGCCCTACCCTTATCACCTCATTTAATCTAATTATTTCCTTGGAGGCCCCATCTCCAATATAGTCACACTGGGGTTTAGGGGCTTCAACATATGAATTTGGGGGGAACACAAACGTTCATCCAGAACACCTGTTATGGGTGTTCAGAGAAGGAAGAGTCCCTGCAGACACAAAGATGTTGTGAGCAGTGTGAGACCTGAGTAGTCTTCAGTGACTGGCTGGGTTTGAAATGTATGGAAAGAAAAAGGGAGGGAACTCTAGGAAGGGAAAGTAGCTTCAGCAAAGATGGAGAATGTGATATCCAAGGGACAAGGAATTATGATGTAGAAATACGTTGGTTTGTGTGAAGCTGAAGGATTGTGTATTAGAAAATTTGAAATAAAGAGGCTCTTAAATACTGAAAACAAACTGAGGGTTGATGGAGGGTGGGGGAGAAGAGAAAGTGGGTGATGGGCATTAAGGAGGGCACCTGTTGAGATGAGCACTGGGTATTGTATGGAAACCAATTTGACTATAAATTATATCTAATATAAAAATTAAAAAAAAAAAAAAGAAAATTTGAAATAAGGATGGAAACATACATTGCAGCCTCATTGTGAAAGGCCTTGAAGGCCTGCAGGTAGTCCAGACATGACCCTGATGGGTCACAAGGATGTAGAACAGAGGATCAGTGGAACAAAATAGAGATTTTAGGTGAGCATTTTGTGCTCACCTCTGTCCTCTTTTGATACAAGGAACTGAGGTAGTGCTGCATGTTGGGAGACTTGACCTATTACTGCTTCTTACTTTCAGAGGAGACTTTATCCAGCCAGGGCTTCAAGTAAGAACCATAAATATCATACTAGGCCAAATCCCTGTTTTCTAACATTTTGTGAGTTTGTATAATTGTATTCCAAGAATAAATCTCAGAGGGTAAGGATTGGTTCCAAAATACCCCCTCCCTTTTTTTTTTTAAAGAGCCCATTATGAATCTCTCATCTGTGACTACTTAAATTATTTTATTTCCCCTTTCTACTATATCACTTCTGAGCAGTGATGCTCCTGACTTAAAATTTTCTTACTTTTTGCACATTGTTTCTTTTATACTTATTGCCCTGGTCTCTCTGGTGGGGAGGGAGGCTATAAAATAGTTTCTCAGAGTGTGGGCCTAGGACCAACTGTGTTAGAATCTCCTAGAGCAATTATATAAATGCAGATTCCCAGGCCATACCCCAGAGCTGTTAAATCATTCCCTAGAGGTGGGAGCCACAAATCTGCATCTTTAGCAAGTTCCCAAGGTAATTCTTAGACACATTAAAGTCTGGTAACAATTGGTATAGTATTTTAGAACACTGACCTTGAAGTCACTCAGACCTGAATTTCAATCCTGCTTTTACCACTTATTAGCTCTGTCATCTTGGACAAGTTACTTGAGCTCTGATTCTAGTTACCTCATCTATAAACTGAGAAGCAGAATAGTGTCTCTGTTTAGAGCACAGACCCTAGAGTTGAACTGCTGGGCTTTAATCTCAACTCTATCAGTTAGCAGCTGTGTTATCTGAGGCAAATGACTTAACCTGTCTGGACTATAATTTCTTCATTTGTAAAACAGATAATAATATGTCTAGTGCATTGTTGTGAGACTTAAAATAATTTATGTAGAAGGTTAGAAGGGGGATGGTTTTTGCCTCACTCCTCCCTGCCCCAGGCATTGACAATGTCTGCAGACTATTTGGTCATGTGACTAGGGAAGGAGGGAGTGGTTCCAACATGTGAGTAGAGGCTAGAGATGCTAGTGTGATCCTACTATGTACAGGACATCCCTCCACTACAAAGTATTATCTGGTCCAAAATGTCAGTAGTGCCACTTTAGAGAAACATGACTTAGAACAGGCACATAATAAGTACTATATAAGTTTTGGCTACTATTTTGATTCCCTTGTTGTAGGAATAGCAAGCCTTACTTGGAGTGTTATTGTTAGAAGACAGATATAGATATAGATGTATAGATTTTTTTTTTTTGAGAGAGAGAGAGAGAAAGAGAGAGAGAGAGAAACACAACAGGGGAGGGGGGCAGAGGGAGCAAGAAGGAGAATCTTAAGCAGGCTCCACACCCAGCATGGAGCTTGACACAGGACTTAATGTCGCTATATGAGATCATGACCTGAGCGAAAATCAAGAGTTGGTCACTTAACCAACTGAGCTACCCAGACGGCCCAGGAAATATATATTTAAGTACAGTACCAAGAACTCAACAAATGCAGAGGCGATGGTGGTGATGTATGTATAAACACAGTCTTTCTTTACCAAAGCAGCTCCTCTTTAAAGACATCCTTTTGCAGGGCACCTAGGTTGGCTCAGTTGGTTAAGTGTCCCAACTCTTGGTTTTGGCCCAGGGCATGATCTCACAGTTTCATGAGTTCAAGCCCCACATCCAGCTCTGCACTGACAGCACGGAGCCTGCTTGGGATTCTCTCTCTCTGCCCCTCCTCTGCTCACGCTCTTTCTCAAAATAAAAATAAATAAAAATCCTTTTGCAATGTAAATACTTCGTTTAGAATTTTTCAAAAGTAGAGCAATAATAGCTGTATTCTTTTTAAAACACTCTACTTCATCTTCATAAGCATTTATTGTTGAGTCTTTACAGTATATCAAGCTTGCCTTATGGTGCCAGTGTGGTGGATGTCAGAGTAGGAGAGTATCCAGTTCAGATCCTGACTCTACTACCGAAGTTTCCTTATAATCTTGGGCAGGTCACTTCACTGCTCTCAATCTCAGTTCCCCCATCTGTAAAATGAAAGCAATTGCATCTACCTCCTGAGATGTTTTCGTGAATTAAATGGAAAAGTGTGTGGCTTATACAGTGTCAAGTAGGAATAGGCTCTGAGTGGTTTTGGTTCCCATGCCCTCCTTGAGCCCCAATGTTTTTAGAGAGTTTAGTATACAAAATCATCTCCATCCTCTGACTTGAAGGGCAGATGGACAGTTGAGGGAGATAAGAGGAGGGTGGGAAAATGTGTAGTGACTTGCTTCTCCAGTGTTTCTGGGCATGGGTAAAAAGTCAAGGACCCAAAAAATGACTTCCGTATCCTCCCTAGGGTAGTTCTAGTAGAAAGGCCTGCATTTTCTTTTCATATCTTGCTTTTTCAGGAAATATACATGAGTATCTCACACCATTCTTTAGAAGTGAGCCAAGGCCTAAATGATGATACTGAGAAGCTCCTTCTATAACCCTGTTATTGAAAAAGACAGCCGCCTTTTATTGCTCTTTTCCAAGATTAATTTATCTTTTCTGTTAATTTGCACAGATAGTATTCTGACTTTGTATTTCATACAATTTTAAAATGTAATTTTTATTGGCATTATGAAGATGACAGTGATTTACAGTGGCCTGTGTTTTTATCTACTTCACTGTCTTGTGGTCTAGTGCCTAAAGACACTTTTAATTTGCTATTCACATCTGTTTAAAAAAAGAAGTGAAACCATGCAGTATCTGAAAATTAGAGTCTATTCAAGACCTTGCACGTGGCTGCCAGTCTTCCCCATTCTAAGACCTAGCCACTTCGTTCACCAGTAAGAGTTGGTGTGTTTGACCAGACTCTGTTAGACATATTAGCAGGAGCTCATCAGATCTCAGTTAAAGGTTAATCTCAGTTCAGGAGAAGTTTGAAGTTTTCAGTTAAAGACCACAGAAGGCTTAGTGGAAAATTGGAGACACTAAGATAGTGATCAATGGACACAACACTTTTCTACCTGAGAATGCCAGTAATTGGAAAGTGTAGCAAAATCAAGTTGAAGACCTGAAAACTAAGATAGGATTAAGAAATGTCACATTGGTGGGGCGTACAGGGACAGAAAAATGGAGTTTGCTTCCAATAGATTGAAGGTGTGGGGTTTGATAACTTTGAACTCTCCTCATGTGTTAGTATATATTCCATTTCTGCAAAAGTCCATCATCCCCAGCAACCCCAGAAATCATCAGGTCTGAAACAGTTAACAAAACTATGAAATGCTATCTCTGGATATGCTTTGATTTGAATTTTAGGAATAAAAAGAGGTTTTAAAAATCACACATTTGTTTATTGGCTGTCTTGGGCAAATAGAGACAAATGTCATTGCCGAAGAGAGCTGGCAAATGGGAATTTAGAGTACCATTTGCCCAAAGAGGCAGATGGTCTCTGTAGAAGCCTGATTTCGTTTATGGTCCCTTCTGAAGCTGAATGAAGGTAGTTGAATTTGAAGATAAAGTTGAACTGAAATTGTGGAAATACTTGGATACATAAAGGACTCTAATGTAGAATTTGATTTGCGTTTTAAAGAGTGCATTTAGACATTTAACAGAATTTTTACAAAAATTTGTCTTCAACGGATTTGCCAGGGAAAAAACAAGATTATTTCGTTTGATGGTGTAATGATTAATCCTACCACCTGGGTAAGCCAAGTGAGCTTCCCACAGGAGATGGCTTATGCAGCTTTGAATTATGTATGAATACTGTAGACTGATGAGAGCTAACCTTACCAAGGGATTCATTTGTAGAACAGACAAATCTGTAACAGTGTTACAGTTTCCTTTGAACACCTTAAGTTCATTCTCCACATTCAGAAAATGAGAATTCTTTGTGGAGATTATGATGTGATTTTTTTTGAAGTGTCAGGTCAAACATACCAAATCTCAATTACAAATTGGTCATTAATGAAAAAGTCGGTCAAAGAGTTTGAGGTACCAGCAAACTTGTGTTGTCTTCCATCATGAATGCAGAGTGGATGCTGAGGGTCCAGTAAAAGAGCAGGCTAAGTCTGGTTTGACTCAACCTGACAATTAAGGACCTAGAAGTCAACACCATAGTAATCATAGACATTCCTCATAGCACTAAAGAACTAGGGATTGTTTCAACATGAATTTAAATAGTAGAAATAGAAAAGTGCTAACTTCCTCTTTGTGAGCCATATACCAGTTAACAATTCTGTTTTATAGTAATGAATATCAAATTGTGCTTACCTGGAAAAAAAATCTAGTTATCCTGGTCATGTTTGTTATTTCAAGATACGCTAAGATATAGTGTATTAGAAATTCTAGTAGCTTTTTTGTAATTTCATTTTGAAGATTTTTTTTACCTTCTGTCTCATGGATGAAATGGGGGAAATTTTCATTTTCTTTATTATCTCCTTCCTGATGCTGTCCTCTGGTTTGTACAGAGGATCAAGTAATCAGAACCTGAGTTCTCTGATTCCCATTTCGGTGTTTTCCCTATTATCTTAAACATTTCTCGACGAAATATTGGTGGTGAACTATTTTGTTAGGAGATAAAGTTTGTATCTAGGAAAGTGTCATTTTACTATTCGGGAGGGTTTTCTGATTTTATATCTATGAAAGAAATCAATGGTGAAAAATTATATTCCCTTATAAAATTAATATGCCTTAGATAACTTGTCAGATTTTTACTTCTTTCTTCCTAGACAATTTGTCTATTGATAAATAGTGTCTGAGTCAACCTTCTCTGATGCTGTTCTCAATTCTTTTTCATTTTTTAGTCCTAGCATGTTACCACTTCTAAGCTTGAACTCTCAAAACCTCTCCCTTTCCCATCTCTTTTACCATTTTCATCATACAAAGAGGTGTTCTTCTTTCAAGCATTAGGATGTGACATACCATTGATGCATTTTTTTAAAAAAACATCCTTCCTTTTAGACTTTGCTGTCACAGTAAATGCCGATCTTAGCATCCATTCGCAATTCCTTGTGATTTTACTTTCATCAATTCTCTTTGTGTAGTTCTTGATAGCTGATGATTATTTTAATTGGTGGTTTAATATGCCAGTGTACTTATTTTAACATGTGCTTATGGAAACTAATCTTTATGTGGAATATAGATTGTGTTGTGCTGGTCCTCAAAGAGTTAATAAAACTAGTTTTCACTTTGCTTAGTTTCCCAGAGGTAGTTTGGCACATTTCCCAGACCAAACCCGTAAGGTAAAGGTCAAGGTGCAGTGGATGATATTAAGGTGCAGAATTCGAAACTTGTATCTTACTTGTAGTCCTCCTGAGCTCAGTTGGACCTCGGGTACATCAGAGCTTTAGAACATGATTAACAGACCAAAGAAGGCCCTGTAGAATATCCTTTAATGGGGAATTGTATGAGTGAGTACAGTGGGTGAGTCTTTTACATTTCTTACTTTTTAACATCCATATTTTGTTTTGAGAAGCCCTTAAGAGCACAGAGCTGTGTTTCATGTATGTGGGAACAGGCCCAGGGAATTCCTCACAGTTTAACAGCAGCAACTCTTGCTGTGGTTTTCACAATAGCTGAGGCTCGTTGTATATAGCCCGTTCCTTGGGAGGAAAACAGACAGGTGAGTGTAGAGTTGTGGTTTCTGAACCAACCTTTACCAATCCTTTTTGATAATGGAAAAGAGAGCTTTCTGGTAACAATGAGGAGATTGGGTGAAGAAGGAGAAAAGGCAAGAGCAAGTTTGTGGAGACGAGGAGCCTAAAAACCACATTTTAGGGAATATCTTAAATTGACTCTGAGAAGAGAATGTCCCTTTATATTTATTGCTCTGAAATCAGAAATGGTTTATATGAACTTTTGCCCAGTAAACATCATTTTCCTTCTCCTGCAGCATGTTGATAACTACTTAGTGATCTACATTAAGTGGTGTCCAAGAGAGTCTCAGAAATGTCACTTTCCTTTGTCTTTACTAATGAATGGAAGTAGAGGCCTCTTCTTACCTTAGTTTTATGATCCCTATTATGAGAAACTAGTTTTGTTTGCAGCCCTTCTTTTGGGTTGATGACATAGAGCAGCCCATTTAGAGGCAGCATGCTTTTACTGTGTGAGGCCTCCTTTACATGAACCACCCTACTGGCTGCTGGTAGAGTGGTGCCTTACCAGTGGTGCTTTTCCACTTTACCACTGTCCCTGAGAGTGGTACCATAAAGGATCCTCTAGCTCATTGCTCACTCCCAGTGTATAGAGACCTCTGTCTCTGCCAGTTTTGAAGGAGTATTTTTGAAGTTGAATATCCAGCAGACTTCAAGGCCTGTTTTCTGTTCAGACACATGCATAATTTCCATAATGAAAGATTGATAAGAAGGTACTGCTTCTTCAGATCTACTCCCTCAAATCCACAGGTGATATATGTTCTGATGACACATGATCAAACAAAGTGCCTCTTTTAAAGAACTTGTAAATATCACTATGATTCACTGCCAATTGAAAATCCAGAAATAACATGTAAACAGTGTGTAGGATATTTGCCTCTTTCTCTTTGCCCACTAAAAAAAAATAATACAGGAAGAAGAGTTGGTGAGTATATGACAGTCTAAGAACACTTTCAGAAACCATTAAAAATGCTTGATTTCGAATTTATTTTGTTGGATAGCTCAGTGAGATTTCCTAACTAGGCCAGTTTTTTCTACCAACATTTAATGACCATTTCATCCCCTTGTACTTAATAGCAACAGAATAGATAGGTCAGGTAGAATGGGAACTGGGGAAAAGCTAGCTATACGCAAATGAGCAGGCGGCAGTGAAACAAGATTGGAAACACAGAGTATTATGGATATGCCACATTATGGTATGTGGCTAATAGGATATTTCAGATTCATTTTAATAGGTAAGATTAACTAGAATGCAGAACTTTCTTTTCCATTTGCCTTGCTGCTGCATGCATGCATGCAGGCAAAGGTTGATGCTTCTGTCCTCCTGGCAACAAGACTGTCCTGGCCTCAGTTTACCTACTAAGACATTTGCTTAACGTCCTTATTTAGTCTAATCTCAACTTGATTCCTGATCCTTTACTAAATACTTTAGTGTGTAGTAAATACTATATACTAAATAAAGTAAATATATAAAGTATTTGATACTTGCTAGAGTGTTATGTACTGTAGTATAGTAAGTATGCTAAATAGTTCACTAAGTATGTGTGTATTTTGTGTCTAATTAGTGAAGCATTCAGCTTTCTCACCACTATTATCACCACCTTCTGCCTAAAAAAAAAGTTTTCTCTTCTTACCTTCTTATTCTCAAGCTTCCCTCTGAGCTTACCATACCTCCTCTACCAAACTGGATTCTCAATATGTCTGGATCAAGATAAATAGAAGGATCAGCCCGCACGAAGGACTGCTTTCTATTCAGACAAGTATTTGAGGGCTTATGGCCCATTGTTATGACTCTAGGGCTAGTTATTTACATTTATGGCAAGTAAATGCCTTCTAAAAACCTAAATTTTAACAAGACCTTTGAATGCCAGTATAACCATGGTGTGATTTTGTTTCAGTCACAAAACCCATGAAGTGACAGAGGATTTTTCTCCTCGGGATCCAAGATCTGTTGTTGTGAGGGAAGATGATGGAGGCTGTGCTTCTGTCCCAGCAGCATTGCCCCTACCTGAACTGGAAAGGGAAGAGGAAAAAGAAGATGTTTCAGATACTCTTGACATGAATCCCTGTAGTGCAACCTATAGCAACTTAGGTAAGTAAAAATGTCATATAAATAATATTTAAACCTTTCCTTTTTATGCACTATCCAAATGCTATATTTCCCTGGAGAGATGGTTTTTATTGCTGCATGGAGCAAACACTGGACACTGGAGCCATGAATTTTCTTTTTTTTTTCCCTATTTTTTAAAGTTTTTATTTAAATTCCAATTAGTTAACATAGTGTAATATTAGTTTCAGTTGTGCAACATAATGATTCAGCCTTTCATATAGCACCAGTGTGGAGCCAGAAATTTTAATTCACATCAGAAAAAGTCCTGGTGTTTACTAGGCATATATTGAACACCTGCTACCATGAGTCCTGTGCCATGTGCTAAGGGTGTGACATGGTCCCTGCCTTGAGGGACTCACCTGGAGGAAAAGAGATGAACTTGTTAATGATTTCAGTATTATATGATAAATTCAGTGATAGAGATACACATGGAATATCTTTTATATTACACAGGGGAGGGTGTCAAAAGATGCCTTCCTAGAGGTAATTCTTGAACTGATCTAGCTGGTTGACAGAGGGAGGAAAGAGTATTCCAACCCAAAGCAACAACAGGAGCAAAAGCATGGAGGTATGAACCAGCTTGGCGCATATGGACGCCACAACCATTTAGTGGTGCTAAAATATGAACTGAAGAGTTAAATGAGATAATGCATTCCAAGCTAAAACCTTAGACTTGTTGCTCTTTGTGATAGTAACCCATCATCAAAAGGTTTTAAGCAGAAGAATAATGTGATTAAATTTGCATTTTAGAACATCTACTCTACAGGCTGCTGTGAGAGGATGGATTAGAAGTGAAGTATTTGTAGCCTAAAATCTAGTAGTTGGATACTTTGGCACGACCACATGAGAAAGGCCTCAACTAAGATAGTGGGAAGGGGAACAATAGACAGGTTTCAGAGATACTTAAGGGGCAAAATACATAAGGCTTAGTGGTTACTTCGATATGAATGATGTGAAGAATCTGTGATGAATCTATGTCTCAGATTTCTGGCTTGGGGCAAGCTGACTCAAAGAAAGAAGATCCTAATTTTTGGAAGTATTTAAGGAGAGGCTGAAGGGCCATCTCTCAGAGATGCAGTGAAGAAGAATCCTATGAAGAGGGTGGACTAAATGACCTCAAATGTGCCTGCCAATACAAAGATGCTCAGTTTTCCAATCATCTTCACTCTTCTTCCTTGAGTACCCAGGGACTTTCGATCTGTCTTCCTTCCTTGAGCATCTCATAGTTTTCCTTTCTTCTAAAAAGCAAAGCCTAGGGCTGGATAAGGATTTCTCATTATTATTCTCCCATGAAGTCAGGAGAGAGGGGAATAGCATGAGTTGGACTACCACATGTGCAGCACTGGCAAGATCCTTATGGACCTCTGACCAACTCTTACACTGGTAGAAATCAATGGCGTATAAAAGCATTCTTCTGCCTAGTTTCTCATCTTCTTTGTCTTTTTCCTTCATCAGGTTTTAGTAAGGAAGAATTATTTTAAGATCAGCTAGTGTAGTTGGAGATAAATGAACCCTTAAGGCAAAAAGGTTGAGGTAACACTGTAGGAGAAATGCTCTAATACGTCCTTTTGAGAAACTCATTGTAACAATGCACATGCAGTTGAAAATACATTCTGTAAGGAAAAGACTTCCATTCTAAGTTCTAGAAGACTTGTATGATTTAGGTGTTGTTTTACCCAACACCGTCTTAGATACCATTTTCCAGTTGGAAGAGATTTTATAGTGAAACAGCTTACTCAACTTTTCCCATTCTTTTATGTTTTATGAAGCATCTTATAAGAGGAAAAATTTACTGCTTATTTCCTATAGTATACTCTCAGGCAGCATAATGTATCAGTATATCTTTCAGATGTTCTTACTGCACCAAAATTTCTTTTATGATATCGTCAGTAAAATATATACTAATTTTTACTGATCATATGGCATCTTATGGCATCTCTTTAAAAATATCCATTAGCTGGGGGCACCTCAGTGGCTCAGTTAAGTGTCTAACTTTGGCTCAGGTCATGATCTTACAGTTCATGGGTTTGAGCCCCACATCGAGCTCTGTGCTGACAGCTCGGAGCCTGGAGCCTGCTTCGAATTCCGTGTCTTCCTCTTTCTCTGCCCCTTCCCAACTTGTGCTCTGTCTCTTCCTCTCTCTCAGAAATAAATAAACATTAAAAATACACACACACGCACACACACACTAGCTGGGGTGCCTGGCTGGCTCAGTTGGTAGAACATGCAGCTCTTGATCTTGGGGTTGTGAGTCTGAGACCCATGTTGGGTGTAGAGATTACTTAAAAATAAAAATTAAAAAATCTTTTAATAAAAATCCATCAGCCAACATTAATTAAAGTTACTTATTTTATCTTATTTGTCTTGTCAGTTATGTAGGTAATTAGAAAAAGCGAAGCATTCCTCATATGAGTATTTCAAGTACCTCACATATATTAACTCATTTAATCCTCTCAACAACCTTAGGAACTTAGATCCCCATTTTTCAGATGAGGAAAATGAGTCAGAGTGCCTTGCCCCAAGTCACAGAACCAATAAGGACTGCATCAGGATTGGAACTCAGTTGGTCTTAACCTCAACTATAATGGTCATAACCACTAAGTTCTTGTAAAAAACTAAAGGACTGCAACTGTCTCCCGTTTTTGTTTTTGTTTTGTTTTGTTTTGTTTTGTTTTGTTTTTCTAAGTCATCTACTCTGAAACACAAAATTTAAGAATTTTTCAAAATATTATGATTACTTAGAATACAAAAAATACTAGATTATAGATGCCCCATCAGAAGGATAGCATTCTTTTAGCCTATTGCTTTACTTTTTAAAAGCGGTAGGTGATGCTCATAAAATGTTGCCTTATTTTCCTTAAGTGTTTTAAGTGGCTATACTTGATTCCATAGCATATGACATGTCACATGGTTAGTTGCTCCTTTGGGAAGGTCTGTGTGAATAAAACAACTGAGTAATAGATAGGATTGACACCATCAGTTCTACAACTCAGGGGTTTCAATTTTTTTGTTCTTATTTTTTCTCTAATGAAATAAGTATTTTAGATGGCATTTGGAACTTACCTTTTTCAATATTTTCAATAAATCATTTTCAGGAAATTTTAAACTGTCCTTTTGGGTAATTTCTTGTGATTTAATTTCTTGTGATTTATTTTTTAAAAATCTGTGTTTAAAAACTGAAAGGAAACAATACTTCTTAATGTAATCGCTTTAGAACCTTTCAAATAGTCTGGAACCAATCTAGTACTGCTTGCTTGCTTTTCTTTCTTTCATCTTCTTCTTTTTTTTTTTTTTTTTTTTTTTTTTTAATATGAGGCAGAGGATGGATGGACCAGTGGAAGAAATTGACAGAGGAAAGTTAGGGGTTACCATTATTTTTACTGTGGAATTTATTTCTGAAAATTACATTTTAAAGTGGACCTAGGAAGCAGTGTAATATAGTAGAAAAAATCCTAAGTTTGGAAGATCAACCAGATTTTGGTTCATATGACAGCTGTGTCATTGCCCACCTGTATGATCATAGGTCAGCTATTTAACATCCCTGAGCTTCAGTTTCCTCATCTGAAATGAGAGAATAGTAACATCTGCTTTGTAGGGCTGATTGTAAAAGAACTTGGTATACAGAGGTGCTTCATAATTATAAGTTCCTTTATTTCTTCCCAAAGATATGCTGTTGCTTTCTCCTTCAAATACATTTGATGTGTTAGCCAGAAAACATAGAATAAAGTGGAAATAGTTTAAAATGTTTATTAGAAATGTTGAGTAAGCAGGAAAAAATATATAAATTCAAAAAGTTGTCAGTTGCCTACACAACTAATGACTGAAGTTGTGAATATAATACAGGATACGGGATCCCAAAGTGGCTAACAGGGACCAGAAGACAGATGACAAGTAATAGTAATGTCATTATGACAGATCCAGTTCCCCCAACATCTGCTAATTATAGCAACAAAGGGATACAGTTTGGATTTGTTTTGTAGTCCCCCCACTTCTTAGATAGTTCTGAAAACTAATAAGTTAAAAGAAAAAAAAAACTCAACTGGAATAGGCTTTAATTACCCAACCTCAGAATCTCCCATTGGACCCCCACCCAGGATACAATGTCGTTACTCCACTGTAGTGTAACAAGAGCTGTTGTGATTCAACCATTCTTTCAAAAAGCTACTAATTTATGCAAACCATGCCTTAGAACCATCTTTTTTCACTTTAGAGATCATTCACTGTGGTTAATGGGTGCCTTTTTCCTTGTCTTTAACATAAATAAAGCAAACTTTATTTTGTTTAAACTGGTTTAATTATTAGATTCTAGAGCTTGCCCTATCCAATACAGTCAGTAGCTACTAGCCACATCTGGCTATTTACATTTACATTCCTTAGAATATAAATAAAAATTCAGTTTCTTAGGCTCACTAGCAACGTTTCAAGTACCCAGGAGCTGCAGGTGGCTAGTAACTACTGTGTTGGACATGCACATATAGAACATTTCTGTCATCACAGAAAGTTCTGTTAGACAGCACTGTTTTAAAGAATTAGTTATTTGGGGGATTTGTATTTGTCTTATTGTGTTGTCTACTAACAAAAGTCATATTGGTCTTTATGTAACTTGAAAACTCTTTTTTTTTAATATATGAAATTTATTATCAAATTGGTTTCCATACAACACCCAGTGCTCATCCCAAAAGATGCCCTCTTCAATGCCCATCACCTACCCTCCCACCCCTCATCAACCCTCAGTTTGTTCTCAGTTTTTAAGAGTCTCTTATGCTTTGGCTCTCTCCCACTCTAACCTCTTTTTTTTTCCTTCCCCTCCCCCATGGGTTTCTGTTAAGTTTCTCAGGATCCAAATAAGAGTGAAACCATATGGTATCTGTCTTCCTCTGTATGGCTATTTCACTTAGCATCACACGCTCCAGTTCCATCCATGTTGCTACAAAGGACCATATTTCATTCTTTCTCATTGCCACGTAGTACTCCATTGTGTATATAAACCACAATTTCTTTATCCATTCATCAGTTGATGGACAAAGCCTAAATGTCCATCAACTGATGAATGTAACTTGAAAACTCTTTAAGAAGGTTGCCGCTTACAGAGTGTTGATTTTACGCTGAATGATGGTGATAGGAGATCACTGAACAAACTCTGATCTATAACATCTTAATCAACCCCAAACTGAATTTAGCAGGGTATCAGCCACCCAAAATGATCTCCCAAAGAAATGATAGAATGTTTTTTCAGTCAGACCTTCAACATTTTCCCCATGTTTCTTATGTCTATCTCAAGATGTCTAGGAGAAATATTGCTAGTTTTTTATGTGGCATACCCCACTACTTTATCAGCCTAGTAAAATCAGGAGCTCATAATAACTTCTACTCTGTTAGAAATAAATCAGTGGCTTTAGCTCTTCTTCATTCACTTTGTAATTGAGTACTCTTTACATTCCTTTTTAGAAAGATCTATCAAGTCTCTATGTACAGATTCTTGGCTTGCTCTTCTTTCTGTGTGCCTAAAACCTAGCACATTATCTAAAACATGTGGTAGCTACTAAGAACATGTTTGAATGAATGAACCAAAAGTGAATTTGGCATTTGACTTTATAATATTCCCAGATTAGGGGAAGTTAAGCCCTTCTTAAGGAAAGGAGGAAATTTCATATAGGAAAGTTTCAAGTCCCAGTTTATGTGTTCTATTAATCAGTTGATGTTGTGGTTTTTTTTCTAATACAGGCATATCTCAGAGATATTGCAGGTTCTGTTCCAGACCACCACAGTAAGACAAATACTACAACAAAGCAAATCTAATCAATTTTTTGGTTTCCCAGTGCATGTAAAAGTTATGTTTATACCATACTGTAGTCTGTTAAAAGTGCAATAGCATTATATCTAAAAAATATTATGAATATCTTAAGAGATACTTTCTTTATTGCTAAAAAATGCTAACCATCATATAAGCTTTCAGTAGTCATAATCTTTTTGCAGGTAGAAGGTCTTGTTTGATGTTGATGGCTGCTGACTGATCAGAGTGGGGGGTACCGAAGGCTGGAGTGGGTGTGGCAATTTCTTAACGTAAGACAAACACTGCACAACTTTCAAAATTGGAACCAATCTTCTCAAACCCTGCTGCTGCTTTATCAACTAAGCTTATGTCATATTCTAAATCCTTTGTTATCATTTCAACAATCTTCACAGCATCTTAATCAGGAGCAGTTTCCATCTCAAGAAACCACCTTCTTTGTTCATCCCTAAGAAGCAAATCCTCATCCATTAAAGTTCTATCATGAGATTGCAGCCATTCCGTCCCATCTTTAGGCTCCATTTCTAGTTCTCTTGCTGTTTTCACCACATCTGCAGTTACTTCCTCCACACAAGTCTTGAACTCCTGAAAGTCCTCTATGAGGGTTGGAATCCGCTTCTTCCAAATTCCTGTTCATGTTGGTATTTTGACCTCTTCCCATGAATCAGGAATGTTCTTAATGGTATCTAGAATGGTGAATCCTTTCCAGAAGGTTTCCAATTTGCTTTTCCCAGATCCATGGGGGAATCATTATGGCAGCTATAGCTTTACATAACAAGACTTGAAAGTCAAAATTACTCCTCGATCCATGGGTTGCAGAATGGATGTTATGTCAGCAGGCATGAAAACAACTTTAATCTTGCTGTACACCTCCATCAGAGCTCAGGTGACCAGGTGCATTACAAGATATTACAAACATATTTTGAAAGGAATTTTTTTCCTGAGCAATCTATCTAAACAGTAGGCTTAAAATATTCAGTAAACCATGTTATAAACAGATATTCTGTCACCCAGACTTTGCTGTTCCATTTATAGAACATAGGCGGAGGTGATTTAGCTTATCTTAAGGGCTTTATGGTATTTGGAAGGGTGAATGAGCACAGGCTTCAACTTAAAGCAGCTGGATGCAACTTCATCAGCTGCATTATTCCCTAACAAGAGAGTTAGCCTGCCCTGTGAAACTTTGAAGCCAGGTAGTGACTTCTCTCTAGCTATGAAAGTCTGAAATGACATCTTCTTAATATATACATTGAAAATCTGTTGTTCAGTGTAGCCACCTTCTTCAATTATCTAGCTAGATCTTACGGATAAGCTGCAGCTTCTACATGCGCACTTGCTGCTTCACCTTATTTAACCTGACTTCACCTTGCTTAGATTTATGGAGACAGCTCCTTTTCTTAAACCTTATGAACCAATCTCTGCTAGCTTCCAACATTTCTTCTGCAGCTTCCTCACCTCTAGCCTTCTTAGATTTGAAGAGAGATGGGGCTTTGCTCTGGATTAGTCTTTGGTTTAAGAAAATGTTGTGGCTAGTTTGATCTTTTCAGATCACTAAAATTTCTTCATATCAACAGTAAGACTGTTCTACTTTCTTATCATGTGTGTGTTCACTAGAGTAACACTTTTAATTTCCTTCAGGTTTTCCTTTGCATTCGCAACCTGACAAACTCATGCAAGAGCCCTAGCTTTCAGCCTACCTCAGTTTTCAATATACCTTCCTCACTAAGCTTAATTATTTCTAGCTTTTGATTTAAAATGAGGGATGTGCCTGGGTGGCTCGGTCAGTTAAGCGTCCGACTTCGGCTCAGGTCATGATCTCACGGTCCGTGGGTTCGAGCCCCGTGTCGGGCTCTGTGCTGACAGCTCAGAGCCTGGAGCCTGTTTCAGATTCTGTGTCTCCCTCTCTCTGTGACCCTCCCCCATTCATGCTCTGTCTCTCTCTGTCTCAAAAATAAATAAACGTTAAAAAAAATAAAATAAATAAAATGAGGGATGTGCAACTCTTCCTTTCACTTAAAACTTAGAGGTTAATTTAAGGTTATTAATTGACCCAATTTCAATAGTGCTGTGTCTCGGGGAATAGGGAGACTGAGGAAAGGGAGAAAGACCAGGGAACAGCTGATGAGTGGAGCAGTCAGAACACATTTAACCTATTAAGTTTGTTATCTTATATGGGTGTGGTTTGTGGTGCCACAAAACAATTACAGTAGTAGCATCAAAGATCACTGAGCACAGACCACCGTAACAAATGTAATAATAATGAAAAAGTTTGAAAAATTGCAAGAATAACTAAAATGTGACACAGACACAAAGTAGCAAATGCTGTTAGAAAAATGGCACCAATAGACTTACTGGATGTAGCATTGCCACAAAGCTTCAGTTTGTAAATAGCAAACAAAAAAACGCAGTATCTGCCAAACACAGTTGAACAACATATGCCTGTATGAGGCTTAATCCAGAGGTTTCCTAGGTCAGGAGTTACCTAAACCAGGCCTCAGGCTCCTTTCTACATAGCCCCACAAGAAAAGATCCACATTTAAAAAAAATTTTTTTTAATTTTATTTAAATCCAAGTTAGTTAACACATAGTGTAATAATGGTTTCAGGAGTAGAATTTAGTAATTCATTACTTACATGTAACAACACCCAGTGCTCCTCCCAGCAAGTGCCTATTACCCATTTAGCCCATCCCCTACCCAACACCTCTCCAGCAACCCTCAGTTTGTTCTCTGTAATTTAAGAGTCTCTTATGGTTTGCCTCCTTCTCTGGTTTTATCTTGTATTTCCTAACCTTTCCCTATGTTCATCCGTTTTGTTTCTTATCCACACTTGAATAAAATCATAGGATATTTCTCTTTCTCTGGCTGACTTAGCATAATACATTCTAATTCCATCCATGCTGTCTCAAATGGCAAAATTTCATTCTTTCTGATGGCCGAATACTATTCCATTGTGTATATATATATATACATATATATATATATATATATACACACATATATATATATGTATATATATATATACACAATGGAATACATATATATATATACACACATATATATACATATACACATACACACACACACACACATATATATCTATACCACTTCTGTATCCATTTGTTAGTAGGTGGACATTTGGCTCTTTCAAAATTTTGGCTTTATTGATAGTGCTGTTATAAACATTGAGGTGCATGTACCCTTTCAAATCAGCATTTTTGTATCCTTTGGATAAATACCTAGTAGTGCAATTGCTGGGTCATAGAATAGCTCTATTTTTAATTTTTTGAGGAACCTCCATACTGTTTTCCAGAGTGGCTGTACCAGTTTGCATTCCCAGTAGCAGTGCAAAAGGGTTCCCCTTTCTCTGCATCCTTGCCAACATCTGTTGCTTCCTGAGTTGTTAATTTTAGCTATTCTGACAGGTGTGAGGTGGTATCTCATTGTGGTTTTGATTTGTATTTCCCTGATGATGAGTGATGTTGAGCATCTTTTATTTGTCTCTTAGTTACCTGAGGTTCTTTGGAAAAGTGTCTATTCATGTCTTTTGCCCATTTCTTCACTGGATTATTTGTTTTTGGGGTGTTGAATTTGATAAGTTCTTTATAGATTTTGGATACTAACCCTTTGCCCATACTGATATGTCATTTGCAAATATCTTCTCCCATTCTGTCAGTTGCTTTTTAGTTTTGTTGATTGTTTCCTTTGCTGTGCAGAAACTTTCTATATTGGTGAGGTCCCAATAGTTCATTTTTGCTTTTGTTTCCCTTGCCACTGGAGACATGTCTAGTAAGAAGTTGCTGTGGCTAATGTCAAAGAGGTTGCTGCCTGTTTTCTCCTCTAGGATTTTGATGGTTCCCTGTCTTACATTTAGGTCTTTCATCCCTTTTGAGTTTACTTTTGTGTATGGTGTAAAAAAGTGGTCCAGGTTCATTAAGATTGAATTTTTAAGTAATCTCCACACCCAATACAGGGCTCAAACTTACAACCTTGACATCAAGAGTCACATGCTCTACTGACTGAGCCAGGCAGGCACCCCTCTTAATTTTTTATCTTACTTACCTGGAGCATCTACTTAAGGTGCTACCTTTCAAACACTGAAAGAAAACATCTAAAAGTCTTCTATCTCCAGAACTTCCTTTGGCAGTGTATTGATCCTCAGCATTAAATGTTAAGAGATGAGAAGTGCCTGGCTGGCTCAGTCAGTGGAGCATGCAACTGTTGGTCTCAGGGCTGTGATTTCGAGCCCCACATTGGGTGTGGAAATTACCTAAATCTTTAAAAAAATGTTAAGAGCTACGTGTACTTAAAAGAGTGCCATTTCGTGGCTGGCCTTGATGTTGTAATTATGGAATAATGTCATCATAAATAGAAGCTTTAAAAAAATAATTCAACAGATAATTATTGAGGAACTTCTATGGGCCAGATATTATTCTACACAATTCAAAGTTAATGATTTGAAGGGCTCCTGGGTGACTTAATTGGTTGAGCATCTGACTGTTGGTTTCAACTCAGGTCATGATCACACAGTTTTGTGGGTTTGAGCCCTGCGTTGGGCTCTGTGCTGGCAGCACGGAGCCTACTTGGGATTCTCTGTCTCCCTCTCTCTCTGCCTTTCCCCTGCTCACTCTGTGTCTCTCAAAATAAATAAATAAACTTAAAAAAAAAACTTAAAAAAAACAAAATTAATGATTTGAAACAAAGATTAAAGAATTGCACATTTTTAGATTACCCGGATGTTCACAAAAATAAAACAAAACCTGAGACTGACTACTTTGAACATTTGTTTGAGCATTTGTTGTACTTCCCAAAAATATAATTATTTCTATTTAAAAAGAAATCGTAGACTCCCTGTCTTTTAGCTTAGCTGCATTCACATTTAAAAATAGTTTCCCATATACTGGAATTAGTTGGCAGAGCACAATATTCAAATTACATAGATAACTTACCCCTCAAATAAATAATCTCTGTTCTTGGACAGGTTTTCAAATGAGAGTGTACAAAAATTGAGTCTGTCAGCTGCTATGCCACTGACATTCTTTTAAGTGGTCACTATATCTCTTTATTTGAGGCTATACCTAAAATGGTCTTTGGAGGTCAGCTTTGTTTTATCATTTGGCATGAAGTTGATGTCCCCTGGGGTTTGCCAGTTGGTGCCTCCATTTCACTGTAGTGGGACCCTTCCTCCTAGGTTGCTGACGCCTGCTGCCAGGAGATGATATAGTGAGTGCTAGGCTCAGCCAGTGAGAGGCCTACTCACTTGACAAGGCTGGTGCACAGTGGTATGTGACATCTATATTTATAAACCGCAGTGCATTATTTCCCAGTTTGGAGATGGTTGTCTCTTCCTTTGTCCTCTCTTTTCCTGTTCTCATTTATATTACTTGTCATGAGCCCTGGGGGAAAAAATTAGGGGTGAAATTACAATTTAAGTGGAAAAAATATGTTACATTTATTTGGGTTTTAGTACTTTCATTCAGCAAACATTTGTCAAACAGTAACTATCTGCTGGAGACAAAGCTGGGTGCTGGAAATAGCAATGCTATCTCCAAGGACTCTTGGTCAGTCTTTAGGAAAGATAGACATGGGCTGGACTCTTAGGAGCTCCTGTGCTAGTTGCTTTGAGGCAGGTATTTAATGGTTTACTGAAAGCCTCTGCCTGAAGCAGTCTAGGAGAGGTGGGGGTGGGGGGGTGGTCACTTAGGTTTTGAGCAGAGCTTAAAAGACGAGTAACTACTCTGACACATTGACAAGCAAGGGAGAACATTGCAGGTAGAGAGAAGTGTATGTACAAATCCTAGGCCTTAGTAGAGCAATGAATGTTCAATTAACTATAGGTAATGAATCAGAGTAGATTAAGTACAGAGTGAAAGGGGGCAGAGTAGGTAGGGGAGATAAAACAATGAAAAAGGAAGGATAGATCATAAATGTTACGTATACGTCACAGTGAGTATATTTTTTTTTTTTTTTCCTCAGAGAGAGCAAGCAGGGCAGAAGGGCAGAGGGAGAGAGAATCTTAAGCCCGCTCCACACTCAGCATGGAGCCCAATGTGGGGCTCGATCCCACAATCCTGGGATCATGACCTCAGCTGAAATCAGGAGTCAGACTGAGCCATCCATCTGCTCCAGTATATCTTTTATCTGTAGGAAATGGAGAGCCACTGAAAATTTATGAATAAAAGGACATGATCAGGATTTTTAAAAGATCATTCTGAGATCTACCTATGAGATAATTGGAGGCAGAGAGACCAACCAGGAGACCATGACATTCCTGTCTTACTGAAATGAAGAGTTAATTATACTTATTAGTATACTGCTCTTGTCCAAATGTGTCATCATTAAGTGCCTTTAATCCCTAGCACCCCAAGATGGTAATGACTGTCAGGTCTTAAGCAAACATTTGCTGTGGTTTGTCCCTAGTGTGTCTTCAGTGGTAGTGCCTTTCAGCACATGTCTGTAATGTTGGAGTTATTATTTTGAGTTTTTCAGTATTCAATCATCTTTAAAATGTTGATCTTTAGAAATAATATTTTTCATATTTCCTTTCTACTTATACCAATCTTATAAGTTTTAAGAGTCCTATATCAATCATTCTCCTTCCTGAGGAGTTTTAAACACCCTTTTGGCTTCTTCAGAGTGTCATTAAATTATTCCCTTTTAATTCATCTTTGATCATTTACTTTACAGAGTGTGATATAGGGGCTAATCTGTCAGTCCAAAGACATTTTTAAGTGGGGAGACAGTAAAGAGATAGAGTAAGGAAGCTCAAAAAGAGGGGAAAGTAAGGTTTGAATGCAGTTTAGTCAAACGTATTTGTCCAAAAGAACTTTTTTAGTTTATAGCAAGGCAAGATTTAGAACCCAATATATTTTTTTTTCTGTTTAGAGAGCTGGTATGCCACAAAAATGTAGAGTATGTGATGTTATATCAGGACTGCTGAAAGCTGAGCTTAGTGTCTGGTCCCAGAGGCTTGAGAGGAATGTACAGGATTAAAAGTTTAAAATAAAAACAGCCAAGATACCAAGCTTTTAAAACACTGACCCTGATGACTGGAATTCAGTTAGGAGAACTTGTCTTTCTTAGGGAAAAAAATAAAAACACGAGACACTTGTAGACGTGGGAGAATGGGTTGACCTATTTGCACGGGCTGTGGAATGCTCATGGTTTCATTGGAAATGCAGAAGTTTCTGAGTCTCATGTGGAATCTCCACAGCTCCCAGGAGATCTTTGCGAAGAGGAACCACTATTAACTTTCTTTATTTCCTTGCTGCCTTGGCTGTCCATTTTCATTTTGGAGTGATGAGCAACTCTTCTGACTCTGCATCCATCAGTCGGTAGCCGTTTCCTGCCCAGCTACTGTGTGTGTCACATTGCACCAGGTTCTGAGGGCGTGTAAAAAAATACACATGTTGTAAAAGGCTAAAAATGCCATAATAGAGCAAAAAGTGCTAAGACAGCAAGAGGAAGAAGTGAGGGTTCCCAGTCTGGAGGGGAGGGGTAGAGAATAGGGAGGCTTCAGTGGAGAAGGGCCATCTGAGCTGGGCTACAACAGAATACCTTTACTACAGCAGAGGCGTAGAAAAAAAATTTTGGAGCATATTCAAAGAACAGGAAGCGAGTGTTCATGTGGGAAAGTTGATGAGAAATAGTGATAGATAAGACTGAGAGCCTTGACCAGCTTGCTGAGGAGTTTGGACCTTGTTCTATAGGTGGCGGAAAGTGGCATGATCAGCCCTCTTCCACCTCCTCTGATAAGAATTAAAGAGCTGCTGATTGTGATAGACTTTGTCTCACTTGATAGTTCTGAGGTCTTTTTTTTTTTTTTCTTTTTAAGTACTTTGGGAACTCATTCCTTCCATGTCTGCAATTATTTTTGGTTGTTCTGATTTGGAGAAATTGGTAGAAAATGACACCCATAAAGTTTCTTCTAGGGATGTGGAAAGGGCAAGAATAAGTTTGTGTTTCTAGTTTTTCCATTTATTCATTAATACCTTCCTTCCTTTTTTTCTTCCTTTTTTTCCTTCTTTCCTTCCATTCTCCTCAGCCAGATTCTTTGCTTGATCCTGGGTATGCAAATGAGACCCAGTGTCTGCCGTCAGTGAGCAACACCAGTGGGGAATTTAGACAGGGGCACAAGTCAAGTATTGTCAGTACTTGGAGAGAAGTGTTCACAGGATATATATGAGGTCCCAAGAAAAAGAGGTCAATTTCGGGGAGTAGAATAAGAAACACTTCTCAGAGGCAGAATGTTTAAAGATGAGAGGAGAGGGAAACCATTCCTGGAAGAGGGTTAGCGTAAATGGAGATTCAGAGCATGAAGTAGCCAAGAGTGCTAAGGAAACTGCAAGCAAGTTGGTAGCTCTGACTTAAGATGCAAGATGAAATGCTACAAGAAAAATAGGTACAGCCAGGGCTGGGTCGTGAAACGCTTGCTTTCTGTGCTTGAGCAAAGAAAACTCTGTTCTCAGGATCAAGTCCAAATTCTCAATGACAAATTTTTTAAGTAGAGGAGTGCCACAATCAGCTTTGGTGTTCAAAAAAAAAAAAAAATCTCTGTAATGGCCAGCGTGGTGAGGGAGGCAAAACTAGAGACAGTGATAACAGGGGACTGTCACAGTAGTCAAGCACAGACGATAAGGTGCTGGTGCAGTTCACTGCTTGTAAGCCTTCTCCATCACACCTCATCTCTGAGAGGTCTGGGTCAACAAGTGGAAAGTAAAGGTTTGTTTGAAAGCCTATTTCTGTCATGTTGTGAATAAACTATGTTCTGACTTCTCACATTAACTGAGGTAAAATAGGGCTGGGGCAGCTCTGGGAAGAAGGCTCACTATCATCACAGGAAGAGTACAATTAATACCGAGCCCCTCCATCCCTGGTGATGTTAAGGGCACAGAGAAATGGGAAGAAGTGACTAGAAACTGGATTTATGGTAGTTTCTAAGAATGAATTGTCGATTGGGGCGCCTGGGTGGCGCAGTCGGTTAAGTGTCCGACTTCAGCCAGGTCATGATCTCGCAGTCCGGGAGTTCGAGCCCCGCGTCGGGCTCTGGGCTGATGGCTCAGAGCCTGGAGCCTGTTTCCGATTCTGTGTCCCCCTCTCTCTCTGACCCTCCCCCGTTCATGCTCTGTCTCTCTCTGTCCCAAAAATAAATAAACGTTGAAAAAAAAATTAAAAAAAAAAAAAAAGAGTGAATTGTCGATTTTCTTTATTGAGATATAATTTACATACCATAAGATTCAGAGGGTGCAATTCCATGAGTTTTAGTAGAACTTTACAACCATCACCAGTATCTAATTCCGGCACATTTTTATCACCCTAAACAGAAACCAGTCTCTCTCCATTTCCATTCTCCGCATCCTATAGCAGTCACTAATCTACTTTCTGTCTGTAGGGATTTACATATTTCTGGATATTTCATGTAAGTGGAATCATACCATATGTGGGCTTTTGTGACTGGCTTCTCTCACTTAGCATATTTTTAAGGTTCATACAGGTTGTAGCATGTATCAGCACTAATTTTCTTTTTATGGCTGAATATTCCTTTGTTTATCCATGCATCAGTTGATGGACATGTGGGTTGTTACTCCTTTTTGGCTATTAGGAATAATGTTACTAAGAATATTTATGTGTAAGATTTTATGTGGACATATGTTTTCACTTCTCTTGGATATATATGTAGGAGTGGAAATCCAGGATCACGTAGTAACTTGGTTTTACTTTTTGAGTAACTACCAAACTATTTTCCAAAGTGATTGCACCATTTTAGAGTCCTACTAGCAATGTGTGAGGGTTTGAATTTCTCCATATCCTCACAAACACTTGTCCATCTTTTTTATTAGAGCTGACTTAGTAGATGTGGAGTGGTCTCTCATGGTTTTGGTTTTGGTTTTGGTTTGCATTTACCTAATGGGTAGTGATGTTGAGCATCTTTCTATGTGCTTATTGGCCATTTGTTTACCTTCTTTGGAGAAATGTCTGTGCATACCCTTTGCCCACTTGTAATGGGTTTTTTATCTTTTTATTATAAATTATTTACAAATTCTGGATATAAGTCTCTTACCAGATACATGATTTGCACATATTTTCTCCCATTCTGTGGGTTGTCTTTTCACTTTCTTAAAGTTGTCCTTTGAAGCACGAAAGTTTTTAATTTTTATGAATTCCAATTTATTATTTTTTTGCTTGTGCTTTTAGGTGTCATATCTACAAAATCATGACCTAATCCAAGGTTGAAAGTGTATTCCTATGTTTTATTCTAAGAGTTTTATAGTTTTCATTCTTATGTTGAGATGTTTGCAATATTTTGAGTTACTTTTCGCATATACTATAAGGTAGGAGTTCAACGTCATTCTTTTGCATATGGATATCCAGGTGTTCCAGCACTATTTTTTGGAAAGACTGCTATTTCCCTATTGAATTGTCTTGGTGTCCTTGTTGGAAATTAGCCATAAATATATAGGTTTATTTCTAGACTTTCAATTCAGTTCCACTCATCTTTATTTCTATTCTTAGTACACACAATCTTTTTTTTTTTAATTTTTAATTGAAGTATCATTGACATACAATATTTATATTAATTTTAGGTGTACAACATAGTGATTCAACATTTATATACATACAAAATGCTCACCTGTGGGGGATAAGCTTAGGAATCCCCCGGGCTTACCCCAATGGGTTAACAAGGCATAAAGAAATACAAAGTCATAAAATGCTTACATCCGAGTTTGGGTAGACCAAATTGGCACCCCAGGAATAGGGGCGGCAAAGACACCCCAAAATAGAAAGGGGGTGCAGAGCCCCTAGACTAGAGAGGGTGGGGCAAAGCCCCAAAATAGGAATGGGCCACAAAGGTGCCCAATACATAGGTATATGAAATAAACAAGATTAGATATTCAGGGTGGAAGCACCCCCAATATAGTACTATAGCAGAAAAGCTGCTTTCACAGGAGGATAGGGCCAAGTTAAGTAAATTGGTGAATTGGACTGTGGACCACTGTGCTGCAGGCCAAGCAGCTCAGAGCGCAGATGGTTCACAAAAGAAAAGGTGCCTTATTAACCCTGAGGTTATTTCCCCTATATGTCTCATCCCCTAGGCTAGTAAAGATAAACAGGCACGGCGCCTCCTGTCTGCCATTAACAACCATCTACCCATCTGCTCGGTGCCAGGATTTTGTTTTATATTGACCCAAACCCCAAACACTGTATATCTTTTCCCTCATGTCCCCAAGTTAATGTTCACAGTTTCTTTGTCTCTTTGTGCGTGCCCATCATATTTGTAAGCCTTCTGATCTTAATAAATACAGGGCAAGGACCCTTATTTGGGGCTTTTGTGTTTTCCCAGACATCAGCCATCTCTCGCTTTAATCCTGCATCTGCTCTTTTGCTGGCCAAAAGAGAACTTTAGACTTAGAGTCTATGACACTCACCAAGTGTAGTTACCATCTGTCATCATATAAAGTTATTACAATATTATTGACTACAGGGGCACCTGGGTGGCCCAGTCAGTTAAGCATCTTACTCTTGGTTTCATCTCAGGTCATGATCTAGTGGTTCATGAGTTCAAGTCCCGCATCAGGTTCTGTACTAACAGCACAGATCCTGCTTGGGATTCTCTCTCCCTTTCTCTCTGCCCCTCCCCTGCTTGCATGCCATCTCTCTTTCTATCCCTCAAAAATAAACATTTTTTTAAATGGCCATTTACAGTATTATTGACTACATTCACTATGCTGTATTTTTCATCTCTGTGACTATTTTATAACTGAAAGTTTGTACCTCTTAATCCCTTTCACCTGTTTTGCCCATTCCCCCAACACACAGTACATACAATCTTGATTACTTTAGTTTTGAAGTAAGTTTTGAAATCAGGAAATGTGAGCTCTCCAACTTTTTCTTTTTCAAGATGTTCTTTGCTTACTCTAGTTCCATTGTATTTCCATATGAATTTTAGTATCATTCTGTCAATTTCTGCAAGAAAACCAGCTGGGATTTGATAGGGATTACATTAAATCTTCAGAACAATTTGGAGAGTATTTCCATCTTAACATATTAAGTCTCTGATACGTGAACATAAGATGTCTTTCCATTTATTTAGGTCCTTAATTTCTTCAATGCTGTTGGGTAGTTTCCAGTGCATAAGTCTTGCCTTTCTTTTGTTAAGTTTATTCCTAAATACTTTATTGTTTTTGATGATATTATAAATGGAATTGTTCTTTAATAATAATTTTTTGATTGTTCATTGCTAGTGTATAGAAATACAATTGTTTTATACAGATCTTATATCTTGCAACCTTGCTGAATTGATATATTAGTTCTAATAATTTTTTGTGAATTCCTTAGGCTTTCCTATATGCAAGATTATGTTACCTTTGAAAACAGATAATTTTACTTCTTCTCCAATCTGGATGTTTTTGTTTCTTTTTCTTTCCTAATTGCCCTGGCTAGGCCTTTCAGTGAAATGTAGAATAGAAGTGACAAGAATGGAAATCCTTGTTTTATTCCTGATCTTAGTGGGGAAATACCGAGTTTTTTACCATTGAGGATGATGTTTGCTTTGGGGCTTTCGTAGGTGCCCTTTATCAGGTTGAGAACGTTCTCTCCTTTGCCCAGTATGTTCAGTGTTTTGTCATGGAAAGGTGTTGGATTTTCTCAAATGCTTTTTCTACATCTATTAAAGTGACCATGTAAGGTTTTTTCCCCTCCTTTATTCTGTTTGCGTGGTGTATTCCATTGATTAACTTTCAGATGTTAAAACCAAGCATGCATTCCTGGGACAAATCTAAGTTTGTCATGGTGTATAATCCTTTTTATATGTTGCTATATTCAGTTTGCTAGTATTTTGCAAAGATTTCTGTGTCTGTATTCATAAGGGATATTAGTGTCTAGTTTTCTTATGAATGCCCTTGTCCGATTTTGATGTGTAGGTAATACTGGCTTCATAGATTTCAAGCTGGGAAATGCTCCCTCCCCTTCTATTTTTGGAAGAGTTTGTGCAGGATTGATATTAATTCTTCTTCAAACATTTGCTAGAATTCATCAATGAAGCCATGTTGCCCTGGACTTTCCTTTGTGGGAATATTTTAAATTAATAATTCAGTATCTTTTCTTGTTATAGGTACCTCTGTAAGTTTACCACTTAATTCTCTTTCAGCTCTAATTTATTCTTTTAGTCATTCAAGAAACATTATTGAACATCTTTTACATCCAGGCCCTGTCCTGATATAGAGGATACAATAATGAATAAAGCAAAGTCCTGGCCTTCTTAACATTCTCATTTTTCTTTGTCTCTCTCCTTCTTATGCTGTGTGTGTGTGTGTGTGTGTGTGTGTGTGTGTGTGTGTGTGTATACATTTTTTTGTTTGTGTTTATATGCAATATAGTTCTGTTCCTTACAAAAAAAATATCTATTTGCTACATGCCATTGGTGGAGAAAGGTAGACCTTAGGTTTGCTGTATGTATTGTGTTAATTTGTATAAACTTCTGGGTGTTCTTGGAGAGAGCTGCATGAATGGGAAATGGACTATATTGTCATTACCATCACAGTTTATATTTGTGCCCACCCTTGGCATTGCTACAAGGACATGATTTTCATAAAAACAAACCACCATCTTTATTCATTATCACTCTCAGGTCCGTGCAGTGCCTTCTATTCTATCTGACCTTCAGTAGGAGCATGTATTAGTTTCATAGGGCTGCTGTAACAAACTTCCATGAAGTAAGTGCCTGAAAACAAGAGAAATTTATTCTCTCGCAGTTTTGGAGGCTAGAAGTCTAAAATCCAGCTGTTAGCAAGGCCATGGTTTCTCTGAAGCTCTGGATAGAACCCTTTGCTTCTTCTCCCTAGCATCTGGTGGTGCCATTGATCCTTGACATCCTTGGCTTGCTGCTGCATTGTTCCACTCTCTGCCTCTGTTGTCACATGGCATACTCTCTTTTGTCTCTTTTTACATGATGTTTTCCTCTTTATATGAGGGCACCAGTCATATTGGGTTAAGGCCTACCCTAGTGACCTGATCTTAACTTGATTACCTCTGCAACGACTCTATTTCTAAATCAGGTTACATTCACAGGTACCAGGGTTTATGACTTCAGCATTTGGGGGGAGAGAACATAATTCATCCCATAACAGAGCATTATATCTCATTCTGAGATAGTTAATGGAGGCCTCATTATTTTAATAACATTACTAATTATAACAACTGTTATAAAAAGTTCCATAGTGTATTTCTCTTTCTTTAAAAAATAATGTTGGGGCACCTGGATGGCTCAGTCAGTTAAGTGTCTGACTTCAGCTCAGGTCATGATCTCACAGTTCACAAGTTCAAGGCCTGCATTGGGCTCTGTGCTGACAGCTCAGAGCCTGGAGAGAGAATCCTTCGGATTCTGTCTCTCTCTCTCTCTCTCAAAAATGAATAAAAAACATTTAAAAAAAATAATAATATGTCTCTCTCCATTATACAATAAGCCCAAAAGGTGTCATTGATCACACATGTGTATGTTTTTTTAGTATAGTTGGCGCACAATATTACTTTAGTTTCAGGTGTACAACATAGTGATTCAACAAGTTTATACGTTATGCTTTGTTCACAAGTGTAGCTACTGCCTCTCACCATACATCACTGTTACAGTGTCATTGACTTTCTTTCTTATGTCTTGCCTTTTGTTCCATGACTTATTCATTCCACAAATGGAACCCTGTATCTCCCACTCCCCCTCACCATTTTGCCCATTCCCCCACTCCCCTTCCCTCTGGCAACCATCAGTTGTTCACTGTATTTATAGGGCTCATTCTGCTTTTTGTTTGTTTAAATTTGGGTTTTTGTTTTGGGAGGGTTAGATTCCACTTATGTATGAAATTGTGTTACTTGTCTTTGTCAGTTTTATTTCACTTGGCATAATACCCTTTGTGTATTATGCTATCTTTGGTTAAATACCCATGTGCAATTACTGGACTGTACAGTATTTCTATTTTTTTTAATGTTTATTTATTTTTGAGAGAGAGGGAGAGGCAGAGAGAGAGGAAGAGAAGGAGACAGAGGATCCAAAGCAGGCTCTGCACTGACAGCAGAGAGCCCGATGTGGGGCTCCAGCTCACAAGTTGCGAGATCAGGATCTGAGCCAAAGTCAAACACTTAACTGACTGAGCCACCCAGCCGCCCCTGCTTTTTCTATTTTTAATTTTTTGAGGAACCTCCATACTGTTTTCCCACAGTGGCTACACCAATTTACATTCCTACCAACCAGTGCAGGAGGGTTCCTTTTTCTCTGCATCCTTGCCAAGATGTCATTTCATGTCTTTCTTATTTTAACTGTTCTAACAGGTGTGAGGTGATATCTCATTGGTGTTATGATTTGCATTTCCCTGATGATAAGTGATGTTGAGCGACTTTTCTTGTGTCTGTTGGCCATCTGTATGTCTTCTTTGTACATTCAGTCCTCTGATCATTTTTTAGTTGGATTGTTCGGCTTTTTGTCATTGAGTTGTAGAAGTTCTTTATATATTTTGAATATTAACCCCTTATGAGATACATCCTTTGCAAATACCTTCTCCCATTCAGTAGGTTACCTTTTTGTTCAATTGATGATTTTCTTTGCTGTGCAAAAGATTTTTGTTTTATTTTGGTGTAGTCCCAGTAGTTTATCTTTGCTTTTGTTACCTTAGGAAGCATATCTAGAAAAATATTACTATAGCTCTCACATTTAGGTTTTTAATTCATTTTGAGTTTATTTTTGTGCATGGTGTTAAAAGGTAGTCCAGTTTCATTCTTTTACAGGTAGCTGTCCAGTTTTCCCAGCAACATTTATTGAAGAGACTGTCTTTTCCCCGTTTTATATTCTTGCCTCTTTCATCATAGATTAATTGATCATATAATTGTGGGTTTGTTTCTGGGTTCTCTATTCTGTTCTGTTGATCTGTGTCTATTTTTGTGTCAGTACCATAATGTTTAGATTTGCAGTGCAATTAAAAAAAATTTTTTATTATATTTATTTATTTTGAGAGAGAGAGGCACAGAGTGCAGGTGGGGAGGAGCAGGCTCCAGGCTCTGAGCTGTCAGCGCAGAGCCCAATGCAGGGCTCAAACTCACAAGTGTGAGATCATGACCCAAGCCGAAGTCAGATGCTTAACTGACTGAGCCACCCAGGCACCCCTGCAGTATAATTTGAAATCTGAAATTTTGATACTTCCAGATTTGTATTTCTTTCTCAAGATTACATTGGCTGTTTGGGGTCTTCTGTGGTTCCATACAAATTGTAGTATTATTTGTTTTTGTTCTGTGAAAAATAATGTTGGTGTTTTAATAGGGATGGTATTGAATCTATAGATCCCTTTGGCTAATAGGGACATTTTAACAATAATAATTCCTCAGATTCATGAGCATGGAATATCTTTCCATTTGTGTGTGTCTTGTGTTATAGTTTTCAGAGTACAGGTCTTTCACCTCTTTGGTTAAGTTTATTCCTAAATTTTTGGTGCAATTGTAAATGGAACTGTCTTCTTAATTTCTCTTCCTTCTACTTTGTTATTAGTATATAAAAGATAGAAGCACTACTGATTTCTGGGTATTACTTTTGTATCCTACAACTTTACTGAATTCATTTATTACTTCTAGTTGTTTTTTGGTGGAGTCTTTAAGATTTTCTATGTATAGTATCATGTCATTTGCAAATAGTGACAGTTTAACTTCTTTACCAACATAGATGCCTCTTATTTCTGTTCTTGTCTGATTACTGTGGCTAGGATTTCCAGTACTATGTTGAATAAAGAGGCAAGAGTGGACATCCTTGTCTTTTCCCTATCATGTTGAGGTATGTTTCCTCTAACCCTACTTTGTTAAGAGTTTTTATCATGAATGGATGTTGAGTTTTGGCAGATGCTTTTTCTGCATCCGTTGACTTGATCATATGATTTTTATCCTTCATTTTATTGATGTGGTATATCACATTGAGTGATTTGTGAATATTGAACCACCTTGCATCCCCAGGATGAATGGCACCTGATCATGGTGAATGATTTTTTAATGTATTGTTGAATTCAGTTTGCTAATATTTTGTTGATGATTTTTACATCTATGTTCATCAGGAATATTGGCTCATACTTTTCTTCCTTTTTTTTTTTTTTTTTGGTGTCTTTGTTTGGTGTTGGTATCAGGGTGATGCTGGCCTTATAGAATGTATTTAGAAGCTTTCCTTCTTTTTCTATTTTTTAGAATAGTTTGAGAAGAATAGGTATTAACTCTTCTTTAAATGGTTGATAGAATTCACCTGTGAACCCATCTGGTCCTGGACTTCTGCTTTTGGTAGTTGTTTTTATTACTGATTCAGTTTCATTACCTATAGTCAATCTGTTGAGATTTTCTATTTCTGGTTCAGTTTTTGAAGATTATATGTTTCTAGGAATTTATTTCTTGTAGGTTAATTTGTTGACATATAACTTTTTGTAGTATTCTCTTATATTCCTTTGTATTTCTGTTGTATCAGTGTTACTTCTCTTTTGTTTCTGATGTTATTTACTCAGGTCCTTTCTGTTTTTTACTTAATAAGTCTGGCTAAGGGTTTATCACATTTGTTTATCTTCAAAGAACCAGCTCTTGGTTTCATTGATTTCTTTCTTTTTCTTTCTCTCTCTCTCTCTCTCTTTTGTGTGTGTGTGTGTGTGTGTGTGTGTGTGTGTGTGTGTCTATACATTTATTTCTGCTCTAATCTTCAGTATTTCCTTCTTTCTATTTACCTTGGGTTTTGTTTGTTCTTTTTCTAGTTCCTTTAGGTGTAAGGTTAGATTTTTTTATTCAAGCTTTTTCTTATTTCTTGAGGTAGGTAGGCCTGTATTGCTATGTATTTTCCTCTTAGAACTTCTTGTGCTGTGTCCCAAAGATTTTGGGCCATTTTTGTTTTCATTTTCACACATGTGTATTTTATTGTCATCCAAAGGCAGGTGCTAGAAAGGAAGTAGAGATGATTGGTTCTATAACTAGGGCTTGTAAGAGATGTCCAAAAGTAGTATCACTCAAATCATAGTTTATATACCTTCAAAATAAAATAGAAAGTCATAAGACTTTGTGAAGGATGTTTGGAACAGCAGTTGACTACTAATATGTATTGTTCCCTTTATCCCAATCACAAGAATTATACATAGACCAGTTTAAGACTAGTGCTAGAATCCATCTCTAGAGTGAAATAAAATAACATGTTTATGAAATTGTATTCATATGTGTTGGATTGAAAATGACAAGTGCTATATACAATATAGGGTAACTTTGGAACCAGGTTAAAAGAACAGAATAGTATCTTTTGATACTAGTGGTTCCATTGCTAGTTTCCATTGTTTTTTAAAATGCTTCCAAGTGTTTTCTAATCCACAAATGTTTTCATCTCTACCCTGTCACAATGTAATTATTTGAGTGTCTGTCACCCCTTCATATTCTAGTGTAGTAAAAATCAGCAATCTTGAGGGCAGGAGTGGAGAACTGAAGTGTTGTTGTTGTTGTTGTTGTTGTTACAACCCATTACCTTGTTCCTCTGGCACATGCTGAGACATGCTGAGACATTGCTCACATTTTATTGCTCCCACAAGTCTTAGACTTTTACCTATTTGTTCTTTGGTTGCTTTTCTTCAACCATTTTGAATTAAGGCATTGACTTCTTATATTGTCATGGCCACCTCCTTAAGTTCCTTATTTCTCCTTAACTTTCAATTATGTAACAAGAATAAAAACTTAACTATTATTTCTTTCTTTCTTTTAAAACAATACAGGGCAATCTAGAGCAGCCATGATACCACCCAAGCATCCACGGCAGCCTAAGGGAACTTTGGATGATGCTGTTGTCTTTAGTGGGAAAACAGATGAAGAAACACCGAATGCTTCCCAACCTACACCACCCCCACTGCCAAAGAAAACGATCATAAGAGCCAATACAGAACCAATCCCCAAAGACCTCCAAAAATCCATGGAAACAAGTCTTTGTGTAATGGCTAATCCCACCTATGATATCGACCCCAACTGGGATGCCAGTAGTGCTGGCTCTTCCATCAGTTATGAACTCAAGGGACTGGACATTGAGTCTTATGACTCCTTGGAAAGACCTTTGCTCAAGGAGAGACCTGTCCCCTCAGCAGCAAACAGTATCTCCAGCTTAACCACTCTCAGTATTAAGGATAGATTTTCCAACAGCATGGAGTCCCTATCCAGCCGGCGTGGTCCCTCTTGCAGACAGGGCCGAGGCATACAGAAGCCACAGAGACAAGCACTTTATAGAGGACTTGAGAATCGGGAAGAAGTGGTGGGTAAAATCCGAAGCCTTCATACAGATGCCTTGAAAAAACTGGCTATTAAATGTGAAGACCTCTTCATGGCTGGACAGAAAGATCAGCTCCGTTTTGGGGTGGACAGCTGGTCAGACTTCAGGCTGACTAGTGACAAACCGTGTTGTGAGGCAGGTGATGCAGTTTACTACACAGCTTCATATGCAAAAGATCCACTTAACAACTATGCAGTCAAGGTAAGAAAATATTATAAATTTGATTTTAATCTTACCCAACACACTGTTATTGGGATGGGTCTGTTCTTTCCTCCATTCTTTTATTCAGCAAAAAGTTATTGATCATCTACCTTACACCAGATATTATAATAAGCAGGGGAGTTACTTACTATCTAAAGGGGAAAACAGATATGTTAAGAGACAGAGTTACAGTATACTGTATTGCTAAGATAGAGGAAGACAGAATTCTGGAAGCTTAGAAGGACTTTAACCCAAACTTTAGAGGTCAGAGAAGTCTTCTGAAAGTAGCTAATCCTTGAGCTGTGATTGTTTGCGAAGGCTACCTATACAAATGGGTCTGTTATGTCCCTTCCACTCCATGTTTCTGTCTTTATTCTCTAGCAAATAAGAGACACTGGTCTGCCCCTGCTCCATAACTGTTCTGCTTCTTGGGAAGACATTTTTACAGAAGAAGGTAACCAATATTTGTTGATGTGCCAGGAACATTATTGGTGTTACATAATTTGATCCTCACATCAAGTTTATGAGGTTAAGATCTTTTTATCCATGTGACGGATGAGGAAAATAAAAGATAGGTGAGCTTACTTGCTTAGGGTCACACACAATTAGTTGAGCTGGAATATGCACACAGATCTCTCTGACTCCATAGCCCAACTTACTTTATCCATTATGTCACATATTAATTTCTTAACTGTAGATTGCCCATTCCAGACAAACCACCTCTTCACAAAAGCTAAAACTATTAACATTAAGAATTCTTGCCCAGTTACATTCACTGTAAATAAGCCATAGGCTTTGTCAATGTAACAGATAAAGCATGATCTTTGTTACATTTCCATTTTCATTTGTCTCAAGCTATTTTTTTTTTATTTCTCTGGATTTCTTCTTTGACCCATTGGTTGTTCAGTAGCATGTTGTCTAATCTCCACAAATTTATGAATTTCCCAGTTTTCTTTGTGTAATTTTTGTGTTAATTTCTAGTTTCATACCATTGTAGTCAGAAAAGATGCTTGATAAAATTTCAGTCCTCTTAAATTTATTAAGACTTGTTTTTTGTCCTAACATGATCTATCTTGGAAAATGTTCCATGTGTGCTTGAGAAGAATGCGTATTCCATTGCTTTTGAATAGAATGTTGGGTATATATCTGTTAAGCCCATCTGTGGGCTTATGTGGTCTAATGTTTCATTTAAGGCTGACGTTTCCCTGTTGATTTTTTTTTTGGGGGGGGGATGTCTGGATGATCTATCCATTGATGTAAGTCTCCTAGTATTATTGTATTGTTGTCAATTTCTTCCTTTAGGTCTGTTAGTATTTGCTTTATGTATTTACGTCCTCTTAATGTTAGTTGCATAAATGTGGACAAATGTTACAGCCTCTTGTTGGTTGATCCTTTCATCATTACGTAACTCGTTTCTTTGTCTCTTATTACAATCTTTGTTTCAAAGTCTATTTTGTCTGATGTAAATTAACATTCTAGCTTTCTTTTGGTTTTCATTTGCATGGAATATCTTTTTCCATCCCTTCACTTTCAGTCTTGTCCTTACCTCTAAAGTGGGTCTCAGGGTGCCTGGGTAGCTCAGTTGGTTAAGCGTCCTACTTTGGCCCAGGTCATGATCTCGCAGTTTGTGGGTTCAAGCCCCATGTTGGAGGGCTCTGTGCTGACAGCTTAGAGCCTAGAACCTGCTTTGAATTCTGTGTCTCCCTCTCTCTCTGTCCCTTGCCTGCTCATGGTGTCTCTCTCTCTCTCTCTCTCTCTCTCTCTCTCTCTCTCTCTCAAGAAATAAATAATAAAACATTAAAAAAATTTTTTTAATAAAGTGGGTCTCTTTAGACAGCATATAGATGGGTCTTTTTTTTTTTTTTTTTTTTTTTTTTTTTATCCATTCAGCCACTCTGTGTCTTTGGATTGGAGAATTTATCTATTTACATTTAAAGTGATTATTGATAGGTCTGTGCTTATTGCCATTTTGTTTATTGTTTCCAGAAAGACTGTTTTTGTAGGTCATCTGTTTCTTCTCCTGATCTCTTACTTTGTGGTTTCTTTAGTGCTATGCTTATTTTCCTTTCTCTTTCTTTTTTGTGTTTTTGTTTTATGGTTACCATGAGCTTGCATATGACAACTTATATCTATAACAGTCTGTTTTAAGTTGGTTGCAGCTTAAGTTTCATCCCATTGTAAAGCTCAAAATTATTCTTCCCTCCACACATTTTGTGGTTTCTTTCATTTTATGTTTTTGATGTCACAGTTAACATCTTTTTATTTTGTGCATCCCTTAACCAATTGTAATCATAATTATTTTTACTAGTTTGTCTTTCTTTTTTAAAAAAATTTTTTTAATGTTTATTTTTGAGAGAGAGAGAGACAGCGTGAGCAGGCAAGGGGCAGAGAGAGAGGGAGACAGAATCCAAAGCAGGCTCCAGGCTCTGAGCTGTCAGCACAGAGCCCTCCAACACAGGGCTCGAACCCACAAACCATGAGATCATGACGTGAGCCAAAGTCAACACTTAACTGACTGAGCCACCCAGGCGCCCCACTAGTTTTGTCTTTCAATCTTTATACTAGTCTCATAAGTGATTGATCCCTACCTTTACTATATATTTACTTTACAAGTGAGATTTATTCTTTAATGTGTGTTCTTGTTACTAATTAGTGCACTTTGTTTTCAACTTAAACAACTTCCTTTGACATTTATTGTAAGGCCAGTTTAATAGTGGTGAACTCCTTCAGCTTTTGCTTGTCTGAAAAACTCTGTCTCTCCTTCACTTCTGAATGATAACTTTGCTAGGTAGAGTATTCTTGGTTGGGAGGTTTTTTGTTCGGTTGGTTGGTTGGTTTTTTGGGGTTTGGTGAGTTTTTTTAGCACTTTGAATATGTAGTGCCACTCCCTTCTAACTTGCAAAATTTTTGCTGAAAAATCTGTTGAGAGTCTTATGGGGGTTCCCTTGTATGTAACAAGTTGTTTTCCTCTTGCTGTTTTTAACATGTTGTCCTTTAACTTGACATTTTAATTGTAATGTGTCTTGGTGTGGGTATCTTTGGGTTCCTCTTATTTGGAACTCTGGGCTTCCTGGATGTCAATGTCTGTTTATTTCCACAGGTTAGGGAAGTTTTCAGTCATTGTTTCTTCAAATAAGATTTCTTTCCCTTTCTCTTTTCTTTTTCTCAGAGCACTATGATGCAGATGTTAGACTATGTGATGTTCTCTACATCCCTTAAGCTATCTTCATTTTTTTTTTCTTTTTTATTTGTTTGGTTTTGCTGCTCTGATTCAGTGAGTAACACTGCCTTATCTTTGAGTTGACTGATCCTTTCTTTTGCTTCATCTAGTCTGCTACTGAACCTGTCTCATGTATTTTTCCATTCAGTTATTGTATTCTTCAGCTCTGTGGCTTCTGTGTGGTACTTTCTTATATTTTCCATCTCTCTGTTGAAGTTCTTTGTGTTCATCCATTTTTCTCCCCATTCATTATAACCATTACTTTGAACTCTTTATCAGGTACATTACTTATCTCCATTTCATTAAGGTTTTTTGTTTTTGTTTTTTTGTTTGTTTTTTTCTGGGGTTTACTTGGTTTTTTCATTTGGAACATATTCCTCTCTTTTTTCATTTAGCTTGAGTCTGCGTTTCCATACAGTAGATGAAACAACCACCTCTCCCAGCCTTAAAGGAGTGGCCTCATGTAGATGAACCTTGTCATTCAATCCTGCCCCAGATCTTTGTCATCTCTCAAACCTTTGTGCCTTTTCAAGCAGGCTATTATATTTTTAATAGCTCCCAGTAGTTGAGAATATGCCAAGACCCATCAGTGTCCCAAGGGGGAGAATCTCAGCACCTAGACTCAGGCTGACTGAAAGCCAGACCTTCAGGCATCAGCTTTTAAAAATAGGCAAATATAAAAAATAAAAATTAAAAATAGGCAAATATATATAATCCTGCGGGACTGCAAACATACGCAGATCTGGAACAGGTGCCCTCTGGGAAGCAGGTACAGAAACCCAGGCTCTAGACAAGAGTATAAGTTTTTTTCTGTGTGATACTGGTAAACTGGAGCATGGCAGAGAGAAAGCACCAACATGGTGTCCATAGCCTATGTTCCTGGAGACCAACTCTACAGGCCACTAAATATGTACCAAACCTGAAGTCTGCCCCTCAGGCCAAAGTTCCAGAACAAGCAAAGAGGACTTCTTCACAGAAAGACTAGGGAGTGTACGACCACTGTCTGTGCAGTGCCCTGAGTAGAAACCTGCCAAGAACTATCTCTCTGCTATAGTCCTAGGAGACCCAGGATTCAAGCCCCCTGGCCACCAGAGCCAGGTGATCAAGGAGCATTTTCTGGACAGCAGCCATATAAACTGGGGCACCAGACAAAAACCAGGGCACCAAATGTGTGTACAGCTCCTGTCCAGGAGACACTGGCACTCTGGGGCATGGCAGAGGGTGAGTAGGAATATAGCACCCTCTCTCTGAGGTCTCTGGAAAGGTGTATGGTCAGCCTCATGATTAGCTAATAGGCCTTCTTCACAGAAAGACCAAGTTCCTGGGTTTGCTACCTCTTGCTCTGCCCTGGGGTTGGTAGCTGTTTAAGACCTTTTTCTCAATTGGTTACAGTCCTGTGAGACCCATGAACCCCACTGACTGCCAGAACCAGATGATAGAGAGGTGTTCCCTGACAGCAATCACAAAACTTGGGGTGTCAGACAGGGGTATAAGCTTTTTTCTGGGTGATACCAATTATTACAGTCCTATGGGACCAGGAACACAAACCCCCCCTGCCTCCAGAGCCACGCAGTCAAAAGGCATCCCCTAGACAGCAGCGATAAAAATCAGGCCACCAGACACACATAAAAGCTCATTCTTTGGGATACTAGTGCCCTGGAGCCTGGCAAAGGGAGAACATAAAGATCATACCTACTAGTCTTTGTCTCTGGAAAGTGTTCCAGCAGGCCCCTAGTTGTATGTTTCAGATTAGATGTCTGCCACTCCACTGGTGCTTTAGTCTCACACCAGTGCTTTAATATAAGCATTTGAGCCTCCTTCACTTTAAGGCAAGGCACAGTTGGCTGCTTCTTGGGTGGGTAAGTCCCAGCATGTAGGCCCTTTAAGAGCGGTTTCTCAGATTGCCACAGTTTTGTGGGTCTCAGGACACAAGCCCTGTTGGGTTTCAAAGTTACATGTTTTAGAGGCTTGTCTCTCAGGTGTATGTCTTAGAAGTTGGGATGCCAGATGTAGGATTTAAATCCCTCACTTCTGAGGGAGAAGCTCCAGGTTTTGAGTTCTCTCCCTGTTATGGGGATACTGCACCAGGGGTGGATTTTATGGCAAGGTTGTGTCCCATTTTCTCCTATCCATGTCAGTGTGGTTTCTTCTTGTTTGCCCAGTCCTCACCCAGCCAGCCTTTGGATTTTTTTTAAAGAGGAAATTGTTAGTAGAGAATAGACTTTGAAGTCCAAAAGATCCTGGGTTCAAGTCCTGGCTCTGCTACTTACTAGCTTTGTCACAAATTGCTACTCTGAGTCTCAGTTTCCTTAGCTTTGGGTCTGTTTGGCTAAAAGAGAATAAAACATCCCTGATAAGTATTCACTCCTTTCCCTCTCCCTAAGTGTCTTCCCTAGGCTACTTTAAAAGGGTAACAATCATTGAGCCTCAATTTCCTCCTCTTTCAGATGTTTACAATGATAATCTGTGGGATTGAGGTTAGGATCAAGGGAGCTAATGCATGTGAAAGAGCTTTTTAAAACACAGAGTTCTAGGTAAATGCGTAATGTTCTCCATTCCCATAGTCCCTTTTTATTGATTCTATTTCCTGGTTCAAAACCAATTAACATATCTAAATGACTTTTACATGTTAATTTGGCTTGGAAAGACCAGATGGTGTCTTAGGAAATTAATGGATAAGGTAAACAATTGGCCTTACCTGTCTATCAAGACAGAATACATATTTGGAGCAGACCTTCAACTGCTGTCTGCAGCTGCAGTGCCCTTACCACTTAACTGTCTGGTGGTGCTAGCAGAGTGACCCTAGGCCCCAGCCCATACTTTGTAAATTAAACTGAGGGATAGACTGCAGAGAGAGGAGCTGGATTTTAGTTAATACATAACTGTTGAGTCTAAAAAGGCATTTTGAGATTCTGTGTAGCACTCAAGAGCTGTTAAGTCAATTGGGGTTATGGTGCCTCATCTATCTTGGGCTTTTATTGCTACAAGATCACCAATCCAGGATGAGTACCTATTTCAGAACAGGGCATTGAACTATCTGTTCTTTCAAAACAATGGAGAAGTAGGGCTTGACTAACTTTATGTATTATTGCGTGCAATCTTGTCTCTTTCCCAAATCAATGGTGTAGTATTGATTTCTTGGCTTGTAATGATGCAGAAGCAATCTCCAAAGAACAGGTGGCAAGTGGTTATACACTGGGAGTTGTTGGCAGGTTTGGGAAAGGATGTTTTATACTAAATGGTGAATATAAATGTGTCTTTGAAGACTGTTTGGGCATTTCTAGAAGTACCCAATTGATTGTACAACCTTAGAGGAATAAACTACCAGGACACTGTGAACCCTACCTTTGCAGAGGTAAGCAAAAGAGACCAGCAGTTGGCTCACACAAACAGGTTTTTACTGTTTGTCTTCTTAAAATATCCCTTCCCATACTGATGGAATTTAGAGTGGCTAACAGGTTTGACTGTCTCTTGAAGAGACTAAAAGGTCTTTAAAACATTGCAAAAGGAAATCAGTGCTAGAATTTAGCAATTTGAAAGCCAAAGGATGCTATCCCCTTAAATGCCAAGTCCACTGCAGTGATAAAAGTACAAAGGTCTTTACTTTGGGTGTTGTCTTAGTTTGTTCAAACTGCTGTAACAAAATACTATATAGATTGGGTGGCTTAAACAATAGAGTTGAATTTTGTCACAGTTCTAAAAAGTGGAAAATTCAAGATAAAGGTTCTGGTTGATTTAGTTTCTAGTGAGAGTTCTCTTTCTGGTTTGCAGATGGCTGCCTTCTCCCTGTGTCCATACATGGCCAAGGGGGGGATGGAGGCTTGGTGTCTCTTTTTCTAGGGATACTAATCCACATCAGGCCTCCTCCTTGATGACCTTAATTACCTCTTTGTAGGCCCTATCTCCAAATATGGTCCAAATGGGGGGTTAAATTGTGTGTTCAGAGACTCAGTTTCCAACGTTGAGGGAAGGTGCACACTTCTAACACAACAGAAAGCAATTTTCAGACACCAAAAGGGCATCCTACAATTCACCGTGATTCAACTTACCTACCTGGAGATAGCACCATGTCTCGCAGGTTAAGGGTTCAGTCTACCAGACTGCCACCTTCTACAAACAGCAGACACCAGTCACAAACCCAAGTCATTACCTGTGCTTCTGACCAACTGGCTGTAAATCAGAGATTCCCACAACCCCTTCCTTGGGTTCAAGTAATTTACTAGATCATCTCATAGAATGCAAAGAAGCATCTTACTAGATCACCAGCTTATTATAAAAGAATATAACTCAAGAACAGCCAGATAGAAGAGATGCATAGAGCAAGGTGTGGGGAAAGGGCACAGAGCTTCCATGTTCTCTCCATGTGCACCACACTCCCCAAATCTCCATGTGTTTACCAATCTCTTCAAACTCTGTCCGTTTGGGGTTTTATGGAGGGTTCATTACATAGCCATGGTTGATTAAATCACTGATGATTGGCTATTGATTCAATTTCCAGGCACTTTCTCCATTGAGGTTGGGGTGGGACTGAAAGTTGCAGCCCTTCAATCATGAGGTTGGTTCCCCTGGCAACCAGCCCCTTCTTTCAGTGGGGTCCATAAGTCACCTTATGAACATAGTAAGAGACACCTTTGTTGCTCTCAATACTTACAAAATTCCAAGGGTTTGGGGAGGTGTGAGTTAAGAACCATGAATGAAGACCATATATATTTGAGAAATATATTCTGATTATCTGGATGACCTTTTCTTATAAATCACAATATCTCAGGGGTTAGCACTTAACATATTAATTTTGGGGACTCAGAATTCAGTCTATAGCATTCTGTCCCTGGCACCCCAAAATTCATGTTCTTATCACATGCAAAATATATTCAGTTCATCCCAACAGACCCAAAGGTCTTGACTCATTCAAGCATCAACTCTCAAGTCCAAAGTCTGATCTAAATATCATCTAAATCAGATATGGGTATAACTCAGGGTCTGATTCATTCTAAGGCAGATTTCCTCTCTAGCTGTGACCCTATGAAACTAGCCAAGTTATGTGCTTCCAAAATACAATGGTGGTCAGTAATTCCACTATTGGGTATTTGCCCAAAGAAAATGAAAACACTAATTTGAAAAGATCTGTGCACCCCTGTATTTATTGTAGCATTATTTACAACAGCCACGATACAGAAGCAGCCCAAGTGTCTGTCAACAGATGAATGGATAAAGAAGATGCATATATACACCATGGAATATTACTCAACCATAGAAAAGAATGAGATCTTGCCATTTGTAAAACATGGATGGAGCTAGAGAGTATAATGCTAAGTGAATAAATCAGAGAAAGACAAATATATGATTTCACTTGTATGTGGAATTTAAAATAAAAACACATGAACAGACGATAAAAGAGACAAACCAAAAAACTCTTAACTACAGAGAACAAACTGGTATTTGCCAGAGGGAAGCTGGGTGGGGGAATGGGCAAAATAGGTGAAGGGGATTAAGAGTATGCTTACAGTGATGAACAGTGAATAATACATAGAATTGGTGAATCATTATACCATACACCTGAAACTAATATAACACTATGTTAACTAAAAGTTAACACTATGTTAAAAAATATGATGGTGGACAGGCATAGGATAGACAATTCCATTCTAAAAGGGAGAAATAGAAGGGAAGGAAGGGATGATGGGTCTCAAGCAAGTCCAAAACCTAGCAAGGCAAATTCAATTAGATATGAACACTCACAAACGATCCTCTTTGATTCAGTACTGGCAGCATTGCTCCCATGGCTCTGCTAAGCACCTGCTCCTCCAGCTCTTTTAAGGGCCCTGCCCACACTGCCCTCTGTGAGGCCCCATCCACATGGCTCTCTGCCGAGGCAGCCCTACCCTTTGAAACCCAGGGGGAAACAGTCTTGTCTCTTAGATTTGTGATGGGAGTAACAGCCCTGACAATCTCTGAAACACCTTCAGGGTCATTCTTCCCTTTCCTTAAAGAATAATGCACCTTCACAGCTCTATGGACGAGTTATATAGAATCCAAGAAGTCTGACAACTTTCCTTCACTCCATCCTGCTTCTTCTGTCCCTTTAGTTCAAACTAGCAGTGTCTTTTCTGGTAGAATCCTCTCTCATTCTGGCTTCTCCTGAGATGACTGATTAATAAGTCCATGAGTCATACCCCTGATCTCTTTAGAAAAATGGTTATTCAGTCACACCCCTTAGTGTTCCTTTTAGAACTAGCTTTCTTGTTTGTTGCAGTATGGATAGGCTGAGAATTATCCAAATCTTAAAGTCTTGGTTCCTTTTTGCTTAACAATTCTTTCTTCAACTACTCTCTCCCTTTTTGCGTTTTTACTGTAAGCAGTTAGGAGGAAATAAGCTGCTGCTTGACCACTTTGCTTAGAAATCTCAGCTAAATATACAGTTTCATTGTTCACAAGTTCTGCTACCCACAAAATTCTAGAACATTTTAGCCAAGTTCTCTGTCATTTTATAATTTGTCCAGTTTCTGATAGCATGTTCCTCATTTCTGTCTGATTCCTCACCAGAATCACTCTTAATGTTCATATTTCTAACAACAGTCTCTTCATGATTATCTAGGCTTTTTCTGTCATGAATCTCAAAACTCTTGCTGCTTCTACAGTTTTGGGTATTTGTTACAGTGGTACTCTACTTCTCAGTACAAAAATCGTAGTCTGCTCAGGCTGCCATAACAAAACTGACTGGATGGCTAAACAGAAATTTATTTTCTCCCAGTTTTGGAGACTGGAGGACTCTCTTCCTGGCTTGTAGACAGCTACCTTCTCACTGTGTCCTCATGTGGGGGTTAAAATGGGGGAAAGAATATGTCATATTAGGAGTTAGGGCTTCAACATAGAAATATAGGGAGGACACAATTCATTCCATAGCTTTATTCTGTTTTTCATTCAGTGTGAATAGTTTTATTAGTTGTATTTGTCTTAAGTAAATTGCTATTATCACAACACATAATAGAGAAAAGTCAATTTGGAGTTAGCTGACATGGGTCAGAATCAGTCTCTGTGTATCCCCAAGTAAGTCATGGTTTTCACATGAATGGATACTACCTGCTCTACCTACCTCATAAGAGTGTTCTTTTCTTAATGTTTATTTTTGAGAGAGACAGAGTGCAAGCTGAGTAGGGGCAGAGAGAGAGGGAGACACAGAATCTGAAGCAGGTTTCAGGCTCTGAGCTGTCAGCACAGAGCCTGATGTGGGGCTCGAACTCACGAACCACAAGATCATGACCTGAGCTAAAGTTGGACACTTACCCAACTGAGCCACCCAGGCACCCCCTTATAAGATTGTTCTAATGCATATGTTTTTATGTAGTGAAACCCCTTTCCAGACTATACATATACAATAATGCATTATTATTAACAATACTGAAAAGTTAACTGCTCAACATTTTTTAGACCACTCTTTATTCTTCTTTAAAATTAGGCACTGGTCTGAGTATATTTAGGTAAGTTCTGTCCTTACATGTTTTATTTCTCATTACTTCAAAGATGTAAACATTTTTACTTAAAATTAGGAGAGAAAACTACTAAATGCTAGCATCCTCAAGATTTTTAGCACTGCCAAAAATTGAAAACAAACTGGGTGTCTGATATTAAGGAAACAATTTAATAAATTATGACAATGCCCAATGGAGTCTTTGTGGCCATTAAATGGTAATTATGAAGACTCTAAAAAAAATCATGAAAAACAGTTTTTGTAAAATGTCACATGAAAATAACAGAATACCAAATAGTATGATCATAACTTTTTAAAAACTGACTTACAAAATGGTAATATGCAAATAATTCCTGTTAGAGTGGTGATAATTATAGGTGATTTTGATTTCGTTTTGTTTTTTAATGGTGGCATATAATGTCTTTTTGATTAAAAAAAAAAACAAGGAATTGGAGATTTTAGATCATTTGACACTGAGTCCTTGAAGGCAGACACCCCAAGTTATTCATCCCTATAGTTGCATCCTCTAGCACAAATCGCGAGTAGTTCTTATATCATGCCACCCAACCCTACACACACTAGTTCCTCTGTCTGGACTGCACTTCTGGGAATAGCACTGTCATCTACAGTGACCTATTTCTGTATCACCCAGGGGTCCTCATTAGAAATATACTTTTGTCAGGGCTGCCCAGGTGGCTCAGGCAGTTAGGAATACAACTTTTGATTTCGGCTCAGGTCATGATCTTGCAGTTCATGAGTTCAAGCCCCACATTAGGCTCTGCACTGAAGTGCAAAGTCTGCTTGGGATTCTCTCTCTCTGCCACTTCCCCATTCACACTGTCTGTCTGTCTCTCTCTCTCTCTCTGTCTCAGAATAAATAAATAAATTTAAATATAGATATATACTTTCCTCAGCCGCATCCCGTACCTGCAGAATCAGAATCTCTGGAAGTGAGGCCTGGGAAACTGCATTGTTAACAAGCACCCCACGTAGCTTTAGCATTTAGCATTAGATAGCATTATATTCTATCCGAAATAGTATAGTGTACATAATGGGCATTCAACAAATATTTCTTGACCTTTTGGCAAACATTTACTGTATAAAAAATTGTGATATCTGTGTGGATTTATAGAAGTACATGTGAACAAAACAAAGCCTCACCCTCAAGGAGCTTATATTCCAGTGGGAAAGACAAAGGCATAAATAACTCTTAAACAAGATAAATTATAATGAAGGTTCAGAGTGGTATGCAGAAATGTAAAGATGAATGACAATTAATGAATGAAATAAGTCATTATTAACACTATCACAGGGCCAATAAAATACGGCCGTTTTTGTCCACAGTGCAGGAAAAGAATATTGAAAAATTTGGCTATGGAAAGATTTGGGACCACATTTAGAGCTTTGAATGATGAGTTCAAAAAGTTAGACTTTATTTTTGTGGGGTTTTTTTATGTTTATTTATTTTTGAGAGAGATAGAGCGTGAGCAGCGGAGGGGCAGAGAGAAAGGGAGACAGAATCTGAAGCAGGCTCCAGGCTTTGAGCTGTCAGCACAGAGCCCGACACAGGGCTGAAACTCACGAACAGCGAGATCATGACCTGAGCCAAAGTCGGAGGCTTAACCGACTGAGCCACCCAGGTGCCCCAACTTTATTTCGTGTTTTATGGGAAGCCACTAAGGATTTTTAAACAGGGGAATAATATAATATCAATGATTTGGGGGGGGGGGGAGGGGGAAAAACTATGGTGAAATGATTTTGGAAGAAAACTATGATAGAAAAGTCCAGAAAGGAAGCCAGTCATGATGCTATTGCAGTAGTCCAGGTAAGTAATAATGAGCCACTGGACAGTGGGAAAGAAGGGGCAGGTGGTAAAAGAGCTGAAACAGTTGGTAGGACCATGTCTGGTGAAAGGCTGGCTGTAGGATGAGAGACAGCCCCAGGAGGAGGGTGCCATCAACTGAAATATAAGTCAGAAAAGCCAGAAGATGAGCTCTTTGTGGAGCATGCCTCTAGGACATCCAGTGCTAGAGAAATGCTGTAGCCAGACAAAAATGTAGGTTTGGTACACAAAAGGGAGATCAAGACTAGAAATATGGTTACCCAGTCTTCTCGTAGACTTGATTTAGTTCAAACTTTGAGGAATGTATGCTGTTATAGTGGCAGAGTCTATAACATCAAGAAAAGGTCTACACATCTAAGTGATCCAAACAGAAACACAGGAGAAGAAGTAGCAAAGAGCAAGGACCCACCAGTCAGAGTCCAGAATTGCAAAAAGCTTGAGCAGCATAAGGAAAAGGCAATCTCTGGTAAACTTTAAGAAAATACAATCTCAATAATAGTGGGAGCAGATACCAGATGCAGCCAGTTAGAGTAGAGAACAGGGAGGCAGTGAGCACAGCCTACTTTTTTAAGTGTTTTGGTGAAGGAAAGGCCAAATTGATGCCCAGACAATATTTAACCTTCAACTTCTATTTCTGTTTCTTTCATGTCTCCTTTCATCCCCTCATCACCATTTGGTGAGCTGCCACCCAGCAAATCGGACTTGTCTCTGTGGGCTATGTATTGGCTGGCCTCCAGCCCTTAACTTCCCTGCTCTCTAAATAAAACTTAACATAAATTTAAGCATGAACTTAAAACTTCCCTGCTCTAAATAAAATCTACCTTGCGTTTTCCTCCTTTCAGAGAATCTGGGTAGCCACTGACTAAACACATAATCCCCAAAGTAGACTCAAGTCAACTTTAGAAGAGCCAGCACTCATCATTCATCATCATACACAGGTGGAAACTGAAGCCAGAGGATAATAATTATAGTTGCATAGGGTCACCAGCTCCATGGCAGGCTGCCTCCTGACTCCTACATGGAACCTATCCTATCATAATGATACCTGAGTAGTGGACTGGCCCTGCTATTCCTCAGTGTTATCCCTGAATGGACAAATGACAGCCCTTTACCTATAAGCAGAATGGCCAGTTGGTAAAATTATGACTCAGTCTCAATGGGACATTCTTTTTCACTGCTTTTCTGAGGTCTTTTTATAATAAATGCTGCTATGTGAGGCCACATAAGAAATTTGGATGAAATTACTTTGGGGAAGATGATAAAAATCTCACATAAGCAAAAAGTATAAAATTCTGTCTTATTTTTCCAACAGTTCCAAATTTGGGGTAGTATGTATCTTCTCTTTGTAAAGGAGTCTAAGTCTTTGTTCTCAAGGAACAAGCTCACAGAGCCCCATGAAGATGTGCATGTCCCTGTTACAACTGTGGGCTGCTTCCTTCCGTTTTTTTAAATGTTCTATTTATTTATTTTTAATTTTTTTTAATGTTTATTTATTTTTAAGAGAGAGTGAGACAGAGAGTGAGCTGGGGAGGGGCAGAGAAAGAGGGAGACACAGAATCCGAAGCAGGCTCCAGGCTTTGAGCTGTCAGCACAGGGCCCAATGAGGGGCTCGAACCCACAAACTGTGAGATCATGACCTGAGCCAAAGTCGGCCGCTTAACTGACTGAGCCACCCAGGCGCCCCTGCTTCCTTTCTTCTACCAATGCCAAGAATCTTGTTAGAAGCTTGTAATAAGTGGAGGTGAACTGTGGACACCAGCATCCTTTATTGCGTTTTGACTCCACAGAGTCTCTGTTTATCTCATTTGGGTGGATGCTGAGAAAGCAAGACACTAAATGAAAAAGCATTAACAGGAATAACTGGTAGGAATTTACAACTAGTTCAGACTATAGACACAGGCAATTAATTACTGGCTTAGTAATAAGGAAAGAAGTATAGAGGGGAAACACTTCCACTTTCATCCTTCAGTACAAATATGTTCAACATTGAAACTCACAGAGAGCCATTGACCAGTGGCCAGCTATACACACCCATAGCCATCATAGGTCAGTGCCCACTTCATTTCAGGACTGAATGCATACAGAAATTCCTAAGAGTCTCAACTGGGAATTGGTTTAGGAAGGAAGGGTTTGGTGTACTCGTGTAAATCTGGAATCAAAATGAATTGTCTAGGAGGAAAAGGAAGCCATAGCTTTCATTAATGAGGTGAGAAAACATAGTTGGGAATTATAAGTTGGGATTCAAATTAATTGATTCTTAATCTGGGCCTGAGTCAGTTGTTGAACTGCTCTGTACTTCAGTTTCTCTAATGTAAACATCCTGGGTGTCATTCTCTCAGCCTAAATTACTAGCTCGGAAACACGAGTGATTTCATTTTGATCCGCATTGCTGAGTAAGAGCACCAAAAGATTTAATGGGTACATGCTACAAATAAAATAGTAAAATCTTATACAGTTGCCTTTTTGAATTTCTCTCTAGACTCCAAAATGGGTTTCTTGGGCAGATGAATATTTTTGTAGCAACTCAAGCTATAAATTACCTGGCCTACCTGACAGGTCTCATAGCAGATTCCTACAGCATGGAATGCTGACTACCTGGGGCCCAGATGGCATTTATATTTTAAATACTTAATCCATTTTTAATATGTTTGTAACAGCATTGAGTGTGTGGGGATCTTAGCTCTGTAACAGCAAGTAAAGCAATACTCCTTCTAGGTAGATCAAGGATTGAGGTCAATACAGGTAATCAGCCTGTATTCTTGGAGCAAGATTGTACCATATACTGGATATCTGTGGCACGTTTGCAGATTTTCGTTTTATGCTGTCTCTCATTTGCAGTTGTGTTTTTGTGTAATGGGACAATATAGTACAGACGGTATAGTGTGTGTGATCTTCAGTGTTTCTCACTTTTGTTCCTCTGCAATTCATTCCCTGCAATACCCATCTCACTGAAGGTTCACTGAGGGGCACTGTAAAATGTATGGTGTGAGATGGAAATGAGACTCCCTACTGATAAAGTGGAAGTAGGCTGAAGGCATCCTAGGCCAACCGGCTCATCAATGGAAAAATAAAAGCTAATGTGGAATATTTTTGAAGGGTCCTAGATTTTGTAATTATTGCTTTCTTTGGGGAAAAGGAGAGAAAATTGAATGGAATGATGAAGAGCACTATCATTTTGTGTAGGTTTGTGCAGGGCAAAACCACTGAGCCTCTAGGGCAGCCTGGACTCGGCAGACAGCCCTCATTGTTCAGAGTTTACTCATTTGCCTGGTCCGGTCATGAATGTTCATTATTCACATTAGTCTGCCATTGCCCCCTCCCCATCACCTTGCCAACTTCCATCTGTTTCATAAAAGCTGTGTATATGCTAGCTTCTCTGAGTAAATAACCTTGAGGCTACACCACATCAGATGTAGCCTTTCTCAGTATTTTGTACAGACATATCAAGCATACACAATGTGCCTTGCTCTGTGGTAGGCCCTACTGATATAAATATCTGCTCCTAAGGCAGACAAAAAAAAAAAAATGTGATATCTGTAATAATAGAGACATATACAAGAAACACAGAAAGGAGGTTTAGGGTAGTCAGTACTTTCTCTCCTTGACAGAACTGACATATGATAATGGCTTTGAAAGGGTAAGTAGGAATCCCTCAGGCAGATGAGGGGTGAGGAGAGGCCCCGATCAGAGAGAACACCTGGCAGGTAGAAGAAACCAGGGAGCTGGCTGCTGGTAGTTCAATATGGCAAAAGTGAAAAAGGGGTGAGAAAGAAGACTGGAACGGGAGCTAGACCAGGACTTTCTTCTGTGAAGATAATGGGGAGCCACTATGAATTTTAAATAGGCAAGTGATATCTGATTTTTTGAAAGGTGGCTCTAGTGGTCATGTGGAAGGTGTGTTTGAGGGGAATCGTACGAGAGACAGGGAAACCACTTGGAAATCTTTTGTACTAGACCTGGCAGGTGATAATGGTAGCAATCAATGATGGAGACAAGAGGATAATTTGAAAGGTATTTAGGAACAGAATCGATTAAAATTGGTAATTTATTAGATGTAGGAAGTGAAGATGGAGGAGAAATTCAGAGTGAATTTCTTAGCCAGATATTGGGACAGATAACGGCACCATTCACCAAGAGAGGAAGTACTGGAAAAACAGGAGGTTTGGTGGGATGAAGAGTTTGGGTTTGGTTGTGCTAAGTTTAAGGGTCTGTGGTATGGAACAGACGCAAGGAGAAATCAAGTAGGCCATTATATAGATGAGTCTAAAGTCCAAGACAAGTCTGGGTTGCAAATATGGAAATCAGCAATATATCAAGACGATTGAAGCCATGAGTTTGCTGAAGAGAGTGTGTCAGTGAGAAAATAGGACAGTGAATAGGCTCTTCCCCCGCCCCCACAAACAACAGCATTCCTTTGGGAAGAAGAGTTAAAGGAGAATGGATAATACCACTCTCTTCAACAACTGATTCATTCCCTAGCCATTTCCTTCCTGTGTTACCAAATGTCCACCTTTTTCCCTACCTCCCCACTTTGTTGCCTTAAACTGGATATTTGCTCTACTCCCCAACATTGAAAGGACAGCAAGATGTACATCCTCTTTACCGTCTCCAGTCTTTGTGGGCATTCTGAAAGGGTCAGTAGTATCAGACACATACACTGTCTTCTTCCCAGATGCTTTTAATGGGGCTCTACAGTCAAAGCTCCCCACACTCTGCTTTTTTTTTTTTAATTTTTTAAATGTTTATTTATTTTTGAGACAGAGAGAGACAGAGCACAAGCGGGGGAGGGTCAGAGAGAGAGAGAGAGAGACACAGAATCTGAAATAGGCTCCAGGCCCTAAGCTGTCAGCACAGAACCTGACGTGGGGCTCGAGCTCACAGACCATGAGATCATGACCTGAGCCGAAGTCGGATGCTTAACCAACTGAGCCATCCAGGCATCCCCACACTCTGCTTTTTAAAAGTTAGCTGTCTCGGTTGAGATTATTATTATAACAAACATAAATGCTTTATAATGGCAAACATGACTCAAAGGTATGCAGAGCAGTTGCCATGAGCAACATGGAAAATGAGCCCCTGTATTGAAGTGAATGTTTGAAATTAAACTTTTCAGGTTGCATGTGAGGAACAATTATCAAGCTGTTTCCCTACTAGGATCAGGTTGTATAAGCATTGTATGCTTTGACCTGGGTCTAGGAAGGTCTCAGGAGAGGGTAATTTGGCTCTGACCCTGGAAGCATGGGGTTTTCTTTCACTTTCCAGTAGGTCATTTATCAGTGGTTAAAGGGTTCCCCATTCCACTGTATTTGGAGCTCTGTCTAAATTGCTTCAGGATTTTTCCCAGATGGAAAGTGCTAAGGAGCCATCAGATACTTGTTTGCTCAGTTACTATTAATCAATATTTTTCCTTTTCCTTGTCTGTCCTTACTCATCTCTATTAACTCAGACACTCAACTTCCCCACAAGCCCTTGTTTTTGCAGCAATCTGTTATCCACATTGGTGGGTGTGTAGCTACCCCTGGCTGGCTTTCCCTTCTGATGTTCTTCTGGCTTCCTCTGGAGAAGTAGCTCAGGAAGGTGTGCCTTCTCAGTGGGCAAGCAGGCCAGTAGGGTCACTGTGGTGACCTCTTCCTGTTTGTGCTTTTCACAGAAAGCATTTCTTTTGCATGAATTTGGCGTTGTCACCTTCATAGAAGCAGTAACTTGTCCAGAAAGAGGACGTATGGCATATTTTACAAGATTCAACCGTCACCCCCCTGACTTCGCTAGGCTGCAGTTTGCCCAGAAATGACTCCTGGATGGTGATGTGACAGCTCCCTCTAGTGTCACTGTGGCTCGGGCTCTCGTGGGGCTTTGCTTCCCACTCAGAAAGTGTGGACAGTACAGAATCTGTCAGAATTGGTGGCAGTTTAAATAGGTTGTTCCCACGGAGTCAAAACAAATATGAGATGATTTTTCTCCTGTTAAAAAAGAGAATCTTGCATGAAGATATGGGACCATTCCAGCTCCTGTTCTGTTCCTGTTTCAAAATTTGGGGGAGCCCAGAGTCCTGTGGAAATCATTCTTCTTGGGGAGTGGAATCTTTTTGGAAATTCCTGCAGTTCAAGCCAACTGCCCTTTGAGGGAAGAAATGTAAATTCCTTTCAAGAAAGATAAATGAAAATGGGAGGCCAAGGGGAAGTCACTTTGTTGTAGAATAGAGAAAATAAGAGAGGGAGGTAAAAACAACAACCAGCAGGAAGAACCCTGTCCATTTGTTCTAGAAAGAGCAGCTTGTTTTCTGAAATAACTTTTGGACTAGAAATTTATCATCTAAAGTCAGGTAATTTTGAATTTTTTTAAAAACACTAAAGGAGTCAAGTTATTAATATTTGAAAAATGGCTACTATGTGGTACATAGAATAATATAATACTCCTACCTAAATTAACATCATCACAAAGCTCCATAATAAAGATTTATGAGATACTCATCACATAAGAAATCCTATTTTGGAAATCTCCGTTGGTCTGTATTTTGGTTGTAACTGTTTTCACGGTTATAAACCAGTTAGAAGCGCTAGTATTTTGTTTCCCTCTATCATGCTCCAGTCTTCTCCCTTTTCCCTTTGCCCTTTAAACTAGAGTGACCCATTATTCTTTGGCCTGTCTACATATTGTAAGATGGGGAGATAAGGAAGTGTCACCTGCTCAGGTCGGCTCTCCAGGCAGGCCATTTTCCTTCAGAGCATCCGCACTGGTTGAGCGATTTATCATTTCTTCTTTGTAAATCACTTTGAACCTTTATCTCAAATTGATCTGTGAAACTAAACATAAATTCTTCTTGTAGTGCCCATGTTCATTGTCTAGTCACACAGCTCTGGGGAATCTTATACAAGTGTGTGTGTCTGTGTGTCAGCAGATACCATGAGGATAACATGAGGAGAGTGGCAGTCACAATGAGAATATCTTCTCTGCTTCTAATGCCAAACCACAGAGTGGCAGGTGTTTTTCAGTGCAGCTTAGCATAGTAAAACCCACAGATTGACCAAACACTTCTGAGAGAGAAGAGAGCCTTATATTGGCCTGTCTTGGGCCAGAACATACTGCCAGTTTGATTTGCTTGTCAGGGATGACCCTGGCCTGGAGGTCCTGGACATTAGTTCTTCCTCTCTGCCTGCCCTCTACCAAACCTCAGAGAGTCTCACTGCTGGGGCAGGTGGCTCTCAGGACTCAAAAAGAAAGATGCATTTTTCTGTTTTGCTCTCTCTGTTTGAAAAACATGAGGATTCTATAATATTACATCACTTTTAACATTTGCAGGTTTTAGTCATTATCAGTGTTACATTTGTGAAGCTTTGAGATTTATAGATCAACTCTATGGAATTAGTCTCCTTTAATCCTCACAGCTGCTGGTGAGGTAGGTTTCAGGATTTTTTTTTTTTAATTTAATTTTTTATGTTTTTAAATTTACATCCAAATTAGTTAGCATACAGTGCAACAATGATTTCGGGAGTAGATTCCTTAGTGCCCCTTACCCATTTAGCCCATCCCCCCTCTCACAACCGCTCCAGTAACCCTCAGTTTGTTCTCCATATTTATGAGTCTCTTCTGTTTTGTCCCCCTCCCTGTTTTTATATTATTTTTGTTTCCCTTCCCTTATGTTCATCTGTTTTGTCTCTTAAAGTCCTCATATGAGTAAAGTCATATGATTTTTGTCTTTCTCTGACTGACTAATTTCACTTAGCATAATAGCCTCCAGTTCCATCCATGTAGTTGCAATGGCAAGATTTCATTCTTTTTGATTGCCAAGTAATACTCCATTGTATATATATACACCATATCTTCTTTGTCCATTCATCCATCGATGGACATTTGGGCTCTTTCCATACTTTGGCTATTGTTGATAGTGCTGCTATAAACATGGGGGTGCATGTGTCCCTTCGAAACAGCACACCTGTATCCCTTGGATAAATGCCTAGTAGTGCAATTGCTGGGTCATAGGGTAGTTCTATTTTAGTTTCTTGAGGAACCTCCATACTATTTTCCAGCGTGGCTGCACCAGCTTGCATTCCCACAGGATTTTTTTTATATTGTCTCCTTTATTTAGGGAAACTGAAACCCAGAGACATGCCCATGGTCACACAGTTAGTGGCGGGAGTAAATCCCAGGCCTGCCAAGTTCATTGGTGAGTGCCCTTTCTATAACATGACTGCTAGCGTTTAACTACAGTCTCATTCAGCTAAACTCAGTGGTACATTGACTTTTCAAAGACCAAGGAGTTGGGAACTTTAAACTTTCATTCCAGCCAGTAATGTGATGTTGAGCAAATTATTAAAATTGGAAATGGGATTAATGGTGTTGTGTGCTATATCCAACTCCTATACAACTAAATGATGACAAGTATAGGGTTTTTAAATACCTGCTGACACATAAATATGAAATACTGCCAACAGTACAGTATAGAAAGAATTCATGCCATGATTGATGAGTATACAGAATTATATATTATACTGTGTGTACTGAGACTTTGAGAACTTTCCAAAGATAATATTTTCTGAAAGATATATGTTTGAACTTGAACTCTGCCTGGGGTTATCTCAGTTTCAAGACTAGATGATGTAGCTGGTAGAAGACTTGAAAAAACTTGTTTTCAGACCTCTTCCTCTCCCTCCCATCGAGAGAAAGAGAGAGAGAGACAGAGAGAGAGGGAGGGAGGGGGAGGGAGAGAAAGAGAGAAACTTAAAAAAAAACCACTCATTATAATAAATATGTATAAACACAGTGAATGAGAAAGGGATGCTCCTCTCCCAAGGGTACTCCTTTACCTTTGGTCTGTTGTGGGTGGTTTTTTTGTAAATGTTCACTTATTTTTAAGGAATGGGGGAGGGGCAGAGAAACAGGGAGACACAGAATCCGAAGTAGGCTCCAGGCTCTGAGTTGTCAGCACAGAGCCCAATGCAGAGCTCAAACCCATGGACCGCAAGACCATGACCTGAGCCTAAGTCGGACAGTTAACCAACTCTGCCACCCAGGTGCTGTTTTAGGGGTTTCGTGTTTTTCATTTCTTTTCTTTTTTTTTTTCTTTCAGTTTTTTCATCATGATAAGTATACTCTTTAATCCTCATCACCTATTTCATACTTTTCTTAATATCTATTTGAATGGAAATCAGAGCATGCCGTTTCTCAGAACTGAGATTCATCAGCATCCTCCCAGGAAAATGTACATTTTTCTTTTTAAATAAAAATAGCTAGAAAATCCTTTTTAAAATTTGCTTCTTTTCTGTATTACTGCAGCAAACAGGCAGTGTGAACATTTCAGAGTGCCTGTTGCTGGGAGGCTTAGATACCTGTGAAATATGGCAGCATATCCTGCTAAGGATAGAAAATGCACTTCTCAGTTAATAGGCTCGGGGAGAAGCTGTTCTGACCTGGCTGTTATGATCTGTGAACTAGTGTTAGGGACCGAGTCTTCCATTGTCAGCTTCTCTGCACCCTATCATAAGCAGAGTCCATTTAGGGGTACTTTCATTTACTTTTTGCTTTTCTAACCCTGTAAGACTAGAAATAACAATAGTTGCTTTGGTATGTAGAACTTGTTGCCTAGTGTTTGTGATCAAAAAACTCTCCCATGATCCACAACCCCTTAATCAAATTCTTTCTTAAAGGCCTCATTACCTAAATATGGCCTTTCAATAAGGCCTAATGTTAAGGGAAAGCATGAAACTCAAAGTCCTGCCATTGAAATGTTGGTTTTGCTCTGACTAGGTCAGACCAATGATTCTCTCAGATCTTTATTTCTACCCTGCCAGTCATCCATGAGTGCCTGAATTGTGACCAGCACAATGACATTGATTGAAAATTAGGAAAACCCACACTCTATCTGGCCAATTGTGTGTTACTTTCCTGACCAGTGACAAAATAAGGTATCCTGGCCCACTTTATTGAGCTATCATATAAGTCTCAGCTGTTAGCCTCTACGGAATGTAAGTGAAAAATTATTTTTGGTTGTTCTATTTTCTAGATGAGGTACAAGGTACAGTAGAAAAAGCAAACTTTGGTGTTAGGCAGACTTAGGTTTGCAAACTGGTAGCTCTCTTTGTTGTTTTAATTTTTTTAAATGTTTTTATTTATTTTTGAGACAATGCGAGAGACAGAGTGCAAACAGCGGAGGGGCAGACAGAGAATCTGAAGCAGGCTCCAGGCTCTGAGCTGTCAGCACAGAGCCTGACGCAGGGCTCAAACTCACCAACCGTGAGATCATGACCTAAGCTGAGGTCGGACACTTAACCGACTGAGCCACTCAGGCGCCCCTGTTGTTTTAAATTCTTAAACTCTCAGCCTACTTTGAAGAGTTAGTGTAAGGACTAGAGATAAGACACATAAAGTGCTGAGCATGTAGATAGCCATAAAAAATGGTTATTATTGCCATTATTACTGTCACTCAGCAAAGGACTACCAAGACCCTTTCTGAAGACTTCACTATAACACTGTTTCTAACCAGTCACCTTCCAATTAATCTTCCTTTACACATCTAAGCCTGGTTATGAAAGTGTGCATTTTATGTTGTTATTTGCTTTCTTCTTTCAGATCTGTAAGAGCAAAGCTAAAGAATCTCAGCAGTATTATCACAGCTTGGCTGTCCGGCAGAGTCTGGCTATCCATTTCAACATCCAACAGGACTGTGGGCATTTCCTTGCTGAAGTCCCTAATCGTCTGCTTCCCTGGGAGGATCCTGATGCCCCTGAAGAGGAAGAGGATGAAATGAAAGAGGCTGAAGAAGAGGTAAAAGGAGAAACTGATGGGAAAAGCCCAGAGCCCTGCTCTGAAACAGAGTCATCCCAGAAAGAAAGCCAGGGGGTCATTAGCAAGAAGCAGAGAAGCCACGTTGTGGTCATCACCAGAGAGGTTCCCTATCTCACCGTGGCTGATTTTGTGCGAGACTCTCTGGCCCAGCACGGGAAAAGCCCTGATTTATATGAGAGACAAGTGTGTCTGCTACTCTTACAGCTGTGCTCTGGCCTTGAGCACCTCAAACCCTACCATGTCACTCACTGCGATCTTCGTCTGGAGAACCTGCTGCTTGTCCACTACCAGCCAGGGAGAACCACCCAGGGCCTTGGGCCTACAGAGTCCAGCCCCACCTCGTCTTGCCCCACAAGGCTCATAGTGAGCAATTTCTCTCAGGCCAAGCAGAAGAGCCATCTGGTGGACCCTGAGATCCTCCGGGACCAGTCCCGCCTTGCTCCAGAGATCATAACAGCCACCCAGTATAAAAAGTGTGATGAGTTCCAGACAGGCATCCTCATCTATGAGATGCTGCACCTGCCCAACCCCTTTGATGAGAACCCAGAGCTGAAGGAGAAAGAATACACTCGAGCAGACCTGCCTCGCATCCCACTCCGCTCCCCCTATTCCCGGGGCCTACAGCAGCTGGCCAGCTGCCTCCTCAATCCCAACCCTTCTGAGCGGATCCTCATTTCAGACGCCAAAGGCATCCTCCAGTGTCTACTCTGGGGCCCCCGGGAGGATCTCTTCCAGACTTTCATGGCCTCTCCTAGCCCAACGCAGAGGAGCGCCCTTCTCCAAAACTGGCTAGACATCAAGCGAACACTGCTGATGATCAAGTTTGCTGAGAAGTCCCTGGACAGGGAGGGTGGGGTCAGCCTTGAGGACTGGCTTTGTGCTCAGTATTTGGCCTTTGCCACTCCAGACTCCCTCGGCTGCATTGTGAAAACCCTGCAGCACCGCTAGTGTGTCCTGGTTGCTGCTTGTCTTTTGTGTTCACCTTCACGTCGCCCATGCACTTCCCCTTCCTAGTACTCACACAGAATTCAAGGAAAGAAGAGAGACCGACCTTCCATCCCTCTCCAGGAAAAATGAGTCTGCTCAGAAAGCTTACCCACAGTTCCAGATCCAGTCAGAAGCTGGGTCTGTCTTCACTGCACAGAAATTCGATTGCACAGCCGTGCAGTCGCCTTCCATTGGAACACCTTTCACCCTAATTGTCCCCAAATGCAGGTAAAAAATGAAAACATATATCCTTGAAGGGACAGCTCCTTTAGTATGAACTCATTGAGCTGTGTCCAGCTCCTCCATAATTCTGAAGACCACCTGTCTTTTTAACACCAAGTATTTATTCTCACTAGCAATAGACAGATTTGACCAGTCCTTACTATCATCCACTAAGCTCTCACAACAGATTTTTTTTCTTCTTTAAAGTATCAATAACTGACTCTTACCAGGCAGAACTGCCATCCTTAGCATCAGCCCAGTCTTGTTTCTGGGGACTATAGCCTTTGTTCCAGCAGATAGTAGAAAGACAAGGAGAGATTCCATCCCTTGGGTCATGGATGCATTTTCATTTGTTATAGGCAAGTGGGCGCACCACCTGGAGGATGGCCCTAGCGGTCCCCTCTGCTGCCACTGCCTGATTCTCCTTCACCTCTACTCTGTTCCCACTTGCCGATGAAGTTTGGGTTTATCAACCACTTGTGGCCCATTATAGAACTGACCCAAGGTGGTGTCTCCAATGCCTCTCCAGGGTGAGTACAGTTCAGATCTTATAAATAGCTGGCAGGACACCGGGAGATGATTTTCCACATGTGCAGTTCCCTAGGGGCCACCAGGGGAATAGCTGAAAGTGCTGTCTTTGATTACTGTCAGAGCTGTCGGCGTAGACAGCCAGTGCTGGCGGAACCCAGCTCCCGGTGTTCCCCTGAGCAGTAATTGGCCAGCTTCTTTCTAGCGGTGGCCAGTGTTAACTAGTCTACCAAATGCTGTGGACAGCAGCCGTGAATGAGACGGCTGTCAGTTGAGCTCTGAGATCTGCTTAGAGGGCACGGTGTGCTGGCGAGAGGCCGGAGAGGGGAGGAGGCCACTGATGAGACCGCTGGCCTCCTCCTCAGAACGCTGACCTTTGCTGAAGAGGCTGCCTCCCAGTTGCACTGCACATCGCTCCTTGGGACTCTCCGAAATGGCTCTGGAGGATGGCTGGCAGCAATTTCAAATGCTGGGGTGGGTGCCTGTGAGCTGTGCACCATACATGGGCTCTGTGCTCCTCTCCTATGAATATATGTGCAATTTTTGTATGTATTGTTTTAACTGTATATTACAGTGTTTATGTGGCAACTTTACCTGAAGCAAGTTCTACAGAAATCCTCCCCTTCTTCCCTTGGCACATACGTGTTTGCGCTAAGAGATGAGTGTTCCTTCCGGGTAGTGGGGGTGGGAGGTGACATGTGTGTGCTTGTTTTCTTCAAAACTGTGAGTATCTGTTTACTTCAACCTTGAAATCCCAAGAGTCACTCAGACGGTGTAAGTGTGTGTACATGTGGGTGCACACACGTGTGCTGGAAGTAGAGGCCAGGCCTCTGAGGGGAACAACCTGTGGCGGGGTTGATGGACACGTTCTCTGCATCTAGTCGGCGAGGGAGCTCTGGGACCCTCCTCTGCCAGCGCAGAGTTCCTTAAAAGCCAAGACTGATTGTGCAGTATTACTTAGATAGCACATTAGTGGCCTTTTGGAAGTTTCTAAACTTTTAACATTTTTAACAGCCTTTCATATGATTCACCTATATCAAAGAGGATCAAGAAAGGAGAAGAATGTATTTTATTGTGATCTTCTTTGGTTTTGTTTTGTTTTGTTTTGTTTTAAGAAAACGGGACACGTGAGGCTCCAAAGGGAGGATGTCCCTGTCCTCCTGGCCAGCAGTACAGGACTCCCAAGGAAAAGGACTCACTGGCCCACAGGGTCTGGCCTCCTCTAGCCAGAGAGCAGGGCTCTGCCCCGAGGAATGGCCACAGAGGGGGCGTGCCGCTGCAGGCCAGCAGTCCTCTCTGTCTCAGTGTCCTGTGGCCTGGCTGCGCCTTGCCTGGCAGACTGTGTTTAGTTCACCGTAGCATAGCCCATGTGCACATAACTCCTTGCCTAATTAATACACTGAAGTAGCAGCACACAGACCACTGGCCATGTCGGCCAGCACATTCCCCCAGCAGTCCTCCCTCCCCTCCCCCAGACGGTTTGCAGATTGAGACACTTTCTCAATGTCATTCTTGTGGTGCCTTGCCCATGTAAATTTGAATGTTGACTATTTAATGAGGTTTCATATTTAATGAAGAATGTTCCCTGGTCCCTCTATTTGCTTATTGGCTCTCTAGATATCCTCTTTCATTTCTCTTCTTTTTTATTTTATTTTATTTTTTTTTCTGTTTGACTTGGATCCAGTCTTCTTCATTTTAACCCTATGGTATTATAGGCATGGACACTCCCCACTACCGTCATCTTTCAGCACTGGTAAACTGAGCACCTCCTTCACATCAGATTTGTTTAGTACTGTTTTTATATTCAAATTTGTGAAGGCCAAAAGATGAATGCCAACTAGTCAGAGAAGGGCCTCAGGCTTCCCAAAGGCAGGTGGCTAGATTAATTTTTCTCTGAGTGGTGGCTGAGGAATGTGAGGGAGAGGGAAAGGGGTGTTAGAGCAGAACAGACAAGATAACTGTATTTCTAGACAAGAAGTTCTCCATCAGATGGTCCTTGGAATATTTTTCCAGAATAATGAAATTCAGTCAATCTAATATCATCACAAGTAGTTTTTTACAGTCCCATTTTAATTATAGTAGAATCTTTGAATTCATTCATCAACTGGCAAGAAATCCTACCTTCAGACATCTGTATATACATGAGTTTTGCTTTATGACTAGTATTAGCACTTTATGTTTTCTCGAGTAACATCCAGTTATTGTCTTCAATATTAATTGGAATTTTTTTCTATTCTGTTGAAGTCTGTGCTACAGATTCTTCCATTTATATTGAGAGTTTGAACAATTAAGCCATCATTGGGACTTTACCTTAAGCCGCATGAGCAAGAACAATTTCTCTGACACATTTTGGTGCTAGAGAAACAGGGAAATGGGGGGAGTAGCAAAGACCAAGACTGAATGTATAGCAGAGTGCCTTGTTAGAGTGACAACCTAGTCTTGGAAAGAAGAGAATCCCATGTCCTGCGGAGAGGACTAGGACTACGTGACTTCTCCCACGCCGGCCTGAGGAAGAGCCCCTTTGATAAATGTACACCGACGTGATGCTCAGAAGCTAATTTGTGGAGAATAACTGCAGGATGGGACAAAGAGCAGTTGCAACCTATGGAGTCAACGAAAGAATCCCTAGACGAAGTTAGAATTGGAGGCCAGGACTATAGCAGTCGGCTCCAAGCTTTGCCCTCTGGAGATGAACTGGGTAAAGGTAGACAGGGCCCAAGCACCCATGCTACTGATGTTGGGGCCTAACATATGCTTGTTAGGATTTGAAGAGGCTGAGTAGCCTTCCGTTGTCAGATTAAGTGGAGGCCAGTTTTGCTTCCAGACTCGGAAGAAGTTTGTTACCATGGGAAACTGTTAAGCCAAGAGATCTAAACCTCTAGAAATATTAATGATATTTCTGGAAGTAAAACTGTATTTTAAAGTTTCTAGCATTATAAGTTTTCATGAAGGATCTTTGGGGCCTACTACATAGTAGGGCATGGAAAGATTGCACTCAGCTTCCCAAATTTGAATTAAAAATACTTTGATGCTGGGAAGTAACCTGACCTGGTTTTGCTGGTAACCTGCAAATAATATTTTTCCCTAGATTATACGGACAGTGATCTGAAAAAAATACAGACCAGTCCCAGAAGTCAGGATGTACTTAGGATACTGCCCTATATTCCAAATGATTCTAGATGTATGAATAAAGTACAAACATACTTGAAGACGAAGGAGAGAGAAACTTGGCTCTCCAGGCCAACTCTGACATGTTTTTTATTTCCCTCGCTAGTTGATAAGGATTGAAAATTCTGGTCCAGCCTAATGAGTGAACAGGATGGCTGCCCACAAAACCAGGTTATTAGTTTTACCTCATTGAAGCTCATATTCTCAGAGGCCCAAAGTGCTGTGCCGAGACAAATCCAAGTGCTGCTCTTGCTGAAGTGTGCACTGAAGTCCAGCTGCCCGTGTTTACGGCAGTGCCCAAAGTCGGGGTTCCATGGACCAAAACTGATGCCACAAGGGAAGCCAGAGGAGCTACAGTGCAAGATCCTAGATAGAGATTATACCAAAGAAATCAAGCCTTTTTGTCCTGATGCTTGAGTTATGACAGATGCCAGAGAAGAAGAACTCACATACATTCCATGTCAAGGTATTTGGCTGATAAAATAATCCATCCTCCAAACAAAGCACCTATCTTTTTAAAATAAGTCCATTTTGTATATTAGGAAAAAAAGAAAAGATGATGGTGATGGTGAAAGTCTGGGACAGACAGTGATATTTCCCAGTAATTAAGGAGAAGGAGCCAGCCCCCGCTCTCCCTGTGATGTGACTGTGGCCGTTGCCCGGACTTCGGTTTGGGAACTTCATCATGTCCGTGTGATTCGGAAAGCTGAGCAATCTTTTCTAAGAGATGTGGTAGTTTCAACAGCTTTGTTTAAAGAGCTCCTGGGAGATTTCTTAACAAATTCTAGTAGTTTTTATAAACCTTCCTACAGAGGTGGTTACCACTCATCACCATCATTTAATATTTATAAGTGCCCAGAATGTACAAGGTGCTATACAGCTGTTACACATCCCCTCTCTGCAGCTGTTTGAAATTAGAGTAGGTTTTTGCATCAGCCACTGCTACAAGCTTCCCCACCTAAGTGGGCTACAGGGGCCTGCGTTCCGGACATCCCATTACGTTTCCCACTCCAGAGAGCCTCTGGGCTCCTTCCAGCTTCTCACCTTCACCCATCCCACTCACCCTCATGCTTTTTTTTTAATCCAGAAAGTTTCAGGGAATCAAAAGAGGTTGGAAATTTTTTAACCTAGCAGAAGTACAGAATCCTATATTTTGCTACAATTATTATCGTATTATGGAAAATCCACTTTGCCCGTATAGTGTGTGGAAAGTATCCGTGTGTCTGCACTCATGATAACTTGAATGTTGAACAGCCCTATGGCTTCAGGGTAGCATTTTTGAAAGATAAACCACACTGCTTCAGGAAACCTGCTCCAAGTACTACTTGGTTATCCGTTCCCTCACCAGTTTGAAAGTTATGCGTGAACATACTGGGTTGGGATTTTCTGTTGATATGCAGGGCATTTGGGCATGAGATCGGGGCAGAAGCAAGATGTCCTCCTTCTCAGCATTTGAATCATGGCAGTCTTCATTCCAGTCTCACCTTAGTTCCCCATGGCTCTGCCCACACTCTGTATTTGAAAATCTGGTTCTCTTGCTCTTTCCTGGAGCTTTAACCCTCTGCACATTTTAGAGTTGTATAAATCTACCAACGCAAGGTTCCCTCTGTCACCAGGTGGTGCCGCCCTTTGGTTTGCTGTGGTACTTTGCTGTGTTCTCTGTGGCATCATGTTACTGTGTAAATAAATTTGTTTTAATATACACTAAAAACCAGACAAGCGCTTGTTTTTCAGTAACTCTTCCATATTGATGTTCTGGGGAGGGTTTGGTTGCAGTTGCCCTCTTGGAGCTTCATCCTCTGCTGACCTGGATGGTATTTCCTGTTCATTCCCTCTCTGACCTGAGAAAAGTAGGCCCAGAAGAGAAAGTGAAGACCATGGGCTTTCCCCAGAGCTCGCTGAAGTCTGCAGGTCTGCTGTGTGAGATTGCCCCCTGGTGGCCAGTCCTCATACAGCCTTCCTGGGCTCGTGCTACATTTTGAGGGGCTTGGTTACCGGACTCTGGCTGACCCTCTCAGTGAAGATCTCAGAGTTGTGCAGACAATAGGAGCAGAGGCAGGCCCTTGTACAGCATCAAGCATCATCTGCTACAGAATTCACATACCTTTTACCTGTACATGAATGTACACATCCGCAGGGCTCTCACAAAGGCAGACAAGCTAATATGCCGACACTTCGGTAACAGAGAGGCCACCTGGCTTGGGGGGGGAAGAGTCAGCAGTTGGCAGTGGTAGCAACAGCTGCCACGTTATTAAGAGTAGAATGGATGGAAGTGCAAACATGTAGACTCTAAATTTAGACCAGATTTCAGAGCTCTAAACCCTGTACAGTGGACACTATCTGTAGCCCACTGTTTCTGCTCCTCTCCACTAGCGATCACTCTGGAATTTATAGGTACTATTTAAGGCATGTTGCAAAACAGTGGTTGCCAGACTCGAGTTTTGTGTTCTGAGGAGGCAACCCCACATTGGCGTGGCCTCGAAGTTCTCTCTATGTTGTCTGGGCCCAGAAGGAAGGGTTACAACAAAACTCAAGAGACAGTCCCCAGGGACACAGCTCTTCCTGCTGCGACTCTCAGCCTGCTTGCCGGGGAGGATCCTGGGGAGCTGCCCTTCCTAGCTGTGAGCACAGCATACCGGCTTCTTGGGGCAGGGGGAGGGAGAGGGCCAGAGAAAGAAGCAGGCAGTTGGGGCTGTGGGAGGTCACAGAGAGGGCATACCCCAGGCTTGTGTTCCTGTCTAATTCTCTGCTGGCACGAGTGGCCCACCTGAGACTCAGGGCTATGGGCCTGGATGGTGGGGCCAGTTCAAGGTTGCTGTAGCCAGACTCCAGGTGAGATGGAGCAAGGCCAGAGAAAATTGGACATTCTGTCCGTCCACTGGGATCACTTTGTCCTTTGGTACAACTTGAGCACCTGGAGAGAAGTCCTGTTGCCCCTCCATCACTTTACCCAGCGTGGGACCCAGCCCTGGGAATATTCCATCAGTGGGTCCTCTGCAAGAGCAGCCTTGGATTCTGCGTTGTCCAGACACTTGAATAGAGTCTTTGGTTTCCATATGCCTGCAGACTGCTTTCAACGCAGATCCAGATTTCTTTCCTACCTGGGATTAACTGGTTCACGTTCCTCGCTGGGTGCCTGGGGCTGTGAGTATGCGCCCTCCGCTCCAGGAGCTCTTTGCCTGCTCTCCAAGGCCCAGCAAATTATGCTTAATTTTAAGTGAGCCTGTGCTATGCAAGGGAAGGAACTTCATTAGTGCCTTAGGAGCCAAGAACTGCAGTTGGCGGATCACAAGTTGCCATTAAGAGCGGCTCAAGGCAATTATAGCTGAAACTTAAAAATTGGATTTCACACAGTGGGGGCAGGAGAGAGTCGGTTGCCAAGATCCAGTTCTCCCAAATTTGCAGAGCTCTGAATGGAAACAGGCTGCCTGGGCACAATCCCTGACTTCCTGGAGATCCCGGATAACAGTACACGTACTATCAGGAAGGTGCATGGAAGCAACCAGAAGGCTGAGTGGTGTTGGTCACCAGTCTCGGCTTGAGAATCACCCGGCTGGGAAGGGTGCTGGACTGCTGGGGAATCTGCACTCTGGGGACCACAAGCCCAGGGGTAGAGGGGTTCCACGTGTCTGTCAAGAGGGCAGAACTCAGCTCTCTCACTTGAGCTGGAGTCCCAGAACCGGGGATCAGAAGTCAAGACAGTGAAAACTTCCAGACCTGCAGCTCATCTTCCACTCCCCCACCCCCCAGCACCTTTGCTCCCCACACCACAGCCGAGTGAGAGCATTAACAGTAGCAGTGGTCAATGCGCACTCCGTTCACTCCATCCTCACCACCACCCCCATGAGATGGATCCATTCTGCCCATTTTCCACTCAACTAATCAGAGCCAGGATTTCAACCCAGATCTATGCCACTTCTGGCCAGGCACTCTTTCCTCCATCCCATTCCTGCCGCCTGTGTGTGGCCAGGACGCTGGGAGGACCGTAGAGGTTCAGGGGACAGCTTCCAGGGGGCAGTCGTAGAGACTTCTTTCGTTCACTAAGTACCATGTGCTGGGGACCCAGTGGTGGGCAAAGCCAGCAGAAGCTCTGCCTCAATTCTGATAGGCTGAAAGGACAGAGGGAGTGTCAGCTGGAAGGGGAGCAAGGGGCAAAGGCACCTGCTCGCTGCTGTGTGCCAGGGGGGCAGTTTGGAGGAATGAGGCCAAGGTCTGGAATGAATTGTTTTCCCTGGGCACCAGCGGCCCATCTGCTGGGCCACACATTTATCCTGCAGATAAAGCAAGCACCTCTGGAGGCCCACGTTGGGCCCCAGGGATGCCATATAGCCCAGGACCAGGCAGACCACCAGTGTTCCTCCCAGCACCACCCTGGGCTAGCTACAATCACTCCCTGCTTCCAGGAAGCCAGAGACCCGGTTTGAAGGGATCTTGAGTACATTTCTTAACCTCCATGAACTCCACTCATCTATAGAATGGGGCCTCATCTACCATCTCCTCCAGGACAGTTAGCTGGCAGGATGGATCAGTGCAAATGTTTTAGCCTGAGTTGTTAAAAAGTAGGGCACACGTGGGGCGTTCAGAAGGAAGCTGGGGAAGGGAGAAAAGTGTTTCGTGGATCAGACAAAACTGATCATTGCCTGAGAAAGGCCTTAAAGTGATGGTGTTGGAGGGATGAGGCCCTGCTGACCCCATCTCAAGCATCTGCACCCCTGATTTTGCCCACTCTCTTGACCTCCAACCACCTTCAGGCCAATTCATCATGCCTTGCAGAGTGGATGAGGGTCCCAGCCTAAACACCTGGAAGGGGAGTCTTCTCCTCAGAATGCCTGTGTCCCAGTGGGACAGGCTCATGGGGTCTATCTGAATGAAGTGTCAAGGAACCTGCTGGAGGGCAAAGTCACCAGGCCCCAAAGGAAGGATGATGTTGAATGCACTAGAAAATGGAGTCAGTGCCTTCCAGGGTGAAGGACTCAGTCTTCTCTAGGAACCCAGCCGGGATGATTCCCATGAATCAGCTTAATTTTATATTCAAAACCATCCTGTGAGGTTCTAGAATTATTCCCACTTTACCAATGAGAAAAGGAGAGGTTTTGTTTGTCCCAAATGCCTAATGAGGGTCTAGGTCCCAAATGCCTAATGAGGGTCTAGCTGGCTCCTCCTCCCAGCTTCCCGGAGCTTGTGGCCTTCCTCCCTCACCCTCCAGCTGCCACCCCGCTGCCCAACCACAGAGCCCAGGTCCCACCACCTAGTCACTTTCATTTCTGTCCAGACCCATGCCAGCTTCCACCCCACCAGGCTGGCCTCCTCACCGCCCCATCAGACACGCTTCTGGAATTTCCATGCCCACATTGTTCCTGTCCTTCTCTGTTTCGCAGGGCCCCATCTGGCCAAGAGACTTTTGGGGTGACTCCAATCAGACATGTCCCCTCACCCATCTGAAATCTCCAGTTTGCTCCTCAGATTCGGCTCCTCCCTTCCTGTCAGCACTTGCGGGGGAGGCCTTGGCTTCCACTTCTCCACCTGCTCTCCTCATCTGGCTCCTCGGATTCCGACTCAGACCAGGAGGAGGGCAGGACAGAACTGCTCCTGGCTTCTCCTGAGCACAGGCCATGGACCGGGCTTCCCCACATTTAATCCTCACTACAGCCCTGTGACTCCCTTTCAACAGATGAAGACATTGAAACTCGGAGTAGATAAAGAACATGCCCAAGGCTGCACAGCCAGTAAGTGGTAGGGCTGACTCAAACCTAGCCTGGCTGACTCAAGCCAGTCTTCCTCCCCACTGCTTCCCAAGCCTTCATCTGGTGGCCTGTTCATGTGCCAATAGATAGGTCTGGGTGGTGCAGGCATTCAGTCCAACTGAGACAGACTAGGGCAGCCACAGAAGGCTTCCTGATGCAGACACAGTGGAGATGGGGAAAGGGGCAAATCCAGAGGGGCCTGCCAGGCTGAGCAGTCAGACCCCTGGATCCTTCTATAGACCAGCTGACCAGGAACAGAGCATCAGCTGAGGAGAGGGAGGCACAGGTCGCCTTCTGGAGCTTCCTGCTTGAGAAGCCCCAGAGCCCACTTGCCTCCTACCACTCGTCCAGCTCCACAGGTGAGGAGGGGTGAAATTGTCAAACTAGTGAACCTTGGTTCCACCCACCCGAAGGCCCCTACCAGGGCGGGGGGGGGGGGGCTCCCCAACTGCTTCTGAAATGAAAAACACAACCGAGTGACCACCAGCCACCAAAGGCAACTTTGGCACCTTTCTTTTCCTTTCTTTTCTTAATGCTTTTTTTTAAGATTGATTGATTGATTGATTGATTTTGAGAGAGAGAGTGAGCAGGGAAGGGGCAGAAAGAGAGGAAGAGAGAGAATCCTAAGCAAGCTCCATGCTGTCAGCACGGAGCCTGATTCGGGGCTCCATCTCATGAACTGTGAGATCATGACCTGAGCTGAAATCAAGAGCCAGACGCTTAATGGACTGAGGTACCCAGGCACCCCTTTTTCCTTTCATTTTAGGGGATGAAGGAGGGTTTAATAATCTGCCTTCCATTCATCCACCCCCTCCATGTCCCCCCATCATGGTAATCAAGATTGTAAAATATTCAGTCCCCCACTCCACGCTAGCACAGATATATGCAAACATACACACACATTTACCTGCAGGATATGCACAATACTGTCAGTTGCTTTTCTCATTTAACTTGAGGGCTGACCCCAATAGACATGATGGTCATAACGCTGCTTAAAAGGTAGCTTCTCTCACTAAAAATAATAGTAATATATAACATACATATTTGCAAATTTATGATTCTTATTACTTCTACTTCTCTGGGCATTCGGTCACATACTTGTAGGGATGGCTAAACAATGAAATATGAGAAACTACAAAACTCCCCTGAAAGCTACAGAAGGAGATCATAGAGCAATGATGAGCCATTATGTTGGTTAGAAAGATCATGTTGTCTCCTCAGATATTTTTAATGAAATGTAAGTTAAAAATCTCAGTGTTTTTTTTTTTATTTTACAAGTATTTCTCAGAAACACTTGGAGAAAAATGAATAGGTGAAAGAAATCCAGAAACTTGAAATCAAGAGGCTATTTAAGCAGATGAAAAAGCTATGATCTATAAAACAGTGTGATACAGGTATAAGAAAAAAAATAGGTCTTTGTAACAAATCACATAACCAAAAACAAAACTTAGTACCTATAAAAATGTAACAGAGGATAAGTAAGACATCACTACATGGAAAGGAAAGAAGGTCTTATCCAATAAAATGTTCTGGTACATTGGTTAGCTATTTGGAAAATAATCTGCATGCTGTAAACCAAAATAAATCCAAACAGATCACACAAAGAGCTATGTGCACACAGGAAAGAAGAAAGAAAAGAAAGCCTAAGAACTAGAAAGAATTCTAAGTCAATATCTGTTTTATCTCTTTTTGATAAAGGACTTTCTAAAAGAAAGCATGGAAAGAAGGCATCTGAAAGGGGAAGATCAATAAGCTTGATTACATACAGCTGGTAAACCATCATCCACTGAAAACATGAGAAGCAAGATAGAAAAGTAAATTGAAAACTATTTAAATAAATATAATGGACATAGGGTCAAAATCCCTAGTTATGAAGAACTTATGTAAATCATTATTAAGTACATAAAATGCCAACAGAAAGTTGAGAATAGACAAGTCAAAGAAGAATCTAAATGTTTGAATTTTCAAGAAATGAAAAGCTAAGGTGGCATACCTAAAAACCATTTTAATAGCTTTTTCTAATGATAAAAGTAATGTATGTTCACGTTAGAAAATCTGGCAAATAAAATTGACCCACTAGATCACCATCCAGAAATGACCACCACTAACACATTTGCGTCCTGCAAGTGGGGTTTCCTCTGCCTTTTTCTTTTTTAATTAGGATTGTACTGTTGGCATCACATTTTCTGCCCATCAAATTAGCAAAGGTCTTTTTAAAGCATATTGTCAGAATAGGGTTCTGACCATGTAGATGCAATTGAGTTGGAAAGGGGCTTAAATCATCTGTCCTTTGAGGCCACAGCTGAGCCCGGGTGTCAGGCAAAGTGTGACCCCAGTAGACAGGGAGGGTGTAAGGATTTCAGTTGCCAAGGTCACAGCACTGGAGTCACCAGGGAATTTTCCAACAGGATAGACTCTGGGGCCCCACCCAAGTCCTGTGAATCAGAGGATCCCTCTCCCAGGGTCCCCCAATTATTCTGAGCTTGCCAGCGGCCTCTCTGCCCCAAGTCTGGCTGCCTAGGTTTGGATCCAGGGTCTATCCCTAACTAGTGGTACTAGTGTACTCGGGCATTCCCTGAGCCTTGGTTTCCGTGGAGACTCCCACCTCACAAGGGTCATCATGAAGATGTAGGACATAGCCCAGCAAATGTGTTTAGCCCACTGCCAGGCCATAGTACGTACGCAAATATTGTTAGTTCAAAAGGACAAACTCCAAATCAGTATTTGCTTCTGTTTTTATAACAAAGGGCTCATCAAGGGATTTTTGCTGAACAAAGACACTGTGAATTCAAATCTGTGCCTCGTGAGAATCAGGAAAATATTTGCAGCTTTTAAATGGCAATTTCCCCAGCTTTCCAAATATCTCCTGGCTAAATTTCAGAAAGCCCTGCTAACAGTCCTTTCTTTGAACACCTTCTACCTGTCCAAGGTGACACAGCACATCAGAGGCAGTAATGGGCCCTGGCCCCTGAATCCACGGGTGTCCCTCCATTCCCTCTCCAGTCTTGATCCTTTAATGCACAGGGATGAGCTGGGGGGGGGGGGGCGGGGGAGGGGGGGAGGGAAGGGGGGCTGTAGTAGGCAGGGGGATGAGGATGAAGGCAGCTGTAGGCCGTCCCTCAGGTGTGGGCCTGCTTGCTCATTAGGGAGTCACTGTGTCTAGAAGCATGGCCTCCCTCCCTCACCCTTCCTCAGAGTCGGCCGTCCAGCAGCCCTCGCACACCGTGCCTTGGCATAATAAATACTACTTTCTTTTTGGGAAAGTCATTAAACTACTTTTGTGGAAACATTTTAATTGAATTAGACTGTTTTCTGATTGTAATAAATGTTAATTAATTGAGTGGGCTGGGTGTCCTTGGATCTAGCTGGCTTCTCTCAGTTTAATTAGGAGGAGAGTATGGACTTACTTCTTTTTGCCATGAATCTGTGGTTCAAATTCATCTTTTGTGCTAATAAAGTGATCAGGGAGTGCAGGGAGCAGATTATTTCTTCTATCTGAAATTTAATAGACTGCTTCACTCACAGAGCCAAGTGGCAGCCCCTGCTTGTCATCATCAGGGCGTGACCCAGTCCTCTCATCCGGGGTTAATGAGGTTTCTCCATTTTTCTTGGGGGAAAAAAGAAGTTTTAAGTTCTGCAAACATCCCTTTGTTTCCCAAGAATATGAGTCACCTAGTTCCAGGGGGGTGACATTGCTGATTCCCGTGGGCACATCTGACCAGAGAGATGTGTAGTTTGCCAAGTAGCTGAGTGCCTACAACCCCCCCCCCCGCCCCCCCGCCCAAGCTTTCTGTCTACACCTGGAGAAGGCAGGCAGGCCCTGGGCAGTTACAGAAACTCAGAACAGCCAAGAGACCCCGGCTGCTTCTTCATTATAGAGACGTGGAAACTGGAGCCCAGAGAGGGAAGAAGCATGTCCAGGACAGCGCAGCATTCTTCTGCGACAGTGACATCTACAGCCCAAGGAGTCTTCACTAGTAACAAATTCAGTTTGGTTCAAGCAACGCTGACATGAGCCAGATCCTGGGTTAGGTGAGAGGGTGAAGAGTTGCACAATAGTGCAACTGTGATGGTTGTATAAACTGAGACAACAGAGCAGTCCACACAACATCAAAGGCAACGCGAGGGACCAGGCGTGTCGTCTCGGACTTGTGGGGAAGAAGGGCGGTCGGGAAGGCTTCAAGAGGAGGTGTGCCTGCACTGAGTTCTGGAGGATAAATAGGACTCTTCCAGGTAGACAAAGTGTGAGGAAGGGCATCCTGGACATAGGTAACAGCATGTGCAAAGCCAGGTTCATTCTGGTGAACATGAGAGCCGCAGGAAGCTCTCAGAGGGAGGACATATTCAGATTTGCCCTCTACGAAAGATCCTTCTGGCTGCTGCAGTGGAGGAGGGTCCAGAGGGGGAATCGAGGAAGGGGGGCAGCCAGGGGAGAGAGGCTAGGAGATCCCACAGTTTGACTCACTGCCATGGAAATGCACGAGCAGGGCCAGATCCTAGAAATTCCCAGGAAGTAAAATCAAGAGCTCCTGGCTTGGGCAACTGCCCAGGAGGTCAGGTCTCCAGAGGACTGACACCCTCCCTTTTGGACAAGCTCCTCTGTAACTGACTGGTTTGTTCTTCCTCTGAATGGTGCTCTGCGGTGACAAGACTTTACAGTCGCAACAACAGCTCCTGTTGTGCAGCTTGGTTTAGCCAGATACCGTTCCCTGCGCTTTACCTGCATAATGCATTTCATCTGCAGAATGGCCCTGTGAGATGGGCCCTGTACCTACCCCCTTTTGCCAGTCAGGAAACCTGGGCATGGAGAGGGTTGACTTGCCAAAGGTCACTAAGCTTAGGAAGTGAATGAGCCAGGGCTCCTCTGACCTGTGCCAAAGAAACGTGTGCTCCACATTCACGTAAGTCTTAATTGACTCTCTACTCAAGAAACAGGCAGCAAGAATTTAGGTTTTCCTTTGAGAAATCAAAAGACCTTCCCAGAACCAAACAGCCTTCTCCAGGACCAGACCTTGGCATCTTGTTCCCTCCCCTATCTGTGCCCAGACGCTTCCTGTCTGGTGGGGAGTGCAGGCTGGACTTCCTTCTCGAAGGTCCCACAGTACAGCAAGGAGGGCCTGGGCTCAAAAGCACGTACTCCTGGTGCGACCCTGGGCAAACCCCTCTCCTCTCTGAGGCTCAGCAACCAACCATATCTGCATCAGCCCCTCCCAATGCTACATGGGGTCTCCAGAGCCCTGGCACACAGGAGTTGGTGGTTGCTGTGATTATGGCCATCCCAGCTCTTCTCCTGGCTCTCTCCAGACTGAGGTGGTCTGAGGACACAAGACCACCCTTGGAAAAGGATCCTCACAGGGGCAGCCACTGACCCCAGAAACTGAGTCCCAGGCCTGCCACCCAGAAATCAAGCTCACTGTCAATGGAGCCTCTTTCTTTAGTAGATCCTTGCTCCTCAGAGAATCCTCGGGTAGTTGCGAGAGTCCCAGAAGCACACCCCTTCCCCATCCACATGCCAGCCCCGACTCTGCCTGTCAGGATTCTATTCACCCTTCAAAGCCTCAGTCTGCGCACTGCCTTTCCAATCCCACAGAGCACCTCCCTGACTGCTGTCTGTCTCCCTCTCCCCCATCTGCCCCTCGGCACTTGTCTGATGCTGGTGAGCTCCCGGGCCAGGCCTCTGCCTCTAAATTGCCCCCAAGGCCTGCCAGAGCCATCCTGGAGGAAGCTCCAGCTGAGGGATGGAGATGGGGTGGAATTTACCAGGATGAAGTTCTATCCCCCCCACCTTTCTTTCTTTCTTTCTTTCTTTCTTTCTTTCTTTCTTTCTCTCTCTCTCTCTCTCTCTGTCACACACACACACACACACACACACACACACAGAAGTGTGCCCATACACACGCATACAAGCACACATGCTGTCTGGCTCTCCTCCCCTTTTTGTGGCAATGCTAGCTTTCCCTCTAGCTGTGCCCAGGGTGGCTCTGGGCCTCTCCCCATTCCACCTTTCTCCTCACTGGGCCCCTGGTACATATTCCCACCCCACCCTTCCCTCTGGGACACGTCCTGACTGTGGGGCAGGGGCTGGCAGTAGACAAGGTGCCACCACACACCACAGTAGTCCTGTCCTTAGGAAAATATGGGGAACATGGTTTGGGAGATGGTCACCTACCGGCCTCAGGAAACTCCTACAAAATCCAGCGAGAAAGCAAATCTGGATCCTTCCCACTGAGGCCAGGAAAGTGGGCCCTGAAAAGCAAGATTAAAAAGGTTTTCCCTCTCTCTCCCCATTCACTAGAGAGCAAAGCAGCAGAGCCAACTTGTTCCCAATTGATGGGTTTCCTGTCAGCCCCCCCCCTTCTCCTGTAGGATAGACCAGCTGTTGGTGCCAGATTAATGGCCACAATTAAAAGCAAAATGCCCTTGCTGTGGCCGACTGTCCTCCCACACCTGTGAGTCTGGAGGCTGAGCTTTAAGCCCTGGGAATGGAAGATTTGTAATGAAATCAGACAGGCCTCTTAACCGCTGATGGTATCAGGGCCCAGGGGAGATGCAGACTTATTTCCTAATCTCCTGCGGAGCATCTGTCAGCCCCACCACACAGCAATGTCATTCCTGTGTGCAGCAAGGACCTTTCATGGGGCAGATGGTCAACTGCCTGCCTGGCTACCCACCTGCCCACCTCTTCCGTCCCCTCCTCCAACCCCTTCCAAGCTCAGGCTGCACAGATATTCACAAGTATTCACACACACGCACACACCCATTCATAAATTGCCTGCTAGGATCCATTTGAATAGACAGAAAAAAGAGAAAAATAAGAAGGTCTCTTTAGCAGCAATGGAAAACAGCAAAGAATACCATTGACAACAGAGTAATCATTCTGAGAGATTTCTAGAAGCTGAGAGGCAAAGCTGAGAACCTACGACCCACCAGAGAACTCTGGGGACCAGTTTCCTCACCAGAGCCCAGGAGGCCCCCAACTCAGGGCGGCAGGACTGGGCAAAGTGGCCGGAGGATGCCTCAGAAGCTACATCCAGGCCACTCTTTGTCCTCAGGATTTACTGGATTATGACCACATGCTGAGTTAGTGAGGGGTCCAAGAGGCCTGCATAGTAGAGGGGATAGGACCATACAATCACAGCACAGGGAAACCATGAGAGGGACTTGACCGAGCAGGGGCAGCTCCTGCCATACCAGAAACTTCTCTACTGCTATTGGCTCTAACGGCCCACTCCTCTCAGGAAACCCTGAGATCCCAGTAGTAGGAGGTATAGGAGTGGGTGAGTGGAGAGCAGGTGGCATGGCCTGGACTCTACCTCTCCCTGGCCCCAGTCTCTCGGTGGGAAGAGTTCCCCAGGAGACCTAGAACATGAGACACAAGGAATATTGTCTCTCCTGTCCCCACATGGCCATTTGCTCTCAGTTCATGCTCTTGGAAGGACATATTTCCTGTCCACACCCTCCCCAACAAGGTTCAAATTAGGTCAGAAAACCCTGTGTGCTACATCCTCCTCTTGTCATTCATAACACACCTTACCTTAAAGGCTCTGAGAAATCCTGCAGTAACTTTTTTGCCTAATTTACATTCAGTGCAGTTACAGGTCTTGAGTGTGCAGTTCAATGAATTTTGACAAAATAACACACCCATATAACCCACAGTCATATCAAGATTTAAAACACTTTCATTGCCCCAGAAATTTCCTTCATGCCCCTTTCCCGTCATCTCTATACTTACCCCAGAGGCAACCACTTTATGACTTCTATGACAATAGATTAGTTTTGCCTGTCCCGAAGCTTCATATACATGGATTCTTATACAGTAGGTGCTCTTTTGTGTCTGGCTTCTTTCACTCAGCGTGATAATTGCAAAATCCATCCATGTTGCTGCACGTGCCAGGAGTTCATTATGTTTAATTGTTGAGGAGTAGTCCGCTGCAAAAACATATTTATTATAGTTTGCTTATCTCTTTTTGTTTTGTTCAAGCAAAAACCTGGAAAACCCTTAAATATTTAGGGCTTTCCAGTTTTTTGCCTGAACAAAACTACTACAAACACTTCTCTACTAGACTTTGTGAGCACGTGTTTTGCATTTTTCTTGCATCGTTATTCCTAGGAATGGAATTTGCAGGTATATGCAAACTTTGTTCTCCAAAGTACCAATTTACACTTCCCCCAGAAATGCATGAGACTTTCTGTTGTTCCATATCATCACCATTACTTGGTATTGTTTCTGCAGTAACTTTTTAAATTTTTCGCTTAATTCCTCACTTCCCACACTTATTAGACCACTGAACTATTTTTCCTATAAATCCTTCTAATCTCCCACGGAACTAGTGTGCTGTAGAATTCACTGTGGACAGTGAGGATCTGGACCTTCACTCATAAATAGGAGAGGGGCACCTGGGTGTTTCAGTCGGTTAAGCGTTGGACTTCAGCTCTGGTCATAATCTCACGGTTTGTGAGTTCAAGCCCCACATTGGGCTCTCTGCTGTCAGCATGGAACCTGCTTCAGATCTTCTGTCCCACTCTCTCTCTGCCCCTCTCCAGCTCTTTCTTTCTCTCAAACATAAATAAACATTTAAAAAATAGGAAAAATCAAAATGTTCAGCCACAACAACAAATCATCAAACTATGAGGAGAAAGAAAAGCTCAAAAGAAGGGATCAAGGCAAGAAGTCAGAAGAAAAGGTCTACAGGGAAAAGGAGTGAATTCAATAAATAACTTGGAAATTATTCTGAGATTCAAGAGGATGTCACATAGATAAAACTAGAGTGGGCTACTGTGAAAGAGAAAGAGAACTCAGAAATTACAAACATGACTGAAAATGTGAATGCCACTTTAGAAGCATCTATAAGGGAAATGCTGAAAACACAAAGGCACATGGAGAGAGAACCAAGAGATCAAGAAGTGAGAGGAAGACATCCCCAGAGTAGAGGAAGGCTTGAATTCACAGATTGAAAAAGCACACTACATCTCAAGGAAAGCTTGGCAAAGAACAAGACCAACAGCCTTTGGTCCTGGTACGTAAACAGACGAAATAAAGGGACAAATTGAAGACCTCAGAAATAGAAATAATATGAGAATTTAGTTTAGGATAAAGGTAGTATTTTAAATCAGAAGGGGAAAACTATCACTCAGTAGTCTTGGTACAACTGTGTATCCAGAGAAAAAGATGGCTCGCCATGTTATTTCTTATTCTAAAGCAAATTCCAGATGGATTTTAATTGTAAAAATGAAACTATAAAAATAATAGAATCAAACGTATATACTAGATAAGGGGCCGTACTAAGTAAATTCCCGAAACATCAGCAGCTTAGTACAATAGTTTATTTTTTGCTCATGTGGAGTCTGACTGAAGGAGATGGAAAGAGCTGGGGACTTTGCTGTCCACAGTTATCCAGAGACTCAGAGTGAAAGAAGTTCTGTCGTCTTCAACAAGTGGTCTCCAAGGCCTCCCTGAGCATTGACATCCATCTGTGAGTCAGAGAAGGAGAGAGAAGTCATGCATGAGACTTGTCCAAAACAGGAAAGACAAGTGGGAATAACTTGAAACTGAGGGAATTTAAAAATGATAAAAGGTTTCTCTGCATAACTCTATGTAAATATATTTGAAAAATCTAGTTGAAATATGGTGATTTTCTAAGAACAGATTATTTATCAAAACTGACCCCAGAAGAGATAGAGAGTCTAAACAGATGAATCTCAGTGAAAGAAACAAAGTTTTGAATGAGCCAATCCCTAGGGGCACCTGGGTGGCTCAGTCGGTTAAGTGTCTGACTCTTGATTTCAGCGTAGGTCATGATCTCACGGTTCATGAGTTCCGGCCCCACATCAAGCTCTGTGCTGATGGTGCAGAGACTGCTTGGGATTCTCTCCCTCCCTCTCTCTCTCTCTCTCTCTCTGCCCCTCCCCTGCTTGCTCTCTCTCAAAAAATAAATAAGCTAAAAATAAATAAATATTTTAAAAATTAATAAAGAGCCAATTCCTAAAAAATGTCAGAGGGGAGCTTTCTAAAGCTGAAGAAACAAATATTCTCAATGCTTATTAAGTTATTCCAGGGAATAGAAAAAATAAGGGCATGAAGAGACAATGTGAAATTATCTAGCAAATGACTATGGAAATTCAGGTGGCCTGGTAGTAAGCAGACTGTTCGCTGGGGGCTACCTTTACCTCAGCAGCCAAAGTTCAATTTTCTACCAGGCTAACCAGGTGCTAGCAGTTAGTGTTCTAGACAACTCTCTGAAAAGCTGGTGTCTAAATTTAAATCGGACTTCTGGACTTGTCTTACACCAGATTTATCTTATTCAGTGGGTGAATTATACTCTATTTAATTCTTAATGTAAATAGGAAATTATATGTTCAAATACATTTGCTAATAACTTAAAGATAAGCACTAATAATATGGATATGGGATATGGAAACTGAAAATCACAAGAGGAAAAGCAACAAAATTCAGAAGAAGGAAAAAAGGTAAGAATATTGAAAAAGAATAATAAACAGAAAAAATGAAATAGAATGGCAGAAAGACCAAACATTTCATTGTTACATTATAACTGTGAATTACATTTCTTTATTAAAGATAAAGCCCCTAATATTGGGCATGCACACACATATTCTTGGATACACTCACACGCATAAATCTGATGATACACCAGTTACAAAATACTCACTTATAGCAAAATGACAAAGATTAACACTGGAGATCTGGCAAAGAGATCTCAAGCAAATACTGATGAAAAGAAAGCAGTGCAGAGTATGCTCATATCAGACAAGGTAGAATTCAAGACAAGACACATGTTAAACAAGATAAAGAATGCATTTTTTCCTCAGTAAAAAACACAGTCTACCAAGGAGATGTGAAATAAAAAGGGACTTTATCCAAACCATAGTCACAGTGGGAGAATTTATCTAACCCAGAATCAAACTGAGTAGAGGAAAGAGAAGTTTTGAATATCAAATTTAACAAGCTTTGTGTGTAGCCTCAAAGCAAACTCTGTGTTTTCTTTTCAAATTCTCATGGAACAATAACAACAACTGACCACACACCAGGCCACAAAGATCTCAGTAACCAAAAAGTATACATTATGTGGGCCACGTTCCCTGATCACAATGTAATCAATCTAGAAAATTGACAAGAAAAGGATAACACCTTCACCTCAAGCCTAACCACTTGGAAATTCTCAAACATTCCTCTAAAAAGCTCAAGTTAAATTGAAAAATGAAATTAGGATTACAAACTGTCTGAAATTATTAACGAGAATATTTCATATCAAAACCTAGATAATCTGATAGATATATATATATATATATATATATATATATATATATATCTCCACACACCACACACACAATGGAATATTACTCAGCCATAAAAAAGGATGAAATCTTGCCATTTGCAACAACATGGGTGGAGCGAGAGAGTATAATGCTAAGCAAAATAAGTAAGTCAGAGAAAGACAAATACCATATGATTTCATGCATATGTGGAATTTAAGAAATAAAACAAATGAACAAAAGGAAAAAAAAAAGAGACAAAACAAAAAACAGATTCTGAACTATAGAGAACAAACAGATGGTTACCAGAGGAGAGCTGGGTCAGGGAGTGAGTGAAATAGGTGAAGAGAATTAAGAGTACACCCATCTTGATGAGCACTGAGTAATGTATAGAATTGTTGAATCACTATATTGTACACATGAAACTAGCATAACTGTATATTAACTATATTGGAATTAAAATTAAAAACTTAATTTAAAAAATTAAGATCTGAGCAGACTGTGCCATGCCTAAGAAAAAAGAAAAATCACAAATATGTATCATTAGAAAGGGCAAAACATGTAAAAACTTAGATAAAAAATAGATGGCTATTGTGGATAAAGTGAATAAATTACTAGAAATATATCAATTACCAAAATGGACTCATGTGGTGGAAAAATTGCATGGTGCAATAACTACAGAAGAAAATGGAATGACTGTGCAGGTTCTATCCACCAAAACACATAAATACCTAGACAAATTCAAAGTAAAATTTGACAAACTATTGAAGCACAGATAATTTTATTTAAACTACGTAGGACATAAAGATGGAGAGAGACTCTTTGGCAAGGCTGGCATGCCAAACTCTAATACACAAAATAAATGTTGGAATTATAACTACAAGAGCAGATGCAAGAAGAGCAGGAAGGCTGGAGCACAGATTTCCCTGAGGAAGAAACTGTCACAATGGGAGTTGCTGTGCGTGTTCACTCGGGCACATGAGTGGCCTGTCACCCAAACACAGCTGTGGGGACATCTCTTAATCTGTGTCCCTGCCCTCTCCTCACTCCCACCATGATCCACATCTATGACTTCATGGGGTGTTCCTTGCACACAGCTGGTCCCCTGGATGTGGACTGCTGTGGTGCTACTGTCCCAGTTGGAGGTGGTCCCAAAAGATGGTGGGGAAGAGAAATTCTCTCAAGGACAGAATGTAGAACAGTACCTCATCCTGACCACTTTCTCCAAAAGCCTGAGATACAGATCTACATTGGTTCATGGGCAATAGCTAGTGGTCTAGCTGGACAATTGGGAGTTTGGAAAGAACAGGATTGGAGGTTGGTGACAAGGTGGTCTCGGGAGAACGTGAGTGGATCTCTCAGAATTGACCCAGAAGCAGAGACTGCTTGTGTCCCATGTTGATGCTCTCCAAAATGTGCCCACTGTGAAGGAAGTTCTCAATGATCAGGTGGACAAGATTCCTACCCAGTGGATGAGTAGATATCTATCAGCTTCTTCCCTCAGCTACCCCCGGGCCCACTCAAAAATAAAGTGGTTTTGGAGGCAGGAACAGAGACCACCTATCCAAGTAAGGAGTTGACAGCCTCTCCAAAGCTGAAGCAGCCACTGTCACTAACAAGACTCTAATCTCCAGTAGTGGAGGCCAATTCCACAAATCCAATGTATTGCAGTAGAGATGACCTGTCAGCATTTGATAGCAAGTTGGTTACACTGGACTCCTTCCATCAGAGAAGGCTCATGGTTTGTCCTCATTGGGATAAATATTTGTATTGGAGTTAAATATGCATTTCCTCTCCTTCATGCTTCTGTCAGGACCACCATTAGTGCACTTAATAAACGCCATCAGAACAACCCACTCAATACTGTTTCTGCCCAAGGAACTCACTTTACAGTAAAAACAGAAGTGAAGCAATGGGCTGATGGACATGGGATTCATGGGGCTTACCACACCCCAGGAGAGTTGGACTGATAGAAAATAGAATGGGCTGTTGAAGATCAGTTATAGCATCTTGGTAGACAACCTCTTGCGAGTTTGGGATATTGTCCTCTAAGACATGGTATGTGGGCTCAACCAGCAACCAATTTATAGTGATAAAATTTTGGCATTTGTCACTAGTGAACCAAATAACCCCCCTTTCAAAAACAAATTTTGTTCTTATATCTGCTCTATATCTGCTGGTTTAGAGGTTTTGATACCCAAGGGAGGAAAGCTTCATTCTGGGGACATATAGGACGTTAGTAGTGCCAACCAGCCAGTATGGGCTCTCTATGCCACTGGATGAACAGGCCCAAAGGGAGGTCATGGTGTTGGCTGGAATGATTGATTAAGATCTGTGCTGTACAATTTGCAGCCGATGTGGCCATTATAAATTAATTTAAATTAAGCAAAATTAGAAATTCCGTTCCTCAGTCACAATAGCCACACGTTGGCTGGTCAGTATCTACACATGGCTATTGGCTACCATATTGGGCTAGAGCATATAGCTATTGTCTACAGAATTAGGCAGAGCAGATGTGGAACTTTTCTATCACTGCAGAAAGTTGCATTAGACAGTGCTGATTTAGACTATCAAAGGGTAATAGGGAGGTTATTACAACAAGACCTGAAGAAATGAGGTTGACTCTCGGGGAACCCTCTGCTTTACCTGCTAGTACTGGTATGAGTGGTGGTCAAAATGGAAGAAAATCTACACAAACATATTATTTATTATTTACTTATTAATTTTTTAAGAGAGAGAGCATGGGGTAGAAGGGCAGAGAGAATCTTAAGCAGGCTCCATAGTTAGTGAGCCCAACACGGGGCTCCATCCCATGACTCTGGGATGAAATCAAGAGTTGGGCGTTCAACTGACTGGTGCCACCCAGGTGCCCCACAACAAACAAATTTAGGCAGGACCACCAAGTCTCAGACCCCTCAAGAATAATGGTCCAGGCAACCTTACCAGATAAAGAACCCCTGCCAACTGAGGTGTTGGCTGAAGGCAAAGTCAACCTGGAATAAATGGTAGAGGAGGAAGGTCACACCTTAGCCAAGGCATAGAGCCCCATATTCCCTACCCGCAGTTTCTTCCTTGCTCAGCTGTGTGTATATTCATATATTTTAATGAATTTATCTTATATTTCCCTTTAATCCACTATTGTATATATTGTTTGCAGAATATTGGGACAGGATTGGGACAGAATTAGAGAAGGAATGGACCTTACCCCAGAAATCTTGGACTTGGAGTTGTATAGAGTAACAATAAAAGAGTGAAAACATCGTCAGTTTGGCAGGCTGGAACTTTGGTGGGGGGGGGGGGGCACTATAAGCATGAAAAGCAGGCAGAACTGTATTAGGACTTTATTGGTTATTTTGGCTTCTCCGAGTTTGTCTCTCCCAATAACCTTCCCATGTTAGTTTAAGTAGAGCTGGTTTCCGTTGTTTGCAAACAGAACTTCTGACTGGTACAGAAGGATAAATATTGGCAAGGAATTGACCACATGGCTATTTGCAGATGACGTGCTTGTCTTCCTAGAAATTCCTGGAGAATCAATAGGGAAAAAAATAGGAAACATTAAACAATTAATGTGGTGACCAGATATAAAATTGCTTTCCTGTTTATCAGCCTTCTTCTGCAAGGAAATTTAATTTTTAAAATCCCATTTCAAAAAACATAAAACAAAACCCCATTTTCCATGTAAAATAAAACTAGACCCACAAGGGCCTTGAATGCCAGACTCTTTTGTCTTGATGGTGCTGAGGAGCAAAAGAGAAGGTGTGAGATCGTCTAGACCCATCAGAAAGCTGAACAGGGGAGTGTGCAGGAGGGTGAGGGCTCCGGAGACTCATGCCCCCTGGGACATGCCTGTGGCTGCTGCCCGCTGAGCCCAGGAGGGGCGCTTCGACTTGAGAGCAGTGATGCGGTAGTGACAGCGTGCTGTGCTGGTGGGGCGTGCAAGGGCTCACCCACGGGAGGGCAGGAGGGACAGGAGTTCTGGTGTGGTCTCCAGAGGGTGAGTCAGTGCCGCTCCTCAGGCCACAGCAGATCCACGTTTTGTGGGCCTTTAGGCTTGTGTACATTGGAGGATTTCTGTAAAGAAAATAATAAAAATTATAAATACAAAATCAGGTATGAACATGAATGATTACTGGGAATGAGAAAAGAAACCAAAGCAACCAACAAAACAATGTATAAGAAAAGCTGACATAGTACAAATATGACAAAATCCCCCCAAATAACACAAAATTCCCCCAAAAGTTTCTTTCGGCTTCACGACTTATTGATAAAGTTGGAAATTTTCAGGATTGTTGCCAAATTGGGGGAAACCTCTATCAAATATCTTTCATAAGTGAGCTGTAAGACTGCAGGGGGAGGACCAGTCTTAAATATTTGGAATTGATGGCTCATTAACCAGAGCAATTCAGATGCATTCTTAAATTGCTGCTACATTGTTTTTAGCTACATAATTGTGTAAGAAAATTACTCTTGCGCTATGTACACTGTAGTTATTGATGAGTATGTGTAGGAGTTTTGTCACTGGAACACTTGTTTCTCTGGGCCGTCTTGTTCTGTTGGGGATTTCGTGTGCCATTTCATCTGGAAATACCAGACCACATCAGGACAAGATGCATCAGTTACACTGAGATGTGATTCCATATAATGAGATGCATAAAACATACAACTTTACCCAGAAGTACTTGCTACTTGTAGGACGCCTACAGTACACAAGCCCTACTAACGATGGAATTCTGACATTCTTTGAGAGGAGAGAATTTCCGTTTTGACCGGGCATCCATGAGAAATGAGTCCTATGTTCTGATGGTGGAAGCATTTTTTACCGACCAGCTTTGGTTCTGTACATTTCAAACCTTGTTTCTCCTCCATAACCTGCCAGTACTGGGTGCTGACACATTCATATTTCATATAAATACATATTTCAGTATGACCTCTGGTCTGCACCTTTTTGTCATGATAATGAGTGAGTTGGCATGGTGGGTATTGCTGGGCAGGAGTATGATTGCCAAACAGCTAGCAATAATTTAGCTATACATCAGAGTGATTGTAAAGTACATAACTATATCACACTAAACCAAATCTTTAATTCAACTTCCCTTTGGTCAGGTCCCGAAGATGTCCACAGCTATCCAACACAATCCAACATGGTGGAAATATGACATGGGAGTTACAGTGGAAGAGGCAGTGATCTTAATGGAAACATTTCACTTCTGTAAGTTTTACAGAAACATTGTGACCATGTAAATGCATCACTAAGATCCTTCACAGGACTTTGGAGAAGATCTGTGTGAGTTTAATTGACATCACAGTATACCCACCTTTGGCTTTGGCTTTCAAACCAGGGGTTGGGGAACCAGGAATAGTCCCATTAATCATTCCTCTCACTGAAAATCACAACACAGTCCACACCACATACCTCATGCTCACCCTCTCATCTATTCTCACTACAACCTATGAGGCAGGAAATAGCATTCCCGGGCCACAGGTGAAAAAGGGAGGCCCAGAAAAGAAGGACTCTTAGCCAGGGTCACACAATCAACAAGCAATACAGCCCAGCTCTTGTGTCCAGTCCAGGGCTCAGTGCCTACACAAGGCCTACACTGTCACATTTGCACCCACGGTCATCCTGACAGAGAGACAAGGAAGGTGTTATGCTTCTATTTTATAGAGGCAGTAGCTATTATAATTACCTCTCGTACCTGCACCCACAGGACGGTTGACAAGCCACTTGTACATCCATGAGTTTATTTAACTGTAACAGCAATCTGCAGGGAGTGTTATCCTCTTTTCTGATAGAGGAAACTGAGGTTCATGGAGGTCATGTGACCTAATTAAAGTCCAACAGCAAGGCACTCCAAGGAGGCACTCCAAACCAGGTCTCCTCACTCTTGGTTCAATGCTCTTTTCACTGCACTTTGCTTTCTTCCCCATTAGAGATCAAAGGAACCCCAGAGTATCCTCTAGTCCCATTCCCTTTTGCCACAAATGAGAAACGAAAGCCCAGAGAAGGGAAAGGACTTGCCCAGGTAACACAGATTCTTAACCTAACTGTCAAGTCTGTGTCTCTGCCTCATTTCTCCAGGAGACTTCATCTGCTCCCCCATGTCTAGGGGACCACAATGCTGGCTGGATCTTTGCCCTGACCTCTGACTGACCCATCCAGAAACAGCATATACCAAGTAAGCCTATCACTGTCTTACTGCCAAACCCCTCTTTTGGGAAATAGTCTCCAACCACAGCTCCCACTGAAGAGGGAGGGGTATCTTAGTCAGCCCTGTTTGTGCTGCGTAGCCCCGCCCCATGGCCACATCTCATTGGATGATACCTATGAGGGAGGCCAATCCTATATGAGCAAGGCTAGACTTAGGCACTCTGGTGCAGGGCCAGAGTAGGTGGGCAGTCTGAGCACGGGAAGGAGCCCAGACGGACTCAAATTTGGAGCCACTTGGCGGAAAGGCAGAAGCACAGAAAAGAGACTAGGGGACCCCAGAAAGAGCCTCTGCTCTGTTCCTTTACCAATCCCATGATTCCTAGCAGTAACGGAGTCCAGGTTATTTTTCTCACACTCCCCACATTGAATGGGTTCCCATGAGTGGTTTTTTTGTACCATACAACTTAGACACTATAGAATTTATTTTTATTTTTTAACTAGTCTAATGGGTGGTACAATCATATGGTTCACAAATCTAAACAAAAAGGATACATTTGGAAGTCTCACTCCCACCCCTGTTTCCAAACTCTATTCCTTAGTCCCCAGAAGGGACTTTTCCCACTTTTATTTATTTCTGGTGTATCTTTTTCAGCATTTCTTTATGCAATTATATGCAAATGTGAATATATATATTCTTACTAACTCCCCCTTCCCATGCTTAAACAAAAGAGCATACTGGTGATTTGGGACTTTCTGTGGTTCCATACAAATTTTAGGATTGTTTGTTCTAGCTCTGTGAAAAATAATGGTGATATTTTGATAGGGATTGCATTAAATGTATGGATTGCTTTAGGTAGTGCAGACATTTTAACAATATTTGTTCTTCTAATGCATGAGCATGGAATGTCCTTCCATTTCTTTGTGTCTTCTTCAATTTCTCTCATCAATGTTTTATAGTTTTCAGAGTACAGGTCTTTCATTTCCTTCATTAAGTTTATTCCTAGGTATCTTATTGCTTTTTTATACAACTGTAAATGGAATTGATTCTTTAATTTCTCTTTCTACTGTTTCATTATTGGTGTATAGATATGCAACAATTTCTGTATATTGATTTTGAATCCTGCAACTTTACTGAATTCATGTATCCATTCTGGTAGCTTTTTTGTGGAGTCTTTCTTTTTCTATATAGAGTATCATATCATCTGCAAATAGTGAAAGTTTTGACTTGTTCCTTGCCAATTTGGATGCCTTTTATTTCTTTGTGTTTGATTGCTGAGGCTAGGACTTCCAGTACCATGTTACATAAAAGTGGCAAGAGTGGTAAGACATTCCTGTCTTATTCCTGATAGAGGAAAAGCTCTCAGTTGTTCCCCATTGAAGATGACATTAGCTGTGGGTTTTTCAGATATGGCCTTTATCATGTTGAGGCACGTTCCCTCTAAACCTACTTTGTTGAAGGTTTTTATCATGAATGGATGATATACTTTGTCAAATGCTTTTTCTTCATCTATTGAGGGGATTATATGGTTTTTATCCTTTCTTTTATTAATTTAGAGTACCACATTGATTGATTTGCAAATATTGAACCACCCTTGCAACCCAGGAATAAATTCCACTTGATTGTGTGAATGATTTTTTAATGTTTTCTTGGATTTGGATTGCCATTATTTTATTGAGAATTTTTGTATCCATGTTCATCAGGGATATTGGCCTGTAGTTCCCTTTTTTAGTTGAGTCTTTATCTGTCTTGGTATCAGGGTAATGCTGGCCTCATGGAATGAATTTGCAAGTTTTCCTTCCTTTTCTACTTTGTGGAATAGTTTGAGAAGAATAGGTATTAACTCTTCTTTAAATGTTTGGTAGAATTCACCTGTGAAGCTATCCTGCCCTGGACTTCTGTTTGTTGGGAGATTTTTGATTACTGAACCAGTTTCTTTGCTGGTTATCAGTCTGACCCCGAATAGTCAAAGCAACCTTGAAAAAGAAAAGCAGGGCGCCTGGGTGATCTGACTTCAGCTCAGGTCATGATCTCATACTTCATGAGTTTGAGTTCCACATCAGGTGAGCCTGAGCCCCATTTTAGGTTAGCACGAGCCCCACTTTGGTTAAAACATGAGCCCCGGGTGAGCCCCATTTCTCTCTCTCTCTCTCTCTCTCTCTCTCTCTCTCTCTCTGCCCCTCGTGGGATTCTTTTTCTCTTTATCTGTCTGCCCCTTGCTCACTTGTACTCACTCTCTCTCTCTGTCTCTCAAAAAAGAAAAAAAAAAAAGAAAAGCTGGAGACATCACATTTCGGAACTTCACATTATATTACAAAGCTGCAGTGATCAAAACAGTACAGTACTGGCACAAAAATAGACACATAGATCAATAGAACAGAATAGAAACCCCAGAAATGAACCCACAACTATCTGGTCAATCTTTGACAAAGCAGGAAAGAATATCCAATGGAAAAAAGACAACAAGTGGTCTCTCCAACAAATGGTGCTGGGAAAACTGGACAGCAACATGCAAAAGAATGAATCTGGACCACTTTCTTATGCCATACACAAACATAAATTCAAAATGGATTAAAGACCTAAATGTGAGATGGGAAATTATAAAAATCCTAGAGGAGAATACAAGCAGTAATTTCTTTGACATTGGCCGTGGCAACTTATTTCTAGATATGTCTCCTCAGGCAAGGGAAACAAAAGCAAAAATAAACTATTGGGTCTTCATCAAAATAAAAAGCAGCTGCACAACAAAGGAAACAATAAAATGAAAAGGCAACCTATGGAATGGGAGAAGATATTTGCAAAATGATGCGTCTTTACATATTTAGTATGCAAAATATATAAAGAACTTACAAAACTCAACACCCAAAAAACCAAAAATGGGCAGAAGACATGAACAGACATTTTCCCAAAGAAGACATACAGATGGCCAACAGACACATGAAAAGATGCTCAACAACATTCATCATCAGGGAAATACAAATCAAAACTACAATGAGATATCACCTCACACCTGTCAGAATGGCTAAAATCAACAACACAAGAAACGACAGGTGTTGGCAAGGATGTGGAGAAAGGGGAACCCTCTTGTACTGTTGGTGGCAATGTAAACTGGTGCAGCCACTCTGGAGAACAGTATGGAGGCTCCTCAAAAAGTTAAAAATAGAACCACCCTATGACCCAGCAATTGCACTACTAGGTATTCACCCAAAGAATACAAAAACACTAATCAAAAGGGATACATGCACCCCAATATTTATAGCAGCATTATCTACAATGGACAAATTAGGGAAACAACCCAAATGTCCACTGACTGATGAATGGATAAAGAAGATGTGGTATTTATATATAATGGAATATTACTCAGACATAAAAAAGAATGAAATCTTGCCATTTGCAATGATGTGGATGGAGCCAGACAGTATTATGCAAAGCAAAATAAATCAGTCAGAGAAGGACAAATGCCATATGACTTCACTCATGTGAAATTTAAGAAACAAAACAAATGAGCAAAGGGGAAAAAAAAGAGAGAGAGAGGCAAACCAAGAAAGTGGCTCTTAACTATAGAGAACAAACTGATGGTTATCAGAGGAGAGCTGATAAGCTCAAGGAGAGCACTTGTGATGAGCACCTGATGTTGTATGAAAGTGATGAATCACTATATTGTACCCTTGAAACTAATACTACACTGTATGTTAACTAGCTGGAATTTAAATATAAACTTAAAGACATTTTTAAAAAAAGTAGCAGTGGCACCTGGGTGGCTCAGTTGGTTAAGTGTCCAACTATTGGTTTCAGCTCAGATCATGATCTCACTGTCCATGAGTTTGAGCCCCACATTGGGCTCTGCACTGACAGTGCAGAGCCTGCTTGGGATTCTCTCTCCTCCCTCTCCCTCTGCCTCACTCTTTTCTCTGCCCTTCTCTCTCTCTCTCTCTCTCTCTCTCTCTCTCTCTCTCCCTCTCTCTCTCTCTCTCAAAATAAGTAAGTAAACTTTTAAAATAAGTAGCACACTATATACATTTCTCTGTATCTTGCTATTTTCATGAACAGTCCTGGAAATCATTCCATGCCATAAAGTGATACAATTTTCTTTACAATCAAAGTCCATGGTTCATGTTTGGGGTTCAACTAACCCTGCCAAGGTGTGAGATGCCACCCCCCTCCCCTCCCCCCCACCGTCCCCTGCCGAGGCCTGTCATTTCATGTAAAACAAAAGAGAGGCAGTATCAGGAAATATTCCCGGTCTCTCAGCTGGTGGGGAGAATGGCAGAAGTGAGGCTTTGAGGGGCGCCTGGGTGGCTCAGTCGAAGCATCTGACTTCAGCTCAGGTCATGATCTCCTGCTTTGTGAGTTCAAACTGGGTCAGGCTTTGTGCTGACAGCTCAGAGCCTGGAACCTGCTTCAGAGTCTATTGTCTCCCTCTCTCTTCCCCTCCCCTGCTTGCTCTCTCTCTCTCTCTCAAAAATGAATAAAAATTAAGAGAAGAAGAAGAAGAAGAAGAAGAAGAAGAAGAAGAAGAAGAAGAAGAAGAAGGAGGAGGAGGAGGAGGAGGAGGAGGAGGAAGAGGAGGAGAAGGGGAATGAGAAGAAGAACAAGTGAGGCTTTGACCAGTGTCTGCCGGAGACTGAGGCGCCCGACCTAGGGACCTAGGGCTTGGCCATGGCAGGGATAAAAGCCCATCATCATCTTGCCACAAGACTTGCTGGCCTCTGCCCCTCTTCATCTTCCTCTGGTTTCTTCCCTGTGGAGTTTAGAAATAGGTCTCTCAACTACTTCAGATCTTCTCCCCATATTTCTCTTGCACAGAACTGCTCCACCCACTGAGTCAGTGACTGTAGAAACCGGAAAGCTGCTAAGGCCTCCCTTGCACGTCCCCCCTCTCCACCTGTCTCGGCACTGCTATGCTCACCTCTGCCCCTGGAGGGTCCTCCCTCCCCCATGGCAGCAAGGACTGCGGGCCCAGAACAGGCAGCTTCCCTTGCCCTCTGCTTGTATCCATGGCCTTGGGGAGGCTGTGTTTGGCTCCCCTGCCTGAGCTCCCCTGCCTTTACCCTCTGCCTCCCTCGGGCTTCCCTGGCCCCTGGCCCCTGCTTTTCCACACCCCTTATTCCTGCCCTCTGCCTAGTGCCCCCCCCCCCCAGGCACTGGGCTGCCCTGGGTGCCTGCCTCAGAATCACTCTTCCCATTTACTCTTTCTCCTTCTCCCCCACTTCTTTATTCCATTCTTCTGCAAATTGCTTTTGAAATTCTATTCCTGCTCCAATACTCACTTCCACTGAAATGCCTTTCTTGACTTTCCAGCCTGCTCCAACACCCCACCAACAATTTACTGCTGGTCACCTCCTCTTGTAGTGAATTGTGGTGCATTTGTCTTTCATTCTTCTCTCTCCTTGCCATCTCTCTCTCTCTCTCTTTTTTTTTTTTTTTTTTTTTTTTTTGCTTCTGGCTTTGGTAGGGCCATTGCACCGAGTTGGTGTCAAGTGCATCTCTATACCTGAAAGGAGTGATTATTTTACTTTATTTTATTTTCTTTTATTTTGTTTTGTTTTATTTTGTTTATTTATTTTTGAAAAGAGAGAGAGAAAGCAGGTGAGGGGCAGAGAGAGAAGGGGACAGAGGAGCTGAAGTAGGCTTCTACGCTGACAGCAGAGAGCCTAATGTGGGGCTCAAACTCACGAACCAGGAGTTCACGACCTGAGCTGAAGTTGGACACTTAACCAACTGAGCCACCCAGTGCCCCAGGAGCGATTATTTTATATGACTGCACATGCACTGTCGTCCCCAGCAGGGCCTGAGAGCCCCTCCTCCAGCTACTCCTTCAGTCAGGAAAACTCCCTGCACCCTAGGGGGACACGCAGAAGAACAGGACGTCCTTGCTGCCCTGCAGGATCCCCCAGTGTGTTGTAGAAGACAAGTCCTGTGCAAGGATAACTGGGGACTACAGGTTGTATTTGTGGTGGAACTTCATCCCCTTTAGTAACTGTTAAGCATTTTTTGAGCATCTATTATGTGTCAGGCATCGTGCTGTTACTTCACTTACGTTGCCTCATTTCATTTTAACAACCACTGCAAGTTTGGTATTGTTAACTTCACTGTACAGATGAGAAAACTGAGGTGAGAAACTTGAGTAACTTACATGAGGTGACATACGAGGTTCAGAGTCAGGATTTCATTCCAGGATAGTTTGACCCCAACGCTAGGTTCCTTCACTGGCTAGAACAGCCCTCTCTCAGCTCTGATAGCAAAAAGGAGCAGCTTTCACACTGGTTCCTTACCTTGCCTCTTTTCTACCCTCAGTGTAACAGGCTGGGGACAGAGCTGGCCCCGGAGGATGGAAGAGGGCAATTGGCCTGCACGGGGCTGGGGGGTGGGAAGCAGTGCTTGTCTGTTTGTCTGCACATATGCACAAGGACACAGCTAGTAGGGACAGTAGATCTTATGGGAGTAAATGAGGCTATCCTTGCCTTTTTAATGCACTAGCATCTTCACTTGTGTGGAAGCCTTAATACCACCAGAATCACATCTGATAGGAACCCCTAGTTCAAAAAGAGCTACACCCTTCGATCAACAAACCATTACTGAGGTCTTCCCATAAGTGGGGCATGGAATAAAGAGATGCATGAGAAACAGACCTTTCTCCTAAGAGCTCATAACACTGTCCATCACCATGTGGCAAGTAGCTTGACCGAAGAATGCCTGGGGGCTGGGGGGCTGTCAGAGCGCAGGGAAGAGGATTTCACTCAGCTTGAGGAGGTAGATCAGGAATCCTTCTTGGAGGTGATGCCTGAGCTGAATTTTAAAGGATGAGCAGTCTTTCAAGTAAAGGCAGGTGAAGAGGGCATGCCAGCCCATGTGTGTAATGTGTCCAAAGGCTGGGAGAGGAGAGGGGGCAAGGCAGTTTTGGAGAACAGTAAATAGTTGAGTATGACCAGAGCCTCCGTCAAGGGCTTTGTTACAAAGGGTCATTTGCCAAGGTAGGAGTTTGGTCCCTGTTCAGTAGATAAAGAGGATTAATAAAATCCTTTAAGTGAGGGTAAGGCATGGTCAGAGTTGCATTTTAGAGAGATCATTCCAGGAGATGTCTTATTCTAAATGGTGCCTGGAGAGCAGCCCCTATTATAGCCTCCAGTACTTCTTGCACAAACACACACACAAAACACAAAAATGCAAAACAATTCTGAAAATCAAAACTGACAGATAATCAATTACGAGATTCTGAAAGACAAAACAATTGCTTGTCCATGCTTCAACTAGGAAACAAAGCAATCCACTGACATACATAAAGATAGAAATACACTTAATTCTCTTTGTCATCCAGAGACCCCAAATATTTAACAACTAAAAAATTGCACAACTGCCCTTTTGCTATCATGGGCTGCTTTTTTGAGGTAGCCAGTGCAGTGTTCTCAACTTCCTGTCCTTTTTCTTCTTTTGTAAAGATTTTATTTTGAAGTAATTGCTACACCTAACGTGGGGCTTGAACTCACAACCCTAAGATCAATAGGGAGGAAGAAGTTAGAAAAATAAAACAGAGGGCACTTGAGTGGCTCAGTTGGTTGAGTGTCCGACTTCGGCTCAGGCCATGATCTCACGGTTTGTGAGTTCAAGCCCCGCATCAGGCTCTGTGATGACAGCTCGGAGCCTGGAGCCTGCTTCAGATTCTGTCTCCTTCTCTCTCTGCCCCTCCCCACTTGTGCTCTGCCTCTCTGTCTCTCAAAAATAAATACATGTAAAACAATTTTTTTAAAAAAATAAGACAGAAAACTAAGCCCAAGTAAAGTGGAAGAAAGGAAATAATGACAAAAATGAGTCAAATAGGAAGGCAATTAATTTGTTAATTAAATTTAGCAATGTTGCTGGATCCATTCTCCGTATACCAAAATCAGTGGTACTTCTACTAACCACCTACAGTTAGTGAAATTCAACAATGAGACCATTTACAGTAACATTAAAAAAGCAACAAATTTATAGGAACACATCTAGTGAAAGGTGTACAAGACCACATACTATATTACTGAGAAAAATCAAAGAAAACCGAAATCAAGGGAGGAGGGGATGTACCATGTTCATAGATCAAAGGACTAAGAATATTCATACCAGCACCATTCTAAATACCCTAAACTAGAAACAACCCAAATGGTCCTCAACAATAGAATGCACAAATTCAGCATGATGTAATCCTACAACTGAATACATTCAGCAATGAGAATGAACAAACTTCTGCTGCATGCAGCAACCCAGATGAATTCCATAAACATCATGTGGAACAGTACACATTTATTTCATTTATAAAAAGTTCAAAAACAGACAAAATGACTCTATGGTGTTAGAAGTCTGGATAGCAGGAGATAAAGACAAAGAGGGGCTAGGAGAGATTTCTGATGTTAGTCATCTGTTTCTTGACCTGGGTGGTGGCTTCATAAGGGTGTTTGCTTCGTTATAATCAAGCCATACATTTATGGTTTGTGCACTTGTCTGAATACGTTTTAATTCAAAAACTCAATAAAAAAAGGATAATTCAGGAAATGGAAAATTGTGATATAAAGGACTTACAAGGTTTCTCAAATTCCATGATCCAGATGAATTCCGTGTCATATGTGGATACTGCAGCTCAGCAAAAGAGCTGAGCACTTTATAGTTATTCATTTATTTAGCCCTCTCTGATTAAATAGTGTTCTATGAAATAGGCAATACTCTTATCCACCTACCCACTCTCAATTTGAAGATAGTTGCAAAAGTCTGGAAAAAAAAATTAGTGAATATCATTTCTCATTTTCCAGGTGAGAAAACAGACCCAGAGAATTAAAAAAAAAAATTTTTTTTAACACTTATTTATTTTTGAGATTGAGAGAGACAGAGCATGGGTAGGGAGGGGCAGAAAGAGTGGGAGATACAGAATCAGAAGCAGGCTTCTGATGCTGAGCTTGAACTCATGGACCGTGAGATCATTTCCTGAGCCAAAGTCAGAAGCCCAACCAACTGAGCCACCCAGGCACCCCAGGCCCAGAGAGTTTAAAGTAACTTCCGCAAAGTCAAAAGATAACTAAGGAGTAAGAACCAAGAGTCAAACCTTGGCAGTTTAGTCCCAGGACTCATGCCCTATGCCACTCTGCAGAGTCAGCTTGTCAGCTGTTTCTCTTCCATTCCACTCCTTCCCCAGTTCCTGGAACAGTGTTTCTCAAGCTACATAATTCATTCCACAGTCCATGTGGTGTCTTTGCCCATGTTTGATGACACTAAAAACAATAGCGCTTCCTATTGTATTGCAGCACTTGCCAATAATGGACAAACTTTTTAAGAGCTTGGAACCCTGTGCCAGGAAAATCACTGAACAAAAAGTCTTCTGTATTTTTGTCACTAGAAGCAGAGTTGGGAAGGGCACATAATACACATGTTCACTGCCAAGAAACTTGCATAATGATTTTTTGCATCTTTAAAGCCCTGAATCCATTAAGGCTTTTTAACTGGTATTTACCACACAAAGGGCAGATATTATCCATATCCATCCCCAAGCTCCTCTTCATGCCATCTTTTATCTAGAACTGTTAAAATTGCTCAGTTAACTATGCATAAACATGTGGAATAATCAGTATTCTCAGCTATGTAAAAATGCAGAAAAAATTTTTAGGAAATATACCAATTATGAACAGTAGTTATCTTTGGGTTGTAGCTTTTTGCGTTGGTTTTTATTTTTTATTTTTTGGTATCCTCAAATTTTCTACAATGATTATATGTCACCTTTTAAATAATACAATTTTTAAAATCAGCTCAGAGTACATAAATTTTTATATAATCATGTAATCATAATTATGTCAAAATGTGTATATAGTAAAAGACTGGAAGTTTTATTATTATTGTTAATAATAATTTTTTCTGGATGTAGGGCAATGAGTTTTTTTCTCATTCTACTTTTTAGAACTTTCCAATTTTTCTGTAACAATCATATCAGTCAAGATTCTTGATTGCAGGGGTGCCTGGGTGGCTCAGTCAGTTAAGTGTCAGACTTCGGCTCAGGTCATGATCTCACTGCTCGTGAGTTTGAGCCCCACGTCTGTGCCTGCTTCAGATTCTGTTTCTGTCTCTTAGCCCCTCCCCTGCTCATGCTCTGTCTCTCTCTTTCTCAAATATAAATAAAAAATGAACATTTAAAAAAAGAAAAAAAAGATAAAAAAGATACTTGATTATCAGAGTGGAAATTGAGTCCAGCTACCTTAAGCAGAAAAGGCTTTATTATAAGATCATAAGGTGTTTCTCACTATCTTTTGGAAGCAAAGGAAGGCTTAGTAGGACAGAACCCAACCAAGGTCAAACCAAGGTCAACGATTTGGTTAGGAGACTGTCACTGGAACTGCCACCCAGGCACTCGTAGCCATTGCTGCTGCTGGACTCCCAATGCCCGCATTGCTATAACAAATATACTAACTGTCCCTCTGTCTTTGTGTCACTCTTTCATGGTCCAGATTTCTGAGCAGGATCCCCTGATTCACTAACAACAATCACGTGCCCATGTTCTAGCTGCCTGAGCTCAGGGAGGACTGTCTGGCTCTTGACTGGGCTTCCCACAAGGTTCATACAATGGGGATCCTTCCAAACAGACAGGGAGTTCAAATGTGGGATAGCTCAAAAAAAGATAAATGTCTACTACACTCAGATATTGTTACTATTATTATTATTGTTATTTGCAATGTCTCAAATCAGGCTTCAGAGCTGGTCTAATAAAGATACTAATCACCATAAGTAGGCATTGCTTTTATACTGGGAATAATAATTTTTTTTTTTTTTATAAAACACAGACACTTTGTGTCTGTCACACAACATGGATCAGAGTGCATTTTACTTTACACAGTGTGGATTAAAAAACGGGGTTTTATTGGGAGAAGTTCTAAGCCAAGGATCAGTGAAAAAAGGGCACGAGGACTCTATCTTCCCCTTGTTCCCCAGACAGGTGTGCCATGGTCAAGTGCCGCAGGACACAGACTGGGTCTGTGTTTCTGGGGATGGACCTCACACCCTTATTTGCTCCTTTTTTTCTAAGTGCAACTTTGCCAGTGAAGGTAAAATCAGATTGCCTGAGCACTGGGCAGTAGGAATTTATAGAGTGCCAGGAGTTACCCGAGAAGGCTACTTTTCTAGAAAGGAGAAGTCTCCCGGTGAGTGGAAGGAGTCAGCAAGGGATAGTATGGGTATTGACACCCAGGTCTTGGCCTGGATGGGACGATGGGTGTGCTGTTCATTGAGCAAAACAACACAAGCAGAAGAGGGACAGGGTAGGCTTGGGGGAAGCGATGAGTTTGGTTTGGGACGTGCTGAGTCTGGAGTATGTATGAGTCACTCCCGGACAAGGTCAGGGTTCCCATTATACACCCCCCACAGCAGCCTGCACCTCTCTTTTGTATTGCTAATCCTGAATGCACTTTAATCAATAACTGCAGAATTACTATTGAATCTTTATTCCAGATCATGAGTTCCCAGAGGTCTTGGCTCAGGTCTAACTACTTCACTGTTATATCCCCAGCACTTGGCATTCAGTCAGGCACAGAGTAGGTAACCAATACATATGTGTTGAATGAATTAATGAATCTCTGTGGAGACCTAGAGCAGGCAGTGGGATATGTGGATAGGAAACTGAAAGACCTGGGATGAAGATCTAGATTCAGGAGAGTTCCACACTTAGATACTGAATTCAAGGCACTGGGTAAGCTGGGTTACCCACTGAGCCCAGGTGCATTGAGAAAACCAAAGAGGCTAAGCCAGAACCCTGGGAAACACCATCATACCAGGGAGGCAAGGAGAGGAGCAGCCAGAGGTAGGTAGAGAACTAAGAGAGAGGGTGGTGTTCTGGAAGCTAAGGGAGAAGAGTTTTCAGCATGGTGGAGTGAATGGAGTCAAATGCGGTCGGTTAGGAGTTCTCATAAAATGAAAAACACCAGTACTTGTGAAGTTCTTGTGTGCCAGGCACTGTTCTAACAGCTCTCAATGTATTAACTCCCTTAATTTTCAAGACCACCAAGTGAGATGGGTGTTATCATTATTGTTCCCTCCCTAAAACGAGGATACTGAGGCACAGAGAGGCCACCCAGCTAGGAAGTGGGAGGGCTGTATTCTGAACCTAGGTTATCTGTTTCCCAGGTCTGTGCTCTTCACCATTATATCTGCTGCCTCAGAGAAGAGGTAGCTGGTAGGTCACAAGTAACATCAGGGGGAACAAATTTCAGCGGGGCTGTGGGGTGAAGCTACATGGCAATGAGAAAAAAGGTGAGTTGGAAGCAAGAGAGTCAAGACCAGAAGTCCAGCCCTTCGCTACAAAGAGTGGTCCAGCTACACTCACCCCACCTGGGAGTCCATGAGACATGCAGAACCTCGAGCCGCAGCCAGCTCTTCTGAATCAGGTTTTGCAGTTTAACAAGCTTCTTGGGTGATTCATGTGCCTGGTGAAGTCTAGTTGGACTAGATGATCTTTCAGGAAGTTCGGCTGTGAAGAGAGAGAGACAGAAGAACACAGTGTTAAGTGAAAGGTTTTTTTAGGTTGGAGAGCCTTGAGCAGGTTTATAGACTGAGACCAGTGGTTTGCAACTCCTGTAACATCCTAGAAGCATCTGGGTGCTATTAAAAAATACTAGTTTCCTAAGGCCTACCCTCAGAAAGTCTGTGGCCCAGGTGATTCTAATGAATCTACATGGCCTACCCAAGGGGAAGGCACAAGTAAGGAAGGACAGGATGGAGGTGGAGACGCCAGGGAATAAAAAAATGGATGAAGGTCTCCTCAGGGAAATGGGAAGGGATGGGGTAAGGATGAAGAAATGCAAAGATGTTTTGTGGAAGGAGGGAAAGCAGTAACAATAAAGCAGAGAGAAATGTGTAGAGGGTGGGGACCCGCAGGCCTGAGAGCCATGATTGGTTGATTCTTTAAATGCTAACTAGGACATGCATGGTGTGAGAAGAGGGTACTTTAAGTCAGATGGTGTTACTGGCCTGCTCAGGGCCTTGCAGTATGTTTCCATCACACATGGCTTACTAGGCCCTTGGTGACTTCATTCTCTGCTCTCCACTGACCTCCAGCACACCAACCTCTTCAGTATTCCTTTTCCCACTGACCATGTTCCTGCCTCGGGGCCTTTGTACTTGCTACTCCCACCTATGGGCTGTTGTTCCTCCAGATACTCACATGGCCTGTTCCCTTACTTCAGTCAGGTCTCCTCCAATGCCCTCTTCTCAGAGAAGACTTCCCACATCACTCTCTATTCCCTTTCTCTGAATTGTTTTCTGTTACTGCCCAACATCAGGTCATAAAGCTACTTGCCTATTTGTTTCGGTCTGCCTTCTCTACCAGAACACAAATTCCATTGTCTTGTTCACTGTGGAAAACCCACCGCCTAAAACAGTGAGGCACAGAGGTGTGCTTGTAAAAAGTTTGATGAGTGAATAAATGACAGGTGCTGCTTGGTGCAAATAAATAGGATACTGAAATGAACAGGTATTGCTGACAGTGCCTGGGGAAAGTGACTAGGTAGGGAGATTGAGGAAGAATAAGATGAGTAAGGACAAGTAAACAGGCAACTTAAAGGCCTGACCGAGGAGGAAGCAAAGGGTTGTAGCAGCAAGAAAGACTATGGTTTCTGCACTACACCAGCAACTCTGTGTTGGTCTAGGAAAGTCTGTTAATCTTCTAAACCTCAATCTCCCCATCAGTAAAATGAGGTTGATGACCATAGTACCCTCCACGTAAGTGTATGATGGGGGTTAAGTGAGCTAGTAGCTCTGGGTGGCTCAGTTGATTAAGCATCGGATTTAGGTTCAGGTCAGGATTTCATGGTTGGTGGGTTTGAGCCCTGCATCTGGCTCAGTGCTAGCAGTGCAGAGCCTGCTTGGGATTCTCTCTCTCTCTCTCTCTCTCTGTCCCTCCTCTACTCACACTCTTTCTCTCTCAAGAGATAAATAAACTTTTTTAAAAAATGTAAAGAAACTATAAGCTCTCAATACGTGCTAATTACTGTGATCAATCCCAGATCATGGGAAGAGTGTGAAATGTTGCCACCTAAAAAAAAGTTTCTGTAATCATTCCAAGTGTTGACCCAAAATGTCCCATCCTGATATAGCCTTGACTTGTTACCTTGCCACCACCCACCATCCACACAAACATGTCTCTGCTTTGCCAAAGCCATCAGCAGCCTTTTCTCCTTTCTTTTTCTTCTTTTTTAAGTGTTTATTTATTTTTGACAGAGACAGAGCACGAGCAGGGGAGAAACAGAGAGAGAGGGAGACACAGAATCTGAAGCAGGCTCCAGGCTCTGAGCTGTCAGCACAGAGCCCGACATGGGGCTTGAACCAACAAACCATGAGATCATGACCTGAGCCGCAGTCGGACCCTTAACCTATTGAGTCACCCAGGCGCCCCGCCTTTTCTCCTTTCTGATGACTCTTCCGAGAACTACCCTAGCGCCTGGCACAATAAGTTCTCCATAAATTGTTGGAGTTCACTACAATTCTCCCAAACAGTGCTGCTTAAGTGTTACCTTGTCAGGAAAACCTTGATGTGAATTTGTGGCTCTGGCCTTTTTAAGGAAGATGGGCTATGTACAAAGACAGCATTCTACGGGCTTGGAATCATCTATAAGAGTGGCATAGTAAACATACCTCAATAGGACTGGAGTGGGTTTGTTCCTCTGGAACTTCCCTGATATGCCTTAGGCGTCCAAGGGCGGCCAGAGGCCAAGAGCTGGTGCGGAACCGTCGACTCCTTTAAAAGGCGTGGCCTCGCTGTAGCCGCCGCGGGAGTGACTGGCTCAAACTGCCGGGGGCGGGACTCGGTTGCCAGGGAGCGGCGCGGGGAGCTCGGGGAGCTCGGGGATCTGCGGAGGCTGCGCGAAGAAGCGAGGTGCTTGCTGGGGCCGGGGCTGCGCGACGGCACTGGGGGCTGCGGTGAGCGCCGCGCAGGCCGTGCAGTTCCCAGCGGAGAGGCGCCGCCGCCATTGCCGCCTCGCTCGGTGAGCGCATCCCGCTCGCCGAGCAGGGCCCCAGTGGGGCGCCGGTACCATGGGCCAGTGCGGCATCACCTCCTCCAAGACCGTGCTGGTGTTTCTTAACCTCATCTTCTGGGTGAGCGGGGTCGCCGGGCGGGAAGGGCGAGGGGCCGGCGGCGCGGGTGAGGGGAGGCCTCGTCTGAGGCGCCCCAGGGCCCGGCGGCGACGGGGCCCTGCGGCGAGGCCCCAAGCGGGCTGGGACGGAGGCCCCGGGCGTAGAGGGCGGTGAAGGGAAGCCCTCGGGCGGCCTTCGCGATTGAGCGTCTTGAGTCCCCGACCGGCTGGCTCCGCGCAGTGAGGCTGGGCCGACACCACCCCCCCCCCCCTTCCGGCCCTTCCCCTGGAACAGCCTGCTCGTCCGAGAGCTCTCAATGCAGATTCTTTCAGGACACCAGGCTTGAAATAGGATATTCCCCAAAGGGTCAGGCTCCTCTTTCTTTGTCAGGGCCCGGAGCCCCCGCAGCTCCAGTGGCAGTCCTGAAGCGTGTGAGCAAACGGTGCAGCGACGCGGGGACGCTAGTGGCACAGGGCTGAGGGATTTTGACTTCCAGTTCTTTGTGTATCTAGAACTTGTTATTTGGTTACCAGCCCAGAAAACTGAAAGGTTTCAACTTATTAAGCCAAATAATTCTTTGCCCGGGAAAATCATTATACTTGTTTGGTCATTGGGCGTGAGTAACCTGAGATTATAAACCTTGGTGAAATAGGATTCGGATGTCAAAAGATTTTGAAAGCGATGAGTTCACTTTCAATAAAAGGTGGCTTGTGAATTTTTTTGGACACGCCCCCGAAGAAAGGAGTGTTTATAACCACTTAGTTCATCTTAGTTCGGTTTCTTATCTCACCAGGGACTTGTAATAACCGGTGTTGTTCCTATCATTCTCCACCCTCTAGTCCATCTGGACCTTGCACCCGGATGAATAGTAAGCATTTCTTCCCTTACATGGTTTTCTTTAAGAAACAAAATCCAGCCCGAAATCTTCAGCAGTAGAATAAGGTTCAGACTCCTCTTGGTGTTGCAGCTGAAGTCCTCAGTCACCTTTCCTTCCTCATGACTGGCCAGGTTCTTGCTGTCCAGTCCCCAGACATTCCTTGAATGTTCATACTTTGCTTTTGTGTGTCCCCATTCAACTGCTCCTTCTCACGCACACCTAATTTGGAAGGAATCCTTACCTCCTTACCACCGCGCCCCGCCCCCCCCAACAAAGGATGAAGCGTTTGATATCCCAACCCCTGTAGCATAAAAGGATAATTCTATATAATAAGGCATTTACTACACACTCTTACCGCCATAGAGTCTTTTAGGGTATTTCTGGTGTGATGGAAAGAGTCCCAATAATACCTGTTCAAAATCACACATGTGACATTGGGATTTCTATGATCTTTTCTAATTAGAACAGTATTTCTCATACTTTAGTTTGAGTTACCAGCCTTTTTAAAAGGTAAAAGAATAGTTCAGTGATCCTCAAATGAGAAACACTCAATTAGATAATAAGGTACTTAGGTAGAGACTTGGTTTTGTATCCTTTACAGTTTCTTGGGATTTTTATGGGCATAGCTATTTGACTTTGAAGAGTAAACTATCAAATGAATTCTATGCTATTCAGTCTCAGGGACTGGAATCATTAATGTAACAAAATATTAAACATATAGGAGCCATTTTCTTTAATTAATTTTTCATTTACTGTAAAATATCAGTTAATTCTAAGTGCTCATGAATCTTTGGAAATTGTGTATCTACTACTGGTACTTCTGTGGAGAAAGGTCATACCGAACTTCACTTGTGCTTGTCATAGTGGGTTATTGCCAAGACTAAAGTCATACTGTGTAGTAAAAATACCCTTTTTCTAGGTTAGTAGGATAGTAAAGCTTTTGTGAGCAGTAATAAGTTAAACAGACATGCAGGGTCAGGGGTGGGAAATGTGGCTTAGAGCAGGATTAGTGGAACATAACTAATGATGAAACAGTATTAGACATGTCTCCCTAACAGTTTAGGGACAAACTGTTGGAATCTGATGATGCTCATAATGATAACTAAGATTTTAGTATTTATACCCAGGCAGTGTGCTGAGCACTTTACAGTCTGTGTCCTCACAGCAACCCTATCTGGCACTAAATATTCTTATGCATATTTTACAGATGCAGACTTTATGGTTTACTGAGGCGAAGTTGCACACCCAAGGTGTGGCAGAGCCTGTGTTCAATCCCAGGTTGTCTTATTATCTAGAGCCTGTGATGTTAGAGCAAAATGTGATTTTAAAAGATTTGGAAAGGGGAAGGAACTGCTTAGCCAAGTTAAAGTCACTTTCTCTAAACCATACTAATTTTAACCTTGGTTAGAGCCAGTACTTTCATGTAAACTACACTGACTTGTCAGTTTAAAAAATTAGGTCATTATGAGGAAGTACATAAAACAGATGTTAACTGGTCCTTCCTGAGAATGTAATGCATTCTTCAGTTCTAATAAGTATATTCTTATATAATGGCCCCTCCCTCCTTTTAATGCCGCATACGTGGAAGAATAAACATTCCCTGCATAGAGCATATCAAAAGTTTATCTAGGTTCCCTGGAGCAACTTTGTGAAGACTATATTAGCTGTGTTGCACTAGTTCCTCACTATCAGATGGTAATGGCTGCTTGTGATAATGGCTGACTGGATTAATTGCTTTGGCAAGATCTTTATACCTTTTAATATCTTGATATCCTGTTTTAGTTGGCAGTTTGTTCAATGAGCTGTGGAAATAGATACGTACCTGAAATACTTAGCCTTGGCACTACATGACCTGCCAGTCAAAATTGTTAATGTGGACTTGACCTGGATTCTTTTGGATGGTATAGTCTAAGAATATTAACTCTGAAAAGGCAAAAACGGTCGTTTCTAAAGTCCTAAAGGTTGCCTTATTGGAACTAGAGAGTTCCTTACCAAATTCCAGAATGTTAAGGCTTGAAAGATAATTTGGGACAAGTGAAATCAGATGTACAACTTGAATCTCTACTTTTTGGAGTGGCATAGCTTTAAATGTAAGTTTATTAGTGCTAGACCATGATAATTTATGGAAGACAGGAGTGTTTAAGGTACATTACTAAATTTTGAAGACTGTTGGAATAGTCATTAGCTTCTTCTATTAACTGCACCCTTGTACCAAGATCAGAAAGGATTCTTAATTTGGTGGGTCATTTGCTGTGACCCAGAGGCCTCATCTAAAACTTTAAATCAGTACTTTTTAATTTTCAGGTTTTATTCTCGTAAGTTAATTGAGTACTCAGTCAAGTTCCATATTACACAAATTGCCTTTACTTTTTCTACCCTATAAGAAAAAACCAACTGGCTAGTATTTATTTTGCTGATGTGTCTTAGGTATTATATTGACTGCAAGAGAAAACTTTGTCCATGCTTATAGAATTTATAATGTGGCATATCTATTTAGACTTTTGTTTTTCATCCATATGAGAGGTGATAGTAACACTAAAATACCTATGGGGGTAGGAAATACTACATGAAAGTCAGATAACTTTTTAAGTGTCTTTAGAAAGAACTCCAGAATGTGGCACCTTCACTAATCATCTTTCACTTATATGAAGTATCCTATACATACAAATCATATTTGAAAGCCACATATAACCTGTAATATTTATCTTTAAAAAAATCTTTTCATACCACACTTCTATCTGAATATACGTAGTTAAAGAAAATTGCTTTGTTAAACAAATACAGCACAAATACTTGAGCACCTAGTTTATGCTTGTATTATTGATAAAACGATGGAAAAGGCAGGGAAGGTCTTGTTCTTACAGAACTAACTTTCTAGTGGAGAAAGCAAAAGTAAGCAAGAAAAATATCAGATAGTGGTGCATTATGCAGACAGTTAAAACAAGGTCATATCATAGAGTGAGTGAATGAATGGCTGCCTTAGGTTGGCAAAGAAGGCTTCTCCAAAGATGTGAACTCTGGAATACAAGGAGGCACCGACTTGGGCATGATTTGGAGAAGATGAGGGCATTCAAGACAGGGAATAGCCTGTAGGCCTTGTGGCAAAAATATACTTGGTATCTTCAGATTACCAAAAGAAGCTTCAACTATAGTATTCATGCTTTTGTTTAAAAAAAAAATAGGGGCACCTGGGTGGCTCAGTTGGTTAAGCATCTGACTTTGGCTCAGGTCATGATCTCTCAGTTCATGGGTTCGAGCCCCGAGTTGGGCTCTGTGCTGACAGCTCAGAGCCTGGAGCCTGCTTTGGATTCTGTGTCTCCCTCTTTTTCTGCCCCTCCCCTACTCGTGCTCTGTCTCTGTCTCTCTGTCTTTCAAAAATAAACATTTAAAGGGTGCCTGGGTGGCTCAGTCAGTAGAGCATCCAGCTTCGGCCCAGGGCATGAACTCGTGGTTTGTGAATTCAAGCCCCACGTTGGGCTCTGTGCTGACAGCTCAGCGCCTGGAGCCTGCTTCAGATTCTGAAGCTCTCTTGTTCCTCCCCTGTTTGCTCTCTCTCACTCTCTCTCAAAAATGAATATTTAAAAAAATGTATTTTTAAAAAAATGTTTTAAACATTTATTTATTTTTGAGAGACAGATAGAGGCAGAGCATGAGCAGGGGAGGAACGGAGAGAGACGGAGACACAGAATCCAAAGCAGGCTCCAGGCTCTGAGCTGTCAGCACAGAGCCTGATGCGGGGCTCGAACTCATGAGCCACGAGATCATGACCTGAGCCGAAATCGAGTTGGACGCTTAACCGACTGAGCCACTCAGGCGCCCCAAAATAATTTAAAAAAATAAACATTTAAAAAATAATAATAAATTAAGAAAAATTAAAAAAATGTATAATGAAATATTTCAAGGAACACTTCCTGTCAGAAATCTCCTTATACATATTTTGTGTTTTCCAGCACATCTTACATGTTTGAGTTGGGAATGTGATTCTTTTAAACTGGAACTTTCATCAGACATCCCGGAATTTGCTTCTCTGTTTCCTGTATTTCTGTCATCATGAATGACTGCTCTAACAAAGACTATGTCATTGGAACACACCTTCAGCTAACAGATTTTTTTCCCCATAATTGTTTTTCAGTTCACTATAGAAGAAAAGCTGACTTTGTCAGTAAGCAAGTCATGGTACATAATAGATCTATTTCTTACCTTGTCTTTGGCAGTTATGAAATTTAATGTTTCCAGTCATATTATTTCATTTTCAGTCATCTGTCCACTGATCAAGTGCCTTGTGGCTCTGAGTAATCATTGACTGAAAGAACTCAGCATTGGGAACTTGGAATCAGCCAGGTGACCATAGCAGGAAAGCTCTCTTTAGTTGGATACTTATTTGCTTTTTAGAATATTTATCATGCATTGAAATATTTTCATGAATTTTATTCCATAAGACCCAGTTTGGGTTGGGATTTTTGCAGAAAATTTATTCCATAAAATTTATACTTGCACCAGACAGGTATACCCTAAGAATCATTCATTCACAAATGCTTGTTGAATATCTGTGCTTTACTTCACTCATAAATGCTTGTTGAATGTCTATACTTGTTTCTGAGAAATATAAAAGGCAAAAAAGGCATAGTCCCTATTCTGTAACAACCCATGGGGAGAGGGAGGAGCAGACAGGCAAAATCATCTAATACTTTATTGAATTTAATTTCTAGGCGCACTTTCCCCGTCTCCCTCTCAGATAACTCATGGATAGTCTCAAGTCTTTCTTTATTTCTTCTCCTTCCCCTACCTTAATATTTTGGTAGAATTGGTAGAGGAGAAAAATTACTTGTGTTTATATATTTGTTTTTAATTTTCTAAAGGTGGTTTGTAGTAAATGCCAGCATATTGTATCTTACATTGTTGCTACTGCTGATTAAGATGGACAAACTATAAAGTTTATGCATCCCAGGCTCCTATAGTAATAACTGACACTTTTTATAGTCAGAGGAGGTTATGGGGACAGAAGATCTTAGGAAAAAAGTGCATGTTTAAATTCCATGCTTCTCAGATGACCCTTAGAGCCCTATAATCTGAAAACAGCGTTTCTATGCTGTTAAAATAATTTGGTTTTGGCAATTGGTTGATCTCCAGTTTCATTGCCACCCAAACTTTTGGGTCTTTTTAACTGGTAAGTATAATTGGATTAAGTGAACAACTTTGTTAAACTAGATAAACAGTGACATAAAAAACTGAATACAGAAAAAGTAAAAATAAGGCAGAATTGAGGAACATGACCCCTGGAATATCATCGAAGTTATAGCGGTGTAAAAGGATTAAAATATTTTTTCTTTAAGAATAAATGACAGGGCTCCAGTAGCTCAGTTGGTTAAGCATCTGACTCTTGATTTCGGCTCAAGTCATGATCTCATGGTTCGTGAGTTTGAGTCCCACATCTGGGGGACTCAAGTGCGGAGCTTGCTTGGGATTCTTGCTCTCCCTCTCTGCCCTCTCCTGCTCTCTCTCCCTCTCCTCTGTCTCCCTCTCCTTCTCTCAAAAAATAAATAAACTAAAAAAAAAAAATTTTTTTTTTAAATAATAATGGCAGTGACATAGATAATGATGACAGGAGTGGCTTATTGTCAAAACTTTGCGACCCTAAGTAGGAATATTTTTTACTTGGTCTCCTTGAAAGGTGATATTTATGGGGCGAAAAAAGAATAATGTGTTAGATAATCAGAAAACATCTGAAAATGAGTCAAAGCCAGGAGACCAGAGAAAAGTGATAAACAGGGGAGATTGGCAGAAGTGCTTAAAGTATTTGGGGTTGAAGAGATTCATGTTTCATGTTGGTGGAATTCATTTGTGAGGGAACAACAGTCTCAATTTCAGATATAATTTTAAATATTTTACTTTTTTTTATTATAAATAATATATTTGCTTTTTAAAGAAGACCCTAAAAAGTATTTTAAAACAAACTAACATCACCATAATTTCACATGCAGAGACAAACAATATTTTAGTGTGTTTTTTAAATGTCTGTATGTGATACATGTTTTCCCCCTACCACAACACAAGTATATTATTAAATTATGCTTTAACAAAATATGTAAAGGCTATAATGCCAAGTATGCCTCTAGATGCCAGGGTTTTTTCTTTTTCTTTTGTTTTTGCTATAATTTTGTTACAGTATTATAACATTTTGATGAACATACCTTCTTCCATACAAATCTTTGTTTCTGTCTGACTTATTTTCTTCAGGATAGATTCCTAAAAGTGGAATTAAGTGGTATGAAAGCAGGGTGCCTGGGTGGCTCAGTCAGTTAAGCGTCTGACTTTGGCTCAGGTCATTATCTCAGGGTTTGTGAGTTCAAGCCCTGCATTGGGCACCGCGCTGTTAGTGCTTGGGATTCTGTCTCTCTGCCCCTCTCCCACTGGTTCTGTCTGTCTGTCTGTTTGTCTCTCTCTCTCTCTCTCTCTGTGTGTGTGTGTGTGTCTCTCTAAATAAAACCTTTAGAAAAAAAAATAGGTATGAAAGCATAAATACTGAGGTTGGTATGTGTTGCCAGATTGCTTTCTAAAAAGATTATTCTGTATTAATTTTTACTCCAGTTCTTTTCTCTGTACCCTCACACTTCTTTGAATACTGCTTGGCTTAGGGCACCTGAGTGGCTCAGTTGGTTAAGCATCTGACTTGAGCACGGGTCGTGATCCCACAGTTTGTGGGTTTGGGCCCCACATAGGGCTCTCTGCTGTAGGTGCGAAGCCCACTTCTGGTCCTCTGTCTGTCTGTCTGTCTCTGCCCCTCCCTCACTTGTGCATTCATTAAAAAATTACGTTTGAATACTGCTTGGCTTTATTATTGACCAATTTGTTAGACAATGATGTAATTATTTTCATAGCTTCAGAAAGTCTTGGTAAGAGTAGATGTAATTTCTGAAACAGGATTTGAAATCGTTGGAGTAGTCTTTTTTTTCTTGAAAGTTGATAAGAAAGTAAACGACATATACAGGCATTGGAGTTAGTAAAGGAGTAATTGTGTTTAATGCTATGAAGTATTTTATCAGAGTAAGAGTTGAAACAAAACATGTCTGGACTAGAGAATATTATGGTATGTAGAATGTTAAAAGATTTAAGGTGATTTTAAGACACTTGTAATGGCACAAAACTGGAGTTTGGGGAAGCTTTCAGAAATACCCTGTGCAGAATTACCAGTAGATTCCTTGCAAGAGAGAAGTATGGTACATAAAAATTAGTATGACTGTACAGGAAACTGAATTAAATGTTAAAAGATGTACATAAGATGGATTTCTGCTGGTATTTTCACCCTCTGCTGCTTTTTTGAAATCTGTTCTCTTACAAAGTCTGGAGAACACAGTGGTTTACCCCTTTCCTTTTCTTGACTGTTTTCTCCCAACATTCCAATCACTTTTACTTTAACAGTTGATTCTTTGAGGCAAAAATTAGTCTGAAGGAGGAGTTGACGAAGACAGACAAGAACTTGTCAAACATTGTGATTTTAGCTGAGTGATCTCACGTGGTCCCTCATCTTTACACCGTCTTGATTCTTGCCACTTCTAGACATGAATCCATGACTTACAGCACTATAAGAAAATCACTTCTATTCTTCTTTGCTTTATCCTCCCCCAAATGTTCTATGGGATGCTTTCGCCTTCACGCTTCTGAACTTCCGTACAGGTACACTTTTCACAGCAGAGCTCTTATCTCCTAGCTTGTAATAAGTCTGTTTGGTTTTTAATAGTGCCCACATTCCAGTATCAAGCTTCCCTGTAGTTCATGTGCCCCCTTTTGTTTCATATTCCTTCTTCCTTAGGAAATTAAAGAATTTAGTAGTTTTGTGTATTTCAGCATTTCATCAGCTGTTTCTTTCACAGAGGATTTGAAAAGTACAAAAAAAAAAAAAAAAAACCAAAACAACTATAAACTATAGACAACTATAGTTTATGTAGTGTCTAAACTATAGAAAAAACAATCTTGTATAAGAATGAAATTTTTTTACTTTAGAAGATATTTTACATTTGTGCGTATGTAGTGGAAGGGTTAAAGGATAAAATGAATACCATATTTTTGGAACCCCCCAAAATTTTATAGCAAGATAGCTTTATTTTTTAGAGGAACAGCTTGGTGTGGAAAAACACTGGCTCTCCTAAAATTTTAAAATTCTGTGACTTAATTTAGGGCATCCGTTTTTTAAAAGGTAAAAAATTATTCTTTTGGTAGTTTCAACCCTCAGCCTTTCCTTTAAATTTCCCTTCACTTCTTTGTAAAAAGGATGAATATTTTTAGTATACTGTCCTGGCACAAATCCTCCTTATAAGCTCAGATTTTTTTCAGTGGTGACTAAAGCAGTGCAGTGCAGTTGCTTCCAAGTTCTACATTTCATCTCCTTTTCTATTGTACCTCCTCCCCCTCTGCAGCTGCTTTGCTGGCAAAGTCCTGATCCTTTGATAGATCCCAATCCCATCCTGACCCTTCAAAAGCAGGATTTAACTCAGCTCACCTTTTAACCTTTCTAATAGCCATAACTCCTATATTAAACATGTGTGACAACAAAGTCCCTATGCATACTAGTTCAGAATTATTTATTGCTTCCCCTCCATTTACCATACAACTCTACCTGTGTCTTTCATACTGATGGTTAGATGTCATTAAAGAAGTTTCTTATTGTTGTTTTTAGGTCTTCATCTATTGTTAGGACACCTACCCTATATTTTTAAAGAAACTTGTCATTTCATAAGTTTATTTTTTCTTTGAATTTTCTCCATTTTATTTTTTTAAGTTTTATTTTTGAGAGAGTGAAAGAGTGTGAGTGGGGGAGGGACAGAGGGAGAGAGAGAATCTCAAGCAGCTCCACGTTCAGTGTAGCCTGACACAGGGCTCAATCTCATGATAGCAAGATCATGACCTGAGCTGAAATCAGAAGTTGCACACTTAAACTAACTGAGCCACCCGGGCACCCCTCATAAAGTTGTTTATTATGCAACTTAAGATATAGACCCTATACAGATGCCATTAAAAGAAAATTTTGAAGTTGTCTTCTATTTAGGAAACAAGCCTGTGTTTCCAAGTCATGTGATTTATATGCTCTCATATCAGCAATCACAGTTTCTGCTTTGGTGTGTAACTAGTAAGTTGTTTCCCACTATGTGTTCAAAATAGAGTTCTGTTATGTTCTCAGCTCTGCTGTGTGAATTGGATGTTGACTGGTTTGCAGCTTGGGAAAATATACTGCTCTCAAGTCTATTAGGAAAAAAAACAGGCAGCCTTACAAATGGCATCTCCTGCTAGCCTTCCATCGCATTTGTTACATGTCTGGTTGTATCTGCTGTTGGTTTGTTTTTCTGCTTCCTCAGAGTCTCACTTTCAGTTGAGTGCTTCAGTCTGGGTGAAAGGTAGCAGCACAGGAAGCATTTCCCTTGGCCCATTCCCAGGCAGCACCAAGTGTGAGTCTCTTCAGGTGGGAAACTCATCATTTTGTATTTAAAATGCGAGTATTTCAGTGTCTGTGCTTCAGATTAATTGCTGAGTACATATATTTTCCAGTTTTATCTTGTTTTCACTCATATTTCTGTAGACTAAAATTTCATTTATTAGAAGCTCAAAATGGAGGGTTTTTTTTTTTTTTACTTATTTTTTACTTTTTAAGTTTTATTTATTTTGAGATGAAGGAAGGGAGAGAGAGAGAGAGAGAGAGAGCGAGAGAGAGAGCTCATGCACACAAGCAGGGCAGGGGCAAAGAGAGAGGGGGAGAAGGAGAATCCTAAGCAGGTCAGTGTGGAACCCAATGTGGGGCTTGAACTCAGGAACTTTTGAGATCATGACCTGAGCCAAAATCAAGAGTAGCTTAATTGACTGAGCCACCCAGGCGCCCCATTGTGTTTATTTTAATTAAGCCTTTTAAGAAATAAATATTGCCTTTTAGTGTAAGAAAAGCTAAGAATCCAAAGGATGGAAAGATGACTAGTGAAAACAAATTGCACACAATTTGATTAATTTGTATTTAGGATTTCTTCTAAATCAGTTGAACACTGAAAGTATTTAGCAAAATATGTGTATACATACATGTGTGTGTTTCTATATTGCAGATATATAGTTTTTTTATACCAAAGAAAAAGTAGTATTTGGTAAGAATGTTCAGTAGTCCATGTACTTCTGTCATTAGTTAAGCTACTTTTCTTCTTTTCCCTTTCCTATACCTGCCTTCATCCCATAATAATATAACCCTAGATTAACTATGTCAGTGAACTCTGAGAACTTTTGAACAGGCATGGTTGCTCTAAGTGCAGCATTTATAAACTAATCTATTCCAGATGTGATGGCCATCAGGAATTTAGTAAGCTAGATTAAGTTGCCAAATCATGTTTGAATAGTGAACTGAACACTATACATATTAGACTGAAGAGAAAAAAAAAAAAACACCAAAGCTAATGATAAAAATGGGGCAGGGGTGTGATTTCAAGGGAAAGGATGAAATGAATTGTACTCAATAAATGTTGACTGTGCTAAACACCGTTTTAGGTGCTGGGTGGTGTTACAGGGCTAAAACACAGATGAGCAAAGTTTGTGCCCTAAAGGTATACTGAGACCTGTAGTTATAATAAGGGTGTGTGTGTGTGTGTGTGTGTGTGTGTGTGTGTGTGTGTGTGTGTGTGTGTGTGTGTGTGTGTGCGCGCGCGCGCGCGCGCGCGCGCACACATGCGCTGAGATTAAATGTAGTTGCAACAGCTGTAATAAATGCTGTTAGAGCCATGTAGGGGGTGAGTGGATAAAGGGCACCTAATCCAGCCTGAAAAACTGAAAAGGTCAAGAATTTGCATTTTAATGGGGACAAGGAGTTCTCAGGCAGATGTGGAGAGGGCATTCCAAAGAGAGCAGCAGAGAGGTACAGAAGTGAGAATATGTGGTACATTTGGGGGTATAACTTTTCTCTCAGGGTGTTTGAAAGGTAATGGAATCTGAGGTGAGTAGCAAGGAAGAGCAGCTTTGTTCATCAGGGGCTTTATTTTATTTGCCTCATCCTGATTTTAAACGAGCTAATGTCTTGATCTGGTTTGCCCAAGCTAAATGGGTCCCCTAGACATAAATAAACTCTCTCATGTGAGAGAGCTCATGATATTTCTAGTATCATTGTAGAAGGCTATTTTCTAGTTTGGAGGTTAATGATTTATATGTTAATTTTTTTTAAAGTTTATTTCTTTGAGGGGGTGGGGAGAGGCAGAGAGGGAGAGAGAATCCCAAGCAGGCTCCATGCTCAGTGCAGAGTCCAACGTGGGGCTCAAACTCACAAAACAGTGAGATCATGACCTGAGCCAAAACCAAGAGTTGGATGCCTAACTCATTGAGCCACCAGGCACCCCTATGTGTTAAACTTTAAAGGATAGTGAAATAATTCTTTTGTTGTGAAAGTCTCAAAGTGCTCTACAAATTGTAGCTCGTTCCGCCAAATATTTTAACACTTAGCCTCACACTGCATTTGATCATTCCCATATAAGCAAGTGGCATTAGTTATTGAGCAGGTACACAATGATAGCAAAATGGATAACAATAGAGAGGAGAATGCATGTAAAACTCTGCAATTGGAGAATGGTATCTGGAGCAGAGCTGAAATAAGGCATATCTCTGTTCCATGACTTTCTACATTCACTTTCCCTTTAGGTGCTCTAAAACCTTATTACTCAAAGTGTAGTCCAAGAACCAGCAGCATCACCTGGGAACTTGGAAATGCAGAGTCCCATGCCCAGCCCCAGCCCTACTGAATCAGAGTCTGCAGTTTAATAAGATCCTTAGGTGATTCCTGTTCATCTTAGAGTTTGAGAAGCACCATTCTAAAGAACAAATCTAAGGGTTTGCAAAGTTCTTTAGTTAACTGAGCTTTCTGACTTTACTGTTTCACAGTCTTGACATGGGACAGTAAGCTTTTTGAAAATGGATATCAAGGTTACTAGCAATTATTATATTTTCTTTTTCCCAGTGGGTGGATAGAGGTTAGAAATGCCGATTCTGGAGTCAGATTGCCTGGGTTCAAATCCTGGCTCTGCCACTTCTGCATAATTTCTTCATTCGTGGAGGGCAACTACAATGAGCAAAGGGGTATCCCACCACCCCGCTGATCTGTGGTGGAGGTTTAGTTGAGTTAGAAATAAGCCTTTGTTGTGTGTTTGGGGGGTAATTTTTGTCAGTATTATTTATTGTATTCATGATTTCTTGGTCTTAACTGAGCCATCAATTATTGAAAAGAAGGTAGTGTTTGGGAAACTTTTCAACTTTAGTAAAGAAATGTTCTTACTAATGAATAATAGACCTTTGGCTTCACTGTAAAAAGGTGTATAAGTAGATTTAAAAGTGATGGCAAATCTCATTAAATTATAACCTACTAAGAAATAGTAGGAACATTTTACTATCAGAGCTTAGAGACTTTTACCAGTGCTCTGATCTTGTTTTCTACAGGGGGCAGCTGGCATTTTATGCTATGTGGGAGCCTATGTCTTTATCACTTACGATGACTATGACCACTTCTTTGAAGATGTGTACACTCTCATCCCTGCTGTAGTGATCATAGCTGTAGGAGCCCTGCTTTTCATCATTGGGCTAATTGGCTGCTGTGCCACAATCCGAGAAAGCCGCTGCGGACTTGCCACAGTAAGTTAGCACTTTATTGACTGCATGTGTCATCATAATATGTGGGAATATTTCATTTGTGTTACTGGCTTGAATTGAACATAAAATTCCATAGACTCTTTGGCTCTTATAATTGGAACAGAATTAACACTTGTCTTCTAGCAGTTACCTCTGGTAACTGTTTTTTATCAGTTTTTTTAATTTGTATTTAATTTTTGACAATGTTTTCTTCCTTACAGTTTGTCATCATCCTCCTTTTGGTTTTTGTCACAGAAGTTGTTGTAGTGGTTTTGGGATACATTTACAGAGCAAAGGTATGTTGTCTACTCTAGTTCATGTTTTAAAAGGCAGTTTAAGTGTTTCGGGTGAAATAGAACAAACTCATTTTATCAAAGTAAACATTTTCTTATGCCTTAACTCCAGTTTAGTCACTGCTTTAAAAACCTAAAGTTGGGGCACCTGGGTGACTCAGTCAGTTAAGTGTCTAACTCTTGATTTCTGCTCAGGTCATCATCTCACAGTTTGTGAGATCAAGCCCCGTGTTGGGATTCTCTCTCCTGCTCTCTCTGCCACTCCCCTTCTCACTCTCTCACTCCAAATAAATGAATAAACTTAAAAAAAATCTGAAGTTAATTAGAAATTGCACAGAGAGAAGGCCCTGGGTGACTCAGTCACTTGAGCATCTGACTTCAGCGCAGTCATGATCTCACGGTTTGTGAGTTCAAGTCCCACATCAGATTGGCTGCTGTCAGCACAGAGCCCGCTTCAGCCCTTTTGTCCACATCTCCTTTATCTGCCCCTCCCTCAGAAATAAATAAACATTAAAAAAAAGAAAGAAAGAAATTGCATACAGAACAGATTGGTGGTTGCCAGATGTGGGGGCTTTGGCGAAATGGGTGAAGGGAGTCAAAAGGCATAAACTTCCAGTTATAAAGTAAGTCAGTCATGGGGATGTAATGTACAGCATGGCAACTAAGTTAATAATACTGTAATGCATATATGAAAGTTGATAAGGGAGTAACTTTTAAAAGTTCTCTCATCACGATAAAAATTTTTTATAATTATGTATGGTAAAGGAGTTAATTAGACTTATTGTGATCATTTTGCCATATAAAAAGATTGAATCATGCTGAAACTAATGTTAGATGTCAGTTATACCTCAATTTAAAAAATAGAAAAGAAAAAATACATGTAGTGAACACACAAGTCCAGTTTCCTGGCTTAATAAAGAGTACATACTAGAGAACTGAGCTTTTGTTTTATGTTTAAGAATACTGCAACGTTTCAGGCTCTTTTTTCTGAATAGTTCTTTCCATTGAAGTTACCTATATAGGTGTCAAAAGGTTGTGTTTAATGTGGATTCTGATCTTAGGAAGTCTCCTGTAAGCTTATTTGATTATTTATTTCAGTTTTAAAGTATTTTTCTGCTACAGTAATTTTTTTCTACAATGTATCATGTGCTGTGTCAGTTGGGGTCTTGTGAGAAGCAGATGCAAAGATGGAATTCTGTATACGTGGATTCTGTTAGAGGAAAGGTCTGTGAGAGAACATGGGGAAGGAACCAGGTCTGACTGAGAACTGTTAGGCCTGATACAAGTGTAATCCCAAGTACTTGTTAGTGTAATTGTGTGGTTAATTAAATATTGATGAAGTCTAAGAAAATGAGTACATGAAAAAAAGAAAATTGAATAATTTGAAGAGACTTGGTAAAAACAAGTCACTACAACTTTTTTTTTCAGTTTCATTACTTAGAGAGAGAGTGTGTGTGTAGTGGGAGAGGGGCAGAGAAAGAGGGAGAGAAAGAACCCCCAGGAGGCTCTGTGCTGTCAGTGCCAAGTCAGACTTGAGCTCTGTCTCACAAACTGTTAGATTGTGACCTGAGCCAGAATCAAGAGTCGGACGCTTAACCAACTGGGCCACCCAGGTGCCTCAATCACTAAAACATTTTTGATCAAATCAGCTATGAGTACAATTATGTAAAAGTTTAGGGGAAATTTATTAATAATTAGTAGAATTCTACACTTTGATTGTGTTGCAATGTCTCTGCAGTGTAAAGAAACCCAAACTGGAAGTCACTGTCAATGTACTAAGGATGTGATTTGTGCAGGACAAATGATAAAGAGCTCTAATCAGTGGATCCTATGCAAAGAAAAGACAGGCTTGCATTTTAAGATTGGTGTGAAATACACATTTCTGTGCTTTAAGCTAAATGAAAATGTTCATTTTTTTAAAGTTTTATTTATTTATTTTTGAGGGAGAAACAGAGAGGGCACAAGCAGGGGAGGAGCAGAGAGGGAGGGAGAGAAAGAATCCTACGCAGTCTCTGCACTATCAGCACAGAGCCTGACGCGAGTCTCGAACTCACAACTGTGAGATCATGACCTGAGCTGAAATCAAGAGTTGGACACTTAATTGACTGAGCCACCCAGGTGCCCCGAAAATGTGTACTTTTTCTAAAAGCCTGTGATTTTCTAAAAGCCTGTACTTTTTCTAAAAGCCTCAGTTAACCAACCAACTACTCCTGACCATGCATGGAAGGCGTCTCCATTTGTTAACTATGGTACAACTGCATTTACCACTAATTTTTACATGTAGGATAATAATGAAAACAACAACAACAATATGTTCCTTGGATGGAGAGAGTATGTGAAAGTCAGTTTAGGGTCATGGTTAGGTCCTTTCATTCCACAAATATTCGAGAGGAATGGTTTTAGAACCTTGTCAAAATCATAGATGGCCTACTTGGATTTCACATCTATATTTGACAAACATATGTATATGGGTACCCATATATATACACCCAGTTGACCTTTGAACAACACGGGTTTTATATGTATAAATTAATGAATTATATGACATAAATTTCTGGACTCAGGGTAGAGATGAGCCAAAGGGGTTTCTTACTATTTCATATAGTCTCTACCCAAGACATGCTAGGGAATATTCAGCTATCATCTATATTACATTTCAGCTCTCTGTTGAAGGAAGGATTCATTTTAAAATTTGATTCATCCAGGCCTACCTCTAACCCCAGACTATTACATTTGATTGATTTGTTCATACAGAATTTCCCGCTAATCCTTAACTGAACTTTATAGGCATACCCTAGTGACTGTTCCACATGAGGGAGATGTTGTAGCCCTTTGTAAAATCCTTCTGGAACTTAAATTAGAGGCTGTTGTAATATCTGATCATAATTCACTTTCCTCATTTGAGGCAGGATAATAGAAACATTAAATCAACAAGCAAGTAATAACTTTTGGACAAGATAGTTTTCTGTTTCCCCCTTGTTGAATTCTGTTACAGTGTATCTTTTAAAGATCTAGCCTGGGGACTCCAAACTTCTTAAGGGCAAGGCAGTCAGTCATCTTTGACTGTCCAGCAGTGGCAAGACACCTGGCATAATAAATGTTAATGAATTTATGGATCTGTTGAATGAAAAAAAAATTACAAGTCAAGACTTCTAATCTTATTTAATATAGCAAAGTGTTCTACTATTCTAACTTGTGAGTATTTAACTTTCTTTAAATTACCTCAGAATGAGAAGTTTGTTCAGATTTCCTCAGCCCATAAATTCCCGGTATGGAAGGGGGAAATACACATTTTCTGATTTCTTTTTTAGAGCGAAATTGAGGACTTCATTTTCCATTGCCACTTTAAAAAAAAAAAAAAAAAAAAAAAAAAAAAAAAAAAAAAAAAAAGCCTTTGTTCTGGACATAGAAAAAGGTGATTATGAGTTGAGATCCTACCTTCTGTGCCCATCCTGATGAATGAGGGTCCAGCCAACTTGAAAACCAAGGCAGCTGTTGCCAGCCATTCCCATCTTGCCCCTCTTTCCTCTTTCTTAGTCATTTCCTTTTCTTTCCCCTTTTCTATTTGCCTGCTTTTCCTTTCCACCTAAGTACCATTTAAGGCTATGGGGCGCCTGGGTGGCTCAGTCGGTTAAGCGTCCGACTTCAGCTCAGGTCACGATCTCACGGTCCGTGAGTTCGAGCCCCGCGTCAGGCTCTGGGCTGATGGCTCAGAGCCTGGAGCCTGCTTCCAATTCTGTGTCTCCCTCTCTCTCTGCCCCTGCCCCGTTCATGCTCTGTCTCTCTCTGTCTCAAAAAAAAAAAAAAAAAAAAAAAAAAAAAAACGTTAAAAAAATAAGGCTAAACAGGCTGCCTTACAGTAATTAATTGGGGTATAACTTTAGGGCTATGATAAAGACATAATAGAGGTGCTGGCTTGGTTTCGGCTCAGGTCATGATCTCATGGTTTGGGAGTTCAAGTTCTGTGTTGGACTCTCCTGGGATTCTCTTTCTCTCTCTCTCAAAAATAAATAAACTTAAGAAATAAAAGAGAAGTATTGTTACTGTAATTCATAATTTTAAATCAAAGGCATAATATGCCAATCTAATTTTCAAACCATTGATACATAAGGTACCAGGTAACTGTGCCCCAAAAAAGAATGTATTGGGTTTGCCCCTACTGGTTATCACCTTGTAGTTAAATCACATAACTGGTATAATTACTGAGTAGGTCTAATCATCTTAGAAGGGTAAGGAGAATCTGTTACAAACAAATTTTACTAAATCGTACTTTTCTTGCCATTTAGTGATTGACAGAAATAAGTTATGAAGAGTTTATTTCCTGTCGCCTAATTCATATAACATCAAACTGCACCTTTTTCATAAAATGCTACTTGTAAGGACTGATTTTTTTCACCTGCTGATTACTTTTGTGTATTTGGCTAAATCGAAACATTGAATAAATAAAATGGAAAGTATGTTGGTATTTGTTCCAAAAGTATCTTGTGGGAGGTCTTTATTTTTAATCTACTTTTGGAAAGGAAAATGAGTAAATCCAACCCACTGAAAGCTTATTTGAAAAGAAAGGCAGTTCATTTATAATTTAGGACATCTGTCTCAGGGTTCAGCTGCTTTCTCTCTCTTGAATAGATTGTTAATCTGCTGTCTTGCACACAGTCTTCTCTTTGAATGCTTATAGTGTGTGATGTAATATGTCTGCATTTTTACCTGAATCTCTGTGGAGACAGGGAGAAAAATTTTTTTCTTAAAAGAAATTCACAAAGATATCTGGCAACTCTGCATACATGTCAGTTAGGTTTCTTAGCTGGAGCCTTGACAAATGTTAATTTTACCAGTATTTTTAAGGGACCGAATTCTTTGTTTTGATTCAGGTGGAAAATGAAGTTGACCGCAGCATTCAGAAAGTGTATAAGACCTATAATGGAACGAACCCTGATGCTGCTAGCCGGGCTATTGATTATGTTCAGAGACAGGTGAGCTCTCTTCAGGTGAATTCGATTTTGAGGGCCAGTCACTGTTGGGTCAACCTTAAACTCAGCTATTACTGTGTAAATTAAACATGTATTTTTGTAGCCATGGATAGCTTCATGGTGTGTCTAATATTTTCACCTTCAGTCTTGAAAAGTTTTTTCCATTGTCACCTAGTGACTTTTTACCAAAAAAGTAATTAGTCAGAAAGGTGATAATGGAAGAGAGGTATGTGTCACAGGAAAGATGGGATCCTCAAGGGACTTCAAGGAGGTAAGAGGTCTTCATAGACCTTTAGAAAGCAAGACCCGAAAAGATAATAGACAAAACTGTTAAAAAAAATTATGGATAATTGGAAATGTGTGAAGGTAAAGAGACTGGTATAGTAGATCCTTATTTATATCCATAAACCTACCTCAAAATTTTCAATTTTTTGTTAATCTTATTTCATCTTTTACCCCACATATCTTTTGCTAGATTATCTTAAAGCAAATCCCAGACATTTCAGAGAAAATATTTGAAATATATTATCATTGGAAATAATATTTAACATGTAAGATATGAAGATTTTTCTTAGCTATAAATTACCCCTTGTGGGTAATATGCTTTCATGTAGAATTTCTAAAGTTACTAGTGGCTAATTAAAATTTAACATCCAGTTCTTTAGTCACTCTAACCACGTTGTAAGTGCTCAGTAACCTCAGGTGCCTAGTGGCTACTATGTTGAACAAGCAGACACCGAACATTCTTATCATTGCAGAAAGTTTTATTGGACTTAACTGGTCTAGAGTAGCTTAAAGTTCTGCAGTGCACAGAATTTTAAAGTTCAACACAGATCTGTGTGTCTTGGGAGGACTAATATTTCTGTTCTCTTTCCCACTAGCTGCACTGTTGTGGAATTCACAACTATTCAGACTGGGAAAATACAGACTGGTTCAAAGAAACCAAAAACCAGAGTGTCCCTCTTAGCTGCTGCAGAGAGACCGCCAGCAGCTGTAATGGCAGTCTGGCCCACCCCTCTGACCTCTATGCTGAGGTAAGTTTGGCTTCTTGACCAAGACTTGAATCTAGCTTGGTAACCTGGTTGTCTCTGTGAACTATCTTTACCTAGAACTTCTTTTCTACACTCTTTTGTTTGTCTTTATGCTGTTTTATGTTACTGTAAATTATTTTTAAATACATTGTCTTTCCTTCTTTGGGTTTCTGTTATTTCCATTTCTGCCACTGAGTAGTGATATGTGACCTTATAGCTTTCACTTTAAAAAATGACTTTTATTGAGAATGACTTTGTGTGTTTCAGGGATGTGAAGCTCTAGTTGTGAAGAAGCTACAAGAAATCATGATGCATGTTATCTGGGCAGCACTGGCATTTGCAGCTATTCAGGTAAGCACAGGGGTTGTTATCAGAATGTGCTCATTCTCGGGCGCCTGGGTGGCGCAGTCGGTTAAGTGGCCGACTTCAGCCAGGTCACGATCTCGCGGTCCGTGAGTTCGAGCCCCGCGTCGGGCTCTGGGCTGATGGCTCAGAGCATGGAGCCTGTTTCCGATTCTGTGTCTCCCTCTCTCTCTGCCCCTCCCCCGTTCATGCTCTGTCTCTCTCTGTCCCAAAAATAAATAAACGTTGAAAAAAAAAAAAAAGAATGTGCTCATTCTCTGATGTCAACCATGAATGGTTTTAATCATTAAGTGCATTTAATCTTTGTGTATATAGATAACTTGGAAGTCATTGAGGTACTGGCCGTCCGTTTCCAATGTCTTCCATTTCCTGTCTCTAGTCCTAGACCCATAATGGTTCCAAGAAACCAGAGGTCTGGATGCAGGGACTAGGTTTGAGGAGATTTTGCTTTACTTTCTTGACTTGACTAGTGAGTGGCCTGTTCAAAAATACATACTGTTGCCCGGGGCACCTGGGTGGCTCAGTCGGTTAAGCGTCCGACTTCAGCTCAGGTCACGATCTCACGGTCCGTGGGTTCGAGCCCCGTGTCGGGCTCTGGGCTGATGGCTCAGAGCCTGGAGCCTGCTTCTGATTCTGTGTCTCCCTCTTTCTCTGCCCCTCCCCCATTCATGCTCTGTCTCTCTGTCTCAAAAATAAAAACGTTAAAAAAAAAAAAATTAAAAATACATACTGTTGCCCTAATGTATTCTTGGGAGGTATTTTAATAGAACTTCACAGAATTTTTAAAAATTGTACTGCTTTATTTCACTATGGAAATGGAAAGCTTCATTTCAATCTTTTTGTACTGTTTGTTCTTCTGGTACTTATTTTTCTGTCCTCATGGTTTTATATGTCCATATATGTACATCAGGAACTCCTACTACAACACTAGACTCTTATGCTGATAGGAGCAATTGAGTTGCTTTACAGAAAAGACGAAGTAAAAATGAGGTTCTAACCTCTTCTGTATTTCTGGGCTTAGTTTTATCAGACTAATAGCCATTAAGGAGTCTGTGACATCACTTGGCACATCCAAAAGTATACCATATCATTGTTGGTAGCTGAGAGAACTTGTCTTCCCAACTTCTACCAGTGAAAACAACCTTTTTCCCACCTAATAATGGCGTATGCATAGGAGCTGGTAATTGTTTAATTACCTCTCACTTTATCTACTCCTTCCTCCTCCCTCACCAAAAAATCCCTTCCACCCACATCCTTAGCCCTCACCTGAAAACAAATAAAGATAGCTATTTTTTCTGCTCTGTACAACTACCTACGTTGCTAGTTTCATATACAATGTATCTTAGGGATTCTGTTAGAGGAACATCTTAGAGGAATCTTACAACTGAGAATAACCAACTGTTTAAAATGATTGAGAATCCGGGGCACCTGGGTGGCTGAGTCAGTCTGACTTTGGCTCAGAGCATGATCTCACAGTTCGTGGGTTCGAGCCCCACATGTGCTGACAGCTCAGAGCCTGGAGCCTGCTTCAGATTCTGTCTCCATCTCTCTCTGCCCCTCCCCTGCTCATGCACTGTTTCTCTCTCAAATATAAATAAATATTTTTTAAAAATTAAAATGATTGAGAATCCTTTGTGTCAGATCTAGTTCTCAGAGTATTCTTTTGGTTGTTTTTGAAATATGCTTCAGGCCTAGAATCTATTTTAAGAAAGTGTAGTTATCTTTTAATTGTTAGATAAAACCAACGTAATTGCTAGTTTAAAGGTAAGTTGCTTAGATTGCCTGCTGTCTGTGTATTTGAAGAAAAGCTAGTGTATTTAATGAGAAATGCCTTAAAGGTGATTGTTTACTTTGCTGGTACTCAAACAGCTTTGAAATGATTCATTTAAAAGGCCAGCTCTTTATTTGCTATGGTCTCTGCCCTTCTAAGCATTTACTTTGTGGCTCAGCATAGCAGTAATATGTTAATCAGCAGGGATGATATTTTGATTGTCCAAACATATTCATTTAGCTAAAAATAATGAAACATGAAGGAAGTCTCTTCCCAAGTGAAATCCTGGTCTGTGCATTCTTAATTATCTTATTTGTGTTAATAAATCAGCACATACTAGCATGCAGCAAAAAAAAGCTTTGAAACTGTAAGGTGCTTGTGGTCATGAAATATACAGTATGTATAAGGAAGACTGATGCACATCATTACTTTAGCTTCATCCCTCATTTTGTTAAGCTTATTAACCAGGCAGATATTTCTTCATTAAATATTTTTCACTGGGGGCTAATAAATATTTTAGCTAGCCTTTTAATTTTTAACTATGCCTTCTCCTATGCATTTTATACTTAAATTACCCTTATTTAAGTAATGGCTGATAAAGATTTGATGTGTTCAGTTCAGCAAAACTAAGTCAAGGATTCAGAGCTTTCACAGATTCAAATGCTAATGGTTTGAAAATTTTTAAACTTTGGTTTTAAGGGAAAAAAACATACATTAGAAATAATGAAAGAATTTTCCCTAATATGTTTTCTTTTTTTAAAGAGTACCTATAAACCTATAAAGAGTACCTAAACATTTGATACTCAAAATCTGATGTAGATTGGTGCCCTGGGTTTGGAAAACCAGAGCAAAGGTAAAAACAACCCAAAGTGTACTTTTATGCTCATCCTAATAGAGTTGGAGCTAAAAGGACACTTGGAGAGTCTCCAGTCCCTGTTTCCTTCGTAATTGCATTATGTTTTTAATTTCTTTAACATTTATTTATTTTTGAGAGACAGAGTATGAGCTGGCGGCGGTAGACTGGGGGGGTGGCAGAGACAGAGGGAGACACAGAATCCGAAGCAGGCTCCAGGCCCGAGCTGTCAGCACAGAGCCTGATGCGGGTCTTGAACTCACAAGCCGCGAGATCATGACCTGAGCCGAAGTCAGACGCTTAACCAGCTGAGCCACCCAGGCACCTCTGCTTTGTTTTAAAGGCCATGAAAACGAGGGGGAGCAAGGATAGTATGACTAATGACCATCACTGAAGCTTGAACCCTGGCCCGTTGTACTCTGCCTCGAATTAGAAACTGAAGAATTAAGGTTTTCAAAAGATTAAATTCCTCAATCCTGTTATGCAACCTAACAGTTAATTGACACTTCAGCTTAATAAAATACACAATGTAATAACATTGAAATATCATTAGCACTTTCCTTCGGGTTCTAAAGTGAGAAAGCTAAGAGCAATCATAGGAAATATAGTTCTAAATAATGTTAGGAATGCCTGGCTGGCTCAGTCAGAAAAGCATGCAACTCTTGATCTTGGGGTTGTGATTTTGAGCCCCATGTTGGGTGAGGGATTACTTTCTTTTTCTTATTTTTTTTGAGAGGAAGGTGCAGAGGGAGAGAAAGATTCTTAAGCAGGCTCCATGCCCACTTGGGTAAACCCCATGACCCTGAGATTACTTAAGTAAATAAAACTTTGAAAAATAATGTTAAAGATCGAAAGATACTTTTTGGTAGTATTGTATCAAAACTGTTGGAAGCATTGTTTCCTTTGAATTTGAGAGTACTTTGTGGTACTGTTAAGTACCATGTTCTGTTGAATGAAGTACTGCATTCTGTTGAAGTTCTAAGGCGTAAAAGTGAATTTAAGAAGAAATGTTTTCATGAACCTAATTTACCAATAAAAGCCTGTAGTTCACGTGTTGGCCATCAGTAGGCCCCGTGGACCAGTCTAGCCCACTACCTCTTTTTGTGTTAGCCACACTCATTTATGCGTTATCTGTGACTGCTTTTGTGTTACAGTGGCAGAGTTACATGGTTGTGACAGAGACCCAGTTTTGTCTCTTGGTTTACAAAGCCTAAAATATTCATTATATTGCCCTTTAAGAAAACATGTGCTAGGGCTGCCTGAGTGGTTCAGTCGGTTGAGCATCCGACTTCGGCTCAGGTCATGATCTCACAATTCGTGAGTTGGAGTCCCACGTTGGGCTCTGGGCTGACAGCTCAGAGCCTGGAGCCCGCTTCACATTCTGTGTCTCCTGTCTGCCCCTCTGCTGCTTGATCACATTGTCTCAAAAGTAAATAAACATTTAAAAAAATTTTTTTTTAATAAAAAAAACCCAAAAAACAGAAAACACATGCTAACTCTTGCTCTAGTCTAGTTAAATGATCTAGGTTTGAATGGGACCAAAATGATAAAAACAAAAAAACAAAAAACAGGGGCACCGGGGTGGCTCAGTCAGTTAAACGTCTGACTTTGGCTCAGGTCATGATCTCATGCTTTGTGGGTTTGACCCCTGCATTGGGCTCTGTACTGACAGCTCAGAGCCTGGAGTCTGCTTCAGATTCTGTGTCTCCCTCTCTCTCTCTCTGCCCCTCCCCTGCTCATACTCTGTCTCTCTCTCAAAAATAAATAAACATTAAAAAAATAATAATAAAAAAACCCTGAAAAATACTAGTTAATTGTTAAACAGGATTTTTTAATGTCAGAGAAAGATTTTTAGGATTTTGCTGCACTTCTTATTTTGTTAGCCTCTTTTTTTTTTAAGTTTTTATTTTTAAGTAATCTCCCCTGGACCCAGTGTGGGGGGCCAACCCACAATCCTGAGATCAAGAGTCACACACTCAACCAGTGAGCCAGTCAGGTGTCCCTTTATTTTGTTGTCTTTTTAATCAGCAAGCTATTTCACTTCTTTGAGTGTCACCATCCTCTTAAATTAACAATTGATCAATTAGGAATTTTATATTTAAAAAATCTGGTCATAATAATAGACAAAAATCTATGTTTTGATTTGATGATATCAAGTATTTGCTAGGGTAAGGCTTTCTGCAAAGTAAATATGGGAAAAATGGGAACTGTCTGTCTTTGGAGTCTTACAAAGTTGGCATGTCCTCAAGATGGATCACCAAGAGCAAACTTTCAGAGAGAACTGTTTCCCAAAGCCATGTTGGTTTTTTCTGGTCTGTATTGCCAAGTGTGAAGGAGGTTGAGACTGCTGTTTCCTCCTGCTGCTTCTTGACTGTCAGTTACTCATTAATGTGAGTTAAAAACATAAGTGAATAACACTTCACATTGGGCCCCCACATAGGTAAAATCTAGTGGGCTGATTCTGATTCACTCTTAAATATTTCAAGTAACTCTTCTTTAACATGTTAAGCCAAGGCTTGGGAAGCTAATTCTTGAGTGGCTAGGTTTTGTTTTGGTTTAGAGGAAATGAAATCTTGTTAACTTTCTGAAAGTTTTGAAAGTTTTACCCATTTGATAGAATTTTTTTCAGATTATTTAAATTTAGTAAAATGTAGGTCTCCCTCTCAGTTTTACCTTAGTTCTTGAGACCCATTCTCCCCATCCCTCATCAAGTGTTAACCACTGATACCAGTTTTCTGTATATCTTCCCAGAAGTACTTGTGGTTAGCACATAAATATTTTTTATGCAAATAGAAGCTTATGGTATAGTTTTCTACCTTGCTGTTTTATAAAATTGTTATAATTGTATGTTCACATGTATTTTTTTTAAGTAAACTAGCCCCATTGTGGGGCTCAAACTCATGACCCCGAGATCAGGAGTCGCATGCTCCACCAACTGAGCCAACCAGGCACCCCTATACATGCGCATTTTTAAGAAGTAATACAAATCTTTGTATGCCTTGCCCAGTCCCCCCCGCCCCCGGGGTAATATTTTGCAAAACTGTAGTATATCACAACGAAGGTATGGGCACTGATACAATCCACCAATTTTATTCAGATTTTTCATTTCTACCTGTGTATGTTCAGTTCTGTACAGTTTTATGACCTGGTGGGTTTACTGAACAGTTCTAACACCATAGGGATTCTACCTGGTACCTGTTTATAACTAACTGCACCCACCTCCATCCTGTGCCTCCTCCCCCCATACCTTAGGCAACCATTAATCTGTTCTCCATTTCTAAAATTTTGTCATTTCAAAATATATGAATGGAACCATATGGCATGTAACCTTTGGTTCCTTTTTTTTTTTTTTTTAAGTTTATTTATTTTAGACGGGGGTGGGAGAAACACAAGTGGGAGAGAGAGGGAGACAGAATATAAAGCAGGCTCCAGGCTCTGAGCTGTCAGCACAGAGCCCGATGCAGGGCTTGAACCCATGGAACCAGGAGATCATGACCAGAGCTGAAGTCAGATGCTTAACCTACTGAGCCACTCAGGCACCCCTATAAGTGACTTTTTGATACAGAGTTCCACATTTTTCTCAGAAAAAGGTGTTTCCAGTGTGCAGTTCCAAAACCTTATATAACAAACAATACCTATTTTCCCATAATGTCCCCTACATAGTATATTCTAGAACATTTTAATCTTGGCAGTCAGTTTTTTTAATTACCACTTGCCTCTGTATTTAGCAGTTATTTTTTGCAGTTGCTTGGTATTATATTTAGACTAAGTGCAGATTAGTTCTCATGACTTGAATATTGCAGGGCAAATTTTTATTGCAAGAAATAACTCTAAAGCTAAAATATTTCCAAGTCTATTGTTGGAAAATTTTAATCAGTGAAATTTCAGTATAGCAGAGCTTTGGAAGTGGGCCTGTAGCACTTAGTGATGAGGTTTGGAATATAAGAAGTTAATGTGTAGAGTTTAATGTTCATAAACAGACTCATTCCCAAGCATGAGTAGGGTTTTATCAAGTTTATTTAATTGTTTTAAAATCAGTGCAAGTTGACTTAATTGAAATAAAACTCAGGAACAGAAATGATACTTATTTCAGATCCCATTTGAGAGTGTTGACTCCTTCACTAGAAGTTAACCAACTGAAAGGAATGTGAGGGAAGTGGGATGGGAAGAGAGATTTTTTTTCCAGAAAATCAGTAATTTCTGAGCTTAGCGTTTTTATTGCTTAATTTAACATTGCCTGGGAACATAATTCTGTTTGATTTTATAGCTATTTTGAGGATGTACAGTGAGTAGAAATGTATTTCTTTAGGAATTAGATACTAAACATGTCTAGACTGGCTATAGATATTTACTCAATTTTCAACAATATCCACTTTTAAAATGTCTTCAAGGTGTTTTGTGCTATTACTGCACTCAGCAAATATTGATGTAATGAAACTGATGGATTTAAGCAGCAAATATATATCTTGAATGGGTAGAATGTGAGCTAATTGAGGCTGGAAATTGGAATGTGTGACTTTATACCATGGAGATTCAGATTGAGGACATTGTTATTCTCTGTATATGTATCTCATTAGTAATCTTCCACTTCAAACATTCAGAGCCCGCTTATAGATCTGGTACATTTTGTTGAAATTGATTGACCCCATATGTACAGAAAGCCCTGCCTTTTAAAATCAAATAACTGAAACCATTATGAAAAGTTAGAACAGCAAATTAAGTTACTCTCATTTGGCTCTTTGGTTACTATTTATATTTTGTAAGAAGCCAGGTCAAAAATTCTAGAATCATTTTCTCTTTAATCCAGTTTAATCCTCTTGCTTATTCAAAATAACATGGCATGACTTTATTACAATTCCAGCTTGCTGCCACAGAGGGATTAGGGCTTATTAAAATAAAATCATGAAGGAAGAGTGACCTTTAAAAAGTAATATGTATGTAATACCACAGAGCCAAATCTGGATTTCAAAAATAGTAAATAATTATGAAAGAAACAAAAACCTTCAGACCAATTGATTGGTTTCCACCATAAGGCTTTTGGGCTGTTCATGCGTGTAGTGAATTTTGTGGTTGTTAATAAAACTTATGTCCCCAAATCCAGATGTCTGAAAAGACCACCAGTAAATTTCCTAAATTCACAAAGTCTTGGTCATTCCACTCCCTAGACCTTTGCTATCAGATACAGAATGTTTCCATCATTGCAGAAAGTTATTTTTTTTTAGAACACTGCTATTGATCAAGAGTGGGAATGGCAGGAGAGCCTTCCATTTCTCCTCTTCATGTATTGTTCTTAGGTGTTCTTAGGCAGGGAAACTAAAAGTTGGTATTTAAACAGTTCCTAAAAAGATAATATATTCATTAGAAATTGCCTCTATTACTGTTGTTATTGCTTTTTTGATGATTTGAGATCACTGAACTTTGAAACAGCTCCATTGCCAACAAAGAAATTACACACTTGCTATGAGAGGGTCTTCAGCCTTCTTTTTTCTCTGTTTTCTTCCCACAGCTGCTGGGCATGCTGTGTGCATGCATCGTATTGTGCAGAAGGAGTAGAGATCCTGCTTATGAGCTCCTCATCACCGGTGGAACCTATGCATAGTAGAAAAATGCAAGCCTGAGCTTTTTAGTCTTGTTGTTCTGATTTGGAAGGTGAATTGAGCCAGGTCTACTGCGTTGGCCTCTGAGTTCATTTAGTTAAAGCACACAGGTGTTGGACAAAGCAGCTTGGCTCTTCATGTACCCACCTACTTCCCTACCCACCTATGCCTTTCTTTTCCCTTATTCTAGCTGACCCTCCATGTCCCTAAGTTTTTAAGTATGGCAGTATATGTTCTAATTCAGAACCATTTGCAGGTTGCATAGTGTGGGAGAATTAAAGGAGGGCTTGGACCTACTTCTGTTACCTCCATGCAGTAATGGGGCTGCTACCGGAGTGTCCCGGGGCCCTTTCAGTCTTCACAATGGAGAACTCTTGGCCAAAGGTTTTTGGGGGGAGGGGGAGGAAACCAGCTGTGGTTAAAGTTAACACCAGATGGTGCCCCTCATCAGTGTCCTTTTAAAAAACATATACTGTAGTCCAATAAGATAGCAACTGTATAAAATTGCTAAAATAGATTTTAGAATCATACAGTGTGTCTCTTGGTTCATCTTCAAAATCAGACTGATCTTTGAAACTAGCAGTTTTTAATCAAAGCTGGCTTTATAGGAGGAGTATAATGTATGCACTACTGTTTTAAAGCAATTAGTGTGAGTGTGTGTGTGTTTTTGTATGACTGAGCCCATTCATCATAAGTCTAAACTCATTAGGATTAATGTACCCATGTAGACTAGCAAAATAGTATGTAGATGTGATCTCAGTTGTAAATAGAAGGATCTAATTCAATAAACTCTGTATCACCCCTCAACATGTACTTTTTAATTATTTGGGGATACTTCAGTTCCCAAGCAGCAGTGTAATGTTTTAAATGTTGGTGCATGTCTACATGATTTGCGTGTGTTTTAATTAGATCAGTTGCCAAATTCTAAAGGCCTTGGGATCCAAAAAGCCAGAGATGCTTTTCACTCTAGTATATCCTACAAATATGAACACCTAACCGTGTGCATGACAGTGGGCATATGGTGATGACGCTCTCCTTGTCTTGGAGGAATGTGGAGTCCTATTATAGGACTATATACAGAAGCAGTTAATTTCCATACAATGCAATGATTATAGTAACAAAAAAATGGGAGTCCAGAGGAGGTACCCAGAGAGGTCAGAGGCAACTTCCTGGAGGAGAGGCCTGAGCCCAGAGTTTGGCTAGGCTTTGTGAGAGAAAGTACACAGGAATGCGAGATGGGTTGGAGTGTGCAGGGAGCTTCAGGTAGCTTGTTGTACCTGGAGCCTAAAATAACAGGGCTGGGAAAAGTTGAAGTGGCAAAGCCCAAGTCCTCTAGGGTCTCCCACGACATCCTGTAGAGGTTCAATGTTATTTGAAAATGAGGCAGCTGTGTGTGTGCCTGTTGTGGATGTCCGTGACTGCAGTAGGGAGGATGATTGAAGGGGCGTGAGGTAGGTGTAATGGCTCACGACAGAGCAAGAGCGTGGGGTAGGGTATCGTTGGTGGAGGTGGGGAGAGGGATGGTGGAATTCCATCACTGATTGCATATGGGATAGAGAAAAGGGAGAGGAAGGAAGGAGTCTAGGTTGACGCCCATGTTTCTGGCTCAGTCAACTGAGGAAACAATTAGTAACAGAGCTAGGAAGCAAGTAAGGACCGTATCTATGGGCATGAGTTCACATTCGGTTTTGGATCTATCAATTTGGGGAAAATCATGCAGGTCTGTCCTGCCTGAAAATGGAGGCGTTGAGAAGAGTAAAAACAAACTCCTGTTCACAGAGTGGAAGTTAACTAAAACATTCATGGTTTTTGAGAACTACAGGAGGTTTGCTGTGTTCCTCTGACTCATCCCATCTCTTGTCCCTACAGGTTGCACAGTAGGCAGGAATGTTTTGCTTGTCCTCATGACCTTGCACTACTACCTTCTCCCCCCAGCCCTGTCTCTTTTCTTCTCCCTTCCGGTTTTCGATACGTACCATTCTTTGGCTGTCCCGTCACAGGTTGGAGCTGGGGTGAGCAATATCTGGACCGATGTTGGCTGTCCTCAGCAATTTCTGCACAGCAGAACTGAGCCTCTAGAGTAGGCAGTTGCTTTGGGGAAAATGTACCAATTGTTAGCCTGTTCCTTTAACTTGCCCAGGAGGCTAATTCCACACAGTCTCCTTCACTCGTTCCTCTCTGCTTGCCTGGTGAAAGCGCAGCTTCTTCCCTTTAATGGTGGACTGGGAGTTTGTAGTACCTGAGACTCTGTTCCCCAATGCTTATTCTTCAGAGGGCAAAAGAGCCATTTTTTATGTCTGGATTTAATGGATGAGCTCTCAGGCTGTGTCGCTGTCCCACCCTTGTCTGCACATTGGAATCACCTAAAAGAACTTTGGGAACTACAGACCCCTGGATCCCAGAACCTGGGTAGCTTCCAGAGCATGAAGGCTGAGGGCCACTGCTGTATCCTATTGCCTTTTTTTAAAGTTACTTTTATTTGGAAATAATTTCAAACTTAGAGAAAAATTACAAGAATAGAAGGCCCAAATATCCTTCATATAGATTCATCTATTAATATTTTGCCCTGTTTGATCTGTCATTTGTGTTTTTGCATGTGCTCTCTCTGTAAGTACCTCATGGCCCTTAGCTCTAATACTTTGGTGGGTATTTCCTAAGAATAAGGATATTCTAATTCAGCACATTAAACACTGATACAATACTTTAACCTACCATTCGTGTTTCATTTGACCTCATAATGTCCTATACACCATATCTCCTCCAGTTCTGGATCCAGTCAAGGACCCAGGTATCATTTGTCCTGTCTCTTTGATCTCCTTTAATCTGGAGCATTGCCATAATTTTGTCACTTATGACACTGACATTTTGGAAGAATACAGTCCCTTCTTTTAAGTGCTGCTGCTCGTTTGGGGTTTGTCAGATGTTTCTTCTTGATTAGACTAGGTTTTGCATTCCAGGTGGCCGGAGCACCACCCATGTCATGTGTCCTCTCAGGGTGTAACGATCAGGAGCACACAATGCCATCTGCCCCACAGTGGTGACGTGGTGATGTTAATTTTGATCACCTGGCACCTGGTGTATCCTTCAGGGTGCAGTGAGGGGAATATGAAAACAGGAAACAATATAAACAGTTGCTAACAGTGGTAAAGATTGGTTAGCTACTAAAAGCGGTTTTTAAAAAAAGCTCTAAAGCAGCTTAGTAGGAAACCACTCCCACTCCCAGGGTCAAGGGAAGAGAGGACAAGGAAGGAACTGAGAAAGTCAGAGGAGGGCCCTGCAAGTCTGAGGGTTGGACCTGACAGGAGTGCAGTGTCTGCCCTGTGCTGCAGGATAAACTCCCTAGTGGTGCCCACCACTGAGCCAGGAAAGCCAAGAGCCACCATGGAGAATGCCGCTGAGATCCAGGCCAGACTGAAACACAAAGTCTCCTCCAGCTGGCAAAAGAGAAATGTCCTCACTTCTATGTGGCGAGGAAGGGCGAGTTTGGCACACATTAGTTAAGGTGGTTTTTGTTCTCTCAATGGTATAGTTACTGTTTTCTCCCAACTCAGGCCATCTCTGGAGACCATACAGTAAGACTGTTTAAAAATCCTGCTTCTCACCAAACTTCCCCTAGGTTTAGCAAATATTGCTGATTCTGGCCTGATTTGATCTTCTCTATGATGATTGTTGTTTTAGATTTCATCTTTACTATGATGGTTGTGAAACACTTTTTCCATTCCGGCACTCCTTCCATGTTTACCAGTCTGTCCTCCCTGCCTTCTCCCCCAGTTTATGTATGTATGTATGTATGTCTATGCGCACGCACACACACACACACACACACACACACACACATTTATGTTCATTATGGACTGATCAAGTCCCATTTTTTTTCCCCAGTGATCTATAGTTCATTATTGTCCTTTTTTGCTTTTGGTTTTCAAATAGTTTCAGATTTGGCCAGCGGGAGCCCCTTCAAGTTGCTTTTTGTGTCCTGACATTTTTTGTTGAACGTTTTTGTAATTTCTGACTTAACAAGATGTCCCAGGCTTATCTTGTACCCCTGGTGCCCTGGAATCAGTTTCTCTGAGGATCCCTGGTGGTCTCTGACACTAGCTGTGTACATTACTACAGGGGTGTCTTTGCCACTTATCCTATCAGAGCTTGTCTTAATCCCTTTTAAAAATTGTTCATAATTCTTTTTTAACAAAAGTAATAGTGCTTTAAAAAATGTAAATCATACAACTATTTTAAAAAAGTACCCACAGGTAAAGTTTAGGGATGGTGTATATCCTTCCAGACTATTTACATGTACAAAAAACTACATTTGGTGATGGGGTTCAGTTTTGCTTTTTGCTAATATATGAATTCTGTTCTACAGGGTCTTTTTTTCTTCTTCACAGCATAGTATGTACTCTGTACCAGAATGTAGAATTCCGTCATTTTTGTTTGTCAGCTGCATGGGTATATTAATATCATGCTTAACCAGTGTGCAGTGGATGGACATTCGGATTGACTCCAGCCTTGCTGCAGTGCAGACTTCTGTACACATGCTGTTAAGCATTTAACTTTTTTTAATTTTTAAAAAATTTTTATTGAGTTAAATGCACATAGCATAAAATTAACAATTTTAAAGTGCATGGTTCAGCATTTAGTGCATTCAGCGTTGCACAACCACCTCTCTAGTTCCAGCGCATTTTCACCACCCCATGTTGTGCATTTTTACGTGGACGCAAGAATGGAGTAATGGATTTACTCTGGACAAAAAGTCACATTAAAAGCTTTTCATGGTTATGTCCAGCCGCCCTCCAGAAAAGCTATTCTAATTTATATTCCCACTAGAGTATGAAAGTGTGCATTTTCCTATACCCTTATTGACATTTTGTGTATTATCAGCCTTTATTTTTCTTCCACTCCAATAAATAAGAATATGTGTTCTTTTACTATTAAGATGTTTTAGCCATTTGTATCTGTTGGATTTCCAGTTTCTGTCATCTGCCTAATTTGATAGGGTTTTGGTAGTGGATTTTTTCCCCTTACATATCTTAACAGGGTTAAGTTTACTTAGGAAACTTTTCTATGAAATTCAGTGTCTACTGCTGTGAGTGGGATAATCTTCCTGATACATTTTCTAACTGGTTATTGTTGGTGTGAGGGAGCACCTCCACCTTAGATACATTGATCTTGTATCCAACACAGGTTGGGGGGCAGTTCTTGGAAATAATCTGCACATTCTGGGTGGCTCTTTGTTACAGTGTGTCTGAGGTCTCCTGAGGGTGTTAGTGACCTTGCAAAAATAAGCTAAGTGTTCCTACTAAATACCTTTTTGGACAGTGCTGTGTACATTCCTATTCCTGGGGAAATGGACTTACACACAAGTCCTTCTCTCCTGAGTGTACTCACTGAAAGAAAAATAGATATGGAAATAATAGGATAGAAAAGAAATGTGTTTATCTTTGCATCCCCAGCGCCTGGCACTTAGTGGGCACTGAATGTCTAAAATAAGTTAGTATGGTGCCATAAGAATAGGATTTCCATTTTACTTTTTTTTTTTTAAGCTGAAAAACCCATTAGCCAGAAAGGTCCTCATTGCTGGCTGCATATTAGAATCACCAGAAGAATGTTTAAAATATTTATGCTCAAATTCGGCTGACTGCGAATTGGTTTCAGTCTATCTAAGGTGGGACCAAAGCATCAGCATTTTTAAAAGTCTTATTAGATAACTCCACTGAGAAGCCAGGGTTGAGAACCACTGCTAGTCCAGCATATAAACTCTACAAGTGGAGTTCAAGATGAAATAGGCACGGCACTCCCTTCCTCCTCCTTTTGGCCCCTAAGTGGGGCTTTGCTGGACACAGTTGGAAAGCCACATCCCTGGGGTCCTGAGAATCCTGTGAGGATGTTAGGGGTGGTGTGCCCACTTGCTGGTGGCAGCTTTGTTCTGGGCCTGTGCTACTGCCTCACACGCCAGGATGGGAAATAGGCAGACATCTTGGTTCACCAGACCGAGGCAGATGTGGCTGGGCCTGGGAATAGCTATGGGAAGGTGTTTGGCATTAGGTGTTGGAGCTCAGTGATGGCATGCATCTAGTTTGGCCAAAAAGCAGATCGCTTCTTCTTTACTCCTTGTCTCCTTTGGGAAGGACTTACTGACATAACCACAGCCCTCCAAAGGGCATGCTGAGTGAGGATGATTATGCCAAGATTCAGAGGCCTTTTTGTTCAAAATGGTCATCTCTTGCTTTTAATTAGTACTGCTATCTAATTGGAACTTATATGAGGATAGCAGGTACACAAGAGGCTGATTATACCCATCTTACTGATGATGAAGATGAGGTCCAGAGAAATTGTGACTTGCCTAAAACCACACAAGGAAGCACGAGCCTGGCTTTGGACCCTGATGTTCTGACTTCAGAGGCTGTCATCCATCAGGAAGCAGGCTGCCAGCTCCCTGTTTATGTGGCGCCATCTCTTCTGCCGGGAAGGCTGTCCGTCCACGCAGTTGTTTCATGGCAGCTGAGGTTCTGACCTGCCTGGTGCATGGAGAATGGAGAAAGCTGCAGAGGCCATGACTCTGACTTACATTCATTTGTGGGTTTTTTCCCTGGTATAAATTGTGACCCATGAGTTGCTTTCAGCTCCATTCTCTGGCTGCCTGAACGACTAGAGCACAGGCTCTGTTATCTAACACTCATTACCCATCGCCCTCTGGGGCCGTAGACACTGCAGCACCTGTCAGAAATGATGATAAATATCTAGGCCAAAGGTTTTTTTAAAAATCTCTGTAGTCGAATGGAATGCTCAGTCAAGAAGACAAGGTATTTTCAAGGAACAAATAAAGCACGGATACCTAACTTTCTCTTTTTCTTCCCTCTTGGCTGCCCATACGTGACTGACGCCGGTGGTCAGTCTCCTTGGCTGTCCTGCCTCTTCTGGGCCCTTGCTCAGGCTTTGTCCCTGCCGCTGACCCCTCCTCCATGTCCTTCTCAGCCTCGGGAGGACCCGTCTGCCCTCAAGGCCTGGCTCAGTTCAGAAGTCGCTCCTTTCCTCCTTCCTTTCCAGTCCTCCCACTTCTGTCTCTTACCCTGTAAGTTACCAAGTCCTGTCGATCTGCTTTCCCTGGCCTTCCTGAATTGCTCTTCAGCCCCTTTGCCACTTCCCAGACGAGCCACCATCATTTCCATGTTGGACAGTCTGCACCTAGCATCTGGGGCCTACTCTCACCTGCTTGCTTTCTACCTTATATCAGAGGAGTTACAGCATCTGTGCACGCCTTCTGGAGTGAGTGAGCTCTTTGCACCCCTGAACACCCCTCCACTCCCAATTATTAAATACAGGGCCAGTCACAGAAGTCATCAGGAGGCCTTGATCAAATTCCTTCCGAGGCGTCTGGCAGGTCCCACGCCTGGCAGTCGCAGGCAGGCATTTCCATAGGGCTTTATTCACTGACCTCTCTCCCTCAGGGGAGTAGAAGACCAAGATTACGCACAAGATTATGTTTTCCTTTCCAAACATCCCTATTTATGAACGTCAGATGTGTCAGGGTGTTTGGTCAGTTCCCTTGTAGAATGTGCTTTATAAGGGACAATGACATTTCCAAGAAGATTTAAGCCTTAGTCTGATTTTTTCCAAATGCCCAAAGCCTTTCTCTCATCCCATCTGCCACATTGAAGCAGAGGTGGGTGGTATCCAGCAGAGGGCTAGCTGGAGCCCTGCTTCCGGGAGGCCTGCCCTGCACGGGGGCTGCCTCATGCCTTTCCACGCTGCCTGGCCCCAGCATGAGTAACACTTGGGTAGAAAACAACCGTTTCATTGCTTGATGGACTTTTGTGGTGCCCACACCCAAGACAGGTGAGAGGCTGCACCCCAAAGGTACTACCCCTCCCAAGAGAACAGAGCCCATCCCCTCCACCACCAGGTGCCAAGTGTACTTAGTCACCCCTACTTTCTTGCTCACGTGATAAAGATGAGGCACAGAGCTGGAAATCTGCATAGCCATGGGGGGCAGCCCCCTTTTCTCAGTGCCCTCCTTACCCTCTGCCTAGGGAGGAGCTTGGTCAGATGCCTCATTTTTGCCACCGTAGCACCTGACATTTGCCCGGGCATATGGGCCTTCATGGATGCTGCCTGTCACCAGGGATGTTGATGCCGACTGGGGTACCCAGTGGTGACAGGCAGGGCATTGTGCAGGAGGTCAGATTAGATTCTCCCAGAGTATCTTCTAGTTCTAAATCCTGGGGGATTCCAGTGCTGACCTTCACTCCCTTCTCCATCACACACATGAGCCCTCTCCGGCCCATTGTGGGCTACCAGAGGCAGGCAGGAGCAGAAAGGAGCCCTCTTTTTTCTCTGGGAACAGCCTTCCTGTTTCCTTGGCTTCTCTTGGGTCACCTATTCCCAGAAGTCTCGTGACTGCTCTGAACCTCAGGACATTTCCTGTACTGTCATTAAATTTCTGGGCTGTTTGGTCCCCTTGACTGGGTCGTGAGCTCCTTGAGTAAAGCAATACTGAGGTTTACTCCTCTTGCTCGTATGGGGTGGGCCATACAAGTTTATGAATAAGTGAAGTAGCGGTCCTAGAGAAAGCTGTCTTCAGGGAATAGTGACCCTCCTCGGCAGTATCTCTCAAGGTGTGCCCAGTGCAGAAGAACGCTGTGTCCCCCGCCACCCCCTTTGGTCGCGCCTGTTGTGCTGGCAGTGTTGGGGCCCCCACAGTTGAGTGGGGGAGTGCCAGGAATGAGGAGCCACCGGTTCCCATGGGCTCTCTCCCCAACACCCACTCCCAACATCTTTGGCAATGATGGCACCTACTGTAGCCAGAGCAGGGCTTTGGCAGGCCTTGGCCAGCAGTGGAAGTTGTGTTTCTGGGGGCCTGAGAGCCCGGCAACCTCAGGGCCCAGGGCCAGCCTGCGTGGGCTCTGGAGCCCCTACCTGGGTGGGACATGCCATGTTTGATGGAGCGGCACAGGCAGCCGTGCCTTCCCTGAGCCTCAGCTGGGTCTGGGAGATAGGGTCGCTTGCACCCACAAGGCTCCAAGCCTGTCGACTCTGCACTCTGGTCCCTTCACCTCCAGTGGACCCATCACCTATTTCCTCCCCAGACTGAGCTTGGCTCATCCCCAGAATGTTCCAGGCATTCCCACCTCCACCCTGTGCTCACACGTTTACCCCACCCTGATGCTCTTTTCTCTGTGCCCTGTCTGCTACTGCCCTTCTGAGACTCCTTTCCAGTCCCTCTGCCCCCAGAAAGTATGGTCCTCCCATCCCAGGTCTCTTGAGCACATGCTCATCGCCATCCCCCATCCTGACCCCTACAGCCTTCTCCCATTGGCCTGTGTGTGAATGTGTCTCCCTGGCAGTGTGGGAGTTCCCAGACTGGGGCCAGGGCTCTTCTCCCTCCCCAGCAGACCTTGCGACAGGACTGGCCCGGGCCTTAGTGATAACACTGGAAGTAAGTGAGCTCTGCTCCCCCGGACTTCTCCATTCACTCCTTTCCCTCATCTTGGACGATGTACTTGGACACAGGGGCAGGAGAAAGAGTGAAAGGGACCCTCACAGACTAATGAGAAAAAATGCACTCCTTTATTCCCTGTGGGAGAGACTGTTCAGGGAGCCTCCAGCATACGTCCTGGGGTGTAGGCTTGGTCTTAGGGCCCCAGCAAGGCTGGGGCAGCAGTGAGGACTCTGCTGGCCCCAGGGCAGGGCAGGTCCAGGTGGGGGCTGCTGCCCCTTCCTCAGAGCTTCTCCAGGTAGGAACCAGGGACGAAGCCACGCTGCCCATTCCGTTCCACTGTCCACCAACCATCCTCCCCTTCCAGGATGACTTCCAGGATGTCTCCCGCAGAGATATTCAACTCGTCGGAATTCTGGGCAAGAGAATGAAAGTGCATTGGGCTGGAGGGGCCCTTTCAGGGGGGCTCTGGTGGGCACCCCCACCCCAGCAGTAAATGGGAACTTGTCTCCCCGGTGGGCCAGGTCTTCAGAGCCGCACCTGGCCTCCTGGAGCCACAAGACGAGGCTGCTCTGGCTGGGGCAGCCTCCGGAGACATGTAGGGTGTGGGGTGTCTTGTGGGACTCGGCCTCCTGCCCTCCCTGGTTTGTTATTTTTAGGCCTTCCTCACCCTGAGGCTTCTTCCCCCACTTTCCCCCCTGCTGCCCACTCTCCCAGCTCTGCTTACACAGGTGTGTTCGCCACGCTCCGAGCCTTCTCAGGCGCACCGCACACAGCCTCCCCACTGCTGCTGAGCCAGCCCCTGTCACGCAAGCACACTCCCATTCTCCTGGCCTGTCCCCCCTCTGACCGAGAACCAGGCTTTGGGAGTCTGCACAGCCCAGGGCACAGCCTGCCTGCCCCGAGGGGATTCTTGGCTTCCCTCTGTGTGGACTGAGGGGGGCTCTACAACATCCACCAAAGCAGGGAGCAGATTGGACTCTCAAGGATCTCAGAGCACCCGTCCTATGGCCTCTCGACCCATCCTTTCCCCATGGACCTCAGAAGACCAACCCGAGGTCTCGTTCTTGGCGCCTGTGGCCCCAGTCTGAGGGCACAGAGTCTGACCCTTGGTCCGTCTCCTGCAGGTTGCCCCAGGTGCTGTCAGCGTGCTTGCACATGCACACCCAGGCACACAGTGTCCGTGAATGCCTGGACACCGCGTGTGTGTGAGAACAGTTTCGGGCACAGGCCCTCGTACCCGTTCCACATTTGCTTGGCAGATACACAGCCACTGCCAAGTGCTGGGTGCTATTCTAGGGGCACACGCCCCAGCTCACTCCACACTCTGGCCTGCCTGTGCCTGCCTGAGGAGAGGGGGTGAGGGCCTCACCTGGGCCGTGTAGTCGTAGAGCACCCTGTAGCCCTGTGCTGGCACGCTTGGGGGGCCCGGCGCCTCCTGCACCGTGATGGCAGAGTAGACAACCTCACTCCGTTCAGGGGTTGGGGTCAGGGTCTCTGTGGAGGCGGAGAGCAAGGTGAGGCTTGGAGCCTACCCCTTTCAAAGGCAGTGATCCCGGAGGCCCCCCTGGCACGGAGCTTCTCCTGACTTGGCTCCGCCTCCCCCCAAAAGCAGTTAGAGAACCCGTCTGTGCCACAAAGGAGTCCTCTCCTTTCCCCTGGGCTCAGTTGCTTGGGGGCCCCCACATCACTCCCAGTAACCTGCAGAGGCTGCCAATGATGCGGTCTTGGGACTTCCGTGTAGCAGCCCGGAGAACCTGGGGGCAAGAAGCAAAGCAGGTAGGGAGGGAGAGGGATTCAGCAAAGCCCCAGGGCTGGGGCCATCTGGCCTCTAGGCACAGAGTGACATGAGTGCCCATCAGGCCTGAGGGTGGTCCTTCCCCTGCCTCACCCTCCTAAGCCTCCTCAGCCTGCTTTTTGCAGGCTCTCCTCACTGCATTCCCAAGGCCCTGAGCCCCCAGACTTCTCCATCCTCCTTCTAACCCCCACAGGTGAAGGGGCTGCCCTCCAAAGTTCAGCCTGCTTGGGCCTTGCTGGGACCTTCACCTGCCTGGGCCCAGTCAGACCTCCTTCCTGCGCTCCACCATGACCTGGCCAGCCCAGCCACTCCCTGACCATGGGAAGTAGGGACTCCAATGTACATATGAGCACTAGGAAGCAGTGCCAGGCTAATTCACCCCTTCCCTTGTGCCTGGCTCATGCCTGGACTGAGCGGCAGCCATGAGGGTTTGCTGCATAAAAAGACCAGTGCCAGCAAGAGGCAGACCCTGGGGGCATTGGGGAGACAGACGTGGGTACCCACAAAGCAGGCAGTGCTGAGGGCTGTGTGAGTAGAGGCTGATGCTATTCCTAGCCTCTGGAAAGGCTTCCAGGTGGGGTTGAGTCCTGAAAGACAGCTTTATTTAAGTTTATTCATTTATTTTGAGAGAGAGAGAAAGAGCAAGTGGGGGAGGGGAGGGGAGAGAATCCCAGGCATGACCTGAGCTGACGTCAGATGCTTAACTGAGCCACCTAGGTGCCCCCGAAAGAAAGCTTTAACAGACAGAGATGGTGCAAGGCATAGCCTGTGAGTGGCTGTGAGGTGCAAGGGGGCTGCCCAGGATACATGCCCAGGATAGAAACACATGGACATGGGTGTGTGGACCCGGACTGATGATGATACGGGCTGTGCAGGTTCAGCACCAATGACAGAGTCCTGCCCCTACCCAGAGTCAGGGTAAAAGTCGGCAGGGTCGTGGCTGGGAGGAGCAGAGCTCATGGAGGCTGCTGCCCATTTCCCCAGCTTTGTTTATACCTGTGACACTTTACTCACTTCCCGGCCACTGGCCCACCCCTCCTCAGCTGTACGTGGCTTCTAGCTCTCCCCCGCTTTGGCTCCTGCCCATCCCCTCCAGTAGCCAGGCCTCCTCCACCTGGTGGGACCGCTCTCTCATCAAGGCACCCGTGTCAGTCCTTTCTTGACGCTGTCCCAGGTGAGCTTTCCCATCAGGTGTTTAAATGACCATCTGTGCTGAGACCCAGGTCCTTCCTAGGGTTGCAGGGAGGCCTGAGTCCCCCAAGACTACACTAAGACTGTGAGGGTGTGACTGCCCTCCCTTGGGGCCTTTGCTTTCTCACGGTTCCTGGAGGGGCATGCTGTGCCCCTGCTCTGAGCACAGGCGGTCACTCCCTGTCTCCAGAGGTGTCCCACAGGGTAGGCTTCAGGAGTTCCCGAAGCCTCAGAGATAAGCTGTCCTCAGGGAGCTGAGAGGTCCATCAACCCCATCCTCATCCTTACCTACCTCCTGAAGGCAGGGCCTTCTCTGCACGAGGCTGGATGGAGAGAGGGCATCACAGGGGCCTCGGGGTGGGAGTGGGGCACAGGCACCACATGAAACCCACAGATGCAGACTCCTCCCACACACACACAGGGCACGTGGCCCCCTCAGGAACTTGGGTGCTCTCAATGAGCTGTCACCATTGTCACCTAAGGCCTGAACCAAGAGGGTCTTTGGATTCTGAGTCTGACCCCAATGATTTCTGGGCTCTGGACCTGGAGAAGGTGACTTGTGCAGGTGACACAGTGATGCATGGCACTAGGATCCTCTGCGGCCAGGCCAGGGAAGGGGCCCTGAAAGGCCTGGGGAATTCTCCCAGAGCACTGTCTATAAGGTCTGCTCTTGTGTCCTGATCCTGCACGAGCAGGAGTGTCACTACCACAGCATGACAGTTCAGGGTACCAACCCAGGCTAGCAGCAGGGCCCAAGGGACAAGGAAGCCAGCCTGGGGCCTCCCTGGAGCTCTGAGCGCAGTCACCGGCAAGTAAATGGGGTGTGATTATTTGCTTAATGTCTGGGTCCCTTTGGACTGAAGGTGTCATGAGTCCAAAATGAGGCTGTCCTGTCCCCAAAGAATGCCCAACACCTAAACCCAGCACTAGGCCCGCAGTAGGTGCTCAGTAAATACACGTGGGAGAAACACTTGGAGGAGGAGGGGCCGGACCCACTTCCTGGCACTTCCTCAGCCCCATCTGGCACCTCACCTCTTTATCACACCGCAAGATGGTTGTACGCCAGGGCTGCCGGATGAGGGCGCGACCTCCCGATCGTAATAGTTCTGGTAGGGCACCGGAGCTGTGGGCAGCAAGCCTGTGAGGCCCAGGGTGACCGAGGGCAGGGCAGGCGGGACCTGCACCACCTGATACCCGACTTGTCCCCATCCAGAGACCCAGACGGGGGCCCCACTTACCCACTCTGGCCCTAGCCTGCCTCGGTGCTTGGGGAGGGGGCCTCTCTCACTTTGATGAGACACACCCCACTGTGGGCACCACTGAGATCAAATATTCTGGGCTCATGATTTAGTGGAACCAAACCGGCTGTAAGAAGGCTCCCGCCTCTATTTCCCCTTCTGAGAGTTGTGTTCTTAAGCACTGTGCCATCTCTGCTTCAGAGGAGGCAGCAGGCCAGGGTCCTGACCAGGGGGTTGCCCCATCCCTGACCCCTCCTTGGGGTCTGGCCCAGGGTCCTTCACCCAGAAGGGAGCTGTGAGCCTTGTCCTGGCAGTTGAGGCTCAGAGAACTGGGGCCAGGCCTCTTAGGGACAGATGGGCCTGGCCCCAGAGGCTGTCTACCTGCAGGCCGGGCCTCACCCGGGGGCTCAGTGCCTGTGCTCTTGGCCTGGATGAAGCCATCGATGTCGGCTTCCACGCTGCAGCCTTCTAGCGTCACCCGCACCTCCTCGTAGAGCTGGCAGTGGGCAAGAGCAGAGGCTGAGGGATCAGGCCTCACCTTGGGGCCTACCCTCTTCAAAGCCCTGCTCCTCAGTGGGTGTGAACTCTGGCCAGGGGCCTCCACCCCACCAGCCTCCTCACGGGCCCTGTGCGCACAGCTCAGTGCCTGTATTTGGGGGCCTTGGCGTGGAACTGAGAGGTCAGAACCCTGGCTGACAGCTTCTTCTACTTCCTGAACACCTATTGTGCACAAGGTCCTATGCAAGGGACTTATCTCACTCCTGTCCTCTGAAGAAGACACCACTTTCCCCATTTTATAGATGAGGAAACTCAGAAAGGGGAAGAGATTTGCCCAAGGTTGCAGAGCAAGAATTCAGTGTAGCCAGGCTTTGCATTAATGAGAGGATCCAAAGCCCCCATTCCTTCCTCTGCCACAAGGAGACCACCAGTCCATGGTCCAGGCAGAAGGGCTCAGGCAAGTAACAACAGTGGGCATCAGGGAGTCTGGGCTGCCTCAAGAGAGCTCATGGCTCTCAGGCTCCACTAACAGAGGTCAGAGCCCCTCGTGTGGAAGTGGGGGCCCCTCTCTGCTGGGGGAACCCACCCCAACACTCCTGGCATGTAGAGTTCAGTAAGGGGAACCAGGACACCCCAGGGAGCTGGGGGGCAGAGGAGGGACTGGACCTTGGCTCTTACAAGCACCAGGTCTGGAGTAGAGCAGCCCAGTGTCCTCCAGCCTCTCTGCAAACCTCTGAGGGGCAGTGTCAAAGGGCAGAAGCTTCCTTCTGACCCCAACAGGAAGCAGGTGCTCTGTGGCCTTGAGAGCAGAGCCAAGGACCTGGGAGCAGGGGTGAGCAAAGAGGCAGATGCCAGGGTAACCACAACAGCAGTCTTCCAGGCAAGGAGACCAGGGCCTTGTACTGAGTCCCCTGTCCTTTGGGGCTCCAGGGGCAGAGGCTAAGCCCTGAGCTGTTTGTTGACTCAGACGGACCTGGGCATGCTGTTGCCTGGAGTCTGCCCTATCTGCACACCTCCACCCCCAGCTCACTCTCTGCCCCGCCCTGTCCTTAGTCCCCCACCTCATCGTCCTTGACACACTGCAAGGAGAGCTGGTTACAGTGCACCCACAGCGCATTGCGAAGGATGGTCAATCGATCAAACTCTTGCAGCTGGAAAGCCTGCGAGGTGGAGATGGGATGGAGGTGAGAAGTGAGGAGGGGCTCGCAGGGTCAGGCCAGGCTGGGCCCCACTCAGCTACCGTGGCACTGACTAGCCACACGCCCCCCGCCCCCCCGCCCCCCCTGCTGAAAGCCAAGTCCAAAGGAAATGCCCTTCTTGGAGGATCCCCACACCCACCTTTGTGCCAGCCCCTGAGGCTTCTGGTTCCTGCCCTCACCCTTCCTCCAGTCTCCATCACATGCTAGAAAAAAAGCCCTTGGGCATTGTTGTGAGAGGAGAACTGGACCCGGAGTCCTAAGACCTATCTCCCAGGTCTTGTCCACCGGCAGGACCCAGGGAAGCTATGGGCTTTTTCTGAGCCTCAGGGCCGGCTTCAGCAAAAAGGGGTGAAGGATGCCTTACTCCCCATCAGGGCATAAAGCCAGATGGGGAGCTCCCTGGGACAGGGGCCCAGCACAGGGCCTGGGGAGAGAGCAGATGGGTGAATGAATAAAGGAATGAGGCCTTCCTCCACTACTGCCTCACTTTCCCCCATGAAGCAGCTGGAGGGATGGACAGCCTTCTCATTTTGCAGCAGGAGAAGCAGGCCTCTTGCCCACAGTCACTCACCTCACAAGTGGTCCGGTGCTCCTGCTCCCACTCACCCCGCACCTTCTCCAACTGCTCGATGTTCTGCCTGTACACTCGCTCTGGAAGCACAGGTGGTCCTCAGGGAGGTCAAGGCCTAGACACCCACCCCCAACCTCCACCCCTTTGCTCCCTCAGTGCCCCTGCACAGAGTGCCCTCCTGCCCCAAGTCCTCGGAGTCCCTCCTCCTGCCTCAGAGAGACCTGCCCTGGCTTCTGGTGCCTCATCCAAAAGCCTGTCAGGACCACTTACTCTGGTACTGCTCTTTTTGGAGGTGACTCTTAGCTCCCTGCTGTGCTCTGAGCTGCCCAGGGCTGCAGTAGAGCCCACACCTCAAGATCAGAGTCCAAACCTTTGCCACCCCCAGGTCCTACCCTCTCACAATTTCTAGATGGGAAACTGAGGCTTGGAAAGGGCAGCATTGAAGGCGGGGGTGGGGGGGGGGGTGGAGCAGGGGAGCTGTTGAGTTGGAACCCAGCAGGCTGGGTTCCATGACCTCCGTTCCCAGAAATCTGAGGGACACCTATCTGCCAGCCAAGGCAGCAGCTGGGTTCTGGGAGAAGCAGAGAAAAAGGGAGAACATTTTCAGGGGGCAATAGGGGTGAGCTCTCTGCCCTAGGAGGTGTACCAACAGAGATGAAGTGTGTTGGGAAGGTTCTGGCATCAGATGAAGGATAGAGGAGACAGAAACCCAGAGAAGGCTGTGTGTGTGTGTGTGTGTGTGTGTGTGTGTAAGAGAGAGATGATGAACAGGTCTGTCTCCCATGATGGTGGTTGTGAAAGTCCTGGACTCTGGAGCCAGATAGACTGGGTTGAAATGCATTCACCACCACTTCTTGGCTGTGTGGCCTTGGGTACGTACTTAACCTCTCTGTGTCTCAGTTTACTCATTTGCTTAAAAAAAGGATTCAACAGTGTGGCCAAGCCACTCAGCCAGCTGTGCTGGGGGCTAACCTCACCCACCAGCACACCTGCAGCAGCTGCAGCCAAGCCTCTCAGCTGACCATGCTGGTGGCCAGTCCTGCCCATCAGCAAGCCTGCAGCAGTCACAGCCAAGTCACAATAGGAGGACATATGCAGCCCACACAGGGGATACCTCTAGAGTCCTGGTTCTAGTGACCAGGAAGGATTGTCATATTGGGACCCACAAGACATACATAGCTGACCTACCTAACACATAGAAACAAGCACAGTCAGACAAAATGGAGAGATAGAGGAATATGTTTCAAATGAAAGAACAAGACAAAACCTCAGAAAAAGAACTAAATGAAACAAAGATAAGCAGTCCACATGTTAAAGGGTTCAAAGTAATAGTCATAAAAATGCTCACCACACTTGAGAGAACAGTGGATAAACTCAGAACTTAAAGAGATAGAAGATATTAAAAAAAGAACCAAACAGAGCTGAAGAATGTAATAACTAAATGAAAAATACACTAGAGGCAATCCACAGCAGATTAGGGGATGCAAAAGTACAGATAAGGTAGTAGAAAATATCCAAGTGGAACATCAAAAAAATAAGTTTTTATTTTTATTTATTTTTAATTTTTTTATGTTTATTCATTTTTGAGAGACAGAGACAGAGCATGAGTGGGGGAGGGGCAGAGAGAGAAGGAGACATAGAATGTGAAGCAGGCTCCAAGCTCTGAGCTGTCAGCACAGAGCGCGACACAGGGCTTGAACTCATGAACCATGAGATCATGACCTGAGCCTAAGTCGGACACTTAACCAACTGAGCCACCCAGACACCCCAAGAAAATAACTTTTTATTTATTTTTTTTTTTTAATTTTTTTTTCAACGTTTATTTATTTTTGGGACAGAGAGAGACAGAGCATGAACGGGGGAGGGGCAGAGAGAGAGGGAGACACAGAATCGGAAACAGGCTCCAGGCTCTGAGCCATCAGCCCAGAGCCTGACGCGGGGCTCGAACTCACGGACCGCGAGATCGTGACCTGGCTGAAGTCGGACGCTTAACCGACTGTGCCACCCAGGCGCCCCGAAAATAACTTTTTAAATGAGGATAGGTTATGGGGCATCTGGGTGGCTCGGTCAGTTGAGCGTCTGACTCTTGATTTTGGCTCAGGTCATGATCTCACAGTTCATGAGATCGAGCCCCACATCAGGCTCTGTGCTGACAGCAAGGAGCCTGCTTGGGATTCTCTCTCTCCCTCTCTCTCTGTCCTTCCCTTGTTTGTGCTCTCTCTCTCTCTCTCTCTCTCAAAATAAATAAATACACATGAGCAAAAAGGATAGGTTAGGGGACATCTGGAACATCAGGTGTCCTAAATTTGCATTTTAGGGGTCCCAGAAGGAAAAGAGAGAAGGAAACAGAAAACTTATTTGAAGAAATAATAGCTGAAAACAACCCCACCATGGGGAAGGAAACAGACATCCAGGTCCAGGAAGCACAGAGAGCCTCAAACAAGACAAACCCAAGGAGGCCCACACCAAAACACGTAATCATTACGATGTCAAAAATTAAAGCTAGAGAATCTTAAAAGCAGCAGGAGAAAAACAACTAGTTATATATACACGAAAAACCACAAAGTTATCAGCTGACTTTTAAGCAGAAATTTTGCAGGCTAGAAGGGAGTGATAAAATGCTGACAGAAAAACAAACAAAAAAAACCCTAAAACCAAGAATACTCTACCTGACAAGCAGTATAATCAATTATATCTACAAAAATTGGTCAAGAAATATACAAAATAAAAAAGATGTAAAATATGACATCATACATATGAAATGTAGAGGAGGGAGTAAAAATGTAGTGCTTTTAGAACGTGTTGGAACTTAAGTGACCATCAATGTAAAATAAATTACTCTATTCATAGAATGTTATACATGAACCTCATAATAATCATAAACCCAAACCTATAATATTAACAAAAAGAGAAAAGAACCCAGTCATCAAACCACAAGGGAAGAGAGCAAAACTACAAAAACATCCAGGAAACAGTTAAAATGCCAACAAATGCATGCCTGTCAATAATTACTTTAAATATAAATGGACTAAATGCTCCAGTCAAAAGACATAGGGTGACTGAATGGATAAAAAAACAAGACCCAGCTATATGCTGCCTAGAAGAGATTCATTTCAGACTTAAAGACACACACAGGTTGAAAGTGAAAGGATAGAAAAAGATTCCATGCAAATGGAAGCAAAAACAAAATAAACAAAAACACAACTGGGGTAGAAATACTCCTATGAGGCAAAATAGACTTTTTAAAAAGATGGTAACAAGAGACAAAGAAGGGCATTATACAATGATAAAGGGATCAGTCCAACAAGAGGATGTAACAATTGTAAATAGCCACACACCCAATACAGAGACACCTAAATATAAAAAGCAAATAATAACAAACACAAAGGGAGAAGTACAATATTAGGACACTAACACTCCACTTACATCATGGGTAAATCATCCAGACAGAAAATCAATAAGGAAATGATGGCTTTGAATGATACTTTAGGCCAGATGAACTTAGATATGTGCAGAAGATTCCATCCCAAACCAGCAGAATACACATTCTTTTCAAGTGCACATGGAACATTCTCCAGGATAGATAGATCACATGTTAGGCCACAAAACAAGTCTTAGTAAATTTAAGAATATTGAAATACTATCAAGCATCTTTTCTGATCACAACAGTATGAAACTTGAAATCAATTACAAGGAAAAAATACAAACACATAGAGGCTAAACAACCAATGGGTCAATGAAGAATTCAAAAAGGAAATTAAAAAAATACCTGGAGATGAATAAAAATGGAAACAACGTTTCAGAATCTTTGAGAGATGGCAGAAGCAATTCTAAGAGGGCAATTTATACTAATACAGGCCTACCTCAAGAAATAAGAAAAACCTCAAATAAACAATTTAATCTTACATCTAAAGGAACTAGAAAAAGAACAAACAAAGCCAAAAGTTAGTTGAAAGAAGGAAATAATAAAGATGAGAGTGAAAATAAATGAAATAGAGACTTAAAAAAATCAGAAAAGTCAATAAAACTAAGAGCTGTTACTTTGAAAAGATAAACAAAATTCATAAACCTTTATCCAGACTCATCAACAAAGAAAGAAAGAGAAATCAAAAAATAAAATCAGAAATGAATGCGGAGAAGTTACAACTGACACCAGAGAAATACAAAGGATTGTAAGAGACTACTAGAAAAAAACAGATGCAGAAAAGCCATTTGAAAAAATTCAACATCCAGTCATGATAAAAACTCTCAACAAGTGGGTTTAGAGGGAACATACTTCACCATAATAACCCACAGCTAACACCACAGTCAATGGTAAAAAGTTGAAAGCTTTTCCTCTAAAATCAGGAACACAACAAGGATGCCCATTTTTATTCAGCATAATATTGGAAGTCCTAGCCACAGCAATAAGAAAGGAAAAAGAAATACCCAAAATGATATGGAAGCAGTAAAACTGTCACTGTTTGCAGATGACATGATACTATACATAGAAAACCCTAAAGCTTTCACCAAAAAACTATTAGAACTAGTAAATGAACTTAGTAAAGTTGCAGAATACAAAATTAATACACAGAAATCTGTTGTGCCTCCATATACCAATAATGAAGTAGTGGAAAGAGAAATTAAGAAAATAATCCCATTTATAATTTCACCAAAAAGAATAAAGTACCTAAAAATAAATTTAATCAAGGAAATGAGAGACCTGTACTCTGAAAACTAAGGCATTAATGAAAGAAATTAAAGACAACACAAATAAATAAATGGAGATAGTCCATGTTCATGGATTATAAGAATTAATATTATTAAAATGTCACACTGCCCAAAGAAATCTACAGATTCAATACAAACCCTATCAAAACACCAACATTTTTCACAGAACCAGAGCAAATCCTAAAATTTGTATGGAACCACAAAAGACCCCAAACAGCCAAAGCAATCTTGAGAAAAAAGAACAAAGCTGGAGGTATCACAATCCAGACTTCAAACTATACCACAAAGCTATAGTAATCAAAACAGTATGGGACTGGCACATAAACAGACCCATAGGTCAATGGAACAGAATAGAGAGCCCAGAAATTAACTCATGTGTATATGGTCAACTAATCTATGACAAAGGAGGTAAGAATATACAATGGGGAAAAGACAGTCTCTTCAATAAATGGCATTGGGAAAACTAGACAGCTACATGCAAAAGAATGAAACTGGACTACTTCCTTATACCATACAAAAAAATAAACTCAAAATGGGTTAAAGGCCTAAATGTAAGACCTGAAACTATAAAAGTCCTGAAAGAAAACATAGGCAATAAACTCTTGGGTGTCAGCCTTAAGAGTACTTTTCCGGATCTGCTTCTTCAGGCAAGGGAAACAAAAGCGAAAATAAACAATTGGAACTATATCAAACTAAAAGCTTTTGCACAGCTAAAGGAAACGATCGACAAAATGAAAAGACAACCAAATGAATGGGAGAAGATAAGGGGGTGATACTCAAAATACATAAAGGACTCATACAACTCAACATAAAAAAACAATCTGATTTAAAAATAGGCAGAGGCCTGAATAGACATTTTTCCAAAAATGACATACAGATGACCAAAAGACCCTTGCAAAGATGCACAAATCATTAATCATCAGGGAAATGCAGATCGAAACCACAATGATATATCACCCCATACCACGCAGAATGGCTAGTATAAAAAAAAAACAACAACAACAACAACAAGAAATAACAAGTGTTGGCAAGGATGCGGATAAAGGGAACCTACTTGCACTGTTGGTGGGAAGGCAAACTGGTGCAGCCACTCTGGAAAATAGTATGGAGCTGCCTCAAAAATTAAAAATGGAAATACCAATTCAGTAATTCTACCTCTGGGTATTTACCTGAAGAAACTGAAAACACGAATTTAAAAAGATATATGCATCCCTGTGTTTACTGCAACATTATTTACAAGAGTCAAGATGTGGAAGCAACCTAAGTGTCCATTGATAGATGAATGGATAAAGAAGATGTACAATGGAATATTACTCAGCCATAAAAAGGAATGAAATCTTGCCACTCATGACAACACGGATGAACTTAGAGGGTTATGATGCCAAGTGAAATAAGTCAGACAGAGAAAAACAGATGCCATATGATTTCACTTTATGTGTGGAACTTAAAAAACAAAACAAACAGCAACAACAAAAAACAGATATAGAGTCATAAAAATAGAGAACTGGTGGTTGCCAGAGGGCAGGGGGTTGGGGGATGCAAAATAGGCGAAGGGGATTAAGAGGTGTAAACTTCCATTCATAAAAGAAATAAGTCACAGGGATGAAAAGTACAGCAGAGGGAAGAGAGTCAATAATAGTGTAATGACACTGGTGACAGACGGTAACACTTATCATGGTGAGCACTGCACAATGTTTATAATTGTCGATTCACTACGTTGTACACCCGAAATTGATACGATATTGTAGGTCAACTATACTTCAATGGAAAATCTAAAAATTTAAAAGAGATATAATTAGAGGTGCCTGGGTGGCTCAGTCAGCTAAGTGTCTAACTTCGGCTCAGGTCATGATCTCATGGTTTGTGAGTTCGAGACCCACGTTGGGCTCTGCGCTGACAGCTCAGAGCCTAGAGCCTGCTTCAGATTCTGTGTCTCCCTCTCTCTCTGCCCCTCCCCTGCTCACACTCTGTCTCTGTCAAAAATAACATAAATAAATAACATAAATAAATAACAAATAAATAAATAAATGGGGGACGATTATAGCAGTCATCTCATAGGACTGCTGTGTTGTGCAGACTGGTTGAAACATGCAAAGTACCAAGAACAGTCTTGGCAAACGGGAGAACACCAATGTTTTTATTTTACTTGCATGATCGTGTGAGACTGGTAAGCATATGACTCTGTACAGTCCTGCAGGAGTGTGTGTCCCCGGGGTGAGGAAAGTGTGGGGTGGGGCAAGGGACAGACCTATCTGGGCTGCCATCCCAGGGCAGAGGAAGTGGGCCAGGCCGCGTACCTGCCTCCGTGGCTGAGTCCTTGCACTGCTTGGCTTTGTTCTGGCTCTGAGGAGACAGAGGAAAAGCAGTGCTGAGCTGGCCCCAGCACTCGGGCTCCCAGCCTTCCTGAGGGGCTCTGAGGTGCTTCTATCCCACCCTTCCTGAGCCACCCAAGGGGACACTTAGGAGCCAACTGTGGGCAAGTTCTACCATTTACTCCAGCCTCACCCCACAAAGGACCACAATCAAAAAGCGTCCAATTAAAAAAATAAAAATAAATGCATAACCCGTGCAGATACATGTGAAAACTGGATATGAAGATCAGAGGGAGAAATATGGACTGGGGCCAGGTCCCATGGCCCTGGCCACCTCTGAACCCACCAGCTGGGACGTGGGCCCTGCCCTTACCTTGTTGCCCCTAATTCACCCACAGTTCTCTGCCCTTTGTGGGCCTCAGCCTTCCTGTCTGTGCAATGGCTGAAATATGTTCTTGGGCCCTGGTGCCTCTGATGCCTCACCCTGGCCCAGGGGCCAAAACAGTCAAGATCTTGGGTTCTGGATGACCTGGGTGTGTATTCTTTCTTTATTCTTTCTTGGATCTGACACCTTGGACAAGCCACCCACTGTCTCTGGGCCTCGGTTTCCTCTCTGTGGCATGGGTCTCCTGAGCCTGTCTCCAAGGGTTATGTGAGAGTTAGCTGGCCCTGTCTATGTCCTGAGATTCCAGGAAACCCATTCCACAGATGGGAGGATGGTAGTTCAGAGAGGAGTAAACAGATGTTCCAGATGTGGACCTTTCTTGGGGTGTCTGTGGCATGCCCTCTTTCCCTCCCTGCCCTGCTCCAGCCCTGGGTGACACCACATGGCCTCAGTGGCCCCACGCACCTTCTCCACTTGCTTCTGGTGGCCATTGGTGCTAATGCGCTCAAAGGCCTGCTCGGCATCATCGGCGTCCCGGCACTTCTGCTCATATGTCTTCTTGGACTGCGGGTGTGGAGAAGCATGACTGGGTGGGGGGGGTGCGGGGGGCACCCAGAGTGAGGCTCCCTGAACCCAGCCTCCCTTCTCCCTGTCGGGGACTGTGGGTGGACTGGGGGCCTCCTAACCAGGGACAGGGATCTGGTGGTCCAGAATAGAGATGGAGAAGGGAGTTTTATTTCCAGGCCCTGTCCAGTCTCTTTAGAGACATGGTCACATCAAACCACTAGCAGGTCCCTGAAAATACCATGCATCTGCACGATGCTGGCCTCTGCATATTCTGTCCCCTCTTGCCGAACCTTTTTTCTCCTTTTCACTCAGTGTCCTAGGGGACACAGCTCAGGGGTCCTTTCTCCCTCCACCCCCAAAGTCCCTAGCTAACAGTATGGATCATCCCGTGGGCCACTTCTGGGACTGACCACCAGCCCATCAGTCAGGAGCCCCCCAAGGGCAGGGCCTGCGTCCATCCACATGAGTCCTTGGCTCCCTGCTCAGCCCCAAACACCCAACAGGCGATGGTGTGTGTTGTTGGGCAGGGGTTGAGGCAAGCCCTGTCCTAGGGGCCCAGCCCAGGGCTCCTGAGGTCCATATTGTGAGTCCTCCACCCCTCCAGACCAAAGACCCTCACACTCACATCCATAGCCTTCTTGTAGAGAGACAGCTTGCTTTTCTGGACACGGTCCATGACGGCCTCATACTGCAGGGGACACAAGGCTCTGAGCAGGGGGGCTGCGGCCTCAGGATGCTCCCCTAGGCCAAGAGGACGGGGTGTCCCTGGGATGAGACACAGCATCCCCTCCTGGCTCTGAAGGGAGCAGTGACAAGATGCCACAGAAAACTAGAGCCCGGGGCAGGATGGGCCCATTGTGTCTCTTTGCTGCAGACTCAACCAGGACTTGGTCTCTGTCCCGGGAATACTCGCCCTGCACACACACACACACACACACACACACAGCCCTTCACTCACAGTCTCTGTACCTCCTCACGCTGGTCATACACTGTGTACACACCGGCACACATAGGCACACAAAGTTCCACATGACACACAGAAGTACACACTCACAGGCTCCCATTGCTCCCACCGCTCACGCTCGCACACACAGGCCTTCATGTGCACACTCACAGAGCACCCACAGACACCATCCAAAAGCACACACAAGCCACTCTCCATGTCCCTGTGCACAGCCATAGGCCTGTTCACATAGGTGAACATACACACACCAAACTTTTGCCACTTGTGGGCACACAGGGCCACTGCACCCCTACCTCACCTCCCAGGTTCCTCGTTACGGTAGAGAGAATAGAACTCAGCATGGGCAGCCTCAGCAGGGAGCCTCAGGCCTGCTGCCCAGTCACCAAGGTGTGGGCACACATAGACACTGACACACGTGTACATGCTCACAAGTGAGGACACACGCATGCAGGCTCCCCCCTGCTCCCTCTCACACACGCATGTACGTATGCACACAAGTCCAGGCTATCTCCCCTACATACTACATCCCAGTTCTCCACTTGTGGGGGCTCTGACCACCCTGGGGAAGGTGTCTCTCTGTCTGGAACAGCTTTTGCAGACATTACAGCCCCTCTGGCCACAGAAAAACTAAAAATAGCCAGCCTGGGGCCAGTCTCAGCAGGTGCCCTGCACACATGAGGCAAGTCCCAGCTCAAAGTGGTCACCTGCTTCAGCCCCTTGATGCAGAGCTAGCTTTTGGGGCTGGCTTGGGAGACCAACTGTCCACTCAGGGCCCCAAGTTTAGAATCCTAAAAGCCTGAGACCCCGGGTGGCTGGCTGGGCAGATAGAGTACAGTCATGCTCTATTTCTGTGGCCAGAGCCACTTCTCAGAGCCTGTCGAAGAAGACTGAAGGAGCCCTGCTTGTGGGCTGGATCCCCAAAACTTGGGAGATGCACATACGTGTCCCAACCTGTGAGAGGGAAACTGAGGCACAATGCACAATGAGGAGAAGAGCTTGCCTGGGACTCCCAGGCCCAGCCTGGCCTTAGCTACGAGCTGGCAAGCCCTCCCCTTCACAGCTCCATTTTGTGGGCCTTTCCATTTTTCAATTCTTCGGAGAGTTTGCAAAGATCCTTCATCTCCAAGCGAGAAGTGTTTCTGTGTGCTGCTGGCCTGTCCCATCCTGTCCAGGTGCCACCCTCATCACTAAGGCCTTGTGAGGCTGAGCACATGTCCCCAGCTGCCTTCCCAGCAGCCATGGGCTCAGCCAGTCAGAGAGTCTCCAGCCTGGGAGGAGACCCTGGGACAGAGAGGTCACCGAGCCTACTCTCCACCCCACCTCTGCAGCTTCCCTGACAAATAGCCTCCAGACTCTGCTTACATATCTCCCTTGATGGGGACCTTACTTCCTTTCCATATAGTCCCTCCATCTGGGGACAGCTATGCGCTACCCATGGAGGAGAAGTACCTTTGGATGCCGAGGTCAGCATGACACCCCTACCCCCATCTCCATGCAGGATCTGTGGCTCCTCTCAGCCGGGCAGCCCTACAGAGTGGCTCCAGTGACTAACCACCAAGTCTGCCTTTGTCCTAGACAAACAGCCTTGACCCTTCAGCTCAGGACCAGTTTCTGGTGACTCGGACTGCCTCCTTTAGATACCCGCAAACTCTCACGGAACTTCTACAGTCTATTATAGTAGGCTAATCAAAAAGACCAGTGCCTTTCCCTCTTCCTGGCATGAGACGCTCAGGAGAAGACCTCCAGTGGGGCTCTCAGGCCTGCATGCTGGGCCCTCATTCCAGTGGCCTGTCTCTGCCCACACGCATCCCCTCTGCCTTCAAGTCACCCTCATCCCCAAGCCTGGAGTGCTGTCTTCCACCGTTCATTGGCTTCATCTCCAAGGTCCATCACCCGACCACCTCCCACTCGGGGCCCACCCCCAACACCCGCCTCACCTTCTTCCTCTGCTCCTTCTGCCTCTCACGGAACTCCTCGAGGCTTCTCAGCTCCTCACGCAGGGCCAGGGCCAGCTGGATGTGGGAGCTGCCCACATTCTCCATTTCTGGGGGCAGAGCATGGAGGCGTGGAGCCCCGGCCTCCCACATACTCACTCCCGCCTGGACTAGCCCAGCCTCAGCCCCATACCCCCAAATCCTCTGCCAGCCTCAGAGTGCTGTGTGCAGCCTGAGCACCCCACCCCCGCCAGGATCTACCTCCCTCCCTCTATGGGGACAGGGGTGTTCCCAGAAGGTCCTGTCACCCTGCAGCCTGGGGTTGAGGACAGTCGGGACTTACGCTGCTTTAGGGAGTCAAAGGAGGCCCTCAGGGAGCTGTAAGACAGAAAGGCCAGGATTAGAAGAAGGAGGGCACAACAGATCCTAAAGCCCCCACTGGCCCCAGGGACGTTATGTTTGGTAGGATGGCCCTAGATTGCTCACACACACTGACCTAGGCGCAAGGGACCCTCTGGTCAGACCCAGTGACCATCCACTCAGCCCCTTCTGGAAGATGGAGCTTCTCTTTGGAAATGATAAAGCCTTCAAACCTTTCCACTGTGCCAGAATGTTCCTGGCTTCTGCATGTTTTCCAGGCCCTCCCTCCTTCAGCGGGGTCCCTCCCCCACGAAGACCTCACCTGCCTTCAGGATGAGCTGAAGTAGGAAAGAGCAGCATTCAGACCTGGCTTTAGGCAAGTGGCCTGGAGGATGTTTTGGAAGAAGCTGGATGGGGAAGGCAAGCAGGACAGGGATACCAGGGGAGAGAAATGTAGGGTCTTAGGGTAGTATGAGCAGAACATATAGGTGAGGACAGAGAGAGGCTGTCCCTGTCCTGGCTGGGGTGGCTGAGCAGACAGTGGTGACATTTCTGAGAGGGGACCCAGGAGCGAGTACATGACCCATGAGCAGTGTACAATAGGGTGCATTAAGCTTGGAGCTCCTGAGAGAACCCCTCAGAAGGAGTCAGGAGGCAGCAAGGTGGCCATTCTAGAGTAGAGACATGGCATTGTCCACTGCAGAGGGGATGCCAGGGAGGGCAGGAAGGGGAGAGGCTAGCCCGGGCATGGGGGGCGGTGAGGAACATCCAAGGGTAGGGCTGCCAGACAGAATAAATGAAAATAGGGGCGCCTGGGTGTCTCAGTCGGTTAAGCGTCCGACTTCGGCTCAGGTCATGATCTCGTGGTTTGTGAGTTTGAGCCCTGTGTCGGGCTCTGTGCTGACAGCTTGGAGCCTGGAGCCTGGAGCCTGCTTGGGATTCTGTGTCTCCTTCTCTCTCTGCCCCTTCCCCATTTATGCTCTGTCTCTATCAAAAATAAACGTAAAAAAAAAAACCAAAAACAAATGAAAATACAGGATGCCCAGTTAAATTTGAATTTCAGATAAACAGCAAATACTTCTTGAGTAGAAGTATCCCCCATGTAATACTTGGAGGATACTTACATTCTGACCTTTCCTTGGGTCAGAAACAGGACTGGCAGGGGAGAATGCCTCTCTGCAGTTCATTGGATCTCAGGGATAAGGGCCTCTCAGTGGGGTGAGTTCCCCATCCTGGTAGAGAAAGAAGGAGACTCGAAATCCCAGCCTCAGAAAGCAGCAGGGCCTCGGCAGGGGCTCCCTGCTCTGTGCTCCCACATGCATTAGAAGCAGACCCTGGAGCCAGACAGCCTCAGTTCCGTCCGTCTGTGGGACCTCGGGCGAGTTACTTTCTCTGTGTCTCAGTTTCCCCTTTTGTAAAATGAGGATAATAGCACAAACACGATGTTTGTGAGGAATAAGTGAATTAATATGTATAAAGTACCTTGTCGGGACCCGGTTGCTGTTGTGCAACCCTCCCCTGAGCCCACATTTGCACACCCCTGTCCTGAACTTGACCTGAGCTGGCCTCTAAACTACCCCACGTAAGAGCTTACCAGTTTCCCCACTTATCAGGAACCTCCCCAGTTTTGCTTTCAGGTAGGGGTTCTCTTGAGGTAGCACCATAGGCTGGGCTCCCTTCTCACCTCCCCAAACCCCAAGGCAGGAGGGGCAGCCTGTGTTCACCAGCAGGTGTGTGGGCATGGGCCCATGGGTGCCAAGTCTCCAAGTGCGCAGAGAGACGGTGTGCAGGCATTGCAGACTGGACCTAAGGTGGTACTTGTCTGCTCTCTCAGGGGTAAATATCTCGGCCTGAGTTAACTCTGTCCCTTAACCAAGGATGCAAAGTAAGCTGTAGCTCCTTCTGCACCTGGAGGCTCGGTCAGTCGAGGCAGAACGAGAAACTGGGGCCAGAGTGTGGCCAGGCTTGCTGTGGTCACACAGAGGCAGCAGCGAGTCACCCAGGCTCTGGCCACATCCTCTGCCGCTCTCTACCCAGCCAGCCCTGTGCTCCCCTCCCTGCCTCTCTGCCAAGTGGCACGCACGCCCCCTGGTGGCCATATGGCCTCATGACGCCCGCCCGGGACAGCCCTGGACTCTGGCCCTCCTGCCAGGGTCCCGCAGTCCTTGCAAGGCAGGCTTTCCAGGGGGCTCCCTCCTCTCATTGGACAGTTAGGGAAACTGAGGCCAATGAGGATCAGCAACCTGGTAGAAGTCACGGGGATCCAGGCCTAGAAGAGAACTGTGTGGGGTCTGTCTCGTCAATGCCAGGCCCCTTGCCCTAAGCTAAGCGGATCTCAAAGGGTGGTCTGAAGACCAGCCACATGACCATCAGCTGGAAGCGGGTTGGAAATACGGATTCGTGGGCTCCACCTTAGTCCTCATGAAGCAGAAACTCCGGGGTGGAGCCCAGCACCCTGTTTTCACAAGCCTCCGGGTGCTGATGATGTACATTCAAATGTGAGAATGGCTGGCCTAAATTATTTAATCCTCACAGCTCTGCCAGGGAGGGTCTCATCCTTATCCGCATTTTACAGGTGAGAAAAACAAGCATCAGCGAGGTGAAGAAAGTGATCCACGGCCACACAACAGGTAAGATGGCAAGGCCAGCCCTCTGCTTCTCACCAGAGGAAGGAGGGGTGACTGCCAGGGTGACCCCACCTGCCCTGGGGATGAAAGGTCAGGACTCTTCTCTGACTGAATTGATGCCTTGCCGATGGCTACACCTCCAACCCCTCTGCCTACCCACACACTCATGTCCTGCCTCAGTCTCTCTATTCACGGTGAGAGCCTCTCCAGACTCAGTGGGGCCCCTCCCCCACCACCAGCCCTCACCCACACCACCTTCAGGCCCCAACTACTTCACGACCACATCTCCTGCCAGAACTCAGGGCCTGAACACCCACAGCCTGGTCTTCACCTCTTTTTAGATCTCACGGCTCACAGACACCTCAAGTGCAGTGTCCAAAACTGGACTCAGCTCCCCACAAAACTCTGTTCTCAGCAAGGTTCCCCTCTCAGCAAAGGCATCGCTGTACCTGGCTGTACACACCAGAGACCAGGAGTCATCCTTGTCTCTACCTTCTCCCTCCCCCTGCACTATCTACCTTCTCACCTCCTAAATCTCTTATCCATCCACCTCACTGCCGCCACCCTGGCCCCTGCCTCATCAGCTCCATGCCTCCAGCTTCACCTATTAGGCCTGTTTTCTAGGCTACCTGGTCACCTGGCCACCCACCCAGTTCCTTCTATTCGCCATGTTCATTCTTGCCTCAGGGCATTTGCACATGCTGATTCCTTATGTGCAACATCTTTGCAGGTCTTCTTCTTCTGTCTCTTCTGGGCACTTGTCCCTGTTGTCACCTTGGGGTGATGCATTGAGTATCTGTCCCTGCACTGACCTGTGAGGCCACTAGACAGGGGCAAGGGCTGGTTCTCTTCCCCACCTTGTCCCCAGGCTTGTAGTCCAGGGCAACAAATTCAATATTTGATAAATACCAAGTCCTTTCTCAATCCCAAACCTACCCTGACCCACCCTCCTTGGCCCATGGCCCTGGGGTGACGGTAAGGAGTCACAACCTCCTGGGACAGCTGGTCCTTCTCCCTACACCCCTCCCTGCCCCCCAGAATGGATTCTGGGAGCCCCTGAGTCCATAGCACTGCCACATGGACATTCTCCGTTCCCACCCAGCACAGTCCTGATGGTGACAGAATCCATTCTCGTCTTGGGCTCCTGTTTGTCTGCCAGCTTGCTGCCCCTTGGGGCTGCACGGATGAGGCCACCCTCGTTCTACCTGGGACAGTGGGGTAGGGTTGCAGGCTATGAGCCCTCCATGTTCCCTACCTGCTCACCTCTGGGCTGTGGTCCTTCCCGTCCAGCCCCACGCATTCCTGGTGCTGGGGATCTTCCAGCCACTACAGCTCCACTCACACAACAGGGCCCAGGACACCACCTCTCTTTCTTGGCCCCAGACTTTCAAGAAGGTAGCCTCTGTTCTATGGGGGAGGGGATACTTCACTGTTCTTGGGACCAGAGGCAGCCCACTGTGGGTTAGCCACAATTCTCCCTTGGAGAACAGCCTTCATCTCTGATCTTGTGAAGGACTTGGGGAGCATTTGAAGTTTTCCTCTGCTCCATGAGACCCAGAAAAGATGGCGTCTTGTAGCTTGCCTCCCTCTTGCCACTAGGACCTCCTAGAGTTTCTCTTCTATTGTGTCTCTCTCTTGCACGGTAAGGGCGGGGCCCCATGCAGGCCTCTATCCTGTGTTATCTGCCACCAATGTCCTCATGTGTGACTCATCCCATTGTCCTTTTTTTGACTTGGCTGTCAGGACACAGAGCCTGAAATGCCATGCTCAAACACGGTCTAAATTGCCAGTGTAAACGTGTCCTTCCATATCCTCCCCACCACCTCATACCCCTGCCTAGACATGCCTACCCCTGCCCACCTACTGGCCAGGAGGCTCCTGCCTCCCAGCTTACAGGAGCAGACTCTTCTCACCTCTGTGCTGGAGGCTGGGCCTCACTGAGCTGGTGTCAGAGGACCCCTGATGGGAACAGGGCCTGCCTCTCTCCCTCTAACACCAACAGCATGTCTTGATTTTCTGAGCTCCGAAAAGAGATCATGAAAAAAACCAAAAAACAAAACCGCTTCTGACAGGAAAAGCACAGCATTTTAGGCAGTGGCCAAACAGTGAGGCGGGGGCTCAAATTCTCGGCCTTTGAGGAGCTATCCTGGCCTGCGGTAGCTGCCTAGGGGCTCACAGGAAGTTGGCCGCAGCCGTTTCAGCCTTGATTTCCTTCCATTTCCAGAATGCCTGCCCTCTGCAGCTGCTGGGAGCACGTGGCACCCCAGCACCCCACCCGAGGCAAGATGAGGACTGGACAGGGGAGAAATGAGAGCAACCAGCAGAGCAAAGGTCTGGAGGCTGGAAGGGAGAGTCCAAGCGAACTTTCTGCAGAGAAGGACATGGAGTTTAAGCTTGGATAAGCTTGGATAATGGATATCAATGGATAAGCCCTTCACTCATTGAACAAGGTCTTTAAAATGCATTGAGAGGGCTTGTGGGGATCCCTTAGTTTGGGGACTGGGTCTCATATGTGTGTTCTCCATTGCCCCTGCCCAGGAGGTGTTTGCTGAGTCCGTGTGTGAAGGAGGTGAATGTTAGAAATTATTTAACGATGGGGGAACCTCTCTTTAATGTATATGGCTGAGCCTCCAGGCCTGAGAGAGGTTTCTGGCCAGGCTGAGGTCAGAGGATAATGCAGAAATGCTGCATCTCTGGCAGCAGAGGTCAGGGAGACTGGCCCACTCTGCTGTCTTTGCTCTCACTGGGCTTCTTCTGGGGTCACTTAACCCCCCAGCTTTTGTTCTCCCCACTTGCTCCTGCCCAGCCTGTGCACCCCCCAGCCCTCTACTTGCCCTCCATAGAGCTAAGAATGAGCATCTCACGGGACCCAGGAGGGTTGGCCGTGGGGAGGCTGGGAGCTCCACCCTACCAGGGGATGGGCCCTAGAGGATGAGCCGCCAGCCCCATGCTGAATAGCAGGCCATTCCCAGGTGCAAACCTCAAACACAGCCCCCACAAGTCTCCATGAAAACAAGGAGGTGACCCATGTTGTCATGGCCACCCTTCACTCTCCCCACAAAGAGCCCTCCAGGTTGGTAGGGGACAGGGTGACCTGGTCTAATCCAAGACTCTAACAGTCACACAAAGCTGAGTGTCTGGGAGGACCTCCTAGAGGAGGTAGGGCATGAGAAGGCCCTAAAGGGAGGCTCTAATGCAAAGGATTGGGAAGGTTCCGCTCAGTGTGTTCGAGTCTGGCTTCAGGGTGGTAGGACCATTTATTTTACATTATTTTTAAATTCTTGAATCCTCCTAACCCAGCATAGGGCATGACACATAGTAGGTGCTCCATAAATGCTTGCTGAATAAATGGATGGATGATGGATGCTTGGCCCCCAGTTAAAGAAAGGAATGACTGAAGAGTCTTACTAATCCTAGTACATGCCACATGGCTCAATAGCAACACTTATTGAGCACCTAGTATGTGCAGTCAGCTGAGCTGGGAGCTGCATAGGGCATGACTCTGAGGGAGGCAGCAGGTGAACTGAGATGGGTTCAGCTCCTGCCCCTGTCACCCACTGGCTCTGTGTGTCTTGACCTTGCCCACCTTCAGCAAGGTCTCTGACATCTCCCCTCTGTCTCTGTCTCTCCCAGGAGGTGCCCTCCCCAGTCCACCCTGTTCTGACCATCTAAGCCTAATGGTGAGCTTGGGGCCCTGCTGGCTCTCCCCTACCACCCCCGCCTGCTCTGTGCACATCCCTGTGCACAGGGATGTGGGTTTTATTTCTGCTTTCCTGCTGCTGGGCAGACTGACCCATGGAGCCTGGTGTTTCCGGCCTAGGCTCCAGCTCCTCCTTGGTGGGCAGCAAGGCAGACCTTGACTCTACCCCTTGCTCTGGGCTGGGACTCTACCACTGATGCTCCCACCTTAGATGAAGGCTGACCCTCCAGTGATACTGGCTTCTAGCTTTCTGGGCCAGGGAGGGGCTGGGCCTCAAAGGAAATGGTCTAGACCACCAAGTTAGGCTTCTCAGCCCTAAACTAAATAGGGTGAGCCCAACTTATCTGACCTACACAGGGGCCGGTAAGACCATAAAGAACCCCACTGTTTATTGAGCATTGCCATGGCCTGGTACTTTCTGCTTGACATCGTGACTCCAGAGCAGCTCCTGGGGGCGACTCCTCTTTCACAGCCCAGCCCAGGAGTCAGCGAGGTGTAGTGACCACCCCACTGCCACACAGTACATGGGGCAGGGCAGACCTAGCCCCACTTGGCCTCTTACAGCCATGCAGGGGATCAGGACCACCTAGAGCGTTCCCCTGGCCACTTCTCAATCCTACAATGGGGCAAGATACTGTGTACCTCCTGCATTTCCCGCAGTCCACCTGGCTCCCCTTCCATTTCGTTCTCTTTTTCAGTGGCTTCTCCTTCTCTGTTTAAGTCCCCAGTGACTCACAGGCTTCTGAGTATGAGTGTGCCCTACAGCCTGGTCTCCTGTCATGGCCCTGCCCGGAACACCCTCTCTATCCAACCCCCAGAAGAGGTGACCTTTCCCATCTGGCTTGGGTGGCCAGGAAGCAGAAAGGGATGCCTCCTGGGTCGTACTCCCTCAGCTCCCCTTCCCCAGGGAAGACAAAGAAGGGTTACATCAGACTTTCATTCATTCCTTACCATGCCCTGAGCCCTCCTCTGCACCCAGCCTGCATCTAACCCCAGCCCTGTCCTGTTTATCGGTAAACAGCCCACTAGAGTGGGCAAATGAGAACCAAACTCAACTTGCCCACAGTCACATAACTCATAAAGGCCAGGTGGGGACTAGACCTCATGCATTCTTACTTCTAGGGCTGTGTTCGTGCTTTCTGGTCCAAAGCACAAACCTTTGGGCATTGAGCATTAATCTCCCCTGGCTCGCACCACTTTTAAACCTTCCTCCAGCTCTTCCTGTGTTTTCTCTGGCTCCAGTTTGGAAGCAGAAACCAGGCATGGTCCCACATATCTTTAGAAGACCCAGAAAGTGTATGTTCAAGGCTCAAAATGAGGGAACCTGGGTTCGTTCCAAGTTTTGGAGCTGACAGCCTTTCGGGCCACTCCCCTTGTGCAGAGCCAGATACTCATAGGCTTGACCTCCAAGGGGTTGCTATGGCAGCTGCAGACCCCATAGGTGGGGCTCCTGGGTAGGAGGTGCTCACCCAGGGGGAGACTCCACACCTTCACAAGGCAGCCACAAGACTTACTGTTAGAAAGTCCTTCAGGGGCTCTCGAATCATCCTGCTCTCTCTACTGCCTCCCTATCCCCCAGTCTGCACACTGGGACCCAGGCCTCGGGGCTGGAGAAGACCCCTGCTTCACAGCAGAACTACTCCTATTGTCTCCCCTTTGAGCCGGGCCTGAACCAAGCCCCTGGACTCTATTAATCCTTTGATGAAGGTTGTATTATTATTCTGCGCACTGTTGAGGAAATGGAGGCACAGAGAGTGTCAGTGGCCAGCCTGAGATCCCACAACTGTTGGATGATGAGATGTCTCTGGAACTCAGGTGTATCCCCTCCCGCCACTGTCTCTGGCCACACCTGTCCCCTTGAAGCCCAGGCTAAGCCAAGGCCACAGTGGGGCTTGAGCAATCAGTGGAGGGCCCTCAGGGCTCTCAGGACTTGGGTGGAGGCTGTCCGGGTGCCGCTGGCTGTGCTACAAACCCCTGAGGACAGTCTCTGCCCCCTGCCCAGAGTCTTTTCGGCACTGAGCCAGCAGGGTGTTCTCCCCTACACAGAACCTGACCTCACCCAGAATGCCCTGTAAGCCAAGAGACTTGTCCTCCAGGCATCTCCACCTTGGAGCCATCCAGACCCTTCCAGGCCCTCCCAGGTCCACCCCAAGCCAGGAAGTCCTAAACCCCATCCAAGGGCCCAGAAGTGCCTGGACAAGGAGGAGGGAGCCCAGGGCACGGGGCCTCTTACTTGATCTCTGTCTGGCCGCCTGCCTTCCGGGCGATCTGCACCAGCTCCTTCCCATACCTCTCCTCTGCTTGGGCCCTGCAAGAACAAAGTGTGGTCACTGTCCCTCTACTTCTGCTGGCTGCGGCTCCCTTAGATATCTAAGTGGTGGAAGCTGAGGGTCCACTCACTCAGCCTCTTGGGGCAGGCTGAGCCTGCAGGCCCTCCTTGACAAAGTTTGGCTCCCAGCCCTCCTTCCAAATACATGTTGGGCCAAATACCCACACATCTGAGGGGACATCAGATCATTTGCTCATGATGGGAGGCCCTGGCTGGGAAAACCAGGAGAGTCACACTTCCAACAGCAGGGTGGCCGGGCTGTCTGTTCCCACAGAGCCAGGAGGACAGCCCACGCCCTGCCGGCCCTCGCCCAGTGGCTGGCTCACCTCTGCCTCAGCAGCTCCTCCACGTCCTTGCACATCTTCCTGCCGTCGAGCAGCCGCTGCAGCAGCACCTCATAGCCTGTGTGGGCCGTGAAGTCCCTGCACTGGAACACGAGACAGAGGGACGCGTGAGTGCCGCTGTGTGGGTTGGGAGGGGCACTGAGTTGGGGGTCCCGGCAAGGACTCCGCTGACATCCAGGAAAAGTCTGTGTCCAGCGTCTGGGGCCTGCCCTGCCTGTCTGCCTCCATTCTCCCACTCAAAGACGAGCTCTTTGGCTTCAGGATGTGGTTTCGCACCGCGGGGCCCCTGTCTGTGGGGGTGCCAGGTGTGTGAGCCCTACGCACCATGGCGCTCACAGTCTGGGACACATCAGCTTCACACAAGATGGCCACGGGGAGGGCCGGCTCCAAGGCCTGGTAATGACAACCCCGTAGGGTGCCCAGCAGGGCCCGTTTCTGTCACATTCCCAATAACCCTATTATCTCGGTTGTCCAAGTGAGAACACTGAGGCACGGATGGGTACGGTGTGCCCATAGTGACACAGCTTGGCAGTGGTAGGCCTGGCGTTGGACCCAGGCTGTCAGGCTGGAGTCCATGCTCTCCGCCTCTACACCGCACAGCCTCTGCGAAAAACTGCACCAATCGTGTCTCCATCAACAACTGTGTGCCAGATGCCACGCCAGGCTCTGTGTGGGCTCCCGTAACCGTCTTGTACCCACCTGGCAAGGTGGGCATCGAGAGTGACTTGCATCAGGATGCAGGCACATCCTAACACACCCAGGACACCTGACACATGCTTAGCACTTTAGGGCCAGCCCTGAAACAGGACAGTGGGGAGAGGGGCATTTGGGAGAGTTCTCCTGGATACGACTGCCCCTCTGCTGCCTGGCACTTTCTCAGCCTGTCCCAGGGCTCCTGACCAATCTGATTCTCCTTTCTCACCCTTGGAATGCATTCTGAGCTGCTGGTGCTGGACTTAGTCCTCATAGTCAAGAACTATAAGAGTCGGTCTAAGGAGTGGGTCTTGGGGCCAGGCTGCACACGTGGCTGATTGACAGAGGAAGGAAATTGATCCTAAGAGAAAGTAGTGAAACATTACGCTGAGAGCAGGGGCTTCTGTGTGTATTTCTTACCTGAGCCTGGCCCCCACATCCAGTCTTGAGGAAGGACCGCCCCCCAGGATGCTTGGCCAGGCAACTGTAAATTGAGGCAATCCCTGAGATTCAGCACCTAGTCTGTCTTCTTTTCCATCCCCATGGACCCCCAAAAGCCTCAGAGACTGGAGAAAGGGTCCCTGCTCTCCTGAGTGCACACATCATAGTCCCATGTCAGACCTCAGCAAATCAGTGGGGCTTTCCCAAGGCCACACCTTGGGGGAGGTAAGTCTAGCCCATCTTAGAGTCAAGAGCTGATGGTGCACCTTTCCCTGCCCCATGTCTTTCCTCAAATGCTGTGTATGGGCATGTAGAGAAAGTCAGGAGAGGAGTCTAAATCAAGGAGAGCTTCCCACAGGAAGAGGCATTTGAGCCAGGTTCTGGGAGAGAAGGTGCTGTTCTTCCAGGTCTAAGTAGAATAGACATGGTAGAAAGGGCAGAAATTCCACAAATTGTCCCAACTGGCCCTGTGCCAGGCCCAGCCACCCTCAGCAAACTCAGAATAGTGGAATCTCCAGGCCTATAGCTCACCTACGACCCCAAACTTATTCCCTCCTCCATAAGCATCCCTAGAAATCCCTGAGGCCCAAACTCAGCTGCTGACTGGATCTCAAGCAGTGTGCCTGGGCTCTGGCTGGCTATTTGGGGCCCCAGGGGAAGGAAGTTGTCCCCCTAACTAACCCCTGCCAGTCTGTCCTGGATCAGGCATCAGCCCCCAGGCTGGTGTGGTTGGGCCAGGCTTTCATTTCTGTGGTTTTTGTGAGTGGCCGCTTGCCCACTAACTGGTCAGCAGACCCTGGTCTCCCACCTCTCAGCCTCTGCTCTCCCTCCAAACGCCCCTGGCAGAAGGCTACGACAGCCGGGGAGGAAAAGGAATCTGGAGCCTTAGCCTCCTGCCTTCTCCCCACGAGGGAGGCTCTCTGAGCTGGACACCACCATTCAGGACTGAATTCCACAGACCACCAAACTGGGAAGCATCTTGTCCAGTGCCCCCCAGTCCCAGGGAAACTGAGGGCCAGAGAAGGGAAGGACCTACCTCAGGAAACACAGGCAGAGGCAGGACAAGAATGTGGACTTGCAGGGGCCCTGTCACTCTCCATGAAGCCTCTGGGAGAGAGGGCAGAGCTGGCAGACTCTGTACCCTGCCCCACACCCCACCACAGCAGGTTGCTCTGTTCTTCCCTCCTAGGCCCCCGCCCGACCCCAACTCTCCAGGGAAGCCCCTCCGTCCTTACTGAGACTCCCAGAGTGGAAAGAAGCAAAACCAAACCTACACTGGCCATTCTGTAGGATGCAGAAGGTAGCAAGGCCCTTCAGGCTGGGTCCCCAGGAGCTCAAGTCCCCAGAGCGCTGTAGGCTCAAGAATCTTGTCTAGCCTTTGCTCAGAGCCACAGTGGTGCTAGCAGTGGCTGTGGCCAAGTGAGCCACTGTCGCAAGTGACTAGATTGTTCCGAGGAAGTGCTTGGTTCCCCCAGGGCTGCTCCTTCTCAGCACTGCTCCCCTTCCCCCAGCCTGCATCCTCCTCCTTAGCCCCTACTCTACCACCTCCTCCAGGGAGTGGGTTCTGACTCATTATTCAGAGCTGGGCAGAGTCCTGCTCAGGCTGCTATTGAGGAAACGAATGAACCAATCATTCAGTTAGATAATCAATCAGTTCTGCAAGTTCACAGGCCCGGGCCCAGCCACACAGTCACCCCTGCCAGGGCCCACCCTGGCCTTCCTTCCCAGCACCCACCCAGTTCCACCCTGTGAGTACCAAGGGCTCCATGTCAGCCCCCCTCCTGTACCGGCTGACATTTCCACAATGCAGAAGCCACCAGGCAGGGCCATTCACCTCCTTCCATCTACTCACAGCCTCTGTTGCCTGAAACCCATCCATGGCCTTGATCGTGGTGAAGTCTACTGGCCACACAGTGCACTGTGAACATCACAGGGGTTTTCTCATTGAAAACGCCACACACCCAGGGTGGTTAGGATGGTAAGGAAGATGCCCCAAGGGGGGAGATGACTACCCAAGATCACCCAAATGGTAACGGTCAGAATCTGGAATATGAATCTAGGTCGGCCTGTCCCCAAGCCCACATACCTACACCAGTCATTCAATAGATAGTCCAGCACTGTTTTTCATGTTGAAACATCAAAAACTAGTTTTAAAAAATAACTTTGGAAAATGATTACTCAAATTCTTTCCAGCTTAAATCAAAGCTGTATTTTGGGCTATCATTCAGTTACCATGGATTCACAGAGACCAGGTCTGTGCCCAGGCTAGGTCAGAGAAACTCTTCCCTGGAGAAGGGCCACGTGGGCTCTGCAGATGTGCACACTAAGAACCAGCAAGTGGCCAGAAGCCATGCCCCATCCCCACCAAGTGGCACCTACAGCAAGCCACTCCGGGGTATGACGCCAGGTGGTGAGAAGGTACTGTCCCCTCCTTTGGGAGGCCTGCACAAGCCAGATGTGGGGACTTGCCATCACATTTGTGTGGCTACTCTGGGCCTCCCTTTCCCCACAGAGGAGCCAGATCAGGGCTGAAAGATGTCTCCCAAGGCTCTAAAAGGAATGCTCAGGAAAGTTCTGAGCAAGTGGAATCATATCTGTGCCTCAGCCTCAAGGCAGTGTGGGGAAGTCCTGGGTGCTCTGTTCTACCCGGGGACAGCCCATCTGCTTCCTTCTCTAGGTGGGTCTAGGTGACAGCCATTGTCCAGGCTTGTGCTCTGGGCTGGGCCCTGCCATGCTCCCACTTGGGTGGATAGAAAAACAGCCTTTGTACCCACCATGACTTCACCCTTTTCCTACCCACATCGCCTTTTTCTTTTTTAAATGTTTTATTTATTTTTGAGAGAGAGAGAAAGAGAGTGGGTGAGGGGCAGAGAGAGGTGGGGCAAAGGATCTGAAGCTGGCTCCTCTGTCAGCAGAGAGCCCAATGCGGGGCTCGAGCTCACGAACCGTGAGATCATGACATGAGCTTAAGTCAGACGCTTAACCGATTAAGCCACCCAAGTGCCCCTACCCATAGCACTCTTGGTGGTTGCAGGGGCTAGGCCACAGAGACCAGGGCCTGAGCATGCCATTTCCCTTTGTGGGACTTGGTTTCCTCATGAAGGAAGTGGGAAGAGACCAACCTCTCCCCTCTAGGGCACAGCCCCATCAGGCAGACCTACACAGTCAGGGAAGGTGCCCAGGCCTGGTCTGAGAGACTGTACAGACATCAGCAGACTAGCTGTCAGTTCACACCTCTGGTCCAGTAAAATGGGCCCAACAGTTCCCACCACTTACGGTTGATCTGAGAAGCCAATGAAATAATATGCAAAGGTGAGAATGGTGAACAGAGATCAGAGCATGCCCTAAGTAGGGTATGAGGCTAAGGATTATTACCCACATTTTACAGGTGAGGAAAATGGAACCCAGGGAGTTCACCTAACTTGCCCAGAGCCTGCAGGACACAGCCTGGATTTGAACCCAGCTCTCCCAGGGCAAGATCTTGGCTCTTACCCTCTCAATCTCTTGCCTCTCTGCAGTTCCCCAAGCTCAGCAGCTGCTCCGCAAGTTGTAGCTCCCCAGGCCCTGCCCTGTCCCTGCCTGCCAGCCTGGTGCCACCCCCAACAGACAGCAGGGTGAGAGGGTTGGCCTGTCCAGGAATTAGCACTGATATTTTTCTGGGTACCAAGTAGAGGCTGTGGAAGGTAGCTGGGAAGAGCCATCTTGTGACTTTCTGCCCATGAGACCTTGCTGACAGGGAGGAAGGAGCCACCGCAAGGGGCTGTGTGGAGGGGACTGCTGGGTGCAACTAAGAGGGGTCAGAAGTGGACAGGTGCAGGCAGCAGAACAGGGGGAGACTCGGTGGGGGAATGGGGACACCGAGGAACCAGCCGAAGTACCCAGGAGAGCAAGAGCTGGCCTGCGGAAATCTGCCACCTGCTGGGCCATTGCCAGCAACCACCTTTCACCCCTTCAGAGTCACTGAGCCCACACCTCACCACAGCTGCGGAGACACCAGAAGTAGCCAGCAGTGGGTATGGGTAGAACACAGCAAATGAAGAAACGAACCCTGTTCTTCCCCATCGTAGGCTCCCAATGTGGAGTGTTCAACTGAGCAAGACAGTGAACTTGTGACATGAGATAGAGCTGGAGTGAGTTATACTGAGACTAGAAAAGGACTAGAAAAGCTCTAACACATGCCCAGGCATGGGGAAGGGAAAGCTAACAGTGGCTTTAGAAGGTGGAAGAAAGAAAAGTTAAGTTGCCAGCTTGCAACTTACTGGGCTCAAAAAACATTTTGCAAAATGTTAACCATTCTTGTTGAAAATGTTTCTAATGTCTGGCATGCTCTTGGGTTGATGGGCTCTTCATTCTTTATTTTTATCCTTTTTTTAAAAAGAAATATTTGGGGCACCTGGGTGGCTCAGTCGGTTAAGCGACTGACCTCGGCTCAGGTCATGATCTCACAATTTGTGAGTTCAAGCCCCGCATCGGGCTCTTTGCTGACAGCTCGGAGCCTGGAGCCTGCTTCAGGTTCTGTGTCTCCCTCTCTCTCTGCTCCTCCTCTGCTTGTGCTCTGTCTCTCAATAATAAATAAACATTAAAAAAAATTTTTTTTAATAAAAAGAAATATTTATTTTTGGAAGAGTGCGAGTGGGGGAGGGGCAGAGAGAGGGGTACAGAAGATCTGAAGGGGGTTCTGCCCTGATAGGCTGACAGCAGAGAGCCCAATGCAGGGCTCAGATTCAGGAACCACGATATCATGACCTGAGCTAAAGACACATGCTCAATCAACTGAGCCACCCAGGTGCTCCAACCATTAAAAAAAATTTTTTTTTTGAATGTTTACTTATTTTTGAGAGACAGAGAGAGACAGAGCGTAAGCTGGGGAGGGGCAGAGACAGAGGGAGACACAGAATCCAAAACAGGCTGCAGGCTCTGAGCTGTCATCACAGAGCGCCACACAGAGCTCAAACCCCCGAACAATGTGATCATGACCTGAGCCAAAGAGGCTTAACCGACTGAACCACCCAGACACCCCTGCCCCTGCCTTTTGTGGAAAACCACCTTTTATCAGCAGGAGAGGAGACAGAACAGGAGACTAGACTCACTCTTCTCACCCCAGAAGCCCCAGACAGTGGCCTGAGCAGGCATCAGGGGCCGGCACGGTGCCAGCCGCACTGTCCTATCCTCTCGCACACTACTTCCACTGGAGGGACCTCTGCAGCCAGTGTGCCTCCCACGGCCAGTTTACTGGCCACAGTTTACTGTTGCTAGTCTTCTGTGGACTGAGAAACCAAAGCCTAAAGACAGGAAACCTGACGTGAGCACTGAACTCTCCAGAAGGCAGCTCCATGAAGGCAGAAAGTGGGTCTGTTCTCTTGCTGGGTCCCAGAGCCCAGAATCTGCACAGCAAATACATTGGACAAGGGCTAAATAAATGTCTTAGGGAGGCCCTCGAGAGGCTGTGGCTTTAAGACTGCTGGCTCCTGAGGTTCCCCATGGAGGGGACCAGATCACTGGCTTGCATTCAATGATTCATTACCCAGCACCTTTATATAAACCAGACAGACCCATCCCCTCTACTTCTTAAAGCAGTATTATCATCCCCATTGTACAGATAAGGAAACTGAGACTCAGGGAGGATCAGTCAATGAATAGTAGCCAGGGTCTTTCCACTGCCCCACAGCTACTTCCTCACAGTGGGGCTAATCTCCACCATTCTTAGTTGGCAAATTGAGGAAGGCAAAGGGCCAAAAGCTCAGGTATGGCTTGGATGGATGGATGGTTGGATGGATGACCAGAGACTTCAGTAAGCAAGCTAGTTGCATACCTGTTGTAAAGCAGGTGGCAGGTGGGCAAAGACAGGGTCCCAAGCCAAGGCCCTTGGGGAATTGGTGAGGAACACTGTCACCTGCAGACCTTTGTGGGGCTATCAGGAACAGAAGGAGTGTCTGTGGCTGGTGTCCCCAGAGGCCCAAGCCAGGACTCATGGAGATAGAGAGAGGGAGGCCGACTCCAGATCAGCACAAGGGCTTCCCAAAAGCCCAAGTGATCCCAAACATGGCTACACAGGGTATGCTGCTTCACCAGGTGGAGAGCACCCTGTCACAGGGGTCTGTAAGCAGGTTAGGGATTCTGCAGAGAGGTCTCAGCTGGGTCTAAGTGTCCCTGGCCCAAGGATTGAGGGGTCCATGCATAAGCAGATAAATGTGGGGTGATTTATAGTTTTTCTAAGATGGCCCAGGGTAGGTGTCAGAGGGAGAGATTCAAGAAGGTAAAGGTGGACTTTTATTTTTAAAAGAACAAAAGCACGTTGAATGTGGTTAGATGAGCTACACTGGGGTCAGCTAGGCTGACAGGAGCTTGAGATTAGACATGAGTTTCCAGAGGCATATGGGTGGCTCAGCTGATTAAGCATCTCTAGACCTTGGTTTAGATCACGATCTCATGGTTTATGGGTTCAAGCCCCGCATCCGGCTCTGCGTTAACAGTGCAGAGCGTGCTTGGGATTCTCTCTCTCCCTTTCAAAATAAATAAACTTAAATAAATAAATTTATAAAAAAGAAATGAGTTTCCAGAGGACTCCACTTCTCCACTGAGCCCAGTCTGACCGCCTCCCCGGGGCCTTCAGGGGCCTTCACCCAAGCAGCCAAGCAGTAGAGTCCCCTGGTTGGCAGGGGCCCTGAGATGTCTGGGCCCCTCAGCTTATGGCCAGCAGTCACCCTGAGCCTTCCAGGGGCCCTGTCAGAGCCCTGTGAACTTTCAGAGCTTCTCAGGGATCCCACATAACCAGGTATGGGGGGCAACACTAGCACCAGAAGAGGACCTACCATGTGTGCGGGTGGGGAGACGGTGGGGGGTCGGGGGGGGGGGCATAGGGAAACACTTATCTTAGTAATACTGACCACAGGGTGCTGTTGTTTGAGGAAAGCAAGAATGAGAGAGGTTATGTAACTTGTCCAGGCCCAATCAGCAAATGTGTGGGTGGGCCTGGCTTTCAACCGAAGTCTGTCTGGTTTTAAAGCTTTGTTCTTTTAAATAAGCCTCCTCAGATTATCAGGAAGGAAAGGTTTTGGCTACCACACTCCCCTCCCCCAGTCTGTGAAGTCCTGCCCACTTCCCTTACGCATTCTCAAGTCTTAAAGGAGTAGCTCGACCCCCACTTCTTCCTACTGCTTTATGAAACCAAAACGTGTAGAAAGATTAGAAAAGGGAAGGGACAGGGAGTGAACACAAGTCCAGGCAGAAGCCTGCGGGTGGGAATGGGCCCCTGAGGTTTAGAAGACTGGAAGTCTAACGCACAGAGCTCTAAGTGGTCACGGTGAGATCTGAGTGAGGCTGGAGCAGGTGTCTGAAGAGGTAGCCTAAGGCCAGCTGGAGGAGAGACTCATGAGCAGGTGTGGGACCTTCCCAGGAGGTAAAGGGAAGCTTCGCCAGGTTCTGAGTTCAGGGGATGGGAGCTGGGTGGGATGCAGACAGGTAGAGGTCAGTGCTCTAAATCCATTATCACCTCTAATCCTCAGCACCCCCTGGAATGTCAGGCCTGTGCTATTCTTATCACCCCCTGTTACAGATGAGCACCTGAGGCTCAGCAAGTGGATGATTGCTCAGGTCACACAGTCCCTCTGCACTGGCCCCACCAAGCTGGTGTGGCAGTGGGGACTCCCTAGATCTAGCACTGGCTGGAGTAGAAAGCAGATGCCAGTGGCCGAGGGTGAGGGAAGCAGTGGGATGCAGAGGATGGTTAATGGAGAAGAGGAGAGAACTGAGCCACCCCAGACATTGAGCCCTGGAGGAGACTGACCCCTTCAGCAAGGAGAGGCACCGTCCATTCCCTGTCCATAGCCAGCCACACAGGGCTCCTCGCCACATAGTTTATGGGTGACCAGCCAGAGACTAGAGGCCAGCACTGATGGTCCACCTACTTACCCTGCACATCCCGTTCCCCTAGTTTCACGCCTCCTGCACACCTACACCTGCCAGGGGATACCCTACAGAACACCACCCCAGGAGGAAGCCCAGGCAGTGGGATGTGGGCAGAGCTCAGGCATTGGGTTCTAGTCCTGGCCAGTTCCATGAAACAGGCAGTGCGACCTTGGGCAAGTCACTTAACATCCTGAGCACAGAGCCCCTCCTGTGTAAAATGAATGTGAACATATTGCCCACCTCTGGGCTCTAGGACTAAATGAAATAATACATGGAGGAGCCCAGCAATGGGCACCCTGACACTTAATGAGCTGGAAAATGGTGGCCATGGTGATGAATACATATGAAGTCAAAGAAAGGAAATAAAAAAGGAAAGCTAGGTGTGAATCTTAGCTGTGATACTTATTTGGACTGGTTGCCTCTAATCTCTCAGACTCAATTGTTTTTATTTGTAAAGTGGGATGAACACTTGCACTTTGTGCCCTCACAGGGCTGATGTGGGGTGTCTTTCTTTGTGGCCGTGAACTGCTCCTCCTTTGGGCTTGAGACTTGCTCAAGACACAGAGATGAAACCCTGGAGCTGCAGAGGAGCCCCATTCCCATCCCTACACCTTTTCCTGAAGGCAGGGACAGACCGCTGCAGCCTCTGAAGAAGGCCCTGTGGCCTCCTCTGCCAGCCTTGTCAGGTTCTGGATCTTAGAGCTGACCCTGGGTTCTGGGTGCTAGCTGGGCTCCTGCACCTGCAGGGGGTCTGCACGTGAAGCTCCTTGCCTTTGCAAGGCCATTAACAAGCATGTTGCCACAAAAATCAATTTAATACAGACAAAGAGTCAGGCTCAGAGAGTGGAGGGACTCACCAGGGCCACCCTGTAAATGTAGTAGAATCAAAGCAGGGCATTAGCTTCTAAAGGCAGTGTGAGAGACAAAGATGGCACCTTGTACAATAATTTAAATCGTATGGTACTGTCATAAGGATAGGCATATAGACCAATGGAATAGAATAGAAAGCCCAGAAATAAGCACATATATGATTTTCCACAAAGATATCAAGGTCATTCAATGCGGAAAGGAGTCTTTTCAACAAATGGTGCTGGGGAAAGTGATATCCACATGCAAAAGAATGAAGTTGGACCCAGTCTTTACACTATATACAAAAATTAACTCTAAATTTATCCATGGCCTAAATGTAAGAGCTAAAACTGTAAAACCCTGAAAAGAAAACATAGGAGAAAAGCCTCAAAACACTGGACTTAGCAATGATTTCTTGGATTTGACACCAAAACCACAGATAACAAAAGAAAAAACAGATAAATTAGATTTCATGAAAATTAAAAACTTATGCATCAAAAGACAACATCAAGAGAGTAAAAAGATAATGCCCAGATTGAGAGAAAATATTTGCAAATTATATATATGATAAGGGATTAATATCCAGAATATATAAAGAATTCTTACAACTCAGAAAACACTAACGAAAGAGAGAGAGGATGAGCAGGGGAGGGGCAGAGAGAGAGTTGAGAGCTGTCCACACAGAGCTGAGGACACAGGGCTTGATCGCAGGAACCGTGAGATCACAACCTGAGCCAAAATCAAGACTCGGACGCTTCACCGACTGAGCCACCCAGGCACCCCAAGAAATGAAATTCTGATGTCTGTTGAAACACAGATAAACCTTAAAGACATGCTAAGTGAAATAAGCCAGACACAAAAGGCCAAATATTGTATGATTCTACTTATATGAGGTTCCTAGGATAGGCAAATTCATAGAAAGAAAGTAGAATAGAAGTAAGAGACGAGGGAAGGGAGATGAAGAGTTATTGTCTAATGAGTCCAGAGTCTCTGCTTGGGATGATGAAAAGTTCTGGAAATAGGTAGTAGTAATGGTCGTGCAACATTATAAATGTATTAATGCTGCTGCATTGCACATTTAAAAATGGTTAAAGTGTTGGGGCGCCTGGGTGGCTCAGTTGGTGAAGCATCCGACTTCAGCTCAGGTCATGATCTCACGGTCTGTGAGTTCGAGCCCCGTGTGGGGATCTGTGCTGACAGCTCGGAGCCTGGAGCCTGCTTCGGATTCTGTGTCTCCCTCTCTCTCTGCCCCTCCCCCACTCATCCTCTGTCTGTCTCTCTCTCTCTCTCTCTCTCTCTCTCAAAAATAAACATTAAAAAAAAAAACTTTAAATGGTTAAAGTGTTAAGTTTTATGTTAATGTATATTTACCACAATAAAAAAACATAATCGTAGATTATAAGGTTAAAAAGCAAAACGAAACAAACCTCTACCCTCTATTCATTCACAAGTGAGTCAAATGAGGTCACCTAAGTGGTAAAAGCCAGCTGTATGCTGGTTATCAGCAATGGCAATGCATCCAGCATCACAATTATCCACGCCAACGGTTCTCAACCCTGGCTGCACTTTGGAAACACTCAAGAACTTAGGAAAATACTGATGCCCAGCCTCCCACCCTGAAATTCTATGTAATTGGCCTTGGGTGTGGCCTGGGCATTGGGATGTTTGAGAACGACAGTCCTACAAGGTTTGGCTCCCTGTCACATTTTCGATATTATCTCCAAGTACTACCCACCTCGGTCACTTGGCCTCAGTCACACAGGTCTCCTTGTCCCTTGAATATGTCAAGCACTCTCCTGCCTCAGCCCATCATCCCCTCTTTCCTTCCCAGTATGGCTCAGCTTCTGTTTTCCCATGTCCACTGCTGGGAAACCCTGAGTCCCATCTGGCCACCCCATCCCTGCCTTAGCTGTGGTCTCTGGAGCTCCAGCAGGCACTTCCTGTTGCCCAATAGTGGGTGCCGTCAACACCAGCGGAAGGGGCTGTCATTCCCCCACGTTCTCCTCACCCACTGCTCAGAGTGCCAGGTCTTAGCGAACCACCGCACCTCCCAGTAACCCCCAAGGGCTCTCTGACCTAAGCCTGAGAAGGTAGCAGCCAGGTCTAGACCAGCAACCCCAAAGTCCACCTCGGTGGTATCCCCAGTCCCACATCCCCTCTGAGATTTCTGCCTGCAAAACAGGCATAAGAATACCAAGTTCACAGAGCTATTGTTGGAAGGAAATGCATCTTGTCATTTGAAGCCATGGGAATGACTCTCTGATGGCAGAATTTAATGTGTAATGGTGAACAGAGTTGGGGAGGCATTCTGGGAGTAGGAGGATGCACATATGTGGCTCACCCTGTAGTGCACATGCAATCCTAAGTCTGGGTCCCTTAGAACCTGTTTCTGGTCTGCTTACTCCCCATGGTGAGCAGCAGAAGGTGGTCCCCTTAGTGCTGCCCTGAGGAATCTGAAGTTCACAGAAGGGAAATCATTCTCTCCGGCCCAGCAAGTGAAGGTGGAGGCTAGGAGAGGCATTAAAGACGGCCTGGTGGGAGGAGCTGCTGGAGCGAGTCCAGGGAAGAGCCCCAGCATGGGCAAGCCCCCAGGGCACAGGGTGCTACTCTCTCTTGCTGGAAGTCCAGGCAGTTTCAGTTTCCACACCAAGTTCCCTTCATTGTGTGGTTTGCGGCATCAGCTAGACTCTGGGTGAGGAGGGAGGGCATCCCGCCCACAGCCTGCAGCTCCTTTGCATGATAGGAAACATCCGCTGCTGGAGAGGGTGCAGGGAGGCAGAAGAAAGTGTCTCTGTCACCCCTTAAGGCGGGTCAGGACCTTTCACAATCTCCAGTCACTTTCCTACCAGTCACCCTGCATGAGCCTATGGGCCAGAAAACTGCCTTCCAAACCCATTGTGCCCACTCCCCACTTCCACACCTTCGTCTGTGCCATTCCTTCCCCTGGGCTGCCATCTGCCAGCCTGCCTTCTCCCAAATCCTTGCCTGCCCTCCATAGCCCAAGCAAGGCCCTCCCGCTCCATTCCGGGGGGCTACCCCCGTGGTGTGTAGTACACAAGTCCCAGGAACTGGAGTGCAGGGGGTCATTGAGAAGCAGACCTTGTTTTCCACCAAGAATCAAATTGAAGGTGACCAGGTTGCTGTGGCCAGTAGATCCTCCAGGTGACCATCTGCCAGCCTCACAAATGCACAGCAAGCATAACCAGAGAACTCTCCCTCCTTCTCACACCATCAAATGGCTGGCCATGTCCTGGGAAATAGGCATAGACGAACCAAGTTCTTGGGCCCCAGGGGGACAATGTACCACAAAGTGCACACAGAGTATGTGCAAGAGGTAATGCTATCAAACCACAAATTTCACTTAAAATCTCAGGCTTGAAAACAGCAATTGCTTAGTTTTGTTTTCAAGAATTTTCCTTTTAATGACATACATAATCTGTGTTCACTTACAGAAAATTAGAGGGGAAATGGAGAGAAAAATAACCCTACTTCCAAAATGACCGAAATCAAAGTCAACATATAGAGGGCCACTCATGTATCCTATAAGAATTATAACTGAACCAAGAAGAAACTAGTCAATCTCCTTGAATTCAGAGGCAGAATATGATGGTGTCCAATAGACCTGGGAGGGAGTCCCTGCTCTGCCCTGGACATGTGGCCATGGAGTAGGCCCTCCCATGCCTCCATTCAGGAGACAGGAGGACATTGACAGAGAGAGTCTGTCCTCACTCCTTCAGACGGCCATGGCCAAGGGCACACTGGGAAGGCATTTGGTAGCAGCAAAGGCAGGACAGCTAGGGCCTCCCTCTCCTACCTCCTGCACTGTCTACAAGCCCCTGATGCTTGGGAGGACCCATTCCCCAGCCACTGGCCTCCTTGGCCTTCAAGGCCATAGGGGCCTGCCCTGCTGCAAATTCTTGAACAAAGTCTGAGCAGGCTTCAGTTCGTGGCAGAGCCCCTTCAGGCCTGGCCCTCCCAGCCCCTTCCAGGCCACTCCGGTCCCTCCTTCCTGCATAAAAAGGCTCCTGCCCAGCTAGAGACGGGGCCCCACTCTCTCACTCAGGAATATCTCTTCTCCCGGGAATCCACCCAAGAAAATAATCCTCAAGTGAAAAATTTTGATACACAAAGATCTACCCAATGCATCACTGTCTAGAATAATGAATAATGGGCAGCAGCAACCTACATGTCCAACAATAGGGATTGAATAAATGAATCATACATCTACCAAATCCACAAGCTGGACTGTGTAGCCATTAACAATGGTGTTTTGAAACGAGGAAATCACACCCACACCCACACATGTTCAAAATGGAATTATGATGAAAAGAGGCAGGAGCGTCCACAACAATGTAAGTATACTTAACCCTACTGAACTGTACACTTAAATGTTAAAATGATAAATTTCATGTTAAGTATACTTTACCACAATTAAAAATAAAGTTTAAAGTGAAAAGGGGTGCCTGGACCGCTCAGTTGGTTGAGCGTCTGACTCTTGATTTCAGCTCAGGTCATGATCTTGCCGTTCATGGGATTGAACCCCACACCCAGCTCAGCGCTGAAAGCCTGAAACCGGCTTGGGAGTCTCTCTCTCTCTCTCTCTCTCTCTCTCTCTCTCTCTCTCTCTCTCAAAAATAAATAAATAAACATTACAAAAATTAAAATGCAAAGAAAAAAGGTACAGGAGAATACAAAATTGTGTACACAATGTGCTTGCACCTATGTCAAATAATGTTAGGGAAGCAGAGCAAAATATTACCAGTTGTCTTCGTGTGATGAGACTAAGGGTGCTTTTCTCCTGGCTTTCTCTATTTTCCTACTTTCTTCTTAGGATCTTATATTTATTGATTTTATTTCTTTAGAAGGTATATACATAGCTTTAAGGGCTCAGAACAGAGTAGGTATCCAATGAGCATCAGCCTCTCCTGATTTTCTGTGAGGCCCCAAGACAGTGGTTGGCAGGTCCTGGGGTGGGGGACAGGCCAAAGTGGGGCCTCTATCCTAAATGGGGAACCTCAGAGTCTCAGAACTGGGAAGGGGAAGAGGCAACAGCAGCTGAGCCCTCACAAGAGGGGAGGGATGGGCCCATCCTCAGCCCCTGTGTATCCCTGGTGAGTCATTCCCCCACCCGGAAAGTGGTGCCTTCCTCTGTGCTCTGTCTGTTGGGGAGCTCAGCCCCTCCCAGGATGACACAGAGGTTTCCAGATGATGCTAGAGCCTAGTCTCAAAGGGGAGAGATGTGACTACAAGTCAGAGGGAAAAGTTCAGGCTTGCTTCCTCTGTCCCCTTTGGTGGTCCATCTTACCCCTTAGGGGTGAGATGTCACTGTAATATATGTGGCCCATCCTCCTCAAGCCCTTATGTTTCCTTTTAACAACACCAAAAGGGATAGGATGTGGATCTCAATAAAACCTGGTTCAAAACTAGATTTTCCTTCTTAAAACAATACTCAGTGGCTTCTTCGCAAAGCCTGGGAGGGAGCCAGAGGGTGGGATGGGAAGACACAGCTCAGAGCAGGGAACCCCGTGCCTGGCCCAGTTATTAGGGAACCTCAGTGTTCAGTGTTGGACAGTAACTTCCTTGAAGGCCAAACAGTCTCGCTCACCTGATTGGATGTGGGGGTGAGGGTAGGTAGGGATCCAGCTTAGACCACCTAGCAGAGAATACTGTTCAACAAATATTTGTAGAATAGAACTCAAGAGAAATGAAGGAGAAAATGGGTTCAGGAAGGCAGTGGAACCATGTTCATGCGTTCATTCTACAAACATAGACTGAACACTGTCCCTCACTTGCCAGCCCTGTGTTGAGAATTTAGACAGATGTTTTCTGCAATAGAGTTTAGCGGCCTGCTGGGAGCCGAGACACTGGCAAGGAGACACTGGGAGGTGAGGGGCAGAACCTTGCCTTTTTTGGGCTTCTGTGCCCGTCTGACTCACTGCTGGGCAGGTTATATGAGATCTAAACCCTTCTCAGCTCAGGCACCTGATATTCTTACCCTCAACTTCGTCTCACTGACAAGCCCCACTCTGAGGCCCAGCCACTAACTTCCTGCAAAGCTGCGATGCTTTTTATCATTTGTATGTGTAACAGAAATTAAATTATCCCTTCCTTCCCCCCGTGGCTAGTCCACCCCTGCCTCACTCCATAAGTGGCCTGCATCTGAATGTTTTGCCACAGAAAATAGCAGGCTATAAATAAATACTGGGTAGCCACATTGATAAATTAGAAATACAGGCCTGTTGAGGAACAGAACTGGCCTGCTCCCACACTGAATGTTCCCATCACTTCTGAGCCATTATGTCGGCTTTTTAATAATTTTTTGGTCTCCCACCTTGCTATCAGCTATCAGCTATCTGTCAAACTGTCTTTAACAGTTCATATCACTCATCAATGTATATCATGTTCCATGTAGACCCCCTCTAACTGATACATCTATAAATTAAAAGCTTGGGAGGGGCGCCTGGGTGGCGCAGTCAGTTAAACATCCGACTTCAGCCAGGTCACGATCTCGCGGTCCGTGAGTTCGAGCCCCGCGTCAGGCTCTGGGCTGATGGCTCAGAGCCTGGAGCCTGTTTCCGATTCTGTGTCTCCCTCTCTCTCTGCCCCTCCCCCGTTCATGTTCTGTCTCTCTCTGTCCCAAAAATAAATAAACGTTGAAAAAAAAATTTTTTTTAAAAAATAAAAATAAAAAAAGAATAAAAGCTTGGGGCCCCTGGGTGGCTCAGTTGGTTAAGCCTCCGACTTCGGCTCAGGTCATGATCTCGCAGTTTGTGAGTTTGAGCCCCGCGTCGGGCTCTGTGCTGACAGCTCAGAGCCTGGAGCCTGCTTTGGGTTCTGTGTCCCCCTCTCTCTGCCCCTTCTCTGCTTGTGCTCTGTCTCTCCTTCTCTCTCAAAAATAAATAAACATTAAAAAAATTTTTTTAATTAAAAGCTTGTTAAAATTATGGGTAAAATTAGAGTTCTTAAGCCCTAACTAAAAATTATGGGGCATCTCATATGATTAAAGTATATGAGCTTTAATATAAGCTCTTAGCTCCTCAGAAACCGCTTGTGTTTCTCTCTTACTCTGAGCTAGTGCCAGGAATGGGGCTACATACCACCTGTGTTCTGGATGGTTGAGACTGCCAAATAACTGCAGTGCTATGGTGTTAGACATGATCCTTCTAGTTCATGGGCTTCCTTCCACTATTTAAGACTACTCATTTTGAACTGCCAAGCTATGGAATGGCTTGCCCTGGGCTGGGGTAGGGGGAAAGTTGGGGGAGGGGCAGGTTGGGCTCTGTCCCTAGTATTTCTACAGCAGTAAGATCACTGTCTTTTGTTTTATAGATTTGTCTGTAAACTGAGCTTCAAAATACTTCTATAAACCTCGTCTGATCTTCTTACTTCTCTGGGAGGTAGGAAAAAACAGACATTTTCCCTCCATTTTGCTGATGTGGCCCAAAGATCCAGTGATCTACTGTGTTGATAGAGGGTGTTGAAGCACCTTGGGTGAGAGCCCAGACACTGGAGCTAGCCTGTCAGGGTTTAATCCCCACTGTGTGACCTTGGGCAAGCTATTTAAGCTCTGTGCCTCAACTTCCTCCTCTGAATAATAGAGATAGCAATAGCATCTACTTCATCAGTTTAAGTAGGTGAATAGATCAACAGTCCTGAGAACAGTGCCTGGCACTTCCTTTGTACAAGTAAGTGTCATTTGTCCTCATGGGCTGAGCTGAGCATCAGGGAGAAGGGTTAGAATTCAGAGCCCTGGGGTCAGTGATGATGACCATGACCTCCTGGTGCGTTTGCCAGGCTCAGGGTGAGAGGCTCCCGCTGGGCACTTCTCTCCCCCTCTCTGCTCTGGCCTTGTCTAGGCTATACCCTCACTCCAGTCCAGGGAGCCAGCAGGGGAGGAGAGGAGGCACTGGAGGTCTTGAAGCCTGCGATGGCTCAGAGGTGGGGCAGGCACAAAGCATGGCTGGATGTCCCTTAGAAAGCCAACACAGGTGGGCTCCTTTATTGCTGCTGCTGCTGTCCCTGCCACACCTTACCCACTCCTATGCCATCCCCCACTGCCCAGATCCTGCCATGGGGGCTGCTCCTTGCCAGAGCTCTGCCCTCAGGAAGGTGGGGCCAGGGGCCCTGGGGTGGGACAGATGTCCTAGAGGTGAAACGATCAGGGTCTCCTGGTCTGCCCTGGGCTACAGAGCATCCTGGATTTCCAGGCCCTACCTCTTTTCCCCACTTTTCACTCTAAGTCACAGCAGAGGTGATGACTCACTGCCCCACCCCTTACTGCAGCCAACACCCCTTCGAGAGGGCCCAGTTGCCAGCCTGGTACTTGGGCTGGGCTGAGCCAGGTCTGCCTCCATTGTTTTCTCTGGACTGAGCCCACCTCTTCTTTGTAGAGATGGGGAAACAGAGACCCAGAGAGGAACGGGTACCCTCCCCAGGTGGCCCTCTGCCCACTGTGTGGTCAGGGCAGGTGAGAAGCAGGCCACTCATATGTTGGCCACAAGCCCCAAGCAGAGCACGGCCCGGAACAGAAGGAAGGCCTGGCTTGTTAACTGTCATCCTCCTAGCCACAGGCCCCAGGAAAGGGCCCAGGGAGGGCCAGGATATTGTCTAAGGCTGAGATGGCTGAGTGAAGGACCAGGGAGTCCTCTGTGTGGTTGAAGGGAGGCACCCTCAGGACAGCCTCATTCCCCAGCTCTAACCAGAGAGGTCTCCGCTTTTTCCCATGAGCTGCTGGGGACAGCCAGAGCTTGAGAAGCAGAGGAAAGGTAGAGGCAGGGCTGCTAAAAAGCTGAGGGGATCTGGGGTCCAAAGTGGGCTTGCAGGCTGTGTGGCCCATGCCAAGCCATTTCACCTCCACAAGCCTATTGCGTGCCATCATTTCATGGGGGAAAGGATTTGAAGTATGCTTGCACTGAATTTAAGAAAGTTAGCAAGGAATTGCCCAGCCCTGCTGCCTCCTTAAAGGACCCCTAAAGTCTGCAAAGAAGAGAGGTTATATCAGGAAAAAAGAACTGTCATTTGATTACATTAGATCACCTTTTTAAATCCTCCCATTCAGTTGAGATGCTTATTAATATTTATCTGGACTGTAGAGCTGGAGAAAATGAGGCTCAGAGAAATAAGATAGCTTGCCCAGTCTCTAAGTAGCAGGGCCAAGATCCCAATTCAAGTTTGTCTGGTCCCCAAACCCATGACCCCCCCTCCCTCCTTCACCTCACATGGCCTCCTCAAGCCCCTATCCATATATTAGATTCTCCTTTTTTAAAAAATATTTTTAGGGGTACCTAGGTGGCTCAGTCAATTAAGTGTCCAACTTCGGCTCAGGTCATGATATTGCAGTTCGTGAGTTTGAGCCCTACGTCAGGCTCTGCTGACAGCTCAGAGCCTGGAGCCCGCTTTGGATTCTGTGTCTCCCTCTCTCTTCCCCTCCCCTGCTTGTGCTCTGTCTCTCTCTTTTTCTCTCTCAAAAATAAATATTAAAACAATTTAATTTTTTAAAAGTTTATTTATTTATTTTGAGAAAGAGAGCCTAAGTAGGGGAGGGGCAGAGAAAGAGGGAGGGAGAGAGAGAGAATCCCAAGCAGATTCTGCACTGTCAGCTCAGAGCCTGATGCGGGGTTCAAACTCATGATCCCCAAGATCATGACCTGAGCCAAAGTCATACGCTTAACCGACTGAGCCACCCAGGCACCCCTAGATTCTCCTAAAAAGATCCTGCAGTGGGGAGAGGGTCTCTCAGAGAAATCAGGCCTGGGTGTATAGAAGAGATCCCTCCCCCACCTCACTGTGGAGAAGTTTGCAGAGAAATCAGCACCCCAGGCCAAGGACCCCCTTCATCTTCCAACTCAGAAGGGACAGAAGCCCGGGTCACCTCCACAATAATTAAGACCAAAACATCAACCGCTATATTTATGAGCAAACCTCCTTCCTGGAGCCACACCCCCACCGGCTGCCGTGGGGGAAATTTCAGTGGAGCCAGCCTCCCCAGAGCCCATTCCACTTGTTCAATGCCCCAGGGTCTTCACTCACCCAAAAGGCATCTCTGAACTGAAGCTGGGGCATCATCTTCAGGCAACTGCCACGGCAAAGCTTGCTCTCCTGCTCAGACAGGGCTGAACTAGGGCCAGGAGCCAGGCACACCGTCCCAGTCCCGACAGGGCTGGCCCAGGGCCCCCCTCTCTGGCCGGCACCGTCTGCAGCGGCTCAGAAGGCAGCCGCAAGCCAGAGAGGAGCTGCCAGAGGGAGGAAAAGGGCTCAACCTGTTTTGTTTGGGGCTAGAATCAGCAGCAAAATGAGGAAGGAGCAGTACCCTTCCAGGGATGGGAGGGCGGGCCCTGGTGTCCGGCAGGCCCCTCGCCAACCCTGTGGTGATGGAGACACAGTCCAGGCTGCAGGACTGAGAGCAGGGATGCCAGCCCCGGCTGGGAGGCAGTAGCCAGCAGGAGAGGCAGGCTGGTGCACAGGCCAGGCGGGAAGGCAGCCTGGGGCCTGCGCAGGAAGGTTTGTGCAACCTCCCCCCCCCCCCCCCCCGCCCCCGCCCGGGGCAGGCACCAGGCCCTCGCCCACAGGAAGTGGAGCCGCGGTGCTCCCTGGTGCAGCCCCGCCTGACACCTGCCACTCTGCTGCCCGCCTCCACTTGCCCCCTTCCAAAGCCCTAGCTGGGCCATTCTCAGAGCCCATAAACTTACGGAGCCTGAAGCCCACTGAAAGTGTGGGTGAGGACCGGGCAGGAACCCCAGTGCTGTCGCCCACCATCCCAGCCCCATGGCCAAGCCAGGTGCAGAGATGCTAGATCTCCACTCCCCAGCAGCAAACCATACCGGAGGGCTCACCCAGGTCCAGGACATCACTATCACTCATCAAACCCTGGCTGCCTAGTGCCTCAGTCCACAGCCTGCCCTCAAGGAACTCGCAGCCTGGGGGCAGACAGCGGTGTGCTATTGTTGGGTGGGGGTGGGGGGGGTGGGGGGGGCGGGGGGGGGAGTGGAAGACAGAGATGGAGTGACCAGGTAACTAGCAAGGGAAAACAGCCTGAGGTCTCATAAGCACTGCCCCCCCCCCCCCCCCCCCCCACACACACACACAAGTCTCCAGATTACACACTCTCTGGGGCAGGAAACCTCCCTCAGGAAATGGAGTCTTCAGGCTGAAGAACGTGGTTGAACTGAGAGACAGGATTATGAAGGCATAGTGTGGGAGTCTGAAAACCCAGGCTGAGGCGCCCATTTTTGTTTTGCCTGGCCCCTACCCTTTAGTGGTCAAGGGACCTTAATCGACCCTCTAACTCTCTGAGTCTCAGTTTCCCTATCTGCCACCACCACCCCGTCCCCCAACTTTGGAAAGGAGACGGTGTTGAGAACATTACTGGGATTTCCAGTTTGGCTGGGCAGGTGCTGGGGGCACTGTCTGGTACCACCTTGGAAAGAGCCCTGGGCTGCAGCCCCAAACACAGCCCCAAAGAGCCAGGGCCTGAATGCTCAGCAGAAAATGCCGGCAGGGGGGCCTAAGCCCAGGGTAGGCAAGAAGGGATGAGTCAGCCTTGTCTACAAATCACCACCCTCACCAATGCCTCCTTTACCACCGACTGAGGTGATAAGACAGATGAAAGCTGGTGTGCAAGACAGCTAAGCTCCCAAGTGCCAGTTCTGTGTGCCCAGACTTAGAGATGGGGCACACCCATACTTCTGAAATAGCCGCCCAGGAGAGAATACTTCAGGGAGAATTGTAGAGCAGTGGGGCTGCCCCTGGGAGTTCCCTACCTCCAGAACCCTTAGGTTTGAGCCACTAAACATCTTCAGCATTGAAGGCACCAAGCCAGGTTTTCTGTTGCTTGCAGCTGATGACAGCTAATGGTGTAAATATCACCTTGAACTTTGAATGCTGAGGCTGCACCTTATCCTAACGGCAGCTGATAGCACTGACTCAGCCTCCCTGGCCTGTTTTTCCATCTATCAATTGGGGTGATGCCTCTAGTTCTGGAGGCAGACTAGAAACCCTATGGTAACAGGAGGTTACCATTGGCAGAAAACTTCACAGCCAGGTTCCTTCCCCTGACTCTCCAGGGGTTCCTCCCATCACCCTCAACAAATTTCTGTTCCTAACAGGCCTTTTCCCTCGCCCCAGAGGTACCCTTCTCGCTGCTACAATTTTCCCCTCTGCTCTCCAGCCTTCCTCCTGGCATGCCTTCCTTGACCTACCTTACCTGGGCAAGTCCCCCCAAGGTCCACCTCAAGGACCCCAAAAATAAAGAATTCCTATCCTGACTGCTCTGGTCTAGCCAGGGCAGCCTCGGAAAGATTTGCTGTGCTGGTCATGGGCCAGAGCAATTGTGGAAGGAAGTAATGGGAGGCATCCAAAGAGGCTCTAAAGTTCTCCACTGCAAAGAGGTCTTTCTCCTCCCCTCACACCGGCCCCACCTTTCACAGCTTCCGAGGCTGGGCCACCAGGGCAGCCAACTGGGCTTCGGAACACTTGCCAAGTACTGGGGACACCATTAAGCTTTCTACACGCACCGTCTCACCTAGTCCTCACCCCATCCTGTGGGTTGCATGCTATCATTGCCCCCACTTCCCAGTGGAACAAACTAGGGATTAAAGTTTATGTGACTCACCCAAGGCCTCATAGCCAAGTGAACAGAGTGCTGGGCTGCACACTCAGGTCTGTCTGATGCCAAAGCCCAGGCTCTTGACCTCCGCGGTATCTTTTGCCAACAGTCTCTATTTTAATTTAATTTAATTAAAAAAATTTTTTTGATGTTTATTTATTTTTGAGAGAAGGAGAGAGAGAGACAGAGCATGAGAAGTGGAAGGGCAGAGAGAGAGGGAGACACAGAACCCGAAGCAGGCTCCAGGCTCTGAGCTGTCAGCACAGAGTCCGACGTGGGGCTCAAACCCACAAACCGCCAGATCATGACCTGAGCTGAAGTCAGACACTTAAACGACTGAGCCACCCAGGCGCCCCAACAGCCCTCTCTTAACAATGGGTTTCAGCCTTCCTTTTTCCAGTTCTGCCTCCAGACCCTCTCACCGCAATCCCGAGCTGGAAATACTGAGCCTCGGGAGGCTGTTGGTGCTATTGGGGGAGAGTCCAGTGCTGGCACATGGTCTTCACTGTGTTATTTGCATCCATTGAGGATGTCTTGGTTGCAAGAAACATAAAACCAAAGGGTTTATTATGGAGGAAGTGTGTTATCTCCCACATGAGGGGTCTGGAGGCAGCGTGGCCTCCAGGTGGGGTACTTTAGGGCTTCAGCTCAGTTTCTTTGTGGTTCTCCATTTGCTTTCTTCCCCCATGGGTTGCAGCAGCTCTGGCCTACAGCTCCAGACAAAGCCACATCTAGGGAAAGAAACAGGCTACCTCCCCTTGCATCTCATTTTCTTCAAAGTCCTCTCTATCCCCATCCTCCCAGGAGACCTCCCCTCATGTCTTGTGGCCAGAAGTGAGCCACATGTTTGTACTTCATCACTGGGGGGGGGGATCCCTTGGGGTGTCATGGATGTTGGGAGCCAACCGCTGTTACTACCACAGCCTTCTCTAACCCAGGTCCACAAACACTGCTGGACGCCAACCCCTGCCAGGACTTGCTAGAACTGGGGCCCAGAGAGGAGGCAGACCTGGTCTCTGCCTGGAGGAGCCCACAGACAGATTCTAGAAGATCTTTCCCGATGAGAAGTGGCTTGGGGTAGGAGTGGGGGGTGGGTGAAACTAGAAGAGGGTGTTGTTATATCCCTAAAGGAGAGAGAGAGAGAGAGAGATGAGGCCTGGAAAAGGCAGCAGGGATGGGGGAGATGGACCGTGGGCGATCCAGGAGGTAGAGAAGCAAGACAGAAACATCGGAGTGCCCCTCAGAAAGGGAACTCTTTTCGGGCCTCCCTCATTCACTAGCCCCCTAGAGAGGTGAATCCAGTCCTGAAAATCATAGCTTTTTAATCACTGTTCCAGCTGCTTCAAAACTCAACTTGCCTTGAGGTCTGGGCAGCTATGCCTCAGGCCAGGCTATGGCTCCTCTTTTAAGGGGGAGTCCCCCTGCGCAGGCAACGTCCCATCCTGTTTTGCATGGCATTCGAACACATCTGCTTGAAGAATTCAAGTTGTAGTAGGCCCAAGGATTGAGAATAAAATGCAAAATAGGTTACAACGTCGATTGCCACAGCCAGCCACTGGGCAAGGCTCAGCTCCCGAAGCTACTTCAAGATCAATAATACTAGCCTCCATTAAGGGAATATCAGTACCTACAGGCCTGCATGTATTTTACATGCTTTATCTCATTGACTGCTTTCTACCAGGATGAGCTATATCATTTGCGGGGTCAATGCAAAATGAAAATGTAAGGCCTCTTACTAAAAAGGCATAGACAAAACTTGCCATTAAAGGTACTAAAATATAAAGTTTCTCCCTTAGCCATGTTCTCTCACTCTCACTTTGCGGTGCTTTATTTGCTATTTAATGTGCTTCTGTGCAAACCCCGTCGGCTTTTGGGCTTCCTGTCCAGCCAACCATGGCACTGTCTTCCCCGGCTGGGGACAGGGAAGTCTAGCCAGTCGTTTCTCTTTCCTCAGTAGATAGCAGTCCCAAAAGGTATTGCAAACTCCCGCCAAGACACACTTTTCACCTGCATCAGGAATGGGAGAACGACTCACCCCTGAGTCACCTGCTGAATGTGCCATGGTGCTGTCCACCTAGGGCAGTGTCTGTCACTGACATGCCTCATCCTGAGGTGCCACCAGACAACCCCGAGCCTCCCCACACATGCACCCAGATCCCTTCTGGGGGCACAGAGTGGCAGTGGTTGCTAGGAAGGACTGGGGAGGAGGGAGCTGAGAACCTGTGCAGGGGAGGTAGCAGGAGTCAGGACCACATAGGAGCCAGGGCTCCCCACCCTTCACCGTCTCAGACTTCACTTACAAAACACAAATTCAAAAGATAATATTATTAAGAGTTTCAAATGGCAACTGCAGGGTTTTAAGCCCCAAGTGCTGGGTCCTTCTGATCAATAGTGCCCTGCACAACAGCACTAGTAGCTCATCCCTGAAGCCAAATCTGTTCACTACTGTCTGTTCTCCACACAGCAGAATGATATTTTCAGACCCAAATTTGATCATGTACCTTCCCTTTGTCACCTTGCTATGACTTCCCATTGTCCTAAGAACAACGGTCATTGCTCTCACATAGCTTATAGACCCTGTGTGATCCGGCCCCAGCCTACCTTTCAACCTCATCTCATATAGGAAGAGTCTGAAGCAAGAGCTTGGACCCTCCTGGAGAGGGGAAGGGCTATAAAGAAGGAGGGTCTCAAAGCTGCTCAGTGACATCAAGAAACCAGAGGGCCTTGGGGCGCCTGGGTGGCGCAGTCGGTTGGGCGTCGGACTTCAGCCAGGTCACGATTTTGCGGTCCGTGAGTTCGAGCCCCGCGTCAGGCTCTGGGCTGATGGCTCAGAGCCTGGAGCCTGTTTCCGATTCTGTGTCTCCCTCTCTCTCTGCCCCTCCCCCGTTCATGCTCTGTCTCTCTCTGTCCCAAAAATAAATAAAAACGTTGGGAAAAAAAATTAAAAAAAAAAAAAAAAAGAAAAGAAACCAGAGGGCCTTTACCATAAATTTCACTTGGAAATGGCATTGCCTGTGGTCCAAGGGACATTTATTTTGTTCCTTTCATTGCTGACATGCTGTCTTGATAATATCTGCCATTCTCTAGGCAGGCCAAGCAACACGTGTATCTCCTTCCTTCCTGGAGGAGCAGAGTGCACTGCCATAATGTTGGCCATGGCTGTCAGGTGCCCAATGGCTGAACTGGAATGTTCCCACTGCCATGCACTGTTCTGGGATGCCTGCAGAGTACCTCTGGGCAGCCAGAGGCTGGGCCACTAGGCTGGGGCTCCCACTCTCAACCCCACCTAGCTTGCCCTGGAATAGGACAAACCCCACTGCAGTGCACCCATCAGCATTTACTGATCTTCCTTCTGGGGACATGAAAACAAGGCTTGGCTCCTGCTAGTCTGGTGGGGGAGGCAACCCAGGTGGGGAAGTGTGCTGAGTGGCAGGACAGCAGTGTAGCAGTGAGAGAGAGACTCTGCTGGAAGGTCCTCCCATAGGAGGGGATCTGGAGCCTGATTAAGGAGAAGGAACTCACTGGTGAGATTAGGCAGGAAGGGAATTCCAGAAAAACTGCCAAAGCTTGTTGGGTGTCTCACTGCATCAGGCCCTGTGCTATGCACTTCACGTACTTTAGGTCTCACCTAATCCAGCAGATACAGAAACTGAGGCTCAGAGAGGTCGGACAGAGTCCCATCCTAACCAGGATCTTTCCTTCCTAGAGGGTAGGGCTGGAGGTGAGAGGCTGGGCCAGGGTCTGGGGCAAAAGCCTGGCGGGAGGGGAAAGAAAGGAAGTCCCCAGCTGAGGAGGAAGTACAGAGACCTGGGGCCAGGCTGGGTGGGGGTGGGGCTCCTAGATCTTATGTCTGAACCTGGAGATATCCTTCTCTCAGAACCTTGATGGTTCCTGAGGATATGGCCCTCAGCCCTCAGGATGTGATATAGTTTGTTTTTCAGTTTGTACCAGGAAAGCAGTTGCAAATAATAGTAAGTCTTCTTCCCACTCAGACAGCTCTTCTGAGATGACAAGGAGCTTTCAGATTTACTAATTAGCAGCCACAAAAGTGTGACTCTGAGTTTCCATGCACTGTCAATCTCCAGAAGCTGGGGTGCTGCTCAGGAACCTTGAAAGATGTCAAAGAGGTACAAAGTGGCCAGTGGGCAGCCTGCAGAGTAACTGAACAGAGGACCAGCAGACACGGAGAAGGAGCTCCTTCAGTGAGGGCCAAGAATCCCCACCACCAGCTCACTGGTCAGAGGACAGAGGCCTGCAAAGACCATCTGGAGGTTCTCAAATAGTGGGAGGAGTGCCTACCAGAAGCTCTGTGCGACTTCGTAAAACAGTGTAAGGCCAGGCTCCAACTTAGACCTACTGACTGGGTGGGGGCCAGGGAATCTGCAAAGTTTATAGGTTTCATAAGTGAGTCAGACATACACCCTTGGATCAGAACTCCTGCTATTGCCTTACTGCTTCATTTTACAGATGGGGAGACTGAGGTCCAGCAGGAAAGAATACTGACCTGACTCTAACAGGGAAGGCAGGATGTAACCACCTCCCACCCACTCCACCCCTTGCCCCGCCCTCATCCTTTCCAGCCTGTTTGTGTTTTCTATTGCGCAGCTGTCTCGAATTAGGAGCTTTAAAACAGCTTCTCAACATCGTCTCCTCAATTGGGTTGGTTTTAATTTAGTCAGAAAATGACTTGTTCACAGTAAAGCCAAGCTTGATTCTGGCCTTGTTGGTGTTTTATGTATCACCGAGAACCTGGGATTCAGGGGCAGAAGAACTTGACTTCACTTTGGCCGGCAGGAAGTTCATGAAGTTCACATAAGAGGAGGGGACCATGGATGCAGGCAAAGGGAATGGCACGTGCCAAGGTGTGGAGGCAGCAAAGTCTCTGGCACATCCAGGGAGGGGGCCGAGAGCCCTAGACTTGGAGTCAGAACAGCAGTGTTTGCAACTTGTTCCAACCTCACCTTGCCAAGACTCGGTTTCTTCACCTGAAAAGCAGGGAATTATCCTATGAATTTAACAGGATTGCTTTAAAGCTTAAATAAGGAGTTTCTAATGTGCCTAGCCCAGAGTCTGAGAACATGAAAAGGTGCCTGGCCCTGAGCCCATGCACAGCAGGCTTCCAACCCACAGTGGTGATGCACCCTCAGACCTGGCATTGTTGCTGCCCACAGCCCTGTGCCCTCAGGCTTGGTGGGAGAAGCCTCACTCTCAGGACTTAAACAGCAGAACCAAGCTGAGGAGTGACTGGTAGCTTGAGCAGCATGGGGAACTCGACAACAGACTCTCATTGGACCATGAGACTCCCTACTCTTGGGGTGCAGGTACCCATCTGCCTAGTTCCTTCCCAAGCCTGGCCCTCAGCAGCACCCTCCTCTGGGTTATCTGTAGGAAGCATGTTTTCTCATTTTGTAAAATACATGTACATTTTTATTCTGGTATAACTTTAAATTTAGAGAAAAGTGTACAAAGAACTCGTCTCCTTTACCCAGTTTACCAGATTAAGTTTTACCCCAAGTGCTTTACTATTGTTTCTTTCTCTATTTGTATATATGCTTATTAATTTCTTTTTTTTTTTTTTTTTGCTTATTTCTTATATTATGTTAGCATGGCGTCCCTTCACCCCTAAATTCTTATACCATAGAGACATGGTATCCCTTCACCCCTAATTTCTTCAGTGTATATTTCCTAAAAACAAAAACATTCTCTTATATAACCACAGGACAATTTTTATTTCTAAATGTTCATTTATTTTTGAGAGAGAGAGAGTAGGGGAAGAGCAGTGAGAGGGAGACAGAGGATCTGTGCTGAGGGTGCAGAGCCTGGAGCAGGCCTTGAACTCACAAACTGTAATGTATGTTTTTTTCTCCTGGTCTCCTTCAATCTATGACAGCTTCTGCCAGTGATTCTATAGAATGTCTTTCTATTTGGATTTGTGTCTAGTCCCTTCCTCATGATGAGATTCAGATCATGCATTTTTGGCAGTAATTCCAGATAAATGATTCTGTGTCCTTCTGGGTGCATCACATCAGGAGGCATGTGATGTCAACTTGTCCCATCAAGGGGATGTTAGCTTTGGTCACTTGACTGAGGTGGTGTCCACCAGTTTTCTTCACCATAAAGTTGCTCTTTTCCCCTTTGTGATTAATCAATAGCTCACAGGAAAATTCTTTGAGACTATGTAAATATGTGTATCCTGTTCCTCATCCCAACCTCATCCATTTGTTTTGGCTTCCAATGATGATTTTCTAACTCCGTCATTGCAAATGTGTCTGTTGGTATCCTACTAAAAGGAGAGAGCCCCCTTTACCTCATTTATTTATTCATTTACTTATAATAATGAGGACTCAGTAACTTCTATTTCATCCAATGGGTTATAATCTGTTACTATTATTTATTTTGATGCTCAAACTGTCGCAGACTTGGCCAGTGGGAGCCCCTCTAGGGTGGTTTCTGTTTCCTTCAGATATGGCTCTGTTGCTTTTTGAGCACTTTCTTAACTTCTTGCACAAGATATTCCAGGCTCATCTGGTACGTTACCTGCCCCAAGCTCTGCAGTCAACCTTTCTCCAAGGATCCCTGGTTCCTTTCAATGGTGAGTCCAAAGCTTTTGCTCTTAACTAAATGTTCTTTATCCCTTGTCTCCCAGAAATGGTTGGAGTAGACTTTGAGGAGAGAGTCCAGGTTTTGCATGAGCAGGAGAGCCAAGAAGTTTTAGGCCATTGCTTCTACTGAACCCTAGGAGTGCCTGTTGTTTGGTGGAGCCTAGAGAAGCATGAGTTCTTTTATTATTATTATTATTATTATTATTATCATCACTATTAATAACAACAAACATTTCCATTGTGACACTCACTGAGTCCCCACTCCGTGGCAGCCTGGGAGGAGGCAGGGCCAGCCATAAAGGCATTACATGCCAGGCTGAAGATTTGAGACTTCAAGCTAAGGACACTAAAGGGCTATTGAAGGCCTTGGAGCCAGAGGGTCCTCCTATCTCCTCCTTTCCCTTGAAGACTCAAGGCTCAGGTCATGTCTCTTTCTAGGATTGCCTGCTTTCTTCCTGACATCAAGGCCTCGGGGTCAGATCACACAGAAATGGGAAAAGGAGAGAGATAATGTTTAACTGAAGAATAATCTGACACCCTCTCCCAGCAGAAAGCATATTACCAGACCCAGGAGCAAGCACAGAAGGAGGAGAGGGAAGTGGTGAGATATGACAAGCCGGACATTTCAAAACTGCCAGGCCAGAAAATCAGGAACCAGTGTGCTCAGAGGATCTGACTCTCCTGACAGGGGACTCCATTGGTACACTACAACGATTTCTCATTTAATTTTCTTTTCTCTACCTAATCTTTTTAAGCATGTGGACAAGGCACAGGTTTGATCCTCTAAAATTTCTCTTCCAACAGGACTGCCACGTACAGGTGAGCAGGTGGTTCCTTGACCAAGGTGTGACAAACATGAAGATACACTACCCAGATTCCTCTTCAAGGTGGGACCTGCTGCCCAGATGCAGGGAGAGTAGTTAGCAGATAGCCTCCAGCTGTCAGTTCCTTCATAGCCTTTCTCGGCTGCAGAGTGAACCAGTGCCTGGCAAGGGCGGGGTTCTTGTCTAGGGTCACACAGTGAGCTAATCATAGAAGTGCCGGGCAGCTTGTCAGAGCCCCTTGATGCCCACTCCTGCCTTGAGCCAGCCTCTGCTGACCTGGTACCTGGATTCACCTTACGTCCTGGTATTAAACCAGCCCTTCCCTTTGGACCTCAGCCCCTTGGTCTTGACTTTTCCTGTGGGCCCCTCAAGCCCTGTCCCTCCACCCCACCACTTCCTTCTCCTTCCCAGATCTCCTTCTCAATCAGCCAGGAGATCACTTCCTCCCTCTGTTCTGCCCTCCGAACCCTTTGTTCACTTTCTCTGGCCTTGGCCTTTGCCTTCTGCCCTGCTGTCTGCAGGGTTCCTGGGGGCCTTGGCTTATTCAGTGGAAGGGCACATATGCCTCAGTTGGTGGAGACTGGAGCCAAGGCCTCACCTGGCAGCATCAGCTTACAGAAGGCATGAATTCACTCCAGTCCCAATCGGGAAGTGTCACACTGTAGCCGTAAGCAATTAGTGTGTTCCTACCGTGTGCCAGGTGCTGAGTTCTATGCTTTATACTCACCTCACAAAACTGCCTAAGGACAATATCATCACTCCTGTCATACTGTCCTCAGGAAGGAGAACTGATGTGGCCAGGGTTATGAGACCCCCAAGTCTGTTTGATTCAAACCCCACCCCACTCTATCTTTCTATTATAATCCTGTAAATACCCCCAAACAGACCCAAGGACTGACAATGTCACCACCACTACAGGGTACACTAGGAAAACCACTTCAGAAAGTCATTTGGTGGTAAATATCAAGGGATTGTTGACGATCTTAACATGTTGACGTCCTGTCAGGAATCCTGTGCCTGGAAATCTACCCCAAGGAAATACCAAGAAACATAGGAAACAACTTGTACACAAAGATGTTCGTAACAGTATTATTTATTATAGGAAAACAGAAACCCTGAAAACAACCTAAATGTCCAAGCCTAATTACATTATGGCGTTGCTCTACTCAAAATAGACTGCAGCCACTGAAAGTATTTACAAAAGTTTAACGATAACATGGGGGAAATATTTATGACATAATGCCAATAAAAATAGCAGGTTTTAAAACTATGTGTACCGCTTGGTCTCGACCATGAAAACATGCTATGCAATTAAAATAAGAAAAAAGGAAGTGCAAGTCTTCAGCAGCTCCACTTCCTCGGTGTACCCCGCCTGGTGGGGCACAACCCCAATAGCAGTTTCCACTCTGATGGTGTTTCCCTGCTTTGCCTCTCTCCCTATAGGGCTGTGGGCATCTCAGGTGGGGGGCAACTAGGTCTTAGTCCTGTCTGATTTTGTTTAAGTATATTTATTTATTTTGAGAGAAAGAGGCAGAGAGAGGGAGGGAGAGAGAGAATTCTGAGCCGGCAGTGCAGAGCCCAATGCAGGGCTTGAACCCACGAACTGCAAGATCATGACCTGAGCTGAAATCAAGAGTCAGACACTTAACTGACTGAGCCACCTCGGTGCCCCTTCTGTCCTGTCTGATTAGCAGCAGATGGGACGGAGTCTCTTTCTGAGTGGATGCTTCATCCACACTGTGGAACGAGAGAGCAAATGAAGGAACAGAAGGGGTGGGAATGTTGGCCCAGGTCCCAGGCCACTCACCTCCTTGGGATCAAGCAGTCCAGGATGGGGAAGAGAGAGTGTCCCCATCACCCTGGGCCAGGGGAAGGGAGCTGATGCCTAAGCTGCTGCCCAGAACGGGCACCATATATGCATCATTACCTCGAGTGCTCACAGCTCTAAAATGTTAGAATTGCAAGCCCCTGTTAACATTTACAGAAACTAAGACTCGGTTGTAACTTGCTCCAGCTCTTAGTAAGTGGCAGAGATGGGATTCAGATTTCTCTATCTGCAAAACCCACACCATGACTGTAAAAGTGACCTTGGGCAAGTCCCTTCTCCTGTATGAGCCCTGGGCTTCCCCTCTGGACAGCGAGGTGCTGACTCAGAGGGCTCAGCTCTCCCTCCCCACCATCACAGATAGCCTGTGATGATAAAATACTCTGATTCAACCCCAACCCCACCTAAGTCCCCAAGGGACTTAGGACTGCAATCCATCCAAGTGAAGGTATCTCTACCAACCCCTTTCAGGCAGCTTCGGTCTGGGGTCTGGGTCTGCCCCTTACCAGACACTGGGAGAAACCCCAGGAGCATAGGAGCATCTCATCCACACCTCAGATAGACACCTGTGTGGCAGGTTGCTGGCCATTTCCCCCTGCCTTATTCTCCCTGGGCTGACATCTGAGGGGCATGGAAGGTCCTAGGCCAGCTTTGCTTTGCTCAGCTCAGCTCTTATGGCCAAATAGCTCTAAGAAACAGTCATCCCCCTCCACCCCCAACACACATCCTGATTGCAGGGGAAACCTGCAATAATAACAGCCCGCACCTGCACAGAATCTCCCACCCACCTTAACCCAATAAAGTGGCCAGGACAAGGATGGTAGTCTCATTTTACAGCTAGAGATCTAAAGGCCCAGGGAAAGACAGTAGCTCTCCACAGCCACACAGTTTGTAAGTGGCAAAGCTGGGATTAAGCTCTAGACTCTCAAACCAGTGTTTAGTGCTTTCCAATCAGAGCCTACATTTGTCCTATTTATGTGACACACATTTATTGTTTATTAATCCCTGCCACAGGCAGGATGCTGCGGGGCCGTGAAATGGGCAATACACAGCCTCTGCTGCTGAAGGTTTACAGTTGCATGGAGCAGGAGAAGAAGGATAAGGTCTCACACGGGAGGTTAGTTGGTGGGTTACTGAGATCACAATACAAGGATGAGGTGTCAGAGCAGAGGGCACACAGTGAGGTGCCTGAAATACCTGCTGAATGAAAGGCTGCCTGAGCGAGTTGTTTTATTAACTAGATGGGGAGAGGAGAGCAGGATGGAGAAGGAGCCTGAGGTGTGGCAGCAGGAATGAGCACACACAGCCTGACACATGGACAGGACACACATCTGAAAGGAAGGAGAAATAAAGCTAAAAAGTTCAGTAGGACCACCTTCTTGAACCACTTTAAATGCCAGGCCAGGAAGTTTCAAAGATCCTTTGTAGATAAAGGTCGTAGTTATAATACGTGTTTTCAGACCAGTAGTTTGGCAGCAAAACAGTGAATAATCAGGAAAACAACGGCAGCTCTGGTGGATAGGTGTGAGGGGTAAAGCTGCAGGCAGAGAGGCAGGTGAGGGTTCTAGAAAGGCATGAAGGGGCGGGGCCAGGCCAGGCTGGCACAGAGGGAAAGGGAAGCATGGACATGGGTGAAGAGTGCATGGGCTTGGCTTCTGACAGTGCTCCCAAAAGCTGGGGCACCCTGCTGGCCACCTCAGCCTCACCCCATCCCAAGGGTCAGGCCTGATTCACATAAGGAGGGTAAGAAGGCATCCAGCGGCAGGTCTCATCAGCTCTGCTGCTAGTCCTTTTCCTACCTGGATGAAACACAGTAACACAGTGATGTGCCTGGCTTGGTGCCTGGCACACAGTGGGCACTCAGCCCATGGTGGTAACCCTAGACCCTGAGCTGCACCTTCCAGACCCCATAAATGCCACTTCGTCCAGATGTGGGACTGCCCTGCCTCAGCTTGACAGAGCTGGAGTTAGGGCCCCAGATGCCAGACCAAGCTGCTTGTGGCCCTGATGCTAGGAACCACCTGACTCCATGTGTGCCCCTGCCCCCACCTCGTTAGCACTGCCTGTTGGACCACACCACCCTAGGCTGCAGTGGTAGACAAGGGGAGGGAGATGTGAAGATAAACCTGGGTGTGAATTCAACTCTGCCCCTGACTAGCTGCCAGTTCTTGGCAAGTTACTTAACTTCCCTGGGCGTCATCTGTAGAAAGCAGCCAACAATACTCATGTAACAGGATGTTAAATGGGGCTTTCTGTTATCTGAGAGTTTGGTCTGATGCCCAAAGGTGAGGAGGAAAAAAGGCATTAGGAAACTACCTGCATTGACAGGATCTGCCAAAAGGGGGCTCCACATAGGTCCTGCACTATTGCCCATCATCACCTCCAGCTTTATGTAGAGTTTGGGGCAGAGAGGAGACTGGTGAAGGAGGATGATTCCAAAGAGAGTTTTGGGGAATGCTGATGTATCTCTTCCTTTCCCCTCTGTAGATTCAGAGAATCAAAAATGGCCTTAGAGCTTGATCATTACACCTCTCTCCCCCATTCCCATTTTCTTTCTCTCCCTCTCCATTACCCAACTCTGCTTTCCTGGGAGTGGGCTCTGTTCTCACTCAGCCTCTTCCCATGTGGCTGCCCCTGGCTGTTCAAGGCTGACATCCCTCAGAAAGGGATACGCTTCTTGTCCAATGCTCCAGCCAAAGTCCCTGCCTAACTCTCCTTTGCCATGTTTGGGTCATGTACCCATCTCTGAACCAATCACTGTGGCCAGGGTGGGATGAGGGTTCCCGATTGGCCAGATCTGCGTTACGTGTCCACTCCAGGAGCCTATGCAGATCAAGAGTAAGGGAGGGAACTTGCTGTACAAGAGGAGGGAACGGGAGGCTAGGCCAGGTGAAATGTCCCATAATTCACTGCTTCAGCCATAGGAGAAAAACACAGCGTCTCCTTTCCGGATGGCCATATTTGATGTAGCTCTCCCCCCACACCCCATTATTCTCTATCTCAGCACCCTCCCAGTTTCTCTTATTGTTCTTATTGCAATTTATAACTATATATTTTACTTAACACGCTGCCCTGACACGTAAGAGATGCTTAAAGAATAGTTGTGGAATCAATGAGTAAATGTTACCCTTACAGTGACTGCCCTTGCTCTAGACAGCAGCCATACTTATAGGGTATGCCACCCACCCCTACCCTAGGCTGCGGCAGAGGGCATTCACACCCCATGGCCTCTTACTCACCTCTCCACTCTGACAGGCCCACCCCCAATCTCACTGGCCTAGCCCCAGCGTGGGTATCCTTAACCTGCATTCATGCCCATAAGATAAGGGTCCAGAAGGCAAAGAAAAGTATCTCTCCTCCACTGTTTACTGTGCGGTGGTGTCTATTATACTTGTTGTTGCTTATGTCTTCCTGAGATAAAGCATTCAGGGAGCCTACCAGGGAAGGTCACTGCTCTCCTGCTAGGGAGGAGAGGACGCAAGAAATGGAACTGCAGCACTAGCCAGTGGTGAGGTGAGGGCTCAGCCTATCTTGGTCACTTTGGGAAGGGTCTGGACGAATAGGAGGAGCTCCTGAAACAATGGTGAAAGATGGTTCTGTTGGAGCAAGGTGGAAGAGAACCAAGCTATTCCCCAAAGGACTTACCTTGGTTTGGATTCTGCCTGGGCCAATTTCCCTTGATTCTCCCCAAGGCTTTATCTGAGTAGTCTTTACCATCCCCAGAGGCCCCACCAAGCTCTCCCTTGGTACCTGCCCTTGGTTATGGCTCAGACCCTCAGATGTTGGAGAAACAGCGCCCTCTAAAGGTCAGAGGGGTGGGGCCGTGGAAATCAGCAAGAGGTCCTCTAAGGTTCCATCTTTGGGCTTCAAGAACTTCATGCCAGAGTCAAAAATTTCTGAATTGTATTTAGTTCAAGAAGCTTGAACTTCCTAAGGTGGCTCAGGCCAACAGTAAATGAAGATGCTCCCCACAGGCCTGCCTGGCCACATGCATAGGCGCCACCTGATCCCAAGTGCACCCTCTCAAGTCTTCTGCCTGCCCCGTCCTGCTTCCAAATCTCTTCAGCTTTGGGGCGAGAGGTGGCTGTTTCCCTACCCTGAGCTATGCTCAGTATTCAGGACTTGTAAGCAATATTCGAGCAAATTCTTCAGAGATGTTGGGCCTCTCAACTGGATCCCAGGATGACTACAGAGGAGGGAAGACTGGCTGCTGCTCAACTCTAACTTACATACCCCAAATCTTATAGTTTGTAGAGGTAATCCTGGCACTACCTCTCTACAGAGAGGCATTGTGGCTGTTCAGACTTTCAGAATGTCTCTTCCAGGCACAGGGAAAGGGTTTTGGCATTTGCTGCACTAATATGTTTCCAGACTAAAGCCTCTGTCTCGGTCCTATGACCCAGAAGTTCTGTTCCTGTGCCCGTCCGTGTTGGGTGAGGGAGCAGGCTGAGAGTCCATCGGCAGGGGAGTGGATTAGTAAAACGTGGCCATGGCTGATGCACTATAGGCAACATGGATGCATCATAAAATTGAAGTGCTTCTTTTAAAAACCAGGAAATCAGAGGTGCCTGGGTGGCTCAGTCGTTAAGCATCTGACATCAGCTCGGCTCAGGATCTCACGGTTCGTGAGTTTGAGCCCATGTTGGGCTCTGTGCTGACAGCTCAGAGCCTGGCACCTGCTTTGGATTCTGTGTCTCCCTCTCTCTCTCTGCCCCTCCCCTGCTTGTTCTCACTTTCTCTCTCTCAAAGATAAATAAAAGTTAAAAAAAAAATTTAAGTAAGAAATCAACTGAGATTTTATAATGTGATTCCATTTCTATGCATTAATAATACAGGCATAGGTGCATACTTATTTTTAGCATACTTATTTTATTGTGCTATTGCCTCTGGTATTAATAAAAGGAACATGACTATCTTGTATCAGTGTGTAAAATATTTCCATGACTTCACTTATTCTTAGGATACTAGGGAAATGTATTTTCACCCAAAATTTGAGCACAAACTTCATAGACCAGCATGATTGTATAACATCTCCCTTGTGTTAAAAAAAAATTTGTTTTAATTTGCAACTTTCACATTTTTCACATGTGAAAAATTTTTCACATTTTACACAATAGTTGAAAGCTATTTTAGTAATTACGGTAATTTAGTACTATTCAGTACTATTCAATAAGTCAGTATTATTTTAACAATAAAATTTGAAAATTTACCAATTGACAGAAATAATATACATAAGTGGAAATGTAAATATGTGAGTTAATCACAATATATTTTTGCTCCCCAAATTATTTTTAAGCCACAAGTGTGGAATAACATGCTTATTCTATATTTGGATAAAGTTCTGGTAATGTAGTAATGCTTATAATTTTCCACTTACATTTAAGAAAAATACATAATTTTCCAAGTTAAAAAATAGATATTCACACACATCATGTGCAAGAATACATGCAAATAAAAAGGCATCTAGCGCATCAGAATGCTTATCTATAGTGGGAAGGGTGAAGGAAGGAAACAAAGAAATAAAAGGGAATTCATTAATTCAAAATCAAGGAGGGAGTCTCACTGAAGGGTGATAATGGGCCAAGAAGGCTGAGTAACTCAACCTACTTGCTGACACCTAAGGGCAAAAATATAAAACATCTTGCAAAGCTCCTGTCTCCAGGCTAAAGTAAGTCCATCTACTCCAGCTCTGGGGCCCAACTTCTTCCAAGAGTTTGAAACAAAAGCACAGTGGCCTGTGGCTTATCACCTACCCAGAGGTCCAGCATTATAAAAAACTCCCAGAAGCTTGTATGGAGGATGGTCAAGGCTCAGGGAGTTTCACACTATAACCTGTTAGACAGAGAGAAGCGCCCCCTAGAGGCCAGAAATGTGGCAGCGGTCACAGAATTCTCTTTCTGGTCTATTTGAGTTTAACCAAAACTTCCTGGCCAACTTGGAAGCCCTTGACTGCCCCCAAAGCTCTAGCTATGAGCAGTGTTCAGGCTGCTGTGGCTGTGAGACCAGGAATGGGCTGGCAGAGCACTGGTCAACCTGAAGCCTGTGCCTTTGGTCCTTAATATCCAGCTCCTAAAAAAAAAATCAGGATTCCAAAAAGACACAAGTCTCAGATTCACAGTGTGCTGCCTGGCTTATAGAACTCTGAAAAATTCCTGCTGTTTTATATCTGTAATACATTCTGCATCACAGCCTCCTGTGGTACAGGAGCCCTCAGTAAAATTATGAAGAAGGCAAACTTGGGTGGAAGTCTGTACCCCATCTGAAGTCCTCTGTTTATTCTTCATCCCTTCCATTCAAGGGCCAGGGTGCCTGAGACTCTGTTGCCCTTGCCGTTCCTGTGAGAAAAGCTGGTCAACTTGTTCTCACTAAGGTGTGAAGGTCTGAGAGGTTTCCCTTCCTAGGACAAGTTGCATTTGCTCTAAGAGCCTGATGTATATTGCTGCTGACGCTAACAAAGTACTGATGGTGGGACTTTAAGCAACTGAGAAGCAAAGATTTTTCAAGTTAGGCCAAGAGATTGCCACCTGGTCAACCAAACCAATAAATCTTGGAGGCATTATCCCCTGCTGTTTGGTTTTGGAATGCATACCAGTTTCATCTTGGAGGCACAATATGAATTTTATTTCAATAAGCGCTGTGACTTTTTAGAAGATATGATGTGTACAATTGAACTGATGTTTATTTTCCTCTCCAATCAAACCAAAATAACTATATTATTTATAATGTTACTCCAAATAGTCAAATTTTAAACCCTCAAAGGATAAATCAGTCTCCTGATTTAAGATGGCTTCTAGGACACCCTTTCCATTTGTATGCCTTGATTTTGCTGTGGCTGGTCATCTTGCTGTGGGAATAGGGTTGCAGATGAAAAAATTATCCTTTTTCCATCACCCTTTAGGTAAAAGGCATGATTTAATTTTGGATTTTGAAAATTCTAAGGGCCTTTCAGGTTTGCTTCATCTGAGATAAAATTTCCATCCTCTCACCAGCCATTCACTGGTATCACTCTGGGGACCCAAGGACTCTGGCCCCCATCATGGACCTCCCCCAACCACATTCCTCTCCACAGCATGAGGAGTCAATAGGAACAAAGAGACATACCCAAGCAGAGCTGTGTCCCCTTCCTGGAACAAATTTCAGATTCCTGAAACTCTGGAATAGCCTTCCCAAACTGCCTCCAAGCCTTGCTAGGGCCTCTTCTTCATACCTGTGTCCTCCTGTGGGTAAACTAAACTGTTGGCATGTGCAGCCATAGATCCAGAGGATGGGGCAGCTTTGGTAGGCAGTGTGGACAGAGGTTGGACATGTGAGCTGGGATACCCACATGCATGTGCACAAGGTTCTTTGCAATGTAGGACAAAGCTGCGGGGGAGGAAGAAAAAGGGAGCCCTTTCCAAGATTCCATGTTCCAGCACAGTCTAGGCATTTGAAATTTGAACCTGGTTTTCCAGGTCTGTATGAAAGTATATTCGTCGAGGTAAGAGGATAAAACGAATTTTACTTAGTAATTGTTAGTCTGATTTACAACTTTTATGATTTAGACATCCCATGGCATGTTGCCTCCATTTATACTCTTAGCTTGGGCCCTGCAAATTTGGGGAAAGGCCTGACCCTATGTTCTCTTGTGAGTTTGAGACACAAACATCTGTTCTCTTGTTCTATGAGGCAGGGAAGGAGATGCAAAAGGAACTTGAGAAGAGAGTAGAGGAAAAAAATGCCTCTAAATACCCCTTCCAGCCCATCTTCCACACGGCCACTACAGGGATCTTTCTTTTCTTCTCATTGCTTTATGTTTATATTTTTAAACATTTTATTGTGGAAAATCTCAAACATATCCAAAAGTAAGATAGAAGGTAGAACAGAAAAATGAACTCCCATGTCCCTAACACCCACTTGCAGCAATTATCAATTTACAGTCAAATTTATGTAATCTCTATCCCCATTCACGTCCTCCCCCTCTGCTATTATTTTGAAGCAAATCCCAGATATATCATTTCATATGTAAATATTTTTGTATATATTTCTCAAAGATAAGGACTCTTGGGAAAAAACCCATAACCACCTCACACTTAAAAACAATAAACAATAGGGATGCCGGGGTGGCTCAGTTGGTTAAGCCTCCGACTTCAGCTCAGGTCATGATCTCACGGCTTGTGGGTTCGAGCCCCATGTTGGGCTCTGTGCTGACAGCTCCGAGCCTGGAGCCTGCTTCGTATTCTGTCTCCATCTCTCTCTACCCCTCTCCTGCTCTTGCTCTGTCTCTCTCTCTCTCTCTCAAAAATTAATAAAATATTTAAAAAACAATTAACAATAATTTTAATGTTGTCAAATATCCAGCCATGTTCACATTTTAAATTTTTTGTATTAATTTTTAAAAATTTTATTTTTACGTCATCTCTACACCCAATGTGGGCTCAAACTCCCAACCCCAAGATCAACAGTCGCATACTCCACTGACTGAGGCAGTCAGGTGCCCCAAATTTCTAATAGCCTTTTATTTATTTATTTTTATTATTTTTTTAATGTTTATTTATTTTTGAGACAGAGGGAGACAGAGTGTGAGTGGGGGAGGGGCAGAGGGAGAGGGAGACACAGAATCTGAAGCAGGCTCCAGGCTCCAAGCTGTCAGCACAGAGCCCATGCAGGGCTCGAACCCACGAACTGTGAGATCATGACCTGAGCCAAAGTTGGATGCTTAACCAACTGAGCTACCCAGGCGCCCCTCTAAGAGTCTTTTAAATGTCACAAATGTCTTGTTTTTTTAGTTTGTTTGAATCTTGATACAAATAAGTTGTGATTGCTGATATGTCTCTTAAATTTCTTTTAAATATCAGTTTTATATCTCTTGTCTCTTTTTTTTTCTTGCAAGTTATTTAAGAAATGAGATCATTTATCCTATAGAGTATCCCATGATGGAGATTTTACAAATTGCATGCCCATGGTGTCCTTTTATATTTTCTTTTGTCCCTTATAATTCCTGTAAATTGCCATTTGAATATAGATTTAGGCTGAAAATCTTGACAAGAGTACTTCCTAGAAGGCTTGTGATGTCTGATTGTCTCTATTTGTTTTGTTTTGTTTAAAGTTTATTTATTTTATTTTGAGAGAGAGAGAGAGAGAGAGAGAGAGAGAGAGAGAGAGCACGAGCAGGGGAGGGGCAGAGAAAGAGAGACTCTCAAGCACTGTTAGTGCAGAGCCTGACATGGAGCTCAAACTCAAGAACCGTGAGATCATGACCTGAGCCGAAATCAAGAGTTAGACACTTAACCACCTGACCACCCATGCACCCTGGTTGTCTCTATTTGTGATAGCAGATACCACTAATCAGTGCCACCATTCATTAATTAATTAGGGGTTGCCAAATGGTGATATTCCAATTCTATCATTCCCTCGTCATTTATAAAGGGAATTACTTCTATAAAGAGAAACTCCCCCTCATCACTGTTGGGTTCCCCGGTAGTACAATTTGTATTGGAAAGACAGATAAATGCTCAATTACTTGTCTTTATAAATTTCAAAATAATGAATTTATTCATGAGCATGCTCCAAAGGCAACCGATCAGATTTGTTTTAATTTCATTATGAACTCATGGAGTTAAACTTGATGTGCTTCACTCCATTGCAGTTTTACCTATATTGATGCTAAAATTGTCCTTCTTTGTCCAGAGGGAGCCTTTTCAAGTTGACTCCTAAATCCTTTTAACCCTGTCCTAGCAGTCTTTGAGGACTTCCTTGTCATCTGGTTTGATTGATGTTCCAGGCTCTTCTTGTCCATTTCCTGTCCCAGACGTGGAATCAACCATTTCTTCATGGAGCCTATCCTTTTATCAGAAAGGGGGATTTCAAGACCACAATCTGGGCACTGGGGGTGCTCACTGCTACTGGATAGGTTATTGGTCCTAGATCCTTTCAGAGATCAGAACAAGGAAATATGTCTTTTGTTAGTTTTAAAGATAAAACACATACATTCATAATGATACTGTCAATTCAAATTCAAGGGTAGTGCTTTTGCATAACCTCTTATTTCTTCCACCTGAGTCTCCTTTCTTCCATGCTAAAAATCTCATTTCTCAAAGACACCAAGAATTATAGAATTAGAATTTCACATAGTTTCTCATTTGTTTCATCTCATATGTACACACGACAGTCTCTGAATACCAATATCAATTCTCCCATCAGCCAAATGATTGCTGAAAATGGCTTAAGATCATTTGTTTACAATTCTCTTTGTTCTTAGCTTATTTCTTTCTGTAAATATATAGTCAAATTACTGTGTTTGGAACAGTTTCCCCATGTGCTTATTCCACCAACAGCAAGCATACTTCTCTTTATTTGTTTCATTTCATTTTTTATTTTCAGGGATTCCTTTTTTAAAAATGTTTGTTTGTTTGTTTGTTTGTTTGTTTTGAGGGAGAGAGACGGAGGGAGAGGCAGAGAGAGAGGGTGAGAGAGAATCCCAGAGCCCGACACAGGGCTCAAACTCACAAACCATGAGAACATGACCTGAGCCAAAATCAAGTCAGTGGTTCAACTGATTGAGCCACCCAGGCACCCCCCCCCCCAAGGGATTCCTTTTTTATTTGATTTTGTTTTTTACTTGCATGAAATTTTTACTTGGTCCCAAAGTTAATATACAAAACAATGTACATTCAAAGAAGTTCAGCTTCTTTGTTTTTAAGTTTATTTTTTTATTCTTGAGAGAGAGAGAGAGAGACTGAGTGAGGGAGGGTCAGAGAGAGAGAGAGAGAGAGAGAGAGAATCCCAAGCAGGCTCCACACTCTCAGTGTGGAGCCTGATGTGGGGCTCAAACTCACAAACCAAGAGATCATGACCTGAGCCAAAATCAAGAGTCAGACGCTTAACCAACTGAGCTACTCAGGCACCCCCAAATAAGTTCAGCTTCTATCCCCATCCCCTCCAGTCTATACCCTCCTTCTCCGTATAAGTAACCATTTTTCACTGGTTTATCTCTCCAATGCTTGTCTGTTTTAAATATAAGCAGATAGGTTTATATGTTTATATATTTGTATCCCTGCCTTTCTTAGACAAATATTATACACACATGTCTTTTTTACTCAATAGTATGTCTTAGGTGGAGATATTCCTCATTCCTTTTTACAGCTGCCTAGTACTTCTGCACATGGGAATGCCAACATTTATTCAACCAGCCTGCTGATAGACATGTGGGCTGTTTCCCATTACAAATAGTCCTGAAATTAATTGCTTTTTATATTTTGCCCCGAGTTTATTTGGATACAAATCTTAGACATCATATCATTTCATAGAGGAGTACAGAGGTGGTCATGACTCTCCTTTCCTTAAAACCCAGTAATGGCTCCTCCTCACTTGTAGGGTAAAGTCCAAACTCCCTAGCTCAGTAGACAGCACCCTACCAGATCTTACCCTGCTCAGCTCACCAGGTCACATGCTGCCCCTCACTCCCCAGCACCTCTCCTGCCCCCTCCACCCAGGAGGATGGTCCATTCTTCCCTGGCACTGGGCTTCTTACACATGCTCTACTTTTTGCTTTGAAGGCTTTTTGTCCTTCTTTTCTTCACCTGGTTAACCATGTAGCAGCTTGTGTAAACCAATTGCTGACAATGCATGGATGTATGGATCATGATTTTCCTACATCTACCACCTCCCCTCCTGGCCCCTTCAGAGTTAGGTTTGACTTAATATCTTCCATGCCCAGCAGAAGCCCAGCAGCTCTATGTGCTCACCAAATGTTTGTTGAATGACCAAACAATTGCCTTTCCTTTTAAATAAGCAAAATCAGGGATGCTTGGGTGGCTCAGTGGGTTGAGCATCCAACTCTTGAATTTGGCTTAGGTCATGATCCCAGGGTTGTAGAATTGAGTCCTGCATCAGGCTCTGTGCTGAGCTTGGGATTCTCTCTCTCTGTCTCTCTCTCTGTCTCTCTCTGTCTCTCTCTTCTTTTACCACACTCCCTCTCTCTAAAAATAAAATTTTTTAAAATTTAAATAAACATAATCAGCTCCAGGTCACAGCCCTACCTCTTGCCAACCAGAGAAGCGGCTGTACCATAATAAGTTCTCCTTGGTGTTAGTCTTTGTGTGCCCTCCTGAAGGGAAAGCATTTTCTGCCTGTTAGATATTTATAAGAGAGACTTGAGTTATCATCACTGTGGAAAAAAAAGAAAGATGTTAGAATCCAGAAACTCAAGTAGGCCAAGAATTTTATGACAGGAGCTCGGTTCTGTTGGAAAAAGGCAGACTCAGAGCCAGCAAATGTTGGGCAGAGAAGGGAGGGCCCTGGAGGTCAGCCCTCCACAGCAGGTCCTTGGGCCATCTCACATTTGGCCCCTTCAGAGTTGAAGAAGGCTCCCTTGTTCACCTCTGAGACGCCCTCCAAGGCAGGCCCTTCTAGGCTGCCTTCAGGATGGGTTTCCCACAGCATGGCAGAACCAATTCCGTTCATGCTTACCTGTTGGCCCAGGCTTTGGGGTCTGCCTGCTTTGTCATGTCTGCACTAAAGCTGGCTGAAGACAGGCATGTCCCACTTGAGTGAGCTCCAATCACAGCCTCAGCTCTCTCCCTGCCACTATGATCCTCAGCCTCAACTTGGAAGGCCTTCACTGCGTGCCATCCCTGAGGAAGAAATGTGAGCCATGTGGCTGCAGAAGCACACACTCTTGGATTTGTCCCACCCCCTTTAAACATCACCATCTTGGTGATACCACGTTGAAGGAAGCTCTTGGGGAGCTCAGGATAAGCCTAGAGAGGAAAGAGAAGTTCTGGTTCGAAAAGTTATCAAAGCACCACAGAATCAGACAGTGCCCCAGGGATCACTAAAGAGGCCTCTCTTCAAACTGTTTTATAAATTTAGGTACCATGGTGTACTTTCTAGCTTGAAGGAGTTCTGATTAAAAAATAATAGTAATAAGTCTGCAAAACCCTAGCCCTATGGCGGCTTCTTGCCTGATACAAGAATTCCCTTTACTATGGCATCTTTGTCACGTGGCCATCCAGACTTACATGCTCTATGAGCCAGGAGGCTCCTTATTGCCCCTAAGATGCCTTTCTATTATTGGGCAGCTCTAATGATCGTAAGGAGTCCCCAAAGCCTCCATGGTTCTCTGCATTGGTCCTTTTCCCGGTCTTCTTCCCTTTGGGCTGCAGCCAGTTAGTTGAAGGCAGAGCTCAAATCCTTCCCCTCTTCCCACCTCACCTCTTCTCCTTATTAATATCCTCAGGTCCTTGGTCTGCTCCTTTGATATTTAACAGACCATTACCTGCCCTAAAGGGATTCTCTTGTCAGAAGTAAAAATGTTTTATGGCTATCTCTTCAATTTGCTGTGCTACTGATTCAAAACAGCAGTTGTTTTTCTCTTTAATGGGTTTTTTTTTTCCTCCTACTTGTGAGTTCTCTCTCTTTTTAAAGGTGTGAAGATGGAAAGCAGGCACCAGCAGGTCTGAGATTGCCTCCCCAGGCGTTTCCCAACACCGTGCTTCTTCCCTTCCTGTCACGGAGGTTGTTGCTGTCAGCAGCCTTACAAGGAGGCAACTTCAGGTGTGCAGAATTACAAAGGAAAGACTTTCTAAATTAGAAGTAAAGCGGTTTGATGATCCACACCAATAGAAACAGTGGTTCAAATTGGTAGTTTCGCACCTGACCGCCTGCACTAGAATTACCCAGAAGGCTTGTTAAAACAGATTCCTGGACCCAGCCCCAAGTTTCTCATTCAGGGGGTGTGTGGTGGGGCCAACATGCATTTATAACTTGTTCCCAGATGGTGCGTGTGCTACTGGTCTCAGAACTATACTTTGAGAACCACTGGATGAAATGACCAGAGAAACATTCACAAAGGAAGCAAAGTTTCAGAGAATGAAAGTGTTTCTAAGTGCCCAGTAGGAAAGCTTGCGGCTGGACTTGCACACCCTGCAGGTACCTGAGCTCTCTGATGCCCCCGCTCCAGGTGGTTCCTCTCCTGCCTGCCTGCAGCATCCCTCCTCCCAAAAGGAGTCTCACTGGGCCGGAAGCACTGTGCCTGGCACTTAAGCCTTGCTTTGCTGACCATTTTATCTCAGAGACTAAAGGAAACTGCTCCTCTGGACCCAATTTTGGCCATTAAAAAAGAATTGGCAAGAAAATAGCCATTTTGTCTTGGAGGTGGCAATCACCAGAGAACAGAACAAGTCATGGCTCTCAGCCAGCATTTAAACAACTCCCATGCATGTCAAAGGGCCCTGCAGACATGTCTCAGTGTCTTCAACACGGCACGGTTCAAAATTCTGGGAGATATGGTTCCCAAGAGATGTGGCTCCTGAGAGAGATGAGAAATACTTTAACAATAACGGTGGCCTGATTTTGCAATGCTAGAAGATGCTAGTAAGGAAGGGAAGCTGAGCAGGAAACCAAAGCAGGAGAACGGGCTGTCACCAGGACCAGGAGGTGTTAGAGTTTGTGGTGGTGGTGGGGGTGGTGGGTGTTGGTTTTTAAAATTTTTCACACCACCTGAGCATCAAAGACTGACAACACACTGTGAAACTTCCTGGTCCAAGAGAAAAGGCAGTTAAGTTTCAGGGGCAGGAGCTGTCAATTGGTAGCCAATGTGTGTGGAAAAGGAGCCTTCATCTCTGGCATCTTAACTCCAGGCTGTGGGGATTCATCTTACCCTGCAGCCTTATCAAAGCATTGCCCTTTTGTTGCTTAGAAAATCACTTTATGGAGATCTTAAAATGCCTAAATTTTCAAACCATTGTCAGCGGCTATCAGAACTCAGATGAGTTTTAATCAGAATGTGTGTATTTTCTGTTTTAACCTTCAAGAGGAACTTCTACAGTACCCACTGAGGTTTGACGAGAACTGTTTTACGACAGCGGGTTCCAGAGCTTTCCTTCACATTGTATTTTGGCCATGCTTGCTTCATCTTTTTATTACCTAGCAGGGAAAGAATTTCCTTTTTTTTTTTTTTTTTTTCTAGTCTAAACATTCCCCATGAGAAAAACAGTCTGCTTCTCTATTGAATAATAGACCAAAGAGCCTGTTAATAAAAAGTAAAGTCTATTTAGAAATTAATGGTAGGTAAGAATCAATATAACTCATGTTAATCTTATTTTTGCTACCCTATAGAGCACGCAAAAAGCAGATTGCCTTCCTGAGCTTGCTTTGAAGGAGTTGATTCTCTCCAAAATGTCTCCACCATCTGTCGTGAGGACAGTTGTCTTACCCAAGGGCTCATTATTCCTTTCTAGATGAGTCAACATCCTCCTAACCCCACCCCTGATCTCCCCACCCCCCACTGTCCTTCCCTTCCCATTTTGCTAATAATCCTTTCTCCATACACTTCCCAAAACACAGAACTCACCTATGGCCCATGGATCAAGTCCACATTCCTCCTCAGGGGGGCACCACAGAGCCCCCCACCAACATTCCTTTCCAGCTTCACCTAGCCCAGGCTCCCAGTTCCCAGCTCCTGCCTCAGAGCCATCACTTTTGAGTCAAGCAGCCAGGAGCTCTTTCATTCACTCAGCACCCACTATGCCCTTTGGCCCTGGGCCACAGTTTTAATAACAATAACAACAGCTAACTTTTACTAAGGACTTTCCATGGGCCAGGCACTGTGCTAGTCCTTTCAGGTAAGAACTCATTTGATCCACACAATGACCCTATTAGGTAAATATAGTAACTCATCAATCTCTGTTAACAGTAATGAAACAGACTCAGAGATGCTAAGCAGCTTGCCCAGGGTGATGCTTTTCAGTTTTTGGGAGAGACAGAAGATCTAAAGATTAAGTGCTATGGTAGAGGTATGATAGTATAGTGGGTGACCAGAGGAGGCTTCAACCTACCTTTTTCCTTCCTCCCTTCCTCTCTTCCTTCCCTCCTTCTTTCCTCCCTCTTTCTTTCTTTACTCCTTCTTTTTCTTTCTTTCTTTCCTCCTTCCTTTCTTTTCTTGCTTTCTCTTTCTCTTTCTTTTTCTTTTCTTCTAGTGGTTTTGGTGCACCTGTTATGTTCCAGGCATTGTTCTCAGTGCTTGCAAAATATGAGAGAAGAAAACAAAGAACTCTGCCTTCATGGAGCTTATATTCTTGTGGCAAGAAATGAACAAAAGAGAACAGACATTATAAGTAAATTATTTAGTGTGTTTGAAGGTGGTAAGGAATCAAATGAAGAGAAGGGCCTAGGGAAAGGGGAGTCAGTATGTGATTGGCAGGTTGCGGTATTAAATAGGGTAGTTAGGGTGGCTGAATTAAGCAGGGGACCTTTTACCAAGACCTGATGGAAGGAAAGGAGTTACCCTATGGCGGTATGGGGGAAGAGCATCCTTGGGAGAAGGAACTGGCTAGTGCAAAAGTCCCGAGGCAGGAATATGCCAAGTGCCTGGTGTGTTTGAGGAACTAGAAAGGTGTGGAGGGAGAAGAGTAAATGAGGGAAAATAGCAGATGAGGTCTGAGATAAAAGAGGAGGGGTGGGAAGTCAGATTCTATAGGACCTTGTAGCTATCATAGGACTTTGGTTTTCAAACTGAGTGAAGTGTGAAGTGGTGGGGAGCTGTTCTATTCTATTCTATTCTATTCTATTCTATTCTATTCTATTCTATTCTTTCTATTCTGGTGCCCTCTAGAGAAGAGATTATGGAGAAGAAGGTGGAGGGTGGGGGAAAGGGAGTCAAAATGGAAGCAAGAAATAGGAGTTGATTACATTAATCAGAAGAGATGGGTCTGGCAGGAGCAGTGCAGGGGTGAGAAGAGGTGGCTAGACTAGAAATGGAATGAGAGAAAGAGAGGAGTTAAGGACTCAAGGCTTCCCAGAGCCTCACTTAGAAGCCCAAGTGCTTTGTCTCTTGTCCCACCTTCTGTTTACCTTCTGCTCTATTCTGCCTCTTTACAGGTTCCTCTGATTTCACTGTTGGCTTTTAAAGGGCAAGGCACCAGTCCTAGCTGATTTTGTATCCCCAGTGCCCAGCAGGGCTCCTGTTTGCACAACTCCAGTGTTCTCCATTCACATTGTAACCTATAGGCAATGCTGCTGTCCTGTGGGGTGCTTCATTATGGGGAACACAATCAATGATTATCAGAGAAGAAGAAAAGAGGGTCTGTGGAGGAAGGAAGGAAATCTCTTTGAATTAGCAGATTTGTTTGCAATCACACACTCCAAACTGGAAATAGTTCATTTAAGTTAATTTAATATTAGCATTATATTTTTAATGTATTATTATTTAAAAATAATATCTATATAAAAAATAACACCTACATTTTAAAATTCCTACAGACACTTTTTGTCTGTGAGAGTTGAAGTGTTAAATCCATCATCTCCACTTTTAAATTCCTCTCATAAAAAGCAGTGTTTCTTCCTGCCTGTTTAAATCATATTCCACACTGAAATTGGTTATGTAACTTAGGAATGAAAACAATGTCATACCTTACTTTTAGTTTGTCCCCTGGGAGGTTGGTACAAGGAAACTTATTGAGGTGGAGTGGAGAATCAATAAATTCATAACCGTAAAGCAATTTGATGAACTTTTTCTTAATTAAATGGGAAATATAAAATTCTTTTCAGTAACTGTATCAATTATTAAAACACTTCAATCCAAGTGGCTGCTAGGTAAAGCAGGAAAAGACAGAGCTGGAAAGAAATGTAAAGATCCACTTTGGTTTGTTTGTTTATTTATTTATTTTGAGAGGGAGAGAGAGAGAGAGCACAAGCAGGTGAGGGGCAGAGAGAAAGGGAGAGACAGAATCCCAAGCGGGGCTCAAAACCACAAAACTGCGAGATCATGACCTGAGCTGAGATCAAGAGTCAGACACTTAAGCGACTGAGCCACCCAAGCACTCTGTTTGTGTGTGACCTTTTCCATAGCCCTCTGATGAGGAACAGGACCCAGGGAAGGAGAGAGTGTGGCTGGGATTGTAACGCTGTTGAGCAGCCAAAACCCAGGTCTGCCTTCTCACACCAGCTTAGCGCCTTTCCCAGACACAGTGATGCAGCTTCCTGTCAGAGAAGACACAGAAAACAAAATTACAGGCTTTCAAAGCCAGGCTCTTAAAGCAATACACGGAACCATAGACCAGTGGTTCCAAATGGGGTGATTTTACCCCATGGGAGGCATTTGGCAACATCTGGAGATGTTATCTATCACAAGTAGAGTGGGGAGGTGCTATTGGCATCTCACCAATAGAGGCCAAGGACGCTACTAAACATCCTAGCACACACAGGACAGGCCCCCAGCAAGGAATTATTCAGCCCCAATCATCAATGGTGCTAAGGTGGAGAAACTCTGAACTACACTGCAGCCCCCAAATGAAGATAAAGCCAGTGAGGCAGCTCCCACCCTGGGGACCAGGACCACAGTGAACTACAGAAAGAGCTGCATTGGTGAGGGCCCCTGAGCTTCTGTTTGGATTCTATTTCCATGGGATGCCAGCCCGGTGAGCAAGCAGGCAAAGGGACCCAGCTTCTCTGGTAGGCTAGGATTCAAGGCTTCAGTCATCAAAACTAGATGTGTCCTCCTCTGAGATCCTGTTTGCCTGGGATTTTATCCTATCAGTATCATTAGTGAGCTCTATTCTCTCATGATTTTTTTTTTATGTTTATTTATTTTTGAGAGAGAGAGAGAGAGAGAGAGAGAGCATGAGCAGGGGAGGGGCAGAGAGAGAGGGAGACAGAATCTGAAGCAGGCTCCAGGCTCTGAGCTGTCAGCACAGAGCCTGACAGAGCACAGAGATGGGTTGAGCCGGCTCAAACCCATAAACTGTGGGATCATGCTTGACTGACTGAGCCACCAAGGCGCCCCTCTCTCATGGGATTTTGAATAAGGTCACCATACACGAAAGTATTTAGGGCCCCTTTTTCTTCTGCCAATCTTCTCAGTTACAATAAAAACTGAGCCTGGGTGGCTCAGTCAGTTAAGCATCTGACTCTTGGTTTTGGCTCAGGTCATGATCTCACAGTTCTTGGTATCAAGCCCTGTGTTAGGCTTTGCGCTGAAGGTGCAGAGCCTGCTTGGGATTCTCTTCTCCCTCTCTCTCTGCCCCTCCACTGCTCTCTCTTTCTCTCAAAAGTAAATAAATAAACAAAAAAAAAAACTTAATATGATGCAAATATATATGAGAGAGAAAATATTCTTCTGCTTTAAAAGATCTCAATAGGGTAGGAACAGAAGTCAAAAGGGAGGGTAATGTTGATGAGCCTGGGAATTTATAAGGAAAGTCAGTGGGAAGGAAAGAGTTGAGGACATCAGAGGACATCAGATATAGAGTATCTAGAGGAGGATGGGATGGGGACTGGGGCTTAGAACCAACTCTGGTGGCTCTACACTTCAGCTACACATGCCTATTCCAGATCATTTTTTTCCAAAATGATCTTCTCAAAGTCAACCTGATAACATACACTTAGTGGTGTTTTCCAGTAAACTCTGAAATGACCCACTTGGTTTCCTGCCTTTACCTCCTGGTTATATCCTTCTGCAGAATCAACCTTGATCCAAGGTCTAAGGTCAAGCCTATCATTAGGAAGTATTTTAAGGGGTAATTCTTACATTTTGATATAATTTCACACCTAAGAAAAGTTTCAAGAATATAACTTTGACTCAGATTCACCAACTGTTTGTTTTACCCCATTTGCATCATTATTCTCTTTCTCTTCCCCTCCCTCCTCACCCTCTCCACGCATACACAGATTTTTTTTAATGATTTGAAAGTAAGTTGCAGATATCATGCTCCTTCGTCTTCCAAGTACTTCAGTGTGTATTTTTAGAACAAGGACATTCTTATTAAAACCATGGTTCAATTGTCAAAAATAGGGAGATTTATCATTGGTACAATATTAACAAATTACAGTATATTTCCAAATGTCAGTATTGTTCCACTAATGTCCTTTATCCCTGTATTTTCTTTCTTCAGGATCCAGTACAGGATCACGTGTTGTATCTGGCTGTCATACTTCAATCTCCTTTAAACTAGAAGAGTTCCATGACCCTTTTTATCTTTCTTCACCTATCATTTTTGAAGAACATAAGTATTTGTAGAATGTCCCTCGCTTTGTGTCTGTCCGAGGTTTCCTTGCAGTGATTCAGACTATTTTTGTCAGGAATGCCACAGAAATGATGGTGTGTCCTTCTCAATGACTATATCGTAAGACAAATAATATTAGTTTGTCCCGGTATTGGTGATGTTAATTTTTATCACTTGGTTAAGGTGGTGTCCTCCAGGCTTCTCAGCTATAAATTTACTGTTTTTCTCTTTGCAATGAAAGAATCATTTGTGGTAAGATGCTTTGAAACTGTAAATATAGTGTTCTTCATCAAGCTTTCACCCACTAGTTTTAGCATCCATTGATGATTTTCTAACCCCATCATTTGTTTTATGTTTATTGGTTGGCATTCTACCATATGGAGGGAGGTTCCCTCTTCTGCTCACTTGTTTCATTCATTACTTTATATCACCATGGACTCATAGATTCTTATTTTATTCAAAATGTTATAATCTATTACCATGATTCATTTTGATGCTTAAATTGTACCATATTTGGCCAGTGGGAGCCCCTACAAGCTGACTCCAGTGTCCCTTTCATGCGTCCCCATTATTCTTCGTTTGAGGAATTTTAAGAATTCTTGTTTAGTCATTTAGTTGACTCAACAGGTCTCTGGTTTGCTCTGACCTGATGGCTAAGTCTCAGGAAGAAAATGCAAATGAGATCAAAATAGCAGTGGGATTTTTCTGACAATCTGCACATAGCATTTTTATTTGAAAAGCATGTAAGACTGCATTATATACGTTGCTTTATTTTTGCACTATTAGATGCTCCTAGTTTGTGGTTACGTAACATCTCCAGCTCTCTTGCAATATAAATTAACACGAATTCTTGTAGTAATCATAGCTGACTGAAATCCTGCTCCAAATAAATAGAAATGCTGGACAAAATACAAAATGTTTAATATAAATCAGAGAACAAGAGTAAGAAAATCTCCAGGTTCTAGAAACAAAGAAGGAATAAACACAAAGCAGGAGTCAGCAGGGGCACAATGGCTCACAGGGGAATCAGATATGGCCACTGGATATGGGCCTTAACCACTGGCGCTGAGGTCTCATGCCAAAGAGAGGGAACGGAATGATGCTTGTATATGTGGAGAGCTAGCCAGGACCACGAAGGAAGATCTCTTTGAGATGGAGACTAGAAAAATGCCCCTTACTGGTCTAAAAGGAACAAAGAATTACAGTATCTGCCAGTCATGGGTATATAAGGTCACTGATGAGAAATTGGGATCCAAAACTGCGCCTGTGCAGATACAGGGGAGGCCCTAATTCACTCTATTATGAAGTACGGAAACTTCAGGCTAAGAAATTTAACAAAGAAACCTGTCTAGAACAGATAAAACCACAGGGTTTAACAAAGGACACTTCCACGATGTTCCAGATTCCCATGAAAACAATTCTCACTAAATATGAATTCAGCCATAATTTGCAAACCACAGTGAAGCAGTCATTGGACTACTAAATGGGAATATAACCAGAAGTCACAAAATCATCTCAAAGACACTTTAACATAAATAAACTTAAATATCCAAAGAGATAAAGAATATATAGAGACTATAAGGCAAGAAAAAGGGACATAAAAAGAGACATAAAGAAAAAAAAAAGCCACAGCCATTGAAACAAACATATATTATGTCAGCTCTCTCATCTTGTACCATTAGTACATTCACTCAGTAGATATCTACTATGTGCTAATCACATCCTGGACACACAATGGTAAAGAAGATATAGCTGCAAGCCCTCAAGAAGCTTACATTCCATTTTTTAAGTGCAAGATAATACACTGATTTCTAGATAAACTGTTATACTTTTTCTTCTTGCCACACATAAACTTTTATAAATGTTTATCATGTCTTTAAATTTAGCAGGGTAGTGGCATTAATACAAACCATCCCCATTTCTTTCCCTCTGTTAAGCATTATGAATTGTTTTGCTTTGGTAGCTTGTTTGGAAGTGAGACGGTTTAGCTGAGATGTTGCAGTATATAATGGGGAAGGGCTGAAGGAGCAGACTGAAGACTAACTTGCTGTGTGACCATCAGGTAATGTGTAAATCGCTTCATCACAGTTCAGTCTCAGCTGAGCCTAGCTCCCCTTTCCTTATCACCCTGGAGGCAGTCCACAATTAAATGTGATCAAGTTTTTCATTAGAGTATTCTTAGGAAATCAATCACTTGCATAATGTCATTGTCATAGAACAACACGACATCAGTTCTGACGGTCTAGCAGCTGGCACAAAAATACCCGTGTTTATGTTTTCAGTGTATCTTGTAATGGGATAGCCTCTTTGCCTGTGTCACTAACCACTGCTAATGGTACAAAAGAGCAAAACAGTGATGCCTTCTGTTCATTGGAACTTGGTCTCAGAAGAGATGAAAAATATCTTTGTAGAACAGAGAACTAGTTAGGACTTTATTTTTTTTTTTAATTTTTTTTTTTAACATTTTTTTTCCAACGTTTTTATTTATTTTTGGGACAGAGAGAGACAGAGCATGAACGGGGGAGGAGCAGAGAGAGAGGGAGACACAGAATCGGAAACAGGCTCCAGGCTCCGAGCTGTCAGCCCAGAGCCTGACGCGGGGCTCGAACCCCCGGACCGCGAGATCGTGACCTGGCTGAAGTCGGACGCTTAACCTACTGCGCCACCCAGGCGCCCTTTTAATTTTTTTTTAATGTTTTTATTTATTTTTGAGACAAAGAGAGACAGAGCATGAACGGGGGAGGGACAGAGAGAGAGGGAGACACAGAATCAGAAGCAGGCTCCAGGCTCTGAGCCATCAGCCCAGAGCCCGACGCGGGGCTCGAACTCACGGACCGTGAGATCGTGACCTGAGCTGAAGTCGGACGCTCAACCGACTGAGCCACCCAGGCGCCCCAGGACTTTATTTTTTAAGGTATGTAAAGTCAAGATTAAAGGCTATCTTATTCTAGAGATATTCTAATATTCTAATGATTCTTTAACCATTTTTAATAGTTTTATAAACTCAAATGATTTCCTTTCTACACCTCATGAACTAACTGGTTAATTTGAAATGAAGATATGGCAAACTTTAGGTATTAGTTTTTCTTTGTGTTTGGATTGAGTCCTTTTTTCCAAATAAAACTGAGATATATTTGGTAGCTTCTCTGGAAGCCCTTAGGTAGGAGAACTAGGAATCTAGCCAAATATTTATTCCACAAAACTCAATGTTGAAATAAAGCAAATTAGTTAATACTTTTATCAAAATTTTCACTCTAATTGGCTTTCCTAAACCATTTTCCAAAGTGAAAAAAAGATTTCATAGCTTATAAGTAGAAATTTCTCACTGAAAAGGAAATATTGTTACACAAAAACCTTAGAGAACGAACAGCACAAATTTATTCTTACATTTAAAACTGTAAAGGAATCTGAAAAGACCACATACTGTATGATTCCAACTATATGACTTCTTAAAAAAGGCAAAACTAGAGATACTAAATTCAGTAGTTGCCAGGGGTTAGGGATGGAGAAGCACAGATGATTCTTAGGGCAGTGAAACAACTCTATATGATACTATAATGGTGGATGCATGTCATTATATATTTGTCCAAATCCACAGAATGTGCAACACCAAGCGTGAACCCTAACGTAAACCATGATCTTTGGTCTTTGAGTAATAATATCGTGTCATTGTGTGGTCACTGATTGTAACAAATATCCACCCTAGTGTAGGATTTTGAGAGCGGGAAGGCTGGTCGTATATGGGGAGCAGAAAGTATATGGAAAAATCACTGTACCTTGTGCTCAATTTTGTTGTGAACCTGCAAGTGCTGTAAAAAATAAAGCTGCAAATGGAAAATAAAAATAAAGCTGCTGTAAAAAACTGCAATGGAAAGAACAAGCCAAACATGACATCATGGCTTTTACCCTCAGTGTCCTGGCTTCCTTTAAATTCATATCACAAACTAGACAGCCATTTTCTGTCCTGTAAAATTGCCCAATCAGAACCACCTAAGAATTGATTTATCCAAATCCTGTCAACTTTTTCATTTTGAAGTAGTACCTGCAGTCAATGGAAGTGATTAAGTCCTTTAGCCAGAATCAGCCAATAATTCAAAAAGTCACATTCCATTTTTACTCTCATGCTACAAAGATATTCAAATTCTCCTAATTCCATCAAAATAAAAACAAAAGCTTTATTTTTAAATTTTTAATAAATTTTTAATAATTTTTCTAGTTTGACTTATTAGAAGATATAGAAGCTCTTCTCAAGCAGATGATTTTTTCTCCATTTGCCTGTAAAAGCCAGTTGTTTAATACTAAATTTTCACTCAGGATAAGCTAGGCTCTGCTGTGGTTAAACATACATATCCCCCTCCCCTAAGATCTCAGTGGCTTAACAACCACACACACAATCTCAGCAGCTTAACAGAGTAAAAGTTTATATTTTTTCATCATGCAAAGTCCACTGAGGGTCCAGCTGACCTCCATGTGGTCACTCAGAAATCAAGGCCTCTTTGATCTTGTCGCCCCACCATGTCACCTGAGGCCTTCTCTACAATGCCATGGCAAAGGAAATGGGTTGGTCACTGGCCCAGTCTGAGAGTGACACACACTATTTCCACTCACTTTTAACTGGTCAGAGGTAACTGTCTACCTACAGGGAGGCTTGGAAGTGTAATTTTCCTCTTGCCAGGAATAAAGGAGAACAGATATTACTGAACACTAATAATATCACCAAAATTCTTATATGTGATGATATCAAGGCTGAATGTAGAACATTAATTCTTGGGGCACCGGGGCGGTTCAGTGAGTTGAGCTGACTTCGGCTCAGGTCATGGTCTCACGGTTTATGAGTTTAAGCCTTGAGTTGGGCTCTGTGCTGACAGCTCTAAGCCTGGAGTCTGCTTGAGATTCGGTGTCTCCTTTACTCTCTACCCCTCCCCTGCTTGCGCTCTGTCTCTCTCTCTCTCTCTCAAAATTAAATGTAAAAAAAAAAAAAATTAGAATGTTAATTCTTAACTCATTAAGATAAAAATAAAATCCGTATCTAATGATCTAACAATTCTGATATAGATTTTGAAGAACCTAATAACAAAAACAAATAGTATCATGCTAATCAAACTGGTTATTTCTAATATTCCAACTTCAGTAAGGCTGACAAGTGACAAGTGAGTGATAATGGTGTATCTTTAAATCTTAAACTGCTATCACCAGATAGGTGTTGTAGGTTAAAATGAAAACCTTACACTTTAGGTACCAGGGTAAGCAAGCTATCAGTATGGTGTAAGAGTTTACAATTTGCATTCACACTTCACATCAGCAAAGATGGGGACAACAGAGAGGTAGGTAGATGCTGTTAATTCTATCAAAAAGAGCTTCAGGCTTTCCCAAATACTCATTGAAGACTTGCTAAGCCCCCTGACTGCTATGTGTGCCATAGAAGACACAACTTTATTCTGGAAGAAGATTAACAGAATATGTAGCTGACCTCTTCCCCCACAAATAAAAGTAATTAAAAAAATTTTTTTTAAATGTTTATTCATTTTTGAGAGAGACAGACAGTGGGGGAGGGGCGGAGACAGGGAGACCCAGAATCCAAAAGCAGGCTCCAGGCTCTGAGCTGTCGGCACAGAGCCCGATGAGAGGCTCAAACCCACGAACTGCAAGATCATCATGACCTGAACCGATGTTGGCATTCCACCAACTGAGCCACCTAAGTGCCCCAAAGTAATTAAAAAAAAAAAAAAAAAAAAAAAAGGAAGACTATCTGTAGGTAAGAGCTAGGAAAGCAAATTCCTCACCTTGTCACTTTTCTTCCTCCCCACAAAGGTGAATAAATGGATCCCCTGAATGAGGTTGAAACTGACAAATACTTACCAAGTATGATTTTAATTTCAATAGAATGGACAGTAAACAATATCACTGATAACTAACCAGCTCTACTACTGATTTCAACCTGTGTAATTCTTAGGGTTATTTCTAGCACAAAACAGCAAGACTACATTTGTTACAATAGCAACCGAAGTAGGTCAAGTGTACATTCAATTATAACTTGATTCTTTTATCAAAAAAAGAAAAAAAAATAAGAATATGTAGCAAGAATAATTTAAGTTTTGAGAACACTCACTACCAAAATCTAAGAACGAATAAGGTGAGATCATGTATAATAACAAAACCTATGTGAAATATCTGGGAGATCAAAGAAAAACAAACAAACATATAAAAAGATAGGACATTTCATTTTTAATCAGTCAAAAATGAAGAGTTCTGGACAATGTCAAATTCCACACACCATAACGCTATAGTTACACATTAAATATAATTACTATCTATACATATGCAAAAATATAGTTCTATTTCATACAATTAAACCCTTTATAGAAACCATTTTAAAATTAAGCAGAACTTCCCAACATTAAAATGTGAGGTATAAGTCCTTCTAAAGGTTCCTTTAAAGGTTTTAAAACAAAATGCTAAATCTAAAAACAATGTCCTTTCTGTCAGTTCCAAAGTTAAATCTAGTTAAAACAACAGAAAAACTGATAGCTCAGTCACATACTATTTAAATAATATTGTTCAGGCATCTCTAAAATCCTGCATTTTTTTCAAGTATGGAAATAGAACTCAAATATCCCACGATACAGTACTAAACAGATGGAATATTTAGGAAAGACTTTGTTGTCATATGGCACAATATTGTTTTATTCCTTCAATACATTTTGAAATAAATACCAGGTTTGGTTCTGTTCTTCTAAAAGGCCAAAATTACAATCTACATTTAAGATCATTTTGACTGTGTTAAGACTTGAGTGTAAAATATAACATCAATATTTTATCACAAAAGTAAAGCTGGTAACAAATTATAAAAGAGACAGTACTCTACTCAGATCTACCCAGGGATTAAAGCTCATCGTGATAGAAATACTCATCATGAAGCTGTCTGCCATAATCTGTAGCTTCACTGGTAAGAAACAAGTCCTGGTTCTCCAGAATCTCTGCTTCAGAGAGCTTTCTGTCACTATTCAAATCCATTTCATCAATTAGGTGAAGAGCCTTTAAAACAAAACAAAACAAAATAAAACCAAAAGGTGTCAAGTGTAAGTATTTTCAGCAAGATGTTCACATTTCAATGTGATTGGATTTGTCAAAATCATTCAGGTGTGCCAAATACTCATTATCTCAGTATCTCAAAATATTACACATTATAACCACGCTATCTACCGCTTCTCTTACTATCTCCTTTCTTAATTTCTGCTAGGTTCTGCCTCCTCCCCACTCAAATCCAATTCAGGATACCTCAAAGTTAAGCAAAATTAATATAACCCACTTTGGGCCCTTATAGGTAAAGTATAAACTTTTATTGTTCTATTCACTGTACTATCAAATTAATACATGATATAATCTTAACTTCCTTGACAATCTAAAACAGTTCACAGATTTAAGTCAAGAAATTGCAATGCATGGATCCTAAAGAAACAATGATTCCATTACTTCTTTCTTCAGCTTATGGCTTTGAACTTCTTTTCTATTAATAGCACCAAATCTGGGGAAGGGGAGAATATATAGTCACTTTTTAACACTCACCTCTTCTTGTGCAATTCCTTGATTATTGGGTACTACCCAAGACAACAGCTCTTGGGGGTCAAGCCTGCCATCGGTATCTTTGTCATAATCATTCAGGAATCTATCTTTCTCAACCAGTATCCACTCTGGATCCTCATTTGCTGCTTAATTAAAAAAATAAAACACAATATGCATACACAAGAATAGAACCTGTATCCAATAAGAAGTTTGGTACATCCCTAGAATAAAGGAAATGAATTTAAAGCTTACTACATCAAGGAAGCCCAATGAAACAGATCTACATATCTGAAAAGTCCTAAAATAAGTATACACTATACAATTTTCAAAAGTGACATGTAAGTCTAAATGACCCAGAGTTTTTATTTTTTATTAAAGGTTTTTTTGTTTTTTTGGTTTTTTTTTTTTTGAAAGAGAGAGAGATAGAGAGAATGAGCAGGAAAAGGACAGAGAAGGAGAGGAACAGAGGATCAGAAGCAGGCTCTTTGCTGACAGCAGAGAGCCTGACATAGAGCTCGAACTCACGAGAACTCACGAGAACTCATGAACTGTGAGATCATGACCTGAGCCAAAGTAGGACACTTAACTGAGTGAGCCACCCAGGTGCCCCACCACTCAGAGTTTTTAAAATGATGTATATTATCACAACAAGTTAAGTCTGTTAACTGCTGCTAATTGTTCTGGTATCTAGTTTCCCCACATTTGAGCGGGGTACACGTACCCATGTACACATTACATGTACATCATACGGCTATATAAAGCTTGCCATGTGTGCTTATAAAGTAACATGTGTAATTTTAAAGTGAAATTCACACTAAGTGATGCTTTGAAGCAACAATTCCAAAAAGACCTCTGTGAAAAGAAAAAGCTGCACATGCAGACTCCTCAAATTTCAAACACTCAGTAAGATGCCATCCATGGTCTATACCAGTAATTATAGTACTTTGTTTCTTTTTCTTTTAAGATCTACATGCAAAGGTACAGGATTTTGTTTAAAAATATCAACCTCTACCTCCTTGCCCATTTGAATCGATAATTATGTTACGTTTGTTTGGAAAGGAAGAAAACTCTTTGAATCTACAAGTGGAACTAAAAGTGAGATAGCATTCTCACATAAGCCATGAGTCTGTTTTGCTTATATTATATTTACTCGGTAGAACAAGCAGAAATCAGGCACAATTCTTCTTGTTCCATTTCCCTCTGTCAAACAGACCTCAAACAGAGTAAGGCTCTCTCCCAATTCCTTTCTTCTTTAATTCCCATGTTTCCTTCCTCCTTCCACACATCCCAGGGTACTTACTTGGATCCCGCCTGTAGTCACCAAGAAATTCTTCCAAACTAACAAATCCATCACCGTTTTTGTCATGTTCTTCTAAAGCCTCTTGAATGACAAATTCCTATTGTATGTTCATAAACAACAACAATTAGTTACAAAATTTTCCCACCACCGTCTGAATCCATCCCAGTACAGAAGTTCTTTAGGAATAATCATTTCAGTTGTCCATACTTGCAAGACAATCTTTCTAAACTGGAATTTAGAAGCAGGAATAAAACCACAAATATTAAGTAGTTTTAAATTCAATGTCTTTAAGCTTCTGCTATTGAGAAGAACTCCACTTCACCCTCCTAAACAACCTGAACACTAAACTCACAATCCTATTTTCTGCACATTCCCCTCCTTCTCCAGAAGGACACCTCTTATCACCTAGGTCTCCTTTAGCTCCACTTTTCGTCTAGTCCATTAACAAACCCAAAAGAACCCCCATTTTAGATCCCTTTGCGTGGAAGTGTTCTGCCTCTAGATCTAAGTGAAATGTGTCAGTCCCCCATAAACCTACACCTCCTTTCTTCCTCTTCCACCAAATCTACCCCATCCACTGCCCCAAATCTGCTCCTCATTCTTATCATGGCTTCTTATCAACCAATCCTCTCTAACCCAAAGATTACACGCTTTCTAGTTACATTTGACCCAAGGTGACCTGTTTAATGGCCAGCTATTTGAGGCCTTCCCTTATTACCTTCCTGTATCTTCTTGTACCCTTTTCTTACTTTGCCAATCTCCACCCTGTACAGCAGACCCACATCACTTTCTCCTTTATTCCAGAATCATAAAGTCTAAAAGAAAGAGAAACACAAATACAAATACAAACCTAACGCTTATAAATTAATTTTATTCCTTTCAGTGGACTCTCACTGCAGTTTGGAAGTCTGTCTCTGCCTCAGTTTCCCTAACACATACTCTAAAGCTGTTTTTTGAAAATTCCACTTTGAGCCTGACTACAATTCTATCCAAATACTCTCCCATTTTTCCAAACAAGGTACAGGTCTTCTGAGAGATAGAGCGTGAATGGGGAAGGGAGAGAAGGGGACAGAGGATCTAAACCGGCTCCACACTAACAGCACAGAGCCCGATGTGGGGCTTGAACTCATGAACTGTGAGATCATGACCTGAGCTGAAGTCAGAAGCATCTGACTGAGCCACCCAGGCGCCCCAAGGTATGCCTGTTTATCAGCATTGCATCCTCACCTTTAATTACCTCTATTTTTATGCCTATTCCTCTCATCCTTCTCTTCAATCTCAGGAATTTGCTGTCTTTCCCCTTTCTCTAAATTTGCTATCTTTCCCCTTTCTCTAGGGTGAATCCCTCAACACTCTTCCTAGGAAGACTTTTCCCATACTTTTCCATTTCCTGAGTGTTTTCTTTCACTCTTAACTCTGGCCTCTCCTAAGGCTCCAATCTCTTCTCATCAGCTTCTTCTTCTATGCCTTTAACACATTCAAGTCCCCAGGACTTTGCTATACTCTTTAATTACCATCCTGGATTCTTTGATGCCTAGCTTCTTATGGGTTACATTTATTACTTTGTCCTCACGACCTGCTGCCACCCAAACACCTTTCCACCTGGATTCTAGCATCACAACCGTAACAAAAACATATTCTCAAAAGTCTCTAATTCCAGCCAAACCCAAAGGCTTCCTTTACATCTGCATGAAATAACTTAAATACAAGTTGTTAGTTTTCTAAAAATCAAATGTTACAGATTTTATATATAGAAATAAGGGGATCTTAACCTGGATATCCAAAGATTAGTTTTAGAGAATCTGAGAATCTCCTGAAATGATAATACCATATTTTTGTGTGTAGGAGCCTATGTGATTTTTCTGGGATAGTCTACAGGTTGCTCCATATTTTTAAAGGAGTCTGTGATCCCATACAAGTTAAGAATCACTGTAATCCCATACAAGTTAAGTAATCCTCTTGGGAGACAACAGACTTATTTCAATAATGTTGCCATGATTAAAAGAAATTTTGGGGGCACCTGGGTGGCTCAGTCGGTTAAGCATCTGACTCTTGATTTCAGCTCAGGCATCTCATGGTTGTGAGATGAGGCTAAACCTGCTTGGGATTCTCTCTCTCCCTCAAAAAAAAAAAAAAAAAAAAAAAAAGGAAATTTTGGAACTACATGAATGAAAGTACTTTAAATTCTAACTTTTAATCCAAAGTAAAACCATCTAGTTGATCTTGTACCCTGCCTTTTCCTTTATCAAATATATCTTTAAATGGAAAAAGGGATACACCAAAACAAATTAAGGTAAATAAGAATTAATGAAGCTGCTTTGAATGAGACACCACTTTTTGGTCACACATCTTATGTGCCACAGTCATGTAAGTGGGAGTCAACTCCCACTTGGCATATCCTGTCCCGTCCTGACACAACCCATTCTGTCAATGGTACTACTGTTTTGATCATTTTTATACAAGCTCAAAACCTCACAGTCCTCTCTAGCTTTTCCTTTCTCTTCCCACACTTATTTAGTCAGTCAACATTCTTGCTGTGTTTTCTTCAAAATGTTGTTCATGCCTATTTCGTTCCATTGCCACATTGTACTCTGGGGCCGTGGCACATGATGCCCAAATTATTTCATTGTTTTCACTGGTCATTCCCCTCCTCAGTCTTCAATTCAATTGTTCCTTATTCCCCAGAGAATCAATACCTGCCTGCCATGCTAGGGTTCAATTAGCTAGTCTTAACTTAATTTTGGCACTTAAACAAATTGTGCCCAGCATTGTTCTAAAACTAGGTCGTGTGTTTTGTGCCAGGTGAGAAATCAGAAGCCTCAGTGGCAAATGTGGTCGCAATCATGGTGTCTTGCCACTGGGCTATGGAGAAAAAGGTTAACTTCAGCCTTGTTATTCAAAGCAGCAGCTTTTGGCCATGACCCATTTAATATAAAGCTATGTTCCCTCCTTGAAATATCTTCCCTCCCTGAAATATCCAGAGAACCAAGCCACACAGCTGGAGGCTGAGGCTAGGCAACAGACCTCAATATTGAATGTTTAGTCTATTTTTTAGAAGGCTATTTGTTATATTAGCCTTTACAATAGTAAAGTTAACTAGCCTTTACAATAGTTTCTGTTCTCAAGAAGCTTGCCGCGTCATAGTAGGGACTCAATCAATGTTTGTTGAGCTAAATTCTAGAGTTCAACAAAAATTCTGAAGAACTGGTAATTCTTTTAAGTACTAAAGTGATGAGAGGGATCATTCCTCACGCTGCAAACATGCTATTCAGCAGCGGCTACACCTACACCCCTCACCAACACCCTAGGAAAAGGGATCCGAAGGTGATATGTTTTCCCAGACCTGAAGTTTTTACAAGTGATGTCGTAAACTAAATAGAAGTACTGATGCTACTGATACTGGAAAACAGAAAAGTGTGAAAGCTACAAAAGGACAAGGAAGGCAATGAAAGTAATGTGGTTATAAGGGAGAAAACAGCCAAGGGAAGCATGCCACTCACACATTTGACAGAGATTTACCTTCTCCCTCCTAATCAGCACTCCTCCCCCACCAGCAGAAATCCTTTCCCACCTCTCATCTTAAGTGGGGAGATCTTTGGATCTTGGGTTCTCTTAAAAATTCTCATTGCTAGATGATTCATTTTAACAACTTAGAAAAAAACAGGTTTTAAAGTTTTGGTTACTCAAGAATTCCCTTAAAACTTCCTTACCGTCATATAATCAACTTCTTCAGGATGCTCAAAAGCAATAAATTCTTCAAGATTCAAACCAGGACCAGAATCTTGGTTCGCTTTCTCAAATCGCTTCTTGTCCTTTAAATGAAGCTTTGAAAATTAAACATTGAATTTATTTAAGGTCTCATCCACAAACATCATTACACATACTTTGAAAAATACATACTATGTGCAATCTGAAGTACATTCTCGTACATTATCTTCACATTGCCCTTTTGAAGGTAGGTTAGACAAATTAACAAACATTTATGAGAAGCAACTGAGACACAGACTCTAGAGTCAGAGACTCAGATCTGAATGCCAGCAATGCCACTTACCAGCTGTGGTAAGAGCACGTTGCTTAACCTCTCTGGTTTCCTCAGCTATAAAATCAGGATAAAAATCTCCATTAAGCAATTGGGATGAGAATCCCTCTCAAGCAATTAGTAAACCTTAGCATTTAAAAACTGTTACATATTACTATTATTGATAGAAAACTGAAATTAAATGATTGAGAGAGATGTCAGAAATACAGCTGGTATGCTGAACTTTGATCCTCCCTGTTCTTCTACAGTACTACACGTTATCTTCTTTAACAATCTCAACTTTTCTGAATGCCCCAAAAGCAATAAATTCAGACTATGTATTAATTCTTGATATATCATTTTCAAATAATTTCTGGTCCTTGGAATGACTTTTCAAAAATGTTAACAGATTTTAGAAAAATAGTCCTCTTATGAGAATACTTCTGGTATATGTATCTAATATTTGAAAGTCTATTGTTGGTAGTCCCTTCAGAGTGCTAATAATTACTCAGGTACAAACATATCAAAAGGTGAAACGGACCTATTTTGAGGTTAAGTAAACATACTTTTTTACTTTCTCACACCATCTTCCTTTTTTTCCTTTTGTAAAGTATGCACAAGTAGTAAATCAAGAAGCAGCTATTAGAGACAAGGCTGTTTTTAATGCATTTCTCAAAAGGAATTCTGTAATCAAGAACCTTGGAAGCCAATAGTGCTATATTGCTAATCTTGCATAAATTCTATTTTGAGAATTTATGGGAAAAACTTTCCTTTCTGTAAACTGTATGTATTAAACAGCACATGAAAAAAAAACCACAATTTCAAATATTTTGGAAGTTTTTAATATATGTATCTCATTGTTGAAAATAAATGCTCTTTTCGGTTTTCTAGAATAGAGGTTAGGTAGCAGTCATTTACTGAAACACTAGTTCTTTTAAAATGACTGATTTACAGTGGAGAGGCTCACTTCTTCCCCAAGAGTTCATCTTTTAAACCATCCAGATCCCACTAGCCAGTTATTACTAAATCATGACAGAAAAAAAAAAATAAATAAATAACAACAACCTTGTTTCCAAATAGCTACTTTTAACTTAATGTTTCCTAATTTCACGTAACTAGACCAAATAATTTACATTTGCTGTTCAGGGGCTTAACATGGGAAAAAGTACACAAGAATTTGAGGTACTTTGTTGAGTCAATCAAGTTCTTTTTGAATAAACTACTATTCAAAATACCAAGTGCTTAGATTTCCTTATGAAAGAACCCTTCAGTTTGGAGCAAAAAGGTCCATGTTTCAGCAGCGGGAGCTGAATTTGGCCAAATTTGCCTATGGAAAGAAAGGATCTCTTTCAACAAGCTCAGATTGTTTTTTAAAAAATTAAGGAAAGTAGTTTTCTTGTTCATATTTCTCAGATTTTTAAAATCAAATGAAATAATGAGATTTTTAAAAAAGTTTTATTCATGGTTATTTGAAGAAAACAATTTAAGAGCAACTCAAATTAAAGAAGCCAATACACAGGAAGATTGTTTTTCCAAAGTGGCAAAAGATTACAACAAAAAAGGCTGTCAGCTTCATAAAACCTCAACAGTCTTCTGTGTAAAAACACTGTATTTTAGTGGAGAGTAGAAAGTGCTACATACAGTTAGTAAAAAGGTAGAAATGACCATAATCATTTATTTTTATATTGTCACAGAAACTTGTGAAGAACAAAACTGCCATCTTTTGGTAGACTAATGATTTTACACGAGGAAATATATAACCTGTGATGCCAGAACAAAAGTCTAGCTCTTAAAAATTCTGATCAGCCATGTGCCAGATTCTATCTTACATAAATAAATATTGCTTGTACATGCACATTCAGCAGCTGGCTTTAAAAGTTAGACCAATTGAACTTTTGCCAGGTAGATGCCCAAACTTTAATTATCCTGCCTAAAAGTGCTGACTATAATTGTTCATCATAACGTAAAGAAATGCTTTTTCAAGCATTTTACAGCCTTAGAGGGCCATTATTACAGGTTATCTCTATTCTCTACATGGAAAGTTACTAAAAATAAGATAAAATTCAGGCATCAAATTGATTTTTGTTTAATAGGCTTCCATATAGAAAAATTTTATTTTATTTAGATATGCAATTCCTTTTGATGATTAGTTATGGTATAATGTTAAGTCTGTAACTTTGAGTAAGACTGATTCATTCTTCACCCTTGTTGATTTTTATTTTGAAGAATAATACATACGTTTCTGAGTTCATCTTTATAATCCATATCCACTTTGAGGGGGTTATATATAACAAATTCTAATAAAGTATTATCAATGGAACTTCATATAGAGACATGAAGAGAGACATGAGATAATACCTCATGCAGAGATATTCCTGGGTTGTCAAAGAATAACCAGTAGGACTCCCATTGAGAAGTGTTCATTTTAGGGATCCATCAATTCCTTTACACTATTAAGATCTAATTCACTCTTAAAAAGTAGAGTCTTATAATCAAAATGTACTGAGTACCTTGGTGGCGAACCCATTATCAGAACCACACATTTTTTAAAAGAAAAACTGTTCTTAAGTAGGTTATATTAATGAGTCATGTATCCCTTCAAAGTGAAGATTTTTTTCTCAACACCATCATCTATTACTAATCACCCTGTTCCAAGAATATAGACTCAAGAAACCACACATAAACATTTCTCATGTTTTGATGGAATAGTTATTAAATCTTTTGGGTGCCAAAAGAAAAAAAAAGACACAATTATAGTCTGATGCTGGTAAGATTTTAAAATATTGTATTTAACTTCTCTCTTGTTACCTAGCAGGTAAGTCATTATATCATTCCATGGTTTGGTTTTAGAAAAGTCTCAGAACTCAAGCAATACTTTTAAGATTAATTGATTCCTATAGGATACCTAGGAGACAGGCAAATCCCAAATCTCATTATCGTTTGTTTCTTTTTTTAGCATTAAGTAGTAAAAAGACTAATTTCCACTCTCTGTAGTCCACTGTAAGATGAAGACCCAAATAAGGAGGAAAAAAGGGAAAAGGAATCTTAACTAATCTAAAGCTGATATAGTTAACCAATTCTTCAATAATTTTTAAAAGCTAATTATGTATTAAATATAAACCTATGTGAATCACACATGCTTTCTTCAATAATATTCTTTTGTGGGGCACCTGGGTGGCTCAGTCGGTTAAGTGTCAAACTTCAGTTCAGGCCATGATCTCATGGTTCCTGAGTTTGAGCCCCACGTCAGGCTCTGTGCTGACAGCTCAGAGCCTGGAGCCTGCTTCAGATTCTGTGTCTCCCTCTCTCCTGCCCCTCCCCCAATCATACTCTGTCTCTCTCTCAAAAATAAACATTAAAATAATATTCTTAACCGTCTGAGCCACCCAGGCACCCCTAAAATATTATTCTTTTGTTTACTGTTTAATATTCTGTTGACCTACCCAACTGCTACTATTTATTGCTATCTCTCCATACTTTTATTATCCTCATTTTTTGAGATGAGGAAACTGAGGCATAGGGAGGTTTAATAGCTTACCCAAAGCTGCACAATTATTAAGCTGTACAGCTGGATGTGAAGCCAGGCAGACTGGCTCCAAGGCTGAAGCCCTTAACCTCTACATTGGTGGCATACACATAGCATAATCATTAGCAGAAAAAACAATCCACTTTGAGTTAGTGATGGCCTATAGAGCTCAAGTGGCCAATATGATTCTGAAATAAATAGAATGTATAATGATAAATATGGCCACAACAAAACCTAAAAAGTAGACACCATAATGGAATGTTAAAGAATGGAAGAGGCTCAAATGTTATCCAAGTATCCTTGACTAATATTTTGGGATGTAATAATTTGCAACAAGGTGTTTGGTTTAATTGAATCAGTTACTTTGTTTATTCATTTATTTAAAAAAAAATTTTTTTTTAACATTTATTTATTTTTGAGACCGAGAGAGACAGAGCATGAATGGGGGAGGGTCAGAGAGAGAGGGAGACACAGAATCCGAAACAGGCTCCAGGCTCTGAGCGGTCAGCACAGAGCCCGTTGCGGGGCTTGAACCCACAGACCGGACCGTGAGATCATGACCTGAGCTCAAGTCAGACGCTTAACGGACTGAGCCACCCAGGCGCCCCTCATTTATTTTTTAAATAGGCTCCATGCTGGGTCCCTAACACAGGACTCTGAGATCAAGAGTTGGACACTTAACTGACTGAGTCACCCAGGTGCCCCTGGGTTTATTTTTTCCACATAGAAAAAACTATCTATTCAAAAAAAGTCTTTAGAGTTACCTTTGAAACATAAAAGTTCATATTGAAATAGCAATTTCTTAAGCTTATTTTCCTTTGTGTTAAAAAGTTCGTACAAATTAATAATTAAAAGTTCTTATTAACTCCTAAATAAAAATTGTCTTCCTCACCTCTGTTTAAGAAGCATTAGAACCTGTGTGGCTCAGTCAGTTAAGTGACTGACTCTTGCTCTCGGCTCATGTCATGATCTTACGGTTTGTGAGTTCCAGCCCTGAGTCGGGCTCTAAAGCTGGCAGCATGGAGCCTGCTTGGGATTCTCTCTCTCTCCCTCTCTCTCTGCTCCTCCCCTGCTCACGCTATCTCTGTCTCTCTCAAAATAAATAAACTTAAAATTAAAAAAAATACTTTTTTAAAAAAAGCATTAGAAGAAGACATATTTTAATAATGACAAATTAAACCATGAGAATCAACAAAACTTATAGTGACACTGAATCTTCAAAAATGAGTTACTTTAAATGGTACAACCTCTATGGAAGACCATATGACAGTTCTTCAAAAAATTAAAAATAGAAGTACTACACAATCCAGCAATTCCATTTCAGGGTGTATATCCCAAAGAATTAAAAGCAGGATCTCAAAGAGATATTTGTACACCCATGTTCATAGCAACATTATTCACAAGAGCCAAAAAGTTGAAGCAACCCAAGTGTCCGTGGATAAACAAAGTGTGGTATATACACACAATATATCCATGGACATACATGTGGTACATACATATGATAGAGTATCATTCAGTCTTAAAAAGGAAATTCTCACACATACTACAACATTATGAGAACATGATGTTAAGTGAGGTAAGCCACTCACAAAAAGACAAAAATATGTGTGATTCCACTTATATGAGGTTCCTAGAATAATCAAATTCAAAGACAGAAAATACAATGGTGACTGCCAGGGACCCAGGGGAGGAGGAATGGGAAGTTGTTGTTTTATGGGTTTAGAATTTCAGCTTTGCAAGGTGAAAAGAGTTCTGGAGATTGGTTGTATTAACAATGTGAATGTACTTAACACTACTGAACTGAACACTTAAAAATGGTTAAAATGGGGGTGCCTGGGTGGCTCAGTCAGTTAAGCATCTGGCTTCAGTTCAGGTCATGATCTCACGGTTCATGAGTTTGAGTCCCGCATCAGGCTCTCTGCTGTCAGTGCAGAGCCTGCTTCAGATCCTCTGTCCCCGTCTCTCTGCCCCTCCCCTGCTCATGCTCTCTCAAAAATAAAAATAAACATTTAAAAAATTTTAAAAAAATGGTAAATTTGAAGTGTATTTTATTACAATTAATTTTTTCAAATAGTTATTTTACATAAAACTATCTGTTTACAAATGGGAATGGGCCTCTAGTCTTAGTCAATATGATATAAAACTGTTCAATAATAACAAAAAATAAAATACTGAGGTACATATTCAAAATACACTAAAAAGCAACTGTAGCAATGAGGACAAATGATGCAGCTGGGAAAAAAAAATGCAAGGATAATTTAGGTAGTCCGGAATAAGAGTCCTGAATCCGGTGAGAAAGGAAGCCATCAAAATGACCACTGAAGTGGAACAGGTGATTGCCCAGAGGACAAGGCAATCCCAGTCTATAACCTCAGAACCTCTTGTGCTCATTCATGCAGGAAGGAAAGTGAACTGATAGATCAAAAGGAACAGCCCATGCACGCATACTCACCTGTCGAAAAGACTCCTCTTCTGCGTCATCCAGAGCAGTGTTCTCATCAAAGTCAATCACACGATCATACATCTGAATGTTGTATTCATCCCATGACACACTACCGTCACCGTTTTTGTCATATTCAACAAACTGTTGTTTCGCTTCTTGCATAGCATAATGTTTGAAAGACATCTGAATCCACGAACTGAGTTCACCTGTGAGAATTTCCCAGAGCACAATGAATGTTGACGGTAATTCTGGTATTTACGGAAGTGAACGTTTCTAAACTTTATCTAAAAGAAAAAAATCCTGAGTGTTTTCAAATACTGAGAGAGAATTAGCCTAGTTGTATTCAATAGAAACAGGAGTAGAAGGTGGTGAGAGCAGTTTGGAGTCTAAGAATATAATATTATGTGATCCAAATAGAATGCAAACTCTGAGTAGAGTTTGGGTATGTTTTGTTCATTAAGGCACTCTAAATGCCTAGAAAGTGCCTGGCTCAATAAGTTATTTGTTAAATGAATTACCAATTAGCTAAAATAGTATTTGACTTTCAAAAATTATCCACAAAATTGCAGATGACCTTTGCTAACTATCACAGATCTCTTGGGAAGTACAAATATGTTAATAACTACCTATTTATTTTAATATGTATTAGAAATAAGTTTTTCATTTATGAAAGTAATATAAAGTTTCCCTTTAAAATAAATTTCATGTTGAGTTGAATCAAAACCATATTAAGGAAGTAACAGATGGCAAGTAGCTATGGTCTAAATTGTGAAAATCTATTCAAGTGACTGATGTTTGAGAAACACTATTACAGTATACGTCCTTCAACCATGTCATAAAACTTCTGGGTGAAATTTTAACAAAAGTTATGGGTAGCATTTAGGATTTAAGCCCTCTTGCAACAGCTCTCTGTCTTATCTTGGTACCTGAAGACATGGGAGAAAGTTTCTAAATCTCTAATGTCCACGTTCAGATCAACTTTAAAAAAATCTATTCAGAGATATTTACTCTATTGCATTATAGAAAAAAAGTGGCGGGGGAAGAACATGAATATTTGCAAGGACAGCAGGAGTACACCATTTGGTGTAAAAGTGATATATCATTTGGTTTAGAGTGGTACTCCTCTAACTGGTTTGGGGGAGGTCAAGTGGATAGAAAAGTGAAGACACTTTGTCTCTCCTGAAACTCTAAATTAGGGCAGAATAATTATCATGGTAACCATGTACTGAACAATTATTATATATTAGGTCCTCTACATATGTTGTCTCTAATCTTCACAGCAAGGCAATTCTAATCACTGTCCATTTCCGTTTCTAATCTAATTTATTTTACAGTTCAAGAAATTGCCATTTGGAATTGAGGACTCACAGCCAGTAAGCAGAATCCAGATTCAAACCTATGTCTGTTTCTAAAGCCCAAAATTCTTCCACAGAATTTCGGGCTCTCAAGAACCTGAGTCCAGTCCTACCTCTTACAGTGCAAATTAGCAAACTTCTCTGAAGGGTCCTTCAAGTACAATGAGGGTTTCTTCTGGTTTATTTAAAGAGATCATCATGACATAATAGAATACAGATTGGAAAAGGGACCAGAAACATGGGTTCACACTTGAGCTCTGCCATAAGGGGTAAGTTTACTCACCCAAGTTTTTGTTTTCTCATATGTAAAATGAAGATTTGAACTAAGTTACTTTTAACTTTAAATTTAAAGTTTACTATTAAATATTTGAACATGTCTAGGCCCTAATAGGTACCACAAAGTCTTCCAAATCAACTTTTTCTGTGTGCTTGCTAGTGTAACCAAAGATAGACCTATTTTTAGTGGACAACTAGAGTCAAAGCTTTGTTTTTATTTGAAGTAGAGAACCCAAAACCTTAATATTTCTGAGGGCACCAATTTTACTGACAACACATCTTAAATTTACCAATTATTTTGTACTTCTCTGTCCAGCAATTTTCTTTATGATTGACTTCAGACGATGAGAAGCATTTAAATAAGAGTTATAGCAAAATATGGGATGCCTGGGTGGCTCAGTCGGTTAAGCATTCAACCTTTGGTTTCTGCTCAGGTGATGATCTCACAGTTTGTGAGTTTGAGGTCCACATAGGGCTCTGCACTGACAGCACAGAGCCTGCTTGGGATTATCTCTCTCCCTCTCTCTTCCCCTCTCATGCTCTCTTTCTTTCTCTCTAAATAAATAAATAAGCTTAAAAAAAAAAAAGAGTTATAACAAAATATCTCCTGAATTTTGTTGATCGACTTAGAAAGTTGAGAGGGTTTACCACTTGAATTAAGCAATGAAGAGAAACAGTTGCACAGCAATTTAATATTCTTTTAATAATCTGTGCATTTCATTTCTGACTGGAGAACCTACCTGAGAGCAAATTTTTTAAAGTAAACTCTACCAACTGAGCCAGCCAGGTACTCCTCATAAAAAAAAAAAAAAAAAAAAAATTAATGTTCATTTATCTTCGAAAGAGAGAAACAGAGCGTAAGTGGAGGTGGGGCAGTGAGAGAAGAAGACACAGAAACCAAAGCAGGCTCCAGGCTCCGAGCTGTCAGCACAGAGCCCAATGTGGGGCTCGAACCCATGAACCATAACATCATGACCTAAGCCGAAACTGGATGCTTAACCAGGTGCCCCTCAGATTTTTAAGTGAAGGATATTAAAAACTGAATTAAGAGCAAGAAATCTGGATTCTAATCCTGGCCACTCATATAAGAAAGGCACTTACCCCTCTGGATTTCAGTTTCTTCAGCTCTACAAAGAGAGGTGGACAAGATGATTCTAAGGCCCCTACCAGGTGTAGTAAGTTGTAATAAACATAATTTACATGCAACAGGTCTTTTTCTACTTATGAAAAAGAAGCAAATTCTTAAATTGCTAATGAAGCATATATCAAAAGAGCAATACAGCATGTAACACCATAGGTTTTTGACATATTTATGTCAAAAGTCTATTGTTGACATCGATAAAAGTCATATGAGAAACGGGGTGTTTGCTCAATGTATGACTTACACATACCGTGTAGCGTCCACGATGTTTATATATTACCGCAGAGCACTGATTTTTACTTGGAACCTATGCCTAAAGATTTCCAGATAAAACCTACTCAACATGTTCCCCCCACCCCACCCCCCGTCACAGTACCTCTCATTTGTTGCAACACTAGCAATCTACACTCAACAGATAGACCTGCTTAATAAAATGTTTATATTTCTATCTCCTACAAAGGGATTTCTCCATTGTTAGTTGTGTAGGACGTCCTTACTTTCGGTGAGGAAGCCATCTGAGTCCAAGTCAATTTTCTTTATGATTGACTTCAGTCTTTTGTGTTGCTCTTCAGGGGTAAGTTTAACATACTCATCGACTTCTTCCTTTGGGGGGGTAAGCAATACATAGGGGGGTAAAGCATTACCATCAGTGCGGTAAAATGGTGGAAAAAATAAGGCTACCAGAAGCCTCTCCTGTCCAGGGTTTTGGGGTGACCCACACTTGCTCTCCAAGGCCCCACCTCCTACACACCTTCAGTGATCCTGCCCCGTGTCAGAGGGTGGAAGGGTTCCGGCTCCTGGGCCGCTCTATTTCCTCAGGCTCAGAGGCGTCGGGGTCCCCCTGAGAGTGAGAGGCGCCCCGCCCGGACCCCATTGTCAGGCAGCCCGGGCCAGGCCTCGTCTGGCCGCCCCTCTTTGTCCCGGGACAAAGCCCGCCGCAGCCGCGGTGCGAGGCCCGGCCCTCCCAGCCCCCGGCCTGGCCACCTCACCTGGCCGCCCAACAGAGCCTCACGGTCGTATTCGCTGCGGTGCTCGCCCTGCGGGTAGTGCAGCTCCTCGGCGTCCCCGGCGCCGGCTGTAACGGCACACAGCAGCAGCAGCCCCAGCGCCGCGGGCCTCGGGCCCAGCCGCATCGCGCCGACCCGCCGCGGACACAGAGAAGCGAGGAAGGAGACCGGCGGGGGCTCAAGCCCGCGGCGGCGCTTCGCGGGCTGCTGCGGACCAGCGGTGCGGCGTATGTGGGGAGGAGGGAAGGAGACGCGGAGGGGGCGGTGGCCGTCTTTCCTCGGGCCGTAGGCGGACGAGGCCTGAGCGACTACTGCGATGTTGGGGCTGGCCAGCCCAAGGCCTAAATGGCCCCGGCGGAGGGGCGGGGCGCCAGGCCGCGCCGCTGATTGGGCCGTCCGGCGCTGGGGGAGGGCCGCGGCGATGTGGCGGTCTGCTGCCGGTACGACAGCTCCACAGCGCTAGCGGTGGCTGCCGGGAGGGGAGACCCCCGCGGGCGCCTTCGTCTGCGCCAAGAAACCTTCAGAAAGCACGACCCCACCTTACTCCCTCCCTGTCTTTTCCCGTCAGTCTTGTTAATGGCAGAAATTCCCCACTCCATGTGTCCATCCGCCCTCGAGAAAAGCTGGAGATTTGGATCAAAAAAATATGGTACCTAGAAAAATGTTTCTTGAGGAACCAACCAACAGTATGCATTTCCCAGTCTTCAAGTGTATGTTTACTTATTTATTTCACCAGAGCAGGAAGAACAAACCCAGCTACTGAAGTCAGGTATTTGTAGCTGATGCTCAATTTCGTGACTTACAGGTTCTGTGACCATGGCCAAGTTCCTTGGCCCTTGAAAACTTGTTTGCTTACTTATAAAATGGACGTCAATTGACCTCAAAGAGTTGTGAAGGTTATATTAAATAAAATAATGCGTTTAGAGCAGTAGCTGCAGCATATGGTAAAGTGTTCAATAAATGTGAGCTTACATCCATGTGGGTGAAAAAGTAGATGAATGGACAGATGGCATAGCTTAGAAAGTACCTAGGAAAACCTTTATGAATAGAATGCATGTACTCGTAGCTTCTATTCCATGTCTGTCTACAGGTCTACGTAATTTCTGTACCTCATCCACACTAAACACACAAAAAATTTGTAGGCTGCAGCTTGAGCCCTTTTCTTTCATTGACTGCTCCACTTAGGATCAGGCCTTTTCACACAGAAGAAAAGGCTTTCTGGGTTCTCTTTCACTTCCCACAGTTTGTTTCTATTTGGATTGGGAGTAAGAATCCTGTTCCAAACTGAAAAACTGAGTGGGCACAAATCAGACAAATTTCCTGGGTGAAGATGGAATTTTATTGTTTTTAGTCAGAGACCATTGAAAGGTTTACAGAGTAGACTAAGTTCAAATGGGATCTTTTCAGCGTTATAAAGAGCAATGCAAAATAAAGTTTTAAGTTTCAGAGTCTAAGTGTAGGCTCTAGAGTTGATTTCTCTAAAACAAACAGAAAAGAAGGAAAAAACTTTTATCACCAAGCCATTTTAATTTTAACTTCAGTTCTGGGTTTTGAGGCAGTCTGTGAAAAAAAGAGACACAAATGTCTCTAACTTAGCTTTGTACCTATTGTTCTCCAGTAAGTGCAAGGTAAACTTTGACTAGCTTCTGATGTGATTCCAATTACAAAGGTTAGGATAAAAGGTATTATAGAAGTTCTTCCGGTCTCAAGGGCTCGACAGGTGGGGTTTTGGGGCAAAGCGAATCTAACGATATCTAAAGAGGCAGTGGTGAACAGACAAATGTCTGAGCATCAGAACACTTGGGTTCTGTCTTCCCTCAGCCCCTAAACAGGCTGCTTTTCCTCCTTGTGCCTATTTTTTTCCTCTGTTGCAAAAGGATTGGGTTAGCTCTGAGGATCTTAATTTGAGAATTTAGGGCTGCTAAGGGTTCCTAAATGGTGTGATAATCTCAAAATCTCATGCAAAATTGTGTGCATATGTACATTTCTGGGGAGGAGGTCTATAGTTTTGCTTTCATCAGAGTCTCAAAAAGATCCATGGTAGCAACACTTGTAGAAGTTTCTCAACAACTCTTCATCTCTTAAATGCACAATTTTATGATCTTGGCAGTCAGAATTGTTAGAGGGCAGATTACAGTAACGACCTGTGCTTAAGAGAGGCAAGAATGATGCATTGTCGTTATTTGTAATTAATCCATTTTATTCAGGGAAAAATAAGTATCTAAAATAAGCAGCCTGTTCATAAAAAAAAAAAGGCATTATGAGAATCTGGAGATCAACTTTCTTGACCTATAAAAGTCATAGCACATAGCAAATTTGTTTTTATTTGTATTCAAAGTATAATTTATATATAGTACAGTGCACAAATCTTATGTGTACAGCTCAATGAACTTTTAGATATATATGCACCTTTGAAACGTGCCCGGCACCCCAAAAAACTCCCTCCTGCTTCCTAGATATCATCTCTGCTAAATGTAGTTACTATTCTGACCTCTCTCATCATAGATAAGTTTTGGCTATTCTCATCATAGATAAGTTTTGGCTATAAAGATGACATCATATAGCATTAAAAATTACTAATCATATGCCCTTCTGCCCTGCTGGAAAGCAGTATGGTGCCATGGAAAGAACACAGACAATCTTGGAATCACACATACAGAGTTTGAATCTTCAGTCTCCATAGCTTACTCCCTATGTAACCTTGAACAAATGGCTTAATCTTGTTTTTGACCCTGTAGAAAAATGGAATAATATAAAACTGATAAGTTTTGTGTGATAAGTGTATTAAATAATCTATATATCTGATCCATAGAAGGAGCTTAAGTTTTTTACTTTCCTTTCTTTTTCCCTAGAGAATTCCTACTCAACCTTCCAGACCCAACACAAGTGTTTCCTAAATGAGGTCTTTTCCAACTCCCTGACAACCAAAATTTTTAATCTCTTAGGTCTCTCTGTTTCCTCATTGTCCCAACATTGTACATATATTCTTTGGTACAGCATTTAGCACAATCTACTGTGACTATTTGTTGACACTACTACAAGAACATGGGAGCCTTGAGGTCAGGAAATGTGTGATTGTGCCTGTATTTCACTAGTGTCCCTACTAGTAAGAGGAGCTCAATAAATTTTTGTGGAATGAATGAATTCTGCTGTAGTGACATTCTTTTAGAAGTATGGAGATAGGAGAGTTAGAAGGGGACATTTATAGATTTCCTCTTGAGTTGGGTAAAATGTGTGTTATGATAACAGTGGCTTAAAAAACAAAGCAATTCTTAACGTACATAGTGTGGGCATTTGTGTTATAAGCCAAGGTCCATGGAAATGAATGATTTTTGGCACAATAAACAACTTAAGTGGAAAAGCCAACAAATTCCATGAATTTGTAGCTTTTCCAAAGTTGGAAGACACAGGACAAAAGAACAGACTATAGGGCAGAAGTTGGAAGACACAGGACAAAAGAACAGACTATAGGGCAGTGAATGAAGGAACAACTTAGACTGAATGATCACACAATTACAGGGATTTTGTCGGTTGTTTCATCTTTTATTAGTCTTTTGAGGAGAGGGGATGTGAAAATTCCAGGGTCACAGTAGAGTCCTAGAAGGTGACAGAAAATATGAAGGTGGGTAGGAGTGTTATACTACTTAGAAAATATTTTCATTTCCAAGTGTGTAAGTAGTCATAAAATCTTAATAATCTATATAATTCCAAAAAATTCAATGTTATTGTTTCTTACACTATGAAAGTTCCTTAAATTAAACATGAATTTGTCCCAATGATCAAATGTAATGACAGCTCTGTCCTCAAATAAAAGGCATCCTCTATATCCGGCAATTCACATTTATGGCCCCAGGCCAGTTACACCCATCTCTGGCTCTAAAGGCAGCCCAAGTGGACAGATACTAGTCAGATTCCTTCCCTGATTTGTTCCCTAAATCCATAGGGTGAATGCATATCTTGGTTGACCTGGCATAATTGTTAATCATGTCCCCTTTCACTCTCAAAAGTTCCAGAATGGGGTGATAAATTATAATGTCACCATACCTTTGGGCCCCACACTCAAACTGTCCAGCCCCCTCTCAGTACCCCTCCCCAAGTCCCAGTCTTTATTAAGCCTCAGAACCCTTTCCCACACTCTATTCCTCAGGTTCTCAACAATAGGTCCTTGAAGGCTTAGTCAAACACAGTGGCAGTAAAAATAATGAGTACAAAGAAGGAAGGGATGAAACTTAGCTGAAGAAGGCAGTGAGACAAGGAACCAGAAGAGTAAGATTGTGGACTAAAACAGGAGTTTTAATGAATTATAATAGAATTCATTTTCTTTAGGCATTACTAAACCAGCCTGAAGACAATTTTGTCAGAGGAAATCCAAAACTGATATGAGCAGAGTGGCTTCCCTGAAAGACAGTACTTCCTGAATGTATAAGTTTTGGGTGATGATAGGATGAAAACTCAGGATTGCTTTATAGTCACACCATGCATGCAAGCCCTACATGTTCTCAGATCCAACCAACAAAGAGAAAATACAGTTGCTATGATTGCAGCTCCATCACAAGATGGTGTTCTGGGACTTGTGAATGATTTGGGCTTCAGTTTTTTAGATTCAAGATCAAACTCAGGTCTGTGGGCCTTTGAGGTTGGTTTCTGTTAAAAAAAAAAAAAAAGGCTTGTACTGCAATGTAGTGCAGAAACAAAGGATATATATAATGCATGCTTGTTTATTTTAGGAAAGTCAGTATATACAAATAAGCAAAAAAAATGATCACAAATCACATTCTTATAAATAACTGCTATTAACATTGGTGTTTAACTTTTGAGAGTTTTTCCTGTATGTGTTATACATATTTTTGAAGGCAGAGATGCTTTATGCAAAACTAAGATACAAAGGAAGGTACTACTATCAATGAAATAGCTTAAAGAAACAGAGGAGCATAGCCTAGAATGTCCTACAAGGTCTGGGGACAAGGTAAAAATCCTCACCAAATACGTGCATTCCATCTCAGGAATTTCTTTGTGTCAGTTCTCTGTAATGAACTTTTGCCTGATATGCTTTTCCTTATTTTCTCCCTTTCTTGTTGCATGTCTTCACCTCCCACCACAAATGCTGCTTGGCCTAGATCCATCTCACCTCTATGAACATATGCTTTGGAATTGAGTATAACAAACTAGACCTTTGAATCTCCTCCAAAATATGGCTCCTGGTCTCTATCCTTACATTTTACTCATAATACCCAAAGTGAAAGGTATCTCTCATGCCCTCTCTCCCCAGCACTCAGTAGGAGAGTGGAATTGGAATACAAGGGGAAAAGACAGACATGATTGTATCTGTTATTTATTCTGTTACAGAGGCCAGTTCTTGGACTCCTATTCCCCATGTCTTCTTCTAAAGAGTTCCCCCACCTGGTGCCTTGGGGCAAAAATAATCTGTGTTCTGAAGTTGTTGATTGCAATTTTCTATGTGTATCAGTTAGGTAACGTTTGTTCATTGCATAGTATGGATCTTTTATGACTCTACTGGTATTTTGCCTGCTTGTTTTATCAGTTACTGAGAGATATGTTTCATAATCTCCTACTCTGGTTATTTCTCTACTTTTTTAAGTTTTGTCAATTTTTGTCATATATATTTAAAGCTATGTTATTAAGGACCTACAGTTCTGGGGTGTCTGTGTGGCTTAGTTGGTTAAGCATCCAATTCTTGATTTCGTCTCAGGTCATGATCTCTTGGTTTGTGGGTTCAAGCCTTGCATCAGCTCTGTGCTGACAGTGCAGAGCCTGCTTGGGATTTTCTCTCTCTCTCTCTCTCTCCCTTTCTCTTAAAAGAAATAAATAAATAAAAAGGACATACAACTACATGATTTTTATTATCTTTCTGGTAGGCTGACATTTTGACATTATGAAATGTTATCTTTAGTTTTAAAGCTTTTTGTCATAAAGACTACCTTGTCTGATGTTAGTATAACTACATCAGGGTTCTTTTCATTACTGTTTGCAGGTATACATTTTTCTATACATTTACTTTTAGCCTCATTGTATCTTTATATTTAAGGTGTATTTCTTGAAACAGCAATGTTTGAATATTTATATTTAGTTTTCAAAATTTTTGCCTTCTAATTTACTTATTTTTGATATAGTGACTGAGAGATTGGGTTTAAAACCATCATCTTACTATTTCTTTTCTACCTGTCTGATATGTTCTATGTTCCTTTTTCTTGCCTTTTTAAAATTCATTTTCTTTTCATTATTTTGTTTTTTCTCTTATTCATTTGCTAGTTACACATTGATTTACTGTTCCTTTAGTGTTTGCTATCAAAGAGATTATAACCTTGATCTTTGATTTCTGAAAATTTCTCTAATATAAGATAGGACTTTCACCACTCTCTGAATAGTGCAGGGATCTTAGAATTCTTTAATAACATTTACTACCCACCACATGCCTTAATGCTGTTGTTGTTATGTAGTATAATTCTTTCTACATGTTAGACTCTACAAGATGTTGTTGTTGTTTTTGTTGTTGTTGTTGTTGTTGTTATTTCACAAATCAGAGGCGCCTGGGTGGCTCAGTTGGTTGAGCATCGGACTCTTGATTTCGGCTCAGGTCATGATCCTAGTGTTGTAGGATAGAGCCCCACAATCAAGCTCTGCTCTGAGCATGGAGCCTGCTTCAAATTTTCTCTTTCTCCTTCTGACCCTCTCCCCAACTTGCATGCATGATCTCTCTTCCTAAAATAAAAATAATTTTTTTTTAAAAAATCAATATTTATTTATTACCTACATATTTACCCTAGCAAGTCCCAGGAGGAGAGTCATACTACAGACCACTTGGGTTCTATAGTAAAGCCATGAGGTCTATAGCAGAGAATTTTCTTTGAAAATAGAGTTAAACTCTATTTTAACCATTTGAAAAGTATCTCTACGTATGCTATTGTGCCTTGGTAAAGAATGAACATCTGGCTATGATGATATTTTGTGAGGATGGTCTCTATCTTTCTTTATTCCTTCAACCAACAATCATTCTGTGGTTCTGGGTCCCCAGTCAGTACAATACATGGGTCTGGGAACCAGAGAGTGGAAGTAGGAGCAGCTCCATTCACTGTCATTCTTAGAAACCCGTTTGAAGAATTTAGGTTTTTTGTCTCCATAACTTTAGGTCTTATGGTTCTGTATATCCTGCTTTCTGGAAAGAGGATACCGATACCAGGAAACAAAGAATCCCACTGAACTTAATACTATGACTGCCTCCTTACTACTTTGGGTTCTTTGTGCCAGTAGAAAGGAGTTATAACCTTGTGAAGGAAATCATGAGGAGACAGGTCTGCTGCTGCATAGTGGGGATAGGCAGAAATGTTTGGCACTTGGGTGATCCACTAAAGAGTCTCTTCGTACTTATGGCAATTTTAACTATAAATGGAACTATTCCTAATAAGTGAATGGTAATCGGGAGCTCAGGCTCCCCAGAGATGAGGATTGGGTCACCTCACCAAACAAACCATGTAGACCAGCAGAAGTACTACCTGCGGATGAGGAGAATCTAGATTGGATGGTAGAGGAGAAAGATGATGAATGTCATCGATGGCCTTGGGTCCCGCTACAGAGGAGAGACTGTAGCTCATCTCACAAAGACTACTTTCTTCTATTTTGCCAGAAATTGTAATTCACCAGAATCCTTGAGAAAGACATGACAGAGTAGAGTGAACCGAATGTGTAAAGCACTCGGATCTGAACGGTACAAGAGGTAGCCTTTGCAGATATCGTTGATGCTCTGCCCAGATCTTCTGAGATCCCTTTTCCCAGTTTGGTTGGGTAGTATCCACTACCCAGCAGCCATAGGTACTTGAAGTAATGCACCATACCTGCAACTTTCTCTGGAGGATTTCCCTTGTATATTTAAATCCTCTGGGGCTGGAGGTTCCTGGAGTTTGACCAACCTCCCATTTCATAAACTGTGACAAATAATTGATTGGGGGCAAGGGTACAAAAATTCTACTCCCTTGTTTCAAGGCAAGACAAGATCTGTAGTGCACTTTATACTTCCCCAGCTTCTTGTAGGATGAGGTTGAAACTAGATTTCACTTGGAATCCCATTATTCCATAGTTCCTTGCCTATCCTGCTTTCCTCCCCCACTTCTCTGTCTCTTCTGAGTGCATTCTCAATAAATTACATGCAAACAAATACCTATTTCAAGGAAGCTTACTTAAAATTTCTCCCAAATAAACTACCTGCACCCAATTCTTTCTCCAATGTAAGAAAGTAGTCATTTATCCAATTGATATTTAATACCTGGGAAGACCATATGACCCTAAGTTATTATAGGAAACAACACCTGGACTTCAACTGTTATAAAAACCATTAAACTTGAATCACAGTATATATTGGCATGCATAACTATATTTATACTTTTAAGGCATTTTAACTCACTTTATGAAAGATTATGTGCATTTGTAGAAACCTCATTAACAATGAAATATGAAAAACTTCAAGATGTGAAATTAGTTTCAAGGGTATAAATTACAGTAACAAGAAAATCCATTTATAGGGAGAACTTTTAGCTTTTAGAGTGGCCTCAGATTAGGTTGAATTTCCTGTCATCTTAGATTTTCAAACACAAGCTGGATGATCACATGGTGAAAACAAAATAAAGGGCTCATCAAGCATCAGAAGCATTGTATTGGTAGCTAGTTGATGCAGATGATCTATAGTTATGATCTATATTCAGGAACTTAAATATAGTATTTTGAACCCTCTGTTGGTTGGAGAAGGATTCAAGTGAGAAATTATTATTTCCAATTATTTACTTTTTCTGTTTTTTTTAAATTTTGCTTTCTGATACCTAGTACTAAATCCATGATTTGTTTTGTACACTTTTTGCTTTAACCAAATATCATCTTTATAGTAATTACTATGAACTAAAAACATAACCAACACACCAGCCTATGTGATCTTTCAATGAATTGTGTTGGGCAGTGACCATGACTGGAGGTATGGACTGAAAACCATCAGCTTTCTATACCTGTAGATGGCTGAAAACCAGATTTAAATTTCAGTTGTTGAATTTGAGCACTTACTGAATTCATAGCCTTTCTCTCATGTGAAAATTAAAGCATCAATTAGGAAGTAGGATGCTTAGAATTGAAGTGGGATATATGGTAGTCTTTGGATGATTGCTGTCTGATGGTACCATTCAATATCCCTGCCCACCATGCCTTAGACCATACCATCATCCATAGCCCTTAAATATCTTATACACCTTCATGGTATCCCATGTAATATTACTTCTGGCAAAGAAAACACACTTTATGATGAAAGAGTTAAGGCAATGAACTGATATCTATGGGATTTGCTGGTCTTATCATTTATTCCATCACCCAGAAACAAATGGTCTTATAGAGAGGTATGATGGTCTATTGAAAACTAAAATAATGCTGGCCAGAAGATTTTCCAAGGTTAAGGTGCTACTTTTCAAGGTGTCCTCTAAGTCAGCAGTCAAAATATAGTCTTATTTTCTTTTTCCATTGTAAAAGTATAGGTTCCAAGATGGAAGTGAGAAGTATACCTTTTTTTTAAAGTTTATTTATTTATTACATTTTTTTAATGTTTATTTATTTTTGAGAGTGAGAGTGAGAGAGAAAGAGAGAGAGCACAAGTTGAGGAGGGCTAGAGAGAGAGGGAGACATAGAACCTGAAGCAAGCTCCAGGCTCTGGTTGTCATTACAGAGCCCGATGCGGGGCTGGAACCCACAAATCGTGAGATCATGACCTGAGCTGAAGTCAGACGCTTAACCTGCTGAGCCACCCAGGTGCCCTTAAGTTTATATATTTATTTTGAGAGAGAAAGAGAGTGAGCAAGAGAGAGAGCATGCACTTGAGCAGGAGGGGCAGAGAGAAAGGGAGACAGAGAATCCCAAGCAAGCTCCACTCAGTGCAGAGCCCAATGTGGGGCTCAATCGCACCAACCACGAGATCATGACCCAATCTGAAATCAAGAGTCAGACGTTCAACCAACTGAGCCACCCAAGCACCCTGGAAGTGTATCTTTCATACATAACGCAAATTAGAAAAAATGTTGGTTTTCTTTCCATGATCCTTGATGGGCTAGTTTAGAGGTTTTGGTATGCATGAGAGAAATGCTTCTGCCAGAGGCAGGTCCAATTCAGGTCCTCTGAATTGGAAATTAAGACTGCCACCTGGGTGCTTGAAGTTCTTTCTATCACTAGGAAAACAGGTCAAAAAAGGTACTGACTCGGATGATTGATCGTCCCTATCAAGAAGAGATAGTGTCACTGATAAGTGGCAGGGGCTTAACAGACTACAGCTGGGACTCACAGATCTCCTTGGGGTCACCCTTATTACTGCCATGTCCAGTGGTAAAGTAAATGGAAGACTCCAACAATATTAAGTGGGCAAGACTATCAAAGGCTCAGATCCCTTGGGAATGAAGGTTTGGGTCATTCAAACAAGTAATGAAGCCTGACCAGGTGGAATTGTTGCTCTGGGCAAGAGAACATGAAATGAGTGGTGGAGGATAGAGGTTAGAAGTATCAATTCCAGCCTTGTGACTATTTGCAGAAATAAAGCTTATAGAATCTGCCTAATTTTCTCACATGTTCTGCTCTGCATATACTTTAAACTAGTTTTCTTTTCTTTTCCATCCCTTTCTTCCAGGGCATGCTGGTGGTGCTTAGCTTTACAAGTTCACTCATGGGTTACAGAATTCTGAGAGAGGATCTTGATGGGACTAGATGAGGACTGAATACCATACAGAGAGTCAAACTGTATTCAGCTACCAATGGGATTTGAGGTTATCATTCTTTTAGGGAGGGAGTGAGCACATTTTAATTTTTTCTTCTGCAGGATTAAATACAGGAAGAAGAGTTATGTTAATATTGGACAGGGGCAGCAAAGAAGTGAGCTCTAGTGAATATTGTCACTTTTTTTCCATCTAGCATGGATGATTGGATGATTGGATGATTTCGATGATTGGAGAATTCCCCACCTTAAATCTGCCTCTTACTCTAGAAGTTGAAAATGGCAAATATTTTCTTACCTTCCTTACAGTAAGGGTATGGGTACATGATCTAGGACCCACCACTAACCATACACAATCTTCCAATACTCTATATCGGGAGTAAGCCACAGGAGGACTGTGGGGAATTCTTAGCAGCATTACAGAAGGATCAAGTTCCTTGGGCAGAAGTAGTGCTTTCAATGACAAGTTTCGGGGTATGAATTTGGGTATGTTTCTGGCTGGGTAGCACTGGGAAATTCTTGGAACAGCTCCTATGTCATGTTTTTTTTTGGTTTGCAAAGCTTGATTTTTGTATAATTTCATACTTGTCAGCAAAATTGTAAGAATAGTTAAGGAGCCATATGCCCTTAGGACAGGGAGAAAGTGGGGGGTGGGGGTGGAAGAGAGCAAGCACTGGGAAGAATGGTAAAGGAAATGAAGCAATGTGTAAACAATTGGTAAATTTAAATGAAAGGAATATGGGAATTCCTTAACCATTTTTGCAACACACACACACATACATACATGCACATATTTTCTCTCATCTGAGAGTAAGTTGTAAACATAGCTCCGTACCCCCAAATACTTCAGTGTATATTTCCTAAAAACATGAATATTCTTTTACATAACTACCATACATTTATCTAAATCAGAAAATGTAGGGGCGCCTGGGTGGCTCAGTCGGTTAAGCGTCCGACTTCGGCTCACGTCATGATCTCACGGTCCGTGAGTTCGAGCCCCGTGTCGGGCTCTGTGCTGACAGCTCAGAGCCTGGAGCCTGTTTCAGATTCTGTGTCTCCCTCTCTCTGACCCTCCCCCGTTCATGCTCTGTCTCTCTCTGTCTCAAAAATAAATAAACATTAAAAAAAATGTTTAAATCGGAAAATGTAACACTGATATAACGCTATTATCTAAAGTATAGTCCACATTCAAATTCCTGTATCAGTTAAACAAATTTATTTTCTGCTTAAATGCATCAGTGTTAGCTTCTGTGAACTCTGATTAATTCAAAGTCTCAGCTATCACTTCCTCCCAGATATGTTCCTGGGCCCCAACTTTGGGTTAGATGACTCTCTTATGTACCCTTTATAATAGAGGGTACTCTACCTACCAGAGTATTTATAACACTATTCCTGATTATGTATCTGCCTCTCTAACCTGAATTAAGCCACTTAAAAGGGTAGCTATATCTCTTTTTCACTGGTCTTTCTTCACTGGCTAGCACAGTTTCTGAGATATGGTATATGCTCATAAATATTTGTTGGACAATTGGATCTGTACACTTTAGTGGCAACTCAAATTAAATATGTTCTTTTTAAAATTTTATATATTTTTAAATGTTTATTTTTGAGATAGTGAGAGCAAGTGGGGGAGGGGCAGAGAGGGGGGGGAAACAGTGGTTTGGAAAGAGGCTCTGTGCTGACAGCACAGCTGTGGTGTCAAACTTACAAACCATGAGATCATGACTTGGGCTGAACTGACTGAGCCACCTAGGCCCCCCTCAAATTAAATATATTCTAAGTTGAATTTGTCATCTTCACTTTTCCAATTGAAAGCTATATCTTTCATGGTTCAATGCAGAAATTAGAAACCATTCCAGGTACTTTTTATAGGAAGAAACTTATTACAAGAAATTGATGCATATAAGGTCTAGGAGAGCAAGATCTAGTCTGGGCCACTGGAAATTATTCCCAGAAAAATACAGAACTGGACCATCAGCAACATTCTGAGGTCATCATTTGAATTATTCAAGACACACCTATATAGTTTTGGACCAGGGGTCTGGAAACTGTAATTAAGAAGCTGTTGCCCCTACCACCATGGATGACTTCACTGCCTCTTGGCACTCAGAAAGCTGGAAAATGGCTATGGGAATTCAGCTGCAGAAAAAAATTCACATTTTCACAAGTTTTCTTGATAGTTTAAAGGGTAAAAAGGTGATTTTCAGCTTCATCTCACTTCTACTTGTCATATTTCATGAGTTTATCCCATTATCAGAAACTAATTCACATTCAGAAACCTAGTTGCAAAGGAGTCTGAAAAAGTAGTTTTCTGCTATCCAGGCTTTGCAATGAAGGAAGATAGCCCACAGAGACAGAGTTGATCCCCAGCATGCACCACAATGGCATCCCCATTCATGAAGTTGCTGAAGTTAGACACCAGTGTGCAAACCTCCACTCCTTTCTGATACCAAGCTGCTCTTCTTGGATGGATGGAGGTGGTAGCACCTCTTCTCTGTGAGATTAAATTTAGAGGATTAAATTTAGTATTCTGAGGGAATGCAACGAAGTACACCTTGGTTGACTGCTCCAGAATCACTGATCCTCTGAGCAATTTTCTGCCCAACAAAATGGCACTCACATGACTAACTTGGACTTTCCTCCCTCTGGAGGTGGCAATAACAGATTAATTCATTTTCCAGGTACCCTGTGACTTTTGGGGTCATGTAGTAGAAGGAAAGTGGAGAAACCAAAGCCCAGATTGATGAGGAGATCTGGGTGACATTATGGAAAGAGCGAGGATTTTATAGTCAGGTGGCCCTGGATATGCTCTTACTAAATATAACACCTAGAACAAGTTCCTTAGTTTCCCTATATCTTGATTTGTTTATCTTTAAAATACCTATCTCCTAGTGTTGTTGTGAGGATTAAATTAGATAATACACATAGAATGCAGGTATAGAAAAGTACATAAAGAAAATGTTGGTTCCTTTATTGATTTCCTATGGCTACAATGATAAATTATGATACTCTTAGTGGCTTAAAACAACATATATTTACTCTTTACAGTTTTGGAGGTAGAAGTCTCAATTCAGTTTGACTGGGCTGAAATGAAGGTGTTGGGAGGGCCATACTCGCTCCAGAAGCTCCAGGGGAGAACTTGCTTTTACCACCTTCTAGATTGTTTGGAGAGAGCTGGAGACATGGAGGAAATATAGCCACTAATGGACATGTTGCCTGAGAAAAGAGTGAGAGAGCATAATACCCTGATTGTCCCTTCCTTCCACCTTTCAGTACTCTGTCAGGGCCTCTCACTGGCCAAATCTACCTGGAAGCCACTTGCCAAGGGATGCCAGGAAATGTAGTTCCCTGAGAGCAGAGCAGAGGAAGATCAGGGAACAGGCCAAGAGCAAACAGGCAAATAAGTGTCACAGTCCACATCATTAGCTATTCAAAATATTTACCTCCTTTATTTACAGTTTCATGCTTCTTTCTAACAGGATGCAACTATGCTTCACACAAATGAAGATGCCCTCGTCATCTCCTCAACCTGGGTGAGATAAGTCATCATTGCCATCTTAAAGTCCATCATTTCTAGGAAATTCAGTCTTTCCCAATAAACTGTGTTTCTTGTAGTCTGGTAACATCTGAACTTATTGGCAAAGTTAATACCATTGACATTCTTTGTGTAAATTAGTAGGAAGAAGGAGAAAAAAAAGAAATGATTATATTAAAATATACATAACACAAATATTCATAACTGTTAGTAATTTCTATAACTGGTCATAAGAGCAGAGTTGATATTTATCACTTCCTTCTTTCGCTATTCATTCCATGCTTCTGTTGTCCTTAGTTAGTGCTTGACTGTTTGTTGTTTTTACCTGGGTAGTGACCTAAACCTTCATTTTTGAAGGATCTGAATCCTACTGGTCTTGCCTTTATTGGGTTTTGCCTTTTTTGGGGGTTTTCCTTTAAACTTTTCAATTGGAGATGGAAAAACAGAGGCACCCCATTGATTCCCCCTGGGTACCAGATAGGGTCCTCTTTGTCTTCATTGCTAATTGGACTTACTGCTTCATCCAGTATTGTAACCTCTCCTCTGGCTATTGGTTCAGTGGCATGAGGCCCCAAAATAGTCAGGTGGCAGTTTCTTTTTCTCATTCATTACTGTGTACTCTCATGAAAGCATACCTCCCTTGGGACTGTAGCAGATGAGGTGGATGCCTCTCTCCATGTCCTATCAGTCCACCTGAGTTCATCTGCAGCTGCAATGGAGAGTTCCCTGAACAATGACAGCTTTCTCCCTTCTCTTGTCTCTTCTGGTGGGCTTTCTCTGGCACTCTGCCAAAGGGAATTATAGCCCAGGAATGTGAGAAAGTTAATGTCCTGTGAGTAGGAGTTGTTGGGTATATTCCTTGGTTTCTTGTACCCCAAAAGGACAATTCTGAAGCTTATTTCATACTGTTTTTCAGAGGGTTTTTGGTGAGATTGAGCTTTAGTTGCCTACAATGCTCATCTACTCATTGTCACACGTTTATTGGTTTTTCTCCCTTCTCTGGCTCACTTTCCTTTCTTCCTCACTTGTGTTTACTAGGATCATTGCCCAAACAAACAATTTGCACCCAAGACCTGTCTTAGGACAAGAACCCAAACTAAAAGAGAAACTAAGACCTCTAGAAGGGTCTAAGGTTGTGGACTTTGTCAGTGGGTCATTAGGTTTCCAGAACGTAGGTGTTCTGGCTGTAAGAGAAACAGCACCATCTGTTGGTCACTAGCTCAAAGCAAATACAGTATTCCATTCTGTAGGACAGCACTGTGTCTCACACGGGTGTTATTATCCTATGGGGGTGCTGTAATTATGACTTCAGTAGGCCATTCCACCAATCTACTAGGTCAGTTATTCTCTGATGATTCTCACCCCTGCTTCCATGGCTATTAGTACACAGGCCCACTGAACCAGGCTGAGGTGGCTTAATAAAGGATCTGACCATAGTTCATAGAGTGAGTGGGTCATTCACGTGGTTATATTGAGAGCCCTCTCTTCAGTGAATGCCTTTTGATAAGCATTCACATGAGAAGCAAAAATCCTCATCCTACTGGCCAATTTTGAGAGATCTATCCACATACCTCTTCCATAGGTTTCTTTGTTATCAATATTCCAATATGATTCTTTCCAAGTCTCTGAGTAACAGGCATAATAATTAATTACTACCCATGAGCCAGAAGAGGTTTGTACTTTGGGCCATGTTTTCTTCAGGCAAAATGGGCATCCAGAAGTGCTGCCCAAAGTTCTCCCTATTTGGGGATAGAGTTGACTTTCACCATTTTCCTTCAGAGTGATTCCTGAATGGAATGGTGATAGTCCAGCAGTCCACTTCCACCTGATGCCAGCATATTGTGCAAACCCATTTTTAAACTAGGCCCAGGTTTTTTTTCCCTCTGTGACAACTGGTTATAGGGAACTCTTCATGAGGCCGTGGGGTCTGAGCCACCTGCCCATGCAACCTCCTGGTCTGCTCAAGTGTAATCTTTTCTATACCATTTTCAATTGATGATGGTTTATTGCTATGTATGCCCAATCTTATGGCAGTCCAAGAATGGCATGGGGTGCCTGGGTGGCTCAGTCAGTTAAGTGGTTAAGCATCTGACTCTTGATTTTGGCTCAGGTCATGATCTCACAGTTTGGGAGATCAAGCCCTGCGTCAGGCTCTGCACTGACAGTGTGGAGCATGCTTGGGATTCTCTCTCTCCCTCTCTTTTTCTGCCCCTCACCCCTCTCAAAATAAATAAATAAACATTAAAAAAAAAAAGAATGGCAGCTGAGATCACATCGATCTTGATGTCATCAAGACATGGTCTCTACCAGAATCCAGTGCCCTTTCAGCAGAGGAGAACATGGTATTGTGTTCAAAATCCTAAAATTCTGTGCATCAGATATCTTATTGGGGTTTGCCAGAGGGTCCAAACAGTATCCTTACTTGCCACAGACACTTTGGATCTTCTGAATCATTAGGCTGGAGTGGCAGAGACTTTCATTTCCTGGGAACACAGGTTTCTCAGTAAATGGGTCAAAGAAATATACCCAAATATGGTATATATGTTGCCTCCAAAATTCAAAGGCTCACCAAGATTGTGCCTCTTTCTTAGTGTTAGGATGTGCAAAGTATAGAAACTTCTCTTTCACGTTAAGGCAGGGATTCTCAACTTCAGTCTTAACATTTGGGCTTGATAATTCTTGGTTGTGGGGAGCTGTCCCGTGCATTGCAGGATATTTAGCAGCATTTTTGGCTTCTACCCACTAGATTCCAGTAGCCACTAACTCCCTTACTCTCAGTTGTAACAACCAAAAAATCTCTCTAGATATTGCCTGTTAAATGTTCCCTTGGGGACAAAATTGCTTCTGGTTGAGAACCACTGCTATAGGGAGATATTCCAACAATCCTTTCACTGAGTTTTTGTATTTCTGGCATTCATGTGTCTTACTAAGAATATTTGCTACTTCCTGTTCACCAAGCCAATCAGCATGGTGTTATCAATGTAGTAGATCAGAGTGATGTTCTATGGGATGATCAAGATCCCTGTGGGCTAGACTGTGACCAAAGTTTGAGAGTTGACATGGCCCTGAAGTAAGACTGTAAAGGTGTATTGCCGACAGCTGAAACTTTGCTGCTAATTGATATGAGGGGAGAATGATTTGTCAGATAATAGCAGCATACTAGATGGCAGGACTATGTTGACTTGTTCCAGAAAAGGTGCCATATATGGATCGGAAGCTGCAAGTGAAGCCACCATCTAGCTTTGTCACTGTCAAACATAGGAGTTAAACAGAAGTGTGTTGAGAATCATCACTCCTGCATCTATCAAATCTTTGATGGTGGCACGAATTCCTGCAGTTCCCACAGGGATGTGATATTACCTTTGGCTTACTATTTTGTTAGGGAAGAGCAGTTCCAGGGGCTTCTGCTTGGTCGTACATACCATGGTAGCCCGTTCATTATGGGTCAGGGAGCCAGTGCAGAGAATTTGCCAGTTACGAACATCTAGCCCAAATATGCATTTAGGACCTAGAAATTGCCTTAGAATGTATCTACAGAGGCCATTGAGCTCTCTGTGTGGTGGACTTGGATATACATTTAGCTTATCATCTGATCACCCAAAGCCCTCCATCTATTCAGCTTTAATCTAAGATGCCTAATGCTTGTGAAGTTGTTACCTTACTCTATAGTCCTTGTGATTATCATTACTAACACATGGCAGAATATAGCATGTCCCCAAGGATGTGCATGAATTCAGAGCAGCATCTAATAATCCTTCAAAAGTCTAGTTATGTTCCTTTCTTCAGTGCTCACTCATCTTGTTAATAGTCACAGGTTCTTTTGGGAAAGACTTGGAGATATATTTATAGTATGTAGTCATGACAATGTTGCAGTGTCTTTCCTCAAGAAGACCCAGTTTCTCCTTCAATCACTGGGACCTGGGTATGTGGCATAACTTAGGTCTGCAACTAAATGAGAGGCTATGACTTCCTTTTGTAACAACTCAAGTCAGGTCTTTGTACACTAGGCCTATAGTTTTCCCAGTTGTATATATCAAGTAATACTTTAGTAGGCTGCCCATCTATTTCATTCCTAAAGACCTTGTCATCAGGGAAGCACCCCCACATATCCTTGAGGGTCAAAACATTCCAATTGCCACTTTGACCCTGTTGTCCATTATGGTAATCGTGCCCCCTTGTCTCTGATGGTTAAGTATTGACACATGGCCTCTGCCACTCTGCCAACATTACCACTGAAATCAGAAAACCCATCCTTGCTCTAGAAAGGATAGTCATTTCAGAGCTTTCAAGGATGCCTATGTTTCTCTCACTAATGTTTTCTCAGTACCTTAGTGCCCTCTGGTCCCTTTCACGCAACATAGTCAGGAAAAGGGTGAGCAGGTTACACATAACAAATCCACTCCAACATTCCCATCACCTTGATGCTTTCGTATATTCTGTGGCTTGGCCCTTTTGAATAGGACTTTTTACATTCATTTCTCCATATTATGTGAGGTGAATTTCTGGCATCTCAGCTTCACTGAAGTCAACCAACCAAGTAAACCATTAGATACTCAATTTAGTATATCAAAATTGGGATCTCAGGTAAGGACATATGTATTTAAATTTAGGCTGGCTTGTCAAATATATTCTATCTTTTCTGATGTAACATCCTTAGAATCTACTCCATATAGTTTTCCAGGTTACTGCTAATGTAAATGCACAAGATATTGCAATTCTTTGAGTGTATAAGTTTTGTTTTGTTTTGTTTTGTTTTGTTTTGTTTTCTGAAATAGACCTTACAATTCTGTTCTGGGTTCCTGGATTTGATTATAGAAGTGGGTTTGGAGGTAATGAGGGGTGGTGGATAGTATCTGGAGAGAATAGACATCTCTTTGCCAGGCAACTGCTGCATACAGAATCATTAAACAAGGGAATGTCAGTTTCCTAAGATAGAATAGGGATCTCAGGGATATTTACGGGACTAGTCTGAGGTCCCCTCAAATGTCCCCATCCTAAGTCTCAGAATCCCACTTCTTTCCAATGTATGTCCTATCTTTAACACAGTGATTTAGAAAACCTGTGAGTTCAATTTCATTTTACCCTAGCAACTTGCACAAATAAATTTGGTTCTGATCCTAAGCCATGGTCTGTCCTTAGGCCATAAGAAATAAGAGATTCTCAGCCATGAGCTGAGAGTTTAAAGCACTAATTTTAGCATTTAGTAGCTTCCTAATGCTTGCGAAGTTGTCAACTTACTCTATAGTCCTTGTGATTATCATTACTTTCATGGCAGAGTACAGCAGGCTCCAGAATTTTCAATTCCCTTACCTCCATCTGGCATTTTATTTCAAGCAACCACAGATATTAATTTAAGTGATTACACTACCATTGCCTGCCATGGATTACTAGAATTCTACTTTCCACTTACTAGGAGGTGATAACGGCATTCAAGTTAAATAGGTGAGAAAATTAATCCCTTGGTGAACAATGGAATGGGGTGCTGGGATCAGAACCTCAAAGTCAAGGCTGTCAGGGAAAATCCAGAATCACGGCCAGAGATTTCCAGTTGGAGCTACTGCCGTGGAAGAGGTGCATTGGCCACTGGAGATGACACCTGAGGGAACTGTTATACTTTGATCTCTATATGCTAAACTATTCTAACTGCTTTCTAAAAATTGATTAATTTAATACAAAACCCACTTAGGTATATCTTATTGCTCCATTTTACAGATGAGGAAGATGGAGTTTAGAGGTGTTTAATAATTTTCTCAAGAACACACAATTACATAATCTGACTCCAAAATCAGAGTCTTAACTGCTATGGGATACCACTATTCCATTTCATATAATTTCTTATTTATTTATTTATTTATTTATTTATTTATTTATTTATTTATTTATTTAAGTAATCTCCACATCCAATGTGGGGCTCGAACCCACAACCCTGAGATCAAGAATCACACACTCTTCCGACTGAGCCAGCCAGGTGCCCCTCATATAATTTCTTTACGTGGATTAAATACAGTCCATGCGAAGTGCCTCAGCATGGTGCCTCCTACAGTAAATACTGAAAAAAAGCTAACTCCCTTTAGCTATTATTATAGCCTAATGATTCAAAGAGGAGCTTTGGAGTCAAAGAGACCTGGTTTCAAATCCTAGCACTACCCCCTTCTAGCTGTCTGCCCTAGGAAAAGTAAATCTAGGGCCTTTCTTGATTTGTAAAATAGTAGAAATTACCTAATTCTCAGAGTTTTTTTTTTTTCAGATGAAATAAGACTCTCTCTCTATAGTCTTGCACATAGAAAATTCTTAGGCAAAGTTAGCTATTACTATTCCAGTAATAAGGAACAACTTGAACAAAGAGGAAGAAATGAATTTCAGGGTTTCAGTGTACTGTATTTTGTCTGGAACACAGGCTGGTTGAGGAAATGGCCTGGAAATGAGGTTGAAGAAGTTATCAGGCCTGATTCAAGCTTTGTGGGCCATGTTAAGGAGGCTGGAGAGATAGTAGATCCACACAGCACATGGGACAAGTGATACTTTAGCACAGGCTAGGTTATGGTGCAGTAACAAATGTACCAAGCATCTGAGTGGCTTACCAAAATAAATGCTGCATATCCATTGGGGAATCATGCAGTTACATAATCTGGTTCTGTTCCATGCCATCTTCACTCTGGAACCCAGGTTGATGGAACAACTTTTCTCTGAAATAAATCACCGATCTTGTGGCAGACAGAAAAGAGGCATGGTGAACCCACAAGCTGGATTTTAAAATTTCTGCTTGGAATTGATCCTTCTTCTCACATTTTATTGGTCAAAGCAAGTCACCTGGTCAAGTCTGCCATTGGTGGGGCTGAGGAAGGGGCATTTCATGGAAGGGCACCAGAATATTTGGCAGAACAATAATCAGAACAGATTTTGTGGCAAAAGTTAATGAGCTGTGGGGCGCCTGGGTGGCTCAGTCAGTTGAGTGTCTGAGTTCAGCTCGGGTCATGATCTCACGGTTTGTGAGTTTGAGTCCCGTGTTGGGGTCTGTGCGGACAGCTCAGAGTCTGGAGCCTGCTTCGGATTCTGTGTCTCCCTCTCTCTCTCTGCCCCTCCCCAGCTTGCACTCTGTCTCTCCCTCTCTCAAAAATAAATAAACATTAAAATTTTTTTTTTAAAGTTAATGAGTGGTAATCCAATTAAAAAATGACCAAAGGATTTGAATAGACATTTCTTCAGGAACATACACAAATGGCCAATAAGCACATGAAAAGCAGTTGAACATAATTAGTCATTAGGAGAATATAAATCACAACCACACTTTACCCACTAGGATGGCTGTAATCCAAAAGACAGATGATACAACGGTTGGAAAAAGTGCGGAGAAATTGGAACCCTTGCAAACTGCAGGTAGGAATGTAAAATGGTGCAGCTGATTTTGGAAATAGTCTGGCAGTTTTTAAGAAAGTTGAACATAGAATTAGCATATGACCCAGCAATTCCACTCCTAGGTCTATACCCAAGAGAAATGAAAACATATGTCCACCCAAAACTTATATGCAAATGTTCATAGCAATATTATTCATAATAGTGAAAAAGTAGTGATACCTAAATGTCCTTCAACTAATGAATGGATAAATAAAATGTGGTATATCCATACAATGGAATATTATTTAGCCACAAAAAAGGATTGAAGTATTGATACATGTTATAGTGTGGTTGTGCTTTGAAAACATTATCCTGAGTGAAAGAGGCCAGTCACAAAATACCACATATTGCATGATTCCCTTCACATGAAATGAATAGGGAATTGAGGGAAAATGGGCAAGTGACTATTAATGAATACGAGGTTTCTTTCCGGAGTGATGAAAATCTTCTAAAATTGACTGTAGTGATGATTGCACAATCCTGTAAATGTTTTTAAAACCACTGAATACATTAAGTGAGTGAATTGTGTGGTATGTAAATTATATCCCATAAGGCTGTTTTACATGTATATAAGAAAGATAATGAGTGTTTTTATTTTCATCTTGTTGGTTTTGAGAGGCTCAAGTGGAACTAACCAGGTAGTTAACCATGTAGATCTGAAGCTCAGGAGCAGAAATCAGGCCTGGAGATATATACTGGGAAATCTATAGCACAAAAATGCTAACTGAAATTATGTAAAAAGAAGCAATCACCCAGAGAGTGTGTCCAGTGGGAAAAGAGAGGGCTTGCACCTATCCCTGAGGGATACCAACATTTAAGAGATGAGAAAAATAAGAGGAGACTTCAAAAGAGATGAAGAAAGGGTGGTTAGAGATGAAAAAGTGAGATCAAGAGAGTAAAAATGGTAGGTGAGGAAAAAGTGTTTCCAGAAGGAAGAAGTGTCAAAATTTGCAGAGAAATTAAGTTAGGTCATGATGAATACATCCAAAGCATCTGTAGTCAGGTGAGCCCTAGTGACTTTGGAAAGAATGGTTTTCATAGGGCGGTAGGGAAGAAACCAGAGTGCAATAACACTAGTTATTAGACATGAGTTGTAGTTGATGAAGTAAAGACATCCTACACTGGAGAAATGTAATTGTGAAGGGCAGATCTGCAAAGAAGAAAAATAAAGTGGAGGTTGAAATGGGGTTTGTTGGGTGGGACATTTCAAGATGGGAGAGGTTGTTTAAACCCTTATGGGAATTAAAAGGGAGGAGAAAAGGAATAGTTGATTAGAGGAATAAAAGCCCTGACTACACTTTATGAAATTGCAGTATGTTCCCTACTCCATCCTTCTTATCCTACTCACTTTGTTTACTGTAGTGCTTATCACATTGTCATGTAATTTACTTATATGTTCACTATTTATTGTCTCCAACTGGCTCCAAGAAGGCAGGCATCTTTATTTATTTTTATTTTATTTTATTTTATTTTTTAAAGCATTGTTTTAAAAATGTTTATTTATTTTTGTGAAAGAGAGAGAGGCCATGAGCTTGGGGGGGGGGGGTGGGGGTCGGGGAAGGGCAGAGAAAGATAGAGACATAGAATTGGAAGCAGGCTCCAGGCTCTGAGCTGTCATCACAGAGCTGGAGGTGCTGGGCTGGAACCCATGAGATCATGACCTGAGCTGAAGTTGGATGCTTAACCAACTGAGCCACCCAGGCACCCCAAGGCAAGCATTTAAAAAAATGTTTATTTATTTTGAGAGAGAGAGAGAGAGAGAGAGAGAGAGAGAGAGAGAGAGAGAGAGAGAATTCCAAGCAGGTTCCACACTGTCGGCTCAGAGCCCAATGCACGGCTTGAACCCAAGAACCATGAGATCAGGACCTGAGCCAAAACCAAGAGTCAGATACTTAAAGAACTGAGCTACCCAGGTGCCCTAGAAGGCAGGCATTTTTAATGTTTTTTTTACTTATTAACTCCAACCATCTAAAATACCATTTGTCATATGGTAAATGCCCTACAAACAATTGTTAAATAAATAAAAGAAATTTTCTAAGAAGGCAAAAGGTGAAAGGAACCAGAACATAGCCATTTAATATGGTTCCTGCCTTCAACAGCGTTTATAGTCTATTTGTGAGGCAGACTCCATTAGATTCCATGACTTCTGCTTATTGTGGGTAACAAGGGAAAGGGAAAGGTGGAGTCTGAACTTCCCAGGTGGATGAAAAGTGATGAGGAATATTCATTTGATAATTACGGTCTGCGCGGAGTTTTTCTATTTCATTCAGAACTATGATTTAAACATCGTTAAATTATTTAATTGGTGTGTTTATTTCGTCTTTGAGGTAGAGAAAACATTTGGTAGATCCTTGTACTTTGAGCCTTTCAAGGCTGGCACGCAGGGGATGAAAAAAGGTTTATCGCGGAGGGTAAGCAATGCTTGGTGTAGTGCTGCGTGCTTTTCCAAAGCGTTTTCACAAGTATAGATTTTTGTAAGGCGGACCTCTAGGTCGTTATCTGTGGGACTGTGACGATAAGACAGGCGGAGGGAAGGGACTGAATCCAAGATTGTGGCTAAAAGCCGCGGTGACAATGCAGCCTAACGAAAGGAGGAGCTCCACCGAAGCAACCGCGCCGGTACAACGAAAGCCAACCCACGCCAAGTCTCCCCGCCTTCTCGGCCGGTCGGCGCGAACCTGGCTGCGCCTGCGCGCGGGAGGCCGCAACTAGGGAGGGGAGCAGCACGGCCCGGCTGGGGGTCACGTGGTGCTCCGGCAGCTGCCCCGCCCCCCGTAGCCGCCCCTCCCCGCCCCGCCCCTTTCCCGGCGGGACGCTCGGAGCCGCCCCGAACTGCGCAGGGCTGCCGGGGGTGAGTGTCCGCGAGGGGCGCGCGTAGCGCAGACCCAGGAGGCCCGGGGCTGGGGCCTGGCCGGGCGGAATGCGTTGCGGGGTCCAAGGGACAAAATGGCGGCGGGTACTCCCCTTCACCCTCTCCCCTCACCTGGCAGTGTGGGCGGAGAGGGTCAGCGATCGCTGCTGGGGGAGGGGAGCCACGGCTGCTCCGGAGGGCCCGGGGTTCCTCTGAGAAGGCCTGGGGGCGAGGGTAGGCAGGCTCCCGGCCTGCGCTGCGGGTTCAACTGGGGTGGGGGTGAAGGTGGGGATGGGTACTGCCTCACCCCTTCACTGAGTACGCGGTGATGCGCGTGTTGAGGCTTCTGGAATGTCCAAACTGCAAGGGGTTTCCATAGGAGACTCCCACCCAGCCCTTCATTTGACAGGTGATCGCCATCATTTCATTCTCCGCAGGGTTTACCACGCTTTCCCTGCTTGATGATTCGGGTCTTAGCTCGGCTTGGGAAGCAGGGCGGGAATTGTCTTACAAATTCGTAAACTGAGGCCTGGAGGGGTGAAGACTTGAACCAGTGCCTCACACCTGGGAGTATTAGGACCCAGCCTTCTGCCTGTGTTAGTGCTCCTTCCTCCCCCCCCCCCCCCTCCAGTGAGTGAAGGGATTTTTAGAAAGCAGTCAGAAAACTGGTTCTCTGAGCACCTGCTGCTGTCAAGTGGCTCCCGCTGGGATGGGGCTGCCTGCCTGAGACCAGTTTCCTGTTGCTCGTGGATTGTTCCCTCCTTCTATATGTGCCGAGATATTTTCCATGAAAATGGCTGTTCATTATAGTCATCTTACTGAATAGATAGCAATTCCTTGTAAGTACCATAGTTTGGTATGGTTTACACATTGATTTCACCAACTTTAGCTATTTCATTCTCATAATCCAAGGTAGAAGGGTGGGCTAGGCATTATGTTCATTTTATGAATGGGGAAACTAAGGTTGAGAGACGTTATTACTTGCCCCAGGGTCACCGGCTGGTGAATCGTTGATCTGGGATGATGCTTTTATACCTTGGGTTGGTAATCTGACCATTATCCCACTCTGGTTTATTTTGGTGCCCTGGCCCTTGTATTTTTTTCTAGCTATGACTTTTCCTCAAAATGTGTTGGGTGCAGATTGATTTATGCCACATATGGAAATGATCTGAGTAATATTCACTAAGGAATTAATATTTTAATTAATCAGAGAGAGTCAATTTTTAATATGACTTGGAAAGTTTCTTTGTGGGAGGAAGTGTGAGAATGAGGGCTTTGAAGGCAGACTGATTTGAGTTTGAATCCCAGCTTCACTACTTGTCCTTTGGCAGATTACTTAATTTTTCTAAGCCGTGGTTTCCTCATCTGTAAAATAGAGATAATGTGATTCACCTCATAAATTTGTTGATAGCAAGTAAATGAGGTATGTGTACAGCATTAAGAACTGCTCCTCGCCCATAGTAAGCCCCCAACAAATGCTTGCCTCTTCCTTCTCCGCATTCCCTTGAGCTGCAATTTTTTTGTTCTCTGTAGTTAACCACTTTACGTTAGTCCACCTGGTGGATTGTGCATGGACGCATAATCAATGTTGCTATACAAATGCATTTATAAATAATTTTGGTTACTAAGGTTCAAAGGATATAGTGTTTTAAACATAGATTTTAAAAATATCCTTAGGGCTTCATAGATAATCACTGAAAGGTTGATTTGATGTTAACTTTATTAAAAGCTTCACTTAACTACTTTACAGGAATGTTAAGATGAAGGGGGTTGATATTCTATCTTTTCTTTCACCTTCCTACCTAGCCACAACTCAACCTAGTTTTAAAGGAGAAACAAAAGTTATTTGGGAATCCCATGTGAACATTCTTTAAACACTTAGATGGTGGTAAGTGGGAAGTTAAACAGAATTCTCTCTAATGGTGCAACCTGATATCCATTGTGAAATTCACGTTTCTGAAATTGTAGAAGTGAGAACTGCAAATGGCTTGAATAACAAAATAAGTAGTAAAAATCTGTTTCCAGTTTTATGCTGGGATGGTAACCTTTTTCACACACATGTTTGGCTTTGGCAGTAGATATTATGGGAAAAGCAAAAAGATCTGCAGTTCACTGGTGAGGCCACCTTAAATTATTAGAAGGAAATGATTTATAGAAAGACTTTATTCTGGACATAAAGATTTCATGGAGCTTTGCTAAAATAATGATTACTTTTTAATGATAATTTCTTCAATAGTAAGTTCATTATATGTTTTGAAAACGTGAATTAGAATAGTAGAATTAATTGCTATGTACCAATTTTCTATTTCAGTAATTATGTATGCATGGACAATTTTGTCTCATAAAAGCTAATCCCCTTTCATTGTTTGGAAGCATATCTCAGAGGTATTTCATTTGTAAAGATTTCAGTATGTGTTAGGCCTATTTAATATAGTATTGCAAAAGAGAGGTAGTTTTGGTTTTTTCAAAGAGGCATGCCAGGTTCATGGGAGAAGATAAATTCATCCTGTGTGATTTATTCATGGTAGTATATATGGAAGTGCTCAGAATTGAAAACTTCATTAAACAACTGGAATTATAAATAAAATGTCTATATTCTTCAAAGTACTTATTTTGCCATAATACACTTAATTTTCCGCTTCGCAAAGCTGTGAACAATTACTGGTAGTTTTTGAGTATGTCTGTGACAGCATTGTTTACCAGACTCAGGGAAATACTTGGATTGTCTTCAATTTCAGAAAATGCAAGTAGATGAGTGGTAGACTTTGTGGACACCGGAGATTGTAAACCCCAGCTTTGCTAGAATTTATTGGCGAACATGAGAACAATTCATAGATGTACTCACCTGGTTTCTGTTAGATGGGTGTATATTTTTTAGAGTTACTAACAGGCTTCTCACCATTTGGGCCTGCCATTGGCTTCTTGCCCTTTCACAACCTGCGTACCTAAACTCAGATGAAGAGAGGCAGGCCTTTCCTGACCCTTGAGCCAATCTTCCCATTTCCATTTGTAGGACTCAGGTGTTTCCACAGACTTTCTGGGACTGTAGAGCAGGCTAGGACAAGTGACACTTCAGTTTATCATTGGCAGCTACTTGTTTTGAAATCTCTGGCCCAGGGTCCGTTTCCTGTTTACTGACTTGTTTATTTTTTGTGCTCCATTTTCTGCTTGCCCATTGTTTTGCTGTAGCCTAGAGTTTCTCAAATTTATTTGAGGAGCACTGCCAAATATTTGCCACATCCATTTTTTTATATTAACTGATTTTTTTGTTTATGGTAACATTTTAGATTTTCTTTTAAAATGTAAGTAAAAGGGGCACCTGCGTGGCTCAGTTTGTTAAGCATCCAACTTTTGATTTTAGCTCAGGTCATAATCCTATGGTTCTGAGATTGAGCCCCACATAGGATTCTGTTTGGGATTCTCTCTCTCCCTCTCTCTCTGGTCGTTCTCTGCTTGTGCATGCTCTCTCTCAAAAATAAATATTAAAAAATAAATTGTAAGTAAAAGTGTTTTATTTAGGGAAAAATGTTATATGAATAATAGTATGGGTGGTAGTTAATGGCAAATACAAAAGTAGTAACTGCTTGAAATTTTGGAAGTTCTGGATTAGGTGTTAGGTTGTTTTTTTTTTTAAACAACTTATTGTGATATATTTCACACCATAAAATCAGCCATTAAAGTATACATTTCAGTAGTTTTTTGGTGTATTCACAGAATTGTGCAAACATCACCCCAATTTTAAGACATTTTCAAAACCCCATATGAAACCCCATAACAGCCATTCTCTATTCCTGACTGTCATCTCTTCTCCTTCCCACTTTCTGCATCAGCCGTAGGCAACCACTAATCTACTTTTTTTCTCTGTGGATTTGTCTGTTCTGGCATTTCATATTAATAGAATCATATAATAGGTGGCCTTTTGTGTTTGGTTTCTTCCATTTAGCATAGTATTTTCAATGTTCACCCATGCTGTAGTGTATCAACACTTCCCCCCCCCCCCTTTTTCTTTTTTTTTAACTCTTTAATGTTTTAGAACAGTTTTAGGAGCACAGAAAATTTTTTTAGGGAAAGTACGGAGATTTCCCATATGTTCCCTGTCTCCACTTAGCTTTGCTTCTCCCATCATCAACATCCCCCACTAGAGTGGAATGTTTGTTAAAATTGATTTGGGGCGCCTGGGTGGCGCAGTCGGTTAAGCGTCCGACTTCAGCCAGGTCATGATCTCGCGGTCCGGGAGTTCGAGCCCCGCGTCAGGCTCTGGGCTGATGGCTCAGAGCCTGGAGCCTGTTTCCGATTCTGTGTCTCCCTCTCTCTCTGCCCCTCCCCCGTTCATGCTCTGTCTCTCTCTGTCCCAAAAATTAAAAAATAATAATAAAAAAATAAAATAAAATTGATTTAACTTACATTGACAAGTCCCTATCACACCAAAGTTCATAGTTTACATTAGTATTTACTCTTGGTGTTGTATTTATGGGTTTGAACAGATGTGTAATGACATGTATACACCATTATAATATCTTAAAGAATACTTTAATTGCCCTAAAAATTCTTTGTATTCTGCCTGTTTATCCCTTTCTCCTTAACCCCTATAACAATTGATCTTTTCCCTTCCATAGTTTTGACTTTTCCAGAAACTTCATGTCTTTTTATGGCTGAATACTATTTTATTGTGTGGATATACCACATTTTATTTATCCATTCATCAGTTGATGGACATTTGGATGGTTTCACTTATTGAATATTATGAATAATGCTGCTATAAACATTTGTGTACAAGTTTTTGTGTGGACATATGTCTTTATTTCTCTTGGGTATATACCGAAGAGTGGAATTGCTGGGTCATATAGTAACTCTACCTTTTGAAGAACTACCAGATTATTTACAAAACCAGCTACAGCATATGACATTCCGAAGTTTATGTTGCCTCCACAATTTTTCCACATCGTCTCCACATGATGTTTGTCTTTGGGATTGTAGCCATCCTAGTGGGTGTGGGTGTGAAGTGATACCTTATTGTGGTTGTGATTTATATATCCCTAATGATTAATGATATTCAACATCTTTTCATGTTCCTATTAGCATTTGTCTATCTGTTTTGGAAAACTGAGGACATAGCCTTTTTTTTTTTTTTTTTTTTTTTTTTAAGTAGGCTTCACACCCAGCGCAGAGCCCAACACAGGGCTTAAACTCATGACCCTGAGATCAAGACCTGAGCTGATATGAAGAGTTGGACACTTAACTGACTGAGCACCCAGGCACCCCAGGACATAGTTTTTTTAACTTCTTCATTTTTATAGATGAGACTTCTGATACTCAAAGAGATCAAATGACTTCTCATGGTCACAGCCAGTGATTTGGTTGACTCCAGTGTCTCTATATACTCTTTCTACTATATCGTGCTTTCTCCTACTTTTTATTTTTTATTTTTATTTATCTATCTATCTATCTCCTACTTTTTACAAGTGAATACAGATGAAGTGATCTGGAAATTAAGATGTAGAAGACATCTGTCAGCTGGGGATGTCAGAGTAGGCTTTATGAAGATGACTTTAGAGTTGGCCTTGAATAGTTAAAAGGCTTTGAATATGTAGGAGGGTGAGAGGAAGGCAACATGGTGAGCAAATATTCTTTAGCATGGGCTTTATCAAATAAGTATTTAATGCTTATTGAATGCCAGGTACTGTTCTAGGTTCTGAGACCATAGCCGTAACGAAACCAACAAACACCATGAAGCTTATATTCTTGTTGGGGGGGGGGGGGACATGGACAGCATACCAATTAAGTAAATACTATAAGGTGATAAATGCTTTAGAGGAGAAGTGGGATAGGAAGTGCCGGGGGTGGGAGTCAGGATAAATGGGTTGCAATTTAATGTATTTTAATTTATTAAATAATTTAATTTTGTATGTAATCTTTACACCCAGCATGGGGCTTGAACTCTCAACCCTGAGATCAAGAGTTGTGTGCTCTACTGACTGAGCCAGCCAGGTGCCCCTAAATGGGTTGCAATTTTAAATAAAATGTTTGGGAAGGCTTCACTGAGGAAGTGATATGTGAGTAAAGATGGAGTAAATCTTGAGTCTTTCAGATAAGTGGCCAATAATTAAAAAGCCCTGAGGCCTGAGTGTGTCTGGCATGTCGGGGAACATAAAGAGGCCAGTGTGGCTGGAGTGGAGTGAACACCAAAGAGGAGAGGAGTTGAGGTATGGTCAGGGAGGTATGAGTGTGGTAGGCTACTATGAAGACTTTGGCTTTTACTCTGAGATGGGGAGTAACTGGGAGAGTTGTGAACAGAGAGGCACTGCATTAAAAAATAACAGTTTAATTGAGGTATAATTTATACAGCATACAATTCAGCCATTAAAAAAAAAATGGCTTTTGTATCCACAGACTTGTGCAACCATCACCATAATGAATTTTAGAACATTTTTGCCATTTCAGAAAGAAACCTCATGCGCATTAGCAGTCACTCCCATTTTCCTCCAACTTCCTAGCCTTAGGCAACCAATAATCTATTTTCTGACTCTGTGGATTTGCCTGTTTGGGAAATTACGTATAAATTATTCGATATGTTATCTTTTGTGACTGGCTGGCTTCTTAGCATAATGTTTTTAAGGTTCCTTCATGTTGTAGCATGTATAAGCACTTTATTCCTTTTTATGGCCCAGTAATATTCCATTGTGTGTATATACCACCTTCTATTTATCCATCATTTGATGGACATTTGGGTTGTTTCCACTTTTGGCCATTATGTATAATGGTGCTATGAATAAGTGTATAAGTTTTTGTGTGGACTTATGTGTTGTATTTTAAAAGGAGCAAATACACTTGGCAAAGGATAAATTACCTGGGCTCTGATCCCAGAAGCAACTAGGTTCCAACTGCTACATTTCTTCATTCATTAGCTTTTCTTATGGGGTTAGGTCATTCTATACAGGAATATCCTTGTTGCTTTGTGTTCTATCTCGGTTTCTGCTTTGGGTTTGAGTAAAGGTTTGGCCACATTATATTGATATCCTGAAAAGTAAGATATGTTCTATGTGGAGACTTATATAATAGTAATTAAAATATTCTGATAAAATCTCAGTTTTTGAAAGTTCCTAAGAATACGTATATCATGTTTTGTATCCTGGGTTGGCATTCATTAGTGGGTCATAAATCAGTTCAGTGAAAGCAGCATTTGAAAAATGAGAAGGAAATCTCAGAGTACATCTCACACAATAGGTATAAACATCACTTTATGAAACTTTTGTTGCAGTTAAACATTTGTGAACTAAGGATATACTATATGTGTGTTCTGTGTACTATATAGATGGTAGTAAAAAAAAAAGTCTCTGAATTGAGAGATCATAGACTCTTAATGTAATTAATTAACAGTGTTTCTCTTGTATTTAATTAAAAAATTTTTTTGGAGAGCACTGAGGTATTGTTCAGCATGGAATATTTAAAACATGCGATATTACATCCAAACAGTATAAAAGAGCAATTTTATTTTTTTGTTTAATGACAAACTTGTGGTAATGAGACTTCTGTCTTTTTAAGAATAAATGTTTTTTTGACAATCTTATGACTAAGAAAATATATATATATATATATATATATATATATGTATGTATGTATGTATTTTTTTTTTTTTTTTATTGTAGGAGTCACACCCAGGGGTTTATGTGGTAAATGAGCTTCTTGGCATACCAACGGAATTAAAGAATGATGGTAAGTGATCAAGCTACCTTAAACACTAACCTGTTTTTTTGTCCTTCCTTCCATCTCTTTTTCATTTATTATCTTTGCAGTATACTCTAGAGCATCAGAGAGCTTTATTTCCTTTTACAGCTTCATAGTATTTCCTATTGATTTGTGTTGTTTTTAAATAGCTCTGATGGGCAAAGTGTAGTAAAAGCATTGCTTGTTTGCCAACTCTGATGGTAAGGAATGTGGCCAAAAACCTGAAAGTAAATTAAAAATGCCTGTGATCATCCATAACAGATAATTCCCATAATGAAAGTATATTCACTTTACTTTTTGTAACATTTCCTGTAATTCTAACAAATAAGAATTGAAAACTGATAGCTTGATAGGGAAAAAGAGAAAATAATTGAGAATTAAGCTTTTGTGTTCTGCCTAATTACCAGGAAGTAAAGAGTTCAAAAAATCTAAAAAACACTTTGGTCTGAGCCTATTAATTTTACAGCAACCATCCTCTGCATTTCTATAGTTCCTGAGGGCATATTGTAATATCGTACAAAAGTTATTCCTGGTGCTAACTTGAAAGTATCAAGAAAGGAGGAAGTTGATTCAGTAGCCACTGTTTATTTTTTTACCTATTTATTTTTAATCTTTATTTATTTTTGAGAGAGAGAGACAAAGCACGAGCAGGGGAGGAACAGAGAGAGGGAGACACAGAATCTGAAGCAGGCTCCAGGCTCTGAGCTGTCAGCACAGAACCCGACGTGGGGCTTAAACTCACAAACCATGAGTTCATGACCTGAGCCGAAGTCGGATGATTAACTGACTGAGCCACCCAGGTGCCCCAGCACCCATTGTTTAAAAGTCAGGGAAGTATGATCAGATTCTCATCCAAAATGGTAAAACTGAAAAGAATTTGTGCTTAGCAGGGCTAACTTCAGTTACTTATTTTTGTTGAATACCTCGTTTACAAATGATGTTCATTTATTCATGATGTACTTATTTCAGTCATTTATTCATGATATCTTTATCATGCCAATTATTCATCATTCATGGGAGAAGATAGATGGTAAATACATAAGTATATGATTTAAAATATAATTGTGAGATGTGCTACAAAGGAGTACAGGTTTGTTCGAGCATATAAAAGGGGTCCTGGCTGAGTCCGGGGGTTAAAATACTTCATTTTGAGAGAGTTACTGTTTAAGTTGGGACTTGAAAGACCAGTAGGTTTTATTTATTTATTTTATTTATTTATTTTTTTAAGAACAGTAGTTTTTAGTTGGGCTAAGAGAAACACCATCATCAAGGTGTCATCAAGGATTTGATTGCTTTTCTTCCCTTCTCTCTACCATCTAGTGTGTTTCCATTATATTAAGCTTCTTTATATGATACTAATTGCCTAGAGGCAGATTTTCTATTTTTTTGGCAGAGTATCACATGACTGATGATGTGTCCTCAGTGAATCACATCAGAAAGCATATGATGGTCAGTTTGTCTTGCTTTTGGTCATGTTACCTTTGATCACTTGGTTAATACAGGATTGTTTTTTCTGTTTAAAGTTTGTGTTTTCTCTTTTGAAATTAATGAGTAGTTTGTTGAGAGAGACTTTGAGGCTGTGTAAATACCCTGTACCTCATCAAATTGTCACCCGCTAGTTTTAGCACTCAATGATGGTAACACTTACTAAACATCTGTGAGGAAAAGGTTGACATACCCACCTATCCGTGTCTGGATACTTGGATTTTTTATTTTATTTAATGTTGTAGTCTATTACTATCATTATTTATTTTGATGCTCAAATTGTTCCAGATTTAGCCAGTGGAAGCTCCTTCAACATGGCTTTTGCCATATGTCATTATTCTTTGAGCATTTCTGTACTTTGTAGTGTAACAAACTGATCCAGGTTCATTTGTGTTTTCACTGCCTCATTCTTTTTCCCACCTTATTACACAGGCTAGGGCCTTTCTTTAAAGGGAAGTGGTGATGGTGTGCAAGATCCTTGTCTCTTTCAGCATTATAGCATTAAATATGGTGTTTGTTGTAGTTTGTGAAGAGTTTTTATCACATGCTTTTTTTCATCTGTTGAGATGAACATAGGGCTTTACTCCTTTATTTTGCTTATTTGGTATATTACATTAATTGATTTGAAAATGTTATACCAGCCTTGCATATTTGAAATAAACTCAACTTGGTTGTGATATCTTAGCTGGATTTGATGTACAAATCTGTGTGTGTGTGTGTGTGTGTGTGTGTGTGTGTGTGTGTGTGTGTGGTATTTTCACATCTTCACTCTTGAACTGGGGGCCCATGGAACGGGATCCTTTAAGACATCCAACAAACGAGCCCACTCATGCCTGCATGGCACTGTGAAAAGCAAGAAGCCCTTTGTTGGCTGGCTGGGTGGAGTGGTTCTACCCGGAACCAGGGCTTGCAGAGGAGGTCCCCTTAAGACATCAGGGTTTGAATCCCAGTCCAGTGCCTGGGGAGGGGGGAGACTGTGGAGTGGAACAAACTGGTGTGCTGGCATCTACACCGCACTGTGAGGACGGCTTAAACAGAGTGGTTTGGGACACCTGGTCCAGGGAGAATGACTGGGTGTTGCTATTTTTCTCCCCATCACAACAAGGTGGGGCTTCAGGGAATGGGCAGTGGGCCCACAGTGGAGGCATGATGCACCTACACCAAATCACGTCTCTCTACGCCTGGTAACCGCATATCTACTGGAGCAAGACTGACACTGACCAGACCAGACAGCCCCTCATCCAGACCAACGCAGTCACTGGTTCCACCGCACCATCAGATATCTGTCTAATGGTTTTGCATTTTCTGATTTGAGTTTTGGTCAGTCCTTACTGTTTATATACATGTATATAAGTATATAATTTTTTTTTTCTTCTTCCTTTTCTTCTGCATGTTCCTTCCCTTCCCTATTCTGGTTACTCTGGTTGTTGGTTTGTTTAAAGAGACATTTTTAATCTATTCTTTTTATACCTCTTCTGTATCTCCTTCTTTATTTTCTCCCCTCTGTCTCTCTGGATTAGGCCATATAGTTCCTCTGATTCTTTGCCTGATCAGTTTTTTTTTTCTTTTCTCTTTCCTTACCCCTGTCATTTCTCTCTTATTCCTATGGGATAAGGCTTCTTCTACCACCAACACCCCCCCCCCCCCTTAAAGATTTTTTCCAGGGTTACTTCAGCAAACAAAGCATACCTGGTAGAAGGCCCAAACCACCACTACGAGTAGGGAAATAAAGCAACCAGAGTCACAACAACAGAGAACATGCAACACACTCCAAAAACACCTCCTGAAGGGCCAAGCCCTGGACAGTATATGAGCCTCTTTTGATATAATAGTGCTCGCAAGTGCAGGCCACATAATAAGCTATTAAAACACACAAGGGACAGAAAACTATCCAAAATGATGATCCAAAAGAATTCTCCTCAAAAGAAATTCCAGGAAGAAATGCCAGCTAGAGAATTGCTGAAAACAGATATAAACAATATATCTGAGCAAGAATGTAGAATAATAGTCATAAAATTCATAGCTGGGCTTTAAAAAGCATAGAAGACAGCAGAGAATCTATTGCTTCAGAGATCAAGGAACTAAGAAATAGTCACCATGAATTAAGAAATACTGTAAATGAAGTACAAAATAAACTAGATGCAGTGACATCAAAGATGGAGGAAGCAGATGGGAGAATAAGTGAAATGGAAGATAAAATTATGGAAAATGATGAAGCCAAGAAAAAGATAAGAAAATACTAGATGAGGAGGGGGGAATTAGAGAACTAAGTGATTCAATGAAATGTAATAGTATCCATATCATAGTTTCAGAAGAAAAGAGAAAGGGGCAGAAGGTTTACTTGAACAAATTATAGCTGTAAACTAATTTGGGGAAGGAGGCAGACATCCAAATCGAGGAGGCACAGAGAACTCCCTTCAGATTTAACAAGAATATGTCTTCTCCATGGGATATCATGCTGAAACTGGCAAAATACAAAGATAAAGAGAGAATTATGAAAGCAGCTAGGGACAAATGGGCCTTAACCCACAAGGATAGACATATAAGGGTAGTAGCACACCTGTCCACTGAAACTTGGCAGGCCGGAAGGGAATAGCAGGAAATATTCAATGTACTGAATAGGAAAAATATGCAGCCAGGAATCCTTTATTCAGCAAAACTGTCATTCAGAATAGAGGGAGACAGAAAGGCTTTCCCAGACAAACAAAAACTGACGGAGTTCATGACCACTAAACCAGCCATGCAAGAGATTGGAAGGGTGACTCTGTGAGTGGAATGCTGCAAAGACTACAGAGGACCAGAGATATCACTACAAGTGTGAAACCTACAGATAACACAATGACACTAAATCCATATCTTTGAATAATCACTCTGAAGGTAAATGGACTAAATGCTCCAATAAAAAGACATAGGGTATCAGAATGGACAAAAAAACAAGGCCCATCTATATGCTGTCTACAGGAGACTCATTTTGGATCTGAGAACACCTTCAGATTGAAAGTGAGGGGATGGAGAGCATCTATCATGCTACTGGAAGTCAAAAGAAAGCTGGAGTAGCCGTACTTATATGAGACAAACTAGATTTTAAACTAAAGGCTATAGCAAGAGATGAAGAAGGGCATTATATCATAATTATGGGGATCTATCAAGAAGAGCTAACAATTGTAAATGTTTATGCCCCCAACTTGGAAGAACCCAAATATATAAATCAGTTAATCACAAACAAAAGCAACCTTATTGGTAAGAATACAGTAATTGCAGGGGACTTTAATACTCCACTTACAGCAATGGACAGATCGTCTAGGCAGAAAATCAATAAAGACACAATGGCCTTGAATGATACACTGGACGAAATGGACTTGACATTATTGACATATATTGACATCTTGACATATATTCAGAACTCTTCATCCAAAAGCAGAAGAATAGACATTCTTCTTGAGTACACATGGAACATTCTCCAAGATAGATTACATACTGGGTCACAAAATAGTCCTCAATAAATATAAAAGAATTAAGATCATACCATGCATATTTTCAGATCACAAAGCTATGAAACTTGAAACCAACCACAAGAAAAAGTTTGGAAAGCCACCAAATGCGTGGAGATTGAATAATATCATAGTAAGGAATGAATGGGTCAACCAGGCAATTAAAAAAGAAATTAAAAATGTATAGAAGCAAATGAAAATGAAAACAAGACAGTCCAGACCTTTTGGGATGCAGCAAAGGCAGTCCTAAGTGGAAAATACATTGCAATCCAGGCCTATCTCAAGAAATAAGAAAAATCCCAATACAAACTTAACCACACACCCAAAGGAACTAGAAGCAGAAGAGCAAAGAAACCCCAAAGCCAGCAGAAGAAGAGAAATAATAAAGATTAGAGCAGAAATAAATAATATAGAATCCAAAAAAAAACCCAGTAGAACAGATCAATGAATCTAACAGCTGGTTTTTTAAAAAAATAAAATTGAGAACCCCCTAGCCAGACTTCTCAAAAAGAGAAGAGAGAGAACCCAAATACATAAAAATCATGAATGAAAGAGGAGAGATCACAACCAATCACTCAGATATACAAACAATTTTTAGAGAATACTATGAAAAATTATGCCAACAAACTGGACAACCTGAAATGGACAAATTGCTAGACACCCACGCACTACTAAAACTCAAACGGGAAGAAATAGAAAATTTGAACAGACCCATAACCAACGAAGAAATGGAATCATTTATCAAAAGTCTCCCAACAAATAAGAGTCTTGGGCCAGATGGCTTCCCAGGGGAATTCTAACAGACATTTATTTTTTTTTTTAATTTTTTTTCAACGTTTATTTATTTTTGCGACAGAGAGAGACAGAGCATGAACGGGGGAGGGTCAGAGAGAGAGGGAGACACAGAATCGGAAATAGGCTCCAGGCTCTGAGCCATCAGCCCAGAGCCTGACGCAGGGCTCGAACTCACGGACCGCGAGATCGTGACCTGGCTGAAGTCGGACGCTTAACCGACTGCGCCACCCAGGCGCCCCCTTTTTTTTTTTTTTAATTTTTTTTTCAACGTCTAACAGATTTTTAAGGCAGAGTTAATACCTATCCTTCTCAAGCTGTTCCAAGAAATAGAAATGGAAGGAAAGCTTCTGGATTCATTCTATGAAGCCAGCATTACCTAGATTCCCAAACCAGACAGAGACCCCACAGGCCAATATCCCTGATGAACATGAATGCAAAAATTCTCAACAAGATACTAGCAAATCGAATTCAACAGTGTATTAAAAAGAATTATTCACCATAACCCAAGTGGGATTCATTCCTGGGCTACAGGGGTTGTTCAACATTTGCAAATCAACGTGATACATCACATTAATAGAAGAAAGGGTAAGAACCATATGATTTTGACAATAGATGCAGAAAAAACATTTGACAAAATACAGCATCCTTCCTTATTAAAAACCCTCAGGAAACTCGGGATAGAAGGAACATACCTTAACATCAAAAAAGCCATATATGAGGGGCACTTGGGTGACTGTTGATTGAGCATCCGACATCGGCTTGGTCATGGTCTTGCAGTTTGTGAGTTACAGCCCCACGTTGGGCTCTGCTGACAGCTCAGAGCCTGGAGCCTGCTTTGGGTTCTATATTGCTCTTTCTGCCTCTCCCCCACTCATGATCTGTCTCTCTGTCTCAAAAATAAATACACATTAAAAAATTAAAGCCATATACGAAAAGCCCACAACTAATATCATCCTCAATGGGCAAAAACAGAGCTTTTCCCCTGAGATCAGGAACACAACAGAGATGTCCACTATCACCACTGTTGTTTAACATGGTGTTGGGAGTCCTAGCCTCAGCAATCAGACAACAAAATGTAATAAAAGGCATCTAAATTGGCAAAGAAGAAGTTCAGACTCACTTTTTGCGCATGACATGATACTCTACATGGAAAACCTGAAAGACTCCACCAAAAAGCTGCTAGAACTGATACATGAATTCAGCAAGGTTGCAGGATACAAAAATCAGTGTACAGAAATCGGTTGCATTTCTATGCACCAATAATGAAGCAACAGAAAGAGAAATCAAGAAATCGATCCCATTTGGAATTGCACCAAGAACCATAAAATACATAGAAATAAATGTAACCAAAGATGTAAAAGATCTATATGTTTAACTATAGAAAACTTATGAAAGAAATTGGAGAAGACACAAAGAAATGGAAAAACATTCCATTCTCATGGATTGGAAGAACAAATATTGTTAACATGTTGATACTACCCAAAACAATCTACACATTCAATGCAATCCCAATCAAAATAACACCAGCATTCTTCACAAAGCTAGACAAACAATCCTAAAATTTGTATGAAACCACAAAAGACCCCAAACAGCCAAAGTAATATTGAAGAAGAAAACCAAAGTAGGAGGCATCACAATCCCAGACTTTAGTCTCTACTACAAAGTTGTAATCATCAAGACAGTATGGTGTTGGCACAAAAACAGACACACAGACCAATGGAACAGAATAGAGAACCCAAAAACGGACCCACAAATGTATGGCCAACTCATCTTTGTCAAAGCAGGAAAGAGTATCCAATGGAAAAAAGGCAGTCTCTTTAGCAAATGGTGCCTGGAGAACTGGACAGCAACATGCAGAAGAATGAAACTGGACCACTTTCTTACACCATACATAAAAATAAACTCAAAATGGATGAAAGACTTAAATGTGAGACAAGAAACCATCAGAACCCTAGAGGAGAAGATAGGCAACAACCTCTTTGACCTCAGCCATAGCAACTTCTTACTCGACACATCTCCGAAGGCCAGGGAAATAAAAGCAAAAATGAACTATTGGGATCTCATCAAGATAAAAGACTTCTGTACTGCAAAGGAAACAATCAACAAAACTGAAAGGCAGCTGACAGAATGGGAGAAGATATTTGCAAACGACACATCGGATAAAGGGTTAGTATCGAAAATCTATAAAGAATTTACCAAACTCAGCACCCGAAAAATAAACAATCCAGTGAAGACATGGGCAGAAGACATGAATAGACACTTTTCCAAAGAAGACATCCAGATGGCCAACAGACATATGAAAGATGCTCAACATCACTCGTCATCAGGGAAATACAAATCAAAATCACACTGAGACACCACCTGACATTGGTCAGAGTGGCTAAAATTAGCAACTCAGGAAGCAACAGATATTGGCAAGGGTGTAGAGAAACGGGAACCCTCTTACACGGTTGGTGGGAATGCAAACTAGTGCAGCCACTCTGGAAAACAGTATGGACGTCCCTCAAAATACTAAAAATAGAACTACCCTTTGACCTAGCAATTGCACTACTAGGAATTTATCTAAAGGATGCAGGAATGCTGATTCATAGTGGCACTTGTACCCCAGTGTTTATAGCAACGCTTTCAACAATAGTGAAAGAATGGAAAGAGCCCAAATGTCCATCAACTGATGAATGGCTAAAGCAGATGTGGCTTATATCTACAATGGAATACTACTTGGCAACGAGAAAGAATGAAATCCTGCCATTTGCAACAACCTGGATGGAACTGGAGAATATTATGCTAAGTGAGATAAGTCAGAGAAAGACAGGTATCATATGTTTTTACTCATATGTGGAAGTTGAGAAACTTAAGACCATGGGGGAAGGGAAAGGGAAAGGGAAAAAATAGTTTTAGGAAAGGGAAAGGGAAAAAATAGTTTTAAACAGAGAGGGAGGCAAACCCATAAGAGACTCTTAAATACAGAGACCAAACTGAGGGTTGATGGTAGGGCACGGGGGAGAGGGGAAAATGGTTCATGGGCATTGAGGAGGGCACTTGTTGGGATGAGCACTGGGTGTTGTGTGTAAGCGATGAATTATGGGAATCTACCCCCAAAACCAAGAGCACACTGTATGCACTGTATGTTAGCCAACTTGACAATAAATTATATTAAAAAAAAAATAGTTTGAACTGGCAATTTACTTTGCTTGTATTATCCTGTTAGGTTCTGTTATCAGGGTGATGCAGGCCTCATAAAATGAGTTGTGTTCCTTCTATTTTATTTTCTTTATGAATTTAGTGTAATTTTTTGTTTACATGGTTTGGAAAATTCACCAGTGGAACCCATGGGATCTGGATTTTTTCTTTTGTGGGACTCAGTTTCTTTAATAAATACTCAGATTTTGTTTCGTTTTATGCCAAAGTTTGATAATTTATGTTTTCCAAGGAATTTGCATTTCATCAAATACTGTAAATTGATGTTTTTAATATCCTTTTTTTTTTTTTAAAGGTTGGAGGTTCTAGATTCTACAGTGATGTTTCTTTTTAATTCCTGATAATGGTTAGTTTTGTGTTTTTTTCCTTGATCAACATTTCATTGGTGTTTTCAAATAGCCCATTTTAGGTTTTATTAGTTTTTTACTATCATAGGTTTGTCTTGTATTTTATTTATTTTTGGTGCTTAATATTTCCTTCTTTTCTGGAATTAATATGCTACTGTTTCTAGATTCTTGAAATAGAGACTCAGATAATTGGTTTTTAGCTTTTTGACATTCTCTCATTTATGGCTATACATTTTCCTTTAAGCATGGCTTTGGCTGCTGTACAAGTACTGATGTATCATATTTTTATTATGATTCAGTTGAAAGTATTTTAAAATTTCCAGTGTGGCTTCTTGTATGTATGTTAGTTAGAAATGTATTGCCTAATTTCCTAACGTACAGGGATTCTTCTTGTTGTCTCTCTTTGGTACTTTCTATTCTTTGAAATTTAGTGCAGCCTGCTTATGACCCAGGATATCAACAGTCTGGAAAATTCCATACACTGGAAAAGAATGTATATTCGATCATTGTTGAGTGTTGGGTTCCAGATGTGTCAGATATGTCAAGTTTGCTCGTTATGGTGTTCAGACTTCTGTATTGTTAACTTTTTTTGTCTATTCTGCCATCTTCTTAAGAGGTATGTTAAAATCTTCCATAGTAATAGTGTTTTTTTTTTCTATTTCAGTTTTTCCTTTTATGATATTAGATGTATATTTAGAATTGTTACATTTTACTGGTTGATGAACCTTTTATCATTTTGAAATATCACTCTGTCTCTAGCAGTAATCCTTGCCTTAATGTTGGCTTTGTTCAATATTGATATAGTTACCATTCTTTTTTAAATTTAATTCCAGCAGAGTTAACATACAGTGTTATATTAGTTTCTGGTATACAATATAGTAATTCAACAATTCTCTGTATTAGTTTGTCTCTTGTTCTTGTTCATTTGTTTGATTTCTTAAATTCTGTATATGAGTGGAATTGTATGCTATTTGTCTTTTTCTACCTGACTTATTTTACTTTGCATTATACACTCTAGACCCATTCATGTTGTTGCAAATGGCAAGATTTCATTCCACCTTATGGCTGAGTAATATTCTAATTTATGTGTATACTACATCTTCTTTATCCATTCATCTGTCAATGGCTGCTTCCATAATTTCACTATTGTAAATAATGCCGCAATATAGAGATGCATATATCTTTTTTATTTAATGTTTTTATATTCTTTGGGTAAATACCTCATAGTGGAATTGCTGGGTCATATTGTAGTAATATTTTTAATTTTTTGAGGAACCTTCTTACTGTTTTCTTCAGTGGCTGTACCATTTTGCATTCCCACCAGCAGTGCACAGGGTTCCTTTTTCTCCACATCCTCACTGGCACTTGCTGTTTCTTGCATTTTTGATTTTAGACATTCTGACAGGTGTGATGTGATAGCTCATTGTGGTTTTGATTTGCATATCCCTGATGATCAGTGATGTTGAACATCTTTTCATGTGTCTGTTAGCTGTCTGTCTTTTGAGAAATGTCTGTTCTGTCCTCTGCCCATTCCTTAATTGGATTATTTGCTTTTTTGTGTGTTGAGTTGTATAAGTTCTTTATATATTTTGGATACTAACCCTTTATCAGATATGTCATTTGCAAATATCTTCTTCCATTCCATAGGTTGTCTTTTAGTTTTGTTGATTATTTCCTTTGTGCAGAAGGCTTTTATTTTCATGTAGTCCCATGCCTCAGGAGACATATGTAGAAAAATGCTGCTATAGCCAATGTCAGAGAAATAAACTGCCTGTGCTTTTTTCTAGAATTTTTATGGTTTTAGGTCACATTTAAGTCTTTAATTAATTTGAATTTATTTTTGTGTATGGTGTAAGAAAGTGGTCCAGTTTCATTGATTTGCTCATAGCTGTCAGCTATTCCCAACAGCATTTGTTGAAGAGACTTTTTCCCCATTGTATATATTTGCTCCCTTTGTCAAATATTAATTGACCATAAATTGTTGACATATTTGTAGGCTCTCTATTCAGTTCTGTTGATCTATGTTTTCGTGCCAGTACTATACTGTTTTGATTATTATGGCTTTGTAATATAACTTGAAATCTGGGATTGTGATACCTCCAATTTTGTTGTTCTTTTTCAAGTTGGGTTGTTTTTTTTTTTTTTTTTTTTTTTTTTGCCATTTGGGGTCTTCTGTGGTTCCATATAAATTTTAGGTTAGTTTGTTCTAGTTCTGTGAAGAATGCTGTTGGTATTTTGATAGGGATTGCATTAAATCTGTAGGTTGCTTTGGGTAGTAGGGACATTTTAACAATATTTGTTCTCCTAGTCCATGAGCAGGGAATATCTTTCCACTTATTTGTGTTGTCTTCAATATCTTTCATCATTGTTTTATGGTTTTCAGAGTATAGGTCTTTCACCTTTTTGGTTAAATGTATTTCCAGGTATTTTATTATTTTTGGTGCAATTGTGAATGGGATTGTTTTTTTAATTCTCTTTCTGCTACTTCATTATTAGCTTATGGAAATGCGGTGGATTTCTGTGTATTGATTTTGAATCCTGTGACCTCACTGAGTTTATTTATTGTTCTAGTAGTTTTTTGGTGGAATTCTTAGGGTTTTTGATATGTTGTATGATTCATTTGCAAATAGTGAAAGTTTTACTTCTTCCTCACTGATTTGGATGCCTTTTATTTTTTTCTTGTCTGATTGTTGTGGCTAGGACTTCCAGGACTATGTTGAATAAACATGGTAAGAGTGGACATCCTTGTCTTCTTCCTGATCTTAGCTCTCAGTTTTTGATGTTGTTTGCTGTGAGTTTTTCATATATGGCCTTTATTATGTTGAGATATATTAACTCTCAACCTACGTGGGTGAGGGTTTTAATCATGAATGGATGTTGTACTTTGTCAGGTGCTTTTTCTGCATCTATTGAAAGGATCATATGGTTTTTATCCTTTCTCTTGTTATGATATAGCAAGTTGATTGATTTGTGAATATTGAACCAGTCTTGCAACCCAGGAGTGAATCCCACTTAATCGTGGTGAATGATTTTTTTTATATTGTTGGATTTGGTTTGCTAGTATTTTGTTGAGGTTTTTACATCTTGTGTTCAATAGAGATAGTGGCCTGTAGTTCTCTTTTTTTGTAACATCTTTATCTGATTTTGGTATCAGGATAATGCTGGCATCATGGAATGAATTTGGAAGCTTTTCTTCCTCTTCTATTTTCTGGAATAGTTTGATAGTATAGGTATTAACTCTTCATTAAATGTTGAGTAGAATTCGCTTGTTGAAGTTCTTTGGTCCTGGATTTTGTTTTTTGGGAGTTTGTTTTTTTGACTATTGATTCACATTGATTGCTGGTAATCAGTCTGTTCAGATTTTTTTAAAAATTTTTTAATGTTTTATGTTTTTTTTTTTTTTTTTTTTTGAGAGCATTCTTACGGGTACCAGATAGAGTAATAGTGGGGGAGGGGCAGAGAGAGATGGAGACACAGAAAGTGAAGAAGGCTCCAGGCTCTGAGCTGTCAGCATGGAGCCCAACACGGGGCTCACACTTGGGAATCGTGAGATCATGACCTGAGTCACAGTTGATTGCTCAACTGACTGAGGCACCCAGGCATCTCTGTTCAGATTTTCTATTTCTTCCGATTTCATTTTTGGTAGATTATATGTTTCTAGAAATGTATCCATTTCTTCTAGGTTGTCCAATTTGTTGGCATATAATTTTTCATAATATTCTTTTACAATTCTTTGTATTTACATTATTTCTGTTGGTATTTCTCCTTTTTTCATTTCTGATTTTGTTTGAGTCCTCTCTGTCTCTCTCTTTGATGAGTCTGGCTAAAGGTTTATCAATTTTGTTGACTTTTTTAATTAAAAAAAATTTTAATGTTTATTTTTGAGAGAGTAAGAGAGAGCAGGAGAGGGGCAGAGAGAGAGAGAGAGGGAGACACAGAATCAGAAGCAGGCTCCAGGTTTTGAGCTGTCAGCACAGAGCCCAACACAGGGCTTGAACTCACCAACCTTGAGATCATGACCTGAGCTGAAGTTGGACACTTAACCAACTGAGCCACTCAGGCACTCCTGTTGATCTTTTTGAAGAACCAGCTCCTTATGGGGTACCTGAGTGGCACAGTTGGTTAAGCGTCTGATTTTGGTTCAGGTCATGATCTGTGGTTCGTGAGTTCAAGCCCCACATCAGGTGCAGTGCAGTGCTGAGCCTGCGTGGGATTCTTTGTGTCTCTGTCTCTCTGCCCTCCCCCTCCATTTGCATTCTCTCTCTCTCTCTCAAAATAATTAAACTTAAAAAAACAACAACAACAAACCAGCTCCTTATTTCATTGTTCTGTTCTGTTGGTTTTTTAGTTTCTGTTTCATTTATTTCTTCTCTCATCTTTATTATGTCCTTCCTTGTACTGGTTTTGGATTTTGTTATTCTTTTCATATTCCTTTAGGTGAAAGTTTAAGTTGTTTAAGATGTTTCTTTCCTCATGAGGTAGACCTGTGTTGCTCTAAATTTCCCTTTTAGAACAGCTTTTGCTGGATCCCAAAGATTTTGGACCGTTGTGTTATGATTTTCATTTGTCTACATGTATTTTTTTTTATTTTGTTTGAGTTTTTGGCATGTTATTTAACCTCCATGTATTTGTGTTCTTTCCAGGTTTTTTCTTTTGGTTCATTTCTAGTTTCGTAGTGTTGTGGTTGGAAAAGATGCGTGGCATGACTTCAGTCTCTTTGAATTTGTTGAGACTTGTTTTGTGGCCTAACACGTGATCTATTCTGGAGAATATTACTTGTGCACATGAAAATAATGTGTATTCTGTTGTTTTATGATAGAATGTTCTGAATATATCTGTTAAATTCTTCTGGTGCATTGTGTCATTCAAAGCTACTATTTCCTTGTTGATTTTCTCTTTGGATGAGTTATCTGTTGACATTAAGTGTGGTATTAAAATCCCCTAGTATTACTGAATTACTGTCATTTACTTTCTTTGTGTTCCATACTAGCTGCCTTATGTATTTGGGTTCCACCATGTTGGGTGTATAAATATTTACAATTGTTGTATATTCTTGTTGGATTGCTCTCTTTATAATTATGTAGTATCCTTTTTGTCTCTCGTTACAGTCTTTGTTTTAATGTCTATTTTTTAAGTATTGCTACTCCAGCTTTCTCTTCCCTTTGCATGATGTTTTTCTATCCCTTTGCTTTTTTTTTTTTTTAAATAATTTATTGTCAAGCTAGCTAACATACATTGTATATACAGTGTAGTTTTGGCTTCGGGAGTAGATTCCCATGATTCAACACTTATATACAACATCCAGTGCTCATCCCAACAAGTGTCCTCCTCAATGCCATCATCCATTTTCCTCACTCCCAACCCCTCACCCCCATCAACATTCAGTTCTCTTTTTTTTTATTAACTTTTTTTTAATGTTTATATTTGAGAGAGAGAGAATGAGAGAGCATGAGCAGGGGAGGAGTCAGAGAGAGAGAGAGAGAGAGAGACAGACAGACAGACAGACAGACATAATCTGAAGCAGGCTCCAGGCTCCAAGCTATCAGCACAGGGCCCAAGGTGGGGCTCAAACTCAACGACCGTGAGATCATTACCTGAGCTGATGTTGGATACTTAACCAACTGAACCACCCTGGCACCCAAAGTTTGTTCTCTGTATTTAAGAGTCTCTTATCGTTTGCCTCCTTCTCTGTTTGTAACTTATTTGTCCTTCCCTTCCTCTATTGTCTTCTGTTTCTCAAGTTGCACATGAGTGAAAACATGATATCTGTCTTTTTCTGAATGACTTATTTCACTTAGCATTGACTGTTGTTGATAGCGCTGCTGTAAACATTGGGGTACATGTGCCACTATGAATCAGCATTCCTGCATCCTTTAGATAAATTCCTAGTAGTGCAATTGCTAGGTCAAAGGGTAGTTCTATTTTTAGTATTTTGAGGGACGTCCATACTGTTTTCCAGAGTGGCTGCACTAGTTTGCATTCCCACCAACCGTGTAAGAGGGTTCCCGTTTCTCTACATCCTTGCCAATATCTGTTGCTTCCTGAGTTGCTAATTTTAGCCACTCTGACCAATGTCAGGTGGTGTCTCAGTGTGATTTTGATTTGTATTTCCCTGATGACGAGTGATGTTGAGCATCTTTCATATGTCTGTTGGCCATCTGGATGTCTTCTTTGGAAAAGTGTCTATTCATGTCTTCTGCCCATGTCTTCACTGGATTGTTTATTTTTCGGGTGCTGAGTTTGGTAAATTCTTTATAGATTTTCGATACTAACCCTTTATCCGATGTGTCGTTTGCAAATATCTTCTCCCATTCTGTCAGCTGCCTTTCAGTTTTGTTGATTGTTTCCTTTGCAGTACAGAAGTCTTTTATCTTGATGAGATCCCAATAGCTCATTTTTGCTTTTATTTCCCTGGCCTTCGGAGATGTGTCGAGTAAGAAGTTGCTATGGCTGAGGTCAAAGAGGTTGTTGCCTGTCTTCTCCTCTAGGGTTCTGATGGTTTCTTGTCTCACATTTAAGTCTTTCATCCATTTTGAGTTTATTTTTATGTATGGTGTAAGAAAGTGGTCCAGTTTCATTCTTCTGCATGTTGCTGTCCAGTTCTCCAGGCACCATTTGCTAAAGAGACTGCCTTTTTTCCATTGGATACTCTTTCCTGCTTTGACAAAGATGAGTTGGCCATACATTTGTGGGTCCGTTTTTGGGTTCTCTATTCTGTTCCATTGGTCTGTGTGTCTGTTTTTGTGCCAACACCATACTGTCTTGATGATTACAACTTTGTAGTAGAGACTAAAGTCTGGGATTGTGATGCCTCCTACTTTGGTTTTCTTCTTCAATATTACTTTGGCTGTTTGGGGTCTTTTGTGGTTTCATACAAATTTTAGGATTGTTTGTCTAGCTTTGTGAAGAATGCTGGTGTTATTTTGATTGGGATTGCATTGAATGTGTAGATTGTTTTGGGTAGTATCAACATGTTAACAATATTTGTTCTTCCAATCCATGAGAATGGAATGTTTTTCCATTTCTTTGTGTCTTCTCCAATTTCTTTCATAAGTTTTCTATAGTTAAACATATAGATCTTTTACATCTTTGGTTACATTTATTTCTATGTATTTTATGGTTCTTGGTGCAATTCCAAATGGGATCGATTTCTTGATTTCTCTTTCTGTTGCTTCATTATTGGTGCATAGAAATGCAACCGATTTCTGTACACTGATTTTTGTATCCTGCAACCTTGCTGAATTCATGTATCAGTTCTAGCAGCTTTTTGGTGGAGTCTTTCAGGTTTTCCATGTAGAGTATCATGTCATGCGCAAAAAGTGAGTCTGAACTTCTTCTTTGCCAATTTAGATGCCTTTTATTACATTTTGTTGTCACATGGTCATCTATCTGTAAGAAACCAGAAAGTGTTATCTAGCTTTGTAGTAGGAGAAAAACCTAGTGGTTTTGGTGAACATATTATTGTCTCTGTCCCAGAGGCTGTTATAATAATTTATGCTTGACATGGTAATGGCTCAGACTAGGGTGATACTAGTGGATTTATAATTTCAAGATATATGTAGGGATAGAATTGGTAATATTTGATAACTGTTCTAACAGATCTGAAAACAAAGTAGCTCATATAAAATTGCAATTTATTTTTGTCCATTGTGATAGTCCAGATAGCCTCAGTTCATCTATGGCTTTATTCAGTCTTTAGAAAGATGTGAAATACCAGTAAGATCTGACAAAGTTATCATTCTGTTAGGGAAATTGAACCAGTTACTCAGTTTCTGAGATAAGTTTGTGGTTTGTAAAAATGTAAATGCTACAATTCTTAGAGTTTTAATGTACTCCTGGTGTTCAGTGACTGGTAATCTTATCTTCATTCTATTTAAAATATGAAGGGCTTAGTAGTGGGAATTTAAAACAAAGGGTCTTGAGGCACCTGGGTAAGGCTCAGTGGGTTAAGCATCCGACTTTGGCTCAAGTCATGATCTTGTGGTTTATGAGTTCGAGCCCCACATGGGGACATGCTGACAGTGTGGAGTCTCCTTTGGATCCTCTGTCTCCCTGTCTCTGCTTCTTCCCTGCTTGTCTCTCTTTCTCTCAAAAATAAAATAAAAAACATTAAAAAAAAACAAAGGTCTTTCCTGAATTATTTGAAAAGCTGAAAAACCATCTTAAAAAGGATGGGGATTTCATTTTATGAGCAAGTAGTATTATGGATGGATTTTGAAGAATTTATAAGGAGTAGATACTTTTATGGAGATACAAACATAAAAATTTAATAAATGGTGCTTGAAACCAGTTCAGGATTATGAACCAAGTTGCTTAAAGTGGAAATTATTCAGGAGAAAAATAGGTTGAAACTTCTTTTCCCAATCTAGGAGCAAGTCAGAAATTGTATGCATAAATCATAAACTGAGAGTTAAACGTAAAAACTTTAATTCAAGACTGATATTTATTCCTTTTATTGAAACATTTAGTATTTGAACAAGCCTCTGCAAAATCTCCATATGGCACTAGGTGGCACACTGTGACTTTGGATGAAAATAATATATTTTGTTTAAGTCTCCTGGAAGAAAAGAACTTAGATGAAAATTTTGTTTGAAATAGATAATCTGTAATGTTATGAAGTATCTCAGAGTCATTTATTGAATACCAAGCCCTGATGCTGAGATTAAAATGTTTAAAACTACTGTACTTTAAGTTACTACTGACATCCTTACAATAATAGGGTTATTAAAAATGACTAGAATTTATTAGTTTATTGAAGAGTTCACTCAGCATATATTACAGAATGCACCTATACTTTTATGGAAAAATGATTTTCAGTCAGGCGTTGTCGTAAGATGAATGTTATACTGGTTTTGCATATGAAATATTAGAATTAAGAATTAAAATAAAGTCTTGAGCTAGTAGCTCTTTCTTTGAATGTGTGCATGTGTACTGAATATGAAAGAACTAACTTTGCAAAATTTATGGTAGAACTGAAACATTTATAGAAGAAAAGAATATTAGATTTCCAGTTTTCTGTTCAGACATTACTGCAGCATTGCTATCTTGTGATAACTTTAGTTCCTAGAAATTCATGAATTTATGAAGACTCTTGAGTTAGAGAATAATGTATAGAATGATGGATTTTGTGATCTGATATGTATCTCCATTTATCTACCTATAAGATTTTATGTGATTGCATAATTATTGGAAATATCTGAAATTATCGGAAAAAGAGCTGAAAAGCAGGCCACCTACTTAAACTTGTTCATCTGGCCTGAAAGAAATAGTTATACTCCTTGGTTAAACAATGCTTAGGTAACCTAAATGATAGATGCCAATCTAAGTTATCTATAGAGCTAATAATCATTGGGAGATGTGTTTAATCAAAAGGAGATTTTATTGTGTTAAATTTATTGGAAAGTATGGGAATAGAGATGATTCAAGAATTTTGCACAGGATGGAGTTGGAATAGTGGTCACAGATTAATGAGTTTTGGTGTAAGCTTATGAGTTAGGTAAGTAGATGCCACGTGTATATCCGGCGTAAAGTCAGAGGAATGAAAGAATGTAGGGGTAGGTATTTATTTTAAAGATGTAGAAGTTAAATTCTGGCTGCCTTCATACAAAAACTATGATTGAGTAGTTGTCACAGAGATTGTATGGCCTGCAAAGCCTGAAATAAATTATTATCTGGCCCTTTGTAGAAGTTTGTTGACCCATGCTTTAGAGGGTAATGCCTTTTTCCTCTCTTCAAGTCATACCACTCGTCAAGCAGTTTCTTTGAGAATAATGTATTGCTTTCTTTCACATACTCCCGCAATAAACAAGCAATTAAAATTAACCAGTAGGTGAGGAGAACCCAAAATGGAATGTGAATAACGTAATCACACTGAAAGTGGTGAGGATGGGAAGTACTAATTTAAGTAATTTTGGAAAACAAAATGCAGTACTTTGGATGCTGTAAGGCTAAAGATAAGAACTTTATAGAAATGTAATCTTAATATGTTTCTCAGAGTTGTGGGCTCGCAATTATGAAACTATTTTATTTGTATGTTAGAATTGAACATGTAAGTAAATTTAGATAATGAGAACTGAGTTTCTCACTGGTAGAGAAAGAAATTACAAATGAAGAAAGGGAAAGAGTAAAATCAGCCCTACGCGTGGGATTAAAATCAGAGGTATCAGACCTGTGATACGTAAGTGGTGGTGCTACAGTGTGTACACAGCAGTATTTGTGCTTCTTAGAAGAGCACATTTCCAAACTGAAGATTGTATTTATTCTTGAAGTAATTTGTTTATTTTTAAAGTTGTAAAATCAGTCTTTTTAGAAATAAAAAATCTCTGGGGCGCCTGGGTGGCTCAGTCGGTTGAGCGGCCGACTTCGGCTCAGGTCATGATCTCGCGGTCCGTGAGTTCGAGCCCCGCGTCGGGCTCTGTGCTGACAGCTCGGAGCCTGGAACCTGTTTCAGATTCTGTGTCTCCCTCTCTCTGACCCTCCCCCGTTCATGCTCTGTCTCTCTCTGTCTCAAAAATAAATAAACGTTAAAAAAAACAATTAAAAAAAAAAGAAATAAAAAATCTCTGACTTACTTTCTTTTCCTCGTTTAATCTTTCAATCCCAAATTAGTTTTAAGTGTTTCCTTTATGAGAAAATGTGAGAAATAAGGAATTTGTCAGCCAAATATATTTTATATGTTGACTAATCTAATAGTATAATAAATATTCTCTTTTCTCTATATAGGCTTCATTCCAGCGCTCTAATAGTCATGACAAAGTAAGGAGAATAGTTGCGGAGGAGGGTCGTACAGCAAGAAATCTGATAGCTTGGAGTGTTCCACTAGAAAGCAAAGATGATGATGGTATGTGTTTTTAAAAAGTTTCATTTTTGTTGTAAATTAGGAGGATATATTTAGCCCTAAACAGTAGATAGACCGAAAACAGTTTACAATTCAAACTCTTGAGCAAATTAGCATGTTACATTAAATAGGAAATAACTTTTCTGTTGCTTTTTTATCTTAGCTAATATACAAATGGTTTCATGAAAGTATTAGTTTTGCTCTTTCACATAGGAAGGAATGTGGGTTATGATCGGCATATTAATTTTCTTTTTTAAGTTATAGGAGATTTAGATTTTTTTCTTTTGTTAAATTCTTCTGAAAATAAAGAGGCTTTAAAATTTTACTGTATTCACCACAGTTACCTAGGTATAGTTTAATATAATGTTTTAGAAAATAAAAGATGAGTGTATTTCTTTAGTTATTATTTGAACTAGTTCTTTCACTTCAATGGGTAGAATGATTGTGAGCACTGCCTAGATCCTGGGGATCCAGAAGATTGTCTGGGGATATAGAAAAAAGGAGGGTGGAGTGTGCCAAAGGGCACCTCACTTTGAAATTTTCTGAGGGCTTGTAGAATATTCCTCATAGTGGGTTTGTGTGATGTCCTTTCATGATTAGACTCAGTTATATATTTTTGGAGGGATATGTAGAAATTATGTTGTGTCCTTTTCAGGGCATCATAGGAGGCACAAGATAGTGGTTTTGTTTTGTTACTATCGATGTCAACATTTACCACTTGGTTATCTTCTGAGTTTCTCTACTGTTAAGTGACTAACTTTTTCATTTGTAATTAATAAGTAATATGTGGTAAGATAGTTTGAAACTATGTAAATATCTCTTAAAACAGTCTACCCACTACTTTCAGCTTCTGTTGATAATTCTTAGCTGAGTAAGTTATTACTCTGGTGGTTGTAAAATGGTGATTTGCTAACCTCAGCGTTCCTTCTATACTTATTAACTGACATTAAAAAAAAAGATTTATTGATTTTTGAGAGAGAAAACGTGAGTGTGGAAGGGGCAGAGAGAAGAGGGGACATATAATCCAAAGCAGGCTCTGAGCTGACAGCAGACAACCTGATTTGAACTCCTGCACCATGAGATCATGACCTGAGCCAAAGTTGGAGGCTCAACCAACTGAGCCAACCAGGTGCCCCTAGCTGACATTTTATTAAAAAGTTTATTTATTTTTGAAAGAGAGAGAGTGTGTGCACACAAGTGGATGAGGGGCAGAGAGAGAGAGAGGGAGAGAGGGAGACCCAGAATCCAAAGCAGGCTCCAGGCTGTGAGCTGTCAGCACAGAGCATGACTCTGGGCTTGAACTCACAAACTGTAAGATCATAACCTAAGCCAAAATCAGCGCTTAATCAACTGAGCCACCCAGATGCCCCTATTAGCTGACATTCTAATGTAAAGAAGAGCTTTCTCTTTTCTTTGTATTTATATGTGTAAGTTTATATTTGTTTAAATTTGCGTGGGGTCATGATTTCTAATTTAATTTAATTTCTTATTTAAAGTTATAATCTATCGGGGCGCCTGGGTGGCTCAGTCGGTTGGGTGTCCGACTTCAGCTCAGGTCACGATCTCACGGTCCGTGAGTTTGAGCCCCGTGTCGGGCTCTGGGCTGATGGCTCAGAGCCTGGACCCTGCTTCAGATTCTGTGTCTCCCTCTCTCTCTGCCCCTCCCCCCTTCATGCTCTGTCTCTCTCTGTCTCAAAAATAAAAACGTTAAAAAAAAAATTAAAGTTATAATCTATCACTCTGTTTTGATGCTTAAATTGTTCTAGGTTTGTCTTAATTGTTCTGTCAGTGGGAGACCTGTTTTAAGTTGGCTCCTGTTTCCTTTTGACATATTTTTCTTCTTTGAGAACACCCTTACCCAGCAGGATGTTTCAAGCCATATAAGAGTTCATCTGTGTTTTGTTCTTTTGAATTTACTTTATGTTTACATATATTTTTTAAAATATAAAATTTATTGTCAAGTTGGTTTCCATACAACACCCAGTGCTCATCCCAACAGGTGCCCTCCTCAATGCCCGTCACCCACTTGCCCCTCCCTCCCACCCCCCATCAACCCTCAGTTTATTCTCAGTTTTTTTGTTTTTTTTTTTTAATTTTTTTTTTTCAACGTTTATTTATTTTTGGGACAGAGAGAGACAGAGCATGAACGGGGGAGGGGCAGAGAGAGAGGGAGACACAGAATCGGAAACAGGCTCCAGGCTCCGAGCCATCAGCCCAGAGCCCGACGCGGGTCTCGAACTCCCGGACCGCGAGATCGTGACCTGGCTGAAGTCGGACGCTTAACCGACTGCGCCACCCAGGCGCCCCTATTCTCAGTTTTTAAGAGTCTCTTATGGTTTACCTCCTTCTCTCTCTGTATATGTTTACCTATTTTTTACATTTTATCTTGCTTTTTATACTTTTTTACTTAAAAGTTTATTTTATCTGTATTTTACTTTCTACACTTTTATCTCTGATCCATTTGTAGTTTATTCTTGCATATTGTGTGAGTTGTGGGTCTCATTTTATCTTTTCCCATATGGTAAACAAGTTGCTCCAGCATCACTTACTATAAAGTCTATCTTGGCCCCATTTTTTTTGAGATGTCAGCTTATCATAAATTGAATTTCCATATGTAGTTATATTCTATTTCACTGGGGTGTTCATTCATGTATGAAGGCCATGCTGTTTTAATTATAGAGGCATTATAGTATATTAAAATATCTGTTTAGGGGTGCCTGGGTGGCTCAGTTGGTTAAGCATCCAACTTTGCCTCAGGTCGTCTCACGGCTCGAGGGTTCAGGCCCTGCATTGGGCTCTGTGCTGACAACTCCCCTGCTCACACACGGTCTCTCTCTCAAAAATAAACATTAAAAAAAAAAAAAATCTGTTTGGACCAGTCCTCCCTCAGTAGCTTTTCTTTGCCAGTCTTCCTAGATATTTTTAAGGAACAAAATTTACTTTGAATCAAAAATTACTGAATAGAGAGGGAAATTAAATTTGTCTTAAAAAATTTTTTAAATGTTTATTTTTTGAGAGAGCAGGAGCGAATGAACTGATGGGACTATTGAACTGTTGGGGAGGGGCGGAGAGAGATGGAAACACAGAATCTGAAGCAGGCTCCAGGCTCTGAGCTGTCAGCACAGAGTCTGACATGGGACTCGAACTCATGAACTGTGAGATCATGACCTGAGCCGAAGTCAGACACTTAACCAACTGAGCCACTGAGGCATCCCAAATTTATCTTTTTTATATTTAGCTCTATTCTAGCCAAAAAAATTTTTTTTTAAATTTAAATCCAAGTTAGGTAACATATAGTGTAATAATGATTTCAGGAATAGAATTTAATGATTCATCACTTACATATAACACCCAGTGCTCATCCCAAGTGTCCTCTTAATGCTCCATGCCCCTTTAGCTCTCCCCACCACCCAACACTCTGCCAGCAACCCTCACTCAGTTTGTCCTCTGTACTTAAGAGTTCTCTTATGGTTTATCTCCTTTTGTTTTTATTATTTTTGCTTCCCTTATGTTCATGTGTTTTGTATCTTAAATTCCACGTGAGTGAAATCATATGATATTAGTCTTTCTCTGACAAATATCCTCTAGTTCCCTCCACATTTTGCAAGTGGCAGGATTTCATTCTTTTTGATCACCAAGTAATATTTGATTGTGTATATATACCACATCTTCTTTATCCATTCATCCATCAATGGACATTTGGGCTCTTTCCATACTTTGGCTATTGTCGATAGTGCTGCTATAAACATAGAGGTGCATGTGCCCCTTCAAATCAGCACTCCTGTATCCTGTGGATAAATACCTGGTAGTGCAATTGCTGGATCATAGGAGCGGTTCTATTTTAATTTTTTGAGGAACCTCCATACTGTTTTCCAGAGTGGCTGAACCAGTTTACATTCCCACCAGCAGTGCAAAAGAGATCCTCTTTCTCTGCATCTTTGCCAACATCGCTTGTTGCCTGAGTTGTTAATGTTAGCCATTCTGACAGGTGTGAGATGGTATCTCATTGTGGTTTTGATTTGTATTTCCCTGATGATGAGTGATGTTGAGCATTTTTTCATGTGTCTGTTAGCTATGTGGATGTTTTCCTTTGAAAAGTGTCTATTCATGTCTTTGCCCATTTCTTCACTGATTATTTGTTTTTTGAGCATTGAGTTTGATTAAGTTCTTTATAGATTTTGGATATTAACCCTTTGTCTGCTATGTCATTTGCAAATATGTTCTCCCCTTTCGTTGGTTGCGTTTTAGTTTTGCTGATTGTTTCCTTTGTTGTGGAGAAGCTTTTTGTCTTGATGAGGTCCCTCCCAATAGTTCATTTTTGCTTTTGTTTCCCTTGCATGGAGGGAAGTAAGAAGTTGCTGTGGCTGAGGTCAAAGAGGTTGTTGCCTGTTTTCTTCTCTAGGATTTTGATGGCTTCCTGTCTTACATTTAGATCTTTAATCCATTTTGAGTTTATTTTTGTGTATGGTGTAAGAAAGTGGCCCAGGTTCATTTTTCTGCATGTTGTTGTCTAGTTTTCCCCTTACCATTTGCTGGAAGAGACTATCTTTTTTCCACTAGATATCCTTTCTGCTTTGTCAAAGATTAGTTGGTTATACATTTGTGGATCCATTTTGGGTTCTCTGTTCTGGTTCATTGATCTGTGTGTCTGTTTATGTGCCAGTACCATACTGTCTTGATTACAGCTTTGTAATATAGCTTGAAGTTCGGAATTGTGATGCCTCCAGCTTTGGTTATCTTTTTCAGGATTGCTTTGGCTATTCTGGGTCTTTTCTGGTTCCATACTAATTTTAGAATTGTTTGTTCTAGCTCTGTGAAGAATGTTGGTGTTATTTTGATAGGGATTGCATTGAATGTGTAGCTTGCTTTGGGTAGTATTGACATTTTAACAATATTTGCTTTTCCAATCCATGAGCATGGAATGTTTTTTTTGTGTCTTCTTCAATTTATTTCATAAGCTTTCTATAGTTTTCGGTGTATAGACTTTTCACATCTTTGGTTAGGTTTCTTCCTGGATATCTTATGGTTTTGGTGCAATTGTAAATGGGATTGAGTCCTTGATTTCTCTTTTTGCTGTTTCATTATTGGTATATAGAAATGCAAACGATTTCTGTACATTGATTTTATATCCTGTGACTTTGCTGAACTCATGGATCAGTCCTCACAATTTTTGGTGGAGTCTTTTGGGTTTTTCATATAGAGTATCATGTCCTTTGCGAAGAGTGAATGTTTGACTTCCTCCTTGCTGATTTGGATGCCTTTTATTTCTTTGTGTTGTCTGCTGAGGCTGGGATTTCCAATGCTGTGTTGAATAACAGTGGTGAGAGTGGACATCCTTGTCATGTTCCTGACCTTAGGGGAAAAGCTCTCAGTTTTTCCCCATTGAGGATGATATCAGTGGTGGGTTTTGTATATGGCCTTTATAATCTTGACGTGTGATCTTTCTATACCTATTTTTTTGTATAAAAGTTTTTTTTATCAAGAAAGGATGTTGTATTCTACGTCTATTGAGAGGATCATGTGGTTCTTATCCTTTCTTTTATCAATGCGATGTATCACATTGATTAATTTGGAGATATTGAACCAGCTCTGTATCCCAGGAATAAATTCCACTTGATCGTGGTGAATGATTCTGTTAATGTATTGTTGGATCCAGTTTCCTAGTATCTTGTTGAGAATTTTTGCATACATGTTCATCAGGGAAATTAGTCTGTACTTTTCCTTTTTAGTGGGATCTTGTCTGGTTTTAGAATCAAGGTAATGGTGGCCTCATAGAACAAGTTTGGAATTTTTCCTTCAATTCCTATTTCTTGGAACAGCAAGGTATTAACTCTTCTTTACATGCTTAGTAGAATTCTCCTGGAAAGCCATCCAGCCCTGGATTCTTGTTTGTTGGTACATTTTTGATCACTGATTCAATTTTTTACTGGTTATGGGTCTGTTCAAATTTTCTGTTTCTTTTTGTTTCAATTTTGGTAGTTTATGTGTTTCTAGGAATTTTCCATTTCTTCCAGATTGCCCAGTTTGTTGGCCTATAATTGCTCATACTATTCTCTTAATATTGTTTATAATTTTGCAGTGTTGGTTGTGATCTCTCCTCTTTCATTCATGATTTTATTTATTTGGGTTCTTTTCCATTTTCTTAAAAAAAATTTTTTTTTTTAGTGTTTATTTTTGAGAGAGAGGGAGAGAGAGGGAGGGAGGGATGGAGGGAGAGAAAGCACGAGCAGGGAGGTACAGAGAGAGAGAGGGAGACACAGAATCCATATCAGTCTCAAGGCTCTGAGCTGTCAGCACAGAGCCCGACGTGGGGCTTGGACTCATGGACTGTGAGATCATGATCTGAGCTGAAGTCGGATGCTTAATTTATTGAGCCATCCAGGTGCCCCTCCCTTTTCTTTTTGATCAAAAGGAGGTTTATCAATTTTGTTAATTCTTTCAGAGAACCAACTCCTGGTTTCATTGATCTGTTCTGTTTTTTTTTTTTTTTCTTATTTTTAATTTTGTTGTCATTGATTTCTGCTTTAAATTTTTTTTTTCAACGTTTATTTATTTTTGGGACAGAGAGAGACAGAGCATGAACAGGGGAGGGGCAGAGAGAGAGGGAGACACAGAATCGGAAACAGGCTCCAGGCTCTGAGCCATCAGCCCAGAGCCTGATGCGGGGCTCGAACTCACGGAGCGCAAGATTGTGACCTGGCTGAAGTCGGATGCTTAACCGACTGCGCCACCCAGGCGCCCCTGATTTCTGCTTTAATCTTTATTAGTTCCCATCATCTGCTGGTTTGGGGCTTTATTTGCTGTTCTTTTTCCAGCTCTTTTAGGTGTAAGGTCAGGTTATGTATTTGAGACCTTCCTTCTTCAGAAAGGTCTGGATTGCTGTGTACTTCCTTCTTATGACTGCCTTTGCTGCATCCCAGAGGTTTTGGGCTGTCATATTTTCATTTTCACTGGCTTCCATGTACTTTTTAATTTTCTCTTTAATTTCTTGGTTAACCTATTCATTCTTTAGTACAATGTTCTTTTTTTTTTTTTTTTATGAAATAGTATAATGTTCTTTAATCTCCAAATATTCGTGGTCTTTCTAAATTTTTTCTTGTGTTTGATTTTGAATTTCATAGTGTTGTGGTCTGATAGCATGCAAAGTATGATCTTGATCTTTTTGTACTTGTTGAGGGCTGATTTGTGACTCAGTATGTGATCCATTGTGGAGAATATTCCATGTGCACTTGAGAAGAATGTGTATTCTCCTGCTTTAGGATGAAAATTCTAAATATATCTATTAAGTCCATCCAGTCCAGTGTGTCTTTCAGAGCCATTGTTTCCTTGTTGATTTTCTGCCTACATGATCTGTCTTTGCTCTAACTGGGATGTTGAAGTCCCCTTCTATTATGGTATTATTATCAGTGAGTTTCTTTATGTTTGTGATTAATTGATTAATATATTTGGGTTCTACCACATTGGGGTCATGAATATTTATAATTGTTAGATCTTCTTGCTGGATAGACCCCTTAATTACCATATAATGCCCTTCTTCATCTCTTGTTACAGTCTTTATTTTAAAATCTAGTTTGTCTGATGTAAGTATAATTACTCCAGCTTTCTTCTTGATGACTATTTGCATGATAGATGGTTCTCCATCCCCTTACTTTCAATCTGCAGGTGTCTTTAGTTCTAAATGAGTCTCCTGTAAGCAGCATATAGACGGGTCTCATTTTCTTATCCATTCTGATACCCTGTCTTTTGAGTGAAATGTTTAGTCCATTGACATTTAGAGTGAGTATTGAAAGATATGAGTTTAGTGCCATTGTGTTGCTTGTAGAGGGTGTTTCTGGTGATGTTCTGTGGTTGTTTCTAGTCTTTGTTGCTTTTGGTCTTTTTTGTTTTCTTTTGTCTTCTCTCTAATCAAAGGGTTCCCCTTAACATTTCTTGCAGGGCTGGTTTAGTGGTCATGAACTCCTCTAGTTTTTGTTTGGGAAACTCTTTATCTCTCCTTCTATTTTTGAATGACAGCCTTACTGGATAAAGAATTCTTGGCTGCACATTTTTCCGGTTCAGCACTTTGAATATATTCTGCTACTCCTTTCTGGCCTGCCAAGTTTCTGTGGATAGGTCTGCTGCGAATCTGATTTGTCTTCCCTTATAGGTTAAGAACATTTTTGCCTTGCTGCTTTCATGATTCTTTTCTCATCTGTGTATTTTGTGAATTTGACTACGATATGCCTTGGTGATGGTCGGTTTTTGTTGAATCTAATGGGAGTTTCCTGGTTTTTTGGATTTTGATGTCTACGTTCTTCTCTAGAGTAGGAAAGTTTTCTGCTTAAATTCACTCACATACACCTTCTGCCTCTTTTTCTCTCTTTTCATCTTCTGAGACTCCTATGATTCGAATGTTATCCCTTTTTAATAAGTCACAGAATTCTCCAAGTCTTGTATCGTGATCTTTTGCTCTGTTTACCTCCTCTTTTCTGCTTCATTATTCTCTTTATCTTCTAAATCATTGATTTGCTGCTCTGCCTCATCCATCCTTGCCATCGTGGAATACATTTGAGATTGCATCTCGGTTATAGCACTTGTAATTTCATCCTGACTAGATTTTATTTCTTTAAATCTCTGCAGGAAGGGATTCTATGCATTTGTCAACCCCAGCTAATATTCTTATTATTGTGCTTATAAATTCTAGCTCAGACATCTTGCTTATATCTGTGTTGATTAAGCCCCTGGCTGTCATTTCTTCCTCCTCTTTCTTTTGGGGTAAATTCCTTTGTTTTGTCATTTTGGAAGAAGAAAAAAATAAAGTGAAAAATAAAAATGAAAAAATCAAAAATCAAAAATCAAATAAAGGAAGCTATATCCTAGGTGTGTTTTTAGTCTGCTTGTTGAAGGAATCTTGATAGAGAAAAAAGGGAAAGAAAAGAAAAATAAGATTTAAAAATTTTTTAAAAATAGGTATAATAGAATAAAGTGATATAAAGAAAATGAAATAGAATAACAATTAAAAAAAAGTAAATGTAAAGTAGAAAAAATAAAAATAAATTTTTCTCTTTGTGTCCACTAAAGAGAATGAAACGAAAGAATGAAAAAAAACCAATTTAATCAAAAACAGAAGCAAAAAAAATGAATGCAAAACAGCAAACAGAATGAAACCTAATGAAGTTGCATCCAGTTTCCCCTAGAACTGAAACTTTGAAGCCCTGTATAGTCCATCTGTTCACTAAGTATGTGATGTGACTTCTGCTGGTCTTCTAGTGGATGTGCTTGGAGGGCGCAGTTGGGCGGGGCTTGGTGTAACAGCTCTATTCTCCACTAGGTTTCACTGCTTAGCTTACTGTGGTTGTCATTGTTGTGTGCAAATGTGTGCAGAGAGTGGAAATGGCTTCACCCAGTTCCCTAGTCTCTGGCACAGGAATGTTGCACTTTCACCAGTTCACAATCAAGCACCCCTCCTTTGTCTCAGGCCTCTGTCCACCTTCAGCCTCTACCCTCTGCGTGTCCCAAGCTGTCCGCCTGCCAGGCAGCACCTCCCTCCAGAATTTTATATCAGATGGGGTTGTGTTTCAAATCCTCACACTTCAGAGACCCCTCCGGCTTGGACCCGTGCTGACTCCCTGTGGGAGGTTCTTGCTGAGCAATGGCTGGGTGCGGGATTGCCCCTGAAAATGTTCATGCGATCGCACAGCAGAAGAGGGTCAGAGATTATGTCAAATCACAACACAGCTGTTACTGGGTTTCACCACACTGTGGTGTCTTTGTCCCAGTACCAGCGAACATGGCTGCCCTCTGTGGTCTGCTGGGACCTTTGCCTGTTGGCAGGCCTTGTGGCCTCTACCAAATGCACTCCAAGCAGGGGAATCGCTTCTCCTGGGGTGGCACATGGACCCCTTAGATCTCTCTGCCTGCTCCTGAGAATCTACATCCTTATTTCTTCACCAGAGCACCAGGCACTGAGTTTCGGAACTTTAGACTCTGGGCCCCACTGTTTATATAATCCTGATGGTATTGAAACCCTCTCCTTTCTTCCTGTCAGTGGTTTTGGGGAACAGATTTCTTGTTCAGTCCCCTGCAAGTGTTTTCACTCTTTCTTTCTCTCCAGCTACTTGCAGGGGAGTGTTTTTCCTGCACTCTTCTCATGTGCTGCACACTCCCCTTTCTCTGTCTTCTCTCTGCAAAAACAGTTTCCTACCCTCCATGGCTTTTCTCTTCCCTAGTTCACCTCTCTGCAGTGTGTATCCGCTGAGTTCTGTAGCTCAAGTTATGCAGATTGTTGTGTTAATCCTTAGGTCAATTTCCAAGGTGTTCAAAATGGTTTGATGTTGATCTAGCTGAATTTCAGGGACAAGGCAAGCTCAGGGTCTCCATACTGCTCTGCCATCTTAACTTCTCCCCTCTGTATTAGCCAAAATTTTCATAAGGAAGCTTACTGTTACGTTTTTAAATTATTTGATAGAGAATATATATTATTTACTATAAAAGTTATAACATAAGACCTAAGATTGTCTTATGGTTGTTATATATGATTAACGAAATTTTATTTTCCCATTTCCATGGGTTATTTTATTATATAAATCTGAGGTTTATTAAAGTTTCTTCTAGTCAAAAAACATAAAACTAAAGAAAATACAACAGTGAATCACATCTCTGTATATAACCTGATTTTGCATGTAAGTGCATAAGAAATTGGCCAGTACAATTTTAAAGCTTCATTCATGCTTATTTCAAAATAACAGAACTATGAGCACAGAGAATCAGAACTTTCTGAATTTCTAAATAATGATGACAAAAGAAGAATGTTAACTTCATAATTTTTGAGGATTATTTTATATTGTCAGAACTTTGCCAGTAATAGGAAAATTTTTATTTTCTTTTTTAAAAAATAGCATCTTGTTCTTATTTATGGCTATAATATATACTCACATATTTCTAAGGATAATAATTCAGTTTTTAATAGTTTTCTTCTCTTATTTGTTTTCTCTGGTACTTGTTCTAAGCTGGTTATTCTACTGGATATTCTAAAAAATCTGCTGGTACCTTGTTCTCTATAATCAAAGGATGAATAATATAAGGACTGTGTAGGTGAGTGTAGTTCTATGCCTTTATCCCTGGTAGAACATTTGAGGGAGGCCCACTTATGTGTGATTAAATTGTTAACAGGTATTATGGCTCACTTCACTTATACTTCTTTTCAGGGGTCCTGGTCCAAAATTATTTTGCAGAAAGGAAAATCATTCTATTATACATTATAGATAGAATCTTATTCCTGTTTTGTCTTGCTCTCAAGAATAGAGTGATTATAAAACAGTAGTTAGGGGTGCCTGGGTGGCTCAGTCGGTTAAGCATCGGACTTCGGTTCAGGTCATTATCTTGTTTGTGAGTTCGAGCCCTGTACTGGGCTGTGTGCTGACATCTCAGAGCCTGGAGCCTGCTTCAGATTCTGTGTCTCCTCCTCTCTCTGCCCCTCCCATGCTCATGTTCTGTCTGTCTCTCTCTCTCAGTAATAAATAAACGTTAAAAAAATTTAAAAAACACCAGTAGTTAGTGTCTTTCTAACTACTGGTGAGAAACAGGTGAGAATGATCTAAATGATGTCAAGAATACAAGGAACTGAAAACTTCTCTTCCCAATAAAACTGTGTATTTCATAAATCAGATAAATTAGTCAAAATACTGAGTTTTTAAATGGTAAAAAATATTCTTGATTTGATTGTTAAAATAAATTTTGAATTCAAAGAAGTATTTTTCAGACCTGTTTATAAGTTGAGGAATATCACTAACTTGATCTTGTTTTTAAATTACTGGAATATCTGACTTATTTAAGAAGTTGATTTATTCCTGTTCTGAGAAAGCCATTCAATAAAATCAGTTTCTGGTACCATGGAAGTTTTTTTTTTTTTTTTTTTTTTTTTTTAATTTTATATTGACCATGTATGGATTGTACTGTTCTGTGGTCTCTAGAAGGAGATTATATGTTAGAGTGTCCAAATGATTTGTGTAGTTCAATTTTGTATTATCCATTTGTTGACTTTTATATTTGTCTATTTATTCTTGCCTTGAAGGAAAATCTAAATGTCAAACTGGTGGAAAATCAAAGAGGACAATTCAAGGCACACATAAAAATACCAAACAGGTACAGCATATACAACTTTCTACTTATAGAGTTTTAATTTCATTGAGACAATAAATATTGTGTATTTTGTCTTTATGTAAAAATCATTGTAACATTCTTTAGTTAACAAATGTGTGTATAGTACTGTATACCCAGCTCGTACTAAATACTTTACAAATATAAATTTATTGCTGCTTGTCACAGTCCTTCAATGTTGGCATTATTATCTTCATTTAAAAAATGAGGAAACTGAGGTAGGAAGAAGTTCTATAACTTGCTAGTGAGTGACAAAGCCAAGATCTGAACCCATGCCATTAATTTCTAGTTTATGCTCTTTTTCTTTTTTATTTATTTTTTATTTATTTAAAAAAAATTTTTTTTTAACGTTTATTTATTTTTTGAGACAGAGGGAGACAGAGCATGAATGGGGGAGGGTCAGAGAGAGGGAGACACAGAATCGGAAACAGGCTCCCAGGCTCCGAGCTGTCAGCACAGAGCCCGACGCGGGGCTCGAACTCACGGACCGCGAGATCGTGACCTGGCTGAAGTCGGACGCTTAACCGACTGCGCCACCCAGGCGCCCCTCTTCTAGTTTATGCTCTTAATGCTTCTGCTACACATCCCATATTTGTGAATTCTTTATGATTTTCTTTCTTGGTATGACAGTGTCTTTAGGTTGTAGAATAGTAAGAGTATTGTCTCTAAAAATTTTCACATTGCTTTACTAAAATTTGGAGAATGCAAGCCTACTTTATTTAAAAAAAATTTTTAGCATATGAATAGTTCGCTTTTTAATTCATAGTTATTTTCTCTTAAAGCATAGTTATATATGCTTTTCATATGTATTATTTTGGTTTTGATATTAAATATACCAATATGATTCTGTAAGCCAAAAGCTTCATTCACATAAGGAAAGCAGGAACTTCTAATCAAAATGTCATTGTGAGTTCCTAAGAAAATCCCTGACTCCTCACATACAGTGGTATCAATGATAAAAAAATTAGTTTTAATTAAAAAGATAAAGGATTTTCAAAAATAAGATGACCATCTCTGTGGATCAGAAGTAAAACAAACACATTGACAGGTAGGTGGAGTTGGGGATGTGAACCTAATCAACAAATCTTAGGGGTAAAGGAGGCTGAAATGTCCTGATTATGATGGGAAAACAGATGGAGGATATGGTATAAAATTTTAGGCTTGTGTGGGGTTCTACATTAGAAGCAAAAAAAGCTACAATCTTCCTGGGGTTGTGCCCTGTGAATTGATGTCTGAAGCAGTACAAGGGAGTAGCCTGTGGTTTATGACAGGATCTGTATTCTTGAAGGGTGAGAGTTTTAAGTCACCAGTAAAAGACCTCTGGAAGTGAGATCACTTCCAGAGTGGGCTAGATGATGGTCATCATAACACTAGTGCACATGGAGTGAGGGTGAGCAAAGTGAAGAACAAAAATATGAGAAATTCAGACTCAAAATGAACTTGTGATGTAAAATGTCAAAGCACATGAGGAGAATAATGTTATAAAATATAGATAACACATTCTGTGAATGAGGTAATGAAAAGGCATTTTCCTAGAGAAGACTTGCAAATAGCTTAAATTTCTCAAAGGAAAGAATAACTACAAACAAAAAGGAAAATTCTTAAAGAATACAGATGGATATTAATTTTGAACATTTATGTATGAAAGTGAACCAATTAGAAATCTTATAAATGTGGGGGCGCCTAGGTGGCGTAGTCGGTTAAGCGTCCGACTTCAGCCAGGTCACAATCTCGCGGTCCATGAGTTCAAGCCCCGCGTCGGGCTCTGGGCTGATGGCTCAGAGCCTGGAGCCTGTTTCCGATTCTGTGTCTCCCTCTCTCTCTCTCTCTGCCCCTCCCCCGTTCATGCTCTGTCTCTCTCTGTCCCAAAAATAAATAAACGTTGAAAAAAAATTAAAAAAAAAAAATCTTATAAATGAAATGTCAATGAAATAAAAAAAAAACCCCATAATTAATGGAGTAAATGTTGTATTGGACAAAGGGAATTTGTGAATTGGAAGACACTACCGTGGAGAATTTAAAACATGTCTCAGAGACCTAACGAGATGGAAAATAAGAAAGATGGATTCCAGGACTGTTGAAAGTAGAGAATAAATAGTGGGCATTGAATATTTGAAAAGATAATGTTGAAAAATTTTCTCATTTTGAGTTCCCAAGAGCTTCAGAGCATAACTGTAGAGCTGAGCAGGGTAAGTAAAAAGAGATATATTCCTAGCTACATTCTAGGGAGTCTGAAGAATGTTAAGGTTAAGGAAAAAAATCTTTAAAAATACCAGGAAGTCGGGGCTCCTGGGTGGCTCAGTCGGTTAAGCATCCGACTTCACCTCAGGTCGTGATCTCGCGGTCTGTGAGTTTGAGCCCCGTGTCGGGCTCTGTGCTGACAGCTCAGAACCTGGAGCCTGTTTCAGATTCTGTGTCTCCCTCTCTCTCTGACCCTCCCCCATTCATGCTCTGTCTCTCTCTGTCTCAAAAATAAATAAACGTTAAAAAAAATTTTTTTTTTAAATAAAAATAAAAATACCAGGAAGTAAACAAAACTACAGAGGAATGACAGATTAATAGCCTTATTATGAACAAAAGGACAATGAAGCAATATATTCAAAGTTTTAAGACAAAATTACTTTTAACCCAGAATGCTATGCTCAGCCAAGTGCAAGAGTAAAATAAAGCCATTTTTAGATATTTTAGACAAAGACTAAGTGTTTGCCACCCACTGACCCTTAATGAAGGAACTATCAAAGATGAACTTCAAGAAGAAAAGGTAACGTGGAGGAAGGAGCGTGATAAAAAGGTATGTGTAAAATATGTTCGTAAATCTTACTAACAGTTGATGGTTTGAAAACACACACAATTAGATTCAGAAAAGTGAACTATAGTTTTAGACAATATTAACATGAAAGCTAGATTGTAGGGAGTTAGAATGGAGTTAGAGTGATAAAATCCTTGTCTTATTTAGGAGGAAGTTTTTGTTAGGAAAATATGAAGTAAATGTGTATGATAAAAAGGCCATCTACTAAAAGCAGCCATGATTTCCAAATAGAGGAAAAGAGGAAGTAAATAAATCAAAGCTTTTCAACCCCGTAAAAGGCAAGAGAAAGAAAAGAAAAATTATGGTAAATAAAAAACAGAAAAGATGGTGGTGGATATTAAGCATAAATATATTAGCAAACATAATATGTGTAAACTGATTAAATTCACTACTTACAAGTACTGTGTGTTAACTGGTTGTGTCACTGGAGCTGCACAGGTTAAGTTCACCACTTAAAAGGCAGTTGATTGAACTAAATCTCTCATTTCAAATTGAGCTATATGTTGCTTACAAGGGACACATTTAAAACTTCAAGGAAAGACAAAAAACAAAGGGATAGAAAAAAATCCAGGTAGATACTTGGTATTCTAGATATACTCTAAAGTTAGTATAGCAATACTCAGATCAGATGGAATTCAGCATGAAATGCATTGACAACATAAAGATGGTAGTTGCATAATGGTAAAAAGAATAATCATCTATGGAGTATAAAAATAGTAAATTTTTATGTACCTTACAGCATAAGCTTGAAATAAGTAAAGCCCAAACTAACAGAATTATAATAGGAAATGTACATTCATAATCATACTAGGAAATATTAATATCTCCTACTCAGAAACTGATAGATCAAGCAGAAAAAAAATAGTAAGGTTATAGAATTAGTACAATTATGTTACATCTCACATAAATAAATATATGTGTGTGTATTGGCACTCAAGAAATAGTGTACACAGAACATATATGCAAAAATTGACCACATACTAGGTCGTAAGGGTAGTCTCAATAAATAGAAGTCAGAGAAGTCAGAACATGTTCTTTGACTGTAAGTGCAATTAAATTAGAAAAAAAAATGGAAGGATATTTTAATATCATACACAAAAAATAGATTATTGATGGACTAAAGCCCAAATGTGAGAACAAAAATTTAAAACTATCTAGAAAGATATTTTTTATTACCTTGAAATAGGAGAGACTTTCCTAGATAAGACAAAAAACACAATTCATGCATAAGTTACGTAAAATTAAATTTATATGCTAAAAAACTCAGTTAAACAAAACTAAAGGTAAGACTGGGAGAAGATACTATATATCAAAATTTATAAAGAGCTAAGATTAATCAGAAAAAAAACCGTAAAAAATTGTGGGAAACCTGAATAGCTTGTAAACCTGTGAAAAGATGCTTCGTTTTAGTAGTAATCAGGGAAATGCATCTTGTGAAACCTTGCCACTTTGCCCTCTAGAACTAGGTTCATCATCAGCATATCTTCTGTATTCCACTCTTCTCTTGAACATTCCTTTTACCTTCTTGTTTTAAAACTAAATCCCAACTGACTTGTGAGGATCCTGCTTCCACGGTCTTTAAGTAATAGCTGCAGCACTTCGATCTCTGGTTGTAGAGTTTGGTTAGGTTTTCTGCCTTTCCTTACTGCCATTTCAGATAATTCTCCCTTCTGTCTCCTAAAACTCCCTGGATCTGAAGTGTGTGCTATCAGACTATACCACCTGCGTTTCCTTCTTGTAGTTGCTGACAGACTCCTAGGTCACTTTTTATTCCTTGAAGATACAATTTCCAGGCTCACTGCAGGCTCTCTACCATCACTGCCATCCTCTCAATTCCTTGCATTTCTTTCTTCCAGCAGTCTTATCTTCTACTCATTTCCATGGTTACACTCTTGCCTTGTCCTTACTGATAACTACTCTTCCTCTAGTATCTCAGTCTCCATCCCTCTTCTACGTGTCATCTTTCTTTCCACCTTACTTCCTCTGATCTCCTGACTCTAATTGTTCTTCAACCCCATATAATCTGTAATTTATTGATCCTGCCACCCTTTGGCTATCTTTCATTTTCCATATGTAGACATGTGGATTTCCCTGAAAATCCACCTGAGATTCTATGGTTTGTCTGTCATAATTATTTTCCTGCATACTCTCTTGACTGTCTTACTACCCTGCCCCTTGGCAGTATATGCTTGGCAGGACTGTCCTGTTTAAATCTACCTTTCTGCCTGTTGTGCTGTGTATACCTATGCATTTTGAACATGGCTAGAGAAAAGTATCAATTATGTTGACTAGGCTATTTTTACATTTATGACTGCTAACTTCACACGGATAGTACTGTCCCAAAGTCCTATTGCATGCCCCTAGCTTTTTATGTCAGTACAGATCCCAGCATTATTAAAAGGATAATAAAGGAATACTACAAATAACTCTATATGACACAAATTTGATAACCTAGATGAAATGGGCTAAGTCCTTTAAAGGCACACTATCAAAACTCTGTGAAGAGGGGCACCTGGGTGGCTCAGTCAGTTAAGCCTCTGACTTTGGCTAAGGTCATGATTTCATGGTTTGTGAGGTCGAGCCCCGCATCAGGGGCTGACAGCTCTGAGCGTGGAGCCTGCTTAGGATTCTGTGTCTCCCTATCTCTCTGCCCCTCCCCCCTTTGTGCTCTGTCTCTGTCTCTCAAAAATAAACAAACATTTGAAAAAAAAACCTCTCTGAAGAAGAAATAGATAATCCTTATAGGCCTAAAGCTATAAAGAAATTGAATCAGTAATTAATAATCTTCCAAAACAGAAAGTGCCAGGCCCCTGTGGATTCATTGTTGAAATCTAAGTATTTAAGGAAGAAATCAAACCAATTCTCTACAGTCTCTTTCAGAGGGTAGAGGCAGAGGGAATAGTTCCTAACTCATTTAATCAGGCCCTAATACCAAAATCAGACAAAAACATTATAAGAAAAGATAATTGCAGACCAATAACTCTCATGAACATAGATGAAAAACAATCTTCCATAAAATATTAGCAAATTGTATCCCACAATATTTGAAAAGAATGATACACTATGACCAAATGGGATTTATCCCAGGGACAAAGCTAGTTCAACACTCAAAAGTAAATAAATGTAATGCATTACATCAGCAGGCTAAAAAGAAAAATCACATTATCATATCAATAGGTGCAGAAAAAACACGTGACAAAACTCAACACTGATTTATGACAAAAACCTTCAGTAAGCTAGGAATAGAGGGGAGTTTCCTGAACTTGATAAAATAAAATCTACAAAAAAACCTACAACTAATGTGATACTTAATGGTGAGAAAGTAGAAGCTTTCCCACTAAGATCAGTTATAAGGCAAGGATGCCCCTTTCACTACTGGTTTTCAACATTATAATGGAAGTTCTCCTAATGCAGTATGACAAGAAAAGGAAATAAAAGGCATACAGCTTGGGAAGGAAGAAATAAAACTGTCTTTGTCCACAGATGATAAGATTATGTAAGAAATCTGAAAGTATCAAGAAAAAACTCCTGGAACTAATAACCCATTAGAGCAGGTTGCAGGGTAGAAGATTAATACACAGAAGTCAGTGGCTTTCCTGTATACCAGTGATGAACAAGTGGAATTTAAAATTAAAAACACAATACCATTTATACTAACACTCCCTTGAATTAAATACATAAGTATAAATCTAAGAATGTATGTATGGATCTATATGAAAAAAACTATAAAACTCTGATGAAAGAAATCAAAGAACTAAATAAATGGAAAGGCATTCCATGTTCATGAATAGAAAGACTGAATATTGTCAAGATGTCATATCTTCCCAGTTTTATGTGTAGATTCAGTATAATCCTGACAATTTATTTTATAGATACTGACAAACTGGTTTAAACTGTATGTGGAGTCAATGAAATTTTGAAGAAGAACAAAGTTGGAGGACTGACACTACCCAACTTTCCGACTTTCTATAAAATTACAGTAATCAAGGCATGTGTTGTTGGCAAAACAATAGGTAAATGGATCATGGAAGAGAATAGAGAGCCCAGAAATAGACCCACATAAATAGCTAGCTACTCTTTAACACAGGAGCAAAGGCAATACAATGGAGCAAATATGGTTTTTTCAACAAATCATGCTAGACCAACTGGATGAACATCCATATGCAAAAAATGAATCTAGGCAGATACCTTATATCCTTCACAAAATTAAACCAAAAAATGGATCATAGACCTAAATGTAAAGTGCAAAAACTATAACATTCCTGATAACATAGAAGACCTAAATGACCTTGGGTATGGTGATGAGATTTTAGATATAATATCAAATTTGTGATCCATGAAGGAAATCTTGATAAGCTAGATTTAATTAAAATTAAAACTTTGCTCTACAAAAGACAATGTCAAGAGAATGAGAAGACAGGCCACAGACTGGGAGAAAATATTTGCAAAAGACACCCTTGTTAAAGGATTGTTATCCAAAATATATGAAGAACTCTTTAAACTCAAATAGTAAGATACAGTGTTATATTAGTTTTAGGTGTACAGTATACTGATTAAACAACACTGTATGTTAACTGCCCTAGAATTAAAACAATAAAAAACCTCAACGATAAAAAAACAAGCAAACTGATTAACAAACAGGCCAGAGGATATACAGAAGGCAAATCAGCCTATGAAAAGATACTCCACATCATATGGCATCAGGGAAATGTAAGTTAAAGCAACAATGAGATGTTACTACACACCCATTAGAATGGCCAAAATTGGGAATACTGATAACGCCAGATGCTGGTAAAGATGTGGAATCACAGGAACTCTCATTCATTGCTCATGAGAATGCACACTGGTATAGTCACTTAGGAAGACAGTCTGGCAGTTTATAAATTGCTAGTTTATAAAGTCTTATAAAACTAAACCTACTCTTACCATATAATCGAATAGTCATGGTCCTTGGTATTTACACAGAGGAGTTGAAAACTTAATGTCCACACAAAAATTTGCACATGGATGTTTATAGCAACTTTATTCATAATTGTCAAAACTTGGAAAAAACCAAGATGTCTTTCAGTAGGTGAATGGATAAATAAGCTGTGGTATATCCAGGCAATGGAATGTTATTCAGTAAAAAGAAAAGAGCTATCAAGCTATAAAAAGACATGGGGGGGGGGGTGCCTGAGTGGCCTAGTCAGTTAAGCGCCCGACTTAAGCTCAGGTCATGATCTCACAGTTTGTGGGTTTGAGCCCTGTGTCAGCTCTGTGCTGACGGCTCAGACCCTGGAGCCTGCTTCAGATTGTGTCTCCCTCTCTCTCTGCCCCTCCCCCGCTCACACTCTGTCTCTTAAAATGGATGTTAAAAAAAGAAAAAAGTCATGGAGGAACTTTATTATTATTAAAAAAATTTTTTTTAATTGTTTATTTTTGAGAGAGATATAGAGCATGAGCAGGGGAGGGGCAGAGAGAGAGGGTGACACAGAATTTGAAGCAGTCTCTAGACACTGAGCCGTCAGCACAGAGCCTGACTTGGGGTCTTGAACTCATGAGCTGAGCCATGAGATCATGACCTCAGCTAAAGTTGGAGGCTTAACCGACTGAGCCACCCAGGCACTCTGACATGGAAGAACTTTAAATGCTTACTACCAAGTGAAAGAATCCAACCTCAAAAGGGTGCATACCATATGTTTATATGGCATTCTAGAAAAGGCAAAACTGTGGAGACAAGATCAGTGGGGTGGACGCTGCCCAGTAAACATCATTAAAGTCTTCCCCCTCACCACCATCGTGTCTAAGTCAGAGTCTCCCAAAGAGCCTGAACAGCTGTGGAAGCTTTTCACCGGAGGTTTGAGCTTTGAAACAACTGATGAGAATCTGAGGAGCCATTTTGAGCAATGGGGAACGCTTATGGACTGTGTGGTAATGGGAGGTCCAAACACCAAACACTCCAGAGGCTTTGGGTTTATCACGTATGCCACTGTGGAAGAGGTGGATGCAGGCATGAATGCAGAGCCACATAGGGTGGATGGAAGAGTTGTAGAACCAAAGACAGCTGTCTCAAGAGAAGATTCTCAAAGACCTGGTGCCCACTTAACTGTGAAGAAGATTTTTGCCGGTGGCATTAGAGAAGACACTGAAGGTCATCATCTAAGAGATTATTTTGAACAGTATGGGAAAATTGAAGTGATTGAAATCATGACTGACTGAGGCAGTGGTAAAAAAAAAGGGGCTTTGCTTTTGTAACATTTGATGACCATGACTCTGTAGATAAGATTGTCGTTCAAAAATACCGTACTGTGAATGGCCACAAATGTGAAGTAAGGAAAGCTGTATCTAAGCAAGAGATGGCTGGTGCTTCATCCAGCCAAAGAGGTTGAAGTGGTTCTGGAAACCTTGGTGGTGGTCATGGAGGTGGTTTTGGTGGGAATGACAACAGTGGTCATGGAGGAAACATGAGTGGGCGAGGTGGCTTTGGTGGCAGTTGAGGAGGTGGTAGATATGGTGGCAGTGGAAATGGCTATAATGGATTTGGTAATTTGGTAATGATGGAAGCAACTTTGGAGGTGGTGGAAGCTATAACGATTTTGGCAATTACAAAAATCAGTCAATGAACCCTTCTGAGAGAGATGAGTCAGAAATCTCAATTTCTCCCCTCCTTTTTCACTCTCCTTACCTTTATTCTTCCTCTTTCCCTCAAGAGTCATTGATTAAAACAGTATAATGTCACGGAATTCAGTTGTGTCAAACCTTTCTCACCAATTTAGATTGCTTTGTCTTGAGGATCTTGAAAGCAGCTTACTACAGTGAGCTGTAGTAAGGGGATAATTCTCAGATTTTGAATCTTGGTTTTATCACTTAGTGTGAGACCTTGTGTTCATTTCCTAATTTAGTTAAACCTGAGTTTTCTCTTCTGTAAAATGGAGATAATAAAGTTACCTATTGTATAAAATTGCTTTACAACGTGGATGGAACTGGAGAGTGTGATGCTAAGTGAAATAAGCCATACAGAGAAAGACAGATACCATATGGTTTCACTCTTATGTGGATCCTGAGAAACTTAACAGGAACCCATGGGGGAGGGGAAGGAAAAAAAAAAGAGGTTAGAGTGGGAGAGAGCCAAAGCATAAGAGACTGTTAAAAACTGAGAACAAACTGAGGGTTGTTGGGGGGTGGGAGGGAGGAGAGGGTGGGTGATGGGTATTGAAGAGGGCACCTTTTGGGATGAGCACTGGGTGTTGTATGGAAACCAATTTGACAATAAATTTCATATAAAAAAAATAAAATTGCTTCAAAGATGAAGTGTAACTGTGTGGAAAGCACTTAGCACAGTGCCTGGCACATAGCAAGTATACCATGAATGTTAGATGCTGCTGCAGTTATTTATTATCATTGCTATTATTTTTATCATTGGTAAGTAAGAGCCATGTACTTTGGAACTCTATAGTGACTTAATCTCTACAATTTGATTTATCTGTTCCACTCTTTTTCACAAATTTGACAATTTTGCCATTAGTTTATTCCCATTTTTTTCTATGAGCACATTTCTTCTCTTATTCATCTTTCCCACTATAATCATACCTAACATTATTTGGGCACTAATTGTATGCTAGGTGCTATGTGAAATGCTTTATGAACATTGGAGTAGAAGTTGGAAGACTAGGTTCTAGTCCTGGTTCCATCACTCACCCTTTGACCTGCTAAAAAATTTAATCTTTCTGAGCCTCAGTTTTGTTATCTATATAGGAATAATAAATATTTGTCCTGTCTTTACAGTTTGTTGGAATGATTAAATGATAAGTCTTCAAAATCCTTTGATAAAATATAAATAAGCATGCAAGTATAAAGTATTACCATTGTTGCAAAGTTAAACATCAAATTTGCATAGCATATTGCCCTATAGATGGAATTTTCTAACTGTAGTTTTTTGCCTTACTAGCAACTTTCCTAGTAAAAGCTTCACATAGAGCAATCACAGAGAATAGAAACATCTTAACCTGCAAGCAGTAGTGGCTATTCTACATTGTAAGAAGGGATGGCAAAATGTTTGAATCATATACACATGGTTGTGTGACAAGGTAAATGCATAAATGGGTGAAAATGAGTGAAAGTACTTTTGAGAATTCATAAGATTAGAATCTAAAGTCACAGGAAGCTACTAGCTCTTTGCTGATCAGTGTAGAACAACTTCATGAAGGAGGCACAATTTGGGAAACTTCACAAATTAACTTTAACTTTGGATGGTGTATGGGAAGAGAAGTGAAATGGTCTGGGCTGTATGGTAAAGGGCTGGCAGCACAGGGCCTGCATTACATTACACGCAGTGTAAATGGTAAGCAGTGTTTTTGTGGAACTCTAATGAGAAGATGGTCTCCTGTGGCTATATGATCTTTGACAAATGAGCCTCTGAACCTCAGTTTTCTGAACTATAAAGTGGAGCTAATAATACATAGTTTATGAATTGTTTGAAGGAGGTTAGAAGATTATGTAAAGTTGCTTTATGATGTTTTGTTGTCCCTGTTATCAGGAGAGTGGACAGAATTGAGCTTTACTTTGGGATAGATGCTAGTTGAATGGGATTTTGAATTTGGTTTAATCCAAGGAAGGGATATTTGCCATAATAATAAAATTATTTACTACTAGGGCCAGAAAGAACTGGGAAAGCAAGTGAGGCAAAGATGTTGTGGATTGTTGATAATCACTTCAAATTTTATTGCTTGAGTATTGAGAATTTGGACCTGGGCTAGGGCTATCACATAAAATGTTTGCTAGTTTTCGTTTGTGAAATCTGGTTGGGGGACTGTGGAGGGAGGGTAAGCAGCTCCATCTCAACCCCCTAAATGCGTATATGTCTGTGTATGTATGTATACTTTATTTGCTTCCTTTTTGGTGTTAAAGATTCTGTGTAAACCAAAGATTGGCTATAAAAGATTTACGAAGTTTAGGAATTGCTGTTATATTGAAGACCAGAGCCTAAAACAAAACAGGAGGGTATTAGCCTGTTTCGGCTACTGTCCACTCTAGAGCTCTTCTATGAAAAAGAAAAACAAGCAACCAGGAATGATACACACACATACAAAACAACCCAAAGAAACCTGGGATTGTTTGTTGCTCTAACTGTAGTAGAGGGTTAATATTCATTTATTTTTCAGTTTAAGTAGCCACAGAAAGATAAGCAACTCTTTTGTACTTTTGAATTTCGGTCTTTATGTAAACTACATGCTTTTTGGTGGAATGACTCTGGTAGAGTCTGTAAAACTATAGAATGTAATCTTTATTTTCAAAGCTTGCCAGTGCAACTGAGCAAAGAATGGGTCCTTTAGTGCTCCTTTTTGACTAAGGGTCTGTTAACTGTTGAAGCCATGCTAATCTTCAGTAAGACATGTCTGAAATAAAAACATGTCCTTAAAAACCTGCTGGATTTAAGATGAGAAGCTTCGTTTTGATGAATTCAGTGTGGTGTAAGATAAAAAGAAGAATGTCACGTTTTTAAGTATTTATGTTGAAAAATGTGTTTTATACAAAAGTCCAATCCCTGAAGGCTTTTACAAAATATTTTTATACGTTTATGTTTTGTTTTATCTTACCAGAATGTTGGAGTAGACTGTAAGATAACATCATCTACAACTGGAGATAAACACTTTGATAAAAGTCCCACTAAAGCACGGCATCCTCGGAAAATTGATCTAAGAGCTAGATACTGGGCATTTCTTTTTGACAATCTTCGCCGGGCAGTAGATGAAATTTATGAAACTTGTGAATCAGATCAGAGTGTGGTAGAATGTAAGGTAAGGTTTGCCTGGAGACTCTGAAAGTCAAATTCTCTAATTTTTGTTACACCTGACATCATTTTCCTCAGTATGCAGTACTGTATTGTTAACTATCAGTGTCATCATGCTGTATATTAGATCCTCACAACTTATTCATCTTATAACTGAAATTTTGTACCCTTTCATCAGCTCTATCTTCCCCACTCCTTGGAAGCACTATTCTACCCTCCTTCTATGACGGCTTCAGGTTTTTTTGGTTTTGATTTTTTGAGTATCCCCCCCTTTTTTTTTGTATTACCTAATTATGTACTTTAATATTCTGTGCAAGATTTGGTAGAAAGCTGTGTTAATACATATTCCTGGGCCAGATACCAAAAAGATGGATACACACACACACACCCCACACAAAATTATTTTGCAAATCTCTTATCTGCATTTTCCATTAGTACTGTAGGTGGCACTAGTGAGATTTTCACATTCTTTGGTTTCATGTTTAATGTCTTTAATTGGACATTGCTCCCTTTCTGCTACCATTCTGATCACTCTCCTAATTCACTGTGGTCAGGGAAAAGTGAGATTGATAGCTAACCATAAACGATCCTGGGTGGGATTGGGATATCATTCTAAGGTGTGTTTTCCAATTTCGGATAACCTTGTGTTTGTAATAGGACATTAAACACGTAGTACAATCTGTTTCTAAAAATTCACTAAAAAGCCTTACCTTTTAGTAAGTAGAACTATATGCTATCTTATTTAATACTGAATGAAATTATTTTGAGAAAAGCCAGAGTGTTACGTCTTCATAGAAATATCTTTATAGAGATAGCTTGTTTTTACAGTGAACAGGATTGAAAACCCTGGAATTCATTATTTAACTTTTGAAAAATGTGAAGGGTCTAAGAAAAGTTACATGTTGAAACAGCAGCTGTGTTTCCTCTATAATTGGAAACAGCCAGAGTAGGTTTTAGAATAGTTTAAAAATATCATTCATTAGAAGCAGGTTTCAGAATGAAAAGTAATTGAAATCACCCAAATTTATAGTCTGTTTGTCACAATTTTGTTATTATCGCCATGTAAAAATTTTTATGTTTAAAAAATATGTTTAGGCAAAATCATAACCTTGGAGTTTAATGAGTCAGCATGTTGTGGTAGAAAACACTATTGACCTTAATTTTAGGTTACAGTTTCTTCTATAAAATGAGCATGTGGACCTAGATCATTTCTTTTTTATTTATTTATTTTCATTTATTTATTTATTTGTTTACTTAAAATCTTATTTTTTTACATTGACATCCAAAAAAAAAAAAACATACACACACAAAAAAATAAATTGACATCCAAATTAGTAAGTAAGCCATAGAAATCAGTTAGATCATGAAATTCATTGATTTTTGTATTTAAAAACAACAAAAGGTTGAAGAAATAAAATTTGTTTGTAACATGTGTACTTCTTTATAGAAGTGAGTTTGACCAATTGCAATCATGTTTCTACCATGAGCAGAAACCCTTGCAACTGTCTGAGTTTTGGTCTCTCTTGTTCATCTACCAAAGCTTTGTGAAAATTTAGTAACGATAGATCTTTTTTTTTTTTTGTACAAGGTATAGATTATAAAAGTAGAGAAGGTTTCGACAAAGAGAGAGTAGTACAGATGTGTTCTTTATTTTTTGTACTGCTCCAAGATGCTCAAAGGCTTATGCTGGGAAATAAAATCTGAGAGCTTAAAAGCTGATTTTCATACCCAACTCTGCTCTTCTCTCCATCCAGGACTTAACAGGTGGTGAGGTAAAAAGATATAGTTTGGTCTGAGCATGTGCTGGCTGTGTAATAACTAAAATTCTGTTATTTTTATTTTTCTTTAGCTCTGTCCTTACTATAAAAGCGCTTTATTTCTTATGTCATTTGATTTGTACCTTTCTGAGACAAAAAACCCAGAGAGTTTTCCTCACTGTGCAGGTAGATTCAACTCTTGTTTTGTGAATTTACTGACAAGATTTACCCCTATTTGTGATTTTTGTTTTAGCCTTATTAAGTAATCACAGTTCAATTCTTTGTCTCATGAGTAAAATGCAGTTAATAACACCTGTATTATGTAATTCACGTGCTAAGTATAGCCTGATAGTGGAAAGTATCTTTTTTATTTCAGCTAGGATGGCTGACGAGAGCTCCACTGTATAATCAAGAGGCTAAATTTCTAATTGTTTTAGTTTGAAGATGTGCCTTTTATGCCGTCATCCACTTCCCTGTATGACTTGTTAAGAATTGACATTTCAGCAAAACTGTAACCACCACCATTGCATTTCCCCATCTCCTTTATAAATTGGGCTAGAGGATGGGCTAGGGCAGATTGCCTTTTAGAGAGTACATAGTTAATGAAGCGGTAGCCATCCTCTCACCTTGTTCTCACCAAAGTTTGAGGTGGTTTTGAATTTCTTGTAAAGTTTGTGAGTATGGCTGCAAGAATGAGAGACTGGCATCTTATTCTCTGGCTGGATCTTTGCTATGCTGACTGATTTTGATGCCTTTGGAATGTGTTGAATGAGTTTGGGGGAAAGTATCCTGGGTACACATTGTCTTTCTTTTCCCTGTTTCCCATTTTAGCCTGGGGGGTCTGGATGTGTGGCTCTGGGATATTGGGTATAGAGACTGGTGTATGTATCTGCTTTAGAGGTTTCATAACACTATTGGCTTTCTGGCATAACTCATGCCAGCTGGGCTTGAAGGGACTATACAATAATATGTCTTGAAAGGAGATGGGATGGGAGTTATCATTGAGCAAGTAAAGAGGACCTCCAGTGAGTCTGATGATTTATGTGAGGGAAGGAGAGTGGACATTGGTGAAGATGTTGTAGTCAGAGGGGCTTCCTATGGGGACAGTTGGTTAGGTGAGAATATGCAAAATGCTGGTGGAGTTGGGGCAGATAATGGTTGGGTAGAGGGAGCCAGGGTGACCTGAACACTGCCTAGAGAACCACATATGCTACCTGTGCAGAAATCACCATCTACTGCAGAGATCAGTAGAGACCAGTGACCTCAGACTGAGTTAGAGAAAGATTAGGGATATATCTCTGCCTGGCAGCACTTGACTCTCTTGGCAGTCAGCATTACTTTTGTCTCTGGAGAAGGACAGACTGATGACTATAGCGGGTCACTAATATTTGGTGAACTCTTGTAAGTAGAATATTGCTCTGTTCCCACAGCTGCTGCACATGGCAAAGCACATAAAGTTTGTGAATGTAGGAGAGTGAGAAGGAGAGTACAGGGGAAGAAGAGAGGAACCAATGAGAACAAGCCATACCCTTCCCACTACCAGCATCTGCTAAAGGCCATATAATTCTCACTTGTGCTTAATAGGCAGGTTGACTGTAGATGGGATTTAAAAACTACGCTTTGATAATTGAATATAATTGGAAAATTGTGGAATTTCACTGAGCATACTCAAGAAGTTTAGTATTCAACTTAGTATTTAAGTAAGGTTATAGGGAAAAATATAAAGTATTCTATGTTTATATCTTGGTGAGTTGAGACTTCTCAGTCCAACAAGGAGTAAAGTGAGATGTGAGGAAATGCTTTGGAAGATATGACACGCACTAAAAAGAAACTTCAGGGGCTTCTAGGTGGCTCATTGGTTGAGCCTCTGACTCTTGATTTTGGCTCAGGCTATGATCCCAGGTTGTGGGACCAAACCCTGCCTTGGGCTCTGTGCTGAGCATGGAACCTGCTTAGGATTTTCTCTCTCTCTCCCTCTGCTCCTCTTTCCTGCTCACACTCTCTCTAAAATTAAATAAAAGAAACTTTATACTTAGATATAAGGAGAACGTCACAGTTGGGAAAACAGAGGTCCAGAGACAGAGAAAGAATACTCGTGGAGATAGGAAGAAGACCAGGAGAATAGGAATGTCCTGAAAGCCATGAAAGAAGTAAGTGGTATTGGAGAGGTCATGAATGATTGCAGTTGAGAGAAAGCTTTTTCAGTTTGGCCTTCAAGAACAGTAGATAGGATCAAGGCAAAGATTTGCGTTAACAATTTGAAATTCCTTCTGATGAGTTCCTTGCCCTTTTTATTTTTGAAAAGTAGGAGGTATGGGCTGTTGGTTGCAGCCCTGTAGGTCACAGTTTTGATGGGAAATTCTTCTCTTTCCTGTATCTTCAGTTTTCCTTATTAGATTCCTTCCTAGTCAGCATTTAACATGCTTATTTCTCTTCCATAGTAAATAAGAACAATAAAAGCCCAAACCCTTTCTCTACTTATCCTTTCATCTCTTATCCCACCCCATGTTTCTCCTTTCCTTCTTAGCCAAGTTTCATGGAAGAACTTTGTGTATTTGCTGCCTCCATTTCCTTTTCTTCCAGGTACTCATTAGACTACTCCAACCTGGTATAACATCCTATCAGAGCTCCAGTTAAGCTCTTATTAAAGTGGTTGTTCCTCTCAGTGTTACTAAGCCCAGTAGATGTTTTTCAGCTCCTTCCATGATCTTTGAGTAGCATTTCACACTGTTGACCACTTCCCTCTTCTTTTAGCACTCTCTCGTTTGACTTTTATGAAATCATGTCTGCTATTTTTTTCCTCTTTGTTGGCTGCTACTTCTGCCTCTTTTTTTTTTTTTTTTTTTTTTGGTTTTTTGCTTTTCCCACCTGATCTTTAACTGTTGGGAGGTCATTCAGTCTCCTTTTAGTCCATCTTCTTTTCTCACTATCACATACTTTCTCTCTTGGCAGTTTTCTCCATGCCATAGCTTAATTTACCACTCATTTGCTGATGAGTCTTAGTATATATCTCTAGCTTACACCTTTCTTCTCACTTTTAGGCCTGTATATCCAACTTGCCTAGTTGGGAACTCCAAATGGATATCTCACAAGCATATCAAACTGACTTACAAAAAAACTAAGTTCATGATCTCTTCTTCTACCTGAAGATGTATTTCTCTCTCCCGAATGGGCCTCTACCCACCCCCCCCCCTTTACCTCACTCACGCCAGCCACTGTCCAATGAATTACCTCCTAAATCTTTCTAATCTGTCTACTTTCATTTCTCATATTTTATGATTCAGTGTTAAAGTTTAGAGATAGATAGGTTTCATTTAGTCTGTTTAACATGACACTGAATTGTTGATTTATGGTTGACAAATCTTTGTTTCTTATACCTGGTTCTCATATATATTATACTCAATAGAGCATGGATTATTTTCTTTTTGGGTATTTGGAATAACTTAATAACTTGATCTCACAGTTACTATGTCATAACTATTACTGGGGTTAGTTAAATCTGATTTTTCTGAGTTAAGAGCTTAGTTTTAAGGAGTAAGCATCATACCATTTTATACCATACTTCACTCTTATTTATTTATTTAGGTATAAGTGTAACTTTAAAAAATGTTTTATTAGTTACAGGTGTACTATATAGTGATAACAACAGTTCATTACATTATCTGGTGCTCATAATGACATGTACACTCCTTAATCCCAATCACCTATTTAACTCAACACCCCCCCCCCCCCCCCATCCTCTACCCTCTGGTAACCATCAGTTCTCTATAATTTAGAGTCTGTATCTTGGTTTCTGTCTCTTTTTTTCCCTTTGCTTGCCTGTTTTGGTTTTTAAATTCCACATATGAGTGAAATCATATGGTATTTGTCTTTGACTTATTTCTCTTAGCATTGTACTGTCTAGCTTCATCTACGTCATTGTAAATGGCAAGTTTTCATTCTTTTTGATGGGTTCCATTGTATGTATATTCCATTGTATGTATATACCACATCTCATCTTTATCCATTCATCAGTCGATGGACATTTAGGCTCTCTCCATAGTTTGGTTATTGTTGATAATGCTGCTATAAACATTCCAGTGCATGTACCCCTTCAAATATGTATTTTTGTATCCTTTGAGTAAATACCTAATAGTGCCATTGCTGGATCATAGGGTAGTTTTAGTTTTAGTTTTTTGAGGAACCTCTGTTGTCCAGAGTGGCTGTACCAGTTTGCATTCCCACCAACAGTGCCAGAGGGTTCCCCTTTCTATGCATCCTCACCAATGCAGTTTCTCATATTGTTAATTTTAGCCATTTTGTTAGGTGTGAGGTAGTGTCTCACCTCACAAATGAAATTGTAATTTTGATTTGTATTTTCCTGATGATGACTGATGTTGAACATCTTTGTATGTGTCTGTTAGCCATCTGGATGTCTTTGGAAAAGTATCTGTTCATACACCTTCTCATTTCTTTACTGGGTTATTTGTTTTTTGGGGGTGTGGAGTTTAATAAGTTCCTTATAGATTTTGGATACTAACTCTTTATCAGAAAGGTTGTTTGCGTATATCTACTCCCATTCTGTAGGGTGCCTTTTATTTTTTAAAAAAAAAAAATTTTTTTTTTCAACGTTTATTTATTTTTTTTGGGACAGAGAGAGACAGAGCATGAACGGGGGAGGGGCAGAGAGAGAGGGAGACACAGAATCGGAAACAGGCTCCAGGCTCCGAGCCATCAGCCCAGAGCCCGACGCGGGGCTCAAACTCCCGGACTGCGAGATCGTGACCCGGCTGAAGTCGGACGCTTAACCGACTGCGCCACCCAGGCGCCCCATGTAGGGTGCCTTTTAGGTTTGTTGATTATTTCCTTTGCTGTGAAGCTTTTTATCTTTTTTTTTTTTTTTTTTTTTTTTTTTTTGAGAGGGCACAAGGGAGCCAGCGGCAGAGAGAGAGAAGTGGTGTTCACCTGGAGCTCATGTTTTACCTGCAGTGGGGCTTGAACTTGCCTGAAGTGGGGCTCGAGCTCTCCTAAAGTGGGGCTCGAGCTGTCCTGAAGTGGAGCTCGAGCTTGCCCAAAGTGGTATTCAAGCTCATCCAGTATTGGACTCAAACTCACGAACTGTGAGATCACGACCTGAGCCAAAGTCAGATGCTTAATGACTGAGCCACCCAGGCACCCAGAAGCTTTTTATCTTGATGAGGTCCCAATAGTTCATGTTTGCTTTTGTTTCCCTTGTCTTCAGCCACGTGTCTAGCAAGAAGTTGCTCCTGTGGAAGTCAAAAGGTTGCTGGCTGTGGTCTCCTCTAGCATTTCAGTAGCTTCCTGTTTCACGTTTAGGTCTTTCATTCATTTTGAATTTATTTTTGTGTATGGTGTAAGAGAGTGGTTGAGTTTCATTCTTTCCATGTCACCATCTGGTTTTCCAAGTACCATTTACTGAAGAGACTTTTTTCCATTGGATATTCCTTCCTGCTTATATAGTTGTGGGTTCATTTCTGGGTTTTCTATTCCATTGATCTATGTGTCTGTTTTTGTGCCAGTACCATACTGTCTTGATGACAACAGCATTGTAATATAGCTTGAAATCCAGAATTTTGATGCCTCCAGTTTTGTTTTTCTTTTCCAAGATTGCTTTGGCTATTCAGAGTCTTTCTGATTCCATGCAAATTTTAGGGTTGTTTGTTCTAGCTCTATGAAAAATGCTGATGGTATTTTGATAGGGATTGCATTAAATGTAGATTGCTTTGGGTAGTATAAACATTTTAACAGTGTTTGTTCTTCCAGTCCATGAACATGGAATACTTTTCGATTTCTTTATGTCTTCTTTAATTTCTTTCATAAGTGTTCTATAGTTTTCAGAGAACAGATCTCTTACCTCTTTAGTTAGCTTTATTCCTAGATATCTTACTGGTTTTGGTGCAGTTGCAAATGGGATAGATTCCTTGATTTCTTTTTCTGGTGCTTCTTTATTGGTCTATAGAAATACAACAGAGTTCTTCATATTGATTTTATATCCTTTGACTTTGCTGAATTCAGTCTTAGTTCTCACAGTTTTTAGTGGAGTCTTTTGGTTTTTCTACATAGAGTATCATGTCATCTACAAATAGTGAAAATTTTGACTTCTTCCTTGCTGATCTGTATTGCCCCTTATTTCTTTTGTTGTCTGATTACTGAGGCTAAGACTTCCAGTACTATGTTAAATAATAATGGTGAGAATAGACATCCTTGTCTTGTTTCTGGCAGTAGGGGAAAGGCTCTCAGTTTTTTTGCCAAGGAGGATAATATTAGCTGTGAGTCTTTTGTATATGGCCTTTATGATGTAGAGGTGTGTTCTATCTATCCCTACTTTGTTGAGGGTTTTTTAGTCAAGAATGGATGCTGTTACTTTATCTGTTGACAGGATCATATGGTTCTTATCTTTTCTTTTATTAATGTGGTGTATCATGCTGATTGATTTGTGAATATTGAACCAGCACTTTAGCCCAGGAGTAAATCCCACTTGATCATGGTAAATAATTCTTTGAATGTACTTTGGAATTCAGTTAGCTAGTATCTTGTTAAGAGTTTTGCATTCATGTTCATCAAGGATATTGGTCTATAATTCTCCTTTTTAGTGGGGACTTTGTCTGGTTTTGGAATCAAGGTAATGCTGGTTTTGTAGAATGAGTTTGGAAATTTTTCTGCATTTCTATTTTTGGGAACAGTTTGAGGATAAAAGGTATTAATGTTTGGTAGAATTCCCCTGGGAAGCCATCTGGGCTAGGACTCTTGTTTGCTGGGAGATTTTTTGATTACTGTTTCCGTTTCTTTGCTGGTTATGGGTCTGTTCAAATTTTCTTTTTCTTCCTGTTTCACAGTTTTGGTGGTTTGCGAGCTTCTAGGAATTTGTCCATTTCTTCTAGATTGCCCAGTTTGTTGTCATATAATTTTCCATAGTATTCTCTTATAATTGTTTGAATTTCTGTGGTGTTGGTTGTGATTGCTCCTCTTCTATTCGTGATTTGATCTCTTTGGGTCCTTTCTCTTTTTGATAAGTCTACCTAGGGGGTTATCAATTTAGTTTATTATTTCAAACACCAGCTCTTGTTGATCTGTTCTACCAGGTTTGGTTTTTTTTGGTATCAATTATTTCTGTTCTAATCTTTATTATTTCTCTTCCACTGGCTTTACGCTTTATTTGCTGTTCCTTTTCTAGTTCCTTTGTGTGTAAAGTTAGGTTGTGTATTTAGAACATTTCTTCCTTCTTTAGGAAGGCCTGGATTGCAATAACTTCCCTCTTAGGACTGCCTTTGCTGCATCCCAAAGGTTTTGGACTGTCGTATTTTCATTTTCCTTTGCTTCCATGTATTTAAAATTTCTTCTTTAAACTTAACAGGAACCCATGGGGGAGGGGAAGGAAAAAAAAAAGAGAGAGGTTAGAGTAGGAGAGAGCCAAAACATAAGAGACTGTTAAAAACTGAGAACAAACTGAGGGCTGATGGGGGGTGGGAGGGAGGGGAGGATGGGTGATGGGTATTGAAGAGGGTATCTTTTGGGATGAGCACTGGGTGTTGTTTTTTTTATAATGCTCATAGATTTTATTATGAAATTAACATTCATAGCTATGATATGCACACATTATCACAGCTTACACATATTCTGAAACTAAAAACAGAGCTGGGATGTAGAAGGTCCAAGTTTGCAGTTTTAGAATGCAGCAGGGCCAGAATTATCAACACATAGAATCAAAATGAGCTACAGGGAAAATAATATCCTTGAGTTACGCTTTGTCTTCTCTTTGCACTGGCCATGTTCAGTCTCAATGAATTTCTGTTTGTCACATGATTTTTGTAACAGCAACTGCCCTGTACTTCTCACAGCGTTTCTTCAATGGTAAAATCTCTCATAATTCTCATTTCTTAAGAAAAAAAATTAGAACAGAAATATTCATATGGATAGCACAGCCAGGTAGTCAGCACAGTAGGCCTGAGGCTGGAGAAGACAGGTACCCAAAGGCCCATTTATACATACTTTTGCTCTAGATTATCAGCTTCCTTGGACATCAAAGGTCTATAATGGTATCAGAATTTAAGGAGCCACAGGGAATCAATGGGTGACTTTAAGATTCTTTTCATGTTTGAGATGACATGATATATAAGACAAGTAAACTGCCCTTGAAGAGAAGGTGCTAATTATAGTACATGCATCCTTTGTATATCCCCATGCACTGTGCTTATAGGTGCTTATCCCTTACTTAGAATATGCAATGTGGTTTTCAACAACTATGAACTGAGTGTCTAAGAAGTTAGATCATGGGGTAAAAAAAGAAACACATTTCTCAGCCTTCTTAAGGCTGAGTATCTTATGGGAACACCTACTTCTGACTCAGTCACACAACAAAATATGAAATTAGTCCCAAGAAAAAGCTTCAGAAGAAAAGAGATACATGGGGTTATGTGTAATGATCAAGAAAAGATTTCCCATATTCAAGGGCAAAGCAAGCTTTCCTAAGAAAACGCTTTTGAGCTAAGACAGGAGGCCTGACCAGGAGCAAAGTCTATAAAAGGGAGAAGGAAGCATGTGTGTAAAAAGGAGTAAATGTTTCCAGACGATGTAGTCGGAGGAAGCAGGACACCACTGAGGGGCTGTAAGAAGGTTTGAGTGACTGAAGCACAGAACAGGGTGAGAGGTCTGGTCTGGGAAGAGGCGACCAAGCCACATAGGGGCCAGACCATGATCTTATGTATTGCAGGCTGTTTTTTTTTTTTTTTTCAATATATGAAATTTATTGTCAAATTGGTTTCCATACAACAGGAGCACTGGGTGTTGTTTGGAATCCAATTTGACAATAAATTTCATATATTGAAAAAAAATAAAAAAATAAAAATAAAAAAATAAAATTTCTTCTTTAATTTCCTGGTTAACCCATTCATTCTTTAGTAGGATGTTCTTTAAAATTTTTCTTTAATGTTTATTTATTTTTGAGAGAGAGAGAGCACAAGCAGGGGAAGGGCAGAGAGAGGGAAACACAGAATCTGAAGCAGTCCCCAGGCTCTGAGCTGTTAGCACAGAGCCTAACGTGGGACTTGAACCCACAAACCATGAGACCTGACCTGAGCCGAAGTTGGACACTTAACCGACTGAGTCACCCACTCACCTCAGTAGGATGTTCTTTAGTCTCCAAGTATTTGATGGCTTTTCAAATTTTTTCTTGGGGTTGATGTCGAGTTTCATAGTGTTGTGATCTGAAAATATGCGTGGTATGATCTTGATCTTTTTGTATTTGTCGAGGGCTGATTTGTGACCCGGTACGTGATCTATTCTGGAGAATGTTTCATGTACACTTGAGAAGAATGTGTATTCTGCTGCTTTAGGATGAGATGTTCTGAATATATCTGTTAAGTCCATCTGGTCCAATGTGCCATTCAAAGCCATTGTTTCCTTGATGATTGTCTGCTTAGATGATCTGTCCATTGCTTTAAGTGGGATGTTAAAGTCCCCTTCTATTTTATTATTATCAATGAGTTTCTCTTTTTTCAATTTTATTTTTTTAATTTACATCCAAATTAGTTAGCATATAGTGTAACAGTGATTTCAGGAGTAGATTCCTTAATGCCCCTTACCCATTTAGCCCATTCCTCCTCCCACAACCCCTCCAGTAGCCCTCTGTTTGTTCTCCATATTTAAGAGTCTCTTATGTTTTGACCCCCTCCCTGTTTTTATATTATTTTTGCTTCCCTTCCCTTATGTTCATCTGTTCTGTGTCTTAAAGTCCTCATATGAATGAAGTCATATGATATTTGTCTTTCTCTAATTTCGCTTAGGAGAATACCCTCTAGTTCCATCCACATAGTTGCAAATGGCAAGACTTCATTCTTTTTGATTGCCGAGTAATACTCCATTGTGTGTGTGTGTGTGTGTGTGTGTGTGTGTGTGTACATGGATATATGCATGAGTAAAGAAAATGTGGTGTGTGTGTGTGTGTGTATGTATACATACACCACATTTTCTTTACCCATGCATCCATAGATGGACATTTGGGCTCTTTCCATACTTTGGCTATTGTTGATAGTGCTGCTATAAACATGGGGGTGTATGTGTCCCTTCAAAACAGTATACCTTTATCCCTTGGATAAATACCTAATAGTGCAATTGCTGGGTCGTAGGGTAGTTCTTTTTTTAATTTTTTGAGGAACCTCCGTACTGTTTTCCAGAGTGGCTGCACCAGTTTGCATTCCCACCAACAATGCAAAAGAGATCCTCTTTCTCCACATCCTCGCCAACATCTGTTGTCGCCTGATTGTTAATGTTGGCCATTCTGACAGGCGTGAGGTGGTATCTCATTGTGGTTTTGATTTGTATTTCCCTGATGATGAGTGAAGTTGAGCATTTTTTCATGTGTCGGTTGGCCATCTGGCTGTCTTCTTTGGAGAAGTACCTATTCATGTCTTTTGCCCATTTCTTCACTGGATTATTTGTTTTTTGGGTGTTGAGTTTGGTAGATTTTGGATACTAACCCTTTATCTGATGTGTCGTTTGCAAATATCTTCCCCCATTCTGTTGGCTGCCTTTTAATTTTTCTGATTGTTTCATTTGCTGTGTAGAAACTTTTTATTTTGATGAGGTCCCAAGAGTTCATTTTTGCTTTTGTTTCCCTTGCCTCTGGAGACGTGTTCAGTAAGAAGTTGCTGTGGCCAAGATCAAAGAGGTTTTTGCCTGCTTTCTCCTCAAGGATTTTGATGGCTTCCTGTCTTATGTTTAGGTCTTTCATCCATTTTGAGTTTATTTTTGTGAATGGTGTAAGAAAGTGGTCTAGTTTCATTCTTCTGCATGTTGCTGTCCAGCTCTCCCAGCCCCATGTGTTAAAAGAGACTGTTTTTTTTTTTTTTTTTTTCCCCATTGGATATTCTTTCCTGCTTTGTCCAAGATTAGTTGGCTATATATTTGTGAGTCCATTTCTGGGTTCTCTGTTCTGTTCCATTGATCTGAGTGTGTGTTTTTGTGCCACAATGAGTTTCTTTTAAAAAAAATTTTTTTTTTTAACATTTATTTATTTTCGAGAGACAGATCACAAGTGGGAGAGGGGCAGAGAGAGAGAAAGACACAGAATCTGAAGCAGGCTCCAGTCTCTGAGCTGTCAGCTCAAGCCTGATGTGGGGCTCAAAGCCACAACTGTGAGATTATGACCTGGGCTGAAGTTGGACGCCCAACCGACTGAACCACCCAGGCGCCCCCACAATGAGTTTCTTTATGTTTGTTTTTGATTGAGTTATATATTTGGGTGCTTTCACATTGGGGGCATAAATATTTATAATTGTTAGATCTTCTTTCCTTCTTGTTAGATGGAAAGACCCCTTAATTATGATATAATGCCCTTCTTTATCTCTTGTTACAGTCTTTGATTTAAAAATCTACCTTGTCTGATCTAAGTATGGCTACTGAAGCTTTCTTTTGATGTCCATTAGCATGATAGATGGTTCTCCATCCCCTTACTTTCAATCTGCAGGCATCCTTAGGTCTAAAATGAGTCTCTTGTGGCAGCATATAGACTACTTTTATTTTTTTTTATCCATTCTAATACCTTGTGTCTTTTGATTTGAGCATTTAGTCCATTTAATTTCAGGGTGATTATTGAAAGATGTGAATTTAGTGCCAGTGTGTTACCTGTAGAGTTAGTGTTTTTGGTGATACTCTTCAGTCCTTTTTAGTCTTTGTTGCTTTGGTATTTTAAATTCTCCAAAGAGTCTCCCTTAAAATTTCTTGCAGGGCTGGTTTAATGGTCATGAACTCCTTTAGTTTTTCTTTGTCTGGGAAACTCTTATCTCTCCTTCTGTTTTGAATGACAGCCTTGCTGAATAAAGAATTCTTGGCTGTATATTTATCCTGTTTAGCACATTGAATATATTCCTGCCATACCTTTCTGACCTGCCAAGTTTCTGTATACAGATCTTCTGTGAACGTGTAGGTTAAGGGCTTTTTTCCCCTTGCTGCTTTCAGGATTCCTTTCTTGCCTGTGCATTTTGTGAATTTGAGTATGATTTGCCTTGGCAGTCGTTGGCTTTTTTTTTTCCTTTTTTTTTCAACACTTATTCATTTTTTTTAAAATGAAATTTATTGTCAAAGACACTGTGCTAAACTACTTCACCCAGATCATCACACTTTTTTTTTTTTAATTTTTTTTCAACATTTATTTATTTTTGGGACAGAGAGAGACAGAGCATGAACGGGGGAGGAGCAGAGAGAGAGGGAGACACAGAATCGGAAACAGGCTCCAGGCTCTGAGCCATCAGCCCAGAGCCCGACGCAGGGCTCGAACTCACGGACCGCGAGATCGTGACCTGGCTGAAGTCGGACGCTTAACCGACTGCGCCACCCAGGCGCCCCCAGATCATCACACTTAATCCACACAATATTCCCACAGACCAGTACTGCTGTTCCCATTTTCAGAAAAGAAATCCAGGGTTTAGAGAGGTTAAAAACGGCAGAGTAAGGGCCTCAATCCAGGCAGCCCCCCTGCTGAGCCTGAGCCTTTAACTACTTTACTACACTGTACTGAGGGTTAATCAAGATGACATGTGAAAGTGCTTGGAAATTAGAAAGCACTAAACAAGTGTGAGGGAATTTTTATTGCCACTTCCAGATACTTAGACAAGTGACCATGATTAGCCTTCATCCAATGTTAATAATTTAAACATTGTTTCCCCTTGTAACAGCTATTCAAAAGACAATGCTTCATATTCAGCAAAAGGTGCAAAAGTACCTGTGAAGGTGTTGTTTTTTTTTAAATATGAAATTTATTGTCAAATTGGTTTCCATACAACAGTGCTCATCCCAACAGGTGCCCTCCTCAATGCCCATCACCCACTTTCCCCTCCCTCCCACCACCCATCAACCCTCAGTTTATTCTCAGTTTTTAAGAGTCTCTTATGGTTTGCCTCGTTCCCTCTCTGTAACTTTTTTCCACCTCCCCCTCCCCCATGGTCTTCTGTTAAGTTTCTCAGGATCCACATAAGAGTGAAAACATATGGTATCTTTCTCAGTATGACTTATTTCACTTAGCATAACACTCTTCAGTTCCATCCATGTTGCTACAAAAGGCCATATTTCATTCTTTCTCGTTGCCAAGTAGTATTCCATTGTATATATATACCATAATTTCTTTATCCATTCATCAGTGATGGACATTTAGGCTCTTTCCATAATTTGGCTATTGTTGAAAGTGCTGCTATAAACATTGGAGTACAAGTGCCCTTATGTATGAGTACCCCTGTACCCCTTGGGTAAATTCCTAGCAGTGCTATTGCTGGGTCATAGGGTAGATCTATGTTTCATTTTTTGAGGAAGCTCCACACTGTTTTCCAGAGCAGCTGCACCAGTTTGCTTTCCCACCAACAGTGCAAGAGGGTTCCCATTTCTCCCCATCCTCACCAGCATCTATAGTCTCCTGATTTGTTCATTTTAGCCACTCTGACTGGTGTGAGGTGGTATCTGAGTAGTTTTGATTTGTATTTCCCTGATGAGGAGTGAGTGACATTGAGCATCTTTACATGTGCCTGTTGGCCATATGGATGTCTTCTTTAGAGAAGTGTCTATTTACGTGTTCTGCCCATTTCTTCATAGGTTTATTTGTTTTTCAGGTGTGGAGTTTGGTGAGTTCTTTATAGATTTTGGATAATAGCCCTTTGTCGTCTGATATGTCATTTGGAACTATTGTCTCCCATTCTGTTGGTTGCCTTTTAGTTTTGTTGATTGTTTCCTTTGCAGTGCAGAAGCTTTTTATTTTCATGAGGTCCCAATAGTTCACTTTTGCTATAATTCTCTTGCCTTTCTTACTTTTCAAGTAAGAAATTGCTGCAGCTGAGGTCAGAGAGGTTTTTTCCTGCTTTCTCCTCTAGGGTTTTGATGGTTTTCTGTCTCACCAGGAAATGTCCTTCATCCATTTTGAGTTTATTTTTGTGAATGGTGTAAGAAAGTGGTCTAGTTTCATTCTTCTGCATGTTGCTGTCCAGTTCTCCCAGCACCATTTGTTAAAGAGACTGTTTTTCTTTTCTATTGGATATTCTTTCCTGCTTTGTCAAAGATTAGTTGGCCATACTTTTGTGGGTCAAATTCTGGAGTCTCTATTCTATTCCGTTGGTCTACATGTCTGTTTTTGTGGCAATACCATGCTGTCTTAATGATTCCAGGTTTGCAGTAGAGGCTAAAGTCTGGGATTGTGATGCCTCTCACTTTGGTCTTCTTCTTCAATACTACTTTGGCTATTCAGGGCCTTTTGTGGTTCCATACAAATTTTAGGATTGCTTGTTCTAGCTTCGAGAAGAATGCTGGTACAACTTTGATTGGGATTGCATTGGATGTGGAGATAGCTTTGGGTAGTATTGACGTTTTAACAATATTTATTCTTCCAATCCATGAGCACGGAATATTTTTCCATTTCTTTGTATCTTCTTCAATTTCCTTCATAAGCTTTCTATAGTTTTCAGCATACAGATCTTTTACATCTCTGGTTAGGTTTATTCCTACGTATTTTATGCTTCTTGGTGCAATTGTGAATGGGATCAGTTTCTTTATTTGTCTTTCTGTTGCTTCATTATTAGTGTATAAGAATGCAACTGATTTCTGTACATTGATTTTGTATCCTGTGACTTTGCTGAATTCATGTATCAGTTCTAGCAGACTTTTGGTGGAATCTGTCGGGTTTTCCATGTATAATATCATGTCATCTGCAAAAAGTGAAAGCTTGACTTCATTGCCAATTTTCATGCCTTTGATTTCCTTTTGTTGTCTGATTGCTGATGCTAGCACTTCCAACACTATGTTAAACAACAGCGGTGAGAGTGGACATCCCTGTCATGTTCCTGATCTCAGGGAGAAAGCTCAGTTTTTCCCCATTGAGGATGGTATTAACTGTGGGCTTTTCATAAATGGCTTTTATGATGTTTAAGTATGTTCCTTCTATCCCGACTTTCTCAAGGGTTTTTATTAAGAAAGGATGCTGAATTTTGTCAGATGCTTTTTCTGCATTGATTGACAGGATCATATGGTTCTTATCCTTTGTTTTATTAATATGATGTATCACATTGATTGATTTATGAATATTGAACCAGCCCTACAGCCCAGGAACGAATCCCACTTGATCATGGTGAATAATTCTTTTTGCATGCAGTTGAATTCGATTTGCTAGTTATCTCGTCGAGAATTTTTGCATCCGTATTCATCGGGGATATTGGCCTGTAGTTCTCTTCTTTTGCTGGGTCTCTTTCTGGTTTGGCAGTCAAAGTAATACTGGCTTCATAGAATGAGTCTGGAAGTTTTCCTTCCCTTTTTCTTTTTTGGAACAGCTTGAGAAGGATAGGTATTAACTCTGCTTTAAATGTCTGGTAGAATTCCCCAGGGAAGCCATCTGATCCTGGACTCTTATTTGTTGGGAGATTTTTGATAATTGATTCAATTTCTTCGCTGGTTATGGGTCTCTTCAAATTTTCTATTTCTTCCTGAGTTTTGGAAGTGTGTGGGTGCTTAGGAATTTGTCCGTTTCTTCCAGGTTTTCCAGTTTGTTGGCATATAATTTTTCATAGTATTCCCTGATAATTACTTATATTTCTGAGGGATTGATTATAATAATTACATTTTCATTCATGATTGTATCTATTTGGGTCCTCTCCCTTTTCTTTTTGAGAAGCCTGGCTAGAAGTGTATCAATTTTGTTTATTTTTTCAAAAAACCAACTCTTGGTTTCATTGATCTGCTGTAAATGGCATGGTGGGCCATAGTGAGACTGCATTCTTCTTCATGGCTGTGCCCTTTAGTTCCTGAAAGCTGGCCCAAAGGTCTGAAGCGTAAGCCCTCAGACAAAGACGCACCAGCTTCTGGATTGCAATATATTTTCCTCTCAGGACTGCCTTTGCTGCATCCCAAAGCGTTTGGATTGTTGTATTTTCATTTTCATTTGTTTCCATATATTTTTAAATTTCTTCTCTAATCGCCTGGTTGACCCATTCATTCTTTAGTAGGCTGTTCTTTAACCTCCATACTTTTGGAGGTTTTCCAGACTTTTTCCTGTGGTTGATTTCAAGCTTCATAGCATGTGGTCTGAAAATGTGCATGGTATGATCTCACTTCTTTATACTTATGAAGGGCTGTTTTATGACCCAGTATGTGATCTATCTTGGAGAATGTTCCATGTGCACTCGAGAAGAAAGTATCTTCTGTTGCTTTGGGATGCAGAGTTCTAAATATATCTGTCAAGTCCATTGGTCCAATGTATCATTCAGGGCCCTTGTTTCTTTATTGATCCTGTGTCTACATGATCTCTCCATTCTTGTAAGTGGAGTATTAAAGTCCTCTGCAATTACCACATTCTTATCAATAAGGTTGCTCATGTTATTGTTTTATATATTTGGGGGCTCCCATATTCAGCACATAGACATTTATAATTGTTAGCTCTTCCTGATGGATAGACCCTGTAATTATTATATAATGCCCTTCTTCATCTCTTGTTATAGCCTTTAATTTACAGTCTAGTTTGTCTTATATAAGTATGGCTACTCCAGCTTTCTTTGAGTTCCAGTAGCATGATAGATAGTTCTCCATCCCCTCACTTTCAATCTGAAGGTGTCCTCAGGTCTAAAATGAGTCTCTTGTAGACAGCAAATAGATAGGTCTTGTTTTTTTATCTATTCTGATACCCTATGTCTTTTGGTTGGCGCATTTAGTCCATTTACATTCAGCGTTACTATAGAAAGATATGGGTTTAGAGTCATTGTGATGTCTGTAGCTTTCACGCTTGTAGTGATGTCTCTGGTACTTTGTGGTCCTTGCGACATTTCACTCACAGAATCCCCCTTAGGATCTCTTGTAGGGCTGGTTTAGTGATGAATTCCTTCAGTTTTTGTTTGTTTGGGAAAACCTTTATCTCTCCTTCTATTCTAAATGACTGACTTGCTGGATAAAGGATTCTTAGCTGCATATTTTTTTCTGTTCATCACATTGAAGATTTCCTGCCGTTCCTTTCTGGCCTGCCAAGTGTCAGTAGATAGGTCTGCTACTACTCTTAGGCATCTACCTTTGTAAGTTAGAGCGTGTTTATCCCTAGATGCTTTCAGAATTCTCTCTTTATCCTTGTATTTTGCCAGTTTCACTATGATATGTTGTGCAGAAGATCGATTCAAGTTTTGTGTGAAGGGAGTTCTCTGTGCCTCTTGGATTTCAATGCTTGTTTCCTTCCCCAGATCAGGCAAGTTCTCAGCTATGATTTGTTCAAGTACACCTTCAGCCCCTTTTTCTCTCTTCTTCTTCTGGAATTCTTTTGATAGGGTTATTGTTCCATTTGATTGCATCACTTAGTTCTCTAATTCTCCCCTCATACTCCTGGATTTTTTATTTCTCTTTTTCTTAGCTTCCTCTTTTTCCATAATTTTATCTTCTAATTCACCTTCTCTCCTCTGCCTCTTCAGTCCGTGCTATGGCCACCTCCATTTTATTTTGCATCTCATTTATAGCATTTTTTAGCTCCTCCTAACTATATCTTAGTCCCTTTATGTCTGTGGCAATAGATTCTCTGCTCTCCTTTATTTTTTTTCAAGCCCAGCAATTAATTTTATGACTATTATTTTAAATTCTTGTTCCATTATATTGCTTACGTCATTTTTGATCAATTCGTTAGTTTGTTGCTACTTCCTGGAGTTCCTTTTGACGTGAATTCTTCTGTTTCTTCATTTTGGGTAGTCCCTGCGGTATCTCCAAACTGCAGGGCACTTCCACCGTGCTCTCCAGAGTAACTTGTCTTGTTGGTAACTTTCGCTGTGCTCTCCAGAGTAACTTGTCAGACTGGTGTGTACTTATCTTCCCCTCTCTTAGGGGCAGGACTCACTGTGGAGTGGTGTGGCCCCTGTCTGGGCTGCTTGCATACTGCAGGGCTTGTGGTGCTGCTTTAATGGGATCTGGCCAAGGGCGTATTAGGGTGGATCTGCAAGGTGCACTGTGGCTGGAGGGGCAGGCTTAGCTTGCTTTGCCGTAGGTGGTCCCCTGCGGGAGGGTCTCGAAGCACCAGGAGGGAGGCTGGCCCCTAGGAGGGAAGTATCCACAGAAGCACCGCATTGGGTGTTGCGGGGTGCAAGCAAGTTTGGTGACGGGAACTGGTTCCCTGTGGACTTTCGGCTGGGGGATGGGAGAGGGAAATGGTACTTGCCAATGCCTTTGTTCCCCCGCTGAGCTGAGCTCTGTCCTTCTGGGACTCAACAACTCTCCCTCCCGGCATCCTCTCGCCCTCCCCACTCTCAGAGAGTAGAGGTGTTGAGTTTTAACATTCCAGATGTTAAGTCCCGGTGGCTGTTAGAATTCATGCAGTCCAGCCTCTCCGCTTTTGCAAGCCAGACTTTGGGAGCTCTGCCTTGCAGAGTGGGCTGCCCCTCTGCCGCCCTGGCTCTCTCCTGCCAGTCTGTGTAGCATGCACCGCCTCTCTGCCCTTGCTACCCTCTTCTGTGGGCCTCTTGTTCATGCTTGGCTCTGGAGAGTCCATTCTGGTGTTTTTCTGAGTTATTTAGGCAGATGTGGGTGGAATCTAAGCGATCAGGAGGATGAGGTGAGCCCAGCGTCCTACACCTCCAACCTCCTCCTCTTTTCTCTGAAATTCTTTCTCTCTCTAATTTGTTAATGCTATACTTTTTATTTCTTTCTGCTAGCTTTGGATTTAGTTTGTTATTTTTTAGCCTCTTAAGTTGTAAAGTTAAGTTTTTGATTTGAGATCTTTCTAGTTTTTTATGTAAGCATTTATAGCTATAAATTTCCCTCTGAGTACTGCTTTAGATATGTCTCGTAATTTTTAATCTGTTTATTGTTATTTTCATTTGTCTCTGTTTTCTGTTACCTCTTGTGATATTTTTCTTGACCAATTTATTGTTTAAATTCAACAAATTTGTGAATTTTCTAGTTTTAACTTTGTTATCAGTTAACTTTATTCTGCTTTGGTTGGAGAAGATACCTTGTATGATGTCCATCTTTTTAAGCCATCTTTTTAAATGGAGACTTACTATGTGTGTCCTAATGTGTGTTGTATCTTGGAGAATGTCTAGAGTAGGGATTCTTAACCTTGAATTCTTAGACCTGTGTTTGTAAATCATCTGTAGGTATTGAAATTATTTTGTTCATGTATGTTGTTTTGGGTAGGAGGTCCATAATTTTCATGAAATTCTTAAGGATGATTGTTACCTGAAAAGGATGTATCACAGATTCTTGATTAATCTATTCTACTTACACCCTGGATGAGAAACATGGATGATAAAGCATAATAGAGGGATGATGTTACAGACTTGGAAATTTAACTCTCTCTCTGAAAAGTTAAAAAGGGCTATCTTAGATGGCCATCTCAGGAAAGGCTTAGTTATCTAGTCTCCTGTCAAGATGATGAGACCCATTAGAAATGCCCCTGCTTTTGTCTTCTCTATTCCATGGTGCCAATAATTTAGTCACAATTTTTGATTGTGGCAACATGTTAGATCTCCAAATTCTCAGTCTCTTTCTAACCATGCTTGTGTCTTCAGCCTGTCTATAAACTGCCTCATCTTGAATCCTGTTCACTTGCTCTCATCCCCTCCATGAATCCTGTCAAGGTTTTGCTCATTTCTTATTTCCTGGTATTCTGACAGTGCCTTCCAGTAACAGGCTTCAATACCTATAAACCTGCTCTGCTGCATTTCTGACTTGGGCTTCTTTTTGGAATGCCTCTTGTCACAATTAAATTAGGTGAACATTTCCTTATCTTTCCATGATTCCCATAAAAAATTAACTATATTGCAATTATAAAATAGGAAGACTGAATAAAACAAGGCAAGAACATTAAGAAGGTAAACCTTGAATTCCTAATGTTTGCTGAGTTTTATTTTTTTGGTGAAGTTTTGTTTCTTTGGTGACAACTATTTAATAGGAATTTATTTGTCACCTGTGGGCACATCAAGGAATTTGAGCTGATGGTGTTAGGAAACAGAGAGAGAAATCTTTAGGAAATGGATTTTTATAAAATTGTATCCCAGGAAATTCTGTCCAGTGTTTTTTAGCAAGAGGCTTCTTATTTCCCCTTCAGAAGAGGATGAGACAGTCATTTGAGTGGGATCTAGCTACACTGTCATGTAGTTGCTCTACACCCATTCCTCTTTTCCTCACTGTTTTTAAATATTTAATAGAGGCACAGTCATGGAAATGATGGTTTGCAAAAGTAATCCATGAAGATGTGCTGCCAGTGAGCTCAAATTACAAAGTGCATTGATAATGATAACAATATCAGAAATATAATAATTAGCTCTCATATGGCTGATATGTGTAGTTCTCTTAGTTGTTATATACACTAACTTCTTGGGTGAACATTCCTGTAAGCTATTTCAATTTAGTTGGAATGCTGTAATTATCGATTATGGGACTGAAGTCTTTATGACAGTGTGCTCTTCATTTCATTAGGTGATAGTGAAAGAATGAAGTAGCATAATTTACCATATTAATTTACCAATTATCCTCCAATAAAATAATAAATAAGTGAAATTGAACGATTTGGGGGAGTTTACAGATATAATTGTTCTTAGTCATGAACAAATAAGGCACATTTCATGGTAACATATTTGTTTAAAGATTTAGGTATCTTTTGTTGTTTTCTTTGTTAATGAGTATTTACATTGAAATTTGGTCATGATCCATTTCTTAAGTAGAAGTGTTTGGTGGTTTGTATTTTTAATAAGATTTGAAGCATCTTTAATGAAGACCATGTCATCTGCTTTTTTTGTTTCTACTACACTCTGGGTACATACAGTAAAAATTTAATAAATGAGTCTTAAATCTAGTTTGTGATACTCTAGTAAAAATTTACAGGGCCTACAAAATATTTATACAGTCTTTCCTTGGCAATTACCTTATTTTTAAGGTATCATGTTTTTGTTTTAGAATTATTTGTCTCAGAAATATTTTTTGTAGTTATAGGCTTAAAAACTTTAAAATAATTATACTTTATTTAACAGCTACCCCAATACTGATTTTGTAATTCAGTTACACTCACCATAGAGCATGAAATTCTTAAAAACAGTTGAGTTTCGGGGCGCCTGGGTGGCGCAGTCGGTTAAGCCGCCGACTTCAGCCAGGTCACGATCTCGCGGTCCGTGAGTTCGAGCCCCGCGTCGGGCTCTGGGCTGATGGCTCAGAGCCTGGAGCCTGCTTCCGATTCTGTGTTTCCCTCTCTCTCTGCCCCTCCCCCGTTCATGCTCTGTCTCTCTCTGTCTCAAAAATAAATAAACATTAAAAAAACAGTTGAGTTTCATAAGTATCAAAGGATGAATTTATAAGGATTCTTTTAAATAGAACAGTTTCCGTAAAAGGTACAGTTCTTGTTTCCTGTTTATTTTTTTAATCATAAAAAAAAATTTTTTTTTGAGGCGGCTCCATGCCCAACATGGGGCTTGAACTCATGACCCTGAGATCAAGTGTTGGATGCTCTACTGACTGAACCAGCCAGGTGCCCCTTATTTCCTACTTATAATTAGAGTATTTTTTTTTTTTTTTGTAAAACTTCACATTTAAAAAATCAAGAAATACAAACAGATATAATAAAATTTAGTTTTGTTAGAAAAAAAGAATTTAAAATGTACATATGATTTGTATTAGAAACAAAAATGTCACAGAATGTGAAATAGTATCATAAATCATATCTGAATATAATTTTAGAAATTATATAATCCAGCCTTCTTATTTTACCCATAGGAAACTGAAAAACTAAGTGATCTGTCTGACATTATGTAATGAATTACCAGCAGAACTAACCTTTAGTTCTGGACTTATCTTTCATGCAACAACTGTTTACTGAATATTTATTACTGCTTGCACTGTTTTGGGTGCTATTCATGAGCCTGAAAAAGTTATAACAAAACTGTTTTTGATCAAACACATCCTATTGATATAAACATCAAAGATTTTATAAAAATGTATTTAAGGACTTTCTTTTAGAAAGGAATATCTGTGCCATTCCTGCTGTGGATATTATCTTGGGTTATTGATATTTTCCATCGAGTGTTTCTGTTTTTTTTAATTTTTTCGGTTATTTTCTACTGTTATGTTGAAATGTCAGAAATTTACCAGATAATGAGTGCAACACAGAACATAGATCTTGGTGTCCAGACACAAGATGTATAGCAAAGGTTATAGTTCTGTTCTATTATTCCTCTGGATCACTAAAAGTATTTGAGATTTGATTGATGAAGAGAAAGAGTCAGTTTATGCCTTTGAAATAGATTTTGCTCTTCCATGCATGGTGACTCAGTGGGAGTTAAAATTTTAGAAAAAATCATGGTGTTTTTCTCTTAGGATGTGAGATGTGTTATAACAATAACCATTTATTTATAACAATAAATGGCATGAGGGAGAAAAGTGTTTTTTCCCTTTCAGGTTCAGGAATAGCACTTAGGAGTTTAGTCTGTGTATTGACATTAGTTATTATACTTGGTAATATCATAGCTGGAGAGGTGACTTTGGGCTGTAGGATTGTGGGAGAGTTTTGCGCATGGTATTTGTACTGTCCTTTGCAAGGAAAGTGAGGAATAGTCGTGATTTCCATGTTTCCTCTAAGCTAGTTGTAGGACTTTGGAAGAAATCACCAAACCTTTTTCTACCTTTGTCTCTATAAACGAGGAGCTTGGTATAAATGAGTGCTGAGGACCTTCAGCCTGAATATAAGCATTTAGTTTGGTATTGGGAGAATAGTTTGGCAAAAGAAATGCCTTAAGCAGGTGTTTAGGTAAACTTGCAGGCATCAGTGGGGAATTTGAATATGTTATTTTGAGACTTGCAACAATTTTCTTTTAAGATTATATCAAGTTGGCTAGCATACAGTGTATACGACAGTTTTCTAAAAATACTTATTTTTGAGAGAGAATGAGACAGCTTGAGTGGGGTAGGGGCAGAGAGCGAAGGAGACAGAGGATCCAAAGTGGCTTTGCACTGGTAGCATAGAGCCCACTGTGGGGCTTGAACTCACAAACTGTGAGATCATGACCTAAGCTGAAATTGGATGCTTAACTAACTGAGCCACCCAGGTGCCCCATGACAAATTATTTTTTAGTATCATTGTTTACTTATTCTTAGCTGCAGTAGGTCTCTTGAGTTTTGTTAGTAGGAGTACCATAAGAGAAAATGTCTAATCAAGCCAGCTTGTAAATGAGTTGAGATAAAAATTAGCCACTGCAGTAGAATATTTGTATCATTACCCAGGCAACTGCAAATTTTATTTATCCACAAAGAACCTGGTAAAAATTAAATTAAAGGAGAGTGGTTTCCATTAGCAGATTTTCATTTATAAGTGTTCATTCATTGAATATGTTTTGTATTTTTTTTTGCTAGGCTGCTTATATAGAAAATTAAGGGGAAGTATTTGAAAGAAATGAATGATTAAAGGTTGAAGACTACTGTGAATGATACTGTTAGTTTTGAAAGTGGTTTACTTGCCATTTTTCTTTCCAATGATTTCTCTTTTGAACTATTTATTCTATTTGTAGCTTTTAAAAAACTTTTTAAAACTATTGTTCTTAAAAATAATGCTTTTAAAAACTTGTTTCACTTTTGGTAAAGCTCTTTCTTATAAGGTTCCCTTTATCACTGACTTCTCATGTGATGCATGTTTCCATCCCTTTATCACCACAGGGGCACACCACTGTGCACATTCCTGTAGCTGAATTGGAGGGCTGTGTTGATGTCCTGGGCCCAAGGGCCTGTGCACTAGTATTGTGTGTCAGGAGGACAAAGGGATGGCGCCAACCATCCTGCTCTGTGCGCCAGTAACTAGAATTAATTACAAACCAATCGAACCCGTTGCAGCCAATTGGTAAACTAATTGGTAATTTTAGCTGTATATCTATATGTAGTTATCTGAATGCCTATAACATTACTTTCAGAGCGACTTTTGTTCTGTTTCATCCTGATTGACAAAATGGCCTTCATAGCTGTAGGGAGAAGGATGTGCATCAGTGACTAAGAAGCTGCTCCAGCTGCGTGTCTTGTTTGTATTCCCCTGTTCATAAAACATGACTCAGATTACAGCTGCATGGTACCACTCTGATCATTTCTGATAACATTGTGCTAAGCATTCCTTAAAATAGGTTGTTTAAGCCACCAAATGTACTTTCTCTGTGCCAGCTAGTATCAGAAGTGTAGCTGCTTATATGCTTGCCCATTAGAGGGTTTTTTTCTTTTTTCTTTTTTTCTTTTTTTTAAGCAAAAAGGGAAATCATAAAACTTCTGAAATAAATTATTCTGAATTACATCTTTCTGTGCCTAATGTAGGCGATTTAAGTTGAACTTAATTGAATTTGAATTATATTCGTAGAATTGAGAAAAAGAAGCCAAGTAAATTAAAAAATTTTTTCCTTTTCCTGATTGTAGAAGACTTTTATTACCAGGGATTTGGCACTAAGGATTACCTCTGAAAGGAAATAAACAATACTTCTTTGTTCAGAAGAGTATTTTAAATTAGAATATAACATTTATGACTAATGTGAGGTTGGTACTGTATTTTATTTGTGGCTAATTTGGCATACATAATCAATCTTGGGTCTGATTTCCAAAGTGTATCTATATTTTAAAAAACATAAGTGAAAAGTGTTTTTGAGGTTTTGAGTTCCACTGAATACTAGAAAGTAAGCTTAGTTATGGAAAAGTAACATGTTCATAATCCAAGTGATCATTTTTATAGTTGGTTGGAGTTACAATAATACTAGAAAGTAAGACTTAGTTATGGAAAAGTAATGTATTTATAAACCAAATGATCATTTTTATAGTTGGTTGGTATTTTTTGATGGTCATCTTTGGGAGTATGGAAAGTTGCCATTTCTAGTAATATGAGACTGATATGTCTCTATAGTAAGGTGAGTAAGGTGAGAATGGTATGAGACTGATAAAGTGAACACTTTAAATTTCTTTGTCTTATACATTTTAAATGACAACTTTGGACAATTAACCACTATCTACACACATATTTATACTTGGGATCAGTTTTTCTTTCTGAGCAATGGAGTGGATCTCAGTGGCCTATATTTTTATAGTCTTTTCTTATATACATTTTCATTGCCATTAGTATGCAAGACTAATCAGTACCAAGAAGAAAAAATCTTTGCCAAATATGTAGAATGTAGTATTATAGTAATGTAACTTGAATTATCTAAAGACAAAAATTAGCTTTCCCTGCTAATAACAGGAACAAAATACTGATGTCTATTCTCACTGCTTCTTTTCAGTCTTATACTTGAGGTTCTAGCCAGGGCAGTTAGACAAGATAAAGAAATAGAAAGCATCCAGATTGAAAGGAAGAAGTAAAATTATATCTGCAGATGACTTGGTTCTACATATAGAAAACCCTATAGAATCCATTCACACACATAAAATTATTAGAGCTAATAAACAAACTCAGAAGGGTTGCAGAATACAAGATCAGTGCATAAAATTGTGTTTCTATATGTTAGTAATGCACAATAAAAAAGTGAGATTAAGAAAGTAGTCCCATTATAATGGCATGAAAAAGAAAAAAAAAAGAAACATTGAGTAATAAATTTAACCAAAGACGTTCAAGACTTGTACACTAAAAACTACAAAACATCATTAAAAGAAATTAAAGAAGACCTAAATAAAGAGGAAGATATCTGAACTTGTGGATTGGAAAACTTAATATTAAGATGGCAATGGTCCCCAAAGTGATATACAGATTTGGTTCAATCCCTACTGAAATTCTAATCTCCTTTTTTGCAGAAGTGGACAAGGTGATCCTAAAATCTGAATGGAAATGCAAGGGACACAGAATAGCCAAAAACCATCTTGAAAAAGAACAAAGTTCTTTTCAAAACTCAGAATTCAAAACTCATTACAAAGCTACAGTAATCAAAATAGCATGGTACTGGGATAAGGATAGTTATAGATCAATGGAAGAGAATTGAGAGTTCAGAAATAAATCCACATCTGTGTCCATTGATTTTTGATAAGGGTGCCAAGATCATTTAATGGAAAAAGAATAGTCTTTTCAACAAATGGTGTTGGGATCAACTAGATATCCACACACAAAGAATGAATTTGGATCCTTACCTCACACCATATACAAAAAAATAACTGAAAATAAATGAAAGACCTAAATGTAAAAACTGAAACTATGAAATTCTTTGAAGAAAACATAGGTGTAAATCTTTGTGACCTTGGACTTGGCAGCAGTTTCTTAGATACCAAAAACACAACCAAAGGTAAAATAAATAAATAGAATTTCATTAAAATTAAAAACTTATGTGTATTACAGGATGCTGTTAGTTGACAAGACACCCCACAGAATGAGAGAAAATATTTTCAAGCCTGTGTCTTATAACAGTCTAATATTTAGAATATATAGAGAACTCTTGCAGCTCAAAAATATAAAGGACAAATAACCTAGGCCAAAAATTGGCAAATAATTTGAATAGACATTTCTTCAAAGAAGATTTGCATATGTCCAATAAGCACATGAAAATATGCTCAATAACTTTAGTCATCAGGGAAATGCAAATAAAAACCACAGTAATACTATACTTGTTAGGATGACTAGACTCAACAAATCAGAAAATAGCAGGTGCTGCTGAGGTTGTCAAGAATTTGGCCCTCATACAGACATACCTTGGACATCCTCCAGGTTCAGTTCCAGACCACTGCAATCAAGCAAATACCACAATAGAGCAAGTCAATGAATTTTTTGGTTTCCCAGTACATATAAGTTATGTTTACACTGTAGTCTAAGTGTGCAATAGCAGCATGTCTAAGGAAACAATGTATGTGCCTTAAATAATGCTTTATGCTAAAAATTGCTATCATCTGAGGTTTCAATGAATTGTAACCATAACAAATATAATAGTAATGAAAAAATTTGAAATATTACAAGAATTACCAAAATGTAACATGAGACATGAAGTGAGCAATCACTGTTGGAAAAATGGTGTAGACAGACTTAGCACAGGGTTGCTACAAACCTTCAATTTGTAAAAAAACATGATATCTGTGAACTGCAATAAAATGAAGCATAGTCAAATGAGGTGTGCCTGTATATTGCTGCTGGGAATGTAAAATGGTGCAGCTGTTGTGGAAAACATTTTGGTAGTTCATGTTAAATTTAGAGTTACCATATGACTTAGTAAATCCACTACTAGGTATACACCCAAGAGAAATAGAAACATATTTTCATAGAAAAACTTGGATGTGAATATTCATAGCAGCATTATTTCTAATAGGCAAAAGGTGGAAACAAGCCAAGTATCCATCAACCGATAAATGAATAAGCAAAATGTGTGTGTTTGTGCAATTATTTAGTCACGAAAAAGAATGAGTACAGATACATGGTACCAGATGGATGAATCTTGAAAACATTAGCGGCGCCTGGGTGGCTCAGTCGGTTGAGCGTCCGACTTCGGTTCAGGTCATGATCTCACAGTTCATAAGTTCGAGCCCCACGTCAAGCTATGTGCTGACAGCTCAGAGCCTGGAGCCTGCTTCGGATTCTGTGTCTCTCTCTCTGTCCCTAACCCACTTGCATTCTGTCTCTGTCTCTCTCAAAAATAAATATAAAAAAAATATATATTCAGAAAAAAAAGAAAACATTAAATGAAAGAATTTCACCACAAAAGGCCATATTCTGTATGATACTGTTTATTTGAAATGTCCAGAACTGGCCAGTCCATAGAGACAGAAAGTAGAGTAGTGGCTTCCAAGGGCTGGAAAGAGGAGAGAATGGGGAGTGACTGCTGATGGGTACTGGGTTTCTTTTTGGGGTGATGACAACGTTTTGAAATTGGATAGATGCACAACTCTGCATGTACTAAAAGTGACTGAATTGTATAACTATAAATGGTAAATTTTATGGCGTGTTAATCATATCTCAACCAAAAAAAAATGAGCAAAATATTGCCAGTATTATACAGACTCTTCTAGAACATAGAAAAAGAACTCTGCCAGCATAACCTTGATAACCAAAGGTCTCAGGAGAAATAAAAATAGAGACCACTTAATAATGCAGATGCACAAATCCTAAACCAAATATTGATATATTAATCTGGTTACTCAAATACTGGACAATACATCACAGTCAAGTTAGGTTCTTTCCAGTACCGCAATGTTGGTTTTATCATTTGAGAATGAAATTAATATTTATCAAATTAGATGAATAAAGGTGAAAATCATATGATTGTCCCAGTAGACCTAGGAAAAATATTTGATGAAATTCAGCAAACTGAGAACGAACATCTTTACTAATAGAATCTTCCAAAGAACCTATGTAAACATCATACTTAATGGTGAAATGTTGAGAACTTTCCTTCTGAAATTGGGAATGAGACAAAGTCTGCTATCTTTATTTCTATTCAACATTGTCCTTAAGATCCTGGCCAACACAGGAAGACAAGAATAACATATAAAATATATAACACTTGGAGAGGAAGAAATAAATATGTCATTATTCACAGATGACATATTCATATTTATGTATTTAGAAAATCCAAAAGAATCTAAAGAGAAATTATTAGATGTATTGAGTAAGTTAAAGTTGCTGGATACAAAAATCAATGGTAACAGAAAATGAAAAAAAAGTTAAATAGCTACCATTTATTCTTAGGGCTAAAGCTAAAAAAAATGTGCAAGACCTCTACACAGGAAACTATCATACATTTTGAGAGACACTGAATAAGGTACAAGTATATATAGGTATAAATAAGATATATATATATTTCTTCATAGACCAGAAGATACAATATTATAAAAATGTCAGTTTTCATCTAGTTGTTTTATAGAATATATGCAATTACAATTAAAATTGTATTTTTAATTTTTTTTCCTGGGAAATTGATAATCTGATTTTAAAATTTGTATGGAAATAACAAGGGGCTGGCATTAGCCTAGTCAAAGATATAGTTGGAGGATTTACTCTACTGGGTTTTGCGTTTTATTTTAGAGCTACAGCAGTGTAAGTTAGGTTGACATTGGTACAAAAATAGGTAAACAGACCAGTGTAACAGAGGAGAGACTCCATGCTCTAAAAGACAATATTGGAGAATATCTTCCTGACCTGTGGTAGGAAAATAATTGCTTAAAATTGATGCAGATAGTATCAGTCTTAGATAAAAGAGTCAGAAGTTAGACTACCTTAAAATTAGGGATTTATGTTCATCAAAACATTCTATTCCATCAGGAGAGTAAAAAGTCAAGTATATGTGTGCAACATGTATAACCAAAAAAGGCCCATATCCAAAAGATGTAAGGAATTCCTTCCCATCAAAGAGCCTTGAATAGGCACTTCACAAAATGAGGATGGCTAATAAGCATGAAAAAAGGCTGAAAATCATTAATAATCATAGAAAACCATCTTGAAACCAAAATGAAACCATTACATAACCACCAACGAGAGTGGCTCAGGTTAAAGTAAACCCCAAACAGACAATACCAAGTGTAGTTGAGAGTGTGGAGTAAGGACGGCTCATACACTGCTGGTGAGAGTGGCAACCACTTTGGAAAACAGTTTGGTGTTATATACTGGAGTAGAGCATATGCTCATCTTGTGACTCAGTATTTCCTCTCTTGGGCTTGTTCTCAATAGAAATGCATACATATGTGCAGAGGACATACATGAATAACAGCATATAATTTGGAAATCACCTCAATGTTCTTCAGCTGTAGATTGGGTAAATAAATATGCATGCAATATAATACTGTTCAGTAAGTGACCTTGGACAATGGCAATAAATAAATTGCAGGTTCATCCTGCAACATGGATGAGCCTAGTAAACAAAGTAAAAAAAGAAGTCACAAAATGTTAATACTCTATGAATTTCATTTATATGAATTTCAAAATCAGGTAAAAATTAAACTATTACAAGTCAAAGCAGTGGTTGCCTCAGAGCAAGGACAGAGTAATGATTGGGAGGAGACGCCAGGTAATTTCTAGAGACTAGCATTGTTCTGGGTGGATGGATGCATGGGCCTTTGCTTTGAAATGATCTGTATATACATTTATACTTTACTGTTTATTAAACTTAATAATAAAAAAGATTAAAAGAATGGTCATGGGGGGGTGGTTCTTGAGAAAGAATATCAATACCATCTCTTGGTCTTTGGACTCTCAGCTTTACTACTTTCTTATCATACAGTGAGAATGAAAATAAAACAAGATAAAAAAAAACTAAATCAGTAGGTTTTGCTACTTTCTCAATGAGGAGTATAATGTAAAAACTATTAATTCCTAAGTACTTCAGTCTAAAGTTTTTTCTTAAAACTTTTCAGTATCAGAATGGAGTTTAATAATGTTGTTTGTTTTAACTAGGAGGTGCTAATGATGCTGGATAACTATGTGAGAGATTTCAAAGCATTGATTGACTGGATTCAACTTCAGGAAAAGCTAGAGAAGACAGATGCTCAAAGCAGGTAATGAACTTTGGTCTCTATAGCAGCCAGCAATTTCAAAAGCAGTCATTGAAGTTGACAGTTAACTTGACCTAAGCTTAACTTAAAACTTGTAAAAATCTAAAAGTTGGGATCTGTATTTCTTATTCAGTTCAGTAACAGATATTTATTGGGTACCTACTAGTGCAAAGCACTTTTATCCAGTACAGAGATTTAATTGGTGAATATGATACATTGACTACTCTCATGAATTTGTAGTGTAAGGGTGGAATAAAATAGAGCTTATTATTACAAAAAAGCTATTACAGGTGTTCAGAACAGGACAGGGTCATTTCTCTTGTAGGGGATAGATGAGGAAGGATTTCATGCAGGATGCAGAAGTGTTTAAAAGATGAGATGGATCTTAACAAGTGGTTTGCCTTTTATTTTATTTTTTAAAGTTTATTTATTTTGAGAGAGAGAGAGAGAGACAGAGCGTGAGCAGGGGAGGGGCAGAGAGAGGAAAAGAGAGAGAATCCCAATCAGTGCTGATAGCGTGGAGCCTGCTGAGGGGCTCAAATTGTGAGATCATGACCTGAGCCCAGATCAAGAGTGGGACACGTAACCAACTGAGCCACCAAGACGCCCCAAGTGGTTGGCCTTTTAGATGAAGAGAGAAAAGTAAGACAGCTATTAAAATGCAGAGCATGTGTGAAGTGAAAGTAATGTAGGGGAAATTATAGTATTTCTTCTTATATATTTATTTAAGTTTATTTTGAGAGAGTGTGTGCAAGCAGGGTAGGGGCAGAGAGAGAAGGAGGGAGAGAATCCCAAGCAACTCTGTGCCGTCAGCACAGAGCCCAATGCAGGGCTCGAACCCGCGAACTATGAGATCATGACGTGAGCTGAAGTCTAACACTTAACTGACTGAACCACCCAGTCTCTCCATGTTTCTTCTTAATGTAGTACTCAGTGAGGAAAATTGATGATTTTTTGATTAGGGGAGTAATGAGAGATCAAAGTTACTTTAGAAACCTTCATTTTTTTGTTTGTTTGCTTCAAAATTTTACCTAAATTCCATTTAGTTAACATATAGTATAATAGTTTCAGAATTAGAATTTAGTGATTCATCACTTACATGTAATACCTAGTACTCATCACAAGTGCCTTCCTTAATATCCATCACCAATTTAACCCACTCCCCTGCCTATGTTTCCCTCCAGCAACCCTCTTAACTATAGAGTTAAGAGCCTGTTTTATGGTTTGCACCCCCCCTGTTTTTTTTCCCCTATGTTAATCTGTTTCGAGAAACTTTAATTTGAAATAACCACACAACATTTGAGTCCTAAGTGCCACACTCTGGAACTATTGTTGTGAAGGAAATAGACACAGCCCCTGCCCTTAAGAAATACATAGTGCATTCACAGAAAAGATTGATGTGAAATACTTATCAGTGCACAAAATTCATCAAAAATAAATACAGGGTACTTGGGAAATATAAGAAAAAGCACCATCATCCATTTTGCTGAATCCAGGAAAGCTTCCCCAAGGAGGACATATTTAAGTGAGACAGAAGTATCAAGTAGGTGTTAGCTTGACAACGAGAGAACAAAAGGGTAATCCTGGGTAGAGGTGATGGGTATATGTGATATCCTGGAAGTAGAAGACAGCACAGTATAGTCAGGGAATTTACAGTTTAGCAGGACTGCAATGGAGAGAACAAGGGGAAGATAGCATGAAAGGAACCTAGAGAGGTAGGTTGGGACCAGATTTTGTAGGGCTCTGTAGACATGATACAAACTTTAGACTTTTTTTAAGTTAAGGAAGTGACATGTCAGATTTGTGATTTTAAAATTCTTTCTGGCTGCAGTGTGGGGAAGTTGAAGTGCAGCAGTATAGATTATAGATTATGGCTATTCAGACTGGAATAGTAGCAACAGGGAGAGTTGAGAGATAACTCCAGAGATAGATGATCAACTAGACTTAGTATTATTTTGGTTATGTGCAAAGGCAGAAGAACAATTTATTACTCAGTTAAGCTTATAAGTGAAAACTGAGCCATTGTGAACTGGACCAAGTCACTTGAAGCTACGATGGTACCTTTTTACCCAGAGAAAACAGGCCTAGGCTCCTCTTTCCCTTGGATTTAACTGTGGTTCAGTTTCTATAAGTGGAATCATTCGGTACAGAACATGTTTTTTGTCCTATCCTGAGGTATCAGCCCCATGAAGGAATGAGGAGACTAAAGGTATCCCAAGAGACAAGTCCAGGAAGGCTTGATCCCCAGGAAACCAAATTCAGGGAAACCATGATGTGTTGATTTTTTTTAACATTTTTGTTCCTCATAATAAAAAAAAAATTGTTTTTAATTCGTGTGTAGTTAACATACAGTGTTATGTTAGTTTCAGCTGTACGATATAGCAATTCAACAATTCTGTACATTATTTAGTACTCATCAAGATAAGTGTAATCTTAATCCCCTTTACCTATTTCACCCATCCCTGCCCTTACCTCTGGTGACCATTGTTTGTTCTCTGCAGTTAAGAGTCTGTTTTTTGTTTTTCCCTTTTGTTTTGTTTCTTAAATTCCACATATGAGTGAAATCATATGGTATTTGTCTTTCTCTGACTGACTTCGTATCTCATAATGAAAATTTTTGATATGGTGTTTTTGGTACTTGATTTACCCACACTCCCTGGGTGAGTCAAGCCTAGTTGTCTGTGTTTGTACCAAACAACTTCACACTTAACCCTGGATAATAGGTAAGTAGATTTGTGGGGGCAAGGGATGTGCATTCCCTCACTGGGTTGAACCAAGTTAAGGGATCATCATGCTGATTTGGGATTGGTGGCTCTATTGTTTTTGTGAAGATAAGCAGAAGAAAGCAGGTTCCAAGAAAATGGAAAAGATATACCCAGAGCATCAGGAAACAAGAAATCATGTGGACTTTGAGAGTGTCAGAGTGTTGCTTTAAAGCCTCTCTCTTCTTGGTCTTATCCTCATGAGTCTTGATTCTAGTTTTTTTCCCACCTTGGATGTCTTTGACCTTGTACATTTTATATCTTTGCAATAAATCTTTATTTTCTTCTTTCCTTTTTTTAAAATTTCTTTTTAAAATTTATTTATTTTTAATATAATTTATTGTTAAATTGGCTAAAATAACAGTGTACAGTGTGCTCTTGGTTTTGGGGGTAGATTCCTATGATTCATCACTTACTTATAACACCCAGTGCTTATCCCAGCAAGTGCCCATCACCCATTTTCCCCTCTCCCCCACTCTCCCATCAACCCTGTTTGTTCTCTGTATTTAAGAGTTTCTTATCGTTTGCCTCTCTGTTTTTATCTTATTTTTCCTTCCCTTCCTTTATGTTCATCTTATTTCGCCTAGCATAATACACCCTAGTTCCATCCACATTGTTGCAAATGGCAAGATTTCATTCTTTTTGATCACTAATGTTCCATTGTACAGTAAAACCTTGGTTTGTGAGGATAATTCATTACGGAAACATGCTTGTAATCCAAAGCACTTGTATATCAAAGCAAATTTCCCCTTAAATAATGAAAACTCCACAGATGTTTCATTTCACAGCCCAAAAATATTCATATAAAAATGATTGCAATACTATAATATAATGCAAAATAATAAAATACAAAATATAAAGAAAAATAAATTAACCTGCATTTACCTTCGAAAACCTTCATAACTGGTGTGAGGAAGACAAGAAAGAGGAAGGTTATTGTGTAGGACGACTTTCACTATCAATGGAATCAATGCTATCTGTTGGCTCAGTGGAATCTTTTACTTTTCCTGCAACTTTAACAAGGAATCTATCCAATGATGCTTGCTTTTGCCTCCTTTTGAGGGTTTCATGCAAATGTGACATTGCATTGTTGTTAAACAGATTCATTGCTTGTACTGCTTACAGCCTTATTTGGGTAGTACTTTTCTGCAAAACTTTGCATTGTTTCCCACATTTTACACATCTCCTTAATCTCGTTTGAAGTGAGGAATTCTTCTGCTTTCTTTTCTTCCTCCTCTGCAGACAAGATGCAGACACAGACTTACAAAATCTTGTACTTTTGGCCAGTCGCATACCTTGTTTGTACTTCTTGATTTCTTTCTTAACTTCTATCATAATCATTTCCTCCTTCTTACTGCCTTTCTTTTCAACCTTTTTCTGCATGGGAGCCGTTGTGCGCCCTTGCATGGGAGCCGTTGTGCGCCCTTGCATGGGTGTTAATGACAGTGCAGTATGAATAAACTCTTGTCATATATGGTATTTAATGTAACTGGCAATAAGGCAGCAGAGGAAAGGGTCTATATATGCAGGCAGCCTGACCTAGAATGAAGCAAAGCATTCCTAAGCTTACTCTTATATGGAAAAACAAAGGACTGTCCATAGGTCCTTGAAGTAACAAAAAATACACTAGTACCAATTCTGGGCACCTTCCAGTGTTCTGAAAAATCACTGATTTCTGCTAAACACCGCAGCCTGAGACTGAGCATTCGAGCATGGGCAACAATAACCCACAATCCTACAGCAGGAGAGGGAGAGAACCAGTTCTGATCATGTGATATACAGCATCCCATAATACTTGTATCACAAAACTGCTTATCAAGTGAAAATTTATTAGAAATTTTTGGGGGCGCCTGGGTGGCACAGTCGGTTAAGCGTCCGACTTCAGCCAGGTCACGATCTCGCGGTCCGGGAGTTTGAGCCCCGCATCAGGCTCTGGGCTTATGGCTCAGAGCCTGGAGCCTGCTTCCGATTCTGTGTCTCCTTCTCTCTCTGCCTCTCCCCCCTTCATGCTCTCTCTCTGTCTCAAAAATAAACGTTAAAAAAAAATTAAAAAAAAATTTTTGCTCATCTTGTTGAACACTCAATAGAACAAGTTACTTGCAAAATCCAAGATTTAACTGTATGTGTGTGTGTGTGTGTACATATATATATATATATATATATATATATATATACACACACATATACATATATATACGTATATACATACACACACACACACATATATATATATATATATATATATATATATATATATATATATATGCATGCCACATCTTCTTTATCCATTCATAAAACAGTGGACATGTGGTCTATTTCCATAATTTGGTTATTGTTGATAGTGCTACTGTAAACATTGGGGTGCATGTGTCCCTTCAAAGCAGCATTTTTGTATCCTTTGGATAAATACCTTGTAGTGCAATTGTGGGGTCATAGAGTAGCTCTATTTTTAATTTTTAAGGAACCTCTATACTGTTTTCCAGAGTGGTGCCACCAGTTTGCATTCCCACTAGCAGTGCAAAAGTGCTTCCCTTTCTCTGCCTCCTCATCAACATCTGTTGTTTCCTGAGTTGTTAATTTTAGCTATTCTGACAGGTGTGAGGTGGTATCTCTTTGTGGTTTTGATTTTCCTAATGATGAGTGATGTTGAGCATATTTTCATGTATCTGTTAGCCATCTGATTTCTTCTTTGGAAAAGTGTCTATGTCTCTTACCCATTTCTTCACTGGATTATTTGTTTTGGGGGTATTGAATTTGATAAGTTCTTTATAGGTTTTTGGCTACTAACCCTTTATCTGATATGTCATTTACAAATATTTTCTCTCATTCCGTCAGTTGCCTTTTAGTTTTGTTGATTGTTTCCTTCACTGTGCAGAAGCTTTTTATCTTGATGAGGTCCCAATAGTTCATGTTTGCTTTTGTTTCCATTGCCTCTGTAGACATTCTAGTAAGAAGTTGCTGTGGCCGAGGTCAAAGAGGTTGTTGCCTGTGTTCTTCTCTGGGATTTTGATGGTTTCCTGTCTTATATTTAGGTCTTTCATCCATTTTGAGTTTATTTTTGTGTATGGTGTAAGAAAGTGGTCCAGGTTCATTCTTCTGCATGCCACTGTCCAGTTTTTCCAACACCATTTGCTGAAGAGACTTTTTTCCATTGGATATTCTTTCCTGCTTTGTTGAAGATTAGTTGGCCATATGTTTGTGGGTACATTTCTGGGTTCTCTATTCTGTTCCATTGATCTATGTGTCTGTTTCTGTGCTAGTACCATACTGTCTTGATGATTCCAGCTTTGAAATACAGCTTGAAGTCTGGAATTGTGATGCCTCCAGCTTTGGATTTGTTTTTCAATATTACTTTGGCTCTTCGGGGTCTTTACTGGTTCTATACACATTTTAGAATTATTTGTTCTGGCTCTGTGAAGAATATTGGTATTATTTTAATAGGGGTTGCATTGAATGTATAGATTGCTTATAGTGCCAACATTTTAAGAATATTTTTCTCCCAGTCCATGAGCATGGTATATTTTTCCATTTCATATCTTCTTCAATTTGTTTCATAAGCTCTTTATAGTTTTCAGCACATAGATCTTTTACCTTTTTGGTTAGGTTTATTCCTTGGTATTTTATGATTTTTGATGCAATTGTGAAGGGGATCGATTCCTTGATTTCTCTTTCTGTTGGTTATCGGTGTATAGTAATGCAACTGATTTCTGTACATTGATTTTATATCCTGCGACTTTGATGAATTCATGTAACAGTTCTAACAGTTTTTTGGTGGAGTCTTTTGTGTTTTCCATGTAGAGTATCACTGGGACATCTCTTTTTATCTTAACCGCTTATCAGCATATATACTCTTTGCTTCTTGAGGCAGCTCTTAGATATAGAAAACAACCTTAAATTCCCTGTAGATGGCATTACCCATCTTCTGTTCCTCAAATCAAGCATCAAAATTCATTTCATTTAGACTTGAGATTTAAATGTAAAAACTGCAATATTTATATATTTTTATTTTGGGTAAGAATTCTTTTTTTTTATTAAATATGAAATTTATTGTCAAGTTGGTTTCCATACAACATCCAGTGCTCATGCCAACAGGTGCCCTCCTCAGTACCCATCACCGACCCTCCCCTGCCTCCCACCCCCCATCAACCCTCAGTTTGTTCTCAGTTTTTAAGAGTCTCTTATGTTTTGGCTCCCTCCCTCTCTAACCTCTTTCTTTTTTTTCCCCTTCTGCTCCCCCATGGTCTTCTGTTAAGTTTTTCAGGATCCACATAAGAGTGAAAACATATGGTATCTGTCTTTCTCTGTATGACTTATTTCACTTAGCATAACACTCTCCAGTTCCATCCATGTTGCTACAAAAGGCCATATTTCATTCTTTCTCGTTGCCATGTAGTATTCCATTGTGTATATAAACCATTTTTCAGTTGATGAACATTTAGGCTCTTTCCATAATTTGGCTATTATTGAAAGTGCTGCTATAAACATTGGGGTACAAGTGCCCCTATGCATCAGCACTTCTGTATCCCTTGAGTAAATTCCTAGCAGTGCTATTGCTGGGTCATAGGGTAGATCTATTTTTAATTTTTTGAGGAAGCTCCACACTGTTTTCCAGAGCGGCTGCACCAGTTTGCATTCCCACCAACAGTGCAAGAGGGTTCCCATTTCTCCACATCCTCTCCAGCATCTATAGTCTCCTGATTTGTTCATTTTGGCCACTCTGACTGGCGTGAGGTGGTATCTGAGTGTGGTTTTCATTTGTATTCCCCTGATGAGGAGCGGCGTTGAGCGTCTTTTCATGTGCCTGTTGGCTATCTGGATCTCTTCTTTAGAGAAGTGTCTATTCATGTTTTCTGCCCATTTCTTCACTGGATTATTTGTTTTTCGGGTGTGGAGTTTGGTGAGTTCTTTATAGATTTTGGATACTAGCCCTTTGTCTGATATGTCATTGGGAAATATCTTTTCCCATTCCGTTGGCTGACTTTTAGTGTTGTTGATTGTTTCCTTTGCAGTGCAGAAGCTTTTTATCTCCTTGGGGTCCCAGTAGTTCATTTTTGCTTTTAATTCCCTTGCCTTTGGAGATGTGTCAAGTAAGAAATTGCTGCAGCTGAGGTCAGAGAGGTTTCTTCCTGCTTTCTCCTCTAGGGTTTTGATGGTTTTCTGGCTCACATTCAGGTCCCCAGTGACCGAGGTGAGCTCTGTCTTCCGGGGCTCAGCAACTCTCCCTCCTGTTGTCCTCTCGCCCTCCCCGCTCTCTCAGAGCAGAGCTGATGACTTTTAACCCTCCAGATGTTAAGTCCCGGTGGCTGTTAGAACTCAGGCAGTCCGGCCCCTCTGCTTTTGCAAGGCAGACTCACGGGTGCTCTGCCTTATTGGGAGGGCTGCCCCTCCACCGCCTTGGCTCCCTCCCGCCAGTCCGCGTAGCGCGCACTGCCTCTCCGCCCTTCCTACCCTCTTCCATGGGTCTCTTGTCTATGCTTGGCTCTGGAGAGTTCGTTCTGATAATCTTCTGGTGGTTTTCTGGGTTATTTAGGCAGGCGTGTGGGTGGAATCTAAGCGATCAGCAGGACGCTGTGAGCCCAGCATCCTCCTATGCTGCCATCATCGGGAGTTCAGGATTGTAAGAATTCTATAAGACTAAAGCAGAAACCACAAAGGAAAGTATTAATAGGCTTGATTTTTTTTTAATGTTTATTTATTTTTGAGACAGAGAGAGACAGAGCATGAACGGGGGAGGGTCAGAGAGAGAGGGAGACACAGAATCTGAAGCAGGCTCCAGGCTCTGAGCTGTCAGCACAGAGCCTGTCGCGGAGCTCCAACTCACACACCAGGAGATCATGACCTGAGCCGAAGTCGGCTGCTTAACCGACTGAGCCACCCAGGCACCCCTAATAGGTTTGATTTAATAGAAATAAAATATGCCTTTCCACATAAAAGAAAATCAAAAATAAAATTCGAATTTAAATAATTCTGTCATCTGTGCCAAAGGATTGGTGGCCATAATAGTAATAATAATAGTAGTAGTAAATGATTTCAAATTAAGGAGAAAATGATGCAGATTCCACTGGAAAAAATGACAAAAGCTACCAACATGCAAATCCTAAAAGAAGACATTTAAGTGGGTGGTAAGAAATTTCAGCTTCACTAGTAGTGATAATAAAAATAAATAAGTTCAAAAACAAAAACAAATATTTTGCTAATGAATTTTTAAAAAATAAACACCGTTACTAAAATTTGTATAAGAAAATGAACTTGTCACATACTGAAACTCTAGCACAGAAGTCAGCAAACTTTTCCTGTAAAGTGCCAAGTAATAATTATTTTAGACTTTGCAAGCAGTGCTGTCTCTCCCAAGCCATTGACATTTCTAAAATAAGATACTGTTGACAAGGTTCAAGGGAAATGGACACTTTTTATCTGGCTGAGTTATAATTTGTTAGAACCTTTCTGAAAGGTGATTTGACAATAAATTGTCAAAAGCTTTAGACTTTATTTGGATAATCTTTTATCTGAATTTTCTTGTTTTCTAACAACAAATGTCAGTTTTTAATGTGACAAGAAAATCGCAACCACTAGATTGAATGCAGAGTAAGAGAGAAGGAGATTTCTGGGAGTTATGGAGGTTCCCATTGAGGGCATTAGGGATAGTGAAAATGCTGCCTTAGGAAAACATTTTAGTAAAAATTGTGTATCCTGTCAAGGTTTGGGGAACAGTGAAGAAGAAGTTAGCTTTCCCAGCAAAGAGCAAGGAAATGTTTATGTTCCCACTCCCGTGTAGAAAAAAGGAGACTTCATATTTTCCTGTGTATTCTTCATTTAACCCTCTCATTCTGTTTTTCTGTCTTGATCTCTGTTCTACACACTTAGTTTTCCAGGGCATCATACACCAGTTTAGTTGTGTAAGTAGGCTCAATTAATACCATTGTCTTTTTAATGTGTTTTTAGCTGGGTATATGGAGACTTTTAAAACCTAAGTAGTGTATCTCATATCTTTGTAACCCCAAAGCCCATTTTAGATGTTACTGTGCTGCAGTGGGTGGAAAATCCTGGACCATGTGTCATCTGTGTTCCTTCCTGGTAATATGGTAACTTGCCGGTAAACAGTACTCTAGGGAAAAATTGTGACCTGATTATGTTTTCACCCAGTAACAGCCAGAAAAAAGATGAAAAATTTTTCTTTTTTCTCTGTTAATTTAATCTGTTGTATGTCTTGAATTGACAGACCAACTTCTTTGGCATGGGAAGTAAAGAAGATGTCTCCAGGACGTCATGTGATTCCAAGTCCATCAACAGATAGAATAAGTGTAACATCAAATGCTCGAAGAAGTTTAAATTTTGGGTGAGACAAACTCAAAAAAGCCTACTAAGGCTTACATTATAGTAAATTATTTTCTGTGAATAATACAGTATTATACAACTGATATTTCACTTAAAAAAAATCCACGTATATGTTTGTGTATATGTTTGAAATTGTTTGAATCAAAAGTTTAAAAAATCCAGTAAAGTTTAACTTTTCGAAGATTTTATAAAATGTAATATATTCAAATAGGATCCAAAAATTAAAATTCATAAACATATTTCATGCTAAATGATTCATAACATGAACTGGCAATTTCTTTATAACAAAAGATCTAAATGTATATCATAAGCTATGTTACTGTCATGAAATTACATTTTTATGCATTGTAATCCCATCAGTGCAGTTTTATAATTGTTATTTTATGCAGTTATATTTTAAATCAATAGAAGAAAAGTTATAAAGAAAAAAGACATTTATATATTTTTTTGTATTTATTACCTATGTAGTTACTTTTGTTAATGCTCTTTATATCTTAGTGTGGATTCAGGTTACTGTCTATTTTTCTTTCATTTTGGCCTGAAGGACCCCCTTTAGTATGTCTTGTTGGGCAGTTTTTCTCAGTTTTTATTTTGAAACTATCTTAATTTGTCCTTTAGTTTTAGAAGGATAGTTTTGTAGTGCATAGAATTCTTGGTTGAAAATCTTTTTCTTTCAGGACTTTGAATATGTTCTTTGATAGTGTCTTCTATGTCAATATATTGACAAATTAATGTACATTTATATTATTAAAAGATAAGAGTTTCAAAATAAAATATTTAACTTATATATGTATATTTTTTAAAGGTCCCCATTTAACTGAAATTTTCTTTTAAACTGAATTAATGAGAGGTTTTATATCATCCCTGTTCCCATACAATATATTATATTAAATTAACGAAGTATTAGACCAACATAAATTTTTAAATATATTTGACTTAAATTGTTATTGTATGGTACTCTGTATATGTGGATACACACACACACACACACACACACACACACACACAATTAAAATTTAAATACATTAAGCATATATTTAAAATTTTAACTTTTTGGGGGAAAAGTCAAGCAGTTTTAGGGTGCCTAGGTGGCTCAGTCGGTTAAGTGCCTGGCTTTCACTCAGGTAATGATCTAGTGGTTTGTGAGTTCGAGCCCTGAGTCAGGGTCTGTGCTGATAGCTTGGAACCTGGAGCCTGCTTGGGATTCTCTCTCTCCCTCTCTCTCTGTGCCCCTCCCCTGCTTGTGCTCGCTCTCTCTTTCTCTCTCTCAAAAAAAAAAAAAAAAACATTAAAAAAAAAAGAAACAGTTTTGAAATGTGTTAAATTTATTTAAATAGACATGATGTAAATAGTGATAGTGACATTTATATAGCCAAATCAGTAGGGAGTAAAATGTTGCACTGATTTTTTTTTTTTCTTCTTCAGATATAGGGGAGAAAGAGAGTACATAAGTAGGGGAGGGACAGAGAGAGAGGGAGGGAGAGAATCTTAAGGCTCCATGCTCAGTGTGGAGCCCAATGCAGGGCTCAATGTCACCACTGTAAGATCATGACCTGAGCCGATATCAAGAGTTGGATGCTTAACTGACTGAGTACCCATGTGTCCTCTACATTGCTTTTTTTATTTGGAAACATTTCAGGTTCTTTTTTTTTTAATCAGGCATATTCCATTTCTTTTTTATTGACTGCATAATATTTCATCATATATATTTTTTCACTTTTTAAATTTTTTCTCAAATTTTTTATTTTTTATAATGTAAATATTTAATATGTAAATATTAAATACCACACTACTGCACAAGCAATGGGCCAAATGAGAAATCAAATGGCAAATCAAAATATGTCTCAAAAGAAAAAGAAAATCCAATATTCTAAAACCTATGGGATGCAGCAAAAGCAGATGTTAGAGCGAAATTTATGCTACAAATGTTTGTGTTAAGAGAAAAGGTTGAAATAAACAATATTACACCACAAGGAACTAGAAAAAGAAGAAACTTAGTCAAAATTTACTAGAGGAAGGAAATAACAAAAATCAGAAATAAATAAAACAGAGACCAGAATAATATTAAGTATGTATTTAAAGTTTAAAAAATTTTAACTTTTATATTGATTTAATAATGCAGAATTTTCTCCATAGGGGTTCACCTGGCACAGTAGCTGCTCCCCGTCTGGCTCCCACAGGTGTCAGTTGGGCTGACAAGGTAAAGGCTCATCACGCAGGCTCCCCTGCTTCTTCAGACGTATCACCTGCCCAGTCTTGTCCACCAATAACAGTGCAGAAGACTTCCCGCAAAAATGGCAAGTGACATTGAATCAACCTTTTTATGTGGTAGACAGGTGGAAGGCTATGGAATTTTACTTATTTTATTTAAAACTGGTGCTAATAGTATTGCATATTTACCTTTTGTATCATTTATGTGATATTAATTTGCCTTGAAATAATCTTAAAATAATAAAATAATCTTTTGCAGATCATTCTAATCTCAGATTTGCTCTGTGTAAACTTGAAGGAGAGTGATTCTTTAAAAAAAATTTTTTTTAATGTTTATTTTTGAGGGAAAGAGAGAGAGAGACTGAGTGCGAGTGGGGCAAGGGCAAAGAGAGAGGGAGACACAGAATCTGAAGCACGCTCCAGGCTCTGAGCTGTCAGCACAGAGCTTGATGTGGAGCTCCAACTTATGAGCCATGAGATCATGACCTGAGCTGAAGTTGGACACTTAACTGACTGAACCACTCAGGCACCCCAAAAGAGAGTGATTCTTTTGTTAATTCATTTGTAAGATCCTTTATAACTCTTTTGACTTAAATAGAAAAAAAATGACTACTAGTTCATTCCCTAGGCAGTATACTCTTTTTGTGTCACTACTTCATTTCATTAATATTTGAATACTGTTTTGGTACTAAAAATGATATTCTTATCTTTGCTTACACATTTGTTTTCTATGCCATCAGAATAATTAAGGGGCACAAATAAATGTAAGGACTGTTATTCCAAGGACCTGTTTATCCCATAAGAATTTCCTTCATGGACTTTGACAAAAGTGGTGTTTGTACTTTATCATACAAAACCTAGAGTATACAATGCAGAAGCAGAGGTCATGGGAAGGTATTTTAAGAAGAAACTAGAGTCAACCTTGATTTGGGAAGATCAATGTTGATACAATGGGGAGGATAGGCACCATGAGGGATGACTGGGGACTAGGGAGTAAGATGTCTGTTTACTTTTAAAGTTTTTATTTATTTATTTTGAGAGAGAGAGAGTGAGAATACATGTACACTCACATGGGGAAGGAGTAGAGAGAGAGGGAGAAAGAGAATCCCAAGCAGGCTTCGTGCCATCAGTGAGAACTCGATTCAGGGCTTGATTTCACTAACCGGGAGATCGTGACCTGAGCCGTGATCAAAAGTGAGACACTTGGGGCGCCTGGGTGGCGCAGTCGGTTAAGCGTCCGACTTCAGCCAGGTCACGATCTCGCGGTCGGTGAGTTCGAGCCCTGCGTCAGGCTCTGGGCTGATGGCTCAGAGCCTGGAGCCTGTTTCCGATTCTGTGTCTCCCTCTCTCTCTGCCACTCCCCCGTTCATGCTCTGTCTCTCTCTGTCCCAAAAATAAATAAACGTTGAAAAGAAAAAATTTTTTTAAAAAGTCAGACACTTAACCAACTGAGCCACCCAGGGGCCCCTGGGATTGAGATTCTTATTAATCAGAAAGAGAAGTAATGAAAATGAGAAATATATCAGATCTAACTGGAATCTCTTTTGGAACACAAACATTATCTTGTCTCTTTTAACTGAAAGTAGTCTGAACTTAGAACATAAAAAATAAAAACTGGTTGTTTAATGTAAAAAAAAAAGATATTCCTTCATAAAGTCTTTTTATTTAGACATCAAGAATGAATTTTTTTAATTTTAAACATTTACTAAGTTGTGCTAAACTTCTGATATATAGAAATGTATATCCACATAACTATATATATACACACATATAAATTATATCAATAGTAATATTTTGAGCTTTACCTATGAAATTAATTTTATTTTTGGTCAGATATTTCATCTGTATAATAAACCTAATCTGTTCATCAGAACCTTAAATCCATCTGAGGTAAGGAATATAATCCTGGGTAGGACTTGGATATGGTAGTGGAATGGTCAGAACTGCCCCTAGCCCATACAGGATGCCTTGGTACAGTTTAGAAAAGGGAGTCTGAGTGGATACAGTCATACACCCATAAACTTGGCTTGGTGAGTAGAGCCTGGCAGGATTTCAGCTCTCACTGTCTCAGCCTGGTGCCCTTATGCAGGGCATAACCTGCATATAGGTGGCAGTCCTGGAAGGAGCTGCTCAGTGGTAGAGTGAGCAGAAAGTGGTGATCAGGCCACCCTTGTACTGCTTTACTCCTGTCTGAAAAAGATTCAGTTTGGCTGAGTTTGGTCAGATAGGGGGTCCCTTCTGCTCCTTCAAGCCACTTCTGTTGATTTGGTTGAAGAGGGAGATCTCCTTGAAATGGAAGAAGATCATTTTCATGTTCAGGTGTGCACATGGCTATGCAGCATCCAAGTGGTTTTTCAGGGCCCAATCTTAAGAAATAACCCATGGTTCATTTGTGATTTCTAAAAATTATGCTGTCAAGCTGACAGTAGGTGAGCTGTAATTTCTCTCTTTAACTGTCCTTAACCTTTAAGTACAAACCATAAGGAAGGCCTGTTCTAAAACTACTAAGATGAATTCATCACTAGGAGTGGGAGATCAAACCATTGCTCTTGGAGCCTTGTCTTGACTGCCTTTAACCCCGGGTATGTGGAGAGGCTGAGGGGAGAAGAGAGGAGCCAGTGGGCAATCTCTAGGCCATGCTCTCACCTTAGGCACGCGGGCCAGAGGCTCAGGGTGGTGGATTTCTCCAGCCAACCCCTTGGCAAGGGAGGTGCCCTAGGTCTATGTCTATCAGGCTGTTGCCGAGGGCTCCACCGGGTCCTCCCACTCTATCTGCTACTTCAGGGCAGCCACGAGGCCATTGGGCCCAGGGACATACTTGTGCCTGGGCTGCCCCTCCCCCAACCTCGAGTGAAGTTTTTGTATATCTATAGAGGCTTGGATTTTAGAATAATACTAAGTAATCGTGAATTTGTGTTATAAGTTAAGGAGTAACTTCAGAATACTGCTTTCTCCTTTCTTTAGTGAAAGATCCCTTTGGAGCTTCTTGGTTCAGAAATGTTTTATTGGACATAGGAAAGGCATTGCCACCTTTGCATTATGGATATTCTTTTTCCCATTTTTGTCTCAGTAAGGTGTGTTGACCTATTTCAAATAATACTTCTTACTCTTACCCATTATGTTGCCTTTGGTTTCTCTATACAGACTGAGTAGTAGTAATGGTAGTAGTAGTAGTAGAAAATTGAGAGTAGTCATGAGTTCTTTCTTCTAGGAGAAGGTAGGAAAATGTGGGATCATCAAGTTTAGTTTTTGTATTGTGAAAGAGTCTGAGAAAAATGTGTTGCATCATAATTGGAAAAAATATCTTAAAAGAATCATGATATTGGCATATACGATGGTTTTGTTTAAAGCATTACTCTCAGATTACTCTCATAAATATAAGTGTGACTCATTTGGTTGGGATGAAATGAAAGATCTTGATTATAACTAGGCTTAAAGTATCCATGTTCAGGGGCGCCTGGGTGGCGCAGTCGGTTGAGCGTCCGACTTCAGCCAGGTCACGATCTCACAGTCCGTGAGTTCGAGCCCCGCATCAGGCTGTGGGCTGATGGCTCAGAGCCTGGAGCCTGTTTCCGATTCTGTGTCTCCCTCTCTCTCTGCCCCTCCCCCGTTCATGCTCTGTCTCTCTCTGTCCCAAAAATAAATAAATGTTGAAAAAAAAAATTAAAAAAAAAAGTTAAAAATAAAGTATCCATGTTCATATATAAGCAAATTTTGTTTTTGACTACTTTGGTCTTGGGGTTTGGGGTTTTGATGCACTTTTATGAAAGTGAATTATGGTGCATATAATTTTTTTTTCTTTTCATGTGTTTACCATTTTAAATGTCTTATTTGATGAAACATCTGTGCAAGTCACTGTTTTTTAATGGGTTGTCTTTTTCTTATTGAGATTTGAGAATTTTTTTTTTTGGTTATTTTATTTTATTTTATTTTTCTCAACAGAATAATTTTATTTTTTTAAATTTACATCCAAATTAGTTAGCATGTAGTGCAACAATGATTTCAGGAGTAGATTCCTTAATGCCCCTTGCCCATTTAGCCTTTCCCTCCTCCCACAACCCCTCCAGTAACCTTCTGTTTATTCTCCATATTTATGAGTCTCTTATGTTTTGTCCCTCTCCCTGTTTTTATATCATTTTTGTTTCCCTTCCCTTATGTTCATCTGTTTTGTCTCTTAAAGTCCTCATATGAATGAAGTCATGATTTTTGTCTTTCTCTAATTTCACTTAGCATAATACCCTCCAGTTCCATCCACTTAACTGCAAATGGCAAGATTTCATTCTTTTTGATTGCTGAGTAATACTCCATTGAATATATATAGACCACATCTTCTTTGTCCATTCATCCATCGATGAACATTTGGGCTCTTTCCATACTTTGGCTATTGTTGGTAGTGCTGCTATAAACTTGGGGGTGCATGTGTCTCTTCAAAACAGCACACCTATATCCCTTGGATAAATGCCTAGTAGTGCAATTGCTGGGTCATAGGGTAGTTCTATTTTTAGTTTTTTGAGGAACCTCCATATTGTTTTCCAGAGTGGCTGCACCAGCTTGCATTCCCACCAACAATGCAAAAGAGATCCTCTTTCTCCGCATCCTCACCAACATCTGTTGTTACCTGAGTTGTTAATGTTGGCCATTTTGACAGGTGTGAGGTGGTATCTCATTGTGGTTTAGATTTGTATTTCCCTGATGATGAGTGATGTTGAGCATTTTTTCATGTGTCAGTTGGCCATCTGGATGTCTTCTTTGGAGAAGTGTCTATTCACGTCTTTTGCCCATTTCTTCACTGGATTATTCGTTTTTTGGGTGTTGAGTTTGATAAGCTCTTTATAGATTTTGGATACTAACCCTTTATGTGATATGTCATTTGAAGCTATCTTCTCCCATTCTGTTGGTTGCCTTTTAGTTTTGCTGATTGCTTCCTTTGCTGTGCAGAAGCTTTTTATTTTGATGAGGTCCCATTAGTTCATTTTTGCTTTTGTTTCCCTTGCCACTGGAGACGTGTTGAGTAAGAAGTTGCTGCAGGCAAGATCAAAGAGGTTTTTGCCTGCTTCCTCCTCAAGGATTTTGATGGCTTCCTGTCTTACATTTAGGTCTTTTAACCATTTTTTTTTAAATTTTTTTTCAACGTTTTTTATTTATTTTTGGGACAGAGAGAGACAGAGCATGAACGGGGGAGGGGCAGAGAGAGAGGGAGACACAGAATCGGAAACAGGCTCCAGGCTCTGAGCCATCAGCCCAGAGCCCGACGCGGGGCTCGAACTCACGGACCGCGAGATCGTGACCTGGCTGAAGTCGGACGCTTAACCGACTGCGCCATCCAGGCGCCCCAGGTCTTTTAACCATTTTGAGTTTATTTTTGTTTATGGTGTATGTAAGAAAGTGGTCCAGGTTCATTTTTCTGCATGTCGCTGTCCAGTTTTCCCAGCACCAGTTGCTGAAGAGATTGTCTTTATTCCATTGAATATTCTTTCCTGCTTTGTCAAAGACTAGTTGGCTATACGTTTGTGGGTCCATTTCTGGGTTCTCTCTTCTGTTCCATTGATCTGAGTGTCTGTTCTTGTGCCAGTACCATACTGTCTTAATGATTACAGCTTTGTAATATAGCTTGAAGTCCGGGTTTGTGATGCCTGCTGCTTTGGTTTTCTTTTTCAAGATTGCTTTGGCTATTTGGGGTCTTTTCTGGTTCCATAAAAATTTTAGGATTATTTGTTCTAGCTCTGTGAAGAATGCTGGTGTTATTTTGATAGGGATTGCATTGAATATGTAGATTGCTTTGGGTAGTATTGACATTTTAACAATATTTGTTCTTCCTATCCAGGAGCATGGAATCTTTTTCCATTTTTTTGTGTCTTCTCCAATTTCTTTCATAAGCTTTGTATAGTTTTCAGTGTGTAGATTTTTCACCTCTTTGGTTAGATTTATTCCTAGGTATTTTATGGTTTTTGGTGCAACTGTAAATGGGATCAATTCCCTGATGTCTTTTTCTGTCACTTTATTGTTGGTATATGGGAATGCAACTGATTTCTGTGCATTGATTTTATATCCTGCAACTTTACTGAATTCATGAATCAGTGCTAGCAGGGTTTTTTTTTTTTTTTGTGGAATCTTCAGGGTTTTCTATATAGAGTATCATGTCATCTGCGAAGAGCAAATGTTTGACCTCCTCCTGGCCGATTTGGATGCCTTTTATTTCTTTGTGTTGTCTGCTTACAGAGGCTAAGGCTTCCAATACTATGTTGAATAACAGTGGCGAGAGTGGACATCCCTGTCTTGTTCCTGACCTTAGGGGGAAGCTCTCAGTTTTTCCCCATTGAGGATGATAATAGCGTTGGGTTGTTCATATGTGGCTTTTATGATCTCGAGGTATGATCCTTCTATCCCTACTTTCTTGAGGGTTTTTATCAAGAAAGGATGCTGTATTTTGTCACATGTTTTCTATGAATCTCTTGAGAGGATCATATGGTTCTTGTCCTTTTATTGATGTGACGAATCACGTTAATTGTTTTGCGGATATTGAAGCAGCCCTGCATTCCAGGTATAAATCCCACTTGGTCGTGGTGAATAATTTTTTTGATGTATTGTTGGATCCACTTGGTTAATATCTTGTTGAGGATTTTTGCATCCATGTTCATCAGGGAAATTGGTCTGTAGTTCTCCTTTTTAGTGGGGTCTCTGTCTGGTTTTGGAATCAAGGTAATGCTGGCTTCATAGAGTTTGGAAGTTTTACTTCCATTTCTGTTTTTTGGAACAGCTTCAAGAGAATAGGTGTTAATTCTTCCTTAAATGTTTGGTAGAATTCCCCTGGAAAGCCATCTGCCTCTGGTCTCTTGTTTTTTGGGAGATTTTTGATTATTGATTTGATTTCCTTACTGGTTATAGGACTGTCCAAATTTTCTATTTCTTCCTGTTTTAGTTTTAGTAGTGTGTATGTTTCTAGGAATTTGTCCATTTCTTCCAGATTGCCCACTTTATTGGCATATAATTTCTCATAATATTCTCTTCTTATTGTTTTTATTTCTGCTGTGTTGTGATCTCTCCTCTTTCATTCTTAATTTTATTTATGTGGGTCCTTTCCTTTTTCTTTTTGATCAAACTGGTTTATCAGTTAATTCTTTCAAAGAACCAGCTTCTGGTTTCATTGATCTGTTCTGTTTTTTCGGTTTTGATAGCATTAATTTCTGCTCTAATCTTTATTATTTCTTGTCTTCTGCTGGTTTTGGGTTTTATTTGCTGTTCTTTTTCCAGCTCTTTAAGGTGTAAGGTTAGGTTGTGTATCTGAGATCTTTCTTCCTTCTTTAGGAAGACCTGGGTTGCTATATCCTTTCCTCTTATGACTGCCTTTGCTGTGTCCCAGAGGTTTTGGGTTGTGGTGTTAGCATTTTCATTGGTTTCCATATACTTTTAAATTTCCTCTTTAACTTCTTTGTTAGCCCATTCATTCTTTAGTAGGATGTTCTTCAGTTTCCAAGTATTTGTTACCTTTCCAAGTTTTTTCTTGTGGTTGATTTCGAGGTTCATAGCATTGTGGTCTGAACATATGCACGGTATGATCTCAATCTTTTTGTACTTGCTGGGGGCTTATTTGTGTCCCAGGATGTGGTCTATTCTGGAGAACGTTCCATGTGCACTGGAGAAGAATGTATATTCTGCTGCTTTAGGATGAAATGTTCTAAATATATCTGTTAAGTCCATCTGGTCCAGTGTGTCATTCAAACCCATTGTTTTCTTGTTGATTTTTTGATTAGAAGATCTGTCCATTGCTGTGAGTGGGGTGTTAAAGCCTCCTACTATTATGGTATTACTGTCATTGAGTTTATGTTTGTGATTAATTGATTTATATATTTGGGTACTTTCACATTTGGCGCATGTTTAGAATTGTTAGGTCTTCTTGGTGGATAGACCACTTAATTATGATATAATGCCCCTCTTAATCTCTTGATACAGTCTTTATTTTAAAGTCTAGATTGTCTGATGTAAGTGTGGCTGCTCTGGCTTTCTTTTGTTGACCATTAGCATGATAGATGGTTCTCCATCCCCTTACTTTCAATATGAAGGTGTCTTTAGGTCTAAAGTGGGTGTCTTGTAAACAGCATATAGATGGATCTTGTTTTCTTATCCATTCTGTTACCCTATGTCTTTTCATTGGACCATTGAGTCCACTGACATTTAGAATGAGTACTGAAAGATATGAATTTATTGCCATTGTGATGCTTGTAGAGTTTCTGGTGGTGTTCTCTGGTCCTTTCTAATCTTTGTTGCTTTTGGTATTATATATATATACACATACATGTGTGTGTATATATATATATATGTGTGTGTGTGTGTGTGTGTATATACACACACACACATATGTGTATATATATGTATATATGTATATATACACATATACATATATATACACATATATATATGTATACATATACATGTATATGTGTATATACATATATATACATATATATACACATATACATATATATGTGTATATATATACATATATATGCATATATGTATATGTGTACATATATATGTATATACATATATACATATATATGTATATATATGTGTGTGTATATATATATGTGTGTGTGTGTGTGTGTGTGTGTGTGTATATATATATATATATATATATATATATATATATAATTTTTTTTTAATCTTTTCTCCCCACAGAGAGTCCCCCTTAACATTTCTGGCAGGGCTGGTTTAGTGGTCACAAACTCCTTAAATTTTTGTTTTTCTGGGAAACTTTTTATCTCTCCTATTTTGAATGACAGCCTTGCTGGATAAAGAATTCTTGGCTGCATATTTTTCTGATTCAGCACATTGAATATATCCTGCCACTCCTATCTGGCTTGCCAAGTTTCTGTGGATAGGTCTGCTGCAAACCTGATCTGTCTTCCCTTGTAGGTTAGGGACTTTTTTTTCCCTTGCCGCTTTGATGATTCTCTCCTTGCCTGAGTATTTTGTGAATTTGACTATGATATACCTTGTTGATGGTCGGTTTTTGTTGAATCTAATGGGAGTCTTCTGTGCTTCTTGGATTTTGATATCTGTGTCTTTCCCCAGGTTAGGAAAGTTTTCTGCTCTGATTTGCTCACATAAACCTTCTACCCCTGTTTCTCTCTCTTCCTCTTCTGGCACCCCTATGATTCTGAGGTTGTTCCTTTTTAATGAGTCACTGATATCTCTAATTCTTAAATCATGCTGTTTTGCCTTAATCTCCCTCCTTTTTTCTGCTTGGTTATTCTCCATAAGTTTGTCCTCTATATCGCTGATTCTCTGTTCTGCCTTATCCATCCTTGCTGCCGCAGCATCCATTCGTGATTGCAGCTCAGTTATAGCATTTTTTATTTCATCCTGACTAGTTTTTACTTCCTTTATCTCTGCAGAAAGGGATTCTAATCTATTTTCGACTCCAGCTAGTATTCTTATTATCGTGATTCTAAATTCTGGTTCAGACATCTTGCTTGTATATGTGTCGGTTAAGTCCCTGGCTGTCGTTTCTTTGTGCTCTTTCTTTTGGAGTGAATTCCTTTGTTTCGTCATTGAAGGGAGAAAAGGAATTAATGAGGTAGAAAAAATTAAAATAAAAAAATTAAAATGAAAAAATATTAAAATTCAAAAATTAAAAACACAGACACACAAAAAAATCGATTAAATGATGCTACATTCTAGGTGTGTTTTGGTCTGGGTGTTGAAAGTGGCTTGATAGATTAGAGAAAAAAGGGGAAAGAAGAAGAAAAAGGAAATCGTTGGAAAATTTGACAAAATGAATGCACTGAAGCAGACTAAAATGAAATGATAGAAGTAAACCAGAATTTGAAAAAATTTACACAAAAGTAAAAAATATAGTAGGAAAAAATTAAAAATATTTTCAATAAAAACTAAAAATAAAGATGAATTTTTTCTGTTTCTATATTCAAGAAAAAGAATAGAAATGAAAAAGAAGAAAAGAAAAAAAAGGAAATTGTTTGAAAATTTGAAAAAAGGAAAACATTGAAGTAGACTAAAATAAAATGATGCAAGTAAAATACAATTTCAAAAAACTTACACAAGTAGAAAAATTGAAAAAATATTTTTAATAAGAATTGAAAATAAAAATGAATTTTTTCTTTTTCTCACGAAAAATAAAGAAATGAAAAAAAGAAAGAAAATTGCATAGATGGATCTGCTAACAGATTGAAATATGACTGAAATTACTTTGTTTTCCCCTAGAAGTTAGATTCTAAATCTCTTTATAGTCCATAAACTAAGCAGGTGGTGAGACTTCTGTTCTTGATGAGCAAGTTTGGCCCAGTTGAGCGGGGTTAGTGAAACGGCTCTGTTCTCCACTAGGTGGCGCTGGTAGCCTGCTGGGGTGGATTGTTGTGGCACTTGTAGGTGCATATGCCCATGTGTGGGAGTGCTGAAAATTGTGTCACCCAGCTACCCGGTCTTTAGTATCAGAATTCTGTTCTCTCCAGTCAGCAATTGTGCACCTGTCCTTTGTCTTCAGCTTTTAGCTACTCCCCTCTTTTACACTGTCTGTTACCAAGCCCCAGGTAGTACCTCTTTCCTGCGTTTTGTTTCAGTTACAGCTGTTTTCCCCAGCCCCTTACTTCTGAGGGACTGCAGCTTTGACTCGTTGTTCCCCTCTGTGGGAGGGTCTCACCGAGCAATGGCCGAATGCCAGCTGTACTCAGGAAAGTTTGTGGGTACTGTGCTGCTGCTGAGGCCCAGAGATTGCGGCCAGGTGCTAGCCCGCCCCAGAATAAGTTCACAAGATAGTGTAGCAGCAACGTTTCAGGGGTTATGGAAAATCACAACACACATCTGGTACCAGCCTTCACCCTTAACGACCTTATTCCAGCACCAGCAAATGTGGCCATTCTCTGCAGTCTGCTGGGCCCAGGTTGCCTTACAGCTTCTACCAAATGTCCTTCCAGCAGTGGAACTGCTTCTCCCTGTGTGGCCCGAGAACCTCCCTCACCCCACTCTGCTCCTGGGGATTCACCCTTCCCACCAGAGCACCGCCAGGTATCGAGCTGTGGAGTTGCAGTCTCTGCACACCCCTGTTTACAGTCTTAATGGAATTTAAACCCTTTACTTTCTCCTTTCTCCCTTTTTAGTTGAGTCCCTGCGCCTGTTTCCAATTTTCCACTTTCTCTCCAGGTGCTTTTTGGGAGGGTGCTTTTCCCATATTCTCCCCACTATCTCCGTCCTTTCTCTGCACGCAAAAGCACCTCCCTGCCCTCCTCGGCTTCTCTCTCCCCACGTTCACCTCTCCCCGCTGTGTACCTGCTGAATTCTGTGGTTCAGGTTGTGCAGATTGTTGTGTTAATCCTCAGATCAGTTTTGTAGGTGTATACGATGGTTTAAAGTTGGTCTGGCTGTATTTCATGTATGCGAGACACACAAAACTTCCACGCTGTTCTGCCATCTTGACTCCCTCCCTTAAGTAATTTATAATAGCAGTAGCTTATAGTATTGAAATTTGTAATGATAGCTTATAAAAATGATTTTTGTTAAAGGTGATAGAGCACATACATTTACTTTTTTCTTTCCCTAACCTCAACTAAAATGATATAGAAAGATTTAATGTTTATTTATTTTTGAAAGAGAGAGAGAACTCAAGCGAGAGTGGGGCAGAAGGAGAGAGACAGAATTGGAAGCAGGCTTCAGGCTATGAGCTGTCAGCGTAGAGACTGACGTGGGGCTTGAACTCATGAACCATGAGATCATGACCTGAACTGAAGTCAGATGCATAACCAACTGAGCCACCTAGGCAACCCTAAAGGAATTTCAAAATAAGACTTAAGGGAGAATAGATAGGAGAAGAGTTAATGAACACATTTTTGGAAGTTAGAAAGTAGAAAGACATATTCTAGTTTCAAATGTTAGTGGTGACATTTGAGTGAATTAGGTGAATCCTGGACCCAGCGAGTGGGCAAAACTGTAATGCAATCCAGTTTGCTTCAGAGAACTCCCAAACGAGTAGGAAATTCCAGAGCAGGTATCTCTGAAAGTGAGGGTAAAGGTAGGGATTATATGTTAATCATCCCAAATTCTCCCCACTTGCCTTCAGCTATGAGTAGTAGGATTACTGTATTTCCCTCACCCCAGCAGAACATTGGAGGTTATTTCTGTATAGAACGTAAAAGAGATGTATCTTACTGAGGGATACCAGGCAGATACAAAAGTTGGGAGTGCTGTATTGATAACAAGGAGATTAAGTGAAAGACTGTAAAGATAGTGTTTAGATGTGCCTCATCCTTGCATCTACTTCAAGCCTTCTTCTCTCTCCCACTGAACTACCAGGTTTGCAGATCAAGAGAAAACACACCTGACGAACAAATCCAGAACCAGTGTAGATAATGAGATAATTGGTCTTGACGTTGACATGTAATTGGATGAGTGTCTGGTAGTCTCACAAGACTTTGGAAATCTGAAGCCAGATTGTGGACTACAGTAGATTGTCTGAAAATATGGGTGCCAGCAATTTCTCCCATTCCTATGCATACATGCCATTCCCACTGTCAAGTGGTAGAGTCTGTTTCCCCTCCCCTTGAATCTTAAGTTTGTCCTGTGACTTCATATGATTAATAGAATGTGACTGAAGTGATTGGTTAAGTTCCCAGCCTAGCCTGTACAAGGCCTTGTATCATTTTCTCCTGTGGAAGCCAGCTGCCATGTAAGGAAGCCCAGGATAGGTCGTTGAATAATGAGAGACTATGTGAAGAGGAAGAGGTGATGAGAAGAAGAAGTAGCTATCTCAGCCAACACATGGTACCAAGACTTTAATTTAGGCATGTTGGTGAAGCCATCATGAACATTCTGTCCATATTTGAATCACTCTAGCTGACATCATGTGGAGATGAGAGGAGACCTCCCTCCACTGAACACTCCTCAGATTTCTGACTCAAAAGTCATATGGTTAGTGTTTTAAGATCCTAGGTTTTGGGCTTCTTATATAAAAATAGATAATGGGAATATCCAATATTTGAATAACAGGAGTTTTAGAAAAAGAGAGAAAGAAAGGAAATTATGAAATTATTAAAGGAAATTTACTTTAACAGAAGGATATGTTTCTTCTTATAGTATAATTATGTAGAAGTATAATTGCTTCTGCTAAACTATCACTAGAAGCCACAAGAAAATTGAACAATGTCTTCAAAATTATGAAGGAAAATGATTTCTATTTTTTTAATGTATTTATTTTTAGAGAGAGAGCACAAGCAGGGGGGGAGCAGAGAGAGACAGAGGGAGAGAAAGAATCCCAAGCAGGCCCCATGCTGTGAGCACAGAGCCCGATGCAGGGCTCAATCCCAGAAACCTTGAGATCATGACCTGAGCCAAAATCAAGAGTCAGATGCTCAAATTACTGAGCCACCCAGGCGCCCCTGAAGGAAAATGATTTCTAATCTAAAATACTGTGTTCAAATTATCTGTTAATGTGAAAGTAGGCCAAAGATATTTTCCTTCATGCAAGATCTCAAAAAAAAATTTTTTTTACCTCCATGGACCCAATCAGTGCTGGAGGGAGCCAGCCCAGAAGAGAGGCCAAAGTAATACTCTGTGGTGCTGATGCCACTATGATAGCTGTGTACCAGTTGTAGGGAGCAACCAATCCGGATTTGTGATGGTCCCAGTTCTCTGGAAGAGAGGAATCCAGGAAGACAAATGAAATTCTTAAAACATCTGATGTATTTGCACACATCAATAAGATATTTAAAATTTAGGAGAGTTGGGGTTGAATTAATTCAGAGTGTAGTAGAAAATACTGAGGCTAAATAATGGAGCAAAACAAAATAGGAAAGTTCATAGAGGCACATAAGAGGCACAACTGTAAATCGAGTCTATGAAGGGATAGAGTGAATGGTGCAAAGGTAACGTTTGAAAAGATAAACCCTAAGAATTTCCCCAAACTGTTGAAAGACATCAAGTCTCATATTTAAGAAGCACTGTGAACTCCAAGCAGAAAAAACAGAAAACAAATCTCATTAGGTGTAATATAGTAAAAATACTAAAAATCAAAGAAAGAGAAAATCTTTACAAGTAGAGCCAAAAAAAAAAAAAAAAAAAGAAAAGAAAAAAAGCCAGCGAGAGACTATAGTTGACCCTTGAACTACCCTTGAAAATCCATGTATAACCTTTGTCTTCCCCAGGACATAACTATGCATAGCCTGTTGCTGACTAGAAGCTTTAAAACATAACTAGTCAATGAACACATATTTTGTATATGTGTTATATACTGTATTCTTCTAATAAAGTAAGCTACAAAAAGGAATGTTGTTGGGATCATAAGAACAGATTAACTCATAGTACTATACTGTATTTTTCAAAAGAAATCCTTGTATAAGCAGACCCACACAGTTTAAACTAATGTTGTCCAAAGGTTAACTCTATTTTCGAAGGAGCAAGAGTAAGTTGATACCTAATGGAAGCCAGATGACCATGGAATGACATCTTTCAGGTGCTGAAAGAAAATAACTGACAAGAAAGAATTCTGTATCCAGCAAAAAAAGTAAAGGTGAAATAAAGACAATTCAAGACAAATAAAAATTGGGAGAATTTGTAATCAGTAGAATTATACTAAAAGAAGTACTACAGACATTTTTGTAGGTTGAAGGAAAAAGATTCCAAATTCAGACCCAGAAATGCATGAAGGAATGAAGAACACCAGAAGAGTAAACATGTGGAGTACATTAAATATTTAGTATTGACTGTGTGAAACATAATGTCTTTAGAAGCTTGAAATACATATGAGATGAGACTTTCTGACAATAGTCCAAGAGACAAGAGAAGAATAAATGGAGATTATATTTTCTAGGGTCCTGGAATTGTCTTTGAAGTTACAAAAATACTAACTTGTGTTAGATACTATAAGTCAAGGATGTATTTGTGAATTCAAGAAAACCGCAGAGAAGAGTAAAGGAATATTCAACTAATAAAACCATCGTGGTTAATGCAAAAGAGGCCAAGAAAGGAAAAAAAAATCATAAAACAGATGAAACAAATGAAAACCAAATTATAATGTGATAGAAGTAAATGCAAATATATCCATTCTTACATTAAAGGTAAATGGTCTAAATATTAAAATTTAAGAACAAAGATTACAATTGCATTAAACATAAAGCCCAACTGTATCCACTTAAAGGGATGTACTTTCAGTATGAAGATAGAAAAGTCAGAAGAAAAAGGGGGAAAAGATAGTCTGTGAATATCCCATTCAGATCAAAGGTGGCATTGCTTTAGTATCAGACAAAATGTATACAGTAGCCAAGAAACATTTTAAAGAGAAATCTTTTTTCATTATTAAAAGATTATTTTAACAGAATGGGAAAATAATTCTAAATTTATATGTAACATATCTTTAAAACATATAAAGCAAAACTGACAGAATTGAAAGAAAAATGGAAGAATCTAGGCTCATACTTGGAAATTTTAACACAACTGTCTCAATGACTGATAGTACAAGAATATAAAAATCAATCAAGATATACAATATCTAAACAATATGATTAATGAACTTGATATAATTGATATGTCTAACAAATAATGCTATTCTTTTCCATTTTATTTCCTTTTGATGCATCAACGTAGAAACATTTTACCGATCCTCTGTTCTGTGTATCTAACCCATATTTTCTTAAATATATTAATAATAGCTATTCTGTAAAGTCTGAGTCTGAAAAGTAAAATATCTGAACTACCTGTGGCTATGTTACCTTAAAAATATTTTGGGGGAGTTTTCAGTTATTTGACCCTTGTTTTGATTCCTCATAATATTTAAGTGAATGTTTAACATGGTATATTTAAAATTATAGAGGCTCCTTTCAAAAATACTGTTGTTTTTTTCTTCTGGCAAGAAGATAGAGTATAAGCAGTTCACCATAATCCTTTAAGGTTTGGTTTGAGGTTTTATTAAAGTTGATGTGTTTCAGTTTTGTCCTTATTCCTTTTGGGGTCTTACCTGAAAATCTGGGGTGTTTGCCAAGGCTACTACATTCCCGAATTCCTCAGCACTCCACAGTTGCTATAATATCTGCTTAGCTCATTAGCATCCCAGCTGCTGCTTTTTGCTGGGTGTCTTGGAGCCTTGCCTTGTATATGCAAAGCTTAGTAGCTGTCAGACTTCTAAAGGGAAGATTAAATGCAGGTTTTTTGGGCTCATTTTCTTGCAGTTCCTCCCTCTCTAAGATTTTTGCCCTTAAGGTCTCAGTTGTTTTAGACTCATTGAATTCCATTATCTGTTTCAGCCAGACAGGACTGCTGGTTTCTGCTAGGACTCACTTCCCCTGTACTGTGAATTTGAAATGTCTTCAGGGAAAAATTCTAGGGTGAATGTGATCTCATGTTGTCCTTCTCTTTCCTCAAGAATTGTAGTTCCTTAAAATCTTGCCTACTTTGGTTGCTTTCCAGTGCCTTTAAATGGTTCAGTTATATAGTTTGTCTAGCTTTCATAGTTGTGTTTGGCACGAAGAGGATTAATTTTGACGTAGGCTACTTTGTCCTGGTAGTAACTTGTAAGTCCAAATAAAGATCCAAACACACATGGAACGTTTACCAAAATTGACACATGCAAAGCCATTAAACAGATTTCAAAAATTCAGATGATTGAACTCTTTTTGTCTTGTTGAACACAGCGGAATTATGTTAGAAATCAATTAAAAAAGATAGCCATATACTTCAACAAATGGTGTTGGGAAAGCTGGACAGCAAATTGCAGAAGAATGAAACTGGACCACTTTCTTACACCATACACAAAGTTAAACTCAAAATGAATGAAAGACCTATATGTAAGACAGGAAACCATCAAAATCCTAGAGGAGAAAACAAGCAACAATCTCTTTGACTTTGGCCACAGCAACTTATTTGACATGTTTTCTGAATCCAGGGAAACAAAAGCAAACATGAACTACTGGGACCTCATCAATAAAAGGCTTCTACACATTGAAGGAAACAATCAATAAAACTAAAATACAACTGATGGAATGGGAGAAGAGATTTGCAAATGACATATCAGATAAAGAGTTAGTATCCAAAATCTATACAGAACTTATCAAACTCAACACCCAAAAAAATAAATAATCCAGTGAAGAAATGGGCAGAAGACATGAATGACACTTTTCCGAAGAAGGCATCCAGATGGCTAACAGACACATGCAAAGATGCTCAACATCACTCATCATCAATGAAATACGCTTGTCAGAATGGCTAAAGTTAACAACTCAAGAAACAATAGATGTTGGGGAAGAGGCAGGGAAAGGGGAACACTTTTGCACTGTTTGTGGGAATGAAAACTGGTTTAGCTACTCTGGAAAACAGTATGGCATTTCCTCAGAAAGTTAAAGATAGAACTGCCATACAACCCAAGCAATTGAACTACTAGGAATTTATCCAAAGGATACAAAAATGCCACTTTGAAGGGGCACATGCACCCCAATGTTTATAGCAGCACTAACAACAGTAGCCAAATTATGGAAAGAGTCCACATGTCCAGTGACTGATGGATGGATAAAAAATATGTGGTATATATACACAACGGAATATTACTCAGCTATCAAAAAAAATGAAATCTTGCCATTTGCAACAACATATATGGAACTAGAGTGTATTACAGTAAGTGAAATAAATTAGAGAAAGACCTATGATTTTACTCATATGGAATTTAAGAAACAAAACAGATTAACATAGGGGAGGGGAAGAAAAAAATGAAGTAAGATAAAAACAGAGAGGGAAGCAAATCATAAGAGACTTATATATAGAGAACAAACCAAGGGTTGCTGGAGGGGAGATGGGTAGGGGGGATGAGCTAAATGGGTGATGGGCATTAAGGAAGGCACTTGTTGGGATGAGCGCTGGGTGTTATATGTAAGTGATGAGTCACTAAATTATCCTCTTGAAACCAATACTACACTATATGTTAACTACTTGAATTTAGATTTAAAGAAGTAAAAGGATAGCCATATAAATCTCAGATTTTTGAAATTTTGGAATTTATTTCTGAATAATCCATGAGTCAGAGAAGAAATCACCATGAAAATTAGAAAATGAAAATGCATATTTAAAATCTTATGGGTTTAAGGTTAATGCTGTGCTCTGAGAAAAATTTCTAGCCTCAATTGCATATATTAGAAAAGAAGAAAATCTAAAATCCACATTTTTTGCCTGTCTCCAGAAGTTAGAAAAGAACAGGTTAAATCCAAGGAACATAAAAAGAAAGGAAAAGATATAGGTGATAACTGAGAAAATCAATAGAGCCAAAAGATAATCTTTCATGTAGACTAACAAAATTTCTAATACTGATAAAAAAAGAGGAGACAAAGCATAATACCAAGGTATTACATAAGACTATTGGTAGAAATCCCATGGATATTAAGAAGATAATAGGATATGATGAACAATATTATATACTAAATTTATAAACTTAGAAGAAATTGACGAATTTCTTGAAAAACACTATGTAAGCAAACTTACATGGCGAGAATTAGAAAAACATGAAGGAACTTAGTAATTTTTTTTTAAATGTGAGTCTATAATTAAACATTTTTTTGCAAGAAAATTCCTGGTCAAGATGGCTTCACCTATGAATTCTTCCAAATGTTTAAGGTAAAAATAACAGTAATCACATAGAAACTCTTACTGAAAATGAAAAAATGGAGCTTGTTTTATGATGCCAGCATAACCTGAATGTCAAAACCTAGCAAGGATTTTATAAAATAGAACATTTTCTCTTAAACACTGATATAAAAATTATAAACAAAGTGTTAGTGAATTAAATATAGTGATAAAAATGATAACACATCAGTCAGATGGGAATAAATCTGGTGCTTTTCAATTATTGGTTATATTAATTTGTATTTAGTGCTACTTTATTAATGACATTTATAAAATTTTTAAAAATGTACAAGTTCTTGGGTGTAAGAACTATGATAATGAAATACAGTTTTAAATTTTGTGTACTTCTAAGATTATTCTGAATGTTTAGACACTCTCTGACAGTTTAATTACATAATTTGATATTTTCAATAAGCATTCTTCATTATGGGAATGGTTTTTCAATATAGTTTTTATTGAAAGTTCCTTAAGAAGGTAATTTGTTCATAGCTAATTTCTTAGAGTCTAAGAGACCTATGTTATAGTTTCTGTTTTGATACACTCCTCTTTGACTTGCTTCAATCATTTCGCTTTTTTTTTTTAATTACATGACAGTGTTTGTGTTGGCCATAATACTGGTTGTGGAGTAGGTCCAAGTGTTAAGCAGTATTTCTATAAGGAAACTTTGAAAGAGGAGTGTTTTTCTTTCCTTTAAAAAGTGAAGTTATTAATCATACTGCTCCTAAGGGTGAGCCTGTTAAATTAACTGGAAACTAAACTCTTTTATTAAACTTAATTTTGGTATGTGTGATTTTTATTAGGTTGATTATATATATTTTTAATTTATATATATATGTATATATATATACACATATATATATTTAAAAGACAAATGTAATGAGAAATTTTTGAAAGTTAAATACGGAAGAAAATTGATCTCAGATTGTGTAGGATATGATTTAATTTTAATTTAATTTAATTTTAATTAATAATATTTTGTTGTTTACCATAATGATATTGTTATATTTCTTAAAAAGTCCTTTTAAAGACACATACTGAATATTTGCAGGAGAAATGATAATGATGTATAGGATTTGTTTTAAAATCTTTCAGAAGAAACAATAGGGAAGGGGAACTAGATGAAATAAAAGTGGCAGAATACTGATAGTTATTGAAGCTGGATAATTGTAACATGGGGTTCATAATACTATTTTATCTATATTGTGTATTTTAAAATCTTCATGGTAAAAAGTTAAAAAAGCACAAGACAAATTTAAATGTAGTTTTCCCTTAGAGATTTCAAAGTGTAGACCTTTGAAAGAAAAAGTTATAGGTCTTTTTTTCTTTTTATTTTAAAATATACAGTACTAATATAGTCACTGCATTTTATTAAAAATTTTTTAATGTTTATTTATTTTGAGAGAGAGGTGAGCACAGGGAGGGGCCAAGAGAGGCAAAGAGAGAGAGAATCCCAAGGAGGCTCTGCACTGTCAGTGTGGAGCTTGACGTGGGGCTTGGACCCACGAACCATGAAATCATGACCTGAGTCAAAACCAAGAGTCAGACACTCAACTGACTTGAGTCATCCAGGTATCCCAACAGCCATTGTATTTAAAAAAATAGGATAATGAGTTATTCCCAGTTATAGGAACCAGTATTTTGTAAGTATTTTTTTCCCTTGAAATAATATTCCTTTCCTTTAGTGAATCATTTGGTGGTATGGTCTTGATACTCATAAAAAATGTAGTTTTCATAGTGATGTAAGTTTTTAGTTTTACAGAAATAAGTCTGAGAAATCAGCTTACTTTTTCCTATTAAATTTTTTGCTTTTAATTCTTATACCAAATTTGTTAAGATAAAATACCATTCATCTATTTATAATTCATCTATTGTTAGTATATTAACACATATATAGTACCATAGTCACAGTCAATGATAGAACATTTTCATCACCTCAAAAATATATGTCTTGGCAATGATTTTTTGGATTTGACATCAAAGAAAAGCAACAAAAGCAAAAAACAAGTGGGACTATATCAAACTACAGAGTTCTGTACAGCAAAGGAAACCATCAACAAAATGAGGAGGTAACCTATAGAATGGGAGAAAATACTTGTAAATCATGTATCGGATTGGGGCTAATATCCAAAATATATAAAGAACTCATACAACTCTTTAGCAAAAAACAAACAATGTAATTAAAAAATTGGCAGAGGTTCTGAATAGACACTTTTCCAAAAAAGTATCCAACTAGCCTCAGGTACCTGAAAAAGTGCTCAACATCATTAATCATTAGGGAAAGGCAAATCAAAACCACAATGAGATATGACCTTACATCTGTCAGAATGGTTGTCATCAAATAGATAACAAATGTTGGAGAGAATGTGGAGGAAAGGGAACCTTTGTACAGTGTTGATGGGGATGTTAATTGGTATATCCACTATGGAAAACAGTATGGAGATTCTTCAGAAAATTAAAATAGAATTGCCATATGATCCTGCAATCCCACCTCTGGGTGTGTATCCAAAAGAAATGAAAATACTAACATACCTGCTCCTTGTTCGTAGCAACATTATTTACAATAGCCAAAACATAGAAACAACTTAAGTGTCTATTGGTCAATGAGTGGATAAAGAATATGTGGTGTATATATATTTGAACGTTGCTAAGAGAGTAAATCTTAGAAGTTCTTATCTCAAGAAAAAACATTTGTTAACTGTGTGAAGTGTTGTATATTGACTAAACTTACTTTGGTAATCCTTTCCTGATATATGCATATATCAAACAATATGTTGTACACCTTGAACTAATACGATGTTATATGTCAGTTATATCTCAGTACAACCTGAAAGATAAAAAAGAAACCCCATATCCTTTACTTAACACCCTTCTAACCCTGCATCTCCCCATCCATTATTAGTATGTAATACTGTGATTATATTGTATATAACCATTCTGATAGGTATAGAGTGATATCTCATTGTGGTTTTTAATTTGCATTTCACTAGTGGCTAATGATGTTGAATGTCTTTTGTTTACTTCTTTGCCAGTTGTATATACCCTTCATTGTAGTGTTTCTTCACATCTTTTGCCCATTTTCTAGTTGGATTGTCTGTAATACTACTGTTGAATTTTCAGAGTTCTTTATATATTCTAGACATCATTGGGTATTTCCTATACGTCTGTTGTTTATCTTTTCATTGTCTTCATAGAGTCTTTTGCAGGGGAAAATTTTTCAATTTTGATGAGGTTTGTGAGGGTTTCCTATGGATCATGCTTTTGGTGTCAAGTGTAAGAACTCATTGTCTAGCCATATGTTCGAAAGATTTCTTGGTGTTTTTTTTCTTCCTAGGTTTTATAGTTTTACATCTTAAATTAGTGATACTTTTTGACTGAATTTTTGGGTGAAGTGTGAGTTTTAGATGGAGGTTTACTTTTTTGCCTTGGATGTCTGGTTACTACCACCATTTGTTGGAATTTCTCTTGAAATTTTATCAAAAATCAGTTGGGCATATTTGTGTGGGTGTATTTCTGGGTTTTAAAGTAGTCTATTTCATTGATCTGTGTGTCTGTTGTTCCACCCATACAGTACTTTCTTGATTAATCTCACTCTGTGGTAAGCCTTAAAACATTGAATAGAGTGATTACTTTTAATTTATTCTTTTTTAAAGAAAATTGTTTTTAGCTCTTTTAGGTTTTATGTCTTTCTATATAAATTTTAGAGTAAGCTTTTCTAATGTTCAAAAAAATGTTACTGGTATTTTGATAGAAATTACATTAGCTGTTGATCATTTTAGAGAGAATTGACACTTTTACGATGCTGGATTTTCTAATCATTTTTTAATGAACATGGTATGTCTTTCAATTTATTAGGTCTTCTCTTTTTTTAATCAGCCTTTGTAGTTTTTAGGATACATATTCTGTACCTTTTTTCTTAGACTTATTACTAAATATTTTATTTTCTTTAGTGTAATTATAAATTGTTTCAAATTTGTTTTCACATGTTCACTGTTAGTCTGTATAAATGCAGTGCATTTGTGCATTGACTTGTATCCTACAACATTACTGAATTTATGTAATAATTCTGGAATTTTTATGTAATTCCTTGGGATATTCTATGTAGACAATCATGTCATCTGAAAATGGGGACAGTTTTATTTCTTCTTTTCCTTCCCCCCATCCCCACATCCCATGCCTTTTTGCACTGTCTAGGACTTCCGGTACTATGTTGAAGAAGGATGGTGAGAGGAAACATCCTTTTCTTGTTCTAGATCATAGGGAAAATTATTCATTCATTCTTGCACCATTGAGTATATGTTAGCTATAGGTTTTTTGTCAATGCTTTTTATTGACTTGAGTAAGTTCCCCTATATTATAGCTTAATAAATTTTTCTCAAGAATGGATATTGGATTTTGTGAAATACTTTTTCTGCATCCGTTGATAGGATCATATGATTTTACTTGTATAGTCGGACAGTAGTGAATTACGTTGATTTTTTTTGAATGTTGAACCAGGTTTGCATACTTGTAATTAATTCTACTTGGTCATGGTTTGTAATTCTTTTTATACATTGCTGGATTTGATATGCTGATATTTTGTTGAAGATTTTTATATCTAAATTCATGAGAAATATTGTTATTTAGTTTTATTTTTATGTACTGTCTTTGTGTGTTTTTGTACCAAGGTAAAACTGGCTTTGGTACTTGGGAGGTGTTCTCTCCTCTCCTATTTTCTGGAATAGTTGTGTAAAATTTTTATCCTTTTAAAAGTGTTGCATAGAATTTGCCAGAGAAACCATCTGGGCCTGGAGGTTTTTTGAGTGGGGAACTTTTAAAAAGTACAAATTGAATTCTTTAATTATCATGAGACTATTCAGATAGTCTGTTTTCATTTTGGTTGAGTTTTATAGTTTGTGTTTCTTATAGAATTGGTTCATTAAACTTTATTTTATAGAATGAATATGGTCTGTGATACTGAATGTTCTGTATATATTTGAAAAAAAAAGCATTTTACTGTTGAATGGACTGTTTTGTATATGCTATTATATCAAGTTGGTTGATTGTATGTTCAATTTTTCTATATACTTGCTGATTTTCTATCTAGTTCTATCAGTCCCTGGGAGGGAGTTAGAAGTCCACATTTGTAATTGTGTATCTTTCTCTTTCTCATTTCATCCTTATCAGTTTTTTTGCTGTGTATCTTGAGTTTATATTGTTCGGTATATACATATTTAGGGGTATATATCTTCACTGTGCAATGCTTTTATCGTTATATAATATGTTTTTGTTTCTTTAGTAATTTCTTTGCTCTGAAGTCTACTTTATCTGATAATAATATATCTACTCCTGCTTTCCTCAGTATTTTCATGGTGTATCTTTCTCGCTTTGAACTTACATATGACCTTGTATTTAGGTGAATACAAGTATTTAAGTGAATTTCTTGTAGATAACCTAGAGTTCAATTGTATTTTTATTTTTTTTTTAATATTTGAGACACAGAGCACAAGTGAGGGAGGGGCAGAGAGAGAGGGACAGAGGATCCACAGCAGGCTCTGTGCTGACATACAGTCAAATGTATGCTATTAGTACTAGGATAGAGGAAAGAACTTGGACTTTTGAGGTAGGCCTATGTTTGGATTCTGAAAGATGGGGGTGGAGGGCAGTTTTTATGTAACCACTGGGACATGAACACCAGAACCAATTTGCCTAAACTTGCATCTTGGCTTTACCTTTACTGGGTGTGTGACCTTGGGGAAATTACTTAACGTCTCTTTGTCTCATTATTTTCAGTAATAAATGGGGTAAGTGAAATGACAAATGATAAATTTTATCAATGATAAAATTGGGATGATAGTATTGGTATTACAGGGTTGTTGTGGAGATTAAGAGTTACAATATGTAAACACTTGGAACAGTGCTAGCATACAGTACACACTATATAAATGTTTATTATTACTTTCTGACTCTGTGGCCTATGTCAGTCTTAATCTGAATCTCAGTTTTGTCATTTGTAAAACATGGAAAATCATACCAACCCCACAGTGTACTTTTATTAGACATTACATATGTACATACACACACTGCGTCTTGTATAGTTAGTGTCATGTTTATATATTAGTTACACTTAATACGAATTTGATTGGAAAAAGTTTTTATTTTATAGGTTTTGAAAATTTTTATCATCTAAAGAAATCTTGATTTATTTCCTTCCCTCAATTGCATAGAACGGAAAGATGCTGAAGGATGGGAGACTGTTCAGAGGGGAAGGCCTGTTCGCTCACGATCAACAGCAGTGATGACAAAAGTTTCAGTAGCAACAGAAACATTAAGGTCAAAGGATGACAGTGATAAAGAAAATATACAACTTTTACCTGATGAAAGCATTGAGAAAGGTGAATTTGATGGAGATGGACCTTCTAATACTATAGAATCTCGGTCCAAAGACTCATTACACTCTTGTGACCATCCTCTTGCTGAAAGAACCCAGGTAGTACATTCTGAAAATCCTTTTACTACATTTTTATAAGGGATATGTCTATGCCGGAATGTCTTATTTTCCTATTTTATTTTTAACTTTTTATTGTAAAAAAATTCAGATCTCCAGAAAAGTTGCAAGAATGAACAATGAACTCTCCTATACTCTTTACCTAGATTCACAGATTAACATTTGCCTCACTTTTTCTTTTTTCTTCTTTATTCATACTTACATGTCACACACATGTATACTAAACAATATGCAAACACCATAACCATTTACCTGCATTATAGCATGTATCTGCAAAGAATAAAGAAACCCTTAACCATTTTAATTGTAAAATTCAGGGAATTTGATATCTATATAGTATTTTCCTCTAATTTATAATTCATATCCATGTACCAGTAATTTCTTCATAGAATTTTTAAAATTTATTTATTTATTTTGAGGAGGGAAAGGCAGAGAGAGAGGGAGAGAGAGAGAACCCCAAGCAGACTCCACACTGGTAGTGAGGCGCCTGATGCGGGGCTTCAACTCATGAACCGTGAGATCATTCCCTGAGCCGAAGTTGGATGCTTACCCAACTGAGCCATCCAGGTGCCCTTTCATCATAGAATTTTTTCTCTGAGCAGAGATCCAATCTAGAATCACACATTATAAATTCAGCTTTGTTTTTTTAACATCTTTCATCAGGGACAGTTTTTCAGTTTATCGTTGTTTTTCATGACATTAATGTTTTTGAAGAATACATTGCATTATTTTTTTTGTAGAATATCCTTCAGTTAGTTTATTATCCAAGTTAGCTTATGCATTTTTGACAGAAATAAAGTGATTGGCCTTAGTGTCACATCTAGAGGCATATATTAATTTTCCCAACCTTGTTGTTAATTTGAATTACTTGGTTTAAATGGTGGTCTACTGTTTCATTTGGAGTGTTATTAAAAATGTTGATGAAAGTAAGGATCATTTTGAACTTGCTCTCCTTTTACATCCTGCAATTCAAGTGTATAGTCATTTGCCAATATTTAATGTAATTCTTTAAAGATGATATTCTCAGTATTTCTGCTGTTAGTCCATTTGAAATTTATTTTACTTATTTGATGAAGGAATGCATTTTTTAGATATTTGTTTACACGAAAATACATGTTCAATAGGCATAATTTTATGCAAAATGAAACATAAGAGATTCTTTATATGATACAGGGGCTAAGTAAAAATTTGTAAAATAGTTACATTATTTCTCAGTTTAGAATAGTATTTCTGCTTTAAAGTTTTCTCTTTTTACATGTAGGATATTTGTTTTTATTCGAAACTGTACTCAATTTCCATGTTTTTCTTCTTAATGATGATAATGGCTCTTAACTGTACATTGTTCCTGATGTTCTGTAACTCCTTAATGTATGTATGTTTTATGCCCATGTGAGATTGGAAGCTTCTTGTGAGCGGTATCTTATGTTGCCTTTAATTTACTGCATTATGGAGCAGAATCCTAGACACAGGAAATAATCAGTATTTTTGTTGGTTATACTTTTCAGAAACTTTTTAATGTAGGTAAAAAATCTTTTTGTATCACTTAACAGACCTGTAGCATTTTTGCTAACATATATTTTAGCTATAAAACTTAACAATATAAAAATTACATTGGTTTTGGGTAATGAATAAACTTACATGATTTGGGATTTTAGGAATAATCCATACATACAACTTTTGAGTAATTTAACTATTGCTAAAATATTTCCATATAAAAAGTTCACTGCTCTTGGTGTCCAAGCTAATGATAATATTTGTTTTTTCCACTGTCATTCTAAAAATGGAAATAGCGTATTGTATATTTTTTCAACATTATAGTTTAGCTTTGATTTTACTGTATAAATGATACTGATTTTTTAATAAACAGAGTTGACTATATTGTAAACATCAGTAATGCCAATATAAATATTGCCAAGAAGATTATAAACTATGGTGAATGATGTATAGATAATGTTGATAGTGATATAAACAATGAGATATAATTTAAATAATACCTACACTAAAATCAGTGCTTTGGGACACTAAGTTTTGACCAATAGTAGAATTTTTAAAGTAGTTTATAAGACTTGACCAAGTTTCATATTTATATAAATAATTAATCAAATTGGGAGCTTCATGGCCACTGCAATATTTATCTAATGTTTATTTAAATAGTGATGTGAGTGGGTTTGAAATTCACAATTTTAGATTTTAGTTCTACTTGTAGCTCATTACTCTGAGTATAATTGGAAAACACAGCACCATTCTTTCTGTACTCTGTTACAAAGTGGAAATAAAGACATGTTTCTATTTACTAAACTAGGAGGTTTTTAAAAAATGGGTATTTGGCTTAAGACAGCACTTTATTTGACTTAGATCATTTTCCTATTTTTGTTGCTTATGTGTTAAATATTTCTAAAGGGTAATGGGGGAGGATATTGAAATCTAAATAAGAATTGCTTGCTCAGATATACTATACTTTTTATGGTGTATTTTCTCTTTTAGATCTGAGAATTGGTATTGTGTACCATGTGGGTTTACATGAAAGATACTTCGAGGTTTGTTAATGTTATCTTAAGAGAGCAACTGTCTTGTTATGAGTAAAATGCCCTGAAAGTATATATTTTGGTGAAAAGTGCCTTCATTTGATATTAGACAGACAATCTTTGCAAAACCACATAAATACCTTTAGTTATTTGAATATAAGACAAACTATTATACTTGTGACTAGAATTTCTTTTGTGATGTATATAAAGTACTTATCAAGAATCAGCCTACTAAAAATAAAAATGTAATTACAATATAGCTTAATAAAGCTAAGCTTTCATAAAGCATTTCAGGTATTGCCCTGTACGTAGTAGGTGTGCAAATAAAATTTGTTCTGCTTAATGGTATTTTTTTTTCCTTACACTTGAAACATAGAAAAAAGATGAGTGAGTCGTCAGTCAACCAGTCAGCTACTGCTTTAGTTGATAGGTGTATTATAATCATTTTTTCTACAATGGAGTAGTTTGTCTGATTCATTCTGTAAATGTGTTTTGTTAGTTCACAGTGAATACATTGGATGATGTCAAGAGCTCTCGCAGTAGTACTTTACAAGACCATTCTCTGCGAACTTCTGAAATACCTGCTGTTCACATTGATACAGAATGTGTTTCAATTATTCAGCAAGCTGATATGCCTCCTTTGCAAGCAAACGACATATTTTCAGCAGAGAAAGCAGGGATAGAGAGTGAAATGGACCCTTCAGATATTTCAAATGTGAGTGCTGCTAACTTGGTAAGAACAACTTATCAGAATTCTGAGTAAATATATTAAAGAGGCATAAAACTTTAATAGTAATAAGTTGTGTTACTTTACACTTTATAAAGTATTTTGTACGTTATTTCTTTTTAATATTTTATTCTTACAGCAAGCTTTGAGATGCTTCTCATTTTGTAGAGGACAAAAATAAGATCGCTAAATAACTGTTGCTAAAATCATTCATTTTGTGATTTGATCAAATGTTTTTTAGTCTGGCATTAAGAAACTAAACCAGTAACAATAAAGTCTTCCATGCAACATCTAGCACTCTGATGGATGGAAAATGTTGCTTACTGGACTTTTTAAAAATTCTCTTAATAGAGTTCTTTAGATAGCCTCTGCCATTTGCTTGGAGTTGGTCTTCAAGATGAAATTTATTTACCATCCCTATTGCAGAACCTTTAAAAATGTGTTGATTTGGAATTACAGTTTTATGCTTTTAGATGACTACTTATTTGTCTTCATGTCTATTTCTCACTTTAGTAGTAAGATATATGACCTGAGGATAATCCAGAATGGGTTATTCTAGTATAAAAGTAACTTTCAGAAGAAATAGGCACACACAAAAAATTACTGAGAAAAATCATTCAAATCTTATTTTACTTTATTTTTATTTATTTTGAGAGAGAGAGCATGCACGTGTACAAGTGGGGAGAGGCAGAGAGAGAGAGAGAGAGAGAGAGAGAGAGAGAGAGAGACCGACCCAAGCAAGCTCCACACTGTCTCAAGGCTTGATCTCACAAACCATGAGATCATGACCTGAGGTGAAATCAGTCATATGCTTAGCCGACTGAGTCACCAAGGTGCCCCATCAAATTTTATTTTTTAAATGGCCACCGTATACTGTACTTTCCTTAAAAACTTAGTGCCTTATCATGCTGAAAGATGCTATTGACAGATGGTATTAGATCAAATTATGTATCTTAGAGAGATAATAACATTAGACACAGATGAAACTTGACTAGGGGTTTGTATAAGGGAAAAATAAGGGCTCTATAGTAATAAGAAAAACATTTAAAAATTTAAAGTAAGGAATAAAGAGAAAATTATATTTTAAGTTGGCTCTTTTAGTGTGACTGTTCTTAAAGGTGAAACATAATTATGGTCATGTAAGTACTAGGTTTAATATATGGGATAGAAATTGGTCATATTTATATTTTTTATTTGCATAGCTAGGCATCATGTTATTTATTTTGTGAATTCTGTGAGAATCAAATTTCAGAAGAGGAAAAAGATCCCATACTTAAATAAGCACTAAATAGTTATTTAAAAATTCTTTCATCCATTTTATTTTGATCACATGTATAAATAAGCTTGTGGTAGAATATTAAAAACTCTTGGTTATTTTAAGGATCAAATTTACGTACTTTACATACTCTGCTTTTGATATGAATATTAGTATATTCTTAGAGTTCTTAGAAGAATTTTAATTAAACCAGATTTTAAAAAACTTTTGTGTTTGGATTTGTCTTGGTGGAGCTAAATCTTTGGATTGCTCTCTACATGTACCTCATTGTATAGGTTCTCAGTGGGGGGTTGTAGAGAATTGCTGCCTGTGATGACAGAACTTTTTCTTTTCTTTCTCAATGCAGTAGTCCTGTAGCTAAAGGTAAATAATAATAATAATAATAATAATAATAATAATAATAATAATTCGGTTATCTTATTCAACAGAAATTTTGGTAGAAAATGACTGTTCAAGGGGCACCTGGGTGGTTCAGTTGGTTAAGCGTCCTACTTTGGCTTAGGTCATGATCTCACAGCTAGTGAGTTTGAGCCCCGCTTCAGGCTCTGTGCTGACAGCTCAGAGCCTGGAACCTGCTTTGGATTCTGTGTCTCCCTCTCTCTGCCCCTTACGCAGCTCACACTCTGTCTTTCACTCTCTCAAAAATAAATAAACATGAAAAAAATTTAATAGAAAATGACTGTTTGAACCTTTCTATTTAAGCTCAACTTTTGCCATTGTTGTAAAAAATGTGCTAATATAAAACCTAGCTACAGTGGATCTAGGTTTTTAGATTTACTATAATTTCAAATTTTTTTTTTTTTTTTTTTTACAGTTTATTTATTTTGAGAGAGCGTGAGCTGGGGAGGAGCAGAGAGAGAGGGAGAGAGGGAAAATCCCAAGCAGGCTATATTCCTTTTATAGTGCTTTTCTTTTGTCTTAAAGATACTTGATCTACAACTGTTTTGAATTTTGGCACTCAAATGAAATTCATACTTTGACATTAATAATAATACCTGTTATTTGTATAACTTCACAGTTTCTCATACACAGCTGTCTCATGATGAAGGTAAGTCATGAATTATTGTACCATTTTATGGAATACAAAATAGGCTCTTGGTTTTAAGAAGCTTCCCAGTCACACAAGTAGCAAGTGGTTGAACTTATACTGAACCCCACATTTTATAATTCTAGATCAATGCTATTTTATGTATACTGTTGAGTGTGTCGTTAGTACATAAAGAAATGATTACTTTCCACTTAATTGATGATTCTTTTGTTTGTTTGTTTTTAACTTTATAGTCCATGGCAGAAGTTCTTGCTAAAAAAGAAGAGCTAGCAGATCGTCTAGAAAAGGCCAATGAAGAAGCTATTGCTAGTGCTATTGCTGAAGAGGAGCAGTTAACCAGAGAAATTGAAGCAGAAGAAAACAACGATATTAATATTGAAACTGACAACGACAGTGACTTTTCTGTGAGGTTTTATTTTTTAAATTAAAAATTTTTGTTTTTTATTTTTTATTTTTTTTTAATTCCAGTATAGTTAACATATAGTGTTGTATTAATTTCAGGTGTAATATAGTGATCACCAATTCTGTACATCTTTACTCAGTGCTCATCCTAAGTGTACCCTTAATCCCTATCACCTGTTTCACTCATTCCCCCAGCTATCTCCCCTCTGATAGCTTTATTTTAAACGAGCACCCTCAGGTAAAGAAGGGTATTTTTTTTTTCCAACAAGAGCATTTTTTATTTGAAGCATACTTCAGAATACATGATTCTAAAAGATATATTTAAAACATTCCATCCAAGAAAAATAGAACAGACATTTTTTTTTAAGTATTCACAAAAGAATCCCAGAGACATAACAAATATTACAAATTTAAGAAGACTGAAATCGGGGTGCCTGGTTGGCTCAGTTGGTTGTGTCTGACTTTGGTTCAGGTCATGATCTTTTAGTTCATGGGTTTGAGCCCCGCATCAGGCTGTATGCTGACAGCTCAGAGCCTGGAGCCTGCTTCGTGGATTCTGTCTCCCTCTCTCTCTGTCCCTCTCCCCTGCTTGTACTCTGTCTCCCTCTCTCTCAAAAATAAATAAATAAATAAATAAATAAATAAATAAATAAATAAATAAATAACATTAAAAAAAAGACTGAAATCATACTAATTTCCATTTACAATGGTACAAAACTAAAGATCAACAATAAAACAAAGCTGGAAAATCTACAATGTAAATATTAAATATTTAATGTGTAAATATTAACACACCACTGCACAAACAATGGGCCAAATAAGAAATCCAATGGCAAATTAAGATATATCTTAAAACGGGCACTTGGGTGGCTCGGTTGGTTGAGTGTCCAACATTGGCTCAGGTCATGATCTCATGGTTCGTGAGTTCGGGCCCCACATCAGGCTCTGTGCTGACAGCTCAGAGCCTGGAGCCTGCTTCGGATTCTGTGTCTCCCTCTCTCTCTGCCCCTCCCCTACACATGCTCTCTCTCTGCCTCTCAAGAATAAAGAAGACCAATAAAAAAAAAATTTAAACAAAAGAAAAATAAAACACAATATTCTGTAACCTATGGGATGCAGCAAAAAGCAAATGTTAGATGCTATAAATGCTTGTATTAAGAAAAAGTGTTGAAGTAAACAACATTATATCACAAGGAACTAGGAAAAGAAGAGACTTAGGTGAAATTTAGTAGAGGAAGGAAATAACAAAGAAAAATCAGAAATAGAGACCAGAGTAAACAATAATATAACATTGAAAGTCATGACTGGTTTTTCCAAAATAAAAAATAAAAAAAGGAAATAAAATTGGCAATACTTTACATTAATTAAGAAAAAGGAGAGAAGACACATAAGCCAAAATGAAAAATAGAAGAGAAAACAATACAACAGATGATAACAGATTACTATAATTATATATTAATAAATCAAATAACTAGAAGAAAACCAAACAAACAAAATTCCTAAAAACGTACAAGTTACCAAGATTGAGTCATGAATCTTGAATCTAAGAAGTAGGAAACCTTCTTAGACCAATAACAAAAATGAAAGTGGAATTGGGAATCAAAACTCTGAGCACAGAAAAGTCTAAGACCACATGGTTTCATTGGTGGAATTCTACCAAACATTAAAAAAAAAAAAAAAAAAAAACAATGACAATATTTACCAAATCTCATAAATAATGGAAGAGAGGAAACATATTCAAAATCATTCCATGAGGCCAGTACTGTTCTGATACCAAAGCAGGATAAAGACAATACAAGAAAAAAAAGTCTAGTTTGTCCCATATAAGTATTGCTACTTGGACTTTATTTTGACATCCATTTGAGTGATAAATGTTTCTCCCTCACTTTCAATCTTCAGGTGTCTTTAGGTCTAAAATGAGTCTCTTGTAGGCAGCATATAGAGGAGTCTTATTTTTTTAATCCCTCCTGACACCCTATGTCTTTTGATTGGAGCATTTGGTCCATTTACATTCAAAGTAATTATTGATAGATATGTATTTATTGCCATTTTATTACTTGTTTTGTTGTTTTTAATGGAGATTTCCTCTAATCCTTTCTTGCCTTTGTCACTTTTGGCCTTTGTACTCAAAGAGTCCCCTTTAATATTTATTGCAGGGCTGGTTTAGTGGTCATGAACTCCTTTAATTTTTGTTTGGGAAGCTCTGTATCTCCCCTTTTATTCTGAATGATAGCCTTGCAGGATAGAGTATTCTTGGCTGCAGACTTTTTCCATTTAGCACATTGAATGGAGCATGCCACTTACTTCTGGCTTGCCAGGTTTCTGTGGAGAGATCTATTGCTAACCTGATGGGTGATCTTTTGTAAATTAAGGACTTCTTTTGTCTTGCTGCTTTTAGGATTTTTTCTTTCACTGTATTTTAAAATTTGATTACAATATGTCTTGGTGTTGGCCCGCTTTTGATGATTTTGATCAGAGTTCCCTGTGCTCCTGGATCTTGATGTCTGTTTCCTTTCCCAGATTATGGAAATTTTCTGCTGTTATTTCTTGAAATAATATTTTCTGCTTTCTGGGACTCTTCTGATATGAATGTTTTTATATTTGATGGGGTCACTGAGTTCCCTAAGTCTATTCTTGTGTTGCATAATTATTCTTTCTTTTGTTCAGCTTCATTATTGTTGATTATTTTATCTTTTAGGTCACTAGTTCATTCCTCTGCTTCTTCCAGCCTGCTGTTCATTGCGTCAAGCCTGTTTCCAATCTCATTTATTTCATTCATCTCTGGTTGATTTTTTTTTAACTCTTTTATCTCTGTTGTAAGGGTCTCACTGATGTCTTCTATTCTTTTCTCAAGCCCAGTGAGTATCTTTATGATTATTGCTTTAAATTCTCCATCAGGCATGTTACTTATATCTGTTTTGCCTTATCTTGTTTGGGATAAATTCCTCTGTCTTGGCATTTTATCTGGTATCTGCCTTCTTCTCTGTGTTAGACAAGCCAGTTATGTCTCCTTCTCCTGAAAGTAATGGCCTTATGTACTGCCCAGGGCCTGGCGCTTCAGGGATTGGCTCTGGTGTGTGCTATACATGCTTTACTGTTGTGTTTTGGCTGCTCTGTCCTTTAGGCCAGTTGTCTGTAGAGCCTCTCCTTGCCTGCTGGGGGCAGTGTTTGGTCCCTGGCCTGAATATGGTAAGTTTTAACTAGATGTGCTCTGGTGTGTTTGTGCATTAAGACCTGACACCAACTCCACCAGAACCAAGGTCTTGTAGAACTCTCTGGTCAGGAGACGTGGTGTGGGCAGGGGTTTGTGCTGTTTTTCTGGGAGACGGACTCACCACACTAGGGCTGAGGCAAGCTTGACTGAGAAGGGCAGTCCCGCTAGAGCACAGATGTGTGGGACTTGGTGGAAGCAACTTAGGCAGCCAGTGTTGGCGCTGAGCTGCTTCCCTCAGATGGCCTTGTGTTCATGCTGAGGGGTGTTGGAGGGAAATGGCTTCAGCCAGCTCCTTTGTTCCTGGACAGCAGTCTCCAAGAATGTTGCCTCTCTGGGAAACACTCCTAGAATAGGGAATAATCTCACCACTGTGTGCCCCCAGCTGTTCTTCAGATCACTGTTTCCACACTGACTGTCCCTGGGGTTGTTTGCCTGCCTCCTCTCTAGGAGCAGGGTTGTGCCCTCCGGGCTCTATCCCAGCTAAGCCTGCTGACCTTTAAAACTCTAGCGTTTAAACCCTGCTGGTTGCAAGAGCTCAGAAAATTCAGTCCCTCTCTGTTTCCAAGCTAGTGGCTTTGGGGAAACGTTCTCCTTGTGTGTTCCTGGGCTTGTCTTTTTCTCTCGCCCTTCCTCGTGACCACAGCTCCTTCCTCTCTGCAGCACCCATGATCTGTTTCTCCCCTAACCCATGTCTGCACTTCCTACTTTCTTTGATATGGCCTCTTCTCTCTTTACTTGTGGAGTATGTCCTGTCTTCAGGGTGATTTCGGGGGTATTTAGGATGATTTGATAGTTACCTAGTTGTGTTCCTGGGACAAGATGAGCCTAGGGTCTTCCTACTTCACTGTCATTTTGGGTTCTTTCTGAGAGCTTTCAGAATTTTTTGCATAATTGTTCAAAAATTACATTTAGAAATAAAATTCTTAGGGCCAGAAGGACTTAGAGTTCATACAAAAACAATAGGAAATCATTTTTTAGCACTTTAACCATTACAGAGTATTTTTTTAAATTTTTCTAATGTTTGTTTATTTTTAAGAGAGAGAGAGAGAGAGAGAGAGAGAGAGACAGAGCATGAGCAGTGGAAGGGCAGAGAGAATGGGAGACACAGAATCCGAAGCAGGCTCCAGGCTCTGAGCTGTCAGCACAGAGCCTGACATGGGGCTCAAACCCATAAACCGTGAGATCATGACCTGAGCCAAAGTCGGACACTTAACTGACTGAGCCACCCAGGCGCCCCACAGAGTATTTTTGTATATAATGCAACTGACAAGTTGGAAGTTGTTATTTTCATTTTACAAATCAAGAAATTGAATCTTGGAAAAAGTAAGAACTCAGCATTACTCACATTTTAATTGCAGAGGCTGAAATAGAATCTAAGGTATTTACTTTTTTTCTGTTCCACTAATAAAAAGCAAATGATACATACCTTGCTATCACTAAGCATTCAGGATATGTATGTTGATAAGAGGGATTTCTTCAGAATGAAAGTAACTGTAAATGTTTTAAATATCTTTCTATTAATTTTTAATGCCCAGTGAATAATCTTGAGCTCTTCTGAGGTATACTATGAGTACGGCAGAGTTATATAGTAATAGTATCAGGCCAACATGTTTCTTTTAAATTTACTTGATTTGTCTCTGCTGTTAATGACAAGTAGGTTGGTCTTCCTCTTAAAATATATAGACTATATAGTATTTTAACTTGGTGATTATTGTAACTATAAGAGGTATATAGCTTTTTTCTGGTTTTGAACTATTAAATTCTTACTAACAGGTAAGAAAATTACATCTACAGTTCATTTTTAAGGTGATAATTGTGTTCAAATATTTGTTTTTCACTCTTCCTTATTACATTTTAGGCCAGCATGGGCAGTGGGAGTGTATCTTTCTGTGGTATGTCTATGGACTGGAATGATGTCCTTGCAGATTATGAAGGTATTGTGTGTGTATGCCTGTGTGCATTGTCTGTGTGCAGCTAAAAGGGTTTAAAATAGATTATCTTATTACGTGGAGTTTATATGTGTAAAATAAATAATTTACAGTGGGAATGCTGATGCCTTTTAAAAGCCTGTTCTCAAATGTTGGTTTTATAGAACTGTGTGGTTAAACAGTAATGGTGGTTTTCTTTTTTTCTGGGCAGCTCGTGAAACTTGGCGCCAAAATACATCCTGGGGGGATATTGTAGAGGAGGAACCTGCTAGACCTCCAGGCCATGGAATTCACATGCATGAAAAACTTTCCTCACCATCTCGTAAAAGGTCTGGCCTTTGAAAATTAATTTGAAATGTTTCACAAGAGGGAAACTGACTAGTCTTTAGTAAAATTGCTATACAACATTTTAAGGCATATTATTCAGGATAGTTACAGATCTATTGAAAAGTGACAATGTTTCCTGAAATGTTAAGCCAAAATTAGTTGTGTGTACTTCCTGTATTTATTTTAAGAATGTTGAAGACAAAATATTTTTGGCTTTATCATGTAAACATTTGTGTCTTCTATCCATTTGTTTGTGTTAATAGAACAATTGCAGAATCTAAGAAAAAACATGAAGAAAAACAAATGAAAGCACAGCAGCTAAGGGAAAAGTTACGTGAAGAGAAAACATTAAAGCTTCAGAAATTATTAGAAAGGGTGAGTTTTTAATATTTAGAAAATTTTGACAGCCTTAAATTGATGGACTCATTTTTAACTTGACTATTTTTTGGGTCTAAGAGAAGCTAGCAGAACTATAAAAATTAAATTTTCTGGGAAACAAAAGCATTTCTACCTATTGAATTACAGAAGGTTACCTGCAAAAAAGAAAAAAATTGACATTTCTAAATTAGCTAGTAAATTGATGTTTGCAGAGTTGGCATGGATTATTGAAGTTGCATTTTGTCCTTTCTTGTTTTCATTGGGGCGTTTCTTCGGGGACTCTTGTGGACAATGTAGGATGAGTTGGTAGGATAGTTTTGAGCTTCAGATGATCAGGTTTGAATAAGTTAGGGCACTAATTGAATTTATAAAGAGATTTTTAGAATATTTAGAGAAGTGCAACTTCTGATCATTGTGATATAGTAGAAAGAACATGGGATTTGGAGATGGCCAAGCAGGGTTCAAATCCTGGTTTTACCACATAATAAAATATGATGCACTGGGCAAGTTACTTGACAATATTACATTTCAGTTTCTTTCTTTCTTTTTCAAATTAAAAAGAATTTTTTATGTTTATTTATTTATTTTTAGAGAGAGAGAGAGAGAGCGCGCACGCGCTCTCAAGCTGGTGAGGGGCAGAGAGAGAGGGAGAGAGAAATCCCAAGTAGGCTCCACACTGTCAGTATAGAGCCCTGTGCGGGGCTTGAACTCACAAACTGTGAGATCATGACCTGAGCCAAAACCAAGAGTCGGACGCTTAACCAACTGAACTACCCAGGCACCCTTCAGCTTCTTTATTTTTAAAATGAAAATTTTAATTATTAACATGATGTGATGATTAAATATGGCAAGTGTGTATAACAATGGCATAGTATTATGATGGCTGATGCTCAGTGTCTGGTCATTCTTACTGTTATGTCAAAGTGGCAAATATAGGCAAATACTGTATTAGTTACATGTGCTATATAACAAAAGACCTCAAAACTTAGCCACTGAAAACAGATGTTTATCACATTATATGTGGGCAAGAGAACCAGGAGTGGCTTGCCTAGTGATTTTTATTCAGAATCTTTCATGAATTTGCAGTCATGCTGTCATTTGGAGCTACAGGATCTACTTCTGGACTCACTCATGTGGTTGTAGGCAGGCCTCAGGTCCTCTTTAGCAGTTGGCTGTAGACTTCAGTTATTTGCCATGTGGGCCTTTTCATAGCCCAAGTGTCCTTATGACATAGCCCCTGGCTTCCCCACAGAAAGTAATCCAGGAGGAAGGGAGGAAAGGAGAAGGGGACAAAGACAAAGACAGAGACAGAGAGAAGGAAAGAACAAATGAGCTGCCAAATTCGAAGCTGCCCTTGCCTCTTATAACCTAATCCTGGAAGTGATAAACCATCACTTTTGCTGTATTCTGTTGGTTGCAATCCTGGTACAGTGTGGGAGGGAATTAGACAAGGATCTGAGTACTAGGTGGCTGGATCGTTGGGAGCCACCTTGGAGTCTGTGTACTTCAAGTACCTAAAACAACATGACGAAAGATGTGTGACTGTCACAGTATATGGGAACTCCTTTGTTACCTTCTAGTACTAGAAAAGAGTACTAATATGCATAGGTTAAAATATTATTTGCATTGGGGTGCCTGGCCGGCTCAGTCGATGGAGCATATGAGTGACTCTTAATCTCGAAGTTGTGAGTTCAAGCCCAATGTTGTATGTAGAGATTCCTTAAAAATAAAATCTTGGGGTGCCTGGGTGGTTCAGTGAGTTAAATGTCTGACTTTGGCTTAGATCATGATCTCACGGTTCGTGGGTTCTAGCCCCACCCTTGGGCTCTGTGCTGACAGGTCATAGCCTGGAGCCTGCTTTGGATTCTGTGTTTCCCTCTCTCTCTGCCCCTCCTTCTCTCTCCCTCTCTCTCAAAAAATAATAAACATTTAAAAATAAAATCTAAAAAAATATATTATTTACGTTACTTATAATGTGTAATTTAAATTTAGGAGAGATAGTTGGACCAAATAATCCCAATATTTTTAAAAAATGAGGTGTGGTATAAGATTCTCTTTAGTACAGTAGAAAAGTTGATTGGGAAAAGAAGGAAATCTGTGATTTTTCTCTTTACCTAATGCTTTATTTTATTTTATTTTATTTTATTTTATTTTATTTTATTTTATTTTATTTTGAGAGAGTGTGAGTGGGGGAGAAGGGCAGAGGAAAAGAGAGAGAGAATATATATTTTTTTAATGTTTATTTACTTAGAGTGAACATGAGTGCGGAAAGGTCAGAGAGAGAGAGAGAGACAGAGAGAGAGAGAGAGACAGAGACAGAGACAGAGACAGAGAATCCCAAGCAGCTTGCCACTGCCAGCGCAGAGCACAATGCAGGGCTTGAACCCACGAACTGTGAGATCATGACCTGAGCTGAAATCAAGAGTCAGATGCTTAACCAACTAAGTCACCCAGTCGCCCTGAGATAGAGAGAGAGAGAGAGAGAGAGAGAGAGAGAGAGAGAGAGAGAGAGAGAGAATGAGAGAGAATCTTAAGTAGACTCTGTGCTCAGCACAGAACCTGACACAGAGCTTGATCCCACGACCCTGGGATCATAACCTGAGGCAAAATCAAGAGTTGGATGCTCAAATGACTGAGCCACCTGGGTGCCCCTCTTTACCCGAATCTTAAGAATTTGTCATTATTGTTATTTTGATCATTCAGAATCAATAAATCAAAATGAAAAACTGCATGTTCTAGGATTCTATAAAAGTTAATGTATTATTTAATTTCAGCTTTAGAGAAATGCTGTAACACAACTACAACTTCACCTCTTACTGTGTTTTTCAGGCAGGAAAAATTATATAGTTTAATTTCTTACATATATATATGTAATCTCCAAGTATTCCTGCAAACAGAATAATAAATTCTTGAAATTGTACAAGACGTTAGAGGTTGTACAACTGGTACAACCTGGTTTAATTTTTCCATTAATTTTAATGATAAATCCCACCTTCCTTTTATATAATAGGTTGTTATTTCAACACTGTTTTACATATGTGGTCTCATCTGATCACCAGAATTCTTTGTGGGTCACAGAACTAAACATACTGAATCCCATTTTACAGGTGTAAAAACTGAATCTAGGAGAGGTGAAGTGCTGTTTCCAGTGTCACATTACCAATAATTTGCTGAGCAAGGGCTTTAAAGATCTGTGGTCTAGCTCTTAATCCAGTGCTGTTTCTGCATTATACTTTTTGAGGTTTTAAATGCATAATTATGTAGCTAAAATTCAACTTCAGTTGAATGCTAGTTTTATTCCCACTCATGTTGAGCCAGCATTTGATTTTAGCTAGCAGGTGACCAAAGTATATTATGAACTCAAGCAGTCTGGCTTCCTAGTCTGTGTTCTCAATCATTAGTCATGCTCCTTTAGGTCTTTCTGGGTTCTAGAATTTATCATTCCGAAGCTGTTTATCAGTTTTCCCTTCTGTTAAATTACTATGTATGCTGAAATTAATGATATGATAACTCTGTATAGGAGAAAGACGTCCGGAAGTGGAAGGAAGAATTATTAGATCAACGACGCAGGATGATGGAAGAGAAATTACTTCATGCTGAATTTAAACGAGAGGTGCAGTTACAAGCAATTGTTAAAAAAGCACAAGAGGAAGAAGCTAAGGTAGATCTTAGGTGCTTTGAACATTGAATTAGTTAACCCAAGTACTTTTTTTCAGTTGTTAATATGAGAAGTAATATTTATGAAGTGTTTATTCTGTGCCAGAATAACAGGCTCACTAAAACTTATTAAGTGCAATATCATATACTTATAGTAATCCTGTGAGATGTATATTATGTTTTTACAGCTTTTTTTGAGGTGCAATTGACAGACAATAAATAGCACATATGTAAAGCTTCAATTTGATGAGTTTTGACATGTATATATTCCTGAAACCATCAGCACAGTGAAGATAATAAACAGTTCCATCACCCTCAGAAGTTTGTTCATTCTTCTTTGTATTCATTCCTTCCTCCAACTCTGTTACTGTGCAATTGCTGATCTGTTTTTTGTCATTATACATGTTAGCAGTTTCTAGAATTTTATATGAATGGAATCGTACAGTATATATTCTTTTCCTCTGGCATCTTTCACTCAACATAGTTATTTTGAATGTAATCCATACTGTTGTGTATATCAGTTCCTTTTCATTGCTGAGAAGTGTATCATTGTATAGAAATACCATAATTTGTTAATCCAGTCACCTGTTGATGGGTATTTGCTTACTTTCTAATTTTTGGCCGTTATAGATCTAGGTGCTGTGAATCATCATGTGTAAATCTTTGTGCAGATGTGTGCTTTCATTTTCTTGGGTGAATACCTAAGAATGAATTAGCAGTGCCTCATGATAGGTTCATGTTGAATTTTTGAAGAAACAGTTTTCCAAAATGGTTATTATATAAGTTTCCCCTGCTATCTGAAAGTAGTGTTCCTATGAAACCTTTTGTAACCTGAAATGCCATAAAGATGCAATTACCATTAATTTATATGGAAAAAAATTTGAGCATTCCCAGACCCCAAAATAACCTCTTTTAGTCTTTTCTGATATGTTAGAACACAACTTCTAATGGATGCACAAAATAAATTGAGATAAAGCACAGATGTTCACACAGTTCAAAACTATGGTGGCCTAAAGCTGAGATGGTGAGTGTAGCTCCTGGAGAATAAGTGTGGCAGTCCACTCTCTCTCACTATTTGGGGTGTGCTAGCTCTGTAATGGCTCCCTGTAAAACACTGAATATAGTTTTTGCTTTTTGCCTTTTTTCATTAAGCAGAAATTCTCTTTGGATTTCTTTTCTTTTGGTTAGGGAAAACAAGTATAATGTAGGTCTCTTGTAAAAGCGAAGTGGTGTAATGAGAACTTTTGGAAAGCAGGGGATTTTTGTAGTAGTAAACATTCTTACCAGTGGTGGATGAGGGTTCTAATTAACCACATTCTCACCAACATTTGACATGATTACACACTGTAATTTTAGCCACGTAAGTTTACTGTGTGTGTACAGTATCTCATTTGGTTTTAATTTTCATTTTTGAACATCTTTTCATGTGCTTATTTCATATCTTTAGCTCTTGTTTAGTGAAATGTTTGTTCAAATATCTTGTACATTTATTAAAGTTGGATTGTTTTATTGTTGAGTTTTTTCAGCTTTACTGAGGTATAATTGACAAATGGTAAGGTATATAAAGTATACAACATGATGATTTGATATCCATATACATTGTGAAAGGATTCCCCTCATCAGGTTAAATGATGCATCCATCACCTCACATGTTTATCTTTTATGCGTGTCTGTGAGCGAGAGAACATTTAAGTTCTATTCTCTTAGCATATTTCAATTAGTGTTATCAACTGTAGTTACTGTGTTATGCATTAGATCTTCAGGACTTATTCTTCTTATAACTGAAGGTTTATACCTTTTTACTAACCTCTCCCTATTTCTTTCTCTACCCATAGCCCCTGACAGCCACATTTCTACTCTCTATTTTTATGAGTTCAACTTTTTTTTTAGATTCCATATTTAAGTGATACCGTGCAGCATTTGTCTTTCCTTGTCTTGTTCATTTAACTTAGCATATTGCCCTCCAGTTTTATCCACATTGTCACAAATGAAAAGATTTCTTAGAGGACTTTATGTATTTTAGATACTAAGATCTATGTTTTGCAAATACTTCCTCGCAGACCTTGGATTGCCTTTTTTTTTTTTTTTAACTTTTTAAATTTATTTTTGGGACAGAGAGAGACAGAGCATGAATGGGGGAGGGGCAGAGAGAGAGGGAGACACAGAATCGGAAACAGGCTCCAGGCTCTGAGCCATCAGCCCAGAGCCTGATGCGGGGCTCGAACTCATGGACCGCGAGATCGTGACCTGGCTGAAGTCGGACGCTTAACCGACTGCGCCACCCAGGCGCCCCAACCTTTTCTTTTTCTTAAAAGTATCTTTTGAAGTTTTAAAAATTGATCAAGTCCAATATATTAACTTTTTTTTTTTTCTGTACCATGTGTCTTTTGTGTCGTATTTAAAAAATCTTTACCTGAATTTAAGGTCACTAAGATTTTCTCTTAATTTTTTTGTAGGAGTTTTAAATTTTACAATGACATCTGTGTCCTCTTTTGAATTAAATTTTGTATCTGGTGCAAGATAGGGTTGAGGTTCATATTTTCATAGGGATATCTAATATTCAAGTACCAGTTGAAAAGATTGTCCTTTTTACATTGAATTGCCTTAGGACCCTTGTTGAAAGCTATTTGCCATATACTGGATGGGTTTGTTTCTATTTTGTTTCATTTGTCTCGATGCCTTTTTTTATGCCAATGCCATTTTATCTTGATTACTGTTATAATATCCTGTTACATTGATACATGTCTCTTTAGTGCTTTGAAGTTTTTAGTATGCAAAAAGTTTTTCAACTCATTTAAATTTATTTCTGAGTATGTACTCTTATAGACGTGATTGCAGATTGGAATTGTTTTCTTTTCTTTTTTTAATCTTGTCTCATTTTATTTATTTGTTTGTTTGTTTATTTCCAAGTTAATATGTAGTGTAGTATTGGTTTCAGGAGTAGAATTTAGTGATTCATCACTTACATGTAACACCCAGTGCTCCTGCCAACAAGTGCCCTCCTTAATGCCCATCACCCATTTAGCCCATCCCTGCCCCACCACCCCTCCAGCAACCCTCAGTTGTTCTCTGCATTTAAGAGTCTTTTATGGTTTGCCTTCCTCTCTGTTTTTATGTTATTTTTCTTTCTCCCCCATGTTCATCTGTTGTATTTCTTAAATTCCACCTGAGTGAAATCATGTAATATTTGTCTTTCTTTGACTTATTTTGCTTACCATAATACGCTGTAGTTCCATCCACATTGTACCCTATGACCCAGCAATTGCACTACTACGTATTTGTCCGAAGGATACCAAGATGCTGATTCGAAGGGGCACATGCACACCAGTGTTTGTAGCAGTACTATCAACAATAGCCAAATTATGGAAAGAGCCCAAATGTCCATTGACTGATGAATGGATAAGGAAGATGTGGGTGGATACACACACACACACACACACACACACACACACACACACACACACACACTGGAATATTTCTCAGGGATCAAACAGAATGAAATTGTTTTCTTAACTTCATTTTCAGATTGTTTACTGCTCGTGTACAGAAATAGAGTTGAATTTTATATGTTGATCACGTTTCTTACAGCTTTGTTTGAACTGGCTCTTTAGTTCTAATAGCTTTTTAGTGGATTCTTTAGGATTTTCTGTCTCCAAGATCATGTTATCTGCAAATAGATACACTTTTACTTCTTTTCCAACCTGGATGTCTTTGATTTGTTTTTCTTGCTTTTTGTTCTAGGTAGAACCTGAAATACAGTGTTGAAGTGGTAAATGTGGACATGACATCCTTGTCTTATTCCCAGTCTTTAGAGGAAGTATTTAGTCTTTTATCATAAAGTATGATGTTAGGTGTGGGGTTTTCATAGATGCCTTTCATCAGATTGAGGAAGTTCCTTTTTATTCCTATTTTGTTGCATGTTTGTATCATAAAAGGATGTTGGATTTTGTCAAATGCTTTTCTGCATCTATTGCAAAATAATATAGTTTTTGTTCTCTTGGTATTTTCTGTATTACATTAATTGAATTTGATATGTTTTATGTATTTCCCTAATTTTTTAGTTGTTTAAGGTGGTTGCTTTTTCTGGCCTTAAAAATATTCTTAAGGTCTACTAGAAATGTAATTTCCTTGAGACATGTACCAAATATATTCATTTTAGTCCTGTTATATAATCAAGATATAATTTTTATCTCATATACACCTTCTGTGAGTTTGTGCAGTAAGTTAATAGTCATTTCAAATTCCTTATTTTTGGGGTATATACATGGTTGAAAACAAAACATCCACTGTTTAGTTGATAGTGACTATTATTATAACCTACATTAATCAGGACCCGATTTTTTCACTTGCAACATCTACTCATTATTACAGTGGACTTTAATTTTTTTATGAGGAATAGATCTCCTTTTCCTGATTTCTGGCAGTAGCCCTCTTCCATGTGCTGTGTCCTCTTGCCTGCTCTTTGAATTTGCTTCATTACTTCTTGTGCCTGCTCCTTTGCTTTTTTTCCTCTAGACTACCTACTTGTATACTCCAGTTCTGCAGATTATCTATTCTGGCCTTTTGTGAATCTGCAGATTCCTTGGAAAGAGTGGGCTGAGCTGATTTTCACCACCTCATCACCCATATCTTCTTGAATTTTTTATAATACCATTTTCCCTCTATGCTATACATAGAATACATACATAGAATAGTATCACTGTAGTATAGAATGTTATCACTAAGTTTAAAAGACTTTTCTGAATCTTTCCATTATGAATCCTGTGAAATAACATTTTCTAGAATATTCTGCACTACCTTGATTTTCTTTATGTTTTCTAACTAATCCTTTACTGTCTTTCCTTTTTCTTTTGATGCCTAAGTTTTACTGACTTCAGCCCATTTCACTTGTTCTTTTCCTCGAGTATGACAATCATTATCTTGCTTCAACTATCATCTCTCTAGTGACTTCTAGATTTTCATCTTTAGCCCCAACCTCTAATCTTTACTTTTTATTTCTTTTGATGTTTGGGAATATTTCTTTTGAATTTTAATTCCCACTTAAATAACCTACAGGTGTACAATAATTTCAGGTGTACAATATAGTGGTTTAACAATTCTATACATTACTCACTGCTCATCATGATAAGTGTACTTTTAATCCCCTTCACGTGTTTCACCTATTCCCCTACCCAGCCGCCCTCTGGCAGCCACCTGATTGTTCTCTAAGTGTCTGTTTTTTGTTTCTCTCTTTTTTTCATTTGCTTTGTTTCTTAAATTCCACATATAAGTGAAATCATATAGTATTTATCTTTTTCTGACTACTTTCACTTAGCATAATACCCTCTGGATCCATCCATGCTGTTGCAAATGGCAAGGTTTCAATCCTTTTTATGGCTGAATAATATTCCATTGTATATAAATACTACATATCCTTTACCTATTCATCTATCGGTGGACACTTGGGTTGCTTCCATAATTTAGATACTGTAAAAAATGCTGCAATGAACATAAGAGTACATATATCTTTTTGAATCAGTGTTTTCAGATTCTTTGGGTAAATACCCAGTACTAGGATTACTGGATCATATGGTAATTTTTCATTTTTTGAGGAACCTCCGTGCTGTTTTCCACAGTGGCTATACCAGTTTACACTCCCACGAACAGTGAATGGAGGGTTCCTTTTTCTCCACATCCTCTCCAACACTTGTTGCTTCTTGTGTTTTTGATTTTAACCTTTGTGACAGGTGTGAGGTGATATCTCATTGTGGTTTTCATTTGTGTATCCCTGAATATTAGTGCTGTTGAACAACTTTTCATATGTCTGTTGGCCATGTTGTATGTCTTCTTTGGAGGAATGTCTGTTCATGTCTTCTGCCCAGTTTTTAATTAGATTATTTGTTTTTGGGGATGTTGTATGAATTCCTGTGTATATTGGATATTAACCCTTTTTTGGATATGTCATTTGCAAATATCTTCTACCATTCAGTAGGTTGTTTTTTAGTTTTGTTGTTTGCTTTGCAGAAGCTTTTGGTTTTTCTTATTTAAGTTTTTATTTAAATTCCAATTAACATACTGTGTAATATTAGTTTCAGGTGTACAACATAGTGATTCAACACTTGCATACAATACCTGGTGCTCATCACAACCAGTGCACTCCTTATTCCCCATCACCTGTTTCACCCATCCCTCTACCCATCCTCCCCTCTAGTAACTGTCTGTTCTCTATAATTTAGAATCTGTTTCTTTGTCTCTCTCACTTTATCTGTTTTTTTTTTCCTTTTCTCGTTTGTTTTGTTTCTTAAATTCCACATATGAGTGAAGTAATTTGGTATTTGTCTTTCTGTGACTTATTTTCACCTAACATAATACTCTCTAGTTCCATCCATGTCATTGCAGATGGCAAGATTTTATTCTTATTTATGGTTGAGTAATATTCCATTTTCCCTATATACATCACATCTTCATTATCCATTCATCAGTCTGTGGACACTGGGCTGTTACTGTATTTGGCTATTGTACATAGTGCTGCTATAAGCATTGTGGTGCACATATCCCTTTGAATTAGTATTTTTGTATTCTTTGGGTAAATACCTAGTAGCATAATTGCTGGGTTGTAGGGTAGTTCTATTTTTAACTTTTTGAGGAATCTCCATACTGTCTTCCAAAGTGGCTGCACCAGTTTATATTCCCACCAACAGTGCAAGAGGGTTCTGCTTTCTCCACAATCTTGTGAATATCTATTATTTCTTGTGTTGTTGATGTTAGCCATTCTGACAGGTGTGAGGTGCTTCTCATTGTAGTTTTGATTTGTATTTCCCTGATGATCAGTGATGTTGAGCATCTATTCATGTGTCTGTTGGCCATCTGGATGTCTTCTTTGGAAAAAATGCCTTTTCATGTCCTCTGCCCACTTTTTAATTGAGGTATTCATTTTTTGGATGTTGAATTTTATGTTTTTAATATGTTTTGGATAGTAACCCTTTATCAGAGATGTCATTTCCAAATATCTTCTCCCATTCCATAGGTTGTGTTTTAGCTTTATTGATTGTTTTCTTCACTGTACAGAAGCTTTTTATTTTGATGAGATCCCAGAGTTTATTTTTGCTTTTGTTTTCCTTGCCTTGGGAAATGTATCTAGTAGGACGTTGCTGTGGCTGATGTCAAAGAGGTTATTGCCTGTGTTCTCTACTAAGAATTTTATGGTTTTTCAGCTCTCACATTCAGGTTTTTCATCCATTTTGAATTTATGTTTGTGTATGGTGTAAGGAGGTGGTCCAGTTTCATTCTTTTGCATGTTGCTGTCGAGTTTTCCCAGTACCATTTGTTGAAGAGACTGTCTTTTTTCCATTGGATTCTCTTTCCTGCTTTACTGAAGATTAATTACCCATATAGTGAGTTCATTTCTGGGTTTTCTATTCTGTTCTGTTGATCTATGTGTCTATTTTTGTGCCAGTACCATACTGTCTTCATCACTTTAGCTTTGTAATATAACTGGAAATCCAAAATTGTGATGCTTCCAGCTTTGCATTTCTTTTTCAAGATTGCTTTGGGTATTTGGGGTGTTTGTGGTTCCATGCAAATTTTAGGATTGTTTGTTCAAGCTCTGTGAAAAATGCTGGTTGTATTTTGATAGGGTTTGGATTAAATGTATAGATTTCTTTGAGAAGCTTTTAAATTTGATATAGTTCCAATAGTTTATTTTTGTTTTTATTTCCCTTCCCTTGGGAGGTATATTTAGAAAAATGTTACCAGAACTGATATCAGAGAAGTTATTCCCTATACTCTCCTCTTGAATTTTTATGGTTTCAGGTCTTACATTTAGGTCTTTAATCTTGAGTTTGGAAGAAAGTGGTCCAATTTCATTTGCTAGCATGTAGCTGTCCAGTTTCCAGCACCATTTGTTGAAGAGACTCTTTTTTCCAATGTATATTCTTGGTTCCATTGTATAATCATGGGTTTATTTCTGGGCTCTCTCTTCTGTTCTGATCTGTGTGGTTTGTGTGTGTGTGTGTGTGTGTGTGTGTGTGTGTGTGTGTGTGTGTATTTGTACCATAGTGTTTTGATTTCTACAGCTTTATATTATACCTAGAAATCTGGGATTGTGGTATCTCCAGTTTCATTCTTTTTTTTCAAGATCGCTTTGTTTATCTGAGACCTGATGTGGTTACATACACATTTTAGGGTTATTTGTTCTAGTTCTATTAAAAATGCTGTTGGTATTTTGATAGTGATTGCATAAGATCTGTAGATTGTTTTGGGTAATAAGGGCATTTGAACAATATTTCTTCTTCCAATCCATGAGCATGGACTATCTTTCCGTTTGTGTCATCTTCAATTTATCACTATTTTATAGTTTTCAGAAGGTCTTTCACCTTTTTGGCTAAGTTTATTACCAGGTATTTTATTATTTGTGGTACACTTATAAATGAGATTATTTTCTTAATTTATTTTTCTGCTACTTCATAGAAATTCTTCGTGTATAGAAATTCAATGGATTTCTATGTATTGATTTTGTATCCTGTGACCTTACTGAATTCATTTATCAGTTCTAGTAGTTCTTTTTGTGGAGTCTTTAGGGTTTTCTATATGTAGTATCATGTTATCTGCAAGTAGTGAATGTTACAATTTTTCCTTACCAATTTGGATGCCTTTTATTTCTTTTTGTTGCCTGATTCCTGTGGCTAAGACTTCCAGGTCTATGTTGAATAAAAGTGGTGAGAGTAGACATCCCGTCTTGTTCCTGACCTTAGCTTTTCACCATTGAGTATGATGTTAGCTGTAGGTTTTTCATAGATGGCCTTTATTATGTTGAGGTATATTCCCTGTAAAACTACTGTGTTGAGAGTTTTTGTTACAAGTGGATATTGTACTTTATCAAATGCTTTTTCTTCATCTTTTGAAATGATCATACAGTTTTTATTCTTTCTTTTGTTGATGTGATGTATCACGTTAATTGATTTGTGAATATTGAGGCATTTTTTTTTAATGTTTATTATTTATTTTTGAGAGACAGAGTGTGAGCAGGAGGAGGGGCAGAGAGAGAGGGAGACAGAGAATCCTGAGCAGGCTCCAGACTGTGAGCTGTCAGCACAGAGTCTGACGTGGGGCTCGAACCTACGGACCTCAAGATCATGACCTGGGCTAAAGTCGGTTGCTTAACTAACTGAGCCACCCAGGTGCCCCTGATTTGTGAATATTGAACCATTCTTCCATCCCAGGAATAAATCCCACTTGATCGTGGTGAATGTTATTTTTAATGTATTGTTGGATTCACTAATATTTTGTTGAAGATTTTTGCATGTGTGTTCATCAGAGATACTCCCCTGTTCTCTTTTTTTGTATTGTCTGGTATTGGTTTTGGTAACAGGGTAATTCTGGCCTCATGGAATGAATTTGGAAGCTTTTTTAACTCTTCTGTTTTTTTAGAATAGTTTGAGAAGTACAGGTTTTAATCCTTACTTAAATGCTTAAATTTCATTGCCTGTAATCTGTCAGTTCAAATTTTCTATTACTTCCTGATTGAGTTTTGGCAGGTTATAGGTTTCTAGGAATTTATCCATTTCTTCGAGATTGTCCAGTGTGGTCCTTTTTTTTTTTTTTTTTTTTCTTTTTTCTGATGAGTCTGGCTAAAGGTTTACCAATTTTGATAATGTTTTCAAACAATGAGCTCCTGGTTTCATTACTCTGTTCTGTGTTTTGTTTTGTTCTGATTTTTTTTTTTTTTTTGGTTTTTATTGAATTTATTTCTGCTGCAATCTTTATTATTTCATTCCTCTACTGGCTTTGAATTTTGTTTGTTGTTCTTTTTCTAGCTCCTTTAGGCAGAAGGTTAGGTTATTTGAGGTTTTTCTTACTTATTGAGATAGGCCTGTATTTCTTTAAACTTCCCTCCTAAAATAGCTCTTTCTATATCCCAAGATTTTGGACTGTCCTGTTTTCATTTATCTCCAGGTTTTGTTTTGGTTTTTTTTAATTTTTTTTTTTAACATTTTTTATTTATTTTTGAGACAGAGAGAGACAGAGCATGAATGGGGGAGGGGCAGAGAGAGAGGGAGACACAGAATCGGAAGCAGGCTCCAGGATCTGAGCCATCAGCCCAGAGCCCGACACGGGGCTCAAACCCACGGACCGTGAGATCGTGACCTGAGCTGAAGTCGGACGCTTAACCGACTGAGCCACCCAGGCGCCCCTATCTCCAGGTTTTTTGATTTCCTCTTTGATTTCTTGGTTGACCCATTCATTGTTTTGTAGTATGTTATTTAACTTCTGTAGTTTTTGTGTTTTTTCTAGATTTTTTTCTTGTGGTTGAGTTCTAATTTCATAGAGTTTGATCAGAAAAGATGCATGGCATGACTTCAGTCTTTCTGAGACTTGTTTTGTAGGGGCACAGTTGATCTTTGGATTCAGTTATCTATTGCTTGGTGATGGCTTTCAGTGGAACTCGTCAGCTCACCACCTCTATCTTCCAAACCATCTACTTCCTGAAATACATATTTCAGATAATGATATCCCTAGTTTCCCATTCATTTGGACTTGGAAAAGTTTTGATCATATAGTTTGATTCACTGTTGTTACTGTTGTTGTTTTAAAAGATAAGCTAGTCTTGGGGCGCCTGGGTGGCTCGGTTGGGTGTCTGACTTCGGCCCAGGTCATGATCTCATGGTTCGTGGGTTCGAGCCCTGTGTTGGGCTTTGTGCTGACAGCTCCTAGCCTGGAGTCTTTCAGATTCTATCTCCCCCTGTCTGCCCACCCCTGCTTGCATTCTCTCTCTCTCTCTCTGTCTCCCTCTCTCTCAAAAATAAATAAACGTTAAAAAAATTTAATAGTTTTAAAGTTTGTATATTTTTGAGAGAAGGCACATATGTGTGAGTGGGAGAGGGGCAGAGAGGGAGAGGGAGAGAGAATTCTAAGCAAGCTTCCTGCTGTTAGCACAGAACCCAACACAGAGCTCGATCTCAGGAACCATGATATCATGACCTGAGCCAAAATGGAGCCGGACTTTTAACTGACCGAACCACCCAGTTGCCCTGGGCTGTGTAGCATTTCTATCTGAATACATTTTGGCTAGAGATCAGATACATAGTTCAAAATGGTTTTCCTTCAAAATTTTGTAGGTTTTATTTTCTTTTAGCATTAACTACTTCTGGGGAGAAGCCTGAGGCCCAACTGATTTTTTTTTTTCCCTCTTCTGATAGGTGATTTGCATTTACTGCTTAGAAGCTTAGAAGAGTTATTCTTTTTCCTTAGTGTTTTGTAATTTAATATGGATATTCTTGGTACTGATTTTCTGAAAATTTTTTCATGACAACATGGCTTCTTTAAGTTCTCAATTTGCTTTTTTTTTCATGGAAAATTTTTTGTATTATATGTTGCAGCATTTTCTTTTGTCTTTTTTAATTGTAGATGTTATTCATGCTTATATTAGGCCATCTTCATTTGTTCTTTATACTAAAAGCTTGTTACTGATACATAAATTTTCGTTTTTAAATTCTGCATTAACTTATCAAAAGACTTAGCGATTTATTTTTTTGCCATCTTTATTTGTTCCATGCTTGTTCTAATTCAGTTAATTCTATGATGGTGTTACTTTTGTCCTCAGTTTGTTTCCTTAGCTTTCTAATCTTTTATTGTTATGTTGTTTTGTCATTTTTTTCTACCTTTAAATTCAGGTTTTTGTTAACTTCTATATTACAAAGTTTGCCTAGGGTATTTTCTGGTGTTTCGTGGGTTTTGTTTTCTTTCAGATTGGGTTTTTTTAGTTTCTAGTTAACTTCTTATCTATTATTTATTTATAGCTTTATTGAAATATCATTGACACATCAAAATTATATATATTAAGGTTTACAACTCGATGTTTTAATATACATACACATTGTGGAATGATCACAACCCAGCTAATTAACATATCTATCACCTCTCCTTAGCATATGTGCTGAAAAGATTTAAGATCTCTCTTCTTAGCACATTTCAAGAATACAGTATTGTTAAGTGTCATGATCATGCTGCACGTCTCTAAAACTTATTCATCTTCCATCATTGAGACTTTGTACCCTTTGACCAACATCACAGATTGAAATTATTTAACTTTTGCTCACTTTTCTAATTTTATTTTACTTATTTTTGTCTAGAACATTAAGTCCCATTTCTTTTTCTTTCATCTTGATTATGCTTAATGTGTGAGCCCTGATACAATATGATTCATTTTCCTTCAGTACTGCTGTTTGCCTTATACTTTTAGTACAGTTTGAGGGATGGTTATGTTATTATCCTACTTAAAAGAGTGGCCACGTGGCAAGATAAGTGGGAAACCTTGGTTAGAACTGTATTCAAATTCTTGTCTGAGATGTATAACTTATCTAGTGATAGGTTTTATTCCATTCAGCATGGATTCCTGGAGTCTGTTCTTCTGTCAGAGTCAGTCCCGGTGTTTACTTCCCTGTTTTAGTCCATCATTTTCACTGCAGCATGCCTTCCCTCTGGCTTTCAAGAATGAGAAATTTGATCCCAACTGACATTTCCCTGCTTTATCTTTAGCTAAACTTTACTCATAAAACTTCACTTTCTAGCAAAACTTGGCTGGAAAGTATCAATATATGTGAAGTCGAGGTGTAGTGTATTTTCCACTACCTTATTCCTAATTGTCACGCGTTTGGTATATGTTGAAGGAAAATGATGTGATGCTCACTTTAAGTTTTGTCTTCTCAAACTCATTAGAAAAACATGTACATACCTACTTAAGTCTTAATGTAATTTATATAATTGCAATCATAATGAAATAAGTAGAACTTCACAAGATGTTTTTGTAAGAATCTTAATTCGTTTCTTGACCTAAAGCTATTTCATTGGCAGATCTTTATTCTAAATTACTCCTTACTAAGGCCAATGGATTTGTTATATACACTGGATTATTATCCATTTTGAGGTAAATATTAAAGGAAAAGACCCATATTTAATTTTTGTTTTCTTCCTTATTAGTGGTTTATATTTTTATATAATGACTGCTGTGGGGTTTCTTATTTTTGTGGTGTGTCTTAGAATTAACTTGATTTGAAACTCCTTTTCTTTGTTTTTATTGAAGGTAAACGAAATTGCCTTCATAAATACCCTTGAAGCCCAGAATAAGCGCCATGATGTCTTATCAAAATTGAAGGAATACGAGCAGAGGCTTAATGAATTACAGGAAGAACGTCAGCGAAGACAGGAAGAAAAACAAGCACGTGATGAAGCTGTTCAGGTAGAATTTATTCGGCAAGCAGTTATTGAGCACCTGCCGTATTCTAGGTTCTGAGCTAGGTGCTGATGATCCAAAATGGAGTGACACCTAATCTCTGATCCAAGGGTGCCTCATTTAGTATAGCACTGTGGAAATATGAGGTCTGATTGCCAAAAGACAATGTGTACCCCTTTAGATAAGGTAATCAGTGCTTTCGTCAGTACATAGCAGTCATAGAGTCTGAATCTCTAATCTCAACCAGATGAAGGACTAAATTGGACAGATTATTATCTATTCTTTTCTAATTGGGCTTTGTAAGAACAAGCTTCTTCCATTTAAAAAAGGAATGTGTTTGATTGAGTATATGTAGCCTTACAGAACTGGGCAATCTTTATGCTTATGACAAGGAACATCTGTCATTTATTGGGCAGTATCATCAGATACTTTAATTGCTTGGCTCTTGACCTCTGTAGTGAACCCTAATTTAGGAACCGTTTTCAGGATAGGAAGAACTGTATTAATGTTTATAAACTATTTTAGATCTTACTTAGTAGAAAGTCTTGCCCACAAGACTCTTTTAGGACTTGACATTTTTGTTTGTTTGTTTGTTTAAACTGGTGTCAAAGATTTTATTCAACTCAATTAATTGGTGAGGGATCCAGTAAGATGTTACAACCAGCGTGAGGGAGAATTCAAAGAATAGACCCATACGTGGGTGATCAGTAATGTTGAAATGAATTTGCTGAACAGATATAAAACTGTTCAACAGTCAGAGGCAACAGTCAACAGATGACCAACCCTCCCCAAAATTGTATACATTACCATCATTTTCTTACAACTCACAGTTGAATATATTAGCTCAATGAGACCAGCAGGCAGGGTGCACCCTGTGATTGTGTTTTTCGCAAATCAATGCCTTTCTCAGTTTTCCCATTGTTAAAGAGGGGTTTGTTGCCAAAGTGTAAATGTCCGGTAAATTATTCTAAAAATGTGCTAAGGCTCTGGGTCATATTAAGTATGCTTTCTGAATTCACATTATATTTGCATCAAAGACTGTATTAGAAAAATAAATGTTTTTAGAGGAGGGGGATGATTTTGAGGTAGAAAGTATCCTCACACGTGGACATGCACCTACATGTAAGATATAAATTACAGTTATGTTCACACTGAAAAGAAACTTCTAATGGTATGGTGCAGAGTTGGCCTTTGAGTAGAGGTCCACAGAGAGATTTTGAGGGCACAGAAATACTCAATTTTACTAATAAGGAGGATGATTTCTTAGGACTTATTGATGACATGGCTTTTCCACTCAATTGCAAACCAAATACAATTACCATCTCACTTTTATCAGTTGATATGGCACATTAAAACCAACACTTAAAAAGACTAAAGTGGTATAGGAAATACATAAATATAACATACATACATATGGGTAAGCATATACATATATGTACACATATTTTACATTTTTCAGCCAGGGTTTAGAAAAACTAAAAAGGAAAAGAAATGAACACAAATGTAATTTTATTTTTTCTTACAAAAGGAAGTATTTTACATATATATGTGTGCATGTGTAAATACATACACATATATACGTACACAAGCACCCACATGCAACCATGTATGTATGTATATTTGTCATATATGACTATTACATGATTATTTAAATATAATGACATTGTATGATCACTTACATATTCTATATGATTATGTACATGAGTACTTTGATCTCTCTTTTGGACTATCTCTGCTGTTTCTCAACTGTGTCATTATGATTTGTCAGCACTAGCCAGAGTAAGCCAAGCCCACTAGGGATGAGAAGGCCAACCTCATGGGCTGGAAGGACTGCTCACATGGTGATTTCCTGGGTGGCATGAGTCACCTGAATGGGTGCAGTGGCCGTGGTGCCCAGAGTGCATGGTGGGCAGCTTATTCATAGGTCTGCAAACTGAACAGTTTTGGCTGGAAGTCCTGAAGGGAATCCAGCACCAAGATGGCTTTTGAGGTCAAGTGTTGCTACAGGTTTCCATCTGGAACCATGACCACCTACATGCTGGCTGCAAGGGCCGTCTCCACACCATTGAGAACATCTTCAAAGACAAGGCACTTCTCCATGGGAAGAGGAGGAGAAAACCTCTTTGTACAGGCTAGAAATAAGGACTTGACACTTTTGATGTAGAGAACAAATTTTGCAGTGTTCAAATATAAGTGAGGACATACTTTATTATGACCAATGTTTATTTGTTCATTCAGTGATCATTTATTGAATTACTACTATAAGCCATATGTTGTGCTAGATTCAAGGACATGAAAAGGATACATCGTTGTTCTCAATGGGGAGACGTATATAAACAAATCTTAATCCTTTAGGATCAGTATAACAGCAACGGCATTCTTGGAAGCACAGAGGAAAACACCATACTCAAACTGAGAGTGGCAAAGAGATGAAAAAGTGAGGTAAAACTTCCTAGAGAAGATGGTCCCTCAGCTGAGATTTGAAAACAATAAGATAGAAGCAAACAATGAGAAGTAGGCATTCCATGCAGGAGACATAGGAGAGTACACTCTCTAGAGTTAGGGAACAGGTCATGCAGAGCTTTGTTATGTTAAAGATTAGAGATGTTATTAATACTTCATGCTTCTTTTTTAAAAATTTTTTTCAATGTTTATTTGTGAGAGAGAGAGAGAGAGACCGATTGTGAGTCGAGGAAGGGCAGAGAGAGAGGAAGACACAGAATCCCAAGCAGGCTCCAGGCTCTGAGCTGTCAGCACAGAGCCCGACATGGGACTTGAAGTCACAGACTGCAAGATCATGACCTGAGCTGAGTCACCCAGGTGCCTCTCCTGCTTCTTTATGTTACTGGTGGTTTTAGGAAGTTAAAATATCAATACATTTTTAAAAGTTCATTGATTATTCTCTACTATTTGTGGGTATTGGCAGGCATTCCTATATTCATCCCTGATCTCTATTTGATTTCAGTTCAGTGTCTTATTTTAATCTGAGTTCTAAGCTAATTTATGTTAAAAAAATATGCAATGATTCTGTTTGAAAAACTTAAGATTTTCTTCTCTAAGGAGCAACAAAAGTTTTTCTTTTTATAATTTATAAGTTGCTTCTCTATTAACTAACCAAATGAGTAAATAAAACAGGAAATTTGAAGTTTTAATAAGAGATGTCTTTTCAGTATGAGTGCTATTTCTCTGCTTGGGACCGTTTTATAAAAATCATTATGTTTTGTAAATTATGTGTTATTTTTGAAGAACCATTAGGCATTAATAATTCAGATATAATTAAGACACAATCCTTGCCTTATGGCAAACAATACAACACAATGTGAAAAGTGTTGTAGAGCTATGTATGAGCTACAGATTAACTCTGTTGGTAGGAAGGGAAATATATGAGTAATATTGCATATTTTGAATAGACATCTTAGCTTCATTTTTTTGCATTCACTTTATAGATCTGAAGATTTGAAATATATAGTTATCTTCCATTTAAAAATGATGACTCTTGGGGCGCCTGGATGGCTCAGTAGGTTAAGCATCCTACTTCAGCTCAGGTTGTGATCTCACAGTTTGTGGGTTTGAGCCCTGCGTCAGGCTCTGCTGACAGCTTAGAGCCTGCAGCCTGCTTTGGGTTCTGTGTCTCCCTCTTTCTGCCCCTTCTCTGCTTGCACTCTGTGTCTCTCTCTCTCAAAAATAAATATTAAAAACAAAATAATGACTCTTATTTCACAAATTGGGACATTTATTAAAGCCAGAAGGAAAGCAGTTCTTTCCTGAAAGTAGTAAGGAATTTCCTGTACACACTAGCACTTTAAAGTTGTTTTGACTGCTTAGAATTATTTTTCTAATTAAAGGGGTGCCAAGGTGGTTCAGTAAATTGAACATCGGATTTCAGCTCTGGTCATGATCTCACAGTTGTGGAATTGAGCCTTGCGTCAGGCTCTGTGTTGACAGCATGGAGCCTGCTTGGGATTTTCTCTCTCCTTTCTCTCTGCCTCTCTCCTGCTCACACACACACTCTCTCTCAAAATAAATAAACATTTAAAAAATTTGGAAATTTCCTATGGATTTAATTTTCAATGAAAAATTAAAAACCCATCAAGTTTAGTCAACCTATACTGATATTAGAAAAGTCCTTTGGGGTGCCTGGGTGGCTCAGTCAGTTAAGCATCTTACTTCAGCTCAGGTCATGATCTTGCGGTTTGTGAGTTCAAGTCCCGTGTTGGGCTCTGTGCTGACAGCTCAAAGCCTGGAGCCTGCTTTGGGTTCTGTGTGTCCCTCTCTCTCTGCCCCTCCCCTGCTCATGCTCTGTCTCTCTCTCAAAAATAAATAAATATTAAAAAAAATTGAAAAGCCCACTGGTAATGTATAATTTATTTATAATTAAAAAAAAATTTTACCGGGTAGTCATTAGTAGATGTGCAAGGCACTAATGGCAAGCATTCTGTAGATGCAATAATAGTAAGGTCCTCTGCTTTTCTTTCACTATTTTACTTTTTAACATTCCCATAAACTGTTACAGGCAATTGTGACCCTTCTTTCTTGTGAGTAAAATACTAAGTATATGCTGTCATCATATATTCTCAATTTGCCATTTTAGTTATGTAAATTATTGGTTAGTTTTAAGTTCAATTTCCTTAGATATTCTGCCTGTCCTTTTGCCCTAGTCACTAAATTGTAGGCCTAAAGAGCGTATAGGGGTAGCAGTATCCATTCTTAGGCTTCCATAAACAAATACTGATTGGAATAAGCAAAGTTTGTGGGGGTTTCAGAGGTTTCAGAAGGCTTAAGGGTTAAATATCTTTCTAACTCATTTGCTGCAGGTTGATACTCTTTATTTGTGTGTATATAGATTTATAATGCCTATTATTTTATAAAGTTATGCTTCATTTAAGAGATATTCATGGAACTCTTGCACTGTGCAAAATGCTTATGTGGGGTACAAAGTTTCCTATATTTAGGAAACTTAAATTTTAGAAAGGAAAATATGAGCTGAACTTAATAATTTTATTCATTAGCTCTAGTTACCAGTTATCTTTTCCATTTATATTAAAAACAGAAATTAAAATATTGAATATTTTTTGAAGTCCAGTTATATCTATTGGTACAGTATTGGAGTATCTGTTATATATATGAATAAGATCAAAAGTTGGCATTATATTTACACATTCAACTTGGCTACATTGTACATACACATAAATTATATATACCCATATATTTCATTTATAAGACCATTTTATAATTTTTGAAAGCATATTTTTGAAACTTTTGGTTTTACGAAGTATGAAATGAAAAGTTCTGGTTTAATTCTTTATATTTAATATCTAAGTTTATTGTAGTTTATTGTGAAACTTGTGTTTTCACATGATATAGTTTTCTAAGGTTTTATTTTATTTCAAGTTAACATACAGTGTTATATTAGTTTTAGGTATACTATATAGTGATTCAATAATTTCATATATCCCCCAGCGCACATCACAAGTGCACTCCTTAATCCCCACCACCTATTCTACCGATCCCTCCACCCACCTCTCCTCTGTTAACCATCAGTTGGTTCTCTATACTTAAGAGTCTGTTACTGGTTTGTCTCTCTTTTTGTCGTTCTTTTGTGTGTTTGGTTTCTTAAATTGCCCATATGAGTGAAATCATATGATATTTGTCTTTCTCTGACTGACTTAACTTCCCTAAACATTATAAGCTCAGTCCATGTTGTCACAAATGGCAAGATTTTGTTCTTCTTTATGGCAGAATAATATTTCATTGTATATATATATGCCACATCATTATCCACTCATCAGTTGATGGGCACTTGGGCTGCTTCCATATCCTGGGTATTGTAAATAATGCTCATATAAAGATAGTGGTGTATGTTTGAATTAGTGTTTTTGTTTTCTTTGTGTAAATACCCAATAATGCAATTGCTGAATTATAGGGTAATTTTTAACTTTTTGAGGAACCTCCATAGTGTTTCCCAGAATGGATGTACCAGTTTGCATTCCCACCAACAGTGTAAGAGGGTGCCCCTTTCTGGACGTCCTCACCAACACCTGTTGTTTCTTCTGCCTTTGATTGTATTGACATATTTTTTTTTTAATTCATTCCCATTCCCCAGGTAGCTCACATAGCCTCTCCCTGGCCCCTAGTCTTTATGATTAATGGAACACAGTGATGGTAGGTTCTCCTAATTACTACTTATACAGCCTTGTGCAAGTCATTTTACCTTAAAGACCCCCAGTTTGTTGTGATACTAAAATTGCTAATATGGGTAAATACTTAGCAAAGTGTTTAGCATAGTAAGTGCCCAGTAAATGACAGAAAAAAAAATACTAAGGCAGTTTAAGAGAACACTGAGGAGACATCTGAATACTTCTAATACTTAACTAAGCTCACTATGGTAACTTCATACCTACAAGAAACCCTATCTACCCCCGCAGAAGAAAACTTTTTTAAACTAGTAAGCTAAAAAGTCCCTACTTTTTTTCTTTCTCTTTTTCTTTTTCTTTCTCTTTTTCTTTTTCTTTTTTTTTTTTTGGAGGGGGCCCAGGGAAAGAAGGATTGGGAACTACAGGGAATGTACTGATTTCTGGAAGGCATATGTGGTAGATTACAGACTACTGAGGCATACAGTTAGATTTTAAATATATTCTTTACTGTCAGGCATACTAATCATGAACTAATTGATTATAGCTCTTCTCATTACTAAGCATAATATGTGGAAATTTTTCTAGCTATATATAAGATCTCAAAAACTCTTTAAGACTAAAAACAACAATGTCTGGCACAGAAAATTATTTACAATGAAGAAAATATAAGCAAAAGAGTTTTCTCTTAAACTCACATTTATTTGCAGTTAAAAAAAAAACCTGCATTGGTAGTTTATGGAATGGGAGAAGGTATTTATTAATGACATATCCACAAAGGGTTAATACGCAATATATAGAAAGAACTAACAACACCCAAATATCAAATGATTCAGTTAATAAATGAGCAAGACATGAAGACATTTTTCCAAAAATGACATCCAGATGGCCAACAGAGACATGAAAAGATGTTCATCATCACTCATCATCAGGGAAATATAAATCAAACTGACAATGAGATATCACCTCACACCCCTCAGAATGGCTAAAATCAACAGCACAAGGAACAACAGGTGTTGGTGAGGGTGTGTAGAAAAAGGAACCCTCTTTTCACTATTGGTAGGAATGCAAACTGTTGCAGCCATTCTGGAAAACAGTATAGAGGTTCCTCAAAAAGTTAAAAATAGAACTATCCTATAATCCAGCAAATTGCACTATTGGGTTTTTACGCAAAGAATACAAAACACTAATTCAAACGTGCACCCCTATGTTTATAGCAGCATTATGTACAATAGCCAAGATACGGAAGCAGCCCAAGTACCCGCCAGCTGATGAGTAGATAAAGAAGGTGTGGTATATATACAATGGAATATTATTCAGCCATAACAAATTTGCCATAACAAATGGCAAATCTTGCCATTTGCAATGACCTGGATGGAGCTAGAGGGTATAATGCTAAGTGAAATAAGGCAGTCAGAGAAAGACAAATACCATATGATTTCACTCATATGTGCAATTTAAGAAACAAATGAGCAAAAATGAAAATAAAAAACAAAAACAAAAAACCAAGAACCAGACTCTTAACTATAGAGAACCAACTGATGGTTACCAGAGGGGAGGTGCATAGGGCAATGGATAGGTGAAATACAGGTGGTGGGGATTAAGGAGTGTATTTGCTGTGATGAACACCAAATGATTAAAAACTTGAGATTCAAGATAGTCTTGGAATTTACCCATAATTCTGTACTTGTAAATATGGAGATTTATATGTTGAAAAAGATACTAAAAGGCATTGGACATAAGATAAAAATGTCAACAAATGGTTTTATGGAAACAAAACAAAACAAAGATATTAGGAACTTTGATGGGAACAAAATCTTTAAAAACATGACTGAAAAAAAAGAAAAAAAAACATGACTGAAAATTTTTCTGAATTTTATAAAAAAAATCTTCATATAAAAAGTGTATTTAAAATGGCAACCACAAAAAATAAAACTATGTGCACAAGTAAAAAATGTGTCAGTACAGATAGTAATATGGTGAAAGTTATCAAAGTACTCCTAGTAGGCAAAAATGTACATAGTACATAATACTTCACAGTATTTTAATTAAGTATCTTCTGCCTTAATGTTGTGGATGATAATTACTGAGAATTTGCTATATGCTAGGCCCTCTGGTAAGTATTCTTTATGTATTACCTCATTTGTTCTTTACAATATCTGAAGATGTTAGTGATGTTATTATTTGTCTTCCAGAAAACTAAGGCACAGTTACAATACAACTAGACCAGAGTCCCTAAGCCAGTAAATGATAGGATCACGGAATAAAATCAGGGAATCTGACCCAGTGCCCACTCTTTTACCCACTATGCTGTATTATGATACCTTTTTCCTTGCCACAAGTTTTTCTTTTTTTTTCCATTTAACTCCTTCATGACATTTTCTGCATCATTTTCTGGTATTTTTGAAACCATTTGTAAACACAAGACTATAGAAGTGATTGACCATAAAGTACATATTAGGTTCTCACAGACTATGAATAACATAGTATCTGCTTCAGAGAGCACTTATTATGTGTAATACTGGTAAATGGCGTATGAAAACCAGATTATCATTGATACTTGATTTGTTTTTAATTCTGTGAAGTTTACCTAGTAGTAAGGATCTACTTGAATATCTAAATTTATGTCAAAACTGTGCCACCTTTAATCATTTTCACTTTACACATAATTCTAACATTTTAAAACATTTCTGACTATAGGAACGTAAAAGAGCACTAGAGGCAGAACGGCAGGCCCGTGTAGAAGAATTGTTAATGAAAAGGAAAGAACAAGAAGCCCGAATTGAACAACAGAGGCAAGAAAAGGAAAAAGCCCGTGAGGATGCAGCCCGAGAAAGAGCTAGGTACTTCATTTGCTATCATGATTTTGATGCTGATGAACTTTTTGTAGTGAGTGGATATTCAGATCAAGTCTTAAAGTCATTTGCTGTCATGTGGTTTTCTAAAGAAAGAATCACAAATACAGAAATGTAATGAATTTTGATTTCCAGGAATTATGTCATTGTACTCAAAACAGAAACCTTTTGAATCTTCCTATTGAAAGGGTAACTTGAAGTATCACTAGTTTTTGATTGCAAGAAATAAAATTTGATAGAAATAGAATTTGCTAGCTTAAGCAAGGGAGTTTTTTGGAAAATATTGGGAGTATAAGTAATAGGAAGTTAGAGGAACAGGCTTGGAAGTAATCAAGCATCAAAGGCTAATCACAAGAGCCACAGTGGTAGTATTTTGATGGAAACAGTCTAATCAGCATATTGCCACCCTATGATAAATGATCTTCAGCCACTGCTGCGTTTTAAAATCACTTGGTTAAGATTCAAAGATCTAGGAAAGATCATTTAAATGGCCAAGTCTAAGTCACTTTTGGTTGTTGTACACATTTCTGATGTGATATTCTCTGATCTCTTAATTGGGGCAAATTTAGTGGATGTGAAAAGATAGCTGTTTGTGGTTTTAATATGCTTTTTTGTCCAAGATTAGTAATAATCTTGGCTGAGCAACTTTGCTCATACTTACCAGTTACTCCTTTTTTTTTTTTTTTTTTTTTTAATGTAAAGTGCCTATTCAAGTTCTTTGTTCATTTCTGTATTGGGATCTATTGATGTTTAGGAGTTATCTTTACTAGATACCAATTCTTTGTCAGATACATATGTTGCAAATATTTTTGTAGGTTATGGCTTGCCTTTTCACTATCTTTATGATATCTTTTAATACAATTCTTTCTTTTTTAAAGTTTTTATTTAAATTCCAGTTAGTTAATATACAGTGTAATATTAGTTTCAGGTGTAGAATATAGTGATTAAACAACAGTGCTCATCACAACAAATGCACTCCTTAATTCCCATCAACTATTTAACCACCCCCTACCTGATTAATATAATTCTTGATTGCAGTGTAGTATAACTGAACAGACTTTGTGATTTGTGCTTTTTTATCTTATTCATGGAATCTTTACCTCTCTGGAGTCCTCTAAAATATTCTTTTTTTAATTTTAATTTTAACTTATTTTTATTTTTTATTTTTCTTTTTTTGAGACAGACAGAGTGTGAGTGGGGTAGGGGCAGAGAGAGAGAGGGAGACACAGAATCAGAAGCAGGCTCCAGGCTCCGAGCTGTCAGCACAGAGCCCGACGTGGGGCTTGAACCCACAAACCGTGAGCCGTGACCTGAGCCGGAGTTGGACGCTTAACTGACTGAGCTACCCAGCTGCCTCTGTAGTCCAAAAATATTCTTTAAAATGTTGTAGTCTTTTTTTTTTTTTTGTAATAGGAAAGTCTTTATCTACCTAGAATTCATAATTGTATGGGTTGAGGTAGGAATCCAATTTCATTTTTTTCTCCATGTAGGAAACCCTATTCTAAGACACTTTATTGAAACAGCAGTTTTTTTCCTACTGGTCTACAAAACTTTGTAACACAAATGAAGCTTCCATGTATTCATGGTTTGTAGACTCTATCTTATGTATGTATGTTTGTATGCATGTGTTTATTTACATCCAAGTTAGTTAGCATATAGTGCTATAATGATTTCAGGAGTGGGTTCCAGTGATTCATCCCCTATGTATAACACCCAGTGATCATCCCAACAAGTGTCCTCCCTAATGCCCCTTACCCATTTAGCCCATCCCCACACTGACAACCCCTCTAGCAATCCTCAGTTTGTTCTTTGTATTTAAGAGTCTCTTATGTTTTGTTCCCCTCCTTTTGATTTTATATAACTTTTGCTTCCCTTCCCTTATGTTTATCTGTTTTGTATCTTAAATTCCTCTTATGAGTAAAGTCATATGATATTTGTCTTTCTCTGACTGGCTAATTGCGCTTAGCATAATGCCCTCTACTTACATCCACGTAGTTGCAAATGGCAAGATTTCATTCTTTTTGATTTCTGAGTAATATTCGATGGTATATATATATACCACATCTTCTTAATCCATTCATCTGTCAATGGACATTTGGGCTCTTTCCATACTTTGGCTATTGTCGATAGCACTGCTATAAACATTGGGGTGTACATGTCCCTTCGAAGCAGCATACCTGTATCCCTTGGGTAAATACCTAGTAGTGCAATTACTGGGTCATAGGGTGGTTCTATTTTTAATTTTTTGAAGAACCTCAGTACAGTTTTTTTTTTTCAGTGTGGCTGCACCAATTTGCATTCCCACCAGCAGTGCAAAAGAGATCCTCTTTCTCCACATCCTCGCCAACATCTGTTGTTGTCTGAGTTGTTTATTTTAGCCATTATGACTGGTGTGAGATTTTAATTTATATTTCCTTGATGATGAGTGATGTTGAGCATTTTTTCATGTGTCTGTTCACCATCTGGATGTCTTCTGTGAAGAAGTGTCTATTCATGTCTTTTGCCCATTTCTTCACTGGATTATTTGCTTTTTGGGTATTGAGCTTGTTAAGTTCTTTGTAGGTTTTGGATACTAACTCTTTACTTGATATGTCATTTGTAAATGTCTTCTCCCATTCCATTGGTTACCTTTTAGTTTTGTTGGTTGTTTCCTTCACTGTGCAGAAGCTTTTTATTTTGATGAGACCCCAATAGTTCATTTTGCTTTTGTTTCCTTTGCCTTTGGAGATGTGTTGAATAAGAAGTTGCTGTGGCTGAGGTCAAAGAGGGTTTTGCCTGCTTTCTCCTCTAGGATTTTCATGGTTTCCTGTCTTATGTTTAGGTCTTTCATCCATTTTGAGTTTATTTTTGTGTATGGTGTAAGAAAGTTGTCAAGGTTCATTTTTCTGCATGTTGCTGTTCAGTTTTCCCAGCACCACTTGCTGAAGAGACTGTCTTTATTCCATTTTACATACTTTTCTGTTTTGTCAAAGATTAGTTAGCTATATGTTTGTGGGTCCATTTCTGGGTTCTCTATTCTGTTCCATCGAACAGAGTGTCTGTTTTTGTGCCAGTACCATACTGTCTTGATGATTACAGCTTTGTAATACAGCTTGAAATCCGGAATTGTGATGCCTCCAGCTTTGGTGTTCTTTTTCAGGATTGCTTTGGGTATTCAGAGTCTTTTCTGGTTCCATACAAATGTTAGGCTTGTTTGTTCTAGCTCTGTAAAGAATGCTGATGTTATCTTGATAGGGATTGCAGTGAATATGTAGATTGCTTTGGGTAGTGTTAACAATATTTGTTTTAACAATATTTGTTCTTCCAATCCATGAGCATGGGAATATTTTTCAATTTTTTTCTGTCTTCTTCAGTTTCTTTCATTAGCTTTCTATACTTTTCAGTGTATAAGATTTTTCACCTCTTTGGTTAGGTTTATTCCTAGGTATCTTACGGTGTTTGGTGCAGTTATAAATGGGATCCTTTACTTGATTTCTCTTTCTGTTGATTCATTATTGGTGTATAGGAATGCAACCAATTTCTTTGCTTTGATTTTGCTGAATTCATGGATCAGTTCTAGCAGTGTTTTGGTGGAATCTTTTGGGTTTTCCATATAGAGTATCATGTTGTCTGCGAAGAGTGAAAGTTTGACTTCCTCCTTGCTGAGTCAGATGTCTGTTATTCCTCTGTGTTGTCTGATTGCTGAGGCTAAGATTTCCATTACAGTGTTGAATAACAGTGGTGAGAGTAGACATCCCTGTCGTGTTCTTGACCTCAGGGGGAAAGCTCTCAGTTTTTCCCCATTAAGGATGATGTTAGCAGAGGGTCTTTCATATATGGCTTTTATGCTCTTGAGGTATGATCCTTGTATACCTATATTCTTGAGGGTTTTTATCAAGAAAGGATGCTGTATCTTGTAAAATGCTTTCTCTTCATCTTATGAGAGGATTGTGTGATTCTTGACCTTTCTTTGATTGATGTGATGTATCACATTGATTGTTTTGCAGATATTGAACTAGCCCTGCATCCTGGGTATAAATCCCACTTGGTCATGGTGAATAATTCTTTTAATGTATTGTTGGATCCGGTTGGGTAGTATCTTGTTGAGGATTTTTGCATCCATTTTCATCAGAGAAATTGGTCTGTAGTTCTCCTTTTTAGAGGGATCTTTGTCTGGTTTTGGAATCAAGGTAATGCTGGCTTCATAGAAAGAGTTTGGAAGTTTTCCTTCCATTTCTATTTTTTGGAACAGCTTCAAGAGAATAGGTGTTAACTCTTCCTTAAACGTTTGGCAGACTTCCCCTGGAAAGCCATCTGGCCCTGAACTCTTTTGTTTTTTGGGAGATTTTAATTACTAATTCAATTTCTTCACTAGTTATGGGTCTGTCCAAATTTTCTATTTCTTCCTGTTTCAGTTTTGGTAGTTTATATGTTTCTAGGAATTTGTCCATATCTTCCAGATTGACATTTTATTGGCATATAATTGCTCATAATATTCTAGTATTATTGTTTGTATTTCTGCTGTTTTGGTTGTGATCTCTCCTTCTTCATTCTTGATTTTATTTATTTGGGTCATTTCCTTTTTCTTTTTGATCAAACTGGGTAGGGATTTATCAATTTTGTTAATTCTTTCAAAGAACCAGCTTCTGGTTTCATTGATCCATTCTATTATTTTGGTTTCAATAGCATTGATTTCTGCTCTGATCTTATTATTTCCTGTCTTATGCTGGTTTTGGGTTTTATTTGCTGTTCTTTTTCTAGCTCTTTAAGGTATAAGGTTAGGTTATGTATCTGAGATCTTTCCTCCTTCTTTAGGAAGGCCTGGATTGCTATATACTTCCCTCTTTTGACCTCCTTTGCTGCATCCCAGAGGTTTTGGGCTGTGGTGTTAACATTTTCATTGGCTTCTATATACTTTTTCATTTCCTTTTTAACTTCTTGGTTAGCCCATTCATTCTTTAGTAGAATGTTCTTTAGTCTCCAAGTATTTATCTTTCCAAATTTTTTCTTGTGGTGATTTTGGGTTTCATAGTGTCACGATCTGAAAATATGCACAGTATGATCTCGATCTCTTTGTACTTGGTGAGAGCTGACTTTTGTCCCAGTATGTAATCTATTCTGGAAAATGTTCCGTGTGCACTTGAGAAGAATGTGTATTCTGTTGCTTTAAGATGAAATGTTCTGAATATATCTGTTAAGTCAATCTGGTCCAGTGTGTCATTCAAAGCCATTGTTTCCTTGTTGATTTTCTATTTAGATAATCTATCCATTGCAGTAAGTAGGGTGTTGAAGTTCCCTACTATTATGGCAGTATTATCAATGAGTTTCTGTATGTTTGTAATTCATTGATTTATATACTGATTAATTGATTTACATATTTGGCTTCTCCCATGCTTGGAGCATAAATGTTTACAGTTGTAGATCTTCTTGGTGGGTAGACCTCTTAATTATGATATATGCCCTTCTTCATCTCTTGTTACAGTTATTTTAAAATCTAGGTGGTTTGATATAAGTATGGCTGCTCTTGCTTTCTTTTGGAGACTATTAGCATGATAGATGATTCTCTATCTGCTTATTTCAAACTGAAGGTGTCTTTAGGTCTAAAGTGGGTCTCTTGTAAACAGCAAATAGATGGATCTTGTTTTGTTATTCATTCTGTTACACTATGTCTTTTGATTGGAGCATTGAGTCCACTGTCGTTTAGAGTGAGCAGTGAAAGGTATGAATTTATTGACATTATGTTTCTTGTAGAGTTGGAGTTTCTGATGGTGTTTTCTGGTCCTTTCTAGTCTTTGTTGCTTTTTGTTTGTTTTGTTTTTCATCTCTTCTCCCCTCAGAGTGTCCCTCTGAAAATTTCTTGCAGGGCTGGTTTAGTGGTCACGAACTCCTTTAGTTTTTGTTTGCCTGGGAAACTCTTTATCTCTCCTTCTATTTTGAATGACAGCCTTGCTGGATAAAGAATTCTTGGCTGCATATTTTTGCAGTTCAGCACTTTGAATATATCCTGCCACTCCTTTCTGGCCTGCCAAGTTTCTGTGGATGGGTCTGCTGTGAACCTGATCTGTCTTCCCTTATAGGTTAAGGACTTTTTTCTTTTGGTACTTTCATGATTCTTTCTTTGCCTAAATATTTTGTGAATTTTAACTATGCTATGCCTTGTTGATGGTTGGTTTTTGTTGAATCTGATGGGAGTTCTCTGTGCTTCCTGGATTTTGATGTCTGTGTCTTTCCCCAGGTTAGGAAAGTTTTCCACTATGATTTGCTCACATAAACCTTCTACCCTTTTTGTCTCTCTTCCTTTTCTGGGACCTCTATGATTTGGATATTATTCCTTTTTAATGAGTCACTGAATTCTCTAATTCTTATACCATGCTCTTTTGCCTTAGTTTTCCTCTTTTTTCTTTGCTTCATTATTCTCCATAATTGTATCTTCTAAATCACTGATTTGCTGCTCTGATTCATCCATCCATGCCATTTTGGCATCTGTTTGAGATTGAATCTCGGTGATAGCATTTTTAATTTTATCCTGACTAGATTGTATTTCTTTTAATCTCCGTAGAAAGGAATTCTATGCTTTTTTTTCAACCCCACCTAGTATTCTTATTATTGTGATTCTAAATTCTGGTTTAGACATCTTGATTGTATCTGTGTTCATTAAGTCCTTACCTGTTATTTGGGATGAACTCCTTCATTTTGCCATTTTGAAGGGATATAAAGAGTTAATGAAATAAAGAAGAAAAAAAATAAAAATTCAAAATGACACAAGAAATCAATTCAAGGAATCTAGATCCTAGGCGTGTTTGGTCTGGTTGTTGAAATAAGCTTGATAGAATAGAGAAAAAAAAGGAAAGAAAAGAAAAAAAAGGAAAACATTTGAAAATTAAAATAAATGAATACAATAAAATAGAATAAAATGAAATGGTGAACATAAAATAGTTTAAAAATTTTACAAAAAGTAAAACATATCAGAAAAAAATTAAAAATCTTTTTTATAAAATGGAAAATAAAAACTTTTTCTGTACTCAAGAATAAGAAAACAAAAGAAAAAGAAAAAAATATTGAATAGATGGACCAGTGAACAGAATGATATACAATTGAAATTACATCCAGTTTCCCCTGAAAGTCAAACTATGAAACCCTTTATACTTTATAAACTAAGGAGGAGGAGAGATTTGCATTATTCCTCTAGAGCACAGTTGGCTCAGTCACGAGGGGCTTGGTGTAGTGGCTCCGTTTTCCACTAGATGGCACTGCTTAGTTTATTGGGATGGATTGTTCTGGTGCATGTAGGTGCTATGCGTATGTATGGGAAGGATGAAAATGGTGTCACCCAGCTACCTAGTCTCTACTGTCAGAACTCTGTGCTTGCCTACTGGCAATCAAGCACCCCCGCTTTGTCTCTAGCTTCTGTCCACTCCCTGTCATCTGTCCGTGACCAAGCCATTGGTCTGCCAGGCGGCACCTCCCTTCTGCGTTTAATTTCAGATGGGGCTGTGTTTCCAAACCCCTCACTTCTGAGGGCCCTGCAGCTTTGACCTGCTCAGACTCTCTGGGGGAGGGTCTTGCCGAGCAAAGGCCGGGTGCTGGTCTGCCATCTGGAACATTCTTGTGACCATGCTGCTGCAAATGCTCAGAGACTGTAGCCAGGTGTGAGCCCACCCCAGAAAAACTTCATGTGATAATGTAGCAGTAGTGTTTTAGGGATTATGGTAAATCACAACACACATCTGGTGCCAGGCTTCACCCTTAACGTCCTTATTCTAACACCAGCGAATGTGGCTGTTCTCTAGGGTCTGCTGGGACCTTTGCCTGTGGGGAGGCTGCACAGCCTCTACCAAATGTCCTCTCAGCTGGGAAATTGCCTCTCTCCCTGTGGCCTGAGGACCCCTTTGTCTTTGTTGTCTGCTTCTGGGGATTTGCCCTTCCCCCCCGGAACTTCACCAGTGTCTTAGTGGAATTTAAATTCTCTCCTTTCTCCCTTTTTTCAATCCCTTGTAGTCCCTTTCTCTTTTCTCCCTTTTTTGTTTAGTCTACTCTTTCTTTTTCTCTCCAGCTGCTTTCGGCGGGGGGTGGGAGTACTTTTCCTGTATTCCCCTCCCATCTCCATCCTCTCTACACAAGCAAAAACAGCTCCGTGGTTTCTCTCTCCCCTAGTTCACCTCTCCACACCACATACCTGCCGAGTTCTGTGGTTCAGGTTGTGCAGATTGTTATGTTAATCCTCAAATCAGTTTTCTAGGTGTGCAGGATGGTTTGGTGTTGATCTAGCTGCATGTCTGGGAGGAGAGAAGCAAAAAAAAAGGTCCATGCTGCTCCACTGTCTTGGCCCCTCCTATAGACTCTATATTCTGGTCAAGTGATCACTTTGTCTGTCTCTAGCCTTAATTCTAAAGATTTACAACAATTCTTGGTGTCTATTACTGTCCTTTATGTTTTTTTTTAATTATTAGGACTGTCATGGCCCTTTTGCATTTACATTGTTAGAATCAGCTTGCTCAATTCTAAATTAAAAAAAAAAGAAATTATAAACATTATCTTGTGTCTTTTTAACTTTTAGATACAGAATTTACTGATGCAACATTTATATACAACACCCAGTGTTCATCACACGTGCCCTCTTTAATCCCCATCACCTGTTTAACCAACTCCCTCCCTCCTCCCCTTCTATAACCATCAGTTCTCTATACTTAAGAGTCTTTTTCTTGGTTTTCCTTGCAAATGGCAAGATTTCATTCTTTTTTATGGCTGAGTAACAATTCCATTATATATATTCACCACATATTCTTTATCTACTCATCAGTTGATGTATAATTGGGCTCTTTTCATAATTTGGCTATTGTTGATGCTGCTGTAAACATTGAGGTGCATGTATCCCTTTGAATTAGTATTTTTGTTTTCTTTGGATAAATATCTAATAGTGTAATTTCTAGATTGTAGGATAGGTATATTTTTAATTTTTTGAGAAACCTCTGTACAATCTTCCACAGTGGCTGCAACCGTTTGTATTCCCATAAACAATGTAAGACGGTTTCACTTTCTCTACATCCTCGCAAATACCTGTGTTAATTTTAGCTTTTTTGATAGGTGTGAGGTGATATCTCATTGTAGTTTTGATTTGTATTTCCCTGATGATGAGTGATGTTGAGCATTTTTTCATGCATCTGTTAGCTTTCTGGATGTCTTCTTTGGAAAAATATCTATTCATATCTTATGTCCATTTTTAACTAGATTATTTGTTTTTTGAGTATTGAATTTTATAAGTTCTTTTTAGATTTTGGATACTAACCCTTTATCTGATATGTCATTTACAAATATCTTCTCCCATTCCACAGGTTCAGTGTTTCCTTCACTGTACAGAGGTTTTTATTTTGATGAAGTCTCAGTAGTTTATTTTTGCTTTTGTTTCCCTTGCCTCTGGAGACATGTCAAGTGAGAAGTTGCTGCCCTTGGTCAGAGAGGTTGTTGCCTGTTTTCTCCTGTAGGATTTTGGTGGTTTCCTGTCTCACATTTATTTACTTATTTATTTTTTAATTTATTTTTTAATGTTTATTTTTGAGAGAGACAGAGACAGAAGGCGAGTGGATTGGGCAGAGAGAGAGGTAGACACAGAATACAAAACGGGCTCCAGGCTCTGAGCTGTCAGCAGAGTCCAACGCCGGGCTCGAACTCACAAACTGCGAGTTCATGACCCAAGCCAAAATCAGATGCTTAACTGGCTGAGCCATCCAGGCACCCCCTCCTGTCTCATATTTAGATCTTTCATCCATTTTGAATTTATTTTTCTGTATGGTATAAGAAAGTGGTCCAGTTTCATTCTTCTGCATGTTGCTGTCCAGTTCTTCCAACACTGAAGAGACTGTCTTTTTTCCATTGGATACTCTTTTATGCTTTGTTGAAGATTAGTTGACAATCTATTTGAGGGTTTACTTCTAGGTTTTCTTTTCTGTTATATTGATCTGTGTGTCTGTTTTTGTGCCAGTACCATACTGTCTTAATCACTACAACTTTGTAATATAACTTGAAGTCCAGAATTATGATGCCTCCGGCTTTGCATTTCTTTGTCAAGATTGTTTTGGTTATTCGGGGTCTTTAGCAGTTCCTTGCAAATATCAGGATTGTTTGTTCTAGCTCTGTGAAAAATGCTGGTGGTATTTTGATAGAGTTTGCAGTAAATGTGTGGATTGCTCTGGGCAATATAGACATTTTAACAATATTTGTTTTTCCAATCCATGAACATGGAATGTTTTTCTCTTTCTTTGTGTCCTCTACAATTTCTTTCATCAGTGTTTTATACTTTTCAGAGTGCAGATCTTTCCCCTGTTTGGTTAGGGTCATTCCTAGGTACCTTATGGTATTTGATGCAGTTGTAAATGTGATTAATTCCTTGATTTCTCTTTCTGTTGATTCATTATTGGTGTATAGAAATGCAGTAGATTTCTGTATGTTTGTTTGGTATTGTGTGACGTTACTGAGTTCATCTGTCAGTTCTAGCAATTTTTTGGTGAAGTCTTTTTGGTTTTCTGTGTAGAGTATCATGTCATCTACAAATAATGAAAGGTTTGACTTCTTCCTTGCCAATTTGGATGCCTTCATTTCTTTTTGTTGTCTGATCAATATGGCTAGGACTTCCAGTACTATGTTAAGTAACAGTGGTGAAAGTGGACATCCCTGTCTTGTTCTTGACTGTAGAGGAGAAGCTCTGCTTTTCCCCATTGAGGATGATATTAGCTCTGGGTTTTTTGTATGTGGCTTTTATTATGTTGAGGTATGTTCCCCATAAACCTACTTTTTTGAGGATTTTTATCAATAATAGATGTTATACTTTGTCAAGTGCTTTTTCTCATCCATTGAAAGGATCACCTGGTTCTTTTCCTTTCTTTATTCATGTGGTGTATCATGGTGATTGATTTGCAAATACTGAACCACCCTTACAACCCAAGAATATATCCTACTTGATCATGGTAAATGATTCTTTTAATGTACTGTTGGATTTAATTTGCTTGTATTTTACTGAGAATTTTTGCTTCCATGTTCATCAAGGACTTTGGCCTGTAGTTTTCTTTTTTAGTGGAGTCTTTGTCTGGTTTTGGTATCAGGGTAATGCTGGTCTCATAGATTGAATTTGGAAGTTTTTCTTCCATTTCTATTTTTTGGAATAGTTTGAGAAGAATAGGTATTAACTCGTCTTTAAATGTTTTTTGGGGACGCCCAGATGACTCAGTCAGTTGGGCATCCGACTTCGGCTCAGGTCATGATCTCATGGCTCGTGAGTTCAAGCCCCACATCAGGCTCTGTGCTGACAACTCAGAGCCTGGAGCCTGCTTCAGATTCTGTGTCTCCCTCTCTGCCTCTGCCCTCCCTCCCTCACATCTGTCTCTGTCTCAAAAATAAATAAACATTAAAAAAATTTTTTTAAATGTTTTTTGGAATTCCCCTGTGAAGCCATCAGCCCATGTACTTTTGTTTGGGATAATTTTGTACTTTTGTTTTGGGATAATTGGGATAATTTTGATTACTGATTCGGTCTGTTTGCTGATTGCTCAACGTTTCTGTTTCTTCCTTTTTCAGTTTTGGTAGTTTATATGTTTCTAGCAATTTATTTATTTTTTCCAGGTTGTCCAATTTGTTGGCATACAATTTTTCATAATATTCTCTTATAAGTGTTTGTATCTCTGTGGTGTTGGTTGTTATTTCTCCTCTCTTCATTTGTGATTTTATTTATTTGGGTCCTTTCTCTTCTCTTTTTGAGAAGTCTGGTTAGAGATTTATCAATTTTATTAATTCAAGGAACCAGCTCCTGGTTTCATTGATCTGTTCTATTGTTTTTTTAGTTTCTATTTTTTTTATTTGTGCTCTAATCTTTGGCATTGTATTGAATCTATAAAGTAATGCGGGGAGATTGATATATTTTAAATTGATACTTCTAGGTTTATGAACATACTACTAAATGTTTTTTTCTATTTGTTTAGATCTTCAGAAATATCTTTACATGAACTGTAACTTTTAAAATGATTAAAATAGTAAACTTTATGGGGTGCCTGCATGGCTCAGTTGGTTAAGTATCAGACTTCGGCTCAGGTCATGATCTTGCAGTTCATGAGTTTAAGCCCCGCTTCGGCCTCTGCACTGGTGCTGCGAAGCCTGCTTTGAATTTTCTCTCTGCCCCTTCCCCACTTGCCCTCTGTCTCTCTCAAAATAAATAACTAAACTTTAAAAAAAAGTAAATATTATATTATATATATTTCACTACAATAGAAATATGTACAAAAGCTGTTTATTAAAAAGGTTATAAAACTTCTATTATAAATTACATATTTGTGTACTACAAATTACATATTATAATCCTTATAACCTTTTTATAAATAGTTTTTGTGCATATTTTTATTGTAGTGAAATATACATAACATAAAATTTACTATTTAAGTAATTTTAAAATTTGCAGTTCATTGGCACTAAGTACCTTCCCATTGTTGTGCTTACCATCAACACTGTCCATGTTCATAACACTTTTCATCTCTCAAAACTGAAACTCAGTATCCATTAAGTAATAGCTTTATATTTCACAACCGTCCCCTCCTGCCACCAAGCCCATGACAACCACCATTCTACTTTCTGTCTATGAATGTGACTACTCTAGGCACCTCATATAAATGGAATCATATGCTATTTGTCTTTTGTGATGTCTTTAAGGTTTTTCCATGTTGTAGCATGTGTCAGAATATCCTCCCTTTCTAGGGCTGAATAATATTGCATTGTGTGTATACACTATATTTTGTTTACCCATTCATCTGTCAAGGGACACCTGGATAACTTCTCCTTTGGGCTGTTGTGAATAAAACTGCTGTACATGTGGGTATATAAATATCTGTTCAGGTCCCTATTTTTAATTTTGGGGGGTATATAGGTGGCCAGAAGTGGAATTTTTGGATCATATGATAAATTTATCTTTCATTTTTTTTTGTGGAACAGCATACTTTGTTTCTGTAGTGGCTGCTCCATTTTACATTTCCACTGGCACTAAAGTTCTAATTTCTCCATATCATCAGCTTTGCTTTTTTTACTTTTGACTTTTTTTCTTCTTTTTGGGGGAGATAGTAGCCATCCTAATGGGTTGTGAGGTGGCATCTTAATTGTAGTTTTGATTTGCATTCCCCTAATGATAAGTGAGGTTGACTACCTTTTCTTGTACTTAATGTACATTTATATATCATCTTTGGAGAAATGTCTATTCAAAATCTTTGCCTGGTTTTTAATCAGGTTTTTTTTTTTTCTTGTTGAGTTGTAGAAGTGTCTTTATATATTTTGAATATTGACCCTTATCAGACATTTGATTTGCAAATATTTTCTCCCATTCTGTGGATTGCCTTTTCATTATGTTCTTGTTCAAAAATTTTAAATTTTGATGTATTCCAATTTGTCTATGTTTTCTTTTGTTGCATGTACATTTGGTGTCATACCCATGAAACCATTGCCACTCTCTGCTCCATATGCTTTCTTCTAGGAGTTTTAGTTTTAGGTCTTCAATCCATTTTGAATTAATTATTGTATATGTTATAAGGTGGGGGTCTAACTTCATTCTTTTGCATGTGAATATCTTTTCCCAGTATCATTTGTTGAAAAAATTGTCATTTCCTCATTCGATGGTCTTCCCTTGGCACCCTTATCAAAAATCATTTGATCATATATTTGAGGGTTTATGTATTGGCCTTCTATTCTGTTCCACTGTTGTATAAGTCTTTATACCAGTACTGTAGGTTTGTAATAAGTTTTGAAATCAGGGATCTTTTAGCTTTGTTATTGTTCAAGATTGTTTAGGGTATTCAGGGTCCCATGTGAATTTTAGGATAGATTTTTCCCCCCCATTTCTGCAAAAGAAATCATTGAGATTTTGGTAGAGATTCCATTGAATCTGTGACTTGCTTTAGATAGTACTGACATCTTAAAAATATTAAGTCTTCCGATTAATGAATATAAGGTTTTTAAAAATCTTTTTGTGTTTGTATTTTCTTTCAGCAAAGTTGCACATTTCAGTTTACAAGCCTTTTACCTCATTAGTTTATTTTTAATTATATGTGTGTTAACATTTTTTGAAATTTATTTTTAGTTTATTTTTGTTATGCTGTTATAAATAAAATCTCCTTAAAAAAATTTTTTTTAAACATGTATGTTGCTGGTGTTTAGAAATACATTGATTTAGACCTAGGGCTGCCATAGCAATCTTGAGAAAGAACAAAGATGGAGGTTTCACAATCCCAGATTTCAATATGTCTTACAAAGCTGTAGTAATCAAAATAGTATAGTACTGGCACAAAAATAGACACATAGATCAATGGGACAGAATAGAGATCCCAGAAATAAACCCATGTTTATATGGTCAACTAATCTATGACAAAGAAGGCAAGAATATATAATGGGAAAAAGATCATCTTTTCAACAAATGGTGCTGGGAAAACTGAAGAGCTACATGGAAAGTAATGAAATTGGACCACCTTCTTACACCATACAGAAAAATAAACTTAAAATGGATTAAAGACCTAAATGTGAGACTGAGGCATAAAACTCCTAGAAGGAACATAGGCAGTAATTTCTTTGACATCAGCCATAGAAACATTTTTTTCTAGATAGGTCTTCTCAGGGAAGGGAAACAAATGCAAAATCAAATTATTGGAACTATACCAAAATATAAAGATTTTGCACAGCAAAGGCAACCATCAACAAAATGACAAGGCAGCCTACAGATTGGGAGAAGATAATTGCAAAGAATGTATCCAATAAGGGATTAATATCCAAAATATATAAAGAACTTATACAAGTCAACACAAGAAAAAAACAAGTAATCCAATTAAAAATGGGTAGAAGACCTGAATAGATATTTTTCCAAAGAAGACATATATAGATGGCCAACAGACATATGAAAAGCTGCTCAACCTTACTAATCATCTGGGAAATGCAAATCAAAGCCACAGATATTACCTTAAACCTGTGAGAATGGCTAGAATCAAAAAGATAAGAAATAACAAGTTTTGGTGAGGATGTGGAGAAAAAAGAACTCCAATGCACTGTTGGCAGGAATGTAAATTGGTACATACATTATGAAAAACAATATAGAGATTTCTATCAAAAATTGAAAAATAGAAATAGTATATGATCTAGTAATTCTGCAGATGATTTACCCAAAGAAAATAAATACACTAATTTGAAAAGATTTATATACCCTTGTGTTTATGGCAGTATTACTTAGTGAAGATTTATGGAATCAACTCAATAGTCCATTGATAGATGAATGGATAATGAAGACGTGATGCACATGTGTGTGTGCGCATGTGCACACACACATACATATTGAATATGACTCAGCCATAAGAAAGTATGACATATTGCCATTGGAGCAACAAGAATGGACCTAGAGGGTATAATGCTAAATGAAATCAGTCAGAAGAAGACCAAAACTATGTGATGTCTCTCACATGTGGAATTTAAGAAACAAAACAGATGAATGTAAGGGAAGGGAAAAGAAAAAAAAGAGGGAAGCAAACCAAAAGTGACTCTTAACTACAGAGAGCAAAGTGACGATTGATGGAGGGAAGTGGGTGTGGGGGAGGTGTGTTAAATAGGTGATGGGTATTGAAAAGTGCACTTGTGATGAGCACTGGGTGTTATATGTAAGTGATGAATCATTAAATTCTACTCTTGAAAACAAGGTTGTATGTTTTTTAAAATCATGGAGTTGAATTTATCAAATGTTTTATCTCCTTATATAGATATGTTCATGTAAAATATCTCCTTTAATCTGATCTAATGTGATGATTAATTTTTTAATATTTAATCAAGCCTGCATTACTGGGATAAACCCAACTTGGTTTTGATGTAGTATAGGAATTTGTTCATATAAGTATGGTTTTTAACTTAAAGGGTGAGATAACCCTATATTTTTTAAATTAAACATTTTTCTGAACTATAACATAAGCAGAATAATACACAAATGAATAAATCTACAGCTTGGTGAATTGTCACCATGCCCCTGTATCCTCTAACCTGGTCAAAATATGGAACATTTAGCAGCACCACAGGATCCCTCCCATGTATCTTCCAAATTACCACCCCTTCTTCAACCTTAATAATAATCACTATACAAGCTTCTTGCACTTTTTAGCCTAATTGGTTTTATGCCTAGGAATGAGGTTGCTGGTCTCTGGGTTATTACAAATGTTCTGCATTAGTAAACACTGCCAAATTGTTTAGCAATATAGTTGTGCAGTTTACATTTTCACTAGCATTTTGAATATTCTCGATACTCTATATTGTTGTCTAAATTTGGAGTAGGCAGTTTTTAAGAAAATTTTTTTACAATTTTATTGTGATACAATTGACATATGAAAATTTGCATTTATTAAAGTGTACTATTTCATGAGTTTTCACATATGTAATCTCTGAAACCATCAGCATGATTAAGGTAATGAACGTAACCATCATCCCTCCAGATTTTCTCATGCTGTTTGATAGTCCATCTCTCCTTCCCTCTACCCTCCTCTCCAGACAGCCAATGATTTACTTTCTCTTTTGTCTTTCACTTTCTTTTGCTCAGCATTATTATTTTGAGATTCCTTCAGATTGTTACTTGTACATACAGCTTCTTTTTTATTGCTAATTAGTATATATCCATATACTAATCATGCATTTTTCTATTGATAGAAATTTGGGTTTATTCCACTTTTTTGGTCATTATAAATAAGCTTTTCTGAACGTTTGTGTATGAGTACTTTTTGTGGACATATGCTTTCATTTCTCTTGGGCAAATAGCTAGGAGATGGATGGCTGGGTTATAGGGTTGATGTATGTTGAACTTTTTAAGAAACTACAAAATGTTTTTCCAAAATTAGTCACACCATTTTACATACCCACCAGTAGTGAAGGAGTTTCAGTTTCTTCAAAGCCTTGACAACACTTGGTGGATCAGTTTTTTAAACGTATGCCTTTCTAGTTGGAATGTTGTGCTGTTTCATTGTGATTGTAATTTGCATTTCTCTGATGACTAATGTTCAGCATCTTTGCATGTGCTTATTAGCCATTCATCTATCTTCTTTGGTAAAACATCTACTTATATCTTTTGCCCATTTTTCAAGTGAGTCCTTCATTATTATTGAATTGTAAAAATTCTTTATATATTCTGGATTCCCATCCTTTCAGGTATGACTTAGAATTTGTGGCTTATCTTTTTATCTTTTAAATAGTTATTTGAAGTGCAAAAGTTTTAATTTTAATAAAACCCAATATATCAAACTTGTTTTATGTATGAAGCTTTTGGTGTCATATCTAAGAAATCTTGCCAAACTCAAAATCACAAAGATTATTTTTCACATATTTTCTTCAAGAAGTGTTTCAGTTTGGCACTTACATTTAGGTCTATAAGTCCATTTTTCTTGTGACTTTATTTAATTCAATGACTTTTATTTTTAGTGTAGTTGACACACAGTGTTACATTAGTTTCAGGTCTACAACTTAGTGACTTGACAAGTTTATACATTATGCTTTGTTTGCCACACGTGTAGCTACCATTTGTCCTGTTACATCACTATTACAGTATCATTGACTGTATTCCTTATGCTGTGCCTTTTATTCCCATGACTTATTCATTCCGTAACTGGAAACCTGTATCTCCCTATCGCCTTCACCCATTTTGCCCAACTCTCCATATCCCTCCCTTCTGGCAGCCATCAGTTTTCTATATTAATAGGTCTGATTCTGATTTTGTTTGTTTGTTCGTGTATTCTTTTCCTTTTAAGGTAACTTTTATGTATGGTATGAAACAAAGATCTAAATTTATTCGAATATGGATATCTATCACAGCATCATTTGTTGAAAGACTATTCTTTCACCATTTATTGCCTTGCCACCTGTTCAAGATCAATTAGTCATACATGTAAGGGTTTATTTATGGATCTGTGCTGTTCTATTCATATGTATATTTCTATTCTTATGCCAGTACCAGACTGTCAATTACTGTGGCTTCATAACAAGTTTTGGAATCATGCTATGTAAGTTCTCTTACTTTGTCTCTTTCAAAACTGTATTTTCATGTAAGTTTTAGGTTTGCCAGTTTCTACAAAATAGCTTGCAGGGATGTTGGTAGGAATTGCCTTGAATCTATAGATCATTGTGGGAAGAGTTGCCATCTTTACAATATTGTATATTCTTACCCATGAATATGATATCTCTATATCTCCTTTAATTTATCTCAATAGTGTTTTATAGTTTTTAGTTATAGTTCTAATTTGTAGGTCTTGCACTTTTTTTCTTAAATGTATTCTAAGTACTCTTCTTGAAGTCATTGTGATTGGAATTATTTTCTTTATTTTTGGTAGTATTTGTTGCTAGTATACAGAAAGACAATCAATTTTTTATATATTTCATTTTACAACTTTGTTTTTTTATTACCTGCTCAGTTTTCTTACTAGTTTTGATGGTGTTTTCTTTTTGTTGTTGTTGTTGTTTTTCCTTAGGATGTTTTACATATAGACTCACATCATCTGCAAATTACGAGTGTTATACTTCTTGCTTTCTAGTATAAATGTCTTTTTTTTTTCCATTGTCTTTTTGCACTGGCTACATGCCAGTGTATAATTTTAATAGAGGCTGTGACATTGTATATACTTACTTTGTTCTTAATTTTAGTAGTGAAGCATTTAGTCTTTCCCTGTTACCAATGATGTTAGTTGTAGGTTTTTCTTAAATCCTCATTATTAGATTGAGGAAATTCTCTTGTATTTCTAGTTTGTTGAGTGCTTTTTAGCATGAATGGACTGAGTTTTGTTAAATAAATGTGCTTTTTTTTTTTTTTGCACATCCATTAGGAGGATTGTGCAGAGATTTTTGGATGTTGTAGTTATTACATTAATTCATTTTCAATATTAAACCAACCTTGCATGCCTGAGTTAATTCCTACTTGGTCATGGTGTACATTCATTTTTATATGTTCCTAATTTCTTGTTAAGGATATTTACATGAGGGATATTGGTGTATAATTTTCTTGTGATGTCTTTGGTTTTCATTCCTCATAATATGATGGAAGTGGTTTTTCTTGCACTATTTAGGGGAACTGTTTGTGTTAGGATCAGCATTATTTTTTTAAATATAATTTGCCAGAGAATCTGTCTAGGCTTGGATTTTTCTTTTGGGGGAGATTTTGAATTACCAACTCATTTTTTTTCATGTTTCAAGTTTTATTAAATTCTGGTTAGTTAAGGGATTCATCATTTACATATAACACACAGTGCTCATCACAACAAGTGCCCTCCTTAACACCCATCACCTATTTAGCATTTTATGGTCTATTGGGATTTTTTTGTTTCTTATTCAGTCAGCTTTCATAATTTGTGTCTTATTAGGAATTTGACCTTTCCATTTAAGTTCTCTATTTTTATATATTTATAAAGTTCATTATTTCTAATAAGTAATTTCACTGTGATCTATAGTGATGTCTCTTTCATTCCTAATTTTTGTTTACTTTGGGTTTCATTAGCTCTGCTTTTCCTACTTTTATGAGGTTGAATCTTTAGTTGATAGATTTTATATATTTCTACATTCCCTTTTAAATTTTAAAAATTAAAAACATTTTTTTAATGTTAATTTTAGAGAGAGAGAGAAAGCGTGAGTGGGGGAGGGGTAGAGGGAGAGGGAGAGGGAGACGGAGGATCCGAAGCAGGCTCCGCAGAGAGCCCTAGGTAGGGCGTGAACTCACGAACCATGAGTTCATGACCAGAGCCAAAGTTGGATGCTTAACTGACTGAGCCACCCAGGTGCCCCTATTTCTACTTTCCTAATTCAAACATTTAAGGGTATAAAGTTTTTTCTCAGCACTTCTTTAACTTCATCCCATCAATTTTGATATGTTAATTTTAATTAGATATTTTCTAATATTTTTTAGATTTTTTTGATACATGAATTATTTAGAATCATGCTTAGTTTCCAAATATTTGGTGATATATCCCCAATTTCCTGTTGTTTTATAGTTAAATCTTTTGTAGTCGAGGAATATTCTTTGTATAATTTTAGTCCCTTTAAATTCATTGAGATTATTTTATGACCTTGAATGTAAACTATTCTGGAGAAACTCCTACAAGCTGTTGTAAAGTGTTTGTGTTCTGCTGTTGTTGGGTCAGGTGTTTTTGTTGTTGTTTTTTTTTAATGTTTTACTTATTTTGAGAGAGAGAGAGAGCGGGGGAGGGGCAGAGAAAGAGAGAGAGAATCCCAAGCAACCTCTGCACTGTCAATGCAGAACCTGATCTGTGGGGCTCAGTCCCATGAACCTGTGAAATCATGACCTGAACTGAAATCAAGAATCTGATGCTTAACAAACTGAACCACTCAGGCACCCAGGATGGAGTATTCTTTAAATGTCAGTTAAGTTAGTTGGTAGTTTTGTCTAGGCTTCTGTATACTTACTGATTTTCTGTCTAGTTTTATTAATTTCTGATAGACTGTTATGGAATTCCCCTGGAAAGCCATCTGGCCCTGGACTCTTGTTTTTTGGCAGATTTTTGATTACTAATTCTATTTCCTTACTGATTATGGGTCTGTTCAAATTTTCTATTTCTTCCTGTTTCAGTTTTGGTAGTGTGTATTTTTCTAGGAATTTGTCCATTTCTTCCAGATTGCCCATTTTATTGGCACATGATTTCTCATAATATTCTCTTACTATTTTTTTTATTTCTGCTGTGTTGGTTATGATCTCTCCTCTTTCATTCTTCATTTTATTTATTTGGGTCCTTTCCTTTTTCTTTTCGATCAAGCTGGCTAGTGGTTTATCGATTTTGTTAATTCTTGCAAAGAACCAGCTTCTGGTTTCATTGATGTGTTCTGTTTTTTGGGTTTTGATAGCATTAATTTCTGCTCTAATCTTTATTATTTCCTGTCTTCTGCCGGTTTTGAGTTTTATTTGCTATTCTTTTTCCAGCTCTTTAAGGTGTAAGGTTAGGTTCTGTATCTGAGACCTTTCTTCCTTCTTTAGGAAAGCCTAGATTGCTGTATACTTTCTTCTTACGACTGCCTTTGCTGCATCCCAGAAGTTTTGGGTTGTGGTGTTATCACTTTCATTGACTTCCATATACTTTTGAAATACTGTTGAATTGTCTATTTATATTCTCAGTTTTGATAATTTTTGCTTTGTGTATTTTGGTGTCTCAATATTAGGGGCATATAATATCTTCCTTGGGTATTGACCCTTCCATCATTCTGAAATGTTCCTCTTTCACATTTAAAAAAAAGAATTTCTTGCTATAAAGTCAATTTTTTTCTATTTTAAATATAGCCATGGCTATAGTTTACATGTAATGTCTTTTTCTGTCCTTCTACATTCATACTTTTGTGTCTTTTTTATCTAACCTGTGTCTCTTATGGTCTAAATAAAGTTGAAGTTACTTTTTGATCTAGTCTGCTAGTTTCTGCTTTTTCATGAAAGTGTTTTGTCCATTCTCATTGAATATAATTATTGATATAATTACATTTATATTTTCTATTTTGATCCTTGTTTTCTATACATCTCAAGTTTTTTTTGTTCTCTTACTACTGCTTTTTTTCTTAATACTTTTTTAGTGTGTTATTTAAATTTTTCTCTTGATTTTTAGAACTATTATTTTAGTTGTGCTTAGTGGTTGCTCTCTTTACTACAATACAAAGTAAAGAAGTAGATTATTAAAAGCTACTTTTGATTAAAATGAACTTAATTTTGGTAAGATAGAGTAACTTTGTTCCACTATAGGTCTATATCCTTTTCCCCTAGTGTTGTCATTGTCACATATATCTATATATGTGGTAAACTCAACAATCCAGTGATAGAATTATCTCTTTATGTAGTGTCACATTTTTCAAAGAAATTAGAGTAAAAGAGAAAATACATTTATAAGTTCCTTTATACTAATTAACATATTTACCATTTCTGGTGTACTTCATTTTCTTTGTTTATGGATTCAGGTTACTTTTTGGCATAATTTCTCTTTAGCTAGATGGCCTTTCTTCAGTATTTTCTACGAAGGGAGTTTTGCTGTCATTGAATTATCTTGGTATTCACTTATCTAGGAATATTTTGCCTTTATTTTGTTTTTGTTTTTAAAAATTTTTTGTTGAAGTATCATTGGCGTTTTCCTTCATTCTGAATGATATTTTTGGCAGATTTATTTAGAGTTCTTGTTTTTTTTCTTTTTTGTTTTCAGTAGTGTGATTTTTTTGACTTCTGTTTTTTTCTGATGAAAAGTTAGCCATTAATCATATTGGTTTTTCCTCTGTGTATGGTGAGTTGTTTTTTTCTTCCTGCTCTCAGAATTTTCTGCCTGTGTGTAACCAGTTTCATTCTGATTTTTCTAGGTTTATTGTCTTCATGGTTATTCTGTTCTGTACATATCAAGTTTGGGAAGTGTTTGGCCATTATTTGTTCAGATATTTGTCATTTCTCTTCTGAGTTGTCACAGTTTCTTAAACTTTGCATGGTTTTGATGACCTTGACAGTTTTAGGTAGTGGTCAGGTATATTGTAGAGCGTTCCTCAGGTAGGACTTGTCTGATGCTCTTCTTATGGTGAAATTGATGTTATAGCTTTTGGGGAAGAAGAGCACAGACGTGACTGTGAATTACCATTTGTAACATGTCAGAGGTTCATGCTATCAATTGGACTTATCACTGATTTTATTAACCTTGGTCACTTGGCTAAGCTAGTGTTTGTCAGGTTTCTCCATTGTTACTTTAAAAATTTCTCTATGCTGTCCCCGGTGGAAGCAAGCCACTAAGCATAGGCCATGCTGAAAAGGTGGGGAATTATTCTTTACCTCCTTGAGGGAAGAATTCCTATGTTAATTGCTGATAATTTTTCTGTACAGGACAGTTGTCTATTCTCTCCTATTTATTCATTTAAATGTTTTTTTTTTTAATGTCAGTGTGGACTTATATATATTTATTTTATACATTGTGCTGTAAACCAGTATTATTTATATTGTTACTCAAATTGTTCCAGCTTTGGACATTGGGAGCTATTTCATATGGAATCATCCATTTGTTTAAGGATTCTTGGTTTCTTTTATTGGAAAGGTTTTTAAAAAAACTTTCTATTTTTCTGTTGAGATTCCCTATTTGTTGAATCATTGCCATAATATTTTTCTTTAATTTGGCATACTTTCTTTTAATTCTTTGAACATATTTGTAACAGCTGTTTTGTAGTCTGTCTACTAAATACAGCAAATGGCCTCATTCAGGGACAGTTTCAATTGACTGCTTTTTCTTTTCTTTTCTTTTTTTTTTAAGTTTATTTTTCAGAGAGTACGAGAGAAAGCATAAGTGGGGGAGGGACAGAGAGAGGGAGGGAGAGAGAGAGAATCCCAAGCAGGCTCTACACTGTCAGTATGGAGCCCAATGCGGGGCTTGAACTCACAAACTGTGAGATTGTGACCTGAGCTGAAGTCTGATGCTTAACTGACTGAACCACCCAGGTGCCCCTAGTTGACTGATTTTTTCAAAGCCTGGTCATTTTTCTTTGTATGTCTCATAATTTATGATTGTTTCTTTTCCTGTTATTTTTGTCTTTGTGAGTTTATGCCTATTCTATTCATTTCTTGTGGTTTTTTGGAAGGGAACAGAAATAAATATGTTTTCAACATGCCGTGTGTATTTTTTATTTATTTTATTTATTTTAAATTTTAGTTAACATACAATGCAATATTGGTTTCAGGAGTAGAATTCAGTGATTCATCATTTATATGCAACACCCAGTACTCAGCACAAGTGCCCTCCTTAATACGAATCACCCATCTAGCCCATCTCCCACCCACCTCCCTCCAACAACCCTCAGTTTGTTCTCTGTCATTGAGAGTTTCTTGTGGTTTGTTTCCCTCTCTCATCTTCTTCCTCCACCCTTCCTTCCCCTATGTTCATCTGTTTTGTTGTTTAAATTCCATGTGAGTGAAATCATATGGTAATTATCTTTCTCTGACTTATCTCTCTTAGCATAATACCTTCTAGCTCCATCAATGTCATTGTAAATGGCAAGATTTCATTCTTTTTGCTGGCTAATATTCAAGTGTGTGTGTGTGTGTGTGTGTGTGTGTGTGTGTGTGTGTGTGTGTGACATTCATTCGTCATTTGATGGACATTTGGGCTCTCCATAATATGCTATTGTTGAGAATGGTGCTATAAACATTGGGGTGCATATACCCCTTTGAATCTGTATTTTTGTATCCTTTGGGTAAATACCTAATAGTGCCATTGCTGGATCAAAGGGTAGTAAAAGTAAACAGTAAGCTAGATCTTTTTTCCCCTAGATCTGAAGCTTTGTATACTTTTTGATCCATAGACTTGGTGCAAGCAAGTTGCTTATGCTGTTTTTCTGGGGAAGAGGCCTGCTGTGCTGATTCTCAGGCTGACTTGTTGCAGTGGAAATGTGCCTTCAGGGCATGGGGGGGGGGCTTGGTGTAAATGGCTCTGGCCTCTGCTAGTTGATGTAGTTTTGCTCCCTGAGGGCTCTCCATGCTGATGGGTGAGTTGAATATGGCTCTGCTCCCCTCTCTAGCCCCAGAGCTGAAAGATAATGCCTCCTACTCTTCAGGGGAACCCTCACAGAAGAACAGTCACCCCTCTTGTCACCCCTGTTTCTGTCAGAACCCTGCATTCACTCTACCTGTGTCCTAGCTTCTTTATCTCAGGCCCATGACTGAGTTTCAGAACTCCTCCAAATTTTAGGGACTCTGGAGGCATGGACCATTGCTTTTTTTCTGGGGGAGGGCCTTGGAATGTTTTTGCTGGCTTGTGGGAGGAAAACAGTGGCAGGACTGTAGCAGTTCAGGGTTTATGTCAAAATGTAGCAGAACACCAACAACTCTGCTTGCTGCCCTCAGCCCTTATTCTGTTCCTGTGCCTGGATATAGTGCAGCACCTTTGCCCCACCTGTCCTTTTTGTGACCGAGGGAGTCCTCAGACCACGCTGGCTGTCACTCCTGGGATTCCTCCCTGCTTTGCTACTTGGGCACCTTTAAGCCAGGCAATTCCTCCACTGTAGCAGACTTCTACAAGTTCAGATTTTGCACTCCACTGCTTATAATACTTTGCGATAGCCTCCATAAGTAGGCTCCCTCCCCACTGCTATACCCACAGCTATGTTTCCCCCAAGACTACTCTCTGCACCTCCTGCCTTCCAAAAGGTGGTTGCTTTTCTACTTGTAGACTTGCAGTTTTTGTTTTCTTAGACCTCTGGTTGATTTCTTGGGTGTTAAGAATGATTTTTATCAAATCATTGTGAGGTCTGTTTGGTGTTTTGGAGGAACAAGACAAGCTTAGGATCTCCCTACTTGTTGCCAATTTAACTCCTCCCTCTCAACATGCCATGTTTAAATGAGAGTTCCAGTGGTAGTTAGTATTTAAAACCATACCTGGGTCTGTGTCCAGAAATCTATTATTTTTAAATTTCTTTTTAACATTTATTTATTTTTGACAGGGAGAGAGTGCTGTCAGGGGAGGTGCAGAGAGAGAGGGAGACAAGGGATTTGAAGCAGGCTCTATGCTGGCAGCAGAAAACCCAATGTGGGCTGGAGCTCATGAACCATGAGATCAAGACCTGAGCTGAAGTCAGATGCTTAACTGATTGAGCCACCCAGATGCCCCCAGAAACCTATTTTTATAACTGAAAACTTGTGTTGCTTTTTAAACATTTATTGAGCAGTGTATTTGGGACATAGGCACTCAGAAAGAATAATTTAAAAAATAATAATCCTGTAGAATATATAAGCCTATGTATCCTAATCATTTTTAACCTCGTGAAGTTCGATTCTCCAAGCAGTTGAGTGTATTGTTTTTTACTATCTTCTTACAGAGATAGGGAAGAGCGATTGGCTGCACTCACAGCTGCTCAACAAGAAGCAATGGAAGAGCTCCAAAAAAAAATTCAGCTTAAGGTAAGGATAGTATATATTTCAATGTGAAATTTTAGAGCTTTCAATGGCACATGAGATTAAATCTTTTATTTAAGGGATTGTATAACATTTTAATTTGTATTCTTAATATTTGGTTAATAAGACTTACATGATTTGGTTTTGGTCCGTTCTAATTCAACTGTCTGAAAAATTTATTTTAATATGATAAAATGATGAGAATAATTAAAGTAATTTTAACTTTCCTGTTTTTACTAACCAATTTGTTAGTGACTTGAAGGCATTACTCTTTGGTTTCTGATAGTTATACTTTTTAATTATTTACAAATAAAAAATGATTAGTATAATTAGTTTCACTTGATTTTCAGTGCCTATGAATTGTGCGATTGTAACTTGGGAAATTGTGATAAACTGCTATTTTCTAGAAAATCTTTACCATTAGTAATACAGTTTCTAGCAGTATATTTTACACTGTGTAACAATTACTTATACATTGTCTCCTCACAGAGATAGTACATTCCATAAGGTAGAGGGCCATATTTTATCACAGGACTTTATCATTCACTAAAATTTAATGTACCAAAAATCTGTTGAGCCTTGTAGTAGACGTGGGGTTAATGAGATGAGTAAGTCATGATTCTAAATTCCAAGAAACTCTTAATGTAGTGTGAGAATCAGTTGCTAAACAGATAATTTCCATATGGACATATTACTTGGAGTGCTATGAAAGTATGGATGAGGACACTGAGTTTAATATGAAGCATTTCAGAAGTCAGGAAAAAATTTTAGAGAATAACTCCTGAGCTGAATCTTGAATGGGTAGGAGAATAGGTAGGTGGGTGGGATGACATTTCCAATCATATGAAAAAGTATGAGTGTTAAGTCAGAATTCTGGAATTGTGTTTTTTCAGCTTGGCTATGTTTTTTGTTTTGGGGGTAAGTCACTGGAGGTGTGGAGCAACCAGAAATGGTGGTGTGGAGTTGGTGTGGTAGAAGTCTGCATCATGATGGGGTTTGTCTGCTATGAGGATATGCTTGGTTTTTACGTAGGGGTCAACATTTCCGAAAGTGTGTTCCCAGAAGTGCTTCTCAAAAGTGTGTTGTAGTCAATTAAGTGTGTAAAATGTTTTTTAGTATGAGCTAGGCTTATTGAGTCACAATGCACAGAGACATACTACAGGCTCCATATAGTTCAGTGTTAAAAACCTGTTTTGCTTTTTTTTTTTTCTCTAAAGCATTTTATTAGAATCCTTTTGACAAGACCAAGTATTTGATTACAATGAAGCAAAGTGGTCTGAATGATATTTAAATATCTCAAAATTTCTATGCAGTTTTTTTTTCTCAAGTTCAAAGCTGCTCACAGGTTAATGCAGGACAGCTAGATGAAGTTCCTAGGATTTGCTCAACACCAAATAAGACACATCCTCTCGTTAGCAAAATCCATAGGAGCCAGGGAGAAAGGACATGGCTCTTCACTCCTCATTGCAGCCCAAAGATTCAAGTGGCAGGAGCCACTATCTAGGCGACCCAGAAGTCTCAACAGCACTTCTCCAAGAGGCTAAGTTCCCAACTTCAGCCATTCAGTCACCAGATTAGACACTGATCTGTAAAAGGGCACTGCCCCAAGTAGGCTTCTAGAATAATCAGGCTAGAAAAGTAAAAAGACAACCATCGAGAAGCACAAGCAAATTTAAAGGCCCTCCTGTTGGTCCCTTCTCAGACCCAAGCCTCCAGTTCTCCAAATGAGTCAGAACTTAATTTTTGACATCAAGCCCAGCAAAAACCTGTTTTGCTTTAATGTAGTGTTTTCCAAATTTATTTGCGGATAGAACCTTTTCCACAAAGCACTTACAATATCCTATGGTGTTGTTCCAAGAAGCACACTCTAAGAGACGTTACTGTGCATGTAGGAGATATTAAAGGGCTTTATGTAAATTCTTATTCTTAGTGTTCACGTCAACATTGAATGAAGACATTTCTTCTATTATTGTAGAAACTTTAATGGAAATACTGTTTTTTTAAGTTCTCCGTATAATTTGCATCATTTTTATATTCTCACGCTTTGACTTCATTCACAGCATGATGAAAGCATTCGAAGGCACATGGAACAGATTGAACAAAGAAAAGAAAAAGCTGCTGAGTTAAGCAGTGGGCGGCATGCAAACACTGATTATGCCCCCAAACTGACGCCTTATGAAAGAAAGAAGCAGTGTTCCCTCTGTAATGTCCTGGTAGGTTGTCATTACTAATATTGTGATGATATGATTTATTACTAAAGTTTGTTAAACTATGGAAATATATTCTCCCGGTCTTTTAAAATTCATATGATTTTAAACCGTGGATTTCTTTCATGATTTTTATGCTAAGCAAGTAGTATAAAAATAGCATTGGTTGGCATTTAAGAGTATCAGTGCAAAGTGCCAGAGTAATGCAATTGCTGCTAAAATGGATATATACCTGCTTAATTGATAGCCCAAGCAATATTTTTGGGTACTGGAATCAAAAAAGAAAAAGGCATTTTCAGTCTTGAAATTTGAACTCTGATACTTAGAAGAAATGATATCCTGTTAAGGTTGGTTACAATGGCATGATTTTTCTTATGTATCTTCTAGAGGATTCTCAGAGTTGTGTTTTAAAGAAAATATTTTTAGCCTAGTATGTAAAGGCTAGTGTGATATCAACATGCATATGATATACTGGCCTGAATATATAATTAGATATAATTATATGTTGATTACAATTGCTTTGATTTTATGCTTTTAGATCTCTTCAGAGGTGTATCTTTTTAGCCATATTAAAGGAAAAAAACACCAGCAAGCCGTAAGAGAGAATAGCAGCATTCAAGGGCGTGAACTTTCAGATGAAGAAGTGGTAAGCTTTACTTCTGTTCATTTCCACATATTTATTGAAAACTCAGTATGTCCTATATTATAAAGAATTCCATGTTGGTTGTGATTATTTAAAATTATATTTAACATTTAATAACTACTAAAATATAGTATACAAATATGTCATTTAGTATACAATTTAGTGCTCACTTTGACAGTGCATATACTAAAATTTAGTAGACAGTTTAACAAGAAACAGAAATAAGAACAATTTTACTGTAAAAAAAGTCATAGTATTTTGATATTTTAATAATATACAAAAGAATTCTTTAGTGATGCCCTGCATTTCTTGGAAAATAATTAACAATATACATGTCATGTAAATTGATAATTTTATGAGTACAGTATTTAGAAATTTTTGGAAATGCATTATTTATCTACCTATAATTGCTTACAGTGGAATTTAGATTTGTATGAATATTTTTAGAAATATTTTACATTCAGTTGTTATCTAGACATGGATGACATTGCTAATCTATGAATTTGTTGGTTCTATTTATAATAGCAAATTTCTAGAGCTACCCAAAGATGAGACATTCATGTTTGTGAAGTATCTCTTAAGGTGCCCAGGAAAAGTTATTATAGTTCTAATGAGAGCAGTAACTGTATATACATACATGTGTGTGTTTAACTCCTGTTCCCCAGTGTAACGTATATTAATAGAGTACACAAATCTCAAGTATACACCTTGATTGATTTTTACATATGTTTCACTCACATCAAGATATAGATCATTTCTTATACTCCAGAAGGCTCCCTCATGCTCCAACCCAGACATGTCCCCAAGCGGTAACTAGTCTACACCATCAGTTAGTTTTCCCTGTTCTGGAACATTCTTTAAATGGTATCATACAGTATGTACTTTCTGTGTCTGGCTACTTTCACCTACCCCTAACTCTGAGATTGATCTTAAATGTTTATGTGAAGTTGTAGTTCATTCTTTTTCTTAGCTTTTTATCAATGCTCTCCAGGTGAAGGAATATATTTGTAGTTGAATAAAATAGGGTTTCATTTATTAAAGAATGGAAAATGTATACTGTGGGGAATTATGGAGCTTCTCAAATAAGGTGTTAGAAAGGGCTTATTATAGGATTTGGGCTTGTGCTAGGTGATTTGGTTGGGGAGGGGAAAGTTCGAGGACTTGAAGCTTTGATCTGGATTGGATGCTGTCAGGAAGCAGGGGTAAGTCTGTGGTTGGTTCTTAATAAATCAATAAATCTTACCTGGGTAGAAGGACTGAAGCTACTGTTTTCTCCTGAGTTTCTGGGTATGACCAGCACTTGATGGAAATTGCACATAGTTATTTGGGCTTACTTCTCTATGATTTCCTCCTTTTGAGGATATTCTCCCCTCAAGCTCCAGTGGCTTTGGCAGCTCTAAACCAAATTCTGTCTCTTCAGCTCAGTAAGGCTGCTACTTTTAGTTTGCAGTGTCTCCATGCCAAAAATTGGTATAAGCCTTTCAAGGAAAAATCCAGAGTGAATGTGGAGCTTACCTCATGTGCTTCCTTTCTGTTAGGGATAACGGTCTCAAGTTCTGGCTCTGTTGGCTGTACTGTAATGCCTTCAAGTTGATATTTGGTATACTTTGTACAACATTTTGAGTTGGGAGATAGTCCAGTCAGTATAAGCCACTCCACTGTGGCTGGAATTGGAAGTCTCCTAATATTTAATTCCTGTATACACATTGTTTGACATAATGCTTGACACATGGTAAGGTATTTAATAAAAGCTCATTGAGCTGAGTTGAACTGAGAGCTTCTACTGAATGGCTTTAGGTACCTCTAATAAAACATGTAATTAATCATCTATTTAGTTTACCTCAAATAATTTTTTGTCTTTTACTCAAATTGTATGAGTATTTTAAGAGTGAATAGTAAGGATTTTTTTTTATTTTACTTGAATCATTCATATAATTTACCCCATTCACTCTTTAAGTTTGCTGTTTAGAACAAGAGTCATGTGTATGTGTGTGCCACTTTGAAAAAATCTTAAATTGCTTTCTTTAATTAGAATTTAATTATTCCATTACAAATGAAAATTTTCCATTTATAGAAATTACTTGTAATTTTCTTAATTAAAAAACTGTATTATTTAATTTACAACAGATTATTTAAACATTTTCTGGAATGTTGCTCTTATATAAATTGAAATCTAAATTTTATGTGTTTTACTTCAGTGAGAAAAGTTGAGAAGGAAAGAATAGTTCATGCAATTTGAAAGAAAAATGTGCAGTATTGTCTAACTTTTGTAGCTCTTATAGCATAGCCTGATGTTTAGCTGTTGTGATTTGAGATTTGGTTGATGTGTTCATTTTTTTATATTATTTCAGTTGAAAGGAATTAAATTTTCCTTAAGTTCTCACTTAATTCATGTAGTTATTCTGGGTTATAGCCCTTTCTTCCTGAAAACAAACATGCGATATAGGATATGAGTTATGTGATATAGTAGGGCAGTTTTATATTTACTCACATGGAAGTTTCATTTTTAATCAGTGGAGGTATCTGTAGTAAACATACTTGTTCTACTTAAAGTTATTACTTGTCATCTGTGATGTCTTTATGTTATATACACCTTGTCTGTGACCCTTCTTCCTTGACATGTAAGATTTTATTTATACCACCTCTGACCTAATAAAATTGTACCTTTGACCTTATGCACTTGACATATCAGATAACTTACTCTTGATCTTTGACACATTTTTTTTTTAAGCCTGTTAAATGTAATAGGTAGCTGCCTGGCAAGAAAGGTATAATGTTTTGTGTTTTTGTTGTAATTTGACTGGGAAATTTTTCTTGTTTTTTTGAGACTTCACAAAAAGAGCTGTTATGTGTTTGATTTTTTTTCTCTTTCATTGTCTTAAAATCCAGGTGTTAAAAGTAGCTAATTTTTGAAGGTCAAAACAAATGGGTGCTAGTTTAAATACATTCCAAAATTTAGTTTTTATACATTGCTAGAGAAATAATGAAGTATAAGTTTTAATTAAACCTCTGATTTCTGAGTCATCCTCTTTTCACACCAATATCTAAAGAAGCTAATAGTGATTTTTGTGAATGTTGAATGAAGTACATCCAACCTTATATAGAGAATGAAGTTAAAAAGGGTTTTTTTTCTAATCCATATTTTTCTGTTTGTGAGACTCCTTGGTGTGTTTGTTAACCTGTGTACTTAAGTAAATTTTATTTTCATTTGGTTCATGGATGTATAAAAAGAACTTTCATGAAGGATCTTAACTATAATTTATTGGATGTTTACAACCAAATGTGATTTTATGAATCCCAAATTAGCATTTCAGCTTGGAAAAATTATGCAAATTAGGTGATTGAAAGAAAATGATATTTTAAGTTAGCAAAAACATGAAGACATTACTGTACTTAATGAAATATAAGCTGATCTCTTTTGCCAGAGTGCGCTGGTGTTGAGGTGAAAGAAGTCTCCTAGATATCTCCTAGAATTGATGACAGTCTAGGAAATAATAGATAATTCCTAACAGATTGGTTCATTTCCTTGCCTTGCTTACCTTTGTTTGTAGAAGCCAGAAGTATTTGTTGTCTTTTTGTAATCATGTTAGGAAAGCATTTTGTCTGCTTCTCAACAGAAAGTCAAGTCAAATGAACAAACTGGGACTCATTTAGAATAAATATTTTTCCCCCAGTACCTCAGTTGGGTACACTTTAAGTTAATTTGAGAAATTATCTAAAAATGCCTTACCCTTTCTTGTAGGATATAGCTTCCATTGCCTTTATTTTCTCTTTAATAGGATGGAAAAATTTTTGTGGTGTATGTGTATATGTGTGAGAGAGAATGTGTGTGTGTGTGAGAGAGAACATGTGTATGTGTTCAGTATGTAACACACATATATAGCTGATTGTTAACATATAATTCTTCTAACTTTTAGAATTCTTATGGTGGTAAATTCACCACATTGGAACGCGGGCGTGCAGAGGCATGTAGCTGTTTATCCGTGCTGATTTAGTCTTCTTCATTGGTTTAAGGAAAAAATTTGAAGTAGGTAACCAGTTTGTTTTAAACTTAGTTGGATCCAATAATTTAAACAGTTTCTCTAGTTTGTACCTAGCCTCTTTTGAATAACAATCCTTAGCCCCTATCCACTTGCTTATCTCCTTAAGATAGCATCTATGTGTATTGGAGGAAGAGTATGGCTTACTTGACCCCATATTAAGAGGAAAAGTTGAGGTCTTTCTACCAGATGTCTTCTTTCTTTTCTGATTTCCAGTGTGAGACCCTTCTTTACCTGTTCACTTAGTAAACCAGTCATGAAGAGTGGCTGGTGAACTCTTGATCTCTTCTTTCCACTTAGTGTTACAGTGGAGCATCAGCCATTTGTTTGCCTCTTCCTGACCAGGTCACCCCTCAGTCCTCTCTGCCCATATGTCTCCGAGTCTTTGCCATAACCTTCATTCTGGCCCTGACAGGCCTACTGGCTTCTACCACAGGGTTCATACCACATAAGAACTAAGAACATTTTGGGAAAGCTAAAACACAAGACATCTTCCTGACCACCTAGCAAGGCCATACTAATAGACCTATTTGGTGACAGGGACAGATGGAGAGACTGTTTCTTTTGAGAATCAAAATTATACTTTGGGCATTACTGTCACTTAGCTAACATATTATCCCCCTTGGGATACACATTAAAACTTTTTTTTTTCCCCTCCTTTTATCTTCAAAATGTTTTGGCTGGAAAGAGATAAAATTTCCTTTAACCACTCCTTCCTCCTCATTCTAACCAAGCAATTGAGCCTTAAGGTTGGAAAAGGGAATTTTCTTCTTACTGTGGAATAAATACTATGATTTGAATTCTCTAGGCTTCATTATTGACATGCTAAAGGGCAAGATAAATAAATTTGTTAAATCTCAGGCAATTAACTTGGTTTATAAACCTATTGTTTTGCTGCATTTATCTGTTTTATATGTCTAAAGTTGATTATTGTAGAGTGTATTTTTCTTGTATTTATTTTAGAACAAATTCTAACCACCTTTCTAGCAGAGTTGAACTGGGCAAATGCCATATGCTAAGAAAGTTAAAATAGATCATCACATTCATAATTTTGAAATATTACTTCATTGATGTCCATTTTGCATACCTTTTCTGATGTTATTTGACCATTGCACTTTTCCTGCTAATAATCACAGTCTTGGGGCGCCTGGGTGGCTCAGTTGGTTGAGCATCGGAATTTGGCTCAGGTCATGATCTCACAGTTTGTGAGTTCGAGCCCCACATCGGGCTCTGTGCTGACAGCTAAGAGCCTGGAGCCTGCTTCGGATTCTGTGTCTCCCTCTCTCTCTGCCCCTCCCCCACTCACGCTCTGTCTCCCTCCATCTCTCAAAAATGAACAAACGTTAAAAAAAATTAAAAAAAAATCACAGTCTCTTTTCTGTATTGGTTTTCTTTTAGTTAACATTCAGTTTTAGAAATATTGATCATTAATCAGAACTGTAGTTTTCTTACAGTTTTTTCAAGATTCTCTGTCGTTGGGTTGGTAAATTACAACTACATGAAATTCTCTTCCATGAACCTTTTTTTAAAAACACAGTTGGTTTATTTTAAAATGCAGTTTCAAGGGTACCTGGGTGGCTCAGTTGGTTAAGCATCCAACTTTGGCTCAGGTCATGATCTCACTGTTCGTGGGTTTGAGCCCTGCATTGGGTTCTGTGCTGACAGCTTGGAGCCTGCTTCAGGTTCTGTGTCTCTCTTTCTGTCCATCCCCCACTCACATATTCTCTCTCTCAAAAATAAATGAATAAACATTAAAAAATAAAATAAAATAAAATGTAATTTCAAATAGGTAGCAAATGCCTGCAATTTAGATACTTAAGCTCTCTAGTGTTTGATAAAACTCTATTTTGTGACCCTTAGATAGCTATACAAATGTGAAAAGCCATTTTCAACTGTATTTCTCTGCATGAGTCCATATGTATTATAATATGTGCTGCTTTTTGTTTACAATATGATAGTTATCTAATTTTATAGTTTGCTTATAGCAATTAAAACTATTTTTTCCTTTTTGCATGTGTTTATTTGGAAATTAGAATGGAGTGTCCCAACCTGATATTTTAAGTGTTTAAGTTGTAACATGTTGGCTGTTATTTTTAGTGATACCCATTCCCTTTACAAAGTTGATTAAATATCTAAACATTATTGCTTTTTAAAAGACATAAACTCTTAAACTCCTTAAACTCTTATTCAAGATCATGGTGGTTTGGGATGTCTAGAATAGTGACTACTTTTACACATCTACAGATTACAGACTAATACATTTTCATCTGGCTTTTGTGTGTCATTTGTGAGGAGTTGCAGAATCATCACCATGGGCGACATTAAAAGACCAAAGCAATTGTGATGACTATTTTGCAGCTGCTTTCTTTCAGTTGCATGATAGAGGATCAGAAACAGTGTTGTAGTGAGGCATATTTATATAACCCAAGCTACTTCTACTTCTCTCAAAGTTTTGTAATATGTACTTCTTTATATAGAAATTTGATACATGCATAATCTTGAAATCCATAATATGATAATTTCATATTGTAACGATAAAGGAAATAAAGGATTTATTTTTAAAATCTTTTTTAATGTTTATTTATTTTTGAGAGACAGAGAGAGACACACACAAATCTGAAGCCCGATGCGGGGCTTGAAACCATGAACTGTTGAGATCATGACCTGAGCTGAAATTAGATGCTCAACCAACTGAGCCACCCAGGTGCCCCGGAAATAATGGATTTATTAATAGGAGTTTATAAGCAGGAATGTTACCACTCTGACAAGAATAGTTAATGAGTTTAACATTTTATTTGCCTAATTTACATAATTCTTATTTTCCTTACTAAATAATTGATTATGAATGCTTTTATTTTAATTAATTAATTTATTAATTTATTTAGAGTACAAGCAGGGTAGGGACAGAGAAAGAGGGAGAGAGAGAATCTCAAGCTGACTCCATGCCATCAGCCCATCAGTCGGGCTTGAACTCATGGAACCGTGAGATCATGACCTGTGTCAAAATCAAGAGTTGGACACTTAGCTGACTGAGCCACCCAGGTGCCCCTAAATGCTTCTATTTTAATTTGGACTTTATTAGGTTCTTTATCTGAAATTCAATGGCCAGCATATTAGTTCCAAAGTAAATATTTATAGAGGAGCAGACCTCTGATCAGAGTTATTGAGTTTTAGTAATAATTATTTTGTCAATTGACTTCTCTTGCAGTCTTTAGAGGCACATCTGTTGTGTCAGGAAAATCACAAAGTTGTAAAACAAAATTTTCACAATCCCAAATTTGGTCCTCTCTCTCAAAAATTTGTTTTAGATTACAAAGTATTTCAGCATCATAAAGGAGTGTAATAAACCCCGTATTTCTGTCACCTAGATAATGAGATAACACTTATTTCCTGGTCCCTCCATATTTGGAAAGATGGAGGGGATACAGAAGCTATAAAGTGTGGGTAGTGACGCCAGGCTCTGGGAATAGAACTAAATCCTTATGTTGCATGCTGAGAAATCAGTAGATAATCCTAAAACTGGAAAATGAAGAAGTGGCAATGCAAACGTATATTCAGGAATATAGAGAAGAAAGATAAAATAACCTACTAAAACCATTGTGCCTGGATTGGAGAAAGAAGTGGGAGAGCGGTGGGAAACTACTTTCTTTGAACCATTGACTGTGTTAATCATGTCTGTGGGTAATACTGACAAAAGCATAAACATTTTTAAAAAAATAAAGAACTACAGCAATGGCAATTATGTTCATGGCCATGTTGCTCAGGAATCTTCTGTGTCCATAATTTTTTGTTCATGGTTAAATTAGGTAAATTAATGCATATGCCACCATAGATGGCTATCATAGTGAACTTGGATATTTTGGCCAATTATATTCTTAATTCTTTTATTTTAAATTTATTGCAGTATCCTTTGATGCCTTTAATCCAAATACTGGATTTTTCCTTTTTTTCTGTTGCTTTCTGTTCCTATTATTTGTAGACAAATAATAAAACAACTATCAGTGTATCCCCCACTCAGGTTAGTGAGTATCTTCTGGTAGGAAATTATGTTTTTGTTTGTTTCTAGTGCTTTTGCTTGTGAAAGATATTTTCACTGGGTGTAGATTTGTGGCTTAATAATTATTTTCTCCAAAAATTGAGAGATAGTATTCTTTGTTTTCTTGCTTCCATTCCTAGTAGTGTAGATTTTTTTCTTCTTTATTATTTTTTCAAAATTGACTTGGCTGTTCCTCTGCTTTTCAGTTTGTACATAACCTCTGCAATTAACTTGTTAAACTAAGAAAATCCAGTTTGAATTTTTATTGACATTGCTGTGGAATTCTACATTAAATTGGCAAGAGTAGGCATCTTTTAAATATATTTTCTTTCCATCCAGCAACATGTTTGTCTACTTGTGCCTTGCATTTGTTTATGTGTCCTTTAGTTAAGCGTTCATTTTCTTCATTTAACTCTTAAACATGTTTTAGTAGGCTTATTTTGTTTCTAAATTAATGGGGTTTTTTTTTTTATTTTTTTTCAACGTTTTTATTTATTTTTTGGGACAGAGAGAGACAGAGCATGAACGGGGGAGGGGCAGAGAGAGAGGGAGACACAGAATCAGAAACAGGCTCCAGGCTCCGAGCCATCAGCCCAGAGCCTGACGCGGGGCTCGAACTCATGGACCGTGAGATCGTGACCTGGCTGAAGTCGGACGCTTAACCGACTGCGCCATCCAGGCGCCCCTAAATTAATGGGTTTTAAAAGTATTTTAAAGTGACAAAATTTAAAAAATTCCAACAATTTAGAATTACAGTTATTTCCTTTTAAACAAAAAGGTATTTCCAAGGTTATGGATTAGAGAGGTGGCAGTGCCTTTTGTTTTATGAATATGAGTATATATGTGCCATTTAAAAGTCTGAAGTGATTCATGGATTTGACTGCCATTCTGTATAGGGACCAGACTAATCTTCTGGGCATTGCTTCAGTTTTAAACTATGTGATGCTAAAATGAGTCCTGTTCTTTGTTTTTAATTTCAACTTTTGTCACATTATGATCAGAGTGTATGGTTTATCTAGGCTTCTACTTTGGAGAGTTTATTGATTTTCTTTATGGCTTAATACGCTGTAAAACATTAAGAATACATTTCTCACTTTGGGTATATATAATATATATTAGATCAGATTTGCTCATTGTTATGCAAATATTCTCATTTTTCATACCTATTTTTTCTGCTCACTAATACCCTTTTCTCAAAAATGGAAAGATTGCCAGTATACTATTATCACTATTTATACATGTCTTCTTGTGTTTTAAAAATCACTCTATATATATGTATATCACAATGTTTTATTATCATTACAATTATTTACATAATTTTTGTCTTACTAATGAATTTTACCTCTTAAAAATATGAAGGGTCCCTCTTTCCTATTTCATGCCTCTCTCCTTGAATATTATTTTTGTATGGTATTAATTTTGCAAACCTAGTTTTGGATAGTGCCGCCTGATATGTCCCTTTATATCGTTTCCCTCCCTTCTTCTCCCTTTTGCTCTTGTCTCCATCATAGTTTGTTTTTGCACCTAGATATGTTCTTAAAAAGCATAATTTTATTTTAGCTGTTTCCTGCTTTATAAAAAAGTACCATGCTATATACACCCTTTTGGACTTAACTCTTTTCTACTGAATATTATAGTGCCTCAATTCATACAAGTTAGAAAATTGTTGCCATTTTTATTCTTTTTTAATATATATATTTTTTAGAAAGAGGATGCACATGAGCGGGAGAGAGGGGCAGAGGGAGAGAGAGAGAGAGTCTTAAACAGGCTCCACACTCCATGTAGAGCCCAATATGGGACTTGACCCTACAACCCTGGGATCATGACCTGAGCAGAAATCAAGAGTTAGACGCACGGGGCGCCTGGGTGGCGCAGTCGGTTAAGCGTCCGACTTCAGCCAGGTCACGATCTCGCGGTCCGTGAGTTCGAGCCCCGCGTCAGGCTCTGGGCTGATGGCTCAGAGCCTGGAGCCTGTTTCTGATTCTGTGTCTCCCGCTCTCTCTGCCCCTCCCTCATTCATGCTCTGTCTCTCTCTGTCCCAAAAATAAATAAACGTTGAAAAAAAAAATTAAAAAAAAAAAAAGAGTTAGACGCTCAACTGACTGAACCACTCAGGCACCCCAAAATTGTTGCTGTTTTTAAACAGCTTTGAGGCATAACTATCATAAATTAGACTGCACTTACTTTTAAGTTTACTATAACTTTTAGCATATTCATACCATCACCATGATCAGGACAGTGAACATAGCTGCCGCCTCAGTAAGTTTCCTCATCTACTGTATCCCTGCTGATTATCTGCCTACTTTTGTTCTACTAATTTTTGAGAAAGGGATATTGAAACCTTTTATTTTAATTGTGAATTCTTCTATTTCTCTTGGCAGTTCGATCAGTTTTTGCGTTATGTTGTTTCAAATTGTATTATTAGTGGCATAAATGCTAATGATGGTTATGTCCCCTTGATTAATTGACCCCTTTCATATGAAATCACCTTCTTTATTGCTAGTAATATTTTTTGCCACCTTACCTAAATATTAATTATCCATTCCAGCTTTCTTTTATCTAGTGTTAGTGTATCTTTTTCTATTCTTTTACTTTTAACATATTTATATTTTTGCATATGTCTTTTTATTAAACACTTAAATAGACTTATAGACAATCTGTGTCCTGGTTCTGGTGACTTTGATGTGAAGCTACAGAGTTTCTGAAGCTCTTGTCACCTAGGGCTGTGAAAGGCGCTCACAACTGAGGACTTCCAGCTTTGCCTCTGAGCATTCTTTTCCCTTTGATCTTTTATTGAAAGGGTGATGTTATTTGTGATCTTTGGTAATATTGTTACTGGGATATTATTGAGATGACTTTGAAGGATGAAGCCTAATTGTAATGTAGCATGCTGTATTTGAAATCTGAGAATTCTGAGAAAATACCTTTCATTACAAAGCTTGGTTCAATATAATTGAACCATTCCCTGTTGCAGTATTGAGTTCAACCTTTCTCTATCTTCACAGCATAATAAATTAATAAGCTTGTTGAGCTCTGTGCTTTCCTTTGAGTCATTTGTTAAACCTCAGATTAGATCAGAAAAGAACATCAGAATCTACAAAAGAAGTCTTTACCCCATTTATCATCTCCACCTACAGGAAAACTGATGGAGTATTTGTAATTGTCACTGAGTGGCAGGGGGACAGATGGTCGGCTATCATCCTATCAGAAGATGGCCTTTTCTCTTTGGCGTGGTGTCTGTTTCACAGTATTTCATTAGCTTCATTTTTCTTGTTTGTCACTTGAGACAATGTAATACATAGACTATAGTAGATAAAAATAGAAGTGTGTCCTATACCTGTAGAAAGGGACCTTGGTGGAGTTGAATCTTTTGTCTAATTAAAATTGTCTATCGGGTTTTAAAAGTTGTCATTGTCTTATGTTTAATTTTTCAAAATGGATGCTGTCACAAAAGGCATTGTTTTGATAAAAAGCATTACATTTCAGATTTTATTAAATTTACTGTTTGACAAATTTTTAAGTTTTACTTAAATGTAATAGAATTCTCAAACTTCTTATCTTTTTAAGCATTTTTTCAGCACCTGCTTATGCACTTTGCATTAGTCCAGGCACCAGGGAAGCACAGATGAATGTCAAGTGAGCCTAACTTTTCAGTGTATGCTGTCTGAGTTTCATGAATCTCTAAACACACTCATTTTTAAAACTGAACTAGTTCTTTATATGGTGCTTTATTTTTGAATAGTGTTTAGGTAATATCTGTAGATACTTTATTTGATATGGCAAATTCCATCTTACAAATCACTAATTACAAATCATCTTTCCTCTGAACTCATTCTGGAGGATAATCTGCTGAACAGTTTGTGGAGTGATACCAGTCAGAATAATAGTTTATTGCAGATTGTTTTGGTGTTATTCTTGGTAAAACTCTGACACCCAGAGAATCTTACCTCTTTAACTTAAGCAGTTAGCACAAGCCCTTGGCATATAGTAACTATTGAATTAAATGTTAATAAACTAAATGTTAATGAGCTAATTACAATTTATTGTTTTCAATATATCATATTGAAGAGTAGTATTGGTATTCAAAATATATGGTAGAGTGCTGTCTAAAAATACCATGTTGTTTTAGTTGAGTATTCTTTTATTTCCTCCGTTCATCTGCTTCTTTTTCTCCTAATTTTTCTTCTCTTCTAATTTTTTCTTCTTCTTCTCTTCCTTCATTCTCCATTCCTCTACTTCCCCCTCACCCCTCACTTTTCTTACCCTTATCATCATCCAGAAAAAAAAAAAAGATGTTCCATTCCTCCAGCCTCCACCTTTCCCCAGTTTTTGTAGAAGGCAGTGAGGAAGTGTTGTAAAATGCCTCCTTATTTAGCTTATTTGTTGTTCTACCACGTAGGCTTAAAAGAATAGAATGCCTTATAATATTTTTAAGAATATAAGAAAAAGCATTGTTTGGTTTTAGAATAGACTGGTATCGTTGGATTTTAGATTCATAGTTGAAGAAGTACAGGATGAGGTTTAGAGAAAAATGTTTTTCCAAACAATATATGAAAACCCTTACATTTATTCCTCATATATTTAGATTGTAACTTGGTATCCACCCTGCTCTTGAAAGCAAACTTTTAGCTGCAAAGAAATAAGTAAGCTTCTTGAGTATGAGATTGGATTTCAATAAAGAGGACTTTTGATTTTCAAATACATTTGTATTATTGCAATGAAGCTTTAGTCCATTTTTTTTTCAAGGAGACGTGTTTAAACTCTTTTGATCCTAAAAAGAACATCCTTAAATATTCTCATGTCTGTGTTGTAATATTTTAGAACAATGGGCAGCAGATTATTTCTTTTGATATACCACATTTTATGAAATGTGTTTATTCTGAGGTATAACTTGAGTTCTAAAAATGGCAGTTTAATAAAATTCTTTATTGTGTCACTTATGTTTTCTTGCTTAACCTATTTTTAGAACTTTTACATTCTTTTCCAAAAGTCATGAATCTGTCTGTAGCTTAATTTTTTTCATTTCTCTATTAAAAAATGAGGAAGTATGAGAACTTTTAGGAAGAGTGAAAGAACATCAAGGTCATAAATCTCAGTATGAATTATTTAATATAGCAAATTATGGTAGAAAGACCATAAAAGGTAATTAAAAGAATAAGGGCATAAACTTTGATGAGATCATGTCCATATAGGTATTAGTTTCCTTATATACATCATTCATATTTCATATTGTAGCAATGTTTTTTAAATAAGTCACAATTGTGACTTAAAAATTAGACTTACAATTTGTGTGTGTATAATTAGCCATCACTGATTACCTTTTGGGCTAGTTACAACATTAGAAAAGGGGGAACCTTAGGATTTATTGTCTAATCCCTTTATTTTACTAGGGAGGAAACTGAGGCCCAGAGAAGTCACTCAGTCATGAATTGTAGACTTTATCTTGCTGTAGGTATTTTGACTCATAGTTCAGTGCTGGTTCTACTGCATCACTCTGCTTTTCTATGCCTAAAAGAAAAACAGTGACTCCTATTAATGCTTATGTAGGATTAATACTATCAAGTAGCCAAAATGGCCAACTTAGACTCACTTCTGACTTGTTAGTAGGAGAGTAGGACTTGCATTGAGCCAGGATTCCATGAGATTAGGAGTTGTACTTTTTCTGTTAGGAAGGAAGGAGATTCAGGGGCCTTTGGGATGATTTTTGGTCCTGAGTACTTTGTATTTTGAAAACGACTAAGTAAATCACAGATACTGTGTCTTAAGGAGTATATTTTGCTTTTTCTTATGACTGTGGCATAGTAGAACTGTGAGGAGATTAAAAAGATGAGTGTAGTTTTGCATAGTTACATTCATTCTTCCACAGCACTAATAAGCTTACAATTATAAGCTTATACAAATCAACACTCTTTTCTTTAAAAAGCTTGCTTTTCTTTGCATTTCCATATTAGCATTAATTTTGCAATAATTAAAATATTGTAGAAAATTGGATAAAAAATAATAGTTAACATTTTGACGTATTTTCTGCTCTTTATACATGAATATATAAATTTACATGCTTATTTATGTATAAACTACATGGCATAGGTTTGAATCCTGAAATTTCATGTAACATTATCCAGTGTATGTATTTAATATCATTACTGTTGTTTAAAATTAATCAAATCTGTGTAGTATCATCTTATTGCATGCGCTATAATTTATACAATCAATTCCCTACTGCTGATATTTTGTCTGCAGTGTATATATTTATAGAGAAATATTTTTTTACCTCTGTTCCTTTATGGCAGTTTTGCAGAAGTAGTTAGTATCTTTATTATTTTTTAATGGAGCATGTTATTAAATATTACTAAATATTAAGTAGAACACTTAATACTGATATCAGGGATACTGATACCTGAAAAGTTCCATTTTTGAATGGCCAGAGCTATAGATAACTTGAAGCAAGTAATATTTTCAAGTAAAAGGAAATGAGACTGCTCTATTTTCCTGATCTTGGCCAGTTCCTTTTAAGAAAGGATGTCATCAAGAATTAGAGCCCAAACGTTAGGTTCTAGGGTTCAGAGCAGGCTCAAATCATAGCAGGAATCTAGAGCAGTAAGTAGGGAAAGAAAAAAGAGTCAAATTTTATGGAATGGACTACTGCTGAGTATAGATTGGAGTGAGAGGAAGTGCTGCCTGCCTGTGTACACAGGTGCCCAAGGATTGCTCAAATATACTGGATGCTGGACCTTGAGCAGCAAGATTATCCTGCTAGTGTACTTCCTGTCACAACAGATTGGGCTATGGAATTAGGGTGAAGAGCATTAGAACCTTCATCTTTGACTCAGTGAGGAGAGTCTGGATCTTTTAGGTCAGCACTCTTAGGAGGCTCGGTTTATTCACCATATTGTAATTGCCAGTTAACTTTTGCCCTGTCCCTCCCATAGTCTCAGACATAAGAGGGCCATGTAAGGAATATGATTGGGTCAATAAAATATGTCACTTCTTCTTTCAGTAAAACACTTCCTTATTATTTCTACTTTTTTTATAAGATATTATCTCCCATCCTTATAACAGATTTCAAACTTGCGCCGCACAGTTCAGTGATCAAATCTGCAGATGTTAGTCTGTAAATCTGTTCATATTTTAAGTTCAGCTCTTAGATAATTCAGGGATATGAATATTATGATTTCATTTACTTCTTTTGGCAAGCCAAATAGTTTTAAGACTCATGTGTACAAATAACTTTTCCTTACAAGGTGACTCTTTTCTGAACTGGTTATTATGGAGAAATTAAAACGTAAGTAATAGAACAGTATGATGAACCTCCATGTACTCATCACTGAGCCATAATAATGAAATTCATAATGAATCCCTCCCAAATACTATTTTGAAATCAATTTCCAGATATCATTTCATGATAGCTATTTTTAAAAAGACTTTCTGCTTATTATACATTCTTATTATAAAGAGAGAATTAAAAATCTATCACATTTATCTGGGAACGTTTTAGTGTTTTGCCTTCTTTTCTTTCGTTCTTTTTTTTTCAATTTTTCATTTAAATTCTACTTACTTAGCATACAGTGTAAAATTGTTTCCAGGAGTAGAATTTAGTGATTGATCACTTACATATAACACCCAGTGCCATCCCAACAGGTGCCCTCCTTAATACCCATCAGCCTCCACCCAGCTCCCTCCATTAACCCTCAGTTTGTTTTCTGTCATAAAGAGTATCTTATTGGTTATTTTCCTCTCTCCTTTTTCCCCTCCCCATATGTTCATCTGTTTTGTTTCTTAAATTTCACATATGAGAAAAGTCATATGGTATTTGTCTTTCCCTGATTGACTTAGTTCGCTTAGCATAATACAGTCTAGCTCATTCCATTTTGTTGCAAATGATAAGATTTCATTCTTGTTGATCGCTAATATTCCATTGTGTGTATGTGTGTATGTATGTGTGTATACACATGTGTATGTGTATATGCACATACCTTCTTTATCCATCATTCGATGGATATTTGGACTCTCTCCATAGTTTGTTGATATTGCTGCTTTAAGTATCTGGGAATGTGTATCCCTTCAAATCTGTATTCTTGTATCCTTTGACTAAATACCTAATAGTGCCATTGCTGGATCATAGGGTAGTTCTGTATTTAGTTTTTTGAGGAACCTCCATACTGTCTTCTAGAGTGGCTGTACCAGTTTGCATTCCCACCAACAGTGCAGGTGTTCCCCTTCTCAGCATCCTGTTCAACACCTGCTGTTTATTGTGTTGTTAATTTTAGCCATTCTGACAGGTATGAGGTGGTACCTCATCATGGTTTTGATTTGTATTTCCCTGGTGATGAGCGATGTTGAGTATCTTTTCATGTGTCTTTTAACCATCTGTATGTCTTTTTTGGAAAATGTCTATTCATGTCATCTACCCATTTCTTAACTGGGTTATTTGTTTTTGGGTGTTGAGTTTGATAAGTTCTTTATAGATTTTGGATACTAACCCTTTATCAGATATGTTGTTTGCACATATCTTCTCCCATTCCACTGGTTGCCTTTTAGTTTTGTTGATTGTTCCCTTTGCTCTGCAGAAGTTTTTTATCTTGATGAAGTCTTAGTAGTTCATGTTTGCTTTTGTTTCCCTTGCCTCCAGTGTCTAGTGAGAAGTTTCAGCAGCCAAGCTCAAAGAAGTTGCTGCCTGTGTTCTCCAGGATTTTTATGGTTTCTTGTCTCACACTTAGAAATTTATTCTTCAATCCATTTTGAACTTATTTTTGTGTATGGTATAAGAGAGTGGTCCAGTTTCTTTCTTCTGCATGTTACCCTCCATTTTTCCCAACACCATTTGTTGAAGAGACTGTCGTTTTTCCATTGGGTATTCTTTCCTGCTTTGTTGAAGATTAGTTGACCATATAACTGTGGGTGCATTTCTGGGTTTTCTGTTCTGTTCCATTGATCTGTGTGTTTGTTTTTGTGCCAGTACCATACTATATTAATGACTACAGCTTTATAACGTAGATTGAAGACTGAGATCGTTATGTCTCAGGCTTTGCTTTTCTTTTTCAGGATTGCTTTGGTATTCGGGGTCTTTTTGGTTGCATACAGTTTTAGGAATGGTTTGTTCTAGCTCTTTGAAAAATGCTGATGGTATTTTTATAGCGGTTGCAGCAAGTGTGTAGATTGATTTGGGTAGTGTTGACATTTTAACAGTGTTCTTCCAATCCTTGAGCATGGAATGTTTTTCCATTTCTTTGTGTTCTCTTCAGTTTCTTTTATAAGTGTTCTGTAGTTTTCGCAGTACATATTTTTTACCTCAGTAGTTAGGTTTATTCCTAGGTGTCTTACAGTTTTGAAGCAGTTGTAAATGGGATCAATTCCTTGATTTCCCTTTCTGCTGCTTCATTATTGTTGTATAGAAATGCAACAAGGTTCTGTACATTGATTTATATTCTGCAACTTTGCTGAATTCATGTGTTAGTTCTAGCAACTCTTTGGTGGAGTCTTTTGGGTTTTCTACATGGAGTATCATGTCGTTTGCAAATAGTGAAAGTTTGACTTCTTCCTTGCTGATTTGGATGCCTTTTATTTCTTTTTGTTGTCTGATTGCTGAGGCTAAGACTTCCAGTACTATGTTAAATAGTAATATGAGAGTGGACATCCCTGTCTTGTTCCCGACCTTAGAGGAAAAAATCTCACTTTTTCGCCATTGAGGATGATATTAGCTGTGGCTCTTTTATATGTGGCCTCTATGATGTAAAGGTTTGTTCCATCTATCCCTACTTTTTTAAGGGTTTTTATCAAGAGTGGATGCTGTATTGGGGTGCCTGGGTGGCTCAGTCAGTTAAGCATCTGACTCTTGATTTTGGCTAAGGTCATGATCTCATGGTTCCATGAGTTTGAACCCTGCTTAGGGCTCTGCGCTGACAGTGCAGAGCCTGCTTGGGATTCTCTCTTTCCCTCTCTTTGCCCCTCCCTGCTTGTGCACATGCTCTCTCTCGCAAAATAAATAAACTTTAAAAAGAATGGATGCTGTATTTTGTGAAATGGTTTTCTGCATATATTGAGAGAATCATATGTATCTTCTCCTTTCTTTTATTAATGTGGTGTATCATGATTGATTTGCGAATATTGAACCAGACCTGCAGCCTAGGAATAAATCCCTCTTGATCATGGTGAATAATTCTTAATGCACTTTGGATTCAATTTGCTACTGTCTTGTTGAGAATTTCTGCATCCATATTTATCAGGGATATTGGCCCATAACTCTTTTTAGTCAGGGCTTTGTCTGGTTTTGGAATCAAGGTAATGCTGGCCTTGTAGAAGGAGTTTGGAATTTTTCCTTTCATTGCTGTTTTTTGAAACAGTTTGAGAAGACTCCGCATTAACTTTTCTTTAAATGTCTTGTTGAATTCCCCTGGAAAGCCATCTGGCCCTGGATGTTTGTTTGATGGGAAATTTTTGATTGTTGATTCAGTTTCTTTGCTGGTTATGTGTCTGTTCAAAGTAACTATTTCTTCCTGTTTCAGTTTTGGTAGTTTGTATGTTTCTAGGAATTTGTCCATTTCTTCCAGATTGGCCAGTTTGGGGCATATAATTTTTCATAATATTCTCTTATAATTATTTGTATTTCTGTATGTTGATTGTTATCTCTCCTCTTTCATTCATGATTTTATTTATTTGAGTTTATTTTCTTTTAGATAAGTCTGGCTAGGGGTTTATCAATTTTGTTAATTCTTTTGACAAACCAGTTGTTAGTTTTGTTGACCTGTTCTACTGTTCTTTCTTGTTTCTATATCATGTATTTCTGTTCTAGTCTTTATTATTTCCCTTCTTATGCTTGCTTTAGTCTTTACTTGGTGTTCTTTTCCTAGCTCCTTTAGGTATAGGGTTAGGTTGTATATTGTAGACTTTTCTTGCTTTTTGAAGTAGACCTGTATTACAATAAACTTCCTTCTTAAGACTGCCTTTGCTGCATCTCAAAGTCATGTTTTCATTTTCATTTGCTTCCATGTACTTTTTTATTTGTTTTTTAATTTCCTGGTTAACCCATACATTCTTTAGTAGAATGTTCTTTAACTTCTGTGTATTTGAGGGCTTTCCATATTTTTTCTTGTGGTTGACTTCAAGTTTCATATTGTTGTCATTTGAAAATATTCATGGTATGATCTCAGTCTTTCTGTATTTGTTGAGGTCTGATTTGTGACCCACTGTGTGATCTATTCTGGAGAATGTTCCATGTGCACTCAAGAAGAATGTGTATTCTGCTGTGTTAGGATGAAATATTCTGAATATATCTGTTAGGTCCATCCAGTCCAGTGTGTCATTCAAAGCCATTATTTCTTTGTTGATTTTCTGCTTAGATGCTCTGCAGTAAGTGTGATATTAAAGTCCCCTACTCTTATTGTATTATTACCAATGAGTTCCTTTATGGTTGTTATTAATTAATATATTTAGGTGCTTTCAATTTGGGGGCATAAATGTTTATAATTGTTAGATCTTCTTGATGGATAGACCTCTTAATTATGATATAATGCCCTCCTACATCTCTTGTTATAGTCTTTGTTTTAAAATCTAATTTTTCTGATATAAGTGTGGCTCCTCTGGCTTTCTTTTGATGTCCATTATCATGGTAGATGGTTTTCCATCCCTTCATTTCTAATCTGCAGGTCTCTTTAGCTCTAAAGTGAGTCTCTTGTAAGCAGCATGTAGATAGGTCTTGTTTGTTTGTTTCATAACCATTCTGACACCCTATGTCTTTTGATTGGAGCATTTAGACCATTTACATTAGAGTGATTTTTTTTTTAATGTTTTATTTTGTTTCTGAGAGAGAGCGAGTGAGGGAGAGGGAGACAGAGTCCAAGCATAGGAGGAGTAAAGAGAGAGGCAGACATCTGAAGCAGGCTCCAGGCTCTGAGCTGTCAGCACAGAGCCTGACATGGGGCTCGAACTCATGCAAGATCATGACCTGAGCCAAAGTCAGACACTTAATCAACTGAGCCACCCAGGCACTCCCAGAGTGATTGTTGATAGACATGAATTTACTGCTTTTGTGTTACCTGTAGATTTGGTGCTTCTAGTGATGTTCCCTGGTCCTTTATAGTCTTTGTTGCTTTTGGTCTTTTTTTCCCCCCACTGAAAGAGTCCCCTATAATATTTTTTGCAGGTCAGGTTTTGTAGACATGAACTCCTTTTGTTTTTGTTTGGGAAAGTATTTATCTTATCTCTCCTTCTATTCTAAATGACAGCCTTGGTGTATAAAAGATTCTTGGCTTTATATTTTTTCCCATTCAGTATGTTGACTGTGTCCTGCCACTCCCTTCTGGCCTGCCGAGTTTCTGTGGAGAGGTCTGCTTCAAACCTGATCTATTTTCCCTTGTAGGTTAAAGACTTTTTTTTCCCTTGCTGCTTTCAGGATTCTTTCCTTGTCTGTGTATTTTGTGAATTTGACTATAATATGTCTTGGTGATGGGTGGCTTTTGTTGAATTCAATGGCAATTCTGTGCTTCTTAGATTTTGATGTCTGTTTCCTTCCCCACATTAGGAAAATTTTCAGTTATCATTTGCTCAAATAAACTTTCTGCCCCTTTTGTCTTTCTTCATCTTCAGAGATGCCCATGACACGAATGTTATTACAATTTAAGGAGTTGATAAGTTTTGTATGTCTACATTTGTGATACAATATGTTTCTATCTCTGTTGTTTTCAACTTCATTGTTTTTCATAATTGTATCTTATCTGTCACTGATTCGTTCCTCTGCTTCATCTGTCCTCCCTGTCCTGACATCCATTCAGGTTTATACCTTGGTTATAGCATTTTTAATTTTGGTCTAAGTTTTGAGTTCTTTTATTACTGCAGTAAGGGATTCTCTAGTGTCTTCTATGCTTTTTTTTTAAAGCCCAGGTGGCATCCTCATAATTGTTGTTTTAATTCAAGTTCAGACATTTAACTTATATCTGTACTGAATAAATCCCTGGCCATGACTTCTTCCTCTTTCTTCTAGGATTAATTCCTCCGTCTTGGTATATTTTCAAGGTAAAAAACAAAACTAAGCAAAAATGGAAGCTATATCCTAGGTGTGTTTTGGTCTGATTATTAAAAGAAACTGGATCATGTATATGTATATGTATGTGGATGTAGATATATGTATGTATTTATAATATAAAATAAAATAAATTTTAAAATAAAAAATTAAAAACTTGCTTTTTCTGTATCCCAAGGTGGGAGAAAACCAAAAAAGCTAGATCCTATTTCCCCTAGAGCTGAAACTTTGTAGTACTCTATGATCAGTAGACTTTGTGTGTACAAAGGGTTTATGCTGGTCCTCTAGGGGTTGGACCTACTGCGCTGATTCTCAGGGGGAGATGTGCCTGCAGAGCACAGGTTAGGAGACTTGGTGTAAGCAGCTCCAACTTCCACTTTGATGGCACTTATTTGCTCATTGAAGTTGGTCAGTGCTGATGGGTGTGGTGAAAATGTTGTTGTCCCACTTTCTCGTCCTCAGAGCAGGGATCTTGCACCTGCCACTCTTTAGGAAGCCCTCATAGAAGAGCAAACAATCACCTCTTTCGTGTCCCTGGCTTCTGCCAGATCCTTGCCTTCACCTGCCTGCATCTGAGCTGTCTGCCTGCCAGGCAGCACATCATTCCTGTGTTCTATTTCAGGCACATGGCTAGGTTTCAAAATTCCAAATTTTATTAGAGATCCATTGTGTGGACCTGCACTGGTCCTCTGGGGGAGGATCTTACACTGTGGCCAGTGCCAGCTTCTCCCAGAAATTGGTTACACAATTGCCCAGCAGCTGGGAGTTCATGGTAAAGCACAGCAGAAAGCCGGCACCAAGGCTTGCTGCTCTCAGCCAGAGTCCCTGTTCCTATTTAGTGAATGGTCAGTTCACTGGCATCCCCTGGGTCTTTTGCCCCAGAGAGACCTTGCCACCTTTCCCAAATGCACTCTAAAAAGGGGAACTACTTCCCATGTGACCCCAGGGATACTTAGACCATGCTGCCTCTACCGGGTCTCTGCCCTCCTTCCCCATGGGAGCACCACTAAACCTACCAGGCACAATCCTGGAGATGGTGCACACCTCCAGAACTTCAGAATTTGTGCTCCTCTGCTTATAAAAACTTGGGGTGTTCAGCTCCTTCCCTTCCTCAGTCAGTGGTTTTGTGGAAGTTTTTCTTGTGCAATTCCCCATATGCACTTTCAGTCTTTCTTTTTCGCCCCTCTCTTGGCAGTCAGGGCTCCCTCCCCATCACAGCACCCACAGCTCTTCTCTCCCCAGATCAACTGTCTGCAGCTCCTCCCCTCCACTATGTGGCTATTTTTTCACCTCTAATTGAGCATTTTTGCTCTCTCAGTTCTCAGATCGATTTCTTGGGTGTTCAAAATTATATATTTATCTAGCTGTGTTTGAGCGATGAAACAAGCTTAGGGTTTCCCTACTCCTCTGCCATCTAAACTCCTCCTCCTGCCTTATTTTCTTTATACATATGCATATACACATATAAGTATACAAAGATATTTATAGGTATATATGTAATTTTTTTACATAATTTCATTCGAGTAGAAGACTAATCTGCTTTAATAAAGACACAAAAATTCAATGATTTTGAGAACAGGGAATTTTATTTCTTATAGTATTGCCCTGATGTTAACAGTAGAAGTATTCAGGGTAGATTTATTCCATGTTGTCTTTCCTTTTTTCTTTCCTTCTTTCTATTTTATTTGGGTGTAGTTGACACTCAATGTTATATTAGTGTCTGGTGTAGATCTTAGTGATTTGACAAATTTATGCATTATGCTGTGTTCACCACACATGTAACTACTGTCTGTCCTATTACATGGCTAATACAATATCATTTGCTCTATTACATATGCTGTGCCTTTTATCCCTGTGACTTAGTGATTTCATAACTGGAAGTGTGTATCTTCTACTCCCCTTCATCTGTTCACCCCTCTCCCCCTGTTAACTATGAGTTTGTTCTGTGTATTTATAGGCCTGATTCTTTTTATTTTTTTTCTGATTCCAGTTTATGAGTGGAATCAAATGCCATTTGGTTTTTCAGCGACCCATCTTTCTCTGTCATCCTGTAGTATATGCCCATCTTTCTCTGTCATCCTGTAGTATATGCCCTCTCCTTCAGGCTCAGAGCTGTGTTAGAGTGTTCCAGTCTGCTGAAGAGGAATAAAGTGAATGGACCTTCAAACACTGAGCATGCATTCATATTCTATTGATTAGAATTCAGTCAGGCTATTTCTAGCTATAAGAGGGACTTATAGGACTAGGAAATTCACTAAGGAATAATGTGACTTTCTAAGGCTCTATTACTGTACAGTGTCCAGTGGAAGTTTTCCCTGTGTCCTCTATTACATGCCCATGTCAGGTGAACCTAGAGGCTTGATCAGAGTAAGGTTCAACCGAAATACGTAATTTGTATTGAGTTCTATAATTGGGAAATCTATAGTTGGTGTTCAGTTCTTTCACCAAGATGAACATAATGTCTTGATTGTCTTTCTTTTTCTTATATTGATGTATTAGCTATTAATTAATGGATACCTATACCCATGAATTAATGGATAGGGGTATATTCCAATTTTATATTTCATTTTCATTTACTATTTGTGTATATTTATAAAGAGATGCTTTCCCTCATCTACTATTTGGTTACTGAATGGCAGGATAAATTTTTTTTTTTTGCCACTTTTAAAAATAATGAATTTGTTCTCTAATATCCTGCAAAGACATCCAACTAGTTTTTTTTAATGTTTTGTTTTTTTAATTTTTAATGTTTTATTTATTTTTGAGAGAGAAAGAGGCAGAGCATGAGCAAGAGAGGGACAGAGAGAGAGGGAGACACAGAACCCAAAACAATATCCAGGCTCCAAGCTGTCAGCATAGACCCCAATGCAGGGCTTGAACCCACGAACTGAGAGATTATGACCTGAGCTGAAGTCAGACGGTTAACTGACTAAGCTACCCAGGCATCCCTTAAATGTGTATTATTGAAAACTCATGGATTTAAATACTTTTGATGGGTTTCAGTCATTGCAAATTTTCTTTTTTGAAGCTCAAATTATGCCATATTTTGATCAGTAGGAGTCTCTTAAAAAGTTTGCTATCAAATTCTTTTGACATGAGCCTAGTTGAATTTGATAGTTATCCTGCTACTTTGTATGGCAATTTTTTTACCCTTATGATCAGTTATTTCACTGGAAGTCCTTGTTACTTTTAAGAAATGGTATATTAGCATACTTAACCTGGCAGGGGAGATACCATGATCAAGAAGGTGGTTTTCCCAGGGCGAGGCTTATCCATTGCACTCGGGATGTGCTGACCTCTGCGATTTCCCCAAATGTGGGAAACTCGACTGCATAATTTGTGGTAGTGGGGGACTGTGTTCACACTTTCCCCTGATTAAAAAAAAAAAGAAATGGTATATTAGGGTTGCTAATTACTATTGAGTAGGTCATTGTGAACAGAATTAGGAAATAAATAAAATGTATGTGATCTGTATATGAACTCTGTATTTGCACTCATATATACTTATGTGTGTGTGCATATGTTTTATTTTTTCTTTAAATATGATGGGCTCATGAATTCTTAAAATTTAAATTTAGTACTATAGGCATTTTATTTAACCTCTTCTGTATTTTAACTGTATCTCTTTTCTTCCATACCAAAAATTCAGAGAATCGAAGACACAGAGAATGATACAGTTATAATATCCATAATCTCCTTTACTTCATCCCACATTACACACAAACTGGTTTAGAATGACATTACTACTACTCCTACTACCAATGTAATTGCTGAGAACAGTTTAAAATTTTGTTCATAAGTTTTCCCCATTCTTTCCGCCTTTTTCAATAGTAATACTGTGAAAAATCTGAGGCACAGCCATGATATACTATTTTCTTTAGCCTTTAACTACCAGTTTAGTCTTAGTTCTGTAAGTTTGTAATTGTTAATACTAGTCCTTATGTCTATGTCTTTCTAGTCATTTTAGTTTTCTAAGGCTTGTTTTTTTTATTACCTCTTAAGTTTTTATTTTGTTAAATTTTTGAACTTTTTTCTTTTAATCTTATTTAAAATTAATTCCATTATAATTAGCATCCAGTGTTATATTATTTTCCGGTATACAATATACTGATTTAGCAGTCTATACATTACTCAGTGCTCATTATGTTAAGTGTACTTTCTAGCCCCTTCACTTGTTTCACCTATCGCCCCACCCACTCCCCTCTGGTAACCACCAGTTCTCTGTATTTAAGAGTCTGGTTTTTTGTTTGTCTCTTTATTCCTTTGTTCATTTGTTTTGGTTCTTAAATTCCACATATGAGTGACATTATAAGATATTTTCCTTTCTCTGACTGCCTTATTTTGCTTGGCATTATACCTTGTAGATCTAGCCATGTTGTTTCAAATGGCAAGATTTCATTTTTCATATGGGTAATATTACACACACGCACACACCACATCATCTCTATCATTTCAACTGTTGATAGGCACTTGGGTTGCTTCCATAATTTGGATATTGTAAATAATGCTACAGTAAACATAAGGGTGCATATATCTTTTTGAATTAGTGTTTTTATATTCTTTGGGTTAATACATAAAGTAGTACACTTACTGGATCAAAGGTAATTTATTTTTAATTTTTTGAGGACCTTCCATACTGTTATCCACAATGTCTGCACCAGTTTGCATTCCCACCAATAGTACATGAGCATTCCTTTTCCTCTGTATCCTCTCCAATACTTATATCTTGTATTTTTTATTTTAGCTATTCTGACAGGTGTGAGTTGGTATCTCACTGTGGTTTTGATTTGCATTACCCTGATGATGCATGATGTTGAGCATCTTTTCATGTACCTGTTGGACATTTGTATGTCATCTTCGAAGAAATGTTTGTTAATGTCTTCTGCCAAGTTTTAATTGGATTTGTTTTTGGGGTGTTGACTTGTGTAAGTTCCTTATCTGTTTTGGATACTAACCTTTTATCGGATATGGCCCATTCTGTAAGGTTGCCTTTAATTTTGTTGATTGTTTCCCTTGCTGTGCAAAAGCTTTTTATTTTGATAAAGTCCTGGTAGTTTATTTTTGCTTGTGTTGCCCTTGTATGGGGAGACATATCTAGAAAAATGTAGCTACAGACAATGTCAAAGAAATTGCTGTGTATGTTCTCTTCTAGGATTATCATGGTTTCAGGTCTCACATTTAGTTCTTTAATCCATTTTGAGTTTATTTTTGTTTATAGTGGAAGTAAGTGGTCTGGTTTTGTTCTTTTGCATATAGCTGTACTCTTTTCCCAGCACCATTTGTTGAGGAGACTGTCTTTTTCCCATTGCATATTCTTGCCTCTTTTGTGGAAAATAATTGCCCATATAGTTTTGGGGTTATTTTTGGGGTCTCTATTCTTACCCATTGATCTATGTGTCTATTTTTGTGCCATACTATGCGGTTTTAATTTCTACGGCTTGGTAGTTTATCTTGAAATCTGGGGTTATGAAACCTCCAGTTTTGTTCTCTTTCAAGTTTCTTTGGCTATTTGGGGCCTTTTGTGATCCCGTACACATTTTAGGATTATTCATTCTAGTACTGTGAAAAATGTTGTTGATACTTTGATATGGATTACATTAAGTCTGTAAATTGCTTTGGTTTGGATGGCCATTTCAACAATATTTTTTCTCCCAATCCATTAGCATGGAATATTTTTCCCTTTGTTTGCATCGTCTTCAATTTCTTCCATCAATGTTTATAGTTTTCAGGATACAGGTCTTTTACCTCCTTGGTAAAGTTTATTCCTAGATATTTTGTTATTTATGGTGCAATTATAAATGGAATTGTTTTCATAATTTCTCTTTCTTCTACTCTATTTTTAGTGTATAGAAATGCAACTGATTTCTGTGTATTGATTTGGTGTCCTGTGACCTTAATCAATTCATTTATTATTTCTAGGAGTTTTTTGATGGTGTCTTTAGGGTTTTCTATAGAATACCATGTCACCTGCAAGTAGTGAATGTTTTGCTTAATTCTGTACCAGTTTGGATGCCTTTTATTTCTTTTCCTTGTCTAATTGCTGTGGCTAAGATTTCTAGGACTATGTTGAGTAAAACTGGTAATAGTGGACATCCTTGTCTTGTTCCTGATCTAAGGGGAAAAGCACTTAGTTTTTACCATCGAGTATGATGTTAGCTGTGAGTTTTTCATAGATGACCTTTATTGTGTTGAAGTATGTATCTTGTAAATCTCTTATGTTGACAGTTCTTGTGACTGGATATTACACTTTATCAAATACTTTTTCTGCATCTGTTGAAATGATCATGTGATTTTTATCCTTTCTCTTGTTGATTTGATGTATCATATTGATAGATTTGTGAATATTGAAATACCCTTGTATCCCAGGAATAAATCCCACTTGATCATGGTGAATAATTTTTTTTAATGTATTGGTGGATTCGGTTTGCTTATATTTTGTTGAGAATTTTTGATGTATGATCATTAGAGATACTGGCCTGTCATTCTCTTTGTTTTTAGTGTTGCCATCTGGTTTTGATATGGTGATAATGCTGGCCTCATAAAATGAAACTGAAATGTTACTCTTCTATTGTTTAAATAGTTTGAGAAGAATAGATATTAAGTCTCTTTGAATGTTTGATAGAATTCATCTGTCAAGCCACCTGGTCCTAAACTTTTGTTTGTTGGGAGTTTTTTATTAGTAAATCACTTTCATTGCTGGTGATCAGTCTTTTCAAATTTTCTATTTCTTCCTGATTGAGTTTTGGTAGGTTATATATTTCTAGGAATTTACCCATTTCTTCATTGTTGCCTAGTTAGTTTGCATATACTTTTTCATATTACTCTTTTATAATTGTACTTCTGTGGTGTTGATTGTTATTTCTCTCTTTAATTCTTGATTTTGTTTATTTGAGTCCTCTCTTTATTTTGATGAGTCTGGGTAGAAGTTTATCATTTTTTTTTCTTTTTCTTTTTTTCAAAAAACAATCTCCTGGTTTCATCGATCTGTTCTGTGGTTTTTTTAGTTTCTACTTTATTTATTTATGTTCTAATCTTTTATCATTTCCTTCCTTCTACTGGTTTTGGGTTTTTTTTCTTACTTACTTACTTTATTTTTAGCTCCTTTAGATATAAAGTTCAGTTGTTTATTTGAGATTTTTCTTGCTTCTTGAGTAGGCCTGTATTAGTATAAACTTCCTCTTAGTGCCACTTTTGCTGCATCCCTATGATTTTCAACTGTCGTGTTTTTATTTTCATTTGTATCCATGTTTTATTGATTTCCTTCTTGCTTTCTTGATTGACCCATTCATTGCTTAATAGCATGTTATTTAACCTCCAGGTATTTATGTTCTTTCTAGAACTTTTCTTCTGGTTAATTTCTAGTTTCATAGCATTGTGGTGAGAAAAGATGGATGATAGGACTTCCTTTTTTTGAATTTGTTAACACTTGTTTTTTGGCCTTATATGATCTATTAAGAATATTCCATGTATACTGGAAAAGAAATTGTGTTCTGTTTTAGGATGGAATGTTCTGAATATATCTATTAGATCCATCTGGTCCAGTGTGTCATTCAAACCCAGTTTTCTTGTCGATTTTCTGTTTGGATGAACTGTTCATTGATGTAAATGGTGTTTTAAAGCCCCCTACTATTACTGAATTACTACTGATTACTGCCTTCATGTTTGTTAATAGTAGCTTTATGTATTTGAGTGCTTTCCTATTGGGTGCATAAATATTTACAATTGTTATATATTCTTGTTGGATGTTTCCTTTATGATCATATAGCATCCTTCTTTGTCTCTTCTTACAGTCTTTGTTTTAAAGTTTATTTTGTCCCGGAAAAGTTTTGCTACCCTGGCTTTCTTTTCATGCCATTTGCATGATGAACACTTTCCCATACTTTCACTTTAAATCTTCTTGTGTCTTCAGGTCTGAAATGAGTCTCTTACAGGCAGCATATGGATTGGTCTTGCTTTTTATTCATTCCGTCCCCCTATGTATTTTGATTGAACTGGTATTTCCATTTACATTCACAGTAATTATTGATAGGTATGTACTTTTATTAGCATTTTTTTTACTAGCTTTATGGTTGTCTTTGCAGTTTTTCTCTGTTCCTTTCTTTTGCTCTCTTCTCTCACAGTGCTCTGCTTTCTTTAGTAATGTATTTGGATTTCTTTCTCTTTGTTTTTTGTATATCTATTAACAGTTTTTGATTTGTGGTTACCATTAGGTTTATGTATAATATAGTATGCATATAGCCATCTATAAAGTTTGAACCCATTCTCAAATCACTTAATTTTTACTTCTCTCCCCACCACTTTTTAAATGTATGGTGTCATACTTTATATCTTTTTATTTTGTGAATCCCTTGACTGATTTTTATAGATGTACTTAATTTTACTGCTTTTGTGCTACCTACTTTTCTTATTCCTGCTTATGGTCTTTCCTTTCCATCAAAGAATGCCCTTTAACATTTCTTGTAGGCTGGCTTAATGGTGATGAATTTCTTTAACTTCTGTTTGGGAAACTCTTTACCTCTTCTTGCTGCATAGAGTATTCTTTTTTTTTTTTTAATTTTTAACATTTATTTATTTTTGAGACAGAGCATGAACGGGGGAGGGTCAGAGAGAGGAAGACACAGAATCTGAAACAGGCTCCAGGCTCTGAGCTGTCAGCACAGAGCCCGACGCAGGGCTCGAACTCATGGACCGCAAGATCATGACCTGAGCTGAAGTTGGCCACTTAACCGACTGAGCCACCCAGGTGCCCCTGCATAGAGTATTCTTGGTTGCAGGTTTTTTCTTTCAGCACTTTGAATATATCATGCCACTCCCTCTGGTCTGCAAAGTTTCTGCTGAAATATTTGCTGATAGCATTATGGGGTTTCCCTTGTATGTAACTTTTCTTTTGCTGCTTTTAAAATTCTCTTTATTGACCCAGGAATAGTACTGCTAGGAATTTACCCAAGGGATACAGGGGTGCTGATTCATAGGGTACTTGTAGCCCAGTATTTATAGCAGCACTTTCAACAATAGCCAAATTATGGAAAGAACCTAAATGCCCATCAACTGATGAATGGATAAAGAAGTTGTGGTTTATATATACAATGGAATACTACTTGGCAATGAGAAAGAATGAAATATGGCTTTTTGTAGCAACATGGATGGGACTGCAGAGTGTTATGCTAAGTGAAATCAGTCAGGCAGAGAAAGACAGATACCATATGTTTTCACTCTTATGTGGATCCTGAGAAACTTAACAGAAGACCATGGGGGAGGGAAGGGGGAAAAAAGTTACAGAGAGGGAAGGAGGCAAACCGTAAGAGACTCTTAAAAACTGAGAATAAACTGAGGGTTGATGGGGAGTGGGAGGGAGGGAAAGTGGGTGATGGGCATTGAGGAAGGCACCTGTTGGGATGCGCACTAGGTGTTGTATGGAAACCAATTTGACAATAAATTTCATATTAAAAAATAATTTAAAAAATCTCTTTATCACTACATTTTGCCATTTGAATTACTCTCTGTTTTTGTTTGGACCTCCTTGGATTGATTTTGTTGTGGGATCTCTGTGCCCCCTGGATCTGGATTTCTGTTTCCTTCCCCAGATTCAAAAAGTTTCCAGCTATTATTTCTCCAAATAAATTTTCTGTTCCCTAGTCTCTTCCCTTTCTGGGACCCCTGTAATGCAGATGTTTTTGTGCTTGATGGTGTCCTGAGTTCCTTTTATTATTCTCAATTTTTATTTGTCTTTTTCTTTCTCCTGTTCAGCTTGATTGCTTTCCATTACTCTGTCATCCAGGTTTTTCATCCATTCTTTTAGTCTACTATTTATTAGCTCTAGTGTATTTTTAATTTTCACTACTAAGTTTTCCATCTCTGACTGGTTTCTTTTTATGTTTTCTATATCTTTGTTGAGGGTGTTACTGAGATCCTCACTCTTTTTTTTTTCAAGTCTGGTGAGTGTCTTTATGATTATTACTTTAAATTTCTATCAGGCATATTACTTCTGTCCATTCATTTAGTCTTCTTACTCTGATTTGTCCTGTTCTTTCATTTGAAACGTATTCCTCTGTCTCCTTATTTTGTTTGATTCTCTGTGTTTCTTTGTGTGTTTTAGGAAAGTCAGCTACAGCTCCTGATCTTATTTATGATGAAGAGGTGCTATAGTGCCCTGTATTGCAATGTCCCCTGTTCACCTGAATCTGGCGCTTCATGGGTATCTCCTGTGTGCATTGCATGTGCTTTACTATTGTGTCTGAGCTGGGTTTGCCTTAAGCATAGTAGCCTGCAAAGTCTCTGTTTTTTGTGGTCAGCGTTTCGTCTCTGAGTTGTTAGTAGGCCAGTGTGGGTCTGCCTAAGCTTGAGTTGGCTTAAACCATGCATTTGTCAGAGCTACCATAGCACCACACTGCAGGGCACTTGCCCTGTGTTGTCTCCTGGGAAGCTTCGGTTGGTGAGTAGGGCCTGCAGTCAGACCAGATGTCTGCTCCAACCCAGTGCTGGGGCTGCCACCTTACTGGTTTGTGTGTTTTTCTGCCCCTCTCCCCAGGGTCAGAGTCACTTTGGTACGATGCTGACCTCTTTCAGGGCCACTTACACACTGTCACACCTGTGGTGCTACTTTGGTTGGACTCTTGTCAAGGGTGTGTTGGAGGGTGTGGGTCCATAGGAGAACATGGAGGCAGCGCATGCTGTTAGCAAGCTACGTGGAGAGTGTTTGGGCTGTGCTGTTTCCCATGTGTCCCTGTATCTTGGTGAGGGGAGGGGAGGGAAATGGCACCGCCAGCTCTTTTGTTCTTGAAGAAGTCTTCCTAAGATGCCTGCCCCTCTTGCACATGCTCTGAGACTAGTAAACAAACCTCACTTTCATAAACCCCAGGTGTGTTTCAAACTGCCACTTCTGTGCTATATTGCAGTGAGGGCCATGTGGCTCTTGACCATGTCTCCACCCTTCCTACCCTCTTCTCTGCATTAGGTTTGGAGAGCTGCCAGTCTTCTGGGTGGTTTCTGGGTTATTTATGCACATGTGTTTGTTATTTAGGTGTACCTATGTGAGGAGGTGAGCCTAAGATCCTCCTACTCTTCCATCTTTCCTTGGGATCCTCAGGGGCTTGTTCTTTAGTTGATTCCACAGGAGGATCTTATGAATATAATATTCTCTGAGTTTTTTTAATGTTGATAACATTTATCTGTGACTTAATTCCTGAAAGTTGGCTTTACTAGATATAAAATCTTTAGTTCATATTTCTTTCTTTGAAAATACTAAATATATTGCTTCATTTTCTCCTGCCATAAAATGTTGCTGTCAAGAAGGCTGCTGGTAATCTCATTTTTCCCTTGTAACTCACTTGTTTTTTCCCCTATATGTTCAAGTAATTTTTCCTTTTTCTTCTAAGTCCAAAAGTTGTAATAGGATAGATCTTGGCTTTAGCTGCTCTGGGTCAGTATTTTTGGGCATGCGGTGTACCCTTTTAGTATTTAATTATATTCTCTTCAGGAGAGTTTTCTTGAATTACAGTTTTTATTATTTGATCTCTTCCCTTGCTTTGGTTTTCTTTTTTAACAGACTTTTATTTACATCTTTGCCCATCTTTCATATTTCCACTTACTCTCAACTCCTTTTTCTTTATATCTTTGGATATAAACATTTTTCTCCTTTCATCTTTTATGTGTCTAAGGCATTATTTGTTGTTTGTTCTTTCTTCTGTGTCTTCTATTTTATTAACATTTCTTAAGTGTTAGTTTTTCATTTTCAATCTTCTTTGAATCTCATGACCTAAATTCTAAATTATTAAGATGGTGAGTTGTGTTGTTTCCTCATGCCTTATACCCCTTGAAAAATTTGTTTTAGCTTGTTTTGAAATGGAGACTAAAATTTGGATTTAGGCCGTGCATGTTTTTTGGTGTATTTTCATTGTTTATATTGTTGCTTAATTTTAGCTATTTTTTTAAAAATAATTTTGGCTATTGGCCTTGATACTTTTAGGGTGGAATTGGTTTTATAAGACTTTTAGATTCAGTTGTGATTTGGCATAGGTATTCAAATTTCCTGGAGCTCCTTTTCTGTTATTTTTGTATAAAATAGAGTAACTTGATTTCTGAATTTCTTTATTCTCTTTCCTTGCTCTTCTTTTGTCTATGCTTTTCCCCCCTTTATCTTTTTTTTTTTCAACGTTTTTTTATTTTTTTATTTTTTTTTTATTTTTGGGACAGAGAGAGACAGAGCATGAACGGGGGAGGGGCAGAGAGAGAGGGAGACACAGAATCGGAAACAGGCTCCAGGCTCTGAGCCATCAGCCCAGAGCCCGACGCGGGGCTCGAACTCCCGGACCGTGAGATCGTGACCTGGCTGAAGTCGGACGCTTAACCGACTGCGCCACCCAGGCGCCCCAACCCCCTTTATCTTTATTATCTTTAGTTGGCACATTTAAATTCCTTTTGCAGCAGTTTTCCCATGGCTCAGTTTTGAGAGTTCATTGGGACTAGCCTTCACCAAAGTATTAAGTCCTTAATGCAGCTGTTTCTTTCACTGCCTTCGGAGTGGGCAAACTTCTCTCCATTTTAGATGCTCTTCTCAAATTGGCCTATTGAATTCTCCAATGGAAAATGGTTCCTTTTCTAGAATTCTGATGTGAAGTTCATTATTCACTTTTTGTTTCCCTTGATTTCTCCTTCAAAGACACTGAAACTCTGCTGATGTGTTGGTCTCCTTCAAAGACACTGAAACTCTGTTGATCTGCTTGGTGTGGGGTTTAGGGGTATACATTGTCACCTTGTTTTGTTGTAAATATTTTCTGTGGGTTTTGCTGTTGATATATAATCGCTTTTTCTGTTTTATATGATAATTTAGAGAGAAGCTAAATTTTTTACTGTTTATTTTTGAGAGAGGTAGACAGAGCATGAGGGGGCAGGGGCAGAGACAGAGGGAGACACAGAATCTGAAGCAAGCTCCAGGCTCTGAGCTGCCAGTACAGAACCCAGTGTGTGGCTCAAACTCACCAACTGTGAGATCATGACCTCAGCCAAAATTGGACTTTTAACTGATTGAGCCCCCCAGATGCCCCTAGAGAGAATCTAAAATTTTGCTGCCACTGCCTTCATCTACTTCCGATTCTGTTTATAAGGATTTTAATGACTAATATTTCCTCATGGAAATATGCCATAATTTCATCAGCCACTCCTTAGTGTTGAAAAACCTTTACATACACCTTCTATCTTCAGAAGCCATCTCAGTACCTTCCTGTATAAAGTCTCCATAGTTTTAATGGAAAAATGACTATTAATTATCCTCTGTCACATCCCACAGTGTGTTTCTTTTATCACCCAAAATCGATTTGTTTCTTATAGATGCTAAAATATAATGCAAATCACTAGACGGAAACGTATAAAAACTTGAAATCTGTTTATAGAAAGCTGGACAAAAGACACATTTTAAGTCACAGAGGACAAAATATAAATAGTCTAACATACTAACACCAGTGTTTCAGCCAACAAATTGATAGATTTACAAACAAAATAGAAACACTAGGTAGTGGCAAATCACTTGTGGGCATGTAAATTAATTCCCAGTTTGGTTGTTCAATTTGGGAATACTTATAAAAATCCTTAAAAATATGTGTATTCTGTGATATAGGAATTTCATTTTTATGATTTGATCAAAGGGAAAATAGATTATGTGTTTAAAATCTTAACTGTAGGAATATTTGTTGCACTGGCATTTATAATATTGATAATAAAAGTTATCTAGATATCTAACAATAAAGTAGTAAAATTAGGTATATTCATGAAATGGAATAACTGATAGCCACTAGATTATGTTGTAGAATATTATTTAATAGAATGTATTTGAAATTTTAAATTTAAAAAATTTATAAAATATTATAAATGGCATATCCCACATATAAAAACACACAAAGAATATAGGATATATTCATATAATTATTTTTTAGGTGTTAGTATTTTATAAGATTTTTTATTTCTTAATTTTTATTTATATATTCTATAATTGACACATACTGATTTTGTATTAGGATAGAACTTACTTTTGGGCACCTTAATCAACTGTAAGTTGATTAAGCATCTGGCTCTTGACTTTAGCTTGGGTCATGATCTCGCGGTTTGTGGGTTAGAGCCTCACGTCAGGCTCTGCGCTGGCAGTGTGGAGCCCGCTTAGGAGTCTCTCTTTCTGCCCCTCCCCCACTGGTGTGCTCTGTCTCTCTCTCTCTCTCTCTTTCTCTCAAAATAAATTTAAAAAAAAGTTTTTTTAAAAAGATAAAACTTACTAAGTCAAATAAAAATATATTCTCATTTGTTTTTAGTTTTGAGATTTTTGAAAATGTTAACATTAACGTGAATCATAATTCATGTGTGTAGATGTATTGTTCTTTAAGAAGATAGGATTTTTGATAGTTCTAGATAAAGTCTAAGATTTTCTATATAGTGTCTACCTTTGTGTATAGTGATCTTTAGTGGATTCTATTAGATATGTAAATGACATTTACATATAACTTAAAATACTATAATTGGACCTTCCATAAAGTAGAAGGTGTCATTTGGAATATTCTTTTTTCTTGGTGCAGAAATAGAAATTAACATGTCAGACTCAGTCTACATCGGCAGTGTTGGGTGAGGGGAATAGCTTGGTCTTGTGAAATCAGCTAGTTTGACCTTGAGCTTTGTGGCTGTGGACATAATACCAAACCTCTCTGAACCATTATTAAGTATCTTGTAAAATGTAAACATATTACCACCTGTTTTATGGTATTGTGATGATTATAGAAAATAATGTGTTCAGGTTAGCCCTTTGCTGATCATGTATTAAGTAATCAAAAATGGTAACATGGATAATGATTTCACATATGACTTGCTTTATACCATGTATCCTTAGAAGATATGGTAAGAGGATTATCTTTATTTATATTATTGCTTTTGTTTGATTTGAGACCTGGGTTATTTTTTTTTAGTTGCATTTGAAATGGGAAACATTCTGGGAAGAGTAACTGTATGTGGGGAACATAAGCATTTTGTTGTGGACTATTATTTTGGAAATGCTTATGATGGAAATACTTTAAGTGGAAATTTGTAGTAGACAGTTTGATATAGGAGTGGAGTTCAGAGGAGAGGTCAGAGCTAGAGCTAAAAATTTGGGAATTGCCTGTGTATAAATAATATTTCAAGTCACTGCACTTGATGAATGAGTTTGGATAGAGAAGTATATAGCTCTGGGATATTCCAACATTTGCTCATGCAGAGCAAAAGAATCCAACAAAGAAGACTTAGAAGGTGCAGCTGGTAAGTTAGGAGGACAGTGTAATGTCTGGAAGCCTAGTGAAGAAAAAGTGTCAGGAAAGAGGAAGTGATCTACAGGGCTAAGGGTGTTAGAAATTTGAGGAGAAGATCTAAAACAATTTCTCGAAAAGAGTGTGTAGAGAAAATAGTTTAAGTTTCCCTAATTGCCTGGCAATACTAGGGGCCATTTGAGTATGACATTTGTAATATCATGAATTTAAAGTGAGAGTAGTCAACACAGTTCATAATTACAGCCACATTAATCTGGCCAGGTATGGGCACAGAGTAGGGTGGGAGTTGGATTTAGAATTGGGATTTTGCCATGCAAGTATGAGTAAAGAAGAGAGGGGAAGGGAATGTACATGCTGTGTACATGCAAGGAAATGATTATAGTAATGGGCTGTAAAATCTAACATTGATAAGGAGGGACATGGGGCCAGAATCTGTGCGCTCCAGCCAAACCACATCGCTGTTTCCAGTAACCACAGTCTACTTTCATCTCTTTTTGTGTGTTCTGAAATGCCTTTTTTTATTTTTCCTTTCTGCCACCTTTCCCAACACTCAGCTCAAACAAACACACATATATCTAATATCTGTATGTTCAAATTCAGTCCATTCTTCAAGAGATAGCAGACATGGTACTTCCTTCTTGAAACCTTTCCCCTTTACCCCCAGTGAACATTGCTTTTGTTTCCCTTTTGGGCTCCTATAGCATCCCATCTTTCTAATCGACACTTACTACTGGATATTATAGATTTGTGTGTGTATGTGTGTGTATATACACACACACTCACACACATATATACATATGTACATTTACATATACATATACATTTTTTTTTTTTTACCTCTCAATGCTGTGTGGTTGTGAGGGATAGGGGTATGTCCTTGTATCCTTAGCATTTATAACAGTTGATGTACAGAAAAGGTTTGATAAGCCCATGAAAATCTTAAGTAAAACATTTCTTCAGTGTTTTCCAAAGGAATTGTGAAAAACAGAATTTTGTAAATATTACTTTACTTTTATCTATATACTTTTTTATACTCACTATAGTCTGCAGCAGTGCTATGTTATTCTTTAACCATCATCAATGTTATTATCATTTATTTATCTTGCAGGAGCATCTTTCATTAAAGAAGTATATTATTGACATTGTGGTTGAAAGTGCAGCTCTACCAGAACCATTGAAAGATGGAGACGAGAGGCAGAAAAATAAAAAAAAAGCCAAAAAGATAAAAGCCCGGATGAACTCCAGGTACCATAAATATCCTTAAAAAGAAAAGAAAACAAAAACTTTAGTGATATATCCTTGCTAATGTATATCTAAGGAAGACCCTGTGCCCTCCCAAAAAGTTTAAACTTGTTTGCTTCAAGAAAGCTTTGAAAATAATACTGATGAGCCTAATTTATAGCCACTTTCTTTGATTGAGAAAGAAAACTGCGTATCGATCTAAAGCCCTTGCTTTCACCTGTTAAGAGCTCTTCTTATAATTGGATGCCAAAGCCTTGCCAAACCTGGGCCTCCTCCAGCATACAGTAGTATGTTTCAGTATGTGTAAACTAAGCCTATTTTTCTTTCCAACTATTGATTTTTAAATGAGGTATCAAAGAAAATCAATAGCAATCAACAAATAGAAGTCTGCTGGCTATAGTGTCAAATCCCATGACTAGGTTTAATCAATTTGGTTGCTGTCACAACAAGAAAAAGTTCAAGAAATATCTTGAAATGGAAAGTGAGTTGTCAGACCCGTAGTTTATCATCAGCCTCCAAAGTACCATCTGAGGATCAGACAGCTATGTAGTACATCATTGCCTTACATGCTTGTAGCATCATCTGATGACTGATGAGTCTTATTCAGGACACAAATGTAGTTCCTCAGTAGTAGATGATTTTTGCTATTTGGGAGTAGGTAATCTAAATGTGTTGTTTTACCTTTATCAGCAAATGTCTTGAAAGTTGGAGAAGCTTGATCCCATGGGATTATAGCAATATAGTTCTAGAATAACAGTGAATGATGGTTATCACTCAGTAGTTTCCAATTTCAGATTGTAATCAAAGGTGTCCATTTCATCTTACAGAATCAATGAAAACTTCAGAGTATTCATTCAAGCAAAGAATAGAAAAGGCTTTTTTTATTGTATTTTTTGAGATCCCACTGAGTTTCTAAAAATAGTTTCACAGTGTACTTGAGGGTATTACTGACCTTCATTTCTAGTTTATGCTAAGAACTTACCTCCTGACACTGAAATGCTATACAGCCCATTTTTGTAAGCTCTTTTTTCTCTATGTACATATTCCCTTGGTAAGCTCCCACTATCTGTGGTTCTAAATGTCCTCTACTTGGTGATGACTGCCAATTTTATATCTGCAGTTTTACTCAAACACAAGCTCTTGCTGTTTCCAGAACCCCTCTTTGACCCCATAGTCTTCTCTGTCACAGTAAATAGATACTTTATTCCAGCTTTTATGCCAAAACCCTTCCTTGTCCTTTCTTTCTCCCACATCTCACATCCAGTCCAACTACAAATGTTCAAAATTTGACTACCTCTAACTTCACTGCTTACCCTGAACTAATCCTTTATCATCTCTCACCTGAGTTACTGTACTAGCTCTGTGATTAGTATCCTTATTTCTGCCTTTGCCTCCTTGTCTATTCTAAATACTCTAGCCAGAGTGAGCCTATTAAAATGTAAGTCAGTCATGTCACTTCTCAAAACCTGAGGGCTCTTTACACCTCAGGTTTCCTCTCCCCACATATATCCATACACTTAGCTCCCTTATCTCCTTCGGTCTTTGTTCAAATGTCACCTTTTCGATGAGGCTCTCCTTGAGAGCTTAACTTGTTTTTTCATTTTGTTTTTTTTTTTTAAATATAAGTAATGGTAATTTATTAAATAAAATCTTAAAATTATAGGAAAAATACCTATAATTCTCCTCTTTATGCATACCTACCTATATCTGTAGACTTTTTTCTTCATTGTGGTATGATGTATTTAGGTGAAATATAGAGGTCTCCAATGTAGAGTTTGTTGACTTTGACAAATCTAGGTACTCATGTAATCCACACCCATCAAAATTGTCTTTGTACCTCTTTCCAGTCAGTTTCTCACCAGCCCTGGTGCTTGGTAATCACTGATCTGCTTTCTGTCATTATGGATTTCTTTTTCCTGTTCTGGAAAGGCATACAAATGAAATCAAACTCCTTTGTGGCTAACTTCTTTTACTAAGTGTATTGTTTTTGAGATATATCAGTGTTGTTGCATGTGAGATAGTTTGTTTCTTTTTATTGTTGCCCATATTCATTGTGTGCATATCCTATAATTTTTATATATTCATCTGTTGATAGACTTTGGGTTTCCAGTTAGCATTTGTAAGTTAAGCTCCTGCCAGGTCTTTGGGTATATATGCATTTTCATTTCTGCTGGGTAAATACCTAGAAGTGGAATACCACACCATTTTCCATAGTGGTTGTACTCTTATACACTCCTGTCAGCAATCTGTGGGAGTTCCAGTTGCTCCACAATCTTGCTAGTACATACTTAATGTTGTTAGTTCTTAAAATTTTGGCCTATTTTCAGTGCGAGTGTAGTGTCATCTCATTGCGATTCTAATTTACATTTCCTTAGTGACGAATTATATCAAGCATCTCTTTATGTGCTTTTTAACCATTTGGTATCTTTCTTTATGAAATGTGCATTTAAGGTTTTTGCCTATTTTAAAAGTTGTTACCTTACTTTTGAGTTTTTTATATGTTTTGACTACAAAGTTCTTTGTCACATATGCATTGCAAATGTTTTCTTGTAGTCTGGAAATTGTCTATACATTTTCTTGAAGATAGCCTTTGATAAGGAAAGGTTTTTACTTGTGATGATGTCTATTTTGGGTTTTTGGTTTCTAAGAGATCTCTGCCTAAACAAAGGTTTAAAAAAGCCTTTTATATATTTTTTAGAAGTTTTGCTAAGTTTTACTTTTGCATTTAGGCTATGACTCATCTCAAATAAACTAATGGTCAGATGCCTAGGCCCAAGTTTATGTTTCCGTACAGGTAACCAGTTGTTCCAACACTATTGCTGAAAAGGTTTCTTTTCCCATTATACTCTGTTAGCACTTTGGTTTAAAAAAAAAAAAAAACTTATGAGCTCTAACAGTTTTGTACATTTATAAGATTTCTTTATGTACATAAACATGTCTGAGAATAAAAACAGGTTTTTTTAATTATATACTATTTATTTCTTTTCATTGTCTGTTATCTTCAGCAAAATTTGAATAGAAGCTTTGGTCCTGATCTTAGGGAGAAAGCCTTTAGTTTTTCACCATTAAGGTATTCTGTTAGCTATAGTTTTTTGTAAATGCCCTTTATCAGGTTGAGGAAGCTTTTTTTTTTATTCTTAGATTCCTGAGAGTTTTTTTCATAAATTGATATTCCATGTTTTCAGATGCCTTTTTCTGCATCTATTGAAATGGGCCTTTTAATTTTATCAATGAAGTACGTTATATTGATTTTTATAACAGCTTTATTGAGATATATTCACATACTATACAGTTCACCCACAAAATCTACACAACTCTATATTGATTATTGGGGAATAATTGACATACAACATAATGATTCGATATTTTTATATATTGTGAAATGATCACTACAATAAATCATTAACATCTGTCACCATACATAGTTACTGATTTTTTTCTTTTTCTTTAAGATTTGCTCTCATAGTAACTTTCAAATACATAGTACACTACATCCCCATCACATTTATTTTATAACAAGAAGTTTGTACTTTTTAAAAAAATTTTTTTTATGTTTATTTATTTTTGAGAGAGAGAGAGAGAGGGAGAGATAGCACAAGCAGGGGAGGGACAGAGAGAGAGGGAGACACGGAATCCAAAGCAGGCTCCAGGCTCTGAGCTGTCAACACAGAGCCTGACGTGGGGCTCAAACCCATGAACTGTGAGATCATGACCTGAGCCAAAATCGCGTAACTGACTGAGCCACCCTCATGCCCCAGAAGTTTGTACTTTTTAACTCTCTTCAACCATTTTGCCCACCTTCATCCCCCACCTGTGACAATCACCAGGCTATTCTTTGTGAAGAGCTTGGTTGATTTTGGGTTTTGGGTTTTTTTTTTTTTTTTTTTTTTGTCTTTTTGTTGTTGTTACCAAAATGAGATCATATGGTATTTGTCTTTGTTTGACTTATTTCACTTAGCATAATGCCCTCAGAGTCCGTCTGTGTTGTTGCAAATGGCAAAATTTTATTCATTTTTATGGCTGAGTAATATTCTATTGTGTGTATACACTTATACACACCCCACATTTTCTTTATCCATTCACCTGTTGATAGACACTTAGGTTGTTTCTATATCTTGGCTATTGTAAATAATGCTGCAGTGAACATGGGGTGCACATATCTTTTCAAGTTGGTGTTTTCATTTTCTTTGAGTAAATACCAGAAGTGTAATTACTGGATCGTATAGTACTTTAATTTTTAGGTTTTGTTTTGTTTTTTTGTGGAACCTCCATACTGCTTTCCATAGTGGCTACGCCAGATTACATTCCCAGCACAAGGGTTCTCTTTGTTCCACATCCTCACCAACAGTTGTTACTTCTTGTCTTTTTGATAGCCATTCTGACAGGTGTGAGGTGATATCTCATTGTGGTTTTGATTTGCATTTCTCTGATGATTAGTGACATTATATATCTTTTCATGTGTATGTTCCCCATCTATATGTCATCATTGAAAAGTGTTCAGATCTTCTGCCCATTTTTTAATCAGATTTTTTGTTTGTTTTGAGTTGTATGAGTTATTTATATTTTGGAGATTACCCTTTTATCAGATGTATGATTTGCAAATATTTTCTCCCTCCTAGTAGTTGCCTTTTCATTTTGTTAATGGTTTCTTTTGCTGTGCAGAAGTTTGCTAGTTTGATGTGTTCACACTTGTTGATTTTTTGTTGCCAAATCCAAAAAAATCTTCACCAAGACCAATGTAAAGGAGCTTACCACCTGTGTTTCCTTACAGGACTTTTATGGTGTCTTGTCTATAATCCATTTTGGGTTAATTTTTATATATGGTGTAAGATAGTGTTCTAGTTTCATTCTTTTGCATGTGACTGTCCAGTCTTCTTAATACTATTTACTGAAGACCCTGTCCTTTCTCTGTTATTTATTCTTAGCTCCTTTATTGTATATGTGCATTTTTCTTTTCTGGGTTCTCTTGTTCTATTGATATATATGTCTGTTTTTATGTCAATACCATACTTTTTTGATTACTGTTACTTTGTAATGTAGTTTGAAATCAGAGTATGATACCTCTAGCTTTGTTCTTTCTCAGGATTTCTTTGGCTGTTTGGTTCTTTTATGGTTTCATACAAATTTGAGAACTGTTTGTTCTAGTTCTATGAAAAATGTCATTGGAATTTTGATATGGATTGCACTGAATCAGTAGATTGCTTTGCATATTATGGACATTTTAGCAATATTCTTCCAATCCTTGAGCACAGAATATCTATCCATGTATTCAATGTTTTCTTCAATTTCTTTCATCAGTGTCTTGAAGTTTTTAGTGTACAGGTCTTTCACCTTCTTGGTTAAATTTAATACTGGATTTTTTTTGATGTAATTATAAATGGGATTATTTTTTAGGTTTTCCTTTCTGATAGTTATTAGCATATAGAAATACATCAGATTTCTATATATTGATTTTATACTCTGCAACTTTACTGAATTCACTTTTTCTTACAGTATTTTGGTGGACTCTTTAGCGCTATATAGTATCATGTCATCTGAAAATAGTGACAATTTTATTTCCTCCTTATCAATGTAAATACCTTTTATTTCTTTTTCTTGCCTAGCTTCTCTGGCTAGTACTTACAATACTATGCTTAATAAAATTCGTGAGAGTAGACATCCTTGTCTGTGGGAAATAAGTTTAAGAATTCTGTATGCTTGCACCAGTGGGTTAACAAGGCTTAGGGCGGAAAGCCACTACAGGGCAAAAGTGCCCAAGGCCAGTCATTAAGTAACAAAGCATAGAGGTGGAAAGCCGCCACCTGGGTGAAAGCGCCCAAAGTTAGTCACTAACTAAAACAAGGCTTAGGGCAAAAAGCTGTCTCCACAGGATGAAAGCATTTGAGAACAATTAGAGGTGGAAAGCTGCTGTCGGGTGAAAGTGCCCACGGTTAGCTAATGAAAAGGGTGCTTTGTTAGCCTTGAGGCAGCATGCTTCAGCAATCTTAAACTTAAGAGATAACAGCTAGTTGGCTGTATTGTCACAGAGAAACTGTTCATCTGGCATCTGGCACCAATATAGCATTGTGCTTTAATCTCAACTTCTAATGCCACTTGCCCCCCAAACCCTTTGCTTCTTACACAAATTAATGGTCACTATCTTATTGTTTTCTTCTGAGCATTCACTGCATTTGTAAAACCTTGAGAGCTCAATAAAATAGAGACAAAACCCCTGTTTGGGGCTCTTGTCTCCTCCCGGATATCAGCCTCTCTCGTATTCAATTCTGTGTCCACTCTCTTGCTGGACAAGAGAGAATTCCAGACTCAAAGTCTGAGACACTTGTCATGTTCTTGATCTTAGAAGAAAAGCTTGCAACTTTTGACTTTGTCATATATAGCTTTTATTATATTTAGGTATGTGCTCCCTATACCCATTTTGTTGAACGTTTTTCTCAAAAATGGATGTTGAGTTTTATCAAATGCTTTTTCTGGATCTATCAATATGATGCTATTTTTAATTTTCATTTTGTTAACGAAGTGTATTATGTTGATTCATTTGGGAAAATTGAACCATATGTGCAACTTGGGAATAAATCTCAATCATGGGGTATAACTCTTTTAATGTGTTGTTGAATTTTGTTTGCTCATATTCTATTGAGGATCTATAATAATTTTTGAATATTAAATCAAGCTTATATTCCTGGAATAAACACCCTTTCCTTAGTATTTATTATCTTTTCTATATATTGTTAGATTTAATTTACTAACTCTTTATAAAGGATTGTCACATTTATGCTTATGAAGAATATTGATCTGTAGTTACCTTACAATGTCTTTGTCTGGTTTTGGTATCAAGAGAATGTTGGCCTCATTAAATGAGTTTGAGAACTAGTCCCTTTTCTATTTTTGAAGGGATTTCTAGATGATTGGGTTTTTCTTATTCAAATGATAATATTCGTAAGTGAAGTCATATTTCTTCCATCAGTTTTGGTAATCTGTGTCTTTCAAGTAGTTTGTCCATTTGATCTAAGTTGTTGAACTTATTAATGTAAAGTTGCATACAGTTGTCCATTATACTTAACGGTTTTTGGTACTGTACATAGGAAGGTTGGAAGTCAACACTCACTCCATCCTAACAAAAAGTCAAAATCTGAACAAACTGAAAAATTAGCAACTCTTCTTAGGATCTGTAAGACAAGTGAAATAAAAGGGCAAACTGCAGCCCCTAAAAGTGGAGAAACAGACAGGCAAGTAGAGACTTACAGGTTACTAGACCAGATACCTATAAGCAGAAACCTCTGTAGAAACCAGTACTGGGATAAGAAAACCTGCATCTCTGGAGGTTCAGTGTGGACAAGGCTTAGAGTCAAAACTACAGGATATCCCCACACTTTGTTAAGTTTTACCTCCAAGAGCTTGACCATGTTCTTATATTGAATGCCAGAGAAAAATCTTGCCACACTTCTACTTCCAGCATGGGGAGGGGATAAGGAACCATTTTGAAATGTAAAGATGCCTGCCCTGAGGCAAAAGTATTTAATCAGAGCCTAACATGCTGGTGGTTTAGCAGAGATTAATTGACTTGAAGGAAGGAAAATACCTTCCCTTTAATCTTTCACCTGAAGGAAGGGAGAGAGAAGGGAAATACTCAACTCCAGCCCATTTTAGCCATTCTGTCCTACCTCAGGGAAGAAAAGAGCCTGAGAAGCACTTGTGAAGTTTAAAGTTAACAGGCCCCCCTGGTACAATAAAAGACAGACATAATCACAGGAGTAGAGAATGTTCTCCTTCTCTCATACCTTATTACCATATTACTAAAGGCCTATTTATAACAGTTCCATATACTCTGTCTATATCATGTCTAGCTGTCAAGTAAAACTACAGGACTTACTAAAAGGTAAAATATGGTTTGAAGAGACAGAGCAAACATTGGAGTTAGACTCAGATATGCTAGGGATATTGGGAGTTGTTACACTGGAAATTTAAAACAATTTGATAAATATGCTAAGTGTTCTAATGGATAAAGTTGACAGCATGCAAGAAGAGAGGACAATTTAAGCAGAGAGAAATTCTAAGAAAGACTAAAAAAGAAATACTAGAGGTTAAAAACACTGCAGTAGAAATGAAAAATACCTTTGATGGGCTTATTACTATACTGGACATGACTGAAGAAAGCATCTCTGAGCTTCAAGATATTGAAAAAGAAACTCCCCCACCAAACCCCTGAAATAGACTCACAAATACAGAGAACAAATTGATGGTTGCCAGAGGGGACATGCGGGAGAGATGAGTGAAATAGGTGAAGGGGACAAAAGGGTACAAACTACTAGTTATAAAATAAAATAAATAAGTCATGAGGATGTAAAGTACAGCATAGGGAATATAGTCAATAATACTGTAATAACTTTTTATGATGACAGATGATAACTACACTTATGGTGAGCATTTCACAACGTACAGAATTGTGAAATCACTATGTTGTATACCTGAAACTAATATAATATTGCATGTCAACTGTACGTAAATAAAAAATAAAAATTCAGGGTGGCTTGGTGGCTCAGTTGGTTGATTTCAGCTCAGGTCATGATCTCACAATTTGTGAGATCAAGCCCTGCATCGGGCTCTATACTGACAGCACATGGCCTGCTTGGGATTCTCTCTCTGCTCCTCCCCTGCTTGTGCTGTCTCTCTCTCTCTCTCTGTCTCTGTCTCTCTCTCAAAATAAATAAACTTAAAAAAATTAGAATTAAAAATAGTGTTAGGTGTGTGAGACAGTTAATTAAAAAATACTTTAGTAAAAAAGAAAAAACTTCCAAAACCAAAAGCAACAGAAAAGACTGAAAAAAAAAAAACCCCAAAACCCTCAAAACATAATATCTAAGAACTATGAGACAATTACAAAGCACATAACGTGTAAATGAGAATACAAGAAGGGGAAGGTAGGGCAAAAGGAACAGAAGCAGTATTTGAAGCAGTGATGACTGAGAATTTCTCCAAATTAATTTCAGATACCAAACCACAGATCCAGGAGACTCAGATAACCTCAATCATCATAAATCATTCCCCTTCCCCCCACCCCCGCCAAAATCCAAATGACACATTGGCATATATTCAAGCTCAGAATAACAAAAAGAATCTTGAAAGAAAGCAGAGGGAAGAAAATGCCATACTTATGGTGGAACAAAGATAAGAATTACATCCAGCTTCCCTTCAGAAAGCATGCATGAAAGCTCATATGGAGCATTCATTAAGGTAGACCACATTTGGGGCCAGAAAAGACACCTTAACAAATTTAAAAGAATAGAAATCATACAGTGACTATTATTAAACCACAGTGGAATTATAATAGAAATCATGATTAGAATGCTGAAATTTCCCCAAATGCTTGGTGATTAAAGAAAACACTTTTAAATGATACATTGGTTAAAGAGGAAATCTCAAGAGAAATTTAAAAATTATTTTGACCTAAATGAAAATGAAAATACAAGTTACCAAAATTTGTGTGATTCAGTAAAAGCAGTACTTAGAATTAAATTTGGATATTAGAAAAGAAGAAAGATCTAAAATCATCTAAGATTCCACCTTAGGAAACTAGTAAAAGAAGAACAAATTAAATCTGAAGTAAGCAAAACAAAAGAAATAAAAATTATTGCAGAAGTCAATGAAATTGAAAAGAAATCAATAGAGAAAATCAAGACCAACACCAATAATACTAGTTCTTTGAAAGATAGATAGCATTGGTAAACTTCTAGTTAGGCTAAGAAAAAAAGGAGACACAAATTAATATAAATGGAAGAGGGGATATCAGTAAGATCCCATGGACATTAAAAGGATAATAAAGAAATACTATGAATATCTTTTTTTCCCACAAATTTGATAACCTAAGTGAAATCAACAGTTTATTAAAAGACACAATTTACGGGGTGCCTGGGTGGCTCAGTCGGTTAAGCGGCCGACTTCAGCTGAGGTCATGATCTTGTGGTCTGTGAGTTCGAGCCCCGCGTCAGGCTCTGTGCTGACAGCTCAGAGTCTGGAGCCTGTTTCAGATTCTGTGTCTCCCTCTCTCTGACCCTCCCCCGTTCATGCTCTGTCTCTCTCTGTCTCAAAAATAAATAATCGTTAAAAAAAATTAAAAAAAAAATAAAATAAAAGACAATTTGCCGCAATCCACACAAAGAATAGACAATTTAATAGGTTTATATCTATTAAAGAAGTTGAATCAATAATTAACTCCCAAAATGAAGTACCAGGCCCAGATGGGTTCACTGGTAAAGTCTACCAGACATTTGAGGAAATTATACCAGTTGTGTACAGTGTCTTTCAGAGTATAGAAGCAGAAGAGATACTTAACCAACGCATTCTATGATGCCACCATTATTTAATACTAAAACCAGGCAAAGATATTAGAAGACAAGAAAATAGATCTCTTTTGTGGACATACATGCAAAAATCCTGAAAATAATATTAGCTAATTAAAGCCAACAGTGTATAAAAAGAATTATGACCAAGTGGGACATACCCCAGATATGCAAGGCTGATTCAAAATTTGGAAATCACTTAATATAATCCATCACCTCCATAGACTAAAGAAGAAAAATCACATGATCATATCAGTAGATGCAGACGAAGCATTTAACAAAACCCAGCACATATTCACAACAAAAACTCTCAGTAAACTAGGAATAGAAAAGAACTTCCTCAGCTTTTTAGAATATCTACAATATATGTGCAATTAATACAATACTTAATGGTAAAAACCTGAAGCTTTCCCACTAAGATCAGGAACAAGGCAGGGATGTCCTCTCACCATTCATTTTCCACATCATAATGGAAGTCCTAGATACTGCAGTAAAACAAGAGAAAGAAATAAAAGGTATACTGGGCATCACGGGGAAGAAGGAAATAAAACTGTCCTTGTTTGCAGATGACATGATTATGTACATAATAAATTTGGAAGAATTGACCAAAAAAAAGCCCTCCTGGAACTAATAATTATAGTAAGGTTTCAAGATGCAAAGTTAATATACAGTGGTCATTTTTCTCTTTACTGGCATTGAATGTAGAATTTGAGATGGAAGAAAAAAACCACAATACCACATACATTAGTAACCCCCCAAATTAAATACTTAGGTATAAACCTAACAAAATATGTATAAGCTCTATGTAGGAATACTACAAAACTCTGTTAAAAGAAATGAATGGTAGTTATATACCTGACACTAATGTAATATTGTATGTCAACTATACTCAAAAAAAAAAAAAAAGAAATGGAGAGATATTATTCCATGTTTATGAATGCAGAGAATATTGTCAAAATGTCAGTTCTTCCCAGGTTGATTGCATTGATTCAATGCAATCCCAGTCAAAATCCCATCAAGTTATTTTATGGATATTGGCAAACTAATTTCAGAGTTTATACGGAGAGGCAAAAGACCCAGATTAGACACTATACTATTGAAAGAGAAGAACAAAGTTGGAGGATTGACAATACCTGACTTCAGAACTTATTATAAAACTATAGTAATTAAGACAGTATGGTATTAGCAAAAGAATTGATAGATAGATCAGTGCAAAAAATAGCCCAGAAATAGACCCATATAAACAGAGTCAACTGATCTGTGACAGAGGAACAAAGACAGTACAATATGGGAAGGATAGCCTTTTCAACAAATGGTGTTGGATGACTGGACATCCACAGCTAAAATTGAATCTGGACACTGATTTTACACTTTATACATATTTTACATTTGTCCAAACCCACAGAATATAGAACACTTAGAGTGAATCCTAATGTAAACTATGGATTTGGGGTGATAATAATGTGTCAGTGTAGGTTCAATAGTTGTAACAAATGTACCACTCTGTTGGGTGTTGTTGACCTTGGGAGAGGCTTAAGCATGTGTGGGGCAACAGGTATATGGGGAATCTCTATACCTTTCTCTCAATTTTTCAGTGAACCTGAAATTTCTATAAAAAATATAGTCTTAAAACATTTTTTTCTATCTTTTTAAACCTCTAAGATTCTATAGTGACATGGCTTTTTTTATTCCTGAAAATTGCGATTGTATTCTTTGATCACTCTGGCCAGGAATTTATCAATTTTAATTAATGAACTTAATTTATGAACTTTCACTGTCATTTGATTTTCATTTTGTTGTATTTCATTTATTTATATTTTAAATTCTTTCTTCCTGGGTTTTCTTTGTATTTATTTTGTCTCTCTAGATTCCTATTGTATCAGTTAATAAAGAATATTAACATTTATTATTATTCATATTCATATTCATTTATTATAATAATATTATTTCACACTTCCATTTCACACTTCAGTATTTTCCAGTTTGCTTCAAATTTTGAAGCTTTGTTGCTAGATACATACAAATTTAGTATTATTTTATCTCCTTGAAAAATTGATCCCGTTACCATTATATTTCTTAATATTATGATTCTTAATATTAATAACTTCTTAATATTTCTTATGATTAAGTCTACTTTATCTAACTTTATCTACTACTATCTATCTACTTTATCTAACTTTAGTATTCTCATGATAAATCTTTTCCCATTCTTTTAGTTTTAAACTTACAACTTTATCTCCTTATATATTTTTGTGTATTTCTTATAATTGTCATATGTGAGTCTTCCTTTTCTGTCTTTTCTGACTCTCTATTTGCAGTTTTTAATCAGTTTATATTTACTGAAACTATTGCTGTGGTTGTTTTATGTTTTACTGTTATCTTTTTTTAATTAAAAAATTTTTTTAATGTTTATTTAATCTTGAGAGAGAGAGTGTGAGCAGGGAGATGGGCAGAAAGAGAGGGAGACACAGAATCTGAAGCAGACTCCGCTCTGAGCTGTCAGCAAGTCTGATGGGGGGCTGAAACTCATGAACCATGAGATCATGACCTGAGCCAAGTCGGTCGCTTAACCAACTGAGCTACCCAGTTAACATTTGATATATGTGACACTCACTACCTCAACTGAATTGTAAACTCCTTTATGGCAGAGTCTATGTCTTATACATATTCCTCTTCTTTACATGGTGAAGTAACAGGTGTACAGCAGGTGTTTCCTTTTACTCAGGATTACTGTCCTAGGCTACTAGTTGATACATGAAAAACAGTAATTCCGTATATACTTTAGGAATTTTCATTGTTGTTCATAACAGAAGGGCTAGTATGATACTAGCTAATCTATAATGACTGAAAACAAAATTGTCAAGTGGCATTATCAACATTTCCCCAGTTATTTTTGCTTTAGCACTTACCATCTTCTAAAGTACTATGTATTTATTATTTATTATACTATGTGTATTAGTATATATATACTATGTATTATATATATTATGCTGTATTATTTAATATAGTATGTATATTATTTATTTACACATTGCTTTTCTCCCACTGGAATATATACATGAGGATTTTTGTCTCTATTGCTGGCACCTTTTAGGTTTTCAACAAACATTAGTTAAAAAGAATTAGATGAGATTGGATTATGAAATTAGTGTTCATATCACTGGGATTTCTTTGGCTTTATAAAAGTAGAGAAAAGAACTATGAATTTACTTTCATAAATCAGAATTCAGCCTTGAGGCATGATAGTCCATTCCAGGTTTAATGGTTATAGTTAGTGAGGGTAAGGCTGTAGGGACCTGATTTTAGATGATGTAAGACCAGAGATATTTGGTCTTCCTTTGACACCAGCTAGATGAGGGACATTGTCTAATGGCAAAGCCAGAATTAGCAGGTGGTTTAAATTGTGGGTATGTGTTCTAAAACTAATTAGTAAGGTTCTATATGACCTATACTGGATGAACTGTGAGAGTGTATGTGGTTCCTTGAAAGTTTTGACATTCAGGCAAAAAAATTATTCTGAAAGAGGAGTCCATAAGAGGAGTCAGAACTTTGCTGCTGGAAATTAGGTGGAAAGGATCCATCATGTGGTGCAGAAGACCAAGAAAAGCAAGATAGGCAGTAAAGCTCTAATCACTAGACTGCATTTTAGAACAGAAGTGTGATGACATTAAGCAAGAAATTAGATTTGTGGGACAGATTGTCATTCATCTGGAGTTTGAATGGAAGTAGGAATGAGCAGGGGAGAGAGCTGCTAGTTAGAGCAATTATTAGAGTCATAGGTTTTCACTGTATATAGCCAGACCTGTGTCTGCAGTATTGGCAGCTTGCACATCACCTTTCAGTTATCCGGTGGTAATCACTAGGATAACAGAATCCTTATCTCTGAGAATAAAGGACTTTCAAGAAGATGTTCTGAAATGATGGAAGGAGAGCAATGAGAGAATGAAGGTGTGTGTCTATGTATACCTATATACATATGAATAAATATAGGTATGTAAACATATAAATGAATATATGAGAAGAGAAAGTGAATGGCTATCTGTCCATAATGTGTATTTAGAGGTAAATTCAGGTATAGATACATGCACAGACAAACATAGAGTCTGCCTTGAATTTATGTTTGAGATATGATAGGGTTAATCCTTGGCTTACAATTGACCAGTGAGCCCAACCATGGTCATGGAGACTGTAGTTGAGCAGAAGAGAGGCAGGGGAAAGATATAAGGACTAACACCTATTATAGGATTCTGATGTAGAACTTTAAGGTGAAACCTTTTGCATCCTTTATATGTGTTGGTTATGTCCTCTGTGGTCTTAAGGAATCCATTCAACCTATTCAAATATTTGAATGATCAGCAAACAAAAGTGAATAGAACATAACTTCTACCCTTGTGACATTTACAAGGTATTAATAGAGATGAATTACATATAAATAACCCTTATATGAGACAGTGTGTCCACAGTAGCAGAAGAAAGGTACAAATAAGTATTTAGGTGAACTCCAGGGAGAATAAATTTAGTTATGCCTGGGTAGTCAGGGAAGACTACTTATAAAATTGATGATGATGATAAAAAGAAATACATATAAACAAAAAGTGGCTCGTATTTATTAAGCTCCAGATATTGTCTTAGACTAGAAGTACCCATTATAAGCAAAATTAAAATAGTCTGTGAGTGTTCATTGTGTTGGTAATCCTAAGAGCAGAAACTTGAGTAATAGTTTAGATAGCCAATAATAAGGAGACTATCAAGTAATGTATGGCATGATGTTTTAGAATATGTAACATGGGCATGTATTTATAATGTGGAATATGGAAATCCACTGTATGCTTTTAAGAGAATGAGAGTGAAAAAGTTTGACCTGAAAGACTCTCTGAGACCCTCTGGAAATCAGATTATACTCTAAAAACTATCAGCCAATTAAATAAGAAAAAACTCAATTGATAACAAGGGTTGTGTTGCTTTGCATATGAATTGAATCATGAAACAGGACAATGATTTTCAAACTGTGATCCTTATACTTCTTGCATTGGAGTCAATTGAGATCCTTTTTAAAAGGTAGATTCACACCTAGACTTCAGCTTATTGATTCGGATTCACTTGGTTTTAGTGAGAAATCTACATTTTAACAAGTTTTTAACTCCTAATGTACCTAACAATTTGATACCTAGTGTTTATAGGAATTTAGAAGTATGGAATCTTAGAGCTAGAAAAGACCTTAAGAATTTAGCTAGTTCTATTGCCTCATCTTACAAATGGAAGAAACGTAGGCTCAAAGCCTAGGGTTCTAAAGGCTACAGTTATAATAAAAAAAATTGTTTTAACTTCCTCACACATAATTAGACAATGGTTCGTTAAGGATCAAAATTAAATGCCAGAATGTTCGGCACAGACATGTGGTGGAGGAGATGGTTAGAAGAAAGAAATCTGAAAAAGATTATGTAGATGTCTTGATGTGAGCGAAGGAGACAGGAAGAAATTGCTGATGACCCTAGAGATTCTAGCTATATACCAATGTCCTTGACTGAAGTAAAGCCAAAATAAGGAAATTCTGGCTTTTGTGACAACATGGATGGACCTTAAGGGTGTTAAACTAAGTGAAAAAAGTCAAAGGAACAAATACTATATGATTCCACTTATATGTGGAATCTGAAAAAGATAAACTCATAGGAACAGAGTAGAAATGGTGATTGTCAGTGGCTTGGGAGTCAAGGAAATGAGATGTTGGTCAGAGTACCAACTTCCAGCTATGAAATGAATAAGTTCTGGGGATCTAATAAACAGGTTGGTGACAATCATTAGCAATACTATATAACTTGAAAGTTACTAAGTATATACTACATGTTCCGTCACACACACAAAATGGTAGTTATATGGGTATTGGAGGTGTTTACTAACCTTATTGTATTCATTTTGCAATATATACAGCTAGATATGGATATAGATATAAGGTGATTACATTGTACACTTTAAACTTACACTATGCTATATATCAATTATATCTCAATAAAGTTGGGGAAGAAAAGAAATAGGGGCACAGATAAAGATGATGTGATAGATGCTATGTGGGTAGGTTTGAGCTATCAAAGGGATATCCCAGAGGAACTGGTAGACAGGGCTCCCATTTGTATGCGTGTTAAATGTCTACTTATTCTTTTTAACTGAAATTTATTTTTGTAAAAGTAATATTTTCCTCCTGTTCTTTGCCTTCAGCATTAGTCTGTGCAGGTATTTATAATACTGCCCTCCTGCTGGAAGCAGTAGCCTAACTGGTGAAAATGTCTCAAAACAGTTCTCAAGAAAAAATCTCATAATGTCTCAAAAGTATACTGTGCAAATCTAAATTTATAAAATGCAGATGGTAATGTGAAAGAAAATAAAGTTGGGTAGCTAGAACAGGGTCACATTATAGAGAGCCTTGAATGCCATTTAGCAGATTGACTAGATCTTTTGGAAAGGAACCACCATAGGTAACAAAGGGAGTAACATCAAGAAGCCAGTGATTTGGGAAGATTTATAACCTGTGCTATGCTACAGGGTTACAAGGTTGAGAACTTGAGTGAATAGGAGGTTATTCCACTAATCCAAGCATGAAGTGATAGGCCTTACATTATAGTATACTGCAGAAAAAATTAGGAGTAAAGAAAATAATCAAAAAGTGTTTTAATCTAATAATTTTTGATGATATATTATTTGAAAAAATGAAAAATAGAAAATAATTTTGAAATTTCAGTCCAAGGTACTATTGAGAAATCTAGTGAAGTGGATATACAATGGCAACCATGAGTTTTGCTTTAAAGTTGTAGAGGAAAAGATGAAGGTTGAACTACCAAGTGAAGAGCTAGAAAAGTTTGACATTTGGACTGAAAGCTAAAGTTATATAGTTAGCATACATTATTATAAGCGTTCATTATTATAATATTAAAATTTCAATGGTGAGAATAATAGTTATTAAATAGAAATTAAAGAAGATGAAGCCTTGCAAAGGGCAGTGATACTGAGCTGTAAAATACAGGGACAGAAACGTCAAGAAGGAATAGAGAGAAAAGGCCGTTGTGTTTGATACTAATCAAGATCATTGCAGACTTTCAAGAATGCATTTTTAATGGAGTAGCATGTTTATATAATCATGATTCTGCCTCCATTTTTTCATTGTTGCCATTCTGTTTCTTGAATATACCTTAATGTATTGGCACTTAAAGTTCTGTCTACCCAATCTGAGCTTTCCCCAGATTTATCTGTGACCAGCTTCTTCACTTCATTCAAGTTTCTACTTAGAGTTATCATTATTATTTTTTTTAAGTTTATTCATTTTGAGAGAGAAGAGAGAGTATGTTGAAGGGGCAGAGGGAAAGAATCCCAAGCAGGGCCTGCACCATTAGTGTCGAACCCGATGCAGGGCTCAAACCCACAAACCGTGAGATTATGACCTGGGCCAAAATCAAGAGTCAGACGCTTAACCAACTTAGCCACGCAGGCACCCCTAGAGTAATTATTTAGAAATCTTTCACGAGGCCCTCTTTAAATCCCATGACTCCTCAACACACATATATATCCAGTTACTCTATATTGATTGTTCTGTTTTCTTCATAGCATTTATTTTCAGATTTCTTTCCTTCCTTCCTTCCTTCCTTCCTTCCTTCCTTCCTTCCTTCCTTCCTTCCTTCCTCATTTCCCTCCTCCCTTCCTTCCATTTCCCCCCACTGTAAACTTTCATATGAGAATAGTTACCTTATTGAGCTTTTTATATCTGAGTTTTTTATATACTATATGTTTAATGCTGAGAATAATTTTTGATACATTATACATACTCAATAAATATTTATTGAATGAATAATAAACATGAATATATGAGAAACTATCTGAAGAAGAAATAATAGTATTAAATCAGATTTCATTTGATTTTCTGTGAAACTAAAATTATTTGGGTATTCTCTTGTTTATTATTTACTTATTATTTTTTAAAATATAATTTATTGTCAAATTGGCCAATATACAGTATGCAAAATGTGCTCTTGGATTTTGGGTATTATTAAAATTGGCAAGATTAAAAGTGAAGAATGGGACACATGGGGTTTAATTCCTTTATTATTAAGTTTTTTATTTTAATTCCAGCAAAGTTAACACAGTGTTAATTTCAAGCGTACACTACAGTGATTCAGCATTTCTATACATTACTCAGTGCTCGTCATCGTAAGTGTATTCTTTAATTGCCTTCAGCTATTTCACCCATCCCTCCACCCCCCACCCTCCACCCCTTTGGTAACCATGTTTGTTCTCTGTAGTTGAGAGTCTGTTTTTTGGTTTGTCTCTTTTTTTTCCTTTGTTCATTTGTTTTGCTTCTTAAATTCCACATGAGTGAAATCGTATGATTTGTCTGTCTCTGACTTATTTCACTTAGCATTATACTCTGTAGCTCCATCCATATTGTTGCAAATGGTAAAATTTCACTCTTTTTATGGCTGAATAATATTCCACATATACTTATGGAATAATATAATATTTTATTATAATTTATATATAATATAAATATAATAATATTATATATGTAATATAATATTCCATATAAATTCCATACACACACACACACATATATGCCATATCTCCTTTATCCATTCATCTATACATGGACCCTGGGGGTGCTTCCATCATTTGGCTATTATGTAAATAGTGCTGCCATAAACATAGGGGTGCACGTAACCCTCTGAATTAGTGCTTTTGTATTTTTTGGGTAAATACCCACTAGTGCAATTAATGGGTCCTAATGTAGTTCTGTTTTTAACTTTTTGAGGAAACTGAATACTGTCTTCCACAGTGGCTGCACCAGTTTGTATTCCCACCAACTGTGCAAGAGAGGGTTCCTGTTTCTCCACATCCTTGCCAACACCTTTTGTTTCTTTTGTTGTTGATTTTAGCCATTCTGGCAGGTGTGAGGTGGTATCTGATTGTAGTTTTGATTTGCATTTCCCTTATGGTGAGTGATGTTGAGCATCTTTTCATGTGTCTGTTGGCCATCTAGATATCTTTTTTTTTTTTTTTTAATTTTTTTTCAATGTTTTTTATTTATTTTTGGGACAGAGAGAGACAGAGCATGAACGGGGGAGGGGCAGAGAGAGAGGGAGACACAAAATCGGAAACAGGCTCCAGGCTCTGAGCCATCAGCCCAGAGCCTGATGCGGGGCTCGAACTCACGGACCGCGAGATCGTGACCTGGCTGAAATCGGACGCTTAACCGACTGCGCCACCCAGGCGCCCCTAGATATCTTAACAATATTTGTTCTTCCATTCCATGAGCATGAAATCCATTTATTTGTGTTGTCTTCAGTTTCTTTCATCAGTGTTTTATAGTTTTCAGAGTGCAGGTCTTTTGCCTCTTTGGTTAGGTTTATTCCTAGGTATTATTTTTGGTGCATTTTTAAATGGGATTATTTTCTTAATTTCTCTTTCTGCTGCTTTGTTATTAGTGTATAGACACTCAACCAATTTCTGCACATTGATTTTGTATCCTAGAACCTCAATAAGTTCACTTATCAGTTCTAGTAGTTTTTTGCTGGAGTCTATAGGGTTTTCTGCATTTAGTATCATATTATCTGCAGATGATTAAAGTTATACTTCTTCCTTACCAATTTGGATGCCTCATATTTCTTTTTCTTGTCTGATTCATGTGCCTAAGATTTCCAGTATTATGTTGAATAAAAGTGGGGGAGAGTGGACATCCTTGTCTTGTTCCTGACCATAGGGGAAAGCTCTCACTTTTTTTCCCATTGAATATGTTTGCTCATATAAAGCTTTTATTATGTTGAGGTGTGTTCCCTCTAAATCAACTTTGTTGGGGGTTTTTATCATGATTGGTGTTAAACTCTATCAGATGTTTTTTTCTGCATCTACTGAAATGATCATACGGTTTTTATCCTTTGTCTTGTTGATGTGATGTGTCACTTTGATTAATTTGTGAATATTGACCCACCCTTGCATCCCAGGAACAAATCACACTTTGAGTGTGGTGAATGATTTCTTTAATGTATTGCTGGATTGGATTCAGTTTGGTAGTATTTTATTGAGGTTGTTTGCATCCTCAAGGTTATTGGTCTGTAGTTCTTATTTTTAGTGGTGTCTTTATCTGTTTTTGGTATCAGGATAATTCTGGCCTCATAGATTGCATTTGGAATTTTTCCTTCCTTTTCGATATTTTGGAATAGTTTGAGAAGAATAGGTATTAACTCTTTAACTATTTGGTAGAATTCGCCTGTGAAGCCATCTGGTCCTGGACTTCCGTTTGCTGGGAATTTTTTTATTACTGATTCAATTTCATTGCTGGTAATTGGTCTGTTCAAAATTTCTATTTCTTCCTGCTTCGATTTAGGGAGATTATGTGTTTCTAGGAATTTACCCATTTCTTCTAGGTTGTCCAATTTGTTGGCATATAATTTTTCATAATATTCTCTTATAATTGGTTGTATTTCTGTGGTGTCAGTGGTTATTTTTTTCTTGTGTTACTGATTTTATTTGAGTCTTCTCTCTCTCTCTCTCTCTCTCTCTCTCTCTCTCTCTCTCATGATTTTGACAAGTTTGGCTAGAAGCTTATCAGTTTTGTTGATCTTTAGAGAACCAGTGTTGATTTCATTGATCTGTTATTTTTTTAGTTTCTATTTCACTTACTTCTGTGCTAATCTTTATCATTTTCTTCTGCTGATTTTGTGTTTTGTTTTTGTTTTTTGTTTTTGTTTTTGTTTTTTTGCTAGCTCCTTTAGGTGTAAGGTTAGGTTGTTTATTTGTGATTTTTCTTCCTTCTTCAGATAGGCCTGTATTGCTATAAACTTCCTTCTTAAATCAGCTCTTGCTATATTCCAAAGATTTTTTTTCAAAAGTTTTTCTTTAAGTTCCAGTTAGTTAACATACAGTGTAATACTAGTTTTGGGTGTGGAGTTTAGTGATTCATCGCTTACATACAACACAGTGCTTATTACAAGTGCCCTCCTTAATACCCATCATCTATTCAATTCATCCCCCTGCTCACCTCCCCTCCAAGAACCCTCAGTTTCTTCTCTATAGTTAAAAGTCTTGTTTCTGGTTTATGTATCTTTTTTTACCCCTATGTCCAGTAGTTTTGTTTCACATATGAGTGAAATCACATGATATTTATCTTTCTTTGACTGTCTTATTTTGCATAGCATAATACTCTCTAGCTCCATCCATGTCATTGCAAATGGCAAGATCTCATTCTTTTTATGGCTGAGTAATATTCCATTGTGTATGTATATGTGTGTATGTATATGTGTAGGCACACACCCATATACATACACAATGGGTATATGTATATATATATGTATACATATATACATATACATATATATATACACATATATATACATATATACATATATATATGTATATGTGTGTGTGTGTGTGTGTGTGTGTATATATATATATATATATATATATATATAAATCACATCTTCTTTATCCATTCATCAGTCGGTGACATTTGGGCTCTTTTAATTTGGCTATTGGTAACGCTGCTGTAAACAGGGTGCATTTATCCCTGTGAATCAGTATTTTTGTGCCCTTTGGATAAATACTTAGTAGTATAACTGCTGGATCATAGGGTAGTTCTATTTTTAACTTTTTGAGGCATCTCCATACTGTTTTCCTGGCTGGCCACACCAGTTTGCATTCCCACCAACAGTGTAAGAGGGTTCCCCTTTCTCTACATCCTTGCCAACACCTGTTGTTTCATGTGTTGTTAATTTTAGCCATTATCACTGGTGTGAGATGATACCTCATTATAGTTTTGATTTGTATTTCTCTGCTGATGTGTGATGTTGAGCATCTTTTCATGTATCTGTTAGCAATCTGTATGTCTTCTTTGGAAAAATGTCTATTTCTTCTGCCCATTTCTTAACTGGATTATTCACTTTTGGGTATTGACTTCTACAAGTTCTTTATAGATTTTAGATACTAACCCTTTATCAGATATGTCATTTGCAAATATCTTCTCCCATTCCATAAATTGCCTTCTAGTTTTGTTGATTGTTTCCTTTGCTACGCAGAAGCTTTTTTATCTTAAGTCCCAATAGTTTATTTTTGCTTTTGTTTTCTTTACCTCAGGAGACATATCTAGTAAGAAGTTGCTATGGTTAATATCAAAGAAGTTACTGCCTGTGTTCTCCTCTAAGGTTTTGATGGTTTCTTGTCTCACATTTAGGTCTTTAATCCTTTGAATTTATGTTTGTGTATGGTGAAAGAAAGTGGTCTGGTTTCATTCTTTTTGATGTTGCCGTTCAGTTTTCCCAACACCATTTATTTAAGAGACTGTCTTTTTTCCATTAGATATTCTTTTCTTCTTTGTCAAATATTAGTTGACCATATAGTTGCAGATTCATCTGGCTATTCTATACTGTTCCTTTGATCTGTGTGTCTGTTTTTGTGCCAGTACCATATTGCCTTGATCACTACAGCTTTGTAATGTAACTTGGTCCAGAATTGTGATGCTTGTAGCTTTGCTCTTCTTTTTTAAGATTGCTTTGGCTATTCAGGGTCTTTTGTGGTTCCATACAAATTTTAGGATTGTTTGTTCTAGCTCTTTGAAGAATGCTGGTGTTATTTTGATAGGGATTGCATCAGCTGTCTAGGTTGCTTTGGGTACTATAGACATTTTAACAATATTTGTTCTTTCAATCCATGAACGTGAATGTTTTTCACTTTGTTGTGTCATCTTCAGTTCCTTTTGTAGGTGTTTTATAGTTTTTCAGAGTACAGACCTTTTACCTCTTTGGTTAGGTGTATTCCTAGGTATCTTATGATTTTTGGTACAGTTGTAAATGGCTTGATTACTTGATTTCTCTTTCTGCTGATTTATTATTGGTGTATAGAAATGTGACAGATTTCTGTATGTTGATTTTGTGTCCTGTGGCTTTATTGAATTCTTGTATCAGTCCTAGCAATTTTTTAGTGGAATCTTTTGGGTTTTCTATACAGAAACATAGAGTATCATGTCATTTGCAAATAGTGAAATTTTTACTTCTTCCTTGCTGAAAAGCAAATGTTGTGTGTTGAAAGATAATTACTTTGACCCCCAAAGTTTTCCTTTCTGTTTCATGCTGGGGATCAAGCTGCCTAGGCTCAATGTATGTTAACAGAACATTTAGTTAAACAAGAATTTGAAAGAGAAATGTATCATTAGAAAATTTAAATGCAGGTTTGATGCAATTTTATCAGTCCCTTTACCCTAGCATATAAAATACCTTTTTCTGGCAAAAGGACCCTCTTTCTCCCTCTTTACTCTTTTTTCTTGTTTTCCAAAACAGGACAGATGTTTTCTATTAGACTTTGGTTCTAAATACTTTGATTTGAATTCATCTATGTAATATAACTTTGAACAACTTCTCAGTGCCAGTTTCCTCATCTGTAAAATGGTTAACTCATAACTTTATTATGAGGATTACGTCAAGTTAACTCACGTAAAGTGCTCATCACATATTAAATGGTGTATATAAATTTAGGAGGGGGTTGCGCCTGAGTGGCTCAGTTGGTTAAGCGTCCGACTCTTGATTTTGGCTCAGGTCATGATCTCATGGGTTCGTGAATTTGAGTCCTATGTTGGGCTCTGTCCTGACAGGGCAGAGCCTGCTTGGGATTCTCTCTGTCTCCTCTCTCTGCCCCTCCCTTGCATGCGCATCCTCTCTCTCTCTCTCTCTCTCTCTCTCTCTCTCTCTCTCTCTCAACTCCCCCCTTTTTCCCCCTTCTAAAAAATAAATAAACATTTTTTTTAAATGTAGATGACACTGGGAATATTTTTAAAGTATGTAGCCAATATGAGAACGTCCCTAATTTTAAAGTAAGTGGTAACCTATAATTTGTCATTAACATAGTTCATAGCCTTGGAGAAAATTCCAGTTTAAGTTTATTTGAATGTTAGGTTTGTTGAACATTTAAAAATGAATCAGCATAAGTCATCACATTAATTGAATAAGGAGAAAAATCCTGATTCTCTCAATGGACTTAGTAAAAGCAATACATCCATTCAAGAGAAGAACTTCAGCAGAATAATATTATTGAGAGAAACTTCAGGATCTGATAAAGTATTAACCAAAACCTTAGAGAAGATATACTATTGAATGCATTCTCATTTAAGAGTAGACAAGGACACATCTGCCACTGCCCCTTTTTGTTTGATATTGTAGTGGAGATTGTATTTAAGTTAGTAAGTTTAGGCTGTGGGAAATCAGAAAGGGAGAAACAAAGTTGTTATCATTTATAGTTGTTATGACTGTGTACTCTTATTTGAGAAAAACTGATTTGGATAAAGAAAACAGAAGATTTGATCAATAAATGAAAATATAGAAAAAGAGGAAAGAGGTGATCTTCCTGAACAGAAATTTTAAAATAAAGCTGCTAGCACCAAAACAGAAAAGGTAAATTGGATGATGTCAAATTCAAAATGTGCTTGAAAAGATACCATCAAAGAAGTGACCAGACAGCGTGCAGCATGAGAAAATACATTTGCAAATCATGTTCCTGTAAGAAACTTACAGCCAGTATATATGAAGACCTTTTCCAGCTCCATAATAAAAGGCAAATATCCCAGTAATAAACGGGCAAGGGATCTGAGTAGACATTTCTTGAACAAGATATACAAATGGCCAATATGATCACAAAAAGGCCCAAAATCAGTAGTCCTCAAGGAAATGCAAACAAGTTCATAATGAGATTCCACTTTCTACCAAGTAGGATGGCTATATTTAATTATTTAGTTAATTAAATTATTAAATTTGATAATTCTTTAATAATGAAATTAACAACAAATATGTGGATAAGTTAGAATCTTCATAGCTCAGTGGTAGGGATGTAAAATTGTCTACTTTGGAAAATACTTGCTTAGTTCCTAAAAAGTTAAACATAGAGGGGCGCCTGGGTTGCGCAGTCGGTTAAGCATCCGACTTCAGCCAGGTCACGATCTCGCGGTCCGCGAGTTCGAGCCCCGCGTCAGGCTCTGGGCTGATGGCTCGGAGCCTGGAGCCTGTTTCCGATTCTGTGTCTCCCTCTCTCTCTGCCCCTCCCCCGTTTATGCTCTGTCTCTCTCTGTCCCAAAAATAAATAAAAACGTTGAAAAAAAAAATTAAAAAAAAAAAAAAAGTTAAACATAGAATTACTACTATGTGACATAGTAATTCCACTCACAGATCTATATGCAGGAGAATCCTAATTATATAGTAAAATAAAACTTGTATACAGGGGCACCTGGGTGGCTCGGTTAAGCGTCTGACTTTGGCTCAGATCATGATCTCACGTTCGTGAGTTCAAGCCCTGCGTCAGGCTCTGTGCTGACAGCTCAGAGCCTGGAGCCTGCTTTGGATTCTGTGTCTCCCTCTCTCTCTGTCTCTCTGTCTCTCTCAAAAATAAATATTAAAAAAATTTAAAAACTTGTAAACATATGTTACAGCATTATTGAAAACAGCCAAAAGGTGGAAATAACCCAATATTCGTCATCTGTTGAATGGTTAAGTAAAATATGTATACTCATACAATGAAATAGTATTTAGAAATAAAGAGAAATGAAGTAGTGATATATGCTACAATATGGATGAACTTTGAAAAGCATGCTAAGTGAAAGAAGCGAGTCTAAAAAGGCCATGTATCCTATGAAATATCAGCACTTACATGAAATATCCAGGATAGGAAAATTTATTTTTATTTCTTTTAATTTTTTTAATGTTTTTATATATTTTTGAGAGAGAGAGAGAGAGTGTGAATGAGTGGAGGAGGGGCAGAGAGAAAGGGAGACACAGAATCTGAAGTGGGCTTGAACTCATGACCCGTGAGATCATGACCTGAGCTGAAGTTGGAAGTTTAACCGACTGAACCACCAGGCGCCCCCAGGATAGGAAAATTTGTAGACACAGAATGATTAGTGGTGCTTAGGGATGGGAGCAGGAGGGGTAAAATGGGGATTTATTGCTAAAAGTTATTGTGTTTTATTCAATGAGTATAAAAATGTTCTAAAGTTAGATTGTGATGATGCATGCACAACCTTGTGAATATAATAAAAAAACATTGAATTATACATTTAGATGGTATTTGGATTATATCTCAATAAAGTTAGTTTAAAAAATAAAATAGCAGAAATAATGCTACGTAAATGTACTGATAAAAAACAAAGACTTGAACAAATTCTTGAATTATGTGAGTGAAAATGGCTTCGTAGGGAACTGCAGTAGTAGTCTATAACCCTATGAAAACAATGCATTAACTGGCAAAAACTGTCAGATTCAACTTTTGTACTGCTGGAAATTAATCAAAAACTTACTGCTACCAGGGGAAAACACAATGCAAAACAATCAATTGAACGTTTTTAAGAGAGTTTAGTGGCATTTTAATTTACCCTAATTACATCTTCCACTCCCGAGCTCAGCAGCAGCTTTGAAGACAACCACCTACATCCCTGATACAGGTACCTAGTACTACAGGGAGCAGATAAGACTTTATATTCGTGATGTGTAGTTGTTTATTTTGATCTGTTTGATGATTTTCTGAAGGAGTGGTTCCACAGGTTGCCTTTCTTTAACGTAACTCAGAAATCTCCCAGAGCTGCAGAGGCTACCTGGGGGCAGTTGTCAAAAAAAAAAAAAAAAAACTTAAAGGCAGATGTATTAGACAGTGCAGTCTGGGGCAAGGAAAAACACTCAGGACAAACAATAATCAAGAAGCTTGGGAGTGAGGTGCCTTGAGGAGGGGAGGGGAGGATTGAAATGCTTTCAGTAATAAGGGCTTTGAGGCGCTCCCACATACTGTGAAAAATCTAGAGGGCCAAATGCACGCCCAGAGCTGGATGGATACATGTTCAGAAAAGACCTGAGAACTTCCTAAGGTCTTATCTCTGGCTGACCTCCAGGCTTATATGCATGAAGAGTTGTAAACTGCCAGAGTTTTGTCATTTTGTCTCAACCGCACACACAGCACATCAGCAAATATGATATTAGGACTTTTGTTGTTGTTGTTGTCATTCCTGGTATTTAAGGAAAGCGCTTGCATCACTAGTTGATCACTAAACTAACTGAACAGAGACTTCAGTGGCCATAGTGACAAAGAATACAAACTTTAGATGATTAATTCAGAAAAGTGGGAGGGAGGTGAAAGTGGGTAATGGGCATTGAGGAGGGCACCTGTTGGACTGAGCATTGGGTGTTGACAATTTGACAATAAATTTCATATTAAAAAAAGTTACCAAATAAATAAAACTACATCAAGCAGCAAAAACACACCCTGTCAGAGGAGGAGAATTTGATTTTCAGCATTGCCACATTATAATATTCAAAATGTCTAGTTTTTGACAAAAAGTTACAAGGTATGCAAACAAAAAGGAAGTTGGCCTATACACAGGAAAAAAAAAATTAATAGAAAATGTCCCAGGAGAAACCCACACATTGACCTTAATACACAAAAGCTTTAAATTAAAACGTTAAAGTATACTTGGGATGCCTGGGTGGTTCAGTTCATTGACTGTCCGACTTTGGCTCAGGTCATGATCTCATGGTATGCGAATTCCAGCCCGCATCGGGCTCTATGCTGACAGCTCAGAGCCTGGAGCCTGCTTGGGATTCTATGTCTCCCTCTATCTCTGCCCCTCTCCCCCTCTCTCTTTCTCTCTCTCTCTCTCTCTCTTTCTCTCTCTCTCTCTCTCTCTAAATCATAAATAAACATTAAAAAAAATTTTAAGTTAAAATATACTCAGGGAGCTAAAGGTTCCATGAGAATGATATCTAACCAACTGGGGAATAGTAATAATGATATATTAAAATTATATTTATATTTTATTTAATATATAATTTAAATTATAAAAAGGATGAATAGAAATTTTGTAGCTGAAAAATACAGTGACCAAAATGAAAAATTCACTTGAAGAATTCAACAGCTAATTTGGGCAAGTAGAAGTAAGAATCCGTGAACTTGAAGATAGATCATCTGAGATTATCTCTATGGGGGAAAGAATGAAAAAAATGAATAGAGTTTCAAAGACCTGTGGGACCAATACATGTTGAAGGGGAGTCCCAGAAGGAGAGTAGAGAGAGAAAAAAATAGAGAGTAGAGAGAAAGAATATTTGAGGAAATAATGGGTGGAAAATTCCCAAATTTAATGTAAGATATGAATCTGCACATCTCAGACACACAACAAACTTTAAGTAGAGGAAACTCAGCAATCCAAACTGTTACACATTATAATCAAAGTGTTGTAAGGCAAAGACAAAAAAATCTTGAAAGCAGCAAAAGTGAATCAGCTCTTCATATATGAAACATTCTCAATATAATTAACAGCTTATTTCTAATCAGAACCTATACAGGCTAAAAGGTAGTAGGATGACATATTCAGTTCCCTTGTAGAAAAAAATCAAATTGTCAACCAAAAATTGTATGTCTGGCAAAACTTCAAAAATGAAAGAGAAATTAATATATTTCGTGATAAATAAAAATTAAAAATAAGTATTTTTTCTATTTGATTTAAAAGACATTTGCCCAAAACAATAATTATCAAACTTACATTGATGAACACATAATATATAAGGATGTAATTTGTAATAATAGCATAAAGGAAGTACAGAGCTATATAGGAACAATATGTTTATATACTGCTGAAAGTAAGTTGGTATTAATTGTAACTAGATTGTTATGAACTGTTAATTATAATTCCCAGGACAACTGCTAAGAAGTTAATTCTGTGTGTGTATGTATGTATGTATATATAGAATCATACTAGAAGAAATGAGAAGAGAATGAAAATGGCACTCTGGAAAATTTCTAACACAAAACAAAGCAGTAGTAAGGTAGAATTGAAAGGGACAAAGATATATGGGAAATAGCAAAATGGCAAAAGCAAATCAGTCCTCATTTATTACATTAAATGTAAGTACAGTAAATATTCCAGTGAAAGACACAGGTTGGCACAATGGATTTTTAGAAATGATCCAACTGGGGCGCCTGGGTGGCACAGTCGGTTAAGTGTCCAACTTCAGCCAGGTCATGATCTCGCGGTCCGTGAGTTCGAGCCCCGCGTCAGGCTCTGGGCTGATGGCTCAGAGCCTGGAGCCTGTTTCCGATTCTGTGTCTCCCTCTCTCTCTGCCCCTCCCCCGTTCATGCTCTGCCTCTCTCTGTCCCAAAAATAAATAAACGTTGAAAAAAAAATTAAAAAAATAAAAAAATTTAAAAAAAAATGATCCAACTGTATGTTTTTTTTGTGACTCACTTTGAATATAAGGACCCAAATGGTTTAATATGAAAGGATGGAAAGATATTTTATGCAAAGTTTACCTCTACAAAATAATATAGCTGAAGTAGCTATGTTAATATCACACAACAAAGACTTTAAGACAAAAATTATAGGGGCTCCTGGGTGGCTCAGTCGGTTAAGCGGCCCACTTCAGCTCAGGTCATGATCTCGTGGTCTGTGAGTTCAAGCCCCGCGTCAGGCTCTGTGCTGACAGCTCAGAGCCTGGAGCCTGTTTCAGATTCTGTGTCTCCCTCTCTCTGACCCTCCCCTGTTCATGCTCTCTCTCTCTCTGTCTTAAAAATAAATAAACGTTAAAAAAAATTTTTAAAAAAAAGACAAAAATTATACAGTAGACAAGAAAGACATTATATAATGGTGAAAGAGTGAATCTATTAAAACATGTATGCACCTATCAGAGCCCCAAAATATATGAAGAAAAAACTGACAGAATGGGGGGAGACATAGATAATTCAACAGTAGTAGTTAGAGGCTTCAATATCCCACTTTAAAAAATGAACAGGACGGCTAAACTGAAGATCAACAAGGAAATAATAAAGGTTAATAACTTATTACAAGCCAACTAAACCCAATAGATGTATAGAGAACATTCCACCAAAAACAGCAGAATGTATACTTTGCTCAAATGATATGGAATATTCTCCAGCATAGACCATATATTCGACCACAAAAGTTTTCATAAATTTGTAAATATTGAAATCATAATGGCATTTTTGACCACAAGGAACAGGTTTGAAATCAGTAAGAAAAGGAAATTATACAAGACACTCTTTAAGTACTAAAGCAACTGGAACTGTCATACTTTTCTGGTAGAATTACACATTGGAATGATCCCTCCTGTAAATATTTTGGTAAATATGCTTATCATGTAAGCCAGTAATCCCATTCTTAGGTATTTATCCAAGAGAAGTTAGGACATTTGCCTATGTAACAACTTGCCCTCAAATGTTCATAGTAGCTTTATTCATAAGTAGCCCCAATCTAGAAAGAAGTGAAATACCTAAGTAGAGATAAATAAATCGTGATGTCCACCCAATGGTACACTACAAACAGTAAAATCCATTAATTAATAATACATTCAGCACTATGAAAGAATCTCAAGAGATTTATGTTAAATGAATTTATGTGTGTATGGGTGTAGTAATTTGATATTCAGAAAGCCATAGTGGTAAAAAGCAGATGAACAGTTGCTAGTAGCAAAGGAGGAGTGACTCCAAAGAGACATGAAAACATTTTGTGGGGTGGTGGAAATGTTTTATATCATGATTGTGTTTTCAGTTATATTGGTAGACACAGCTGTGAAAACTCATTTATACACTTTAACTTGTTTTATTGTATGTAAATTATATCTTAAAATAAGAGTAACCCACAAAATATAAAAATAAGGAAAGACAAGAAAAAACCCACTTTGGAATCAAGGGCTTGGGGGTGGAGACAACATTATTTGAAGTAAGAGTTTTTTAAGAGTAAGTCAAAATGGAAATTAGAGATTATTTGAAATTTGTGACAATGAGAGCACAAAACTTATGGGATGTGGCCCAAACTATTACAAATGAAATATTAGCCTTAAGTGATTTTATTATTTAGAGTAAAAATGGCCTGAACAATCAAGGAGCTAGACCCATATTCACATCAACCCCCATACAAAATAGGATATAAAAATACTTTTTATTAGCCTGTGAAAAGGCTAACAAAAAATAAAATGGAGTAAACAAGCCACATTATGAATAAGAAAGAGTATGACTAAGATGACATCGTTAAAAATGAGGGAATGCAGTATACAGCACGACGCTAGCAAAATTTAAAATCTTCTTTTCTTTTTAAGAGAGATAGAGCAAGCAAGTGAGTGAGCATGTGCCCAAGCAGGGGAGGGACAGAGGGAGAGAGAGAATCCCAGGCAGACTCCATGCCCAGCGTGGAGCCCCACATGGGCTCAGTCTCAGGCCTGTGAGATTATGACATGAGCCGAAATCCAGAGTCAGATGCTTAACAGACTGAGCTACCCAGGCACCCCGAAATTTAAAATCTTAATAAAGTAAAGTAGGTCATTTCTACAAAATAAGTCATCAGAATTTAATTGTAATAGAGTACCTGAAAGGGTTTGTTTTCTGCCTTACCTCTCACTATCCCCACATTTTAATGTTTTGCTCCAGCAGAATGGATCTGTACACTTCCTAAGCATAGCCAGTGTTTTCCCATGTGTTGAGTATTGCTTACTCACTTTTCTCTATTGTTACTACCATTTCCTCTTTTTTGTGTGTATTTGGATGCTACCTATTTTTCAAGCAAGTACACATTCCATTTCCTTCAGGACACTTTAGCATGTTAGCTAGAAATAAGCACTTGTGGCAATAGTCATCTGTCACTCACTCTGCCTTGTAGACTTGGGTATTTTTTCATACTCTTATGTCTTCCTCTCCCTTACAGAGAATAAATTCTGTGACTATTCCCCCTATGTAGACACATCATTCCTGCTACATATATACCTCTCAGTTTATACAGAGTAGGAACTCTGGAAATAAATATTTACCTGATTGCTAAAAAGTGAATCAAGAGAGGATTCAAATTAGGAAAAAGTGGTTAGCTACCATTTCAGGTAAAATTAAGATTTTTGAGGGGTGCTTGGGTGGCTCAGTCGGTTAAGCATCCGACTTCAACTCAGGTCATGTTCTTACTGCTTGTGGGTTCAGAGCCTGGAGCCTGCTTCGGATTCTGTGTCTCCCTCTCTCTCTGCCCCTCCCCTGCTCGCGCTAGCGCGCGCTCTCTCTCTCTCTCTCTCTCTCTCTCTCTCTCTCTCTCTCTCTCTCTCTCTCAAAAATAATTACTTGCCACTGTAAAGTGGTTATTTTCCTGTTTTGGTATTCCTTAATATTGTGGCTGATAGCAATGAGCATGCGGAGGTTGCAACAGCACATAATTTAATGTTGAACTCTAATTTAGTTATTCTTTTGTTCCCATGTATAACCTGTGCTAATTTGCTTTTTCCTTATTAGGGGTGTTGTAATTTGCATCTTTCATGATTTTTTTTATGAAGTATTGCTTAGTTTTTCATTGTGATCTGGATTGATCTACATCATGAATAATTCTTTCATAGGTCACTAGACTAATTCTTTGAGACTAGGACTCTTTGGGTGAGCAGTTAAAATTTAAGTTAGTATTTTCCTTTTTTTCTTCCAAAAAGAGAAATTGACAAATTAATTCAATATTAATGGATTGCCATAGTGACACCTTTGTTAGATTAACTGTTGATGGCTATCCCTATTGGTTCAGGCAAGCTAGAGCCTAGTTAGACAGTGGCAGAAAAGCATTATCTCAGATTTTTCCAAGCTTTTGGTATTTAAGAAATATAAATAACAAAACAAAACAAATCTTTGTCTCGTCCAGTAACTTTCACTGCCTTTCAAATTATTTCTAAAGTTAAATATTCTTGTATTCAGCTTTGCGTTATATACCTCTTAAGGTATATAGATATTTAGCCATTTCAACTATCTTGTAGAAACCTAATATGGTTTTAAATTTAATTATCATGAGTTTAACATTTCTGAAAAATAAGCACCATTCTGTACCATATCTGTAAACTTAGAAATGTTTTTATGAATCTCCTCTTTATCCTATGAGGAAATAATTTTTAGTCTTTTTTGATAACATTTATAGTATTTTAAAGAAATATTCTCAGAAATCAAAGTGTTAAACTAATGTTCCTAATACCGGGAGAGGAGAAACATAGGGTTTTAGATCATCATAAAAATTAGCAGCAAATTAACTGACAGTGATAAAACTTTTTTCTCTTCAGGGCCAAGGAATATGAGAGTTTAATGGAAACAAAAAACTCTGGATCTGACTCACCTTATAAAGCAAAGTGAGTATTTTACCCTATATTTTATTTCTCTATCTCACTGGTGTCTGCCTATACAAAAGTTTATCTGAACTTGTATTCCTGTGATCCTGGGCTTTGGTATTGGTTGCCTAGAGCTTCATTCTTCTAACACAGTGGTCTCCAGCCAGGGATGATTTTGTCAGGGGATATTTGTGCCTGGGGATATGTAAACACATTTTGGTTAGCACGGCTTGGAGAAATGGTGCTACTCCCATCAAGTGTACAGAGACGCAGGGATGCTGTTAAACACTCTGCGGTGAGCAAAGAATTATCTCATCCAAAACATCAGTAGCGCCTAAGTAGAGAAATGCTGTTCTAGCAGAACAGGTTCTGGCAGTGCTGTTCTGGTTCTTGCTCTGAGGAGGCCTTGTTCAGGATTGTTGCTAGGGCCACTTGACAGATGAGGAGGATTTGACTCCACCACTGAGTATACATGTAACTACACAGGAGCTAAGTAAACAAAACCATCATCATTTTGCTTCTCTCAAATATGTTACCAGTAGAGGTGTGGTGAGGAAGATACTCAAAAACACTGCTGATGGGAGTGCAAATTAGTGTAGTCTTAGTGAAAGGCAATGTGAATCCGGAGCTTAGAACATACACTGCTGCTTGGTGAAATAATGCAAAATGTGCCCAAATATTTACATATAAAAATAACCATTTTACTGTTATTTTTCATAGTGAAAAAGTCAAGAAATAACTGCCACAAATTGAGGAATATCTATAACCAGTTGTTGGTGTAGATATGCTATCGCATTTTAATGTAGCAGTTATTTACATTTAAAACAGAAATATTGTTGCCTTCAGAAATGAGCTACCCACTGGGGCACCTGCATGGCTCAGTCAGTTAAGCGTCTAACTCTTGATTTCAGCTCATGTCTTGATCTCAGGGTCATGAGTTTAAGCTCTGTGTTGGGCTCTGTGCTGGACATGAAGCCTACCTAAAAAAATAGAAAAAGAAATGAGATGCCTTTAAGATAATTACTTTTATCTCTTACTGTTTTGAAACAATTAGTCATTGCCATCCTAAAAGAAAAAAATGTGTAAAATATTAAAGAAGTTAACAAAATTATCAAGATTATGATACTGTATATCTGGAAAACCCAAGAAAATCAAGTGAAAAACTAGTAGAAATAAGAGAATAAATTCAGTAAGGTGGCTGATTACCAAATTAATGTGATAATATTTGGCTTTTCTGGGCCTTTGCCTCATTCCAGGCTCCTTACTTGTGTTGCCTCGTTTATTCCTCACAACTCAATGAGTTTCATTAGGGAAGCTAAGCCTTAGACAGGGTAAGTAACTTGCTTTAAGATTATGCAACAACATAGCCAAGCTACAAAATTAATACTTTCCTTTCTGATGATCAGTTAGAAAACATCAATATCATTTACAATAGCAATAAAAAATAAACTAAGAATAAACTTGACAAGAAATATGAAGGCTCTATAAAAATTAAAAACTTTGGTATAAAAGAAGACTTGTATAAATGGAAAAACAAATTACACTCTTGGATAGAAGACATGGTATAGTAAAATGTCAATAAAATAACAACCGTTTTAAAAAAGAATCATTTTAAAGAACATACAGAAAAATAAATGAAAATTTCTAGAAAAATAATTTTAAGGGATAGTGAGGTAGGACTGCACTTACAGATATCAAAGTATTTGTTAAAATATTTTTGCACTGGGGCATTAATAAAAATTCAAATTGATGGAAGAGAGTTTTAAAAACAGTCTAGAAATAGATTAAAATATTTGAGCAAATTTAATATATGATGGTGAGATAATGTTTACAAAGATAGCCACAACTTGAGCCATTCCTGGGGGCATGCCCCTGTGCAATCTAATATAACTTTGCCACTATTACATCAAGTGGTGGACTCTATTTCCTTTCCTCTTGAATTTATTCTGGACTTTTGACTTGTTTTTGACCTGCAGACGACTACAGAAGCACTATGTGATTTCCAAGACTTGGCCTCGGAAGTCTTGAGGCATCTCTTTCAACCTCACTTTCTTGCTCCCCTATGATTGCCGTGTAGGGAAGCCTGGGTGAGCCCCCCGCCCTCCCACCTTGAGGATGAGAGATCACTTGGTCATGGTGATAATCCTTTTAATATGTAGTTGAATTCATTTTGCTTGTTCTCTTGAGGATTTTTGAATCAGTGTTCATAGGAGATTTTAAAATTTATCAAGCCTCTGCTTGTGTTACATTTGCTTATATCCCATTGACCAAAGCAAGTCATCTCACCAAGTCCAGGGTCATTGTAGGAGGAGAGTGTACAAGTCATGGATAACAGGGTGTAATTCGGGAGGGCCTTTAATGTAAACAGTCTACTTCAGAACTTTCTCTGGATTCTCCTCTTACTTGACTGGCCACTCTTTTTCAGTATCTTTTGCTCGGTTCTTACTTGTCTCCTTGACCTCCAACATTAGCATGCCTATGTCTTGAGCATTCAAACACAGAATTATTCCCTTGGTAATCTTACTCAGTTTTATGACTGTAAATGTTTAGTCACTGATGGATTTTACATTTAGGACTCCAACCCAGCCCTCTCCCCAGAACTCCAGGCTCATATATCCAACTTCCTATTTAGTATTTCCATTTGGATGTCTGTTTGTTCAGTTGGACCCCTCAAGTGAACGTGTACAAAATTAAACTCTTGAAATTTGCTCCCAAACTTTACCCCTCATATTTTTTGCTCGTTTTAGGAAATGGCAAGTCCATCCTTTAAGTTGAGACTAAAATCTTTAGAGTCATCCTCTTTCTCCTCACACTTCATTTTCAGTCCATCAACAAATTCTGTTGGCTCTGTCTTTAAAATATATTCAGAATCTGACCACTTTTCATTACCTCCATAGTGACTACTCTGATTTAACCTACCATTATCTCTCATCTGGATTAATTTGATAGCCTCCTAATTAGTCTTCTACTGCTTCTGCTTTTCCTTACTACAGTCTGTTGACTACTGGGCAGCCAGGACGTTTGTTTAAATTATAAGCCTAGAAAAAATAGCAGTAGCAATAGAAGCATAATTTTTCAGTATCTCCAGATCTTCACATAGAAACCAGGCAAGTAGTTAAGAAAACCAAAAACCCATGGCAGTGTTTAACAACAAACCACTTTACCAGATATCTCCATGAAATCCAAAAAACAAGTAAATCCAAACAGCCTTAGGTACTGCATGTTATTGACATCAGTGTGAAAGAAAGCAAAAAGAAGCAACTGGAATAACAGATGTAAGGAAAGAAGAACCCCAAAATAACTAAGGTTTTCACTGCAAAGTACAGGGAACCAATTTGAAAAAAATCACTTGAACCTCATTTTCAAGTAAGTTCCTCTGGGAGGGCTCATGTGAACAATGTTGCCTTGCTCTTGCATATCAATAATTTTATGCCTTCAAAAATTAGTTTTGCCAATTGCAAAATTATTGACCCACATTTTTTTTCTTGAGGATCTTCAATCTTAAAAAATGAACTTTATCTAATCAAAATTGTTAGACTTCAACATAATGACTGTGGTGAACCTGATATAGTTTCTTATAGAACTAAGACTGATGGCCAGAAGAAGAATATTACATAGTAACTGTATCTCATAATTTTATAACATAACTAAGAAAAATATCAATGAATATGAGGAGAACATATGCTAATAAATTAAATGTTCTCTAATTATATTGGTAATGATACCAGTAATGTTATTCTGAGTCTGTTCTGCATATAATATGCGATAATGTAAAAGATATTATGCAAACTAAAATTCTCTCATCCCCTGTGTTCCTGAGAAGTTGAGTCCTGAGTTTACAAGAAAGGAGAAAGGAGATAAATGTAATATAGAAGAGATGAGGTAAAACTCCTGTAGGACTGAATTTGAATTAAATGAATTTATGAGGTATTTTATCTTTCAGAAAGTGTTATGTGTATTTGTGTGTATACATATTTGTATATGTGCATATGTATACATGTATATATATGAACGTATGTGTATATGCACACATTTATTTCCTAGCTCTGCCCATTGAAGAGACCTAGAAACAATGACCAACATGGTAGCAGTGAGCTCACTGATTTAGGACTTGAAATATCATTTCTCACGAAAAGAAGCGAGAACTTCTTAGAAAAATGCCTAATTCTAGATCTAAATGCCCTGTCATACTAGATGGCAAGGAGGCTATCAAAAACTTCTAGCATTTTGTCAAAGGACTCAGTAGCCAACTTAAGAATTTTATACTGGACAAAGAAGATAATTTGACCTTCCAAAAGGATAATTATTATAACTGATTTAATTTGGTAACCAAATAGTAGATGAAGTGTCTTCTTATTAAAATATTCTAGCCAATAAGTGAAAATGACTCTTTCTCTCTTCCTCTGGTTACCCCTCCCTTTCCAGAAAAATTTAGTCCTGAAGTCATTAGATGAGAGAATACTAAGCAGCCATCTGCAGTGTTGAGATGGCTGGAGACAACAGTGGCACAGTGGGGGATGTAAGAGCCTGAGGAGGCTGAGGTGGACATTTGTGCAGGGGCATGAGGAGTGGCCATATGTGGAAGCTCAGAGCCCCAGCAGAATGAAGGGAGCTTCCATGTGAGGTGGGGCATCATGGCCTGGCGTGGTGAGTCAGAGAAGAATGAGGAGGGCATCTCTATGGAAGAGCATCCTGGCATAGTCTGTTAGAGCCCACGTGAAGAGGGAAGTCTGACAAAGGCTGTTGAAACCCAAGCAAGGGTGAGAGAGCACAAAAACCCAGAGTGGGGAGTCAGAGCCCAAGCTGGGACATAATAGCATACATATAGAAACAAAGATGGGTGATATGTTACATGTAGGGGAATTGGTCAAATAAATAAATAAATATATTAAGGATGATGAAAGGCAGATTGCTCACTACTGGAGAAGAGTTAAAAATATATCCAGGAAGAATAGAAAGACCATGTAGTGAATTGGAATTATAGGTATCAGTTTTAATTTGTATTTTCCAATATGTAGAAATAGAAATATAGATGTAACTGTGTTGATTTATTCATATATATATATATAATATGATAATATGTATATATGACATATATAATATATGTAATAGTAATATATAATAATATAATATATATGTATGTGTATATAATATATATATATATATATATATATATATATATATATATATATATTATATACACATTTCCTAGCTCTTTCCACTGAGAGTCAGGGCCTTGAAACAGCAACACCCCAATAGCATTGAGCACATCAAGTATACTCATGTAATGTGAAGGCAAGGTGGTTTCTCAAAAGGGGAAGTGGGTTCTTTTTTCTACAAGAAGGGATGCTGGCGGGCAAAAATGAAAGATACCCAATATAAGAGGTAACATGTACACTGATTTTTGTCATCTGATCTAGGTATTTCTTAAGATCTTACATTTAAAAATATAGGCTTCACCATATTAATTAAAAACAGAAGGGGAACCAATAGCCCTAAAACTGTTAAGGTGTTTATGTCTTCTTGTCCATCACACTAACGAGCAATATTTCTTCCTAAAGTGGACCCAGTCTCCTTTCTTACATTTTTACAAATCATCCCAGTGATCTAATGAACCCTCCCCAAAACTTTACTGTGACAAAAGTTAGGGCTTCTTACAGAAATACATTTACATTTCACATTTACCGGTGACATATATGAACTTAGGGTTGTTGTGGGAATTTAAGTTTTGAGAAGAAAGTACTTGACCTTACAAAATTCCTCACAAAGCCTTTATCAGACAGATAATTCTCATGTTCTAGGCTGGGAGGTACAGTGCCTCTACTTTTTCTTCCCATGCTAGAAGAATTTTCTGCCAGAAGTAACTCAAATAACATTTTCTGTGTTAAAAACTGGATCCTCTAAACAGCTTCTGTTCTTCCCCTGTAGGGAAAATATAACTTTCAGGGCCTGAGTCCCGACAGTCTATAATTATTCATAGTATGAATCAAAATCTGATGCTTTTTTTTGAAAGGGGCTATATTATTTGTGGTACTTCTGTGGAGGCAGGGAATAAAACAGAGGTTTATCTCATGTTACCAAAGCATCCCCTTGATTTGGCATTCTTCCTTGAAGGGTAGGTTCATATGAATCCCAGATTTGATTTACCTCAGGGTGAAATACAAGCCTCTTGTATTCTGTGAATTAAAATGGTCCTTGTGCCTCCCTAAGTACCCCTGATTTTCAGTGGAATGTGAGCATTCTTGGTAAGAATACTGCTAGATTCATATGCATCCATGGCTATGGCTGGATATTTAGTTACATGGTGTGCAGGCTTTATTCAGCCAAAAGCTGAAGTGGCTACTTATCTGTCACACAATAAACTTCATTGCCAATATTCCTCAACATGATAACTTTAAAGTCAGTAACTTTAATCGGATGGGACTCCAGCCCATATTCGATTAAAAGGGAAAAGAAGTATGTTGTTCTTATTCTGTGTCTGTGTTTTTTATATTCCCTTTTTCCTTGTGTTGGATTGAGACCTTCCGTCAATGAATAGTAATAATAGTTGATCATTTATTGAATGTCTCCTTTACTCCTGAATGGTGTTAAGTACCTTACATTATTTGTCTCTGATCTTCAAAAGCTCTGAAAGGAAAGAAAAGGAGATATATATAAGATAAATATATATATATTACACATATAAAATCTCCACTTTTAAGGTGAAGAAATTGAGATTCAGAGTAGTTAATTGTCCCAGAGTTTATATATGTGGTATGTACTGGAGCCAGAATTCAAGCAAAGGTATGTCTGATATTAGAGTTTATATTCATTCTTTTGACTTATCAAAGTAAACTTCGTATGGATAGCTTAGATTTATTTATTTTTATTAATTTATTTTTATTTATTTTTTGGCAATGTATATATATATATAAATTTATTGTCAAATTGGTTTCCATACAACACCCAGTGCTCATCCCAACAGGTGCCCTCCTCAATACCCATCACCCACTTTCCCTTTCCCCCACACCCCGAAACCCTCAGTTTGTTCTCTGTATTTAAGAATCTCTTATGATTTGCCTCCTTCCCTCTCTGTAACTCCCCCCACCCCCGCCCCAGTCTTCTGTTAAGTTTCTCAGGATCCACATAAGAGTGAAAACATATGGTATCTGTCTTTCTCTGCCTGACTTACTTCACTTAGCATAATACTCTCCAGTTCCATCCATGTTGCTACAAATGGCCATATTTCATTCTTTCTCATTGCCAAGTAGTATTCCATCGTATATATAAACCACATCTTCTTTATCCATTTTTCAGTTGATGGACATTTAGGCTTTTTCCATACTTTGGCTATTGTTGAAAGTGCTGCTATAAACATTGGGGTGCAAGTGCCCTTATGAATCAGCATTCCTGTATCCCTTGGGTAAATTCCTAGCGGTGCTATTGCTGGGTCATAGGGTAGATCTATTTTTAATTTTTTGAGGAAGCTCTACACTTTTCCCGAGCGGCTGTACCAGTTTGCATTCCCACCAATAGTGCAAGAGAATTCCTGTTTTTCCACATCCTCGCCAACATCTATGGTCTCCAGATTGGTTCATTTTAACCACTCTGACCTGTATGAGGTTGTATCTCAGTGTGGTTTTGATTTGTATTTCCCTGATGAGGGGTGACATTGAGCATCTTTTCATGTGCCTGTTGGCCATCTGAATGTCTTCTTTAGAGAAGTGTCTATTCATGTCTTCTGCCCATTTCTTCACTGGATTGTTTTTTGGGTGTGGAGTTTGGTGAGTTCTTTATAGATTTTGGATACTAGCCCTTTATCTGATATGTCATTTGCAAGTATCTTTTCCCATTCCATAGGTTGCCTTTTAGTTTTGTTGGTTGTTTCCTTTGCAGTGCAGAAGATTTTATCTTGATGAGGTCCCAATAGTTCATTTTTGCTTTCAATTCCCTTGCCTTTGGAGATGTGTCAAGAAATTGCTGCAGCTGAGGTCAGAGAGGTTTTCCTGCTTTCTCCTCTAGGGTTTGATGGTTTCCTGTCTCACATTCAAGTCCTTCATCCATTTTGAGTTCATTTTTGTGAATGGTGTAAGAAAGTGGTCTAGTTTCATTCTTCTGCATGTTGCTGTCCAGTTCTCCCAGCACCATTTGTTAAAGAGACTGTTTTTTTCCATTGGATGTTCTTTCCTGCTTTGTCAAAGACTAGTTGGCCATACATTTGTGGGTCCAATTCTAGAGGCTCTATTCTATTACATTGGTCTATGTGTCTGTTTTTGTGCCAGTACCATACTGTCTTGATTACAGCTTTGTAGTAGAGGCTAAAGTCTGGGATTGTGATGCCTTCTGCTTTGGTCGTCTTCTTCAATATTACTTTCGCTATTCGGGGTCTTTTGTAGTTCCATATGAATTTTAGGATTGCTTGTTCTAGCTTCAAGAAGAATGCTGGTGCAATTTTGATCGGGATTGCATTGAATGTGTAGATAGCTTTGGGTAGTATTGACATTTTAACAATATTTATTCTTCCAATCCATGAGCACAGAATGTTTTTCCATTTCTTTGTGGCTTCTTCAATTTCCTTTATAAGCTTTCTATAGTTTTCAGCATACAGATCTTTTACATCTTTGATTAGGTTTATCCCTAGGTATTTCATGGTTCTTGGTGCAATTGTGAATGGGATTAGTTTCTTTATTTGTCTTTCTGTTGCTTCATTATTGGTGTATAAAAATGCAACTGATTTCTGTACATTGGTTTTGTTTCCTACAACTTTGCTGAATTCATGTTGGATAGCTTAGGTTTAAACTGTAGTTCACCAGTGCCTTTTTGAGCTGCATTTGCTGTTGTATTCTTTGAGAAATTTAACATTTTTACACAAATATTATTTAGGTGAAATTGTATTCTGTGGTATTATTTATTTGTGAAGAAAATTTCCTTATTTGAACTGACTAATATGGTTTGGAGACAAAAGCAGATTTGAGATCACAGGCCTAACCCCACTAATACCTTTTACCAGTTGTGAAACCTTGGGAAAGTCACTGAATTTGCCTGAGCCTTGGTTTCTTCATTTTTTTCAAATGGGAATAAGACTAATAGACATTGTTTTCATAGGATTATATAAGATCATGTACATTATGTTGTAATATATGGATATTATTAAGACTAAAGAAGAAATTTCTTCCTAGCCCATTCATCATTAAATACCTGTTGAGTGCCCTTATGTAGAGATAGCACATTCGGTGCTGTTAATAAATGAATAGGTAGACACGAGCCGTCTTTCATGAAGTTAATACTATGCTTCTGTACTGTTCAGTATAATAGCTCCTAGCTATATGTGACTATTTAAATTATTAAGATTAAATGCAACTTAAAATTCAGTTCCTCAGTCTCACTAACTATACTTCTGGTGCACAAGAGCCACATTTGGCTAGCAGCCACCATATTGTACAGTCCAGATATGAGACATTCTCATCATTGCATAAAGTTCTGAATGGGAAAGGCTTGTGATGAGTGCTTTGAAGGAATAGTCAAATCAGAGAAAGTAATGTTTGAACTGAAAACCTGAGGATACATAGAAATTTTCTAGATAATGTGAAGGTGAAGGAAGCATTTCAGAAGGAATGAATGAAGAACATTTGCAAAGACACTGAAGGAAGACGAAGAGAGTTAATTTTGATCCAGAAAGACTTCATGTACACAGAGTCTGTGTGGCAGGATTAGCCCTACATGGGCAGAATCGGTCTTCTTTGATTGTAATAGGAGAGGCAAAGGAGAGTATGGGTGAAATATAGGTAGGCTTGTAGGTTTTGTGGCAGAAAGTAAAGATTTTCTTGTTCTAGTAGTTCCATTTTCACTCCGAAATGTAAGATCTTCTTTTGAAAACAAGAGGGAGAAAGGAAAGGATGGAGTTTTGAAGAGAATGGATAATGTATGAAGCAAGCCTTTATGGAGAGTGAGCAGACTAGACAGATTTAGTAAGATCCTGAATCTATAGTCATAGGAAGATCAGAGATGGAAAAGGCTTGCTAGATGGTAATTATCCAGCTAAATAAATTAATACATCAAGACACTGAGAGTGGTGCCAGCCCACAGTAAGAGTTAAATATTAGTGATTATCACCACTGCTGCCATTTGACTGGTAGGAGTAACAAACAGAACAACAGAAAGGGAATGTAGCATGTTTAGCAGAAAGTGACTATAATCTTGGCCTACGGAATCTATCACAGATAAAAATGGAAGTGAGACAACAGGGGGATGATGTATAGGGGAGAAGTAGAGAGATCTGGAAGTGTTTCTGGTGAATATCTGTCAGTGGGCTACTTAAGCGAGTAAGTGGAAAGGAGAAGAGGATTGCTCAGAGTGAGGTACATGAGACAGAAGAAGTAAGGGCCACAAAGAAATACTACACATAGTTCACTTGCAGGAATCCTACAGTCTAGGTAACGTGTTTATTTTTTGGTGAAAAGCAAATGTTGCTCTGTTGTCTAAGTAAATGACATCAGCAGTGGCAGGCAATCTCCAAATTGCTTGTAAATTGGAACGTGGGAGTTTGACATTTTGAGACTTTACAGTGCTTACAAAATAATATCCAAGCCTACCTGGAAGATATAAATCAAAGTATGAAAACCTGCTGAGTTTCTTATACTCATTTTCTCTGCCATCATTGCCTCACCTTCTCCCCATCTGCAGTTCTGTTCTAGTTTAAGTGTCACACAGAAATTGATAGTAGCAATGTCCTAGCTAATCTAGATGGACAGTACTGTCCTCTAGTTCTGTTTTGTACCATGAGGACTAGGAATGGTTTTGTTTGTTCCTCCCCAAAGGTGTTCTGTGAAGCACTTTCTACTACAATAATGAAAGTAGCTTTTGTTTCAAAAGGTTTAGGAAAATGAAATATTATAGTCTAATTCATTAATGTCATTCTTCCCTTTCATTTTGTATTGAAGACTTCAGCGATTAGCCAAAGATCTTCTAAAACAACTACAAGTACAAGACAGTGGCTCATGGGCAAACAATAAGGTTTCTGCTTTAGATCGGACCCTAGGCGAGATCGCTAGAATATTGGAAAAAAAGGTATGTAACTAATCTCTGGCCTTTGGCCTTAATCTTCGTGATTCTTTCTCACTATGACAGGACATAGGATTATAAGGCTGACGCTCACTTATGCATTTCTTCTGTGTTTCCAAAAGCTGGTCAACCACTGATGGATTGTTTTTTCCTTTTGTTTCTGATTAATTTGGTATAGTTTTTAGTCATTTTAATTGAAATCCTCAACAGCAAAAACAAGTCATATTTTTCCACACACAAAATAAAATAAATTTAAAAGGAATCACAGTAATAAAGATATACAATTTTATGCCAGACAATGTAAAACTTTAAATTATAAAGCTCATAAATCGCAACCAGATTTCCAGAAGCACCAATTTCCTTACTGTTTCCAAAAGAAGATTTGGCAGTTTTCTTTAATGACTTAGAGTCATAAATGTTTTTGTGACAGTTAAAACATTCTTAATGATCTTTAAATGATCTTTATTATTCACTATAGAAAACTTTAAATATATCAAGAAGAAATAAACTCCCTATAATGCCCACTGTCGATATTTTATTGTATTTTCTTTTAATCTTTTTACTGGACATTTCTTACATTATTTTATCTGACTACCTGTATCATGAATATTTTCCTGTGTCTTTAAAAATTCATTGTAACTAAGTGAACATACCATAGTTTACACAATTTATATCACTTTGGTGGTTTCTAATTTTTCTATTTGATGTAATAGCTATCTTTGTTTATTATCTAAATTTTTTTGTTTTTTGTTTTCTGGGTTTTAATATTTATAACATTTGAGATCTACAAAAAGAATGTAGTGACAAAAATAACCCAAATATAATGAACACCTATGAACTTACCATGAAACTTAAAAACTAGACTGTTCCCAGTACCTCTGTGGTTCCCAATGCGATCCTTCCATATCCCATTCCTGTCTCTGCTTCCCCTGAAGGAAATACTGTACAGTATTAAGGCAGTATCTTTTCTTTCTTTTTTTGTTTAAAAAGAAGAATATTTCTTTGGTTTTTAAGAGCTTTATTTCTTTATGAAATGAATGTTTTCCTAAGTAATATATTACTGTTTTGCTTGTATTTGAACTTTATAAAATATACTGTAGGCTTCTGTCAGTTTTTCAATCAAAATTATGATTCTAAGTTTTATTTAGGTTTCCAATGTAGCTGTTTTTCATTCATTTTCTCTGCTGTATAGTGAGTACTTCACTGTGTTAATTATAACACAGTTTTTAAAATCTCTTTTCCTGACATGGACATTGTTTTTGAGGATTGAATTCATTCAGGGTTGAATGTGTATGGGGGTGTGTGTGAGAGAGAAAGAAAAAGAGATTAGAAACAGTGCTGCTCAGACATTCATGTATCAGAGCAAATGAGCAAGAATTTCTCCAAAGTGGGGAGCCTTAGACTTTAGTCTACATCAGAATCACCTAGGACTTGTTAAAACACACCCCATCTTGGGTTTTTGACTCAGTGGGTCCCAAGAATTTGTGTTTCATAGGTAACACTGATGCTGCTGGTCCAAGGGTCATATTTTGAGAATCATTGCTCTTGTCTAGGACGTATGCCTCAGGGGTGGAATTACTGGGTTTTTAAGCATATGAATGACTACCTTTACAAGATAGTGTTCAGCTGCATTTTGGCATCAGACAGTACAGTCCTCTGTAGGAACTAGAGCAGCAGAGCCACAAAGAGTCAGTTCTTCAGTATAACACATCCCTTTCAGAGTGTCGGAGAGTTCAGAGACTGCTAATCGTCAGACGTGTGCTAGATGGAGTGTTTGGAGGCTTGATATGCTTTAGAAAAATGTCTGTTTTTTAAATTAGCACATACTAATTATTTTTATTTTTATAAAGGGTAATTATACTTCGGACTACAGTTTACTTGAAGATACCACCATGTGCACCTTATCTCATGAATATTGTTTTAGATTGAAGTAATCACAGAATTTTTGAGGAAAAAGTAAAATGATCTATGTAAGAAAGGTATTCAGTATGAAAATCTAAGTAAAGTTATTCTGTTCACAAAGGAGCAATTTACTGGAATACTACTGATTCCTTATAATTTGGGGGAGAAAAATGTAGTCTGGCTCCCAGTCTAAATGGTCTGTGTCAGAAACCTTGCTGTAAAGCTGTCCTTAGAGTATACACTGCAGGACCACCTGAGAGTCTAAACTTACCTACAATAAGATCCTTTTGCTATTTTTATAACAAATCCTTTTTACTTAGCCAGGACAGACTCACTTTATGTGAAATTCTCTTCATAGAGTTATACTGACATTTCAGTGTAATTCAGCTGATATTTATGATTTCAGTCTAGAAATTGTAAATAACCATTCCTTTTTGTTTGGAAAACTGCCTGGAGTAACAAAATCATTAGAGCCAAAGCCAGGTACCCAGTGAAGGATTTGAAGACAGCCTAGAAGTGACAAGGGTGAGACTGGTGGAACTTGAGCAAGCACTCACTGAGGAATGGTGGGAGATGAATCTTGAGCTCTTCACCCTCCTAATTGAGATCTCAACACACTGATGCTTTCTGTTAGTGCTTTGATACAGTTTTGCTTAGATACTTTTTCTGAAGTTCTGAGAACTATGTAAGAACTAAGAGGTTAAACTTGTGATGTACAAAAACATTCCTGTAATGAGAGAGATCAGGAAACTGAGGAAACATGAGTATTGTAGTACTTACTCTTTGTCTCAGGTCCCTTCCAACTTTTTGGGTTCTCTGTTTCTGTTTAGAAAGAAAGAGTTTGTAAGCTGTGTTGCATATGTTACAGTTTTTAATAAATTCTACCTAGTTCTGTAAAAAAAGGTGGTGGTCTAGGGTACTTGTACCTATTCTACTAACAAAAACATTTAAAAATACAGGAAAAAATCAAAAGTAACTTTCTTAAAAGAATCAAATTGCTAAGAAGGAATTGAAAAATTACCAGGCCAAAGAAAAACCAAGAATTTGGGAAGTTGTATTCAGTTATAACTAAATGCCCCAAGGGGAGTTGCCAGGCTGGCAAATGTGAATTATGATTTGCAGGCCTCATGAAGTGGGGACAAAAGTAAAATCCTTAGGGCTGCCTAAGGTGTGAAATCTACTAGATTTTCTCTTAACAAAGATAGACTACCATAACCTATTCCATGATATAATCATAAACCCTCTCACCCCATCCTCTGAGATTGCAAAAGAAGTGCCTTGGTATAATGCAGAAGTTATTACTATAATCCAGCCCTGGTGTCGACTTGTAGCTCAAATTCACATCATCTGTATTATTTCAAATAGTGAAGTGAGTTTAAAGTAGTTCCAGATTGATCAGTGATGTCCCTAGGAACTTGGCAGAAGGAAATAGATGCAAATCCTCATTTGAAGAAGACACCTTTATCCTAGGTTTCAGATACTTTCTCTCAAATGACTTTATAAGAACAAGTAGCCACAGTCCAAAACAGGGACACAAAACTAAATGAATCATTATGAGTAATAACTAGCTGAAACTGGAATTGAAAGACTTTGTAAATACCAGTTACAGATTATAAAACTATGTTTTTTTGTTTGTTTATCTTTTAAGGAAATAAAAGGCTTGAAAATATCTTCAGTTATGGACAGAGTAGGTAATTCAGAACAGTTCTCCTACTGATGCCAATTAATAAAGCTAGGCAAAATGTAAACTGGAACTGAATTGCTAACAAAGTAGTGAAGAATTACTAGGCTAAGATCTAGGAACAAGGCATTTGGGGGCTGGGTACAATTAGTGACCCAAAAGAAGTGGATGAGAAGCATCCATTTTAGCCCAGGGCTAAAAATGGATGGGCTAAAAATGTTGGAGTCTAGGACTATCAGTGGTAGAGACTGTGGCAAAACCCCCATATTTTGGGTTGAAATCTTAAAGGGCTGCACTAGATGAGAGGGTAGATTGGAAGTATGCCAATCATTGCACAGACCACAGCTCAACTTTAAATCATCTGGGTAGCTGAAAAAAAGTAGTGACCTTGGATTGCTAAGACCTCCAGGTGGCTCACAGAAGTAAATGGAAAATGTACTCTGGAGGAAGATAATACCAACCTAAGTCTCAAATTATTTCATTAAATAAATTCAAATACAGTGTCTGACAGAAAAAGGTAATTAAGCACATAAGGGGGCAAAACAACATGGATAAAAATCAGTGGAAACAGACCAACAGGGGCTATACTTCCTGTGTTCAACAATATAAGTATTATTTTTTAAAACATATACCACATTTTAAAGAAAATAGAAATTTAAGAACTGAACATTTTAATGTTTATTTATTTTGAGAGAGAGAGAGCATGCATGTCAGTGGGAGAGGGGCAGAGAGAGAAAAGGAGAGAGAGAATCCCAAGCAGGCTCTGTGCTATTAGCACAGAGTCTGACTCAGAGCTCATTCTCATAAATCATGAGATCATGACCTGAGCTGAGATCAAGAGTCGGATGCTCAACTGACTGAGCCAGCCAGGTGCCCCGATTACTGAACATTTTAGTAATCAAAATTAAGAAAATTATGCATCACATAACAGCAGAATAAATCCACTGAAGAAAAAATTAGTATATTCTAAATCATAAGAATCTGGACTAAAACATGGAAAAATATATGAAAAATACAGAAAAGATTATAAGAGGCATATTGAATATAGTGAAGCATTTAATTTATGTATAATAATCCAGGAGGAAAGGAGAGAATAGGGCAGAAACAGTACCTGAAGTGATTATTATTTAGAACTTCCTAAAACTTAAAAATCAACCCAGAAATTCAAGAAACCAAATACATCCCAAAGAATACAAATAAGAAGAAACCCACACCTAGAGACATCATCGTGAACCTGGAGAAAATCAAATTACAAGCCAATCTTATTCATGAGCTTAGATTCAAAATTCCTAAACAGAATTTTAGCAAGCAAAATCTTGCAATGTATGAAAAGAATGGTATGTCACAACAAAATTGGATTTGTTCAGTATATTCAAGTTTAGTTTACCATTGGAAAATCAATCAGAGTTTGTCATATTAATAGAAGATAAAAAAAAAGATCTTTTGATCATCTCAAAAGATCCAGCAGAAGCATTTGTTAAATTCAGCATCAATTCATGACAGTAAATGAGGAATAGAAAGCAATTTTCTTAATCTCATAGCTTATATCTAAAGAAACAAAGTATAGCTAATATCATAAACTAATGAATAAGTTTAATAAGTCTACTAAGATACAGGAACAGTATATAAATATCAACTCTGTTTATATTATCATCCAAATATTAAGTATTAGGAGTAAATTGATCATGTTCATGGATTGGAAATCTTACTACAGCAATATATGTTTTCATCACAAATTAATTTGTAAATTCAGTGCATCTGCAATTAAAATTTTTTATATTATGAAACTGAAACTGTATTTTCTGGAAATTGAAACGCAGATTCTAAAATTAAAATGTAGGATTTCAAAGAACAGCCAAGACTCTGTTGAAAAAGAATAATATGGGAGGATTTGCTCTACCATATATCAAAACTTACTGTAAAGCTCCACTATTTAAGATAGTGTATTGTTGGAACAAAGATGGCAAAAAAGAAGAATGGTTATATTCATTAGTAGCATGCTTGATGCATGATGTGAGGCACTTGTTTATGTACATAAAGAAAAAGGAGACACTACAATGCATTAGAGAAATGTATGGTCCATTTTGTGAATGATGCCATAATTCAGAATGTTGACCCAAAGTCAAGAAGATATTCTTCTTTATTATCTCCTAAAAGTCTGTTTTCACTTTTTACATTTAGGTCCATCTGAAATTAACTTTTTGATTATGATGTCAGGCGAGGTCAGCTTTATATAAAAAAACAGAAAATCCAATTATTAAAACATTCATTCTTCTTTTTCACCATCTTCAGTCCAACAACACACTATCTTAACTACTGCTTTACAGTAAGTTATCATCCTTTCAATAGAGGCAGAAGAAGCATTTGACAAAATACAGCATCCTTTCTTGATAAAAACCCTCAACAAAGTAGGGATAGAAGGAACATACATACCTCAACATCGTAAAGGCCATATATGAAAGGCCCACAGCTAATATCATCCTCAGTGGGAAAAAACTGAGAGCTTTCCCCCTAAGATCAGGAACACGACAGGGATGTCCATTCTCACCACTGTTGTTCAATATAGTACTGGAAGTCCTAGCCTCAGCAATCAGACAGCAAAAAGAAATAAAAGACATCCAAATTGGCAAGGAAGAAGTCAGACTTTCACTTTTCGCAGACAACATGATACTCTACATGGAAAACTCAAAAGACTCTACCAGAAAACTGCTAGAACTGATACATGAATTCAGCAAAGTTGCAGGATATGAAATCAATGTATACAAATTGGTTGCATTTCTATACACCAATAATGAAGCATCTGAAAGGGACATCAAGGAATCAACCCCATTTACAATTGCACCAAAAACCATAAGATACCAGGAATATACCTAACTAAAGAGATAAAAGATCTGTACACTGAAAACTATAGAAAGCTTATGAAAGAAATTGAAGAAGACATAAAGAAATGGAGAAATATTCCATGCTCATGGATTGGAAGAACAAGCATTGTTACCAAAGGAGTCTACACATTTTCAGTGCAATCCCTAACAAACGAATACCAACATTCTTCACAGAGCTAGAACAAACAAATTCTAAAATTTGTATGGAACCAGGAAAGACCCCGAATAGCCAAAGTAATGTTGAAAAAGAAAACCAGAGCTGCAGGCCTCACAATTCTGTACTTCAAGCTATATTATAAAGCTGTATTCACCAAGACTGTGTGGTACCGGCCCAAAAACAGACACACAGATCAATGGGATAGAAGAGAGAACCCAGAAATAGACTCGAAAGACCGTCTTTTCAGTAAATGGTGCTTACACCATACACAAAAATAAATTCAAAATTGATGAAGGACCTAAATATGAGTTGGGAAACCATCAAAATCCTTAGAGAAGAAAACAGGCATCAACCTCTTTGACTATGGCCGCAGGAACTTTTTACTGGACATGTCTCTGTAAGCAAGGGAAACAAAAGTAAACATGAATTGTTGGGATCTCATCAGGGTAAAATGCTTCTGCACAGCAATGGAACAATCAACAAAGCTAAAAGGCAACTGACGACATGGGAAAAGGCTTTTGCAGATGACATATCAGATAAAGAAGGAGACAAACCATAAGAGACTCTTAAATACAGAGAATAAAATGGTTACTGGAGGGAAGGTGGGTGGGGGGATGGGCTAAATGGGTGAAGGGCATTACGGAGGGCACTTGTTTGGATAAGCACTGGGTTCTACTCCTGAAACCAATACTACAGTGTATGTTAACTTGAATTTAAATTAAAAAAATAATTTTAAAAGTTTTATTCATCAAAAGACACCAGAAAAACTGTGAAAAGACAATATAATGTAAGAAGATCTTTGTGTATAGCTCACGAAGAAGTGGTATCCAGAGTATATAAGGAATTCTTACAAGTCAACAAGAAAAAAAGATGAACCAGCCAGTAGGAAAATGGACGAGATGACAGGCATTCCAAAAGAAGAACTCTTAATAGCCAATAAGTAAATACAAAGATAATCAACATCTTTAATAATCAGAAAATTCCAAATGGAAAACTCAATGTAATACTGTGATTCACCTTTCAGAATGGCAAAAGCTAAAGATTGAAAATACCAACTATTGACAAAGATCTAGAGCATTGGAATGGTCATACCCTGTGATAATATAAGTTAGTACTACCACTTTAGAAAGCAATTTGCTATTATCAACTAAAGTTGCAGGGGTACACATCATATTTTACTTCTATGTCTATGCCCTACAGAAAGCAATACATATATGCACCAGGAGACATGTATAAAAATTTTCAGTGGCATTTTTATAATTACCAAATATGGGAAAAGCCCAAGTATCCATCAGTGGCTGACTGTATAAATTATGGTATGTTTGTATAATGGAATATTATTCAATAATAAAAACGAACTACAGCTATAGGTAACAACATGGATGTATCTCACAATGTTTAGTGGGCAAAACAAGTCAAATAAATATAAGTATATATAAATATATATTCATATTTACACACACAAGATACATGTTTATATTTACACATATGTATATGTAGATACATACACATACATACATGCATATACTATTACAGTTCCAGTTATATAAAGTCTAAGAATAGACAAAAGCACCTATATTGTTTTGGAATATATTAATAGATGGTAAAACTACAAAGAAGATACAGAAAATATTTCTTATAATAACCAGGATAATGATTATTCAGAGAATTGAGAGGGAGGTGTAATCAGGAAGATTCATGTAGGTGGCTTCTTGAAGTGCTTCTAGTCTTTTTTTTCTTGACTTGATGGAAATTATACAATGTTCAAATTACTATTATTCTTCAAATTGTACTTACATATTTTTTCCTTTTTCTGTATGTTATGTTTCACAATAAAATTACATTTAAAATTCAGGTTAAAAGAATTGCTCCAAAGACCTTTTTGTTGCAGAAATGCTTAATTATTTCAAATAGTTTCTGAAACATTCTTATATATGTAGAGGCATTTTCCTCATTCTTGCCATTGTATTAAATTTGGGCCAAGTAAGCACAATTTGTATTTTCATTGACTTTTCTTGTTACTCTGCAATGATGAACATTACTTTTGAGTTTGGATAGTAACAGCATCCCAGAAGCTTTCTGTGGTTTATCAGTAACATGAGACATTTATATACTGTTACTGTAAGTAAACAGTTTAAGCAGATGGATTGGTCATGGAGTTTTTCCAGTTGCCTTTCCTGACTCTTTGTGAATTCTGCCAAACTTAGAGATTCAGCTGTAAATCTCTTGAAGCTGAATAAGCAAACCACGTAGCTGTCAGTAATCATAATTTGAACTGAATTGAGAGATATCAAATCACAATTGACTTTTTGATACCTATCGTAAACCCTGCCTTGTTTTGGTGTTTTTGAAATTTAACCTGGAAAATTCCACTAACTGATAACTGTGGAAGGTAGAAAGTCCAAGCTCTTCCTGACCCTATCCTTTTCCCTCCCTGCTTTTTTGCAAACTGAGGCTTGTGGCTATTTAACACATGCCCAGACTCAAAGCAGATAAACCAGTCATCTCTGAGAGCTTTCTCAATCAGTTGTATTTAAAAAATTGTGTTCAGGTCCTGCTAAAACACTGCCTGTCTTCTAAATTTCATGGTTTCATTTGGTTTTGCTTCTTTTATTTTCAGCTGGAATTCTTTAGTTGAGAGGAACTGCAAAACATTCTATCACAGAAGCCTCTGATTTTGATCTCCTCAGTTACTATGTTCTCAATTTATGTAGTTATTTCTTCATGGCAGCTGTTAAATAACTGTATACAGCTTATATGACACCCGTATTTTGTCAGAAGGTGACAAATACATCCTATAGCCCAAGGTAAAATGAAAATGTCTCTTATACCTTCTTTAACTAGCATGTATTAGAAGATGAGTGCAAGGAAAATGGAATTAATAGTTACTTCAAGAATCTGACAGAGGTTTAATCTATATATGGTTTGTATTTTTAAAAAACAAGGAATATAAGGGTAGAAACGTTTACGTATTTTGTTTAAGGTGGTGGTTACATAGGTGTGTGCAGTTGCCACAACTCATCAGACTGAACACCTAAATTTGTGCATTTTATTGTAAACTATATCTCAGTAAAACAAAACAGTAAATAATGATTTCAAAATAGTTTACGTTATTTTTCAGATGGTGAGGTTTGCCTTTTAGAAACAGTTTTAGTCCTTTCATCTGAAATCATTTTTTGTGGCTTCTTTGTGAAAAGTATTCTTTAAAGGCAAATAAATTTGTTATAAAAACTTGAATATTGATAGTGCTAGTTTATAGGAACATTTTCCACACTTGTGGTATTTTGTGTTATGGTTATGCAAATTGACACTTCCAAGTCATTCACAGTAATGAATAATTGTAACAGCAAAAACTCCAGTGACTAGTTGAGAAATAGAACATTGCCACTAGCATCCCAGAACATTCTGATCACCCATATTTATTCTGCCATTCATACTTTTCTCTTAATATTTGGATAAACTATTACTTTGACTTTTTTTTCTTTTCTTTATAGTTTTATCCTGTAAGAGTATATCCCTAAATAATAAATGTTAGGTCACACGTGTCTGGGTTTGAAGTTTATGGAATGAATGCTACTCTCTCTAATTTGGAGTCTTGCCTCTATCAAGATTATGTATTTAAGAATTTATGTTGTTTTAGAGGGTTTTTTCTTTTCTATACTGTGTCATTTTCTATATTGTGCAATTTTCTATACTGTGTCATTGCTTCCTACAATGATACTTCTCCATTCTGCTATTGATGGGCACTTGGGTTGTTTTTATGAAAAAATGTGCTTCTAAACATTTATCCTGATACTCATGTGCATGAGTTTCTCTAAGGAGTGGGATTCCTGGGTCATGAGGTACATACATATATCTTTAACTTTTCTTGATAACACTAACCTGTTTTCCAAAGAAATAGTATCAATTCACACTACTACCTGGAGAATATAAAAGTCCCATTGCTCCTTTCTTCTCTAACACTTGGTATTGCCAGACTTTTTAATGTTTGCTAATCTTGTGAGTATGTAGCGGTGTATTCACTGTAGTTTTCATGTGAATCTCTGTTGTCAAGTAGAGTTAGGCACCTATTCATATTTTTACTGCCATTTGAATGTCTTCTCTTGTGACTTGCATGTTCAAAGCTTTTGCTGAAAAGATTTCTATTGATTTGTAGGAAATCTTTGTATGTTCTCAATATCAATTTGTTCAAATGTGTTAAAGATACCTATTCCTATTATACAGCTGTCTTTTTACTCTTTTGACTCTTTCAGTGAACAGAAGTTCTTAATTTTAATGTGGACAAATTTATCAATATTTTATGATTAATAGTTTCTGCTCTTCTTCAGAAACTATTTTCCTACTCCAGAGTCAAGAAGATCTTTTTTTCTCTATATTCTTGAAGTTTTATAGTTTTGTCTTTACTTTTAGTTTGTTATGCACTTGCAATTAATTTTTCTGTTTATTGTGAGGCGGAGATTTAATTTCATTGTTTTCCCCATCTGGATGCTTAATTTTTTGAGCACCGTTTATTGAAAAGACCAGTTTACTCTACTGTTCTTTGGTAACTCCTCTATCATAAAGGTTTGTAAATACAGGAGTTTTTTTTCTAGTTTCTCTGTTGTTGTACTTTATTCTCTCTCCAGTTGTCTCTGTTATGCTCTTTAAATAGTCCATTAATTTCTCAATTTTATTCACAGTATTTTATTTTCCCTATCTAGAATGCCTACTTTTCAAATTTTTATGCCTCTTACAATTTCTTGTTCTTTACAAATATTTTCAAACTTACCTTTTATTTTTATGCACAGAAAATATAATTAATAGTCTATCTCTGGTAATCCCAATATTTCATGTCTTTGAATGTATATTTGTCTGTTGTTTTTACATGTTCTTTCTTATGATGTCTTGTTTCCTTTTTAACCCCTTAAATTTTTATTGCATGCTGCTTGTAATTGTTGAAAACTTTTGCATCTGTATTTAGGAGATACTGTTCTGCAGTTTTCTTGTGAAGTCTTTGTCTACCTTAGATATCTGGACGATACTGCCCCAATGGAATGAATTAGGCAATATTCCCTCTACTTCAATTTTTTGGAAGTTTCAGAAGGATTTGTGTTAATTCTTTAAATGTTTGATGGAATTCACCAGTGAAGCCATTTGGCCCTGGATTTTTCTTTGTTGGGAGGTTTATGATTACTGATTCAATTCTTTACTTGTTGCAGATCTATTCTGATTTTCTGTGTCTTCTTAAGTCAGTTTTAGTATTTTGCATGTTTCTAGGAATTTGTCCATTTCATCTAGGCTTTCTAATTTGCTGGCATATATCATAGTATATGTTGATTATAGTAAACTCTTAACAATCCATTTGCTTTAAGGACATTAGTAACATCCTCACTTACTTTTCTGATTTTAGTCATTTGACTCTTTTTTCCTCAGTCTAGCTAAAGGTTTGAAAATTTTGTTGATCTTTTCAAAAATCAACTTTTGGCTTCATTGATTTTTCTCTATTTTTCTACTTTTATTTCATTTATCTCCACTCTAATCTTTATTTCCTACCTTTGGGTTGGCATTGGGTTTGATTTTCTCTTCTTTTCCTCGTTCCTTAAAATGTAAAATTAAGTTATTGATTTGAGATCTTTGGTGGTGCTTTTTTTTTTTTAAGACAAATAAACTCTGAGCACTGCTTTCAATGAATTCCATGTTTTATACATTGTGTTTTCATCATTTATTTCAAAGTATTTTCTAATTTCTCTCGTGATTTCTTTTTATTTGGCAATTATTATTTCTTTAATTGCAATATAATTACCATACAGCATTATATTAGTTTCAGGTATACAGTATAGTGATTCAACAATTCTATACATTATTCAGTGCCCATTATGATAAGCATACTCTTAATCCCCTTCACCTATGTCCCCCACCCTCCCCCCACCCACCTCCCCTCTTTTAACCAGTTTGTTTGCTATACTTCAGAGTCCGTGTTTTGGTCTGACTCTATTTTTCTTTGTTCTTTTGTTTCTTAAATTCCACATATGAGTGAAATCATGTGGTATTTTCTTTCTCTGACTTATTTCACTTAGTATTATACTCTCTACATCCATCCATGTTGCAGATGGCAAGATTTCATTCTTTTTTATGGCTGAGTAATATTTCATTTTATGTATTTACCACATCTTCTTTATTCATTCATCGATCTATGGACACTTGGGTTACTTCCATAATTTGACTATTGTAAATGTTGCAATAAACACAGGACGCATATATCTTTTTGAATTAGTGTTTTCATACTCTTTGGGTTAATACTAGCGTGCAACTACCAAATCATACAGTAATTCTATCTTTAATTTTTTAAAGAACCTCCATACTGTTTTCCACAATAGCTGCATCAGTTTTCATTCCAACAAACAGTGCGTGAGGGTTCTTTTTTTTCCACATCCTCACCAGCACTTGTTATTTCTTGTTTTTTATTTTAGCCATCTGACAGGTGTGAGGTCCCCCCGTGATTTCTTATTTACCCACCGGTTGGGCAAGAATGTATTATTTAATTTCCACATATTTGGGCATTTTCCAGATTTCCTTCTGTTACTGATATGATTCCCTTGTGGTCAGAGAAGATGAATCATATAATTTTAGTCTTTTAGATTGTTTGCATTTGTTATATGGTTTTTGTGTTTGAAGAGTTTTCAAGAATAATTTGAGACCTACTATAATGGTCCTCTGGAAATATTTTCATTTACTTTTGTTAGGTGGTAAGAGTACCAGGGTTTCTGAAACCATCTTTATCCAAGTTCTTCAAATTCTAGGGTTCCCAAGGCCACATGGGTGTCCTGAACACAGGCTGCAAGTTGGATGATTGGCCAGTTTTAATGTCGTGCTTATCATGAGGATGAAATTTTTGAGAGTCTTGCTTGGAATGGTTTAATATGTATCATTCTGTGAATGTTTCTTACAGATTAGTAAAAGTAGCTTTGAGGGCTGTGCTTCTTTCTCTTGGTTTCACCTCCTCCTGGATTTTGACTTGCAGTTCTCTCTCTGGTAATTTTAATTCTTTCAAGGATATTTTTAAATGTTAACTTTTTTGGTTGTTTTCACTAGGAGGACTTATTTTCATTGCCTTACTTGTCATTTGTGAAATAGTCCTTCTAGTGTCATTTTAAACCACATTTTCAAAATAAAATACATAAGAGGTTGGAAAGATATTAAAATAATGCCTGTAACATCAGGATTGGGGGGAAGTGGCTGTTCCAGTTATCTAGTTGTATACCTGAGGATCAACCTGTTTCATATCAAACCATGTTGCAAATCTTGGAAAACAGGTGTATGTCATCTTCTACTTAGAAAAGTATCACATATGGAGGATTTAATTAAAAAGAGATTGAGGTCTGGGGCACCTGGGTGCCTCAGTCAGTTAAGTGTCCAGCTTGGGCTCAGGTCATGATCTCGTGGTTCGTGGGTCCATGCCCTGTGTCAGGCTCTATGCTGACAGCTCGGAGTCTGGAGCCTGCTTTGGATTCTGTGTCTCCCTTTCTCTCTCTGCCCCTTCCCTGCTCATGCTCTGTCTCTCAAAAATAAATAAACATTGAAAAATATTTGTTTAAAAAGTTAAAAATACAACTGTCCTACAATACAGCAATCACACTCCTGGGTATTTACCCAAAGAATACATGAACACTAATTCAAAAGGATGCGTGTACCCCTATGTTTATACCAGCATTATTTACAATAGCCAAGTCATGGAAACAGCCCAAGTGGCTATCAATTGATGAATAGATAAAGGAGATGTGATATATGTCTCCATATATATATATATATATATATATATACACATATATATATATACACACACATACATATATATGTACATATATACATTTTATAGCCATATATATATATATATACACACATACACATATATATATGTGTATGTGTGTGTATATATATATGTATATATGTATATATATGTATACATATATATGTATATATATGTATATATATGTGTGTGTGTGTGTGTGTGTGTGTGTGTGTATATATGGCTATAAAATTAATATTCATGGAGTACTATTTGGCCATAAAAGGAGTGCAGTCTTGCCATTTGCAACAACATGGCTAGAGCTAGAGAGTATAATGCTAAGTGAAATAAATAACAAAGACAAATACCATATGATTTCACTCATGTAGAATTTGAGAAACAAAACAAATGTGCAAGGGGGAAAAAAGACGTACCAAGAAATGGACTCTTAATTGTAGAGAACAAACTGATAGTTACCATAGGGGCGGGGCGTGGGAAGTTTTGTTAAATAAGTGATTGAGATTAAGAAATACACTTGTGATAAACACTGGGTGGTGTTTGGAATTGTTGAATCACTGTATTGTACACCTGAAATTAACATAACACTGCATATTAGCTAACAGGAATTAAAATAAAAAAAAGAGAACCTGTTCAACCTAGCCCATGCCATGAGTGATTTTACCTCTCAGTAAGGAGATGTGCTTATTGAAGTTTCTGCCCATAGCATCCTGACAGTATTCCATCATGCTACCTCTCTGGCAATATTCTGTTCTTGGGCTCACCTTAGTGATTGATTGCCTGATGCAGTAAGTAAACACTTACTGTTTTAAACTACATTTATATAAATCTAGGTTCTCGGAAATAGTGACAGTCAAAAATGAGAAATTGGCCATATAAAGACCTTGATGCTAACTGTCTTCAGTTCAGCTCAGTTCTTTTCATTAGTAGACTCCATGGCATATACCTTGTGTACTAAGGAAGATAGAAAGCTATCTCCTCCGTGAGATATAGAAAACTTATCTCCATGAGATAGAAAACAAAAGAAAACTTTTCTCCTCCATGGCATATAATATAAAACACTATTTTCTGGTTAAAATAAACATAGATGATATCATGAAAAAGATGCAAAAAAATATTTATTTTTTAAATAAAATACTCAAGAAACCTTAACTTATATCTTGCTGTTACTAGGTATATATGCCTCCCCCCCCCCATACCTGGAAATTCAGTTTTTCTGACATTAGAGATTCCTAAATGGACTGTTGGAGAAACTCTGTCTTAGACTAAATTAAATCATCCAGCTTATTCTATATTCCATTCCCAGGAACTGTGATGAAATGGGATTGTTGAAAGTTGCATGTGATATGGTACAAAATTAGAGCATCAGTAGGAAGGTATTTAAGGAAGCAGCTGAGAACAATGTAAAGCATGGACCTAGAACCTCCTACCTCTTTATTGTGTGACCCTGGAAAAGTTAATCTCCCTGGGTTTTAGTTTCTTATTAGTAAAATATGTGATATTGACATACCCCAAAGGATTATATGGCTGTTAAATTAAATAATATATGTTAAAATCCTGCAGTCAGTAGGCAGTCAGCTGATGTTGATAACAATATAAAGCAGTCCATTAAGAACACAGGGTTCATAGTTATGGCCCTAAATCCAAATTCCTGATCAGCCTTGTAGTAACTCTGTAAGCTTAGCCAGATTATTAACCTTGGTAGGAAACTTCAGCTTTCTCTTTTGAAAAACATGGATAGGATTGCATATATAACTCTATCAGTTATGAGAATTAAAATTTAGTAGCATTATAATCAAGTACTATTTATTATAGGGATGAAAGGATACTATACCATCTAAAAATAAAATAATACAGGGGTGCCTGTTTGGCTCAGTCGGTTAAGCATCCGACTTCAGCTCATGTCATGATCTCATGACTTGTGAGTTCGAGTTCTGCGTTGGGCTCTGTGCTGACGGCTCAGAGCCTGGAGCCTGCTTCGGATTCTGTGTCTCCCTCTCTCACTTGTGCTCTGGCTGTCTCTCACTCAAAAATAAATAAACATTAAAAAATGTTTAAATAATATAAATCATTATTTTTTAAAATTAAAAGAGAAAAATAATATGATCAATAAAAACAAAAGGCTTAAAGTTCAACACATATTCTGAGTTTTTAACATTTTAATGATTTAGTTTAAGAACAAGAGCCTAATAAAGTGTGGTTATCAAAAGCCTGCAGCGAACATTGTATTTAATACTGAAATAACGATGTCCCATCCTGGAGGGTCTGGATAGCTCAGTATAGTAGCAAAAAGCATTGCTGATAACTGGCTGATATGTACAGCCATATGGATTGTTTAAAGTTAGTGCTCCATCTTGATTGGTTATCTGTGAGGTATGTTATTAACATACCTAGACCTCATGCCTAAATAAAAGATAAGCAGGAAAGTAACAAAGTTGAGTATATTTGCTAATAATGTGCTTGTCTACATGGAAAAATCCAATAAAATTCCTGGTTACAGGGTCCATTTATCAAAATATGTTCCTAGACACCAGTGACCAACTAATTAGAAATGTAAGAAAGAAATTAATGATGTCATTCTGAATAACAACAAAAATTGTGTCTAGGAATAGTCTTTTAAAAAAAACCAAAACTTTTCTGGATGAAGTTACAAAACCCCATTCAAAGAATACATAAATCAGTGGAACAGAATAGAAAACCCAGAAAAGGACCCACAACTATATGGTCAAATAATCTTTCACAAAGAAGGAAATGATATCCAATGGAAGAAAAAGACTGCCTCTTCAACAAATGGTGTTGGGAAAACTGGACACCTTATACCAAACACAAACATAAATTCAAAATGGATGGAATACCTAAATGTGAGACAGGAAACCAACAAAATCCTAGTGGAAACCTCTTTAACCTCATCCGGAACAACTTTTTACTAGATACATCTCCAGAGGCAAGGGAAACAAAAGCAAAAATGAACTACTGGGACTTCCTCAAGATGAAAAGCTTCTGCATAGTGAAAGAGACAGTCAACAAAACTAAAAGGCATCCTACGGAATGGGAGAAGATATTTGCAAATGACATATCAGATAAAGGGTTAATATCCAAAATCTATAAAGAACTTGTAAAACTCAAAACCCAAAAAACAAATAATCCAGTTAAGAAATGGGCAGAAGACATGAATAGACCATTTTCCAAAGAACACATCCAAATGGCTAACAGACACATGAAAAGATGCTCAACATCACTGATCATCAGGGAAATACAAATCAAAACCTCCATGAGATACCACCTCACACCTGTCAGAATGGCTAAAATCAACAACACAGGAAACAATAGATGTTGGCAAGGATGTGAAGAAAAGGGAACCCTCTTACATTGTTAGTGGGAATGCAAACTGGTGCAGCCACTCCAGAAAGCAGTATGGAGGTTTCTCAAAAAGTTAAAAATATAACTACTCTATGACTCAGCAATCACACTACTAGGTATTTAACCAAAGGGTATAAAAATACTCAAAGGGGAACAATCACCTTATGTTTATAGCAGCATTATCAACAATAGCCAAATTATGAAGAGAGCCCAAATGTCCATTGATTGATGAATGGATAAAGAAGATATGGTATATTTATACAATGGAATATTACTCAGCCATCAAAAGAAAGATATCTTGCCATTTACAATGACATGGTTGGAGCTAGAGTGCATTATGCTAAGTGAAGTAAGTCAGAGAAAAACAAATACCATATGATTTCACTCATGTGGAATTTAAGAAACAAAAAAGATGAACATACAGGAAGGTAGAAAAAAAGAGAGGGAGACAAATCACAAGAGGCTTTTTAACAATAGAGAACAAACTGAGGGTTGCTGGAGGAGAGGTGGGCAGGGGATGGACTAAATGGGTAATGGGTACTAAGGAGGGCACATGTTGTGATGAGCACTGGGTGTTATGTGTCAGTGATGAATCACTAAATTCTCCTGAAACAAATACTACACTAACTAGAAGTTAACTAAGTAGAATTTAAATAATTCTTGATATATAAAGAATATATATATGTGTGTATATATATATATATATATATATATAATAAATAAAAACTTGAAACAAACATACATATATACATACATACATACATACACACATACATACATATATACATACATAGGGGGTTATATGATATTCATGATTGGGAAGACTAAAGATGTCAAGTCACTACCAATTAAACCATAGCTAAAATTCAATTAAAACTTCAGTAAACTTGTTTGTGAAATATTAAAAGATGATCCTAAATTCCTTTTAAAAAATTTAGGGAGAATAACCAAACCAATTTTAAATAAGAAATAAATGAGAGTTGGTTGATATCATCAACATAGTCTAATAATCATCTTCTATTATCTTTCCCTCCAAAGAATACCACTTCAGACAATCACCCACATCAGGAGCCTAACAGAGAAGTTCCAGCACACTGTTAAAGCAAAAAATCTTGAGATCAGATGCATAGAAGAGGACAAGATGAAACTTTTAACTTTACTAGGGTTACCCCTCCCACAAGGAGGCACAGATCAGGGTCAGAAGAGACCTTTTTGGCATGTGATCTCTTCCTTGTGGTAAAGTGAGAGCTTGTTAGTGAGAGTCTGGCTTTCCCAGCTGGGCAGGATGCTACCAAAGAGACCCATTTCTTTTTAGCCCCACCCTAAGGTGTGCTTCATGTCTGGCTTGTGGACTGTGGCTGCTGGATGAACAGCAGCCAGGGCTCTTGGAAGACATCAAAGAAATGCAGATCCTACTAACTACATTGCCTACTCCATTAGGAAGCTCACCCATGAGAGCCTGGGATACCTCATGTGCAAATCCCAACTGGCTTATAGTTACCCCGGTGCTTTGTGTACCTCACCCATATCCCATATACCCTCTCAGGCTGTGACCAGGTCTGTATGCTCCTGATGCCCTTGACAGCAGTGAGAGGAAACCTTTGCAGATGACTAGTGAGTATGCACAGAAAGCCAGCTCAGCTCTGTAGGATTGCTAGAAACCACACATACTTGCACATTTAGCTCCACCCTAGGAAAGCAAAAGGGGGGCTGTCAGCATGTGGCCTGGCTTTGCAGGATCAAGAGAAGGCATATAATCTTAAAAATTTAAGGAAAAGAAATCAGGAGCAAGTGTATCCATAGAAAAGGTTGGAGAGAGACTTAGAGTCCGTAACAGGGGTGACTGAATGTATTTTTGTCCCAAAGCTAGTCAGTAAAGACTGAAGAAGGTGATGGCTTTTTAAAATGTGAAGACAGCACTCTTTAATCTGCATCACCTATTTAACCCAACCCCCCACCCCCACCCCTCTGGTAACCATGAGTTCTATATCACTGAGAGTCTGTTTCTTGGTCGGTCTCTCTTTCCTCTCTCTCCCTTCCACCCCTTCCCCCTCCCTCTTTACCCTTCTCTCTTCCTCTCTCTCCCTCTCTCCCCCCCCTTCCTCCTTCACTCTCCTTTGCTTGCTCATTTCTTTTGTTTCTTAAATTCCACATATGAGTGAAATCATATAGTATTTGTCCTTCTCTGACTGATTTATTTTGCTTAGCATTATACTCTGTAGCTATATCCATGTCATTGTGAATGGCAAGATTTCCTTCTTTTTATGGTTTAATAATATTTCATTATATATAAATACCACATCTTCTTTATCTCTTCATCAGTTGATGGGCACTTGGGCAGCTTCCATATCTTGGCTATTGTTAATAATTCTACTATAAACATAGGGGTGTATGTATCCATTTGAATTAGTGTTCTTGTAATCTTTGGGAAAATACCTAGTAGCGCAATTGCTGGATTGTAGGGTAGCCTAACTTTTTGAGGAATGTCCATACTGTTTTTCACAGTGACTGCATTCCCCCCAACAGTGCATGAGTTTTTTTATACATTCCCACCAACACTTGTTTCTTGTGTTGTTCATTTTAGCCATTCTGAGAGGTGTGAGGTGATATCTCATTGTAGTTTTGATTTGCATTTCCCTGATGATGAGTGATGATGAGCATCTTTTCATGTGTCTGTTGGCCATCTGGATGTCTTCTTTGGAGAAATGTCTATTGGTGTCTTCTGCCCATTTTTTAATTGGATTGTTTTTTGGTTGTTAAGTTGTATCAGTTCTTTGTATATTTTGGATGCCAAACATTTATGGAATATGTCATTTGCAAATATCTTCTCCCAGTCAGGTAGTTTGCCTTTTAGTTTTGTTTGTTTCCTTCATCATGCAGAAGCTTTTTATTTTGATGTAGTCCCAATAGTTTATTTTTGCTTTGGTTTCCCTTATCTCAAGAGACATACCTAGAAACAAGTAACTAACAGGAATTAAAATAAAAATAAATAAGTAAATAAATAAATAAATAAGAATAAAGCAATGGAAGACATCAAGGAAGCATGACACCGTCAAAGGAACAGAATTTTCCAGAGAACTGATTCCAAAAAAATAGATATCTGATATTTGTGTGATTAAAATTCAAAATAGTGTTTTAAAGAGCTCTATAAGCTCCAACAAAATAGAGACATTCAATGAAACCAGGAATACCATACACAAACAAAATGGGAAGTGTAGAAGAGACAGAAATCATAAAAAACAACAAAACAAATTCTGTAGCTGAAGAATGCAATGAATGAAATGAAAAGCATGATAGGGAGTATCAACCACACACTGTATCAAGCAGAAGAAAGAATCTGTAAAGTAAAAGACAACTCATTTAAATTAGTCCATTAAAGAAACAAAGAATAAAGGATGAAAAAGAGTGCAGAAAGCCTGTGCAAAGTGTATGATACTATTAAGAGAAACTTGATTCCAAGAAGGAGGAGAGAGAGAGGAAGGGGTTCTTGAAAAAGCTTATTTAAAGAAATAATGGCTGAGACCTAAACAAATATAGGAAGAAATTTGCATATTCAAATTTGTGAAACTCCTAGTTGCCCCCTAAAATGACCTCCAAGACACATTGTAATAAAACTACAACATCAAAGATTAAAAAAAAATTTTTAAGCAGCAAGAGAAGATAATTCCTCACAAAAAAGGGAAACCCCCGTAAGGCTATCAGTGCATTTCTCAACAGAAACCTTGCAGGTCAGTTGAGAGTGGCCTGGTATTTTCAAGGTGCTGAAGGAAGAAGCTGCCATAAAATATAAAAATAGTTTACCCAACAAATCTATCCATCAGAAATGAAGAAGAGATAAAGGCTTTCCCAGGTAAACAAAAGCAGAAAGAATTAATCACCATTAGCCCTGCCTTTTAAGAAATCCTGAAAGAAGTTCTTCATGCTGAAATGAAACGATGCTCATTTAGTAACATGAAAATATGAAACTGGTTAATTATATATTAATCAAATTCAGAATACCTTAATAAAGTAATATGGTGGCATATTAATCACATAATTCTAGTATAAAGGCTAAAAGGACAAAAGTATCAAAAATAACTATAAGCTAGAATAATTTTTTAATTGACACATTATAAAAAGATGTAAATTGTGACATCAAAACATAAAATGTGGGTGGTGGAGGTAAAAGAGTAGAGTTTTTGTATGTTATCAAAGTAAATTTTTATCAGCACAAGAGACTTATCTTGGTAACCACAAAACAAAAGCCAATAAAATAGTACATATACAAAAGATGAAGCATATCACCATGAAAAATAATCAATTTTTAATGAAGGAGTCAAGAGAGGAAAAACAAGGGAAATACAAAATGCCAGAAAACAATATATGGCATTAGTAAATCCTTATTATCAATAATTACTTTAAATGTAAACAAATAAAATTCTTCAATCAAAAGGCATAGAGTGGATGAATGAATAAAAAACAAGACCTTAGTAAATGGTGCCTGCAAGAGACTTGCTTCAGCTTTGATGACAATGGAATGAATGTGAAAAAATGGAAAAATATATTCCATGCAAATGGAAATCAAAAGAGAGTAGGGGTGGCTATACCTCTTTAAGACAAAATAGATGCTAGGTCAAAAATTGTAAGATACTCTGGCACCTGGGTGGCTCAGTTGGTTAAGCGGCCGACTTCAGCTCAGGTCATGATCTCGCGGTCCGTGAGTTCGAGCCCCGCGTCGGGCTCTGTGCTGACAGCTCAGAGCCTGGAGCCTGTTTCAGATTCTGTGTCTTCCTCTCTCTGACCCTCCCCCATTCATGCTCTGTCTCTCTCTGTCTCAAAAATAAATAAACGTTAAAAAAAAATTTTTTTTAAAAGATAAATTAAAAAAAAATTGTACGATACAAAGAAGGTCAGTCTATAATGGGAGATAAAAGGGTCAAAGAATCAAGAGGCTATAACAGTTGTTAATATGTATGCATCTAATATCAGAACCTCTGCATATATAAAGCAAATACCAACAAATATGAAGGGAGATATAGACAATATAATAATAGTAAGGGACTTCAATGCCCCACTTTCAACAATGGGTAGATCATCCAGAGAGAAGATCAGTAAGGAAACATTGGGCTTAAATTATACTTTAGACCAAATGGACTAGTAGACCCATGCTAAACATTTCATCCAATAGCAGTAGAATAGATATTCTTCTCAAACACACACACAACATTCTCCAGGATAGGTCATATGTCAGGTAACAAAACAAGTCTCGGCAAATTTAAGAAAATTGAAATCATACAGACTATTTTTTCTACCTGCAGTGGTATGAAACTAGAAATCAATAACATAAAGAAAAGTGGAAAATACACAAATATGTGGAAATGAAACATTATCCTCCTAAACAACCAGTGGATCAAACAAGAAATTGAAAGGGAAATTTAAGAATATCTTGAAACAAAGAAAAATGGAAGCACAACCTATCAAGACTTATAGGATGCCACAAAAGCAGCAATAAGAGGACGTTCATGAAGATAAATGCCTACATTAAAAAAAACTCAAATAAACAACCTAACTTTATACCTCAAGTATATAGAAGAAACAAACCCCAAAGTTAGTAGAAGAAAGGAAATAACAAAGATCAGGCCAGAAATATGTGAAATAGAAATAATAGAAAAGATCAATGAAAGAAAGAGCTAGTTGTTTGAAAAGATAAACAAAATTGACAGAAGTTTTAGGTAAACTAAGCAAGAAATTCAAATAAAATCGGAAATAAAAGAGATGTTACAACTGATATGATAACATCAAAATACAAAAGAGCATAAGAGACTACCATGAATAGTTATACATCATCAGATTGGACAACCTAGAAGAAATGGATTAATTCTTAGAAATACCTACCAAGACTGAATCATGAAGAAGTAGAAAGTATGAACAGAAAGAAAACAAGTGAGGATAGTGAATCAGTAATCAAAAACCTCCCAACAAAGAAAAGCCCAGGACCAGATGGATCCACCAGTCAGTTGTACCAAACATTTAAAAAAGTATTAATCCTAATCCTTCTCTATTCTAGACTATTCCAAAAAATTGATGAAGAGAGAACACTGCCATTCTCATTTTATGATGCCAGAATTACCCTGATATCAACACTAGATAAGGACACTACAGTATAAGAAACTATAGGCCAGTATCCCTGATGAACATAGATACAAAATCCTCATCAAAACAGCAGGAAACCAAATTTAAAAGCACATTAAAAGGATCATACATCATGATCAAGTGAGATTTATTCCTGAGATGCAATGATTGTGCAACATACACAAATCAGTAAAGGTGATATACCACATTAATAGACTGAAAGATAAAAAGATTTCAACAAAATCAAGATGCTTTCATCATTAAAAGCTCCCAGCAAATTGGGAATAGAAGAAATATACGTCCACATAATAAAAGCCATAGATGACAAGCCCACAGCTAACATAATGCTCAACAAGAAAGGTTGAAAGCTTTCACTCTAAGATCAAGAACAAGGCAAGGATGACAACATCACCACTCCTACTCAACATAGTATTGGAAGTCCTAGACAGAGCAGTTAGGCAAGAAAGAGATGTAAAAGGTATCCAAATAAGAAAGGAAGAAGTAAAATTGTCTCTGTTGGAAGATGGTAAGATCTTAGAAAATTCCAAAGACTCCACAGAAAAACTGTTACAACTAATAAATGAAAATGAAGTTACAGTAAACAAAGTCAGCATACACAAATTAGTAGCGTTTCTAAATACTAACAAGGAAGTATCTGAAGAAGGAATAAAGAAAACAATTCCATTTACAATAGTAGCAAAACCCATAAAATAGGAGTAAATTTAACTGAGGAAGTAAAAACTCTGTACATTGAAAATTATATGATACTGGTGAAAGAAATTAAAGACACACATAAATGGGAAAATGCCATGTTCATGGTTTAGAAGAATATTAAAGTGTCCATACAAAAGCTATAAATTCAACACAAACCCTATCAAAATTCAAATAACATTTTCCACCGTAATAGAAAAAACAATCCAACAACACTACAAAAGACCTCCAATAGCCAAAATGATCCTGAGAAAGAACAAAGCAGAAAGTGTCACATTTCCTGATTTCAGATTATATTATAAAGCTATGACAATCTGGGGCACCTGGGTGGCTCAGTCGGATGAGCATCTGACTTCAGCTGTGCTGACAGCTCAGAGCCTGGAGCCTACTTCGGATTCTGTGTCTCCCTCTCTGTCTGCCCCTCCCCTGCTTATGCTCTGTCTCTCTTTGTCTAAAAAATAAATAAAAACATTAAAAAAATTTTTAAAGCTCTGACAATCAAAACAGTTTGATACTGGCATAAGAAAAGACACATAGACCAGTGGAACAGAATTAAGAACCCAGAAATAAACTCACACATATACAGTCAACTAATATTTGACACAGGAGCCAAGTATAGACAATAGAGATGGGATGGTCTCTTCAATACATGGTATAGGGCAAACTGTATAATCATGTGCAAAAAAATGAAATTGGACTTTTTCCTATACCCCCAAATTAACTCAAAGTCAAATCATCATTTTGTACATCTTAAACTTACACAGTTTTGTATATCAATCATATCTTAATAAAACTGGAAAAAAATTAAATGGATTACATAGTTATATATAAGACCCTGAGGGGCACCTGTGTGACTTTCATGGTTCATGAGTTCAAGCTCTGTGTCGGGCTCTGTGCTGACAGCTCAGAGCCTGGAGCCTGCTTCAAATTCTGTGTCTCCCTCTGTCTCTCTGCCCTTCCGCTGCTCAGGCTTTCTGTCTCTCCCTCTCCCTCTCCCTCTCTCTCTTTCTCTTTCTCTCTTGAAAATAAATAAACATTAAAAAAAATTAAATCTAAGACCCTGAATCATAAAGCTCCTAAAAAATATATAGGGAAAAAGTTCCTTCACATTTGTCTTGGCCATGATTGTTTGGGTATGACACCAAGGTACAAGCAACAGAAGCAAAAACAAACTACTGGGGTTATATATATATATATATATATATATATATATATATATGTATGTATATACACACACACACATATATATATGTATATATGTGTGTATATATATATGTGTATATATATGTGTGTATATATATACACACACATATACATATATGTGTGTGTATATATGTGTGTGTGTGTGTGTGTATACACACACACACACACACATATACATTTTTTTAACGTTTATTTTTTTTGAGAGAGCGAGCATGACTGGGAGAGGGGCAGAGAGAGGGAGACACAGAATCCAAAGCAGAGTCCGGGCTCTGAGCTGTCAGCAGAGAGCCCAATGCAGGGCTTGAACCCATGAACCATGAGACCATGGCCTGAGCTGAAGTCAGACACTTAACTGACTGAGCCACCCTGGTGCCACAACTGGGACTATATTAAATTTAAGAGCTTCTGAACAGCAAAATATACAACCAGCAAAATGAAAAGGCAATCTATGGAATGGTAGAAAATATTTATGAACCATATTATCTGATAAGGAGTTAATAACCAAAATATTTAAGGAACTCCTACAACTCAATAACTAATCATCATCATTATCATCTGATTTTAAAATGGGCAAAGGGCATGAATAGACATTTTTTCAAAGAATACATACAGGTGGCCAGCAGGTTTATATACAGGTGCTAGCATCACTGATCTTTAGGAAAATGCAAATCAAACCCACAGTGAGATATCACCTTATACCTGTTAGAATGGTTATTGCCAAAAAGACAATTAACAGTTATTGGCAAGGGTGTGAAGAGTAGAGAACCTTTGTGTACTGTTGTTGGTAATGTAAATTGGTATTGCCATTGTGGAAAACAGTATGGAGGTTTCTCAAAATTTTTAAATTAAACTACCATATGGTCTAGTAATCCTACCTCTGGAATATAGTTGAAAGAAATGAAATCACTATCTTGAAGAAATAGCTGCATTCCCATGTTCATTGCAGCATTGGTCACAATAGTCCACACATGGAATTACCTCATCAACAGAAGAATGGATAAAGAAAATGTGGTCTGTATACAATGGAATATTATTTAGCCATAAAAAGGAGAAATCCTGCTGTTTTTGACAACATGGATGAATTTTGAGAGTATTATGCAAGTGTGAAATAAGTTAGAGAAAGACCAATACCATGTGGTCTCACTAGTAAGTAGTATCTAAAAAAATCAAACTTAGAGGACCACAGAATAGAATGGGGGCTGTCAGGGCCTGGGGGTGGAATGGGTAGAGTAAATGTTGGTTAAAGGGTATAAACTTCTAGCTAGACGAATGAGTTCTGGGATCTGATGTGTGGTATCTGATGTGTGGTATGGTGACTATACTTAATGGTACTGTATGATATACTTAAAAGTTACTGTGAGATTAGATCTTAAAGGTCCTTGCCACACATGCATGAAAAATGAGGTGGTGGAGTTGTGAACTAACCTCATTGTAATAATCTTTTGTAATATATATGTGTACCAAATCATATTGTGAACTTTAAACTTCCACACTGATATATGTCAATTATATCTTAATAGATCTGAAAAAGAAGAATAAAACAAAGATAGTCACTTAAAAGAACAAAACAAAATTGGGGAGCCTCGGTGACTCGGTTAAGCGACCAGCTTCAGCTCAGGTCACGATCTCATGGTTCATGAGTTTGAACCCCACATCGAGCTCTGTGCTGACAGTTTGGAGCCTGGAGCCTGCTTCAGATTCTGTGTCTCCCTCTCGCTCTCTCTGCCCTTCCCCCAACTTGTGCTGTCTCTCTCAAAAAATAATTGTTTTAAAGATTAAAAACAAATGAGACTTATTTTTAAAGCTGTAGTAATGAAATGTTTGATGCTGGTACAAATAGTATATATGTGGAAAATTTTAGCCCATAAACTTTACATATATATATATATATATATATATATATATATATATATATATATATTATAAAGCACATACATGTAGACATATACATATGCATAGGGAGTGGATGTTGGTATATATGACTTAAGTTGCATATTGAATAATGGAGAAAGAGTGAACCCTTCAGTGAATGGAACTGGGACATATGAACAAACAATGAATGGATATAGGAGTAAGTGAGTGAGTGATAGAATTAATAAACTCTTACACCATACATGAAAATTAATTCTAGTATAAGCTAAAGACCTATATGTGAAAAAGCAGAACTTTAGGAGAATAGACTGTATCTTTATGACATTGCTTTGAAAAATAATTTAAGATTCCCCAACATATATAATTAAGGTAATATGACCATATTAAAGTACAAATTAAAATTCTTCCAGAAACAATACATCCGGAAGTTATATGCCATGAATGAAAAGAGGATATTTGCAACACATAACTGGCAGTTGGACTAGAAAAATATATTTAAATTATTCTACAAATCAGTAAGAAAAAATTAGTCCATTAGAAAATTGAAGTCATAAAAGAGGGAAATCCAAATGGCCATTAAATATTTGCAAAGATGTTCAGCCTCATTAATAATCATATCTCTGTAAATTTATACAAGATATTATTTCATTCCCATTTTTCTGGCAAAAACTGAAAATTCGTATGCATTGGAAAGCATATGATGAAAAGAATTCCCTCATACATTGCTAGTGGGGGTGTAAATTGAGACACTGCTTTGTACAGCCATTTGGCAAAATCTGGCAAAATTGAAGCTGTGCATGCTCTATTTGACCCCCAAAATTCTATTTCTAGGTTTATACTATTAAGAAATACCTATTCCTTAGTATAGAGAAATCTATATAAGAATGTGTGTTGATTCATTTAATTAAGAAACTTAAATGAACTTTCCACTGTGTGCTAAACACTTTGATTCCTGAGAATATGATGGTAAAGAAGATAAAATCTTTTAATTCATCAGACTTCACTTTTGGCAGTTAAAATGAATGGAGACAAAGAGCGTTTACTTTGTGAAAAGTCATTTTTTATACATACACTTAAAACATTTACTTTTAAAAAACAAGTATACATTGTTAACCAAAAAAGGCAAATTGCAAAAGTCTAAATAACATTTTTAAAAACTGAAAGAAATGTTATAATTCTTGAGGGAGGAAGGGACAGAGAGAGATAAAAGTATAAAAACACCAATGACCAGTTTAGTCCTTACCTTTGAGAATGTCAGGAGGGGATGTTAACACTCTCTGTTTTGTCTTATTTCTTTTTTTTTAATAAAGCAATTTTGAAAAAATAACATTAAATGTGGGCTGTGGGCCCATATTATTTGCTATGCTTTTGTGTATATTTGAAATATTTCATAATATTTTATTCTGAAAATTAGTAAAGGGAAGAAATCAAGTATTTATCATGCCTTTTTTATATATGAATAGTATCTCAACATAACAAAGTAATGTTATTTAATTCATTAGTATCTCAACATAACAAAGTAATGTTATTTAATTCATAAGGGATGATAAAGATAGAAAGTCTCTACTCTGTAAATCCTCTAATTAAATAAATCTAGATAACAACCATCAGTGGTTATTAAAACCATGAGGTGTATGGTTAAATATGGTCTTCCATAGTTATATTTATTGTATGTAAGATTGCTTATGTATATATCACTTTTAAACATAATTCACATACTATATAGTTCACCTGTGTAAGACATACAGCTTACCATTTTTTGTTACATTCAGAGTGTGAAACCATCATTCCAGTCAATTTTAGACCTTTGACATCATTCTAAAAAAGAAACCCTGTACACATTAGCAGTCATTTCATATTTCTCCCTAACCTCTCCATCCTAAGAAACCACTAATCTACTTTCTGTCTCTATAGATGTGTCTATTTTAGAAATTTCATATAAATGGAAACATAAAATACGTAAACTTTCGTGACTGGTTTTTGTCACACAGCATAAATTGTCAAGGTTCTTCCACATTATAGTATGTATCAGTATTCTTACTTTTGATTGCTGAATAATATTAGACTGTATGGATGTACATTTATTTTGTTGATTAACATGTGAGTTGTTTTTGGTTTTTGTCTGTATGTCAATTTATTTTTCTTTCTAAAAACTAATTACATTTTAATTAACAGCAGTTAATTATTAGTTTCAGGTGTACAATATACTGCTTAAACAATTCTGGACATTACTCATCAGCACTTTTCATGATAAGTGTACTTTTAATCCCCCTCACTTATTTAACCCAACCTTTCCTCTAAGAACCATCAATTTCTTCACTATACTTAAGGGTCTGTATTATTGTTTGTCTCTTTTTTCCTTTGTTCATTTATTTTATTTCTTAAATTCCACATATGAATGAAATCATATTTCACTGAGTGACCTATTTTACGTAGCATAATACCCTCTAGGACTATCCATGTTGTTGTAAATGGCAAGATTTCATTCTTTTTTATTGCTAAGTAATATTCTATTGTACATATATACCACATCTTCTTTATCCTTTCATCAGTCAGTGGGTACTTTGGTTCTTAACATAATTTTGCTATTATAAATAATGCTGCAGTAAACGCCCATGTGCATATGTTTTTTTCAAATTAGTGTTTTTGTATTCTTTGGGTAAATACCCAGTAGTGGAATTACTAGGTCATATCCTAATTCTATTTTAACTTTTTGAGGAACTGCCATATTCTTTTCTACAATGGCTATGCCAGTTTTCATTCCTACCAACAGTGTACCAAAGTTCTTTTTTCTCCACGTCTTCCCCAACACTTGTTGTTTCTAGTGTTCAGACAGGTGTGAGGTGATATCTCATTGTGTATTTGATTTGCATTTCCATGATGATGGGTGATGTTGAGCATTTTTTCATCTGTCGGCCATCTATATGTCTTCTTTGGAGAAATGTCTGTTCATGTCTTCTGCCCATTTTTAATTTGGATTCTTTGTTTTTGGGCTGTTGGGTTGTTTAAGTTCTTTATATATTTTGGATACTAAACCCATATCGGATATGTTATTTACAAATACCTTCTCCCATTCAGTTGATTTCCTTTTAGTTTTGTTGATTATTTCCTTTGCTGTGCAGAGAAGCTTTTTATTTTGATATGACAGTCCCAAGACTTTATTTTTGCTTTTGTTTCCCATGCCTCAGGAGACATATCTAGAAAAATGTTAATGTAGCTAATGGCAGAGAAATTACTGTCTGTGTTCTCTTCCAGGATTTTTATGGTTTTAAATCTCACATTTAGGTCTTTGGGGTTTACTTTATAGTTATATAAATATGTATATAATATAAATGTAAACCCTATATAGTTATAGAGTTTATTTGGGGTCTATAACATAAGTGGTACAGTTTCACTTTTTAGCATGTTTAGCATGCTTATTTTTCCAGCACCATTTGTTGAAAAGACTCTTTTTCCCATTGTATATTCTTGTCTCCTTTGTCAAAGATTCACTGACCATATAGATGTGGGCTGATTTCTGTGCTCTCTCTTCTGTTACATTGATCTGTATGTCTAATTTTGTGCTAGTACCATACTGTTTTGGTTTTTACAGTAGTATATTTTGAAATATGAGATTGTGATACCTCCAGTTTTGTTCTATTTCAAGATTGTTGTGACTGTTTGGGTCTTTTGTGGTTCCATTACATTTTAGGATTATTTGTTCTAGTTCTGTGGTAAATGCTGTTGGTGTTTAGATAGGGATTGCATTAAATCTATAGATTGCTTTGGGTAGTATGGACATCTTAACAATATTGTTCCCCCAATACATAAGCATGGAATATTTCTCTGTGTCATCTTCAATTTCTTTTATCAGTGTTATATATATAAGTTTTAAGAGTACAGGTCTTTCACCTCCTTGGTTAAGGTTATTCCCAGGTATTTATTATTTTTGATACAATTGTAAATTGGAATGTTTTCTTAGGTTTTCTTTCTGCTACTTCATTATTAGTGTATAGAAATGCAACTGATTTCTGTTGATTTTATATCCTGTGACCTTCCTGAATTCATTTATCAGTTCTAGGAGCTTTTTGTTGGAAATTTTAGGGGTTTCTGTATAGAGTGTCATATCATATATGACAGAAAGTTCTACTTATTACGAATTTGGTTGTCTTTTATTTCTTTTCCTTGTCGTATTTTGGCCATGATTTCCAGTACTATGTTGAATAAAAGTGGTGAGAGTGGACATCCTTGTCTTGTTCCTTACTTTAGGGGAACAGCTCTTAGTTTTTCACCATTGAGTATGATGTTAGCTATGGGTTTTTCATAAATGGCTGTTATTATGTTGAGGTATCTTCCTTTAAAACCTATGTGTGGGTTTTTGTAATGAATGGATATTGTATCTAATGCTTTTTCGGCATATGTTGAAATGGTCATATGGTGTTTTTTTTTTCAATATATGAAATTTATTGTCAAATTGGTTTCCATACAATACCCAGTGCTCATCCCAAAAGGTGCCCTCCTCAATACCCATCACCCACCCTCCCCTCCCTCCCACCCCCATCAACCCTTAGTTTGTTCTCAGTTTTTAAGAGTCTCTTATGCTTTGGCTCTCTCCCACTCTAACCTCTTTTTTTTTTTTCCTTCCCCTCCCCCATGGGTTTCTGTTAAGTTTCTCAGGATCCACATAAGAGTGAAACCATATGGTATCTGTCTTTCTCTGTATGGCTTATTTCACTTAGCATCACACTCTCCAGTTCCATCCACGTTACTACAAAGGGCCAGATTTCGTTCTTTCTCATTGCCCTGTAGTACTCCATTGTGTATATAAACCACAATTTCTTTATCCATTCATCAGTTGATGGACATTTAGGCTCTTTCCATAATTTGGCTATTGTTGAGAGTGCTGCTATAAACATTGGGGTACAAGTGCCCCGATGCATCAGTACTCCTGTATCCCTTGGGTAAATGCCTAGCAGTGCTATTGCTGGGTCATAGGGTAGGTCTATTTTTAATTTTCTGAGGAACCTCCACACTGTTTTCCAGAATGGCTGCACCAGTTTGCATCCTCTCCAGCATCTGTAGTCTCCTGATTTGTTCATTTTGGCCACTCTGACTGGCGTGAGGTGATATCTGAGTGTGGTTTTGATTTGTATTTCCCTGATGAGGAGCGACGTTGAGCATCTTTTCATGTGCCTGTTGGCCATCCGGATGTCTTCTTTAGAGAAGTGTCTTTCATGTTTTCTACCCATTTCTTCACTGGGTTGTTTTCGGGCGTGGAGTTTGGTGAGCTCTTTATAGATTTTGGATACTAAATCTATACTACTAAATCTATAAATCTTTGTCTGATATGTCATTTGCAAATATCTTTTCCCATTCCGTTGGTTGCCTTTTAGTTTTGTTGGTTGTTTCCTTTGCTGTGCAGAAGCTTTTTATCTTCATAAGGTCCCGGTAATTCATTTTTGCTTTTAATTCCCTTGCCTTTGGAGATGTGTCGAATAAGAGATTGCTACGGCTGAGGTCAGAGAGGTCTTTTCCTGCTTTCTTCTCTAGGGTTTTGATGGTTTCCTGTCTCACATTCAGGTCCTTTATCCATTTTGAGTTTATTTTTGTGAATGGTGTGAGAAAGTGGTCTAGTTTCAACCTTCTGCATGTTGCTGTCTAGTTCTCCCAGCACCATTTGTTAAAGAGACTGTCTTTTTTCCATTGGATGTTCTTTCCTGCTTTGTCAAAGATGAGTTGGCCATACGTTTATGGGTCTAGTTCTGGGGTTTCTATCTATTCCATTGGTCTATGTGTCTGTTTTTGTGCCAATACCATGCTGTCTTGATGATGACAGCTTTGTAGTAGAGGCAAAAGTCTGGGATTGTGATGCCTTCTGCTTTGGTCTTCTTCTTCAAAATTACTTTGGCTATTCGGGGCCTTTTGTGGTTCCATATGAATTTTAGGATTGCTTGTTCTAGTTTTGAGAAGAATGCTGGTGCAATTTTGATTGGGATTGCATTGAATGTATAGATAGCTTTGGGTAGTATTGACATTTGGGCAATATTTATTCTTCCAATCCATGAGCAGGGAATATCTTTCCATTTCTTTATATCTTCTTCAATTACCTTCATAAGCTTTCTGTAGTTTTCAGCATACAGATCTTTTACGTCTTTGGTTAGATTTATTCCTAGGTATTTTATGCTTCTTGGTGCAATTGTGAATGGGATCAGTTTCTTTATTTGTCTTTCTCTTGCTTCATTGTTAATGTATAAGAATGCAAATGATTTCTGTACATTGATTTTGTATCCTGCAACTTTGCTGAATTCATGTATCAGTTCTAGCAGACTTTTGGTGGAGTCTATCGGATTTTCCATGTATAGTATCATGTCATCTGCAAAAAGTGAAAGCTTGACTTCATCTTTGCCAATTTTGATGCCTTTGATTTCCTTTTGTTGTCTGATTGCTGATGCTAGAACTTACAACACTATGTTAAACAACAGCGGTGAGAATGGGCATCCCTGTCGTGTTCCTGATCTCAGGGAAAAAGCTCTCAGTTTTTCCCCATTAGGATGATGTTAGCTGTGGGCTTTTCATAAATGGCTTTTATGATGTTTAAATATGTTCCTTCTATCCCGACTTTCTCAAGGGTTTTTATTAAGAAAGGATGCTGAATTTTGTCAAAGGCCTTTTCTGTATCGATTGACAGGATCATATGGTTCTTATCTTTTCTTTTATTAATGTGATGTATCACGTTGATTGATTTGCGAATGTTGAACCAGCCCTGCATCCCAGGAATGAATCCCACTTGATCACGGTGAATAATTCTTTTTATATGCTGTTGAATTTGATTTGCTAGTATCTTATTAAGAATTTTTGCATCCATATTCATCAGGGATATTGGCCTGTAGTTCTCTTTTTTTTACTGGGTCTCTGTCTGGTTTAGGAATCAAAGTAATACTGGCTTCATAGAATGAGTCTGGAAGTTTTCCTTCCCTTTCTATTTCTTGGAATAGCTTGAGAAGGATTATTTCTGCTTTAAACGTCTGGTAGAACTCCCCTGGGAAGCCATCTGGTCCTGGACTCTTATTTGTTGGGAGATTTTTGATAACCGATTCAATTTCTTCGCTGGTTATGGGTCTGTTCAAGCTTTCTGTTTCCTCCTGATTGAGTTTTGGAAGCGTGTGGGTGTTTAGGAATTTGTCCATTTCTTCCAGGTTTTCCAATTTGTTGGCATATAATTTTTCATAGTATTCCCTGATAATGTTTGTATCTCTGAGGGATTGGTTGTAATAATTCCATTTTCATTCATGATTTTATCTATTTGGGTCCTCTTCCTTTTCTTTTTGAGAAGCCTGACTAGAGGTGTATCAATTTTGTTTATTTTTTCAAAAAACCAACTCTTGGTTTCGTTGATCTGCTCTACAGTTTTTTTTAGATTCTATATTGTTTATTTCTGCTCTAATCTTTATTATTTCTTCTGCTGGGTTTAGGCTGCCTTTGCTGTTCTGCTTCTATTTCCTTTAGGTGTGCTGTTAGATTTTGTATTTGGGATTTTTCTTGTTTCTTGAGATAGGCCTGGATTGCAATGTATTTTCCTCTCAGGACTGCCTTCGCTGCATCCCAAAGCGTTTGGATTGTTGTATTTTCATTTTCATTTGTTTCCATATATTTTTTGATTTCTTCTCTAATTGCCTGGTTGACCCACTCATTCTTTAGTAGGGTGTTCTTTAACCTCCGTTCTTTTGGAGGTTTTCCAGACTTTTTCCTGTGGTTGATTTCAAGCTTCATAGCATTGTGGTCTGAAAGTATGCATGGTATAATTTCAATTCTTGTAAACTTATGAAGGGCTGTTTTGTGACCCAGTATATGATCTATCTTGGAGAATGTTCCATGTGCACTCGAGAAGAAAGTATTCTGTTGCTTTGGGATGCAGAGTTCTAAATATATCTGTCAGGTCCATCTGATCCAATGTATCATTCAGGGCCCTTGTTTCTTTATTGATCCTGTGTCTAGATGATCTATCCATTTCTGTAAGTGGAGTGTTAAAGTCCCCTGCAATTACCACATTCTTATCAATAAGGTTGCTTATGTTTATGAGTAATTGTTTTATATATTTGGGGGCTCCCGTATTCGGCACATACACATTTATAACTGTTAGCTCTTCCTGATGGATAGACCCTGTAATTATATAATGCCCTTCTTCATCTCTTGTTACAGCCTTTAATTTAAAGTCTAGTTTGTCTGATATAAGTATGGCTACTCCAGCTTTCTTTTGGCTTCCAGTCGCATGATAAATAGTTCTCCATCCCCTCACTCTCAATCTAAAGGTGTCCTTAGGACTAAAATGAGTCTCTTGTAGACAGCAAATAGATGGGTCTTGTTTTTTTATCCATTCTGATACCCTATGTCTTTTGGTTGGCGCATTTAGTCCATTTACATTCAGTGTTATTATAGAAAGATACGGGTTTAGAGTCATTGTGATGTCTGTATGTTTTATGCTTGTAACGATGTCTCTGGTACTTTGTCTCACAGGATTCCCCTTAGGATCTCTTGTAGGGCTGGTTTAGTGGTGACGAATTCCTTCAGTTTTTGTTTGTTTCGGAAGACCTTTATCTCTCCTTCTATTCTAAATGACAAACTTGCTGGATAAAGGATTCTCGGCTGCATATTTTTTTTCTGTTCATCACATTGAAGATTTCCTGCCATGCCTTTCTGGCCTTCCAAGTTTCAAAAGAGAGATCAGTCACGAGTCTTATAGGTCTCCCTTTATGTGTTAGGGCACATTTATCCCTAGCTGCTTTCAGAATTTTCTCTTTATCCTTGTATTTTGCCAGTTTCACTATGATATGTCGTGCAGAAGATCGATTCAAGTTACGTCTGAAGGGAGTTTTCTGTGCCTCTTGGATTTCAATGCCTTTTTCCTTCCCCATTTTAGGGAAGTTCTCAGCTATTATTTCTTCAAGTACACCTTCAGCACCTTTCCCTCTCTCTTCCTCCTCTGGGATACCAATTATGCGTATATTATTTCTTTTTGGTGTATCACTTAGTTCTCTAATTTTCCCGTCATACTCCTGGATTTTTTATCTCTCTTTTTCTCAGCTTTCTCTTTTTCCATAATTTTATCTTCTAGTTCACCTATTCTCTCCTCTGCCTCTTCAATCTGAGCCGTGGTCATTTCCATTTTATTTTGCATGTCGTTTAAAGCGTTTTTCAGCTCCTCCTGACTGTTCCTTAGTCCCTTGATCTCTGTAGCAAGAGATTCTCTGCTGTCCTCTATACTGTTTTCAAGCCCAGCGATTAATTTTATGACTGTTATTCTAAATTCACTTTCTGTTATATTATTTAAATCCTTTTTGATCAGTTCATTAACTGTTGTTATTTCCTGGAGATTCTTTTGAGGGGAATTCTTCCGTTTGGGCATTTTGGATAGTCCCTGGAGTGGTGCGGACCTGCACGGCACTTCCCCTGTGCTGTGGTGTATAACTGGAGTTGGTGGGCAGGGCTGCAGTCAGACCTGATGTCTGCCCCCAGCCCACCGCTGGGGCCACAGTCAGACTGGTGTGTGCCTTCTCTTCCCCTCTCCTAGGGGCGAGATTCACTGTGGGGTGGTGTGGCCCGTCTGGGCTACGTGCACACTGCCAGGCCTGTGGTGCTGGGGATCTGGCGTATTAGCTGGGGTGTGTAGGCAAGGTGCACGGGGGCATGAGGGGCAGGCTTAGCTGGCTTCTCCTTAAGTGATCCACTTCAGGAGGGGCCCTGTGGCAGCGGGAGGGAGTCAGACCTGCTGCCGGAGGGGTGGCTCCCCAGAAGCACAGCGTTGGGTGTTTGCGTGGAGCAAGCAAGTTCCCTGGCAGGAACTGGTTCCCTTTGGGATTTTGGCTGGGGGATGGGCGAGGGAGATGGCGCTGGCCAGCGCCTTTGTTCCCCGCCAAACTGAGCTCTGTCCTCCCGGGGCTCAGCAACTCTCCCTGCCTTTGTCCTCCAGCCTTCCCGCTTTCTGAGCAGAGCTGTTAACTTATGACCTCCCAGATGCTAAGTCCTGCTTGCTGTCGGAACACACTCCATCCGGCCCCTCTGCTTTTGCCAGCCAGACTCGGGGGCTCTGCTTGGCCGGCGGGCCGCTCCTCCACCCCGGCTCCCTCCCGCCAGTCTGTGGAGCGCACACCGCCTCTCCGCCCTTCCTACTCTCTTCTGTGGGCCTCTTGTCTGCGCTTGGCTCCAGAGACAACGTTCTGCTAATCCTCTGGCAGTTTTCTGCGTTATTTAGGCAGGTGTAGGTGGAATCTAAGTGATCAGCAGGGTGAGCCCAGCGTCCTCCTATGCCGCCATCTTCCGACCATCTCCAATGGTCATATGGTTTTCATCCTTTCTCTTGTTGACATGTGATGTATCACCTTGATTGATTTGTGAATGTTGAGCCACTTTTGCATTCCAGGAATAAATCCCACTTGATCATGGTGAATGATTTTTTTAATGCATTATTCGATTCAGTTGGTAATATTTTATTGATTATTTTTACATCTATGTTCATTAGCAATTTTGGCCTGTAGTTCTCTTTTTTAGTAGTGTCTTTACCTTGGTTTTGTTGTCAAGGTAATGCTGGCCTCATAAAATGAATTTGGAAACTTTCCTTCCTTCTCTGTTTTGAATAATTTTAGAATAGATATTAACTCTTGTTTAAATGTTTGATAGAATTCACCTGTGAAGTCATCTGGGATAGAATTGTTTTTTGGGAGTTTCTAAATTACTGATTCAGTTTCATCATTGATAATCGGTTTGTTCAAAATTTCTATTCCTTCCTGATTCAGCTTTTATAGGTTATATGTCTCTAGGAATTTGTCCATTTCTTCTGGGTTGTCTAATTTGTTGGCATATAATTTTCCATAATATTCCCTTATAATTCTTTTTTTTTTTAATGTTTGATTTTTGAGAGAGAGACAGAGAGACAGAGTGTGAGTGGGGAAGGGGTAGAGAGAGAATGGAACACAGAATCTGAAGCAGGCCCCAGGCTCTGAGCTGCCAGCACAGAGCCTGACATGGGCTCAGACTCACAGACGAGATCCTGACCTGAGCCGAAGTCGGAAGCTTAACCAACTGAGCCACCCAGGCACTCCCTATAATCCTTTGTATTTCTTCTCTTTCATTTTTTATTTTTGAGTCCTCTCTTTTTTTTTCTTTTTTTCTTTTGATGAGTTTTTCTTTTGATGAGCTTATCAATTTTGTTGATCTATTCAAAGAACCGGCTTCTAGTTTCATTGATTTTTTGTTTGTTTTGACTTCTATTTTGTTTATTTATTTTCTAATCTGTATTAAATAACAAAAACCTCGTACTGGTTTTTGGTTTTCTGTTTTTCTTTTCCTGTCTCCTTTAGGTGTAAGTTTAGGTTGTTTATTTGAATTTTTCCTGTTTCTTGAGGTAGGCCTGTATTGCTATATACTTCCCCCTTAGAACCCCTTTTGGTGCATCCCAAAGGTTTTGGATCATTGTGTTTTTATTTTTGTCTCCGTGTATTTTTTTATTTAATTCTTGGTTGACCATTTATCATTTAGTAGCATGTCATTTAACCTCCATGTATTTGAGTTCTTTTCAGATTTTTTTCTTGTAGTTGATTTCTAATTTCATAGTGTTGTAGTCAGAAAAATTGCATGGTATGACTTCAAGCTTTTTGAATTTGTTGAGATTACTTTGTGCCCTAACATGTGGTCTGTTCTGGAGAATGTGCTATGTACACTTGAAAAGAATGTGTATTTTGCTCTTTTAGCATGGGACATTCTGATAGCTGTCGGTCCATCTGGTTTAATATATCATTCAAAGCCACTGTTTCCTTGTTGATTTTCTGTCTGGATGATATGTCCAATGATGTAAGTGGAGTGTTCAAGTTTCCTACTATTATTATATTACTGTCAGTTATTTCCTTTATGTTTGTTAATAGCTGCTTTATATACTTGGTTGCTCTCAAGTTGGGTGCATAAAGATTTACAATGTTATATCTTGTTAGGTTTTTTTCTTTATGATTATATAGTGTCCTTTTTTGTCTCTTGTTACATTCTTTGTTTTAAAGGTATTTTGTCCAATGTAAGTATTGTCACCCAGGTATTTTCACTTCCATTTGTATAATAAATGCTTCTCCATCCTTTTAGTTTAAATCTTCATGTGTCTTTAGGTCTGAAATGAGTCTCCTCTCGACAGCACAGAGATGGATCTTGATTTTTATTTTTTATTCTGTCATTGCATGTCTTTTGATTGGAGTGTTTAGTTTATTATTCAGAGTAATTATTGATATGTATATATTTATTGTCATTTTGTTACTTGTTTTATGGTTGTATTTTTAGTTCCTTGTTCCTTTCTTCTCTTGCATTCCTCTCTCACATTTTGCTGGCTTTATTTAGTGATTTTACTTGGATATTTTTCTCTTTATTTTTTTCATATCTTTTACTAGTTTTTGTTTTGTGGTTTATTTATAATATGCATAAGGCATATAGCAATCTGTATTATGTTGGTGGTTGCATAAGCTTGAACCCATTTTGAAAGCACTAAGTTTTAGTCCTCCTCACATATTAGGTATATGGTGTCATACTTTAAAGCTTTTTATTTTGTGAATTCCTTGACTCATTTTTATAGATATAATTAATTTTACTACTTTTGTCCTTCCTATTTTTCTTACTCCTGCTTATATTCTTTCCTTTCTACTCACAGTCCCCTTTTGCATTTCTTGTAAGTCTGGTTTTAGTGGTGATGAATTCCTTTAATGTTGTTTGTCTGGGAAACTATTCATCTCTCTTTCTATTCTGAATGATACCCTTGCTGGATAGAGTATTCTTGGTTGCAAGAGTTTGTTTCTTTCAACACTTTGAATACAACATGCTACTCCTTTCTGGCCTGCATAGTTTTTGCTGAACAATCAGCTGGTAGCATTATGGGGTTTCCCTTGTGTGTAACTGTTGTTTTTCTCTCTCTCTCTCTCTTACTGCTTTTAAAATTCTCTCTTTGTCACTACTTTTTGCCATTTTAATTATTATGTGTGTTGGTGTGCACCTGCTTAGGTTGATTTTGTTGGGGGCTATCTGTGTCCCCTGGACCTTGATTACTGTTTTCTTTTCCAAATTTGAGATGTTTTCAGCTGTTGTTCAGATAAATTTTCTACCTCCTATTCTCTTTCTTCTCCTATGATCCCTATAATGTGAATGTTATTATGCTTGATGGTGTCCCTTAGTTTATTTTTATTTTTTATTATTTTTTCTCCTGTTCTGCTTGATTGCTTTCTGTTACTCTTTCCTCCAGATTGCTGATCTGTTCTTTTGCTTCCTCTAGTCTACTATTTATTCCATCTAGTGTAGTTTTAATTTCAGTTTCTGAATTCTTTATTTCTGATTGGTTCTTTTTTATGTTTTCAGTCTCTTTCTTGAGGGTCTCAGTGAGTTCCTCCCCGCTGGTTTTCAAAGGCAAATGTTATGGGGATTCATCTTGCCACTGCAGGTCCCCCATGGCTGGGTGCCTGGTATGGGGTCTACTCCTCTTCCCTCTCCAAGTCCATGGTGTCCCTCTGTCCTGCGACAGTCCCATGAGTCAGGTTGGCTCCTGACCACACCTACCCTTGCTACCCTTTTGAACACGGCTTGCAACCAAAAACTCTTGCAACCAAGAATACTCTATCCAGCAAGGGTATCATTTAGAATAGAAAGAGAGATGAATAGTTCCCCAGACAAACAACATTAAAGGAATTCATCACCACTAAAACCAGACTTACAAGAAATGCTAAAAGGGACTGTGAGTAGAAAGGAAAGAATATAAGCAGGAGTAAGAAAAATAGGAAGGACAAAAGTAGTAAAATTAAGTATATCTCTACAATTAGCTGTGGAGAGTTTCTCCTACCAGGCTTCTCATTGTTTTATGGATTATTTAGACTATTTTGGATGTTATCTATATGTGTCTGTGGCATGAGGTGAGCCTAGGATCCTCCTCCCATCATCTTCCTCAGAAGTCTCAGTTGGTTTTGTTTTTTGGGTATTATAAATAATGTATAAACATCCATGTGCAAGGTTTTGTGTGTCCATATATTTTCATTTCTTTGGGGTATGTACCTTAGAGTGAAATTGCTTAATTGTATAGCAATTTCTTTATTTAACTTTTCAAGAAACTGCCAAACTCTCCAAAGTCAGTGCACCATTTTATATTCCCACTAGCAACATATGAAGATTTCAGTTTCTTATCATTCTTTTAAATTTCTGTGTGTGTAAATGTAAACATCCTAGTGAGTGTGAAGTGGTATCTCACTGAGGTTTTGATTTGCATATCCCTGATAACTAATGATATTGAGCATCTTCATGTGGTTATTTGTATATCTTTGTGAAGAAATGTCTATTCAAATTCTTTGCTCATTTTTTAAAATGTATTTATTTCAATTTGGGTTAGTTAATATGCCATGTAGTATTGGTTTCAGGAGAACTCAGTGATTCATCACTCACATACAACACCCAGTGCTCATCCAATAACTGCCCTCCTTAATGCCCATCACCCATTTAGCATATCCACCCACCCACCTCCCCTCAGGCAACCCTCAGTTTGTTCTCTGTGTTTAAGAGTCTCTCATGGTTTGCCTCCCTCTCTGTTTTTATCTTACTTTTCCTTCCCTTCCCCTGTGTTCATCTGTTATGTTTCTCAAATTCCACATATGAATGAAATCATATGATATCTGTCTTTTTCTGACTAACCTATTTCACTTAGCATAATATACTCTAGTTCCATCCATATTGCTGGAATTCATTCTTTTTGACTGCTGAGTAGCATTCCATTGTATGTGTGTGTATGTGCACGCACGCGCCTGCGCCCACATACACATACTACATCTTTACCCACTCAGCAGTTGATGGACATTTGGGCTCTTTCCACAATTTGGCTATTATTGATAGTGCTTCTATAAACATTAGGGTGTATGTGCCCCTTCAAATCAGCATTTTTGAATCCTTTGGATAAATACCTAGTAGTGTAATTTCTGGGTCATAGGTGAAATAGAAGATAAAATTATGGAAAAAAATGAAGCTGAAAAAAGAAGGAAAGGAAATTACTAGATCATGAGGGGAAGACTTTGAGAACTAAAGATTCCATGAAACAAAATAATATTTGTATCATAGGAATCTCACAGGGAGAAGTCCAGGGAAAAGGGGCAGAGGGTTTATTTGAACAAATTACAGCTGAGAACTTCCCTAATCTGGGAAGGAAACAGGCATTCAAGTCCAAGAGGCACAAAGAACTCCATTCAAAATCAACAAACATGTCAACACCATGACAATATCATAGTGAAACTTGCAAAACGCAAACAGAAAATTCTGAAAGCAGCTAGGGACAAGTGGTCCTTAACTACATGGGTAAGCACATAAGGTTAGTAGCATACCTGTCCGCTGAAACTTGGCAGACCAGAAGGGAGTGGCAGGAAATATTCAATGTAAATGGGAAAAATATGCAACCAAGAATATTTTTTTAGCAATGCTTGTCATTCAGAATAGAAGGAGAGAGAAAGATTTCACCAGGCAAACAAAAACTAAAGGAGTTCCTGACCACTAAACCAGCCCTGCAAGAAATTTTAAGGGAGACTCTTTGAGTGGAGGCGGGAAAAAAACCCAAAGCAACAAAGAGTAGAAGGGGCCAGAGAACATCTCCAGAAACACCAACTCTGCAGGTAACACAATGGCACTAAAGTCATATTTTAATAATAGTGTAAATGGATGAAATGCTCAAATCAAAAGACATAGGGTATCAGAAGGGATAAAAAAAAAAAACCAAGATCCACTATATGCTGCCTACAAGATACTCATTTTAGACCTAAAAACACCTGCAGATTGAAAGTGAGGGGATGGAGAACCATCTTTCATGCTAATGGAGGTCTAAAGAAAGCCGGAGTAGCCATACTTATATCAGACAAACTAGATCTTAAAACAAAGACTGTAACAAAAGATGAAGAAGGACATTATATCATAATTGAGGGCTCTATCCATCAAGAAGATATAACAATTGTAAATATTTATGCTTTCAACTTGGAAGCATCCAGATATATAAATCAGTTAATCACAAGCATAAACTCATTGATCATAATACCATAATAGTAGGAGACTTTAATACCCCCACTTACAGCTATGGACATTTCATCTAAGCAGAAAATCAACAAGGAAATAATGGTTTTGGATGACACACTGTACTGGATGGACTTAACAGATATATTCAGAACATTTCATCCTGAAGTAGCAGAATATACATTCTTCTTGAGTGCGCATGGAACATTCTCCAGAGTAGATCACATAGTGGGTCACAAATCAGCCCTCAACAGATACAAAAAGATCAAGATCATACCATGCATATTTTCAGATCACAATGCTATGAAACTTGAAGTGAACCACAAGACAAAATTTGGAAAGCCCTTAAATACATGGAGGTTAAAGAACATCCTACTAAAGAATGAATGGGTTAACCAGGAAATTAAAGAAGAAATTTTAAAAAATACATGGAAGCAAATGAAAAAAATGAAAACACAGTAGTCCAAACCCTTTCGGCTGTAGAAAAGACAGCCTTAAGAGGAAAGTACATTGCAATTCAGGCCTATCTCAAGAAGCAAGAAAGGTCCTAAATACATAACCTTACAGCTAAAGGAGCTAGAAAACGGGCAGCAAATAAAGCCTAAAGCCAGCAGAAGAAATGAAATAATAAAGATTAGAGCAGAAATAAATGATACAGAAACAAACAAACACACACAAAAAAACAGTAGAACAGGGGACGCCTGGGTGACTCAGTCAGTTAAGTGTATAAAACTTAGGCTTAGGTCCTGATCTCATGGTTTGTGGGTTCCAGCCCCACATAGGGGTCACTGCTGTCAGCACAGAGCCCACTTGGGATCTTCTGTCTTCCTTTCTCTCACATTCTCTCCCCGCCACCAAAAACATTTTTTAAAAAACCAGTAGAACAGATCAATGAAGCTAAAAGCTGGTTTTTTGGAAGAATGAACAAAATTGATAAGCCCCTAGCCAGTCTTTGCTCATTTTTTTAATGTTTATTTTTGAGAGACAGAAACAGAGCATGAGCTGGGGAAGGGTAGAGAAAGAGAGGGAGACACAGAATCCAAAGCACACTCCAGGCTCTGAGCTGTCAGCACAGAGCCCGACGTGGGGCTGAAACTCACAAACTGTGAGATCATGACCTGAGCCAAAGTCGGACGCTTAACCGACTGAGCCACCCAGGTACCCTGTAGGTCTTTGCTCATTTTCAAACTAGGGTGTTTATTGTTGAGTTGTGTCTTTTATATAGTATAGATATCAATCCTTTATCAGTATAATATGATTTGCAGATATTTTTCTCCCATTATTTGTATTGTCTTTTCATTTTCTTGATGGTGTCCTTTGAAGCATAAAAATTTTAACATTGATGAAGTTTAATTTATGTGTTTTGTCTTTCATTGATTGTGGTTTTAGTGTCTTTATCCAAGATTATGAGATTGAGGTCTTACTTTTCATGGCATTAGGAAACTCTGTCCTTATGAGTACAAGCCTTCACAAAATGGAAACAAGAAAACTATTTGTTCAATCTCCCTTACAGCATGGCACAGGCATATGATCTAAGTTCTTCCATTTAGAAACACCCATGCCATATTTTGTATCAGAATTTAAGGAAGTAAGAAAGTCACAAAAAAGAATCCATTCCAATAAGAGTAGCAGCAGATACATGCAATTTCCAGATTTCAACATGTCAGATTAGTTATAGGTAGCATATATTTCCTTCTGTTTAGTGCACACTGCGGTGTTTTGCCCAATAGTTGCAAGCAATGGGTCCACACTGAAAATCTCCCTCTTACTGTTAGTAATCCATCCCTGAAATGAATTCCTGAAGTGAGAATGTTAACTAGAAGCCTACTTCACATTACTTTAAATTAAAAAAATGCATTTATGTCAATCTTAAACCCCAACCAATTTCCTGAACTGTATTAAAATACAGTAAGATGCAAATATAAGTAATAGACACTCATGTTAGGATATTAAATGTTTAAAATGTCATAACAACATGGTTAATATTGTGCTTTGCAGATAGTAACATATTACAAATCCCCTTGGTGACAGTGCATTTTTCACAATGTCCACATGTAATCCTGACATTTTGCAGGTTCTGTGTGGATTATAATTCAACTTGTGTATTACTGTATCTAAAAAGTACTGGTTTGAGGTATATATAAATTTTTCTGTATACATAGTAACTAAAAAACTTCCTATTGAGAAATAAGTGTGTTCTATGAAGTCTGAATATTAAAAACCAAGAGGAATGCCAGGAAAGTATTATCCATAGAAACATTCTTCAGAGATATGCCTGTTTTTATTGAGCATCTGTACTGTACAAGGGGTGCAATTCTTGTCCGTTTAAGCCCATATATTTTATATATATATATATATATATATATATATATATATATATATATACACATACATACATAAAGTTGTGTTTAGTAACCCCATCCTAGATACTCTAAACTTATACAGAATGTAAAAGATAAGAAATTCTTCCTGTTTCCTTAGGTAGATAAGCTCTACCTACTTCTCTTTATGGAAAATTATGAAACGTCTCATTAGATAAGTTCTGGATTCTAAAACTAGCTTTGTTCGGGTATCATCCTAGTCAAGTCACTTCCCTTCCCTAGGCTGTACTTTCTGTATAATATTTGAAGTAGTTTGAATTAGAAGATCTCTGTGGTTCTATCCAGCTCTATTTATGTTTTGCTTTAAGCACGTATATACAGGTTGTGTTAGCAGAAAATATTCAGATAAAATATTAAGGTTTTTCCTAAATGGCTTTCATCTTGTAGTCACTCTCAGAGAAGCCCAGGTGTTGCCTTATTTAGAAATTATCTCCTGATCTTATAGCATTGGAAGACAGTGATCAAAAATTGTTTTTATGTCTATTTTGCTCGTTTAAAATATGTTACCAGCAAGTATTAAGAAAAAGCACATGAACCACAAAATTGATTATTAACTTTTATCATATATATTTCTAGGTGAATGTCTATAATAGGAAAAGGGCACTGGGAAGATAAATTTGGCAGTGTTAATAGGCAAGCCCTCATTGGAGTATTTTTTTCTTTTTCCAAGCATTACTCTGCCACCGGTGAAGTCTCATTATTTCTAAGTGTCCTAATCAATAAGGTCATGAAAGATTGATTTCAGTAGCTGTCACTGTGTTTATGACAAGAAGCATATAGAGTCATTTATAGGAGTGGGCAGTAATTCTCCTGTTAACTAGCAAGTCAGGGAATCAGTAAGCCCATCTTACATGTCTTTAGGTGGTGACAAGAATCTCAATGGTGTTCATCACTGACAGAGGAGGAGACTAATATTGTTAATTGAATTTCCCTAAAGAGAACAAAAATATACCATCATGTAGGGGGAAGGAGTGAAGGGGCAAATCTATACAAATCTCTAGTATGTATGAGTTGGTTGAATTGATTTTCCTCTGCTAATGGCCTGGAATGGATACAGAATTGTCGTCAGAAAATAAAAAGTTGATTACAACAGCTCCTTCCCACTTAAGACTTTCAGAAGTCTTAAGAATGGCAACCAACAATGTTTCAAATAAAACGTATGTATTTAAATATATGTAATTTAAAATAAAATATTTTAGCTTTCTTTTTATAAATGTGTATTGTAGAAAATGTGTAACACAAACATTTTCTTATTATTTCTTATGAGTATGATTTTTAAGGACCACACATAATATATAAAAGACACAACTCAACAATAAATACCCTACTTTGAAAATGAGCAAAGACTGAGGGTACCTGGGTGGCTCAGTCGGTTAAGCGTCCAACTTTGGCTCAGGTCATGATCTTACAGTTTGTGAATTTGAGCCCCACGTTGGGCTCTGTGCTGACAGCTCAGAGCCTGGAGTGTGCTTTGGATTCTGTGTCTCCCTCTCTCTCTGCCCCTCCCCCACTCGCACTCTGTCTCTGTCTCTCAAAAATAAATAGACATTAATTCAGAGGTGCCCATGGTATATCCCCATTTTTCTGATTGGAAATCTCTTTGGCAAAATAAAAGATTGGAAATCTCGTCATTAAAAACCAGCTTATATGTCATATCTTCTGGAAGTCTTCCTTCGCAGGCTTCCCCTCTGTATCCATATACTCACACGCACCCTGTCATCACATAGGATAAGCAGCTTTTCTTTTATAATCCCATGCATTCATGCTTACCCTTCCCATCATACTTCTCATTAGTATATTGTAGTGGTTCTCAACTCTGTGCCTCAGAATTACTTAGGAATTTTCTTAAAAGTAAATATAGATGACTGGGTGATTTCTTTTTGTTGTTGTTGTGTTTGAAATTTTTTTATCATAAAAATTAAAAAGAAAAAGATGCTTTGAGCCTACCACAGACTTACTAAATAAAAACTCCCACCAGTAATTTTGAGATGCAGCTAGGGTTGGGAATCGTCACTACACCAGAGTGCTTCATCAGTTTGTTTCTTATAGGATTGTAGAGTCCTTGAGGATCCTTTTGTCTCCATGTCCCTAGAACCTAGTCCAGTGTCTGACATATTAATAGATACTCAACAAAGACCTACTGAAGAAACCACAAAATTAATGAGTGATTGAAATTGTCCAGTTAACTAGGAAAATAGTAAAGAGTAAACTTATGAACTTTGCATATATATATAAAGCTTTTCATAAAAAGATATAAGATATACAATTCCAATTTCTTTGAGGATTGAATGAAAAATAGACCAAAATGTACAACACCATAGACTATGCGTTAGGAAGACCTTATTGCCTATAAGGATTATTAAACTACATCAATAAGTAGATAATTTGTGAAGAGTGTGGACTTCTTTCCGTAAGCAGGTAGCTAGACAAAATCCTGTACACTGAGGATTTAAGCCAAAGAATCCTTGCTATGCAGTTCTAAGACTTTGGGGCCAGGACAAACTTGTTGGAAAAAGTTAGAATACTATGGTCCCAGGGTGGACCAAACCAAGACTATAAAGTACTTACCTGAGGCTATTCTGGGGTAGTTTGGGTCTCAGGTATAAAAATGGGGCTGAGCATCTTGACTGATAAAAAGCAGAGGAAGGGCAGAAACAGAAGAAAAAGCAACATGACCATACCTAGGAGGAACAGAAGCAGATGGAAACTGCCATGCAGATTGCATCTAGAAATAAGTTAGAAATAGGCTGTGACTAGAGAGTATTGTTGAGTGACCTCTTTTCCTGATACTGGGTTTATCCAGAAACAGGTATTGGTAGTTCATAAGAAACTATAGGGGACTTAACATGTAACTAATATTTTATGAAAAACAAGACTGATCCAATCAGTAGGAAATCTAGACCAGGTAAAAAAATTCATGCTTTTGTCTTTGATTTTATGATTGCATGTTTTACAAAAAGGATCTAGTACTTTTGATTTAAAATATAACAACATAGGGGTGCACAGGTGGCTCAGTTGGTTGAGTGTCTGACTTTGGCTCAGGTCATGATCTCATGATTTGTTAGTTCGAGCCCCTCATGGTACTCACCGCTGTCAGCACAAAGCCTGCTTCAGATCCTCTGTCCCCCTCTCTCTCTGCCCCTTCCCTGCTCTCAAAAATAAATAAAGCATTTAAAATATATGTATAACAGTATGGTAGGAATAAAGCTATGTCGGTTGTTTTAGCTGATACAATCAAGGTAAAACATATGGATTCCTCTGTTTTCATTTGCATAGTAAGACTATCTCCCTTCTCTCTCTTTTTGTTTTTTAAAGAGGTCTTTGTAGTGTTTTATATATTCAGGTTATTGGTAGGGTGGAAGATTAACCATAAATCCATTAGAAAAATTAAGATTTTAATTTGCCATATAGTGCAGTCTGATTACCTTATATAAATGTATAAAATAATTTAATTGATATTTATTGCAGACAATAAGAAGCCCAATCTTTGAAATTAGACTTATTTAATAGATTTGATACTATGTCTTGAAGTGACTTCCATTCCTTTTTTTTTTAAACACTTTTTAAGCATATTTAGAAGTTAAAAATTTTTAACATATTTGTCCTTCATATTAAAAGTCATCTAAGAGTATATAGCCCAGGAATGTAGATGTGGGAATTGTAAACATTTAGACTGACATAAAATTTCACTCAGCAATATTTTAACTTATCCAGGTTTCCCATACTGTCCAAACTTAGAACATTTTCTTGCAACCTTTCCTAAGCCAAAATGGCATAAAAAGTATCCCCTGACCTGCATTAGTACCTGTTTTTTGCCAACTGAAAGAGGTCCAAAGAGGGTTTTCACTTTTATGAAATACTAATTGCTTCTTTGCTTTATGCCATTTTAGTTTACAAAAGGTTTCATAGGAGAAAGGATGCTCTGGTTTCAGATAGGGGACGAAACCTGTACTAATGGAGGTCTTTTGTAAACGTGAGGTGGCATAATGTGAACTTTCAAAAAGCAGAGGTACCTGTAACTTATAAAGGCAGTTTAATTTAACATTATCACTTATAATTGTGAAGTAATAGACTTTGACTTGCAGAGCCATCTTAAAAGCTAACTTGAAGTCTTCATAAGATCCAGACTGGACTTGTATAACTTTTGTTCACTGGACTTACATAACTTTTCAGGAAAGCTCTACAAAGAAGTGGTAACAATTCTCTCTTATACAATTGAAGAAAAGAAGAATGAGATTCATTAAATCTTACAGAAAATTAGAAATATAAATTTTATTCCATACTCTTCTACTTAAAATAGTTTAAAAACCAGAAATTAAGGCTAGCAAGATTTTAAAATTCTGTTCTAATTAAAAACTGTCCTTAAGAGTTAAAAGAAAGGTCTACCCTTTTTCTACTGGTTTCTAATTCTTTTGTCTCTCATATTACTTACTCTTGCCTCAACTAACTTGTGACAATATCTTTGGTGCATATTTTTTGAAGACTGATGGCAACACTTATGACCTCCCAAAGCTGCTCCCTTGGTGACCACTAATGGTTTATCTAGTGTCAAACAAGATCTTTGTTTTCTCGATTTTAGATAAATTTGCAGCCCACTGCTTCACCAGTCATGATGTCAGCTGTTTACATTTCAGCAAAATGTTTGTCGTAACTTTCAAATACTGGGGAACTGTGGACAGACGGTGTTTATCATGTTGTAGAGACTGTCAGAAATGGTTGGCCTCAACATAACTGAGTCGATCTTAGTGTTTACATTTTAATCTGCAAACTGTCAGGCCTGCTCACTATAGTGACCAATTACAAAATAAGAAGATGAATAGCACAGAATTTTTATACTAGTTGCCATATATTGTTCTGAATTAGTCTTTTTGAGAAGTGTTTTACAGTGATGATGGCTGAAGGATGAGAAGAAGCCATTCCAGCATTGGAAATGATATTACTATTTTGGTTAATGACCCTCTTCCAAAAGTGCAGTGTGGAAACTCACATGTAGAATGTGTTTCCTGTGGGTGATACTCTTGCCTGTTATCTCCAAGTGAGGTCAGAAAAATGTGCTCACAGGTAGATAGAAGAGGAGCTCTTAGAAAGGAGGGATGGCTCCTTGCTTGCACTATGCTCATTTCCACTATGACAGCCAGTTAAAACCTGTTTCTCAGTTTCAGGCATTTATTCAGTCACTTACTGAGCAAGGGTGGGGGTGGTGTATAAATATAGTATTGCTTAAGCTGTGTCCATAGATCATATACATGTGTATAAATACTGACATACTGAATTTTTAAAAGTACACTTCCTTCCTGACTGCCTACATGCCATTTCCTCTTCTGGAAGACCCATTCACTGAAACCAACCCCTACTTATTCTTCAAAACTAATCTCAGTAATCTCCACCTTCAGAAGCCTTACGCCAGTCTACTATTTGCCTTTATTAACATCCTTGCCCAGCTTTGTTATAGCTGCATAATATAATTTGTCATGTCTACAACATAATATGATTACTGATTTCCTTGTTTACCTCCCCCTACTAAGATATAATCTCCTAAAAGGTAGGGGCTGTTTTATTTAACCATGTGTCATTATGTAAAAAAGAGTGTTTGGCATATAGTAGGTGCTAGATAAATGCTGAGTTATTTCATTTAGGACATCTTAGCATTTATGGCCTCCCTTATTTTTTTTCTCATTCCTCACCTCTCCAAAAGCATTATTACTTGTTGATCAGAACAACATCCTCTATACTGTGCCTATACCATCCTTCTTTTCTGCATTTCCTTGTGATGTTTCTGTTACAGGCCTCTATTTCCTCTGCTTATCCATGTGTACTGGTTTCTACAAGACCACATTCAAGACGCATTTCCTTTAGAAAACCTATGTGTAACTCAATCCTTGATGGTTTAGAGTGCCGTGAATGATATAGGTCCTCAGGATACTTACTGAAAAAAATGTATTAGACTATAATTAATAATGCTGTATTATGTTTGAAAGTTACTGAGAGAATAGATTTTAAAAGTTCTCATCACAAGAAAAAATATATAGCTATGTATGGTGATGGATGTTAACTAAGCTTTTTGTGGTAATCATTTTGTAATATATACAAATATCAAATTATTTTTTGTACACTTGAAACTAATATAATGCTGTCAATTATATCCTAAATAAAAAATAATAATAAGGCAAAAAAAAAGAATGATAGATAAATTGATGAGTGAAAAGTCAGTATTATCCTGCAGACTTAAAAAGGAAAAAATATAGTAAACAAAGAGGAAAATAAGTGATAGGAAAAATGATCATAATGGAATTTGAATATTAGTCATATATTGTCAGTGTGGACATCTCTATGATAGGGAGGGCAGTCCCACAGAAAGATAAAACTCAGTTACTTGTCCCAGATGTGCCCTTGGGACTGACCAAACCTGTTAGCTTCAATTTCCTTATGTATGAAGCAGTAGTTTTGAGAGTTCTTTTAGCTCTGCAGCCTAGGAGTCTTACAGATAAGTGACAGTGGCAAAACTCTTTTCTGAGTAGAACTATTTGGGAGATTGATTTGAAATTAATTAATGTGTGTCTCTGGAACCATACTGCAGAAGCTTTCCCTGCTGGAAGAGTTGTATAGTCATGGCAGAGGGGGAGTTTTAGGTTATTATTTGATTAGAGAGGACAAGTATTGTAAGATTTCAAGACAATGGTTGCATCATTTAAAGAGAATTTAAATGTTTTTCCCCCAGTGATTGCCTCAAAGCACAATTATAGAAGAGTAGAATATGAATTAGAAAGCTTTCAGCAAGCAGCATCAGAAGTTAATGGAATCTCAGAATAGATGCACTATTTTTCCAACTCTGGAATATTATTAATAATAATAATGCTTATATCTGCAGGCTCTGTCATGGTTTCTTTCCAGAGAGTCTTTTGCACTCCATTCCTCATATGAGCAGATCCTCTTAAAAAGTTAGACCAAAGGGGCACCTGGACGCTCAGTGGCGTCCAACTTCAGCTCAGGTCATGATCTCACAGTTTGTGAGTTCGAGCCCCGTGTTGGGTTCTGTGCTGACAGCTCAGAGCCTGGAGCCTGCTTCAGATTCTGTGTCTCCCTCTTTCTGTCCCTCTCCTGCTCATGCTCTGTCTCTCTCTGTCTCTCAAAAATAAACATTAAAAAAAAATTTTTTTTTAAGTTAGTCCAGAGCCGATGAATAGGAGTTGGAATAAGGACAAGGAAGTGAAAGGTACCTGAGGAGTGGCAGGTGAAAGAGAACTTATGTTCTATCTACTGCATCACAGAGATGATGTGTATGGTTGTTAGGGGATGATTTTGATGATAAGTGTTTCTCTACCATGCCTTGATACCAAAAGGACAAGGATATTTGTTGAGTAAAAGAACATGAACACAACCTAGGCATCTAATTTATTGACTTTACCAAAGATTGGTAGACAGACCACCTCTGTGGGATCCTGAAGGCTACCTTTACACAGAGCCAGAAGATACTGAGAAGTAGAAGACATCTCTAAGCAATGTGATTAAGTAGGTGCAGACTAATAATCATAATTAACACTTATTTTGTGCCAGATACCATTCTGAATTTTTAACCTATATTAACACCTCACACCAACTGTTTGTTGCTTTTATTATCCCACTTTTTACAAAAGAAGAAACTGAGGCTGTAGTCTAAGTTTCTATAGCATATAAGTGGAGAACCAGTTGTTGAAACAGATAGCTTTCTGTCAGAGTCCATGCTATTAATCACTATGATGTACTGACTAAAGTAGGTCGATATTTATCTTGCCACTTCTTGCTTGAGTGTGCATCTGAATGTAACTGTCTTTATAGCTTCTTCAGCAAAGAGCTTTGGGACTGTCTTCACACATTCTTATAAGCTGCAACTGTAAAAGTCATGTTTTCCATATGGAAAGATATCTTTTTATCAGAGTGTTTATGCAGCCCAGTAAGGAAAATAGGCATCTTATCCCAAGTGGTTTGATCTTCTGATTTCCTCTACCAACTTAAATAGATTATTGTAGCAGGTTTTAATTTAGGATCTGTATGCCCTCAACTTTTCCTAAAATAATCATAAGAAATACCAGTGTTCTTGAAGGCTGTCATACTTATTTTTTTTTTAATTTTTTAATGTTTATTTATTTTTGACAGAGAGAGAGAGAGACAGAGCATGAACAGGGGAGGGGCAGAGAGAGAGGGAGACACAGAATCTGAAGCAGGTTCTAGGCTCTGAGCTGTCAGCACAGAGCCCGACATGGGGCTCGAACTCACAGACTGCGAGATCATGACCTGAGCTGAAGTCGGTCACTCAACTGACTGAGCCATCCAGGCGCCCCAAAGGCTAACATATTTATAATCAACTTAATTTTATTCTGAGGTTTACAAACTTCAACCCTCAATTTTTGTTATATTCAGTTAACTAATTGCTTTTATCTCTTTGGTCCAAAATTGATTTTTAATTACAGTTGATCCTTCAACAATGTGGCAGTTAGGAGTGCTGACCTCCTGTGCAGTTGAAAACCTGTGTATAATGTTTGAGTCCCCCCAAATTTAACTACTAATAGCCCACTATTGACTGGAAGCCTTACTGATAAAATAAACAGTCGATTAACACATATTTTGTGTGGGTATTATGTATTGTATTCTTACAATAAAGCAGTAGTAAGCTAGAGAAATGGGGCGCCTGGGTGCTGCGTCCGGTGCTGCACCTGGGTGCTGCAAAGTCGGTTAAGCGTCTGACTTTGGCTCAGGTCATGATCTCATGTTCCTGAGTTCGATCTCTGCGTCAGGCTCTGGGCTGACAGCTCAGAGCCTGGAGTCTGCTTCGGATTCTGTGTCTCCCTTTCTCTCTGCCCCTCCCCTGCTTGTGTTCTGTCTCTCTCTCTCAAAAATAAATAAACATTAAAAATTTTTTTAAAAAAAGGTAAGCTAGGAAAAGATGTTATTAAAATCATAAAGAAAAAATACATTTACGGTACTGTACTTATAAAAAACATCCGCATATAATTGGATACATGCAGTTCAAACCTATGTTGTTCTAGGGTCAGCTATATATTCTTTGTGGTTTGGGTGAAATATATATACACATATAATTTAAAAATTATTCAATTACAAGAAATATGTTTTTCTTCCACTATTACCCATCTGCCTCTGTCTCTCCCTTCCTTCCTTCCTTTTCTTTTTTTCCTTCTCAGCATTGTAAAGTTGTTCTGTGAACCATGGTACATGATTAACATATGATGATGATGATTTCCAGATACATAGCCTATTCACAGGAAACAGATGGTCTCTAGTTCCTCTGGTACAAATTCAGAAACCATGTGCAGGTACACACTCTCACCACCTTCACTTATTTGGGGTGGGGGGGAACGTAAGAAGAACAAGATCCTCATGAGTAAGTATGACTATGTAAGGGATGACAAGTTTGCCATGTTGTCCTTATAACAGATCTTTTTGGACAGTGGAACTCAGTACATGATGCCTTTACATTTTTCTCATACTCAAACCACATTTAGATTATCTAAATGGGTTTAAAGTGTTCAGAATATGAGTTACAAGGTGACAATGCCCATTTCTCTTTCAAAAGAGTACAATGACCAAAAAGTAATGCTGGATACCTGAGAGTAGGATTTACTTGGTCACTGAAAACCAACGAGTCACACGATTATTAAAACATAAAGCTAAGTTATAGCATGTAGTTATGGCTGGTGGATGCAGAATTTATTGTGTATATCCTGCCTTTTACTGTGAAAGAATATTTCATCTTTCCACTGAAAAGCATACAGTGTTTATTATGCAATATGTTCTTATGAGAGCATGTTCCTGTGTTCCTGAAAACTATGTTAACAGATCCTTAGGAAGTAGATCATTTTTTGAACAAATGTAAATACCTAAATTGTGTACCAGATCCTGCTAACAAGGTGCTTTTTACTACAGAAAAGGAAAGAGGCAATTAGAATACAATAGAATAAGCTGTATAATAACAGGTCTCCTAGGTCATCCTCGCTATTTTCAATCTGCTCTCTACACAGCATCCAGGGCAATCCATAAGTCAGGTCTCATCATTTCCATGCTCAGTCCGTTTCAGTGGCATCCCAGAATATTTGGAACAAGAGCTAAAGTGCTCAGGGTGGACTAGAAAGCAATGAATTTACGCCACATTACATCTCTTTTATCTCAGACTACTTTTTCCCTCATTCACTCTGCTTTCGCCTCGTGGACCTTGCTGCCCCTCACATACTTCAGCACTCTTCTGCCTTAGCCTCGTCAACTTACTGTTTTCTCTGCTGAAGAGCTGCATGACTTAGTCCTATACTCAAATGTTGTCTTCTCAAGAGGTCTTTTCTTACCACTTTATTTAAAATTGCAGCCCTTCTCCCTCCACAGCCCCCAGCCCTTCCTCTCTATTTTTCTTTGTAGTCCTTAATCACCATGTAACATATTTATTTATATTGGTAATTAATTTATATATATTTCTACCCTAACTGGAATATAACTTTCATGAAAGTAGGGGGTTTTATCTGTGCTTAATAAATACTTGCTGAAGCAGTCAGTGGATAAAAGCTAAAATATAAAGTGCTGTGAGAGTACATAATCCAGTAATGAATATCAAAGAAGACTTTTAAATTACAGGGAAGCCAGGATTTCAAAGATGTGTAGGAAGTTTTTAACAGTGTTTCCGGCAGGGAGAACAGCACTTGCAAAGACCCAGAGAGGCACAGAAGAGTGTGTGGTACTCTACTCATTCATCATAACTGGAACATTGCAACGATGGGGAGTGGTGAGCAGTGAGACTACAGAATAATCAGGGACCAGATAATGAAGGGTCAATGAGGAGCCACTGAAGGATTTCAAACAAGGAGTGAAGTGATTAGGTTTGCTATTTTGAAAAGATTCTTCAAGCTGCAATGTGGGGAGTAGATTAGAGAAAGCCATGCTTGTCGCAGGAAAGCATTTTGGGAGGCTTTTTTTTAAGTTTCTACTTAAATTGCAGTTAACATACAGTGTAATATTAGTTTCAGGTGTACAATGTAGTGAACCAACACTTCCATACAATACCTGGTGTTCATCATAAGTGCCTCCCTTAGTCCCCATCACCCATTTAACACTCACCCACCTCCCCTCTAGTAACCATCACTTTGTTCTCTATAGTTAAGAGTCTGTTTCATGGTTTGCCTCTCTCTTCTTTTGTCCCTTTGCTCATTTATTTTGGATAATTAAGTGAGATGGTGGCAGACTGAAATAGCTGATAGCGGTAGGAATGAGAAATAGATGCATTTGAAAAGTATTTAAGAGAATCAATATTGTCTGTGAAAAGTAAGGGAAAAGAAGAAACTAAAAATAGATGATGGTGGCTTTCAAGGTCAGGTCTTATAGAGAGAAAAGTAACAAATTCCATTTTGGACATGATATGCTTGTATGATATCCAAATGGTGGTAAGATATCTGGTAGAAAGTTAGCTATAAAAATATGAGCGTTAAACACACACATAAAAAGATGCTCAACATCACTAATCTGTAGGGAAAAGAAAATCAAAACCACAATAAGATCACCTCAAACCTGTCATGATGGCTAAAATAAAAAACAAAAGAAACAACAAGTGTTGGCAAGGATGTGGAGAAAAAGGAACCCTCACACACTGTTGGTAGGAATGCAAACTGGTGCAGCCACTATGGAAAACAGTGTAGAGATTCCACAAAAAAATAAAATTAGAAGTACAATATGTCCCAGTAATTGCACTTCTGGGTATTTGCCTAAAAAATACAAAAATACTAAATCAAAAAGATACATGCACTCCTATGTTGATTGCAGCATTATTCATAATAGCCAAATTATGGACGCACTCTAAGTGTCCTTTGATAGATGAATAGATAAAGAAGATGTAGTGTGTTGGGGCACCTCGGTGGTGCAGTTGGTTGAGCATCCGACTTCAGCTCAGGTCATGATCTCACGGTTTGTGGGTTCGAGCCCCACGTCGGGCTCTGTGCTGACAGCTCAGAGCCTGGAGCCTGCTTCGGATTCTATGTCTCCCTCTTTTCTCTCTTCCCCTCCCCTTCTCATGCTCTGTCTCTCTCCAAAATAAATAAACATTAAAAAAAATTTTTTTAAATACATAGTGTGTGTATGCATGTATCTATACATATACATACATATACATGATGGAATATTACTGTGCATGAAAAAAACAAAATCTTTCCATTTGCAACAACATGATGTATCTAGAGAGTATAATGCTAAGTGAAATAGGTCAGTCAGAGAAAGACAAATACCATATGATTTCACTCATGTGGAGTTTAAGAAACAAAGCAAAGAACAAAGGGAAAAAAGATACAGAGAGAGTCAAACTAAGTAACAGACTCTTAACTATAGAGAACAAACTGATGGTTACCAGAGGTGAGTGGAGGGATGGGTGAAATATGTGAAGGGAATTAAAAAGTATTTATCATGATGAACACTGGGTAATGTATATAGAATTGTTGAATCACTATATTGTATACTTGAAACTGATACTGTATGCTAACTACAGTGCAGTTAAAACTGAAAAAAAAAAAAAGAGTGTATTGCGAATACCAGAATAAAGGGGACTAAAATGATCAGTAAAGACAGAAAACAAAAAAACATGGGGTTAGATGAGGCACCTGGGCTAGAGATAGATATTTGGGATCTTCAGCTTAGATATAGTGAAGAAAACAGTAGAAATGAGTAATAATCTAAAGAGTAAGGAAAGGATAGAGCAGAGGGGGGAGGAATGGTATTGTTTACTCCACAGATTGGCAAACCACGAACCAGAGCTTGCCCCTGCCAGTTTTTTAATGGCCCGCAAACTAAGAATGGCCTTTATATTTGCTAATGATTACAGTTCACCTAATAACCTTGATTTTTGCCGCTTGGCCTTCCAAACTTAAGATATTTACTATCCAATCCCTTAAGGAAAAGCCTACTGATTTAGGCAAAAGAAGACAAGCCTTCAAAGACAAAGATAAATGTTAGTAAGAGTGATGGGGAAAATCAGAAGAATGAAGAGGAGAGATGAGGGTTTTCAGATAGTTAGGGAAACTTTAGGCATGTTGGTATATCTCATCTGCTTCAAATACATAACACATCTCTTCTTCAAATATATAACGATAAGAAAAAATACTTAAAAAGAAAACTAAGACATAGCTAGGTCAAAGCAAAATCGGGATTTCTGTGGACCAGAAATGGAATGAATAGAAACACAAAGCAAAAAAGGGCAGACACCAGAGTACTGTCACACTCCTGATCCAGAGGCACTATGGTGACAGGATTGGGTTCCTTCAGACTACAAGGGGCTAGGTGCCCCATAGAAAGCCATGTTCACAACCTAAGGTCAGAGTGTGGGGTAGGGACTTTTCTACTCATGATAGGAGGTTGAATAAAAACTGTATTGACTACTGCCTAGCGCATCAGCTTATAGGAAGCTTTAGGCCCAGGAAGGAAGAGAATACATTGCTTCATACCCAAGAATTAAACCAACCCACCTGCCTACTCAGTGACTGAATCTGTAGTATCTTCAGTATTACTGCCAGAGCTCTAACCTCTGAATTGCCATTTATGAGACCTGTGGGTGCACCTATGGGTACAACTATGAAGCTGCCCGACAAGAGAGCACAAAGGGATGGGCAGACTAAAACCTGTCTCCCAAAATGTGCCTGCAAGCCAAAATTACAGACATGAATATATCAAATTTTAGGAAAGACAGCCATTAAACAACCTTTTAAAAGGGAGTAAGAATTTATAAAAGATATTAATTTCACAGAACTACCTGAAAAAGATTTTTAAAGATATATACTTAGTATACTCAAGGAGATGATAAAAGCATCCAGTTAAAATCAACAGGAAAATATGAAAAAATAGGCAGAAATGAAATAATAGGTAATATGAAAAAGGACTAAAAAAGCTAGGAAGTAAGAATACATTATTTGAAATTAAAAATAAACTCGACAGGATAAAATCTAGACTGGAAGTAGACAGAATTAATCAATAGCTTGAGAGAGAGCATTAAAGACTATACCCAAAACACAGCAGAAAAACAGATTAAAAGGGTGAGAGAATGATTAAGAGTCCTATAGAATGCAGACTGAAGGGTTCTATAGGATTTGGAGTTCCAGAAGGAGAGAAAGGAGAGAAAAGTGTACTTAGTATTTTACACTTAACATCTGAGAATTTTCAACAATCAAAGAAAGGTGTGAATTCACACATGCTAATCATGTAAATCAAAAAAGAAGAGGGATGCCTTGGTAGCCCAGTCAGTTGAGCATCTGACTCCTGATGTCAGCTCAGGTCTTGATCTCAGGGTCGTGAGTTCAAGCCCTGTGTTGGGCTTGAAGCTTACTTTAAGAGAAAAAAAAAAAAAAAAAAAGGAAGAAAATACTTAAAACTACCAGAGTAGAGACACACATTACCTAAAAAGTAGTTTGATAGCAAGTTTCTTGTCAGCAGTGCCAAGAGACAAGAGAGTACTATCTTCACAATATGTAATCTCAAGAATTTCATGCCAGTGAAACATGATTCAAGAATGAAGGCAAAATGTAGACATTTTGGACATTCAAAAACAAAGAAATAGAACTACTCAGTAAATCAGTTGAAGCTCTGCTTCCGCTAGAGGAAAATGAGTTCATACTGAAAGAATGGGACATGTAAAATTGGTTAGCCTAGAAAGTGTAAACATGCATCCATTGTTAAATTAACCATTGACAATGTTAAAAAAAAAAAAAACTTGTTAATTTACAAAAAAGGAAAAAAACCTAACCCTTTAGTTCCTGATAACAAGACAGAAGGGTACATAATTGGCAGTGAGGGTATCCTAAGGGCCTTTTACTAGAAATGGCAAAATAAGAGTTGAGGTGAAGATTTTAAGTAAGTTACTGTTCCTATGAATCAAAATTTCATGATTTAAGGGGCCTGTTTTGGCTTGTTTAAATGGTCCAGGTCTCTTAGATCTCCTCCATATAAACTTATAGCTAGCAATTTATATTTATTCCTGAGGTCTTTCAAAATTAGGCTTAAATTCTTGTTTCATTTCATAAATAATTCTCTAGTATTGGCAAGTCTCTATATGAATGATAAAAAAAAAAAAAAATAGAAACTGTTAACAGTAAATATCTCCAAAAATTACAGAATGAACATTTCTAAGTAGAATATGGGACTGTCCTCATTTACTATTTCTGATATCAAAAATAGTGCAGAGAGGGACTTAGTTAAGCATCAGGCTTCGGCTCAGGTCATGAGCTCATGGTTCATGGGTTCTAGCCCCACTTTGGTCTCTGTGCTGGTGGCGCACAGAGCCCGGAGCCTGCTTCGAATTCTGTGATTCCCTCTCTCTCCATGCCTCCCCTACTTGCACTCTGTCTCTGCCTCTTAAAAACAAATAAACATTAAATTTTTTTTAAATAGTGCAGAGGCAAAAACACTTATGCAGTGAGGTGTAAATAATAAGTGAATATATTTTTAAAACATTCACTTATATATGTGTTGGTCTTGTTTTTAATGGAACCACCCATAAGCCTAATAATCCAGGGGTGCCTAGGTGGCTCAAGTCAATTAAGCGTCTAGCTCTTGATTTCCGCTAAAGTCATGGTCTCAGGGTTAGTGAGTTCAAGGTTTGTGTTGGGCTCTGTGCTGGTGGTGTAGAGCCTGCTTGGGATTCTCTCTCTCCCTCTCTGACCCTCTCTTGCTTGTGTTTTCTCCCTCTCAAAATAAATAAATAAACAAAATAATTCATCACTGTCGTTATAAAAAAAAAAGCCTAATAATCAAAATGAAAATATCTCCCCAGGAATAATGATCTTTTTCTTCTTTGAAATCTAAATACTTTGTATCTCTCTTAGGACAAGTACCAAGTTTTGCCTTAGCTTATAAGCTACTTGTTCTGACTTTTGTCTCCACTTGTAGACACTAGTGTTGAGGTCTCATGCCATGGCTCTCTATCCTTCACAGGATGCACCAGCACAGTCGGTACACACAGTACACAAATGTTGCATGAATAGCCATTTCATATATCTGAGTTTTGTTTGTTTTTTACCATAAACAACAAATCATTTTATAGTACATTTTTGCATGTTGTCTTTCAAAGAAGCTATGAACATTTTACAGGTTTTCTGGTAAAGTTTCAATTTGAATAATTGGACCATTAAGTTAAGGAACAAAACAGATGAAAGCAGGGGAAGGAAAAAGAGAGAGATGGAGGCAAACCATTAGAGACTCTTAACAATAGAAAACAAACTGAAGATTGCTGGTGGAAGGTGGGTGGGGAATGGGCTAAATGGGGATTCAGGAGTGCACTTGTGATGAGCACTGGGTATTATATGGAAGTATTGTATTGAAGCATTATACTGTACACATGAAACTAATGTTACACAATGTTATCTAACTAGAATTTAAATTAAAACGTGATACAAAAAGAAAAAAAAAAAAGAAAAATTTGTGTACCGCCAGATTGTGTTGATGTTTTGAAAGAACTTCAAACCATGATTTAACATAAAAGACTCTTATTTAAGTCCTGACTGTCATTTCAGTCCTAAGAGAGTTAGGATTTAATGGCTTATGTGAAGTAACTGAGGTGGGAGAGGTTAAGTGAATTCATCCTGATCACACACAATAGTAGGGATTTTTGATATTGATTTATGCACCTTTTTTTTAACTGAGTAAGACACTGAAGTGGAAAATATATCATCTTCTCCAGCATACCTGATAACATGATGTAGTTGTTATTTTTCATATACAAAGCATGTATTTTCTTAAAAAAGCAATAACAATTTCTCCTCTTCTCTGCTCTCAGAGCCCTCTGATCATACTTTTGTTAGAGCATCTACCATAGAATTATGGTGAGTTGTCTGTCTTAACACAGGATCCCCTTAGTAGTGGAATTGGATGGATCCTCCCCCCTCCCCAAAAAAATGTTTATTGAATGATTCCCTGATTGTTGTTTAATTGCCTTTGGAATTTGGATACTTAAGGTTGTTTATATTATCACATTTTCTGAAGCACATCAGTTCTGAGTCTCTTTGTTGATTATGAGTTAGTACTATAAGATTCCCATAAAGGGCAATCAGTGACTATCCTGGAAACCAGTAAGTGACTACTTCTATGGCCTCAATCTTGGAAATGTGCTAACATGTTTGTGTGAGAGAGAAATATGTCAGTCCACACCAGAACCTAAAATCAGAGACTTTTGTCTGATTCCAAGTTTTCCTCATTTTGTGTAAATATATATTTCTGATCTAATATTTAAGACTCTATGACTAGTCTTTTAAAACGGAGTCTTGGGGCGCCTGGGTGGCGCAGTCGGTTAAGCGTCCGACTTCAGCCAGGTCACGATCTCGCGGTCCGTGAGTTCGAGCCCCGCATCAGGCTCTGGGCTGATGGCTCGGAGCCTGGAGCCTGTTTCCGATTCTGTGTCTCCCTCTCTCTCTGCCCCTCCCCCGTTCATGCTCTGTCTCTCTCTGTCCCAAAAATAAAATAAAAAACGTTGAAAAAAAATTAAAAAAAAAAAGGAGTCTGAATCTTTAATAAAGTAGAAAATATTTTTGTAAAATAGTGTTGTCCTAGTTTGAATTTTATGTATCCTGTTTACTTAAAGCAGTGTGCCACTTTTATTAGAGTTAATAAATGATAACTACTGATAGTTACACTATTCAGTCTATTTTGAAATTGCTGTAACTGTTTAGGAAACCAATATTCAATAAGTTGTGTTTTTTAATTAGGCCATCTTGTTAACCCTGTTAACCACTTTATTAAGATACAATTCACATAACATAAAATTCACCAATTTAAAGTATACAATTAACTGTTTTTTAGTATATCCACAATGTTGTGTGACCATTACCACAATCAATTTTAGAACTTTTTCATTACCCCATAAAGAAATTCCGTACCCCTTAATCATCACTCCCTAAACCTCCCATCCCCCCTAGCATTTTGTTAACATTTATACTTATGATGGAAATACTTATTTCCTACCTTGTCTTAGTATACAAATCAAAAGTTCATTCTGTATATGTGTGTGTTTCAGACATCTGTTTCTGTGTACACTCCAGGTTTTTGTATGTTATATGTTTAAATGAGCTCCAAATTTAGTAATTTGCCTAGTATCATTTTTTTCTTTTTCCTTCCAAGACTTAAACTTAAAAATTATTATATTACTTCAAGACCAACCATTGCTGTGACAGAATTAAAATCAACAATCTTTTAACTGACTTATCAGCGACCAGTGATTGTACAGTGATTAAAGAGGTATCTTTCCCAGGCGCCTGGGTGGCTCAGTTGGTTAAGCTTCTGACTTCTGCTCAGGTCATGATCTTGCATTTGTGAGTTCGAGCCCCACGTGGGGCTCTGTGCTGACAGCATGAAGCCTGGAGCCTCCTTTGGGTTCTGTGTCTCCTACTCACTCTGCCCAGCTCATGCTCTGTCTCTCTCTGTCTCTCAATAATAAAATAAACGTTAAAAAAAATAAAATAAAAAGAGGTATCTTTCCACCAAATTTAAATTGGAAGAAGTCATACAGGGTGAATGTCTCTTTCTCTCTCTCGTAGTTTGGATTATTATATGTATTCAGTGAATACTTCTTGACCTAAATGTGTTCTTTTTCTTAGATTTAGATAATTATTAGAAGATTAAAGTTAGTCACAAGGCATTGTGAATTTTTCAAATAGAAGAGCCCATGTGAATGACAAGCTACACTATACATTAAGTCTATTTTGATTAATAGAAATTTTATGTAAATCACTTGTCAGAAACACATGAAATGATTTTTTTATCTGTGTCATTTACACTAAATTCTTGTGGGCACAGAGCATTTTCTGAATTAAAATCTCTGTAGACAAGCAGTAAAATGCATAATGTGCTTATGAATAATACATTAACAACCCTATAGTCAAGATCAGTGATAAACAAATTGGTAGCCTAGTGTCTAGGGACACATTAGACTATTGAGTCCATTTGATAGAGGACTTTGTAGACTTGTCTGCTATCTTTGTATCAAGTGCCATAGAAACAAATTCAATAAATTTCTTATCTAACTCAAATGACGATTTAGGTAAATCTGATGAGTCTATACAGCTTTCCTGAGGTCTTCTTTGTATATCCTTTGTGTATCCTTTTTACACACTTTGTATAAGTTGTATCATTTATGTGTTCTTATAATGCCTAATTGTAACATCAGGAACACAAATCGATTACTAGGTACAGCTATGAAGGGTGGACTCCTCTTATCATTGTGATTTATTAACTAATAAAAATTACTTTTTATAGTTTGGTTAACTTAAAGCAATAAAGTCCATTTTAGAGTTCCTTTCTGATTAAAGCATTCACCAGGGAACTTCATGATCTTGCTTTCACTGAGTTTATAATCCTTACATATTCATGAATAGAAACTAATTATACCAGACTGCAATGCTACACTATAAACTCCATAAAGATATGGATATGTCTGTTTTATCTGTCCTCAGCACCTAACATAAGAGCATAATGGTCACTCAATAAATGTTTGTTGAATAAATGAATGAAAATGTTAAGTAATGGTGCCCAGTAAGACAGTACTAAAGTGCTGGTTAATTAATGTCTCAGATGGCAGCCAGTCAGGAAAATAGTTAACTACTCTCAGTATTTTAAAAATAGGGGAATTTAAAACAAGGATTTCATTACAAAAATTATTGAACAGGCTAGAAGAGCAAAAAGAAGAGGGTAATGGTACCCAGAGACTGATAACTCTGCACCACGCAGCTAGAGGAGTAAATATGGGAATGGTACTGCCTGAAGCTGTGAGTCCACACTGACCACTGGCAGTGCTGGAACTCTACCTCTACCTTTAAAAATAATATTTTTGAATAGTTATGCACTATATATGGTACTTTAAATTGTGGTATAAGGTTTACTGGGCAGAGTACTCTGTATAGGATATGGTTCTCCTATGTAGCTTGTGCATTTTGGTATTTCATATATTTAGAGACGTGCAGTCTTCTGATTTATTCCTTTTGTAGGCTGGGAGGTGATTTATCGGTACAAAAATAATTAGTATCTACTTGGTGCCAGGTACTATGTTAGATATTAGGATTATAAAAATTAATTTTTAAAGTGCAACTTTTAATATGTAAGTAAATTTATCAGATTTAGACTTACATCTACATGTAAATATGTCCGGACCATGTAAACCATATAAAGTGTTAAGCTTGTATAAAAATTTTTAACAGTTTTGACCTGCCAGTTTACTTTGAAATAGCCATAGTTATTCCTATCAAGTTGTATTGTTCTTTAGGGAAAAAAGGGGGGAAGGAGGTAGCACCTGGATGGCTCTGTCGGTTGAGTGTCAGACTTCAGCTCAGGTCATGATCTCACAGTTCATAGGTTCGAGCCCCATATTGGACTCTCTGCTATTAGCACAGAGACCGCTTAGGATCCTCTGTCCCCCTCCCTCTCTCTGACCCTCCCCTATTTGTGCTCTCTTATGGAACATAAACATTTTTTTTTTAAGTAACATAAATGCATGTCTGCTGCAGTCTCCTGACTGCTAGGCAGTACCACTCACAGGCCATCTGAAATATGAGAACTTTATTTCCTGGAAGATGAGAGAAAAGGTGACTTGTCAGAAATAGGTGTGCTTAATGAGGTGTGCACTCTGAGAAGACAGCATCGTGTCTCGTGTCTGTGGGTAGGCAGCTAACAGTTTTCAAAGCTTAAATATGCACTGTTTCTGAGCTTATGATACAGGGTAGAGCTTGGAAAACATAAGCACGAGAACATACAGAAAATCATTCTTAGAGTCTAGCCTCCTCTTTGAACTGTTCTTTGTTCAAACAGCTCCACTCTCTGAGCTTTGGTGCAGGTTTTAGTGGCCTGTGATGTAGACCCTGATGCTGTGTTAAGAGGTGCCAAACCAATATCCATAAAACCTTTAGAAAACATGGAATCCTTATTAGTTCAAAATAAGGGGAAGGAAAAGCAGGCTTTTTTGTTCAGAGTGTATGGCAACCAATATATGATATCTGTTGGAAGAAAATTGCCTTTCCTAGAAAAAGCACCATATGTTCCATTTCTTCCCCCTCCTCCATATTTTACTTCTTTATCTTTCGCATGGAATTAATATTATTGAACAGTAAAGGCTAGTTAATGACAACTCAGTAAAATTTTCAGTCCTATATACAAATACCCAATTTGAGGTACTGCTGAAGTCACCAAGGTTATATATTAAAAAGTTAAAATGGTTTTTAAAAGTGTTTTTTCACTTGGCATTATGAGAAAGGAGCCACAAGAGCTCTTCCTGTCCTGCTTTGCATGAGCCCTGGATCCTGTGACTGCCACATACTCATTTAGCACTTAGACATTATCTTGGAAAATCATCAGATTTTTTTTTATGCCTACTTTACCCAGTTAGATTCTAAGCTTTTTGTGGAGGAGACTATGATTCTGTACCAGACCAGGTAGTATCCTTTATGCCTTCTATGTAAAAGATGATTGGTAAATTGGCTCTTCTTTCTCCTCACATCTAATTGGTAGCCAAACCTGTTGCTTTTACTTGTAAATATAGCTTCTAGCCAGCCAGCCTATCTCTCTATTTGAATTGTCACTGATGGTGTTGGGTCCCTACTTATTTCTAAATTGGAATATAATCTCCTATCTGAGTTCTTTGCTCTTTGTCTTAACCCTTTCCACTGTATCCTTATAGCTTCTGAAAGTGAAAATTTAGGTATGTCACCCTCTCCTTTAAACCTTTTCATGTCTCTCTGTTGCTTTAGAATAAGATCCAGACTCTATATTTTTGCATACAAGAGCCCCTGCAAAATATGTTCTCTTTCTACCCCTCTGGCATCATGTCTCGACATCCCCCACACACACATCTTACACTCTAACCATTGTAAATGGGTTATAGTCCCTTGAATGAGCCCTGCACCCTCTTATCCCCATGCGTCTCATCCCCTCAAACACCTAATTCTCCCACCCAACCCTTCTGCTTCTCACAACCCTTACACCACCCCCACCCCAACACACACATATCCACCCTTACCACAAATACTTTTACCTGGATGGCTTCGTGTCTTTTGAGACTCAACTCTGGTGTCCCCTCCTCCAGAAAGTATTTCCTGTCATTCCCCTGATCTTCATCCAACCAGGTTAGGTGTACTCCGTACCTATGTATACATAGGACTTATCACACTACGTGCACTGATCTGTTTTCAAATCTGTCTTTCTTAGTAGAATATGAGGTCTTTGAGGGCAGGTCCTGATCCTCTGTGCTTCTGTAGTTCTACCACTTACCAAGCACCAGGTACATAGCTGGCAGACAATAAATGTTTGTTCAAATAAATTCAGTGGGGTTTTTTTGCTTTTGTTTTTGTTTTTTCATTTTTTTTTTTTTCGGTTTGTCTTCAGTCTATCTCTTGCCTAAAGCCAAGCAAATGCCTCAGTATTCACAACAGATGTTTGTCTGAGCCAAATAGCTTACTTGACAGAAACAGCCAACTTGGCAGATTTGGTGATACCAAGAAAGAGTTAGTTCTGGGAATACATCACAGTCTATTCAAAGGAAAAATTGATACTATCTTGAAGTGTTGCAGTACTAGCAGTGACTCGTCATTTTATCGACATATCCCAAGTTTGTTATACTTATGTCAAGGACCAGAGGAGACTAGAAAATAGATTTCTATCTCAGAAAAAGCTAATAATTTATATTGTTTACTTATTTAATACAGAATCCAAAGTACAGACACCAGTTATTTTTAGATTTGGTCATCTAAGGTACCAACAACAGTTCCTTATGTATTCTAGGTACTGATCATTTGTTTGATATATCAGCCTTGTTCATATATGAACCCGAGCCAATGAGTTGTAAAATATACTATAAAAATCTAGTGAGATTACAGAGTATGTAACACTTGCCAAACTATCCAAAATGGCTATATTCTATGGCACATATTGGACTCATCTAATACGTCTAACTTTCATAAGGAAATTAGATCATTTTCAAATTCCTTCTTATATTTTGTAATTCCTTTCTATCTCTTACCATTTATTTTGAACTACTTGAATAATGGCCCTTTTTCAGAGCTTCAGTAGTCTCTCTCAAGAACAATATAGAGCCAACTCAAATCTAGAAGTTTAAGGTTAATTGTGTCTGTAGTGCTATCATCCTGTCTAGGGAAACTTCTCAACACTAACTCTATGTCATTCACCTTGCAGACATTTTAGTTAGGTGAAGCAATTTTATTTTTCAGTGCATGCTGTGCAGAGAGTAGTAGTGTGATGTTTAAAGCTCAGATTCTAAAGTCTGACATATCTGGATTTGATTCCTAGATCAGCTCTTACTGGTTAAATAATCTTAAACAAGTTACGCCTCTTCCTGAGCTTTAGTTTCCTCATGCAAATGGAATGGTAACTGTATCAACCTCATGCTGCCCCGTTGTGAATATTCTGAGACACTGCTTGCAAGGCACTTGGAGTGTCTGGTGCATATGCACGTGTGCTCAGCAAGTGTTGGTGATTCTTTTTAATGTGCCTAGCACATAGGAAATAGCGGTAATGAAGACAGATATAGACCCTGCCCTTCTCCGTACCTATGTATACATAGGACTTATCACACTTAGTTGCCCTTCTAGACAATTAAACAATTAATTACAATTAAGAGCAATGAGTGTTTGAAGAAATGATTGAGAAAATACAGAATTGTTTGTGGATGTAGTAGGAAGACTGAATACAACCTAGAAGTCAGAGAAGGCCTGTTTGAGGAAATAACCTTGAAGCTGTAACTGACAGGGCATGAAGGTAGACTCTGAAACAGAGATATTTATGAGAGAAATCATACTTCAGTGCAATTTTGAGATGTCACAAAGATCCCAGGATATGTCCCCTTAAGAAGCCTCAGGTTAGGAACTAGTATTTATTTGATGACAGCATGGTAGGTACTTAGCAAGATAAAGGAGGGCAGTATAAAGAAGATGATGATGATCACTAACATTTATGAGAATCAGCTTATTTAATCCTCTCAACAACCATTTGGAGTGGAATTACACGGCCCAACTTACGAATAAGAATGCTGAGGCATCAAGAGGATAAGTACCTTGGCAGATGTTATGCAGCTAATAAGTGTGAAAAGATTGGGATTCAAACCATGGCAGAATTATTCCAGAGGCCATGTTAATGGTTCCTAAACAGTGACTAAGAAATGGTTTGTGCCCATAGGAGCTCAGTCTAGAGGACAATAATTCTTCTGGCTACAGCTACTATAGCAAGAACTATTTTGCAGTCTTTTGTATCATAAAATTAGCAAATGGTCCTTCTATCTGATTCCTCCCCATACAGTACATCATTTCTGCAGATCTTTCTCAGATCCCTAGCTCTCCCCACCCTGCTAAAGAGGTCTAGCATCATGTACCATTTATGTTCACACGTGAATTTCTTCAGAGGGACAGATTCTTTTTAGGGTCTTTACATTTCTTTTCCATATGATAACTTTACTTATCATATTGGGAGGATATAGACTTTCATGCTGACTTAAAACCAAAACCAGTTTCAGACTTCAGACTAAAGGCTCTGTGTAAATACAAACTTTTTAAAAATGTTTTATTTATTTTTGAGAGAAAGAGAGAGCGCGAGCAGGGGAGAGGTAGAGAGAGAGGGAGACACGGAATCTGAAGACAGGCTCCAGGCTCTGAGCTGTCAGCACAGAGCCCAACGTGGGGCTCAAACCCACGAACCATGAGATCATGACCTGAGACGAAGTCAGACCCCCAACTGACTGAGCCACCCAGGCGCCCCATGTGTAAATATAAATTGATCATCAAACTTTTCTTCAAATGAATTTGAGTATTCCTTGTAAAGAAAAAGGGATTTATATTTGCCTTTTCATAAAGCAAAAAAATGGTCTGGTGTTCTGCAGACTTAATGACTCCTCTGGGTTTTGTTTGCCTTGAAAAAGCAGACTTTTAAACATTTCAGTTCACCTTTAGTAAAGGTCTTATCTTATTCTCATAGCTAAAAGCAGTAGCACAGAGCAGTTCTCACGTTAGAATTCAGTGGGGCAGCATTAACTCTTCAGTAAACATTTGATCATGTTTGCTTTAGGAAAATTAGGAAGAAAGACCAGATATTCTGAAAAAGCCTTCACACTGTTCTCTGCATAAAAAGGTATTGTTTGCAACATTATAATGGAGAACAGAAGCTCTGCATTATTAGGCAGTTTTCATCCATGACCAAAGAATAGTTAACATGATCATCTTGAAGTCCAGAATCTGAAGGACTATTTATTTTTGCCTTCTTCCTTGCCACATTTTGTATCAGTCTCATAAGTAACAGATTTCGCACTGTTTTTGTCTTCTCTATTTTATCTATATCCCTTTTAGATGCTAGAGAACAAGGCCTAAACCAGAGTGCTGGCTCCAGATAATCCATCTGCAAAAACATTGCCCATCACTAGCCATTTCCCTCTTCTATTTCCCCTGGACTGAATAAAGCTGGCCTTAGCAGCATCATTTCTGAAATTAGTTGTACTCAACTTTCCTAGTACCCAATCACAAGGCTTTTTAACTTAGTTGCTTCTGGGAAAAAAATAAAATTAAAACTAAATAATATATAACATAACGTAACATAACATAACATAACATAACATAACATAACATAACATAATATATAAATGAAACAAAATAAAATAAAATAAAACTTGGGATAAATATCCTGTCGTGGGTACAAGTGGAGAAATCATACTTAAAAGACTTTGAAACAGTATCTGTGCTGAAGTTAGAAGCAAAGCCTACAGAGATTTCACTGACATTCAGGAAGGAAAGGATTTTGAAAGACTGCCCCAGCTGAGAAAGTATTGAAGGCCATTTGGGACTGGAGCTGCAGAGGGAGCTCATCTTGGGCCACCTGGAGCCTTTTTTAACCCTGGTCCCACATTGCCTCCCTCCTCAGTCAAGGCCTGCTTCCCTCCTGCTGTGTGCACATTTCTTCCTGTTTCCTGACAGTCTCAAGACTTGCACCACCAGTTAAAAGAACTACTCGTATTTCAGTCCCTTAGAATCTAGTTAGGTCTCATTTCCTTTTTTATTTACTTGTGATGGTCAAACTTGGCATTCTTTTACATTCTCTGAGTCTGGATTATTTCAAGAATTTTTTTTTAAGCTGCTAGCGAATTCTTATTAGTTTTGATAAATGTAGAATGGTTGTGTAAGATTTTAACATGAGGGAAAGCTAGATTAAGGCATACAGGAACTTTACTGTCCTTGAAACTTTTCAATATATCCAAAATAATTTCAAAATCAAATTTTCTTTAAAATTTTCAAAATTTAATTTTCTTTTTTAAAAAGTCTCAGAATTTAAAAAATTCGGATATTTAGTGATAAGTATGCCAAAAGCCGAACACATTTTTATTTTAACATGCTAGATTTTCTTTCTGTAGATCCATCATACCCTCCGAAGTCAGATAAACCTAGACTCAATCCCCAGCTCTGCCAATCACTAACAGTAAAAAATTAAATGATTCCTCTAAGGCTTTTTTTTTTTTTTAATCAGTATAATGAACAATGATTCCTACCTCATAAGGTTGTTGTGAGAGCTTGTGTAACAAACAACCCAGGGCCCGCCACATGGTTAGCCCTTGAATTGTCACTTTCCGCCCTACTGTTTTTTGAGAAAAGTAAAGTTTGGATTCCTATTCTTTCCTTAAGTTTGTTTTCACTTTTTAAAGTTGCCCTCCCCCTCCCTCTTTCTTCTGTGTCCCTCCTTAAAGACATAAAAGAGTCCTGGTCACTACTCCAGTATGGGGCAAAATAAACGAAGGCCAACGTGAGTAGGGCAGTACATAAGCATCATATCTCGGGCCTCTCCTCTCAGGGCTTGCCTCTTTCAGAGCAGGGCCTACCTTCGCTTGCCTTACCTTGTCAGCCCAGGCAAGGACTAGTGCCTCTTCCACAATTTCTAGCTTACTTGCACCCTTACCTTGACTTTCCCAGCCGTATGGGTATTTCTACACCTTTTCTTTCTCATTGCGGATTGATGAATTTTCTCTCTCCTCTTAAGACAATTTCTGATGTTAGAACCCCAGAAACTAGAATGTGCCTTTATTTTTTTGATTCAGCAGCCATTTACTGAATACCAGTTGTTTAAAATGTTTTTTAATTGAAGTATAATTAGCATACAGTGTTATATTCATTTAATATAATGATTTACACTTCTATATATTACTCAGTGTTCATCAAGATAAATGAATTCTTGGGGTGCCTGGGCGGCTCAGTTGGTTAAGCGTTGGCCCCTTGGTTTCAGCTCAGGTCATGATCTCAGGAGATCCAGCCACATGTCAGGGCTCCCTGCTGCATGTGGAGCCTGCTTAAAAATTTCTCTCCTTCTCCCCTCTCCCCCTCCCCTGCTTATGCATGTGCACACACTCTCTCAAAATAAATAAATAAACAAACAAACAAACTCTTAATCCCCTTTCTATTTCATCCATTTCTGCACCTACCTCCCTCTGGCAACCACCAGTTCTCTGTATTTAAGAATATGGTTTGGTTTTTTTTTTTGTTTGTCACTTTTTAAAATTTCTTTTGATTCTTAAATTCCACATATGAGTGAAATCATATGGTATTTGTCTCTGTTTGACCTATTTCACTAGCATTATACCCTCTAGGTCCATTCTTTTTACGAATGGCAAGATCTCATTCTTTTCTATGGCTGAGTAGTCTGAATACCTACTTTTTTTGCTAGATTCTATAGAAGCATAATTCCAGCTGTCCCAAGAGCTCACAGTCTGCTTTGTGATTAAGTAGAAAATCATATGATCTAGTTTATAATTAAATAATAGAAAAGTGTCATGAACTATAAATGTCATGATGGAGAGAGAACAGAGTGATGTAAAAACACTCCCCTTTTCCTTGCCATCCAGGTAGAGAAGAGCCTTTGAGCTCTAAGGTCCTGCTCCCTGGGTGCTGCTAGGCCCAAAGGAGTTTGTCCATGTTACTCACTTTTGTCCCTATCATTTTCCTGCCCAAAAGAGATTCTCATTGGTTTGATGGTCCCAAGTTGTTTTACCTCTAAGCTTTAAAATTTCCAGGACATTTAAGATGCAAGAACGGAGGGGAAGGAACTGCTGTGTTAAGACTCTTCAAGTTCTGTTGTAAACTAGCAGGTAGCCTCAAAGTTGGGAGAGGTGAGAGAAATAAAGCAGTTGTTCAAGGAACCTCATTTGTAGGTGCTTGACTTTGGGTTTTTTGTCTTTATTTGATAGCGTGAGAACTCAGAAAACTGTTCCAACAGATACCCATTGTGTCCTGAAGAACTAGTCACAGGGACCATTTCCTTTGTGGGAGTACAGCTCTCCATCCATCCCCTCATTGCGGCATTCCCTCACTGCACTGCATTTATCTATATGAAATCTCTGTCTCACCAGCTCTCTGAGTGCTGCACCTGGCCAGTGCCTGCCACTTGACATCCTGGCAGCACTGAGGATGAGGGAGATCAAAAATAACTTTATTGTGAGTTTTGTTGGATTGCAATGATAAACTTTATACACTGATCTTCGGTCATCTGTCTCATAACAGCTTAAAGGGAAGGAGCAGGGTGTCTTGTGTCCCGCACCACCCCCTCTCACTCACCCTGCCCTCATCTCACTTAGTCCAGACAGGTCAAAAATGGCACAGTTCAGCTCCCTTAGGGAGAGCCTTCCAAAGGATCCAAGTTCTGATTAGCATTACAAAGGAATTGTTTCTCTCATCTTGAGAAAGCTTTTCCAGCCTCCCCCAGCCTCACTTACCTTATTACCTAAGCCTTCAAACTGTAGATTATGACTCTTTGGGGCACAACATTTACATAAGTTTCTAATTTCCTTGTGATATTCTCAACCCCAGACCCTGAGTTCTTTCAAATGTGAGTGTACAGCTGAAAGGCTGAGCCTAGACATTTATGTAGATGATGGGAATATGAGGAAGCCAACGTTAGAAGGCTTAGAAGGGAAAAATCCTGTCAGCTCATCATGCTCCCTTTAAACTAACACGAACAGGTGAGGATAGCAGAGGAATGAAGATGATGTCCTTTAAGTGTTAGGTTAGTTTTCCATATGGGAAAAATAACCATAAAAAAATTTACTCTGGAATCTTCTCATCTCTGTAAATTGGTCTACCGAGTTCTAAATTTATGGACTTGCCAAAACCTACTTGTATTATCTCTAAACAGGTCTTAAGGTACCACCAGATGCTCAGAACAAATCTACCCTATCCTACTAATGAACAGGCAAACAGTTTTCCCCATCTGCCACCTCTGTCTAAAAGGCTAGGAAGGCCTTCCTCCCTGATCACAAAGAACATAATTACCGTCTATAGAGAAGTCAAGTACAAAGGCCACCAGCCTTTGTAGGCCACCAAAGATTAACAGCTGCCTCTCCTTTGATTGGGAGAGGCAATAACAGTTACTCTAGTTAATAATTGAATGGATTCCCGGGCCATGTAATTCAGATTGAAGCTGTCATTTTTTTGCTGGCCTTCAGCTAAGCTGGGTTATTAGAATGGAGCCACTAATCCTATTAGTCAGTTGTCAGTCTCAGAGTGGGAGAGAGCAGAGGAAGGCAGAGCTATTAAGGTGTTATGTCAGGTACATAAGTAAAGCCACACATTTCATCTTTTAGAGGTATTTTTTTCCTCACTCAAATCAGAAAGATAGAGCTCCTTATGAGTGTTCCACTTTCACATGTCTGAATGCAGAGTGTTTGGAAAAGGGGTAAAAGGGAAAAGGAAAGGTACCTAGTTCATCTTTCTAGATATTTTTAGTCACTAAACAAAGTTTGCTTGGTGTCTACTATGTGTGTAGCCTGTGCTTGACCCTGATTGAGAATGCAGAGACAGGAGAGCTAGGCTTTATAGCCTAGTACGTGAACACAAATAATACAGGAATAATATAAGGGATATATAATATAGGGGATAATATAGAAAGTGATAAGGGCCCCAAGAGAAATGCAGTTAAATACGGAGACCTTTGACTTTAGTTGAAGGTATCAGAAAGGCTTCATGAAAACTATTTGATGTGGGTCTTAAAGGAATGAGGGAGCATTTGAACATTATAGGGTGAGAACGTGGCAATTTAGATGGAGAGAATAATTATGGTTAAGCATTTTTAGGATACTATCTTTTTTCTAGACACTAACAGGGATAGGAACAAGTATAAGATGATGTATTTGAGAAGCATCCATTCCCATCGTGGCATTAAGATATCCAGGAGCATAAAGAGCACCGAGTATAGGAAGTACCAGGTGATTAGCGCAAGCAGTTAGTGTGGTGGGCACAGAGAGGAAGGTGAAAAATGGGAGGCCCTTTGAGTCTGTGGATTGTTGTGTGAATGTGACTTCCATTTTTTATTTGCATATAGAGCTTTTAATGCCACGTGCCAAGTCCAGATACAGAGCCACGTGCTTAAGGAGGTGGATTTTCTCCTTTACTTGAACATTTGGGTGCTCGTCGAGCCAACTTGATTTTCCTTTTTCTGTCCTCCTGAGGTGAAAATGTCATGGGATATGATAGGACTATTTTACCCGTTTTTCTGCATAGAGAGGGGGAGAGCTGTTTGTTTGCACTGTGTTCAGGAACGGAATCCAGAAGGCGGCATTCGTTCTTTCTTATGGGCCTCTGTATTGTGTGTTAACCTCTGATACCTCACAGAACATTTTTGCTCTCTGAGAGAAATCTTTTCATTTGTTCATCCTTTTGTTCAGTCACTCATCCATCAGGTGTTCACCATTCCTGTTCTGTGCCAGAACTGGGGCTGCAAAGATGAGTCAGCTTAAGGAGCTTCAGACCGAATGAGGGCCTGAGGTAGGGCAGAGATGATGGGAGGAATAGAAGTTGATATAGGAGATGAAGAAGTTAGGAAGATACTAAACAGGTTGCCATCTGGCCATCTTCTGTGGAAGAGGATCCACCTCTGGATTCTGAATTTCCATTGCAAAAGTAACCAGAAACCTCCATGACTCCAGAAGGAGGTTTGTGAGTTTTTTTTATTTCACAGTTGGTTTTGCCTTTTGGTTTATTTCCTTGAAAAGCTGCAAATGACAAATTAAAGCTTCAGTTTTCAATAATACATTAGGAAAAATTTGGCTTTAAATGGCCTTTATCTTCCTGAAATTGGCTTATTTTTTCCTGTTTAATGTCTAACTAGAGCTTATATCTTCAGTTTTTTAAGAGGTCACATCCATGTTGTTGGCACTGCATAAAAGGCTTTGAGTTTTGTTTTGTTTTTAAAGCATAGATGTATACATTAAAATGGTCTGCTTTTACTCAGTCCTTTTCGCCTCCACCTCTGCAATGTTGATCCGGTTCTCTCCCATTGTGGAGAGGTCTACAAGAATAGCATTGGTGCTGCTTCATTTCCCTGTGGACAGATTGCATCAATTGGTGCATCTGCTTGGCCTGAGGTAAAATATACTTTGTTTTTGAATTAAGAGATATATATAAAGGCTTTACACAGAAATGGATGGATCTTCCTTGTTGGCTGTTAAGGAGGCTCAAGGTGAATATGTCCTTCTGTCTTGAAAAACTGAATTTTATTCCTTGGTCATGAAGCTCACTTTCAGGAACAAACTGTTCTACAAGGCACACACAGTAACAGGAGTGGAGGATTTTATCCTGTGATCATACCAGAGAAGTTATTGACTATCTGTGTTTTCACAGTCAAAATCATGTGCAGGTATCCTTTTCAGCCTTCTTTCTCAGAAACATCATTCACAACCATTGGCTGAGCACATACTGAGTGCCATCCCCTCTGCTAAGTGTTGGGAATGTGATGAAACAGACATGGCCCCTAAACTCAGGAAGCTCTGAGTTTAGTGGGGATACAAAGATAAAATGCTGGAGAATCATCCCCTCTGGGGAGGAGGAACAGTATTTGCAGAAGCACAGAGGCGTGAAAGAACAAGGGCCATATGGGGAATTTGGTTGAGGGAGAGGCAGGAACATGGCAGGGAAGAAGGCTGTTAATGGGGCATCAGATTCTGAAGACCTGTGCTGAGGAATTTGAGCCTCCCGCAGACAGTGAGGATGAAGTCACTCAAGTGTTTTAAGCAGAGTGACATGATTACATTTACTCTTGAGAATATTATCCTCATTGCATATATAGGCATCCAGAAAAGTACTACTCAAAAGGGAGTCCACAGTCCAGTGCTGGGCCACTGTCACTAGAACAGGGTGAGATAAATACACAAATCCAGAGTAAGTTTTAGCAAACTGGCAGAGTAATTTTATGTCTGTTGTATCTAATATTTTTAAATGTGGTCTCCACTTTTGTGCATCTTTTTTTTTTTCATTTGTTCAGTATTTCATTTGTATTGCATTTCACAAAAGCATTGGTTTACAATGGAGTAGAAGTCGAAGGAAGGAAGGAAGGAAGGGCAAAGAAAGAAAAAGGAAAGGAAAGGAGTAGGAAATGAAGGAAACCCTGATTTTTATCTTAGAGTATTTAGAAAGCACAGCTCTAGAGAATAGGCTGCTGTGGGGTGAGCCTAGATCCAAAGATTCCAATTAGGTACTGATTGCTGCAGTACCTCAAGCAAGAGACCATGAAAGCCTGAACTGACGTGGTAGATGTAGGCAAGAGTTAAGAGCTACAACAGAAGTGGAGTAATCAGAACTTGGATTCTGAATCAGTGGGAAAGCTGAGGAAGAGGGAAAAGTCTAGAAGGACAAGTGTTCTTTTAAGAGTCTGCTGAAAGTTGGACCCTTGCCCTATGCGTTTTTTTAGCTTTTCCATCCCTAGTTCACAGAGATGTTCCATTTATTTTTTAATGTGGTTCTGCCTTTTCAATATTATCACATATTATGGGGACACCTGGGTGGCTCAGTTGGTTAAATGCCAGACTTCGGCTCAGGTCATGACCTCACGGTTTGTGGGTTCAAGCCCCGCGTTGGGTTCTGTGCTGACAGCTCAGAGTCTGGAAGCCTGCTACAGATTCTGTCTCCCTCTCTCTTTCTTCCCCTTGACGTGTGTGTGCTCTCTCTCTCTCTCTCTCTCTCAAAAATAAATAAACATTAAATATTATCACATATTTTATCTATAATTCCTACTTCTTTCGAGTATAAGAAGAAAGGAGGTATATATATGTGTTTATATCCCTGTACTTACTAAGAGTTCCTCTGCTGTATTCCTTATGCTTTAGATGCTTCTGGTACCAGATACAGTAGAAACATTGCTAATGGGATAACCATTCACTACCAAATTAAATCCAGAAAATATTCATGTATATCATATGATCTCATTTATATAAAATTCTACAAGAGACAAAATTAACCTATATTTTGTTTCTTTTTACCTTATGATCCCCTTCACCCATCCCATTTCTTCTACCCCCTATCCTCTGCCTCTAACAACCACTAATCTGTTCTCTGTGTCAGTGGGCTTTTTTTTTTTTTTAATTCTACATGTTTTTCTCTACCTGACTTATTTCACTTAGGATAATGCCCTCAAGGTTTATCCATGTTTTCACAAATGACAAAATTTCATCCCTTTCATGGCTGAGTAATATTCCATTTTATTTATATACCACATCTTCTGTAAACATTTTATTTATCATTGGACATTTATCTTGCTTCCATATCTTGGCTATTGTAAATAATGCTGTGTGAACATCGGGTACATATATTTTTTCAAATTAGCATTTTCATTTGCTTCAGCTAAATACTCAGAAGTGGAATTTCTGGATCATATGGTACTTGTACTTTTAATTTTTTGAGGAACCTACATACAGTTTTCCATAGTGGCTGCACCAATTTATATTCCCACCAGTAGTACACAAGGGTTCCCTTTTCTCCATATCCTCACCAACACTAATTCTTTCTTTTTCTTCTCTTTCTCTTTCTCTCTTTTTCTTTCTTTCCTTTTCTTTCTTCCTTCCTTCCCTCTTTCTTTCTTTCTTTCTTTCTTTCTTTCTTTCTTTCTTTCTTTCTGATAATACCATTCTAACAGGTGTGAGGTAATATCTTACTGAGATTTTCATTTGTATTTCCCTAATGATTAATGGTGTTAAACATCTTTTCATATACCTGTTGGTTATCTATGTGTCTTCTTTGGAAAAAATGTATATTCAGACCTTCTGGCCATTTTTTTAATTGGATTTTTTGTGTTTTTTACTATTGAGTTGTTTGAGTTCTTTATGTATTTTACCAGAAATATGATTTGCAAATATTTTCTCCCATTCAGTAGATAGCCTTTTCATTTTGTGGATGGTTTCTTTTGCTACATAGAAACCTTTTAGTGTGATGTAGGCCCACTTATTTATTTTTGCTTTTGCTTTTGGTGTTTAAATCTATGGGACTATAAATCAAATCTGTGGTTGCTTCATGGAGTGGGGGGATTGACTATAAAAGTGGTATGAGGGAGCTTTCTAAGGTGATGGAAGCATTCGGGTCTTGATAAGGATTTCTCAAATTTATTTGAATGGTATACTTAAGATCTGAGCCTTTTAACCAATTGCAAAGTATACCTCAATTTTTAAAAATACCCAGTAAACATAAGGTGCTCAATCCAACTGATTATCCAGGAAAGGCCAATAAAAACCTCAATGAGGGGCACCTGGGTGGCTTAGTCAGTTGAGCATCCAACTTTGTCTCAGGTCATGATCTCGCAGTTCATGAGTTCGAGCCCCATGTCGGGCTCTGTGCTGACAGCTCAGAGCCTGGAGCCTGCTTCGGATTCTGTGTCTCCCTCTCTCTGCCCCTTCTCCGCTCATGCTCTGTCTCTCTCTGTCTCTCAAAAACGAATAAACCTTAAAAAAATTTTTTTTAATTTAAAAAAACAACCCTCAATGAAATGCCATTATGCATTCATAAGAATGACTAAAGTTTTTTAAAAAATGATAAAATCAATTTTGGTGTGAATGTAGAATAGCTGAAATTATCACTGTACTTCATCATGTACACAAATACTTTAGAAAGCTGTTTGGCCATAGCTAATAAAATTGAACCTATGTATACTCTATGATGCAGGAATTCCACTCATATACCCAACATAACTGCATGTCACAGTTGCGCAAATACATGTACAAAAATGTTTAAAGCAGCATTGTCCAGAGTTTGAAAGTGGAAACAACCCAGAGCACCTTGCTGGCTCAGACCTTGGGACACTCAGTTAAGCATCTGACTTCGATCTAAATTATGATCTCACTGATCCCAAGTTCAAGCCCCTTGTCAGGCTCTCTGCTGAGAGCTCAGAGCCTGGAGCCTGTTTCAGATTCTGTGTGTCCCTCTCTCTCTCTGCCTCTCCCCTGGTCATATTGTGTCTCTCTCAAAAATAAATAAACAAAAAAAAAAATTGAGGGGCGCCTGGGTGGCTCAGTTGGTTAATCTTCTGACTTCAACTCAGTTCATGATTTCACAGTTCATGGGTTCAAGCCCCGCATCGGGCTCTGTGCTGATAGCTCAGAGCCTGGAGCCTGCTTCAGATTCAGTGTCTCCCTCTCTCTCAAAAATAAATAAACATTGGGATGCCTGGGTGGCTCAGTCAGTTAAGCGTCCGACTTCGACTCAGGTCGTGATCTCCCAGTTTGTGAGTTTGTGAGTTCGAGCCCCGGGTCGGGCTGTGTGCTGATAGCTCAGAGCCTGCTTTGGATTCTGTGTCTCCGTCTCTCTTTACCCCTCCCCCGTTTGTGCTCTGTCTATCAAAAATAAATAAAAAATGTTTTAAAAAAATTTTTTAAATAAATAAACATTAAAAAAAACCAACCCAGATGTCAGTCAGCAGTGAAACATTTAAATAAGTTGAGTAAGATAATAAGACAATGGTTATCTTCACCCTGTAATGTTAAAAGTGAAAGTAATGTGGAAGGGATGAAAAAAGATGCTAGAATAAAGTAAATTTTTCCAAAAAAAAAAAGTTGATGTATATAATCAGACAAGGGAATATTATATTCCAACAAGGGAAATGAATGAAACACAGGTATAGGCAGCAATATGGATGAATTTAGAAAAAAAAAAATTTGAGCAAGAAAAGAATATGTAGATTCTGTAGAATATGTAGAGTATGATTACGTTTTTATAGAACTCAAAAGAAGACAAAGGTAATCTACGATTTTAAAAATCAGGATCGCTTTTACATTTGGGGAAGAAGAAGAGAGAGTGAATGAGATGGGCATCAGGAATATTATGGCATGTTATAAAACTATTTTTTTATTTTTTATTTTGGAGTTGTTACAGGGTATATACAGGGCATTGTGTTTGTTATTTTTTTAATTTTTATTTATATTATTGCTTTTTCATTTTGGATTTGGTATAGGATATGTTCAATTTGCCATAACTCTTCCAGCTATACAGTTATGATTAGTGCAGTTTTCTTTGTGTTGTGTGCTAATACAAAATTTATTATTATTTTCTAATCATATTGACATCCTAGCCTATGAAGAAAGAATGGTAACAGCATGATGGTTTCAAATTACTGAATACACCTGGGTTTTTCAGTTTTTTTGATGGTTAGTTTTATTGCAAAGAAACATTTTTTCCCATTAAAAACAAAAATTCTTTATTTTCTATCCTAAAAGTATGATTTCTTGTCTAGGATTCACAATAAACTTATTATAGTGTCAAACTGTATTTTGTGCATATAGTGAGCGATTAAATGACTAAGGCACTGTACTACCAAAGTCTAGTCAGAAGTCAGTAGTCCACATCAAGCAGATCATTGTGCTTAGAACATCAGAAGAATCAGACAAACATGTTTGACAGATCTTGTGTATAACTCCTATCTCTCCCTGATGCACCCTCTTATCCCCTCCAAAATACTTAAGTATTTCAAAGATATTTCAAGGCTTGATGAACTATAGCATGCTCTTAGAAGAAACATAAAGGTGGTGGTATAATAGCAGATTGCGGTGATCGTTTGTATGCGTAGAAACTAATACAGTGTACCATAGAATTGCTCTTGCCTGTCCCCATGCCAGAGAAATGCAAAGAGCTCAGAGATGTTCCTTTCACAAGACTTGTAAACAATTCAGAAATTGTAAAGAAATAATCATCGGTTGAGTTCTATAATGCTGACTTAAGATTCTCCCTAAAATAGCTGAAATGGTGAAAAAAATATATGGAGATGGTTAGGTATGAGATTATCTTGTATTGCCAAGGAAAAAAGTAATACAAGAGGAAATCTTTGTGACAGTTAGTTTGTCTTGTTAGGTGGTAATTAGCATTACGAGATGATCTGCTTTTTAAAATTATTGCTAAAATATTCTGTGTAAAACAGTTTTGCCCTCTGCATGGAGCACTCCATCCCCTCCCCCCCCTTTTTTTTTTTTTTGCCTGTTTCAGAACCTCAACCAGAAAAGCCTGTGCTGACCCTTTCCCCAATATATAGTTGGTTCCCTATTATTCTTATAGAGCACCTTCCCTTTTTCTTCAAGGTACTTATCATAATTGAAATTATTTTATTTATGGTTATTTGATTGGTGTTGTTCTCATCCACTAAATTTTAAGCTTCATGGGGGCAGCAACTATGTCTTCTGTGTTCACCAGTTTCAACCTCCTGTTCCTAGCACTGCATAAACATTCAATAAGTATTTGTAGAATAACTGAACCAACAGAGTGTTTGACACTACAACTAAATATTTCATTTGGTGATCATTCTATGCCTGAGAAATTGGGCTAATTTCTACTTGTATTTCTGTCTAGAATGTAGCAGATCAGATTGCATTTCAAGTTGCTGGTGGATTAACAGCCCTTGAACACATTCTTCAAGTAGTAGTCCCAACCACAAATGTGAACACAGCCTCACGAATTCCTCTTAAGTAAGTATAGTTTTTTAATCTGTCTTTCACGTTTCATTTGTGAGTCATTTCTGCTCTATGGTTTCCATATGGAGGACCACAAGAAACTTGTATGTGTATTCAGGCTTGAATAGCAAAAGCTTACACTCCCCATTAGGGAGAAAAACAGAGGTGCTCGACTTCACTTACAAAACTCAAATTGAGCCTAAAAGCCTTAAAAAGGAAATCTCCTTGGTCTATGACCTTCTCTAATCCTAAAACAAGAAGAATGGATGAACTCCTGGGCAGCTTTAACTGCTTACATAAATTGAACAGAACTGAATAGTAGTAGCAAAAAGGTAGTACAAGAAGAGGTGAGTACATTAACAAAGGCCTGAGCTGTGAAATTTGAAGAAATCCCTAACATACAGGAAGATTAGTCTGAAGCCAAGACTGCCATAGTCTAGAGTCCTAGCCAAATAGCTGGCAACTGAATTGCAGTTCAGTCTTTAACTGCAAATTGCTCTTTGTCATATGGATCCTGCACAAGCTTTGGACCCAAGATCTGCTTTCCTCTTCTCTCAAGTCACTCTGTGATCCCTGGCCGCCTGGGATATAGTAGCAGACAGCTTTATTTCAGAAGTACTACATTCTGGAGGGGTAGCATGCACGGTTTCTGGATATTTTGTGGAGACTCTTATTTACAGAGTTTAAATGAGAAGTTTTGATAAAAGTTTACTTGTATCACTGAGAAAACTTAAATATTTAGTTGGCCCAACAAAAGTGAGTGCTTTATTTGTCCACTGGATACTACAGAAATTGCAAGAATACATCATCTTTTCTCCTGAGAGACATTTTGGTAAAATAAAAATAGCACTGGCTTTGGAGTTGGACAAACCTGGATTCCGGTTTTACCTGTGCCAGTGACGAGCTGGGAGAATTGGGGCAAGTGCCTTATTCTTGTGGCATCTGTTTCCTCATTTGGTTACTCAGGGGTAGTCATATGCACCTCATAGTGCTACTCTGGGGATTGGATGAAATTACGTATGTGAGAGTTTTTGTCAACCTCAAAGTGTTATATAAATGTTAGGTAACAGTTTTTAAGTAGTAGTTTTGCCTGCTTTAAGACAGTGTTATATTATCTCTTCGAAATGATACATTTCTTTTTTTTTAATTTTTTTAATTTATTTTTGGGACAGAGAGAGACAGAGCATGAATGGGGGAGGGGCAGAGAGAGAGGGAGACACAGAATTGGAAACAGGCTCCAGGCTCCGAGCCATCAGCCCAGAGCCCGACGCGGGGCTCGAACTCACAGACCGTGAGATCGTGACCTGGCTGAAGTCGGCGCTTAACCGACTGCGCCACCCAGGCGCCCCAAAATGATACATTTCTAAGAACAAACTGATAGTGAAGTTAGTTTAGGTTCCTTTGCTCTACTGACAAAGTAGAGATTAATAAAAGAAGCTATAGGTATGCTTTGAGTCAGGATATCTTTCTGTGTAGCAGAAAGTTCTACATCAGTCAGATATAGCACGCGTGGAGGTTTTCTAACCCAGGATAGTTGATATTTCTTATCAAAATGGACTTTAGTGACAGTGTGTTGTTATCACTCAGTGTTTGTTAATTGACAGGGAGAGAGGAAATAAATTTGAGATAAGAAAGGAAATGGCAGGGGCCCCTGGGTGGCTTAAGTGTCTGACTTCGGCTCAGGTCATGATCTTGCAGTTCATGAGTTCAAGCCCCATGTCGGGCTCTGTGCTGACAGCTGGGAGCTGAGGCCTGCTTCAGATTCTGTCTTCTCTCTCTCTGCCCATCCCCCACTCATACTCCATCTCTGTCTCTCAAAAATAAATGAACATTAAAAAAAATGTTTTTTAAAAAGAAAGGAAATGGCATTTGATTCTTTGGGACAGGGCTTTGATAACTGTTAATCATTCATATTGTTCATCTTAAGTGCACCTGTAGGGGCACCTGGGTGGCTCAGTCAATTAACTGTCTAACTCTTATTTTCTTTTTTTTTCTTTTTAAATTTTTTTTAACGTTTATTTATTTTTGAAGGAGAGAGAGACAGAGAATGAGGAGGGGAAGGGTCAGAGAGAGAGGGACACACAGAATCCAGAGGGGCTCCAGGCTCTGAGCTGTCAGCACAGAGCCTGATGTGGCACTAGAACTCAACGAGCTATGAGATCATGACCTGAGCTGAAGTCGGATGCTTAACTGACTGAGCCACCCAGGCACCCCTGACTCTTGATTTCCACCCAGGTCATGATCTCGCAGTTCATAAGATCGAGCCGAGTGTCAGGCTCACTCTCTTGCTCTCTCTCTCTCTCTGTCTCGCAAATGAAATAAACATTAAAAAGAGTAAAATTAAATGCACCTATAGTTTTTTGTTTTGTCTTGTTTTGCTTTTTTTGGTTTTGTGGTAGGTTTAAACATGCATGAGACTGAGCTCTCTGGCTGGTAACTTAGATGCCTGTTTTACAAAAGCTACATTTGTCATTGTGGCAAAAAGCATGCTTTGGTGCTTATCTGTGCCTATCATTTTGGGAACAGAAGAATTTCCATACTTTCTAAAAAGACCTGAGCAAGAGTTAGTGCACCAACATTGGAAACAAGCTCTGGAATCTTGGGAGCCCAGCCCAGTACTCCTCTGATGGTCACCAGCTGACCACAGTGCCAGGATTGAGAGTTTGTTTCTTCATCTCACCTTAGGCCAAAAAATTTGTGTGTTCATCCAGGCACTGCTTGCTAAGCGAGGCCAACACTCAGGGCAGTGGGCATCGAGCAGTGACTCTAAGATTCTCTTCTCCTGAGCACAGCTCAAGATCATGTTGACTTTCTAAACTAGCCTCCCTTCTCAGGGCTAGAGGGTTAAGTCTAGGAGAGTGTTATGCTGCTTACTTAGAAAGGGGCAAGAGAAATGCCACAGCTGTGTGAGATTTAGTATGGACTCAGACACTCTGGTGGGCATGAGTCAGTGGCTTAACTCAGAAAGTGTTCTTTCTCATATTCCTTCCAACTACTATTCTGTACAAAACAGTTGTTTTGCTTTTGTTAGAACCAGGGAAAACCCATAGAATTGCTTGAATCCTTGCATCCTTGAGAGGACTTAGTTAGGATGTGGTATTCCAAAATCAACCTTCTTAACAAATGTGTTCCCATAAAATTGTTTTCAGTGCCAAGAAAGATCACCCTGAAACAAGGCAATTTTCATTTCATGTTTTATCTACTTTTGGGATTACTCATATTAATTTGCCTGTTAATTTTAATTGCAGAAAACAAGTACAAAAGAATGAATGAATATTCTAGCCTTTTCTTTGGTTTGGGCTAGTAAGAATTATTTATTACAGCTTTTAATATTTGAAAATAGATGGTAGTTTGTCATTTTCTTTGGACATAGAGAATGCCTCAAGTGATGTAAATAAGAAGATAGATCTGATGTGATTAGAAGCTGTGGTCAAAGCTTTGTGTTGTGTTTTTATAACAGATTTACAGAGCAGCAATGATAATAGAAGGGTGAGTTGGTACTTACTGGCATTCTACATATCCAAACCCTTTTCAGGCAGCAATAGATGTTCATAATTCACAGAGAAACCCACATCCCCTTTCGGGCCATGATCACTAGGCTAAGTCATCCCCAGGTTGCCTTTCACTTCCTTGGTATTCCTATTTCTTGACACTCGTAGACAATGAAGGACCCAAATGGTTAACTCTCCAAGCCACTCTAGGTTGTTCAATGGAAAACTCACCAGGCCCCCTATTTCTTCTCTGTTAGCCGTGCTTATCTTCCTTAATTGTACCTCTGGACCCAATTTTTATATAGAAGTACTATAGTTTCATCAACACAGAACAATGCAGATGGTATAGTATAGCAAAAAATAAATAGGCTCTGGAGTCAGATCTGAGTTTAAATTCTCTGCTTTTCACTTATTAGTTATATGACATTGGTCCAAATTGCTTGTTATAACAGAGCCTCAGTTAAATGGTAACACTACCTTGTTGAGTAGGACTTGTTGGCTGTTGTGAGAATTAAAAGTGTGTGTCTTTGTTAAGTGCCCTGTGCAAAGAAAGCACTTAGTTAATATCAGTGGGTTTTGTTGTGGTTGTTATGATGTTGACTTGATATTATCTTAATTAACTGAGCTTTAAATCCCCAACTCTGTGCCACTTTGGCTTCTAAAAAGCTATAATCTGTTTTTACTTGTGCATTTGTTTTTTCATCTTAAGCACAAACTTCATCCTGATAAATTTTAGTCTTGCCTGTCAAGATCCATTTTGGATCCTGATTTGACCTCTAACTTAGTGTCTTTTTCTTTAACTTTGTGTCAGACCTAAAGTTGATCTGTAGAATATATGCATCTTCATCTAAATCACTGAAAAAATATCCACCAGGTTAGGGAATAGTTCAGTTTAGCACTTTATTAATGAACTATCTTGTACTCCATTTATTGTATTGCCATCTCCCCAAATAGACTGTAATTCCTTGGGACCAGAAACCATAGTAAATACATTACTTTTATTTTTATAAAAACAATATTAGTGTAAATCATAATGGCATCTTAATAAATATCATTTGATACATGAATTAATTATTTTTCCCATGGATAGAAATCAAGCAGGAAAAGAGCTCACTGCATCGGGGCGCCTGGGTGGCTCAGTTGGTTAAGTGTCCGACTCTTCATTGCAGCTCAGGTCATGATCTCATGGTTCATGAGATCGATCCCCATGTTGGGCTCTATGCTGACAGTGTAGAGCCTGCTTGGGATTCTCTCCCTGCCTCCCACCCCTGCTTGCTCATGTTCTGTCTCTCATTCAAAATAAAGAACTTAAAAAAAAAAAAAAAAAGAGCTTACTGCATCAAATACTTGACTCTGTGGATTTGAAATATGATCACATCTCAGCCAAAAAGGGTCCTTGATTTTGACCACTCTTTAGGAATTTTTTTAAATTTTGTCTTTAAATTTCTATGTATTTATAATTAAGTCAAGTATCTATAACTGCCACTTACTGAAAAGCCAAATGGGGATGCTAGAACTGTACTCTTGGTCATCCTTACCACAGTTTTAGAATCACAGCACATTGGTATATTATGAGATGGTCCCGATTTTAAACTATGTTAAAAATAGATACTTCTCGCTGCTGTGTTCTTTATAAAGTAAACCTGTTTATTCATATCAAACAAATTAAGTTGTTTTCTTTTTTTTTTTTTTTTTTGCTTTATGGTATATACATCTGTGTATAATAAATCGGTCTTAGGTAAAACAGCAGTCACTGAATATAATAATAAAAGTAAATAAATTTAGAATGATGTGAGGTGGAGCTTTGCTTCCTAGGAAGATCATTTACAAGATACCACAAATTTATTCTCCAGAGTAAAATAAAATAAAACTTGTGATTTTGTGCAGTTTATTCACTTGGCAGTATTGCCTGTACTTGATCCTTTGCGTTGGTAAGGAGACAGACCTTACTTAACATTACTGGGTATATCCTTAGTGCTGGTCACTCTGCTAGGGGCTTTGTATGCCTTCCCTATTTACTCCTCACAGTCACTAGCAGCCTCATCTGTGGCCTGCTACCAGAATGAGGGTCGACTGCTGTCATGTTTGGAACGTGACTGCACCCTGAGGGAGCCATAATATCCCTTTTGAAAGCATGTTTATTCATTCCGAATAGCAACAAGAATGTTCAGAATTGCTTTCCCATGATTATTGAGGTTTTGTCTCTAAAGGCTCCTGTTCCCTTTTCTTGGTCTTATGATACACAGTAGAGACTGGTGGAGTTCATCTTATAATGGTAAAGAGATATTCCTTTGTGTTCCAGAAGCAGGTAAATAATCTAGGGCTTCTAGGACTTTCAATCCTAATGACCAGGGGAAAAAACTATTTTCCAGGGAGTCCCTTCTTAGGGTCAGTTATAAGCATGTGTGGACATGGGAATGGGACTGCCACATTTAGGAACCGTTCCAAATAGACCCTGTCCATAGGGAACTTAGAATCATAGAAAATGAGATGGATTAAACTCTAAGTATCATTAGAGCCTGCTGTATTACCTTGGTGGAACAGGCACTCTGGTGGTATACACAAACTTCAGAAAAGGAATGTTTTGCTGCATATCCAGTGTCTGCAAACTTAGTTTCCTGAGATGCCTGGCCTCATGTGCCATCTATAGCGTACTTCTTACTCTGGTCTCTTGACTCACTTGTCTGTTCTTTTGGGGGCTCATTTACTTTGCCTTTTTGTTTTGTTTTGGGGTTTTTTTTTGTTAAATTTGTTAAATCTTTGCCTTTCTCTTCAAGTTGCAACACAATCCATACTCTGTTAATTCAGCTTTCACCATGAGTTCCTCCCCTATTATCCTTTCATCTCTCTTCTTGGTTTGTCATACTCACTTCATATCTGTTGTCGTTTTTCTGGGTGTTTTGAATACTACCTGTTCTAAGCATTGCACCATGCCTCTTAGCAGCTCTGTTTTATGCCATGTGATGCTCCCTCAATGGCCATACCTGATTCAACCAAGAGTGGACATTTGACTGGAGCAGCCAATCTATAGACTAGCCAACAATATCAGACTTAAAACTCAGCCCAGAAAGTTAAACTGAGCCAGTCAAATATCTCTCTCAGGAATTTGCAGTTGGAAAGTTGTACAACTCCAGCTCATTTTTTCTAGTGTATTTGAATTTGAAAAATCACGTTGAGTAACTTCTGGGATGGCCATTACAGGGCTCTGTTCACTCCAAGTTTAGCAGGGCTAACGAAGGCCATTTGGGAAAAAAGGAGGAGAACAGAACTGTTTCAGGAGAGAGAAGGGAGATGGAAATGAGAGCGGGTCCAGTCTACAGAGCTGCCATTGTTCCTGCCCTCCTGAGATCTAGTAGTTCATTTTCTCCTGGATTCATGGGAAGTTCCCAATAACCTTCAATAAATGCCTCTTTTACTTGAGATATTTTTAGTGAATTTCTGTCCCTTCAAACCAAAAGAGCCTGATACTTTTAAATACAAATATTAAAGATTTCTTAAATTCTAGATTGGGTTGAAAATACTTGACTGTGTTATAGAGCCTTCCTTGTGACCTCTTTTGTTTTTCTAAATTCTTTCCTATCAAGAAAGAATGAATGCCCACAGTTTAAAGTAGAAATAGAGAGAAAACACGCTCTACAAGTTCTCTAGAGTATAGTTCTTCATGAACATTAAATGTCTCTACAAGCTGGGACTGGCTGAACTTTCCTTCTCTCTGCTAACCCCAGTTTGGAGACTCTGTATAGAAAATTATGTAGATTAAACTTTCTGTCTCTGGTTGCTAAGGCAAACACACTTAAGTAGCATACTCTAGAGTGCAGAGCTTATCGTCAGGATCAAAGGTAAGAAAATGTATTATATATTATTCTTTAAGAATAGAAGTGCCTGGGTGGCTCAGTCAGTTAAGTGTCAGACTTTGGCCCAGGTCATGATTTCACAGTTCATGAGCTCAGGCCCCATGTCAGGCTCTGTGCTGACAGCTCAGAGCCTGGAGCCTGCTTCGGATTCTGTGTCTCCCTCTCTCTCTGCCCCTCCCCCACTCACACTCTGTCTCTCTGCTTCTCTCTCTCTCAAAAATAAATAAACATTAAAACACAAATAACAGTACTATTCATATTTTTTATAGCTCTCAAGTGTTAACTTTCTTGGTGGCCCTCAGTCCCAGATCGGTTACCTCGTCATTAACATTATAATTAGGAATTAGTTTGAATCCTGGTAACATTTACAAACAACTGAAAAGTGTATTTCTTTAGACCCTGCTCTCTCAGACTTGATCATAATGGGCCATAGTCCAACTTTTTGATAAAAATAAGTTTGTTCATGAGAAACCCAATCATTTCACAAGTTATTTTTGGAAACTGGAAAACAGTTGCCTATTTTGACTCCGAGACTATGATGTTTAGAAGGTGAGAAGACTGTGAGGTCAATTGTCCCTCCCCCTCAAATCCTGGCAGCATGATGCAGCTCGGAACAGTAATCACGCGCTACAAGATAGAGCTTCATTATATTTTTAAGAACTGAATAATATGCCTTTAATAGCACAGTTTCAGTCACTAGGAGAAAGAGACAGCGTTTGTAAAAGACAAATTGTCCTCTGTTAGTTAAGTCATTTTATAGTACCTAACAGAAAGAAGAAAAGCATTGGCTTATCCCATTTCAGGGCAACCCTTTTGGGGATTGCAGTCTTGTTTCTCTCAGGGAAACCAAACAGTATCTCCATATTATTCAACATTTATCTCAGAGTATGGCTTACTTAAATACCTGATGCAAACTTCAGAGCGTTGTATCATCTCTTATTCCTTCCTCTCTCTCACCCAATAAGAAATGCAAAACTTCATTCTAGAGGGGGTTGTTGTTTTACCAAAATTGCATTGGTAGATGCTGGATTCATGTTTTCTAATACAAGTAGGCTTGAAACTTTATTTGTAGTTCAGTCTACGTTAAGGCATTTGTTATCATGTAGAAAGCTCTCCAGCAATAATTTGTCAAAACATTTTTGGTTATCTATCTGGTTAAGAAAATCTTTAACTGGACTATCATTGTTAAATCACTCCTGGAACATTATTCACATCTTACCTGAGGCTCTCACTTGCTTGCCATTTTCTTTGCACTATTATCTTTTCCTGGGAATTATTTTCACCAAGCCTAGCTATTGACTCAAAGATCAGGTTAATTGCCTTATTGAAAATCAAAGTGCATGTAAATAGTTCTCTACATTGACATTTGAGTTAAGGTAAATACAGATCTCTCACCTTTTCAAATTGATGCATTCTAACAAAGATGGTTATAAGGTTAATTTCTATTAAGTAAATCCAATTTTCTTATTAATTTCCTTCATAAAGTCAACAATGAATTTCTATGGGCAAAGTATCAATGCATTACATAATCGATGAAGAGCATGTAGCCAAGTCATTTGGTGTTCTAGACAGTGTAACACAGCAGTCTTGTTGAAAACACACTTCAGCACTTTCAGAACCATGAATTATGTAGCACTCTCCTAACTTTGTAACTCTCTTTTCTTGTCACCTTCTGGGACTTGAATCCTTGAAAACTACCTACAGAGGATGAAGATTATATCATATTTTACAAGTACATACCACAGTCTAACACATAATGTATGTTAGGCTAAAATTTACTTCTGTAAACATACTCACTTTTCCACTTGGCTAGCTCTAGAGCTCAAGCCAAAAATACCTGTATTTAGAATTAGAGAAAGGGGAATATAATGCACTAATGGATTAAACTTACCTGGGTTTCAGTGTCAGAGCATTAGGGTTCAAATACCAGCTTTGCCAGTATTTGATGTGAGACTTGTCTCATAAGGCCTTATTGGCTGTAGTATTTTTCATCTGGGAAATAGGAGAAAGATTCCTGTTTCACAGGGTTGTTGTAAAGATGAAATGCTTGTATGTATAAAGGGGCTTTGTGAATTGTCATACTCTAACATGGGACGCCAGTGGCATCTGGGGCAGAATGCAGGATTGTCCTTCACACTATAAGGTGTGTGGCATCCTTTGGCCCATTAAATAACATTAAATAGCCATTAGATACCTGTGTTCCCATTGTTTTGACAACCAAATATGTCATTACACATTTCTACCTTTTACTTACAGTATTAATACCATCCTGATTGTGAACTATGTGCTGGGCAATAGAGTTGTGGAAATAAATAAAACATTGTCGGTATCCTCAGGAAGCTCACTTGTTAGGGGGTGAGCTAACCAAGGAAAGATGTAATTTAGTACAGGGGCGCCTGGGTGGCGCAGTCGGTTAAGCGCCCGACTTCAGCCAGGTCACGATCTCGCGGTCCGTGAGTTCGAGCCCCGCGTCGGGCTCTGGGCTGATGGCTCAGAGCCTGGAGCCTGTTTCCAATTCTGTGTCTCCCTCTCTCTCTGCCCCTCCCCCGTTCATGCTCTGTCTCTCTCTGTCCCAAAAAATAAATAAACGTTGAAAAAAAAAATTAAAAAAAAAAACCAAAGCTTTAAAAAAAAAAAAAAGATGTAATTTAGTACAGTGTGCTAAGTAAAACTATAGAAGTATGCACCAAGTACAGAAATAGCACAGAGGATGGAGCAGTTAACTGCCAGGGGAGGACACAGAGTTATAACATCCAAACTGGGTTTTAAAAGAAAAGATTCAGAGTTTGCCAAATTAACAAATCTTCCTCAGTTAACAGAGAGCACAGCATGTACAAGATCATGGAGGCCTGAAATAATAGGGTGTGCTTAGGGAGCTGTACACGTTAGAACAATATCAGAAATATTTAGGTATGAATGAATTGGGCAAATGACAATTCAGGGAAAAGTAAAAGGCATCCATTCCTTATTTATTTCACATTTGGGGGCGGAGGGAGTTCCTGTCAGTTTTATTCGCTCATCTATAATTGTTGCCACTATCTTAATTTCAGCCCTATTGCTTATACTGTTATTACCAAATACAAAGAGGAATTCAGTCATTTAACATACTTTTATTGCCACGGACCTGGTGCTTTGTTTATCGTGGTGGATAGAAGATGTGCAAGAGAACATTTGCGAAGGAGTGCTTAGAACCCCTGCAGAACACTTGGCTTTTCAGAAGTACAAGAGTAATAAAACTGCTTTATAAATATATTAGATTTGTTAACAGAGTTTTTGGCACGTCTTCCCCAATGTTATCACTGATATAAATGAAGAAACTAAGGCTTAAAAATATGAAAGGATTTGTCATCAGTCATCACGTTGGCAGCTAGGACTGAGCATCCTGTTCTGGTGTCTGTTTTCTGTACCTTCCTGCCTTGTTGTTTCTGATATGTGAGCACGTAACTTTAGCCATTTTAATAAAAATAAAATACCATTTCATTAATATCTTATAAAAATTACTGTCAGTCATTATTCCTGTGAGTTGCTGGAGTTTTGTTGTTGTTGTTATTGTTACTTGTTTGTTGTTTAGTTTTTGACTTTTGGTGGGGGAGAGACTGACTGGTTTTGGATTTTTTTTTTTTTTTTTGTGGTTTGTTGGTATACGTATAGGAAATGTTTGTGGAATCATTTTCCCCACCTAGGAGCCAAAGAGGGACAAGAGGAAGTGATCTAACAAAAAATGAGAAAGATAGACAAAAACCACTCCTAACTGTTTATAAGACAAAATGTCCAGGGAATATTTAGCAATGAAGTTGAAAAAAGAAATAGAACATTTCAATATTACCTTAAATACCTTTTTCAGAACTTAAATCAGGTGGCACATATGGAGAAAACTGATCATAGTATTTACTCCTATTATTACCTGTTCTAGATATTATGGAGTTAGAAACCAAGTACCACCTCATGTGCCCACTACATCATAGCCCTCGGTAAATGTTAATAAAATGGTACTTGCCGGTGTGGGTGAAATCTGGAATACAGCCCACTGTTAATAAATAATTCCTCTTTTCTAAGCAGGATTGTTTGAATATAATTCTAAATATCTGTTTTTAGATCCAAGCTTACTAAAAGTGACTAACTTTCCCTAAGACAATAAAAGTAAAAAATTATTTTGCAAGCCAATTAGCCATAGTGATTGGTAAATACTCTTCTCCATTTGACATATTGAAGCATTTTGTTTGTGTCTCAAAAGGCTGCACAGAGATGGTTACATTTGACAGCTGTTGTACCACTAATAAGATTAAAGTAAAGAAATTAGTTTTGTCGACTTTAATCTGCTGTTTAACACTGCAAACCACCTGGGGTCTTCTCCAGGGTCTGCATGTCTAATTGTGAATTTAAAATTACATAACCAGATCCTACTTACAAATATATCTAAAGATTTGCTAATGGTAACTGTCTTGTTACTAGACCAGACAGTTTAGCACTAGACTTTAAAATTAATGTTTTAATTTGGCAGTCACCCTGCATTTTTAAGTGTATTATTCTAATCTTTGAAACATAACACCTTCTCAGTGGGAGGTTAATTTTAGGAAATGAAGAAAGTTTCATTAGGTTGGTGCTTAAGATATGTACGATTTTTCCATCTAAAATTAGAATATATCTATGGAATAATTAAATTGCCAATTCTAATTGTACCAAATTGACTGATTTAAAAAAAAAAAAAAAAAAAAACCTTGAGATAACACATCTAGGTGAAGGTTTCTTACTGCTTGCTCTGGGCACCATTATTATTAGGAAAATAGTTTACTTTAAAAATTAATGTTGGTGTTATTAAAATGTTATGTTGTAGAGAAGTTTCTGGGTGGCTTAGTTGGTTAAGCATCTGACTTAGGTCATGATCTCATGGTTCATGAGTTCGAGCCCCACATCAGACTCTGTGCTGACAGCTCAGAGCCTAGAGCCTGCTTCGGACTTGGTGTCTCCCTCTCTCCACCCCTCTGCTCGTGCTCTGTCTCTGTCTCTCAAAAGTAAATAAACATTTAAAAAAAAGTTATGTTGTAGAATATGATATGCAGTGCAATAATCCTTTGTGATTATTACATTGAGTTTTAATGCAAACTGAAGCGTAGGGTACATATAATTTATAACCCCACAGCGAAGGTCATTTGGTCAGGCAGTCTTATTAGCATCCCTTGAAGACCCCCCCCCCATCTTTTTTTTTAATGTTTATTTATTTTTGAGACAGAGCTTGAGCGAGGGAGACACAGAATCTGAAGCAGGCTCCAGGCTCTGAGCTGTCAGCACAGAGCCTAACGCGGGGCTCAAACTCGTGAAACGCGAGATCATGACCCAACCTGAAGTCGGCCACTTGACTGAGCCACCGAGGCACCCCGAAGACCCCCCATCTTGATCTGAGCTTTATTGTTCCTGAATGTTGGTTCCCCCACTGGCCCTGCTTACCCCAAGTGTTCTGGCATCAGACAAATGGATCAGGAACAAGAAAGGCAGTGTGGCTTTAGACTAGTCTTCACAGCACCATTGGAAAAAAATTTCCCTTCACCCACAGCTCGTGCTGATCCAAATGTCCCATTATCCATTGCAAAAAAAAAAATTTCCCAAATTCTGACACAAGTTCACCTTTTCTGTGGTCACAAAAATGTCAAAACTGAATAATCCACAGGTGCATTGGGCATCACAATCGGAAGTTGAGTTCAGTTTGCCTGCCTGCTGCCTCTAGGGTTAGCACCTTGAAGAAGTTGGTGGGCACTGACTCTTGCTTCTTGCTGATTACCCAATACTACTTCACATAGGGCTTTCCATCAGCCTCCATCCTGCAGGCAAACCCAGATACACATGACCGTTCAGGGCTCCCAGGGAGTCTGGTCAGACCCAGGCCACCACCTTCAGGAAGCCTTCCCTTACTTGACCTCCTCTCATCATGAAACCTCTGTGCCTTTCATGGCTTCCCTAGGAGGCTGGAAGCTCCCTACAGGGTAGAGACTAGCTTTTGCCCTGTTTTCCCCATGCCCATCACTGGATCAGGCAGAATGGGTAGTGGCACTAAATACCACTGAAAGAAAAAAAAAACTAAGGAGAATATGTTAGGAAATGACTATAGTATAGCTGATAACCTGATAGTATAGCTAATACAACCTCATTGAAGATGAGGAATGAGTATGGCATATGCCAAGATATGTTTCAACTGTCTTTAGTATTGGTGGTGGTAATTTTGTTTTACTGAAACGGTTGTGTGTTGTAGTATAAAGCAGGTGAATCATTATGGATATTCTAATTCTGTCATCCTCAGTGCATTTGAGGGCTAAGATTTTCCGTGTCAAAGAAAGAATAGAGAGCTATTATATAGAAGAGTTTAAAGGGGAAAAAATCCCTTAGTCCTGAATTTGAATCTGAAATATCACTATGCGTTCATAAGATATTTTATCTTTAAGTAGGTGGCATGGTTCCTACCTCTACTCATTCTAATGAGCGTTTAAAAAATAGAATAGTGGAAAATGTGGTTAATTAGTGTGTTAATATATTCCACAGCTGTATATTCTTGTATATTGTGCTTGAAACAAGGAAAGCGGTTGTCCCTTCATTAGACATTTCTGGGCTCAGCCAACTCAGTGCTGCACACTGTGATGGCTCCAAAGAGGATGAATCAGGCAAGGACCTTGCCCAGAAGAAATTTAGAGTAGTCCCATAATAGAATAGAGTTCTCAGCGGTTCAAAAGGAGTGTTTTCAGCCTCAAGAATTGGCGTAGGCAGCTCTCAAGTGGCCACTCCTGTAAGGCCAGGCCTAGGTCACAGGCTTCATTCTGGGGGTGGCCACTTGCTTGGTGGGTCCACTTAGGGTATTTGAATCCTAACTGCAGTTGGATCTCCCTAGTATGAGATAACTCTTTTTTTTTAATGTTTATTTATTTAATTTGAGAGAGAGAGCACGCACTCTAGCAGGGAGAGGGGCAGAGAGAGAAGAAAGAGAGCGCTGTTAGCGCAGAGCCCAATGCAAGACTCAATCCCACAAACGGGGAGATCATGACCTGAGCTGAAACCAAGAGTTTCAGCTCACTTAACTGACTGAGACACCCAGGCAGCCCTCAGATAACTCTTTTTAATACTATCTAAAGAAATTATTTTAGTTTGGAGCTTTATAAAGACAAAGCATAATTTAAGAATGACAGTTTTTATAAACTATATACTATTTATTAAATGCTTAATGCAAATCAAATATATTTTGTAAAATATATTTTGAGGCTCTAGTTTTAACATTCTTTTCTCCCTTCCCTAAGGAACTGGTATTAAATACTCCAGTTCTGTGTGTTCTGATTCAGTTTCAATAATCTTCTTTGCTAAAACAAATTCTATATCATTTGCTAACCACCCTCTGTTTTGTGAGGATCTGTCACATTTCCACACTTATCCACATCAGGCAACCCCTTTCTTACATGAAGGTTGAAACAGTAATTGATAAAACTTCCTGCAGCTGTATGATGTGACTCTGGTATTTGCTGTGCCTACTTGGCATAGAATTTTGCCCTGCAGGACCATATAACTAAAGGAGTATATAACTATGTATCATTTATTAAATGCTTAATGCAACCAAAGGAATTTGGTAAGTTATATGTACTGGGGTTCTGGTTGTAAAATGCCCATGGAAGTTGTTTTTAAATGTCTGCGGTCTTCGGGGCGCCTGGGTGGCGCAGTCGGTTAAGCGTCCGACTTCAGCCAGGTCACGGTCTCGCGGTCCGTGAGTTCGAGCCCCGCGTCAGGCTCTGGGCTGATGGCTCGGAGCCTGGAGCCTGTTTTCGATTCTGTGTCTCCCTCTCTCGCTGCCCCTCCTCCGTTCATGCTCTGTCTCTCTCTGTCCCAAAAATAAATAAAAAACGTTGAAAAAAAATTTTTTTTTAAAAATAAAATAAATAAATGTCTGCGGTCTTCACACAGGTGTAAGACAGTGGATTTTGGTGAACGGTATTTTCCGAAAAGTCTTAGCTACTGCAAACTGCATAAGAATATAAACTATGTAATTCCTAAGTTATATTATCATACCCTCTTAGGCTACAACCACCTGGGGCTTTTCTAATTAATTATTTCATAGGGTATAGGTACTAATCTTAATGTCTGAGTTTTACTAGTGTTTTATTACTCCTTTTAATATGGAAATATGTTACTGTACTGATTGCCAAAATATCCAGTTTTGTGATGCCTTTTCTCTCCTCGCTTTTCAGAGGCAACATTTTCAGTGAGAAGACTTACTGACACAAGATTCACTCATGTAGTCACAATCATTTGGGGCACAAAGCCTTTATCTAAGCCAGCCGCAGTGTACTTTTGACAGAATGGGCAGTAAGATTTTAATGTCTTCTCAGAAGATACTTTTAAAATCTGGGGCTTTTTGTTTGATGTTAAAAAGTGCTTCTGGTCATTTGAGTTTTAAATTACAGGGAAAGCCTCCTGGGCAGACCACCCAGGCTGGGTTCAAAGAAGTGATCTTTCTAAGACAGGTGCTTTTCAAATAGAAGTTGTCTTTCAAACAAGTTTTACTGAGAGGACAAGTTTTTCCTGACCCTGAGATTTTTGGTACCCCCCCCCCACTTTTTTTCTTATCAGAAAGTAGTTTCTTTGTGGAAGTTTCTTGGGGGAGTTTTGTGAGCATAAGATTATATAGATGCACATTCCACACTTACCAGTAAATGCTTTTTCTTTAAAGCACAGAGAGCATTAGGACAAAATCTTATACTTTGTGTTTTTTATGGGTATGTTTATTGATGCCTTATGATATTCCATAAGTGATTTTAGACAAGTTGTAGGGATTTGATTGAATGAAACAGAAAAATTGAAATTAAAAATCAAGGTTATAGGGGTGCCTGGGTGGCTCAGTTGGTTGGGTGTCGGACTTCGGTTCAGGTTCATGGGCTGACAGCTCAGAGCCTGGAGCCTGCTTGGATTCTGTGTGTGTGTGTCTCTCTCTGCCCCTCCCACTCTCTCTTTCTCTCAAAAATGAATAAGCATTAAAAATTTTTTTTAAAAAATCAAGATGATAAAAATTATGGACCAAAACAAAAAGGAAAAATAGCATACAATTATAAAGCTATAAGGTTCTACATTTTTAAGTCCTTAAGGATCTACAATTGTATATATTAATCCTACTATAAAACTACAATACACAAAACCATGTAATATGGCACAATGAATGCTTAACAAAATCATCAGTTAGAGTAGGAAACCAGGGAATATATCCTGTATATAGTTATGATAAAGATACCATTTCAAACCAGTAGAGCAAAAGTGGTTTATTCAATAACCTTTTGGGGGTAGGGGGATAAATGTAGGTTTCTGGCTCACACCACATGTCAAAATAAATTCTAAACGAATTGATAGTGAATTTATAAAACCATAAAATTACCACACACAATGATCATTCAAGAAAAAATAAAAACAAATGGCTGGATACAACTGTATAGTTACCTCATCTCATAGAGAAGAACTTTTTAAACAATGAAAGGAAGGGAAGAAAAAATAAAACCACAAAGAAAATAATTGTTAGACTACATAAGATTGTTTAGCTTCGATACATAAAATAATAATACTGTGAAAATAACATGAACAAAATGAAAGGTAGTAGATAAACTGAAAAAAGCATTAACAACATGTATTAACCCTTTGCCATAATGAGAGAATCCTTATAAATCACTAAGAAAAAGATGAAAACCTTTTTTATGTTTTTCATCAATAAAGACATCACCTTATTGATGAAAAACAATAAAAATTTTTAAAATAGAGAATAAGAATAATTAACAAAAAGATGAGTAGACATGGCAACTTCATTTTGAAAAACTTCAATAACCCCTACCTTATCTCACAATCAATTTTAGATCATGGACTTAAGTATAAAATCTATGAAACTACCAAAAGTGAATTTAAAAGAATATTTTTATAATCTTGAAGTGGAAAGGTTCTTTTAAGTCTGACACAAAACTCAGATGCACTAAAAAAGTTTGACAGATTTTATTAAATAGAAATGAAAACATTCCTTGAAATCTTGCCATTTGCAACTACGTGGATGGAACTAGAGGGTATTATGCTAAGTGAAATTAGTCAGAGAAAGACAAATATCATATGACTTCATTCATATGAGGACTTTGTAAGACACAGAACAGATGAACATAAGGGAAGGGAAGCAAAAATAATATAAAAACAGGGAGGGGAACAAAACATAAGAGACTCTTAAATATGAGGAACAAACAGAGGGTTATTGGAGGGATTGTGGGAGGGGGGTGGGCTAAATGGGTAAGGGGCATTAAGGAATCTACTCCTGAAAGCATTGTTGCACTATGTGCTAACTAATTTGGATGTAAATTTAAAAAATAAAAAAAATGAAATGAAAACATTCTTTGACAAAAATAAGTTTAGATAAACTGAAATATTTATTTGCAACATACAGTGATCAAAGGTTAGCATTTTTATTATTGGTAAAGAGCCTTATAAATCAATAAGAAAAAGACAGCCCTCCCCCATAGAAAAATGGGTATAAGGTATACAGTGATAATTCAAGAAAATGTAAATATGTATGGCCAATAAGAACACGAAAAGGTCTTAAAACACACTAGTAATAAAAATGCAGTCTTTAAAAATACTATATGTAGCTGCCAAATTGGTAAAGATTTTTTTAATGAAATTTTCCAGTTTTTGGTAAAAGCATGGAGAAACTCTTTTTCTAAGAGTATAAATCAGTTTTTTTAAAACTCAAATTTTTTTTCTGGAGGGCAATTTGAATTTGGCAGTGTCTATCAAAAATCTTAAAAATGTTCATATCTTTTTATGTAATTTATCATTACTGGAAATTTATCACAACGTGATACGATGTTTTCAGTACAGCTATTATGAGTATGAGTTGTGCCATTGAGCACATCCTGTGTTTGCTAAGTTCCCAAGCATATAAAGTGGCCCTACCACTATAGAACTTGGGAATTGCTTCCCAATTTTCATGTCTAGGATACAGGCATGAGACCTAAGCTTTGCAACCCAGTATACCTATTCCAGATATCCACTCTGAAGCTGACGAAGCAAGGAGATCCCAGATTCTGTCCTTTTGACAATTGGAAACAGCTGCATGTAGCATGCAAAGTCACAGTGTAAGTTCAAGCTGTGCCATATGGTGCCCACTGGTTTTTTTCATCAGATCAGTTTGGTTGTGTGTGATTTGGGTATTGGTCCTGGCAGTGTAACTTCTGTGCCTGTGTTTTCTAAATCCCATCATATACTCAATAGCCTATCAATTAATTTCCTTTCTGTTTAAGTCAATCAGAGCTTTCTTCTTGTGTCTTGTAACTAACTAAAAGGTCTGACTGTTAAAACAGCATTATTTATAACATCAAAAATTAAACACAAAAATGGTAAGGGAGTGGTTGAAATAAATATTATATCCATAGTATAACACTCAATCCTTTTTAAAATTATGCAGTATTTCTCAGTGTAATTATTTTAATCAAAGAAGGAACTTAAAATAAGACATTAGAGGCTTACAAAATTGTTGGAAACTATTGTAGACCTCTGGATTGACTGCAAAACAATATGTTAGACTACATAAAATTGTTTAGTTTCAATATATAAAATAATACTGTGAAAATAATATGAGCAAAATGAAAGGCAGTAGATAAATTGGAAAAAGCATGGGGTTTTTTTCCAGATTAACTCCAAAACAACCCAAACATATCCACTGGGGGCACTGCTCCCTCTGAAGCCAACACACAAGTTGGGAAGGAAATAAGGATGCCATGCACAACTGTCTCTCACACCAGGGAAACTACAGAATGGGTACAGATCAGAGATTAGGAAATCAGATAAATTAGCATAATCCCACTGGTTCTTGACACCCAGAAGCTGGAAGATGGAACCTGGAATGCGGCTGCAGGAAAGCCTCACATTTCCAAGTCTTGCTTAATAGCAACAAGAGCCAAAGAAAGATGACCTTGACTCAGTTCAGCCTCCAAATCCCATGTGGTAATAGTTGTGTAGAGGGAAAAAAACTCTTCAGTATGTATAGATTATGTCTAGAAGGATATGTAAACTAGTAACCATGGTGATTTCTAAGGTGGGAAATTGAGTGGCTGAGGAACATAAGTAAGAGGGCAATGCTTTTGACTACTTACCTTTTATGTGCATGTTGTACCATGGTTGTCATCCTAGTCAAAAAGTTACAAGGTAAATTTTAATTTATCAAATCTCAGTAGTTTTTATGCACCCCATGGGAACACACCTTAAGTTCTCTGAAGAACCATTCAAGGCTCTGAAGGAGGGAACATAGTAGGACTCTGCGTTCCTCACTTCTGCTTCAGTCAGAACAACTCTGGTTTTATCAGTTCTGTGGTTTAAGCATCTAAATAAGATTGTGTAAGCTTTGAATCTTCTGAATAAGAAAGCATTCTGCTGCTTTTATAAAAAACTGAAGACCATTATTACAGGAGAATATTAAATGTCATGGAGAAATATTCATTATGTATTTCTTAAATAAATGTACATTTATAATATTGGAAAAAAGGGTGGGGTGCCTAGTGGCTCAGTCCATTGAGCATTTGGCTCTTGATTTCAGTTCAGGTCATGATCTCATGGTTTGTGGATTTGAGCCCCACGTCAGACTCTGTGCTGGCAGTGCAAAGCTTGCTTGGGATTCTCTCTCTCTCCCTCTCTCTGCCCCTCCCCCACTCATGCTGGCTCCCCTCTCAAAAACACATAAATAAACTTAAAAAAAAAAAATAGAAGAAAAGACCAGACGTACAAATGCCAAATTATTGCTTGATAGCTTTTTGCTATTTCTTTGTCCTTGTCTTTCCCAAATTTATTATAATAATTTTAAAAATTATTTTATTTATTTATTTATTTATTTATTTATTTATTTATTTATTTATTTATTTTGGGTTTTTTGGTGCCAAAACCCGGGGACGAATACGCTGGGTGTGGGCTATTTTAATGAAACAAATAAAAAATATTTTTGAATGTTTGTATGATTTCATTTTTTAATCTAATTTATTGTCAAATTGGCTTACATACAACACTCAGTGCTCATCCCAACAAGTGCCCTCCTCAGTGCCCATCACCCATTTTCCCTTTCCCCAACCCACCCCTTCCACCCTCAGTTTGTTCTCTGTATTTAAGAATCTCTTGTGGTTTACCTCCCTCCCTCTCTGTTTGTAACTATTTTTCCCCTTCCCTTCCCCCATGGTCTTCTGTTAAGTTTCTCAAGATCCACATATGAGTGAAAACATATGATATCTCTTCTTCTCTGACTGACTTATTTCACTCGAATAATGCCTTCCAGTTCCATCCATGTTGCTGCAAATGGGATGATTTCATTCTTTCTCCTTGCCAAGTAATATTCCATTGTATATATAAACCACAACTTCTTTATCCATTCATCAGTTGATGGACATTTAGGCTCTTTCCATAATTTGGCTATTGGTGAAAGTGCTGCTATAAACATTGGGGTAAAAGTGCCCCTATGCATCAGCACTCCTGTATCCCTTGGGTAAATTCCTAGTGGTGCTATTGCTGGGTCATAGGGTAGATCTATTTTTAATTTTTTGAGGAAGCTCCACACTGTTTTCCAGAGCGGCTGCACCAGTTCGCATTCTCACCAACAGCGCAAGAGGGTTCCCCGTTTCTCCACATCCTCGCCAGCATCTGTAGTCACTTGAGTTGTTCATTTTAGCCACTCTGACCGGCGTGAGGTGGTACCTCAGTGTGGTTTTGATTTGTATTTCCCTGATGAGGAGTGATGTTGAGCATCTTTTCATGTGTCTGTTGGCCATGTGGATGTCTTCTTTAGAGAAGTGTCTATTCATGTCTTCTGGCCATTTCTTCACTGGATTATTTGTTTTTTGGGTGTGGAGTTTGGTGAGTTCTTTATAGATTTTGGATACTAGCCCTTGGTCTGATAGGTCATTTGCAAATGTATTTTCCCATTCCGTTGGTTGCCTTTTAGTTTCGTTGATGGTTTCCTTTGCAGTACAGAAGATTTTTATCTTCACGAGGTCCCAATAGTTCATTTTTGCTTTTGTTTCCCTGGCCTTCAGAGATGTGTCGAGTAAGGAGTTGCTATGGCTGAGCTCAAAGAGGTTGTTGCCTGTTTTCTCCTCTAGGGTTCTGATGGTTTCTTGTCTCACATTCAGGTCCTTCATCCATTCTTACTTTATTTTTGTGTATGGTATAAGAAAGTGGTCTAGTTTCATTCTTCTGCATGTTGCTGTCCAGTTCTCCCAGCACCATTTGCTAACAAGACTGCCTTTTTTTCCATTGGATATTCTTTTCTGCTTTGTCAAAGATGAGTTGGCCATACATCTGTGGGTCCAATTCTGGGTTCTCTATTCTATTCCATTGGTCTATGTGTCCATTTTTGTGACAATACCACACTGTCTTGATAATTACAGCTTTGGAGTAGAGGCTAAAGTCTAGGTCACAAAAAGCCTTCAATAAATATAAAAGAATTGAGATCATACCATGCATACTTTCAGATCACAATGCTATGAAACTTGAAATCAACCACAGGAAATGTTTTGGAAAACTTCCAAATGCATGGACGTTAAAGAACATCTTACTAAAGAATGAATGGATCAACCAGACAATTAAAGAAGAAATTTAAAAATATATAGAAACAAATGAAAATGAAAACAACAACAATCCAAACCCTTTGAGATGCAGCAAAGGCAGTCCTAAGAGGAAAATACATTGTAATCCAGGCCCATCTCAAGAAACAAGAAAAATCCCAAATACAAAATCTAATGGTATACCTAAAGGAACTAGAAGCAGAATAACAAAGAAACCCCAATCCCAGCAGAAGAAGAGAAATAATAAAGATCAGAGCAGAAATAAACCGTGTAGAATCAAAAAAACAAATACAAAAACAAAAAAAAAAAAACATGAGAACAGATCAGTGAAACCAGTTGGTTTTTTGAAAAAATAAACAAAATTGATAAACCCCTAGCCAGACTTCTCAAAAAGAAAAGAGAGAGGACCCAAATAGATAAAAATCATGAATGAAAATGGATTTATCACAACCAATTCCTCAGAAATACAAACAATTATCATAGAATACTATGAAAAACTATATGCTTACAAACTGGACAACCTGGAAGAAATGAACAAATTCCTAAACACCCACACACTACCAAAACTCAAATGGGAAGAAATAGAAAATATGAACAGACCCATAACTAGTGAATAAATTGAATCAGTTATCAAAAATCTCCCAACAAATAAGAGTCCAGGACCAGATGGCTTCCCTGGGGAATTCTACCAGGCATTTAAAGCAGAGTTAATACCTATTCTTCTCAAGCTGTTCCAAAAAATAGAAAGGGAAGGAAAACTTCCAGACTCGTTCTATGAAGCCAGCATTACCTTGATTCCCAAACCAGACAGAGACCCCACTAAAAAGGAGAATTATAGGCCAATATCCCTGATGAACATGGATGCAAAAATTCTCAACAAGATACTAGCAAATCAAATTCAACAGCATATAAAAAGAATTATTCACCATGATCAAGTATTCGTTCCTGGACTGCAGGGGTGGTTCAATATTCGCAAATCAGTCAATTTGATACATCACATTAATAAAAGAAAAGATAGGAACCATATGATCCTGTCAATCAATGCAGAAAAAAGCGTTTGACAAAATTCATCCTTTCTTAATAAAACCCCTCGAGGAAGTCGGGATAGAAGGAACATACTTAAACATCACAAAAGCTATATATGAAAGGCCCACAGCTAATGTCATCCTCAATGGGGAAAAGCTGAGGGCTTTCCCCCTGAGATTAGGAACACGACAGGCATGTCCACTCTCACCACTGTTGTTTAACATAGTGTTGGAAGTCCTAGCCTGAGCAATCAAACAACAAAATGAAATAAAAGGCATCAAAATTGGTAAAGAAGAAGTCAAACTTTCACTTTTTGCAGATGACCTGATACTCTCTACATGGAAAACCCGAAAGACTCCACCAAAAGACTGCTAGAACTGATACATGAATTCAGCAAAGTCTCAGGATACAAAAATCTACGTACAGAAGTTGGTTGCATTTTTATACACCAATAATGAAGCAACAGAAAAAAAAAATAAACTGATCCCATTTAAAATTGCACCAAGAACCATAAAATACCTAGGAATAAACCTAGCCAAGCATGTAAAATATCTGTATGCTGAAAATTATGGAAACCTTATGAAGGAAATTGAAGAAGACACAAAGAAATGGAAGAACATTCCATGCTCATGGATTGGAAGAATAAATGTTAAAATGTCAATACTACCCAAAGCAATGTACACATTCAATGCAATCCCAATCAAAGTTGCACCGGCATTCTTCTCAAAGCTAGAACAAGCAATCCTAAAATTTGTATGGAACCACAAAAGACCCTGAATACCCATAGTTAATACTGAAGAAGAAAACCAAAGCAGGAGGCATCACAGTCCCAAATAAAAATTATTTTTATAATTATAAGGACAAGTTATTTTTTAAGTAAAAAGAAAAGGACTATTTTGCAAAATCCAGATATTTCATCTGGTAAATGAAATGCTAATTTGCATTTGTGAAGGACTTCCTAAGTAGAGACTACAAACAATGTATTATAAATGGGTTCCATATGGACCAACATTTTTCTGTACAACCTCAGGGATTTAATGAGGCTAGACAGAGGTGAGCCTCCTCCTGGCACCCTGCAGTCTAGAGTCCTTTCATGGTTCATGCCAGTGTACCGTGAAGACATTTGGGAAACAATGTGCTTCATGATTCTGGAAATAATAGCTTTTATAGATGTTTAATTTGAGTCAATTTTTTAACATTTCATTTGTGCCTTATTCATAACAAGAATAATAAGATTAATAATCCTAATAAAGCCTATCACTTATTTTTAACCTTCTGCCAGGCACTTTCCTAAGTACTTTACATCTATTATCTCACTTAATCCTCATAACACTCATGTAGAGTCTAGGTATTATTATCCTGGTTTTATAGGTGAGAAAATGGATGCTAAGATGTACACATATTTTTAGGAAACTATAATTATATAAAGCAAAGTCCAACTATATCAGATAATGGATAATTACAACAGGGGCTCTCTTCAGCATTTCTCTCCCACATGAGACAGAGAGCTTGACCGTTTTGTTCACCTAACTGTGCCTGAAAGATCATAGGAACTTAGATATTTGTTAGATGAACACTCACATGGTGGTTCTTTGACCAGTGGTTCTCCACTTCGGGTGCACATCACAATTGCTCCATAGAGCTTTTGAAACATGCAAATGTCTAGAACTCACCCAACTAGCGTCTCCAAGGGAGGAACTCAGGCAGGTATTTATTTTTAAAGATGTGCAGGTGATTCCAGTGCTCAAACTATTGAGCCCCTATTCTAGAGCAGCGGGGACTTGCAAGTACATCTGAATCACTGGCAGAATTGGTTAAAGCACGGATTGCAGGAATCTATCCCCAGAGTTTCTATTTAGTAGGTCTGGGGTGGGGGCCTGAGAATTTGCATTTCTAAGAAGTTCCCAGGTGATATTGATGCTTCTGGTCCTGTAGGATTATTGTCCTACAGGGTTGGTTGTAAGGGACGAAATCAAAACATTTATATGTAGAATTTAAGCAGATTTAGTCAGGCCAGAATCCACATTGATCACTCAGGCAATGCAGATTTTAAACACAGTCTTCAGAGCACCCGAAGAGTACCCACTGAGTTTGTGGCTCCAGACATTTCTTTGAACAGTGGCATATGAATTTGTTTTATTCCCTAAGAGGAATACATTTCCTCTTAATGTTAACTGATCCTAAGATCAGTTTGACCTGAGACTACTGTGCGGAGCCCATGCCCACTCAGGCGCCAAGCAGGCGTGGTGCTCACTCCCAGAACCCCGCCACTCTTGTCTCAGAGGGAAAGCCTGTAGTTTCTCCTCATGTGTTCTCCCTTCCTCATTCATCTGCCTTTATCTAGGACCAGGAGGTTTGGGAACAGGAGCTTTGACCCTTCTATTTCTGGACTTTATTCAAAAATGTCTATGTCCCAAAGTTCCTGGGTGATAGATACCTAATTTTAGATTATTAGGATATTATCAGATAGACTAGTAAACACATTTCCATTATCTGCTATACAACTGAGAAATTAGTGAGAGTTAAGTATTAGATACTGACAAACACTAGGCTTTGGATAAATTATAAGCTTTTGTATCTAGCTGATGAGGCTTGTACCTGATATTTTGCTTTTTTTTTTTTCCCCGGGTGATTTCCATCCTGTGCCTGTTGCCTTTGTACGATTCATTTTATGTATTTTAAATTGTTTAGAGAAGAGCTGCTCAAGTTTTATAAATGGTGTTTCTCTCCTATTAGGTCTCTCTGCAATGCAATCAATGTTTACAACCTCACCTGCAGTGACTGCTCAGAAAATTGCACCGATGTTCTGTTTAGTAACAAGATTACCTTCTTAATGGACCTCCTGATACACCAGTTGACGGTATGTAATATTAGCGTTCTGAGTTAGAAGCAGGTAAGGTTTGGGAAATAGTCCCTGTGGAGAAAATGAAAAGAATTCAGCTTATTTACCCTCCAGATGAAAAAGTAAAGATGACGGAGAGAGTAAACTGGAGACTAGCAAAGAAACCTCTTAATTTGAAATCTCATATTGGATTCTCCTCTAAGTTCCAATATTTAATGGATAATATACTTATAACACTTGCCAACTTCACAAATTTACATGGTTAAACTGAGGCTTTAGAATCAGTTGGACTCAAAGCCAAACCTCTGAGCCCACAGGAATGAGGGCTGTAGAAAGGAAGAAAGCTTGGGAAAGCCTTGAAACCTCTCTTGCCAACTCAGTTAAAAGGGTCAGTTTAAAAAGGACTTTTTGATGGCCCTTGATATATACTTTTTGAATCAAGAAACTCCTCTGTCAAAAAAGAGTAAACCTGTTACTCTTTTGACGTGAGAACAAACAGCCAATTGTTGTTCACAGATGTTGAAAGAGGTAGTAAGCTCAGTATAATATCCAAAGGTTTAGGTCTGTCAACTGCAGCCTCCAGAATACAGCCCTGGGGCCAGAAGTTTCCTGGTGAAGTTTCTGAGCCCCTGAGGTATTGGCACAAAATCTCTCTCAAGCTGCAAGTTTACAACACAGGAGATTTATTTTTTAGAACAGATTTGCTTTTACTCAGCACATAGTTCTAATTCTTCTTCCTAAACTACATGCCTTTTGCACTATCCCCTCCTCAGTCTGGTTAATTTCTGTACATTCTTCAGACCTTAACTGAAACATAATGGCACCTTCCTCATGAAATCTTCCCCAACCTGACTCTCCCCAAGTACAGGTTAGGAATTTTTTTTATGTGCTCCCAGGCAGTACATCTTTCATAGAACTGATCACATTGAATTGCAATTAACAATTTTTCCATTTCCCCATTAGCCATAGAACCAACAAGGATAGGAGGCAACTTATCACCCTCTCCAGGATCCTAACACAGTGCCTGACACTTAGTAGATTTAGTACATCATTGGTGAATATATGAGCGAACAAGTGAATCCCCACATCTCAAGCTAAGAATCAGAAAGGGAATGATGAGGTCCTTACAGGCAGGCATACTGACAATGAGAAGGGACAACAGTGAGAGAGAACAAAGGCACAGACCTAGAACTGTTTACACAGTACAGCAATGGCTATTTATAGTGATGACTAAGGGTCATCATCACTTGAAGGGTAAATTATATTTGGTATTATCTATAAAAGAAGGCATTAAAATATGGGTAAGACATTTTAGCCCAAAATCCTACTCAAAATAGGTGAAAGGCAGGGACAAGGAGAAAAGACAGAGTTTGTTATATGGCCTCATTCATATTGTAGACATTTTAATATATATCGCCACATTTAATTTATCTAAACTTAAAGTTAGTATTATTATCCCATTTTACCAGTATGGAAACTTGAGTCCCAGAGAGTTTGGCTTGCCCAAGACAGCATAGAAAGTCATGGAGCCAAGAGTCAAATGTAGGTCTCTCAAACCCAAATTGAGGGACATTCCACACAGTGACTAACTGCTACTTTTCAAAAGTGTCAATGTCATGAATGACAAGGGAAGAGAGGAGAACTATCACAGATTGGAGGAGGCTAAGAAGATCTGACAAGTAACTGAAATGTGTGATCCTAGACCAGAAAAAGGACATTAGTGGTAAAACTGGGAAATTCAAATAAAGTCTATAGAATGGTTAATTTTATTGACTCAATGTTAATTTCCTGCTTTCAATAATTATAGTATGATTTTGTAAGATGTTAGCAATAGGGGATACAGGGTGAAGAGAACTCACTATTTTTGAAATATATCTGTTAGTTTAAAATTAATTTAAAATAAATTTAAAAAAATTTATAAAAGGGGGCTCAGTCAGTTGAATATCTGACTTGATCTCAGCTCGGGTCTTGATCTCAGGGTCATGAGTTTGGGCCTCTCATTGGGGTCCACGCTGGGTGTGGAGCCTACTTAAAACAAAACAAAATAAAACAAAAAAACATGCTTCCCCGCTGTTCCATGTTGTATCATCTGGAAGAATGTATTCTGTGGAACTTTTTCTATGTTGGTAATGGAAGAAAAGACATTAATATGTACTTTGACCAGAACAAATAACAACAGAGATGGCCTTTGAAATGTGAAGGGATGAATAAGATTTACAGACAGGATCTTCCATCTTAGCTCTTCAGTCCTTTCTGTTCAGTCCTTTCTATTCTTACTGAAAAATATATGCAGTAGTTTATTATTCTCACACTAAATAAAGTGCCTACTATTTCCATTTACAGAGAAGCACAGAATATAATCTGCACCATCCAGGAAATCCCAGTTTAGGAGTAGGAACAGATAGATAGATTGCATATAGTAAACAGTGTGATGGCAGCATATACAGACTACAGTGGAGCACAGGAAGGTGTTTTATAGCCTGGGACATCACAAAGCAGGGACATTTGAGCTAGACCTTAGCTCCTCATTTACTAAGTGCCTACCATGTGCCAGGAGCTTGTAAGTAGCTTGATCCTCTCCTTCTTCCTTGAATAATATACCCTTGCTTATGACTTCATGGTTTCTTGACACTCAGAAAAGCTTTTAATCTCCTGACCAGTGGATTTCACCACGTTCTGTGTTTAGTTTTCTCAGTTCAGGACTGTAGTCCTGGGACATTTATTTGCCAAATACATTTTATTCCTCCTTTCCTTATATGTGGCACTTCTTGGTTTTTACAGATCTTTTAGGCTGCTTTCAATTCTAATACAGCTATGACTGAGTTTGTGACAGTTGGCAGAGGAGATTGTGTTTCCTAATTTGGGGAGAAAAGGGATGGAGATGGTTAGGGATGGTGATTTTACATTTCTTGAAATCACTTGAATACGTTTCCATTTTTCTTGATAACTGGTTTTGATAACCATGTAACTGAAATATGGACCACTAACTTGCACTACCTATTAAGTAATGGAGAGAAAATAGTCATCAACACATTTTACAGAAGGATGAGAAAGAAGCTAATTAAGTGAAGTCTGGTGAGATATATAAGACACCTAATAATGAGGCACTTCAACCTTCTTGAGCAAACTGAGATGATTTAGAAGAAAAAAAATTTTTTTTGGTCTAGCTGCTTGAAATTTGTTTCAGCACTCTTATATTTTATTTGAACTATGTGCAAAGCACTGTACAGATGCCAGGGTTACAGAGAACATTGGACACAGTTCTTTCACTCCAGAAGCCTACAGTTAAGGAAGAACTTGCACACACAAATACTAAAGAAAAGCTGTGAGAAGTTTGTAATGTAATGAGAGCTACAGAGTATCCTAAGCAATCTAGAAGAGTACCTGACACATAAGTGGTGCTCCTCAAATATCTGATGAGTGAATGAGTGAATTCTAACTTGGAACACTAAAGAGGTTTAGGGAAGAAATTGGACTTCACTGTGCCTTGAGGAAGGGTGGAAATTCCTTTCTAGGTTAGGATTTTTACAGAAGATAAATTAGCACAAGTGGCACGGTAAAGTATACCTTGCAACAGAGATTCTAAGTAGGATTTTTGGGATAAGCTCTTCAGAAGTTTATTTGGAGCCCTGTGAAAACAATACATTTAGATAGACATGATTTAGGCTGAAAGCTAGGATAAATGTATTATATTCCAAGAAGCATGAAAGTTTTAAAATATGTTAAAGCAGATTACTGTCATTCCAGAAGCATGGTTCAACATCTCTGTGCCTAAATTTTCCCAGTCCACAGAACAGTGGGTCTCTAGCTTCAAAATGTCTCCTTGAAGAGACCAAATATGCACATTGGAAGGCAATGAAAAGACAAGTGAAAAGAGAAAGATGGCAGAACAGGAAGTCCTAGCCCTCCTTCCCCCACAGAGACACCAACATAATAGTATATGGACCAAAATACCATTTTGAGAATTCCAGAAGACAGTTAAGTTGTTGAAATACCCCCAGGCAGTCTCAAAGCCAAGAACAACCACATTGAAATGAATAACAAGAATGGTTTTACTTTACTTGTGTTTACCCCCTCCCTAAGCCAGCAAAGCTCAGCACTGGCAGACAATACCCCAGTTCATGAGTTCTCTTCTAGGAGGGAGAGGGGAGTAGAGTGTAAGTCTGGCATTTTGGCTTTTTGGAGAGCTTCCCAAGGGTTTTGAACCTGTTTCACCTGAGTCAGGGCACTGACAAGGAGCTGGCATATTTTGGATGCCTGGAAGCGCCTGAGAACATGAGAGAGCAGGGCAGCTTGCTGTTGTAGAACCAGAGAACTTAATGTTGCAGACAGACACCAGAGGGAGCAAGAGATTATGATGTCCTGAAAAGAAACCAGCAAAACTCTCTACTTGAGAAATTATATACGCAGACCCAGAGAAGTCACGTCACCCATCAAAAGGTTTCAGAAACCCCTAGATTCTCTAACCAAGGTGACTGGTGTCTTCCTCTCTACAAAGCCAAGATGTAAAGTCTAAAAGAGATGCCTTTTCTTTCCAAATGTACAGATTCCAACACAAAGGTATAAGATACACAAAGAAACAGTGAAATATGGCCTATACAAAAGAACAAGATAAATCTACAGAAACCAGTCTTAAAGAAACAGGTATATGAATTAACTGACAAAGAATTCAAAATAATTATCATAAAGATGTTCAATGAGCTCAAGAAAATGATGCATGAACAAAATGAAAATACCAAAGAGATAGAAAATATTTTTTTAAAAAGCAAGTTTTAGAGCTGAAGAAAACAATAATTGAACTGAAAAATCAGGTAGAGGAGTTCACAAACAGACTTGATGAAATAGAAGAAAGAATGAGTGAACTTAAAGACAAGTCATCTGAAATTATGCAGTCACAGGGATAAAAAGGAAAAATAATGAAAAATAGTGAAGAATGCCTAGGGGACATATGCAGTACCATCAGACAGACCAATATACACATTATGGTATTCCCAAAAGGAGGAGAGAGAATGGGGCAGAAAGCTGTTTTAAAGAATAATAGCTAAAAATTTCCCTGTCTGGGGAAGGAAATGGACATCCAGATTCAAGAAGTCCCACAGAATCCAACTATAATGAACCCAAAGAAATCCACACAGAGAAACATTATAATCAACTTGTCAAAAGTCAGAGACAAAGAGAATTTTGAAAGCAGTAAGAAGAAAGTGATTTGTCATGTAAAAGGGAAACTTTATAAAATCAGTGATTTCTCACCAGAAACCCTGTAGGCTAGAAGGGATGGAAGGATATATTCAAAATGCTAAAAGAAAAAACAATGCCAACCAAGAAAACTATACCCAAACTATCCTTAAGAAATGAAGAAATTAAAAACTTTCCCAGATAATCAAAACCTAAGAATTCATCACCACTAGCCCTGCCTTACAGAAATTAGAAAGTGAGGGGCACCAGTCTGGCTCAGTCAGTAGAGCATGTAACTCTTGATCTTGGGTTGTGAATTTGAGCCCCACGTTGGATGTAGAGGTTACTTAAAAATAAAATCTTTTAAAAAAATTTTAAAAAGAAATTGTAAGGTGAGTCCTTCAAGCAGGAGCAAAAAGATGTTAAATGGCAATACAAAAGCATATAAAAGTACAGTTGATCCTTGAACAACATGGGTTTGAACTGCATGGGTCCACTTACATGTGGGTATTTTAAATAAATAAATGTTAATAAATAAATAAATGTAGGTAGGTTAAACTCCCCAATAAAAATGCATACAGTGACTGAATGGATCAAAAAACAAGATCTAATTATATACTGTCTACTCAAATAGACTCAAGAGACTCACTTTAGAAGGACAGTTTTCAATTTTCTGGGAAGATACTGTAAATACATAGGCACCCATCAGGGCACCCAAATACAGGAAGCAAACTTTGAAAGAATTGAAGGGAGAAAAAGACAGCAACACAATAAAAGTAGGGGATTTCAATACCCCAATTTGAATAATGAATAAACATCTAGAAAGAAAACCAATTAGGGAACCAGATGGTTTAAACAATACTGCAGACCAAATGCACCTAACACACATATACCAAATACTCCACCCAACAGCAGCAAAATACACATTTTTCTCAAGCACACACGGGACATTCTCTAGTATAGATCACATATTAGTTCACAAACAAGTCAACAAATCTAAGATAAGATATGCCTCATCTTTATCCATTCTTTCATCTGTCAATGGATAGTTGGGACTGCTTCCATAATTTGGCTATTGCAAATAATGCTGTAATAAACATGGGGTACATCTATCTTTTTTTATTAGTGTTTTCATATTCTCTGGGTAAATACCCAGTAGTGGAATTACTGGATCATATAGTAGTTCTATTTTTAATTTTTTGATGAACCTCCATACTGTTTTCCATAGTGGCTGTACCAATTTGCATTCCCACCAGCAGTGTACTAAGGTTCCTTTTTCTCCACATCCTTGCTAACATAATGTTTCTTGTGTTTTTGATGTTAGGCATTCTGACAGGTATGAGGTGATATCTCATTGTGGTTTTTATTTTCATTTCCCAGACGTTTAAGGATTTGGAGCATCTTTTCATGTGTCTGTTGTCTATCTGTCTTCTTTAGGGAAATGTCTGTTCACGTTTTCTGCCCATTTTTTATTTTTTTTTATTTATTTATTTATTTTATATATGAAATTTATTGTCAAATTGGTTTCCATACAACACCCAGTGCTCATCCCAAAAGGTGCCCTCTTCAATACCCATCACCCACCCTCTCCTCCCTCCCACCCCCCATCAACCCTCAGTTTGTTCTCAGTTTTTAACAGTCTCTTATGCTTTGGCTCTCTCCCACTCTAACCTCTTTTTTTTTTTTCCTTCCCCTCCCCCATGGGTTCCTGTTAAGTTTCTCAGGATCCACATAAGAGTGAAACCATATGGTATCTGTCTTTCTCTGTATGGCTTATTTCACTTAGCATCACACTCTCCAGTTCCATCCACGTTGCTACAAAAGGCCGTATTTCATTTTTTCTCATTGCCACGTAGTACTCCATTGTGTATATAAACCACAATTTCTTTATCCATTCATCAGTTGATGGACATTTAGGCTCTTTCCATAATTTGGCTATTGTTGAGAGTGCTGCTATGAACATTGGGGTACAAGTGGCCCTATGCATCAGTACTCCTGTATCCCTTGGATAAATTCCTAGCAGTGCTATTGCTGGGTCATAGGGTAGGTCTATTTTTAATTTTCTGAGGAACCTTCACACTGCTTTCCAGAGCGGCTGCACCAATTTATATTCCCACCAACAGTGCAAGAGGGTTCCCGTTTCTCCACATCCTCTCCAGCATCTGTAGTCCCCTGATTTGTTCATTTTGGCCACTCTGACTGTCTGCCCATTTTTTACTTGGATTATTTGTTTTTTGAGTATTGAGTTGTTGTTTGAGTGTTGAGTTCTTTATATATTTTGGATACTAACCCTTTATCCAGATATGTCATTTGCAAATATCTTTTTCCATTCAGTAGGTTGTCTTATAGTTTGTTGATTGTTTCCCTTTCCATGCAGAAGCTTTTGAATTTGATTAGTCCCAATAGTTTATTTTTGCTTTTGCTTTCCTTGCCTCAAGAGACAAATCTAGAAAGATGTTGCTACAACTGATGTCAAAGAAATTACTGCCTGTTTTCTTTGAGGATTGTTATGGTTTTAGGTCTCACATTTAAGTCTTTAAGCCATTTTTAGTTTATTTTTGAGTATGGTGTAACAAAGTCGTCCAGTTTTATTCTTTTGCATGTGGCTGTCTAGTTTTCCTGGCACCATTTGTTGAAGAGACTCTCTTTTTCCCATTGCATATTCTTGCCTCCTTTGTCAAAGATTAATTGACCATATAGTTGTGGGTTTATTTCTGGGCTCTCTATTCTGTTCCATTGATCTATGTGTCTGTTTTTGTGCCAATTCCATAATGTTCTGATTACTATAGCTTGGTAGTATATCTGAAAATCTAGGATTGTGATACCTCCAGTTTTGTTCTCCTTTTTCAAGATTGCTTTAGCTATTTGGGGTTTTTTTTTTTGTGATTCCATACACATTTTAGGATTATTTGTCCTAGTTATGTGAAAAATGCTGTTGGTATTTTGATAGGGATTGCATTGAATCTGTAGATTGCTTTGGGCAGTAGGGACATTTTAACAATATTTGTTCTCTCAATCCATGAACATCTTTCCACTTGTTTTTGTCTTCAGTTTCTTTCATCATGTTTTATAGTTGTCAGAGTAAAGATCTTTCACCTCCTTGGTTAAGTTTTTTTGACAATTTCTTAAAATAAAACAACATACAGTGAAATTTGCTGCATTGAATGACTCTTCCTTTCATGAATGATTTTTCTTTTACATGTGATGCAGTTCAGTAGCATTTTACTCGCAGTACTACTCCTGTCAAAAATGGAGTCAGTCCTCTCAAATTTCACCATTGCTTTCTCAACTAACCTTATGTAATATTCTTAATCTTTTTTTGTCATTTCGACAGTCTTTATAGTCCATCTCAAAAACCTTTCTTTGCTCATCCTTAAGAAGCAACACCTCATCAAGTAAAGTTTTGTCACAAGATTGCAGAGTTCAGTCCCATCTTTAGGCTCTACTTCTAGTTTAGTTCTCTTGCTACTTCCACCACATCTGCAGTTACTTCCTCCACTGAAGTCTGAAACCTCTCAAACTCCTCCATGAGAGAACCACCTTCTTCCAAACTCCTGTTAATGTTGATATTTTGACCTCTTCCCATGAATCACAAATGTTCTTAATGGCATCAAGAATGGTTAATCTTTGGGGTGCCTGGGTGGCTCAGTCAATTAAGTGTCTGACTTCAGCTCGGATCATGATCTCACACTTCGTGAGTTGAGTCCCGTGTCAGGCTCTGTGCTGACAGCATGGAACCTCAAGCCCGCTTTGGATTCTGTGTCTCCCTCTCTCTCTCTGTCCCTCCCCCGAACCTCACACTTTGTCTCTCTCTCTCTCTCTCTCTCTCTCTCTCTCTCTCTCTCTCAAAAAATAAATAAACATAAAAAAAATAAAAAGAATGGTGAATCTTTTCCGGGAGGTTTTCAATTTACTTTGTCAAGATCCATTTGTGGCAGCTACAGCCTTACACGTGTATTTCTTAAGTAAGAAGACTTGAAATTGATAATGACTCCTTAATCAATGGACTATAGAATGGATGTTTGTTAGCAGGCATGAAAACAAACATTCATCTCATTGTACAGCATCATCAGAACTCTTGGGTGACCAGGACTTTGTTAATAAGCAGTAATATTTGGAAAGAAATATTTTTCTAAGTGGTAGAGGTTTACAGTAGACTTAAAATATTCAGTAAACCAGGTCATAAACAGATGTGCTGTCATCTAGGCTTTGTTTATAGAGCAGATGCACAGTAGATTTCGCATAATTCTTAAGGGCCCTAGGATTTTCAAAATGGTAAATACACATTGGCTTCAACATAAAGTTACCAGCTGCATTAGCCCCTAACAAGAGAGTCAGCCTGCACTTTGAAGCTTTGAAGCCAGGCATGGACTACTCTCTAGTTATGAATGTATAAGATGGCATCTTCTTCTAATATAAGGCAGCTTTATTTACACTGAGAAAATCTGCTGTTTAGCATCTCCACCTTCATTAATTATTCTAGCTAGATTTTCTGGGTAACTTACTGCAGCTTCTGTATCAACACCTGCTCTTCATCTTGCCCTTTGATATTATGGAGAAGGTCTCTTTCCTTAAACCTCATGAACCAATCTCTGCTAGATTCAAAGTTTTCTTCTAAACTTTCCTCCCCTCTTGATCTTCATATAGAATTGAAAGGAGTTATGGCCTTGCTCTGGATTAGGTTTTAGCTCAAGGGGATATTGTGGCTAGTTTGATCTTCTATCCAAACAACTAAAACTTTCTCTATATCTGCAGTAAGGCTTATTCACTGGAGTAGCACTTTAATTTCCATCAAGAAAAAAAAATTCCTTCAAGTACTTTTCCTTTGCATTCACATCTTGGCTAACTGGTGCAAGAGGCTTAGCTTTTGGTGTATCTTGGCTTTCGACATGCGTTCCTCACTGAGTTTAATCTTTTGTAGCTTTTGATTTAAAGTGGGAGACATGCCACTATTCTTGTCACTTGAACACTTAGAGGCCATTGCATTAACTGGCCTAATTTCAATATTGTGTATCAAGAATAGGGAGGCCCAAGGAAAGGGAGAGAGTTGGGGGAACAGCTGATAGATGGGGCAATCAGAACACACACAGCATTTATCAAGTTCATCATCTCTGCATGAGTGCAATTCATGGTGTCCCCAAACAATTACAATGGGGGTAACATCAAAGATCACTGGTCACAGATCACCATAACAAATACAATAATGAAAAAGTTTGAAGTATTTCAAGAACTTCCAAACGTGACACAGAAACATGAAGTAAGCAAATGCTGTTGGAAAAATGGTGCTGATAGACTTGCTCAATGCAGTGTTGCCACAAACCTTCAATTTGTAAAACAATGCACTATCTGTGAAGCACAATTAAATGAGGTATGCCTGCATTTGCACTCTCATGTTTAGTGTAGCATTATTCATAATAGCCAAGAGGTGGAAATAAATATCCATTGACAGATGAATGGATAAAGAAAATATGTATGTATGTGTATATGTGTGTATATATATATATAATATATATAATATATGTATGTATAATATATGTATATATATATTACATATATAATATATGTATATATATTACATATATAATATATGTATATATATTACATATGTATATATAATATATTACATAATATATAATATATATTATATATTACATAATATATAATATATATTATATAATATATATATTGTATATATATTATTGTATATATGTATATATATATATTATATATTATATAATATATATATTGTATATATATTATTGTATATATGTATATATATTACATATGTATATATAATATATTACATAATATATAATATATATTATATATTACATAATATATAATATATATTATATAATATATATATTACATATATGTAATATATGTAATATATATGTACATATATGTAATACATATATGTATATATATTATATATGTAATATATGTATATATATTATATATGTAATATATATACACACATATATATATTCATCCATATAATACTATTCATCCATAAAAAAGAAGATGGTCCTGTCTTATGCTACAACATGAGTGAACCTGAAGGCAGTATGCTAAGCAAAATAAGCCAGTCACAAGGAACAAATACTGCATGATTTCACTTATTTGAGATATCTGAAGTAGTCAAACTTGTAAAACAGAGAGTAGAATTGTGGTTGCCAGGAGCTGAGGTGAAGGGAAATGGGAAGTTGATGTTTAATGAGTATTGAGTTTCAGTCATGAGAGATGAAAAAGTTCTGGAGATCTGTTTTACAGCAAATTGTAAGTTTGTGCATATAGTTAATTAGATTGTAATGTATACTTTAAAATTGTTAGAAGGTAAATTTATGTTACATGTTTTTTATCATCAGGAAAGACCAGTGAAAATATTACTGAGTGCTGGGAAAATAGATTAACAGACATTACTTTTGGAAATTGTAAATAGTCTGTATTACAGATGAGCAAATTGAAATGTGGCAAAGAGATCACACAGCTATTCAGTGATAGAACATGACTTGGATCCTAGTCTCTTGAGCCCCTGTCCAGGGTTTCCCTTCCTATAACCTGAATTGATGTGTACTCACTTTATTGAATTGACAAATGAGACAAAACAACATTTTTGTGACTTTAATTTTATACATGTTTAATATTGGCACCTGGGTAGGATACACTGAAAAAGCATTTAATTAAAAGACTTTTATAATTTCTTGATGTTTCATTGCATTGTAAAAAGCATTAAATATTTTATTAGCATCTTTATTTTTAATTCATAGTGACCTGTTCTTTATTGAATATTTAAAGAATATGCTTATAAATTGTGTGTATATATTTTCTGGAGCCAAGGAGATTATTAATTAAAAAGTGATGTACAAACCTTAAATAATTGATATGATATAGTTGGATCAAATAGGCTGTTGGTGAGTACTTCAGAAGGTGACAGGAAAGTTCTGTATATAAACAAAATATAAATGCAACCCTACAACAAGGGGATTGTATTTTACTGAGTCATGTGCAAAGCCATGCTGGTGCCTGTTTGATTTTCATTATAGCAGCAAAGGCCTGGAACTAGCATTAACCACATAGTTTTCTTTGTACTAAGGAGCCAGAACATGGACTCCATAGTTAATTATATGGGATTAGAAATCCTTCAACCCTCCACAGGTAATAGTACTCTTCCTGATGCCAATTGCAACCTGTTAACCTCCTTTCACTATGTGGCACTTACTCAAGCTGTCAAGGACAACCTGCCCTTTTCTTCATCAGTAATGTGAAGTCTGTTTGTGTCTTATAGGACACGTATTGATACAGAGAATGTCATATTGACACAGAGAATATCAGAAGCAGAAAGGAGGCCTTCATAGTATCTGGTGTAGTTCAGTCCTTTTGTTTTATAAACAACGGCAGTGGAACTCAGAAGAGGAAAGGGGAGGAAGGTGTGTGGAGTGGAGTACTTGCCAGAAGTTTCACTGCCTGTTACCAGTAGGACTATGATTAAAATTCAGGTCTCCTAAATCCCAACCTAGATTCTTTCCACTCTGTTACTTGACATGCTGCTAATTTAAGTTTGGCAAGAACAGTTAAGTGATGTTATGACTGTTGTAGAAACTTTACCCTCAAAGCTGCATTCAGAATTGATCTAGTGAATTAAAAATAATGGGCCAGATTATAACTTTAATTGCCCTTCCACTGCATTCGTATGAAGTTCTATCATCACCATCATTATTACTATAACCTAAAATCACTAACTGACTGCTTGAGGGAAAAATTGAAACATCCAGCATTATAGCAGAGATTTCATCACACCGTTTTCAAATGGCAGGTAAAGCAAACAATTATTAAATGTGTAAAAAGTTTGAATGAAACAATTAACAAACTTGCTTTAACACACATGGAACCTTATGTGCAGTATTGGAAATATACATTCTTTATAAGAACACATGGAAAATTTACAAGAAATGACTGTGCAGTAGGCCATAGAGCAAGTCTTAACAAATGTGAAAGAATCAGTTATCACATGAATGATCCAGTTCTGCTTTAGGTTTGACTGAATAAGCTCTTATCAAACTGACCCTCCTGTAGATAGCAAGTATAAACTCTGGGTAAAGTATAAAAAAACAAATACCTAAAGATACTAGAGACCATTCAAAAGCTGACACATTCTGATTGGAGTAGACACTTGGAAGAAGAGAATGGCATGGTGTGTGTGTTCTGGTTTATGGCTTTTTAGTCTGAGGGCAGGGCATAGATGGTACCACAGGCAATGACTAGAATTACCATAGAAAATCCACAGTCTTTCTGGCCTGAAGAACTAGAGGACAGATTTCGGGGTAAAAACAACTGCTAGAATGTGAGGATGAGGTTCAGAAAGGAGAGAGCCAGAAAGTGGGGTCCCCTTTCAGACAATTAAATAATGTCTGAATGATCCTTGTACCATACATGTGTGGGATAGACTCAACTAAAGACAAAAGAACTAGAGTGAGGTTTTGGGTTCTCTCCACAAATAGAGTTTTACAGTTTGTGTCTAACAAAGTCAAATGCCTGCTTTAAAAAAAAAAAAAATCAAACTAGGGATGCTTGTGTAGCTCAGTTAAGTGTCCGACTTCAGCTCAGGTCATGATCTCATGGCTCATGAGTTTGAACCCAGCATCAGGCTCTGTGCTGACAGCTCAGAGCCTGGAGCCTGCTTCAGATTCTGTCTCCATCACTCTCTGCCCCTCCCCTGCTTGTGTGTGTTCTCTCTCTCAAATATAAATAAACATTAAAAAACTTTTTTTTCAAAATCAAACTAAAAAATACAATGACAGATTTTAAAAATTCACTGAATAATAAATAAGATGGAATGGTGATAAGTAGAAAAAAAGTCACCTTTATTTTTTAATATAATTCACTATATATACAAAAAAAATCACCTTTAGACAAATACCACAGTAATAATTGTTGCAAGACAGAATCATTAATGAATAAAAACTAGTGAGCAAAAGTATGATGAGCCTCAGATTCAGAGCCTCAGAGTAACTCCCCACAAGATAACTTAATTACAAAAAGGGAAAATAGAAACTTTATAATAAAGAACTTGGTAGATAGTACTTTAACCATGTGATCAAAGCTAGCATAGCAACATCATTTACCCTCTGTTATTACGTACTTAGAAGTTCACAGCATCACTTTTGTGGTATTCTTGTCAAAAATGCACAAACATCACTTAATCACAAAAAAACATCAGACAGATCCAAATTGAAGGTGGCCTACAAAATAACGGGCCAAAATGCAAAGGCTGAAAAACTCACAGATGAGAGGAAACTAGAGAGATGTGACAGCTAAACTTACTGTGGAATCCTGAATTGGATCCTGGGGTCCAAAACAAGGACACTAGTGAGAAAACTGTCAAAATTTTAATAAGGTCTATAAATTAAGCTCATTGTTTTATACCAGTGTTAATTTTTTGGGATTGGTAATTATGTAATAGTTGTGTAGCATGTTAACATTAGGGAAAGCTGGGAGAATTGTAAAATTATTTACAAAATAAGTTTAAACTTTTAAGAACAATTTACTAGGGGGCTTGAGGAGCCCTAAGGAGGTGACCAGGGACACTGGCTATTATCAAAAAGACAAAAAATGGGTTACCTGGGTGGCTCAGTCAATTAAGCATCTAACTCTTGATTTCGACTCAGGTCATGATCATAGGGTAGTGGGATCGAGCCCTACATTGGGATCCGCACTGAGCATGGAACCTGCTTGAGATTCTTTCTGGCTCTTGCTCTCCTTTGCCACCCCCCTAATCCCACTCTCTCCCTCTCTCTCTTGAAAAGAAAAAAAATAACAACTGTTGGTGTGGATGTGGAAATGAGAATTCTCAGGCACTGTTGGTAGAAATGCCAGTTGGTGTAGCCAGTATGGACAACTATATAGAGATTCCTCAAAAAGTAAAAATAGAATTACTGTATGATTCAGCAATTCCACTTTCTGGGTATTTATGTGAAGCAAATGAGAACACTAATTTGAAAAGATATGTGTACTCCCATGTTTATTGCAGGATTATTACAATAGCCAAAATATAGAAACACCCTAAATGTCCATCTGTAGATGAATGAATAAAGAAGATGTGAGATACACACACACAAGAGTATTATTTATTCATAAAAAAGAATGAAATTTTGCCATTTGTGACAACCTGGATGGACTTAGAGGGTATTATGCTATGTGAAATAAATCAGACTGAGAAAGACAAATACTGTATGATTTCACTTATATGTAGTATTGAAAAAAGAGAAGAGAAACAGATGCATGGATAAGAAAACAAACTGGTCATTACCAGAAAGGATGGGAGTGTAAGGACAGGAAAAATAGGTGAAGGGGTTGAGGGACAAACTTTCAGTTATAAAATGAATAAGCCATGGACATGTAATGTACAGCATAGGGAATGTAGTCAATAAAATTGTGATAACTCTGTATGGTGATGAGTGGTAACTAGACCTATTGTGATCATTTCATAATGTATAAAAATATTGAATCACTATCTTGTAAAATTGAAACTAATATGATATGTGTGTCAATTATATGTGTGTGTGTGTGTGTGTGTGTGTATATATATATATATATATATATATATATATATATATATATATAATTTTTTTTTTTACCAGTCAGCCTTTCTTTATTGATGAGCAGGTGGAGTAGTGGGCAAGTCAGGATTCTGGGGAGCAGTTGGGGAGGAGTTATGCAGTTGCTATCACTGCAGCCCCTGCAGCCATGGTCACCACACCACTCCCAAACAACTGGGTGTGTAGACAGCAGGAACAGTGAGGGGCCCACAGGGCCCACCAACAGCCACATAGTCCAACCTGTCTCCACACATGACACAGACCTGAGGCAACCTGCCAGCACTACCTTCAGACAGGCAGGATACTTGCACCATGCATGACCTGTGACCTTCCACAAAGGTTCCCAGCAAAGCCCAGCAGCCTCAGGAGGTAGAGTCCCAGTCAAAGGGCAGTCTGCTCTTCACAACCCCCACAAAGGGCTAGGATGACAAATGCCCAAGGGACACCAAGGGGATGGGTTGGGGGTCAGCTGGGGACAGGCAGGAGACAGTCGGGGGACAGGAGAGACAGGTGGGGGGGAATGGGCAAAAGCCAGCAGGAGTCTCACAGGAAGCTCATGGCTCCCCTGAGACATTCACAAAATGTTTCAAAAGAAAAAAATGAAACCCCTAAGGAATGGAATTCTACATGTAGAAAACCATAGTTAAGTTTAAAAAAGGAAAGAAACGTGTGATCTGACCCACAGCATGGCTAGCTTTCGTGGGGCAGATCTCCTTTAAGAGGAGAGAATGTGGCATCTGCAAACACCAGAGTGAACTGTGCTGGACAGAGGCTGGAGGCCTCAGTTGCTGTTCCACTGGCGAATGTTCTCACTTTTGTTGTTCACGTGCCTGCTGCTCTTCAGAGAAGCGGAGCCTGTGTCCTTGTTATCCAGGATCTCGTCCAGCCTCCGCCACTTCTCATAGATGAACATAGCAGTGACCAGCACTAGTACCTCGGCTATACTGCCCACGAAGGGCCAGAGGGCAGCAAAGCAGTTTCACACATGAAGCATGACGATGGCCTGGCTGCTGATGCCTTCCAAATTGGTGCCATTGCAGGCATACTTGGCATGGTCTTCCTCCAGATTCAGGTTCCAGGTGTGCAGCTCCCCGCAATCTTGTTCTCCAAGGACACCGTGAAGAACTTGCTCTGGGAGCTGTTGCTGATGACCTGGTCCCAAGAGCTTCCATCTTGTACCACACCCGGTCGCTGACCGGGGAAAAGGAGTCCAACTTGCAGCCCCAGCACACCCCTCAGTAGTGTGCTCTGACTTCTTTATAGCCTTGATGTTGAGGAGTCCCTTCACTTTAATACTGGTCTCGCCTGCATGTTCTGGGAGGAAGATGCACAAGTACTCACCAGGGTGGTCATCCAAGCCCATCTCGTGTTTCATCTTCAAGTCTTCCTTCAGCATCTTGCCCCCCTTCATCCAGCTGTAGCTGACGATGTCAGTGGTGTGTTTTGGAGCTGATATCATCTACGGAAGTCCAGATCCTGCTCCCTGCCCCAGAACAGCTTTTGGTGCTCACTAGCGCCAGTACCACAAGCTGCCATGCTGCCATGTCGCCACCATTGGTGCTGTCCCCTATACTTCAGTTTTTAAAAAGAGTGGAAGTAGCAGAAGGAATTGTTGAACTTGAAATTGTATCAATAGGAATTACCCAATCTGAAGAATGGGGAAGCGGGGGTGGGGAGGTGGCAACAAAGAAGAAAAGGAGAAGGAACAGAATGTCAGGGACTTGTTAGACAATATCAACCTGTAATATACATGTTTGTTATTGGATGGAAGGAAAATAGAGAATGAGGCGTTAAAATATTTTGAAAAAATAATGACTAAAATTTTTCCAGATTTATGAAAGACATAAATATGCAGAGTAAGGAAGCTCAGCAAACCCCCAAAAGAATAAATAACAAAGACAATAATGCCTAGATTAGTCATAGTCAGACTGCTAAAAATCAAATACAAAGAGAAAATTTTGAATAAATAGCCACATTGCATAAGGCAAATCATGATTCGAATAGAGTCTGATATATCAACAAAGTCTGGAAACCCTTGACCATCTTTAGAAAAAACATCAATCCAGAATTCTGTATCTAGGAGGGGAAACCCTTTAAGAATAAAGGTTAAATAAATACATCTGCATATTACAAAACAGATGCCTAAGAGAATCTGTTGACAACAGGTTTGCACTACTAAAAGTGTCAAAGAAGTTTCAGGTTGAAGGGAAATGATAACCTGTGAAATTTTTCACCTTTAAGACAGAATGAAGAGCACTGGAAATGAACACTTTTTCCTCTTTATTTCTTTAACAAAATTAAAAAGTATATGTGATGGCTTAAAGCAAAAATTTTAGAATTGTCTTGTAGGGTTACAACATATATGGGTGTACTACATATGATAACTATACTATAAAGGATGGGGAGGACAGAAAATGAGCCTGTAAGGGTACAACAGTTCCACATCTTACACAAAGTGGTAAGTTCAGCTCTCAGTAGACTGTGAAGTTAAGATTGTATGTTATAATCCCTTAGAGCAACTACTAGCAAATAGCTTAGAAACCAACATGTAACCAAGAAACAGACTCTTAACTATAGAGAACAAACTGATTGGTTACCAGAGGGGAGGTGGTTGAGGGGATGGGTTAAATAGGTGATAGAGATTAAGGAGGGCACTTGTGATGAGCACTGGATATTGTATGGGAGTATTGAATCACTAGATTGTACACATGAAAGTAATATTACACTGTATGTTAACTAACTGGAATTTAAATAAAAACTTTTTTTAATTAGGGGGAAATATATATGTGTGTGAGTTTGAAATATTTCAAAAGAAGGAAGGAAAGGAACAGGAGAACAAAACAGGGACAAACAGAAAACAATAGATATAAACCAAATATATCAATACTTACATTAAATGAAATGTGCAAAACCCTCCAGTTACTAGGCATAAATTGTCAGGATAAAAGGAAGGACTCAACTATAATACTACCAATGTGAAATACATTTAAAATATAAAGACACACAACCTACATAAATACAAGTTGGAAGTAAACGGATGAAAAAAGACTCAACTAGTAAGCATTGAAAGCTAGAGTGGCTATATTAATATCAAATGAAGAGAAGTTTAATATATAACTGTTAGGACATATAAAAGGGACACTGCATCTTGATAAAAGATCACAGTTAGTGGAAAGATAAAACAATCATAAATGTGAGTGATAACATAGTAACAGAGTCTCAAAATACATGAAGCAAATGTTAACAAAATTAAAGGGGGAAAGTAATTCCATTCTAATACATGGATGTTTTAATACCCTTCAGTAACTGATAAAACATCTTGACTAGTAATGTCAGTTAAGATGTTACTACCTTGATCAAACAGATATTTATACATCACTGTATCCAAAAACTGCAGAATACATACATTCTTTTCTAGCATGCATAGTATGTTTAACATAGACTATGTGCTAGACCATAAAGCAATCTTAGTAAATTTAAAGAGACTGAAATCAAAGTATGTTCTCTGACCACAATGGAATAAAATTAGAAATCAATACCATATCTACAAAATGAAAAGGAAAATTATAAATTATTTTGAACTGACAATAATTAAAGTATAGCATATCCAAAAACAATGCTTAAAGGGATGTTGGTAGCTTTAAATATGAGTATTATGCAATTTGCCCTGAATGTAATTCAGTTAAAGTAGAAATCAATAGTCATAGAATAAATCACAAATTTTTAAACTTAAAATAGAACAGTAATGAAAATACTACATATCAAAGCTTGGGGGATGCAGTTAAAGCAAAATTGTAAGAAAAATATATAGCCTTAAGTGCTTGTATTTGAAAAGAATAAGGTATATGGCTAGTCAAGTATCTATAACCTAAGAATCATAGAAAAACACCAGCCAAATTGATCTACAGAGAGAAGGGAAATTATAATAAAGATAATTAGAAAACAAAAATTGGAGAGTATCAATAAAGCAAAAATTAGTTATCCACAAAAACTAATAAAATAGAAAAACTTCTGATCAAGAAAAAGTGAGGCGAAAATAATATAAAGAATAAAAAAGGAAAATTAACTACAGATTGAAGAGGAATTTAAAAGTTGAAGCTACTTTGAATAACTTTATACCAGTGCATTTAAAAGCTTAAGTAAACTAGCTCAACAAGAAATAGAAAGCCTGATGAGACTGGTTCAGTTGGAAGAGTGTACAACTCGATCTCAGGGCCATGAGTTTGAGCCCCACATTGGGTGTAGAGATTACTAAAAAAAGAGAAACAAGGAAGGAAGGGAGAGAGAGAGAGAAAAAAAAAGCCTGAATAGTTACTTAACCATTAAGAAGTTGAATTGGTTATTTACAATCTTTCCATAAAGAAAACACAAGACCTAGATGATTTTACAGCCAACTTCTAGCATATACTCAAGGAATAAATGATTCCATTCTTAAAATATTCCAGAAAGAGAAAAATTGGGACTACATCCCAATTCATTCTTTGAGGCCAGTACAACATGGGTAACAAAACAAGACAAGTATGGTGTAAGAAAAAAAAAAGTGTAGGCCAGTCTTTCTCATGAACTGAAAAGCAGAAAGTTCTAAAAATATTAGTAAACTTCAGTAAATTAAATTCATTTTTTTTTACTTCCAGTGTAATTAACATGCAGTGTTATATTAGTTTCAGGTGTACAATATTGTGATTCAGCAAGTCTACATATTATTCAGTGCTCATCACTACAAGTGTACTTGTAATCCCCTTCACATATTTCAGCCTTCCCCCGACCTGCCTCCCCATCAGTTTGTTTGCTGTATTTAAGAATTTGATTTTTGTTTGTCTCTTTTTTTCTTGTTTCTTTTGTTTCTTAACAAAAGTCTTTGGCTGACTTGTTTCTTAACAAAAGTCTTTGGCTGACTTATTTCATTTAGCATAATACTCTTTATATCCATGTTGTTGCAAATGGCAAGATTTCATTCTTCTTTATAGCTAATATTCCATTGTGTGTGTATATAAAATATATGTATTATATATAGTGTATATATATATATATATATTTTAGAAATTAAACAATAAATATTTGTTTTATTGATATACTAGGCTTAGACATGTATTCAACAATCAAGCCTAATAATAGCACTATGGTCAGACTATAAGCCTACTTTTCCAAGTAATCATTTTATAATTTGTTGAGCAAACGAGGGACCAAATGTCTGTCACCTACCTGTGTGATCTTTTTATATAAATACTGCTAGTAAGTCCCATTTGGAACAGCTGAAAATCTTTTAGCAAAAGCTTTCAAGATAAGCCCATAAACTCAGTTTAAATTTCACAAGATAGGGGCACCTGGGTGACTCAATTGGTTGAGTGTCTGACTCCGGCTTAGGTCATGATCTCATGGCTCATGGGTTTGAGCCCCGCTTCAGGCTCTCTGCTGTCAGCACAGAACCCACTTCAGATCCTCTGTACCCCTCTCTCTCCCCCTCCCCCACTCACGCTATCTGTCTCTCTCAAAACTAAATAAGCATTAATAAAAATTATATTTATATTATATAAATGTATTAAATATTAAAAATATATTTAATATAAAATGTTTAATATATTAAAATACATAAATATTATATAAAATTATTCTATTATAATTTACATACATACACATGTGTACATTCACATACATACATACCACATCTTCTTTTTCTGTTCATCTATCAATGGACAGTTGAGCTGCTTCCATAACTTGGCTGTGGTAAATAATGCTGCAGTAAACATAGGGGTGCATCTATCTTTTCCATTAGTGTTTTCATATTCTTTGGGTAAATATCCAGTAGTGGAATTACTATATCATATCATAGTTCTGTTTTTAATTTTTTAAGAAACCTCCAAACTGTTTTCCACAATGGCTGCACCAATTTGCATTCCCATCAACAGTGCACGAGGATTCCTTTTTCTCCACATCCTTGCCAGCATGATGTTTCTTGTGTTTTTGGTGTTAGCCATTCTGACAGGTGTGAGGTGATATCTCATTGTGGTTTTGATTTGCATTTCCCTGATAATGAGTGATGTGGAGCATCTTTTCATGTGTCTGTTCACATTCATCTGAATGTCTTCTTTGGAGAAATGTCTGTTCATGTCTTCTGCCCATTTTTTAATTGGGTTATTTGTTTCTTGGGTGTTGAGTTGTATAAGTTCTTTATGTATTTTGGATACTAACCCTTTATCAGATATGTCATTTGCAAATATCTTCTCCCATTCAGTAGGTTGTCTTGTAGATTTGTTGATTGTTTCCCTTTCTGAGAACAAGCTTTTAAATTTGATGTAGTCCCAATAGTTTATTTTAGCTTTTGTTTCCCTTGCTTTAGGAGACTTATCTAGAAAAATGTTGCTATGGCCAATGTCAGCGAAATTACCTTCTGTGCTCTCTTCTTGGATTTTTATGGCTTCAGGTCTCACATTTAGGTCTTTAATCCATTTTGAGTTTATTTTTCAGTATGGTGTAAGAAAGTTGTCCAGTTTTATTCTTTTGCATGTAGCTGTCCAGTTTTCCTAGCACCATTTGTTGAAGAGACTCTTTTTCCCATTGCATATTCTTGCCTCCTTTGTTGAAGATCAGTTGATCATAGATTTATTTTTGGGATCCCTGTTCTCTTCTATTGATCTATGAGGATCATAGATCTGTTTCTGTGCCAACTGCATACAGTTCTGATTTCTACAGCTTTGAAGTATATCTTGAAATCTGGGATTATGATACCTCCGGTTTTGTTCTTTTTCAAGATTGCTTTGACTACATGGGGTCTTTTGTAGTTCCCTACAAATTTTAGGATTATTTGTTCTAGTTATGTGAAAAATGCTGTCAGTATTTTCATAGGGATTGCATTAAATCTGTAGATTGCTTTGGGTAATATTGACATTTAATAGTGTTCTCTCAATCCGTGAGCATGGAATTTCTTTCCGTTTGTTTGTGTCATCTTCCTTTCATCAGTGTTTTATACTTTTTAGAGTATAGGTTTTGTACATCATTGATCAAGTTTATTCCTAGATATTTTAGTATTTTGGGTGAAATTTTAAAGATTTTTTTTCTTAATTTCTCTTTTTACTACTTCAGTATCAGTGTATAGAAATGCAATGGATTTTTGCATATTGGTTTTGTATCCTATGACCTTATTGAATTCATTTATCAGTTCTAAGTTTTTTGGTGGAGTCTTTAGGGTTTTCTATATAGAGTATCATGTCATCTGCAAATAGTAAAAATTCTACTTCTTTCTTCCCAGTTTGGATGCATTTTATTGCCTTTTCTTGACCGATCACTGTGACTCAGACTTTCCAGTACTATCTTGAGTAAAAGTGTTGAGAGTGGACATCCTTGTCTTGTTCCTGATCTGATGGGAAAAGCTTAGTTTTTCACCATTGAGTATGATGTTAGCTGTGGGTTTTTCATAGATGTCCTTTATTATATTGAGGTATGTTCCCTGTAAACCCCTTAAGAGTTTTTATCATAAATGCATGTTGTACTGTGTCAAATGCTTTTTCTACAATTGTTGAGATGATGATATGGTTTTCATTTATACTTTCTCTTGTTAATTTGATGTATCACCTTGATTGATTTGCAAACATTGAAACATGCTTATATCCCAGGAGTAAATCCCACTTGATCGTGGTGAATGATTTTTCTAATGTATTGCTGGATTCGCTAATATTTTTTTTTTTTATTTTTGCATGTGTGTTCATCAGAGATATTGGCCTGTAGTTCTATTTTTTTTTTGTCTTGTCTGTATCCTGTTTTGGTATCAAGGTAAGGCAGGCCTCATAAAATGAATTTTGAAGCTTTTCTTTCTCTTAGAAGAATAGGTATTAACTCTTCTTCAAATGTTTGATAGAATTCACCTGTGAAGCCATCTGTTTGTTTGTTGGGAGTTTTTTGATTACTGATTCATTTTCATCACTGGTAATTGTTCTGTTCAAATTTTTTATTTCTTCCTGATTCAGTTTTCGAGAAGCTGTTTCCAGGAATTTATCCATTTCTTCTAGGTTGTCCAATTTGCTGGCCAACCATAATTATTTTCCTAATATTCTTTTAAAATCCTTTGTATTTCTGTGGTGTCAGTTGTTTCTTTTTCATTTCTGAGTTTGAGTTCTCTCTCTCTCTCTCTCCCTCTCTCTCTTTATCTCTCTCCCCACGTCTCTCTCTTATGAGTCTGGCTAAAGGTTTATCAATTTTGTTCTTTTCAAAGAACCAGCTTCTGGTTTCATTTATGTTTTGTATTTTTCTTTAGTCTCTATTTCATTTATTTCTTTCAAATCTTTGTTATATCCTTTCTTCTACATTTTGGGAGTTTTGTTTGTTCTTTTTCTAGCTCCTTTAGCTGTAAGCTTAGGTTGTTTATTTGAGATTTTTCTTGCTTCTTGAGGCATACCTGTATTGCTATAAACTTCCCTCTTAGAACAGCTTTTGCTGCATCCTCAAAAGTTTGGAGCATTGCGTTTTCATTTTCATTTGTCTCTATGTATTCTTTTATTTCTTTTTTTATTTCTTTCTTGGCTCATTCATTATTTAGTAGCATGTTATTTAACCTTAATGTGTTTATGCACTTTCCAGATTTTTTCTTGTGGTTGACTTCTAGTTTCATAGCATTGTGGTCAGAAAAGATAGCTTCAATTTTTTTTTCAGTTTATTTTGACAGAGAAAGGGAGCATGGACATAGAGGCAGAGAAAGAGAGAGAGAATGAATCCCAGGCAGGCTCTGTGCTGAGCATGGACGTGGGGCTCAGTCCCATGACAGTGAGATCATGACCTGAGCTGATATCAAGACTCAGACGCTCGATTGACTGAGCCACCTAGGTGCCCGACTTCAATCTTTTTGAATTTGTTGAGACTTATTTTGTGGCGTAACATGTGATCTATTCTGGAGAATATTCCATGTGCACATGAAAAGAACGTGTATTCTGTTTTAGGATATGATGTTCTACATATACCTGATAGATCCATCTGGTCCAGTGTGTCATTCATTCAGAGCTATTGTTTTCTTGTTAATGTTCTGTCTGGATGATCTATGCATTGATGTATGGAGATGTAAAGTCTCCTACCCTTACTGTATTAGTACTGATTACTTCCTTTATGTTTGTTAGTAGCTGCTTTATGCATTTGGATTCTCCATGTTGGGTGCATAAATATTTACAATTGTTATGTATTCTTTTTTTTTTTTTTTCAACGTTTATTTATTTTTGGGACAGAGAGAGACAGAGCACGAACGGGGGAGGGGCAGAGAGAGAGGGAGACACAGAATCGGAAACAGGCTCCAGGCTCCGAGCCATCAGCCCAGAACCTGATGCGGGGCTCAAACTCATGGACCACGAGATCGTGACCTGGCTGAAGTCGGACGCTTAACCGACTGCGCCACCTAGGCGCCCCAATTGTTATGTATTCTTGTTGGGTTGTTTCCTTTCTGATTATGTAGTGTCTTTCTTTGTCTCTTGTTACATTCTTTGTTTTTAAAATCTGTTTTGTCCAATATAAGTATTGCTGCCCTGGCTTTCTGTTCACTTCCATTTGCACAATAAATTCTTTTCCATCTCTTCACTTTCAGTCTGCATGTATCTTAGGTATGAAGAGAGTCTCTTATAGGCAGCATATTATAGCATATTGTAGGCAAGGTCTTTTTTTATCCATTTTGTCTCCCTTTGTCTTTTGGACTGATTAGTCCATTCACATTCAAAGTAATTATTGATAGATACGTACTTATTGACATTTTATTTACTTGTTTTATGGTTATTTTTGTAGTTCTCTGATCCTTCCTTCTCTTGCTCTCTTCTCTTAGTGTCCTGGCTTTCACTAGTGATATACTTGGATTACTATTTTATTTTTTGTATATCTGCTACCAGTTTTTTATTTGTGGTTACCTTTAGGTTTATATATAACATCTTATGCATATAGCAGCCTATAATATGTTTGAACCCATTCTAAAGCACTAAATTTTTACTCCTTTCCCCACCACACTTTAGGTATATGGTGTCATACTTTACGTATTTTTATTTTGTGAATCCCTTGATGACTTTGTATAGATATACTTAATTTCACTGCTTTTGTGATCCTACTTTCCTTATTCCTGCTTATGGTCTTTCCTTTCCATCAGAGTGCTCTTTAACATTTCTTCTAAGGCTTGCTTAGTGGTGAACTTCTTTAACTTCTGTTTGGGAAACTCTTTACCTCTTCTTCTGTTGTAAATGATAGCCTTGCTGGATAGAGTATTTTTGGTTGCAAGTTTTTTTCATTCAGCACTTTGAATATATCATGCCGCTTGCTTCTGGCCTGCAAAGTTTCTGCTGAAATATTAGCTGATAGCATTATGGGGTTTCCCTTGTATATAACTGTTTTCTTTTCTCTTGCTACTTTTAAAATTCTCTTTATCACTACTTTTTTGCTATTTTAATTACTGTATGTTTTTGTTTAGACCTCCTTGAGTTGATTTTGTTGTGGAATCTCTGTGCTTCCTGGATCTGGATTTCTGTTTCCTGCCTCAGTTTCAAGAAATTTTCACTGTTATTTCTTTAAATAAGTTTTCTGCTCTCTTTTCTCTCTCTTCTCCCTCTGGGATCCCTATAATGCAAATGTGATTACATTTGACAGTGTTGCTGAGTTTCCTTAATCTATTTTCATTCTTTATCATCTTTTTCCTTTCTCCTGTTCAGTTTGATTGCCTTCCATTACTCTCTCCTCCAGGTCACTGATCTATTCTTCTGCTTCCTCTAGTCTACTTATTCCCTCTAGCATGTTTTTAATATCATTTACTGAGTTTTTCATCTCCTGTTGATGCTTTCTTATGCTGTCTATCTTTTTGGGGGGGGGGGGAGGGTCTTTCACGCTTCTCAAATACAGTGAGGATCTTCATGACTATTACTTTAAGGTCCCCATCTGTTATATTGCTTATCTCTGTTTTGTTTCACTTTCTTGCTATGATTTTGTCCTGATCTTTGATTTGGGATGTATTTCTTTGTCTCCTCATTTTGTCTAGTTTTCTGTGTCTGTCTCTGTGTGTCAGGAAAGTCCGCTATGTCTCCCACTCTTTAAAGTAGTGGCTTTATCAAGAAGAGGTCCTGTAGTGCTCTTTAGGGTAATGTTCCCTATTCACCAGAGCCTGGCGCTTCAGGGTTGTCTCCTATATATGTTGCATGTGTCCTACTATTGTGGCTGAGCTGTGTTTTCCTTTAGTCCCAGGTGTCTGCAGTTGCCCTCTTTGCCTCCTGTGTGCACAATAGTCTGGGTCTGCCTTGGGTTTGAGTTGGGTCATACCATGTATTTGTCAGAGCTGTGATCACACTGAATAGCAAGGTACTTTCCCTGTGTTGTCTTCCTGAGCTTTTGTTGGTGGGTGGGGCCTGTAGTCAGACCCAATATTTGTCCCCAGCCCACCACTAGGGCCACAATGGAACTAGTGTATGGAGTTTTCTTCCTCTCTCCCCAGGCAGGAGTCACTTTGGAGTGGTTCTGACCCCTTTCAGGACTGTTTGCACACTGCCACTTCTGTTGACTGCCTTGGATGGGTGTGCTGAGTGCATGTTGGAGGGGACAGATCACAAGGAAACATGGGGGCTGGGCGTGCAGTGTTAGCGTTTTCACAGGTCTGCTATGGGAGGGGACTTGGAGCTGCTTTGGAAAACTCCTGCCAAGGCCAGGATGGAGGGGGTGGTTCCACAGAAGCACACAGTGGCAGGGCACACTATTAGCAATCTAGGTGGAGACTATTGGCACTGCACTACTTCCTGCATGTGTCTACGTACCTAGGCTGGATGGGTGGGGAGAAATGGCACTGCCAGCTGTTTTGTTCTTACAGAAGTCTCCCAAGACTTCTCCAGCACAGGCTCTGAGATTAGTAAACAAATCTCCCTCCCATATACCCCTGGCATCTTTCAAACTGCTGCTTCTCTGCTCTTATCTCAGTAGGGCTGTTTGTTGTGCTGTCTCTTTAAGGGCAGGGACTCCATTTCCTATTGCCCTCCAGCTCTCCCAGAGCTGAATTCATTGATTTTTAAAGTTCTAGGGTTTAAGCCCCACTGATTGTAAGAACTGGTAAAGTTAATCCCCTCTAGTTTTTAGAGCCAAATGTTTTGGGGATTGATCTTACCAGGGAGGGTCCCCTGTGCCTGGGGTGGGGTCTGCTTCTCTCCTGTCTCCACACCTGGAATGTCCCTCCCTCTCTTAGTCCCACAAGTCATTTTGGCCTCTGTCCATGTCTCCACCCTTCCTACCCTATTCAGTGTGGCATCTTCTGTACATTCAGCTGTGGAGAGTCTGTTCTGCCAGTCTTCAGGTCGTTTTCTGAGTTATTTACACTCATGTGTGTGTTATCTAGGTGTACTCGTAGAACAAGGTGAGTCTAGCCTACTCTATTATCTTCTGACCACTGACTTATGTTTTAAATATTTTCATAAAGCATGAAAGCAAGGAAAACTCTACATTATATTCTTTTTTTAAAAAAAAAGTTTTTTAATGTTTATTTTTGAGAGGGAGGGAGGGAGGGAGGGAGGGAGGGAGGGAGGGAGGGAGGGAGAGAGAGAGAAGGACAGAAAGAGGGAGACACAGAATCCAAAGCAGACTCCAGGCTCTGAGCGGTCAGCACAGAGCCTGATGCAGGACTCGAACTGATGAGCTGTGAGATCATGACCTGAGCTGAAGTCAGATGCTTAACCAACTGAGTTACCCAGGCTCCCCTAATGTTCTTTAGAGACACATACATATGTGATTAAAAAAAGCTTTTTAGGTAAGGGAATGATGAACAGAACTCATGATCGTGGTTACTTAGGTCCAGAGGCAGGGGATGGGATAGCAGAAAAATGAAAAGTAGTTTAAATCTATTGGTGTTGTTCTAGTCAGATTATTAAATTTGTAGTTAGTAAATTAAAGCCATAGTCTCAGTCTTCTTGGAGTTTACAATGTGGTAGGTAGATAGTTCAAACAAGTAAACACATATACCACATTTTAAGGCTTATAATGAGTGAAGACAGTGTGTGAGATGTACAAGGTCAGGAAAAAGTTCCTGATGATATCTAAAGAGATGATATCTAAACTGAGACCTGAGGATTGAGTACTGTAATCATTATGCTTGGAAAAATGAGAAAATATCAACCTTGGTAAAGCTTACAGACTAAGTAAAAGCAAGGAGAAAGAGGAGGGGATGCTAAGTGGTAACAGCCTTGGCTGGAAGGTGTGAAGGATACTGAGTTCATGGTGAAATGACATGGCCTTACCTTTTGCCCTTCAGAAGCTTGCTTGTCTCAGGTTCCAAACATGAAGGAAAATGTAAGGAAAGAAGATACTTATTATACTGCTGTTTGGGGAAATAATGACATATTTTAAATAGAAACAAATTGTAATTGATCTCTTGGTGCAAGCAGGAAGATGTGTATCTCCAATCCTGCTCCACGTATCATTCTGCCATTTTTTTTTAACAATGAAAGATATTTATTTCATTTATGAAATACACCATACCCATTTCCTAAGAAAAATGAACGTGGAACAAGATATTTACCTAGTTTCAGAGTACATCCCTACAGAATTTTTTTTTTTAAGTTTTTACTTAAATCCCAATTAGTTAACATACAGTGTAACATTAGTTTCAGGTGTATAATCTAGTGATTCAACACTTCAGTACATCACCCAGTGCTCCTCACCAGTGCACTCCTTATCCCCATCACCCATCCACCTCCCCTCTGGTAACCATCAGTTTTTTCTCTATAGTTAAAAGTCTGTTTCTTGGTTTGTCTCTCTTGCTCTTTTTCCCTTTGCTCATTTGTTTTGTTTCCTAAATTCCATATATGAATGAAATCATATGGCATTTGTCTTTCTTTGATTTATTTCGCTTAGCATAGCTGGTTCCATTCATGTCATTGTAAATGGAAGATTTCATTCTTTTTTGTGACAATAGTATTCTGTTGTGTCTGTATACTACATCTTTATCCATTCATCAGTCGATGGACACTTGGACTGTTTTCATATCTTGGCAATTATAAATATTGATGCTATAAACATAGGGGTGCATATATCCTTTTGAATTAGTGTTTTTGTATTTTTTGGGTGAATACCCAGTGTTGCAATTAATGGATCTTTTTATTAGTGTTCTTTTTTTAATTTGTATTTATTCTTGTTTTTTAATTAAATATTTTAATTCCAATATAGTTAACATTACAAGTGTTATTCATTACAAAATGAGAGAAACTTTATAGTGGAAAAACCTGGCTCATGCCACCTTATTAAGTGATCAAAGTATATATTGTCAATAATGCACAAATCAAAATTGTCTGCCACTTGATAGGCTGCAGTGAGAACATAGCATCACTTGTGTGATATGGCTGTCAAAGATACATAATCTGAATCTAATCATGAGGAAACAGAAAACATACCCAAACTGTGAGACATTCTTCAAAATAATCTATAATCTTCAAAAGTGTCAAAATCATGAAAGTTCAAGATCACACTGAGCAGTTTTTTAGATGGGTAGAAAAGAGACACAACAACTAGATGTAGCATGATTCTAGATACCAGCTTTTCTGAAGTTTGAGATTTTATACACACACAAACACACATTTCCTAAATGTTTATTTATTTTGATAGAGAGCATGCGTGTGTGTGAGCGGGAGAGAGGAGAAGGGGTTGCAGAGAGAGAGAGGGAGAGAGAAAATCACAGTCTGTCAGCCCAGAGCCTGATGTAGGACTCAATCCCACAAACCATGAGATCCTAACATGAACCAAAATCAAGAGTCGGATGCTCAACCAACTGAACCACCCAGGCACTCCATCACACACATATATTTTAAAAGAAGTGCAGGGGTGCATAGGTAGCTCAGTCAGTTGGGCGTCTGACTTCGTCTCAGGTCATGAACTCCCAGTCTGTGGGTTCAGGCCCAGGTCAGGCTCTGTGCTGACAGCTCAAAGCCTGGAGCCTGCTTCAGATTCTGTGTGTATCTCTCTCTCTCTGCCCCTCCCCCACTCATGCTCTCTCTCAAAAATAAATAAACATTTAAAAAAATATTTAAGGAAAAATAGAAGTCCTAAAACCTGGAATGATTTGATAAGAGTTATATGGTTTCCATCAGCTGCGTGCATTGACCCTAGTGGCTGAGACACTGGTAATTTATATACCAAGGCTTATTTCTTGGGGCTTAAATATGGCCTTGAACTTACAAAGATTTCCTTATTGGAAAAATGATTGTTCCTATGAAAGGAAAGAAAAGCTTTCATGGTAGACTGTGTATCTAGTTATATAAATGAAACACATTTGTAATACTTGCAGAGAAATTATTAACACAGCTGTTTATGAAAAATTTTTAAAGGAGCTGAGAGCTATTCAGTGTAGATTTTGTGCTCATTTGAACACAGTATTGTTCTTTAACATGGAGATTGATAAAATGTGCAGTCCCAGTCTCAGATGGGACCCTGTAGTAGAATGTTCTAGCTGCAATTAAAAAAACCACAGATGAGAAGTACAAAGGCCACCATCAACAATTGCAGAGCAATAGTTCTATTAGTTTAGGAATAGTTCCAATAGTATATACCTTATGTCTAACAAGTCTGAAGATACAGATTTGGTAACTTCTGTTCAGGAAGAGGAGAGTGGGAACAGAAGCCTCAGATAAAGAAACCTAGAAAGGTTAAGAGTCATACACACACACAGGTGTGCACACATTGAGAATGCAGAAAGGTGAGAGAAAACAGAAGACTGAGACCAAAAGGAAGATAAGAATGAGACCCAGAAAGAGAATGAGAACAGAAACAAGGGGAGGGCTGAGGAAGGAGAGAGGATAGAAAGAGACTACTAGTGGTCACGTGTGGGCTGTGAGTAAAAGTGGGAAAGACAAATACAGAGAAATCCTATTTAGGCCTTTCCCAGCACCCTGTAATAATGCAGTCTCTCCACCTGCCCTCCTGAAGCTTACATCCCAATGTCCTTATATTTGTACTTAGACATAGCAGGACATCAGGCAGAAGGCCTTCTGGCTTTTTCAATAAATGAAAGAAAACAGTAACCCCAGACATTAAAATGGTCATACACAGAGCTAAGTTCCTGTTTCTGTGCCCTTTCCCACTCCTCCTGGGGTTTATGAGATGTGGGAAAAAGCATTCTTTGTGGTTGGCCTCTGCTCTTGCTCAGTTCGTTCTCACCTGTGAAAGCAGTCTGGTTAGAGAAGTAAAAGCAGCAATATTAGGTCTCATTAACACCTCTGACTGCAGCAAATGAGAGTCCATTAAATCTGTACACTTCAGTATGTGGTTGTGTTCCTTGAAAGATAACTTGCTTTCTCTTGAATCTTGACAAATAAATTAACAAATTCCTGTGTTTTAAAAAGTGTGATTTGAGTTTGGCAATTTATTATAAACATACACTTAACCCTAAAGCCTAGCAATTTCACTCTTAGCTTTTTATCCAAGAAAAATGAAAATAATTCTTCACAAAAAAAGACTTGCATAAGAATGATCTTAGCAGCCATATTCATAAATAACTAAAATCCCTAAACAACACACCACCAACAGGTGAATTGATAAATTGTGGTATATCTGTACAATGGAATAATATTTAGCAATAAAAAGGAATAATTATTAATACATTGAACAACATGGATGAATTAGAATTCATGGAAGCATTATTCAGAGTAGGGAAAAAAGCCACATTCAAAAGTCTATCATATGATTCTAGTTATTTGAAATTTTAGAAGATACAAAATAATCTATGACACAAAGCAGATCAGCGGTTACCCAGAGCCTCAAATGTGGAGGAGCACAAGGGAACTTTTGTGGATGATGAAAATATTCTTCATCTTGATTAGGGTGGTTCTTACATGGACACATAACATTTGTCAAAACTGATTGAAGTATATACTTAAAATGGATGCAGTTTATAATAAAATTTATTTTTTAAATGTGCTTTTGCACATGTGGCAAAACATCAACCAGTGAGTCTAGGTAAAGAGTATAGTTCATTGTCTCCTATTCTCCAACATTTCTGACAGCTTGACATTTTTCAAAACAAAAATTTGGGAGAAATGTGATTTTGTGTACATACAGAAGGGTCGTTTGACTTTTGGCATTGCATGCGCAGTGAAATTTATTTTGCCCTAGATTTAGAAGAGGAAAAAATACTCTGTCCAAAATATAGTGATGTAAAGACTCTGATTATTGAGGGGAGAAGCAAGCCAAGGGGGCTAATGCCTGTACATCTTCATATGATTTCATATTCATTCTCTCATTTTTTTCTTGATACGAACAACATAAAGGTAATGGCTGTTGATTTTCTTTCCTCCTATTTTAAGTAAACACAATATATTCAAATTATTTGTATGCCCTCTTCAGCCAAGAATATACTATTACTAGATATCACAAAGAATGCAGAAAGAAAATAGTGTGGAAGTTGCTCTCAAGAACCTTATAGTCTACCACAAGGGTCAGCAAAATAAGATCCACAGGTCAAACCATCACTTGTTTGTAAATAAAGTTTTGTTGGAACATAACCACACCCATTCATTACATATGGCTGCTCTCTGTCTACAGGGTAGGGTTGAGTCATTGCGATAGAGACTGTGTGATATGCAAAACATAAAATATTTATTTTCTGGTCCTGTGTAGAAAATATGCACCATCCTCTGGTCTAGAAAATGAAACATGAATGCCAAAGCAAAGAATCCTGTAAGCAAAATAAAGATCAGGTGTTCTGAGAAGTTAGAGGAAAGAGAGATTCCTTCCTAATAAAAAGGTTGGAAATAAACATTTAAAAAATTAAACATGTAAGAAGGGGTGCCTGGATGGCTCAGCCAGTTAAGTGTCTGACTTCAGCTCAGGTAATGATCTCATGGTTCACGAATTCAAGTTCCACATTAGGCTCTGTGCTGACAGCTCAGAGCTTGGAGCTTGCTTCTGATTCTGTGTCTCCCTCTCTCTCTGCCCCTCCCCCTCTCCTCTCCTCCCCTCCCTGCCCCTCCCTCCCTCCTTCTCTCTCTCTCTCTCTCAAAAATAAATAAACATTTTAAAAAAAGTTTGGAGAAGTCTCCATTGAGGAAGTAGTGTTGGAAGCCAAACCTAAGTAGGAATTAGGCAGGTGGGAACAGAGTGGCAAATGGCTAGAACAGGAGGCATGGAAGGAAATTGTCCCTTGTGTTCTTGAAAATCACCAAGCAGAAAGCAAATAAAGCTTAGAGAAAAATAGAAAATAAACCAAATTCAGCAATCCTAGACTCACTTGTCAACAAATTGTAAAGTATCAAGAGCTATAAAGAACTTCAAAGATCCTCTCATACAACCCTTTCAATTTTTAGGTGAGGGAACAGACTCAAGGAGTCTTAACGAACTCATGCAAGGCCACATACAGATTTAGTGCAGAAACCATACTAAACCAATTGCTTTTGCCTCCACCTCTTGTATTGGGCATGTTGAGATAGTTTAACATTTACTGAGCTACCTTCCTAGACTGGATCTGTAGGGCATGGAGTCTCATCTAAAGATTAGGAATACAGATCAGACTGTCTAGAACACTTTTTTCAAATCACACATACCCACCCTTCCTTTGAGATTTACTGCATGCAGTGAGAAATATATGGGGATATGTTCCCCAAATCAATGTTGTGAAAAAGGAAGACTGAAACCTTTATTTTTATTGTACATTATAAAGTCTAACAAATATTTGATATTTTTAGAAAAACAAATAATACAATTTTGAAAACATTATCTATAATTAACTTGGGAAAATCTGGCTTCTTTGTTGGATCAGATTACCTGTCCTGGGGCTCCCGGGTGGCTCAGTCGGCTGAGGTCCGACTGCGGCCCAGGTCATAATCTCACAGTTCGTGGGTCTGAGTCCCGCATCGGGCTCTGTGCTGACGGCTCGGAGCCTAGGGCCTGCTTCAGATTCTGTGTCTCCCTCTCTCTCTGCCCCTCCCCTGCTCACGCTCTGTCTCTCCCTCTCTCTCAAAAATAAATAAACGTAAAAAAAATTTAAAAAAAAAAAAGATTACCTGTCCTGAGACTAGCACTTTCATATTTTCCTAACAGTTTAATTCCTGCATTTGTTTTAGTCCAAGCTGCCAAAATTAAGTGATCACTTGTAAAACATAAGCCAACATCATCAGGCTTTATTGTATTACTATCACTGGGTGCTGTTCTGTTTCCGACACAAGAGAAGTAACAGCTCATTGGCTTCTGTCACACTTACCACACCTTTCCATCACAACGAAGCATCTCAAAGAGCATTCTGCCTTCACTTTTTTCATTTTGACATGACACACTTTTTAAAAAAATTTTTTAAATATTTATTTTTTAGAAAAACCTTGGGCGCCTGGGTGGCTCAGTTGGTTAAGCATCCGACTTCAGCTCAGGTCACGATCTCGCGGTCCGTGAGTTCGAGCCCCGCGTCGGGCTCTGGGCTGATGGCCCAGAGCCTGGAGCCTGCTTCTGATTCTGTGTCTCCCTCTCTCTCTGCCCCTCCCCCGTTCATGCTCTGTCTCTCTCTCTCTGTCTCAAAAAATATAAACGTTAAAAAAAAAAAAGAAAAAGAAAAACCATGAGCGGGAGAGGGGCAGAGAGTGAGGGAGACAGAGGATCCAAAGCATGCTCTGCACTGACAGCAGAGAGCCCATTGTGGGGCTTGAACTTATGAACCATGAGATCATGACCTGAGCCACCCAGGTGCCCCAACACTACACATTCACTTTCTACCCACTGTACTTTGGGTTTTTCTCCCACCATTCTACTCAAAGTGCTTTCACCAAGATCACCAGTGACTTCCAAGTTCAAAATCTCCCCTTCTTAGGTATATGTCCCCCTCTGGACATTTTGCAAATGTTGATGTTTCCCAGGATTTCTTTTTGAGTTTTTCTTCTCTTCCCGCTTAAGATGTACCACCTTCATGGACAATTTTGTGTTTATGGCTTCAACTATTATACATACACTGGTGATCCCAAATAAGCATCTCCATACCCAGGATCCAGAACTTAGCATGTCCAAAACTAGGCCTGCCCTCCTCCCTTCTCCTGTATTCCCTATCCTGTAAATAACTCCTTCCTTCCCATTCCCTAAATATGCAATTTAATCAGATTATTCTCCATTCCCCATCATCTCTCACTTGTAGCAGTACAGTAGCCTCCTTCTCTTAATTTTAACCATTAATTTTAGCCATTAATTTTAACCTCTTCTATAATAGCCTACACATTGTGACAAATCCTCTTTCTGAAATGAATCTTCATTGGCTAACACATCACTGTCTAGATTAAGAGCAAAATTCCTTAATGATGCATACGTGGCCTTTGTGATCTGATAGTCTTATTTCCCAATACTCTGGCTACACCCAGCAACTTGAGGCTCCCTGAATGTACACACACACTGATTCCTTCTTTCATGCTGTTTCCTTGTGTGCACTCTGCTGCCCCACACCACCACCACCCCACCAAGCTAGGTTCTGGCTGTGAGACTCAGCTCATGACTTATCCCTCTGGGCAATGTTCCTTGTGTTCCAGTCCTTACAGTGCCATGAGTTTATTTCTAGGGTTGCTGTACCTATAACATGAAATTCTATTATGGTATACTTACCAATGAACTCTGTTTTTTTTTTTAAGTTTATTTTTGAGAGAGAAAGAGAGAGAAAGGGCAGGGGAGTGGTAGAGAGAGAGGGAGAGAGAGAATCCCAAGCAGGCTGAATCCCAGGAACCATAAGATCATGACCTGAGCTGAAATTAAGAGTCAGGGAAATCAACAAACACTCAACTGACTAAGGCCCCCAGATGCCCCACCAGTGAACTCTTGAGAACAGAGCTTTGTCTTTATCTTCACCCACTGAGCTTGTCACAGAGCCTAGGACATAGTATTTGAAAAATATTTGATAAGTGAATGAAAGAAATTGTTGTAAGCTAATGGGTTTTGTGGGTCAGAGAATTATACTGTTGTTTCAAATACAGGTGAAATATGGATGATATTCATGTCCTTTCTTATGTGAATTTATCTATTTCATGATCCACATATACATACTTACTTAAACTGAATAAGTTCCTCCAAAATGTTAATCTTTCTATAAAGTAGGTAACATGGCTCAGTGGTTATCCATAACAAGTCTTTCCCCATGTTTCTACTTAAACCTTTCTGAAGATATAAAACCAAAATTCCGCTCTCAATCCTATATATGCAAAATGTAGAAATATCTATGAGAAAGATATATATATGTGTATTTTCCTGACATTATACCTTTAAACACTTCACAGGTACTTCTAGGGTGCCTGGGTGGCTTATTTGGTTAAGCGTCCAACTTCAGCTCATATCATGATCTCACGATTTGTGAATTCGAGTCCTGCCCTGCGTCAGGCTCTGTGCTGACAGCTCAGATCCTGGAGTCTGCTTCAGATTCTGTCTCCCTCTCTCTTTCCCCCTCTCCTGCTTATGCTGTCTTCAAAACTGAATAAATGTTAAAAATTTAAAAAAAAAGCCTTCAATTCATAGAGAAAAGATGGCAGCATAGGAGGACACTGGGCTCACCTTGTCCTGGTGATCACTTAGATTCCACCCACATGGGCCTAAAAATAACCCCCCAAACCCCTGGAAGACTAGCAGAATGGACTCTCGAGACCCAAGCGTAGACAAGAGACCCACAGAAGAGGGTACGAAGGGCAGAGAGGCAGTGCATGCTGCACGGACTGGTGGGAGGGAGGTGGGGTAGTGGAGGGGCAGCCCTACAGGCAAGGAAGAACCCCCGAAGTCTGGCTTGCAAAAGCAGAGGGGCCAGACTCCATGAGTTCTGACAGCCAGCGGGACTTAACATCTGGGATGTTAAAAGTCAACAGCTCTGCTCTCAGAGAGTAGGGAGGGCAAGAGGATGCCAGAAGGGAGAGTTGTTGAGCCAGAAGACAGAGCTCAGCTCAACAGGGGAACAAAGGTGCTGGCAATCTCCATCTCCCTCTCCCATCCCCCAGCCGAAATTCCAAAGGGAACCAGTTCCCATCACCAAACTTGTTTGCACCAGGCAAACACCCAATGCTGTGCTTCTATGGGTCCATCCCTCCAACTGACCTGCCTCCCTCCTGGTGCTGCAGGGCCCCTCCCGCAGGGGACCACCACCAACAAAGCTAGTTAAGCCTACCCCCCTTCCATCCCTATGCACCTTGCAGATCCACCCCATCTAATAAGCCCTTGGCCAGATCCCATTGAAGCAGCACAAGCCTGGCAACGTGTAAACAGCCGAGACAGGGGCCACACCACCCCACAGTGAGTCCTGCCCCTGGGAGGGGGGAAGAAAAGGTACACACCAGTCTGACTGTGGCCCCAGCAGTGGGCTGGGGCAGACATGGGATCTGACTGCGGCCCCACCCACCAACACAATTACCCCGGGCAGCACAGGGCAAGTGCCCTGCAATTTGGAGCTACCGCAGGGACTACCCAAAGTGATGAAACAGAAGAATTCTCCTCAAAAGAAACTCCAGGAAGTAGCGACAGCTAACCAATTGATCAAAACCGATTTAAGCAATACAACGGAACAAGAATTTAGAATAACAGTCATAAAATTAATCACTGCGCTTGCAAAAAGCATAGAGGACAGCAGAGAATCTATTGCTACAGAGATCAAGGGACTAAAAAATAGTCACAAAGAATTTAAAAATGCTATAAATGAGGTGCAAAATAAAATGGAGGTGGCCATTCTACAGATTGAAGAGGCAGAGGAGAGAATAGGTGAATTCGAAGATAAAGTTATGGGAAAAGAGGAAGCTGAGAAAAAGAGAGAAAAAAATCCAGGAGTATGAGGGGAGAATTAGAGAACTAAGTGATGCAATCAAACGGAACAATATCCGTATCATAGGAATTCCAGAAGAAGACGAGAGACAGAAAGGGGCTGAAGGTGTACTTGAACAAATCCTAGCTGAGAACTTCCCTGATCTGGGGAAGGAAGCAAGCATTGAAATCCAAAAGGTGCAGAGAACCCCCTGTAGACATAACTTGAATCGATCTTCTGCACGACATATCATAGTGAAACTGGCAAAATACAAGGATAAAGAGAGAATTCTGAAAGCAGCTAGGGATAAACGGGCCCTAACATACAAAAGTAGACACATAGGGGAGTGCCAAACCTACCTATTGAAACTTGGCAGGCCAGAAAGGAATGGCAGGAAACCTTCAATGTGATGAACAGAAAAAATATGCAGCCAAGAATCCTTTATCCAGCAAGTGTGTGATTCAGGACAGAAGGAGAGATAAAGGTTTTCCCAAACAAACAAAAACTGAAGGAATTCATCACCACTAAACCAGCCCTACAAGAGATACTAAGGGCGACTCTGTGAGTAAAATGTTGCAAGGACCACAAAGTAGCAGAGACATCACTACAAGCACGAAACCTACAGACATCACAATGACTCTGAACCCGTATCTTTGAATAATAACACTGAATGTAAATGGACTAAATTCTCCAACGAAAAGACATAGGGTATCAGAATGGATTAGAAAAAACAAGACCCATCTATTTGCTCTCTATAAGAGATTCATTTTAGACCTGAGGACACCTTCAGATTGAAAGTGAGGGGATGGAGAACTATGTATCATGCAACTGGAAGTCAAAAGAAAGCTGGAGTAGCCATACTTTTATCAGACAAACTAGACTTTAAATTAAAGGCTGTAACAAGAGACGAAGAAGGGCATTATATGATAATTACACAGTCTATCCATCAGGAAGAGCTAACAATTATAAATGTCAATGTGCCGAATACGGGAGCCCCCAATTATATAAAAGAATCACAGACATGAGCAACCTTATTGGTAAGAATGTGGTAATTGCAGGGGACTTTAATTCTCCATGTACAACAATGGAGAGATCATCTACACACAGGATCAATAAAGAAACAACGGCCCTGAATGATACATCGGATCAGATGCACTTGACAGATATATTTAGAACTCTGCATCCCAAAGCAACAGAAGATACTTTCTTCTCGAGTGCACATGGAACATTCTCCAAGATAGATCACATACTGGGTCACAAAACAGCCCTTCATAAGTATAAAAGAATTGAGATCATACCATACACACTTTCAGACCACAATGCTGTGAAACTTGAAATCAACCACAGGAAAAAGTTTGGAAAACCTCCAAAAGTATGGAGGTTAAAGAACACCCTACTAAAGAATGAATGGGTATGGGGCGCCTGGGTGGCGCACTCGGTTAGGCGTCCGACTTCAGCCAGGTCACGATCTCGCGGTCCGTGAGTTCGAGCCCCGCGTCGGGCTCTGGGCTGATGGCTCAGAACCTGGAGCCTGTTTCCGATTCTGTGTCTCCCTCTCTCTCTGCCCCTCCCCCGTTCATGCTCTGTCTCTCTGTCCCAAAAATAAATAAACGTTGAAAAAAAATTAAAAAAAAAAAAAAGAATGAGTGGGTCAACCAGGCAATTAGAGAAGAAATTAAAAAATATATGGAAACAAATGAAAATGAAAATACAACAATCCAAACGCTTTGGGATGCAGCAAAGGCAGTCCTGAGAGGAAAATACATTGCAATCAGGCCTATCTCAAGAAACAAGAAAAATCCCAAATACAAAATCTAACAGCACACCTAAAGGAAATAGAAGCAGAACAGCAAAGATACCCCAAACCCAGCAGAAGAAGAGAAGTAATAAAGATCAGAGCAGAAGTAAACAATATAGAATCTAAAAAAACCTGTAGAGCAGATCAATGAAACCAAGAGTTGGTTTTTTGAAAAAATAAACAAAATTGAAACACCTCTAGCCAGTCTTCTCAAAAAGAAAAGGGAGAGGCCCAAATAGATAAAATCATGAATGAAAACGGAATTATTACAACCAATCCCTCATAATACAAGCAATTATCAGGGAATACTATGAAAAATTACATGCCGACAAACTGGACAACCTAGAAGAAACGGACAAATTCCTAAGCACCCACACACTTCCAAAACTCAAACAGGAAGAAAGAGAAAACTTGAAAAGACCCATAACCAGTGAAAAAATTGAATCAGTCATCAAAAATCTCCCAACAAATAAGAGTCCAGGACCAGATGGCTTCCCTGGGGAATTCTACCAGACATTGAAAGCAGAGATAATACCTATCCTTCTCAAGCTGTTCCAAAAAATAGAAAGGGAAGGAAAACTTCCAGACTTATTCTATGAAGCCAGCATTACTTTGATTCCCAAACCAGACAGAGACCCAGCAAAAGAAGAGAACTACAGGCCAATATCCCTGATGAACATGGATGCAAAAATTCTCAACAAGATACTAGCAAATCGAATTCAACAGCATATAAAAAGAATTATTCACCATGATCAAGTGGGATTCATTCCTGGGCTGCAGGGCTGGTTCAGTATTCACAAATCAATCAATGTGAGACATCACATTAGTAAAAGAATAGAAAAGAACCATATGATCCTGTCAATCGATGCAGAAAAAGCATTTGACAAAATACAGCATCCTTTCTTAATAAAACCCCTCGAGAAAGTTGGGATAGAAGGAACACACTTAAACATCTTAAAAGCCGTATATGAAAAGCCCACAGCTAATGTCATCCTCAATGGAGAAAAACTGAGAGCATTTCCCCTGAGATCAGGAACATGACAGGGATGTCCACTCTCACCGCTGTTGTTTAATACAGCGTTGGAAGTTCTAGCATCAGCAATCAGACAACAAAAGGAAATCGAAGGCATCAAAATTGGCAAAGATGAAGTCAAGCTTTCACTTTTTGCAGATGACATGATGCTATACATGGAAAACCCGATAGACTCCACCAAAAGTCTGCTAGAACTGATACATGAATTCAGCAAAGTTGCAGGATACAAATTAAGGTACAGAAATCAGTTGCATTTTATACATTAATAATGAAGCAACAGAAAGACAAATAAAGAAACTAATCCCATTCACAGTTGCACCAAGAATCATAAAATACCTAGGAATAAACCTAACAAGAGATGTAAAAGATCTGTATGTTGAAAACTGTAGAAAGCTTATGAAGGAAATTGAAGAAGGCACAAAGAAATGGAAAAACATTCCGTGCTCATAGATTGGAAGAATAAATATTGTTAAAATGTCAATACTACCCAAAGCTATCTCCACATCCAATGCAATCCCAATCAAAGTTGTACCAGCATTCTTCTCGAAGCTAGAACAAGCAATCCTAAAATTTGTATGGAACCACAAAAGACCCCGAATAGCCAAAGTAGTATTAAAGAAGAAGACCAAAGCGGGAGGCATCACAATCCCAGACTTTAGCCTCTACTACAAACCTGTAATCATTAAGACAGCATGGTATTGCCACAAAACAGACATGTAGACCAATGGAATAGGGTAGAGACTCTCCAGAATTTGACCCACAAAAGTATGGCCAACTAATCTTTGACGAAGCAGGAAAGAATATCCAATGGAAAAAAGACAGTCTCTTTAACAAATGGTGCTGGGAGAACTAGACAGCAACATGCAGAAGAATGAAACTAGACCACTTTCTTATACCATACACAAAAATAAAGTAAGAATGGATGAAGGACCTGAATGTGAGACAAGAAACCATCAGAACCCTAGAGGAGAAAACAGGCAACAACCTCTTTGAGCTCAGCCATAGCAACTCCTTACTCGACACATCTCTGAAGGCCAGGGAAACAAAAGCAAAAATGAACTATTGGGACCTCGTGAAGATAAAAATCTTCTGTACTGCAAAGGAAACCATCAACGAAACTAAAAGGCAACCAACGGAATGGGAAAATACATTTGCAAATGACCTATCAGACCAAGGGCTAGTATCCAAAATCTATAAAGAACTCACCAAACTCCACACCCAAAAAACAAATAATCCAGTGAAGAAATGGGCAGAAGACATGAATAGACACTTCTCTAAAGAAGACATCCACATGGCCAACAGACACATGAAAAGATGCTCAACATCACTCCTCATCAGGGAAATACAAATCAAAACCACACTGAGGTACCACCTCACACCGGTCAGAGTGGCTAAAATGAACAACTCAAGTGACTACAGATGCTGGCGAGGATGTGGAGAAACGAGGAACCCTCTTGCGTTGTTGGTGAGAATGCGAACTGGTGCAGCCACTCTGGAAAACAGTGTGGAGCTTCCTCAAAAAATTAAAAATAGATCTACCCTATGACCCAGCAATAGCACCGCTAGGAATTTACCCAAGGGATACAGGAGTGCTGATGCATAGGGGCACTTTTACCCCAATGTTTATAGCAGCACTTTCACCAATAGCCAAATTATGGAAAGAGCCTAAATGTCCATCAACTGATGAATGGATAAAGAAGTTGTGGTTTATATGTACAATGGAATACTACTTGGCAATGAGAAAGAATGAAATATGGCCTCTTGTAGCAATGTGGGTGGAACTGGAGAGTGTGATGCTAAGTGAAATAAGTCATGCAGAGAAAGACAGATACCATATGTTTTCACTCTTATGTGGATCCTGAGAAACTTAACAGAAGACCATGGGGGAGGGGAAAAGTTACAGAGAGGGAAGGAGGCAAACCATAAGAGACTCTTAAAAACTGAGAATAAACTGAGGGTTGATGGGGAGTGGGAGTGAGTGGAGGGTGGGTGATGGGCATTGAGGAGGGCACCTGTTGGGATGAGCACTGGGTGTTGTATGGAAACTAATTTGACAATAAATTTCATATTAACAAAAACACCTTCACAGGTGCTTTTGCTGAATATGAAGCATTGTCTTTTGAATAGCTGCTACAAGGGGAAGCAATATTTAAACTATTAACATTGGATGAAAGCTAATTGTGGTCACTTGTCTAAGTATCTGGAAGTGGCAATAAAAATTCCCTCACACTTGTTTAGTGCTTTCTAATTTCCAAGCACTTTCACATGTCATCTTGATTAACCCTCAGTACAGTGTAGTAAAGTAGTTAAAGGCTCAGGCTCAGCAGGGGGGCTGCCTGGATTGAGGCCCTTACTCTGCCGTTTTTAACCTCTCTAAACCCTGGATTTCTTTTCTGAAAATGGGAACAGCAGTACTGGTCTGTGGGAATATTGTGTGGATTAAGTGTGATGATCTGGGTGAAGTAGTTAGCACAGTGTCTTACATTGTTAGCTGATCGCTAATTGTCAGCTGTTCTTACCACTGCCGCCTTTCACTACCATTATTACTACGAGAGAAGTCCCTGTGAAGTGACAGTGGGCAAATAGTGAAAGTTTCACTTCTTCCTTACCAATTTGGATGCCTTTTTATTTCATTTTATTGTGTGATGGCTGTGGCTAGGACTTCCAGTACTATGTTAAATAACAGTGGTGAGGGTGGACATCTCTGTCATGTTCCTGATCATAGAGGAAAAGCTCCCAGTTTTTCCCCATTGAAGATGATTTTAGCTGTGGATTTTTCATATATGGTCTTTGTTATATTGAGGTATGTTGAGGTATTCTCTCTAAACCTACTTTGTTGAGAGTTTTTATCATAAGCGGATATTTGTGAGATGCTTTTTCTGCATCTCTTGAAATGATCATATGGTTCTTAGCCTTTTATTAATGTGGTGTATCACAGTGACTGATTGGGGAATATTGAACCACCCTTTCAACCTAGAAATAAATCCCATTTGATCATGGTGAATGATTCTCTTGATGCATTATTGGATTCAGTTTGCTAGTATTTTCTTGAGAATTTTTGCATCCATGTTCTTCAGGGATATTAACCTGTAGTTCTCGTTTTTAGTGGAGTCTTTGTCTGGTTTTGGTATCAGGGAAATGCTGCCTCATAGAGTGACTTTAGAAGTTTTTCCTTCCTTTTCTATTTTTGGAATAGTTTGAGAAAAATAGGTATTAATTCCTCTTTAAATGTTTGATAGAATTTGCCTGTGAAGCCATCTGGCCCTGGATTTTGTTTTTGGGTAATTTTTATACATTTCTTTCAGGTTGTCCCATTTGTTGGCATATGGTTTTTCATAATATTCTCTTATAATCGTTTGTATCTCTGTGGTGTTGGTTGTTATTTCTCCTCTCTCATTTGTGATTTTATTTGGGTCCTTTTTCTTTTCTTTTTGATAAGTCTAGAGGTTTATCAGTGTTTCTAATTTTTTTCAAGTAACTATCTCCTAGTTTTATTGATCTATTTATTGTGTTTTTTTAGCTTCTCTTTCACTTATTTCTGCTCTAATCTTTATTATTTCCTTCCTTTTGCTGGCTTTATGCTTCATTTGTTCTTTTCTCTAGCTCCTTCAGGTGTAAGGTTAGGTTGTTTATTTGAAATTATTCTTGGTTCTTGATGTAGGCCTGTATTTCTAAACAATCTTCTATTGGTTCTCAGTGAACTTAAATCATATTCTTACCATTGTGAACAAACACACTGTACAACTTAAAAATACATAAACCCAACTTCACAATACTAAAAATTATCTGGATAGAATTACCACTGATTACCAAGTTAATTTTCTCTCTCGGGAAATCACGTTACAAAAGGATGGATTTGTACTACTAAGAAAAGCATCTTTCTGTATTGCAAAGAAGAATGTAGGAAGTTTTTGAAATTACTTTGATAGTATAAGGTAGTGGGAGGAAAAATGTAAATTTGCCTTTTAAAAGTGACAATGACTTTTAACTTAATTTTGCCAAAACACTTTGCCTCACGGTTTGGTCCCATAAATATTGGATTTCTCCTTGGAGTAGGTTTAGAGAAGACACACAGTACTTATTCCAACCTTGACAGTTTCTTTATCCTCAGGAAATTTTCCTCCTCTGGACCATGATTTTCTCAAATATAAAATGAAAAAATTTGATTCAGAAATTCTTTCTAGATCTAAAACTATATGAAATACCTGTAGATTTTAAGAAGCTAAAATATCTTTTGAGAGGAAGGGGAAACTTTATAGTAAGAATATGTACATGAAGTCAACCTGTAATTTGCTACTGTAAGGTAATGACCACAAGTGTATTGTGAAGAAATATACTAAGGGAAATGCCTTTCATCCATTGGAGAAAAATTGTGGTTTTAGATTTCTGCCTCAGGAGTGACAGATTCACAAGAGCCAAAAGCTACATAGCTCTGTTTTTTCCCAGGCCAGGTCAGGTACATACCACCAGGTGATAGTTATAAGCACTGGTGCATGCTGGGAAGGTAACATTCCCCTGCCCTTCAGAGACCACCCACCCCAGGATGGAATGTGTTCCAGACTCAGGTAAGCCAGGTGTGCAATAGATCGGGGCAGTGAGCAGGGGGGAGGGGAGGATGTTGCTAGCACACCTTTCCTAAAGGACAGGCTCCTCAACTTGCAATGTGCCCTTGGCCCGCAACTGTGCTGGAAGGAAGTTAAACTCTAGTGTTGGTCTGTAAACATGTATTAGAACTCTAGGTGTGCCTTTCATCTACTAAGTGTCCCAAAAGAGCAGGCTGCTAATGAGTTATTTTACCTCTGGCAAGTAACAGCGATACCCAACTAGACAAAAGACAACAGTATAGAGTAGTGCTCTGAATACATTATCCTTTACAGTGTAGATACTTTCCCCTGCAAGTTTCTTTTTATCAAATCTCATTTTTGAAGACTTAGAAAGAACCTTTCTGTCTCACTGAAAATAAGCCCCTCCTTACCTTAACTTAGGCAATTTTGAAATTCTTTCCTAGATGAAACATTGGTTTCCTATTAAATCGTTGCTGTTAAATGATTTAAAAGCAGGAAAAGAAAAGTCTATATAGAAGGATAAGGAGAATTTCTGTGACCACTTGAATAAAATGTCCTGATGAAACACAAAAAAAGACTTCAGTAAAGGTTACAAGCAAAAGAAAATTCTGTTCTCAGCAGTGAAAGGATCAAAACTAAATGAAAAAATACACATACAAACACAAAATTCTATGTAAAAATATGATAAGGAGCTGAACTGAATGTCAGGCTAACTTAGACTGTTGGAAAATAGTAAATTATGGGGAGAAAGTAAAAGACTGTTCAGTACAGTGACATCCTTTTGACCTAGGTCTGAAGTCCCAGGATTCACTGCAGCAGGCCTAACAAGGGAAGCTAGCCTCCTGCAGGCCACGAGCGTTCTTCATATGACTGCCAGATTGTTAGGGAGGTTTTTCAGTTTGTGTTTACTTTATGAAGAAACTGCCAAATGGTATTTCTAAAATTAAGTAGAAAGCCTCAATGAAATAGAAAATCAAAAGTTACCAGCTATGGACAGAGAATATAGGCATATTGTAAAAATATATCTGATTTACTTTACACTGAGCTTATTTTCTTAGGGCTGATGAAGAAGTGACATTTGATGTTTAAACCACATTGACAGTTTCTGGATAATGAGATTAGTATATTTCACCCAGAATTATCCCAACAATCCTTAAATATAATGTATTCTTGCCCTTTGGCCAAGAATAAAGCACTTATGGAATTCTTTTTTTTTTTTTTTTAATGGAAGAGACATCAGAAAGACATTGTTTGGCCCATGATCAGTTTTTACTTCCCTCCACCAAAGAGAAAGTTTCTGCTGAATCTTCAGTAAAAGAGATACCCAATGTGAGGAGTCAGTGCACATGGGCTTTAAAGTCTATTAAATTCAGGTTCAAGTACTGGACCTTCCTTTAATTAGCTGTGAAACTTGGGCATGTCCTTGATATCTCTGAACTTGAATTCTCAATCTGTAAAAATTAAATGTTATGATACAGGAAAAATGCTTAACCATGTTTCACTTAGTAGAAAAACCTCATAGATGTTAGTCTCTACCCTTCCTTCTCTTCCTCTCTCCCAGTGAGTACTGTTCACAATTTATCCTTTTTTTTTTTTTTTAGTATCTTTAGGTTGTCATTTTGAGCATAAGCAGTTATACTGATATATACTAAATGATAATTTCAGAGGAAATAAAGATGAGTAAGTCTAATAAAGACAACTGAGTCTCATGTTGTAATACCTTTTTTGCACTCATATCTGTCCTTTCTTGTGCTTCCAGAATTAGTGTCACCTTTTGCTACTGCCTGCCTCTAAAATAGTCACCATTTTCCTCTTTTATATTGTTTTTTCTGTTCCTCTGTAAACCATGAAACCACAGCCTCTTACATTTGTTTATAAAATCAGAGTCTGTAGGGTTTGAATGACCCATAAGATGAGCAGAGCATCACTCTGATCCCTTGATCATGTATGTAGTAGATACTCAAATGTTAGATAAGCAGGTGATTAAATAAATGTCATTAATTTTGGTACCTCAGGTTTTTTTTATTTTTTATTAATTCTCAAACTATATTCTTCAAAGATGAAATAAATGGATGAAGTACTTCTAATTAAGTGAAAGATTACTAAATACACATGCATAGTGTTTTATTTGAAATAATGATGAAAATCAGTACAAAGTTTTGAAAAGAAAGGATTATGAAATTTTGTGATGATGAAGAAACTGACATTACCCAGAAATGTATTTCTCCTATTCTTTCTGTAGTGTGTAAAAGAAAAAGAAAGTGTTTTTAGTGGATTTATTGAGTTAATTTTAAAATGTGGCCAACTTGAAAACACAAGTTATATTTTCTCTGCCGGGGGGGCCCCACTAATAGTGGATAGATATAGGCCTGAATCCTCAAAAACAAAGAAAATAGAAAGAAAAGGAAAGCAAATATGTTTTAATCTGGGAAGCATATACTTAAAGGACAGTTGTCTAAAAGCTAAAACCTAAATTAATGGAAGAAAAATGCCAGAAGAAAATTTGTGCCACAGAACCCCAGAAGGTTCAAGAATTAGAGTCACCAAGTATCTCAGAAAATGAGGATACAAGTGGGGCTGGAAAGAGGGTAATTGGTTGAAAGTCTAAACAAGAGACAGTTTAGATACCCTAGATTTCATGTGCTCTGTGTACCGCCAAATGACACTCCCCTCAATGGTGGCAGAAACAAGTTTGAAATCTAAAGTTTCTCCAGGTACAGGGACACCATATACAGACACAAAAAATCTACAAAAACAAAAGGACTAAGTGAAAATCTATTCCCTAAATAGTGAGACACTCGGCCTCCTTCTATGAATCTCTGCAAAAATGGATAGGCCATGTTATATACTCCAGGCTTAGAAGATATAGGATTTCATTCTTCTGAAACTAACTCTCCTGGGAGAACATACCTATACTACTAATAGTTGGGATTTCCCAGTGGAAAAGCTGGGTCTCTGTTTAGTCATCTAAATTGAAGCCCTTCACACAGAGTGTGTGTCCATCTTGTGATTGGATCAAGATTGTGATAAACTAATCTATGCATCAGTCTTGAGTATGAACAGAAAGTCCTACATTACCACTTATTTATGGAAAGCTTACAACCTAAAGAGAAAGAACTCACAGGAAACAGAGACCATGTAAGAAACAGAAGAAAATCTTAAAAAAGCATAACTTCACAGAGATGAGAAACATATCCATGAAACAAAAAATACTATAAAAACAAAACATACAGGGAGCTAAAAATATCTCCTGAAAATTAGAAATACAATAGATGAAATGAAAAACTCAGTAGAAGGACTGGAAAATAAAGTTAAGGAAATCACCTAAGAAGTAGGACAAAATGTAAAGAGGTGAAAAGCTGAAGAAAACAAAATATAAGAAAATTACAGGCTCAGTTCAGGACCAAAGTCCAGCAGAGAAAAGTGAGTGGGAGGAAATTAGCAAGGAAATAATGCAAGAAATTTCCCCATAAGTGAAACACATGGTTTTCAGATTGAAAAGAGTACTGAGTTTTTGTACACGCACACACACGCACACACACACACACACACACACACACACACACACACACACACACACACGAAGGAAGAAGGAGAAGGAGAACCTATACCAAGACACAGGAAATCAGGGATAAGAAGTTCCTGAAAGTTTCTAGAGAGGACAAAACAGACCATGTACAAAAATACTAGAATTTGTTTGGACCTTTTAATGACAGCCCTTGGAGTAGGAAATAACGGAGCAGTCTTTCACAACTCTGAAGGAAAAGTAGTTGCAACCAAGAATCCTCCATTCAGCCAAACCATCATTCAAGTATAAGGATGAAATAAAGATCTATAAAGACTCACTGGTCTCAAAATTTTTCTTTCCATGCAGCCTTTCTTAGGAACTTGTTGGAATATATTCCTCAACAAAATGAGAGAATGGGAAGAAAAAAAGACATGGAATCCAAGAAACAAGGGAATCTAACCCAGGAAGGGGTGGAAGGAATTCTTAAGATGAAGATGAAGGGCAATCCCAAGAAGAGAGTTGTGTCACAGGCCTACAGAGCAGACAGTCCATATTAGTGCAGGGGTGTTGTAGGTTTCAGGGGGAATGTGGGGGGAGAAAAAGAATCAACAATTTCTGCTGTGTCTGAACTTGAGAGGAAATTTCACTGTAACCAGAAAGATTGACAATGAATTAATGACAGATAAATAGGAAATTCAGCATATGAAAAAAGTTACCTAAGACCAAAAATTTGTATAAGAAAGTAAATGTAATCATCATATGCTAAAGAACTTAACCATGGATGATATTTGTGTAGGCATAATGGAAGAAACAATACTATGCAGTCAATAGTACCACGGACCAAATGTCCTGCCTCTCTTCCTCTTTCCAAGTACACAGTTGGATGACATTTCTTGGTTCTCTTGTGGTTGGGTTGGATGGTATGATTATTCTAGCCAATAAGGTGTGAGCAAAAATGAGAAGATCACTTTCAGGTAATGCATTTAATGTTGATTCAAGACCTTACAGAGATTTTTTCTCTTCTCTGCCACTGTGACCTATAGTGCTCTATACTGTCTGATACACTAGCCAATATTAAAGTTAAAATTAATTAAATTTAAAAATATAATCCCTGTATCACACTAACCACATTTCCAGGGCTCAACAGCCACATGTGACTAGTGCAGATATAGAACAGTGTAGACTTAAAAACTTGCGTCATCTTAGAAAGTTCTATTGGTTGTTGTTGCTATAAATGGTACTTGCTTTGTCACTCCAGAGTAAAGACAAGGACGCAGAACAGAGCCCCAGCCGGCCTGAGACGAACATGTCATTTGAATGAAAAATAAAACTTTATTGTTTGAAGCCACTGAAATTTTTGAGGAGTGTTTCACTGCAGCATAACCCAGCTCATCCTGACTTACATAGAAATCCTAGGTTCAAATTCTATTCTCATATACCACCTGCTATATTGGGATAGGCTAGGTTACACTAGTCACAATTGAAAGTTTGTGTGACTGTTTTATAACTACTATAGAGTTTCAAAGGGAGCTTTCATCAGTTAATTGGAGCATAGACTGCAGAAAGATTCTGCTGTAATTACTTGGGTTTAGGAATGGCTCCATGGTCAGATAGAACTTATGGTCAGCAGTCTTAAACAGGCTATTCTCAGAAAAGTGACTTTCATGGCATGTCTAAATTAACAACAACAGAAAGGAATGAAGGGGACATTAGCTTGTGTTTATAAAGATCCTCTTTTTTTTTAATCCAAGTGAGTATTTATTCCTCTTTTGATAGGACTGGTGCAGGTGAAGAGTGAGGATAAGCAAAGGCTGATTATACTAAGTGCATTTGAAGTGTAATAATTTGCCAGGTGTTTTTCTACTCATCATCTCATTTGAACTTTATAGTAGTCCTAGTAGGTAGGCAGATACAGAAACCAAGTCTCAGAAATGTAAAATTGTCACTTTGAGTCATGTAATCTCCTAGAAGAAAAAGTAGATCTTGAGTACAGTACCATCTGATTCCATCCAGACCTCTTCTTCCCACCCTTAGCTTATTGTCTCTGCCCCTTTCTTGGTAGTAAGGCTTTTAGGAGTCAACCCCTCCTCTCCCTGGGAAGAGTGAGCCCTTACAGACCAAGGGCACAGAGCTCCCAGCCTGGTAATTATATATCCAGCCATTGTACTTTTTTTTAATGTTTATTTACTTATTTATTTTGAGAGAGAGAAAGAGCAGGGAAGAGGCAGAGAAAGAGAATCACAAGCAGGCTCTACACTGTTAGTGCAGAGCCCAACATGGGGCTCAATCTCACGAACCATGAGATCATGATCTGAGCTTACACTTAACAAACTGAGCTACCCAGGCACCCCTAGCCATTGTACTTCTTAAGTCATCCTTCTCTGTGAGAACTGTTATTCATATACAGTAGTATTTACTCATGGTAATAGTAGGAATCATAGTAAGAGTAGAAATGTAGTAACAGATAACACTTCTGTGGGGCTTACCTATGTGCCAGCCATTGTTCTAAGAATTTACACGTGTTGATTTACTGCTATGATTATGATTATCCTCATTTCACAATTGAGGAAATAGAGACACAGAAAGGTTAAGGAATTTGTCTAAGACCATGTAACTGTAGAGTCAGAAACTAAGCCCAGGTTCTGACTCCTAGTCCCAACTTTTAACCATGTTACTTCTTGTAAACTATACACAAGAATAGCTGAATATGACACTAGGTATTAGGCAAAAACTGTTTTACCATTCTGTAATAAGAAATACGAATTTGATTTTAATAGAGGAATTCAGATTAGATATTTTTAGAATTCACTTTAACAAGAAAACAATGTTGTCAGTTTACCAATTGGTTCATTTTCTGGGCTCATATAAATTGTTAATATAATGTATTCAATTGAATAAATACTATTTCTTGAGCACTTACGGTATGCCTTGGCATGAGCTAAGCATTTTATGTGGATTAACTCATTTAATCCTCACTAGAATCTTATGATATAGGCACTGTTGTTGTCCCTCTTTTATAAATGAGAATATATTGAAGCTTTGAAGTAGCAACATGCCCAAGGTCGCTCAACTAGCAAGGATAAAGCTGAGACTTGAACTCAGCAATCTAACTTCAGAACCAACACTCTAATATTTAGCTAGCCACTTCTACAATTTCAAAATTATTTATGATTCCAGAAATGTTCCACATTATCTCTGTCCACTTCTGGTGGTTTTCCTGAAATATAATTACTGTATTTTTTTTCCATCTAGGTTTATGTTCCAGATGAAAATAATGCTATTTTGGGAAGAAATACAAATAAGCAACTTTTTGAAGGTTTGACAACTGGACTTCTCAAAGTCAGTGCTGTGGTTTTTAGCTGCCTGATTGCCAATCGACCAGATGGAAACAGCCAGCCAGATACACCAAAAATATCGACACAGGAAATGAAAAACAAACCCTCACAAGGTGATACTTTTAACAGTCGAGTTCAGGACCTCATCAGGTAAAATTGCTAGACTTCTTCAAACTTTCTTCTTTAAAAAAAAGTTATATTAAAATAATTTAAATCTCAAGGGCCATATGATGGCATGTTCTCATGATACCGTCCATAAATTCTTGGCAATAAATACACTACATTTTGTACCACAGAGAAGAAAAATCCTGTTAATGAAAAGCAATACAGTTAGAGCTCATCTGTCATTATTGATATTTAGATATTTGATATTAGAATATGTAGTGTCCAAGCTTTTATAACTTTCTTGCTGTCAACTATTCCCAAATCAAGAATTTCTGAGAATTCTCCTATTTCAGGTCATCTCTTGTTTTAAATTTGATTTGGACTTAAAACAGTAATAGCTACCATTTATGGAGCACTCATTATGTGTAAGGTATTATAATGTAGTAGAGGCTTTGCAGCCCTTGAAGTGTAGGATTTCTAATTTAGACTTTGTAGGTGGTGAAAATGCTCAGGGAGGTTAAGTGCTTTGCCTAAGTTTATTTAATAGATAGATTTACAAGTAAGTAGGAGATTTGAGATTGGAACTCAGGTCTTGCCGGACTACCAAAACCTGTGTGCTTTGCACTACACAAATGTAGCAATTTCTGACACCTGTTCAAGGTCAACCCTGCTGAGGTCACCTTTTCTCCAGGGAAATTTACTCCTGTTTTGACATCTGAACTCTTTTTTCCTCATGCATCTTGAATCAAGTAGGACATTTAATTTCCCAATAGGGTTCCATTTGGTGTTAATCATTTACCTGCCCCACCTATCTGCAGCTTTTCTGTGATCAGCACTGATCTCCAGTTTGAAAAATCCATGAAATTTGTTGCTCTGAAGCTTATGGTAGGTTAATAGAAAAGAGAATGCCTTCTTCTTCATTTGTCTCAAAGCAGTTCTTATATTTCTGCTGGTTTCTTGTAGTGCTTTCTTGGGAACAGTTGTTTCATTCAGTATCTTTCTTACCCTTGATTATTTTGTTCACATATCCCTTCCATCTGCCTGCCCTCTCTCCCCAAGCATATTTATTGCTAGAAAGTACTAGGTCCTTTGGGTCTACAACGATTTATCTTATAGCACTTAACTTTTCTTTTAATTTTTTATATTAAATATAATTTATTGTCAAAGTGGTTTCTATACAACACCCAGTGCTCATCCCAACAGGTTTTTTAAACTTTTTTTAATGTTTATTTATTTTTGAGAGAGTGAGAGAGAGACAAAGCAGGATCGTGGATGGGGCAGAGAGAGAGGGAGACACAGAATCCGAAGCAGACTCCAGGCTCTGAGCTGTTAGCATAGAGCCCAACATGGGGCGCGAACTCACGAACCTTGAGATCATGACCTGAGCTGAAGTTGGATGCTTAACTGACTGAGATACCCAGGCGCCCCTACAGCACTTGACTTTTAACCTCCCTGGACTTTCTCTCATTTGCTTTATCCCATTCAATTTCCCCATCTCCTTTGGTCACTGTAGAACCTAGCTCCTCGGTTGATAAATGCTATTCTGTCCCTACATTCTCCCTTGGGCTACTGTGTGATGCAGCAACCCTGCATTCTCATCCAGGCAACATAGCCACAGCCTTGCCCCCAAGCGCTTCAGTGTAATTCTAATGGGCTTTCCGGGAGAAAGGACATACATTTTCACATATATTATTATATATTATTATAGTTACCAGATCCTCTATAAAGGAGGAAGGTATTAGGGAAGAAATAACAGTGGTAATCTCCCAAACCAAATAACTCAGGTAACTTAAAAAGACTGATTGATAATTACAGCCTTTCAGAACAAAACTCTGCCACTGTTTCTCTGACTTGAACCACTTCTGCTGAAGGTTGTTTTCTTATAAATAATGCATTGTTAGTTGATTGATGATGACTTTGTGTAGAACCACAAACTATATTTTGGATCAGAAGCAAACAGAACATGTCTAATTATTTCCATGCTTGCTCTCTCACCTTCTCAGATATAAACTAACAAGAAATCTCACTCCACTCCCTGCCATTACTTGGGAGTTTTTTTGTCAGCTTATATCTGTAGAGTTGTAAAACTGGACAGAAAGTTCCAACAGTCTTTGGTGCTCTTCTCTAGCCTATACTCCAGAAGTAGAGCTGGAGCCGAGCACACTACCCTGACATATGTCCCTTTCTTCTCGTGTGATATAAAAGAGGCCAGAGGATATATAACAGAGATGGTAATAACAGTATTTATTCTCATTATTTTACATGGTTCAGTCAAGTGTCTAGATCTAAGAGATTCTCAAATATATATCAGTTCATACTATGGTCACCTGTAGCACTTTGTGCTAGATACCATACAAGGTCCTAGGAAACAAAAAACAAACAAATGGCACAAGAACAGCCACTCAGATCGATGGAACAGAATAGATAACCCAGAAATGGACCCACAAACATAATGGCCAACTAATCTTTGACAAAGCAGGAAAGAATATCCAATGGAATCAAGACAGTCTCTTCAGCAAGTGGTGCTGGGAAGACTGGACAGCAACATGCAGAAGAATGAACCTGGACCACTTTCTTACACCATACACAAAAATAAACTCAAAATGGATGAAAGACCTCAATGTAAGACAGGAAGCCATCAGAATCCTCGAGGAGAAAGCACGCAAAAACCTCTTTGATCTTGCCTGCAGAAATTTCTTACTCAACACGTCTCCAGAGGCAAGGGAAACAAAAGCAAAAATGAACTACGGGGACCTCATCAAAATAAAAGGCTTCTGCGCAGCAAAGGAAACAATCCGCAAAACTAAAAGGCAACCGACAGAATGGGAGAAGATACTTGCAAATGACATATCAGATAAAGGGTTAGTATCCAAAATCTATAAAGAGCTTATCAAACTCAACACCCAAAAAACAAATAATCCAGTGAAGAAATGGGCAAAAGACATGAATAGACACTTCTCCAAGGAAGACATCCAGATGGCCAACCAACACATGAAAAAATGCTCAACATCACTCACCATCAGGGAAATACAAATCAAAACCACAATGAGATACCACCTCACACCTGTCAGAATGGCTAACATTAACAACTCAGCAACAACAGATGTTGGTGAGGACGTGGAGAAAGAGGATCTCTTTTGCATTGTTGGTGGGAATGCAAACTGGTGCAGCCACTCTGGAAAACAGTATGGAGGTTCCTCAAAAAACTAAAAATAGAACTATCCTATGACCCAGCAATTGCACTACTAGGTATATATCCAAGGGATACAGGTATGCTGTTTTGAAGGGACACATGCATCCCCATGTTTATAGCAGCACTATCAACAATAGCCAAAGTATGGAAAGAGCCAAAATTTCCATTGATGGATGAATGGATAAAGAAGATGTGGTATATATATATATATATACAATGGAGTATTATTTGGCAATCAAAAAGAATGAAATCTTGCCATTTGCAGCTACGTGGGTGGAACTAGAACTAGAAGGTAATATGCTAAGTGAAGTTAGAGAAAGACAAAAATCATATGTCTTCACTCATATGAGAACTTTAAGATACAAAACAGATGAACATAAGGGAAGGGAAGCAAAAATAATATAAAAACAGGGAGGGGGACAAAAACATAAGAGACTCTTAAATATGGAGAACAAACAGAGGATTAATGGAGGGGTTGTGGGAGGGGGGATGAGCTACTCATCTACTCCTTAAATCATTATTTATTGCACTATATGCTAACTAACTTGGATGTAAATTTAAAAAATAAATAAAAGTAAATAATAAATAAATAAATAAATAAATAAATAAATAAATGCTACTCTCTTAGCAACTTCCAAGTATGTAATACAGTATTGTTAACTATAGTCACCGTGCTGTACATTAATCCCCAGAACTTAGTCATATTATAAAGTTTGTACCCTTTAATAACATCTAATTTTCCCTAGCCCCTAGGCCTTAGTAACCACCATTCTACTCTCTATTTCTAGAAGTCTGGCACTTTTAGATTCTACTTATATGTAAGTGAGATCATACAGTATATATCTTACTGTCTGACTTATTTTACTCAGCATAATGTCTTCAGGGTCCATCAGTGTTGTTGCAAATGGAAGGATTTCCTTCTTTTTTTGGATGAATAATATTCTATTATACACACACACACACACACACACACACACACATCACCCATTTGCTTTATTCATTCATCCATTATAGTCACTTAGAGTTGTTTCCATGTGTTGGCTATTGTGAATAGTGCTGCAATGAACATGGGAGTACAGGTATCTCTTTGAGATAGTGACTCATTTCCCTCATATGTATACACAGAAGTAGATTTGATGGATTGTATGGTAGTTGTGTTTTTAATTTTTTGAGGAATGTCCCTATTTTCCACAGTGGCTATACAAATTTACATTCCCACCAAAAGTGTACGAGGGTTCACTTTTCTTGACATCCTTGCCATAATTATCTCCTGTCTTTTTGATAATTGCTGTTCTAACAGGTTTGAAGTGGATCTCATTGTGGTTTTGATTTGTACTTTCCCTGATAATTGGTGATGTTGAGTGTCTTTTCCTGTACCTGGTGGGCATCTGTATGTTCTTTGCAAAAATGTCTATTTGGGTCCTTTGCCCACTTTTTAATCAGATTATTTGTGTTTTTACTATTGAATGGTAAGAGTTCCTTATATATTTTGGATATGAACCCCTTATCTGGTATACCGTCTGCAAATATTTTCTCCCTTTCAATAGGCTGCCTTTTCACTTTGTTGTTTCCTGTGCTGTGCAGAAGCCTCTAAGGTTGAGGTAGTCCCACTTGTTCATTTTTGCTTCTGTTTCTTATCATATGCAAAAAAATATTTGCCAAGTCCAATGTGAAGGAGTTTTTCCCTGTATTTTCTTCTAAGAGTTTTATGGTTTGAGGTCTTACACTTAAGTTTAATCCATCTGAAGTTCATTTTTGTGAACAGTGTAAGATAGGAATCCAATTTCATTCTTCTGCAAGTGGCTATTTGTACCAGCACCATTTATTGAAGACACTGTCCTTTCCCCGTTGACTGTTCTTGGCTCCCTTGTCAAAAATTTGTGGACTGTACATGCATGGGTTTGTTTCTGGGTTCTCAGTTCTGTTCTGTTGATCTCTGTGTGTTTTTATGCCAAAACCATACTGTTTTGGTTATGATAGCTTTGTAATTAGTTTGAAATCGGGAAGTGTAATGCCTCCAGCTGTGTTCTTCTTTTACAAGGTTTCTTTGGCTCTTTAAAGTCTTACTAAAGCACAGTCCTTTTCATCATATCCAAGTAGATATTTATGTCTTAAAACAGGAAAATCAAACTGTGAAACCAGAAGGCAAATAGATGATTCCAAGTCACTAACTGATACCTGTCTTTTGGAATCAAAAGTTATCAAATGAAAGGCATCTATTGAAGAAGTTATAAAACTGTACTTTAGCACTTTCCTAGCCAACAAACCCTCGCCTCATATCAGAATATAGCATAGGCCCATCAGGCTGCACAAATTCAAAACTGAACACATAATCTTTTCACCCAGAGGAGCTCCTTTTCCTGTGTGATTTGTCCTTCTCAGTGGCACTGATATCCCAGTTACTTAAGCCAGCAATCTGACCACTGTCAAACACTCCTCACAGAGACTATTTCACCAAATCAATATCCAATTAAGTCTTTAGTATTTACTCAGTAGAGACAGACGTGCCCTGGCGAGAAGAGCAAGTAGCACCTTAATGTCTGGGGCTCAACCGAGGGTGTGGCTCCCTACGGTGCAAGCTGAACCACCTTGGAGTGTGGAGACACAAAGGAATCTAGATCCAAGTCACCTCTTTCCCACTTTTGGAGCTCGATGTCTGGCCTGCCTGTCTGGCTCTTGAGGAGAGACCTGGGAAGATGCCTGGGTAGGAGGATGCTGGGCTCACCTTGTCCTGCTGATTCCATCCACATCTGCCTAAACACCCAGAAAACCACCAGACCTAGCAGAACAGATTCTCCAGAGCCAAGCGTAGACAAGAGGCCCACGATAGAGGGTAGGAAGGGCAGAGAGGCAGTGCATGCTATACAGACAGGCAGGTGGGAGCCGGGGCGGTGGAGGGGCAGCCCTCCAGGCAAAGAAGAACCCCTGAAGTCTGGCTTGCAAAAGCAGAGGGGCAGACTCCATGAGTTCTGACAGCCAGCAGGACTTAACATCTGGAATGTTAAAAGTCAACAGCTCTGCTCTCGTGGAGTGGGGAGGGCAAGGGGATGCCAGGAGGGAGAGTTGTTGAGCCCAGAAGACAGAGCTCAGCTCAACGGGGGGACAAAGGTGCTGGCAATCGCCATCTCCCTCTCCCATCCCCCAGCCGAAATTCCAAAGGGAACCAGTTCCCATCACCAAACTTGCTTGCACCAGGCAAACACCCAATGCTATGCTTCTGTGGGTCCATCCCTCCAACTGACCTGCCTCCCTCCTGGTGCTGCAGGGCCCCTCCCGCAGGGGACCACCACCAACAAAGCTAGCTAAGCCTACCCCTTCCACCCCTATGCACCTTGCAGATCCACCCCATCTAATAAGCCCTTGGCCAGATCCCATTGAAGCAGCACAAGCCTGACAGTGTGCAAACAGCCGAGACAGGGGCCACACCACCCCACAGTGAGTCCTGCCCCTGGGAGGGGGGAAGAAAAGGTACACACCAGTCTGACTGTGGCCCTAGCGGTGGGCTGGGGCAGACATGGGATCTGACTGCAGCCCCACCCACCAACACAATTACCCCGGGCAGCACAGGGCAAGTGCCCTGCAATTTGGAGCTACCGCAGGGACTACCCAAAGTGATGAAACAGAAGAATTCTCCTCAAAAGAAACTCCAGGAAGTAGCGACAGCTAACCAATTGATCAAAGCCGATTTAAGCAATACAACGGAACAAGAATTTAGAATAACAGTCATAAGGGCGCCTGGGTGGCGCAGTCGGTTAAGCGTCCGACATCAGCCAGGTAACGATCTCGCGGTCCGTGAGTTCAAGCCCCGCGTCGGGCTCTGGGCTGATGGCTTGGAGCCTGGAGCCTGTTTCTGATTCTGTGTCTCCCTCTCTCTCTGCCCCTCCCCCATTCATGCTCTGTCTCTCTCTGTCCCAAAAAAATAAATAAACGTTGAAAAAAAAAAAAGAATAACATTCATAAAATTAATCACTGCGCTTGCAAAAAGCATAGAGGACAGCAGAGAATCTATTGCTACAGAGATCAAGGGACTAAAAAATAGTCACAAAGAATTTAAAAATGCTATAAATGAGGTGCAAAATAAAATGGAGGTGGCCATTCTACAGATTGAAGAGGCAGAGGAGAGAATAGGTGAATTCGAAGATAAAGTTATGGGAAAAGAGGAAGCTGAGAAAAAGAGAGAAAAAAATCCAGGAGTATGAGGGGAGAATTAGAGAACTAAGTGATGCAATCAAACGGAACAATATCCGTATCATAGGAATTCCAGAAGAAGACGAGAGACAGAAAGGGGCTGAAGGTGTACTTGAACAAATCCTAGCTGAGAACTTCCCTGATCTGGGGAAGGAAGCAAGCATTGAAATCCAAAAGGTGCAGAGAACCCCCTGTAGACATAACTTGAATCGATCTTCTGCATGACATATCATAGTGAAACTGGCAAAATACAAGGATAAAGAGAGAATTCTGAAAGCAGCTAGGGATAAACGGGCCCTAACATACAAAAGTAGACACATAGGGGAGTGCCAAACCTACCTATTGAAACTTGGCAGGCCAGAAAGGAATGGCAGGAAACCTTCAATGTGATGAACAGAAAAAATATGCAGCCAAGAATCCTTTATCCAGCAAGTGTGTGATTCAGGACAGAAGGAGAGATAAAGGTTTTCCCAAACAAACAAAAACTGAAGGAATTCATCACCACTAAACCAGCCCTACAAGAGATACTAAGGGCGACTCTGTGAGTAAAATGTTGCAAGGACCACAAAGTAGCAGAGACATCACTACAAGCACGAAACCTACAGACATCACAATGACTCTGAACCCGTATCTTTGAATAATAACACTGAATGTAAATGGACTAAATTCTCCAACGAAAAGACATAGGGTATCAGAATGGATTAGAAAAAACAAGACCCATCTATTTGCTCTCTATAAGAGATTCATTTTAGACCTGAGGACACCTTCAGATTGAAAGTGAGGGGATGGAGAACTATGTATCATGCAACTGGAAGTCAAAAGAAAGCTGGAGTAGCCATACTTTTATCAGACAAACTAGACTTTAAATTAAAGGCTGTAACAAGAGACGAAGAAGGGCATTATATGATAATTACACAGTCTATCCATCAGGAAGAGCTAACAATTATAAATGTCAATGTGCCGAATACGGGAGCCCCCAATTATATAAAAGAATCACAGACATGAGCAACCTTATTGGTAAGAATGTGGTAATTGCAGGGGACTTTAATTCTCCATGTACAACAATGGAGAGATCATCTACACACAGGATCAATAAAGAAACAACGGCCCTGAATGATACATCGGATCAGATGCACTTGACAGATATATTTAGAACTCTGCATCCCAAAGCAACAGAAGATACTTTCTTCTCGAGTGCACATGGAACATTCTCCAAGATAGATCACATACTGGGTCACAAAACAGCCCTTCATAAGTATAAAAGAATTGAGATCATACCATACACACTTTCAGACCACAATGCTGTGAAACTTGAAATCAACCACAGGAAAAAGTTTGGAAAACCTCCAAAAGTATGGAGGTTAAAGAACACCCTACTAAAGAATGAATGGGTATGGGGCGCCTGGGTGGCGCACTCGGTTAGGCGTCCGACTTCAGCCAGGTCACGATCTCGCGGTCCGTGAGTTCGAGCCCCGCGTCGGGCTCTGGGCTGATGGCTCAGAACCTGGAGCCTGTTTCCGATTCTGTGTCTCCCTCTCTCTCTGCCCCTCCCCCGTTCATGCTCTGTCTCTCTGTCCCAAAAATAAATAAACGTTGAAAAAAAAATTAAAAAAAAAAAAAAGAATGAGTGGGTCAACCAGGCAATTAGAGAAGAAATTAAAAAATATATGGAAACAAATGAAAATGAAAATACAACAATCCAAACGCTTTGGGATGCAGCAAAGGCAGTCCTGAGAGGAAAATACATTGCAATCAGGCCTATCTCAAGAAACAAGAAAAATCCCAAATACAAAATCTAACAGCACACCTAAAGGAAATAGAAGCAGAACAGCAAAGATACCCCAAACCCAGCAGAAGAAGAGAAGTAATAAAGATCAGAGCAGAAGTAAACAATATAGAATCTAAAAAAACCTGTAGAGCAGATCAATGAAACCAAGAGTTGGTTTTTTGAAAAAATAAACAAAATTGAAACACCTCTAGCCAGTCTTCTCAAAAAGAAAAGGGAGAGGCCCAAATAGATAAAATCATGAATGAAAACGGAATTATTACAACCAATCCCTCATAATACAAGCAATTATCAGGGAATACTATGAAAAATTACATGCCGACAAACTGGACAACCTAGAAGAAACGGACAAATTCCTAAGCACCCACACACTTCCAAAACTCAAACAGGAAGAAAGAGAAAACTTGAAAAGACCCATAACCAGTGAAAAAATTGAATCAGTCATCAAAAATCTCCCAACAAATAAGAGTCCAGGACCAGATGGCTTCCCTGGGGAATTCTACCAGACATTGAAAGCAGAGATAATACCTATCCTTCTCAAGCTGTTCCAAAAAATAGAAAGGGAAGGAAAACTTCCAGACTTATTCTATGAAGCCAGCATTACTTTGATTCCCAAACCAGACAGAGACCCAGCAAAAGAAGAGAACTACAGGCCAATATCCCTGATGAACATGGATGCAAAAATTCTCAACAAGATACTAGCAAATCGAATTCAACAGCATATAAAAAGAATTATTCACCATGATCAAGTGGGATTCATTCCTGGGCTGCAGGGCTGGTTCAGTATTCACAAATCAATCAATGTGAGACATCACATTAGTAAAAGAATAGAAAAGAACCATATGATCCTGTCAATCGATGCAGAAAAAGCATTTGACAAAATACAGCATCCTTTCTTAATAAAACCCCTCGAGAAAGTTGGGATAGAAGGAACACACTTAAACATCTTAAAAGCCGTATATGAAAAGCCCACAGCTAATGTCATCCTCAATGGAGAAAAACTGAGAGCATTTCCCCTGAGATCAGGAACATGACAGGGATGTCCACTCTCACCGCTGTTGTTTAATACAGCGTTGGAAGTTCTAGCATCAGCAATCAGACAACAAAAGGAAATCGAAGGCATCAAAATTGGCAAAGATGAAGTTAAGCTTTCACTTTTTGCAGATGACATGATACTATACATGGAAAACCCGATAGACTCCACCAAAAGTCTGCTAGAATTGATACACGAATTCAGCAAAGTTGCAGGATACAAATTAAGGTACAGAAATCAGTTGCATTCTTATACACTAATAATGAACCAACAGAAGGACTAATCCCATTCACAATTGCACCAAGAATCATAAAATACCTAGGAATAAACCTAACCAGAGATGTAAAAGATCTGTATGTTGAAAACTGTAGAAAGCTTATGAAGGAAATTGAAGAAGACACAAAGAAATGGAAAAACATTCCGTGCTCATGGATTGGAAGAATAAATATTATTAAAATGTCAATACTCCCCAAAGCTATCTCCACATCCAATGCAATCCCAATCAAAGTTGTACCAGCATTCTTCTCGAAGCTAGAACAAGCAATCCTAAAATTTGTATGGAACCACAAAAGACCCCGAATAGCCAAAGTAGTATTAAAGAAGAAGACCAAAGCGGGAGGCATCACAATCCCAGACTTTAGCCTCTACTACAAACCTGTAATCATTAAGACAACATGGTATTGCCACAAAACAGACATGTAGACCAATGGAATAGGGTAGAGACTCTCCAGAATTTGACCCACAAAAGTATGGCCAACTAATCTTTGACGAAGCAGGAAAGAATATCCAATGGAAAAAAGACAGTCTCTTTAACAAATGGTGCTGGGAGAACTAGACAGCAACATGCAGAAGAATGAAACTAGACCACTTTCTTATACCATACACAAAAATAAAGTAAGAATGGATGAAGGACCTGAATGTGAGACAAGAAACCATCAGAACCCTAGAGGAGAAAACAGGCAACAACCTCTTTGAGCTCAGCCATAGCAACTCCTTACTCGACACATCTCTGAAGGCCAGGGAAACAAAAGCAAAAATGAACTATTGGGACCTCGTGAAGATAAAAATCTTCTGTACTGCAAAGGAAACCATCAACGAAACTAAAAGGCAACCAACGGAATGGGAAAATACATTTGCAAATGACCTATCAGACCAAGGGCTAGTATCCAAAATCTATAAAGAACTCACCAAACTCCACACCCAAAAAACAAATAATCCAGTGAAGAAATGGGCAGAAGACATGAATAGACACTTCTCTAAAGAAGACATCCACATGGCCAACAGACACATGAAAAGATGCTCAACATCACTCCTCATCAGGGAAATACAAATCAAAACCACACTGAGGTACCACCTCACACCGGTCAGAGTGGCTAAAATGAACAACTCAAGTGACTACAGATGCTGGCGAGGATGTGGAGAAACGAGGAACCCTCTTGCGCTGTTGGTGAGAATGCGAACTGGTGCAGCCACTCTGGAAAACAGTGTGGAGCTTCCTCAAAAAATTAAAAATAGATCTACCCTATGACCCAGCAATAGCACCGCTAGGAATTTACCCAAGGGATACAGGAGTGCTGATGCATAGGGGCACTTTTACCCCAATGTTTATAGCAGCACTTTCACCAATAGCCAAATTATGGAAAGAGCCTAAATGTCCATCAACTGATGAATGGATAAAGAAGTTGTGGTTTATATGTACAATGGAATACTACTTGGCAATGAGAAAGAATGAAATATGGCCTCTTGTAGCAATGTGGGTGGAACTGGAGAGTGTGATGCTAAGTGAAATAAGTCATGCAGAGAAAGACAGATACCATATGTTTTCACTCTTATGTGGATCCTGAGAAACTTAACAGAAGACCATGGGGGAGGGGAAAAGTTACAGAGAGGGAAGGAGGCAAACCATAAGAGACTCTTAAATACTGAAAATAAACTGAGGGTTGATGGGGGGTGGGAGGGTGGGGAAACGGGTGATGGGTGTTGAGGAGGGCACCTGTTAGGATGAGCACTGGGTGTTGTATGGAAACCAATGTGACAGTAATTTGCATATTTGAAAACAATCTTTAGTACTTACTGATTCTGCCTTGTCACTATCTCTCAGATTTATGACCTTTGTTCTATTGTTATGTCTTTAAGTATTCAGGTTCTCTTGTGATAGCAGATAGCTTGGCTCTCTGTTTCTCTCTCTCTTCTCCTTTTCAAAATAATTTATTTTTCCTAATTATAAAAGTAATGTGTGCTCAATGAGAAAAACAATTTGTTAAATCAGAAAAGAAAAATGGGTATTTTTGTAAAAACACAAAAATTTTCTTTAATTCCTCCACCCAAAGATAATGACTGGGTTGGTTTTGGTGTACATACATGTGGTGGTTTTATAAAAAATATTGTAGGGGCGCCTGGGTGGCGCAGTCGGTTAAGCGTCCGACTTCAGCCAGGTCACGATCTCGCGGTCCGTGAGTTCGAGCCCCACATCAGGCTCTGGGCTGATGGCTCAGAGCCTGGAGCCTGTTTCCGATTCTGTGTCTCCCTCTCTCTCTGCCCCTCCCCCCTTCATGCTCTGTCTCTCTCTGTCCCAAAAATAAATAAACGTTGAAAAAAAATATTGTAATACTTGTGTATATTGTCTTATGTATTTATTTTTCTAAATAGGAATTTGCAAATTACTTTTTGCTGGCTTTCCAATTGTTTGTTTATGTAGTAGTGATTTGTTTAATGTAACCTATTGTTACTCTGTAGGTTTATTCTAGTTTTTTACTACAGATGCCACTTTGAAGAACATCTTTGTACACTCATTTTTCCCTGCAACTGATTGTTTTCTTAAAATAAATGTTGAGAAGTAGAATTTCTGGGTCAAACAATTGCAGTAAGGGTTTTTGTCCATATTGCCAAATTGACCTACACAAAGATTAACTATGAATATGTTCTTGCACCCTCAGTCTACACAATATGTCATCACTCTTTTGAGTCTTAGCCAAATTGAGAGGTGAAAATATTTTTATAGTAGTGACATTGAACATTTTTAAATGTTTATTGGCCATTTCTATTTTTTTGTGAGTTGCCTGTTCTTTTACTTTGCCCATTTTTCTACTAGTGATTTTGAGTCTTTAATTGTAAAAGCTCTTCTTATATTAAGAACATTGGGCACATGAACATGTGAAGAAGCAGCAGAAGGGCACCATCTGAAAACCAAAGAGAGAGTCCTCAGAGGAGTTCAACATTGTTGGTACCTTGATCTTGGACTATAAGCCTCCATTACTTTGTTGAGATATGAATAGAATGCACTAAAATATCACTTACCATCATATACTGTGAAATGGAAATACAATGCTGCAGATGATGCTTCTGCTTATTTGGAGCAGTGTTGATTCCTTGTAGTAGGTCTCTGTTTATAAGATCTTAGTTCTTTACTGTGGAACTGACTGTGTCATTGAACAGATGGCAACATAGGTTCCTGCCAACTTCAGTCCCCCCCACCATAGAAGGCCAACTAACAGCTATCTATAGATAAAGACACCAGTGTGAAAACCCCAGAAATTGGGGGTGGGTGAGTCTGAAGAACCCTCCCTGGACTTCAGAGACCAAGAAGGACTGCATTAGAAGGGTGAAAGGAGGGGCACCTGGGTGGCGCAGTCGGTTAAGCGTCCGACTTCAGCCAGGTCACGATCTCGCGGTCCGTGAGTTCGAGCCCCGCGTCGGGCTCTGGGCTGATGGCTCAGAGCCTGGAGCCTGTTTCCGATTTTGTGTCTCCCTCTCTCTCTGCCCCTCGCCCGTTCATGCTCTGTCTCTCTCTGTCCCAAAAATAAATAAACGTTGAAAAAAAAAATTTAAAAAAAAAGAAGGGTGAAAGGAAAAACTAACACTCTGATCACATCACCTCTTCCCCAGGCTGGCCACTGAGAGGGTCTCGGTAAGCTTATAGTTTCTCCAATGTGAAAAGAGAACCCAAAGTGGATGTCCAGGTCTTCCAGTGTTGTGGGACACTTCCCAGGAAGCCCACTTGGGTTTTGCCTCATGAAGATCATAGGGGTAATCTGCAGGGTTCAACCATTGAGAATCAACTTGAAAGGGAGAAGGGGGGGTAGGACTGACAGCAATAAGCATTCAAATCCTGGTGAACTGCACTCCAGCTTGCAGTGATACCTGAGCAGACATCCCAGATAGCATTTCTGCCTATTCATAAAGCTAAACCTAGATAGCCCCCATCTTGGCAAGGAGCTTAATTGGCAGTTCTGCCTGATTTGGTTCCTCAGTCTCAGGCTGTACTGGCTGTAGAGCCTGTTCTATAGCCCCACCAGGACAGAGAAGCAATTTTAATCCCTGCCCAACTGCTCAGCATCACCTCCAGTTTTGACCAGCCAGAGAACCCATGCAGCCACAAAGCCCATCCTACAGCCCTGATCAGGCAGGTAGCCAAGCCAACAGCCCTACCTAACTGTTGATCATAGCTTCTGGCCCCACACATTACCAGGAAACCTTAACAGTGACCCTGGTAAATCTCAAAGCATAGCCTACAGCGCCACCCAACTATGAGATAGATCTGGGAGTCCCTCCCAACCAGAGAACCCAGCTGGCAACCTTGCCCAATATCAGAGCACAGCCAGCAGCCCACGTGAAGTCCAGCCTGCGGCCCCACCCAACATTAAGGCACAGCGTTTAAAAACATGGAAGGAAAAAACTGTCAACCAAGAATGCTGTAACTGTGACAATGCTGCCCTTCAGAAATAAAGGAGAAATAAAGACTTTCCCAAACAAAACCTAAAGTTCACCTCCACTAGACCTGCCTTATAAGAAATGCTAAAGGGCATTATTCAAGCTGAAATAAAAGGAGGATAGTAACAAAAGAAGGTGGATGTGTAATAGTCACTGGTAATTGTAAATATATAGTCAGAATCTGAATGTCTGATATTGTAATGTTGGCACATAATTCACTTACAAGTGTAGTTTAAAAGTTAATCAAGGGGCGCCTGGGTGGCTCAGTCGGTTAAGCATCCGACTTCCGCTCAGGTCATGATCTCCCGGTCCGTGAGTTCAAGCCCCGCATTGGGCTCTGTGCTGACCGCTCAGAGCCTGGAACCTGTTTCAGATTCTGAGCCTCCCTCTCTCTCTGACCCTCCCCCATTCATGCTCTGTCTCTCTCTGTTTCAAAAATAAATAAACGTTAAAAAATTTTTTAAAAAATAAAATAAAAATAAAAGTTAATCAAATGTATTAAAAGTAACCATAACTACAATTAGTTGTCATTTGATGCACACTATAAAAAATATAAATTATAACATCAGTAACCTCAAATGTGAGCAGGGGAGAAGTAAAAGCATAGTTTCTATATGCTATCAAACTTACAAAGGAAAACCTGTAGTAGATACACAGAAGATTATTATAAAGGAGTCAAATCATACCACAACAAAAAGTTATCAGATCACAAAGGAAGAGAGCAAGAAGCAAGGAACAAGGAAAGTACAAAACAGTCAGAAAACAAAATGGCAATAGTAAGTCCTTACTTATTAATAATTACTTTAAGTGTAAGTGAATTAAATGCTCTAATCAAAAGACAGAGTGGCTGAATGGATTAACAAAACAAGATGCAATGATATACTGCCTATAAGAGACTCATTTTAGCATTAAGGACATACATAGAGTAAAGGGATGGAATAGATATTTCAAAGAAATGGTAATAAGAGAAAGTATGGGTAGCTGTATTTATATCCAACAAAATAGACTTTAAGCTAAAAATAGTCAAAAGAGACAAATAAGGTCATTATATAATGATAAAAGGGTAGTCTACTAAGAAGATGTAACAGTGGTAAATATTTATGTGCCCAACTCTGGAGCAAAAATTCTCAACAAAATACTAGCAAACCAAATTCAACAGCACATTAAACGTCTCACACACTTAACAATATTATCAATACCTATGTGCCAACTGATAACATTTTTCAGTAACTGATAACACTTTTTTATAGTGCATTAGATCTTTTTTCTTATTGGTAAGAAACCAAATGTTGCAGGTACAGCTAACTCCCCATCGTCATCCCTTTCACCTTACTCCTCAGGAAGAAAATCACTATGTTAGTTTGTGTATATCATTCCCATTAATGTTTGTGTGTGTGTGTGTGTGTGTGTGTGTGTGTGTGTGTATGATTATGTATGTATATATATATATATGTACAATCATATAATCATATACATACACATACGATTTTATATAAACATTATGTATAAAAATATGTATGTGTCAGCATATAGATGGGTCTTGTTTTTTTATCCATTCCAGTGCCCTGTGTCTTTTGACTGGAGCATTTGGTCCATTTATATTTAGAGTGATTATTGAAAGATATGAAATCAGTGCCATTGTGTGGCCTGTAAGTTGGTGTTTCTGGTGACATTCTCTGGTCCTTTCTAGTCTTTGTTGCTTTTGATCTTTTTTTGTTTTATTTTGTTTCTTATCCACTCAAAGAGTCCCCCTTAAAATTTCTTACAGGGCTGGTTTAATGGTCACAAACTCCTTTAGTTTCTGTTTGTCTGGGAAACTTTTGATTTCTCCTTCTATTTTGAATGATAGACTTGCTGGATAAAGAATTCTTGGCTGCATATTTTTCCAATTCAGAATGTTGAATATATCCTGACACTCCTTTATGACCTGCCAAGTTCCTGTGAACAGATATGCTGTGAACCTGATCTGTCTTCCCTTGTAGGTTAAGGAGATTTTTTTTCCCTTGGGGCTTTTATAATTCCTTCCTTGTCTGTGTATTTTGTGAATATGCCTTTTTGATGATCAATTTTGTTGAATTGAATGGGAGTTCTATGTGCTTAATGGATTTGGATGTCTGTGTTCTTTCCCAGATTAGGAAAGTTTTCAGCTATAATTTACTCACATAACCTCCTGCCCCTTTTTTCTCTCTCTTCATCTTCTGAGACCTAAAGACACCTGCAGATTTAAAGTAAGGGAATGGATAACTACCTATCATGCTAATGGACATCAAAAGAAAGCCAGAGTAGCCATACTTATATCAGAAAAACTAGATTTTAAAACGAAGACTGAAACAAGAGATGAAGAAGGGCATTATATCATAATTAAGGGATCTATTCACAAGGAAGGCCTAACAATTGTAAATATTCATGCCCCCAACCTGAAACACCCAAATATATAAATCAACATAAAACATAAAGAAACTCGTTGATAATAATACCATAATAGTAGGGGATTTTAACCCCGCACTTATAGCAATGGACAGATCATCTAACTAGAAAATCAACAAGGAAACAATGGTTTTGAATAACACACTGGACCGGATGGAATTAAGAAATATATTCAGAACATTTCACCCTAAGGCAGAAGAATACACTTTCTTCTCAAGTGCACACCAAAAATTCTCCAGAATAGATCACATAGTGGGTCACAAATCAGCCCTCAACAAGTACAAAAAGATCGAGATCATACTTTGCATATTTTCAGACCACGGCACTATGAAATTCAAAATCAACCACAAGAAAAAATTTGGAAAGACCATGAATACTTGGACATTAATGAACATCCTACTAAAGAATGAATGGGTTATCCAAGAAGTTAAAGGGAAATTAAAAAGTGTAAAAAGTACACAGAAGCCAATGAAAATGAAAACACAACAGTCTAAAACCTCGGGGATGCAGCAAATGTGGTCATAAGAGGGAAGTATATAGGAATCCAGGCCTTACTAAAGAAGGAGGAAATGTCTCAAATATACAACCTAACCTTATACCTAAAGGAGTTGGAAAAAGAAAAGTAAAGCCCAAAACCAGCAGAAGAAAGAAATAATAAAGATTAGAGCAGAAATTAGTGATATCACAATAGAAAATAAACAAACAAAAAAAAAACAAAAACAAAAACAGGACCAGGAACTGGTTCTTTGAAAGAATTAACAAAATTGATAAACCCCTAGCCAGACTGATCAAAAAGAAAAAGGAAAGGACCGAAATAAAATCACAAGTGAAAGAGGAGAGATCACAACCAACACTGCAGAAATACAAGCAATAATGAAAGAATATTAATGAGCAATTATATATATGCCAACAAATTGGGCAATCTGGAAGAAATGGACAAATTCCTAAAAACATATAAACTACCTAAACTAAAACAGGAAGGAACAGAAAATTTGAACAGACACATAACCAATAAAGAAACTGAATCAGTAGTCAAAAATCTCCTGAAAAACAAGAGTCCAAGGCCAGATGGCTTTCCAGAGGAATTCTACAAACATTTAAAGAAGAGTTAATTCCTCTTCTTTTGAAGCTATTCCAAAATATAGAAATGGAAGGAAAACTTCCAAATTCATTCTATTAGCCCCAGCATTACCTTTATTCCAAAACCAGACAAAGACCCCACTAAAAAAGAAAACTACAGACCGGTTTCCCTGATGATCATGGATGCAAAAATTCTCAACAAGATACTAGAAAAACGAATCCAACAATACATTAAAAGAATTTTTCACCATGATCAACAGGATGTATTCCTGGTCTGCAGGGCTGGTTCAATATCTGCAAATCAATCAATATAATACATCACGTTAATAAAAAAAAAAAGGATAAGAACCATGTGAACCTCTCAATAGATGCAGAAAATGCATTTGACAAAATATAGTATCCTTTTTTTGGTATAAACCCTCATGAAATTAGGAATAGATGGAACAAACCTCAAGATCATAGAGGCCACATATGAAAGACCCACAGCTGATATCATCCTCAATGGAGAAAAACTGAGAGCTTTCCCCCTAAGGGAAAGCACTTTATCAGATATGTCATTTGCAAATATCTTTTCCCATTCCGTCGGTTGCCTTTTAGTTTTGTTGATTGTTTCCTTTGCAGTGCAAAAGCTTTCAATCTTGATGAGGTCCCAATAGTTCATTTTTGCTTTTAATTCCCTTGCCTTTGGAGATGTGTCGAGCAAGAAATTGCTGCGGCTGAGGTCAAAGGGGTTGTTGCCTGCTTCCTCCTCTAGGGTTTTGATGGTTTCCTGTCTCACATTCAGTCCTTCATCCATTTTGAGTTTATTTTTGTGGATGGGGTAAGAAAGTGGTCCAGGTTCATTCTTCTGCATGTTGCTGTCCAGTTCTCCCAGCACCATTTGCTAAAGATACTGTCTTTTTTCCATTGGATGCCCTTTCCTGCTTTATCAAAGATGAGTTGGCCATACATTTGTGGGTCAAATTCTGGGTTCTCTATTCTATTGGTCTATGTGTCTGTTTTTGTGCCAATACCATACTGTCTTGATTGCAGCTTTGTATTAGAGGCTAAAGTCTGGGATTGTGATGCCTCCCACTTTGGTTTTCTTCAATATTACTTTGGCTGTTTGGGGTCTTTTGTGGTTCCATACAAATTTTAGGATTGCTTTTCTGGCTTTGAGAAGAATGCCGGTGCAATTTTGATTGGGATTGCATTGAATGTATAGATTGCATTGGGTCGTGTTGACATTTTAACAATATTTATTCTTCCAATCCATGAGCACGGAATGTTTTTCCATTTCTTTGTGTCTTCTTCAGTTTCCTTCATAAGCTTTCTATAGTTTTCAGCATACAGGTCTTTTACATCTTTGGTTAGGTTTATTCCTAGGTATCTTATGGTTCTTGGTGCAGTTGTAAATGGGATCAGTTTATTTCTCTTTCTGTTGCTTCATTATTGGTGTATAAAAATGCATCCGATTTCTGTACATTGATTTTGTACCCTGCGACTTTGCTGAATTCGTGTATCAGTTCTAGCAGACTTTTGGTGGAGTCTGTCGGGTTTTCTGTGTAAAGTATCATGTCATCTATGAAAAGTGAAAGTTTGACTTCTTCTTTGCTGATTTTGATGTCTTTTATTTCATTTTGTTGTCTGATTGCTGAGGTTAGGACTTCCAACACTGTGTTAAACAACAGTGGTGAGAGTGGACATCCCTGTCATGTTCCTGATCTCAGGGGAAATGCTCTGTTTTTCCCCATTGAGGATGACATTAGCTGTGGGCTTTTCATATACGGCTTTTATGATGTTTAAGTGTGTTCCTTCTATCCCGACTTTCTCGAGGGGTTTTATTAAGAAAGGATGCTGTATTTCGTCAAATGCTTTTTCTGCATCGATTGACAGGATCATATGGTTCTTATCCTTTCTTTTACTAATGTGATGTATCACATTGATTGATGTGCAAATATTGAACCAGCCCTACAGCCCAGGAATGAATCCCACTTGATCATGGTGAATAATTCTTTTTATATGCTGTTGAATTTGATTTGCTAGTATCTTGTTGAGAATTTTTGCATCCATATTCATCTGGGATTTTGGCCTGTAGTTCTCTTCTTTTGCCTAGTCTCTGTCTGGTTTGGCTATCAAAGTAATGCTGGCTTCATAGAATGAGTCTGGAAGTTTTCCTTCCCTTTCTATTTTTTGGAACAGCTTGAGAAGGATGGGTATTATCTCTGCTCTCAATGTCTGGTAGAATTCCCCAGGGAAGCCATCTGATCCTGGACTCTTATTTGTTGGGAGATTTTTGATAACTGATTTAATTTCCTCACTAGTTATGGGTCTGTTCAAATTTTCTATTTCTTCCCATTTGAGTTTGGGTCATGTGTGGGTGTCTAGGAATTTGTTCATTTCTTCCAGTTTTGTTGGCATATAATTTTTCATAGTATTCTCTGATAATTGCTTATATTTCTGGGGGATTGGTTGTGATAAATCCATTTTCATTCATGATTTTATCTATTTGGGTCCTCTTTTCATTTTGAGAAGTCTGGTTAGGGGGTTATCAATTTTATTTATTTTTTTCAAAAAACCAACTCTTTGTTTCATTGATCTGTTCTACTGTTTTTTTGGATTCTATATTGTTGATTTCTGCTCTGATCTTTATTGTATCTCTTATTCTGCTGGTTTTGGGGTGTCTTTGCTGTTCTGCTTCTATTTCCTTTAGGTGTGCTGTTAGATTTTGTATTTGGGATTTTTCTTGTTTCTTGAGATAGGCCTAGATTACAATGTATTTTCCTCTCAGGACTGCCTTTGCTGCATCCCAAAGGGTTTGGATTGTTGTGTTTTCATTTTCATTTGTTTCCATATATTTTTTAATTTCTTCTCTAATTGCCTGGTTGACCCATTCATTTTTTAGTAGGGTGTTCTTTAACCTCCATGCATTTGGAGGTTTTCCAGACTTTTTCCTGTGGTTGATTTCAAGTTTCATAGCATTGTGATATGAAAGTGTGCATGGTAATGATCTCAATTCTTTTGTATTTATTGAGGGCTGTTTTGTGACCCAGTAAGCGATCTATCTCGGAGAGTGTTCCATGTGCACTCGAAAAGAATATATATTCTGCTGCTTTAGGAAGAAAAGTTCTAAATATATCTGTCAAGTCCATCTGGTCCATTGTATCATTCAGGGCCATTGTTTCTTTATTGATTTTGTGTCTAGATGATCTATTGTTGTAAGTAGAGTATTAAAGTCCCCTGCAAATACCACATTCTTACCAATAAGATTGCTTATGTTTGCGATTAGTTGTTTCATATATTTGGGTGTCTCCAAATTCGGTACATAAACATTTATAATTGTTAGCTCTTCTTGATGGATAGACTGCATAATTATTATATAATGCCCTTCTTCATCTCTTGTTACAGTCTTGAGTTTAAAATCTAGTTTGTCTGATATAAGTATGGCTCCTTCAGCTTTCTTTTGACTTCCAGTAGCAGGATAGATGGTTCTCCATCCCCTCATTTACAATCTGAAGGTGTCCTCAGGTCTAAAATTGATCTCTTGTAGACAGCAAATAGATGGGTCTTGTGTTTTTTTGTTTGTTTATCCATTCTGATACCCTATTTCCTTTGGTTGGAGCATTTAATCTGTTTATATTCAGTGTTATTATTGAAAGATATGGGTTTAGAGTCACTGTCTTATCTGTAGATTTCATGCTTATAGTGGTGTCTCTGGTCCTTTGTGGTCTTTGCTACACTCACAGAGTTCCCCTTAGGATCTGTTATATATCTGGTTTAGTGGTGATGAATTTCTTCAGTTTTTGTTTGGGAAAACCTTTATCTCTCCTTCTGTTCTGAATGACAGGCTTGCTGGATAAAGGATTCTTGGCTGCATGTTTTTCCTATTCATCACATTGAAAATTTCCTGCCACTCCTTTCTGGCCTGCCAAGTTCCAGTAGATAGGTCTGCTACTACCCTTATGTGTCTATCCTTGTAGGTTAAGGCCTGTTTATCCCTAGCTGCTTTCAGAATTCTTTCTTTATCCTTGTATTTTGCCAGTTTCACTATGATACGTCATGCAGAAGATCAGTTTAAGTTATGTCTGAAGGGAGTTCTCTGTGCCTCCTGGATTTCAATGCATGTTTCCTTCCCCAGATTGAAGAAGTTTTCAGGTATAATTTGTTCAAGCACACCGTCAGCCCCTTTCTCTCTGTCTTCTTCTGGAACTCCTGTGATACAGATATTGTTCCGTTTCATTGAATCACTCAGTTCTCTGATTCTCCCATTGTGATCCAGAATTTTTTTTTATCTCTTTTTCTCAGCTTCATCTTTTTCTATAATTTTATCTTCTATTTCACCTATTCTCCCCTCTGTCTCTTCAGTTCTCGCTGTCAGTACCTCTAGTTTATTTTGCACCTCATTTACAGCATTTTTTAATTGATCATGCCTATTTTTTAGTTCCTTGATCTCTGTAGCAATAGATTCTCTGCTGTCTTCTATGCTTTTTTCAAGCCCAGCGATTAATCTTATGGCTATTATCCTAAATTCTTGTTCAGTTATATTGTTTATATCTGTTTTGAGCAGTTCTTTAGCTGTCATTTCTTCCTAGAATTTCTTTTGAGAAGAATTCTTCCATTTCGTCATTTTAGCTAGTTTTCTGTCCCTTATGTGTTTTCAAAGTTTGTTATCTGCCCTTCACCTTCGAGCACTACTGTATTAAAGAGGGGTCATACACTGTCCAGGGCCTGGCCCTTTAGGAGGTGTTTTTTGGAGTGCGTTACTTGCTCTCTGTTGTTGTGACTTTGATTACTTTATCTCCCTACTCATACTGATATTTCAAACCCTCCACTAGGCGTGTTTTGATTTGTTCATTGATGTGGCCCTGGAGAGGAAAACAAAAAACAAACAGAAAACAAAAATACACAAACACACAAACAAAAAACAACCCCAAAACAAAAAGTCAGAAATACCAGCTACAAGTAAGCAACAGGGGGGAGTGGTGCTGATGGAAGAGGCCTTATCCCATACAAAGAGAGAAATGACAGGGGTGAGGAAAAAGAAAAAATAAAAATTGCCCAGACAGAGAAACTATACAGCTTAATCCAGAGGGAGAGAAAGGAAAATAAAGAAGGAGGCAGGAAAAAAGAAAAGAAAATAACATTGGCCAGACAGAGAAACTATTTGGCTTAATCCATAGAGAGAGAAAGGAGAATGAAGAAGGAGGTGTGGAACATGTATCAAGAGAATGGATTAAATATGTCTGCTTAGACAAATCAACAACCAGAGTAACCGGACTGGAGGAGGGAAGAGATAAGAAGGAGAAAAGGAAGGAAGAATGTATCTATATAATAAGAATTGTCGGAGAATTAAACCAGGCAATGCAGCAGTGCTGGTCTCATGGAGGGGCTGTCTAATTCCTCAGCTACTACTCCGCTCCAGTAGATATGCAGTTACCAGGTGCAGAAGGGGTGGTTTGGAGTAGGCAGGTCCAGCCTCCAGTGTGGGTTCCGCTGTCCGATGCCTGAAGCCCCACCTTGTTGGTGGTGGGGAGAAAAATGGCAACATGCCAGTCTCTCCTCCACAGACCAGGTGTCCCAAACCACTCTGTTCAAGCCATCCTCACTGTGCCGCAGGCGCAAATGAGGCAGTTTGTCCCACTCTGCCGACTTCCGTGCCCTGGCTCTTGATTGCGATTCAAACTCCTGCTCTGTGCTCCGCGGTACTGGGGGAGTGCAGCTGCACACCGCCCGATATATAGTCCCCAGCTGGTGGACGTGGGCAATCTTTGTCCTATCCCGCAGCACACCAGGGAGGGGATCACTTTCTCCAACTGTGGACTACACCCCTGTCCTAACCACCAAGCCAGGGGCTGGCTCCCCTCCTTCCCAGGTGCGCCATCCGGGCAGCCGGGACCCAGTCGCAGAGAAAGCCCTTCATTTAAAGATTGGATCTTTCTCCGGCCTGGTCCGTGGTTTTTCTCTTGTCCAGATACAGTCCTATGCTTCCCCAGCCTCTCTTTCTCTTCCTTTTGTCTCTCTGCAGAAAGGGATACCTCCCCACCATTCCTTGTCTCTCTCCCAGTTTGCAATCACGCACCTATGGCCCGTCAGGTTGTCCCGGTGAGTCCCTGGAAGCGACTGCCTCCCGGACTCCTGAGTTCAAAGTCCTTGAGCTTCAACACTGCTTTGTTTGTGAGACAAGGGAACTTTGGATTCCCCTACTTCACCATGTTGGCCCTTCCCAAAATTAACATGTGTTGATTTTCAGAACTACTACATACAAAGTCCTGCCCTTTTCATACATGTAAATACAGTAACACTGAAGTAGTATAAAATCTCTAAGCTAAAGCTGATTTATCTACAGGTAATTTATAGTCTTAAAATACTATTTTCAATGATAGTTGCTTTGCAGACTAATAAAAGAACCACTATTTTTGGTCCAGTTTAATAAACAGTTCTGGAAAGCTGTTTAATGGGATGAAAAGATGAAAGTGACTTCTTAAATGTTATTGTCAACTGTCAAGACTGGTACTTTTCATAACAGAGAGCAATTAGATTCTCATTATTATACTCTTAATGATGACAGGATTTTGGAAAACAGAGAATCTACAGTTGCATTAGAAATTTAGGTTGAAACAAGAGTATCTGAGTAGCATCATCTTATTTTCTAAATCTCTACATTCTAGGGAATTTGGCTCTCTGGTACTTTAAGAAGTATTGCTTTTCAAGAGTGTAGAGATAATTATAAATCATTTCAAATATTGACAGACTCTTTAGTCCACTAAAAATGATCAGATGATCATTTTCATTCATCTTTCTTGAAAAAAAATAGCATCAGAATGACCAAAAGAAGGAAGCAAATCACTTACAGAAATAGCTGATTATTCAGGACTAAATCTAAGGAAATTGTTACTTGAGATGCTTTACCCAAACCTATTGTTTGCTTGTTTGAGGGGTCTAAGCCTATGTTTGTTAAGATTTATCTTTGAAGGTGACGATATTGCCAGCCTGTGCAGACTGATAACACATATGTTTCTCCCCACATCTAGCTACGTGGTGAACATAGGCCTGATCAACAAGCTTCATGGCTGCTTCCTCTCTGTGCAAGGCCCAGTGGATGAGAATCCCAAGACAGCCACCTTTCTGCAGCATGCTGCAGGACTCTTGCATGGAATGTGCATGCTGTGCTTTGCTGTCACCAGAAGGTAAGGCTTCTACTTGATACTAATCTAGACTCAACTTTGGAAACATCTCTAAAGTTTTGCCAATCTTGGGGTCATTTTATAGGGATGCAAGTGGTCATGTTGGCCTCTTTTTTTCTTTGCCTTACTTTGTCCTTCTTGGTTTCCCATACTGAGGCAAGCCTCATATTTCTTGTTTTTCCCTAGCTACATGCTCCTGTCAAAGTCTGTTTTTCTTTTTGGTGTCATAAACTTAACTGTCATCGCTGGAAGAGATCTTGGGGGTCATCCATCCCTCTTCTCCTGAAATCCAGAGGAATTAAGTGATTCTCCTTGAGTCAGTTACAAAGCCTACACCAGATCAAGCCAGGCCCTCAGCACAATACAGCGCAGCCTCACAGTGTCCATAAGTTTGTTCACATGCTTTTATTTACAGCCTCCTAGGTTTGTTTATTTTCCCCTTTTGTCTCTTTCTCCAAGATACCTTCATGAATAAAGGAAGGGAGCCATCCAAAAACAATAGCTCCCTAAAGTTACATATGATCTATGTGTGGGGAGACCCAATGTGGTAGAGGCCTGCAAGAATTCACCTGAGGCAGAACAAAAGAGATAGAAGTTTATTGAAAACACTGCAAGGGACCAGCAGACAGGACAACAAAGGAGAGAGTGGCTGCCATGAGGCAGTGGTGAGGGGCTGTAGTTAAGGGGGAAGGTGAGGGGTATAGGGAAATGTATAGAATTTTCCTTTTTTGGTACCTGTGTCCAGGGTCCGGGTGTAAATAACCCATTGTTTTTGCCTAGGGCTTAGGATATTTTGAGGAGGGTCACCTGTTGGCCTGTTGTATTCAACTAGGGGCTGCTGTCGGCCCTTCTACCTTACTCAGGTTTCCATTGCTCAAGTTGGTTACCCAAAAGCATCCTGTATGGATGGCCTGGGCATGATTATAGCCAATGTGTCAGGGACAACTGCTGGCCTGGTTGGCTCTTTATACCCCTGACCCCATCCTGTGGACTGTCTGCAAAAGCAGTAATTCTCTGGGGCGGGGGTGGGGGGCACAAAATAAACCCCTGTTGCATTCTTTTCTCTCCCACCAATTAAAAATCATTTGCAGGGGTGCCTGAGTGGCTCAGTCAGTTAAGCATCTGACTTCAGCTCAGGTCATGATCTCGCAGTCTGTAAGTTCAAGCCCCGCATCGGGCTCTGTGCTGACAGCTCGGAGCCTGGAGCCTGCTTCAGATTCTGTGTCTCCCTCTCCCTCCGCCCCTCCCCCACTCACACTCTGTCTCTGTCTCTCAAAAATAAATAGACATTAAAAAAAAAAAGATCTGTTAGCAATAGTGATTCAGTGTTTCTGATAGGAATATGATGTAGCCATCAGGCATATTAAGAATGTTCAGTAGGGGCACATAGGTGGCTCAGTTGGTTCAGTGTTCAACTCTTAATTTTGACTCAGGTTGTGATCCCAGAGTTGTAGGATCAAGCCCTACATCAGGCTCCTTGCTGAGTGTGGAGCCTGCTTGGGATTCTCTCTCTCTCTCTCTCTCTCTCTCTCTCTCTCTCTCTCTCTCTCCCTCCCTCTGCCCTCTTCTCCACTCACATGTGTGCTCTCTCTCTCACTCACACTCTCTCTCTCACTCTCAAATTAAAAAAAAGAAAGAATGTTTAATAAAATAATTTTCTTTCAATTAAATTCTAAACAGCACTGCATACAATTTTTTTATTGTGGCTCTTTTTATTTATACCCAAAAGGAGAGAGTACAATAATGAACCCCAGTGATAGCCATTGTCTAGCTCCAACTATTATCAGTATTTTATTTTTCCCATTCTTATTTTATCCTCCTGCTCACACCCTGGGTTTTTTGTTTTGTCTTGTTGGTTTTTTGTTTGGTGGGAAAGGGGTTATGCTAGAGCATGTAATAACAAATTTCAGGTATCATGACATTTCACCCAAAATAATTCAGCATGTATCTCTGAGGTCTTAAACATAAATACCATGCCATTATCACCCCAACATAATAAACAATCATTTTGTAATATACCTGGTCCACTTTTCCCCACTGTCTCAAAACATCTTTCTACCAGAAGTTTATTGGAATCAGAATCCAAATTTCAGGTGGCATTTGGTTATTATATCTCCTAAGTCTTTTTTATTCTGTAAAATATTCTGCCTCTTTTTTTCTTGCCATTGATTTGTTAGAGAAAAAAATATATTGTTTTTTATTATTTATCAAGAAGAAAATTAAAACCAAAATTGAAATTAAAAATTTGAAACTTGTGGGGCACCTGGATGGCTCAGTTGGTTAAGTGACTGACTCTTGATTTTGGCTCAGGTCATGATCTCATGGTTCATGAGATCGAGCCCTACGTGGGTCTCTATGCTGACAGCACAGAGCCTGCTTGATATTCTCTCTCTCTCCCTCTTTCTCTCTGCCCCTCCCCCACTCATGCTCACTTTCTCTTTCTCTCTCAAAATAAATAAACTTTAAAAAATTCTGAAACTTCTAAAGTCTCGCTGCTTGAAGAAATATCCACCCATTTTCAATGTACACAGAATGCTAGTGACTATATTCAGAATATTTTAAAACAGAGAATTTGCCATCTAAAATGAACCTCCTCGAAGCACCTGGCTGGCTCAGTCAGTTAAGTGTCTGACTCTTGATTTCAGCTCAGATCATGATCTCACAGTCATGGGATTGAGCCCCACATCTGGCTCCATGATGGACATGGAGCCTGCTTAAGATTGAAGATTCTCTCTCTCCCTCTCCATCTGTCCCTCTCCCCCTTGCATGCACATTCTCTCCCTCTCCCTCCCTCCCTCCCTCCCTCCTTCCCTCTAAATAAATAAAGAAAGAAATAAAGAACCCCCCCCCAACAATTTTTAGTCTGTTACACATGGAAACCCAACACCCACCTATTCTTCCTTTACTGTTACCTCTCTTAATCCCGTCACATTTCTAGGAAGATTAAGACTACCTGATCGTCAGGGAAGCCAAGCATAACCTGTATTAAGTTAGTCTTCTTCCTTCCAGAAATGCAGACAGAACCTGTTCCAGGGATTAGATAAGAACTTAGGAAGTGGCTATCTGAGTCTCTAACCTAAATATGATCAGATGGTACCACACGGCAGAGAGGCCAGCAGCGGTATTAGGGCATTGGCACCTAGGGCACTGGCACCTGCCAGCTTGGAGTATAGCCTGCTGCCTGGCTAGCTCCTGTGCAGTAGGCTGCTCCCTGGAAGGTGTCCTCTCCCCCAGGAGACCCCTGTCCAACAGTGGTTCTTTCGTGTACACAGCATTAGAAACCTGCCAGCATCTCAAGGCTTTGTCACCTGTATTCTTTCCTTGAATCCAGATGAATATCACACATAAGTATTTCCATATGTGGTTATTGTACAGTTTGGGGCTTTGGCTTTCACTTACACACAGATTTAGTCACTTGAAATCTCTGGAACTTGAAAGAAGCTTAGAGATCAGTCACAGCCACTCACTCTTACGGAGAAAGCAACTGAGCCAAACTAACTTGAATTAGGATAGAAGATTCCTACCTCAGTGCTCTCACCTACACACTTGACTTTGTATTATTCAAAATGTAGGAGCATATATTTCAGTTCTTTGAAGATTTTCTCAATTACATGTATGGAAAGCAGGATCCTCTTCTCTCTAACACCCACAGTCATGTCCTTTCCCGTAGACATTGAGCATCTGTTGTATGCCAAACACCAAGACAAGTACCCAAGATACTGCCCACGGGGATCCCACAGCCTGGTGTGGGGTCATACCTGTAAACTAATAGCTGCAGGAGAAGAGAGTGTTCACAGAGAAGGAAGTAAAGCGCTCCCACAGGAGATCAAGAAAGGTTTCAATGGACTAAATATTGAAGGGTCCAGAAAGACAAGTAGAGGAGAAGAATGCAACAGAGAAAAGGGTCATAATATGTGTACTCTATGATATAACATGTTATTGGTGTCTTTGGCCCACCTGGAGGTCACCTACCAATGGCTTCTTGTATTTCTCTGCCTGAGGATATTCTCTGAACAAATAGCTGTTTGCTACAAGTACTGGGGAGCTAATACCTCCAGGAGTGACCCTCCACAGTAAATGGGTGGATTATATCCCAGCTCTGCTAACCCTCAGTGAGACAGTCTTGAGGTGTGTTCTGTATAATCTGTAAGAGGGGCCCCAGTGGTAACCTGTGCACTAACACATCGTTGATTGGCTTTCTCCCTTCCCTCTTCTCTCCTTTGCTTCCTCACAAATAAACTATTTACACCCATATCCTTGTTTCAGAGTTTCGTTTGGAGGCAACCCAAACTAAGAGATATGGATATACAAAATATTGTCTCATGTTGAATTTGATGTTGCTGTGTGATGGGGTGACTGTGAAGAGTGACAGGAGATGAAGTAGTAAATGAGCTCCATGTGGGGCACCTAGGTGGCTCAGTCGGTTAAGTGTCCTTCTTCAGCTCAGGTCATGATCTCACAACTCATTAGTTCAAATCCCGTGTCAGGCTCTGTGTTGACAGCTCAGAGCCTGGAGCTGCTTCGGATTCTGTGTCTCCCTCTCTCTCTGCCCCTGCCCTGCTCACACTCTGTCTGTCTGTCTGTCTGTCTGTCTCTCTCTCTCTCTCTCTCTCTCTCTCTCTCTCTCAAAAATAAATAATTTTTTTTTAATTTAAATGAGCTCCATAGATGTTAGCTCCTAGGAGGCTGAAATGGAGACAAGAACTGGATGTGCTACATTAGAGCTACAGAAAGCCACTGAAGTTTAAGAGAGGGTAACAGGATCAAATTTCTGTTATAGAATGATCATTCCTGGAAAGAGTAAAAATGACTGGAAAGGCATGAGTCTAGAGGACTTGCATGAGGCACGTGGGAAATGTTGAGGGCCTGTGGGACAGTGGAAATAGAATCAAATGCATTAAGAGGAGACAGAATAAATGTGAGAGAGATGGCATAGAGCTTGGAGGGAGGTAAAAGGAAGGGAGGAACCTAAAATGGTTCCTGGGATTTCTGACTTGAAACTTTTGAGTGGTGGATGGTAGAGTCTCCAAATTAGGAAATATAAGCAGTTTTCCAGAGAAGAAATATGTTTGTTCCTACAAGTACCTAAGGGTCATCCAAGTAGACCAAAGTCTTTATATGTATGTATAATTGTTTTTTCTGTACATATACAGCTGGATTTTAAATAAATCAGTAATTAACTCTAGGTGGTATTCAAGAATTCTTAATCCATTTTTCCTATTATAATTTCCTTCTCCAGCTTCAGTTTGTATTAGTAGGCCTTGCTGCAAAAGCAGATTATTCTAGGAGAAAGGGTCCAGGTGGTTTCCTGGCTTAATTTACCTAGGAAGTTCTTAGTATCAGTATCAGCTGCTTCTGTGAGATGAAAGGATGACCCCTAACTGCAGTTTTTCCTCATCCTTCAGTCTTCAGCATTTCCAGAACACCACCAAGCCACAGAAAGACAGGGAGTGTTTTCTACCTTTCCATATTAATTTGCCTCTAATATTTACAGACCATTTCATACTACTTCCCATTTCTTCATGGAAATTCTATTTCTAAACTATAAACTACAATGACCTATGGAAAACACTTTGTTATGTGTGTCAGAGTTTCTTTCTGCAAGGTCACGGCCTTGTCTGGGGACAAAGGTAGTGTGGCTGTTGTTATATTGGAGTAATTCACATAATGCCTGTTTTGGCTATCAGGACAAGCCAGCCAGAGCCAGAAAGTTGAGGAAGGATTGTTGTCAAAGCTCTTTTATGACCAGCAGGAATAAAAAGACAAAGAGGAGCCAGAGAGGCCTTCAAAAATCATCTTGTGAGCTGGCGAGCCCTGAGATAATTAAGTAGCTGATTAGCCCAGGGCTTTGAGTAAACACTGCAGTCTGCTGGTGGCCCAGCCTTTTTGTGACGGTGATTACAGCCCGGCTGCCTTTGCACTACTCTCCTATTGTGCCCTTAATCTGCTAATTTTTACCTAGGTTTTCTGAAGGACAATTTGGGTGTCAGAGTTTATGTTCTTAATCTTTGCTTCAGTGTGGAGGAGAAAAGACTAACTTGATTTTTGTACCAGGCTTGGTTTTGAACTTGCATTTAAGTAAAAATTGGAATTGTGATCTTCTGGTGAAAGGTTTGATGTTATGTTAGGATTAGTTCAGAATTTTAATCCGAGGACTTTTCACAAATTATAATTCTTAATGATTTAAATGAATTTCAACAGTCTGTAATAGGACTTTCAGAAATACTTATTTCTTTGGCCCTTACTGTTAATCACTTTTACATTCTTGGTCCTTTAAGTAGTAAAGAGAAAAGGATGGTTTTCAAGTCTCAGTCAGCATCTCAACTGCCCTAATTAGCTGAGACTCACTGAGGCCCCCTGAAGGTGCTAACAGGAGCAGAACAGTAATGAGTGATTATGAATTGCAACCAACACAGGCCTTTTACTTAATCAGCAATCATTGACTAATTCCATAACTGTACTAGACATTGTAGTAATAGGGCCAAGGAGCAGTGGGTTCACAGGGAGAGCTGACAGTCCTTATGACCATACAGAATAAGAAGAGGAGCTTATAAAACCTGGCTAATTCTGATTGAAGAAAACTCTTCTGAATTCTAGAATATATTTACATGAAAAGGAGTTTGTTGTTATATACATTCATGGTTTTTATTTTCACATCCATAAACTACACTAACAAAATGGGTTCTATCCAAGGTCCCTGGAAACCTGTGTCAAAAAAAAAGAATGATTTATAATTTAGCTCATTAATTATGTGGATATAAATGAGTACTTCTCAAGTGTTTAAGGGTGCTTGAAAACCATTTGTTTGGCAAAGGTAAACTTTAACTCTGCCTGCCTGAATTATTCACTCATGCATTAAACAAATATTTATGTAGCACTTGCTCTGTGCCAGGCCCTGTGCTAAGCTTGGGAGAAAGCAGAAATGACTCAGACATCAATTGTGTCCTCAAGGACCTTGTCGGCTAGTAGAGGAAAGAAGATGCATATACAAAGACCCATGGTATAAGGCAGAGTGGTACAGAGGATAGAAGATAACCCTGAAAAGCACTTAGCACACTGCCTGCCACATAGTAAATGCTTAATAAACATTGGCTGCTGTCATTACATCATTATTGATGGAGTTAGGAGGAGGGAGAGATCACTCTTGGTGGTAGGAATTACCTGTTCCCTAGAGCAACTAAAATTTAATCTGGACCTTGAAAGATAGAAGGATTTGTTGGAACATTTAGAGTTGAGAGAAAGTAGATAAACAAATAGCTAAAGCGAAGACATCATGGTAGAAAAATATGAAGAACCAATAGAGTACTTACTTGAGCTCAATTTGGGGATGTATGTGGTGGTGATTTTAGTGCCTCCCAGGTTTTTATGAGGTTCAACTAAGATAATAAATGTAAAAAGACTGTGTGAACTATTTTGCTAAGATGTGGTGGCAGTGGTGTCATTAAAAGCCTTTGATCAGGGAAGTGACATGCTAAGAACCATATTTTGTGAGCATTAATCAGATATCAGGAATATTTGGTGAAAATGTATTAGAGAGGAGGCAGAAAATGGGACCATTAACAGTCATCTGAGCAAGAGGCAGAAGGAAGGGAAAAGAATTTTTCTTAATCTTCCCAGAGTCTCTTTCCTCATGTACAATATCATCAGACTCCAAATGCCATCATCTCTGTCTCCTCTGTCTTCCTTGTACCCCAGATCTCATCTGTTGTCACATTTTGTTGAATGGAAGGAACCTTAAAGTTTCCTTAATCCAGTCTTCTATTCATGTGTGAATCTCTCCAATAACCTCATCCATTCTATATTTGAATATTTCTTTTGTCAGGGAACTCATTACACTGAGAGAACCATTCTGTTATTGATAAGTTTTAATGCTTTAAAAAGTCTCTCCTTATACCAATCTCTAACCTGTCTCCCTACTCCTACCTATTAGAACTAGTCCTAATTGTTCCTTGGCAACATACAGACTATTCTATCCATGCTCTCCTCCCTGAACTTCCCTGATCTCACCCTTCCACATATTTCCCTTTGCTTTTATTCTCCTTGTTCAATTACTATAACTGTATAACAGATTTCCCCAAAACTTAGTGGCATAAAACAACCATCTATTGGGGCACCTGGCATGCAACTCTTTTTTTTTTTTTAAAGTAGGCTTCACGACCAGTGTGAAGCCCAGTGCAGGGCTTGAGCTCACAACCCTGAGATCAAGACCTGAGCTGAGATCAAGAGTCGGACACTTGGGGTGCCTGAGTGACTCAGTCACTTAAGCATCCTACTTCAGCTCAAGTCAGGATCTTGCCATTACTGAGTTCGAGCCCCACATCGGTCTCTGTGCTGACAGCTCAGAGCCTGGAGCCTGCTTCAGATTCTGTGCCTCCCTCTCTCTCTGCCCCTCCCCCACCTCAAAAATGTATAAACATTTTGAAAAATTTTTCAAAGAGTCAGACGCTTAACTGACAGCCACCCATGCAACTCTTGATCTCAGAGTGGTGAATTCAGGTCCCACACTAGGGGTAGAGATACATAAAAAAATAAAATCTTAAAAAAACCAATCATCTGTTAATCTCACAGACTCTGTGTGTCAGGAATGTTGTCAAGATACCGAGAGACTGGCTTATCTTTTGTTCCACAATATCTGGGCCTCAGTCAGAAGACTTGAAGGCTAGAAGTTGAAATCATCTGAGTGCTTATTCACACACATCTGTGGCTCATGTGGCTGTTAGCCGAGGACCTTTCCACCTGGTCACTCTGCATAGGCCAATCTGGGCTTCCTCACAGCATGGTGGTGAGTTCCCAAAAGGAGCATCTTGACAAAGAACCAGGTAGAAACATTACCTTTTATGAGCCACCCACAGAAGTCATGCAGCCTATTTCCACTGTATTCTATTCATCAAGGCCTTCACAACACCCACCTCCCCTCCTTCAGAGGGAGGAGAAATAGACTTCACCTCTTCACGGGGAATACGAAGGTCCTAGAAATATAGGACCAGAAATATTGCCGTGGTTGTGTTTGAAAAACATTATTTGCCACATTCCAGCCTTCCCTGTAGATAAATGTGTTTCCAGCATCCTTTTCTCATGTGTCTTCTGTTCTCTCTGCAGTCTCGTATTTGGTATATCACCCTGTCCCTTGACATCACCTCTGTTAACTTTTAAACCTGTGGTCATTAGCCACTGTCCTTAGACAAAAAACTTTCTGGGATTGGGAAATAGGGACTAAAGTAAATATAATAGGACTCAGGAAGTTACATTTGTTGAGCACCTTTTATGTATCCCAGGCTAAGTGCTCCTTGTGAGTTATGTTCCAGCAGTCCTGCTCACACCATACAAGGGAGCACAGCAGCCAGTAGAGTGATGAGGAAAGTGACTATCGCCTGCTTCACATCCAGAGAGTGAGAAGAATACAAGAGCAGGAACTTCTGGACTGTTTCTGTACTCACAACTGGGTGATTGCTAGTTGAGAGATTTCAGAAAGATCCATTCCAGCTAGTAATAAAGCCTTAGTTGACTTATAGGGACAGAACAATGAAACCACTTCATTGCTACAATTCAACTTGTGTGTCCACTATGTGCTAGGCACTGTGCCAGAGAAAGGGAGCTGTCTGGGCCATAGCCTACAGGACTAAAGTTTAAGAGCAGCCTTCACTTCCTTACTTCTCCCAGAGAGGATAGGGTATGATGAAGGCAGACTGTCAGTACATGTATCGGCTCACCAGGTTCAGAGCAGCAGAATATGTCAAGAATGCACCTGCCGTCAGACTCCCACTGGCTGTAGGACTTTGGAGGGCAGGATCTCAAGAAAGGTTTTGTGCACAGTTGTATTGAAGAGCACAGGTTTGGGAGTCAGAACAGCGTGGGTGCAGCTCCTGCTCTCCTAGCTCTGGGCCAGTGGCAGATTCTTTAGCTTCTTAAAGCCTGTTTCCTCACACTGTAAAAGTGAGTTTGATATTTCTTCCCTCACAGGGTCAAATGAGTCAGGGGAAAATAGGGAGTAACACATCTGTCACCACAACCTCTTGCCTGTGGTGCTGTAATATATACTTATTATATGATTCCCTTTTTCCAAAAAGATTTGAGAGGGATTACAGTATATGCAGGAGTTTTTATGAAAAAAAAATGTAGAACAAAAGAAAATAGGTAGGAAAAAGTAAATCAAGGCAAAAGCAAGTGAAATTAAGGTACAAATCCTATTCACAACAAGGCCCTGATGGACATTTCCTCATGGAATTCCTACTGGTGGTTTCTACCAAGAACTTCTATTTTATACGTCAGATTCTAAACCTCATTGGCTTTCACCCAAAATTGACCGTTCCTCCTCACTACCTTATTCTACTCATGATTCTTGTTATCTGACCAGATTCTAAAACCTAAAACCTTAGTGATCTTTAGCTTCTGTCTCCCAGAATCCAATTCAGTCCAATCTGATATAATCAAAAGAATTCTTGCCTCAGAAATATTTATCCCTATTTATCCCTCTTACTTGATATTTGTCTGCTTCATTCATTCATTCTCTTGTCCTGTGTATTTGTTTTATGTCTTCAACTACAAAGATTTCCCTAAGGAAAGAGACTAAATGACTTAGCAGTTCCCCTCTGGCACCAGCACCAACCTAGAAGCAAAATAAAAACTCAGGAAATAGCTTTTGACTGGCAAAATTAGCAAATACCAGTGTGTATCATTAACCTGTGCCAGGGCCCCATTTCCTGCACCTGCACTTAACATAGGAAGAAGGCCTGCCCACATCTCATGTTCTTCCTCCTCTAAGGTAAGAGGGAGACATCCAGAGCCCTCATTCCCTGGCAAGGAATGAGATGAATTTTTCCTCATTTCCTTCCATTGCTTTGACAGATCTTTATTCATTACTAGTTATTGAGCACTTGATATGTGCCAGACATTCATCAAGGTATTAGGGAGGTGGTAGTGAACAAAATGCCTATCCTTATGGAATTTATAATCTACCGGGAGAAAAAAGTAAAAAAAACAATAAACCAATGAACAGCTTGGATAATATTAGCTAGTGATAGCAGTGTGAGAAAATAGCAGGGTAATATAGCACAGAGGCCTAGTCAGGGACTTCTGGAGATAGAGTGGTCAGGGAAGGCCTCTCTGGGGAGATGACACTGAAACTAAGGAGCCAGCCATGTAAAGATCCAAGGGAAGAATATTCTAGTGGAGATGAATGGTAAATTGATGACTCCCAAATGTCTGAGGTGGGTATGTTCCAGAAACAGAGAAGGCAGTATATTGGAATGTGATGAGCAAGAAAGAAAGTGCTAGATGAAGCCAGAGAAGTAAGGCCCTGGAGATGAGGACAGAGAGTGTAGAAGTTTGGGTTTTCTTCTACTTGTGAGGGGAAGCCATTTGAGGATTTTCAGCAGAGAGTGGCATGATCTGATTACTTAAAAAATAAAAAAAGCATCTGTTTACTCTGTGAAGAATGGATGAGAGGCATGAGAACACAAGCAGGAAAGATCAATTAGGAGGGCGCTGCAGGCATCATGCAGTCGTGATATGACGTTTTTTTCCCTCCCGGTTACCCACCAGCAGAAGCAATTGCCTTCCTCTGGCAACACATTAGAGCCTCTGGCAGAGCTCCTTCAGCCTAACTGCCAACTTCTTAAGATAGGAGAAGCCAAAACATCAGCAAAACTAGCCAAAACCAGCACAGGGCCCTTTGCTGCTTGCAGTGAACGAGAAAACTGAAGTTGGAAGGTTAGAAATGTCCCATCTGAGAGGTGTTTCTGGACAGCAGCCCTGGCCTGCAGCTCCAGGATCCAGAACTGCATCCTGTTGTCAGGATGTTGTCAGGGCCGCTCACATTCTCACCTCCTGGGCTCCTCCCTGCCCTTCCTTACCTCCACCTTTACTTGTCCCCAGACTGTCCGGGCCCATCAGCTCTCTATCTTCCCTCTCCCTGGGCCTCCATTCAGACCTGTGCCAGAGCCTGGTTTCTCCTCAGTGGCCTCACCCTCTCCCTCCCATTCCCACTGGTGTCCCCTTGGTCTTCCTCTTTCTTCATCCTCTCCCAGGTTGTCCGTTCCAGACAGCAAGAAAGTCCATCTCTTATCATCTCCAACTTCTCTTCCCAGAAAGGTTTCCTTCTCAGAAGTTGCTCTGTGAGTTCAACTGAAACTTGGATCAGGTACTTTGGAAATCCTCCCACGTATCAGCCAGCCTCACCCCACCCAGTAATACTACTCTTTCATTGTCCCTGTATTTTTTCTTCTCTCTAACTGAATAGTCAGATGTCTTCTAATGCTTATGCATACATTTTTCTCACCTTCAGCTTTCTCTTGCTCTCTCACCTGCACTAAGTCATCCCCATTCCCTTCATTGGGGCTCCAAATTAGAGCTGCATTAAACCAGCTATAGGGTGTGTGTGCATATATGTGTGTGTGTGTGTGTGTGTGTGTGTGTGTGTGTGTGCGCGCGCGCACACACACACACACAGGAGGGTATTGTTAGAAGAATTTCTGTAAGTTTATCTAATATCTGCTTTCAGGTAATGTCTCTTCTCTGGGGTCAAAAATAACAATATAACACCTCTTCAGTTTGAAAATACCCTTTATGGCCTCCAGTTCTGACATAAATTTCCCAATTCCGTCAGATGTTCCTCAGATGACACTGCTTCCAGATACTTGTACAACACGAGTCACTTTCTTGAGAACTTTCCGATGCATCAGTGTCCTCCTCAATGTAGTATGGCACCCAGTGCTGGACCCAGTGCCCCCAGGGTAGTGGAGCAGGACTAAGCCTTCTAGTTGTGTACGTTGTGTTCCTATTAATTCAGTCAAAAATTGAATTATATTCATTGGCAAACAAGCAACATGATTTCCTCATTTGAGCTGTTAAGCAGCTAATTTGCTAAGCCTTTTCTTCCACTTATCACAGACAGCTGTATTCCAGTCCCCTGTCACTCACCTTCTTCCCATTCTACACATATGCAGCTAGTTTTTATAATCTAAAAATAGGATTTAACAGTCATTGATACAAATTTTATTCTTTTTTTAGTTCTCATTTATTTTTAGTTAAACTTTTTTATTGATCACTTCCCTCTCCTTGAAACTGTCTTCACTCAGTTTCTAGGACACCACACTTTGCTGGTTTTCCTCCTACCCCACTGGTTTCTGTTTTTTAGTTTCTTTGCTGATTTCTTCATACCTCCCCAGTGTCTAAATGTTTGAATATCCCAAGTTTCAATCCTCAGACCACCATCTGTGTTCACTTACTGGATGACCTCCTGAGCTTAATACCATGTATGTGTTGATGACTCCCAAATATCCCAAGCCCAGACCACCCCTCTGACCTTAGGCTTGTATATTTATTAAGTCATTCAACAAATAATTTGTTGAGAAGCTACTGTGTGTCAGACACTGTTCTAAGCCCTGGGGACAAAATTGACAGAAAATACCTACCCTTGGGAAGTTAATTGTATCCAACTTGCTATTCATTATCTCCACTTATATGTCTAATATGCATCTTGAATTTAACAAGCTTAAAATTGAACTCCTGTGGCACGAGAACAGATAACTCAAATCAATGGAATAGAATAGAGAACCCAGAAATTGACCCACAAACGAATGGCCAACTAATCTTTGACAAAGCAGGAAAGAATATCCAATGGAATCAAGACAGTCTCTTCAGCAAGTGGTGCTGGGAAAACTGGACAGCAACATGCAGAAGAATGAACCTGGACCACTTTCTTACACCATACACAAAAATAAAGTGGATGAAAGACCTCAATGTGAGACAGGAAGCCATCAAAATCCTCGAGGAGAAAGCAGGCAAAAACCTCTTTGATCTTGCCCACAGAAATTTCTTACTCAACACATCTCCAGAGGCAAGGGAAACAAAAGCAAAAATGAACTACGGGGACCTCATCAAAATAAAAAGCTTCTGCACAGCGAAGGAAACAGTCAGCAAAACTAAAAGGCAACCGACAGAATGGGAGAAGATATTTTCAAATGACATATCAGATAAAGGGTTAGTAGACTTATCAAACTCAACACCCAAAAAACAAATAATCCAGTGAAGAAATGGCAAAAGACATCAATAGACACTTCTCCAAAGAAGACATCCAGATGGTGAACCAACATGAAAAAATGCTCCACATCACTCATCATCAGGGAAATACAAATCAAAACCACAATGAGATACCACCTTACACCTGTCAGAATGACTAACATTAACAACTCAGGCAACAACAGATGTTGGCGAGGATGCAGAGAAAGAGGATCTCTTTTGATTGTTGATGGGAATGCAAGCTGGTGCAGCCACTCTGGAAAACAATATGGAGGTTCCTCAAAAAACTAAACATAGAACTACCCTACGACCCAGCAATTACACTACTAAGCATTTATCGAAGGGATACAGATGTGCTGTTTTGAAGGGACACATGCACCCCCATGTTTACAGCAGCACTATCAACAATAGCCAAAGTATGGAAAGTATGTATATACAATGGAGTATTACTCGGCAATCAAAAAGAATGAAATCTTGCCATTTGCAACTACGTAGATGGAACTGGAGGGTATTATGCTAAGTGAAATTAGAGAAAGACAAAAATCCTATGACTTCACTCATATGAGGAATTTAAGAGACAAAACAGATGAACATAAGGGAAGGGAAACAAAAATAATATAAAAACAAGGAGGGGGACAAAAGAGACTCATAAATATGGAGAACAAACTGAGGGTTGCTGGAGGGGTTGTGGGAGGGGGGATGGGCTAAATGGGTAAGGGGTATTAAGGAATCTACTCCTGAAATCATTGCTTCACTACATACTAACTAATTTGGATGTAAATTTTAAAAAATAAAAAATAAAGTTTAAAAAAAAAAAACAATTGAACTCCTGGTTTTCCTCCTAATGTGCTCTATCCACTGTCTTCCCCATTTCTATAAATGGCAGCCACATTCTTGCAGTTACTCAGGGCAAAAACCACTGAGCCATTTTTTACTTCCTTTATTTCACACCTACATCCAATCTATCAGGAAATCCTGTTGGCTTTGCCTTCTGAAGATTTTCAGAATCCAACCACTTCTCACCACATTCATAGCTACCAGCCTGGCTCATCCACCATGATCTCTCAGTTGAATAATTCTAAAAGCCTCCTAATTGGCCGCCCTGCTGCTGCCTTGGCTCTTCTAAAAGCTTTTCAACCAGTTAGTTATAGTGATTTTTAAAAAACTTGTCAGATACATCATTGTTCTGCTCAGAACTTTAAAATGGCTTTCTTTCTCATCCAGTAAAATCCTTATAATGTCCTTACAATGGTCTGTAAGATCCTACCTGATCTTCTTCCTGTCCTCTCTGACTTCATCTCCTGTTGTTCTTCCATGCACTCAATCTGCTGTAGCCACACTGGCCTTGCTGTTTCTTGAACATGTCCTGCATGTTCCTAGCTCCAAGACTTGAGACATGCTGCTTTTCTGTCTAAAACACCCTGGCGTCAGATATCTTTATGGCTTCCTTCCTCACTTTCTGTAGAACTCTACCTACTTAACACCTTAGAAAAAGCTTCCCTAATCACCTTATATAAAATACTGTTAAACATTCACCCACTTTTTCATTCCCCTTCTCCATGTCCCCTTCTCCTCCAGAGCATTTAGCATACCTGACATACTATATATTACGTATATTTTTTATTTGTTTCTTCTATACTCCCACACTAAAATGTAAGCTTTATCAGGAAAAGGGCATCGCTTTTACTGATGAATCCTAGTGCCTGGAGTAGTGCTTACTACAGAGTAGGTCTTCAATAAATATTTGTTGAATAAATGAATGAATCATGAATAACTAGTCCATTGTGGTAGGCAGAATAATGCTTTTCCTGAACATTCTAACCTACAAAGACAAAATATACATTCTTCTCAAGTGCACATCGGACATGTTCCAAGATAGATCAGATATTAGGCCAAAGATTAAGTCTTGTGCGATTTAAAAAATAAATATCATACAAACTATCTTCTCCAACTATTACAGAGCAAAGTTAAAAATCCATAATAGAAGTAAAACTAAAAAATTCACAAATTTGTGGAAATTAAACAACACACTCTTAAACAACAAATGGATTAAGGACAAAATCACAAAGGAGATTAGAAAATACTTAGAGATGAATGGAAATGAAAACACAACATATCAAAGCTTACAAGACACAGTAAAAGCACTGTTAAGGAGGAAATGTATAACTATAAACATTTATGTTAAAAAATAAGAAATCTCTCAAAACAACCTAACTATACAACTTAAGGAACCAGAAAAAAGAATGAACTAAACTCAAAGCTAGCAGGAAGAAGGAAATGGCAAAGATTACAGCAGAGATCATTGAAATAAAGAATAGGGGCACCTAGGTAGCTTAGTTGGTTGAGCATCCAACTCTTGATTTCAGCTCAGGTCATGATCCCAAGGTCATGAGATCAAGCCCTGTTTCAGGCTTGGCGCTGAGCGTGGAGCCTGTTGGGATTCTCTCTCTCTCTACCCCTCCCCAGTTTACACATGTGCACTCTCATGCTCTCTCTCTCTCTCTCTCTCTCTGAAAATAAATAAACATGTTTTTAAAAAAATAAAATAACAATAGAGAAAATCAATGAAACCAAAAATTCAAGTTTTTTGAAAAGAGCAAGAGAATTGACAACCTTCAACTAGATGAACCAGGAAAAAAAGAGAGAGAGAGAAGACTCAAATTACTAAACTCAGACATGAAAATGGGGTGCTTACGTTGGCAGCACACATATTAAAATTGAAACAATACAGAGAAGATGACATGACCCCTGCACAAGGATGACACTCAAATTCTTGAAGTGTCCCATATTTTCTGTAGTTTAATACAGTATTGCATACTTGAAATTTACTAATAAAGTAGATTTTAAGCATTCTACCACAAAAAATAAAAAAGATAACTATGTAAAAAAACAAAAACTAAAGTAATGGATGTATTAACTTGATTCTGAGAGTCATTTCACAATATATCCAAATCATCATGTTGTACATTTTCAATAAGTTATAATTTTATTTGTCATTTCTACCTCAGTAAAGGTGAGGAAAGAAAAGAAAGTGGGAACATTACTATCAATTCTACATAAATAAAAAGGGTTATAAGAAGGTGCTATTAACAATGTATGTCAATAAATTGGACAACCTAGATGAAATGGATAAATCTCTAGAAACAAAAAACCCACCAAGACTAAATCACAAAGAAATAGAAAATATGAATATACCTATATAACTAGTAAGGAGATTGAATCAGTAATCAAAAATCTCCAAAGGAAAGCCCTGAACCCGATGGCTTCAATTGTGAATTCTGCCAAACACTTAGATAACTAACACCAGTCTTTCTCAAACTTTTCCCAAAAATTTAATGGGAGAGAACACTTCATAACTCATTCTCTGAGTTTCTGGATTCTCTGAATCCAGAGCCAGATGAAGACACTATAAAAAGAGAAAATTACAGACTGATACCCCATGTGAACATTGATGTAAAAATGCTCAACAAAACACTACCAAACCAAATTTAGCAGCATGGTAAAAGGATTATACATCATGACCAAGTGGGATTTATTCCTTGAGTGCAAGAATGGTTCAGTACATGAATATCAATCATTGTAATTAGACCACATTAACAGAATGATGGAAACAACACAAGATCATCTTAATTGATACAGAAAACATTTGACAAAATTCAGCACCCTTTCATTACAAAAACACTCAAAAAACTAGGATAGAAAGAAAGTACCAACATATAATAAAAACCATATATGAAAAACCCACAGGGAACATCATAGTCAATGGTGAAAGACTAGAAGCTTTTCTTCTAAGATCAGGAACAAGGCAAAGATGCCACTTCTACTACTTCTATCCAACATAGTACTGGAATTTCTAGCCAAATAAATTAGGTGAGAAAAAGAAATAAAAGGCATCCAAATCAGAAGGGAAGAAGTAGAATATCTCTGTTTGCAGATGATATAATCTTATATATAGAAAACCCTAAAGATTACACACACACACACACACACACACACACACACACAAATTAAAACTAATAAATGAATTTGGCAATGTAGCAGAATACAAAACCAACTCACAAAAAGCAGCTGCATTTTTTTATATTAACAATGTACAGTCTCAAAAAGGAAATTAGGAAAACAAGTCCATTTACAATAGCACCAAAAAAAAAAAAAACTTAGGAATTAATTTAACTGAGAAGGCAAAAAAGCCTTATACAATGAAAAGGAAAAAACATTGCCAAAAGAAATTAAAGAAGGCATAAATAAGTGGAAGCACATTCCATGTTCATGGATTGGAAGACAGTATTATTAAGATGTCATTACCACCCAAAGCAATCTGTGGATTTTATGTGATCTCTGACAAAATCTCTTAAGACTTTTTTTTTTTTTGCAGAAATAGAAAAACTGATACTAAAATTCATATGAAATCTCAAGGGAGCCCAAATAAATAAAAAAATATTGAAAAAAAGAACAAAACTGGAGGACTCAAGTTTTCTGATTTCAAAGCTTACTTCAAAGCCACAGTCATCAAAACAATGTGAAACTGGCATACAGGCATATATAACAATGGGACAGAACAGAGAGCCCAGAAATAAACCCTCACACATATGGACAAATGATTTTGACGAGGATGCCAAGACCATTGAATGGGAAAGGGGTCTTTTCAACAAGTGGTGCTGGGGAACATGGACATCCACATGCAAAAGAGTAAAGCTGAACACTTTGCAAACGCTATGACTCAAAATGGCTCAAAGACCTGGAACTATTAAACTGAGAAGAAAACACAGAGCAGAAGCTTCAGAACATGGGATTTGGCAGTGATTTCTTGGATAGGACACAAGAGGCACAGGCAGTAAAAGAAAAAGGAGACAAATTGGACCTCAGGAAGATTTTTAATTTGTGTATCAAAAGACAGTATCAACACAGTAAAAAGGCAACCTGGAGAATGGGGTAAAATATTTGCAAATTATATATCTGATAAGGAATAAATATCCAGAAACCATGGAAAACTCCTAAACCTCAACAACAACAACAAAAACACTATTAAAAAATGGGCAGGGCATCTGGGTGGCTCAATCGGTTAAGTGTCCAACTCTTGATTTCAGCTCAGGTCATGATCTCACTGTTCCATGGGATCAAAGCCCACATCAGGCTCTGCGCTCATAGCATGGAAGCTGCTTAGTATTCTCTCTCCCTCTCCCTCTCTGCCCCTCCCCACTCACATGCATGCATGCGCTCTCTCTCAAAATAAATGAATAAACATTTTTGTTTAACGGGCAAAAGACTTAAATAGGCATTTCTCCAAAGATATACAAATGCCCAATAAGCACATGAAAAGAAGTTTGACACTACTGATAATAGGAAAATGCAAATCAAAACTATAGTGAGATAACCCATTTGGATGGCTACCATCAAAACAAAACAAAACAAAACAAAAAATAACAAGTGTCAGTGAGGATGTGAAGAAATTCAAACACTTGTATATCGTGGGTGGGAATATAAATGATATAGCTGCTGTGGAAAATATGGCAATTCCTCAAAAAATTAAAAATAGAATTAGTGAATGATCCAGCAATTCCACTTCTGGGTATATATCCAGAAGAATTACAAACAGGATTTTGAAAACATTTGTATGCCCCTGTTCATAGAAGCATTATTTACAACAGTTAAAAAATGGAAGCAACCCAAGTGTTCATCAGTAGATAAGTGGATACACAAAAAGGGTTGTATACATACAATGGAATATTATTTATTCAGCCTTAAAAAGTAAGGAAATTCTGACATATTCTACATCATGAATGAAACTTGAGGACATTAGCTAAGTGAAATAAGCCAGTTACAAGAAACTAAATATAGTGTGATGATTCCATTTACATGAAGTATTTAGCATAGTCAGTCATAGAGACAGAAAGTAGACTGATGGTTGCTGGGGGAAGAGGGGACGGGAAGTTATTGTTTAAGGGGTATACAGTTTCTGTTTTACATAATACGAAAGAGTTATGGGGATGGTTGGTGGTGAAGGGTGTACTTCATTATGAGTATATTTATTATCAATGAACTGTATACCTGAAATAGTTAAGATGGTAAATTTTATGTTACACGTATTTTAATATGAAAAAGTGGGGGAAAAAAGAATAATGCCCTGCCAAAGTTATCTGTATCCTAATTCCCCAAAACTGTAAATGTGTTATCTTACATGGCAAAAGAGATTTTGCAGAAATTAAGGATCTTGAGATGGGAAGATTATCCTGGTTTATCCAAGTGGGCCCATTGTAAGTACAAAGGTCCTTGTAGATGAAAGAGAGAAGTGGGAAAGTGAGCGTTAGAGGGGTTTGAAGGTGTTGCTGACTTTGAAGATGGGGGAAGGGGCCACAAGCCAAGAAATGCATGTGTACTCTAAAAGCTGTGAAAGGCAAGGAAACAAACTGTCCCCTGGAGCCTTTAGAAGGAACACACCTCTGATAACACCTGGTTTTAGCCCACCCAGTAAGACCTGTTTTAGATTCTGACCACCCCCCGCCCCCTGCCACCCCAGACTGTAAGAGAATAGTATTGTTTTGAGCCACTAGCTTCTGATAACTTGTTCCATCAGCAATAGGAACCTGATACACATTCCTGTCTCTGTTTTAGACTGTAACCTCTGTAGGACAGGGACCTAGTCTTCCTTGACTGCCCATATCACAGATGGTCACTGTTCCTAGAGCGCAGGTAGTTTGGCTTTTCAAATTGAGAGTATCTGACCAGACGATCCTGCCCCTTGTGCTCACCACAAAGCCTGGTGAATGGTCAGGCTTTTCCAGATTCAGGTCAGCTTTCCAGAATATCCCAGTCCTTAAGAGCCCCACACTGGACTACCTCTAAAAAATGATTCACTTTTGAACAGTGAAGTTTACATCCAACATTGGGAGAGACAGTGACTTAATCCCACCTACTCCCAATACTGCAGACCAGTAAGTGGAATGCTCAGGGTTCAAGGATTAAAATGGGACATTCTTACAAGATGCCTGGGGATTCCAGCACTGAAGGAATGAACAAAGCCAAAATCCAAGAAGATAAGAGAGCAGTCTAGAAGATCACTGGCACTGAACGAGATCAGGGTTGATGTTACCAAGCCAGAAAAAATGGGGATCAGGGAGAAGAGAGCAAACAAGCCAGGAACAAATAGGGAAAAGGGGGCTGTAGTATCTGGAACTGTCACACCTGGCACATAAGTGGTAAAACACCAAAGATGAATGGATGGCATTTGATCCATGCCCATACAAATCACTGCTTTTTTTTTTTTTTTTTTTTTTTTTTTGCACATCTATACTTTCCTTTGAGGCAAAGTAGGGTTTTCAGGTGCTTGCGCAGGAGTATTGATGGTCCAATTATAGTTATTCCTAATTGAATCTGGCTGTTAATGAACAGAAATGAATATACCACTAAGATCCCTAGTCCTAGAGAACAAACAAAAACACTTTAAAATTCAGTAAAATTGAGAAGATCTCAGAATGTAATGTAATATATTAACTTTCAGATCTGACTTTTCATATCTTCCATGTATTTTTAAAAGAAAATTCTGTAACTTATGTCTGATATGAATAAGGCCTTTTACATTTTCATTATAAACATTTAGGCTTAAAGTGATTATAACTGACAGTTAAGACCAACGGGAGCCAGTGGCCTGTTCATGGACAAATTATCTGTAATTCAGACTAAATCAAAAGTAAACATTTCCTAAAGTCCTTTCAGCTCTACATTAGTCCTGTGGAAGCCAAATGTAATAGACAAGCCCTTTCCCTTCCTCTCTGTCCTATGAATTCTATGGGCTCACTTTAAAATGAATAGTCTTTTCTATGAAGCAATGTTATATGCATTTTGAACCATTTCCACATCTAAGTCATCGAATGCTTATTCATTTTTCTGAATCAACATGTTTATTTCATCAGGAGAATGTTGCAAGAGTACCTGGGATGTGTTGTTTCATAGTTTATGATTAGTATTTTCCTAAATAATGGGATGGAGAGAAGAAGAAAGAAGTAGTCTGATGACCTTCACTTTTTTCTTATCTGCATTTGTTCTCTTGAAGAAGTAATAGCAGTGAATTCGTGTCATTTAAAAGTTTAGAAAGATTAAGTATGACAAATTGTTTTAAATGACAAAGTTATACTTCTGAGTATCTCATTTGAATATGCTGATAATCAGTTTAAAAAACCACACAGGCAGTAAGGGGAAGGCCAGCATTCTGAATCACAGAGCAGTAAAACTGTTGTCGCCAGCAATGATGTCACTCATTCCCAAGGCTCCAAAAGACTGTTGGAAATTAACTTTAGGAAGAAATGTCTTCTGACTTGCCATTGGTTCTAAAAGGCAATCAATGTTAAACAAGCACAGACCCCTTTTTGGAACCTATGTAATAAAGTCAGACATATTATTCTCTACTCATGCCTCTAGTCAGGGTCTGACCCCAAGTTCTTACGGCTACAATGGAAGAAAGCAAGGAAGAGCCAACTGACATAAGCTAACAGTTTGTGTAGATGTGCCTAAGAGCAAATAAACATCGTTTCTCAACTTTGTGTTTGTATTGAGTCCCATAAGACAAAAAGTATCTCTCCATGATCATATGAGATTACATTACAGTCTCCATGTACTTTCACAGTGTTCAGTTAACACCCCTGAGATTTGACTTAAGAAAAGTGATGGAGAGAAAAGAAGAGGTCACTCCTGTTTAGCCTGGATGCTTTGGTCCCCAGACAACGCATTGGCTTTAAAGAGTCAAAAGTCCTTGTGGTATCCTGCTTTTTCCACTGACAAATGTGTATGACCTAAAACATCTCAACTACTCTTCATGCGTGGAGTGAAGGGGATTAATACCTTCACTACCAACCATGAAAAATGAAGAGTGAGGTGAGGTAAAATACGTGAGTGAATTCGGCAGATCCTGTTACCGGACAATGAAAGGACAGTAATTTCTCTTAGGAAACTAAGAGAGCTGCTTTCTTGAGAAGAGAATAAGGTATATAATGTCATCTCACATCCTTAACAATATCAGAAATAATGCACGTTCAAGAAGTAAATACTTACCATGGCTATGAATAAAACTCTTCTTTGATGAAACTAGTAGCAAATCAAAATGAAAAAAATAATCCGTTTGGAAAAAACAAGTTATGAATTAGAAAACTAGAAAAGATACTAGAAACTTTCCAGCCAGCACTTCCACATTCTTATTTAATTGGTGGCATCTCTTTTTTCTTTTTTTAAATTTATTCATTTTGAAAGAGAGAGAGCACAGCAGGGGAAGGGGAGAATGAAGGAGGGACAGAATCCCAAGCAAGCTCCACACCATCAGCACAGAGCACGATGAGGGGCTTGAACCCACAAACTGTGAGATCATGACCTTAGCTGAGATCAAGAGTCGGGCACTTAACCAACTGTGTCACCCAGGTGCCCCTTATTAGCAGCATGTCTTCAGTGTTTCTAGGCTAATGAGATAAGCGTAGATCTTTAATAATGCCCCTCTCACATTCCAGATTCCATCTGAAAGGAGCAACAAAAAAGAAGCTGTGAAGGTGGACATGGTGGGCACCTGTATTCATGTTAAAAATAGGGAAGAGTATGGTAAAGGAAGACACTAAACAGGGACTTGTAACCTCTCTTCCTGAGAGAAAATTATGTCCGTGAAACAAGACGTGTGGCCCACTTGGAATAGCATGGAGAGGACTGAGGATTTGTACAGAAGTGGCTATAGCAGCTGCAAACCTTACATCTTCTCAGATTCAAACCCAATGGAGAAAAAGTGAGGGCTTTTTTCCAAGCATTTCAGCAAAAGAATCTCCCTCCACTGTGATGTGTGCCATCCCTGAGCCATACTGAACAGCCAGAAGAATAAACTGTGTCTTTTATTACCTTAGGTCCTTGAGTCAGAGTGAATGGGGGAGGAGCCCCACCTAAAGCACGCTGGTTATAAGAGAGAGAGGTAGTTCCTCAGAGAGAAATTTGGGTGCAGTTTCTTTAAAAAAAAAAAGTGGGGGCGCCTGGGTGGCGCAGTCGGTTAAGCGTCCGACTTCAGCCAGGTCACGATCTCGCGGTCCGTGAGTTCGAGTCCCGCGTCGGGCTCTGGGCTGATGGCTCAGAGCCTGGAGCCTGTTTCCGATTCTGTGTCTCCCTCTCTCTCTGCCCCTCCCCCGTTCATGCTCTGTCTCTCCCTGTCCCAAAAATAAATAAAAAACGTTGAAAAAAAAATTTTCAAAAAAAAAAAAAGTGAACGAATGCTTGGCAGCCACATTTAGTAAAACTGCAGGCTCTTGGTCACTGGATGCTTCGTATAGACCTGATTCAGGAGTGAGGTAGATTTAGCAAACCCTTGCTGGCTTTACTATTAATTTTAGGAGCTCATTTGCCATTGCTGTTGCTTCTTGTTCACCCACGGCACTGCTTGCGAGTTATTAAGCTGACTTCATGGTGATTTGTATAAAGCTAATCCAGCACTTGCTTGTTCTTGGGAGTCTAGCGCCCACAACCTGTCCTGCCAATATTCCTTGATGATGAACCGTGCTTTCAAAAGCAGGTGAACTGTCTCCTCCCCACCACAGTAAACCAACACATTACAGAGCCCTTTTTTTTTGAGGCCTCATTTTCCTGGTAGCTGTCTCCCCTGAAAAGATTCCCTTTGTGTATCCAGAAAAGAAACTATGGGATTTCTGACTTCTGAGTCCCAGTAGCTCTAATGGACTCTGTCCAGTTTGCCCAGATGTAGACTCTAAGCAAAGTGAGCCTTCCTAGGCTGCAGAGGACAGGGAGGGTAGGTGGCAAGCTCAGCACTGGCTGCACATTGCTCATTTGCTGCTGCTGCTGCTGCTGCTGCTGCAACAGTGAGCAGGTCTCCCAGGGGGAGAAAAGGGCAAGCCACTGTGCTCTGGGGCAAGGGAAGGCTGCATTTATTCCTTGAGGTTTCTTGTTACCTTATTATACAACTCAGATGGTTTGCTTTTAACGGTCTGCTTGTCTTGTTCCATCTGACCTATAAAAATGCTAACATCCTTTAAGTAGATTTCTTTTAAAGAGTTGAATGTTTCTTTGTCAGGTCAAACAGCGTATTTGACAATAATCGCCAGGATCCCACAGGACTGACCGCTGCTCTTCAAGCCACAGACCTGGCTGGAGTTCTGCACATGCTCTACTGTGTCCTCTTCCACGGCACCATCTCGGACCCCAGCACAGCCAGTCCCAAGGAGAGTTACACTCAGAACACAGTCCAAGTGGCCATTCAGAGCTTACAGTTCTTCAACAGTTTTGCAGCTCTTGATCTGCCTGCTTTCCAGGTACCAAGCATTGGTTAGTGATGGTGTTAACCAACCAAGAGTTAATATTTTAGTGTAGATAATGATGTGAGGTTCCTCTCCTGGATTGGGACATTAGGAGTAAACTACAGTAAAGGAAATCACAATATACATCATTTATTAAGCTACTGTCATCTGGGAACTATTTTATATACTCTACATATGCTTTCTCATTTATTCTCATGATCGCCCTGCAAAATATTACACCCATTTTGCAGATGGAAAAGCTAGAAGTTATTTGCCCAAGGTTACACGTGGCTATGCCAGGACTGGCATCTATGATTTTCTGATTTCCCCAAATCTGTGTCACTCTGCTACTAATAAATCTTCTGTGTTGATTTCTTCATAGAAAGGCATTATTATCCCATCAACTTTTAAATGTTAAGGAAAGTCTTACATAAACAGAACCAAAGTTAGATAAATTGTTTTGATTGATATGACTTTCTGTGGATGATTTAACTGATTTGTGTCCGGTGTAAAGTGTATGTATAGTTATACGTGCACACCCCCATAAATTAAGTTTTTATAGCAAAAGAAAGAAAAATTGCTTTATGCTGTAATACCAGACTGTCAGCTTAGAAATAGATTTTTTTTTCATGTGGGAAATTTAATTTTCAAAAACACTGAACCTTTGGAACAGAGCAAGCCCCAAGGAGTAGACTTTCTCTTTCAGTTTATTAACTGTCAAGTGATTTCATTAAAAAAGGAACAAACTTGGCAGATGATGAACCCATAATTTAGATGAATTGCTTTGCTCAGAGGGAGAAAGGGAAAAAGGTTATAGAGATATAAATGTATGAAAATGGTGGTCTTTGGCCATTCCCAATTAGACGAAACACTTGTTTTGTAGCTGATGACAAATGTGGAATTCTTGTCTTCCTGTCATTTTGTGCACAACAGGAAATTAGTGAGTAAGTTGTATCATTGGGCTCAATAGCTTTCAACTTGGTAGAGTTAGTTTATCCATCACAAGAACAGAATCCTGTTTAGGGTTAAAGCATTTCAGTTTCCAAAGCAATTGAACACTATAGCTTTAGATGGTAACTACATAATGTGTAAAGTTCTGAGAGTTTACAGGCACACCTAATAAGGAGATATCTGCTCCAGAAAATGCCAGTGATTCTTGCCTCTGGGTTGAACATCTGTGTTTTGTGAAGACCCAGGCCCATTGTGTTCTGTGTGGAAACAGCTTGGAAATCCGGAGACACTAGTTTTTGTCCTCAGAACATGGAGACCAGCAGTCTACCCATCAACTAGTCCAACTAGAGTGATTTCCGTTGTTACTAGGGATTATGAAAAGAAAATATCTAAAAACTGTCTCTTAGCATCTAGTTTTATAGGTCTTCTGACCAGTATTTATACTGCTGCAGGGTGCTCCACATCATAAGCAAAATCATCTGTATTAAGTCAGCCATTCCATGAGTCACTCTTGAATGTCAGATCCCAGATCCATGTGCTCCCCACACCATCCCTGTGAGCTCACAGCCTGGTCAGTCTCACTCAAAAGGAACACCACTGAACTCCAACCAGCCCTGCTCCCCGAATGGCCTTTAGGCACAGTTGCGATAATGTTAGAAAAATCAAAAGCTTATTTCTGGAGCAAATGTCAAACTAACATAAAGACCAAGATTCTTCCTTTCCAGCTCTTTGCCATATCCAGCCTGAAATGTACCCCCTACTTGAAAAAGCAGCAGGAAAGATACCAGAGTGACTCAAGAGTGTTCAAGCCATTCTGGTTTTTGTTTTATTTTTGTAATATTTATTTATTTTGAGAGAGAGAGAGTGCAAGCAAGCAGGAGAGGGACAGAGAAGGAAAGAGAATCCCCAGCAGGCCCCTGCACTCTCAGCAGAGAGCCCCATTCGAGGATCAAACTCAGGAACCTGTGAGATCAGGACCTGAGCAGAAATCAAGAATCGGACACTTAACTGACTGAGCCACCCAGTGACCCCTGTTCAAGCCATTCTTAGAATCAAATGCCCTGCCTACCAGGCAGAATGTCCTGTTCTGGCTGGTTCTTGATAATTCTCCAGTACATTTGTTTCTTTCCTCTCTGTCCTTCATGCAGCTCCATATTACTCTTAAGTCTCTCTTCCTGTTTTTTTTCCTCCTGTTTTCTTTTATCTTAGTCAATTTGGCCATCATTGTTTCTCATTCTCTCCCAGACACTGTTCCCAGGTATTCTTTTCTCTTTAACAGGTGCCTGGACCAGGAAAGCTCACAGGGGCCTCCCCCTGGCTGCCATCCTTTCAGTACTCAAGGTCCAGCACATGTATTTTTCTTACACCTCATCAGTATGTGCAGGGACCCACATGCCCAGAATTTCTAGCATCAGAGCCTTTAATGATTACCTTATTGTTCCAGTCACTTTTATGCATTTAAAACCAAACAAAAAAAAACTTAGTTACAACAACCACTTTATTATGATCACAGATTCTCTGGGTCCAAAATTCAGGCAGGGCTTATCACAGTAGGGGTGGCTTGTCACTACTCTCTGATATAGGGCTTCGGGTAAGAGGCTCAAATAATGAGGTGGGGGGGGCAGGTTGACACAGATAGCTGGAAGCTAAATTTATCGGGAGGCCCCTTCGCTCTCCTGTTCAAATCGTGGGATGACTTAAAGACTAGGTTCACCAAGGACTGTTGGCCAGAAACACTACATGTGGCTTTTCTGTGTGACTTGGGCTTCTTAAAATGACACGGTGTCTGGGTTCTGAGTGAGTATCCTGAGAGGAAGCTTCCAGAAAACAAATGTTCCAAAAGAAACAGAAGCTGCATGGCTTTTTAGGACCTTGCCTTACAAGTCATATAGCTATATATCAACCATGCTCTTGGTTAAATCAGTTATAAGCCTTCTGGATTCAAGGGGAGAAGGCTTAGGCCCCACCTCTCAATGGGGGGACTGTCAAAGATTTATAGACATTTTTTAAACCACTGCACTCTTTTTAGCAAGCTAAAGTAAATCGTCCACACAGATATCATTGATGTAGATGGGTATCTGATCAAGCATGTAATACTCAAGTAAATATAATACAAATATGCAATACTTGCATTGTAATGCAATTGAGAGAGTTTGGGAGAAAAGTACTATTTTTCTGATAAATGTGGTCAGAGAAACTCATGTTCTAGTTCATCAAAACAACTTACATGTCAAAAGTGAGATTTTTAGGACCTATGTTAATAAAAGACAGGAAAAGAGATTTTAGGTACAGCATGGATCTGACCTCAAGAAAAAATCTGGGAGACAGTTTATGAATTGCCTGTGTGGGTCAAAGGAACTGAAGAATAAAATTGAAATGAGATAAATGGTCTGACCTGCTAAACAGGATAATGTAAGACATGTTGACCATTTGAGTCCCAATGCATCACAAGAATGCAGAGCTCTAATAGGCATCCTCATCAAACCTTTCTGCATCTGGAGTCAGACTGATGTGACTGTAAGCCATTATACCACCAAGTTTTATGACCTTAGAGAAGTCATTTGAACCGTTATGGGCTCAGTTTCTCATCTGTAAAATAGAGATTAAAAACACCTACCTCACAAGTGTGAGGATTAAATGAGATTACATAAAGGCACTGTTCTAGCTAGCAAATAGTAGGCCCTCAAGAAATGTGGACTGGGGGCACCTGGGTGTCTCAGTCAGTTAAGTGTCTGACTCTTGGTGTTGGCTCAGGTCATGATCTCACAGTTCGTGGATTTGAGTCCTGTGTCAGGTGCTGACAGTGCAGAGCCTGCTTGGGATTCTCTGTCTCCCTCTCCCTCTCCTCTGCTCATTCTCTCTCTCTACCCCCCCCCCCACTCTCTCTCTCTCTCAAAATAAATAAACATTAAATTTTTTTAAATTTTTTTTAAATGTGGACTGACTCAGCTTCTGAAGATAAATAATTTACCCAAACCATTTTGCAGATGTTGATTCAGAAAGTTAACTTTTGAGTGAAGCTTCCCCAGTGCCCCTCCACACTTGTGTGAAGCCATGAACCTGTGTGCTCGTTTTATGTGGAACCCATCATGTGCTAGTAACAAAAGGTTATCCACTAGACTATTTTCTTAGCTTGTTCCATTTCATTGTATACTAATAAGGCTGTCAAAATATTTTTCCCCCTTCAGCAAAGAGTCTGATTTCACTGTGAATTCATATTGGCACAGATGGCCTTGAGATCCCGGATATTGTATATTGCATACACTTTGACAGATTTTACAATTGAAGGTGGTCTCAAGAAACAAATCAATGTACTGACTTGGCAATTAATTCTGACTAAAAAGGAAATATAGTTTCCTTGAAAAATTGGTTTAATTTTTATATTCAAACTTACATGCCCCTTGACCTGCTCTTATCAGTGAAGGTTAAACAGAGGGCACTGGGTCACAGCATGCTGGACACAACTAATTAAATAAGGGCTGAGCTGAGAAGGTGTCACTACTTGATTTAAAGGAACAGAGCTCTCCTGAACCTCTTTGGGGCTTGAAAAACATTTTGTCTCAGGGCAATGAAACTGAGACAGAAGGCACTCTTAAAATTTAGCAGTAATTTTATTTCCACAATACTCACTAACAGGACTGTGTTTCACCACTGTTAGGCAAAGTGAATTCACTGAAACTTCTAAGCTGCTATGTATCTGACCTGGTTCAAGGCCACCAAGACCTCAAATGAAGAGATGAGTTTAAAACGCTGCCTTTCCCCACAGGCCAGCAGTGGTGGTTCATTCCAGTGTCGGCTGCGAGTGTATTCCGTAGGCTTCGCCTCTCCCCTTTGCCCTCCTGTCGCTCTGTCTGTTTGACATGTTTATTAAATAGAAGCTTCAGGCTGCACAGACAGACCCAGGCTCTCCTCCTGCATCGCCCACCAACAACAGCCCTTTGCCTGTCTGGGGAAAGGATCCCAGAAGCCTCATAGTTGAGGGGGCTTCATCGTTTGTTTTTTTTGGGGGGGTCAGGGTGTTGTGTTTTTTTACATTCTTTTGGGAACATTGGGTTTATAGGGCTGTTTATTTGAATAATAACCAGTTGTTATTTATATTGCTTTCCTGTTTGAACATAAGTAAATAATTAGAATTGTATTTTTACCCCGGTGTTCAAGAAAATATTTTCTCCTTCAGAAAAAGAAAAGTATTAGAAGTTAGCTAAATGGTAACAGGAGATTCACAGGAGAATTTTAGCATTTTTATATTTTTCCACATTTTCTACAATGAGACTATTTGTACCATGGGAAAAAATAACTTCTTACAAATGGAATAAACAACTATGCTTTAGGTGGATAGTATGTCTTGATCCACAAAGTAAGAGTATTTCTCCATGTCTCTTTTCAGGTTAAATGTTACATTGATTATGGTCACTTATTAGAGCAAGAATCTCTAAACTGAACTGTCAAGCATAGTGCTCTAGAAATTTCCTATGTTTTTCCGGCACCATGGCAGAAAGTGCACAGGGTCCAGTCTTGCTTTGTGATTTGCAGCCCTGCCTGTCCCTGGGATGGGGAGTTCTAACTGCTCCTTGTCTTTGTCAGTCTATTGTAGGGGCAGAGGGCTTGTCCCTTGCATTCCGGCATATCGCCAGCTCTCTACTGGGCCACTGCAGCCAAATCTCCTGTGAAAGCCTCCTTCATGAGGTCATCGTCTGTGTGGGCTACTTCACTGTCAACCACCCAGATAACCAGGTAAGAGGCCCTGAACAGTTCCTCAGGCAGCTCCCCCAACACTGAGAGTGTGAGGTATTGGATTGAGAAAAGGCAGGCTAGCCTGCTGGAACCCATCTGTCCTGCGTGAGGCCCTTTAACCAGACTCCAAGGACACCTCTCTGCCTTATTCTACCCAAAGAGATTTGATCAGCACTAGATGAGCACTAAGGCTTCCTCTTAGAGTTATAAAAATAAAATTTTTTCAATAAAATATTCAGTACACAGAAGCATCTACTCCCTTACCACAGAGGTTCTGATGTTCTATCCATATATTTGTTTCAGTGTGATGAGGTAGAGTGCATCTTTCAGTTCGGGTCATTTTGCACGTAGCATTAGAGTCGGGTGCTTTCTGAAGCCACTCTTGACACTTGGCTTCTAGTTGCTTAGGGGGTGCTAGGTGGTGTTGGAGGGGGGCCTGAGAAAGCAGGACTTGGGCTTCTTCCCCTTGAGTCACTCAGAGTAGTTTCATTTTTAACTGTTTGGATTATGTGGTTTCCAAGCAAGATTTCATTTGTAAATAGGGTTCTGCTACTCTAAGAACTTGGGAAAACTGTTACCGATTTCATAAAATAATAATAATGATGATGAGCACCTTATTTCTCTTCATTTTTAAAACCAGAGTAATGGCATAACTAACACATCAAATAGTAGTTCCTGATAGCCTCATTTATCTAAAACCTTCTGCAACCTCAACTGTATGGATTATAGCCGAGAAAAAGGCCTCTGGACAACCATTAACCCTCACTTCAAGCTTAATAAGTTTTATTTTAGGCACATCTCTAACAACCGTTTATTAGCCTGCAGCAAACTAGACCAGGGCAGGAGAAGGACAGGAGTTGGTTATAGTGACAAAGCCAAGTTCAAGGTGAGAGTGGGGAAAGAAAAAATAAAAATAAGGCAGGGCCGAGAACTCAGAAACCACAGCCATCTGGATGAAAGGAACGCTAAACCCTGTATTTCCGAGAAGATCTGGATGCCCCCAGTGCTAACCTTGAATGAGCATGGAGGCAAAATGTATGTTCTTTGCATTCCCTTTGAAGAAGGTTGAGGAGCATGCAGTCCATTCTGGAAAGAACTCCATAGTTAAAATAGAGAAAATGTGGACCAGAACAAGTGTCATTTATAGAAAAGTTCCTCTTTTCCAGACACTGGTGCCAGGAGAACAGATCTTTTTCACCTCCCCCTCCCACCATGGGAACATTCTGGAAGTGCTTTCCCCTTGCTGACACCCCCCAGGTAGCGATGCATTGTCCTTTCCAGGCCCAGCAGGTTCATAAGTCTCTTACAAGCTGCTCTCACCATCTGAGATAGCCGCTGTTAGCATTTTGGCAAGTTCCCTTACAGTCCTTATTCTGAATACTTTTTCCAGTTTTATTGAGATATAACTGACATACAGCTTTGTATCAGTTTTAGTGTACAAAGTGATAATTTGGTATGTGCATATTATACAAGATTAATACCACAGTAAGTTTAGTTAACATCCATCATTTCACATAGTTACAAATTCTTTTCTCATATGGTGAGAACTTTTAAGATGCACGATCTTAGCAACTTTTAAATGTATGTGTGATACAGTACTAGTCAACATGCTGTACACTACATCCCCAGAACGTATTTATCTTAGAACTACAAGTTTGTACCCTATGACCACCTTCACCTGTTTCACATCCCCACCCTTCCATGAATATTTTACGTAGCTGAGATCATACTGTACATACATACTGTTATATCCTACTTTATACACTTAACATTACAGGTCTTCCTTTACTTACACTGGGGTTATGCTCCAATAAACCCATCAGAAGTTGAAAATATCTTAAGTGGAAAGCGCACTTAATACACCTAGCCTACTCTCAGGATGCTCAGAATACTTACGTTAACCTACAGTTGGGTAAAATCGTCTAACACAAAGCCTGTCTTCTAGTACAGTGTTGAATATCTCATTTAGTTCATTGAATACTGCAGTGAAAGTGAAAAACCCAATGGTTTCTGGGTAGGGAATGGTTGTTAAGTGGATCAGTTGTTTACCCTCATGATCGCGTGGCTGACTGGGGGCCAGCTGGGAGCTGCCGCCACCCAGCATCACCAGAGAGTATCTTATCAGTAGCCTGGGAAAAGATAAAAATTCAAAGTACTGTTTCTACTGAATATGTATCACTTTCATAAAATTCAAAAATCATAAGTCGAACCATCAGTCAGGCACTGTCTGTGTATCAAAACCATTCTTTGTGAATATCTATATTGAAGTATAGTTGACACACCTGTTGTGAATATCGTTGTGGCTGCAGGGCTCTATCCTGTATAGACAGCCCATGGTTTACAACTAATTTCCTGGTTTTTTTTTTAATTTTTTAATGTTTATTTATTTGGGGGAGGGGCAGAGAGGGGAGAGAGAATCCCAGGCAGGCTCCATGCTGTCAGCACAGAGCCTGATGTAAGGCTCAAACTCATGAAACTGTGAGATCATGACCTGAGCTGAGATGAAGAGTTGGACAGTTAACCGACTGAGCCACCCAGGCACCTCCAATTTCCTGTTTTATACTTAAGTTGTTTATTATGTATCATGACACTATCTACTGGACTTGTAAAGAGGTCATCTGTGGATGTGAGAGTATTTTGCTGTGTTACAGTTCTACGGCAAGAGATAAGCTCCTTCACCATATCCGCATTCGGAGATGGTTTGAAACTTTTTGCTTAAGCCAACTCTGTTATAATGAATTTGCTGAACTCAGAATTGTGTGGGATTTCAGAGAGTTTTTCTGCCAATGCCAGGTCACAGACTGATCCTTTCCTACAGATAAAGCACACCTCCTAAGTATCTGTGGGCTCACCAGAGTGAATGGGAAATGGGGTCAGGGGAACTGGCATTTGGAGATGCCATGACAGAGCAGTGACTGGGCACGTTGGGGCAAGCGGAAATAGACTAAAAGGGCAGAGAGAGCACCAGGCAGCACAAGCAGGAGACAAGTGCGCTATGGCTTGTCATCTGGGGAAGAAGACACAGCAGCATTTGGAGATCATTGTTGAGAAGTGAGCTCACTCAGAGAAAGAAATTAGAAAAGGGAAAAAAGCCAGATCTTCTATTTTGACACCTAGCCTCCCAGAAAGATTGAATATTAAACTGGACATCCACTTCTGATTTGAGGCAAGATCAGAGAAGTCAGTTCAGCCCCAAGGCAATTAATGAAAAGCAACAATCTATGAGAAGAAACAATGTGATAAAAAGTAGAGGAGAAATCAGAAATCAATAGACTTATAGTAAGTGTCAAATACTGAGACACTGCATCTTATGGAGATGTGGTTTCTAAGCATAACCCCTGATATTTGTAAAATCGTTGATACTGTTTTTCCCATCTGGTGTCTTTTGGACCTCATTAGCACTTCAGTGAGGACGTAAGTACATCAGGATGTAGTTCTGCCTCACATACAGGTAAGGGATAGGGATTTGAAGAGGTTATAAGTCCCCTGAAATGGTACAAAGAAATACAAAGATACAAAGAAAACTTTAGGTCCTGGGATGGTATAAATGAGCGTGTTTTATGAACACAAAATTGAACACAGTCTAGCAAAAGAAGGCCTGGGTTCTAACCCCCACTCTGCCACAAGCTGTGTGATCTTAAATCATTTTCCCTCTTGAGGCTTGAGGATGTTTGACTATACAAAGAGGTATACTGGTTCTGGAAATGACGGTGGTGATAGTCCACAATATTGTGAATGTACTTAATGCCACTGAATTGCAGGCTTAAAAATGGTTAAAATGGTAGGTTTTCTGTTATATATATTTTACCACAATAAAAAATGCTTTTTAAAAAAGGAAGTGGATTGTTCTAGATGACCTCCCTTGTGAGTTCCAGGAGTCCGTGATATTTTAAAGGCTAAGATTAGAACCACAGACAGACGAGCATTCTGATCTCATGAGGACTCCAAGCCATTTTGTGGTTTTTCAGATGCTCCTTGCCCTACTCTGGATCCTGTCAGCACCAGATGGCTTCATTAGCTGCCTGTCCACTCCATGGCAGTGAACCCTTAAAAGCTGCATATACCCTGGCTCCCCATATTAATAGAGGAGCTCCATTGACAAAACCAGTAAGCAGAGACTTACAGGTGAGATGTCAGGTGCCTTGCTCTGTGAAGCCATCTCTAGCTACAGTTGTTTCACCCACATCAAAGGGTGTGCTCACCAGCTCGTGGCTGGGCTCCATGCCATCCAGCTGCATGGCAGGGGCTAGGGAGGGGAGAAATAACCCCAAGCTTACTAAGAGGATAACTGCTCATATCCCAGTAGAATTAGGGAGTTTTCTGTAACTAAACAGCTGATTGTTTATTTCATTCTAAAAACTTGTTTTACTAAATTCCCTTTCTAATCTCCCCAGTAATTTGCCAAGTGAGTGGTTGCCTAGGGGATGTGGTAAATTCAGCTTTAAGGTCTCATCCTTTAAGGTCATAGATTCATGGAATCTTCACCTGTAAAGGCTCTGAAATATCTAGCCCAGCTGCCTCATATTACAGGTGGAAAAACTGAGGCTCAGAGGGAGGAAGGGAATTGCCAAGCCAAGAGCTGGCACACCCAACTCACAACTTGCAGTCAAGTTCCTGCCCTTTCCACCTCTCTGTTCTTATGAAAGTGAATGTACTTAACCTGATGCCACATTCTCTAAATCAGAGGAATTTCAGAGGAAAAATTATGATGCTCAATTCATTTAATGCTTCCGTATCATTAGTCAGTCATGTTAATTTGCAGGGCCTGTTTGTGCACAGTGGATCCTTTATTTTCTCCTGGGGAAACAGCTTGTGTCTTTAAAAGGAGATTTTGAACTCCTGCTGCAGCCTAAGCCTGTTTTATTAGGTAACTGCTTTGCATAAAGGATTGGCACTTTTTATTTGCCACCATTTAGTCTATTAACTGCAAAGACAGCCCCCCTGATACCAAAGATGACTTCAGGGAAGAAACCTGGATAATAAAAATAATACCCTATTCTTGATGGACCCAATCATGTTTTCTATCGGGTTGCAGTTTCTAATTAAAATTTTTTTTAATCAAAAACTTCCTTGTATTTTATGGCAATTTCATGACTGTTTCTAAATCCCTTCCCATCTAATTATTATAATGAACATAATTAGTATGTGCTGTCAGCCCTTCACTTTATTTACATTTTATATTGAATAATTAAATGTGGCCTGATAATTAAATTAACTCGAATGACAGATTATTTGACTGCCTGCATATTACCGTATTGGGAATAAGCACCTTTGCATATTCATTTTAGTTAGTGACTTTTTCATTTGGAAAGACCCCATAGATCCTAGCTATCAGAACCAGAGTCTCTTGTGGCAGTTGAAAGGAAGGATCCCTGTGGCCCACCCTCCCCCATCCAGCTTCTCGGTAGAGAAGTCCTTGCAAATCATTTCATCATCTGCCCTGCACTGGACCAAAAGCTCTTGAATGCTTCTGGGGAATCGGAACAGATGAGTAAGGCTGGACAGTGAACCTTTTGAAACTAGATTCACCCTGAGCTGGGTGACATGCATTTCCCAGGTCTTTTGTAATTTGATGACTTAGTAAGAAAACCTAAACGTTGGTTGACTAAACATATCTGAAATGTATCTATTGTACTCACCTCAGGCATTTCCCTGCAAAGAAAAACAGGGCACTTTCCTAGCTGTATACCATCTGCAGCTGAGGAAAGCAGACTGATGTCTTAAGAGTGGCAGTTTTCCAAAGCCCCAGTTCAGCCTTTAGAACTTTGAGAAGGGACCTAATTCCTACTCAAACATTCTTAACTTCACTCTTTGTTTTTCTCAAAGGCAGATGGTCCTAGGTCACACCCATTTGGTAAACTCCCCCGGCCCGTGCGAGTCCATGAATGGGGTCTGCTGTGGTGGGCTAAGGGCAGAGTCTCCAGCGTTTGAGGACTTTCTATTCTCCCAGTGTTGGCAGCTCGTTCTTCAGCTGTCACACAAACATTCACCTTTCTGCATTATCTTTCTTTATGTGACAGATACAGTTCCTTTCATAAAATGAAAATGTATCACGTCTAAGGAAAGCTTACCAATTTCAACAATATAACATTTGGCAGTTACTCTCTTTATATTACAATACCAAAGAAAAATGTGGGATTTTTCCCCAAAAAGAGAACAACACTTTCCTAATTAAACTTAACTTCTGCCTAAACATTTAACACTTCTAGTGAGTGACCCAGCTAGTATTACAATGGAGAAATTTGCCAGTTAGCACTTTGGGCTGATTGTATTAAGTCACCAATTTCACAGAATCCGCATAAAAGACACCTTTTACTTCGGTCATCTCTTTGGATGAATTTTCCCATGCAAGGGTGGTTGGAACTACCACATGCTCATAGCACATAAACCACCTGAGAGGTTGTAGGGAACTCCTAGCCCCATTACCAGATCAACTGGAGTTGAAGGCAGTCCCACCAAGGAGCCCGCACTTCCACCACTCAGCATGAACACTGGCCACGGATACTTGTACTGAACTGAGAAAGAAACATTCTTCCCCCTGTGATTGGAATGGCTTCCTGATCTGTGACTCTTGCAGTTCCCACAGATCCTCCCGTCTGTGGTCAATGCAGCAGTAGTGAGGGTGGCACCCGAATGGATTCACATCTTGAATCAGTCTGCAGCTAAAGTTTTGAATTAGCTCTCCACTGGTTCTACAAGTCAGATGTCCTAGAGGATAAGAGCATAGGCTCTGAAGTCAGCTGGCTTAGAAATCCCTATTCTGCTCTATGCCAGCACTATGACTTCAGGCAAGTTACTGAATGCCGAGCCTGACTCCTAGTGAATGCTCATGAAAGGTAGCTGTTGCTACCCCTGCTTGCCCTGTCATCATCACCTTCATGACACTGAATAATACAGCTGATTCAGCAGTAGGCTAAACTCCTAATTCTTACGTAGTGATCTGAAACAAACAGGATTGTACAGATAAACTATCCTTCCTTTGCCAGTTTCCTCAGGTTCTCATTTTTGAGGGACTCAGATCCGGAACATTGCAGTAAAATAACTGTCGTGAAATCTAACAGTAAAACTTTGAAGTTGGAAGCTAGCCATAGCTTTATCCCAGTTGGACTATGAAAAGTTGGGATCCCACGAAGGCCCTTCAGCAGTGACTATGAGACCAGGGGCATGAGTAGGGTCATTCTGAGGGCTAGTTTAACTGCAAGGTGGCATGAAGTTAATCATTCCTCTCAGTTCCATCCCAAGACTAGGCAGAGCCATGGAAGACACACAAGAGGAAGCCAAGAAAACCGTCAACACCCTCTTCCCAAGGTACCCAAACCCAGACCCGCTGAACAGGATGAATACTGTCAGGGTAGCTGTGTGCACAAACCTCAGTCATCCTTACTCCCTTGAACGTCTTCTATTGGGACGTCAAACATGCATAAGAATATGATGCCAAAGGGATATTTTATCCAGAGTTTAACTCCTGACCAGTGATTATTCTAATTTTTCTGGGCCTGCCTTGGTCTTCAGTCACAGAGGAACTTTTTTCATAAATCACTGAGGTAGATTATAAAGAATTAATGTGCAGTGGAGCGCCTAGGTGGCTCAGTCAGTTGGGCATCCAACTCTTGATTTCAGCTCAGGTCATTATCTCACAGTTCATGAGTATGAGCCCCGCATCAGGCTCTGCCCCAACAGTACAGATTCTAATCTCCCTCGGGATTCCCTCCCTCCCTCTCTCTCTGCCCCTTCCCAGCTCATACACACTCTTTCTCAGAATAAATAAACCTTTAAAAAAAAAAAAAAAGGATTAATGTGTAATCGCAAAGAAAACACCACTCCTGAGATAGGAAATTTTATTAAGACCCTCATTAGTCTCAAAAAGCCCACCACCATGGAACAAATCCTGGTGCAGCAGTCAGGACTGCTAGATCCTTCTACAGCTGCAGAGCTGACTGACCCTGGGCAAGTCACTGCCCTCTGGGCTTCAGTTTCCTGTCTGTAAAAAAGGGTGATTTGAAGGGCCCCTCCTACTCTGATAGAGGATGGAGTGTGAAGTCATGGCCAGACCAACATAAAAAGATAGATTTAATCATTTTCATTTCTAAGTATAGTAATCACAAATATTCCACTCTAGCCACAGCTGGTCTCCTTGCTGTTCCACAGACACACCTCAAGCCTTTGTTCTAAGTGCTTTCTACTAGAATACTTACCCTCAGAAAGCAACATGGTTTGGAGAGGCTTCCAAACTTTTTCCTCAGATATCATGTTATCAGGCCTTCTCTGACCACAATATCTAAAACAGTTACATAAGCCTCATGGTCACTGTTTCCCCTTTACCTTGCTTTATTTTCTTCACACACTTATTACTTCCCACCATGTATTTCTTTTGTCTGTCTCCGCACTCCCACCCCCACAGCATCCCACTAGAATGTAAGCACCTTGAGAGCAGAGTCTTGTCTCCAGTGCCTGCAGCGGTGCCTGGCACATAGCGATTACCTAATAAACGTTTGTTGATTGAATGACTGGGTGTTGAGATGATACATTTCTCCTTAGGCATAATACTGCACAAAAGGTTAAAATGATCTCAGATTTTGAAAGATACAACACTTCTATTTTACTGACCAAACCTCCTGAACTCACTTCTAGCTAAAAATTTAAGAGCCATTTCTTTGGCACTATGGGTTACTTATCTTCAAATCTGTTCTAAAAGAAATGGCTTTGTTTTGTTTTTGCTGGAGCCAGTAGTTTTGACATCCAAAGGAAACTGCGTGTTTAAAGGTTTGGCAAATATTGTGCTTGAGAACACAGTGGTGTGTGAGAGAAAAGCTTTGGGGGTGGATCACATCCTAGCCCCTCATTTCCATTGGGTGGTAAACAGAGGCAGGCTGTCGTGAAGGTCGCTTTCACTGACTATAGCAGAGAGACAACAAGTGCTAACTCACAGGGTTGTTTTGAAGAGTAAATGTCATCCTGATCACTCAGGTCTCAGATTTGACTCTCAGCTATGCCTGTGGGGTCTTTGCTCACCAACTTGGTGCCATTGTCATGACAAATCTACTCTGACTTACGATTTGGTTTTTAAAAAAGGTTTTTGGGGTGCCTGGGTGTCTCTGTTGGTTAAGCATCCGACTTCTGATTTCAGTTCAGGTCATGATCTCACTGTTTGTGAGTTCAAGCCCCAAGTTTGGCTCTGTGCTGATGGCATGGAGCCTTCTTGAGATATTCTCATTCTCTCTCTCTCTCTCTCTCTCTCTCTCTCTCTCTCTCCCTCTCCCCCTCTCTCTCTCCCCCTTCCTCCCTCCCTCCCTCTCTCTCTGCCCCTCTGCCACTTGCTCTCTATCTCTCTCTCTCAAAATCAAAATAAATTTAAAAAAATAAATTCTTCTTAAAAAAAAAGATTTTCAACAGTTATGGCCCACTCTAAGAAAGCATACTGCAGGAAAATCTATACTTAAAGACCCCCAAACCACCATATCGTTCAATTTAATAACATTTCCTAAGGGCCTCTTTAAATGTTTATCTTAAATCTCTTCACATGTAGTTCCTTTGAGAATATGTAGCTTTAGTGGGCCGTCAGATGCTGCACACCTTGTCAGAGAACCTGGTGTGTGAGAGCCCTTTCCGGGCAGCAGCCCATGGCTGGCCTCTGCTTCAAGGCATCACTAGTACATTTTTATAGCTTGTTGAGAGGATCATGGGCTCTGGAGCCTGGCAACCTAAGTTCTGATCCCAACTCTCCCACTTACCAGCTCTGTGATCCTGGACAAACCACTTACCTTTCTGGTGCCAGTTTCCTCACCTGTAAACTAGGGAAGCCATCAATAACATCACAGCCTTGTTGTGCAAATTAAATTAGGCCATGCACATGGTGATTAGCACATTCCCTGGGCTGGAACAGATGTTGACTGTGATGTTATTAAAGTGATCATTGTCTGCCTCCTGATTCCCTGCTCTTAGTGGGAGAAGCCCAGGAGTGTGCCCTCGGTAAGCCCTGACACATGATATCAGCTTGGATAGGCCGTCTCTGCTGTCGGGGTGTGTTTCCCCACCCATGAAGAAGCTGCGGAAAGCTCTGCGTGTCCGCTGCCTACAGGGTTCCTCTGTGGACCCAAAAGAGGTAGATGCACCAGGGGTCCACTTGCAGATGCCTCTGGGCTGCCACTCCGTGCACTGCTCTGGTGTAGCTGCCAAGGGGCAGTGACTGGGAGGGTCAGTCTGGCTCTATCCAGCTGCCAGTCCCCTTCCTAAGGTGCATGCCTCATGCAGCTGGACATACCTGGCAGGTGACAAACATATGCTTGTCTGGACAGCAGTGAAGGAGAATCTCCACTCACCACTTTGCATTGGAAAAGTAGGATGAAGGAAGACCTCACACCCAGATCATTCTTTTTTGTACAGGCAACTGCTAAACTGAAAACACACCACAGAGATCACTCAGAGGTGCATTGAGATTGTGTTAGGAAAAGAAACTGGAAAATGGTTCACATGAATCACTGTGAACATTTAATGGGTCTTAATTGGAACCTTATCCTACTGTACTTAGAGCAGGGAGATGAAAGCAAAAGAAATCTGAGAGACCATTTATTTCACTCGAGAAAGCAGTAAACTGAAACTACAAAAAGATTTGACTACTATTATATTTTTATGATTAAATAAAATTGTCATAGACTGGTGCTGGTGAGCCCATAAATGCTCCATGGAATGCATCCATGCTCTCTGACTGCTGATAGGATGTGACCAGAAAATCTATCAGCCTGTGCTCTGCATTTATTAACCCTGCTGTTCTCACACCACCCAAGGTTTGACCCAAAGCTCTCCTCCCAGGAATGGTCCAAAGCCCACTTGGAGTATTTGTGTTTTAAGGCATCATTAAATGCATTACCCACCCACCTCCCTACCCACCCACCCCCCCACACACACACACATCCTGTTGGTCTGTGATGGACATAATCTTTCCAGTATTATGTGTGTCTGTGAGCGTGTGTGTAATTATAAGTTCTCTTTTCTTAAAGAAGTGACTTTAGAAAATCAGAATAGCTACTAGTTGAGAATTTGTGGGCAACATGTTTTGTATGATGATTCTTTTATTCATTCTTAAGAAAAACAATAAGCTTTTTTTAAACCACATTTAAATGTAATATCTGTGTGGGTATAGGCAGCATAAGGTGCTTATGTATGTGAATGCTCATAGCACAGGATTATATTATTTCTGCAAGTTCACAGGCCTTTAGAGACCATTTAGTCCAACTCCCCTCATTGCCAAAGAGGAGTAGGACTTGAGCTCAAAATCACTGGAATCAAGCCTTCTGACATATTATCTAAGGCTTTCTGCGACTAGCCTTCCCACTCACTCCCCTTTTCCCCACTCTATGGTAGATGGCACACAGGTAATGCAAGTAAACAGAAAACCCAAAATAAAATAGTCCCTCGAATGTATGATGATGAGTCTGTGTCATTTACAAGGTCTGTGCTCTTTAGACAAGGTTCTTTCTCAAACATAAATTAAAATTAAAATCTGGGTATAGTCCCTGACAGATTATACAATCCGTGACTTTAAGGGTGAGCCAAGTGTTTGAGATAATCTAGCCCAAACTTCTTGTGCTGCAAATGTGTTTGAAGGGAATTTAGAACATGCCTTATTTGAAAGGTAACTCTTCTCACAGAATAGACAACATAAAAGAAGGAAAAAGAAGCTCTAACACAGAACAGAATGCTGGAGGTGACTTATTCTTGGGGAAATGCCAGTACTGTGAGCTTTGTGTCCATATGAGCATTCATCACTCATTCCTTCTCTCATATATCCACTTTTGCTAAATGCCCAGCCTCCATCAAATCACGTTCTGGGAGACGCGGAGATGAATACAATCTAGACCTTGTCCTGTGGAACCCACAGCCTAGGAGCAGTGCTGTCTGTGCAGAGACTCAATCCTTCCTTCAGCAAACACTTAACCAGTACCTGCAGTGGTCCAGGCACTGTTCCAGACACCCAGGATCCAGTGGGAAACAACATAGACAAAGCCCCTGCCCTCAAGTTGCTGACATTCTGGGAGGGAAGGGAAGGAAAGACCATAAACAAATGTGGATCTATGCTAGAGGTTCCTCTTAGAGGTCATTCATGGTGGAGGTGGCGCTTTGGCTGATATCTGAAAGTAGAACAGGGGCGCCTGGGTGGCTCAGTCAGTCGAGCGTCCTCCTTCAGCTCAGGTCATGATCTCACAGTTCATGGGTTTGAGCCCCATGTCAGGCTCTGTGCAGACAAGCTCGGAGCCTGGAGCCTGCTTTGGATTCTGTGTCTCCCTCTCTCTCTGCCCTTTCCTGATCATGCTCTGTCTCTCTTGCTCTTAAAAATAAAATTAAAAAATTTAAAAAAAAAGTAGAACAGATATTTACTGGGCAGCAAGGTAATAAGAAAGACCTTCAAGGCATAGGAAAGACCATAAGCAGAGGTACAGGGATGTAAAATAGCCTGGCAGGTTCAGGGAACAGCAAGCTGCTCATTCTGACCAAAGTTTAGGAGGCAGGGGAAGGAATAAGAGCTAAGAGTAAACAAGCAGGCCAGGCCCAGGTCTTGAAGGGACGTTATGTGCTAGATCAGGAACTTGGGAATTTTCACCTCTAGGAAATAATGAGAAGCCCCTGAATATTACTAGCAGGAGATGATATGTTCAAAGTATGTCTCAAAGTCACTTCAGGGGGCGCCTGGGTGGCGCAGTCGGTTAAGCGTCCGACTTCAGCCAGGTCATGATCTTGCGGTCCGTGAGTTCGAGCCCTGCGTCGGGCTCTGGGCTGATGGCTCAGAGCCTGGAGCCTGTTTCCGATTCTGTGTCTCCCTCTCTCTCTGCCCCTCGCCCGTTCATGCTCTGTCTCTCTCTGTCCCAAAAATAAATAAACGTTGAAAAAAAAAAAGTCACTTCAATATGTGGAAAATAGGAAGGTAGGCATTAAGAACTTTCCTACTGGAGCCCAAGAATTGAACAGAGGCCCCTGGTTCTGAAGCATCATTCTAACCTATAGGAGCACAATGATGTTTGAGGAAGCAGTCTGCCCAGACACCTCTTTTGCATCCCTTTGCTGGTGGTAACCTATTTCCCTGAGGAAGCAGAGAACAAACAAGCCACTCACTTGCTTCTCACTCAGTTTCCCTGGAGGGACACAGTAGGACAGCCACTCACCCCTTACTACATGAGGAGACCCTTGTTTCTGGAGGATCACCTGCTCTCCAAAGCTTGTGAGAGGCCACACCCCCAACTACTGGCTTTAGTTAGTCCTCCTGACCCTGGCTGCTTTCCTCCCTTTTTCCCTTCTTCCCTCTCTCTCCTTCCTCCTTGACACTGTGCTGGGGCTTGACAGCAATGAATCCCTGGGACCACCAGGAAAGAAGGCTAGTGCTTAAAGGGCCTACCTCCCACACAGTCTGCCAAGATCTCTGCATTTAATCTCAGCCTAGAAATCTATTTTATGGCAGAAGCAAGTTTGGGAGGAGAGAGAAACTTATGTGCAGTGCTAACCAAGGGGTTCTATGTGTTTCTCTGCTCGGAATTTGATTTGCTTATGTATGTGGACAGACTCTCCAAATTTTTCTCCCATGTTATTTAAATAAAGCCACTTCTACACCCTCCCTACTCTACCCGCAAGGCATCAGATGAGAGAAACAAGGTGTGTGTGTTGGGGGCATGCCATTTTCTTTATATGATTCATAGAGGTCACTGGCTTCAAGGCCCCTCCTGTCCTGTTGTTTCTGTCCTGGGCCTGGGCTTTGGGTCTGATAAGACTGGTCAAGAGTGATGTGGACAGAGAGGCTTGGCCTGGCCACCGTGGCTGCTGCCTCTTCACCCCAGCATTGTAGCAGGACCAGTTTTATGGAGAGGAATGTAACAACTCCTTTGTTTTGGTCCTGCTAGAAAAAATAGTCTTTGTTCCAATGATTTACAGATTCTCTCTGCTGTCTCTTTTAATGAATTTAGATGTCTAGACACCTATTTTTGCCCCTCTGTTGAGGATATCTTGTCTCTGACAAGAAAATGAGAAAAGCAAAACAAGAATTCTTAGGCATTAAGAATTTGCCTCAGTGAGATTTAACTGTTTGTACACACATCTGTGCTACTTTATACTCCACTCACCCTACCACACTGACACAACTGGTTGGACCTTAGGTTTAACAGACCAGCTCACAACACTTGCTGAAAGAGGCTGCCCCTGACCCACCCTGCCCCTGCTGTCTGTACTGTTGTGCCAAGAGGCTGGTGAATTCCATAGGGTGCTGGCCAAAATACCCAGTCGGCTATTCTTGCATATCCAAAGATGGTGTCCCCTGAGGACCTTGAAGGCCCTGGCCTGAGTAGGCCCAAGGCCCTGATAGGGTAGGTATAGGCCCCCTGGAGCTGAGTTTAGGAACCAAAGCTCATTCATTCATTCCCCTAATACTTACTAAGCACCTGTTGTTCACCATGCACTGTGCTAGGCACCATGCCAGATATTAGGAATATAGCAGTAAATAAAAGGGACATAGTTCCTGTCCCTACAGAGTTTAAAGCCTTAAGACTGTTGAAAACTGGGGATTCACATCTGTCTTTCTTTGCCTAAACAGGTGTTCATATGTGTGGAGCCAAGGCAGGGCTATGTGCGTGGTTCTGTCTTTTGGTCCATGGCAGAGATAGGGCTGGGGTCCTGAGGACAAACGTATTTAGAAACTTGCCAGCGGGCATTCTGAGAAAAAAAAAATGCAGAGCTTTCTAAAACCACTGATGAAATTCCTTCTAAATAAGGGGGAAATTCAGGATCACTCTTAGATCTTAGCAAAATCAGCAGGATTCAGAGGATAAGTAGGTAAAACTGAACTTGACCATTTTCTGTTTTGTTTCCTTGAAGGTACATGATTTCTAGAGAGCTGAAAATTTTATGATAATACACCATGGTTGTATCTATGATTGACAGGTAGACACACCCATACATACTTGTCTACTTAGGCAAGAAACTGCTACAGAACCTTTTTCTAGCTTATTGTTGTTATTTAGTATCATAGTTATGGTATTGTCAGGGAATGAGCTGTTCCCATATAAGTGAACTTTGCAGATGACCAAAGTTACCTTTAAAACATGATATGTATTTAACGTGAACTATTTGTGATCATATTTTAAATATTATAGTTTCCTGGGGCACCTGGTGGCTCAGTCGGTTAAGTGTCCAACTTTAGCTCAGGTCATGATCTCACAGTTCATGAGTTCAAGCCCCACATCAGGCTCTACACTGACAGCTCAGAATCCAGAACCTGCTTTGGATTCTGTATCTCCCTCTCTCTCTGCCCCTCCCCAGCTTGCACTCTGTTCTTGTCTCTCTCTCTCTCAAAAATAAACATTAAAAAATGTTTTAGACAAGGGGCACCTGCGTGGCTCAGTCGGTTGAGCGTCCGACTTCGGCTCAGGTCATGATCTCACGGCTCATGAGTTCAAGCCCCGTGTCAGGCTCTGTGCTAAGCTAACAGCTCGGAGCCTGGAGCCTGCTTCCGATTCTGTGTCTCCCTCTGTCTCTGCCCTAACCCACTCGCATTCTGTCTCTGTCTCTCTCAAAAATAAATAAACATTAAAAAAATTTTTTTTAATTTTTTTAGACAATATTAGTTTCCTTCCTTCTTAAACTTAAATTATACTTAATATGTTATATGTTTTCTTAAAATAAATATCTACTATAGTGTTAGGCACATGAGGATTACCATGTGTGTGGAAGCAAATATTTAAAGTGTAGAGTACTAAGTAAAGATAATGGGTGATAATTAATAAGATACTTTACTACCATATGGTAATGTTCTCAAAACCAACTGAAAAGAGTAGGGATATTTAGTCTTCTACTGAGTGGTTCTAGGCAACTTTTTGAAATTTCATTTCTGCTCAAAATAATTTTAATTCCCACCTCTTCACTTATTAGTGTCAGCTGATGCTTCTTCCTGTTGTCAGTGTACCTAACTCCAGAAGTCTCCTAATTTGCTGACTCCAACTATCCTAGGCCAGAAAACCACTTTTATTAGACTTGCTTCTGAAACGTGAATTGGTAGACTGAACTGGAGCTTGTAGAACTTTCTTGTGAGTGATTGACACGGATTTCGTGGAAAGACCAGGCACTCTTGAAGGCAGGGATGTCTGACTTGTCACTACCCCATTCCAGGTCCCTTGTACCGCACTTGGCCAGAGTAGATGCTCAGTAAACATTTGATGAATAGACTAATTTGTCTGCTCAGAGGCCTGCTTGCTCACTTCCTGGTTCTGGGCTGAATTCCAGGTAGTCACAGTTGCAGGAAAGGGGCCCTCTGGGTGAGGTGAGGCCAGCTATTTTCCATTTGTACAACAGGATGGACTCTCCACAGGCCTTCCTAGCCACTCTCCTTGGATCCTGTAAAATACACACAGCAGTTATCGTTTTACAGATGTGAAATCTACACACTCTCCCTAGGCCCACTGCGTTTCTAGACCAGACTTATGACTACTCAGTACCCCACCTCCACTTTCCTCTTTTTCTGTTTTAAATTTAAGTGTTGGGAAAGACCATTCAGCTTATACCAAGGATTAACATTGTAAGTATATTACACACGATAGCATTTGTTTCAAAAGTATAAGACCAGCTTTGCAGGCACTCAAAACTCAGAAGACAGCCGGCTGCAAGGCCGTCACAAGCCAGTGCTCGCTGTACGGCCACACGTCCCAGCAGTCCGCTCCTGAGAGTCTGGCTCTCCCGCCAACCCTCCTCTCTTTCAGATTCTTATGTCTGATGATTTGAGGCAAACCCTTGGCACTACCCAGCACTGTCAAGAACTGGCTATTCAATACCTTGCCAAGCAGAATATAGGTTTTTGAAGAAAGGTCTTTTGTGTTGGTTTAATCTGTGTATGTTGGTTGGTTTAGTCTGTGCAGAATGGCAATGTGTCATCCTCATCTTCATGTGGGCTGGCAGAGGTGTGCAAGAAGCTGGCTGGCAGCCAGCCGTGGGAATGAACTCAGGCCCGGCGACAGAAAGCCTCTGTACCCAGGAAGGGATGGACTCAGTCTGATAGCCCTGGATGGGTCTGGGAGGTGAGAAGCCAGGACTCAGTCATAGGAGTTTTCCATTCCCAGCTCCACCAATGACTGGCTGGGGGACCTGGGGCAAGTCTCTTGAACTTTCTGAATGTTGGATTTCTTTTTATAAAAGATTATCATCATCCCTGTCTGCCCACTTTCAGAGAGCGTTTAGAGACTCAGATGATGTAGGTAGAGGGGCTTTATAAACTACTGAGCACTGTCTCTGCCGGTGACCGGCTTTATGTTGTGGTGGGTATTGCTGAGGTTCTAGCAATGCAGTGTCCTACAAGACTTTGGATTTCTTCACACCAAATGAGACACCACTCAATACTCACAAAGAGAGGATCTTTTCCAGACCCGTCCTTATAACCAGGCTAAGGAGCCCTGAATTGGTGCTTAGGACCCTGAGGTCCCCAAGCCTAACTTCCTTCTAGGGTAGAAGACAAACAAAGTTCATTATTTAGGGGTGTCTTGATAGGCAGTTGGGGCTGCAATAACAAAGTACCATAGACTGAGTGGCTTATAAACAAGACAAATTTGTTTCTCAGAGTTCTGAAGTCTGCGAGTGTAAAATCAAGATGCCAGTCTGCCTGGGTTCTGGGGAGGGCACCCTCCCAGGTTGCAGACTGACAGCTTCTTGTATTCTCACATGGCAGAAAGAGCCCTGAGGGCTCCCTGAGGTCTCATTTATAAGGCACTAATCCCATTCATGAGATTGGGATGTCCTCATCCCAATCACCTCCCAAGGGCCCCACCTCCTGATGCCATCACATTGGGAGTTAGGGTTTCAATGTATGAATGGAGGAGGGACACAAACCTTCATTCTGTGAGAAGGAACTAGATATGCAGATGTAAGGCAACATGATGTGAAGATCATTGCAACCTCCAAGTTAGAAAATGGCATCTGTATCTAATAAGAGATGTGGTATGATTCTTTCCCAAGGCAAGTCACAGATGAATTTGTGAAGTAGGAAGCCTCTGACATTTTGATTAATTCTTTCCGTAATTCTTATGTGCCCAGCACTTGCCCAGCACTCCGGGAGCGCAATGGAGCACTAGATAGTAAAAGACACAGTTTCTGCCCTTTGGGAACCCGGAATTAAGCTACACAACTCCGATTGTGATAGCTGCTGCCACGTCTTTGGGGTTGAAAAGAAAAGGCTGTCTCTGGCTGTGCTGCCTGGGCAGACTTCCTGGGCTTAAGGATTTCCTTAAGTGCTTCGAGGGAAGCTCATCCTGGATCTGAATCAGGAACCCACAACACAAGCCTATTAGCTTTAGCCCTTCCTGTTCTGCTTTTAGATTGATGAGTCTAGCACAACAGCCTCAAGACACACACGCAGTAAGCTAAGCCTCTCTTTCTCTGTACCACTTACCAGTGTTTCTTGGACTGTGCTTATGCTGGGATTTTCTTTTCAGAGCTGTCAAAATGCACTTCCTACCCCACCACCACAAGATCCTGGCTGGCATCCCCAGCTCTGTTTGCATATCTCTCTCCTGTGCAAGCAGGGCCAGGGAGGGGCCGCAGAAATGGCTTCCCTGGGTAGCATGAAGCTTATTGGTGAGTCCCAGCCAGAATGCAGGGCCTGCTGCTGTCTGACCCCCATTCTGATGAGGGTGGGATGATGGAAAGCATTCATTAGGCCTCATGCCGGGAGGGGACTTCTGGTCCTACTAGTATATGGAAGGCAGATCCAACAGGAGAAGACTGGAGCAGCAGAACTGGTGAACTAACCAAACACTCATTAATAATGTTTTTCACGTTGTGATCACAGACTCTGTCTCATTTGCTCCTCACCTAAACCCTGAAGGCTGCCATCTATCTCTTTTTTCTTTTCTTTTATTCCCGTGTAGTTAGCATAGAGTGTTATATTAGTTTCAGATGTACAATATAGCAATTCAACATTCTATACTCTGTGCTCATCATAAGTGTACTCCCCACCACCTGTTTCACCCATCCCCCCACCCATTTCCCTGCTGGTAACCATCACTTTGTTCTCTATAGTTAAGAGTATGTTTTTGGGGGGCGCCGGGTGGCTCAGTCAGTTAAGTGTCTGACTTCGGCTCAGGTCATAATCTCACAGTTCGTAGGTTCGAGCCCCATGTCAGGCTCTGTGCTGACAGCCTGGAGCCTGTTTCAGATTCCGTGTCTCCCTCTCTCTCTCTGCCCCTCCCCTGTTCACGCTCTGTCTCTGTCTCAAGAATAAATAAACCTTTAAAAAGAAAAAAAGAGTATGTTTTTGGTTTGTCTTTTTTTTTCTTTGTTCATTTGTTTTCTTTCTTAAATTCCATGAACGAGTGTAATCATATGGTATTTGTCTTTCTCTGACTTCTTTCACTTAGCATAATATCCTCTAGCCCCATCCACATTGTTGCAAACGGCAAGATGGCTGAGTAATATTCCATCACATATGTATGCCTCTTCTTTATTTATCTATCAAAGGACACTTGGGTTGCTTCCATAATTTGACTATTGTAAATAATACTGCAGTAAACATAGGGGTGCATGCATCTTTTCGAATTAGTGTTTTTATATTCTTTGGGTAAATACCCACTCGTGGAATTACTGGATCATATGGTAATTCTGTTTTTAATTTTTTGAGGAACCTCCATGCTGTTTGCCAGAGTGGCCTCACCAGTTTGCATTCCCACCAGCAGTGCAAGAGGGTTCCCCTTTCTCCACATCCTCTCCAAACTTGTTTCTTGTGATTTGGTTTGTGTGTGTGTGTGTGTGTGTGTGTGTGTGTGTGTGTGTGTGCGCGCGCGCGCGTTGTTTTTATTTTAAAGGGAGCATGCATGAGCAGGGGAGGGGGTAGAAGGAGAAAGAGAATCTTAAGCAGGCTCCACACTCAGCACAGAGCCCAGTGCAGGGGTCTATCCAATGACCCTAGGATCATGAGCCAAAACCAAGAGTCAGAAGTTTAACCAACTGCGCTACCCAAGCACCCCTCTTATGTTTTTTATTTCAGCCATTCTGACAGGTGTGAGGTTCTATCTCACTGTGGGTTTGATTTGCATTTCCCTGATGTTGTGTGATGATGAGCATCTTTTCATTGTCTGTTGGCCACCTGGATGCCTTCTTTGAGGATATATCTGTTCATGTCTTCTTCCCATTTTTTAATTCAGTTATTTGTTTTTTGGGTATTTGTATAAGTTCTTTATACATTTTGGATACTAAACCCTTATATCATTTACAAATATCTTCTCCCACTCAGTAGGTTGTCTTATAGTTTTGTTGATTGTTTCCTTTGCTGTGCAGAATTATCTATCCCTATTTTATGGAAAGGACCCTGAGGCTCAAATTAGTTAGCTAACCAGAGCCAGAATTAGAGCCCAGGGCTACCTAATAGCAAGCATCCTTGAGCCTGTAGATTCGTGGCTTATGGCCACTGAGAGACAAATGACCCATCTGAAATACACATGGTTAGAGAGGGCAGTCTTTCTAGTGAAACATTATTCTGACCAGGGGCAATGAGAAATCAGAGCTGTGCTATGGACTGAGTCATATCCCCCCAAAATTCATATTTTGTACCCTAACCCTCAGTGTGACTGTACTTGGAGATTGGGCTGTTAGAAACTACTTATGATTAAATGAAGTCATAATGGTGGGGTCTTAATGAGATAGGATTGGTGGCCTTATAAGACTAGGAAGACAGATCTCTCCTTCCATGCATACTCGCCAAAGAAAGGACAGATGGAGGTGTCAGTCTGCAAACCAGGAAGAGAGCTTTCATCAACCCTGCTGACACCCTGATCTTAGACTTTCAGGCTCTAGAATTGTGAGAAAATAAATTTCTCTTGTTTCAACCACCCAGTTAGGACAGCCTGAACAGAGTAAAAACAGGCTGGTATTCAATCTGGGAGCTTCTCACCACCTAAAATTCTTCCACCAATCCAGCCCTGAAAGTCCAACCCACCTTCTCAGTGTAGCCTTCCACATTTACCTAAGAAGTAATCTCTTCCTCCCATGGGGCTCCCTAATACTTTATCCTTGACTGTCTGATGACCCAGTGTCCTTTGTATCAATTGTCATTGGTGTACATACCTCATCTCCCTGAGAGCTAAAGCATGGATTTTCTCCGTGTTCCTATAGCACCTGGCACAGGAGGCACTCGGTAAGTGTCCAGTGAATTTAGAGCTCTTTCTTGGCGCGCGCTCTCTCTCTCTCTCTCTCTCTCTCTCTCTCTCTCTCTCACACACACACACACACACACACACACACACACACACACACAGTGAACCAAGTTATAATTCACCTATATTTACTACTTTGTAGAAAGCACAAGGGGGCCAGGGATCAGCAGATGAAAGAATCAGTCCATTTGTCTGCTCCAGATTCTTTGTAAAAAAAAAAAAACAATTTTTTTTGGTTGGGGGTAGGTGCACCTGGGTATCTCAGTCAGTTAAGCATCCAGCTCTTGATTTTCGCTCAGGTCATGATCTCACCGGTTTGTGGGTTCAAGCCCCACATCAGGCTCTGCACTGACAGTGCAAAGCCTGCTTGGGATTCTTTCTCTCTCCCTCTCTCTTAACACTAGCATTCAGATTCTCCTGACCTTCCACTAGGTTATAGCACACATTGGCAGCATGTAACTTTCTTTCTTTTAAAGCCCCTTCTTCCCACAGCTGTCAGTAGTTCCAAAAAGAAGAGGGAATAGGGGTCCCTCACCTCCCCAAGCCCCCCCCAATCCCTTGTCAATGATAGTTAAGAAAAAGGTGGTGAATACCAGGCATTGGATAAAAGATGCCCTTCTTCATTGACTCTGGAATTATGCCCACTGGCCTCTGCTGAAGAGAAGGGGCCTGTGCTGCCCATGGTCCTCTCTCCAGAGAATGATTAAGAATGGATCCAAGAAGGCTTTGAAGTACTCTCCCTTATGTTCTAGTATAGTCAAATAGTTTCTGTATGATTTATCTTAAATTCAAAATGTAGGAAGCTGGGGGTGCCTGGGTGGCTCAGTCGGTTAAGATCTGATTCTTAATTTCGGGTCAGATCATGATCTCACAGTTTATGGGAATCAAGCCCCGCTTCAGGCTCTGTGCTGACAGTGCAGAGACTGCTTGGCATCCTCTCTCTCTCCCTCCCAATCTCTGCCCCTCCCCCACTCACACTCTCTCTCAAAATAAATAATTTAAAAAACATCAAAACATAGGAATCTAATTTTGAGTGAGAAGGAATGTATTTAAAGATCCAACACCCATGGTCATGTTCTCATTCTTTATTTGGGTACTGGCAACACAGGTATATTCACTTTGTAAAAATTGAGCTATTCACTTTAGAGGTGTGTGAGTGTGTGTGTGTGTGTGTGTGTGTGTGTGTGTGTGTGTGTGTGTTATACTTCACTGAAAAGTTCACTTTTCTAAAAAATTCTCCACCTTGAAAACTAGGAAAATTGAACAATTTTCCCAGGGTCACACAGCTAGTGAATGCCTGGAGTAAAGGCAAGAACTCAGATCTCCTAGCTCTTTAGTTAGTACCTATTTTAAAAGTGCACCTAAGAGTAAGTGGAAAGTTCAATTTCAGTTTCTTTTAATCTGAATGTTGCTAGAAATTCCCTTGGTTTTCTTAGAGCCCTGCTCTGCATCTCAAAGTTGACATATTTGAGGTACGCCTGGGTAGCTCATTTGGCTGAGCAACCTACTTCAGCTCAGGTCATGGTCTCATGGTTCATGGGTTTGAGCCCTGCTTCAACAGCTGACAGCTCAGAGCCTGGAGCCTACTTTGGATTCTGTGTCTCCCTGTCTCTCTGCCCCTCCCCTGCTCATTCTCTCTCTCTCTCTCTCTCTCTCTCTCTCTCTCTCTCTCTCTTACTCAAAAATAAATTAATGTAAAAAAAAATTTTTTTTAAGTTGACATATTTGAAAGAGGGTTTTCTCATTATTATGGAGCCATACCAGCTCCCTACATGCTGTCTAACTGGTGGCTGTGGCCACCAGTGAAATTTACAGACAAGCCACTCCTTTCTCCTGGTGCATGGGTCTGGAAAGGGGCTCCGTGGGAAGCCCCTATATGTTTGTGTTGGCCTGTGTGCCCTGAAAGGGCAGGTGGCCTGGCCAGGCTCAGAGTGGTACTCACCTGAGACCTTATCAGCAGCCCTTTGTCTGGACAAAGGTGACAGACCAGCAGTTATTGATTTAGTTACAGCTCCATCAGGAGGGCATAGAGAGAGAAAACATCATTATAAATCTGAGATTTTCTTTAGCTATTTCCATTTCATTCATTCAGCAAGACTTTCATGTTCCATGATGACTCTGTCGACTTTAGAAAGCTTGAACAGTTCATGGGGACGTTTGACCACCCTAAGGCCTAGGAGTCAGTGACTGGATGAGATAAAATTGAGCCTTGCCCTCATCCCCCAATCTGTCAAAAGCCTTTCAGTCAACTCTCTCCTGGTGCCCAAGGCTCTGAGTGTCAAGGTCATGATGCATCCCAGCCTTGCTTCCCTGCCCATGTGGGAAGTGCTTGGCCTAATTCAGCTGACCATTCAGCAGTGCTCATTGACATCGGAAACGCCACCCCTCTGTACCAAAAGCCCACCTGAATTACCCAGAAGTGGTCTCACCCACCAAGTCTCAGTGCTATAGGTTGGCCCCCTCCTGGACTTCCTAATCCTGTCTCCCCACAATGTCTGAAATGTGGTCCAAGGGACAGTGCTGACGAGATGTCCCACTCTGGCTCACAGCCAAGCCGGGGGGGGGGGGGGTGTGGCTTTTACCACCCTGGGTGGACCCCTTCCCTATAACCTGAATAAGTTCTATCATGGGTGGTCCTGTGGGTAGAACACCCTGCCCAAGGTAACCAGACCTCCTACATCCATTTGTGTCTTCCCGTAGTCCAGGGACTTAAAAGTAGCGGCCTCTGGCAGGTCATTCACTACACTGCTGGTGACCTCTGTAAACTCACTTCTTCAACAGGCAACTGATAGTCAGCTCTGTTCCTCGAGGGGACTGACAGGCCCCCCAAGGGGCTTGCTTTCACTCCAGTGAGGGTCAGGAGTCCAGATGGAGTAAGTTCTGGTTAAGTTTGCATATTCTGTGCTCCTTTTACCAGGAACCAGGAGCTGTCGTCTTTGAGTTAACATTGTGCCTGTGCCAGCCAGACTGGCCAATTTAATATCTTTTCAATTAGTGAATCTTCCAATAATAGCATTTTAACAATGAAGTTCCAAAGAAAAAACTTCTTCTTCATTTTTGTCCAAAGGGGGAAAAGAAACGTGTAATAATGGTATTATAAATTCTAAAGTGGTGATCATTTGGCTGTGCTACAAAATTTGTTGCTAATAATTAAAATAAAGATTTTTTTTTTTAATTTTTTTTTCAACGTTTATTTATTTTTGGGACAGAGAGAGACAGAGCATGAATGGGGGAGGGGCAGAGAGAGAGGGAGACACAGAATCGGAAACAGGCTCCAGGCTCCGAGCCATCAGCCCAGAGCCTGACGCGGGGCTCGAACTCACGGACCGCGAGATCGTGACCTGGCTGAAGTCGGACGCTTAACCGACTGCGCCACCCAGGCGCCCCTAAAATAAAGATTTAAGTAAATGCTTTATCAATAAAACAGACGATAGGACATATTTTTCTCAGCCGGTGTCAGGAAAGGCAGCACACAGCCATGTGCTGAATTGTCACACTGAGTCTTTAAAATTCCTGCTGGATTTGAAGGTATTAACAAGTCCCTATCAACATTCTCTAAGGGTTTTTGATGTCATTTTAGCTATTGAACTAAAATATGTGAACTATTACCTTGTTGATTTTGTCCTTAAACCAAACTGCATTATCATCTGAGAGTATGTTCTTAAAGTATTGTTAAAAGTACTTTGAAAACTTGTAAATCCCTGTAATTTATGTTTCTCCTGCCTCTGCTGTTTCATTCTGTCCTTCTGGTTTTAATTTGAATGCAGTCCTGTCTGGGTGTGTACCTGTAAAGTTATGTTTTTCCAAGTACAATTTACAGTCCTGACCTTAGATTCTTACAGTGTCCCCAGCGTTCTCTGAGCTTCCTCTTATACCAAGAAGTGGGCTTCGGGTCCTTCAGTTCTTTCATATTAGAACCATCTAATCAAGGTTACTTGAAACAGATCTGATTTTGACATTTCTTAGTTTATCATGTAGGCCCAGGGAGTAAATTAGGAGGGCTTCCCTGCAAGCCCATTAATTGCATTGCCCCATTCCTTAAAACATATACACTTGTAAACCTAGACTGCCTCAAGACAAGAGTCTCATTTATCTAAACAGTTCTCCTTTTAGACTCAATGGCACTGATGGAAACACAGATAAGGAGTGTGGATCAGAGGAAGGATCTTTTGGAGCCTGTGCTTGCTGAAACTGTTCCTACTCCCCTTACAGTCCCCTTTTCTTTCCAAGGGCCTGTCTGCATATACAGAACAGTCAGTATATCCCCGGAGCTTGGTTAGGGGAAGACCGCAGCAGGCAGTGCAGTGGGAGAGGGCATCTTTCTTCTGAGGGGGCTCTTTGCAGGTTTCAAGGAATAGGACTTCTCTGTTTTAAGGGGAGGATGGAGGGCGGGCGCTTTGTTAAAGCAGAGTCTGTATGTTGAATCCTCTTCCGCCTGGCAGCCGAGCCCTTCATCGTGGACTAGAAATGGCCGCAGAACTTTTGGAATCGTTTCCTTAAGTTGGGAAATGAGATTTCTTTACTTTCTGTTCCTTTAAGAACAGATATCACTTAGGAGTCTTTTTTTTTTTTTTTTTCTCCTTACACTCCTTCAGTGTGTTCTCCATGGTTCTTACAGACACTGTTGGGAGTGGAGGAGAAAGGGGCAGGCAGAGCTTTTTGGCCGTTGACCTAGGTTTCCTCTTCTGTTTCAGGTCATCGTACAGTCTGGCCGCCACCCCACGGTGCTGCAGAAACTTTGCCAGTTGCCCTTCCAGTACTTCAGTGACCCACGACTGATCAAAGTGCTGTTCCCCTCACTTATCGCTGCTTGTTACAACAACCGTCAGAACAAGATCATTCTGGAGCAGGAGATGAGCTGTGTTTTACTGGCCACATTCATTCAGGTACCTTCTGTGTTGTTATGCCTGATTCTCTCTGACTTTGAGTGGAAGCTAATGCAATTGCAAAGTTAAAGTGAACCAGCTGTTTATTCTTGCCATCCTCAATGTCTTTAAAATTTTTCGCATTTTTATGTGCTTGAAAATTAATTTCTAAAATATTAGGATAGTAAAACTAGGGTTGAATGGTGTAAACTTCAACGTGGAGGACTTCAAGAAAAGGATATTTTTCCAGTTGTTGAAATGGTACACCCACACCAAGGAAACATTTTAAAAAGGTTGCCAGACTTCTTTAAGGCTTTTAACATTTACATTCACCTTGCCTTTAGTGCAGCTACAGGGAATAGATAAGGATTGCTGAAGAAGGATCAGTTAAAACTTCAGTTGATTTGTAAGTTTTAAAATAAGTATGATTCATACACACAAGTGTGTGTAATAAAAACCTGCTATATTGCTTTTTTAAAAATCTAACAATTGTAAGTATGGCCTTATATTTTTCTGATCTGGTTAAAATTCTGTAGGACTAGAATCAGAATTAGTGCTGTAGCAAAATAAAGCAGTATTTTCACATCTAAATTAACTGCGTCAACTGACAATAGAAACTCAAGTTGGCTATTCTTTAACATTTGCTAGTAGCTAATCCTGCAACTTTTTTTCTGTCATTGTAGATCATTCATTGCTGAAAATCTTCCATTTTCCTTGAAATGTTCTATAAAACCAATGTTTTTTTGTTCCATGATGTACGTGTGATTAAAAGACAGTGTTTTCTGTTAATAACAATGAAACAGAAAGCAGAGCTCTGTAGCAGTATTCTTCTTTATTCTGGCAAATATACATGCATCTTTGTTGAAAGGATGTGATCGTGCCCAGCTGGTTGGGATGGCTAAAGAGTCCAGCTTTCTTCACCTTAGACAGCAGTTAGTGGTTTATGTTTTTTAAACTATCCTCTATTAGACCATCAGTTAACAAATACAACTAGATCAATTGTGTTTAGAAATGTTTACTTTCAGCTTAGTTGTTCCAATTGAGTCTGGGTTCTGTTTTCTGAAAATTTTTTCAAAGATCTGCAGATCCACAGGTAGGGTATGGATTTCAAAACAAAAATCTTATGGTTAAATTAAAACCTTAATAAGATCTTACATAACCATCATAGCAACATTTAAGATTTTGCATATATTCTTAAAGGCTTAGGATTAAAATTTAAATAGAAAATACTTGGGCGCCTGGGTGGCTTAGTCGGTTAAGCAGCCCACTCTTAGTTTGGGCTCAGGTCATGATCTCACAATTTGTGAGATCGAGTCCTGGGCCAGGCTCTGTGCTGAAGGCACAGAACCTGCTTGGGGTTCTCTGTTTCCCTCTCTCTCTGCTCCTCCCCTGCACTCTCTCTTAAAATAAAAAAATAAACTTAATAACAATAATAATAATAATTTAAAAATACACTATAGAGTATTTTAAGACTGATCTTAAAATTCAGTCTTGTATTCAGGAGGTAATTTCTGAGCGCCTCTGGTGTTCTGGGCACTGTTCTAGGCACTAGGAATACACCAATGAATAAAACAGATAAAAATTCCTGCCTTTATAGATCTTTCATTAAAGTGGGGGGAATCAAACAGAAAAGTAAAACAAATAGCATGTCAGGTGGTGTTAAGTACTATGGAGAAAAATAAGGCTGGGAAGGGGGATGGGCTGCCAGGGAGGGGGATGTGATGTGCAATTTTTTTATGACATGAGCAGAGAGGCCCCAACCAAGACAGTGATAGTTGAGCAAAGACAGTTTTGCATCTGTATGAACTTAGTCCCTCACATTTTCAACCACTTGGAAAACAGTTTATGAAAATGCAGATCTAAAGTAAAAAATTTTTACTTATTTTCATCTGGTATTGATCTTAAAGCCTTCTAACTTTTCTCTGTGCTATTTAACACACATTTAAATGGAATTTAATGTAAATGTAACAAATTGAACGTACATTTGGACACACACATTTTGTAAATGTTACAGAAATTTCTTATTTGAGATAGCATGTTAGATTAGTGAAATTAAATCAGATTTTCTTTTCTATAAATAATTATGCTCAAAGGAGTGAATATATAGTAGATTTTAGTGTATAATGTGGTTCTTTGAGGTCTGCATGTGTTAGGTTATTAATAGTCACTAGAAAATGATACTAAAAATAGGAGCTGGTAGTTTGTCATAGGTCTCTGAAAATTTACATAAAAGCGAAATTACTAGACTTTTTTAGCTGCAGGATATGTAAGGGCTTTTAGAGTTATGCTTTTTTAAAAAGTGTTAAAAATCTATCAATATTTTAAGAGCAAGTTTGGCTAAAGCATTCAGTTTGCTGAAATAAAGTTGTAGTTTCTGGCCCCTGATGATCTGTACCAAGATTTGAGTCATCACTATTTTATTTAAATTGAGAACCTGAACATCAATTTCTTAAGCTTTTATATTTGGGCTCCAAAGTATTCATGCAAAAATAGTTGTCTTTAGACTTCAGAATCACATTTAAAACTGCCGTCAGAGAAATTCTCTGTTCATAGCACTGGTATAAAAACACTTTTCTTGTCTCACACAGGATTTTGTACAGACTTCAGGTCAGGCAGATAACCAGCTTTATCAGCCCAAAGGTACGTCCTATTGAAATGAAATGTCATATGTTTGTTAGCTGAATGGACATGTTTCTTACTCCACCCTCTGGAACTATTACAGAAATCATTTTATTACATCACCCTAAAACATTTGAGATTCGGATACCAATTATAATTCAATGAGTAAAGAAACTGATTTTGTCATCAAGTATTAATGCATCAGAATATACAGAGAAATTTTGAAAATAAAAGCACAAAACATCTTTATGTAATTTATATTCACCTCATACAAGATATAACAAATAGTGAATAATTGCTAAAGAGCCACTTTGTAATACAGGAGACAATCAGGTCATTAATATTGGCCTACATTACTCACATAAATGCTAAAATCACATAGATTTGGTTTCCTGTCTGTGTTCAGAATAAAATTATGAATGATAATACCCCATATTTTCCCCCTTAAATTCAAGTACTTGGATATTTTTATTGAAAATAAAAACTGTAAAATTGTTTTACTTGGAGAAAAAAGAACATCAGATTAGTAAGAGTTCAGAGGCCAAATGATTTACAAGCATTTTTTTTCCTGTAGTGTTCCTGCTGAGGTGCTTCCTATGATCAGAGCTGGAGATGTAGAATATTAAGGACATTTTTACTTTTTAAAAATATTCTGCTACACACATTGTAATTGAGAAGTACAAATGGCTCTTTGTCTGGCTGTTGTGACACCACCTTTGATTAATGAGGCCCTAATACAGATTTTTCCCCAATTCTTCCATTAGTTTGATACTCCTTAAAGTGGCCAGAGGCCCACTCCCAACAGGACCCCCTAGGTGACCCACCAAGTAGCCCCTACTTGGAGGGGTGGTGAGTCACCTTGTCACCTTGGACAGTCTCTCTCTTTCTCTCCCTCGCCTCTCTCTCTCTATCCCTCCCTCTCTCTCTCTCTCTCTCTCTCTCTCTCTCTCTCTCTCTCTCTCTCACACACACACACACACACACACACACATGCACACACGTACACCAATTATCTATAGTGGGCAAATGTTGAAAAGTACATAGAAAAGAATATAAAGCTGTACCAGTATCATGAAAAAAAGGTCAGGTTTTATTGGTTCAGACACTCAGAGAAGTAAACAGAAAGCTATGTTCCTTTTCAGAAGTTCAAATCAACATCATAGTACCATTTGTCTAAGCCAGAATTAGTGTGCAAGTTCAGGACTGCCCTGACTCAGTCACAGCCTTTTTTTTTTTAAGTTATTGGAGGCTGCAGTGAGTGAAATCAGTATAATTTGTTACTATTTCTTAAAACAGTGTTTTAAATTTTGAATATATGAAAATGCCTTGAAAAATCTAATGTATTTTTAATTGTACAGCAACTTTTTTGCCCATAAGAAGTACAGACATTCTTTCTTCTTCCTTTCTCCTGACTGTAAGGATGAGTCACCATTTGCTACATATCTGGCAGACATAGTCCCAAGAGCTGCCTCAGCTCGGTGGGTCGAGGCCTGTGAGAGTTTCAACCTTCTTTCTTTTCCAAGGACCCATCTTCTTGACATCCACGCTTTCCCCAATTCCAGTATGCTTAATCCGTAAAACAGCAAATGGAGAACTGTTCTCTGCATTTCTCAGAGTCATTATATTGACATATTGACGACAGCTCTTAATATGCTTACTTGGTTTTAAAAAAAAAAGTGAGGGCACCTAGATGTTTCAGTGGGTTGAGCACCGACTTCAGCTCAGGTCATGATCTCACTGTGAGTTGGAGCCCCGAGTCAGAATTGCTGCTTTCATCATAGAGCCTACTTTGGATCTTCTGTCTCCCTCTCTCTCTCTGTCCCTTCCCTGCTTAGTTTCTTCCTCTCTCTTAAAAATAAATAAACATTTTTTTTAAAAGAAATTTTCTTTAAAAAATAATTCAAAAAGTTAAAAAAAATGATTCCATACTAGACATCTGTTCTCCTTTTGCTTAGTTTAAGTCCCCAGAAATGTTTCAAGGCATTTTAGTTCATTGCCCAGGTAAACCTCTACATTCTAAGTGTAAAGCAGCTCCTGGTAGCACCGCATTCTTATTGCTAAAGGAGAATTCTGATTTTCAAACACTGGCTGCTTAATCACTACCCAGCTAGGAGGTTGTTTTCTTTGCCTACATTGATAACCAGTAAAGTTCTCACTCATTCCCTCCGCTTTGTTAGATGACTTGAATGCCAGGTTTGAGCATTTTTTAAAGTCATATTTAAATTAAAATATTTTAAATTAGGCTATTTTAGACGACAAATGTCAAGTTTATATACAGATATATCATTTCGAGGCTAACTTAAGGATGGAAGAGATGACTGTCATTTTATTTGGATCACCATACTTATTTCCCCCTATTTTCTTACTCTGTAGTCCAAAAACAGGTTTTTTTGTAATGTTTTACATAGGGATTAATGTCTGAATATGTTAGAAGCACAAAATAAATTGTGATTAAAATATGTATATTTTGTGCTGTAGGTAGATAAAAATAGATCAGTTACCTTCTTTATATAAACTTGTATCATGGTTTATTTGAAGTGCATGTCTCCATTTTGTAGTCAGATATCAAAATAATTTTAATTTCTTAAACTTCAAAGAATTTATTATCTTTTTTTCTTCTCAGGAAAATCCCTTGGTTCCCAAGACTATCTTGAGCTGGCTAACAGATTTCCTCAGGAGGCCTGGGAAGAAGCTCGACAGTTTTTTTTAAAAAAAGAGAAAAAATAAATGATTTGGTTAGTTCTGTATTTGAGTGCCCTTGTTAATATTTTAAACTGTTCAAACAAATGTTCTAACTGTTCCTTAAGAAGCTCATTTTCACATGTTTATACTCTCCCCCTGCATTGTAGATATGGTATATACTTTGCACTATTTATAATGACTGTAGATACTTTAATGTTCTTTCTAATTCTGGAAGTTGAGTTTATTTCACTTATGCACAATATTTTGGAGTTCGGTTACCTACATCCTATGATAATATATACTTTGCATTTGTAATATGGGTGAAATTAGACATAAAATTAGCAAGTCTGTTTTGTTCTTGTAATAAAATAACTTATTCTGTTTGCAGTGGTGACTTTTCTTATTAAGACAATACCAATTTGAAAGAAAAATGTTAACTCCAACTCTGGGAGTATTTTAATTAAAGACTTAAAATTAACCTCTAAATTTCCCTTTTTAAGGTTTGGAGTAAAGATGTTTATAACACTTGGCTATTCTAATTACATAATAGGTTTGGGGGCTATTTGAAATGAATTTAGGACATTGTATCCATTGGTCCGCCTCACCTTTCCTAGCGAACAGGACTTTCCTAGCAGACAGGACTGAGAACCATTGCTGAACTGAAAGTATTCTCCAGAATAAAAATTATCGATTCAAAAAGATCAGCCATAGTGAATCACTTTGACGCATTTCCTCAAATAATTGTGAAATGAAGCAACTCTGAAGTAACCATAAAACAAGGCCAGAAGGGCTCTGAATGAAAGTTTTAAACTCCGATGCCCCGCTCACAGTTGAACGTGAGAAGGGTCTGCCTGGGAGACGTAGACCTTTTCATATCTCGTTCCCAGCGTTTCCCCACCTTAAGCCGACGGCCAGTGCTAAGCCGCTCACTGAATGACATCTGTAATAATTTCTGTCCGATAAGGATCAAACATTACCGTGAAGAAAAGATCTGGTTGGAAAAAAAAAGTGGCCTGAATATGTGTCAGAGTCAAAGCTATAGGAAGGTAGGCGGGGCGGGACCAGAAAATAACAAAAGTTTCGGTTTTTTAAAAACAACCTACTTAATGTTCACAACACTCCTTTTTGGAGCCTCACAAGCTGCTGAGCTATGTGTTTTTCTTTGCAAATCGAAAGAAAATGAAGAGGTCCCCAAAATTAAAAAAAAATAAAGACGGAAACCACGGCGAACGCGTCCCTGTGCCCTCTGTGCTCCCGCGGGCGCGGGTCCCGGGCGTCTTCCCCACGTCGGGCCGCAGGGGCCGCTGCGGGGCTGGGGCCGCGACCCCGCGGGTCCTGCCCGGGCTCCAGGGCGGGGGGACCGCCGGCCCCAAAGCCAGCGGGACCCGCTCTCGGGAAACCCCTCCCGCCAGGGCTCGGGCGGCGATCCGGCGCCGGACCCGGGACGCAGCGGCGGCGCGCACACAATGCCGCGAGCCGGGCGGTGCACCGCTCTCCGAAGGCCGAGGGGCTGAGCCCTAGCGCCCGCACGCCCCCTCCGAGACTGCGGCCGGGGCTCCTCCGCGGCCCGAGGCGGGGGAAGGGGCGGGGCGGGGGAGCAGGCAGGTGTCCGCGGCCGGCTCCATCGGCGACCAGCAGTCGCCCGCCCGGGAGCCCCAACCTGGAGAGGAGTTCCCGAATGCCTCTCGCCCAGCGCGTCTTGGGGCGTGAACGCAGAATCCTTGTAGCTGAAAGGAATAATCAAATATTTATAAGATTTCCTGCAAGATGCTTCACAATAGAATATACTTCTTATCTGGTCGGAAATTTGCCAGAAAGCCATAAATAATTGAAACAGCTGTGATTAACCTCTCAGAAACCATACCAGAATTCGCAATTAAACATTTAATTGAATGGTGTCGTTTGCCCCCCTCGTCCGGGAGTGGGGGGGGGGTCGTCTGATTGAGATGAATCCCGGCTTCGCCCGGGTAGGGAGGTTTCGAGAATCGGGCCTTGCAACTCCTCGGTGACTCCCGACCTTCACGGTCTCTGTGCGTCTCGAGTTTAAGGCGCCTTCCGCCCGGCCAGAATGATTGAAGTTCTGACTCCCCTGGGTTTTACGATTAACAAACTCGCCGGGGACTGGGAGGGTGCGGCGCGCAAGTGAGTTCCAATTTGCGGGGACGGGTGCCACCCACTTGTGGCGGGGGCCGCATCCCGGGTCTCCCGAGCTCAGGGGCCACAAGTGGATCAGGCTGGGCCCAGGCGAAAGGCTTATGCTGGGTCCAGCCTGTGAAGCTGACGGTGCGAATGGGCGCGGCTGGGGCAAAAAAGCAACAACTTCATTCGGGCGTCGGAGCCCAGAATTTGAGCCAAATAGGAAAAAGCTGCCCGAAGCCCGGCAGCAGCATTTGAGCGCCCAGCGCCGTTACCCACCTGAATTTCCTGCTCCGGGCGGCAGCTCGCCTTCTGGGGAGCTCGACACCCTGGATGCCCAACAGGATGTCGAAGCCACAGCTTCCTGCCGAAATTCCGGAGCCTCTCCCTGGCTCCAGGCACTCGGGGCCTCTGTGACCCCGGACCCTGAACCTCGCCCCCGTTGCGCCTAGGTGGGAGCCTCACCTCCCGGCCCAGCCTTTCCTTCCTTCCCCAGCGCAGCTGGGAAAACCACTTGGGTCATTTCTTCCAGAGCTCCTTGCCACCTTTCTAAATTCTTAGGTGTCGATAATCTGAAAAGGGATTACTCCTCACCATCCCTATTCTTCCACTTCTCTCTCCCAGTTCCCACGCCCCCAACCCAGGGGTTCTCCCGCCTTCCGTGTTCAAACCACCCCCTTAAATATCCTGTTTGCCAACCGGGAGATTCTCAGCCTTCCTAAACTCCTGCCCCTCCCTTCATTCCCTCACTCACTCTCCCGCCAGCTGCTGACTTTGAGGAGGTGCCCTGATCACCTAGAAGTCCTGCCTTTCTGGCCCAATTGCTGCGGGGCCCCAAACTTGCTTTATAAATTGAGCCAACCCCAAATCCCCACACAAATCCACATCTGGATCCCAGTATTTTCTTGTGCCCTTTTCCTCTGCTATTGCTATTCTCAGTCTAACTCCGTTTATCTGCATCGTCCATGCACAGTCTCTCTCAACAAGGTGCTAGTCTGTAATTGGTCACACAATCCTCATTATTGCACTGAATCCCAGTATCTTGAGGAAAGTTTACCTTTACATCAATCAGACCCGTATTTAAAAGCCTCTAATCTTCCCTACATCAGCTTAATAAACTCTGAATTTCCTGCTTGGAACTTCTCTTCAAATAGTTTATTATTCATTCATTGTTTCTTCTCTCCAGCATGCTATTCAGCTAATTCTCTTGCTCTCTCTGGTGACCACTTCTATGGGAAAACACAGCTAACTAAAATGTGTGGCAATGTAGGTCCTCCCCCAGGCAGCAGTGGCAGAATTAACATTTTCTAGAGAACAATCTTAGACAACGTCTCATTTAAACACAATATTTGCAGCTCTGAGCTTTAAGCCATTCCACATTCAAAATTGAAAGGCTGATTTCTGTTCCACAACCCATTAAATATTAAAGTTCGTTGGGAATACTGCCACAAGGACTCTGAATTTCCCAGAATTGTGCAGCCTTTCAATATGTATTAAATTTTGTGGTATAATGGCCATAAACTTTTCCATCTCTGGGAATCCCTCTCCTGCCTCAATTACATAGGGCTATCCAAATTATTAGATAAATCTTCTGGAAAAAATATTCTAAAATGAATCTAGTTAAATAACTAACTCCCATTTTCCACCTATGGCCCCTTTTTATTGAACTTTTTACTACACAATTGGGCATCTCACTCTGAAAGTTCAGTAAGCATAAAATACAACGTTTGTAATTGTTACAGGTAATTTAATTTACAAGGAAATCCCAACTGTATTTCTGAGCATGTTTAAAGATGACCTGGGAACCAGTAAAACTGATATTTATTAATGTAACCAACCATAGATCTGACACCACACCAGAGACCATTGTAATAAGGCTTCAAAGTCAAAGCTTTTCCGTGGAAATGATGCACCTTTTTGGGTGGCCAGCAACCAACTACAGAAGAGTTTATAATATTTTACATAGTAATACATACAGATTCAGACATCCTAATAAATGGTAATCACTTTTATCTGGGTAATTTCCCAATATTCAAAATCTGACACACAGAATAGCAAAAAGGAGAATTAGATTTTTGATCTATGGATAATAAGAGTTTACTGTACTTAGGCAGATGTTTCCGTTTGTAGCATTTGCAGTCTTTCAGGGCGCCTGGGTGGCTCAGCTGGTTAAGCATCTGACTCTTGGTTTCGGCTCAGGTCATGATCTCATGGTTTGTGGATTTGAGCCCTGCGAGCCCTGCGAGCCCTGCGTTGGGAGCTGGCAGAGCCTGCTTGGGATTCTCTCTCTCCCTCTCTTGCTGCCCCTCCCCCACTCGTGCTGTCTCTCTCTCAAAATAAATAAATTTTTAAAAATTAAAAAACTGCAGTCTTTCAAAAGCAAATATTCAGAGCTAATTAACAACAAACATTAATGAAATTCTTTACTCAAGAACCTGTTACTTCCGTTTTTAAAGTGACAAAACCTAATATTCTGGATTAATCAAAAGTTTTCCAAAGTAAGATTTCTTGGAAGTTTAGCCTGCTATCCAATGGCCAGCCAGTAGGTAAGAGAAAATAATCTATATTTCTGTTTGGGAAGGAATGGTCTAACTTAAGGGAGCAAAGCCTCAAAGAATCTAACCCTGATTATTAAAACCGTTTCTAGGCACTTGAGAGGTAAAGCTGGTCCTCATTAACCCTATGTATCTCCTCCCTTATCTCTTAAGTCTGCAGCACCATTTCCTAAATCCCGAAGAAAGGGAATGTTCTCTTCAAATTTTGTGCTAGCATCACCTTGACTTTGAGGAAGTAAAATATAAATTTGGCTTGAGTTTCCCACCTCCCATTTTCTTTCAATAATTGACAGCTAGTCTTCCAGTTTTCCATTTCTAATGGGGGAGGGGGAGGGGACGGAATCCTGCCCTCAGCTCTGCTGAAAAACCTACAGTGGCCTCTGGCCATCCAAGCAGCCCACAGTTTTAACAGAAGGCACCTACTCTTCTATCCAGAGACCACAGCTGCCGCTCACATTTTCCCTTACCAGACTCTACCTGAGATATCCCCTATTCACGGCATTGCTCTTTCAAAACAAATCCTGGACAAAGAAGGATATGCTTGGGGTCATTTATCTCGAGGGACGAGAAAACGGAAACCCAATGCCAGAGATTCTTCAAGACTAGTGGATTGACTGGTAGGGTGGCAGTTTCCTGAGTCCACCAAGTGAGGCCTGGTCAGAGGAAAAGAACTGTCCCAGGCTGCCAAAGGGTTAAATATTTGTTAAGGGTAAAACCTGAGCCTCCTGTTTTTTGTGCTTGCCCGGGGGCCTGCTGGAGATTCAGTATCTCTCGGTTATTTCCTGCGATCACTAAAGCCAGTTTTCAAGAAAACAAGTCGCAGGGGTTTGAAATGTCACACCAAGTGACCTGGGCACAGCATATCCAGGGGCCATTCCCAGCCCCCTCCCACCCGGGCTATCCCCCGCCTCCTGCATTTCGGGTCTGGAAAGAAAATAAACCAAGGACACGCCAGACTGGTTCTGGGTGGACTTATTTTCCCGGGCAGCCACGATCCTAGCGGGGGCTTGTTGTGGCTCCTTCAGTGTATCGCTTGCAGGTGATGCCAAACGAAGATAAGGAGCCGCCGCCCGGCCTTCTCCTCTGTCTAGACAGGGGAATTAATAAATGCAGCGAGATTGATCACGTCGCGCATCCACTCTGGGGACAGCGCCGAGGGTGAGCCGTCACAGCCCCCCTGTTCGCCACGGGCCCGCGGGCTCTTTGGTCGACGGCATGGCCCGAGTGGCAGGCGTGCGAGGCGCCCTGGACAGGGGGTTCGGAAAAGAAGCGCCGGAAGGGCCCGAATGCACCGGCCGAAAATACAGCGAGCGGTGGAGGCTCGGCCTTTGGGGGTGCACCGGACTGGGTTCTGCTCCAAGAGCAGAGGCAAAGCTGAGGGTACGAGACGCCCTCGCGAGCCTGACCGCAGGCTGGAGTCCGCCGAACTGCCGCTAACCGAGCATCGCAGGTTTCCCGCTCAAACGAGGTTTCCCCCCACTGCCCCGCGGACCTCGGCCTCGAAACGCCCGGGACCGGGGAAGGGTGGTGGGCAATGCAGACAGAGCGTGGCCTGGAGCAAGGGGCACGCGCCGACTTCCGGGAGGGCCGCCGCGCTTTCTAAAGCGCCAGCCAGGGCCGCCGGGGGGCGCACAGACCCAGCCCCGCCCCCCCCCAACAGCGCCCAATCCCCGCCGGGCCCGCCCCCCGGCCGCGCGGGAGCCCTGAGGGCAGCGGCGCGCGAGGCGCGGGCACAAGCAGCTGGGCCCACCCCTGGGCACCCGCGGCGGGTTCTGCTCGGCCGCTGTTTCGTTGAAACAAGCTCCGAGCCCCAACCGGCGCTCGTCCAGCCCTCCCGCTGTGCCCACAGCACACAGCAGCAGCATCGCATCGGGTTATTATTATTTTTTATTAACATCAAAATATCCATCCCACTGTGAACTGGCTGTTCTTACAATAAATAACAATAACTTACGTTTTGTTCGGCAAAGGCTCACACACTCTGTCCTCCGTCGACTGATAATTTAAAACATTTTCAGGAAAGTCTCGTTTCTACTTTTTTCCGGCAATCATGCGCTTTGGGGATTGAGTGTCTGTTCCATTGGATTGTCCCCGCTTAGAGCCCAGGCAAAGCTGCCTGGGAGCGCGGGACCGGCTTGGGGTTGGAGCCCGCCTGGGCGAGTTCTGGGGGTGGCCCGGCGCCAGATGGGCCCTGCGTGTTCTCCGCGGGTAGGGGACGCGGACAGAGCGGCAGCAGCCACGCGGAGCGAGGGAAGAGAAGAGGGCAGAGCTAACTCTAGTAAATCCCAAATTCTGGTTTTGAAAAAATAAAAGTTCTTGGATCAGGGCTCTCCGGTCTGGTGAAAGCAGGTTGCATCCTGGCGCTTTGGGCTGTCCTGACTGCTTCTCTGTCCTCTCTCTTTAAATAACAATAATAATAATTACAAAGGCGAGAGAGTTTTCGGAGCTGGAATGGCCAGAGCATGGGTGAGTCTCATGCAGGGAGCATGCGAGGTCCGCGGGCTGGCGAGGATGGGGTCCCCTCACGTCTCCACAGGACTCGGCACCATGCTGTTGGGGGTGTCCGGGAGCTGCGAGGACAGGGAGGTCACATCGCTGCCGGAGGAGTTGCCTAGCGAGCCAGACTCAGAGAAGGAGACCTGGGGATGCAGAGACACCAGGAAAAGGCAGGTGAAGAGATGCCAGAGCTGGTGCCCCCAGACCGTGTGCTCTGAGTTGAGGGTGTCCCTTAGGGACAAGCCACCAGCTGGGAGCAAGCCCTTCGGGGAAGTGGGCCAGGTCCCCAAGCGCACTCTAGGGTATTAGGCGAGAGCTGGAGTTGGGTTAATCCCTCTACCTGCCTCTTGAGGGCTTTAATCCAGAGAGACTTGCGTTAGAGCGAATTATGTATGGGCGGAGGTGCAGTTGCAGTCCCCCCCAACGTATGCCCCCTCTCATTGTCTATGACAGACCCCTGGGAAGTACCCCCTTCCCACCTCCGCCCAAGGGCCAAATCCCACCCCTCCGAGTAGTGAGGTCAGGTGGGTAGGGCAGGACCTCACCAGCTGCTGGAAGGCGGGTTGGTCCAAGTCACTCTGGAGGGCAAATTCGCTGAGGGCTTTCCACGGTGGCTGGTACGTCTGCACCTCCACTGCGCTGCCCTGAACAGCACTCTCGTGGCGGATGGGACTGCCCGCCACGAGGGGCGTCCCGGTCAGTCCTTGGAGGCTCTGAGGGACAAGTGGAAGTGGAGGTGAGGGCCGCTCAAGTTAGGCCTTACCTCTCCCGCCGCCTTTGGCACTGAGGCCCCAGGCATTGGCCCAAGATATGGGTCCTGGTTTGGGGGGAGACGCACATTCCACCGTACCCAGGTGAGCCCTCCCTCCCCAGTTAAGATGCCCCGGACACAGAACCTCCACCATAGTCCAGCCTCAGCGTTGGCAGCCAACAGAACAAAGGGATTTGAGGCCTGTATTCCCATTTTTCAAGAGGAAAAGTGTTCAAACCGAGCCATGCCAAGAGGACACAACCCGCCGGGACTAGCGGGAGATGCATAACCATGCCTCCTGCGGCTTGGAGCTGTGCCAGCTCAGGTCTGCCGCTGGAACAAGGAGGAGACCCGACATCAGGTACAATAATTATTGAGCCTTAATCCCCAAGGTAAGCCTTTCTCTGAACGCACAAACAAACGCTTTTGGAGAGTCCAGTTGCCCCTGGATGTCCCCAGAGCCCGCCCTGAAAAGGGCACCCAGATGCTGCCGCGAGAACTCGAGGCCCCACCTGACCCGCTCCTCCGCTGCACGGTCCCTCACCGTCTTGTCGTTGTGTTGCTGCTGCTGCAGCTGCTTCATGAGGATGGATTTCTTCTTGTCTTTGCAGCGCTTGTTCTGGAACCAGACGCGGATGACCCGTGGGCTCAGGCCCGTCATCTCCACCAGCTGCTCCTTCATGAGCGCGTCGGGCCGCGGGTTGGCGGCATAGCACGTCCGCAGAGTGTGCAGCTGCTTCTCGTTGAGCACCGTCCGCACGCGGGTTGTCTTCTCCGTCTGTTTGTGCACGTGCGGGCGCAGTGAGGGCTGCCGGCCCGACGCGGGGTCTGCGAGGACAGGCGGACAAGACGTGAGAGAGGGGCCGCCACCCGCCTGCCCCGTGCCCCACCTTGCGGCGGCTGAGCCCTCCGAGGCTCTATTTCGTTCCTTTTTCTATTCCGTTGATTTCGTTTTATTGTTCGTCTCCCTTTCCAATTGTTCGCCCTACCCCGAGGGAGCTCTGCATTTTCGTCCCTTCCCTAGTTCCCCGATCGGGCTGCCCCGCAGCGCTGTCCCCGGAGCTCCATCAGGGCGTGGGAGTCCTGCGCTACGCCGGCTGCGGGAGCCGGGTGGCCGCTCCCGGCTGTGCCTCCTCCACTTACCCGACCCTAGGAATGCCCGTTTGGGCCCTGCGGGACGAAGGAGGCCCTCCGGAAGAAGTCGGAGTTTCAGAGGAAGAAGAAGGAGGAGCTCCCGGGACTCTGAGGGGGAAGGGGACCGACAGGGGCCCAGAGCGCCGCGCAGCTTTGGGGTTAGGGGGCTTGTCTCCCGCTCTTGGGGGCCTGCGAGAGCCATTCCTCCTCGTGCAGAGACCACTGGGACAAGGCCGCGAAGACCCAGCCTGGGGTGCGGACGGTCCTCAAGGGACCAAACGTTCTTCACTGCCAGCTCTCCAGCCTCAGCTCTCGGGTCTCCTCGTTCAAGGCTCCAGCTTCCCTGGCCCGGCGCAGCTCACCCTCCCGGCCCGAGCGCAGCGGCTAGCATTCTCGCTTGGCTTTGGGAACTCTCAACCCCGGGGAAATAGCGCCTGACCCCCGCGCCGGCAGCCTGAAACCCGTAACACACAAAAAGTACCTCTGAGACCCGAAATCCGGTGCACTCAACACCAGCTTCATCCTGTTTCACACCCCCATCCAAACTAGGTCCACACACCCATGGATAATATGCTGCACTGTTTCAATTTATATCCTCCTTCAGGCATTTCTAGGTCTGAATAAATATTTACAAATAGTCCATCCAGCTCAATTTCCTCATTCTATAGGAGAGGAAAGAGAGGACCAGAGAGGGGAGGAGCACTACAAGATCACAGAGCACCCAGAGGCTCAGCCAGATCTGGAGATTGGTGCTTCAGGTCTGTGGCTGCCCAGCCTGGGGGCACCATCCTGCCCACTAAACAGACACTCAGACCCCATCTCTGGGAAGCTCCTGATTAGCACCCAGGGCATCATCCCTTGAAATGTTTTCTATGACCTCAAGTCCACTGTGCCACCACACCCTCCCCACGGAAGAAGCACTCTGCTAAGTTGTTCATCAAACTGGGTCTCAAAACACAAATACAGACACCGGCTCTTTGTTGGGGCGGCTGGCCTGCTAGTTGGCGGAGCCCAGGCCCAGATCTGGGATGGGAGATGTATTCCTTACACACATACCCCCAGGCAAACCTAGCTTTCCTCTCTGGCAGTAACACATAGTGCTTGTAATTCCCCATACAAGTTTCCCAGACAGGCACTGCTAAGATTCTGTTGTCATTCACGCTCCTACTCCTGGCAGACCGTCCCACATATTCCTGATCATGGAGAACACAATTTTCGACAATTCCCCGCATGCTCACACACTCCTACACACAATCCCTGTTCATGTTGATCCACAAACGATTCCCACCCCCCCCCCACACACACACACTCTCCTGTGTTCCTAGCCACAGATCTGCACTCACACAGAAACACACAATCCTGGCAAACGGAACCGCGCACGAGTGACAACTTTTCGTCCGAGCACAAGCACTCCGGTAACACACACTCGCACGTGCACTCACAACAGCGCAGGGGGCGCCGGGCCCCGCGCGCGGCTTACCTGGCAGATGCAGGCCGCGGGCGCCGGGGAGCGGGCCGGGGCTGCGCGGGCTGCCGGCCGCGGCGCGCTCCAGCAGGAGGCCGTGGTCGGCGCGGCAGAGCAGCTCGTGCTCCCGCAGCGAGAACTCGTCGCCGGGCAGCAGCTGGCGGCTGCACACGGAGCAGCGGAAGCACTCGATGTGATACACGCTGTCCCGCGCCCTCATCACCAGATCGCTGCTGCTGAAGCCCACCTGGCACTTGGCGCACTTGATGCCGAACAGCCTGCGGGCCCAAGGCGCGGTCTGTGTCAGCGAGGGGCCTGAGGCCCGCCTCGCCTCCCGGTCTGCGACCGGCTCCGGGCACGCGGGCCCAGGACGCTTTGTGGCCCACAGGGAGCTTGCGGGGACCGACCCTCGGGGCGTTCGCAGGCCCAGACGCTCACGGCGGCACACGTTCGGAGTAGGAGTGGCCTTCTCTCCAGGCTGGGGAGCGCAGACAAGCCGCCACCCCCAGCCCCAGCCCCAGCAGGCGGTAGCTGAGCCCCGGCTCTCGCCGGCCTCACCTGACATAGTCCCGCTTGCAGTAGGTCTTCCCGTCTCTCACGAAGCACGTGCACGTCTCGTCCAGGTACTGGCTGCACTCGGCGCACTTGAGGCAGGCGGCATGCCACTCCAGGTCGGGCGACACCCGCAGGATAAACTGGTCGTGGATCTGACTCCCGCAGCCCACGCACATGGCCGTCCCGGGCTTCTCTGCCAGGGAAGGGCGCGGGACCCGCGTCAGGCCAGGCTCTCCGGACCCGGTCTGGGCCTCGGCCACGCCAACTCCAACCCAACCCAACCCGCTCGCTCCCTCGTTCCCTTTCAAGAATTGCGACTACAAGAAGGAAGTGGGCTTTCTAAACGTCCAAACAATTGGAAACGAAAAAACAAAACCTTCTGAATTTGCGGAGGCTTTTTGTCTCCTCTCCACCCTCAATTTTTTTTCCGCTACTACATTCATTTGGACACAGTCATTTTATTGATATATCTTGTAACTAAGAGCTAATACGTAGGGGGGAAGAAAGAATAAAAAGACATTTAAGCACTGCGGACGCCACCGCATCAATACTGAACGGTGATGTTCCGGCATTTCCGTCCACACACTCCCTCTTACAGCGACTCCCTCCAATCCCAACACAGACACATCAGCTTTCATCGGAGTCTCCTCTCATCCTCTCTGACATTTCTTAAATATCCCATATCAAGCTAGAGAAATCTGCCTTCTTGGAAAGGCCAAAAAAGACATGCAAGCAAGCAAAAGAGCCCATATTCCCCAATCAAACCTAGTTGCCCTAGCGCAAAACAGAAGCAGATTTCACAACCTGAGGTCAGCCTAGCAGCCTAACATTGAGAAAGAATGTTTAATTGTAAATTAAAACAACAGGATTCCAAAGGACAAGTGGCCTGCAGGAGAAATGCATTCGTTTTGTTTTTTTTCTCTCCCAGTGTCCTGTCAAATAGAAGCCACTTGTAGAATCCGCTAAACATTCTTCTGCATTAGAAATAATGCATATTAAACACATACACATACACATACACACCCACATACAGAGAGAAAGACTTACTCTTGGAATGATCCCCCATAGCACCCAGAAAAGGATAATGAAAAATAATATCCACCATGCAGAAAAGAGATGTGCGCAAAGTGTGCGGGCAGGGGCAGAAGGACGAGGGTCGCGTGCCCAGCCTCGGCTCTTTGGTAACTAACTCCTCCTGCCCCGCTGAGTTGAAGGAGCGATTCCGCACCGGCCCGCACGCAGCATGACGTCAGCACGCACTCGCCCGGGGCCGGAGCTGGGGGCGGGACCTGTGGCGTCATGAAGCTTCCCCAGAACCTCGGGGGATGCGGGGGAAGTAATGGGGACCTGGGGGCTGTAGGGCGGGGTGGCTTGGGTGGAAGGCGAGGGTGACGGGGGATTGGCTGCAAGGAAATGGACAAACCCTGATTGGCCCGGAGTGAACAATGGAGCGCAGCCCCCTCGTCCGAAATCTACCAGGATCCTCTCTCCCGCCCCCGATCGGGCTATCCCTGCTGGACCTTGCGTCACCGCCGAGCTGGCTCCGCGGCCACCGCAGCTCTGAGCTTCCTCATGGATTTGCCGGGCAGTCTCCGCAGGCGTGCCCGAGCGGGGTGATGGATACCTGGGGAGGGGGTGGGGACGGGGGGGAGGGAGGCCTCTCCTTTAAATGCTCCCTACTGTCACAAATAAAAAAATTAAAAAATCCACTCTTTTGGAACGAGAGCTAGGGGAAAGGGAGGTCTGTTTGGACATAACCATCACCGTCCAGCCGATCACCTTTCTCCTCTCGTGCGCCTTTGTCCCCAGGGTACAAGCTAGAGAGAGAAGTTAGGGAACGACCACTGGCGTTTGGATAAACTCTTTTTAGACTTCCCCCATCCGCCCGCCTGTGGAAAACTTCTCCAAGTTGGAGCATTAGATGAGTAGCGCCAGAACGCAGAATTCGAAGACGCTTGTCGGATCCTGATTCGAGCCTTGACTTGCATTTGGAGGTTTGGCGGGGTGTGTGTGTGTAAGGGAGGGGGGGTAATTTAACACGGACTCCCCTCATCTTTTCCCCACCCGAATAGCACAGCTCCTTCTAGGAACAATGCTGGGGTCGAATGTATGTCCTACTTCCCAAATAAGCGATTTTTATAAGCTCTTCTGTTTGATTTCACAAACCAACTGCAACGCAAATAATCAGAAACAAATGTAGCTCGCGGGGTAATTTACTATCTGTGCACTGGTTTGTCGGTCCTTAGAAAACCCAAGACTTTGGAGCAGAATCCAAGCATTTCTTTCTTTCAAAGAAATCGCTGTGGGTTTTGTTTGAAAGGGTTCAAAGACTGGCCCATGAATTATAAATAACATATATCTAACCATGGTGGCTGTTGTTTTCCCTTTAAAAGGTGTACCAAGAACTTGGTGCGCGCCTTGGGGTAAAATGTCAGCCCGCGGACGGGTCGGCCTGAGGGTGCGGTCGAGCGCTGCGGCCTTTCTACTAAAAATCTAAGTCTGTTTGGCCTCAAGCTCTCGGTTGCTCTCTGGGAAAGGGGTGCAGCCAAGGGTGCAGGGAGAGACTTTGCGGAGAGTTCGGGCTAGGCCCTCCATACACACCAAACTCGCTACTTGACAATGGTCCACGCACAGCCAGAGAGCGCCCACCCGCCGCCCCCGAGCTGTGGCTAGTGCTTCACGCCGGCAGTCCCGTCGTCCCGCAAGGCTTTCGATCACCGCCACTACCTTTGAAACATCTTGTCACCAGTCTGGTTCTTCCGCACAGAAGGTTCGATCGCTCTGCTGACAAGCCATTTCTTGCGTCTTTGGCTACTAGCTCCCACAAAGGGCGCTCACCCTGGGTGTGTACGGAGCAGGTCGGGGATGAGGAGGATGATGCGTTTGAATATGTTTTTGTAAATAAATGGCGTTGAGGAGCCAGGGGAAGGGCAATCTGCGCTTGTATCCTCACCAGGCTACTGTGACCTAAGGCATCTTATTTTACTTCTCTGTCCCTCAGTTTCCTCATGTGTAAAATGGGGAATAAAATAGTAGCTATCTCTACTATTGTAAGAATTAAACGATTCTCTGGAAAAGGCTTAGAATGACACTTGACGTATACTAAGTGTGCAATACGTGTTACCTGTGATAATTATCATTATGGCTATATCTTTGTGTTGGGAGCCTCTGTGTATGCTGTGTCTTTCCTGCATGGGTGCCTGTGTGTGGAGGGGAGGTCTAAATATGTCTGTGTGTATATCATCTGAAGATTTCTTTGTATATCTCACTGTGCATTTGCTCTGTGTGTCTGCTGTGGGGTGGAAAATAAAACAGTGTGGCTTGAGTGTAGTTTGCATACAGGTGATGTCTGTGTACCTGGGCATGCAGTCCTGAAATGGGGGCATGAGGTGAGCATATTGGTGAGCTAGGCTGTGTGCCTGGGCCATGAGCTTCCTCCTTAGGCCACTCTAAGCCTCTCCTGGTTTCCAGCATCTGGCCAGGAGCAAGTGACTAGTCAATAACTCAAGTTTGAAGGCCACCAGGAGAGGATGCCTCCAGCAGAATCTTAGGCCTGGACTTTAACCCTCTTCTGCCAAGAAGAGAAATTTATCACCACCTGGAAAAAAAACAATCTTTGAGGCCATCTTAGGGGGAGGGGAGAAATAGTCACCTCTCCTGGAATGCCAGGAAACCTAGTCAAGAATTAATATTTGTTCAGACCCTACCAAGTGCAAATCCCCTGTTATTAGCCTACCAAATCATGTTATGACATGGGCAATATTAGACTCATTCAATCCCCAAGGAAACTGAGGCTTCCTGAGCAGACATGACTGTTTCCAGTCACAGGGTAAGTCAGAGCTGACATTCAAAGCCAGGTCTGCCTGGTTCCATCTCCCTTGCTTCTTTCAATGTGGCCGCTGAAGACCCACAGAGGTATGGTTCTACCACTCACCCCCTTCACCTCTCTGGAGCTGTAAAGCCAGCAACCTGTTTCAGGGTCCCTCAATGTGGGTCTCCTGGGTCATAGCCACCCCTGGAAGACCAATGCAAGTGTGGGAGAAGAGAAAACAGAGAAAACGCTTACCCTGGCACAGCCACAGGGCACCAATGACCTGGCCCTGCCCTTGTTCTCTGCCTCCTGGTGGCTCCCGGGGTGCCCTTCTAGGGGAGGCAGGGGCCACAACACTCTGCACATCCCAGGCTACCACAAGCAGGAGACCTGGATGCCTGCTTTGCTGGGCTCTGGAACACTGTCTTCCCTTAGTAGAAATAGCAGCTTGAGGTCCGTAGCTCTTCATTATCCCATAAAACTAGCCCCAGCTGTGACCTTCCTCCTGGGAAGATTTCAGAAGCACAGAGAAGTCCCCTGAATTCCATCTCCCCAAATCTCCTCACCCCATCACTGCTGCCTAAAACTCTGCTCACAGTTCCACTAAAAGGTCAGCTTACTGTGCAAAGATCCTTAAGAAAGAACAGAATAACAGGTGGTCATTCATACTACAGTGATAGTGGCTCTTTCCCTGGGAACGAGACCTAAGAGAAGGAGCAGGAAAGCACAAGTCCCCAGGGTTGGGAGGTGGGTCACCAAAGCAGGCCAGCTGGCAAAAAACCCACTTTTATTATTTTACAGTTTTGCTTAGTCAGTCCTCCCATCCTTCCTTTTCTTCCTTTTCTTCTACAGTCTAGAACTGGAAAGCTGGGAGAGCCTTTAGAGCCTCTCTCTTCCAGGTCTGTGTTTGACAGAGAAGAAACAGACCACTGGAGAAGGTGGTCATCCTCTCTCTGACTGTCCATGAAAGGACAGATCCTGCTTGGGGCGCCCAGACAGCTCCCCCACATGCACACACACACACACACACACACGCACGAACACATGTGCACATGTGCATGTATACATGCACACACACATGCACACATGCATGCCCACACGTACACACATGCATGCATGCACATGCACACATATGTGCACACACATGCACACACATACTGGACTTCCTTCCCCACTAACTGCCTTCCAGATCTTACCCACTCAAGAGACCCTCATCTGCATAAAGATGTTTTGTCTCCTTGTTTCCATGGAATCACACACATGGGGAGGAATACTGGGTATAACCTACATCTTCAACAGCAGCATCATAATAGCTATCATATCGGCCTCTTGCTTGGGGCCCCCTTCACACACATGGCTGCCCTTATACTCACATTTCTAGAAAGAAGTTACTATTGTTTAAATTATCCCTACTTCACAGATGAGGAAACTGAGGCTTCGAGAGGTTAAGTAATTTGTCCCAGGTTACAAAGCTGGCGGAGCCTTTGAACCAGCCTCTCTGCCTCCAGATCCTGCTTATGGAATCATTACACCATCTTGCTTCCTGATCATTCACAAAGGGGATGCCACAGGAATGATGCCCACCCAACACAAAGGAAGTTGATGCCAGTGAAAAGGGCATTAATCTCTACCATGAGTATCAGAAAGGAAACGGAAGCCCAGAGACCTTGCACCCAGCATGTGAGTGACAGAGATGGAGCTGGAAGCCAGGGCTCTTCCTGCTAGCATCCCTGGGGATGGGGTTCTACCCTTGCCCATCTGAGGACCAGCCCACCTGGCCCTGCCATGGCCATAGGCCTCTACTTTTCTCCCAAGGCAGTTGGAGATGTGTAGAACAGGAAAAAGAGGCCTCAGCATTCACATCGTCACCCACCATCCAGTTCTGAGAACTCAGCTTTGGTGTGGCAGTTGGGCACCAAGCTTCAGAGAAAGCAACTAAGACCTGAGAAAAGGAAGAAACTTGACAAGACTCTAGGCCTTCTGACAGGCAAACCTGTGCTCTCATCTGAGGCTCTATCACCTGCCTCCCACTGACTTCCTTTGAGCAAACAGCCACCCAATGGCACTGCTGGGCCCCTCCCTTCTCCTGAACCCTATCTTCCCTGACGCCCACTGAGCACTTGCGGCAGGCTGAGTCCTGGGCTAAGTTATTGCAGACCATATCATTTAACACCCAGGTTGTCCATGAAGCCAACCCTGCCTCTAAGGCATTGAGGTAGGTTTTATAGTCATCTTTCAGCAGCTCAGAAATGAATAAACCAGTAACTGTCACATGTTAAAACAACTAGTAAGAGGTGGTACTGAGACTCAAACCCATGTCCTCGCTAGTCCATGAGACTAGTTATAAACTTGTGCTTTTGAGTCTGCCCCAGATGGGACAGTGGACATGTGTCAAAGTCATTCTGTATTAAGAAAACCATAGTCTATATCACTCTTTTCCTTGGGAGATCAGTAAGATAATTATAAAAGGATGAGAAAAATGAACCCTTTTTAAAAACATAAGGGAGCTTTGTTTCTTTCCAAATCACACCCTGAAGGCAGCTGCAGGGAGAACCACCAGCTCTAGATTTTCAGGGAGAAGGCCAGGGGAAGGAGTTGTGCTTGGCAGTTTGGGGAAAAGTTGCATATTTCCTATCTTTCCAGAAGGGGGAACCCTCGCCACCTTGGCATGGCCTGGGAGTGCTTCTGAGCAGTCTGGCCCAGCACACTGGTGTTCCTGTCTTCTGCCGGCCCACATCCTCATGGGGCCTCCCTTCTAGTCACTTAGAATGAATCCCTTCCCTTACTGAGATCCAGGTAGTGGGTAAAATGAGAAAGAAAAGAAGGGAAGGAAAAAGGGAGAGACTGAGTTCCAAAGAGAAATAGATTCACCAAAGCAGGATCAGATGGTGGTTTTGCAGCGAGGCCAGCCTTTTGCAAATGGGCCAGGCTTCAGGCTGGGGCCCTGGATGGACAGGGTGTGCTTCACTGAAACAGATAACAGGTAGAAAAGAGAGGAAGATAATGGTAAGTGACAAAGAGTCTCTCCTTTGACCAAACTCCAGGTGGGATCCTCTGAGCCCTTTTTTGACTAGGTCTCAACCTTGAACAAAACACTGACATGGGTTCTGACAGCTCAAGGCTATATCCACAGGACCACCCTACCTGCCCACCCCCCCCCTCCCTAAATGCCTTCCTAAGAAAACTCAAGGCTGTCAAGAGAATTTACTGTTTGTTTCTGTCAACATCTGAAGATAGGGCCCTTGTCTCCCAGCCTCTTTGGGAGGGAAGAACCTACCTTGGATAAGCAGTTAGCAAACCCACATGGGTTTCTCCTGAACCAACCCCTACTTCCTGCTTTTTGTACTTTTTCACTTCTCTGACTCTCCTGAACCCCCGTCCCCTCCCCTCCTTATTCCCTCATTCTCCCTTTAAAACAGCCAGTCACCTCTGTACAAGTCAAAGTTGAGTTCAGTGCACATGGGACTCTGCCCTGTTACTATACTATATTTCTGACTAAAATCAGTCCTTGCCACTGTACCTAGTGTCCGGCTTTGTTTACCTTTGACTAGGGGTCAGCACCGTGACCTAGACTATAACAGGAACACAAAGGAGGGACCTAGAATAGAATGGTTGGAAAGTCTTCCTGGAGCCCATGGCATCTCATCTGAGCCCTGTAGGATGAGTATGATTCTTCCAGACCAAAAAGGAGAAAGGAAGAGGGAACGGTTTTGCAGAGAGAGGAAGGAGGTGTGTGAGTCATGTGCATTTTGGGGGAAATGTGAACCTGGAGTCAGGAATGACTTGGGCAGTGGCGGACATCATCCACAGCAGGTCCAGGTAGCTGGGCTGTCACAGAGGAGATAGATGACAAAAGACTGAAAGAGAAGTTTGGGTTAGACTGCAGGAAGCCTCAAATGCCAGGCTGAGGAATTCTGATGGCATTCTTTCGGCGAAGGAGAACTGTGATCCTGATGTAGTGTAAAGAAATTCAAATGGGGAAATGGCATGAACATAGCTGTTCTGTGGAAAGATGAACACATGGATGAATCAAGCAAGGCAGGAAATAAATGGGACACAAGTCAGGAAGGTGTGGGAGGAAGTGAAGGAAGAAGATGTGCTTGTGGACTTTGGGCCAGCCCCTCTCTCTCCTTAGAAATGGACAGGCTAGGAGAAAGCCTGATTTGGAAGAGGGGTGGATAGTGACCAATCTCAACCATTTACATGGGGCAATGGGAAGAATCTCTATATGTAATCCTGAAGAAAGTGGAAAAGAATATCACTGCCTTGTAACTTACTTGCTAAAGATATTGAAAAAATATACCTGGGTTCAGATCCAGACCAGCATCATAGGGAACAATCCTATATTGTGAGTTGTATCTTCCTGGGGTGGGAGTAGACTTCAGGTTTTTTCTGCTGTGCTATTCTGGGCCAGTGCCCTGAAGTCAGCGAATGTAGGCATAGAATCATATTTGCCCTGACTCATGTGGTCCTAGCATTTTCCTTTAGCAGTATTTCTAGATTCAAATTAGAGGAAGTGTCAGCCATCTGCTTGACTTGAACTTTAGTGATGCCTATTTTTCATTTTATTTCCCCAGCAGGAAAACTGAATATTGTAATAGGCTCCTCCCACTGCATAGATGTGGGTGTTTAGGTTTTGCAGACTTTGGGACCCACTTCCAGCCCCCTTACCAATCATAGATGCTTGCCTTTTATGATACTAAAACAAATGGGTAATCATTTATTGTATGCCCTCAAATGTGAGGATGCCTCTTCACAAAGCTATTGTCATAACCTTTAAAGGTTTTGAAGGATGTCTTTTATTCTCTCCAACACACATTCATAAGACGCTAAATACATGTGGTTTTTTTTCTCAGACCACAGACTTTTCAAAGACCACAGACTTATGTCTTATTTTGTCTCTTTGTCACCTTAAAATAAACTAGGAATTATAAATGACACCAAATATTTGGCTATTGTCAAAGCCCATCCAGCAACGATTTTTCAAAAGAACACAGATAGGATCCTCTTTCACTGGAAAACATCTTCTGAAGGCTAGAGTTACCAGCAAATTCCAAAAATAGAAAAAAAATGAGATAATAGAATCTGGGTTGTCACCTCTTGTCCAATGGGATTATCTGATGTCTAATCATGGACAGATTGTGATTAATGTGATTGTGGATGGGGCATTAATCCGATTCAGGAGGGAATCCAGTCAGATTTTCATCTGCTCCAAATGTGTAATTGGTTTGGAGGCAGCAGCAAAGCAGCTTGTACCAGATTTTGCCGCATCACGGTGATGAGGTCTATTTTGATCAGCTTGAGTTATGGGCAATATAAATTATTTATAGCCACTTTAGACATGCCTTATACTTGTAAAGACCTTCAAAACAAAATAACATTCCTCTTGCTATTGTAGGAATCTCATTCAGCTGAATCTTGAAGCCCATAGCTTGTAAAAAGCAAGGGAGAGAAAAGATTATAGGCCAGTAGGCTCATCATCAAGTACTGACTGAACATTACAAGGAACCAGAGATTGAACCAGACTATAGAGGAGGCCAACTGTTGCATACAGAATGGTCTTGCATACAGAATGGTTGCATACAGACTATAGAGGAGGCCAACTGTTGCATACAGAAGCCCAAAAGGATTTTGCTGTAGCTGAGAAGAGAGACCCAGACTAGGGAAAGCACAAGCATCCACAGAAAACAGTATGTGGTGAGGCTCATTCAAGCTGAGCATAAAGCAGAATTCCTTCTGAACTAGGCAAGTTTCATGAAAGTGGTGGGATTTGAGCTGGGTCTGTAAAGGAGAGAAAGCTTCCACTGTAGCCTATGAGTGAGGAGGGAAAGTGCTGGGGGCAAAAGCTGGCATGCACATGAACACTGGGTACAAGGAAGGATGGTCTGGGTGGAGGGAAGGGGAGATACTATTATTTACTGAGCAGTTACTATGTGCTATGGATGGTTCTTTATTCATCTCCTACATTCCTCGTGTATCAGCAGGGTGCTTTGGGCTAATAGAAAGCCCAGTTAAAAGTAATACCATAAACAGGAAATGAGCAGGCTCAAACAACAAGCACAGAGGTAGGGCAGACTGTACAGTTGGATGACCCAGGGCTTCAAAGGTGTCATCAGCAGGTTTTTTTCTGTTTCCCTGTTCTAGTGTCAAGAGACTCAGTTCCATCCTAGGGATGGTTCTTATGGTCACAGAATGGCTGCCAAAATACCTGGGACCATATACCTCCTTGTCTGTGACCAGCAGGAGAAGCTGGCTTTCTGGGGCTCTCACCAAAGGTCAAGAAAGCTTCTTTTCAGAATCTCCCAGAAAACCCATTTTCTGTTTGACTCAAACTGGCTTAGATATGCCTATTCCTGATCCAATAACTGATAAGGAGTCAGACTCCTTTGTTGGCTTAGACTAACTAGTACAGGCACATACACACCACCACTGGAGTGCTGATAAATGTTTAAGCAGAACTGGTTCTCTAGGAGCACCTGGGTGGCTCACTCAGTTGAGTGTCCAAGTTTGGCTCAGGTCATGATCTCTCAGTTCATTAGTTCAAGTCCCACATAGGGCATTCTGCTGTCAGCCTGTCAGCAGACAGCCTCTGTCCCCACTCTCTGTGCCCCTCTCCTGCCTGTGCACTCCTAAAAATACATAAATATTAAAAAAAAAAAACAACTGGATCTCTAGGAAAGAACTTGTACATATACATATATGAGTATTATAAATTTATTTATACAAAGAAGTATAGCAAAGAATTTACAAATAATAATAAAATATGCAATATGCTGTACTGTAAATTCCATATAGCCAATTGATTCTTATAGAATGTTTTCAATGATTTTCACCAAACTTTTGCTAATTTATGATTGCATAATTAAGTAAGTAAATATCTTTCCTATAACCTAGCAATAAACAATTATAAAAATATACTACAATTAATTTTTTTGAGAGAGGGGTAGAGAATGAAAGAGAGAGAATCTTAAGCAGGCTCCACACCCAGCATGGAGCCCGATGTGGGGTTAGATTTCATGACCCCGAGGTCATGACCTGAGCTGGAATCAAGAGTCAGACGCTTAACCAACTGAGCCACCCAGGCACCCCTACAATTAATATATTTTACATGAAAATGTTTAAAACCCTGGTGCTAAGTCAACAGGAAATGTAAAAAGTCTATGTGAAGAAAACTTTCTTGACTAGGGCCAGGTGGAAAAAAAAACAAAAAACCAAAACACATAGAGTACCAAAATATGGTCCAGTATACCATTATTTATATGATGTCAATTTTGCTCCAATTAATCTATAAATGTATAAATCTATAAATGTAATTTGGCATGCCACAAATATAATTAAATTGCCAATGGAATTTGACATAATAATTCTAAAGATAAAATGAAAAAAGCAGTGTGTGAGAATAGTGAGGAAAGTTTATAAAAGAAGAGAAACGAGGGGTGTTTCTCCCTACTAGATATTCAAATGCATTATAAAGTTCTAATAATGAAAACAGTTTTATATTAAAGCAGAACTTGGCAGATTAAAAAAAATTAATGTTTACTTATTTTTGAGAGAAAAGGACAGAGCATGAGTAGGAGAGGGGCAGAGAGAGAGGGAGACACAGAATCTGAAGCAGGCTCCAGGCTCTGAGCTGTTAGCACAAAGGCTGACAATGGGGCTCAAACCCACAAGTGGGGAGATCATGACCTGAGCTGAAGTCAGACACTTAACCTACTGAGCCACCTAGGTGCCTCAGAGATAGCAGGCAGATTTAATATAACATATTGAAAAGACCAAAATCAAACTTTTGGTTTGATATGATTCAGGAGAAAGGCAAACAATTTTCAGTATATATTATTGGTACATTTGAAAAAAATTAAGTCAGACCTCTCTGCACCACATCATTTACCAGAACCTTCTTCAGATGGATTAAAAATTTAAATGTAATGGCAAAAACACAAAGGTATTAGACTAAAATATATGTGACTCTTCCTGTAACCTTGGGATGAGGATGGGCCTTCCTAGTGGCACAATAAAGGTAGAGTCCAGGTGGGAAAGACCAATGGATTTGACCAGATAATACTGCAATGATTGTTGTTCTTTCCAGGCATCCTCATGAGGGTGACATAGTCTTTAAACCCTGCATAGAAATCCCTGATGAACCACCATGATGCCCAAGGAAGACAGAGTGACCTGAAAGTCCAACTACTTCCTTAAGATAACCCAACTTAAGACCATCCAAAATGCTTCATTGTGGGAGCAGACAACATAGATTCCAAGCAATGCAGCAGATCCGCATATCCCTCAATGAGCAGGCTGTGGTGCTGATGGGCAAGAACACCATGACGTGCAAGGCCATCTAAGGGCATCTGGAGAACAACCCAGCTCTAGGAGAAACTGTTTCCTCATATCTGGGGGGGATTATGGGTTTTGTGTCACCAAGGAGGACCTCACTGAGAACAGGACGTTCTGCTGACCAGTAAGGTGCCAGCTGCCACCCATGCTGGTGCCATGGCCCGAGAAGACCTCCTTCTTTCAGGCTTTAGGCATCACCACTAAAATCTCCTGGAGCACCACTAAAATGCAGCTGATTAAGACTGGACACAAGGTGGGAGCCAGCAAAGCCACACTGCTGAATATGCTGAAAATCTCCCCCTTCTCCTTTGGGCAGATCATCCAGCAGGTGTTTGACAATGGCAACCTTTGAAGTGTTTGACATCACAGAGGAAACTGCATTCCCGCTTCCTGGAGGTTGTCCTCAATGTTACCAGCATATGTCTATAGATAGGTTACCCAACTGTTGCATCAGCACCCTATTCTATCATCAGTGGATGCAAATGGGTCCTGGCTTTGTCTATGGAGACTGATTATACCTTCCCACTTGCTGAAAATGTCGAGGCCCATCTGCATTTGTGGCTGCTGCCCCTGTGGCCACAGCCCCAGCCAAAGTTGAAGCAACAGAAGAGTAAGAAGAATCCAATGAAGATCTGGGATTTGGTCTCTTTGACAGATCACCCAAAACAACCAATTGAGCCAACTTTATTTGTGAAACAAGAACCTAAAGTTTTACTTCTTTTACCAAAAAATGCAATGAATGTTTATTATTTATGACAAGTGGGATGGTGCCCTTACAGAAAAAGCCTTAATGTATTGATGACTTAAGTAATTAAGTCATTCTTCAAAACAAGAATGCTAACAAAAAAATGGGCTACAAAGAAGAAAAAATCATGATCAATTATACATGGAAAAATTATTGTCTCAGTACAAATTCAGTAGCTTAAAATAACACCCATTTATTATATCCCTGTTTCTATAACTCAAAATTCTGGGCATGGCTTAACTAGGTTCTCTGCTTGGGGTCTTACAAGGCTGAAATGAATGTGTTGGGTGGGCTGTGCCACACATAGGGAAGGATATGCTTCCAGGCTCCCAGATTGGTGGTAGAATTCATTTACTTGCAACTTTACTTCATGATAGCTTGCTTCTTCAAAGTCAGTAGCACAACAAGAGAGAGAGAGAGACTGAGCAAGAGAGCAAGAGAATGAGATCAAGAGAGAATCTATTGAGTCTCCATCTTCAGGCAGCCCTTTTAAAGGGTTCACCTAATTGAGTAAGGCCCACCTACTTTTGATGAACACAAAGTCAACTGATTAGAACTTCACTTACATCTGCAAAATCCTTTCATTTTTGCTATAGTTGTCAGAAAAAAGTTACAGCCATTCAAGGGGGAGGGGATTATACAGGGTTTAGATCTTTGGGGATTACCTTAAAGTGTACCCACCACATTAATAATGAATGAAAAGCAAATCAAAGCATGGGGAGGAGCCAAGATGGTGGAACAGCATGGAAGTTTTTTGTGTGTCTTGCGTCCATGAAATACAGCCAGACCAACACTAAACCATCTTACACACCTAAAAAACTGATTGGAAGGTTAACACAACAATCTGTACAACCTGAACCACAGAATTCAGCAGAAAGAGAAAAAATTCATTTTTATTTTCAATTTTTATTAAAAATATTTTTCTTTAATTTTTATTACTATATTTTTACTTTTGTGTAAATTTTTTCAAATTCTGTTTTAGTTCCATCATTTTATTTTTGTCTACTTCAGTGTATTCACCCTTTCAAATTTTCAAACTATTTCCTTTTTTCTTTTTCTTTTTTTTCTCTTTTGTTTCTTTTCTTTTTCTTGAATGAAGAAAGAGAAAAACTTCATTTTTACTTTCAATTTCTATTAAAAATATTTTTCTTTAATTTTTTACTATATTTTTTGCTTTCATGTAAATTTTTTCAAATTCTATTTTAGTTCCATCATTTTATTTTAGTCTACTACAGTGTATTCATTTTTTCAAATTTTCAAACGATTTTTTTTCTTTTTTAAATCTTTTTTCTCTTTTTTGTTTCTTTGCTTTTACTTGAATACAGAAAAAGAAAAAATTCATTTTTATTTTTAATTTTTATTAAAAATATTTTTCTTTAATTTTTTCTACTATATTCTTTACTTTTGTAAATACTTTTTCAAATTCTATTTCAATTTTGTAAATACTTTTTCAAATTCTATTTTACTCCCATCATCTCATTTTAGTCTACTTCAGTGTATTCATTTTTTCAAATTGTCAAACGATTTCCTTTTTTTTCTCCCCCCACCTTTTTTTCTCTAATCTGTCAAACCACTTTCAACACCCAGACCAAAACACACTTAGGATCTAGCATCATTTATTAGATTTGTGTGTGTGTGTGTGTTTAATTTTTAAATTTTAATATTTTTTAATTTAAATATTTTTTAATTTTAAGTTTTCTACCTCATGAATTCCTTTTCTCCCTTCAAAAATGACAAAACAAAGGAATTCACCCCAAAAGAAAGAGCACGAAGAAACGACAGCCAGGGACTTAACCGACACATATACAAGCAAGATGTCTGAACCAGAATTTAGAATCACGATAATAAGAATACTAGCTGGAGTCGAAAATAGATTAGAATCCATTTCTGCAGAGATAAAGGAAGTAAAAACTAGCCAGGATGAAATAAAAAATGCTATAACTGAGGTGCAATCACGAATGGATGCTGCAGCAGCAAGGATGGATGAGGCAGAACAGAGAATCAACGATATAGAGGACAAACTTATGGTGAATAACCAAGCAGAAAAAAGGAGGGAGATTAAGGCAAAAGAGCATGATTTAAGAATTAGAGAAATCAGTGACTCATTAAAAAGGAACAACCTCAGAATGATAGGGGTGCCAGAAGAGGAAGAGAGAGAAGTAGGGGTAGAAGGTTTATGTGAGCAAATCAGAGCAGAAAACTTTCCTAACCTGGGGAAAGACACAGATATCAAAATCCAAGAAGCACAGAAGACTCCCATTAGATTCAACAAAAACCGACCATCAGTAAGGCATATCATAGTCAAAATCACAAAATAGGCAAGGAGAGAATCATGAAAGCAGCAAGGGATGGTCCTTAACCTACAAGGGAAGACAGATCAGGTTTGCAGCAGACCTATCCAAAGAAACTTGGCAGGCCAGAAAGGAGTAGCAGGATATATTCAGTGTGTTAAATCAGAAAAATATGCAGCCAAGAATTCTTTATCCAGCAAGGCTGTCATTCAAAATAGGAGAGATAAAGAGTTTCCCAAACAAAAATTAAAGGAGTTTGTGACCACTAAACCAGCCCTGCCAGAAATGTTAAGGGGGACTCTCTGAGGGGAGAGTTTATTTTTAAAAAAAATAAAAATAAAAAAATATATATATCAAAAGCAACAAAGATTAGAAAGGACCAGAGAACACCACCAGAAACTCCAACTCTATAAGCATCACAATGGCAATAAATTCATATCTTTCAGTACTCATTCTAATGTCAGTGGACTCAATGGTCCAATGAAAAGACCTAGGGTAACAGAATGGATAAGAAAACAAGATCCATCTATATGCTGTTTACAAGAGACCCACTTTAGACCTAAACACACCTTCAGATTGAAAATAAGGGGATGGAGTACCATCTATAATGCTAATGGTCAACAAAAGAAAGCTGGAGTAGCCACACTTATATCAGACAATCTAGACTTCAAAAAAGACTGTATCAAGAGATGCAGAAGGGCGTTATATCATAATCATGGGGTGTATCCACCAAGAAGACCTAACAATTGTAAACATTTATGTGCCAAATGTGGGAGAACCCAAATATATAAATCAATAAATCACACACATAAAGAAACTCATTGATAGTAATACCATAACAGTAAAAGACTTCAACACCCCACTCACAGCAATGGACAAATCATCTAATCGAAAAATCAACAAAGAAACAATGGCTTTGAATGACACACTGGACCAGATGGACTTAACAGATATATTCAGAACATTTCATCCTAAAGCAGCAGAATATACATTCTTCTCCACTGCACATGGAACGTTCTCCAGAATAGACCACATCCTGGGACACAAATCAGCCTTCAGCAAGTACAAAAAGATCGAGATCATACCGTGCATATGTTCAGACCACAATGCTATGAACCTCGAAATCAACCACAAGAAAAAATTTGGAAAGGTAAAAAATACTTGGAGACTGAAGAACATCCTACTAAAGAATGAATGGGCTAACAAAGAAGTTAAAGAGGAAATTTAAAAGTATATGGAAGCCAATGAAAATGCTAACACCACAACCCAAAACCTCTGGGACGCAGCAAAGGCAGTCATGAGAGGAAAGGATATAGCAATCCAGGTCTTCCTAAAGAAGGAAGAAAGATCTCAGATACACAACCTAACCTTACACCTTAAAGAGCTGGAAAAAGAACAGCAAATAAAACCCAAAACCAGCAGAAGACAAGAAATAATAAAGATTAGAGCAGAAATTAATGCTATCGAAACCAAAAAAACAGAACAGATCAATGAAACCAGAAGCTGGTTCTTTGAAAGAATTAACAAAACTGATAAACCACTAGCCAATTTGATCAAAAAGAAAAAAGGAAAGGACCCAAATAAATAAAATCAAGAATGAAAGAGAAGAGATCACAACCAACACTGCAGAAATAAAAGCAATAATAAGAGAATATTATGAGCAATTATATGCCAACAAAATGGGCAATCTGGAAGAAAGGGACAAATTCCTAGAAACATATACACTACCAAAACTGAAACAGGAAGAAATAGAAAATTTGAACAGACCTATAACCAGTAAGGAAATCAAATCAATAATCAAAAATCTCCCAAAAAACAAGAGTCCAGGGCCAGATGGCTTTCCAGGGGAATTCTACCAAACATTTAAGGAAGAGTTAACACCTATTCTCTTGAAGCTGTTCCAAAATATAGAAATGGAAGGAAAACTTCCAAACTCTTCCTATGAAGACAGCATTACCTTGATTCCAAAACCAGAGACTCCACTAAAAAAGAGAGCTATAGACCAATTTCCCTGATGAACATGGATGCAAAAATCCTCAACAAGATACTAACCAAGCGGATCCAACGATACATTAAAAAAATTATTCACCACGACCAAGTGGGATTTATACCTGGGATGCAGGCTGGTTCAATATCCACAAAACAATTAACGTGATTCATCACATCAATAAAAGAAAGAACAAGAACCATATGATCCTCTCAAGAGATACAGAGAAAGCATTTGACAAAATACAGCATCCTTTCTTGATAAAAACCCTCAACAAAGTAGGGATAGAAGGATCATACCTCGAGATCGTAAAAGCCACATATGAATGACCCAACACTAATATCATCCTCAATGGGGAAAAACTGAGAGCTTTCCCCCCAAGGTCAGGAACAAGACAGGGATGTCCACTCTCACCACTATTATTCAACATAGTATTGGAAGTCTTAGCCTCTGCAATCAGACAACACAAAGAAATAAAAGGCATCCAAATCAGCCAGGAGGAGGTCAAACTTGCACTCTTCACAGATGACATGATACTCTATATGGAAAACCCACAAGATTCCACCAAAAAACTGCTAGAACTGATTCATGAATTCAGCAAAGTTGCAGGATATAAAATCAACACACAGGAATTGGTTGCATTCCTATACACCAACAATGAAGTGACAGAAAGAGAAATCAAGAAATCGATCCCATTTATGGTTGCACAAAAAACCATAAAATACCTAGGAATAAATCTAACCAAAGAGGTGAAAAACCTATATGCTGAAAAGGATAGAGAGCTTATGAAAGAAATTGAAGACACAAAAAAATGGAAAAAGATTCCATGCTCCTGGATAGGAAGAACAAATATGGTTAAAATGTCGATACTACCCAAAGCAATCTACATATTCAATTCAATCCCTATCAAAATAACACCAGCATTCTTCACAAAGCTAGAACAAATAATCTTAAAATTTGTATGTCACCAGAAAAGACCCCGAATAGCCAAAACAATCTTGAAAAAGAAAACCAAAGCAGGATGCATCACAATCCCAGACTTCAAGCTATACTACAAAGCTGTAATCCTCAAGACAGTATGGTACTGGCCCAAGAACAGACACTCAGATCAATGGAACAGAATAGAGAAATCAGAAATGGACCCACAAATGTATGGCCAACTAATCTTTGACAAAGCAGGAAAGAATATCCAATGGATTCAAGACAGTCTCTTCAGCAAGTGGTGCTGGGAAAACTGGACAGCAACATGCAGAAGAATGAACCTGGACCACTTTCTTACACCATACACAAAAATAAACTCAAAATGGTTAAAAGACCCAAATGTAAGACAGGAAGCCATCAAAATCCTTGAGGAGAAAGCAGGCAAAAACCTCTTTGATCTTGCCCGCAGCAACTTCCTACTCAACAAGTCTCCAGAGGCAAGGGAAACAAAAGCAAAAATGAACTACGGGGACCTCATCAAAATAAAAAGCTTCTGCACAGTGAAGGAAACAATCAGCAAAACTAAAAGGCAACAGACAGAATGGGAGAAGATATTGCAAACGACACATCAGATAAAGGGTTAGTATCCAAAATCTACAAAGAACTTATCAAACTCAACAGCCAAAAAACAAATAATCCAGTGAAGAAATGGACAAAAGACATGAATAGACACTTCTCCAAGGAAGACATCCAGATGGCCAACTGACACATGAAAAAAATGCTCAACTTCACTCATCATCAGGGAAATACAAATCAAAACCATAATGAGATACCACCTCACACCTGTCAGAATGGCTCACATTAACGACTCAGTCAACAACAGATGTTGGTGAGGACGCGGAGAAAGAGGATCTCTTTTGCATTGTTGATGGGAATGCAAGCTGGTGCAGACACTCTGGAAAACAATATGGAGGTTCCTCAAAAAACTAAACATAGAACTACCCTACGACCCAGCAATTGCACTACTAGGCATTTATCCAAGGGATACAGATGTGCTGTTTCGAAGGGACACACGTACCCCCATGTTTATAGCAGCACTATCAACAATAGCCAAGGTATGGAAAGAGCCCAAATGTCCCTCAATGGATGAATGGATAAAGAAGATGTGGTATATATGTACAATGGAGTATTACTTGGCAATCAAAAAGAATGAAATCTTGCCATTTGCAACTACGTGGATGGAACTGGAGGGTATTGTGCTAAGTGAAATTAGTCAGCCAGAGAAAGACAAACATCCTATGACTTCACTCATATGAGGACTTTAAGAGACAAAACAGATGAACATAAGGGAAGGGAAACAAAAATAATATAAAAACAGGGAGGGGGACAAAACAGAAGAGACTCATAAGTATGGAGAACAAACCGAGGGTTACTGGAGGGGTTGTGGGAGGCGGGGTGGGCTAAATGGGTAAGGGGCACTAAGCAATTTACTCCTGAAATCATTGTTGCACTATATGCTAACTAATCTGGATGTAAAAATTTTTAAATAAATAAATAAATAAATAAATAAATAAATAAATAAATAAATAAATAAATAAAATTATTTTTAAAAAAAGAAAAAGAAAAAGAAGAGGGATTTCAAGTAATCTTCATTAGAATCCCTGAGAATGAAATCATCACTTGAACCCTAGGAGTCTTCATACTCACCTCACACACCATAAAAACGTAATGAGAGCCTTGGGGCCGAGCAGAGAGGCCAGACCTTCTGCATTACCCACAATGCTGCCTCCCTGCTTTGCTGCCAGTGCCTGCTGCTTGTTGACCAATTTCATTTCCCACACTCTACCCCGGTGGTTCCCAATCTTCAGCCCAAGATGAAGTATTTAGCGCTTTTCAGTTAAATGACAAAAATTTTAAAAATGTAGTGAGTTTTCCACAAAACTCAGTGGAAAGGACTATTCTGAAACTAGGCTTTTCTTTTTTCCTTTTTTTTTTCAGTGTTAGTTTAGTATGTTTCATATGAAGTGATGGTAGTAGATAGTAGCTTTTTAAAACATGTCTCACTTGGCAACATGGAATAGTGGCAGTCCCATGTGATGTCTCTATTTTTTTTTTCTTAGATCTTGAATTCCAAAAGTCTGAGAACCATTGTAATACCCATTCAATCCCCACCTCATTCTTGAGGACTTCTTAATCATTCAGGGCTTACTTTTCCTTTCTTTAAAAAAAATCATGGGGTGCTTGGGTGGTTCAGTGTGTTAAGTGTCCGACTTTGGCTCAGGTTATGATCTCATGGAGTGTGAGTTTGGACCCCAAGTTGGGCTCTGTGCTGACAGCTCAGAGCCTGGGACCTGCTTTGGATTCTGTGTCTCCCTCTCTCTCTGCCCCTTCCTTGCTTGTGCTCCTGTCTATCTCTCTCTCAAAAATAAATAAACATTAAAAAAAATCAGTTTGGATACTTTCCCTCTAAAGTCATAACTATATAGTATAGGACAACTGGTAAATTTAAAAACTCACAAAGGAGAAAATGGAAATCCTCTGTAATACCACTTCTCAGAGAAAATAAGCAGTCTGAAAGATGACCTTCTATTCCATTTGCTGAGTTTATCATTGAATTTTTTAAACAAAAATGGAGTTATTTTGTATAAGCTGTTTGGTAATTTCACCATACCTCATCCCCCCACCCCACCTTCTCCTTCTCCACAATTAAGTACTGACTTGGTATAACAGTGACATGTGTGAGCCATTTAATCCTCACAACAGCCCTCTGATGTGGGTACTGTTATTTAAAAACATTGTTTTATTAAGTAGGCTCCATGTCCAGCACAGAACCCCATGCAGGGCTCAAACTTATGACCCTGATATCAAGGCTTGAGCTGAGATCAAGAGTTGGATGCTTAACTGACTAAGCTACCCAGTAGCCCCAAGGTGCGTACTGTTATTATTCCATCTTTGTAACTGAGGCTCAGATAGGTTACAATACACTCCCATTGTACAGAGCCGCTGAGTGGTAGAGCCTGGATTCTGACCAGCAGTACCCGGCACTGGAGCTCAAACTGTAAAACACAGTGTGATTCAGCTCACTTCCATTATGTGGATTTACCACAATTTATTTAACCAGTGTTTTACTTTTGTTCATTTTTATCCCCCTCTTCTTTAAAAAAATTTTTTTTGGTATTATAAATAAAGCTGCAGTGTACAACCTCAAGATTAAATCTTTGTGTACATTATCCATAAGTATTTCCATGAATAGTTTCTAGTAGAAGGTTTGCTGTGTCAAAAAGACTGCAGAGTTTTAAGCTTTGGTGAGTTTTGCCAAACTGCATTTCAGATTGTTGTGCCTTTTCAGAATGTTGTAACCTTCAACACTCCCTCCAATAGGGAGATAGGGCTGGTTTTCTCACACTTTGCCAACACTGGGAATTTTTAGTTTTTGTTTTTTTAAATCTTTGCCAGTGTGAGATGCCAAAAATGAATGTTCATGATGCTTTAATTTGCTTTTCTTCTTTTTTAATTTAATTTGATTATTTTTTTTAATTTACATCCAGATTAGTTAGCATATAGTGCAACAATGATTTCAGGAGTAAATTGCTTAGTGCCCCTTACCCATTTAGCCCACCCCGCCTCCCACAACCCCTCCAGTAACCCTCGGTTTGTTCTCCATACTTATGAGTCTCTTCTGTTTTGTCCCCCTCCCTGTTTTTATATTATTTTTGTTTCCCTTCCCTTATGTTCATCTGTTTTGTCTCTTAAAGTCCTCATATGAGTGAAGTCATAGGATGTTTGTCTTTCTCTGGCTAATTTCACTTAGCACAATACCCTCCAGTTCCATCCACGTAGTTGCAAATGGCAAGATTTCATTCTTTTTGATTGCCAAGTAATACTCCATTGTACATATATACCACATCTTCTTTATCCATTCATCCATTGAGGGACATTTGGGCTCTTTCCATACCTTGGCTATTGTTGATAGTGCTGCTATAAACATGGGGGTACGTGTGTCCCTTCGAAACAGCACATCTGTATCCCTTGGATAAATGCCTAGTAGTGCAATTGCTGGGTCGTAGGGTAGTTCTATGTTTAGTTTTTTGAGGAACCTCCATATTGTTTTCCAGAGTGGCTGCACCAGCTTGCATTCCCATCAACAATGCAAAAGAGATCCTCTTTCTCCGCGTCCTCACCAACATCTGTTGTTGACTGAGTCGTTAATGTGAGCCATTCTGACAGGTGTGAGGTGGTATCTCATTATGGTTTTGATTTGTATTTCCCTGATGATGAGTGAAGTTGAGCATTTTTTTCATGTGTCAGTTGGCCATCTGGATGTCTTCCTTGGAGAAGTGTCTATTCATGTCTTTTGTCCATTTCTTCACTGGATTATTTGTTTTTTGGCTGTTGAGTTTGATAAGTTCTTTGTAGATTTTGGATACTAACCCTTTATCTGATGTGTCGTTTGCAATATCTTCTCCCATTCTGTCTGTTGCCTTTTAGTTTTGCTGATTGTTTCCTTCACTGTGCAGAAGCTTTTTATTGAAATCCCTTTTCTAAGCACTGAGAATACATCTGCGAATAACACAGACATAATCCCTACTCTTTTTCATGAAGGAGGAGACTAAGGGACAAGTGTATTTCCTTAAATCTATGGGAGCAGAGATGGTATCAGTCTCCTCTCCTCCATCTTCTGCAGGTGGAGAACCTCAGGCTCAGCAAACAGCTACTGAACCACAGAGTCTTCAGGTGCCCTTGAAGGCCAGTCCAGGGCATTACAGGGAAGGACGGTCATCCAGTGGGACTTCAGATTGTATCTCTTGGGTACCGGCAGGTTCTTCTGCACCAGCAAACCTTTTAGTATTCATTTCTATCTATGGATATATTGGAAAGATATGCATGTTTTATCATGCTCAGAATAAGAGTTCAATATTTATGTATAAATCTCAAGCTTCACTTCAGCATTATGAAGACTGGCAAAATGCATGTCTAATTCGATAATGTAGGCAAATTTCTTGGCCATTAATCCCATGAATCATACATGTCTCCTCTAAGAGTCTGAAATCTGAATATTTTAGCACAAGTATGAGGAGAGGAAAAGCTCACTAATTGGGACAAACCAGGAGAAGGTCAGAGCGCATTCTAGAAGATGTGAAAGTCAAGGTCACCTTCTTATATAATCTATACATATCTATATATACATTATATTAAACATCAAGAAAATTGACAGTGGATGAGTCATTGTCAAAGAGAGGTCCCATGTTAGTTGCTTTCACATGGAATTAAGAAGGCCATGACTTTAGAACCTTTTTTATTAGTGTGCCTATAGATGCAGCTAATGTCTGAAAGAATAATTTTGGAAAATAACCACCTTTAAACGATGATAAATACCATCAGTTTGCTTATTACACCTTTTTCTCACATATGATTATAATGTCTTTACTTCAGCTAGGATTCTTATTATAAATTCTCAGCCTCTAAACTGAAATTTGCAGAGTCTTCCAGCTTGTAATTGTCACATTTGGGGAGAGTTTCTCAACTTTCCCAAGTGGGAATTACTTGGATTGTGTCTATATTAGTAAGATTAGTCTGAACTCATGACCCTGAGACGAAGACCTGAGCTGAGATCAAGAGTCAGATGCTTAACTGACTGAACCATCCAGGCTCCCCAACAAGATCTCTTTTTATAAAGTATTTGTGTTTCTTATGAGGAGAAAACATATGTCTTAAGCACTTACTATGAGCTTCTAAATTGGAAGCTCTTGAGGGTGAGGACTATGCCTATTTTATGCCTCCTGGGCCCATAATAGAGCCTGCATACAGCTGCTCAATAAATGGTTGTTGAAGTCGTGGTGTCCAGGTGTCCCTTCTTAGGTGGTAGCCAGCTTCCACGGTGGCCTCCAGTGACACCTGCCTCCTGTTATTTTCACCCTGGCATAGTCCTCTTTCACACTGTAGCAGGGTTGGTTAGTCTTACCAGTGGAATATAGCAGTCATGATGGTGTGTTACTACCAAGCTTAGGTTATAAAGGACTTCAGCTTACATCTTGGTATCTCTATCTCACTGCTCCCTGCCTTTAGGAAAAAGCCACATGGATAGATCCCTGTGGTGCGGAAATGAAGCCTCCTGCCAACAGCTACACAGGTGAACTTGGAAGTGATTCCCCGACCCTACATAATTCTTCAGAGACTACAGGCATGGCCAATAGTTTGTAATCTTGTGAGAAAGTCTGAGCCAGAACCACCCAGCGGAGCCATTCGGTGATTCCCTACCCCTCAGAAACTGTAAGATAATAAATGTTGTTTCAAGCTGCTAACTGTGGAGGGTAACTTGCTACACAGCAGTAGATAATTACTACAGCATGAAATCCCACACATTTCTCACCAAAACCCTATGATGAAGGTAATGACAGCACCTTCTGATCAATGAAGATACAGAGTCAGTGAAATCAAGGAACTTGTCTAAGATGTCGTGAATATAAACCCAGGTCAGACACCTGCTATCTCTCAGAGAACAAAAATATCACGTTTCCCTAGCCCAAATAATCTTACCTTTAAAGTCCATCACTCTGTTATCATTTGGGATTTTTGACATCTGGTAATAATAAGGGCAGTGATTATTAAAAATATACCAAGGGAACCTGTTTGCATAACCCATTAACGTTCAAGGTTTCATGGTCGTGATTTCCAAGTAGAGAAATGACAACACATTGGAAGGAACAGATGAATTGAAAGGAGAATCTGAAAGTGGCATAGTTAAAATCATGTGTAGGTATTTTTAGCACAAAGAAAGAAGTCCTGTTTTGGCAGACACTGCTAAAACATAGGGCCATTTTCAGGTGCTGTATTTAGAAAATCAGCTAATGTCATAGCAAAATGATTGCTTGTTGAGAACACAGATGAGCCTTGAAAAAATGAAGATTTTAAGAACATAGGCCCATTTCTATGTGGCCCTTATTGAAGCAGAGGAGGGGACCACTGAGAAGCAGGACTCTGGGGTCCAATCTCCATCAGCCTCCAATTTTAAGTGAAAAAGTGGGTCTGCTGTGCAAACACAGCTTCACGACAAATCCTTGATGTCTTTTTCTTCTAGCCAGACTGCTGCCCCTAAAATACTCCTGTACAGAAGTTCTGGGGAAGCTTTGGGGAGCATCAAATTTGAGCCATATAGATGGATACAGAGAGGACTGAGGGGTGTTAAGCATATTAAATTAAGATGTGAAGCAATGATTCTCATTCATGGAGTCCTGAAACACTGGTGGGTCGAGGTTGGTGTGTGAGGTGTGTACAAGACCTATGCAATTATTGATTAAATTACTGGCTTTTTCAAATGAGTTTTTAAAACAGAAAACAAACAGGAGAACTTATCATAACATCTTTTACCCTCATGTGTGATGTGTGTGTGTGATGTGTGTGTTACTATGTTGTGTATCTATAGCTTATGCAATTTACACACTTAAAGTGTACAGTTCGATGGGTTTTCATGTACTCAGAGTTGTGGGACCATCACCACAGCCAATCTTAGATATTTTTATTACCCCCCCCCAAAGAAGTCCATACCCATTAGCAGTCACTCCCCATTCCTCATTCCCCTCTCAGCCTTAGGCAACCTACTCATCTACTTTTTATCTCTACAGATTTGCCTACTCTGGACATTTCCATAAATAGGTCATACAAATGTGGTGTTTTGTGACTAGCTTTTTTTACTTAGCATAATCTTTTTCAAGGTTCATGCTACATGCTGTAGCATGTATCACTACTTCATCCTTTCTTATGAATGAATAATGGTCTATTGTGTGAATATATCACATTTTATTTATCCCTTCATCAGTTGATGGCCATATGCTTTGTCTGCACTTTTTGGCTATTATGAATAATGCTGCTATGAATATTTGTGTACAGGTATTGTGTAAACACACATTTTCATTCCTCTTGGGCCTACACCTAGGAGTGGAATTGCTAGGTCATCTGGTAACTCTGTCTAACATTTTGAGGAACTGTCAGGTGGTTTCCCAAACCATCTGTACCATTTAGGAGGGTTCCCATCAGCAATGGATGAGGGTTCTGGTTTTTCCACATCCTCCTCAACTATTGTTATTATCTGCCTTTTAAATTATAGTGATTCTAGAGGTTTGTATCCTTCTCTGTTTTTATCTTATTTTTGCTTCCCTTGCCCAATGTTCGTCTGTTTTGTTTCTTAAATTCCACATGAGTGAAATCATATGATATTTGTCTTTTTCTGACTGACTTATTTCACTTAGCATAATATACTCTAATTCCAACCGTGTTGCTGCAAATGGCAAGATTTCATTCTTTTTGATCTCTGAGTAATATTCCATTGTGTGTACCACATCTTTTTTTATCCATTCTTCGGCTGTGGGATATTTGGGCCCTTTCCATACTTTTGCTATCGACGATAGTGCTGCTGTAAACATTGGGGTGCATGTGCCCGTTTGAATCAGCATTTTTTGTTCCATAGTAGTGCAATTGCTGGGTCATAGGATAGTTCTATTTTTAATTTTTTGAGGAACTTCCATACTGTTTCCCAGAGTGTGGTTGCACCAGTTTGCATTCCCACCTGCAGTGCAAAAGGATTCCTTCTTCTCCTCATCCTCGCCAACATCTGTTGTTGCCTGAGGTATTAATGTTAGCCATTCTGACAGGTGTGAGGTGATAACTCGTGGTTTTGATTTGTATTTCCCTGATGATGAGTGAAGTTGAGCATTTTTTTCATGTGTTGGTTGGCCATCTGGATGTCTTCTTTGGAAAAGTGTCTATTCATGCCTTTTGTCCATTTCTTCACTGGATTAGTTGTTTTTTGGGTGTTGAGTTTGATACTCAAGTTGTTTTTTGGGTGTTGAGTGTTGAGATTTTGGATACTAACCCTTTATCTGATATGTCGTTTGCAATATCTTCTCCCATTCTGTCGGTTGCCTTTTAGTTTTGCTGATTTTTCCTTTGCTGTGCAGAAGCTTTTTATCTTGATGAGGTCCCAGTAGTTCATTTTTGCTTTTGTTTCCCTTGCCTCTAGAGACACGTTGAGTAAGAAGTTGCTGTGGCCGAGGTCAAAGAGGTTGTTACCTGTTTTCTCCTCTAGGATCTTGATGGCCTCCTGTCTTACATTTAGGTCTTTTAACCATTTTGAGTTTATTTTTGTGTATGGTGTAAGAAAGTGGTTCAGGTTCATTCTTCTTCATGTCGCTGTTCAGTTTTCCCAACACCATTTGCTGAAGAGACTGCCTTTTTTCTATTGGATATTCTTTCCTGCTTTGTCAAAGATTAGTTGGCCATACAGCTGTGGATCCATTTCCAAGTTCTCTACTCTGTTCCATTCTGAGTTCTCTACTCTGTTTTTGTGCCAGTACCATAATGTCTTGATTCCAGCTTTGAAATACAGCTTGAAGTCTGGAATTGTGATGCCTCCAGATTTGATTTTCTTTTTCAAGTTTACTTTGGCTATTTGGGGTCATTTCTGGTTCCATACACATTTTAGAACGGTTTGTTCTAGCTCTGTGAAAAATGCTGGTGTTATTTTGATAGGGATTGAATTGAATATGTAGATTGGTACATATATAGACATTGGTAGTATCGACATTTTAACAATATTTGTTCTTCCTATCCAGGAACATGGAATCTTTTTCCATTTTTTTGTGTCTTCTTTAATTTCTCTCCTAACTTTCTTCAATTTCTCTCGTAACTCAGTGTATAGCTCTTTCACCTCTTTGGTTAGGTTTATTCCTAAGTATTTTATGGTTTTTGGCACAATTGTGAAGAGGGCCGATTCCTTGATTTCTCTTTCTGCTGCTTCATTATTGCTGTATAGAAATGCAATCGATTTCTGTACATTGAATTTATATCCTGTGCTTTTGCTGAATTTGTGGCAGTTCTAGCAGTTTTTTGGTGGTCTTTTGGGTTTTCCACGTAGGGTATCACGTCATCTGCAAGGAGTGAAAGTTTGGCTTCCTCCTTGCTGATTTGGATAGTTATTTCTTTTGGTTGTCTGAGTGCTGAGGCTAGGACTTCCAATACTATGTTGAACAACGGTGGTGAGAGTGGATATCCTTGTCATGTTCCTGGCTGTAGGGGGAAAGCTCTCAGTTTTTCCCCATTGAGGATGATATCAGTTGTGGGTCTTTCATATGTGGCCTGTATGATCTTGAGGTATGTTTCTTCTATCGCTACTTTCTTGAGTAGTTTTTATAAAAAAACTATGCTATATTTTGTCAAATGTTTTTTCTGCATCTATTGAAAGGATCATGTGGTTTTTATCCTTTCTTTTATTAATGTGATGTATCACATTGATTGATTTGTGGATATTGCACCAGCCTTGCATCCCAGGAATAAATCCCACTTGTCATGGTAAATAATTCTTTTAATGTATTGTTGGATCCAATTTGCCAGTATCTTGTTGAAAATTTTTGCATCTGTGTTCATCAGGGAAATTGGTCTGAAATTCTCCTTTTTAGTGGACACTTTGTCAGGTTTTGGAATCAAGGTAATATTGGCCATGTAGAATGAGTTTGGAAGTTCTCCTTCCATTTCTATGTTTTTGGAACAGTTTCAGAAGAATAGGGGTTAACTCTTCTTTAAATGTTTGGTAGAATTCCCCTAGAAAGTCATCTAGCTCTGTACTCTTTTTCTGGGGAGACATTTGATTTCTGATTAAGTTTCTTTATTGGTTATGGGTCTGTTCAAATTTTCTATTTCTATTTCTTCAGTTTTGGTGGTTTATATGTTTCTAGGAATTTGTCCATTTCTTCCCAATTTGTTGGCATATAATTGTTCATACTATTCTCTTACTGTTTGCATTTCTGTAGCATTAGTTGTGATCTCTCCTCTTTCATTCATGATTTTATTTGTTTGGGTCCTTTTCTTTTTCTTTTTTATCAATCTGGCTAGGGGTTTATGAATTTTGTTAATGCTTTCAAAGAACCAACTCCTTGGTTTTTGTTGTTGTTGTTGTTCTGTTTTTTTTTTTTAATTTCAATATCATATGATTTCTTCTGTAACTTTATTATTTCCCTTCTTCTGCAGGTTTTGGGCTTTATTTGCTGCTCTGTTTCCAGCTCTGTTAGGTGTAAGGTTAGGTTGTGTATTTGAACCTTTCTTCCTTCTTTAGGGTGGCCTGGATTGCTATATACTTCCCTCTTATGACCACCTTTGCTGCCTCCCAGAGGTTTTGGACTGTCGTGTTTTCTTTTTCATTGGCTTCCGTGTACTTCTTAATTTCATCTTTAATTTCTTGATTAGCCCATTCATTCTTTAGTAGGATGTTCTTTAATGTCCAAGTATTCATGGTCTTTCCAAATTTTTTCTTGTGGTTGATTTCGAGTTTCATAGCATTCTGGTCTGAAAATATGCATGGTATGATCTCGATCTTTCTGTACTTGTTGAGAGCTGATTTGTGACCCAGTATGTGATCTATTTTGGAGAATGTTCCATGTGCACTTGAGAAGAATGTGTATTCTGCTGCCTTAGAATGAAATGTTCTGAATATATCTGTTAAGTCCATCTGGTCCAGGGTGTTACTCAACACCATTGTTTCCTTGTCAATTTTCTGCTTAGATGATCTGTCCATTGTTGTAAGTGGGGTGCTGAAGTCCCCTACTATTATGGTATTATTATCAATGAGTTTCTTTATGCTTGTCATTAATTGATTTATATATTTTGCTACTGCACATTGGGGGCATAAATATTTATAATTGTTAGATCTTCTTGGTGGATAGATCCCTTAATTATGATATAATGCCCCATTTATCTCCTTTCACAGTCTTTGTTTTAAAATCGAGTTTGTCTGATATAAGTATGACTACTCCAGCTTTCTTTTGATGACCATTTTCATGACTGATGGTTCTCCATCCCCTTACTTTCAACCTGCAGGTATCTTTAGGTCTACAGTGAGTCTCTTGTAAGCAGCTATAGATGGGCCTTGTTTTCTTATCCATTCTGATACCCTATGTCTTTTGATTGGAGCATTTAGTCCATTGGCATTTAGAGTGAGTACTGAAAGATATGAATTTAATGCAATTGTGTTGCCAGTAGAGTTGGTGCTTCTGGTGACATTCTGTGGTCCTTTCTAGTCTTTGTTGTTTTTGTTCTTTTTTGGTTTTTTCATCTTTTCTCCACTCAAAGAATCCCCCTTAAAATTTCTTGCAGGGCTGGTTCACTGGTCACAAACTCCTTTCGTTTTCGTGTGTCTGGGAAACTCTTTATCATTCCTTCTGTTTTGAATGACAGCTTTGCTGAATAAAGAATTCTCGGCTGCATATTTTTCCAATTCAGGATGTTGAATATATCCTGCCACACTCCTTTCTGGCCTGCCAAGTTTCTGTGGATAGGTCGTCTGTGAACCTTTTCTGTCTTCTCTCATAGGTTAAGGAATTTTTCCCTTGCTACTTTCATAATTCTCTCCTTGTCTGTGCATTTTGTGAATTTGACTATGATATGCCATGGTAATGGTTGGTTTTTGTTGGATCTAATGGAAGTTCTCTGTGCTTCTTGGATTTTGATGTCTGTGTCCTTCCCCAGACAGGAAAGTTTTCCACTATAGTTTTCCACTTTAATTTGCTCACATAAACCTTCAGCCACCTTTTCTTTCTCTTCATCTTCTTCAACTCCTATGATTCAGATGTTATTCCTTTTTAATAAATCACTGAGTTCTCTAAGTTTTGTATTGTGATCTTTTGCTTCTGTTTACCTCTTTTTTCTTCTTCATTATTCTCCATAATTTTATTGTCTATATCGCTGATTTGCTGCTCTGCTTTGTTCAACCTTGCCATCATGGCATCCATTTTAGATTACATCTCGGTTATAGCATTTTTAATTTTATCCTGACTACATTTTATTTCTTTTATCTCCACAGAAAGGGATTCTCTGCTGTCTTCTATTGTGGTTTTCATTTACATCTCCTTGATATTAATGATGCCAAGTATTTTTTCATATGCTTTTTGGTACATGAAGACATTTGTATATATTCTTTGGAAAAAAGTCTATTCAGATTCTTTGCCCTTTTATAAAAAATGCATTCTTTTTTATTATTGGGTTGGAAGTGTTCTTTATATATATTCTGGATATAATCCCTTACCAAATATGTGATTTACAAATATTTTCTCCCATTCTGTGGAATGTCTTTTCACTTTCCTGATGGTGTCCTTTGAAGTACAAAGTCTACTGATAATGTCTAATTTTTCAATGTTTTCTTTCATTGTTCATGCTTTCAGTGTCATATCTAGAAGGCTTTACCTAACCTGAGGTCAAGATGATTTACTCTTATAGTTTGTTCTAAGAAGTTTATAGTTTAGCTCTTACATTTAGGTCTATCACTTATTTTGAATTAATTCTCATGTATGCTGTAAAGAAGGTACCCAGCTTTGCATGAAGAAACCTCACAATGAGTTACTTTTTCAAGAAGAAGCAAAAGAATGAGCTTCTTGATGCTTGGCCTCTCATTATTGCATTTAAAATTCAAATGATTAGCTTCTAGCTTTTGCTGTGGCCCTGAATTCCCTTTTATTTCCTTCCTCCCTCCCTCCCTTCCTCCCTCCTTTCTTTTTAACCTTCCTTCCTCTTTCTTTTCTCTTTCTTTCTTCCTTTCTTCTTTCTTTCTTTCTTTCTTTCTTTCTTTCTTTCTTTCTTTCTTATTTCTTTCTTCCTTTCTCTTTTTATAGTTGTTGTCAACTTCTGTTCTTATTCCCCTAAGCAACACCTGCTGTACACCTGTTACTTCACCATGTAATGAAGGGGAATATGTACAAGACATAGACTCTGCCATAAAGGAGTTTACAATTCAGTTGAGGTAGTGAGTGTCACATATATCAAATATTAACTCAGGGGACCTGGGTGACTCAGTCAGTTAAGTGTCAGAGTTTGGCTCAGGTCATGTTCTTGTGGTTCTTTAGCTCGAGGCCCCACATTTGACAATGCAGAGACTGCATGGGATTCTCTCTCTCTCCCTCTGTCTCTTTGTCTCTCCCCTACTAGCTCTATCTCTCTCTCCTTCTCTCAAAATAGATAAAAAAAAAACTAAAATAAAAAAAAACATTAATCCCTAAGGTCAATAACAACCTAAGGCTCAAACTGGCCCCAGGAACACAGTGAAATATTTGTATTGTGGCAAAATGACAAAGTCATATATAGATCAATGGAGTACAATCAAAGAGATGTGGATATGAGAGCACTCAAACACTGCTGGTGGAAATGTAACATGGTGTAGCCACTTTGGAAAACAGATTGGTAGTTCCTTAAATGGCTAGGCATAAAGTTGCCAATTCTAATCCTATAGAAGTGAAAACATATCCAGACAAAAACTTGTGCACAAATGTTTATAGCAGCATTATTCATAAGAGCCAAAAAGTGGGAAAAACCCCAAAACATCCATTAACTGATGAATGAATAAATAAAATGCAGTATGTCCATATAAAAGAATATTATTCAGCCATTTCAAAATACATGTTACAACACAATGAACCTTGGAATGGTTATGCTAATTGAAAGAAGCTAGTCACAAAAGACCACAGATTATATGATTCCATTTACTTAAAAAATGTTCATAATAGGCAAATGCATAATCAGAAAGTAGATGAGTAGCTGCTTCAGGCTTGAGGGGCAGGGCGATAAGGATGTGACAGCTGGAGTGTGAGATTTCCTTTTGAGGTGATGAAAACATTCTAAAATTGACTGTGGTGATGGTTGCACAACTCTGAACTTACCAAAATAATTTATTTGTAAAAATTTAGTGGGTGAATTATATGATGCATGAATTATATCTCAATAAAGTTGTTATAAACAAAACAAAACAAAACAAAACAAACAAGGGCTCCTTGGTGGCTCAGTGGTTAAACATCTGGCTCTTGATCTCAGCTCAGGTCTTGATGTCAGGGTCTTGAGGTCAAGCCCCACCTTTGGTTCCTCACTGGGCACAAAGCCTACTTAAGCAAACAAACAAAAAACAAACAAAGAAGCAAAGACAACCAAAGCCAGAGGGATGAGGAAAAGGGAGAGATAAGTGCAGGTTGGGAGGTCTAAAAAGGCTTCATAGCAAAGGGCTCAACTCTTCATCCATCTATTCATTTGTTCATCCATGAAGTATGCATTGAGCATTTACATGTACCAGATATTGTTCTAGATACAAGGGATACAGCAGTGAACAGAACAAAGCCCTTGCCCTGAAAAACAAAACATAGAAGAAGGATAAAATGGAGAAGGGGCTACATATCAGTGGTTGAAGAAAGCTAAGACCTGACTGAAGAGTGGGAGCAAGCCAGAGTAGAAGCTCTGCAGGAAAAGCTTTCCAGACAGAAGGAACAGCATGTACAAAGGCCTCAAGGCAGGAGCATGCCTATGCATTGGAGATAGAATAAAAGGGTACCTAAAGTAGAAGAAAAGAGATAAAGCAGAGAGCTGAGTAGGGGAAGGTCAAGGAATGATTTGAAGACACCATGAGAGCTTTGGATTTTTTCCCCTCAGTGTTATAAGGGAGGGTTTTGAACAAAGATGGTATAATGTGGTTTATAGTTTAAGAGCATCTCTATTTGTGTTGAGGAGCACAGCCTGTGAAGGCAAGAGCAGAGGCTCAGAGACTAGTTGGGAGGCTTCTGCAATTATGCCAGTGAGAGAGAACATGGCTTGGACCAGAGTGGAAGCAGAAAGCTAAAACCAACAAGAGTTGCTGATGGACTGAATGGAGGATGTGGGTCAGATTTCAAAATGAAATGTTTCAGTTATGTTTCTATCAAGCTGGCGACCAGCTGGGCATGTTTGTGTGGATATGTGTTCTAATCAACTTCACAGAGGTGAAATTTATATATGGTAAAATTCACCAATTTTAAATGTATAGTTTTTTTAGTTTTGATAAATGTATATACTGTCATTGTAAACAGACTACAATCATGATATAGAGCATTTTAATCTCCCTGGAAAGTTCCCTCATGCCCATTTGCCAGGCTTAACTCCTAGAAACGACTGACCTGCTTTCTTTTCCTATAGTTTTGCCTTTTGCAGACAGTCATATAAATAGAATCATACGTCTTTTGTGTTTGGCTTCTTTCACTTAGTATCGTGCTTTTGAGATTCATCCATGCTGTTGCATGTGTGAGTAGTGTGTACTTTTTTTTATTGTTTTACAATGAATGCAATAGACCATACTTAGTCATTTGGGGAAGCCCTAACAAAATACCATAGACTGGATAACTTAAACAACAGAGATGTGTTTTCTTACAGTTCCAGAAGTCTGAGATCAGGGTGTCAGCATGATCAGGTTCTTGTGAAGACCCTCTTCCAGGCTTGCAGATGGCCACCTTCTCTTTGGGTCATCACATGCGGGAGAGAAGAAGGGCACATTAATCCCATTATGAGGGCTCCATCCTCATGGCCTCCTCTACACCTAATCATCAAAAGCCCATCTTCAAATATCAAATTGGGGGAGGGGGATAAGGCTTTAACATATGAGTTTTGGGTGACACGTTCAGTCCACAGCACCACTGACTATACTAGACCACAATTTGTTAATTCATTTGCTAATTAATAGGCATTTAGATTATTTCCAGTTTGGGGCTATGGCAAATTAAGCTGTTATAAACATTTGAGGACAATTTCAACGTAGGTCTTGGGCTAAAATAATCCAATAAAACTTTACCACTGTTAAGTTGTCAAACTGCTATATGATAGGATAAGTCACGATATTCAGCATTTCTGACACACCAAAAATCTTGGAACTGACAATAGTCTACTAGAGTGAATGAAATTCACTATTGACACTGTGAGAAAATAACATGTGATAGATTAAAAATATTTTCAGGGGTGGCTCAGTTGGTTAAGTGTCCGACTTTGACTCAGGTCGCGATCTCAGGGTCCATGGGTTTTAGCCCCACGATGGGCCCTGTGCTGACAACTCAAAGCCTGGAGCCTGCTTCAGATTCTGTGTCTCCCACTCTCTCTGTCCCTCCCCTGTTTGCACTCTGACTCTCAGTCTCTCTCTCTCAAAAATAAAACATTAAAGAAATTTTTAAAAATATTTTCAATGAGGGGCGCCTGGGTGGCTCTGTTGGTTAAACATGTGACTTTTGATTTTGGCTCAGGTCATCATCTCACAGTTAGTGAGGTGGCCTCTGTGCTAACAGATGGAGCCTGCTTGGGATTTTCTCTCTCTCCCCTCTCTCTGCCCCTCCCGCACTCGCATGCACAAGTGCGCATGCGTGCTCTCTCTCTCTCTCTCTCTCTCTCTCCCTCAAAATAAATAAATAAACTTAAAAATATTTTTTTCAGGGGCGCCTGGGTGGCGCAGTCGGTTAAGCGTCCGACTTCAGCCAGGTCACGATCTCGCGGTCCGTGAGTTCGAGCCCCGCGTCGGGCTCTGGGCTGATGGCTCAGAGCCTGGAGCCTGCTTCTGATTCTGTGTCTCCCTCTCTCTCTGACCCTCCCCCATTCATGCTCTGTCTCTCTCTGTCCCAAAAATAAAAATAAACGTTGGAAAAAAAAATAAAAAAAAAAATAAAAAAAAATATTTTTTTCAATGAAGTAACTGCTGATGCACAACACAGTGAATACCTATAGGCTTTGCACACCTTGCATTTTTGCAAACTTTTACATTTGTCTAAGTCCTTTCTGCTTCACACATATTTTTACCACCATCAGTTGTAATACATCTTTGCAGATTCCACTTCAGGTTGTATTGAGTTAGTGTTTCCTCAACTTCTTTGAAAATTCTGTTCATTCAGAGTATTGATGGAGACTAATCCTACCATCATTTCAAATATGGCGTTGACTCCTTGAATAAACAATAATGACTGAGCAGTATCAGTAACATCTATTAACTCATCAAAGCCAAGGGAATAATCTGCTTTGACTTTCAATTGATTGCTGTCTTGCTTCCCACGTTCTCTTCTGCCCCCAAATTTCATAGTAGTAAACAAGTTAATTTTCTCTGCACACATTTTGTCAGCTGATGCAATCAAACCCAATTTAATTAATTCACCATCAGTAAATGGCATTTATTGTTCGGATAACAAATGACTCAGTAACTTCAGCTGCAGCTTCATTTTCCTTCTCTACATTTTTGAAGAAGTTCTGATGTAATGAAATAGTCTTTTAAATATCTCACGTAGAAGATATATTCTCTCTTAAATTTTCTAGTTTTTTCTGATGGGTGTTCTATGAGTCAAGAATGTTGTGTTGAGTTTTTAGTCGATAGATATCATATTTTTTTGGCTATCATTTTATCGCATAATAAACACAATGCATTGCCATCTAATTCAATAACAGAAAATTCACATTCCTTTGGATTATTGTTCAGGCCTACACCTCAGCCCAGCTTCTCCTTCTGCCTAATTCTGCTACTGTCTCACCTTCCACATGTGTGCATCCTAAGAGCGCCCTCCTACTAGCCATCATGTTTCTTGTTCCAAGAGAAAAGCCTGCTTCTGAGAGAAGTAGAAGTGTAGGAGTGGTCTGAGAAAGCTGGTGATCAGATGGGGGTTTTGGAGCTGTATTGCCCTTTGCTAGCCTCACACTGAGGACCCCCTCACTGCCAGTACCTGGAACACAGATAGCTCGTAACATAAAGTGATGGTCCAGTTGTGAAAATGTTCACTGGTGGTGAATTGAGATGGTATGCCTACGGAAGGGAATGTACCAGGCACCTGAGAAACATGGAGGGGGGAAACTAACAGCACAATGGCACTGGGTGGCAATTACTAAGCTTCACTGAGGCCTTAGGGAAAATCTTTTTTAAAGACTAGGAGTAATTAACAGGCAATTGGAAACCATGTATAAAAGCTAGAGGGCCTTTCTGGCAGCATACAGCAAAGCGACCTTCAAGGATCTAAAGAATCCATACTCTTTTTCTTTTTTTTTTTAAAGTTATTAATTTTTTTAAGTTATCTTTACACCCAAAGTGGGGCTTGAACTCACAACCCCAAGATCTAGAATTGCACCCTCAACTAACTGAGCCAACTAGGTGTCCTTCCCCATCATTTTTCTATTTAACTCACCAGTATTGTTCCCACACAAATCAGACGAAACCTAGAGAGTGGAAGTAGATGGCCAGACAAGTCACCCAAGGAGGAGCCCTATTGCAGCCCCCACACCAGGTTTCGTATCTTTGCTAGAAAAATCAACACAGTCTTAGATACATTTTATGTGGACATTGATTTGATGAATGGATTCTTTTTAATCCCTATGAGAAGAATGGCTGAGAAACAGTATGCATTCACATGGGACATAAACCAGTATGTGTACATCTATGGTGTTCCCCCAGAGCTATGTTAACTTTCAGCCTCTCTCATAATGCGGCCACAGAGATCAGGACCGTTCGGACATCCCACAGAACATCACACTGATCTATTACATCGATTGCATCATACTAATTCAGCCAGATGTACAAAATGCAGCCAGCACATTAGAGGCCTTGGTCTGACACATGTACTCCAGAGGTGGGAGATAAGCTGCATAAAGTTCAGGAGCCTGTCCTATCAGAAAGATGTTTAGGGGTCCAGTGTCAAGGACATGCCACATATCCTGTCCAAAGAAAATGATAAATTATTGCACCTCCTACAATGAAGAAGGAAGCATAATGCCTGGTAGTTCTCTTTGGGTTCTGGATATAGTATATTGCACACTAAGAATATTGCTCTGGCACATATACCAGGTGATGCAAAAAGCTACAGGCTTTAATTTGAACTCAGGAAAGGAAAAGGTTATACAGCAGGTTCAGGCTTTGGTGCAAGCAGTCTTGCTACTTGGCCATATGCTTCTATATATCATATAGATGGTATGCATGATATTAGTGTTTTCAGTGGTAGAAAAAGAGGCTGTGTGTAATTTATGGCAATTTCCACTGGGAATCACAACATAAGTCCTTGGGGTGTTGGAGCAATGCCATGCCATCTATAGGAGAGATTTATGGGCCTTTTGAAAAAAAAACCCAAACTGCTGGTGTACTACTGGGTCTGATTTTGAGATGCCAAGTGAACACATGTCAGGAACTACCTTATGAGCCAGGTTCTATCAAACCTACTAAGACATAATATCAGGCAGCCAGCAACAATCCATCCTATGGTGGAAGTGGCACATCTGGGATTGAACACATGTAGGCTTACAGATGGTTTACACAGGTTTTGCTTGAGCAGGCAGCCCAGATGCCAGGCCATCACACCACCATTATAATAGCACTTCCTCAGCTCACACTGATGGCTGTATGTAGGATCCCTTACAACCAGCTGAAAAGAGGAAAAATCCTGTATTTGGCTAGTGTAAAGTTGTCTCAGTTTGTGACCTCAAGCTGAGAATGGATGGCAGTTACAATACAGCCTGAATTAGCGGTGGCCTTGAGAAACAGTGGTGAAAGATCTCAGTGCGCAGAACTTCAGGAGGTGCACCTGGGCATCCACTTTGTGGACAGACAAGTGCCCCCAAGGTTAGAATATATATGAACTCAGGGGCAATGGTAAAGACTCTATGGCTAGTAAGGGCCTGGAAGAAGAAATTTAGGAAGATTAGGGACAAGGATTGTGGGATAGAAGCACAAGGATGGATAGGTGTATAGGTGCATCACCACAAAGTATGAAGATCTTTTTTTAAGTAGGCTTCACACCCAACGTGGGGCTTGAAATCATGACTCCAAGATCACGATCAAGATCGGTGCTTTATTGACTGAGCCACCCAGGCCACTAGTATGAAGATCTTTGTATCACATGTTGACACCCACCAGAAAGCATCCACCATGGAAGAGGCACTAAATAACTAAGAAAAACAAAATTCACTTGGCCAGATGACTTCAGCTAGTCTCTGTCATCAGCCACCCAGTGCTGGCACTAAGGACACGTGAATAAAGAGGTTACAGCAGCAGAGACAGAGGCTAGTATGAGTAATAGCATAGGCTCCCACTTACAAAAACTAATTTTAGCTACTGTTGCTATTGAATATACCCCCAATATAATAACAACTATTCAGGAGACTAATCGGCAATATAGTGGCAAGTTGACTACATTGAACCCCTTCCATTATGGAGGAGCCATGATTCATCCTAACAGGAATTAACATATATTCTGGATGCTGTTTACTTTCCCTGCCCGCAAGATCTTAACCAGCACCATTGTCTGAGGTCTTTTTGAATATTTCATTCACCAGCACAAGTGATCTTACATAACATCATGTCAGATCAGGGACCCAACTCACTGAAGTGGAGGTTCAGGAATGAGTCCATAATCACAGGGTTTGCTCATCTAGTCATATACGGGACCACCCAGAAGCTACTTCCCTGATAGGGCATTAGAATGGCCCTCTTGAAGTACCAGCTTGGAGGCAATACTTTATGAGGATGGGGTTCATCTTCCAGGATACCATGTACATCTTGAATCAAAGACTTTCATATGGTGCCGTGTCCCCACTCAGAAGAATTCATGGACCCAGGAACCAAGGGGTAGAATCAGGAGGGACCTACTACCATCACTCTCAGTGGGCACCTGTGGAATTTGAGCTTCCAACTCTCACAACTCTGGACTCTGCAGGGTTAGAGATATTTGTCCCCCGAGGGGGAATCTTCCACCAGAGGATACAGCAAGAGTACTATTGATCTATAAGCTATAGCTACTACCTGAGCACTTTGGGCACCTTGTTTGCAGGGACCAACAGGCAAGAAGGAGAATCATCATCTTGGCCAGTTTGAATGCTTCTCAGTACTCTCTTGCTCGATTTTGACAATAAGGGGACAAGTGCAGTGACCTTGGCCTGAGAAGGCATGGTGGTCAGGGGCTCATATCTTCAGGTAAGCCACTGAGACCAGAGGAGATGCTAACTGAGGGTGAGGAGAATTTAGGATTGAAAACAATGAAGGAGGCAATGAGTACTAGTTGTGGCCCCTGGACAGGAACAGTAATTGGGGCTGTAGTTCGTCCCACTAACGCTCATCTTCTAAGTTTCCATCAGGAATTCTGGAGGAGCTCTCCTGAAACTGGCCTGTGGAGAAGAAAAAAGACAGTGAGGTGTTTTCCAAAATAGACTGGAGTGTTGTCTTCTAGGGTTGACTGTGGCAAATCCACCCTCCTTTTCCTCACCCATTTCTTCCTTCCTTTTCTCTTTGGACAAACATTTCTATTAACACTCACTAAACATCCACATACATGAACCAGATAATAAAAACCATGGGTCTTACCACCAAAGCAGCTCATAAATTAGTGGGAAAAACAGACACCCAAACATGTATACAGAAATTGCGCTAATATAAATGTTTTAGTGTTCACATTTTGGTAGTACTTGACCTCCATGTAAATATGGAACTCCTCCACACTCCCCCCGAAACTCCCCAGGGAGCATCTCATGTGTGCTCATGAGCAGGTCTGGTCAGTTATTGCAGACTTTGGCAGTTTTCTGCCTTTACCTCTCTTCTGGCTCTGCTCTTCCAGAAATCATCCTGATCCATGGGTATTGCCCTTCTGCTGGCACAGATGCTGCTGATTCACTGGAGCCTGGGAGGTGACAAAGCTGTCCTGTGGTGTGGGGCTAGGGAATGTTCTCCCTCCTTTTCTGTTTTGCTTTCTCATGGGGGGAGGGCATGAAGGAGGTTAATTTGTGTACCATTTTTTAAACATTGCATTTAGTCCCTTTTAGTTTTTACTTAAAGTACTCTTCACTTTTCCTTACACTTCCACAGAACTCAGACATGAGTCCAGTGCGGGACCAGATTGGGAGGCAAATGCAGTGCTGAATGGAATACTGCATTGTCCTTCCCACATATAGATTCACTGGGGGCATCCAATGGCCCGAGTCTACTCATGGGCACAGACATGGTCTCAGTGGTTGCAACGTATGTTCAAGCTGAGTCCTTGTTTGCAGAACCAGGAGGGTGAAGGAGAGGGAAGGATTCATTTATCCTGGAAGATCAGGGAAGACCTTACAGAAGAAATGTCACTTGAGCTGAGTGTTAAAGGTGGAGTAGAGGTGGGGAAGAGGCAGAGCAAAAACTGAGCACAGGCCCCTTAGAATGTTTGTTGACTCAGTGTTCTTGCCCAGGGAACTTACATTCCCATGGAAGCAGATCAACAATAAACAAATGAACAAAAATGTGCATCCTGTTAGGTGGTGACAAATGCCAAACAGAAAAATCAAACATGAGGGAAGGAGGCTATTTTATCTAGAGTGGCCAAGGCTGGCCTTTCTGGAAATGTAGCTTTTGGGCACAGACCTCAGCAAAGTGATGAAAAGAGTCTTCTGGATCCCCAGGAAAGAGATTTCAGGCAGAAGGAACAACCAAAGTGCAAAGCCCTGAGATGAGAGCCTGTTGGTGAATTCAAGAGCAGCAAGGCCTATGTCTGGGGCACGGTGATAGAACAGGGTTTTGAGCAGAGGACACAATCAGTTTGCTATTTGGAGAAGAGACTTCAGGAGGCAAGGGGATAAACAGAAAGAACAGTTAGGAGGCTCCTGAATAATCCGGGTGATAGAAATAGGGACGGTGTAGTGGTAGAGAAATAAATAAAGAGGTGTTGGTATAAGTTGTTGGATTCTAGGCATCATCTGAAGGTAGAGCCAATGGGATGTATTAGTTAGACTTCACCAGGATGGAAAGGTTGTTGATAAATTGGGAATTGAGACCATTTCTGAACATATGACTCCCCTGCTTAAAAGTGTCATGGTAAAGTTCAGACCTTTTTAGTGAGTCATTGATTGGTTTGTTGATTCATCCAACAAATACTGACTGAATGCTTACTATGAGCCAGACACTGTTGAAGACACAATAATTTAAAAAAGGTAGGACATACAGTCAGATGGATGAGACAGACAAGTAACCAGGTCATTACAACCCATGTGACAATTGTCAATAAAGGGGAAAATAGGGGCACATGGGAGAGGTATCCAATTCAGAGTTGGTGGGGGGAGGAGTTTCCAAGCTGAAATTTCAAGAATGAATAGGTATTAAACAGTTAAAGGAGTAAAGGGAGAGTGAGGAAGAAGAGTGGGGAGGCCGAGGGGGTAGGGCATGGAGGATAGTTCTTTATGGCCATGGGGGATGAGAGGGAGGGGAAAGACAAAGCTCAAGAGAAAGGGAAGGATGAGCTCACAAAGGGCTCATAAGTTATATTAAGGGGTTTGCATTTTATCCTAAAAGCCAATGGGGAGTCACTGAAGTATATTCAACAAGGGAGTAATATCACCAATTTACCTTTTTGAAAGAGTCTTTTGGTTGCAATTGGAGATGGATTGGAGGGTGAAGACTAGAAGGTGGGAGAACAGTGAGAAGGAAACTGTAACCATCCAAACACAGAGAGGGGTAGAAAAGAGTCCTAGATGGATTTGGGAGCTATGTGGGAGTGGAATCACTAGAACTTAATGACTGATAGGGTAAGTGGATAAAGGGGAGAAAGGAGTCAAGTATGGTCCCTAGGTTTCTTGCTTGAGCAGTTGGGTGGAGGTGGAAAGCATTTGCTGAAAAGGGGAGTACAGGAGAATCAAATCTGGAGGGGGATGCTGTCAATTGTGTACATGTGGGTTTGAGATGTTGAGGGACATCCTGTGGAGATGTCCAAGTAGGTTGGGGGATATGTGGATCCAAAGGTCAGGAGAGATTTGGCACCAACAGCACTGAAGCCAGGATGTGGGTGGGGTGCCCAGGGACAGGTAGAGGAGAAGAGGAGAGGAAGAGGATAAGGCCAGGGAAGGGGAGAAGGCCAGGGTCGGCCCCAATTCCCCAAATTCAAGGCTTTCCCCAACTACTGTTCCAGTTGTATCTCCAGCCATCCTGCCTCCTTTTACAGCCAGCACACAAAGTTCTGCCCCTGTCCTTGGGTCTTCACCTCACGTTCCTTCCTGGTTTTTGCCCACACGGTTCTTTCCTCCAGAACCTAGCTCAAACATCATCACTTCGGTGAATCCCTCTTTCCGTAATAAGAAATTTGTATGTTTCCTTCAGAGTCTGGTGAGGTCAACTTCTTATGCATCCTTTTATTATATTCCCCTGACCTGGAAAATGTGTTTAGCACGTTACAGGTGGAGCGTTGACATGCGTGAATAAAAAAGCAAACAAAAGAATAACTGGGGGGGGGGGGGACTTCATCCAGAGGGCTGGTAGCCAGGAGACTGACGTCATCAGCTCAGGGTGAAAGTTCACTTTCAGAACGTTGCCCACTGTGGGGCTGAGAGGCATTCTGGGCCACCACTGTCGCTGGTAGTTCACGAGCTCCGCCAGCCATTCAGCCGCTGCACTTCACCCGAGCCTCACCTTTGCCCTACTTCCAAGCCCAGTCCCTAACTTTCCGCCAACCCCGTTGGTTGCGCGACTGCCCAATGGGCAGACAGAAACCGTGAGCTCTCGCTCTTCCCTTGAGCCGTTTCCGCTCTCGTTAGCGCGTCTCGCGAGCGTTACAGTGACTCGCAGAGGCGGCGCTGCTTGGTTAGGCTACCGGAGGCCGTGAGACTGACGGTGCTTCTAGGCGGACGGGAATAGAGACCATGTTCCGAGCGGCGGCTCCAGGCCAGCTCCGGCGGGCGGTGAGTCCTGGAGGGAAAGGCAGAGCCCGATGACGGCCCATCCTCAGTGTACTGCCCCTGTGAGTGCCTTGGCGAAGGTCTTAGTCTTCCACAGACCTGACCAGCCTTAACGCAGGCAGGCCCAGCACGGTCTGTGGCTCAGGCCCGAAGTTCTGGGGTCTGCCCTTGACTCCTTCCCGGTGGACCGCGAGGTGGCCGATGTCAGAGGTCAGGGTGACCCAGAGTATGAAGCCGCGCTTCTGTTTCCCAGCCCCTCTTGAACCTTCCGGATTTACTCCGCATTCTGCCAGGCCTCCAGGTTCTCCAGTTTGGCGGGGAGTGGGCAGCTGCGTCCCGGGAATCTTTACCTGAGGAAGGAAAATGTTGCTGCTGGGATGGCCTCTTGGAAAGAGTTTAAAACCTGAATTCACCTGGAAGCCAACATTTCTGGAAGAATTAAAACATTTTCTCTGGGCGCGTAGGGGCTGCTGCAATCCACTCACAGCCAAGTGCTGGGGGGCTCCGGGGTAAGGGCGGTGTTTTAAGAACTTGCTCTGCTCTCTGATTTATGGGGCAGTGCTGAGTTTAGGGGATTGTAGTGTAAAGTCAGTCATCCAGTTTCACAGCTTTAGCCAGTTTTATAAGGCAGGCGTCTTTTTATACAGTAGATTGTTGGTTAAATAGCCAGGGAACTATTGGTAATGGTAAGTTTTTGGTGCTTTCCTTAGTGACAAATCAAGAGTTTACCACATTTTTCTCTTCTCTCGTGAGAAACACTGACAGAAAATATATTTTTGTCTTTATGCTATGGGGACAACCGTATTTGGAGGTTGACTGATTACAAGGCAAGTAACAATTTATATTGTGGGTTCTGTAAGTTTTCTAAGTTACAGTTAGGTTAAGTGAAAAACAAGATTGCTAAATTGGGTCAGAAACTTTATGGACGTTTTTTTTTTTTTACTTTTTCTGTAGTTTGTTTTATGCATGAATATTTTCACATCCACCACTGGGATTTTTCTCCCTGAAACATAGTTGGCAATATTCCTAGATGTCTGTAGGCTCTTTTCTTGTGTATTCTTTGTTTCATTAAAAAAAAAAAAAAAGAAAAGAAAAGAAAAAAGAAAAATCCTGCATGCCCCTCTACTCTGTGAAAAAGTTCAAATCCCCATCCTTCAGGTCGCTGTTCAGTTTTCTCCCAGGAGATTTTTTTTTTCCTCAGAAGATCTAGACATAAACAAGTTACAGTTGTGAATTTGGGAAAACTCCAGGTATCAGAGCCAGACTGGCAGAAAAATAGCTATGCAGTAATTAGAAGGTAGTTTTGTGGACAAGTTAGGAGTCTGGCATAAGTGAAATAATTTTAGTGGGGGCAATTTAGGACTCAGATGTTTTGTAGATCTCATGGAAAAAATGGAATGATTAGCTTAAGTGATTCTTCTTGTCAACACAGTTTGCCAGTGTGCATACATGGTATTTCCAAATCTTTATTGTGGTTTGCCAAAGAGTTTGACCTTGCCTTATTTTGAGAATTTGAAGTCAAGCTAAATAGAGTAGTTGCTCTAAAGTCATAAGAATGCTTCAGAGTTGAATTTCAAGTATCTAAGGAAGTGGTGGGAACACTTCTAAAATGGATCCATACATACACATACATATTTAACTTTTTAAATTTTGAAATAATTTAAGACTTAGAGAAAAGTTATAAGAATAGTGCATATAATTCTCAAAATCCTTTCAGTTTCACCAGCATTAACAGTTTGACATATTTGCTTTATCTCTTTTCATATATACTTACTATTATTTTTCTGGACTACTTGAGAATATGTGGCAGATATACCACTTATTCCCAAGTAAGTCAGTGTGTATTTTCTAAAAACAAGGAGGTTCACCTTTCATTTCCATGGTAAAATTGGCAACGTCAGGCAGTTTTAACAACGATAAAATACTGTTGTCTAATCTGCAGACATGCAAACATTGCCAATTGTCATATTAATATCATTTTTAACAGTTTTTCTGGCAATTTGGTCTAGGGTCCTTGAGAATCATGCCTTACATTTAGTTTTCTTGTATCTTTAGTCTTTGTTAGAAAAGCTCCTCAGCCTTTCTTTGGCTTTGATGGCATTGACATTTTTGAAGAGTACAGGCCTTTTTTGTTGTTGTTGACTGTCTCTATTTAGGTTTGTCTGGTGTTTCCTCATGATTAGATTTTGGCAGGAGTATCACAGAAGTGATACTGTGTTTTCAGTGCATCGTGTCGGGCGGCTCATAATGTTAATTTATCTCATTATTGGTGACGTTGACTTTAATTCCTTGCATAAAGTGTTGTTCACCAAGTTTTTCCACTCTCAAGTTACTACTTCTCCCTTTGTGATTTTTAACAATTTGTTAAAATTAGATACGTTGAGATTATGTGAGTCTCCTGTTTCTCATCACCTGTTGATGTTGAGATATTACTATGATGTAAAATGGTAATTTTTCTAATTCCATGATTCCTTCTACATTTATTATATTCTGTTATAAGGAAGAATATTTTCTTCTTGCTTATTTTTGTATTTATCATGGATCCTTTATTTAGTAGGTTATAATCCATTACTACTCTTACATTTTTTGATGCTTTTAAGTTGTCTTGTATTTCTAAAGTGGGAGTCCCTTCATGGGACTTCTGTTTACTTATGCTTCTGTTTACTTACAATGTCATAAAGTCAGAAAGCTTTTGTGAAATCTGTACTCTTGGAATTAAAAAAAAAATAGTTCTGTAGCCAACCATGAGTTTTTTTGGAAGATATTTTTCCACAAAACTATATTTTTACTAATAATCTATTAAAAGATTATCTTAAACTGTTAACAATGTGTATAAAGCTAACTATACCCTTAAAAATGATTAATATGATAAATGTTATGTTTTTTTACTGCAATTAAAATTTTTTTAATGTTTATTTATTTTGAGAGAGAGGTGGGGAGGGACAGAGAGGGAGGGACAAAGAATGAAACTTCAAGCAGGCTCTGCACTCAGTGTGGAGCCTGATATGGGGTGCGATCCCATGACCATGGGATCATGACCTAAGCCTAAATTAAGAGCTGAAAGCTTAACCAACTGAGCCACCCAGAAGACCCTGTTTGTTACTGGAATTAAAAAAGGGGCGGGAGATGCCTTAAACTGTTAGAATGTAAGTCAAATGACTTGCATTTGGTATTCAAGTTCTCTTTCCAGTGTTAACCTGATTTGTGCCCTTGAGCAAATTCCTTCATCTTTCGGGGGGCTCCTCAATGTCATCTGTTTAATGAAGGTGGTATTTTACATCTGCAATAAGGAGCTTAGAGAACACATTAAGAGGGAAATAGGTAGGGAAAAAAAAGAGGGGAATAGGTAGGCATTTGCAATTAACATTCTTGCAAGGAAGTTAATCTGAATTATGAGTATTATTTTATATTCATTTGCATTTGAAATTGATTTGTTGACTAATAAGATACCAGAAAAATACTTTATGTGGAGAGTGAAGCAACACTTCTCAAGGTCAATTGAGTGTCCTGTTTTTGTATTCATTACTAGATGGAAGGCATAACAATCATGATTCAGAAGCTATGAAACTGGTATGAAGGAACATGACATTTTTCAGAGGCCATGGCCTAGCATTGACAAATGAGATTGAACTCTATAATTTGCATGCAAATTTTAATTTCTTTTGAAAGAAGAAAGAGAGCCAATTTTGATGGAGTTCTAAAAGATTTATTGTATAAGGTGAATTCCATAAAATTATGCTGCTTGCCAATGTGTCTACCAAGGGTCTTGTCTGTTTTAAAAGTGAAGTAAATTGAGTGTGTTTTTAATATTATAATCAATGTCATATGACATTTCTAGTCATGATTAAAAGCTATCATATTTTATTACTAAAGAGGTTAAAGTAAGTTATTTAAGTACAGAAATGTAATATACATTTTATTATTACAAAATGTATGTTAAAATAGGGATAGTTGACTTTAATTATATATTATTTATCTTTTGCATTAGAACTTGTAAAGATTTTATAGATTATTCATGCCTTTTTTAATTTATTATTTTTTTTTAACGTTTATTTATTTTTGAGACAGAGAGAGACAGAGCATGAATGGGGGAGGGTCAGAGAGAGAGAGGGAGACACAGAATCTGAAACAGGTTCCAGGCTCTGCGTTGTCAGCACAGAGCCTGACGCGGGGCCCGAACTCACGGACCACGAGATCACACCCTGAGCTGAAGTTGGACATGTAACCGACTGAGCCACCCAGGCGCCCCTCATGCCTTTTTATTTTTGAGTTAAGAAGTAAAAAGACCCTCACATTCTCCTTCCCCTTACCCATATCCCACTTAGTTTGCAAAGATGGTGGGGGGGGGGGGTAGTAGGCTAAGTTATTATTTAAAAACATTTTTTTTTTACATTTATTTATTTTTGAGAGACAGAGTGAGACAAAGTGAGAGTGGGGGAGGGACAGAGAGAGATGGAGACACAGGATCAGAAACAGGCTCCAGGCTCTGAGCTGTCAGCACAGAGCCCGATGCCGGGCTTGAACCCACAGACCGTGATATCATGACCTGAGCCGAAGTCAGACGCTCAACTGACTGAGCCACCCAGGTGCCCCTAGGCTAAATTATTCTTACTACTTTAGGTTTTGAGTGGGTTTGTAAGGGAGTTAGATTCTACCTTTTTTTTCTTCTAAGACTTGTGGTAGTTTACTACATGAACATAGAGTTTGTCTATGTTCAGCAGGAACTCTTAAGCAGTAAATCTCCTTGGTTGCTCCTAAAAGACTGAAAAAATCAAAAGCAGTGTCATAATTGTTAAGGTTGAATAAGAGAAGGACCAAAATATTTCCATTGGACTTACTCATAACGAGGTTGTCAGTGACTTTGAAGAGATTGGATTCAGTGTTGTGGTGGAAATGAAAGTCGGTTTGCTGTGAGTAAAGGAGACAGAGAGATGAGGCAGTAGTTGGTGCTTACAGATATCATTTTCAAGAAGTTTGTCTCTGAAAGGGTGGAACCCTTTTAAGCCCTGCCCTAAAAAATTATACTCTCTCATAAAGGCCAGTCAACTCTATGAGGGTATGTAGTTGGTATACAGAAGAAAACTTCTCACATTTTATTACTTAAACTCATTTTAGTCAGTAGTCTTGGTAAGTTTTCTAAGAGCATGATGGGTAGTGATTTAACAAGTTTATATACTGTTCTTGGTAGGTACACATGTAAGTTCTTAGGTAATTAAGTTACCAGTGAGATACAAAGAGTTGCTTTTTAGTTTTTTTATCATTTTGGGGAAACTTCATTTAGTCACTAAACATTCATTGAATATCTGCTGTGTGCCAGGCACAAAGGTAGGTACTAAATTCACAGTGGAGAACAAGACAGACCTAATTCTTGCCCACATGGTATGAATAGATAAGGGAAGAAAGACATTGAACACATTATTTTAAGTATAATCATTGTAACAGAAAGTTGTATAGGGTATTTGGGGAACAAAATGGCAGGATTAATCTAGTTGGGGGGCTGGAGAAATTCTGAAAGGATATCTGAAATTACTTTGTAAACTGAGGTGCTTTACAGTTGTTATTGAGTGATGAATTAATAGTAAGAGGAAAAGATTTTCTTTAGACAAAAAACATCATTTTTGAGTTTTGTCTATCTTAGATCACTTATTTAGTATTTTAATTCTGTTCATATTGTATGTGTTCTTATTAGATATCTTGGTTTTTAATATGGATTGTTTCCAGGCTTGAACTAGAAACAGAAACAGAAACTAGAAACAGTTTGATCGTTCAAAACAAAACAAAATTGAAAGTCCATGTGAATTTTGTCTAAGGTAAGGTGGAACATGCTGAAGGAACCCTGGAAATTAAGAAAAAATAGTCTGGAGTAATGACACCACGTGAAAAGGAATATCTGTAGCACCCTGGCTTCAATTCTGTATGACCCTGAAGGGCCTGCATAGCTTCAGGCCTCCTTGTGAGATCAACTGAGATCTTTGTTGTGACTGCATCACAGTGTTTCGGTTTAGCTTCTTCCACTGCTCAGTCCTGTTTCCTTGATGTCTCATAGATGTTGTTTCCAGGAGTACCCCCCAGAAAACTTCTTCCACACTTACACACACAGAAGGAAGATATGATTGTAAGGTGACAACAAGCATCTAAAGCATCCACTGTATGCAGTGAATTAACTTACTCACCTATGTATCTAGAATGGTCCTAACTGTCTGTGTTCATTCTTGGGAGAATTAAGACAACAGTCATTTAGATTTTCTCTGGCTCAGATAAGCAACTTTGGAGAAAGGTCTTAAAATTGCTTTCTATAGCTCAGTGTATACAGTAGAAGTATTTAAAGGATGTTTTTAAAGCAACAGAAGATTTAAAAAAAAATAGACTTATTTGGAAAAAAAAGACTATATGGGGGAGCAGTTTTAGACTCACAGCAAAATTGAGGAGAAACTACAGAAAGTTCCTATATATGACTCCCCACCCATCCCTACCCCCTCCCTAGCCTCTCACTATTAACATCCTACACCAGAGTGGTACTTTTGTTCCACTTGATTCTATACATTCATTTGACAAATGTACAGTGGCATGTATACATCATTATAGTATTGTAAAGAATGGTTTCAATGCCCTAAAATCTACTGTGCTCTGCTTATTTCCCTCTTACCTCCCTGCTCCCACCCCCTGGCAACTACTGATCTTTTCACTGTCTCCATAGCTTTGCCTTTCCAGCATGTCATCTGAGTGAAACTGTACAGTATATAGCCTTTTTTTGGCCTGATAGCACGTTTGTTTTTTTTTTTAAGTGCTGAATATTCTGTTTTCTGGATGAATTACAGTTTATTTATCCATTTACCTACTGAAGGACATTTTGGTTGCTGTCAAGTTTTGGCAATTATGAATAAAGCTGCTATAGACATCCATGTTTAGGTTTTTGTGTGTAAGTAATTTTTTAGCTCATTTGGGTAAATACTAAGGAATGTGACTGTTGGATTGTATGACAAGAATATATTAGTTTTCTGAAAAGCTGCCATATTCCAAAGTGGCTGTACAATTTTTAATTTCTCCCAGAGTTCCTGTTGCTCCACATCCTCACCAGCATTTGGTATTGTCAGTGTTTTGGATTTTTGCTATTCTAATTTTTTTTTTTTAATGTTTATTTTTGAGAGAGAGAAAGAGAGCCAGATCACGATCAGGGAAGGGGCAGAGAGAGAGAGGGAGAAACAGAATCTGAAGCAGGCTCCAGGCTCTGAGCTGTCAGCATCGAATTTGACGTGGGACCCGAATGCATGAACCGTGAGATCATGACCTGAGCTGAAGTCAGATGCCCAACTTGACTGAGCCACCCAGGCACCCCTGGATTTTCATTATTCTAATAGTATATGCAGTAGTATCTCATTTTTGTTTTAATTTGCAGTTCCCTAGTGAGACATAATGTTGAACATCTTTATATGTGCTTATTTACCATTTATATATCTTCTTGGTGAGGTGTCTGTTCAGATATTTTGCCCATGTATAAAAACCAATTTGTTTTTTTTTTTTTAATATTTATTGATTTTTGAGACAGAGAGAGACAGAGCATGAACTGGGGAGGGTCAGAGAGAGGGAGACACAGAATCTGAAACAGGCTCCAGGCTCTGAGCTGTCAGCACAGAGCCCGACACGGGACTCGAACTCACAGACTGCGAGATCATGACCTGAGCCGAAGTCAGCCGCCTAACCGACTGAGCCACCCAGGCGCCCCAAAACCAATTTGTTTCTTATTGTTGAATTTTTAAGAGCTCTTTGTGTTCTTTTAGATATCTTTTTATCAGATATGTCATTTGCAAATATTTTTCTCCCAGTCTTTGGGTTGTCATCTCATTTTTTGTTTTAAGAGACAGGGACAACATGAGTGGGGGAGGGACAGAGGGAGAGGGAGAGAGAAAATCTTAAGCAGGCTTCAAGTCTAGCACATACCCCATGTAGGGATTCATCTCACAACTGTGAGATCATGACCTGACCAGAAATCAAGAGTCAGATGCTTAATTGACTAAGCCACCCGGGTGCCCTGATGAAGAGGTTTTTAAAATCAATGTTCGGTTCATTTATTGGATATTTCCTTTGTGCTAGATACTGAAGTAGAAGCTAGGGTTATAGTGATAAGAAAATCAGACATGGCCCCTGTACTCAAAATCAAGTGGGGAAGACAAAATAATCTAGTTAGTATAATCAAGTGTGATAAGTGCTATAAGGGAGGCAATTCAGTGTACTGTGTTGGTGCTAACAAAGTTAACTAGTCCAAGGAGAACCAAAGAAAGCTTTTGTGTATAGCTAACATTCATTGAGCATTTATTATGTTCCAGCCACTATTCCAAATAATTCAATCCTCACAACAACTCTGTGAGGTTATTATTATTATCATCTCCATTTTATGATCAGGGAATTGAGACACAGAGAAGTTATGGTGGAGGTGGAATTCAAACCCAGGCAGGGTGGCTCCAGAGCCTGTATGTTTACCACTGCTCTGTACTAAGGCTTCTTGGAAGGATTGGCATTTAAGCAGAAAACTTAAGGATGATTGGAAGCTAACCAGGTAAGAAGGGAAGAGGTCCTCTAGGTAGAGGGAACAATGTGAGGGAAGGCTGGAGGTCAGAGAGAGCAGGCAAGTTCAAGTATCTGAAAATAAGGTATAAACGGAGAGAGGATATATGGCTAGAGAGGTAGATCACACCATAAAATAAATGCCTGATAAGCCAACATAGAGTCTAGTTTACCATATCCTAAGGGGACAGGAAGCAATTAATGTGTTTTAAGCAGAGGAATAACAGGCTAGATTTATGTCATGGAAAGCTCACTGAGAGGAATGGATTGAAGGGGAGAAAGTTAGGTTGGGAGATGGTTGGGGTGATATAGGAGAGAGATAATGGCCTGCACTAACTAGGTGGTGGCACCGATGATGGAGAAGTGAATAGATTTAGGAGATCCTGTATTTAGAAGGCAGAATTGTTATGATTGGCAGTTTATTGGATGTGAGGGTTGAGAAAAAACTCAGATCTGAGTTTCAGATCATGGTTTGTGCAGCTTGTTAGAGAGTGGTGCATCCCCTGAAGAACTCTGGAGAAGGAGTATGGTGAGAGGCTAGAATATCAGGGGAAAGATGAGTTAAGATTTGAATTGCTGAGTTGGAAAGTGATGAGACAGGCACGTTAAGCAGTTGGATATGCAGATGTAGCCTAATTGTAGGTCTGGCGCTTAGCAAGGTTTTTTATCTCTTTCTCCCTCCTTCCCCCAATATATATGTGATTCATGTACAGGTGGTAAATTATAAATTAAGCCATGGAAATGAGAGTGGAATAGTCCATAATTTCAAATAATGCTGAGAGAACAAGTAAGGTAAAGCCTGAATCATATCTGTTGGTAATTTTAGTGAGGACATAAACCAGAATGCATGTAGTTGAGGCATGAATGGGAGCTGAGGAATTAGAGAACTGGAGTGGAAGGTGGGGCTAGTGGGTTTTTAATTTTGGGCTTGTTTAAAATTGGGAGAGCCTCGAACATGTTACATGTTGATGGGAAGGAGCCCTGGAAAATGAAAGAGGTTGGAGACATGACTGAGAGGAGATTATAGAAAAAGTCTTTGACTAGATTTGAGAGGACAGAATCTAAAGCCCAGATAAAGATACCAGATCTAGGACCTGTAGCAGCTTCTATTTTGACAGGGCAGGGGCAGGAATTTTTGTTGGATATCAGGAAAGTGCAGCAGGTCCCCTCTGATGGCTTCAGTTTTCATTGTGAATAAGGAAGTGAGGTGCTTTTCTGAGAGTAGGGAGCAGACTGTTGGCAGTTGAGAACATCAGAGGGGAATCTTTGAAATGGTTGTATGGACAGTGAGAGTGCCAACATGGATATCATAGTAATATTGTCAGGCAGTTTTGAGCGCCCAGATAAGGTTAATGACCCAGAATTTATCGTGACTGCAGTGTGCATTAAGTAATTATAATTTCAGTGTTTTGAAGAGACTGAGATTCCTTTTTTGGCTGTTACCTAATTAAATATTTGGGTAGTTTATCTTTAATGTTTAAGGACTTGGTTTCTTTTCCCCCATAAAAAATAGAGCCCTTTGGGGCACCTGGGTGGCTCAGTTGGTTAAGGCAACCGACTTTGGCTCAGGACATGATCTCACAGTTCGTGAGTTCCAACCCCACACGGGACTCCGTGCTGACAGCTCAGAGCCTGGAGCCTACTTCAGATTCTGTGTCTTCCCTCTCTCTACCCCTCCCCTGCTCATGCTCTGTGTCTCTCTGTCTCTCAATAATAAATAAACGTTAAAAAAGTTAAAAAAAAAATAGGGCCCTAAGTATGCAGATGCAATGGATCTTAAGATAATAAAATGTAACTTTTGTTTAAAAACCTTTTTGGTAATGGACCTGTACCTTTTGAATCTTTAGTGGTATCTATCCAACTCTTCTATATAAAATTGGATTTTAGGGCTATGGAATTTTTAGAGCTGGAAAAGAGGGCTTTGACATCATTTGTTTGTTTGTTTCTTTTTGATCAGTGCTGTTTTTAAAAAAGCAGGGAAGTATTTGCTAAATGAAATCTTATAGGAATGACTCATATACATGTTTCCCCTGTTATGCAGAATAGAGCTTTCCTATGAAACCTTTCATAAGCTGAAATGGTATAAAGTGAAGAAGCAATTGCCATTAATTTATACAGAAAAATGTTTAAGCATTTTCAGACCCCAAAAATAATCTCTCTTAGGCTTAAAAAAATTTTTTTTAATGTTTATTTATTTTTGAGACAGAGACAGACAGACAGAACTCGAGTTGGGGAGGGGCAGAGAGAGAGAGGGAGACACAGAATCCGAGGCAGGTTCCAGGCTCTGAGCTGTCAGCACAGAGCCCAAAGCAGGGCTTGAGCCCATGATTGTGACCTGAGCCGAAGTCAGATGCTTAACTGACTGAGCCACCCAGGCGCCCCATCTCTTAGGCTTTTCTGATACCATAGGACACATCTTGCTAATGGATGCACAGAGTAAGTTGAGACAAATCACAGATGCTCACACAGTTCAAAGCTATGGTGGCTTGATGCTGAGGGTATATCCAGGGAAGGAGCTTTATGGTTCCATTCTTGCTGCTTTGGGATGTGTGATGCTTTGGGTTACAGCTTGCTGCAAAACCAATGCTGAAGGCTATTTTTGCTTGTCGCCTTTTTTTCATAAAAGTGAAAATCCTCTTCGGATTTCTTTTGGTTAGTGGAAACAGGAAGATGTTTTATAAAAGTGAAGTGGTATAATGTGAACTTTTGAAAAGTGGGGAATACCTATATAAGACAGCTTAAAATGATGGTACTTTGATGTGAGCTAGTAATTAAAAACTCAGATTCTGGAGTCTGACTACTTGCACTTTTAAGCTGGCTTTGTTTTCTTAGTTATGTAGCCACTAAGCTTCATTTTCCTTGTCTGTAAAGTCAGGATAATACAGTACCTACATCATAGAGTTATGTGTTTTAATTAAGATATACAGTTGTCCCTTGAACAATATGGGTTTGAACCTCACTGGTCTACTTGTATGTGAAAATTTTTGATAAATAACTGTATAGTACTGTAAGTGTATTTTCTTTTCTAATGATTTTCTTAATATTTTCTTTAGCTTTAGTGTAAGAATACAGTGTGTAATACATATAACATACGGGTTAACCAACTGTTAATGTAATTGGGGAGGCTCTGGTCCAACAGTAGGCTGTTAGTTTTGGGGGAGTCAAAAGTTACATGTAGATCTTTGACTGCACCAGGGTCAGTGCCCTAACCCCTATGTTGTTCAAGGGTCAACTCTATATATTTTGGTTTAGTTAATTTGGTTAAAGCAAAGCCGAGGAGCCATTCTGGGAACCCTGCTTGCCTAGTTCTCACTTCATCCTATGTGGTGGTTCCTGAGATGCCTCCCTGGAACTCTTAGCTTCTTTATATGGAGTATAGTTTGAAACCTTCTGATCTAGTTCATCTCCCTCAATTTGCATGTGAAGAAACTGGGCTCTAGATTGAGGCATATCATTTTATTTTTATTTTTTAAACAATCTGATTTTTAAAGTCTATTTATTTTAAGAAAGAGAGAGTGTGAGTAGGGAAGGAGCAGAGAAAGGGAAAGAGAATCCCTAGCAGGCTCCACACTGTCAGTGCAGAGCCTGACGTGGGGCTCGATCTCACAAACCAGGAGATTATGACCTGAGCTGAAATCAAGAGTCAGACACTTAACCAAATGAGCCCCCTAGGCACCCTACAGCATAACATATTAAAGGCTACAGGCCAATTTCTCCTGCTAAACACAACTATTATTGCTATATTAAGCCATATAACCATGTTTAGATGCTGTAGGTTTTCTTTACATGGTATCTGAGGAATAGAAGGTAGAACACTGAGTTAGAAGGAAGCTTAGTATTAAAAAAAATAATAACAAGGAGTCAATTGATAATGTAACATAGAGTGTTGGGGCTCTGGGTGGCTCAGTCAGTTGAGTGTCTGACTCGATTTTGGCTCAGATCATGATTGTGGGATTGAGCCCCATGTTGGGCTCAACACTGAGCATGGAGCCTATTTAAGATTCTTTCTGTCTCCCCTGCTTTCTCTCTCTCTCTCTCTCTCTCTTAAAAAAAAAAAAAAGTAATATAGAGTGCCTTTGTGATGTATATAGTACTTAGTAAAGATTGATAAGGCAAATGAACTGAGTGTGTTCTTACATATATTCTTTTGTTGTTTACTCTTATAATTTTGAATAGTCTTTTTAAATTTTTTTTATTTTTGAGAGAGAGAGAGAGAGAGAGTCTGAGCAGGGGAGGAACAGAGAGAGGGAGACACAGAATCCGAAGCAGGTTCTAGGCTTTGAGCTATCAGCACAGAGCCCGATGCGGGGCTTGAACTCACGGATCGCGAGATCATGACCTGAGGTGAAGTCAGATGCCTAACTGACTGAGCCACTCAGCCGCCCCTTGAATAGTCTTTTTAAAAGAATATACTGTGTCCCCCTAGGAGTTCTAAAAAGCTTGAGGATTCCTTGGGAGGATGGCCTACTTTATCTTATGATAGGAATATAATTTATAGCAATTATGGGCCTTCTGCCACCAAATCTTGGATTTATTCTTCAAATGGTGATGGAAATCTCATAATTTTTATAGTAAATGATGTGTGAAACATAATCAAAAATATGGTGTCTGATATATATTGGTAATAAGTAGCTTGTTACTGGCAATTCTTGTGAAATGTGATTTAAATCATAAATTATGCCATTGAGTTCTAATTAGAGTTCTTTGCAAGATACTGTGCTCTTCTGATTAAAAAAGAAAAAGTACTATATATTTCTACAGATGTGTATTAAAAAAAAAAAAACAAAAAACATTGTAGCAGACTCTTTGAATAGGCCTGGTATTTGCCTTCTAAGAACTTTTATTCCCTCCCAAGAATTGTGAACTGTTGTGAATTGCCACAACTTTCTGGAGAACAGTTTGTGCCAGTATTAAAAGCCTTAAAAGTGTGCCTGTCTCTTGATCTAACACTTCTAGGAATTTGTCATAAGAAAAGAATCATAAGATCTGCATAAATATTTCTAACCTTAACTTTAACCACTTCCTATAAGAAGGCAATTTTTTTTATCGTTATACAAGCAGGTACTCGATCTGGCAACAACAAAAGTCTCATTTTCCCTCCTTTACTTGCTTCCATTGAGTAAAAAAAAAAAGGGAGGGGGAAAAAAAAAAACAAGAAATGCCATCCATGATACATAATGCAGTGATTTCTTCCTCTGTCATGTCCCTAGAGTCTCTGGTCCCCAGCTCTGGGATTGGTTCATCAAGGATAGAGGGGGTTAGAGGACTGAGGAGAAGGTTGAGGATGAACTGGTAAAGGTAGAAAGCTTAGGGGAGGAAGGGTCCCTGTTGGAAAGTTGCACAGAATCTGGCTTAGTCTTCTATGCAAGCAGAGAAGCTAAAGTCTGGCCAGGTTCTTTTTTTTTTTTTTATTTTTTTTTTATTTTTTAAATGTTTTTATTTGTTTTTGAGAGAGAGAGAGAGAGACAGCATGAGCAGGGGAGGATCAGAGACAGGGAGACACAGAATCTGAAGCAGACTCCAGGCTCTGAACTGTCAGCACAGAGCCTGATGTGGGGCTTGAACCCACCGACCACGAGATCATGACCTGAGCCGAAGTCAGATGCTTCACTGACTGAACCACCCAGGCACCCCATGTCTGGCCAGATTCTGATCAGAAGAGTCTTTACAGACTGAAACAAACTCTTATTTGTTGAGGATGAGTGCAAAGATTTCGCTATGAGGATGGTCTTCCCTGCATTTTTAAAAAAATGTGTTATTTATTTATTTATTTATTTATTTATTTATTTATTTATTTAAAGTAATCTCTGCACCCAACGTAGAATTCAAACTCACAGGCCTGAGATCAAGATTTGCACACTCCATTGAGTGAGCCAGCCAGGCGCCCCTGCATTGTTTTTACAGATTACAGAACTGGTTAAACTGGTATGCTCATATACTTAACACCAATAAAAAGGAAAAGTATTAAAATATGGCAATAGGTATTTATAGTATAGTAAATGAAAACATAAGTATTTTCCAAATTTAATTGTGTAATGAGCATTGTAAGTCCTATGCCTCCCTGCCTTTCATTCATACCCTCCTGTGTAAATTTCCAGCTCTGGATGTAAATTTTATACCATGCTTCCTTCACTCCAACTCCATATCAAAGATTATTGCTGAATTAAGCCATATAACCATGCCATTTGATTTTCAGTGCCTATTTTTCTCATTTCTCATTGCAATTTTTCACAAGGATAATTCCACAGTTTTCTTATTTTCTTAGACTTCGTCACACCTGTGGTACCCTTCCTTATGTTTTCACAAGACAGGAACACCTAAGCTTGTTCCTTTCTTACCCTTGATTCTGTGCTTCATGATCTGCAACCTCCAGCAGTTTGGATCGCTTCATTAACTGAAAAACTGTCTAATAATTGTATGTAACAGGTTTTATTTCCCTTAAAATCTTTGAGCACAGTGAGCATTCTTATTCATTTTTGTGTTCCTGGTGTTTGAATTTATTCCAGATGACCATGAGCTTGATCTCTTGATAGTCCACAGTAGATATAAGTGGATACTGGTTGGTTCCAAGATGCTGTCTGCAAGCTTCTTTTTTGAGTTCAGAAGCATGTTCAAGCAGTTGAAACCTGAGCAGAATTACTGTGTAGCATTTAAAGACATTACATTATTAGTTATTTGGGTATTGAATGCATTTTACGTGAAGCAATAGAAATCAACTTTAGTAAGTGTTCTAACCCATTATTTCTAGATATACTGTATCTTTAGGAGTTTGCTGCAAGTGAGTGTAATTGGTAGTAGTTTGATTCCTGGTTTGATAATTAATCGGTACAACTTAAGAATTTTAAATTTAGATGTATTTAGCAGTTTCTCATTGAACATACAGTATTGAGAAACATATATTAATGGGAAAGTTGTTTTGAAATAATTAAATTTTTCTAACAGTAGAATACAAATGCATTTTCTGTTTTAATTAAGAATATTAGTAATAGAATGATAGACACAAATAGCTTAATTTTTGCCATTGAGCAAGTATTTTATGAATATATTTATAGAACTGAGTTTTGTGTACAGTTTTCTTTGAGGCACACATACTTAATAATTAGAATTTTGAAAACCCTGTTTGCATTACAATATTCTTTTTCACCTTTTTTTTCCTTTTAGGCCTCATTGTTACGATTTCAGAGTACCCTGGTGATAGCCGAGCATGCAAATGATACTCTAGCACCCGTTACATTAAATACCATCACTGCAGCCAAACGTCTTGGAGGTGAAGTGTCTTGCTTAGTAGCTGGAACCAAATGTGACAAGGTGAGAAATTTTTAAGGTCAACCATAGCAAATATAATCTCCATCAAGAGACAGGGAAAGATGGCAACAGAGAATTATGCTGAAGACTGTAACCCAAACTGGGCTCTAATCCTCATTAAATGGCCAATGTCACAATCATTACTACGTGTGAAAAAGGAACTAAAAGGTTTGCTCACTAAGCATTTTGTCTTTTGAAATGAGGTAAAATACTTGATTTAGTTCTCCTGGCACCATCATATGCCATCAGGTACCAAGTAGAATGATAATATTTGAGTCCCCTTAGAGGTTAATAGCCGATCTCTTTTTTGTATTGATGAATATACTAGCTAATTGCTTTTAATTCCTGAAAGTGGGAAATCTGGACAAAGTATCATAGGTGTTAATTTTTAATTGGTATAAGAATTCAGATGGAACTACTATGCTTTTCAAACTGTAGCTCTGACTAAAAGATGTTCTTAGTTTTTGTTGTTGTTGAAATAAGATAATAGCTTTGTAAACTAACCCCTGGAAAGGTACTGTAACAGGGTTTGCAGGCTCTGTACCACTGGGCAGCTGTGTAGTTGAAATCATGCTTCACTTAAGTTGAGCCACCAATTCACTCCCATCCTGTATAGAAGTTACCAAGTGTGCAGTTGGGGACTTGGACCTCAGAGGAAGAAATCTGGAAAAAGCATGTTTCTTTTTAGAGGATTTAATTTATTTTTTTATTAAATGACATTGATGAAGAGCATGTAATATAGTGCAGGCTCAGGATACTACTGTCACTTTTGTCTAATTTCTTACATGAAATTAGTATCTTCAAAGAATGTATTCTTGCGGGTTTAGGGTTAAGTTGTGTGGATTACTTTGCCTAAATCCTGCTAACAACTGTTGAATCTTATTTATTTGATAGTGACCACAATGTATGATAAAATGGCTAAGCTGTCTTTTTTGGTTGCCCTGTATTCATTCATTCATTCATTCACTCGTTTATTTTTTTTATTTAATTTAATTTAATTTTATTTATTTATTTAAAAAAATTTTTTTTTCAACGTTTATTTATTTTTGGGACAGAGAGAGACAGAGCATGAACGGGGGAGGGGCAGAGAGAGAGGGAGACAAAGAATCGGAAACAGGCTCCAGGCTCTGAGCCATCAGCCCAGAGCCTGACGCGGGGCTCGAACTCACGGAACGCGAGATCGTGACCTGGCTGAAGTCGGAAGCTTAACCGACTGCGCCACCCAGGCGCCCCTCGTTTATTTTTTTTATAGAGAGGGCAAACTGGGGAGAGGGACTGGGAGACGGGAAAGAATCTTCAGCAGGCTCCACGCTCAGTGCGGACCCCGGAGCCCGATGCAGGCTCAATCCCATGACCCTGGGATCATGACCTGCACTGAAATCAAGAGTTGGATGCTCAACTGACTGAGCCACTCAGACACCCCACCCTGCTTTTAGATATACAAGTTCTGGGTTTGATTCTTTGGCTGTGATTTTAAATAATTATTCTAATATTATTTTTTAAATATTTGAAATGCTATTTTATTTGTACTATTTTGAGAAAAAGCAGAAATAATCTTCTCTTTAGTTACATTCTTATTGTTTTGTCACATTCTAATCTGAAAGAAAAATAATCAGTATCTGCATAAAGAGACTCCATTAACGGCTAGGCAGATTTCAGTTTTTTGTAGCTATCTATCAAAAGCAGCAAGTGATTCTTCTGTGTAGCGCCAGAAGTTTTTGCTGGTAAAAAAGATAATTTTGATAGTACAAGATAGTCTGCCAGTGATCTGCCAGTGAATTCTTGGCTCAGCAGAGGTACTCTTGCAAACTTGAAAACAGTGAATATTGTTGCAATCTTAACCTTCCATTGATGGGGGCAAGAGGAATAGCTCTTTATGCCTACTCATCAGTGAATCAGTAAACAAGAAGACAAGACCATAATATGATTGTTATGTCTCTGCTAAAGCAGAAATCAGTCTTGGCTGTAATTAGATAATTAAAAGGGGGAATTCTAATTATCTTCTATATATAAGAAATCTGAGTGGTTAAAATTTTATGCTTTCCCAGAATTTAATTATGATTCCACACAGGAAAAATGAGGAAATAAAAATAAAAATTATTTAGCTTCATCATAGATAAATAGATGTAGGTGGGCAGGAGCTCAGTAGTTGACAATGGACTATTATATAAGACTTCTTCTATTGCCTAGATTCACTAATTTTAACAGCAGAAATTATTATTATCAAATAAAGTACAGTGTCCTGTAAACAAATGTGGTTAGGTCCTGTTCTTTACCTCTAGGAAACCCTGAGTCTGAAATATATTGGCTGTGTTATTACTGTATGTGTCAGACCGAGAACCTAAGCACTGCCTCATTTTCACCATTTCTAAAATGATGAATTTACACTTACATTGAGTGAAAGGTAAAGGGCACAATCTACAATTAAATTTGAATAGAGAGCTGTGCTGATTTTGGCTTACCAGATAATACTTATTCAAAGTAAGAATTTTTATTTAAGGTCAGTTGGTAGTAAGATCAGTTGGCCTAAGTTTTGTTTTTGTTTTTGTTTTTTGTTAAAGGGTTTTCTTTTTTCCCCCTAAGTTTCCCTTTCTCTATTAAAAAAAAAAATTTTTTTTTTACTGTTTATTTTTGAGAGAGAGAGAGCAAGTGAGTGCAGGGGAGAGGTAGAGAGTGAGGGAGACACAGAATCCAAAACAGGCTCCAGGCTCTGAGCTGTCAGCATAGAGCCTGACGCAGGGCTTGAATTCATAGACTGCGAGATCATGACCTGAGCCGAGGTCGGATGCTTAACCGACTGAGCCACCCAGATGCCCCTAGTCGCCCTTTTTCTAATAAGAACAATTTCTATAGTTGACCCTTAAGATTTTATGCTCTGTTGGTATTTGTAGTGGTGGCTCTATTTGTATCTTTCTGTTAGATGGATAATTAAAAACTCTTTTAATTATAGGTGGCACAGGATCTCTGCAAAGTAGCAGGTGTAGCAAAAGTTCTGATTGCTCAGCATGATGCATACAAAGGCCTCCTTCCAGGTGAGATTTTTCCATTGGAAAAAGTGCAACGTCTAAATTATACTTGAATATAAGAATATGAAAACATTATGAAGTGTATTTATCAAATGTGTTTAATTCTTAGAGGAACTGACACCGTTAATTTTGGCAACTCAGAAGCAGTTCAATTACACACACATCTGTGCTGGAGCATCTGCCTTTGGAAAGGTGAGAAGATTGAGAATGTGGAATCTGATGTCATTATTTGGAAGGGTTATTAGATTTCATTGTGCTTGAAATGTACAACAGACTGTGTTTAGGTAGCTAATCCTGGCTTTCTGAATTAATATGGTAATAGTTTTGCTAAAATGTATTCTTTTAAGACTTTGTTACAATTTCTGTAAAAATGCCACCTCCACCTTTTCAAATTTTGTCATAGAGACAACTCTGTGCTTTCAAGATTTTGTCATAATTTATTAGAATGCCTCTTCCAGAGTTTCAAATTTTGTCATGGACAAAACTCTAGGATATTTTTTAAAATTATTTTTCTTTAAAAACAATGTTGAACTGTCTCTGTGTGTGTGTGAATGTCATTGTTGTCGTAACCGATCTTAAGCAATGGTTTATTTGGGTGGCTGATAGATATTTACAAAGGCCAAATTCTGTCTACTTGGGGGATTTGGTAATGGCTGTGTGGTAGTTGAAAACATCCTTAGGGTAAAGAAAGCTATAATCTGATCATGTGCATTGTGATATGTCTGAAGAAAGAATGTGCTGTCGGGCAGTTAGTTATCTGCATGAAGTTTTAAAAAAGGGGGAAACTAAGTGGGAGCCCAAGAGAATTTGTCAGTGGGTTGTTCTTGCTCTCTCTGTGGCCATGGGTATTCTAGCTCCCTTTTATCCCATTCTTAATAAGCTGCTGTTTTTAGTTTTTGTTTTACTTTTAAAGATTATAAATTAGTTGTACACAAATACATTTTTATTATAGAGGGTGCATGTAGTACTGAGCAGTATGCAGAGCAGAGCAAGGTATCAAAGTCTCCCTTTCTTCCCAACTCCCTCTTCCCACTTCAGAGGTACAGGTGTGAACAATTGTACGTTCTTTTAGTCCTGCTGCTATGGATTTTGAAATTGTAATACCTGTACAAATTTTTTTCTTTTACTCCTAAGATAATATAACATGAATTATTTTGAGACTGGTGGTTTTTACTTAAGAATGTGTCCTGAAAATATTTGCTCATGTCTGTCTCATTTTTTTGTGGCTGCATAATATTCAATATTTAGCTAAGGATGGACAGTTAGGTTGCTTCTAATTTTTTGCATTTATAAGCCTTACTGTAAATAAATGTCCCTGTACATACATCTTTGTATACATGTGCTGCTATTTATTTAGAATAGAGCTTAGAAGTGAAATAGCTGGGTCAAAGACTGCTTTTAAAATTTTGACATATATTGCTAAATTGCTGTCTTAAGAGGATGTCTTGCCAGCACTTGGTATTATACATTTTAACATTTTCCCCCAATCTTATGGGTGAAAAATTATATTTTGTAACTTTTGCATTTCTCTGATAGTAAGATCAAACATCTTTTCATATAGTTATTGGTTGTTTTTATTTCCTTTTTTGAACTGTCTTGATTTGACTTTTTTTTCTTTTACTATCATAATTTTGGTGTAATTGATTTTAAAGTTTATTTATTTTGAGAGAGAGAAAGAGAAAGCACAGGAGGGGCAGAGAGAGAGAGAATTCCAAGCAGGCTCCACACCACCAGAGCAGAGCCCAACATGGGGCTCGAACCCATGAACCGTGAGATCATGACCTGAGCCGAAATCAAGAGTTGGACGCTTAACTGCCTGAGCCACCCAGGCGCCCCTGTTGTAATTGATTTTAAAATATTAGTTTGAGGAATAAGATATAATCTCTTATATCAAATAACCATGTTGAGTGATTAACAGTGAGCTCCCAACATACTGATCTTGTTTCTTGTGAAATGAATAGTGTTTGTGAATATTAATCTGTGGTATAGTATTGCTTCTAGGCATGAATCACTGCAAACCATGTAGAGAACTTGCAGAATAACTCATGTAAATTGGTGTAGTTTGTTTTTAACCTCTAGAATTATCAATTTGAACTCACTAATTTTTTTCTTTTAAGGTTAACAGAATTTCTAGGCAGTAACAATGTTCCACCTACAATGTAAACACAAGTTTAACAAACAATTATTCTTTTATTAGGTTATCACATTGCAGACTATCATACATTTTTCAGGGTTTTTTTTTATAGAGTTTAGTGATTGATAGGTAAGATGAGTCCACAGACATATATGACCTTGGGCTAGTCATTTTACCTTCCTGACGTCTGTTTTTCTTGTACGTAAAATGGTGTAGTTTGATCAAGTGATGTCTAAGATCTATCAAGTAGAGATGTTAAAAAAAAAAAAGAATGGGTTTCCTCTGTGGTAGGTTGCCCTTTCTCTGGAAAAGATTAAGTCAGGATTGACATCTCACCACTGTTATAGATGAGCATTGAAGTAAAAGATCTTTGTGGACCATTCTATCTGAGGATTTTGATTTGGTACTAGATGATTTAAACAGATTTCATGAGTCTTGAGTTTCTGTGTTGACGGTTCATCTAAAATATTGTTAAACCAAAAAAAGGGCATTCATTGCATCTAATTAGCTAGATTTTAATAGTCTGAGCTTAATTGTGGTGTTGCAACATATGAGAGTTTTGAGAACAAGGGTCACATAATAGTAGCTTGTGCTGTATAGCCTCTGAATGGGTTTGGAATGAAAAAGAGTCCATTAGATGAAGCTGAGCAGTCTGCTCTGTAATAGTCCTTTACCAACTGTGGTTTGAGATTGCATACTTCATACTGGTATGCTAGAATTTAAAAATCTGTCATCCTTTTGTACATGAAAAAACACTGACAGTTGTTTCATCTCTTTCCCTGAAATCATGTGGTCAAGCCTGTTTGGACAGTGTAGAGATAGATCTGTTTACATCTACCCTGTCAGGACATTTAAATGAAAGATCAGATCTGGAGAAACATAAAGCCTTTAAGCACCATGATAAATTTTTTTTCAAGATGTGCTAAATAAAACAGGGATAAGAAGGTACAAAAGGTATTAAAATGCAAGCAATTTAGAAAGTTTAAAACTGTAAAAAGAGATACAGTCTGCACAGCCTAACATTTGTAATAGAATTTGCTCGACCAGATAACAGTATTCCAATAGTATTTCCTGAACAGTTAAAGAAGGTGATTTCTTTTTTTTTTTTTTAATTTTTTTTAAATTTATTTTTGAGACAGAGACAGAGCGTGAGCAGGGGAGGGGCAGAGAGAGAGGGAGACACAGAATCCAAAGCAGGCTCCAGGCTCCGAGTTGTCAGCACAGAGCCTGACGCGGGGCTTGAACTCACGAACCATGAGATCATGACCTGAGCCGAAGTCTGCCGCTTAACCGACTGAGCCACCCAGGTGCCCCAAGAAGGTGATTTCAAGAAGAGTTACTTACTGAAGCAGGCTTTAAATATTGTCAAACTTGATTTCTTTTAAAAGTAGGCATCTTCTGGGGCGCCTGGGTGACGCAGTCGGTTAAGCGTCCGACTTCAGCCAGGTCACGATCTCGCGGTCCGGGAGTTCGAGCCCCGCGTCGGGCTCTGGGCTGATGGCTCGGAGCCTGGAGCCTGTTTCCGATTCTTTGTCTCCCTCTCTCTCTGCCCCTCCCCCGTTCATGCTCTGTCTCTCTCTGTCCCAAAAAAATAAATAAACGTTGAAAAAAAAAAAATTAAAAAAAAAAAAAAGTAGGCATCTTCTAAACTTATTTACCAAGTTAGAAGTATATTTAATGGCATTTAAAAAAAATTTTTTTTCCAACGTTTATTTATTTTTGGGACAGAGAGAGACAGAGCATGAACGGGGGAGGGTCAGAGAGAGAGGGAGACACAGAATCGGAAACAGGCTCCAGGCTCTGAGCCATCAGCCCAGAGCCTGACGCGGGGCTCGAACTCCCGGACCGCGAGATCGTGACCTGGCTGAAGTCGGACGCCTAACCGACTGCGCCACCCAGGCGCCCCTTTAATGGCATTTTAATTGTTTTCCCAAATGCTTCATTTTCTAAGAGATCTTAATTTTTCTAATTGTGGTTTTATAAACTGTGGTACTTTTCAGTGGCTCTTCTGTCATGGTTGAAGGAGAACTGCTATGTAATGAAGGTAAAAATAAACTGAAAGTTAGAAAGTCTTTCCTGTTGGGAGATATGACAGGAGGAAAATTGACTCAGGCTGTCAACCCTTGTTAGCATCAATATATATAGAACTGCTTGCTTATCAGATGTAGGGTAGGGACCCAAGAGGAATAGAAGACACAAAACCTCTACCCTGGGGGTGCCTCTGAGTTTAGTCGTGAATCATTATAGTATGTATATTAAAATTATTTTAAAACTAACCACATGTTAGTGCCAATTAAGTAGTGTAATTTTACATGCAAGTGGGTAATCCCAGGAGAATTCTTAGAGAACAAAGACGGTTTGGGGATGGAATTGAGAGAAAGTTGAATACTGTTAGAGTGAGAGTTTGCCTCCTGGAGATGGTTTCATGTACCAAGTTCAGGAGATGCCCTGGAATAAGCTCTGTGTAGAAAGCAGTGTAGAATTCAGCTTTCTATTTGTGTGATAAAAGCAGCACTTCACTTTTTTCATTACACTTAGATGATGTTATCATCTAAGAAAACCTTTGAGTCTAGAAAGTATGGACATTCAGTCTTCACTAACTAACTCTGTTTTAGAGCCCTAGAGTCATAGAATTTTAGACTAGAAGCTAGGAATTACCTTCCTGTTATTTGTGAGGTGACGTAACTGAGACTTTGGGGAAATCGTGGCTTTCCCAGTGATCCCTGCTAGTGAGGGCAAAGTTATCACACATATCTATTCCAGAGATGTTCTGTGCATATACAAGGAAAAGAATATACATTACTTTTGTTGCTTCTGTACATATTATACAGCTGTGCTTCACCTTTCTCATATGGTTACATAGGATTCCATTATACGGATGAGCTATAATTTATAAACCTATCCCTTGTTGATGGGTATTTAGGTGAGTTTTGATCTTTTTTATTGCAATATTGATTTTTAAAAAGGTGAAAATGTCTGCTTTGATACTTTTTCTTTCATATACATTAAATATATACATGTCTAATCTTTTTCAGTATTTGAGAATTTTATTACTCCTCTAAATATTTTTCTATCTTATCTAAATTAAGTAATCCACAAGGGTCACACTTTGTGAGTAATATTCATTAAAGTGAATATCATATCTTACAATTCAACTTACTGAGTTAAGGTGGTTTATTACTGTAAAACTCATAAAACTCTTAATGTAGTTAGAGTAATGGTAGACTCTTACTTAATCTTTTTTTTAATATGAAATTTATTGTCAAATTGGTTTCCATACAACACCCAGTGCTCATCCCAACAGGTGCCCTCCTCAATGCCCATCACCCACTGCCCCTCCCTCCCACCCCTCCATCAACCCTGAGTTTATTCTCAGTTTTTAAGTCTCTTATGGTTTGGCTCCCTCCCTCTCTAACTTTTTTTTTCTCTTCCCCTTCCCCATGGTCTTCTGTTAAATTTCTCAGGATCCACATAAGAGTGAAAACATATGGTATCTGTCTTTCTCTGTATGACTTATTTCACTTAGCATCACACTCTCCAGTTCCATCCACATTGCTACAAAAGGCCATATTTCACTCTTTCTCATTGCCAAGTAGTATTCCATTGTGTATATAAACTACAATTTCTTTATCCATTCATCAGTTGATGGACATTTAGGCTCTTTCCATAATTTGGCTATTGTTGAAAGTGCTGCTGTAAACATTGGGGCACAAGTGCCCCTATGCATCAGCACTCCTGTATCCCTTGGATAAATTCCTAGCAGTGCTATTCCTGGGTCACAGGGTAGATCTATTTTTAATTTTTTGAGGAAGACTCTTACTTAATCATAAAGACTATCCAAAAAGTTGTACTTGAAGTTGTAGTATGTCTAAAGATACATATGAAATATAAAATACTTGAATTAAAACTTCTACAGAATATGCATTTAGAGAATGTTATTGTTGATAGTTGATAGCCATCCATAAGTATGTATGTGTGTAATTCACTGCTTATTTTGCTTTTAGAACCTTTTGCCCAGAATAGCAGCCAAACTTGATGTTGCTCCAATTTCTGATATCATTGCAATCAAATCACCTGACACATTTGTGAGAACTATTTATGCAGGTGAGTACCCAAGGAAAATAATTAATCAACATAATAACTTTTGGTGAATTTTAAAAGCAGAAATTAATTTGAAGATAGGATTTTATTTATTTATTTATTTATTTGATTTTTTTAAAATATAATTTATTGTTCAATTGGTTTCCATACAACACCCAGTGCTCATCCCAACAAGTGCCCTTGTCAGTGCCCATCACCCACTTGCCCCCTCCCCTACCCCCCATCAACCCTCAGTTTGTTATCTGTATTTAAGAGTCTTTTATGGTTTGCTTCCCTCCCTCTCTGTTTGTAACTTTTTCCCCCTTCCCCTCCCCCATGGTCTTCTGTTAAGTTTCTCAAGATCCGCATATGAGTGAAAACGTATGGTATCTGTCTTTCTCTGACTTACTTCACTTAGCATAATACCCTCCAGTTCCATCCATGTTGCTGCAAATGGCCATATTTCATTCTTTCTCATTGTCAGGTAGTAGTCCATTGTATATATAAACCACGTCTTCTTTATCCATTCATCAGTTGATGGACATTTAGGTTCTTACCATACTTTGGCTATTGTTGAAAGTGCTGCTATAAACATTGGGGTACATGTGCCCCTATGCATCAGCACTCTTGTATCCCTTGGGTAAATTCCCAGCAGTGTTATTGCTGGGTCATAGGGTAGTTCTATTTTTAATTTTTTAAGGAACTTCCACACTGTTTTCCAGAATGGTTGCACCAGTTTGCATTCCCACCAAGAGTGCAAGAGGGTTCCTGTTTCTCCACATCCTCTCCAGCATGAAGATAGGATTTAAAACAAGCCATACCTTTGCTTTAAATGGACCATCTTAAAGGTTTCTGAGAAAAACCTTAATCTTAGAATTGATACTAGACCATGACATTTCATTCTGTTTGATAGATCCAGAGCACTTTTCTTTCCTGCCTGGTTATTCAGTTTACAGAGTGACGAGATTTTTCCAATCATCAATAAAGATTAGATTCACTGTTCAGTACATTTTGTAAGTGGCACCTGGAGAAGCAAAACTTTTCCATTTAAAAAAAAATAGTATTCTTAATCTTTGCTGCTTCTATTCCATTTCCATCTGCATTAAGAAATTCATTTCAGTGTCTCTTTCGTTGATTGATCTTCTAAGCACTCTGGTCTCTAGTGGGGCTAGAGAAAGCAATGAACTCTTTGTTCTTTCTGATTGAAGTTCTGTGTTTCAATTTAATGGTCAGTTCTCAAATTAGATCTTTCGTCTTTAGTAGTTTGAGGGGAAATATTGGTCAAGTTTAGGTCACTCTTACGTGATTGCTAATCCATAAGAAATGTCTTAAATTCTTTTAAAATCCTGGCATATCACACCTCTTGTTCTTTAATACCCTATCATATTTTCATTTGTTTTCCTCTCTTAGCATGCATAGTGGCTTCAGTCTTAAGTTGTTGCAGCTAATGTTGTTGAGTTATGGATTGTTTTTGGAGAAGGAAGCTTTTGTTTATATTTCTTTTAGGAAGACCATGCCTTATTAGGGTGGCTGCCTAGTCTATTCCAGTTCCTTACTTCCAGGCAGGTCAGAACTTGTCCTTCTTTTAAAAACATCCAAGGTTATACAAATATCCACTGATCAGTTTTTTCAGTGTTATGATCCTTTTCCCTGCACTTAGTAAAGGTAGAAAACAATTGGTCCACAGTTATTTCTTCCCTGTTTTCATGAAGTAAATTCTTAACCTCTAAGGAATACATGTCTTTCATGAGTGTTTTTTTAAAAATAAATTGTGTATTTCAGGAAATGCTTTATGTACAGTGAAGTGTGATGAAAAAGTGAAGGTGTTTTCTGTCCGAGGAACATCTTTTGAAGCTGCAGCAACAAGTGGAGGTAGTGCCAGTTCAGAAAAGGGTGAGTGTTCATTTGAAGTTTGTGTTTGTTTTGTTTCTTGTTTTTCTTTTAGTTCATGGATTATTTTAGAGTAAGAGATGGCCTCTGGTTAGATTTCTAATACACAGTGTCTGAGAGCTCAGTCTAAGTAATATTCCCAAGCTTATACAAAAGTAACGTGCCTTTTTCATATCATTTTTGGTACTAGTATAGTTGTTTTTGTAGATCAGAGGGGTGAGAGAAAAGGTCCATTAAGATTAATCTGTTATGTTGATGTTAGGATTTTTTACTTTTCTCTCCATTTCCTATTATAGTACTTGAGAGGTTCAGTGTAATGGAAGGATGTAATTAAAAGTAAATGTTTAGGGGCGCTTGGGTGGCTCAGTCAGTTAGGCTTCCGACTTCAGCTCAGGTCATGATCTCACGGTTCATGGGTTCGAGCCCCGTGTTGGGCTTTGTGCTGACAGCTCAGAGGCTGGAGCCTGTTTCAGATTCTCTGTCTCCCTCTCTCTATGCTCCTCCCCTGTACACTCTGTGTCTCTGCCTCAAAAATAAATAAACATTAAAAAAAAATTAAAAAAAAGTAAATGTTTAGAGGGTGTTACTCTTTATTGTATACAGTATCTTATTTGAACCCCATAAAGAGAGGGTCATTCCAGTTCTGTAGTAGACTCAGCGAAGTAAATGACTTTTCAAAAGTCGTGTAGCTGATAAGGTAAAAGCTAGAACCCAGTCCCTTTAATTCTTTCCAAAAATCCCAGAGAATGAAATGAACACAAAAAATTCACAGTAACTAACAAACTTCAATTTCATGGAATTAATTCTTTGTTTATCTTAAAAATTACTATTATTGAACTTTAACTCGTGGTCATTGTTTTGTTATCTGTATCAATATATACAGCATCAAGTACTTCCCCAGTAGGGATATCAGAATGGCTTGACCAGAAATTAACAAAAAGTGATCGACCAGAGCTAACTGGGGCCAGAGTAGTGATATCTGGTGGTAAGTAGATTATTATAATTTATTAATTTTAAAAGATACTTTGATTTTAAAATACTTTGATTTTATTAGTATTCATTTTAGAGGAGCATAGGGTTTGTTTTTTTTTTTCCAAATGTAACAAGTTGGTAAGTTGCAAGTATTATTCCCATTTTAGCAATTAAAATGAAATCATGAGCTTGATAACCCACTTTGGGCTCTTTATTGCACATCTGTATCTCTGGCACCAGGGGGAGCATGGCACAAGTCATCTCTGTAGCTGTATAGAATGGAGCTTGTGTATTCTTTATGGAATGGAGTTTAGGTTTAGTTAAATTGTTTTTCCCCCATCTGTTTTCAACAAGGCCGGGGTTTGAAGAATGGAGAGAACTTTAAGTTGTTGTATGATTTGGCAGATCAACTACATGCTGCAGGTAAGGTTATTTTCTTTGGTAGAAAAATATTCTTTTTTTGTTGGATATATTTTTTCCTTATTATTTCATTTATACAGAGGTCATTCAAGGCTGCAAATTATTTTGCTTTCTCTGGTTTTGACTTTTCTCTCTGAAATGGTTTTTCTTAGTCTCCAAGTAGCATTCATTGTGGAGACGGTATCCTTATGCTTTTTAATTATTTATGTCACACTCTTATATTTGCCAAATCTTTGTATTTTTTTCTATTAAAAAAAAATTTTTTTTTTAATGTCAGCTTTAGTGTCTACTTCTGATTCAGGAATGTCCTTGTTTTTCTCTTTATTGGTAGTCTAATATAAACCTCTCCTAAAAATAGAAGTTAACATTATCTAAAAATTGTAGTTAATCAGGGGCGCCTGGGTGGCTCAGTCGGTTGAGAGTCCGAATTTGGCTCAGGTCATGATCTCGCAGTTTGTGGGTTTGGGTGCCACATCAGGCTCTGTGCTAACAGCATGGAGCCTGGAGCCTGCTTCAGATTCTGTGTTTCCCCTCTCTCTATCCCTCCCCTGCTCTCACTCTGTTTCTCTCTCTTTCTCAAAAATAAACATCTAAAAAAGAATTGTAGTTAACCATTTATAGAAAAGCTAGTACGTATTAAAAATGTGCTGATCAGAGTGGAATGTCTTTTGAAAAGTCAGAAAATTGACAATATTTTAGTTTTTAATTATAGAACTATTACATGAATATATTCTTTTTTATAAAAAGTCTCCATTCTGTCTTTCCTTATTTAAGGGTTTTGTGTATAACTTTCTAGGTTTTCCCTATGCTTTTATATGAGTATATATTTATATATGTACTCACAGAAACCGTAATGGCTTTGTCTGAATAAAGGCATGATATTGACTCTTTATGATCAGATGGTGTTATTTGAGGGTGTTTCATTCACTTATTCTTTAATTGAAGAAATATTTATTGAGTGTCTGCCATATGTCAGGCATGATTTTAGGAGCTAGGGAAATAACAGTGAGTAAAATAAGCAAAGTTATGTTTGTATTGGGTGAGACTGGACTTTGTATTAGGTTCCTGTGGCTGCTGTAACAAATTGCTGTAAACTTGGTGGCTTAAAACAACAGAAAATTGTGCTCTCACAGTTCTAGAGGCCAGAAGTGTGAAGTGTGTTGAAATCATGGTGTTGGCAGGACCACACTCTGGGAGCAATCTGTTCATTTCTGTGTCTAGAGGTTTCCCTGACATTTCTAGGCATGTGGCTGCATCACTCCAATCTCTGCCTCAGTCTTTATATCACCTTCTCCTCTGTGTATCTGTCCCACATCTCCTTCTGTATCTCTCTAATGAGGGATACGTGTGAAGACATTTAGAGACCACCTAGATAATTCAGGGTAGGCACCCTCTCCTAAGATCCTTAACTTAATATCATATCTGCTGCCATGTTTGTTAATACTCACAGATTCTGGGGATTAGAAAGTGAATATATCTTTGGAGGGGCTGTTTTTCTGCCTACCACAGACACTAAACAAAATAAATTAGTAAATAATATATTAAATTAAGGGTAGTAAACGCTATGAAAAGGATGAAGAGGAGGAGTTTGGAGAGGGAGGGTTTCAGTTTTAAATAAGGTGGTCAGAGGAAGCCTTAAGAAGGAGACATCTGAACAAAGGTTTGATGGATGTGAGGAAGCAAGCCATGAGATCTGAAAGAGAGAGTGTTTCAGGTAGAGGAACCAGTAAAGTAATAAAGGGCCTGACTAAGGCAGAAGCATGTCTGGTCTGTGTGATGAATAGTAGGGAGGCCAGTGTGGCTGGAATGGGAAGTGCAAAAAGGAAGAGTAGTTAAGAGACAAGATTGGGGGTAATAGACCAGACCATGCCTTTGTAAAGAGATTGTTTTTCTCTGGATGAAATGGGAAACCATTGAAAGATTTGAGAAGAGTCACATGATTTGTTTTGAGTCACATCTAGCTACAGTTTTGAGCACAGAGTATAGGGAAATAAATGCATTAACAGGGAGATCAATTAGGCTGTTTCAATCAGGTGAGAGACATGTGTGGTTTGGATAAGGTTAGTAGCAATGGATGTGGGGAGAAATAGTTTTGGGATATATAGTTGAAGGTAAAGAACCACTGGGATTTCCTGACAGATTGGATATATGAGAGAGAGTTTTTTTTTTAAATTTTTTGTTTACATTTATTTATTTTTGAGAGACAGTGAGACAAAGTAAGAGTGGGGGAGGGACAGAGAGAGACGGAGACACAGAATCTGAAGCAGGCTCCAGGTTCCGAGCTGTCAGCACAGAGCCTGATGCAGGGCTTGAACTCACAAACTGTGAGATCATGACCTCAGCTAAAGTCAGATGTCCAATCAACTATGCCACCCAGGAGCCCTGAGTACAGACAGCTCTTTAGAGAAATTTTGCTGTATAGGAGAACAGCAAAATGAACATTATTTGCGGGGGGGGGGGGGGGATGGGGCCAACAAGGGTGTTATAAAGAGGGGACAAATAATAGCATGCTTCTGTGCTGATGGGAATGCTCCAGTTGAGAGGGAAAAATTAATCATATAGCAGAGGGAGGGGAGAGTTGCTGCAGTGATGTCCTTAAGTAGGCCACAAAAAATATTGGTCACAGCTTCAAGTTTATAGGTGTATGTTAGTTGGAGCATGTGAAAGTTTGCTTGTGATTATTTCAGTTTTTTCAGTGAAATAAGAAGCAAGCTCATCAGCTGAGAGTGATGATGTTAAAGAGTATTGGAAGTTTAATGAGAGAAGGAAAACTATGAAATTATAGTTTAGGAAAGAGTGAGAGAATTAAGGCCTATTTATTTAAAGTAAAAGCCAGTTAGCACAGCTTGGTGTTGGTGTTTTTCTCCAGTTATGCTGAACTACAGGGGGACAGGTATGGAAAAGGTAAGGGAGGTTATTTAATCAATTAACCAGAGATGGAGCTTTTCCCAGTTGGGTGTGATGATTTAAGAGGAAGGCAAGGAGGGGCGCCTGGGTGGCGCAGTCGGTTAAGCGTCCGACTTCAGCCAGGTCACGATCTCGCGGTCCGTGAGTTCGAGCCCCGCATCGGGCTCTGGGCTGATGGCTCGGAGCCTGGAGCCTGTTTCCGATTCTGTGTCTCCCTCTCTCTCTGCCCCTCCCCCGTTCATGCTCTGTCTCTCTCTGTCCCAAAAATAAATAAACATTGAAAAAAAAAAAATTTTAAAAATAAAAAAAAAAAAAAAAAAAAAGAGGAAGGCAAGGAAATTGCAGGTGTATGCAACTAAGTGATTAGAGTCATTGATGATAGAATTTAAGCTAGGGTAAAGAAGAGCAAACACAGTGGGAGAGAGGGACAGTGAATAGAAATGTAGATCCCAGTGAGGTCAGAGGATTGTTGGAGTTGGGTATGAAGTGAGTCAGCTGGAAAGAGTAGGTCACAGAGAGACATTGGAAATTGTCAGGGGATTGGTAATTGAAAGTTTGGGGGATATGACCATGGGTGTGGCTGAGGACAGAGATGACTGCAGGAGAGTTGTTTAAGGAACCAAGAAGCCAGGTATTAAAATCTTCGAGAATTAAGACTAGTATTGGAGAAAGTGACAATGACCCAGAAGCTAAAAATCATTGAGAAATGAAGGAGATTGACCTAGTGGTTGATAGATAACACAGCAATACGTGGGTGATTATGATGACATGAGATTCAAAGCTGAAGGCTTTTAAGGAGGAAGGAGGGAAAACTTTCTGAGGGTGTCAATGAGGTGCCCGCCTATAGGCCCAGTGGTATGAAGTTGGTGGCAGATAACTCTGCTGGAGAGGATTGCAGGGGAATCATTGTCCTCAGGGAGCATCTAGACAAATAGGAAGATGGGTGAAGATTAGGACGTATTTAGGGCATTATGGAGACTAGTGTGTGGATTATGAAGGATAACCTTTGAGTCTGGGGCTTGTTGTAGTGACCGATGCAAGTAAAGGGCAGGATGTGATCAGTCATCACTGGTCTAGGTAGTGTTGAGACTGAGCATTAGGAGGTAGTGAAGAGTACTATTTGTGACTTCCTCTTGTCCTCTGTAGATGAAGATGAAGAGGATTGGAGGGTCATTCAACCCCTACTGTGAGAGGGGTGACCTTATTCCCAAGTACAGGGCTCCTTATTGACTCCAGATGAAGGAGGATAGAAGGCTAGTTAACTTCTCATTTTTTTTTTAGATAGCAGATATTGGTTAAAACTTATCTTGTGTTATACGTAACTTGTCTTTTTCTGATCATAGGAAATAATGATATAGTACCTTTCTTCAAAAGTTGTGAAGTTGTCAGGGTGCCTGGGTGGCTCGGTAGGTTGGGCGTCAGACTTCGGCTCAGGTCAAGATCTTGCGGTTCACGAGTTCGAGCACCGCGTTGGGCTCTGTGCTGACAGCTCAGAGCCTGGAGCCTGCTTCGGATTCTGTGCCTCTCCCTCTCTCTCTGCCCCTCTCCCGCTCATGCTCTGTCTCTGTCTCTCTCTCGAAAATGGATAAACATTAAAAAAAAAATTTAAAGAAAAGGAAAAGTTGTGAAGTTATTGAGGCATTTGGGTGGCTCAGTTGGTTATGTGTCTGACAGCACGGAGCCTGCTTGGGATTCTCCCTCCTCCCCTCCCCAACTCGTGTGTGCACATGCTCACTCTCTCTCAAAAAATAAATAAATAAACTTTAAAAATCTTTAAAAAAAATGTGAACTTACTGCATAAAGGACCATTATATAATGGCATGCTAAACAGATTATAATGTATGTTTTATGAATGCCTGAATGTCTTTTTGATAAAGCAATCAGAGGACTTCAGCCAAATTTAAAATCTTAAATCCTTGGGTATAAGTAGAAGGCATTTCTTGAAGTTTTGTGTGTAAAATGCACTAGCACTTCATTTTAGAATTTTTGACCAGTGACAGGAGGATTTTTTTTTAAACAAGGCCTTTATAAAATAAAATTCTGATTGTACTTGTCAGTGTCTTTCTAATACACTTATTAGTGAATATCCCAACCAGTGGAATAAGAGCTTAAAAAAATGACAAATATGTTTTTCCCCATTTAGTTGGTGCTTCTCGTGCTGCTGTTGATGCTGGCTTTGTTCCCAATGATATGCAAGTTGGACAGACGGGAAAAATAGTAGCACCAGTAAGTATTGCAATAAAATATGCCATCCAAAATTCTATGGAGATAAAAAGTGTGTGTATGTGTATGTGTTTATATTTGTCCACTTTATATATATGTATAATTTACTGAATAACTATGTCAGTGATTTATGTTCTATTCAGTGTATCTAGGCAGTTAGCCATTACCATGGTGAACGTGTCCTCCTCACAAGGTCTGTGGATTTCTTGGTCTCAGTAATGTGCTTTGCAGTTCTTAAATCCAGCATTGTCTTTCAGATATTTTCTTAAGTTTTTATTCAAATTCCAGTGTCTTTCATGGGGTACCTGAGTAGCTCAGTCAGTTAAGTGTCCAACTCTTGGTTTCACCTTAGGTCATGATCTCATGGTTTGTGAGTTCGAGCCCCACCTCTGTCATTATTGTATACATTGACCCACATTTGGCCAGTGAGAGCCTCTTTGAGATGGTGGCTCCTGTGTCTTTTTTGACCTGTTCCCATCATTCTTTGAGCCCTTTCTTACTTTCTAACAGAACAATATGTTCCAGGCTCATTTTGTACTTTTCCTATCCCAGCCTGGAATTCGTCTTTTCTCCAAAGAGTCTTGGTGCCCTTTAGCGAAGAATAGTATTTTGTAGGCAACATCTGGATGCTAGTTGCATTCATTGCTATTGGGATGTTGTTATTCCCAAGACCTCTCAGTGAAAAAATCTAGGGAATGTATATAACTTTGTGTATGTGTAGGCAAACACACATTCATAATTACATACAGTACACATTTACATCTGTATTTCTGAATCAGTCTCTATATATTGAAAAGTGTAAGGGCAACTGAGTGGCTCAGTCAGTTAAGCATTGATTTTGACTCTTGATTTTGGCTCAGGTCATGATCTCATGGTTTGTGAGTTCAAGCCCCACATTGGGCTGTGTGCTGACAGTGTGGAGGCTGCTTGCGATTCTCTCTCTCCCTCTCTCTCTGCCCCTCCCCTGCTCACTTGGGAGCTCTGTCTCTCTCAAAATGAATTAAAAAAAAGAAAACTGTAGTTCACTTTGATACTGCCAATTCCAGTCTAATACCACAGAGTCAATTCCAGTTCTCTCCCTTTATCTTTTGTAATGCCCTTACCCCACTGTAAAAAACCTGGACCCTCCCAATATCCTACCCTGCACAGATGCCCTCCTTGCCCTGCTCAGGCTCTGACACTCTGCACTGAACAGTCCTTCTATATAGATACTCTTCCCACTTTGCATGGACTCTGACACCCCTTTCTGGATCATTTCTTCCCAAAGTCCAGTTTTACATTCCTACCAACAATGTATTTGGGTTCCAGTTGCTCTTCATTTTTACCTACCAACATTTGGTGTTTTAGCTGTTCAAGTGCATGTGCAGTGGTACCTTATTGTGGTTTTAATTTGCATTTGCCTGATATCTAATCATGATGAACATTGTTGTATTTTGGGGATTCACATGTCTTCCTTAAGAATTGTCCATTTAACTCTTTGGCCCTTTTTTATTGAATTGCTTGTCTTTTGTTACTGAGATGTTGATATTATATATATTTATATATATAGTTATATTATGTAATTGTATAACCTTCTTGTCAGATATATTTTGCAAATATTTTCTCCCAAAGTGTGGCTTGCCTGTTTATTTTCTTAATGGTCTCAAGTTGAGGAACTTCCCTACTATTCCCAATTTGTTGAGAGTTGTTACCATGAATGGTGGTTGAATTTTGTCAAACGTTTTTCTATGCTTACTGAAATGATCATGTTTTTTCCTACTTTATTTTGTTAATATGATGAGTTACATTTTTGATTTTTGAAAGTTAAATCTGAAAGTTAAATCACTTTGAATTATAGTGATAAACCCTATTTGATCATGATAGGTTGTCTTTTTAAAAAAATTTTTTTTAATGTTTATTTTATGAGAGAGAGAGAGAGAGAGAGAGAGAGCGAGCGAGCATGTGCGGGAGCCGGGGAGGGGCAGAGAGAGAGGGAGACACAGAATCCAAAGCAGGCTCCAGGCTCCGAGCTGTCAGCACAGAGCCCTATGCGGGTCTCGAACCCGCAAACAGTGAGATCATGACCTGAGCTGAAGTCAGACGCTCAACTGACTGAGCCACCCAGGTGCCCTGTGATAGGTTATCTTTTTAATATATTGCTAGTTTTGATTGACCAGTATTTTGTTGAGGATTTTGGGGTCTGTCTTGATCAAAATAATCTGCAACTTTCTTTTTTAAAAATACTTGTCTAAAAAAAATGAAAATACTTGTCTAATTTTGGTATCATCGTGATGCTGGCTTCATAAAATGAGTTGAAAGATGTTCCCTCCTGCTCTATTTTCTGAATGAGTTTGTGTAAGATTGTATTTACTTTGTTTTGTCTTAAATGTGATAGAATTCAGTAGTGATGTCATTTTGGCCCGGAGTTTTCTTTGGTGGAGTATTTGAGAGTTGACTCAATTTCTTTAATGGTTTTAGGGCTATTGAGATTTTCGATTTTATTTTGAGTCTGTTTGACTAAGTGATATGTTTCAAGGAATTGGCCCTATTCTTCTAAGTGGTCAAATGTATTAGATAAAGGTGTTTATGATACTGCTCTAATTGCTTTTTATTGTCTATAAGATCTTCTGGAGTGATAGGTCCTCTTTAATTTCTGCAGTTGTAATTTGTGTCTTCTCTTTTTTGTTCACCTTCTCTTCATCAGTCTAGTGAAAAGTTTCTAAAAAATTTTTAAGGGTTGTGTAGGTGACTCAGTTGGTTAAGTATCCAACCCTTAATTTCAGCTCAGGTCATGATCTCTCAGTTTGTGAGATCAAGCTCCACGTAGTGCTCTCTGCTGACCGTGTGGAGCCTGCTTAGGATTGTTTCTCTCCCTTTCTCTCTGCCCCTCCCCTGCTAACCCATGAACATGCTCTCCCTCTCAAAATAAATAAATAAACATTAAAAAAAATGTTTTTTTAAATCTCATTGATCCAACTATTTTAGAATAACAGCTTTATTGAGGTATAATTCATATACCATACAATTCATTTGATTAAATGTTTAATTCAGTGGCTTTTAGTACAGTCACAGTTATACGACCATTACCTCAGTTAGTTTTGGAACATTTTCATCGCCCCCAAAAGAAACTGCATAGGTGTTTTGTTTTTGTTTTTGTTTTTTTCTCCAACTCCCCCAGGCCAAGGCAACTAACATTCTACTTTCTGTCTATGTAGATTTATTTGCCTATTCTGGATATTTCATGTTAATAGAATTATATAATATGTGGTCTTTTATGTTTTTTATTTTCATTTAGCATAATGTTTTTAAGGTTTATCTATGTCATAGTATTACTTTTTATTGTTAATAGTATTCCATTATGTGGATATGCCACCTTTTATTTATCCATTCATAATTTGATGGACATTTGGGTTTTTTTTACATTTTGACTATTATGAATAGTGCAGATATGAACATTCATGTATAAGTTTTTGTGTGGACCTGTATTTTAATTTTTTTTGAATGTGTATCTAGGGCTGGAATTGCTGGATCATATGGTAACTCTATGTTTAACCTTTGGAGGATCTGCCAAATTGTTTTCCATAGCAGCTATACTAATTTTTATGAACCAATTTTTGGCTTTGTTAATTGTTTTCATTTTCTTTTTTTTTAATTTTTAATCGATTTTTTTCTCTCTTAATTTTCTCCCTTGTGATTACTTTGGGTTTACCTTGTTCCTAAAGTAGAACTTTACTTCATCAATTTTGTATTGTTTATTTTTAAAATTTTGTAAAAAGTTTGTTTACTTACTTACGTACGTATGTATGTATGTAATCTCTATACCCAGCGTAGGGCTTACATGCTTTTTTGACTAGGTCAGTCAAGTGCCCCTCTACTGTTTATTTTTAAATTTTTTTAAATTTGATGTTTATTTATTTTTGAAGGAGAGAGAGGCAGAGCATGAGTGGGGGAAGTGCAGAGAAAGAGGGAGACACAGAATCCGAAATAGGCTGCAGGCTCTGAGCTGTCAGCACAGAGCCCGATGTGGGGCTCGAACCCATGAACTGTGAGATCATGGCCTGAGCATCTGAAGCATCTGAAGTCAGATGCTTAACTGACTGAGCCACCCAGGCACCCCATGTATTGTTTATTTTTAAATATAAATATTAAATATATAAATTTCCCTCTTAAGCACTACTTAAGCTGCATCCCACAAATTTTGATATATTTTTATCTTTTTATGTAAAAAATATTTTCTAATTTATAAAATTAGAAATATTTAATTTCTAAATATTTGTGGGGTTTTTTCCCTAGAAAGCTTTCAATTATTGATTTCTAATTTAATTTTGGAGAATATCTTCTTAATATTTCAGTCTTAAACTTTATTGAGATTTATTTTAATGGCCTAACAAATGCCCTATCTTGGTGAACATATGCACTTGAAAAGAGTGTATATTTTGCCATTAGACACTGCAGGAATAAATGTTAGTGAACTTTGAGGATATGATAGCAAAACTATCTGAAATGACAGAGAGAAAAACACACATACACATACAGGAAAAAAAAAAATAGAGCATTGTTGAGCTGTGGGACAACTTTAACAGGCCTGCTATATGTATGATTGGAACAGCAAAACTCTTTGAGGAAATAATGACCATAAAAGTTTTAAATTTGATGAAGTCTGTAAACCCACAGATCTCAGAAGCTCAGCAAACCCCAAGAACAGTAAACATGACAGAAACTGCAAGGCACATCATAATCAAATCGATTAAAGATTGATAAAAAAGTTCTTAAAAGCAGTAAAGAGACAAATGTGATTTAAATGCTCTAATCAAAGAGCAGAGACTGTCAGAATGTATAAAAAGCAAGACCTCATCTATGGCAATCCTAGTAATTGATAGAATAACTAGACCAAGAAATTCAGTAAGGGCATGAAGAGTATTTAGGCCAGGGGTCAGCATACTTTATCTGTAAAGAGTTTAATAAAGCAAATACTTTTTGTTTTATGGGTCATAGAATGTCTCTTGTAACTATTTAACTCTACTGTTGTATAGCAAACTTAGCCATAGACAGATCAGTAAATGAATGAATGTGGCTGTATTTCAGTAAAACTTTATGTATGGAAACAGACAGCAGTCCACATGTTCAACATTTACAGAACAGTGAGCCACATATCTTTCAGTACTTTTATGCTGGGACTCCAGTTACACATATTTTAAATATCTTTATATTCTTCCACAGGTTATGGAAGTTCTGTTCATTCTTTTTCATCATTTTCCCTCTGTTCTTCAGATTGGGTAATTTCTGTTGGTCTACCATCAGGTCACTGACTCCTCTATAATTTTTAATTTGCTGTTAAAACCATCTAGAGAATTTCTTATTTTTGATTTTATATGTTTCAGTTCTAGATTTACATTTGGCTCTTTCTATAATTTTAATTTCTCAGCTGAGATTTCTTATCTGTGTAATCATTGCAGATATCTTTTCCTTTACATCCTTGATCATACTTAAAATAGCTGCTTTAAAATCTTTGTGTGCTAGTTCTAAAATTTAGGTTATTTCAAGGTTGCCCTTTGATTGTATTTTCGCATTTTCCTGTTTCATTATTTGTGTGGTACAATGGTTCTCAAAATTTTTGTCTTAGGATTCCTTTTAAAAATTGAGAGCTCTCAGAGCTTTTGTTTATTTGGGTCATACCTGTTGATACTTATGGTATTAGAAATTCAAACAGAAAATTTTTAAAAATTTGTTGGAAAATAATAAAATCATTTTTCATAATATAAATAACATTTGGGTTAAAAAAACCAAATCTTCCAAAACAAAAATAAATTTAATGGGAATAGTTGCATTGCTTTACATTTTTGGCTTCATATTTGGTTTAATAGAAAATTACTAGAATCTCATTTCTGCTTCCAGTATGTTTTTTTTATATTAGTCTGATTGAAGTATATGAAGAAAATCCACCATCACACAGATATATAAAGTTGGAAAAGAAGGGAATATTTTAATAGCCTTTTCAGAAAATTGTGGATATTCTTCTTTTATACTACACCAAAATTTGACAAGTAGTAATTTCTTAAAGGTTATTTGCAATGTGGAATACAAAACCATTTGATGAACTTTTCATATTTTTATATTAAAATCCATTGGTCTGTATTGCGCTTTGAATAGATGTTTTACCATCTTGTAACATCATGCATGGTTCATTTAGAAAATACAGGCATATCTTGTTTTATTGTGTTTTGCTTTATTGTGCTTCACATATATTATGTTTTTTTTTTTAAATAAATTAATGGTTTTTGGCAACCTTGCATTGAGGAAGTCTATGAACACTATTTTTTCAACAACATTTGCTCACTTTGTGTCTCTGTGTCACATTTTGATTATTCTTGTGATATTTCCAAGTTTTTCATTATTTTTGTATTTGTTATGCCAATCTGTGATCAGAGATCTTTGATGTTATTATTGTAATTGTTTTGGGGTACCATCACCTCACCCATATAAGGCAGTGAATTTAATCGATGAATGTTTATCACACAGAATACTAAAAAGATGTGTACTCAAAGGCCACGATTTAAAAAACTAATAATTTGCTTCATCATGAACAATCTTAAGTGAAACCAGCTTTTTTATTTTTAAAGTTTTTTAAACTGAGTATGTGGCCATGAAGAATGCAGTGACAACTAGTTCAGTTTGGTGCAGCTATCTTGATTAATGCTAAGGCAGCAGCATTTTGACCCACTATTGTTTTTTGCATCATCAGTACAAAAGTCAATACAGTTTTTCCAGGATAAATAATGAGATTCAAAAAAGTTATTTAACACTGGTTATTTAATTTAGCACCATTTTTGTTGCCAACCATTCACATAAAGGAATTCTTTGATGATTAGTTGTTATTGATTCTGGACAAACAGAACTAAACACAAAACTCAAACTCCAAACTCTGTCTTCTCTTTTAGTTACCAGCCAGGTTACTTAAAAGCCATCTCACACATGTCGAATGCAGGCATCACCAGAGTTTTGAGCATGGTATATATGCAGTCTGTGATTCTCTGGATTTTTTTCCTTCCTTCTCAGCTAATGTGGCAGCCACAAATTCTGTTTCTGTGTTTCCTTAACTGGTAAGACTGCAGGTTTCCATCCAAAGTGACTACTTTCTGACTAGCTTTTATCCCCTGTGGGAAATCTGGAAATGCCCCAAGGGAGAAAATAGATGTATAAGGTAAGCCCATCTTATTATGCCTCCCTCCCCTACAGAATTCTGCCTTCTCCAGTGCTGCCTGTCTTGTCTCCAGTGCACTTAAACAGTTGCTGTCTGTATTTTCAGGAGGTTTTAGAGTTTTTCTCTGCAGGAGGATTAGTCTGATACAAGCTATTCATTCCCTCAGGGCCATAAGCAGGAGTTCTAAGGCCCAGAATTGAATGCATTATTTCACATGTGCTCTGATGAGTACAGAGTTGGATTATTATCTTCCTGAATAATATTTTAATTAATGCTACTTAATATTACATTAGGTTTTTGGCAGCCATATCCCACTGTTGGCATGTATTACACTTGTGGACATCCAAAATCTTAGTCTTCTCCTTCGCCCGTATTTTATTGCCAACCATGTCTCCCTTATCTAATAATAATAAAGTATTCCTTTGTGTTTAAAGCTGAACTGTTACTTTATTAAATTTGGGTTTTTGTTCTCAACCATTGGAAACCTCTTGAATCTTTTTTTTTAATTCTTTTTTTTTTTTACTGTTTCTTATTTTTGAGAGAGAGACACACACACACACAACAGAGCCTGAGCGGGGGACGGACAGAAAGAGAGGGAGACACAGAATCTGAAGCAGGCTCCAGGCTCCCAGCTGTCAGCACAGAGCCTGACACAGGGCTGGAACCCACAAACCATGAGATCATGACCTGAGCTAAAGTTGGACACTTAACCAACTGAGCCACCCAGGCGCCCCGAAGCCTCTTGAATCTTTTAAAGCTTGTTTTTTTCTATTCACATTCCGGTCAACTTTATATTCTTTGAAGATCCTGTGTTCTATTTTGTTGCTATTTTGTATAGCTATGGAAAGCATCACCACAGTTTTCTCTGATGAAAATAGTAAGAAGTTCCCTATTCAGGTAAGGGGACACAAAGGCAAATTTTGTTATCCTCACAAAACACTTTTACTTTTGTTTTTGATTATTTGAGAAAATGTAAAATGCCCAGAAAATGCCATGAATTTAGTTATACTATTAAATACATTTTTATTTTATCATTCACAGCAGTTTATACCATATAGATATGGAAGATTATTGAGTGTGTGTGTGTGTGTGTGTCGCATGTTTATGGATTCATGCTTCCTGCAAGAATTAAGAATTTAGACCGAGGGATAGGGAACCACTGGTTCAGCTTACTGTTGCAACAAAGACTTCCATATTCCTCTTTATTTTTTAATTAACTTTATATTTGGAAGTAATTTCAAACTTAGAAAAAGTTGAAAATTAAAAATAGTACAGTATAGGGGTGCCTGGGTGGTTCAGTTGGTTAAGCGTCCGACTTTGGCTCAGGTCGTGATCTCACAGTTGGTGGGTTTGAGCCCTGCATCGGGCTCTGTGTTGACAGCTCAGAGCCTGGAGCCTGCTTCGGATTCTGTGTCTCTCTCTCTTCTCTCTGCTCCTCTCCCACTCATGCTCTGTCTCTCAAAAATGAATAAACATTAAAAAAATAAAAAGAATAGTACAGTACATATGTATATACACATATATACACAAATTTTCCCTGAACATGCGACAGTAACATCATGACCCCTAAATATTTCAGTGTGTATTTCCTAAGAAAGAAATATTTTTTTATATAACCAAAGTATAAAGTATATTTGGATTTTGTCAGCTTAAATTCTAATTCCAAGTTTCTATATTATAATGGGATATTCCAACTTTATCATTTAGCTTAGTAACCTTCATTATACTACTGTCCCATCTCCATATGGAATCCAGTTTAGAGTCAAGTATTGCATTTAGTTGCTATAGCTCTTTAGCCTTTAGTCTCATGGTTGTAGTAAGGAATAACTCTCACTTCTTATTTAGCCTCAGTCTTAGGCAGGCCCTCTGTACCCAGACCTCAGGGCTGGGGCTTTCTTACTCCTGTTCCCCACCCCTCTACATGTAGCCAAACTCTGCCTTTTGTCTCTTGCAGGGAGGTACTGGGTGGCATTTTGGTCTTGAGATAACTTAGGTGGAAGATAGAGTTTGGAGATACGTAAGAAAATAAATTTTATTCTGTCCATTTGCTAGAGCTAGTCTGTAAGTTTGGCACTAGGCTTTTTAGGAGCCGGTTCATATTGGGAAACAAGATCAGTGTCCTGATTTACAGTGTCCCTAAGGTAAAAATAAACTAATTGCACATGGGAAGCGTAATTTGGCCTGTTATCAAGATCAGAGAGAGATATTTATCCCTTGAGCCCTCATAAAGAGGACACTATTGATTAACATCCTCAACAATACTTTTACTATAAATAGGACAGTGGTTTCATAGGGTGTTTTTTTAATAATGTCCCTCAGTGTCAGCCAGTTGCCTAATATTTTAGGTACAGTTCTGTAAGGAGCCAGAATTATTTGGTTTGGGGCTTGCTGGTGTGGTTTTCCCAGCATAAAATTTCAGAGTAGTGATTTAGTTGTAGAACTCTTCTTCAGATGAAATCTTCTCAGGAAGCCCCATGAGTAGCAGGGAAAGTGGAAATGAAGTGGGGTGGTATAACCAAGAGGGCTGCTAACATAGCCCTTTCCTTTTTCCTGAAAAGGTCTCTATGGCCCCTCTGCAGAATAACTAAAGCCCTGAGCACATTTTAAAAAATCACTTGTCCATGAAAAACTGGATTGCATAGCCTCATATAGTTTTCCACAAATAGATCTACCTGAAATGAATTTTGATTTTGCCCTCTGTTAGCGTATGTCAATATTACGTTGTACCAATTTTTCAAGCTCTTTATTTAGTATTATTTCCCCTATTCTCAGGCACTGATCTTTCTCCTTCTACTTCAGAAGTCAACTTGTTCTCCCTATAAAAGCAAAACAATACAACTTACCTTTATACATCAAAGAAAGAGGTGAGCCCTTTCTAATTTAATGCTAATCTCTCTAACCTGTCCTTGGATTCCATAAATTCCTACCTCCTTCAGGATAGTCCATTATTTACTCCCATGGTCTGGATTCAGAACCTCTCTGTCTCTACTGGCTCATTTTCATAATCTTTTTTTTTTTTTAATTTTTATTCATTTTTGAGAGAGGGGGTCAGAAGGGGCAGAGAGAGCAAGAAAGAGAATCCCAAACAGTCTCTGCCTGTCAGCTCAGAGCCCCATGTGGTGCTCGAACCCACAGAATGTGAGATCATGACGAGCTGAAATCATGAGTTGGATGCTTAATAGACTGAGCCACCCAGGCGCCCCTCCTTTTTATAATCTTAAAAAATAAAATTCAGGGCTCCTGGGTGGTGCAGTCGGCTGACCATCAGACTTTGGTTCAGCTCATGATCTTACATTCGTGAGTTTGAGCCCTGCATTGGGTTCTGTGCTTACAGCTCAGAGCCTGGAGCCTGCTTTGTATTCTGTGTCTCCCTCTCTGTCTGCCCCTCCCCTGCTCACGCTCTGTCTCTCTCTGTCTCTCAAAAATTTTTTTAAAAAGTTAAAACAAAAAAAAATCCTTTGTCTTCCCAACAGCCTCTTTTCCCCACTAAGCTATCACCCATTTCATCTCTCTTGTCAGGCTAAGCTTAAAAAAGTAGCTTAATCCACTTTGCTTCCCATTCTTTTCTATTCATTTTTAAAATATGCATATATAAAAATAATATAGTAAACACCTTTGTTTTTACTACTAAATTAAAAAATATTATAATACAGTTGAAACCCCTGTGTACTCTTTCTTTAATATATATGCTTCCCTTCTCTCAAAAAGTAACCATTACCCTAAATTTGGTGATGGTGATTTCATACATCTCACTTTTACTGTGTATCTACAGTTCCCTAAACAGTCTGTAGCTGAACTTTTCAACTTGAGTACTATGAATGATTTACAAGTGTGACGAGATGTTGATCCTCTCAGCCTTTGGAACAGGAGACATTATGACTAGCCGGTTTTGTAGCCCAGTGCATCATACAAATGGTACCATTTTCTGTGTGCCATGTTGTAAAAAAGTTGAGAAACACTGATAGGTAATATTGTTTTGTATACATTTTGAAAACATTATATCAACAGCATACTGTATGTGTTCTTTATGTTTTTAAGTCTCATGTTTGAGATTCTTCCATTTTAATTCAGGTGAAGGTTTTTCATTTGTGTTTCATTGATGTATGGTATTCTGTTATATAAATATATCACACTTCACCCATTTTCCTACTAATGGATGCTTATTTAGGTAGTCTATAATTTCTGCTGTTATAAATACTGTTCCTTGAAGATTCTTCTGGCTCCTTGTATGTTAATGTTTCCCCAGAGAAGTGTGCCTGAGAGTGAAACTGCTCGATTACCGAAATGAAGTGTTCACCAAAGTGGCTGTTTACACTTACCAGCAGTTTATAAAACTTACCTTCTCCCATCCTCTTTGAACTTTGGTATTTTTGGTTTTTTAAAGTTTTGTGGTTCTGGAGATAGATGGTAGTTCTGGAGATAGCAGTGATGGTTTGCATGACAAGGCAAGTATACTTAATGCCACAGAACTATGCTTAGCAGTGATTAAAATGGTAAATTTTATGTTATGTATACTTTGCCACAATTGTTTTAAAAAAAGCTTTGCTAGTCTAATGGGCATGAATCTCAGTTTTTTATTTGCTTTTCCCTGATACTAGTGAGGTATCTTTATATTCTAAATTCCATTAATTTTTTTTTTTCTCTCTGAATTTCCTGTTCCTATCTTTTGCCCATTTTTCTATTGAATTGTTCTTATCAACTCTTGGAAGTTTTTAATATCTTTTGGATACTAATCTTTTGGTTATGTGTGTCGCATACATGTTCTCAGTTTTTAGCCATCTTTTTCTTTATATCTTTTGATAAACAGAAGCTTTTAATTTTAATGTGGTTCAACTTATTGTTTCCTTTTTTGGTATCTACTGTCTGTATTGTGTTTAAGAACTATTTTGGGGCGCCTGGGTGGCTCAGTCAGTTAAGCATCTGACTTCAGCTCAGGTCATGATCTCACAGTCCGTGAGTTCAAGCCCCGCGTTGGGCTCTGCTGACAGCTCAGAGCCTGGAGCCTGTTTCAGATTCTGTGTCTTCCTCTCTCTCTGACCCTCCCCCATTCATGCTCTGTCTCTCTCTGTCTCAAAAATAAATAAATGTTAAAAAAAAAGATTTTTTTTAAAAAGAAGTATTTCCTGGAGCGGCTGGGGGGCTCAGTCGGTTAAGCGTTCGAGTTTGGCTCAGGTCATGATCTCACAGTTCATGGGTTCAAGCCCCACATGGGGCTCTGTGCTGACAGCTCGGAGCCTGGAGCCTGCTTTGGATTGTGTGTCTTCCTCTCTCTCTGCCCCTCCCCTGCTCGTTCTCTGTCTCTCTCAAAAGTAAATAAACATTAAAAAAATATATTTCCTAAGACAAGGTATTATGATACTCACCTGTATGTGTTTTGAAAACTTTTAAAATTTGCTTTTCACATTTTAGTTTATAATCTACTTGGTTTTATTTTATTTTTTCTTAAAAAAATTTTTTTAATGTTTTTATTTATTTTTGAGACAGAGAGAGACAGAGCATGATCAGGGGAGGGGCAGAGAGAGAGGGAGACATAGAATCCAAAGCAGGCTCCAGGCTCTGAGCGGTCAGCACAGAGCCCAACACGGGGCTTGAATTCACGGACTGTGAGACTGTGACCTGAGCTGAAGTCGGACGCCCAGCTGACAGAGCCACCTAGGCGCCTCTACTTGGTTTTATTTTGATGTTTGGTGTGAAGTAGGTGTTCAGTTTTTTCCTTGTATGACTAATCTCCTCCTCCACTGATCTCTAGTGTTACCTCTTACAAGTTTATATAGCACACAAGTCTATTTCTGGGCTCTCTGTTCTGTTCTGTCAGTCAGTGGTTTATCATTGTACCTGTACTGTATCTAAAGCTTTAGTAATAAAATTATGTAGTTGGGCAGTATCCCTTTTCCCCATTCTTCTCCAGAATGGTCTTAGCTGTTCTTGGCTCTCTGCCTTTCTCTTGCAGTTTTAGAATTAGTTTGTCAAACTCCACAGTTGAAGTTTTGATTGGAAATGTAGGTTGTTTTGCCCAAATTTAGTGTGATTCTTGCTATTGTGTAGTTATTGAAAATTCAGAGAACCTTTAAATGATAAGAATTCACCAAAGTTTTCGACATAATATAAAATATTTAAAACACCAATTACTTAGTTGTTTCACACTTACTAAACTCATTATTTAGTATGTTTCTGGACAGAAGGCAGTGATACTGGATGGTATCAAATATTTCTTCTGCATTGCTCCAAACATGTATGAATTGTTATATGAATAAATAATGAAAGATTTGCTAAAGGCAGATAATTCTTAGTTAATAACCAACGCCATATAATATACTGATTGAGGACTTTCCCAGGTGAGATTTGGTCATGAGAATTAGGAGAATTCAGTGGTGAGTCAGGGTGCATGGGAGGAGTTGGTAAAGGGGCTCACATTCAGATGCTGAGAGGTGATGGACAGTTTTCTTGTCTCCTAAGACTCCAGAAATAGATGCTGTGAATCATTGTCCAAAGCCAGGTAAGCAACAAGATTAAAAAAATCTCAAAATGGATATCTCTTTGTGTTCCCATTAATTGTAGTTATACAGTGTGAACATAAGATACGATCCTGTCAAATAGCTGAGATATAACTGTTGAGTGGACACAAAAGTCTCTGAGATTCATAAGCACTTTACATGTGCACTCATGCAAATTCATTATTATTCTGTAAAAAAATTTATTTGAATAGTGAGTTCTGGATTTAAAAAGTACAAGTTGTAACAAATATTCAGGCAGCAAAAATTCAAGTGAACTTATGGATGCATAGATTCAATGGGGGTGAGTTGACATCTTTGCAATATTTTGTCTTCTATACAACACCATGATTTTATTTCTCCATTCAAATAGTTTTATAATTTCTTTATAAATGTATACAGATAAATAAGGAATGCTATTGATGTTTATATATTGCTTTCATTAACTTATCTGTAGATTCTTGGGTGTTGTACATGCATAGTCATGTCTTGTCTTCTGGAAATAATGAAATTTTGTCTTATCCTTTTGTTTGATTTTTTTTTTTTTTTTGGTGCTGTGTCAGCTATTAACCTGGACATTGTTAATAGAAGTGATTAAGAAAAACAAGAAACAGAAGTTTTCTATAATAGTGTCATATAATTATTGCTTACTTGCTTGCTTGCTTGTATAACCTTGGACAAATCACTTCTGTGTACCACAGTTTTCTCAACTGTATAATGGTGATAATAGTCTCTATCTCATGGTAAATAGTAAAGATAGAATAAGTAATATGTAAAACACTTAAAACCATACCTCACATATAGTACAAGTGCTATGTGTTGGCTATTTTTATAATTATAAATCCTTGTTTGCGAAGAGATTTTTTGTTTTGAAATCATGAACAGATATTGAAATCTTATTTCTATAACTCATATTTGGCAGTCTCATTGGATTTTGTTAGGACATTAATTAATATTTGTTGAGCTTAGTAGAGTGTCAGACTTAAACTATGACTAGAATTTAATTTGGCTTTTTAAGGCTTGGCATATTTATTGGTACTTCCCGTTTTACGTTTTTCTCTGAATTGCCTTTTAGAAGCTCTGTTTGACTTTATGTCCTATCCATCCAAACATATAGGCTTATTGCAGTCATTAAAGAATCTGTTATCTACTGCCAGGGAAATATGTTTTTACACTTAGTGCAACTTCTTAGTGGAAGTAGATTACTTTGTATTTTGGTATTTTACTAACAGATCAGTGGTCTGTTTATAACTCTGAGAGTAGGGGAATAGTTACTAGGTGAAGAAGCAGTTTGGGGGAATTTACCAAAACAAGAAATTTTGTTTTGGGGGTTCTGTTTTGAAAATTCATTTATGCTGAAAAAGTCTGTGTAGGAGCAAACTTTATATAGAGTTATTTGTATACAGCTGGGACTGAATTTATGGACTGCTTTTCTGACTTGCTAAAAAGCTAAAGATTGACAAGCCCTTTCGTACTGCATTATCCAGCTTGGCTTTTAACTCCAAGAGAACTGTGTTCACAAATTGATGCTCTATTCCTTTGGGGTTGGTATAGAAGCATTAAATTGTACTAAAATATTCATATGTGAGTGCATTTAGCTGAAAGCAATTGATGTTCTATTCCCAAGAGGGCAAAGAGAAATGGTGTATGGACCTGCAGTCCAGAAAACACCCTAAGCATGCTTCTTAAAGGTAATTACGTGGCCAGGATGATCAGAGTCCTTACAGTGAAGCTTAAAATGACAAAGGAGAAGTTGTAGAATTTATAAACTGAGGTTAATATGTATAAATTGTTCAGTTGTGCAACAGTTAAAAACTTAATTGGTAAAAATTAGTTCTAATTACATCTTTGAGTTCAAATTATAGCTTTGATTTATTTTCTTAGCTTATTTTCTGATTTTTATTAGACTGATTTCTTTAAACATTTATTCCCAAAGACCAAGATCAGTGAAGTTTTTTATTCATTACTATTTTATATATGAGGTTGAAATTTTTAACTTTTGGAGAGTCTTGAGCTCTTTTTACATGTATAACTGTTTAAAAGCATGCCACTGTTATGATAAACTGACATGTCTTGTAGGCAGTCAATCTAATTTAACAACTGGCATGAAAATCAATAAGAGTAGACAGATCTTTGTTGCTTTGTTGTAGCTATCTTTGTGTGCTAACTTGGAAAGAATAAAACTATTCTAAATTTCTATTTTTATTCTAATTGTATTTTTGGTTCTTTCATGTAAAAGCTAATTTATTTTCTCATGTATAGTTTCAGATGTGATAAACATGCACACAAATGTCAGAGAACATAAGACATTGTAAATTAAATAAAATGGAGAATCGATCATTTAGCATACATACTTCTGTCCTTGTGTTCACTTTAGGGCCAAAGATAATTGAGCACTAAAATCTTGTACAAAAGAACATTTGAATGACTTAATCTAATATCATTCTATATTAATATTAACTGAACTTAGTCTGAAAAGGAATTTGGGAAATGGTGTTTGGGACAGAAGAATGTATTCCATTTCCTTTTTTGTTTTTTTAAAGTTTATTTTAGAGAGAGCATGTGGATGAGCTGGGGAGGGGCAGAGAAAGAGAGAATCCCAAGCAGGCTCTGAGCTGTCAGTGCAGAGCCCAACATGGGGCTCCATCTCAGTGAGATCATGACCTGAGCCGAAAACCAAGAGTCAGTTGTGTAACCGACTGAACCACTCAGGCGTCCCCTCCATTTCCTTAAAGTGGGGTTACTTAGAGGGTCTCTGGTTAGGTTGGATGAATAGTAAATTTATTATTTTCTTACAGGTACTTTCTTTTTCCATATTATTAGTGCCACTAAAAGTCTTATAACTTTAGAAAGTACTTCAAAGAGTCTTTGTGTAACTTGGGCTGAACTTTACAACTCTGGTTGCTTTTTTTTTTATCTTAAAAAAAATTTTTTTAACGTTTACTTATTTTTGAGAGAGAGGCAGTGTGAGCAGGGGAGGGACAGAGAGAGAGAGGGAGACACAGAATCTGAAGTAGGCAACAGGCTCTGAGCTGTCAACACAGAGCCTGATGTGGGTTTCAAACCCACAAACCACAAGATCATGACCTGAGCTGAAGTCAGGCACTTAACCAACTGAGCCACCCAGGCGCCCCTAACTTTTACTTTTTAGAACAGTTTTAGCTTTACAGAAAATTTGCAAAGAAACTACAGAGAATTCCTATAAATCTTGTACTTGGTTTCCCTATTATATTTCTTTAACATTATGTGAACTATTTATTTTTTATAATTGTCAAGACCACAAGATTCTAGAACTTAAGTTTTTTGAAGATGGAGAATTATGTGAAGGCTTCTGTCAAGGTGATAACTTTCTAATAACTTTTTTATTATGGTATAAAATCTAATAAAATCTGCCATTTCAACCATTTTTGAGTGTACAATTCAGTGGTATTAATTACATTTACAGTGTCATGCAACCATCACCACTATCTATTGTCCAAAATTTTCATCACCCCAAACTGAAACTGTATACCCATTAAGTGGTAACTCTCCATTGCCTAACCCCCACCCCTGTTTCTGGTAATCTCTGTGTACTTTATGTCTCTGTGATTCTTGCCTATGCTAGGTATTTCAAGGAGGTGGAATCATATAATATTTGCCCTTTTGTGTCTTATTTCATTTAGCATGATTTCAGATTTCATTTATGTTGTAGCATGTATTAGAATTTCATTTCTTTCTATGGCTGAAAAATATTCCAGTAATCTTCCATGAACATTTTGTTTATCCATTTATCTGCTGGTGGGTATTAGGTTGGTTTGTTTTCACCTTTTGCCTATTGTGAATAATGGTGCTATGAACATTCACATACAAGTATCTGTTTGAGTCTGTTTTTAGTTGTTTTGAGTATACATCTAAGAGTAGGATTGCTGGGTCTTATGGTAATTCTGTGTTTAGCTTTTTGAGGAACCTTCAAACTGTTTTCCTCTGGTTACTTTATAGCTCTCATGAGGTCCTGGGCATAGAAGTTACCTTAAGAATTTTAGAGTAAAGATCAAGAAATCCTGTGCAGAAGCAATGGCCTAACTCTTCTTAGTAGTTTTAGGAAAGCGGCAGCTTGGTAAGTGAAAAGAATACTGCCTGGAGGTCAGGTTCTGGTGCCATCTCTGTTTTGTGGACCTCAATTTTTTCATTGATACAATAAAGTGATTACATAGATAATCTTAGAGATGCTTTACTACTCCAAAATTCTATGTATGTATATATAATTTAGCATGTTCTGACTTAGATCAACTAAAACCTTGCTGACAAAAAATTTTATAGTCAGATTTCTTACTTGACCTGCTAAAATGCAAAGGTCTGTAATAGACTGATTGTATATCTAAGTGTTTTGATGGCATATACCCAAATATTTCAATGTAAATTAATCACCTGAATAATTTTAGTAAAGTATATAATAATATTCACTTTTTCTGGCTTATATTTAAACTTGCATTGCAAGTCACAATGCAGTTGATGTTCTTATTTTCTAAAAAAAATCTTTTAACTTTGCATTTGAGCAAATGGGTTATTAAATTTATATTTTGAACTAAATAGGTGTATAATGAAGTATATGCTAGTGGTATAATTTGTCATCTGCTTTGGACATATTGTAACTAAGCTGTTGTGAAGAAGACATTTACTTGGCTTCTTCTGGGGAGAAAAGGTAGGCCGGAGAAAGAATATAGAAGTACTTATGTCTAAAGATGAATTTAGGATTTCAAAGAATCTTTGTCTAAAAAATCCAAGCTATATATTCTGTGCCTGGTAAACACCAAGTCCATCACATTCATGTGAGGAACCTTCAGAGGCTACATGAAGACTGTTACTTTTTTTCCTAAATGGGCTTTCTGGCTTTGCTTCTAAGCCTTTCCCATTAGGTTATTTAGAACCAGATACTGACTTCATTGAAAACTGGATCAAAGTTTTTATCTGAAAGTATTGGCTAGTTTTTAGTACATGTTGTATAAACATTGTCAACAACAATTAAGAAATAATTTCCAACTCTTGCCTCTTCTGTGAGTCAGTCTCTGACGGACTTGTAGCTAGTCTGTGTTTATGGAGGGCCTGCAAATTCCAATTGATATGCAAGTGGTTGGTAGAGAGAGGAATGTAAAAGATGTAGCTTATGTCCCTTCTCAGAATATGAAACTTATAGCTGTTGTACTAACTGATATCTTTAATAACATGGGATAAAAATTGTTAGCTAAAATTGATAGTACTTTTTTATATATAAACTTCAGTTTATATATAACTTAAGTTTATATATAAGTTAGCTGTTCATTTCATCTCATCTTGTGTTAGTGTTTTTTCTCTAAGGTAAATATGCTCACTGCACTTTTATAGACTAGTGGCTTCAGTTGAAGCATATTACCAGTACTGTCATAATATTCAGTTATTTCTGGTGTAGTAGAAAATGTACTGAATTTAATATTAAAGTACTTGGGTCAAGAAGCTGGCTTTTTATAGGTACACTATATGTATAACCTTGAACAACACACCAAGCCTGCCTGAGCCTGTGCTTTCTCTTCTATAAAATGGGAATACTTTTTAAAAAATTTTTTATTAAAAAAATTTGTATAAATGTTCATTTATTTTTGAAGAAGAGTGTGAGTAGCGGAGGGAGAGAGGGAGATATAGAATCTGAAGCAGGCTCCAGGCTCTGAGCTGTCAGCACAGAGCCTGATGTGGGGCTCGAACTCGTGAACCATGAGATCATGACCTGAGCCGAAGTCAGATGCTTAACCGACTGAGCCACCCCGGTGCCCCTAAAGTAGGAATAATTTCTATCCCATAGAGTTATTGTTATAGTTAAGTGAGATAATGTATGTAAGGTACACCATGGAACTCTAATGATTAGTATACCATCTTGACTCCTGATAAAACCTGAGGTAGTCCTAGTATAGGAGCATTGTCTAATGGCTGGGACATACCTTCAGCTTTAAACCAAGAGTATGGGTAATGTCCTCCATTCATGTTAAAACTCAGTTTAGCCATAATCCTGCCTGAGAACTTCATAATATAGGCAGAGAACTGTTGGAGAAAAGACCCATAGATAGTTGTGCCTTGTGTTTTGGAGCCTCTTCCAAAAAGAAAAGAAGCTTAACACAATTTGGCAAACAGAGGAAATAGTTTGGCCTTATAAATGAGCAACAGGATGAAATACAGCAATATTAATGCACAGGAGACTTGCAGTAATTAGAAAATATAGTTTGGTGAATCTACTTCTCAGAGATATTCATTATTTGCTATGATAAATTCCATTTAATTCCTAACATGGCATTTGTCCTCTATTTGTGTGTTGTGTTTTAGCTGTAACAGTTGCTGTTTAAGATAATGCCTCTGTAGTCTTCTAAATAAGAAGGTTGAGAAAGCATTTGTTATCTTGTAAAACTGTTGTCCTATCTGCGACAGTCTTAGGGGTATTGTTTTTGAGCACGTAATATTGGATCTCTGAACTCTGGAATTGCTTTTATGTTCCTTCCCTAGCTCTGGAAAAGGAGGCTGTTGGTAGAAAAGAAGTTTTAAACCTGATTTTTAAAGAGATGAAGCAAGGGTGCCTTTGTGGCTCAATAGGTTGAGCGTCCGACTTTGGCTCCCGTCATGAACTTGCAGTGCGTGAGTTTGAGCCCCGTGTTGGTATCTGTGCTGACAACTCAGAGCCTGGAGCCTGCTTTGGATTCTGTGTCTCCCTCTCCCTCTGTTCCTCCCCCCTTGGCACTCTGACTCTCTCAAAAATAAATAAAGATTTTTAAAAAATTATTTTTAATTTGCTTAAAAAAATAAAGAGATGAAGCAATGTTGGCTCAGCTTCTCTGCCCTGAAAGCTTCTAATTAAACTAATATATTCTTATTTTGTATAAACAAAAAAGTAAATGTTTACACCTTTCCTTTCTACTTTATTTATTTATTTATTTATTTATTTATTTAATTTTATTTATTTTTTTTATTTTTGGGACAGAGAGAGAGCATGTACGGGGGAGGGGCAGAGAGAGAGGGAGACACAGAATCGGAAACAGGCTCCAGGCTCTGAGTCATCAGCCCAGAGCCCGACGCGGGGCTCGAACCCACAGACCGCGAGATCGTGACCTGGCTGAAGTCGGACGCTTAACCGACTGCGCCACCCAAGCGCCCTCTACTTTTTTTAAAGTAAAGCAGATCTGAAGTTGCTATAGGCAGAATACTGCCCAATTCCAGGAAAAAGTGAATGTATGAGTTTATATCATAAAACTCATGTAATTTCAATTTCATATATATATGTTTTACATAGCCAATATGGGTCTTGGTATTGAAACTGGGGAATGTATCTCTCTATATTAAGATTGTGTTCGAATTTTGCAAAGAAATTTACCCCAACTTTCTAAACCAGTCTAGGAAGTTGGGCGAATTTCTAGCTTTACAGCTAGTGCTAAATGCAATAAAGAAACTAATAGGTATCAATGAAAAGAAATTTTTCCAATATATTATCCCAGAAGAATTGTATCAAATTAATAACTTCCTTGAGATGCTGGTAGTTGCCGCTTTAAAGTGGAATTTAGGGGTGCCTGGGTGGCTGAGTCAATTGACTCTTGATTTTGACTCAGAGCATGATCCCAGTGTCATGGGATTGAACCCTGCATCAGGTTCCATGCTGCGCATGGAGCCTGCCTGAGACTCTCTCTCTCTCTCTCTCTCTCTCTCTCTCTCTCTCTGCCCCTCTCCCCCACTCTCTCTCTCTCAAAATAAAAAAAATAATAAAAAGTAAAGTGGAATTTAGATAATAGTTGGCTGTCCTTTGCCTTCTACTTTAGAGATTTAGTGATCATTTAGTAATAATAACATTAATAATAACACCAAACATATTTTGAACACTATACATGCACTGTGTTATTTAATAATCACAACAGTTGTATTAGCTGCAGTTATTTATCTCCATTTTGCACATGAGGGGATTGAGATTTTGAGAGGTTAAATAATTTGCCTGAAAACAGATGGTAGGGAAGAGTTAAGATCTGAACCCATCTCTCCCTGATCTTTCTTATTTAGTTATATTAGTGATTGAATAAATGTAGTGGTTTTGTGTTGTGTACTTACGCATTTCAACTTTCTTGAGTTGAGATCTTAGCTCGTTAATTTTCTATCCTTGTTTCCTAATATAAAAAAATTTTTAAGTTATAAATTGTTTTTTTGTTTTTGTTTTTTTGTATTACTTTAGCTACATCCTACAGGTGCTGATATACTTTGCCCTTTTTTGGTGTTTTGTTCCAAGTATTTTGTGTGTGTGTGTGTGTGTGTGTGTGTGTGTGTGTGAGAGAATATTCTGGCCATGTTGATTCCACAGGTTGGTTAGATTTCTGTAAAAGTATTTTAAGACTGTATTGTAGTCATCTTTCTGTTTATCAGACATGCAGGTTTATCAGTAAGCTAGGACCAGTAAAACCTGCATTTAATAGTGTGTGTGTTTATTTTATTTATTTGTTTTGAGAGGGAAAGAGAGTGGGGAAGGGAAAGAGAGAGAATCCCAAGCAGTCTCCCTGCTGTCAGTGCAGAGGCTAATACAGGGCTTGAACTCATGAACCATGAGATCATGACCTGAACTGAAATGAAGAGTCAGGTGTGGAGCACCTGGGTGGCTCAGTTGGTTAAGCGTCCAACTTCAGCTCAGGTCATGATCTCATGGTTCATGGGTTTGAGCCCAGCATCCAGCTCTGTGCTGATAGCCTAGAGCCTGCCTTGAAATCTCCCTCCCTCTCTCTCTCTCTCTCTCTCTCTCTCTCTCTGACCTCCTCCACTTGTGCTGTCTCTCAAAAATAAATAAGCATTAAAGAAAAAAAAATTTAAGAGTCAGGTGCTCAGCTGACTGAGCCACCCAAGCTCCCCTTGTTCCAAGTATTTTTAAATTTATATTTAAACATTTTTTTAAAAACTCAGATTATTTAGATACTTTTTTTTGGAAAAGTATGAGTTTTTAAGGATAGATTTTTTAGGTCCTTCTAGAGTTTTAAGAAATATATTACTTATGAGAGGACAAAACTTGATAGTTTCTTTTCAGAATAAAAATTAACTGTATTAAGCCAGTAGTTTTCGTGTGCTTTTGGTTTTCCTGTAATAGTCCACACTACCTGAAATTTGATGGACTTTTGTCATCATTTATGACACTATTGGCTGCTCTTTTGTTTAATCTTGATGCCTCTCATGCTGGTCTTCAGCTTTGTTATACTACTGACTTTTCCTTTTCTTTCTCTTTCAAAGTTTAAAACAACCTATAAATGCTCTTATTCTGAGCCAATACAAGCAAAGCAGACACGTAAAACTAAAGTCGTTTTATCTGTAGCTCTCCTTTCAGACCATGTGCTACAGTACCTTTGTAGAGTGTACAAGAAAGTTCTTTAGCTTATTCTAAAATTATCTTGGATCTGTGCTATCCAGTACGGTAACCACTAAACTACATGTGGCTGTTGGACACATGAAATGTAAATTAGTCTGAATTGAGATTATTATTAAAATTAGTTTCACCTGTTTTTTATTTTATTTAATGTGGCTAATAGAAATTTTAAAATTAAATATGTGGCTCACACTATGTATCTTTTTTGGATTTAACAACATTAGACAAAAATTGGCGTTAGACAAAAATCACAATGTGTAAGTCAGAGACCACTTTCTCCTTAGCTTCTGCACTAAAATCCTCTGGAGAGTAGGACTCAGATAACACCCCTTGAATTCCAGGTTTCCTGCACAAGGTTTGGGTTAAGCAGGAGTGATGTTAGTACATTCTTTCTGAAGAAAGTAACTGAAATTCAAATAATCTACCAGAGAATATTCTGGCCATGTTGATTCCACAGGTTGGTTAGATTTCTGTAAAAGTATTTTAAGACTGTATTGTAGTCATCTTTCTGTTTATCAGACATGCAGGTTTATCAGTAAGCTAGGACCAGTAAAACCTGCATTTAATAGCTTATTTTGTCTGAAGGACTAAGGGAGCCAGAGTAGATGGGATAAGCTGCAAAAGTGGGCTCCTCTTGGGCAGAAGATAGAATTGACTACAGAGCAGTGTCATCCCCTGACCTTTTCATTTCTCAGTGGCAGATACTGAAAGCATTTGCACAAGAGACCAGAGCTCTGTCATACTTTGATGTTTTTTCCCTTAGCTTGGATTATAGATTTTTATTACTTTACCTTAACCTATGTTGCTAGATTGTGAGCTTCTTGAGGACATGGGACAAAGAATCATAGTTGTCTTTATAGCCCCTATAAAGTATAACAGCAGTATCAACAACTATGAAGTCATAGTTAACTCTCAACTTTTTAGTCTCTCAACTTTTTCCTGTTATGGCATACTTAGAAAATTACAGTATTTGTACCACAGAGAATTTTGGCTTCCCTGTGCTTCTAGTCTATACAACTTTTTTGTATGAATTAGGAGAAAAGTACCCCTTTCTCAAGTTACTTTACTGCCATCTGTTGGAAAATTATTGTAATAAATATGCAGTTCTGTAATGACTATAAGTGATGGCTCCCTCCAGAGCTGTTCAGTGTACATAGTACATAGTATATAGTACATAGTTGCTCAGCTGTACATAGTAGCCTTGAGATTACCTCAGGAGCCCACCTGGCCAATGAGTGGGCTGAGAAAATCAATATTTGAGCATACCTGAAGGCACATCAGTGTCTTGGGAAACTAGATACTATGCCAAGGACTGAAGCCTCACAGTACCCTTTGAAGTAGGGTTCTTATAATTCCAGTTTTTCAGGTGAGCAAGCTGGGGCATAGGCTAAATAGCTGGCCCACAGTCACAGGTCTACTAGGTGGCTGAACTGGAATTTAAACCTAGGCAATGAAATTCTAGAGCCTAGGTTCTTAATCATAGTGATATACTCCTCTTGTAAACCTTTGTTAAACCACACTGGATGCAGCACTTTCCAAGCCCTATTCCTGTTTTCATCTCAGCCCACTGTAAGGTATTTTAGAGCCCTGCCCCTGAATTCTTTTGTTGAGCCTGTAGTTGTAGTCTTTTTTAGGTTTTGACAAGAGAAGAGTAATTTGTGCTTTCTCCTACTGGTCCTTGTTTCTGTTGAAGTGAATGCCATCCCTTCTTTCTATTTCAGAATAACCTCTGGTCCTCTTACCACCCTGGTGGCTTTCTTTTTTCCCACAGTCCCATCCCCATTCTTCATTTGCAGAATGACCATCCCAAACTGCTGCCAGCTCATGTAGGTTGATCTAGTCTCACTTCTAGATTCTCTCCCTTTGTTAAGGCTGCTAGGATTTTATCTCCAGAACTACCCCTCCCTACTTCTGTGTCTGTTCCTTTCTTTAATCCTACCTTTTTTTGAACCCTTAATTGCTGTTCTTCCCTCCAAGTCACCTCTCATTTTCTCTCCAAACTATCTTACTTACTATCTGATTTTAGAAGGAAAGTGCCTCAGGGCAGGGATTGCCTTGTTATGTTGTGAAGCAGTGTCTAAAGTGCTCCATAAATTAGCATCTGTGGAGAGTTTTATACATACTAATTATTATTATTGAAATACAGAAATGCTTTCTGAGCCATGAGGAAGCATCCTAAGATAATAGTCTAATTGCCTGTACATGTTTTTTAAAAAAGAAGAAAAAAGTCTCTCTTCCTGCCTCAGAGAGCTATCAGATCTCAGAACAGAAGCCCAAATCCCAGGACTCTTTCTGATTATTATTTCAATGCTTTTATATTTATTCAGAGAACCATGTTTGTAAGACAGTAAAATAAGATCCCATTGGTCATGTGAACCTATTTGGACCACTTATACTGGTCAGAGAGGCAGGAATGGCCCCTTGGTTTGCTTTGGCCCAGAATCTTTTATTTCCTTAGTGACATTTATGGTTAAAGTCAATGGTATTCATATCTCATGGGGTTTAAAGTAAATTTCATTTATATTTATGTAGATGTTTACTGCCAGGATGATCATTTTTATTAGCATTTTATGATGCAAATGGAGAAGCTTTTAAGACTTGTTGAATTTTAATGTAGACATGTATGTTAGAAGGACTCATTTACAGAATTATTGATCCTTTACAATGCTTGCTTTGAGAATACACTTGGAAGAGTGGTTAGTGAGACAGTTTTCTATCTGTACGTTTGTCTTTCTAAATAACTTGCTTTATAAATCTTATTGTCCTGGTTTTCCTGAATGTGAGATTTATTAGTAAGTGTATTTTGATTAACAATTTAATGAATGATCTTTTGTGAAAAAAATGCTAGTCAAAATAAACTGAAATGGTGTTAAAATTATCATTTGAAGTTACCTGTAAATCTTTAATAAAAAAGTGGTGCTTTTTCAAAGAAAAGAAGCTTGTTGACCACTCCATGCCTGATCATATATTATATATATATATATATAGATGAGATATATACATCACATATATATGAGATGTATATACCTCATCTATATCTATATCTGTATCTATCTGTATAGATAGATTGTTGGGATTGGGATTGTTTTTTATCCTTTCCCATACATTTTACTTCCTGCAGCCTAAGACAGTCTTTTAGGCCAAATTGCACTTACTTATCTTTATAGAGCAAGTTGAATTGGGAAACAAGCCCACATAATTTTTAGATGATTTAACTTACTTTGGGGATTAAGTTGTTTCCTTTTACAGGGTACACAGTGGTACCTTGCTGCTCTAGAAGCAGTTGGACAATTTATGCCTTTAAAGATAAGACCCGGGGGATATACCATCCCCTGGCCTGGTCCTGCTGGAAAGAGTTAATAGATTTCAAGCTGCATAAGAGCTTATGGATCATCTATTCTAGTAGTTCTTAGCTCTGGCTGCACATTAGAGTATCCTGTGGAGCTTTTTTAAGAAGCTCTAGTGTTGGGGCTGTACTGCTTCTGTTTGCAATTGGGGAAACTGAAAGAGGGAGAAATTGGCTTGTATCCAGCCACATACCACACACGCTTAGGTATTATGAAAAATCCTTATTCTCAGATCTTAGTTGAAATGCTGTCACATTTTGGAGTGAGCAGTTATTAAATTAGATCATAAGCAGTGCAGAAAACAGGGTGGGACCACCTGACACTGTCATTGACTTTGAAGTGTCTACCCAGTAATAAAACATATAAAAATAAAAAGCCACCTTCAGTGCCTTCCACCTTAATCATATTGAGGAGAGTCTTTACTGTCAGTTGTGATGAAACCGTAGTGTCAATCTGTTTACATAGTGGGTGAACCCCCCTACCCAAGGTAGGACTTGCTAGTTCAGTTTAGGTGTGGGGAAAAGCTTTTCAGTTAAAGCTTTAATTATATCCAATAGATAGAATGGAGCAGCTAAGCTCTTTTAATTAAGCACTGATTAAATTGGTTTTCCATGATAGTTTTAATTTTCAAACATGGACACTTTAAATTTTTTAGATAAGGGGACAGAGAGCAGCAGTCAGTTATCATTTTCTTTATTACTTCAGTTATTACTGGGGGTGAAGGGTTAGGAGGAAGCACAAATACTGTCATCAACATTTACTTAGAAACTACAGTCTGGGGGCCCTTTTATTAAGTGCTAGAAATACAAAGTTTACGCCTATGCCTTCAAGAAGTTTATATTCCTTACTTAGGGAGACTGTGTGTGCATGTACACATGCATATGTGTCTGTTAGAACCTCTTGAGGCTGATTTGTAGTTTTGGTTTTTCTGAATATGAAGTCTCCTAATTATCATTTTTAACAAATTTCTTTTTATGAGAAGCCAGACAAATAAGTCAAAATATATTTTAGTATGTGTTTATATGTTAATGTACATTGTGTGTATATTGTGAATGGGTATATACAGAATGATGAGTTAAAGTGTGATTATCTAAACGTAGCCCAGGGACGCCTGAGTGGCTCAGTCGGTTAAGCGCCTGACTCTTGGTTTTGGCTCAGGTCATGATCTCGTGGTTTCGGGAGTTCAAGCCCTGTGTCTGGCTCTGCGCTGGCAGTGTGATCCTGCTTGGGATTCTCTTTGCCCTTCCTCTACTCGCGCTTTCTGTAAATGAATGAATAAATAAATAGCCTAGACAAAAAGTGCTACCTCACAGGAAATTGTGAGATTAAGTGAAACAGGTGATGTAAAATGCTTAATATAGTGGTTGGCACATATTTAATGCTCATAGATTCTCATTATCCACATGTTTATTATTCAGAGGAAAAAGAAGACTATGGATTAGGGAGATCAGGGAAGGAGGTAAACATAATTTAAGTAATACATATTGCATCTTTTCTATTTAAAATATCTTCAGTCTGAGACCTGAATTGCTAATAGCACATACTGTGGAAGATACAATATAATATATATAATTATGTATTAATGATAATGGTCTCTTTTGTTTCAGGAGCTTTATATTGCTGTAGGAATATCTGGAGCCATCCAACATTTAGCTGGGATGAAAGACAGCAAGGTAACTACACAATAATAATGATCCTAAAAGAAAGATTTTTATATTTTAAAATTTTGGTTTCACTCTGTTTCCATATAGTTATACAGTGTATGTAAGTTCAGCCATTCAGATTAACATTTCTTTCAGGAACTGAAAGAAGTACAAGCTGCTGTTCACTGATTGAAGGTGTACCATTGGTAGGAGAGGCAGTGACATGTCAGGAAAAAAAAGTGTGACCCTGAGTCCCAGCTTTGCTACTAGCTTACCACATGATGTGTCCTGTCTGCACCTCTGTTCTTTGCCTAACACAGGTGTTGGTTGATGATGTCTGAGGTCCCTTTCAGCTCTGAAATTAGTGGATAGAAAATTTAGGGTGAAAACAGCTTGATGAGGTTCTGACCATCTAACTAGTTTATGAGATTTCTCATCCCTGATTCTCTGTCTGCTTTACCCTGGTCCCCTAAAAGTCCCACCCTCATATGTCAGCACAGCTCCTCTTCTCAGGCTGTTACTAAAGTGTGACGGACGCATTTGGAGTTGGAGCATCTTAATATCTGAGTAATTGTTAAAAATACAGGATGTAGAGGAAACACTTGATTTTAAATTGCTGCTTGGACTGTGTCGGGAAGTCCTGTGTAATGACTCTGTGAACATATATTTCAGAATATGACACATTAATTCATGCATACGAATGTACAGTTTGAATTATGAACTTAGTCTTTCATGAAGACAGAGATGCTTCTGGCACTCTGGCTTTTATGCATTCAGATGGAAGTTTGATATAAAAGGTAATAAAACTTTTAACAGGTTTAACTTCTAACTTGAAAAAAATGCATCCACTACCTCCTTGTAACCTCTAAATGAATTGGCCCAAAACCAGTCAGATTTCACAGTTGGATGGCAGGTTTCTTTACTGAGATATGAAAACAAGCAGTGCCAATGGGGAAAATGTTATTGCTGCATTAAAGAAAAAAAAAACACTCTAGTACAGTAACCTTAAAAAATACTTTTAGCTGGGCCAGTTCAGACATATCTAATTCTGCTTCTCTAAAATAAAAGATTCTTCCTGCCAAGAAGTTCCTGGTAAAAATTGTCATCCCATGCCAGCAGGACTAGCTTGCAGGAGAGATGGAGTAGCTAGTATATGTTAAAGCAAAAAGGGAACAATTGAAGTAAGGAGACCAGTGTTTGGGAACAATCTATAAGAAGAAATTTGAGCCAAGAGTTTGTCTGTTTATGCAGTCAACAAATATTTATTAAGCACTTAGTTTGTACCAGATGCTGGGGATGCTTAAATGAAAAAGGCATAGCCCTTGTCATCAGTGCCTTATGTGGGAAACACAACAAATTTTGGTTAAGGTCAAAAATGGGATATTAGAGTAATTGGTTTATGTCTGATAATCACACTGCATACAAGCTACAGTTTTAATTAGCATCATGGTATAGTTTAGAGAATATGAGATTTGGTCGTTATATCAAATAGTCACTGTAATGAAAGCACTTTTTGAACTATATATGTATTAATTTCATTGAATACAATCTGTGCTTTAAAAGTTGTGTAAGGAAGGGGAGCATTCTTAAATACTTTAGTGGTTCCTTGCCCACAGTTGTGTGCTCTTGCTTTAAAAATAACTGCTATACAGTAGGAATGAAAAAGCTTTCAGATGATTAAACTGTCAGGTGTTTGACTAGGTGGCCTCCAGGAAAATCATTAACCATCATTAATTAAATAAATCTCTGCTAGTTGCTGTGAAGCAGGCTTACATATTCCCAGAAGAGAAACACCTCCATACAAATCAAATGCTTGTGATTCAAAATGTTAGTCCTTGTGACTTTGGATTTAAGGTTCATATTGAAACCATCATTTATTGTCTTTGACCACACATGTTTCTCTGGAATAGTAGTTACCTGGACTGCACTGTGCTCTAGTCTCAGATATTCTGGAATATTTTCATCTCTTTGAGGGACCCTAGAGGAATTACACATATGTCATAGAGCCTATATTTTAAGCCAGCCTATATATCAAAGTTCTTCTAAAATGTGTTCCAGCTGTTTTCATGTGATAGAGTAATAGGCATTAGAAACTTAATTTTACTTCTAGAGAAATGAATTATTATAATCTATTAAAATAACACCACATTAGGGGCGCCTGGGTAGCTCAGTCGGTTAAGTCTCCACCTCTTGATTTCCACTCGGGTCATGATCTCTCCATTTGTGATATTGAGCCCTGCATCAGGCTCCTTGCTGATTTTATTTTATTATATTGGCTTCTTGGGATTCTCTCTCTTCCCCTCCCCCACGTGCACATGTTCTCTAAATAAATAAACATTTTTTTTTAAAAGCAAACATTTTTTTAAAGCATTAGAATCAAATATTAGAGTCAATACTTATTTTGAGAGTGAGTGCACACGTGTACACGTGTGCATGAGTGCAGAGAGAGGGATACACAGAATCAAGCAGGCTCTGGGCTGCCACTGCAGAGCCCCATGTGCGGCTGGAACTCACAAACTGTGAGATGATGACCTGGAGCCAGTATCAAGAGTTGGACGCTTAACCGACCGAGTCACCCAGGTGCCCCTAGAGTCAAAACTTTAATTGCAGTGGTGTTAGAAGCACCTATGGAGAATACCAAACACTTTGTAACATATACGTAAATCTGTTATTAATAAATTGGATAATTGGTAAATGCAGCACCTTTTTGTGTGACTATTTCTCCTTAATCTGTTACTAATTGGTCATTATAATCCTTCATGTTAAAAATTCTTGTAGGAGATAAGAGGACCTTTTGGTAGTTCTTGTAGGAGACATAGTAATTTATTATATTATATTTGCTGCATACCTAAGGACTTAAACCTTTTTGTTTTAAAGTTCCTTACTAACAGGCTGACTAGATAACTTCTGTATTGTAATAAAGACCCAGGATAATAATTTAAAAATAGTAAGTGGAATGCAGTATATGGAAGATAAATAGTTTGAGCTACAAACTATATGAATTAGGGTGTGTATTTTTTCTGGTTTTGTTTTTGTCTTTTTTTTTAAGTTGAAATCCAACATTTAAAATCACAAGTTTAGGAACACCTGGGTGGTTCAGTTGGTTAAGCGTCTGACTCTTGATTTCGGTTCAGGTTTGATTTCACAGTTGTGAGATCAAGTCCTGCATCCAACTCTGTGCTGAGCGTGGAGCCTGCTTGAGATTCTCTCTCTCTCTGTCCTTCCCAGACATGCACATGTGCACATGCTCTCTCTCTTTCAAAAATAAAAAAACCCCGCATTTAAATTTATATATTGTTAACAGGACATAGAAGATATTAATCATTTTATAAGTGAAATAAGCTAAAGGTTGACTAATCATAATAAATATCTAATGATTTAATAAAGTAGACTTCTAGCTATCATATTGAATAAAACACACCAAACATAAGGTACTTAATTTTTCATTCAAAGGTTTTATTCAGTGTATCTAAAGTTTTTTGATAAACTGCAGAACTTTTCAGTTACCTTTTGTTTAAGTCAGATTATTGAAGTATAATTTATATATAGTAAAATTCAACTTTTTAAGTGTACTCTACTTAAAATTCTGTGGTAAAATACACATAAAATTTACTATCTTTACCTTTTTTAGTGTAGAATTAAAAATTGTGTACACATTGTCAGTGATATTAAATTATTCATAATGTTGTGCAACCATCACCACCATCCAATTCCAGAATTCTTTTCATCTTGTAAAATGAAACTCTGTACCCATTAAACAATAAGTTCCTAATTTCCCCCCATACCTCCCACCTCCTGATAACCACAGTTGTTATACTTTCTGTCTCTATGACTTTGACTATTCTGAGTACCTCAGATAAGTGGAATCATCACATATATTTGTCTTTTTGTGACTGGCTTATGTCACTTAGCGTATGTTGTTAGTGTTCATCCATGGTGTAGCATATGTCAGAATTTGCTCCTTTTCTGGGCTGAATAATATTCTGTTGTATCTGTATAACACATTTGGCTTATGTATTTATCCATTGATGGACACTTGGGTTGCTTCCATATTTAGGTATTGCAAATAATGCTACTGTGAACATGGGTGTGCAAATATGTCTTTGAGCCCTGTTTTAATTTCTTTTCAGCATATACCCAGAAAGTGGTATTGCTGGATCACATGGCAGTTCTACTTTTAATTTTCTAAGGAACTGCCATAATGTTTTCCACAGTGGTTGTACATTTCACATTCCCACCAATGGTGTACAAGAGCTCCAATTTTCCACATTCTTGCCAATACTTGTGGCTATATATATTTTTTAATAGTAGCCATTCTAATGAGTGTGAGGTGATATCTCATTGTAGTTTTGATTTGCATTTCCCTAGTGATCAGTAATGTGGAACGCCTTTTCATGTGCTTATTTGGCTGTTTATGTATCTTCTTTGGAGAAGTGGTTATTCAGGTTGTCTTTTTGAATAGGCTTATTTGGGGTTTTTTTGTTCAGCTTAGAAGTTTTATTAAAAAATATTCTGTATATTAATCCCTTTTCCAATGTATGATTTGCAAATATTTCTCCCTTTCTCTGGATTGATTTTTTACTCTGTTTATAGTGTCTTTTGATTCACAACATTTAAAAATTCCCATGAAGTTCAGTTTGTCTTTTTTTCTATTATTGCTTATATGTTTGATGGACTATCCAAGAAATTATTGTCAAAAACAATGTCATGCAGCCTTTCCTCTGTGTTTTCTTCTAAGAGTTTTATAGTTTTAGTTAGGTCTTATGCTTAAATCTGTGATCCATTTTGAGTTACTTTTTGTTTTGGTATTAAGTGTCCCAACTTTATCGAGTTTTCCCAAAACCATTTGTTGTAAAGGCTCTCCTTCTGCATTCAGTGGTCTTGACACTCTTGTCAAAAATCGTTTGACCATATATGTGAGTGTCTATTTCAGAGCTCTCTCTATTCTATCCCGTCCGTCTGTATGTGTGTCTTTATGCCAGTACCACACTGTTTTAATTACTGTATCTTTGTAGTAAGCTTTGAAATCAGGAAGTATGGGTCCTCCATCTTTGCTCTTTTTCTAGATTGTTTTAGCTATTCAGTGTCCCTTGAGATTCCATATGACTTTTAGGATAGGTTTTTTTAATTTCTGCAAAAAGAATGTCATTGGAAGGACAGTTTTGATGGATATAAAATTTGGGGTCAACAATTTTTTTCTTTTAGCATTTTGAATATATCAATCAGCTCACTGCCTTCTGGTCTCCAATATTTCTGATGAGAAATCTGCCAATATTGAGGATCCCTTGTATGTAATGAGTCTCATGTCCCTGTTTTCAAGATTCTGTTTTTATCTTTGGCTTTTGAAAGTTTGACTATAATGTGTCTTGTGTGGGTCTCTTTGAATTCATCTTTCTTGGAGTTTGTTGAACATCTTGGATGTTTATATTAATGTCCTTCATCAAATTTAGGAAGTTTTCAGCCACTGTTTCTTCAATTCTTTCTGCCTCTTTTTCTTTCTTCTGGGTCTCCCACAGTACATATTTTTGTTTGTTTGTTGTTGGCCCACAGGACCCTTCACTTTTCTTTAATCTTTTTCTTTCTATTCTAAGGACTTGATAATTTTCATTGTCCTACTTTCTTTTTAAAAAAATTTTTTTAAATGTTTATTTGTTTTTGAGAGAGACAGAGTGCAAGTGGGGGAGGGGACAGAGAGAGAGGGAGACACAGAATCCAAAGCAGGCTCCAGACTCTGAGCTGTCAGCACAGCCCGATGCAGGGCTCAAACCCACAAACTGCGAGATCATGACCTGAGCCAAAGTTGGATGCTTAATTGACTGAGCCGCCCAGGCGCCCCTCCATTGTCCTACTTTCAGGTTTGCTGATTCTGTCTTCTGCTTGTTCAGATCTGCGTTTGAGTCTCTCCAGTGAATTTTTTATTTCAGTTATTATATTTTACATCTCCAGAATTTTCTTTTTGGTTTCTCTTTAAATTTCGCCTCTTTTTTGATATTTCCATTTTGTTCATACATTGCTAGCTTGACTTCCTCCACATCTTTATGATTCTTTGAGCATCTTTAAAATGGTTGTTTTAAAGTCTTTCTATGGTAGGGCTGCCTTTGGATCTTTTACATTAAAAAAATTTTTTTTAATGTTTATTTATTTTTTAGAGAGAGAGAGACAGAGCATGAGTGGGGGAGGAGCAGAGAGAGAGAGGGAGACACAGAATCTGAAGCAGGCTCCAGGCTCTAAGCTGTCAGTACAGAGCCTGACACCGGGCTCGAACTCACCAACCATGAGATCATGACCTAAGCTGAAGTCGGACACCCGGACGACTAAGCTACCCAGGCACCCCGGATCTTTTTCATAGGCAATTTCTCCTGATTTTATTTTATTTCTTTTGCCTTTGAATGGAATTTTCCTTGATTTTTTTTCCTGTTTCTTAGTATGTCTTGTGATTTTGTTGTTGTTGTTGAAAACTGGATATTTAAATCTGATAATATGGTATTCCTGTTAATCAGATTCTCCTCCTTTCCCAGGGTTTGCTGTTTGTTTTTAAAAAAAAAATTTTTTTTTAACATTTATTTATTTTTGAGACAGAGAGAGACAGAGCATGAATGGGGGAGGGTCAGAGAAAGAGGGAGACACAGAATCCAAAACAGGCTCCAGGCTCTGAGCTGTCAGCACAGAGCCCTATGCGGGGCTTGAACTCAGCGGGGCTTGAACTCACGGACCGGACCCTGAGATCATGACCTGAGCTGAAGTCAGACGCTTAACGGACTGAGCCACCCAGGCGCCCCGCTGTTTGTTTTTATTTATCGTTCTTTTTTGATTGTTGTAGGCTCTTTGCCAAAGATTAACCTGAGGTATAAATTTAAGGTCTTTTTGTGTCCTTTCTCAGCCTGAATGTGTGGCCAATTTGTAATTTTCCCTGTATCAGCAGTTGCTTTTGAGGAAAAGAGAACAATGAAGGGAGGCAGCAGAAGTGCTTTAAGGCTTTAAATCCCCTGGAGGTAACTTTAGCCAGAGTAGGGGAGGGACTTGCAACAGTGGGGAAGTGCAACAGCCATGGCCATCCTCCTCTTTGTATGCATCTCTTTGATCAGAAACAGCAGTCAGTAACCAAAGCACTGGTCCCCCAGTAGTTGGGGGACAAGAGTTCTTTTTGCCCACTCTTATTCCTGCAGGCTGTGTGCAAGCTGCTCCAGGAATATGTGCACAGCTGCTTGCCACTGGGGGTGAGGACTGTTACTGCACTAAAGAGCTGCAGTTTACTTTGCAAGCCATGCCCTGGAAGTTGCAAGCTCCAAGAGTTCCAAAATGGTTACATTAGACAGATTCTGCCAGTGCAGTTGTTAACAGTCTAGATGGGGAGACAGATTGCTGATGCTTCCTACTTTGCCATCTTCCCAGAATCCTCTCCTCTGATTTATTACTTCCTAAAATATTTTCTTTCCATAAGTCAGAGAAGAACTTAGAAAAATAATGGTTTAAAATCTTTTAAAATACTGTGATGGGCTAGTGGGGAGTGGGAGATAATTTTGTTATGTGCCAACCCAGAAATTTATAAATTTACAATATTGGCACAAATGAATCAGATTAATCTTATTTGGTAGACATTTTTAACCATATAAATTTGTTGTTGGGAATGTTAAAATACAGCCATCAATCTATATGTTTTCTTGATAAAGGCCAAACTCTTTATTTCACAGACAATTGTGGCTATTAACAAAGACCCAGAAGCTCCAATTTTTCAAGTGGCAGATTACGGAATAGTCGCTGATTTATTTAAGGTAAGCTGGCCATCAGAGAGGTGGCTGTTACCTAGCTTGTCATCCAAGAACCTTTTAGAGTTGGTAGAAAAGAGGCTATTATAGGAAAATCTTGTATGTGTGTGTACTATGTGTCTTTATATATTAATACATTTACCAGTTTTGAGCTACTTAAAGTGAAGTTGTCCTGATAAATACATGACATTTATATAAAGTGTTATAACTTTCCCTTTAAGAGGGAGTCCATTGGGGCCATTTCTGTTTTTCGTACTAACTTTTCCTCCCACTGGTATATCTTAGTGGTCAAATGACTGCCGTTAATTACTGTTCTTATGGGGGCTCCTGGTTGGCTCAGTGGGTTAAGCTTCCAAATCCTGATTTCAGCTCAGATCATGATCTTATGGTTCCTGGGTTCGAGCCCCACATAGGGCCCTGCGCTGGTGGTACAGAGCCTGCTTGGGATTCTTTCTCTCCAGTCTCTCTCTCTGCCCCTACCCCGCTTGCTCTCGCTTTCAAAATAAATAAACTTTAAAAAATGAAAAAAAGAGGTAATCCATATTGTCTTTAAAATATCCACATGACTTTTGGCATCTCGTGTGCATAGTTAGTACACAATGTGAAGTGATTCAGGTAATTATAACCTAGAATCATATTTGACAGGTACCTTAAAGAAATTCACATCAAATACCCTCATTCAGAAATTTGCCAACAATGCTACAGCTTTTCAGGGAAAGAGGGGGCATTCAAGTCCATTTTATCTGACTCAACAAGTATGCTCTGCTTGAGAGTTAAAGGCCTTCCTAACCTGATAAATGTAGGGAGAACACTTATTTCCCACTCTTCATTGTCTTCACTGTTTTGAGTGTTCTTTCCACCCTGCCACCACCCCTGTAGTTACCCTACCCATGAGTGAAATTACTTTAGTGATATTGATGTGCACCTGATACTCATTTGGCCACATTTAAAGGTGATAGCTCATGCATGGCCTAACTGCTTTTTGTCCCTCAGGGCCTGCCTACAAACTTCTAGGTTGCCTAGAAGTGCAGAAAGCACTCATGCAGGCATTGAGGCTCTGAAAGTAGCATCTAGCCCAGGGAGAAGTCGGTTTGCTAGAGTGAGGAACCCCTTGCACAGAATTATAGTGAGCTACCGTGGGCCTTAATAGAGAGGCTGCAGCCTGAGAATAGAGCCAGGGTGGTCCTCTTGGCAAGAGGATTGGCCCATTACCACGGCTCCACTAACAGTGTATATGATCCAGATAAACTAATGAGTGTATTTTGAGAACACGTCTAAACTGTGAAGTATGTGTTCATAGGGCATCCTTCACCTCAGGAGCGCCCCCCACCCCATCCCTCAAAGGGCCTGTATCTTGCCCTGGAAGAGTACAGCCCCACTTCAGTGATCCTGGGGTCCTATAATTGAAATTTAGGATTTAGGTAGTTCTTCTGCAATTGTTACTTGGCCCAGCTGTGTAAGAACAATATATATAAGTTTTAAGTTTATTATGTTGAGAGAGAGAGAGAGCTAGCGCGCACATGCGTGGGTGAGTAGGGGAAGGGCAGAGAAAGAGGGAGAGTCCCAAGCGCAGAGCCCGACGTGGGGGTCAACCTCACAAACCGTGAGATCATGACTTGAGCTGAAATCAAGAGTCCGATTCCTAACCAACTGAGCCACCCAGGAGCCCCTGTAAGAACAGTAATTAATGGCAGTCATTTGACCACTAAGATATGCCAGTTGGAGGAAAAGTTAGTGTGAAAAACAGAAATTTTTTGTATCTCTGTACAAGGATAACTTTGTTCAAGTACCAAGCATTTAGCTCCAGTGAGAAGGGGTAGAGGGGTAAAGACCTTTTAAATAAAAAATATGAAATTAAACACTTCTGAACCCTATCCATGTATTGTGTTGACACATTTGCAAACAGACATCTACTGTAGTTTGCCTTTTATTTTTCTTCAAGAGAATATTTTAATAAATTTGCAAGTTGTTTTGTTTATGTTTTTCTGTTAGCGTATTGTATATTGCAACCTACAGACAGGGCTTCCTTGATAAATGGATGAAGTATTAGTTGGAAATTTGTGATGTTTATACGGTGGACACCTGCCTTGGGGCAGGAGCATCTTTGTAGCAATTACTGATGGAATGGTATCACACACACTGTGCTTCTTGCATTTAGGGGAGCTCCCAGGTTTGACATGAGAGAGAGACAGAGAGGTATGTGAGCGAGTGAGAGCTTGTGTGTGCTGAGAGAGGTATCTTGTTGAGAGAGTCCTAGGATAGTAGAAGTGGAAAGGGACCTCAAGAATCATTCAGTTAGACGATTTCCAACTGGAGATTCTCAAGCTGTTCTTGGTGTTTTAAGAAGCCTACATTTGATAATGTGTTTGGACTAAGACCTAACGTTTATTTGCTTTTAGCTAGAATTATATTAAGTTAGTGATTATCTCATCCTGCTCCGAAGTTCTGAAGCACAGTTATATATACCTTTAATTAATATAAAGGGAGGAAAGTTAATCCTTTAAAAAGCAGTCTGATTAGATTATAAAATATCAAAAATATTGCTTGGGGGGCACCTAGCTGGCTTGGTTGGTAGAGCATGTGACTCTTGATCTCGGGATTGTAAGTTCAAGCCCCATGTTGGGTATAGAAATGACTTAAAAATAAAATCTTTAAAAAAAAATTACTGCTTGAGTTGCAGCTTCCCATTAGCTACTACATGTATAACACAAATGAGTCATGTTCTTTTTTAAATTGTCTATGTCCCAAAGAGATGTGATTTGGGGAAGTTATGCTGCAAGTTTTTGGTACAACTAAGGCTCCTGATTCCATCCTTTTCACTCATCACCCTGCCTTCCCATCTCATCAGGGACTGCCAGGTGGTTCACCACTACTGCTCTTTAATAAATCGCAGTAAAAAGGACTGCACCTTTGGCAGACTCTGGGAACTTAGACAGTATCCATCAGATTGTTTTGTCAGTTGAAATCAGAATGAGTATAATATAGATGAATATTGTAGTAATTCCGACCGAAGAGTGGACAAGGTAGTATAGTGACTATACTCTTCAGGGTCACCCTCTGTCTTTTAAAAATCAAATATTTAAAGGTATAACAATACATAAAAGTACAATTATGCAAAATATGAGTGAGTGAGAGCATAATCTATTTCAGATTAAGACTTTAAAGAAAATACTGTAAGTCAGGGGTGCCTGCCTAGCTCAATTGGGAGAGCATGCAGATCTTGATCTCAGGGTTGTAAGTTCAAGCCCCACGTCAGGCGTAGAGATTACTTAAAAAAATAAAATCTTAAAAAAATATATCATAAGTCAAATAATAGTTATGTAAAAAGGACTTTTTTAGACTAAATTTCTGTGTAAAAATTTTAAATTTCAAACTATCACACATAGCATGACTAATAATTCTCTAAGTGATACGGTATCCACCAAACTTCATGTCTGGAGTAAATGTAAATGTAAATGTAAATTTATTCTTTAATATTTATTGTTTTATTTCACCCTTCAGTAATCATGAGTTAGAGATGACAAGTTGTTTTTTTTCTTAATATAAGAAAAATAATATGGTACAGTAGTTAAGAGCTTTAATTCAGATTCTGTCTTGGCCACATACTAGTTAAATTATCTTGGCCAATTACTTAATTTTTCTGAATGTAAGCTTCCTCAAAAGTAATATAAATAATATACTACCTACCTTACATGGTTGTATTGAAAGTTAAATGAGATTATGCTGTACCTAGTACAGTCTTGGTTAAATATTAGCCTACCTGTTTGTATTTCTTTTCATAATAGGTACATAATAGGTGTTCAATAAATGGTAAATATTATAATCGGAGTCAGAGCGACAGAGCACAGGACACCACCTGACTGGTTGTTGTTGTTGTTGTTTTTAAAAGCTTTCCTGAAATTTAATTCACAAATCATAAAGTTCACCCTTTTAAAATGCAAAGTTCAGTGAGTTTTAGTATATTCAGAGTTATGCAACCATTAGCTATTTAATTCCAGAACATTTTCTTCTCACTGAGAAGAAACCCCATACCCATTTGCAGTCACTCCCTGTTCTGCACTCTCCCCAGCCCCTGGCAACAACTAACCTGTTTTGTGTTTCTATGGATTTGCCAATCCTGGACATTTCATATAAATAGAATCATGTAATATATGGGCTTTCTGTGGTTGGCTTCTTAGCATAATGTTTTCAAGATTCATCTGTGTTGTCTCCTATATCAGCACTTTCGTTTCCTTTTAGTGCAAAATAATATCCATTGTGTGGATATGCCTCATTTTGTTTATGCATTAATCATTTGATGGACATTTGAGTTTCTACTCTTTGGCTATTATAAATGCTACTGTGAGCATTTAAGCTTTTATACATACATATAGGTTTTTATCTTGTTTGGGTATATATCTAGGAATGGAATTTCTGGGTCACTTGAAAACTCTATTTTTAGCATTTTGAAGAACTGTCAGATTGTTTTCCAAAGTGGCTGCCCCATTTTACATTTCCACCAATAATGTATATGAAGGCTCCAATTTCTCCATACACTCACTAACACTTCTTACTATCCCATCTTTTTTGTTATAGACTTCCTAATGGGTATGAAATGGTAACTTGTTGTGGTCTTGATTTGTATTTCCTTGATAGCTAATGATGATGAGCATTTCTTCATGTCTTTATTGACCATTTATAATGTATTTTCTTTGGAGATATGTCTGTGCAAATCCTTTGCCCATTTTAAAGTTGTGTTATTTGTCTTTTTGTAGTTGAGTTATAAGAGTTCTTTATATATTCTGGATACAAGTTCTTTATTAGGTATATGATTTGCAAATATTTTCTTCCATTCTGTGGGTTGACTTTTCCTTTTTTCTCTCTCCCTCTTTCTTTTCTTTTCTTTTCTTTTCTTGTCTTTTCTTTTCTTTTGCAATTTACTTATTTATTTTTATTACTGGCTTTATTAAATGAGTCATGAATCAGGCAGCATCCCATCTAACAAGTAGAGGGGAGCTCCTGTCTTTTCACTTTCTCGGTGTCCTTTGACGCATACAGGTTTATATTTTGTTGAAGTCCAGTTTATTTTTTCTTTTATTGCTGTCCTTTAGTAGGTGTCATATATGTGAAACTTTTGTCTAATCCAGTACAATGATTATAGGCCTACAAATATCTGTTCTAAGTCCCCACTTTGATTTCCTTTGGGTATATACCTTTGAATTGCTGGATAATGTGATAATTCTGTGTTTAGCTTTTCAAAGAATCTCCAAGCTGCTTTCTCTAGTGGCTGCACCACTTTACATTCAGCAGTGTGCAAATGTTCTAGTTTCTCCACATCTTTGTTAACAGCTGTTACTTTTCTTTTTTAAATATTTTAAGACAGAGAGAGAGAGAGAGCATAAGTGGGAATGGGGCAGAGAGAGAGGGAGACACAGAATCCAAAGCAGTCTCCAGGCTCTGAGCTGTCAGCACAGAGCCCGATGTGGCGCTCAAACTCATGAACTGTGAGGTCACGACCTGAGATGAAGTCGGATGCTTAACCGACTGAGCCACCCAAGCACCCCAGAATATCTTATTTTAAATGTAAATTTATTTTCATTTAGTCTTACTGAATAGAGAGCTGCCTCTACAATATCTAAAATAAAAGTAAGAATCCGGATCTTTGAGTTTGCTCAGGCTATAAGATAGTCAGTGAACCGGAGTTGGCATTTTCTTTTCCCTAAGTAAGGCATTGTGTGGTATGCCTGGAAAGTCTGAGGTTGATCTAATAAAAAAGGATATAGATGATGGACAAAGTCCTCTTAACCCTATTTTGGGTAGTGTGGCAGGGAGACGTTCTGTAAGGTTTTTAAAAATTGTGCGTTCTAACTCAGGTTAAATGTTTCATTTAAAAGAAGTTGTTGGGCTCTAGCCTATTTTTCATGAAACACGTCGGTCCCATGTGAGGCTTGTTTAGCATGTCATCTGTGTGACTGGCATAAGCTCATGGTCTCTCCACCGAGGAAAGCTGGGACAAGTGGTGCCAGCACCTAATGCTGCCCCTGAGCTAATGCCTGCTGGCTCCATGGTAAACATGGGCCTTTTAACAGGCTGGAGACAAAGTGACATTCGGAAGAAACAACATGTCGACAATTTCCTTAATAAATTTTGTACGAACACATTATTTCCACCTAATGGAAATGTAGCTCTCTTAAATAATTGAGAGGCTATATTCATCAGTGGCGAGTTCAACTGGGATCTCTCTGAGCTAGGACAGTCGACAGCCCCATGGAAGACTGGGTAATTGATGTTTTACACAAGTGGCTCGGCTAGTTTTCAGGTGGGCTCCGTGTGACCCTCCCCTGCAGTCCCCACTCACAGCCTCCTCTTGTCCAGGCTGAAAGCAGCTTCACGCTGAAAGTTCCAGTTGCAGCCCCTGAACTGCCAAGACTAAGGGTTAGTAATTAATCCATTTTAAAATGGGAGCCAACTCCGTCAGTTTTCCTGTTGACCAGACATGGCATTAGCACAACCTTTATTTTCATAAAGAATGGTGAAATTGAATGTTCAGCGTGAAGCCTGTTTTTAAGTGCAGAAAGATAGTAACGTGCTGAAGAAACAACTGTAGTGTTTGTGGAAGGAAAGATGAGTGAGCAAACGAACAATGAGAAAACAAGTGCTGGGGGGCCAGCAAGAGTCATGACTAAGGAAGAGACTTTGGTATGGACTTTGAAGGAAAGGCCAGAGTACAATAAGGGAAGGAAGAATGCCCAGAAAACATGAAGGTAAAAAATACACATTACTCTCCTCACAAAAGAAAAATTGGACTCCTGTTTCTGTGGTGCCTTTGTAAGGTTTGTGGTTGTGTCAGAAAGGTTCCTAGGCAGTGCGTGGGCCAGTGGTCCTGCCAGCCGTGTGTCTGGGTGGTTTCTCCCTGCAAACGTGTATAGTCTTCCCACAGATGGGAGGGAGGCCACCCAAGGGGGGAGTTGGGTGGGGGAGGGGCACCTCATGCCTCAGCAGTGATGCGCGTGGCTTCTTTTGGCCTCCGTGTACTTCTTAAGGAGCTATGACTGTAGCACACTAAAGGCTCAAATTGCTTAATTACTTTTATTTTTTTTAATTTGCAGGTAGTTCCTGAAATGACTGAGCTGCTGAAGAAAAAATGAGTTACCATATTTCAAGAAGGAATATATGTCAAAGTATTCAGTTGAAGTAGAAATTCATGGCTAGTATAATCAAAAGTATGAAGAGCTAAATATCGTAATTTAAGAAAAAATTCTCACAGATGCCAGAATGCTTTTTTATGAGCCTGTTATTATATTTCTTTTTAATTATTTGTGGTTCCAAACAATTACTTTTTGAAATTTTCTAATTCTGTAATAAAATATATAATAATAAAACATTTCCACAGCTTTAAAACTACTACCAGAAATATGCCTAGCTTCATAAAGAAAAAAAACTGAAGAAAATGAGTAAAAATTGATTTTTTCTTTGCCTGTCTTGTTCATGGAGGACTCTGGGTTTTATGCAAGATTATAAAAACGAATGCTCCCACCAGACTAATCATCTTAATATGATTATTGAGAGAAGGGAACTAGATTGGCAAATTCAGCTAAAAAAGCATGAATATTATCTTAAATATATTCCAGTCTTCAGAAAACCATAACTAATATGACAAAAGCAGATCTGATAAACCTGAATCTACTGAATATATTTAGTTGGCTTAAGTTAAATTTAATTTTCCATTTCATTTTAAAGTTTTGTCAGCTTATAGAGGAATTTGTGTCTGTAAAGAAGAGGGGAATGGAGAAGGAGGGGCTGCTTTGCCACAATATGGCCTCTTTTGTTAACAGATAGTTTGATATTATGTTTAAATTCCTGCTCAGAGATTGCTTTGGCTTTTCTCTGGCCCTCCTGATGCTTCCTTTGGGTTCTCTTAGGAAGCAGCCAGGCATGGGAGATGGCCACACTTGCGGTTGCCTCTGGCACTCTCACTCTGCCCCCTAGGGCACAGCTGAGATCAAGAGTGCCACAGGGGCTAGACGCTAGTATGAGTGCGAGACCAAGAACAGAGGCTAGTGAGGCTTGGTCCATTCTGTGGGAAGGTACAGGCAGTTATCTGGAGTCCTGTAAAAGCCAGGAGCCAGCAGGCAAGTAGAATGAAGACAGCTGTGTCTGAAGCAGGTCTGCAGAAGTTGTAGTAGTTAACAGGACGAGGAAACCTCAGGGAGGGCATAGGAAGTGACCAGTGGTACATGAGGGAGGGGTGGATGTTGTCAAACAGTCCCTTTATGTGGCCAGCCTGGGGCTTGGCTAGTTGAACTAACCAACTAGTTGAACTGATTTGTGTCATAATCCCTTGCTATGAAACTTTTAGAAGTTAAATGCCTCTGGCATTTCAGCCTTCTTGAACCTAATAGGATGAAAAGATGGCAATAAAATGAAGCACAGCATTGTAGAATGTCAGGGCTGAGAGCGATCATCTGGTTCAGCTCCCTCGTTCAGATGGGGCACTGAAGCACAGAGAAGTGGTGAAGAAAACGAAGACTTGTCCAAGACCACAGGTTTGAGGCTCTTCCCAGGGGAGTTCACCTTGCTTAGGGCCCTCTCCCTTTACCCTGTTGGACACTGAACCTTGGGGATAGGAGAGATGCACAGGTGACAAGTGGAGAGGGACCCCTAGTCTGGGGTGTGCTGGCTCAGGGAGGACCAGTCCCAGGTGGCACGTCTGTGTGGTTCTCAGCCTCAGAATGGAACTGATTGGTCTCTCTCTCCTTTGGTTTCCTCCTGTCATGACCACCACACCCCATCTCCATAATAGCATCAAGTACCACGCACTTACTATATGCTAGGCGCCACTGGAACACTTCACACTTGTTAAACCTTCAGTCATCACAGCACCCTGTAGGATAAATGCTATTATTATCCCTATTTTTACAGATGAGGAAGCTGAGGCACAGCGAGGTTCTGTAACTTGCCCAAATTCAGATAGCCTGTACATGAGAGCCAGGATTTTTTTTTTTTAACGTTTATTTATTTTTGGGACAGAGAGAGACAGAGCATGAACGGGGGAGGGGCAGAGAGAGAGGGAGACACAGAATGGGAAACAGGCTCCAGGCTCTGAGCCATCAGCCCAGAGCCCGACGCGGGGCTCGAACTCACGGACCGCAAAATCGTGACCTGGCTGAAGTCGGACGCTTAACCAACTGCGCCACCCAGGCGCCCCGAGAGCCAGGATTTGAAACCAGGAAGTCTGGCTTCAGAGCCATGGTTTCACCAGTGTGGGTTTCTGCCTCACCTCGACCCAAGGAACAGGGAGACTTGCTGCACAGTAACCTCAGGTAAAGGGCGCTAAGTACCCAGTGCCAGGTGGGCTGGGCACACATTCAGGATCCTAGCTGGGGAGGAGAGATGGTGTTCTGGGTTTGTCTCGCCAGCAGGATTTTATTCAACTCAGAAGCCCCTCTAAGTGCCTACTTAGAGTTTACCTTAAAAAGGCAGCTGTGCAGGGTGGTGGCAAACTGTTAAAACTATAATATATGCCAGAAGGTGCAATTTGGTGTGTTCTTTTCATACTGTGTTTTATTGGACACAAAGCTGTCAGCTCCTAATGACTCTGCCCCTATATCAGGCTTGAGGACTCAGAAGAACAGCTGGAAGCAGTGTGGGGAAGGATGTTAGGGGTAGCTTTCTTTAGTGTGGGTGTGGGTGTGTGTGTTTTCTGCTTTTCTCCCTAGTTTTTTGAAGTCTTTGGTTAACCTCCTACAGCCCCTGGGAGTTGGGTGGTCTGATTACTTTGGCCAAACAATCCCTGAGAGAACAGAAATACACATGTTGAAAGCCAGCCCTGTGAGCAAAGAGCTGAATAGGTCCTTGAGGCCATCTAAATCAAGCAAATGACTACCTCACTCTATGGACTGAGACCCAATGAGAGCCTGATCTCAGCTTTTCAGTAGTTGAGAATGCACGAAATCCAGCATTTTCCCTAGTGTAGTTCTCTCAGCAGTACTGTGGGGGGACATTCCCTGCTGGGTTCCCTGGCCCACCTGCTTTGCTGTGTGGGACTACGGAGTAAACACCTAGAAGAGTCTGGCCCAGCCACTGCCCTGAAGTAGCATCCTGCTGGGTTCTAAGAATACAGGCTTCTGGAGGCACAGCCTTTCCCCCCAAGATTTTGCAGCTACCATGAGTGATTAGAAAAGCATACAGTATAAACATATACAGAGAGGGCTTCCTTAGTGGGCCGGCCCCGTCATTCTTTCTGGGGTAGAGGCTTTGATATCAGTATGTGGGGTAGAAGTAGAAACAGATCTGAGCTCACATAGATGCTTGAAGTGGTCAGAGATGGAGACTGGGATTGGAGGGGGTAGTCAGGAAGGGGGTTGAGGCTGATAGGTAATTAAGGCCAGATTGTGGAGGCCATTGACTGATATACTGAGGAATTTGGACTTTTCCCTCATAAGTCAGTGGTTCTCAAACTTTGCCCTCAAGGAATACTGCTATTTTAGGAGCTGGACCAGGAATGGTACCGGGAAAGGTATAGAGGTCTTTTCCTGATTTGCAGGGGAAATCACTAGAATTTTCCCAATCCTGTCTTACATACTTTTTTCCCCCCTAAAACTTTGGTGGCTGCTATGCCTTCTCTTAGGAATATAAGCAATATGTCTGTATATCGGGGCGCCTGGGTGGCTCCATTAGTTAAGCAGTTAAGTTTCTGACTTTGGCTCAGGTCATGATCTTGTGGTTCGTGAATTTGAGCCCTCCATCAGGCTCTGTGCTGAGAGCTCAGAGCCTGGAGCCTGCTTCAGATTCTGTGCCTCCCTCTCTGCCCACCCCCGCCCTGCTCGTGCTCTCTCTCGAAAATGAATAAACGTTCAAAATTTTTTTTAATAAATATGTCTGTATATCAAGAATGTTCCACAAAGTGCTACCTGACTTCCTGAGATCTTGCCACCTGAGCAAGTCTTAAGCACCCTCCTAGCAAAAAATTGACATTTTTTTCAGGAGGGTCCCATAATCTAACCTAGGGAAATAATCTAACCTGGTGGTATATTCAGGATAGATGGAGCAGAAGATGGAAGAGATTGGAAGGCTGTTGCAGGAATCCTCTGGCCTTTTGCCCCAGATGGGTTTGACTGAAAGCTCTTTGGTTACAGAATGGGTCCCTGGAGACTATGGAAATGGGTCCAGTCCTGTGGACGAGGCTGGCAGAGAGTGGGGGCTCTTCCTCCTGGGATAGTGTGGGAGCCATGCTGCCGGTGGAGCCTGGGCGTGTCTATACAGGGCTGGAGGGCTTAAAACGCCAGCCATAAGTGCTCTCTGCTATCTTTCTGAAAGGGATGATCAGCTTGGTTGCATTTCACGCTCTCACGAGGGATTTTTGTCTTGGTCTACATAAAAGTGGGCTTAAAAGGCTGGGAAACCCAAAAAACACTTGATTACAACAGATGGATTTGGTTAGCTATTGCTGAGCTAAAGGAAGTTTGATAATCTTGTAAAAAGCCCATATAGGGTGATATACTGCCACAATTTCATAGTGCCCTCGGTTTTAAATGTTTTGTGGAGAGCACAAGTGAAGAAGAGTTGCTGATAACTGTTGGTTTATAAAACACTTTCATGTAAGTTACCCCATCAGAGGTGGAAAGGGTGAAGAAAGGCTCTCAGAAGGTGATTTCCCCAGGTCACAAAGCAAATGGTGAAACTAGAACACACCAGAATTTGTGGCAAATATTACTTATTAAGAATCTACTAGGTGCATTTTATTATCCTTCCCTAATACAACAATCCCCCAAATGGATATTGTTATCCCTGCTTCGTGGATGAACAAATGGGCTGAGAGGTAACCAGGGAGGCGCAGTGAAATGTGGAATCTGAACAGGACTCCAGGTCTAGAGTCCCTTTCCACCACACCAGGCTGCCTCCCAATGTCTCCCAGCTTCTCCAGGACTCTTCTTCTGCTGACATTGCCCCAAAACAGTGAGCTTGTCATTAGAAGCATGGAACAGAGATGGAATTAGGAATTTATTGGGAAGGAAGCTAGCTGGCAATTACTTTCTACGGTACCTGGATTGGTGCGTGGTCAGGTCCTGGTGAGGCTTCACTTGTCTGGGTTTCTGTCTTTGCCTCCCACAACTGGTTGTCAGGTTTGCTACTATTTGTGCGCTCACCTCCAGCTCAGAGGGCTGTTCTCTTTCCCAGTGTGGGGTTGCATGGGGAACATTGGGGACGGAACAGTTCAGGAGGACTGAACACTGAATGGGCTGGTCATAGGGACACTTGTGTTCTTATCCTGGTTTTGTTACTGCCTCAGAAGCAACCTGGTCATGTTCCTTCTTTTGGGATTCATTTTCATCATCTGTAAAATGGCAAATTGGATTTGGTAATCTTTCAAGCTGTCTTTAAGCTTTAATCTTAAAGCTTAAATGTGTTGGCAGATCTCAAACAACTTAGGCAGATGGAGACAAAAATTATTTTTGAGAGCTTTTTATGTCCAGGATGCTCTGCTGAACCCTTTACATATACTACCTCATTCTCGCCTCCTAATCCCACAAGGCGTAGTAGCGGTCCCCACTCTCCAGGTAAGAAAACCAACACCTACAGACCTTAAAACACTTGCCCAAGGATTCATGACTGGTAAATGGAGACCTTAGGCCAAATTCTGTCAACTACATATCCTGTCCTCTCTGGGATCATGGTGGACGTATCTAATGAATGCAGCCTGGCTGAGGCAGGCTGACATGGAGAGGAGCAAGATGAGACAGCTGAGCCAAGTTCAGAGGGATCTGTCAAAATAACCAAAGAACTGCACCCAAGGCAGAAGGCCCAGCAAGGACAAGGAACAGAAACACCAAGAACATGACTGACTCTGGACCCCAGTCCCTGAGTCCCCATCTAGCCCAACATTCCTGAATTCTGAGCCAGTCTTTGCTAAGGGAAGCAGGGGTCTTTGTACTAGAATCTGGATCTGGTCTGCACACTGGCTATCTTTTGCAACATTTAGCAAACCCAGGTCCCAGAACCCCACGTCCCTTCTTTATGCAGTGGAGGCAGAGGTGAGCCTACCTAGTTATGAGACATAATTGATGTTGAGGAGGCTCCTAGAGCGCTTGGTGAAAGGTGCCCCGTAAATCTCAGACACTGAAGGATTCTTCCACATTCATCACAGTGTTTAATGTCCTGATTGATCTCTAGGGTAGTCAATTTCATTTGCTTGTTTCAAGATGAACAGTCTGCTCCCCTATGCTGTAGCCTAGGGCTCTGCATAAGATTATGCTAGCGTGGTCTCTTTGGTAGCGTGTAGTAAATTCAGCAAATGTTCCATCATTTTATTTGGATAATTGAATTAACTATTCACCAGGAGACACTACCAAACTTTTCAGCACTGGAGCGAAAAAAAAAAAAATCCTTGCTCAGTTTATGTTGGAAAAACAGGCTTTTAGCTTGTACTGGAAAAGGGGGAGGAAAGGCAGATAAGGTGCTTCCTGTCTGGGGAACAACAGTGCTCTCTTAGCTAACTCAGGGTGACTCCAAGGCATTACCTACAAAGGAACTGTTGGGGATATGAGAGCAGGGATGAGCTCTGTAGGAGCAGACAGTGCCTTGGCTGGCAATGGGGCTGGGGGGCAGGGCTCATACCCTGTCACCACCCATATACCTCCATACACCACACTAGCTGCTGCAGCAAATGAAACAACTGAGCATCTCCTGCACAGCTTTCCCCAGAAGTGCTGAACATGGGCAGGCAGTGCAACACCCCAGACATCTATTATTAATAAAGATGGTTTCTGTTTGTGTCTCCCTTGACACATTCTCAAAGGGCTTTCCCTTCCATTATGTCATTAGCTATCCCAGCAACCCTCATGGGGGCAGGGAGGCTGGGAGTTATTATTCCTGTTGTACAGGGGGAGGAAGTGGGTCCAGGGATTCACTTGGAGCCGTGTAACTGGAAACAGTGCTGGATTGAGAATCCAACTGCCTGGGCTTAGACACACTCTAGATGCAGAACAGTACCTGAGGTGAAGGATGGAGGTGGAGTGATCCTGACTTCTCTCCAGTCTTGAGAAGTCCATTCAAAAGTTGGAGTTAACCATGCCAGCCCCTAGAGTTGTTGGGTGTCCTTGTTAAGCAACTCTACACAAGTATCCTGTTGACTGGTTAGTAAGAAACTCTTTTAAGAAGGCTTCCTTGGACCTTATTTGAGGCTCTCTGTAGCTCAGAGAGTAGAGCTTCCATTCTTAGTCTTTCTCTTTAGAGATGAGGAAGTTGCATCAGAGAGGAGCATGGAGGCAACACCAGAACAAGAGCTTCTGTCAAGAGCTGTCTTGGAGTGAGATAGAAGTTCCTGAACTGAGGGTCATGGATGGAATGAATACCCACCACACTAAAGAGAATTCCAGACCACTAGCCTCTGACCATGCAGGATCTATGAAAATCCCCACAGTTGTGGACTTGATCTGAAAAGCCAAGGCTTGGGTTGGATGCATTGCACTGAGCTGGCAGGCAAGGGGCCGGTACGTTCTTCAGTGGGGGAGGGCCTTACAGCTCTCCTGTCCTGGGCAGACTTTGAACCAGGTCTGCAGGGCTCTGGCCCAGCTCTGCTGTGAGCTGCTCAGTAGCCCTGCTAGCTCTGAGCCTTGTCCTCTTGTCAGGGTGGCATCCCGGCCGCAGGATTGGCTCATCTCCAGCTACGGTGGAAAGGCTGAGCAGGGAGGCTGGCTCTGCAAAAGGGACCATGGCACTCTGCAGACACAGTGGGCTGGTACCTCTAGACTGAGAGGGCCATGTGGGCTGATGAATGGCCTGGGGGGCTGAGTCCAGATTTCTATCTCCTGCTTCTCCCCCACCCCCTTTTTCCTTCTTTCTTTTTAAAGAAAGTGCAAGAGTGTGTGAGCCTGGGAGGGGCAGAGGGGGAAAGAGAGAGAGAGAGAGAGAGAGAGAGAGAGAGAGAGAGAGAGAATCTTAAGCAGGCTCTATCTCAAGACAGTGAGATCATGACCTGAATGGAAATCTAGAGTCGGAGGCTTAACTGACTGAGCCACCCCAGTGCCCCTAGCTACTGCTCTCTTATTGACACCCAGTTTAATTCCAGGAAGCTCAATCCAGCATATCCGGCATGACATCTGACTGAGATATACCTGGGTTTGAATCCTGCCACTAGTTTACCACTTAGCTGTGTGCCCTTGGGCAAGTCATTTAATCCATCATTCTGTGCCTGTTGTTTCCTCTGGAAAGCAAGGAAAAGAATGCCACTTTGCAGATTGTGATAAAGAGGGAAGGTGGCAGAGAGCACCTGTGACAACAGGAAGTGAATCAATGGGAGCCATTATTGTTATCACCCCCTCATTGGCTCATAAGAGACAGTGGCTCTTACCTAAGCTCTATTTCCTTCTGGGAGGGCACCAGAGTGGGCTCTGTGAAAGGGTGGATGAGTAAGGGGAAACCATTTCCCAGAGCTGCAAACCTCCCAGGGAGTGCTCAGGCTCCATCTCCACTGACCCCCAGCTGCCCACCAACCATAACTCTGGGCTATGGCACCCAGGGGAGCAGTGAAAGCCAAAGCTTTTACCCTCCTCCTCCTGCATTCCAGGCCTTGGGACTCCACCCCATGCCTGTCCCCAGGCAAGCAAGTGGCTTCCTCCATCCGTGTGCACCCTCTAATGCTATGATTGTGGGCTCTGTCCTCTGAGAGGACCTCCTCTTGGTATCTCTGTCCTCAGTTTTATTTATTTATTTAAAAAAATTTTTTTAACATTTGTTTATTTTTGAGACAGAGAGAGACAGACCATGAATGGGGGAGGGTCAGAAAGAGGGAGACACAGAGTCCAAAGCAGACTCCAGGCTCTGAGCTGTCAGCACAGAGCCTGATGCGGGGCTCGAACTCACGGACCGCGAGATCATGCCTGAGCCGAAGTCGGCCGCTTAACCACTGAGCCACCCAGGCGCCCCTGTCCTCAGTTTTAATTGGCCCAATGCTAACACCGGTACTGCCCGTTCAGGCATGAGGCCAACATTGAGTGCTCAGGCAGACTTTCACCTCACAGCAGTTTGCAAATTCCCTAAGAAATCAGCTTTCAAAAGTAGAGCTCTTCTGTAAACCCCATTTCTAGATGGGGAAACTGAAGCAGAGAGCAGGTGCCACTTGCCTAGCATCTTACCCCATTGCTCTCCTCCCTGTCCTGTGGTTTTCTCTGGAGTAGAAGTCCAGAGCAGAGGCGAGTGCTGGCTAGGAGTGGGGTCTCACCTCTGGTGCAGGGCAGGCTCCACCACCTGTTGGGGTACCCTAAAAGCTGGGTTTGGCTGAGGACTGTAGCTGTTTCTAGTCCAGCAGGTGCAGACCACTAATTACAGACCCTTATGGCTCCTGCCCTAGAGATTATAAATCATGTAATACCCTCCACCCATTATGTGACAAAAGCTGAGAGTACCACTTTGCTTCCAAAAGCTCTGAAAGCTGGGAGCCTTAGCACTCAACACACTACCAGGTGGATTTGGGCTCCAGGTTCAGTGCCTCTCTTATTAGTGTCTGACCTCAGGAAAGTCTCTTAAACCTATCTGAACCTCAGTTTCTTTCATCTGTGTAACAGGGCTAGTATACTGGCCTCACAGGATTGTTGGAAGGCTTAAAGGAGCTCCAGTAGAGGCCCTAGTGAAGAGCTCAGTAACGGAAACTGTAATGACATTGCTAGCCACTCAGAATGCCTCAGATTACTCCCCCCAAATGGCTCAAGTGGACACTGCTCATCTCCCCAGGAATCAAGCGGATGCTCTTTGCCTGCATGTGGTCATACCTTACAATTTAGCCATCTTTCCCAAGTGGCTCTGCCCAAGCTTGTGGCCTTTTATGCACAGTTCTGGGGTTCTAATGGGACCCAGGCCTGATCCCTGTTTTTGAGGACCAAGGGGAGGCAGGCAGGGAAGCAGATGCTGACCCAGCCATGGGATCACTGCACTATCATGATGAGTCCACATGAGGACACAGAAGTCCTGAGGACACCCTGAACTATAGTGAGGGACTAGTGAGATACAGTGAGAACCACCTAAAGGTGGAGGGGACAAAGAACAGGTTGGGAGGGTAGCCAGAAGGACAGGTAAGTGGAAGGGGCTATGAACACACTGAGAAGTTCAGCTGGGGCAATGGGAGCCCTTGGAATTAAGTCTTCCCTTTGGTGTACATATAAAACAAAACATAGCGGTTATAAACACAGAATTCCTTGGAGGCTTTTCAGCGAGGGAGACACGCACCAGGCTCATCAGCCTGGAAGGACCCACTAGTGGAATGTGGAACCAGTGGTGGCGCCTGGGCCTCAGCAAGGCTGTGATGGGGTTTAGGGCAGGTGCTTTGAAGGGCAGAATGGCCAGGATTTACCACTGCTTGTGAGGGATGAGGAGGGAGCCAATGATGCCCATGCCATGCATGGTAATAGCTGGGTAGATGATGGTGCCCTGGCTGGGAACTTGGGAGTAACAGCAGGCTTCAGGCAAGATACTGCACTCAGTTGTGGACCTTTGGAGTTTGAGGTACCCAAGGAATGGAGACCTGGGTCAGGGAACTGGGTGTGGGAACTGGTGTTGTCAGCAAGGAAGGCAAAATTCCAAGCTCTGTTTTGGTGGGGAGATGAAGGAGCGGGAAGAGACCAGTGCAGTCACACAGCCAGGCAGTGTGAGAGCTTCCTGCCTGGGGTCCAGGGCTCCTTCCACTCTGTAGAGGCCTCAAGAGCTGCTGGGTGCGGCTTGGGCCTACCTGGGTGGCTTTACACCAGGCCAGGCCAACCCAAACCCACTCATGCTTCTTCACCTGGGCTAGCAATTGCAAAGGAAAACCTCTGCCAACCAGAAGTCTCAGTGCAGTTGGTTTTTATTATTAAAGCCAAGATTGGAAAACAGCTGTCCCCCCACCCCCCCCAGTGACCCTCCCACCCACCTCCAGATTCATCTCATTATGTCCTATGAAGGTGAAAACTAGACTTGTCTGGAAAAGACTCAGAAATGCTCATGCCGAATGAGAGAATGAGGATGAATGAAATAGGCTCAGATGGTGGTCTTTGTATGATTGTGTTGGCTCCACCCAGGATTCCCAGAAAAGACGGCTTGGGGGTGGGGCTAGATAGCCCCTGCTCACAGTGCTGTTCCCAAGGGTCCGGGGTGGGCGCCAGGAACAAAGGCAACGGAAGAGGCTGGGCTGCCCCTGCGCTCTACCCTGCTGAAGCTGGGCCACAGGCTGGTTTTTGTAAAAATGGTTTAAAAAGACCCCAGCCATGAGCACCACCCTCCCCTGAGCAGGGCCAGAGGAGGCGCCAGCTCTGGGCTTTGAGGTCTGAGGCATGTGGCCTCCTGGCCTGGTGACACCTCCCTGGAGGCAGGCAGCACCCTGAGGGAGGCCAGGTGGGCTCCCGGGCCTTGAGTGATGCCCCTGGTTGCCTCTGGGGCTCTAGGAGAGCATCCAGATAGCTCTCCCTCCTCCTCCCACGCAGCCCAACTGGAGGCTCTAGGCTTCAGGGACCCTGTGCAACTTTTGCTCTTTGGATTCCAAAGATCTGAATTTCTCCTCCAGCAGGGGTGCAGCAGGCTGGAAGTGGATGACAGGCTTGATCTGAAAGACAGTGAAGCCCTCCTGATTCTTCTGGTTGAAAAGACTTACCCTGTGCTCCAGCTCGGGGCTGGTTTGGGCCGAGCCCGCTGGGCTGGGCCAGGTGACAGGGGCTGGGTCCAAGGCCCTCTGGGATGGGCAGGGGTCCTCTGATAGGGAGGACAGCAGGTCCTGGACCGTGGCCTCTGCCATCTGCTGCTGGGGTGGTAGAGGCAGTGGCTGAGGAGAGGGGCTGGGCTCTGAGGACGGCTCCTCACGGGCGGTACTACAGTCTGTGGAAGAGCCCAGTGTCTGGCTGCTGTTGCTCTGGGCCCGGGTGACGGAGCTGTGAGCAGAGCGGGAGGCGCTCTCGGAGGTGGCACTTGCACGGGTGCCATTGCTGCTGAGCTTCAGGGGCACATCGACTGAGAAGAGGTCAGAGGAGACGTTGGGCTGGTGGACATCGATGGCAGCTGTGGTGACTACACACACAGCTGGCTCTGGAACACCACTGTCTGCAAGAAAGGAGGGGATGCTGGTAACACTTCTCCCTATGCCACACCTCTGCAGGCCCTGATGCGGGTGGCTCTGACCGGAATGGTGGACAGTGAGTGTGCCTGGGCTCTGCTGGGGGGGTAGGGGGGGTTGGTCTGTGGTCCAATTTCCCAATGTTTGCTGGCCTGCCCTGAGGGAGGATTATGCCCTGCCCTCGTCTTGGTGAACTCGTGTGGACCTGGGACACGCACTGGTCAATTATCTGTGAGAACTGATCTGTGGCATCTATATAAACGGTAAACGGCTGTTGCTCTGCCTGGCAGTCAGCAATGCTCTAGAATAGATGGTAGCTGTTCTGCCCACTGGGTGCTGAAGGAAAGATGACAACCTGGGAGCAGAGTACCTGGATGATCTGCCATGGACCTTTGTTGATTTAGTTAAACCACAGTGCTGCTGGGGTTATTAATGCCAACATCCTAACTCAGAAGGCATGAGGTGCCAGGACAAGGAATTTGGGTTTCATGGTCAGGGGGAGTCATTCAAAGTTTTAACTGGGGCTAGTCTGAGAGTGACATGATCAGAGCTGTGTCTTCAGAAGACTGATTCATCCCTGAAGGAAGCATTGCAGGGGGAGGACAGAGGACACTTCAGAAGGTCTTTAAGTGAAAAGTATCCAGGGGCCAAATTATAGTGGGCAGGCACAGTGAGGGCAAGGTCTCTCTCCCCAAAGTTGTGGGGTGAGTGCACTGGGTGAGAGGTCTGAGCTAGAGATGATGGTGTTTGAAATCAGCAGATTGGATGAAGCTTTGAAAAAGAGAGGGAGAAGAGAGATCTTGAGGGGGCTAAATTATAGAGAAGAAAAAAATCCAATGCATTATACATGTCACACAATGTAACATTCTAGTCTTACAATGGAATATATAAGGATTTGAAGGCTGTGAAATACAAACTATAAGGTTTAAGACACTGGCTAAGGAGAAACAAGACACTGAAGGCCTGCGTATTATTTTACACTTGATCTTAGCCAAAAGGCTGAGAAGCAATAGGCCTGCGTATTATTTTAAAACTCAACCTTTCCCGTAAGTGGAAACCACTAGGCTCCCCTGAAACTTCTTTCAAGTGCAAGAATGAAACGTAACTGGAGCAAGGACATGCCCCACACCTGTTGCTCCTCAAGCCCAAATACCTCACCCCCATCATGATCATGCTGAAAGGGTCTCAGGTTGAGAGGCACTGAGGTCACTCAGATTTCTAACCTCCAGCCCCCCTTTCATATGAGGGTCCCACATGCAGCCCTCATTGGTAATCACAGAGTACTCCACCCTTGACATCCATAGCTGGGTGCTGGACTTGGCTGGGAGTTAAAGCTCCAGGTCTTTGAACTCTGCCTGCAGTTATGGTTCACAGGCAACAGGAGATGGGCACGCCAGGCCGAGTTGTCCCCACTCTCAACATTAGGGGTTGCGTGGGGCCACAGAGAGGTTCTGGTATGTGCAGATCGGCCCTGGACACAGACTCACCACTGCTGGGCCCATTGTAGTACTGACTGATGTAGCTGTTCATGTCATCTTTCACTGCGGCATCTATGCAGAGGACAGAGAAAGGTGAGTGTGGTGGCTCGCCAGGCTGTGGCCAGTTCATGTCCCTCCCCCAGTACTAAAGCCCCTACCCATCACCATGAGAGAAGGCGTTGTCTCCCAGAGGCTCTCTGCTGCTTTCCAATCCTCAGTGGGGCTCTTCGCCAAGGCTGGGCTGGCCTGGGTATCAGGGACCCAGGTCCTCATGAAGCATCTGGCTTGATGTGTGACACAGGCAGGGCCCTTTCCTTCTCTGTCTTCAGTTTCCCCATCTCTGAGATGAGGAGTGTGGAAACAGTTCCTCAGGGTTTTCCCTGCCTGGATGGCCTAAGTCTCTGAGTCTACCTGAGGTTCTCAGGGTGACCGGAAATGCCATCCTCAGTACAAAAGTCTCAAAGCCCTGCAAGTGGCCACACACAGACAGCTGCAGAGGCTGATCACTGATGACATCCCCTTGGCTCATCTATCTGAGTACCTAGTCTCCCATGCAGTACAGGGATGGACCAGGGGCTGCGCTTCCCCACTACCTAGTACAGGGTGAGTGCTCAGTAAATAGTTACTGCATGAATAATGCATGACAAGGTATAAAGCTGTTCAGATCAAAGGAGATGACATGGGATCAGGATCTCAAAGAAATGGTGGTTCATCATCCTGATAGGAATGAAGAGGGAATGGGAGAGAGGAAAGGTGAGAAATTCAGAGTGGCCTGAGAATGGGAGGACAAGCAGATGACTGGAGACCCCAAAAGCCATCCCAAGGAGCTTGGCCTTCTTATGAGGGCAGTGAAGAACCACATGAAAGTTTGAATGCGGTCAGGTGTGACTCACTCCCAAGGTTGTGGGGTGAGTGGTTCAGAAGGTGCCAGGATTTAGGCAAGGAGACCAGAGACGATGCCCAGGTGAGGCTGACAGGTCCTGGGGAGGGAAGTGGTGCCTGATGGGACAGAAAGGAGGGATCAGAGTCAAGTGATAATCAGGAGGGACCTGGCATGGTTTGGAGAGTAACAAGATGATCTTTGACTCAGTTTGGTAACTTGTCAGCTGAGCTCAGGGTATGCTCCATTAGCAACCGTGGTCTCCCCTGGGTCCTAGGGTCCTACAAGGACCTATGAGAATCAGACCTGATTTCAAACCTCGACCTACCACATTTTAGCCAAATGGTCCTCTCTGAGCCTCTGTTCCCTTATCTGTTAAGGAGATTAAGCAAGCTAACGAATGTCGAATTTCTCCAGTGGGGTCAGGCACACTAAGGCCTTCAACACACAGAAGTCTAGTTCTTCCTCTCCTATGGACGTCTGAGGGAGTCCACACCCCTAGGTGCTTCTCCTAGGAGCCGTGGTCTACAGGTGAGTGGACCAGATGCTTTCTACGGCTGCCTTCCTGGGCACACCTGAAATCACTGCTAAGGCCAATCTGTCCTGATGCTGGAAGTCTGTGAGCACAGGCAGACCTGGCTCTTAGAAGCTTTTTTGGCCTCTTTTGATCTTTAAATGCCTGTGGTGAGAGGTGTGTTTTGCATCAATGCCTCAGCTGAGGGAGGGGCCCGAGGGAGTCTCGCTTTAGGCCCTGTTCCAGGATCAGCCAGCAATGCTCCCTCAGAATCAGACAGCAATACAATTCTCCATGGCTCTTTATAATTTATGTTGTAAATGCTGTCTAGCCCTGCAGGTCACCCTGGGAAGTAGGTGGTGGCTGGTGTGGCTGCTCCCGGCAAGCAGTGACAGGAGGGGGTCCCCCAGGCCTATTGGGCCAGACAGGAGGTTAGGGTCCCTTCCTTTGCGCCATGGCTGCAGGGGCCTTGTGACATGGGCAGAACTATGAACTCGGCTAAAATATCTGCAGACCTGTGAAAATTCATCCTAAGGGAGTTACACACAGAAGGTGGCCTGGGGTGATGAAGAAAAACCCAGACCCTAGAAAATTACATGGACAGCTACATGCAGAATGAAACTGGACCACTTTCTTACTGAATGAGAGAAGTTATCTGCAAATCATATTCGATAAAGGGCTAAAACCCAAAATATATAAAGAACTCCTACAACTCAGCAGTAAAAAAAACCAAACTAATTAAAAAATGGGCAGTGGACCTGAACAGACATTGTTTTCAAAGAAGAAATATAGCTGGCCAACAGACACATGAAAAGATGCTCAACATCACTCCCCATCAGAGAAACGCAAATCAAAATTACAATGAGCTGTTACCTCACACCTGTCAGAATGGCTAAAATCAACAACACAAGAAATAAGAGGTGTTGGCAAGGATATGGAGAAAGAGGAACCCTCTCTTGCACTGTTGGTGGGAATGCAAACTGGTACAGCCACTGTGGGAGACAATACGGAGGTTCCTCAAAGAATTAAAAATAGAAAGACCATGGAATTCTACCAGTGGGTATTTACCCAGAGAAAATGAAGACACGAATTTGAAAAGATATATGCATCCCTATGTTTACTACAGCATTATTTGCAAAAGCCAAGATGTGGAAGTACCCTAAGTGTCCACTGATAAAAGAACAGATAAAGAAGATGTGGTGTACACACACAGAGAGAAATATTACTGAGTCATAAAAAAGGATGAGATCATGCCATTTAAGGCAACATGGACAGAACTAGAGGGCCTTATGCTAAATAAGTCAGAGAAAGACAAATACCATATAATTTCACTTACATGTGGAATCTAGAAAACAAAGAATAAACAGTGGAAACAGATCTGTACATATGGAGACTGACTGATGGCTGCCAGATGGGAGGTGGTGGGGAGATAGGCAAAATGGTTGAAGAGGAGTGGGAGATACAGGCTTCTGGTTATGGAGTAAGTCCCAGGAATGAAAGGTAGAGCATGGGAGATGTTGTCAATGGTATCGTAATAGCATTGTATGGTGACAGATGGTAGCCACACTTGTGGTGAGCACAGCATAATAAACTTGTTAAATCACTGTTGTACGCTTGAAACTAATGTAACATTGTATAAACAAATTGTAACAAACAAACCCAAAACCCAGATCCTGGGTCTTGTCCTGGGGCATGCCACTGCCACAGGAGCCTGAGGTCACATCCTCTCTCTGGTCCTCAGTTTCTTCATCTGTACCACCAGGGGCGGGTGAGGCCCTTGCAGATTGTGATGTTGCTGGGCTAGATGGCTTCCAAAACCTCTGCCAGCTCTAAAGCACCCAGCGGTGAGAGAGCAGTGTGGGAAGGGACCAGAGGCATCTGGGCTATCACCTCACTACCTCCTGATGGGGGGCTCTCCCCTCCATGGCCTGCACACCTGGGGAAGGGAGGGCCTACCTCTTTGTTGAGGAGCTCTAACAGTCAGCTGTGGACAGTTAGGATTTGTGCTCAGTAGGATCACAGTGTGCTGGACCCTGTGCTGGGTACTGAGGCCAGGAGTCCTGGCCTCTGAGGAGCACAGGCGGGGCCTTACCAGGATGTCCATTCCTTGGTCAAACAGCCAATCTCCATTTAATCAAGCCTTGCAGACCCTAGTCCTGTCTTTCACAGGTACCAAGGCTAAGCCCACTGCTCCTCACCGTCTATGTGATGGTGACAGACCATCCAACACTTAAACACTTAAAAGGCCCTCCTGAGAAGTCTCCTCTGGGAAACCACTGTCCATTTTCTACCCCTCCCCAGTTTTCCAGCCTTTCCACTCTGAAGGCTTCACTAGGGGTTACAGATGTGACCAAAACAGGTGGAGGAGGGGAAGGGAGGGAGCATTCACTGTGCCTTCATAGCTCCACACCTTGGGGTTTGGCACTACACACACCGAGATCCTTTAATCCTGGCCACTGCCCTGCAAGGCCAGGATTACTTAATAGACTGGTCCTTCCTAAAATCTGGCGGGATTACTCCCCTAATGCAGTCTGACATTTTCCAAGTGGGTGCAGCAACCGCCCTACTCCACTGACTCACGAGACACCCAAGGCTTCTCTGCAGTAACTGGGGCCAGGCCAAACCCTTACCACACTTGGCTGTGTAACCCCCATGGAGGATTCCTGTTTCTCATCCCAGGCAAATGTCAGTACAGAGGTGCAGCCTGCTGAGGAGGACTTTTTTTTTTTTTAAAGTTTACTTATTTATTTAGAGAGAGAGAGTGGGGGAGGGGCAGAAAGAGAGGAGAGAGAGAGAGAGAGAGAGAGAGAGAGACAGCGAGAGAGCAGGGAAGGGACAGAAAGAAAGGGAGAGAGAGAGAATCCCAAGCAGGCTCCATGCTGTCAGCATGGAGCCTGATGTGGGGCTCGAACCCATGAACTGTGAGATCATGACCTGATCGGAAACCAAGAGTTGGAGTTGACTTAATCAACTAAGCCATGCAGGCACCCCAGAGAACTGTTAATGTTGGTTCAGTCCAAGGTATTAGATCTTTCTCCTATCTCAGTGTTGACTGTTTGAGGTTGCCACATCTTCATCCAAGCCATTGGAAAACACAATCTAGGCTAGGTGAATTGTAGCCCTGATGTCTCTCTCGAACTTCTGACTGATCTGGCAACTGGCCAACTTCGTCTGAATGACCTCTAGCTACTTCTGATTCAACATGTCCCAAATAGAACTGTTTCTCCCTCCACCTCCATCTTGGTGAATGGTTTCTTTGCCCACCCAGGCTGGGAGACTGGCCACTTCTCAGTGCTTTCTCTTTCCTCACCCGACTCCTACCAAGTCTGTGACTATTCGAGGGACCCCTGATGCCCTCTGTTATGGTCCTGTGGTCTAGCCATAGGTCAGATGTCGTGCTTTCCCCTTTGGACTCTTGTCATGTCTTGGGTTTAATGAATGGGATGGCTAGCTGCATGAATATGCCTGACAAAACCTAGGGCCCAGGTGGCCACTGGAGGTTTGTCCAGTCTGCATTTGCTCCCTCTATTCCCACACAGAGGCCTCAGGATGAGCTTTAAGATACAGATCTGAAAGCGAGGCCTGCTGGACTCCTCTAGCAATGCTGACACTGTTCATGCCTGCTCTCTGCTTTAAGCAGGCCTTCTTCTCCAGAACTGACCACTTGGGCTGGGGTTCCATCCTGACCCACACAGGGGCCACATTTTCTTCAGCATCTCTCTAGCACTTAGCATGAGTCTTGCCATATGCCAGCGTCCAATAGTGTTGACTGGACAGATGACTGTGTCTGGGGGCCTGCAGGACCTCCCAGGACCTCCCCCTCTGGGATTCTCTCTCACTGTTCAGCACACAGCCTCTCTCCTTGTCCCTGATCCCTGCCTGGAGACTAGAGACTGTTGGGTGACTGGGAACTTGGGAAAAGGAGAGGAGGTAGACACAGATGCTTGTGGCCAGGAACAGGCCACCATTCATCCTCTACACGAGGGGCTGCCCACCTTCCACCTAAGAATAATCTCCTGCCCCAGAGTTTCTTTTGATTTGGCCCCAAGGGGCCCTAGGGCCATGGAGGAACCACCCCATGGGAGGACTGAGCTGGCTGCCCCTGGAGGGGCTGGAAAGAAGGGTGGGCACAAACACAGGCTCCAGGACAAAACAGCCACCTTGTGGTCTCAGGCAAATCCCTAGGCACTCTGAGCCTCAGCTTCCTCACAGGTGAAATGGGGATGAGAAACACCAACCTGCTGGGAAGCTGTAAGATTTAGTGAGATAATGAATGTCAAGTCTAGCCCTGGGATGTCCCTCACCTTTCTGAACCCCTGGCCCATGGCGTTCCCTACCAACCCCAAAGTCTTGAGGCTTCTGAGGCAGCTGCAGCAGCTGCTCTTGGCCACCTGGCACCTTTCTTCCTGGGGTGTAAACATTCTGAAAATGCATCCGGGCTAATCCTCCCAAAGCCCTTCGAGTGCTGGCCATGGCAACGCTCATTATGTGTGTTTGCCCTTGGGGTGGAGCCCCAACTTGCCTGGCAAGACTGAGGTTGAAAGAAAGGCTGAGGTTGAGTCAGCTGGGCCTCCTGGAAGGGGTGAGAGTGGGTGCTGTGGGGCAGGGTCCCAGGACCCCACATCCATACATCCTGTGCAGACACAGGCCCCAAAGTCCATAGGGAAGCCCTGATTCCTGGTTTGGGGCTCCTGGTCCCTGACTCGGCAGCCCTCATAGAAGGAGGCACGGACATTCACTGGGCACCTGCTGTGTACCATACACTAGAGCTGTGCCTGTGACCAAAAGCCCAATCCTTTGCAGAGAAGATGTGCTTCTGCTACTGTCCTCATTCTGGAAAAACTGGGGCTCAGAGACAGGACGAGCAGGATTTTGGGGTCCCTTGTTCAAAAAGCCAGATCATGGCACAAAAACAGACACATAGACCAATGGAATAGAATAGAAACCCCAGAACTAGACCCACAAACGTATGGCCAACTCATCTTTGACAAAGCAGGAAAGAACATCCAATGGAAAAAAGACAGACTCTTTAACAAATGGTGCTGGGAGAACTGGACAGCAACATGCAGAAGGTTGAAACTAGACCACTTTCTCACACCATTCACAAAAATAAACTCAAAATGGATAAAGGACCTGAATGTGAGACAGGAAACCATCAAAACCTTAGAGGAGAAAGCAGGAAAAGACCTCTCTGACCTAAGCCGTAGCAATCTCTTACTCGACACATCCCCAAAGGCAAGGGAATTAAAAGCAAAAGTGAATTACTGGGACCTTATGAAGATAAAAAGCTTCTGCACAGCAAAGGAAACAACCAACAAAACTAAAAGGCAACCAACGGAATGGGAAAAGATATTCGCAAATGACATATCGGACAAAGGGCTAGTATCCAAAATCTATAAAGAGCTCACCAAACTCCACACCCGAAAAACAAATAACCCAGTGAAGAAATGGGCAGAAAACATGAATAGACACTTCTCTAAAGAAGACATCCGGATGGCCAACAGGCACATGAAAAGATGTTCAGCGTCGCTCCTTATCAGGGAAATACAAATCAAAACCACACTCAGGTATCACCTCACGCCAGTCAGAGTGGCCAAAATGAACAAATCAGGAGACTATAGATGCTGGCGAGGATGTGGAGAAACGGGAACCCTCTTGCACTGTTGGTGGGAATGCAAATTGGTGCAGCCGCTCTGGAAAGCAGTGTGGAGGTTCCTCAGAAAATTAAAAATAGACCTACCCTATGACCCAGCAATAGCACTGCTAGGAATTTATCCAAGGGATACAGGAGTACTGATGCATAGGGCCACTTGTACCCCAATGTTCATAGCAGCACTCTCAACAATAGCCAAATTATGGAAAGAGCCTAAATGTCCATCAACTGATGAATGGATAAAGAAATTGTGGTTTATATACACAATGGAGTACTACGTGGCAATGAGAAAAAATGAAATCTGGCCTTTTGTAGCAACGTGGATGGAACTGGAGAGTGTGATGCTAAGTGAAATAAGCCATACAGAGAAAGACAGATACCATATGGTTTCACTCTTATGTGGACCCTGAGAAATTAACAGGAACCCATGGGGTAGGGGAAGGAAAAAAAAAACAGGTTAGAGTGGGAGAGAGCCAAAGCATAAGAGACTCTTAAAAACTGAGAACAAACTGAGGGTTGATGGGGGGTGGGAGGGAGGAGAGGGTGGGTGATGGGTATTGAGGAGGGCACCTTTTGGGATGAGCACTGGGTGTTGTATGGAAACCAATTTGTCAATAAATTTCATATAAAAAAAAAAGCCAGATCATATGTGATAAGGGGCTAATATCCACCACGTATAAAGAACTCATACAACTCAACAGCGGAAAGAACCAAACCAGTTAAAAGCTGGGCAGAGGATCTGAATAGACATTTTTCCAAAGAACATATATAGATGGCCAACAGACACATGAAAAGATGCTCCACATCACTCGTCATCAGGGGACTACAAACCACAATGAGATACCACCTCATACTTGTTAGAATGGCTATTAGCAAAAAGACAAGAGGTAATTTTGGCAAGATGTCAAGAAAAGTGAACACTTGCACAGTTTTGGTGGGAATGTACATTTTATAGCCACTGTGGAAAGTAGTATGGAGGTTTCTCAAAAAATCAAAAATACAACTACCATAGAATTCTACTCCTGGGTATTTACCCAAAGTAAACGAAAACACTAACTTGAAAAGATGCACCCTCACATTCATCACAGCATTATTTATAATAGCTAACACATGGAAACAACATAAGTGTCCAATGGTGGATGAATAAAGATGTGGCATGTGTACATACACACAGACACACACAGATACACACACACTGGAGTATTTCAGCTATAAAAAAGAAAGAAATTGCGCCATTTGCAACATGGATGTCCCTTGAGGGCATTATGCTAAGTGAAATAAGTCAGGGAGAGAAAGACAAATACTATATGATCTCAATTATGTGTAATCTAAAAACAAAACAAAAATAAGAAAACTCTGAGCTCACAGATACAGAGAACAAATTGGTAGTTGTTAGAGGTGGGGGTTGGCGAAATGGGTGATTGGGGTCAAAGGGTACAAATTTTATTGTAAAATAAATAAGTTATGGGGATATGCTGTATTGCATAGTGACAATAGTTACTAATAATGTACTGCATATTTGAAAGTTGTTAAGCAAGTAAATCTTAGAAGTTCTCATCACATTAAAAAGAATATTTGTAACTGGGGGGTCTGGGGGGTTCAGTCGGTTAAACGTCTGATTCTTGGTTTCGGCTCAGGTCATGATCTTATAGTTCCTGAGATCGAGGCTCACATCAGGCTCTGTGCTGACTGCATGGAGCCTGCTTGGGATTCTCTCTCTCCCTCTCTCTTTGCTCCTCCCCTGCTTATTCTCTCTCTCAAAATAAATAAACTTAAATTTTTTTTTAATTTTATAAATATGTATGGTTACAGATGTTAACTAGATTTATTATGATCATTTTGCAATATATACAACAAATATCTAATCGTTACATAGTATACCCAAAACTAATAAGCTATATGCCAATTACACATCTGTTAAAAAAAAAAAAAGCATTAAGGATTTCAAGTAGACCACAGCAGAGCACTGAACCAAGTTCGAGCCCCTGTATGACCAACCAAGTCACCAGGCCATGGAGCCAGTCCTGATCAGAGAGGTAAAGTAACTTGTTCAAGGCTGAGGTGAGATACAAACCCCTAGCCCTAGCCCTCTGCCCTGTCAACTGTCTCACTATTTTGTGTGAGGCCCTACAGCTCGGGGCTTCCCTGGGTCCTCAGTGACTCCACTAGGAACACACGTGAGGAGGCCAGCAGAAACCCCGACTTGTCTCCATAGCACATAGGTCTCTGCTCTCCTAAGGGTACACCCTGGTGCCAGCTGCTTGGCAGAGGGAAGGCCCTCTGGGGGGACCGCCTGGCCTGGTGCACCTCTGTGGGGGTTTCTCTGAGTGCTGGGGCAGCATACAGGGACACAGAGGTTTCTTGTGATATACAGTGAAACTGTGGCACTCCCACCAGTAGCTGTAATTCATAAATTATGGGCAAGTTTCAAGACTAATAAATTTGGGAGGGAAGTATTAACGACTACACAGGGGCACTGTGAACTTGGCAGGCCCCAAAGTCTGGAACTTTGCAGCCTGGGTTTTAAAAATGATTTGTGCCAGAGCAAGTCTAAACAGAAGCTGGTCGGCGTTAGTCTGGCTCTGACCTGCTGGCAACTGTTGAGACTGTAGGAACCACTCAGCACTCCTGCCCCTCAGGGCCACCCTCCCGCAGTGAGCAAGGCCCCCTCCAGAGGCTCCTGTCACTTCTCACTCATTTCTGCAGGTTAATCCTTGGAAAGTCTGTGTGCTGTTGTGACACAGTGAGCTTCGGAGCCCTCACTGGCTTGAAGGTCATCGTTAGCAACAAAGGCTGCCCTTTCTACATCTCCAGAGTAGCCCAGGGCATCCCTAGCTTGTCTGGCCATAATTTCTAATGTCATGGAAATCCCTCCCTGGACACAGCTCCTGATCAAAGAGAAATCAGCTGGGGGATGCCCTGTCTCACTGGCCCACTGGAGGCTATGAATCACACATGCCACTTGCTGGCCCCCCAGCTTCTGTCCTCTGCTTCAGCAGTGTTGGCTTTGCTACTGATGGCTCTGGAGGTTGGCAGTGAAGTGGCAGAAGTGGCCTGTGGGGGAGTGGACTGTGCATGGCATAGACTGGGGCAGGTACAGGGCAGGTGTGCGTCTAGAGAGATTGGAGGTAGGGGTGTCACAGAACAGATAAAGGAGAGCAGGGGTGGGTTCCAGGTATAGATGGGCAGGGCATTTGCAGCTGCTCCCAGGGATACATGTTTGGCATCTCTATGGGAGGCCTGGGTGCCTTGTTCAGACACCTCCTAGTCTCAGGAGGGTCAGCACAGATGCCATGACATCCTGGCTAGTGACACACAGCTGATCAAATTTACCCTGAGTGGGCTTCGAGTGTGACCCAGCTTTCTCCCTTCTTATTCTGCCACCCTCCATCCCTCCTGGAAGTTGTTCACTATGGGGACAGCAGAGAGAGGGAGCAGGATGGAGAGGCAAGGACTCCTAGAACGTGTAGGATTATTTCAAAGGCTTGGTTTGTTTGTAGACTCTCCAAACCCAGATCTTGACTCCCTGTGGGCCCAAATGTGGCATCAGGTGTTGAGGGTCTGGAGGTCACTGGCTCAGGGACAATAATGGCCATGCTGTTATCGTGAGAGCTAAGGATCCTGATGATAGAGAGGTGCTATAGAATGTGTGGCTGTTTGGAGGTGCTCACCTGAGCTCAGATGTTTATAGGTGAGCACATGTGAAGAGACAACAGAACCAGGCAGGCCTAAGCCCCAGGTGAGCTGCAGCCTCGAGATGGGCTGTGAGCACCACTGTGGGCAGAGGAAGGAGGCTGGCTGCCCAGCAGCTGCTCCTCTGACTCATTCTGCTTTATCAATGAGGAAGACCCTGGGATGAGCTGGAGACTGTGAAGCTCCTGTCCTTGGGAAGCAAGACAAGCAGGCAAAAGCTGCTGACTTCTAAAAGAACTTGCAAAAAGAATATTCTTATATTCTTTTATTCTGGATTCCACAAACACCAGCCTAGGGAGCTGAAGGTCAAGAGGGGTTTCTGAAGTGCACTGCTGCCAGATGGCCCCTGAGCTCAGAGCACTGTAAGGACCCACATTAGCACAAGTGACATCCACAAGCCTTCTTTTGTTCTTTGATCAGTTACAGACTTGCACATTACATTTCACACAACAAGCACTACACGGAGCCTGCTGAGGGCCAGGCCTGGGTGGGCTCTGGAGATAAACAAGTCTTGGGGGGAACACACACATAAATGGTCACAGCAACACGACACAGTTGATTGGGGCCTCATGGGAGTTCATGGAAGTCTAGAGGGGAGAGAGTGGTGGCTGGGAGCTCACCTGGAGATGGGTTCTAAGGAGGAAGAGAAGTTTGGCAGGCAGGCCTGGCCCGCCAGTGATCAGCATGTGGAAAAGTTCCAAGACCTACTGCTGCATAGAACACAGAGCTAAAAGATGTTTCCCTTGCCCACAGTGAAGGTGAAGACAGTGGGAGGAGTTGAGGCTGGGCAAGCGAGATCATTAAAGGTCTGTATGCCACCTGTTAGAGGGTGAATCGTTGTGTCTCCCCCAAATTCATACGTTGCCCTAACCCCCAGTACCTCAGAATGGGGTCTCATTTGGAAATGAGGCTGAAGCAGAAGTCACTAATTAAGGTGATGTCATACTGGAGTAGGGTGGGTCCCCAACCCAGTATGACTTGGGTCCTTATAAAAAAGGAAATGTGAACACAGACACACACACAGGGAGAATGCCAGGTGAAGAGGAAGCCAAGGAACACCCAGCATTATGAGCAAACCACCAGAAGCTAGGGGAGAGACCCTCACAGCCCTCAGGAGGAACCAACCTGCCAAGACCTTGATATCAGACGTCAGCCTCGAGAGCCGTGAGACAGTAAACCGACAGTTAAGCAGTTTGCCGTGCTTCATCACCGTTACTGCAGCCCAAGCAGCCATCAGCCAACGTGTTAAGTCAGGAATCAAAGAAGCTACAGCCCAACACAGATGGATGTAAAGTGCTGCACAGTGGAATGGGAGCAGGGAACGGGGATGGGGGGGCCTCCCAGGGAACACGGGGCGGGGGGCCGGGTCAGCTGTGAGCTCAGGCCAGGCAGCCACATCTAAGGGTTCTCGGTTCAGAACAAAAAAGCAGGGGTGGCCCCTTAGCACTCCACCCTGGTCTTGCAGCTCCCCAAGAACTGTGTTCTGTTCTAGATGTCACTCTAAGAGGAACCAAAACACTGGAATGTTCAAGGAGAGATGATACAGCAAGAACATGGAGAGTTTCTCTCCTGAGGGTTGGCTGTGGGAATGCAGTGACAGTCCCCACAGGAGAAAACACTCAGAGGCCAGTCTTTGAAATGACACCTCAGTATAACACTGTATGTCAAACAGACTTCAATAAAAAAATAAAATGAAAGGTGCCTCAGCTGGGAGGGCATCCACCAAACCAATGCAGAACAGCTGCAGCCAAGTAGGAAAGACAGGTGCTGGGGGGCAGACCTCAGCCCAGAACAAAGAATTCTTTTCTAATAAACAGAGCCATTCAAAGTTGGGTTGGTGTGGGCTTCCCTGGGCGTTCAGGAGCACCTGTTGTTAAAGAAGGTAAGCTGAGGCCAGGGAGCCTCTTGGCAAGAGTTTTAGATGGGATGAACACATCAGCTGAAGGTCTATCCCTCCCTCAGAGAAGTCCCTCCCAGCCCCCGACTTCTACAGTTCTAAGATCCGAAGTTCTCTCTAAAAGATCATAACAGCAATCATCCCACTCCACAAAACCTGTCCACAGTGACTTACAGCCTCCAGAGCTTTCTCATATCCACCAGCTCCTCATGCTACCTGTGAGGCAGGCAGAGCTGGAGCTGTGAGGCACTTTATAGAAGGGAACACTGAAGCCTCAAGTCACAGAGCTGGGGAGTAGTGGAGCCCAAGGCTCTGGCCTCCTGCCTCCCAACCCACGCAGCTCTGCTGGGCTGTCCTGGCAAGGGGAACCTGGCAAGCCAAGGTGAAGTGGGCCCGAGGTCAAGCTGGGGTTTAGGGCCCCACAGCCTGGGTTCTAAGCTCAGCACCATCATTTCCAGTGTGTAATTCTGTGAAATTCTTTTTTTTTTTTTAATGTTTGTTTGTTTATTTTGAGAGAGACACAGCAGGGGAGGGGCAGAGAGAGAGAGAGAGAGAGAGAGAGAGAGAGAGAGAGAGAGAGAGAGAGAATCCCAAGCAGGCTCTGCACTGTTAGCATGAAGCCCAATTCAGGGCTCGATCTCATGAACCCTGAGATCATGACCTGAGCCAAAATCAAGAGTCAGACACTTAACTGACTGAGCCACACAGGTGTCTCTACCCTGAAATTCTTTCAACTTCTCTGGGTCTGAGTTTTCTCCTCCATATGAGAGAAAGGTGACGCGAGGATGAAATGAGATCACACTGTAAAAACCTCCCTCCGGGGAAGGGGCGATTTGATGAACTTTTAATTCCCTTACCTTCAGGTAAAAAATGTAAACTTGAAAATGTATCCTGAATTATTAGGGGAGGTCAATATTTAAAAGAATTTTTTGATAAAGTGACGTAACCCCTTACCCATCACTTTAGTGATAACATTTTCAGGTACAAGTTAGGGCAGGGAGGACTCAGACAGGAACACAAAAGGTGCCTGGGGAGGGAAGTCTGTGTTGAGAGCTCCTAGGATCCCCTTGGGGCCCTAACGTGGGCGCTCATCCTCCTACCTGGCTCCCCAGCCCCCTGAGCTGAGGTAGATCCCTGACTTGGGTCCATTTGAACACAGACTCCCCAAATCCTGCGAAGGTCCAAACTTGACAGGGCTGTGTCACCAGGCAATATCATCTGACATTTGCAGGACTGTTCTGCAGCTCTGGAGGCCACTTGCACCCACTTCCCTGAGCCTCACAACAACACTGTGAGGAAAGCTCAGCACCGTTCCCATTTGCCAGCTAGCACAACCAAGGCTCAGAAGGAGGAAGTTCCCTGTTCAAGATAACACAGCTGGCCATCTATACAGTACTCATGCCCCATGCTCCCATCTCCACTAATCTCTCCTGCCCACCAATTTGTTACCACCTCCAAGACTTAGGTTCTGGGCTGTACTGGCCCTAAGGATGGACTGACTATCTGGCCCCTGCGGGCAGGGTAGTCCAGAAGGAAAGTCTCAAGTCTCTGGTTTGAAGCCTAGCTCCGCCATTTATTAGTGATGCGCCTTTGTACAACTTTTATTTCACCCGTAAAATAGGTAAGTCTTACTTCTAATGCAGTGAGGGATGGGGAGACAATAATGCATGCAAAGCACGCCAGCGGCCCACAGGCATAGACTGGGTGCAAGTCACTGAGATGACTTCGTGGTTGGGGCAAGGCAGCCTGACTAAACGCTTGCTCCAGGGCTAGGAAAGGTCGTCCCGGGGGCACCCCCTCCTGAGGTGAGCCCCTCCTCCCACCAGTCCCGCAAGGAGGCTCGCCCGCCCTCAGGATCCTGGGCCCTCAGCATCCTGGGCGCAGAGGCCTGGGTGGGGGCGGGCCGCCGGCGGGCTCACCTTGCGAGGGCTGCAGCTCCTCCACGACGCTCTCGGCGGCCGTCTCCTCCGCCCACGTGCCGGCCTCCACCACCTTGTAGCGGCTGCGCGGCTGGCTGAGCACGTGAGGGGCCTGCAGCGCCGCCTCGCGCTCGGCAGCCAGGTCCAGGTCCTGCTGAGCCAGGTGCGCCCGCAGCTGCCGGATCTCAAACTGCAAGAGGAGAGGGGCTGTGGGGGGTGGGCTGCGCGCGGGAGGGCGGAGCCAGGGGCGCTTTGCTCCTGGGGCGGGGGCCAGGAGCCTGGCGCTGAGAGTCCTGAGGGGTGGGTGGGGCCTTCCTTACAAATCTCCAACGACACCAGTCGCTAGAGCCTTTGACGTGTATGGAGTCTTTTCCAAGTAATAAAGTGCGTTCCTGTGTGTCATCTCTGGGATACTGTGTAGTCTGGCCCCATTGTGAAGACAACATGGCCATTAGGGGAAACACAGCTGTGGTCTGTGGGAAGAGCACTGAAGGAGAGGCGAAAAACACGGGTTTGAATCTTGTTCTAGTTACTTGCCTAAATGTGAGATCCAGGTGTGCCTTAATTCAGGTGTCTTATACTGATGATGAATGTAAGACAGGATACCTGGCAACATCCAGGGCCAGCCTAACCAGCCGTGGGAGCCCATCCTGATGTCAGGGATCATCACCTGCTTGCTGGGCTGTCGACTGTCCATTTGTCTTCCAGCAACACCCACTTTCCTCTTTTAGGAGGTGTTCAGAAAGGGTTGGGCCCTAGTCCAGGCTCTGTAGCTTCCTGACCATGTGGCTGGGTTCCCTTATCTGTATAACAGGGGTTCTCACACCCTAGATCTCTCTGAGGACTTGGGTACTAAATAAGGGCTTTGAAAAAAGCTGCACACATTTTGATTTTGGTTAATTATTTTTTGTTGTTGTTGGGAAAAGCCAACAAACCCAGATGCTTCTTGGGTTTGTGGCTGAAATGGCTGTTCATCCTCGGGCCTTTCTGGGCCATCTGTGCGAAGACAAAGTTGACGTCTGTCGTTGAAGGGCCTGGCTGTGGGCTCAGCTACAAGGAGAGCCTTCACTGCCACCTAGTGTCCTAAGAACACATTGCATCACTTCTGCACAACCTCCAGACAAACTCTCAAAGCCTGAAACAAGTGGTGGTGGAGGAGGGCAGTCCCAGGGAAGCCCAGTGCCTGGTCTCCCTACCTAGAAGATTACCTACTTGCCCATGATGCTCAGTGTCCTGCTCTGACCCCTCCCTGTAATGTTAGCCTCACACCTCCAACTCCTACCCGACAACAACATGGAACTGGGTCACAGGAATCACCAACTCAACTTGGTCAGAATAGGACTCTTCACTGCATCTGAAAATCACTCCTCAGGTGGTTTCATCTCATCTTAGCTGGAGCCAAAAATGAATCACCTCCTTTGTTTCCTTGCCTTCCCTCCCCCACCATGCAATCTGTCCCCAAGTCCAGCTCCACCTCCAAGTGCTACGCCAAGCCTGCCTGCCCCACCCCCCACCACCTCCACTGCCAGCCCTCACCTGGGCAACTGCAACTTCTACAGCCTTTTGCCATCTATTCTCCAGAAGAAGTCAGAGAGATTCTCCCAAACCTAGATCACATCATGTCACCATCTTGTCTACAAATCTCAACTGGGAGGAAACTCAACTCCTTACCCTTGGCTTACAAAGCAGGTGCATGATCTGGCCCTGTCTATCTGGCTTACTTCGCCTCATCCTTTCTCTCTTTACCTCTCCCTGTGATGCAGGGCTTCTTGTAGTTCCTTAAACACACCAAGCATGTGTTGATCTGAAGGCCACTTCCCCAGCTGTGCCGTTTGCTCACAGATCACATAGTCAGCTTCCCCGCTCAGACCCAACCCCCCCCCACCTGAGGCAGCCACCCAGGTACTTTGTCATGCCAGCCTGTTTGAATTCTCTGCATTGGACTTATCACCTTCTGATATTTTATAATCTATTTTAATATTTTATTATTTTTCTTTTGGTGTAAATGAAATGCACAATTAAAGCATTAGTTAACATTACGGTGGTCAAGTAGGAGGCTGACGTTGGGACAACCTCCCAATGTCAGTGTCCACAGGTTTTGTCTCTGGGACCACTCAGTTTTTCAGAGAGCTCATCAGCCTCTGGCAGCCTCTGTGCTGGGAGCAGGGCAAGGGAATGGGGCAGAGGGTCCCATCATTATACGGAAGGATTATCACTTAATCCTCGTTTTCAGCCCTGTACCCCTTCTCTGACCCTTGCCTAACCCAGGGACCACCTGCAGAGCCCTCTGGTTCAGTTTCTCCAGAGGAAAAACCTCTATGATTCTTGTAGGATGCAGGTGTGTGGTCTCCTGGCTGTTCAGGATTGGGATGGGGCCTAAGGGGCTCAAATATTGTGTGTACAGGCTTTTAGCCAACCCCTCTCCCTTTGGTCAGCTTCCCAATCACTCCTTTCTTCCCAAACTCTCAAGGGTTCTGAGGGCAGAATTAGCCCATTTCCCTCATTATCCTCTGCAGGCACTTGAATTATAAATTCTCCATTCTGCTAGATCGGTTACCCCTTTCTCATCCACTATTTTTCTCAAATCCACTTAAGTCTCTATATTCTTTGTCCTTATGGACAGGACTTAAAGAGACACTTTCTTAATTCTTATGTGTTTATGGTTTTTTAAATAATGATTTTAGTGGAGTTTGAGAAAGCAAATATGTGTAGTCACTCCATCATTTTCTTTAAGGACTATCTTTTGGTTTTCCCCTCCCACTGCAGTGATGGTATGATGGTTAAAAGAAAAAGAAAAAGAAAGAAAGAAAGAAAAAAGTCCTGATGGGTAGTTAATGCCAATCTCTGTGGTGTAAATACTCCACCATAGCCAATTTCAAACTACCAACACAATGTCATGGAGAATTGGGAAGACATGTACACAAGTGGCTGTCAGGGATGAGGGCTCTAGCACAGCACTGCCACCTTCGCCCCCCTAATAAAATATAATCTCTGTAAGAGCAGGGGTCTTGACTGTTTTGTTGCCTGGTGTAGAGAAGGCACGCAATAATTATTGTTGAATTAATGAATGAATGAAACTAATCAGCTCTGCTCAATTCTGTGGTTTCAGACCAAGCCCCAATCTTAGCCCAAAGCTGAGATAGTCTGAGCCCTGATCCTGCTCACACACTAAGCTCTGACTGTGAGCCCCAACCATGGTTACACACTGAGCCCTGTACCTGCTCACACACTGTGCCCTATCTCTGCTTTCAGTCTAGGCTCAGACTCTGGACCTCAACAACTCAGTACTTACATGGGGCCATTGGTTGTAGACGGTAAGAAAGCAACCCTGGCTTATTATACGGTGGTCTTCTGTGCAGGGGGAGAGTTCAAGCTACCTCTCTGGCAGCAAGGTCTCAGAGGTCACAAGGGGCCCATGAGGCAACCTTCCTGAGTTCTGCTGGGGCTGGAAGCCCCTCCTTCCCAGGCTGATCTGAACTTCCCATGGGCATATGTAGACCACTTTCTCCAAGGCTGCTCATCAGGGCCAGTAGGCCCAGCTAATGGCCTTCTAGGCCACTCTGAGCAGATGCATTATTGATAACTTGTAATTGATATAGAGCTGCCCATGAGTGTCCCACTGGAATTCAGGCCAGACAGCCAGAGGCCAGGGCTTGCCCAGCCCAAGCCCACATGTGCAGACATAGGCACATACATTAAAACAAGTTTTAGGCTACAGATATGAACCCCAAGTATATGGGAGTTCTCCTAGACATTCATTCATTCATTCATTCATTCACTCATTCAGATAAAGCATGGTGAGGGCTATGTTAAAATTCTGTTACGTGTTTTAGAATGAAAATGTGTCTCTCAGCTTGGAAGTGAGTCCTCAGTGGCCCCATGTGAGGGGGACCGTGTCTGCTGCACTGCGGGGAGTAAATCTCCCAGGACAGTCTCAAGGGGTGACACCGGGTGGCACTTGTGGCAGGGGAGGCACGATGTGTCCAAAAGACAGAGGCCTGGTAGGTAAGAGAGCCTGGGGAGATCAACAGAAGCCACACCAGGCAGAGCCCTTTAGCTACAGCAAGATGTTTCTAGGATGTCGGCCTTTAAAGAGTGACAGGAAATCACTGAAATCTTTTGAACGGAAGGACAGGTGAGGGAGGAGGTGTTGTGGTGACTCAGGTGAGCACTTTGGAAGGACTGTGCTGACAGCATGGCGAAGGATTGGACAGAGATGGGCCAGGGTGGACCTGGGAATACCAGCTGGGATGCTATTTCTGCAACCTAGGCCAGATAACCAGAATTTGGACTAGGTTGGAGACAGTGGAGACAGGAGGTTAAGGCGACTAGTAGGAGGTAGAAGTGTCAGGATGGGCATGGATTGGAATGAGGGTGAAGGAGAGGGACATATTTTTACAAGCTTCAGAGGGTATGAGTGGCTGGATGCTCTCAGCCCGTGCCCTGAGGAGGAATGACTGACTTCCTACAGAGGAAGTGCATATAGCTAAATGGCTCTCAGCTCAGCTCAATTCAGCTCAGCTCTAGGGGGCTGTCAGGGTATTGCAGCTGGGACACTCAGAGCCTGGCTTCTGCTTCTCCTCTACTGAACATGGCCACATGTACTTCCCCAGCTGACTGAAGGGCTGTCAGGGGTCCTAGGATATCAGGACCTCATTAGTCAGTGGGTGAACTGGGGCTCCAGGGTTGGAAGAAGCCTCTGTGCTGGGAGACAGGGCAGGAGAAAAGCTAGGTCAACAGGGTGCATCAGAAACAAAGCTAGGCCCAGAATCCAGGCCTCTGGCTTCTAGCTTCACAGACTTTGTGTCAAGGAACTCGAAGCCTTAGAGACAAGATGGAAGAGACTAGGCTCAAGCAGAATACAGAGGGGTTGATGGCTATAGGGACCAGGAAAAAGCAGGAGGCTCCAAGTGGGGAAAAAGCAAGGGCTGGAGGCAGGCACCAGAATTCTCAGCCCTTCACCCCTCCCTCACTCTGACTTTGGGTGAGTCTCTGTTCCTCTTTGGACCTTGGTTTTACTGTGTGTTCAATAAGGCAAATGGACTAGCTGAACTCTGAGTCTATGACAAGCTCTGTGCTGGCTCTGGGAGCCTAGCTGGGAGGGAATAAAGTACAAGTGACAGGTGGCTCCTGGTGCTGTCTTGAGGGCCATCCCCTGCTCCCTGATGAAATGCCCCATTCCCGGAGGGCCGACTCTTTACAGAAAGATAACATAATCCAGAATCTCTAAAACACATTAACAGTGTGTAGTACACAAAAAGAATTACTATTCATGCAAATGAGCAAACACACACACACACACACGCACACACACACACAACCAGTGTTCAATTATCAAGACATAAAACAGTCAAGAGGCTGCTTAGAATTTTCATAAAGACTGGCTTATCTAATATTTGAGTTAGCAGATAAGGACTTCAAAATAACTGTGATGATTATATTGAATTAGGAGGAAAGATGAACAGAATGGATGTAGCATTTCAGTGGAGAAACAGAACTTGTAAGAGGAATCAAATGGAACTTCTAGAAGTTCAACATGCAATATCTGAAATTGAGAATTCCATTGGATGGGCTTAACAGCAGACCAGACATTGTAGAAGATAAGATTGTTGGACTTGAGGGCAGGTCTACAGGAAAATATTGCAACATATGGCCAAAAAAAAGGAGGCGGGGGGGGGGGGCGGGTAGGGAGAATGAGTGATCAAAATAGGTCTAAGAGAGATGTGAGACATGCTCAAAGGGCCTAACATAGGCAAGCAGAATTTCAAAAGGAGAAGGAAAGGATAAAGCAAAACAATCAGTAAAGAAATCATGGTCAAGAACTTTCCCAATAAAAAAAATCCACAAATTCAAGAAACTCAGAGAATCTGAAGCATGATAAATACAAAATATGCACACCTAGGCACTCTGTGGTCAAACTGTTGAAACCAGTTAAGAAGAAACATCCAAGCTCTCCAGGGCTCACGTGGGCCTGGGCCTTGGGCCTCGAGGGGCAAAGGCACATGGTGGCTCTGATGACAAAATGAAGCAAATTTTCCATTGGCAAACTGGCCTGGGGGAAAAAAAGACCATCCTGAGACTCAGGGAGAATGAAAGTGCAGTCACAGCCCTTCTTAATGCACATCATTAGCTAAGTATTTCTATCAGATAACCTGACCAGATCAGCCAGCATCCACAGGGAAGCCCTCAGCATGCATTACAGAGTGAGTCAAGGCCTCTTCCATTGGGGCTGGGCTTTTAATGCATGCCCAGGTGGGGCCAGACCCCTGGGGCGGCAGAGCTGGCACACCCAGTACATCTCTGCCTATAATGGTCTGGTTTGTGGAGTACACTTGACACGGCCTTGGCCTGATCAATGCACACTCTGGCCAGAAGCTCGATGCTATCTAATGCAAGAGCAATAATTTTCTTCCATCCTATTAGTGCTGTCTGCACAGACTGCCCTGCCTTCAAACCTATCTGCTATTGGGATGGCATCCAATGTTTATTTCCATTAGTTTCACCATTGTTGGTAACAATAAAAATCAGGAGACAGTTGCAAACTAATGATTTAGGAGCAGGGGGAAGCTGAATTCGACCTTGGCCCCTTTCCATCCATTGTGAAGATGACTAGTAGTTGGCCATAAATTTAAATTATGGCAAAAGGATAACATAAGTTATTCCTCTGATGGCTAATTTTATCAGCTAAATAGGCTTGTCATTAAAGCTATCGGCTGTTTTACAAATCACTTCCCATGCTTAAACACACACACACACACACACACACACACACACACACACACACACACACACTTCCCTTCCCACAGTGGAGATCTTGAATAATCCAGGTAACAAAGGCAATTGTGCTGAGCTGGGGACTTGTGGCCTCTGCGGGAAAAGTGGGGGGCTCTCTGGAATGAGTCAGATCAAGCACCACCCCTAGAACCAGGATAGGACCCTTTTCTGCTCTTTCCAATCTCCTGATGGCCATGGAAGCCCTTCTCTGAGTTGGTGGCCCAGCCTCAAAGGTGAGAATCTGTGCAGCCGTTGGCGTTCTCTCAGAGGTGCTGAGCACCGGGGATCCTGGGTCCCAAGCAAGGTCCGCAGATCACCTCCCACCACCTAACAAGTGGGTTATGACCCCTGCATGATCCCTGCACCTGAAAGTGGAGCGGATGGAGAGGGAGGAACAGGACAAGGCCCTTCCCCCCACCGCCTACTTCCACCAGAAATGCCTATTGCTTGGGGTCAAGATTATTATTCTGTTTTTTACAGAAAAAGGTCAAGGTGACTTGCATCATCCAGAGAGGATTAATAGATGTGATTGTGCCCATGGGATGGGGGAAAGGGGTAGAGAACGTCGTGAGCCCATGGGCCTCATTTTATGGATTAGTCCCCGTGCAAGTGACTGTTTTCTTGCTGGGCACATAGACCACTTTGGTCTGCATCTGGTGCCTTAAGTGCGACTGTGAAACTGAGTCCCATCTACGAAATGGGGGCAGAAGCCTGGCTAATAAAAACCTGTACACAGTTCTCTACTCTCCCCTTCTCTACTTCTCCCCTGCTGAAGGAAGAAAACTGCAAGGACTTAGAAGGAACTACAAAATGGGAGGAGCCTGGAGGCCAGACTGACTGTGTCGAACAGTGGCCCACCACCCCCTGTCCACTGCAACCTGCATTGGGCTGTGATGTGAGAGACAAACTCTTCTTGTGGTAGGTAACTGACATTTCCGTATTTGTTTGATGTAGCAGCTTGTGTTACTCTGCCTGACAGTGACTTGTACAGACACCCCAGGCCTAGTGTAGGCAAGCAGACCCTGACGCTGCGTTCCATCCCTGGCCCTCTACCACGAACTGTGTGGCCTGGGCAAGCAACGGCCTCTCTCAGACATTGTCTTCCCATCTATAAAGGGGTTAATAATACCTAGCCTACCCACTCTGACCATCAAAGCCAAAGGGAGTTAAAATACACTGGAGCGCCTGGGTGGCTCAGTCGGTTAAGCGTCTAACCCTTGGTTTCAGCTCAGCAGTTTGCATGAGCCTGCTTGGGATTCTCTCTGTCTCTCTCTCCCCCTCCCAGGTGCCCTCTCCCTCCCAAATAAATAAAGAAACTTAAAAGAATTTTTTTAAGTACATGGAAGCACATTTGTAAATGGCCACCATTATACAAATGATTTAGTATATTTATTTTCTCTCTCTCCCCTTTTTTTTACATTCCCAGAAAGACTCTGGTAGGCTGGACTTTATATATGTTACTTGACTTAGTCTGATCCTTATAGCATCCTGGTGGCATAAGCCTTGTTTCCTCCGTTTTTCCAACAAGGAAATGGAGGCCCAGGGATTAAGGGGGAAACTAGTCATTGGTGGAGTGGAGGCTGGAATCTTGCTTGCTGGCTCCTTGTCTAAGAGGGCTCCCTCCACCCTCCAGGCTGCCCCCACACAGGACTCCTCTTTCAGGGACTGAAGCCTGCCCAGGGCCCGAGACTGTCCTAAGAGGTTCACTGAGCTCCACTGGCCTCCTTGCGGGCTAGGCCTCTAGTCGCCCTAGATACCTGGGTTTTTGCTAATGGTCTCAGGGTGAATGGTACTCAACTTAGAAAGAGAACTTCCTTCTGTCCTTCCCAAAGGACCCTGGAGAAAAGAAATAAATTTTGACTGTGAGCCAGGTTGGATCCTATTAACACTGGGCCAAAGGCAAAGCTTACAGGGCAAAGAGCAAGTACAATGGGGACTTCAGAACAGGTTTCAGAATTAGAGCAAGATCCTGCGCACAGCTGTACATAAAGCTTCAGAAGTGGTTTCTTAAGACGAGTTAGAAGAATATACAGTGATTTAACCGCTGTTATCGAAAACAGCTTTAATCTCTGAAGCAGTCAGAACACAGGGACCTAAAGCTCATGCTATCTCTCCAAAGGATAGTAACTAGCATCCCACCTCTGGAATCCATCTGTGTATCAGCAAAATTAACCCCTAAGGACATCCTGGCCAGGACTCTCAGACAGAGAATAAAACACAAGTGAATGAGAAGGAACTTTCATCAGCAGAAGGACTGTTGAATTTGGGGGTCTGAGGCTATCTGCTTCTGTCACAGAAGTGAGCAACCTGGAAGCAGGATGCAGAAGGCCTGCCAGAGCTTAGGCAGGGGAAGACTGACCAACAGAGTATCCTCCTTCCCCGCTGGCCCCAGATTTCCAGAAGGAATCTGTTCAGGGTGAGCTGGGCCCATCAGTCAGAAGAGATGATGGAAATACGGGAAGCAGGGCAATGAACCACAAGAGACTTCTGTTTCCATCCTAATCTTCTAACTGCTGTGTGAGGTTGGGCACACCTCTCCCCCTCTCTGTGCCTCAGATTCCCCCATCTGCCAAATCTAGGATTCTGCCAGACGCCCTCTAAGGATGCTTTCAGTATAACATAAAGTGGTTCTGGGGCACCTGGGGTGTGGCCTGTGGTAAGAAATGAGCTGCCACATGGCACAGAAGATAAAATGTACAAGATATTCATGTAAGAAACCCACAGACTGTGTCACCCAAGAGTCTCTACAGCACTTTACCTCTGTGGTCTTCCTCCCCAAACCCATAACTCCAATCTAGTCATGAGGAAAACATCAGACAAATCCCAACTGAGGAGCATCCTACAAAATACCTGACCAGTACTCCAAATGGTCAATATCATTAAAAACAAGGCAAGTCTGAGGAACTTTTATAGCCAAGAGGAGACTAAAGAGACACGATGACCAAATGTAATGTGGTGTCCTGAATGGGATCCTGGAACAGATAAAAGATGTTAGATAAAAACTAAGGAAACTGGAACAACGAATGGACTCTAATAATAACATACCAATATTGATTTATTAATTGTAAGAAATGCATGATATTAATGTGAGATGGTCGCAGGGAAATTGGGTGTGGGGTATACACGGGAACTCTGTACGATCTTCATGACTTTCCTATAAATCTAAAACCGTTCTAAAAAAATAGTTTATTTTAAAAAGAGCTAAAGATGAGTAAAGTCTTGAGAAATATTTACACAGATACATCTTGGGGAAAGAGCAGGATGAATGCAAATTTGGTGTTTCATTAAACTGAAATTCTACACACTTCATGGGAAGTTTGGTAAATTTCAACGTTTTAGGTAGTGCATACAAATTCGATTTGGAAATTGTTTTATTAAACTAGGAGAATTCCAGCAGGGAGACAGAACGCAGGAGTGTTTGACAAAGATGATTGAAATGACCTGGAGTGGGGTTGGAGGTAGCAGGGAGGTGCGCAGCAGGAAGAGACTCTTAGGAATGCTGTTGAAACAGCTGAGTAGAGCTGGGTCTGTGCCTGTGGGAGAGCTGCGCTCAGGCTGTGGTTTAAAGATACTCTGGTGCATAATCTGGCCAATGCCTTCAACTGAGCACCAAGAAGCCATATGAATAGAAAAATAATGTAGAAAGACTCTAAGCAAGGTGGGCTGGGAAAGAACAGTATTCCATTAGGACAACTGAGTCTATTCCTGGCTCTAAAAGCCCTCAATCAACTGTGAACTCTTGGGAAAGTCACCACTCCTCAATTTTCTTAACTGTAAAATAAATGGGTGTATGTCAGGGAGGGGCTGGGCTGACATTAGTTGCCATTCATCATGTGCCGGGTTTTAGGTGACATAATGTCAGAACCATCCTTCAAGGAGTTTTACTATTGCTCTTTTTCAGACTAGGAAAACCAAGGCCCACACAGGTCCCACCAGTGACCAAAGCTACAAGGCCAGGAAGTGGCCAAGCTGGCTTTGCACTCAGGTCTGTTGCTGAAGTCTCTCCTAACCATCCCAGGCGCTATCCTCTCAGAGTGGTTGGCTGCCCTGATAACGCCACGAGCACCCTCATTTTTTAAGGGTATTTGTAGCCCAGTCAAGTCTCAAACCTAGTCCCAAAACACAGGTGGAAATGAGGTAGGTGTCCACTGGCCCCGCCTGTGGAGTGGAGAGCAGCATCCATGGTTCCTCTGCTCTCACCGGGCCCCCTCCTGCCCTCCCTGTGGCCTCCCTGTGAATGCCGCTGGGATTCCAGTCCAGCTGCCTCTTTCTGCTGTCTCAACTAAGATTACAGGCTTCAGGTGTTTTTTAAATTAAAACGGTTTGTTTCTTTCTGTTCATCTCTTTTCCAGATGTCACTACCTAGAGGGAATCTGTCTTTATTTATTGGCTCTTTCCTGTGCAGAATCCAAGGGAGTCTCCCTCTGGCCAAGCCCCCTAGGAAGGAGGGCACATGTGGGGGGTGACTTAAACCAGGACAGCAGGAACACGGGGTCTCTGGGGGCTCAGGACAGGAGTCCTGCTGGAAACCGCTGGGGGTGGGGTTGCCATTAGGGTTTTCTCTCAGCTACGTGGCCCATGTGGTGTTGATGTGAGGCTGCTGTAGGGTCAGCTTGTTCTCTGCCGGGCTGGGAGGCTGTGTGTGAATTTATGAAGGGCAGATGTGGCACCCTGTGGGCGTCTATCATGTGGCCACTGAGGCAGAGTGTTCATTTTCCGATTAGACAGTAGACTGAAGGCTTCCTAAGCTCTAGCCAGGTCCTGGATGTCACCCAGATCTGTCCTCTCCCCTCTTCCTCTATACCTCTGTCTGTCCCAAACCTAGGCCTCTCTACCCAGGCATCCTGTCTCCATTCCTGCCCTCGCCCATCCTGCCTCCAACAGCAGCCAGAGAGATCCATCAGAAACTCCAACCTGATCAGATCTCCTACCCCTGCTTCTAACACTCCAGGCCTCACCCTTCCCTATAGGCTGGAGCCCAAGCTCCCTGATCAACCAGGCAGGCCCTTCCCAAGCCTGCCTCCAGATCCTCCTACTTTCTCCCGCTGCTCATACTCTGAATGGCCTTAAGCGCCCCTGGTACAACAGCCACTCTAGTGCCTCATCTGTCCCCTCTGCCAAACATCCGTCTCCAAGAGACCCTGCCCATGTCAGCTCCCCTGGAAACCCACCACTCTCCTGTCCCCGTGGCATGCAGAACCCCCAGGCACGTCCCTGCTGAAACATGCATGCACCAGATTGCCACTGTTTATGGGCCTGCCACACTCCTTGAGTCACCCAGAGCCGCATGAGGGTAGGGGCCAAATCCTCTCCACGACAGTGCTCCTAGTGCCTGGCACAGGTTGGGATGGTGCTGGCTGACCAGATGTATGGGCGAGAAAATGAAGCTAACTCCAACTACTTAGGGGCTAGGATATTGGTCTTCCCGTCCACAGCTCTGGATAGACCGCCCTACACCCAGGATCCCTTGGATAATGTGCTCCTGAGGGCTATGTCCCCTGATGTCCCCTCATCACCCATAAGCATTTTGTGTTCCCAAAGTAGATAAAAAGATTTGGTTCCCTGACAGACATTCCAAAGAGATGATTTTGAAGACTCTGTGTGCCGGTTCCTGTGGGACATTTCTAGGGATCCATTTGTGGTGACATTCCACAGATTTCCCACCCCCCCCCCCCCCCGCCCAGCTCTTCCTCCAGCTATGAGAGGTTGGGGTTGAGGGGCCAGGAGACCCACAATGTGCAGGGTGCTGGGCTGAGTGAAAACATGAGTCAGGCGAGGCCTGCCCTTGTGGAGCAGTCCACTCAGTGGGAGAAACAGTCCTGGGTGCAAATAATGACAGCCCATGGCAGCAAGTGCCCCATGCTCTCTGGAGGCCAACAGCAAGGGCTGGCGGGTAAAGGAGCAGTGGCTGTGGTGAAGGGGGAGTGCCATGTTTTGTGGAAAAGCAAAGACTTGCAGGCTGTGCACAGGTTCTATAGGCAGAGCTTGCAAGGGGTAAGGATTCAGGGGAGGGGCACAGCACAACCAAAGCTAAGAGACGGGATGGCATGGGGCTTGTCAGAATGACAGGTGACTCCACCTGACTCCATCAGAGTGTTCACGTGCGAGATGAATGAGGCATGAGGTCGACAAGAATGACAGCAGTGTGCGGCCCTCAGACCCTCATTGCGAGTGCCTGGGTGCTCGGCTATGGGGCAGGGGGAGGGAACCAAGGGTGTCCATCCTCACCACACCGCAAGCCAGAAGTGCTCAGCCCCACATGGGGCAAATAGCTGGGGCATTCTATGCCTGGATTGGCCCTGGGCACTAAGGGCGGGGGCATAGCTTATGTGGCTCACAGGGCAAGGGGCAGTGGAGTGTCCTCTCCCCAGCAGCCAAGGCGTAGGCCGGAATGACAGTCCATCCTCTCACATACCTTCCACCACCTTGCTAGCTAGTCCCCTCTCTGGCATTCCTACCCTGCGCACTGGGTACTAGAACATTTCTTCACTGGAGGCTGTGTTTCTACAGAGCTCTGGAGCCTTGTTGCAGGACCCAGCTAGATAAGCCCTCTCCCTGGCCCAGCTGCCCAGCCCCCCTGGCTCTGCTGAGCACGGCCTCCCAGGGCCTGTCACCTTTTTCTCTTCCCCGCAGCTCCTAGAAGACAGAGAACTGCTAACACCTCTTTGGGGTGTCTGCGGTGGAGGGGAGGGGGTCCTGAGTGGTGACTGGCCCACATTGGTGCCCGCAACCTCTGCAGACAGAAGTTGTCCCCTGCTCTAGAGACCACTGAGCTGAGAAGACTCTGATGAACTGAGCTGGTGACTCAGCTGGCTCAGGTTGGAGAGCTGACTGGTCACTGTGGTACCAAAACAAAAGCACCCAGGCCTGGCTGCGCTGAGCAGGAGTGACCTTAGAGACTTGTTTCCCACTCTCGGGGCCTCAGGCTCCCTTTGTGTCCTTGGGGGCCCAGCTGCTCTGGCTTCCTGCAGCTTTAGGCACCAGCAGGGCCCTCAGCCCTGGACAGACTGGAAGTGGTAGGGCGTTACCCCTTGCTCCTGACAGATCTGCGTCAGTCTCTCCAGCTGCTCGTCTTGGATGACCTTGGCCTTCTCGTATTGCTGGATGACCATCTCCATCTCCACCTTCACAGGCAGGACGTAAGCTGGAAGAGAGACAGCTCTGTGAAGAACTTGGCAGTAGCAGGGCTCAGGCTGGGAAGGGGCTGGTCCCAGCATTCAGTCAGCAGCAGGTTCAGTCCAGGAGCAGTTCCTAGAGGGGCCAGGGGTGTAGGGCTTGGGGGGAATGTCTAGGTACCCAATAGCATCCAGGCAGTAGAAAAGGGCCAGAATCCTAACCAGTGGTGACTGAGATATCTGTTTTTCTTCTTTTCCCTAGTGATAACACCCTTACTTTTGGCTGTGTGCACAGCTGCCTAGAGCAAGGACTATGTTTTCTAGTCTCCTAGGCAGTTATGGGCAGCCATGAGACCACACTATGGACAATGGGATGAAAGAGGTGTGATGCAGCAGCTTCCAGGAGCTGGTATTGATGAGGAAGTGGAAATATTGGAACCCTCACTCACTGCCACTTTGGAAAAACTCTTTAGGAGTTTCTTAGATGGTTAAACACAGTGACTACATGGCCCAGCGATTCAATTCTTGGGTGCCTAGGAGAAATGAAAACATATGTCCACACAAAAACTTGTACATGAATGTCCACAGCAGCCCAAAGTGGAAACAAACTTAATGCCCATCAGTTGATGGATACAGAAAACGTGCTCCATCCATACAAAGGAGCACTATTCAACAATAAAAAGGAATGAAGTTCTGATAAATATGCTACACATGGATGAACCTTGAAGACGTTTTTGCAAGGTGAAAGAAGTCAGACACAGCAGACCACATATCATATGGTTCCGTTTCTATGAAATGTCCAGAAGATGCAAATCTATAGAGACAGGAAGTGGACTAGTGCCTGCCCAGGGCTGAGAGGCTAATGTGGAGTGACTATTGGTGGGTATGGGCTTTCTTTCTGAAGTGGCAAAAATGCTCTAAGCTTAGATTTTGGTGATATTTGCACGAATCTATGAATATACTAAAAGCCATTGAATTGTGCACTTCAAATGGGTGTTTTACGGTGTGTGACCTATATCTTAATAACGATGTCTAAAAAGAAAAGGCATCTGGAACTTTCCTTTCGCCTCTTTATCTTCGTCTCTTCCTTCTTCCTAGCTGCTGAAATGAGGATGTGATGGGTGGCACTGGAGCAGCCATCTTGGGCCATGGGTGACTTTGTAAAGTAGACTATATGCAGCAGAGCAACAAAATGGGAGGAGCATGGAATCTTGACTACAGAGAGTGCCACATCAGCCCCGGACTGCCTACCTGCAGACTCTCATGTGACAGAAATAAGCTTCTGTTTTGTTTAAGTCCCTGTTATTCTGGGTCTGTTACTCATAGACAATCATATCAATCACTGATGCACACACTGAGACCCAGAGCAGAGAGACTAGACTCTGGATTGGAGGGTCCCAGTGGTAGCCCCATAGGCCCCTCCCTTGGGCAGTTCTCGGCTCTGTGGAAGTCAACTCCTGACCCAACCCTTATGCTCTGGCCTTCACACTCTCATATCTCACAGAACCAAGCTCTTCCTGAATCAACAGAAACCCCAGTCACATGTCTCTATTGCCACTGTATTCTACAATCTCCACATCTCCACTCTTCAAGTCCCTTTTCCACCCACAATGTCTCACCCTCCAGATGTTCTCTGGCTGCTGCAGGGATCATGCAGAAGAGAAAGCATAACTCTTGCTTGCTTCTAAACTTGAGGGCAGCTCACATGTCCTGCAGACCTATCTCTAGGTTCCAGAGGCTGGACCAAGCGGCTTCTGCCTCCTCAGATCTCTGCTGAAGCCAGTTCACACCCAGGGCAAGAGAAACAAATTAACGCCCACACATGCACACAGCACATGCCTATCCTGCAGCTCCCAGTGGCACAGCAATGCCTGATTTGTATCAGGAAAAGGGGAGGGGACAGCTGGGAAGAGTATCACAAGGGCTGTCAAGATCCATCAGTGTGAGGGTGTCCAGCTGTCCACAGCTGGCAGAGAAGAGCCAGAAGGCACTGTTCCTTCCCTGAAGGGAGAGGATGTTCTCATAAATGGAGCCAAGAGCAGGGCCCTGAGCAGATGGGGGTGAGTGAACGTATGAAGAACACTGGTGGGTGCCAACAATCCTACTTTCCACTTCTGGCTCATCGCCTGCTCTGCTGTGTGACAATTCTCCCTCTTGGTCTCAGTTTCCCCAGTTACCAAATGACAGGAATGGACTAGATGATCTCTCAAAGCCTTCCCACTTGGGCCTTTCAGTTTGATAAAGATTCTGGATTAAGAGATCCCTGACAAGACATCATACCTCACACCGCTAACTGGGTAGGATATGGGGTGGGGACAGGGAAAGGGTGCCCTGCCAAGGGATGAGACCCCAGAATGAGGCTGTCCTTTCTGCCTCAGGCTCCCTAGTCCCTGACAAAGGTTGTCGGGGTACTCTCACAGCCACAATTTCTGTCATTTGCAACCAAAATTCAGGGCTGGAATAACTTTAGAGTCTATATACTATACAGTCTATAGTCTTAGCAGTCTATCCCAGTGATTTAAAAGTGCTCCAAAGGGCCAGAAGATCCTCAGAGATGCCCCCAGGGAGAAGAGAGGGGGCACAGAGGTGGGCTCTGGCGCTCTGCTCCGAGTCATCCAGAGCAGCCCCACTTTTAATCCATTTTTCACACTGGGTAGCTGCATGAGATTTTGCAGAAGAAAGGGGTTTGCTACTTAAAAAAAGACTTAAAAGCTTAGGACTCCTCATCTGGTCATGCCTTGCCCCTCCATGTGACCACCTGGCCTGAAGCTGCCTGCACTCCAGCAGAAGCCCACCTCCTAGAGGCAGACCAGCCCGTCTGTGGATGGTTCTGTGCCTAGTCTACCTGAGGAGAGTGGGCCTCCCTGTCATGTCCCCAGAGGTCCAAGGACCATCCTCTGGAACCCAGAGTTGGTTCCACCCTCTTCCCCCTCCCCAGACCACCCATCCCATCCCAGTACCCTGTCCTGTACTTCAGGGACAAGGCTTCCGGTCTCCTCTTCAACCAAGCATCCCTCCTCTGGGGGGTCACACTCTGGTCTGTCACCACTTTCTGGAAATACATGAACCACCCGGGTCAGGGCACAGCCCTCTAGATGAGGTGGCTCAGGAGGAAGGGTGGCCTTGCCTCTGATGGTAGCAAAGGCAATGATAAAGTGGAATGGATCAGACACTCACTGGGATGGACACCCAGATGGGAGCATGTGCTACTAAAACTGGGTGAAGCACCAGCCAAAACCCAAACCAAGCCAGCAGCTCCCATAGAAACCTTCTCTAGTTGTTTGTAGCTTGACAGGCTTGGGAGGGGCACCCCCCTGCTGGACACACAGGTGAGATGGACCCTGCGGGGAGCAACACCTTGACCAGTAACCGGAACAAAGCCAGTGGCAGCAGGGAGCCAGGGTAGTTGTGCATTGGAACGCTCAGGATGTACAAAGCCACTGCTCCCAGAATGGCAGGCCCTGCTGTGAGCACTCACGTGAAGGGCTGGCCATCCAGACATACCATAAATAGTTATGTGGTAATGAATGCTCAAGTGTTTGCACGTGACATCTGGCCAGTATGCGTGGTTCCTGAACACATGACATCAAGTGAGCAGTGACAGGCTTGGTCTCTCCGTTGCCAATAGTTTCCATCCTCCAATCCCTGAGGCTGGCGGGGTCATCCCTCCCTCCCACCCCATATCACATGGTCTCTCTCCTTAGTTGATAGCTCCATGTTCTATAGCAGCTACCTACCACCCTGCCAGCTCTGCCGACCCATTTGGACCACTCACCATCAATGACCCTCTTCACCCGCCAGATCCGGAGCATGATAATGAGGCTGATGGCGTCCCAGGGGCTCCTGGGCCCATTGGCCACGGTGGACGCCACCATCGGGGCCAAGGACAGGATGATCACAGCTCCGTCAAACACCTGTGAGAGGAATTGGATTTCAGTGCCCTGGGCCACCTTCCTGAATGTCCCAGAAACAGGCAAAGCATCTGGTGCTGGCCAGGACCAGATGCTTTGCCTGTTTCTCCAGGAGGTCTGTTTCCACATCAGAAGGTCACCCTTATCCGTGGCTGCCTCTCCTGAAAGTCCTCAGTCTTTAGGGACCTCCCACTCACAGACATGCCCCTGAGCACTCTTTCCTCTTAGAGACCTCAGCCCATCCCCAGCCTTTGTTCAGATGGCCTTGGGTTGCTTCCAGCATCTTGTGCCTTGGGATGGGGCCTGCATTCCACGTCCCAGAGTTCCTGCTCCAGCCTTGCTGAATCCCTCACTGGCAGTAGGGGCTGAACGCAGGACCCTTCCCCTGGGGTAACGGGAGCCCAGAGCCTGTATCTCATTTCTATCTGGCGTTGAGTCTCTCACCGTGCAGGGAGGCAGGGCTAGGAGAGGAGGGGGCCCAGCACGGGCGATACAGCCTTGGGCCCTGACCTTCTATCTGCCTGTTCCAGCTTGGCCTTGATCTGTGACTTCCATGGGCCAGGCCTCTATGTTTGCTCCCAGCATTAGGCCCAAAGAGGCTAAAATGTGGATGTTGGGTGGGGTTGGGGGTGAGGAAGCAGTTGGGCAGCAGACACTAACCACCTTGCCTTGTCCTAAGTGCACAAACCCCCCAGCAGCAGCCAGGCTTCCTTGGCACCTCATCTCCACCCACTGCACCCCACCCCCTACATGATGCAGAGCAGCTGGATGCTCTACAGAGTCACAGGCTAGGAGGTGCCTGTATGGTTTCCTGCCCAGCTCTCCGACCACCAGGCCATTTTAGAGTGGACTTACTTGTTTGAAAACACCTTTCACAGCTTTTCCAAATGATTCAAGAATAACTTTTCAAATTTTGCAGAATTTAGAGAAGTTTTAGACTGTCCCTTTGCCAGGAACCTTCTCAGTCTGCCCGCTTCCCGACCCTCAACAGCACAGCCGCAGGGACTCCTGCATCCAGTGGGGGAGGACAGGGCCTTTTTGATGCTCCCACCCTGAGGTGGGTGGGATAGTGGCATTTTCCAGCTCCCAGGATGGCTAAGCGTAGGTAGGGGGTAGGGGTGGACACTGGCCTTTACCTCTATTTTGTTTTCGATGTAATCCCAGATCCCAAGTACTATAATCCGCAGAACAGTCTGAGGAGAGGAAATGAAAGAAGAGGTTATGTTTACTGCTCTCCAGCCCCTGCCCCTCCCCCTAGCAGAGAAGATTCTGGAGCTCAGAATCAGAATCAGGGTGGGCCGCTGCCTCCTTATTCAGTAATGGGAACCATCTTCACTATCTGCTGAGTGTTTCTCAGACCACATGCCCTCTCCACCACAGGTCGAGTGCCTCAGCTCGTCTGCATCACCATCACCGTCTGTGCAACCCCTCCCCACCATCTGCCCCTGCTCAACACCCTGCAGTGCAGAATATACCTGGGTCCTTTGAAACAACACTCAAACCTGTCTCCCTCTCCAGAGTCATCTCCTGCACTCCTGTCATGCCACAAATCTACAAACATGCAAGCTCTTTCCTCTTTTGCCTTGTCTTTGCATGTGGCATACTGACTGTTCACTCCTCTTCCCTTTAATCTCTTCTCCTTTTATTTTAGAGAGAGAGAGAGAGAGAGAGAGAGAGAGAGAGAGAGAGAGAGAGAATGCACAAGTGCAGGGAGGGGGAGGATGAGGGGGGAGAGAGTGAGAATCTCATGCAAGCTCCATGCCCAGTGCAAAGCCTGATGTGGGCTCCATCCCATGACCCTGGGATCATGACCTGAGCCAAAATCAAGAGCTGGACACTCAACTGACTGAGCCACCCAAGTGGCCCTCTTCTCTCTTAGAGAATAATTGGATAATTAGCATGGTTACGTAGCCAAAGACGATACTTCCCAGCCCTGTAGACACTAGGTTCCTTCTCCTCTTTCCCTCTTCCCAAAGACTAGAATGTGGGTGTGTAGGTATGGTGGTGAGCCATCTTCAGGTAGGGAGGGCAGGGCAAGATGAAGCATCCTGGGTCCCCACTAGCCCCACACCACCATGTCTGCTTTCACTGTTCACTCCACTTGTCCTTCTGTGAGAGAGAAATGAACCCTGCGTTGTTGAAGCCCCATTGTATTTTCTGTTGTCTTGTTAGAGCAGCTCGGCCTATGTGCTAACCATCAGGGCCATTTCCCTTCTCTGCCTGGAAAGGGCCTTCCTGTCCTTCTGGCATCTGCTCCAGTGTCACCTCTGTGAAGTTCTTCCACATTCCCCAGGCTCAGTGCCTCTTTCCTTGGCATTCCTGTAGAACTTGAACACCAATAACTCTCCACTACACTTCATCATACCTTGTGGTGATTACCTCCCTGATCCCCCGATCAAGGCTCAAGAGACACTGATTTCTCTCCATTACCCCAAATCCCTGACATAGAGTAGCCACTGAATGATTATGCAGTTTGAGTGAATGAACAAATGCATGCATGAATGACTAATTCCTTAAAACCCTCAGTAATTCACTCCAATGCCGTGCTTCAGGAGAGGCTTCCTCACCAACAGTACATCTTTCTACAAAGAGAATATTTAAAAGCTGGTCTCATATTACTGGTACATTTGTCTGTAGGCCCTTCCTTAAACCAAGATGACTAGTTCACAGTAATTCACACCAGGTGGTGTCCCTTTTCCCACACGCTGCAGTACAAGGCCAGCCATCTGGACTCAACAAAGCTGCAGAAAGCCCATGGATCTTCACCCACATTTATGCCACAAAAAGGCTTAGCTGATAAAATTCCCCTCTTCCTTAGAAAAGACTATCCTGACTTCCATGAGGGCATGAGTAGGTGGGACACAGGTGGCATCTCTGAGAACAGAGAGGGCCATACAGCAGCCTGATGTCTGTTCCTACATGGCTTCCTTATCTCCAGGTTGGAGGACCCCTGCTTCACTGCAAGACAGCTCTAAGTGAGTGGAGAGAAATCTGGGTTGAGGTCCAAGATATCCTGAAGTTACAGCTCAGTAACAGGCTGGTTGTGTAGCCTTGGGCAAGTCAAATCCCCTCTCTGGGCCTCAGTTTCCTTTCTGCCAGAGAGATGGGTTATAGGATATGAATCTTCCAATTCTTTATGAAACTAACCTTTGCCATGTACTCATACCAATACGTGCCAGGCCGTGGGCCAGCCCTCCATACATGTGATTCTCACTTTGCAGAAAGGGAAGCTGAAGCTCAGAGAGGTTAAGGAAGCTGCCCGGGGTCCCTCAGGCATTGCATGGTGAGCTGACATTTGGACTCAGAAGTTGACTCCGCATGTTACACTCAAGTGGCGTAAGAGCACCACACATGGGCCTGGGTTTTGTTGTTGTTGTTGTTGCTGTTCATTCTAACTTGTGCTGACATTGAAATTTGGTGTGTGTCTCCTCTGAAATGTTACACCAGCCACATCTGCTCCAAATTCCCAACTGTGAGGTTTCCAAGGCACAAAATCCAGGCCAGGACAGGGGGGAACAAGGCCTGGTCCAAATAGGACTTCTCCAGCTGCTGCTTCTCCTCCTTCTTTTTTCTGTTTCAAGATTGTGGTAAAATACACAGAACATGAATTTTACCATTTTAACTATTTCTAAAAGTGTACTGTGGGATTAAGTACATTCACATTGTCACACAACCATCACCACCATCCATCTCCAGAAGTTTTTCATCATTTACATTAAATACTAACTACCCCCTCCCCCTCCCCCCTGCCCCTGTCAACCACCATTCTCCTTTCTGTCTCTGAGCCTCACTGTTCTGGGAACCTCATATAAAAGGAATCATCTCACTTCTCTATAAACAAGGCAGCAGCCCAGGGGATATGGGGTTGGGGGAGGAAGAGGGAGCTGGCCAGGCATGAGACTCAGCAGACCCCCCCATGAGGGGATGAACAGGCATCACACATGGAGCCCTGTGCTCCAGGAAGGGATGGAAGTTTAATGGGTGGATGACTGAAGTAGTGATGTATAAACAAGCAGAACAGCTGGAGCACTGGCTACCTGCCTCCCTCCAGGCTGGCTCATCCACATGGGATCTATCCTCTGAGGCCTGGCTCAGCTCACCCTCCTCTGGGGAAGCCTTTCCTTCCTAACCCAGCCCATGGAAACAGAACAGCCAAAGGCAGCCGTGGAAACACCTCCTGGTCCAGCCTTTTGGCATAGATGGGGAAATGGTGGCCTGGAGACAGCTGCTCCAAATCAGAGTCAAAGCCAGAATGAGAACGCAGCTCTGAAACACCCCACCTGGTGGCTTTCCCCTGCAGCATCTTTTGCCGAGATCCCTCATCCATGGAGACAGGGACCTGGCCACACTGCCCTGCCAAGGGCTGACCAATCCAGCTGTGGCTATGTTTCTCAATGTACAGGCAAGGATACACTGCTTCAGCAGCATCTGGGGATTTGTCTACAGTGCAGATTCCTGGGGTCTGATGTAGATCCAGATATCAGAATCTCTGGGTGCAGGGCCCAGGAACATGCGTTTTTAACAAACTTCCCCCAGGGCGCCCACCAGAACCACAGGGATGTATAAAGTGACAATTTCCCGAGTGAAAACAGGGAGGCTACATGCCCTGATGCAAGAAGGAGAAAGAACATTATATGAGGAGTCAAAAGTCTGATCCTCTTTCTGTTTCTGACCAGCCCTTACTGACCATGTGACATCGGCTGGAACAAAGGGCGACGAGCACCCCATGCTGCCTGCCTCCCCGAAGCTCCACGGGGAAAGACAAGTGCAGGGCAATGAGGTGAGACTATTTTATCACCCACTCCCACCCCTAGGACCCTCGGTCCTGCAATCCTGCCCCCAAAGTTGCAAAGGGCTTTGAGGAAGGGTCCAAGAGAACCCAAATCCTCAGCTCCACCTGCCTCTTTCCCACCTGGGACTCAAGGTTTTCAGCCTCCTTTGTTCCAACCTTGCCTTCAGGAGACAAGGATGCTCTGACACGTGAGATAGGCCAAAGTCTTAGCAAAACTTCATGGATAGTATCATTTGAGTATTACTATAAGCCCAGCTCTCGTGCCATCTTACAGATGCAGAAACAGGCTCAGGGAGAAACAGATAAACAGGGTCCTCAAGTCCCTCTTCCTTCTACCACAAGTACCCTCATCTTTTCCCTCAGAAAGCCCTGTTTTCTGGAAGGATACTTCTCCTCTCTCCCCAGAGAAGGGATTCAGGCTTCAGGTAGCAGGAGAGCAGAGTGAGAACCTTGCATCTAATCCAGGCCCTGTGTTAGTCAGGTGGCAGCAAGGCCTCCTGCCCTTCCTGCTGAGGCCCAAGCCTCATGTTTTAGGGGACTGAGCTTCTCTCCCTGGGATAGGGTCTGATGAGCTCCTAGGGTTTGGGAACCTTGGGGGATACAGGCAGAAGCATCTGCTGGTCTGTAAGATGCCTCTATGCGAATTTTTCAAAGGTACTCATTTTCCAGGCAGAGGGAGATCCTGGTTCACAGCCTGGTGAGCTGAGTGGGGGCTGCACCCTCGCTCTCTGCAAAACCATTCTGAAACCAGGCCTACCAGCGGGGGAGAACGAGGCAGTGCATGCCTGGCCCTGAGCCTGTGTCCCTGTAACCCTGCAGCTGGCCAGGGTTGGGAGGTGCAGGCTGGCCTAAGGAATACCCACAGTGCGTACTAGGTGCAGAGGGCTGGCCCCAAGCACTTCTTCAAGGAACAGATCTACTCTTGGGCAAATTTTCCCTGCAAAGAGAGCTGCTGGCTCCCTCCTCCAAGTAACCTCCAGACCCAGAGTTAAACTAGAGCAGCAAGAGGAAAACATGGAATCCACATTCCAGTTATGAGGAAAAATTAAGAAATGTGGGAGGGGCTGAAAGCACTCCTGAATTGGTGTGCAGAAGAAAGGTTTTTGGGTAACAAGTGCAGGTTGAGGGGTGATAGTGGGGCAGCACAACAGTGTCTCCTAGGCTTAGGCATCGACAAAACAGGAGCAGAGGGACCAGCTTCACTCCTCCATCCGCACACAGTCAAAACCCATGGAGACAGAGCACGATGAGCCAGACATAGCGCTCTCCCCAGGAGGGTGGCCTCTTGCCTAGGGATCGAAATGTGAGCCCCCTCCACATGCAATAGCCAATACCTCTGGGGGACATGGGTTCACAGGTCCCTGGTGCTAGGTTCATTTTGACAGGAGGTTCCCAGCTACCTTAAAAGAATGGGTACAAGACCTGTAGGGTAGAGAATGGGGTGGTGGACCACATGAACAAATGTCAGTCCCTTGAACACTGACTGTGTGCTCTCTGTGCCCACCCTGGGGTGAGAGGCAGACTGAAACACACAGATGTGCAAAGTTGAGTTCCAGAACTTCCACTTAGCCTAGAAACCTTTTTAGTTTCCTCCATTCTAAAAAATCCCTCACTGACCCCATGTCTCCCTTAAGCCACTCTCCTCTCTCTCTCTTCTCCCAGGTTTTGAAGAGGTGTCTCCACTTAACTCACCGCAATCTGACATGAGCCCACCACAGCAGTGGAACCACTCACACCTTGGTTACTGATGACTATTTGTTGTCAGATCTCATGGGTAATGTCCTGCAATTGATCTTAGTCTGGCAGCATGTGGGGCACTGAGCACATCCCTGCTCTTCAAGGACTCCTCTTTCCTCTCCAGGGAGCTGCATGCTCTGCGTTCTCCTCCCACTGCCCTGCCTATATCTTCTCGGTTACCTTTGCAGATTTCTTTTCCTCCCTCCATACCAAGATTATTTCCCAGGGCTCCAGTTTCTTCTCTTTTTCCTCCCCACATCCCTGGACGATCGTACCCTTGGCTGCAACTCCCACCAATATCCTGAAGCCCCCTAAGTCCATGTGTCTGGCTTAGGCCTCCTCCTGCTGCAGTTCTGACTTGGCAAACCCCATCACTATCCCCTCTCTGTCTTGTCTTCTCCACTGCCACACTCTCTCCCAACCCCTGGCCACCAGTGACGAACATTCCCAAGTCCCACAAAATACAGCTCTTTAATTCATCTCCAGTTTGTCCCTTCCTCCATCTCTACTTGCACTTTCTGGTTCAAACCTTTAACCCCGCACAGCTGAGCCATGCCTCCTACGTGGTCTCCAAATTCCAGTCTTCCTCCTTCCTCCAAACCCAGCTCTCAGGGTGATTTTTCTAAAAAACCAATTTCATCATGCCCCATCATGTCCCTCTTCTGCCTGGAGGCCTCCCGGGTCTCCCCACTCCTTGGGCCCCAACTCCCAAAAGAATGGTTGGGGTCTTAAAAGAATGGGTACAAGACCTGTAGGGTAGAGAATGGGGTGGTGGACCACATGACCAAATGTCAGTCCCTTGAACACTGACTGTGTGCTCTCTATGCCCACCCCAAGGGCCAGTGAGGACAGGCTTCTTTCCTACTAGGTACCTCCTCCAGGAGTTAGAAGTATCATCCCAGTTCTCCCCACTTGCCCAGATCAGTTGCTGCTAAGAATGTGGTGGTAAGGTGCACCTGGGTGGGTCAGTCAGTTAAGCATGGGACTCTTGATTTTGGCTCAGGTTGTGATCTCGTGGTTCATGGGACCAAGTCCCAAGTTGGGCTCTGTGTTGACAGTGTGCAGCCTGTTTGGGATTTTCTTTCTGCCCCACTCCCTCAGTCTCTCTTTCTCTCAACACAAACAAACAAATAAAGGATGTGAGGTAAGCGGAACATTCTGGACCTGAAATTATTCCTAGAATCTCAGAGCTGGAGGGAGAACCTTAAATGTTATGTCGCATGGCCCAACCCCTTTCCGTTGTTTTCATCCCTTATCCAGTAGCCCAATGAGTGGGTCATCTAGCCTGAGCCTGCAAACTTCCAATGACAGTGAGCTTGACACTATCTAAAGTAGTACATTCCAACTTGTCTAAAAAATTCATCTCTGTATCCGACTTTCACGCTCCCTAAGATCACTGCCAAGGTCATGGCAAATGAAAAAATGGAAATGAGATTTTGAAGAATAATTTCTCAAATGTTTATTCACTCCTTCAATGATGAGTGTTAGATGCCCAATCCCATACCAGGTGATCAGGGGAGACAGAAGAATATACTAAGGCTCCTGTCCTACTGCTCACAGCAGAAGGGGAGGCAAAACCTGGGCCCAAGGGAGTGAAATAACAATGGGTTCAGCTTAGAGTAGGGGAGGTCTACATGGGCTGGTGAGGACAGGATGCCTGAAAGAGGTGAAGGAGGGGGACCTGGGCTGAGCCTTGAAGGAAGGGAAGGTGTCAGAGAAGCAGTAGCAAGTAGGACAGTCCTTCCAGGCAGAAATCACAGGCATTTCCAAAATAAGTACATGGAATTTGACAGGGCCACCACTAGCTTATGTGGTACCTCCATGCAAATGGGGAGGTTCCTGACCCTATGGCGCCTCTATCTACTGGAAAATGGTTATGATACACTCACTTTACAAATGAGACATTTGGCTGCCATCTTCCAGGAAAGTGTCACAACACACAAACAGATCTATAATGTGAGTTACCCCCTTTCATGTCCACATAACCCTGCATAGTGGCATTGTTTTTTTTTTTTTTATCTCTGCACAGTACCAGGTGGGGCCTGGCTGGGGTGTGAGGACAAAGGGCTCCTGGCAGTGCTGAAAAAGCAGCAACAAGTCACTGCAGACTTGCTCTAGCGCCAGCCCAACAGAGGCAGGAGGCACAGGCTGGGGATGGCAGGATCGAACCTTCTAAATCAAGTCTGGTCCCTCTAGAAGTCCACTGCTCTGGGCTCTTACCCACTTCTTTCTCTTCAGTCTGTTTAAGGCATGTTCATAAACCTATCAGGCTTTTCCTGTGAGGTGGCGGGGCAGCTGCTGTTCACGTTACAGATGGGGCAAGGGAAGTCAGAAGTGGCAGGATGGGCAGGGACTTCCTCGGCTGGGGGTGAGGCAGGTCTGGGACCCTGATTTCCTTCCACCTCTCTGGAAGTTGGAAAGGGAGACAGAAATTAAACTCTCCCCTAAGGGCAAGCAGTGGCTCCACCTCAGGTGGGGTCAGGAAGGCAGCCTCTAGGACAGCTCCAATTCCTTCAGGTCAAAGATGGGGGAAGCCAAGACACGGAGAGAGGCGGTGACTTGCCCATGGACATATAGCAAGTCAGTGGCCAAACAGGCTCCCTTCTGTTGAGTTCTCATGGGGCTCTGAAGGTACGCAATGGCATCCTCATCTCTCAGCATAAAGCCTTCTACCACCCTCTTGCCTTCTGTGTGGTTACTGAGGCTCACTCCTGCTTGGAAGCAGCGGGTAGGAGGGGGACCCCCTCATGAATCCAGAATCTTGGGGTGACTGCTGATTTGCTAAGAGGCGGCCTTGGTTCAGTTCAGTTGGCACTGGCCTTCTCTTGGCACACGGCACAGGTAACAGGGCAGGCCACACTCCCTCAAGACTGAGAGGCTGCCTTGGGAGAGGAGGTGGCCCTAAGAAGCCTTGATCAACTGATGGGCAGAAACATAAAACGTGGTCTATCCATCCAAAGGAATAGTATTCAGACGTAACAGGAGTGAAACACTAACCCATGTTACAATGTGAGTAAACTTGAAAACATGTTGATATAAAAGACCATGTATTTTGTGATTCCATTAATATGAAATATCCTGAATAGTTAAGTTCACAGACACAGAAAGCAGATCAGTGGTCGGCAAGGGTTGGGTAAAGGTGGAATGGGGAGTGACTGCGTAATGGGTTTGGGGCCTCCTTGAGAGTTGAGGAAAATGCTTGGGAACTAGAAAGAGGTCATGTACAACACTGGTTATGCACTGAATGCACTAGAGGGTAGAGTTTAAGGAGTTATGTTATGTGCAAGCACCTGGGTAGCTCAGTCATTTAAGCATCCAACTCCTGATTTCAGCTCAGGTCATGATCTCACAGTTCGTGGGTTCGAGCCCCATATTATGTAAACTTTACCTCAATAAAATAATAATAATAATAGGAGGAGGAGGAAGAAGCAGATGTTGCCACCACTGCTTTGAGGCTCCTATCTAGAGGGCCAGCCATGGGTCAGCTTTTTCTTCTTCCAGGAAAAGAGCTGGGCTTCTCCAGATCCCCCCACACCCAGCATTAGGGGACAGGGCCAACACCTCGTGGCCTGCACTGGAGCTCTGCTGCAGGGTGGCCCAGTCTGGCCAGGCCCTAAATCCTTGTACAGTCAGGAAGAGAAGCAGCTGGACCCCCTGGCTGCACGTGGCTGGCCGGTCCTGGTGTCAGCCAAGGGTGGGGCAGCCTGTGTTTTTGCAAACACCATTTGTACAATTCTCCATCTGGATCCCAAAGGCTCTGCTCGTTCTTGGGTGCTTCAGAGCCATCTGGAATATCAGGGCCCAGGAAAAGTTCAAGGGCACCCGCTTTCACCTTGGTCACCTTGGGACCCCGCACAGACTGCTCAACTGAGGGAGACTCGCTCTTACCACTTTGAGAAGCATCTGTCTCACTGGAAAATAGCACAGCCTGTTTGAACAGATGTCCTCAAACTAAGCCCAAAGCAGCCTCATGCTTCCCTTCTTTGAGTCTAGATCTGTCCTCTGGGGCCTGCACAGAACGGAGTAACCCATCTTCCCTGAAGGAGCCCTCAGAGCACAGAGATGGGCAAAGGACGACATGGAGCACTTACACACCCACCTTCTGGTCCAGCCTGTCACTCCTGCAGACCCTGGGCAGCTTTCCACGCCTTCCCAGGCCTCAGTTTCCCAATTTGTAAAATGTCACACCCACATTCTGGGTTGTCCTAAAGCTCAGTGGAGACAAGGAGTGGAATATTGCTCCGAACAAGTCAAAAGGTACTATGGCATCAGGAGCCCTTTGGGTCAAACCTTTGTAGAATTTGTCTGTGAATTAACACCCACGCATTAAGTCTAACCAGTCTTGGAGTCCTGGAGAGACCCCCCCACCACCACCTGTGGCCCAGAGACATATCTCTGGGTATTTCCGGAGGAAGTATTTCCCACTCAGCCTTGAAGGAGTGATATGGACGTCACACTAGAGGAGGATGAGCCAGTAGCACTGGGTCTGGGGTCAAATGCACTGTAGGGTTGGACTTCTTCTTTCTCAGCTCCTGGCCCTGGCAGCCCTTCTCCAAGATTCTCTGTCCCCTCACAACCTGCTGGCACCAGGACCACAAAAATATGCAGCGGTGACAGACCAGATTAGGAGCCCAGAAGCCTGGGCCCAGTTTGGGCTAGAATTGGCTGTGTGACCCCAGGCTGCTCCCCTTGTCCGTGTGATTTTTTAAAAGGGTACAACTGGCATTTTCAGGGGGCAAATACACTGGCGTGGTGCACTACTCAGGGAAATTGGCTGCCCTGGCCTTTCTCACCAGAGGTGCTCCGGTCACACAACTCCAAACCCTCTGAGGAACAGGCTAGGGGGACATCTATGAGGCTATTCTAGCTCCTTCTGATGCTTGGTTCTTCCGGGCACTCCATGACATGTGAGAGCCCAGGCTCATAAGCTGGGCTGCCTCATCACAAGATCACTGTCCCAGCCCCTGTGTTCATGCTGGTCAGGGTGTGCTGGGGAGACAGATCTCTCCTGTTACTCTACTGCTAGCCCTCTGTTGCTCCACCTGTTACTCTTCTCTTACTACCTTGTTACAGCTCCACCCAACCCTCTCTTCGACAAGGTCCAAGGTCAGGGGCACAGTCATTCTCCTCCAGCTGGGCCTGTGGGAAGCCCCAGGCCCATCCCCCTCTGGATGTGTGAATGGGAGTGAGTGGGGGGTTTGAGACTGAGATTCCTTTGCACAGGGGCTTGTCTGTTTCAGGTGGCTTGTCTCCGGCAGTGACAGGAAGGGAATGCCAAATTCACGCTGGGTAATAAATTCTGCAAAGGCAATAAAACCAAAGCGGAGGGATAGATGGAAGAACCGCAACAACTGATTAAACATTTTTGTTGGCAGTCACAGACACATGACACATTTTCTGAGGTTTGTAGCAAGGAGACATCTGGCCTTGGCCCATGTGTTTGTGGGAGGGAATCATGGTGAGTGGAGGCCAGGGAGCTGGAGAGGGCAAGACCCTAAAAAGGCAGCAGGCTGGGAAGCAGGCACTGTTTAGGGGGTACTGAGGCACCTCCAGGGCAGCGGTCTCAGCGAGCCGCTTGGGACACTCCCAGGAGGGGCAGTGTCAAGATCTGCCCCCACATTCACAGCTTCAGGCCCAGGCTTGCTTGCCAATTCCGTGGACTGCAGGAGTCGAGGCCTGGAAAGAGAACGCTTTGTGCTTGGAACGCCTGCTGCCCAGCCCCACACCCAGACTCAGGGTTCTGGACTGAAGGCCTGAGGCCCAACCCTCCCCTGATTTTTGCAGGGTATCGAGGGCCATCATATAGGGCCTCCAGCTGGCCCAGAAGAGGACCTTGGGACTCTTAACTCCCTGGGTTTCCTGATCAGGTCTCAAAATATTCTGTACTTCCATACCTTCACTCATGAGGTTCCTTTCCCACTTCATCCTGTCCTTCAAGGTTCTGCTATGCTCTGAGACCCAGAGGCCCCTTTGCCACCAGGGAAGCAGCACCCACTGATCTGTATGTGTGTGTCTGTGTCTGTGTGTGCATGCCTCTTCCCAACAGGCTCTTTGCCTTTTCTCCCCTGCCATTCTCCCCATGCCTGCTGCCCACTGAAATGCCCCACTGGGGCTCTGCGTGAGCTAATGTGGACCTGTGGCAGTGGTGGTAGAGCACATGGGTGGAGAGGGGCAGTGACCAGCCACCTGACTTAGACTAGCCTTCTGCTCTCTTGAGAAGAACCAGATTTCCACATGCAACTCTCCAGTCCCTCAATGACCCACCACTGCTCACAAGATAAAGCCCAGCCTTGCCAGTCACCCTGGGAGACCCCGCCTGCAGCAGGCCCAAGTCAACAGCACTGAAATGCAGGCCAGGGTATCACTGTGACAGTCTGGAAACTGCTTGAAAGAAGTGTCATGCACCCCTGTGTAAAGGCAGAGCAATGTCCTGGGATCTGGTTTACCACATATTTCAGTCCCACACTGGGCTACCAGCTGGCATTAAACCCAGTGCCCACAAGGCCCCAGGAGCTTTTCCCCTCTCACATAGAGATACTGACTTAGGTATCTCACATAGAGATACCTCTCACATAGAGATACCTGACACACGAAGATACCGACTTAGGCTTTACTGGCTGACTTGATAAAGGGAGCCTCTCACCCCTGATCCCACCACTTTGTTCATGTGCCCCTCTGTTCATACCAAGGGGGCAGCTCTCGGCCTAGCCAGACCCCATGGTCCTGCAGCACCTGCTCAATCCACTGGCCAGGCATGCGACTCCATCCTCTCTGCCCTCTGCAGGCCTGAGCATCCCCCCTCAAGGGGCAGCTTCCAAACTGCTCTCTCTACCTCCAGGCCCCCGAGGCATCAGCCCAGACTCTTATCTATAGCTCCTTACTGTAAACATGACCATTTGCTCTCCTTCAGCTATGCCCTACTCAGTCTCACCTTCACAAATGTCATCCCCGCCCCTTACTTGGACAACACCTGCCCATCCTCTCATATTCCATGCAGGGGTCACCTCCTGGGGCCCAGGCCTCCCCGAAGGGGTCGACAGCTGCTCCTCCAGCGTCATTTCCCAGCACAGAGCTCAGTTCTCTGTATTGTTTCTCCCTCTTTGCAGCCTTGAGGGCTAGAAGAGGGCTGGATGCTAGTAAATATTTAGAGAATAAAGCTTGGTCTCCCCAGGGCAGGAGTTGCCCTACAGAAGTTCCAGGGCCCCAGTCTTTACCTACCTCTGAGAAGAACACAGAGAGAATGACCAGACTGATCCAGTGAATTATGCCAGCAAACTGGAATGCACTGGAAACTGCAATGAACACAATAATGGACCAATTTTAGGCACAAGGAGTTAGGTGCATTGATAGAGGACCTTCACAGCATGGAGGCAGACCTCTGCGAGCCCGGGGCCCACTCATGTGAACATTTGGATCCGGACAGAATCAGGCCAGAGAACATCCAGGGCAGCTTTAAGTGGTGTCTGCGATGGAGCTGGTAGGAGGGTGCAGGGCCAGTGGTGCTGCTCCTCCCTCTGTCTGTCCCCCCATAGGCCATGCCTCAGAATTCTAGCTCAGTCCCATCAGCTATGGTGGGCTGTGAGCTATAGCCATCCTCCCAGAAAGGAGCCCTCCAGAAGGGGGCTTATCAAGACATTCGTGGCTGTCAGAGCTGGGTAGGCAGCTTCAGTCAAGTCTACCTGAGCTTTTGGAAACCCTTACCACAATTCACAGCCAAAGCTCTGGGCACTGGGTGGGACTCAAAGCGAGCTTGCTTTGAATTTTCACTGTGAAAACCCTGATGTAGAGATGGCTATGCTGGCAGGGGTATTTGGAGTGAGGCTGGAGAAAGGCCTGGAAGAGGGAGCCAGGCCTGGTAGGGAGATGTCACCTCCTGAACATGACAGCTCAAGCAGCTGGGGTCTGCCATGCTTCCAAGTTGCTCCATTTGCCCTCCAGACTCCATAGTGAAGTAGGGAGAGCCATCAGCCCCTGAAAGCTCCCAGCCCACCTTCCACCAGACAATCCTTAGAGTTAAGGCGCTATCTCTGGAAGACCCCTTTAAAATACGGGAGCCATGGCCAACTTCAGAGCCTAATCAAGGTGTAGTTTATCATGTAGTGACGCCAAAAGCAGGGTTCTGGGCCCAGGACAAGGGTTAGGTGGGCTCTGATGGAGAATGGATGGGAGGGGATGCTTTCCAGAAGGCAGGCCTGAAAGACAGCCGGGCAGAGCAGTGGGCAGGGCCAAAACAAGGTGGAGGAATGCTGCCAAGAACAGGCCTACATTGCTTCTCTGCTGGTCAGGCCTGCTTAGCATGTAGCTAAGAATTCCCTGGGGGCTAAAAGAAAAGTACCCCAGGCAGGACTCAGTGGGGAAGGCTGACCTGAAAGAGAGGAACCCAGAGCCTCCCCCAAAGCTCTGGGATCACAGAGTGGGCAGAAGCCAGAACCTGGAGCATGTCTGGGAGAGAGAGGCTGCGGTACCAGGTTCCAGGTGGGAGACCTCAGGGTCCCCTGGTATTGGGCCAATGTGACCGACCCTTAGAAGCTGGGGCCTGGAGGCACCGTGGATTCTTTCCATCTCAGGCCACATGAATACTAGTGGGAACCGAGAGTCTGAGGCCTGTGTGACTCTGAAAAGACCTCCAGATGATTCTGAAAACATAAAATCTCTCCCCATTATTTCTCAAATGAATTCCTGTGCCTTTTTTTACGGTTTGCTTTAGAAGAGCAATAAATCTCTGATTGTGCGTTTTATGGAATTTAAGATGCCTTTTATGAGCTGCTATTGGATCTCCCACCAAAATCAATCTCCTGGATACTTAATTTTAAGCAAAATTCCAGTGTCGGCCAGGTTCTCAGTTCTATTCAATGCCTTGTCACAACCTGAGCAGCCGAGGGCCCCAAGTATAACCTACAACAGGGAAAGAAAGACTCTGTTATGGCCAGACCTCATAAAAAGCAGACATATGGATGAGTGGGAGGGAAAGTATACAACATGGTTTAATTGAAGACAGGTTGAGTGTAAAATCAGTGCTGGTCACTTTATGCTGGAAGATACTTTGATTGGAACCAAGGGGCCACCAGCTGCACAAAACCCAATGAGGCTTATCAGACAAAAGCAATTCTGTACTGCCTGTCATCCTCTCTAGAGAGTAGGGAGGGCTGATAGGGCATGGAAGGAGCTTTGATGGACCCTGAGTACAGAGGCTCCAGGAAAAGAACTGGGGGCATTTGAGAAAACAAGTCTAAGATGACTGACTGGGTTTGAGGATGGATCTATAGGTCTACACTTGGCCAATGGTGGAATCTTGCAGGCCAAAAATTTTGTCTTTTTTTTTTTTATTTGCATTTGTATAATCCGCCTTCTGAATTGGGGAAATATAGGGATCCAGGAGCTCTAACAGAAACTGCTCACTCATCTGAAGCCAAGAGTAAAGACACCTGGCTCTCCCCAGAGAGCCAGATAGGGGTCTGCGAGGGTGGGGGGCAAGAAGTGGGCACCTCCCAACAGCCATATTGCCATGGGACATCTAGAAGGACAGAAGAGGTAGCAGACAAGCCATTGACTGCCATGTGCATCAGGCTCCCATAAACACAAGACTAGAACAAACACCAAGACTCTATGGTGGGAAAAAAACTGGCCATGCCATTAAATGGCCTGATGGCTTGAAGACCCTTACCTAGGGAAAGTCTCTAACTTCTCCAAATCTTAATTCCCTTGCCTATAAGGTGAGATAAAATCAGTCATGCCACCTCACAGGGTTGCTGCGAGGGTCAAATGTATGGAAAAGTCCTTTCAAAATGATCACATTATGTGTAAATAACACTGCCAAATTATGGCTGGATAAAAACACAAGCAATCATATCATCATTGTGGTTGCTATTATTATTAGTTAGTAGAAGGTGATATGCCTCCACACATGAGAACTCTCTTTAAGATACAGAAAAGTCCAACCTGGAGAATTCCAAATGGGAACAATAAAAAGAAAAGTGCATACAGGGGTCCCCAACATTTTTGATCTCATCAGTTTCTGATCACGGAATGCTAGGGAGGGGGACTGGAGAGGCCACATTGGGTAGAAAGGGGCAAACAAGTACTTGGGGGGACAGAGAAAGAAGCTGTCAGATTTCCTCCCCAGGCAGTAATCCCCATGAGCCATGGGGCCAGGGTCATAACAGTGGCATTGGGCTGGGGGCATATTGCACTGCTGGTTGGGGACCCCTGATGGATGCACACTGAATATTGACATCATATGTATTTGCATATGTATCTCTCTTGCTACTCACACTGGAGAAGCTTTATATCTATTAGAAGTTCCAGAGTCAGGAGAATCACCACCAATATTACACAGGCTACCAGGAAACTGTTGAGACTTGCACTGAGCAAAAATACCTGCCACACGGCTGCTCTCTTCCCACAGCACGGCTTCAGCCAGGTAGACCTGTGGGGACACAAGAGGGAGAGGAGGTAAGATCCTGGCCACAGCCCTGGTCCCAAACATACCCTCATCATTCCTCCCAGGCTCTACGTTTCCCAGCAAAATGCAACCTTATTCAAGAGGCCACTGGGTAGAATCACAAAGAGCAAAACCAATCATAAAAAGGTGCAGCTAGGTTTATAGGCTGACCTGGGCAACACACAGCATCCATCTGGGTTTCAATCTCCTCATCTTTACAGTGGGTGTGAAACCCACATCTCATGGGCTTCTTGCAAACACTGGAGATCACAAAGGTCAGTGGAGAGCCTGGCTAGGTGTAAGAACTGCATGAAAACGAGCTGTTATTACTGTCTGTCTGTCTAGTCATGGAACCTAGCACAAACTCTGCATTTAGGAGACCCTCAGTTCGCCTCTAATGAATGATTGATAAGTTAATGAATGAATTTTCAGTGGTTTTCAGCTATATAAGAAGAGATCTGAGCTAAATCCCTATTTCTCAGAGGGGGTTGTATGGAATCCTAGTTCCACAGAATGTTAATGGTTGTTACTTGATAATTCTATGGTTGGATAGGTTTTGGAAAATTGGGGTCAAAGCCAAATGGCTATTTTTCTAGGCAGGACATTGCAGTGCCTTTAATATGTTATTTTACATCATCATGCTCAAAAGGGATTATAGTATCAGTGCTTTCCAAACTTGCTGGACAGCACCCTCATGTCACAGGGCATCTGGTGGGACTAGTGCTTCACGGAAGATCTTTTCGGAAACCCTGCCTAGATGATCTTGAACAACCACAGGTAGAGATCAAGTCACCGAGGATGGAGTTTTTCCTGAGTAGGACTGGAAGTGGGAAGGAGGTGAAAAACCTCAGAGCTGGGGCAGGCATTTGATGTACTCCCTTCAGGAACACAAGATCCTGGGAAAAAGAGGTGCCTCTGAGGGGGCAGGTGGTATTGAGGCCAAACCTCATTGCCGTCTTGAGGAAGAATTAGACATCCTGAAGTAGCAGAGACAGTGCTAGTCAGGGAGTCCCCACTTCTGGCTCTACCTTCAGACACACAGGACTATGTGTGAAGGTTATCTGTGTATTTCAGGCCTCAGCCTCCCATTTGTAAAACTCCTTAACTCCTAGGATTGTTGCAAGTTAAATGAGGGAATGTATCTGATCTATAAAGCACCATGGAGCTGAAATGGATTGCTAATGATGATGATGATGATGTTGGAAAGTTATCTGATGACCCAGACAGCTGGCTGTCCCCATCCTCTGCACACAGGGATGCTTTATAACTAAAGTGTCCGCTGAAGTGGGTCAGGGCCCGATGCCCTGAAGATCCTAAAGTGTCACTGGAAGAGGGAATTCTGAGATGCTCTCTTCTCCCCAAAGGAATACTGTGAGTGCTTCAAGGAGGAGTTTCTCCCTCAGAATCCATCTAGGGAAAGCTTGACGGAGCCCCCAGTTGTTGGAAGGTGGTACAAAGCTCATGGCTCTTCAAAAAACCTGGCAGGAAATTTGGCTTATTCAAGTCATTCTGGAGAGTTTCCAAAACCTATGGGAATGACAGGTGCTGTCTTGGTTCTAAGGGAATGCAAAGACTCGGGGGTTCAGTCTCCAGCCTCAGGGATCTGGTCCCACAAATAGGGGTAGAAGGATTTCAACAGGTGACTGTGGAAAAGGAAGAAGGTATTTTGGACAGGGTTGAGAGGGGACTGATGTGAGCCCCACCTGGCCCAAGAGTATGGGGTGAGGATGAGGAGACCAGCCAGGCCAGAGAGAGTTCTCACTAAGGGACAAGCAGAAGACAGGGAGACAAAGGTGAGTGGAGACCAGATTGTGAAGGCCATTGATGAATGCCTCCATCACTCACTGCAGATGGGTTTCAAAGTCTGATGCAGAAACACTTCTCTCCAACTTCTTGCAGACTCACATGGGCCAACCCATAAGCAAGAGGCTACAGGGTAGATCCCAAACTGACATCATATGGAGCTCAGTAGGGTTGCCAGATAAAACACAGAACATCCAGTTAAATCTCAGATAAACAATGAACAATTTTCTAGTGTGAGTATATCCCAAACATTGCATAGTTATACTAAAGAAAGTATTCATTGTTTATTTGAAATTCAACTTTAACTGGGTGTCCTGTATTCAGGGCAGAGGGGTGTTGAGGGGGCCTGGTAAGGGTGGCTGTGATTTGGTCAGGTGAGAAGCCAGTGCCTGTGAAGGAAAGGCCATGAGAAGGGCCGCCAGACAGAGGACTAGGTGTGTCTGTCCAGGGTGGGCAGGAAAGAAGGACAGGGGCGCCGAAGCCTCCACCTCACAGCTCAGAGGGATGGAGCCCCAGAGAAGCTTAGAGGCTGCTGCCCACAGGTGCTATCAGCTGCATGTGGATATGAAAGACCCTTTGAACTGTAAGATCTCTTTGGCCATCACTACTCAGCTGACCTCTCCTGATTCATCTGCATGTCTCACCTACTCCCCCTTCTTCCTCTCCCAGTGTGACATTCCTGCCCCCACTTTCCAGTGGCCCTATTTTAATCTTTCACACCTCTCTTGTGGCTCATCACTTCCCCTCCCGCCCTCCTGTCAAGTTCTCCCGGGTCACCGGATCACTGATCACTGCAAGCACTGTCATTGCCATGCCCCAAAGCAGACATCACTCCAGTTCCACATCTTCTCGAAAACCCAGTCCAGTTACTTGTGGCCCCTAAAAATGATGGCCTTTCACTGTCATCTGAAATGTGACGCAAGCACCTCCTGCAGTTATAACTAAAGAGGGGAGCTGCAAGGGCCGTTTGCCTGGGCCGGCGTCAGGGTGAGCAGCGAGCAGGAAGACGGCCTGCACGTTAAACGGAAGGAGCCAGGCCATGTTTTGGCCTCTGTGCCTTGTATACCCCAGAAGAATGGCATACGCCCCTCAGAGTCTGCTCCTTCTACCTCAAGCACAAGGTTCCAAAGAGAGAAGGGGATGAAACAAACTATTTGTTTCCCCACAAACAGGAGACTCCAATCTGTACCTGCTTCCATGGGACGAAAAGTCATTTTATGTTGCTCCTTAAAATGCTGAAATGTCGGGGCTCCTGGATGGCTCAGTTAGTTGAGCATCCAACCTCGGTTCAGGTCATAATCTCATGGCTCGTGGATTCGAGTCCCATGTCAGGCTGTGTGCTTCCAGCTCAGAGCCCGGAGCATGCTTCAGATTCTATGTCTCCCTCTCTCTGCACCACCCCTGCTTACACACTCTCTCTCAAAAATGAATAAATGTTAAAAACAAAAATTAAAAAAAAACCCACTGAAATGTTGATTTTTGTTTTTTTGTTTGGATAGCAAAACTTCCTAACCGGACCAAGGTCTGGTTATTGGAAAGATGTAGGTGTGAAGTGGGCTGGCTGAGACTGGGAACTCACAGCCAGGTAAAGAGCTACTACTGGCAGGTGTCTGGAGCCACCCACAGTCTGCAGTCAGCAATAGCGGGCCTGGCCCTGAGACTGCAGCATGCCTTGGGGTGCAGCCAGGCAGGGCACCAGGCAAGCAGCAGGATTCAGAAACCAGGCAGGGGAAGGTCTGGGAGTCAGATGAATGCCAGTACCCACCACGTTGCTACAGAGGCACTGTCATCAAAACAGGCAACAACCCTCGGACAGCTTACACTTGAGTGGGTGAGAGAGTCAAACAACAAACATAACAAATTATGTTTGTAAATTATGTGGTTTACTATAGGTGGTAGGTACTGTAGGGGAAATACAGAGCATAAAGGGTGACACTTCAGATAAGGCGGTCAGCATAGGCTGCACTGAGAAAGTGACATTTGAGAAAGAGTTGGAGGGAGTGATATCCGGGGACATGGTGGAAATGTACACTAAACAGCGACTCTTCATGGTAAAATTCTACTCAGCCCCAAAGAACGTCTGACAGAATAAACACCAGAACAGGAGCCAGGAGTTGGGCTGAGTGGAGACATCCTCCTTCAGTGCAGAGGGTGGTTTACCAAACCCCACCTAGGGCAGACGCTGCAGGCATTTCTACAGTCCTTGGTGCAATGCACATGGTTCCCAAAGAACCCCAAGGCAGCTGCAGAACGAAGCCTGTGCCCCACTGCTCTAATCCTGTTCTTCCACTCTATGCCAGCTCCACAGTCCCCTCACACTTGCTTTCAACTACCAGTCCTTCAGCCAGGCCCACCTGGGAGTGACTTCACGAAGCCCCAATTTTGCACAGGTTCAAGAGGTACAATTTGCATCATGGTGTATGTGAACCCCAGGACCCCAGGGTAATACACAGGGAGATGGACTGGACTAAAGATGGAGGGAAGCCAACCTCTAAAAGAAAGGGACAGAGTATCTGATGTAGAGCAGATGCCTTGGGGCCCAGAGGCTGGAATCTGCACTGTGGTCAGTGGTCCTTAACATTGGCTGCATCCTAGGACCACCGAGAGCTTTAACAATTCCAGTGCCCAGATCACACATCAGACCACTTAAACCACAACCTCTGGGTTGAGACCCAGGCCTCAGAATGTTTTGATCTCCTTAGGGGGTTCCAATGTGCGGCTGAGATTGAGAACCACTGCCCTAGGTCTCCAGGGATCAGCAGCATCAGCATCATCTGGGAGCTGGTTAGAAATGCAGAATCTTGGGCCTTCTCCGTGCCCTCTGAATAAGGGTCTGCATTTCAGTGAGATCCCAAGTGATCTAGGTGAGAACTGCTTTGAACTTAGCAAGAGGTAACAGGTATTTCAGGAGATGGATGGAGCACAGCAAGGGGAGTCTGGGAGCAAAAGAGATGAGACAATGAAGGCAAGCAGGTGCCAACCCAGGCCCAGGGAGTGGTGAGGCAGGCGGGTCCTCTGGAGGGGCACCAGCTCAGGGGAAGCAGGTGGCAGGGACACTCACTGAGACTGAGTGCGTGCATTTGTTTTTTTTTTAATTAAAAAAAATTTTTTTTAACGTTTATTTATTTTTGAGACAGAGAGAGACAGAGCATGAACGGGGGAGGGTCAGAGAGAGGGAGACACAGAATCCAAAACAGGCTCCAGGCTCTGAGCTGTCAGCACAGAGCTTGACGCGGGGCTCGAACTCATGGACCGTGAGATCATGACCTGAGCCAAAGTCGGCCGCTTAACGGACTGAGCCACCCAGGCGCCCCTGACTGTGTGCATTTGGGGGCGAGGAGTGGGGGGCGGTGGGGAGTGCCAAGGCCTTCCTTGGCCATGGATGTGAGGCTGAAGCCTGAATCCAAGAAGGCTCTGGGCTTCTAGCTCCTTGAAGAGCAGGACCATGGATTCCAAGCCTCCAGGACAGAGGATGGGTTGAAGCAGCAGACTTTCTGGCTGAGGGATTGTTTGGAAATTCCAGCCTGCTAATAAAATTCCTGTGAAATTCAAATGACTCAGACATTCCTAAGAGACTGTGTTTTAGCAGAAAAATAGAATGTGTCCAGTTTCGAAATACTCTTGAGTGGTTAAATAATGACTCAAGGAGCTTAATGGGCCAGAAGGGAAATCAGCATTGACTTGTTAATTAGAGAAGATACTTCCTTCAGCATCCAGCCCAATCAAGGCCCTGGCGCTGGTTCTCAAGATGGTGTTATCCCTGGAATTGTCACTAGAGGGCAGGCGTCTCCCAATTTCATATCTTGGTACAGCAACAGCAAAGGGACAGCTCCAGGAGGCAGGATTGGGCTGCCAAAGTCTGTAAATACCAACAACCAGATGGCATCTCCTGGCAGGTAGGCAGGTGTTCTACCGTGGGTTCCGCTAGTTCCTGAGGCCTCAGAGAAATCCTGGGTGGGAGGGGAGGCTGGGTACCTTTGCTGCTTCTGCTTTATATTCTTAGTTACCTTGATAACACGTTTGAGAGAATAACTTCTAGAAAATTAAAAAGAGCTTTGGCAAATTTCTGATGTACTTTTCATGTGAGGTAAGGCCACGGGGGTGGCCAGAAGCAGGCATCTCCAGGTCACTGCTCCATCAGGCAGCATTCCCAAGCCTGGCACTGGAACAGCCCCTTTCTGAGAGGTGAAGCAGAAATACAAGTGCCAGGATAGCAAGGGCTCTTTGCTCCTGTGGGGAGTGGCCTCTCCTGCCCTGGCAATCCACTAAGCAATTGGGCCACCGTGACTGCCAGGCTGGTGTGGCTGGGAAGATGCACGATAGGAGAAGGGGCAGTGGCTAGAGTCTGGGGAATGTGGAGAACCTTCAAATTGTTCAAAAAAGGTGCTCACAGGCAGTGGAGAGGCATGGTGTCCCCAGAGGAGGTAGCAGGCTACAGAAAAACCTATTTCCCTGTAGGCAGCCAGACCAGATGGCCTTGTCAGTCCTACATTGTGATTTTCATCCCATCAAATCTCCAAAGAAAGGAGCTGAGGGAGGGGGTGGAGTGAGTCAGAGGCCTGTCTGGTAATGGGAGTGGAATGAAGTCTGGAGCACTGGGATTCCCTACCTGCCCCTAAATGCTGACCTTGGGAGGCACTGCTAGATCTGAACCTCAGAACCCTTCTAAGCTGCAGAGCTCTCTGACAATAGATGAAAATTTTGGCCCTATGCCTGGAAAATGCATGAAACCACAACACTGTGCATAACATTTAAGGGGTGCATGGACCTTCTGGATCTCACTGATGATCTCACTGATTAAAGGATACCTGGGTTCCAGGTTCAAACTCTGAGTCCCCTCCTGGCCCCAAGTGCTCCAATTCTGTGATGCTGAACATCTGGGGCTGGATGTCGCAGACTTGGTGGCGGTGCCAAATGTCCACAGAACATCCCATGGCCCCACTTTACTCGTCTTTACTGTATTTATTCCAGATGATTAAAACACTGTCAGTGAAAGCCATGAGGCTGACTTTAATCCAACCTCTGGCATTGACCTATGCTTGATTCTTACTGATTTAACAAACACTTATACAGCATTTACTATGAAACAGGAGCTTTTCTGAGCACTTTACAAATGTTAACTCAGCTAGTTGTTTTAAGGCAATTCTTTCCATTTTTTTCGCTGTTAATGAATGGTGGGGGAAGCTAGACTTTTCCACCAATTGGGTTGGGCCACAACTGGAATTTCCAAATCACGGCCCCATGACTGACTGAACTCTGAGTGTATTCTTTGAGCCTTAGTTTCCTAATCCCCCAAATAGGAGTATTATCTTCCTTTGCAGGCTTGTTGTTCTAAAATATTAAAAATAACATATGTAAAGCCCATAACATAGTGCTCACTACATGCCTATAATACGTATCTACTATGATGATGATTTACGTATGTGGGCATTAGAAAAGGGGTTAATTATCTAAATAAGGGAAGTCTTGACATTCATTCCATTCCATGCATGGTTATTATGTGCCCCCTAAATGTCACTGTATTAGGTGATAAGCACATGAGAGTGGACATGGCCTTCATCCTCACAGAGCCTGAAGCCTTGTAAATGAATTCTGACTAAGGAGTGAGCTCCTAGTACTAGTCCACTCTGAAAAGCAAAACAAATAAAGGGAGAAAAGAAACAGGAGAGGGAATGAGCTCACACACATAGGACTTCTCCAAAGAGACAAATATCCACTAGTGATGATAACTCCATGCCCACAGGGATACCTTTTTGCTAAATATCTGAAATGGTTTTTGGGGCTTCTTTCTCTCCCAGGGAGAACCAGAACAACAGGAAAAGCACTGTCTGGCATCCTCTTTGTTCCTGTATCCAATTCCAGGAGGCAAACCACAGCGGTGCACACAGACCCAGAAATATGAGCACATAAATCTACTTCGTGTAACAGGAACTCTCAGGTTGGAGGTGAGAGATGACTGTCTTAGCCATTTGTGGGAACTAAAGAAATTGGTTTCCATACTGGCAGCTTCAGTTCTGCAATCAGAGCTAAAGGTTAGCCCCATTGCCTTGGGGAAGAGAGGGCGGCATGCAGCTGGGGTCAAATGCAATCTGACATTTGCTTGTCCAAGAATCTCAGATTTCTTGCATCCTCTGAAAGGCCAACTCTGGGAAAGACAGCAGGGTGTGGCAGTAAGAGCTTGAGGCTGGGTGGTAGGAGCCATCACCTACCTTGGTGAGTCACAAAACCCCCCCTCTGGGGATACAAAGGCCCACACACACCATGGACTGGCTGCTCCTACCTGGGGGGACCAAGGGTGTTGTCCACATACATTTGAAGGGTTGCTACAGAGTTCACCCTGACTTATTAGGCAGTGGGGTGCTGTTGGACCAAGTGGCTATAAAGGCCTCCTACCTCAAGAGTCCTCAATTCTCAAAACTGGCCACAAATCTGAGACTCTCCTTTTGTCATGCTTTGCAGTAGGGATGCCTGGGTAAGCTTCCTAACCAGATGGGAACCAGTGGGCTATAGTTTTCCAATTCTCTCTCCAGCTCTTTGGTTCTGAGCTGAGCCAACCACACTGCCCCTTCTTCTATTTGGCCAAAGTGTGGGTTCCAGGTGCCTCCACAGATGACTGAGGACCCCCCAACACCATAAATGCAGCTCACTTTCCCTGGGGAACTTGTCCTCGGGCTTAACACTTTGCCAATTCCAGGCAGCTCTCACGCATTGGGTAAAGGTGGTCAGAGGCACTCTGACACCACCTAGTGGTAGCCTGCAGCCGTATACACTGCACCTGTCAGAGGCCGTGTGGATGGGCGGTTTATTTTGCTGAGAAATAATAAATCTGTGGATTTATTGCCTTAACCAAAGAAAAATCTTTGAGGTTTTTGGACTACCGGAAAGAAGCTAACCTGGAAAATTTCGCCAGGAAATTTTTTTAATCTTAATTAAACCTTTATTGCTTGGCTGGGGCATCAAGAAGAACCTGCCTGGAAGCCTTAGCCTACTAAAAATATAAAGGGTCCCAGGTCACAGGGCTTGGGGTCCAGCTGGTATGCCACAGGAAGAAGTGGTGTTTCATTACAGACAAATCTTACTGACATCACAAAAATGGATTAATGAAGCTCCTTTCAAACTTTTTTCTCCTTGGGGGAAAAATGATACAAAAGACTTTGCCAGCCAAGTGAAGATACAGAACTTCTAGACTGCATTTGCAAGGTCATGGCAGGGATGAACCTGCCTTTTAGCCCTGAACTCCAAAAGGCTTTTCCTTCTTCTAAAAGGACACTAAAATTGTACTAGGTGGAGTTGCCATGTTCTGAGGCATATCTGATTTATTTTCTCTAGGATGACTTTGTGAAGGGTGTGTGGAATTTCCGAGGTGGGCCAGCCACAGATCACAGCCTTGCATTCTGGGGTCTGAGAAACCTAGTGCCTCCCTTGTGGCTTATCCTTGACCCCACAGAGGTCTGGGAGACAGCCCCTAATTCTCTCCAAACAGAACTGGCTTCCACTTCTCTTCATCCCTATCTTAACACAGCCCCATCCATTCACTCACTCATTCATTCAACTCATTCCTTCTTTCCATCAACACTGTCTCTGTTCCAGGCTCAAAGGATCTGATCCTTGCCCTGAGGGAGCACATGATCCAGCACTGGAGGCAGACTGGTGAGCGGACGAGCAGAGTCCAGTGTCAAGAGTGTTGAGATAAAGGGAGATAAAGGGCTAGTGGTACACAGAGATGAGGCCCTACCTTGGGTGGGGTGGGGCACAGAGGAGGAGGAGGAGGTGGTCCTTGAATGAGATAGTGTAAGGAGAAATGAGAGTATTTTGGGCTGTGGTTTAGTAGGTTCCTCCCCTTCCCCTTTGCTTCCAGCTTGGTTTGCTGGCATATCTAAAATTAGTTTAGTTCTTATTTAAAGATGTTGCTATATTGGACCTGTCTCCCCACCACCACCCCCCCCCCCACCTCCAGTCTGACATCTGAAAAACCATCCCTGGCACCTATTATGTTTTTTTTCCTCTGACTGAAGTTCTGACAGAAATGTGCCAATGGCATCATCTTTAAGTAATAACATCCCTTTCTGTCTACCCATCCTTCCTCCAAGCTTCTGATGTCAGGACTTTAGCCCTGACCTCTCACATTAGACCTTTTAGAAGCCTAAAATATAAATAATTACAAAAGACTGAGTATCTTTCATTACTTTATTTTTATATTTTTGACAAAGACTATCCCATCATGTCTCATGACTCTCTCTGCACCCTCTTTCCACCAAAAAGATGGACAGCACTATCTTTCTTTGTGGCCACAGAGTCTCCTCTGTAAAACGGGGGTGAACAACTCTTGCCTTGTACTGCCTTCCTCAACACATTCTATCACCATCATCTCCCTAGGGTGGAGACTCTGGGATTCTCTGAATTTTCTCTTTTGTGGCCTCTTGTCCAGCCCAGACTCTGTAATCCAACCAGGACTTCAATGTAGTGTACCTGATTATAGAAGGTAGAACTTCCAGTCTACAACATGAGGTAGCCTCTTGCAAACCTAGTTTCCCTCTTCCAAAAGTGGACAGTTGGTTCGCTGAGAAGCAATTCTGTGCCTCACTTCTGCATCATTGAATGGGGTTATGTCCGATGCCAAAGAATGAGAACCAGGTAAAGGAGGCTTTGGTTACATGGAAACATAAGCACTATTCACCAGGATGACAAACACAAGTCAAAACTGCATCAAGTGAAAGAATCAAGTTGACTAAGTTATAGAAGAAACAGTCTAAGAAGGCAGACATGTTCCTAGATCTTTCCCAAATGATGGTAAGAAAAGCTGAAGAGGGGCACCTGGGTGGCTCAGTCAGTTGGGCGTCCGACTTCGGCTCAGGTCATGATCTCACAGTTAGTGAGTTTGAGTTCCGCATCAGGCTCTGTGCTGACAGGTCAGAGCCTGGAGCCTGTTTCAGATTCTGCGTCTCCTCTCTCTCTCTGCCCCTCCCCCGCTCACACTCTGTCTCTGTATCCCTCAAAAATAAGTAAACCTTAAAAAAATTAAAAAAAAAAAAAGAAAAGCTGAAGAAAAGATCTAATTCTGGATCAAAGGCTATGAATGGAGACTTGGCTCTCTTAATGGCTGTGGTAACTAGGGTGATTCTCCAATATCCATCCCACTTCCACCCCAGTAGGTAACAGCAATGTGTTTTGGGAAATGATACAGTTCAAGTGGTGGGTCTGACTGGCCAACACATTTTCCCATATCCTTTGTGACCCAATTCCAGCCAATGAGACATGAAGAGAGAGCAGGTAAAGGTTTCTGGGAAAGTTCTTTGTTGCTCTTAAAAGGGAATAATGGGCAGTCATTGTCTCTTACCAGACATGAATGAGGAAGGCAGGCAGCCCTCTCACAAACTGAAGGAAACCTTACAGCGTGAGAATGAAATCAACACTGTTGGCAACAGAATGGAGAGATGGAAGGAATCTGGTCCTTGTTGATGCTGTTCAGACTCTGGAACTGTGCTCCAAGTTACATGGGCTAATGAAAGTCCTCATTATTGAGTATGAGATGGGCTTTCCTTTGTATGCAGTTCACAGCAGCTGGCTGATAGTCACTGATCCTTTGTGAGAAGGGTGGTATAATGAAGAGATATTAAGGCAGCAGAAATTTATAGGACCCGGAGATGGCAGAACATGAGGGATGAGGGCAAAGGAACTGAGCTGCTCCCCCAGGTTATTGATGTAGTACACCATTGTGACCAGCTCAGGTGGGTTTCAGACATGCTCAGATACCTTCTCTGTTCCCCTTCTTCCTGTCTCCTGAGTGTTTACATCTGTGGACATACATGAAGACTTTTTTTTTTTTTTAAGTTTATTTATTTATTTTGGGAGAGAGAGAAAGACAGCTAGCGAGCTGGAGAGGGGCAGAGACAGAGGGAGAGAGAGAATCCCAAGCAGGTTCTGCACTGTCAGCGCAGAGCCTGACAAAGGACTCAAACTCACGAACGGTGAGATCATGACCTGAGCCGACACCAAGAGTTGGACGCTTGACTGGCTGAACCACCCAGGTGTCCCAAGGTTTGTGTTTTATCACTACTGAAGGATGAGGCACTGGTCAGGGAAGGAAGAGGCAGGGAGGGAAAGATTGATGACACAGTGGCAGGATGTGGCAGTGTGGCCCTTTGCACTGGATTGGATACTTGGTGGTAAAGAAGCAAAGGTCAGAAGCACATGGGACCAGAGCTGTGGCCACAAGCAGAGCCACTTCTGGGTTCACTGCTAGTAGAGTACAGTCTGGGGGTGGGTGGGAGGGTGGCTTTTCTTCCTCACCTGGCATGGAGCGCACACTGCATGGGTACCCTGTGGCCTTGTGGTTTCTGAAGTCCCTGAACTGGGCACAAGCATTTCCACAATGGATACTGTTGATGGCAGTGGGTTCATAGGCAGTGGACATGGATGAGAGGAAGCCAGGGGAGGAGGAAGGACACAAATTCCAGTGGTGACCACACACCTGACTAGCTGCATGGAGCTTTGGTGTCTTGGAAACCACTGGCTCCAGGTGAGGCAGCAAGGAGGCTCAGAGTCTCTCTAAATGAGCCAAAATGCACATGTAGCTCATTCTGGTGGTAATGGGTTGCGGAGGCCAGGCAGCTAGGTACATGGATTGGAGCCATAGAAAATACATTTTGGGAAAAGACAGTTCAGTTTCAGGCTGAACTGGTTGTGGTTCCTCAGGCTGGACACGAGTGCTCTTAATGAAAGGGCTATTTTTAGCAATGACTTGTATGGGGACAAGTTTGTGACCAACTCAGAAGAATAGATTATTCCACAGATACTTGTTAGGATTCTGAGGTGTGTTTAGGATCCCTGTGAAGACATCCAGGAAGCAGTTGGATATAAGCCAGTAGTTTGAGAGAGAGAGATCTATACTAGAGACATGGCTTTGAAAGTATAAGTTGAGGGGTGCCTGGGTGGCTCAGTCAGCTGAGCGTCCGACTTCAGCTCAGGTCATGATCTCATGGTTTGTGAGTTGGAGTCCTGCATCAGGTTCTGTGCTGACAGCTCAAAGCCTGGAGCCTGCTTTGGATTCTGTGTCTCCCTCTCTCTCTGCTCCTCCCCCACTCACTCTCTGTCTCTCTTTCAAAAATAAATAAACATTAAAAAAAAAAAAAGTACAAGTTGAAAAATACTAAGTTATGGGACTGTATGGAAGTATCCAGTGTGTAGAATTAGTAGAGACAGAATGACCAAAGACAGAAAATGAAGAGCTCCAACACTGAGGAACCAAGCAGAGAAAAAACAATTTTTAAAAGGCTTAGAAGGAAGAGCCAGAGGGACAGGAAGAAAATCAGGAGCTGGCATAGCAGCTGACACAGGGAGGCTGTGATTTAAGAGGGAGGGGTGGCTGACAACTTCAAATGCTGGGCAGAAGATAGCATAAGGATTCCAGCAAAACACAGGCCATCAATGACCCTGAGGAGAATAGTTGTCACAGCACAGATGAGGCTGAAGCTGGATTGAAGTAGTCTCAGGAATGACTGGGAGGAGAAAGGGGACACGGCAAGTGCAGATGAGGCTTTCAAGAAGTCTGGCCACAAAGAGGAAGAGAGAGAGGGTGGCAGCTAACAGGAGACGAGCAATCAAGGGAGAATGTGAGAGACCCATGTGCATGCCGAGTCAGAGTGAGGATGCAACTGATGGAACCACATTCAGGACAAGGTGGGAGGGGAAGGGAATCAGAGCTCAGAGATGAGACAGGCCCCAGAAGGAGCGGGGAGGACTGAGGGGGTGGGGTGCAGCCCCACTGGAACTGTTTCTACTTTCATAGCAGGAGCAGAGGAGGTCATCTGCTGGGGGCAACAGGGAATTTGAGGAAAATGGAAACAATCTGAAATAACCACTGGGGACCAGGAGCGGCAGCTAGCCAGGACCACAGAGGAACACTGTAGGGCAGAACCAAGAAAGAGAGACTAGAGACATTGAGTCTGAGGAGGTGCTATTATGGATCGAATGTCTGTGTCCCCCCCAAATTTTATGTTGAAGTCCTAACCCCTCAATGTGATGGTATTTGAAGGTGGGGCCTCTGGGAGGTGCTTAGGCAAGGTCAGGGTGGGAATAATGCCCTTATAAGAAGAGGAAGAGACCAGAGCTCACACTCTCCCTTTACTCACATATAATGAGGAAAGGCCATATAAGGACAGTGAAAGAAGGTGGCCATCTACAACCCAAAGAGTCCTCGCCGGCCCTGTTGGCACCTTGGTCAAAGACTTCTACCTCCCAGAACTGTGAGAAAATAACATTTTTAACGTTTAAGCCACCCAGTCTATGGTCTTTTGTTATGGTAGCCTTAGCTGACTAAGGTGCCGATCTGGACAGATGTCTGATTTTCCTCCCTGAACCGTCAGCAGCCTGGGTGTAGAAATGAAGAGAGTAGACAGTGGGTAGCTGTGTAGTCTGGGCTCTGCTAGGCAGATACGTAAGGACAAAGGGCTCTTAGGAAAGTCAAGGAGCTTGATGGAGATGGGGCTTTTCCCCACTGACTGTCTCCTGTACAGTCCCTGCTCCTTCTTCACAGGGCTTTCCTGGGCAAAAGGGAAAGTGGACTTAAAAGCACCCCAACAAGTTAAAGGTATCTGAGAGTGTAGCCTCGCAAGGCATGTTAACCACAGTCACAACTGTGATGTTATAAAGGGATAGGTGACAAACAGAAGCCCAATACTGCGAGTCTGAGTCAGGAGCCAAGAGATGAAGCTCTATTTCAGACTCTGTTGCTGTGTGACCGTGGGCAACACACGGGCGTCCCAGGGCGTCCAGGACGTACTGGACTCTGGACTCTGGAATATTAGAATATTTAGAATAGATGCTTTCTAAGGTCTTTTTCAGCTCTAACATTTTCATATTCTGGGTAATATAAAAGCATTGAAATATTGCTAAGTTCAAAAGAAGTGAATGGTGGGGCAGCTGGGTCACTAGGCACTTTCCTGCTGGGGTCCCTGAGATCTCTTCATTTCCTACAAACAAGATTCACGTCTCTATATAACACTGCCTGTAGCAGTGTTAAGAAAGAGACAAGTACAAAATGGAGTCACCTTTGCTAAGCCCCACATCAGCAAACTGAAACTTAATACTTAGCCTAATTGTAGCTTCAGCCTCTCCCAGGAATGTAACCTTTAACCAGTCAACCTGGAATTACCTGCACCGGTAATCTTCCTGACAGACACCCCCCTCGAGCCACCCCCCATCCCCTGAAGGAAGGTGGCTTTGCCCGAAACAATCCACTCTTTCCTAGAATAACTTCCTTGCCCTGACTCCTGCCTATACAAGCCTTTCATTTTACACAGCTCCTCAGACCTCCTTTCTATCTGCTAGATGGGGATGGCACTTGATTTGTGAATTGCTGAATAAAGCCACTTAGATCTTCAAATTTACTCAGCTGAATTTTGTTTTTTTAACCGTAGAAAGAGGTGTTTTTGATGAGACTTACATCAAACCTTTTTGAAGGCTGACCTGAACTGTAGGTAGTGTTATTTTGCAGCGTTTCAGAAAGGGCCAGGTTGCAAATTTTGGGGAAACCCCAGGAAATGCAGCAAGAGCCAAGAAGCCTTGTGAAGAGAGGCCTGTCCCCTCTGCAGTATGCTTTTGTTTCTCTTCCTCTTCCTCTGGCTTCTGCCCTGTGCCTGCTCTTCCTTCCTCTGGGAAGCCCTCTGGCTGCCAATGGAGCGCCTCACTGAGAGCTCCAGCAGCTAGGCAAATCCCTCCCAAGCCGCTTCCTATTTACCCAACAGGAGTGGCTTTCCAGGGCACACCTGGAGGCTCAAATCAAATCAAGAGCCTCCCTGCCTTGCGGGCACTTCATTTGTATTCTCCCTAATCAGAAGAAACCCTGCAGAGGCCTAGTTCAGGAGCCAGTGGAATGAGAAAGCAGAACTCCTGCCCTCTCTGGTGCATGGGAGGGAGTGGCACACGCCCTGTACAGTGTGCCCATAGGCTGCATGTGTGGAAATTGCCCTGAACCTGAATCCTTGGAGGCTTTCCCGGTTCTTTCCCCACCTTCTGACTGTAAACTTGAAAAAAAGGGCCTAACACTGGCTCCGGCTGGGTGAGAAAGGAGTCCCTGGTGATAAGGGAGCAGAAGGCAAACAAGCAAGGCCCACCCCCGCCCCCAGATGGGATATGTGTGACATTCCTCAGGTACTCCTGGCTGCCCAAGAACAAAGGAAAGGAAAGAAAACAAATGGTTAGCTGATAAGAGATCACAGTCATACAGTACCTGTGTCTCCATCGGTTTACAAATGTCTTAGTAAATTACAAGAAAAAGGCAATCTTATCTATAGCCTAATCTCCAGAAACCTACAGACTCAGTTTCCTGGAGCCCCTAATATCACCCTCCCCTCCACAGTGATGTGGGGAACAAAGTCAAGAAGGAAATGGCAGGTGAAATTAAATTTCCTTATAACCTGCAGCCCATTGACAAATACTTGAGGCAAATACAGAGTATAACATTTCTCTAGGAACCCCCTTCCCTCCTAATGTTAATGCCTTACTAGGGGGAAAACAACCTTAGCTTGACAATAGCAAAGCCCCTGGCATCTTACGAGTCTTCTTTAGCATATCAAAGTACTTCTGGAGGCCTCCCTTTTGTCTTTACCTCCCCCAGCTCCATAGTATATAACCAGTCTCTCCTGAGGACCCAGAGCAGCTCTTTCTGCCTCCTGGTCCTGTCCCACTGCTTTAATAAAATCACCTTTTTGCACCAAAGACATCTTCAAGAATTCTTTCTTGGCTGTCAGCTCCAAACCCCCACCAGCATTCCAAAACCTCACCATTGGGAAAGACTGGAACCTGTTATCAGGCTGCACTCCTACTTTTGGCCACCAGACTGCAGTGATATGCATGATGACCAGGGAAGGACCTAGTTTACAGGCCCCAGTGAAAATGCATGGCTCTTTGTTCAATAACTATTAATTTCAAGGCTGCAGCAGTAAAACATTAAACTAAAGATAGGGCCTTTGCAACTGCACAGGTCACATGAGAATGAGGCTGGCCCTGGCTGGGGCTCGAGGACCTGGAGATCCAGGAGAAGCCAGCCCTGCCATCAGATGGGTGCTGACAGTGCTCGGGATTAGTCTGTCACCACTGATAGTCATCCCTTGGCCATCTCCCACCTGCTTGCCTGTCCTTCTCCCCCAGTGTCCTGCTGACTCTATGCACAATACTTAGAGAAAATTATATTTTCAGAGAAAGCCACTAGGGTACAGTTTTTGAAAAAGGTGCATGGTTTCACAATTGTTAGGAAATTTCTCTCGGGAAGTGGGAGAGCCTCTCTGGGAAACAAGCACAGAAAATCCAAGGTCTGCAAATTTAACTTTAGCTAAGCCCTCTCACTTACTTCTAAAATAACCCAGCAACCTTTCATTTTTATATTCAAAGCAGCCAGCATGTTCCAAAATATGTACAGACACCTGAGAAAGAAGAGTGGCCCAGAAGTGGCTCCCAAGGTCCTGGTCGATGTTTAAAATCCTGTATCTGAGAACAGGGTGGGGCTGGGAAAAGTCTGACCTGCCCTGAGACCCCAGGACATGTTGTTCCTACCCTTCAGGTTCCCCCAGGTAAAAGGAAAAGTTAATTGGGGAACAAAGGCATTCAATCTGCTTTGAATCTAACCACTCCTTTGAATCAAGGACTAGCATATCCTGCAAGTCCTCCCAGAAAAGGGAGCAGGAAAGTCCACAAAGCTCCTAGCTAAATGGTGCTACATTCCCTTACACACTCACATGTTACTGCATGCAGAATGCTTTCTTCCCAGCCTCTTCCCTGGTGAGAGTTGGCTGATAGAGGAGAGCAAGTCCAAGTCCACCCACTATGGGCTCTGTGACCTTGGGCCAGTCCCTAATCCTTATGGGTCTCCTGATTCCCAAGTGTACAGAGGAGGTTGGATGGGCCACTAAGGAGCAATTCAGTCCTGAAACAATTTTATGAATGTCTGAGTCCCAAGTAAATGTCATATTAGAGGTTGTCTAGCAGCGACAGGTATTTTCTGTACCTAAAACATTTTTCTGTGGAAGCAATGCCTGAGGAGAAAAAGAGCTCGGGTGGCAGATGTGAACCTGGGGTCTCTAATCTCTGTGCTGCTTCATTGGAGGTACCCATGGATTATGGGGGTTATGCAAAACAGACTTCTTAGCTATTCAACAGCCCCAGCACCTACCCTTCTCTTTGGTAATCTTCGTCCAGATTTGACAGGAGCTGAGAGCCCGCCGTGGAGAGGTCGACTGCAGCCAGGGGCAGATCACGATAGGCAAAGTTCACCAGCTGCACGGGAGCAATGCTCTTGGTTTCTTCGTCTACTTGTTGGGAGATGATCTCAACTTCAGAAATTCCTCCTTCTATGGCAGGCCTGAGTTGGGGAGAAGGGCGACAGTCAACCCTTAAGAACAAAATAATTTTTCTACTCTCCAAGGAAAGGAGGAGGAAATGCATCAGAATGTATGCTGTGCTGGTGGAGAGTGGGGAAGCTTGAGGTCACCATTCTTACACACTGGCCACCTAAGGGACTGGACTGAAGCCCCATTCTCCTCTACCAGTTGGGGAACAGTGGAAGAATGGAAAGAGGAATTGCTCAGATCTAAAAATATGAGCAATGGAGGCAGGAGCCTTATCAATGGGGCTAAAGACCCAGATGGAAATTCTGCCAACCAGAAAAACCAGGGCTTAGACCTTTAGGATTTTTGGTCCCTAGAGTTTATATCGGAGTAATATATTCTTGTAAACTGTCTCCTGAGTTTCTGTGTACAAGTCCTTTGAAATGTTTCTACCATCTATACCACAATAGAGAAGAGAGGTTTCTGTTCATGACTGGATGTACTGCTGGTGGTCGTGGAGCCCACCTGGAGAGACAGAGTGAGCCTTGGACAGTGAGGACAGCAGGAACCAGCTGTCACTGGGTGCCACTCCCTTCTTACTTGAACTGGTCCTACTACTCTCTCCTTTTAAGGTTGAGAGTAGGAAATGGAGGCCACTTGATCAAACATCTGTGGAGTTATCGGTCTCCTATGTCATTGTCAGGCTAGGGCACTGCAAATAACTGAACTCTGGCATTACAGGGCTTCTCATCCAGGGGCAGTATCCCCTCCCAACCTACCAGGGGATTTCTGGCAATTTGTGGAAATTTTGGCTGCCACACTGACCACAGGAGGTCACTATTGACCTAAGTAGGAGTGGACATTACACATCCTCTGCCCAAACACCAAGAGACACCCTGTGGAGAGATGCTGGGCTGGATCATTTTGCTTTAACTTCCTGGGGTGCCATCTTTGCTCCCCCAACACACTCCTGACCCCATCTTATCCTGTAGAATCTGAGGGGCTGGGTCTTATGCCTCGGGCCAAACAATGAAGGTCAGAAAGAAAAATGGTGTGGATGGAGAGGAATAAAAATTAAATATTTGGGGAAACACTGAGAGGTCAGTTTGAATACTGAAGTGGCAGCCAGTCTTGGCAGCTGTGCCTGGGCTCTGGTGCCCCATCTCTAATGCTGACTTCCATTGGGCTTCTCTACAGCCTCAGTTTCTCCAACTGAAACACACAGGTAAAACAGAGGCTCCTTAAGGGCCATTCTTTCTTATGCTACAGTCTGATATGGATATGAAATATGGGGCACCAAGTGGGGGGAGGAGCTCTGCAGGGACAAGTTCCTACATTCGGGTGGGGGACTCTAAATTCTAGACTTTTCTTTTCCAACCATCACTGAAATCTAACCAGTAATACACAGTGGCAGTTATCCAGGAAGTTTAGAGCTGAATTTGCCTATTGCTCATTTGATTGAATCATCCAGATAATTGAGGAAATAGTGGGATTTTTATTTGAATGCCCCAGGATGGCAGCCTAAACTACCTGGATTCACCAAGTAATTTCCAATGCCCCAATTCTCTTTGGTAGGCATTATTTAAACCTTTGCTTTTTGCTACCTGTCAAGCACAGATAATAGTACTCATCATTGTATGACATTTATAAAATGACTCAAGATCTTTAGACAGAACAGTCATAGGATAGGAGGCTTCTGTGTTTCTCAACAACTGAAATACAAGTGGTGGGTGTTCAGTGGGGGAATCCTGGCTCCTCCAGGTATTTCCAAAAAAGTAGATGCTGAGTTGGGGTGCCTGGGTGGCTCAGTCAGTTAAGCATCTGACTTTGGCTCAGGTCATGATCTCACAGCTTGTGAGTTTGAGCCCCACATTGGGCTCTGTGCTGACAGCTTGGAGCCTGGAGCCTGCTTCAGATTCTGTCTCCCTATCTCTCTGCCCCTCCCCCACTCACACTCTCAAAAAATAAACATTAAAAAATTTTTTTTGAAAAGTAGATGCTGGGTTGAATTTGTTGTTTTCTCTTGGACTACTCAAGGAAACTACGGGTGGCTTAACTGAACAGACAGAACTTTTTGATTAATGGGATGTTCATTGAGGGCTAGGGTGAGTTTCTGAGACTAATAGGATGTGGCTCTGAGAAGCAGGGAACAGGGTACTACTGCCTTTCTTGTTCTCTGTTACCCTCCTGCCAGTGGCCATAGCAGCCAGCACCATCTCTGGTCATGTGGTCATCTCAACAGGAGGAAACAAGGCCTCCCTTGGTAGGACTGAGGGTCCCACAGTTCATAGCCTGGGTATTGATACAAACCTCTGGTCCTGGATATGAAGAACAGCATGATGGACAACATGTATTAATGGCCCCATTCTTCACCCCTCCCTTTGCCATGTGACTCCATAGAACTACTCCCATCAGAAAGAAGAGTGTGTTTTTCCTCCCTTGATTCTGTGTTTTTTTTTTTTTAATTTTTAAAAATACTTATTTATTTTTGAGAGGGAGCTGGAGCAGGGGGAGAGAGAGGGAGACAGAGAATTCAAAGCAGGCTCTACAATGTCATCGTAGAGCCCGACGCAGAGCTTGAACCCATGAACTGTGAGATCATGACCTGAACCAAAATCAACAGACACTCAACTGACTGAGCCACCCAGGTGCCCCATGGGTTCAGTTTTATGATCTGTTTTGGTCAAAGGGATGTCATGTTAGCAGACATGACACAAGCAGAGGCATGAAAAGACACTTGAATTTCTGCTTGTGATTTTGTGTATCTGATATTGCCATTAGAAGGTGACCAGTCTAGCCTAGGGGAGGCTGAGAGGCACCTTGAGCAGAATCCAGTTTCACCTAGATCAGCTGACAGAAGTCAAGCCCCATATCTGAGAGTGATCCCAGATTGGTGGAACTATCTAGCTGGCTACCCCAAACATAAAGTGATAAATACTTATTGCTGTATTCTATTCAGGTACCATGGTTGGTTGGTACACAGCATTACTGTGGCAATAGATAATGGGTTCCTGCTCCAGATGACAGCAGCCAGTCCCATAAACAGGCAGGCTGGGGCAGTGTGGTGTAACAGAAAGATTGCTGTTCTCATCTTGGTATTTTTGCCAACGTGTTGCAGGACACAAATGAGTGACCACTTTGCTGGTATTTGGTAAGACTAGGTGGTGGTCAATGTGGCGTCTTAGATTTTGGGAACTGAAAGCACTTCTCCCTTACAAGTTCTGCCCTTGGTTTCATAAAGCCTGCTTTTAGAAACCCTCTCACGATTTCTAAATTTCCTTGCCAATTCTCATTTTGTTAATTCACCTTAAGTACTTCCTAATCTTATCTTGAGGTTTGCTTTTGAAGTTTTCCTCATTTTCTGAGGCCTCCTACTAGAGGAAGTGTGTTTAGTGGTTGTCTGAATCAGAAGATCCTGTCTTATGGAAAATTCATAGCAACAGTTTTGGACTGCAGAATTCCTCTGTTTTTGTTTTTTTTGTTTTTTGTTTTTTTTTAAGAGAAAGAGGGGCAGGAGTAGAGGGAGAAAGAGAGAATCTTAAGCAGGCTTCACGCTCAGTGTAGAGCCTGATGCAGGGATCGATCTTATGACCACAAGCCCAAACCAAGAGTCATACTCTTAACCGACCAAGCCACCCAGGTGCCCCATCCTTTGCTCTTTCAAACCAAAAACTGAGATGACATTAGTGGGGCAACTCAGAAAAAGCTTAAATGTGAGGTTCAAGGACAAAGTCACCTGGAACGCCTCCATCTACATAGGGCTGAGGAAGAAACTGTTGGTTGCACCCATGATTCTGAATTACCAACTCAGCATCCACAGAGAGGAGATCCTGGTGTTACTTACTGTGGATTGGTCATGTTGAAAGATGCAACCAGAGCCATGGGTTTTCTTGGTGTCTACTGTGGCTCAGCTGTCTTGAAGCTTGCTGTCAGCATTTCTAAGCGTGAGTTCTTACAAGACATAAAAATGGTACCTTGAAAACAAATAATTGAATGGTAGGAATTTATCACACTCAGATGTCAAACCAAAGTCCTCCTAAGCTCATCTAAAAATGGAAGTCCTTAGAACTTTGTTCCATACAGCACTTTTCTTCAAAGTTATGTTTGAACACAGTACATGTTGAAAAGATTCTTACAATTACCCTATGGTAGAATAGGCAGAAATTTTTTTCAGAGATGAACAAATAAGTCAAGAATGACAAAATGACTTTTCTGTGTCACACACAGATAATGGAAGAGCTAGACTGGACCCAGTTTTTCTGACTTTTCATCTATAGTTCTTTCCACCAAATAGCCATGCCTAAGCAAACCATGGTAATGTTCTACTCCAGCTTTGGGAATCTTAAAAATCTGAAGTGTCTTCCCACAAGGAGAGAGGCAGCATACCCTGGAGCCAGACTGCCTGGGGTCAGAACCCAGCTCCCACTTATAAGCCTTGTCACCCTGGGTAAATTCCTTAACCCCTTTGTTCCCAGTTTCTCCACCTATAAAATAACAATGAAAACAGGACTAACTAAATGAGTTAATGCTTGTGAAACACTTAGAATAGTGCCTGGCATGTAGTGTTGGCTTGTATTATCACAAGTATTATTTTATAAATTTAGATTACAGTCTGTTGAATCTGAGCACATTCCAAAACATTTGGATGGCTGGGTGTAAGATTTCCTCTTAAAATTTGGATGAGGTAAACAGAATATACTTTTCTATAAACCACTGCTATGGCACCACCTGGAAGTCTTCTAAGAGACAGTAACGATCTGGCAAAAAGTACACAAAGAGACAGATCCGGGTTCTGGGTGATTGTGTACAAGTTACAACAGAGAGTATTCCAATCCTTGTGGAGACTGTCTCCTATTGCAAAATGCTTTTCCTGCAAGGCAGCAACATGAGAGCAACCCCCTCTCTGAATCCCAAAGCTCAGCAATTAGAGGCACTTGAACGGGAGAGACAATCATGTAAAAGGAAAAGACGCTCCCAGGGTGAAAAGTATCAGGAGATGGTTGGTAAATCTGCAAAGTGGGGAAGCTCCTTCAAGTTCAGTGTAATTAAGAAGTGACAGTTGAAGTTAAAAGTACTTGAGGAAATTTTGGGGAAGTCTTACAGTAGTTACTCTAAGAGAGATGGGGAACTCTAAGAGAGTAGTTACTCTAAGAGAGATGGGGAAGAGAGATGGGGAACTTTCTAAAATTAGAAGGGCTTCAATATATGAAGCCACCGTTTCCATATCAGATGGATGTGGGGCAAAAAAAGAAAGGGACAACCACATGTAGTAAGACGGTTCTGAACATTAGAATCAAAACTCTTCTTTACAGTATTGGGAATTGTGAATTAATTGTATACTAAGCTTTATACACATACATATACATATTATTCCATAATAGAGACATCGTCGGTCTCAATCTTTTTTGTTCTCTTTATAAAGCCTGAAGCTAAGAAACACCCTGGTAGGAAGACTGGTCATGTGGAGTGCTTCAACTCAACTGACAACGAAGCCAAGATCAAGGTACCCACACATGGGAGACCAGCTGAGCAATGCCCCCTTCCAGAATGGGGTTTTCACAAGTTGTATCTCCAAGTGAACACTTTACATGTTTCATAAGGTATTAACCCTATGAAGGACATAACAGGAAGATCTTTGCTCTTATGGACCTTCCAGTCTGGTTGGGCTGACAAGTTTGAAACACACAAAACTTGAAATTTTGTGTGTGCCCTTGGTAGTGAATGAGTAAAAATGGATAGATCTATATAAATAAAAAAAACACCAACTACTGCAGTAATATAGTATGGTCAATGATGAGGGAAACAAAGGCAGAAGGAAATGGCAGGTAAAATTAAATTTCCTTATAACTTGCAGCCCATTGGCAATACTTGAGGGAGGCAGAGTAAAAAGTTTCCCCAGGAACTTCACTGTCTTAATGCTAATGATTTGCTAGAGGGAAAAACAACCTTAGCGTGACAATAGCTAGGCCTCAGGGATCCCGTGAGTCTTTCTTAGCATATGAAAATCTCCTGGACTTCCCCCAACTCCTAGTTATGTAAGCAGTCTCTCCTCAAGGTCCTGGGCAGTTCTTCCTGCCCAGGGGTCCTGTTCCCATGCTTCAATAAAATCACCTTTTTGCACCAAAGATCTCTTCAAGAATTCTTTCTTGGCTGTCGGGTCCGTACCCCACGAACCCGACTATCACCCCTAAAACCTCATCAGCCAATAGAAAAGAAAATTATTTTTAAAAATTCTTTGACTTTTTAGGAAGGAAAATTCCAAATATACATTATTACAGGGAATTACAAAAAGGACTTCCAGTTACCTATCACCTAACTTCAACAGTCATCAACTCATGGATAGTCTTGTTTTCTCTATATTCCTGCCCATTCCTCACCCCTCATGATGTCATTTCATTCATCTATAAGCATTTCAGTATGTAGCTTAAAGGATAAGGAATCCATTTAAAAGATATACCATAAAATCGTCAATGCTCCTAAGCCAGCAATATTTTCTTAATATTGTTAAATATCCAGGCATTGTTCACATTTCCCCATTTGTCCTGTAACTTTTTTAAGGTTTATTAAGTCAGAAGCCAAATGAGGACCACATGTTATGACTGGTTAATATATCTCTTAAGTCTCATTGAATCTGTAGGTTTCCCCCTCTATCTCATTTTTTTCCATGCAATTTATTGGAAAAACTGGGTCATCTGTTCCAAAAGTTTCCCAGTCTGGATTATGGTAACTGTAACTCTTTCATGTCATGTTCCTGTCCTCTACTTTTCCTGCAGTTTTTAGTTAATCTATAGACTTCAATCAGATTCAGGTTCAATTTTTTTTTTTTTTTTGCAAGACTGCATAGGCATGAAAGTGTCATGACTTTCATCAGGAGATACATGTCTTCTTCTTCTTCTTTTTTTTTTTTTTAAGATTTTATTTTTAAAATACACCTAATGTGGGGCTCGAACTCACAACCCTGAGATCAAGACTCACATGATCCACCAACTGAGCTAGACAGATGCCCTAGGAGATACTATACATAATATCTTCTTGTTCCTCTTTTTTGTGATATTAACAGACATTGATGATCACTTCCCAGATCCATAAATTCATTAGGATTTGCAAAAGGGGCATATTATGATTTGTATCATTCCTTCTTCATTTATCAGCTTCTATGAAAACAAATTCCTCCTCACCAACTATTTGATTCCTCTAACATACATTTCACATAGAAAAGAAAGGATAAATGCTTAACTTCTTCTGTTTATTGATTTTCAAAATAATTAATTGGTATCGTTTATCCTCCAAACTTATCAATGAGATATTTTTTTGTTTTCCACAGCATCATGGATTTAACCATTCACTCAGCAGGGGTGGAGTCAAAGAGCAGACTCCCTGGTAAGCAGAACGGTAGTTTCCTGAGGAGATGTGGGAGTGGGTGAGAAATGACTGGCATCTCCAGTACAAGATAAAGATGAGGCAGGAGAGAGGGTAAATCATATTTGGATGGACAGTGAGTAGGTGTGGGACCCAAGGAATTTAACAAAAATCCCCTACCCTTGGACAAGCAGAGCAAGACTAACTCCATTTTGTGCTACACCCATTATCTCATGTATAACCCCCACATGACCTACTTATTGCTTAAGACACTCCCCCACCCTAGTCAAGCCGCTGAGCACACCTTTACTGGAAACCGGCTCATTTAGGAATTCGGAACCCCTAACCGCCAAAGAATGTAAACCCCGCCTTTTGCCCGCCAAACTTGCGCGCCAATTCTGACCAGAGTGATAGGCTAGTTCAAACAGTTACTATAGGGTAAATTGTAATTCAATTGGCCACCTGCGTGTGGACTGACATGACTATGCAACTTTCTGTGTGTGTTACAATCTCATTGGCCACTGGCCCCTATAAAACTGCTACGCCTCTTAACCTAGGGGTCCAAGTCCCTGCTCCACTGTGTCGGGTATACTTGGGCCCAAGCTCGAACTTGCAATAAACCCTCGTGCGTTTGCATCGGTATTGGCTCCTTGGTGGTCTCTTGGATTTGAAATCGGGGGCATTACAGTAGGCTGCTTCAGTCAGTGGTTTTGATCCTTAACAAGCAGCACATTTTAGAAAGCAAGTTCCTTGAAGGTGATGTTATTTAAAAATAATATTCTCCAAATAAAATAACCCCCAAAGCACAAGCCTAGCATGAAGCAGGTGTAGTCTAGCACTCTATAAATGAACATCTGAAGTGCAAACCTGCTGTCTCATAAACCTAGTAAAAGCAGAAGAGAAAACCTGTTTTGGATTTACAGGGTCTGGCTATGGTGGGTGGTGAGGCTGCTTTTTTGACTTTAGCAAAATCCCAGTTTCTTCCACTTGTTGCTCATTCGTCTTTGTAATTACCAATATCATTTGCTTGCTCCAGCCAGATCTGCAAAACTCAAGCTGGCATCCTAGGAATTTTAAACCTGAAAAAGGCTTCTAAAATCAAGTTGTCAGTTCCCTCACTTAACAGGTGAAAAAGTCCATAATACAGCTCACCTGTCCCCAGAGGCACCCAGGTCAATTCCTCATCCCTTACTTGTGTAACAGCCCGATGGCATATGTGACCTGCTTTAATATGCATCCCATTCAGGTTTCCAAGCCTGGTTTACTCAGAATCATCTGGGGGCCTTTGGAGATGTATAGATTCTTAGGCTACCCTGCAGAAATGCTGAATCATAATTCTGCAGGTAGAGTTTGAGAATCTTTTCTTAAGTTCCTCAGGTGTTTCTGACATGCAACCACTCTATTTGACTCTGTATCAACGTTCTCAAACTTTCCATTTCACCAGAATCACCTGGAAAAGATTATTGGCCCCACCCACAAGCTTTCTAATTTAGTATGTCTGGGGTGGGAGCCTGAGAATTCATATTTTCAACAAATTCCCAGGGGATACTGGTTTGCTGATGCACAGACCACGTTCTGATCTTCTGAATCATAAACTGTACTTGAGGTAAAGATGGCATTTTTATCCCTATTTAGCAGATGGAATTTACTGGCTGCAAAGCTACTGTGGTGGAACTGTCAGTAGAACCTACCTGGTCCAGGCTGAAAGAGACTGAGTATATCAGTTGGGAATACTTTCATTTGCAAGTAACAAATATCTGACTAACAGTGACTTAGGCAGTGAAGACTTAAAATTTTTTTTTTGAGAGAGAGGGAGACAGAGGGGCCAGGGGGGACGGGGGTGGGGGGGGTGGGGGTGGGGAGAGGGGGAGAGAAAGAGGGGAGGGAAGAGGGGAGGAGGGGGAGGGGGGAGAGGGGGAGGGAGAGGGAAAGGGAGAGGAGAGAAGGAGGAGAGGGAGGGAGAGGAGAGAAGGAGGAGAGGGAGGGAGAGGAGAGAAGGAGGAGAGGGAGGGAGAGGAGAGAAGGAGGAGAGGGAGGGAGAGGAGAGAAGGAGGAGAGGGAGGGAGAGGAGAGAAGGAGGAGAGGGAGGGAGAGGAGAGAAGGAGGAGAGGGAGGGAGAGGAGAAAAGGAGGAGAGGGAGGGAGAGGGGGAGAGGGAGGGAGAGGGGGAGAGGGAGGGAGAGGGGGAGAGAGAGGGAGAGGGGGAGAGAGAGGGAGGGAGAGGGGGAGAGGGAGAGAGAGAGGGAGGGGGGAGGGGGGAGAGAGAGAGGGAGAGAGAGAGGGAGGAGAGGGAGGAGAGAGAGAGAGAGAGAGAGAGAGAGAGAGAGAGAGAGAGAATCTTAAGTAGGCTCCATGCTTATTAGGACAGAGCCTGGCATGGGGCTCGATTTGATGATCCTGGGATCACAACCTGATCTAAAATCAAGAATCAGGGGCGCCTGGGTGGCGCAGTCGGTTAAGCGTCCGACTTCAGCCAGGTCACGATCTCGAGGTCCGTGAGTTCGAGCCCTGCGTCGGGCTCTGGGCTGATGGCTCAGAGCCTGGAGCCTGTTTCCGATTCTGTGTCTCCCTCTCTCTCTGCCCCTTCCCCATTCATGCTCTGTCTCTCTCTGTCCCAAAAATAAATGGACGTTGAAAAAAAAAATTAAAAAAAAATAAATAAAATAAAATCAAGAATCAGACGTTCAACTGACTGAGCCACCCAGGTGTCCCATCTTAAGTAGCAAGAAGTCTGGAGGCTGTGGCTCTCTGATATTACCAAGGACTCAAACTCTTTTCATCTTTCCCCAATCCTCTGTGTGATGCATTACTCCTACTTTATGCCCTGTGGTTGTAGAATGGCTACTGTAGCTCCAGCTTGCACACCAGCTTCACACAAGAAAGAACCAAAGGCTTTCTCCTATTTTATTCTGCAGGAATGATCTTTCCAAGCCCTGTAGCCAACATCTCCTGATGTCTCTTTGGGCAGAGGTGGGTCACATGGTCGCATGGCTGCAAAGGAGTCTGGGACAATGGGCAGCTGGCCAAAGGAGTAAGGGGTGATATGAGAGCCTAGTTCAGTCATAATTCATCCCTTGGGGCTGGGTATATCGTTTCCATAAACAAATCTCCATTTCTCAGCAAGTAAGCAGTGGGAAGGAGCAGTTGCATGCATAACTAATTGTCTGCCAGGCCAGGTTTGAACACTTCTGATATGGTTCTGAGGCTCAGCTGGATAAGTTTCCTGGGTCTCCAAACAGACTGACCAAATATTGGTAAATGGCTGGCAGGAAGTATAAAGGATGTGCTCTCATAAAATCTCAGGGTTCTTTTATTTAGAAAGCATTGCATGTGTGTAAGGTTCAGTTTTGACATCACCAAGCTTGCTGTAGAATCTGTCCCTAGGGAGAAGCCACTGAGTGCTGGCACCTTTCATGGACATGATGTTCCACACCCCCAGGAGGAGAATGTTGTGTTTCTTGTGCTGAATGAGAAAGGTTTCTGTATAACAACACAAGGTCATCCTTGTTGTTGCCTTGACCTATTAATACCTTGCTCCATTAACAAGGAACTAAAATGAAGACAATCAATCATGTATCCAAGCATTCTCCCACTCTAATCTCCAGTCTTTTGTAAAATTCTTAGCTACCAAATGAGTGGGCAGGGAGCCCACAGTGGCTGTCGTTTCTAGGTGGAGCACAGTGTCTTATGGACACCTCTAACTTTCTATTGTTTGCTCTTCTTCACTTAGACAGTGATGCAGCCTATCAATTATTATGAGTCTCATCAAGTATGGGAAACATAAAACAAGATCATGCAAAACTAGACCAAATCATCCCAAATTACTTGAGTGTTCTGAGAAGAGAATCAAGAAGACTGTTATCATAATCTTTCCATTTTTCTCAATATTTTTTCCTAACAAACACTCCCCTAAATTGAACATACCGTATCCCTGCTGGGACAAAAGATCCACTGCCTTCTCATCCTTAGCTAGCCTGGACAGAAAAGGATGCCACCTAGCAGGCACTCCTCAACCCCAGCCTGATGTCATTTTCCCTCTGGAATTCTGCAGAACTTCTGGAAAACTCCATCATCTATGATTTGGGGAAGTACCAACAATGAGGTAGAGCTGTAATGGCTGCCCTGTTATCCCTTCCCCATCTTCCTGGGTCAAGCAAATCTTTATTTATTTATTTATTTATTTATTTACATTTATTCATTTTTGAGAGACAGAGAGAGACAGAACATGAGCAGGGAAGGGTCAGGGAGAGAGGGAGATACAGAATCCGAAGCAGGCTCCAGGCTCTGAGCTGTCAGCACAGAGCCCAACACGGGGCTCGAACCCATGAACCATGAGATCATGACCTGAGCCAAAGTGGGACACCTAACTGACTGAGCCACCCAGGTGCCCCCGGGTCAAGCAAATCTTAAGTGTATATGCCCCACTTTGCAAATCTCCAAAGCAATATTTTGCTTTATATGATATTAATTAAAATAGATTAAGAAGCCAGATATAATTAATTTTGCCACTAAATTCTACATGACACCAGGCAAGTGACCATTCTTACGTAAACAGAGGGGAGAAAGTCCTCTTCCTTCAATACCTTTTCTACTGCAAATGGTGTGATGTAAACGTCATCCTCATTCTTTACCCTCCCTATATCAATATCTCCTTTGTTACAGACTGAATGTTTTTGTCCCACCTCAAGAGTCCTATGTTGAAATCTTAATCCTAATGATGGTATTAAGATATAGGTCTTTGGGGGTGCCTGGGTGGCTCAGTTGGTTGAGCATCCAACTTTGGTTCAGGTCATGATCTCATGGCTCGTGGGTTCAAGCCCCATGTCGGGCTGTGTGCTGACAGCTCAGAGCCTGGAGCTTGCTTTGGATTCTGTGTCTCCCTCTCTCTGCCCCTCCCCTGCTCATGCTCTGTCTCCCTCTTCCTCTCTCTCTCAAAAATAAATATTAAAGAAAAAAAGATATAGATCTTTGGAAGGTAATTACGTCTTGGGGGTAGTGCCCTCACAAATGGGATTAGTACAGTTATAGGAAAAGACACTTGGCCATGTGAGGATACGAGAATACAGCTGTCTGCAAACCAGGAAGAGAGCTCTCACAAAATACCAGATCTGCCATCACCTTAATTTTGGACTTCCCAGCCTCCAGAACTGTGAGAAATAAACATTTGTGGAAGTCATCCAGTCTATGGTATTATATTACAGCAGCCTGAACGGACCAAGATAGTTCCATAAATTTTCATTGCCCTTTTACCCTGTCTCTGGGTTTGGCCATGTGACTTGCTTTGTCCAAGTATATTGGAAGCTGTGATGGTTAATTTTATGTGTCCCCTTAATATTGATATTAATAATATCAATTCTATCATAAAAGGATAAACATGATTTCTAGGTATGTCTGTGGAGGTGTTTTTGGATGAGATTGACATTTGAATTGGTAGACTGAGTAAAGTAGGTTGCCCTCCTCAATATGGGTGGGCCTCATCCAATCTGTTGGAAGGCCTGAATGGAATACAAGGTTGAGTAAGAAAGAATTCTTTCTCTCTGCCTCACTGTCTTTGCATTGGGACATCAGTCTTCTGCTCTGACTCAGACTCAAACTTATACTAGTGGCTCTCTTGGCTAGACTTCTCAGCTTCCATAACCATGTGAGTCAATTCCTTGTAATAACTCTCTTTATTGATACACACACACACACACACACACACACACACACACACACACACACACAGTATTGGTTCTGTTTCTCTGTAGTACCCTAATATATGGGCAAACATGAAAAGCACTCACATGATTGGGCTGGACCTCTCACTTGTCCGTCACCATGACAACATACACACCCAGGGCTGACCTGCTGGAGGATGCCTAACTGCCTCATTCAAGGCCAGCCACAGACAGTTGCCCCCCAGATATGTGAGTGAGCTCAGTTAAGACCAAAAGACTCACCTAGCTATCCCCAGCCTAGCTAGCCACCTAGCTATTGAATCCAGACCCATGAGTTAAATAAAGTTTTTTAAAAAAATTCTTTATTTACTAGCATCTTTAGCATCAGTTCTTTATTAGCATCTCCCATGTTCTAGGAACAATACTAAAATAAACACTGACATTATTATGATAAATGAGACATGGTCACGGCACTCAAACTTGTGGGCTAGTGATGGAGACAGATGCACAGATAGAAATTAAAATTCAAAAAGGTGAGAAATAATGAAACATTACAAGAGTGTTTTGAAAGCTGTAAATTTCTTTATAAATATTAAGTAACTTATGATTCCTCACACTGGCAGGCATAATTCCCTTCTTCCTTCAGCCATCTGTCAAGGGAAGGCTTGGTTTTTTTAAGCCCACCAAGTTCGGGTATAGTTTATTATGTGATATTACTGTGGCAATAGATCACTGGTACATTATAGACAAATGTCCACTGCAACACATAAAATACAAAGATGTATATTTTTATTTTATTTTTAAAATCTTTATTTTTGAGAGAGAGAGAGAGAGAGAGAGAATGAGCAGGGGAGGGGCAGAGAGAGAGGGGGACAGAGGATCTGAAATGGGCTCTGTGCTCACAGCAGCAAGCCCAATGTGGGGCTCGAACTCGTGAACTGTGAGATTATGACCTGAGCCGAAGTTGGATGCTCAACCGACTGGGCCACCCAGGAGCCCCAGTGTATGTTTTTAAAACACAAAACTTCCCTCCATCTTCCTTATTAACCTTTCGTATCTCAGTTGAGGTCCCTATGTTAGCACCCAGGTATAGAAATCCTTGCTCAGAATAATGTAAGCATGTATTCACATATACAGGCCAATTTTTGTGGGTTTGTGCTTAACAAAAAAAAAAACACCACCTTTGCAATTTGCTTTTAGCACATATCAACATATAAGGACATCCTTTCTGGTCAATAAAGATTTACATTTTTTCTAACTTCTTAATTCACATATATACACACATGCACATATATAACTTTACATAAATTGCTTGTCATAAAATTCAAGTTTTTAGTGATGCTTGCATCCCCTATATTACCTGCCTTACTATTGTCCTCCCCCAACAGACCTATGTGCACACACACATAACCATGTTAAACCTATGTGTATCTTTCCTTACTATTCTGTGTGCTTATATAATTACACAAATGGTTGTTTTATTTAAAAATATATATTATTCAGGGGCACATAGGTGGCTCCATCCATTAAGTCTGACTTCAGCTCAGATCATGATCTCACAATTCTAGGAGTTCGAGTCCCACATTGAGCTCTGCATTGACAGCATGAAGCCTGCTTTGGGTTCTCGGTTTTCCTCTTTACCCACCCCTGCGTGTGCACATGTGTGCATGTTCTCTCTCTCTCTCTCTCTCTCTCTCTCTCTCTCTCTCTCAAAAATAAACATTAGAAGATGTATATATATATTATTCATACTTACCTACTTCCCCCCCCCCCCCACTCAATATCTGGTAGAAACCCCCTCTCCCAAGTCAAGCAGAAAACTCTCATTGTTTAATTAATGGTTGTATAGTATTTCAAGGTGTAGATGTGCCACAATTTAGTTAACAATTTACCCACTGATGGGCAGTTTTTGTTTTTTTGGCCACTGTGGAAAATGCTACAATAAACATCCTTGTATACATTTCAATTTGTATTTATTTTTAATTTATTTTTAATGTTTATTTATTATTAAGAGACTGAGAGAGACAGAGCATGAGCATGGGAGAGGCAGAAAGAGGGGGAGACACAGAATCTGAGCAGGCTCCAGGCTCTGAGCTATCAGCACAGAGCCAGACACAGGGCTCGAACTCACAAACCATGAGATCATGGCCTGAGCCGAAGTCTGACACTTAACCGACTGAGCCACCCAGGTGCCCCATTTGTATTTATTTTTTTTTTTTATTTTTTTTTCAACGTTTATTTATTTTTGGGACAGAGAGAGACAGAGCATGAACGGGGGAGGGGCAGAGAGAGAGGGAGACACAGAATCGGAAACAGGCTCCAGGCTCCGAGCCATCAGCCCAGAGCCTGACGCGGGGCTCGAACTCACGGACCGCGAGATCGTGACCTGGCTGAAGTCGGACGCTTAACCCACTGCGCCACCCAGGCGCCCCTATTTGTATTTATTTTTAATTGGATGGGATAGATTCTCAGGAGTGGCATTAATAGGATGAAGAGTATATATTTAAAATTTTCGTACTTAAAACAAGATTGCTTTCCAAAGGACTGTAATACTTCATACTACACAGCAATTCTTTGAGGGAAGAGTCTAAATCATTCACAAGCTGTTGAGGGTGGCTGTGAACCAGATAAGTCCACATACTTGCTTAATTATACCCTCTTCTCCATGTATCACTAGAGTAAAAACAGAAAACAAAGGTGAAAGCAAAACTAGTAATATATATCTTTATACCACAACATACTCAGGTGACTTAGGGACCATCCTGTCACAGTATTCCTATGAGTTGTTTTAGCAACACTCAATCCCCTGGGAATCCTACTTTCTTCCTTGTGCCACAAACCCTAACCATCCAAAGCAAACCAATCAAATAACCAGTTTCTGGGTTCCCTCTAGTGCCCTAGTGCCCATCCCCTGCTTACTGCCAGGGCTTATAAGCTGGCAAAGAGAAGGAGTAAAATTATGGTGAGTTTAAACTACATATAGCTCCTAACCAACTAGATATATTCTCAAAGGAGAAGAAATTTAGGAAGAGTCACTCTCTTTTTTAATAACTTGAGTAGATCAATATATAGGATAGTGCCCAAAACATTACCAGAAACTGTCAGAAGGTGACACCAGAATTTCCTGAAGTTGTCCCCTTCAGTGTTGTGCTCTCCTGTCCTCACCTGCAGAGAAGTCAGGTCTCCTTTCACAGATCATAGGTCTTTGCATGATCACAATGGTCAAAATGTTGGCCAATGGCTCATCTGAACACCAGCGGCACAGTGTCCATTGGCACTAAGCTGGGGTTCTGTTTTAGGTCAGGATTTGGGGAGAGGTACCATCACCAATACCTCTCTTTGGAGAACCCAAGTCTTTTTGAAGGCTCCCAATTTTGAGCTATCCCTTTATATGATGTAGTAGTGTCATATAGATACAATGGTGCATACATCTCCTGGGATGCTGAAAAGATAGCACTTCCTTCTAAACAGCACTGTATATTTTAAAAGGGTAGAGACTGGAGCAAATGCAAGTCAAGGTGTCTACTACATGACTTTATATTGGTCAGGACCCCTCAGAGAACAGGCATTTATAGAGATCCCAGGAAGGGCAAAGCTTGGTGCTGGGTACTGGGATGCAACATGGTCTAAGGCCATCCCTGCTCTCAAGCTTTCAATCTCACCAGATGAAAGTTTCCAAAGCAGCAATATGTGGATAATGATTGAAGAGGACATGTACAGAGTGAAGGTGTGGCAAGAATAAGGAAAAGGAAGGCAGCATGGGCTGTACAATTGAAAAGGCACTGGTTCTTCACATGGATGTGGTGACCTGGCCTTGTCCTGGACCATTTATCCAGTCAGTGGCAGAAGAAAAAAGAGAACACCAGCTTTCTGGCCTCAAGGCCAAGGGTGTCCACTAGAGGCTCTAGCTGCATCAGACCTGAGACCCACCTACAGAGCTTGTCTAAAATGCAGATTCCTGAGTCACTCTAGTTATCCTGATCCAGGTAGCCAGGAACTGGAGTTTCCTGGGAGTCCTGCCTCACTAACTGCCCCCCCCCCACCATTGGCTTTACTTTTATGTCCCTCCTTCAAGAACCACAATCAGAGTTAATTACACAAACACCTCCAGGCTTCAGTTCATTCCAGTGCACTCTGCTGTCAACCCTCTGTAAACCTACTACCATTCCCAGCTTGTGTGCACTTAGTAAATCCTCCATCAGCTCTAGAAGCGCCTGGCCCTGAGCTCATTTTGCTGGCTTCAATAGTCTTTTCTTATCTGCCTTCAACTCAGAACAAACTACAGATATTCTCACCAAAGTTTACATTCAGGCTCAGAAAACACAATAAAACAACTCCAAGACCCCAACTGGTCAAAACACCCACCTGGGCTCTTCACGCAGTTCAGACTGCGTGGGACAGAGGTTTGGAAACTAGGGAAAATCCCTTAGAGCCCAGTTTTGCCACTGGGATGACATGTGACTGATCCACCTCAGGCACTGTCACAGTATGTCGTTTGGTCCTGGTATGTGACAAAGTAGGACTGCACGTGAGAAAATTTTTTACTGTTACTACCACATATCATTGTCTCTAAGAAGCCATCAATGTAAGGTACAGAGTCAATTTAATAACAGCCTGTCAATGAAAAAAAACTTACATACTGTCACATTAAATCTGTGCATCAACTGTAAGACCCTGGTGGTTTCAATATAGGGGAAATATTAATTCAGTGATAGCACTGAAGGTTGTGAATCTGGTGCTACTGTTAATATTGAACATTTAAAACATAAGACGATAAAAAATAAATATAAACTGAGTATCAGGATATCTGAGGAAGAAGGAAGTCTAGAGCCACCTTACAAACCCAGCCTTCTGGTAATTGGCTAAAACGGCCAAAAAGCAAAGGGAAGGGAGAGAGGGAACTCATATGTAAAGGTACAGAAGGGGACAACGAGACCCTAACAGCCAAGAGAGAATCAATTTGAGGAACCATCTCACTGAGACTCCTAATCTGGAAGGGTAGGGGAGGTCTCTTGGGAGAGCCAAGGGATAGATGTGGCTGCCACACCGGAGGCAACTTTAATATCCACTATCAGCACTGCCCCCAGGCTGCAGAAGTGGGCTGCAAAAGAAACACTTAACATGGCCTTAGCTGCTCTGCAATCTGTTCCTCTGACCCAGTTTCTAAGTGGTGTAGACTTGCTCAGGTGTACCTACAGGGGTAGGTCCAATCACGGAAGAGCTTAGGGCCAATGCTACCCTTGAGGGCTTTTCTCCAAAGTGGCTGTTCAAGTGGGAAGTAGGGAACTGTCAGGAACCAAAGAGTGACTTCTGTCCAACTTCCAACGGAACAGGATGTCCTTCCAGCTCAGAGGACAGAGATACAGGGAAGAGCCCAGTCACAGCCTCACTCTGAGGGGTGCAGACAAGGGAGACTGGCTCCTGGGACTGTGATTTCCACAAACCAAATAAAAGTCACAGACACTAAGATGGTCCACCTTATCAGTAAACAAAGACACATAAATTAAAGCCACCTTTCTCCTAATGGACTGGGAAAGATTTATAAAAACTAGTGCTGATGATGGTATGGGAATAATAGCCATTCACACACATTGTTGATAGGACTGTAATTTGTTGAAAATTTGCTCAGGGTAATTTGACAATATTTATCAAAATTATTTTAATGTGGGGTGCCTGGGTGGCTCAGTCGGTTAAGCATCTGGCTCAGGTCACGATCTCACTGTTCAGGCTCACTGCTGTCAGCGGGGAGCCTGCTTTGGATCCTCTGTCTCCCTCTCTCTCTGCCCCTCCACAGCCTGCGCGCGTGCACGCTCTCTCTCAAAAATAAACATTAAAAAAAATAATTTTAACATGCACACTTTTTGACCCAGCAATTCCAGTTTTAGGGGATACATTTTAAGGAATTAAGCTATTAAATACACACACACACACACACACACACACACACACACACGTGTGAACCATTGTTATAACAGCACCATGCCTAACACATAGCAGGTGCTCCAAAAATATTTGTTGATACAGGAATAAATAAAGTAATAAATTGAAAGCAATATAAATGTCTATCAATAGGAGACTGGTTAAATAAATAAGGAACATGTATGTTATGGGATTGTTACCCAGTTATTGAAAAGGATGAATGTCGCCTAAGAGCTGAGGGTTGGGAGACACTGCCAAGAGATATGAGGGAAGTCTCTGGAATAATGGAAACATTTTAAATCTTGATTTTGATGAGATGATGGTTGCAGTGTGATTTAAAATGAGTGCTTTTTATTGTTTGTTAATTATACATTCAGCAATATGGCTAATTTAAAAAAATGGATGAAAGTATACTATTCTCATTAACATGGAAACTTGTCTGTAATGTAACATTAAAAAGTAGGTTACAAAATAACATATATAATGATCCCACTTATGAAAAATACATATTGGGGCACCTGGGTGGCTCAGCTGGTTGAGCTGCCAACTTTGGCTCAGGTCATGATCTCGTGGTTCGTGGGTTCGAGCCCTGCATTGGGTTCTGTGCTGACAGCTCAGAGCCTGGAGCCTGCTTAGATTCTGTCACCCTTTCTCTCTGCCCCTCCCCTGCCTGAACTCTGTCTCTCTCTCTAAAATAAACATTAAATTTTTTTTAAAAAAGTAGGCTACAAAATAACACATATGATGATCCCACTTATGGAAAATACATAGAAAATGTGTATGTGACAGGGTGTGGAATGGGACTATCCTGTTGTCCTAGAGTTGCGTAGATGCCTTTTAAAAGAGATGCCAGACCATCTATTTGGAATATACTAACAGATGGTCAAGCTGGTCCAGTAACTGCTACTCCCAACAGCATGTAGGAGGGAAGGCTACAGAAACCTATGCCAGACTCCCAGGCTGGCTGGGGCAGTGGGAGATGGCCAGGTGAGGACAGAGGGCAGTGATGGGAGCAGCCTGTCCTTAACCACCAGCTAAGCAAGGATGTGACACCAGTCAAGGTTCTTAGTGAAAATTAAACTCAATAGTTTAAGCAGAGCATGGATTTTTAAAGGATACTGAATCCTGGGTGGGTCAGAGAGCCAAGCATAAAAAACTACATAGTCAGGAACACCAACCAGACCTAATGCTACTCCAGTAAAAGCATCACTGATGCTACTGCACCAAACATCCTCTCCTTTCCCTTCCAAGTCCTAGACCCCACAACTCCATCTCATTGGCAGAGACAGGACAAACGGCTGCATCAGGGCTACAAGGGAGGCTACTACCTTGCATGGGGGTGGGGCGGTGGTCTCAATTTGGGAATTTCCCCGAATCTGGAAAGGCCATTCAAAGGATGTAGGATGGTCCCAGATAAGGAACCACCCTCTATAGTTATAGATTTCCTATGGGCATGTTGACAGGACTCCACCTAAGAAGGCTGCCTCCTAGGCCAGAGGGACCCAGGGACATAGTGCCAAAGCAGGAACTAAGAGTAGCCCTAAAAAGTTAGTGTGTTCAGTGGAATGGTGCATGCAACACTCTCTTCCCTGGCAGAGTGAGCAGAGGGGCTGAGGTGTGTCAGGGCAGCAGAAGAGCTGGTCTGCAGGTCAGGCTGTGTTGACTGGATGAGAAACTGAAGTTTTGATTTGGATGGGATATTTTAACACCTGAAAAATGAGTCTGTCCTAAATCCCGAGAGTGACTAGAAAAGCTAAGGCACCTTCAAACATTCGTATCAGGTGATGGAAAAGGGGAGACAACAGAATATTGGATAAAGTCATAAGCTGAATGCTTCCCCATCAACTTCCATTCACCTAAAAGGTCTGGATGACTATATTCCCAATTACTAATGGCAGTTATACATAGGGAGGCAGGGAAGTGGTATTCTTGAGGAGGGTTCTCAAATCTCAGTGCTTTTTGTTTGCGAGCATCTTTTAAGAAAAAAAAAAAGGATATTTCCATTAAAAAAATCTAGATATAATGAAATTTGAAAACACTGTACTAAGTGAAAGCCAGTCATCAAAGGCCACATATTGTATAATTCCATTTACATAAAATATCCAGAACAGATAAATCTCCAGAGGCAGAAAGCAGATCAGTTGTTGCCAGGAGTGGGAGGCCAGAAGAATGGGGAGTGACTACTTGATGGGTACAGAGTTTCCTTTTGGGTTATGAAATGTTCTAGAATCAAACAGTAATGGTTGTACAACAATGTGAATGTACTAAATGTCAGTAATGGTAAATTTCATGTTCTATGTATTTTACCACAATTTTAAAAACTGGGACAATTAAAACAAAACCCAATGACAACAAAAATCTAGATATATTGATTGACAAGGAAATTATGTCCACCATATATTAGAAAAAGTAGGTTTTAAAACAATGCCCAATATAAGAAACCCAATGTATGAATATATAAAGCATCTGAGGGGCGCCTGGGTGGCTCAGTGGGTCGAGCATCCGACTTCAGCTCAGGTCATGATCTCACAGTCCGTGAGTTCGAGCCCCACGTCTGTCTCTGTGCTGACAGCTCAGAGCCTGGAGCCTGCTTCGGATTCTGTGTCTCCCTCTCTCTGTGCCCCGTCACCGCTCATGCTCTGTCTCTCTCTCCCTCAAGAATAAATAAAACATTAAAAAAAAATTTTTTTTAAATAAAAAAAATAAAGCATCTGAAAGGACAGATCACATAATGTTAACAGTAGTTATTTTTGGGCGGTAAAAATACTGTTAACTGCCTATATTTCCATATTGTCTAATTTTCCTTTACAATGAATGAAATCTGCTTAAAAAATGTACATAGTGTAAAAATTAGTTAAGTGCATAAGAGAGGTACAGAAAAGGGGCCGTGGAAATTCAGAGGCAGAAGAGATGGCTTCCAACTGTATGTGTTCTTGTTACTTCCTTAAAGCAGTCTCCTGACAGGTGTCATTACCTCCAGGCTTCTCTTTTCATATACATCTTATATGCTTCTGCCAGATGACTCTTCTGAAGCACAGCTGTGATTTGCTCATTCCTCGACTCAAATATCCTCAGTGGTTCCCCACTGCTTACTGAACACATAGTCTCAATTCCTTGCCTGTGATTCAGATCCTTCCACTATCTTGTCTCAACCTTTTAAGCCCTTCCTTATCCTTCTCCATGCACTTCACTCCAGCCATCTTACCCAGACACTATATTACTAGTGTGCATGCACGTGCGCGCGCGTGCGTGCGCGCGCGCGCACACACACACACACACACACACACACACACACACACAATTATCTACCTTTCTGCCTATAGAATTTTCTCTGCTTGGAACATGGATTCCCCTATTCTATCGTGCCTGGCTCTCTCACCCAACCTTCTCTAAACCAGTGTCATTGCCTCCACTTGAGGACAGTGGAGAGGAGACATCTTTTTCCTCTCTCCCACCTATTTCAATTGTACCTCTCTCAGGGCATGAATTACTTTTTATTTCCTGTTATAGTGGTTTATGCTCATGTACTTTCTACTTTAGACTATCAGCTCCTTAAAGGTCAGGGTTCCTAATCAGCAAATTAAAAACAAAAATCTCTGGCACGTTTCTATGTACCAGATTTAGTCGGTGGCTTTTCTAAAGACAGAAAAATAATGAAAGGCTCTTGGATGGCCCCATGAGTGTGCTTCCCACATTCAAAAGGTATTCCTCAATAATCCATCAAACTCAAGGACTGTTCTCCACGTGTCAACGCTGTGCTGAGGCAGCTTGCGAAGTGCCATCAGTAGTGAATGTGCAAGGTCATTTTTGTGCCTAAGGAGAAACTGAGCTGAGCTGTTATCCAGCAACTGATTTCCTTTCAGAATTCAGCAACACATGAAAAAAATTAATAGGCTTTATTTAGGGGGGACACAGTTTTAGGCTTATAGAAAAATTGAGCAGGAAGTACAGAGCACTCCCATGTACCCACCTCCCAATAGTTTCCACCATTTTTAACATGTTATGTTAGTGCGGTACATTGTTACAACTGATGAACCAATATATATATGTATCTGTATGTATATACAGATATATATACATATGTATATATATCTGTATGTATATACAGATATATATATATGTATATATATCTGTATGTATATACAGATATATATATATATATATATATATATATATATATATATATATATATCTTTTGATTTTTTTTTTTTGAGAGGTCACAAGTGAGAGAGAGAGAGAAAATCCACAAAGGGCAGAGAGAGAGAGACACAAACAGACAGACAGACAGATGGGGCTCACCTGGGGCTCGTGTTCACCCAAAGTGGGGCTCAACACCAGTGTAGGACTCAAACTCACGAACTGTGAGATCATGATCTGAGCCGAAGTCAGATGCTTAATGACTGAGCCACCCAGGTCTCCTTGATAACCAATACTGATACTTAATAAACTCTTCAGTTTACATTGGGGGTCACTGTGTTTTAGATCTTGTGAGTTTTGACAGATTTATGTCATGTGTCCACCATAACAGTATCATATGGAATAGTTTTACTGCCCCTAAATGCCCTCTCTCCATTCCTCCCTCCATCCCCCTGAATATCTGACAACACTCATCTTTTTAATGTGTCTAGTTGTGCCTTTTCTAGGATGTCATATAAGTGGAGTCAGACAGCTTGTCACCTTTTCAAATTGGCCTCTTTCACTTACTAATATGCATTTAAAGGTTCTCCAGGCCTTTTCCATGGCTAGATAGCTCATGTCTTTTAATTGCTGATTAAACTCCATTGTCCAGATGTACAACGGTTTGTTAATCCATTCATCTATTGAAGGACATCTTGGTTTCTTCCAGTTTTGGGTAATTATGTTCTTTCTTTTTAGTATTTATTTGTTTTTGGGAGAATGTAAGTTGGGGAGGGACAGAGAGAAGGGGACAGAGGATCCACAGTGGGCTCTGTGCTGACAGGCTGACAGCAGTGAGCCCAATGTGGGGCTCAAACTCACGAACCAAACTGCGAGATCATGACCTGAGCTGAAGTCAGACGCTCAACCAACTGAGCCACCCAGATGACCCTTTGGTAATTATGAATAAAACTGCTATAAAGATTCGTGTGCTGGTTTTTGTGTGGACAACTCCTTTGGGTCAATACTGAGGAGTGCAACTGCTGAACTGAATGGTAAGAATATGTTTAGTGTGAACCTGCCACACTGTTCTCCAAAGTAGCTGTACCATACCACGCTGCAGCCCCACTAGAAATGAGTGAGAGATTTCCTGTTGTTCCACATCCTCGCCAGGGTTTGGTGCGTTCAGTGTTCTGGGATTTTTCCATTCTAATCGATATGTATCGATCACTGTGGTATCTCTTAATGACACAGGATGTGGAGCATCTTTTCATATGCTTGTATGACATCTGTAGATCTTCTTTGGTTAGGTAACTGTGCAGATATTTTGCCCACTTTTTAGTTGGGTTTTATTGGGTTGTTTTCTTATTATTGAGTTTTAAGAGTTCTTTGCATAATTTAAGCACATGTCCTTTGTCAGGTATGTTTTGCAAATATTTTTCTTCCAGAAGAAAATATATTTCTTCCAGATATTTTCTTTTGTGGCTTGTCTTTTCATTACATATTGTTTTTACCCTTGGGAAGATAAGCACCACAGCGGACAGACTGGGCCATCTTTGACCTCCGGCATTTACTGAGCAACTCTGTTTGGCATCCAGGTCTATGGACTTATGCTTGGCTCTGTATGTGTGCTCAATTCACTGGCTTCAAAAGAATAACTGATTTTTAAGTCAAATAGAAAAACTTGCCATTGCCACTTTTGAAGTGTGCCAGGAAGTGTGTAATCATTGCTAAGCATATGGAGTCTTTTAATATGTCTTGACCTTCCTTTGTATATTTGTTCAACAAATGGTAGAGCCCTTGAAGGAACTGGGTGCTGGTCCTGGCTCCTTGCTTGCAAAGCAGCCTCACCCCCTCTGCCACATGCTCTGGACACCACATGAGATGAGCCCGCAGCCTTCTCTCTCAATCCATGGACTGAGTTCAGAACGATTCAACATGACTCCCTGGATTCTCTGCCATCTCCCACACTACACCTTTCCCACTTCTATCCTCACCTTGCCCTTGAGGTTTGGTACCTGCTGAGTTCTTCTAGTTCCAGCTTGGGGTCCGCTCCACTGTGCCTCTGATCCCAGAAGCACCTGGTGCAAAAACCCTCCCAGTTGGCCTAGCCTCAGGTAAATGTGCTTTCCACAGCTCATGTGGCCTCTCACATGGGACTCAAAGGGAGATACACAGAAGAGTAAGATATCACCTTGCTTCAAACAGTCTAGCTGGAACAGGATATTAACATAAAGTGGTCTGTGATAAGTGTCAAAGAATTCTGCAGATAGCAAATACAGTTGGTTAGTATAGTTAATATTGAGGAGACTTCTACTGTGATTTTAATTGTAATCCCTCCTCCTGAGTTTCCTCACCTATAACAAAGGCTGACAGAGATGAATTAGATTCATTCTTTTCAGAGTGTGGTCCCTGGACTAGTGGCATCATTCGCATTCCCTGAGAGCTTGTTAGAAATGCAGATTCTCATCTTATCCCAGACCTAATGAATCAGAGAGCTGTATCATAAGATTCCCAGGAGATTTATAGGACATCACAGTTTGAAAAGTGTTGGGAGGCATGATCTTTAAATTCCCTTTCAGTCCTAAGCTTCTGCAATCTGTGCCATTTCTTTTGACCCTGTCAGAAGGAAGGCTGCTAGGAGTTCCTGGGAAGACGCTGATTGGCTGGGCTTGAGGAGAGCCTGAGGGTGCCTCAGCAACCAGGCTCTTGTGCCAGGCGCCCAGGCACGGTAGGTAGGCACCAGCTGCTGGTTGGCACAACCCTCCTGGAGATTCGTGCTGCCTTCCTGCCAGGGAAACAGCTCAAGCTGTCATGATGGAGCATGACCCAAGGTGGAAGTTAGGGGTAGAACTCACATGAGGTGAGCTCTGTCTGTTTATGCAGCTTCCCTTAGAGACCTGGCCTCCCCATCACTGAGCAGGCTTGGCTACTCAGCACACCTTTCAGTCTGCTGAGTAGGGAGAGTGAAGGGAGAGAAGGGAATTTGCAACATTTATGGCAAGTTCGGAGGCTGTAGATTTGGTAGTGGGGGAGAGACAGTGTCTACTAAACCTCTACCTGCAAATACAAAGAAAGTTTCAGATGTCAAATTCCCTTGGTTGCTTTGGGCTGATCACTTGCACCACAACAGAAGGACATGGAATAAGAGTTACGCAGTGGGAATCGGCAATGCACGTTCTAACCCAGACTTCCCTCTTTTGAGGGATTTGGTTAAGTTTCCTTCCTTTTCTGGACCTCAGTGTTCACATCTGTAAAATGAGACCAGATTTGCTCATCCAAATATTTCAGCTCCTGGGATGAGCCTGACACTAGGCTAGATGCTGGGAACACAAGTGATATTTAAAGAGTTGACAGTTTGGAAAAAATTTTATTTTTAAAATTTATTACGAGAGAGAGAAAGAGAGAGTGCGTGTGAGTGGGGGAGGGACAGAGAAAGAGAGGGAGAGAGAGAGAATACCAAGCCAGCTCCTTGCTGTCAGCATGGAGTCTGATGTGAGGCTTGAATACACGAATCATGAGAACTTGGGCTGAAACCAAGAATTGGACACTTACGACTGAGTCACCCAGGTGCCCTATGGAAAAAATTTTATTTATTTATTTTTTATTTTTTAAAAAATGTTTTATTTATTTTTGAGAGAGAAAGAGGGAACATGCGCACACATGTGCAAGCTGGGGAGGGGCGGAGAGAGAGGGAGACAGGGGTCCGATGTAGGCTCAAACTCATGAACCAGGAGAACATGACCTGAGCCAAAGTCAGATGCTTTACTGACTGAGCCACCCAGGCGCCCCTCCCATGTGCCATCCTTCCGTACCCTCAGTGTGACCGTAGTATGACCGGTCACTGACAAATATGCCAGGACCTGTATGTTCAAGGGAACATTGTCTGTAATACATGTTCCTTGGCAGGCCTAAACACTTATTCTAGTACATCCATTCATCTCTCATCCTCTGAAACATTTTCTGAACCCCTACCTGGTACCCAGATCCCCCAATGGTATGGGGGCTATAGAGTTAACTGAGACACCATCCCCACCATCTCCTTGAGCAAGGGTTGGCAAACTAAGGCCTGCAGGCCAAATCCAGCTGACTGCCTGTTTTTGAAAATAGAATTTTATTGGAACACAGCCATGCCCATTCTTGTATGTATTGTCTGGCTGCTTTTGTGATACAATGGCCAACTGAATAGTGTGACAGATTGTATGGCCCATAACAGCTAAAATATTTACTACCTGGTCCTTTACAGAAATGTTTGTGACCCCTCCCTTACAGCAACAGACACATAAGCAAATAATGACAATGTGACATGATCAGAATTCTAAGACAGGGATGGGAAGGGAGGGAGGGAGGTGCCAGAGGTGATTCCCAAGCTATGCCTTGCAGGACCATTGGCTTGTTGGGAAGATAAGCTGGTAGGAAAGTGGAAAGGACCCTCCAATAAGAAAAAACTGCATATGTGAACACATAGAGGCAAAACAGGCTGGATCTGGCAAGAACACACATGTCAAGTAGACACTTGGGGCAGCCCAGCAATCTCTCTTCCATCCCCTAATCCCATCACCTTCCCTCTTTCCCAGATGGCTGCTTGATGCCTTCTCTCTCCTCACACCTCCAATGCCTCTGTTCACACTCAGCTGATGACCTCTTTCCTACAGCCCAAGAAAACTAAGACAATCGCTAGAGAAGTTCCACGTGCTGCCCTTCCCACAGTTTCCTCTTATCTGCACCTTGCCATGGCCTCTGCCTTCCCTCTTCCCTTCAGAGGAACTGTCCAAATCCTAGCCAAGGACTACCCTTCCACTTGGGACTGGATCCCATCTGCTTTCCTTGCAAACAGAGATAACTCTCCACCGTCTATCTTCACTCCTGCATCACCGATTCCTCCCTCTCCCAAAGTGCGACATGCTACAGAGCTCCTCCCATCCTGAAAACCTCCCTTACCATAACCAGCCTGTCCAGCGGCACCCTTTTTTCCTGTTCCTTTCCAGCACATTCATTTGAAAAGGTGTGTACATGTGCTGCCTCCAATGCCTTTCTTCTCCTTCTCTCTTGAATCCACTACTTCACTCAAGCTTTTGCCTCCACTTCCTCAAAACTGCTCTCATTGAGTTCACCAATGCCCTACTTCTTTTTTTTTTCAAGTTTTATTTAGAGAGAGAGAAAAAGAGCACAAGCAGAGGAGGTGAAGAGAGAGTGGGAGACAGAGAATCCCAAGCAGGCTCCATTCTCACAGACCAACATGGGGCTCGGATTCACGAACCACGTGATCACGACCTGAGGCAAAACTGAGTCAGACGCTTAACCTACTGAGCTACCTGGGCGCCCTGACCAATGCCCTACTTATAATCTACTGGTCAAATCTCAATCTTCAATCTCCCTGGCCTAATTGCAGCATCTGACCTGGTGAATCACTCACTCCCTCTTCTTCAATACACTTTCATTACTGGCATGTAGGAATCTACTCCCTTCTGGATTTGCATCTTCATCTCCCCATCTAATAAATGCTCACTTTTTTTGGTATCCGTTCTGGGAATCTCACCAATCTCAAGACATATAAACACTGTCCAACAGAACTTCCTGCAACAATGGAAAGCTACTGTGCCCATGTTGTCCACTATGGTAGCCCCTTGCCACATCTGGCTGTTGAGCACTTGAAGTGTGGCTAGTGTGACTCCTGGCTGGTGGCTTCTATGTTGGACAGAGCAGGTCTATTTGCTGATGATTCACAAAATACATCTTTACCCTCAACTACTCCCCTTAATTCTAGACTTGTGGACCCAACCGCGTACCTGACATCTCCATCTAAATAAATGTCTCACCTGCCCCACTATAGCCTCTCCCATCTCTGCTAATGACAACTCCATCCTTCCATCAGTCCAAAAAGCCTGGGAGTCATTTTAGACTCCTCCCTTTCATGCCCCACACCCAGTGTCAGCAGATCTGTCAGTGCTATTTCAAAATATATTCCCAATCTTCTCACCATGTCCCCCACCCTGTCCAAGCTCCTGTCATCTCTCAGCTGGTTTACTGCAACAGGCAACTAATTGCTCTCCCTACTTCCACCTTTACCTGCCCTCCACACAGCAGACACGTCCCTTCTCTGCTCACCACCTCCCAGTGGTTTCCCATCCTGGCCAGTGTGTGATGGCTTCTAAGTTCTACACTCTGCCTCCTGCTGCCTCTCCAACTTCTGCCCTGCTAGCCACACCAACTTCATTCTTCAAAGACATCAAGCACAATCCCACCTCTGGGCCTTTTCTCTGCCCAGGAGTGCTCTTTCCTCAGGTGTCCCATGGCCTGTCCCATCACCTCCAGGTCTTTGCTCAGCTATCACCTCATTGCCAAGGTCTTCCCTGACCACCCCAATTCAAATAGCACGCTCTGCCCACATGTCCTATCTCTTCTACTTGCTTTATATCTTTCTTCACAGTATGTCTCACCATCTGCATACTATATATAATGGTTATTTATTTATTATCTCCTCCACTAGAATGTAAGCTCCTTGAGAGCAGAATTTTTGTCTCATTTACTATGGTAGTCTCAGCACCCAGAAGAGAAGGTGCTCAGGAAACATTCATTGAATGAATGAAGTGTAAGTGGAGGAGTAGGGAAGGAGGAGAGGCTAGAGAGGCAGATGGTTCATGAAGAGACTAAGGGCACAATGCTGGGGGTCTGGACATGGGTGGAGAGTCACCGCAAGTGACTTGGCCCTCTGTCCAGGTAGTTTCTTGGCCAACCTTCTTGGCCCTCTGTCCAGGTCGTTTCTTTATCCTCCCAGTACTGCTGACCTCCCACAAGCCTCCCTCTTTAGGCAGTAGGAGGAGGACACACCCCTGCTTCCAGTTGAGGAAACTGGATCTTCCTTTACTGTGCAAGTAGCTGGAGTGGTTCCAGGTCCCTCCTCCAATGGAAGGCAGTCTCTGAAGCATAGTGATCTGCTCCTGACTCCTACTCCTTCTTCCAGTTCGAGTGGGCAGCTGACCAGGGATGGGGAAGTTACCTGCCTAAGGGTGCCTCCCTCTGCTCTGGCTGTCTGTAGGGGAGTAGAGTCTGTGCGTGACAAAGGGGTAAGAAGAGGGGTATTTCCCATGTGAGTCTGAGGCTGGAGTCCCCAAGGCAGCAGGCTCTGCCTTTTCAGGATACTAATGAGACATTTTGAAGCTGTGGTGTTGGGGCATTTTCACGCTGGAAGAACCACTGGACATCATCTGGGGACTGGTCTAACTATCTCACTTCTTTTTCTTTTTATTAAATTATTTATTTTTAAAATAAATTTATTTGGGGGGGGGATGGGCAGAGAGAGGGAGACACAGAATCTGAAGCAGGCTCCAGGCTCTGAGCTGTCAGCATAGAGCCTGATGCGGGGCTTGAACCCACCAACTGTGAGATCATGATCTGAGCCAAAGTCAGACAATTAACCAACTGAGCCATCCAGGTGCCCCATAACCATTTCACTTCTAAGGTAAAGAAAAAAAATGCTCAGAGAGGGTTGGTGACCTGCCCAAAGTCACTCAAGGAGTTAGTGCCTGAGCCAGGACCGGAATCTAGGTCTGTCTCCTGTATCTCTTCATAACATGATGGTGCCTGGATTAACAGTATCCTCTGGGTCAATTTCTCTTGGCTCCTCTCTGAGATCAGGCCCAGTGGTTTCAACAAAATGCTGATTCCTGAGTCTAGGAAAGGCTTCACTGTCATAGCCTGGGTAAGGAGCTTCCTCTTTTGGGCCTTAACCTCTGTGGCTGTATGTAAGGTTCTGACCCTGATCCTTTCACAGATGACGGAAATGAGAGGACAGATTGCAGTTGTCACAGCAATAATGAAGGGCATTTGCACCAGGTACTTCAGCTGTTTGGCATCCCTTAGCAAGATGGTTTGCTAAATCTCAGCAATGACCAGCCATGTTATCTTGGGAAAGTCACTAATTCATATAGCTATCCACCCACTCATTATTCACTGACATCCAAAAAGAATTTGTGCCAGCTTGCAATATTACAAAATGTGGCCACCAAAGGAAAAGTAAAAGCTTAAAACAATGTTCAGATAAAAATACGGAGATTATAGGGGAAAAAACTCAAGCCAAGAATTGAACATGTATTGTTTTGGTAATTAGAAAAAAAAAAACTTAAGAATCTAAGCTGATATAGGGGTGCCTGGGTGGCTCAGTTGATTAAGCGTCCAACTTCAGCTCAGGTCATGATCTTGTGGTTCATGGGTTCGAGCCCCACGTCAGGCTCTGTGCTGACAGCTTAGAGCCTGGAGCCCACTTCAGATTCTGTGTCTCCCTCTCTCTCTCTCTCCTCTCCTGCTTTTGTTCTATCAAGAATAAATAAACATTAAAAATTTAAAAAAAAAGAATCAAACTGATATAGTTATTATCTTTTAGCTGTGGGCTTTCAAGCCTTTTTGTTCCCTAGCTTCAATTTCCTCATGTATAAAACGATGGGGTTGAACTTAATGATCTAAAATCTATGTCAGTATTGCTATTCTGCGATTCTGTCTTTATAGAGGGATGGAGCAGAGTGTCCACTCTGCATTTCTCTCTCTTCCCATCTCCTTTTCCCCAGTTTCAAACAATGACCGACACATGGACATACTTAAGCTACATTGTCCAAGTTCTCTGCTTTGAAGGGAACAGACAGTCTGGCATTAGCAGAAGCCACTCATCCAGTTTATTCAACATTTACTGAGCACATACCATAGGCAGGGCATAGTGCCAAGGCTATGGAGATAAGCCAGATAAATCTGACAAAGATGCTGTCCTCAAGACATTTTCAAAGGCAACTGTAGTAAAGTCAGCAGTAGCGGGTTCTAAAGAGGGCAGAGACAAAGCCCTATGGGAGCTCAGAGGATGGAGAGGCCATTTTTTACTGAGGGAATCTGGGATGCTTTTGGAGGAACCTCTTTAATATGGCCTTGAAGTAAGAGTAGGATTTTTAAATGATGAAAGCAATCCACGCACGCACATAGTAAAAACAATTCAAATGATTCAAAAGTATATAAAATGACAGAAATGAAAGATTTTCCCCTCAGCCTCCCACCCCTAGTCCTAACCTACAGAGATAACCACTCCAGGTTACTTTAAAAAACATTCTTAAACATCTGGTCTGCTGCATCAACTTGGGTTAATATACCCTATCAGGATGTGTGATAAGGTCAGTGGCACCTGGGTACTTCTCTCTGCCTCTCCTGAGGAAACAGAACAGTGGAATGTAGATGTAGGCTCTGGAGCCAGACAATGGGGGTACCAATCTCAACGCTTCAATTTTCTAGCTGCATGACCTTTGGCAGGGTACTTCACTTCTCTGTACTTGAGTGTACTTATCTGGAAAATGGGTATTAAAATAGCACCTAACTCAAAGCATTGTTATGAATTCAATAACCCACAAAAGGCTTAGAATAGTGACTGGGACATAATAGGGATTCAATAAACGTTAACCAGCATATTGTTAATATCCTTCCCAACTTTCATCCTGCCAACTTTGATTGGCTGTACCAATGCTTTTTTTACATGGCAAGATTTAAATAATTTAGATTCTGTTTTCAAGCTATATGAAGTTTTTCATGCTTTGCAAATTGCTTATAAATTGAATCTAAAACTTCAATACCACTAAGTAGTACTTATACTTAGGATTAAATTCACAGCAGAATCAGGTAGTGTGAATAAATCATGAGAGAAAGGGATATAATACTATTTCATTAAACCCATGTTGCTAGATGGAATTGTTCAAGTATATAGGTTTATCTTTACATTCCATTAAATTGCTCGAAATCATGGTATATTTCAGCTAGCTTCATATTTAGTCCAGACTTCTTGCACAAGTTTTTCTTTAATGAGGTTTCTCATTGCCTTTTTGGTTATAGAAAATAGAAATATATGTTTTCTTTATCTGATGGTAAGACCGCCAGGATCCCTAATTTTCCTGTTAAGTGGCCAGTTTGGGACACATTACTCAATGGACTTGCTGCATGACTGTCATCCTGGCTTGGCTATATTTTTTTCTCTCAGATTTCATGTCTTCTTTGTTGGATCCATTTAATCTTTGCTGGAGCACGTCCTCAAGTAAATTTTCCTCAGTAAAATTGTGTGGAAAGGAAATTTTCTGAGTCTTTATATGTCTGACATTATTTTACATTACACTTGCTCTAAATTTTCTCCTCTTACTTCAACACTATGGCTTCCATCTCTGGTCTCCAATAAAGTGGTTTTTCTCTGTTAGCCAGTGACGTCCTAATTACCCAAAACAGTGGACACTTTTAATCCTATACTTTTCTGTAGAATTTGACATTGTTGATGACCCTCTGATTCTTAAAACCCTCTGTTCTCTTGCTTTGTGGGACACTGTGTATTCTTTGTTTTTTTTCCTCTCCTTTTCTTTTTATTTCCTTTGAGGTTTTTCCTCCTCTTCCTAACCCTTCAAAACTGGTATTCTTTGATGTCCCATCTCTGCCCACTGATGGTCTTTCTCTGCATGGGCTTTCTGAAATAGCTCATCTAACACTAGGGCTTCAGCCACCATCTGTGTGTTGAAACAGAGCTCTAACTAAATGTTGCATAAGAATTTCAAAATTAGTATGTCCAAATCTTAATTATCTTACCTCCATCCAAAGACTGTTTCCGCTCTTGTGGTTTTAATTTTGGTTCATGGAGTCACCATCCACCCAAATCTCCTTATTTAAGAACTATGGAGTCATCATCAACCTTTCCCTCTTTCACATTTCCCAACCAGGTGCCAAGTCTTCTCAAGTCTATATCAAAACTATCTCTGGAATTTCATCATCTTCTCTATTCTCACTGCTACCTTAATTCAGTTCCTCACTATTTCTCACCTGGCTTACTGAAAGAGCCTCCTAACTGGCCTCTCTGCCCCCACTCTCTCCCCAGCCTCTCTACCCTTCATTCAGCTAGTTATCTTCCAAAGAAAATTTTTTTTTGTTATCATGCCTTTCCCTGTTTAAGACCCCATCTGTCTCTCTGCTACATATAGAACAAAGCTTAAAATCGTTAGGGTGACACACAACACTTTGCAATTTACCTGTCTACATTTATTTACATTTTGAACCCCCCCTCACCCTTCAACCCCACATTTTCTATACTTCAGCCACAGAAATTTCTGAGGATCCCATTCTTCTCATGCACTTCCCTTCACAGCTTTCTTATTTACTGTTTTGTTCCTAAGTTCTTCAAGCCCAGTTGTTTCCTCTATATTCCTGGAGTACCCTGCTAATAACTTCTGAATTTACAATGTTATTGATGTGTGTTTCCATCTTCCTTTGTAGCTATGCTGTACAGTTCTGGGACATCAGTTTCACTTACTGGAATCATCAGCACCCAGCACAGGTCTGACCACTAGAAGATGCTTCAGTTCTATGTTGAGGGAAGAAAATAAGACAGAACCTTGGAGAAGGATTATGCTCAGGAGCAGGAAGAGGAGCCATGAGGGTCACGTGAAGGTAATGACCCTGCAGAGTAGTAAAGGACTAGGCGAGAGAATTTCAAGGAGGAGGAGATGGTCAGCAATGTCAAATGCTACAGGGAGGCTGAAGACGAGGCTGGGAAATAGGTCAGCAGATCTGGAGACTTGGTGGCCTCTCGCCACACTCAGGAAGAGCATTTTAGTAGCATGAGAAAGGAGCTGAGATTTGAAGGGCTTAGGAGAGAGGGAGTAGTGAGGAAGCAGTTCTTTTCTGATCTGACTACTACAACATTTGACATCCACCTTTCCATTATTGAATCACTTTCCCCTTTTTTGGCTTCTTTGATACAACATTTTAACATCACCTCAGATTCCTTCAAGGGCTCCTTGTTCTCTATCACCCTTTAAATGTCAAGGATACAAGGGTTCTGTTTTTTAATTCTTGTCTCTGTTACTCAATAAACTCTACTATTCATGACGACTTCAATGATGCCTATCTCTTGGCAACCCCACATCCTTATTGGCAGCCTGGGACTCTCCCCAATCTTCAGACACATATTTAGTTCTGCCCATTGGACGTGTAGATGCCCCAGAGGTACAACCTCACATTTCTGGAACTCATCTCCTGCAACCAAAACTCTCCCCCAAACACCTGCTTCCCAATTTCCACCAACTATACCTACGCTACCAAAGGGTATAACCCCACTGCTACTGCTTAAATCCTAGCCCTAAAATTTCTCAGCTACTTTCTTACAATCTCCCCAAGTCAAGTCTCAATCCTTTCTTGCAGCATTCTCCACACTGTTTCCAAAGACGCCTTTTTCCTCTAACGTGTAAAAAATTTGATGCATAATTTACACACAATAAAACACATATATTAAAAGCACATGGCTTGGACTGTTTGAACAGAACTACCATTCCAATTGAGATACAGAAGATTTCCATTGCCCCAGAAAGTTCCCTGGTGACTCTTCACAGTTGAACCCCTGACACCCAGAGGCAAGTGCTGCCCGAATTTCTAGTACCAGAGATTGGCTTTGCCTGTTCTTAAACTGTATGTAAATGGAATCACATGACATAGATTATTTTGTGTCTGGATTCTTTAGTTCAACATAATGTCTGTGAAATTCATCTAGGTTCTTGCATCTATCAGTAGTTTGCTCTTTTATACTGCTTAGTAGTGTCCAATTGCATGGATATACCACAATTTATTTTTCCATTTATCTGCTGATGAAAAATTGAGTTGTTCCCAGTTTTGGTTCTTTTGAAAAAGTTGCATGAGCATTCTTGTAGAAGTCTTATTTGAATATATATTTTTAACTTTAGGTAAGTATCCAGGAGTAGAGTTGCCAGTTTGTAGGATAGGTGTACGTTGAACTTGATAAGAAGCTGCCAAACAGCTTTCCAAAGTGGTTGTACCATTTTATAATTCCACCAGCCATGTATGAGAGTTCCAGTTGCCAAAAGAAGTTTTTTTAAAAATGCAAATCTGTCGTACCATTTTCCTACTTTAAACTCATCTCTGTTTTTTTCCATACACGTTCAAATTCCACAGGATGTACGCAAGGCCCTCCATTTTCTGTGTTCCAACTGTCCAGCCTCATCTCTTGCTATTTCTCCACATGCTCCCTTTTCTCCAATCATACCAACCTTACTCAGTTCCCTCAATTTTTGAAGTTCTTTCATAGTTTCGCAGAAGTCCTTCCCTCTGCCACAATGCCATTTTCTGAGTAGCTTTTCAGAGGTGTTTGCTGATTACTTCACACCTGCACCCACACCCCTGTGAGCTAATTGCTGCTATTCCATACTGCCTTGACATACAGGGTATAACTCCATTATAATACTCTGCTTGAAGCATCAGAATACCTTATTTCCTTCTCTCTACCTGACCAGCTCCTGAAAGACACTCTCCCTCGCTTCCTTCTATGATTGAATGATGGCCTACCACCAGACAGAGCCTATGCTAGGAGCTATGCCTAGAATGAGTAGTAAAGACAGTCATGGTCCAGGCTCCCACAGAGCGGTAGAGTGGAAAACAGTCAAGTAATTATGCTCATAAATGCAAAATTAGAAACTGAGTTAAGTTTTCTAAACAAAAGGAATGATGAGTCTATAAGAATGTAACAGATGAATCTGTCCTAAGTGGGGTGGCAGATGAGGGCATAAAAGGAAGGGTTCCCTGAAGAAATAATGCTCAAACTGGGATCAAAAGGAGGTACAGGAATTAAGTAGGTGAAGTGTGTCCCCTTTTTGTGGTGGAAGAGAACTTGGGACTGTTCAAAAAACTGAATGAAACTAACGTGCTAAGGACAGTACAGAGGCTGATGGCCCCACACGAGGGAAGAGAGCTGAGCAAGGCCAGAGCAGAAGTTGCTGAGGTCACTATCTTGCTTGAGACCAAGGAGCAGCGGAACTGGTAGTATTATCCTTTGCCAACAGCCCTGATGGTAGCCCACTGTCTGTCATTGTACCCAACACATTGTCACGCATAATAGACATTTGTGAATTAATAAATTTTAGATGTGTTCAAGAAATTGACAGCTAAAGGAAACACACCTCATGTATCTTGAGTGGGCTATCGCCTTGAAGGAAGAGTGTTTTTAAGAAAAGCATAACTTAGAATTTGTTGAGGGAATACAGCTAACAGAGATCAAGTGATTAAGTATGTATATACAGTTCTGACATAGGTGGGAAGGTATGCAACCATGAATACAAAGATTATTAGGAACAATTCTTCCTTTGAGGTAAGACAAAAGGGCAGGAAAATAGGAAAGCTGTAGAGGAAAAACACTGTTGGGAGAGGCATGATTATAGTCATGTGGCTCTGGGGACATTTTCCTGAATCCATGTGGTGTTGTTAGCCACTTTTTCTCAGCTGTGCCATGGATTCTGGCCAGGATCACAGTAAGCAGATCTATGGAAGGGTGACTGTACAACTGGTGAGGTGCTAGAAGTTTTCATGTACATTCCCCATCTCACTGAATTTTCACAACAACTCTGCAAAGTATAGAGTTTTAGTCCCAATTCACAGATATTTACAGAACTCATGTTCAAAGAAGTTAAGAAGCTTGCCTAGGTCTACCCTGTCAGCGAGTAGCTGACCTGGAATTAGAACCCAAGTCCATCTAACTCCACCACAAGGAGCCACAGCAACTTCGGAGCCTGGTCACTCCATTCCCTTCTCACTGGTTTCAGATGTTTTGTTCCAATATGGCTAGAACATCAAGTTCAGTGAGCCCAGGCATAGAGCAGTGGTGGAAGCAGTTTTTGCCTGCAAAACGGGCTTAATCTGCATAATGTGACTCCCAGGGTCTCGAATGAATGAATGAGAAATAAAAAGGAAGTTTGGGAACCTAGAATGTAATAGTCTGACATAAAACACATTATCTTCTTATTGGGATGGGAAGAATCAGAAAGAAACCAATACTGCAGTGCCTCATAGGTCAACTGAACTAAAGGTAAGGACAATGACTTGTCCATAGTCAATGGCAGGGCAGAAGAAAACTGGAGATATGTCTTCCTGTGACCTTTTGAGCTCTGTACACAAATGCCATGATAAGAATAACTTAGGTGGTAATTACAGTGATTATGGGTGGAGTAGCTCTTAAAAGAGAAACCTATCCCATGGAAAGCTACAAAGCGGTGAAGGCTCTGGGCCAGGAGACAGGTGGCCACACCAGCAGAGAACAGCAGGTGATGTGGCAACTAGCCCCATCTGTAGAGAACAGTACTGCTGGAGTGGTCTCAATTAGATGAAGACAGGAGAGCCCAATGGGCAGGTAGTTGTTCCCAGTTTGGAATGGTGCCCTGGGAGATCTTAACAGGAGACATCACTGTGTATCACTGCTGCCACCAGATAGGGTGGACTCTTGATCTTTATCAAGTTTCTTTATGATAGAGTTCTTACAGTTACAAATTGGGGCCTACTTAATCTGTTGCTATAGTTGACTTATATTTGTTTAGCATAACCTAAGACTCATTCAAGCCTTGGCATCTTTTCCAACTTTAGGAGCTGCCTATAGCAGGTTGAATAGTGTCCCTTCACCCCCAGCCCCCAACAAATTCATGTCTACTCAGAACCTCAGGACATGACTTTATTTAGAAATAGTTTATAATTAGTTAAAATGAGGTCATATTAGATTAGGGTGAGTCCTAAGTCCAATGATAAGTATCATAAGATACAGAAGAGAAGGCTATGTGAAGATAAAGGTAGAGACTGGGGGTGCCTGAGTAGCTCAGTTGGTTAAGTGTCAGACTTCAGCTCAGGTCATGATCTCACAGTTCGTGAGTTTGAGTCCCATGTTGAACTCTGTGCTAACAGCTCACAGCCTAGAGCCTGCTTTGGATTCTGTGTCTCCCTCTCTCTCAGCCCCTTCCCTGCTCGCACTCTGTCTCTCTCTCTCTCAAAAATAAACATTAAAAAAAAAAAAAAAAAGGTAGAGACTGGAGTGATGTGGCCATAAGCCAAGGAAGGCCTGGGGCTACCAGAAGAGGCAAGGAAGGATTCTCCCTTAGAGCCTTTGGTGGGGGGAGTGTGGCCCTGCCAACACCTGGATCTTGGACTTCTGGCCTCCAGAACCCTGAGGAAATGAATTTCTGTTCTTTTAAGCCACCTATTTTGTGGTGCTGTTACACCAGCCTTAGGAAACTAACACAGGAGCCAAGGTCATTCTTCCTAAAGGGACATGTTGAGGGGCTTTCCAGCCCCTAGCAGCCCCTTAGAGTAATTTAAGATTGTAATCTTAAATTAGAGCAATGTAGAAAAATGTCTTCCAGATTTCAAATTGAGGGAGAAGTGTGATGTCTACTGAGGTAGCACAGAGGGCTCAATAACAGTATGATAGTCTCCGGAAGACCCAAAGGCTGTACATCAAAAGGTCTTATTGTATGGTTTTAGCTGGCAAATGTACTGCGTCAGGATGTGGCCTCTAGTTTTGTCAATCTCAAGGTTGAGTCAACCTTTAGCATGATTAGCTAAATCTTGCTGATCAGATTTGCAAGAAATAAAAATTAGGTTGCAAATGTATTCATCTGTACATGTGTGAGAAAAAGAGAAAGCTTCTCTTGCACTATCCGAAATGCTCATGTGCATGACCAGGAGCCCAGAGTCAGCATACCTGGAAGCTGATCAGTGAATGTAAGCTGCATGAAATCAAAGCACGGAGGCAGAGTACCACCCAGCAAGCAAAGACAAGGGGACTCTATCCAGGCCGTGAAGAAACCAGTGGCCCTCTGTGTACCACAACAATGTATTTGTCTCCAGCACACAAAATTTAGGCCTGATAGTCTATGGCATTCATTACAAGTTTCTAGGTCTCTGGCTTCTTTTTATGTTCTGGGGCCAACTGCCCCACTTCTACCCACATAGCTTTTCTCTAAATAAGGTGTTAAATAATTAATTTTAAACTTGCTAAATTGTACTTATGTTCTGAACTTGCCTCCCTAAGACCACAAACCATATCATCTTAACTAATGTACCAGGCTCTTCTAAATTCACATTTACAATTTGTTCATTCTTCTAATAACTAATACCACTTGTATGAATTTCCTATGGCTACTACAACAAATTACCACAAAGTTGGTGGCTTAAAAGAACAGAAATTTATTCTCATGGTTCTGGAGGTGAAAGGTCCAAAATCAGTGCCAGCAGAGCTGTGCTTCTCTCTGGGGGAGAATCTGTTCCTTCCTTTTCCAGCTTTGGTCACTCCAGGTGTTCCTTGGCTTGAGGCCACATCACTCTAATCTGTCTCCGTGGTCCCACTGCCATGTCCTCTTCTCTGTGTCTCATCTCTCTCTGCCTCTCTCTTATGAGCACACTTGTGATAGCATTTTTCAACCAACAATAATCCAGAATTATCTCCTCATTTCAAAGTCCTTCACTTAGCCACATCTTCAAAGACCCTTTTTCCAAGTAAGGTAACATTCATAGATTCCAGGGATTTGATGTGGATACCTTTTAGCATTTTAGGGCCTACTACACTACCATTTGTGGATTTTGAAGACTGGGACCTATCTGTCTTGATTTACCTTCAGTGTCTCATACACAAATGGATTGAATAAAGTAAAGCAATTTTATCTCCAAATTCTTTTTTTTTTTTTTAAGTTATTTACTCTGAGGTGGGGGGGGAGGAGAAAGGAGAGGGAGAGGGAGGGAAAGGGAGAGGGAGGGAGAGAGAGGGAGAGAGGGAGAGAGGGAGAGAGGGAGAGAGGGAGAGAGAGAGAGAGAGAGAGAGAGAGAGAATATCCCAACCAGGTTCCACACTGCCAATGAGAGCCAGATGTGGGGCTCCAACCCACAAACTGTGAGATCATGACCTGAGCCAAAATCAAGAGTTGGCGCTCAACTGATTGAGCTACCCAGGTGCCCTTATCCAAATTCTAAGGCAACTCACTACCACTAAATCCTATCAACATCACGCTAAAAGGTAATCTAGAACCTTTATACTCAAAGGTTTCTCAAGACAAGTCAACATGATTGGGTTTCATGTGTACGTGACTCAATGTGAATTATTTCTGACAATGAATCCATCTCTTTAGGTCAATCTGTCAGTACAAATGTAATCACAATCAGCATCAACTTTGACTATGATATCAGATATCTTACGTTATTATCTTTTTCCCTACCTGTTCAAATCCTTTCTACCTTTCAAGGCCCAGCTAATGCCCCACCTTCCTAGGAACCTTCTATGACATTTTCTTACCCTTCACACCTCAAGATCCTATCTTCCTTTGAGTTTTTTCTGCCCTGCCTTGAGGAATCATTTCTGCCTGGGTCTTGGTAAACTCTTCCTGAGTGGAATTTTCTTTCTCAAGTAAGACTCAATGCATATAATATATTGTTGGACTTTTGTTAAATAATTGTTGGTTAGTGAATGTAAAGGGAACTATTGATTGTTAGAGTACAGATTAGAGTCCACGACAAATGGACTGACTGCTCTCTATTTGGAGCCAGAAAAAAACAAAAAACCAAAACAACAACAACAAAAAAAATAAACACCTATTTGCTTGGAGGGTCCAAGAGAAGACAGAATATTTGTTTTGGGTCAATTAACTTAGAAACTTAGGTGACTGTCTCTTGGAGGATGTATTTAACATTCAGCTAGAAGGGAAAGTTCTCTTACATAACTGGTAACTGGTAAGATAGTCAGGAAATGAGAAAAGTGATTTTCTAGCAAGAAGACTTTGGTGGGAACCACCATCTTCCAGTAATTTGCCAAAATGACCAACACAAAGAAAGGAGAGGAGAGGCACCTGCTATATGTTCTGTAGGCCTTTTAGAACACAAGGATGTCCCTTGTGGACACCAAGGGAATGGGCCGTGTTCAAAAAGGCACACACCACAAATGTTACTGTGGCAAAACTGGAAGAGTCTACAGTGTTAACCAGCATGCTGTTGGCATTATTGTAAACAAACAAGTTAAGGCCAAGATTCTTGCCAAGAGAAATAATGTACCACTTCAGCATATTAAGCACTCTAAGAGCCAAGATAGATTCTTGAGGCATGTGGAAGAATGATCAGAAAAAGAAAGAAACCAAACAAAGTTATCTGGGTTCAACTGAAGTGCCAGCATGCTCCAACCAGAGAAACACACTTTGTGAGAACCAGTGGAAAGGAGGCTGAGCGGCTGGAACCCATTCTCTGTGAATTCATGGCAGAAGTGTTAAAAAAAAAAAAAAAAAAAAAAGACCTCAGACCTTAAAAAAAGAAAAAACGAAGACCCTGGTGACTGGACTCACATCTCAACTACCAGCCATGATCTTCATGTTGCTAAATACAACCCTCAACCTCTCAGCCACCTTAGACACAAATAGACACAACTGATCACTCATTCCTCCTTCTTGAAATACTTTGTTCTCTGGTCTTTCAGGAGACCATACCATCTGGTTTTTCTCTCTCCTCACTGGATGTTTTTTTTCTCAGTTTTCATTCTGGGTCCTCGTCCTCGTCATCCTCCTCCTCTAAATGTTGACATACTCCAGGGTTCTTTACTCAGATCTTTTACCTTATCCATCTATCCTCTCTGCCGGGGCCTAGGTGAGCTCACTCAATCTCATGGCTTAAAATGTCATCCGCATGTGCTGTCTTCAAAATTTTTATCTCCAGCCCCATCATTTCCCCTGAAATCCAGATTTGCATATCCAGGTGCCCGCTTGACACCTTCAGTTAGACATCTATTAAATGTAAAACTTAACACTGAAACACAACTCTTCATTTCCCCCACCTAAAATCTACTCCTTCTCCATCTGTAACCTCAAAAAATGGCAACTTCATCCTTTCAGCTGCTCAGTCCCTAAACTCTGAAGTCCACCTTGAACCCTCTCTTTCTCTCCTACCCCACACCCAATCCATCAGCAAATCCTAGCAGTTCTAGCTTCAAAATACATCCACAATCCAACCACTTGTCCCCGTTCCACTGAGAGCACACTGGAGAGCCACCATCATCTCTCACCTGGGTTACCCAAACAGCCTCCTCATTGCTCTCCCTTTTCTTCTCCTACCCCTGCAGTCTACATCCATACAGCAACCAAGTGTACCTTCTAAGACAAATTAAATCATGTCAGTCCTCTGCCCTCAACTATCCAAAGTTGTTCCATCAAATTTTAAATAGAATCCAAATTCTCACCATGGAATACAAGGCCCTACAAACTCCCTTTCCAGTTTTATTTCCTACTCCATTATCACAGCACTCTCCTTACACAGGCTTCAGCAGGTTATTAAACTGCACACATAATACCTTAAAATATAAAATATAGTATAAACAGGAAATTTGTGACATCAATAACATAAATTGTGTGTGTGGAGCTGTAACGGAGTAGAGTTTTTTTGTTTAATGGGTATTAAGTTTCAGTTTTGTGAGATGACAAGAGTTCTGGACATGGGCAGTATTGATGATAGCATAACAATGTGAATGTATTTAAGATCATTTAACTGTGCACTTCAAGACGGTTAAAATGGTAAATTTTGTTATGTGTGTTTTAAAAATGAAAATTTTTAAAAATCATGCATATTATGTCTCAAAGGAGAGGCACAAAAGGTGAATAATAACTATAGTAGGATGATAGATGATTTTTTTCTTATTGCTAAAAATGTTTCCAGTTTATGTATTGCTTATGTGTAACTTTTATGTATTAGTTCTATAATAAAAATACATAAAAAGCTGCATATAAAACTTACATCTAAAACTTACACAACTTACACAAACACAGAAATAGACTCATATAGAGAGCAAATTGGTGGTTGCCAGAGGGGTGTGACGGTGGGAGAATAGGCAAAATAGATGAAGGAGGAAAAAAAATCCCATTATATTTAGTATAGTATTTAATTACATAAAAATCTGGAAATAAACCATATGTGTCACTAGCTACAGACCCCAAACCCCCCACTGAGTAACATCAATTTTAATGGACACATTTCCACAGGAACTGGACAGGAGGTCTTTAATCTAAATATAGGAGTGCTCAGATTTTCAAATGCAGACTGTGGATGCTATCTGACATAGGCCAATCATGCTATAGATGAAGGAGCTGTTGCAAAAACTCTGAACATCTCCATACTTTGTCATTTGATAATGTGGTGTCTTTTGACACAGACCAAGCTACAGAGCTGCCTACAGTGTATAATTAAGGGTTTCGGATGTACTCCTGCCAAATGCCATTCATCTATGCTTGACTCTTCCAACAACTATAACCGAAGTATAATTTGTAAAGCAAGATCACCGTGTGAATTATTTTGTCCTGCTGTTTTAAGGTACTGCACAGATCAGAGTAATTATCCTGGAATCCCTAAACCACAAAGCCTAATCCCATCATTTTTTGGGAAAGGATGTCCAGACTCAGAAGAGGGAAGTGACTTGTCCAGAGTTACATTTTTAGTGTATGGAATGAATGGTGTATGAGCTGGACTCCAGAAATTCTGATGCCATAATCTGATGCCTCTCTTCAAAACATAGAATGTTACCTTTGGAAAAGGAGAGTAACAAATAACAGTCTCAATGTGGTTACAGCTAGAAAAGGCTTTATTTCTAACTTTTGCCTGTAGGCTCCATAGCTTTCTGGTTATACTTTTAAGAACTACCTAATTTCAGCAAGTAAGACTAATTTTCAGGTGTTAAAAAAAAATTTTTTTTTCTGAGGCAGATAGATTCTTGATAACCTGGTAAAATCTGAGTTGATCATGATATATTTGTAAAATATTTTGTTTAGAACCTTAAACTGTCTTTTTCGTAACATCTAACCATGTCTAACCAATCCTACAACAATCCTGAGATAAACAGGGCAAGTATAAGAACCCTGATGCTTACAGAAGAGATGAACCACAGGTTCTAGGGTAATCAGTAAAAGCCAATATGACGTGAGGTGGTATGAAAAGGGAAATGTACAATGGACTAGAAGTCAGGAAACCTAGGTTCTATGTTCTAGTTCTGCCACTAACCAGTAACTTGAGCTTTGGCAAGTCATTTGCCTCTCTGGGTCCAATTTCCTCATCTGTACAATGAGGATGCAGAATGTGTTAGCCGGGCCTGTAATAAACAAATACGTACACTGAATGGCTTAAACAACAGACACTTATTTTCTTATAGTTCTGGAAGGTAGAAATCCAAGATTGGGGTCCCAGCATGGTCAGGTTCTGGTGAGAACCCTCCTCCTGGTTTGCAGATGGCCACCTTATCACTGAGTTCTCAGATGGTGAAGAGAGTGAAAGAGAAATCTTTCTCTTTCCTTTAAGTTTATTTATTTTTCTTAGTAATCTCTATACCCAATGTGGGGCTCGAACTCAAGACCCTGAGATCAAGAGTCACATGCTGTTCCAACTGAGCCAGCCAGGAACCCCTCTCTTCCTCTTCTTAGAAAGCCATAGTACTATTGGATTAGGGACCACTCCTTATGACCTCATGTAACCTTAAGTACCTCCTAAAGACCCTATCTCCAGTCATGTTGGGGGTTAGGGCTTCAACATATGCATTTCGGGGTGGGGGACACAATTCAGTCCATAATTATCTTTGGAGTTCCTTAAGCACAAGTCTAGAACACAGAAGATGTTCACAGTTGTCTGTGGAATGAGAAATTCTACCTTGCCTCCTTGATTTGAGAAATTGCATGAGGTGTATTTCTAGACTATTGGTTAGTGATCATCTTGAAGGTCTTCTATGTATGTCTTCCCTTAAAATTTTTTTTTAAGTTTATTTATATTTTGAGAGAGAGAGAGAAAGAGGAAGAGAGAGAGAGAGAGAGAGAGAGAGAGAGAGAGAGAGCGAGGATCCCCAGCCCAATTCAGGGCTCGATCTCACAAATTGAGATCAGAACCTGAGCCAAAATCAAGAGTCAGATGTTTAACTGACAAAGCTACCCAGGTGCCCCTATGTTTTCTCTTTTTAAAGGTAATTACAAGCCAAAGGTGATCTTGGGCCAAAGCAGGTCTCTCCCAAGGTTGAAGCCTTAATGCTCTTCAGAAAGTAGTAAGTACATCTAACTGTTCAGCCCTTGGGTGTGACATGCAACTTGTGCTGCTGCATTTAGAAAAAACCATAATGGTGTCAACTGGAGGTGGGTTTGATGGGCCTTCTTTTTTTTTTTTTTTAATGTTTATTTATTTGAGAGAGAGAGAGAGAGAGACAGAGTGCAAGCAGCGGAGGGGCAGAGAGAGAGGGAGACACAGAATCTGAAGCTGGCTCCAGGCTCTGAGCTGTCAGCACAGAGCCTGATGCGGGGCTCCAACTCACAAACTGTGAGATCATGACCTGAGCCGAAGTCGGACACTTAACTGACTGAGCCAAGCAGGCACCCCAAGTGGAGGTGGGTTCTAAATCAGAAGTCTACAGCTAAATTTTCTTTTTTTTTTTTAATTTTTTTTAACATTTATTTATTTTTGAGACAGAGAGAGACAGAGCATGAACGGGGGAGGGTCACAGAGAGAGGGAGACACAAAATCTGAAACAGGCTCCAGGCTCTGAGCTGTCAGCACAGAGCCCGACGCGGGGCTCGAACTCACGGACCGCGAGATCATGACCTGAGCCGAAGTCGGCCGCTTAACCGACTGAGCCACCCAGGCACCCCCTACAGCTAAATTTTCGAACAACCACGAAGATTACTGAGCAATTGTGGTCCTTCACCAAAGCACAAAGTACTTTGTCATTCCTAAGTCGCCCCTGAAGCACCTGAACATGTTTAGAGCAGCTTTGGGATCAAAAACAGCCTCTTGGGGGCTCCTAGTGGGTTAAGCATCCTTACTCTTGAATTCCACTCAGGTCATGGTCTCAGGGTTGTGAGAGCCTGCTGGGCATGAAGACTGCTTAAGATTCTCTCCCTCCCCCTCTCCTTCTGTCCCTTTCCTGCTTGCACGTGCAAGCTCACTCTCTCAGAAAGAAAGAAAGAAAGGAAGAAGAAAGAAAGAAAGAAAGAGAGAGAGAGAGAGAGAGAGAGAGAAAGAAAGAAAGAAAGAAAGAAAGAAAGAAAGAAAGAAAGAAAGAAAGAAAGAAAGAAAGAATCAGCTTCTGGTAGGGAGAACCAGCTTACCTCAGGTCAAATATGATTCCCTCCAATGGCGATCAACTCAAGAGTTCTCCAGTCATTATTTTTTGTTTAATATACTTATTGTCAAAAGTATAAAAGTATTTGGGGCACTTAAATACATTTCAACAAAAATACCCCAAGGATGATTAGGATATTGCATTCGAGTTGTTGTATTCAGACCCAAGATCTTTTAGGAATATGACAGTCTGAATTTCTGTAATTACTTTATTGGTTTACTTCTTATTTATGATATAAGCCACAACTGCTTATACAGACAGTCCCCCAATTGTAATGGTTCAACCGATGATTTTTTGATTTCATGATGGTACAAAAGCAGTATACATTTAGTAGAAATTGTACTTCAAATTTTGAATTTGGATCTTTTCCCATGCTAGTGATATGCAGTACAGTATTTCCCCTGATGCTGGACAGCAGTAGCAAGAGGCAGCTAGCTCCCAGTCAGCCACAGGCTGTCAGGGTAAACAACCGATACATTTACAACCATTCTGTTTTTCACTTTCAGTAGAGTATTCAATAAATTCAGTAGAGTATTCAGTATTCAATATTCAACACTTTATTATAGAATATGTTTTGCATTAGATGATCTTATGCTAATGTAAGTGTTCTAAGCATGTTTAAGGTAGGTTAGGCTAAGCTATGATGTCAGGTGTACTGGGTGTATTAAATGCATTTTCCATTTAACAATATTTTCAACTTATGATGGGGTTATGAACCAAAGATCTGTAGACACTAAATTTTCTCTATGTTAGTGATTTCAAACCCAAATTTACCTTTCAAGCCTATTACAATCTTCATCTTCACTTGATCCAAACTGTCCGAGTTCTGATATTTTGTGAATTGGGAAGACACTTGAGTTTTCTGGATTGATCCTATAGAGCAGTGGATCTCAAATGGGGATGATTTTTACCCAAGGGGACATTTGGCAATGTTCGGAGACATTTTTGATTATCATAACCGAGGAGGGGGCTGGTAGTACAACTGGCAGTAATGCTTATTTTGCTTGGGAGGGATGGCATGGGGAAAGAAAAAAGTCCCAAACACTTTATAAAAAAAAAAAGAAAAAAGCTTCAAAGGTTGGTAGAATTTCAAATTCCTTTTAAAAATAAGTTACTCCCGGGGCACCTGGGTGGCTCAGTCGGTTAAGCGTCTGATTTCCACTCAGGTCATGATCTCACTACTCATGAGTTCAACCCCATCGGGCTCTGTGCTAATAGCTTGGAGCCTGGAGCCTGCTTCAGATTCTGTGTCTCCTTCTCTCTCTGCCCCTTCCCCACTCACGCTCTGTCTCTGTCTCTCAAAAATAAATAAATGTAAAAAAAAAAAAAATAAGTTACTCCCTGTGCTCCCATTATTTTAGTGATTTCTATATATCCCTCATCATTCCAAAAAGGTTCTGAAGTGGTTAATTCTCCCTATGGTGTTGACTCAGTTTTCCCATATAAAGCTTACATGGGCTGTAGGACTGATCAATACAAATTTCAGTTTAGAAAGAAAAATGGTTTTGGAAGGACCAAGAAAAACCATCATGTTTTGGCAGTTAGAAGATAGGAGTTAATTCCTACTATGCACATAGTGCTATATGCTGAGAAGGGTATTTTTAAAAAGTGTAAATCACAGCTGGTGTCCTTAAGTGATTTATAATTTGCCTGAAAGAGGTAGGCTCGGTGCCCAAGGGAGGACATCTTCCATTACACACGGCCTGTGCTAAGGGCCTCCAGGTGGGCACAGCCCTTCTGGCTCTCCCTCCTCTGGCCAGGGAAGCAGGGGCAGAGCAGAAAGGGGTGAAGGTGGTCCTCAAGTGGGGACAGCATGGATAAAGTCTTAGAAGTGGGCACATATTGGGAAAGGCCGGGGGCAGTAACTAAACTTAATTACCTGCAGATACAAGGGAGTCTCTGAAGGTATCCAAATAGAAGTTACAATGATCAAAGTTGGCAGTTACCAAGTGCTTTACTCTTTACCAGGCACATTCATTTAATCCTCTTCCTGACAGCCCTAATGACCTAGCTATTCTTCTTCCCATTTTATGGATAAAGAAACTGAGGATGCGGGGGGGCAGGACAGCTTTAAATAACTCACTAAAGTCACACAGTTAGCAAGTGCTAGAGCCAGGGTCCAAACCCTGGCCAGAGCCTATACTCGTAACCACTTCTCCAGACTGCCTCTTGCTAGACAGGAATGATGAGAGCAGAGCAAAGACCAGATGCCTTAGGAGGGTGCTGCCAACAGAACATTTCAAGGAGTAGAAGAAGTCAAAAGGGTCAGATGTTGCTGAGCCATCAGGAACGAAATCTGAGAATCGGCCATCGGATTTGTGATTAGGCAATCACGGGTGACCTTTAAGAATTCTGTTTCAGTAGAGGGGTAGGAACAGGGGTTCCTTGTAGGACATCAAGGGAGGAGTGATAGCAGATAGAGCCCCCAGGGAAGAAACTGACAATGAAAGGACATGGAGAGACAGGAGAGAAATGTCCAAGCTTTTCTTTTGAGATGATGTCCCCAAACAATAGAACACTTTATTTCAGGGACTATAGTATATTTCACCCTGTTCTTTTGTCTTGGAAGGGCAAAACTAACAAAGTTGAGTAGTCATGGTTAAAGGAGAATTAGCAAGTGTCACAGAAATTGTTCATTAAAAACACTGCATCAAACTGAGGTACAATACAACAATTTAACTGTTTGAAGGGACACCATTATGGGTGAAAGGTTACTTGACTTTATATACTGCATTGGCTGGACACGATGGCAGTTTCGTAACTAAGGTAAGAGACCGTGAGGGAATCACAGATGAAAGAACTCTTTTCAGATCTTTTGAGCCAAAAGAGAGCAGCCAAAATGAATGTGTATGTTCTGGCTTTAGACTGAAATCCAAAGAACAGCTGCCTGATCCCAGTCTGGACTTCCAAAACCCTGGCCTGCAAAGAGCAGAATACTTATTAAAATTCTTTGTTTTAATGAGCTGTGGGAACATGCATTATCAGCCCCTGTCCTAGCTACGGAGTAGTTTTTATGATAAACCAAAAGCAGTTTTAAGGAGGCTGCATTTTTTTTGAAGGGGAATTCTCTACTGGCAGGTAATTCAGGCTGCCTAGGGCAGCAATTAAAGTCACAGAGGAGGAGGAAAACAGGAGGAGAGGAGGAGGAGGAGCCAGAGTGTGAGGCCACCCTGTGGCTGAGGAGCAGTTTCACTGACTTTATCCCATAACCATGAACTCCCTCCAGCACCCCAGTGTACTAAATTCTAAAGGGTTCTAAGGCTGACTTATTCCCCCAAATGCCCATCATTGTGCTGGGGCCCAAGAACTACTGCAAACCACAGATGTATGAAAGGTAACCAGAAGTCTGGGACTGCTTGGGCCAAAAGAATCTCAGGCTGTGATGCTGTTGGTACATGCTTCCTGCCAAAACTCAGACACACGAGCTAAGTGCTTTGGCAATGAACTCTCACACTCTGGCTTAAACAGGAAAGACACCAACAGGTATTTAATCTTTAAAAAATGCAACAGGCTGATGCCGGTAATGCAGTGATTAATCTGCCTGTGTGAGTGTGTAGATTCTTCTTCCTTTCTAGTTAACTCAGGCCACTAGGAAAGTTGATGGAATCTGGTGTCTCCTTCTTTGGAAGTCTTCAAAAAACATTATGTATGCCAAATAGAGGGGAAACTACACAGGTCTCCTCTTCCTCTCTGGCCATCTCCCCCTGTACTTCCTGCTACCTTGTCACACATCCAACCCTCAGGCAACTTTCTTTCCATTTTCCTGAGTCTACCTGGGAGGTTCCTCTCTCCCAGACACCCACTTAAGAGTAAGATGAGATCTCTCCTGATTCTTCTCTACTTCCCTTGCTGTTCCCCACTGCTCACTACATGGAAGTGTAAGGGCTAACAGAAACAAGACGAGTGGAAGGCTGGAAAGATTCAAGGATGCCACAGTGACTTGTCAGTTCTTTTCCTTAAATCAGGGTTCGGGAAGTAAACAAAATAGATAAAATCCCTGTGTTCTAGAGCCTTCATGCCCGGGGTGGGGGTGGGGGTGGGGGTGGGGGTGGGGGAGATGGGCAATAAACAAAATAACCAATTTATATGGTAAATTAGGAGGGGCTATGAATGAAAACAAAGCAGGGAGGAGAGCTAAGAATGCTCATTGGAGAGTGCTTCATTTTATTTTTTTTTATGATTTTATTTTATTTTTGAGAGAGAGACAGAGTGTGAGCTGGGGAGTGGCAGAGAGACAGGGAGACAGAATCTGAAGCAGGCTCCAGGCTCTGAGCTGTTGTCAGTGCAGAGCCTGACGCAGGGCTTGAACTCACAGACTGTGAGATCATGACCTGAGCTGAAGTTGGAAGCCCAACCAACTGAGCCACCCAGGTGCCCCGAGTGCTTCATTTTAAAGGAGTAGTTAGATTTCAAGCAAAGCCAAAAGGAGGTGAGGGAGCAAACCAATCAGATATCTGTGGGAAGGACATTCCAGGACAGGGAACCACTAATGCTAAGGCTATGAGGTAGGGGGAACAGCAAGGAGGTCAGTGTGGATGGGCACAGGCAGAGTGCTATTCATTCTGTATTCTGAAAAAGCCCTGAGTTTGAGCCACACTGATCTGGGCTTGAACTTAGCTTGGCTCCTTAAATCTCCTGTACCTTGGACTCCCCTGTCTCCACACTTATACACAGTTAACCACAAAGGATAACTGTAAAGGGTTAAAGGAGATACAGAATGTAAATCTACCATAGGACACAGATCGTGCCCAGTTCCTACCCACCACACATTAGTCCCTTGCCTCTTCTCCTGGTTACAGGGTTCCTTTCATCTAGCTCTCATTGTGGTTGAGCAAACATGTCTAGAACTATGCCATTCAAGGGTCTCTAGGAGTACAAAAAAGAAAAAAAAAACCTGCAAACCAGTATGCATCTATGTATATAGTACCGTTGGCAAACAGTAATATTTTAGTATCCACATTCAAAAATCTAGAATTCACACCTAACTATTAATGCTGACTATTGCTGAGGAGTAAGATTACTAAAGATTCTAATCATTGATCTTCTATCTTCTATATTTATGTAATGCTTGACATTTTACAATGAATACATACTACATTTGCAAGCAGAAATCACAATATAGGCTAGTGTTGATGCAGAAGAAGTGATTTCCTGGCCCTCTCCTATTGAGTAGCCACCATTCCATCTTGCTTACCCAAGCAAGGCTGCCTGGTGTGACCTAACTTTAGGAACTCTTACACCTTCTATGTGGGGAAACTGGGTACAAATAAGGCCAAAGGGAGCTAGAGGGTTCACAGATCAGACCTGAACTACAGGTCTTATGGTGGGTGAAGGTCTTATGGTGGGTCTTATGGTGGGTGTGCCTGGCCAGCAACTGTGAACTCTGGTCCAGTTTGGAAACGGAATGGATTAACTTATGGATTGTGAACCATTTTCTTAATAAAATTAAAACTTTTAAAATGGCTGCCACCAAGGGGAGAAAAAGAGACTGATGAAAATAAAGTATCTTAAAAATAAGCTGTGAACTTCTTTTATGACTCAAGATTGTTGACCCTGAAAAAAATATCATTTTAAAGAATACTAAATTAAGAATACTATAACAAAAAACACATTTCACAACTAAGTAGTTTACAAGGTCAAAGAAAGACAAATAAGCCAGTTTCCAGTGTCTTACTCAATGATACATTAAAATGTGCATTACAATCAGTCATTGCAATGCATGCTAGCCATAGCTTGGCAAAATTTTAGTTGTTCTCACCTCCAAAAAAACCCCAAAAAGACACTTGGTGAGAGGAAAAAATAATGCTTAAGCATCCATAGTTGACCATACGGTTTTTCCTAGTTTAACTTTTTTTTAATGTTATTTATTTTTGGGAGAGACAGAGAGACTGACCATGAATGGGGGAGGGGCAGAGAGAGAGGGAGACATAGAATCTGAAGTGGGCTCCAGGCTGTGAGCTGTCAGCACAAACCCCAACACAAGGCTCAAACTCACCAACCGGGAGATCATGAACTGAGCTGAAGTCGGATGCTCAACTGACTGAGCTACCTCGGTGCCCCTTGGATGCTTTTTAATTATGAGATTTCTTACTGAAGAAGATAGTGATGCTCTACATAGGAAAACCCATTTCCTCTCCAGAAATCAAACAACACCTCTCTTTACTTTCTGCTGCTTCCCCAGTAACACCAGGACTCAACTTGAGTTTATCTGAAGCATAGACTGGAAATCCCCACGGTGGGAAGACTCCATCTCAGCATTTCCATAAGCACTAGGGAATGTGCTCTTCCACAACCGAATGTTTTCCATGAGGCAAAATGGCTACACAAACTGCTTTACTGTCAACACAACACAGTATAATGAAAAAAGTAAGAATACGGTGTTCTAAAACCAGTCATATTGTCCAAGGAAGAAAATTTACAAGATAGTCTTATATTTCCTACCTAGTATCAGTCACCAATTTGTGATTACAAACTTGTAACTTCCATGGGATATCATTTTCAAATAATCTCTTATATTTACCTATACCTTTTTCACAACCATCTTAAATATGTGACCTGAATATAAAAGTTTGTAGCCCCATAGAGTGCTTTTTCCATTGATGCAACTATAGCAATTTCTAAGTCTATGGAGAACTACTAGGAATGTGTAGCAAAATCCAATATTTGCATTATAATAATGCGCTTGCAAAAAATGATTAAGTAGACATCCATAGCTGAATGCACAGATACTAAGATTTTCAAATGAGTAACTGCAACAATCGCAGAGACTGGATTATGGTCCGTGACTGGTATGGATTCCTTCACCCCATTAAGACACTCACATACAAGTGTGATAGGTAATGTTGTTCTTATGACTAGCAGTGAGACCAGAAGCCAGTGTGCAGGGTGGCAAGACTGGAGTGGGATGCAATAATGAAAAACATGAGTGACTCATTCTATCTGATGCATATACATTTTACAGATTTAAATCTGAAGGGAAACAACTTTTTGAACTTAACTGCTTGTTTGAGAGAGTTAAATGGAAGCATGTTTAAGACACCATTTTTTATAGGCTCAGTGCCACCTCAAAAAATTCCACAGACCCATTCTGAAACAACAGTTTCTCTTACTGGAAAGCTGCAAAGACTGATGTGGAATCTATGAAATGGAAAATCGGATCCAAGCATGTATGCTCATGCATAAGCTTGATCTAAATGCAAATGTAGATACAGCAGCAGCACCAGGGTTAAAGGTTCCTTCCAATACCCCTCCACCTCCAGCAATTACATGCTTTTGAGTGTGCACCTTTATCTGGCTCTGTGTGACCTTGGGCAAGTTAGCTAACCTTTCTTAGTCTTAGCTTCTTCATCTTCAACATGCAGATAATAGGTTTGTTTTAAGGACCAAATGAGATTGTGCACAAACAGCCTTTAGCTCAGTACCTGGCACATATGAGCATTTAAGAATGTGTCCTCATGATTAGATACGGCACACAGACTATATTTTACAAGCTATTAGTTCTACTGTCATATCCCAATGTCTTGTGATAACCATTTATATTCTACGCTTCTAGTTTTTACTATTCTTTTTACCACAGTGAAAACATATATCCCGCTTTTCCGACTGATGCTTGAAGCAAGGTGAGAAGCTAGGAAATAGGTAACATACACACTAAAGAAATTTAGTCTTTAGGATATGATGTTATTAAGTATATGGAATATAAACAAATCATGTAATTTATAACATATGGAGCATCATATCAGAGGTTTTATTTTAAAAGAAACAAAAGCCAAGCAGTATTAAAGAAGATAGGAAGAACCAGTATGGGCTTATCGCTAGGTATTAGTGACTGAAGCAAGGATTGGTGGGCTAAATTATGGAAGATTTCATGGGGTCTGACTTCCAACAGGTGGCAAGCTTTAGTCATCTTCAGATGCAAAACCTTAATGAGTTTGAGTATGCAAGTCTGGAGGGTTCTGTTCAAGGCCTCCTCTTGGCAACCAAGGGAAACAATTTTCGGGGTTTAAGCCTCCTTGGCAAGTTAGCAAGCAGGGAACTGTATGCCCTAGGTTGCACCTGTCCCCTGAAGGGGATTCTGGCCTGACGGTGAAAACCCACCATCCTTTCCTGACAGCCCATCCTGCCGCTGTAGCGCCTCCAGACAAATGGGGGAAGCCCAGTAGGAAGTGGTCACGACCAACCAAGCCACAAATGCCCAGGGTGTGGGATTTCCACTTCAATACCACGCCTGAAAACCGAAAATAGGCGCCACTCATCCCATACTGCAATGGGATTCCCCCAGCAGCAATCCACCACCCCCCCCCCACACCCCAGCTTGCATGTTTTATTAATAAATGCAAGATGGCACACGGAGGCAAAGAATGGGAGGTAAAACATCTGCAGCTGGACCCGAACCAGAGCAGTTTGCAAAAATAAATAAGGAGCATGTGACGAGAAGCAGATTCCCAGGCTGGCACTGAAGTCCTGGGTTGCCCCACGCACCCTCCTCTTGCTCCCCTGGCGAGCGGGGATGAAGGTCAGCGGTGAGATCCCAGCCCTCCCGGACACGCATCCTGCAAACCTCGACTGGCCCCTACCTCCGGCCCGGCCACAGGACCCGGACACAGAGGCGGGGAAGCCCCGGCCACGGCCGGCTTCGAGGACACATACCTGCTGCCTGGGCTCGGGATTCGCTTGGCTCTGCAGCGGTGCCGGCCGCAGCTCGCGCTCCCGGGGCTCCCCTGTCCGCCCCCCTGCCCCCTCGCGGCTCTGCCGCTCCCTGGGCTCCTCCGCCCACCGCGCTCGGGGGCGCGCGCGCGGTCTCGCTTCGGCGGCTTACCCGGGCTCGCGCCTGCGCCCTCGCCTCCCGCCGTCCGCGCGCGCGCCCCCGGCGGCTGCGGAGCGGCGGCGCGGCTGTCTAGGAAACAGCAGTCTCGGCGGGTCCGGCTGGCGGCTGCAGCCGGGCAGGGGGCGGGGGCTGGGCAGCCACCAGGGCCCGAACGCAGCGCGCCGGCGCCGTGGCGTGGGTGAGGGGGTCGCGCGGCCGAGTCGGGGGGCGGGGTGGGGGCGCGTGTGCATGTGTGAAGGAGAGGAGGGGGTAGCGAAGGGAAGATCTGAGCTGGAGGCGGGCGGGGCGCCTCGGGGAAGCAACAAGTGCGCTGGCCCGCAGGGCCCCGCCTGGGGGATTTCGTACGATCGAGCTAAGAAACCTCCTTTGGCTTTGGTGCAGCGCTTTGCAGTTTCCCGAGCTCTTTGCCGGTTTTTCGTTACATCCGCACATGGCACTCGGTGAGGGAGCGAATGGCAGGCATTACCCTCTACGTTTTGAGGCCACCCAGGGGAAAACCACCTCTTTCTGGCCAAGGTCGTAACAGAATCAGAAACCCTTGACCCTCCATGTGCTGTCTTGGGATAAAAATACCTAGCAGAAGCCTCATTTGATAGTCTCAGCCCAGGACCCTTGTAGGGCAGTGTTTCTCAACCTTTTTTTTCCCTATCCATTATCGTCCTCTTAAGACATTTAGACATTTTGCTCACGAATCGCCGCACCCCCACATGAAATTCAAATATGATTGATAAACTGTATAGTTATTTACAGTTAAGTGTAGCTGAATCTTATACATATAGTAAGATTTCACCCCTTGGAGATGATACTGACCTCACTGAGTTCTAGGACCATAGTTCTTGGTTAGCAGGTGGGTAAGTGGAGTAGGTGAGGATTCTGGATGCAACCACAAGTTTTTCTCTGTAGGTTAAAAGAGTCCTCGCATATATATGCACGAGTCTAATGTCTGCAGGTGCCGTGAGCAGTGGAACATGGTCTCTATGGCAGCTTCTGGGATTCATAGCTTTTATTTGTAGTCTGTATCAACTCATGCTAAAAATACAGCCATTTTCCTATGGGGTCCTGACATTTTTGTTAAGATACTTGAAAAGTTTGGAAATCTTCCTTTCTAGGACACTTCAGTGTAGCCTTTGGCTCTGCAGACAACCTTATTTTCTGGATCTCCTACCTCTTCTGAAGCAGATTTTGGTTTTGTTTAGGCCCATTTGGCCTCCCAGGAGTGTTTTTGTCATTCTTGCTTCCTCCTCCCCTTCTGCTTTCCTAGCTAAAAGATGAAAATTGTGGAGTTGAAAGAGTAAAAACCTAGGTCAAGGAATTGCCCCAGGGGCTGCATCATGCTCTTCTCAGACTCAGGAATGTCTGGGTAGGGTGTGAGTATCTAATTTGGCAAGCTGGGAATAGGTAAAATTTCTTTTTCAGGCCACCCCTCATCTGTGTTTCTTACCCTAATGGTGCAATTTCAGAGGGAAAAAAAGCCTTGGAGGTGATATTTGTAGAAGCTACCTGGGTTGCCAGAGAATTTTTCTTCCACATTTCCAGAAGAAAGAAATGTGGACTGGAAGGGAGAAAGTGGGGATGTGTCAAGAAATCTTGGGAGGATGGATGAATTGGGGGTGAGGGGAGTATAGTTTTCTGACGGGGTGGAAGCATTTTAATTACACTCAAAAAAAGGTGTAAAAAAAAAAAAGCCTTAGCATAGTTGGCCAACATTGTTATCCACTCTAGTTTTCCCCCACTTCGTAGAACTTTAAAGATTTGGTTAATACCGTTGAAAAGCACCCAGTTACAATGCTAGTTAAAAGAGTAGGACAAGTATTTTGAAATTTACAGACAAATTGGAACATCACTTTAGTTACCTGGAGTCTTTGTAGTCTAATACAATTTTTGGTTCCAGGTACAATGCTACTTCAAGGGAACTTTCTGTCTACAATGGCTGTTCATAAAGACAGAGAATGAGAAAACTGTAGAAATTGCGTACTAACATCTTTTACCTGTGTCTTCTAAGTGTGGTGCCCCAACTCCCCCCCCCATCCCCCGTTTTTTGGTAATCTGAGTTTATGGAAAATGTAGGTGCAACCATTTTAGGTGGTAGTGTTAAGTCAAAAATCCCTGAACACCTATAATTTGTCAGCTCTATGCTGACCCCTGGTGGTATCCTACTTCACAGCACATACTCCAAATTAAAATCTTCGCCCCTTTAGGTAAATTATACAGGGTGTTGAAAACAGAGATAGGTAGACAAGATGGCGTTCTGCTTTCTCCAAACTTGTCCTGTTCTTGTTTTCAAATACCCCTAACACCCAGGGGAGGACTAGCCCTTGAGGCTGATCAGTTTAGAGGAACTGAACAGCTCTGGCAGGCCTCTAGCTTGTTCTTAAACTTGCCTACAAGAATCACTTGGGGACTCTTGTTTAAAATCAGATTCTGGAGCCTTACCTCAAATCCATTAAAATCTAATCTGCAGGAAAGTGGCATATGATTTTTATTTTTAACTGCCCCAGGGGCAGTTTAACTGTTTAACTGTTTAAACAGAACAGGTATGCTTCAGAAGACTAGGTAACTAACCAGAGGGAATTTTGTGGGTGAGGGAGCCCCCCAGCCATAGGAAAATGGGGTTATCAAGCAAGAGTGGAAGAAATTAACTGGGTTTAAGCCTTGTATGTCACTTTCTTGCCAGATATACCCGGTTTTAACGTGGTTGTAATTGGCATAATATCCCATACCAAAATGTCTTTTGAGGTAAGTCTGATTTTGTTTAAGTTAAAAAGACTCTTTCAAGAGTACTAGAATCACATATCAGAAAGTTTGTGCATGTATGCCGCTGTAAGATTATGAGAGGGCAGATTAGAGATTATGTTGATCTTGTGAATATCTGAAAAAAGATTGATATCAGGGTTAAAATTTGTTCTCTTGAGGTAGTTGCTTGTAAAAATGGAACATATAAATCTGATGCCACATGATGTGAAATTTAATACCAAGAGATCTTAAATTGTTAATGTTTATGTATCTGTTTTAAAACCTTTTTTAAATGTTGGTTTATGATGCTTCTTCATTTATTTGGAACACACAGGGAGAAGGCAATCTGAGTTAGTGAGAATCCTGAAAAATGGAATATATGTGACTTTGTGTGATACTTTTTTAAACATTTAAGTATAGACAGTAAGTGCTAACAAAAGAGCTCTTAAAAAAATCCTGCTGAGATGGCTTTAATGAATAAATATGATTGAATTAAAATCAGCAAAATTCATGTGCATACAGTCTTGTGTGGATAAAACACAAAGCATACTACCATACACGCAGTAGGTCTTCAATTAACATTCATATTAGGGGCACCTGGGTGGCTCAGTTGGTTAAGTGTCCGACTTCGGCTCAGGTCATGATCTCACCGTTGGTGGGTTCGAGCCCCACATTGGGCTCTGTGCTGACATATCAGAGCCTGGAGACTGCTTCAGATTCTGTTTCCCTCTCTCTCTGCCCCTCCCCATCCTGTGCTCTGTCTTTCTCTCTCTGTGTCTCAAAACCAAATAAACATTAAAAAAATTAAAAATTCATATTAAAAAGGTTTTCTTACAAGTAGGTTAAATATAATTCAGCAAACCCATCTTCAAGGATAGTACCTTGATGGTAGATTTCACCTTGAGCAGTGGCATTCAAAGAGTGGGGCAAAAAGGGCATCACCTTGGGTATAGGCAGTAGTAATTCTCATTGTCCTTAGAAAATCTAAACTATCACAAACCCACTAAAAGTTTGTCTACTTCTTATTACTGGTAATTTTTATGTATCAGAAATTCTAAACAATGTCGGTGATAAAAATCTATCAGTCTAAGTTCTAAACAATTTCTCTAGTTTTAATGTATATATAAGCTGTAAGCATATTTTAATTACCATTTAATAACTATATTCTACATGGAAGTTAATTCACAGAACTCCCAGTTATACAGTTGGCCTTCAGTAAACATAGACTCATCTGTATGGGTATTTCCCCAAGTAGATTCATAACAGTTCGGGGTAATTCAGAGCTTTGGGCACAGTTCATGTCTACAACTCCTTTGGTCTATATCTCTCATTTAAATAATTCTTAATTATTAATAAACAGTGGTAGCACAGTGATTATAAGGATGAAGAAACAGAAACTGATTGCTTCAGTGTTGTTACTCTGTGTGACCAGTTAGAGTTTTCATTTGTATGGTAAACTCAAGAGTAAAACAAAGTGCAAACTTGATGGTGTAATATTTTGGGCTGGTAAGTACACATTTTAGTTCATATGTGAAATCATTGTTTTAAATAATTGAATCAGAGAATATTTTTAACTTTGAAAATTATTCTTTTTGTTAATATTTGCTTTAAAACTAAAGAACAAATCAAGAGACTAGGAGATGTAATGTTTTTATTTAGTATGTCAACAAACCAATATGTAGGTTTAAGTTTTTCCTTTTTTCAAAAACATTAATTCCATTACTTTTTTGGGGGTACTATAATACTTATATTGGCATAGACGTGGAGTTGAATAAAAGAATTTCATGATCTGTTTCTTTCCTGGATATTATTATTTGTTTCATTTCATGATCATTACTTGAAATAATTTTGTCACATAGGAGAGGAGGTGTTAAAGGCAAACCCCCTCTGTATGTCATGTTCTGAATATACCATTGGGCTAAAATGATCACAAAGTGGATGGTATTCAAATGAATTGAGCTTTACTATAAGCTTAATATTTGGAACTTTACTTGTTCTTCATGAGGAAACTGTTCTTTTGGTTACATAATTCATGTGTCAAAATGGAATATCAGTGTATATATATATATATATGGTATGTGTGTGTGTGTGTATAATGAATATATATGTATATAATGAATATGTATGTGTATATAATGAATATGTATATAAGGAAAATGATCCTATATTCCAACTATAGTAAGATTGGTCTATTTTAAAACTTAGCAAGCACATGACTATGTGTTTATTGATGGAATCCTATTTTTCTTAAAACAGCCCCTATTAGGAAGGTATAGTTATAGATGAGAAAACTGAGGTACAAAGGGATTAAGTAACTTGCTCAAGATCACATAGCTAGTAGGTTCAGGAACCAAGATCCTGATTCACAGACCCAAGTTCAACCCCAGTGCCTCAAGTGATTCACATGTATACATCAAATTGTGCCTCAATGAGTTTTTGATGTTTTGCAGTTACAAAATTACACTATTAATAAAACTTTTATGTTCATTATTTGTAGGACTACAGAAGGAGCATAAACTTATTTGGGATTGTGCATTCCAAAAATTGGCTTGTTATAAAAACTTATGTTATTCATATATGCTACTTTTATATAATTAAGGTCTTGTGAGCCACTGCCTTTATCTTCTCAGTGCCATATAAAGTAAAGCCTTTTGGGGCATTTCAATACTACCTTATTGAAATGACAATTCTTATGAACTCTCTATGCATAATATTTTTTCTTGGTAGAGACATAATACAAAAAATAACTTTTATAATAAAAGAAATATAATTCCTTGCCATCCCCCAGAACTCCCTGCTTGAAAGGGCATTCCCCCATTCAATACCCTTTTAATAAAATTCTATTTCCCTCTTAATCCAACTTTTAGCCTTGTATTTAATAATGAATAGTTTTCCTGTGGCTTAAAAAAAAGGTTGGGGAAGGAGGAGAAATTAAATATATTAACAAAGTAAAATTTCTGCTAGGGTATCACTAGGTAAAAGAAAGGCTCATACGAAATTGGTAAACATTCTACTTTCCTTCTCTTCATATGTTACTAAAATTGTTACGTAAAATATTTCCCATTTTTATGTTTCTTTATGGCTGCCATAATTTCTATCAAAGCAGAAGAAATAGAGGTGAACTATAAAGTGAGAGCCAGTTGCCTCTCTACTCTGCAATCTAGGAGGAAAAAAGTTTCACCCAAGGACAAATCAGGTAAGTATTTGTTAATTCTTTCTAATGTTTTGGAACCATACATATAGCCATGATTTGTCAACTGTAACCATAGATTATGGGTTTAAATTAACTAAGAGACAATAAGGTAGACTCCACAGTATGGAAGTTCTGTAACCTTTAATTTATAGTTCTGTATAAGAGACAATAAGGTAGACTCCACAGTATGGAAGTTCTGTAACTTTTAATTTATAGAAGCTGGAGTCTCATTTCAGAAGCCTGTACGTGTAGAATCCTGTTCAATTATGTATTAGCTATAAAAGCATTACAGACAACAAAGTTCTGTAAACTGGCTAAATCTAAGTCTGGTCTTTGTGATTTAAAAATAATACGGGTAGAACTAAAGAAGGTTAAGAAAGTTTTGGAGAATAGGAGTCTGGAAAATAGTCCAAGTTGTTGAGCTTAGAAAACAAAGCCTCAGAGGTAATCATACTTTTCAAGCAGGTAAGATATTGTCATACTGAGAATGGTACCTGTCCTTTTCCCATCTCCTTAGGGGAAACACAGCAGGATAAATTTACATTAGAAAAATCAAAGATTTTGAAATTAAGATGTTTAAGATTAGAAGGATTTATGTTAGGAAATTGTAGAATCTGCTTTATAAAAGGTCTAAGTAGACTGATCATCTGCCAAGAATAGCTTATACATCCATCTAATCCACTTATACATCCATCTAATTTTATGATGCTATGGTTGATTTTGAAAAACACAGTGATTTATGTCTAAGGCAGTAGCTAACATGGTATATTTCTAATGACAGAATATGTAAATTTATAGAACTTGACTTCAGGAGTATCATGGAAAGTTATAAAGTTATTTTATGAGCCCAGAAATAGTCATATATTTTATTCAGTTCCATTGTTGGCCATGTGACCATTATTAACATGTTTAATTTTTCTGTTTCACATATGAATATATATTAACACTGACAGAAATGGAATTATGGACTCTTAATGAATCACTTTTATCAAGACTCAAGAGAAGGATGGGAGGATAAATTTAAAGATGAGTGTGTTCAGGATTGTTGAGGACTGCTCTCTGAAATGTGCGATAAGGTGGCAATGTCAAACAATAAGTGGACCACGGTGGGATAGTCTGAACATGGCATTTGGGAACAAAGACAAGACTGTTCTCATTTCTTTCCATTGATTCCGAGAAACAGGGGAAAGTAAGGACTAAATAGTTATATTGGAAAATGCACCTTGTGAGTTAAAGGAAAACCAGATTTTTATTAAAAATGAACTGCAGAGAAGTAAAAAATAAACTTAGGATAAAAAGAGTTTATCCTTAGAGAAATGGACTCTAGGGGCACCTGGGTGGCTCAGTTGGTTAAGTGTCTGACTTTGGCTTAGTTCATGATCTCACAGCTTGTGGGTTCAGGCCCCTCATCAGGCTCTGTGCTGACATATCAGAGGCTAGAGCCTGCTTCAGATTCTGTGTCTCCTGCTCTCTCTGCCCCTCCCTGCTCATGCTCTCTTCTCTTCTCTCTCTCTCTCTCTCTCAATAAATAAACATTAAAAAATTAAAAAAAAAAGAAATGGACTCTAGTCGATGGGGAATGGGGTGGAGAGTTAAGAATGGCTTGAGAAGTTGAAGAATTGGAGTGAGTGTGATTTAGGGGGGTTGAGTGTGAAGATGTGATGGTCAGTGTGATTTAGGGGGGTTGAGTGTGAAGATGTGATGGTCAGAGGCAAAAGGAAAAACAACATGCTGATGGAGGTGACTAAAACAGAAATGAAGGTAGTATTTGAGTTAAAGAGAAAAGTAGGCACATGTTAGAGGAAAATCAGGGCCATTAAGAGAATATTTCTTTATGAGCAAGAAAATATTAAAGATGACCAGTTATGTATACTGAGGAAAATGGGAGAAGATAGTAATTATTCCAGGCCTGAGAAGGGCACATACATGTGAAAAATCACTAGGCTGACTGACCATTTATTTCAAGAAGAGTTTTCCTGGGACAGTGTTCAGAGACTTAACTCTGTTTGGATGTTGATTGTAGAGTGTCTAGTCTTCAAAGCCATAGGAAACCTTTAGAAAGGCTAGGGTACTAGGGATAACATTAAGGGGTTGGGTTGGAAAGCTATGATTTTTATCTTCTTTATATCTCTGTGTAGAGCTGTAGCATTTTGTAGGAGACCTGGATAATTCGAGACTATTCTTAGCAGCAAAGAATGGAAAGTTTGCTATGGCCACGTGGCAGTAGCTTAAAAGAGTTACTTTATTTTACTTTTTTAGAGTGCACAAGTGAGGGAGAGGGGCAGAGGGAGGGAGATCTCATAATCCTGGGATCATGACCTGACACAATATCAAGAGTGGGATGCTCAACCAAGTTACTCAGGTGCCCCTTGAAAGTTTTTTAAATCACTCACCAGTCAGCTTTGAAACTGTAATTCTTGATGAATTATTAATTTGGGAGAATCTGTGTTATTTCGAATTTTATATATAAAATGAATCTTTATTATCAAATCATTTCCTATTTGCGTAAAATGCAGCCATGCACTATTTAGGTTTTCCCATTAAGAGTAATAATAGCTGGGATACCTGGGTGGCTCAGTTGGTTGAGTGTCCGACTCTTGATTTTGGCTCAGGTCATAATCTCATGGTTTGTGGAATTGAGGCTCACGTGGGGCTCTGTGCTGACAGCATGGAGACTGTTTGGGATTCTCCCTCTCCCTCTCTGTGCCTTTCCCCTCAAATAAATAAATAAACTGAAAAGAAAAGAGTAATGATAGCTAACATTTGTTGACTGTTTCTTATGTGCCAGGCACTTTACATGTATAGATTCATTTTATATTCAGAAAACTCTTTGAAGTAAGCACTATTATTCCGCCTCAAGCTGCCTCGTATAGGTGAGGAAATTGGGTGCAAAGATTTTACCCAGTGTCACACATTTATTCTGTGGTGGAATGCTTCAGTGTGGAACTGGGATTTGCATTCTATGTCTCTGGTTCCAGAATCCATGCCCTTAACCCTTATACTACATACCTTTGTATATATACTTACACTTATACATATATTATGTATAATACATAATGTATAATACATATGTATATAATTATACATATGTATACATAATGTATAATACATATGTATACATAATGTATAATACATATGTATAATATGTATAATACATATATTATGTATAAGTGTATGTATATATATGAAACATGTATATGTGAAATATATGTATAATATATATATAAATTGTGAGTTGAAGGTTGCTTGAAACTATTCTTTGAAACATTGGTGATTTGAGTATATTGATAAGTGGCACAATTTACATAAAAAATGGCTTTTGTGAGCTGCTGTGTAGAATGAAAATTGACTTAGTGCTTCTTTTAAAAATTTTTTTTAATGTTTATTTATTTTTGAGAGAGAGAGAGAGCATGACAAGGGGAGGGGCAGAGAGAGAAGGAGACACAGAATCTGAAGCAGGCTCCAGGCTCCAGCTGTCAGCACAGAGCCTGATGCAGGACTTGAACCCATGAACCGTGAGATCATGACCTGAGCTGAAGTCAGATGCTTAACGGACTGAGCCACCCAAGTGCCCCCCCCCACTTTTTAAAATTTTTTTTTCCCTTCTATAAATGTGTTAAAGAAGTCATGCCAGTACACTTAGTGATGTGAAGGGCTATTGCTTTGGTTAGGCCAGTTGCTGTTATTCAGAAGACCACATTGGTAATATAACCTTACTTAGTGAATTTACCAGGATCTGAGTCTCAGTTTTGTGGTCTTAGAAACCTGATCTGGTCATTAAATGTCTCATAGAGCATTACATTAGTCTAACAACCTCATTAGCTGAATATGTAAAGCCAGAATGTAAATTTATTACTTTGCAGTGAGATAAAACTGTTACATAAACCAGTCATACCAGGATGCTCAGTGTATTTTTCTTTCAGGTGTTGGACCTAGATGGGAAACCAAATTATAATCAAGAAGTTTCTTGGTGAACAACAAGCACCATGAATATGTCTTGTTTTTTTGTTTTTTGTTTTTTGTTTTGGTTTGTTTTCACAAAATTTATCTCTTTCAGAAATTCCTCAAGGATATCATCAATAATAGCAGTCCTTAACTTATAAATAGCCTCCACCCCTGTGCCCTACCGCCAGGGGCTCTGCTGCCATAGAAACAGTTGTTAATAAACATGGGTATTTTAGAGAATCTGTGGGTTCAGAATTGAAGGAAGGGAAAGTCTGTGAAAAACTGAGTTGCTAAAGGGTGCTAATTTCAGGGATGGACTCCTATGTAGGATGAGTAGAGATCTCTTTACTTAAAATATATTTCTGTAGCACTGCCTGAGGTCCTTACCCCCACCCCTGCCACTTCTGTTATATTGCCTGAAATTTCACCAAATAGAGATTGGTTTTTATTTGTTAAATGTTCTCTTAAAACTATAGATACCTATGCATGGCAGATATTCTTAGTGACCTTTCTAATACCCATTCCCTGTTGCTCACCTTCATTTTCTTAGGGGCAACAATGTGCCCATCTTCAAGCAAAAAACCCTAGTTAAAGTCATTTATAACCATCCCATTCTCTTTTGCCAGTGATCCTGAAGACAAGTCTGCTGACTTTAGGGAAGGCTTTTGTTTTCCTAATATAGAGACTGTTAGGTGGCTGGTACTTTTTCCACTTTCTTTGTGCCTTAACTGCAGACATGCAGCTGGGAAATGTAGCAGCCATCTTGCAACCATGAGATGGCAAGCATGATACTGAAAATGTTGATTCCAAACAAACTGAGGACTGTGGAGGAGAAGGATCAAAAGAGTCGAGAACATTTTTGGACAGTGTGTCCAACCTTAGACTGCCTACCTCCAGGCTTATTATGGGGGAAAAAAGGGGGAGAAAAGTTGTAACCTTTGTTGTATAATAGCAAAGCATTTGATTAACCTGTGCCTACTGTTTCTTGGAAGGCTGACTGTGCAAATTGAAGCTGCAGTGTTAGGAGAAATGATAGGAGAAATTTGGAATGTTGTCATGTGTTGGTTACTTTTTGTGGCTTTTCAGAAGGATCCTAGAGAAGGGGTGAACTCAAATTACTGCCCCTCAGCACGAGAGCAGTGGAGGCAACAAAATATAGCTTTGCTATGTAGGTATTCTACCTTTAGCTCACACTCTAAATGGACAAGGAGTCTCATAATTTGGAATTTTGTAGGATTATGTGCAGTACCTCCTCACCTAAGACTATTTTTAGAATTGCTTCAAATCTTTCATGAGAGTTCAGAGGTCAGTAGCTAAGAGATGAAAATCTCCAAGCCTAAAACTTATTTCCAGAAATGATTTTTGGCTATGGTTACTCATACAAGGAATTGATCTGGAGAAAATAGTCCAGAAGCTTGATGCATCTTTGAGGGAACTATAATATAGAGGTGGCAGCTAGTTGTGATTGTTTTTACCTTCTAAGCAGTCCACATTCCTTCTTTCCTAAGTCAAACCAACATGAAGTAGACTACAAAAGCTGTGGAGCCCCTGAGAAGGGCATCTGCTTCAAAACCTACCTTAGATATGGCCATAGAGGACAATGTCAACGCAGATATTCCAGAGATTTAAACTAAGAGCTGCCAGATTGGCTAACCAGGGAGTTTACCTTATTGCCTGCTAAGGAATCTCTGATTTCTGACCAATGAGATTATAATGTGGGTTGTGAACTGTTGACCACTGTGTGCTTCCTGTTGTCCCCTTTTCGCAATAGAATTTTTATTGAGGGGCACCTGGGTGGTTCAGTTGGTTAAGTGTCTGACTTAGGCCTAGGTCATGATCTCACCATTCCCGAGTTCAAGCCCTGGGTCAGGCTCTGTACTGACAGCTCAGAGCCTGGAGCCTGTTTCAGATACTGTATCTTCCTCTCCCTCTCTCTGTCCCTCCCCCATTGGTGCTCTGTCTCTCTCTCAAAAATAAATAAACATTAAAAAAAATTTAAAAAAAATAGAATTTTTATTGAGGCCACTGTGTTGTTTCTTTTTCATTATTTTATAAATATATATAGAAAGGGAATCGTTTAGAGACAGGTTATCTTTTAGCCATATAGATGGTCAGATAAGAGTTGCCATATTTGTACTACATAGAACAGATAGAAAATCACCCAGACATCCGATTTCATGCAGTAATTGGGTGAAATAGTGGGGTTGTCTTCCTTGAAGAAATGATAAGTCTGTTCTTTTTAACATATGTGTAAGAAATTGTGTGTGTGTGTGTGTGCGCACACGTGTGTATTGAGTTGAGGCCTGACAGACATTGTTGGTTGGCCATCCCATATCCATTCCTTACTGCCACCATAAAAATTAGGAAGTTAAATATTTAATTGCAACCTTTCTTACTGCTGCAGTAATATAATTCTAATCCATGAATCTGGGGCGGGGGGGAGAACTTCATGGAAGGCTTTCCCTGTTTCTAAATAAAGGGTCAGACAGGGCTGGGGTTAACCCCATTTTCTTGCTTTGACCTTAGATATGATGTTTGGAGCTGCAGTGATCATCTTGCAATCATTAGACAACAAATATGAATACAAAAGGTCAATATATTCAGTGTAGTGGAGCAAAAATATTGAAGATATTGATGAATTCATTCACTACTAAACCAACCTTAGCAATCACTGAGTTCAAGATTTTTTGTTTTTTGAAAATAATGAGTCCATATTTGTATATGCTATTGTGAACTAAGTTCTCTGTTCCCTATAACCCAGTGTCCTTAACTGTTACAGTATAAACGTCTATTTCTATACAATGTCAAGGATAGTTTTTGTTCATTGTTAGTCATGATGTCTTATTAGTAAATAATGGTTATATGAAGAGAGGAAAAGATTTTTTAAACTTTTTACAATAGACTGATTCACATGTGAAATTGCATTATTGAAGTGTTAACTATGGCATCTTCTCAATATGTGGCCCAGATTATATTTTTTTACTTTTTGGAATCGAATATTGCCATAGCTCAGCATTGCACTTTTAATATAATTAAGAAATACCTTTTGAAAATTAGTTTCTCATGCTGAGTTATATAATAAGAAATGCTAAAGATTGTTAGAACCCTGTAAAAGTCTTCAGGAAGAAATTGCTGACTCCAGTGGAACAGGTCGATATAAAAGTCTTGGCTTTTGTGTGGAACAGTCTTTTAGTTCTGCGTCATTGACTACTAGTAAATGTTTATTCCAAAGTGATGTTTTACTTTAACTGCCTTATATCAGAGCATGTACTTTTTCTTCCAATGTCCATTTAGTGTTTTTGTTCACTTCAGACATTTGTTTTATTCCAGTTGTTAACTCAACTTTATGAGGTTTAAGATTATGCTTTTTTATTTTTGCCCTTTTTAAAATTAATTAGAAGTAATAGCCAAGTGTGCCAGTTTTTGTAACATAAGGAAATGCTTGAACACCATACAAAGGTAAATATGGAGCTAAGCAGAATAGACATGTTTCTTTGGGTGTATTTCATAGAAAAATTATATTTGGCTTCAGGAAAAACTCGCTTTCTAATTTTTATTCACATTGACAAGATGTGATCCAAGTACTTTCTTAGGAAGAGAAAGATTATTTTGACCTGATGTTGGGTTTTTTTTTTTTTTGTACATTCTAAAAACAAAAGCTTTTAAAATTATTTAAGAAATAAGCTGAAAGGCCTAACACTAATTATTACTGTATTACCATACCATCTATTATTACCATACCTAAATACATAGTAAGTAATTTTGAGGTGTTGAGATGTACTGGTCTCCACTGTGGTTTTGTTGCTGGCCTCATACATAATATTTTGTTTTTCTTTCCTAATGTGCCCTGAGTCAGGCCTGACAAAAAACTAATATTGTAAGATTGTTAGCAAGCTAACATCTAAGTGGGAGGCTCTTAAATGTATTATAAGGGTGGTTTTAACCAACTGGCTAGAAAAATCTGATCTATTTCTAGGGAGATTTATACATTCTACAGGAAGAATTTGAAACAAAATTTAAAGCTTGGGTTTTTCGTTATTTAAATTACTCTTATTTTTAAGAATGTGTTATTAGAGTGGTGGCTTTTATGACTATCCTATAAAGTTTTTCTGCTGGATGATTCTCCTATCTACTTTTCCTGGCTACCTTGTTTACAGGCTGTTCTTAAATTGTATTGATATACATGTGCCCATATTCTTTCACTGTGGGAGGCAGCATTGCTGTGTGGATACTTTCCTCTCTGACCTCATCTCTTGCCACTATCTGCTCAAACTGCACAGCTCTTCTAGTTAGCTCACTATTTATTATTTAAGCCCCCATAGTCATGAGATTGCAAAGGGAAGCCAAAATTATATTCAGATGAACAGATCACTTATAAAACTAGTTGTCCTTCATATAGGCATGCCTGTTTAGTCTATGGGCATTGTTAGCCAGTCTTTTCCGGGTTGTTGAATACTCCTGTAAAACACTTAATGCAATACAAAGTGATTTTAGGGTTCAATTGCAAACTTTGAAAAGATGTAGATAGATGATGAAAATGATGTTGTTGAACTCAAATTACAAATGAAACTGAAGACAAATGAAGGTTTGGCAGAGTTAGGCCACTGCAATTAAAAAACAGAGAAAATAGAAAGATGATGCTGACCCTCTCATCTCTTAAAAAAAATTGAATATCGGGGCGCCTGGGTGGCGCAGTGGGTTAAGCGTCAGACTTCAGCCAGGTCACGATCTCGCGGTCCGTGAGTTCGAGCCCCACGTCAGGCTCTGGGCTGATGGCTCAGAGCCTGGAGCCTGTTTCCGATTCTGTGTCTCCCTCTCTCTCTGCCCCTCCCCCGTTCATGCTCTGTCTCTCTCTGTCCCCCCCAAAAAAATAAATGTTGAAAAAAAAATTAAAAAAAAATTGAATATCATGATTAAAAGAAGGTCTTGGAAAAATTGTCAACAATCTCAGATTTTTTACAATAAAACCTTCTTTACAATTATGATATAGAAGCTAGACGTTAGGTGAAGTTAGTTTGTATGTAACAATTTTGTTGGAAAATTATGCCCAAATCTTTACTTCATTTGTTCATGATTAAGAATTAGTACATAATTGCAATTATAACTGAAATTTGTTAAATATAAGATAAACTGATCAAAATTCTTACCACTATATGTGAAATTTTCATCCCTTTTTTTAAAGTTTATTTATTTATTTTGAGAGTGTGAGCGCAAGCGATGGGGGAGAGACAGAGAGAGAAGGAGAGAGAGAGAATTCCAAGCAGGCTCCATGCTATCAGTGCAGAGCCTGACGCGGGGCTTGATCTCACGAAGTGTGAGCCAAAAGCAAGAGTCAGCCATTTAAGAGTCGGCTTCTTAACTGACTGAGCTGCCCAGGTGCCCCAAATTTTCACCTGCCTTATGTGGACTGACTTTAAATGGCTTTTTTCTAATACCAATTATATTTAGAGGAAGAGGATCTCATATACACTCTGTAACTGGGATTTAAAAGAATTTTGTATATTTTATATCTGGTATTTAGAGAATATAATTACATATTACATTCATACATAAATTCATAAGAATAAATATGCATGGTGTACTTACCATGGCAAATTCTTTATAATTCCACATATAAGAGGCTGCTTAGTTAACGTCCGCCCATTCTTCAGATCTTGACTTCTTCAGGAAAACCTCCCCTGACAACTGCAATTTTATATATATGTGTATGATTCCTTCATATGACTCTTTCATAGCCTTCGAGGTTCCTGAGGTAGGGACCTTTTTGGATTGTTCATCATTTTATATTTTCTCTGCCTGCTAGGGTACCTTGTCTGTATTAGGCATTCAAAAATACATTTTGAGTTTTTTTAACATTTATTTATTATTGAGAGAGGAAGACAGACCATGAGCATGGGAGGGGCAGAAAGAGGGGGAGACACAGAATCTGAAGCAGGCTCCAGGCTCTGAGCTGTCACCACAGAGCCTGACATGGGTTTCAAACTCACAAACTGCGAGATCATGACCTGAGCTGAAGTCAGATGCTTGACCAACCAAGCCACCCAGGTGCCCCTCAAAAATATATTTTGAATCAATGAGGAATGATATGAGTGTGCCATCTGAAATGTGGCGGACCTAAGTTTAAATTGTGGTTCTGCCACTGACAAGCTGTAGTTTTGGGACAATCCATTTAACCTCTCTTAGATTCCATTTCCTTCTCTCTAAAATGACAATAATCTACATTGCGAGATTATTGGTAAGGCCTGTATAATATATGTGAAATTTTTATTTCTATTATTTTTTTGCTTGGAATTTTTTTAATTTTATTTTTATTCCAATGTAGTTAACATATAGTGTTATACTAGTTTCAAGTGTACAATATAGTGATTCAACAGTTCTGTATATTACTCCGTACTTACTATAAGTGCACTCTTTAATCCCCCACCTAATTACCTATCTCCTCACTCACCTCCCCTCTGGTAACTATCAGTTCTCTACAATTAAGAGTCTGTTTCTTGATTTGTCTCTCTTTCTCCTTTTTTTCCCTTTGCTTTTTTGTTTTGTTTCTTAGATTTGACATATGAGTGAAATCATATAGTATTTGTCTTTCTCTGACTTCTTTTGTTTAGCATTATGCTCTCTAGATCCATCCATGTTGTTGCAAATGGCAAGATTTCATTCTCTTTAATGGCTGAATAATATTCCATCATGTATATATACTACATCTTTATTCATTCATCAGTCTGTGGACACTTGGGCTGCCCCCATATCTTGCCTATTGTAAATAATGCTGCTATAAACATAGGGGTGCATGTATCCCTTTGAATTGGTGTTCTTGTATTTTTTGGGTAAATACCCAGTAATGCGATTGCTGGATCATTCGGTGGTTCTATTTTTAACTTTTTGAGGAGCCTCCATCCTATCTCCCACAGTGGCTGCACTAGTCTGCATTCCCACCAGCAGTGCACGAGGGTTCCTTTTTCTTCATCCTCGTCAACACCTGTGGTTTCTTGTATTATTGATTTTAGCCATTCTGACAGGTGTGAAGTTATATCTCATTCTAGTTTTGATTTGCATTCTCTGATGATGAACATCTTTTCATGTGTCTGTTGGCCATCTGTATGTCTTTATACCACATCCTGTTTATCCATGCATCTATTGATGGATCTATCGATAGATATCTATCTAGATATCGATATCTGTCTGTCAATAGATAGAACTTGGGCTGCTTCCATAGTTTAGCTTTTGTAAATAATGGTGCAATAAACATAGGGGTGTGTACATCCTGTTAAGCAAGTTAGTGTTTTCTATTCTTTGAGTAAATAGCCAGTTGTGCAATTACTAGATAATAGGATAGTTCTATAGTTAATGTTTTGAGGAACCTCCATACTGTTTTCTACAGCAGCTGCACCAATTTGCATTCCCACCAATAATTCATGAGAGTTCCTTTTTCTCCATATGCTTGTCAATACTTGTTTCTCATGTTGTTGATTTTAGCCATTCTGACAGATATTAGGTAATATCTTAATTGTGATTTTGATTTGCATTTCCCTGATGATGAGTGATATGGAACATCTTTCTTTTAAAAATTTTTTTTATTATTTATTTATTTATTTATTTATTTTTATGTTTGAGTGTGAGAGGGGAGGGGCAGAGAGAGAGAAAGACAGAATCTGAAGCAGGCTCCAGGCTCTGAGCTGTCAGCACAGAGCCCAAAGTGGGGCTTTAACTTGCAGACTGTGAGATCATGACCTGAGTTAAAGTCTGGTGCTTAACCTACTGAGTCACCCAGGTGCCCCATTGAACATGTTTTCATGTGTCTATTGGCCATCTGTATGTCTTCTTTGGAGAAGTGTCTGCTCATGTCTAATGTCCTTTTTTAGTTGGATTATTTTTTGGTGTTGAGTTGTATAATTCTTAATATATATTTTAGATATTAACCCTTTGTCAAAATTTCATTTGTGAATATCCTTTCTTATTCAATATGTTGTCTTTTAGTTTTGTTGCTTGTTTTCTTTGTTGTGCAGAAGATTTTATTTTGATGTAATCACAATAATTTATTTTTGCTTTTGTTTCCCTTGCCTTAGGAAACATATCTAGAGACATGTTGCTACTGGTGATGTCTAAGAAATTACTGCTCCCTTCTTGAATTTTTGTGGTTTCAGGTCTCACATTTAGGTCTTTAATCCATTTTGAGTTTCTGTGTATGCTATAAGAAAGTGGTCCAGTTCCATTCTTTTGCATGTAACTGTCCAGTTTTCCCAGCACCATTGTTGAAGACACTCTCATTTTCCCATTGCATATTCTTGCCTCATTTGTTGAAGCTTAATTGACCATGTATTCTGGGTTTATTTCTAGGCTTTCAGGTCTGTTCCATTGTTCTGTGTGTCTCTTTTTGTGCCAGTACCATTCTGTTTTGATTATTACAGCTTTGTAGTATAATTTGAAATCCGGGATTGTGGTACCTTCAGTTTTGTTCTTCTTTTTCTTTTTTTTTTTTTTAATTTTTTTTTTCAACGTTTATTTTTATGTTTGGGACAGAGAGAGACAGAGCATGAACAGGGGAGGGGCAGAGAGAGAGGGAGACACAGAATCGGAAACAGGTTCCAGGCTCTGAGCCATCAGCCCAGAGCCTGACGCGGGGCTCGAACTCCCGGACCGCGAGATCGTGTTCTTCTTTTTCAAGATTGCTTTGACTGTTCAGGGTCTTTTGTGATTTCATGCAAATTTTAGGATTTTTGTTCTAGTTCTGTAAAAATTGATATTGGTATTTTGATAGGGATTATATTAAATCTGTAGATTGCTTTAGGTAGTTTGGACATTTTAACAATACTTCTCCCAGTCCATGAGCGTGGAGTATCTTCCCATTTATTTGCATTGTCTTCAGTTTCCTTCATTAATATCTTATAGTTTTCAAAGTACAGGTCTTTTACATCCTTGGTTAAGTTTATTCCTAGATACTTTATTATTTTGGATGCAGTTGTAAATAGAACTATTGCTTATTTTCTTTTTTTTGCTACTTCATTATTAGTGTCTAGAAAGGCAATGGATTTCTGTATATTGATTTTATATTTTGTAACCTTACTGATTTATCAGTTCTAGCAGTTTTGGCAGAATCTTTATGTTTTCTTTTTTAAAAAAAAATATTTTTTTTTATTTTTGAGAGAGAGAGCATGAGCAGAGGAGGGGCAGAGACGGGGGGATACACAGTGGGTTCTGTGCTGACAGCAGCAAGCCCAATGTGGGGCTCAAATTAATGAACTGTGAGATCATGACCTGATTCGAAGTCAGACACTCCACCAACTGAGCCACCCAGGCTCCCTGAGTCTTTAGGGTTTTCTATATATAGTATCATGTCATCTGCAAATATTGAAGGTTTTACTTCTTCCTCACCAATTTGGATGTCTTTGATTTCTTTTTCTTGTCTCACTTCTGTAACTAGGACTTCTAGTACTATGTTGAATAAAAGCGTGAGAGTGGACCTCCTTGTCTTGTTCGGGCTCTTAGGGGGAAACTCTCCGGTTTCTGCTATTGTATATGATGTTAGCTGTGGATTTTTCATAGATGACCTTTATTGTGTTGAGGTATGTTCCCTCTAAACCTACTTTTTTGTATGTTTCTACCATGAATGGTTGTTGTACTTTGTCAAATGCTTTTCTGCATCCGTTGAAATGATCATATGGTTTTTATCTTTTCTTGTTGATGTGATGTATCACGTTGATAGATTTGTGAATGTTGAACCATGCTTGCATCTGGGAATAAATCCCACCTGATCCTGGTGAGTGATTTTTGTAATGTATCATTGCATTTGGTTTGCTAATACTTGTTGAGGATTTTTGCATCTATGTTCATCAGAGACATTGGCTTGTAGTTCTCTTTTTTCTGTAGTGTCTTTATCTGATTTTGGTAGCAGGGTAATAATGCTGGCCTCATAAAATGAATTTGGAATCTTCCATTTTGGGGGGATATCTTGAGAACAATAGGTATTAATTCTTTAAATGTTTGCTAGAATTCACTTGTGAAACCATCTGGTCCTGGATTTTTTTTGTCGGGATTCCATTTCCTTGCTGGTAATCAGTCTGGACAAACGTTCTGTTTCTTTCTGCTTAACTTTGGTAGGTTATATGTTTCTAGGTATTTATCCATTTCTTCTAGGTTGTCCAATGGGCTGGCATATAGTTTTTCATAATAATCTCTCATAATCCTTTGTATTTCTGTAGTGTCAATTATTGTTTCTACTCTTTCGTTTCTTATTTGAGTCTTCTCTTTCTCTCTTTTTCATGAGTCTGGTTAAAGATTTTTCAATTTTGTTAATCTCTATAAGAACCAACTTCTGGTTTCACTGATCTGTTGTTTGTTTGTCTGTTTTACTTTCTATATCCTTTTTTTTTCTTATCTAATAATTTACTTTTTATAATTTACACCCAAGTTAGTTAGCACATGGTGCAATAATGATTTCAGGAGTAGATATCTTAAGCCCCTTACCCATTTAGCCCATCCCCCTCCCACAACCCTTCCAGCAACCTTCTTTGTTCTTATATTTAAGAGTCTTTTATGTTTTGTCCCCGTCCCTGTTTTATGTTATTTTTGCATCCCTTCCTTTATGTTCATATGTTTTGTATCTTAAAGTCCTCATATGAGTGAAACCATATGATATTTGTCTTTCTCTAACTGACTAATTTTGCTTAGCATAATACCCTCTAGTTCCATCCACGTAGTTGCAAGTGGCAAGATTTTATTCTTTTTGATTGCCGAGTAATACTCCATAGTGCGTGTGTGTGTGTGTGTGTGTGTGTGTGTGTGTGTGTGTGTGCGCGCGCGCACTCCACATCTTTTTTATCCATTCATTCATCAATGGACATTTGGGCTCTTTGGCTACTGTTGATAGTGCTGCTATAAACATTGGGGTGCATGTGTCCCTTGGAAACAGCATACCTGTATCCTTTGGATAAATGCATAGTAGTGCAATTGCTGGGTCGTAGGGTTAGGGAACCTCTATACTATTTTCTAGAGTGGCTACACCAGTTTGCATTCCCACCAGTGGTGCAAAAGAGATCCTCTTTCTCCACATCCTCGCCAACATATGTTGTTGCCTGAGTTGTTAATGTTGGCCATTCTGACAGGTGTGAGGTGATATCTCGTTGTTGTTTTGATATGTATTTCCCTGATGGTAAGTAATGTTGAGCATTTTTTCATGTGTTGACTGGCCTTCTGAATGTCTTCTTTGGAGAAGTGTCTATTCATGTCTTTTACTCATTTCTTCACTGGATTATTTGTTTTTTGGATACTAACCCTTTATCTGATATGTCATTTGCAAATATCTTCTCCCATTCCGTCGGTTGCCTTTTAGTTTTGCTGATTGTTTCCTTTGCTGTGCAGAAGATTTTTATTTTGATGAGGTCCAAATAGTTCATTGTTGCTTTGGTTTCTCTTGCCTCCAGAGAGGTGTTGAGTAAGAAGTTGTGCAGCCAAGGTCAGAGAGGTTTCTGCCTGCTTTCTCTTCGAGGATTTTGATGGCTTCCTGTCTTACGTTTAGTCTTTTATCCATTTTGGGTTTTGTGTGTGTGTGTGTAATGTGTAAGAAAGTGGTCCAGGTCCATTTTTCTGCATGTCACTGTCCAGTTTTCCCAGCACCATTTGCTGAAGAGACTGTTTTTATTCCATTGGATATGCTTTCCTGCTTTGTCAAAGATTAGTTGGCCATATGTTTGTGGGTCCATTTCTGGGTTCTCTATTCTGTTCCATTGATGAGTGTCTGTTTTTGTGCCAGTACCATACTGTGTTAATGATTACAGCTTTGTAATACAGCTTGAAATGTGGGATTGTGATGCCTCCAGCTTTGGTTTTCTTTTTCAAGATTGCTTTGGCTATTTGGGGTCTTTTGTGGTTCCATACAAATTTTAGGATTGTCTGTTCTAGTTCTGTGAAGAATGCTCATGTTATTTTGATTGGTATTGCATTGACTATGTAGATTGCTTTGGGTAGTATTGACATTTTAACAATATTTGTTTTTCCTATCCAGGAGCATGGAATAATTTCCCATTTGTATGTGTCATCTTCAACTTCTTTCATAAGCTTTCTATAATTTTCAGTGTATAGATTTTTCACCTCTTTGGTTAGATTTATTCCTAGGTATTTTACGGGTTTTGGTGCAATTGTAAATGAGATCAATTCCTTGATTTCTCTTTCTGTTGCTTCATTATTGGTGTATAGGAATGCAACCGATTTCTGTACATTGATTTTATATCCTGTGACTTTGCCGAATTCATGGATCAGTTCTAGCAGTTTTTTGGTGGAATCTTTTGGGTTTTCCATATACAGAATCATGTCATCTGTGAAGAGTGAAAGTTTGACCTCCTCCTGACCGATTGGATGCCTCTTATTTCTTTGTGTTGTCTGATTGCTGTGTCTAAGACTTCCAATGCTATGTTGAAAACAGTGGTAAGAGTAGACATCCCTGTCTTGTTTCTGACTTTAGGGGGAAAGCTCTCACTTTTTCCCCACTGAGGATGATATTAGTGGTGGGTCTTTCATATATGGCTTTTATGATCTTGAGGTATGATCCTTCTATCTGTACTTTCTTGAGAATTTTTATCAAGAAAGGATGCTGCATTTTGTAAAATGCTTTTCTATTGAGAGGATCATGTGGTTCTTGTCCTTTCTTTTATTGATGTGATGTATCACATTGTTTTGCAGATATTGAACCAGCCCTGCATCCCAGGTATAAATCCTACTTGGTCGTGGTGAATAATTTTTTTAATGTATTGTTAGATCCAATTGGCTAGTATCTTGTTGAGGATTTTGCATCCATGTTCATCAGGGAAATTGGTCTATAGTCCTCCTTTTGAGTAGGATCTTTGTCTGATTTTGGAATCAAGGTAATGCTGGCTTCATGGAAAGAGTTTGGAAGTTTTCCTTCTATTTCTATGTTTTTTGGAACAGCTTCAAGAGAATAGGTGTTAACTCTTCCTTAAATGTTTGGTAGAATTCCCCTGGAAAGCCATCTGGCCCTGGACTCTTGTTTTTTGGGAGATTTTTGATTATTGATTTGATTTCCTTACTGGCTATAGATGTGTTCAAATTTTCTATTTCTTCCTGTTTCAGTTTTGGTAGTGTATATGTTTCTAGGAATTTGTCCATTTCTTCCAGATTGCTCATTTTATTGGCATATGATTACTTGTAATATTCTCTTATTATTGTTTTTATTTTGGCTGTGTTGGTTGTGATCTCTCCTCTTTCATTCTTGATTTTATTTATTTGGGTCCTCTCCTTTTTCTTTTTGATCAAACTGGCTAGGGGTTTATCAATCTTGTTAATTCTTTCAAAGAACCAGCTTCTGGTTTCATTAATCTGTTCTAGTGGTTTTTTTTGTTTTTTTTTTTAATTTTTTTCAATGTTTTATTTATTTTTGGGACAGAGAGAGACAGAGCATGAACGGGGGAGGGGCAGAGAGAGAGGGAGACACAGAATCGGAAACAGACTCCAGGCTCTGAGCCATCAGCCCAGAGCCCGAAGCGGGGCTCGAACTCACGGACCGCGAGATCGTGACCTGGCTGAAGTCGGACGCTCAACCGACTGCGCCACCCAGGCGCCCCTTTTGGTTTTGATAGCATTGATTCCTGCTCTAATCTTTATTTCCTGTCTTCTGCTGGTTTTGAGTTTTATTTGCTGTTCTTTTTCCAGCTCTTTAAGGTGTAAGTTTAGGTTGTATATCTGTGACCTTTCTTCCTTCTTTAGGGAGGCCCAAATTGCTATGTACTTGCCTCTTCTGACCACCTTTGCTGTGTCCCAGAGGTTTTGTGCTGTTGTGTTGTCATTTTCATTGGCTTCCATGTACTTTTTAAATTCCTCTTTAACTTCTTGGTTACCCCATTCATTCTTTAGTACGGTGGTCTTTAGTATCCAAGTATTTGTTACCTTTCCATATTGTTTCTTGTGGTTGATTTCGAGTTTCATAGCATTGTGGTCTGAAAATATGCATGATATGATCTCGATGTTTTTGTACTTGTTGAGGGCTGATTTGTGTCCCAGTATGTGGTCTATTCTGGAGAATGTTCCATGTGCACTGGAGAAGAATGTGTATTCTGTTGCTTTAGGATGAAATGTTCTGAATATATCTGTTAAGTCAATACGGTCCAGTGTCATTCAAAGCCATCGTTTCCTTGTTGATTTTCTATTTAGATGATCTGTCCAATTCTGTAAGTGGGGTGTTGAAGTCCCCTCCTATTATGGTATTATTATCAATGAGTTTCTTTATGTTTGTGATTAATTAATTTATATACATGGGTGCCCTCACATTTGGTGCATAAATGTTTACAATTGTTAGGTCTTCTTAGTGGATAGACCCCTTGATTATGATATAATGCCCTTCTTCATTTCTTGATACAATCTTTATTTTAAAGTCTAGATTGTCTGATATAAGTATGGCTACTCTGGCTTTCTTTGGCAAACATTAACCTGATAGATGGTTATCCATCCCCTTACTTTCAATCTGAAGGTGTCTTTAGGTCTAAAGTGGGTCTCTTGTAAACAGCATATAGATGGGTCTTGTTTTGTTATCCATTCTATTCTGTTACCCTATGTCTTTTGATCAGAGCATTTAGTCCATTGATGTTTAGAGTGAGTACTGAAAGATATGAATTTATTGCCATTATGTTGCCTGCAGAATTGGAGTTTCTAGTGGTTTTCTCTGGTCCTTTCTAGTCTTTGTTGCTTTTGGTCTTTTTTTTTTTTTTTTTTTAATCATCTTTTCTCCCCTCCGAGAGTCCACCTTAAAATGACTTGCAGGGCTGGTTTAGTGGTCATGAAATCCTTTAATTTTTATTTGTCTGGGAAACTTTTAATCTCTCCTATTTTGAATGACAGCCTTGCTGGATAAAGAATTATTGGCTGCATATTTTTCTGATTTAGCACATTGAACATATCCTGCCACTCCCTTCTGGCCTGCCACATTTCTGTGGTAGGTCTGCTGTTAACCTGATCTGTTTTCCCTTGTAGGTTAAGGACTTTTCTTGCTGCTTTCATGATTCTTTCCTTGCCTGAGCATTTTGTGAATTTGACTATGACAGGCCTTGTTTGATGATCAGTTTTTGTTGAATCAAATGGGAGTCCTCTGTGCTTCCTGGATTTTGATGTCTGTGTCTTTCCCCAGGTTAGGAAAATTTTCCACTATGATTTGCTCACATAACCCTTCTATCCCTGTTTCTCTCTCTTCATCTTCTGGTACCCCTATGATTCTGATGTTGTTCCTTTTTAATGAGTCACTGATTTCTCTAATTCTTAAATCGTGCTCTTTTGCTTTAGTCTCCTTCTTTTTTTTCTGCTTCATTGTTCTCCATGAGTTTGTCCTCTATATCACTGATTTGGTGTTCTGTGTCATCCATCCTTCCGCTATGTCATCCATGGAGATTGCAGCTCAGTTATAGCATTTTTTATTTCATCCTAACTTTTATTGCTGCAGAAAGGGATTCTAATGTATTTTCAACCCAGCCAGTATTCTTGTTATTGTGATTCTAAATTCTGGTTGAGACATCTTGCTTGTATCTGTGTTGATTAAGTCCCTGGCTGTCATTTCTTTCTGTTCTCTTTTGGGGTGAATTCCTTCGTGTTGTCATTTTTAAGGAAGAGAAGGAATTAAAACTGCAAAAAAAAAAAGAAATTAAAATTTAAAAACTAAAAACAACACAAAAACATCAAGTAAAGGATGCTATTTCTTAGGTGTGCTCTGCTCTGGTTGTTGAAAGGAGCTTGACAGATTAGAGAAAAAAGGGAATGATAAGAAAAGAAAAAAAAAGAAATGTTTGATAATTTGAAAAAATGAGTACAATGAAATAAAATGAAATGATGGAAGTAAAAAAATATAATTTGAAAAATTTACAAAACGTTAAAAAATATAGTAGAAAAAATAAAGAGAAATATTTTTAATAAAAATTTAAAATAAATATAAATTTTTTCTCTTTCTGTATTCATGAATTAAGTGAAGAAAATAATTAAATAGATGGACCAGCAAAAAGACTGAAGTATGATTGAAATTATACTGGTTTCCCTTAGAAGTCAAACTATGAAGTGCTTTACAGTCTATAAACTAAGCAGGCAGAGAGACTCGTGGTGTTCCTGAAGAGCGAGGTTGGCCCAGTTTGGTGGGGCTTAGTGTAACAGCTCAGTTCTCCACTGGATGGCGCTGCTTAGCTTACTGGGGTGGATTGTTGTAGCGCATGTAGGTGTGTATGTGCATGAGTGGGAGGGGTGAAAATGACATCACCCACCTACCCAGTCTTTAGTATCAGAACCCTGTGCTCTCCCCAACCAGCAATTGTGCACCCCTCCTTTGTCTCCAGCTTCCTACCACTCCTCACTTTTACACTGTCCGTGACCAAGCTGTCAGATTGCCAGGCGGCACCTCCCTCCTGAGTTTTATCTCAGATGCGGCTGTGTTTCCCAACCCCTCACTTCTGAGGGATTGTGGCTTTGACCCATTCTGACCCTCTTGGGGAGGGTCTTACTGAGCAATGGCCGGGTGCTGGCCCACCCCCAGGAATGTTCACAAGACCGTGCTGCTGCCGATGCCCAGAGACTGTGGCTGGGTGCCACAGAAAAAGTTCACACAATCAGGTAGCAGCAGTGTTTCAGGGATTATGGTTAATCACAACACATATCTGGCACCAGGCTTCCCCCTTAACATCTTTGTTCCAGTATCAGCAAATGTGGTTCTGGAACACAGGACCTGCTGAAACAAAGAGTCGTCTGGGCCCTTCACCTTTGGAGTGGCCGCACAGCCTTTACCAAATGTTCTCCCAGCAGGGGACCTGCCTCTCCCTTTCTGGCCCAAGGGCCCTTTGGACCTTGCTCTCTGCTCCTGGGTATTGGCCCTTCCCACCAGAGCACCTCCAGGTATTGAGCTGTGGAGTTTCAGACTCTGCTCTCCCCCTGTTTATAGAGTCTTAATGGAATTTAAACCCTCTCTTTTCTCCTTTATCCCTTTTTTGTTCAGTCCCTTGCATACTCTTTTCTCTCCAGCTGCTTTCAGGCAGTGGGGGTGGGGGGATGCTTTTGTTACTCTCCCCGCCCCCCAATCTCTCTCCTCTCTCCACAAGCAAAAACAGCTCCCTGCCCTCTGTGACATTCTCCCCCAGTTCATCTTTCCATGCCGCATACCTGCTGAGTTCTGTGGTTCAGGTTGTGCAGATTGTTGTGTTAATCCTCAAATGGGTTTTCTAGGTGTTCAGGTTGGTTTAGTGTTGATCTGGCTGTATTTCAGGGATGAGAGATGCAAAAAAACCCTTCCATGCTATTCTGCCATCTTGGCCCCTTGAGAATATATCATTTATTTCTGCTCTAATCTTTAGTATTTCCTTCTTTCTTCTGGCTTTGGGGTTTGTTTATTGTTCTTTTTCTATATACTTTATGTGTAATGTTAGGTTGTTTATTGGAGATTTTTCTTCATGGGTTTTCTACATGAGGTAGGCATGTATTGTTGTAACCTTTTGTCCTTAGGACTACTTTTGCTGCATCCCAAAGATTTTAGACCATTTTGTTTCCAATTTCATTTGTCTCTGATTGTTTTTTACTTCTTCTTTGATTTTTTGGTTGATGCATTCATTGTTTAGTAGCGTGTGGTTAATCTCTATTTATTTGCGTTTTTCCAGATTTTTGTTGTTGTTGATTTCTAGTTTCATAGCATGGTCAGAAAAGGTGCATGGTATGACTTCAGTCTTTCTGAATTTGTTGGGACTTATTTTGTGGCCTAACATGTCTGGAGAATATTTTAAATGCATTTGAAAAGAATGTGTTTTCTGCTTTTTAGGATGGAATATTCTGAATATATGTTAGATCTATCTGATCCAATGTGTTATTCAAAGCCACTTTGCCTTGTTTTTGTGTCTGGATGATCTATCCATTGATGTAGGTGGGGTGTTAAAGTCCCTCCTTTATGTTTATTTGTGGCTTTATGTATATGGATGCTTTCATGTTGGGTGTATAAATATTTGCAATTATTTTATCTTCTTGTGGTCATATAGTGTCTCTTTTTGTTTCTTGTTACAGTCTTTGTTTTTAAAGTCTATGTTGTCTGATATAAATATTGCTTCTGTGGCTTCCCTTTCACTTCCACTTGCATGATAAATACCTTCCATCTTTTTTCACTTTTAGTCTGCATGTGTCTTTAGGTGTGAAATGAGTCTCTGGTCTTGCTTCTTCATCCATTCCATCACCCTGTGTGTTTTGATTGGAGTGTTTAGTCCATTTACATTCAGAGTAATTATTGATAGATATGTATTGACTGCCATTTTTTTTTACTAGCTTTATGGTTGTTTTTGTAGTTCTCTAATGGTTTGCTGCCTTTTTTTAGTTCTACTAGATTCCTTTCTATTTATTTTTTGCATATCTGTTATTGGGTTTTGACTAATGGCTTTGACCATTAGGTTTATATATAACATCTTATGCATATAGCAGTCTATAATACGTTTGAGCCCATTCTAAAAGCACTCAGTTTTTACTCTTCTCCGCACCCCCACCCCATTTTAGATGCATGGTATCATATTTCACATTTTTCTTTTATTTTTTGAATCCTTTGACTGATTATTATACATATACTTACTTTTACTGCTTTTGTGCTTCCTACTTTTCTTACTCCTGTTTATGGTCTTTCCTTTCCACTCAAAGAGTCGACTTTAACATTTCTTATCAGGCTGGTTTAGTAGTGATGAATTCCTTTAGCTGTTGTTTTTCTGGGAAACTTTTTATTTCTCTTTCTATTCTGAATGATAGCCTTGCTAGATAGAGTATTCTTGGTTGCTGGTTTTTTCTTTCAGCACCTTGAATATATCATGCCACTCCCCTCTGGCCTGCATAGTTTCTGCTGAAAAGCCTTATTTTGTTTCCCTTGTATGTGACTGATTTCTCTTGCTGCTTTTAAAATTCTCTCTTTATCACTACTTATGAACATTTTAATTTTTGTGTCTTGGTATGGTTCTACTTGGGTTGATTTTATTGACGGCTCTCTGTGCCTCCTGGATCTGGATGTCTTTTTCTTCCCCATATTTAGGAAATTTTCAACTATTATTTCTTCAAATAAATTTTCTGCCTCCTTTTCTCTCTCTTCTTCCGGGGTCTGTATAACATGAATGTTATTATGCTTGATGGGATGTCTCTGAGTTCCCTGACTCTATTTTCATTTTTAAAAAATTTTTATTTAAAATCCAGTGAGTAAACATACAGTGTAATATTAGTTTCAGATGTACAATATAGTGATTCAACAGTTCCATACAACACCTGGTGCTCATCACAAGTATACTCCTTAGTCCCCAATCACCTATTTAACCCATCCACCCACCCACCTCCCTTCTGGTAACCATCAGTTTGTTCTCTGTACTTAAGAGTATGTTTCTTGGTTTGTCTCTCTTTTTTCCCTATGCTTGTTTGTTTTGTTCCTTAAATTCCACATATAAGTGAAATTATGTGGTATTTCTTGTTCTCTGACTAACTTATTTTGCTTAGCATAATACTCTCTAGCTCCATCCACATAATTGCAAATGGCAAGATTTCATTCGTTTTTATGGCTGAGTAATATTCTCTTGCATATATATACACCACATCTTCTTTATCCATTTATCAGTCAGTGCACATTTGGGCTCTTTGCTATTGTAGATAATGCTAGTTATAAACATTGAGGTATGTATATCCCTTTGATTTAGTGTTTTATATTCTTTGGGTAAAACCTAGTAGTGTAATTGCTGGATTGGAGGGTAGCTCCATTTTTAACTTTTGAGGAACTTTCATACTGTTTTCCAGAGTGGCTGCACCAGTTTGCATTCCCACTGACAGTGTAAGCGGTGTTCCCCTTTCTCCACATCCTTGCCAATATCTGTTGTTTCCTGTGTTGTCTATTTTCATTTTTTATTTGTTTTTCTATCTCCTTTTCAGCTTGATTGCTTTCTGTTACTCTGTCCTCCATGTCACTGATCCACTCTTCTGCTGCCTCTAGTATTTTATTCCATCTAACATACTTTTAATTTCCGTTATTGAATTTTTCATCTCTGATTGGTATTTTTTTAATGTTTTCTGTATCTTTGTTGTAGATCTCACTGTGGTCCTCCACTGTTTTCTCAAGTACAGTGAGTATCTTTATGACCAATACTTTAAATTCTCTATCAGGTATTTTACTTATCTCCATTTTGTTTAGCCCCCTTGCTATGATTTTGTCCTGTTCTTTCATTGGCAACATATTCCTCTGTCTTCTCATTTTGTCTAATTCACTGAGTCTGTTTCTATGGTTTAGGAAAGTCAGCAACATCTTTTGCTCTTAAAAGTAGTAGCTTTTTGGGGTGCCTGGGTGGCTTGGTCGGTTAAGCGTCGACTTCAGCTCAGGTCATGATCTCGCGGTCCGTGAGTTCGAGCCCCACGTTGGGCTCTGTGCTGACAGCTCAGAGTCTGGAGCCTGTTTCAGCTTCTGTGTCTCCCTCTCTCTCTGCCCCTCCCCTGTTCATGCGCGCTCTCTCTCTCTCTCTCTCTCTCTCTCTCTCTCTCTCTCAAAAATAAATAAACGTTAAAAAAATTTTAAAAAGTAGTAGCTTTTAAAAAAAATTTTTTTTCAACGTTTTTATTTATTTTTGGGACAGAGAGAGACAGAGCATGAACGGGGGAGGGGCAGAGAGAGAGGGAGACACAGAATCGGAAACAGGCTCCAGGCTCTGAGCCATCAGCGCAGAGCCTGACACGGGGCTCGAACTCAGACCGCGGACCGCGAGATTGTGACCTGGCTGAAGTCGGATGCTTAACCGACTGCGCCACCCAGGCGCCCCTTTTTTTTTTTTTTAATTTTTTTCCAACGTTTTTATTTATTTTTGGGACAGAGAGAAAAAGTAGTAGCTTTTTAAAGAAGTCCTACAGTGTCCTGCACCGCAGTGTCCTCTGTTCACCATTGTCTTCTATGTGTGTTTTATGCCCTTCTTTTGTGGCCGAGCCACCTTTGTCTTCAGTCCAGTCAACTGTAGTGGTTCTCTTAGCCTGTTGTGGGCAGGGTTTGATCCCTGTGTTGTTAGTGGGCCAGTCTGAGGCCACCTTGGGCTTGAATTGAGTTGGACCAGGTGTCTGCTAGAGCTGTAATAACTGAACTCCCTATATCACCCCCTGAGAAGCTTTCACTGATGGGCAGGGACCTGTAGTCAGACCTGACATCTGCCCCTGGCCCACTGCTGTGGCTGCAGTTGGATTGGTGTGTGTGGTTATCTTACTCTTTTCCCAGTACAGGAGTCATTTTGGAGTGATGGTGGATCCTGTCAGGGCTGCCATACTCTGCCAGGCTTGTGGCACTGCCTTGGATAGCCTCTTGCCAAGGTCACATTAGAAAGTTGTTATCTGCAGGAGAATGTGGTGTGTAGTGTGTGCTGCCAGCCAGCATTGTGCTGGTCTGCTGTGGCAGGGGACCTGCAGCTACCTGGGAAAACTCCTGCAGGGTCCAGGCTGGGATGCAGGGGGCAGGTCTGCAGAAGAGCAAGATGGGTGCATGCTGTTAGCAAGCTAGGGGAATGGTAATGCTGCACTGGTTCCTGCATGTGTCTGTGTATCTAGACAGGGGCAGGGAGAGAAATGCTGTTCACCAGCTCTTTTGTTCTTGGAGAAGTCTCCTAAGGATCCCTGCCCTGCACAAGCTGAGATTAGTAAATAAGTCTTCCTGTGTACCCCAAGCATTTTTCAAACTGCTGCTTATATGCTGTATCTCAGTGAGGCTGTTTGTTGTGCTGTGTTTTTAAAGGTTGGGACTCAGTTTCCTCTTGCCCTCCCAGCTCTTCTAGAGCTGAATGCTGCTTAAAAAAAATTTTTTTTAATGTTTATTTATTTTTGAGAGAGAGGGACAGAATATGAGCATTACAGGGGCAGAGAGAGGGGGAGACATAGAATCTGAAGCAGGCTCCAGGCTCTGAGCTGTCAGCACAGAGCCTGATGTGGGGTTCGAACTCACGAACCATGAGATCATGACCCAGGCTGAAGTCAGACACTTAACCAACTGAGCCACCCAGGGGCCCCATGAATGCTGATTTTTTAAGTTCCAGGGGCACCTGGCTGGCCCAGTTGGAAGAGCGTGCAACTCTTGATCTTGGGGTTGAGTTTGAGCCCCACACTGGGTACAGAGATTACTTAAAAATAAAACCTTAAAGTGATTGTAAGAACCTGTGAACTTAGACCCCTCTGTTTTTCACAGCCAAATGTTATGGGAATTAGTCTTCCTGGCTTGGGACCTAAGTTCCTGATGTGGGATCTACTCCTCTCCCCTCTCCACACCTTTGGCGTCCCCCTACCTCCCCTGGAGTTTCATGGGTTAATTTGGCTCCTGACCACATTTCTGCGCTTCATACCCTCTTCAGTGTGGCATTTTCTCTACATTTAACTGTGAAGAGTTTGTTCTTCTAGACTTCTGGTTATTTTCTGCTTTATTTACTCTGATGTGGGTGTTCTCTAGGTGTAACTTTGGGACAAGGTGAGCCTAGAATCCTACTCTGTTTTCTCTGGACATCCCTGAAACTTTTTTCCCCTAATGTTTATTCATTTTTGAGAGAGAGAGAGAGAGAGAGAGAGAGAGAGAGAGAGAGAGAGAGAGAGAAGAGAGAGAGAGAGTATGGGGGAGGAGTAGAGAGAGAGAGACACAGAACCTGAAGCAGGCTCCAGGCTCTGAGCTGTCAGCACAAAGCTGGACGTAGGGCTTGAAGTCATGAACTGCGAGATCATGGCCTGAGCTGAAATTGGATGCTTAACCAATGAGCCACCCAGGTGCCCCAGAAATGTCTTCTGTATTTTTATACCACAAAAGCTAAAATAAGAGCCTTGGTATAAGGAAACTATTCTTATGTAGTTGAGTACAGAAATGTCCATGTAGTATGATAAAAGGCATTTGAAAGAAAGATCTCATTTCCAGTTTCCCTTTTGATGAAGTGAGGCCAGCGTTGCCTCACTGTTTCCTTTCACCAGGTGCCTTGGAATTAACAGAAATGGAAGAGAGTAGTTAGGGCTCAGACTTTCTAGCCAGCTAGTACTATAGTGAGTGACCATAACTAGCTGTTCTTTAACAATGTGTTGGGTTTTAAATTTATCAATTGGGAACTTCTTGATGAATTTGTTTTTTATACTAATAGAATTTTACTGAGGTGTAATTTATATGCAATAAAGATTACAGATCTCAAGAATTGAGCTTAATTAATTTTGAAGAATGTGTAGCCACCACTTCAGTCAAGATACAGAACATTTCCATTACCCTAGAAAATTCCTGCCAGTCAAATCCCTGCTCCCAGAGGCAGCCACTGTTTTTATCACCCACTCTTAACTTTGCCTGTTCTTGAACATCATTTAAATATAATCATTTGGTTTATACTATTTTGTATATGGCTTTTTAAGCTTAGTATTATTATGTTTTAGAGATTCACTTATGTTATTATTTGTGTCAGTTCTTTAAATTGCTGAACATTATTCAGTAGTATGACTGTACCAGAGTTTGTACACCCATACTCCTGGTAATGGGCCATGGATTGTTTTTTGGTTTCTGACTATTAAAAATAAAGCTGGTGTGGATATTCTTGGACAAGTCTTTTTATGGACATAGGCCTTCATTTCTCTTGGATATACTTAGGATTCCTGGGTCATAGGTTAATTGAATGTTTAACATTAAAAACAGCAATAATGGTTATACCATTCAACACCCTCACCAGTAATATATGAGAGCTCCCAATTGCTCTGCTTCCTTACACTTGCTATCATCGGTTCTTTTTAAATTTTCTTATTAATTTTTTTAATGTTTAATTTTGAGAGAGAGAGAGAGAGATAGTGTGAGCAGGGGAGGGGCAGAGAGAGAGGGAGACACAGAATCAGAAGCAGGCTCCAGGCTCTGAGCTGTCAGCACAGAGCCTATCGCAGGGCTCGAACCCACGAACTGTGAGATTATGACCTGAGCCAAAGTTGGATGCTCAACCAACTAAGCCACCCAGTTGCCCTGATATTATCAGTTCTTTTAATTTTGGCCTTTCTGAGGTTGTGTGATGTCCCATTTCAATTTTCATTTGCATATCTGTGATAGCTAATGACATTAACACTTTTTCATATGCTTATTGGCTGTTTGAAAAAACGTTTTTATCGTTTCCAAATCTTTTGCCCTGTTTAAAAATTGTTCTAAGAAATCTTCACAAAGCTGTGAAGATACTCTCCAATTTTTCTTTCAGAATTTTTATAGTTTTAGCTTTCACAATTAGGCCTATGATCCATCTCAAATTAATTTTTGAATACGATGTGAGGTAGGGGACTAAAGTTAAAGACTTATCCAGAACTAGTACAGACTCACTTCTATTGTATTTATTGGTCAGAGAAGTCATCAGGCAGTCCAGATTCAAGATGGGGAGAAACACTCCACCTATTTATGAAAGAATAACGTGTGCATACAGAGAAAGAGGAATTAGTGTGGGCCATTTTTGGAGATAAGCTACTATGTTAATCTGAAGTAAGATTGACTTTAGTATATCAACCTTGTATCCTGTGATCTTGCTCAATTTACTTATTCTAGTAGCTTGTGGGTTATTTTGGGTTTTCATATACATAGTCTTGTCACAGGTGAATAATGACAGCTGTACTTCCTCCTTTCCAGTTTTTATGCCTTATTTCTTTTTATTGCCTAATGCACTGGTAGAGACCTGTATAATGTTGAATAGAAGTAGTAAGATTGGATGTCCTGACCTTACTTGTAATTTTAGGGGAATTTTTTTCAATATTTCAATATTAAGTATGATGTTAATATTAGGTTTTTATTAGATACTGTTTATTGGATTGAGGAAATTTTTCTAGTTTGTGGATATTTTTCTACAGGTGTTGAATTTTATCAAATGCCTTTTCTGTATCTTATTGAGGTGATGGTATGCTTTTTCTACTTTATTTTGTTACTGTGGTGAATTATATTAATTCATGTGGGGAATAAGCTTAGGAATTCCCTGAGCCTGCACCTATGGGTTAACAAGGCATAAAGAATTACAAAGCCATAGGATGCTCACACCCAAGTTTGGGTAAACAAGATTAGGCAAATAAGGATGGAAAAGAGGGGCTAAGGCCTCCAGAATAGAGTAGGGGGTGCAAAGGCCCCCAGAATAGAGCGGGGGCAAAGGCCCCCAATACAAAGGTATATGAGGTAAGCAAGATTAGGTATTCAGGGCAAAAGCGCCCCCCAATTTATTACTACAGCAGAAAGCTGCTTTCACAGGAAGGAAGGGCCAAATTAGGGAAACAGGTAAATAGGGCTATAGACTGCTGTGCTGCAGGTGAAGCTGCCCAGACTGGAGCTGATTTACAAAGAAAGGTGCCTTGTTAACCCTGAGGTTGCATGCTCTGTCTTACCCCTAGGCTAGCTAAGATAAATAGACACGGTGCCTCCTGTCTGCTGTTAACAACCATCTGCCCATCCACCCAGTGCCAGGATTTTGTTTTGTATTAACCCAAACCTCTAAACCCTAATATCTTCAAGACCCTCTTCCCCTTACATCCATGAGTTAATGTTCACACATTTATTGTCTCTTTGTGCACGTCCATCACCATGTTTGTAAGCCTTGCTGATCCTAATAAAAATGGAGCGAGGACCCTTAATCAGGACTCTTGTCTTTTCCCAGACATTAGCCATCTCTCTCATTTGAATTCTGCATCTGCTTTCTTGCTGGCCAAGAAAGAACTTTAGACTTAGAGTCTATGACAGATTCATATTTGTTAAACTAACCATGCATGCTTGTGATAAATTCCACTGGTCATGATAAATTATCCTTTTACCCTATCACTGAATTCACCTTGCTAATATTTTGCTTAGGATTTTTAATTTTTCAGTTCATGTTCATGAGGATTAATGGTAATTTTATTTTAATATTCTTGTCAAGTTTTGGTGTCAGAGATATATTGGCTTCAGTAAAATGAGTTGTGAGATGTGTATTTTTTCTCTACTCTCTACAAATTTGTATAAAATTGTTATCAGTTTTTCCTTAAATATTTGGTGAGATTTACCAGTAAAGTCATCAAGGCATGGTGTTTTCTTTGTGGGAAGATTTAAAATTTTTATTTTTTTATTTATTTTTGAGAGAGAGAGAGTGACAGAGTGCAAGAAGGGGAGGGACAGAGAGAAGGGGACACAGAATCTGAAGCAGGCTCCCGCCTCTTAGCTGTCAGCACAGAGCCCGATGCAGGGCTCGAGCTCACAGACTGTGAGATCATGACCTGAGCTCAAGTTGGACGCTTAACCAACTGAGCCACCCAGGTGCCCCTAAATTTTTTTTAATGTTTATTTATTTTTGAAAGAGAGAGCGAGCAAGCAGAAGAAGGGGAAGGGCAGAGAAAGAGAGAGGGAGACACAGAATCTGGAACAGGCTCCAGGCTCTGAGCTGTCAGCACAGAGTCCAACCCAGGGCTTGATCCCACAAACTGTGAGATCAAGTCCAGAGCCAAAGTAGGATGCTTACTGACTGAGCCACCCAGGCACCCCTAGATTTCTATTTCTTATGCCACTTTCAGAAATTTTTACTGTTTTTTTAAAGTTTTTTTTTGTTTTTTGTTTCTAACATTTTTATTTCTTTTGAGAGAGAGAGAGAGAGAGAGAGAGAGAGAGAGAGAGAGAGAGAACATGCAAGCAAGGGGAGGGGCAGAGAGAAAGGGAGAGGGAGAATCCCAAGCAGGCTCTGGACTCTCAGAGCAGAGTCCAACGTGGGCTCAATCTCATGAACTGTGAGGTCATGACCTATGCCAAAATTAAGAGTTGGAGGCTCAACCAACTGAGCTTCCCAGGCACTCCTGGAAAGTTTTACTTTCACAGGAATTTTGTTTCATCTAAGTCATCAAATATAATGGCATGAAATAATTCATAGCAGGCTTTTATTAAAATGTATGAATCATTGTAATGATGTTGCTTTTTTTATTCCTGATATTGGTAGTTTGTTTGTATGTTCTTTTTCCTCTTTATCTAGTCTGACCACCTATGTCTTTTATTTGAGGTATTTAGTCCATTTGTCCTTAATACTTAATGATAGAATGATAGGAGAGGGCATAAGTCTTCCATCTTGCTCTTTAATATCTGTTTCTCCCACCTGTTTTTTGTTTTATGATTCGTACTTTCTGACTTTCTGCCTTCTTTGGTTAAGCAAGTTTTTTTGTTTTAAATTTTAAAAATTTATTTATTTTGAGAGGGAGTGCAAGTAGAGGAGGGGCAGAAAGAGAGAGAGAGAGAGAGAGAGAGAGAGAGAGAGAGAGAGAGAGAGAGAGAATCCCAAGCAGACTCTGAACTGCCAGCACAGAGTCTGACATGGGACTCGATCCCACAAACCTTGAGAAAGTGACCTCAGCCAAAACCAAGAGCTGGACGCTTAACCAACTGAGCCACCCAGCTGCCCCTGTTTAAGCAAGTCTTTTAAAAAATATTTCATTTTATCTCCTTTATTGCTGTTTTAGCTATACCTGTGTATAATTTTTTTTAGCTGTTCCAGTGACAACAATAAGCATTCTTACATTGTCACAATTTACCTTGAACTATTAATCATTTCAGATGTGTAACAATATTATGTTATATTTCCATTTCTTCTTTGCTGTTCTTTAAGTTACTGCTGGCATGAATTTCTACTTGTATTATAAATCTTACCATCCATTTTTATTATTTTTGCTAAAAATAAGTTTGTATTTGCCTATATGTTTGCCACATAGTGTTCTTCATTCCTTCTTTTTTTTTAATATATGAAATTTATTGTCAAATTGGGTTCCATACAATACCCAGTGCTCATCCCAAAAAATGCCATCTTCAATACCCATCACCTACCCTCCCCTCCCTCCCACCGCCCATCAACCCTCAGTTTGTTCTCAGTTTTTAAGAGTCTCTTATGCTTTGGCTCTCTCCCACTCTAACCTTTTTTTTTTTTCCCTTCCCCTCCCCCATGGGTTTCTGTTAAGTTTCTCAGGATCCACATAAGAGTGAAAACATATGGTTATCTGTCTTTCTCTGTATGGCTTATTTCACTTAGCATCACACTCTCCAGTTCCATCCACATTGCTACAAAGGGCCATATTTCATTCTTTCTCGTTGCCACGTAGTACTCCATTGTGTATATAAACCACAATTTCTTTATCCATTCATCATTGGATGGACATCATTGGATGGACATCCATTGATGGACCTTTAGGCTCTTTCCACAACTTGGCTATTGTTGAGAGTGCTGCTGTAAACATTGGGGTACAAGTGCCCCTATGCAACAGTACTCCTGTATCCCTTGGGTAAATTCCTAGCAGTGTTACTGCTGGGTCATAGGGTAGGTCTATTTTTAATTTTTTGAGGAAGCTCCACACTGTTTTCCAGAGCAGCTGCACCAGTTTGCACCAACAATGCAAGAGGGTTCCTGTTTCTCCACATCCTCTCCAGCATCTATAGTCTCCTGATTTGTTCATTTTGGCCACTCTGACTGGCGTGAGGTGATATCTGAGTGTGGTTTTGATTTGTATTTCCCTGATGAGGAGCGACATTGAGCATCTTTTCATGTGCCTGTTGGCCATCTGGATGTCTTCTTTAGAGAAGTGTCTATTCATGTTTTCTGCCCATTTCTTCACTGGATTATTTGTTTTTTGGGTGTGGAGTTTGGTGAGCTCTTTATAGATTTTGGATACTAGCCCTTGTCCGATATGCCATTTGCAAATATCTTTTCCCATTCCGTTGGTTGCCTTTTAGTTTTGTTGATTGTTTCCTTTGCTGTGCAGAAGCTTTTTATCTTCATGAGGTCCCAATAGTTCATTTTTGCTTTTAATTCCCTTGCCTTTGGGGATGTGTCAAGTAAGAAATTGCTATGGCTGAGGTCAGAGAGGTCTTTTCCTGCTTTCTCCTCTAGGGTTTTGATGGTTTCCTGTCTCACATTCAGGTCCTTTATCCATTTTGAGTTTATTTTTGTGAATGGTGTGAGAAAGTGGTCTAGTTTCATCCTTCTGCATGTTGCTGTCCAGTTCTCCCAGCACCTTTTGTTAAAGAGACTGTCTTTTTTCCATAGGATATTCTTTCCTGCTTTGTCAAAGATTAGTTGGCCATACTTTTGTGGGTCTAGTTCTGGGGTTTCTATTCTATTCCATTGGTCTATGTCTGATTTTGTGCCAATACCATGCTGTCTTGATTATTACAGCTTTGTAGTAGAGGCTAAAGTCTGGGATTGTGATGCCTCCTGCTTTGGTCTTCTTCTTCAAAATTACTTTGGTTATTCGGGGCCTTTCGTGGTTCCATATGAATGTTAGGATTGCTTATTCTAGCTTTGAGAAGAATGCTGGTGCAATTTTGATTGGGATTGCATTGAATGTGTAGATAGCTTTGGGTAGTATTGACATTTTAACAATATTTATTCTTCCAACCCGTGAGCACAGAATGTTTTTCCATTTCTTTATATCTTCTTCAATTTCCTTCATCAGGTTTCTATAGTTTTCAGCATACAGATCTTTTACATCTTTGGTTAGATTTATTCCTAGGTATTTTATGCTTCTTGGTGCAATTGTGAATGGGATCATTTTCTTTATTTGTCTTTCTGTTGCTTCATTATTAGTGTATAAGAATGCAACTGATTTCTGTACATTGATTTTGTATCCTGCAACTTTGCTGAATTCATGTATCAGTTCTAGCAGACTTTTGGTGGAGTCTATCGGATTTTCCATATATAATAGCATGTCATCTGCAAAAAGTGAAAGCTTGACTTCATCTTTGCCAATTTTGATGCCTTTGATTTCCTTTTGTTGTCTGATTGCTGATGCTAGAACTTCCAACACTATGTTAAACAACAACGGTGAGAGTGGACATCCCTGTCGTGTTCCTGATCTCAGGGAAAAAGCTCTCAGTTTTTCCCCATTGAGGATGATATTAGCTGTGGACTTTTCATAAATGGCTTTTATGATGTTTAAGTATGTTTCTTCTATCCCAACTTTCTCGAGGGTTTTTATTAAGAAAGGATGCTGAATTTTGTCAAATGCTTTTTCTGCATCGATTGACAGGATCATATGATTCTTATCTTTTCTTTTATCAATGTGATGTATCACGTTGGTTGATTTGCGAATGTTGAACCAGCCCTGCATCCCAGGAATGAACCCCACTTGATCATGGTGAATAATTCTTTTTATATGCCGTTGAATTCGATTTGCTAGTATCTTATTGAGAATTTTTGCATCCATATTCATCAGGGATATTGGCCTGTAGTTCTGTTTTTCTACTGGGTCTCTGTCTGGTTTAGGAATCAAAGTAATACTGGCTTCATAGAATGAGTCTGGAAGTTTTCCTTCCCTTTCTATTTTTTGGAATAGCTTGAGAAGGATAGGTATTACCTCTGCTTTAAATGTCTGGTAGAATTCCCCAGGGAAGCCATCTGGTCCTGGACTCTTATTTGTTGGGAGATTTTTGATAACTGATTCAATCTCTTTGCTGGTTATGGGTCTGTTCAAGCTTTCTATTTCCTCCTGTTTGAGTTTTGGAAGTGTGTGGGTGTTTAGGAATTTGTCCATTTCTTCCAGGTTGTCTAGTTTGTTGGCATATAATTTTCATAGTATTCCCTGATAATTGCTTGTATCTCTGAGGGATTGGTTGTAATAATTCCATTTTCATTCATGATTGTATCTATTTGGGTCCTCTCCCTTTTCTTTTTGAGAAGCCTGGTTAGAGGTTTATCAATTTTGTTTATTTTTTCAAAAAACCAACTCTTGGTTTCATTGATCTGCTCTACAGGTTTTTAGATTCTATACTGTTTATTTCTGCTCTGATCTTTATTATTTCTCTTCTTCTGCTGGGTTTGGTGTGTCTTTGCTGCTCTGCTTCTATTTCCTTTAGGTGTGCTGTTAGATTTTGTATTTGGGATTTTTCTTGTTTCTTGAGATAGGCCTGAATTACAATGTATTTTCCTCTCAGGACTGCCTTCGCTGCATCCCAGTGTTTGGATTGTTGTATTTTCATTTTTGTTTGTTTCCATATATTTTTTAACTTCTTCTCTAATTGCCTGGTTGACCCATTCATTCTTTAGTAGGGTGTTCTTTAACCTCCATACTTTTGGAGGTTTTTTCAGACTTTTTCCTGTGGTTGATTTCAAGCTTCTTAGCATTGTGGTCCGAAAGTATGCATGGTATGATCTCAATTCTTGTATACTTATGAAGGGCTGTTTTGTGACCCAGTATGTGACCTATCTTGGAGAATGTTCCATGTGCACTGGAGAAGAAAGTATATTCTGTTGCTTTGGGATTCAGAGTTCTAAATATATCTGTCAAGTCCATCTGATTCAATGTATCATTCAGGGCCCTTGTTTGTTTATTTACCATGTATCTAGATGATCTATCCATTGTTTTAAGTGGGGTATTAAAGTCCCCTGCAATTACCACATTCTTATCAATAAGGTTGCTTATGTTTGTGAGTAATTGTTTTATATATTTGGGGGCTCCCGTATTCGGTGCATAGACATTTATAATTGTTAGTTCTTCTTGATGGATAGACCCTGTAATTATTGTATAATGCTCTTCTTCATCTCTTGTTTCAGCCTTTAATTTAAAGTCTAGTTTGTCTAATATAAGTATGGCTCTTCCAGATTTCTTTTGACTTCCAGTAGCATGATAAATAGTTCTCCATCCCCTCACTTTCAATCTGAAAGTGTCCTCAGATCTAAAATGAGTCTCTTGTAGACAGAAAATAGATGGGTCTTATTTGTTTATCCATTCTGTTACCCTATGTCTTTTGGTTGGTGCATTTAGTCCATTTACATTCAGTGTTATTATAGAAAGATATGGGTTTAGAGTCATTGTGATGTCTGTAGGTTTCATGCTTGTAGTGATGTCTCTGGTACTTTGTCTCACAGGATCCCCCTTAGGACTTCTTGTAGGGCTGGTTTAGTGGTGATGAATTCCTTCAGTTTTTGTTTTTTTGGGAAGACCTTTATCTCTCCTTCTATTCTAAATGACAGATTTGCTGGATAGAGGATTCTCAGCTGCATATTTTTTTCTGTTCATCACATTGAAGATTTCCTGCCATTCCTTTCTGGCCTGCCAAGTTTCAGTAGAGAGATCTGTCAGTAGTCTTATCGGTCTCCCTTTATATGGTAGAGCACGTTTATCTCTAGCTGCTTTCAGAATTTTCTCTTTATCCTTGTATTTTGCCAGTTTCACTATGATATGTCATGCAGAAGATCGATTCAAGTTATGTCTGAAGGGAGTTCTCTGTGCCTCTTGGATTTCAATTCCTTTTTTCTTCCCCACTTCAGTGAAGTTCTCAGCTATTACTTCTTCAAGTACACCTTCAGCACCTTTCCCTCTATCCTTCTCCTCTGGAATAACAATTATACGTAGATTATTTCTCTTTAGTGTATCACTTAGTTCTCCAATTTTCCCCTCATACTCCTGGATTTTTTATCTCTCTTTTTCTCAGCTTCTTCTTTTTCCATAATTTTATCTTCTAGTTCACCTATTCTCTCCTCTGCCTCTTCAATCCAAGCCGTAGTTGTCTCCATTTTATTTTGCAACTCGTTGATAGCATTTTTTAGCTCCTCCTGGCTGTTCCTTAGTCCCTTGATCTCTGTAGCAATAGATTCTCTGCTGTCCTTTATACTGTTTTCAAGCCCAGCGATTAATTTTATGACTATTACTCTAAATTCACTTTCTCTTATATTTAAATCATTTTTGATCAGTTCATTAGCTGTTGTTATTTCCTGGAGGTTTTTTTGAGGGGAATTCTTCCGTTTTGTCATTTTGATAGTCCCTAGAGTGGTGCAGAACTGCAGGGCACTTCCCCTGTGCTGTCTTCAATAAGTTGTGTTGGTGGGCGGGACGCAGTCTGACCTGATGTCTGCCCCCAGCCCACCGCTGGGGCCATAGTCAGACTGGTGTGTACCTTCTCTTCCCTTATCCTAGGGGCGGGATTCACTGTGGGGTGGCATGGCCCATCTGGGCTACTTGCACATTGCCAGGCTTATGGTGCTGGGGATCTGGCGTATTAGGTGGGGTGGATCGGCAAGGTGCACAGGGGTGGGAGGGGAAGGCTCAGCTCACTTTTCCTTTGGTGGTCCGCTTCGGGAGGGGCCCTGTGGCACTGGGAGTGAGTCAGACCCACCACCAGAGGGATGGATCCACAGAAGCACAGCCTTGGATGTTTGCTTGGTGCAAGCAAGTTCCCTGGCAGGAACTGGTTCCCTTTGGGATTTTGGCTGGGGGATGAGTGAGGGTGATGGCGCTGGCAAGTGCCTTTGTTCCCTGCCATGCTGCGCTCTGTCATCTGGGGCTCAACAACTCTCCCTCCCGTTGTCCTCCAGCCCTCCCGCTCTCCGAGCAGAGCTGTTAACCTATAACCTTCCAGATGTTAAGTCCCGCTTGCTGTCAGAACACACTCCCTCCAGCCCCTCCACTTTTGCAAGCCAGACTTGGGGGCTCTGCTTTGCCGGCGGGCTGCCCCTCTGCCCCGGCTCCCTCCCGCCAGTCTGTGTAGCGCGCACCGCCTCTCCGCCCTTCCTACCCTCTTCTGTAGGCCTCTCATCTATGCTTGGCTCCAGCGAGTCCATTCTGCTAGTCTCTTGGTGGTTTTCTGGGTTATTAAGGCAGGTGTGGGTGGAATCTAAGTGATCCACAGGACACAGTGAGCCCAGCGTCCTCCTACGCTGCCATCTTCCGCTCCTTAAAATCTCTTCATTCCTTTTTGTGGAATCAGGCTCCAGTCTGGGATCATTTAATTTTAGACTGAAGAAATTTCTTTGGGACTTTTTGTAGTGTTGGTCCATTAGTCACAGATTCTCTATAAACCTTTTTTTTTTTAGTTTATTTATTTTGAGAGAGGGAAAGACAGAGAGTGTGCATGTGCACAGGTGGGGGAGGGACAGAAAGAGAGGGAGAGGCAGAGAATCCAAGTAGGCTCCACGCTGTCAGTGCAGAGCCTGATTCAGGGCTCGGTCTCACTAACCACAAGATCATGACCTGATCCAAAATCAAGATTCAGATGTTTAACTGACTGAGCCAACCAGGCATCCCTCAACTTTTGTTTTAAAATATCTATTTTGTATAATTTCTTTGTGTCATTGTCAAGAATATTTTTGTTAGGAAATGAATTCTAGGAATTTCTGTCTTTCTTCCAACACTTGAAACATCATTTTGTTATCTTCTGACTTTTGCAATGAAAAATTAACCATTTTTTCATGTGTCTGTTGACCATCCATAAGTCTTCTTTGGAAAAATGTTCAGATCCTCTGCCTATCTTTTAATTTGATTGGTATTTTTTTTTGGTGTTGAATTGTATGAGTTCTTTATATATTATGGATATTAACCTCTTATCAGGTATATCATTTGCAAAAATCTCCCATTGAAGTTGCCTTTTCATTTAGTTGATTGTTTCCATTACTCTGCAAAAAAATTTTAATTTTATGTAGTTCACTGTTGCTATTGTTTTCCTTCCTGAGGAGGCCGATCTAGAAAAATATTGCTAAGGCTGACATCCAAGAGATTACTGGCAATGTTTTCTTTTAGAAGTTTTATGGTTTCAGGTCTAACATTTAGATCTTTAATTCATTTGAGTTTCTTTTTGTATATAAGAAAATGGTTTGGTTTCATTCTTTTGCATGTAGTTGTCCAGTTTTCTCAACACCATTTATTGAAGAGACCATCTTTTCCCCATTGTATATTCTTGCCTCCTTTGTTGTAGATTAATTGACCATATAAACACGGGTTTATTTCTGGGCTCTCTATTTAGTTCCGTTGATCTATGTGTCTTTTTGTGCTGGTACAATACTGTTTTGATTACTATACCTTTGTAATATAGTTTGAAATCTGGGATTGTGATATTTCAGGTTTTTTTTTTTTTCTCTCTCTCAAGATTGCTTTGGCTATTCAGGGACTTCTGTGGTTCTATACAAATGATAGGATTATTTTTCCTAGTGCTGTGAAAAATATTATTGGTATTTTGCTAGGGATTACATTGAATCTGTAGATTGCTTTAGGTAACATGGACATTTTAACTTCCAATCTTTCCATTTATTTGTGTCATCTTTAATTTCTTTTATTAATGTCTTACTATTTTCTGAGTACAGGCCTTTCACCTCATTGGTTAAATTTATTCTTTCTCCTAACTCATTATTAGTGTATAGAAATGCAATACACTTCTGTATATTAATTTTGCATCCTACTGCTTTATTGAATTTTCAGTTCTAACAGTTTTTTTGGTGAAGTATTTAGGGTTTTCTACACATAGTATCATAGAGTATCATGTCATCAGCAAATAGTGACAGTTTTCCTTTTTTTACACTAATTTGAATGCCTTTTATTTTTTTCTTATCTGATAGCTTTGGCTAGGAATTCTAATACTGTGTTGAATAAAAGTAGTGAGAGTGTACATCCTTGTCCTGTTTTTAATCTTAGAAGAGATTTTCGTTTTTTATCTTTGTGTTTACTGTGAGTTTGTAATACGTAGCTCATATATGGCCATTGAGGTTTCTTCCCTCTAAACCCACTTTGTTGAGAGTTTTTATCATGAAAGGATCTTAAATTTTGTCAGATGCTCTTTCCGCATCTATTCAGATGATTGCAGGATTCTAATCTTTCATTTTGATAATGTATATTATATTGATTGATTTGTAGATATTAAACCATCCTTGCATCCTCAGAATAAATGCCACTGGATTGTGGTGAATGATCTTTTTAGTGTATTGCTGACTCTGTTTTGGAGATATTGCATTGAGAATTTTTCATCTACCTTTATCAGGGATATTGGTCTGTAATTTATTATTGGAGGTGTCTTTGTCTGGTTTTGGTATCAGGGTATTGCTGCCCTTGTAGAATGAATTTAGCAGCGTTCTTTACTCTTCTGTTTTTTGGAGTAGTTTGGAAGGGTAGGTGATAACTCTTCTTGGGGCACCTGGGTGTCTCAGTTGGTTTAAGTGTCCAACTTCAGCTCAGGTCATGATCTCACGGTTTGTGAGTTCGAGCCCTGCATCAGGCTCTGTGCTGACAGCTCAGAGCCTGGAGCCTGCTTTGGATTCTGTGTCTCCCTCTCTCTCTGTCCCTCCTCAACTTGTGCTCTCTCTCCCTCTCTCAAAAATAAATAAAATGTAGGGGCGCCTGGGTGGCTCAGTCAGTTAAGTGTCCAACTTTGGCTCAGGTAATGATCTCACGGTTTGTGAGTTCAGGCCCCACGTTGGGCTCTGTGCTGACAGCTCAGAGTCTGGAGGCTGCTTCATATTCTGTGTCTCCCTTTCTCTCTACCCCTTCCCTGCTCATACTCTGTCTCTCTCTCTCTCTCAAAAATAAACATTAAAAAAGTTAAAAAAAAAAAAAGAAAAAAGTAATTAAAAAAGGGGGGAGCGCCTGGTTGCTCAGTTGGTTGGGCGTCAGACTTCAGCTCAGGTCATGATCTCACTGTTAATAAATTCAGGCTCCGCGTCGGGCTCTGTGCTGACAGCTCAGAGCCTGGAGCCTGCTTTGAATTCTGTGTCTCCCCCTCTGTCTGCCTTTCCCCAACTCATGCTCTGTCACTCTCTCAAAAATAAATACACATTAAATTTTTTTAAAAATAAAAAACAAAATAAAATGTAAAAAAATAAAAATAAACTCTTATTGTTTTATTTAAATTAAATGAAATTTAACTTAAATTTTATTTAAAAAAATTTTTTTAACATTTATTCATTTTTGAAAGGCAGAGAGACAGAGCACAAATGGGGGAGGGGCAGAGAGAGAGGGAGACACAGAAACAGAAGTAGGCTCCAGGCTCTGAGCTATCAGCACAGAGCCTGATGCGGGGCTCGAACTCATGGACTGTGAGATCATGACCTGAGCCAAAGTCGGCCACTTAACTGACTGAGCCACCCAGGCACCCCACTTAAATTTTATTTTAACTTAAGTTTTATTTTAATCCAAGTTGGTTAACATATAGTGTAATAATGATTGTAGGAATATAATTTAGTGATTCATCACTTACATATAACACTCAATGCTCATCCCAACATGTGCCCTAATTCCCATCACCCATTTAACCCATCCCCCCACCCAACACCCCACAGCCACCCTTAGTTTGTTCTCTGTATTTAAGAGTCTCTTATGGTTTGCCTCCCTCTCTGTTTTTATCTTATTTTTGCTACCCTTCCCCTATTTTCATCTGTTTTGTTTCTTAAGTTCCACATATGAGTAAAAACATATATTTGTCTTTCTCTGACTGAATTATTTAGCTTAACATAATACCCTCTTGTTCCATCCATGTTGTTGCAAATGGTAAGATTTCATTTTTTTGATCTCTAAGTAATATTCCATTGTACATATATATACCACATCTTCTTTATCCATATGCAGTTGATGGACATTTGGGCTCTTTCCATACTGTGGCTCTTGTTGATAGTGCTGCTATAAACATTGGGGTGCATGTGCCCCTTCAAATCAGCATTTTTGTATCCTTTGCATAAATACCTAGTACTGCAATTACTGGGTTGTAGGGTAGTTCTGTTTTTAATTTTTTGAGGAACCTCTATACTGTTTTCCAGAGTGGCCACACCAGTTTGCATTCTCACCAGCAGTGCAGAAGGGTTCCTGTTTCTCCACATCCTCACCAACATCTGTTTCATGAGTTGTTAATTTTAGCCATTCAGATAGGTGTCAGGTGGTATCTCATTGTGGTTTTGATTTGTATTTCTCTCTTGATAAGTGATGTTTCAGGTATCTATTAGCCATCTGGATGTCTTCTTTGGAAAAGTGTCTGTTCATGTCTTTTGCCCATTTCTTCACTAGATTTTTTTTTTTCAGTGTCAAGTTCGATAAGTTCTTTATAGGTTTGGATACTAACCGTTTATCTGATATATTATTTGCAAATATGTTCTCCCATTCCATCGGTTGCCTTTTAGTTTTACTGATTCTTTCCTTTGCTGTGCAAGAAGCTTTTTCTCTCCTTTTTTTTAAATTTATTTTTTTTAAGTTACATGCAAATTAGTTAGCATATAGTGTAACAATGATTTCAGGAGTAGATTCCTTAGAACTCCTTACCCATTTAGCCCATCCCCCCTCCCACACCCCCTCCAGTAACCATCTGGTTGTTCTCCATATTTATGAATCTCTTATTTTTTTCCCCTCCCTGTTTTTATATTATTTTTGTTTCATCTGTTTTTTCTGTTAAAGTCCTCATATGAGTGAAGTCATATGATATTTGTCTTTCTCTGACTGACTAATTTCACTTAGCATAATACCCTCTAGTTCCATTCACATAGTTGGAAAAGAAGCTTTTTATCTTGATGAGGTCCCAATAGTCCATTTTTGCTTCTTTTTCTCTTTCCTCTGGAGATATATCAAATAAGAAGTTGCTGTGGCCAAGGTCAAAGAGGTCATTGCCTCTAGCATTTTGATGGCTTACTATCTTATGTTTAGGTCTTCATCCATTTTAAATTTATTTTTTTGTATGGTGTAAGAAAGTGGTCCAAGTTCATTCTGCTTCGTGTCGCTGTCCAGTTTTCCCAACACCATTTGCTGAAGAGACTCTTTTTCCCTTGGGTCCTCTTTTCTGCTTTGTCAAAGATTAGTTGGCCATACATTTGTGGGTCCATTTCTAGGTTCTCTATTCTGTTGATCTATTGATCATTGATCTATTTATCTGTTTGTGCCAGTACCATACTGTCTTAATGATTCCAGCTTTGAAATGCAGCTTGAAGTTGAGAATTGTGATGCCTCCAGCTTTGGTTTTCTTTTTCCGCGTTACTTTGGCTATTTGGGGTCTTTTCTGATTCCATACAGGTTTTAGAATTATTTGTTCTACTCTGTGAAGAATGCTGGTGTTATTTTAACAGGGATTTCATTGAATATATATAGATTGCTTTGCATAGTACTGACATTTTAATATTTGTTCTTCTAATCCATGAGTATGGAATGTTTTTCAATTTTTTTGTCTTCAATTTATTTCTAAGCTTTCTGTAGTTTTCAGTGTATAGATTTTTCACCTCTTTGGTTAGATTTATTCCTTAGGTATCTTATGGTTTTTGGTGCAATTGTAAATGACATTGATTCCTTGATTTCTCTTTCTGCTGCTTCATTATTGGTGTATAGAAATGCAACCAATTTCTGTACATTGATTTTATATCCTATGACTTTGCTGAATTCATGTATCAGTTCTAGCAGTTTTTTGATAGAGTCTTTTGGGTCTTCCACATAGAGTATTATGTCATCTGCAAAGAGTGAAAATTTGACTTCCTCCTTCCTGATTTGGATGCCTTTATTTCTTTGTGTTGTCTAATTACTGAGGCTAGGACGTCCAACACTATGTTGAACCACAGTGGTGAGAGTGGACATCCTTGTCATGTTCTTGACCTCAGGAGGAAAGCTCTCAGTTTTTCCCCATTGAGGATGATATTAGCTGTGGGTCTTTCATATATGGCCTTTATGATCTTGACGTATGTTCCTTATATCTCTACTTTCTTGAGGGTTTTTATCAAGAAAGTTTGCTGTATTTTGTGAAATGCTTTTTCTGCATCTGTTGAGAGGATCATGTGGTTCTCATCCTTTCTTTTATTAATGTGATGTATCACATTGTTTGATTTATGGATATTGAACCAGGCTTGCAGCTCAGGAATAAGTCCCACTTGATCATGGTGAATAATTCTTTTAACATACTGTTGGATCTTGTTGTCTAGTGTCTTGTTAAGAATTTTTACATCCATATTCATCCATGTTCAAAAGGGAAATCATCTCCTTTTTAGTGGTGTCTTTGTCTGGTTTTGGAATCAAGGTAATGCTGGCCTCATAGAATGAGTTTAGAAGTTTTCCTTCCATTTGTATTGTTTGAAACAGCTTCAAAAGAATAGGTGTTAACTCTTCTTTAAATGTTTCATAGAATTCCCTCCTAAAGTCCCTGGGCTCTTGTTGGTTGGGAGATTTTTGATTACTGATTCAATTTCTTTCAGGCTATGGGTCTGTTCAAACTTTCTATTTCTTCCTGTTTCAGTTTTGGCAGTTTATAGGTCTCTAGGAATTTGTCCATTTCTTCCAGATTGCCCAGTTTGTTGGCATCTAATTGCTCATACTATTCTGTTATTATTGCTTGTATTTCTGTATTGTTGGTTATGTTCTCTCCTCTTTCATTTGTGAATTTATTTATTTGGATCCTTTCCTTTTTCTTTTTGACTAATCTGGCTGGGGGGTAGGGGGTATCAGTTTTGTTAATTCTTTCAAAGAACCAGCTCCTGGTTTCATTGATCTGTTCTGTTTGTTTTTTTTTTTTGATTTCAATATCATTGCTTTCTGCTCTAATCTTTATTATATCCCTTCTTCTGCTGGTTTTGGGCTTTATCTGCTGGGTTTTTCCCCCCAGCTCTTTTAGGTGTAAGGTTAGGGTTAGGTTGTGTATTTGACACCTTCCCTCTTTAGGGAGGCCTGAATTGCTATGTACTTCCCTCTTTTGACCTCCTTTGCTGCATCCCAAAGTTTTGGACTGTGGTGTTTTCATTTTCATTGGCTTTTATGTACTTTTTAATTTCCTCTTTAATTTCTTGGTTAACCCATTCATTCTTTAGTAGGATGCTTTAGTTCCAAGTATTCATATCTTCCCAAATTTTTTCTTGTGGTTGATTTAGATTTTCATAACTTTGTGGTCTGAAAATATGCATGGTATGATCTTGATCTTTTTGCACTTGTTGAGGGCTGATTTGTGACCCAATATTCAACCTATTCTGGAGAATGTTCCATGTGCACTGGAGAAGAATGTGTATTCTGCTGCCTTAGGAAGAAATGTTCTGAATATACCTATTAGGTCCATCTAGTCCAGTGTGTCATTCAAAGCCATTGTTTCCTTGTTGGTTTTTTTGCTTAGATGATCTGTCCATTGTTGTAAGTGGGGAGGTGAAGTCCCCTACTATTATGACATTACTGTCAATGAGTTTGTTTATGTTTGTGATTAATTGATTTATGTATTTGGGTGCTCTCACATTTGGAGTATAAATGTTTACAATTATTAGATCTTCTTGGTGGCTAGACCCCTTAATTATGATAGAATGCTGTTTTTCATCACTTGTTACAGTCTTTATTTTAAAATCTAGTTTGTCTGACATATGTATGGCTACTCTAGCTTTCTTTTGATGACCATTTACATGATAGATGGTTCTCCATCCTCTAACTTACAACCTGCAGGTGTCTTTAGGTCTAAAATGAGTTACTTGTAAGCAGCATATAGGTGGGTCTTGTTCTGTTATCCATTCTGATATCCTATATCTTTTGATTGGAGCATTTAGTCTATTTACATTAGAGTGAGTACTGAAAGGTATGTATTTAGTGCCATTGTGTTGCCTATCGAGTTGGTGTTTCTGGTGATGTTCTGTGGTCCTTCCTAGTCTTTGTTGTTTTTGTTCTTTTTTGTTTTGCTTTGTCTTTTCTTCACTCAAAGAGTCCCTTTTAAAATTCTTGCAGGGCTGGTTCACTGGTCACAAACTCCTTTAGTTATTGTTTGTCTGGGAAACTCTTTCCTTCTTTTTTGAATGAGCGCCTTGCTAGATAAAGAATTCTTGGCTGAAATTATGGAAAGAGCCTAAATGTCCATCAACTGATGAATGGGTAAAGAAATTGTGGTTTATATACACAATGGAGTACTACGTGGCAATGAGAAAGAATGAAATATGGCCCTTTGTAGCAACATGGATGGAACTGGAGAGTGTGATGCTAAGTGAAATAAGCCATACAGAGAAAGACAGATACCATATGGTTTCACTCTTATGTGGATCCTGAGAAACTTAACAGAAGCCCATGGGGGAGGGGAAGGAAAAAAAAAAAAGAGGTTAGAGTGGAAGAGAGCCAAAGCATAAGAGACTCTTAAAAACTGAGAACAAACTGAGGGTTGATGGGGGGGTGGGAGGGAGGGGAGGGTTGGTGATGGGTATTGAGGAGGGCACCTTTTGGGATGAGCACTGGGTATTGTATGGAAACCAATTTGACAATAAACTTCGTATATTGAAAAAAAAAAAAAGAATTCTTGGCTGCGTATTTTTCTGATTCAGCATGTTGAATATATCTTGCCAGTCCTTTCTGGCCTGCCTAGTTTCTATGAATAGGTCTGCTGATATGTGTTCCCTTATAGTTTAAGGACTTTTTTCTCTTACTGCTTTCACAATTCATTCATTGTCTATGTATTTTGTGAATTTGACTGTGATACGCCTTGGTGATGGTCGGTTTTTGTTGAATCTAATGGGAGTTCTCTGTGCCTCTTGGGTTTTGATGTCCATGTCCTTTCCCAGATTAGGAAACTTTTTTGCTATCATTTGCTGACATTGACCTTCTGCCCTGTTTTCTCTCTCTTCTTCTGGGACTCTTATGATTTGGATGTTATTCCTTTTAAATAAGTCACTGAGTTCTCTGAGTCTTGTTCATGATCTTTTGCATTTGTTTCCCTCTTTTTCCTCCTTTATTATTCTCTATAACTTTATCGTCTGTATTGCTGATTTGCTGCTCTACTTGGTCCATCCTTGCCCTTGTGGCATCTATTTGAGATTTCATCTCAGTTTTAATATTTTCAATTTTGGCCCAGCTAGATTTTGTATCTTTTATCTGAGCAGAAAGGGATTCTCTGGTGTCATTTATTCCTTTTTCAACCCAGGTAGTATTATTTTCATGGTTCTAACTTCTAGTTCAGACATCTTCCATCTGTGTTAAGTCCTTGACTGTCATTTTTTCCTCTTTCATCTGGGGTGAATTTTTCATTTTGTCATTTTAGAGCAAGAAACAATAAAATTAAAAATTTAAATAAAAAATTTAAAAACAAAATAAAAAATCAAATAGGCATCTTGATCTTAGGTGTGTTTCAGTGTTCTTGTTGAAAGAAGCTTGATAGACCAGAGAAAAAAGGGAAAGGAATAAAAAGGTAAGAAAATAAAAAATTTTAAAAATTATATAATAAAATATATAGGAAAGGAAAGGAAATAGAATAAAAAAAATTTTTAAGGAAAAAAGGGGCACCTGGGTGGCTCAGTCAGTTGAGCAACTGACTTCAGGTCAGGCCATGATCTCACATTTTGTGAGTTCAAACCCTGCATCTGGCTCTATGCTGACAGCTCAGAGACTGGAGCCTACTTCGGATTCTGTGTCTCCCTCTCTCTCTGCCCCTCCCCCACTCATGCTCTGTCTCTCTCTGTCTCAGAAATAAATAAACACTAAAAAAATTTTTTTAAAAAGGAAAAAAATTTTTTTTCTCTCTTTATCCTAAGAAAGAGAAAGAATGAAAACAATTTTTAAATAAAAAATAGAAACAAAGAAAAACAACAAATAAGTGAATCAGCAAACAGAATGAAACCCGAATGAAGTTATACCCAGATTCCCTAGAACTGAAACTACAGTATGACTCTATAGTCCATACACTAAGTAGGTGGACTGACTTGGGCTTGTCTTCTGGGGGATGTGCTTGGAGGGTGCAGTTGGGTGGAGCTTTGAGTAACAGCTCCATTCTCCACTAGGTGGTGTTGCTTAGCTTTTTGGGGTGGGAATGTGTGTGCCCAGATGTGTGTGTGGGGGAGAGGTGGAAGTGGCTTTGCTCATCTCCCTTGTCCCTGGCACAGGAGCTTTGCACTCTCACCAACCCAGGATCAAGCACCCCTCCTCTGTCTCAGGTCTTTGTCTACTCCCTGCCTCTACCTGTCCATGTCCAAGCTGTCCATCTGCCAGATGGCAATTCCCTCCAGAGTTTTATCTGAGATGTGATTACCCCACACTTCAGAGAACCCTGTGGCTTGGACCCACACCATCTGTCTGAGGATGTTTCACTGAGCAATGGCTGGGTGCTGGCTTGCCCCAGAAAACGTTCATGTGAGTGCGCAGTGGCAGGGGATCACACATTATGGCAAGTCACAACACACAGCTGACACCAGGTTTTACCACACTATGGCATCTTTGTTCCAATACCAGCAAATATGGCTACTCTCTGGGGTCCGCTGGGACCTTTGCCTGTGAGGAGGCCATATGGTGTCTACCAAATGCACTGCATTCAGGGGAATTGCTTCTCCCCATGTGTCGCGACCGGCGCGACAAACACCGAGGTCAGGGTCCTGAGGGTAGGGGAATGCAAGAAAAAAAGAGAGAAGAGAAAGTTTGGGAACAGGAGGGTCCCCTGGGTGATGGCCCAAGTGACGGCTTTATTGTTGCTGTACACAATCTTTTATAACCAGACTCTTATGGGTTAGGTCATTCTAAGAATAAACAGGTTTCACATAATTGCTGCCCACCAAAACATTTAGTTCTGTGTTTCTTGTGCATTTTCTAGACGGGTCACAAGACCTTGTTGATAAGATTGCTAGCAAAACACAATTCCCATGTTTGTTTCTATCTGACTCGGGGTAGAAAAAGGGAGGTAGCATTACTGTCAACACCTGCAGACCACAGTCTTCAGGAATTAACTTTCTCAGCCTTGACAAGGCTTTCGTATGCCCTTGAAAGTGGGGGAATGGGAGGGGGAACCACCGGGTTGGCTTGAGTCAACAGGGAACGTTGCTCGACCCGGTCTCAGCCTGGCGCCGGGGCCCGGCCTCCCACATGAATGGGAGGGGGAACCACCGGGTTGGCTTGAGTCAACGGGGAACATTGCTCGACCCAGTCTCAGCCTGGCACCGGGGCCTGGCCCCCCACACCCATGTGGCACAGGGACCCCTCAGACTGTGCTGCCTGCTCTTGGGGATCCATCCAGCTTCCTCACCATAGCACCACCAGGCACTGAGCCCCGAAACTTCAGACTCTCCACTCCACTGTTTATAGAATGCTGTTGATATTGAAACCCTCTCCTTTCTCCCCATCAATGGTTTTGGGGAACAGATTTCTTGTTCAGTCCCCTGCGAGTGTTTTCACTCTTTGTCTCTGGCTACTTTTGGGGGGGAATGCTTCTCTTGCATGATCCCAGTGCACCACATTCTCCCCCTTTTTCTTTCACTCTTGGTCCTCTCTCCAAGAAAACAGCTCCCTAACCTCTGCAGCCTTTCTCTTCCCCAGTTCATCTCTCTGCACCATGTACCTGCCAAGTTCTTTGGTTGACATTATGCTTATTGTTGCGTTTAACCTCAGATCAGTTTCCTAGGTGTTCAAAATGGTTTGGTGCTGATCTAGCTGTGTTTCAGGGACAAGACAAGCTCAGGGTCTCTATGGTGCTCTGCCATCTTAACTCTGAGACTTTAACTCTTCTTTAAATGTTTGATAGGGGCACCTGGGTGGCTCAGTCGGTTAAGTGTCTGACTTCAGGTCAGGTCATGGTCTCGCGGCTCATGAGTTTGAGCCCTACATCGGGGTCTATGCTGACAGCTCAGAGCCTGGAGCCTGCTTTGGATTCTGTGTCTCCCTCTCACTCTGCCCCTCCCCTACCCACGTTCTGTCTCTCTCTGTCTCTTAAAAATAAATAAATGTTAAATATTTGATAGAATTCACCTGTGAAGTAGTGTGGTCCTGGACGTTTTTTTGTTGTGAGTATTTTGATTACCAATTCATTTTCATTACTAGTAATTTGTTCAGGTTTTCCACTTCTTCCTGAGTAAGTCTTGGAAGATCATATGTTTCAAGGAATTTATCCACCTCTTTTAGGTTGTCCAATTTGTTACCTTATAATTTTTCATAGTAGTCTTTTATCCTTTTCAATTCTGTGACATTAGTTGTAATTTCTTTCTTTTCTGATTTTATTGTTACTCAGTTTTTGTATCTTAAATTTAAAAATTTTGATTCCACCATGGTAAACATAATCATACAGTATTATATTAGTTTCAGGTATACAGTATACTGATCATCAAAATAAGTATAGTCTTAGGTTGCCTGAGTGTCTCAGTCAGTTAAGTGTCCAACTTTTGATTTCAGTGGGATTGAGACCTGCATCGGGCTCTGTGCTGACAATGTAGAGCCTGCTTAGGATTCTCTCTCCCTCTCTCTCTGCTCCTCCCTTGTTTAAAAACAATTTTTTAAATGTTTTATTTATTTTTGAGAGAGACAGAGTCAAATAGGGGAGGGGCAGAGAGTGGGAGACACAGAATCTGAAGCAGGTTCCAGGCTCTGAGCTATCAGCACAAAGCCCGATGCAGGGCTTGAACCCATGAACCGTGAGATCATGACCTGAGCTGAAGTTGGAAGCTTAACCAATTGAACCACTCAGGCACCCATGCTCCTCCCCTGTTCATGAGTGTGCGTGAGCTCTTTCTCTATCAGAATAAATAAACATTTTTTAAAAAGGTAAATGTACTCTTAATCCCCTTCATCTATCTCACCCATCCCCCACCTAACCTCACCTGTGGTAACTATCAGTTTGTTCTCTATAGTTAAAGGAGTCCTTCTTTTTGTTTTGTCTTTTTCTCCTTTTTTCTTTGTTTCTTAAGTTCCACATATGAGTGAAATCACGTGGTATCATTTCTGATTTTGTTTGAGTCCACTCTCTTTTTTCGATGAATCTCGCTAAAGGTTTATCAATTTTGCGTATCTTTTCAAAGAACCAGTTCTTAATTTCATTGATCTTTTCTATATAATTTTTAATTTGTATTTCACTTATATCCATTCTGATCTTCCTTCCATCTAGTAACTTTGTGCTTTGCTCTTCTTTTTCTAGTTCCTTTAGGTGGGAGGTTAGATTGTTGAATTTTTTTCTTGTTTCTTGAGATAGGCCTGTATCACTATAAACTTCCCTCTTAGAATTACTTTTACTGTGTCTGAAAGATTTTGAATTGTTTCCATTTTCATTTGTCTCCAGGTATTTTTCAATTTTTTCTTTGATTTTTTTCATTGACCAATTAACTGTTTAGTTGCATGTTGTTTAGCCTTAATGCATTTGTGGTTTTTTTTTTTTACAGTTTTGTTTTGTTTTTGTAATTGGTTTCTATCTAGTTTTATGCCATTGTGGCCAGAAAAGCTGCTTGATATATCAGATTTCAGTTGTCTTAAGTTTATTGAGTTTTGTGGCCTAAGATGTGACTTATCTTGGAGAATGTTCCATGTTCACTTGAAAAGAATGTAGATTCTCTTCTTTTTAGATGGTTCAGTATAAAGTCATCTGACCTGCTTGGTTGTTCAAAGCCACTGTTGCCTTATCTGATCTAGCCATTGATTTAGTGTATTGTTATTATATTACTATCAATTTCTCCCCTGATGTCTGTTAATATATTTTTTTAAGTGTTAGGTGCCCCACATTGGGTGTATAGATATTTACAACTGCTATGGATCTTCTTGTTGGAGTGACCCCTTTATTGTTATGTAATACCCTTCTTTGTCTCTTGTTATAGTCTTAAGCCAGAAGGCTGAGAAGTGATACTACCTGATTTCAAAATTTGCTGGTAACCTGGAGTAATCAGTAGAGTCCGGTTTTTCCAGGAAGAAAAGAAAAATGCTAGTTTTAAGCCACTATCTTCAAAGGAGATGTTTTTCTGTTTAATTTCTTGTTATTGTGACTGTAATCTATTTGGTTAGTCATCTGCAGAGTTTCTCCTTGTCTGTAGTGGGTAGTGTTTGGATCTTGGCCAGATTATGGCCAGTTTTAACTAGGTGTGCTCTGGAGTGTCTGTTAAAAGAGACTGGATGCTATTTCCACTAGAGCTGAAACTTTGCAGAACTCCATGGTTCCTGTAGAGGTGCTGGTTTTCTGGGGGAGGGGCCCATTGTGCTGGTTCTCAGGTACACTTTCTGGAGAGAAGCAGTACCAGCAGAGCACAGGGGAGGCAGGGGGGTTGGTGTAAGCAGATTAGGCAGCCAATGTTGGCACTGTGCTGTTTACCAAAGTTAGTTTAAGCTGAGGAGGGGAATGGTGCCAGGGTGCTCCTCTGTCCCTGGAGAGGGGAGCTCAAGCCTGCTGTTGTCAGGGAAGCCCTTCTAGAAGAGGGAACAATTTTGCATCATGAGTTCTAGGTGTTCTCAGATGGCTGTTCTCATGCAGTCTGTCTCTGGGTTGCTTGCCTACCTGGAGTAGTGCAGTGCATCTTGGGCTCTATCCTAGCCAGGTCTGCTGAGATCCAGAACTTTGAACTTGAGGGACCTGGTGTGGCAGGAACTCAGCAGGTGTCTCCGTGCCTATGCTGAGGGACAAGGAGGGAAGTGGCACCTGCTGGTTCTTTTGTCTTCAGAGAGGCAATGCCACCTCTCTCAGATGTGATCCAAGAAGGGAGAACCATCTGTCTCAGTGTGTCTCAGGCAATCCTCAGATGGAGCCTTCTGCCCTCTGGTTACCTGCCTGTCTTCTCTACTGGAGCACTGGAGCACCCTCAGGTTCTATACCAGCCACAGCATGGACCTCTAAAACTCTAGTCTTTTAGCCCTGCTGGTTATCAGAACTCATGAAAATCAGTCTCTTTTGTTTTCCCAGTCAATGGCTTTGGGGAAGTGTTTTCCTTGTGTGATCTCCTGTGTGCTCCTCTCTCTCACTTCTGTCTATGACCAGGGCACCCTTTCCCTCCACAGCCCCCTCAATCCCTCTCTCCCCACAAACCATATCTCCATACCTGCTACTTTCTACAACGTAGCCTCCTCTCTCCCTCCAGGTGTGCACTTTGTTCTGGCAGTCCTCAGATTGATTTCTTGGGTATTCAGTATTTTTCTAGCTGTGTTTGGGGGAGGTAGCAAGCCTACGGTCCTACTACTTAATGCACCATCTTAGCTCTTCTACTGTAATCTGTTTGGGATATTGCAAAGGCATAACCATCATGGGTATTGAAAAATTTCAGCAAGTTTTCTGGTTGATGAATTTTTTTGAGATAAGATTAGTAGCAGCTAACATTCTTTCTCATGTTTAGAAGGTGAACCAGAGGAACTTATAGAACCTGTAAAAATGTGATTTAAAGGCATGTCACTGACTGGTATGTTCATTTGGGGAATTCCATGTCATTCCATACAAAATTATTTTTTAGGGTTCATGAAACAAATATTTTTTTAATTTATTTTATTTATTTTTTACTTTTTAAAGTTTATTTATTTTGAGAGAGAAAGCATGAGCAACGTGGGGGCATAGAGAAAGGGGAAAGAGAGAAACCCAAGCAGGCTCTGCACTGTTAGTGCAGAGCCCTATGCAGGGCTTGAATTCATGAACCGTGAAATCATTACCTGAGCTTAAACCAAGAGTTGAATGCTTAACTGACTAAGCCACCCAAGTGCCCCTGAAACACATATTTCTATATAGCTTATATTTAAGAAGGTGATGGTTGAGGTGATGATAATTTGCCTTACTCATATACATTAAAATGAAATATGGAAAGACTGATATGCTCTTTCAAGAGAATGCCTTAATAATTATTCAAAGTTCTAATATTTTTAGTAAAATGTAAGTAATTATAAGTGACTCTAGCAGTCAGCCATCAACAATAAATTCCTAAAAAATATTTGTTAAACATCTACCATTAATAAAGCAACAGGCTAGATTAGGCAGAAGGAATAAAGATGATTAAGACGCAATTCCTGGTTTAGTAAACCTATAGTCTAGTTAAGGAAATAAAGCATATTCTTATAAAGACTAAAGAAAAATCCAGTGTAGTAAATGAAGAAAGTTTTTGAGTTTCTACTTTTTATCTTTTCTCTACATGATTCATTCTTCATTTTTCCTATAAGAATTTTGTTCCCTTCATAAACCTGGTAGTGTCCTTTGGATCTACTCAGTACTAAAATATGCTATACAGCACAGAATACCATAGACATTCAAATTGTAGACTAATCTGGTGGTTCTCAAAGTGTGGTCAAAGACCAGCAGCACTAGCATCACCTGGCAAATTGTTACAAATGCAAATTCTCAGACCGTATACCAGACCTATTGAGTTAGAAACTCTGAGGGTAGAGCCTAGCAGGCTGTTCTTTAACAGACCTTCTGAGTAACTCTGATGTATACTAGTTTATCCCTTCACCTGTTGATGGACATTTGCATTTTTCCATTTTGGGGCTGTTGGGAACAATGAATACCCACATACATGTTTGTGCAGAAATGTTTTTTACTTCTCCTGGAGAAATACACAAGAGTGGAATTTCTAGATTATATGTTAGGTTTATTAGTTATTTATTGCTGTATAACAAATACTCAGAAGTTGAAAATAAAAATTTATTATCTCACAGTTTCTTAAGGTGGGGAATACAGCAATGACTTAGTGAGATAGTTCTGGCTCAGGACAGTCAAGGCGTCAAGGTGATTTGTGGCTTTGCTCATCGCAAGGCTTGACAGAGAGAATCCACTTCTAAGGTAATACATATGGCTGCTGTCAGTCCTTAGTTCCTTGTTATATGAGCTTTTCTACGGAGCTGCCTCATTATGTGGCAGCTGAATTCCCCCAGAACAAAGCAATCTAAAAGGGAAAAAGAGAGCATATAAGACATAAGCTACAGTCTTTATAATCTAGTTTTGAATGCGACATCTCATCACTTCTGTCATATTTCTTCTGTAGAGGTGAACCAGTAAGTCTAGCCCACATTCAAGAGGAGAAGATTAGACAAATAGCATAAATATCAGAAATGGAATTCACTGATGTTCACCTTAAAGGCTTTCTACCATAGTAGGTATTTGTTTAAATTTATAAGAAACTATCACACTGGGGCGCCTGGGTGGCGCAGTCCGTTAAGCGTCCGACTTCAGCCAGGTCACGATCTCGCGGTCCGTGAGTTCGAGCCCCGCGTCAGGCTCTGGGCTGATGGCTCAGAGCCTGGAGCCTGTTTCCGATTCTGTGTCTCCCTCTCTCTCTGCCCCTCCCCCGTTCATGCTCTGTCTCTCTCTGTACCAAAAATAAATAAACGTTGAAAAAAAATTTTTTTTTAAAAATAAAAAAAAAAAAGAAACTATCACACTATTTCTCAAAGTCTTTGTACCCCTTTATACTTCCACTAGTGATGACAGGCCTCTTTCATTTTAGACATTCTAACAGGTATGTAGATTTTTACTATGGTTTTGAGTTGCCTTTGTCTGATGATTAATAATACTGAGCATCTTTTTCATGTGATTGTTAACTATTCATATATCTTCTTTGGTTAAAATGGCTTCACATTTTTTGCCCATTAAAAAAAATTTTTTTTACATCTATTTATTTTTGAGAGACAGAGAGACAGCGTGAGCAGGAGAGGGGCAGAGAGAGAGGGAGACACAGAAACCAAAGCAGGCTCCAGGCTCCGAGCTGTCAGCACAGGGCCCGAAGCGGGGCTCGAACCCACGAACCGTGAGATCATGACCTGAGCTGAAGTCGGACGCTTAACCGACTGAGCCACCCAGGCACCCCTTTGCCCATTTTTAAAAATAGTTCATATATATGTGAAATAGTTGCAATACTTCACATATATACATATTTTAATATGTAAATATATACTATATACTAGCAGAATTATTAACTAATATTTATGATAATATATAAAATTATATATTATAATACAAATCTTTTGTCAGATACTTGTGTAAGAAATATGTCTCCCAGTCTATGGCTTCCCTTTCCATTTTCTTAATCGTGTTAAGCAAACATTTTTATTTTGATCAAGTCAATTTATCAATTTTTTTATGGTTCAAATTTTTTATATTCTTTTTTTTTTTTAACATTTATTCATTTTTGAGAGTGAGAGAGACAGAGCATGAGCAGGGGAGGGGCAGAGAGAGAGGGAGACACAGGATCAGAAGCAGGCTATAGGCTCTGAGCTGTCAGCCCAGAGCCTGATGCGGGGCTCGAACTCATGGACTGCAAGACCATGACCTGAGCCGAAGTCGGATGCTCAACCAACTGAGCCACCCAGGCACCCCAATATTTTTATATTCTAATAAATCTTTGTTTTCTCCAAGGTTGCAAGGATTTTTCGAGATTTTGTTTTTATTAATGTAAACTGATGGGTAATTGGGAACTCTCAATATTATAACAATGTACTATAGCAATTAACTGTGTAATTTTTGTATATATGGTATATATAAGCTGCTTTGTAGGACTATACATTTACTGTTGAAGTTTTTGTGTTTTTCATCAACTAGACTGTATATACTCAGTAGAAAATTAAGAGTAGAAAATTGTTTTGATTCTTTTTTTTAATATATTTTTTTAATGTTTATTTATTTTTGAGACAGAGAGATACAGAGCATGAACAAGGGAGGGGCAGAGAGAGAGGGAGACACAGAATCCGAAGCAGACTCCAGGCTCTGAGCTGTCAGCACAGAGCCAGACATGGGGCTCGAACTCATCAACCATGAGATCATGACATGAGCCAAAGTCGAAAGCTCAACCAACTGAGCCACTCAGGCACCCCCCAAAATTGTTTTAATCCTTTTGTGTAGCTTTCCTTGCCTGGTATAAAGTAAGGACTCAGTAAGCATTTGTTGGTTTAATGATGTGTTTTGACTTTAAGGTAGCAGTAGGGTACTTACATTTAAGTGTTCAAAAGTGGAGCTTTATCAGAATGATTAGGGCTGTAAATAACAAATGAGAATCTTTTCAATACAGTAATAATTGAAGCCATGGGAATGGATGAGATCTCCACAGAAGAGAATGTATAGAAATAGGGTTGAACCTGGGAGCGTAGCACCTCTGAGCCATAATGAACAAGGATGCTCCTGAGAAGGATGAATATGGATCAGTTATTTGCATTATTTTGACATCTCTGAATGTGCTGTGTCTAAGACATTGAATACTAAAACAGTATTCTTCATTTTGAGTAGTAAGAATAAAATCTTTCAGTAGTCAAAAATTAATTTTCTGTCCCCTTTTCTCTTCTTCTTGGGACTCCTATAATACATATGTTATTACATTTCATGGGGTCACTGAGTTCTCTAAGTCTATTCTCATGTTGCACAATTCTGTCTCTGTTTTGTTCAGCTTTATTATTTTCCATTATTTTATCTTCTAGTTCACTAATTTGTTTCTCTTATTCTTCCAGCCTGTTGTTCATTGCATCAAGCTATTTACAATCTCATTTCTTGCATTGTTCATCTCTGATTGTTTCCTAACTCTTTCATCTCTGTTGTAAAGGTCCCACTGATGTCTTCTATTCTTTTCTCAGGCTCAGTGAGTATCTTTATGATTGTTGCTTTAAATTCTCCATCAGACATGTTACTTACATCTCTTCACTTAGATGTCTGGCCCTAACCTTATCTAGTTCTTTCATTTGGGATGAATTCCTCTGTCTTGGCATTTTGTTTAGGTCTCTGCCTTCTTCTCTAATTTTGAAAATCCAGTTATGTCTCCTACTCCAAAAGTAATGGTCTTATGAAGAAGAGGTCATGTAGTGCCCAGGGCCTGGCATTTTAAGGGCGTGTCTCTGGTGTGTGCTGCGTGTGCTCTGCTATTGTGTTTTAGTTGTTCCGTCCTTCAGATGCTTCAGATCTACAAATGCTATCTTTGCCTATTGTGGGCAGTGTTTTGTTCCTGGTCTGAGTGTGACAAGTTTTAACTAGATGTGCTCTTGTCTGGTTGTGAAATGAGACTTGATACCAGTTACACCAGAACTGAGGTCCTGCAGAACTCTTTGGTTGGGAGATGTGATGTGGGCAGGGGTTTATGCTGGTGTTATTGGGGAAGGGCCTTCTGCACTGGGACTAAGGCAAGCTTGACTGTGAAGAGTCATCCCACCAGTACACTGTGGTGTGAGGCTTGGTGTAAGAAAGTTTGGCAGCCAGTGTGGGCGCTGCACTGCTTCCTGCAGGTAGCTCTGTATTTATGTGATGGACGGTATAGGGACATGGTGCCAGCCAGCTCCTTTGTTCCCGGAGAGGCATCTCCATGAATGCTGCTTCTCAGGGATGTGCTCCCAGAAAAGCAAACAATGTCCCCCCCCCCCCACAACCTCCCCTCTGCCGTCCTTAGGCATTCTTCAGATCACAGTCTCCGCACTATCTGCCCCTGGATTTTTTTGCCTGCCTTAGCTCCAGGAGTAGCACAGTGCCCTCTGGGGTCTATCCCAGCAAAGATGACTGATCTTTAATACTCCAGGCTTTAAGCCCCATGGTTGTAAGAACTCACGAAATTCAGCCCCTCTTGTTTTTTTTTTTTTTTCAACGTTTATTTATTTTTGGGACAGAGAGAGACAGAGCATGAACGGGGGAGGGGCAGAGAGAGAGGGAGACACAGAATCGAAACAGGCTCCAGGCTCTGAGCCATCAGCCCAGAGCCTGACGCGGGGCTCGAACTCATGGACCGCGAGATCGTGACCTGGCTGAAGTCAGACGCTTAACCGACTGCGCCACCCAGGCGCCCCAGCCCCTCTTGTTTTTCAAGCCAGTGCTTTTGGGAAAATGTTGTCCTTGTGCATTCCCCTGTGTTTGTCTCATACTTCTCAGTGGCCTTGGCTCCCTTCTCTCTGCAGCATCCATGATCCCTTTTTCCCCTGAACCACATCGCTGTACTTCCTACCTTCTTCAATGTGGCCTCCTCTCTTCCTTTAGTTGTGAAGTTTGTTCTGTTACTCTTCAGGTCGATTTCTGGGGTATTTAGGCTGATTTGATAGTTATCTAGTTGTTTTTGTGGGACAAGACAAGCTTAGAGCTCTCCTCTACCACTATCTTCCACCTCTCTAGCACACCTAGATTTTTATATATTGATTTTGTATCCTGCATCTTTAGTGAATTCATTGATTTCTTCTAACAGTTTTTCTTGTTGGAGTGTGTTGGCTTTTTATATATAGTATGTCCTCTAGAAACAGAACTGTATTTCTTTCTTTCTGATTTGTATACTTATTAAATCTTTTTCTTGCCTAATTGCCCTGGGTAGGGCTTCCAGTACTGTGAATAAAAGTGGTGAGAGTGACCTAATACCAAAACTAGATAAAGACACCACAAAACAGAACTACAGGCCAATAAATCTGGTGAATATAGTTGTGAAAATCCTTGACAAAATACTAGCAAACTGTATCCAATAATATATTAAAAAATTTAGTTATCACAATCAAGTGGAGTTATTCCCAGGATGCAAGGGTGGTTCAGTATTTGTAAATCAATCAACATGATATATCATATCAAAAGGGGAAAGATAAAACCATATGATAATTCTGATACAGAAAAATATTTGACAAGTACATTAATTCATGATAAATGTCTTCAACAAAGTAGGTTTACAGAGAGTATACCTCACAATAATCAAGACTACATTTGGAAAACCCACAACAATCATCATACTCACTGGGAGAAACAGAGCTTTGTCAGGAACAAGACAAGGATGTTTAGTCTGTCTCATCACTTTTATCCAAGACACTACTGGAAGTCCTAGCTACAGCATCCGACAACAAAAAGAAATAGAAGGCATCTGACTTGGTAAGGAAGAAGTAAAACTTTGACTATATATTTGCAGATGACATGATGCACTATATAGAAAACCCAAAAGACACTAACCCAAAAAACTGCTAGAACTGATAAATGAATTCAGTAAAGTAAAACTTTGACTATATATTTGCAGATGACATGATGCACTATATAGAAAACCCAAAAGACACCCAAAAAACTGCTAGAACTGATAAATGAATTCAGTAATGGTGCAGGATACAAAATCAATGTGTAGAAATCTGTTGCATTTCCAGATATAATAATGAAGCAGCAGAAAGAGAAATTAAGGAAATAATCTTATTTACAAGTGCACCCAAAATAATGAGATACCTAGGAATAATCCTACCCAAAGAGGTGAAATATCTGTACTCTGAAAAGCATAAAACATTGATGAAAGAAAATGAAGATGATACAAAGAAATGGAAAGACATTTCATGTTCTTGGATTGGAAGAAAAAATATTGTTAAAATGTCTATGTAGCCAAAGCAATCTATACATTTAATGCAATCCCTATCAAAACACAAACAATAGTTTTTACAGAACTAAAGCAAAGAATCCTAAAATTAATATGGAACCAGAAAAGACCCTGAATAGCCAAAGCAACCTTGAAAAAGAATAGCAGAGCTGGAGTGTATCACAATTCCAGACTATATTGTATATTACAAAGCTATAGTGATCAAAATAGTATGGTACTGGCACAAAAAGAGACACATAGAACAGAAAAGAAAACCCAGAAATGAACCAACAATTATATGGCCAATTACTTTTCAACAAAGTAGGAAAGGATATCCAGTGGGGAAAAGACGGTCTCTTCAACAATTGGTGTTGAGAAAACTGGACAGCAACATGCAAAAAAATGAAACTGGACCACTTTCTTACAGCATGCACAAAAATAAACAAAATAGATTAAGGACCTGAATGTGAGACCTGAAACCATAAAAATCCTAGAAGAGAGCACAGGCAGTAACGTCTCTGACATGGGCTGTAGCAACATTTTTCTTGATAGGTCTCCTGAGGGAAGAGAAATAAAAAATCATTGGGATTCCATCAAAACAAAAGGGTTCTACACAGCAAAGGAAACAACCAACAAAACTAAAAGGCAACTGACAGAATGGGAGGAGATATTCGCAAATGACATCTGATAAAGTGTTAATATCCAAAATATATAAAGAACTGATACAAGTAAACACCCCCCAAAACAAACAATTCAAAGAAAATGGGGAGAAGACATGAATAGACATTTCTCCAGAGAAGAAATGGCCTAGAGACATGAAAAGATGCTCAACATCACTCATCATCAGGGAAATGCAAATCAACACTATAATGACCTATCACCCCATACCTGTCAGAACGGCTAAAATCAAAAGCACAAGAAACGACAGGTGTTGGCGAGGATGTGGAGAAAAGGGAACCCTCTTGCACTGTTGGTGGGAATGCAAACTGGTGCCGCCACTCTGGAAGACAGTATAGAGGTTCCTCAAAAAGTTTAAAGTAGAGCTACTTTAGGATCCAACAATTGCACTAGTGGATATCCCCAAAATACAGAAATACTAATTCAAAGGGATAAATGCACCCCTTTGTTTATTGCAGCATTATTTACAACCATCAAAATATGGAATTCCCCCGAGTATCCATCAGTTGTGAATGGTTCAAGAAGAGGTGTTTTATATACACAATGGAAAATTATTCAGCCATGTAAAAAATGAAGACTTGCCATTTACAACAACATGAATGGAACTAGAGAGTATTATGCTAAGTGAAATAAGTCAGAGAAAGACAAATACCACATGATTTCACTCATATGTGGTATTTAAGAAATAAACCAAAAGAGCAATGGGGAAAAAAAAGAGACCAACCAAGAAACAGTTTCTGAAGTATCAGAACTGATGGTTACCAGAGAGGAGGTGTGTTGGCGAATGGGTGAATTAGGAGATGGGGATTAAGGAGGGCAATTGTGATGTGTACTGGGTGATGTCTAGAATTATTGAATCATTATTTTGTCCACCTGAAAGTAATATGACACAGTTAACTATGCTGGAGTTAAACAATTGGTGGTGAGAGTGACCATCCTTGTCTTGTTCCTGATCTTAGACGAAATGCTTTTATGTTTTTACCATTCAGTACGATGTTAACTATGGGCTTGTCATATAAGGCCTTTATTATGTTGAGGTACATTTACTCTGTACCTAAGTTGTTGAGAGTTTTTCTTATGAAAGGATGTTGAATTTTATCAAATGTTTTTTCTGCATCTATTGAGCTGATTGTAGGATTTTTGTCATTTTGTTAATGTGGTGAATCGTATTTATTGATTTGCATGTGTTGAACCATCCTTGCATCGCAGGAATAAAGTCCACTTGAGTAGGTTGTATGATTCTTCTGTTGTTCTGAATTTAATTTGCTAGTTTTTTGCTGAGGATTTTTTGCATCTGTGTTCATTAGAGATATTGTCCTGTCCTTTTTTTTTTTTTTTTTTTTTTTTTGTAGTGTCCTTCTCTGGCTTTGGTATCAGGATAATCCTTGCCTTGTGAAATGAGTTTGTAAAAGTATTCCATCCTGTTCATTTTTTTGGGAACAGTTTGAGAAATATTGGTATTAATTCTTTAAATATATGCCTCAAAAGTTGGATAGAATATGACAGGGAAGCCATTTGGTCCTGTACTTTTGTTTTGGGGGAGGTTGAATCTCCCTGATTCAAATCTGATTGAATCTGATTGAATCTCCTTACTAGAAATCAGTCTGTTCAAGGTGACTACTTGTTCATGATTCAGTCTTGGTAGGTTTTATTTTTCTAGCAATTTATCTATTCCAGATTATCTAATTTGTCGATACATGATTATTCATAGTAATCTCTTATGATCATTAGTATACCTGTGTTCTCAGTTGTAATGTCTCTTGTTTCTGATTTTGTGTCTTCCTTCTTATTAGTTCATTAAATGGTTTCTTTATTCTGTTTGTCTTTTCAAAAAAAAAACAGGTCTTTGTTTCATCATTGATGTCTGTTATTCTAGTCTCTATTTCATTTATTTTCACTCTGATGTTTGCTATTTCCTTTCTTCTACTAACTTTGGACTTTGTTCTTTTCTAGTTACTTGAGATGTAAGGTTAGGTTATTTATTGGAGGGCTTTCTTTCTTTTTAAATGTATGTGTTTACTGCTGCAAACGTTCCTCTTAAAAGTGCTTTTTTTGCATCTGATAAGGTTTTGTATGTTGTGTTTCCATTTTCATTTGTTTCAAGATATGTATTTTTTATTTCTTTTTGACTTATAACGTATTAGTTATTCAGGAACATGTTGTTTAATCTTCACACATATGTGACTTTGTACCAGCTCTTGTATTGAATTTCTATTTGCATACTATTGTGGTCAGAAAAGATAGTTGATATGATTTTAATCTTCTTATATGAATTAAGATTTTTATTTTGGTGGCCTAACTTATGATATATCCTGGAGAATTCCATGTGCACTTGAGAAAAATGCGTATCTTGCTGCTGTTGGTTGGAATACTATATCTATTTGTTTAGTCCATCTGATCTAATTGTGTAGCTTAAGTCCAGTGTTCCCTTATTGATTTTCTGTTTGAATGATCTATCCATTGATAAAGGCTGGGTATTGAAGTTCCCTGTTAATCATTGTATTGCTGGTTATTTCTCCCTTCAGATCTTTTAATTGCTTTATAATATTTAGGTGCTATGATATTGGGAGGATAAATACTTAAAATTGTTACATCCTCTTGATGAATTTACCCTTTAACATCATATAATTACCGTGTTTGTGTCTTGTTACACTTTTTTTGACTTAAAATCTTTTTTGTCTGCTAAATATAGCTACCCTATTTTCTTTTGGTTTCCATTTGCATGGGATATCTTTTTCCATTACTTCACTTTCAGTATATATGTGTTCTTAAGGCTAAGTAACTGTTTTCTAGACAGCATAAGATTGGTTAGAGTTTTTTCATTGAATTCAGCCAGTCTGTATTTTGATTGGAGAAGTTAATTCATTTAATTTTAAATTTTTTTTTCAACGTTTATTTATTTATTTTTTTGGGACAGAGAGAGACAGAGCACGAACGGGGGAGGGGCAGAGAGAGAGGGAGACACAGAATCGGAAACAGGCTCCAGGCTCTGAGCCATCAGCCCAGAGCCTGACGCGGGGCTCGAACTCACGGACCGCGAGATCGTGACCTGGCTGAAGTCGGACGCTTAACCGACTGCGCCACCCAGGAGCCCCTAATTCATTTAATTTTAAACCAGTTATTGACAGGTATAGATTTTCTAGTAACATTTTGTTAATTGTTTTCTGGTTGGTTTGTAATTCCTTTGTTCCTCTCTTCCTCTTTTGCTTTCTTTGTGATTTGATGATTTTCTGTAGTGTTATGATTAGATTCCTTTCTCGTTCTCATTTGTAAATCAACTATAGGTTTTTATGGTTAACAGGAAGCTTACATAAAACATAGTAATGATAGTATATTTTAAGCTGATAACAATTTAACTTTGAACACAAAAGCACAACATTTTTATACCCTTCCACTTTGTTTCTGATGTCACAATTTATATCTTTTTTAGTTGTGTAGCCGTTAAGAAATTATAGTAGTTATAGTTATTTTTATTACCTTTGTCTTTAACCTTTATACTAAAGTTATAAGTGATTTACCCACCATCATTACAATGTTAGAGTATTCTGAATTAAATAAGAAATTTCTTTTATCACTGAATTTTATACTTTCATATGTTCTCATGTTACTTATTAGTGTCCTTTCATTTCAATTTGAAAGATTCCTTTTAACATTTTTTATATGAGTGGTCTGTTGATGAACACCTTCACCTTTTGTTTATAGGAAACTCTTTTTTTATCTTTCCTTCAGTGCTGCAGATCAACTTTGTTTGGTGATGTATTCTTGGTTGCCATTTTTTTTTTCTTTCAGTAATTTGTATCATCCCATTCCCTTCTGGCCTTCACGATTTCTCCTGAAAAATCTGCTCAAAGTCTTATGTGGGTTTTGTTGTATGTAACAAGGTTGCTTTTCTCTTGCTGCTTTTAAGAATCTTTCATCATCTTTTAACAATTTAATTATAATGTATCTCAGTGTGGGTCTCTTTGGATCCATCTATGACATTTTTTGGGTTTCTTGGATCTGGATGTCTGTGTCTTTCTCTAGGTGAAGCAAATTTTCAGCTATTGGTTTTTTTTTTTTTTTTTGAATTAGCTTTCAGTCCCTTTTTCTTTCTCCTCCCCTTCTGAGAATGGGTGTCCTCTTGTCCTCTTGCTGGTGTCCCAGAAGTCTCTTAAACTATCATCTCTCCTTTTTTTTTTTTTTTTTTTTGTTCCTCTGATTGTATGATGTCCACTGTCCGGTCTTCCAGGTCACTGATCCTTTGTTCTACTTGGTTTAGTCTGATTTTGAATCCCCCTTTTGAATTTTTCAGTTCAGTTATTGCTCATCCATATGATTTGTTTGGTACTATTTTGTATTCTTTGTGAAATTCTCACTTTGTTCATGCATTTCTCTCCTGATCTCACTGAGTACCTCTGTTATTGTTATTTTGAACTCTTTATGGGACAAATCACTGCTCTCCATTTCATTAAGGTCAGTATCTGCAGATTTAGCTTGTTCTTTTGTTGCAAACATATTTTCCTGTTTCTTCACTTTCCTTGATGGTTCTGTGTTGGTTTCTGTGCATAAGGTAAAATAGCCACCTCTCCCAGTATTGTTAGACTGACCTCATGTAGGAGATGAACCTCATCAGTCAGCTTAGCCTGAGTCTTGGTTGCCTCCCAAACCTTTGTGTTTGCCTGAGTTGCTGTGTGTGTGTGTGTGTGTGTGTGTGTGTGTGTGTGTGTGTGTTTTAGTGACCCCAGTAGTCATCAGTGTGTCAGATCTGTCAGTGTTCTAAAGGTATGGGAAATGCCCATATCCCTGTTAGGTTCTTAGAGGGCTACTAATTGCCTGTTTAGTTTCCTCATGCAGGTTTATTGGAAGCGGACCTTCTAGCAGCATTTGGGAAGTCAGGACATCAGATATGCAATCTAGCCCCTGCCAGGGAGAAACTGGGAGCTACCAGTTTATGCTTACTCATTCTGTGGTAATCCAATGAGAATAGTCACTGGGCATGCTTCTAACTTGTTCTCAGATAGAACCACCTCTTTGTTTTGTGTGGTTGCAGAATGGTGAATGCTGAGCTCTAGAGGTAGGTAATTTGAGAGTCATTTCCTTAGGTGGCAGCCATAAAAGTTGAGGGCACCTTGTAGACAAGGTCCTTTTAGGGAGAAGCTGGAGACTTGTTTTTACTGTTGGAGTGAGCTGAGAGAAGACAATTGATAGGAGGTACCACCAACTCTCTATAAGGTTCCTGGGGGGATCCCAGTCAACTTCCACATGAAGGCTGATTAGAAGCTGGACCCTCAGGCAGCAGGTGGAAAATTATACAGTCAGATCCCTTCTAGGGAGAAACCGTGAGATGGCATTTTGTCTCCTCCCTCTGTGCTGAGGGAAGGGGCAGGAGACAATATTGCCTGAGGTGCTTATATGCCCATTTGAAAACTGCTCTTTAAAATTTTTTTTAATGTTTGTTTATATTTGAGAGAGAGGGAGAAGGAGAGGGAGAGCGAGAGAGTGAGGGAGAGAAAGAGAAAGAGAAAGGGAAAGAGAAAGAGAAAGAGAAAGAGAAAGAGAAAGAGAAAGAGAAAGAGAAAGAGAAAGAGAAAGAGAAAGAGAATGAGCAGGGGAAGGACAGAGAGAGATGGAGACAGAATCTGAAGCAGGCTCCAGGCTCTGAGCTATCAGCACAGAGCCTGATGCAGGGCTCGAACTCACAAGATGTGAGATAATGACCTGAGCTGAAGCCTTAAGCTTAACCGACTGAACCACTCAGGCACCCCCAAAAATTCTCTTTTTAAAATATTGTTATGTGGGACTTGTGAATGCTGAGCACTGTTGGCTATGACAGCTAGGTGATTTGAGGGCCTGTCCCTTTGGTGGCAGCTGCAAAAGATGAGGTACTTTATATGTGGACAAACTCCTTCCAGGGTGAAGCTGGAGACTTGGTGTTATTGTTGGAGTGAGCCAGAGGGAGAATGTGTGGGAAGTGCTCCCTGGCTCATTCAGGCTCCTGGGAAGATCTCACTTGGCGCGTAGATTCAGGCTAATTCGAAGTTTGACCTCAGGCAGCAGCTGGGAAGGTGCGTAGTCAGACTCCCTCCAGGGAGAAACTGCAAGTTGGTTGCTTTTGCCTGCTCCCTTTTCACTGAGCCAGGAGGGAATAGTCACATAAAACTGTGTGTCTGCTAAAACCACTTCTTTTTTTACTGTAGTCTTGTAGGACTTGTGAATGCAAGCTGTGTTGACTCACAGAGATTGGTAATTTGGGGACATGTCCATTACATGGCAGACTTAGAGGCTGAGGTATTGTATGTGTGGTACAAACCCTTTGCTTCTCATGGAGAAGCTGAGAGTTGGGAGATCCTTTCCTATTGGAAAGTGTTATGCCAGGGGTAGGGTTTGTAGTGAGAATGTATCTCAGCCTTTCCAACCTGTTTCCATGTGGGTATTTTCTCAGTTGCCCAATATGCAGTAATCACTCAACTAGTTTCTGCATTTCTCACTAAGAGAATTGATCTGTGTGTAGCTGTGTATTTGGTTCATCCAAGATAGGATGGAAATTCAGGAGACTTCTGTGTTGCCATCTTGGTGATGTTCCCCACCCCCCTGCTGAGTTTTTAATTTCAGTGAAATATAACTTATCCTTTTTTCATGGATTGTACCGTTAGTGTTGTATCTAAATGGTCATGATCAAACCAAAGATATCTATATTTTCTTCTATGTTATCTCCTACAAATTTTGCACTTTACATTTAGGTCTGTAATCCATTTTGAGCTAATTTTTGTGAAGGATGTAAGGTCTATGCTAGATTGATTTTTCTAAAGGTGGATGTGAGTTATTCAGCACTATCTGTTAAAGACTGTCTTTTCTCCATTGTATTCACTTTGCTCCTTTGTCAAAGATCATTTGACTATAGTTGTGTGGGTGTATTTCTGGGCTCTCTATTCTGTTCCGTTGATCTAGTTGTCCATTCTTTCACCAATACCGTATTATCTTGATTGCTGTAGCCTTATAGTAACTCTTAAAGTTAGGTAGTGCCAGTCCTCCAACTTTATTCTTTTACTTCAATATTGTGTTGGCTATTCCTGAGTCTTTGGCCTCTATATAAACTTTAGAACCAATTTATCAATACCCATAGAATAACTTGCTGAGATTTCAATTGATATTGCATTAAATCTCTAGATCAAGCTGGGAAGAACTAGTATCTTGACAATGTTGATTCTTCCTATCTGTGAACATGAACTGTCTCTCCATTAGTCTTTTAGTTTCTTTCTTCAGAATTACATTTTCCTCATATAGATCTTGTACATATTTTGTTAGATATGTTCCTAAGCATTTTATATATTGGGGTGTTAATGTAAATGGCATTTTTGATCTTAATTTTTTTTAGGTAATCTCTACACCCAACATGGGGTTTGAACTCATGACCCCGAGATCAAGAGTTGCACACTCTACTGACTGAGCCAGCTAAGTGCCCCAGCATTTTTCATTTTAAATTCTGGTTGTTCATTGCTGGTATATTATAAAGCAGTTGAGTTTTGAATATTAACTTTATATCCTACAACCTTGCTAATATTCACTTATTCATTCCAAGAGCTTTTTGGTTGATTCTTTAGGGTATTTTATATAGACAAACATGTCACTGTGAACAAAGACAGTTTTGTTTCTTCCTTCTGAATCTCTGTACCATTTATTTCCTTTTGTTTTAAAACATTAAGCTAAGTCTGCATTAGCTAAGACTTACAGTATGATACTGAAAAGGGGGTGGTGAGACGAGACATTCTTGCCTTGTTTCTGATCTTAGTGGGAAAGCTTGTAGCTTCTCACCATTAAATATGATGTTGGCTGTAGATTTTTGGATAGATGTTCTTTATCAAATTTAGGATGTTCTCATCTTCTAGTTTGTTGAGATTTTTTTTTATCGTAAATAGATATTGGATATTATCAGATGTTTATTCCTGCAATTATTGATTTAATCATGTGATTTTTCTTAAGGCTGTTGATATTGACAGATTACATTAATTTTTGTCTTTTAGATTATACTGATATTTGAATTTGAACTAGATTTGTGTAAGTGGAATAAAGTCTACTTGGTTGTGGTGTCTAATACTTTTTAGACACTGTTGGACTCAATTTCCTAATATTTTGTAGAGGATTTTTCAATTTGTGTTCATGAGAGAGAATGGTCTGGCGTTTTCTTCTAAAGTCTTTGATTTTGGCACTAGGGTAATGCTGGCCTCATTTAGTGAGTTAGAAAATATTCCCTCTGCTTCTTTCTTCTGGACAAGATTTTATAGAATTGGTATAATTTCTTTCTTAATTGTTTGGCAGAATTAGTGAACCTATGTGGGCTTGGAACTTTCTGTTTTGGTAGGTTATTCTTAATTCAGTTTCTTTAATGCAGATAAGTCTTTTGGGGACTATTCTTTTGTGGGCTTTGGTAGATTGTGTCTTTCAAGGAATTGGTCCATTTTATCTAGGTTATTAAATTTGTGGGCATAGAGTTGTTAATAGCCCTTTATTATTTCTTTAATGTCCATAGTATCTATAGTATTTTCCCCTCTTTCATTTCTGATTTTAGTAATTGGTATCTTTTTTTCAAAATTTTTAATGTTCATTTTTTTGAGGGAGAGAGAGAGAGAGAGCATGAGCTGGGGTGGAGCAGAGAGAGAGGGAGACACAGAATCCAAAGCAGGCTCCAGACTCTGAGCTCTCAGCAGTGAGCCCGGTGCAGGGCTCAAACCCACCAACTGTGATATCATGACCTCAGCTGAAGTCAGATGCTTAACTGACTGAGCCACCCAGGTGCCCCATAATTTGTATCTTCTTTCTTTTTTTCTTAACCTGGCTAGAGGCTTAATGAATTTATTGATTTTTATGAAGAACCAGCTTTTGGTTTCATTGATTTTTCTCTATTATTTTCCTCATCAATTTCACAGATTTTTGCTTTAATTTTTATTATTTCTTTTCTTCTTACTTTGTATTTAATTTGATGTGTGTGTGTGTGTGTGTGTGTTTTACTTTTGTAAGGTGGAAGCTTAGATGATGAATTTAAGTTCTTTCTTCTTTTTTAATATATGTATTTAATGATGTAAATGTTACCTCTAAGCACTGCTTTCACTGCATCCCACAAATTTTGATAAGTTGTAATTTTGTTTTCATTTAGTTAAAAATATTTTAAAATTTCTCTTGAGATTTCTCCTCTTTGACCCATATATTACTTAGAAGTGTGTTATTTAATCTCTATCTATTTGGGGATTTTCCAGCTGTTATTATTTTCTAGTTTAATTTTGTGATCTGAGACCACATATTGATGGTTTTTATCTTGTTAATTGTATTAGGGTATATTTCATGGCCCAGAATTTGGTCTCTCTTGGTGAATATGCCATGTGACCTTGAGAAGAATATGTATCCTGCTATTGGATGAAGTATTCTGTAGATGTTTGATTATTATATTTGAAATATAGCTATTTGATGATGTCGTTGCATTTAGTTATGTCATTACTGATTTTGTGCCTACTGGATCTATTACTAATAGAGGGGTATTGAAGGCTTTCAGTTGCTTTTTTTTTTTTTTTTTTTTTTTGGCTTGGTCTGCTGTTCTTTCTTGGTTTTAATTTATTTCTTTAAATTCAAGTTAGTTGACATACAATATAGTATTGGTTTTAGGAGTAGAACCCAGTGATTCATTGTTTACATAGAATACCCAGTGGTCATCCCAAGTGCCCTCCCTAATACCTATCACCCATTTAACCCATCCTTCCACCCACCACCCCTCCAGCAACCCTCAGTTTGTTCTCTGTATTTAATAGTCTCTTATGGTTTGCCTCCCTCTCTGTTTTTATCTTATTTTTCCTTCCCTTCCCTATGTTCATCTGTTGTGTTTCTTAAATTCCACATATGAGTGAAATCATACGGTGTTTGTGTTTCTCTCACTGATCTTGTTTAGCATAATACACTCTGGTTCCATCCACATTGTTGCAAATGGCAAGATTTCTTCTTTTTGATCACTGAGTAGTATTCCATTGTATATATGTATATATACCACTTTATCCATTCATCAGTCAAGGGACATTTGGACTCTTTCCATAATTTGGCTATACTTTCTTCTTGTCCCACAATCCATACAGTTTAGGAGGGAGATCCCATAACGGGTTAGTTCTTACAAATTTAGACCATTTATTTGAGGAAAGTTGTTGAATATAAGTCCAATTTCATTTTGGTCTCAGAATTGATGAAAAATATCATTGGCAAAAAAGTTATCACATACAAAATCCAGAAACAAGTTAATTATCTTAATTTTGTCTAATTAAATTCTTCATACCTTTGCTTTAGTTTTTCAAACTATACCTAAGATATAAGTTAAATAACCATCCCCTGGATCAGTTTGGGTGAGTTGGATATTTTTTGAAGCCTTTGGTTATAGCTTCATTTTCTGTTTTTAGTTTTGTAGAATTTTAGCTCAGGGCACTAGGGGAGGCATTTCATATTGGCATTGAATGAGTGGGCGTGTCTTTTTGAATGGTGGTTTCCTTGTGCTGTGACAGTTTGTCAGCTTAGCTTCCTCTAGTCCAACTGTCTTAAATCTCGGGAATTTGATCACCTAGCTATGCTTATTCTTGATGTAGTATAACCTGCATAAAACCAATAAATATTAATGTTTGTTGTTATTAGCTAATATTTAGTTGTATTAAGAGCTAATATTTATTGATTACTCATGTATCAGGAACTATTCTAAGGGCTTTACACAGGTGTTTGTTTTGAGGATTAAAAGAAATAAGAGGTTGATAATACTTATATCTCCATTTTACAGGTGAGAAAACTATTAAACAACTTGCTCAAGATTACAATTGGTGGCAAATCCAAGTTTTCATCACAGGGCTGCCTTACTCCAAAGCTCATTCTCTTAATTGCACTACCTGCTGCTCAATCCTGAGGACTTTCTAAGTTTTAGGAACCAGTTGCTTAGGCTTGAAACTATAGAATAACATGAAAGTAATGGTCTCTTCTAACAGCAAAACACATATTTCTAAGTTTTCTAGTTCTCAGCCCCAAATCTTATTCTTATAAATATAGCTTTAGTACTTTTTACTTCCTAACAGGGACAAGTTGTGGTTCATACAAAATTGAGAATAGAAAGTATAGCAAAGGTGCTTTAGATATGTTTACTATTTTAGAGGGAGGAAAATCTATCCATCGGTATTTTAAATTTTAGTCCTAATAATACCATCACTAACTTCCTCTCTCCCTTCCTCTCTCTCCCTTCCTCCCTTCATTCGTTTCTTTCCTTTTTTCCTGCTGGCATTGATTGTGGTACTTTGTGGAAATTATCTAAGCTTTTGGTATTTTAGTTTGTAATCTTATAAAATATGCCCTTTTTCTATATTTGAAAAGAGAGGTTTAATATTTTCATTTGAAATAAATTTGGGTTACCAAGATTAGTGTTATTACTATTGGGGCACCTGGGTGGCTCAGTTGGTTGCAGGTCATGATCTTGTGGTTCTTGAGTTTGAGCCGTGTGTCAGCCTCTGTGCTGACAGCTCAGAACCTGGAGCCTGCTTTGGATTCTGTGTGTGTCGCTCCCTCTGCCCCTCCCCCACTCATGTTCTATCTCTCCAAAATAAATAAATGTTAAAAAAATTTTAAGTGTTATTACTATTAATGTTCTATGAAATTTCATCTATCACTGTGTTTAATAAAACCTCTTCTTATTTATTATTTCAAAGCTTTAATGAAAACCCAGTTATATATGTTCTCTTTCACAGAAAATTGCTTTGTGTAAAAATGTTTTTATTTTAGTGTCTATTTTTAAAAATAGGGGTAAAAGTCCTCTCCATTCTCTACCAACTAGATAGAATATTTTCATCTGGATTATTCATATTAATATTTCTAAAAAGTACTGATTTTATTTTCTATCATAGAAGTTAGAGTAAAAGCCTTGGGTGATTGGATGATAAAATTTCACCCTGATAAAATTATCAGGTTTTTTTTTCCCCACGTGAAGTTAATAGTGGCTCCATCATTCTGTAAAAATGTAAAACTACAATGAGATATCATCCCACACCTGTCAGAATGGCTAAAATCAATAACACAAGAAACAAGTGTTGGTGAGGATTTGGAGAAAAAGGAACCTTGTGCACTGTTGGTGGGAATGCAAAATGGTGCAGTCACTCTGGAAAACAGTATAGAGGTTCCTCAAAAAGTTAAAAATAGAACTACCCTATGGTACAGCAATTGTACTACTGATATTTACCCTAAAAATACAAAAACACGAATTCAAAGGGATACATGCATCTCTATGTTTATTGCAGCATTATTTATAATAGCCAAGATATGGAAGCAGCCCAAGTGTCCATTGATAGATGAATCAATAAAAAAGAGGTGATATATATACATAATGGAATATTATTTGGCCATAAAAAAGAATGAAAATTGGCCATTTGCAACATGGGTGGATCTAGAGAGTATAATGCTAAGCAAAATAAGTCAGAGAAAGACAAATACCATATGATTTCACTCATATTTGGAATTTAAGAAACAAAACAAATGAGCCAAGGGGGAATAAAGAGACAAACCAAGAAACAGACCCTTAACTACAGAGAACAAACTGATGGTTACCAGAGGGGAGGTGCATGGGGAGATAGTTGAAATAGGTGATGGGGATTAAAGAAAGAGAACACTTATTGGTGCACGTGGGGGGGTCAGTCAGATAAGCATCTAACTTCGACTCATGATCTCACAGTTTGTGGGTTCAAGCCCCGCATTGGGCTTGTGCTGACAGCTCAGAGGCTGGAGCCTGCTTCAGATTCTGTGTCTCTGACTCTCTCTCTGACCTATTCCCTGCTTACACTCTGTCTCTGTCTCTGTCTCTATCTCTCTCTCAAAAATAAATGATAAAAAAATAAAGAGTACACTTATCATGATGAGCACTAATGTATAGAATTGTTGAATCAATGTATTGTCCACCTGAAACTAATAGTGTATGTTAATATACTGGAATTAAAATAAGCAACTTAATAAAAAAATAAAAACAATTTTAAAAGCTTTTTTTAAATGCACAGTACCTTTTCTTGCTCAAATTTATCTTTCATACGGATTTTTCTGGTTGTTTAACTGAACTATTTGAAGACCAAATGTATAGTTGCAGCTTGAATTAATCTGTCTTCTACAAAATTGTCCAGGGGCTACATAGTGACAAAAGGGAAAAAAAACTGGTTTCAGTGCATTTCAATCATAAGATTGAAGTGATCTATTTTAATCTTTCATATTTGCTTGAAAAAATACATATATTTTCTGGGTACAAAGATCTATGATATTTACTGGATCAAGCTTTTTAAATGTGTTATTATCTTTTTAGATTCTACCTTACCTTTTAACTTGAGAGTAAGTTATATTAATATCCCTATAGTGAGATTAAGGACTTATGTATTTCTATCCATTTTTATCTAATACACCTATTTCAAACAGTGTTGTTAAATGCATTATTTTTTCTTGGAGGATTGTATCTTTTATCAGTATGAACCATTCCTCTTTATCTCCTTTTATGATTTTTGCCTTGAGATCTATTGTCTGATACTGTTATTGCTGTGTGTGAGGCTGGGTTAGCATTTAACTGCATTCTTTTTCCATTCTCTTATTTTTTTAACTTTGTCAGTTATTTTCAGGTATGTCTCATGAAAACAGTACAAAGCTGGATGTTGAGCGTTATTTTGTGTTTTATTATCTTATATTACTCAATTTAAAAGCCTTTGTCTTTTCATATCAGATAAAGAGTTAGCATCCAAAATCTATAAAGAACTTATCAAACTCAACACCCAAAAAACAAATGATCCAGTGAAGACATTGGCAAAAGACACAGACACTTTTCCAAAGAAGAAATCCAGATGGCTAATAGATGCATGACAAAAATGCTCACCATCACTCATCATCAAGGAAACACAAAACCACAATGAGATACTATCTCACACCTGTCAGAGTGGCTAAAATTAACAACTCGGGCAATGACAGATGTTGGTGAGGAGATGTTGCACTGCTGGTGGGAATGCAAACTGGTGGGGGTTCAGCCACTCTGGAAAACTGTATGGCAGTTCCTCAAAAAATTAAAAATAGAACTACCTTACGACCCAGCAATTGCATTACTGGGTATTTATCCAAAGGATATAGGAGTGCTGTTTCTAAGGGACACATGTACCCCAATGTTTATAGCAACACTATTGACAATAGCCAAAGTATGGAAAGAGCCCAAATGTCCATCGACTGATGAATGGATGAAGAAGATGTGTTATATACATATATATATATACAATGGAGTATTACTTAGGGATCAAAAAGAATGAAATCTTACCATTTGGAACAATGTGGATGGAACTAGAGTGTATTATGCTAAGTGAAATAAGTCTGTCAGAGAATGACAAATATATGACTTCACTCATATGTGAAATTAAGAAACACAACAGAAGAACCTAGGGGAAGGAAAGCAAAAATTAGATAAAAACAGAGAGGGAGACAAAGTATAAGAGACTCTCAAATACAGAGAACAAATTGAGGATTGCTGGATAGGTTTGGGGTGGGAGGATGGGCTAAATGGACAAAGGGTATTGAGAAGGGCCCTTGCTGGGATGAGCACCAAGTGTTCTATGTAGGTGATAAGTCACTGGATTCTACTCATTATTGCATTATATGCTAACTAATGGATATAAATTAAAAATAAATAAAAAATAATGTAGTCTGAGATTAATGTCCTTATATTTATGATTATTGATTTTGTAGAGTTATTACCAATCTATTTTATGCTTTTTAAATTCATTGTGTTTTCTTCTTGCTTTTATTTTTTCCTTTCACTGTGCTTTCTAGATTGATCAATTGTTCTTTATTCTGTCATTCTTTTTCTTTCTTTTTCATTCAGTGGTTTAGAAATCTTTGCATTTTTACCTTGTCTTCCAGTTGTTTCTCTTACAATTTGACCTCACATTTAAATGTATTTTTGTATCTAATCATTGCTTACAAAAATCTGTATCCTCTTTTTGACCAATAATAAAAGGTTTCATATTCCTTCTTATCTCTCAGTTTGGGTTTCACATTATTTCATTTTTAAAAAAATTATGCATCAGCTATTTTTTTTTTAATTTTTTTTCCAATGTTTATTTATTTTTGGGACAGAGAGAGACAGAGCATGAATGGGGGAGGGGCAGAGAGAGAGGGAGACACAGAATCGGAAACAGGCTCCAGGCTCTGAGCCATCAGCCCAGAGCCTGACATGGGGCTCGAACTCACGGACCGCGAGATCGTGACCTGGCTGAAGTCGGACGCTTAACCGACTGCGCCACCCAGCCGCCCCTGCATCAGCTATTTTCACTCAAAAGGAAAAAAAATAACAGTTTTATTTCTTCCTCATCTAGTCTCTCTCCATACCATTTGGAATTCTTTTAATGTCTTGTTGGAATTTGAGGATCTATTCTTCTGTCTCTCAGGTTTTTTTTCTCATGATTTTCTTTTCTTTGCCTTTTTGCATTAGAACCAGAATGTGTTACTTGGTTTAATCTTCTAATTCACTATATCTTTTTCATAGTGCTTTTCTCCAATACAGTTCTAATGGTAACCACCTGTAGTTAGTGTCAGATTCCACAGATGCCTGATGCCACTGTGCACACTGCCTGAGAAGACTACCTTACTTCAGATGCCAGTTGCAAGTTAGGACTCCCCAGGCCACCTATTCTTTTGGCTTCAAATTTGGGTGTTCCCATAACCCATTGGGTTCAGAATTTGCTAGAACAACTAACAGAACTCAGGAAAGTACTCTACACATGATTACAGAACAGGACCAGCCAAATGAAGACACCTATAGGACAAGGTTTAGGAGGGTCCTGAATGCAGGACTTCCACGCTGTCTTCCTGTGGAATTAGGACATGTCACTCTCCCAGCATATACATGTGCTCACCAATGAGGAAACTCTACTGAACTTCTGTGTCCAGGGTTTTTATTGGGATGTCATTACATAGGTATGATTGATGGAATCATTGGTCACATGATTGAACTTAATCTCTAGTGTCCCTTCTCTCCTCTCCTCCCCAATGATTGGACTGGCTCACAGCCCCAACCCTCTAATCACATGGTTGGTTCTTGATCATCTCATTAGTATAAATTCATAAACTTGAGAATGATTACAAGGGGCTGATGAGTAACAAAGACCCTCCTATTACTTGGGAAATTCCAAAGATTTACTTTCCCTCCCAGGAACCAGGGACAAAGACCAAATACATTCTTTATTATATGACACATGGTATTGGTTCTCTTTAAACATTTGGTGGTTCTTAGTTGTATGCCTACTCATATTTGAGGTTTATTCTGCTTTCCTCCCTCTAAATGATGTTTCTTCATATTGTAGTCCATCCCCTTCTTCAATCCTCTTGCCACTTGGGATCTGCCGGTATTCCATCCTGGGGCAAACTTGCACGTTGCCTACTGCTTAGCTAACATAAGTGGAAGATTCAGTAAGAAGGTTTTATCTGCCTATATGTTGTTTCGTTTGTTTGTTTGTTTTAGTCTCCCTATTGTTTTCCTTACTAGTGGATGCAGGATACCCTTCTTTTATCCATTGCCTCTAAACACAGAACATTCTTAGAACTTTTCCTACCTTTTACATCAGTCCCTTCCTACACATATTTAAGCCTCATTCATTTCCTCTATAATTGCCATCCCATCTCTTTTCTTTTAGAGCTCTTAATTTTTTGTTCTGCAGATTACACTATTTTCTTTCACTCATACTTTTTACTTTAAGAAATGTTTGTTTTGGAGGTAGAGAGAAAGCAGACACATATTAATTTTAGAATTTTGTTCCAATCTCTTTTCAGTTATATTTGCAGGCTGATTATTGCCAATCTATAGAAAATACCTTACTCTTCATATTCATTTTGTAGTTTGCTACTTTATCCTCTTACTAGTTCTATGACTTTCTTGTTTTATTTCCTTTGGGTTTCCCAATTATATTTTGTTCTTCTCTAATTTCTTTTAGTATATATAGAGTGAGGTTTTTTTTATTATCTCATTAGATACTTCTGAGGCAATATTTGAAAATAGTGCAGTAATGGGTCAGAGTTTTTATTTCTTAGTTCAAAGAGTAGCTTTTGGATTTATTCACTAAGTCTCTTCTCTGTCTCTTCCAGTTTATGATTTTATTTTTAATATCTTCTTTATGCTTTTTTGAGGTTTGTTTTATTGACATGCATGTTTAGCAAATGGGTTATATATCAGTTACTGTTGCAAGCACTCTACATAATCTCTAATCCTCACAGATTCTCTTTCAATATAGGTTGTATAATTCTCATTTTACATCTGAGGAAACTGGCTCAGAGAGTTTAAGTAGCTTGCCCAAGACCACATTACTAGTAAAAGGTGGAGCCAAGACTCACACCCAGTTTTCATTTTTACTGTTCTAAAGGAAAACATTTAGGACTATGAAACATCTTCCTAGGATACCTATTGTAATATATAGTAATCTTGCATGGTTTGGTGTATTGATAAAAAATTTTGAAAACAGATTCCCAAAGGTTAGGTTCCAAAATTTTAAATTTTTAATTAATTTATATTGCATTAAAATTAGAAATTGTAGGGGCGCCTGGGTGGCGCAGTCGGTTAAGCGTCCGACTTCAGCCAGGTCACGATCTTGCAGTCCGTGAGTTCGAGCCCCGCGTGGGGCTCTGGGCTGATGGCTCAGAGCCTGGAGCCTGTTTCCGATTCTGTGTCTCCCTCTCTCTCTGCCCCTCGCCCGTTCATGCTGTCTCTCTCTGTCCCAAAAATAAATAAACGTTGAAAAAAAAATTAAAAAAAAAATTAGAAATTGTACAACTTCTGGTCTTAAGGAATATATGGTAGACACTGACTGCTTCCTTAATAGCCACTCCCCCACTCTTCCTTTATTGTTTCCTTTATTTGGTATACCCATATTTTGTTGGTTATCAAAGTGGTCATCTGTTTCAGGTAATGTTTGGTCCCTTCTGAGCTATAAAGTTTCTGACTCTTGATAATCTAACTCAAACAGGGTGAATCCACTCCTCTTGACAGTGATTGGTTTAGAAATGAGTAAATGATATCATTCTTGCCAATAATACTGGAGGAAAAGTCTGTTAGGTACTCTGGGAAAGTTTTGCTTACTTAAAAGAGACATAGGTAAAGGGAGTTTTTTTAAACCTCTGAATGTCATCTTAGTTATTTCCAGATTGCCATAGCAGTCATGAGACCATGAATATAGGCAGCCTACAAAGAGGTTGGCAGAGCACAAAACCAGAAAGATCCTGGGTCTTTGATGACATCACTTTAAATTTTAAATCATTTTGCACTTACAGACAGAGCATCTTAACAGAGAATTTATTGAGATTGTGATATGATATGTAACCAAATCATATGTTTTACAAGTGCTAAGCAAGGTATACTTTTTGATTTTAGAGTTAAAAGCAGAGTTTTATAGTTAGTCATATTCTTGCTTTGATTCTAGACTCTTCTGCTTAATGAGCAAGTTACTTAATTTCTCTAATCCAGGGATTGGCCAGCTTTTCTATAGAGTCCAAAGAATAAATATTTTAGGCTTTATGGGCCGTACAGTTTCTGTTGTACCTACTTAACACTGCTGTTGTGGTGTGAAAGCAGCCATATATAAATGAATGAGTGTGGCTGTATTCCAGTGAAACTATTTATATTTGAATTCCTTATTTTTAATGGGTAGGATATAATTTTCACATATCATAAAATATTCTTTTTTGTTGTTCAACCATTTAAAAATGTAAAAAAAATACATTTTTATCTCAAAGGCCATACAAAATCAGCTGGAGGGCTATAACACTCATATATACACTCTATAACACTCATATAACCTTGGAAAATCTATTGAGGAATAAAAGAGTTCTTACTCATTTGCTACATGACATTTCTTTATGTAGGGAGGAATGGGCTTGATAAACTGGATTTTTGGAGCATACTGCAAAGCCTTGGTAATTTCATTCCAAAAGCTAATTTATGTAAGTGACAATAGGGGGAAAAATGGAAGCATAAATGTTCTGCCTCTTAAATATAGGTCTCTGTCTGGAGACATTAAGTAGAACTTACTACTTACATTATTTATTTTAGAAAATAGAAGCTGTCTTCCTCTCAGTGTCTCAAATGAAAAAAGTTATTCCATATCATAACTGATCTGTTATAGAAGAAGGGGTCCTGCCACTTTGTCCCTTTTGGAAACAGGGCTTATCCAAAGGCACTGACCATGGATGAACCCCCCCTCCCCCACTTTTTTTCCTCCTAATATTTTCCTCCTAATAATGACTGACAGAGAAGAGGCAGTCCCAACTGCTCAGGCATTTGTAAGAAAAAAAACTCACTAGCAGATATCTTAGAAACCAAAGCAATCTGATTATAACATAATATTAACCTGACTAGAAATAAAAGGATCTTGTTGCAAAAAGCTCTTTGACTGATTTCTGTCTCTTAGATTTTGGAATTTTTTACTTTCAACTTTATAAAAAAAAAGAACTAATGAATTAATTAGGGTCTGGCAAAAAGAGGTGAGTTCTCTCTGATCTTTGGCAAGAATTCTTAAAATCACTAAATTAGGATTCATGTAAAAATTAAAGGAGATAAGTGTAAAGCACTTAGCTTTGGGAATTCAAAAGTTAGCTATTGTTTACTTTTTTTATTATCTTCTGCATCCTTGCTTATTTTATGTCTACTGGACCTGTCAAAAATTGAGAAGTGTAGATAAATCTGTACTACTGTAGTATTTCTATCCATTTCTCTTTATATATAACAGTTCAGTTTATGTACTTTAATGTTATTTGGTATACAGTGGTTTACGATGTTGCATTATAAAATATACCTTTTACTAATATAAAGTGAACTTTCATTATTCTATTTGTTTTTACCTCAAATTCCATTTTGTCTGATATTTCTTCAACGTTTATTTATTTTTGGGACAGAGAGAGACAGAGCATGAACGGAGGAGGGGCAGAGAGAGAGGGAGACACAGAATCGGAAACAGGCTCCAGGCTCTGAGCCATCAGCCCAGAGCCCGACGCGGGGCTCGAACTCACGGACCGAGAGATCGTGACCTGGCTGAAGTCGGACGCTTAACCAACTGCGCCACCCAGGCGCCCCCGTCTGATATTTCTATACAACCTAGTTTCTGTTGTATATTCTCATAATTTTAATCTTTGGTTTTGGGTGCTTTTCTCTGAATAACATATAGTTGTCTCTTCATAGTCTTAAGGGTTTTATCTTTTACGGTGGGTGATTTACTAATAATGAATATAAATAAATTAATGATATATTTTTATTTTCCTCCAGTCATCTTATTTTATGTACCATTTTTGTTCTGCCTTGATTCTTTATAACATTTACCATATGATTTATTTCTTTTAATTCCACCAGTATTGTAAAATTAAATATTTGTGTTTAATTCTATTGGTTATTTTTACCAGCAAGCTAGCCAACTTCTCTTTAATCTGTAATTCTTCTCTGTTTGTCAGAATCATGAGTTGAATAGTGAGAACTGTTTTCTGGTTCAAGATTGTGGATTTAGCACATGTGGACTCATGGTCTTGTTTCTTCTTAAATCCCGTTAAAATAGATTAGGTAGATATGAAGAGGTGTCAATTTAAAACAGCAAGGAGAAAAGGAAAGGAAGAGTTAAGGGTTATCAGTAGACATGTGATTTGGCCACTTTTCTGGAAGATGGAAAATGGATGTTGGTGGATTAAAACCATAGCCCAGAGTGTGCTGTAAGTAGACTGCAGTGAACTGGGATTGCTACCACCCTGCTCTCCCCTAAAACCGCAGAGGGACTTTCAGGCATAGTCTTACCAGGCAGGACAGAGAGCAAGAGTAAGAAATAGGATTGACTAAGGTAGGGAGGGGTGGGAAAGACTTAACTGAAGATAAGTATATAAAACACCTGTGATAATACCCTCCCCACTTCCTGCATGCAGAATAGGCTGGAGAGAGTGTCAGGTGTATATACCCCCAAGAAAAAAAGAAGTCTCTTCTAAAGAGATTAAGTGAAATCAGTGGGGAGCTAGGACTTGTAGTGTGGGTTATTGGCTCTGGAATAGGGGTCAGCAGACTTTATGTAAAGTGTCAGATGGTGGATATTTTAAGATTTGCAGGCCACATGAGGTTATGATTTCAGTGGAATATGCCTCTTGTAGTTTTTGTGTTTGTTTTCTATAACACTTTATTTTATTTTATTTTATTTATTTATTTATTTATTTATTTATTTATTTATTTATTTTTATATGAAATTTATTGACAAATTGGTTTCCATACAACACCCAGTGCTCATCCCAAAAGGTGCCCTCCTCAATACCCATCACCCACCCTCTCCTCCCTCCCACCCCCCATCAACCCTCAGTTTGTTCTCAGTTTTTAAGAGTCTCTTATGCTTTGGCTCTCTCCCACTCTAACCTCTTTTTTTTTTTTTCCTTCCCCTCCCCCATGGGTTCCTGTTAAGTTTCTCAGGATCCACATAAGAGTGAAACCATATGGTATCTGTCTTTCTCTGTATGGCTTATTTCACTTAGCATCACACTCTCCAGTTCCATCCACGTTGCTACAAAAGGCCATATTTCATTTTTTCTCATTGCCACGTAATATTCCATTGTGTATATAAACCACAATTTCTTTATCCATTCATCAGTTGATGGACATTTAGGCTCTTTCCATAATTTGGCTATTGTTGAGAGTGCTGCTATGAACATTGGGGTACAAGTGGCCCTATGCATCAGTACTCCTGTATCCCTTGGATAAATTCCTAGCAGTGCTATTGCTGGGTCATAGGGTAGGTCTATTTTTAATTTTCTGAGGAACCTCCACACTGCTTTCCAGAGCGGCTGCACCAATTTGCATTCCCACCAACAGTGCAAGAGGGTTCCCGTTTCTCCACATCCTCGCCAGCATCTATAGTCTCCTGATTTGTTCATTTTGGCCACTCTGACTGGCGTGAGGTGATACCTGAGTGTGGTTTTAATTTGTATTTCCCTGATAAGGAGCGACGCTGAACATCTTTTCGTGTGCCTGTTGGCCATCCGGATGTCTTCTTTAGAGAAGTGTCTATTCATGTTTTCTGCCCATTTCTTCACTGGGTTATTTGTTTTTCGGGTGTGGAGTTTGGTGAGCTCTTTATAGATTTTGGATACTAGCCCTTTGTCCGATATGTCATTTGCGAATATCTTTTCCCATTCCGTTGGTTGCCTTTTAGTTTTGTTGGTTGTTTCCTTTGCTGTGCAGAAGCTTTTTATCTTCATAAGGTCCCAGTAATTCACTTTTGCTTTTAATTCCCTTGCCTTTGGGGATGTGTCGAGTAAGAGATTGCTACGGCTGAGGTCAGAGAGGTCTTTTCCTGCTTTCTCCTCTAAGGTTTTGATGGTTTCCTGTCTCACATTTAGGTCCTTTATCCATTTTGACTTTATTTTTGTGAATGGTGTGAGAAAGTGGTCTAGTTTCAACCTTCGGCATGTTGCTGTCCAGTTCTCCCAGCACCATTTGTTAAAGAGGCTGTCTTTTTTCCATTGGATGTTCTTTCCTGCTTTGTCAAAGATGAGTTGGCCATACGTTTGTGGGTCTAGTTCTGGGGTTTCTATTCTGTTCCATTGGTCTATGTGTCTGTTTTTGTGCCATTCTATAACACTTTAAAAAATAAAAGTCATTCTCAGCTCAAGGGTCATACTGAAACAGTCTGACCTGTGATCTGTAATTCACTTCCACCCTGTTTAGGAAGAAGATCCTCCTCAATCTCTCATCTGATGGCTGTGCAGTTGGAAAGCTAGCTCCTTACCAGCTCTTCCTGAAAATAAACCTGCCTGTCGAGTGTTCTTCCTAGGTATATGGAACACCTAATCCTACTTCTTACTCAAGGTGGGAGGTCTGTTGGGAAACAGATCTACTTACAGAACAGCAGAGGAATCCACAGCTCTTATCTAGAATAATCAATCAAGTACTGCAGTTTTTTTTTTTTCTCACATTTACTTATTTTTGAGAGAGCAAGACAGAGTGTGAATGGGGGAGGGGCAATGAGGGGGGCAGGACACAGAATCTGAAGCAGGTCTCAGGCTCTGAGCTGTCAGCACAGAGCCCAATGCGGGGCTCGTACCCATGGACTGTGAGATCATGACCTCAGCCAAAGTCAGACACTTAACTGACTGAGCTACCCAGGTGCCCCCAAGTACTGCAGTTTTAAATATGAATAGACAACCAAGCTTTACCAGATACTTGAGGAAAAGCAACATAATAGAGAAGACCAAGGTAAACAGAAAAACTGATACTGGAAGGAAGTAATGTAATGCAGGGCACCAAAAAGAACCTAGAGATATTTTTTAACCAGTGTATTATGAGAGATTTGAATTGTTGTTGAATCCCTAAAATGGGAGCAGCTGTGGAAAATTAATAAGAGAATAAATAGCTTTTTAGAGATTAAAAATATCACTGAAGTTTTAAAAAAGTAGTAGGGATGAAAGGTACAGTTGAAAAAAATCTCCCAGAACAATGATGAAAGGAAATATGACAAAATTTAGACCCAAAGGGGACAAATCTAGGGTGTCCAATGTCCAAATTAAAGGAGTTTTATAACAGGGGAAAATTATCAAAATAAACAATAATAACAGATAAATTGCCCAAGGCTTAAGGAATATGGACCTTCCTGTAGAAAGGGACAAAAAACGATTGTCCAGCACTATTTGGGAAATTTTTTTGTGTGAAAATGAGACCAGGTGTCTCAAAAGTTTAAAACACCAAACATAAATTGAAGATTTTAAATACTTCTAGGGGGTGGGGAGAGAACAACCAAACAGGTTACCTTCAAAGTTTTAATGATCAGACTGGAATTGGACTTCTATCTATATCACTGGATACTAGAAGAAAATAAAGCAATATAAAAATTGAAGGGCAGTTGTTATCCATGTAAAGTAATATGACCAGTCAAGATGTCTTAGTTATGCAGGAATTCAAAGTTTCTACCGCATCCTGTTTTCGGAAGTCAGTTGACAAGGTAATGCAGGAAAATAAAGTAAAACCCACAGGAACACATGTGATCTAGGAAGGTGGAATCGGTCCAAAAGATCATTTAAGGGAAATTTTAGAATGCCAGCTGACTTTGGTAGCAGTTCTAGAGAACATTCAGTCCAGATTTGAGCAGGAGGTAGGGGAGAGCTTTGAAAAGAATCTCTCAGAAAAAAAAAGGGGACTACATGCAGTAAATTGTATGATTAAGAGCTAAATATTTGAGATGTTATGATACAGCACATTTGTTTTTCAGTCTCTCCCCAACCACCCCAAACTATGTAAGAATAGTGTGGTACAAATAAGATGCACATTAAAATCATGCTACATGATTTTAACCAATCTACAGCTTAAGAAAAGAGAATCTATTCTGTGTTGCTGCTGGAAATATTATTAGTGGCCCAGGTATGTGACTCTGAAACAAGAAAAGGAAATGTTATTCTTCATACTGCATGAATTTGCTGTGAATACTATTTACATAGTTACATTAATAAAACTTAAGTTTATTGTTTTTCAACTTTTAAAGTAAATTTAGAGACAGAGTTATGAAAGACTTCATTAGGGTTACATACCAGAATGTAAATGTTAAAAACCTTCATGTTGCGGGTGCCATGATGGCTCAGTTGGTTAAGTGTTTGTCTGGCTCTTGATTTTGGCTCAGGTCGTGATCTCACGGTTCTTGAGGTTGAGCCCCACTCCATCTGTGCTGTCAGCACAGAGCCTGCTTGACATTCTTCCTCTCCCTCTCTCAGCCCCACCCCCTGCTCATGCTCTCTCTCTCTCAAGAAATAAATAAATACACTTAAAAAAAAAAAAAGAACCTTCATAATGAAGAGTTAAGATACAGCCATCACAGCAGAATGAGGAAGCAGAGGGAGACAAAAGGTAGAAGCAGAGTTTGCAGTTACTTATTTTACATGATAAGGAGTCAGTCCATAAGTTGACTCAATTCATTGATTAAGACATAGAAGTATGTTATTTAAAATTACACATGTAACCAAGAGAAGAAATAAAGATAATGTAACTTACCAAATATTCAAATTAAAAAGGAAGAGAGTAGTGTAAGGGAACAAAGCCTCATCTTTGCTGGCTGGGATTTTGTTGTCTAGGATACTGATTATTGAAATAAGAATAAGTGTTTTGAATTATGGAAGTAAACACCAGCAAACTGAAAACAGAAACTGTTTAAGAAAATCTTGCCATTGGTCACATTTGTTCTTCTCTTATTTCCTTGGTAATTTCTTAATGGGCTCCTTCTGCAACGATTAAATGTTGATGTTTTCCAGGGATCAATCCATGGTCTCTGTGTCACATGACACATGCACACTCTGAGCTAGTACATTCACATAAATAGCTTCAGTAACCCCTGTGGAATTTGAATCCCAAATTTCTCATGTCAAACCTCATTTTAACCTAAATGCAAGGTCTGCATTTTCAGACATTTCTTTCCATAGGTCCCAGTAGCACTTGAAATTTAATATGACCTAATGGAAATCTTTATTTTACTCATGAAATCTGTTTTTATGTTCCTTTATTTTTTTATTCATTTATTTTTTAATGATTATTTATTTTTGAGAGCAAAAGAGACAGAGCATGAGTGGGGGGAGAGACAGAAAAAGAGGGAGACACAGAATCCCATGCAGGCTCCGAGCTCTGAGCTGTCAGCACAGAACCGGCATGGGACTTGAACCCAAGAACTACGAGATCATTACCTGAGCCGAAGTCAGATGTCTAACCAACTGAGCCACCTAGGCGCCCGATACTCCTTTATTTTTTAAAAAGCTTTGCAGGGGCGCCTGGGTGGCGCAGTCGGTTAAGCGTCCGACTTCAGCCAGGTCACGATCTTGCAGTCCGTGAGTTCGAGCCCCGCGTCAGGCTCTGGGCTGATGGCTCAGAGCCTGGAGCCTGTTTCTGATTCTGTGTCTCCCTCTCTCTCTGCCCCTCCTCCGTTCATGCTCTGTCTCTCTCTGTCCCAAAAAAAATAAATAAACGTTGAAAAAAAATTTTTTAAGTTACTATACTCTTTAAAAAAAATAAAAAAATAAAATAAATAAAAAGCTTTGTTGAGGTATTATTATGGAACCAGGCTGAATCGCTAAAGGAAGAACGAAGCGGTGCTCAGAGATCTTGGAGGATCGGAAGTTTATTTACATTGATGGGCTCAGGGGAGATGGTTTCTCCAAAGATCTGAGCCCAGAGAGCATAAGCATGGGGGACAATTTATAGTCTGCTACTTCCTCATTAGTGGCAATTGGTGTGAGCAGCAAACGGGGCAGGAAGAAGAACCCAGGAGAGTCTTCAGGCGAGGACTGGAATTCCCGATCAGTCCTGTTGGCCATCTTATAACATAATTTTTCCCTATCAAGGTCAGGGTTTATTATTTTCCCCATCAGTATAATCTATATGCCATAAAATTCATCTATTTTAAGTGTATAATTCAATGACATTAAATTTAGAGTTTATGTAACCTTCTCCACAATCCAATTCAGAACATTTCCACCACTCGAAAAAGATTCTTTATGCTCATTTGTAGTCATTTCCTGTGTCTAGCTGTAGTCCCAAGCAATCATTAATCTACTCCTATCTCTATTGATTTGCTTTTTCCAAGGATTTTGTATAAATAGAAACATACAATATGCAGTCTTTCATGACTGGCTTATTTAGCGTGTTTTTGAAATCCACTCATGTTGTAACATGTTCTAATACTTTTTTCATTTTTATTGCTGAATAGCACTTCACTATTTTTTAATCCATATTTTTTATCCATATATTGGATAAATATCCATTTAATCCATAAACATATTTTTTAATCCATTTATCAGTTGATAAACATTTGAGTGGTTTCTAGTTTTAGGTATTATGAATAACGTTCTACATTTTCATATATGTCTTTGTGTGGACGTGTGTTTCCACTTCTCTTGGATACATTCATGGTAAATTTATGTTTAACTTTTTAAGGAACTGTCAAACTATTTCCCAAAGTTGTACCATTTTACAGTCCCACCATCAAAGTATGAGAGATACAGTTTCTCTGTATTCCTGCTAGCACTTATTATTGTGTATCATTTTTATTATAGACATTCTAAAGGTATGATATGATACCTCATTGTGGTTTCAAATACGTGTCCTTCATGGATACTCAAAAGTAAGCCTTCATTTCTTTCTTTCATATACTGCTCACCCATTCTCTGGATGTACCTGTTAAGTGTATCTTTAATTCTCCTTCTCATCTTCATGCCCATTGCTTTACTTCTTCACTTTCTTGATTATTAAAATAGCCTCTAAACTGCTTTGCCTGATATCCATTCCTCTGCAGGTCGCAGTCTATTTTCCACATTGCCATCCAAATGAATTTTCAAGAATGCAGATGTGATCTTCTCTCTCCTTTGCTACAAATCCTTTAAGCCTTTAAGATAATGTCTATCATGTGGACCCTTTTTATTTTACATTATCTGTTCCTGCCACTCTTTCCCCCCACCATCCTGCCTTCCTACAAACCCTTACTCACTCTACACACATATTCTGCACAGATCGTGGCCTGCTATCTACCTGTAATTATTTGAGTACATTAGGAATACATTCTTTCTTCTTTGCCTTTGAACATGCTGTTAATTCTGCCTGGTGGAATGTTCATCTATCTCTGTTTATAAGCTCTTACTCATTCTTCAAGGCTCAGCACAAATAATACCTCCTCTTAGAATCTTTTCCTGTTTCTTGGTAGCAGTTAAGCTTTGTTTTTGTATATGTTAATATAGTGACATACATAGGTGTCTGTGAGAATATATTAGTATGATTTGAATGAAATTGTCATTTTTGTAAGTCCAAATATGATTTAAATGAGTCAGCCTAAAACATTTTTGTAATTACTTATGTACCTGTCATTTGTTAAAAGCAGTAGGCCACTTACTACATTTTTGTTGATAGGTAAATGAACAAGTAAGTTGTTCTTAAAGACCAAGACTTTCATTTCGAGTTAAGTTATCTTGAAAAGTGTTAGATTTTTGGGGGTGCCTGCGTGGCTCAGTTGGTTAAGTGTCCGACTCTTGATTTTGGCTCAGGCATGATCTCGCATTTTGTAAGTTCGAGCACTGGTTCGGGCTCTGTGTTGGTGGTGCAGAGTGCCTGCTCAGGATTTTCTCTCTCCCTCTCTCTCTGCTCCTTCCTTGCTTGCACATGCACTCTCTCTCAGAATGAATAAATAAACTTAAAAATAAAGAAAAATGTTAGATTTTCTACTTTAGAATCACATAGACTCAAAGGTTAGGTTCATTTGCATTGTGCAAAAATAATACCAAACCAATTTCCAAGATATATCTCTGAATAATACATCTTGAATGTCATGGATGAAGTTACAGATTATTATCTTTCACATTAAGATTTAGTAGTCGTTTTCATGTTAGTGTACAGCATCATAGTTCTGTAGTTCAAATAAAATAATAAAGTTTACCGTTTTTCTTAAAAATACCATTTTAAAATGCAAACACTGTAAATAAACTAACATGATTAATATATATTTATATGTGTATGCATATGTATATATAAAGATTGTAGCTGTGTAAAAATTGCCTTTGAATGTGAGAAATAATATGCAATAATGATTTGTTTTCAGAGTATGGGGTTATATGAGTTTATTTTAATACTTTATTAAAATAAAAATTATACTAGTTTCACATCAAGTAGTAATGTCTGAATTGTTATTTTAGAGAAGATAACCATCTAAATGCTTTGCATACTTTAGGTAATTATATGATGAAGAACCCTGTACTTCATTTTAAACAAAATTATAGTTTTAGTCAACATTTTAAAATTATTTGTGATTTTGGGGGCACATCGGTGGCTCAGTTAGTTGAGCGTCTGGCTCTTGGTTTCTGCTTGGGTCATGATCTCACAGTTTGTGGATCTCACAGTTTGTGGAGTGTCTGACTCTGCACTGGCAGCACAGAGCCTGCTTGGGATTCTCTCTCCCTTTCTCTCTGCCCCTTCCCTGCTCACACTCTCTCTCAAAATAAATAAAGAAACATTAGTAAAATAAAATACAGTAAAAAATTTATGATTTTTAAAACTCAGGGTTTGCTTAATGCATATATTATAGCTTTACCATAGTTTGCAGGTAGTTTCATTGCCATTAATATTAGTCATGCTCAGTAATTATATTCATTTCAAATTGAACATGATGTTATCTGTTCTGTTGTAACTATTACCTCTTTTTAGTTTTGTAAGTCCTTCATATCATCATTTATATAAATGTCATGTGCCTCGTAAGGAAATTCGTTTTTAAAAATACCCTGTGGAAACTTTATCCATTAGCTCTCAATTAAAATTCCTTTTCTCCACAAACTTATACAGTGCTCTTGAATTATTCCTACATGAAAAGATAAATAAGGAGTCTAAAGAATGTGGTTTATTTTATAACTTTAAAAATTGGACAGTGATTTGAGAGGGCAGCTTAGTACAAGTCCTTTTATAAATAAAATTCTGCTTCATTTGCAACTCTGAACATGAGAACTGAAAGGGGTGTTTCCCTTGGCTGGTGCCTGACCTCTGTGCACACCTTGGTCTTTGTCTCAACCTTGCCCACAATGCACACTACAGCCATATAAATCAGATTTTCAATTGGTTATAAAATGCAAGGCACAGATGTAGTCCGCAGTATTCAAAAACTTTTGAAACGCTGAATATCCAACAAAATTTGTTGTTTGTATGAATGTAAGTTTTTATTGAGGTAAGTCTGTTTGTTTGAAAGTTAGCTAGTGATTGTTTCAAATTAAGTAGATTTAATTTCTCTCTATGTCTCTTTCTTTGCTTGTTTGTATAAGGCTTTGGGAAGAAACCTTGATATTACACCTGTGTTAATAGGAAGCTGTTGATTGAGATTTCTGTTACAAAGTCTTCCTGTCAGGAGTAAGTCACTTTATAAAACGAAATTGAGAGCTTGTAATCATAGAGTGAGTATCCTTCATCTCTTCATGTGTTTTTTTTAATTCCTTTGTTTCTGTTATAGCAGGTAACTTCACATACGTCTTAATAGCTACTTTGCTGTGCCAGATGCCAGATATTTTTTAAAAGGAAAGTATATGTAAATTGGTAAAATAATGTTCAATCTACAGTAAATTTGTAAAAGTACAGTTCTTTTATAAAAGTTTTAAAGGTTCTATAGAAATGCAAACCTTTAAATGCTATTAAAGATTTTTCCATAGTATATTCTTGGCCATTTTCGATAAACTGAAAATTTGGAAGTTTTTGATTAATTCTGTTTAAAAGTCAGATTAGTAATAGGCTTTATGAAAAAGTAAAAAGTCAATTCAGGTCATTCAGTTTCATTTACTGAGTCATATCTTTTATATTTTGTATATACTGAGTCATATACTTTTATACTTTTTTTATGTACTGTATTTGTACTTTTTAATGTTGATCTTTTAGTTTTTTATGTTCAGATGTTTTTATTGATATGTAGTAAGTATCTAAACAAATAGATAAACTAACTGAAGAATTTTGTCACTAACATATAAATGTCTTCATTTTCATCATTTAAAAATATTTGCTATTAGAATATTTGACTTTTATAATGCCTTCAAAAGATAATTTCTCCTAAATTATTAATTCTAGGTGCTGTTTTTCAATCTTAAACTTTTGACCAAGAATGAAACTATTTAAAAGTTAAGATGCCAACAGGTAACCTCTTGTAAATTTATATGTCAGTGTATGTCACATAGCAATTGAACACTCCCGCAAAAAAAAGTGTGCTAATACAAAGCTATATTTTTCCCCATCTAAAATTGTTCCAGAAATCTGAAATGTTTTGGTTTTGAAAGATCACTTTTTTTAGCATGAAAATATTTTATTTTAGACATATTTTGTTGCTTTTTACAAATTGACAAATTCTAGCTTACCCTATATCTGATACCAACTTTACAAAACAGTAAGTGATATCATCATATGTGGAATTTAAGAAGCCAACAGATGAACATAGGGGAAGAAAAGGAAAAATTAGATAAAAACAAAGAGGGAGGCAAACCATAAGAGACTCTTAAATACAGAGAACAAACTGAGAGTTGCTGGAGGGATGGTGGTTGGGGGGATGGGCTAAATGGGTGATGGGCATTAAGGAGGGCACTTGTTAGGATAAACACTGGGTGTCATATGTAAGTGATGAATCACCAAATTCTACTGCTGAAACCAATACTACACTGTTAACTAACTTGAATTTAAATAAATAATTTTTTATATTAAAAAAAATTGTTTTTAATGTTTATTCATTTTTGACAGAGAGACAGAGAGACAGAGAGTGAGTGGGGGAGGAGCAGAGAGATAAGAGACACAGAGTCCAAGGCAGGCTCCAGGCTCTGAGCTGTTAGCACAGAGCCAGATGCAGGGCTCAAACTCAAACTGTGAGATCATGACCTGAGCTGAAGTCAGTTGCTTAACTAAGTCACCCAGACGCCCCTTAAATAAATAAATTTTTAAAAAAGGAGTAAATGAAATCAAAGTAACAAAATAGATTGAGAGATAATGCTTCAAGTTAGATGAGCATTCTTTATAGGTAAAATACCAGTAGAAAACCCTATGTGATGATTCCTGTGATTCTGATGTAATGTTAATTGGGATTTTATTTGTTAGCCAAATTATTCCTGAAAAATGGTAAGCATTATCTTATTAAAAGTTGTTTCATTGTAAAGAAGCACACCATTGTGTAAAAAAGAAAAAATCCAGAAGGATTAGTTCTGATTGGTTTACTTTCTTTTTTCCCACCTAAATTTTTTTGTAATTCTGTTTTCTTCTTTGTATTTTTATACTTTTATAGTTATAATGTCATGGTGAAACCAATTCTTCTTAAATCTGAAGTAAAAGAAATATTTAAAAATTTTAAATTCTGGTGGCGGAGACATCTGGCTCAGTAGCAATTATATCTTAACAACTGTTGATATTCAGTGGCAAGTAAATGCTAGCTGATTTTTTTAATGCCAAATCTGAGTAATGCCATTTTCTTCACATAAGATGATTCTAGGTCATTTTCTAGACAGTTAGGAAGCAGTAATGTGCAGTTTTATCCCTCTTAAATTAAGGCTGAAAGATAAAGTGTTCAGCAATTTGTTCTTCTAATTATAAATAGTGATATAATGACTCAGCGAATTCTAGAGATATTTCTAAATTTTTCTATATAATGGTTTTGGAATAAAAGAAAAAAGTTAAAAAAAAATAGGTGTGGGGAAGGAGGTGCAGGATGGAAGGAAGGAAAGGGACCATGGGAGACCAGGAAGGCAAAGAGATAAAGTAGGATAAAGGAAGGGTCAAAGATAAAGAAGGACGTAAGGATGGAGAAAGAAGGGGGGAGGGAAAGCATGCAAGAAATGGGAGTTTATTTTTTCAATATTCTAAAAGTTTTGGCTGTATACCAAGCAATGACTTAGGTTTTTAATTTTACTTTAGAACTTTAGATGTCTTTTCAGTTATCAGCTATTACCTAAAATCCTCTTGCAAATCAAAACCTTGTAAGATTACTTTTTGGGTTTGTTGTTGTTGTTGTTGTTGTTATTTTAAAGATTTTATTGTTAAGTAATCTGTATACCCAATGTGGAGCTTGAACCCACAACCCCAAAATCAAGAATCTCGTGCTCTACTGACTGAACCAGCCAGGCATCCCTGGGTTTTGTTTTGTTTTGTTTAATTGTCATACATGAAATATTTAAAGATAATTTTGGAAATCAGAATTTATTTCAATTACATAAATCATTTTCCAATAGCAGTTTTCATAGTTTAATGAATTTGAGACCAAAGGGAAAGATAAGAATTTAAATATACCTTTGGAACAGAGAAACTCTAAACAAAAGCTGTTGCAGAGTCTTAGTATTAAATGAGAAAGGCCACCATTTATTTTAAGATCCTAATCCCCTTTTAAAAATCTAATGAATATAGAGATTCCTTATGTCTGTAATATAACCTATAAATCTGTTATAATTAATGGTCATATCCTTAGGACATATTATTTTTTTCCCTCAAAGGGACAGAAGTCCCTGCTTATCAAATAAGGAATAAGATTAAGTTCTTCATTTTGAGAAGCAATTCTTCATTTAATTTTTAGAATCGCCACTTCAGTCTAAGATACTTAGTCCTTTTCTTGTTTTATTAGAAAAACTTAATTTGCCTTTCTCTAGTTTCATTTATGTATATGTTTAGATCACGAAGAGGCCTGTGGTCCCAGTCACAGGTCATTTTGCCTGAATGGAGGGATGTGTTATGTGATACCCACTATTCCCAGCCCATTTTGTAGGTAAGTAAAATGTGCTGGGGTGGGGGAAGGCAATTTTATTTTTTATCAGCTACTAACTTCTTTAGAGGTGATAAATATTGATCAAAAAGTGTAAGATGAAAAAGTGTGAGGAATGCTCTATATAAAACAAAATTATACTTTAAAAACAAACAATGTGGCAAATCACAATCTTGCTCAAAGTGTTTACTTTGGAAGTTGTAGTGATTTCAAGATTAGTCTGATTTTTTTTTAATAATCCATTTTGGTGAACTCTATGATTTTAGCAATTTAGGGAAGACAGTCTATGTTTAATATTACTGATAAAACAGGTAGAGAATTCATTAATATAAGAAAGCCCAACATGAGGTGTTTGAGTTCAGAATACATAAATACATAACTGTGTTGGTACCAAAACTTACATTTGATATGTTAAAAAGAAAATGAAACATTAAGTTTCTCTAACGGTGTTAAAAAAAAAAAGTCTAAGCCACTATTGTTTTAAATAATATGATTCACTTTGGGAGTATATAGCCAGGTCAGTAAAGGACTTGAAAATAGTACTTGTTTAGCTGGCTTCCTTTGAATTTGGTTGAATGGGATTTAAGGGGGGCATAGTAAACCTCTTTTAATACATGAATTAACAACATAATACTACCAATGATGTCCATAGACTTTAGTGGAGCTGACACTTAAGGACTTCAAGATATTTTGTGGCATGTGCATGAATTACTCTGTTTTTGTTCATTAACTGAGATGAGAGGTATAGAATCTAGATTTAAGATCTTATTGAAGTAAAATTCATATGAAAAATGAAAAATATTGGGATTTGGTGTGGAGGAGAGGAGGCAGAGAAATAATCTCATAATTATCTCAATCCGTTTTTAGAGGTTTTCATATGGGAAATAGTGAGTAGGTATTTTTCCTCTCAAGTTAATAAAATGAAAAAGGAAGAGGATAGAGGAACAAATCAACAATTGCTTTGTACCCCCTAGGTGCCGGTATGTTTTTCTTTTTAAAGTTTATTTACCAAAATGTAATTTATGAATGATAAACTACATTCTTTTTTATTTATTTTAAAAAAAAAATTTTTTTTTCAACGTTTATTTATTTTTGGGACAGAGAGAGACAGAGCATGAACGGGGGAGGGGCAGAGAGAGAGGGAGACACAGAATCGGAAACAGGCTCCAGGCTCCGAGCCATCAGCCCAGAGCCCGACGCGGGGCTCGAACTCCCGGACCGCGAGATCGTGACCTGGCTGAAGTCGGACGCTTAACCGACTGCGCCACCCAGGCGCCCCAACTACATTCTTTTTTAAAAATATTTTTTAATGTTTATTAATTTTTTAGAAAAAGAGACAGAGTGCAAATGAGAGAGGGGCAGAGAGAGAGACACACACACACAGAATCTGAATCAGGCTCTGGGCTCTGAGCTGTCAGCACAGAGCCTGATGCAGGGCTTGAACTCACAAACCCTGAGATCATGACCTGAGCTGAAGATGGATGCTCAACTGACTAAGCCACCAAGGTGCCCCTAAACTACATTCTTAAAAGTACACAACTGATGAATTTTGACAAATATTTATACCCATGAAACTGTCACCACCATAACAAGATCCAGAGCATTTCTGTTATCCCACATTTGCTGACCATATTTTTCATATTTTCATTTCACAAAAACATTAGAGGAAAGGGGGAGAAATGATGTAAGGAAATAGAAAAATAAAGGGAAAATGAGAAATTAAGCGACTTGCTAAAGGTCATACAACTAGTATTAAATTAAGGAAATGGCCTTTGAAAAGTACAACTCCCAAGTTTCACCTAATCTTATGGTGTATTCATTCTGAATTCTTTCTAATGGGATAGGACATGTAGCATTCATTAAATGAAACTAAAATACTCATCAAAACAAATACATTTAATAATTAAAAGATACTAACTTTTTTTTCTTTAATTTACATCCAAGTTAGTTACCATATAGTGCAACAATGATTTCGGGCGTAGATTCCTTAATGCCCCTTACCCATTTAGCCCATCCCCCCTCCCACAAGCCCTCCAGTAACCCTCTGTTTGTTCTCCATATTTAAGAATCTCTTATGTTTTGTCCCCCTCCCTGTTTTTATATTATTTTTGCTTCCCTTCCCCTTTCCCTTATGTTCATCTTTTTTGTATCTTAAAGTCCTCATATGAGTGAAGTCATATGATATTTGTCTTTCTCTGACATAATACCCTCTAGTTCCATCCATGTAGTTGCAAATGGCAAGATTTCATTCTTTTTGATTGCTAAGTAATACTCCATTGAAGATACTAACATTTTGTATCTTGATTGTAGTGATGACTTCTTGGGTAAAAAGGCTGTCCTTTCTCCATTGAATTACCTTTACATTTTTGTCAAAAATCAATTGATCATATATGGTGGGACTATTATACTCCATTGATCTATGTTTCTATCTTTCATGATTACCAAACCATCTTGATAACTGAAACTTTATGATAAGTGAAATCAGGTCATGTGAGTCCTTAACTGTTCTTCAGCTCATTGATCTTTAGTCTTCTTTTCTAAAAGACTGTATTTAATGTTAAAAATTTCCAACTACATTTTACCTGCATCTTACAAATTTTATAATTTGTTCATTTCTAAGTTAAATATTTTTTCCGTTATGATTTCTTCTTTAACCTAGGTGGGTTTTTTTTGTTATCCTTTAATATTTATATCTAATTTAATTGCATTGTGGTCAGAGTACTTGGTCTATCAAGCTGTCTCTGTACTAAAGCCGTGTTTATACTGCACTGAATAAGTTGAGAGAAAGAATTAAGAGTACTGAAATTTGGAGACTCACTGGGATGGGAAGAAACATAGTCTTAACTAAGGCTGCTATAGCAAAAAAACATAGGCTGGGTGGCTTATGAACAATAGGAATTTCTCACAATTCTGGAGGCCAGAAATCTGAGATCAGGGTGTCAGCATGATTGGGTTTTGGTGAGTGCCTGCTTCCTGGCTTGCAGATGTATCTGGGTAGATCTCTTGACCAGCAGGTTTATTTTCAGGAAGACCTGGCAAGGGATCAGCTTTGTAGACCACACAGCCATCAATGACAGAAAGAAGAGCATCTTCTAGAGTAGGATGCCAGCAAATTACAGACTATAGGCCAGATATTTGGGGGGCAGGGAGCAGATTACTTTTGTATGGACTTTTTACTAAGAATATTTTTTGGTTTTTAAAGAGTTGTAATAAACAAGCACACCAAAAAATACAGAAGATTAGGGGCACCTGGGTAGCTCAGTTGGTTAACTTGATTTCAGCCCAGGCCATGATCTCATGGTTCGTGAGTTTGAGCCCCATGTCAGGCTGTGCTGACAGTGCAGAGCCTGCTTGGGATGCTCTCTCTCTCCCTCTCTCTCTGCCCCTCCTCCACTCACTCTCTCTCTCTCAAAATAAATAAACTTAAAAAAAATAAAGAAGATTATGCCACACATGGCAGGAAGAGAGAGCTCTCTGGAATCTCTTTTATAAGGGCATTAATCCCCTTTATGACAGCTCTATCCTCATGTTCTAATTACTTCCCAAAGTCCCCACTTAATACCATCACATCGAGGTTAGGATGTCAACATATGAATTTTGGGGGTACACAAACATTCAGTCTATAACACTTAGGTTGTCACTCTGCTTTTGTATTTTGGGCAAGTGTATTTTAAGTTTATTTTCAAAAAGTTACCAATGGAAGTGAATGGACCACTTTGCTCACACTGGGTTGAGGAATACATCTAATTTCTTCCTAATCTGAACTTTAATAGTAGTAATTAAAGAATAGTTGAAACTGTGTCCCTGGTTTTATGGTGGATAGGGAAGGAAGCAAAGTTATCATGTTGCACAACAGCAGAAGATTTCTGTGGGATTAGCACCCCCTGTGCAGTATGGATGGTGTACCCTGGAGTTGTTCAACACCCTGGAAGGAAGTGAAGTCAGGGAGACAGAGAGAAGGAAGGAATATAATGGCTAAGGTTTAAATAAAGTTGGATGGCAGAGACATTTTATATCATATGTTAGTTTTAAAAGTAACTGCTTTCCAATAATTTTAGGGCCATCCTTTCTTATATAGCACTATAGGTAAAATAGGTCTGAGGATGATAAACTCATTTCCATCTCAACTCCTACTACTTCCTGTGTTCCCTATTTCTGTTAATGACATCCCAACTGTTTTATCACTGAGAATCTTTGACTCTATCATTGACCCTTGTCAAGTTGTCAAACCGTAATTCTGCCTTTGTTGTATGTCTCTTATCTGTCTAATCCTCTTTGTTCTTACTATCACTATACTAGTTCAGACCTTTTTAACCCCTCATTGTCTATAGAAATAATTTTCTAACCAATTTTCCTCTTTTTTTAAGTTTATTTATTTATTTTGAAGAGAGAGGGAGCAGGGGAGAGGGAGAGAGAGAATCCCAAGTAGGCTCTATATTGCCAGCACAAAGCCTGATGTGGGGCTGGTCCCATGAACCACAAGATCATGACCTGAGTGGAAACCAAGAGTTGGATGCTCACCACCACTGAGCCACCCAGGTGCCCCACTAACCAATTTCCTTGCGGCCTAATTCTAATTACTACTTCTGCAGTTTGCCACCCAAACACTTCTACGGCTTTCTCTTCTTCCTTGGTCTGTGTTCTAACTAGAACCATTTACTATTTATGTTAAATGTACTCCCATCCTTTTTCCTGTCTATGTGTATTGAAATCCTACTTATATTTCAAGGCCTTTTCCTCTCTCAACCCTATCACAAATCAGAATTAACCTCTTCCTCCTTTGAACAGAGAAATATGTGAAATTTATTACTTTATATTTTGTCTTTGTATACTCATCTCCTTTTTTGGACTATAAATATTCCCCACTCCACCCCACCACCTAGGAGAGTGTGTTGGTCATAGTAACAAAATTTAAGTAATTGTTGACTTATAGATAGTGAATTTATAGAAATAATTTCATCTCAGAATCAGTAGTCATTATATTTTTCTTTTTTTTTTAATTTTTTTTTCAACTTTTATTTATTTTTGGGACAGAGAGAGAGAGAGCATGAACGGGGGACGGGCAGAGAGAGAGGGAGACACAGAATCGGAAGCAGGGTCCAGGCTCTGAGCCATCAGCCCAACGCCTGACTCGGGGCTCGAACTCACAGACCGCGAAATCGTGACCTGGCTGAAGTCGGACGCTTAACCGACTGCGCCACCCAGGCGCCCCCATTATATTTTTCTTAAGTGAATGGGTAGGTAATAAATAAACAAAATAATTAGAAAGACTGCAGTGGCAATAAACAAGTACAGTTTACAAATTTAATTTAGTTTTATCATACATTGGTCTTTGTCCTCTTGTCTCTATTTTTTTTTCTTCTTTGTACTTTATTTAAACCAGCATACTCTAGTTTTTCTTATCTAATTTCTTTAGTTGACTATTTAGCTCTTTGGTTTTTTTAAGCTACTTTATTTTTTTTTTCAATATATGAAGTTTATTGTCAAATTGGTTTCCATACAACACCCAGTGCTCATCCCAAAGGTGCCCTCCTCAATACCCATCACCCACCCTCCCCTCCCTCCCACCCCCCATCAACCCTCAGTTTGTTCTCAGTTTTTAAGAGTGTCTTATGTTAAGCTACTTTAAAATTGAGGACTGCTTGGTATCAGTTGGTGTTGAGATCTGCTTTGAAGCCTAGTTCATGTATAGTATTTTAAATGGCCTATGTGTAGTAGAGAAGAATGTGGATTCTTTAATTGATGGGTGAAAGGTTTTATATATGTACATAAGATCAAGCATTTATAATGTGCTGTTGAAATCTGTTATGCCCTCAACTAATTTTTTATCTGCTTGATTTATCAATACCTGAAGAGGTATGTCAAAATTTGTCACAGTGATTTTGGATCTTCAGCATCTCACAATTTCTGTTAATTTTTGCATAAAATATTTTGAGACAATATTATTAAGTCCATATAAATTCAGGATGGTTATGTCTTCTGGTGAGGTATCCCTTTTATCATTATATAATGACCTTCTTTATCTCTAGTAATGCTTTTTGCTTTGGAATCTATTTCATCTGACATTCATATAGCCATGTCAGCTTTCATTTGTTGAACATTTGAATGGTTTCCTTTTTTTTCTTTCTATTTTCCATTAGGTATGTCTGTAAACATATATAGTTAGTTGGATTTCTTTTCTGTCTTTATTGGAGTGATTGAATTTTATTTGTCCATTCTACATTTTATTAGCTTATTTTCATTAACATGTCTTGAAATCAATTTAGTTGTGGGCATCATTTATTTAATGAAGAGAAAAAATAGAAAATTTGAGGGTAAATAGTGCATACTGAGTGGAAGTATTATTTTTGAGACTTTTGTTTCAGGGGTGTGTGTGTGTGAGTGTATGTGTGTGTGTGTGTGCATGTGTGTACGTGTTTTGGAACACATTTGATTAGTCACCAAGTCCTGTCTGGATTATCTATGGAATTTATCCTTACTACCCTATTCTCTTTGCTGTTGCCTTAGTATTATTTCCTTTCTGAAGTTTTGCAGTAGCTTTCTTTTTTTAACCCTAGTCTTAGTCACAATGCTTTTGTAGTGATTGTTCTAAAAGGTAGATTTGGGTTTTTTTTTTAACTATTATTTATTTATGTAGTAATCTCTATACCCAACTATTATTTATTTACGTAGTAATCTCTGTACCCAATGCGGGGCTAGAACTCACAACCCCGAGATCAAAAGTCACACGCTCTTCTGACTGAGCCATCCAGGCACCTCTGACTTTGTCTTTTTGATTCACAAATTATTTCAAGGGATTCCTATGTCCTAAAGTACATCTTCAAATGTTTTAGCTTATCACTCAAGGCTGTTTATCATAATAGTCTATTTGATATCCTCTTCTATAACTTCTCCAGACATACCTTGATTCTAAACATTCTGAAAACTGCATGTAGGTTCCCAAACATGCTAAGGCCTGACTCCATGCTCTGCATATGCTAGTCTCCTTCCTGAAACATCTTTACTCCTTAGTCTTTGAAGTAAGCTAATTTATTGCTCTTCTGTGAGCCATCTTTGTCCTAACCAGAATGATTCTGGGGCTCTTTAAGTTTTTTTTTTAATTTTTATTTATTATTGAGAGAGAGAGAGAGAGAGAGAGAGAGAGAGAGAGAGAGAGAGAGAAAGAGAGCACAAGCTGGGGAGAGGTGTAGAGAGAGGGAGACACAGAATCTGAAGCAGGTTCCAGGCTCTGAGCTTATCAGCACAGAGCCCTATGCGGGGCTCAAACCCACAGACCGTGAGATCATGACCTGAACCAAAGTCAGACACTTAACCAACTGAACCACCCACGCGCCCCTTCACTGATTAATATTTTAATTATTTACAGTCTTCCTCAAAATTATGAGGAATTGTGCCTAGCAAAGTAAATAATAAGTTAATAAGTGAAGGAAGTAATAAATTACACCTACATATTGCTACCAGTGATTACAAAAAACTCAAATTTTAAATTTTCTTGTAAAATGTACTATATTATCTTAGCCCTACAATATCAGTAAATAACTTTTATGTAGCGATTATGGTTTTTTAAAAAAATTTTATGTGGTTATTAATAAATTTCAAGTAAATGAGAAAATGACCTTAAACAAACATTTTTTTTAAATGAGGCAATATAAATGCCAGTATAAATATATATATGAAAGTATGATTAGCATTCACCATAACTCAGTTTAGAGGTCTATATGAATTCTAATAGTATTTTGAATTATTTATCTTTTCTAGTATTGTGATGAAATATATGTAATATGAATTTACCATTTTAATCATTTTTAAGTGTTAAGTGACATTAAGTGCATTCACATTGTACCACTGTCACCACTATCCATCTCCTTCAGAACATGTTTATCGTTTCAAATTGAAATCATTACCCATTAAGCAATAGCTATTTCCCCTTCCTTTTGCCTTTGGTAACCATTGTTCTACTTTCTGTTTCTATGAATGTGAATATTCTAGGTACCTTTTGTAAGTGGAATCATACAATTGGCATCTTGTGTGTTTGGCTTATTTTACTTAGCATAATGTCTTCATCATAATGTTTTAGCATACTGTTGAATTTCCCTCCTTTTAAAAGCTGAATGATATTCCATTGGATGTAGGTACCATATTTTGTTTATCCATTCATCCATCAAGGGACATCTAAACTGTTTCCACCTTTTGGCTATTCTGAGTAATGTTGCTATGAACATGAATGTACAAATATCTCTTTAACAACCTGCTTTCAATACTTTTATAATCTAAGGTGGAATTGCTGGATCATTTGGTAATTCTATGTTTAACTTTTTGAGGCCCTGCCATACTGTTACAGTGGCTGCACCAGTCTACATTCCCACCAGAAATGCAGAGAGTTCCAATATGTCCACATCCTTGTGAACACTTACTATTTTTTGGGTTTGTTTGTTTGGTTGTTGATAATAGCTTAATGGATGTGAAGTGGTATCTCATTGTGGTTTTCATTGGCATTTCTTGAGTGATTAGTGATGTTGAATGTTTTTTCATGTGGTTATTGGCCATCTGTATATCTTCTTTGGACTAATATCTATTTAAGTCCTTTGCCTGTACTTCATTCGGATTGTTTTTTATTTTTTGCTGTTGAGTTTTCTCTATACATTTCAGGTATTAATTCCTTATCAGATAGGTCATTTACAGATATCTCTTCCATCCTGTGGCTTGCCTTCTTACCTCTGTTCATAATGTTATTTCACGCACAGATCTTAAGTCCACTTTGTCTATTTTTTCTTTTGTTGCCTGTGCTTTTGTTGTCATGTGAAAGAAATCATTGCCAAATTCTGTCATGAAGCTTTTTCTCTGTGTTTTCTTCTAAAAGTTTTATAGTTTTAACTCTTATAGTTTTAACTCTTATGTTTAGGGATGTGATGTGCTTGAGTTAATTTTTGTATATAGTGTAAGGTAAATCCTTTGGCATGTCAGCTTTCCCAACACCATTTGCTGTAAAGATCATTTTTTTCTTTTCCCATTGAATGCTCTTTGTACCCTTGTTGAATTGACCATATATGTGAGGATTTATTTTTGGCCTCTATTCTATTCCATTGGTCTGTATGTTTGTCCTATGCCAGTACCACATTGTTTTGATTACTGTCACTTTGTAGTAAGTTTTGAACTTGGGAAGTGTTAGTCCTCCAACTTGCTTATTCTTCACAATTGTTTTGTCTGTTCAAGATTTCTTGAAATTCCATATGAATTTTAAACTTTTTAAAAATTTTTTATTTTTTAATTTTTTTAAAGTTTATTTATATATTTTGAGAGAGAGTGGAAATGGGGCAGGGACAAAGAGAGAGAGAATCACAAGCAGGCTTTGCACTATCAGTGCAGAGCCCAACATAAGGCTCGATCTCATGAGCCCTGAGATTATGACCTGAGCCAAAATCAAGAATCAGACGTTTAACTGACTGAGCCGCCTAGGTGCCCCTAAATATTTTTTAAGTTTATTTACTTATTTTTGAGAGACAGAGCGAGCACAAGTGGGGGAGGGGCAGAGAGAGGGAGAGAGAGAATCCCAAGCAGGCTCTGTGCCGTGAGCATGGAGTCTGATGCCAAGCTCAGTCCCACCAACCATGAGATCATGACCTGAGCAGAAATCAAGAGCTGGATGCTCAACTGACTGAGCCACCCAGGTACCCCAACCATATAAGTTTTAGGATGAGTTCTTCCATTTCTGTGAAAAACATTTATTTGGTTTTTATCAGATTTTCTTGAGTACTCCTATAGGTAGTTATTTTTTTTTTATTGTGTCAGACATTGTGTATGAAAACTGTAGAAATATTTTAAGGCTCTTGATTGTATTATATTCTTTTAGAGAGGACTTATACAAACTGGCAGATGTTTAGAGGCACTAATGATCATAGATTGCCTAATCTAATTAGTGATTGAGATAATTCAGAGCTGCTGCATACCAGGCTTTCTGGTTTACCATTTTGGCTAAGATAAATTCAGGGATTAACTTTGTCATCTTCCAGAAAATCCTGCAAGGATTTTGATTGGCATTGAATCTTTAGGTCAAGTATGAGTATTGACTAATAAAGTGAAGACTTTGAATTTATGAGCATGTTGTGTACCTTAATTGATTTATGTGTTCTTAAGTTTCTTTAGTGTCTATTTAGTAGTCTTAGTGTGGTGGTCTTACATATCTTTCACTAGTTTTTAAAAATAGATATCTTAATATTTTTGGATGATATTTTCTTTTTTTAAATTTATATCCAAGTTAGTTAACAAGTACTCTAGTTCCATCCATGCGTTGTTGCAAATGACAAGATTTTATTCTTTTTGATCACTGAGTAATATTCCACTGTATATACACCACATCTTTAGGATGATATTTTCAATGACATTTAAAAGATTAAATTTCCTGGGGCGCCTGGGTGGCACAGTCGGTTGGGCGTCCGACTTCAGCCAGGTCACGATCTCGCGGTCCGGGAGTTCGAGCCCCGCGTCAGGCTCTGGGCTGATGGCTCAGAGCCTGGAGCCTGTTTCCGATTCTGTGTCTCCCTCTCTCTCTGCCCCTCCCCTGTTCATGCTCTGTCTCTCTCTGTCCCAAAAATAAACGTTGAAAAAAAAGTAAACGTTGAAAAAAAAATTAAAAAAAAAAAAAGATTAAATTTCCTAATGCTAACTGCTTGTATATGGAAATAAAATTATTTTTATACTGACTTTATGTGTAATGATCTTGCTGAATTCATTTATTAGTTATGATAGTTGTGTATGTAGGTAGTCCTAAAGAAACTATACAATCTTGTTGTTATCAAAAATGTCAGTTCTGTTTCTTTCTATCCAATCTTTACCTTTCATATTTTTGCTGCATTGCATTGGCTGGAATCTATAGTATTTCTTTTGAATAGAAGTTGTGGGAATGCTCATCCTTGTCTTGTTTCTGATTTTAAGAAAAGAGAGCTCAGTATTTCATTATCAAATATGGTATCAGCTATAGGTTTTTATTGATATCCTTTAATAGATTTTATTTTAGGCTTATTTTATTTAGATTTATTTTATTTTATAGGTTTTTATTGATATCTTTTAATAGATTTAGTAAGGTCCCTTATCTTCTTTGCTGAGAGTATTATCATGAATGAGTTTCATATTTTATCAAATGCTTTATTTGTGCCTATCAAAATGGTCATATGATTTTCTTTTATTTGACTAAAGTGTTAAGCTACATGAATTTTTTTACAATTCATTATGGTATGTTTATGGTATATTTTATATGCATATATTTAAAGCATACAGTTTGACTTTTGACTCAAAGTATGCAGCCATGAAACCACATGCACAATCAAGATAATGAACATACCCATCATCTCTAAAAGTTTCCTAATGCCCCTTTGTCATTCATCATTCCTACCATTCCTGTGTTCTCAAGTGAACAGTGACCAATTTTTTGTCATGATTGGTTTGTGGTGCCCAGAATCTTATCTAAATGAAATTATGCTTGATAAACTCTCTATAGGGTAATACTAGCTTCATACAATGAGTTGGAAAGGGTTCCCACCTCTTCGTTTTTCTGGAAGAGTTTGTGAAGGGTTTGTAATAATTCTTTCTTAAATATTTGGTTGAGGTCACAAATGAAGTCATTGTGTCTGGAGTTTTACTTGTGGGAAGATTTTTAAATATAAATTCAATGCCTTTAGTATATTCAGGGTTATTCAATTTATCTATTTTTTCTTGAATAATCTTTGGTAGTTTGTGCCTTTCAAGGAATAATTCCATTTCATCTAAGTAATTAAATTTATTGGTATAAAACCATTCTTAATATTTCCTAATTTAATATAAAAACCTTAATTTGATAGGGCACCCGGGTGGCTCAGTTGGTGAAGTGTTTGACTTTGGCTTATGTTTTGATCTCATGGTTCGTGAGATCAAGCCCTGCATCAGGCTCTCTGCTGTCAGCATGGAACCCGCTTTGAATCTTCTGTCTCCCCCTCTCCCACCTGCACATGCTGTCTCTTTCTCTCTCTCAAAAATAAATAAGCATTAAAACAACAACAACAACAACAAGAAAACCCCCTAAAACTCTAATTTGATAAAAAGGGATTAACTATTAAGAGGGGTAGAGAGAACTCCAAAGAATACAGGAATAGGAGATGCTGAGAGTTGCCACTACCTCTAAGCTAAAGGAGAGCACCAGGAAGGAAGAAACTTAGAGGACACTCCACCAGTGTGGAGATTCAGATCTTCATAGAGAGGGTATAGCTGTGACTCACTGGATGGTGAAGAAATTCTTGGGACCAGGGCTGTTAAGCAGAAAGTCACCAACTGGACTACTGATGTGTCTCATGGGGAGGTTGCTTGATAGTGTGTGAACAAGACCTGCTGGGTATTTTTGAAACTTTCCACAGAGTGTGTGTCACTGTGTCTACCACAGGGAGGCCTCCAACTGGTCATCACACCAAAGGAGCAAGAAGAAAAGCCCCTTCTTACAGTGTCCTTCCAGTGCTCTTCACTGATAAGGCCTAACATTGTGCAAAGGAGAAATGTTATAGATTCAAGCCCCCATTTCATAAATACAGAACAGAGAAGCATTGATTTAGAGGTGAGAGACAATAAATTGATAACTGGCATATCTTCCCTTTGGCTACTTAGCTTCTGTATGCCCTTTCTACACACATTTGAACTTTTGCACACCAAAAAATTCTCACAGTTTTCCTAAGGAAGAGACATCCAGACTCAGCAATAATTGTTTTCAGAGTTGGCAATATTAGTCCTCAAATTTAATCATAGTGTGCCTGAATATACTGTTATATAAAGACTAATTGCTAAGATTAACCTCCAGTAATGGCAAGATGGATAATAAGAAGAAAATGATTAATATATCCAAACATATACATAATAAGCAGAAAATAATATATGTTATGGTCCTTTTTGTAATTATTTTGTTACAAAACCATAGGTGATATCTATGGTTCCTTCTTCCAGTACCCAGCCCATATTTCCCATAGCTTCAGTCATAACTTCAGTAGGTTTTTTGCTGGGTGACCCAAGCCATCTTTCCTGAAGGATCTGAGTTCTCAACACTTTTGCCTTTTTACATTGCTGTGATTTGCTGTTAACCTCTATTATTGAGAATAGATGTGCTGAGAGTCCTGAGAGGAGACACCCCAGAGAATTCCCTGGATTCCAGGTATAGTCTTCCTTTCCCACAACATATATCAACAACCCAACTTTCTCTCGGTAATTGGGATCAATCATTCAGTGGACTAACCCCCTCTTCATTTTTGGTTCAGTAGCTTGAAGAGCGTCAACTGACTAGGGGAACTAGAATCTCTGAACTCCATAGGCATGAAGCTCAAAATTTGTTGAGATGGTGAAAAAATTCACCAAGTAGGTTATTAGCTGTAATAGTGAGTGAAACCATTATCAATTCCACCTCTTGATTCCCAGGCCCATGTAATCTGACTGTGTGGGAGACAGCATCATGTAATGATTTCTGATTCAAAGCATATACTACATCCTTTTAGAATTTTTTCTCCCAATGGTACCATTTCACTTCTAATTGGCCAGATGGTTCTGATTGATGTCATATGGTATAAAACCAGTTAATTGCATGGATATGAGCTCAGATCTGTACTTCCTTGGTTGTGAAACCATAATCAGAAGCAATGTTATATGTAATACCATGATGGATGATGGATAAGACATTCTGTGAGTCCATGGATGGTGGTACTGGCAGAGCATTGTGAAAAAGTAAGGCAAGTCCATATCCAGAATATGTGTCTTTTCCAGTGAGAACAAATCTTTGCCCTCATCTATGATGGAAAAGGTATGGTGTAATCAACTTACCACCAAGAGGCTGGCCATTCCCCCAGGAAATACTTCTGTATCAGGTATTCATTGTTGGTCTCTGCATTGGCACAGTTGGCACAATAGTAGCAATAGCTAAATTAGTTTTGGTAAGGGGAAGTTCCTATTGTAGAGCCTATTCACATCCTCCACTCTGCCACCATGGCCACTTTGTTACTGGACCCATTGAGCAAGCACTAGCGCAGCTAGGGAACGAGGGTAAATGATAGAGTGTGTCATTTTGATTAAAGAGCACATCATCTGATTATTAAGAAGCCCCTCTGCAGTGAAGGCCATTTGGTAGGCAATCACATGGGACACAAATATCTTCAGTGTGCCCACTCTGAAAAATCTATCCATCTACTTGTCCTTGTTACCTATCTTCCAGCCTTGGTATTTCCTTCTTTGATAATCCAGCCTAGGTTTTAGTAACTGCTCATGCATCTGTGTAGATCTTTTGAGCAACTATGGATCCATGCTTCTCACCATCTCTCCAGAGAAAGTGGACAGGCAATATACTGATCAAGGTTCTGTGCACTGGGAGGATTTTCCTTCATCATTGTGTATGAGTCACCCCTGAATAGGAGTGTAATGCTGTAGCTGTCCACTTTCAGGTGGACATATTGTGCAGGCCTATTTATAAACCAGATTTGAATATTTTCTTCCTTAGCTAGTCATAAGGTACTTCTCAGAAGGCTGTAAGCATAGATTGAGAAGAATAATGCAACATAGGTCAGGGTCTGAACTACTTGCTCTTGTAACTTATTTCTGGATTTGCCTGTACTTGGTCTCTTATATACTATTTCCATTTGACAATGAATTGATGTTGTGCATGATCGAACACCCAGTTCATGATGGGAAGTTCAGACTACATGGTCATCTCACCTTCCATGTTGGCATCAGCTATGATCTATGTGGTCTATACAGGAGAGCAGCAACAGAGCTTTTCAAGCATACAGGTGCTGCCCTCACTAATGTATTTACCAACACTTTAGTGATAAGAGTGCCTTCTAGGCCCTCTTGGGAAATATAGTTATAAGGTGGACATGCAGATTACACGTGATAAATCCACTCCAGCATTTCTAACCCTAAACTTTCATGTTCCCTTGTTTACAGCATGTCATGGAAGCTACATCATTTCATTTTTATTAAATGTAGGCCATTGAGTCCAAGTTTCAGACAACTAACCGAGTAAGCTTTTAGCTCATACAGTGGGAAGTGGCTCTAATACATTAAATCCCGTAATCTCTAGTAAGTGCACATATATCAATAAACTTATCCCTGTTTGGTCCAACATTCTTTGAGTCAACTCCTGCACATATTCCTCAGGATAGATGGGTGTGCGTGTGCACACGCACACACAAAATCTTGTAATCATTTTGGTGTGTAAGATGTCTCCTCTTAGGTTACAGAGTATACATTATTTCCTGGAGTATGCTGATCCTAGTTTTTGGTCTAGTGGAAATTAGGGGAGATTTTGGTGGGGTTGAGGAAAGTGTCCCCTTGCCAGACATTTGCCCTAGGTGAGGTTATCATAGATTTCTTTAAGCAAAGGAAAGCTAGGGGTTTTTTTAGATATAGGAAGGCCAACTACTTCCACTGGTAAGGCAGTCTCAGAGTGACTGGGGATTTGAGATTGTCGTTTTCATCTGGCCTACCAGAAGCCCCCATTTCAAGTTTTAGGGGCTCATTCTTTATTCATCTATGCCCTGATATTCACATAAGAAGCTTGGTAAGACTATGAATCCAACTAGTATTGTAATTCAACAGCCTGAATAGTATATTTTTCATTAGGTTTTCAGCAAAATCAGCTCTGTGGCTACAAGAAATAGATTAATTTAGGGCTGCTATGGGAGCTTTCTAGTTCTCAGATAGGATTTGAGCTTGTTGTTTTCTTTCTGTAAGTGCCTAGTGCATCAAGTCAGTTTACCCCATTCCTAGTCCTTATGATCATATTACTACCATAACAGTCAAGAGCTCCTAAGGTACTTACTTCAGCTGGCACTTTATCACAATTAATTGTGATGCCACTGCATACTATGAATCAATAGCATCCCATTTCTTGTTGTTAAGGAGTTCATTCATGCGCTTATGCCTAAGGGCATAAGCAAATCAGTCTCAAAATCTTATCTTTGAGATTGTGTTTCTTGGCATCACACCCAGTGCCAATTCTGTTTTTAGTGAGGTCCAGTCAGAAGATAGGAACCAAAACAGTAATTTTAACAGGGAATATTTAATATAAAAATCATTAAATTTGTAAAAAGAGGATTAACTACTAAGAAGAGTATAATGAAACCCAAAGAATACAGGAATAACACACAAAGAGAGCAGTCACTACCTCTAGCCTAAGAAGATATCTATAGAAGAAACAAACTTAGAGGACACTTCATCCAAGTTGAGATTTAGACCTTGTTGAAGAGGGTGAGGCTGTTTTCATGGGGAAGCAGCTTGCTGAGGTACCTTAAGGCTAGAGCCAACAAGGGGAAACCACTCCCTGGATTGCCAGAAAAACATGCTGGGAGCTGCTTGCTGTGATGCCATTGTGACTCACTGAAGGTTGTGTGCCGCTCAGTGTCCCGTAAGTCACTCGCTGGCTGCCACACCTTCGTAGCCAAATAAATGCACCAGATCCAGGGAAACTAAATCCCTTCCTTTTTCGGCTTGAACAAATAAATTTTGCATAAGATTTTCAGCAAATTCAAGGTGACAAATATAGGCTTACTAACATTGTGCCAGCTTGCAAAGTATTAATGCTCTACTATTACAAAGAGTGGGTTTGGAGCTGAGAGGCAATAAATTGGTAACTGGCACATTCTTTTTAAAAATGTTTTTACATTATTTTATTTTATTTTATTTTATTTTATTTTATTTTATTTTATTTTATTTTATTTTTCAGTTGTTTTAGAGAGGGGAGGGGCAGAGGGAGAGGGAGAAAGAGAATCCCAAATAGGTTCCATGCCCAGTGCAGAGCCCAACCACCAGGCTCCATCCCACGACAATGAAGTCATGACCCAAACTGAAATCCAGTCAGATGCTTAACTGCCTGAGCCACCCAGGTGCCTCACATTTTAATGTCTGTGGGATCTATAGTGATGTCCCCTTTCATATCTGTAATTGGTAATTTAGGTCTTCTGTTTTTTATCATCAGTTTGGCTAGAGGTTTATACATTTTATTGATATTCTCCAAGAGCCATCTTTTGATTTCATTGATTTTTCTTTTTTAGGTTTTTTGTTTTTCTATATTTCCTTTCTTCAGTTTAATTTGGGTTTAATTTACCCTTTTATTCAAGTTTATTTTTGTATTTTTTTAATTTTTAATTTTTTTATTTGAGAGAGAGAAAGAGCTCATAAGTTGGGGAGAGGGGCACAGGGAAGGAGAGAGAAAGAGAGAGAGAGAGAGAGAATCTTAAGCAGACTCTATGCTCAGCCCCCAATGCAGGACTCAATCCCATGACCTTGGGATCATGACCTGAACCGAAATCAAGGATTGGACTCTCAAGTAACTGAGACACCCAGGCACCCCTCAGTTCTCTTAAGGTAAAAACATAGGTCATTGATTTGAGAACTTTTTCTTTCCTAAAAAAAAAAAATCTTGTGCTATAAATTTTCTAAAAGCACTGTTTTAGTTACATCCCATTATTTTAGACATGTTGTGTTTACATTTCCATTAAGTTCCAATTACTTTCTAATTTCCCTTGTGATTTCTTCCTTGACTCCTAGATTATTCAAACGTGTTGTTTAGTTTCAAGAGATTTTGGAATTTTTCAAATACTTTTTATTCTTTAATTTAATGCTATTGTATTCACATTATATACTTTGTAGGATTTGAATTCCTTTAAATTTATTGAGATTTGTTTTATGGATCAGAATATGGTCTAGCTTGGTAAATGTTCCATGTATTCTGAAATACATATATTCTGGAAAGTACTTAAAAAGTACTTGAAAAATACATATACTCTGATTTTAATGAGTGGAATGTCCAATTAGATCAACTTGGTTAATAGTGTGGTTCAGATCTCCTGTATTCCTATGGATTTTCTATCTATTCTATTGGTATTTAAAACTATAGTTGTAGATTTGACTATTTGTCATTTCTCCTTGTGGTTTATATTTCAGGTATCTTGAAGCTTTGCTATTAGGTGCAAAACAACTTAGGATTGTTATGTTCTCTTGATGAATTGGCCGCTTGATCCTTATGAAATGACTCTCTCTTTCCCTAATAATGTTATTTGCTCTGAAATCTACTTTGTCTGACATTAATATAGGTATTCCATCTTTCTTCCCATTAGTTTTAGCATGGTAAATCATTTTCCATCCTTTTAGTTTAAACCTATTTATGTCTTTATATTTTGAATAGGTTTCTTTTTAAGATTGTTTTTTTAATTTAATTTTGAGACAGAGAGACAAAATGTGATTGACAGAGGTGAGAGAGAGAAAGGGACACACAGAACTTGAAGCAGACTTCATTCAGTCTCTGAGCTGTCAGCACAGAGCCCAACATGGGACTCTAAGTCACGGACTCACGGAATGTGAGATCATGACCTGAGCCAAAGTCGGCTGCCCAACTGACTGAGCCACCCAGGTGCCCTGAATAAGTTTCTTAATTGACAGCATATAATTGAGTTTTTATTTTATTTTATTATTTATTTATTTATTTTTATTAAATATAATTTGTCAGATTGGTTTCCATACAACACCCAGTGCTCATCCCAACAGGTGCCCTCCTCAATGCCCATCACCCACTTTCCCCTCACCCCCCCACCCCCATCAACCCTCACTTTGTTCTCAGTATTTAAGAGTCTCTTAGAATTTGCCTCCCTCCCACTCTGTAACTTTTTTCTTCCTTTTCCCCTCCCCCATGGTCTTCTCTTAAGTTTCTCAGGATCCACATATGAGTGAAAGCATATGGTATCTGTCTTTCTCTGCCTGACTTATTTCACTTAGCATAATACCCTCCAGTTCCATCCACGTTGCTGCAAATGGCCAGATTTCATTCTTTCTCATTGCCAAGTAGTATTCCATTGTATTTATAAACCACATCTTCTTTATCCATTCATCAATTGATGGACATTTATGCCCTTTCCATACTTTGGCTATAGTTGAAAGTGCTGCTATAAACATTGGGGTACACGTGCACCTATGCATCAGCACTCCTGTATCTCTTGGGTAAATTCCTAGCAGTGCTACTGCTGGGTCATAGGGTAGGTCTATTTTTATTTTTTTCAGGAACCTCCACACTGTTTTCCAGAGTGGCTGCACCAGTCTGCATTCCCACCAACAGGGCAAGAGCGTTCCTGTTTCTCCACATCCTCTCCAGCATCTGTAGTTTCCTGAGTTGTTCATTTTAGCCTCTCTGACTGGCGTGAAGTGGTATCTCAGTGTGGTTTTGATTTGTATTTCCCTGATGAGGAGCGACTTTGAGCATCTTTTCATGTGCCTGTTGGCCATCTGGATGTCTTCTTCAGAAAAGTGTCTATTCATGTCTTCTGCCCATTTCTTCACTGGATTATTTGTTTTTTGGGTGTGGAGTTTGCTGAGTTCTTTATAGATTTTGGATACTAGACCTTTATCCGATATGTCATTTAAAATATCTTTTCCCATTCCGTTGGTTGCCTTTAAGTTTTGTTGATTGTTTCCTTTGCTGTGCAGAAGCTTTTTGTCTTCATGAGATCCCAATAGTTCATTTTTGCTTTTAATTCCCTTGCCTTTGGGGATGTGTCAAGTAGGAAATTGCTGCAGCTGAGGTCACAGAGATTTTTTCCTGCTTTCTCCTCTAGGGTTTTGATGGTTTCCTGTCTCACATTCAGATCCTTCATCCATTTTGAGTTTATTTTTGTGTATGGTGTAAGAAAGTGGTCTAGTTTCATTCTTCTGCATGTTGCTGTCCAGTTCTCCCAGCACCATTTGTTAAAGAGACTGTATTTTTTCCACTGGATACTCTTTCTTGCTTTGTCAAAGATTAGTTGGCCATATATTTGTGGGTCCAATTCTGAAGTCTCTATTCTATTACATTGGCCTATGTTTTTGTGTCAATACCAGGCTGTCTTGATGATGACAGCTTTGTAGTAGAGGCTAAAGTCTGGGATTGTGATACCTCCTGCTTTGGTTTTCTTCCTCAATATTACTTTGGCTATTTGGGGTCTTTTGTGGTTCCATACAAATTTTAGGATTGTTTGTTCGAACTTCGAGAAGAATGCTGGTACAATTTGATTGGGATTGCATTGAATGTGTAGATAGCTTTGGGTAGTATTGACATTTTAACAATATATATTCTTCCAACTCGTGAGCATGGAATGTTTTTCCATTTCTTTATATCTTCTTCAATTTCCTTCATAAGGTTGCTATAGTTTTCAGCATACAGATCTTTTACATTTTTGGTTAGGTTTATTCCTAGGTATTTTATGGTTCTTGGTGCAATTGTGAATGGGATCAGTTTATTTCTCTTTCTGTTGCTTCATTATTGGTGTATAAAAATGCATCCGATTTCTGTACATTGATTTTGTATCCTGCAACTTTGCTGAATTCATGTATCGGTTCTAGGAAACTTTTGGTGGGATCTGTTGGGTTTTCCATGTAGAGTATCATGTCATCTGCGAAAAGTGAAAGTTTGACTTCATCTTTGCCAATTTTTTTTAATATATGAAATTTATTGTCAAATTGGTTTCCATACAACACCCAGTGCTCATCCCAAAAGATGCCCTCTTCAATGCCCATCACCTACCCTTTCCCCCACCCCCCATCAACCCTCAGTTTGTTCTCAGTTTTTAAGAGTCTCTTATGCTTTGGCTCTCTCCCACTCTAACCTCTTGTTTTTTTCCTTCCCCTCCCCCATGGGTTTCTGTTAAATTTCTCAGGATCCACATATGAGTGAAAACATATGGTATCTGTCTTTCTCTGTATGGCTTATTTCACTTAGCATCACACGCTCCAGTTCCATCCATGTTGCTACAAAGGGCCATATTTCATTCTTTCTCATTGCCACGTAGTATTCCATTGTGTATATAAACCACAATTTCTTTATCCATTCATCAGTTGATGGACATTTAGGCTCTTTCCACAACTTGGCTATTGTTGAGAGTGCTGCTATGAACATTGGGGTACAAGTGGCCCTATGCAACAGTACTCCTGTATCCCTTGGGTAAATTCCTAGCAGTGCAAAGTCTATTTTTAATTTTTTTAGGAATCTCCACACTGTTTTCCAGAGTGGCTGCACCAGTTTGTATTCCCACCAACAGTGCAAGAGGGTTCCCGTTTCTCCACATCCTCTCCAGCATCTATAGTCTCCTGATTTGTTCATTTTGGCCACTCTGACTGGCGTGAGGTGATATCTGACTGGTTTTGATTTGTATTTCCCTGATGAGGAGTGATGTTGAGCATCTTTTCATGTGTCTGTTGGCCATCTGGATGTCTTCTTTAGAGAAGTGTCTATTCATGTGTTCCGCCCATTTCTTCACTGGATTATTTGTTTTTTGGGTGTGGAGTTTGGTGAGCTCTTTATAGATTTTGGATACTAGCCCTTTGTCCAGTAAGTCATTTGCAAATATCTTTTCCCATTCCATTGGTTGCCTTTTAGTTTTGTTGATTGTTTCCTTTGCTGTGCAGAAGCTTTTTATCTTCATAAGGTCCCAGTAGTTCATTTTTGCTTTTAATTCCCTTGCCTTTGGGGATGTGTCAAGTAAGAAATTGCTGCGGCTGAGGTCAGAGAGGTCTTTTTCCTGCTTTCTCCTCTAGTGTTTTGATGGTTTCCTGTCTCACATTCAGGTCCTTCATCCATTTTGAGTTTATTTCTGTGTATGGTGTAAGAAAGTGGTGGAGTTTCATTCTTCTGCATGTTGCTGTCAAGTTCTCCCAGCACCATTTGTTAAAGAGACTGTCTTTTTTCCATAGGATATTCTTTCCTGCTTTGTCAAAGATGAGTTGGCCATACTTTTGTGGGTCTAGTTCTGGGGTTTCTATTCTATTCCATTGGTCTATATGTCTGTTTTTGTGCCAATACCATGCTGTCTTGATGATGACAGCTTTGTAGTAGAGGCTAAAGTCTGGGATTGTGATGCCTCCTGCTTTGGTCTTCTTCTTCAAAATTACCTTGGCTATTCAGGGCCTTTCGTGGTTCTATACAAATTTTAGGATTGCTTGTTCTAGCTTTGAGAAGAATGCTGGTGCAATTTTGATTGGGATTGCATTGAATGTGTAGATAGCTTTGGGTAGTATTGACATTTTAACACTATTCTTCCAACCCGTGAGCATGGAATGTTTTTCCATTTCTTTATATCTTCTTCAATTTCCTTCATAAGGTTTCTATAGTTTTCAGCATGCAGATCTTGTACATCTTTGGTTAGGTTTATTCCTAAGTATTTTATGCTTCTTGGTGCAATTGTGAATGGGATCGTTTCTTTATTTGTCTTTCTGTTGCTTCATTATTAGTGTATAAGAATGCAGCTGATTTCTGTACATTGATTTTGTATCCTGCAACTTTGCTGAATTCATGTATCAGTTCTAGCAGACTTTTGGTGGAGTCTGTTGGGTTTTCCATGTATAATAGCATGTCACCTGCAAAAAGTGAAAGCTTGACTTCATCTTTGCCATTTTGATGCCTTTGATTTCCTTTTGTTGTCTGATTGCTGATGCTAGCACTTCCAACACTATGTTAAACAACAGCGGTGAGAGTGGACATCCCTGTCGTGTTCCTGATCTCAGGGAAAAAGCTCTCAGTTTTTCCTCATTGAGAATGATGTTAGCTGTGGGCTTTTCATAAATGGCTTTTATGATCTTTAAGTATGTTCCTTCTATCCCGGCTTTCTTGAGGGTTTTTATTAAGAAAGGATGCTGAATTTTGTCAAATGCCTTTTCTGCATCGATTGACAGGATCATATGATTCTTATCTTTTCTTTTATCAATGTGATGTATCACGTTGATTGATTTGCAAATATTGAACCAGCCCTGCAACCCAGGAATGAATCCTACTTGATCATGGTGAATAATTCTTTTTTTATGCTGTTGAATTCGATTTGCTAGTATCTTGTTGAGAATTTTTGTATCCATATTCATCAGGGATATTGGCCTGTAGTTCTCATTTTTTGCTGGGTCTCTGTCTGGTTTGGTAATCAAAGTAACGCTGGCTTCATACAATGAGTCTGGAAGTTTTCCTTCCATTCTGTTTTTTGGTATAGGTTGAGAAGGATAGGTATTAACTCTGCTTTAAATCTGGTAGAATTCCCAGGGAACCCATCTGGTCCAGGACTCTCATTTGTTGGGAGATTTTTGACAACTGATTCAATTTCTTCACTACTTATGGGTCTCTTCAAATTTTCTATTTCCTCCTGTTTGAGTTTTGGTAGTGTGTGGGTGTCTAGGAATTTGTCCATTTCTTCCAGGTTGTCCAGTTTGTTGGTGTACACTTTTTCATAGTATTCCCTGATAATTGCTTGTATTTCTGAGGGATTGGTTGTAATAATTCCATTTTCGTTTATGATTTTATCTATTTGGGTCCTGTCTTCTTTTTGAGAAACCAGGCTAGAAGTTTATTGGTTTTGTTTCTTTTTTCAAAAAACCAATTCTTGGTTTCATTGAGCTGCTCTACTAGTGTTTTGGATTCTATATTGTTTATTTCTGCTCTGATCTTTATTATTTCTCTTCTTCTGCTGGGTTCGGGGTTTCTTTGCTGTTCTGCTTCTAGTTCCTTAGGTGTGCTGTTAGGTTTTGTATTTGGGATTTTTCTTGTTTCTTGAGATAGGCCTGATTGCAATGTATTTTCCTCTCAGGACTGCCTTTGCTGCATCCCAAAGGGTTTGGGTTGTTGTAATTTCATTTTCATTTGCTTCCATATATCTTTAAATTTCTTCTCTAATTACCCATTCATTCTTTAGTAGGGTGTTCTTTACCCTCCATACTTATGGAGGTTTTCTGTCTTGGAGAATGTTCCATGTGCACTCGAGAAGAAAGTATATTCTGTTGCTTTGGGATTCAGAGTTCTAAATATATCTGTCAAGTCCATCTGGTCCAATGTATCATTCAGGGCCATTGTTTCTTTACTGATTCTGTCTAGATGATCTATCCATTGTTGTAAGTGGAGTATTAAAGTCCCCTGCAGTTACCACATTCTTATCAATAAGGTTGCTTATGTTTGTGATTAATTGTTTTATATATTTGGGGGCTCCTGAATTCAGTGCATTGACATTTATAATTGTTAGCTCTTCCTGATGGATAGACCCTGTATTTATTACATAATCCCTTCTTCATCTCTTGTTATGGCCTTTAATTTAACATCTAGTTTGTTAAAGCTAGCTACTCCAGCTTTCTTTTGACTTAGAGTAGCATGATAGATAGTTCTCCATCCCTTCACTTTCAATCTGAAAGTGTTATTATTGAAAGATATGGGTTTAGAGTTATTGTGTTGTCTGTAGGTTTCATGCTTGTAGTGTTGTCTCTGGTTCTTTGTGGTCCTTACAACATTTCACTCACAGAGTCCCCCTTAGGATCTCTTGTAGGGCTGGTTTAGTGGTGATGAATTCCTTCAGTTTTTGTTTGTTTGGGAAAACCTTTATCTCTCATTCTAATCTGAATGACATGCTTGTTGGATAAAGGATTCTTGGCTGCATGTTTTTCCTGTTCATCACATTGAAGATTTCCTGCCATTCCTTTCTGGCCTGCCAAGTTTCAGTAGATAGGTGTGCTACTACCCTTATGTGCCCACTTTTGTATGTTAAGGCCTGTGTATCCTTAGCTGCTTTCAGAATTCTCTCTTTATCCTTGTATTTTACCAGTTTCACTATGATATGTCCTGCAGAAGATCAATTCAAGTTACGTCTGAAGGGAGTTCTCTGTGCCTGTTGGATTTCAATGCCTGTTTCCTTCTCCAGATCAGGGAAGTTCTCAGCTATGATTTGTTCAAGTACACTTTCAGCCCCTTTCTCTCTCTTCTTCTGAAATTTCTATGATATGGATATTGTTCCATTTGATTGCATCACTTAGTTCTCTAATTCTCCCCTTGTACTCCTTGATTTTTTTATCTCTTTTTCTCAGCTTCCTTTTTTTCCATAATTTTATCTTCTAATTCACCTATTCTCCCCTCTGCCTCTTCAATCCATACTGTGGCCGCCTCCATTTTATTTTGCACCTCACTTATAGCATTTTTAAATTCATCATGACTTTTTTTTTTTAGTCCTTTGATGTCTGTAGCAGTACATTCTTTGCTGTCCTCTATCATTTTTCAAGCCCAAAAATTAATTTTATGACTATTATTCTAAATTCTTGTTCAGTTATATTGCTTAAATCAGTTTTGATGAATTCTGTACCTGTCACTTCTCCTGGAAATTCTTTTAGGAGAATTCTTCTGTTTCATAATTTTGGCTAGTTTTCTGTCCCTTATGTGTTTTAAAAGCTTGATGTGTGCTCTGCACCTGCAAGCACTGCTATATTAAAGAAGGGTCATACACTGTCCAGGGCCTGGACCTTCAGGAGGTGTTTTTTGGAGTGTTACTTGTTCTCTGTTGTTGTGACTTTGCTTGTTTTATTTCCCTACTAGTAGTGATTTTTGGACCCTCCCCCAGGTGTGCTTTGATTTGTTCCTTGGAGTAGTCCTGTAAAGGAAAACAAACAGAGAAACAGAAGACAAAAACATGCAAACACATAAGCAAAACAAACAAATAAACAAAAACAAAAGACAAAAAACTAAAAACAATCAAAAAAACAAAACTCCAGCTACAAGTAAAGAACAGGGTGGAGGCGTGCTGATGGAAGAGCACATACAAAGAGAAATGACTGGAGCTGGGGAGGGGGAGAGAGAAAAAATAAACATTGATTAGGCAGAGAGACTAAAAGGCTTAATCAGAAAGAAAGAGAGGAAAATAAGGAAGGAGGTGGGGGAAAAGAATGAAGATAAAGTTACCCAGAGAAACTATATGGCTTGATTATTCCAGAGAGAGAGAAAGGAATGTAAAGAGGAGGTGTGGAACATGTATCAAGAGAATGGATTAAATACATCTGTTTAGACAAACCAATAACCAGAGTAACCAGCCTAGAGAAGGGAAGAGATAAAGAGCAGAAATGGCAGGGAGAATATATCTATATATCCAGAATTGACCTAGAATTAATCCAGCCAATGTTGCAGCATTGGTCTGGAGGAGCTGTTCACAGGGTCTGTCCAGCTCCCGTAGATACACAGTTACCGGGTTCCGAGGGGCCTGGTTTGGTGTAGGCTGGTCCCGCCTCCACTGTGGGCCCTGCCTGTTGGCCCTCCACTGTGGGCCAATCACTGTAGCCTTGCCTTGGTGGGTGAGCAGTGGGGAATGGAGATCCCCCAGTCTCTTCTCCACAGACCCAGACCCAGTGGACTCCGTTTGAGTCATCCTCATTGTGCCATGGGCGTAGACAGAGCAGTCCTTCTCACTCTGCTAACTCCCCTGACCCTGTGCTTGGCTAAGATTCAAAGACCCACTCCATGTGCTCTGGCACTGGGGAAGCACCTTTCTGTGCAGCCTGGTATGTAGTCCCGGCTGGCTTTGGCTGTGCTGCAGCACTTCAGGGAGAACCGCCTTTTCCTGCTGAGGAGTGGGCTGCTGACCTCACCGCCAAGCCCGGGGTGGTGGAGGCAGGCAGGCTTTGTCCTTTCCCATAGCACTCCAGGGAGGGGGCTGCTTTCTCCTACTGCAGACTGCACCCTTGACCTAGCCACTGAGCCTGGGGGCCTGGAGTGGCATACACAGGCAGGCTTTGTCCTGTCACACAGCCCTTCAAGGAGAGGACCACTTTCTCCTACTGCAGACTGCGCCCCTGATCTACCACCGGACCCAGGGCTGGCTCCCCTCCTCCCCAGGTATGTGAACAGGGAGCCAGCCCCAGTCTGAAGAAAGCCCCACAGTTAGAGATGGGATCCCTCTCAGTCCCAGTCCTAGGTTTTTCTCTTGTCCAGATACAGTCCTACACGTCCCCAGCCACTCTTTCTCTTCCCTTTGTCTCTCTGCAGAAAGGGATCCCTCCCCTTCATGCCTATGCAGCCCATTTTATCTCCCCCAGTTTGTAATCACCCACCTATGGTCTCTCAAGTTGTTTCATTTTCTTCCTAGTAGATTCAGTTTCTTTTCCTCCCAGATTTTTGGGGTTCAAAGTCCTTTGGCTTCAGCACTTCTTTGTTTGAGAGACTCAGGAAGTATGGATCCCCTTACTTCTCTGCCATGTGGGCCCCTCCCTCTCTATAATTGAGTTTTTAAATCCAATCTGGCAACCTGCCTTTTAATTAGTGTTTAGACTATTTACATTTAATGTAAACAGTGATACAATTAGGTTTAAAATCTGTTGTCTTCTTGTTGTTTTTTTAACTAGTCCCCTCTGTTCTTTGTTCCCCTTTTCTTTTTTCTTGCCTTCTTTTAGATAGAGTGTTTTTATGATTTCGTTTAATTGCCTTTGTATTAGCTACAATCGCTTCACTTTGTGTTTTGTTTGTTTGTTTTTGGTGGTTGCTTGTGGGTTTTAGAATATATCTTATCATAGGGGTGCCTGGGTGGTTCAGTTGGTTAAGTGTCTGACTCTTGATTTCAGCTCAGGTCATGGTCTCATGGTTTGTGGGATCAAGCCATGCATCAGATTCCAGAGGCTGACAGCATGGAGCCTGTTTGGGATTCTCTCTTTCCCTCTTTCTCTGCCCCTCCCCCACTTGCTCTCTCTCAAAATAAATATATAAATTAAAAAAAAATAATATACCTTATAATCTACTTTCAGTTAATACTATACCACTTCAATTATAAGAAACTTTCTTTTTTAAAATATTTATTTGTTTATTTATTTATATTTATGTATTTATTTATTTATATTCCAGGAGCCCTCCCATCCCACCCTACTCAGCATCCCCTCCCACACCTTCTATAATAACCTTTCAAAAGTATACCTATATTTCCCCACTTTTGGTCGTTCTACTATCATTGATGTGTACTTTAGGTCACCATATGTTATAAACCAACACAATACATTGTTATAATATCTTGCATAAACAGAAATTAGCTCTTAAAGAGATTTATAACATGAAAAATATATATTCTATAGATCTCCTTAACATGCTCATACTTTCTACCTTTATGGACATATGTGATATTTTTATAATAGCTGTTTTAATATCCTTGTTCACTAATTCTATTCTGTTTCTATTGGTTAATTTTTCTCCTTATTATGGGTTATATTTTCCTGCCTTTTTTGCAGGCCTGGTAATTTTTTATTGGTTACCAGTCTTTGTAAATTTTATACTGTTGGGTGCCAAGTTGTTTTGTATTTAAGTAATTTTGAGCTTTCTTTCTAGGACTTTGTTGATTTATTTGAAAATCTTGTGATTCTTTAGCTTTTCTTTTAAACTTTGTTAGGTGAGACTAGACTAGAGAAATATTTAATTTAGACATAATTTATAATAACCCACTACTGAATACCCAGTATCATTCTGAATACCCAGTATCATTCTGAATACTTTACCTGATATCCATGTTTTACCAGCTTTCTAATCTGGTTATCAGGGGCATGAACTGTTCTACCCCTGTATGAAGATCATGAATTTTTCTTTACCTGCTTTTTTCCGGTGTTTTTTCTCCTCCAATATTGATTGACTTCTTAACATGTATTTGCTATCTGTATTCAGTTGAAGGCTTAAGTGGAATCCTGTGCAGATATGAGGACTTTTCTCTCTCTGGGCAGTACTCTGTCTGGTATTCTGCCATGTAAATTCTAACTGCATTGGCCTCTTCAGATTCTCTTCTTAAATCAGGAAAACCTCTGTTTCTACCTGGATATCCTTCCCTGTGCTGTGCCCTGGAAACACTCTAGCCAGTAAACTATGGTGATCATAGAGTTTATTACCTCATTTATTACTCTCTCTCAAGGATCATGGTTCTCTGGTACCTGTTGTCCAAGATCGTTTCATATTTTTGTCTTTAATTTTTCAGTTAAGATAGGAAGGTAAATTTAGTATCTATTCTTCCATCATGGCTGGAAATAAGCATTGTTTTTTAAATGTTTAACCAACTTGTACTCCTGAGATAAACCTTATTTATTTATTCTTTTTATGTATTGCTGAACTTGATTTTCAAGTATTTTGTTTGCAATTTTTACACATTCATTCAAGAGTATATTGGTAATTTCCTTTTCTTCTAATACCCTTACTAGATTTTGGTATCAAGATTATGCCAGTCTTATAAAATGAATTTGACAGTGTACCCTTTTTTCTCTCTATTCTCTTGACAGAATTTGTGTGAAATTGGTATTGTTTGTTAAATGCTTACAAGAATTATGGTGAGACCATCTGAAAATGGCATTTTCTTTTTGAGACAGTTGTATGTTTAAAAAAATTTTTTTTAATTTAAATCCAAGTTAGTTACCATATAGTGTAATAATGGTTTCAGGAGTAGAATTTAGTGATTCATCACTTACATATAACACCCAGTGCTCATCACAAGTATCCTCCCTAGTACCCATCACTCATTTAGACCATCCCCCCACCCAACACCACTCCAGCAGCCTTCAGTTTGTTCTTTGTATTTAATAGTCTCTTATGGTTTGCCTCCCATCTGAGACAGTTTAAAATGGTATATTTAGTATCTTTAACAGAAATAGGAAAATTTAGTTTTTTTATTTATTTGAGTGCTAGTATTGGTAAGTTGTGTTTAAGGAATTTTTCAATTTTATAAGATGTCAAAATGTATTGGCAGAATGTTTATATTATTCCTTTAATATCTTTTTAATTTATATAAAAGTCTGTGGTGGTGGTCACCTTTTAATTCCTAGTTATGTTTTCTTTTTTATGTTTTCTTTATGTCTTCTTTATTTTTCTTTCTTTTTTCTTGATTAATCACTCTAGTAGTGATTAATATTTTCAAAATCAACTAGGTCTTGTTGATTTTTCTCAATTACATATCTGTTTTCTGTTTCATTAAATCTTTTTTATTGAAAACTTTCTAATTAGAAATTTACTTTAATCCCCATACCAAATTACCGTAACTTTTCAAATAATTTCATTTCTTACACTGTGCTTCATTACCAATTGTTTTTAACCAGAAGAGATAACAGTAGTGTAGTCAATTTTTTTCCTTTAACACTATCTCATAAATGTTTATATCATATTCTTCACGGTGATTATTTTAATGTCTGCATTTATATCTTATTAAGTTGCTTACAGATGTTTTTGGCACATAATGAGCAATCAACATATATTTGTGGAATGAATGAACAGTTTTGTACATAAAGAATTTTCTTTTAAAAAAAAATTTTTTTTTTTTTTCAGAGAGAGTGCACATGAGTGGGGTTAGGGGCAGAGAGAGAGGGAAAGAGAGAGAATCCTAAGCAGGGTCCATGCTCAGTGAAGAGCCCATTGCAGGGCTTGATCCCATGACCCTGGGATCATGACCTGAGCCGAAATCAAGAGTTGGATGTTCAACCCCTTGAGCCACCCCAGGTGCCCTTTTTTTTTTTCTTCAGTTTTTTATTTAAATTCTACTTAGTTAACATATAGTATAATTTTGATTTCAGGAGTAGAATTCAGTGATTCATCACTTACATATAACACCCAGTGCTTATCATAACAAGTGCCCTCCTTATCACCCATTTAGTCTGTCCCCCACCCACCTCCCTCCATCTCAACTCTCAGTTTGTTCTCTATCGTTAAGAGTCTCTAAGGTTGAGCATTATATTTTCCATGAAGCTTTTCTAGGTAGACTTAACCATTCTCCATCTAGCACCCTTTGTCAGAGGCTATTAGTGTTCCATAAATATCTATGTGATCCTCTACTTTTCCCAGCCTAACTTTCAGTTAGGTTGTGCTCTGTGATTGGGTTCTGGGACAATGTGATTATGAGCAAAAGGGTTGTAAACCATCCAGAAAAACTCTAGCCTGTTTTATTTCCTGCCTCAGTGATGTTGGAGGCTGTTTTCTGGGTAGCAGATTCAGGAGATGGGGAAGGGCTGCCTGACCATTATTGGGCATTAGACTATACTATAAGCCAGAAATAAACTTTTATTGTATTAAACCACCAATATTTGAGGGTTTGCCTTAAATGACAGCTAATATTAATTTGGTTGACTATTATAAGTCTACATTATACTCAGATACATTTCTGTCTTATAGCTCTTTATTTCGTTTAGTGATTTATGTATCTGCTACTCTTTAACAGAATATAAGCTTCTTGGGACAGACCTATCCTCTTATGTCTTTGAATTGCCTGCATCCGGTATAGGTTCTGGGATAAAATACTGAAATAAAAATATTTGTTGAGCAAATTTTTGAGGAGAAAAACCAGGATAAAAAAGAATGTACAATTTTATCACTAAAAAATAGGGATATTTAACACCAAGCAAACAAAGCTATGGTAAGATATAATATATTCTATGAAGAAAAGATCTTTGCAATATATTAGTGATTTGAAAATATTAAGTTTAATTACTAGAAAAAATTAAAATTTTCTTATGTTAGGGAAAATTAGGAGCTGATAAATAAAAAAGTTATTTGTGGGACGCTTGCGTGGCTCAGTCGTTTGAGAGTTGGACTCTTGATTTAGGCTAAGGTCATGGTATCCAGCCCTGTGACAGGCTCTGTGCTAAGTGTACAGCCTGCTTGATTTTCTCTCCCTCTGCTCCTCTCCCCTGCTCACATACTCTCTCTCACTCTCATAAAAAAAAAGTTATTTGTAATTTTCTACTGAGATGTTATTGAATCATTTTTTGCCCTTTTTAAGATAGAAAAATATTTATTAATCTCTTTATTTGAAGAGATTTTAGTTTACTGCTTTTAGAACAGTAGCATTTTTTTTTTATTTAAAAATTTTTTTTTCCAACGTTTATTTATTTTTGGGACAGAGAGAGACAGAGCATGAACGGGGGAGGGGCAGAGAGAGAGGGAGACACAGAATCGGAAACAGGCTCCAGGCTCTGAGCCATCAGCCCAGAGCCTGACGCGGGGCTCGAACTCACGGGCCGCGAACTCACGGGCCGCGAGATCGTGACCTGGCTGAAGTCGGACGCTTAACCGACTGCGCCACCCAGGCGCCCCAGAACAGTAGCATTTTTTAATGAGTATGTACCTTTCAGTTTTGTTTTCTAATGCTGACTTTTAAACTGTTACATTTTCTCAAGAACTAGAGGTTTACAACTTATATATATTAAACCACAAAATATTTACTGACCCTGTTAATGCCAAGAGTCTGAAAGAGGAAGAGGGAAATCAACATGAAAGAAAGAGAGAGAGAGAAAGAAAGAAAATAAGTAAGTAAGTGGAGGGGCAGAGAGAGGGAGAGCGAGAATCCCAAGCAGACTCCATGCTGTCAGTGCAGAGCCTGTTGTGGGGCTTGAACCCATGAACCATGAGATCATGACCTGAGCCGAGATCAAAAGTCAGATGCTTAACCTACTGAGCAACCCAGGTGTCCCTCAACAAAGTAAAATTAATAAAATAATTTTAAAACTCAATTCCCTAATTCCTTTCATTTATTCTTTTTTTTTTTTTAAAGCATTCTCAAACTATTGTCAGTAAATATTCTGAATATCTCTGGAGCTGTTTTAATGCTTCAGTTTTCATTAGTATGATCCTAAAACCTGACATCGATGCAATATAACCTGTAGCTGGTACCTCTTCTTGAGGCACATTCAAATGTTTTGGGAAACAATAATAAAGGATCTAAATGCCACATACATTAAAACTTCAAGCTTTACTGAGTCACACTGATTTCATCCCTTTGATCTGCCTTTTCTCCAAGAAAAATTTTCAGGAGATCCAAATTCCAGTAGTTGTTTTCTTTGTGTTGTTTCTAGTTCTTCCAGGCTTTCATGAAGTAGAGAGTTCCCTTTGATCTTTTCCTCCTGCATATGAGGAGGAAAGGATAGATGGTTGATGACTGGAAGCTAACAGGCTTGATGGATCCTGTTGGAGATAATGTTAGGAACCAGAATCAAACTTCAGTTTTCATTACGTCTTCTCTGTAAATCCTGTAGTCTTTTTTGAAGCTTTGCATATTCTTCAGATGGAACATTTGTCTATTTAACACTTGATTTTCTGTTTCTAGTTCTTCTCTCTTTGTCTCTAAGAGTTCTGTGTTCTCCTTTGTTCCCATGAAGAGATTCTCTCTCTTTCTGGGCAATTGCAGCTTGCTGCAGGTTTTCTCTAGCTTGATTATACTTTTCTTCTCTGTCAGTGATATATTCCTGAAGCATATGCTTTACTTCCAACCCTTATATCTGTTTCTCTTCCACTGTCTGATTTTCAACTTCTAGTTGTGGTTTTCAGCTTGGCTTCTTAAATTTCAGCATTCCTGGTTTAACCTCTCCACCATTTCCTTCAGTATTTGTTTGAATTCAGCAACTTATTCTCTGAGTATGCAAGCAAGGTCACCTGGATCTGCTAACTACTAGATTTACTGTTTCAGGTCAGAATTTTCAGTTTTTTTCTTCTTCTGCATTTTCAGTATTCACAATTTGTTGTTGAAGTTTTAACCTGATGCTCTGTAGTTCCCTTCCAGCTGGCTCTTCTGCTACCTGTGAAGCTTGCAATTTCTCTTCACACTGATCCTTTTCAGATTGCCTTCAGACATCATGTTCCACTTTCATTTTCTCTAAATCCACTAATTTGTTCTCTAGTTCTTGCTTTTCATCTTGTCATACCAGAAGTTTTTGATAACGTTTTTCCTTCGCAGCTTGTGCTTTATGTATTCGTTTGTGATCCTTTTCTATTAGGAGCTACAACTTTGTGGTGTTCAACAACTGAATTGAGAATTTCATTGTCTGACCATTTAGTTTAGTTTAAATGTTATTCCTTTCTCTTTCTAGTTCACTCTTAGCTCTTGATGCCTCCAGTTTGAAGTCTCTTATTTCAAATTTGTTTGAATATTTAAGTTCTTTTACTTTACTGGTCATTGTATTTATTTCCTGTTCAAGTCTATGCACTTTACTGATTAAAACAGTGTTTTGTTTATTGTTTGACTGTAACTCTCTCTCCAAGCATTCAGCCTGTAGTTTAGCTGTTTTTCAGCCTCAGGGGATATGACTGTATCCTGCATCTCAGTCAACTGCTGCACCTGAATTCTTTGGACATTTTTTACCTGAGCACCAGAATTCTCTTTTTTACCCCTTAATTCTGCTACTTCAGCTTCTACACCCTGTGATTGCTAACACAAGTAGACTTTCCTCAAACAAGTTGCTCCCCATTCATTGGCTGTCTCTTGTGAGATCAACACTAAGCAGTTGGTTATAATAGTTTTCTTCTTTATCTTTCTCCAGCCTTGCAGTCTTTGATTTATATTTTATTTTTTTCTTCTTCTTTTTAAAATTATTTATTTTGAGAGGGAGAGATTGAGAATGTGAGAGGGGCAGGGGCAGAGAGGGAGAAAGAATCCCAGGGAAGCTCTACATTGCCAGCACAGAGCCCAATGAGGGGCTTGAACCCACAAACTGTGAAGTCATGACCTGAGCCAAAATCAAGAGTCAGATGCTCAACTGACTGAGCCACGCAGGCACCCCCATATTTTATTTTTTCTTCTAAAATATGTGAAAATTCTTTCTGGTGTTCAAACGCTGATTTGAAAAATGTATGTTCATAGTAAAGCTTATTGTATTCACTTCTATACTTTCCACTTCTTCACCCAGATTCCTAAAATGCTCTCTCATTGAGGTTTCTAATTCTAATTGTTTGGGCTCGTAACAACTCCAACTTCTGTGAAGTTAACACTTGCATTGTCATTCTTCCAAGTCTTTAGTTTTCTCTACTAATTTCCCTCTTAGCTCTTTAAGCAGCAGCTGAAATTTTTCTTGGTGAGTTTGCTTTTCATTTAACAGGCGCTTGAATTCATTTTGTGACTTTATGTATTCATCTTGCAACCCTGTGTGTTCAACTTTCAGAGTCAGATAGTTTTATGATGTTTACATTGTAATCTTTCATTAATTAACATTTTTTGGAACTCAGACTGAGAACTTGTCAACCTACTTTCTCCGCTAGGAGGAAAAAACTGTGGGAAAAGTGTCCATATTGGTAAGTGAGCTGATAACCATGTAAAAATAAGTTCTAGCTTCCTTATTGTCTTATTTTTTTTCTAAGAGTTTTTTCTACTTACTTGCTAAGAAAGAATCTCAGGATGCCAAATCATACCGACTCACGTACACAGTCCTTGCAATGTGAGTGCATAAAACAATGACTGGTGTTGTGGCCAAACTTGCCACTGGGGGACACCTCTACATCTCCAACCATTGGCACCCACTCAACTCTCCTTCCAGAGACACTGGGGCTAAGGGATATGGTCCCACAGGCAAGGTGCTGGCTTGGCCCACAACACCTGTCAAGGTCCTGGCAGACACCTGTGGCAGAGGCTGAAGAAGAGGAGTAGGAAAAGGAGGGTCGAGCACATCCTTGGGCTTCTGACTCATGGGGAAATGTGAGGTATTCTGGAAGGCGAGGGCAGTAGCAGCTGAGAAAAGCCTCATTCCACCTTTTTGGGAATATGGGGCTGAGACGTCCTGCTCAGATACCCCTCAAGCCCAGTGGAGCATCTGCCCATTTTTAGTTTGCATATTTGCCTTCTCTCACTAAGTGTATAACAAATCAGCATTTCCAAAAATCTCTAAGTTTTCTTAGTCTAATGGAGTATTAGGATGGGAAAGGATTCAAATGGGGGGAGGGCATGAAAAAAGCCTTTAAAATAATTGTTTTACACCTGCCTCATCCTTTTTATAAAGTATCTCAACCAAAATGTGTTAAATGGAAATTCCAAATATAGAGCTAATCCTGGCCATCAAGAAGATGTGTAATACTGATATTTATAGATCTTTATGATGCGGTTCCCATTACATATTTCACTGGGAATATTTGAGGTTTACTCTAGGACCTGTTTATTTTCACATTCTGATACAGCCATTTTGTCTGATTTCTACCAAGACAGTACAAGCAGATATAGTAATAATAATGAGTATAATATCGAGATCTGGTACTGTCATTATGTACATGAATGATCTTAGCAATTCACTAGTCACTGTAAGAATAAATGATTATAAATAGAATGTTGGCAGTTTTTTCTAGTTTGGTGAATGGATCTCTTCTTTGCTGTATCTAAGGGAGATTTTATGTCAGGGACTCTCTCTTATTGCCTGACCTTTCACTAAAGTCCTCTTTTGCCAGCAGTGTCTCTTTATTCTACTGTATCTTATGTAGTTAAGCACATATGATCTATTAAAAAACAAAGCTAAGTTTTTTAATACCATTAAGGTTTGAATTTCAAACTCCTGTAGCAAAAAATTAAGATTTAAATACTCAATGAAGTTAGTATATCTAGGAAGTAAATAGCTTCCAGAGTACTGTGTGATCATTGTATCACATCTGGAAGTCTCTCCTCAGCTTTAATCTAATTAAGCACATTGTGAAGGGATCTCGTTTCTCATAAGCAGATACATATTGACTAGGTTTACAAAGACTAACGTCTAAAGCATTCCAATGTATTAATTTATAATATGTATAAGTGACACAGACTAGAGTTACAGTAGGCCAGGCATTCTTTTTCTCTGTAGACTAACATACATGGAGGCCAAGTTTATAATTAGAACATTTAATGAGCATAGAATAGAAAAAATTACATAATTTGAGTTTATATTTACAACTTGTCTGATGCATTCACAGCCACAATAGTAACAATCTTGCCTACGACTGTAATAGTAGTACTTAAAGTCTTCTGACCACAACTTTCTCTATATTTGACAGTGTTTAGGTGGGTACTACTAATGTTCCCCTTTGTGCCTTTCCTTTCTCTCCTTGACCAACAGCTCCTCAGATTGACAAGCTCTTTCTTTAGATATGTTAACACATATTCAGTCAGTCTCCGTGGTTTAAAGGAACTTTGCTTCATTCAAGTCTGATTCATTGACTTTATAATTCAACTTGCATCCTTCATTTCTAAGTATTACAGAGCATCTCACAGTTGCCCACTTGTATTTGATAACAATCTAACTACAGTTGAAGTGTATTACAAGTATTACATATTCTTGAATTGCTTATTTTTCTTTAAGTGTCCTTCTAGTCCCTGAATTTCAAGAATATGATTCTTGTGTCTAGCACACCATTCAGTGTTAGAAAAAATATTTTGATTTTACATCCCTAAGGTCCTTTCATGCTTGATTATCATCAGTATAGATTCTGATTAAAACCATTTGCTTTATGTAAAACTGGAATAGCTCATATTCCAGACTTACCTACTCCTCTCTAGAGATAAAAATTATAAACTCTGCACCAATAGAAATAACACTGTACAGAGGCACTGGAGAGTAACTAAAAGTAGCAGAAACAGAAAAGAGTTCACAGAAGAGGGAAATATCATTGGGTGAGTTTCCCAATTTTTGGCTATCTGCCTAAGATAAGGCTCTAATAAGTGCCACAGAAAGTGGATAAAACTGAATAGAAACTCTAGGCAATCACCACAGCTGGAAATTGATGAGGGACATCCTGGAGAGATCCACAGGGCAAGAGCCCAACTTCTGTATGTAAACTGCCCAAATCTTTAGTTGGTCCTGAACTTGTATGCATAGGAAATTCCAGACAGCCTTGCCAAGGCTAAGAAAAATGAACAGAGATTTCAGCTGTTGCCACAATTGGGGAGACAAAGTTTAGAGTTTCAGTTAAGCCAGGTTATTCTACTGATAAAACAATAACAACAACAACAACAACAAACATTAGTGCTATAGCAAGGGATATGTAGCGAGAATCTAGAGTCTCTATAAGAAAGAGCTCAAAAGTTAGGGAGACTGACATGGCTGGAACTTGTGGGCTAGAGTACCAGAGAAGAGGAAGCTGTGTAGACAAAGCATTCCAAAATCTGCATAGGGATTCCTTTTGAGTATCTTGCTGAATACTGTGTTACACATGTGTAATATGTAGTATAGTGTGAAAATCTACAATGCTGGGGAAGGATCTACTGAGAGCTATAAGCTGAACAATTCCCAAAGCTAAGGCAGGATTTGGAATGCTTAAGTGCCAACCAGCCAGAGTGGAATGTCCAACCCAGGGCATTCAGTTGAGCTACTCTTTAGTAGTAGGGCTAAAGTAGGTCTAATGACTAGGCTTACCCTCCAAAAAGCTTCAAAAAAACTTAAAAGGATAAATTTTATTCACAAGTAACTTAACTGCATCCCAAGCAAATCCAACACTCTTGAAAGAAAGACAACAAAATCCAGCACTCAACAACATAATATTCATAATGTTCAGAAAGTAATAAAAAGTACTAGAATATACTAGGATATATAAAGAAGCAGGAAAATATGACTAAAAATTCAGTCAAAAGAAACAGACGCAGAAATGTCAGAGATAATGGAATTAGCAAGCATGAGTTTTAAAGCAATTATTATAAATATGTTAAAAACTTAAAGGAAAACTTGCACTGAAGAAGAAAATAGATTTCTAGAAGTTAAAAAGTATAACATCAAAATGAAAAGTCCACTGGATTGACTTAACAATTAAATACTGCCGAATCAATATTAGTATGTTAAAGGCAGTGATAGAAAGTTTACAAAGTAAAGTACAGAGAGAAAAAAGACTAAAGAACAGAGCTTTGGTGACCTGTGGGACAATATCAAGAAGTCCAACATACATGTGATAAGGAATCACAGAAAGGAAAGGGAGCAGAAAAAATATTTTAAGAAGTAATGGCCAAAAAAAAAAAATCAGTAGATTCAAAATATTTCACATTCTAAGAGTTTTACAGATAAGCAAAGTTGAGAGCATTCATTATTATTAGGTATCATTATAAGATGTTAAAGGAAGTTCATCAGCAAAAGTAAACTGAAACCAGAGGGAAACTCGGATCTACATTCCTACAAAGGAATGAAGAGAGCAGAAATATGGCATTCTTCCTGTAAGTTCAAAGGATCCACATTGCTTTGAATTGAAGCAGAAATAGCACTCTTTTAACTGAAGAAGTTGGTGCAGGATTTTATGTTTGGCACCTTCTGCAGTAAATTCACATCTTTGGTCACTAACCCAGAGTTTTTGTGTCCCTTTGCGTAGACTGATTCCCACTCTCTCTTTCCAGTTAGCTTCTCCTGATATAAAGAAGGACATAGACTTGTTGATTCATATCAGAGCTACTATTATTGGTTAGTTCCTTGGCATTATCCATTTTATACCACTTACAGAGTTAATGTCCAGTGTGCCATACAGAACATAAACAGTTCTGTATTCATCTGGGACCTGTGTTTGTCAAGAAACTCAGGAAATTTCATATGCTTAAACAGCTTTGTCACCTATGAAATCTGTGAAATATTTCAACATAAAAGTGAGAACATTAGAAGGAATTGTATAAGAGTCAACTTCTTTGAGGCTGGCCCCCTCTTCAACACATATTTTAACTGTAAAACTTCTCCTACCTAGCTGCTCAGTCTTCACACATGTTACAAAGCTTGGCTTACATTCTGAACTGCCATGATATCCAGGGTGATGGTAAAGTCACTATCAAACTCCTTGGTGATGGAGACACTGAGAACTTTAGAACATCTGTCTGTTATTGTCACCAAATATAATTCTTGTATGGCATCCACAACGTGCATCTGAAATTCATGTGTATTTTCCTTTTGACTGTTGAAGCATCTAAGTAGTGTTGGATGTCACAGATGTCATAATGTGATCTGAAGACTCCTTGCTAGTAACAAGTTTTAGAGTGTTCTTTGGATAGCATGTAATTGGCAAGAGGTGGTATGTATGTCATATTCTGAAGTGTTGTGTTCACTTCATATTCTGAAGTGTTGGTATTCACACAGCAGTGGTTATCCATGTACTGGAACAGCCATTTCCAGTGGGTTCCATTGGATTCTGTCCATTGCATTCTCTCCCACAAACCATCCACCTAAGCTCCCATCCAATTTGAAGCCCATATTTCTGGGTAATTTATAGTTTTATCCAGAAGATCCAGATTTGGCTCCTTATCCAGCAGTCTATAAACTAAAAGTTATTAGCCATCCCTATCCCCCCACCCAAATATACAACAGTGGCCTGAGAATAGGATAATTCTAATGAAGTTAGGAAATATAGGGAAATAGAAAAAAATAGGAAACATGTAATAGTTTCTGGTGCTTAGTAGTTATCATATTCTCCTAACAAAACTTGTGAAACCCCTCCTGCTCTGAAGTGAAGTAAATCCCTTGGTTAGCCATTCTGGAAGCTCCTCTGGGAGGAGCTGTCAAGTCATTTGACCTCTGTAGCCCTGGCTCTGCCTTGTTGGATTTGTCTTCCTTAAGAATTTTCTTCCAAGGCCACTGCTGAGGTAGTCATTGCACAGTATGTCCTTGTAGGGGAGAGGAAAAAACATCTTTTTCCTCTACCTGTCTTAGATTCATTGCTTGGAGCCCTGCAAGTTAGACTGACAAAGACAGATTAACAAGAGAAAAACAAATAGAAGTTTATTAATGCTTCCATTTATGTACACATGAGAGTACTCAGTGACGCATAATTAAAAGGTATGGTTAGAACTAGGGGGCTTATATAGCATCTGAACAAAGAACAATAAATTTGTAGATAAGTGGCAAGTTACAAAGGAAAAGGGATTTTAACCTTTAAAGGGTGGCACTCCATGAGAAGGTAAATATATGGCAAAAATTAATGGCAAATATATATGGTAAAGGCTAGTTAATAAGTTTTGTTCTATAGATTTCTCTGGTGTCACCTCCAGGTTGATAAGAGTCTAGAATTGCCTCTGGTGATTAACAATTCTCCTGCTCTTCCTGGTAGAGAAGGAGAAGGCAGAGAATCTGTTTCTTCTCAGTTCCCTTCAGCTCAAAATAATCCTTTGTCAAAGTGGTATATTTTGAGGTGGACTGTTCTGCTACCCTTCACCATTCTTGGGGACTGCAAAGTTTTCATCACACTGCCTGCTGTTTGGATTTGGAGGTCTAGGAATTGCTTGAGGATTTTAACAGGCTTGTGCAGGTAAGGTTTTTTTTGGTAATGCAATCCATTAAAAAATTTACTAGGCTCTAGATATTTCTGTGTCTACTCAGTTCAGCGTAAGTAACCACACTAACGATCTCAAATAAACAATTTTTAAATGTAAAAAGTTTATGTCTTTCACTTAATGTCTTCTATTCTGAGTCCATTCCTTCTCTTTGAACTTAGTGGTGGTTGTTACCTTGAGGCCATCTGAAACAAGAAGCTTGGTTTTGGAAGGCCACTTCCTCAATCTCATTTTTGTCTCTGAGCTGGCTACCATTGCCTGGCAAAGATATGAATGAAAGGTCTGGGGTGCAGTCTTGCCTCAGGCTAAGATTATTCCTTAGCAACTATTTCTAATCATTGCTTCAGTTTTGGTTACAAAATCTGTTGGCATTTTAAAATTTTGGTGACAAATTCACATGGTCAAAATCAAGCAAAAGGTATACTGTGCAAATTATTATTTCTATTATTTCTATTATTTCTTCCCCTGATGTGTCAGTTTTCTACTCAATCTTCATAAGTCACCAATTTTAAAAGTTGGTTGTTTATCTTCTAACATATTCATGCATATATAGGCCAAAACCAGCCTGAAATCTTATTTTCAATAAGTTTTAACACTGTATTCTACTTTGCTTTTTTATTTTTTTGTATGTATGTATGTATGTATGTATGTATGTATGTATGTATGTATAGGGAGAGAGAGAGAGAAAGAAAGAGAATCCCAGGCAGGCTTTGCACTGTCAACGCAGAGCCCAGCGCAGGGCTCAAACTCATGAACCATGAGATCGAGACCCAAGCTAAAGTCAAGAATCAGATACTTAACCGACTGAGCCACTCAGACACCCCTGCTTTTTATATTTCATAATACATTTAGAGATCTTTTCATGGCAATACACAGAGTACTTTATTATAACTGCTTAGTATTATATTTTACAAGAGTACTATGGTCTATTTAACCCTGTTGATAGACATCTGGGTTGTTTCTCATCTTTTCCTAATGCAAATAATGCTGCATATGTATGTAATTTTATAGAGTACAAGTTAAATTCCAAGAATTTGTCTAGTCAAGGGTATATGCATTTGTAATTTTGATAGATATTGCCAAACTGCTTTGCATAGACATTCCTACCAGCTATGTAAGAGAGTGTTTCATTTCCCAGAAGACTGCATTATCCAACTTTGGACATTTACCAATCTGATAGATGAGAAATGGTATCTCAGTATTGCCTTAATTCACTTTTACCTTATGACAGAAGAGGTTGAGCCATTTGTATTTCCTTTTCTATGAAATATTTATTCTTTATATTCAATCCCAGCTTTTCTTTCTTTTTTTAATTTAAATTCCAGTTAACATACAATGTAATATTAGTTTCAGGTGTAGAATTTAGGGATTCATCACGTACATACAACACCCAGTGCTCATCACAACAAATGCACTCCTTAATACCCATCATCACCTATGTAACCCACCCCCTTACCCACCTCCCCTCTGGTAACCATCAGTTGGTTCTTTATAGTAAAGAGTCTGTCTCTTGGTTTGTCTCTCTCTCCCTCTTTTTCCCCTTTGCTCTTAAATTCTTGTTAAAGAATTTAAATTTGTTTCTTAAATTCTACATGTGTGTGAAATCATATGGTATTTATCTTTGTCTGTGACTGACTCATTCACTTAGCATAACACTCTCTAGCTCCACATCATTGCATATGGCAAGATTTCATTCTTTTCTAAGGCTGGGTAATACTCCATTATATATATGTACCCACAGATCTTTATTCATTCATCAGTCAGTGGTCTTTCGGGCTCTTTCTATAATTTGGCTCTTGTTGATAGCACTGCTGTAAATAAACATTGGGTACATGTGCCCCTATGAATCAGCACTCCTGTATCCTTTGGATACATACCTAGTAGTGAAATTGCTGGGTTGTAGGATAGTTCTATTTTTAATCTTTTGAGGAGCCTCCACACTGTTTTTCAGAGTGGCTGCACCAGTTTGCATTTCCACCAACCAGTGTAAAAGTGTTCCCCTTTCTCTGCATCCTTGCCAACATCTGTTATTTCCAGAGTTGTTCATTTTAGCCATTCAGACAGGTGTGAATTGGTATCTCACTGTGGTTTTGATTTGTATTTCCCTGATGATGAGTGATGTTGAACATCTTTTCATGTGTTGGTTGGCCATCTGGATGTCTTCTTTGAAAAAATGTCTATTCATGTCCTGCCCATTTCTTCACTGGATTATTTATTTTGTGGGTATTGAGTTTGATAAATGCTTTATGGATTTTGGATACTAACCGTTTATCAGATATGTCATTTGCAAATATCTTGTCCCATTCTGTTGGTTGCCTTTTCATTTTTTTGATCATTTCCTTTGCTTTGCAGAAGCTTTTTATTTTGATGATGTCCCAATAGTTTGGTTTTGCTTTGGTTTGCCTCAGGAGACATATCTAGTAATAAGTTACTATGAACAATGTCAAAGAGGTTGCTGCCTATGTTCTCCTGTAGGATTTTGATGGTTTCCTGTATCACATTTAGGTCTTTCATGCATTTTGAATTTATTTTTGTGTATGGTGTAAGAAAGTGGTCCAGTTTTATTCCTCTGCATGTCCAGTTTTCCCAGCACCATTTGCTGCAGAGACTGTCTTTTGTCCATACTCTTTCTTGCTTTGTGGAAGATTGGTTGGCCCTACATTTGTGGGTCCATTTATGGATTCTGTTATTTTACACTGATCTATGTGCCAGGTCCATATTGTGTTGATGATTACAGCTTTGTAGTATAGGCTAAAGTCCAGGATTGTGATGCCTCCAGCTTTGGTTTGCTTTTTCAACATTACTTGGGTATTTGGGGTCTTTCTTGGTTCCGTACACATTTTTGAATTGTTTGTTTTAGCTCTGTGAAGATTTCTGGTGTTATTTTCATAGGGATTGCATTGAATGTGTAGATTGCTTTGGGTGATATTGACATTTTAACAGTGTTTGTTCTTCTAATTCATGAGCAAGGAATGTTTTTCCAATTGCTTGTGTCTTCAGTTTTTTCCACAAGTTTTCTATAGTTTTCAGTGTAAAGACCCTTTACCTCTTTGGTTAGGTTTATTCCAAGGTATCTTATGGCTTGTGGTGTAATTGTAAAAGGGTTGATTCCTTGATTTCTCTTTCTTCTGCTGCATTATGGGTATATAGAAACACAACCAATTTCTGTACTTTGTTTTTCTATCCTGCAACTTTGCTGAATTTATGTATCAGTTCTAGCAGTTTTTTTGTGGAGTCTTCCAGTTTTCTGAAAGAATGAATCTGTGAAGAGTAGAAATTTGACTTCTTCCTGGCCAATTTGTATGCCTTTTATTTCTTTTTGTTGTCTGATTGCTGAGGTTAAGACTTTCAATACTGTGTCGAACCACAGTGGTGAGAGTGGACATCCCTGTTGTGTTCTTGATCTTAGGGGGAAGTCTCTCAGTTTTTCCTCATTGAGGATGATATTAGCTGTGGGTCTTTCATATATGGCCTTTATCATGTTGAGGTATGTTCCTACTATCCCTACTTTCTTAAGGGATTTATGAAGAAGCGATGCTGTATTTTGTTAAGTGCTTTTTCTGCATCTATTGACAGGATCATATGGCTCACATCCTTTCTTTTATAAATGTGGTGTATCATGTTGATTGATTTGCAAATATTGAACCAGCCCTGCAATCTAGGAATAAATCCCACTTGATCATGATGAATAATTCTTTTAATGTATTGTTGAATTGTATTTGTTAGTATCTTGGCTGAGAATTTTTGCATCCAAGTTCATCAGGGATATTGGTCTATAATTCTCCTTTTTAGTGGGGTCTTTGTAAGTTTTTGGAATCAAGGTAATGTGGGCTTCAGAGAATGAGTTTGGAAGCTTTCCTTCCATTTCTATTTTTTGGAACAGTTTGAGAAGAATAGGTATTAACTCTTTAAATGTCTGGTAGAATTCCCCTGGGAAGCTGTCTGGCCCATGAATCTTGTTTGTTAGGAGATTTTTCATTACTGATTCAATTTCTTTCCTGGTTATGGATGCGTTCAAATTTTTATTTCTTCCTGTTTCAGTTTTGGTAGTACGTGAGGAATTTTTCCGTTTCCTCTAGTTTGGCCATTATCTTGGCATGTAATTTTTCTAGTATTCTCTGATAATTGTTTCTATGTCTGTGGTATTAGACATGATCTCTAATCATGTGATCTCTCCTCTTTCATTTGTGATTTTATTTATTTGTGTTCTCTCTTTTCTTTTTGATAGGTCTTGCTAAGGGTTTATCAATTTTGTTTATTATTTCAGAGAACTGGTTTTTTGTTTCATTGATCTGTTCTGTTTTTTTTTTTAATATCATTTACTTCTGCTCTAATCTTTATTTTTTCCCTTCTTCTCTTATGGCTTTAGGCTTTATTTGCTGCTTCTGTTTTAGCTCCTATAGGCATAAGGTTAGGTTGTGTATTTGGGACCTTTCTTGCTTCTTGAGATAGGCCTTTATTGCAATGTACTTTCCTCGTAGGACTGCCTTTGCTGCATCCCAAAGGGTTTGGACTGTCGTGTCTTCATTTTCATTTGCTTCCATGTATTTTTAAATTTCTTTATTAATTTCTTGGTTAACCCATTCATTCTTTAGTAAGGATGTTCTTTAACTTTCATGTATTTGTGGTTTTTCCAAACTTTTTCGTGTGATTTATTTCAAGTTTCATAGCATTGTGATCCATAAATATGCACGATATCATCTCAGTCTTTTTGTACCTGTTGAGAGCTGATTTGTGACCCATTATGTGCATTCTGGAAAATGTTACATGTGCACTTGAGAATAATGTGTTTTCTGCTGCTTTATGATGAAAAGTTCTGACTATATCTGTTAAGTCCATATGGTTCATTGTGTCATTCAAAGCCATTGTTTCCTTGTTGATTTTCTGCTTAGATCATCTGTCCATTGTTGAAAATGGGGTATTAAAGTCCCTTACTATTTTGGTATTATTATCAGCAAGTTTATTTATGTTTATTATTAGTTGATTTATATATTTGGATTTTCCAAGTTGGGGGCATAAATATATTTACAATTGTTAGGTCTTCTTGGTGGATAGACCCCTTAATTATGATATAATGCTGTTTTTCATCTCTTGTTACAGTCTTTGCTTTGAAATCTAGTTTGTCTGATATAAGTATGGCTACTCTGCCTTTCTTTTTACTTCCCTTAGCATGATAAATGGTTTTCAATTCCCTCACTTTTGATGTGGAGGTGTTTTTCAGTCTAAAATATGTCTCTTGTAGGCAGAATATAGATGGATTTTTTTTTAATCCATTCTGATACCCTGTGTCTTTTGACTGGAGCATTTAGTCCATTTACATTCAGAGTGATTATTGAAAGATACGGATTTAGTGCCATTGTGTTGTCTATAGAGTTGGTGTTTCTGGTGATGTTATCCAGTCCTTTGTAGTCTTTGTTGCTTTCATCTTTGTTTCTCCACTCAGAGAGTCCCCCTTAAAATTTCTTGCAGGGCTGGTTTAGTGGTTAAGAACTCCTTTACTTTTTGTTTGTCTGGGAAACTCTTTACCTCTTCTTCTGTTCTGAATGACAGCCTTCCTGGATAAAGCATTCTTGGCTGCATATTTTTCCTGTTCAGTACATTGAATATTTCCAGCCACTCCCTTCTGGCCTGCCAAATTTCAGTGGACAGGTCTACTGCTAACCTTATGTGTCTATCTTTGTCAGTGAAGGACATTTTGTCCCTAGCTGCTTTCAGAATTCTATCTTTTTTTGCAAGTTTCACTGTGATGTTTTGTGGTGTTGACCTGTTTTTGTTGATTTTGAGGGGAGTTCTCTGTGCTTCTTAGACTTGAATGCCTGTTTCCTTCCCAAGATTAGTGAAGTTCTCAGCTATAATTTGTTCTCAGCTATAATTATAATTTGTATAATAACAAAAGGTTAAGTAAACCTTTTGTCCTTTTTTCCCTCTATTCTTCTTTTGGGACTCCTATGATATTGTTGGGAAAATAAGTAAAGTTCTGCACCATAAGATGGCCGACGGGACTAACATAAGCTCTAGTTTCTAGCTTAGAGACTCCTCTTCCAGGTTCTTCCTGCTCTGTTTGCCACGCAAAGCACCATGAATGCAGAAGAGACAACGCTATAAATTACCCCTCCCACTTGTGTTCAGGGCTCAGATCTCTGGAGAAGGATCTCCTCTGAGTCTGCTGGTGTAAAATAAAACACCCATCCACCAACATCTCCAAGTGCCATGTGGTTTTTCTGCCAGCGATCCAGCCTGGTTCCATGACATATTTGGTTCTCTGATTGGGAAACCCAATTGCGCTGGCCCATTGTTGCCACCAGTTTGGGAGAATGGCGAGGCGGTGAAGGAATAAAGAATTGCAATGGAGAAGGTGCTCCCTGCAGGATTTTTGGCAGTCTCCCACTCGGTCTCCTCAGACCAGCCCCGCTCCACCATTCCCACTGGACTCAAGGAGACTTGGAAGTGAGGACCTGGACCTGATGTCAGATACTGGTAAGGCCTGTGGCTCCAATTCTGTCTGGCCCAGCCATAGTGGTGGAAGGGGGACCGGATCCCAGAGACCTCAGAGGTCTCACAAGTAGGAATTCTGTGGGAGGGAATGTAATAACCTCTGATGTATATGTGAGTGCGAATGTGAGACTCAGTGTAGCTTGCCTGCCAAGTTCGATTCTGTGGCTCCATGGGTGGGCACCCTTAAGGTTCCCAAAAGCCCACGGAGTCTGAGTGGGCCCATCTGCGATTCTGTGGTGAATGGCATATAGCCTATGGTGGCATTGGAATAGTTTCTGATCGTAAGTCACAAAGCTGAGACCACTATGGCTGAGTGTCACCTAAGTGCCTTTGGGACATGGCCAAACAGACATCTGACTGGTCTCCTCATTAGAAGGGGCACCCCTACCCCTCTGTCTGCCTTTGTGACACCAGACACAGGAAAAGGATTAATAATGGGGTCAAAACAGAGTAAGCCCATGATCCTCAAGGTCATGCTTAAGAACTTCAAAAAGGGATTCTCAGGCGACTCTGGGATGAAAATGACACCTGGGAAGTTAAGGACCTTTTGTGAACTAAAATGGCCCATGTTCAATGTAGGATAGTCCTCAGAAGGAACATTAGGTGTCCAACTGGTCCGCAGGTTTGGCAAGTAGTCACTGGAAACCCAGGTCACCCCGACCAATTTCCATATATCGATTCCTGGCTTGAAGTTGCCCCAAATCTCCCACCTTGTGTGTGATTCATCCATAACAAGCAGAGTCAGGCAAAGGTTTTAGCTGCCTCACCCAGAGAACCAAAGAAGCAGCCCACTGTTCCCACAGTATTTGTGGGAGACCCAGAGGAGGATCCTGTCTTTCCTCCACCTTACCCATTGAGCCCCCACTTCCCCCCCACACAGGGACCTGAAACTCCTCCACTCTTCTCTTCTCCACCCCCAGGCCCGGAGAATCCTCTCTCACCAGGGCCAGCAGCCAGACTGTGCCTCGGACATCAGGAGAAAACTCCAAAAGCTAGAGGGCTTAGCTAGGATGAATATCACTCAGTTGATAGAGGTCACCAATAAAGTTTTCATGAACAGGTAGGTCACAGCTGAGAGGGAAGCTGAAAAAAGAGGGTCACCCTTCTCACAGCAGCACTGAAAGAAAAGGACAATGCAAAGATGGAGAAGCTTCAACCACCAAAGTGGGGAAAGCCCAGAGCCCCCTTAGCAAAAGACTAATGTGCCTACTGCAAGGAAAAGGAACATTGGAAGAATGAGTGTCCGAATTGGAAGGGACCCCCAAAACCCAGCCAATATCGGGAGGAACCTTGAGAAGGAGAACTTACTGGTCTGACCAAGGTAGAATCAGACTGAAGGGGATGTTGACTCTCTCTCTCTCTGTTCTTCTGCCTAATAGATGTGAGGGCTTCTCCCTCATTCATTTCTGGGGTTAACAGCTATAATTGGAGCCAACTATGGTTAGTCTACCTTGGGATGGGGACTTTAAGGAATATTCCCAAGAAGCTGCTGAAACTCCATTTGTTTTGGGGAAATTCCCGGTCTTCCCTGGCTTAATGTGGACTCCATATTTCCACTTTGGTAGAAAAACATGGCATCTGCTCTTCTGTCTGAGCTAAGGTTTTGCATTGGGTTTTCCTTCTCTGCCTTCTGCTGGCACCTTGCCTCTTCTGCCTTCTTCTCCCCTTCCTGTTTCTGCACCAATTTGGGTGAGGCCTGTATAACTGGTTCCTATACCATTCTTAGTGCCTCAGGCACCATTGGCTCCTCCTCCCACCCTGGAGGTCAAGGAGCAAAGTGTACCCCCTTGGACCACCCACTTTAGGTACCTCCACTCGAGTCCCAAGTGAAAATTAACAATGGGGGACAATTGATTGAGTTTCAAGTGGACGCAGGTGAAACATATTCGGTGTTTAAACTAATTTAAGTTTGTTGGATCTGTCTTTAAAGTTATCAGCATTAAATATGAAACTTTCATTCTACCAAGGTTGACTAAAGGTCAAATAGGCTCATGTTATCTCTATTGCAATTTGTTAGCAAAAAGATGGCTTAAAATGGTAGTTAATTTTGTCTATCTCAAAGTTTTCATGTGTAATTGTTAAGATAGCTTTCAAGGTCTTTGGTAACCTGAAACTTTAAAGTTTTGATTGCATGATAAAATGAGATTCAATTCATTGGACATCTAGGTCTTTTCCAAATAGGATAGAGTGCTAAAGCTTTGATTACTGAACATAGGTTTGTGTTTTTAACTTCTTATTGCAGAGAAACTAAGGCTATTTGGACCTATTGGAAGACACGCTTTGTGCTTAATTGGTTCATTAATTTACCATCTAAAAAATTCTGATGTAAACACCTCTCTGTTGGTTACTAAGTCCTCAATTGGAGACTAAGGTTTCCTAAGAGTTAAAATTCTGCCAAGTGTACTTAAGACTGATGAAAATAAGGAAAGCAACCCTGTATGTAGGAAAGTGGGAGATATGTAAGAAAGATATAAGGAATGGAAATACATTTTTTGTTGAGGGCAAAAGAAAGTAATTTTGCCCTAAATGAGGCTGGTGGTTTGGAGAGAAATGGCTTTGGGACAAAGTTTGAAGGCAAAGGAAAGTTGTAGAAGGTTCATGAAGGGAAGCCTTTGGAAAGGAATTTTATGTGTGCTCAGGATGGACTAAGGTTGAGATGAATGGAATTTTTTTTTTTTATTTATTTATTTTTGGGACAGAGAGAGACAGAGCATGAACGGGGGAGGGGCAGAGAGAGAGGGAGACACAGAATCGGAAACAGGCTCCAGGCTCTGAGCCATCAGCCCAGAGCCTGACGCGGGGCTCGAACTCCCGGACCGCGAGATCGTGACCTGGCTGAAGTCGGATGCTTAACCGACTGCGCCACCCAGGCGCCCCGATGAGTGGAATTTTAAAAGTACATTGGTATAAGGTTGAAATTCTGCTTTTCTCTCTATTCAAAAGACAGTTTTCTTGGACTGTTGATCTACTCTTGATAAGACGATGTAAACAAAGGTATTTTTCTCTTTTTGCCTGCCAGGGAAACCAAAGCTTTAGGTTTCATCTTTATCAGGTCTTTGATTGCTAGTTAAAACTTCTCAATGTTAAAGGAGCTAGGTTTTGCTAACAACAATATAATGCTATACATTCACCTTTAAGATCTCTTATTGCCACCTTGGTTGAATAAATAAGGTTTTAAGATTTGTAATGATCTGTAATCCTATTTAGGATGTGCTTTATTACTTCCTAAGGTTTTAACAAACTTCCCAGGATTTAAATGGTAAATGAAGTCTTTGACCAATTAGGCCCTTTTATTTGGGATGCTAAGTTGCTTGGAAAAGCACTGTCATAAAATGGTAAGCCTTAGGTTGTATTGCGTGGGTAAATGCTGTAACTGCCCAAATATATATGCAATTCCTAAAGTTTTAATGTTTTGGGATAAGGTCATCACTTAATATTCTGATTACCTGAAGTGTTATGTGTCACAGAAATAACCGAATTTCTTTGTTAATTGCATCATAACGAACTCTCATCAGATCTTTAACAATGTCCATTTCTGAGATTTTGTCATTTATAATTGTTCTTATTCTCTCACAAAACGTGTTTCTTCTTCAAGGAGATTTATAAAAAGGACTTTTAGGACAAATACAGGTATTTGACATCTTTAAGGTTAATACTAAAATGGGTAAGAATTTCCAGAGCTAAAAAGCTGCATTCAAACTGAACAAGAATTAGGAACATGGGACTAAATGAACTGAGGAAGATTACAGTTTTGTGACTCTTGTTGGAAATATTGCTGGCTCTCTAATGTTTGCTCTTCCAGATTAAGGAGACTTTCTCTTAAGATATGTCATAACATGTCATAAAGAAGTGTCATAAAGTATTCATTTGTAAACTGAAGCATTTATCTTTTCTCTCAACCTAAACCCTCTGAAATTCAAAAACTCTCAGTGAGTATTCTTTCTTTCATGGCAATTACAATTGTTTGCATAAATTCAATAAGAATCTGTTCATCTTGTAACAGGTCACCATTGGAAATACTGGTTATTTTACCAAGGCTTTGACTGGAATGTCATATTTGAGAGTGACATGCATAGATTCAGATATGACCAGACAGCTTTAAGGAACTTGGGGTGACTTTATGAAACATGGAGCCATAAAGGAAATGTTGGCCTGATACCTTGCTTACAGAGCTCCCAGCAGCCTCACCAGGTGAATAAAGAAGGTCACTTCCTGGCAGGTGCAAGAACCTAAGGATACCTTGGGGACCTGGTGAAGAGGAATTCGCCCAATTCTACAGGTATTGCAGGCCTGTCCGATGGCAAGTATTTGGCTTGGCTTCTGGCCTGGAGAAGCTACTAAAAAGTTCAACCTGGAAATTCCTTATAAAAGTTTCCAGCAAAGCAAACTTTAAAGATCCTCATGATCAATCGCTATTCTTGCTGAGCTTATGTAAATAATTAGGCCAGGTTTGTTAAGACTGGGTTTGTTCTACAAATGCATTGGTCTCAATTTGGCTATCTCTGGAAATGGGGGTTTTTAGAGAGAAAAACTATGTTTCAACAATGCACTGTTATGGATGTTAAATTCTAGTTACGATTGTCTTTAAATGTTTGCTGTTTGCCTAAGCTAGACAACTTGAGGTAAACGTCAGAAAAATTGTCCACAATATTTCATGTATAGACAGTCTTCTGTGCTTGTTATTCTGTGAGGATAGTAATAAAACCCCATGGGCACAAGATTATTTAAACAATTGGAAGACGGGATGGATCTCTAAATATTCAAACCATATCCTCCCTAAACCAGATCTGACAATTACTAGAAACCCACCCAATATAAACCCAGGAGATCTGGTTTATTCCAAGAATGGGGCCACCCCTTTTGAAGACTTGGAGGTGGACTTTACAGATATACAACCAAGCAAAGGATTCAGGTACTTCCTTGTAATAATCTGCACATATTCAGGATGGGTCAAAGCCTTCCCAACAAGGATGGAATGAAGTCATGAGGTGGCCAAAGCTCTTCTACAGGAAATCGTGCCTTGATTTGGTCTGCTCCTAACCATACCCAGTGACAACGGACCTGCATTTGTAGCGGACATTATGCAAAGCCTGACCAGGTCCCTCAACATTACCTGGAAACTGCAACATTCATCTTAGCCCTCTGAAGGTACCAACCCCTAGAGCTAAAGGGTGATGCCTACTGAAACAGATTTTTTTTGTTAAAAAAGGCATCAAAGGGGGGAATGTTGGGAAAATAAGTAAAGTTCTGCACCATAAGATGGCCGATGGGACTAACATAAGCTCTAGTTCTTAGCTTAGAGACTCCTCTTCCAGGTTCTTCCTGCTCTGTTTGCCATGCGTGTACAAGCCACCATGAATGCAGAAGAGATAACGCTATAAATTATCTTTCCTACTTGCGTTCGGGGCTCAGATCTCTGGAGAAGGATCTTCTCTGAGCCCACTGGTGTAAAATAAAACGCCGATGCACCAACATCTCTGAGTGCCGCTTGGTTTTTCCGCCAGCGATCCAGCCTGGTTCTGTAACAATATGGATATTGTTTTGTTTCATCGAATCACTAAGTTCTCTAATTCTCCCTTTATGATGTAATAATTTCCTTTCACTCTTTTTTTTTTCAGCTTAAATATTTTCCATAATTTTGTCTTCTGTATCACTGATTCTCTCTCTGCTTTTTCAATCCTTGTTGTGACTATATCCAGTTGGTTTTGCATCTCAGTTATAGCAATTTTTATTTTGTCCTGACTAGTTTTCAGGTCTTTGATCTCTGCAGCAAGAGTTTTTTCTGGTGTCTTCTAGGCTTTTTTTCAGGCCTAAATAGTAGTCTTATGACTTTTTCTAAATTATTGTTCAGATATATTGCTAATATCCATTTTGAGCAAGTCTCTGGCTGTCATTTCTTCTTTTTGGGAGAATTTTTTGTGGGGAGAATCCTCCATCTTGTCATTTTGGCTAAATTTCTGTTTTTTGTGTGTTTTAAAAGCCCGTTATATTTCCTGTACCTGGAAGTACTGCTATATTAAAAAAGGGTCATACACTATCCAAGGCCTGGCCCTTCAGGAAGTGTTTCTGGTGTATGCTGTGTGCACTCTGCTATTGTATTTTGGCTCCTCTTTCCCACGGTCAGTCCTCTGCAGAGCTCCTCCCTGCTTGTAGTGGGGGAGTGTTGGGACCTTTAACTAGGTGTGCTTTGATTTGTTTGTTCAAGTAAGCCTGGAGAAAGGGGGAAAATGAAAACCTGGTCCCAAAGAGAAAAGGAAAAGGAACAAATAATATGAAACAGAGAATCAAAAAACTGTAAGTCTATTCCAAAGAAAAAGAAAGGAAAAAAAAAGAAGAAAAGAAAAAAGAAACAGAAAAGAATAAAAAAAGCCTGATCCAAAAAGAGAGAGAGAAAGAATATGAAATGAAAAAAACAAAAAAACAAAAAAAAAACCAAGAATGTATGAGCCTGATTCCAAAAGATAAAAGAGAAAAAACTGCAGGTGTCATTTTGGAGCACTTGATTTTCAGTGTACTTGGTGCATGGGGATGCTCTCTGTGCTGGTATTGTGGAGGAGAGGTTCACTGCATTGGCTCAGAGTCAGTCAGTCTTGCCCCAGTAAATAAGCAGTTGCCCAGCACGTGGTGGAGTTGGGGGTAGGTGGGAGACGAGTTTGGTATAAATGCCCTCCTCCACTTGGGGGCCTCTGTGTTGCTCTCTGATGCCCCACCATGTTGGTGTTGGAGTGAAATTGGTGCCACCCCAGTCTCTTGTCCCTGGACTGGGATCGCATACCCCTGCTGTTCTGGCAGCCCTCACAGAATAGCAAGGGCAGTCAGTTTACCCTGCATCACAATTCTCCTACATTTTTTCTTTGGTCAGAAGCTGGGACTCAAAACCTGAAGTCTTAGAGGACCACACAACATGCAGGTCTGCTCCCCTCCTCTGGAGTACAGCCTTTCCAGGCTGTGTCTGAGGCTCTCTGTCCCTGAAAAATAGTCCTGTGCCTGCAGGGTATGCAGAATCTATGGTGTAGCACTGCTAAAAGCAGCAAAGGTTATATTCCCTCTGGGTGCTCTTCTGTCCCCTGCTAATGAAAGGCCTTTGGCTGGCCCCTACAGGGTCTTTCATCCTTGGGGAGACGATATACCCTCTTCCAAAAGTATTCCAGGAAGGGGAATGTTCTCTCACAGTGGACCCTGGAGACCATCTCCTACACCTTAGTATGCACTCTGGGGCAACCCCCCTCCTCCCCAGGAGCATGTGCCACAGCTCCATTCTGGGAAAGTCTTGAACTTCGAAAACCTCAGAGTTTGAGCTCCAAATGCTGTTTCAAAAAAAATAAAATAAAATAAAACCTGCAACACTCAGCCCTAAGTACTTCTTGCTCCCCAGTCCATGGTCCAGAGAGGTTTTCCTCTTGTGCGAACCCGAGGCTGCCTTCTCTCAACCCTTTACTTTCTCTCCTTTTTGTCTCTCCATGGAAAGGGTTCCCTCCCCTCCACAGCACCTCTGTTTTTCTCTCTCCTAATTTACTTCCATGCACCTTTTACATGCCAAGCTGTAGATGGCTTTCCTGGGTGTTCAAGTGATCTGACCTCGATACAGCTGTATTGGAAAAGCCCAGGGTCCCCCTGATGAGGTTTTAGTGGGGTCCGCAGCTGACAGCCAAGAAATAGTTCTTTAAGACGTTTTTGGTGCAAAAAGTGATTTTATTGAAGTACCAGGACAGGACCCATGGGCAGAAAGAGCTGCCCTGGGACTATGAGGAGAGACTGGTTTTATACTCTGGGGTTGGGGGAAGTAAAGTCCAGGGGAAGTTTCCAGTGAGGTTTCCATATGCTGAAGAAGACTCCCACTCCCAGGATACTGGAGGTCTAGCTATTGTCAAGCTAAGGTAGTTTTCCCTCTAGCAAAGCATTAGCATTAGGACTGTAGGGAGGTCCTGGGGAAACCTTTTACTCTGCCTGCCTCAAGTATTTGTCAATGGGCTGCAGGTTATAAGGAAATTTAGTTCTGTCTGCCATTTCCTTCTGCCTTTGTTTCCCACATCACTGTGGAGGGGTGATGTTGGGACTCCAGGAACCAGAGTCTATAAGTTTCTGAAGATTAGGCTATTGATAAGATTGCCTTTTTCTTGTAATTTACTAAGATACTTGTAAATAAATGGAGACTCAAGTCTTTCAGAACTATGATCTCTATCAGTTAGCCATTTGTTTTTCCCCTTTTCTTTGTTCTTGGGCAGCCGGGAGTGCCTGAGGAATATCACAAATATCCCACCTGTGGGTGGGGAGGGGGTGTTTGCGACAGCCTGTCAGCTTGCCTTATGCTCCCATCTCACCCCTCCCCCTGCCATTGTTATGCCCAGAATTCGTGATCCCCAAAGACCCCCAAAGACCGCCAGGGAGCCAAGTCCGACTTAAAGCAAAAGAGCCTTTATTTGAGCTAGCTCGAGCTCAATCCCCTACCTGCACTGACGCAGCGGTGAGATACCGGGGAGAGAGAGCGAGTTTCAAAAGGACAAAGGTTTTATTGGGGCCTAGGGGCAGTTGGTGAGGTAATGGCTGTGGCCTCAGCCGATTGGCTGGGGAAGGGTCGGAGTCCTGTTAGGCAGGTGAGCGGGAGGTTACTCAAGGGGAGGAGGCGTGGTCAAGGTGAAGGGCACAGAACAAGATGGAGTCGGCCGGCGTAGGCCCGCCCTTTCACCATCTTGATTCCTGGCCCAGTGTAACCTTTTAAACCAAATTTGAATTTCAGCTACTTTGAAGTTCATTTATTTTTATTGAATATAATTGCCATATAATGCTGTATTAGTTTCAGGTATACAACATAGTGATTTAACAATTCTATACATTATGCAGTGGTCATCATGAAAAGTGTAATTATCTTCTGTCACCATACAAAGTTATTACAGTATTATTGACCATGTTCCCTATTCATTCCTATGACATATTAACTTTATAACTGGAAGTTCGTACCTCTTAATTCTCTTTACATATTTTACCTATCCTCCCTATCTCCCTCCCCTTTGGCAACACACCAGTTTGTTCTCTGTATTTATGACTGTTTGTTTTGTTTTTTTAGGTTCCACATTATAAGTGAAATCATATGGTTTTTGCCTTTGTCTGATTTATTTTACTTAGCATAATATCCTCTAGGTCCATCCATGTTGTTGTTGAATGGCAAGATTTCATTATTCTTTATGACTAAGTTATATTCCATTGTATATATCTACCACATCTTACTTACCATTCCTCTATCTTTGGACACTTGGGCTGCTTCCATATCTTGGCTATTGTAAATAATGCTGCAATAAACATAGATGTGCATATATCTTTCTGAATTATTGTTTTTGTTTTCTTTGGGTAATTCCCAGTAGTGGAGTTACTAGATTATATGGTATTTCTATTTTTAATTTTTTGAGGAACCTCCATACTGTTTTTCACAGTGGCTTCACCAGTTTACATTCCAACCAACAGACCCCCACATCTTTGCCAATATTTGTTATTTCTTATCTTTTTTTTAAATTTCTTTTTAATACTAGCTGTTTTGACAGGTATGAGATGATATCTCATTGTGGTTTTGATTTACATTCCCTGATGATTAGTGATTTTTGGGAATCTTTTCACATGTCTGTTGACCACCTGTATGTCTTTGGAAAAAATGTCTATTAAGGTTCTCTGCCCATTTTCTAATTAGATTATTTGTTTGGTGTTGAGCTGTATGAATTTTTTTTTTATATTTTAGGTATTTATATCATTTGCACATATCTTCTTCCCATTCAATGTGTTGCCTTTTTGTTTTGTTGATGATTTTATTCTCTGTGCAAAAGTTTTTAATTTGATGTAGTCCCAATAGCTTGTGTTTGTTTTTTTTCCCCTTGCCTGAGGAGTGATATCTAGAAAATTGTTGTGGGACCCAAGGAATTTAACAAAAATCCCCTACCCCTGGACAAGCAGAGCAAGACTAACTCCATTTTGTGCTACACCCACCATCTCATGTATAACCCCCACATGACCTACTTATTGCTTAAGACACTCCCCCACCCTAGTCAAGCCGCTGAGCACACCCTTACTGGAAACCGGCTCATTTAGGAATTCGGAACCCCTAACTGCCAAAGAATGTAAACCCTGCCTTTTGTCTGCCAAACTTGTGCGCCAATTCTGACCAGAGTGATAGGCTAGTTCAAACAGTTACTATAGGGTAAATTGTAATTCAATTGGCCACCTGCATGTGGACTGACATGACTATGCAACTTTCTGTGTGTGTTACAATCTCATTGGCCACTGGCCCCTATAAAACTGCTACGCCTCTTAACCTAGGGGTCCAAGTCCCTGCTCTGCTGTGTCGGGTATACTTGGGCCCAAGCTTGAGCTTGCAAATAAACCCTCGTGCGTTTGCATCGGTATCGGCTCCTTGGTGGTCTCTCCGATTCAAAATTGGGGGCATTACATTGTTACGAAGGCTGATGTGTACGAGATTACTGCCTGTGTTTTCTTTTAGGATTTTTATGGTTTCAGGTCTTGAATTTTAATCCATTTTGAGTTTATTTTTGTGTCTGGTATAGGAAAATGGTTCAGTTTAATTCTTTGCATGGAGTGGTCCAGTTTTCCCAGCACCATTTGTTGGAGAGACTGTCTTTTTACCACTGTATGTTTTAGCTATTTGGATCTTGATAAATGGTATTTCCAAAATGGCACAAAAATAAAATTATCTGTTTATATTTTTACCTTCTAAACTTTCATATTCAAAGGAACTTCATTAAAACAGTTAATCATATTTCCCACATAATAAATTATTTGAAAATATAAAAGTAAGCTATGGCGTGCCTGGGTGGCTCAATCGGTTAAGTGTACAACTTCGGCTCAGGTCATAATCTAGTGGATTCGTGAGTTCTAGCCCTGCATCAGGTTCTGTGCTGACAACTCGGAGCCTGGAGCCTACTTTGGATTCTGTGTCTCCTTCTCTCTCTGCCCCTCCCCCACTTGTGCTCTGTCTCTCTCTCTCTCTCTCTCTTAAAAATAAATAAACATTTAAAAAAAATGTTTAAAGTAAGCTATATTGTGGGTATGTATATTTGTATTTTATAGGCATAGAGAGAGTAGGCCCAACTCCAGAAAAAAAAAAATGGGGGTCAGATCCATTCAATTTGGAGATAAAAGAATAATATAAAGAGTTTTGCTGATACAAGCACAGATTAATGCTATTAGTGCCTGAATATAGCTATGCTGAGCTGTCCTGCTAGTATTCAGGTGTCAACATTTCTTTAATGGACTTACATTGTAGTTATAAGAATTTATTGTAGTTTATGGCCTGGAATAAAAGCATGCTATTGTTTTTGAACTTCAACTGTGAATATTAACACAATAGGAAGAAAATATAGCATGTTTGAGATTTCCATGAACATTGTTCAGGTTTTCTTCACTTAAGAAATTTACATGGGACGGGGCGCCTGGGTGGCGCAGTCGGTTAAGCGTCTGACTTCAGCCAGGTCACGATCTCGCCGGTCCGTGAGTTCGAGCCCCGCGTCGGGCTCTGGGCTGATGGCTCAGAGCCTGGAGCCTGTTTCCGATTCTGTGTCTCCCTCTCTCTCTGCCCCTCCCCCGTTCATGCTCTGTCTCTCTCTGTCCCAAAAATAAATAAACGTTGAAAAAAAAATTAAAAAAAAAAAAGAAATTTACATGGGACTATCTAAAACTTTTTAAAGAAATGCAGAAAACTGAGTAATCATTTTACATCTTTGAATATTTGTATGTAACTAGTATTATTTTAAATTTAATCAAATTCTCTCCCTGTATGTTTTTCCAGTTTTGCAAATAAATTTCAGAAATCCACAGTCCAGACTTCTGTTTGGTGGATCTGATGTGCATTATCCCTTTTTTCATTTATTTATTCTTTTCCTTCTCTGACTTTCTCTATTACACCATTCAAAAAATTACAACAACCAGCATTTATTGTATGCCAAATGCTTTGAAATACATTATCACATTAGATTGCCCCAAGATGCCTTTTGGGTAGCTGTGAAGCTTTACATTTGAATAACTTATTTCAGGCCACTATCCCTTTCTACTGTCACATGCCTTCTTACCTTTGTGTACCCAAGATTTCTCTCAAAAGCATAAATTCTAATTTCTGTTCAGAATGAAAGTGGTTGTTATCAGGGGACCAACTGTGAAGTAGAATTTTATCTTTTTGGCTATTTCAGTCATGACTCTTTTTTTTTTAATGTTTATTTTTGAGAGGGAGGGAGCAGGGGAGGAGCAGAGGGAGAAGGAGACAGAATCTGAAGCAGGCTTCAGGCTCTGAGCTGTCAGCACAGAGCCCAACACAGGGCTTGAACTCACAAACCGTTAGTTAGATCATGACCTGAGCTACATTTGGTTGCTTAACCAACTAAGCCACCCAAGCACTCAATTCTGTCATGACTTTTTCCCCTATACTATGCATTCGCTGTTCTCTGTTCTCAAAATTTTTTTCCAAAAACTCTTCATTCACATGGAGGTTTAAATAACAGTGTAGCTTAATTTATGACTTTTCCCAGAGATATTGCCATTTTCATTGTTTTCTGCAGAAAGAGAATTAGAAGGTGAGGCTGACTCTCATGGCTCCAACTGTCTAGCTATTAGGAATCCTTTACTCATGAAAACTGCCACAAAGTTTGTTAGGCTTAATCCAAATGGATTTCATTAATATATCATTTAGCTCTTTGTAAGATAAAATGAATTACAACTGCTTGTTGCCTAACATTCTATTTCAAGTTATTACTAAATTTCTTTTCAATGTTTATTATTTATTTTTGAGAGAGAAAGAGAGAGAGACAGAGGGAAAGCAGGGGAGGGGCAGAAAGAGAGGGAGACACAGAATGTGAATCAGGCTCCAGGGCTTGAACTCATGAAGGGCTTGAACTCATGAACCACGATATCATGACCTGAGCAGAAGTCAGACACTTTACTAACTGAGCCACCCAAGAGCCCCTCTTCTAAATTATTTTTGGTTTTTGAAAAATTCTATTGCAGCATACAACTGGCAGCATACAAATGGAAGAATCACAATGGAATATTGTGATTCTGAAGGACATTGCATTTTTATCTAATTTTATATTTTTAGTTGTTAAAGATAGGATGTTAGAAAAAAATGCAAAAGTATGATTCTTTTCCAGTAAAAGTTTGATCCAGGATCATTTATTTTATCATGACTTTCATCTCCTAGTGTGTTCCTGAAAACATGTTTGAAAAGTCATTGTCTGAAAGTTAAAGATAAAATGGTATAAGGGACCCTAGAGGCCTATAATATGTTATAAAATTCCCAAATATGATAGTGTAGTTGCTACCTTGGCAATCCAAATGGAAGGACTAGAATCTTCCCAGGCTCTGGAGCCTAGGGTCAGCCTTCCTGATGGTATAACATATATATAATATATACTATATGTAGTATAGTATATATTTTACATATATAATATGCAATATGTTACATATATAATATATAATTAATAGATAATATATAGATAATAGATGACAATATATAATATAGATAACAGATAATAGTATAGATAATATATGTAATATATAATACATATATTAGTACCTATTAATATAATACAATAGATATATCTATAATAGATAATAGCTATAATATTTTATATATATTATATATATTTTAGAAAAGGTAAAGTCATGATCTCATATAAATATAAATTAACATATCAAAGATATCATTTAACTCATTAATTATTGAGGAGACCAGTAGGATGTTACAAACAGTTCAAAGCAATAGATAAATATATAATGGGTAATTATTATTATATTGCTGAAAGGAATTTACAAATACATGCAAAACTGATCAGTGTCTAAAGGAAATAATTATATTCCACCAGGCAAAATTCATTTGAACTTTTTTTCAAGTTTATTTATTTATTTTGAGAGAGAGAGCAAGAGAAGGGCAGAGAGAGAGGGAGAGAGAATCCCAGGCAGGCTGTGCTGTCAGTGCAAAGTCCAGTGAGGGGCTCAAACCCACGAACTGTGAGATCATGACCTGAGCCAAAATCGAGTCAGAGGATCAACCAATTAAGCCACTCTGGTGCCCCTGAATTTCTTTTTAAGTTTACTTATTTACTTTGAGAAAGAGAGAGAGAAAATGGGAGAGAGAGAGAGAAAAAAACATGACTGGGGGAGGGGCAGAGATAAAGAGGAAGAGAATCCCAAGCAGGTTCATTGCTGTCAGCACAGAGCCTGATTCGGTGCTTGAACACATGAAACTGTGAGATCATCACCTGAGCTGAAACCAAGAGTTGAACGCTTAACTGACTGAGCCACCCAGGCACCCCTCATTTGAATTTCTATGGCAAAGGATCATTTGTGTTAGTATAAGTTTTCTATATTTTACAGAGTTGTAGAATAGCTGGAATGAGAGCTGCAGACCCTTATAGAATTGGATAACCTGAAAGAATATATTGGACAGGACACCCAATAATAATTTTTTGTCCATTTCAAAGTATTTCATAATTTTTCATGACAGCCAGAGCCTGGAGCCTGCTTCAGATTCTGTGTCCATCTCTCACTGCCCCTCCCCTGCTTGCTCGCTCTCTCTCTCAAAAAAGATAAATAAAAATAAATGTTAAAAAAAATTTAAAAAAAGATGTGATGGTGCAGCTTGTATAAGTGCAACAAGGGTGTTAAACATATAGGTCACCTTGATTTGCTTTTGCACATTTGTGCCATTCCGTATTGAACATCCATGAAGGTTATAAAATTCTCTCTGAAAGCTTTCATAAAGAATCTTGGAATGGACTTTTATTTATTTTTAATTTATTTAAAAAAATTTTTTTAATGTTTATTTATTTTTGAGAGAGACAGAGACAAAATGTGAGTGGGTTAGGGGCAGAGAGAGAGGGAGACACAGAAGCAGAAGCAGGCTCCAGGCTCTGAGCGGTCAGCACAGAGCCCGATGCGGGGCTTGAACTCACGAGCTGTGAGATCATGACCTGAGCCGAAGTCGGACGCTCAACAGACTGAGCCACCCAGGCACTCCAGGAATGGACTTTTATAAGCCTCTATTATTCACTATCCTGAGGCTAAGAAACCAAGCCTAAGAAACTAACTCTTCCAGACTTTGCCTGTAGTATCTATAAATATGGATGAGTTCTTCTTTTCTTAAAGTCCTCCAAATTTGTCAGTGGTCTTGGTGTTTCGATAAGTGACTTCCTCACTACCTGTAATGCTTGACCTGTAAACCAGGTACCAGGCCAGTATTCCCAGGTGGTCTTTGTAGATTTTGGATCTATAGGTAAGGTAAACCTTAGTTCTGTAAAAATGACTTATCTTACCTAATTCAATGAGAATCATTCTCAAATATGATAGTTCAGGTAAGGCCTTGGTTGCCTAAATGATTTAACCAGTTTTATCCTAATAATAAGAGAATGGATTCTTATTGGGCATTTGAAAGTAATAATAACAATACTGCCATTAAGAGTAAGATGAGGGCACTCAGTCCGTTAAGCATCTGACTTCTGCTCAGGTCATGACCTCATGGTACATGAGTTTGAGCCCTGCATTGAGCTCTCTGCTGTCAGCATGGAACCAGCTTTGGATCCTCTGTTCCCCTTTCTCTCTACCCCTCCCCCTCTCCTTCTCTCTCTCTCTCTCTCCCCCTCTGTCTCTTTCTCTCTCTCTCTGTCTCTCTGTCTGTCTCAAAAATAAACATTAAAACAAGTAAGATGACTCAGTTTCTGAATTTGTGGGTCAAGGGGATGCTCAATGAGTATCAGACATTTCAAAATATTTTAATTTAACAAAAGTACTATTTACTAAATTGTTGTGGGATATTCATAGCTTAAGAAAGAGGTCAGAAAAGTACATCATTACAATATTAATAATATTCTAAACGAATAACTACTCAATTTTCCCTCATCAGTTTATTCACTATGTTCCTCAGCATGTTGAGTTAGCAGTCTGCTCTCACAAAGCTGTGAGAGTCTGAATTATAAAGACTCTTGGAAATCCTGATTCAATCCTCTCAGAAGATTGTACTTAAGAATTTTTTTTTGAAGTATCAAAAATTTGCAGTAAATTGTACATTTCTTGTCCATGAGGCTCTGGGGCTGTCCTTTTTGGTTTAGGACACAAACTCTGCATCACAAAACATAAACTATGTAGATGACAGATGATTGTGGGTAATTTATTTCTGTGACCCATAATATCAGAATGGATAAAGGTAAAATTCTCTATTGGAATCTGTAAGAATTCTCGTTAAGAGTTTTGATCTGTATTTGCCCTGAGATTAAAAACATATTATGGGCAGAAAAGGCATTGACAAATCTCCAGGAAATTCTGGAGATTTTTGTTCAGTGTGTTAGTATTATAATTATTTCAATGATCTCTATTTTTATGTGGTAAAAGATAAAAATAGTGTGATTTTCTAGGGTCTTCTGGGAAATCCCAATGATAGTTTTAGGTGTCAAAGATAAACTGAAAGTTTTACTTTTTCTATATTTAGGATCTAGTTCTGGGAAGGCAGAGGACATTTGGGCAGTGGATTAATACAGTTTCAAAGGTGCCTGAGAAACCAGACTTGGTTGCCTTTCTAGTTGAAAGAGACAAAATAAAATTTACTTTGCAAATTTTGTCCTTCATTATGCTTTTTTATATTCTAGAACGAACTGACCCTTTAGTTCTCCCTGATTCTTTCTCATGGGTTTTGCTAGTTCAAACCATTTTTATAATAACATGAAGATGTTATGTATAGCACACTGTATTATTCTTGTCTCCAATGAATCATAAGGAAGTATTTAAAAATTTTTATTTCAATTTCCAATATAGTAAATACCAATAATCCTAACCAATGTAAACGGAAATTCTGGAGTCCTCAGTTAAGTCTGAAAGTCCTTTGGTTTGGAGACCAAAAAACCTCAAGACTGCAAACTGCTACTTTCAGACAAAACTACTCTTATTCCTTGAAAAACAAAAGTATACACAGACTTGTATTTCTCTGTCACAGTTGTTCCTAGTACAGTCTTATTACTCATATCAATTATAGGTTTCAACCAAGTAACTAACTTCTACTTCATAGACAAAACTGAGGGATGGGTAGTTTAGAGCTGTCTAGCATATACAAGCCATTTAGTAGATATGCAAATGTCATGACTACACATCAACTTTTTACTGTCACACACATCCCTTTTTTAAAATCTCCCTCATTGATATTTATTACATTAATAATATTTCTAGAAAAAGCAAATAAGATCAGTAACTGAATTTACATTAAGTTTCATTTTGATCCATTAGCCAATTTGGAAAAAAGCCATATTGATCAAAGGGATTAAAAGTAAAATGTTTTCTTTGGTACATACAGTATTTTTTAACATGGTGGCCCGATAAACTTTTTTTTAAGTTTATTTATTTTGAGAGAGAGAGAGAGAGTGAGTGGGCTCGAACGCATGGGGGAGGGTCAGAGAGAGGGGTAGAGAAAGAATCCCAAGCAGGCTCAGGACTGCCACTGCAGAGCCCCACGCAGGGTTCACACCCTTGAACTGAGAGATCATGACCCAAGCCGAAGTCAAGAGTTTGATGCTTAACCGACTGAGCCACCCAGGCACCCCGCAAAGCTATAACCTTAAGCAAAAGTAACTTAAAGATTAAGGGTCTTACGATATTAATTCAATTAATCAGTCTAAGACTTTAAGTTACCTTGGAAATGACCTACTATAAAACATAAATACTACAAAACATAATTATGATTGAAGTAAAATATTTGTCAGATCAATTATTCAATGAAATTGAACACAGTTTTATATTTTTCCTAGGTTTTAATAATATGTAGGAATAGTATGAGCTTATTTAATCAGTAAGCCTGTATAAGTTTAGGGAAAACACACCCTAGGAGAATTAAATGTATGCTTGTGTTATACTTAACACTGATGAAGAAAAAGAGGTGTTTTTTTAAGCCAAACTATTAGGTTAGCTTTATTTACTACAAATCTACTCCTACTAATGTGAACTTGGATTCTTCAAATATTTCTTAGGGTCACTGAAAATAATTTTATATAAGTTTAGCATTTTAAAACCATTAGAAGTTCAGCTTCCTATTCTGGGAACTTTATGAATACTGAATTTTATATAAAAGCTTATTTTTCTCTTTAAGTCAATCTGAGCAGAACTTTAAGAGACTCTGTAGTATAATTTTTTAAATACCTTCTGGAGATAGGAAGACATTTCATATAGAATGAGAGGTAAAGGCTTTTTATTTTTTTATTTTTTATTTATTTTTATTTTTTCAATATATGAAGTTTATTGTCATATTGGTTTCCATACAACACCCAGTGCTCATCCCAAAAGGTGCCCTCCTCAATACCCTTCACCCACTCTCCCCTCCCTCCCACCCCCCATCAACCCTCAGTGTGTTCTCAGGTTTTAAGAGTCTCTTATGCTTTGGCTCTCTTCCACTCTAACCTCATTTTTTTTTTCCTTCCCCTCCCCCATGGGTTTCTGTTAAGTTTCTCAGGATCCACATAAGAGTGAAACCATATGGTATCTGTCTTTCTCTGTATGGCTTATTTCACTTAGCATCACACTCTCCAGTTCCATCCATGTTGCTATAAAGGGCCATATTTCATTCTTTCTCACTGCCACGTAGTACTCCATTGTGTATATAAACCACAATTTCTTTATCCATTCATCTGTTGATGGACATTTAGGCTCTTTCCATAATTTGGCTATTGTTGAAAGTGCTGCTATAAACATTGGGGTACAAGTGCCCCTATGCATCAGTACTCCTGTATGCCTTGGGTAAATTCCTAGCAGTGCTACTGCTGGGTCATAGGGTAGGTCTATTTTTAATTTTTTGAGGAAGCTCCACACTGTTTTCCAGAGTGGCTGCACCAATTTGCATTCCCACCAACAGTGCAAGAGAGCTCCCATTTATTTCTCCACATCTTCTCCAGCATCTATAATCTCCTGATTTGTTCATTTTGGCCACTCTGACTGGCGTGAGGTGATATCTGAGTGTGGTTTTGATTTGTATTTCCCTGATGAGGAGCGACGTTGAGCATCTTTTCATGTGTCTGTTGGCCATCTGGATGTCTTCTTTAGAGAAGTGTCTATTCATGTTTTCTGCCCATTTCTTCACTGGATTATTTGTTTTTCGGGTGTGGAGTTTGGTGAGCTCTTTATAGATTTTGGATACTAGCCCTTTGTCCGATAAGTCATTTGCAAATATCTTTTCCCATTCCGTTGGTTGCCTTTTAGTTTTGTTGATTGTTTCCTTTGCTGTACAGAAGCTTTTTATCTTCATAAGGTCCCAGTAGTTCATTTTTGCTTTTAATTCCCTTGCCTGGTAAAGGCTTGTTAAAGTCATAGACACGAAGAGAACTTATAGATCTTTAGATCTATAACTTTGGCACAGGTAAGAGTAAACAGAAACATGAAATTTTACTCATAAATATCAAAAAAGTATTCTCCTTCCCAGTGCATATAAAAGTTTTAATTGATTTGAACTTAAAAATGGAAAAATAAAATTTTAATAAAAGTCTAACAAGACAGATTCTCTGTCATCTTTAATAGAGAATAGATGTCTGTCATCTGTTTACAGAGATCATCAGATTATCAAACTCCAAAACCAAATTACTTATCAGTATTCTTACTAATGGGAAATAACTTATCAGTAGTAAGTGAACCACCACCACAACCATAAAATTAGTAAATAGGGGGAAAAACTAAAGACACAGAAGCAGCAAATTTTAAGATCTATTCCTGCTTGGAGTTCACGTCTGGGAGCCAGGAAAAGACATGTCTGGGCTTTAGGTGCCCAGGGGGTGTATTTCTCTGGCAACTTTGTTTATCTAGCTCTGTCACATGACTCTGTCTCAGTGAAGGACCTTCAAAACTGGTTAAAAAATATATACATACATTTTTTTTTAATGTTTATTTTGAGAGAGAGGGAGAGCACACACCGGGGAGGGACAGAGAGACGGGGAGAGAGAGAATCCCAGATTAGGCTCTGCGCTGTCAGCTCAGAGATGGCTGCAGGAGATGTGGCGCTCAATCTCAGACCCCACCAACTGTGAGATCATGACTTGAGCTGTAATCAAGAGTTCGACGGTTAGCCAACTGAGCCACCCAGGTGCCCTGAAATAAATTTTTATGAAAGGAAAAATGATTTTCATACAAATATAAAATGAATGTGTATCAAAGATATACTTAGTTCATTAATCAATGAAGGAACCAGTGAAATGTTACAACTGACTGAAGGGAGAATTCAAACAACACACACATTTAGGTGTTGAAGTGAATTTACAAATAGATACAGATTAATATCCACAGGACAATCTATTTTGTTATATTGGACAAACTTAATTTGCATTAGTATAAGTTTTAAAGAGTTTACAAAGTTGTAAAGTAACTCAAATACAGTGAAAAGCACACCCTGGAGAGTCAGACAACCCAAGGAGGTACATTAAGACTGGGTACCTAGTAGTCTTTTTTTCTTGTCGTTTTCAGAATCTTTCACTAGAGAACAGTTCAGGCAGCAGCCCTTTCCAGCTCTTGTTTTCTTGGCCAATTAGCCATAAGGTTAGCCAGCCCCTAATCTTTCAACCACCCATCTAGAACTTTCTAGGTTCTTGGAGCAAGGTTAGGGAAAATGGGTTTGTCTGCACCTGTCTTTCTTCACTAGCTGGATGAGGACTTTCCTTGCTGCCTCACTTTCCTTCATGCATCTTGTAATCACCTCAGAGCCAACCATTGCACAGTGTGGAGGTGGAGCTCTGAGACAGAAGGTTTAAATTGGCCAAGGGATATCTGTTGGAATAATTACCCCGAGTGACTTAAGTAAGCTCTGATTCCCTGAGCCTGATCACCGGGATTTTCCCAGAGGGGAATTCCAAGAAGTATCTGACTACACAGTCACAAGCTCAGACCCGGGAAGGTCTCTGCTGCCTTGGCTGATGCCAAGTTCTGTCCCCTATTCGCAACAGTAGCATTCCCACTGTTAGGTGGAATCACCATTTGTCAGGTGATAAAAGGCTGAATTCTATTTGAGAGGCAGTTTAAGGAGTACAAACGTGTAATGTATGAAAGGATACTTATTCAAAAGTAAAATAATTGAGACTGAGGATCACTTAGAATTGGAAAATGTAAGAAACCGACATTTATTGTGTTTCTTTATTTGGCATGTTGCCTCATTTAATTATGTATATTGTTTGTGTCTATCAGTAGTTTTTTTTTTTTAATTTTTTTTTCAACGTTTATTTATTTTTGGGACAGAGAGAGACAGAGCATGAACAGGGGAGGGGCAGAGAGAGAGGGAGACACAGAATCAGAAACAGGCTCCAGGCTCTGAGCCATCAGCCCAGAGCCTGACGCGGGGCTCGAACTCACAGACGGCGAGATCGTGACCTGGCTGAAGTCGGACGCTTAACCGACTGCGCCACCCAGGCGCCCCATGTCTATCAGTAGTTTTGCTGGGCCTCTCTATATGTTTTACTAAACTCAGTTACCAGAAGAAATCTGGATTTTATGAGTTGTTTTATTAGCCACAGAAAGTTTTAAAGTTTTCTGAAGGCCATTTGGTTAAAATAGGCTGAGTCTTGGCACTCTTTATAGATAAGACTTCTGTTTTTTTCATCTCTAAATTTAGTAGAGGGTTATAGTACAAAGAAAAAAGTTCAAATGCTACTGTGATATTAATCACAACAAAGTCCTCTTTAATTTGACTTTTGGCACTGTACCATATACTTTATTAAACGTCAGGATTTAAACTGATCTTTAGAACACCATTACAAAAGGGAAATAGCCACCTTTGAAGCTTATTTGCAAATGCATAAAACAGTTGCTCTGTTTAGTTATGCATTTTGTTAGCACTTTTCACAGTAATAATCTTATTTCTGTAGTCTTCATTAGAATACTCAACAGAAACAATTGATACATCTATCTTGATTTTACCATGCTTAGAACAAAACTTATAAGAGAATAAATCTTGAAACCTCACATTTTTCCAGATCAGACACTATGCTTATCAAACATGGTGGAATATGGTTATGAAACAGTGGAAGCATTCCTTCTCTCTTAGGTCTCCTTATCTTCTGAGTTTGTCTTAGTGATTTGTGTCATTTGTCCAAGAGTAGAAATGATTCTTCAGAGCTAACTTGGGTTAGCTTATTGCTGTTCTAGGAAGCACAGTGCCAATTAAAGACAATATATATCTTTAAAGCTCCTTCATTTTCTTATTTGTTGCATAATGAAATTGTATCAGATTTTGCATTTGCTTATGAATTTCCCTTACCCTTTTAGTGTCTTTATTATCCACCATTTCCATTAGAAGACAACTGAAAAATATTCCCATTTCTCATCAGTAAGATTTCATTTTCAGTGTAGGAATACAATGCAAAGTGACAATTGTGACTTTTGCCTAGCTCTAATACTTAACTTCTTTTGTCAGGAAGTGAACTGATGCTTGCTTTTCTTTGTCTTATTCCAAGTTGGGGCATGAGATTTTCCCTGCATTAGAAGGTTGTTGAGACCTGAAGCCTGGGAAGGTAAGATGCCAGCATGAATATTGTCCACTTAGAACTGTGGTTGAACTGAGTGTCCGGTGATTTACGAGCATAAGTCATTCCAGCTGTTCCCAGTTTATAAGCTCACCATTTGTTCACATGTTTCCTTCATTCATTGTGCCTTAGCTTGTTTTAGTAAATAAAATACTTCAATATTTCAGTGATTTGTTTAAGCTAAAAAAGTAGAACTTTTCACAATAAAACTATAACAATGCCCTACAAAATGACAAATGTGAATTCTTCTTTATGCAATGTTTTATCCATTTATATTCAGATTTAATTGGTAGTCCATTTCAGCATATGAATTATCTGGTTAATAGTCAATCTTGAAAGAGTCTAATAGATTTTGCTTTTAACTAAGGTTAGATTATACTTACACATATGAAGTGTAGTAATTATTTGTTTTTTGTGGTGCTAGTAATCATATAAATATAACATTAAACAAAATTTTTGCAGGATTGAATATTAATTAGCTAAGTATCTGTAGTGTTAAGAATCTAGTAAATACTTAATGAAGTTACCTTTATGTCACTAGTTAATAAAAGAGGAAAAGGTCATGAATTAGTCTTCCCTAATTGAGTTCTTGCTTCCAAAATTCCAGTAGGAGTTTCATAGGATGTTGGCGTGTTTGTGTATTATTTTATGTCCTGGACTACTAAAGGGGTTCAAGCTCATGTTGTCAGTTCATATTTCTTGAGCACTCTAATAGTTTTATTTTGTTTTGTTTTAACTGTTTTTCATGGATTTCAGGTTGAACTTTTATTATGCTACAGAGTATTGGTCAATGTAATTCAATTTTGGCGTGTGCCAATATTGTACTTTTGCTTTCCAGAATAGATTATTCCAAGTAAAGTGATATTGACATTGAGTCTCCACTTGGTTAGTGAGCTATTCTATAATACAAACTTGTTTCTGAGAAATATTTACTACTACTACTAATAATAAACAGTAGCATTTATTGGTTGTCATGCTCTTAACCTTTTCTGGCTATAATTTTTCTTAGGCATTATATTCCCTATAGTCCAATATGAGATGTAAACATGGTCTTTATAAAGTCACTAATTTCAGTTCCATTTGTATAGTGTGTTTCTTTTTCTTTTTTTTTTTTAATTAAAAAAAATTTTTTTTCAACGTTTATTTATTTTTGGGACAGAGAGAGACAGAGCATGAATGGGGGAGGGGCAGAGAGAGAGGGAGACACAGAATCGGAAACAGGCTCTAGGCTCTGAGCCATCAGCCCAGAGCCTGACGTGGGGCTCGAACTCCCGGACCGCGAGATCGTGACCTGGCTGAAGTCGGACGCTTAACCAACTGCGCCACCCAGGCGCCCCTGTATAGTGTGTTTCAACATTCAAAGCACTTTTAGACATTGTTTGATTCTGACAATAGCCCTATGAAATAGCTAAAGCAGGTGTTGTTATTTTGATTTTACGGAGTCTTAAGAGAGTTTACTTGTACAAGGTCACACAGCCAACAAGCACAAGTGTGGGTTCAAGAGATTAGTTTTTTCTAGCTCATAGTTGAATACTCTTTCTTGAAGCTAAATGCACTATATTTGTTTACATGATTAAAAACTTGGTTCTTTTATTATGGTAAAGGTCTCTAATGTGTAACAACTTACTTTAAGTGCTGTATAATCTAATGAATTTATTTCATGTGCAATGTACCATACATAGCCTCTGGTTTTAGGGAAAGATTATTGGCGGTATTCAGCCAGAAAACCAAATCATGACTGGATTTGGGGCTTGGGAGTTATATCTATTCCAGGTTTCATCTTTCAGTTCCAGGAGAATGTACATGATCTCCCTCACTAGGTAGACACTAGATGTCACAACTGTTTGCTACTTGGCGGTCTGTGCAGAAATGAGGTCCAGAAATAATTTAGCAATATAGTTGCATAAAGACTGAAGGCTACTTAGTTCTGTGTACTCAGTTCTGTGTAAAATGCTGGTGCAATACCTTACCTTTCTGTCTTGCTTCAACTAGTACTACCAGTTGTCTGGCTAGATCTTAATTCATCCTCTTTACCCATAAAATAATTGGTTAACTGCCTGAAATTTCACTTTTATGTTGTAACTGAGGTTGTAACATTTTCATAAATGAGCTTGAGCTTTAAAAGTGGAATCCAGATGTGCCTTGCTGGTTCAGTTGGCTCAGTTGGTAGAGCATGCAGCTCTTGATCTTGGGATCAGGAGTTTGATCTCTATGTTGGGTGCAGAGATTACTTAAAAAACTAAAAAATCTTAAAAAGAAAATCATAATCCATATACACACTCATTGGTAAGCTGTGTTTACTTTTTTGTATGATAAATATCTAAAAATTTAAAATTAATTTTTAGGTTAATCATTCCTACTTCTTCAACATAATATTTAAATTTCTCTTTGCCTTTCTCTAAATTCTAATTTGACTAGTTAAAAAATAACAGGATTTTTTTTTTCTTGACCTTGCTTTATTTAAAGATAGCAACATGTTTTTACTTTCCCACAAGCGTATGTGTTTGCTTTGCCCTGCTGTAAGACCACAGAACAACACTCTAGTGTTGATTTCCTTTATATTCCTTTTTGTTTGTTTATCACCTGATCTGACCTCTCAATGTCTATTATATTATTCCCCTGACTCCTTTCAACTCAAAGTTTTTATCGTCCAGGTAAAACATTTTTAGTTAGTTCCATCACCTAGTTTGTCATCTTCCTTCAAGTTCAATCTTACCTAACCTTGAGCAGCATTAAGAAATTTGAGTAATGAATTTATAGGCTTTTAAGAAATCCTACTTATGAAGAATTATGCTGTCTCATTTCTGGATTTATTTCTTTAGGGTTCTAATTATCTTTTCTAGAGTAGAAACTGAGCCCCATTTGCACATTATTTCTAAACTTATTTTAAAGCTACGACACTGAGTGGGAGGGAGGAGAGAGTGGGTGATGGGTATTGAGGAGGACACCTTTTGGGATGAGCACTGGGTGTTGTATGGAAACCAATTTGACAATAAATTTCATTAAAAAATAAATAAATAAATAAATAAATAAATAAATAAAGCTATGACACCAACTTTCTTTCAGTAGCTAAGCCTTTTCCTTAAAAACCTTCAGAAGTAACAAATAATTGTTATTTATCTTCTAATTCTAAATTTAGAATTCTAATTTTAAAAATTAAAGAAGCTAGAGGAGTTTTTCCTCTTTTTTTTTTTTTGGTCATTTTAGAGATACTTTGGCCAACTAAATTTAGAACCTAGTTTTTGTTTTTGTTTTTTTACTGTGTGGAATGCCCCTTTCCTTTGGTTATTTTGTGATGATATATGTATCAGTTTTTATGACAGTTGCTATGTTGACATTCCAGGTAGTGTGTGTGTGTGTGTGTGTGTGTGTCTATTTATTCCCCTTTGAGGAGTGGGATGTGGAATTATAGGAGAAAGAAGTTATTTTCATTAATTTTTTTTCTTTTCACATTTATTTATTTGACTCAGTCTATGGAAAAAGAAGTATTTTCTATTTTATTAGATAATTGTGTTTTCCCCAAAATAATTTTATTGCCACTTCAGTTTTCCACTCATGTTATTTCCTTACCTTTTTTTCCTGTGTCTCAGCTCCATCTTTACAATAGTTTGAGAGAATTGAGACTGCTTTTTTGCTCAAACTGATACTCTATAACCAATAATGCTACCGCCTCACAGTGGGTAGGGTTTGGGATTAATAAACCATCTTTCATTTTTAAGTAAGATATCTCATTTAAGTAAGATTGATATATCTTGTACTATATCTTGATCTTTTCTTATATCTATGTATATTATTAGTGTATCACATTAGTTATCAAAACTTTGTTAGTAATTAGTTCACTAAGGTGGGAGAAAGGAGATAGATCAACATTTCTAGTTTTGGTAATACCAGCTTAAAGAAGAAAAATACACACACACACACACACACACATATAATGTACACATATACACACTTTTTTATACATGTACATGCCCATGCATACATACACTCATACACATATATTTTTTTACACTGAATTATTGCTAAGTGAAATTTACTCCATAACTTCTTAGGTTTATTAAACAATGTATACCATTATTTATTTTAACTGCAACTACAAAATAATGAAATTGATTTGGTGCCAAACAGTGTCATTCTTATTAATCCATATCAATCTCTGTGTTTTTTTTAAAGTTAAAAAATTTTTAAATGTTTTTATTACTTATTTTTGAAAGAGAGATAGAGGAGAGTAGGGGAAGGGCAAAGAGAGAGGGAGACACAGAATCTGAAGCAGGCTCCAGGCTCTGAGCTGTCAGCACAGAGTCCAATGCAGGGCTTGAACCCATGAACAGTGAGATCATGACCTGAGCCGAAGTCAGATGCTGAATGGACGGAGCCACACAGGCGCCCCTCAATCTCTGTGTTTTATAATTCTTTGAACATATTAATAGGGTAAAAGGAACTGATTTATAATATGAAAGATTATAGTCCTTTACCGTATAGTTTTAAGGAGCTGAAAGTAATTGCCTTTAAAATATTTGGTTGGTTGGGGCGCCTGGGTGGCGCAGTCGGTTAAGCGTCCGACTTCAGCCAGGTCACGATCTCGCGGTCCGTGAGTTCGAGCCCCGCGTCAGGCTCTGGGCTGATGGCTCAGAGCCTGGAGCCTGTTTCCGATTCTGTGTCTCCCTCTCTCTCTCTGCCCTCCCCCATTCATGCTCTGTCTCTCTCTGTCCCAAAAATAAATAAACGTTGAAAAAAAAATTTAAAAAAAAATAAAATAAAATATTTGGTTGGCAGAAGTACCTGGCTGGTTTAGTTGGTAGAGCATGTGACTCTTGATCTCAGGGTTGTGAGTTTAAGCCCCACATTCAGTATAGAGCCTACATAAAAAAAATAAAATTTGCCATAAAATATTTGGTTGGCAAGTGAAAATATAAAAAATATTCTAGAAAAGGAAATTATAGGAAATAGAACTACCAGATATTAAAACATATTATAAAGCAACCATGTTGAAGCAGTGTAGTAGAACATTAGATGTGTAGAACATGGAAGAATAGAAAGAAATGTTCTTTATATAGATTTGACATGTTAACAGAGGCCCTATTAAGCAGTAGGAAAGGGAATGATTATTTAATAAGTAGGGTGAGAATAAGCAGTTAGCAATATTGTAGAAAAGTACATTTAAACCCGCATCTATACTGGATGTAACAAAATAAATCTCAGATAAATTTAAGTGTAGATAATTACATTATTGAAAATCTAGAAGATAAGAGGACTTAATATGTTTTAATTTCTCTGGAGTTTCTAAGCACTGAGAAAACCAGAAAAAGAAGATTAGAAAGATTAGATTGCATATGCTAATGTGTTTTATTATAACTGTAGCTCTGTGAACATTATAGGAAAGCATGCCTACTTTATATCCACAACCTGAAAAATTAGTCTTCTTTACTCTTCATACCAGCTGAAAACCTTTTGTTTTCTATATTAGTTAATGGAACAGAGAATGCAGTTCTTTACCTAAAATTTTATTCTGTAGATGCACTGAAAATTATACAGGAGCTCGTTGTGAAGAGGTTTTTCTCCCAAGCTCCAGCATCCAAACTAAAAGTGACCTGTTTGCAGCTTTTGTGTCATTGACTATTCTTCTAGGAACTCTTATCACTGGAGCCCTCTACTTCCTTTTCAGGTAACCAAAATAGAAACATACTTTTGAAAAGAAAAAAGTAATGCATAAAGTAGTTTTTCTACTAAACAACTAATATGCCCTTTGGATCTAGATATTTTTACAGATAGTGATTTCTATTTAAAGTTCTCTAATACAGTTGTTATTAAATTAATAAGTCATTTTGAAAGTATCTTAAATAGTCTCTATTTGTCCTTTGTTACTGACATCAAGCGTTGATTTCTGTAAACTAATTAGGTAGACCCACATTCACTAAAGTCATCATGCCAAAGCACCTAAATATTAGGGCTAGGTCTATTTAAAGTACATTTTGAATGTGAAAGGAAGGAAACAACTTATCCAACATTGTAAATATGAATTTAAGGCCTGTGGTTAATATCTAGGATTAATTCTTCATTTAGTGCCTACTATGTGCTAGGCATTGTGCTAAGAATAAAGAATACAATAGTGGGGAATCTATTTCCAAAGCCAAGAGCACACTGTATACACTGTATGTTAGCTAACTTGACAATACATTATATTAAAAAAAAAAAGAATACAATAGTGAACAAGACAGACATGTTCCCTAATTGTAGAGACTTAAATCAACTTGGAGAGAGACAAATAAGGAGGCAATTAATTTGGGAAGACTTGTAACTCATAAGACAAAAGGAAAAATTACTCATATGAAGCAATAAAATGTGGTGGAGATTACTTTCATTTATTAGTTTTGGTCTTCACCTTTTTCTGGAATTTTATGAAAATAATAAATATAGAATTTATAAGTTTAGGAGTTATCTGGTATTATAACTCTCATTACTACTATTTATTAAGTGCACACTGTAATACTTGTGAAATATTTTTAATACTATGTTCTCGTAATACTTGTGAAAATGGAGCTGCGGGTAATAATAAAAGAGATGCAAAAGGGCTTAAGAAGTTTATATTCTAGGAAAGGTTTTATGTATATGTAAAATTATATTTCATAAAATCCTCCTTTCTGAATTCCTTTATACCATAGAGTAATTAAAAGTTGGAGAGAGACTGCTCTTTTAAAACATATAATTACATATTTTATTCTAAAATATATCATTTAAGCAATCTCATGTTTTACTTCAGATGAAAAAAATTCAATAGAAACTCATTGTATCAGATTGTATTTTCCCAAAGATAGCTACAATATCTCATTCCCACATGCTGTTCTAACCCTATTTAACCTTAATTACCTCCCTAAAAGCTCTGTCTCCAAACATAGTTACATTAGGAATAAGTGCTTCAATTTGTGAATTCTGGGAGATAGAGTGTAACCTGTAATGGCTAGTATGTGTGTTAGTTAGCATTCTCCATACAAATAGAACCAATAGAATGTGCAGAGAGACAGATTTATTTTAAGGAATTGGCTCATTAAGTTGTGGAGGCTGGCATGTCAATAGTCTTCCTGGTGGCCTGGCAGACAGGAGACTCAGAAAATAGTGAGTGTTGCAGTTCAGCTCTGAAGACTATCTGCTGACACAATTTCTTCTTACTCAAAAGAGGTCAGTCTTTGTTCTTTTTAAGCCCTTAGACTGATTAGATGAAGCCCACCCCCGTCATGGAAGGCAATCTTCTTTACTCAAAATACATAGATTTAAAAATTAATTTAAAAAAAACACTCTTATAGAAACATCCAGAATAATGTTTGACCAAATATCTGGGCACCATGGCCCAGCCAGGTTGATACCTAAAGTTAACCATCACAGTATGAACAAAAAAATTATGAGCCAAGGGACGCCTGGGTGCCTCAGTTGATTAAGCATTTGCCTCTTGATCTTAGCTCAGGTCTTGATCTCAAGGTAGTGAATTTAAGCCCCACATTGAGCTCTGCACTGGGCATGAAGCCTACTTAAAAAAAAAAAAAAAAAAAGGAAAATTATGAGCCAATCTTATTCATTTAACCTAGATATAAAAGATTAAAAATTAGCAAACCAAGTTCAGTAATGTATTAAAAAACTATGATCTTGGAATTATTCCATTATTATAAGAACACAAAGTTGGTATAAAGTTATTAACTAATGTATTTTATCTAGTTTGTATATTAAAAGAGAAAAAGCTTTTTTTTAATGTTTATTTACTTTTGAGAGAGATAGAGACAGAGAGAGAGAGAGCAAGCTGGGGAGGGGCAGAGAGAGAGACACACACACAGAATCTGAAGCAGGCCCCAGGCTCCAAGCTGTCAGCACAGATCCTGATGCGGAGCTTGAACCCATAGAACGTGAGATCATGACCTTAGCCAAAATCGGATGCTTAACTGACTCAGCCATCCAGGCACCCCACATCCTTACCATTCTTAAAGAAAATAACATTCTTGAAAATTTTTCAGATAGGGTTGCAATATGTTTGAAATTGTGTATTTCGCATTTTTGAATGAGAACATAAGCAGAGTCATGGCCTTAACGATGCCAAGAATAAATTTGAAAATGAGTCGCTATTGCTTATAGAAGCTACACTTATGATTTGGGCTCATATGTATTGACTAAATGAAATGTATTTGTCAGAGTGGTGCTTTCAAGAATGAAACCAAGTCTGTTTACTAAAATAGTTTTTGGGTCCATTAGTGGTTGAAATTGCTTTAAATGTGGGTCTTTTGAAATTTAGTAACTAATTAGTGTGATCTTTGAATGAGGTCAAAAATGATACCTCACTAATGCTGAAATCTAGCCTAGAATCAGTAATGTTTCATGAGGAGGAATCAGGGTTTTTTAGAAGACACATTTCATTTTGCTGTGGTAAAATGGTTTTGAATTCATTTTCACTAATATATACTCTAAGCACTGACACTGAAAAAAATTAGAGCAAGTGTACATTTCAAAATCTTGTTTAACATTAAAAGTAGTTAAAAAAAACTGTCATGATCATCTGAATACAATTATAACCCATATTAATTGGCCAGATGACCTAAAAGATGGATGAACTACAACCTTAAAAAGGCACAAAATGAGGTTTTCAATGTCATTAATAGTGAGTAAAGCTACCCCATATCACAAATGTCTCAGCTAATAATGAAAACCTCTTTTAAAAGGGCAAAAACATTACACTAAACATTAAAACATTACAAAAACATTACATTAATAATAGCTTTCCAATTTCAAAGGAAAAGAACTAAGTGCATCATCAGCATCTGAAGTCCCCATAATGAACTCCCTGACTTGGTGGATTTGTTGAATAATGGGGCACAGTTTTAGGTCAGCCTTGTCAGTTTCAGGTAGTTCTGGAGAAGAAAATAGACCTCCAAATTTTCAAGTTTAAACTTCCTTCTGCTTTTCCACTTACCTGCTTTTTATTTGTGTGTTTCTTCTTTACTGTCAGGAAGGGCCACCTTCAGAGGGCCAGTTCAGTCCAGTATGATATCAACCTGGTAGAGACAAGCAGTACCAGTGCCCACCACAGTGAGTAAATTCAAAATAAAATGCTCGTTTTAAAGCCCTGGATGAGATTGTTGTTGTTACATGTAGAGATTTGGATCTATCCAAAAAGGTTGACTCAAGAAAACTTTTCTATGAGTTTTGACATTAAGATGGATTTCTTTTTCACATTAAAATGGATTTCTTATTAGCATGGCACTGGTCATTTTTTTTCCCCCAGAGAAAACCATGTTATCTCAGTATGTGAAATTATGTTTTTAGCTATAATGTGTTATAATGTGTTACACATATATAAGGGATTAGTTTCTCCAGAAGTAATTTTTTTAATATTTGTTTATTTTTGAGAGAGAGAGAGAGAGTGCATGCAGGGAAAGGGTAGAGAGACAAGGGTACCAAGGGGTGGGGCTTGAACTTATGAACTGTGATATCATTACCTCAGCCAAAGTTGGAAGCTTAACAGGCTGAGCCACCTGTTATTTGAAGTGGGCTGGTATATAGAGAAAAGGATATTTACCTGTGTAAGGATAGGCAAAACTTTGGGAAACTTATAGACCAATTAACGTTTGAGAAGTTTCTTGAGACTTCTACTTCTGGCTAAGATGGAGTAGCAGGTACTAGGACTGGATTTACCTTCTACTTGAAACTGTAAAGAAAAAAAAATGGATATAATACATGAAACACAGGTTTTCAAGACATTGGACATCAGGAAACAAAGGATCATGATCCCTAAGAGATGGGAAACAGAAGTAAGCCAATGATTGCTTCAGATTATTGCGTTGAAATAGTTTACAGGCTGTGGCACAGAAAGGGGGAACCCAGGCTGAGCTTGGTAGACTCCCTGAGTTAAGAAGATGAAATTCAGAGTCTAGAAAGGTTGAGGTGGCTATAATTCAGTGAACAGAGTACTGGAAAAGATAGCTGCATAGAGAAAATTCCAGAGATCTCCAGTTCAAATATTCAGCTGAATATTAATCAGCACATATGTAGTAGGGAAATACTTGAGGTTAGGTATAGAATTACTTGAAAGGATTAGAGATGTCCAGTACTCACACAGGGCTCGGAAAAATGTCTGTTCCAAAAGTTAAAAAACAAAACAAAACAAAAAATTGTTATTCGTGGGACATTAAGGAGACTACAGAGCAGAGTGTTTCCCCAGTAGAGGGGAATAATTAGCCTTATATTTAAGCACTGTTCCAGCCCTGCCTGACAAACCTTAAAAATTTTCAAATAACTGCATCCCAGATTAAATCTCAGTAAGACAGCAATAACAACAAAAACAAACACACGCACATGCACACACACACTCACACACACCAAACAAACAAAAAACCAATACCCAATAGGTACAATTCACTGCCTTGCATCCAATCAAAACTTACCAACCTGTTGGTTTAACATATGAAATCAATGTGAAAGACCACATTAACAGAATAAAGATAAAAACCACACAATAACCACATTAGATGCAGAAAAAGTAGTTGACAAAGTTCAACATCCATTAATGATAAAAATTCTCAAGAAAATAGGTATAGAGGAAATTTCCTCAACATAGATAAAGACCATTTATGAAAATTCCACAACCAACATCATTATCAGTGGGAAAAAACTGATCGTTTTGTCTCTTGTACTTTTCCAGTACAAGGCAAGGATGTTCGCTTTCACACTGGAAGTACTAGAAGAGCAACCAGACTTTTTTTTTTAATAATGGCATCCTATCTAAAAGGAATAAATTAAATTCTGTTTGCAAGCGATATGATTTTATATGTAGAAAACCCTAAATACTCCATTAATAAAATATTAGAACTAATAAATGGCTTCAGTAAATTTGCAGGATACAAAAAAACATGTAAGAAAAATTATAATTCATTATACCAAAAATGATCTATTTGAAAAGGAAGGAAATCAACAAAACAATTCTATTTGTAATACCACCAAAATCATTACTTAGAAATAAATTTAAGCAAGGAGGCCAAAGATCTATACATTGAAAACTATAAAATATTTATAAGAGAAATAAAAGACACAAAAATGCAAAGATATCCCATGTTCACGGATTAGAAGAATTAATATTGTTAAAATGTCTATACTACCCAGGGTGATATACAGATTTAATGAAATTGCTATCAAAATTCCAATAGTGTTTTTCACAGAAGTAGAAAAAAAAAAAAACAACCTAAAATTTGGAACCACAAAAGACCCTGAATAGCCAAAGCAATCTTTAGAAAGAAAAAGCAAGTTGGAGGCATTACATTTCATGTCTTCAAATTATATTACAAAGTTATTGTAATTAAAACACACGTGTAGACCAATGGAACAGAATCAAGAGCACAAAACTAAATCAAGCATTTACAGTCAATGAATTTTTATAATATTCATATTCCAGTTAGTTAACACACAGTGTAATATTAGCTTCAGGTGTACAATATAGTGATTTAACACTTACATACAACACCTGGTGCTCATCACAAGTACACTCCTAATCCCCATCACCTATTTCACCCATCCCCCACCCCCAACTCCCCTCTGGTAACCATAACTTTGTTCCTCTATAGTTAAGATTCTGTTTCTTGGTTTGCCTCTCCGTTTTTTTTTTCTTTATGGTCATTTGTTTTGTTTCTTAAATTCCACATGTGGGTGAAATCATATGATATTGTTCTTCTCTGACTGATTTATTTTGCTTATTAGCATAATATGTTCTAGCTCCATCCACATCATTGCAAATGGCAAGATTTCATTCTTTTTTATGGCTAACATTCCATTGTATAAAAACCACTTCTTCTTTATCCATTCCTCAGTTCTTGGACACTTGGGCTCTTTCCATAATTTGCCTATTGTAGATAATATTGCAATAAACATTGGGGTGCATGTATCTCTTTGAATTAGGGTTTTTGTATTCTTTGGGTAAATAGTAGTGCAATTGCTGGATGTTAGGGTAGTTATATTTTTAACTTTTTGAGGAACCTCCATACTGTTCTCCAGTGGCTGCACCAGTTTGCATTCCCACCAAAGTATAAAAGGGTTCCTCTTTCTCTGCATCCTCACCGACATCTGTTTTTCTGTGTTGTTAATTTTAACCATTCTGACTGGTGTGAGGTGGTATCTCACTGTGGTTTTGATCTGTATTTCCCTGATGGTGAGTGATAGTTGAGCATCTTTTCATGTGTCCATTGGCCATCTGTGTGTCTTCTTTGGAAAAATATCTATTCATGTCTTCTGCCCTTTTCCAGTTGGATTATTTGTTTTATGGGTGTTGACATGTATCAATTCCTTATAGATTTTGGACACTAACCATTTATGGGATATGTCATTTGCTAATATCTTCTCCCATTCAGTAGATTGCCTTATAGTTTTGTTGATTGTTTACTTCACTGTGCATAAGTTTTTTATTTTGATCAAGTCCCGATAGTTTATTTTTGCTTTTGTTTCCCTTGCCTCAGGAGACATATCTGGAAAAAAGTTGCTGTGGCCAGTGTCAAAGAGGTTACTACTGCTTTTTTTCTCCACTAGGATTTTTATGGTTTCCTGTCTCACATTTAGGTCTTTAATCCATTTTTGTGTATGGTGTAAGAAAATGGTCCAGTTTCATCATTTTACATTATGCTGTCCAGTTTTCCCAACACTTTGGTTGAAGAGACTGTCTTTTTCCCATTGGATATTCTTTTCTGCTTTGTCGAAGATTGACCATATAGTTGTGGGTCCATTTCTGGGCTTTCTATTCTGTTCTATTTATCTTTGTGTCTCTTTTTGTGCTACTACATACACTACAGGTACAGCTTTGTAGTAAACTTGAAGTCCAAAATTGTGATGCCACCAGCTTTGCATTTCTTTTTTAGGATTGTTTTGGCTATTCATGGTCTTTGTGGTTCCATACAAATTTTAGAATTGTTTGTTCTACATCTGTGAAAAATGCTGCTGGTAATTTGATAAGGATTACATTAAATGTGTAGATTGCTTTGGGTAATATAGACATTTTAACAGTATTTGTTCTTCTGATCCATGAGTATGGAAAATCTTTCCATTTCTTTGTGTACTTTTCATTTTCTTTTATCAGTACTTTATGGTTTTCAGAGTATAGGTCTTTCAGATCTTTGGTTAGGTTTATTCCTAGATATCTTATTGTTCTTGGTGTAATTGTAAATAATCCCTTAATTTCTCTCTTTTTTTTAATTAAAACATTTTTTAATGTTTATTTTTGAGAGAGAGAAACAGAACGCAAGTGGGGGAGGGGCAGAGAAAGAGGGAGACAGAATCTGAAGCAGGCTCCAGGCTCTGAGCTGTCAGCACAGAGCCTGGCATGGGGTCCAAACTCACAAACTGTGAGATCATGGCCTGAGCTGAAGTCAGATGCTTAACCAACTGAGCCACCCAGGTGCCCCCTTAATTTCTCTTTCTGCTGCTTCATTATTGGTGTTTAGAAATACAACAGATTTCTGCATGTCGATTTTGTATACTGCACCTTTACTGAATTCATGTATCAGTTCTAACAATTTTTTTGTGGAGTCTTTTGGGTTTTCTGTATAGAGTACCATGGGACTTCATCAAATATAAAAGTTTCTGCACAACCAAAGAAACAATTAATAAAACGAGAATATAGCCTAAGGAGTAGGAGAAAATACTTGAGATAAGGGGTGAGATAAGGGGTGAAGCACCAACATATATATATATATATATATATATATATATATATATATATATGAAACTTGTACAACTCAATAGCAAAAAATCAACTAATCCAATTTTTTAAAGTTTATTTATTTTGAGAGAGAGAGAGAGAGCACGCACTTGTGCACCCAAGTTGGGAAGGGGCAGAGAGAGAAGGAGAAAGAGAATCCCAAGCAGGCTCTGAACTGTCAGCACAGAGCCCCATGTGGGGCTCAAACTCACAAATGGTGAGATCATGACCTGAGCTGAAATCAAGGGCCAGATGCTTAACTGACTGAACCACCCAGGAGCCCCTCAACTAATCCAATTTAAAAATGTGGCCCTTCAACATCTTTAGCTCTTCTTTGTTTTTGAGGAAAATGTATGTGTATGCCTTTCGTCCCTATTATTTTAGGTAGATGAAATACTAAAATAACTGTCTATATCTGTCTTCTCTGCACTAGGAGCAGCTTTCCTGCTACAGCCCTCCTCCCCTAAAAATGTATGCCTGCACAAAGTTTGTCTCAACTCCCTTCTTGGTCAGGAACACTTTTCAGCTGTTGAGCCGATCACTGACAGATGAAAGCTTCAGCAGCTTGGCAGCCCTATGTCACCTGACCTCATTTATACTAGGTGCAGTTTCCAAGCCAGCATCATTTCACAGGACATTGATACAGTGCAGCCAAGTTCATTGAATCTAAGCCTTCCACAATGGGGGTGGCTGGCTCTGGGGTTATAAATGGGACTGTGTTTAGGAGTTTCATCATTGGTTATGCCAGAAACCCTTCTCTGAAGCAACACCTCTTCTCCTACACCATTCTGGGCTTTGTCCTCTCAGACATGGGTTATTTTACCTGATGGTGGCCTTTCTCATCCTCTTTAGCATGTGAAGGAGCCATCTCTGCCTCTGATAGGTCTTTTTCCTGTGTTTCATTTACCCTGCATAGTCTTCCTGTACCTCCCCAGGCCAACTGGGGAAAGTGGTTGGTTTAGGGAAAACAAATACTGTATTAATAAGAAATAATAATAAAATAAATGTTTATGAAATAGTCATGCATAGGATTTTAAATGTAAGATGTATTTTTTTAAGTTTTTATCTATTTTTAATGTTTTTTCTTATTTTTGAGAGGGAGAGTGAGCGGGGGAGGGACAGAGAGAGAGGGGGACAGAGGAACTGAAGCTGGCTCTGCCCTGACAGCAGCAAGCCTCATGTGGGGCTCAAGCTCACAAACTGCAAGATCATGGCCTGAGCTGAAGTTGGATGCTCAACCAACTTAGCCACCCAGGTGCACTATTTATTTATTTTGAGAGAGAGAGAGAGAGAGTGAACACAAGAGAGGGAGAGAGAGAATCCCAAGCAGACTGTGCACTGTCAGCACAGAGCCCCATGTGGGGCTCAAACTCACTAACCGTGGGGTCCTGACCTGAGCCAAAATCAAGAGTTAGCTTAACCAACTGAGCCACCCAAGTGCCCCTCAATGTAGGATTTCTTATGAATTAATTATAGGTGTTTTGTTTTAACCTTAAGAAATTTAAGTACGATTCCTCTCTCTCATTAATGAGTGTCATAGAACTAATTGCATCTTAATATAGAGTCAAAGAAGACAAAAAAAACACACAACTTTACAGACTTAATCCAGAAGTTTTTTTTCCTTTGTAAATGTGATCCAAAAAATGTGCAAAGAACCTGAATAGACTTTTTTTTTTTAAAGAAGACATACAAATGGCTGACAGGTATATGAAAAGTGCTCAACATTACTAATCATCAGGGAAATCCAAATCAAAACCATAATGAAATATTGTCTCATACCTGTTAGGGTGGCTTTTATAAAAAGATAAAAGATTAATGTTGGTGAGGATGTGGAGAAAAGGGCACCCTTGTACACTGTTAGTAGGAATGTAAATTGACTCAGTCATTATGGAAAACATTATGGAGATTCCTCAAAAAATGAAAAATGGGACTGTAGGGGCAGCTGGGTGGCTCAGTCGGTTGAGCATCTGACTTCAGCTCAGGTCATGATCTCGCAGTTCATGGGTTTAAGCTCCACATCAGGCTCACTGCTGTCAGCATGGAGCCTGCTTCAGATCCTCTATCCCCCTCTTTCTGCCCTCCCCTGTTAATGCTCTCTTTCTCAAAAATAAGTAACATTAAAAAAAAAGGACTATAATGTAATCCAGCAATTCTTCTGGGTATATGGGAAATGAAATCAATACCTCAAAAGAGATGGTTGTGCTCCCATGTTTTTTGCAGCATTATTCACGATAGCTAAGAAATGGAAAAAACCTGTTTCCATTTGCAGATGTGTCCCAGACTATGAGTCTGGAGTTCTCTCTTGTCCAGCAAGAGAATAGATGCAGAATTGAATACAAGAGAGGCTAATGTCTGGGAGGAGACAAGGGCCTGGTATGGTGGTTTGTCTCTGTATTTATTGAGCTCACAAGATCTTACCCATATGGTGAGTGTGAAGAAAACACGATTGTATGCGTGAACATGGTGAACGTGAAGAAAACAGTCAGACAGTAATCATTAACTTGTATGTGTAAGAAGCAAAGGGTCTGGGGTGCAAGTGGAGTTTGTGATCAGAGTACAATAGTATATTGGTGTCAGATGGAAAGTAATTTCCTGCAGGTCATATAACAAATTACTTGTGATTCCATTACAATATCTCACTAGCTAACTTTGGGCGTTTTCACCCTGTGGGAGCAGCTTTCCACCCTAAGCTTTTTTCTAACCCATTTATGTAAGTAGCACCTATTCCCCCACTAGATGAATAGAAGAATGGTAGCGTATATATACAATGGAACATTATTCAGCCTTTATTTTTTTTAACTTTTTTTAAATTTATTTTTGAGACAGAGAGAGACAGAGCATGAACGGGGGAGGGGCAGAGAGAGAGGGAGACACAGAATCGGAAGCAGGCTCCAGGCTCTAAGCCATCAGCCCAGAGCCCGACGCGGGGCTCGAACCCACGGACCGCGAGATCGTGACCTGAGCTGAAGTCGGACGCTTAACCAACTGAGCCACCCAGGCGCCCTTATTCAGCCTTTAAAAAGAAGTTCCTGGGATTTATGACATCTTGGATAGACTTCAGAGAACATTGTGCTAAGTAAAATAAGCCAGCCAGAGAGAAAAATAGTACATGATCTCACATATATGTGAAATATACAAAAAGAGAGAAGAGAGTAGAAGAATGGTAGTTACCAGAGGTGAAGAGGTTGGGAGATACTGGTCAATCAGTAAAAAGTTGCAGTTATGTTGGATAAATAAGTTGAGAAACCTAATGTACAAGTATGATGACTGCAGTTAATAATACTCTATTTTATATTGGAAATTTGCTAAGATATAGATTTCAGGTGATCTCACCAAAAAGAAATAGAATGATAACTATGTGAGATGGATATGTTAATTAGCTTGACTTTAGTAATCATTTTCCTACATATTTATATTAAAATGTGCTGTATACTTTAAATATATTAAATTTTTATTAAAAGTAAATTTAATACAGTCAAAGATAGGTTAAAAAGAAAATTTGCAAACTGCAAAGAAGCAGGAAGTGTGTTCAAAGTAAGAAAAATTAATAAGTTGAAACTGATCCAGAACTACTACAAATCTTAGAGTTAGCAGGCAAACACATTAAACAGTTATTATAAACGTATCCCATGTATTCAAAAGTTAAGTAGGAATATGGAAGATATATATTTAAAAAAATCAAGTTGAACTTCCAGAGATGAAAATTAGTATATGAGATGAAAAACAGTGAATGGTATTAACATCAGATCATACACTATATAAGAAAAGATTGATGAACTTGAATATACAGTAATAGAAATTATTACATTTTTTAATGAAAAGAACATTATGTGATGCTATGCAACAACTTAGGTGGCATAATATAGGGTTAACTGGAGTCTCTGAACAAGACAGACACGAGACAGGAGGGGACAGAAAAAATGTTTGACAAAAGATGAGAAAGGCCTATATACTGAAAACTAAAACTATTGCTGATAAAAATGAAACAAAGAGCAAAATAAATGGAGTGATAAACCATATTCGTGGGTTTGTAAAACTCAATATAGTTAAGATGTCAGTTCTTAAATCGATCTAAAGATGCAATGTTATGCCAATCAAAATCCTAGCAAGTGTTTGTAGGAATTAACAAGCTAATTCTAAAATTCCTATGGAAATTTGAAGGAACCAGACGAGCAAAAGCAGTTTTGAAAAACAAAAGTGAGGATGCTTCATAGTGTCTGATTTCACATCTTACTACAAAGCTACAGTAAGTAATCAAGACACAGTGCTATTGGCGTCAAGATAAACAAATGGATCTAGAAATAGACTCGATTTTCAACAAAGGATCCAAGGCAATTCAGAATGGAAAGGAAATCTTTTCAAAAAATTATGCTGGGACAGTTGGATATCCACATGTAAAAAGATGAATTTAGATCTTTATGATACATAAAAAATAACTCAAATTGGTTGTAAATGTAAGAGCTAAAACTATAAAACTCTAAAAAAAAAAGCTTAGAAGAAAATTCTTAGAAGAAAACCTAGGAAGTATTTGTGATGTTAGATGAAGCAAAAATTTTTAGGTATGGAAGAAAGCACAACTGAGTAGAGGGAAAAGTCTGGGATTGTGATGCCTCCCACTTTGGTCTTCTTCAAAATTACTTTGGCTATTCAGGGCCTTTTGTGGTTCCATATGAATTTTACGATTGCTTGTTCTAGCTTCGAGAAGAATGCTGGTGCAATTTTGATTGGGATTGCATTGAATGTGTAGATAGCTTTGCATAGTATTGATATTTTAACAATATTTATTCTTCCAACCCGTGAGCACAGAATGTTTTTCCATTTCTTTGTATCTTCTTCAATTTCCTTCATAAGCTTCCTATAGTTTTCAGTATACAGATCTTTTACATCTTTGGTCAGGTTTATTCCTAGGTATTTTATGATTCTTGGTGCAATTGTGAATGGGATCATTTTCTTTATTTGTCTTTCTGTTGCTTCATTATTAGTGTATAAGAATGCAACTGATTTCTGTACATTGATTTTGTATCTTGCAACTTTGCTGAATTCATGTATCAGTTCTAGCAGACTTTTGGTGGAGTCTGTCGGGTATAATACCATGTATAATAGCATGTCATCTGCAAAAAGTGAAAGCTTGACTTCATCTTTGCCAATTTTGATGCCTTTGATTTCCTTTTGTTGTCTGATTGCTGATGCTAGAACTTCCAACACTATGTTAAACAACAGCGGTGAGAGTGGACATCCCTGTCGTGTTCCTGATCTCAGGGAAAAAGCTCTCAGTTTTTCCCCATTGAGGATGATGTTAGCTGTGGGCTTTTCATAAATGGCTTTTATGATGTTTAAGTATGTTCCTTCTATCCTGACTTTCTCAAGAGTTTTTATTAAAGAAAGTTTGCTGAATTTTGTCAAATGCTTTTTCTGCATCGATTGACAGGATCGTATGGTTCTTTTCTTTTATTAATGTGATGTATCACATTGGTTGATTTGCAAATGTTGAACCAGCCCTGCATCCCAGGAATGAATCCCACTTGATCATGGTGAATAATTCTTTTTATATGCCGTTGAATTCGATTTGCTAGTATCTTATTGAGAATTTTTGCATCCATATTCATCAGGGATATTGGCCTGTAGTTCTCTTTTTCTACTGGGTCTCTGTCTGGTTTAGGAATCGAAGTAATACTGGCTTCATAGAATGAGTCTGGAAGTTTTCCTTCCCTTTCTATTTTTTGGAATAGCTTGAGAAGGATAGGTATTATCTCTGCTTTAAACGTCTGGTAGAACTCCCCTGGGAAGCCATCTGGTCCTGGACTGTTATTTGTTGGGAGATTTTTGATAACTTGTTCAACTACACTCTACTACAAAGCTGTAATCATAAAGACAGCATGGTACTGGCACAAAAACAGACACATAGACCAATGGAATAGAATAGAAACCCCAGAACTAGACCCACAAACGTATGGCCAACTCATCTTTGACAAAGCAGGAAAGAATATCCAGTGGAAAAAAGACAGTCTCTTTAACAAATGGTGCTGGGAGTACTGGACAACATGCAGAAGGTTGAAACTACACTTCCTCACACCATTCACAAAAATAAACTCAAAATGGATAAAGGACCCGAATGTGAGACAGGAAACCATCAAAACCCTAGAGGAGAAAGCAGGAAAAGACCTCTCTGACCTCAGCCGCAGCAATTTCTTACCTGACACATCCCCAAAGGCAAGGGAATTAAAAGCAAAAATGAACTATTGGGACCTCATGAAGATAAAAAGCTTCTGCACAGCAAAGGAAACAATCAACAAAACTAAAAGGCAACCAACGGAATGGGAAAAGATATTTGCAAATGACATATCAGACAAAGGGCTAGTATCCAAAATCTATAAAGAGCTCACCAAACTCCACACCCAAAAAACAAATAACCCAGTGAAGAAATGGGCAGAAAACATGAATAGACACTTCTCTAAAGAAGACATCCAGATGGCCAACAGGCACATGAAAATATGCTCAACGTTGCTCCTCATCAGGGAAATACAAATCAAAACCACACTGAGATACCACCTCACACCAGTCAGAGTGGCTAAAATGAACAAATCAGGAGACTATAGATGCTGGCGAAGATGTGGAGAGACGGAAATCCTCTTGCACTGTTGGTGGGAATGCAAATTGGTGCAGCCACTCTGGAAAACAGTGTGGAGCTTCCTCAAAAAATTAAAAATAGACCTACCCTATGACCCAGCAGTAGCACTGCTAGGAATTTACCCAAGGCATACAGGAGTACTGATGCATAGGGGCACTTGTACCCCAATGTTTATAGCAGCACTCTCAACAATAGCCAAATTGTGGAAAGAGCCTAAATGTCCATCGACTGATGAATGAAGAAATTGTGGTTTATATACACAATGGAGTACTATGTGGCAATGAGAAAGAATGAAACATGGCTCTTTGTAGCAACGTGGATGGAACTGGAGAGTGTGATGCTAAGTGAAATAAGCCATACAGAGAAAGACAGATACCATATATTTTCACTCATATGTGGATCCTGAGAAACTTAACAGAAACCCATGGGGGAGGGGAAGGAAAAAAAAAGAGGTTAGAGTGGGAGAGAGCCAAAGCATAAGAGACTCTTAAAATCTGAGAACAAACTGAGGGTTGATGGGAGGTGGGAGGGAAGGGCTGGTGGGTGATGGGTCTTGAAGAGGACATCTTTTGGGATGAGCACTGGGTGTTGTACGGAAACCAATTTGACAATAAATTTCATATATTGAAAAAAAAAGCACACCTCTGTCCTTAAAAAAAAAAGAAAAGAAAAAAAAAGAGAAAAGCACAACTGATAAAAAAAAAATTGGGCTTCATCATTGGACCATAAACTGGACTTCATTTAGTGCTTAAAAAGACACCATTATAGGAGTGCCTGAGTGGCTCATTTAAGGGTCTGACTTTGGCTCAAGTCATGATCTCACAGTTCATGGGTTTGGGTCCCACGTTCCACCCTGTGCTTGACAGGTCAGAGCCTAGAGCCTGCTTTGGATTCTGTGTCTCCCTCTCTGCCCTCCCCCACTTGTGCTCTCTTTATCTCTCAAAAATAAATAAACATTAAACAAATTTTTTAAAATATACCATCATAAATGTAAAAAGACAAGCCCCTATCTTGGAGAAAATATTTGCAAATCATATATCTAATAAATGACTTATAGTCAGAGGAATAAGGAATTCTGTCAACTCAATGAGAATTCTTTCAACCCCATTAAGATTTGGGCAAAATATGGGGCGCCTGTGTGGTTCAGGCTGAACGCCCGACTCTTGTTTTCGGCTCAGTTCATGATCACAGGGTTGTGCGATGGAGCCCCGTGTTGGCTCTGCACTGAGTGTGCAGACTTCTTAAGATTCTCTGTCTTCCCTCTTTGCCCAATCTCTCTCTCTCTTTCTCTCTCTCTCTCTGTCTCTCTCCCTCCCTCTCCTCATCTTTCCCGTTCTCCCCCTCAAAAAAAGAAAAAATTTGGACAATATATTCGAATAGGCATTTTATCAAAGAAAATATACAAATAGCTAATAATCACACAAAAAGATACTTGACATCATTAGTCATAAGGGACATAGAAATTTTTTATGTATATTTTTGAGAGACAGAGACAGAGTGCAAGTGGGGGAGGGGCAGAGAGAAAGGGAGACACAGAATCTGAAGCAGACTCCAGGCTCTGAGCTGTCAGCACAGAGTCAGACACAAGGCTTGAACCCACAAAACGGGAGATCGTGACCTGAGCCGAAGTCCGATGCTTAACTGACTGAGCTGCCCAGGTGCCCTGGGAGATAGAAATTATTATTAACACTGCTATCATCAAAGTGTTAACAACTAGTGGTAAGGATGTGGGAAACTGGAATACATAGCTGATGAGAATTAAAAATGGTATAGACACTTTGAAAAACAATTTGGCAGTGTGCATAGATACATTTATTGTATCACCCAGCAATCCCTTCCCTAGATAACTACCCAAAATAAATGAAAACGTATATCCATACAAAGAAAAGACTTGAATATGATTTTCATAGTGGCATTTTTCATAATAACCAAAAAGTGAAAATAATCCAAATACTCATCAACCAGTTAGTAGATAAATAAAATATAGTGTATTTATGAAGTGAAATACTGTTCAGCTATTAAAAGGAACAAACTACTGATACATGGTATAACGTGGATAAATCGCCATTTTACTGATACCGCATGCAAAAGACCACACATTGGTAAGCTTACATTTATAGTAAAATAGATGCTACAACATGGATGAACCTTGAAGTTACTATGCAAGTGGTTTCCCAGGGTTCCAGGTTGGAATGGGGTGTGATTGCAAATGGGCAATGAGATCTTTTAAGGGTGACGGTATTATTATCAGCAAGTGGATTGTGGTGATGGTTGCACAACTCTAAATTACTAAACTTTGTTGAATTGTATACTTTGAAAAGGTGAATTTATAAGATGTAAATTATACCTCAGTAAAGTTGTTTTAAAGAAAGCCAGTCAGCTTTTCAACAAACAGTGCTGGGAAACCTGGATGTCCACGTGCAAAGGGATGAATGAAGTTGGACTCTTACTTGGGAAAAGATCTAACATAAGAGCTAAAAAAGCTTAGAAGCAATCTGAGAAGCAATCATAGGGGAAAGACTTCATGAAAATGGATTTGACAATGATTTCTTAGATATGACATAAAAATCACAGGCAACAAAAGAAAAATTAGATAAATTGGACTTTATTAACATTACAAACTTTTATGCATCAAAATATGTTATCAACAAAGTAAAACTGCAAACCAGAAAATTGGAGAAAATGTTTATAAATCACATATCTGATAAGGGATTGGTATCAGAACACATAAGCTAGCACTCCTAAAACTCAACAACAAATCAACATAATTCAAAAATGGGCAAAGGACTTGAATGGACATTTCTCCAAAGATATACACATGGCCAAAAATCACATGAAAAGATTCTCAATATCATTAATCTTTGGAGGGGTGGCTGGGTGGCTCAGTCAGTTAAGTGTCTGACTTAGGCTAAAGTCATGATCTCACAGTTTCGAGCCTTGCATTGGACTCTGTGCTGACAGTTCAGAGTCTGGAGCCTGCTTTGGATTCTTTGTTTCCCCCCTCCCTCTCTCTCTGCCCCTTTCTACTTGTGCTCTCTCTCTCTCTCAAAAATAAATAAACATTTAAAAAATACATCACTAATCATTGGGGAAATGCTAATCAAAAACCAGGGGGTACCACTCCACACCCATTAGGATGGCTATTACAAACATAAAAACAAATAAACAACAAAAAAACCCACACAAAACAGAAAACAAGTGTTAGCAAGGATGTGGAGAAACTGGAACTTTGATGGGTTGTTGTTGAAATGTAAAATGGTGCGGCCACACTAGAAAACAGTATTTCAGCACCTCAAAAACCTGAACATAGAATTACCTTGTGATCCACCAATTCCACTTATGGATATATACGCTAAACAATTGAAAGCAAGGACTTTATGGTAAGTGATTGAAAGATCCACAGCTAACATCATTCTCAGTGAGGAAGACTGAGAGCTTTTCCCCCATGGTCAGGACAAGGCAAGGATGTCCACTCTTACCACTATTATTTACCATACTACTGGAAGTCTTAGCCTCAGCAATCAGACAAGAGAAATAAGTAAAGGCATCCAAATCAGCAAGGAAGAAGAGTCAACTTTCACTATTTGCAGACAACATGATCCTTTATATAGGTAGGAAACCCAAAAGCTCCACCAAAAAATTTCTAGAATACATGAATTCAGCAAAGTCACAGAATATGAAGTCAATGTGCAGAAATCTGTGGCATTTCTATATACAAGTAACGAAGCAGCAGAAAAAGAAAGCAAGGAATTGATCCCATTTGCAGCTGCACCAAAAACCATGAGATACCAAGGAATAAACCTAACTAAAGAGTTAAAATTTCTGTATTCTGAAAACTATAGAAGACTTATGAAAGAAATTGAAGAGCACACAAGGAAATGGAAAGGCATTCCATGCTCTAGATATCTAGAATTGGAAGAATAAACATTGTTTAAATGTCTATACTACCCAAAGCAATCTACACATTTAATGCAATCCCCATCAAAAACCACTAGCATTTTTCACAGAACTAGAACAATCTTAAAACTTGTAGGAGGGGCGCCTGGGTGGCGCAGTCGGTTAAGCGTCCGACTTCAGCCAGGTCACGATCTCGCAGTCCATGAGTTCGAGCCCCGCGTCAGGCTCTGGGCTGATGGCTCGGAGCCTGGAGCCTGTTTCCGGTTCTGTGTCTCCCTCTCTCTCTGCCCCTCCCCCGTTCATGCTCTGTCTCTCTCTGTCCCAAAAATAAATAAACGTTGAAAAAAAAAATTAAAAAAAAAAAAAAAAAAACTTGTAGGAGACCACAAAGACCCTGAATAGCGAAAGCAATCCTGAAAAAGAAAAACACAACTGGAGGCATCATGATTCCAGACTTCAAGCTATATTACAAAGCTGTAGTCATCAAGACAGTATGGCACTGGCACAAAACAGACACAAAGATCAATAGAACAGAACAGAAAACCCAGAAATGGGCCCAGAACTATATGGTCAACTCATCTTCGACAAAGCAGGAAAAAATATCCAATGGAAAAAAGACAGTCTTTCCAATAAACGGTGTTGGGAAAACTGGATGGTGACATGCAGAATGAAACTGGACCACTTTCTTAACACCATACACAAAAATAAATTCAAAATGGATGAAAAAGACCTAAATGTGAGACAGGAAACAGGAAAACATCAAAATCCTAGAGGAGAACATAGGCAGCAACCTCTGTGACCTTGGCCTGAGCAGCTTCTTATAGACATGTTGCCAGAGGCTAAGGAAACAAAGGCAAAACTGACCTACTGGGACTTCCATCAAGAAACAAATCTGCACAGCAAAGGAAATCATCAACAAAACTAAAAGACAGTGTATGGAATGGGAGAAAATATTTTTAAGCAACATATCTGATAAAGGGTTAGTATCTAAAATTTATAAAGAACTTATCAATCTCAACACCCAAAAAACATATAACCCAGTTAAGAAATGGGCAGAAGATGCGAATAGACACTTTTACAAAGAAGACATCCAGATGGCTAACAGACACATGAAAAGATGTTCAACATCACTCATCATCAGGGAAATACAAAACAAAATCACTATGAGATACCACCTCAGTGTCAGAATGGCTACAATTAACAACACAAGAAGCAAAACGTGTTGGTGAGGATGTGGAGAAAGGGGAACCCTCTTGCACTGTTCATAGGAACGCAAACTGGTATAGCTACTCTGGGGAATAGTATGGAGGTTCCTCAAAAAGTTAAAAATAGAACTACCATATGATCCAGCAATCGCACTACTAGGTATTTACCCAAAGGATACAAAAATATAGATTCGAGGGCACCTGGGTGGCTCAGTTGGTTGAGCGTCTGACTCTTGATTTTGGCTCAGGTCAGGATCCTAGAGTCATAGGATTGAGCCTCATGATGGGTTCCAGACTGAACATGGAGCTTGCTTAAGATTCTTTCTCTTCTTCTCTGCCCCTCTACCCCACTCAGGCACTCTCTCTCTAAAATAATTAAAAAATACAGATTTTAAGAGGTATATGCATGCTGATGTGTATAGCAGCATTATCAACAGTAGCCAGACTATGGAGAGAGCCCAACGATGCATGGATAAAGAAGACGTGGTATATATACAATGGAATATTACTCAGCCATAAAAAATGAAATCTTGCCATTTGCAATGAGATGAATAGAATTAGAGTGTATTATGCTAAGTGAAATAAGTCAGGGAAAGACACATACCATATGATTTCACTCATGTTTGGAATTTAAGAAACAAAACAGATGAACATATGAGGAGAAAAAAGAGGGAAACAAACCATAAGAGACTTAAAGATAGAAAACAAACTGAGGGTTGATGGAGGGAAGTGGATGGGAGATGGGCTAGATGTGTGATGAGTATTATGAAGGGCACTTGTGTATTACTCATGAGTATTATGATGGGCACTGGGTGTTGTATGTAAGTGATGAATCACTGAATTTTATTCCTGAAACCAATATTGCACTATATGTTAACTATGAAGAATTTAAATAAAAATTTGAAAAGAAAAAGACATTATGGTAAATGAAATAAGGCAGACACAAAAGATAAGTACTGTATGATTCCATTTAGATATCTAGAATAATCTAATTTATAGAGACAGAAAATAGAATGGTAGTACCAAGGGCTGAGAATAGAATGGGAGTTACTACTTAATGAGTACAGATTCAGTAGGGGTTGATGACAATGTTCTAGAGATGGATGGTGGTAATGGTTGCACAACAGTGTGGAGGTACTAAATGCCACTGAGCTGCACACTTAAAAATAATTTATGGGTGCCTGGGTGGCTCAATCATTTGAGCATGGGAATCTTGATTTTTGGCATAGGTCATGATCTCACAGTTGTGAGATCGAGCCGTGTCAGGCTCTGCACTGAGGGTGGGGCCTGCTTAAGATTCTCTCTCTCTCTATCCTGCTCCTCCCCTGTTCATGCTTTCTCTCTCTCTCTCAAAAAATAATTCAAATGGTAAATACTGTTACATAATATATCACATTAAAAAGGCAGACCGAAAGAAATGCCACTATTAAGTGATGCTATCAGATGTTGCATTGTGATATGCTCAAAATTATCACTTGAGTTATCAAGAGATTGAGATGTGTTCCTATATTTTATAAGTGAGTAAAATGTATTTTAATGGTTTTGCACATTGTTGTTCTTTGTTATATTTGTAATGATAATGTCTGGGACCACATTCATCTGTAAAGTTTCACCAAGAAACTCCCCTTGACCTTATTCAAATCATTTATCAACTACCCTGTGAATGTTTGTTAAGTAAATTCACAGCCTGAAATCCTACCATGCATTTACACTGTAACTGTGTATCCCTCTATTGGAATAATGCTCTAGTTCTGAAAGTATAGCTCTTCAAATGCAAAGAAAGCAGTGTAATGAAATATTCATGAATATCAGATGCCTATACATGCCAGGCACTGTGGCTGACATTTCATGTTATCTCATATAAATCTTAACTCCTGTTGTGAGGCAGGTGGTGGTATTCTCATTCTATGAAAGAAAATAGGCAGTGAGGAAAGATAGGGACACTTATATTTGTGAGACCTGAATGGGGTGCTGATGCAACTCTTCTGTGTTCTGATGAGCATTGTAGGCAGGATACTGGCTTGTTTAGATGTTCTAGGCTAGCTTACCTCAACTCTTCACATCACAAACAGTAGGTTTATAAAGGTAAATAAAACTATATGTATTGGTGGTATGCATATAAAGAAAAATTGAGATGGAGAAAACATCTTAGTTCTTATTTTCCATAGGTCATGGAGAACACTGAAGAAATATCACACTGAACAAAATCATTCCTTGTTTGTCACAAAGGCAGAAAATGAAACTCCATAAGGTAAAAGAGATCATAGGATTTATTCCTTCTTTCTTCCTTAAAATAAAAAAGACTGAAGTTGCCATACCATGAAACAGTCTTTTCTGCAAGATACGTGCGTTTCCATAACATATTTTATTAGTTCATATGCAGCTGGTAAGTTGGGGAATGATACAAGTCCTGTGTGGAAGTTGTACTGGTTCAAACATCATTTTTATAGTAAGCTAAAGTGTTAAAGCAAAGAGAGACAAACTTTCTCATGACTGAAAAAATTAACTCTTAACAATATATGATGACTCTAAGAAAAAAAGGTGAAAGTCCTTAAAGTGCAAGGAATGGCTAGGTTAGTGGCTTCAGAAACCACCTAATTTATGACCATGCTAAGCTGTCTGGGGGAGCTGCAAGTACAGATAAGCCATGAAGACTTTTCACCTGGTGATTACAAAAAGAGCATTTATTAAAAAGGTTACCTCTGGATCATCTTTTTAATATTAATGAAATGGTTTCTATTAAAAGGAAATGATTTCTAGAACCTATACCTGAAATGAAGAAACACAAGCCCACAACTTAAAGCCTGCAAAAGATTGATCAACTAATTCTCAGTATAAATAATCATAGATACTTAGGATTATTGTTTTTGTTACCACTTAAGTTACAAAGTTCCAAACCTCTTCATAAGGTTTAATTTTTAGGGCATGATTTCACAGAATGTGAGGTTTTCATCTTATTAGGGACAATATAAAGAATTCATTAGGCCAGGACAATTTCTTCAGACAGCCTTTTCCAATTGTAAAGTTATCCTGAAATATAAACAAAGTAATAGTGACTTTCAGGTAGTATGAAAATAAAGAATTGTAGGATAGTCTGGAGCTGTGGATGTTCTGAATACCACAAATCTTGAACTAGTAAATAGTTGAGGCAAAGGAGAAAACACTGGCCCAATGTACCATCCCTTCTGTGAACTATTTCTTCCTCAAGCCAATTTCTCCACATCTTTGCCAATTATAGTTTTGTTGTTGTTGTTAATAGTTATCCTAATAAGTGTGAAATGGTATCTCATGGTGTTTTTTTAATGTTTAAGTTTATTTTATTTTTTAAAGTTATTTAAATTCGGTTAGTTAACATACAGTATAATATTAGTTTCAGGTGCAGAATTTAGTGATTCCTCACTTGCATGTAACAGTGCTCATCACAACAAGTGTACTCCTTAATGCCCATCTCATGGTTTTAATTTACATTTCTGTTATAATTAGTGATGTTGAACATCTTTTCATGTGCTTATTGGCTATCTATATAACTTCTTTGAATACCTTTTAATTCAAGTCTTTTTTATAGCTTTGAACTGGGTTGTCTTTTGGTGTTGCATTTTAGTTTTTTATTATATTCTGTATATTAATTCCTCATTGGATAAATGATTTGCAGCTATCCTTTCCTATGGATTGCTTTTTCACTCTGTTAATAGTGTCCTCTTTACATAAAAGTTTTAAATTTTGATGAAATCCAACTTGTGCATCCTGTTGATAACTTGTGACATTGGCATCATATCCAAGGAATCATCACCAAATCCATTGCTTTTTGTCATTTTTCTTTTAAGAGATTTATAGTTACAGGTCTCACATTTAGGTCTTTGATCCATTTTTAAAATTCAAGTATAATTAACATACAGTGTTATATTAGTTTCAGGTGTATAGTATAATAATTCAAAAATTCCACATATTTTTCAGTGCTCATCAAGATAAGTGTATCTTTATCCCCTTTATCTGTTTCACCCATTTCCTCACCCTCCACCTTTCTGGCAACCATCAGTTAGTTCTCTATATTTAAGAGTCTTATGTTTGTCTCATTTTTTATATCACACATGTGAGCGAAATCATATGGTATTTGTCTTTCTCTTACTGATTTATTTCATTTAGCCTTATACCCTCTTGGTCCATCCATGTTGTTGCAGATGGTAAGATTTCATTTGTTTTTATAGCTAAGTAATGGTATTATTCCATTATATCATATCATATGATATATGTACATATATGTATCATATATGTATCATATATGATCATATATCACTTCTTTGTATTCATTCATCTATCCATGGACACTTGGGTTGCATCCCCTATCTTGGCTATTAAATCATCCATTATATCATATCATATGATATATGTACATATATGTACATATATGTATCATATATGATCATATATCACTTCTTTGTATTCATTCATCTATCCATGGACACTTGGGTTGCATCCCTATCTTGGCTATTAAAATAATGCTGCAGTAAACATAGAGGTACATATATCTTTTCAAATTAACATTTTTATTTCCTGGCATAAATACCTAGTAGTGGAATTATTGGGTTGTAGGTTAGTTCTATTTTTAATTTTTTGAGGGACTTGTACAATTGTTTTCCACAGTGGCTGCACCAATTTGCATTCTCACCAATAGCGCATGAGGGTTCCCTTTTTCTCCACATAATTGCCAAATTTGTTATTTCATGTATTTTTGATTTTAGCTATTAGTAGTTTAGCTAGTAGTAGTTTTGGTTTGCATTTCCCAGATAAGTGATATTCAGCATCTTTTCATTTGTCTCTTGGCCATCTGTATGTGTTCTTTGGAAAAATGTCTATTCAGTTCTTCTCCCCATTTTAAAATCAGATTTTCTTGGTGTTAAGTTGTAGAAGGTCTTTTTATATTTTGGATATTAATGCCTTGTGATGTATATCATTTGTAAATATCATTTCCCATTCAGTAAGTTGCCTTTTCATTTTGTTGATGGTTTCCTTTGCTGTGCAAAAGATTTTTAGTTTGAAATAGTCCCAATAGTTTCCTTTTGGTTTTGTTTCCCTTGCCTGAGGATACACACACACACACACACACACACACACACACACACACACATTTCTATACCTGATGTCTAAGACAGTACTGCCTATGATTTCTTTTTAAGATTTTTACAGTTTCAGGTCTTACATTTAGGTCTTCTGTTCACTTTGAGTTTATTTTTATGTATGGTGTAAGAAAGTGATCCAGTTTCTTTCTTTCTTTTTTTTTTTTTGCATGTTGCTGTCCAGTTTTCCCAGCACCATATGTTGAAGAGACTGTCTCTTCTCTATTCAATATTCTTGCCTCCTTTGTTGTAGATTAATTGACTTTATATAAGTGTGGGTTTATTTCTACACTATTCTGTTCCATTTATCTCTGTTCCATTGATTACTACAGCTTTGTAGTATATTTTGAAATCTGGAATTGTGATACCTCCAGCTTTTTTGTTCTTTTTGAAGATTGCTTTGGCTATTCAGGTCTTTTGTGGTTACGTGTAAATTTAAGAATTTTCTAGTTCTTACTAGAGCTAGAATATTTTCACAAATACTGTTGGTATTTTGATAGGGGTTGCATTAAATCTGTAGACTGGGTAGTATGGACATTTTATCAATGTTTGTTCTTCCAATCCATGAGCACAGAATATCTTTCCATTTGTTTGTGTCCTTTTCAATTTGTTTCATCAGTGTTTTATACTCTGCAAATTACTGGTCTTTCACCACGTTGGTGAAGTTTATTCCTAGGTGTTGTTATGATTTGTGGTGCAATTGTAAATGGGATTCTTTTCTTAATTTCTCTTTCTGATACTTCATTATTAATGTAAAGAAATAAAACAGATCATTGTATATTAACTTTTTCTTAGTTTTTATTGAATTTATTTATCATTTCTAGTATCTTTTTAGTGGAGATTTAGGATTTTTCCATATATAGATCATGCCATCAGCAAACAGTGATAATTTTACTTCTTCCTTGCTGATTTGGATGCCTTTAATTTCTTTTTCTAGTCTAATTGCTGTGTCTAGGACATCCAGTAATATGTTGAATAAAAGTGGTGAGAATAGATGTCCTTGTATTTTCCTGATCTTAGAGAAAAAACTCTGAGTTTTTCAGCATTGAGTATGATGTTACCTGTGTGTTTTCCATAGATGTCCTTTATTATGTTAGGTATGTTCCTTCTAAACCTACTTTGTTGAGGGTTTTTATCATGAATAGATGGTATACTGTGTCAAATGCTTTTTCTGCATCTATTGAGATGATTGTATATTTCCTATCCTCATTGATGTGTTGTATCTTGTTGATTTGGGACTACTGAATCACCCTTGCATCCCAGGAATAAATTTAATTTGATCACGGTTACCAATTTATTTAAAATGTATTATTGATTGTGTTTGGTAATGTTTTTTGAGGATTCTTACATCTACATTCGTCAGAGATAATGGTGTGGAGTTTTCTTTCTCTGTAGTATCATTATCTGGTTTTGGTATCAGGGTAACTATAGCCTCATAGAATGAATTTGGAAGTTTTCCTTCCTTTTCTATTTTGTGGAATAGTTTGAGAAGAATAGGTACTAACTCTTCTTTAACTGTTTGGTAGGATTCACCTATGAAGCCATCTGGCCCTGAACTTTTGTTTGCTGAGAGTTTATTACTGATTAAATTTCCTTGCCGATAATTGGCCTGTTCAAAATTTCTATTTATTCCTGCTTCAATTTGGGGAGATTGTATGTTTCTAGGAATTTATCCATTTCTTCTAGGTTGTCCAATTTGTTAGCATACAGTTTTTCATAAAATTCTCTTACAATTGTATGTATTTCTGTGATGTCAGGTGTTATTTCTTCTATTGTCTTTTTAGTTTCTATTTTGTTTATTTCTGCTCTGCTCTTCATTATTTTCTTCCTTTTACTGATTTGGGGTTTTGTTTGTTCTTTTTCTAGCTCCGTTAGGTGTAATGTTAGGTTGTTTGAGATTGTTATTGCTTCTTAAAGTAGGCCTGTATTGATAAACTTCCCTCTTAGTTTAGACTGATGCATCCCAAAGAGTTTAGACTGTTGTGTTTGCATTTTATTTGTCTCCATTTATTTTTTAATTTTCTCTTTGATTTTTTTGTTTATGCAATCATTTTCAGTAGCATGTTATTTATTCTGTATGTATTTGTGGCCTTTCCAGATTTTTTCTTCTGGTTGATTTCTAGTTTCACAATGTTGTGGTCAGAAAAGATGCATCGTATGACCTCAATATTTTTTGATTTCTTGAGACTTCTTTTGTGGTCCGTTATGTGGAGAATGTTCCATGTACACTTGAAAGGAATGTGCCTTCTGCTGCTTTAGGATGGAATGTTCTGAATATTTATGTTAAATCCATCTGGTCCAGTGTGTCATTCAAAGCCACTGTTTCCTTATTGATTTTCTGTTTGGCTGATCCATTAATGTAAGTGGGATGTTAGAGTCCCCTACTAATATTGTATTACTATCGATTAGTTCCTCTATGTTTGTTACTAGATGCTTTATGTATTTAGATGCTTTCCTGTTGGGTGCATAAATATTTATAATTTTTAGATCTGCTTGTTGGATTTTTCCATTTTATGATTAAATAATGTCCTTTTTTGTCTGTTACAGTCTTAGTTTTAAAGTCTATTTGTATTTTGTATTGCTACCCCAGCTTTCTTTACACATCCATTTGCATGATAAGTGCTTCTCTATCCCTTCATTTTAAACCTGCAGATGTCTTTTAGTCTGAAATGAGTCTTTTGTAGGCAGCATATAGTTGGGTTTTGTTTTTTTTTTTGTTTTTTTTTTGTTTTGTTTTTTTTTATCCATTCCATCACCCCATGTCTTTTGATTGGAACATTTAATCTTTTTACATTCAAAATAATTATAGATAGATATTTATTTTTGCCATTTTGTTAACTTGATTTGTGGTTGCTTTCTTCTCTCACACTGTTCTTGCATGATTAGTTGTCTTTATTTAGCGATATACTTGGATTCCTTTTTCCTTATTTTTCACATATCTATTACTGTTTTTTGATTCATGGTTACCATTAGGTTTGTACATAACATTTTCTTTATATATTAGTCTATATTAAATTTCTGGTTGTTTAAGTTTGAACCCAATCTTTACTCCTCCCCGCCGCCCTGCCATGTTTTAGGTCTATGGTATCATACTTTATATCCTTTTATTTTGTGAGTTCCTTGACTGATTTTTACAGATCTACTTGCTTTTACTGTTTTTGTGTTTCCTACTTTTGATACTCTCACACTCTTTTCTTTCCATTCAAGTAGTCCCCTTTAATATTTCTTGTAGGGCTGGTTTAGTGGTCACAAACTCAAAAGAGTTTGTCTAGGAAACTCTCTATCTCTCTTTCAATTCTGAATGATAACCTTGCTGGATAGAGTATTCTTGGTTGCAGATTTTTTTTTCCTTTCAGCACGTTGAATATGTCATGCTACTGTCTTCTGGCCTGGAAAGTTTCTGTTGAAAAATCAGCTTAATAGCCTCATGGGGTTTCCCATTATTTATTTGCTTTCTTTTATCTTTGTTCCTTTAAAATTTTTCTCTTTTTCATTACTTTTTGCCATTTTAATTACTTGTGTCTTGTTGTGGACCTTCTTGGGTTGAAGTTGTTGAGGTATCTCTGGGCCTCTTGGATCTGGATTTCTGCTTCATTCCCTAGATTTGGGAAGTTTTCAGTTATTTCTTCAAATAAATTTTCTGCCCCCTTCTCTCTTCTCCTTCTGGGATCCCTATAATGTGAATGTTATTATGTTTGGTGGTGTCGTTGAGTTCCATAAGTCTATTCTCACTCTGCATAATCTTTTCCCCCTCATATGCACAGCTTGATTACTTTCCATTCCTCTCCCCTGCAGGTACCTGATTTGTTATTCTGCTTCCCATAGCCTACTATTTATTCCATCTGGTGTATTTTTAATTTCATTTACTCTGTTTCTCATCGCTGATTAGTTCTTTTTAAAAAATCTTTGTTAAGGGTCTCACTGATGTCCTCCACTCTTTTCTCAAGTCCAATAAGTATCTTTATGATGATTACTTTGAATTCTTTTTCAGGTATATTGCTTCTCTGTTTTATTTCTCTTTTGTTGTGATTTTTGTCCTGTTCTTTCATTGGGACATATTCCTTTTTCTCCTAATTTTTTGTAACTCTCTGTGTTTCTCTGTGTTAGGAAAGTCAGCTAAAGTTCCTGATCTTTAAAGCAGTGGCCTTATGAAGAAGAGGTACTGTGGTGCCCTATAGTGCAATGTTCATTGTTCCCCCAAACCAAGCATTTCAGGGGTGTCTGCTATGTGGGTTGTGTAAATCCTAATGAACTGAATTTGCATTCAGTTCAGTCAGCTGCAGTGGCCTACTTTGCCTGTTGTGGTCAGGGTTTGGTCCTTGTGCTGTTAAAGGATCAGTCTGGGGCCACTGTTGGTTTGTAATAGGGTGGTGCTCTGTACTGCAGAACCTGCTTGGGATTCTCCCTCACCCTCTCTCTGCCCCTCCCCCTGCTCATGCTGTCCCTCCCACTCTCTCTCTCTCTCAAAATATTTTTTAAAAAATATTAAAAAAAATAAAAAATCCTGTCAAATTTTTGTCAAATGCTTTTTCTGTATCAGTTGATGTTGTCATATGGGTTTTTCCCTCTTCATTCTGTCAATATAGTATATTAATTCATTTTCATTTGTTGAACTCTTCTTGAATTGCAGAAATAAATCCACTTGTTCAAAGTATATAGAACTTCTAATGTGATGTTTCAGTTGCTAATAATTTGTTTAGGATTTTTGCATTAATATTCATCAGGGATATTAAGCTATAGCTTTTCTTCCCCCTTCTTTTGTAGTCTGGCTTTAGTGCCAAGGTAATACTGGCTTTATAGAATGAGTTAGAAAGTTTCTCTTGAATTTTTTGGAATAGTTTGAGGACTGGTGTTATTTCTTGTTTAAATGGTTGGTAGAATTCTTCAGTGAAGCCATCAGTTGCAGAGCATTTCTTTGTTGGGAGGGTTTTGATTACTAATTCAGTCTCCTAGTTATAGGTCCATATAGATTTTATTTGTTCATGATTCAGTCCTTGTATTTCTAGGAAATATATTCATTTCATCTGGGTTATCCAATTTATAGCTGTTCATAATTGTACTCTAATCCTTCTATTTCTGTAGAATAATTACTAATACCCCTACTTTTATATCTGCTTTTAGTAAGTTGAAACCTTTTTTTCATGTTCTAATTAAGATTTTTCCACTCTTAAAATCTTTTTGAAACACTATCTTGCCTATTTCAGTTTTAATCTTCCACTGGCTTTAGGTTTATTTTTTTCCTGGGTGTTTTAGAATATTTATTTCATATATTTATATTTATATATTCAAGGTAAGCATTTACAGCTATGGATTTCCTTAGCAGTGCTTTTGTTGCATCACATACGTTTTGTTATGTTGTGTTTCGCTGAATATATTTTGAGGCTCTGTTATTAGATGCATGAATGTTTATAACTGTTTAATTTTGATGTATTTTAAACCTTTTATCAGTAGATAATGTCCTTCATTGTTTCTTGTAAGCTTTTTGGGTTTAAAGTCTTTTTTTGTCTAATGATAGTATGGCCACCACTACTCCCTTTGGGGACTATTTGCATGGAGTATCTTTATCCATCCTTTTACTTTAGATCTGAAGTCAGTCTCTTGTAGACTGCAGTTAGGTCATGTTTTTAAATCCATTTCACTAGTCTCTGTTTTTTTAATTGGAGTTTAATCCATCTATATTTATTTATTTATTTATTCATTTATTTTTAATGTTTATCCATTTTTGAGAGAGAGAGAGAGAGTCAGAGCATTAGTGGCAGAGGGGCAGAGAGAGAAGGAGACACAGAATCCGAAGCAGGCTCCAGGCTCCAAGCCATCAGCACAGAACCCATTGTGGGACTCGAACTCACAAACCATGTGATCATGACCTGAACTGAAGTCGGACACTCAACTGACTGAGCCACCCAGAAAGTAATTATTGAGGGACTAATGTCATACTATTTATGTGCCTTATAGCTTTTTGCTCATTTTCGATGTGACTTTTGTGTTTTAGTTGAATTTTTTTGTAGTAAAACATTTTCTCATTTCCTGTATTATTATTTCCTGTATTATGTTATTATTCCTCATAGCTGTATTATTATATAGCTACTTCTTTGTGGTTACCTTAGGGATTCCATTTAACATCCTAAATTAATAACACTCTAATTTGAGTTTATGGCAGCTTAAGTGTACAAAAACTCTTTTCTTATATACAACCTTGTTTTCACCCCCTTTTGGTTATTAATGTCACAAAATTACATCTTTAAGTATTGTGCATCTGAAAACATAGACAAGTAACTATTTTAAGTCTCTTAAATTATGTACAAAATGAAAAGTAGAGCTACAAATCAAAATTATAATACTAGCTTTTATACTTGCCCATGTATACTTTAATTAGAAATCTTATTTCTTCATATGACCTTGAGTTCCTGTCTACTGTTCCTTCTCATTCAACCTGAAGTTAGCACTTATTTCAGGGCAGGTGTAGTGGAATCTGTCTCCTTCTGTTTTTGTCTGGTAATGTTTTATTTTCTCCCTCATTTTTGAAGGAGTCTTGTCAGATAGTTTTGGTAGACAATTTTTTTTTTCTTTTAGTAATTTGAATATATCAAACCCCACTGTCTTTTGGTCCCCAAGGTTTCTGATGAAAACTGGACAACCTTATTGAGGATCCCTTTTCATTCCTGCTTTCAATATTCTGTCTTTTGCTTTGGATAGACTGATTCTAATGTGTCTTGGTGGGTCTCTTTTGACTTTCTCCTATTTGGAGTGCAATGAGCTTTGCAAACTGTTCAAATCTGTTATTGAAATTCACCCTCTAGTGAAAATCTTTATTGTACTTTCTGCTCCAGAATTTCTTTGATCCTCTTTTAATTTCTTTGTTCATGTTCTCATTTTATTCATTTTCTTGATTTCCTGTATTTCTTTGAATATATTTAAGTCTCTGTCTAGTAAGTTCAAAATGTACACACTTCCTCAGGGTCAGTTTCTGTTCTTCTAAATAGACCTGTTTTCTCTTTTTCTTTGTATGACTTTTTATTTTCTGCTTTTGAAAATTGGGCATTTCACTATTATAATATGGTAATTCTAGATATAGGATTTTCCTGTCACCAGGGTTTACCAGGTTTTTCTTTTTTCTTTTTGATTTGCTGCAAGCTGTTTTCCATTTATTTTGAGACTATTCCAAAGTATTTTTACAAAGACCTTGTTTTGTGAGATCATCTCTGTTCTGTTTACCTCATGTTCAGCTGTTTTGACAGTTTTCCTTGAATGCCAGTTCTCTGTCTTTGCAGATTAGATGCGTGCTAGAGCATTCCTGCAATATGTAGCTAGGCTTGCTCTGAGCCTAGGGATCTGACTGAGGTGAAAACTTAAGGTCTTAGATCTTTTCTGAGCATGTGTTTTGCCTGGATGTGCATATGGCATTCTAAATCCCATCCTCCCCTCATATAGAGCTATTTCTGAATGTCCAGTTTTCAAAAACTCTCACCCTATCTTCTTCCCTAGGCCTTATATGACCTATTCTGTCTCCACCAATAATTGATCGCCCCAGGTATCTGAGTCTGTAGTCACCTTGCGGCTTTTACAAGTAATGCCTGCCACTCTTCCTGCCTGATTTCCAAGTTAATGGCAAAATAGAGGTGAGCACTTAAGACATACACAATAATTTGCAAATAAAGTCTACTCTACCTCTTCTGGTTTGAAGGTAGGAACTGGAAACCAGGCCTCTGCCACTTTTTAAATAAGACTGCCACTGCACTGGGACAAAGGCAAGTAAAATATCTCAAAATTTTCCTATCATTTTGAAGATGATTTTTCTTCACTGGACATGGTCTTGTTTGCTGTAATCTTTTATTGTTTTCCAGGGCTCTGACGGTGCTGGTTCATATAGTTGCTGTTGGTTTTGTTGGGGAACAAGAGCTTAGATTGTCCAAGTCCACCATTTTGCTGGTGTCACTCAGGTCACTTATTTTTCACTCCTGTCTGTAATTGTAGTACCATGACAAGGCCTTCAACAGAGTATGTTTTAGATACATATATGGTGAATTTTGGTTAGACTTGTAAGTACTGTGTAAATGTTAAGAAAATTATCCTCACTCTAATCATTGTGCTTATTTTTTATTATAAAAAATTTTTTTAATGTTTATTTTTGAGAGAGTATAAGTGGGAGAGGGGCAGAGAGAGAGGGAAAAAGAATCCAAGGCAGACTCCAGGTACTGAGTTGACAGCACAGAACCCAATATGGGGCTCAAACCCATGAACCATGAGATCATGACCTGAGCCGAAGTCTGATGCTTAACTGACTGAGCCACCCAGGCACCTCTGATCATTGTGTTTAAAATTAAAGTTAAGGAATTTATCAATCTTGCCTTTTTTGCTGGTTGTGAGGACAGTTTACATAAACTTTTAATGAGATGAAAATGCTCCATACTCTCCTAATACCAAATATTAAATGAAGTTTATTGGATTCTGCTAATGTTTTCTACTTTACAGTAGCATATAGTCTTGTAACTTCTTTTACTGTGTAGGGTAGAAGTAAAATATATAAAACAAAAATAACATGTTTTGCAAATATTTCACTATTCTTTATATAAGGCCAATATTACAATAATTTTCTGTTAATACATTCTTTACATAATGTAGAATTTTGTTCACTTAACAAGGATGTTATTACTAATGCTTACTATGTTTTATTTTAGGATTTTCATTAAGCAAACTCATACTCAGTTTCTACAAATGAAAGTCAAGTCAGTCATCTAAACATCTCAATTTCCAATCAAGAGGATTTAGTCTTCTGTTTCCAATAAATCTGAATTTATGGTGGTGCTAATCTGGTTAGATTGTGTGGGCACAAAATGCCGAAAGTAGTTTTATTTTTTTGTCAAAAATTTCTGTAGAATGTATGGAAAATTATCAGATTTGTAAAAGGGTTTCACATTCTTTGTATGTTCAATGTGTTAAATTAGCAACATATTTCTGTGGCATTGTGATCTCTCCTCCTTCATTTGTGGTTTCATTGATTTGAGTCCTTTCCCTTTTCTTTTTGGTAAGTGGCTAGGGGGCTATCAATTTTGTTTATTCTTTCAAAGAACCAGCTCAGTTTTGTTCATGTTTTACTGGTTTTGTTTTGTTTGGTCTGATTTCTGTATCATTTTTTTCTGCTCTAGTCTTTATTATTTTCCTTCTTTTGCTGGCTTTAGGCTTTATTTGCTGCTCCTTTTCTAGCTCCTTTAGGCATAAGGTTAGGTTGTGTACTGGGGACCTTTCTTGCTTCTTGAGATAGACCTGAATTGCAAGGTACTTTCCTCTTAGGACTGCCTTTGCTGCATCCGGTGTTCAGATGGACTGTTGTATTTTCATTTGCTTCCATGTATTTTATTTCTTAATTTCCTGATTAACCCATTAATTCTATAGTAGAGTGTTCTTTAACCTCCATGTATTTGTGGTCTTTCCAAATTCTTTCTTGTGGTTGATTTCAAGTTTCATTGCATTGTGATCCAAAAATATGCATGGTATGATCTAGATAATTTTGTACCTATTGTCAGTGACCAGCATGTGATCTATTCTGGAGAATGTTCCATGTGCCTTTGAGAAGAATGTGTATTCTGCTGCCTTAGGATGAAATGTTCTGAATATACCTGTTAAGTCCATCTGATGCAGTGTGTCATTCAAAGCCATTGTTTCCTTATTGATTTTCTACTTAGATGGTCTGTCCATTGTTGTAAGTGGGGTGTTAAAGTCCTCTACTATTATTGTATCATTAGCAATGTTTCTTTATGTTTGTGATTAACTAATTTATATATTTGGGTATTCCCCAATTGATCTTGATGGATAGACCCCTTAATTATGAGATAATGCCCTTCTTCATCTCTTGTTATGGTCTTTGGTTTAAACTCTACTTTGATGTAAGTATGGCTCCTCTGGCTTTCTTTTGACTTCCATTAGCATGATAGATGGTTCTCCATCCCCTTTCAATCTGGAGGTGACTTTGGGTCTAAAATGAGTCTCTTATAGGCAGCATATAGATGGATCTTGGGGTTTTTTTTTTAATGCCTTCTGATACCCTGTGTCTTTTGATTGGAGCATTTACTCCATTTACATTCAGAATGATTATTCAAAGATATGGATTTAGTGTAATTATGTTACCTGTAGAGTTGGTGTTTCTGGTGATGTGCTCTGGTCCTTTCTAGTCTTTATTGCTTTGGCCGTCCCCCCCCCCCCCCCCCACTCAAGTCTCCTTAAAATTTCTTGCAGGGCTGGGTTAGTGGTCATGAACTCTTTAGTTTTTGTCTGGGAAACTCTTTCTCTCTCCTTCTAATTCTTGCTGGATAAAGAACTCTTGGCTGCACTTTCTTCCCATTTAGAACATTAAATATTTCCTGCCACTCCCTTCTGGACTGCCATGTTCAGTGGACATGTCTGTTGCTAACCTTTTGTGTCTATCCTTGTAGGTTAAGGACCTTTTGTCCCTAGCTTTCAGAACTCTTTGTATTTTTTTTTTTTTGTAAGTTTCACTGTGATATGTTGTGGTGCTGACCTGTTTTTGTTGATTTTGAGGAGAGTTCTCTGTGCTTCTTGTACTTAAATGCCCGTTTCATTTCCCAGATTAGGTAAGTTCTCTGCTATAATGTGTTTAAATAAACCTTCTGCCCCCTTTTCCTGCTCTTCTTCTGGGACTCCTTAGATACCGATATTTCACTCTATGGAATCCTTGAGTTCCCTAAGTCTTTCTTCTTTATCACCTATTCTCTCATCTGCTTCTTAAATCCATGTTGTGACTGTATCCAGTCAGTTTTGCATTTCAGTTATAGCATTTTTTATTTTGTCCTAGTTTTTAGGTCTTTGATCTCTGCAGCAAGGATTTCTCTGGTGTCTTCTATGCTTTTTTCAAGCCCAGCTAGTAATCTTTTGAGCAAGTTCCTGGCTGTGATTTCTTCTTTACCTTTCTTTTGGGGATAATTCCTCCATCTTGTAATTTTGCCTATGTTTCTGTATTTTGTATGTTTTGAAAGCTTGTTATGCTTTCTGCACCTGAGAGTAAGGCTATATTAAAAAGGAGTCATACACAGTCCAGGGCCTGGTGCTTCAGGAAGGTTTCTGGTGTATGCTGTGTGCACTTTGCTGTTGTGTTTTGGCTGCTCTTTCCCACTTGTCAGTCCTCAGCAGAGCTCCTTACTTACAGTGGGAAGTGTATGGACCTTTAACTAGGCGTACTTTGATTTAAGATAAGCATGGAAAAAAAAAAAAAAAAAAAAAGCTTCATCCCCAAAAAAGAGACAATGTAAAGGAATGAAAGAGCCAAAGAACTATAAACCTGATTCCAAAGAAAGGGAAAAAAAAGGAAAAAGAAAAAAAAGAAGCCTGAATCAAACAAAAAAAAAAAAAAAAAAAAAAGAGAGAAAAGGAAATGAAAAAACAAAAATCTGTAAGTTGATTCCAAAGGAAAAAAAAAAAAGAAGAAAAGAAAACAGTAAACCTGACCCTATTTCCACCAGAACTGCAGGTGAGGCTTTGAAGCACTCTATTTTCAATTCACTTGGTACATGCAGAGTACTGCCTATGCTGGTCTTCTGGAAGAGAGGCCTGTTGTGCTCAGAGTCCATTCTGCCCTAGAAAGTATGTTGACAGGCACAAGGCAAGGGGGTTTGGTGAAAGTGGGTTCTGCCTCCACTGGGGGCCACTGTGTTGCTCTTTGAATCCCACCAGGTTGGTGACAAAAATGTCACCACTTTCTCTGGTCCTTCGACAGGGGATCTCACACCCCCCACTGTTTAGGAAACCCTCACATAATAGGGCAGTTGTTGCATCCTGCGCTACAGCTCTCCTGTCGTTCTTTGATATGCACCTGGGACTCAAAATCTTAAAGGACCTGGCACCATGCAGACTCACCCCTCTCCTTCCAAGGAGAAACTCCCTATGCTGTAGACAGTGTTCTTTGTCCCAGAAAAATTCCCACACCTGTGCAATGCATGGAATCTATGATGTAGCACCGCAAAAAGCTGCAAATAGGTTATCTGCCCTCAGCCCACACCTTTGCCCCCTATGAAAGGCGTTTTGCTGACACCTGCAGAGTCTTTTGTGCAATTAAGGAGATCCTTACATTCTGCTATGCATCCACCAGCTCCTTCTGCCTCCCTGAGAGCATGCACCACAGCTCCCCTCCAGAGAAAGTTGCATACTTTCTAAACCAGAGTTTGAGCTCCACAGTTTGCAAAAAAACCTGTGCTACTCAACTCTAGCTCACCCACCCGTTCATGGTCGGGAGAGTTCTCTTATGCAAATCCGATGCGGCACTCTGTCATCTCCTTTCTCTCCCTTTTGCCTCTCCCTCCCCTCTGTGGCACCACCATTTTTCTCTCCCCCAATTCACTTCCATGCACCTTGCACCTGCCAGTCTCTGTCCAACTGTGAAAATACGTCTGCCAGCCTTCAGATCAATTTTCTGGGTGTTCCAAGTGATCTGACCTCAACACAGCTATATATGAGGGAAAAAGAAAGCCTAGCTTCCACCTACTTCTCCCATCTTAACTCCTTCCCAAGAATACCTACATTTGCAGTATAAATCAATGGCAAAGCTTTTGCTATCTGGCCTCTTTTACAAGTTTGAGAAATTGCTGTGTTTGCTAATAACCCAGTTTTAGAGATAACCCAAGTTGAGAGAACTATAAGCGGTGAAGTGGCCCACTGAATGCCCTTCATTGGTATAGATCATGGTAGATTATTATGTCATTATGCAGCATGTCTGTTTCTTGATCTTAATCCCAAGAAATACCTTTCCTCCTTTTCTTTAGATCACTATGCTTCCTTAGATGGCTTATAGGGAGTTTAGTTTTACTGGGATGAAAAATAATCAAAATCTATTCCTTGAAACAGTGTTTTGCAGGGCAAATTACGGCAAAATTGTGCTTTGAAAACATAAAAAGAAGTATTTTAAATGTCTTGATTAAACCATCCTATTAGTCTGCTCATCATCTGAGAGAAGGCAGTTCCGTGTATGAAGACACTAAGAGTGTAACTGTGTTTCTCGTGTGCATGTGTTTTTTCAAGTGTGATCTTTTTTTCCACTTTCAGAAATGACTATATGAAAGATGCCATTTCTAGGAATTTAGTATGTTTTTAGCTGAAAAAATAACTCTTTAATGCTTGCTTTTAACACTGGTCTTTCAAAATTGTAATTCATTTTAACTTTGCTTAAATTCCTGTACCCTTCCATGGAACATCATGGCCTCTAGAGGCAGCTTATATGGCTTCTATTTTCACCAGTACTACTTTTATTTCTATTGGGTCAACTTCTCCCCTTTCTGTTCTGCACCAAGATTACAACCTTGTAGTCAAATGAATTTACCATTCATAACAAGCCCCAAAAGCTCAGCTATACAAAGGAATCCTAGTAACCTCACATACTGTATTGAAATGATCTTGCAGCAGACTCTCCTTTGGAAAGTAACAAAACATTCTGTAGGAGTATTAATTTGAAAAAAAATAAAATAATCCATTCAATCATCATGCTTATTATGTTCATATTTTTAGTTTCTCAAATTCTTTTTCCTCTACTATTCAACCAACTCTTGTTAAAATCAAGGATAAAGAAAATTTACGAAGTATTTTCCTTATGTGCTATGTAAGCACATCCAAAGATGTGCATTTTGAATATTGCCTATTTGATAATGGGTAACCAATGTCAAATAATAGGAAAGTTTAATAACTAAATAAAAGCTAAATATTAATATTCACAGATTAAAAGTTTGAAAATTTTTCTTTGGATTTTCTTCAGGAACTAAGATATGGGATAACCATAAAATGAACATTTAAGTATTTTTATCATATATATAAACAGCAAAAGAAAGACCTTTTAGCATAAAGACTGTGAGAAAAGTGACTACAAATAGAAAAGCAGGAAGGTTAATATTTTTGATTCCACTTACCTTGCAAGTTTTATACTGTTCTGTCAGAACCACTAATGAATACAAAGTGCCCTACGTTAGTTATATCATACCGTATTAGGGATAATATGCTAATATAAACATCTGTTGTAATGAAGCCCTGGGGAAAAAAACACTGGCTGAGGCAGGATTAATGTTAATTTCAATCTTGTAAGACAGTCTGAAGATGGGCAATCCGGGTCACTTATGGTAGCACTTCAACAAAACTGTATAGCATTCCTGGGATCCTTCTGTGTGGTTCTCTTCCCCAATAGTGTTGCCTCTTCTGGAGAGTCCAGGATAGCTCGCTACCAGATCCACTTCCAAGCAACAAGCTTGAGAAAGGGCAAAAAACTGTCATATCATTTTGAATGAATGACCCCTGTCACTTCTCACGTTTCACTGACCACAACAGTCAATGGCAAGAGAGAATGGGAAATGTCTTTGTTATGGCAGGCATGTGCCTAGCTGAAATCAAAGGTTCTATCACTATATGAAGAAAGGCCACTGGGGAAAATTGGTGTTCTCTGAACCTATCTCATTTAGACATTAGCATAATTAGAAATATAAACCTAAAAAAGTCATTCTGGGAATACAGCAGGATTTACTAGCTGACTACCATTCCAGGCTTTCTTTTCTAAAGTATTAGTTTACTTCCATCATTCACTCACCAAAAGCAGTGATGTACAAAACACTGAATGAGTTTCCAAGGTACATTTTATTGGTATAAGACCAAAATAAGGTGATGTAATTGTCTGGTCTGCCAGTTGTATATAGAATTAGGTGAAAAGGATTCTTCTCTTACAATTCCTTCATTGAGGGAAAAGGAAATGTTTTCCTTATAAAGTAATAAAATACTGATCAGTCTTGGCAATTTATTTGACTAAGCAACTTCAGGGTACTAGAACAAAAATAGTTCTTTAATTTTTGTCAAATAAGTAAAAAGTAATAATTTTGATACAGCTTCTAAAAAAATCGGTAAAACTGTAAAGCAGAGAAAGATTTCTCAAGCTATTCATGTATGTTTCTCCTTCATTAAGGGAGAAAAAAATGTCTTCATGATTTTGCTAAAAGATCTAATAGTTCAGAGGTAGTCATGGAATGTCTTAAAGCTCCATCCTATTGATGAATCCTCTTTCAATCTTCCTATGCAGAAGACTATTTATGTCACATTACATAGCAGCTACATAATCCAGTACAGTATAGCCGTAATTGGTTTGGCGCAAAAGCTCTCAATTCTGTGTGCATTATGTTAGGTACAAAGTTGTCCATCTAATTAATTAAAAACTACCCCGGATATAGTCAAAGCTATAAAACTGATACATATAAAGTTACTATTTTTTTTTGAAATAGACATATCCCAATTTCCATTTTCTAGGAAAGGCAGAGCCCAAAAGTTTTATATTGTGAAAGCCACTTTACAGATGGCTTTATTTAGATGACCCAAGATGAATCAGTGCCATTATTGTTGTATAGCTGTGAAACAGATCATCATCCTTCACCTCATTACATTTCTTCAATATGAAGTTCCCAGTGACTATGCGATCACATCCAATTTCTCCATTTCCAAAGAAGCCAAATAAAGGAACACTAGGAAAAAACTTTCTGAACGCATCAGCCTCAACATTCCCCTTGGCTCTGTAATACTGAAAACCCCTGCCAACACATGCAAACATGAAGCCAATGGTATTCTGTTCCGGGATGCTGGCAGCTTTGAGGCGCTGCATTGCAGCCTCAGCAGTCTTCTCGTCATTGACCTCCTCATTGAGAAGCACGGTGGCACTCTGGATTCGGTGTCCACTAAATGACAGTCCAACCACACCAGTGGCATCAATATCCAGAGGGTTTCTGGAAATTCAATTAGAAAAGTGTGGTGATACATCATGAAACATATAATGAGAATATAAATTTTAAAGTGTAAAGAAAACTCCTGATCCACTGGCTAGCCTTTAACAGCCTACGGTTAGTCTAAGGCTCACCATCCCAGATAGGAGGAGTGTACTAGGGGTTAACAATGAAACTATTAATACATTTAAAAGAAGCAGATTCAGGGAATCTAATTCAGGGAAGCAGATCTGTGAAGAAGTATGCAACTATTTTTTTAGTCACAAGTTCAAGGGGGCAAATGCATCTTCACAAAGATTTCTGAAACCCATCCTGCATTTTTAGAAGGCTGTAAAGTATCCTTAACCTTTCTCACTTTCTTAAAAGGAAACTTAAAATATTATTCATATATACAGTGATATCTATTAAATAAAGCTTTCTGGTATTATTTACATTTTTGGTATTTTTTCCCCCTTACCTTGGTGTCCCATTCTAAAAAAGATATATTAGATACTTGTTCAATCATGGACAGTAATTTTATTAAGAACCTGTAACTCCAGAAGTTTTAGCTTTAAGTTGTTTGGTCCATAAAGAAACATAATTATATTGCTATGTCTTATTTATTACTTTCAGCCTACAATTCAGCTTAATCTAAAGGTAAAAACATGCTTTTGTTTATATTTGACTTTTTTATGTAATATTTTATCCTTACTAAAACAAATATAAAGTGTCAAAGTTATAAAACATAATATAGTGAACATCTATACCTACAGGGAAAAAACAAGTACCTTATATTTCTATCACGTTTATCAACATGTGAGTCGGTGAAATGAGCAAGATTCACTAGGTTAACAAGAAACTTAACTGAAAAAGCTTAAGAGGACTAAGATAATAAGATTAGCTTAGTAGCAAAATCAGTTACTGAGGGGCAGAATCCACCTTATGAAGTCCTCCACTGCTCCTTTAACTTTATTTGGCATACAATTTGCAATCTTTGGCATACAATTGCAATGTGTATTGTCAATATCTTGCCCCAAAGAATTATTTACCTAGCTTTTTTTTGGTGAGGTGGTATATCTGGACACTATTAAAACAGAGTCTCGATTTATTCAATGGCTTCCCTTACCCACGGACACAGTATGAAGACCACATTACAATTAATGTGTCATGTAAAGGTTAATTGTTCTTGAGGACTATTACCCATAACAGGTATAAAAAGAAGATGACAACGAACCATGCTAATAGACTTACGTCTCAGATGCTAAATGTCTGAACCGAGACTGGCATTTCAAAGGCAAATGAGGTATTAAATCATCACTGCCCTACTGTATACAATTTAAAGATAAAAGCAAAGACACAGAAAATCAGGCAAGAAGAGAAACAATCACAGATAATTACTGAGAATTAGGTGTATTTATGCATGAAATCCCATGTTTGACATCCTGCTTAGAATTCAGTGCCTCGACTTAGCTACATTTGACCCCTGAGCAACACACATTATCTTATATGTGGATTTTTCTGGACAAGTACAAGACTGTAAATTTGTTTTCCTTATGACTTTCTTAACATTTTCTTTTCTCTAGCTTTCCATATTATAATACATACATACATGTGTTAATCGACTGTTCATGTTATCAGTTAAGACTTCCAGTCAACAGTAGGCTAAGTTTTGGGAGAGTCACAAATTATACATGGATTTTCAACAGGGGTTGGTGCCCCCCCATCCCCTGCATTGCTTAAAGGTCAACTATATTTGCTCTTCTTGACTCATCAGAGGAGCCTTTCAGAAAGGAGATTATAACTGGGATTATTTACATTGCTTGCTTTTAAAGATACTGATCTCTAACGGTCTGTTGACACATCGCCACTCTAGTATCCAAATACTAACCACAAATATAGTGAGAAATGAATACTAGTGTTTGCAGGAAGCATCACGGAATAACATATTCTCATTTTCCTGCTTTTGGAAACTGATGATATTCATGTTCACTTAATTAGTTCAAACTCAGAAACTACTACATACTCTCATTCAAAATGCAAAGGGAGTAATGGCGCCCAAAATAACTGAGCAAATATTTCACCCTCAAAAGCAAAAGCCTTGGTAACAAAATCAAAGATAACACAAATTTGACACCTTTTGAAAAAGGCTTTCAAAAAGATCTAGTATAGCATTTCCCAAAATGTGTGCCCATACCAATAAGCATCCAAGATGCTCCACAGAATGGATTTGAGAACTGTCACAGTAATATTCCCTCTCTAGAAGATTTCCATAGCACTGAGTATGTCAGAGGCTCTAAGAAGTTTTACCATAAAGCTTCACTGTTTCACCATGCATTTCCTTCAGAGGAGGAAACAGAACTACAGAGGAAGTTATTACTGATATTATATGGAGCACAGAGATGTTGTGGGAGATACCAGTAGACAGTTCTGAAAATTAATTTTAAGGAGAGTAGGAGTCCATTTAAGTTATTAAAAGACAACATATAAATTTCATTCTTCAGTTGTAAGAAGAATTATGTAGAGTATTGTATAATGGAATGAACCATTAGCAATTCTATAAACATGTGTTTTAAAAACTTGGGTAAGAAAAATCTGAGGACATTTCTGGGCATACATGGGAGGAATCAGAAGCACATGAGACATACTTGTCAGAGGTCAGTGATGCCAGGTTGTCTACCTGGCCTCCAGCCAAGATGACATTCATATCACTGAAAGTGCTGACTACTCGCTGCAGATAATTACTGGCTCCCACCTTACAGCAATTATAACCAAACACCAGGACCACACGAAGCTCAGGGTTATCTAAAAGACCTGCGGAGAAAGGAAGAGCAACAATGAAAGACAGCCTCCAAACACGAACTTGAAACTTCATCACTATCTTATTTTCTACATTTTTGCAAAATGAAATGTTTCCGCTACTGACCTGCACTTCTAGTTATGTGCAATTTAGTATTTAAACTGTCCAGTCCCCCCCCCCGCCCCGCTTTTTTTTTTTTTACAAACTTTAACACTGTTTAAAATCTTTGCTGTAATTTTCCCCATTAAAAAAAACTAAATGGCTACTTGAAAATAACACAATCAACACTCAACACAAATAAGGAAGCAGCTATGTAACTGAGCAGCATCCATGGTGGACCTTGGTGTAAGCCATCTCCACACAGGCCACCACCTAGAATGAAAGGGAATGTTGGTTTACACAGAACAGAGTTAGCAATAGTAATAATAAAGATTCAGAGAAAATGGAGAGAAAAGGCACCAAAGACCTGTCATGTATTTAATGGTGGTCTCCCCAAAAATGTATCCACATCAAATCTCTGGAACTGATGAATGTAAACCCATTTAGGAAAAGGGTCTTTGCAGATGTAATTAAGGACATGGGGAAGAGATCATCTCTTATTATCCAGTTAGGCTCTATATACTATAGTAAGTGTCTTTAAAAGACCTATATAAGAGACACAGACATAAGAAGAGGCTCTGTGACCACAGAAGCAGAAACTGGTGTGATACAACCATGAGGTATAGCAGTGGCCACCAGAAGGTGGAAGGGACAATGAAGAGATTCACCCCTTGTAGCCTTAGAGGGGAGTGGAGCCCTTTCGACACCTTGACTTCAGACTTTTAGCCTCTTGGGACTGTGACAGAATAAATTTCTGTTGCTTTGAGCCACCAAGTTTGTGGTAATTTGTTACAGCAGCCTCAGGAAACCAATACACCATGAAAATACATATGGGCCCTATCCACCTTTTCCAGGAAAGGAGGGTGGGAGAGAAGATGCTATAACTATAAGAAACTCTTTCCAAACCAAGAAAATGTTCAATTCTGCAGCCTAAGAACAAAAAGAAGCTTCTGTTAGGGGGCAGTATAGCCCAAGAGGAGATAGGCTGTACTCCTGCACTCCCCCACAAACTCCCTGGCTTTCACCTGAGCCTCTGGACACTGTAAAACTATCAATTTGAAATTTTCTGGCATTATCAAACAGGTAATAGGACAGGAAAAAAAAAATAAATACCTAACCCACATTCTCATCCCTGTTTCCACTGACTCAGCCACATGACTTCCATCTTGACAGACCTAAGGTGAATATTATCAGAAATATGACTCACTTAAGGAAACAGGTGTGGGGGGAATGATTATTTACTAACACCAAATATTGACTTATCCAGGGAAATTTCCTCCAGTCTACTTCTACTTAAAAAAATTTTTTTTAATGTTTTTATTTAGTTTAGGGACAGAGAGAAAGCATGAACTGGCTGGGGAGGGGCAGAGAGAAAGGGAGACAGGAACCGAAGGGGGCCTCTGTGTTGATAGCAGAGAACCCGATGCAGGCCTTGAACCCATGAACCGTGAGATCATGACCTGAGCCAAAGTCAGATGCTTAGCCAACTGAGTCACCCAGGCACCCTTCCTCTTGTCCACTTTTAATTCTCTCCACAATAAATCACTGATTTGGAGAGTGAAAAGGATATTAGTATATAAGTCTAGTACTTTCATTATACTACACACCCTAAGCCATTACTAAAGGGTCTTTTTTTCCCACAAAGAGCAGCACATTTTGAGAGAATGTTTTTTTGTGTTCTAAAATGAATTTCCAGAGTTGGAAGAGGGCTGTGGGATGAACTGTCTAGTTTTACTTTACAAATAAGGACTGCTAATCCCAGAGAAGTGACCAGCCCAGGAGAATAACATGGCAGGCTATAGATTAAAACCCACATCTCCTCTCAAGAGTTTTAGGTTTCAGAAACCTGAAGACTTCTAAATCTCTAACTTCCCTATTGTTTTCTAAGCTCTAGACCCTCTTTTATAATTGCCTACTAAACATTTTCATCTGAGCATTCTAAAGGCACCACCCTCACTTACTTAACAAACACATACCCAGTGCTTTCCACATCTTCCTCTGGTGATACTGCTCTGTAGCTGAACCCCCCCCCCCACAAACCTAGAAACTACAATCACTTCCCCCTATCCCAACGTAGAGAACAAATCCAGCTTAGCCCAGTCTGGCTGTCTGACGGAGCAGATGGGTCTGTATTTGACCAACAGACCATCCAGAGCTTTAGATATGCAACAGAAGAGGGAAGGTACAACTCAAACTCCTTGCCACTCAAAACTGAAATGCCTACAGTACACTTGCCTGACAAGACCACCCAGCTCTTTTTGAAGTAAATCTTGGCACTGCCTTCGGTCTTGTTTCAGTTCACCTCTGTGGGGAAAGAGGACGGCCCTCTACTCAGGACAAGTATCTTAGGTCTTTCAACTTTAAGAAAGCACACCAGCCATTTCCCTAGGTGAGCCGCTTATTGGGCAGGTGACTATACTTATTATCCAGTCCAGCTATTAAAAGATGCAATCTCCAGTTCATTGTTACCTGAAATTCAGCTGTGAGATCTAAGTCACAGCAGAATGAGCGCCTAAAAAGAGCATGTGGGCCATTCATTCCTTTAGCAGATCTAAATATTAGATTAAGCAGAAAGCTCAGTAACCAGACCTCACTGCTTTGGACTCTACCATTGCTTTTATTGATGCCTGGTGTTCGCAGAGTGACCTAAGAAACTGCTTCAATCCAGTAGAAGAATTTATCTCTGTTCTCAAAAAATTGGGAAGAGGTGGGCTGCTTCTGCTCTGGCTTAGCCAAACCTGTGGACCACCTCTAGCAAATGCTGATGGTATGAATCTTGTGTATTACCCTCAGCCTGGGTTTCACTGTGTTCTTCCTACATGTCCCTCAATTCAGAACTCCTCCACTGATACTGTATCTTTGTAAGCTGCCTTAAACTAATTTCAAATAAGGCAAAATATAAACTTATCATAGCTAAGATAAACTAGAAGGCTAAAAGGAAATTTAAAAAATAAGATAAAATCTAGACACCAAGACCATGTCAGATTCAGGAAAATCAAAATAGGAAGAACTATTCCAAAGTTAAGCCAGGACTCCTTGGAAATGCTCTGGGTCTGCATGTCCAGATTTCTATTCTTTCTAGAGAAGCCATTCTCAAGACAACTATTTTATGATCTATTTGAAAGTGATGGGATCTAAATGCATGTAGAAAACCTACTTCAAAGTACAAGTCTACGTAAAATGAGGCTAATATCATGAACAATTCATGGACCAAAGCTGAGATTTTTAGCACCACTTCCCCCGGCCCCAGGATAGGATACCTATCTTTTTCACACTAGGGGAGGGAAGTATGAAGTCAGCCCAGTAAGGATGTGGGTTCTGGAGTCAGACCAGGGTCAGAACTCAGGCTCAACCACTTACAAATGTAGAACTCTGAGCAAGGCTAGACTTCGCCAAGTTCAGATCCTTCCTCTAAAATTGGGACAGGAGCAAGTCTCAAGGGCAGTTACAGTCATAATAAGATAATGTCATAAAGCAGCACTTATTCAGGGGCCTCGTACCCACCACAGGCTCAATAGAGCATAGCTAACAAAACACAATCTGGCTAATTTAGTGAGGGCCCCGACCATAAGTTAGATCTGTTTAGCCAAATACTGAAATGATGAAGCTAAGGCAACATTTCCCCTTGAATTAAATGCATCTAAAGTAAACATCAAACTTGGAGGGGAAAAGAAGCCTTGTATCCTATCTTCAAAACTGACTGGAGGTCACCTGTGTTGTTCTGGCTTTTGTGTAGTCATGTTTTTGAGATGTACCTTATCCACAAATATCTCTGGTGGTATACAGTAAGAAGCTGTCCCTGTCCACAGACATGGAGCCTGTAGCACAGGGGCTGGGGGTGGGAGGCACGGTTGGCTGGGGCTGTATTATGCACCACTGTGACCTGGGAGTCAGCCCCCACCGGCCTGTTAACAGTTTGTGTTTTCTAGCCCCTCTTGCTCCCATAGCTGAATGACGTCTACCACAAGGGCAGTAAAACCTAACAGAACACTGGCACCACCTTCCTGTCACTTAGACTTTCTCAAGGGCTGTGAAACTTCTAAAACAGAGCAAGTTCCATCACTTAGGTTTTAGCAACATCTTTCTCTGCTTTGCACCTGATCACTGTTGGTGTCCCCCTCAAGATTCTCTATGAAATCTCTAGATAATTTAAAAATATAGTCCTTTTTTTTTTTTTTTTGCAATCTGACTTAACAAATAATTTAGTTTTCACCTCTCTCAGTTGCTGGCAGAGTTCAAGAGGAGTAGTCAATGGACCAAAAAGTGGTAAGCAGAAAGGACCTGAACAACTCACAAAGTAGATCATAACATCATCAATGTAATAGCAAACTCAGCACTTCCGCCAGGCACTGTTCTAAGCACTTCACAGAAATTCACTTATTTAAATGCCCACCAGAACCCATTATGTACTGTTTAGCTCCTAGAAAGTCTATGAGAATTCAACATCTTCAAAATTCACAAGAAAATATGCAAATTGTACCCACGATTACAGGACTTGACTCAGACCAGACATAAGTAATAATAAATACACACTTCCAGAGTGGCTGCCCAGAAGGAACTGGTGTTAGTAGGTTACAGAACTGACACTTCCCCTCCTCTCCTTCCAAGAGCAAATGCAGGAGGACCCTTCAGGACTTCCTCTTGTGACCTCAAATGTAAAAACTAGTGGAAAATCTTTTCTAATATCAGTGTCTACAAATAAAACTGTAACCCAGAAAATCACTGGGCCCCAGGAGAATGTCAGAATGATGGGTTTGTAAAAGAGAAAGAGAATCACAGGTGTGAGACAAGTGTCTGATAGACTACCCACCTCAAGGAGGACTGCCTCAGATTCCTCCATCTTCTTGAGCACATAAAAGACAATGGTCCAAATTTAAAAATACAGGAAATGTGGCCATAAAATAGTATGGAATGAATACAGATTATCATCTCAATCTAAGCAGAGCTTCAATTTCCTGAATACCATTAACAGGATAAAAATGATGCCTTGGAATTAGTCAAAACTGCTAACAGCACACGGCTCTGGAAAGGACACCAGTAAAGAATGCCTCACATAGCAGACTAAACATGGGCCTGCTTTTCCCTTTGGTTTGTGAGGCCTATACTTAGTACTGTAACGCAAACAAGGTCTTACAAATCTAGTAAACTATTTTATCATAAAATGGAAGGTTTATTCTGCTCAAGATTTTGGCTCTCTCTTGTAATATGACAAAACTAGGCTTCTAGCTTTAAGTAGTGCTATCATCAGGACCTCAGTCATGGTTCCCAAGGTGCTATGGGACAGAGGAGAGAGTATGCCCAGGAGGCACCATCCTCACTTACGGGAAAAAAGAGGTAACACACAGAAGGTCTGGCAATATGACCTTCGGCAAAAGCACTGAATTAAAGGCCAAACGAGCCTGTCTAATGGAGTCGGATTTTTTCTTAATCCTGCTCCTCTTGCCCCAGTGTTCTCTATTTCTGTTCTCTGAAGCACCAGCACCCCACTCTGTTAAGCACAAAACTCAAAGTTATCAATGAGTCATTCACTCTTCCTTCTCATTTCATATCTAATGATCTGCTAATTTTCTCCACTCAATTTCCTGAACTTCATGCTCTGGTATTATTTCTTGCTTAGACTCTTGCAGGGGGGTCCTAACTAGTCTCCCTGTTTCCAGTATCTCCCCACTATGGAGAATCACATTTGCTAATAGGAGAACATTTCTGGTTAACAGTTGTCATTTACTGACTACATTCTTTAGCCTGGCTTCACTGTGCCCCACCCTTTGTTCTTATGATCCCCTTCACACAACCTTTGTTTGCAAAAACGAACTGTTTACTATTTCCCCTACATTTCTCATTACCTGACTCTGTGTTTAGGTTTCTGTTAATCATTTAGCCTATCCGGTTACCATTCTTATTTTTCATTATGTCTCCCATTCTTCAAAGCCTTAAATGGTATTTGCCCCATGAAGTCTCCTCACTCTCCTTCCCACTGGCAATCCTTAGAGCAATCTATCCAGATCTTTCTAATAGAGAGGCACACCTTACTTTCTCACTTGGGTTATAATTACATACGTATCTGTCACAACTTTCCCAGAATAGCACTGAGACAGAATCTGCATCCAATTAATTTTTCTAACCCAATGGGACCTTTCAAGCTGAATGACATTAACATATAATTTCTACATCATGAACCTAGTGAACTCAGTAGGCCATCCTCTTGTCAGCAACAAACAATATCTCTTCTTCCTTCCTTGTACTAAATTTGTTGCTGAATCTTTTCTGAAACCTGTACTAAGTTGTCCTGCATTATCGCAGACAGCCTACCACACTATGTGCAAATGGCTCTCAAACCAACATCTCTGACTTCAACTCCTCCTTGAGTTTCAGACCCACAATTTTCTAACCACTGGTGTAAGAGAGATCTAGTTTGCTGAGCACCACTAACTCCTGCCAGCCTTCCAACAAGTCTCATTATAACATGAGAAAGTCTCTCTAGCTTAGCTATACACAAAGGCACAATCCGAAGTTTTCCTTAGAGAACGTTTGGCATCCTTGATTTCGGGTAGCTTTAACATTACAGATAACTCTGGTCTTCTGTTTATGTACTATGAAGTCTAAGAGCCTTTGTTCTCTACTACTACAAGTTTGGTCTCCTCACCGACAACATACTGTGTAACAAATTCTATCTGGCAAACTGCTGTGAGGATTAGAAATTGTATGTAGCACAGTACCCAGTTTATAATGCCTCAGTATTAGTTACCATTAATTGTCACCATCAGCCAAAACATGGGTATCTTCCTCTGGCATGATGCTTCTAAATGGGATGATAGGAATACCCAAGACATGAGAACAGGGAGAAGATGGCGGCGTAGGAGGACGCTGGGCTCACCGTGTCCTGCTGATTGCTTACATTCCACCCACATCTGCCTAATTTACCCCGATAACCACCAGAACTAGCAGAATGGACTCTCTGGAGCCAAGCATAGACGAGAGGCCCACAGAAGAGGGTAGGAAGGGCGGAGAGGCAGTGCACTACATGGACTGGCAGGAGGGAGCCGGGGTGGTGGAGGGGCAGCCAGACCACCCGACAAGGCAGAGGCCCCAAGTCTGGCTTGCAAAAGCAGAGTGTGCTTGGAGTGTGTTCTGACGGCCAGTGGGACTTAACATCTGGAATGTTATAAGTCAACAGCTCTGCTCGGAGAGTGGGAGGGAGAGTTGTTGAGCCCCGGAGGACAGAGCTCAGCTTGGCGGGGATCAAAGGCGCTGGGAAGCGCCGTCTCCCTCACCCATCCCCCAGCCAAAATCCCAAAGGGAACCAGTTCCCGCCACGGAACTTGCTTGCACCCCTTAAACACCAACACTATGCTTCTGCGGATCCATCCCTCCGACGGGTCTGCCTCCCTCCCAGTGCCACAGGGCCCTTCCTGAAGCGGACCAACTGAAGGCAAAGCAAGCTGAGCCTGCCCCTCTTGCCCCTGTGCACCTTGTGGATCCACCCCAGCTAATATGCCAGTTCCCATCGAAGCAGTACCACAAGAATGGCAGTGCGCAAGCAGCCCAGACAGAGGCCACACCACTCCACAGTGAGTCTTGCCCCTGGGAGAGGGGAAGATAAGGTACACACCAGTCTGACTGTGGCCCCAGTGGTGGGCTGAGGGCAGACATCAGGTCTGACTGCGGCCCCACCCACCAATGCAAGTTACTCCAGATAGCACAGAGGAAGAGCCCTGCAGTTCCCTGCCACTCCAGGGACTATCCAAAATGATGAAACGGTGGAATTCTCCTCAAAAGAAACTCAAGGAAGTAGCGACAGCTAACGAACTGATCAAAAACGATACAAGCAATATAGCAGAAAATGATTTTAAAATAATAGTCATAAAATTAATAGCTGGGCTTGGAAAAAGTATAGAGGACAGCAGAGAATCTATTACAGAGATCAAGGGACTAAGAAATAGTCAGGAGGAGCTAAAAAATGCTATAAATGAGCTGCAAAATAAAATGGAGGCGACAACAGCTCGGATTGGAGAGGCAGAGGAGAGAATAGGTGAACTAGAAGATAAAATTATGGAAAAAGAAGAAGCTGAGAAAAAGAAAGATAAAAAAAAAACAAGAGTATGAGGGGAGAACTTGGAGAACTAAGTGACATAATTAAACGAAAAATGTATGCATAATTGGGATTCCAGAGGAGGAAGAGACAGGGAAAGGTGCTGAAGGTGTACTGGAAGAAATCATAGCTGAGAACTTCCCTGAACTGGGGAAGGAAAAAGGCATTGAAATCCAAGAAGCACAGAAAACTCCCTTCAGACGTAACTTGAATCAATCTTCTACACGACATATCATAGTGAAACTGGCAAAATACACGGATAAAGAGAAAATTTTGAAAGCAGCTAGGGATAAACATGCTCTAACATATAAAGGGAGACCGATAAGACTCGTGACGGATCGGTCTACTGAAACTTGGCAGGCCAGAAAGGAATGGCAGGAAATCTTCAATGTGATGAACAGAAAAAAAAAAAATGCAGCCGAGAATCCTTTACCCAGCAAGTCTGTCATTTAGAAAAGAAGAAGAGATAAAGGTCTTCCCAAACGAACAAAAACTGAAGGAATTCGTCACCACTAAACCAGCCTTACAAGAGATCCTAAGGGGGATCCTGTGAGACAAAGTACCAGAGACATCACTGCAAGCATGAAACCTAGAGACATCACAATGACTCTAAACCCATATCTTTCAATAATAACACTGAATGTAAATGGACTAAATGTGCCAACCAAAAGACCCAGGATATCAGAATGGATAAAAAAACAAGACCCATCTATTTTCTGTCTACAAGAGACTCATTTTAGACCTGAGGATACCTTCAGATTGAAAGTGAGGGGATGTAGAACTATCTATCATGCTACTCAAAGTCAAAAGAAAGCTGGAGTAGCCATACTTATATCAGAGAGAACTAGACTTCAAATTAAAGGCTGTAACAAGAGATGAAGAAGGGCATTATATAATAATTACAGGGTCCATCCATCAGGAAGAGCTAACAATTATAAATGTCTATGCGCCGAATACGGGAGCCCCCAAATACATAAAACAATTAATCACAAACATGAGCAACCTTATTGATAAGAATGTGGTAATTGCAGGGGACTTTAATACTCCACTTACAACATTGGATAGATCATCTAGACACAGGATCAATAAAGAAACAAGGGCCCTGAATGATACACCGGATCAGATGGACTTGATAGATATATTTAGAACTCTGCATCCCAAAGCAACAGAATGTACTTTCTTCTCAAGTGCACATGGAACCTTCTCCAAGACGGATCACATACTGGGTCACAAAACAGCCCTTCATAAGTATACAAGAATTGAGATCATACCATGCATACTTTCAGACCACAATGCAATGAAGCTTGAAATCAATCACAAGAAAAAGTCTGGAAAACCTCCAAAAGCATGGAGGTTAAAGAACACCCGACTAAAGAATGAATGGGTCAACCAGGCAATTAGAGAAGAAATTTAAAAATACATGGAAACAAATGAAAATGAAAATACAACAATCCAAATGCTTTGGGATGCAGCAAAGGCAGTCCTGAGAGGAAAATACATTGCAATCAGGCCTATCTCAAGAAACAAGAAAAATCCCAAATACAAAATCTAACAGCACACCTAAAGGAAATAGAAGCAGAGCAGCAAAGACACACCAAACCCAGCAGAAGAAGAGAAATAATAAAGATCAGAGCAGAAATAAACAATATAGAATCTAAAAAAACTGTAGAGCAGATCAATGAAACCAAGAGTTGTTTTTTGAAAAAATAAACAAAATTGATAAACCTCTAGCCAGGCTTCTCAAAAAGAAAAGGGAGAGGACCCAAATAGATACAATCATGAATGAAAATGGAATTATTACAACCAATCCCTCAGAAATACAAGCAATTATCAGGGAATACTATGAAAAATTATATGCCAACAAACTGGATAACCTGGAAGAAATGGGCAAATTCCTAAACACCCACACATTCCGAAACTCAAACAGGAAGAAATAGAAAGTTTGAACACACCCATAACCAGTGAAGAAACTGAATCAGTTATCAAAAATCTCCCAACAAATAAGAGTCCAGGTCCAGATGGCTTGCCAGGGGAATTCTACCAGACGTTTAAAGCAGAGATAATACCTATCCTCCTCAAGCTATTCCAAAAAATAGAAAGGGAAGGAAAACTTCCAGACTCATTCTATGAAGCCAGTATTACTTTGATTCCTAAACCAGACAGAGACCCAGTAGAAAAAGAGAACTAGAGGCCAATATCCCTGATGAATATGGATGCAAAAATTCTCAGTAAGACACTAGCAAATCGAATTCAACAGCATATAAAAAGAATTATTCACCGTGATCAAGTGGGATTCATTCCTGGGCTGCAGGGCTGGTTCAACATTCTCAAATCAATCAATGTGATACATCACATTAATAAAAGAAAAGATAAGAACCATATGATCCTGTCAATAGATGCAGAAAAAGCATTTGACAAAATTCAGCATCCTTTCTTAATAAAATCTCTTGAGAAAGTCGAGATAGAAGGAACATACTTAAACATCATAAAAGCCATTTATGAAAAGCCCACAGCTAATATCATCCTCAATGGGGAAAAACTGAGAGCCTTTTCCCTGAGATCAGGAACATGACAGGGATGTTCACTCTCACCGCTGCTGTTTAACATAGTGCTGGAAGTTCTAGCATCAGCAATCAGACAACAAAAGGAAATCAAAGGCATCAAAATTGGCAAAGATGAAGTCAAGCTTTCACTTTTTGCAGATGACATGCTATTATACATGGAAAACCCAACAGACTCCACCAAAAGTCTGCTAGAACTGATACATGAATTCAGCAAAGTTGCAAGATACAAAATCAATGTACAGAAATCAGTTGCATTCTTATACACTAATAATGAAGCAACAGAAAGACATATAAAGAAATTGATCCCATTCACAATTGCACCAAGAATCATAAAATACCTAGGAATAAACCTGACCAAAGATGTAAAAGATCTGTATGCTGAAAACTATAGAAACCTTATGAAGGAAACTGAAGAAGATATAAAGAAATGGAAAAACATTCTGTGCTCATGGGCTGAAAGAATATTGTTAAAATATCAACACTATGCAAAGCTACCTACACGTTCAATGCAATCCCAACCAAAATTGCACCAGCATTCTTCTCAAAGCTAGAACAAGCAATCCTAAAATTTGTATAGAACCACAAAAGGCCCTGAATAGCCAAAGTAATTTTGAAGAAGACCAAAGCAGGAGGCATCACAATCCCAGACTTTAGCCTCTACTACAAAGCTGTCATCATCAAGACAGCATGGTATTGGCACAAAATCAGACATAGACCAATGGAATAGAATAGAAACCCCAGAACTAGACCCACAAACGTATGGCCAACTAATCTTTGACAAGGCAGGAAAGATATCCTATGGAAAAAAGACAGTCTCTTTAACAAAAGGTGCTGGGAGAACTGGACAGCAACATGCAGAAGAATGAAACTAGACCACTTTCTTACACCATTCACAAAAACAAACTCAAAATGGATAAAGGACCTGAATGTGAGACAGGAAACCATCAAAACCCTAGAGGAGAAAGCAGGAAAAAGACCTCTCTGATCTCAGCTGTAACAATTTCTTACTTGACACATCCCCAAAGGCAAGGGAATTAAAAGCAAAAATGAACTATTGGGACCTCATGAAGATAAAAAGCTTCTGCACAGCAAAGGAAACAATCAACAAAACTTAAAGGCAACCAACGGAATGGGAAAAGATATTTGCAAATGGCATATCGGACAAGGGCTAGTATCCAAAATCTATAAAGAGCTCACCAAACTCCACACCCGAAAAACAAATAATCCAGTGAAGAAATGGGCAGAAAACACGAATAGACACTTCTCTAAAGAAGACATCCAGATGGCCAACAGGCACATGAAAAGATGCTCAACGACGCTCCTTATCAGGGAAATACAAATCAAAACCACACTCAGATTATCACTTCATGCCAGTCAGAGTGGCTAAAATGAACAACACAGGAGACTATAGATGCTGGAGAGGATGTGGAGAAACGGGAACCCTCTTGCACTGTTGGTGGGAATGCAAACTGGTGCAGCCGCTCTGGAAAACAGTGTGGAGATTCCTGAAAAAATTAAAAATAGACCTACCCTACGACCCAGCAGTAGCACTGCTAGTAATTTGCCCAACAGACACAGGAGTACTGACGCATAGGGGCACTTGTACCCCAATATTTGTAGCAGCACTCTCAACAGTAGCTAAATTATGGAAAGAGCCTAAATGTCCATCAACTGACGAATGGATAAAGAAATTGTGGTTTATATACACAATGGAATACTAAGTGGCAATAAGAAAGAATGAAATGTGGCCTTTTGTAGCAACATGGATGGAACTGGAGAGTGTTATGCTAAATGAAATAAGTCATACAGGGAAGGAGAGATTCCATATGTTTTCACTCTTATGTGGATGCTGAGAAACTTAACAGAAGACCATGGGGGAGGGGAAGAAAAAAATATGGTTAGAGAGGGAGGGAGCCAAAACATAAGAGACTCCTAAAAACTGTGAACAAACTGAGGGTTTATGGGGGGTAGGAGGGAGGGGTGGATGGGTGATGGGTATTGAGGAGGGCACCTGTTGGGATGAGCACTGGGTGTGGTATGGATACCAATTTGACAATAAATTTCATAATAAAAAAGAAAAAAAAATAAATTGAAAAAGGACGGATTAATAGGAAAAAAAAAAAAAGAATACCCAAGACCTTCACTGTCCTTTTCCTGAATGTCCCTCCCACCAGTCGATTCCTCCACACAACACAAGCCACGGTGCAGATGGATCACTGTGACCCACTGCAAAGCCTGCCTAAAGGTACAGGGGCCAACATTAGCCTACCATCTATAGAGCAAGGTATTTGGCTAAGCGTTTTATAGAAGTCATTGTATCTCGTGCTTACAACTCTGTAAGTCAGTTATTTCCACTTTACAGATGGGAAACAGAGGCTTAGAAAAGTTAGGAAATTTGTCCTAAATTAGGAAAGCTGGAATGTAACAGAAATAGGGCAGCTATAGCCTGCATTCTTACTAGCTATAGTTTCCTGCCTTACCCTACAGGCTAGCTGTTGAAACTTCCCATGTTTTACCTGTACCTGACAACTCTCTTCCACATTATCAAGAGGCCAGCTGCTGCTAGCTGCTGGTCTCTGCAGTCAATGCCTCCTTCTTCTGTACTTCTCATCTCATCCCCACCAGTCACTTTAAGTCTTTTTGCATTGTAAAAGACAGTTGCACAAGCCAGTCTCAATGTGTAGACTCCTTTTTTTTCTCATTAGTAAACCAATCACAAATTTTCCCTTTGTTGCTACAGTTTTTTTATTCCTGCTGGAGTCAGTGCCATTTCAAATAATGGAAGCTTATCTCTATAGGATGGCTGATTGATGCATAACCAGGTAACCACTGAATATTTTTCATGCCAACAGAGACTTTTTAAAATAAGTTAATGCCAATCAGTTCACCTGTAGATGCAAACAAAAAGTCTTAACACTGTTCTGCTTGAGTACCTACTCTCTGCTTATTATATTAAATTAGGCTTTCTCATCAGATCCTAGAAATTAAGCCAACGCTTTATCTGTTCAAAATCACCTCATGATCTTGCCTACTCTAGCCAAACTTCCTGTCTTACATGTCCTAGTAAATCCTTGTTTGACAGACTCTGCCTTAACTTATAGCTTTTCTAAAATTTATCAAGTTCACTATACTTATTCCCATCTTTCTAATTAGTTGACATAGAACTAATCTGTATTTAATAAAAAAAAATTTCACAATAAATGCTAATTATTAGTGTAAAACAATGCTTAAAAAAAGCTTTCCAGAAAACTAAAATAGCAAAATGGTAAAGTATCAAAGAGAAAGAAGTGCTTCAAAATTCAGAACTAAATACAAATACATTTCTTAATAACACGTATACTTAATTCAGACTCTCTCAAAGGAACAAACACAATCAAATTGGGCAATTTGATAACACTTGATAACACTGACTTACCTACTTCAGTGAGTTGATGTCTTTCTAGTGTTAAATTCTTTGGGTCCTTAATAAAATGAAAGGGTTGTATTTTTATTCCTTCAATTTGAGGGAATAACAGAGCAAAACCAGACTCTCCAATTTCTATTTCTTGAGGTCGATTGTTACCTGATCCCATTGGAGTCACTAGGAAAAAAGTTAAAGAGTTTCATGAATAGCTTTTTTTTTTTTTAATGTTTATTTTTTATTTTTCAGAGAGAGAGAGAGAGATAGCATGAGCTGGCGGGGGGGGGTGCAGAGAGAGAGGGGGATAGAGGATCTGAAGCAAACTCTGTGCTGACAGCAGAGTCTAATGTGGGGCTTGAACCCACAAACCTTGAGATCATGACCTGAGCCAAAGTCAGATGCCTAACCCACTGAGCCACCCAGGCACCCTCATGAACAGATTTAATAAAAACTGAAATTTCACTTGGTATGTTATCTAGTGCCACCTAGATAACTATAGTTTGGGGTCACTAAGATAATCAACAAGTTAACAGGTCACTATCTGAGAAAAAAATTCTCAGCTTTGAAATTTTTGGGGGTGGTGTCATGATGTCTGCAATCTACTTTCAAATGGTTCAGAAAGAAATGTTTTTATAAACAAAGAGAAAAAAAGAACTGTATGCAAACTTCTTAATTTTTTAAAGTTTATTTATTTTGAAAGAGAGAGAGAGAGAGAGAGAGAGAGAGAGCGCGCACGTGTGTGCATGGGGGAGAGGCAGAGTGAGAGAGAATCTCAAACAGGCCCCGGCACTATTAGTGTACAGCTCGACATGGGGCTTGAACTAACGAACCATGAGATCATGACCTGAGCTGAAATCAAGAGTCACATGCTTAACTGACTGATCCACCCAGATGCCCCGCAAAAATTTTTAAATTAGTGAATCTAGACCAAAGGAATATGAATGTTTACTATTCTATCATTCTGCAACTTTGAGTTGAAGTTTTTCTAAATAAGAAGTTGGAGGGTAGAAAATACATCTTTGCAGCAATTCCCCTTTTAAAAAAATTATCTTAACAATATTTGACAATTATATAAAATATATATATGTATATATACATACATACACAGATATATAGTCACACACATACACACACACAAAATACTTTTATCACAGAATTTTTAATAGAAAATAAAGGGAAAAAATCTAAATGCCCTACACTGGTATTTAGATTAAAAGTTATATTTAAACAATCAACCACAGCCATTAAGAATGACAGACATATTTACTAACATGGAAATATGTAATATGTTGTGAATTTTAAAGGTAGGTGTTATGGACAGAATTGTGTCCCCCCCCAGATTTGTATGTTGAAGCCCTAACTGCCATTATGAATATATTTGGAGATAAGGCCTTAAAAGGGGTAATAAATGAGGTCCTAAGGATTGGACCCTAATTCAGTAAGACTGGTATCCTTATAAGAAAAGGAAAAGACGCATTCCTAGCGAGAGAGAAATGGCCATGTGAGGACTTAGCAAGTAGGCAAGGCAGTGGTCTGAAAGCCAGGGAGATGCCTCAGGAGAAAGCAAACCTGCCAACACTTAAATCTTGGACTTCCAGCCTCCAGAACTGTGAGAACATATATTTCTGTTGTTTAAACCACCAGTGTGTTATCTGGTTATGGCAGCCACAGGAGACTAAAACAAATACAGCAGGTTACAAGTCTATAGAATATTATATTCTTGATATATGTACACACACACGTATTTATTTCTACATAAGATGCTATTTATTGAACATCTGGAAGGTTATGCATCATAACATTAATAGAGTAGTTAACTCTATGATGCTTAAAGTTGCTTGATGTTTTTTTTCGCTCATCTTTATCTTCTCATTTTTCTTTAACAACAAATATTACTAATATAAATAATAAAACTCTTTTTTTAAAGTTTATTTATTTTGAGAGAGAGACAGTGTGAGTGGGGAAGGGGTACAGAGGGGCAGAGAGAGAGAAAATCCCAAGCAGGCTCCACACTGTCAGTGCAGAGCCCGATGTGGGGCTTGAACTCCTGAAACCATGAGATCATAACCTGAGCTGAAATCAAGAGTCAGATGCTTAGCCGACTGAGCCACCCAGGTGCCCCTAGAGTATCTTTTTAAAAAGTGTTAAGCTTTTTAGAGACCAAAGCTACAGCAAAATGAAAAAAATATCCAAAGAGAAAATTTCAGAATCATATCAACCACCACACAATATATTCTGAATTAAAAACAAAAATTTCAGGTTATAAGGACCCCTTCTTCCACAAAAATAGATCAAAACAAAAGCAATTTTTAAAAGTGCAGATCTCATGACAATATATACTAAATCTCAATATACTTTTTATAGAAATGGACAGGCTGATTCTAAAAATATGTAGAAATGCAAAGGACCTAGACAGCCAAAACAGTTTTTAAAAAGAACATTAAGGCCTCTAGTAATATGGCAATGGCTTAAGGACAGACAAATACATCAATGAAGCAGAATTAAATACAGAAATAGACCCACAAACATGCAGTCAACTGTTTTTAACAAAGGTGTCAAGGCAATTAAAGAAAAATCTTCAAAAAATGGTGATGAAATAAACATGAAAAAATATTAACCTTGAACCCCTACCTCACACCATACATGTAAGAGCTAAACTAAACAGCTTATAGAAAAAGACATAGAGAATATCTCTGTGACTTTGAGATAGGCAAAGATTTCTTGGAAAGGACATAAATATTTACAACATCTATGCCTGATAAAGGTCTTCTTTAGAATATATAAACAACTTCAAATCAAAAATAAAAACAATTCAATAAAAAAAAACAGTAAAAGACTTGGATACTTCATAAAAACAGGTATACAAATAGCCAATAAACAGATGAACAGATGCTCAACATAATTAAAATCATTGGAGTAATTCAAATTAAAACTAGCCTAAGATCCACTACGATGGCTAAAATGAAAGACTCATTTGAAGACACTAAGTTAGTGAGGATATGTAGCAATGAGCATCTAACACCCTCATTCATTGCTGGTGAGTATAAAATGGAACAACTCTTGAAAACAGTTTGGCAGTTTCTTGTTGAGTTAAACATAACCAAGCCCAAGACCAAGCAATTCTACCTCTTGGCCCAAGAAGAACAAGAATACTTATACAAAAATGTTCACAAGAGCCTCATTCACAATAGCCAGGAATGTGAAACAATCCAAATCTCCATCAAAAAGAGCATGGGAAATAGTCTATTTATATAACAGAATAATAATAATGATAATAATAATAATTTTTAAATGAATTCCTAATATGCACAGGTAACATAATGTGGAGAAACAGGAACCCTCTCGCACTGTTGGTGGGAATGCAAACTGGTGCAGCCACTCTGGAAAACAGTGTGGAGCTTCCTCAAAAAATTAAAAATTGCTATGACCCAGCAATAGCACTGCTAGGAATTTACCCAAGGGATACAGGAGTGCTGATGCATAGGGGCACTTGTACCCCTATGTTTATAGCAGTACTTTCAACAATAGCCAAATTATGGAAAGAGCCTAAATGTCCATCAACTGACGAATGGATAAAGAAATTGTGGTTTATATACACAATGGAATGCTACGTGGCAATGAGAAAGAATGAAATATGGCCTTTTGTAGCAACATGGATGGAACTGGAGAGTGGTATGCTAAATGAAATAAGTCATACAGAGAAAGACAGATACCATGTTTTCACTCTTATGTGGATCCTGAGAAACTTAACAGAAGACCATGGGGAGGGGGAAAAAAAAAGTTAGAGAGGGAGGGAGCTAAACCCTAAGAGACTCTTACGAACTGAGAATAAACTGAGGGTTGATGGGGGGTGGGAGGGAGGGGAAAGTGGGTGATGGGCATTGAGGAGGGCACCTGTTGGGATGAGCACTGGGTGTTATATGGAAACCAATTTGACAATAAATTTCATATTAAAAAAAAGTAAATCTCAAAAATATTATGGTGTTAAAAAATATTTATACTGCATGAAAAAAACCAAGACAAAAAAAGAGTATATACCATATGGTTCCATTTATATGACATTCAACAATAGGCAATCTAACCCATGGTCACAGAAATCAGAACCAGGGTTTCTTTGGCAGGCAGAGATGGACAGGAAAAGGGCATGACAGATCTTCCTCAGGTGACGGAAATATTCTATATCTTGACTGGTGTATAGGTTACACAAGGGTATACATTTGTCAAAACTCATTAATTTAGTACACTTACGATTGTGCAGGTCATGTAAGTAAAATTTATCTTAAAAGAAAGAAAATGACCTTTGCATATATATGAATGAACAAATTTCCTCAAACTTGAAATTTTTCTAACCTAAAGAATGAAGATGGGCTAGGAGTCAATGGCTGCTTTAGAAATAATCACTAAACTGTGGCCTAAGAAAAAGGAATCCAACCACTGTCTTGGCGGTAGTTTTGTTGGAACATGCATGGAACTGGCTCAAAGAAAGCATCTAGCTGTAGGGGTACCAAAAACAAAAAGCATGTCCATGAAAACACGAGAATTGGAATGGCATCTACTCCTGACATCAAGATCATAAGGGAACTTGGGGGAATAGACAAGCAAAGTTAAAACTCCAGAAGAGGGCAAGCACAAAAAGAAGGCTAGACTTCCACTCTCACAATGGGGTCCCCCCAACAAGTCCACCCTCCCTCTCCTGCCTCCATCCCCCAACCAAAATTTTAAAAAGGAGAAATGTGACTGTACTTTGAAAATGCCATGGTGGATGAGGTGGGGGTGGGGGGGGGGGCATAAGAAAATGATGAAGCTACCATTCTGTATAAGCATTTGTTAATAACTAGTAATGGTAAACCTAGACCACTCATTTTAGGAAAATTCAAAAGTTAAAACCATGGTTATTGCTATCATTTTTTTAATCCAATGAGGAACAAAATGTGTGGTGATTGGCAGATATAATAGTATGTATAGGGGTGAGGAGCCAATAATGGTAGAGATGAAATAGTCCCTATCAACCATGTATTTATCCTTATTCATTTGTAAACACTTGAAACCTTTGTACTTCACTGTGTTAAGACTCTTAAATTCAGATCAAAAGTCTCTCAGTGAAGATTAAAAATGCCAATTATGGAGACTACTGAGTGGAACAAAGAAAATAGTAATAGCTGACATTTACTCATTGATTCTTGCACATCTCTATTCTGACTACTTTTCATGTTAACTCATTTAATCCACAATCCTCCAAAGAAGTATTATCAATCATACCCATTTCATATATGGGGAAACTGAAGCCCTATAAAGTTAGGTAACTTGCCCAAGGTCATACAGAGACTAAATAGTACACCCAGGATTTCAATCCAGGTACCTGAACCACTGTACCATGACTGTCTCAACAGAATGTCTCTCCCCCATGAACTATCGAAAGGAATCAAGGGGCACCTGGGTGGCTCAGCTGGTTAAGCATCTGACTCTTGATTTCGGCTTAGGTCATGATCTCACGGTTCGGGAGATTGAGCCCTGCACTAGGCTCCGCACTAAGTGTGAAGCCTGCTTAAGATTTTCTCTCTCTCTCCCTCTGCCCCTCTCCTCTTGCATGCGCTCTTCTCTCTCTCTCTCACACACACAAAAATAAATAAAAATTAAAAAAAAAAAAGAATCAAGAATAATAAAAAACAGCAAAAATTCACCAGCAGCAAACTTGGAAAAGGTTATAATTTCATGCTATAGCTATAAACTTCAAACAGTGATATCTAAGTAGAGAAACAGAAGCTTTCTGGTAGCTCCTAATCCCAGCCCTAACTTACCCGTGCCCACCAGAAATAATCCTGGTTGAACTGACAAAAGCATTTAATGCTTTCTGATTTGGAGAGAGGAAGTATGTGAGCTCTTTCCTCTTATGAAAGGCTCTTGGAAAGATATGCATCACATTTGTTTTTTATAGATAGCCCTGAGACTGGGAATACTAACCACAATAATCTAAAGAACACTAATAGAAGTCAAATATACCATGGTAAATATGAGTAACTTTTTGGCATTTTTGGATGGCCAAAAACATAAATGTGGTTTTAAGCTACAAAGAATTCAACAGTTTATAGGAGCCCACATTAACGCAAGGCAAGAAATTACCAAATGGGTATTTTCTCTCACCTACAATTCCTGGGGTCACAATCCCAAGGACTTGGCATTGTTTTGGGAATAGCTTCTCAAGGGCAAATGCTGCTTCCATAGTAGTTCTTTTCCTTGCTGTAATAATACATTAGCAAAATTATTACATTCATTTTAGATCAAATCTGATGGTGGTGCGCGGGGGGAGCAAACAATGAATAAAGTTTAAATCATTTACACCAGAATGGTTTATAAAGAAGTCTAAGAACTTTGATGAATACATTTTCTGATTTGGGGCCCATTTTATAAATTAAAATTCTAAATCTGACCTTTAACATCACCAATTTGCCTTTCTTGCTTTGTTCATATACTGCTTTTGCCCCAGTGATGTTAAATTTAACAGCAGCAGCTAAATTTTAACTTGCTATTGTACCTCTCTGTTTAGCTGATATTAGAGCATGACTGTTTCACTGCATAGACAGTACCTGGATTCAAATTAGACAGTGATAACACAGGTCTAGACCTGAACCTCAGTGTGCCCAGCCTGGGAAACCTAGTCTACTTCTGCTCTTAGCGAGCCAAGAAGCATGCATGGTATCTATAGGTAACTTTGGTCTCCCTAAATGGGTCCCCATCACACAACATAAGGCTTCAATAGCCAAAGATATACATTGTTTTAATAATAAAAAGTGCCTGGATGGCTAAAGTATTTCAATTTGAGAAAAACATCTTTCTAAAGAATCTTTTTTAGTTGTACTACAAGGTTTAGAAATCAGTCTTTGAAGCAAAAAGGGTCTCTTAAGTTTCAAAGACAATATATTCATGAAGTCCTAGAGCCTGAGAAAGTCAGTAACTCTCAAGACTAGGACAATATTTAGCTCTAGAGGTACATAAGGAAACAAAAACTCAAACCTTTTCTTTTGATATTCACCTCTCTTGTGGCCACGACACTCTTCCAGACTAATGAAAGTTTCTGAATCAGCCATGTAAAGAACTGTCTGTGGTAAGATGTGAACATTCTGCTAAAAAAAACAAAAAACAAAAATGGAACTGGATCACATGAATCTAGAAGTGCTCTCATGGTCCCTTAAAGTTTTGCTCTGGTCCAAACTGCCATGGATGTACCCTCCCTTCAGGTCAGTGTCTGACCTGAGTCCAACCACTTCCCACTCATTTTTTACTTCTGCTCCTTCCTTTTCAGCTCATTCATTTGAACATCTCTCACTTCTTCTTCAAGTCAAACTCATTCCAGCCTAACTCAAAATGTTCATTTTCATAATTTAAACTCTTTTTTGTTGATTTTTTATTTTAGAGAGAAAGAGATAGAGTGGGAGAGAGGGGCAGAGGGAAAGAGAGAGAATTCCAAGTGATCCCAACGCTCAGCCTGGAGCACGCCACAGGCCTAGCTCCCACAACCCTGACATCATGACCTGAGCCAAAATCAAGTGTTGGATGCCCAACTGACTGAGTCACCCAGGCAACCCCATAATTTAAACTTTTAAATAAGAACATTAAATGCCAGCAAAAGGGGCTACTTGCTTTCCTGAATAGGCATCACACTAATAGAAAGGTGCGAGCAACAAAGGAAAGTATACAAACAGTATTGCTCCTCTTTTCACTGCCTACCAAATGGAAGTATCCCAGGCCTTCATTTCTACCTTACCAACTAGTTCCCTCCAGGGAAACTTTTACTTACTACAATCCAGAAATACACACACTGCTGTGCACATTCTCCTGCGGCTCTCTTCGTTTCCCACTTAATTTAGGACTATGTCCCCCAAGAGACACTTGAAGTGCCACCTCCCCTACAAAACCTTTTCTTAGACTTCCTCAGTACCCTGGACCTCATATATGACATACCTTACGTCCCAGTCATTCTTACTTGTGCCTTATCTCCACTTACAAGCTAGGCTTATTCAGATTTCTGGTTTCCACTAAATGTCACATTACAGCCAAGTGGCAAAGTGGCTGAATCAAACAAAAGGATGAACATATGTTTTTTTCTAAACTGGTTATTTTCAAAGATTTTTACTACCAGAATGGAATGAAGTACTTCACATATAGCAACTTCAACACTGATTAAATGAGAAAGTATTAATCTACTATAATTTTGGGGAATGTTAAAATGTTTCAGAGTAGATTACATATAGAGAAATTCAAAAAAGGTAACTGAGACAGAATGATGGCCCTGTGGTGGCCCCAGGGTTGATAAGACCTAAGGGTATAGTTCTCTTGGTCCACACGGCATTTTCAAAGAATGCAATTTGGTTACCAACATTGAAAATTACACAAAATATTTACAGAAAATATGGATTTCCAGATTCTTTTGAAAAACTAGACATGCTAACAACACTTAGACCGTATTCTTCTTGACTAGGGCTAAACAAAGGCAAGCACTCCCTGGTTTGTCATGGCCTTATTGCTCCCTATGCTGTCACAGCAAACCAACTTAGTCACCTGCCTAACTTTGGAGTCATTTGAGTTTGTGATACCTGGTATAGGAAGTAAGGAAATAGGAAGTCTAGTCCTGAGTTTTTAGGATTCTCTCATTCCTGGTACCCAATGAAAAGCAATTGCTTGACTCTTCCTTTCTAATTCTCACTGGAAGCAGTGACAGTGACAGTCCTCAACATGAAAAGGTCTCAAAGCACAATGTGAGACAACTGCAACCTCACTCCCTTATACAAAGAAGTTCCAAATAGCAAGATATGTTATAAATTTTTTTGTAGACTTGAAAATATTTCTGATAAAAAAGTTAAACTAATTTTCTTTATGGCTATAAAAGTGTCATGTCCACTAGGTAACCTAGAGGCAAACACAAAGAAAACAGCATGATTTGGACAAGGTTTCCATTTTAGTTTAACCACAGTAGCATTTACTACAATGAATAAACTTCTTTAAGGGCATTACTATATGAATTTTTAAAATGTCATTGATAATAGAGAATAATAATTTCATTCATTGAAAAACTGCTATCCCTGGTACTGAAGATAATGTGTTACATGCATTACCTTTCCATTACTTAACCCTAGAACAAGTCTTTAAGGGTATGAGGAAAATTCTTACTGTCTTTCCATTTTAGAGATAGAACCTGAAGCTCAAAGAGATTAGGTAACTTTTTCCTTTTCCTTTTTTTTTTTTTTAATGTTTATTTATTTTTGATAAAACATACACAAGGGCAGGGGAGGGGCAGAAAGAGAGGGAGACAGAGGATCTGAAGCAGGCTCTGCACTGACAGCAGACAGCTGAGAGCCCGATGTGGGGCTCGAACCCACGAACCATGAGATCATGACCCGAGCTGAAGTTGGACACTTAACCTACTGAGGCATTCAGGTGCTCCAAATTAGGTAACTTTTTCAGAGACTGACAGCTGGTATGCACCAAAGTTAGGTTCAGACCTAAATACGTCTGGCTATTAACAGCCATTATATTGTATAAACTTTTAAAGCTATATGAAAATAATACCTGCTGTGGTAAAAATCTGAAGGAAAAAAAATAGAAAAAAATTTAAAGCATTAAAAAAAAAAAAAAAATCACACAATTCTACCCTGACAGGAAACTTTTGCTAACATTTTGACTTCTTTTCTATTCTTCCTTTTTTGTTTTTAAATAATTCAGATTATACTAAACATAATTCAAAATCTGCCTTCTTCACTTATAACATGAACATTTTCCCTTGTCATTAATGCATCTTGCAGTTCATCATTTAGTGACTATTTGTAAACATTAGGTTGTTTTCAATTTCCCTTATAATAAATGATGCTGCAAAGAACATCTTTATGGAAGTATGCCAGCACTTTGAATTTCTCCAAATGACAACTTCTAGAAACAGACCAGGCAGGGTTTGAACCAATATGCAAAGAAGAAAGTTTCCTATGAGTCTGCTTTTGGATCTGAGTCCCAAAGCCCAAACAGAGTAAGGAGAAAATCCACGTGAGAAAAAGGGAAACAGAAGATTGGTCATTTATGGGGCATTTGTCTAATATCCAAACACATTAACAATGATGAAAGCCAGGTTTTTCATTGTCCAAAAGGGAGGTACAAATATGACCTGAGAGAAAAGAAAACTGTAAAGAATTCTGTGTTGGACTGGAATTGGATGTACTTAAGCAAACTCATGAATTTCCATATATATAATAGTTATAATTGTACACATATATATATTCCTTGGCTCTGTCCACTAGGCTCTAAAGAAGCAAAACCTTTGACAGCAATGCATTTCAACTACCATTCTCCACTAAAGGAACCAGAACTCTTTAAAGAAATGGCTGATTCCAGGACTAAAGCAGACAAAACACAAGATGAGCTTAGAAAATGTTGTGTCAGAGAGAAAGGAGGTGCTCAAAGGTGACAGATTCATCTCTAAAAGACCCTGAAGCCAGCTGAAGGGGCTCGTGCTAGCCAAAATGGGGACAATTTGGACACTAAAATCAATTCTTTTAAGAGATGATATCGCATTGAATAAGAGACTTAAGAGTCCATACAGATATAAATAAATGAATAAATTGAAACAGGAATACTTACATAGTTTCAAAATATCTCCTCACAAAATACTTATTAATTGCAGTGGAAAAGACTAATTAATTCTACAGTAGCGACATCTAGCACACACCATGTCAATCAAATTATCAAAGGTAATAACACCAGTAATGAGACAAAAATGGAAATCAGATGCTACCTAATAGGATGAAACTAAAAGAGCACAGGATCACTTCTGTGATATTCCTGCCAAAGATACATAATCTGAATCTAAGAAACATGTTCTACAAGATAACTGGCCTATAATTTACATACCTGTCAAAGTTGTGAAAGTCAAGCAAAGCTTGAGAAACTGTTCCACATCAAAAATTAAAGAAATGACAACAGCATAAGATTCTAAAATGAATTATTTTGCCACGAGGAACATTGCTGAGACAAGTGGCAAAATCTGAAATTTTAGGAATGGATGGTAGAAATGTATCAATAATAATTTCCTGACTGATGGTTGTACTGTGGTGGTGTAGAATATTCCTGTTTGTATGTAATGCACGCTAACGTATAAGGAAGTGAAAGAATATTAGATTGGCAATTTACTCTCAAATAGCTGGGTCCCACTCCCAAATAATATACCACAGCCTCACTGTCACCTGTCCTCAAGAAGTCTGCCCTTCTGATTTCATAGTCTTTACCTCCTCAGGTATTGCCCAACTTTTGAAACAGGGGCCCAGAGATACAATACAGAAGAACAGTCAGGACCAGAGGTTGAAATATTTGGGTTTAAGTATTGATTCTTGGCTTTTTAATGTGACACTAATCAAAGAGATCCAGCTGCCTTCGCTGACAAACAATGAAGATACCTGTTTTTTTTGAAGCAGGTAAAGGGAAGGTTCGGCATGGCGTTATTAGAATAGTAAAAATCTGAATACACAAAATGCCCAACATCTGAAAAGCAGTCAAATAAATCATGGCATATCCTTACAATATAGTTATTAAAATGGGTGTTTATAAATATTTTCATGTCACGAGAAAATGTTCCCTAAATTACCAAGAATAAGGCCACATACAAAATAAGGATTAAAAAGAAAAAGATTTCGTACTCGAAGACTGACCCACCAACCCTGAAACCGCCTGTGCAGGACGCTCCCGTCTTACTTGCCTCAAGCTCCTCGGCTGCAACGCGGACCAAGCAATGCTCCTCCAACTGGCCAGCATCCGCCGAGCCTGCGGAGATCCACGTCACACTCCGATGCGTCCGCAACACCCGACGAACACACTCCCTCCATAAGCGGCACACGCTGGGGACGCAAACGCACAAAGGGTTGTGAAGGGTCGTTCATTTCCCTCTCACAGACAACCCCAATTAGAACAGCAGGAAATTCTTGCGGGATCAAAAGTCCGGGAAGGGGGTGTCAGGGCACAGATTCAGAGGGAGAACAGGGGGCAGAGACAACCATAAGGCACACCTCGTCCCCCTGGGAAGAGTGCCCAAGACAGGGACAGGGGTACGGCGGGGGTACCACGCAGATGGGGGCATCACCTCAGAGAAGGAGAAGGGAGCCGGGGGCAGCCGTGGGTCCCGAAGGTGTCTGCCCACCCCGCCAGCCAGGGCAAGCCCGAGGCAAGTCCCGAAGTAAGCTTCCCGCCTCCTCTCTCCTCACCCGGCCACCCGCAGCAACGCCTTGGCGGGCAGGAAGGTGAGGACACGCTCCACCACCTCCGCTAGGTTACCCAACACAAAGGTGCTTTGTGGGTCCGCGGAGGAGCCTTGGCGATCGCCACCACCGCGATCACTACAGCCACCCACCATCTCCATTCCTCACCAACCCGCCCAGCAAGCAAGCACTACGGCGACTCGCGAGGCACTGGTTAGGCCGGGACAGGACTTCCCAGCTAGCGCGCATTGAGCAGGCGCGCGCGCGCCACTTCCGGCCGGTTAGGGGAGCCAGGCTGCTGAGACCCACCCACGTGACTCCAGGCCAACCCGCTTCCTGCTTGGATCCCCGAGGGCCCGCTGGCAGCAGGAGGCAGTGAATGAGCTTGCGTCCTATGATCTTGCGGAAACCTTGTAGGAGGCCTCTCACAGGCAAAAATAGGTCCTCCTCTTGTGCCTCTCGCTGCACTTGCAGCGCTATATTCTTTGTCGGTACAAAACGTTAAGTCATGGTATCTTCTAGGAAGAAACTAGGTAATATTTGTCCCTCTTTATAGTACAAATGTCTGTTAACATGAGTCCAGTTTTTGAACGGGCAGTATCTGCTTTAAAAAAAAAAAACTGTGAAGATGACAGGTGTGTAGATGACCAACTTTTATTCAACGCCTAGGGAATGTGGTTAACTCACTGTAGCCCTCACCTTCTGTATGGAAGGGCATGAACAGCACCTACCACTGCTGTGAAAATCTTGACCAACTGCATTAGTTCCTCACTAGTAGCATCAGATTCACCAGGAATTATGAAGTTTTGGCTTTAACAAGTTTCCCCCTTAAGTATCATTAACAGTGGTATATTAGTTGCAGGTCTGTGACATGATTCAACAATTCTATACATTACTCCATGCTGGCTGAACCCCCTTCACCTATTTCACCCATCCCCCCACCCACCTCCTCTGGCAACCACCAGTTTGTTTTCTGTATTAAAATTTCTTTTTCTTCTTTAAGTGTTTAGTTTTGAGAGAGAGCACATGAGCTGGGAAGGGCACCAAGAGAGGGAGACACAGAACCCAAAGCAGGTTCCAGGCTCTGAGCTGTCAGCACAGAGCCAGAGGCAGGTGGAACCCAAGAACCACGAGATCATGACGTGAGCCAAAGTTTGAACTTAACCAACTGAGCCACCCTAGGCGCCCCTAAAAGTCTTTTCAAAATTTCTTTGGCTTAAAATTACAGGAGTGAAATCATATGGTATTTGTCTTTGACTTATTTCCCTTAGCATTATGCCCTCTATGTCCATCCATGTTGTTGCAAATGGCAAGATCTCCTTTTTTTCTGGTTATAATATACTATTGTGTATAAACACCATTTCTTTACCTGCTCATCTATTGTTGGACACTTGAATTGCTTCCCTATCTTGGCTATTTTGAATGCTGCCACAAACCTTTTCAAATCAGTGTTTTCATTTTCTTTGTGTCAACCCAGTAGTGGAATTATTGGATATGGTAATTCTGTTTTTCAGGAACCTCCATACTATTTTTCCAATGCTTCCTCCATACCAATTTTCCATTCCCACCAACAGTGCACAAGGTTTCCTTTTTCTCCACATTCTCACCAACACTTTGTCATTTCTTATGTTTTTTAATTTGAGTCATTCTGTCTCATTGTGGTTTTACTTTGTATTTTCCTGATGATTAATGATGCTGAGCATCTTTTCATGTGTCTGTTAGGTTTTGGCACATTCTTGGTCCTCACTTCAGGCCTACTGAATCAGATACTGGGGGCAGGGCCCAACATTCTGAGTTTTAACTTTTCTGTGATTTGTTTTCCTGTGATTCTGATGCTAGCTCAGGTTGAGAACCACAGATAGAAGGAATGTAAGCATAGCAGACACTGCTGTATCCCTACCTAACATCCATTACTCCTGCTGCTTCTTTACTAACAAAGCCAGATTCGATCACCAGCTCTAGAGGGTAAACTTAGTTGAACTAAACTAGTGGATCTCAAACATTCTCACCTCAGGACTCTTTCACATTATGACAACCCCAAAGAGCTTATTTATGTGGGTTATGACTATTAATATTTGCCAATTAAAAATTAAAACATTTTAATATTATTTCACTTAAAAATAATAAATCCATTAGAGATGAACAAAACAGAATTTTTGTGAAAAAAATAACTATGCTCCCTCACCCAATAGTGAATAGTTGTGGCATCATATCACATTTTGCAGACCTCTAATTTCTGCATCTAAGCTGCATCTGCTTCTGAATTCCATCTACTGCAGCATCAAATCACATGGCCTCTGGAAAACTCCACTGTACACTTGTGAGAAAACAGGTGAAAATGGCAAATAATGTTTGAGTGTTAGGAAAATAGTTTTGACCTTAAGCCTCCTAAAAGGAGGGATCTCCAGGGTTCCCCAAATCATACACTGAGAACCACTGGACCAAACTAATAATGATTTCATTCTTTTCACCAGCCATTAGTTTAGAGGTGGACACAGGCCCCAGTTCTAGCCAAAAGAAAAGTGAAGGGCAATATGTTTGGGGGTTGGGGCTTCTAAAAGATAAGACCATTATCTACGTCTGGACAGAGTAACATGGCTACAATATCCAGATATGACATTAAATCCAAAGATGAAACCAACAGGGAAAAATCTCAAAGGAGTGTAGCAGAGCCAAAATGTACCAGGCCTAGAGTACTTCTATCTCTGGACTTCTTGTATGTAAGATAACTTGATAATGCTGTGTAAGGAGGTCATGGGAATATTAAAAAAGGGGAACTAGGGACAGCCATGATGAAAGTAGCACTCGGACTTATATTAAGGAATGAGAGTGGGAGAGGAAAAAGGTTGAGGAAAGCTGAGTATACCAAGTCTGTACACACCATTTCCGGGTTCTCTAGCTTTCTCTTGTTAAATCAACCTGTCTCTGTTCCTCTCAATCCTCTCCTCATCCCATCCCACCATATATAAATCCTATTTCAAAAAATTCAATAGAGCTTACAAACACCTGAAGCCAAGAGTATCTCTGATGAGGGAAAAGTAACAAAGTTATATTTTAAATGGTTCTTTATTCATAAACTTGATGCAAGTTTACAAAATTTACTGTACATTGCCAAATAAATCTGCAATGAAAGATAAAACCCAAAAAAACAAAGCATGCCAAATGTGCAGCTGTCAATCTGCTAGCCATCAGGATATTAAAGAATTCAATAATGTATTCAAGATTTAGCCTTAGGTTTAAGGAACTTTAATGTTTTAAAGAATTCTGCCTGGTCACTTATTATCTCAGCAACTGGCAATCAGATCTTTATACAAATGTAACCAAGTAAACAAGAATGCCAGAAAATCTTTTTCTACTGTTCTTTTAACCAAAATAGAAAAAGAAATTAAACACACGCAATAATGCCGAAGTGCCAAGTCTCTCTGGTGTGGTTTACAAAGTTAAAAATTGAAACTTAGAGCAAATGCATGAGAAACACCTTCGAATTTTGTAACTTATTTGTGCAGAAAAGTGTGCTTCTGGATTTCATTTTAAAAGTGCTTAATAATTAGAATTTACTTTTAAATCAAACTTGGGTAGATAAGAAAGTCTATCACCAACCAAATAGGACTGATTCAGGTAAGGCAAGAAAATGGAGAGTACACTGATTTGAGTCAGGTTTTATAAAACAATGAACATATATAGAGTTCCTACTAGTTTTTCAATGTAAAAGCCATCGTTATGAGTATACCAAAAATTTTAAGAGTTTCCAAATCAGGTATCTTTTTGTACTTCACTGTGCAGCTTTTGCTCAAGGATTCTTTGTGCCAATCACTTTACAAGTTTATTAGTTTAAAAATGATTGCAACATCCCGTTAATAAAATGGAAACATAAAATGATTTAGTATTTTAAATAACTTCAAGCTCTATACTGCAGTTCTTCATAAGAAATACTGAACCAACAAGAAGCAGATTCAGCCCAACAAGACTCTGAGGCCCCAGTGGAAATTATTACTTACAAAGCCTTAATTTGCACAGCCTTGCTTTGCTTTTGCCTAAAAAGCACAACTCAGTTAAGAGCGTATCTTCAGGAAACAATTCATATCTTCATCTAGCCATAAAAAAGTTTAACAATTTAATGAGTAGGCTTCCTATCATTATTTTGGCAATATCAAAAATTGGTTTTAACTTGAAAAAGCTACTGTGATTTAGAAGACCTTAAATTTTCTAAACCAACATTAAACATCAATTAAACTTTTATTGGCTCTAAATAGAACAGTATATTGCAAGTCCTCATAACACACGAGCTCAATGTGGGAAAGTTACCCTACAGTCGCAACTTCTGTAACCTGATGCTGACTTTCTGCTTAACAGATTTCACTTTTCAAGAAAAAGAGATCATGAGTGGCCAGTATGTGTATTTATCACAAAAAATACAGTAAAGGCCCCACTGCTCAGTCCACAATACCTAAAATGAGCAAAACGAAAAGGCTGTAATTCATACTGGATGTCAGTTGACAGATTATCCACTAAAATATCTATTAGCTAACGTCTTCAGTACTGCTGTTATAGGGGCACTCAAAGCTTGTGTCTGCATGTTGGAAAGATTTTCTTTAAAGCAACATTGGTCCAAAATACGACAGTCAACATATTTAGCCATCTTCCTTTGGAGGGGTGTACCAGCCTGAAACACAATGGAAAAAAAGTTAAAATACCTTATTAAATCAACTAGGAGAAATGGCATTTCATTTAAGGTTAGCTACTTTGTCTATTCATATTTTTGTTTAAATATACTGTAAAAATTAAACTCACATGGGTTGGTAACACGGCATTTTGTTATGTGCACATATTTACTTCTATGAATAAATTGTACTTGAGTTTTCAACATAAGATCTTTATACTAGTGGAATTTCTAGCTAAAGAAGATAATATGGAATATTAGACTACAAGATAGATTTTGTCTTCCATTTCAACCTCACTGAAAATAACTATACCCAAAACAAAATGCTGGCATCTTAGAGTAAGAGGAACCTGGATTGTCATTAGTGCAAGGATACCATTTCACCAGTGAAGAAGTCATTTCAGCAAGTGCAGGGACTATGCCTAAAATCAGAGTCAGCAGCAGAAACCGACCTAGAACCCATTTCCTGATTCTGAATCTACTGCTCTTTCATCAAAGCTAAGCTTATAAACACCCACACTTTGTAAAATACAGCACTTTCCAATAAACATTTTTGAATGCTGATTACAATGTTTGCTTCAACAAAAAAATAAAAAATGTGATTTTTTTTCCCTAGACTCAGCAAAAATCTAAGTTTTCTACAGAAAGGCTAATGAAAATAAGACTGGCATGAAATGGCCACTGGAACAGTATGAATATACCAAGATTGGTGGAGCATCCACATGGTTATGAAGTAGTATACAAGCACCTGTGGATCTACTAATTTAGTGTGTTGTGATCATTATGAAAACCCAGGCTTGCCTTCAAGTTTTATCATTTCCTTCTTCAAAAGCTTGAACTGTTTTAAATATTAGTCTTTTATAAGTAGTCACTGAAAAAGTGGAGTTTGTTTTGTGGTTAAAAAAAAAAGTGAGCACAAAGTACCAATGTTAAGTCACAAGCTACCACATTTCTAGTAAAGAACACTTTACTGTAAATACTCTCCTTAAAGAAAACTACTTCCTATTAATTAATTTACTCTGCACAAAAAAGTATCTGTTTCACTACCATGGCTATAATGAGTATCTTATTATCAGCACTTAGTTTCAAAGTGCCATGCGCATACACTATTCTTTTTTTCCTCACAAGTTTGGCAAGACAGATATGCCATTTTAGAGATGAAGAAACTAAGGCTGAAGGTATTATCTTCAGGACTTGCTCAGAGACACAGGGCTAGCGAGTAACACAAATGGCACTTGAAAAATTGGGTTTTCTAATTCCAAATCTACCTCACTGTTAGAGAAGAAGACTCAAAACGTGCATTATGAATACAAGCAAAATTTAAAGTAGAATAAAGTTTATGAAAGATATTTTAAGAGTTTTTTTTTAAATTTACAACTCAAATACTCTTAAGTGTATACTGAAATGAAAATGTTCCTTGAACAGATACATGTGTATGACTGTCAAAAAGCATTAAATAATCTGAAGATGTTTCAGAAACAGCTGGTTCAGGATCCCGATTGTATTTACTCAGTATCAGTAAGAACTCCACCTGTACAACTGCCTTTAACTCAATTCCTACCCTAATACCATACATTTCAAGTGAGAAGTGATTCATTCATTAATCTACTAAAAAATCTTGACTCTGACTTAGGCCAAGTACTTAGGATACAAAGATTTTTCAATAAAGCAGAGTGTGTGCATCCTCAAGTTAATTTTTTTCACTGGGGTAACAGTACTTTAAGAGATTAAAGCAAAAACAAACAGGGTAAGTTATCAATAGTACCTTATGTAAAACTTCATAAATGGTAATAAATACTTATTGAATTAAACGTACCATTTTTCTCATGTATCTGTACAATGGAATTATAGGATTGTTGGGCTCTTGCTAGATTATACTGATTCTGAAAGAGAATTATACATTTTAAATAAAAACTCTGAGTAGATGAAAATCATTACAAATAATTTACGGATGCATCATCACTATGCTTAAAAGAACACCGGAAACTAAATTAGATTTCTGTTTCAAAAATAATTTTAACTTAATACCCTCATTTCTCAATTTCATTATTCTCTACCACTTTAGGATAACAAAACCAAAGTTGTACTACAATAAAAATCTATTTAAGCTTCATAGTTAATTTGTATAAATACTCTTACCACTGGACAAGTACAAAGCTTTATAGTTCTAGTGCCCTTCTCCTCTGATGAATGAAGTTAAAGAATGCTACTCAGACATGAATAAAACTTAAACTCTCCTCCTCATAATAAAACAAAAAACAAAATTACAAAATATTACCTTCAGATAAGGTTAACTTTAAGCTTTGAGAACTATACATATCAATGACATCTTGAGTTAAAGATGTCCATAAGTGGTACCAAGCCATTACTAAAGGAGTCTTCTTTTAAGGAGCCAAATTTAGGATTAATTTTTTCTCTAGTAGTGCAACTGAGTGACATCATAACCTACAATTAATATGTCATGAGCATTCTTCATAGTGGTACATACCTATGATGTTATAGAATAAATTCACAGTACAAAAATTAAAAATGTATAAAACATTCTAAGTGAAAATTCTCCTTCCTACCTGTCCTCCAACCATCCAGCTCCTCCTCTCATCCATCCTCCTTTCCCTACCCAAGTTAACTGTTTCTTATATCTCCTTAAGATTAAATAAGAAAAGTCACATATAGCTTATGTTACTAGCCACCATCCCTTGCTTATCACCCCCCAACAAATGGTAGGTAGCATGCTATAGACCCTGTTCTCTGCCTCTTCTCACTTAAGGTATCCTGCACCTTGTTCCCGATCACTGCACAAAAAGCTGAACCTTTCTGTTTTTTTAAACCGTGAAATATTCCATTGTATGGAAAGTCAAATATTTATTTATTCCCCAACTGGAGGACATTTAGGTGGAAAGTCAAATATTTATTTATTCCCCAATTGGAGGACATTTAGGTTGTTTTCAATATTTTGTTACAATGTTACAGTGAGCAACCTTGTACAAATATTTCCAAAGCACTGGTAAATAGTCTGAGTGGAATTGCTGGGTCAAAAGACATATGCCTTTCCTTTGTAATTTTGTAAGACTGTGGAAATGGGCTTGCTGCTTGGCATGTATGAGAATGCCTCTACATAGCTTTTACAAACCTCTTATTTGTGACAATGTCATAGGTGGATGATGAACTCTCAGTGTAAGTGAGATTTGCATTTCTATCACTGAGCCAGGCTTAGTGTGTCTCCATATGCTTATAAGCCATTTATTTCTATTTCTGCAAATAGACGTTTTGTATCTTTTTCTACAGTGTAGCCTTTTTGAATTTCTAAGAGCTCTTTAAAAATAGTAAAAACCCTCCCATAATGCATCTGAAAAACAAACATAAAATGTTCTTTCCAAGTTAATAAAAAGTAATGTTTTTCCAATCTATATTTTCACCAAAGGACAAAAACACAAAAGAAACAGATTACATATAGCAAAATATGCACACACAGAAACTTGCAAATGATCAAAAAGCAGTCATTTCCTAACCCTACTGCCCATCTACAAGAAGAGAAAAATAAGAACATTAGCCTTCTCAGTTGTCAATAGCATGATCTTCAAATTCTAGTTTTTTAAATTTATTTTTATTACGTTTATTTATTTTTGATAGAGAAAGACAGAGCACAAGTGGGGGAGGGGTAGAGAGAGAAGGACACAGAATCTGAAGCAGGCTCCAGGCTCCGAGCTGTCAGCACAGAGCCCCACACGGGGCTTGAACTCACAAACCGTGAGATCATGACCTGAGCTGAAGTTGTACGCTCAACCAGGCGCCCCTTCAAATTCTAGTTTAAAGAGAATGTTACTGCAGGGGCTTTAGTGTAATGGGGAGTTAGCCCTATTTTCTAACTCACTGATTTCTGCATATAACATTATTAAACCCTCCCTTCTACTTTCCTTCAGTTTTTTTAATTATTATTATTTTTGAGAGAAAGAGAACACAATTGGGGGAGGAACAGAGAGAGAGAGACAGAGAGACAGACAGACAGACATAGAATCTGAAGTAGGCTCCAGGCTCTGAGCTGTTAGCCCAGACCCCGATGAGGGGCTCAAACCCATGGACTGGGAGATCATGACCTGGGCCAAAGTCCAACTGAGCCACTCAGGTGCCCTTTTTGTACTTTTTTAAAAAATGTTTATTTATTTTTGAGAGAGAGTGTGTGTGATGGAGGGGGGACAGAGGGAGAGAGAGAATCCTGATGTGGGGTTTAAACCCACGAACTAGAAGATCATGACTGAGATGAAATCAAGAGTCAGATGCTTAACCAACTGAACCACCCAGGTGCCCCTTGATTGTCCTTTCTAACATTGACTTTGAGGTCTGATTCATTCTTGTTCTTTTCTTTTCTTTTTTTTTTTTTTTAAATGATACAAGGATTTTAGAGCAAGGAGTATTCCCTCTGCCCTCTCATTTAGTTTCTAGTATGTAGGCATTTCATTGCTATTCTCTAGCTATTCTGCAGTCTTCATTTCAAAGCCCCATTAAGGGCTGTTTGAGTTCCATAATTCCACAAAAGGGACATTTGTTTTGAGCTGGTTATTATAGTTTTTTATTTAATTAGGATCAGAAAATGATCTGTCCTTTTCCTACTTCCAAAATTGAAGTTTTCTTCATTGAAGAGGATAAGTTTCACGAATGTTCCAGAGAGAGAGAGAAGAGAAGAAGGGAAGAGGAAGAGAAGAAGAGAGATGAGGAGAAAGAAGGAGAGAGGGACAAAGGGAGAATTTTAGTATTTTCATTATGGTTCAGTTCTAAGTCTTTTTAAATTTTCATACGATTTTTTAACCATGATTTAGAATTGTGTTTAATTTCCAAATTCATGCAGATTTTTATTAATCTTTTCATTACTGTCTTCTAACCTTAATTGTATCATATTCAAATTATATGGCTTGTTTTTAAATATTCTTAATTTATGAATTTATAATTTTTCCCCATATTCCATAAATGCTTGGGAAAGATTATATAGTATCTAATTATTGGGTACAGAGTTCTACATCTGTCCATTTGACCAAACTTAATTGATTATTCAAATCTTCTACATTTTAACATATTTAATTTACTACGAACAAGGTACACTAAAATCTCTCATTATGGTTACCTGGGTCAATTTCTCCTGTGGTTTCACCAGTCTTTCTTTTTTCTTTTTTTAAAAACAGTCAACACACAATGTTCTTAGTTTCATTCATCAAGTTTTTTTTATCTGTATTTTGATGCTATTTTAATGGGTAAAGTAAAATATTATTATACCTCCTGGTTAACTGAGACTTTTATCATTAAGTAGTGCTTTCTGTTCCAAAATCCCATTTTGATACTATACATATATATCACATATTTTGTTGTTGTTATAAGTGTATACTGGCATATCTTTATTATCCCCTCTCAATAAAAAAAGAAAAGAAAAGAAAAAAAGAAAAGAAAAGAAAAGAAAAGAAAAAAGAAAAAAGAAAAAAGAAAAAAGAAAAGAGGGCGCCTGGGTGGCTCAGTCAGTTGGGCGTCTGACTTAGGCTCAGGTCATGATCTTGCAGTTCACGAGTTCCAGCCCCACATCAAGTTTGAGCCCCACATCAGGCTCTGTCTGATCCCCTCCTCATGCTCTCTTTCTCTCTTTCAGAAACAAAAAAAAATTAAAAAACAAAACTCAGTGTTTTTTCATCCTTATAATTTAAACATACTTCTTAAAAATTGCCAGATTTTTATTCATTCTAACTGGTAACTTTAGTCCATTTTTTCTTGTGACTTTCCTTACCACCTTACTTCCTGGTTTCTATTTCTCTTGCTTTTTAACATTTTATTATCTCCTCCTGGAGTTCCAATAAGACATTTTAGACCTCCTTCTGATTGTTAGCTCTCAACTTCTACCACAATGTCTATCCCCATGTTCTTCTCATCTGTACAACATTGAGTTATTTCTTCTAACCAATTCTCTTTGATACCTAATCCACACATTGTTTCTCATTTCAATCATATTTTTCATTTCTATAAATTGTTTCATTCTTTTTTCAAATTTGTCTCATTATACCTGATGGTTTCATTGTTTGCTCAATTTTAGGATGCTTTTTTCTTTATATTATGTTTTACACAGAACTATTCATTTTCTCATAATTCTAATATCTAAAGTCTCTATTCTGTGTCTGATAATTCCAAAACCTAAAGTCTTTGGGAATATATATCTCTTATGTATTGTTTCTGCCAATTCTCATTATGCTGGCTTGCTTACTTGTGTGCTTGGGATTTTTCACACTGAATTCTTATTTGCTTGATCTTAATATTTGAGAATCTTGTAGGCTTAAATCAGAAAAGCTTTTCCTCTGAGGAGTATCTGTGCCTGCTTCTGATGAGAACTGTGGATATAACTAACATGAGATCATCTTAGCTTCCTTGGGAGAATCTCAGGATTATGCAAGGTTCTCACATTTGGTTTGCCAACCTTGCTCATTTATAAATAAAACACTGGAATACTTAGTACAGGTAGCACCTCTCCATTCCTTGAAAGGAAAAAACAAAAACCAGATGTCTCATCTGAAGGTGATCATTCACCACAGAATTCTCTACGTAAATGACTGGAGGTCCATTAGGAGCAGGGTATGATAGGTGTCTTTGTTAGAAATAGCTTAGGGGCTGCTCCAAGAGTTGTGTGCTCTAGGATTTCACTATTTAACTTAACTATCATGCCCTCCATGCGGTGAATGAACATTTGTTAGGGTACTACCTTGCTTATCCAAACCCCAAATTCTTGCTAAGTCTTAATAGCAGAACTCTAGAAAGCTTTCTTATCACTACAGCCTAGAGTTAATGTTATAGCCTGTATCCCCTGTTAACTGACCAGAAAACCAGCCCAGGCCAACATCCTCTGCCTTATGGCTTGCTCTCAGCTCCTGCTGGCTGAGCCTAGGGGAGCAAGCTAATGGCAAGACTGTACAATGAGTGACTCTTGCTTGCATAGAGTTGCAGATCCTCAGCTCCATCAATCTTACCCTATCTCCAAATTTTATGTGTGCTGACAGCCAATTTTTTTGTTTTCCAGTACTTAGGTGTATCATTTTAGTAATATTTTCTTTCTTTCTTTCTTTCTTTCTTTCTTTCTTTCTTTCTTTCTTTCTTTCTTTCTTTTCTTTTCTTTCTTTTCTTTCTTTTTTTTTCCTTTCCTTTCCTTTCCTTTCCTTTTCTTTTTTTAATATTTATTTTTGAGACAGAGAGAGACAGAGCATGAACGGGGGAGGGGCAGAGAGAGAGGGAGACACAGAATCGGAAGCAGGCTCCAGGCTCCGAGCCATTAGCCCAGAGCCCGACGCGGGGCTCGAACTCACGGACCGCGAGATGGTGACCTGAGCTGAGGTCGGACGCTTAACCGACTGAGCCACCCAGGCGCCCCTTTAGTAATATTTTCAAGAGATAAACTCATTCATTTATTTTGAACCAATGGCTGATAGTATCTTTAAAAATATTTTAAATAGGGGTGCCTGGGTGGCTCACTCGGTTAAGTGTTTGACTTTGGCTCAGGTCATGATTCTTGTGGTTCAAGAGTTTGAGCTCTGGGTCAGGTTCTGTGCGGACAGCATTCACACTCTGTCTCTCCTCCCCCATTCACACTCTGTCTCTATCAAAAACAAATAAAACACTAAAAAAATTTTTTTAATATTTAAAATATATTTGAATAGTTATATGTCAAAAGAAAGAGCACAAATGATTTAAAGTCTCCCATCTCTAACCTGCCCCATCAATACTTCAATACCCCCATATCAGAAATAGTTGTTAGTACTTTCTTGATTATCCTGTAGAGTTTAAAAGCCTACAAGGTAGGGGCGCCTGGGTGGTTCAGTTGGTTAAGCGTCCAACTTTAGCTCAGGTCATGGTCTCACAGTTCGTGAGTTCGAGCCCCGCATCGGGCTCTGTGCTGACAGCCCAGAGCCTGAAGCCTGCTTTGGATTCTGTGTCTCCCTCTCTCTCTGCCCCTCCCCACTCCTGCTCTATCAGTCTTAAAAATAAATAAACATTAAAAAAAATTTTAAAGTGTACAAGGTAAAACTCCTATTACATCATGTAAAGTTTCCAAATTCTTAACAGATATTAATAACAAGAAAAAAATGAAGAGTGAGGTTTTATAACCATTCATTCAAAAAATTCACCTTCTAAGACATACTTTATGAGGCAAATGTGCTTAGCTGCTTGACTTAGCATTATATATAAAATGGTTATGTTATGTACTTGCTAAGAAAACTATATATAATGGAAATATAAAGGTTGAAAGTGATAACATTGACACTGAGTAATTCCAAGAGAACTGTGGCACTGAACAGAGTATTGATATTACAGAATTTTAAAACTAGAAGAGACTTAAAATATTTTAGCTCAAGATACAGAAGCCCAGAAGAGGTAAGTTTACACAGTGAGTTATTAGTACAATGTTCTTTCTTTTTTTGTTTTTTAAATGTTTTATTTATTTTTGAGACAGAGTATGAGTGGGAGAGGGGCAGAGAGAGAGAGGGAGACACAGAATCTGAAGCAGGCTCCAGGCTCTGAACTGTCAGTACAGAGCCTGACATGGGGCTCGAACTCGTGAACCACGAGATCATGACCTGAGCTGAAGTCAGACACATAACTAAGCCACCCAGGCACTCCTAAAATGTTCTTTCAATTACTCAAAACGATCTAAGCCTTTTATATTTTAACATGAAAGATATGTTAATTTTTTATAAAAACATGATGAAATTTAACATCAAGTTCTACATAAAAATAAATGCCAGGAAGAAATTTAAAAGACCAGAAGAAGTAAACCAAATGTTAATAGTATTTCTAGGTTACAGATGACTTCAGTTTTTTATATTTTTTCCTGTATTAAAAACCATGCACTGCGCATAAATTTTGTCAATACAAAAAATAAAATTCTAATAGCCTACTACATAATCATTCTATCGGCACATTTAATACACCTAAAATATACACACTGTTAAGAATGCTAGTTAAATGTAGTTAAGTAATTCACTAGTGTTCAATAATTAACTTCTAGACTTTACACAAAATGATATTTTATTCCAGTGCAAAGAAATAGCTGTTAAAAGAACTCAAGTAAAATAAGTTATTGTATAGTACTATCCCAAACAGATGATTTTTCAAATGGCCTTCTCAATTTTTTGCTTCCTCTGTGAGTTAAGACTCTAGTGGACATGCTTTGATGTGCAATACATTTATAAATACATTATTTAGATTTCATACTATTTGGATAGGCATTTAACACAAGATTCACAGACCTTTAGGAACTCCAAATTTTTAAAAATGTTAGGTTAGGATAACTTCCATCACACAAATACTTTTGCAAAATATACTAACTTCAGAGTATCGTCCTTGGTCCATTTAACTGTTTCAAGAAACTACAATTAGACATGGAAAGATGTTTCGGATATAGTGAATAAAGAACACAACACAGTGGGTAAGAGTAGAGACTAATACCAGACTGTCTGCTTCCAATTTTTGTTCTGCCACCTGTCATCTTAGACAAGTTATCTAACCTCTGTGTGCTTCAGTTTCCTCATCTACAAAATGAGAATAATAATACCTACTCTTAGGTTAGTAAAAGGATTGAAAGAGTACATACAAGTAAAAAGTTTAGATCAAAGCCTAGCATATAAATGCTCACTGGAAATTGACTATTCTAACATGATCTCAAGTTTGGGAAACTTCAAAGTACGTATAATTTTTTTACTAGTATTTTTTAACTTACATACCAATAATAGATTTACAATTATAGACATGTCTTTCTATAGTAAGAATAACAAAGACTAAAAGAACAACACGTCTCCTAAGGTAACAGAAAATATAGATTATAAATGATTATGTCATCGTCTTAATAAAAGTACCTTATTTGCTCCAAACTGTACTCTGGCTTTGCCTTTGACTAAGGTAGCATTGATTTGCATGATGACTGATTCTATTGAGTAGGCACTGCTCCAGCCCTACAGGAAGAAGAAAACACTTCTCTAAAACATAATGGTACTCTTGATTCCCACTTGGGAAAACTTAACAAAATGGCATATAAATAGCTCTACAACAGCAAGACAATGTTAAGAAGTCTGCATGCAAGAGAAAAAAGTTGGACCATTTCTAAAATCTCGTAAAACAAAAAAACCCCTATATTCTAAGTATCAAATATGAGCAAATTAGAACCTTATATACACATTGCTCTTAGAATGGCTATCCTTGCATAGATTAAACACTAAGTACAATGTCATTTTACTGATTTGCCTTAAATAGCTTTTTCATTATTAAAAGTAGGTGCTATTGAAAACAACTTTTTTTTAAGTGGGTGGTATTACATCAGAGTCTTTCCCCTCAGAATCTAATTTACATCATCAAAACACTCCACTGAGATTGAAAAATATGAGTATCATAAGAAATTAGTTACCTGTTTTGTGAGAAGTTCCATACATAGTGCTCCACCACCCAACACATACCTTAAAAAGAGAAATGGATTCTTAATCTGCTAGATCTCAGTTTCTTCTTAATTTTTAATATTTTATTTTTTTATTTATGTTGAGAGAGAAAGAGAGAATGAGAGCGAATGAGCAGGGGAGGAGCAAAGAAAGAGGGGGAGAGACAGAATCCCAAGACAGAATCCCACACACTGACACACTGTCAGTGTGGAGCTCAATGTGGGGCTTGAAGTCAGGAATCATGAGATCATGATCTGAGCCAAAAAAATCAAGAGTCAGACACTTAACCAACTGAGCCACCCAGGTGCCCCCCTTGTAATTCTTAAAGTACTACCACTAAGGAAGTATGCATACAACCAAAGGTTAGAAGATAACATGCAAAAATGAGAAGAGTGATTAGGGTTCTAGGACAAAGGGTAGTTAAAAAATTCGAATGCCATCGCTTTATTATAGTCTTATTTTTTTTTTTAAATAATGAATCTTAGAATGCTTAAAGATGCTAAGGATGTCTGTCAGAAACTAGGAACTTAGCCTAAATATTTTAGAGAATGGAAAATGCTATATTCATCTGAATATTTCTCTACCATCATGTTAGCCAATGGCACCAACTTTACCTTATCTATAATAATGAACACCCACATTTTGTGGTTTAAATTGTTTTTATCCATTCTTTTGTGAGGATCAAATGGTTCTGACCACAGAGCCCCTCTCTGGGACTCCTCAATTTCTCTTGCTAATCCTGAGAACTGTTCTCTGAACCAGACAACTTCTGGGAATTTCCTGGATCTCTCTTAGGAAATCATTATTTAGATCAACATTATTCAACCTTTTGACCCCTTCTCAAACAAAATAATTTCATTTCTACTTTGTTATTTTAAACTTAAAGATACATGAAATATCATGTCTAAAAATAAAATCAAGAGCATGATAATTATAGAAGAAGGACTGATAAATCTTGAAAACATGTAAGCTAAGACCACAGGTCTGATTAGATATAAGTGAACACTGAGTCCATTACAAACTTTTTTTGTCCCCAGGGACTTTCCCCCCTTGCCTGAGATTCCTTCTGCTCCCTACTCTTCCAAATGCCGTATTTCCCCCCAATAAAACTCGTCAAGACCATTCTAGCCTGCAGATTTTGTATTCTGGCTAACGAAACACATCCTTGTGTTGACCTAACCAAATTACAGAAAAGTAAGGAATCTAAAAACTTCTACTATAGACCATTATAATTGTTACAGTGAAATTATTCAATAATGGAAATTATTCAATAATTCCCACTTCCTGGAGAATTTAAGCAAGTGTCTCTACCTGGCTGCACCAGACCTTGGAAACTTCCAAAGTTAAAGTTTATAGGAGGAAAAGAAAAACACTTCAAAACACTAGATTTGGGTGGAGAGTCATGGGATTTTAAACTTCTTTGTATATTCCCCAATGTTCCTAAAACACAGAAATCTATCTCCAACCATTTGACTCTCCCAATGGGCTCAGAGTGTCTTATGTATAATGGTTTTAAATAAGCACTTGCTAATTGAACAGAATTAAAAGATCCATGTTTTCATTTGGATTTTGCTTTCTCCACAAATTGCTCAGACTCTAGTAATCTGTTAATGAGTTAACACTATTCTTGATCCTTACACTTCAGAAATACAAAATGCAGACAGGGACTCCAGGACTTATCTTAGGAAAAGGAGTTATGTAGGCCAGCCTGAGTTACCAATTATCCAACTGCCACATTTCTTTTTAGCACTCCACTCTTTATTCTGAGGATGGAGAGTCTTTCAGGTGGGAAGAAGTTTTTGTACTCACAGGCCAAAGAAAGTATGTTTTCTACAATGCTATAACTACGCAAATGTCTAGTACCCATACAAAAAGTGAGATAAGTAAATTTTTCCATAATACACACTATCAGCAGCATTTACACCTAAAAGGAGTGCCTGATAGAACTCTACTTCCATACTGAGTTATATTCATTTTATGATATATGTTCCAAACCCTTACTGTTCTTTGCCTCCAAACAAATAGTTCCTGCTGAATATTGAGACAATTCAAGAACACTGGAAAGAAAAAAAATAACAATCTACTGGTCATTTAAAGATAATATGCCACATTCACAGGCAAAGTAATATTTTCAGCTTAAAAAACTTCAGTTGTGGGTGCCTTGCTGGCTCAGTTGGTGAAGTGTGTGACTCTTGATCTCAGGGTGTGAGCTGAGCACTGGATGTAGATATTACTTAAAAATAAAATATTTAAAAAACAAGAACAACCAACCAAACAAAAACCCTTCAGCTGCCAAAGTTATAAAATAAACACTATCCTAAAGCTTAGCCTCTTCAGGCAATTTGTGATTTTTGTTTTACTAGGAGCTTCTTGCAAGAAAGTTTGCTAGCTAACTTGCCCATCCACAAGCTACAATGATCACTTAAATTGCACTGATGAGGAGACAACAGAAACCATGTATCAGTACTAAAGTGTTAATACAACATGATTCTTAAGTGAGCCTAAGAAAGAAATGAGAAATGTAAAATTTTTAGTTTTTAAAAAATGTTTATTTATTTATTTTTTGAGAGAGAGAAAGAGCACAAGCAGGGGAGGGGCAGAGAGAGAGGGAGACACAGAATCTGAAGTAGGCTCCAGGCTCTGAGCTTTTAGCGGAGAGCCCGATGCAGGGCTTAAACTCAAGAACTTTGAGATCACAACCTGAGCCGAAGTCAGATGCTTAAGTGACTGAGCTACCCAGGCCCCAGAAATGTAAAATTTTTGTATTAGAGTCAAATTCTTCACAATAATCACATTTTAAAAAAAGGAAGACTTATTAGCCCACATAAAACAGTCATGACCCTTCCCTTCCTTGAGGCAAGGAAATATTAATTATTGATTGTAAGAACAGAGGCTTTAGATAGGAATGAAAGATAATGCTGGCACTTAAAACCAGATTATTAACATGTTCCCTCAATACAAACAGAAACAACCCATGGTCATCTAGAAGTAGTGATAGTCTCTTCATGGATGACTGGGGCACAAGTAATAATTCACATTATATCAACCAATAAAGAAAGCATTTTCAGTTGCCTACAAATAGCTCTCACAATGTATTAATGAGAGAAAAATAATCTTTATGATGCTCTCTCAAGTTACTACACTCTGATCTGGATTAAGCAAGAAAGATAGATAGTAGTGGCTCATTAAAATAACTCATAAAAATATCAAGACAGAATTATGTATTACCCTAAATTGTCTACACCTTGCTAACCTACTGTATTTCCCTATCTGATTCATTGAGTCCCAAATATTTACTGCACACATATATGCTACACACTGAGCCAGGCAGAGTATACGTTGAAGAAAACTGACAGGACCCTGTCCTTCATGATGGGAAAGGGGACCCAGAGTTCTATGAGAAGGAATAACCAAGGGGCTTTTTAAAAGTATGGTAGTCAGGAGCAGCATTTCTAAGAGAAATGCACAAGCTGAATTTGCAGGACTTAAAAGTGTGGGTAGGAGTAACATGCCAGGCAGATGAATGTATGTTTAAGAAAGGTTATGAGGAGGTGTGCCTGGGTGGCTCAGTTGGTTGAGCATCCACCTCTTAATTTCGGCTCAGGTCATGATCCCAAAATCGTGGGATCCAGCCCTGCACCTGCCTCCATAATGAGTGTGGAGTCTGCCTAAGATTCTAAAATATTTAAAGAAATATTAAAAACAAGAAAGGTTATGAAGGAAAAAAAAAGTGTGCTGGGTACTGGGGGCTGAAAGATATCCAGTGGGGTACCAGCTTAGACAGGGGAAGTGTGGTACAAGAGTATTAAAGAGATAGGGCACCTGAGCGGCTCAGTCAGTTAAGCATCCAACTTCGGCTCAGGTCATGATCTCGCGGTCCGTGAGCTCGAGCCCCGTGTCGGGCTCTGTGCTGACAGCTCAGAGCCTGGAGCCTGTTTCAGATTCTGTGTCTCCCTCTCTCTCTCTGACCCTCCCCCGTTCATGCTGTCTCTCCCTGTCTCAAAAATAAATAAGTAAACGTTAAAAAAAATGTTTTAAATAAATAAATAAAAACATACTCCTTTAAAAAATAATAATAATAAAATAAAGAGAAAGACAAGGGCAAGATCACAGGTGGCTTACGGTAAGGGTTGGGGTGCCTGGGTGGCTCAGTCAAGTTAAGAGTCGACTTCAGCTCAAATCATGATCTTGCCTTGCGGTTTTTGAGTTTGAGCCCGCACTGGGCTCTGTGCTGACAGCTCGGAGCCTGGAGCCTGCTTTGGATTCTGTGTCTCCCTCTCTCTCTCTGCCCCTCCCCCACTCACACTTTGTCTCTGAAAAAAGAATAAACCTTAAAAAAATTAAAAAAGAAAAAAAAGCATATGGCAAGGGCATCAACCTGTAAGAGCAAATGGAAAGATACGGAAGAGTTTAAGCAGGGGAGCAACATAATCAAACACAAATTTATAAAATATCACTTTTAAGCTTACATGAGGGAAGGAACAGAGGAGTCCAGTCAGAAATCCTCTGAAGTGATGGCAGTAGCAACAGAAATGGAGACAAGTAACTGGATCTGGGAACCCTCTGAGAAGGAGAATTATAAGACCGGATATGGGAAATGAAGGAAAGATGTTATAAAGAATAACTCCCAGTTCAATAACTGAGATATGAAAGGCTGGGAAAGGAGACTGGAAAGGAGAGGAGTTCAAGTTTTTGTGCTACAAAATTTGAGATGCCTATGTAAGAGATATTCCAGGGGCACCTGGGTGGCTCAGTCAGTTAAGCATCCGACTCTTGATTTCAGCTCAGGGATAATCTGACAGCATGGAGCCTGCTTGGGATATTCTCTCTCTCTCTCCCCCCCCCCACCCCGCCCCTCCTCTGCTCGTGCTCTCTCTATCAAATAAATAAATTTTAAAAAGAGAGAAAGACATTCCAGTAGAGATGTCAAAAAACAGGTAGACACTGGGAGCAGTAAAGATATATAAAAATGCAGGATACAAAACCTGGGAGTCACTGACACAGGAGGTATTTTGAAAGCCATGGGAGCTTTTTTAATAAATAATACTAGAGTAATTGGACCATTAGGCAAAACTCTAGGACCTAAATCTCATACCTTAGACAAAAACTAACTCAAAATGATTCATAAACTTATCTGTAAAATGTAAAACTATAGAACTTTGAGAAAACACAGAACAGGAGAAAATCTTCAAGATCCAGGACAAGGCAAAAGTTCTTAAAATTGATGCCAAAAGCATATAATCCCTAGAAGGAAAAACATCTATAAACTGAAACTCATCAAAACTAAAAACTTTTTGCAAGATATAAAATCAATATATCAATAACAGATTTTTTATCTGTTGCATTTCCATATGCTAGTAATGAAATATCAGAAAGAGAAATTAAGAAAATGATCCTATTTACAATTGCATTAAAAGGAATACCTAGGTATAAATTTAATGAAGGACTCTAAAACCTCTAAGACACTGATGAAAGAAATAGAAGGTGACACAAATAAATGGTAAGATATACTGTGCTCATGAACTGGAAGAATGCTGTTTTGGATAATAGAGGCATTTAAACAACCTACAGACTCAGTGCAATCCCTACCAAAATACCAACGTTTTTCAGAAAACTAGAACAAAATCTTAAGATTTGTATGGAACCACAAAAGGCTGAATAGCCAAAGCAATCTTGAGAAAAAAACAACAAACCTGGAGGTATCACAAGTTCATATTTCTTTTTTAATTTTTTTAACGTTTATCTATTTATTTTTTTAATATATGAAATTTATTGTCAAATTGGTTTCCATACAACACCCAGTGCTCATCGCAAAAGGTGCCCTCCTCAATACCCATCACCCACTGTCCCCTCCCTCCCACCCCCCATCAACCCTCAGTTTGTTCTCAGTTTTTAACAGTCTCCTATGCTTTGGCTCTCTCCCACTCTAACCTTTTTTTTTTTTCTTCCCCTCCCCCATGGGTTTCTGTTAAGTTTCTCAGGATCCACATAAGAGTGAAACCATATGGTATCTGTCTTTCTCTGTATGGCTTATTTCACTTAGCATCACACTCTCCAGTTCCATCCACGTTGCTACAAAAGGCCATATTTCATTCTTTCTCATTGCCACGTAGCATTCCATTGTGTATATAAACCACAATTTCTTTATCCATTCATCAGTTGATGGACATTTAGGCTCTTTCCATAATTTGGCTATTGTTGAGAGTGCTGCTATAAACATTGGGGTACAGGTGCCCCTATGCATCAGTACTCCTGTATCCCTTGGGTAAATTCCTAGCAGTGCTATTGCTGGGTCATAGGGTAGGTCTATTTTTAATTTTCTGAGGAACCTCCACACTGCTTTCCAGAGCGGTTGCACCAATTTGCATTCCCACCAACAGTGCAAGAGGGTTCCTGTTTCTCCACATCCTCTCCAGCATCTATAGTCTCCTGATTTGTTCATTTTGGCCACTCTGACTGGCGTGAGGTGATATCTGAGTGTGGTTTTGATTTGTATTTCCCTGATAAGGAGCGACATTGAACATCTTTTCATGTGTCTGTTGGCCATCCGGATGTCTTCTTTAGAGAAGTGTCTATTCATGTTTTCTGCCCATCTCTTCACTGGGTTATTTGTTTTTCGGGTGTGGAGTTTGATGAGTTCTTTATAGATTTTGGATACTAGCCCTTTGTCTGATATGTCATTTGCAAATATCTTACGTTTATTTGTTTTTGAGACAGAGAGAGACCGAGCATGAAGAGGGGTGGGTCAGAGAGAGAGGGAGACACAGAATCTGAAACAGGCTCCAGGCTCTGAGCAGTCAGCACAGAGCCCGACGCGGGGCTCAAACTCACGGACAGCGAGATCGTGACCTGAGCCAAAGTCGGACGCTTAACTGACTGAGCCACCCAGGCACCCCACAAGTTCTTATTTCAAACTATATTACAAAGCTATAGATTAGAGAAGATGGCGGCCTAGGGGGACGCTGGGCTCACCGCGCGTCCTGCTGATCACTTAGATTCCACCTACACCTGCCTAAATAACCCAGAAAACCGCCAGAGGATTAGCAGAACGGAGTCGCCGGAGCCAAACGCAGACGAGAGGCCCACGGAAGAGGGTAGGAAGGGCAGCGAGGCGGTGCGCGCTCCACGGACTGGCGGGAGGGAGCCGGGGCGGAGGGGCGGCTCGCCGGCCAAGCAGAGCCCCCGAGTCTGGCTGGCAAAAGCGGAGGGGCCTGACGGACTCTGTTCCCACAACAAGCGCGACTTAGCGTCTGGGAGGTCATAAGTTAACAGCTCTGCTCTGAAAGCGGGAAGGCTGGAGGACAAAGGGAGGGAGAGCTGCTGAGCCCCCGGACGACAGAGCTCAGTTTGGTGGGGAACAAAGGCGCTCGCCAGCACCATCTCCCCCGCCCATCCCCCAGGCAAAATCCCAAAGGGAACCAGTTCCTGCCAGGGAACTTGCTCGCTCTGCGCAAACACCCAACTGTGTGCTTCTGCGGAGCCAACCCTCCGGCAGCAGATCTGACTCCCTCCCGCTGCCACAGGGCCCCTCCTGAAGTGGATCACCTAAGGAGAAGCGAGCTAAGCCTGCCCCTCCTGCCCCCGTGCACCTTGCCTACCCACCCCAGCTAATACGCCAGATCCCCAGCATCACAAGCCTGGCAGTGTGCAAGTAGCCCAGACGGGCCACGCCACCCCACAGTGAATCCCGCCCCTAGGAGAGGGGAAGAGAAGGCACACACCAGTCTGACTGTGGCCCCAGCGGTGGGCTGGGGGCAGACATTAGGTCTGACTGCGGCCCCGCCCACCAACTCCAGTTATACACCACAGCACAGGGGAAGTGCCCTGCAGGTCCTCACCACGCCAGGGACTATCCAAAATGACCAAGCGGAAGAATTCCCCCAGAAGAATCTCCAGGAAATAACAACAGCTAATGAGCTGATCAAAAAGGATTTAAATAATATAACAGAAAGTGAATTTAGAATAATAGTCATAAAATTAATAGCTGGGCTTGAAAACAGTATACAGGACAGCAGAGAATCTCTTGCTACAGAGATCAAGGGACTAAGGAACAGTCACGAGGAGCTGAAAAACGCTTTAAACGAAATGCATAACAAAATGAAAACGACGACAGCTCGGCTTGAAGAGGCAGAGGAGAGAATAGGTGAACTAGAAGATAAAGTTATGGAAAAAGAGGAAGCTGAGAAAAAGAGAGATAAAAAAATCCAGGAGTATGAGGGGAAAATTAGAGAACTAAGTGATACACTAAAAAGAAATTGGGGCGCCTGGGTGGCGCAGTTGGTTAAGCGTCCGACTTCAGCCAGGTCACGATCTCGCCGTCCGTGAGTTCGAGCCCCGCGTCGGGCTCTGGGCTGATGGCTCGGAGCCTGGAGCCTGTTTCCGATTCTGTGTCTCCCTCTCTCTCTGCCCCTCCCCCGTTCATGCTCTGTCTCTCTCTGTCCCAAAAATAAATAAACGTTGGAAAAAAAAAATAAAATAATAATATATGCATAATTGGTATCCCAGAGGAGGAAGAGAGAGGGAAAGATGCTGAAGGGGTACTTGAAGAAATTATAGCTGAGAACTTCCCTGAACTGGGGAAGGAAAAAGGCAATGAAATCCAAGAGGCACAGAGAACTCCCTTCAGACGTAACTTGAATCGATCTTCTGCACGACATATCATAGTGAAACTGGCAAAATACAAGGATAAAGAGAAAATCCTGAAAGCAGCAAGGGATAAACGTGCCCTCGCATATAAAGGGAGACCTATAAGACTCGTGACTGATCTCTCTTTTGAAACTTGGCAGGCAAGAAAGAATTGGCACGAGATCTTCAGTGTGCTAAACAGAAAAAATATGCAGCCGAGAATCCTTTATCCAGCAAGTCTGTCATTCAGAATAGGAGAGATAAAGGTCTTCCCAAACAAACAAAAACTGAAGGAATTTGTCACCACTAAACCAGCCCTACAAGAGATCCTAAGGGGGACCCTGTGAGACAAAGTCCCAGAGACATCACTACAAGCATAAAACATACGGACATCACAATGACTCTAAACCCATATCTTTCTATAATAACACTGAATGTAAATGGATTAAATGCGCCAACCAAAAGACATAGGGTATCAGAATGGATAAAAAAAACAAGACCCATCTATTTGCTGTCTATAAGAGACTCATTTTAGACCTGAGGACACCTTTAGATTGAGAGTGAGGGGATGGAGAACTATTTATCATGCGACTGGAAGCCAAAAGAAAGCTGGAGTAGCCATACTTATATCAGACAAACTAGACTTTAAATTAAAGGCTGTAACAAGAGATGAAGAAGGACATTATATAATAGTTACAGGGTCTATCCATCAGGAAGAGCTAACAATTATAAATGTCTATGCGCCGAATACCGGAGCCCCCAAATATATAAAACAATTACTCATAAACATAAGCAACCTTATTGATAAGAATGTGGTAATTGCAGGGGACTTTAACACCCCACTTACAGAAATGAATAGATCATCTAGACACACGGTCAATAAAGAAACAAGGGCCCTAAATGAGACATTGGATCAGATGGACTTGACAGATATATTTAGAACTCTGCATCCCAAAGCAACAGAATATACTTTCTTCTCGAGTGCACATGGAACATTCTCCAAGATAGATCATATACTGGGTCACAAAACAGCCCTTCATAAGTTTACAAGAATTGAAATTATACCATGCATACTTTCAGACCACAATGCCATGAAGCTTGAAATCAACCACAGAAAAAAGTCTGGAAAACCTCCAAAGGCATGGAGGTTAAAGAACACCCTACTAACGAATGAGTGGGTCAACCAGGCAATTAGAGAAGAAATTAAAAAATATATGGAAACAAACGAAAATGAAAATACAACAATCCAAACGCTTTGGGATGCAGCAAAAGCAGTCCTGAGAGGAAAATACATTGCAATCCAGGCCTATCTCAAGAAACAAGAAAAATCCCAAATACAAAATCTAACAGCACACCTAAAGGAACTAGAAGCAGAACAGCAAAGGCAGCCTAAACCCAGCAGAAGAAGAGAAATAATAAAGATCAGAGCAGAAATAAACAATATAGAATCTAAAAAAACTGTAGAGCAGATCAACGAAACCAAGAGTTGTTTTTTGAAAAAAATAAACAAAATTGACAAACCTCTAGCCAGGCTTGTCAAGAAGAAAAGGGAGATGACCCAAATAGATAAAATCATGAATGAAAATGGAATTATTACAACCAATCCCTCAGAGATACAAACAATTATCAGGGAATACTATGAAAAATTATATGCCAACAAATTGGACAACCTGGAAGAAATGGACAAATTCCTGAACACCCACACTCTTCCAAAACTCAATCAGGAGGAAGTAGAAATCTTGAACAAACCCATAACCAGCGAAGAAATTGAATCGGTTATCAAAAATCTCCCAACAAATAAGAGCCCAGGGCCAGATGGCTTCCCAGGGGAGTTCTACCAGACGTTTAAAGCAGAGATAATACCTATCCTTCTCAAGCTATTCCAAAAAATAGAAAGGGAAGGAAAACTTCCAGACTCATTCTATGAAGCCAGTATTACTTTGATTCCTAAACCAGACAGAGACCCAGTAAAAAAAGAGAACTACAGGCCAATATCCCTGATGAATATGGATGCAAAAATTCTCAATAAGATACTAGCAAATCGAATTCAACGGCATATAAAAAGAATTATTCACCATGATCAAGTGGGATTCATTCCTGGGCTGCAGGGCTGGTTCAACATTCGCAAATCAATCAACGTGATACACATCACATTAACAAAAAAAAAAGAGAAGAACGATATGATCCTGTCAATCGATGCAGAAAAGGCCTTTGACAAAATCCAGCACCCTTTCTTAATAAAAACCCTTGAGAAAGTCGGGATAGAAGGAACATACTTAAAGATCATAAAAGCCATTTATGAAAAGCCCACAGCTAATATCATCCTCAATGGGGAAAAACTGAGAGCTTTTTCCCTGAGATCAGGAACACGACAAGGATGCCCACTCTCACCGCTGCTGTTTAACATAGTGCTGGAAGTTCTAGCATCAGCAATCAGACAACAAAAGGAAATCAAAGGCATCCAAATTGGCAAAGATGAAGTCAAGCTTTCGCTTTTTGCAGATGACATGATATTATACATGGAAAATCCGATAGACTCCACCAAAAGTCTGCTAGAACTGATACATGAATTCAGCAAAGTTGCAGGATACAAAATCAATGTACAGAAATCAGTTGCATTCTTATACACTAACAATGAAGCAACAGAAAGACAAATAAAGAAACTGATCCCATTCACAATTGCACCAAGAAGCGTAAAATACCTAGGAATAAATCTAACCAAAGATGTAAAGGATCTGTATGCTGAAAACTATAGAAAGCTTATGAAAGAAATTGAAGAAGATTTAAAGAAATGGAAAGACATTCCCTGCTCATGGATTGGAAAAATAAATATTGTCAAAATGTCAATACTACCCAAAGCTATCTACTACACATTCAATGCAATCCCAATCAAAATTGCACCAGCATTCTTCTCGAAACTAGAACAAGCAATCCTAAAATTCATATGGAACCACAAAAGGCCCCGAATAGCCAAAGGAATTTTGAAGAAGAAGACCAAAGCAGGAGGCATCACAATCCCAGACTTTAGCCTCTACTACAAAGCTGTCATCATCAAGACAGCATGGTATTGGCACAAAAACAGACACATAGACCAATGGAATAGAATAGAAACCCCAGAACTAGACCCACAAACGTATGGCCAACTCATCTTTGACAAAGCAGGAAAGAACATCCAATGGAAAAAAGACAGCCTCTTTAACAAATGGTGCTGGGAGAACTGGACAGCAACATGCAGAAGGTTGAAACTAGACCACTTTCTCACACCATTCACAAAAATAAAGTCAAAATGGATAAAGGACCTAAATGTGAGACAGGAAACCATCAAAACCTTAGAGGAGAAAGCAGGAAAAGACCTCTCTGACCTCAGCCGTAGCAATCTCTTACTCGACACATCCCCAAAGGCAAGGGAACTAAAAGCAAAAGTGAATTACTGGGACCTTATGAAGATAAAAAGCTTCTGCACAGCAAAGGAAACAACCAACAAAACTAAAAGACAACCAACGGAATGGGAAAAGATATTTGCAAATGACATATCGGACAAAGGGCTAGTATCCAAAATCTATAAAGAGCTCACCAAACTCCACACCCGAAAAACAAATAACCCAGTGAAGAAATGGGCAGAAAACATGAATAGACACTTCTCTAAAGAAGACATGCAGATGGCCAACAGGCACATGAAAAGATGTTCAGCGTCGCTCCTTATCAGGGAAATACAAATCAAAACCACACTCAGGTATCACCTCACGCCAGTCAGAGTGGCCAAAATGAACAAATCAGGAGACTATAGATGCTGGAGAGGATGTGGAGAAACGGGAACCCTCTTACACTGTTGGTGGGAATGCAAATTGGTGCAGCCGCTCTGGAAAGCAGTGTGGAGGTTCCTCAGAAAATTAAAAATAGACCTACCCTATGACCCAGCAATAGCACTGCTAGGAATTTATCCAAGGGATACAGGAGTACTGATGCATAGGGCCACTTGTACCCCAATGTTCATAGCAGCACTCTCAACAATAGCCAAATTATGGAAAGAGCCTAAATGTCCATCAACTGATGAATGGATAAAGAAATTGTGGTTTATATACACAATGGAATTCTATGTGGCAATGAGAAAAAATGAAATATGGCCTTTTGTAGCAACGTGGATGGAACTGGAGAGTGTGATGCTAAGTGAAATAAGCCATACAGAGAAAGACAGATACCATATGGTTTCACTCTTAGGTGGATCCTGAGAAACTTAACAGGAACCCATGGGGGAGGGGAACGAAAAAAAAAAAAAAAGGTTAGAGTGCAAGAGAACCAAAGCATAAGAGACTGTTAAAAACTGAGAACAAACTGAGGGTTGATGGGGGGGTGGGAGGGAGGAGAGGGTGGGTGATGGGTATTGAGGAGGGCACCTTTTGGGATGAGCACTGGGTGTTGTATGGAAACCAATTTGTCAATAAATTTCATATAAAAAATAAAAAAAAATAAAATAAAAATTATAAAAAACCAAACAAACTATATTACCAAGCTATAGTAATCAAAACAGTATGGTACCGGCACAAAAAGAGACACATAGATCAATGGAACAAAATAGAGCCCAGAAGTAAATACATATTTACATGGTCAATTAATCTAGGACAAAAAAAGACAAAAATATACAATAGGGAAAAAGACCATTTCTTCAATAGCGTTGGGAGAACTGGACAGCTACATGCAAAAGAATGAAACTGGACCATTCTCTTACATCACACAAAAATAAACTCAAAATGGATTAAAGACCTAACTGTTAAGATTTGAAACCATAAAACTCCTAGAAGAAAACATAGAGAGTAAACCCTTATAAATCAGTCTTAGCAATATTTTTCTGGATAGGTCTCTCCAGGCAAAGGAAACAAAAGCAAAAATAAACAATTAGGACTACATCAAACTAAAAAGTTTTTGCACATTAAAAGAAACCATCAAAAAAACAAAACAAAAAACAAGGCAACCTACTCGATGGGAAAAGCTATTCACAAATGGTATATCCAATAAGGGGTTAATATCCAAAGTGTGTAAAGAACTCCTACAACTCAACACCAGAAAAATTATAATCCAATTTAAAAATGGAAAACCTGAATAGATATTTTTCCAAAGAATACCTACAGATGGCTAATCAACATATGAAGAGGCTCACTAATCATCAGGAAAATGCAAATCTAAACCATATGATAATATCCACTCACACCAGTCAGAATGACCAGTATCAAAAAGACAAGAAGCATAAGTGTTGCCCAGGATGTAGAGAAAGGGAACCCTCATGCGCTGTTGGTAGGAATGGAAATTGGTGTACCCACTGTGGAAGAGAGTATGGAGGTTCCTCAAAAGAAATGTACTAAAAAGAAAAGTACATACAATCTAGTAATTCCACTTCTGGGTATTTACCCAAAGAAAATGAAAACATTAATTTGAAAAGGTAGGTTTACTGCAGTATTATTTACAATAGCTAAAATATGGACACAATCCAAGTGTCTATTGATAGATGAATGGATAAAGAAGTGATGTGCACACACACACACACACGCACACACACAGAGGAATATTACTCAGCCTTAAAAAGGAATGAGACCTTGCCATGTGTGACACATGGATAGATCTAGGGTATAATGCTAAGTGAATGAAAGAAGTCAGACAGGGAAAGACAAATACCATATGATTTCACTTGTATGTGGAATCTAAAAAATAAAACAAATGAACAAATAGCAAAAAAAATACAGACTTGTAGTTGCCAGGCCAGGGGGTAGGAGGAAGGTGGCATGGGGAGCGGGGGAGAATAGGTGAAGAGGATTAAGAGGTACAAACTTCCAGTTATAAAAGAAACAAATTATGGAGATAAAAAGGTCAGCACAAGAATATAGTTAATAATATTGTAATAACTTTGTATGGTGACAAATGGTAACTATACTTATCACAGTATGCATTTTATAATGCTTAAAATTGGCCAATCACTAGGTTGTACACCCAAAAGTAATGATAGTATATATCAACTATACTTCAATTTAAATAAATAAACTAAAAACCTTTGCTCCACAAGTAATTCTATTAAGAGGATAAAATGAAGGTACATACTGGAAGAAATTAAAAACCACATATCCAACAAAGGACTACTATGTAGTTCATATTAAATATTTTTTAATAAATATTCAACAATAAAATAAAAAACAATCCAATTAAAGAACCGGCAAGCAACATGGACAGATATTTCAGGGAAGAGAATATGAAATTGCCAAATAAGCACATAGAAAATATTAGATATTAGAAAATACACATTAAGGAAACAATTTTTTTAATGTTTATTTATTTTTGAGAGAGACAGAGACAGAGTGTGAGCAGGGGGTGGGGGGCAGAGAGAGGGAGACACAGAATCTGAAGCAGGTTCTAGGCTCTGAGCTGCCAGCACAGAGCCTGACGCAGGGCTTGAACTCACGAACCACGAGATCATGACGTGAGCCAAAGTCAGACATTCAACTGACTGAGCAACCCAGGTGCCCCAAAGAAACACAAATTAAAACCACACTGAGGTATCACTATCTCTCAGAATGGCTAAAATAAAAACAAGTGGGAACACCAAACGCTGGCAAGGATGTGGAGAGACTAGATCACTCACACATTCCTGGTATGGATATAAAGTGGTATAGTCACTATGGTAAAGTTTGTCAATTTCTTTAAAAATTCAATATGCTGCAATAACTATATGACCCAGCCATTCTACTCCTGGACATGTATCCCAGAGAAAGCAAAACACATTCATACAAAAACATGTATACAAGAACTCATATAAGCTTTATTTGCATCAGCCCAACACTAGAATCAAGCTAGAAGTCCTTCAAGTAGTAGCTGATTAAACAAAATGTGGTACATGGTACACCATGGAATACTTCCTAGCAATAAAAACAAACTAGTCAAACACGTAGATGAACCTCCAGGGAAATTAGGCCAAATAAAAAAACTAATTGCTAGAAATTACAATCCCAAAATGTATGATTCCATTTATGTAACTTTTTTTTCTGAAATGACAAAATATGAAAAATGCAGGATTAGTGGTTGCCAGAAGTTGGAAAAGTGGGTAATAAGAGGGAGATGGGTGTGGTTTAAAAATACAAGAAGGAGGATTCTTGTGTATTTGGAACTTCAGTATCTTCACTGTGGTGGTGGAGACACAAACACAGGTGATCAAGTTGTGTAGAACTTAATACATACATACATACAAATGAGTTATAAGAGAAACTGGGAAAATCTGAGTAAGTTCTATGGATTGCATCACAGTCTTATTGTGGTATTACACTACAGTTTTGTGAAACATTACCCTGGCAAGGTGTACAGGTATCTTTATTATTTCTTATAGCTGCATGTGAGTATACAATTATCTCAAAATTTTCAAAAAGCCACAGGAATAGGAGGAAATGAGAAAAGAGAAAGGACCTATACCAAATTCTGAAGAACTCCAACATGCAGAAGTCAGGTGAACAAGGAGTTGCCAGCTAGAGACTGAGAGGAGGCAGTCAGAAGCCAAGAGAAAAAGGTTTTCAGTGTTGTTGAGAAATCAGATAATCAAATATGATAAAGCCTGAAAAAGGACCCCTGGATTTACCAACATGGAAATCCCTGTTGGCAACAGAGTTTGGGAGGAATGTTAAGAGCCAATACCAGACTACAGGGGCTGAAGAGTGACAAGGAAGTGAAAAGTGTGATTATGTACACATTGCTGTGGGAGTGTAAGTGGTACAGCCGCTTTGGAAAACAGTCTGGCATTTCATTAAGAAGTTCAACAGTTACTAGAGGACCTAGTAATTCCACACATGTATGAAAGAAATGAGAATATACATGCAGACATTTATGTGAATGTTCATAGTAGCATTATTCATGATAGTCAAGGTATCACAAATGTACGGGGCTCCTGGGTAGGTCAGTCAGTTGAGTGTCTGACTCTTGATTTCAGCTTGGTCATGGTCTCGCAGTTGGTGGGTTTGAGCTCCACATCAGGTTCTGCACTGGTGGTGCAGGGCCTGCTTGGGATTCTCTCTCCCTCCCCTGCCACCGCCCCCCCAATTTCTCTCTATCTCTGCCCCTCCCCCACTCTTGCTCTTAAATAAATAAACTTTAAAGAGAAAAAAAAATGTCCACGGACAAATAAAATGTGGTATAGCCATATAATATTATTCGTCCATAAGATGGAGTTAAGTATTAAAATATGCTACAATATAGATGAACTTTAAAAACATTTTGCTAACTGAAAGAAGCCAGCCACAGAGGCCGCATTTTGTAGGATTCCATTTACATGAAATGTGCAAAACAGGAAATCTTTCAAGACAGAAAGGAGATGAGTGGTTGCCAGTGGGTGGGGAGTTGGTGGGGGTGGGGGTGGGGGGATGAGGAATGGTTGCTAACAGGTACAGGGTTTCTTTTGGAGAATGATGAAAATGTTCTGAAATTAGAGGTAATAGTTATACAACTTCTATGAATTTACTAAAAACCACTGAATTGTACATTTTAAAAGGGTGAGTTTTATCATATGTGAACTGTATCACAATAAAGGTGTTACTTAACAAAATGGCTATCATAAGAAACAGGAATAGAGTAACATCTAGAAGATGACAGAGGATATAAAATATATGGAACTGCTCAATAATCTGATCAGACTCACAGTGCTTCAGCCTGATTGTGAGATTGCAAAATTCTGCATTTTATCAGTCCTTCACATTTTGTAGTTCTTCCCAAGTCAGCCAGTAAATCTTCCCCATCATTTAACAGTTGACTATGAAGACCAAAGTCACTGATTTTGTTTCAAATCAGCGTTCACCTTACATTCACCTTTCCATTCCCACTGTACCATTTTAGGTTGTCTCACTTCACTCTAAGGGCCATCAGCTCTTAATTAGCCTTGCATTCTTCTAGGCTTTGGGAACACAATCTGTCTTCTTCCACTGTTACCATATTTCTTTCTAAAACATTCTCTTTCCTGTATTTTCCTGTTCCTGATCCAGCTACTGAGAGATAAATTCAGTATCCATGGGTAACAGTTTCCTTACCAGGAAAAAAAAAGAAGATGAAAACAAACACAACAAAAAATCCTCTCACCACTCCATAATCCTAAATTACAACAAGATATTCTGTCAGCACAATTTCATACAACTCTTCTGTATGAATTCTACCTACCTTGTTTTTGTAGCTCAAACTCATCTGGTATGCTATAAATATATCATGCCCTTTCTTAGATATGTGATTGTATTTACTTTTTACCTATGTAGATAATTTTCCTTCAACCTCCACCAGTAGACCAAACTGAACTCACTCATATATCAATGCCCACCTGAGAACCCACTTACTTGACAGTCTTCCCAGATCACTACTACTGGAAGCAATTCCCTTTTCCTTTAACCTCAGAGAACTCAAGTCCACACTTCACATTTCCCAATCGATGAAGTACTTAATATTTTTAATCTCCTTTTATACTGCTGGCTTTTTTTTTTTTTTGAGTGAGAGAGCGTGAGCAGGGGAGGGACAGAGAGAGAGACAGAGAGGGAGGGGGAGGGGAAGGGAGAGGAAGAGGGAGAAAGGGAGAGAAGGAGGGAGGGAGGGAGGGAGGGAGGGAGGGGGAGAGAGAGAGAGAGAGACAGAGAGAGAGAGAGAGAGAGAGAGAGAATATCAAAGCAGGCTCCAGGCTTTGAGCTGTCAGCACAGAGCCCGACATGGGGCTCGAACTCACAAACTGGGAGATAATGACTTAAGCCAAAGTCGGACACTTAATCAACTGAGCCACCCAGGCACCCCTATACTGTTGGCTTTTATATAATGAAAAAACATTTTATTAGAAGATTTGTTTGGATAAGTAACAAGCTGACTTATTCAAATTTATTCATTTGTATAATGGTAAATAATACCATTGTAGCAAAAAGCAATGAAGAGAAACTATATCACAGATTTTTAAATTGAGAAGTATTATTTAACTTCACGTGTTTGTCTCCACAACTTGGTGGTAAACTACTTAAAATCATAAGTTCTTAAAACTCTTAGAATTTCCCACAACAAACTGTGAAAACTCTGCTGGTCAAGGTTATAGCAGATTTCAAAATGATCTGACAAGAATATTTTTATACATTTATCTTGAATTTATAAAATTTTTCTAAATCTTTTCCTTAATCATTTGTAGCCATCCTTCCATATTTTTTAATCTAAATGAAACTATTACTATATCAACAGTAGCAACGATCAAAGTAACGACTGGATATTTTTAGATCTTTTAAAAAAAAATTTTTTTTTTACATTTAATTTTGAGACAGAGAGAGAGAGAGAGAGAGAGAGAGAGAGAGAGAGAGAGAGAGAGAGAGAGAACGTGAGCGGGGGAGGGGCAGAGAGAGAGAGGGAGACACAGAATCAGAAACAGGCTCCAGGCTCCAAGCTATCAGCACAGAGCCCGACGCAGGACTCGAACTACGAACCGTGAGATCATGACATGAGCCGAAGTCAGACACTTAACTGACTGAGCCACCCAGGCGCCCCTTTTTAGATCTTAATCAGCATAATATGCATTACCTCACAAGGTTGAATTAGTCAACTGAGCATTTCATAATTCCCAAATTAGTATATATATTTTTAAGTTTATTTACTTATTTTGAGAAAGAGAGTGTGCAGGGGAGAGGCAGAGAGAGAATCCCAAGCAGGCCCCACACTGTCAGTGTGGAGTTCAGTGCAGAGCTCAAATTCAGGAACCGTGAGATCATGACCTGAGCCAAAGTCAAGAGTCAGATACTCAAACAACCAAGCCACCCAGGCTCCCCTCAAATTAGTATTAATTGCTTCTAATTTAACGATCTATAGAACATTTCATAACCAGCCTAGGTACCAATTCTCATCTTTTCCCATTCTTTATATGACTTCTAATCACAAAAAAGGAATACAAGCTTCGATAAAAATGAATGACAATTAGATTCTACCAAACTGAAACCACCACCTTTAGAAGGAATCAGATGGCCAGCTCTATAGGCCCATGAGATTTTCTGTGATTATTCCTGGGAATATAGGCTTGTGGGAATCATTCTCTAATCTTAACTTTCTCTAAATCCTCAATCACAAATTATATTTGAAAAACACTTGTTTTTTTTTTTAACGTGAAATGTATACAAATAGGGGACATTAAAAACTCTTACTTATAAACAACGTGATGGTTTATAACCAATGGTTCTCAAATGATGGTTTCCAGACTAGCAACAACGCTTCACTTGAGACCATCTTAGAAGTGCAGAAATGCGAATTATCAGCCTTTCCCCACCCCCAGACCTAGTGAATCAGAAAACTTGGGGTATATATACCCTAGCATTCTGGGCCTCCTACCATTTAACTATCTCTCCAAATAATTCTAATGCACACTGTCAAAGAAAATAATTACTTAAACTTACCCTCCTGAGAGAACAGGTAACACCACTCGAACAAATGGAGGATCAAATGGAAAATTATCCTAAAAAGCAAACAATCAAGTTTAATTAGTTTTAAGAATATCCTTAATACTCTATTTATTTTGAAGATTTTTATATAGTCTATAAAGAATGTGTATATTTATTATCTGATGAGAGTCATAAAAGTACCAAAAATAAAAAGAAATAAAAACCAAAGGAAATAAAAATGATCAGGCCCAAACAGGACAGTGTTTTGGTAAAGTTATGAAAATTATGAAGGGGTTCCACTTCCAAAATAATTATATAAAAGGAAACGTTCCAATAATGATAGACTAGGTAACTTTACATCAATCCTCTGGCTGAGAACTAGAAGAGGTAGACAAAATGTAACCACTACAGAACTAAGATCAAGAAGAAAAAGGGAACCTCAGAGTGGGGCCCTTCTCCCTGCCTTGAGTTTTCTTTCAATTACAGAAAAGGAAGATGAGAGATCAAAAGCTCAGCAGAACTTAAGACTCGCAGGGCTAGAGAGATAAAAATTGGGAGCTGGGGTCCAAGGAGAGGCCTGGACAAGTCTCCCACACTTTAGGCTGGGACCTGAAGAACAAATGACACATTGCCCTAACTGACAAGGAATGAAGTCCAGTTTTGTGTCACCTCAATCCCTGACAGGATTCTGTGATCCTGGGTTGCCAGTGTCCAAGCCTGACAGGAGTAAATGTGAACCCTCTTTGAAGAAGAATATCATCCAAGGTTTCAAATTAGTAAATTTTTCATATATAATGTTTGTTACTAAAAATAGCCAGTTACACAAGACTTAAAAACAAACATGTCCAGAAAATGAGAGGCAAATGACACAAAAACCACGAGAGATCAAGATAACAGAGTAACAAACATAGATTTTAAAATAACCATGTTGAATACATGCAAGGAAAGAAAATACAATATTGAAAACCCTGGCAAAGTACTAAAATTATAAAATGAGCCATAGAGAAATTCTGAAACTTAGAAATACAATAACTGAAATCAGTAACTTAAAAGATGAATTTAACCACAGTAGAGACTTGGTGAAACCGAAATTCAGTGTACAGGAAAATAGGCCAGAAAACATCCAGAATGAAGCCAAGAGAGAGAATATGTAGAAAATGCAGAAAATAGGGGCGCCTGGGTGGCGCAGTCGGTTAAGCGTCCGACTTCAGCCAGGTCACGATCTCGCGGTCCGTGAGTTCGAGTCCCGCGTGGGGCTCTGGGCTGATGGCTCAGAGCCTGGAGCCTGTTTCCGATTCTGTGTCTCCCTCTCTCTCTGCCCCTCCCCCGTTCATGCTCTGCCTCTCTCTGTCCCAAAAATAAATAAACGTTGGAAAAAAAAAAAAAGAAAAAAAAGAAAATGCAGAAAATAACAAGACACAGGGGAATGTATTGAAAGGCTTATCATATATGTGGAGTCCTAGAAGGAGACAAAAGAATGGGACAGAAGCAATATTTGGAGAGAATGTCTGAGAATTTTCCAATATTGACTGAAGACTTCACAAGATTGAAGCACTATGACTATTTCAAGAAAAACAATGGAAACCCCAATGAGGGAATGATATATCTTTGAGCTGCTGAAAGTAATTTCCAACCTAAAAATCTATACCCAATACAAATACTTTCCAAAAATTACTTCACACTAAAGTTATTTTCCTGTCAGCAGACACAAGGAAATGTTAAAGGATATTCTTCAGGCAGGAGAAGCATGATCCTAGATGGAAATGTGGAGACTAAAGACCATGAAAAGAACAAATATGCACATAGATCTAAATGAATATTGATTAATTATATAACAATAATGTGCAGTTTTTAGGGAAGTACAGAAAATGCATGACAGCACATGTTTGGCAGGGAATCCATGTTCTAAGTCTCTGCATTGATAAGGAAAAATAAAATATAAATTAACAAATTTATATTAGACAAGGATATACATTATAATTGTAAGGGAGTAAAGAAAGGTAAGAGAACACGTATGCATGAAGCTGAAAGAGGAGAGAAACTGGAGTAATTTTAAAAAAAATCAAAAGAATGAGAAAAAGGAACATAGAATAACAAGGACAAATAGAAAGCACTTATGAGACAGAAGATTTAAACCCCAATATCAGTAATAACATTATATGCAAACAGACTAATTGCTCTAATTAAATGACAAAGATTAGCAGACTTGATAAAAAACGTATGAAGAGAAGATGAGAGAAAAGAAACCTTAGCTAATTTTCAGGCTACCAAGTACAATTCTTTTTTTCAAATTATCAGTCCTGGAAACAGCTTTCCAGAAGAACAAGAGCTTTTTCTCTTAATGAACTTAAACAACAACAGTAGCTGAGGTGGCCAAGAGCATTAGAGGTCAATCTCTGGGTAGCCAGAAAGCCAAAAAGGCTGCCCCTCATTTTCCTACAGCAATGGGGTAAGGAAAAAGCATACTGCCTCTGATAAAGATATGACAGGATGTCTAAGAGAAATTATCTCCAATTTTATGATCTAATAAAAGGAAGGAACTAATTGTCTCTTAAACCTATTTGAGGGTAAAGAAGCTAAACAAACATTTGTCTTGTTCAGTTATTTCCAAGGAACACAAAAATACAGTTTTAACTGCAAGAATAAGCAGCATTAAGTCCAGTAACTTACTTTTAACTCCCTACTTCCACCCATCCTCAAATAAGATTCTAAGGAACATATGAACTATGAAAATTCAATCCTAATAGGAGAGGAAGACAAAAAGCACACTTCTGGTGGCTAAAACAGATAATCTTAGATTTCTACTTCAAGGGAGAATCTACCCACACAAGATATCAACCTAATAATAATTATAATCTACTTCCAAATAAGTAGCTCACCATTTATCTACAGTTTAATAGACATAATAAAAGGCACGGACACAAAGCTTGGTAAAGTACAATTTCATTTAGTCTATTTTTTAGATCTTTAAATATGTGTTCCCAAATGATAAAGCTTTTTAAATTGATTATGTGGCAGTGAGAACTACTTTCATTTTAAGTAATTCTTCATTCAGAGTAACTCCTTCACATCAAAACCTAGGGACTATTCCATGAACTCTGTACCATGGAACTCAGTAATTAATATTTTACAGAAATAAGAGTTCCTTACAGGATTACAGCAGAGAGGTTGAGGAGGACTTAAAATAGAAATTTGAGTTATCTTGGTATACTAACTCAGGAACTGAGAATCTCAAGGTTTACAAGGATCTCACAAAGTTTCCAATTCAGTATCTTGGCCTTCCAACATATTCTTTTTTTTTTTCTTAAGTTTTATTTATTTTTGAGAGAGAGAGAGAGAGAGAGAGAGAGAGAGAGAGAGAGCGAGCTAGCAGAGGAGAGGCAGAAAGAGAGCAAGACACAGAATCTAAAGTGGGTTCCAGGCTCTGAGCTGTCAGCACACAGCCTGATGTGGTGCCTGAAACCACAACCCGTGAGATCATGACCTGAGCCAAAGTCAGACGCTTAACCAATTAAGCCACCCAGGTGCCCTTTTCCAACATATTTTTAATGATAAGGAACATTCTATTTTTTTTTTTTTTTTTTTGAGAGAGAGAGTACAAGCGGAGGGGGGGGGAGGGGCGGGGCAGGCAAAGAGAAAGGGAGAGAGAGAATCCCAAGCAGGCTCCATGCTACCAGCACAGGGCCCAACACAGGGCTCAATCTCATGAACTGCAAGATCTGACCTTTGATGAAACCAAGAGTCAGACACTCAACCAACAGAGCCACCCAGGTGCTCCAGGAGCATTCTCTTCTCGAAAGACTGTCACCAGATGAATAGTTATCACTTGAAAAATCACAATAGTTATCACTTGAAAAATCACCTGTTTACAGTTTGACTTACTAGTTCTAATGTCATGTTAATCAAAACAAAAATCAAACTACCAAATTAATAAACCATCAATCAAAAACAAAATCAAACTAAAGTTTCCACATACATAGCCCTTTAAATAGTTGAGGACAAACTCTCATGAGCCCCTATGTTCTTCTCTCCAAATCCACAATTTGCCCAGCTATCTTAGGACATAAAAATCTCTTTCAGATCCTTGCTGCTATTCTCTAAATGAATTCAAATTTGTCTAAATAAACCCTTCTTAAAGTAGTACCTCAGAATTCAGCTGAGTGATTTAGATATGGTTTTAAAAACCAGACCACCACTCCCTTAAAAGCACAGCACAAAAGATTTGCCACATTGCTGACAAATCTAATTGGTCCCCATTTTCTCTCCTGCCCCATCCCCAACCTTGTGTTGTTATATCTCAAGTTCCATTTTCTTATTACTCATGACTTTCAAGTTGTCACCATGGACATCTGAGGCATGGACATAAATACTGTTCATGCTCCTTCTTATAAATCCTTCTTTCTGGATAATACCTGCTATCCTTCCAAGTCTGTGAATCCTGATACTAATAACTTGGCAATTCAGTTTGCCAATGTCACTTAGTTCAGAGCAATCACATTCTTCCCAGGCCTCTTAAATAATTCAGGCCTTGGGGCTCCTGGGTGGCTCAGTTGGTTAAAGCGTCCAACTTCAGCTCAGGTCATGATCTCATGGTTGGAGCCCCATGTAGGGCTCTATGCTGAAGCCTGGAGCCTGGAGACTGCTTCAGATTGTCTCCTTCTCTCTCTGATCCTCCCTTGCTCACACTCTGTCTCTCTGTCTCTTGAAAATAATTAAACATTGGAAAAAAGAAAAAGAAAAAGAAAAAGAAAAAGAAAAAGAAAAAGAAAAAGAAAAAGAAAAAGAAAAAGAAAAAGAAAAAGAAAAAGAAAAAGAAAAAGAAAAAGAAAAAGAAAAAAGAAAAAGAAAAAGAAAAAGAAAAAGAAAAAGAAAAAGAAAAAGAAAAAGAAAAAGAAAAAGAAAATATTTCAGGCCTCACAAGGCCCTTGTTTCTGGTATCAAGAGCCATGGTCCAGAAAGACAAATCCAGCGAATTTCAGCCATTTACCTCCCAGATTGTCCCCTCCCTTAAGTTCTACCTAGAGCAGAAAAATACCATGAAAACATTAAGTACAGCCACAAATCTTTCAGTTTAGTGGTCAAGATTTCATATTCCCTTAAAAACACCTCTCCAGGAGGAAGTGAGAAGGAAAGAACACACAGAGGACTTTCAAAAGATACTGCTTAAGAAGAAGAAGAAAAGACATAGACCTGAATTTTTTTTTTAACATAATTGACATAACTTACATTAGTTTCAGGTATAAGGTTTTCTTTCTTTTTTTTTTTTTTTTTAATGCTTTTGTTTTTGGGGGAGAGAGCACACGTGCACAGGAGCCTGCGGGGGAGGGGCAGAGAGAAAGGGAGACAGAGGATCTGAAGTAGGCTCTGCATTGACAGCAGAGAGCAGGATGAGGGCAGGGCAGGCTCGAACTCATGAACCATGAGCCAAAGTCAACACTTAACCGACTGAGCCATCCTAGTGCCCCTATAAGATTCTATTTCTTAAGCTTGGTGTTGGACACCTGGGCATATGATTTAATACGACTGTTTATAGATTGTTCAGGTTAAAACATTTTGCATACAGAATTTTTAAAAAAGGGGGGTACCTGCATGGCTCAGTCGGTTAAGCATCTGACTTTGGCTCACGTCATGATCTCTCTCTCTCTCTCTCAAAAATAAACATTTTTAAAAATTGAAAGAAAAAAAAATGCTACTGTCCTGGTTTATTTTTTCACCTTATGAATCAGTAAAAATACAGTCATTAGCAACTTCAGTAAATATATACCAGATTCACTCTCTAGAAGACAACCCAATTGACAATCATAAAAGTTTCTATAATAACAAAATTGAGGGAAAATATAGATTTTGAGTTATTTGAAGAAAGTTCAATCATAAATGAAGATATATCCCCCAAAATATAACACACAAAAGCTATGTAAAAAGTTTTCAAAAAAATTACTTTTTGCAAGTATATTCTTTCACATCTTTGCTTCTTCCTTCAAAACCCCTCATTATCCCTCTACTCTCACCTATTCCTACCACCATCATCCTTCATTACCCCTTGCCCAGATTAAAATTAAAGTCCCAACTAGTCTCCCAGGTATCTACTCTCTCCAATCCAAACCCTATCTGATGCTGAAGACATAATAACTGTTTAAAATAATAATAATAAAAAGCCTAACAGATCAATCATGCCCCTACCTAAAAACCTGTACTGACTGGTTCTTTACTGTTTAAAGGTTAAGATCCCAGACTCTTCATCATGGTCTCCAAAGCAGTACAGCCTTCATCACAGATTTCTCCCTAGGAAGACTGCAGGCTCTTGCAGGAATTATATTTTAGATGCTTCCATGTCCTCAAGCCTTCTATAGCCCTTCTATAGCCCTAATGCACTGAAGTCTACCTAACTGAAATGGAAAAAATATATGTCTGTAAATTTCCTTCCGAATTTAAAAGAACACAGCAAATAGAAGCTCTATATAATTCAAATATAGCTCCTTAGAAATATATTTCCTAGGGTTTTTTTGAGACGAAAGATTTAAAACTACTACACTTATTTATCCATATTAAATCATTACATTTTATCTAAATTCTACTGCTATTCTTTACCCTTTATTCTTACCATTTAAAGAAAAGGTATTAAATATAACACATAAATTCAGAAAGTATGTAACATATAAAAGTATGCCATTATATATTATAAAATAGGCATCCATGTAACCACAGCCCTGGTCAAAAAACAGACTAGAGCCAGTATCCAAGAAGTCCCCAGATGTCTCTTTCAGCTTACAACTCCATCCCTCTCACCTGAATTTACTCCCTATCCTCAACTGTATGGTAATCACATCTTTGCTTTTCTTGATAGTAATTACCTAAGTTTGAATCCATAAATCTGCATTTTTCAACCTTCTTTTAATTTCTGCTCCACCAAAAAGGCTTTTTAGAATTTTTTTTTTCTGAATCTATCCCCCACCACAGATATACTGTGTTAACAGTTTATATAATATGGCCCCTTAAAAGGCCACAGACCAGTGTATATCTAAGATTTTTTTCACTCCAAGGAACCAGTTTTCACCCCCTTGGTGGGGATACTGTCTCCACTGAGAAGGCATGCCCTAAGCAATTTAGTTTTACTTATTTTTGAGCCCAATATAAATGAAATTGTACAAGACTTGTTTTGGGGTCTGGCTTCTTTTGCTGAACATTGTATTTAAGGTTCACCCATCGTTTTGCACATAGCTCTATTCCTTTTTATATGAATACCACAGTTTTCCATTCTACTGAAACAGACACTTGGGTTATTTTCTGTTTGGGGCTATTATAAGCAACACTGCTCTCAATAATTTGAGTACCTAAGTGCTCATCTCTTGCAGGGTATATACATGAGAATTCCTGAGCCACAAGGAACGAATACCTTCTATGTTACCAAATAATCCCTACGTGTTTTCCCAAAGCAATTATAAAAATATACATTTCCATTAGAAGTATATCGAGTCCCCTTAAAATTTTCTTACCTTAAAAGAGAAGTTAAGCAAAATATATTCTATGCCTTCTTTTTCTTTTAAGATCTGAAGATCACTGTGCAAAGGACTATCAGGGTCGACCCTAAGAATTACATAACAAAAAACCAATTAAAATAAAAAGTCCAAAGATGTTTTCTTACTAACCACAAAAATGAACCAGTTCAAGAGCTAAACAGAACCCCTAGGGTAAGTTTCAAACATAAACTTGCTCTATGGTCCCTGGAAAAATAAACTGTAATAGCTTTCAACTCCTTGAGATTAAATGTCCAAAAAGATCACAGTATTCTAAATCCATTCCCATAAGGGGATTCCAAGTTAGCAGTCATTCTAAAGGGAAGTCATATGTACATAAATTTCCTTAAGAACTCAAAAAAAATTAATCTGCTTCTCTAAAATTGTATTATTATTAGCCAAGGGATTCAAGGAAAGAAAATTACCATGGACAAGACCGGAAAAACTGAAATCACTAACAAAACCTACATTTGTCTACAACTGTTTCTACACATTAGGGCCTACTCAAATTCCTCATTTCAAATACAAACTGGATATCACAATCAGGTTATTAAATTCACTTTTGTTTCTATAGTTCCCAATTATCTAACTCCATGAAACACTTTATCCCATAGCTAGTCCTTCTTCTCCTTCCTCTTTCTCACTTTACTTATTTAAGCCTAAGAAACAGCTCATTTTAACAACCTGAGAACTAGTTCTACAGAAACACAGTCTAAAATTCTAAGTAAAAACCATTATTTTAGAGGTTATCAAATTAAGGGGGAAAAAAGTCTCCATTGTGAAAGTCTATCATTACGAAGACTGGGTTAGCATATAAGAGTCACTTACTTCTGCAGTTTAACATGCCAGTCATATAAACTGTCATTTATGAGTTCCACTGAATAAATCCCTGTAAAGATATAGGCCATGTAAATTACTCTATTTGATCTTATACATACCACTTCGGTATAAATGAATACACTAAATAACCATCAAAATCTAGAAATTTTGCTACTAAAACATAGAACAACTAAGCTATATTGTAAATGTTTTGCCATTGAGCTGAGTATCTTATACTCTCAACAGAGAATTAAAGCCATCAATGACAAGGATTCTTTAATGAGCTGAGAAACTGTTTACCATTAACTGTGAATAGGAGGGGGAAAACTATGCAAAAATCATGTGTACTTTAAGATTCTTCTTCTATACACATGCAATTATTTCTATAAAAATTAAATCCCTCTATATAGTTTTATAAACTTTCTTCAACTTTCTGGGGCATCTTTCCAACTTAGTATGTAAGAAGTCTACTGTCAATCTTTAAATAACTATAGAAATTTGTTTCATGGATATACCATAATTTAACCAATTCCACCCTATATCTGATTATTAATTTTTAATTTGCTACTATAAATAATGCTGTAGCAAACAATTATTTAACATTTAAAAATAAACCCATATTCAAATATTTAACTATACTTGATAAGGTTTCTACAGATAAACTTTTAGACATATCATAAGAAAAACAGGATGCCAAAACTTCTAATAACTCCGAAGCAAGTTCGGCTTACCTTGGATTCTAAAGCAGAAATTTTTTTTGCTTGTTTTTTGTTTTTATGTAAGCTCTAATGATTTAGATTTGATCACTCTAAGAATTTCTGAATGGATCACAAAGCTACTTTTTCAAACATATTATAAGGTTGGCTCTTTCCCTTATTTAATATTGTTAGAATCTCAATAACAACACAGGGGAATCTTATTTCAAGTGGAGAGGTTCCACAGTATTTAAGTCTTACTCTGTAAGAAAGAACACTCAAACTTTGAAATGAAGGGGGAAAAAAGGCCAAAAACCAAACCAAACCAAAATCACCTATTCTTTTAAAGGTATACAATAACAACCTCTACAATAAAAGTTGATTATGTGGTTAAAAAAAAAAAAGGAACAAAAATTCATAAAAATCAACTTGGCAATAGTTCTTTGTTCATATAATATTTTCTTGTTTACTTTCCAAAGCAGGTATTACTTGTAATATTCCTAGAAGATAAAAATCATCTATGAATTAATCCTTGTTAGCAAGAAGACAAAAATTTTGAGGTATCCATAAAAACAATTTTCAAAAATCTGAACAAGTAAACTCCTCTTATACTACCTTCCACATCTTTTGATAACTTGATTAAATCTGCATTTAAAATCCCTAAAATAAAGTTCATAACCATTTCTGTGCCTGTCCAGTTATATTATGAGAACGAAGTTTACTATTTGAAACTTAAAAACAGCATAAGGACAACAGAGCAGACACCCAGGGGTCCTTACCTGCTTTATAACTCTGTGATCTGTATATGTCCCTGAGCTCTTTCATAAGCCTATCTGAAGCTTGCACAGACCCAGATACTGCACCCTGAAACAGAAAAACTGCTGTTTACCAGGATCTACAGAGTCCAATAACTGAAGATTTCAGGTATATAAGCCTGAAAGTTTACAATGAGATTTATAAAAATAGATCACAACTCAACATTTTAAAAACTCAAAGAAGCTTAATTAAATTGATGATTATAAAGTTTCAACAGGAATATAAAATTGGGGGACATGTCTGGCTCATTTATGATTTAAAAAAAAAAAAAAAAGTCTAACCAACCTGCCTAGATCACCATGGCTCCTGCAGTAGCCTAGAAGTTAGTATAAACCTATTTCAAATTCTATTGATTTTTTAAAATATTAATTTTTTTAAGATTTTATTTTTTAGAGCACTTTTAGGATCACAGCAAACTTTAAAGAAAGGTCCAGAGATTTCCCATGTAACTGCCCCCACAATGCATAGTCTCCCTTATTATCAATTTCCCTCACCAGAAGGTATATATTTTTTTAAGTTTATTTATTTTGAGAGAGAGAGAAAGAGGGAGAGAGAGAATATCAAGCAAACTCTGCGCTGCGAGTGCAGATGCTGACACAGGGCTCAGTCTCACAACCATGAGATCGTGACCTGAGTCGAAATCAAAAGCCGGACACTCACCTGACTGAGCCACTCAGGCACCCCCAGAAGGTACATTTCTTAAATTGATGAATCCATTGACACATCAATATCATCAAAATCCATAATTTACCTGAAGGTTCACTTCTGGTGTTGTATACTATATAGGTTTGGAAAATGTATAACACCACATATCCATCACTACAGTATCACAGTATTTTCATTGCCCTTAAAAATCCTCTGCGCTTTGCCTATTTATCTCTCCACCCCACCTCTGGCAAGCACTGATCTTTTTTATGGTCTCCACAGTGTTGCCTTTTCCAAAATATCACACAGTTGGAAACATACAGTTATGCAGCCTTTTCATCAGATTGGCTTCTTTCACTTAGTAATATGGATTTAAAAATTCTCCATGTCTTTTCATGGTTTGACAACTCATTTCTTTTTTTTTTTAGCAGGGAATAATATTCCATATTGTCTGGATGTACCACTGTTTATCCATTAACCTACTGAAGGATATCCTAGTTGCTTCCAAGTTTTGGCAATTATGAATAAAGCTGCTATAAACATCCAGTATTTAGGTTTTTGTCTGGACAGAAATCTTCAATTCATTTGGGTAAATACCAAAGACTGAAACTGCTGGAATGTATGGTAAAAATTATGTTTAGTGTTATAAGAATCTGCCAGACTGTCTTCAAAAGTGGCTGTACCATTTTACATTCCCATCAGCAATGAGTGAGAGTTCCCGTTGCTTCACAGCCTCCTCAGCATTTAGCATTGTCAGTGTTCCTGATTTTGGCCATTCTTTTTTCGATTCTGGCTATTTTAAACAGCATGTTGGGTCAGAAGCAAATTTTGAACATACTAGAAGGCCCTTACCATTTTAGACTATCAACTAACACAGTTTCATTAGTCTGATTATAAGCAAGAATGTTATACTGAAGGTCTACTTTACAGTATTAAGAAACTGAGAAATAACATGTTCACCTGCAACTAGTTTCAGTTCTTTTCCATGTTGGGATTTCTCTAAAAATGAAACTGCACCAATATGTTATCCGAAGACTAACTAGGAATGCAACTACTTCTCATAAGACAAACATTTAGAATACCTTAGTTTAAAAAAATACACTGATCATGTAAAATTTAAATGTTAATGGCTGTACTACACCTTGCGGAATGGGTAGCAATCAGGTTCACAAAGTTATTTCCTACATTACTTAACTGGTTTAAACCCTAGTTTCACACCCATAGAATAAGAAGACTATTTTAGAAGTGGCTATAAAAGGTTGAATGGGAAGGTTTATAAAGTTTAAAGTACTTAGCTTAGTGTCTCTCATGTGAAAACATTAAATAATCCATAGTTGTTTTGATTATAATATACAAACTAAAAGCAATCACAAGATACAGAAAGTACAGTAATCTTAAATGGCACAAACTTTTTAAAAAAATAATGAAGAGTTGAACTAAATTTCTTTGCTCTCTAAAAAATAAATAAAAAAATAAAAATAAAAATTTGCCAATTAAATTTAATAGTGTAAGACTGAAGGAGAGCAAGTAATTCATCTGCTTACAATACTTGGCATTTCCCCACATAATTCATTCCCTGTTTTTGAGAACCTGTGCCTAAGAAAAAGGTCCTTCTGAGATAGATGTCTTGGGTTTGATAAACAGCTCTAATACAAAGAAGTAAGAAGTAACTGTTGAGACAAATGGCTAGACTCTCCTATGTTTCCCTACTTTGGGTATTTTAATGTATCATTCTCATTTATTCTACTCAGTAATCATCCAAAAGGTATGTATTATCTATATTTTAGAGTGGAGGAAACTGAAGCCACACAGCTGTGTTTATTACCAAACTCAGCATTCATTCACTCCATACCCCATGCCACTTCACATAAAAGAGATGTTAAGTCAAAAGAAAAAAAAGTACTTTTGGTTTGGTTAGAGCAGGATAGACCAGATGGAAGCTCTGTGGGAAAGAATCTAAATTGTACTCTATTTGTAGAAAACAGTAAATTTAAATATAGATCTCATGGTAGAAGGGGAAGCAGTATAAACAGGCTGGAAAGTGGGTATATATAGTGAACAGCAGGTTAATTCCAACACGTAAAAAGCAGATGAACATGGTAGAGAGCTATCAACAGATAAGAAACTTCAACAACAACAACCCACTAGGGCAACAAAACATGGCTGAATCCACAACACAGGCAAGGGTGGAGGAGGGTAGCTTAGACTGGTAGCTTAATGAATTGCCCTGTTTTATATTATTACCTATAATTACTTAATCCCAAAAGTATAGATTTTAGATATTTGCAAACACTTACATTGAGATGGTCTTGCCTTTGGGTCTTCCTAATTTTCTCTAATATTGCCAAATTTTCTTTTTCAATTCCTTCATCCTCTGACTTTTTTCCACTAATAGGCTCTTCTTCCTTCATCTCATAGTGATCCAAGTCTTCTATATCCTACAAAGATAAGAAAAATATTAGCTTATTGAAGCTTATGCCAAAAGTTAAATTACTCTTGACTCAACAGAGAACAGACAAATGAATGGAAAAAGGAAAAAAACCTTCACATTCAATCCAGAAGTTTCCATCTTTTTATATCCTACATTTTTAGAGCTAGAATCTAAGCATATTTAATACTTTTATAAAGCCATAACTCTTACTAAATAAATCTATTAAAAGAAACTTTTGCAACAGTTTAGCATTAGGTATCAAGAACCTTATTTATACTTTGTTCCAGTAACTGACTTCTAGAAATCTACTGTAAGGAACTAATTTAAAATGTGAACATTGACTTAGGCATAAAGATGCCTATTTAAACTTTATAGCTACAAACCACTCCACAAAACTGCATGTGCAAAAATACCAGAGCAGGTACCTCAATTTCATGAAATATAAGACCATTAAAATATCAACATAGCATAATTGTTTCTTCTTTATCAATAATGAAACAAAAGGGCAGTGAGGATGGCAGTGCACCAATCCCTGGCTCTGTGGGGGCAGTGGCAAGATGAATGAGCCAGGCTGGCCACTGTGGGTACCAGGTTCTGTGCTCAGGCTCCACCTGTTGCTTCTGGCTGCTGCTCTGGCCTTGCCCCAGACCTGGGGTGAGCTGGGGGACTGGACACCCCTGGGTGACCATACGGCTCACGCTAGTTAGAGCTGTGCTGTCCAACAGGGCAGTCTCTTGTTTCTTGTGGCTGCTGAGCACTTGAAATGTGACCAGTCTGAATTGAGATGTGCCTTAAGTATATAGTCCACACCAGATTTGGAAGACTTAGTGAGAAAAACAAAGAGCTCATTATTTTATTTTATGTCAATTATGTTGAAATGATCATAATTTGAACACATTAGGTTAAAAAAACATACTAAATGGAAAAAATAACGCAATGCAAAAAGCACACAAAACTGAATATATATGGGGTGCCTGGCTGGCTCAGTTAGGCGACCCAACTGTTGATTTCAGCTCAGGTCATGATCCCACAGTTTGTAGGATCAAGCCCTGTGTCAGGCTTGTAGCACGGAGCCTTCTTGGGATTCTCTCTCTGCCCCTCCCTTGCTCGTGCTTTCTCTCTCAAATAAATAAACTTAAAAAAAATGAAAAACTGAATATAAATCTCAATTATACTAAAATAAACACAGAAAAAAAGAGATTAGGATATAACTGAAATAACAATAGTTATTTCTAGAGATATTTAGTGCTTTTCCTTGTTTTCCAAGTTTTCTACAGTAAGCACCTACTGATTTTTGTAATTAGGAAAAAATTAGATAAGAATTTGTGTTATATCCCTTGGTTAACATCTTTGATCACTACATCACTCTCCTCCCTCCTTTCCCATATCATCTATTCTTAAATCTATGCAGAACTTTTAAAATCATAACCTTTTTCTATTATCTTCTCTACTTCAACCATCAAAATCTCTAAAGGAGTAGTTGATACTATTTCCATTCTTTTTAAGTTTATTTATTTTGGGGGGGGGGGATGAAGAAAGAGTGCATAAATGCTGGGGAGAGGCAGAAAGAGAGAATCCCAAGCAGATGCTGTCCACATTGTCAGCCCGAGGCCCGACTCGGGGCTTGGGCTTGGGGCTCAAAACCCACAAACCGTGAGCTCATGACCTAAGTGGAAATCAAGAGTCTGACACTTAACCAACTATGACACCCAGGTGCCCTACTATCGCCATTTTTTAACCAAACTAACTCATTGTGATTTGTAGACCAGGCTAAAGATCACCTCCATCCAGACTCGGCGGTCTTTTTCTTAGACTCTCATCTCTTCAACCCCTATTATTATATTCCTTTCTTATTCAGACCCTGTCCATGACTCCATGTTTCATAGAGCTCCCTCCCCATGAAAGGTTTAGACCTTTGTTCCATCCCACACTTATTTTCTTCAGAGTTCTCACAAATGTCCTTAGTCTGTATCTCCTCCTAAAACTTCAAAACTCAGCCACATTCCTATCCATAAATCTTCTCCACTTGAGTATTAATGATGAATTCTGTTCTGTGTGGATTATCTTTATAGAACGATGTTCTCAGCACACCTTTTTCTGTGTAAGGCCTTTTTCTCAATAGTCACACCAAAGATAAACATATTTGTCTCCAATTCAAGACTTTTAAGCCATCTGCTTTGCTAGTCAACCCTGCTTTCCTTCCATGACTCCAACACATCAATCTTAATCTCCCAAAAAGACAGCTTCAATGCACCTAAACACACCACGCCCAAGGCTGCTTGGGACTTTTTACCATATTATTTTAGTTACCTAGATTATCTTCTATTCACCTATCTTAATCTGACATCTTTGAAGTCCAGGCTCCTGTCTTTCTAGATTTCTTTCCCTAAATGCTGCTGTCCCTTCTTTATATCATTTTGAAGGGAAAAATGAAAAGTACATAAACTTTTGAATGTCTACTTCATTTTACACTGAACCCATGGAAAAGGCTTAAAAACATGAAATGCTTTTAACATTTAACTCTATCCCTAAAAAGTCACACAAATTATAAATTAGACGTTAAGGATTATTTTGCTCCCACACTGACAAAACAAACCCACAACTACTTCTTTAGTTTTAAGGCATTCTAAGAAGTGTATTTTACATTTAAGATTTTCCAAATCAAGAAAAGAAGGTAGTAACTTGAATTAACTCTAAGATCCAAAATGGAAAAGATATTTTAAAATCAAGACTGTGGAACTCAAATACCTTTTACGTGGTCAATGTAGAAACCTAGATCTCCACTCTGAAGTCTGCATTTAAACACAAAGCCTCAGAGCTGGAAAACCTCTAAAATTGTATCCGTGAGTGGCAATTAAACTGGTCTAAAGTCAAAGTCTTAGAATTTGCCCTATGAAATTCTTAGATGGTTTTTCAACAGGAGGTAGCGTCACTACTTCTAGTGAGTAGTCCCTGAAATGTTCTCAAACACTCAAATTCAGAATTTTTTTTTCTATAATATTTATTTTGGGGGAGAGTGCAAGCGGGAGAGGGGCAGATAGAGGGGGCAGAGGATCTGAATTGGGTTCTGCGCGGACAGGCTGAAAGCAGCGAGCCCAATGTGGGGATCGAATTCACAAGCTGTGGAGATCATGACCTGAGCCAAAGTCGGATGCTTAACTGACTGAGCCACGTAGACCCCCATAAATTCAGAATTTTTAAAACTTAATAGTTCCTCTTCCTAAAAATAACCAAGTACAGGTTAAGTATTGATCACTATTAAACATAAATATTATTTTAATGCTAAATGTTAATAAGAGCTTTTATTTGTTAGGAAATCAAATCCAAAGACATCAGATAAGAGATTTGCTTAAAACCATTAAAGTTTTATCATTAATTAAAGCTGAAAGCAGACTTTAGAAATTACATTCAATTTCAAATACCATGTGCTTTGCATTATTCCACATTAACAAAGGTTTATAAAGGAGATTAGAGAATTATTAAAAATGTTCAAAAATGAAGATTTATTATTTATAAAATGTGATTTTTTTACATAAAACACCTACTTCAGCCATCTCTTCTTCTTCCTCTTCTTCTGAAGTTACTTCTTCTGTTGTCCCATTCTGAAAAGGAAAAAGAATTTGCTAGGGCTACACAGAATAAGCACACACTGAGTACATTAGAAGACTTTAGGGACAAGCTATCATTCATTTGTCACTAAAATTCCACTAAAAGAACTCATTAAAGTTGAACATTTACTTTTAAATCCAGGTTTGATGTGACACATTATATTTATCAGTTTTTTAAAAAGAAACAAATTTTGAACAATTCAACTTAATAGATGCTTTGGGAATAAACAAAGGCAATTAGTCAATTATAAAGCAAAACTTCAGAAAATTCTGAAACATTCTAAAGAAAACATTTTACTCATATGGCTATGTACATAAGGTTAAAGCTACTGACTTCTTCCACTTAAAATAAATATCCCAAACTTTGGTTTCCTTAAAACAGCTACCTTTTTAACTTTGAAAAGCCTGAATGTTTCCATAAATTCCACTGCCTTATATTTTAAAAGGTCAAATGTGTTAGTTATAAAGAAGTAGACCTTTCACAAAACTAAAAATTATAAAATGATCACCATTTTACTATAGAGCCACTTTTCTTTTTTACATGTCATTTATCACAGAATACTTCTCTACAAGACACAATTTGCCACTCATTCACAAGGAACCTGATGGGGTTTTAGGAAGGACCTTCATAACTAGTTTTGGCAGAGCTCAAAAAGACAACTTTTCTAAACCAGAGCATAGTTGTCTACAACACAGTGGATAAAGTTAGAACGATTTTTCTTTCTTTCCAGAAATACTTGCTGTATTTGTTCCAACTACAGCTGGAACAAATTTATTGTTTAAGAGGCCTAACTTGATGGCCTCTTAAGTGTGGGTGTCAGAGCCAGAAAGAAAGGCACATTTTAAAAAATATAACTCAACACAGCAGCAAAATCACCTTTTCCTTTTACTCAGAGGAGTTGAAAAGTCTGCCTGCCAGAACCTCCCCATTCCCATGTCATAGGCAGAGCACAGGTGTACAAGTCGGGGGTGGAGGAGGCCATAGCAGAGAAGACTGACAATTGTGGAGGACAGTCACATCAACCATTGACAATGGTCAATGGTATGCCTCATCTATGCAGATAGCCAAGTATTGCCAGATATTTGAAGAAAACCAGCAATCTGGGGGGGGGGGGGGGAAGCACCAAGTTGAACAAACAGAACAGGTGACCTGAAGCATTATTAATGAAGAAAATAAAACAAAAAAATCTAATTGGAATCTTTAGCAATACTTGAGAAGGTATTACATCCACAAAATATAAAAAAATTTCTGTGCAAAAGAAAAGTCAATTCTAGGAAATCAAAAAGATTCTATCAGGAAAAGAAAAAAAAGAAAAAAAAAAGATGAACAAGATGACCAAGTTGTGACATTGCTTTAGAACAATGGAGAAAAAGGATACAGGGAATGGGAGAGGAAGGGGTACAGAAAAAGAAGAGTTAAGGGAAATGGGAGATAGGAATACAGAGAATTAATATTCATCCACTGTTCATCCATAAGACTGAGGGAAAGAAATAAGAGACAAAGGCTGTCAAGCTAAAGAAAGACCTCAAATATGAAGTGGCTGTGAATGCCCCAAAGGAATATTGAAAAGTAAAATTCTGTACTTCACAGTTAAAAAAAAAAGCAAAAAACACCTACCAATGTCCAAAAAGAAAAATTACAGAAAAAGAAGAATCAGGCATCAGGATTTTCACCTGCAGCAATAAATCCTGGAAGATAAAAGTGTAAAGAACCTAGAAGAGACTCAATTATGAACTTAGAATTATGTATGTAGTTCCATCAGGACAGGCACGATTCCTGTATTTGTTTCACCTCTGTATTCTCAGCACCTATGTAGAGTACTTTACACAGAGTCAGATAGGTAGGTGTTGAATAAATAATAAAAACAGACACTGAGTATTCAAGGAACACTCTCCATATACATTCCCAGAAATCCTTTCTAGAAATAAAAACAGAGGACATGATTCAGGGATATATTTTTGGAGGTGGGAAGCAACCATGGAATACAAGAAACGGCAATAAGCAAAGACATAATAACACCAATGGTTAAGTTGAAGCAATTGTTGATAATTCAGCTGGGAAGCCATATTCTCTGACCAGAGAAAAACTAAAAATAGACCAAAAGCCACCTAAGAATGTTAAAAAATTTTTCTAAAGAACTCTTAAGAAGAAATTGACCCTCATGTCCCAGTAATCCAACTTCTAAGTATGTGCCCAGAAAAATGCTTGCACAGGTGTCCCACGAATATAGAGAAGAATGAACATGGTAGCACTATTCCTTTTTTTTTTTCAATATATGAAGTTTATTGTCAAATTGGTTTCCATACAACACCCAGTGCTCATCCCAAAAGGTGCCCTTCTCAATACCCATCATCCACCCTCCCCTCCCTCCCACCCCCCATCAACCCTCAGTTTGTTCTTAGTTTTTAAGAGTCTCTTATGCTTTGGCTCTCTTCTGCTCTAACCTCTTTTTTTTTTCCTTCCCCTCCCCCATGGGTTTCTGTTAAGTTTCTCAGGATCCACATAAGAGTGAAACCATATGATATCTTTCTCTGTATGGCTTATTTCACTTAGCATCACACTCTCCAGTTCCATCCATGTTGCTACAAAGGGCCATATTTCATTCTTTCTCATTGCCACGTAGTACTCCATTGTGTATATAAACCACAATTTCTTTATCCATTCATCAGTTGATGGACATTTAGGCTCTTTCCATAATTTGGCTATTGTTGAGAGTGCTGCTATAAACATTGGGGTACAAGTGCCCCTATGCATCAGTACTCCTGTATCCCTTGGGGTAGCACTATTCCTAATAGCAAGCTGGAATCAACTCCAATGGATAAAAATGTTATGGTGTATTCAAACAATGAAATACTGAAATGAAAAAGAACTCCAGCTACACATAATATGAATAAATTCAAAACACAATGTTAAGCAAAAGACAGACATGAAAGAACACATATGACTCTTAACCTGAAGCTTAAAAACAGGCAACAGTAAACCACATTGTTCAGAAAGGTACATATAGATGATAAAACTAGAGAAAAGGAAAAGATTAGCATAGAAGGGAATGATTATCTGGAAGGAGCTGCAAAAGGTTTCCAGTGCTAGCAATTAGTCTGTTTCTTCACATGGGTGGGGACTGGGTGGTCATTCCCAGGTATTCACTGTAACTATTACACACTAAACTTATGGACAAAAGATGGAATCAAACCACTCAGGAAATACAAACTATTTAGAAAATAAATATACATTTTAAAATTTATGCAATGAAATCAAACAGCGCTAAGAAAATGTATACTTTTGTTAAAAAAGCAATTTAAATCACAATTATCCAATAAACTAGAGAAGCAAAAGGAGAGCTAAGACTCACACAAAAATAAAGAAAATTAGACTTAAAAAAATAAAAGGACTGATTCTTTCAAAAGACCAATAAAACAGACAAGCTTCTGGAAAGTAATCAACGATAAAGAAAACAACTTTAGAAATGAAAAGAGCTTCATAACCATAGATTCAAAAGTATAAATGAAGTCATCATTTTTTTAGAATCTAAAATTACTAAAACTGACTAAAGGAATGGAAAATATGAAAACTAATACATGGAAAAACATGGATCAGGCTCAGGCTCAGATTTTCATTTAAACCAGGGTTTCTCAACCTTGGAAGTACTGATAATTGGTGCTAGATAATTCTTTGTCATGCGGGACTGACCGGACATTGTAGCACATTTAGGAACATCCTTCTTCCCACAAAATGCCAACAGCACCCCCACCCAACCAGTTGTGACAACCAAAATTATCTCTGGATGTTTCCAGAGGCCTCATGAGAGGCAAAATTGGACCCTGCTGAAAATTTTATTTAAACTGCCCTCGATCTTAGAAAAAAACACACAAAGCTTACCAAGTCATCTTACAAGACTACATAACCTTGATACTGAAATGAAACACAAGAGCCTAAAAAGAAACAAATAAAAAGAAGTACATTACAATCGCACTTAAAGTAGAAAAAGCCAAAAATAAAGTATTATCATATCCATCATGTCCCTCTGGCCGCCACCTATGCAGGTGCTGAGTATTTATTATGAATACAAGGATGATTCACAACTAGTAAATTTCTTCACACAATTCACAAATTATATCTCTACATAGAATTATATGCACAATCATGAAAAACAAGGTAGATCTACATACACTGTGTCCATAATGTATTGTTAAGTGAGAAACCTAAGGTGCAGACATTCCAGAGAGAGAAAATTGAACATAGAACATACATATTTCTCCCATCTTCTCTCTTTCCTAAGTCTCCACTAAAATTATAGTGAATAAACCCTATATAAATACACAATGACAACAAAAAAGGAAGTGGGGCAGTAAAGAATTCACTCATACTAGCATATGACAATACATGGAAGAATAGTAATTAATGGAACAAACAAGTAAAATAGGTTAGGGGATTATAGGAGGCTAATTTGTCCCAGAGCACGCTGGAGAGACTCAAGACTCTAAGACACCCAGTAACCTGGACAGCAGGAGTAATGAAGAAGCCAGAAAACAGATTAACCAAAAGCCTATACCCAGAACATATTGTCCAGTCCCCAAACACACTGCTCCCCCTTATGTCCTTAAGCAGAACCCAGGCAAACATATCTACCTTAAGCAGGAGATTAGAAGGTTTCATATCCAAACAAACCAAATAAACCAATTCCAGCCGCTATTTATTATTATACCAGGAAATACAAGGCTGGGGAAGTGGGGTTGGAAATCCCTTTAAATTCCTCCTAAAAAGCTATCAGTTGACAAGTCTTGGCCACAAAGAACTCTCAGTCATCTCTTTAGTACCTCTCTAAAGGAATATATGAATAAGAAAGGAAGGAAAAAAACCCAGAAATATGAATGAGCAATATAGAATAAATAGATATTTGAGGAAAGTCTCCAAAAAGAAAAATTAAGACCAAGATGAACTAGAAAAAAAAACTTATTAAAGAGAAAATAGAGATGGTAGAGAGGGAGAGGTTAAGGGTAGCTTACCTTAAGGGTGGCTCCTTAAGGACACTTATGAATACAACTATAAATCAGAAATAAAATGCTATGAATAAAGAATAATCAGAGAACAAGAAAAAGCTCTTAGAATTTATGATATATCATTGGAGAGGACCTCCAATGAACCACATCCTTAGCATTCATCCCCTTATCTGGTCCCCTCCCAAAGCCAATCTGGGCTGGTCCCATGACTTGCTTTAACCAATAAATGTGGTAGAAATGACACTGGGCCAATTCCATATCTAAGCCTTAAAAAGGCCTGACAGCTTCTACTTTTGTGCTCTTGGGAGCCAAAAATTAAGAATTCTGACTACCTTCATGAATAAAGAGAAGTCAAAAGAAAGGGTCCATCCAAGAAGAGGATGAGATGTCATGAGAAAAGGTCTGGGTGAAGAAATACCAAGGTACCACACATATGAGTTAAAAGGCCATTCGGGACATTCCAGAGCAGTCATGTTTGCAAATGACTACCAGTCCCAGCCACTATCTGACTGTGCAAGTGAGGCCAGCAGGAAAAAAAAAAAAACAACAAAACTGTCCAGCTAAGCCTAATCAACCCACACAATTGTAAGAAACAGAATAAACTAAGTTCGGGGTAACTGGTTAAGCAGCAATAAATCAAAACCAAAAAGTTATGCTGTCCAAATAATATATTCAAAAATTGAAGGAAAAAACTTCCAGAATTTTAAATTAAAAGATAGAGACAGAATATGGAGACAACATAAAAGATACAAAGACTCAAGTAAAGAGGTCTAAAATCCCATTAGTAGGCATTCCGAAAATGAACAAATAAAGAAAATGGAAAGGAGAAAGTTATCACAGAAAAAAATACAAGCACACTTAACCAAGGAGAAAGATTAAGGAGTCGACTTAGGAAAAAGATCCATCCATACTTAGTGTCCAGCAACAGGGCAGGGGGTGAGGGGGTGGGGGTGGGGGAGAGACCACAACTAAAAATACTCCATTGTAATATTTGAGAACATCAAGGAAAAGATGAACTCTTAAAAGTTTCCCAAGTTAAGCATAGAAGAGTAAGACTCAAAATGGCATCAGGCTTAAACAGTACCATTGGCTAAAAGATGACAGTGCAGTCTTTGATATTCGGAGGGAAAATTATTTTCAACCTCGAACCACATATTCAACCAAACGATCAAATGTGACCATACAATGTAATAGTATGTAACGTTTATTGGGCATTTACTATGTGCCAGGCACTGCTCTAAATGATTTACACGTACCAACTCATTTAATCTTCCTAGTTTCTCCCAAATATAGGTACTACTACTATTTCCCCCATTTCACAAACAAATTGATGCACACAGTGGTTGGGTAATTATCCCAAGGTCAGACAGCTAATAAGCAGCAGAACCAAGATTCAAACCTATAGTGGTCTGGCCATATATTTTTAGATGTTAGAACTCAGAAAGTCTACTACTCCTTCATGCTAGGATTCTACCTGAGGATGTACTCAGGCAAAATGAGAAAGGGTAAGCAGAAAGGTAACATGAGATCAGGTAACAATGGATCCACACTAGCAGAGGAGACAAAAATTACAAATGACAGCTACACAGCCAGACCAGAGAACAACCTGCTACGACGGGTGCAGAAGAACCAAAGGCTCCAGAGACACAGGACAGAACACCACTTTCTAAACTAAGAATTATTATTATAAGGAGGACACTGCAAAAACAAAAAGCTCTTGAAAGAATGTCATAATAGAAAACTCTATACCACAAAGTCCTAATGATAAATAATAATTCATATGACTAAATATAACGGTGTTTTAGGAAGGGGAGATGGCCCGGAAGGTGGATGGTCTAAGAGCTAAATCCTTATCTACTTATAGTACAAAGTCAATAAATTAAACCGTAAATAGGTAAATCTGGAAATCCAGAAAAATCAGAGGTGGTGGTGAACTAGTAGGCACTTCAATAACATTCGGGTTAGGCCTTAAGAAGCACAGATAGGCTTAAGGAGATGGCATTCCAGGTGAAGGTCAATGAATAGGCAAAGGCAAAAAACTGAAGAAGAAACAGTTATGGAAATCAGGAATGTTAACAAAGACAAAAAGGTAGCGGATAGTCTGGGGGAGGCAGTTGTTTCCCTGGTCAGGTCATAGTAAATACCAGCAGCTCCAAAGACTAAAAAGATTATTTTTAGTACTTAAAATAAAACAAACAATTCAACAAGACTGACTTCTAAATAACTTGTATAATAAGAAGAAAAATTATCCTGGTTTTACTTTTGCGTGAGACAATTTATTTTAGCTCTTGAACACTAGAGAATTTTTACTTTACCTGACCCGTGGGTATTGGTTGATCTAGCATCTCAACATCCAGGAGCTTAGGAAGGTTATATAATCTGCAGAGTTCACATATCAACCACTTCAATTGCTGACGAAGCTACAAAACACATTTCAGTAAATAAGCATTATGTTAAAGAGCCCTTAGAAGACATGAATAATGCTATGACTATTGTAACCAATCCAGTAGGAAATGAAAAAGTTTGTTACTGCTCAGTTACAACTTACAGATAAAATAACAGTCTTTAAGAAATATTTTTAGGGGCTGCTTGTATAAGAAAGTTACTACGGCCTGGGGCGCCTCGGTGACTCAGTGGGCCGAGTGTCCGACTTTGGCTTGGGTCATGATCCCACTGTTCATGAGTTGGAGCCCCGTGCCAGGCTCTGGGTTGACAGCTAAGAGCCTGGAGCCTGCTTTGGATTCTATGTCTCCCTCTCTGTCTCCGCTCACACTCGGTCTCTCTCGCTCTCAAAAATAAACTTTAAAAAAAGAAAAAAAGAGAAAGAAAGTTATGGCTTGAGTACAATCCTTACAACTAATACCTAGCAGAATGACAACAGCAAAAGTGCCTGAAGGAGAGCTCTAGACATTGTCCAATTTTCAGTTGCTAACTTCTTTTCTTAGAAACTTACAACTTCAGACAAGAATACATTTACATTAATGAGGCTACAAAATATAGAGGCAGTGTTGTTACACATGGGTTATCAAATTATACATTCCAGTCATATTCATTTACAAGTAGAGACAAATGTTGTCTAGCAGACAGACCCTTGGAATCTAGAGGAACTTGGATACAGCATCTAATTCCCTGAGTTTTTGAGGGTCCCCATCTATAAAACAAGGAAATTGAGAACTTCTTATAATGGTAAAGATTAAATAAAACCTGGGAAAACATTTGGCACTTAGTAGGTTCTTAAGCATTTGTCTTAAAAAAAAAAAAAAAAAAGGAAAAAACTCACTAGGAAAACTGCATGGAATAACTCAGTAAGTTCCCATTTTTACACCCAGGGTGTTTCGTAAATATATTTAAGCAAAGAAGCAAGGTAAATTATGTTTATGAACATGTCTTTCATTGTTGGAAACAAACAGTTTTTAATGTATAAGTTTAGGAATTGTGGTCTAAGAACCATGTTCAATACTTAGTAAACTTTACCTGGAACTAGTAAGGTAACTTATTTCACCTGGTCAGGAATAGTTTCCTGCATGTCTCTGACCAAGAAAAGAGATGAAGAAGCAGGTTTATGAAGGACTAAGAAAACAGAGGATTAAAATGGGTTAAACAAAGCAAAGAATAAGACTTTCCAAAATAGTCAAAGGAACAAGCAGAAATTAGGAAAGCTGAACAGTAAATTAGGATTAAAAAAAAAATCCTCAAGCTTAAAAGGCAGCAAAGCCCCTGTGGATTTACCCCTCCAACAAGCTCTGCTTTAAGAACATAATGAAGATAAGAAAGGGAGACCTGGACATAGACCCAGCCACTCCAAGTCCTGGCAAAGAAGAGTGCTGTGGGAGTGCTGTGGGAAGAGCAGCAGTGTAGTAGAGTCATACCAAGCAACAGGAAAAACAGGGTTGTATATCTTTCAGGAATTTCAGTTTCACCCTCCTCCCCCACCAATCCTCCCAAAAGCATTTGAAGGACGGAAGAAACTAAGATGGTTGGAAGAGATTTAAGAAATATTTAGAAGGTAGATGGACAGGTCTTAGAAACTTACTAGGTAGTCTGGGGAGGGGAGGTGTCAGGAAATATAGGTATAAAAAAGAACTTTTAGTTCCCAGTTTCAGGCACAGGTGTGTAAAGCTTCATTATTTCATTTTGTCCCACTCACAATCACAAAAGAGAGTTACTGAAGGGAAACTTGATGGGGGTGGTAGAGTACTTCCAGGTAGGTAAGTTTAAATTCAAATGTAATCATTTTTAACAGCCATGGCACATCCAAGTGAGATTCCCTGATCTATGTGATACATAAACAGTTATATGGGTTTGAAAACTTAGATAAATTTTAGCTAAAGATACAGATTTAGGAATCCCTGGAATATAGACTATGATTTAAATAACAGTAGTCAAAGAGATTTCTCAGAGAAAGCACAGAATGAGAAGAGGCAGACCAAGGGAGAAGAGCTCAGGGAAGACCAGGGGAAACAGGAGACAGTAAGTAATCTGATGCAATTCTTCGTAAGATTATCAGTTCCCAGAGGACAGGGATAGGACTTGACTTTTGTATCCACCACTTATCACAAAGCCTGGCATAGAAGCCAATCAATTAAAAACAAAAAAGCTTCCATGTGTTCTATTAACAGTTTCCTGTATACACCCGGGCGGGGGGGGGGGGGGGGGGGGGGGAGGGGGGAGTATGCATAAACCCACATAGCACAGATACAGTTTTTTGTTTACAACATTGTATGCGAAAGGGGCCAGGTTATAAACAATATTCAGTGCCTTGCTTTTTCACTGGTAGATCCTATAAAGTTGCATGTGTTTCTATGGAAAGACTGGCTGCATTCTTTTTAATTACAATATAATATATCATAAAACCATTAACAGTAATTTTTATTTAATCAGCTTTTTACTGGCAGACTTTAAGTAATAAAGGTTTGTTAAATGGAGAAATGTTTTAACAAGGGAACAATCAACAGTTTCTAAATGGTGCAGAGAGATCAATGTTAGGGTTAAAGGAGTCCCTGGATTTGGCAACTAGAGATAAAAAATCTTGGTTCAACAATGAAGACAGAATCCAGATTATAATAAAAGAAGTAAAGCAAAGGTGAGGAAATACAGCTTATTCTGTCAAGAAACTAGGTTATAAAATAACTGGCAGAGACTATTAACAGTAGAGGGTGATTTGGTTTTTGTCTTTTATGTAAATATATTAATTTTTTAGAATAAAATGAGGCCCAATTTTATGCTGTCATTTTGAGTATTTTTGGACGAAAAATTTTAGATACTGAAAAATAACCCAGTCATTTCTACTATTATAAAACTTACACCTTTAGATCTTTTCAGAGGTAACCTCCTAAAGGAGATAGCAGTAAGGATGTTATCTTTCCCTGTCCTGTCACTCCCCTGCTACAGATGTGAATATGTGTGTCTAGCTTTTTACTTTTACCTCTAACCTTCATGGCTCTCCAGATCGGTTTGTTTTTTTTTTTAAGTTTGTTTATTTTGAGAGACAGAGAGAGAGAGGGGGGGGGGGGGCAAAGAGCGAGAATTCCAGGCAGGCCCCGCAATGTCAGCACAGAGCCCGATGTGGGGCTCAAAGCCACAAACCAAGAGTTCATGACCTGAGCCAAAACCAAGAGTCTGAGGCTCTGAGCCACCCAGGGTGCCCCCAACCTACTTGTAAAATACCCTTCAAACTGATGTTTTTCTGTTAATTTTAAGCATATATGTGTTTAAACCACCTATAACTCATTTTGACAAAAATCTGAGGTAAGATTCTAACTTTGCCCAATGGTCAGTTCTCCCAATAGTATTCATAGAATAATCTACCCTTTCATTTTAACTCATTTTAACTTATTGTGAATTATCAATTTCATGACTCTGTTTCTAAACTTCTATTGTCTTTGTCCAGTCCAGTGCCAGTATACAATATTTTTATTTAATATCTTTTGGACAACTCTCATTACTTTTTTCAACTATTATTTTTTTATTATTTAGTCTTTAAAACAAACTTTAGAGTCATTTTGCAAAGTTCCAAAAATAAGACTATTGGGATTTTTAGGGGAATTAACTGCATTCAATTTATAAATTAACATGAAGCTATGGAGATAACTGACATTTATAATACGGAGTCTACCCATCTAGGAACACAGTAGTCAAGTCTTCCATGTTAATTTTAATAAAGGATATAAAACTGTATAGAATATGACCTCAACTACTTAGAGTCTATGTATTTTACTAGCAAGAGAAAAAATACTGCTAGAAAATAGCTATCATTGTCAACAGTGGTTATATCAGGCAAAAATATTGTAAAGGATTTTTATTTCCCTTCATTTACTAAGTTCTCTTACAATAGTTGCTTAGTTTTATAATAAAAAAGTTGTTAATTTTTTTTTTTTTTTTTTTTTTTTTTTGTAAAATGGAAAGCTACATTTCTTGGTACATTAAAAAAAAAAAAACCCAAAAAATCAAAAACGCTTTTTCTGGCTTTTACTGCAGTTATAGACTCCTGACAGAGAAAGCAATTCCCTAACACTAGCATTGATGTCATTCTAGCATTATTTCCCCTCACATCCACCTCAGTTCTTTTTCCCTTTTTCTACCTTTTACTTTGGGTAGTGATCCCTACCAAAAATGCTTGGTTGGTTTAATAATCACAATTCATTGAAAAGAGACCACTTAATTCATCTAAATTAAACCTTAACTTATGGGGAATAAAAAAGATAAATCAGGTAGTAAATAGAATTTGAAGGCCAGAAAACAAACAGACAAACAAAACTGGTCTTCAGCTCCTTTAAGATTATCAAATAATCATTAATCAGACTTTTTTTTATTATATGATCTCTTAACACCTAAGTTCTATATACAATGTTTTTGAGGAAAAAAGAAAGTAGCTTGGCTTATTTTCTCACCGAATTGTTGTTCTTAGTGTCTTCTAGACGTTCCAGCACTGATGTCAGATTTGGGTCATCGGAGTCCACAAACCATATTGGTGAAGAAGACGGGTAAGATTCCTATTACAAAGACACTTATGTTAAACACATTTTCATACCGACTAACCTAGATATGCAAATACACTACACCACCCACCAAATAGCACAATGACCATGGATTTAACTAAAATATATCGGGGGAAGAAAAGCAACACATGAACATCTATGTCTGGAGAGAAGTTTCTTTTTATGGATATTTTTTAAAACAAAGTTTTATGGTATAATCTTGCCTGCTCTATGTCAAATAATCTATAAATTTAAAATCAAACAAAAAGAGTTTACCCAGCAAGCAGTAGCATTTAAAATAGAAAATACACTGCAAAAGTTATGTTTTATTAAAAGCTGAAAAAAAAAAAACCAAAATGGTACTCAAGCACCAGGAAGATGGACTTCCTTCCCTTACAAAGAATGGTCAATCATGGCCTGGATTCTCCAGCTTTAACATTTTTTTAAGGGCTTTAAAATCTGGAATCATAAATAAATCCCTCAAAAAGCAAAAACAAAAGACAAAAAAAAAATTAAAAACAAAAAACCTCACAACCTTGAAGTATAATCTATAAATTTAAACCATACTTACTTTTGCCTTTTAATATAATAAGAAAGCTACATTTAAAAAAAATTTTTTTAACATTTATTTATTTTTGAGAGACAGAGAGTGAGCAAGGGAAGGGCAGAGAGAGAGGGAGACACAAAACCTGAAGCAGGCTCCAGGCTCTGAGCTGTCAGTACAGAGCCCAATGCAGGGCCCAAACCCAAAACCGGGAAATCATGACCTGAGCTGAAGTTCAATGCTTAACCAACTGAGCCACCCAGGCACCCAGAAAGCTACATTTCTAAATTTTACCTAGATGAGATCTAACTCCATTTTTAAAGGTAAAGAAAGAAAAAAAAAAAAAAAACTGGCATGCAAAATTGAAAAAAAAATAAATAAATAAAGGTAAAGCAAAGGAGTACAAACTAGGCACATGTTTTTAAATCCATATAGACGTTAAAATGCTTTTTAAAAATCTCACTATACTCTCTGAGCAATTATAGAAGTTACTTTAAGTTTTTCTCCATTAGAAAATTGGCCCTAAAAAAATTAAAAATTAAAACAAAAATCCCATTTAATTTTGCCTTTTTCCTAATAATTTTCATCCCTTCTCAGACTATAGAGAGGGATGTGGTTTCCAAAGGAACAGATCTCTTTAATTAGGTTAAGGTTATTTCCTAAATATAGCCAGTGTTAGAAGGCGGAACAAACAGCAATATAGTGACCATATGCTACATACAGCTTTCACTTGCCATTAGAAGATGGGCTTTTGAGACAGGCATTCTTCTTGTACAGCCACTGTCTGTGTGCTACAGCTCAGAGGTCAATGATGTTCTTTAACACTGTAGTGAGCAACCTCTAAAACAGTCCCAATAATCCCAACCTGGTAATTCCCTCCCCTAGACCTAATGACTCACTTTTAACAAACAGTACATCAAATAATGGGATGTCATCTCTAGGATTAGGCGACAAAAAGATGAGAACTTCTGTGTTGCTCACCCTCTCCTGCTCTTTTCATTTTTTCTGACTGAAGCCATCTCCCTATTGAGAGGCAAGAGACAGTGCAGCCTCTGACCAACTGCCAGCTAGAAACTGCAGCCCTCAGACCTGAGGCCTGTAAAATTAATCCTACCAAAAACGATATGAATGAGATTGGAGACAGATCCTCTCCCAGTCTCACTTTGAGAGCACTGCAGCACTAGTCAACCCCTTTACTGTCTTGTGAGAGACCGGAGCCAGGGAACCTGATAAACCATGCTCAGATTCCTGACCCACAGAAACTGAGATAATTTTTGCTGTTTTAGGCTGCTAATTTTGTTACAGAGCAATATATAACTAACTCAAGTTCCATAAAATTCCAACATTTTATTCCACTGCAAACTGGGTACTATCAAGAAATGCTAGTTATGTATTTTTAATTTTTTTTTCAACGTTTATTTATTTTTTGGGACAGAGAGAGACAGAGCATGAACGGGGGAGGGGCAGAGAGAGAGGGAGACACAGAATCGGAAACAGGCTCCAGGCTCTGAGCCATCAGCCCAGAGCCCGACGCGGGGCTCGAACTCACGGACCACGAGATCGTGACCTGGCTGAAGTCGGACGCTTAACCGACTGCGCCACCCAGGCGCCCCTAGTTATGTATTTTTAAAAGCACAATTACATATGTTGATTTTTAAAAGTTAATGAACAAAGCACATGCTTTCACCTACTAATAGATATTTACTTTGTTCATTTGTACTGTTTTCTATTGCAAATTAGGGAAAAGTCCTTAATACTAGATACTAGCAACAGAACAATTAGATTCTAGGCATGGAAAAACAATTTTGCAGAACAGGATTAAAGCAGCATTGCTTTAAGAACTATAATCTCAATTACATTATAGTTCAAGCCAAACGGAACAGAGTATTTTTAAAGCACTTTACCAAGTATTCTTTGAAGAACAAAAAATTGTACTGAAGGAGGATATCATTGTATCTATTTGGTAATGGTTTATTTTGTTTTCCCACTCCTCTAATTCTCATGGTGTCCCAAATCTCTACACAGACAAAAAGAAACTTGGTCTTCAAAATTAATCCTATTCTCAAAGAAAACTATTTATCGAGTATTGCATTTTCTTCTTCAAATTCTTCAGCCAAGTTTAGGAACATACCACTAGACCTTAGTTTTGTATTTGCAACCTTAAAAACAACAGTAACAACAACAAAACCTAGATTTAGAATTTCACTGTGTAGATTACTTCTACATAAGCAAAATAAATGAACATTTTATTTTGTTCATTTGAATGTTCATTTGAACATTCATTGAATGTTCAAATGAACATTCATTGAATGTTCAAATGAACATTCTACATAAGCAAAATAATGAACAAAATATATGAACTGTTGCTCTGGACTAAAACCCCTTAAAACCATATTATGAGAACTGCAACAACAAAAATTATTGAGACCAGTTACCACTCATGACATGTTCTTCCATTCCTATACATGAGAAGGTAGGATATATAGTTGATCTAAGCAACTATGACAACAATTTTCAAAGTGGGGCCCTTGAACCCCTAGGTCCAAACTACTTCTACAAGAACATAAACTGCCTTTTTCAATGTATTGACATTTGCACTAAAGGTATGCATACAATGGTGTGTAAAACTGGTGGAAACTTAGCACAAATAAAGGCAGTGACACCAAACTATACTTATAGTCATGGAATTCTTCACCACTATGCATTCAAGATATTTAAAGCACAAAGAAAAAGGTGTTTTAGTTAAGATTATCTGTGAAGAAGTTATTTTACTAAACCTCAAATCCTTACATAGGTCTTTTTAATACGCCAACTGATGAAATGGAATGCACACATGAAAACTCCTACAGAATACTTGAGAAAAAGCATTTACGTGACCAAGCTGTGAAGTAAACTAACCACTTTAATAGAACACCAATTTTACTTGAAAGGATGACTGACAGACAATGGTTATTTCAACTTGGGTTTTTGACAGAGGTTTTCTAAAAAAAAAAAAAAAAAAAAAAAAAAAAAAAAAAAAAAAAAGAGTGTTATTTCAAGGAAAACAAAGGACAGTATTTATTATTGCTAATAATAAAATTCAAGCTTTCAAGCAAAAATCAGAATTTTTGAAAACCTGTATCTACCACCATGAGCTGGAGAGCTTTATCTTAACATAATGCTTTCATGTTATATAGTAAACATATCAACATTTAGAAGATTTCAGTGAACGTATTTTCCAAATAACCAATGGATGTTATAAATCATGCAAGGGGGCAGGGGATGGGCTAAATGGGTGATGGGCATTAAGGAGGGCACTTGTCTTGATGAGCACTGGGTATTACATGTAGGTGATGAAAATTCTACTCCTGAGGCTATTATACTATATGTTAACTAACTAGAATTTAAATAAAAATTTTGGGGGGAAAAAAAACATGCAAGAGTAAAAGATCCATCCATTCACAGTTCAAGAAAAACCTAATTTTGGTGAAGTATTCAAAAAGAATAACTATAATTGTTTAAATGGCTATTAAAATATTTCTACTTTTCCAACCAAGTGTCTGTGAGAGGCTGAATTTTCTTCATAATATTTCATTCAAAACAACATATCCCCACAGAGTGAATGTAGAAAGAAATGACAGGCCAGACATCAAAGACATTTATCAGAAATGTAAAATTATGCCACTATTCTCACTAAAATGTTTTGGTGTAGAAAATGTAGCCATTTTTCATAATAATATTTTTATTAACATGTAATGGGTTTATTTCAATGAATATTTTAAATATTTGTTTTAATTTCTAATGATAAATATTAACATATAACCTACAAAAACAAAGGCTCCTTGGGCCCTCAGTATACTTTTAAATAGTATAAAGGAATCTGGACTCCAAAAAGAAGAGCTAACTTCTCCACACCTCCTCCCACTTGGCCCAGAATGTCTTCCTTGGAAGAAACATCCCTTCACCATTCTATATTAACTGATGTGGTTCCACTGGAGCTAGTTTTCCTAACTCCTTCCCATCCTCCTACCTCTTTCCCTTGACTCAAAACTTGGTCACAGGGCTCTAATGAGCCCATTCCACTCCCAGTGATTAGCGGTCAGGTGGGCTTAACCAGGCAAATCTAGGTCTTCTCTGGGACTAAAATTCTCTTTCTGGGAGATCTGGAGTCATAAGGACAATGCTGGCCAGCCTGGGGTAGCCAGCATTTATCTTACCAAAACAAAAAGGGTTTATGTAAACCCTTTTCTAAAAGGTCACAGATACTAGTATTTTCTGCCATGACGTGAGACTGCACACTTGCTAACATTTTTGCCAATCTGTTAAATAAAAGGTTCTACCTGGAAAGGGAAAAAAGTTCCTATACAATATAATTTGTTAGAGCTCCAGAAACCAGTTCATCAGTAAGAATGGAATGCCATCACTTTTAGGAAAGTCTCAAAGGATAATGTCCTCCATGCACAAGAATTTAGCTCTAGCTATTTATGTCCAAAACATTACTTAAAATAGAAAAAAAAAAAAAAAAACAATAGAAATCACCTATACGTCCAATAGCAGGAAACATGACAAACTCCATGTTACAGTCCTACAATAGAACACCACATGATAATGGAGGACATTATAGAGGAATAACTTATGACAGATCTACAATTCTGTCAAGTAAAAAAAACAGATTACAAAACAATCTGACATTTAAGGGAGAGGAAGTCTATATAAGCATAGGAGAAAAGACAAGATATATATCAAAAATTTGATAGTAGTGTCTTCTGAATGGTAAAATTACAGGTGATTTTTTTTTCCCATTTGTGCTTATCTGGTTTCTCAATTTCTTACAATAATAATGTCTTGTTTTCTACATTATAAAACATCCACCACCACCACCTCTGGAAACTAAGCGTGCACAAACTTTGCATCACGTTCAAGGTTTGTTCAGTGTAATATTTAAAATACAATCTAGGGGCGCCTGGGTGGCGCAGTTGGTTAAGCGTCCGACTTCAGCCAGGTCACGATCTCGTGGTCCGTGAGTTCGAGCCCCATGTCAGGCTCTGGGCTGATGGCTCGGAGCCTGGAGCCTGTTTCCGATTCTGTGTCCCCCTCTCTCTCTGCCCCTCCCCCGTTCATGCTCTGTCTCTCTCTGTCCTAAAAATAAATAAACGTTGAAAAAAAATAAATAAATAAAATACAATCTACTTCGGGGATGCCTGGGTAACTCAGCCGGTTAAGTGTCTGACTCCTGGTTTGGGCTTAGGTCATGATCTCATGGTTCCAGGGGTTTGAGCCTCAAGTCAGGCTCGGTGCTGACAGTACAGAGCCTCCTTGGGATTCTCTCCCTCTCTCTCCACCCCACACCCCTGCTCCTGCTTGTGTTTCTCTTTCTCTCAAAATAAACTTAAAAAAAAAAAAGACAATCTACGTCGAACAGCATCCAAAATTATGACCAATAGATTTAGATCTAAGCATACGCTCAATCTCTCAAATATATGAAGCATTTTAATTTTTACAACTAAACATTGTATATCTTGAAAAGATAGTTTCTTTACTATTTCTCTTTAAAATAACCCACAATGTGCCAATTTTAAGCACTTGGATGGTGCTCAAAAATCTCAATATAAGTTCAAGCAGTTTTCTTTACATTGTATGTTTCAGTGCTTATAACACAGCTCTTTTTCACCAGAGTTATGAAAATTTTAGACTTAAATAAACAATTATCTAGGCATCTCATTACTCAGGACCTTTTTTCCTCCTGTTCTATTAGTTGTATCAGGCTTGCAGGATGAAGTTGTCTGTGACCACCACCATAAAGGTTATAAGGGAACACATTTTCAAACAAGTTCATCACCACTACCATTATCACCATAAAATGTTACATTATCTTAATCTGAGGCAACACAACTCAAGGTTAATCAAACCAACCTCTTAGCCCGTCATTGCTTATGAAAATTATGTCTAATTCAGAAATAACTTGTCTACTTTCTACGTAAATCCACTAAGAGATCAAAGTGTGGCTCAACATTAAGCACCAGCCAGCAAAACTGCCTTCCAGGCTGCTCAGTTTCTGCTATCTTTCCAAATAATAGAACAAAGAACATGGCCATCTCCAAGGACTTCATAACTTTTTGAAAACTGGTGCACAAAACTTTTTGTTGAAGGTTCAGAGGTATAACAGTTGTAATTCTTCCAGAGTCCAGTTATGAGACACACTACTTTCACATTCTGTTGTTCAGTAAATGTGGGGTGGAAAACAAAACTGACAGAATTACCTTACAGGACCCTAATAAAAGTCTAACTGCTCTGACATTAAAAAAATAAAAAGCTACCAAAAAAAAGAAATTACTCCCTGCTAATCATTTTATAAGTACACAACTAAGTAACATGATCGGAGCCCACAAAAGCAGAATGAAAAATCTAATACCTGGTGAAAGAAAAATACACACATACCCTGTGATCTGAAAAATACGGAAGTGTTCTGAGTAGCAAATTACAGCTAATCAAAACATCACTGTAAGTAAACTGAGGCAGAGAAAGTAAAGGTGCTGAAGAAGAGTCAAACCACCCAATGTGCAGAAACCACTAGACAGTTTCCTTGGTCTGGAGTCTGCTTTGTCTTTCAGAATAATCTTTTAGAAGAGAACACAGAACACTGTTACAACAGCCTTGGAAAAGGGAACTCTGGTTCATCACTCTGGCTCTCCAGGAATGCTTTACTTTTGGCAGGGACTGTTTGTCAATTCAATTCCCCACCCCTCAACTAGCTGACATTTATCTAATACTATCCTTTTCCAGGTCTAAGGAAGTTTAACAAAAAATCAAGTTACTAAGGGTATACACCATTCATAAAATGGAAACCTAAGTCTCCTCTTCATGTATCTGTGCTTTCAAGGGCGGGCATAAAAATGGGGATAAAGGAGGATAGATAACAACTAGGAATTTGACTCTATACTATAAATTGGTCAGATGAATGGAAACAATGATTCCTCTGACCCGAAAGTACCACTAAGGTGTTCAGCATGATGGTTCTGCTATTTCCAAACGATTCTCCAGGAGTTCAATTTGGAAAAGTAATCTGTCCCAGGAGGGCAGACCAAAGAAAAAGTCTTGGACTCTTTAACCAAGTTGTTCATGATTTCCTTTGTATAGCCTTGATGGGGCTACTTTTTAATCAGTGTATTTATCGAGTAGAAACATGAAAAATTAAGAAATTAACAGCACTGACTTATTTCCCATGTAAATCTGTTAGAAAGCACTTTTCAAAATAAAATGTTATTCAGCCATCAATCTCATAACTGTAGAGGACATTATTCTTGATAAAGAGCTTTCCTATATAAGCTTTCAAGCAAGACAAAAAAGTATTATCTACTTTATAGAAAAATACAGTATAGGAAGTGATTTGCTTAAGGTCCCAGCTACTAAGTATAGACTAAACCTTTTTCTCTCACCTAAACTCCAAGCTCTAACATTTGTTATTTTAGTGTCTGGCTGTGGGGGCAGGGAAGGGAAGGGAATTTTTCACGATGATGAACAGAAATGTAATTAGTGAAACAAAAAAATGTGCTACCACACATTTTACCACTGGCAAATAGTCACTACTCATGCAGAAAGAGTAATGGTTTATGCTACCCAAACAATAAAAGTATGAAGTTTTATTTGTTTACCAGCTAATTTACATCCTGGGGGGGATTTTTCACTCTGAAACAGTGATTCCCTACCAAGAGTTACCAGATGCCAAGAAGTCCATAAAAGGAGTAGTGGAGTTGCCAAGTCACGTTAGATATTTCAAAAGGACTAAAAGAAAGCCATGTATTAGCTCCCAATAAGGCCACGCAGGTTATTAAGACAAGCTGCTTTGCTTTTAGGTGTGAGCATAACAACTGGATGTTAGTGCTAACTAGCTATTAGATGTTTGCATGACACTCCTTCATATCAGGAATTCACAGAAAACAGTAAGAAAGACTCATTGAGATTGAAAATAGCATTCTTTCCCTTCATATTTAAGATTAGGACAGATTTATATAACAGGAAAAGATTTAGTTCAATTCCTTTGGCTTATACAGTAAAACATCTGTTTTGTTTTTTACTTCTTAAACCTGTCTTTCATATGAAGTCAAATTACAGATTTCCTATCTAGTGACCTTTTAAATCTTAACAATTGTGGGTAGAGAGAGAGAGAGAGAAAGAGAGAGAGAGCGCGCGCGCGCAAAGAGGGCAGAAGGGAAGAGAATCCCAAACAGGCTCCACACTCAAGCACAGAGCCCAACATGGGGCTTGATCCTAGGACCACAAGCTGAGCTGAAATCAACAGCGGGATGCTCAACTGACTGAGCCACTCAGGTGCCCCTAAATATTTAAATGTTTCTTGATGTTATATCTGCACTTTTGACAAACTCTTTGCAGTTAACTTACACAGTAGTTAAGATTTTTGTTCAAACAGAATATAGCTAAAATGGTGGCCTTATAGCCAACAGGACAGATATTTACTGAGCATTTACTGAGAGGAAGATAAAAAGCATAATTATAGACTATTCTTCCCTGCCATCATAAAAAAAAAAAAAGGACAATCATCTAAAACTATTATAAACAAAACATAAGAAAACAAGGGGCATCGGGGTGGCTCAGTTCGTTGGGCATCTGATTTTTGGCTCAGGTCATGATCTCACAATTCGTGGGTTCAAGCCCCACGTCAGGCTCTATGCTGACAAGCTCGGAGCCTGAAACCTGCTTCAGATTCTGTGTCTCCCTCTCTCTCAAAAATAAACATTTAAAAAACATGTAAAAAACAACAACAACAGAACCCAAACAGTAAATAGTAAGGTCTACAGAAGGGAGGAAGGGAAAATAAACACTAGCATAAACTGAATACAAACTCATAGAAGAGCCTTGAGGGATGGTCAGACATGGAAAGACAGATTGGAGTGGGGTAAGGGGCACATTCCATCTGGGAAAAACTTATGCAGAAACCTGAAAGAAAAAGGGGGCACAGTATCTTTAGGAAATTATTCAGAAATTGGCATGCATGAGTGTAAGGAAACAACTGGTGAGGTACTACTCACTCAAATGTTAAACTACATAAGTATGCTTCTTGGTGAGCAATGGAAAAGACAGTCTGGTATACAGCAGAGCTCAATAAATATTTGGGAATAAGAGAAAATAAGAAAAATTAAAGAATAGATCAAACTCATTACTTTTTTTTAAGAGCTATAACCTTGTAGAGAATAGCAATTCACAAACACAGTAGATACGTGTGGCATTTGAAATCCAATTCCATTTTTCTTTGCTCTTTCCCTCTAAAAAATGGCATGGACACTAGCAACCCATTCAGATTTTATAAAAGCACTTACCTATGCTTAAAGGGTCTTTATCTTTTAGAGATACTCACTGAAATATTTACAGATGAAGTGACAAAGGGTCTTTATCTTTTAGAGATACTCACTGAAATATTTACAGATGAAGTGACAGGTCAAGAACCTGCTTCAGAATAATGTGAGGTGGGGTACAGATGAAATAAGATTGGCCAAAAATTTATCACTGTTGCGGCTGAGTACATGGAGGTTCTCCACACTATTCAACTTCTGTGTATGTTTGATGTTTGTCCACAAAAAGTTAATACACATTCATACACACTGAGCTTCCATCATGTTAATTATCTTTGGATAATATCTGTCATAATTTTGAGTAGTTTCTACTATGGTACCATTATACCAGTCCCTACCAAATCCTCCTTTCACTGGGTGTCTCTCATTCACTCCTTGCTCCACTTCCTAATCCGGGTCTTCACTCAATACTTTGTGTGCAGCTTACTCCTATCAGCCTATTGTATGGTTCTCAATGTGGGCAGTGCTGGCATTTGAAGAGGAATAATTCTTTGTTGTGGCAGACTGCCTGAACATTACAAGACATCTGGCATCCATGGACCCCTGGCACTAAATGCCAGCACAGCAGCACCACCATCCTACAAGCGATTGAGATAACCTAAACCATACATACAAATTTCCTAATATCACACACTAATTAAACCTGTAGTGAACTACCCCTAGTGCTAGATGGGAAACACATTTTTCCAACTTACTACCTCAGTAATTTAGCAGCTCCCCACAGCCTACAAGTTCAGTACTCTATCATGCAAACCAGCCCTACCTTTTCCTGGTCATACCCCCAACTTCAACCAGAATAATCACCATGCAGGCCAGTCTCCGTCATGGTCACTACTACCTCCTATTTCCCATCCTTGGAAAATCTTCTCTTTTACCAGCCTCTATCCCCATAATTTGTCAACTCCTAAGCAAAGCACATTTTCTCAAGCTTTGGTGTTTGGGGATTGCATTTCTCTGCTTAAAATGCACTTCCACTCCAAGATTCAACTCACCTGTGGCAGCCCAACTCCGTCAGCCTCTCACCAAAGCCTTCTCTGAAGCACCACCCCACGACCAAACTCAAAATTAATTGCTCTTTGGCTTTCAGAATGACACCACAGAACCTGGTAACACTTTGTTATATGAAACTCTTCCCCTAAGATTTCGTTCTGAAAGCAGGGAATGCGTGGTCCAGTTTTGCAGAAACCAGTCAAAACCTAGAACAGAACACCTATATGTTCAATAGATGGCTTCTCTCCTCAGTACAGCACTTGTTATTTTTCTTTCAAAAATACACCCTATTCCCCCAGATATTCTTTCTGAAAATTATTTTAAGGTCAATTATCATAACTTTAAGGCCTTTCCAAACTCTGGAGTACCGGACACACTTTAGGCACCTGAGTAGCCAGGTGCCTAAAGGCACCAAAAGGACTTCACCAAAAGGAATCAAAGACACGAGACTTGAAGGAACATGAAACTACCACCTTGACTGACTCCTGTTATAAGGACCATCCATATTCTGCAGTTTGTAACAATACCCTAAATCAATTTCACCACAGTTTAATCACACACGGTCACGAAAAACATTCAATATTTCAATTATCTTACTAAGTCCCGGGTTTCTAACAAGCTTCCAACTTGAAAGAGTAAGCTTTAAATCGTCTTTTTGGCTTTGGGCAACCTTTTGGCTGCAAATAACTCATTACTTACACACAGGAGGAGCTATGTAAGCAAACACGGATACCACCACCTGCCGAATCCAGGTACAAAGCACCTTTCAGAAACACGTACGCGCAGAGCCAGGCCAGCAGGAAGGGGATAATTCAAACAGTACCAGAGGCTGCATTCTAAACTTTTTTCCCCTCGAATGCATTAGTTTTCAATAGCAGTTTTTCCTTAACACAAACTTAAAAATAATTGGGTGAATAAGCAGGACCAGGAAAACCTGACTGAAGAGTAAGGCGTTAAAACTGGTGGGCCCTTCCCCGCCGGGGTTCAAATAGCCACAGCCGACCGGCCTCGCGTGGCCCCGGGAGCAGGCCGGCGGTGGGGAGCCATGGCGACCCGGCGAGGGAAAGGGCCGCCGCAATCTCCCAACCCGAAGCGCGGAGACGGGAACCTACGGGGACCAGCCCCAAACCCAGACCCGCGGAAAAAGCTGAGAAATGCGCCGCCCGCCTCCTCCCACCAAAGCCTGGAGCCTGCAAGGCTGGGCCTGGGCTGGGCCCCTTGCCGGGGGAAAGGGGCGGATTCGCCCCGCCCGGGGACCTGGGAACCAAGGGGCCTCTACAGGACCGACTCCCCTTTGTCCGGGAACTCAGGGGACCCCTTTCCGCCTTCGCCTGGCTCCGAGGGGCTGAGCCCGGGCGCCTCACCGTGATGTTGCAATGGAGTGTGAGCGGCGGCGGTGGCGGCGAGTGTAGGCTGCCGGGCGGTGCCGCAGGCGGCAGCAGGAACTGGCAATGGAGCTCGTCCAGCTTCCAGCTGACGATGCGGAATCGCTCGTGGTTCTTATCGAAGATGGACGCCAGGAACTTCAGCTCTGCCTTGAGCCCTGACACGGACATCTTCCCCTCATCTCCAGCAGGAGGGGTGCGAAAGGGGAGCCGGGCCCGGGGCCGCCGTCACGGCCGCGACCGCCCCGCGGGGCCGGTCCGGGACCGCGCTCTTGCGGCTCCGCCTCTCCCCGCCGCCGAGGCCCGCGTGGGATGGCGGCTGAAAATGGCTAAGGACACCGAGGCCTCGGCCAGCAACTGTGTAGCGGGCGGCCGGAGCGGCTGCTCTCTTTGTAACTGACTCTGCCGGCAGGGGACCGCGGCCCCGCGGCTTAAAAGGGCAACAGCGACACCGCCCCCGCTACCGACTGGGAAAGGGCTGCCCCCACCCCGCCCCCATCCCCTCCCCGCCCCGGCGCGCCCCGCGCGCCCCTATTCCGGCGCGTGCACGCGGCCTGCGCGCGGGCCCGCCTGGCCGCCCCCTCCTCGCCGTGACCCAACCCTCTTCCTCCCCAGCCCATCTGCTTCGCTCCTTGTGCTCTAAGACGCGAGGCTTGGGGCCAGCTGGCTCCCAGGTCCCTGATCACCTGGAGGAGCAGGAGACCCCTGCGCGCCCCCGCTCCCAAGCCTGGGGCGGGCCACGTGCGCGGCCTATTGCGCCGGCCACGTTGGCGCTGCTGCGGACGCGCGCCAGCCCGTTGGGGGCGGCTCCTCCTCTAGGCTCCGAGCACACCACCCACTCACCTGACCCAGGCCAGGCCCTAATGGGAGGCGGCGGGCGGCGGGTAGCTCTTCGGACGCAAATCGGCCCACTTACCTTCATCTGCGCTGCTCTAACCCCAGTCCTAGCCCCACTTCACTACCCTGGGTTCCTGCCAGGGCCTTTTTTCTCTCTTCCTTTCCTGCCTTGAGTTTTTGTCCTGTTTCCCAAGTTTAGGGAAACCCTCCACCTCCCATAGAGGCAGGGCTGGCCTATTTTCAGTAAAGTCTTAGCTCAAATGTCATTTCTGAGAGGGCCTCCCTGACCGCCCAATCTAAAATAGCCACCCAGTCACTATGTCACATCATCCTATGTTATTTTTTTTCCTTTCAGCACCTATCACCATCTGATATTTTTCTTGTTTGTTCATTGCCTCTGCCCAAGGTGAATGTCTTACTCAGGGTGGTATCCCCAGGATCTAGAACAAAACCTTTCGTAGACACCCAGTGTTACTGAATGAATGCTCCTATCTGGAATGCCCAGCACTTAATACAATCGGTGGCACATTCTAGATGCATGAAGGACTGTATGGCAGTCTAAAGGAATACAGTATAATTAGGCAGCAATAGTATGTTTAGTAATACGTACTAGAAGCAGTATCCATCCTGTAAGTGTGCAACCTATGTAGTTGTACAGGGCTGCTAGCTTAAAAGGAGCTTGTGCTTGGTTTAATGCTCTGCTGTAGCCCTTTTGAAGTCCTTAATAACTTTTCAACAAGGGGTTCTGCATTTTCCTTTTACACCTGTCTTGACTGGAGGTATCTAACTTTCTCTGCTGTCTGAATGTTTCCTGCTTTGTGATCTACAAGTGGTTCCTGGTCTACTGGTCCCTTAGATGACATAATACAGAACAACACAGGGAGATATTAGGTCCACTGAATGAGGAATATTTTTAAAGTTTTTCTTTTCATTTACTTCTGAAATATTGTATCATATTATAGTGCTTCTTAATTTTCAGGGAGTCACAGACCCTCCAGAGAATTTAATAAAAGTTATCCATTTTCCTGGGAAAAGATCTCTGCATATAAAGTGTTGTATCTATGGGGATTCATGGTCCTGACACTAGAGATACCATTATGAATTGGGACCAAGAGGAGAAGGGGTTCCAGTCCTGAGGTGTGAGGCAGAAATAACTAGAATACTGTATTGGCACTAGTGCTGGGTTAAACACTGGAGTGGTTTGCTGCTTGCTTTTTCCTTCAGTGCCCAGTACTCTTGGGACCCTAATGGGCATGGTAGTCATGAACAAGGATTTCAGACAAAGGGGAACAACCTGTTCAGAACCTAACGACTCTGAGAAATAAAATGCTCTAAACAAGTTATTTAATCTATCTAAGCTTTATTTTGTTATCTCTAAATTGTTATGAGTAAGTAGCTTTATACATGAAAATGCTTTTACTAGTTATATTTCAGATATAAACCTATAAATATCAACTTCACAAGCATTTTTTGAACATCTGCTCTGTGCCAAGCCATAAAGGGCTAGACGGAATAGAATCTGAATTCAGGACGCTTAAAGTCTAGCTTTGGAAACAAAACACTGTTTCCAGATGCTTTAGGCTGCAGATAACAGAAAACTGTGACTTACAATTGCTTGGACAATAAGGAAATGTATTACTTCACATAATGGGAAGTTCAGAGTCAGGGCAGGCTCCAGGATTGGTGATTAGATCTTCAATGATATGAATAGACCAGATTCTCTCCATCTTCTTTGTCAGGATGAGAGCAAGGAGGCTGTAGAGCAGTTCTTGTGGGTTGCACCTAGACATGACAATATCCAGAGTCAGAAAAGACTGTTTCTTCCATGTCTACTTCTAAGACATGGGGACCTTTGTAAGATTCTGCCCAGCTGTCTTCCCTTGTGTGTCATTGGCAAGAAATGTGTCACATGCCCATCCCTAAACCAATCACAGGTAAATGGATAGGACCATTATCATTCAGTGGACTTCCAAATCATCTGGGATGGAATGGATGTTGAGACAACCACAATGTTTACTAGACTCACAAATAAAGATAACATCAGACCACAACTGATAAGTTCAAACTCCTGAACTAGCACCCAACAAGGAAGAAATTATTTCCAGAAATTACTTGATAAAATATGATCATGTTCAGAGAATATCCAAGAGCCCAGTTGATTATACAGTATAATCCAAGAAGATAAATTTGAGATGTTATCTGACACCTGATTTCAGGAGCCCTGAAATACCATGCTAGGGACTACACTTTCATTTGGTGAGAGTCATCACTGTTAAGATTAACCTGAACTTAATGTGTACAAAATAGATTTCAGTGGGTTTAAAACTGTGAAGTAGCCATAAAGAAGAAGCAGGAAACCCAGAATCTAGATCTGACCTGCCATTAACTCAATAGAGTAAGTCACATTCAGCTCTGAGTTTCTTCAGCTCAAATAATAGTCTTTCAGATTGGTCCAAATCAATAGAGAGAAACAATGAAGTAGGAGATGTGACAGTGGGAGTAGAAAGGACTACACTGATTCTAGGGATAATTCTGAGATAGAACTGCTAGATGTTAGAGTTGATACAGAGAGAGAGAGAGAGAGGTGTCTTATTTAAAGTAACATTGACATTTCTAGAGCAGGTGGCTGGGAGGGAGTGATGTTATTGATACAGCCAGAAAAAAGATGAATTTGAGGTGATAATGGGACCTCAGAGAATTTGTATTATAGGCCTTGAGTTTATAAGGGAAGTCAGCTCAAGACACATTAATTGTAGATCAGTCACACAGAATGATAGTAGAAGCCTTGAGTGTGGGTATGATCGTTGAGTCACAGGGGAGGGAAGACAACTTAGGCCATTGAAGGGACCCTGAGTCATTGAAGAAGTCAATGTGTGTCAGATTATCTGTGGAAAGGACACAAAAGACAAGGACCAAGAAAAATCCAAGGGCTTTAGGGATTAGGAGGTCTATGGTGTTTTAGAGAAACATTACAATAGAATGGACATGGGATAGAAGCAAAGACACTGTATGTAGACTATGACTTTGAAAGGTTTCAGAGTAATTAGAAAGATGAACGGTCATTTGCAGTAGCAAAGCAAAGGGAAACTTTGTTCTGTTTTTATTATAATATAGACAGAGGTAGATTTATTGTGAATCTTAACCTTCAGGGCCTCTCACACTTGCACAAGTCCCTTCTAAATACAGCTGACCCTTGAACACCACAGGTTTGAATTCACAGTTCCACTTACATGCAGATTTTTTTTCTGATAAATACAGTCTAGTATTGTAAATGTATTTTCTCTCCCTTATGATTTTCTTAGCAACATTTTCTTTTTTCTGTCCTTATTGTAAGAATACAATATATAATACATATAAATACAAATTATGTGTTAATTGACTTTATGTTATTGGTAAGGCTTTTGGTCAATAGTAGGCTATTAGTAGTTATGTTTTGGGAAGTCAAAAGCTGCATGCAAACTTTTGACTGTGCGGTGGATCAGGACCTCTAACTCCTAAATTGTTCAAGGGTCAGTTGTAAATATTGACTTTTGTTCCCAAGTTGGTATCTGTAATTTTGTGTTCTTTTTCTTGAAGAGGGCTCCCAAGATTGAATAAGCTTCAGGCCCTACAAAACCTGGATCTGCCCCTAAAAAGAGAGTCATTTATAGGCAATGAAAACTGAAGATACCAGAGGGGAGATAGGGCACAGAACTAGGTCCTAGAAGAGGAGGAAAAGGACAGGATAAGGAGTTACTCATGGAAAGGAATCCCTTCCAACTCCATGGAGGGTGAGGGTGAGGGTGGGGGAAAGAATGGGAGGAAGACAAAGAAATGTTGAGTTGGAATGGAGGGTTGTTGAGAAACCTCAAACTGAATGACCTTGATTTCAACAAGGAAAGGTGGAAGACGGGCAAGACAAAGACAGAAACCTGAGGATAAGGGAGTACTGACAAAAATTTGTTGAGAACTCTGACCCTGGAATTCTACCTGGACATGCATGATGGACCATGAGAATAAGATGGGGTCAGAGTGGAACTCCCCAGAAAGTTCAGTACAAAAGAAGGAGTGGGAGAAATCACAACTTGTATTAAAGAATTTTGAATTTCAGGGATGTGAATGGGGAATAATTCTCAGCAATGGCATATTTTGTGCTATTCTGTCCCAACATATCCTCTAGGGCTGCTCTCAAATGACATTTCTTTGTTTCAAGCCTTCTCTAGTCCCCTAAATTAAATTTAATCTCACTTTTTCTCCAATTTCCTGGTACCTGGTCTATGCCAGCACTTACTATTTGGGTTTCACCTTGTGTGTGACTAGCTGATTTCATCTTTGTCTGCTGGATTATAAACTTGTCTAATCATCTTTTCATATCTGCAACGCATAGTACAATCCCTGGGACATAGAAAATTTCCAATAAGTGATCACTGAGTAGACACAACCTACTAGAAGTGAAAGCCATGTAATGTCTTCAGTTAGAGACTGCAAGTAAGTGAGAGAAGTGATCTAGTTTCACTGAAATCTCAGAGAAGCTGTGAAGACCTCTCCCTGTCTGAAGTGTGTACACATCAGCAGGTAGCCACATATGCCCAGACAACCACGGAGCTCCCCACGAGGCACAGGAAATGGGGCCCATCCCTGCTGAAATGAACAGTGACTCATTATTCTGCTGCAGCCAACTTAGAAATTGTTCTAAGCTAAAATTTTCACAGGTTTGGACCCTGGCTTATATTAAAATTACCTCTGATTTTAACTTAAATACCAATACCCATCATTTCCCTCTTGCCTGAATTGTAAGGGGCTTTCAGACGAAGGTGCAAAAACGTTGAGATTGTATGAATTTTAAATATATATATGTGTATGAATATTATTCTGGGGAAAAGGTCTAAAGTAGCACTGTCCAACAGACCTTTCCTCAATGATGGAAATGTTCTATACTTGTGCTATCCAACACAGTACCCACTAGCCATGTGTGGCCACTGAGCACTTGAAAAGTGGTTAATAACCGAGGAACTGGATTTTAATTTTATTTAATTGTAATTAATTTAAATTTAAATAGCCCTATGTGGTTAATGGCTACCATATTGGACAGCACAGTGCAAAATAACTATAATAATACCTATAGCTCAGTATAGCTCTTTTAAAGGCATGTCACTCTAGGGCACCTGGGTGGCTCAGCCACCTGATCATGGCTCAGGTCACAATCTCACAGTTTGTGGGTTTAAGCTCCATGTTGGGTTCTGTGCTGACAGCTCAGAGCCTAGAGCCTGCTTCAGATTCTGTGTCTTCCTCTCTCTCTGCCCCTCCCCTACTTGTGCTCTATCTTTGCCTGTCTCTCAAAAGTAAATAAGAAATGTGAAAAAATAAATAAAGTAATTAATTAAAAGAAAAAACATGTCATCCTTACTCCTTGAGAACAGTGACCATTTGTTACTAAGTATATCATCAGTGCCTATACAGACTTAGTGCCTAATGTTAATGTTTGTTGAATGAATAACTGGAAGACCAAATTTCATATTTTTTCTGAACTTAGTTTCAACATTTCTTTTTTTTGAAGAATTTTAAAAAATGCTTATTTATTTTGAGAGAGAGAGACAGAGCGTGAGTAGGGGAGGGGCAGAGAGAGAGAGAGGGAGACACAGAATCTGAAGCAGGCTCCAGGTTCTGAGCTGTCAGCACAGAGCCCGATGTGGGGCTTGAACCCACGAACTGCAAGATCATGACCTGAGCTGAAGTTGGGTGCTTAACCGAGCCACCCAGGTGCCCCAGATTTTACATTTCTAAAATAAAAATGATGTACACTTGGATTTATACTAGCTCAAAACAAATAAGTATCTAGTAAGCAAATATCCACTCATTTAACAAATATCTATTGAGCACTTACCATGCACCGAGTAACTAGGACACTATCATTATACCCCCAAATAACTGAATTTCGGAAAAGGAAAGTAATTTGTCCAAGATCATGCAGCAATTAACTGACAAAATCAGAATTTGAAGTCAGCTCTGTCTAGCTGTTTCCACTACACTTTTCTTCTATTATAAATTATAAATATGAATGTAAATATTTTAGATAAATATAAAATAACAAATAACTTAGCATTGAGAGGGCAGGGTGGCAAACTACACTGGATTGAAATACAGATCTCCTGTTAGGAAGATGCTTCGTTCTACAGGTAGATTCTTGACTGCTGAGTGAGAGATGCCAGCTTCTTCAGGAAGATCACCTGGGTTATTGAGAAGGGGTGGAGACTCCTCCAAAGAGGGTGATTAACACAGTGGGAGGCCCTCCTGACCCCACTGAAACTAACCAAGGGAGGCAGAAAGGAAATCAACCTGGGGTTTACCATGGTAAATATCTGGAAACTTTGAATATTTTCTCCCCTCTGTCATTAGCATATGAAAGCTTCAAATAGAAAGATTTCTGCCTCTTGTCTTCCACAGGCACATTCTTATAAAATGTTCTTTTGGAATATTTAAGGCTAATGGGTGAGAACACTTTTCTAGATGTAGGCATAATATACTTTTGACCCAGTAATTTCAAATCTAAGCATTTATCCTAAAGAACTAATTATGCATGTACATCAACATTTAGTTACCAAAAGTGAAGCAATGTCACTAAAAACATCAAACATCGATAAGGCAATTAGGGAAATCTAAACATTAAATATTTGATGATACTATGGTATTATTGTTTAATTTTTAGGTGACAATAGCATTATTATTACTGTCTTGTTTTTAAAATGAGAGTATCTTTTAGAACAATTTATTGGTGAAATAAAAAACAAAGATTTGAATAAAATATTTATTCCAGCTCTTTTTATAATAATAAAAGACAAGAAAGGACCAAGTGTCTTAGAACTGGATACGCCGTAGGTTTGGTATATCCACACAATTGAATAACGCGCAGCCATGCAGTCATTAAAATGAAGTTGTATATGGATCTGGAAGAATACACCAAAGTGTTAACAATGGTCATTTCTTGGTGGTGGCTTTTCAAGCAATTTCAATTTTCTTTTTGTTTATTCATATTTTCTTAAATATTTTTATTGAACATATTATTTATGTAATAAAATAATTTTAAACTGATTTATAGACATTTAAGGTAGAGAGAGGTCAGAGAAGGATTTTGCAAAGAAATATTAAAGGGCCAGTGAATATGTGGCTGCTGAGTTTTTTTCCTCTCCCTTCCTCCCTCCCTCCCTTCATCCCTTCATCCCTTCCTCCCTGTCTTCCTTTCTTACTTCCTCCCTTCCTCCCTCTCTCCCTTCCTCCATTCCTTACTTCCTCCCTTCCTCCTTTCCTCCCTTTTTTTTTTTTTTGCCACTGTTTTCAATCACAAAGACACCTGGCATAGAGGCAGCTCAGAAGCTGACACAAACCTGAGGCCCCAGGACAAACAACAAATTCGAGTTTTATCCTTCTTTGAATGAATTCCTCCTCTCTAGGCCAAGACGAGTGAAAGCTTTTTGTGCCTTGAGTTTAGGTGATGGGTCTTACAGAGGCCTTTCCTCCTCCAGCTTGCTTGTTGTCAGGTCTTCTATTAAGTCTTTCATCCTTCCCACAGAGCAACTGCTGGGAGAACCGAGACCTCCCCTGCCCACAATCCAGTGCTTCAAGCTGGTGCTATTTCCAGGAGGAACTTATGGAAACAGGGACATGATTCTGTGTTTGGGGTTTGCCATAATCAATTACACTAGGACTTGAAATAGCCAAAATGCCTGGAATTGATAGTTGTCTTCTTGGTTACAATTAGGTGTCATCTTGCAAGAGGAAAAGTTAAATAGCAACAAACACAGTCTTTCAAGACCTGATGGGCCAAGGAGAAGAGGCCCCAGCTCACTCAGGTCAGGTATATTTTTAACATTTACAAACATGTTCCTCCTACTAAAAGCCTTGGGCTCCACATAGAGATGATGAAAAGGCAACCTGGGAGGAGATTCAGTGTTTGTGGTAGAAAATGAGAGGAGTGGTCAGATCTGAGAACCAGTTCTGGCTTCTCTGCTCACACTCACACATGGAACATGTGGCCAGTCACACCCCCTGAGTCTGGGTTTCTGTGTGTTTGACAAGATTCACAGTTTTGTTATTCAAACACTTAGTTTTAGCTATGTGCAAGACAGTTTGCTAACTCTAAAGGGAATAAAGTGTCAAGGAACTTTTAGGCCTGAAGGTAGTGCAAATATGAACATGGCAAAAGCCCAGACAGTGTGAGAATAGGATGGTAAGTAGTGCTTTTTTTGGTGGGGGAAGAGGAGGGAATGGGAGGGAGGGGTAAGGCAGGGAGACAGGGAGAAATATTTTGTCTTGATTCCTACTTATGATTTTTTATTACGATTATTTTTTTGTTTATTTTTGAGAGAGAGACAGAGTGCGATCAGGGGAGGAGCAAAGAGAGAAGGAGACACACAGTCTGAAGCAGGCTCCAGGCTCTGAGCTGTCAGCACAAAGCCCGACGTGGGGCTGGAACTCATGAACCACAAGATCATGACCTGAACTGAAGTCAGCTGCTCACCCCACCCAGGCACCCCTGTTTCCTACTTTTAAAATGTAACAGTTAAAGGGACGTTTGAGTGGCTCAACTGGTTAAGTGTCCAATTCTTGATTTGGGCCCAGGTCATGATTTCACAGTCCATGGGTTCAAGTCCCACGTCGGACTCCACACTGACTGCACAGAGCCTGCTTAGGATTCTCTCTCTCTCCCCCTCTCTCTCTGCCCCTCCCCCACTTGCACTCTCACTCTCTCTCAAAAATAAATAAACATTAATTTAAAAAAATAAATAAATGTAACAGTTATGTTACATAATTTCCCTCTGGATTTCCAGGAAGTCTAGAGCTAGTCTTAGTTTGGGTTCTCCCAGAAGTAAATTCTGGGGCAAAGATTCCAGTGCAAGCATGGGGTGCCTGGGTGGCTCAGTCAATTAAGCGTCAAACTCTTGATTTCTGCTGAGGTCATGACCCCAGGGTCGTGGGATCGTGTCCCGTGTTGAGCTGCACATCAAGACCCAAGTCGAGCCCTGAGTGGCTCTGCACTGAGCGTGGAGCCCGCTAAATATTCTCTTTATCTCTCTTTCCCTCTCCCCTACTTGCAATCTCTCTCTCTCTAAAATAATTTTTAAAAGGATAGAAATAAATTTTCTAGTTTAAACATTGTATTTTGGTGTCTCTTTGTTATATCAGCTTATCCTGCACACTCCCTCCTTCTTAGGACGTTTTATATTTCCTTTTTAGCCTTATTTTATCACTTCTATTGGAGTATGTCATTTAGTATGATTCCTTATGACTTTTCTGGAAAGAGTTAAGTAATTAAAAAAAAATAAAAAGCAACCAAACCCTGTTTTTGACATTAGCCATATTCATTGCTGCAATCATGCTTTAAATCATCTCTCTGTATTTGGGAAGGTTATGTCAAATGTAAATACAGTTAGATATTAGTTAAACAGATTTTATTCAGTAACAGCTGACAATAGGGGGAAATTCTGAGCTCCCTTCCTATTTGTGCAGAGGTGACAGGGCATTTTAAAGAGAGAATGAAGGAGTAGAGAGAGGAAGAGAGCAAGGGACTCGTGAAAAATTACGAACGGTTGTTTAGCATAAATGCAATTAGACCAGCTGTGTTAGGTGGCCATTATGGAAGTTAGGATTCTGTCCTTCCACACAGACTGGGAGACAGAAGCCTTATCCCTCCTGATGATGACGTTTTACAGGAATGGCTTTCAGGTCCTTGAGAAAGACACTCCTGAATTGTAGGAGATACATAGGCATCTTGAAGGGACAGAGGAAAAAGTCTTTTAAATAATTAAATTTTGTAGGAAAGGAGATCAGAGACCTTCAAGTGTTGGCTAGTATAGACAGTAAATTTCTTTGACAGCCCTGAGATTTTCCAGACAGGAACTCAAAAGGGGCATAACCATAGACTGCTAGAAGTCATGTGAAATTTTGGTCAGGTCTCTTAGTGCAAGGGTTTGAATGGAATGTCCGTGCTGAGTGTTTCTATAGTTCTCAGTTCTCATATTATGAATCCCACCTCTTCAATACAAGAGTCAGAACTCATATCTCTTGCAGCAAGGGTGCAGACATTCGATCACATTTCTACTACACTCTTGGATGGATAAATGAGCAACATGAGGAGGAGGCTCGCCTTAGGAAAAATGATATCAGATAAGCACAGTGAGGAATATATTATTTGGGGGCAGCAAGCCTGATATCTTTGGGGGTATGTGGCAAGACTGGGTCTGAGAGTATATAGATACTGCAAATGGAATTGTTTGCTGCCCCTAGGACCAACTGCCACCACCAGGATGAAGGACTGCCACTGGGATGATGCTGACAGGAACAGAAAGGAAAAACAAGAAAATAACAAATCTCTTTTCCTCTCTTCAGCCTTTTGGTCTGCTTCAAGCAAACCCTACTGCCCTTAGGCAAAGAGAAATATAGTCTGTAGCAAGCAGAGTATAGAAGGGTAGGTTCGAAACTGAGACAACAGACTGATAACCAGCACAGATCTTAAAAATAAAGTTATATGTTCTTAGATGTATATTTCTTGCAATGGAACAAACTCTTTTTTTCTTTCATTTGTCTCTTTTCTTTTTGGCCTATTCTTTCTTCCTCAATGATCTCTTCCATGACTTCAGTTATGATCTCTATGACCTTACCCCTAAATTTCTATTTCTAAGGCAGATTTTTCTGCGTGGTAGTTTTGTATGTCCAACTGACTTCTCTGTATCTTCTCCCCTTTGTCTCAGGCTCCTAAAATGTAGAATGTCCAAACTCTTGATCCTTCCTTGGAGTCCACTCCTCCTGTAGTATTCCCTAGTTCCATGGATGTACCATCTCCCCAGCTCATGCTGACACATGAGAGTTAGTCTTGATATTTCCCCTTTTCCTTATTTTCCACATTCATTTAGTACCAAATGCTTTGGCCCTACCTTCTCAGTATCTTTTGATGTCTTCTTTACTTTTCTCTACATCCACTATGCTTGCCCTGGTCCAAGCCACCATCTTCTCTCCCCTGAGCTGTTGTAATAGTCTTCTAAGTAGTTTCCTGGATCTACTTTTGATCCCTACCAGTGCAGTCTTAGTGATCTCTTACAAAAGATCATAAACTCTTCTATGTTTAAAACCCTTTCGGGGCGCCTGGGTGGCACAGTCGGTTAAGCGCCCGACTTCAGCCAGGTCACGATCTCGCGGTCTGTGAGTTCGAGCCCCGCGTCAGGCTCTGGGCTGATGGCTCAGAGCCTGGAGCCTGTTTCCGATTCTGTGTCTCCCTCTCTCTCTGCCCCTCCCCCGTTCGTGCTCTGTCTCTCTCTGTCCCAAAAATAAATAAACGTTGGGAAAAAAAATTAAAAAAAAAACCCAGAAAAAACCCTTTCCTGGTTTCCCATTATCCTCAGATTAAAGTCTAGAATTCTGACCATGGCTTACAAGGCCCTGAAGGGTCAGACTCTGCCTACCTTCCCAAACCATTTTACTCCCCTCTCTCTATTTATATACTAGGCAATGAGTCCACTTTCAGTTATTTGAAAGCTCCATCTCTGTACTGCCTTAGGACCTTTGTACTTTCTGCCTAGATTTCTCTTCCCATATCCTGGGCCCTTCACCTATCTTCTACTCATTCTTCAAGTCTCAGCTTAAATATCACTTCTCAAGAAAGAGAAGCCAAGATCTAACCACTATCGCTGCCACCTACACTAAGGCCTGCACTTATAAGCTTCAATGGCACCCTCTAATTCTTCTTAGCATTCATTACCTTATAATAATGATTTATATATAATACATATTATAGAGTATATAATATATAATGATTATAAGAATTATATAATGATTAATATATTAATGTAAATGATTTTTTAATATGTCTTCTCATTACACTTAAGCTCCACGAGAACAATATCTGTCTTGTTCACTGCATATAGCCACATATCACTGTGCTGGGCACAGTATCGGTTGATGATGAAATGGATGAGCAAATGATAAGAATGCTACTTTAGGGGCTCCTGGGTGGCGCAGTCGGTTAAGCGTCCGACTTCAACCAGGTCACGATCTCACGGTCCATGAGTTCGAGCCCCGCGTCAGGCTCTGGGCTGATGGCTCAGAGCCTGGAGCCTGTTTCTGATTCTGTGTCTCCCTCTCTCTCTGACCCTCCCCCGTTCATGCTCTGTCTCTCTCTGTCCCAAAAATAAATAAACATTGAAAAAAAAATAAAAAAAAAAGAATGCTACTTTGGGAAGCAGCATAGCATAACAGAAATCACACTGGACTAACAGCCATAAAACCTGGGTTTTGAATCTGGTTTCATTATTTCCTGGGTAATCTTTAGCAATAATAAATTTCATTGAGCTTCAGGGTCTTAAACTTTAAAACAAAGAGATAATGTTCTCACGTTAAAAGAATGTCTTTTTGTTGACTCCAACTCTGTAAGAATAGAGAAATACCTTTTTTCCCAATCTTACCCATCACTTTTCCTAGGACCTCCAAATTTCACCACTTTTGGTTTGATTACAGGGTAAATATCCCTATCATCACCACCAACCAGCAGCAGACTGCTGTTTGCAAGATTAAAAAATAAGAGGAGTGGGGCACCTGAGTGGCTCAGTTGGTTAAACGTCCGACTTTGGCTCAGGTCATGATCTTTTGGTTCATGGGTGCGAGCCCTGCATCAGGCTCTGTGCTGACAGCTCAGAGCCTGGAGCCTGTTTCAGATTCTGTCTCCCTCTCTCTGCCCCTCCCCTGCTCACACTCTGTCTCTCAAAAATGAATAAACATTAAAAAAATAAACATTTAAAAAATAAGAGGAGAGGTTAAGATGTGCCAAGCAAGCTCCTAGCCAAGACAGGATACTGGTTCCCCTGAAATAACTTTCCTTCTCCCGCTTGAGAATTATGGAGTCAGTTTAATGCAAATCCTGAACTCTTCCCATACACCTGGCTCCCACCAACATGTCCATGGAGGAAAGTCTGTGCAAGTGGGAGCAAGGAATGGTGCTGAAGGAAGAAGTGAGTTCAAACTTTCAACTCATTTTCAAGGGGCTCTGGGATAGGTTTGGGCTCAGTTGCATGTGGGTATGTCAGACATTCTGGGAATTCATATCAAACAAAATCACTTCTCTGCAACAGGAAGGGCTGAATCACAGGACACTGATGAGTTGTCCAGTTTTTCTATCCTGCTCCTTGAGCCATTCCTTCCCTGCTTCCCAATCCACCCCAGAGATCAGTGCACCCTCTCTGTGAGTGGTACCCAGCTCTAGCCATAAAGAGATCATTCTTAATACCACCACTGCCCCAATCTCTGGAGTTAGTTTTAATCACAAAATATGCAGTTTGATGTAAAGGCTTCTCAGGGCAGCACAGTTATATCTAGAAGCATTTGACCTGAGAGATCCTGGGAGTATATAGACACTGCAAATGGAATTGTTTGCTGCCCCGGGACCAACTGCCACCACCAAGATGAAGGACTGTTCCATTGATTATAATACTACCTATTTGAATTATGCCAGCAAGGGTTCTCCTCCCACATTGAGGAAGCTAAGGAGGAAATTTGTGAAAAGGATCACTCTGCCAACAAAAACATCATATTTCCACAAAATCTGAGCTGTAACAAGCTTCCTTAGAGAATCAGGCTTAATTGGTCACATTTCTAAGATGGAGTGATCTGCCAGCTTATTGGAGGGTAGGCCAGCTGCATTAAGATTTTGTTTTGATCCTAGAACACTGGCAGCAACATCTCTGACATAGGCCACAGCAAATTTTTTGTAAACCTGTCTCCTGAGGTAAGGAAAATAAAAGCAAAAGTGAACCACTGGAACCTCAAGATAAAAAGCTTCTGCACAGCAAAGGAAACAATCAACAAAACTAAAAGGCAACTGATAGAATTAATATCCAAAATCTATAAGGGACTTAAACTCAACACCCAAAGAAAAAAGAGTGAAGAAACGGGCAAAAGACATGAATAGACACTTTTCCAAAGAAGACATCCAGATGGCCAAACGACACATGAAAATATGCTCAACATCACTCATCATCAGGGAAATACAAATCAAAACCACAATAAGATACCATCTCACACCTGTCATAATGGTTAAAACTAACAACCCAGGAAACAACAGATGTTGGCAAGGATGCAGAGAAAGAGGAACACTGGCACTGTTGGTGGGAATGCAAACTGGTGCAACCACTCTGGAAAATAGTATGGAGGTCTTCAAAAAATTAAAAACAGAACTACCTCACGACCCATCAATTGCACTACTAGGTATTTATCCAAAAGATACAAAAATGCTGATTCAAAGGGGGCACATGCACCCCAAAGTTTATAGCAGTGCTATCAACAATAGCCAAGGTATGGAAAGAGCCCAGATATCCATCAACTGATGAATTGTTAAAGAAGATGTTTTATATATATATATAAATTGAATGAAAAAGAAAAAGAATGAAACCTTGCTATTTGCAACAACATGGATGCAACTAGAGTGTATTATGCTAAGTGAAATAAGTCAGTCAGAGAAAGACAAATACTGTATAATTTCACTCATATGTGGAATTTAAGAAATACAGCAGATCAATACAGGGGAAGGGAAGAAAAGATAAAAACAAAAAGAGGGACAAACCATAAGAGAGTATTAACCATAGGGAACAAACTGAAGGTTGCTGGAGGTAAGTGGGTGGGGGGGTGGGCTAAATGAGTGAAGGCGGCACTTGTGATGAGCACTGGGTTTTGTATGTAAGTGATGAATCATTATATTCTACTCCTGAAACCAATATTGTACTACATGTTAAATAACTAGAATTTAAATAAAAACTTGAAACAAAAGAGAAAAGTTCAGGGAAAGCAGGAAAGAGCAAAGTCTGGATTAAGAAAGGAGTAGAGATAATCCTAGCTATAGCTAAGTCACAGAGAAGGCTTACTAGGTGCCACACATTGTTCTAAGTTCTTAATATGTGTTAATTCATTTAGTACCCCCAGGAACTGTACCAAAGAGAAGCTGCTATTATTCTTTATAGATGAAGAAACTGAGGTACAGAAAGTTTGGAGAATAGCTGGAGTTCCCACTCCAAGTAAAAAGGGCTAGCATTTGAACTCAGGCAGTCTGGCTCCAGCATCTGTGTTCTTAACTACTGTTCTGGAGCAGGGAGCAGGCCAGAGTAGGACAACTGGGGATGGGGGTTAGAGGGAACTAACGCTAACATCTGCTTTCCCTCTATTTCCTCTATAAAGACCCCCAAAACATGTAAACCATGGTTACTTCTCTCCTCTAGATCAGTTATTTCTCAATACCTTATTCTTGCTCACACCCCTAACATGCCTGAACTTACCTGTGTTGGATAAGGTTTTCTCAATGTCATTTTGTATCTTGGCTTATGATAAAATGGCAAGAAGGCAAAATCTGAAAGACAGACTCAAATCCAAGTGTGAAGCAATTTTCATCATGAAGCAACTTTCCTTTTCCAGTGGCACCCCTTTTGTCTTTCTGTACAACGTGGTATAAATTTGCTGTTTTTGATGCATTTACTCCCATTCTGGACATTTTGGTGATTGATAACTACATTCTTATTATAGGTCTCTGACTATAGACATTTGCTTTTCCAACTGGTCTGTGTTGTTTATGAAGTGCTGCATCATCTTTTTGTCCACAGTAGTTACTGGGTTCCTGTTGGTGGCACAAATAAACAACTTGGTGTGTGTGTGTGAGTGTCCCAGCGTAAGAGGGCACTGCTGAGTTTAGGCTGATTATTAGTTCATGGTTTGTCAACAAAATATGTTTACAAGAAAACAATTTACTGTTATATCTGTTGCAGTGATGTCATGTTGCTCATGTCCTATGTTTTTCAGAGGTCATTAGTTTTTTTTTTAAATAATTTATTAATTTTTAAATTTACATCCAAGTTAGTTAGCATATAGTGCAACAATGATTTCAGGAGCAGATTCCTTAATGCCTCTTACCCACTTAGCCCATCCCCCCCTCCCACAACCCTTCCAGCAACCATCTGTTCTCTACATTTGAGTCTTTTATGTTTTGTCCCCCTCCCTGTTTTTATATTTTTTCCCTTCCTTTAGGTTCATCTGTTTTGTATCTTAAAGTCCCCATATGAGTGAAGTCATATGATATTTGTCTTTCTCTGACTAATTTCGCTTAGCATAATACCCTCTAGTTTCATCCACGTAGTTGCAAATGGCAAGATTTCATTCTTTTTCATTGCTGAATAATACTCCACTGTATACATATATCACATCTTCCTTACCCATTCATCCATCGATGGGCATTTGGGCTCTATCCATACTTTGGCTATTGATAGTGCTGCTATAAACATTGGGGTGCATGTACCCCTTTGAAAAGCATACCTATATCCCTTGGATAAACACCTTAGTGCAATTGCTGGGATGTAGGGTAGTTCTGTTTTTAATTTTTTTGAGGAACTTCCATACTGTTTTCCAGAGTGGCTGCACCAGTGTGCATTCCCACCAGCAGTGCAAAAGAGATCTTCTTTCTTTGCATCCTTGCCAACATCTGTTGTTTCCTGAGTTGTTAGTTTTAGCCATTCTGACAGGTGTAACGTTGGTATCTCATTGTGGTTTTGATTTGTATTTCCCTGATGATGAGTGATGTTGAGCATTTTTCATGTGTCGGTTGGCCATCTGGATGTCTTCTTTCAAGAAGTGTCTGTCTATTGATGTCTTTTGCCCATTTCTTCACTGAATTATTTGTTTTTTGGGTGTGGAGTTTGATAAGTCCTTTATAGATTTTGGATACTAACCCTTTATCTGATATGTCGTTTTCAAATATCTTCTCCCATTCCGTTGGTTGCCTTTTGGTTCTGTTGATTATTTCCTTCACTGTGCAGAAGCTTTTTATTTTGATGCAGTCCCAGTAGTTCATTTTTGCTTTTGTTTCTCTTGCCTCCAGAGACGTGTTGAGTAAGAAGTTGCTGCATCCCAGGTCAAAGAGGTTTTTTTTTGCTTTCTCCTCAAGGGTTTTGATGGCTTCCTCTCTTATGTTTAGGTCTTCCATCCATTTTGAGTTTATTTTTGTGTATGGGGTAAGAAGGTGGTCCATGTTCATTTTTCTGCAAATCACTGTCCAGTTTTCCTAATACCATTTGTTGAAGAGATTGTATTTATTCCACTGGATATTCTTTCCTGCTTTTTTCAAAGATTAGTTGACCATATGTTTGTGGGTCCATTTCCGGGTTCTCTATTCTGTTCCATTGATCTGAGTGCCTGTTTTTGTGTCAGTACCAAACTGTTTTGATGATTACAGCTTTGTAATACAGCTTGGAGTCTGGGATTGTGATGCCTCCAGCTTTGGTTTTCTTTTTCAAGATTGCTTTGTCTATTTGGGGTCTTTTCTGGTTCCACAAAAATTTTAGGATTGTTCTAGCTCTGTGAAGAATACTGGTGTTATTTTGATAGGTATTGCATTGAATATGTAGATTGTGTTGGTAGTATTGACATTTTAACAATATTTTTTCTTATCTAGAAGCATGGAATATTTTTCCATTTTGTGTGTGTGTGTGTGCCTTCAATTTCTTTCATAAGTTGTCTATAGTTTTCAATTTTATAGATTTTTCACCACTTTGGTTAGATTTATTCTTAGGTATTTTATGTTTTTTGGTGCAATTGTAAATGGGATCGATTCCTTGATTTCTCTTTCCATTGCTTCATTATTGTGCAACAGATTTCTGTGCACTAATTTTATATCCTGTGACTTTGCCCAATTCATGGATCAGTTCTAGCAGTTTTTTGGTGGAAGCTTTGGGTTTTCCATATAGAGTATTATGTCATCTGCAAAGAGTGAAAGTTTTTGACCTCCTCCTGGCTGATTTGGATGCCTTTTATTTCTTTGTATTGTCTGATTGCTGAGGCTAAGACTTCCAAATTATGTTGAATAATAGTGATGAGAGTGGACATCCCTGACCATGTCTTTGTTCCTGACCTTAGGGGGAAAGCTCTCTACAATGACTCCTTCCTAGAACTAGATTGTTCCAAATGAAAAGAACAAGACAAAATCTCAGGAAAAAAGAACTAAACAAAACAGAGATTAAGAATTAACCTGAGGGGCGCCTAGGTGGCGCAGTCGGTTAAGCATCCGACTTCAGCCAGGTCACGATCTCGCGGTCCGTGAGTTCGAGCCCCACGTCAGGCTCTGGGCTAATGGCTCGGAGCCTGGAGCCTGTTTCCGATTCTGTGTCTCTCTCTCTCTGCCCCTCCTCCGTTCATGCTCTGTCTCTGTCCCAAAAATAAATAAAAAACGTTGAAAAAAAATTTAAAAAAAAAGAACCTGAAAGAGTTCAAAGTAATGATTATAAAGATATTTACCAGACTTGAAGGAATAATGGGGTGAACTCAGTGAGAACTTAAAAAAAAAGATGAAAAATATAAAGAACCAACCCAAGCTGAAGAACACAATAACTTACATGAAAAAATACACTACAGGGAATCAACAATGAAATAGAGGCAGAATAATGGATCAGCAATCTGGAAGACAGGGTAGTGGACAGCACCCAAGATGAATAGCAGTCAACCAATCAATGAGTATAGGTTAAGGGACCTCTGGGAGAACATGAAGCATACTAACATACACATTAGAGGTCCCAGAAGGAAAAGAGAGAAAGGGGCAGAAAACTTATTTACAGATATAATAGCTGACAACTTCCTTAGCCCGGGGAGAAAACAGACTTCCAAGTCCAGGGAAGAGATAGCACCAAAGATAAACCCAACAACGTCCACAAAAAGACATAATTAAAGGGGCGCCTGGGTGGCTCGGTCGGTTAAGTGTCCGACTTCGGCTCAGGTCATGATCTCACGGTCTGTGAGTTCGAGCCCCGCGTCGGGCTCTGTGCTGACCACTCAGAGCCTGGAGTCTGTTTTGGATTCTGTGTCTCCTTCTCTCTCTGACCCTCCCCCGCTCATGCTCTGTCTCTCTCTGTCTCAAAAATAAATAAATGTTTAAATAAAAATTTTTTAAAAAACGCATAATTAAAATGGCAAAAAGATTAAACATAAAGAGAATATCTCAAAAGTAACAAAAATATTTAGTCACAGACAAGAGAAAACACTCTAAGGCTTCTATTGAAAATGGATATTTTCAATAGAATCTTTGCAGGTCTTAAAGGAGTGTCATGATATATTCAAAGTGCTAAAAGAAAAAAAAATCTCTACATGACAAGATTATCATTCAGAATTGAAGAAGAAATATTTTCCCAAGTAAACAAAAGTTAAAGGAGTTCTTCACCACTAAATCAGCTTTATAATAAAGGTTAAATGGACATCATTAAGCATAAAAGAAAAGGCCCTAAGTAGAAATAAAAAAAAATTTTAAAGAAAAATCTCACTGGTAAAGTGGATAAACCACTTATAAATCTAGTATTAAGGTTAAAAAAACAAAAGTAGTAAAATCAAGTATATCTATGATAACTAAGAGATATACAAAATTAAAAGATGTAAAATATGACATAAAGTACATAAAATATAGGGGTGTGAGTAAAATTGTAGTGTTTTTAGAATGTGTTCTGACTTAAGTGTCCATAAACTTAAATTATACTATTATATACCTAAAATGTTGTATATAAACCTCATCATAACCACAAAAACCTAAAATGGATACACCAAAAATAAAGAGAAATAAATCCAAATGTAACACTAAAGAAGAAGGTCAAATCACAAGGAAGGAGAGCAAGAGAAGAACTACAGAAACAATAAGAAAACAACAAAATGGAAATTAGTACACACCTGTCATTATTTTAAATGTAAACAGTAAATATTCCAATCAAAAGATATATGGTGGCAGAATGGATAAAAAAAGACTAGACCCATCTACATGCTGCCCTCAAGAGACTGACTTGACACCCAAAGACACTGAAAGAGAAGGGATAGAAAAAGATATTCCACACAATTGGAGATGAAAAGAAAGCTGGGGTAGCAGTAGTTACATCAGACAAAATAGACTTTTCTAAAATTTTTTTAACACTCATATTTGAGCAACAGAGACAGAACGTGAGTGGGGAGGGGCAGAGAGAGGGAGATGCATAGTCCGAAGTAGGTTCCATGCTCTGAGCTGTCACACAGAGCCTGACGCAGGGCTCAAACCGTGAGATCATGACCTGAGCCGAAGTTGGATGCTCTGCCAACTGAGCCACCAAGGCACCCCCAGACAAAATAGACTTTAAAACAAACATTGTAACAAGAGAAAAAGAAGGGCATTACATAAAGATAAAGGGATAATTCTAACAGGAAACAATTGTAAATATTTATGCACCCAACATAGAATCACCTAATTATAAAAATATTAAAAAATATAAAGGGAAAATTTGACAGTAATATAATAGTAGTTGGGATTTTAACGTCCCATTTATACTAATGGATAGATCATCCACACAGAAAACCAATAAGTAAACAGTGGCCTTAGTGACAAATTAGACAAGATGGACTTAATATATACAAAACATTCCAAACAAGCCAGTGCAATACATATTCTTTTCAAGTACATTGAACATTCTTCAGGATAATCACATATTAGGCAATAAAACAAGCCTCAATCAATTTAAGAAGACTGAAATCATGCCAAGCTTTTCCAACCTCAACAGTATGAAACTAAAAATCAATTAAAAGAAAAAAACTTGTAAAGCAAACTCATGGAGGCTACTCACCATGCCACTAAACAACCAATGGGTCAAGGAAGAAATCAAAGAGGAAATCAAAAAATACTTTGAGACAGATGAAGATGAAAACAATGTTTCAAAATTTTTGGGAGGCAGCACAAGCAGTTCTAAGAGGGAAGTTTATAATGATATAGTCTTACCTCAACAAATAAGAAAAATTTTGGGAAGGGTTATTGTACATTTGAAAAAGTTACAGTGTACTTACATGAATGAAGATTTTCTCCAATTATTACAGCATTTACCATACCCTATAATAGTGCAAGTATCACCAACCATTTTTGTAAGAATTCTACTTGAAAATGTGAGTACAGTGTAATTTCAAAGAATGTATTCCCCACAATGTGTTTCACAGAATACCTTTGTAAGGTTTCATGTGTCAAATATGTTTCTAAGAATTATAAAATTTCATTGCATCTAAAAAAAGTCATTTTTTTGATAGTATTTTGTCTTAGTCCATTTGAGATGCATAAGAGAATACCACAGATTGAACTATATATAACAACCCTGATTTTTCCTCATAGTTCTGGGAACAATGAGAACATAAGGAACATAGATCTTGGGAAGTTCAAGATCAAAATGCTGAAAATTTTGGTGTGTAATGAAGGTCTGTTTTTGTTTTACAAATTGCCATCCTGCTATTTACATGGTGGAAGGAGAAAAACAATCTGAAGTTCTTTTTATATGGGCATTATTCCCATTCCTTTAGGCTCTGCTCTCATGATCTAATTAGCTCCCAAAAGGCAAAAGATTGATTTTATGATGCCATTATATTTTGAGTTTGGAATTCAACATATGGATTTGGGGGGGGGACACAAGTTCATTCTAGAACAGTATTCCCCTAAACTCCCCAATTTGTATCTTTCTCACATGCATACACATTTGTCCATCCCAACATCTCCCAAAGTCTTAATTCCAGTATCAACTCTAAAGTCTAGGACCAAAGTCTTATCTAAATATCATCTAAATCAAATGTTGGATCAACACACTCTTGGGAAGATTCATCCTGAGACATAGTTTTCCCCAACTATGCATCTATGAAGCCAAACAAGTTGTGTGCTTCAAAGTTATCCTACTGTGGTAACCATAAGATAGACATTCCCATTCCAAAAATGAGAAATAGGAAAAAAGAATGGGGCAAGGGGTACAAAGTAAGTCCAAAATCTGACAGGACAAACAACGTTAAAGGTAATGCTTGGAGATTAATCCTTTGTTTCTATACTGCACCCTCTCAGCAGCCCATGAGGGTGGCAAATTCATCACCACAGCTCAGCATGACTGCACCCGCCCCCCCCCCCAAATGCTTGCTGGCTGTCCTGGGGTCCCACCCACACCATAGTACTTCCAAGCTGAGGTCTTCCACTCAGTGCCAGACATGACTGTCCATTGAATCTTACATGGAATCATCTCTGTTCCTTGGGTCTATACACTGCATGTTTGCAGAGTTCACATCCCTTGGATGCCACGAAAATTTGCCGCCTGCGCCTTCCAGAGGGGACCCCATAGCCCATGCTGCAAGGGGAGCTTAGAAGTATGACACCAGAGAAAGGGGAGCAGAGTCCATGATGGAAGGTGCCACAATGGCAATGTGACACAAAGTCCTACCAGCACTGGTGGCACCTCCTTTCAAATCTGGGTGGAGGTAGCAATGTCCTTCAACCTCTGTGCCTGTAATAAGAGTCATATTTCTGATTATCTCTAAATTATCTTCATGTCAATCTTCCATTGTTTTGAAGAATATCTCCTGGCTTTTGTTGACTAATCCATAACTAATCTATCAAAGGGTTATTTGGCCACAATGACAGAATTCTCAGTTTTTGGTATATGGATAGGCTGAGATATTACAAATCTTTAAGTTCTGATCAATTTTTTGCTCAAAAATTCGATTTTTTTTAAGTAAGCCCCATGTTCAGCGCAGAGCCCAACGTTGGACTTGAACTCACAACTTTGAGATCAAGACCTAAGCTGAGATCAAGAGTTACTCAACTGACTGAGCCACCCACACACCCTCAACAATTCCATCTTTATTTTCTCTGTTGAACTTTAAGAAATTAGGAGCCCAGACTAACATGCAAAATTTTGTTTAAAAATACTCTCAATTAACATTAGAAAACTTTTAAAAAAGGGGGTGGGACACCTGGGTGGCTCAGTCAGATGAACATTGCACTTTGGCTCAGGTCATTGTCTCTCAGTTCTTGGGTTCGAGCCCTGCATCAGGGTCTGTGCTGACAGCTTGAGAGCCTGGAACCTGCTTTGGATTCTGTGTCTCCGTCTCTCTCTGCCCCTTCCCCGCTCACGCTCTTTCAAAAATAAACAAACATTAAAAAAATAAAAATAAGACAAAAGTACCCTCAATTATGTATCCAACTTTAATGTGTAAAATTCTACTTTTCGTATAACACTCAAATATGAATACAATTCAGCAAAGTTCTTTAACAATTTGTAACAAAGGTCACCTTGTCTACATTGTCCACTAGCATATTCTTCATTTCCTTTTGAGACCTCATAAAAGAATGGTCTTTACTACCCAATTTCCACTATCACTCTGTTCAGAGTTATTTAGGTGTTTTCTAAGATGGTTGAAACTTCCCCTGCAGTTCTCTTCTTTTCATTCTGAGCCCTCAAAACAACTATTTTAAAGGTTCATTCATGGAAATGTAGGCTTTTTCTATCAGGTGCCTCCAAACTCTTCCAGCCTATATTACCTAGTTGCAAAGCCATTTCTATATTTTTAGGTCTGTTATGGTCGCAACCTACTCAACACAATTTTCTTTTTAGTCTGAGCTGCTGTAACAGAACATCATAAGGGTGGCTTATAACAACATGAAGATATTTCTTAAAGTTTTAGAGGCTGACACATTCCAAATGAAGGTGCTGGCAGATTCCGTGTCTAGTGAGATATCTATTCTGTTTCGTAGCCACTTTCTTGATGTGTCTTCACATCTAGAAAGGGAAACTATCTGGGGTCCCTTTCATATGGGCACTAATACCATTCATAAGGTCTTCACTCTCAAGATCTAATTATCTATCAAAGGCCCAAATTCTAATTCAATCATATTGTATGTTACATAAGGTATGGATTTGAGAGGAATGCAAATATTGAGCTCTTATCAAATGAGTTCACTAAACTTTATTAGAATTAATACAGATTGTAAATGCACATATATAAAGATGTTTCTAAGTATGGTAAGTGTATAGGTAAATAATTATAATGATATTTCAGTGAATGAATGTCCTTGGTACTACATTTAATAAACTTTGTGAAGACACCTGTACAGCCATTGTTATAAGAAGGGTAGTGGTTTATGTGGATATATGTTTTTCAGTGATTAACACTTTTTTAGTTCAAAACACTGTGCTATATTAAAAACCCTTTGTAATGTGACACGTATAAAAGATTTTTGTAAGACTTCTGGTTGTATGTCTGAAAATTTACTGTGTTACTTCATTGAAAGAGTATGACTACTGTTATTGCATGTAATGTATTACATAGTTACACGTACAATATACCTCTAAGAACTATAGAATTTGGTATCCAGGTAATGTCTTTTCAATGAATGTGTGTTTACCAACTGTGCTAATTTTAATGCACATTTTAAATATATATATAGTATACTATATATATAATGCTCCTAACAATGGTCATTGTATGTGGTCAGTGCTACTTAGGCGAATGAATATGTTTATCTCAAAGTACTGCATTTAAAATACTCTGTAATGGCACATGTATAAAAAATGTTTCTAAGAATGCTCATTGCATTTGTTTTTAATTTTTTAATGTTTGTTTTTGAGAGGGGGAGGGGCAGAGAGAAACACAGAATTCAAAGCAGGTTCCAGGCTTTGAGCTGTCAGTACAGAGCTCAATGCAAGGCTTGAACCCACAAACTATGAATCATGACCTCAGCTGAAGTCAGATGCTTAACCAACCAAACTACCCAGATGCTCCACTCATTGCATTTTTTAAAAAAAATTCAGTGTAATTTTATACAATGTTTCAACCACACTGTAGTTCATAGATCATAATATATACAATCATGAATAAAAAAATTTCTAAGATGGGGCACCTGGGTGGCTCAGTTGATACATCTTGATTCTTGATTTCAGCTCAGGTCATATCCCAGGGTCATGGATCGTGCCCTGCATCATAGTGTGTCCTGAACATGAAGACTGCTTGGGATTCTTTCTCTTTCTCTCTCTCTTTCCCTCTGCTGCTCTCCCCTGCTTGTGTTTTCTCTCTCTCTAAAAAAAAAAAAAAGACTGAGTGACAGAAATTCATTGTATCTCTATTGTCTTATAGTGGGAAAATGTGTACCAACATGTGCTATTTTAACATACTCTGCCAATGTATATATATGAAAGATATATCAAAGAATACCAGTTATATATGTAAGCACAGTGTTATTTAATTGAAAATCTATGTTCCTGACAATGTTGTACAATTAGTACACTAGTTAATACTATGTGACATCACATATATAAAATTTTTCTAAGAAAAACCAAATTTTGTTGCATACATTTAGTGTTATTTCACAAAAGCAATATGTTCACAATACTGTTCTGCCATTTATCTATTTTGCAAAGAGACACATAAAATTTTCTTCTAAGAATTCAAATTGTATAAATGAATAGGTTCACCCTTATTTCAAGGCAAGGGTGTGATATACACACTCTAATGTATGGAGCATATTAGTAAAGGCTTAAATATAAGTAAACTTCTATCAAACAGTGTCTCTTCAACAAATGGTGTTGAGAACACTGGCAGCAGCATGCAAAATGAATGAGCTGTACCACTTTCTTATACCATACATAAAAATAAATTCAAAATGAGTCAAAGACCTAAATGTGAGACAAGAAACCATCAAAATCCTAGAGAAGAACACAGGCAATAACCTCTCTGACATTGGTTGTAGCAACTTCTTTCTAGATATGTCCCATGAGACAAGGGAAACAAAGGCAAAAATAAACTATTGGGACATCAAAATAAAAAGGTTCTGCACAGTGAAGGAATAAAAAAAATGATGTTCGTAGGACTACTAATTGTACTTATCAATAAGACTATGATATTTAAATACTGTGCTTATCATCACACTGTATTACACCTAAAACAATTTGTAAATGCATATGCATAAAATACATTTCTAAGTTAGTTGTAAATATTATAGACTCATTTCTACTTCAGTGAGTGTGCATCAAATTGTGCATTTATCTCTTTGTAAAACACATGTATGAAAGATATTTCTGAGAATGCCATATGCATTCTTCTCCAAGCTAGAAAAAGCAATCCTAAAATTTGTATGGAACAACAAATGACCCCGAATAGCCAAAGTAATATTGAAGGAGAAGACCAAAGTGGGAGGGATCACAATCCCAGACTTTGGCTTCTACTACAAAGCTGTAATCATCAAGACAGCATATTACTGGCACAAAAACAGACACATAAACCAAGGGAATAGAATAGAGAATCCAGAATTGGACCCACAAAAGTATGGCCAAATAATCTTTGACAAAGCAGGAAGACTATCCACTGGAAAAAAGACAGTCTCTTTAACAAACGGTGCTGGGAGAATTGGACAGCGACATGCAGAAGAATGAAACTAGACCACTTTCTTACAGACTTCACAAAAATATACTCAAAATGGATGAATGTCCTGAATGTGAGACAGGAAACTATCAAAACCCTAGAAGAGAAAGCAGGAAAACACCACTCTGACCTCAGCCACAATTTCTTACTTGACATATTCGCAAAGGCAAGGGAATTAAAAGCAAAATTCAACTGTTGGGACCTCATGAACTATTGGGACCTCATGTGCTTCTGCACAGCAAAGGAAACAACAAAACTGAAAGCCAGGAAAATGGGAAAAGATTTGTAAATGACATATCGGACACAGGGCCTGTATCCAACATCTATAAAAAGCTCACCAAACTCCACACCCTCAAAAACAAATAATCCAATGCAGACATGGGCAGAAGACAGGAATAAACACCTATAAAGAAGACATCCAGATGGCCAACAGGCACATGAAAACATGCTCAGTGTCGCTCCTCATCAGGGAAATACAAATCAAAACCACATTGAAATACCACTTCACTCTAGTCAGAGTGGCTAAAATGAACATATCAGGAGACTATAGATGCTGGAAAGGATGTGGAGAAATGGGAACCCTCTTGCACTGTTGGTGGGAATGCAAACTGGTGCAGCCACTCTGGAAAACTGTGGAGCTTCCTCATAAAATGAAAAATAGATCTACCCTATGACCCATCAATAGCACTGCTAAGAATTTACCCAAGGGATACAGGAGTCCTGATGAATAGGGGCACTTGTACCCTGATGTTTATAGCAGCCCTTTCAACAATAGCTAAATTATGGAAAGAGCCTAAATGTCTATCAACTGATGAATGGTAAAGAAATTGTGGTTTATATACACAATGGAATACTACTTGGCAATGAGAAAGGATGAAATATGGCCTTTTGTAGCAAGGTGGATGGAACTGGAGAGTGTGATGCTAAGTGAAATAAGTCAAAGACAGATACCATATGTTTTCACTCATGTGGATCCTGAGAAATTTAACAGAAGACCATGGGCGAGGGGAAGAAGAAAAAGAGAGGGAGGAACCAAACCATAACATACTTAAAACAATCTGAGTGTTGAAGGTGGGGTGGGACGGTGGGTGGTGGGTATTGAGGAGGGCACCTGTTGGGATGTGTACTGGGTGTGGTATGGAAGCTAATTTGATGATAAGTTTCATATAAAAGAAAGAATTTAAACCAGTGTATTGGATCCCTGGGGGAGGGCAGAAAGAAGCTGAAACTCTCTGGCCATTCATTTTTGGTATGGATGCTTCATGTGACATCCCCCATGAAGATAACACAGCTGACTTTCAACAAGATGTTCACCATCAGTGAGGAGATGGCTTTAAAATTTCACTCTAGGATATCCAAATACAAAAGAATAAATTTAGACATTTTCTTCACACTGTACAGAAAAATTAACTCAAAGCAGATTACAGACTTAAATATAAGAAATAAAACTGTAAAACACTTAGAAATAAATGTAGGAAAGCCTTTTTTTTTGCTTTTCGTTTTTTAAAAATAATTTATTGTCAAATTGGCTAAGGTACATGCAAAGCCCTTTTGAACTCCAAAAACACTGGCAACAAAGTGTCAATAAATTGGGCTTTGTCAAAAAAAGTAAAAAGTAAAATGGATATGTGAAAGATCAAAGTGCTTCATTATAGATGAGAAGGGGACACAGATGAATGAAAGTTTTCTGACAAGTCTTGTCTAAGGGGTAAGAAACACATGTGGCCAGAGACAAACTAAACCTCAAAGGGAAACATGAAATCCCAGTCTGCAATAGGTCTGCCTATTTCCTTCAGAAAGAGAGGGAAATCTGTCCTTGGCTGTTTTTCCTGCTGCTCCCATCAGGGAGAGAATAGAGGCAGCAGGGATTCAGGGTTAGTGGGTCCAAGTTCCAGGCTGTTGCTCAAGTGTCTGGAACAATTCATGTGGTGCATGAGGTTTTGAATGGCCACTTTCTGCACTGGTCCTGGGACATACCCTGCATGCGTGTAGTATATGCTCTTCTGAGTCTTAGGCCAAGTACTAAGTGCTCTCTGACAGCAGGGTAATCTTTCCTGTATGTTGTCAGAAACTAGTTTTGGTGAGCACAGAAGCAGAGTGAGAACTAACTACCCATCCCTTGGAGTTCACTATGTTATTGACAGCCTCACTGCCCTTCCGTCCTGCAAACCAAGTCCTAAATGGCAAATAGCAATAGGATGGGAATGACTCTATGGACAGCCAAAGTTTCATTTTAGATGAGAATGGAAGAAAGCTGAGGGTGAAATATCTTACTCCATTTGCCCTTGCCTAAAAGCAAGGAAAACTGCCCCCCAAGACATTTGGCCCTATCTACACACAGTCTGTGCTGGGTAATTTCCACTCACCTACATCTAATGTCAATATAGATCTGGAAGCCAAGTGCCCAGGGCTCCTATGGCCCAACTTATTCTGTGTTCACAAATCTCATCCAAAATCCCCAATTAAAATCAGAGGGAATTGCTCTGAAACATGGGCCTTGATTGGCCCATGGCAGATTCTAATTTTCAAAAGACTAAAAAGGGATACCTGTGTGGCTCAGTTGGTCAAGCTTCTGACTCTTGGTTTTGGCTCAGGTCATGATCTCACAGTCCCTGACTTGGAGTCCCATTTAGGTCTCTGTGCTGTGAGCCCAGGGCCTGGAGCCTTCTTTGGATTCTGTGTCTCCCTCCTTCTTGCCCTTCCCCTGTTCATTCTCTGTTCTCCCTCTCTCAAAATTAAAGTAAAAAAAAAAAACCAAAAAAAAAAAGTCCTGAGAGAGAAAAGTTTTGGCTCCTGGGTGGCTCAGTCAGTATAGCATCCGATTATGGCTCAGGTCATGATGTTGTGGTTTGCAAGCTTGAGCCCCACATGAGGTTCTCTGCTGTCTTGCGGAGCCTGTTTTAGATCATCTGTCCCCTAAACTGCCTTTGTTTCTCTCAAAAATAAAAATAAACATTGAAAAAGATTAAAAGGATGGAAATAGATACCGAGAGGAACAGTGTTCCTATGAGAGATGAGAATGGGATAAATCTGAGGATGAAATGACTAGTACAATCTCTTGGTGAGCTCACTGTCTTGGGAACAAGATATACATATGCCTAGGGCAAAGGGAAACCTCCATTGTTTACAGTGGGAACCCTCATGACAAGTCACCTGTATTGTTCTTTGAGAGAGGGAAAATTGAGTTTACTGATTTCCCTTGCTATCTTATCAGCGGATAGAGGCTGCAATAATTCAAGGGTAGAGGGTTTGGGCTCAAAAGTTTACAACTGGGCTGTGATGCAGTAGTTCTTGAATTGTCTCTTTGCTAAGCCCGTCCTTGAGAGTACGGCACATGGGTGAACCAACTGCTCTTCAGAGTGAAAGCATCTTTAAAAGCCATGGAGGGAGACAAGTTGGCTAACCATAATTTCATTTATCAGCCAGCCAAACACCACGTCCTCACAGGAAGGCAATCTTTCCTTTGGGATATCAGAAACTGATTGCTCTTGGTTAGCCCAGACCAGAGTCAGAACTCATTAGTAATTGCTGTGCACTCACTCTGTGGTGGACAGACTCACTGGTCTTGCCTGGGACCCAAGAAATAGTTCTCAATACAACCATAGAATTTGAATGGCTACACAAGGGGCCAAAGATTTTCATTTCAGCTGAGAATGGGCTAAAGCTGAGAACACGATGTCTAACTCCACATTCCTCTTGTCTCAGAAGTGAGGATAGCTCCCTCCTTATATTTTTGACCCTGCCTATGAGCATTCTTGCTAGGCACCTTGAAATACCCTAGGCTTTTCCTTGCCAGCAGATTACTGACAATTTTTGAGGGACCCTATGACCTATTATATCCCAGAGTGATAAGAACTGGGCCAGACAGACTCCCTAGTTAAATGTAGAGAAATTGGCTCTGAGATTCTGTGCCTGAATGGACAAGAGGAAGAACTTAGCTTGAAAAACAGCAACAGGATGGAGGGGAATAAATAGAAGGCCAAAATTCTTTCTTAACAGAAGAAAATGGGATATAGCAAAAAATGAAGTTACGAGCACAATATCCTGGCAAGATGGTTGTCTCAGGAGTGAGACAATGTCCTCAGGAATAGGACAAATCCTGGATTGTTCCTTCAGAGAGGGAAAATTTCTGGCATTGGATTTTTGTTTTAAAGCCCTGTCTTTTGAGGCAGTCATGATACACAGCAAGTTCTGGCTTGTGGCTGACCCTCAAGTATTTGGAAAGTGGCTCTGGTTAACTGTTCCTTATATGGTCTGTTTCTGCACATTCTGCAGGTCCTGAAGAATACTGCAAATGGGTGAAGGGTGTGCTCTTCAGAATTAAGACATCTGTAGGAGTCAGTGCTTCGAGTTACCATGTAATAGTTACCAAGTACTATTACCATGACACTCCAAGTCGTCAGTGACAGGGAGTCAATAGATCCTTTTGTGTATCAAAAACTGAATGCATTCAGTTAGCATGGGAGCAGCGTGGGAGCTTTCCATCAATCCTTGGTTTTTCACTAAGTTATTGACAGGCTGTGCCTAATGGGAACCAAGGTATAAAGAGACAAACAGCAAGGGATAGGGCACCTGGGTAGCTCTCTCTGTTAAGCAGCGACTACTGATTTCGGTTCAGGTCATGAACTCACGGTTGTGATGTCAAGCCCCACATTGGGCTTTGTGCTCACAGCCTGGATCTTCCTTTGGAACCTCTGTCTCCCTCTTTCTGCCCCTACCCTACTCATACTCTATTCTCTCACTCAAAAGAAGATGAAATGTTTTACCAAAAGTTTAAAACGGGAAAGGAAATCAGTAAGGGAATGTGAATCGATAGGTGGATGGCCAAAGTTCCTCCTTTCCTATGAGAGTGGGAACAAGCTAAGAATGACGTACATAGTATAATTATTTGAAGCTGGATATATTCAGAATAAGAAGCACCTCTGCACTGGGGACAGGAGAAATCACCACTGGTTTACCTGCAAGCCCACTCCAGAGGAAACCATCTGAAATTCAATAAGAATGGGATATAACTGAAAATGGACTGTATACTTCAGTTTTTGTTCCAGAAACAGGACAGGTTTTCTCCCAACTCCTCTGGGTTTGTCTACATGCAAACATTCTGTCCTGGGCACATTCAAATGTCCTAGGTTTCCTGATGTATGTCTAGTTCTAAAACACAAATTTTAGCCCAAAGTTTTCCAGAGTCCATAGCCCAAAGTATTCCAGAATCCAGAGAAATTGACCCAAGTCCTCAGTAAAATTAAGAGTGAATTGGTGTCAAAAGCTGGCACCACATGCCTGCTAGAGAAAACACTGTGAAAAGAAAAGACCAAAATTGGACATGGAAAAACCGAGGCCCAAAATTCTTTCTTAAAGAGGAGACTAAGAATAGAATAACGTCATTAGCATAATCTCGAGTATGACACACCAATGATTTGGGTTAAGTTGTAGTCCATTGACTACACCTGATGCCTTTACTGAAGGAAATGTTCATCCAGAACTTTGGTAAGCCAGGAATTCTGCCCATTGCCTTTTCTCTGCCATTTCCATCAATTACAGATGCAACATTCCTTCAGTGATTCAAGGTCAGTCTCTCTGCTGACCTTCAAGTGTTTGCAACCAAGCTCTGGTTCAGGATTTCTTACTCGGCTCTTTCTGCACTGATACATATCTGGGATCAAAGTGACCGCACTGACACATATCTGGGATCAAAGTGCTCATCTGAGAGCCTTCTGCTTTTCAGAATGAAGGCAGCTCAATGAACCAAGTGAGGGTCACAATCAGGGTAAACATGCCACCAGCAGCCTGTGAAGCACCATATTTTCAGTAAAAGAAGAGCAATTTTCTCTTTGGGATATTGGAAACTGAATGCTCTTGGCTAGCACAGGCAGTGAGGAGGCGCTTCCATTAATCCGTGAGTGATTTTTATGTGACAACCCCACTTCTTAGTGTGAACCAAAACCTCTTTAGAAAATATGCGAGGTGATGCGAACTTAGGGAAGGCTAAAGTTCTTTCTTTTAGGAGAGATATAGGATATAACTTAGAATGCAGTGTATAAGGTCCTTTCCCCTTTCTGCGGAACTGACGTTGGCTCCATCCCACTCCTCTGTCCTTGCCTACATGCAAACATTCTGTGTTAGTCTCCTTCCTATGCCCTATGTCTTTTGTGGCCAATGGTAAGGCTGAAAGACAAACACTGTGGGTGGGCCAATGTTGCCGAAGTTATCTCCAATTTGGGAGAATGTGGCCGATTCCCCACATGAAATAAGACATTGCTCTTCAGTCCCTGAGTCCCCATAGTGAATGCCTAGATAGAAAAAGTGCAAGGTGATGGGAATGGAGACATCATTGGCCCAAGTTCTTTATTGCAGTTGAGGACAGCATAAAACAAAGAAAGAAATGAGTAGCTAAGGTTCTGGCCCCACAGGGGAGGCCAGCTCCCTCCCAGCTCCTCTGGACTTAGCCTATGGGCAAAAATTCTGCTCTGGACACCTTCCAATGCCTTAGGCTTCTTTTTGTCAACATAGTTAGGAAAGGCAAGTCTCAAGTCGCCCTGTTGCTCAACCTATCTTTGAGTTCAACGTGACTGTCCAGGTAAGCCAGAGGTGGGGTCTTTTGGACACTGGCCATGAATCTCTCACAGGGAAGACCTAGTTAGTAAAAGGGCAAGATGGTAGAAAAGGGTATGTGGAGTGCCAAAGTTCTCGGTATCAAAAGAGAATGGAAGAGACCAGAGAATGGAGTGAGCAGCACAATCTTGGAAAGCTGGGTGTCTTGGGAATGAGAAAAGCCTCTTGGCTGGGGCAAAGGAAATCTCCACTGGCTACCCTGGCAACAGGTTTGGCAAGTTTGGCATTTAACTGCATTGTGTTTTCTATCTGTATACTGACATTTTTTGTCTGTACATTCCACTGAAAAATTTTCTTGTAATATTTCTTGAAGATCTGGTTGAGTCATCATGAATTTTCTGTTTGGTAGTCTGACAAAATCTCATACTCTGAATGATCCCCATGTTGGATAGAGTATTCTTGACTGCAGAATCTGACCCTAAACACTATCCTTCACTCTAACAAACTCTCTCAACTGAGCCGTCCAAGTAAGTACCATTTTCCATGCACTAACCCGAGTCAAAACTATGGCTCTGACCCTAATAGGTCTTGAATTGTAGTTCTGAGGAAACAATTTGGGACACAAGACTGATGCAAGATGACTCAACCAGGGACAAAAAAGCTAATGGTGCCATTTGCAAGGACGAAGATACAGCCAAAGAGTAGGGTTATGGGAAAAATCCCAACCCTAGGCCACACAATCAGCCTAGCCTTTGCATCTTGAGCCAAAGCCTGTCACAATTGTTGTCTTTTGCCCTCAACTCAACACTCTGTGGGGAGTTTTGCACTGCAGGCAGATGGACGACTACCATCTACCAGGCCCTATGCTTAACCCTAAATATGACTATGTTCCTACCAAGGCCTGGATCCCAAGTCTGATCAAACAAGGAATTTGGGACATGGGACTTACTCAAGATGACTTAGGCAGAAATGAAAAAGTAAGTTCTACTGGTTTCAATGAACAGGTGGAGTTTGAATGCAAGATTGTGGCCAAAACTTAAGACTAAACCACACCAACACCCTAGCACTGAACATTATCTATAAGCCTGAACCCCACCCTAACACTTGAACTCCTCTCAGACCTTTGGGGATTGCTGCACACCATTTTTGGACAAGCTACTACCATCTCCCAGTGCCTAAAGCTAACTGTAGCCATGGCTCTGGCTTGTTTCAAGCCCAAATCTCAGGTCAGAGGTAACAACAGTAATGGGACACATGACTGATGCAAGGTTAAGCTCCTAACAGAGAAAAACAAATCATACCATTTGCAACTGGGATGGAACAAGAGAATTTGATTCTGAAAGAGTATCTTGTCATAACTCATGCCATCAACATAGTCTCTGAACAGAATCCTGATCGTCACCCTCCCCCTAAAACTCAACCTCATCTCAGCCCTGCAGGTAGGGCTCTGCACTGCTGGCAGATAGTCCCCTATCTTTTAATAAGCCTAACACTAACACTAACCATGGTTCTGGCCCTTCCTGTTTCCAAATTCCAGATCTGTGGAAAACACGAATTCAGGACACAGAACTGAAGTGAGATTACTTTGCCACGTATGTAGTAGGAATTGTTGCCATTTCCAATGGTGATCAGGTGACAGGGTAGGATTCAGTGTGCAAACTCAACTATAAACTGCACCAACAGCTTAGACCCCCAATGTGACCCTGAAGAGTAAACTTCACCCTGACCACTGCCGTCTAAGTCCTCTGGGTGGGGTTTCTCCTTGCCGGCGGATAGGCCCCTACCATTTCCTGAACCCTACCGCTACTTCTAGCATTGGCACTTGTTCTAACCTGGCCCAAATCCTATAGCTGAGGAAAAAACTGATTTGGGATGCATGACCATTGCAGGATTTTTTATCCAGGAACACAGAGGAATCCATGCTCTTGGCCATGACTGGAATGGGGCAAAGGGTATGATTCAAACTGAAAATCTAACCAGACCACACACCAACAGCCCCTGCATCCCAGCCTGCACCTAGGCTGTTCCTCACCCTAACACTCATCCTCAAGTGACCTCTACAGTGAAGTCTTTGTGCCTTGGTGGTAGATAAGGCACTATTGTCTCCTGGACCTTAACCCTAACCTTTCCCATGGATATGGTCCTCCAAAGCCTAGATTTCAAGCCTCAGGAAACAATGGATTTGGGACAAAGGAGTACCTCGAGATGGCTCTCCCAGATGCATATGAAGAAATTGTGATGTTTGCAAAGATCAGACCTGAAGTAGAACACAAGGCTGACCCTCACATTGACACTTAACATCAACTGAGCCCTCTGTGTACATCTTCACACCACCAGAAGATAAGCCTTTACCATTTTCGTCCCCGTAACCATAACCCTAGCCACAGCCCTGACCCTCCATGGGTCTGAATGCCAGGTCCGAGGAAAAAATAGATGGGGAACACAGGAGTGACCCAAGTCGTTCAGCCAAGTCTGTAGGAGCAAATGGTGCCATTTGCAAAGACCAGAATGGAGCCAGAGATTATGATTCTGGGTGAAAAACCTATTCTAGACCACAAAATCATCCTAGCTCTTTACCCCAAACCAAACCGTGATGGACACCCAGACATTCGGGCTCAACTCAGCACTCTGTGTAGGTCTTCGCACTGCCAGAAGATAGATTTTTGCCATTTTGCACAGCCTAACCCTAATCTTAGCCATCGCTCTGGCCCTACTTGGGCCTGAGTGCTATTTCCAAGTATATAACTGAACTGAATGATGCAAGAATGATGCAAATGACTTGGCTAGGAACAAAGAAGGATACAGTGCCATTTGCAAGGACCAAGATGCAAGTACTGGCATGCAGCCTTGAGAGCAGGATATGAGCAAAATGCTTGCCCTAGATCACACAAACAGCCTTGCCCTAGAACTGAAACCAAAGCCTGTCTCAATTCCTCTTTTTCCTTCAACCCAGGCCTAAAGGGAGAGTTCTGCACTGCCAGCGAATTGACCCCTACGAACTTCCAGGCCCTAACCCTAACCCTAGTCATGACTCTATCCCTACCCAGTCCCAGATCTCAGGTCTAACCAAACAAGGAATTTGGGACAAAAGACTATGCAAGATTAATCAGTCAGGAATAGATAAGGCAGTTGTGCTGTTTGCAACAACTGGGATGGAGTGGAGCAAAAGGTTGTGGGCAGATACCCAACACTAACCCTCACCATCACCTTAGAGGCCTGGGAAACACAATCCATAAGCTTCACCTTCATCTAACATTCACCCTCAACTCAGCCATTTGGGGAGTGTTCTGCACTACTGGAAAACAGGTCATTACCATCTCCCAGTCCCTAAAGCTAACATTTGCAAAATTTTTTCTCCCTGGGTGTCATTCAGAATGTCTCAGAGAAATATCTTTTAAGTTAGGGAATCTGGCCAAGTCCTTAAGTCTCTGGCATAGGTTGAGACTCACGACCCCTCATTATTCACCTTTCAGAAGTATGTTGACAATGGGATGCTAGCGGCCTTCAAAGTGCCCAGCAGAGTGTAGGCCATGCTGGGGTTTGGCGGGGGGGGGGGGGGGGGGGGGCTGGCCTTGCTTCTGGTTGAAGGAGAAACTATGTCAGACATTTAATTCCCAGCAGTATCCTAATCTCCTCTGTAATATAGAACTTAGGCCATGTTTATAGCCCTTCCCATCAATTTGTTTTCATAACTAGGTCATAGGTAAACCAGGTGGAATTGGTCTGTCAGCCATACAGCCGCATCCAGGATTTGTGAGGAACTACCACTCTGGTCCTGTGGTATGTGAGAACAGTTACCTTATCTCAAAGAAGAATGACCCTGCTGTCCATGAAGGCTTGTTGCTTATCTGGCCATGGTAATTTCCATGGTTGATAATCAGCCTGCTTCTCTCCCCTGGCTGATTGAAATGTCTTCTAAGGGAGGTGGATCAGGCAGGTGGTTCTAAGGCAGTGTAGACTTGAGGACAATTCAGCCCAAAAAAGCCCATATGAGGGCACTATATCTTGGTGAAAAGAACCTAGAACACATATGGGAGCACTGACTTGCTGCCACTAAATCACTGCCCTATTTATGCCCTGAGGGGTAGGGCAGACAAAGGAGACAAGGTCAGGACCTTTCCTTTTGTTTCTGAAGAAAAGTGCAACCCTTTGTCAATGGGCACCCATGTGTAAGCAATGGATGTTTTCCTTTGCCCCTACACACAGGAGTTTCTTACTATAGACAACGGTTAGCTTCCCAAGAGACTGTGATGGGTACATCTTCAGCTTCATCTTTCTCTCCTTTGTAATGAAACACTTTGACCCTGTTTCCAACTTTTTGCTCTTTTCTTCAAACTAGCATCTCTCTGGAGTTGACTCAGAGTCAGTGTCTCAGAGAAATATCCTCCATTCTAAACTGAGGCATCTGGCTGAGTCCTGGTGACTCTGGCACAGATTGGAATAGATTACAACCTCTTGTAATTTACTATTACAACTGTGTTCACAATGAAATGCCTAGGGCACATGAAAGTTCCAAGCTGGCTATGGTAGATGTGTGTAGGTGGTCCGGGAGGTCTGGAAAGGGATGGGCCTTACCCATGCAGCAAGGAGAAATGAAGGTAGATAAATATGGCTAACATGACTCATTCCCATCAGTAATGTAGAACGTTGGCCTCCTTTGTAGCCATTCCCACAAATTTGCTATTCTCTAAGTCCTTGGTCACATTCAGGAATATTTGGGCTTTCACTCACTTCACAAAAGCAGCCCAATAATTGGTGCCAAACTGCCACTGTGGTCCTTTGCTAGGTGAGAGAAAACAGTAACTTTCCCAAAAAGGAAGGATGGTCTTCTTGTCCCAGAATGCTTGGTGCTTGGACAGCCATTTTTAAGTGCAGTAAGGGTAAAATGCTTTCCTTATGTGTCAAGCATGATTCCCATATGCACAGTATTCTTCAGGCCTGGTCAGCACAGAAAGGGTACCTTGAAAACTAGTGTATCAGGTCCAGGTTCCAAACAGCTGATCAGCAGCTGGGAGCAGGAACATCTTGTTTCTGAATCAATGCTGCATCTATTTCCTGATGGGAAAGACAGGAAAAATCACCAATCTCAGCTTTTCCTATTATTTCTTAATGAAAATACAACCTTCCTGAATATTCTTACTCTCATATATAGCCAAAGGAATTCTCTCTTTACACCAGCCCTCAGGTGTTTCCTACTCCACAGAAAACCCACCTGCCAGGATGTAGGAGTATGCATTTAATTCTACCTTTAGCCCAATCTCTTCCGTAATGAAGAGTTTTGGTCTTCTGAGTGACTGCATATTATTGCTCTTTTCTCAAGCTATGTTCCTCCTGGGAGCCATTCAGAGCAAGCGGCTCAGAAAAATGTACTGTGCTTAAACTAGACCATCCAGGATCTACGGGGCTGTGTCAGGTACACAGCCCAGATCCAAACTCTGGTGTGGAGTACCCAGTTAGTTCCTGAGCCAATTGACAGTTCTCAGTGTCTGGTATCCCAGAGAAAAGCAGGTCTCTCTGTCCTTGAGGGCTTGGAGCTTAGTCAGCTAGAGAAATTGCAGGGATTTGTAGCTATCTGGCCTCCACTCCCTGATAGAGGTGCCTTCATCCTGAAGAGCAGATGGTCCATGCATGTTCACTCTGCTTCAGGCATAGGTCAAGGCAAAGGGACTTTGAAGGGAGTACTGCACCCAGACCAGGTTATAGCCCCTTGACCATTAGCTACGACCCCCAAACAGCCACAGCTGAATCACTGCCAGTGTACCTACTAATGGGAAGGGCAAGAAACACACTCCAACCCTGGGATTTGCCTCTTTTTCTGAAGGAAGTATCAGGCCCCTCACTGACAGGGCTCCCAGGTGTAACCTGTAAAGTGCTCCCTTCACCAAAGCCCAAAAGCCTTGCTTATTCCTCAGACAGCCATATTGTCAGGAGAGCACTGGATCCTTCATTCACATCATCCCATTTAAAAAAATTTTTTTTAATATTTATTTTTGACAGAGAGAGAGAGCAGGAGAAGGGGGAGGGGCAGAGAGAAATGGAGACATAGAATCCGAAGCAGGCTCCAGGCTCTGAGATGTCAGCACAGAGCCCATTGTGGGGCCTGAATCCACGAACTGTGAGATCATGACCTGAGCTAAAGTTGGACACTCAACCAACTGAATCACCCAGGTGCCCCCACATCATCCCATTTTTATTTCTAGTGAAGGTCTCTTGCCTTGTGTGGATCTATTTTCATCCCTCTGCTCTATTTTCATAATAAGTTCTCTCTGGGGTCCATTCCATGTAGTCTCACAGAGGAATATCTTTCTTGTTCACCTGGGGATTCTACTCCAATCCTTGGCAATGTCTGATAGTTTTTTCTATAGGGCCGCTGGCAAGTTGGTGTCAAAACCATGTAGGCATTCAGAGACCTAGGGCATTGGAAGGGCCCCCATGTTAGAATATTTGCACTTAAGCTGGGTAAGAAGACTGGGAAGCAATAGCCTCTTATCTTGGCTTAAGGGGTATGAAATTACACAGCCTCTTCCCAGTGATCCCATTCCCATTGACATTATTGAACCTTGGCCCTCATTATGGCTACTCCCTTCCCATGGATCCATGTCTATGTCCCCATTTAGACAGGAGTCAAGGAGCTGTCACTCAGCCCATGTCCCAGAATAGATTTTCACACAAGCCTGTGCATGTTGGAGGTGGAACCCAAGCAAGGCAGCCAAGCCACTGCTAATGGCAGCACTTGCACTTACTCAGACTTGGATTTACCTTCCAACTGGAGCACATAGTAGCCAGTAGGATCACAGGCATTGGTGGTGGCTGAAGGTCACCACCGCAAGGAGGTTTATGGGTCAGGTGCCAAGGCATTTATCCTTGTGCATCAGGCAGTGCAATAGCAGCTTCAGGGTACCAGCAAAACCACCTACGATCATGGTGTGGCAACCATGGCATTGGCCTGTGCAGGGCTGTCCTCCTTTAGCATATTCAACAGTAGCAAAAGTGATAGTTCTGGCTGGCAGAACTAGTTCCAAAATGGCCCCAAGGTCCATGGCAGAAAGCAGGGATGGCAGACAGGGTAGATCTTAATACAGAGGCACCTGCTGCTTGCCTCCTTACCAGTACACTTCTTCCAGCCCACGTTAGGAGGATTAAAGTGCTCCCACATGTGTACCCTCACATGAAATGAATAAGCATGATGTGATGTGTTACAGACAACAATGGATAACCTAGAATGAGAATGTACTGAGTCATGCTGGCTAGGGGGCAATATACCTGGAAGAAATGCAGAGTGGTGTAACAGGTTGCCTTGTCTATTCATACATCATTAAGGTTGCACTGGTTTAAAATAAATAGATCTTTCCTTGACCATCATTCAAATACTGTAACAGCTTCCCATTTTACAGTTTATTCTTGTCTTTTATTAGAAAAATTTTTTTTACATTTATTTTTGAGAAACAGAGTGAGACAAAGCATGAGCGGGGAGGGGCAGAGAGAGAAGGAGACCCAGATTCTGAAGCAGGCTTCAGGCTCTGAGCAGTGGTCAGCACAGGGCCTGATGTGGGGTTTGAACACACAAACTGTGAGATCATGAACTGATCGAAGAAGGAGACTCAACTGACTTGAGCCACCCAGGTGCCCTATTGCCTTTTCAAGAAGCTTGAAAACTTGAGAGGATCTGCAATGTCCATGGCAAAACAAAAAGAAAAACACAGACCTACTAGGCCAGAGACCTGCCTTCTGGAAGCAGAACCTGACAGGTCTCCCTGAAACCAGGAGCAGAGTGAGATATTGCGGCCTAGACAGGGGTGCCAGCTGGATGAGTGATGGCCCCATGGCGCCTAAGGGAGAAAAAAAAAAACATTTTCAAAAACAAAGCAAGGAGAAGGAAAAGGGCACCTAATGGGCCAAAGCTCTAAATTTCCAGTGGAATGGGAATTCACTTGAAAGAAGATATCTTGCTTCATTTGCCCTTGGCCCTGAAGGAGGCCAGATCCCTACCCAAATCTCTGGCCAGCATGCACACCAAACATCCTTTGCTGGCCCCCTTCAAATGTCCAGGGCCATGTAATGGCCGCATCCTTCTAAAATCCAGTGATTTAATGAATACGGTGTCTTTTGGCAAAATCTCTCCTACAGTCAGAAAGACTGGTCCAAACCCCGAGATTAACAGCAGAAGATAGGACATCAGATTCCCAGATGGAAGGCAAAAGACAGACTCTTGACACGTTGATTCTGAAAAGATTGTGGAAAGAGCCTTTTTTCTACAAAAGAACAAAGATGTGTCAAGATATTAAGCAGGACTAAAGCTCTTTAGAGCTTGGAGAAAGGAGTGCCCAACACCAACTCCTGGCAACTTGGCTGGCTGTTGGAAGTAAAAGAAATATCAGAGGGCTTATGCAAAGTGCCCTCTAGAGTCTTTTTTTGGGAGTCTTGTCTGCAAGAGGACTGCTTTCTTCCTTCAGAAGGACCTTTAGGGCTCTGGGACTTAGTTTTCTTTTCCCATCATTGAATGGAATGATCAGGGACACTGTTGTAGCTTGAATGTTCCTAGAACTGTGGCTCCAAAGTGTGGGGAGGAGCACTGTGTCCTCTTCCAGTGCAAAGCCCTTCTGTGCTGACAAGTTTCGGGAGCTTACTGCTCCTGTGTCAACAGTTTGCTTCAGAAGGGAGGAACTTCAATCAGGCAGGTCAAGAAGGTGAGCTGGCTCCCCTACACCGGCTCCTGGCTAAGAACAGCCAAACACCAAACTCAGAGATAGGAAGGCTATTCTTCCTTGGGATATCCGATTTCTCATGGCCTGTATGGAAGCTGACCCCCATCCTTGGGGCCTGCTTCATGAGTGCCAGTTCCAAGTCTCCTAAGAGTGAATGTAGTAGAGGCAGTCAGAACACAGGAAGGGAGAGGGAATGGCTGCACCCAGGACTAAACGGCAGTCAATATTTCCATCAAAATGATGGAATCATGTGGAATGGAGATGATCATTTCCCCTAGGCCCTTCATGGGGTCCAGCTTCCCACTAATATGTCTGGCCCAGCCTTCACATAGACAGCAATTGACTGAACCCTTTCCAAAGCCCTAGTGCTCTGGATATCCATGTAGTTCTGAAAGCAAAAGGCCAGGGACTCTTTGTCTCCACCTGTCCCAAAGTCACAAAACCTGGCCTCTTTGGACATCTCCAGATATAGTAAGTTAAAAGACTGAGTTTTTATGGACCTGAGGATGAATATTAACGGATAATAAAGCAATGTTATGAAAATGGAGGCACTGAGGGCCAGAGTTCTTCATGTTCTAAAGAAACTGTTCTAGTCACAGTGAATGAATAATATGCTTTTGTCAGGAATCACAAGAACTTTGGGGCTTGGCTACTGTTCTCCACAGGGTGCTCTTTGAGCCCTATGAGCAAAAAGCCCACATTCTCCCTTGAGAAAGAGAGGCGGAATTAAGAAGATTGAGGGGAAGGGGCCAACATGACAAAGAAATATGGGGATCCAAACTCTCTGAGTCTTTCAAAGAAGGTTTGAAGCCAAAGGACTTTGAACACCAAGCATCTGGGAGGAAAAGAAACTCAAGTCTCTACTAAAAAGACACCGAGACAACCTGACAGGCCATAGATGGGTGAATGTGAACAGGGAGAGATAAAACAGGCCATGTAGACATGGAGGGGAAGGATCCTCTTCTATGGAGAGACAAAGGGAAGAGAAGAGATTCTGGGGAAGCGTAGGACTGTATCTGGACAAGAAAAAAGGGGGTTTTCCTGGACTGGGATGGAGAGGGATCCCATCTTTAACTGGGGGGATTTCTCCATACTGGGTTGACTGCCTTTTTTGTCCAACTGGGGAAGAGGGGAGCCAGCCCTGGACTCGGTGGCTAAGTCAGAAACACAGGCAATAGTAGGAGAAAGTGACACCCTCCCTCGAGTGCTGTGGACAGGACAAAAGCAGCTGGGACAACATATCAAGTGACGAGAGGCCCTTCCCCTTCTCGCACATGGAGCGAGAGTTGAATCCCAGCCGAGTGCCAGGGCACGAGTCAGTGCAGTGAGACAGACCACCTCGTCTGTGCCTGCAGCACTGTGAGGACAGCTTGAATGGTGTTATTTGGGACACTAGATCCGTGAAGAGACTGGGGGTCGCCATTTTTCTCCCCACCAGAACCAAGGTGGGGACTCAGTGATGGGTCCACAGGGCCCGCCTACACCAAACCACAGTTTTGTTGACCCACAGTTACCCTCTGTGCTTGGTAATGGTGTATCTACTAGAGTGGGATAGACGCTGAGGAACCAGACAGGCCCTCCTCCAGACCAGCACTGCTGCATTGCCTGGAATCTCAGGCAATTCTTGTTATTTAGATATAGTCTTCCTTCCTTTCCTCCTCATCTCTTCCCTCTTCTAGTCTGGTTACCCTTGTTGTTTGTTTAAGAATATTTATCCCTTCTCTTGATACATGTTCTACACTTCCTTGTTTCCTTTCCTTTCTCTGTCTCTGAAATAATCAACCCGAATAAGTTCTCTGGGTTTTATCTTCGTTTCTTTTTACCTGCCTCCTTCTTTATTTTCCTCTCTTTCTCTCTGTATTAAGCCATTTAGTTTCTCTGCCTGGTCAATGTTTTTTTTTCTTTACCCCCACCCGTCATTACTCTCTTTGTATGTGTTCTGTCAGCCCCGCTTCCACCCTGTTCTTTACTTGTAGCTGGTGTTTCTGGTTTTATTTTGGATTTTTTTGTTTGGATTGTTTGCGTGTGTGTTTGCATGTTTTTTTTTTCTGTTTGTTTTCTTTTCCAGGGCTAAGTCAATGAACAAATCAAAGCACAACTGGTGCTACAAGTATTGAAATAAAAGTCACAAAAATGGAGAACAAGTAACACTCTCCCAAAAACACCTCCTGAAAGGCCAGGCCCTGGACAGTGTATGACCCCCTCTTTAATACAGCAGTGTTGTCAGGTGAAGAGAACACAAGCTTTTAAAACTCATAATGGACAGTAAACTAGCCAAAATGTTGAAATGGAAGAATTTTTCTCAAAAGAAATTCCAAGAAGACGTGACAGCTAAAGACTTGATCAAAAACAGATATAAGCAATATAAGTGAACAAAAATCTAGATTAATAGTCATAAGATTAATCACTGGGCTTGAAAAAAGCATAGAAGCCAGCAGAGAATATATTGCTGCAGAGATGAAGGAACTAAAAAATATGATGAATTAAAAAAAAATGCTATAAATTAGGTGCAAAATAAAATACAGGTGGCCACGGCATGGATTTAAGAGGCAGAGGGGAGAATAGGTAAAATAGAAGATAAAAATATAAAAAAAGAGAAAGCTGAGAAAAAGAAAGATTAAAAAGAACCAGAATCAAGAGGGGTTCTCTAAGTGATTCAATTAAAAGGAACAGTATCTGAATCATAGGATTTCTGGAAGAAGAGAAAGGGGCTGAAGTTATACTTGAACAAATCATGGCTGGGAGCTTACCTGATCTGGGGAAGGTAACAGACATTGAAATCCAAGAGGCACAGAGAACTCCCTTCAGACATGAATAGACCTTCTGCATGACATATAGTGAAACTGGCAGAATACAAAAATGAGAGAATTCTGAAAGCAGCTAAGGATAAACAAGACTTATACAAAAGTAAGCCTATAAGGGTAGTAACAGACCTATCTACTGAAACTTGGCAGGCCAGAAATGAATAGCAAGAAATCTTCAATGTGATGAACAGGAAAAACATAAAACCAAGAAACATTTATCCAGAAAGCCTGTCTTTCAGAATAGGAGAGATAAATTTTCCCAAACAAAAATTGAAGGAATTCATCACCACTAAAGCAACCCTACAAAAGATCCTAAGGGGGACACTGCAAGTGAAATGTTGCAAGGATCACAAAGTACCAAAGATGTCACTACAAGCATGAAACCTAGAGATAACACGATAACTCTAAACCCATATTTTTCAACAAAAGTGAATGTAAATAGATTAATGCTGCAATCAAAAGACACAGGGTATCAGAATGGATTAAAAAAACAAAACCCAGGGGAGAAGCCAAGATGGCTAAACAGAACGGAATTTTTTTGTACCTTGCCTCTATGAAATACAACCAGATCAATAATAAACCATCTGCACACTTAGAAACTGATTTGAAGATTAACACAACAATCTGCACAACCTGAACCACAGAACCCAGCGGGTATGGTGTGTGGAGAGGTGAACTGGGAGAGAGAGAAGCCATGGAGGGAAGGGAGCTGTCTTTGCTTGCACAGAGAGGACACAGACAGGGGAGAGGGGAGATAATACAGGAAAAGCACCCTCCTGAAAAACAGCTGGAGAGAAAGTGGAAAAGTGGAAAAAACTGCAGGGATTGAAATAAAAAGGGTAAAAGAAGAAAGGAGAGGGTTTTTTTTTCCCATTAAGAGTTTATAAACAGCGGGAGTGCAGAGTCTGAAACTCCGCAGCTTCATGTTTGGGGGTACTCTGGTGACAAGGGTGAATCCCCAGGAGCAGAGAGAAGCCTGGAGGTCTTCAGACCACATGGGGAGAGGCTGTTCTCTGGCTGGGAGGATATCTGGTAGAGGCTGTGTGGCTACCCCACAGGCAATTGCCCCAGTGGACAAAGAACAACTTTCGCTGATGCTGGAACAAGGTCATTGGGAAGTGAAGCTGGGTGTCAGATGTGTATTGTGATTTTCCATAATCCCTGAAATGCTGCTGCTACATGATCTCATGAAATTTTTCTGAGAGTGCTAGCACCTAGTCGTAGTCTCTGGTCTTTGACAGCAGCATGGTCCCATGAACATTCATGGGTGTGGCTGGCACTTGGTTATTCCTCAGTGAGACCTTCCCCCAGAGGGGCAGAAAGGGTCAAAGCCAGAGTCCCTCAGATATAAGGGGTTGGGGAAAACAGCCACTTATGAGGTAAGACTCAGGAGAGAGGTACTGCCTGGGTCTTGTCCGTGTAAAAGCAGAGAGTGGAAAGAAGCTGAAGACAAAGGATCGGTGTACAATTGCTGATCTGGGAGAACAGAGTTCCGATACTAGAGACTGGCTACCAGGATCCTGCCATTTTCACCTCTCCTGCATATGTGCATACATACCTACAAGCACCACAATAACCTACCCCAGTAAGCTAAGCAGCACCATCTAGTGGAGAAAGGAGTTCGTTACACTAAGCCCCACCCATCTGGACAAACATCACTCTTCAGGAATAAAAATCTCTCCTCTTTCTTAGTTTACAGACTAAAATTCTTCATAGTTTGACTTCTAGGGGGAAAACGAAGTAATTTCAATTATATTTCAGTCTGTTCACTTGTCCAGCTAATCAATTTTATTTTTCCTCTTTTCCGTTTCTTTATCTTGAATACAGGAAGAGAAAATTTGTATTTTTATTTTTAATTTTTATTAAAAATATTTTAAAAATGTTTTTACTATATTTTTTACTTTTGGGTAAAGTTTTTTCAAATTCTATTTTACTTCGATCATTTCACTTTATTCTATTCCAGTGTATTCATTTTTTCAAATTTTCAAATGATTTCATTTTTTTCTCTTTCCCCTTTTTCTCTATTCCATCAAGCCCCTTTCAACATGCAGACGAAAACTCACTTAGGATCTAAGATTATTTGATTGTGTGTGTGTGTGTGCTGTTATTAATTTTTAAGTCTAATTTTTTTAATTTTAATTTTTTTAATATTCCTTTTCTCTTTTCAAAATGACAAAATGAAGGAATGCACCTCAAAAGAAAGAGCAGGCAGAAATGACAGCCAGAAACTTAACCAACATAGATACAAGACGGATGTCTGAACTAAAATTTAGAAAATAAGAACACTATCTGGGGTCGAAGATAGATTAGAATCCCTTTCTGTGGAAATAAAAGAAGTAATTAGTCAAGATGAAATAAAAAAATGTTATAACTGAACTGCAATGTCAAATGGATGCCATGGTGGCAAGAATGGATGAGGTACAGCAGAGATTTAGTGATTTAGAAGACAAACTTATGGAGAAAAAAGCAGAAAAAAAGGAAAAAAAGGAAGGAGACTAAGACAAAAGAGCACGATTAATAAGAGAAATCAGTGAGTCATTAAAAAGGAACAATATCAGAATCATAAGGATCCCAGAAGATGAAGAGAGAGAAAAAAGAGTAGAGGGGTTATATGAGCAAACCATAGTGGAAAACTTTCCTAAACTTTATGGGGAAACACACAGACATCAACAACCAGGAAGCACAGAGGACTCCCATTAGATTCAACAAAAACCGACTATCTACAAGGCCTATCATAGTCAAATTCACAAAATACTCAGGCAAGGAATCATGAAAGCAGCAAGGGAAAAAAAGCCCTTAAGCTACAAGGGAAGACAGATCAATTTTGCAGCTGACATCCACAGAAACTTGGCAGGCCAGAAAGGAGTGGAAGGATATATTCAATGTGCTAAATTGGAAAAAAATCAGGAAAGAATTCTGTATCCAGAAAGGCTGTCATTCAAAACAGGAGAGATTAAAATCCCCCCCCCAAAAAAAATTAAGAGTTTGTGACTACTAAACCATCCCTTCAAGAAATTTTAAGGGGGATCCTTTGAGGGGAGAAAAGATTTAAATAAATAAATAAATACCAAAAGCAACAAAGACTAGAAAGGACCAGAGAAAACCACCAGAAACTCCAACTCTACAAGCAACATAATAGCAATAAAATCATCTTTCAGTACTTTAAAAGTCTATGGTCTCAGTGCTCCAATCAAAAAACCGGGTAATGGAATGGATAAGAAAAGATCCATCTATGTGCTGTTTACAAGAGACTTAAAGACACTTTCAAATTGAAATTAAGGGGATGGAGAAACTTATCCTGCTAATTGTTGAGAAAAGAAAGCCAGAGAAGCCATACTTATATCAATCTAGAATATAGAATAAAGACTGTAACAAGAGATGACAAAAGGCATTATATCATAATTAAGGGGTCTATCCACAAAGAACTAAAGATTGTAAACATTTATGTTCCAAATGTGAGAGCACCAAATATATAAAACAATCACAAACATAGAGGAACTCATTGATAATAATACCATAATAGTAGAGACTTCAACACCCCACTTACACCAATGGACAGATCATCTAATCAAAAAATTAATAAGGAAACAATGGCTTTGAATGACACACTGGACCAGATGGACTTGGATGTATTCAGAGCATTTTATTCTAAAGCAGTGGAACATGGAATGTTCTCCAGAATGGACCATATAATGGGACACAAATCAGCCCTAAACAAGTACAAAAAGACCTAGATCATACCATGTATATTTTCAGACCACAACACTATGAAACTTGAATATGATCACAAGAAAAAACTTGGAAAGGTAATAAATACTTGGAGGCTGCAGACCTTTCTAATAAAGAATGAATGAGCTAACCAAGCAGATAAAGAGGAATTTGAAAAGAACATGGAAGCCAATGCACATAACACCACATCCCAAAACCTCTGGAATGCAGCAAAGACAGCCATAAGAGGGAAGTGTATAGGAATCCAGGCTTTCCTAAAGAAGGATAAAAGATCTCAGATACAGAATCTAACTAAACCTTAAAGAGATAGAAAAAGAATAGTAAATAAAACTCAAAACCAACAGAAGACAGGAAATAATAAAGATTAAAGCAGAAATTAATGCTATGGAAACTAAAAAAACAGTAGAACAGATCAATGAAACAACAAACTGGTTCTTTGAAAGAATTAAAAAAATTGATAAACCAATAGTTTGATCAAAAAGAAAGAGGAAAGGACCCAAATAAATAAAATCAAGAGTGAAAAATGAGAGATCACAACCAACATAACAGAAATAAAATAATAGAATATTATAAACCATTAAAACCAATAAAATGGACAATCTGGAAGAAATGGAAAAATTCTTAGAAATATATTCATTACCAAAACTGAAACAGGAAAACATAGAAAATTTGAAAAGACCCATAACCAGTAAAGAGATTGAACTAGCAACCAAAAGTCTTCCAGAAAACAGTATGCCAAGGCCAGATGGCTTTCCAGGGGAATTCTACCAAATGTTTGTCGAAGAATTAACACCTATAGTCTTGAAACTGTTGCAAAAAAATAGAAATGGAATAAAAACTTCCAAACTCTTTCGCTGAAGCCAGCATTACCTTGATTCCAAAATAAGAGACACCACTAAAAAGGAGAAAGATAGAACATTTTCCCTGATGAACATGGATGTAAAAATCCTCAACAAGATATCGGCTTACTGGGTCCAAAAATACATTAAAATATTATTTACCACAACAAAGAGGGATTTATGCCTGGGATGCAGGGTTGGTTCAATATCTGCAACAAAAAGGCATTCCACACATCAATAAAACAAAGGAAAAGAACCATAGGATACTCTCAATAGATGCATAAAAAGCATTTGACAAAATACAGTATCCTTTCTTGATAAAAACCTTCAATAAGATACATCTATAAGGATCATACCTTAAGATCACAAAGGTCATATATGAAAAGTCCAATTCTATCATCTTCAATGGGGAGAAACTGAGAGATTTCCTCTTAAAGTCAGGAAAAAAGGGATGTCCACTCTCATCAACAGTATTGGAAATAACATCAGCAATCAGACAACACAAAGAAATAAAGGCATCCAAATCGGCCAGGAGAGCGTCAAACTTTCACTCTTTGCTGCTGACATGATACTCCATAAGGAAAATCCGAAGGATTCCACCAAAAAACTGAGAGAACTGATCCATGAACTCGGCAAAGTTGCAGAATGTAAAATCAAAATACAGAAATCACTTACATTCCTATATACCAACAATGAAGCAATAGAAAGAGAAACCAATGAATCTATTAGAATTGCACCAAAACCCATAAAGTACCTAGGAATAAATCTAACCAAAGAGGTGAAAAATCTGTACACTGAAAACTATAGAAAGCTTATGAAAGAAATTGAAGAAAACACACAAAAAAATGGAAAAGATTCCATGCTCCTGGATAAGAAAAAATATTGTTAAAATGTCAATACTACCTAAAGCAATCTACATATTCAATACAATGCCTATCAAAATAACACCAGCATTCTTCACAGAGCTAGAATAAACAATCCTAAAATTTTTATGGAACCAGAGAAGACCCCGAATAGCCAAAGAAATCTTGAAACAGAAAACAAAGCAAGAGATATTAAAATCCAGACTTCAAGCTGTATTACAACGCTGTAATCATCAAGACGGTATGGTACCAGCACAAAAACAGACACTCTGATCAATGGATCAGAAGAGAGAACCTAGAAATGGACCCACAAACTTATGGCCAGCTAATCTTTAACAAATCAGGAAAGAATATAAAATGGAATAGTCTTCAGCAATTGGTGCTGGGAAAACTGCACAGCGAGATGCAGAAGAATGAACCTGAACCACTTTCTTACACAGTACACAAAAACTCAAAAGGGACGAAAGACCCAAATGTAAGACAGGAAGCTATCAAAACCCTTGAGGAGAAAGCAGGAAAAAACTTTTTTGATCTTGGCCACAGCAACTTCTTACTCAAGACTTCTCCAGAAGCAAGGGAAACAAAAGCAAACATGAAATAAGACCTCATTAAAATAAAAGGCTTCTGCGTAGCGAAGAAAACAATCAGCAAAACTAAAAGGCAACCGATAGAATGGGAGAAGATATTTGAAAACAACATATCATGTAAAGGGTTAGTATCCAAAATCTATAAATAACTTAAACTCAACACCCAGAAAACAAAGAATCCAGTGAAGAGATGGGCAAAAGACATGAAGAGATACTTCTTCAAAGAAGACCTCCAGATAGCTGACACATGAAAAAATTCTCGACATCACTCATCATCAGGGAAATACAAATCAAAAGCACAATGAAATAGTACCTAACACCTGTCAGAGTGGCTAAGGTTAACATCTCAGGCAACAAAAGATGTTGGCAAAGATTTGGAGAAAAAGGATCTCTTTTGCACCACTGGTGGGAATGCAAACTGGTGCAGTCACTCTGGAAAACAGTTTGGAGTTTCCTCAAATGTTTAAAAATATGTTTAATTGAAGACAAAAGACTGTGCTTAAAGCTTGTTTGTGCTAGTTTCTTGTATTTATCCAGTAAGAAGTGTGGCTACATCCTGTTTGGGAAATTAGGGACAATCCACTAGGGAGTGTTCATGTGTTGAACTACCTGAAATACCTGTGTTCTCAATGAGGTTCCAAGTGCCTGCTGAATAAAAAGCTCTCAAACTGTAATAGATCAGCAATAACGAAGTTATTCAAGTGCCTAAAATTTCACTGTACTTCAAATATTCATTAGCCTTCACATTGGTATCACAAGAAACTTTGTTGAAACAAAGGTTGAAAAACAGGTTGCATGAACCTCTTACCATTTAATATAAAGTATGCCTGAGGTGCCTGAGTGGCTCAGTCATTTGAGCATCCAACTCTTGATATCAGCTCAGGTCGTGATCATTTGGTGGGATTAAGTCCTATGTTAGACCGTTCACTGACAGCGTGGGGTCTTCCTGTGATTCTCTCTCCCACTGTACCCTTCATGCCTTCCCCCCTTCAATGTGCCATCTTTTCCTTCTGCCTCTCAAAAATAAACAAAAAAAATGAAAATTAAATTAAGTTGTGCTCTTCATGTGTACTCCATAAATATTAAATATCTTGTTTTTTTGTTTATTTATTTATTTTCCGAGAGAGAGAAAATAGAGTGCATAATTGGGGCTGGGGCAAAGAGCAAGAGATGGAATCCTAAGTAGGCTCACTATCAGCACAGATCCCAACACCAACACAAAGCTTAAAGTTTGTATCGAATGCTGAAAAGTGAGACCATGACTTGAGATCAAGATACGTGTGAATTGACTGAGCCACCGAGGTGCTCTAGAAATGCCTTGTATTAACTCTCTTGAACTATGGTATGCTTAAAGCATCTGTAAACGAACATTTTAGATGAATGTAGTAAACAGTATTCTTAACCACTCTGTATGTACCCTAGGAAAGAACTTTTTCCTTAACTGCCTGAAACTATGCTGCACATGAAGCATCTTTCATAAATGCCTACGACAGCCAGCTTGCTAAGAGAGTCCCTTCATTCTCAACATTCTCCAAGTCTCATCTCTCATAAAGAACGCTGGTCTTCCATATATCGTTTGTCACCACTTGGCTCAATTTAGGGAACTTATCCCTAGATTTGATTCAGAGTTGGGATCTCTGAGGAATATCCCCTGCCTGGAAATGGGAGTCTGGTGACATTATTCTAACCATCAAGTAGGTGTTGTACAAGCACTCCCTTTGAATTCTGTTTCAGAACAATATGGACATCTAGAGGCCTAGGCCATGTGAAATTGCCTAGCGTAGGTTTGTGTGTGTAGAGAGAGATCGAAGGTTTGGGAAGGGAGCTGGTGTCTTTTCTGGGGTGAGGGGAAATGAAGTAAGACATCTTCCAGAATATTTCCTTTCCCGTTGGAATCATAGAACAGTGGCCTTCCTGGAGTCATTCCTTTCCCATCAGTTTTTTTTCTAACTGGTTCTTTGTTCACACTTAGCAGCCATGGAGCTCTCATTCTCAGCCAGCACCCAGGAAGTGGCATGGAGTTCCACTTTGGTCCTGTGATCAGTGAGAGCAACCAGTGTCAGATATCCAAAGGGAAGATGGCCCATTTAGTCCCTGAAGCATGTGGAGCTCTGCAAGTTGTGCTGTGGAAGGTAAAGGAGAGCCAGTTTGCTTCATTCCACTAACTGCTTGAGATGCCCTCATTTTCAACAACAGACAGTTCACACATGGACAGTATGTTCTAGGAACTGATGAGTGCAAGAAGCTGACGGTGCTTGGCTTTCTGTGCTATGGAGGGTGAAAAGGAACAAACTTGCCTTTCTGACCTGGATGATGGGGTTGCGTTCATTCTGAGAATCAGTGTTCATACGGGCAGTATGAACCAGAAACGGGACAGCATTGAAAGAGCCCTTGCCAGGAATAAGGGAACCAAGTCCTTGTTGCAGAATCCAGAGCAAAAGCCCTCAGAACTCAATAGCTACAACTCAAACCCTGCTGCCTCCCTCCACTAATGGGAAAAATGGCAGGGATAGACCAAGCGAGAAATCACTGGTTCTACCTTTTGGCTGATAGTGCTCCCAGGTGTAGTCTTTCAGAGGGCCTCCTTGGCCTAAGTCTGCAGGCCTTTCTTATGCTGGATAAGACCTCCTTGATAGAAGAGTGCCCTGGGTATTTCATTCTCAACTTTTTCCAGATCTCTTGTGTGGTGAAGAAGTCACAGAGCACAAGCGGGAAGAAAGAGAGAAGGAAACACAGAATCCGAAGAAGGCTACAGGCTACCAGCAAGCTTTCAGCACAGAACATGATGGGGGCTCAAACCCACGGGCCGCTGGATTATGACCTGAGACAAAGTCACTCTACTGACTGAATCATTCAAACGCTCCCTCCTATTTCTTAAGGGAGAACGGGTGTTCTGGTCCCAGGGCTCCAAAGGGCATCTTGAGGAGAACTCCTATAGCCTAAGGTTCCCAAAAGGTCTTGTGATTCCTAAACAAGGAAGTTTACCAATTCATTGTGCTACTCAGTTTCATTTGAATATGAAGAACTCTGGCCCTTGGTGCATCCACTTTCATGACACTTCTTTATCATCCATCAAGATTCATCCTCAGGTCCATAAAAACTCAGAGTACATGTCCCGCTGTAGATGTACAATGGGGCGGGCCCTTGTGACTTTGGAATAGGAGGAACAAAAATGTCCCTGGCATTTGGTTTCAGAATTAAGTGGATATACAGAGCACTAGGTCTTTTGAAGAGGTCCAGGCAGTAGTTTATGTGGAGGCTGGGCCAGAAATACTAGCGGGAAGCTGGCCCCCTTTGGCGGGCCTCAGGGAAATGAAGATAAACATCTCCATTGCACTGATTGCATTCACATTTGATGGAAATACTAAGTGCCCTTAGGTCCTGGTTGCTGCAATACCCTCCCCCTTCCTGTGTTTTGGACTGGCTCTTCATTCACACTTAGCAACCTTGGAGCTGGCACTCACGAAGCAGGCCCTCAAGGATGGGCATCGGCTTCCCACACGGTCCCAGGCTCAGTCCCAGCCATGAGCATCAGATATGGCAAGGAAAAATAGTCTTCTTATCCTTGGGTTTGGTGCTTGCTGTTTGTAACCAAGGGCAGGGGGAAGGGAGCCGGTTCACCTCCTTGATCTGCCTGATCGAGGTGTATTCCTTCTGAAAAGCAGACTGTTCACACAGCAGTTGGCTTCAGAAGCTGGTCAGCACAGAAAGAACCTCTCACAGGAAGAAGGCACAATGGGCCTCTCCACACTTGGAGACACTGCTGGGGGAACACACTCAGCTACGGCACTCTCTCTGCTCACTCCAATGATACCAAAAGCAACAAAAACCAACCAAGTCCCAGGGCTCTCTAGGTCCTTCTGAACAGAGAAGGCAGACCTGGGGATTCCAGATGGGGCAGTAGGTGGTGCTGTTGCATAAGCTCTCTGCTGTTTCTTCTTAGAGCAGGGTTGTCTGGAGTTGGTGCTGGGCACCCCTTCTTCATAGAAGTTGCAAACCAAGCACTGAAGAGGCCTGGCACTCCTTATCCACCTTGACGCATTGTTCTCTTGTAAAAAAAAGGTTCTACCCGCAATTTGTTCAAAATCAGTGTCTTAAGAGTCCTATCTTCTGTGTTTCACTTGAGAGCCCGGTGCAGTCCTTGTGACTGTGGGTGGGTTTTTGCCACTATGCCACTTAATTTAATCACTGGGTTTCAGATGTATGTGTCCATTGCAAAGCCCAGAGCATTTCAAGAGACCCAGCAGAGGATGTTTGGTGTGTACGCTGGCCAGAGACTTGGGCAGAGAGCTGGCCTCCTGCGCTGAAGCATAAGAGGCCAAGCATATTTTTTCCAAATGAATCACCTTTCCCACGAGAAATTTTGAGCTTTGGCTCACCTGGCACCCATTTCCTTCCCCTTGCTGTGTTTCTGACAATGTCTTTTTTCTCCCATCAGTCAATCCTGTGGCATTCCTGTTTAGGCCTCAATCTCTCACTGTGCTCCTGTTCTCAAGAACTGTCAGGCGCTGCTCTACCAAAGGAAAGAAGACCTTGAGTGACTTGGTGATTGGTGCTTGGCCGGCTGTGCTATGGAAGATGAACGAGAACCAGCTTGTCTCACTCACCTGAATGACTGAGGTGCCTTCATTTTGAGAAGCATACAGTTTGCACATGGACAGCATAGACAGCCTGAACTAGGAGGGAGTCAGCATTGGAAGAGATTTTTGATGAAAGAGGATTTGCATGGACAGTATCCCGGGACAGTGTCTAGAGTAATATCCTCTTGTTTCAGCCTGGGGACTTGGTGGTATGCTTGTGATAGAGATACTGAATTGCACCTTTTTCAATTTGGTTTCGGAATAATTTGGCTCGCCCTAACCCAGGGTATGTGAAGGTGCCCAGGGAAAATGCTCATGAGTAGGCAAAGCTTGTATTTGGTGGTGGATCCCACCTCCTATGTTGGACATGGGGAAAGGAAGATTGGGGTCATCTTCTCCCACTTTTCCCCATGCCCAATTGAAAGCACAGCTTTAACTCCACTTGTAATCATTTCTTTCCCAATGATTTTCTAACTCTGTCTAGATTTACAGACAGTCTCTGTGACTGTCCCATACCCAACCGATTTACCATGACTGCAAATGAGTTTCCAGACATTTCCTGAGTAATGGTACGTTTCCAATTGTCTTGTGTTCCAGAGTTATTGGTGGTCATGGTTATGAGCTCAATTTAGTAGTCTATTATTGTAATAGTAAAATACTCTTATTTGGAAACAAGGGTCTCCCATGAATCATTTCAGTGCCCTTGTCTCAATGTCATATCCTCTCTTATTAAGCTGGCAGTCGGGAACATTCCTGGTGAGTGCAATAAGTGTGGCCAAAGGGGCCCTACAGGTTGGGTTTCAGAACTTAACATCACCAAGCCTAGATCATCTGCAGGTGCCCTATGGAGAACACTTGAATCTAAGCCAGAAGTTTTTTTTTAATTATGTGAAGTTTATTGTCTAATTGTTTTCCATACAACCAGCGCTCATCCTAAAAGATGACCTCTTCAATACCGATCACCCACCCTCCTCGCCCTCCCACCCCCCCATCAGCCCTCAGCTTATCATTTTTTAAGAGTCTCATGCTTTGGCTCCCTCCAATTCTAAGCTCTTTTTTTTTTTTCCTTCCCTTCCCCCATGGGTTCCTGTTAAGTTTCTCAGGATCCACATAAGAATAAAATCATATGGTATTTTTCTTTGTATGTAAGCCAGAAGTTTTAAGAATGAAGATGGCTTCCTGTCTGGATTGAGAGTTGATTAAGAAAGTTAAATTTTTCCTTGAAGGATTGATTCCCTTTGGAGAAGTTGCTATGGTACCACATGATCCACAGTACTGTTCATGGCGCGTGACTCAGAAACCTCGTGTGGTGGTGATTTGCAGCCACCACTGATGCCTGTGGTCCTGCTTGCCCCTCTGTGCCCCAGATGGAAGGGAAATCCAAATCTAAGTGCATGTGCTGCCATTTGGCAGACTGCTTTGCTCGGGGCCAACCTCCCACATGCAAAGGCTTGTGTGAACATCTATTCCTTGGAATGAGTTTGTTAGTGATGGCTCCATGGCTTCTAAGTCTAAATGGGGACGTTGTTAAGCACAGAGCCATGGGAAGGGAGTGGTCATAAGGAGGGTAAAGTTCATTTCCAATAAGAATGGGAAGAGTCTGGAAAGGGCTTGTGTAACTGCCTGTGCCGTCAGTCAAGAAAGGTGGCCAGCTCCTTTCCCAGTCCTCTGGCCCAGGCTAAGTGCAAATGTTCTAACCTGGGCCTTTCCAATGCCCTGGGCCACCAAATGCAAGGTTTGGACACCAGCTTCCCAGGGGCCCTGTGATCAAACCTATTGCAGTCACATGGATGGAAATAGAATCCCCAGCTGAACACCAGGGATAGTCCCCTGAGACACTATATGGAATGGACACCAAACAGGAACTAGTTTGAAAACAGAGCAAAGGGGTGAAAATAGATTCACGGAGGGCCAGAATTCTTCACTAGGATTGAGAATGGGATGATGTGGAGAATGAAGTGACTAGTGCCATCTCCTAGCAAGCCGGCTGCCCCAGAAATAAGCAACACCTGTGGGTTTTGGCACAAGAAGGCTTTTACAGACTATACCCAGGAGCCCTGTGAGCAAGAGGCCTGCAATCTTCCTTCAGAAACATAGAATATCCCTGGCTTTGGGTCTGTTTCTTGCCCTTTCGCATTAGAGGACAAGAGCAGCAGTGATTCAGCTCTGCTTGTTTTGGGCTACTGGCTGATGGTCAAGTGGTTAAAACCATGACTAGGTCCAATATTCACTTGAAAGGTGCCCTTTGGGCACTATCTGGGGCCTGGAGCAGAGTGGACATGCATGATGCATCTAATCCGCAGGATGAAGGCATGTCCCTCACCAGGTGAGGGAGGCCAGCTGGCTACGCATTCCTGCAATGACTGTAGCTAAGCACCAAGCCCCACGGGCAGAGGAACCTGCTTCCTTCTGGGATACCAGATACTGAGAGCTGTCAATTGGCTCAGGAACTGACTGGGAACTCCCCACCAATGTTTCCACCTGGGCTGCTTGAAGCAGAGCTATCCAACCACCGTGACGGCAAGGCCCCGGGGGTGGACGGATCGGGACTGCAGGGTGAACCAATGACAGTGAAGCTTCTTGTACTCCCACTTTTATGTAATTTGGCCTTGGCGTTAGCGGGGCAGCCCCCCACCAATGAAAGTACCTGGGGAATTGTCAGCTGGGGAACTGCCCATGATTGCCCCCCCCCGGGAAAAGAACCATTGGGGTAGGAAAGAAATGAGTCCACAGGGAAATTATTCTGCCCTACATGTAGCACTTGACACCCCCTGTAAAGACTCCTTTACCTAAAGGAAGGGTAACCCCCAAAATTTCACAGCCAAGGAGGTGGACAAATGGGTTTGAAACCCCCATTCTGGCAACAAAAGAATGTATGTAAGGATACAAGTTTCTACAACCGCTAGGCCCACTTGGCCCCCAGGAGGCATTCCAGATGATAACTGGACTTGGTGGGTTAAGATACAGAATGGTTTATTAGTTCCTAAGTATACATTGTCTCTCTGGAGGTATATAAGGCGTGGGTTCCCAGGGCCTTTCCTTGTTTCTTCTCAGCACCCCAGTCCAAAGTGAATAAATTCGTTCCTTGTGTTGCAGATCACACAAAGCGAACAATTTAGAAGTCATGTCTTTGTAATATAGTCCACTTGAGGTGTTGTGAGCTAAAGACCTCGGGATAAGAGAGAGTATTACAAGAAAATAACTATGTTGTTCCTTTATGAATGATCACACAAGGGAACATTTTTAGAATTAGGTAATGCTCAGAAACACAGATAACGCATGCTACAAGGAATTTGCTAATAAATATAATGCCACGCTTGCTACAATAAAGTGGCCAGTCTAAGTGCTCTTTGTGTCCATTTTATTTTTGTTTTATTTTATTTTCACTTTTTCGCTGATGCTATTCATCTTTCGGGAACCTCTGGACCTGCTGGAGCTGAACTCCAGCCCTGGGCTGTGTACCTGACACAGACCGATGGGTTCTGGAAATTTCTAGTTTAATCAGAGTATATTCTTCTGAGGTTCTTGCTCTGAATGGTTCCCAAGGAGAACCGAGTCTAAAAAAAAAGCAATAACATGTAAATACGCACCATGAAGACCAAAGTTTTTCACTACAGAAGAGAATGGCTAACGTTAGAATTGAGTGCTTACTCCAATCCCCTGTCAAGCTGACTGGGGAGTAAGAAACATATGAGGGCTGTTCTATAAAGAACCTCCATTGGCTACATCTGAGAGTGAAACGTTGCAGGAGGTCTGTAGTCTTCCTTCAGGAACAGAGGGAAAACTGGATTTGGTGGTTTTTCCTGTTCTTCCCACCAGGAACTAAATACACCATTGATACAGAGGCCAGAAGTTTCTGTTCCCAGCTGGTTGTCAAGTGTTTGGAAACTGGACCTGGTGCAGTAGTTCTTTCAAGAGCCCTTTCTGTGCTAACCAGGTCGTGAGGCATAGTGGCAACCTATGGCAACCAACTGTGAGACAGAATGAAGAGAGGTCTACCATTCACTGCACTAACCAGAGCTGCCAAGCACCAAGCACTCAGGGACAAGAAAGCCATCTTTCCTTGATTTGATGTTACTGTTTGTTCTCACATAGCACAGGACAAGAGTGAAGGTTTAGCACCAAACTTTGGGCTCTGCTGTGTGTGAAGTGAGTGAAAGCCCAGTCATCCCCCAATGTGCCCCAAATCTTAAGAAAGAGAAAATGGGTGGGAATTGCTACAAGGGAGACCAAGGGTCTACAATACACATGAGAATGGGATAATCCTGGGCATATATGTGTACCTCCTTTGCCATTGCTGCATGTGTAAGGCCATTCCCTCCCAAACCTTTGGGACTGCCTGAACACACCCATACATAACCTGCTTGGCAACTTCATATGTGCTAGGCTTCTCATGGTGAAAAGAGTTCTAATGGTAAGTTATGAAGTCCTGTTTCCCATGTATGCCTGAGCCACTAGGTTAAAGTGCAGGATATTGCTCAGAGACCCTGTCTCTGAATGGAGAACAACGAGATCCTGGTTTGAAAAAAGGAGCAAAAGAATGGAAATAAAAAGACAGAGGGCCCAACTACCTCATTACAAAGGAGAGCAGACTGAGGCTGGGAAGGACACACATAGCACAAACTGAGAAAATAACTGTTGTCTATGGTAAGAAACAACGACGGGGAGGGGCAAAGGGAAACAATTCCCTACCCCTGGGTGCTCAGCATGAGGCTTGCAATTTACTTTCAGAAAGAGAAGGAAGGCCCCTGACCTTGGGCTGCCCTACCACTCGGGGCATAGAAAGGGCAGAGATTCAGTGGTACAAAGTCAGTGGTCATTTTGGGGCTTTAGGTATAGCAAACAAGTCATGGTGCTTGTAAGGGCTTTTTTGGGCTGAATTGTCGTGCAGTCTACTGTGTATGCCTGATCCATCTGTCTTAGAGGTGGAAGACATATCAGTAAGCCAGGGGAGGGAGGCAAGATGGCTAATCATCACACAGATTACCCGGGCAGGTCAAGCAACAGGTGTTCGATGACAGGAGGTTCATTTTTCTTTTGGATAAAGTAACTCCTTGCTTTCCCATAACACAGGACCAGAGTGGATATTTGCTATGTGGCTGACAAAGTAATTCCACCTGGCTGTGACCCGTGACCGACTTATAAAAACAGTAAAAGTATGGGAAGGATTCTAAGTAAGGCCAAGGTTCTACATTATAGAGGATATGAAGATAAAGCCGGGAATGAAATGTTTAACACAGTCTCTCCTTCAAAGAAAAGTGAAGCCAACTCCCTCCCCAACCCTATTGCCTACAGTTGGGCACTCTCGGGTACCTTCAAGGGCCCTATGCTTCCCATTGTCAACATCCTTGTGAAAATCACATAAAGAAGGGTCCTGTGTCCCCACCTATGCCGGAGACACAATGACTTGGCCACATTCCCCAACCGAATGGAAGGGATATTTCTCAGAGACACTGGGTCTGAATGGCACCAGGGATAAACTACTCTGGGGACAGAAATTGGTATTCTTTGAAATGGAAATATGGAAGGCAAAAGTGCTTCATTATTGAGAAGAGGACACAGTTTAGAATGAATAGTCTAGAATGACAATTTCCTGGTAAAGTCTTGTCTAAGGAGTAAGAAACACCTGTGGCCAGAGACATACTAAACCTCTGAAGGGAAAACTCCTGAAAGCCCAGTCTGTAAGTGGTCTGCATATCTCCTTGTGAAACAGAGGAAAATCTCCTGGCCTTGGCTGTTTTTCTTGCCCTTCCCATCAAGGAAGAAAGGCAGCAGAGGTTCAGGGGAGTGGGCCTATTCTCCCAGCCTTTGCTCAAGTGATTGGAATCATATTTGTGGCGTTTTGGGTTTTGAAAGGCCACTTTATGCACTGCCTAGGTCCTGGAATTTACCCCATATATGTGGATTATATGCTTTTCAAAATCTGCAGCCAACCTCTAAGACCTGTCTGACAGCAGGGCAATCTATCCTGTGTCTTGTCAGAAACAACTTACTCTTGGTTAGCACAGAATCAGCATGAGAACTCACTACCAATCCTTGGGAATTCACTGTATCATTGACAGCATCACTAGCCCACCGAGCTTGCAAACTAAGTCCGAGCTGGCAAATAGCAATGGGATGGGAATGGCTCTATGCAGAGCGAAAGTTATATTTTAGATGAGAATGGAAGACAGCTGAGAGTGAAATGACCCGCTCCATTTGTCCTTGCCTCAGAAGTGAGGACAGCTGCCAACAAACACCTTTGGCCTTAGCTACACACAAATATTCTGTGACAGGTAATTTGCACTGAATGCATTTTGCAAGGCTGCTATGGCCCAACCTAGCCTGCTGTCACAAGAACTATACCAGAAGCCCCAGTTAAAATCAGAGGGAAATGCTCAGAACCATGAGCTTTGATTGGTCCAAGGCAGATTTTAGTTTAAAAAGAGTAAAAGGGACGCCTGGGTGACTCAGTCAAATAAGCATCCCACTGTTGGTTTCAGGTCAGGTCATGATCTCGCAGTTCGTGAGTTTGACTCCCATGTCAAGCTTTGTGCTGACAGCTCAGACCCTGGAGTTTGCTTCAAATTCTGTGTTTCCTTCTCAGCCCTTCCCCCTGCTTTTCATTCTGCCTCTTTCTCTCTCTCCCTCTCAAAATTAATATTTAAAAATTTAAAAGATAAGAATGGGGTTCATGGGTGGACTAGTTGCAATCTCAGCCCCCACATGAATCAGGTTCTCTGCTGACAGCATGGAGTCGGCTAGGGATCTTCTGTCCCTCTCTATGCCTCTTCTGTTTTCCTCCCTCTCCTTCTCTCTCTGTCATAAATAACAAACACAAAAAAGAAAATAATAGAAATAGATAGAGGGAAAATTTTCCAATGAGAAATGAGAAAGGGATAAAATGAGGATGAATTGACAAGTGCAATCTCCTGGCAAGCTGACTGTCTCAGGAATAAGAAACAAATACGTGCTAGGGCAAAGGGAAGCCTCCACTGTTTACAGTGGGAGCTCTCCTGGCAAGATGCTTGTATTCTTCCTTGAGAAAGAGAAGGAAAGCTTCTGAGTTCACTGTTTTTCCTTGCAGTCTTATCAGTGTATAGAAACCTTAGAGATTCAAGAGTAGTGGTTTGGTACTCAAGGGTTTACAGCTGTCCTCTGGTGCAGTTCTTGAACGGTCTCTTTCACTGCTAAGAAGGTCCTAGAGAATATTGCCCATGGGGGAACCAACTGATCCTCAGAGTGAAAACATCTTCACCAGACAGGGAGGAGGGACAAGTTGGTTAACCATCATTGCCTTTTCAGCCAGCCACACACCAAATCCTGACAGAAAGGCAATCTTTCCTTTGGGATAGCAGAAACTGATTGCTCTTGATTAGCAAAGACCAGAGTCAGAACTCATTGGTAATGGCTGGGCAATCACCATGTGGGGACAGCCTCATTAGTCTTGCTTGGGACCCAAGAAATAGTTCTCAATACAACCGGGGAATTTGAATGGCTAAACCTTGGGCCAAAGATTTTCATTTCAGCTGAGAAAGGGATTAAGCAGAGAATGAAACCTCTAGATTCATGTTCCCTCTTGTCCCGTAAGGGAGGGGAATAGCTCTCTCCTGATACCTCTGAGCAGGACTACACACGAGCTTTCCTGCTTGGCACGTTGAAGTGCCCTGGGCTAATCTTTGTCAACAGAGTAGGGAAAGGCAATTTTGGAGGGAACGTGTGGCCAGTGTATCCCAGAGTGACAAGAACTTGGCCAGACTAAAAGGAGAGGAAATGGTTCTGAGACACAGTGCATAAATGGACAAAAACTTAGCTTGTAAAAAAGAAACGCGACGGAGGAGAATACACAGAAGGCCAAAGTTGCTCAGTAACAGGAGAATGGGATATAGCAAAATGAAGCGACTACCACATCCCCTGACAAGATGGTTGTCTTGGGAGTAAGAACACTGTGTGGGCTAAGACATGGGAAAACATCGTGTCTTGTTCCTTCAGAAGGAGAAGGAAAGTTTTTGGCATTGGAATGTTTTCTCTTGTCTTTTGAGGCAGTCCTGACAGCCAGTTCTTGTTTGTGGCTGACACTCAAGTATTTGGAAAATGACACTGGTGCCCTGGTCATGGAATGGGCTGTTTCTGCAAGGTATTCCCTGAAGAATACTGCAAATAGGTGATGTGTCTGCTCTTCAAAATAACGGCATCTGTAGCAAGTATTTGGAGTACTGTTTTCTAACGATTCCATGCCATCTCCAGCCTTTTCACCACCAAGAGACCGGTAATAAGGGGTCAGTGGATCCTTTTGTGTATCATTAACTGCTTTCAGTTAGCATGGGAGCAGTGTGGGAACGTCTACCAATCCTTGGTTTTCCACTGAGTTATTCACATGCCCACAGTGCCTACTGGGAACGAAGAGATAATTGGACAAGCAGCAAGAGAGGTGGGGCATCTGGGTGGCTAGCTCTTGATTTCAGCTTGGGTCATCCTCTCATGGTTGTGAGGTCAAGCCCTGAATTGGGAGCTATTGCTGATCCTCTGTATCCTTTTCTGCCCCTGCCCTGTTCACGCTTACTCTCTCTGTCCCTCTATCTCAAAAAAAGGTTAACAAAAGGAAGAGAAAAGGTGAGGGAAAGGGAATGGATACATGGAGGGCCAAATTCTTCCTTTTCTATGAAGAAGGGATCAAGCAGAGAATAAAGTGACTAGCATAATCTATCAGCAGCTGCCTGCTTTCAGAATAGGAAGTCCTCAGCACTGGAGAAAAGGAAAAACACAGCTGTTTTAACCTGGAAGCCCAGGCCAGAGGAAACTTTCATTTGGAAGTCAAATGAGAATGGGATAGAGCTGATTATGTACTCTATAGTTCAATGTTTCCTTGTTCTAGAGGAGGAATGTTTTTCTCCCAACTCCTCTGGGCCTGCCTACATGCAAACATTCAGTGCTGGGCCCCGCAAATGCACTAGGTTTCCCGATGTATGTGTAGCACTGAAACACAAGTGGTGAGAGGCCCGTAGCCTGAAGTATCTCAGAGCCCAGAGAATTGACGCACTTCAGTTAATGTGAGACTGAATTGGTCTTAAAATCAGGCTCCACGTATCTAACAGAGGAAGCCTAGTTTGAAAAAAAAAATGGACATTGGGACACAGAGACCCAAAATTCTTCCTTACAGAGCAGAATAGGACAGCGCCAAGAATAAATTGAGTAGCATCATCACATGTGTAAGACACACCAATGGTTTGGACCCAAGTAAATGTCCATTGACAAGAGCTGATGTTCCTACTGCAAGAAAGGTTCATCCAGAACATTGGTAAGCCAGGAATTCTTCTGGCCATTGCCTTTTTTTCCTGGCCTTTCCATCAATTATAGATGAATTATCCCTTTAGTGATTCAAGGTCAGTCTCCCTACTGAAGTTCAAGTGTTTGGAACCAAGGTCTGGTGCAGGGGTCCTTGACTCGGTTCTTTCTACAGTGACCTATATCTTTGAGCAAACTGAACATCTGAGAGCCTTCTGCTTTTTCGAATGAAGGCAGCACAACGATCATGGTGAAGGACACATTCAGGCTAAACATCCCCATGCCACCTGCAGCCCATCAGTCACCATATGTTCAGGGCAAGGAGAGCAATTTTCTCTTTGGGATAGCAGAAACTGAAGGCTCTTGGTTAGTGCAAGCAGGGACAGGGAGCTCTCCTTAATCTCGGAAAGCTTTTATGTGAGTGACAACCCCATAAACCTCTTTGGCAAATCCGCAAGGGGATGGGAACATACGGATGGCCAGAAATCTTTCCTTTAGAAGTGATGTAAGATATAACTTAACATGTGGTGCCTAGCATTATTCCCCCTTTGTGAAGAACTGAGGCTGGCTCCATGTCACTCCTGTCTTTGCCTACATGCAAATATTCTGTGATGGGCTCCATCCAGCTGTGTCTTTTGTGGCCAACCTAAGGCTGAAAGGCAAGCCCTTGTGGGTGGGCCCCCTTTGCCCAAATTTTCTCCAAGTTAGGAAAATGTGGCCTGACTTACCACTTGAAAAGAGAGGACATGGTTCTTACCTTTGGGTCCTGAATCCCCTCAGTGAATGGCTAGGCAGAAAAAGTACCAGGGGATGGGAATGGAGACATCAATTGCCCAAGTTCTCCACTGCAGGTGAAGACAGCAAAATGCTGAGAGAGAAATGAATAACAAAGCTCGTTATGGTACCACAAAGGACGCCAGTGCTTTCCCAGCTCCTCTGGACATGGCCTTTCGGCAGACATTCTGTTCTGGGCACCTTGCGTACCATTTGTCAAAATGAAAGGCAAGTCTCAAGGGGCTCAGTTGCTCAACCTATCCCTAAGTTGAGCTCAATGCGAGTGTCCAGGTAAGGCAAAGGTGGTGTCTTTTGCATATTGGCCGTGAATGTCTCACAGGGAAGACCTAGTTTGCAAAAGGGCAAAAAAACAGAAAAGGGTGTGCGGAGTGCCAAATTTCTCCGTATTAAATGAGAATGAAAGAGACCTGAGAATGGAGTGAACAGCCCAATCTTTTGGCAATCTGGCTGCCTTGGGAATGAAAAACACCTCTTGGTGGGGACCAAGTAATCCTCCATTGGCTGCCCTGGCAACATGTTTGGCAAGAATTCTTCATTTGAGACTTCAGAAAGGGAAGAGAAGTTTCGGGCACTGAATGCATTTCTTACCGTGAACTACAGTGGATAGTCACAGATAGTTTGGTGTAATGGGTTTTGACCCTTATGTGTTTGGAATCAGGCTCTGAGGAAGTATTCCTCGAAGAGGCCATGTACTGGCCAGTTCTGGAAGCTAAACGTCCATCTGGGAAACATTTGCTTTTCCATATGGAGTCAGCTCAACCAGCCAGGGGAGCGAGGCATACTGGGTAACCACCAGTGTCAAGCCTTGCAAGGTCAGTCACAGGTTAATCATTATTTGGGGATATCAGAAAATGATTGCTGTAGGCTAGCATAGAAAAAGAGTGGGAGCTGGCTACCTAGGCATTCGCTGTGTGAGTGAACGCCTAAACATATTTCAGTGTGACTAAAATTCTCTTCAGAAAAACATCTAGGGGATCAGAATGGATACATGAGAGGTGAAAAGTCTTCATTTCAGCAGAGAATGGGATGCAACTAAGACGCTGATTAGCTCTGTTTCTCTGCCCACAATTGAGGATGCTTTCTCCCAATTCTCGGGCTTTTCCTATACACCAATGTTTGCTGGCATCTTCAAGCGCCCTATGTCCTTTCCTTGTCCAAACATTTCTAAAAGGCAAGTCCCAAGGGGCTTTCTGCCTAATCTATGCCAAAGTCAGGATGCCTTGGCTAGGCTTCATGGTGAAACAGAGGGGCAATCTCTTAGGTCTGGCCTTGAATTCCCCACATTAGTGACTTAAAAACGGAGAAAAGGGATGGGAATTGTTACACAGAAAGCCAAGGTCTTCATTTCAGAGGAGAATGGGATAATTCTGGGCATAAAGAGCATAGCACATACTCCTGCCAAGCTCGCTGTTTTTTGAAGGAACAAACACACATGGACTGGCTAAATGGGAATCATCCCTCTGCTTGATGGGGGAGCAGAGAGAAAGCTGAGGGCCAAACACAAGCTAGCATTTTCTGACCACGCCCAAGTGGGAGATATGTGATAGACATTCCTGAAAGCACTCCTGGCTCCCCAAGAATAGAGGAAATGACAGAAAACAAATACATAAATTCATGGTCTCCATCATTTGACAAGTATCTTACTAAATTACAAGACCAAAGTCAGGTGCCTCATCTCCAGAAACCTATAGAAGCAGTTTCCTGGAGCCCAACATCGTCCTGACCTCCGGAGTGATGTGAGGAACAAAGGCAAGAAAGAAATGGCAACTAAAACTGCATTACCTGGGGTGCCTGGCTAGCTGAGTCCCTTAAGCCTTGGACATTAACTCAGGCCAAGATCTCACAGTTTCTGAGTTCAAACCCAAGAGTGGCTCTGTGCTAACAGCTCAGAGCCTGGAGCCTGCATTAGAATCTTTGTCTCCCTCTCTCTCCCCTTCTTGTTGGCCCATATGCTCTCCCACCTCTCTCTCTCTGACTCCCTCTCTCCTCACCCTCTCAAAAAATAAACATTTGAAACAAAATTTAACTTCCTTGCCATCTACAGCCCATTGACAAACACTTGGGGCTGAGAGTGGAAAATGTTCCAGGACCTCCTATTTTCTTAAAGTAAATGTTTTGCTACATGTAAAAGCAACCTTAACTTGAAAATAGCTAGGCCTGCAGTAATCTGTGAGTCTTTACCATGTGAAAGTCTGCTTGTAAAATTGCCCTCTGACTTTACCTTGCTCAAGTCCTTGGTATATGCACAGATATTCTTCACAATAATAGTAACAATAGTAACAATTTTAAATCAGAAGAAATATCAGGAAGGCAATATGCTTCACTGTGAGGTGAAATTGGAATGAAGCTGAGAGTTCTAACATGAGCATCGCTTCCCAGGCAAACTTGGTGTCCTAAGAGTCAGAAGGAAATCCCTGGCGGGTTGGGATGAATGGAAGCACCAGCCACAAGAACACTGCATCCTGACCTAGATAGGACAGGAAGGCTTCTGGCTCTTGCCTTAATCTTCCATTCAGTGAGTAGAGGCATTCATGATCTACCTGAATGTTGGCTTCTTTGTGCCGGCTGGCAATGTTTGTGGAATTAGGTTCTGGTCCCAGAGGCCTTGAATGGACTCTCTGCCCTGACCTTCGGGGAAGAGAAGTGCTCATGCTCAAAGTTGATCTCAGAATGCAGGAACGTCCCAGTGGTAAGAGGGATGAGGCTAACTAATCCCGCTGAGGCCAACAGAAGCCTGCCATGCACAGAGGTCTCAGTAAAGGAGGTCAATATGTTTTTAGGAATCGCCATGTGTTCGCTGGTTGAGAATGCTAGGCAGTCTCGGACTGAAAGGCATGTGGTTCCTGACTCTGTCCTCTGATCCCCATCTCCCGTTGCACAAAAGTGAGGATGACTACCTGCCATTAACAATTGTTCCTTTCCAAGGTTTTTTGCTTTCTCTTGCCAAGAAGATCTCACAGGTGATCCCATGGAGAACCCATTGCTTAAGTTTCCTGAATATAGTGAAACGTAGCTGAACTCCATGAATAGAAGCAGAGAGAAATATATCCAGGCTCAGAACCTCTGTCCCTCACGGAAAACCTGGTTAGAAAAAGATGAAGGGAATTGGAAAGGATGAACTTTGGTCCAAAATCATTGTCTCAGATAATGGAATAAAGAGGTGACTGGCAAAATTCCCAGGTGTGCTTGATGTCCTAAGGACTAGGGAGAAATGGAACATATTTTCCCTTCCCTGGGAGTACTAAAGTAGCATAAGAACCAAACATTTGAACTTAAACATGCTTCATTTGCAGTTTTTCCTGCCAGCAGGTAAAATGCCTGCCGGATGACTTGGAGAGCAAACTCTCAACATTGTCTGATTCCCAGGTGGGTGGGACTGGGTTCTCAGTTTCTACATTTGTAGTTTATTCATATTTCTCTCTGTGAAAAAGGCTTGGGAATGAGGGAACCCTTAGAATCTCAAAGGACAGGATGTTCAGGCAGTCTACGGCAGGGGGACAGAGCACAATGCACAAACATAAGACTTCAAAGACCCAGTTTTTAGGAGGGCAACATTTTCCACTTGATATCAGAAATTGTTGGAGAGAAACAATCTTTATGTATGGTCTCTGGCTCACCCTGTGTGTGACTTTTTTTTCTTCTGACTCTGACCCTCAAGGCCCCACCTACATCAACTGTAACCACAGAAGTGAGACCAAGTGTCTCTGAATATCACCTGCCCCTCCCTACACACAAGAAATCCTCCTGGGCTTAACACATTCAAGTCCCCAGTAACCTCCTCTTCCCAGAAACACCTGTTCCTAAAGCTATTCCAAATGTATGGGAACTTAGCATGACTCCACACTTAAACTTGGAGAAAATTGCTGCCAGACTCTGGCCCTGAGTGTCTCATAGAAAACACACGAGCAAGATAAATGTAAGGGAATTGAAAAAGAAAAATTGAGGCTAAAGTTGTTCATCTAAGAAAAAAGAAGGAAACTCTAGATAATACTAGCAAAATTCCCTGGTTAAGTTTTGTGTCCACGAAGTAATAGACTTGTGGTCTGAAGAGAAGTGGAACATCCCCTAGATATACCAGGGAGTTCAGTGGGCAAAACTCATACAATGCAACTCTAATAAGGTCTGGAATGTGTCACGGGGCAGCAGCTTTCAAACCCTGCTTATCTGTGGAAGACACTGCTGTGACTCACAAGGTAAGCTCTGGCTCCTGGCAAACCTATAGATTTTGGAAGAAGTCACAGTCTGAAAACACTATGATACTCAATTTGGTCAACCACAAGAAAACACCTGCAAAGACCACAGATACAAGGAGGTTAATACCATGCTAGTAAATAACGACTAGGTCACTCAGGAAAAGGGGAAGAGGAAGAAAGAAGAGAGAGAGGAAGGAGGGAGAGGGGGAATGGGAGGGAGAGGAGGAGGAAGAGAAGAAAGATTAAAACTGCATGGAAAGATCTGAAACTACAAAGAACTTATCAAACTCACACCCAAAATAATCCACTGAAGAAATGGGCAAAAGACAGACATACAAACTTTTCCAAAAAGGCATTCACATGGTAAAAGACACGTGAAAAGATAACATCACTCATCATCAGGGAAATTATAGCAATAAAGGTCTACCTCAAGGTGCAAGAGAAATCTCAAGTAAGCAACCTAATCTTCCATTCAAGGAAGCTAGAAAAAGAATAACCACCAAAACTAGAACAAGTAGAAAGAAGTAAATCATAAAGATTGGAGCAGATATTAATGACATGGAAATGAAAGAAAGAAAAAAATACAAGTGATCAGTGAAAGAAGATGGCTTTTTAAAAAAATATAGTTGATAAACTTGCCAGATTTATCACAGAAAAAAAGAAAACAGTAAAATACTTAAAATCACAAATGAGAAAGGAGAAATAACAACCTACACCACAGAAATACAATCTCATACGGGAATATTATGGAAAATTATATGCCAGCAAATTGCCAACCTGGCGAAATGATTAAATTCCTAGAAACTTATAAATGACCACTTTTGAAACAGGAGAAAATAGAGAATTTGAAAAGACTGATCCCCGGTAAAAAAAAAAGCAAGTCAGTAATGATAACACTCCAACAAGCAATATTCAGGACCAGGGAGCTTCACAGATTCTACCAAACCATTAAAGAAGATTTAAAACACCAATTCTTCTTAAACTATTCCCAAACATAGAAAAGGAAACTCTGAATTCATTCTATGAGCCCAGCCTTACCCTGATACCAAAACCAGGTAAAACCACCTCTACAAAAGAGAAGTGGAGGCCAATATCCCAGATGGACATATACGCAAAAATCCTCAAGAACAGCAAACGTCATTCCACAATGCGTTAAAAAAATCATTCACCATGATCTACTGGGATTTATTCCTGGGTCACAAGTGTGCTTCAATAGTCGCAAGCCAATCCTTGTGATACATCGCATCAATAAGAAAAAGGTTAAGAACCATATGATCATTCCAATAGATGCAAAAAAATCATTTGACATCGTACACCATCCTTCAATAAACCTTCATGGTAAAAAAAAAACCTTCAATAAAGTAGGTTTAGAGGGAGCGTAACTCATAATAAAGGCCATCTATGAAAAACATAGCTAACATCATCCTTAAGAAAATGCTGCAGGCTTTTCCCATAAGGCAAGAACAGCACAAGGAGGTCCACCCTCCCCACTCTCACTCAACATAGTACTGAAAGACATGAAAAGCAATAACATAACAAAAAGAAAGAAAAGAAATCCAAATCAGCATGAAAGAAGTAAATCTCTCACTATTGACAGGATACTGTATATATCAAACCCTAAAGACTCCATAATAAAAGTGGCCAGGACAGGTAAGTGATGTCAGTGAAGTCTCAGGATCCAAAATGAGTGTACAGAAATTTGTTGCTTTTCCATAGACTAGTAATGAAGCTGCAGAAAGAGAAGTTAAGAAAACAACCCCATTTACAGTTGCCGTCAAATAACCTATCAAGAATAAGGAAAGATCCTACCCTGGAGACTATAAAACACGGATGAAAGAAATTCAAGATGGCACAGAGATTTTTATAATGTATTTATTTTTGAGAGAAAAGATTAATCATGAGAGGGGGAGGGGCAGAGAGAGAGGGAGACAGAATCTCCAGCAAGCTCCTGGCTCTGAGCTGTCAGCACAAGAGCCTGAAGCGGGGTTCAAACCCACAAAACTTATGACATGAGCTGAAGTCGGATGCATAACCAACAGAGCCACCCAGGCACTCCAAGATTGCACCAGGAGATAGAAAGAAATTTGAGCTCATGGATCAGAAAAATATGTTTAAAATGTCTATAGTACCCAGAGCAACTACTCATTTAATGCAATCTGTGTCATTTTTCACAGAAGGAGAAGAGGCAATGGTAATCTTTTTTGGATCCATAAGAGACCACAAAGAGCCAAAGAACTCTTGAAAGAGAAAAGCAAAGGTGGATGCGTGGCATTTCCAGACTTCAAGTTGTATTACTGGCACAAAAATAGACACACAGATCAAGAGAACAGTAGACATCCAAATGGCTAACAGACACATGGAAAGATACTCAACATCACTCATCAGGGAAATACAAAGCAAAACACAATGAGGTACCAGCTCTCACTTGTCAGAAGGGCTAAAATTACCAACTCAGGCAACAACAGATGCTGACGAGGATGAGATTCAAGTGGAACACTTGCACCTGGGTGGCTAGGTCCTTTAAGCATATGACTTTGGCTCAAGTCATGACCTTGCAATTTGCAGTCGAGCCCAAAACCCAGTGTTGGGTTCTGTGCTGACAGCTCAGAGCCTCGAGCCTGCTTCAGATTCTGTGTCTCCCTCTCTCTCTGCCCCTACCCTTTCACCCCACCCCTCTCAAAAATAAAAAACATTTTCAAAGGTAAGGGGAACCATTTTAACACTCTTGGTGGGAAGGCAAACCGATGCAACCACTCTGGAGTACTGTATGGAAGTTCCTCAAAAAATTAAAAGTAGAACTACCCTACGATGAAACAACTGCACTACTAGGTATTTCTCCATAGGATCAGGCGTGTTTCTTCAAAGGGGAACATGCACCCCAAATTTATAGCAGCCTTAACAATAACCAAAGTATAAAAATAGCACAAATATTCATTGACTGACAAGGGGATAAAGAATCTGTGGTACACTCACACACACTCTGGAATACTCGGGAATGAAAAACTGAAATCTTGCCATTTGCAACAATGTGGATGGAATGGAGTGTATTATGTTAGTGAAAGAAGTGAATTAAAGACAATAAAATTTGAATTCACTCATGTGGAATTTAAGAAACACAACAGATGAACAAAGGGAAAGGGAAGAAAAACAAGATAAAAACACTGAGGAAGGCAAAGCATAAGAGACTCTTAAATATGGAGAACAATCTGAGCGTTGCTGGGAAGGTGTTGGGTGGGGGATTGGGCTAAATGGGTGACGGACATTGAGGGCATTTAAGTGACATGTAAGAGATGAATCACTGCATTTTCCTCCTGAAACCAATACCTCACTGTATATTACTCAACTTCAACTGAATTAAATAAGTTTTAAAAGAGCAGATTATAAAACAAAGAGGTGCACAAAAACAGATGTGTTTGATTAATCTTCAACTACACAGGAAAGAATATCCAATGTCTCTTCAAATAAAGGTGTTAAGAAAAGGGGAACAGCATTATGCAAAAGAATGAATGTGAACCACTTCCTTACACCATACACACGAATAAACACAAAATGGATGATATTCCTAAACGTGAGACTTGAAACCGTAGAAATCCGAGCACAGGTAGTAACTTCTTTCACATCAACCACGGCAACTTCTTTCAAAATATGTCCCCTGAGGCAAGAGAAACTGCAAAAATAAACTCGGGACTCTATCAAATAAAAAGCTTCTTTCTGAACAGTGAAGGAAAAAATCAACCACACTAAAAAGCAACTTATGGCATGGGAGAATATATTTGCAAAGGGCATATCTAATAAATGGCTAGTATCCAAAATATATAAAGAACTGATATAACACAAATCCCTCCCCCCCCCCCGGAAATGTTCCAATTACAACCAGGGCAGAAGACATGAACAGACATTTCTCCAGACATGCAGATGACCAAAAGGCACAGGAGAAATGCTTATCATCACTTATCATCAGGGAAATGCAAATCAAAACCACAGCGAGATACTACTTCAACCCTATCAGAATTGCAAAATTCAACAAAAGCGATCGGTGTTGGCAAGGATGTGAAGAAAAAGGAATTGTCCTTAGGAATGCAAAGTGGTGGGGCCACTGTTGAAAATAACATGGAATCTCCTCTAAAATTTCAAAATAAAGTAGGTTATGATCCTTAATACCTTAAACACAGGGTATTTACCCAAGGAATAAAAGAACACTGGTTCAAAACGATATATGCACCTGCATATTTATAGCTTGATTTGCCATAGCAAAGACAGGTATGCAACCTAAGTATCTATCAATTGATTAATGAATAAAACCTATATATGTTATATTGATGAGTGAATAATGTAAATAATGGAAATATTTCATTCCATATATAAAATTCATTCATCAATATATATAATAATGGAATATTATTCAGCCCTAAGAAGGAGTGCAATACTTCCATTTGCAAGGACATAGATGGAGCTAGAGTATTAGGCCAAGTGAACTGTTAGAAAAGACAAATGCCGTAAGATAATTTCACTCATATGGGGAATTGAAGAAAAAAATAATCAAAGGGAAAAAAAGAATTAGGGAGAAACAAGGAGAGACAGAAGGCAATTAAGAAACAAACTCTTAAGAATGGAGAACAATCTCAGAGTACCAGAGGGGAGATGGATGGTAGGGGGTTGGTTGAAATTGGTAAGAGGATTAAAAGTTATACTTGTCATAATGAGAACAGGATGAAATATGGAATTTTAGACCTGAAAGTAATATAACTCTGCACATTAGCTGACTGGAATTAAAGAAACAAACCAAAAAGTACACTGAAAAAGAAAGAAAATTAAATGAGGACCTATCCGCTCATTTACTAGGTGAATTCCATGAGAACTGAGTTATGACAATTTTGCCATGCCTTCAGTGGGTTAAGAGCTACCGTGGAGGAAGTTACAGTGTCCTATAAGGCACAGAGCACAGACTCCTCATTTTGCCTCCTCTTGCTCCTTTGCATGCAGAACTCTTTAGCAGTAGTTGTGCAGGCACTGAAGGAAAATTCATGATAATAATTTACCGATAAAGGAGGCTTCGCAATGGAAGGGTCAGTGGGATATAGTCTGTGTGTGCCATCCTGAGCCTGTACTTGTGATGCTCTTGACCCACCTCCAATACAGATTCGTTTTCTTTTTATTTTATTTTATTTTATTTTATTTATTTATTTATTTAATATATGAAATTTATTGTCAAATTGTTTTCCATATAACACCCAGTGCTCATCCCAAAAGGTGCCCTCCTCAATACCCATCACCCACCCTCCCTTCCCTCCTACCCCCCCATCAACCCTGTTTGTTCTCAGTTTTTAACAGTCTCTTATGCTTTGGCTGTCTCCCACTCTAACCTCTTTTTTTTTTCCTTCCCCTCCGGCATGGGTTTCTAAGTTTCTCAGGATACACTTAAGAGTGAAACCATATGGTATCTGTCTTTCTCTGTATGGCTTATTTCACTGAGCATCACACTCTCCAGTTCCATCCACGTTGCCACAAAAGGCCATATTTCATTTTTTCTCATTGCCACGTAGTATTCCATTGTGTATATAAACCACAATTTATCCATTCATCAGTTGATGGACATTTAGGCTCTTTCCATAATTAGGCTGTTGTTGAGAGTGCTGCTATGAACATTGGGGTACAAGTGCCCCTATGCATCAGTACTCCCGGATCCCTTGGAGAAATTCCTAGCAGTGTTATTGCTGGGTCATAGGGTTTCTGAGGAACCTCCACACTGCTCTCCAGAGCGGCTGCACCAATTTGCATTCCCACCAACAGTGCAAGAGGGTTCCCGTTTCTCCACATCCCCTCCAGCATCTATAGTCTCCTGATTTTTTTCATTTTGACCACTCTGGCGAGAGGTGATATCTGAGTGTGGTTTTGATTTGTATTTTCCTGATAAGGAGCGACGCTGAACATCTTTTCATATGCCTGTTGGCCATCCGGATGTCTTCTTTAGAGAAGAGTCTATTCATGTTTTCTGCCCATTTCTTCACTGGGTTATTTGTTTTTCGGGTGTGGAGTTTGGTGAGCTCTTTATAGATTTTGGTTACTAGCCCTTTCTTTGTCCGATATGTCATTTGCAAATATCTTTTCCCATTCCGTTGGTTGCCTTTTAGTTTTGTTGGTTGTTTCCTTTGCTGTGCAGAAGCTTTTTATCTTCATAAGGTCCCAGTAATTCACTTTTGCTTTTAATTCCCTTGCCTTTGGGGATGTGTCGAGTAAGAGATTGCTACGGCTGAGGTCAGAGAGGTCTTTTTCTGCTTTCTCCTCTAAGGTTTTGATGGTTTCCTGTCTCACATTCAGGTCCTTTATCCATTTTGAGTTTATTTTTGTGAATGGTGTGAGAAAGTGGTCTAGTTTCAACCTTCTGCATGTTGCTGTCCAGTTCTCCCAGCACCATTTGTTAAAGAGGCTGTCTTTTTTCCATTGGATGTTCTTTCCTGCTTTGTCAAAGATGAGTTGGCCATACGTTTGTGGGTCTAGTTCTGGGGTTTCTATTCTATTCCATTGGTCTATGTGTCTGTTTTTGTGCCAATACCATGCTGTCTTGATGATGACAGCTTTGTAGTAGAGGCTAAAGTCTGGGATTGTGATGCCTCCTGCTTTGGTCTTCTTCTTCAAAATTCCTTTGGCTATTCGGGGCCTTTTGTGGTTCCATGTGAATTTTAGGATTGCTTGTTCTAGTTTCGAGAAGAATGCTGGTGCAATGTTGATTGGGATTGCATTGAATGTGTAGATAGTTTTGAGTAGTATTGACATTTTGACAATATTTATTCTTCCAATCCATGAGCAGGGAATGTCTTTCAATATCTTTAAATCTTCTTCAATTTCCCTCATAAGCTTTCTATAGTTTTCAGCATACAGATCCTTTACATCTTTGGTTAGATTTATTCCTGGGTATTTTATGTTTCTTGGTGCAATTGTGAATGGGATCAGTTTCTTTATTTGTCTTTCTGTTGCTTCACTGTTAGTGTATAAGAATGCAACTGATTTCTGTACATTGATTTTGTATCCTGCCACTTTGCTGAATTCCTGTATCAGTTCTAGCAGACTTTTGGTGGAGTCTATCGGAATTTCCATGTATAAAAGCATGTCATCTGCAAAAAGCGAAAGCTTGACTTCATCTTTGCCAATTTTGATGCTTTGATTTCCTTTTGTTTGCTGATGCTAGAACTTCCAGCACTATGTTAAACAACAGCGGTGAGAGTGGGCATCCCGGTCGTGTTCCTGATCTCAGGGAAAAAGCTCTCAGTTTTTCCCCGTTGAGGATGATGTTAGCTGTGGGCTTTTCACAAATGGCTTTGATGATGTTTAAGTGTGTTCCTTCTATCCCGACTATCTCAAGGGTTTTTATTAAGAATGGGTGCTGGATTTTGTCAAAGGCCTTTTCTGCATCGATTGACAGGATCATATCGTTCTTCTCTTTTTTTTTGTTAATGTGATGTATCACGTTGATTGATTTGCGAATGTTGAACCAGCCCTGCAGCCCAGGAATGAATCCCACTTGATCATGGTGAATAATTCTTTTTATATGCCGTTGAATTGGATTTGCTAGTATCTTACTGAGAATTTTTGCATCCATATTCATCAGGGATATTGGCCTGTAGTTCTCTTTTTTGACTGGGTCTCTGTCTGGTTTAGGAATCAAAGTAATACTGGCTTCATAGAATGAGTCTGGAAGTTTTCCTTCCCTTTCTATTTTTTTGGAATACCTTGAGAAGGATAAGTATTATCTCTGCTTTAAACCTCTGGTAGAACTCCCTTGGGAAGCCATCTGGTCCTGGACTCTTATTTGTTGGGAGATTTTTGATAACCCATTCAAGTTCTTCGCTGGTTATGGGTCTGTTCAAGCTTTCTATTTCCTCCTGATTGAGTTTTGGAAGCGTGTGGGTGTTTAGGAATTTGTCCATTTCTTCCAGGTTGTCCAATTTGTTGGCATATAATTTTTCATAGTATTCCCTGATCATTGTTTGTATCTCTGAGGGATTGGTTGTAATACTTCCATTTTCATTCATGATTTTATCTATTTGGGTCATCTCCCTTTTCTTTTTGAGAAGCCTGGCTAGAGGTTTGTCAATTTTGTTTATTTTTTCAAAAAACCAACTCTTGGTATCGATTTGCTCGACAGTTTTTGTAGATTCTATATTGTTTATTTCTGCTCTGATCTTTATTATTTCTCTTCTTCTGCTGGGTTTAGGCTGCCTTTGCTGTTCTGCTTCTATTTCCTTTAGGTGTGCTCTTAGAGTTTGTATTTGGGATTTTTCCTGTTTCTTGAGATAGGCCTGGGTTGCAATGTATTTTCCTGTCAGGACTGCCTTCGCTGCGTCCCAAAGCGTTTGGATTGTTGTATTTTCATTTTCGTTTGTTTCCATATATTTTTTTAATTTCTTCTCTGTCAGGTTGACCCACTCATTCGTTAGTAGGGTGTTCTTTAACCTCCATGTTTTGGAGGTTTCCAGACTTTTTCCCGTGGTTGATTTCAAGCTTCATAGCATTGTGGTCTGAAAGTATGCATGGTATAATTTCAATTCTTGTAAACTTATGAAGGGCTGTTTTGTGACCCAGTATATGGTCTATCTTGGAGAATGTTCCATGTGCACTCGAGAAGAAAGTATATTCTGTTGCTTTGGGATGCAGAGTTCTAAATATATCTGTCAAGTCCATCTGATCCAATGTGTTATTCAGGGCCCTTGTTTCTTTATTGACCGTGTGTCTAGAGGATCTATCCATTTCTGTGAGTGGGGTGTTAAAGTCCCCTGCAATTACCACATTCTTATCAATAAGGTTGCTTATGTTTATGAGTAATTGTTTTATATATTTGGGGGCTCCGGTATTCGGCACATAGATATTTATAATTGTTAGCTCTTCCTGATGGATAGACCCTGTAATTATTATATAATGCCCTTCTTCATCTCTTGTTACAGCCTTTAATTTAAAGTCTAGTTTGTCTGATATAAGTATGGCTACTCCAGCTTTCTTTTGGCTTCCAGTCGCATGATAAATAGTTCTCCATCCCCTCACTCTCAGTCTAAAGGTGTCCTCAGGTCTAAAATGAGTCTCTTGTAGGCAGCAAATAGATGGGTCTTGTTTTTTTATCCATTCTGATACCTTAAGTCTTTTGGTTGGCGCATTTAATCCATTTACATTCAGTGTTATTATAGAAAGATACGGGTTTAGAGTCATTGTGATGTCCGTATGGTTTATGCTTGTAGTGATGTCTCTGGGACTTTGTCTCACAGGGTCCCCCTTAGGATCTCTTGTAGGGCTGGTTTAGTGGTGACAAATTCCTTCAGTTTTTGTTTGTTTGGGAAGACCTTTATCTCTCCTATTCTGAATGACAGACTTGCTGGATAAAGGATTCTCGGCTGCATATTTTTTCTGTTTAGCACACTGAAGATCTCGTGCCAATTCTTTCTTGCCTGCCAAGTTTCAAAAGAGAGATCAGTCACGAGTCTTATAGGTCTCCCTTTATATGTGAGGGCACGTTTATCCCTTGCTGCTTTCAGGATTTTCTCTTTATCCTTGTATTTTGCCAGTTTCACTCTGATATGTCGTGCCCTGATAGATCGATTCAAGTTACGTCTGAAGGGAGTTCTCTGTGCCTCTTGGATTTCAATGCCATTTTCTTTCCCCAGTTCAGGGAAGTTCTCAGCTCTAATGTCTTCAAGTACCCCTTCAGCACCTTTCCCTCTCTCTTCCTCCCCCGGGATACCGATTATGCGTATATTATTTCTTTTTAGTGTATCACTTAGTTCTCTAATTTTCCCCTCATACTCCTGGATTTTTTTATCTCTCTTTCTCTCAGCTTCCTCTTTTTCAATAACTTTATCTTCTAGTTCACCTATTTTCTCCTCTGCCTCTTCAATCCGAGCTGTCGTCGTTTTCATTTTGTTTTACATTTCGTTTAAGGCGCTTTTCATCTCCTCGTGACTGTTCCTTAGTCCCTTGATCTCTGTAGCAAGAGATTCTCTGCTGTCCTCTATACTGTTTTCAAGCCCAGCGATGAATTTTATGACTATTACTCTAAATTCACTTTCTGTTATATTATTTAAATCCTTTTTGATCAGCTCATTAGCTGTTGTTATTTCCTGGAGATTCTTCTGAGGGGAATTCTTCCGCTTGGTCATTTTGGATAGTCCCTGGCTTGGTGAGGACCTGCAGGGCACTTCCCCTGTGCTGTGGTGTATAACTGGAGTTGGTGGGTGCGGCCGCAGTCCGACCTGATGTCTGCCCCCAGCCCACCGCTGGGGCCACAGTCAGACTGGTGTGTGCCTTCTCTTCCCCTCTCCTAGGGGTGGGATTCACTGTGGGGTGGCGTGGCCCATCTGGGCTACTTGCACACTGCCAGGCTTGTGATGCTGGGGATCTGGCGTATTAGCTGGGGTGGGTAGGCAAGGTGCACGGAGGCAGGAGGGGCAGGCTTAGCTCGCTTCTCCTTAGGTGATCCACTTCAGGAGGGGCCCTGTGGCAGCAGGAGGGAGTCAGATCCACTGCCGGAGGGTTGGCTCCGCAGAAGCACACAGTTGGGTGTTTGCGCGGAGCGAGCAAGTTCCCTGGCAGGAACTGGTTCCCTTTGGGATTTTGCCTGGGGAATGGGCGGGGGAGATGGTGCTGGCGAGCGCCTTTGTTCCCCACCAAACTGAGCTCTGTCGTCCGGGGGCTCAGCAGCTCTCCCTCCCTTTGTCCACCAGCCTTCCCGCTTTCCGAGCAGAGCTGTTAACTTATGACCTCCCAGACGCTAAGTTGCGCTTGCTGTCGGAACACAGTCCGTCAGGCCCCTCCACTTTTGCCAGCCAGACTCGGGGGCTCTGCTTGGCCAGCGAGCCGCCCCCCCACCCTGGCTCCCTCCCGCCAGTCCGTGGAGCGCGCACTGCCTCGCCGTCCTTCCTACCCTCTTCCGTGGGCCTCTCGTCTGCGCTTGGCTCCAGAGACTCCATTCTGCTAATCCTCTGGCGGTTTTCTGGGTTATTTAGGCAGGTGTAGGTAGAATCTAAATGATCAGCAGGACGCGCGGTGAGCCCAGCGTCCTCCTACGCAGCCATCTTCCCTCCTGTCCTACAGCTTCATTTTCTATGAATTCCTTAACCACTGCCCATCCTTGCCCTGTGCCCAGCACTACATCTTAAGTGACCACGACATGTGACCACGACCTGGGCCATGTGGAGATCACTTCCAAAGAGGAAGACAGAAGTGAATGGATGGTCCTTGTGGTTAGCAGGGATGGTGGACAACAGCATTGGGTCATTTAAAATTGAGAGCTGCACTTCAAAGGAAACTTCTCCCAAAAGGAAACGTAGCACAAAGGTTAGAGGACTTGGAAAAAGGTATAGATTTTTTTATTGAACAAAAGTTGTGTGAAACTCTCACCAGTATACTTATTCCTGGAACAAAACATTAAACTGGAGTGGACAGGGTATCTGGCAATTTGTCTCACCAAATTATAACTTGTCAAAAATCTTCTAGGCCTCTTTGGTTTTTTTCCAGGGCAACTTTAATCTTGTGAAAATCAAATCAGTCTCTTTGGAAACCTTCACTGTGTCATCTTCCTTAACAGACTTTCCCTTCTTTGTTTAGGAAGCCACCAGCTTTCTGTATTATTTGTAAATAGATAAGGAAAATGAAGAAACTAAAAACCCCGGTAAAGACAATCACAGTCTGTACTATATTTCTACCTTTGAACATTATTTTTACAGAGTGGAATCACAACGTAAATTTTGTTATTTGGTTGGGTAAACTGTTTCGTTTTATTTTTTTCATTTTAACTGAGTGAACCCTACCCCACATCTTTAAATATCCATTTTTATTGCTTTTCAAATTTTTCCTCTACTCATAGGGAATAAAATTCATCTGCCGACAGTGCCTTAAGTACTACATAGAAATGACAATGAGTAACCATAGAAGGAGGCTTGCTCTCTAACATGTTCCTCCAATCATAGCAGAGAGTGGCTGAACCAGTTTGTATTTCAACCTAGAGTGCCAGAGTGTTCCCCTTTCTGCACATCCCAGCCACAATTGTTTCTTTTATTGTTAATTTCAGCCATTCTGACATGTGTGACGTGGTCTCCCATTATGATGTTGCTTTGCCTTCCCTAATGAGCAGTGTCTGAGGATCTTTCCATGTGTGTCAGCTAACCATCTGGAAGTCTTCTTTGGAAAATGTCTCTTCACTTCTTCTACCCAATTTATAACGGTCATTTTTTTTCTTGGGTGTTGAGTTTGAGAGGTCGAGTCTCGATTTGGGATCCTAAACCTTTGTCAGGTATGAAGCTTGCAAATATCCTCTCCCATTCTGTAGGCTACTTTGAGATTTGTTGATGGTTTCCTTCATGCGCAGAAGCTTTTTATCTTGAGACTATTACTCAGCCAGCAAAAAGCATGGAGTCTTGCCATTTGTAATGTGGCATAGAAGTGGAGAGACCCAGAAATTGAGTCCATCTGAGAAAGACAAATATACGATTTCACTCCTGTGCGGAATTTAACAAATGTGAAGGTGGGGAGAAGAAAGGGAGATGCTTAAGGATAGAGAACAAACTGTGGGTTGAGGAAGGGAGGTGGTTGAGAGATTGGCTAGATGAGTGATGGGTATTAAGGAGGGCACTTGCGATGTTATATGTAACACAAGGCACTAGGGTGTTATATGTAAGTGAGGCATCACTGAATTCTACTTCTGAAACCAACAGGATAACTAATATTTGAATGGGAAAAAAAATCTTAGCCAAATGACCTGGTCATGGTCCATGAAATGGTTTTCATACCCTCTGTCAGACAGGATCATATTAATGGCTGTATCCTGGTCCTGCTAACAGAGGAAACGGATCTTCTCTGCCTGAAGAGGTGTCCCTCTTCAGGGCACTTAATGTCAAAACAAAGGAGACACATGCTTATATGAATTACTTGTGGAATTCTGCAACCACTCTCTTTGGTTTCTAAAAAGCACACCCTTCCCCACTAGATGGGGACGGCAGCTGAAACCATGGCAACAATCACCTTCCAGTTGACAGTTGAGGACCCTCTACCTATTGAAAAATGAGTGCCCTTATCTCGAATGCCCAAAATTCGTCTAGTTTCAGGGGTTTTGTGAACTCCCATGACTCCCCAGCCTGTCCTCACAGCACACTTTTTCTTTTCACAATTACAGTTCTTGACCAAACCCCCCCCCCCTTGTTTTTTCACAAGTCTTGTCTTTCAAAACTTTGTCCTCTTTCCTCCAGATTGTGCAGGCAAGGACCACTGTGTCATTGTAAGCCTTGCACTGGGGCCAACCAGATCGCCAAACACGACATGAGCTTGGAGGAGTCACTGAATGATTAAGTAGAAGGATATTGGAGCACACCATATAGATATTGAGCAGCTTACTCTGTGGAGATAGCTGGTAGTAACAGGAGAATCCTGTTGTATCTGAGGCATGGGAAATGCAGAATGACCTGTGCATGTCATTTCCCTGGTCCTATTCCTCTAGCAAAACTCAGTGGGCACCTTTACCACAGGAGGCTGCCTGTTCCCTGGTGCCTAGCACTAGTACTGGAGCCACAGTCATGATTGGCAAACAAAATCTGCACTTTTATGTGGCTGCAATGAGGGCATTGACCCTTTAATTTTCCAGGCTGAGGACCTAGAGGCTCTAGGGCTGTGCAAGCGATCTCAGATTTCTGCCATTCTCTTTACACTGTCGATCCCCAGTGTATACGCTTCACTGATAGGATATATTCATGTCAGCCAAGACAATGACCCCACCCCCAGTATCCAAATGAAGACCTTGGGAGTCCAGTAGGGGCTAATATTGTGTTGGACTCTAGATTCAGTTTACAGTGCTCTGACACATGCTTCCATATCCCAAGTCTTCAACAATCCAAGTGTCCAAGCCTCTCTAAGCTCTCAAAAGTTTCCAGCAAGTATAAATCATTTCTCTATTAAATTGGAACACAGTGAGTCATTGCTGGAGACCTGGGGCCAATTGACCCTTTATGATTATATGGAACTCTGGAAAAACACAACACTCTACAGGAGAATGCTGAAGCCTTTTTATCGGTAGCTATTGCCTAACATAAGGGGAGTTAGCTCCTCATAATTCCAAGTGCCTCCAGAATACCAGAATCTTTTCTCCTGGGGTCTGGGCCAAGGATGGTCCTGGGTCCAGCAGAAAAATACCAATTTCAGGAATTACTTGCCCACGTTTGGGCCTTTGAGCATGCAGCTGAGAAAATGGAAGCTGCTGCCCCATGGTAGAGCTCTCCTTAATTTCTTTCTTCATTCTCTTGTCACTTCCCCAGTGTTCTTTCCTTTGAACACACCATTGCTATGTGTGTGTCAATGCACATGTGGGGACTGGATACTAAAACCACCCCACGTGGAGCCCAAGTGAGGAAAACTCCTCCCAGAATATTAGACACTCTCATTTCTAAAGAAAACTTGATGGCACGGATTTGAGACATAACCTAAAAAGGCAGAGCGCAGTCTTATCCTCTAGATTTTCCCCACCTCTTACGACCTGGGCCAGTCCTAGTCTCTTGATAAGATAGGTCATCCCACTGTACAGTGTGTTTGAATACAGAGCTACCAAAGCCAGTTCTCCAGAAGATGTGATATGAGGCTCCATTAACACTGGATAGTGTGTCAGGTAGAGTGGTCAGCCACACCTGTATACAAAATATACTGCCTTACCTCAGACAGGTTTAAAAACCTGCATAAACAGGCAAAAGTTTGGATCCAATGAGGGAAACTCAGGTCCTTTTCCACCAGGAAGTACGCAGGTCATCACGAACCCAACAGTGCATGGGTCTGCTCCTTATGCCATGTGGCATGGTAATGCAACAAACACTGCTCAAGGGGTAGGTTTTGAGCAACCACCCCACCCGGATCCCACTACCACCTACTGTTCCCAGTAGAGAAGCCATAGATATCAACCAGGAAAAAGCACTATATCTCAGAATCATAGTCTACTACACCTGCCTCTACTGCTAGACATGCAAAGATCTTTCCTTCAAAAGGGCATAGATCCTTCCAGAGTCACACAGTGTTCGAAGGGGAAGGTTCTTGTTTTGGTTAAGGGTGAGCTTTGGCCACCTGCGGTAGGTGTCAAAGTATCAGTGGCACAAACAGAATACAGATGTGTTTCTTCTTCGTATAAATGAACCCCGGATGTGGCTAGTCTATAACTGATTACGGCTTGCCCACCATGAGAGATCACATATTGATCTCCCTGCTCTAACATGTCAGCGTAAGAATTCCTTTTTAAAATTAAAAAAAGCAGACTGTATACTTTATGCATTATGGTGTGGCTAAAACATCAGGACATTTACACATAAATTAATTGGTCCTGAAAAAGCTTGATTATATAAAATAGGTTCAGATAAACCAGAACGGGTATGTTGAGCTAAACATTTGTAAATTGATCAAGGAACTGAATTATTTTATTTTTCCAACACTTTATCCAAAGATATCCTATGTTGATATATTTCTGATTTCAATGTTTAGTAAGCACAGCACCAAAACACGCTAGTTGGTCCAAGATAAAAGGAGTCAAGAGAGCAGGGTCAAAATGGAGGTGTAAAAATAGCAAGATAAAATCATCTGCTCATTCCCCCCCCTCAGTTTGACGACAAATTTCTATTTAATTCTCATTAGTTAACACACAGTGCAATCTTTTTTCATGATTAGAATTCAGTGGTTCGTCACTTACAGAAAACACCCAGTGCTGATCATAACAAGTGTCCTCCTCAACCCATCACCCATCTATCCCACCCCCCACCAACCCTGAAAAAGAAATCAATGAATCGATCCCATTGACAATTGCACCAAAGAAACTTTGGAAGAAACTTAGAAAGCAACCTGACCAAAGAGGTATAAGATAGATACTCTGAAAATGGGAGAAGGAAATGGAAGATGATACAAAAAATGAGAAAACGTTACATGCTCATGATTTAGAAGTGTAAACATTCTTAAAATGTTTCAGGCAAATCCCTGTCAAAATAGCACAAGGAATAGAATCTCAAAAGACTCCTGGATACAGTGTAATCCTAAAAAAAAAGCTGGAGACTTCATCGAGCATATTCCAAAGAGCCCATGAAGAAAAAGGAAAAAGAAAAGGAATGACAAATGAGTTGTGACAGACTCATTCCAAGAATTTTGGTTTTATTTTTCCTTTATGCTTATAGGCAGGCAATATCATAAAATTAAAGGTTTGCCCCTAAAATATTGAGAATAAATTCAGAATAAAATGAGAGCAAAATGTGGTATCATGGAGTTTCAAAGTTCCTTTATGACATTTTCTAATCACAATTTTTTCGAAGTATTCACATTCATCATTCCTTGGTGATGTTTCACACAATTTAACAAAATTCAGTAACCACCGATGACAGAATAGGTTGCAAATGAGTTTAAATACTTCGATATATGTGTCAGATATTAGTGACATGTTTGGAGATCACACAGAACTCCTCAACCTCTGGAGTGCTTCCCACTTTTGTCAAATATGTTGTATTAATTTCTCTAAAGCCAAAGACATAAAAACAAAAAGTGATGGGCCCTGAGTGCTGAAATCTAAGGTAAGTTATGCGGCAAGCTAACGAGGTTAGATGTTGAGTAGAGAATATAAAACCTTAATGCACTTGAAAGCAGGTGGTGCTGGAAAGAGCGCATATTATTTGAGGGGCAAGAAGAGACTGAGATCTCTTCAGAGACTGAAATCTCTGCAGAGAGGAAGGGCTTCTCTGAATCAGGGGTAAGAATGAGATAATGCAGAGAGTCTTGTGACTAGCACGGTCTTCCCCTGCTCCCAGACTGACTCAGGAATGAGAGATGCCTGTGAGCTTTGGCAAACAGTGCCTTCCAGAAGTTTCACCTGAAAGCCCTGCCAGCAAAAACCTGCCCAGATTCTTTCTTCAGAATCAGAGGGAAAGACCTGGCTCTGGGTATGTGTCCTGCCCTTGCCATCAGTACATAGGGGCAGCAGTGATACAGCTTTAGCAGGGATTGGCTCCAGGCCCATGTGCAAGTGTTTGGAAGCACGTTTTTGTGCAGGGTTCTATCCAATTGTCCTTTCTGTGCTGACCAGAATCTGAAACAATCTGCCTACATGAAAACCTGCCTTTTGACAAAATGAAGGGATCTCCATTTGTGAGAGGAAAGAGTCCAAATGCGTGTGCATAGCCTAGCCAGCTAGCGAACGCCATGTGCTCAGGGAGAGAAGTGCCAGGTTTCCTCTGGGATATTCGACCCATATACCTTCAATTTCCTCAGGAAATGACTGGGAAACTGGCACCATTCATACACCCATGGCTCCTGGACAATGGAGACTTAGCCAGAAAAGCAGCAGTGGGATGTGCATGTACATCACGTACAAGAAGTACCAAAGTTCTGCATCTCCAAAGGGAATGGCATCCATCAGTGAAAAGGATACGTTTCCTAGTCAACCCTTGGTCCAGACAGGAAGCCAGCTCCATTATTAAAAACTCTGGCTTAGACTACTCACAAGCATTGTCCTCGGGGCACCTGCAGATGATCTAAGCCTGGTGATGGCCACAAGTTCTGAAACCCAAACTCTAGGGCCCCTTCGGCCACCACTACTGCACACTCACCAGGATTTTTCCCGACTGCTAGTTTAATAGGAGAGGATATGACTTTGAGACAAGAGGTCTGAGACGATTCTTGGGAGTACCTTGTTTCCAAAGAAGAGAAATTTTTTACTATTGCTATAATGGACTACTAAAATAAGAGCTCTGAGACATGAGCACCAATGGCCCTTTGGAACATCAGACACTAAAAACCTCCTCTCGCTCAGGAACTGTCTGGAAACTCACTTCCAATCCTTGCAACTCGGTTGGGTATGGGTCAGTCACATGGACTCAGTCTGTAAATCTAGACCGTTAGAAAATCAACAATGGGGAAGGAATGATTACAGGGGGAATTAAACTGTGCTTTCAAATGGGCACTGGGAAGAGTGTGTAAGATGACCAGGCTCTTCCATTCTCCATGTCCCACATAGGAGGTGGGGTCAACCCCTAAATACAGGCTTTGCCTATTCATGACTATTCTCCCTGGGCACGGTCACCCCCGCCAGGGTACGGGGCGAGCCACGTCATTCTGGAACCAAACTGAGAAAGGCCCAGTGCAATATCTCTATCACCATCACAAGCTAATCACCAAATCCCCAGGTTGAAACAAGAGGATATTATTACTCTGAAACACTTCCCCGGGATAGTGTCCATTCAAATTCTCTTTCATCAAAAAATCTCAGGCGTGACAATGGAGACACACACTGCCAGACTTCTTCATCACACATGAGATTTGGAGAAAGTTGCGAATGAGGTGCCCAGCTCACTCTCCTATCTAGCAAGTCGTATCCAGAATAAGATAAGCCTGCAGGCTAAAGCCAAGGGGAACCTCTGAAGGACTACACCTGGGGCCTTGTCAATAAGAAGCCTGCCTTCTGTCTCTAGGAGCCAGTATTTCTGGCCTCGTCTATCCCTGCCATTTTCCCATCTGTGGTGGGAGGCTACAGGGTTTGACCCTTAGCTATTGGTTCGGAGGGCTCTTGCTCAGGAGTGCGCAACAAGGACTTGGTTCCCTAATTGCTGGCAAAGCCTCTTCCAAAGCTGACCCCCTCCTGGTTCATACTGTGCATGTGCAAACTGTCTGCTTCCCACAATGAAGGCACTTCAGTCATCCAGGTGAGTGAGGCAAACTGGCTCCCGTTCACCTTCCAGAGCACAGCAAGCCAGGCACCAAGTACCCAGGCACTCAAGGCCTTCTTTCCTTTGGTAGAGCAGAGCCTGACAGCTCTCCCTGAAAACAGGAGTACAGTGAGAAATTCAGTTTGTGTCGGTGACAGACACAAGGTAGGGTAACTCTATGTGAACTGAGACCAAGATAGGAGAGAAGCAATGGGAGAAGACTGACTACAAGGTGAGAAAAGGTGTACCTTCAAATGGGCACGGCAGAATCTGAGGAAAGACAACCTGACCTTCCCTTCCCCTTGTCCCACCGAGGAAGCGGGATCCAACCCCCACCTGGAGCTTTGTCTACGCATGAGCATTGTCCCTGGGCACCTTCTCACACTTCTGTGTATGGGGAATGCCACATCACACGGACACCAAATCGAGAAGGGTCCAATGCAATACTCTCCTCACCATCACTTGCCCACCCCCAAACCCCCAAGCCAAAACAAGAGGAAAATACTCTGAGACACTGTTCCGGAATAGTGTCCATGCAAAACTTTCATCAGAAAAGCTCATGAGTGGCAACAGACACACACACTGCCAGACTTCACCCCACAAGAGATCTGGAGAAAGTTGAGAATGGCCTACCCAGCCCACTCTCCTATCAAGTAGGTCATATCCGGAATAAGAAAAGCCTGCAGGCTTAGGCGAAAGGGGCCCTCTGAAGGACTACCCCAGGGGGCCCTGTCAGCAAGGAGGTGGAGCCAGTGATTTCTGGCTTGGTCTATCCCTGCCACTTTCCCCTCAGTGGAGGGAGGCAGTAAGGTTTGAGCTATAGAGATTCATTCTGAGGGCTCTTACTCAGGAGTATGCAATAAGGACTTGGTTCCCTAATTCCTGGCAGGGGCTCTTGCAAATGCTCCCCCCCCCCTCCTGATTCATACTGCTTATGTGTATACTGTCTATTTCTCAGAAAGAATGCAACCCAATCATCCAAGTCAGAGAGGCAAGCTGGCTCCTTTTCACCCTCCATAGCACAGAAAGCAAAGCACCATACTCCGTTTCCTTTTGACGAGAAGAGCCTGATAGCTCTCACTGAATACAGGAGCAGAGCGGGGTTTTGAGGCCCACCCAGCCTGCTAGCTGAACGAGTGATGGCTCCATTGCTCCTCAGAGTGAATGACGAGGCAGTCAGAAACACAATGAAGGAGAGGGAATGGTTACAGCCAGGACGAAAAGGCGTTCGGTATTTCCATCAGTGGGAGTGTTAGCAATTTGGAAAGGAGATGTTTATCTTCACTTATGGCCATCTAGGGGGCTAGCTCCCTTCTTATATGTCTGGCACCTCCTCACGGGCAGCTCTCGGCTGGAACCCTTCCAGTTCCCTAAGGTTCCGGATGTCCATGTGGTCCTGACACCAAAATGCTAGGGCCCCTTTGCCTTCACCGGCCCCGCAGTCACAATGGCTGTTCCACACAAGACATTTGGAAGCCATAGGTAGTACCCTGAAGGACTGGGTTTCTATGGGCCGCATGTCAAACCGTGATGGATAATAAAGCAATGTCACGAATCTGGATGCACTGAAGGCCAGAGACACTCATGAAGGATGAGAATTGGATCGTGCTTACAACACCTGACAGGCACATTGTTATTCACATGCTGGCTTGCTCGGGAACCACGAGCTTTGGTTCCAGGAGTGCTGGAAAGATACCCTGTGGAGCCCTGTGACTAAGAGACCCACAATCTCCCGTAGGAAGTCGAAGGGCATTTTGACTTCTGGTGTGCTTCTGCCCATCGTATCTGTATGTAGCGGCAGCAGTGTTTCTCAGATGTGAAGAGTATGCTTCCATCTGTTGATCCAGACGTGAGAACAAGGCATGAGGCAATGTTTAGCCAAAAGTCTTTGTGCGCTGATGGCCTCGTGGAGCCCGCTGCACCTACCCAGACTGTTCTTCCATCAGGGGGTATCGCCATCAATTAGGGGCAGGAGCTGCATGTGGCTACCCATTCCCATGATATCAAGCCTGCTAAGCACCGAGAGCTCAGAGACACAAGGGTTAGCCATCTTCTGGGACCTCAGACTCTGCACTGGGGCAGAATGGAAGTACCTGGTCTACCCCAGGGTGTGCCCTGAGTCAGTGAAAATTCCGTGGTTCCCAGATGGGAAAAAAAACAAAACAAAACTATATTTAGGAAGACAGCAATGGGTCAGCAATTGCTGGGAGGAGGAGGAGGAGAAGGACCAAAGCTTGGCATTCCAAATGGGAATAGGCTCAATCTGGAAAGGAGAGGTCTCCTTTAATTTCCTTTATGCCCATAAAGTAGGTCAGCTTTCTCTAGGAACCACTGGTCTAGTATAGAAACAGTCTCTACTGGACCTCTTCCAAGGACCGGCCTCTGGATGTCCATAGACTTCTTCAGGAAGAATATATCTGTCTTCCTTTCCTCTTACCACCAGCAGAAGCCGGCTCCGTCCTCAGACTTCTGAATTAGCCTAAATGCAAACATTCTCTTTGGGGCATCTTCACATGACCTAGGCCTCTGCATGTGCACGTAGTTCTGAAGTCAAATTGAGAAAGGCCCAACGCCAAACCCACACCACAGTCACAAGGATACGACCAGACTCCGAAGTTGGAAGCACAAAAGACACTGACTCCGTTTGGATTCCATGCAGAAAGCTTCCCCCCCCCAAAGACAACGGGGTGGAAAGGGAAACTACGGATGTCCAGAGTTCTTCAGAGTTCCCCAACTCTTCTAACTTAGTGAAGCAAGATATCAGCTGAAAAATCGTTTCCCCCACGATGTTTCACAGAGTTGTTTATTGCACTTCCGGTGTTGGCCCAGCAAGCCTTTTCAGAGTTTTCCCTTAGTGAAAAAAAGCTGTTTTGTTTAAAATTTGGTTTCCTACAGCTTTGTATTACAGAGTTGAATGTATGGCTGTTTCTGCCGAGGCCCCGGTAGGTTAGCGAAGGCTTTTAACGTAGTGAAACTTGGTGTCATGTGAAAGATGGTTTCAAACACACTGTTTTTACACAATGTTGCATATGTGCCACTGTCTGCATAATCCCCGCATAGGTATTGACAGGCTTCTAACGTAGGAAAAGATGTTGGTGGAAAGATGGTTTCCCCACAGTGTTGCATGGACTCGAGTATATGGCCCTTTCGGTGTAGGCTTCGCTGGGTTTTCACACAATTGTCCCTTACTGAAGCAAGATGTTAGTTGGAAGATTTTTTCCCCACAGAGTTAAGACACAAAGTTGAGCTTATGTCACGTTCCCTAAGGGCACGAAGAGTCTTCAAACACTTTTAGTTATATCAGATGGTAAGTGAAAGATGGTACCACCACACTGTGGTTTCCACAAGTGCAGCTTATGGCACTTTCGGTGTAGGCACTGCATAACCTTTCAAAAGCTTTTAACATGGGGAAAACCCAGAGTACTAGAAAATGGGTTTCCGAAAGGGTTTTTTTCTTTTTGTTTTTGTTTTTACAGAGTTGTGTCTATGGCATTATTGGTTATAGGCGCCGGATACTTTTTCAAACCCTTTTTATTAAGGGCATCTAGACGTTAGTGGGAACACTGTTGTCCCCACAGAGTTCTATCACAGAGTGGAGTACATGGCCCTTTGTGCCTAGGCCCCGCATGGGATTTGAAACACTTCTAAAGTTGTAACCCAGATGTTAATTGAAAGATAGTATCAGCTCACGGTTGTTTCACGGAGTTGAGTATATTGCACGTCCCTGTTGGTTCCCCTCAAGGGTTTTCAGAGACTAATACAGTAAAACAAGGTGTTATTTGAAACAAGGATTCCCCCACAGTGTTGTTTGAGAGAGTTGAGTATCTGGCACTCTCCGCCTAGGCCCCGCATAGGTTTTCAAATTCTTTTAACTTAGGGAAACCAGAAGTCAGATGGTTTGCCCACAGTGTTGTTTCACTGAATTTGGTATCGGACAGTTTCTCTCTAGGCCCCGCAGAGGTTTGCAAACACTTCTAACTTTGTGGAACGAGATGTTTGTTGAAAGATGGCTCCACCGCACTGTTTCATAACGTTGAGTAGATGGCACTTTCCTCACAGGCCCCACATAGGTATTCAGAACTAAGTGAAACAAGATGTTAAGTGAAAGATAGTTTCCCCACAGTGTCTCATAGCGTTGACAGTATGGCGCTTTCCGTGTTTGCCCCCATGGGAGGTCCAACCTGTCTGACTTTGACGAGATGTCAGTTGAAAGTTGGTTTCCCCGCAGTGTAGTATTGCAGTATGGCACTTTCCGCGAGGCCTCGTTTTCAAACGCTTATAAGATTGTGAAATGAGATGTCAGCTGCAAGATGCTTTCGCCACAGTGTTGTTTCACAGCATTGAGTAGAGTAGCCATTTTCCGCATAGGCCCCGCCGAAGGCCCGCAAAGGTTTGCAAACAATTCTAACTTAGTGAAACAAGATGTGGGTTGAAACACGGTTTTTCCACAGGGTTCCTTCACAAAGTTGAGTATAGGGCATTCTATGAATAGGCTCCCACTAGGCTCTGCAATCCCTCTAAACTTAAAGAAACCAGATTGTTGGAAGATGATGTCCCCACAGGGTAGAGTCTACGGCACTTTCCGTGTGGGCCCCACGGAGATTTACAAACACTTCCAACTTTGTGAAACGAGATGTTAGGTGAAAGATGGTTTCACCACAGTGTTTTTTCACAGAATATATGGCATTTTTCACATGCCCCCCACCTAAGTTTTTCAAACACGTCTAACTTAGTCAAAGAAGATGTTGGTTGAGAGACGGTTGGTTTCCCCCAAGATTTCATATACTTGAGTTTATGGCGCTTTCATTGTTGCCCCCGCAGGCGTTTTCAAACTGTTGTAACTTTGTGAAACAAGATGTTACTTGAAAAGTGGTTTCCCCAGAGTGTTCCATTACAAAGTTGAATATATGGCCCTTCGCTTATCAGCCCCTCATCGTTCTCAAATGCTTTTAACATTGTGAAATGACGTAGTAGACGGTTTCCCTACAGTGTTTCATAGCGTTGAGTATGTGGCACTTTTTTTGTAGCCCACGCATGTGTTTGCAAACACTTCTAACTTATTAAAACAACATGGTCTTTGAAATATGGCCGCACCACAGTGTTTTAACACAGAGTCGAATATAGGGTACTTTCTGCATAGGTCTCACAGAAGTTTTCAAACTCTTCTACCTTACTGAAACAAGATGTCACTTGAAAGATTGTTTCATAGAGTTGAGTGTATGGGCCTTCCCTCAGAGGGCCCTCATGGGGTTTCAGACACATTTACTTAACGAAACGTCTACTGAACGATGGGTGCGAGATAACGTCGCCACAATGTTCTCTCACAGAGGTGAATGGCACTTTCCACATTAGGCCCACATAGTTCTCAAACACATTTAAATAAGTGAAACCAGATGTTGATTGAAAGGCGTCTTCCCCAAACTCTTGGTTCACAGTGTTGAGAATATGGCACTTTCCTTTCGACCTCGCATAGATTTTCAAACAATTCCAACTTCGTGAAACTAGGTATTAGGTGAACTATGGTTCTCCACAGGGTTCTTTCGCCACTTTTCACCACCGACCCCGCACGGGTTTTCAAGCACTTCAAACTGAGTGAAGCATTAAAATTTCTAAAAAATTGTTTCACCACGGTGTTGCTTCATAGAGATAAGTGTATGGCAGTTTCCACAGGGTCCCCTCAGGAGTTTTCAAAAACTTCTAACCGAATGAGTCAAGACGTTAGCTGGAAGATCGTTTCCTTACAGCGTTCTTTCACAGACCTGAGTGTATGGCAAGTCCTCAATAGGCCGCTCGAGCGTTCCCAGTCTCTTCTAACTTAGTGAGACAAGATTTTAGTAAAGGTGTTCGCAGAGTGTTGCATCGCAGAGCTGAGTATCTGGCACTTTATCTGCAGGTCCCTTACAGGTTGTCGCACATTTCTTAGGGAAACAAGACGTTAGAAGAAAGATTTTTGTTCATAGTGCTCTTTCCCAAGTGGAGAACTTAGCACTATCCTCATAGGCTCCGCGTTGGTTGGCGTAGCCTTCTAACATAGAGGAATCACATGTAGGTGAAAGATGCCTTCGCCACAGTGTTGTTTTACAGAGTTGAGTATATGGCACTTCCTCATTAGTTCCCCTCAAAGGTTTGCTTACACTGCTAACTTTTAAACAAGGTGTTAGCTGACAGATGTATTTCCCTGTGTGTTTGACAGAAATGAGTACATGACTCTTTGCTCATAGGTCCTGCATAGGTTTTCCAATTCTTCCAACCTAGTGAAACCAAGATGTTAGGTGAAACACCATTTCCCCACAAGGTTGAGTCACTTGGGTTTGGCCACTTCCTCATAGGACTCGCCTACTTTTCAAACGCTTTTAACATAGTGAAGCCAGCTGTTATTTGGAAGGTGGTTGCAACACAGTGTTGTTTCACAGAGATGAATATATGACACTTTCCCTATAGTCCTCGCATGGCTTTTCAAACACGTGTGTAGGTAATCATACGTTGATGGGTGAAGGATTGGTGAAGGGATGATGGACAGTGTTCTCATACAGGGGCAAGTGCATTCCATGTTCCACATAGGCCACTCATCGTATTCAAACACTTGTAAATAAGTGCAACCCGTTGTTAGTTGACAGACGGTTTCGCCACACTATTTGGTGCACTGAGTTGAGAACATGACACTCTCCTTGTGTTGCCACCGCATGTGTTGCCACCGCATGCGTTCTCAAACACTTCTAGTGAAAGATGGTAGTGGAAAAATGACTTCCTCTCGATGTTTCATAGAGCTGAGTTTGTGGCACGTTCGGTGTTGGCGGCACAAGCGGTTTCAGAAGGTTTTAGTGTACTGCCAGAATTGATTTGGAAGATCGTTTCCCCACAGAGTTGAGACAGGGCGTTAGTCAACGTAGCCCCCTTCCTCATAAGCCCCACAAAGTTTTCAAGGGCTTTGGTCTTCTTTTAAAAACCAGTTATTTGGAAGATTTCACCACACCTCTTTTAAGACAGAGTTCAGTACGTGACACTTTCCATGTAAGCCCTCAGATGTTTACAAATCCTAAATGTGTGAGATGTTTGTTGGAAGAGGCTTTCACCACGTGTTGTTTCACAGAGTCGAGCATGTGGCACTTTCTGCCTAGGCCCTGCATGGCATTTGAAACACTTCTAAATTAGCAAAACAAAATGTTATTTGAAAGATGGCATCAGTACACTGTCGTCACAGAGTTGAGTATTTTGCATTTCCCCGTTGGTTCTCCTCCAGTGTTTTCAGAGACGACTAACTTACTGAAACAAGGTGTTTGTTGAAAGATGATTTCGCCACTCGGTTTTTTTAAAGAGTGTCCGTGTAGACCCTGCATAAGTTTACAAACACTTCCATCTTTCTGGATGGAGATGTTTGTTGTAAGATTGTTTCATTCCAGTGCTGCTTCAAAAAGTGGAGTATAGGACACTTTCTTCATAGGCCTCGTGAAAGTTTTCAAACAATAATAGCGGAGTGAAATCAGATGGTACACGACAGATTGTTTCCCCAAAGTGCTCTTTGACAGACTTGAGTATCTGTCACTTTCCGCAAATACCTTGCGTGGTTTTCTCTAACTCCAAACTTTGTGAAATCAAATGTTAGGTGAAAGATGGTTTCCACACAGTGCGTAGTTGAGTGTATGGCACTTTCCCCATCGGCCGCTCTTGGGTTTTCAAACACTTCTAAGAGTGAGAGAAGGTGGTAGTTTGCAGATCTTTCCCCCATAGTGTTGCATTACATAGTGGAGTATGTGGCACTTCAGGTGTCAGCCCCGCAGAGTTTTCAAACCCTTTCAACCTTGAGAAACGATATGTTTGCTGAAGATGGTTTCCCCGCAGTGTTTCACATAGTGTGGAGTACTTTACGTGTTGGCCAAGGATGTGTTTTCAAACACTTCTAACAGAGTAAAACAATATGATATTGGGAAGGTGGGCTCTCCAGTGTTTTTAACACGAAGCTGAGTATATGGCACTTTGTATGTAAGCTCAAATAATTTTCACTCATGATTAACCTAGTGCAACCGGCTACTACTTGAAAGCTGGTCTCACCACACTGTTCTTTTACTGAGTTGAGTATACGGCACTTCCCTCTTTGGCCGCGCAAGGGTTTTCAAACATTTCTAAGGGAAATAGGATGTCAGTTGAAAGATTCTGTCCCCAAAGTGTATCTCACAGAATTGAGTTTATGGCACTTTCGTTTTTGGCACCCTATGTGTTGTCAAGCTCTCCTAACTTAGTGAAACCAGATATTAATTGAAAGATAGTTTCCCCACCGTGTCCTTTCGTGGAGTTCAGTATATGGCACTTTCCACATAAGCACGGCATACATTTTCCAATTCTTAGTGACACCTGATGTTATGTAGGTGAGAGATGGTTTCCCCACAGGGTTGTTTCACCGAGTTGACTGTATGGCCGTTTCCTCCTAGGTCTCGCCTAGTTTTCAAACATTTTTCACATTGTGAAACCCAGATGTTGGTTGAAAGATATTTGCAACATAATGTTTCACAGAGTTGAGTATATGGCACTTCCGTGTAGCTCCCGCATTGGTTTTCAAATACATCCACTTAATGAAACAAAGGATGGGTGAAAGCCAGTATCCCGACAGTGTTCTGTCAGAGATGTAAGTGTATGTCAGCTACCACGTATACCACACATCGTTTCCAAACACTTCTAAATTTGTGGAAAGAGATTTTAGTTTAAAGATGGGGTGTGTCACAAAGTTGAGTATACGGCTTTGTCCCACAGAGTCCCCGCCTAGGTTTTCAAACACGTCTTAGTGAAACAGTGTTATCTCCCACGTCTTTTCATGGAGTTGAGTGTACGGCAAAAATTTCAATGCTGCTCCCATAGCGAAATCGGATGTTTTTTGAACGACGGTTTCAACACAAGTTTCAAAGAGTCGAGTATGTTTTCTTTCCGCACAGGTCTAACTTGGTGAAAGCTGATGTTCCTGGGAAGATGGTCTCCGCCCAAAGTTTCATAGAGGTGAGCTTATGGTTCCTTCTTTGTTGGCTCCGCCAGTGTTGTCCACTTGTTTTAACTGCGTATGACAAGATGCTATCTGACAGCTATGATCCCACAGCTTTGCATTAGAGAGTTGAGTGTAAGACTCTTTTTGTATAGGCTCCGCGTGGCTTTCAAAGGATTTTAACATTGTTTCAGAGTTCAATATGTGACGCTTTCCTTTCATAGGTCTTCAAATTTTTCTAACATACGGAAAGGTGGTGCCCCCACAGTGTTTCAGAGTTCAGTCTATGCCAATTTCCGTTAGGACCCGCGTGGATTTCCAAACCCTTCTAACTTAATGAAACCACATATGCTTTGAAAGATGGTTTCAGCACAGTGCAGTTTCACAGATTCGACTGCATGGGATTATCCGCATAGGTCCCTCCTGGGTCTCCAAACACTTGTAACTTAGTGAAACCAGATTTTATTTGAAAGATAGTTTCCTCACAGGATTGTTTCACAAAGCTGAATATATGACACTTTCTTCAGGGGCCGCGCATAGGTTAAACAACTGTAACTTGGAATCAAACAAGATGTTAGTTGAAAGATGGTTAATCCACCCTGTCGCTCCACCAATTTCAGTGTCTGGCCCTCTCCGCGCCCTCCTTGCACAATTTCAAACAGTTTTAACGTAGCGAAATCGGAGGTTGAAAGATGGTTTTACCCACGCTGTTTTTCCTCTGAGTTGATTACGTGATACTTTCATTGTAGGCCCCGCATGCGATTTCAAACGCTTTTAACTTATTGAACAAAATGATGAAAGATGACGTTCCCACACTGTTTTTTCACAGGGTTGAATACAGATACTTCCTCCATAGGAACCGCCTAGGTTTTAAAGCATTTCTAACATAGGAACGCCTGGGTGGTTCAGTCGGTCAAGGGTCCGACTTCGTCTGTGGTCATAATCTCGTGGTTCATGAGTTCGAACCACGCATCAGGCTCCGTGCGCAGAGCTTGGAGCCTGGAGCCTGTTTTGGATTCTCTCTCTTTGTGCTCCTTCCCTCTCTCTCAAAAATAAACATTAAAAAAACTTTTTAAACATTTCTAACATAGTGAAAGCAGATATTACTTGAAAGACTGTTTCTCCACATTTTTCACAGTGTCGAGTATGTGTCACTTTCTTCACAGTTCCTCGCACAAGAATTCAAACACCTCTAAATTTAAGGAACAAGATGTTATTTGAAAGAGTGTTTCACTAAAAGTATTGTTTGACAGAAATGAGTGTATGGTATTTTCTCTATTGGTTTTCAAACACTTGTAAGTTAGTGAAACGGGATGAGAGTTAAAAGATGGTTTCCAAACCCAGTGTTGTATCACAGAGTAGATTACCTAGCTCCGTCCAAATAGGCTCCGCGCAAGTTTCAGAGACTTCGAACTTTGCGACAGATGTTACTTAAAAATGCTTTCCTCACAGTGTTTCAAACAGTTTAGTATAGGGCACTTTCATTGTACACCCTGCATGTGTTTTCAAACATTTCTCACTTGGTGAAACCAGATCATAGTTGAAAGATGGTTTCCCCAAAGTGCTTTTGACATACTTGAGCACACGAAACCTTCCGCATAGACACAGCATGGGTTTTTCAAACATTTCTGAATTTCCGAAACGAGATTTTAGGTGAAAGGTGGTTTCCCCACATTATTTCACAGGGTTGCAAAAATGGCACTTTCCGTGTAGGCTCCGCATGGGTATTGAAATAATTCTCAGTGGAACCTTAGTTTCTTCGTTGATGTTGGTCCCTGTAAGTGAATTTGTCTTACTGTTAGAAGAGACTGGGAACGCTCGAGCGGCCTATTGAGGACTTGCCATACACTCAGGTCTGTGAAAGAACGCTGTAAGGAAACGATCTTCCAGCTAACGTCTTGACTCATTCGGTTAGAAGTTTTTGAAAACTCCTGAGGGGACCCTGTGGAAACTGCCATACACTTATCTCTATGAAGCAACACCGTGGTGAAACAATTTTTTAGAAATTTTAATGCTTCACTCAGTTTGAAGTGCTTGAAAACCCGTGCGGGGTCGGTGGTGAAAAGTGGCGAAAGAACCCTGTGGAGAACCATAGTTCACCTAATACCTAGTTTCACGAAGTTGGAATTGTTTGAAAATCTATGCGAGGTCGAAAGGAAAGTGCCATATTCTCAACACTGTGAACCAAGAGTTTGGGGAAGACGCCTTTCAATCAACATCTGGTTTCACTTATTTAAATGTGTTTGAGAACTATGTGGGCCTAATGTGGAAAGTGCCATTCACCTCTGTGAGAGAACATTGTGGCGACGTTATCTCGCACCCATCGTTCAGTAGACGTTTCGTTAAGTAAATGTGTCTGAAACCCCATGAGGGCCCTCTGAGGGAAGGCCCATACACTCAACTCTATGAAACAATCTTTCAAGTGACATCTTGTTTCAGTAAGGTAGAAGAGTTTGAAAACTTCTGTGAGACCTATGCAGAAAGTACCCTATATTCGACTCTGTGTTAAAACACTGTGGTGCGGCCATATTTCAAAGACCATGTTGTTTTAATAAGTTAGAAGTGTTTGCAAACACATGCGTGGGCTACAAAAAAAGTGCCACATACTCAACGCTATGAAACACTGTAGGGAAACCGTCTACTACGTCATTTCACAATGTTAAAAGCATTTGAGAACGATGAGGGGCTGATAAGCGAAGGGCCATATATTCAACTTTGTAATGGAACACTCTGGGGAAACCACTTTTCAAGTAACATCTTGTTTCACAAAGTTACAACAGTTTGAAAACGCCTGCGGGGGCAACAATGAAAGCGCCATAAACTCAAGTATATGAAATCTTGGGGGAAACCAACCGTCTCTCAACCAACATCTTCTTTGACTAAGTTAGACGTGTTTGAAAAACTTAGGTGGGGGGCATGTGAAAAATGCCATATATTCTGTGAAAAAACACTGTGGTGAAACCATCTTTCACCTAACATCTCGTTTCACAAAGTTGGAAGTGTTTGTAAATCTCCGTGGGGCCCACACGGAAAGTGCCGTAGACTCTACCCTGTGGGGACATCATCTTCCAACAATCTGGTTTCTTTAAGTTTAGAGGGATTGCAGAGCCTAGTGGGAGCCTATTCATAGAATGCCCTATACTCAACTTTGTGAAGGAACCCTGTGGAAAAACCGTGTTTCAACCCACATCTTGTTTCACTAAGTTAGAATTGTTTGCAAACCTTTGCGGGCCTTCGGCGGGGCCTATGCGGAAAATGGCTACTCTACTCAATGCTGTGAAACAACACTGTGGCGAAAGCATCTTGCAGCTGACATCTCATTTCACAATCTTATAAGCGTTTGAAAACGAGGCCTCGCGGAAAGTGCCATACTGCAATACTACACTGCGGGGAAACCAACTTTCAACTGACATCTCGTCAAAGTCAGACAGGTTGGACCTCCCATGGGGGCAAACACGGAAAGCGCCATACTGTCAACGCTATGAGACACTGTGGGGAAACTATCTTTCACTTAACATCTTGTTTCACTTAGTTCTGAATACCTATGTGGGGCCTGTGAGGAAAGTGCCATCTACTCAACGTTATGAAACAGTGCGGTGGAGCCATCTTTCAACAAACATCTCGTTCCACAAAGTTAGAAGTGTTTGCAAACCTCTGCGGGGCCTAGAGAGAAACTGTCCGATACCAAATTCAGTGAAACAACACTGTGGGCAAACCATCTGACTTCTGGTTTCCCTAAGTTAAAAGAATTTGAAAACCTATGCGGGGCCTAGGCGGAGAGTGCCAGATACTCAACTCTCTCAAACAACACTGTGGGGGAATCCTTGTTTCAAATAACACCTTGTTTTACTGTATTAGTCTCTGAAAACCCTTGAGGGGAACCAACAGGGACGTGCAATATACTCAACTCCGTGAAACAACCGTGAGCTGATACTATCTTTCAATTAACATCTGGGTTACAACTTTAGAAGTGTTTCAAATCCCATGCGGGGCCTAGGCACAAAGGGCCATGTACTCCACTCTGTGATAGAACTCTGTGGGGACAACAGTGTTCCCACTAACGTCTAGATGCCCTTAATAAAAAGGGTTTGAAAAAGTATCCGGCGCCTATAACCAATAATGCCATAGACACAACTCTGTAAAAACAAAAACAAAAAGAAAAAAACCCTTTCGGAAACCCATTTTCTAGTACTCTGGGTTTTCCCCATGTTAAAAGCTTTTGAAAGGTTATGCAGTGCCTACACCGAAAGTGCCATAAGCTGCACTTGTGGAAACCACAGTGTGGTGGTACCATCTTTCACTTACCATCTGATATAACTAAAAGTGTTTGAAGACTCTTCGTGCCCTTAGGGAACGTGACATAAGCTCAACTTTGTGTCTTAACTCTGTGGGGAAAAAATCTTCCAACTAACATCTTGCTTCAGTAAGGGACAATTGTGTGAAAACCCAGCGAAGCCTACACCGAAAGGGCCATATACTCGAGTCCATGCAACACTGTGGGGAAACCATCTTTCCACCAACATCTTTTCCTACGTTAGAAGCCTGTCAATACCTATGCGGGGATTATGCAGACAGTGGCACATATGCAACATTGTGTAAAAACAGTGTGTTTGAAACCATCTTTCACATGACACCAAGTTTCACTACGTTAAAAGCCTTCGCTAACCTACCGGGGCCTCGGCAGAAACAGCCATACATTCAACTCTGTAATACAAAGCTGTAGGAAACCAAATTTTAAACAAAACAGCTTTTTTTCACTAAGGGAAAACTCTGAAAAGGCTTGCTGGGCCAACACCGGAAGTGCAATAAACAACTCTGTGAAACATCGTGGGGGAAACGATTTTTCAGCTGATATCTTGCTTCACTAAGTTAGAAGAGTTGGGGAACTCTGAAGAACTCTGGACATCCGTAGTTTCCCTTTCCACCCCGTTGTCTTTGGGGGGGGGAAGCTTTCTGCATGGAATCCAAACGGAGTCAGTGTCTTTTGTGCTTCCAACTTCGGAGTCTGGTCGTATCCTTGTGACTGTGGTGTGGGTTTGGCGTTGGGCCTTTCTCAATTTGACTTCAGAACTACGTGCACATGCAGAGGCCTAGGTCATGTGAAGATGCCCCAAAGAGAATGTTTGCATTTAGGCTAATTCAGAAGTCTGAGGACGGAGCCGGCTTCTGCTGGTGGTAAGAGGAAAGGAAGACAGATATATTCTTCCTGAAGAAGTCTATGGACATCCAGAGGCCGGTCCTTGGAAGAGGTCCAGTAGAGACTGTTTCTATACTAGACCAGTGGTTCCTAGAGAAAGCTGACCTACTTTATGGGCATAAAGGAAATTAAAGGAGACCTCTCCTTTCCAGATTGAGCCTATTCCCATTTGGAATGCCAAGCTTTGGTCCTTCTCCTCCTCCTCCTCCCAGCAATTGCTGACCCATTGCTGTCTTCCTAAATATAGTTTTGTTTTGTTTTTTTTCCCATCTGGGAACCACGGAATTTTCACTGACTCAGGGCACACCCTGGGGTAGACCAGGTACTTCCATTCTGCCCCAGTGCAGAGTCTGAGGTCCCAGAAGATGGCTAACCCTTGTGTCTCTGAGCTCTCGGTGCTTAGCAGGCTTGATATCATGGGAATGGGTAGCCACATGCAGCTCCTGCCCCTAATTGATGGCGATACCCCCTGATGGAAGAACAGTCTGGGTAGGTGCAGCGGGCTCCACGAGGCCATCAGCGCACAAAGACTTTTGGCTAAACATTGCCTCATGCCTTGTTCTCACGTCTGGATCAACAGATGGAAGCATACTCTTCACATCTGAGAAACACTGCTGCCGCTACATACAGATACGATGGGCAGAAGCACACCAGAAGTCAAAATGCCCTTCGACTTCCTACGGGAGATTGTGGGTCTCTTAGTCACAGGGCTCCACAGGGTATCTTTCCAGCACTCCTGGAACCAAAGCTCGTGGTTCCCGAGCAAGCCAGCATGTGAATAACAATGTGCCTGTCAGGTGTTGTAAGCACGATCCAATTCTCATCCTTCATGAGTGTCTCTGGCCTTCAGTGCATCCAGATTCGTGACATTGCTTTATTATCCATCACGGTTTGACATGCGGCCCATAGAAACCCAGTCCTTCAGGGTACTACCTATGGCTTCCAAATGTCTTGTGTGGAACAGCCATTGTGACTGCGGGGCCGGTGAAGGCAAAGGGGCCCTAGCATTTTGGTGTCAGGACCACATGGACATCCGGAACCTTAGGGAACTGGAAGGGTTCCAGCCGAGAGCTGCCCGTGAGGAGGTGCCAGACATATAAGAAGGGAGCTAGCCCCCTAGATGGCCATAAGTGAAGATAAACATCTCCTTTCCAAATTGCTAACACTCCCACTGATGGAAATACCGAACGCCTTTTCGTCCTGGCTGTAACCATTCCCTCTCCTTCATTGTGTTTCTGACTGCCTCGTCATTCACTCTGAGGAGCAATGGAGCCATCACTCGTTCAGCTAGCAGGCTGGGTGGGCCTCAAAACCCCGCTCTGCTCCTGTATTCAGTGAGAGCTATCAGGCTCTTCTCGTCAAAAGGAAACGGAGTATGGTGCTTTGCTTTCTGTGCTATGGAGGGTGAAAAGGAGCCAGCTTGCCTCTCTGACTTGGATGATTGGGTTGCATTCTTTCTGAGAAATAGACAGTATACACATAAGCAGTATGAATCAGGAGGGGGGGGGGAGCATTTGCAAGAGCCCCTGCCAGGAATTAGGGAACCAAGTCCTTATTGCATACTCCTGAGTAAGAGCCCTCAGAATGAATCTCTATAGCTCAAACCTTACTGCCTCCCTCCACTGAGGGGAAAGTGGCAGGGATAGACCAAGCCAGAAATCACTGGCTCCACCTCCTTGCTGACAGGGCCCCCTGGGGTAGTCCTTCAGAGGGCCCCTTTCGCCTAAGCCTGCAGGCTTTTCTTATTCCGGATATGACCTACTTGATAGGAGAGTGGGCTGGGTAGGCCATTCTCAACTTTCTCCAGATCTCTTGTGGGGTGAAGTCTGGCAGTGTGTGTGTCTGTTGCCACTCATGAGCTTTTCTGATGAAAGTTTTGCATGGACACTATTCCGGAACAGTGTCTCAGAGTATTTTCCTCTTGTTTTGGCTTGGGGGTTTGGGGGTGGGCAAGTGATGGTGAGGAGAGTATTGCATTGGACCCTTCTCGATTTGGTGTCCGTGTGATGTGGCATTCCCCATACACAGAAGTGTGAGAAGGTGCCCAGGGACAATGCTCATGCGTAGACAAAGCTCCAGGTGGGGGTTGGATCCCGCTTCCTCGGTGGGACAAGGGGAAGGGAAGGTCAGGTTGTCTTTCCTCAGATTCTGCCGTGCCCATTTGAAGGTACACCTTTTCTCACCTTGTAGTCAGTCTTCTCCCATTGCTTCTCTCCTATCTTGGTCTCAGTTCACATAGAGTTACCCTACCTTGTGTCTGTCACCGACACAAACTGAATTTCTCACTGTACTCCTGTTTTCAGGGAGAGCTGTCAGGCTCTGCTCTACCAAAGGAAAGAAGGCCTTGAGTGCCTGGGTACTTGGTGCCTGGCTTGCTGTGCTCTGGAAGGTGAACGGGAGCCAGTTTGCCTCACTCACCTGGATGACTGAAGTGCCTTCATTGTGGGAAGCAGACAGTTTGCACATGCACAGTATGAACCAGGAGGGGGTCAGCTTTGGAAGAGGCTTTGCCAGCAATTAGGGAACCAAGTCCTTGTTGCGCACTCCTGAGCAAGAGCCCTCCGAACCAATAGCTAAGGGTCAAACCCTGTAGCCTCCCACCACAGATGGGAAAATGGCAGGGATAGACGAGGCCAGAAATACTGGCTCCTAGAGACAGAAGGCAGGCTTCTTATTGACAAGGCCCCAGGTGTAGTCCTTCAGAGGTTCCCCTTGGCTTTAGCCTGCAGGCTTATCTTATTCTGGATACGACTTGCTAGATAGGAGAGTGAGCTGGGCACCTCATTCGCAACTTTCTCCAAATCTCATGTGTGATGAAGAAGTCTGGCAGTGTGTGTCTCCATTGTCACGCCTGAGATTTTTTGATGAAAGAGAATTTGAATGGACACTATCCCGGGGAAGTGTTTCAGAGTAATAATATCCTCTTGTTTCAACCTGGGGATTTGGTGATTAGCTTGTGATGGTGATAGAGATATTGCACTGGGCCTTTCTCAGTTTGGTTCCAGAATGACGTGGCTCGCCCCGTACCCTGGCGGGGGTGACCGTGCCCAGGGAGAATAGTCATGAATAGGCAAAGCCTGTATTTAGGGGTTGACCCCACCTCCTATGTGGGACATGGAGAATGGAAGAGCCTGGTCATCTTACACACTCTTCCCAGTGCCCATTTGAAAGCACAGTTTAATTCCCCCTGTAATCATTCCTTCCCCATTGTTGATTTTCTAACGGTCTAGATTTACAGACTGAGTCCATGTGACTGACCCATACCCAACCGAGTTGCAAGGATTGGAAGTGAGTTTCCAGACAGTTCCTGAGCGAGAGGAGGTTTTTAGTGTCTGATGTTCCAAAGGGCCATTGGTGCTCATGTCTCAGAGCTCTTATTTTAGTAGTCCATTATAGCAATAGTAAAAAATTTCTCTTCTTTGGAAACAAGGTACTCCCAAGAATCGTCTCAGACCTCTTGTCTCAAAGTCATATCCTCTCCTATTAAACTAGCAGTCGGGAAAAATCCTGGTGAGTGTGCAGTAGTGGTGGCCGAAGGGGCCCTAGAGTTTGGGTTTCAGAACTTGTGGCCATCACCAGGCTTAGATCATCTGCAGGTGCCCCGAGGACAATGCTTGTGAGTAGTCTAAGCCAGAGTTTTTAATAATGGAGCTGGCTTCCTGTCTGGACCAAGGGTTGACTAGGAAACGTATCCTTTTCACTGATGGATGCCATTCCCTTTGGAGATGCAGAACTTTGGTACTTCTTGTACGTGATGTACATGCACATCCCACTGCTGCTTTTCTGGCTAAGTCTCCATTGTCCAGGAGCCATGGGTGTATGAATGGTGCCAGTTTCCCAGTCATTTCCTGAGGAAATTGAAGGTATATGGGTCGAATATCCCAGAGGAAACCTGGCACTTCTCTCCCTGAGCACATGGCGTTCGCTAGCTGGCTAGGCTATGCACACGCATTTGGACTCTTTCCTCTCACAAATGGAGATCCCTTCATTTTGTCAAAAGGCAGGTTTTCATGTAGGCAGATTGTTTCAGATTCTGGTCAGCACAGAAAGGACAATTGGATAGAACCCTGCACAAAAACGTGCTTCCAAACACTTGCACATGGGCCTGGAGCCAATCCCTGCTAAAGCTGTATCACTGCTGCCCCTATGTACTGATGGCAAGGGCAGGACACATACCCAGAGCCAGGTCTTTCCCTCTGATTCTGAAGAAAGAATCTGGGCAGGTTTTTGCTGGCAGGGCTTTCAGGTGAAACTTCTGGAAGGCACTGTTTGCCAAAGCTCACAGGCATCTCTCATTCCTGAGTCAGTCTGGGAGCAGGGGAAGACCGTGCTAGTCACAAGACTCTCTGCATTATCTCATTCTTACCCCTGATTCAGAGAAGCCCTTCCTCTCTGCAGAGATTTCAGTCTCTGAAGAGATCTCAGTCTCTTCTTGCCCCTCAAATAATATGCGCTCTTTCCAGCACCACCTGCTTTCAAGTGCATTAAGGTTTTATATTCTCTACTCAACATCTAACCTCGTTAGCTTGCCGCATAACTTACCTTAGATTTCAGCACTCAGGGCCCATCACTTTTTGTTTTTATGTCTTTGGCTTTAGAGAAATTAATACAACATATTTGACAAAAGTGGGAAGCACTCCAGAGGTTGAGGAGTTCTGTGTGATCTCCAAACATGTCACTAATATCTGACACATATATCGAAGTATTTAAACTCATTTGCAACCTATTCTGTCATCGGTGGTTACTGAATTTTGTTAAATTGTGTGAAACATCACCAAGGAATGATGAATGTGAATACTTCGAAAAAATTGTGATTAGAAAATGTCATAAAGGAACTTTGAAACTCCATGATACCACATTTTGCTCTCATTTTATTCTGAATTTATTCTCAATATTTTAGGGGCAAACCTTTAATTTTATGATATTGCCTGCCTATAAGCATAAAGGAAAAATAAAACCAAAATTCTTGGAATGAGTCTGTCACAACTCATTTGTCATTCCTTTTCTTTTTCCTTTTTCTTCATGGGCTCTTTGGAATATGCTCGATGAAGTCTCCAGCTTTTTTTTTAGGATTACACTGTATCCAGGAGTCTTTTGAGATTCTATTCCTTGTGCTATTTTGACAGGGATTTGCCTGAAACATTTTAAGAATGTTTACACTTCTAAATCATGAGCATGTAACGTTTTCTCATTTTTTGTATCATCTTCCATTTCCTTCTCCCATTTTCAGAGTATCTATCTTATACCTCTTTGGTCAGGTTGCTTTCTAAGTTTCTTCCAAAGTTTCTTTGGTGCAATTGTCAATGGGATCGATTCATTGATTTCTTTTTCAGGGTTGGTGGGGGGTGGGATAGATGGGTGATGGGTTGAGGAGGACACTTGTTATGATCAGCACTGGGTGTTTTCTGTAAGTGACGAACCACTGAATTCTAATCATGAAAAAAGATTGCACTGTGTGTTAACTAATGAGAATTAAATAGAAATTTGTCGTCAAACTGAGGGGGGGGAATGAGCAGATGATTTTATCTTGCTATTTTTACACCTCCATTTTGACCCTGCTCTCTTGACTCCTTTTATCTTGGACCAACTAGCGTGTTTTGGTGCTGTGCTTACTAAACATTGAAATCAGAAATATATCAACATAGGATATCTTTGGATAAAGTGTTGGAAAAATAAAATAATTCAGTTCCTTGATCAATTTACAAATGTTTAGCTCAACATACCCGTTCTGGTTTATCTGAACCTATTTTATATAATCAAGCTTTTTCAGGACCAATTAATTTATGTGTAAATGTCCTGATGTTTTAGCCACACCATAATGCATAAAGTATACAGTCTGCTTTTTTTAATTTTAAAAAGGAATTCTTACGCTGACATGTTAGAGCAGGGAGATCAATATGTGATCTCTCATGGTGGGCAAGCCGTAATCAGTTATAGACTAGCCACATCCGGGGTTCATTTATACGAAGAAGAAACACATCTGTATTCTGTTTGTGCCACTGATACTTTGACACCTACCGCAGGTGGCCAAAGCTCACCCTTAACCAAAACAAGAACCTTCCCCTTCGAACACTGTGTGACTCTGGAAGGATCTATGCCCTTTTGAAGGAAAGATCTTTGCATGTCTAGCAGTAGAGGCAGGTGTAGTAGACTATGATTCTGAGATATAGTGCTTTTTCCTGGTTGATATCTATGGCTTCTCTACTGGGAACAGTAGGTGGTAGTGGGATCCGGGTGGGGTGGTTGCTCAAAACCTACCCCTTGAGCAGTGTTTGTTGCATTACCATGCCACATGGCATAAGGAGCAGACCCATGCACTGTTGGGTTCGTGATGACCTGCGTACTTCCTGGTGGAAAAGGACCTGAGTTTCCCTCATTGGATCCAAACTTTTGCCTGTTTATGCAGGTTTTTAAACCTGTCTGAGGTAAGGCAGTATATTTTGTATACAGGTGTGGCTGACCACTCTACCTGACACACTATCCAGTGTTAATGGAGCCTCATATCACATCTTCTGGAGAACTGGCTTTGGTAGCTCTGTATTCAAACACACTGTACAGTGGGATGACCTATCTTATCAAGAGACTAGGACTGGCCCAGGTCGTAAGAGGTGGGGAAAATCTAGAGGATAAGACTGCGCTCTGCCTTTTTAGGTTATGTCTCAAATCCGTGCCATCAAGTTTTCTTTAGAAATGAGAGTGTCTAATATTCTGGGAGGAGTTTTCCTCACTTGGGCTCCACGTGGGGTGGTTTTAGTATCCAGTCCCCACATGTGCATTGACACACACATAGCAATGGTGTGTTCAAAGGAAAGAACACTGGGGAAGTGACAAGAGAATGAAGAAAGAAATTAAGGAGAGCTCTACCATGGGGCAGCAGCTTCCATTTTCTCAGCTGCATGCTCAAAGGCCCAAACGTGGGCAAGTAATTCCTGAAATTGGTATTTTTCTGCTGGACCCAGGACCATCCTTGGCCCAGACCCCAGGAGAAAAGATTCTGGTATTCTGGAGGCACTTGGAATTATGAGGAGCTAACTCCCCTTATGTTAGGCAATAGCTACCGATAAAAAGGCTTCAGCATTCTCCTGTAGAGTGTTGTGTTTTTCCAGAGTTCCATATAATCATAAAGGGTCAATTGGCCCCAGGTCTCCAGCAATGACTCACTGTGTTCCAATTTAATAGAGAAATGATTTATACTTGCTGGAAACTTTTGAGAGCTTAGAGAGGCTTGGACACTTGGATTGTTGAAGACTTGGGATATGGAAGCATGTGTCAGAGCACTGTAAACTGAATCTAGAGTCCAACACAATATTAGCCCCTACTGGACTCCCAAGGTCTTCATTTGGATACTGGGGGTGGGGTCATTGTCTTGGCTGACATGAATATATCCTATCAGTGAAGCGTATACACTGGGGATCGACAGTGTAAAGAGAATGGCAGAAATCTGAGATCGCTTGCACAGCCCTAGAGCCTCTAGGTCCTCAGCCTGGAAAATTAAAGGGTCAATGCCCTCATTGCAGCCACATAAAAGTGCAGATTTTGTTTGCCAATCATGACTGTGGCTCCAGTACTAGTGCTAGGCACCAGGGAACAGGCAGCCTCCTGTGGTAAAGGTGCCCACTGAGTTTTGCTAGAGGAATAGGACCAGGGAAATGACATGCACAGGTCATTCTGCATTTCCCATGCCTCAGATACAACAGGATTCTCCTGTTACTACCAGCTATCTCCACAGAGTAAGCTGCTCAATATCTATATGGTGTGCTCCAATATCCTTCTACTTAATCATTCAGTGACTCCTCCAAGCTCATGTCGTGTTTGGCGATCTGGTTGGCCCCAGTGCAAGGCTTACAATGACACAGTGGTCCTTGCCTGCACAATCTGGAGGAAAGAGGACAAAGTTTTGAAAGACAAGACTTGTGAAAAAACAAGGGGGGGGGGGTTTGGTCAAGAACTGTAATTGTGAAAAGAAAAAGTGTGCTGTGAGGACAGGCTGGGGAGTCATGGGAGTTCACAAAACCCCTGAAACTAGACGAATTTTGGGCATTCGAGATAAGGGCACTCATTTTTCAATAGGTAGAGGGTCCTCAACTGTCAACTGGAAGGTGATTGTTGCCATGGTTTCAGCTGCCGTCCCCATCTAGTGGGGAAGGGTGTGCTTTTTAGAAACCAAAGAGAGTGGTTGCAGAATTCCACAAGTAATTCATATAAGCATGTGTCTCCTTTGTTTTGACATTAAGTGCCCTGAAGAGGGACACCTCTTCAGGCAGAGAAGATCCGTTTCCTCTGTTAGCAGGACCAGGATACAGCCATTAATATGATCCTGTCTGACAGAGGGTATGAAAACCATTTCATGGACCATGACCAGGTCATTTGGCTAAGATTTTTTTTCCCATTCAAATATTAGTTATCCTGTTGGTTTCAGAAGTAGAATTCAGTGATGCCTCACTTACATATAACACCCTAGTGCCTTGTGTTACATATAACATCGCAAGTGCCCTCCTTAATACCCATCACTCATCTAGCCAATCTCTCAACCACCTCCCTTCCTCAACCCACAGTTTGTTCTCTATCCTTAAGCATCTCCCTTTCTTCTCCCCACCTTCACATTTGTTAAATTCCGCACAGGAGTGAAATCGTATATTTGTCTTTCTCAGATGGACTCAATTTCTGGGTCTCTCCACTTCTATGCCACATTACAAATGGCAAGACTCCATGCTTTTTGCTGGCTGAGTAATAGTCTCAAGATAAAAAGCTTCTGCGCATGAAGGAAACCATCAACAAATCTCAAAGTAGCCTACAGAATGGGAGAGGATATTTGCAAGCTTCATACCTGACAAAGGTTTAGGATCCCAAATCGAGACTCGACCTCTCAAACTCAACACCCAAGAAAAAAAATGACCGTTATAAATTGGGTAGAAGAAGTGAAGAGACATTTTCCAAAGAAGACTTCCAGATGGTTAGCTGACACACATGGAAAGATCCTCAGACACTGCTCATTAGGGAAGGCAAAGCAACATCATAATGGGAGACCACGTCACACATGTCAGAATGGCTGAAATTAACAATAAAAGAAACAATTGTGGCTGGGATGTGCAGAAAGGGGAACACTCTGGCACTCTAGGTTGAAATACAAACTGGTTCAGCCACTCTCTGCTATGATTGGAGGAACATGTTAGAGAGCAAGCCTCCTTCTATGGTTACTCATTGTCATTTCTATGTAGTACTTAAGGCACTGTCGGCAGATGAATTTTATTCCCTATGAGTAGAGGAAAAATTTGAAAAGCAATAAAAATGGATATTTAAAGATGTGGGGTAGGGTTCACTCAGTTAAAATGAAAAAAATAAAACGAAACAGTTTACCCAACCAAATAACAAAATTTACGTTGTGATTCCACTCTGTAAAAATAATGTTCAAAGGTAGAAATATAGTACAGACTGTGATTGTCTTTACCGGGGTTTTTAGTTTCTTCATTTTCCTTATCTATTTACAAATAATACAGAAAGCTGGTGGCTTCCTAAACAAAGAAGGGAAAGTCTGTTAAGGAAGATGACACAGTGAAGGTTTCCAAAGAGACTGATTTGATTTTCACAAGATTAAAGTTGCCCTGGAAAAAAACCAAAGAGGCCTAGAAGATTTTTGACAAGTTATAATTTGGTGAGACAAATTGCCAGATACCCTGTCCACTCCAGTTTAATGTTTTGTTCCAGGAATAAGTATACTGGTGAGAGTTTCACACAACTTTTGTTCAATAAAAAAATCTATACCTTTTTCCAAGTCCTCTAACCTTTGTGCTACGTTTCCTTTTGGGAGAAGTTTCCTTTGAAGTGCAGCTCTCAATTTTAAATGACCCAATGCTGTTGTCCACCATCCCTGCTAACCACAAGGACCATCCATTCACTTCTGTCTTCCTCTTTGGAAGTGATCTCCACATGGCCCAGGTCGTGGTCACATGTCGTGGTCACTTAAGATGTAGTGCTGGGCACAGGGCAAGGATGGGCAGTGGTTAAGGAATTCATAGAAAATGAAGCTGTAGGACAGGAGGGAAGATGGCTGCGTAGGAGGACGCTGGGCTCACCGCGCGTCCTGCTGATCATTTAGATTCTACCTACACCTGCCTAAATAACCCAGAAAACCGCCAGAGGATTAGCAGAATGGAGTCTCTGGAGCCAAGCGCAGACGAGAGGCCCACGGAAGAGGGTAGGAAGGACGGCGAGGCAGTGCGCGCTCCACGGACTGGCGGGAGGGAGCCAGGGTGGGGGGGCGGCTCGCTGGCCAAGCAGAGCCCCCGAGTCTGGCTGGCAAAAGTGGAGGGGCCTGACGGACTGTGTTCCGACAGCAAGCGCAACTTAGCGTCTGGGAGGTCATAAGTTAACAGCTCTGCTCGGAAAGCGGGAAGGCTGGTGGACAAAGGGAGGGAGAGCTGCTGAGCCCCCGGACGACAGAGCTCAGTTTGGTGGGGAACAAAGGCGCTCGCCAGCACCATCTCCCCCGCCCATTCCCCAGGCAAAATCCCAAAGGGAACCAGTTCCTGCCAGGGAACTTGCTCGCTCCGCGCAAACACCCAACTGTGTGCTTCTGCGGAGCCAACCCTCCGGCAGTGGATCTGACTCCCTCCTGCTGCCACAGGGCCCCTCCTGAAGTGGATCACCTAAGGAGAAGCGAGCTAAGCCTGCCCCTCCTGCCTCCGTGCACCTTGCCTACCCACCCCAGCTAATACGCCAGATCCCCAGCATCACAAGCCTGGCAGTGTGCAAGTAGCCCAGATGGGCCACGCCACCCCACAGTGAATCCCACCCCTAGGAGAGGGGAAGAGAAGGCACACACCAGTCTGACTGTGGCCCCAGCGGTGGGCTGGGGGCAGACATCAGGTCGGACTGCGGCCGCACCCACCAACTCCAGTTATACACCACAGCACAGGGGAAGTGCCCTGCAGGTCCTCACCAAGCCAGGGACTATCCAAAATGACCAAGCGGAAGAATTCCCCTCAGAAGAATCTCCAGGAAATAACAACAGCTAATGAGCTGATCAAAAAGGATTTAAATAATATAACAGAAAGTGAATTTAGAGTAATAGTCATAAAATTCATCGCTGGGCTTGAAAACAGTATAGAGGACAGCAGAGAATCTCTTGCTACAGAGATCAAGGGACTAAGGAACAGTCACGAGGAGATGAAAAGCGCCTTAAACGAAATGTAAAACAAAATGAAAACGACGACAGCTCGGATTGAAGAGGCAGAGGAGAAAATAGGTGAACTAGAAGATAAAGTTATTGAAAAAGAGGAAGCTGAGAGAAAGAGAGATAAAAAAATCCAGGAGTATGAGGGGAAAATTAGAGAACTAAGTGATACACTAAAAAGAAATAATATACGCATAATCGGTATCCCGGGGGAGGAAGAGAGAGGGAAAGGTGCTGAAGGGGTACTTGAAGACATTAGAGCTGAGAACTTCCCTGAACTGGGGAAAGAAAATGGCATTGAAATCCAAGAGGCACAGAGAACTCCCTTCAGACGTAACTTGAATCGATCTATCAGGGCACGACATATCAGAGTGAAACTGGCAAAATACAAGGATAAAGAGAAAATCCTGAAAGCAGCAAGGGATAAACGTGCCCTCACATATAAAGGGAGACCTATAAGACTCGTGACTGATCTCTCTTTTGAAACTTGGCAGGCAAGAAAGAATTGGCACGAGATCTTCAGTGTGCTAAACAGAAAAAATATGCAGCCGAGAATCCTTTATCCAGCAAGTCTGTCATTCAGAATAGGAGAGATAAAGGTCTTCCCAAACAAACAAAAACTGAAGGAATTTGTCACCACTAAACCAGCCCTACAAGAGATCCTAAGGGGGACCCTGTGAGACAAAGTCCCAGAGACATCACTACAAGCATAAACCATACGGACATCACAATGACTCTAAACCCGTATCTTTCTATAATAACACTGAATGTAAATGGATTAAATGCGCCAACCAAAAGACTTAAGGTATCAGAATGGATAAAAAAACAAGACCCATCTATTTGCTGCCTACAAGAGACTCATTTTAGACCTGAGGACACCTTTAGACTGAGAGTGAGGGGATGGAGAACTATTTATCATGCGACTGGAAGCCAAAAGAAAGCTGGAGTAGCCATACTTATATCAGACAAACTAGACTTTAAATTAAAGGCTGTAACAAGAGATGAAGAAGGGCATTATATAATAATTACAGGGTCTATCCATCAGGAAGAGCTAACAATTATAAATATCTATGTGCCGAATACCGGAGCCCCCAAATATATAAAACAATTACTCATAAACATAAGCAACCTTATTGATAAGAATGTGGTAATTGCAGGGGACTTTAACACCCCACTCACAGAAATGGATAGATCCTCTAGACACACGGTCAATAAAGAAACAAGGGCCCTGAATAACACATTGGATCAGATGGACTTGACAGATATATTTAGAACTCTGCATCCCAAAGCAACAGAATATACTTTCTTCTCGAGTGCACATGGAACATTCTCCAAGATAGACCATATACTGGGTCACAAAACAGCCCTTCATAAGTTTACAAGAATTGAAATTATACCATGCATACTTTCAGACCACAATGCTATGAAGCTTGAAATCAACCACGGGAAAAAGTCTGGAAACCTCCAAAACATGGAGGTTAAAGAACACCCTACTAACGAATGAGTGGGTCAACCTGACAGAGAAGAAATTAAAAAAATATATGGAAACAAACGAAAATGAAAATACAACAATCCAAACGCTTTGGGACGCAGCGAAGGCAGTCCTGACAGGAAAATACATTGCAACCCAGGCCTATCTCAAGAAACAGGAAAAATCCCAAATACAAACTCTAAGAGCACACCTAAAGGAAATAGAAGCAGAACAGCAAAGGCAGCCTAAACCCAGCAGAAGAAGAGAAATAATAAAGATCAGAGCAGAAATAAACAATATAGAATCTACAAAAACTGTCGAGCAAATCGATACCAAGAGTTGGTTTTTTGAAAAAATAAACAAAATTGACAAACCTCTAGCCAGGCTTCTCAAAAAGAAAAGGGAGATGACCCAAATAGATAAAATCATGAATGAAAATGGAAGTATTACAACCAATCCCTCAGAGATACAAACAATGATCAGGGAATACTATGAAAAATTATATGCCAACAAATTGGACAACCTGGAAGAAATGGACAAATTCCTAAACACCCACACGCTTCCAAAACTCAATCAGGAGGAAATAGAAAGCTTGAACAGACCCATAACCAGCGAAGAACTTGAATGGGTTATCAAAAATCTCCCAACAAATAAGAGTCCAGGACCAGATGGCTTCCCAAGGGAGTTCTACCAGAGGTTTAAAGCAGAGATAATACTTATCCTTCTCAAGGTATTCCAAAAAAATAGAAAGGGAAGGAAAACTTCCAGACTCATTCTATGAAGCCAGTATTACTTTGATTCCTAAACCAGACAGAGACCCAGTCAAAAAAGAGAACTACAGGCCAATATCCCTGATGAATATGGATGCAAAAATTCTCAGTAAGATACTAGCAAATCCAATTCAACGGCATATAAAAAGAATTATTCACCATGATCAAGTGGGATTCATTCCTGGGCTGCAGGGCTGGTTCAACATTCGCAAATCAATCAACGTGATACATCACATTAACAAAAAAAAAGAGAAGAACGATATGATCCTGTCAATCGATGCAGAAAAGGCCTTTGACAAAATCCAGCACCCATTCTTAATAAAAACCCTTGAGATAGTCGGGATAGAAGGAACACACTTAAACATCATCAAAGCCATTTGTGAAAAGCCCACAGCTAACATCATCCTCAACGGGGAAAAACTGAGAGCTTTTTCCCTGAGATCAGGAACACGACCGGGATGCCCACTCTCACCGCTGTTGTTTAACATAGTGCTGGAAGTTCTAGCATCAGCAAACAAAAGGAAATCAAAGCATCAAAATTGGCAAAGATGAAGTCAAGCTTTCGCTTTTTGCAGATGACATGCTTTTATACATGGAAATTCCGATAGACTCCACCAAAAGTCTGCTAGAACTGATACAGGAATTCAGCAAAGTGGCAGGATACAAAATCAATGTACAGAAATCAGTTGCATTCTTATACACTAACAGTGAAGCAACAGAAAGACAAATAAAGAAACTGATCCCATTCACAATTGCACCAAGAAACATAAAATACCCAGGAATAAATCTAACCAAAGATGTAAAGGATCTGTATGCTGAAAACTATAGAAAGCTTATGAGGGAAATTGAAGAAGATTTAAAGATATTGAAAGACATTCCCTGCTCATGGATTGGAAGAATAAATATTGTCAAAATGTCAATACTACTCAAAACTATCTACACATTCAATGCAATCCCAATCAACATTGCACCAGCATTCTTCTCGAAACTAGAACAAGCAATCCTAAAATTCACATGGAACCACAAAAGGCCCCGAATAGCCAAAGGAATTTTGAAGAAGAAGACCAAAGCAGGAGGCATCACAATCCCAGACTTTAGCCTCTACTACAAAGCTGTCATCATCAAGACAGCATGGTATTGGCACAAAAACAGACACATAGACCAATGGAATAGAATAGAAACCCCAGAACTAGACCCACAAACGTATGGCCAACTCATCTTTGACAAAGCAGGAAAGAACATCCAATGGAAAAAAGACAGCCTCTTTAACAAATGGTGCTGGGAGAACTGGACAGCAACATGCAGAAGGTTGAAACTAGACCACTTTCTCACACCATTCACAAAAATAAACTCAAAATGGATAAAGGACCTGAATGTGAGACAGGAAACCATCAAAACCTTAGAGGAGAAAGCAGAAAAAGACCTCTCTGACCTCAGCCGTAGCAATCTCTTACTCGACACATCCCCAAAGGCAAGGGAATTAAAAGCAAAAGTGAATTACTGGGACCTTATGAAGATAAAAAGCTTCTGCACAGCAAAGGAAACAACCAACAAAACTAAAAGGCAACCAACGGAATGGGAAAAGATATTTGCAAATGACATATCGGACAAAGAAAGGGCTAGTAACCAAAATCTATAAAGAGCTCACCAAACTCCACACCCGAAAAACAAATAACCCAGTGAAGAAATGGGCAGAAAACATGAATAGACTCTTCTCTAAAGAAGACATCCGGATGGCCAACAGGCATATGAAAAGATGTTCAGCGTCGCTCCTTATCAGGAAAATACAAATCAAAACCACACTCAGATATCACCTCTCGCCAGAGTGGTCAAAATGAAAAAAATCAGGAGACTATAGATGCTGGAGGGGATGTGGAGAAACGGGAACCCTCTTGCACTGTTGGTGGGAATGCAAATTGGTGCAGCCGCTCTGGAGAGCAGTGTGGAGGTTCCTCAGAAACCCTATGACCCAGCAATAACACTGCTAGGAATTTCTCCAAGGGATCCGGGAGTACTGATGCATAGGGGCACTTGTACCCCAATGTTCATAGCAGCACTCTCAACAACAGCCTAATTATGGAAAGAGCCTAAATGTCCATCAACTGATGAATGGATAAATTGTGGTTTATATACACAATGGAATACTACGTGGCAATGAGAAAAAATGAAATATGGCCTTTTGTGGCAACGTGGATGGAACTGGAGAGTGTGATGCTCAGTGAAATAAGCCATACAGAGAAAGACAGATACCATATGGTTTCACTCTTAAGTGTATCCTGAGAAACTTAGAAACCCATGCCGGAGGGGAAGGAAAAAAAAAAGAGGTTAGAGTGGGAGACAGCCAAAGCATAAGAGACTGTTAAAAACTGAGAACAAACAGGGTTGATGGGGGGGTAGGAGGGAAGGGAGGGTGGGTGATGGGTATTGAGGAGGGCACCTTTTGGGATGAGCACTGGGTGTTATATGGAAAACAATTTGACAATAAATTTCATATATTAAATAAATAAATAAATAAAATAAAATAAAATAAAATAAAAAGAAAACGAATCTGTATTGGAGGTGGGTCAAGAGCATCACAAGTACAGGCTCAGGATGGCACACACAGACTATATCCCACTGACCCTTCCATTGCGAAGCCTCCTTTATCGGTAAATTATTATCATGAATTTTCCTTCAGTGCCTGCACAACTACTGCTAAAGAGTTCTGCATGCAAAGGAGCAAGAGGAGGCAAAATGAGGAGTCTGTGCTCTGTGCCTTATAGGACACTGTAACTTCCTCCACGGTAGCTCTTAACCCACTGAAGGCATGGCAAAATTGTCATAACTCAGTTCTCATGGAATTCACCTAGTAAATGAGCGGATAGGTCCTCATTTAATTTTCTTTCTTTTTCAGTGTACTTTTTGGTTTGTTTCTTTAATTCCAGTCAGCTAATGTGCAGAGTTATATTACTTTCAGGTCTAAAATTCCATATTTCATCCTGTTCTCATTATGACAAGTATAACTTTTAATCCTCTTACCAATTTCAACCAACCCCCTACCATCCATCTCCCCTCTGGTACTCTGAGATTGTTCTCCATTCTTAAGAGTTTGTTTCTTAATTGCCTTCTGTCTCTCCTTGTTTCTCCCTAATTCTTTTTTTCCCTTTGATTATTTTTTTCTTCAATTCCCCATATGAGTGAAATTATCTTACGGCATTTGTCTTTTCTAACAGTTCACTTGGCCTAATACTCTAGCTCCATCTATGTCCTTGCAAATGGAAGTATTGCACTCCTTCTTAGGGCTGAATAATATTCCATTATTATATATATTGATGAATGAATTTTATATATGGAATGAAATATTTCCATTATTTACATTATTCACTCATCAATATAACATATATAGGTTTTATTCATTAATCAATTGATAGATACTTAGGTTGCATACCTGTCTTTGCTATGGCAAATCAAGCTATAAATATGCAGGTGCATATATCGTTTTGAACCAGTGTTCTTTTATTCCTTGGGTAAATACCCTGTGTTTAAGGTATTAAGGATCATAACCTACTTTATTTTGAAATTTTAGAGGAGATTCCATGTTATTTTCAACAGTGGCCCCACCACTTTGCATTCCTAAGGACAATTCCTTTTTCTTCACATCCTTGCCAACACCGATCGCTTTTGTTGAATTTTGCAATTCTGATAGGGTTGAAGTAGTATCTCGCTGTGGTTTTGATTTGCATTTCCCTGATGATAAGTGATGATAAGCATTTCTCCTGTGCCTTTTGGTCATCTGCATGTCTGGAGAAATGTCTGTTCATGTCTTCTGCCCTGGTTGTAATTGGAACATTTCCGGGGGGGGGGGAGGGATTTGTGTTATATCAGTTCTTTATATATTTTGGATACTAGCCATTTATTAGATATGCCCTTTGCAAATATATTCTCCCATGCCATAAGTTGCTTTTTAGTGTGGTTGATTTTTTCCTTCACTGTTCAGAAAGAAGCTTTTTATTTGATAGAGTCCCGAGTTTATTTTTGCAGTTTCTCTTGCCTCAGGGGACATATTTTGAAAGAAGTTGCCGTGGTTGATGTGAAAGAAGTTACTACCTGTGCTCGGATTTCTACGGTTTCAAGTCTCACGTTTAGGAATATCATCCATTTTGTGTTTATTCGTGTGTATGGTGTAAGGAAGTGGTTCACATTCATTCTTTTGCATAATGCTGTTCCCCTTTTCTTAACACCTTTATTTGAAGAGACATTGGATATTCTTTCCTGTGTAGTTGAAGATTAATCAAACACATCTGTTTTTGTGCACCTCTTTGTTTTATAATCTGCTCTTTTAAAACTTATTTAATTCAGTTGAAGTTGAGTAATATACAGTGAGGTATTGGTTTCAGGAGGAAAATGCAGTGATTCATCTCTTACATGTCACTTAAATGCCCTCAATGTCCGTCACCCATTTAGCCCAATCCCCCACCCAACACCTTCCCAGCAACGCTCAGATTGTTCTCCATATTTAAGAGTCTCTTATGCTTTGCCTTCCTCAGTGTTTTTATCTTGTTTTTCTTCCCTTTCCCTTTGTTCATCTGTTGTGTTTCTTAAATTCCACATGAGTGAATTCAAATTTTATTGTCTTTAATTCACTTCTTTCACTAACATAATACACTCCATTCCATCCACATTGTTGCAAATGGCAAGATTTCAGTTTTTCATTCCCGAGTATTCCAGAGTGTGTGTGAGTGTACCACAGATTCTTTATCCCCTTGTCAGTCAATGAATATTTGTGCTATTTTTATACTGTGGTTATTGTTAAGGCTGCTATAAATTTGGGGTGCATGTTCCCCTTTGAAGAAACACGCCTGATCCTATGGAGAAATACCTAGTAGTGCAGTTGTTTCATCGTAGGGTAGTTCTACTTTTAATTTTTTGAGGAACTTCCATACAGTACTCCAGAGTGGTTGCATCGGTTTGCCTTCCCACCAAGAGTGTTAAAATGGTTCCCCTTACCTTTGAAAATGTTTTTTATTTTTGAGAGGGGTGGGGTGAAAGGGTAGGGGCAGAGAGAGAGGGAGACACAGAATCTGAAGCAGGCTCGAGGCTCTGAGCTGTCAGCACAGAACCCAACACTGGGTTTTGGGCTCGACTGCAAATTGCAAGGTCATGACTTGAGCCAAAGTCATATGCTTAAAGGACCTAGCCACCCAGGTGCAAGTGTTCCACTTGAATCTCATCCTCGTCAGCATCTGTTGTTGCCTGAGTTGGTAATTTTAGCCCTTCTGACAAGTGAGAGCTGGTACCTCATTGTGTTTTGCTTTGTATTTCCCTGATGAGTGATGTTGAGTATCTTTCCATGTGTCTGTTAGCCATTTGGATGTCTACTGTTCTCTTGATCTGTGTGTCTATTTTTGTGCCAGTAATACAACTTGAAGTCTGGAAATGCCACGCATCCACCTTTGCTTTTCTCTTTCAAGAGTTCTTTGGCTCTTTGTGGTCTCTTATGGATCCAAAAAAGATTACCATTGCCTCTTCTCCTTCTGTGAAAAATGACACAGATTGCATTAAATGAGTAGTTGCTCTGGGTACTATAGACATTTTAAACATATTTTTCTGATCCATGAGCTCAAATTTCTTTCTATCTCCTGGTGCAATCTTGGAGTGCCTGGGTGGCTCTGTTGGTTATGCATCCGACTTCAGCTCATGTCATAAGTTTTGTGGGTTTGAACCCCGCTTCAGGCTCTTGTGCTGACAGCTCAGAGCCAGGAGCTTGCTGGAGATTCTGTCTCCCTCTCTCTCTGCCCCTCCCCCTCTCATGATTAATCTTTTCTCTCAAAAATAAATACATTATAAAAATCTCTGTGCCATCTTGAATTTCTTTCATCCGTGTTTTATAGTCTCCAGGGTAGGATCTTTCCTTATTCTTGATAGGTTATTTGACGGCAACTGTAAATGGGGTTGTTTTCTTAACTTCTCTTTCTGCAGCTTCATTACTAGTCTATGGAAAAGCAACAAATTTCTGTACACTCATTTTGGATCCTGAGACTTCACTGACATCACTTACCTGTCCTGGCCACTTTTATTATGGAGTCTTTAGGGTTTGATATATACAGTATCCTGTCAATAGTGAGAGATTTACTTCTTTCATGCTGATTTGGATTTCTTTTCTTTCTTTTTGTTATGTTATTGCTTTTCATGTCTTTCAGTACTATGTTGAGTGAGAGTGGGGAGGGTGGACCTCCTTGTGCTGTTCTTGCCTTATGGGAAAAGCCTGCAGCATTTTCTTAAGGATGATGTTAGCTATGTTTTTCATAGATGGCCTTTATTATGAGTTACGCTCCCTCTAAACCTACTTTATTGAAGGTTTTTTTTTTACCATGAAGGTTTATTGAAGGATGGTGTACGATGTCAAATGATTTTTTTGCATCTATTGGAATGATCATATGGTTCTTAACCTTTTTCTTATTGATGCGATGTATCACAAGGATTGGCTTGCGACTATTGAAGCACACTTGTGACCCAGGAATAAATCCCAGTAGATCATGGTGAATGATTTTTTTAACGCATTGTGGAATGACGTTTGCTGTTCTTGAGGATTTTTGCGTATATGTCCATCTGGGATATTGGCCTCCACTTCTCTTTTGTAGAGGTGGTTTTACCTGGTTTTGGTATCAGGGTAAGGCTGGGCTCATAGAATGAATTCAGAGTTTCCTTTTCTATGTTTGGGAATAGTTTAAGAAGAATTGGTGTTTTAAATCTTCTTTAATGGTTTGGTAGAATCTGTGAAGCTCCCTGGTCCTGAATATTGCTTGTTGGAGTGTTATCATTACTGACTTGCTTTTTTTTTTACCGGGGATCAGTCTTTTCAAATTCTCTATTTTCTCCTGTTTCAAAAGTGGTCATTTATAAGTTTCTAGGAATTTAATCATTTCGCCAGGTTGGCAATTTGCTGGCATATAATTTTCCATAATATTCCCGTATGAGATTGTATTTCTGTGGTGTAGGTTGTTATTTCTCCTTTCTCATTTGTGATTTTAAGTATTTTACTGTTTTCTTTTTTTCTGTGATAAATCTGGCAAGTTTATCAACTATATTTTTTTAAAAAGCCATCTTCTTTCACTGATCACTTGTATTTTTTTCTTTCTTTCATTTCCATGTCATTAATATCTGCTCCAATCTTTATGATTTACTTCTTTCTACTTGTTCTAGTTTTGGTGGTTATTCTTTTTCTAGCTTCCTTGAATGGAAGATTAGGTTGCTTACTTGAGATTTCTCTTGCACCTTGAGGTAGACCTTTATTGCTATAATTTTCCTGATGATGAGTGATGTTATCTTTTCACGTGTCTTTTACCATGTGAATGCCTTTTTGGAAAAGTTTGTATGTCTGTCTTTTGCCCATTTCTTCAGTGGATTATTTTGGGTGTGAGTTTGATAAGTTCTTTGTAGTTTCAGATCTTTCCATGCAGTTTTAATCTTTCTTCTCTTCCTCCTCCTCTCCCTCCCATTCCCCCTCTCCCTCCTTCCTCTCTCTCTTCTTTCTTCCTCTTCCCCTTTTCCTGAGTGACCTAGTCGTTATTTACTAGCATGGTATTAACCTCCTTGTATCTGTGGTCTTTGCAGGTGTTTTCTTGTGGTTGACCAAATTGAGTATCATAGTGTTTTCAGACTGTGACTTCTTCCAAAATCTATAGGTTTGCCAGGAGCCAGAGCTTACCTTGTGAGTCACAGCAGTGTCTTCCACAGATAAGCAGGGTTTGAAAGCTGCTGCCCCGTGACACATTCCAGACCTTATTAGAGTTGCATTGTATGAGTTTTGCCCACTGAACTCCCTGGTATATCTAGGGGATGTTCCACTTCTCTTCAGACCACAAGTCTATTACTTCGTGGACACAAAACTTAACCAGGGAATTTTGCTAGTATTATCTAGAGTTTCCTTCTTTTTTCTTAGATGAACAACTTTAGCCTCAATTTTTCTTTTTCAATTCCCTTACATTTATCTTGCTCGTGTGTTTTCTATGAGACACTCAGGGCCAGAGTCTGGCAGCAATTTTCTCCAAGTTTAAGTGTGGAGTCATGCTAAGTTCCCATACATTTGGAATAGCTTTAGGAACAGGTGTTTCTGGGAAGAGGAGGTTACTGGGGACTTGAATGTGTTAAGCCCAGGAGGATTTCTTGTGTGTAGGGAGGGGCAGGTGATATTCAGAGACACTTGGTCTCACTTCTGTGGTTACAGTTGATGTAGGTGGGGCCTTGAGGGTCAGAGTCAGAAGAAAAAAAAGTCACACACAGGGTGAGCCAGAGACCATACATAAAGATTGTTTCTCTCCAACAATTTCTGATATCAAGTGGAAAATGTTGCCCTCCTAAAAACTGGGTCTTTGAAGTCTTATGTTTGTGCATTGTGCTCTGTCCCCCTGCCGTAGACTGCCTGAACATCCTGTCCTTTGAGATTCTAAGGGTTCCCTCATTCTTAAGCCTTTTTCACAGAGAGAAATATGAATAAACTACAAATGTAGAAACTGAGAACCCAGTCCCACCCACCTGGGAATCAGACAATGTTGAGAGTTTGCTCTCCAAGTCATCCGGCAGGCATTTTACCTGCTGGCAGGAAAAACTGCAAATGAAGCATGTTTAAGTTCAAATGTTTGGTTCTTATGCTACTTTAGTACTCCCAGGGAAGGGAAAATATGTTCCATTTCTCCCTAGTCCTTAGGACATCAAGCACACCTGGGAATTTTGCCAGTCACCTCTTTATTCCATTATCTGAGACAATGATTTTGGACCAAAGTTCATCCTTTCCAATTCCCTTCATCTTTTTCTAACCAGGTTTTCCGTGAGGGACAGAGGTTCTGAGCCTGGATATATTTCTCTCTGCTTCTATTCATGGAGTTCAGCTACGTTTCACTATATTCAGGAAACTTAAGCAATGGGTTCTCCATGGGATCACCTGTGAGATCTTCTTGGCAAGAGAAAGCAAAAAACCTTGGAAAGGAACAATTGTTAATGGCAGGTAGTCATCCTCACTTTTGTGCAACGGGAGATGGGGATCAGAGGACAGAGTCAGGAACCACATGCCTTTCAGTCCGAGACTGCCTAGCATTCTCAACCAGCGAACACATGGCGATTCCTAAAAACATATTGACCTCCTTTACTGAGACCTCTGTGCATGGCAGGCTTCTGTTGGCCTCAGCGGGATTAGTTAGCCTCATCCCTCTTACCACTGGGACGTTCCTGCATTCTGAGATCAACTTTGAGCATGAGCACTTCTCTTCCCCGAAGGTCAGGGCAGAGAGTCCATTCAAGGCCTCTGGGACCAGAACCTAATTCCACAAACATTGCCAGCCGGCACAAAGAAGCCAACATTCAGGTAGATCATGAATGCCTCTACTCACTGAATGGAAGATTAAGGCAAGAGCCAGAAGCCTTCCTGTCCTATCTAGGTCAGGATGCAGTGTTCTTGTGGCTGGTGCTTCCATTCATCCCAACCCGCCAGGGATTTCCTTCTGACTCTTAGGACACCAAGTTTGCCTGGGAAGCGATGCTCATGTTAGAACTCTCAGCTTCATTCCAATTTCACCTCACAGTGAAGCATATTGCCTTCCTGATATTTCTTCTGATTTAAAATTGTTACTATTGTTACTATTATTGTGAAGAATATCTGTGCATATACCAAGGACTTGAGCAAGGTAAAGTCAGAGGGCAATTTTACAAGCAGACTTTCACATGGTAAAGACTCACAGATTACTGCAGGCCTAGCTATTTTCAAGTTAAGGTTGCTTTTACATGTAGCAAAACATTTACTTTAAGAAAATAGGAGGTCCTGGAACATTTTCCACTCTCAGCCCCAAGTGTTTGTCAATGGGCTGTAGATGGCAAGGAAGTTAAATTTTGTTTCAAATGTTTATTTTTTGAGAGGGTGAGGAGAGAGGGAGTCAGAGAGAGAGAGGTGGGAGAGCATATGGGCCAACAAGAAGGGGAGAGAGAGGGAGACAAAGATTCTAATGCAGGCTCCAGGCTCTGAGCTGTTAGCACAGAGCCACTCTTGGGTTTGAACTCAGAAACTGTGAGATCTTGGCCTGAGTTAATGTCCAAGGCTTAAGGGACTCAGCTAGCCAGGCACCCCAGGTAATGCAGTTTTAGTTGCCATTTCTTTCTTGCCTTTGTTCCTCACATCACTCCGGAGGTCAGGACGATGTTGGGCTCCAGGAAACTGCTTCTATAGGTTTCTGGAGATGAGGCACCTGACTTTGGTCTTGTAATTTAGTAAGATACTTGTCAAATGATGGAGACCATGAATTTATGTATTTGTTTTCTGTCATTTCCTCTATTCTTGGGGAGCCAGGAGTGCTTTCAGGAATGTCTATCACATATCTCCCACTTGGGCGTGGTCAGAAAATGCTAGCTTGTGTTTGGCCCTCAGCTTTCTCTCTGCTCCCCCATCAAGCAGAGGGATGATTCCCATTTAGCCAGTCCATGTGTGTTTGTTCCTTCAAAAAACAGCGAGCTTGGCAGGAGTATGTGCTATGCTCTTTATGCCCAGAATTATCCCATTCTCCTCTGAAATGAAGACCTTGGCTTTCTGTGTAACAATTCCCATCCCTTTTCTCCGTTTTTAAGTCACTAATGTGGGGAATTCAAGGCCAGACCTAAGAGATTGCCCCTCTGTTTCACCATGAAGCCTAGCCAAGGCATCCTGACTTTGGCATAGATTAGGCAGAAAGCCCCTTGGGACTTGCCTTTTAGAAATGTTTGGACAAGGAAAGGACATAGGGCGCTTGAAGATGCCAGCAAACATTGGTGTATAGGAAAAGCCCGAGAATTGGGAGAAAGCATCCTCAATTGTGGGCAGAGAAACAGAGCTAATCAGCGTCTTAGTTGCATCCCATTCTCTGCTGAAATGAAGACTTTTCACCTCTCATGTATCCATTCTGATCCCCTAGATGTTTTTCTGAAGAGAATTTTAGTCACACTGAAATATGTTTAGGCGTTCACTCACACAGCGAATGCCTAGGTAGCCAGCTCCCACTCTTTTTCTATGCTAGCCTACAGCAATCATTTTCTGATATCCCCAAATAATGATTAACCTGTGACTGACCTTGCAAGGCTTGACACTGGTGGTTACCCAGTATGCCTCGCTCCCCTGGCTGGTTGAGCTGACTCCATATGGAAAAGCAAATGTTTCCCAGATGGACGTTTAGCTTCCAGAACTGGCCAGTACATGGCCTCTTCGAGGAATACTTCCTCAGAGCCTGATTCCAAACACATAAGGGTCAAAACCCATTACACCAAACTATCTGTGACTATCCACTGTAGTTCACGGTAAGAAATGCATTCAGTGCCCGAAACTTCTCTTCCCTTTCTGAAGTCTCAAATGAAGAATTCTTGCCAAACATGTTGCCAGGGCAGCCAATGGAGGATTACTTGGTCCCCACCAAGAGGTGTTTTTCATTCCCAAGGCAGCCAGATTGCCAAAAGATTGGGCTGTTCACTCCATTCTCAGGTCTCTTTCATTCTCATTTAATACGGAGAAATTTGGCACTCCGCACACCCTTTTCTGTTTTTTTGCCCTTTTGCAAACTAGGTCTTCCCTGTGAGACATTCACGGCCAATATGCAAAAGACACCACCTTTGCCTTACCTGGACACTCGCATTGAGCTCAACTTAGGGATAGGTTGAGCAACTGAGCCCCTTGAGACTTGCCTTTCATTTTGACAAATGGTACGCAAGGTGCCCAGAACAGAATGTCTGCCGAAAGGCCATGTCCAGAGGAGCTGGGAAAGCACTGGCGTCCTTTGTGGTACCATAACGAGCTTTGTTATTCATTTCTCTCTCAGCATTTTGCTGTCTTCACCTGCAGTGGAGAACTTGGGCAATTGATGTCTCCATTCCCATCCCCTGGTACTTTTTCTGCCTAGCCATTCACTGAGGGGATTCAGGACCCAAAGGTAAGAACCATGTCCTCTCTTTTCAAGTGGTAAGTCAGGCCACATTTTCCTAACTTGGAGAAAATTTGGGCAAAGGGGGCCCACCCACAAGGGCTTGCCTTTCAGCCTTAGGTTGGCCACAAAAGACACAGCTGGATGGAGCCCATCACAGAATATTTGCATGTAGGCAAAGACAGGAGTGACATGGAGCCAGCCTCAGTTCTTCACAAAGGGGGAATAATGCTAGGCACCACATGTTAAGTTATATCTTACATCACTTCTAAAGGAAAGATTTCTGGCCATCCGTATGTTCCCATCCCCTTGCGGATTTGCCAAAGAGGTTTATGGGGTTGTCACTCACATAAAAGCTTTCCGAGATTAAGGAGAGCTCCCTGTCCCTGCTTGCACTAACCAAGAGCCTTCAGTTTCTGCTATCCCAAAGAGAAAATTGCTCTCCTTGCCCTGAACATATGGTGACTGATGGGCTGCAGGTGGCATGGGGATGTTTAGCCTGAATGTGTCCTTCACCATGATCGTTGTGCTGCCTTCATTCGAAAAAGCAGAAGGCTCTCAGATGTTCAGTTTGCTCAAAGATATAGGTCACTGTAGAAAGAACCGAGTCAAGGACCCCTGCACCAGACCTTGGTTCCAAACACTTGAACTTCAGTAGGGAGACTGACCTTGAATCACTAAAGGGATAATTCATCTATAATTGATGGAAAGGCCAGGAAAAAAAGGCAATGGCCAGAAGAATTCCTGGCTTACCAATGTTCTGGATGAACCTTTCTTGCAGTAGGAACATCAGCTCTTGTCAATGGACATTTACTTGGGTCCAAACCATTGGTGTGTCTTACACATGTGATGATGCTACTCAATTTATTCTTGGCGCTGTCCTATTCTGCTCTGTAAGGAAGAATTTTGGGTCTCTGTGTCCCAATGTCCATTTTTTTTTTCAAACTAGGCTTCCTCTGTTAGATACGTGGAGCCTGATTTTAAGACCAATTCAGTCTCACATTAACTGAAGTGCGTCAATTCTCTGGGCTCTGAGATACTTCAGGCTACGGGCCTCTCACCACTTGTGTTTCAGTGCTACACATACATCGGGAAACCTAGTGCATTTGCGGGGCCCAGCACTGAATGTTTGCATGTAGGCAGGCCCAGAGGAGTTGGGAGAAAAACATTCCTCCTCTAGAACAAGGAAACATTGAACTATAGAGTACATAATCAGCTCTATCCCATTCTCATTTGACTTCCAAATGAAAGTTTCCTCTGGCCTGGGCTTCCAGGTTAAAACAGCTGTGTTTTTCCTTTTCTCCAGTGCTGAGGACTTCCTATTCTGAAAGCAGGCAGCTGCTGATAGATTATGCTAGTCACTTTATTCTCTGCTTGATCCCTTCTTCATAGAAAAGGAAGAATTTGGCCCTCCATGTATCCATTCCCTTTCCCTCACCTTTTCTCTTCCTTTTGTTAACCTTTTTTTGAGATAGAGGGACAGAGAGAGTAAGCGTGAACAGGGCAGGGGCAGAAAAGGATACAGAGGATCAGCAATAGCTCCCAATTCAGGGCTTGACCTCACAACCATGAGAGGATGACCCAAGCTGAAATCAAGAGCTAGCCACCCAGATGCCCCACCTCTCTTGCTGCTTGTCCAATTATCTCTTCGTTCCCAGTAGGCACTGTGGGCATGTGAATAACTCAGTGGAAAACCAAGGATTGGTAGACGTTCCCACACTGCTCCCATGCTAACTGAAAGCAGTTAATGATACACAAAAGGATCCACTGACCCCTTATTACCGGTCTCTTGGTGGTGAAAAGGCTGGAGATGGCATGGAATCGTTAGAAAACAGTACTCCAAATACTTGCTACAGATGCCGTTATTTTGAAGAGCAGACACATCACCTATTTGCAGTATTCTTCAGGGAATACCTTGCAGAAACAGCCCATTCCATGACCAGGGCACCAGTGTCATTTTCCAAATACTTGAGTGTCAGCCACAAACAAGAACTGGCTGTCAGGACTGCCTCAAAAGACAAGAGAAAACATTCCAATGCCAAAAACTTTCCTTCTCCTTCTGAAGGAACAAGACACGATGTTTTCCCATGTCTTAGCCCACACAGTGTTCTTACTCCCAAGACAACCATCTTGTCAGGGGATGTGGTAGTCGCTTCATTTTGCTATATCCCATTCTCCTGTTACTGAGCAACTTTGGCCTTCTGTGTATTCTCCTCCGTCGCGTTTCTTTTTTACAAGCTAAGTTTTTGTCCATTTATGCACTGTGTCTCAGAACCATTTCCTCTCCTTTTAGTCTGGCCAAGTTCTTGTCACTCTGGGATACACTGGCCACACGTTCCCTCCAAAATTGCCTTTCCCTACTCTGTTGACAAAGATTAGCCCAGGGCACTTCAACGTGCCAAGCAGGAAAGCTCGTGTGTAGTCCTGCTCAGAGGTATCAGGAGAGAGCTATTCCCCTCCCTTACGGGACAAGAGGGAACATGAATCTAGAGGTTTCATTCTCTGCTTAATCCCTTTCTCAGCTGAAATGAAAATCTTTGGCCCAAGGTTTAGCCATTCAAATTCCCCGGTTGTATTGAGAACTATTTCTTGGGTCCCAAGCAAGACTAATGAGGCTGTCCCCACATGGTGATTGCCCAGCCATTACCAATGAGTTCTGACTCTGGTCTTTGCTAATCAAGAGCAATCAGTTTCTGCTATCCCAAAGGAAAGATTGCCTTTCTGTCAGGATTTGGTGTGTGGCTGGCTGAAAAGGCAATGATGGTTAACCAACTTGTCCCTCCTCCCTGTCTGGTGAAGATGTTTTCACTCTGAGGATCAGTTGGTTCCCCCATGGGCAATATTCTCTAGGACCTTCTTAGCAGTGAAAGAGACCGTTCAAGAACTGCACCAGAGGACAGCTGTAAACCCTTGAGTACCAAACCACTACTCTTGAATCTCTAAGGTTTCTATACACTGATAAGACTGCAAGGAAAAACAGTGAACTCAGAAGCTTTCCTTCTCTTTCTCAAGGAAGAATACAAGCATCTTGCCAGGAGAGCTCCCACTGTAAACAGTGGAGGCTTCCCTTTGCCCTAGCACGTATTTGTTTCTTATTCCTGAGACAGTCAGCTTGCCAGGAGATTGCACTTGTCAATTCATCCTCATTTTATCCCTTTCTCATTTCTCATTGGAAAATTTTCCCTCTATCTATTTCTATTATTTTCTTTTTTGTGTTTGTTATTTATGACAGAGAGAGAAGGAGAGGGAGGAAAACAGAAGAGGCATAGAGAGGGACAGAAGATCCCTAGCCGACTCCATGCTGTCAGCAGAGAACCTGATTCATGTGGGGGCTGAGATTGCAACTAGTCCACCCATGAACCCCATTCTTATCTTTTAAATTTTTAAATATTAATTTTGAGAGGGAGAGAGAGAAAGAGGCAGAATGAAAAGCAGGGGGAAGGGCTGAGAAGGAAACACAGAATTTGAAGCAAACTCCAGGGTCTGAGCTGTCAGCACAAAGCTTGACATGGGAGTCAAACTCACGAACTGCGAGATCATGACCTGACCTGAAACCAACAGTGGGATGCTTATTTGACTGAGTCACCCAGGCGTCCCTTTTACTCTTTTTAAACTAAAATCTGCCTTGGACCAATCAAAGCTCATGGTTCTGAGCATTTCCCTCTGATTTTAACTGGGGCTTCTGGTATAGTTCTTGTGACAGCAGGCTAGGTTGGGCCATAGCAGCCTTGCAAAATGCATTCAGTGCAAATTACCTGTCACAGAATATTTGTGTGTAGCTAAGGCCAAAGGTGTTTGTTGGCAGCTGTCCTCACTTCTGAGGCAAGGACAAATGGAGCGGGTCATTTCACTCTCAGCTGTCTTCCATTCTCATCTAAAATATAACTTTCGCTCTGCATAGAGCCATTCCCATCCCATTGCTATTTGCCAGCTCGGACTTAGTTTGCAAGCTCGGTGGGCTAGTGATGCTGTCAATGATACAGTGAATTCCCAAGGATTGGTAGTGAGTTCTCATGCTGATTCTGTGCTAACCAAGAGTAAGTTGTTTCTGACAAGACACAGGATAGATTGCCCTGCTGTCAGACAGGTCTTAGAGGTTGGCTGCAGATTTTGAAAAGCATATAATCCACATATATGGGGTAAATTCCAGGACCTAGGCAGTGCATAAAGTGGCCTTTCAAAACCCAAAACGCCACAAATATGATTCCAATCACTTGAGCAAAGGCTGGGAGAATAGGCCCACTCCCCTGAACCTCTGCTGCCTTTCTTCCTTGATGGGAAGGGCAAGAAAAACAGCCAAGGCCAGGAGATTTTCCTCTGTTTCACAAGGAGATATGCAGACCACTTACAGACTGGGCTTTCAGGAGTTTTCCCTTCAGAGGTTTAGTATGTCTCTGGCCACAGGTGTTTCTTACTCCTTAGACAAGACTTTACCAGGAAATTGTCATTCTAGACTATTCATTCTAAACTGTGTCCTCTTCTCAATAATGAAGCACTTTTGCCTTCCATATTTCCATTTCAAAGAATACCAATTTCTGTCCCCAGAGTAGTTTATCCCTGGTGCCATTCAGACCCAGTGTCTCTGAGAAATATCCCTTCCATTCGGTTGGGGAATGTGGCCAAGTCATTGTGTCTCCGGCATAGGTGGGGACACAGGACCCTTCTTTATGTGATTTTCACAAGGATGTTGACAATGGGAAGCATAGGGCCCTTGAAGGTACCCGAGAGTGCCCAACTGTAGGCAATAGGGTTGGGGAGGGAGTTGGCTTCACTTTTCTTTGAAGGAGAGACTGTGTTAAACATTTCATTCCCGGCTTTATCTTCATATCCTCTATAATGTAGAACCTTGGCCTTACTTAGAATCCTTCCCATACTTTTACTGTTTTTATAAGTCGGTCACGGGTCACAGCCAGGTGGAATTACTTTGTCAGCCACATAGCAAATATCCACTCTGGTCCTGTGTTATGGGAAAGCAAGGAGTTACTTTATCCAAAAGAAAAATGAACCTCCTGTCATCGAACACCTGTTGCTTGACCTGCCCGGGTAATCTGTGTGATGATTAGCCATCTTGCCTCCCTCCCCTGGCTTACTGATATGTCTTCCACCTCTAAGACAGATGGATCAGGCATACACAGTAGACTGCACGACAATTCAGCCCAAAAAAGCCCTTACAAGCACCATGACTTGTTTGCTATACCTAAAGCCCCAAAATGACCACTGACTTTGTACCACTGAATCTCTGCCCTTTCTATGCCCCGAGTGGTAGGGCAGCCCAAGGTCAGGGGCCTTCCTTCTCTTTCTGAAAGTAAATTGCAAGCCTCATGCTGAGCACCCAGGGGTAGGGAATTGTTTCCCTTTGCCCCTCCCCGTCGTTGTTTCTTACCATAGACAACAGTTATTTTCTCAGTTTGTGCTATGTGTGTCCTTCCCAGCCTCAGTCTGCTCTCCTTTGTAATGAGGTAGTTGGGCCCTCTGTCTTTTTATTTCCATTCTTTTGCTCCTTTTTTCAAACCAGGATCTCGTTGTTCTCCATTCAGAGACAGGGTCTCTGAGCAATATCCTGCACTTTAACCTAGTGGCTCAGGCATACATGGGAAACAGGACTTCATAACTTACCATTAGAACTCTTTTCACCATGAGAAGCCTAGCACATATGAAGTTGCCAAGCAGGTTATGTATGGGTGTGTTCAGGCAGTCCCAAAGGTTTGGGAGGGAATGGCCTTACACATGCAGCAATGGCAAAGGAGGTACACATATATGCCCAGGATTATCCCATTCTCATGTGTATTGTAGACCCTTGGTCTCCCTTGTAGCAATTCCCACCCATTTTCTCTTTCTTAAGATTTGGGGCACATTGGGGGATGACTGGGCTTTCACTCACTTCACACACAGCAGAGCCCAAAGTTTGGTGCTAAACCTTCACTCTTGTCCTGTGCTATGTGAGAACAAACAGTAACATCAAATCAAGGAAAGATGGCTTTCTTGTCCCTGAGTGCTTGGTGCTTGGCAGCTCTGGTTAGTGCAGTGAATGGTAGACCTCTCTTCATTCTGTCTCACAGTTGGTTGCCATAGGTTGCCACTATGCCTCACGACCTGGTTAGCACAGAAAGGGCTCTTGAAAGAACTACTGCACCAGGTCCAGTTTCCAAACACTTGACAACCAGCTGGGAACAGAAACTTCTGGCCTCTGTATCAATGGTGTATTTAGTTCCTGGTGGGAAGAACAGGAAAAACCACCAAATCCAGTTTTCCCTCTGTTCCTGAAGGAAGACTACAGACCTCCTGCAACGTTTCACTCTCAGATGTAGCCAATGGAGGTTCTTTATAGAACAGCCCTCATATGTTTCTTACTCCCCAGTCAGCTTGACAGGGGATTGGAGTAAGCACTCAATTCTAACGTTAGCCATTCTCTTCTGTAGTGAAAAACTTTGGTCTTCATGGTGCGTATTTACATGTTATTGCTTTTTTTTTAGACTCGGTTCTCCTTGGGAACCATTCAGAGCAAGAACCTCAGAAGAATATACTCTGATTAAACTAGAAATTTCCAGAACCCATCGGTCTGTGTCAGGTACACAGCCCAGGGCTGGAGTTCAGCTCCAGCAGGTCCAGAGGTTCCCGAAAGATGAATAGCATCAGCGAAAAAGTGAAAATAAAATAAAACAAAAATAAAATGGACACAAAGAGCACTTAGACTGGCCACTTTATTGTAGCAAGCGTGGCATTATATTTATTAGCAAATTCCTTGTAGCATGCGTTATCTGTGTTTCTGAGCATTACCTAATTCTAAAAATGTTCCCTTGTGTGATCATTCATAAAGGAACAACATAGTTATTTTCTTGTAATACTCTCTCTTATCCCGAGGTCTTTAGCTCACAACACCTCAAGTGGACTATATTACAAAGACATGACTTCTAAATTGTTCGCTTTGTGTGATCTGCAACACAAGGAACGAATTTATTCACTTTGGACTGGGGTGCTGAGAAGAAACAAGGAAAGGCCCTGGGAACCCACGCCTTATATACCTCCAGAGAGACAATGTATACTTAGGAACTAATAAACCATTCTGTATCTTAACCCACCAAGTCCAGTTATCATCTGGAATGCCTCCTGGGGGCCAAGTGGGCCTAGCGGTTGTAGAAACTTGTATCCTTACATACATTCTTTTGTTGCCAGAATGGGGGTTTCAAACCCATTTGTCCACCTCCTTGGCTGTGAAATTTTGGGGGTTACCCTTCCTTTAGGTAAAGGAGTCTTTACAGGGGGTGTCAAGTGCTACATGTAGGGCAGAATAATTTCCCTGTGGACTCATTTCTTTCCTACCCCAATGGTTCTTTTCCCGGGGGGGGGCAATCATGGGCAGTTCCCCAGCTGACAATTCCCCAGGTACTTTCATTGGTGGGGGGCTGCCCCGCTAACGCCAAGGCCAAATTACATAAAAGTGGGAGTACAAGAAGCTTCACTGTCATTGGTTCACCCTGCAGTCCCGATCCGTCCACCCCCGGGGCCTTGCCGTCACGGTGGTTGGATAGCTCTGCTTCAAGCAGCCCAGGTGGAAACATTGGTGGGGAGTTCCCAGTCAGTTCCTGAGCCAATTGACAGCTCTCAGTATCTGGTATCCCAGAAGGAAGCAGGTTCCTCTGCCCGTGGGGCTTGGTGCTTAGCTACAGTCATTGCAGGAATGCGTAGCCAGCTGGCCTCCCTCACCTGGTGAGGGACATGCCTTCATCCTGCGGATTAGATGCATCATGCATGTCCACTCTGCTCCAGGCCCCAGATAGTGCCCAAAGGGCACCTTTCAAGTGAATATTGGACCTAGTCATGGTTTTAACCACTTGACCATCAGCCAGTAGCCCAAAACAAGCAGAGCTGAATCACTGCTGCTCTTGTCCTCTAATGCGAAAGGGCAAGAAACAGACCCAAAGCCAGGGATATTCTATGTTTCTGAAGGAAGATTGCAGGCCTCTTGCTCACAGGGCTCCTGGGTATAGTCTGTAAAAGCCTTCTTGTGCCAAAACCCACAGGTGTTGCTTATTTCTGGGGCAGCCGGCTTGCTAGGAGATGGCACTAGTCACTTCATTCTCCACATCATCCCATTCTCAATCCTAGTGAAGAATTCTGGCCCTCCGTGAATCTATTTTCACCCCTTTGCTCTGTTTTCAAACTAGTTCCTGTTTGGTGTCCATTCCATATAGTGTCTCAGGGGACTATCCCTGGTGTTCAGCTGGGGATTCTATTTCCATCCATGTGACTGCAATAGGTTTGATCACAGGGCCCCTGGGAAGCTGGTGTCCAAACCTTGCATTTGGTGGCCCAGGGCATTGGAAAGGCCCAGGTTAGAACATTTGCACTTAGCCTGGGCCAGAGGACTGGGAAAGGAGCTGGCCACCTTTCTTGACTGACGGCACAGGCAGTTACACAAGCCCTTTCCAGACTCTTCCCATTCTTATTGGAAATGAACTTTACCCTCCTTATGACCACTCCCTTCCCATGGCTCTGTGCTTAACAACGTCCCCATTTAGACTTAGAAGCCATGGAGCCATCACTAACAAACTCATTCCAAGGAATAGATGTTCACACAAGCCTTTGCATGTGGGAGGTTGGCCCCGAGCAAAGCAGTCTGCCAAATGGCAGCACATGCACTTAGATTTGGATTTCCCTTCCATCTGGGGCACAGAGGGGCAAGCAGGACCACAGGCATCAGTGGTGGCTGCAAATCACCACCACACGAGGTTTCTGAGTCACGCGCCATGAACAGTACTGTGGATCATGTGGTACCATAGCAACTTCTCCAAAGGGAATCAATCCTTCAAGGAAAAATTTAACTTTCTTAATCAACTCTCAATCCAGACAGGAAGCCATCTTCATTCTTAAAACTTCTGGCTTACATACAAAGAAAAATACCATATGATTTTATTCTTATGTGGATCCTGAGAAACTTAACAGGAACCCATGGGGGAAGGGAAGGAAAAAAAAAAAAGAGCTTAGAATTGGAGGGAGCCAAAGCATGAGACTCTTAAAAAATGATAAGCTGAGGGCTGATGGGGGGGTGGGAGGGCGAGGAGGGTGGGTGATCGGTATTGAAGAGGTCATCTTTTAGGATGAGCGCTGGTTGTATGGAAAACAATTAGACAATAAACTTCACATAATTAAAAAAAAACTTCTGGCTTAGATTCAAGTGTTCTCCATAGGGCACCTGCAGATGATCTAGGCTTGGTGATGTTAAGTTCTGAAACCCAACCTGTAGGGCCCCTTTGGCCACACTTATTGCACTCACCAGGAATGTTCCCGACTGCCAGCTTAATAAGAGAGGATATGACATTGAGACAAGGGCACTGAAATGATTCATGGGAGACCCTTGTTTCCAAATAAGAGTATTTTACTATTACAATAATAGACTACTAAATTGAGCTCATAACCATGACCACCAATAACTCTGGAACACAAGACAATTGGAAACGTACCATTACTCAGGAAATGTCTGGAAACTCATTTGCAGTCATGGTAAATCGGTTGGGTATGGGACAGTCACAGAGACTGTCTGTAAATCTAGACAGAGTTAGAAAATCATTGGGAAAGAAATGATTACAAGTGGAGTTAAAGCTGTGCTTTCAATTGGGCATGGGGAAAAGTGGGAGAAGATGACCCCAATCTTCCTTTCCCCATGTCCAACATAGGAGGTGGGATCCACCACCAAATACAAGCTTTGCCTACTCATGAGCATTTTCCCTGGGCACCTTCACATACCCTGGGTTAGGGCGAGCCAAATTATTCCGAAACCAAATTGAAAAAGGTGCAATTCAGTATCTCTATCACAAGCATACCACCAAGTCCCCAGGCTGAAACAAGAGGATATTACTCTAGACACTGTCCCGGGATACTGTCCATGCAAATCCTCTTTCATCAAAAATCTCTTCCAATGCTGACTCCCTCCTAGTTCAGGCTGTCTATGCTGTCCATGTGCAAACTGTATGCTTCTCAAAATGAAGGCACCTCAGTCATTCAGGTGAGTGAGACAAGCTGGTTCTCGTTCATCTTCCATAGCACAGCCGGCCAAGCACCAATCACCAAGTCACTCAAGGTCTTCTTTCCTTTGGTAGAGCAGCGCCTGACAGTTCTTGAGAACAGGAGCACAGTGAGAGATTGAGGCCTAAACAGGAATGCCACAGGATTGACTGATGGGAGAAAAAAGACATTGTCAGAAACACAGCAAGGGGAAGGAAATGGGTGCCAGGTGAGCCAAAGCTCAAAATTTCTCGTGGGAAAGGTGATTCATTTGGAAAAAATATGCTTGGCCTCTTATGCTTCAGCGCAGGAGGCCAGCTCTCTGCCCAAGTCTCTGGCCAGCGTACACACCAAACATCCTCTGCTGGGTCTCTTGAAATGCTCTGGGCTTTGCAATGGACACATACATCTGAAACCCAGTGATTAAATTAAGTGGCATAGTGGCAAAAACCCACCCACAGTCACAAGGACTGCACCGGGCTCTCAAGTGAAACACAGAAGATAGGACTCTTAAGACACTGATTTTGAACAAATTGCGGGTAGAACCTTTTTTTTACAAGAGAACAATGCGTCAAGGTGGATAAGGAGTGCCAGGCCTCTTCAGTGCTTGGTTTGCAACTTCTATGAAGAAGGGGTGCCCAGCACCAACTCCAGACAACCCTGCTCTAAGAAGAAACAGCAGAGAGCTTATGCAACAGCACCACCTACTGCCCCATCTGGAATCCCCAGGTCTGCCTTCTCTGTTCAGAAGGACCTAGAGAACCCTGGGACTTGGTTGGTTTTTGTTGCTTTTGGTATCATTGGAGTGAGCAGAGAGAGTGCCGTAGCTGAGTGTGTTCCCCCAGCAGTGTCTCCAAGTGTGGAGAGGCCCATTGTGCCTTCTTCCTGTGAGAGGTTCTTTCTGTGCTGACCAGCTTCTGAAGCCAACTGCTGTGTGAACAGTCTGCTTTTCAGAAGGAATACACCTCGATCAGGCAGATCAAGGAGGTGAACCGGCTCCCTTCCCCCTGCCCTTGGTTACAAACAGCAAGCACCAAACCCAAGGATAAGAAGACTATTTTTCCTTGCCATATCTGATGCTCATGGCTGGGACTGAGCCTGGGACCGTGTGGGAAGCCGATGCCCATCCTTGAGGGCCTGCTTCGTGAGTGCCAGCTCCAAGGTTGCTAAGTGTGAATGAAGAGCCAGTCCAAAACACAGGAAGGGGGAGGGTATTGCAGCAACCAGGACCTAAGGGCACTTAGTATTTCCATCAAATGTGAATGCAATCAGTGCAATGGAGATGTTTATCTTCATTTCCCTGAGGCCCGCCAAAGGGGGCCAGCTTCCCGCTAGTATTTCTGGCCCAGCCTCCACATAAACTACTGCCTGGACCTCTTCAAAAGACCTAGTGCTCTGTATATCCACTTAATTCTGAAACCAAATGCCAGGGACATTTTTGTTCCTCCTATTCCAAAGTCACAAGGGCCCGCCCCATTGTACATCTACAGCGGGACATGTACTCTGAGTTTTTATGGACCTGAGGATGAATCTTGATGGATGATAAAGAAGTGTCATGAAAGTGGATGCACCAAGGGCCAGAGTTCTTCATATTCAAATGAAACTGAGTAGCACAATGAATTGGTAAACTTCCTTGTTTAGGAATCACAAGACCTTTTGGGAACCTTAGGCTATAGGAGTTCTCCTCAAGATGCCCTTTGGAGCCCTGGGACCAGAACACCCGTTCTCCCTTAAGAAATAGGAGGGAGCGTTTGAATGATTCAGTCAGTAGAGTGACTTTGTCTCAGGTCATAATCCAGCGGCCCGTGGGTTTGAGCCCCCATCATGTTCTGTGCTGAAAGCTTGCTGGTAGCCTGTAGCCTTCTTCGGATTCTGTGTTTCCTTCTCTCTTTCTTCCCGCTTGTGCTCTGTGACTTCTTCACCACACAAGAGATCTGGAAAAAGTTGAGAATGAAATACCCAGGGCACTCTTCTATCAAGGAGGTCTTATCCAGCATAAGAAAGGCCTGCAGACTTAGGCCAAGGAGGCCCTCTGAAAGACTACACCTGGGAGCACTATCAGCCAAAAGGTAGAACCAGTGATTTCTCGCTTGGTCTATCCCTGCCATTTTTCCCATTAGTGGAGGGAGGCAGCAGGGTTTGAGTTGTAGCTATTGAGTTCTGAGGGCTTTTGCTCTGGATTCTGCAACAAGGACTTGGTTCCCTTATTCCTGGCAAGGGCTCTTTCAATGCTGTCCCGTTTCTGGTTCATACTGCCCGTATGAACACTGATTCTCAGAATGAACGCAACCCCATCATCCAGGTCAGAAAGGCAAGTTTGTTCCTTTTCACCCTCCATAGCACAGAAAGCCAAGCACCGTCAGCTTCTTGCACTCATCAGTTCCTAGAACATACTGTCCATGTGTGAACTGTCTGTTGTTGAAAATGAGGGCATCTCAAGCAGTTAGTGGAATGAAGCAAACTGGCTCTCCTTTACCTTCCACAGCACAACTTGCAGAGCTCCACATGCTTCAGGGACTAAATGGGCCATCTTCCCTTTGGATATCTGACACTGGTTGCTCTCACTGATCACAGGACCAAAGTGGAACTCCATGCCACTTCCTGGGTGCTGGCTGAGAATGAGAGCTCCATGGCTGCTAAGTGTGAACAAAGAACCAGTTAGAAAAAAAACTGATGGGAAAGGAATGACTCCAGGAAGGCCACTGTTCTATGATTCCAACGGGAAAGGAAATATTCTGGAAGATGTCTTACTTCATTTCCCCTCACCCCAGAAAAGACACCAGCTCCCTTCCCAAACCTTCGATCTCTCTCTACACACACAAACCTACGCTAGGCAATTTCACATGGCCTAGGCCTCTAGATGTCCATATTGTTCTGAAACAGAATTCAAAGGGAGTGCTTGTACAACACCTACTTGATGGTTAGAATAATGTCACCAGACTCCCATTTCCAGGCAGGGGATATTCCTCAGAGATCCCAACTCTGAATCAAATCTAGGGATAAGTTCCCTAAATTGAGCCAAGTGGTGACAAACGATATATGGAAGACCAGCGTTCTTTATGAGAGATGAGACTTGGAGAATGTTGAGAATGAAGGGACTCTCTTAGCAAGCTGGCTGTCGTAGGCATTTATGAAAGATGCTTCATGTGCAGCATAGTTTCAGGCAGTTAAGGAAAAAGTTCTTTCCTAGGGTACATACAGAGTGGTTAAGAATACTGTTTACTACATTCATCTAAAATGTTCGTTTACAGATGCTTTAAGCATACCATAGTTCAAGAGAGTTAATACAAGGCATTTCTAGAGCACCTCGGTGGCTCAGTCAATTCACACGTATCTTGATCTCAAGTCATGGTCTCACTTTTCAGCATTCGATACAAACTTTAAGCTTTGTGTTGGTGTTGGGATCTGTGCTGATAGTGAGCCTACTTAGGATTCCATCTCTTGCTCTTTGCCCCAGCCCCAATTATGCACTCTATTTTCTCTCTCTCGGAAAATAAATAAATAAACAAAAAAACAAGATATTTAATATTTATGGAGTACACATGAAGAGCACAACTTAATTTAATTTTCATTTTTTTTGTTTATTTTTGAGAGGCAGAAGGAAAAGATGGCACATTGAAGGGGGGAAGGCATGAAGGGTACAGTGGGAGAGAGAATCACAGGAAGACCCCACGCTGTCAGTGAACGGTCTAACATAGGACTTAATCCCACCAAATGATCACGACCTGAGCTGATATCAAGAGTTGGATGCTCAAATGACTGAGCCACTCAGGCACCTCAGGCATACTTTATATTAAATGGTAAGAGGTTCATGCAACCTGTTTTTCAACCTTTGTTTCAACAAAGTTTCTTGTGATACCAATGTGAAGGCTAATGAATATTTGAAGTACAGTGAAATTTTAGGCACTTGAATAACTTCGTTATTGCTGATCTATTACAGTTTGAGAGCTTTTTATTCAGCAGGCACTTGGAACCTCATTGAGAACACAGGTATTTCAGGTAGTTCAACACATGAACACTCCCTAGTGGATTGTCCCTAATTTCCCAAACAGGATGTAGCCACACTTCTTACTGGATAAATACAAGAAACTAGCACAAACAAGCTTTAAGCACAGTCTTTTGTCTTCAATTAAACATATTTTTAAACATTTGAGGAAACTCCAAACTGTTTTCCAGAGTGACTGCACCAGTTTGCATTCCCACCAGTGGTGCAAAAGAGATCCTTTTTCTCCAAATCTTTGCCAACATCTTTTGTTGCCTGAGATGTTAACCTTAGCCACTCTGACAGGTGTTAGGTACTATTTCATTGTGCTTTTGATTTGTATTTCCCTGATGATGAGTGATGTCGAGAATTTTTTCATGTGTCAGCTATCTGGAGGTCTTCTTTGAAGAAGTATCTCTTCATGTCTTTTGCCCATCTCTTCACTGGATTCTTTGTTTTCTGGGTGTTGAGTTTAAGTTATTTATAGATTTTGGATACTAACCCTTTACATGATATGTTGTTTTCAAATATCTTCTCCCATTCTATCGGTTGCCTTTTAGTTTTGCTGATTGTTTTCTTCGCTACGCAGAAGCCTTTTATTTTAATGAGGTCTTATTTCATGTTTGCTTTTGTTTCCCTTGCTTCTGGAGAAGTCTTGAGTAAGAAGTTGCTGTGGCCAAGATCAAAAAAGTTTTTTCCTGCTTTCTCCTCAAGGGTTTTGATAGCTTCCTGTCTTACATTTGGGTCTTTCGTCCCTTTTGAGTTTTTGTGTACTGTGTAAGAAAGTGGTTCAGGTTCATTCTTCTGCATCTCGCTGTGCAGTTTTCCCAGCACCAATTGCTGAAGACTATTCCATTTTATATTCTTTCCTGATTTGTTAAAGATTAGCTGGCCATAAGTTTGTGGGTCCATTTCTAGGTTCTCTCTTCTGATCCATTGATCAGAGTGTCTGTTTTTGTGCTGGTACCATACCGTCTTGATGATTACAGCGTTGTAATACAGCTTGAAGTCTGGATTTTAATATCTCTTGCTTTGTTTTCTGTTTCAAGATTTCTTTGGCTATTCGGGGTCTTCTCTGGTTCCATAAAAATTTTAGGATTGTTTATTCTAGCTCTGTGAAGAATGCTGGTGTTATTTTGATAGGCATTGTATTGAATATGTAGATTGCTTTAGGTAGTATTGACATTTTAACAATATTTTTTCTTATCCAGGAGCATGGAATCTTTTCCATTTTTTTGTGTGTTTTCTTCAATTTCTTTCATAAGCTTTCTATAGTTTTCAGTGTACAGATTTTTCACCTCTTTGGTTAGATTTATTCCTAGGTACTTTATGGGTTTTGGTGCAATTCTAATAGATTCATTGGTTTCTCTTTCTATTGCTTCATTGTTGGTATATAGGAATGTAAGTGATTTCTGTATTTTGATTTTACATTCTGCAACTTTGCCGAGTTCATGGATCAGTTCTCTCAGTTTTTTGGTGGAATCCTTCGGATTTTCCTTATGGAGTATCATGTCAGCAGCAAAGAGTGAAAGTTTGACGCTCTCCTGGCCGATTTGGATGCCTTTATTTCTTTGTGTTGTCTGATTGCTGATGTTATTTCCAATACTGTTGATGAGAGTGGACATCCCTTTTTTCCTGACTTTAAGAGGAAATCTCTCAGTTTCTCCCCATTGAAGATGATAGAATTGGACTTTTCATATATGACCTTTGTGATCTTAAGGTATGATCCTTATAGATGTATCTTATTGAAGGTTTTTATCAAGAAAGGATACTGTATTTTGTCAAATGCTTTTTATGCATCTATTGAGAGTATCCTATGGTTCTTTTCCTTTGTTTTATTGATGTGTGGAATGCCTTTTTGTTGCAGATATTGAACCAACCCTGCATCCCAGGCATAAATCCCTCTTTGTTGTGGTAAATAATATTTTAATGTATTTTTGGACCCAGTAAGCCGATATCTTGTTGAGGATTTTTACATCCATGTTCATCAGGGAAAATGTTCTATCTTTCTCCTTTTTAGTGGTGTCTCTTATTTTGGAATCAAGGTAATGCTGGCTTCAGCGAAAGAGTTTGGAAGTTTTTATTCCATTTCTATTTTTTTGCAACAGTTTCAAGACTATAGGTGTTAATTCTTCGACAAACATTTGGTAGAATTCCCCTGGAAAGCCATCTGGCCTTGGCATACTGTTTTCTGGAAGACTTTTGGTTGCTAGTTCAATCTCTTTACTGGTTATGGGTCTTTTCAAATTTTCTATGTTTTCCTGTTTCAGTTTTGGTAATGAATATATTTCTAAGAATTTTTCCATTTCTTCCAGATTGTCCATTTTATTGGTTTTAATGGTTTATAATATTCTATTATTTTATTTCTGTTATGTTGGTTGTGATCTCTCATTTTTCACTCTTGATTTTATTTATTTGGGTCCTTTCCTCTTTCTTTTTGATCAAACTATTGGTTTATCAATTTTTTTAATTCTTTCAAAGAACCAGTTTGTTGTTTCATTGATCTGTTCTACTGTTTTTTTAGTTTCCATAGCATTAATTTCTGCTTTAATCTTTATTATTTCCTGTCTTCTGTTGGTTTTGAGTTTTATTTACTATTCTTTTTCTATCTCTTTAAGGTTTAGTTAGATTCTGTATCTGAGATCTTTTATCCTTCTTTAGGAAAGCCTGGATTCCTATACACTTCCCTCTTATGGCTGTCTTTGCTGCATTCCAGAGGTTTTGGGATGTGGTGTTATGTGCATTGGCTTCCATGTTCTTTTCAAATTCCTCTTTATCTGCTTGGTTAGCTCATTCATTCTTTATTAGAAAGGTCTGCAGCCTCCAAGTATTTATTACCTTTCCAAGTTTTTTCTTGTGATCATATTCAAGTTTCATAGTGTTGTGGTCTGAAAATATACATGGTATGATCTAGGTCTTTTTGTACTTGTTTAGGGCTGATTTGTGTCCCATTATATGGTCCATTCTGGAGAACATTCCATGTTCCACTGCTTTAGAATAAAATGCTCTGAATACATCCAAGTCCATCTGGTCCAGTGTGTCATTCAAAGCCATTGTTTCCTTATTAATTTTTTGATTAGATGATCTGTCCATTGGTGTAAGTGGGGTGTTGAAGTCTCTACTATTATGGTATTATTATCAATGAGTTCCTCTATGTTTGTGATTGTTTTATATATTTGGTGCTCTCACATTTGGAACATAAATGTTTACAATCTTTAGTTCTTTGTGGATAGACCCCTTAATTATGATATAATGCCTTTTGTCATCTCTTGTTACAGTCTTTATTCTATATTCTAGATTGATATAAGTATGGCTTCTCTGGCTTTCTTTTCTCAACAATTAGCAGGATAAGTTTCTCCATCCCCTTAATTTCAATTTGAAAGTGTCTTTAAGTCTCTTGTAAACAGCACATAGATGGATCTTTTCTTATCCATTCCATTACCCGGTTTTTTGATTGGAGCACTGAGACCATAGACTTTTAAAGTACTGAAAGATGATTTTATTGCTATTATGTTGCTTGTAGAGTTGGAGTTTCTGGTGGTTTTCTCTGGTCCTTTCTAGTCTTTGTTGCTTTTGGTATTTATTTATTTATTTAAATCTTTTCTCCCCTCAAAGGATCCCCCTTAAAATTTCTTGAAGGGATGGTTTAGTAGTCACAAACTCTTAATTTTTTTTGGGGGGGGGATTTTAATCTCTCCTGTTTTGAATGACAGCCTTTCTGGATACAGAATTCTTTCCTGATTTTTTTCCAATTTAGCACATTGAATATATCCTTCCACTCCTTTCTGGCCTGCCAAGTTTCTGTGGATGTCAGCTGCAAAATTGATCTGTCTTCCCTTGTAGCTTAAGGGCTTTTTTTCCCTTGCTGCTTTCATGATTCCTTGCCTGAGTATTTTGTGAATTTGACTATGATAGGCCTTGTAGATAGTCGGTTTTTGTTGAATCTAATGGGAGTCCTCTGTGCTTCCTGGTTGTTGATGTCTGTGTGTTTCCCCATAAAGTTTAGGAAAGTTTTCCACTATGGTTTGCTCATATAACCCCTCTACTCTTTTTTCTCTCTCTTCATCTTCTGGGATCCTTATGATTCTGATATTGTTCCTTTTTAATGACTCACTGATTTCTCTTATTAATCGTGCTCTTTTGTCTTAGTCTCCTTCCTTTTTTTCCTTTTTTTCTGCTTTTTTCTCCATAAGTTTGTCTTCTAAATCACTAAATCTCTGCTGTACCTCATCCATTCTTGCCACCATGGCATCCATTTGACATTGCAGTTCAGTTATAACATTTTTTTATTTCATCTTGACTAATTACTTCTTTTATTTCCACAGAAAGGGATTCTAATCTATCTTCGACCCCAGATAGTGTTCTTATTTTCTAAATTTTAGTTCAGACATCCGTCTTGTATCTATGTTGGTTAAGTTTCTGGCTGTCATTTCTGCCTGCTCTTTCTTTTGAGGTGCATTCCTTCATTTTGTCATTTTGAAAAGAGAAAAGGAATATTAAAAAAATTAAAATTAAAAAAATTAGACTTAAAAATTAATAACAGCACACACACACACACAATCAAATAATCTTAGATCCTAAGTGAGTTTTCGTCTGCATGTTGAAAGGGGCTTGATGGAATAGAGAAAAAGGGGAAAGAGAAAAAAATGAAATCATTTGAAAATTTGAAAAAATGAATACACTGGAATAGAATAAAGTGAAATGATCGAAGTAAAATAGAATTTGAAAAAACTTTACCCAAAAGTAAAAAATATAGTAAAAACATTTTTAAAATATTTTTAATAAAAATTAAAAATAAAAATACAAATTTTCTCTTCCTGTATTCAAGATAAAGAAACGGAAAAGAGGAAAAATAAAATTGATTAGCTGGACAAGTGAACAGACTGAAATATAATTGAAATTACTTCGTTTTCCCCCTAGAAGTCAAACTATGAAGAATTTTAGTCTGTAAACTAAGAAAGAGGAGAGATTTTTATTCCTGAAGAGTGATGTTTGTCCAGATGGGTGGGGCTTAGTGTAACGAACTCCTTTCTCCACTAGATGGTGCTGCTTAGCTTACTGGGGTAGGTTATTGTGGTGCTTGTAGGTATGTATGCACATATGCAGGAGAGGTGAAAATGGCAGGATCCTGGTAGCCAGTCTCTAGTATCGGAACTCTGTTCTCCCAGATCAGCAATTGTACACCGATCCTTTGTCTTCAGCTTCTTTCCACTCTCTGCTTTTACACGGACAAGACCCAGGCAGTACCTCTCTCCTGAGTCTTACCTCATAAGTGGCTGTTTTCCCCAACCCCTTATATCTGAGGGACTCTGGCTTTGACCCTTTCTGCCCCTCTGGGGGAAGGTCTCACTGAGGAATAACCAAGTGCCAGCCACACCCATGAATGTTCATGGGACCATGCTGCTGTCAAAGACCAGAGACTACGACTAGGTGCTAGCACTCTCAGAAAAATTTCATGAGATCATGTAGCAGCAGCATTTCAGGGATTATGGAAAATCACAATACACATCTGACACCCAGCTTCACTTCCCAATGACCTTGTTCCAGCATCAGCGAAAGTTGTTCTTTGTCCACTGGGGCAATTGCCTGTGGGGTAGCCACACAGCCTCTACCAGATATCCTCCCAGCCAGAGAACAGCCTCTCCCCATGTGGTCTGAAGACCTCCAGGCTTCTCTCTGCTCCTGGGGATTCACCCTTGTCACCAGAGTACCCCCAAACATGAAGCTGCGGAGTTTCAGACTCTGCACTCCCGCTGTTTATAAACTCTTAATGGGAAAAAAAAACCCTCTCCTTTCTTCTTTTACCCTTTTTATTTCAATCCCTGCAGTTTTTCCCACTTTTCCACTTTCTCTCCAGCTGTTTTTCAGGAGGGTGCTTTTCCTGTATTATCTCCCCTCTCCCCTGTCTGTGTCCTCTCTGTGCAAGCAAAGACAGCTCCCTTCCCTCCATGGCTTCTCTCTCTCCCAGTTCACCTCTCCACACACCATACCCGCTGGGTTCTGTGGTTCAGGTTGTGCAGATTGTTGTGTTAATCTTCAAATCAGTTTCTAAGTGTGCAGATGGTTTATTATTGATCTGGTTGTATTTCATAGAGGCAAGGTACAAAAAAATTCCGTTCTGTTTAGCCATCTTGGCTTCTCCCCTGGGTTTTGTTTTTTTAATCCATTCTGATACCCTGTGTCTTTTGATTGCAGCATTAATCTATTTACATTCACTTTTGTTGAAAAATATGGGTTTAGAGTTATCGTGTTATCTCTAGGTTTCATGCTTGTAGTGACATCTTTGGTACTTTGTGATCCTTGCAACATTTCACTTGCAGTGTCCCCCTTAGGATCTTTTGTAGGGTTGCTTTAGTGGTGATGAATTCCTTCAATTTTTGTTTGGGAAAATTTATCTCTCCTATTCTGAAAGACAGGCTTTCTGGATAAATGTTTCTTGGTTTTATGTTTTTCCTGTTCATCACATTGAAGATTTCTTGCTATTCATTTCTGGCCTGCCAAGTTTCAGTAGATAGGTCTGTTACTACCCTTATAGGCTTACTTTTGTATAAGTCTTGTTTATCCTTAGCTGCTTTCAGAATTCTCTCATTTTTGTATTCTGCCAGTTTCACTATATGTCATGCAGAAGGTCTATTCATGTCTGAAGGGAGTTCTCTGTGCCTCTTGGATTTCAATGTCTGTTACCTTCCCCAGATCAGGTAAGCTCCCAGCCATGATTTGTTCAAGTATAACTTCAGCCCCTTTCTCTTCTTCCAGAAATCCTATGATTCAGATACTGTTCCTTTTAATTGAATCACTTAGAGAACCCCTCTTGATTCTGGTTCTTTTTAATCTTTCTTTTTCTCAGCTTTCTCTTTTTTTATATTTTTATCTTCTATTTTACCTATTCTCCCCTCTGCCTCTTAAATCCATGCCGTGGCCACCTGTATTTTATTTTGCACCTAATTTATAGCATTTTTTTTTAATTCATCATATTTTTTAGTTCCTTCATCTCTGCAGCAATATATTCTCTGCTGGCTTCTATGCTTTTTTCAAGCCCAGTGATTAATCTTATGACTATTAATCTAGATTTTTGTTCACTTATATTGCTTATATCTGTTTTTGATCAAGTCTTTAGCTGTCACGTCTTCTTGGAATTTCTTTTGAGAAAAATTCTTCCATTTCAACATTTTGGCTAGTTTACTGTCCATTATGAGTTTTAAAAGCTTGTGTTCTCTTCACCTGACAACACTGCTGTATTAAAGAGGGGGTCATACACTGTCCAGGGCCTGGCCTTTCAGGAGGTGTTTTTGGGAGAGTGTTACTTGTTCTCCATTTTTGTGACTTTTATTTCAATACTTGTAGCACCAGTTGTGCTTTGATTTGTTCATTGACTTAGCCCTGGAAAAGAAAACAAACAGAAAAAAAAAACATGCAAACACACACGCAAACAATCCAAACAAAAAAATCCAAAATAAAACCAGAAACACCAGCTACAAGTAAAGAACAGGGTGGAAGCGGGGCTGACAGAACACATACAAAGAGAGTAATGACGGGTGGGGGTAAAGAAAAAAAAACATTGACCAGGCAGAGAAACTAAATGGCTTAATACAGAGAGAAAGAGAGGAAAATAAAGAAGGAGGCAGGTAAAAAGAAACGAAGATAAAACCCAGAGAACTTATTCGGGTTGATTATTTCAGAGACAGAGAAAGGAAAGGAAACAAGGAAGTGTAGAACATGTATCAAGAGAAGGGATAAATATTCTTAAACAACAAGGGTAACCAGACTAGAAGAGGGAAGAGATGAGGAGGAAAGGAAGGAAGATACTATATCTAAATAACAAGAATTGCCTGAGATTCCAGGCAATGCAGCAGTGTTGGTCTGGAGGAGGGCCTGTCTGGTTCCTCAGCGTCTATCCCACTCTAGTAGATACACCATTACCAAGCACAGAGGGTAACTGTGGGTCAACAAAACTGTGGTTTGGTGTAGGCGGGCCCTGTGGACCCATCACTGAGTCCCCACCTTGGTTCTGGTGGGGAGAAAAATGGCGACCCCCAGTCTCTTCACGGATCTAGTGTCCCAAATAACACCATTCAAGCTGTCCTCACAGTGCTGCAGGCACAGACGAGGTGGTCTGTCTCACTGCACTGACTCGTGCCCTGGCACTCGGCTGGGATTCAACTCTCGCTCCATGTGCGAGAAGGGGAAGGGCCTCTCGTCACTTGATATGTTGTCCCAGCTGCTTTTGTCCTGTCCACAGCACTCGAGGGAGGGTGTCACTTTCTCCTACTATTGCCTGTGTTTCTGACTTAGCCACCGAGTCCAGGGCTGGCTCCCCTCTTCCCCAGTTGGACAAAAAAGGCAGTCAACCCAGTATGGAGAAATCCCCCCAGTTAAAGATGGGATCCCTCTCCATCCCAGTCCAGGAAAACCCCCTTTTTTCTTGTCCAGATACAGTCCTACGCTTCCCCAGAATCTCTTCTCTTCCCTTTGTCTCTCCATAGAAGAGGATCCTTCCCCTCCATGTCTACATGGCCTGTTTTATCTCTCCCTGTTCACATTCACCCATCTATGGCCTGTCAGGTTGTCTCGGTGTCTTTTTAGTAGAGACTTGAGTTTCTTTTCCTCCCAGATGCTTGGTGTTCAAAGTCCTTTGGCTTCAAACCTTCTTTGAAAGACTCAGAGAGTTTGGATCCCCATATTTCTTTGTCATGTTGGCCCCTTCCCCTCAATCTTCTTAATTCCGCCTCTCTTTCTCAAGGGAGAATGTGGGCTTTTTGCTCATAGGGCTCAAAGAGCACCCTGTGGAGAACAGTAGCCAAGCCCCAAAGTTCTTGTGATTCCTGACAAAAGCATATTATTCATTCACTGTGACTAGAACAGTTTCTTTAGAACATGAAGAACTCTGGCCCTCAGTGCCTCCATTTTCATAACATTGCTTTATTATCCGTTAATATTCATCCTCAGGTCCATAAAAACTCAGTCTTTTAACTTACTATATCTGGAGATGTCCAAAGAGGCCAGGTTTTGTGACTTTGGGACAGGTGGAGACAAAGAGTCCCTGGCCTTTTGCTTTCAGAACTACATGGATATCCAGAGCACTAGGGCTTTGGAAAGGGTTCAGTCAATTGCTGTCTATGTGAAGGCTGGGCCAGACATATTAGTGGGAAGCTGGACCCCATGAAGGGCCTAGGGGAAATGATCATCTCCATTCCACATGATTCCATCATTTTGATGGAAATATTGACTGCCGTTTAGTCCTGGGTGCAGCCATTCCCTCTCCCTTCCTGTGTTCTGACTGCCTCTACTACATTCACTCTTAGGAGACTTGGAACTGGCACTCATGAAGCAGGCCCCAAGGATGGGGGTCAGCTTCCATACAGGCCATGAGAAATCGGATATCCCAAGGAAGAATAGCCTTCCTATCTCTGAGTTTGGTGTTTGGCTGTTCTTAGCCAGGAGCCGGTGTAGGGGAGCCAGCTCACCTTCTTGACCTGCCTGATTGAAGTTCCTCCCTTCTGAAGCAAACTGTTGACACAGGAGCAGTAAGCTCCCGAAACTTGTCAGCACAGAAAGGCTTTGCACTGGAAGAGGACACAGTGCTCCTCCCCACACTTTGGAGCCACAGTTCTAGGAACATTCAAGCTACAACAGTGTCCCTGATCATTCCATTCAATGATGGGAAAAGAAAACTAAGTCCCAGAGCCCTAAAGGTCCTTCTGAAGGAAGAAAGCAGTCCTCTTGCAGACAAGACTCCCAAAAAAAGACTCTAGAGGGCACTTTGCATAAGCCCTCTGATATTTCTTTTACTTCCAACAGCCAGCCAAGTTGCCAGGAGTTGGTGTTGGGCACTCCTTTCTCCAAGCTCTAAAGAGCTTTAGTCCTGCTTAATATCTTGACACATCTTTGTTCTTTTGTAGAAAAAAGGCTCTTTCCACAATCTTTTCAGAATCAACGTGTCAAGAGTCTGTCTTTTGCCTTCCATCTGGGAATCTGATGTCCTATCTTCTGCTGTTAATCTCGGGGTTTGGACCAGTCTTTCTGACTGTAGGAGAGATTTTGCCAAAAGACACCGTATTCATTAAATCACTGGATTTTAGAAGGATGCGGCCATTACATGGCCCTGGACATTTGAAGGGGGCCAGCAAAGGATGTTTGGTGTGCATGCTGGCCAGAGATTTGGGTAGGGATCTGGCCTCCTTCAGGGCCAAGGGCAAATGAAGCAAGATATCTTCTTTCAAGTGAATTCCCATTCCACTGGAAATTTAGAGCTTTGGCCCATTAGGTGCCCTTTTCCTTCTCCTTGCTTTGTTTTTGAAAATGTTTTTTTTTTCTCCCTTAGGCGCCATGGGGCCATCACTCATCCAGCTGGCACCCCTGTCTAGGCCGCAATATCTCACTCTGCTCCTGGTTTCAGGGAGACCTGTCAGGTTCTGCTTCCAGAAGGCAGGTCTCTGGCCTAGTAGGTCTGTGTTTTTCTTTTTGTTTTGCCATGGACATTGCAGATCCTCTCAAGTTTTCAAGCTTCTTGAAAAGGCAATAGGGCACCTGGGTGGCTCAAGTCAGTTGAGTCTCCTTCTTCGATCAGTTCATGATCTCACAGTTTGTGTGTTCAAACCCCACATCAGGCCCTGTGCTGACCACTGCTCAGAGCCTGAAGCCTGCTTCAGAATCTGGGTCTCCTTCTCTCTCTGCCCCTCCCCGCTCATGCTTTGTCTCACTCTGTTTCTCAAAAATAAATGTAAAAAAAATTTTTCTAATAAAAGACAAGAATAAACTGTAAAATGGGAAGCTGTTACAGTATTTGAATGATGGTCAAGGAAAGATCTATTTATTTTAAACCAGTGCAACCTTAATGATGTATGAATAGACAAGGCAACCTGTTACACCACTCTGCATTTCTTCCAGGTATATTGCCCCCTAGCCAGCATGACTCAGTACATTCTCATTCTAGGTTATCCATTGCTGTCTGTAACACATCACATCATGCTTATTCATTTCATGTGAGGGTACACATGTGGGAGCACTTTAATCCTCCTAACGTGGGCTGGAAGAAGTGTACTGGTAAGGAGGCAAGCAGCAGGTGCCTCTGTATTAAGATCTACCCTGTCTGCCATCCCTGCTTTCTGCCATGGACCTTGGGGCCATTTTGGAACTAGTTCTGCCAGCCAGAACTATCACTTTTGCTACTGTTGAATATGCTAAAGGAGGACAGCCCTGCACAGGCCAATGCCATGGTTGCCACACCATGATCGTAGGTGGTTTTGCTGGTACCCTGAAGCTGCTATTGCACTGCCTGATGCACAAGGATAAATGCCTTGGCACCTGACCCATAAACCTCCTTGCGGTGGTGACCTTCAGCCACCACCAATGCCTGTGATCCTACTGGCTACTATGTGCTCCAGTTGGAAGGTAAATCCAAGTCTGAGTAAGTGCAAGTGCTGCCATTAGCAGTGGCTTGGCTGCCTTGCTTGGGTTCCACCTCCAACATGCACAGGCTTGTGTGAAAATCTATTCTGGGACATGGGCTGAGTGACAGCTCCTTGACTCCTGTCTAAATGGGGACATAGACATGGATCCATGGGAAGGGAGTAGCCATAATGAGGGCCAAGGTTCAATAATGCCAATGGGAATGGGATCACTGGGAAGAGGCTGTGTAATTTCATACCCCTTAAGCCAAGATAAGAGGCTATTGCTTCCCAGTCTTCTTACCCAGCTTAAGTGCAAATATTCTAACATGGGGGCCCTTCCAATGCCCTAGGTCTCTGAATGCCTACATGGTTTTGACACCAACTTGCCAGCGGCCCTATAGAAAAAACTATCAGACATTGCCAAGGATTGGAGTAGAATCCCCAGGTGAACAAGAAAGATATTCCTCTGTGAGACTACATGGAATGGACCCCAGAGAGAACTTATTATGAAAATAGAGCAGAGGGATGAAAATAGATCCACACAAGGCAAGAGACCTTCACTAGAAATAAAAATGGGATGATGTGGGGGCACCTGGGTGATTCAGTTGGTTGAGTGTCCAACTTTAGCTCAGGTCATGATCTCACAGTTCGTGGATTCAGGCCCCACAATGGGCTCTGTGCTGACATCTCAGAGCCTGGAGCCTGCTTCGGATTCTATGTCTCCATTTCTCTCTGCCCCTCCCCCTTCTCCTGCTCTCTCTCTCTGTCAAAAATAAATATTAAAAAAAATTTTTTTAAATGGGATGATGTGAATGAAGGATCCAGTGCTCTCCTGACAATATGGCTGTCTGAGGAATAAGCAAGGCTTTTGGGCTTTGGTGAAGGGAGCACTTTACAGGTTACACCTGGGAGCCCTGTCAGTGAGGGGCCTGATACTTCCTTCAGAAAAAGAGGCAAATCCCAGGGTTGGAGTGTGTTTCTTGCCCTTCCCATTAGTAGGTACACTGGCAGTGATTCAGCTGTGGCTGTTTGGGGGTCGTAGCTAATGGTCAAGGGGCTATAACCTGGTCTGGGTGCAGTACTCCCTTCAAAGTCCCTTTGCCTTGACCTATGCCTGAAGCAGAGTGAACATGCATGGACCATCTGCTCTTCAGGATGAAGGCACCTCTATCAGGGAGTGGAGGCCAGATAGCTACAAATCCCTGCAATTTCTCTAGCTGACTAAGCTCCAAGCCCTCAAGGACAGAGAGACCTGCTTTTCTCTGGGATACCAGACACTGAGAACTGTCAATTGGCTCAGGAACTAACTGGGTACTCCACACCAGAGTTTGGATCTGGGCTGTGTACCTGACACAGCCCCGTAGATCCTGGATGGTCTAGTTTAAGCACAGTACATTTTTCTGAGCCGCTTGCTCTGAATGGCTCCCAGGAGGAACATAGCTTGAGAAAAGAGCAATAATATGCAGTCACTCAGAAGACCAAAACTCTTCATTACGGAAGAGATTGGGCTAAAGGTAGAATTAAATGCATACTCCTACATCCTGGCAGGTGGGTTTTCTGTGGAGTAGGAAACACCTGAGGGCTGGTGTAAAGAGAGAATTCCTTTGGCTATATATGAGAGTAAGAATATTCAGGAAGGTTGTATTTTCATTAAGAAATAATAGGAAAAGCTGAGATTGGTGATTTTTCCTGTCTTTCCCATCAGGAAATAGATGCAGCATTGATTCAGAAACAAGATGTTCCTGCTCCCAGCTGCTGATCAGCTGTTTGGAACCTGGACCTGATACACTAGTTTTCAAGGTACCCTTTCTGTGCTGACCAGGCCTGAAGAATACTGTGCATATGGGAATCATGCTTGACACATAAGGAAAGCATTTTACCCTTACTGCACTTAAAAATGGCTGTCCAAGCACCAAGCATTCTGGGACAAGAAGACCATCCTTCCTTTTTGGGAAAGTTACTGTTTTCTCTCACCTAGCAAAGGACCACAGTGGCAGTTTGGCACCAATTATTGGGCTGCTTTTGTGAAGTGAGTGAAAGCCCAAATATTCCTGAATGTGACCAAGGACTTAGAGAATAGCAAATTTGTGGGAATGGCTACAAAGGAGGCCAACGTTCTACATTACTGATGGGAATGAGTCATGTTAGCCATATTTATCTACCTTCATTTCTCCTTGCTGCATGGGTAAGGCCCATCCCTTTCCAGACCTCCCGGACCACCTACACACATCTACCATAGCCAGCTTGGAACTTTCATGTGCCCTAGGCATTTCATTGTGAACACAGTTGTAATAGTAAATTACAAGAGGTTGTAATCTATTCCAATCTGTGCCAGAGTCACCAGGACTCAGCCAGATGCCTCAGTTTAGAATGGAGGATATTTCTCTGAGACACTGACTCTGAGTCAACTCCAGAGAGATGCTAGTTTGAAGAAAAGAGCAAAAAGTTGGAAACAGGGTCAAAGTGTTTCATTACAAAGGAGAGAAAGATGAAGCTGAAGATGTACCCATCACAGTCTCTTGGGAAGCTAACCGTTGTCTATAGTAAGAAACTCCTGTGTGTAGGGGCAAAGGAAAACATCTATTGCTTACACATGGGTGCCCATTGACAAAGGGTTGCACTTTTCTTCAGAAACAAAAGGAAAGGTCCTGACCTTGTCTCCTTTGTCTGCCCTACCCCTCAGGGCATAAATAGGGCAGTGATTTAGTGGCAGCAAGTCAGTGCTCCCATATGTGTTCTAGGTTCTTTTCACCAAGATATAGTGCCCTCATATGGGCTTTTTTGGGCTGAATTGTCCTCAAGTCTACACTGCCTTAGAACCACCTGCCTGATCCACCTCCCTTAGAAGACATTTCAATCAGCCAGGGGAGAGAAGCAGGCTGATTATCAACCATGGAAATTACCATGGCCAGATAAGCAACAAGCCTTCATGGACAGCAGGGTCATTCTTCTTTGAGATAAGGTAACTGTTCTCACATACCACAGGACCAGAGTGGTAGTTCCTCACAAATCCTGGATGCGGCTGTATGGCTGACAGACCAATTCCACCTGGTTTACCTATGACCTAGTTATGAAAACAAATTGATGGGAAGGGCTATAAACATGGCCTAAGTTCTATATTACAGAGGAGATTAGGATACTGCTGGGAATTAAATGTCTGACATAGTTTCTCCTTCAACCAGAAGCAAGGCCAGCCCCCCCCCCCCCCCCCCGCCAAACCCCAGCATGGCCTACACTCTGCTGGGCACTTTGAAGGCCGCTAGCATCCCATTGTCAACATACTTCTGAAAGGTGAATAATGAGGGGTCGTGAGTCTCAACCTATGCCAGAGACTTAAGGACTTGGCCAGATTCCCTAACTTAAAAGATATTTCTCTGAGACATTCTGAATGACACCCAGGGAGAAAAAATTTTGCAAATGTTAGCTTTAGGGACTGGGAGATGGTAATGACCTGTTTTCCAGTAGTGCAGAACACTCCCCAAATGGCTGAGTTGAGGGTGAATGTTAGATGAAGGTGAAGCTTATGGATTGTGTTTCCCAGGCCTCTAAGGTGATGGTGAGGGTTAGTGTTGGGTATCTGCCCACAACCTTTTGCTCCACTCCATCCCAGTTGTTGCAAACAGCACAACTGCCTTATCTATTCCTGACTGATTAATCTTGCATAGTCTTTTGTCCCAAATTCCTTGTTTGGTTAGACCTGAGATCTGGGACTGGGTAGGGATAGAGTCATGACTAGGGTTAGGGTTAGGGCCTGGAAGTTCGTAGGGGTCAATTCGCTGGCAGTGCAGAACTCTCCCTTTAGGCCTGGGTTGAAGGAAAAAGAGGAATTGAGACAGGCTTTGGTTTCAGTTCTAGGGCAAGGCTGTTTGTGTGATCTAGGGCAAGCATTTTGCTCATATCCTGCTCTCAAGGCTGCATGCCAGTACTTGCATCTTGGTCCTTGCAAATGGCACTGTATCCTTCTTTGTTCCTAGCCAAGTCATTTGCATCATTCTTGCATCATTCAGTTCAGTTATATACTTGGAAATAGCACTCAGGCCCAAGTAGGGCCAGAGCGATGGCTAAGATTAGGGTTAGGCTGTGCAAAATGGCAAAAATCTATCTTCTGGCAGTGCGAAGACCTACACAGAGTGCTGAGTTGAGCCCGAATGTCTGGGTGTCCATCACGGTTTGGTTTGGGGTAAAGAGCTAGGATGATTTTGTGGTCTAGAATAGGTTTTTCACCCAGAATCATAATCTCTGGCTCCATTCTGGTCTTTGCAAATGGCACCATTTGCTCCTACAGACTTGGCTGAACGACTTGGGTCACTCCTGTGTTCCCCATCTATTTTTTCCTCGGACATGGCATTCAGACCCATGGAGGGTCAGGGCTGTGGCTAGGGTTATGGTTACGGGGACGAAAATGGTAAAGGCTTATCTTCTGGTGGTGTGAAGATGTACACAGAGGGCTCAGTTGATGTTAAGTGTCAATGTGAGGGTCAGCCTTGTGTTCTACTTCAGGTCTGATCTTTGCAAACATCACAATTTCTTCATATGCATCTGGGAGAGCCATCTCGAGGTACTCCTTTGTCCCAAATCCATTGTTTCCTGAGGCTTGAAATCTAGGCTTTGGAGGACCATATCCATGGGAAAGGTTAGGGTTAAGGTCCAGGAGACAATAGTGCCTTATCTACCACCAAGGCACAAAGACCTCACTGTAGAGGTCACTTGAGGATGAGTGTTAGAAAGTTTGCAATGACTTCAGTCTTTTTGTCTTTGTGGAGATTCAGTTTGTGACCTAACATGGGATGTGTTCTGAGAATGTCTCATTTTCACTTGTAAAGACTGCGTATTCTGCTGATTTAGGATGGAATGATCTCAATATATCTGTTAAGTCCATCTGGGCCAGTAAGTCATTCAAATCCATGTTTCCTTTTGTAATTTTTGTTTAGATGGTCTGTCCATTGCTGTAAGTGGGATATTAAAGTCCCTTACTGGTATTTTATTATCAAATTTTTCCTTCGTTATTAAGTGTTTAATGTATTTGGGTGGTCCTAATTTGGGTCAATATATGCTTAAAAGTATTGTATCCTCTTGGGTTGCCCCCTTTGTTAAGATAAAGTGTATTTTTTTGTCTGTTACAGTCTTGGTTTTAAAGTCTATTTTGAGTGATATAAAACTGGTACTCCAGGCTTCCTTTGACAACTATTTGCATGCCAAATCCTACTCCATCTTTCCAATTTCTATTTTTTTCAATTTTTAAAAATCAATTTGTTTTGTGACACACAGAAAGAGCCTGAGTGGGGGGCAGAGAGAGAAGGAGACACAGAATCTGAAGCAGGGTCCGGCTCTGAGCTGCAAGCGCAGGGCCCTATGTGAGGCTCAAATTCAAGAACCACAAGGTCATGACGCTAGCCAAAGTCAGATGCTTAACAAGCTGAGCCACTAAGAGCCTCTCCCTTCATTTTCCATCTGCAGGTGTCCTCTAATATCAAATCGGTCTCATGTAAGAAGCCTGTAGGTGGGTCCTGTCTTTTAATGCAACCTGCCTCCCGATGCTTTGAATGGGACCATTTAGCCCATATACATTCAAAATAATTATAGATGGATATCATTTTATTGTTTTGTGGGGGGTTTTTTTTGCAGATTTAATCCGATCCTTTTCTTGACATTCTGTCTTCCAGGTTTTGCTGATTTTCTTTAGTGATATATTTGGATTCCTTAATCTTAATTCTTTGTGTTTGTATTGGTGGTGTTTGATATTTGGTAACCGTTAGGTTTGCGTATAACCTGTACTAAATATAGCTGTCTACACTAAGTTGATCATGATTTGACTGAACCCCTTGTTTTCTCCTTTCTTCACACGTTTGAGGTATATGGTATGATGTTTCTTATCCGTTTCTGTGAGTTCTTTGGTTTGTGTGCAGAAAAATTCATTTAACTGCAATTTCTATCTCCATACTGACATTTTCGGCTGTCCATTCCAGTGAAAGAGTTTCTTGTCATATTTCTTGAAGATCTGGTTGAGTCATCATGAACTCTTTTGTGTTTGGTAGTTTGACACACTCTTCTCATATTCTGAATGATACCCATTTTGGAAATAGTATTCTTGACTGCAGAATCTGATCTAACACTGACCCTCACACTAACAAATTCTCTGAACTGAGGCCTCCAGCTAGGCCTTTACCATTTTCCATGCACTAAGCAAAACTATGACTCTGACCCTAATAGGACTTGAATGGTAATTCTGAGGAAAGAATTTGGGACACATGACTGATGAAGATGACTCAGCCAGGGAAAAAAAAGCGAATGGTGCAATTTTCATGGACAAAATGCAGTCCAAGAGTAGGATTCTGAGAAAAATTCTAACTCTGGACCACGCAATCAGCCTAGACTTTCCTCCTTGAAACAAAGCCTGTCACAATTGCTGACATTTGCCCTCAACTGAGAACTCTGTGGGGGTTCTGCACTGCAGGCAGATGGACAATTACCATTTACCAGGCCTTATGACTAACCCTAAATTTGTTCTTACCAAGGCCTGGATTCCAAGTGTGACCAAACAAGAAATTTGGGACACGGGACTTACGATAACTCAGGCACAAATGAAAAAGGACGTTCTGGTGTTTGCAATGAGTGGGATGGAGCATAAATGTAGGATTGTGGGCCAAACCCTAAGACTAAGCCACCCCCATCACCCTAGCACTGAATATTATCAATATGCCTGAACCTCACCCTAAAACTTGCCATCCTCTCAGACCATTGGGGAATGCTATACACCGTTGTTGGACAGGACTCTACCATCTCCTGGTGCCTAAAGCTGTTACTGGCTCTTTCCAAGCCCGAATCTCAGCTCAGTGGTAACAGAAATGGGACACATGGCTCATACAAGGTTATTCAGCTCCAAACATAAAAAAACCTCCTGCCGTTTGCCACAACTGGGATGGAACAAGAGAGTTTGATTCTGAGGGAGAATCTTACCTTAAGTCACACCATCAGCGTAGCCCCTAACAGAGTCCTAAGCTTGATCCTCTTCCTAAAACTCACCTTCGCCTAAGAGTCCGATTCAGGGACGGCTCTGCACTGCTGGAGTATAGTCCCATATCATCAGACACTAAACCAACCCTAGCCATGGCTCTGGCCGTACCTTGTTCCAGATTACAGATCTGTGGAAACTGATTTTGGGATAAAGAGCAAATGCCAGATTACTTGGCCACGAATGTCATAAGAATCGGTGCCATTTCCAATGACCTGATCAAGTGAAAGAGTAGGATTCAGAGCGAAACACTGTCATCCACACCAACGGTGTAACCCTTGAATGTAAACCTGAAGACAGACTTTCAGCCTGACCATCGCCCTCTACTCAGTCTTCCATGCAGGGCTTCTCCCTGCCGGCAGATAAGCCCTTACCTTTTCCTGGGCCCTACCATTGACACTCATTCTAACATGGCCCAACTCCTATGTCTGGGGCAAAAAAAATGTGGGAAAACGGAAGCTCGGATGGCCAGAGTTCTTCCCTAGAGATGTTAATGGGAGAATGTTGAGAGTGAAGTACCCAACACAGTCTCCTAGTGTTATGGCTGTCTCATCAATACAAAAGGCTGAGAGTTTAAGCAAGGGGGAACCTCTATTAGCTACACCTGGGGCTCTGTCAACAAGAGGCCTGAAATCTTCCTGCAGTGGGAGCTTGCAATCCCTGGCTTTGTCTCTCTTTCCCAATTTTGCCATAAGTGGGTGGAAACTGTAGTGGTTGAGCTGTAGTTGTTGGATGCTCCTCCCTGTGGCTCAGATGTCTGGAAAAACCTGGTATTGTCTTCTTGGAAAGGACTCTTTTTGCACTCCCTGGAATATACTGGCCATGTGTGAAATCTCTGCTAGTAAACATGAGGGCATTTCAAAAAGCCAGAAGAATGAGGCAAACTGGCTTCCTTCACTATCCATAGCAAAACTGACCAAACATGATGTGCTCAGGGACGAACAGACCGTCTTCCCTTTGGATATTTGACACTTGTCACTCTCACTGAAAACAGGACGAAATTGGGGACTCCATGCTTCTTCCTGGGTGCTGGCTGAGTGTGTGAGGGCTCCTTATCTCCTAAATGTGAACAAAGAGAAAAAATAGTGATGGGAAGGGAAGGCTCCAGGAGGGCCAATATTTTACATTTCCAATAGGCATGGAATCATTCTTGAAAGATGTCTAGCTTCATTTCCACCCACGTCGGAAAAGAGACCAGCTCCCTCCCCAAACCTCTGGCTCACGCTGCCCACAAACTTTCTATGTTGGGTGGCTGCACATGCCCTAGGCCTCTGGATATCCATATTGTTTTGAAACAGAATTAAAATGCAATGCTGTTCAACAAGTACCTGACATTTGCAAGGACATCACCAGACTCCCCACTTTCAGCACGGTATATCCTTTGGAAAGCCTAATTCCGAATGGACACTAGGGATAACCTCATTTGAAATTTGAGAAAAGTGATGAAAATGTATACCTGAAAGACCAACGTTCTTTATGAGAGATGAGAATTGTAGGGTGTTGAGAATGAAGGGACGTTCCTAGAACTGTCTATCCCAGGCATTCCATGAAAGATGCTTAATGTGCAATGTAGTTTCAGAGAGTTGACAAAGCTCTTTCCCAGAATTTATACAGAGTTAATTTTTCTACAGTCATCTAAAATGCTCGTTGACAGATGCTTTAAACACACTATAGCTCAAGGTAGTTAAGACAGGGCATTTCTCGAGCAGCTTCATGGCTCAGTCAGTGAAGCATCTGACTCGATCTTTCAGGTCATGACCTCAAAATTCACGTGTTCAATCCCCACATCAGGCTCTATGTTGATGGACTTTGGGTCTGGGCTGATTGTGTGGAGCCCACCTGGGATTCTATTTTCCTGCCCCAGTTGTGTATTTTCTTCTCTCTCTCCCAATAAATAAACTTAAAAAAAGACAAGGCATAATATTTAAGGAATATATTTAAGAGGAACATTTTTAAAAGATTTATTTTTTATGTTTTTATGTTCATTTTTGATAGAATGAAGGTTCATGCAAGTGGAGGAAGATGTGAAGGGTAAAGACAGAGGGAGAGAGGATCCCAAGCAGGCTCCACGTTGTTGGTGCAGGGTCTGACATGGCACTCGATCTCACAAGCTGATCATGACATGAGCTGATATAGTTAGACGCTCAACTGACTGAGCCAACCAGTCACTCCAGAAGTACTTTTTACTAAATGGTATGAGGTTCGTGCAAGCCTCATGAAAAACAGTATAGTTTTAGGCATATCAAACATGGCCATTGCCTATTAGTGTATCAACAAAAGTTCCTATGAGACAAATGTAAAGGCTAATCCAGAATATTTGAAGAACAGTGTAGTTTTCAAGCCCTTGAACAGAAGACCCTTCCCTATTGCTGATCTAATGCAGTTTAAGAACATTTTATTCAGGAAGCATTTGGAAACCTCATGGAGAACACAGGTATTTCAAGTAGTTAAAAAACACATGGGCATTCTCTAGTGCTTACAAGGATTAAACCAAACTTTAACTGAATAAATCCAAGAAGCTAACTCAAAAATGCTTTAAGCACAGCCTTTTATCTTCAATTAAACACAAAAGCATTTACTGAGGCTAAAAAAGATTTAAACAAATATATATACTATATGTCCAAGATAAGTGACAGAAAAGATGCATTAACCACCGTGTAAATTTAGATAGTTTAGAGCAGAGGCATATCTAGTGCTTCTACACCAGAATTGGAATAGTTATGGCTGCGTTTATCCATAAATCTCTTGAACTGGGCTTAATGTAAAGCATAATGAGGCAGAGAAGCACATGGTGATTCCCTTTGTTAAGTGTTTCAATAAAAGCTCCTGTGAGACTTATGTAAAAGGCTACATGAAAAACACCAGAAGCACCAGGTAGTTTTAGGCAGTTAAGAACATGGTCATTTTCTACAGCTAATAGTGTTTCATCAAAAGTTCCTATGATATGTATGTAATGGTTACATGAGTGGTGCCATAAGCACAGCGGAGTTTCACTTAGACCCAAGGCCCCTCTCTAGAGTTTACGCAGAGGATAAGAACACTTCTTACTACATTTGAAACACTGACCGTCCCTTTAAGCACAGTGCAATTTAAGGCTCTTTATGATCACAGCCATTGCAACGATGTCTAAACAGTCCCTCAAGATCTTTTAAACAGTGTAGTTTTAGCCTATGAATCATAACACTTTCCATTCTGTATATACAAAGAGGTTTAGGAAGAATTGCTACTGCATGAACTTAAAAGTTAATGGAATCCCTCAGGGAATACACAGCTTTTTCAGGCAGTTAAGCACATAGGCATTCCTTGCTTCTTATGTAGAATTATGTAGCACGCTGCTTACTGGAAAAATCAAATAAGTTCACTCAAAGGTACAGTGCAAGCTTGCCCATTACCCTCTCACAAATGTGGAGTATTGAAACAAATGGTCCTATTCCATGTACATGAAATCCTACATGAAAACCCTTTGAAGAACACTGTACATTTAAGAAGTTAAGCCTTTGGCCATTTCCTGTTCCTCATATAGAATGTTTCAATGAGTTTTTATTTGCATATACTGAAAGTCATTAGCCACTTTTGAAACAGCGGAGCTAAAAAGATTAATTATAATGTTTCTACAAAGAGATTTAAGAAATCTTGTCACTTCATGTATTTTAAAACTAGTTGGAAATTTACTGAGAGCATGGCTGTTTCAGGCAGTTAAGCCCCTGTGTACTCCCTAGTGATCACTTAGGATTTAATTAAATGCATTTACTGGATGAATCTAAGAGACTAACGCAAAGATGCTTTAGCCACAATGGTGTTTGTGGCAATTAAGTGCATGGCCATTCCCTTTTGATAATGAAGAGACTTTAAAGAAAATATCTAGACAAGATGAACATTAAAAGCCAAATGAAAGATGTATTAAGCACAGTGTAGTTAGGCAAAGAGGTGTTTTCCATAGCGTTTATCCAAACAAGTGGAAGAAAACTTACATGTATTTAAAAGGAATTTGAAATTCTCATTTGGAACACAGATGTCAGGCTGTTCATCCCATGGGCATTCCCTAAGGCTTAACAGATGGTGTAAGTACGCTTCTTCCTGAATATTTATGAGAAGGCAGTTCACATATTCTTTAAGAAAAACATTTTTCTCAGGCACCAGGGTGGTTCAGTCAGATGTGTTTCTGACTTCAGCTCATGTCATAATCTCACAATCCATGGGTTCAAACCCTGTGGGGCTCTGTGCTGACATCTCAGAGCCTGGAGCCTGCTTCGGATTCTGTGTCTTCCTCTCTCTGCCCCTCCCCTAATCGTGTTCTGTCTCTCCCTTTCAGAAAATGAATAATCTTTTAAAAAATAAAAAGAAAAAATCTTTTTCTGTGAGATAAGGTATGGACAATCCCTCATGCAAATAGGGTTTAAACTAAAGGTTCTACTAGACCTACACTGAAAACTACATGAATAATGCGATTGTACTTTTAGGTACCTAACACTTAGGCCATTTCCTGGTGTTTCTACACAAGGGTTTAAGAATACCTCTGAGTACATATCCCCAAGAAGCTTTTTTTTTTAATTATTTTTTAACGTTTTATTTATTTTTGAGACAGAGAGAGACACAGCATGAACGGAGGAGGGGCAAAGAGAGAGGGAGACGCAGAATCGGAAGCAGGCTCCAGGCTCTGAGCCATCAGCCCAGAGCCCGACACAGGGCTGGAACTCGCGGACTGCAAGATCGTGACCTGAGCTGAAGTCGGACGCTTAACCGACTGAGCCACCCAGGTGACGCTCACCAAGAAGCTTTTAAGCCCTCTTGCAGCAAAGCGGACTTTTCAACAGTAAAGCACAAGTGTCTACACAGAGATGTGGTGAGGAAATGGTTACTCTATATGTCTATGAGGAACAAGAATGCCACTCAAAGCACAGTAATGCTTTGGGCACTTAAACACAGGCCTTTCCTAATGCCAATTATAGAATATTTTTTAAAGTTTTTATTAAAATTCCAGTCTGTTAACATACATTGTATAATTAGTTTCAGGTGTAGAATTCAGTAAATCCACCCTTCCGCACATCACAAAGTGTACTCTTTAATCCCCATCTCCTTTATAACCCAATACACCCACCCATTCCCCCCTCTGGTAACTATCTGTTCTCTGTAGTTGAGAGTGTGTTTCTTGTTTTGCCCCTTTTTTCCACACTAATCATTTATGTGTTTTGTTTCTTACATTCCACATAGGAGGGAAACCAGATGGTATAAGCCTTTCTCTGACTTATTTTACTTAGCATAATACTCTTGAGCTCCATCCACATAATTGCAAAAGAAAATTCCATTCTCTACCATGGCTAATATTCCATTACATATATTTATCACATGTCTATCCATTCCTCAGCCAATGAGACTGAGCCCTTTCCATAATTGGCTATTTTTCGTTATGCTGCTAATAACCTCAGCGTACCTGTATCTTTATGAATTGCTATTTTTGCATCCTTTGGGTAACTACTTTTTTGTGCAATATTTGGATCATAGGGTAGTTCTAACTTTGAAAGGGTAATTTTTTTAATTAATTACATTATTTGAGAGAGAGAAAGTGAGCGACAAGAAGGGGAAGAGAGAGAGGGAGAGAGAATCCCAAGTAAACTACGTACTGCCAGTGCAGATCCCAACGAGGGCTCAATCCATGACTGTGTGATCCTTACTTGAGTGGATATCAAGAGCCAATCACATAATTGAACCACGCAGGTGGCCCAGGTGAATCTTATTTTTAACACTTGATGAAACTTTGTACTGTTTTCTAGAGTAGCGGCACCACTTTGTATTCCCAGCAAAAGTGCCAGAAAGTTTCCCTTTCTACCCATCCTTGCCAAGTCCTGTTGTTCCTGTGTTGTGAATTCAGCCCTTCTGACAGATGTGTGGTGATATTTCTTTGTAGTTTTGATTTGTATTTCCCTGATGATGGATGAGTGATGTGTTTCTTTTCATGTGTCTTTGGGGGAAGGTTCGCTTGGTGTGTTCCTCTATGTGCTCCTCTCCTTATCCTTTTCCTCAATAAGAGCTCCCTCCCCTCAGCAGCATCCTTGATAGATTTCTCCCCCACATCCCCTCTCTGCACTTCCTACTTTCTTTGATGTGGCTTCTCTCCCTGTTGCAGACTTGGTTCTTTCAGTGTTCAGGTTGTTTTCCAAGGTATGTCGAAGGATTTGCTAGTTATCTAGTTAAGTTCAAGGGACAAGACTACATTTCTCTCCCAATACACACTAATAAAGAAAGTTTCAACAAACTTCCTATGAGATGTCTGTGAAACAAGATTTTAGTTGAAAGATGGTTTCCCCAATGTTTTCCCCAAAAAGAGTCGACTGCACGCTTTTTGCATAGGCCCTCATAGTTTTCAAACACTTTTAGTGAAACCATATGTTAGTTAAAAGATGGTATCACCATACTGTGGTTTTACAAAGTTCAGTATATGGCACTTTCAGTTTAGGCCCTGCGTAGGGTTTTCAAACTTTTTGAACTTAGTGAAACCAGAGGCCACTTAAAAGATGTTTTCACCACAGTGTTTTTTCACAAAATTGACTACATGGCACTCTTGTAGGCCCTGCATAGGTTTTCAAACACTTCTAAATTAGTGAAACCAGATGTTATGTGAAAGATGGTTTCCCCACAATGTTGTTTCAGAGTTCAATATAGGTGTCGTATGTTTTTGTGTGGTCTTTTCATGGCATTTGTGTTTTGTATGTGATGCATGTGTGGTTTTGTGTTGTAGCATATGGGTGTAGTTTGTAATACAAGTGTTGTGTGTGTGGTGTGTGTGGTGTCTGTCATATATGTATGGACTATCATGCAGTGTTATTGTTTATGTAGTGTTTGTGTACTATACGTGTGTTTTGTGTGGTATATGATGTGTATGTGGTGTATATGTGGATTGTGTGTGGTATATGTGTCGGGTGTGTGTGTGTGGTATGTGTATTGTGTGCAGTAAAGGGTTTGTGGAAGATATATGTGTGACATGTATGTACTGTATATGTGGTGAATGGGTTTGTGTGGTATTTGTGTGTCAGATGAGGTATGTGTTTGTACTATCTTTTGCCGTGAATTCAGTATAAGTGTGGTGTAGCTGTGTGGTATATGTGTCATTTGTCTTTCTGGATGTGCCGTGTGTGTGTGGTACATGTGTAGTTTATGTGTAGAGGAGGTGGCATCTGTCTTCTGTATATGGGGTGTAGGTCTGGTGTCTGTGTTGTGTATGTGGAGTGGTGATTTGTTTGGTAATTGCTGTATTTGAGTTGAGTGAGGTAATACTGTTGGATGGGGTATAACTGTGGGAGTGTGAGGCACGTGTGATCTGTGGTGGATATATTTGTGGCATATGCATGGTGAATGTGTGCTGTACATGTGGTGTGTTTAATGTACATTTATGTATGGTGTACATCGTGTTTGTGATATAAGTGTGTATGTAATATTGTGGTTCATGTGGTGTGTGATGTGTGTGGTATGTGCCATATACACACTCTGTGAAACCACTGTCTGTGGAGAACTATTTCAACTAAAGTCAAGTTTCAGTAACAGTGATTGAACACATGCTGAAGAGTAGACGGAAAGGACCACATACTGAACTCAGAAAAACACTGGGAGGAACCTTTCTTTCAAGGAAATTCTTGTTTCACTATGATAGATGTGTTTGAAAACCTATGCGGGGAACTATAAGGAAAATGTCATTTAATCAATTCTTTGAAACAAAACTGAGGCAAATCTATCAACTAGCATGTTTAAGTGTGAAGTCTTTGAGAAACTATGCGAAAATGTAGGGAAATGTCATAGATTCATTTCTGTGAAATAACATTGGGGAAGAACCATCTTTCTACAAATTCTTATTTCACTCAGTATGAAGTGTTTGAAAAACTATGCATGAAACTATGAGGAAAATAACAAAGACTCAACTCCATGAAAAAACACTGTGGTGAAACCACATTTCAACTAACATCTTGTTTCACCAAGTTAGAAGGGTTTGAAAATATAAGCTTATATTCACAGTGAAAATGCTATAACTTCCATGCATTGAAATCGAATTTTAGTAACATCTTGTTACAAATTTATAAGTGTTTGAAAACATTTACAGAGAACTCTATGGAAAGGGCCATATTCTGAACTCAGAATAAACACTGTGCAGAAACCTTTCAACCAACCTCTTGTTTCACTAATTTAGACATATTTGAAACCCGATGCGAAAACCTATAAAGAAATTCAACTGTGTGAAATAACACTGTGTGAAACTCGTCTTCTTATGTCTTGTTTCAGTAAGTTAGATGTATTTGAATAAGTACACATGGAACTATGAAAAAAAAGGCAATGTCCTCATCTCCATGAATGCACACCATGGATAAAATACCTTTCAATTCCTTGTTTCATGTACAGTGTTAGAAGTGATTGAAAAACCTATGCAGGGAACTATAAGAAACTGTCTTATACTCAATACTGTGAAATAATACCATGGAGAAACTCTTTCAACTAACTTTTTGCTTCGCTATGTTAGAAGCCTAGGTGTCTTCTATGTGGAAGACCTATGTGGAAAACATAGGGAAATGGCACTAAGTCACCTCTGTGAAATCACATTGTGATGGAACCATCTTTCAACCAAATTTTTGCACTTAATTTGAAATTTTTGAAAACAATGCAGGGAACTATGAGAAAGTGACATTTAAAAATTCCATGAAACAACACTGTGGAGAAAGCACCTTGCAAGTAACACCATGTTTCACTAAGTTAGGAGTGTTGGGAAACCGGAGCGGCAAACACTAAAGGCAAGTGACATAGACTCAACATTCTGAACCATGTTTAAACTAACATTGTGTTGGATTTAGTTAGAAGAGCTTGAAAATGTATGCGTGGAACATTAGGTAAATTTCCCTATTTCTACTCTGTGGAAAAGAAAACCACTGTGGAAAAACATTTGTCAATTTCTTGTTCACTAGGTTAGAAGAGTTTGATAACCTCTGTGGGAAAATAAACAAAAGGGTCATATACTCAATTCTGTGAAATAGCACTGTGGGGAAATCCTCTTTAAACTAAAATCCTATTTCATTAAATTAGAAGGGTTTGAAAATCTAGACCTCAGTGTACGAGAGTGATATAGCTTCAATTCTTTAAAATAAAGCCATGGAGAAATGGTCTTTTAACCAAAGTCTTTTTTCAAAACTAGTGTATGAAAAACATTATGGGAAATATAAGGTAAGGACCATATACTTTGTGAAAAAACAAAATGGGGAAACCGTCTTTCAACCCACCTCTTGTTTCACCAGGTTAGATGTGTTTGAAAACCTAGGGGGAAACCTATAAAGAAAGTGCATATACTCAACTGTGTGAAATAACACTGTCGGGAAACCATCTTTCAACCAAGTTCTTGTTTCTGTAAGTTAGACGTGTTTGAAGAGCTATGTGGGGAGTTATAAGGAAAGTGCCATGTATTCATCTCTGTGAATGCACACTGTGGGTAAAGCATCTTTCAACTACTTATTTTATTCACAATGTTAGATGCGTTTGAAAATCTATGTGAGGAACTATACAGAAAGTGACAAAAAGTTAACTCTGTGAAACAACACAGGACAGAAACCATCTTTCAAATTCTTGTTTCAGAAATTTTTTGGTTTGGAAATCTTTCCAAGGAAACATAATAAAGAAAATGCAGTATACTTTGTGAAACTTCATTGTGTGGAACCATTTTTCAACTAACATCACGTTTCAGAAAGATCGAGCATTATGTTGGTAACTATATGAAAAGTTCCATATACTAAACTCTTGGGGAAAAAACTGTGGGGAACCATCTTTTGAGGAAATTCTTGTTTAAGATATGTTTGAAAAGCTGAGTGTAACTAGGAGAGTGTCATATACTCAATTCTGTGAAAAATACTGTAGAGAAACAGTCTTTTAAGTCACTTCCTGTTTCACTAAGTTAAGATTCTTTGAAAACCTATGTGCAACATATAGGGAAATGGCATAGACTCACCTCTCTGAAATAACACCGGGGAGGAGCCAACTTTCAACTAAATCTTATTGAATTTAAGAAGTGTTTGAAAACCTGGGCAGGGAACTATGAGGACAGCGGCATATACTCATCTCTATAAAAAATCACTGTGGAGAAAACACTTTTCAACTAACAACCTGTTTCACTAAATCAGAAGTGTTTGAACACATAAAGGGTGTACTCTAAATGCTGTACACTCAATTCTGTGAAACGACACTGTGCAGAAACCATTTTTAAACTAACATCACGTTTCATTCAGTTAGAAGTGTTTACAATCTTATGCAGGGAACAATAAGGAAGGTTCCCTATATTCAATTTCGTGAAAAAAAACACTGTGAAGAATTCATTAGTCAAATAATTCTTGTTCACTAAGTTATAAGTTTGAAATACTATATACAGGAAAAGAAACGAAAGTGTCGCTCAACTGGGTGAAAAACTGTGGGGAAAGCCTCTTTCAACTAATATCTTTCACTAATTTATCAGTGTTTGAAATCCCAACCTAAATGTATAATGAGAATGCTAAATCCTCAATGCTTTGAAAGAAAACTATGGAGAAACCAAAAATTTAGAAGAGTTTGAAAACCTTTCTGGGGAACTATAAGGAAAGGGGCTCATTTTGAACGCTGGGAAAAAACACTGGGGAAACATCTTTCAACCAGCTTGTTTCACTAGTTTCAACGTGTTTGAAACCCTATGCAGAAATTTATAAGGAAACTGCTATATACTCAACTGTGTGAAATAAAATTGGGAAATTATTCTTTCAACTTACATCCTGTTTCAATAGTTTTGGTGCTTGATAACTTATGTTGGGAGTTATAAAGAAAGGGCTATAAAGTCGTCTGTGTGTGGGGGGGGAGGAAACAGTGGGGAAACTGTTTTTCAACCAAATTCTGTTTCACAAAGTTAAACGTGCTTGAATACCGATGTGGGACATATAAGGAAAGTGTCATATTCTTAACTGTGAAAAAACACTGTACACAAACCATCTTTCAAATAACTTCTTGTTTCTGTAATTTTTCAGTGGTTGAAAATGTATGTGAAGAACTATAGGGAATGTAGCCTATATATATGCAACTCTGTGAAACAGCTCTGTGGAGAAACCATCTTTCATCTAACACCATGTTTCTGTTAGAATTGTTTGAAAATTTATGGGGGAACCATAAGAAAAGTGCCATGTACTCAATTCTGTGAAATAATACTGTGGAGAAACCGTCTTTCAACTAACTTCTTGTTTAGCTAAATTAGAAAGCCTTGAAAACATATGTGGAATATATAGGGAATTGGCATAGACAACTCAAATTACATTGTGGAGGAAACATATTTCAATGAATTTCTCGTATCACTAAGCAAAAAGTGTTTGAGAAACTATGCGGGGAACTATGAGGACAGTGATATATACTCATATCTGTGGAAAAAAGAACTGGAGAAACCACCTTTCAAATACCTTGTTTTACTAAGAGTGAGAAAGTGTGCCAGGAAGTCTAAGGTGGGTGCCATATACTCAACTTTGTTACATAACACTGTGGAGAAACTATTTGTAAACTAACAACGTGATTCATTGAGTTAGAAGTGTTTGAATCCTGTGAGGATAACAATGAAAGTTCCAAATACTGAACTCTGTGAAAAAGTACTCTGCAGAAACAATTTGTCGTCTAACATCTTATTTACTATGTTTGATACAACCTATGCGGGAAAGGATAACAAATGTGCCATACACTTTGTGAAATAACACTGTGGGGAAACCATCTTTCAACTAACATCTCCTTTTTAAGTGTTTGAAAACAGAGGCCTGAATATATAATGAAAGTGTCTTATACTTATCTCTTTGAAATAAAACTATATAGAAACGATTTTTTAACCAATGTCTTGTTTCAAAGTTAGAAGTTATGAAAAAAATCCTTACAAGGAACTATAAGGAAAGTGCCATGAATTCAAGTCTATAAAACAAGACTGTGTAGAATTGATCTTTCAATTAACTTCTTGTTTCACTAAGCAGTATTTGAACATCTATGTGGTGACCCATAAAAGAAGTGCTGTATACTCAAATGGGTGAAAAATCACTGTGGAGAAACCATCGTTAGGCTATCTTGTTTTACAAAGTTAAAACTGTTTGAAAACCTCTGTAGGGAATGTAAGGAGAGTGCCATAGATTCAACTCTGTGAAATAACATGGTGGGGAAACCATCTTTCAACTAACATCTTGTTTCACATAGGTTTTGAAAACCTAGGCCTAGGGGCGCCTGGGTGGCTCAGTCGTTTGAACGTCCGAATTCAGCTCAGGTCACGATCTCGTAGTCCGTGAGTTCGAGCCCCGCGTCGGGCTCTGGGCTGATGGCTCAGAGCCTGGAGACTGCTTCCATTCTGTGTCTCCCTCTCTCTCTGCCCCTCCCCCGTTCATGCTCTGTCTCTCTCTGTCTCAAAAATAAATGAAACGTTAAAAATTTTTTTTTTGAAAAAAAAAAAAGAAAACCTAGGCCTAGACATATAATGAAAGTTCTATGTACTCTACTGGAACTTTGACACCATGGAGCAATGACACCAATGAAAAAACAATGTTTCTTCTACTTATTTTTGCAAGGTACAAGTGCTTGGAAAACATATGCGGGAACTATAGGAAAGCGCCATATACTCAATTCTGTGAAATAACACTGAGGAGAAATGGTCTTCAACTAACTTCTTGTTTCACTGCCCTGTGGTGACCTCTCTGTGTAGAAACTTTCACCTAACATCTTGTTTCACTAATTTAGAAGTGTTTGAAATCCTTTGAGGGGAACTATATGAAAAGTGCCATATACTCAATCCTGTGAAAAAACACTGTGGAGAAATCATCTTTCAACTAACACAACTAACATCCTGTTTCTCATATATTGCACTATAACCAACGTATAGCGAAACTAAGATCTACACACCAAACACACTCCACACACATACCATTTATACACCACCAACACCACACATCAACCTCACACAGTGCTTATAATACATAAACACTCATCCCATAACACACATATGAAACATGCCACAACTTACAGCATGTACATTCACACCTCATATGTACACCTTTGTTCTGCATATAAAACACATAAAAACACAGGCCCCATGGAAATGACACCAATAATTTACCTCTAACATATTTAACAGGCATACATCACATATACAAAATATACATCACACAGATCAAACACCACACACACACACCACAATACCGATACAGGACACACATTCCATACACAGTCTTCACATAAACACACATACCACACATACAACATGGACACTGCTTATAAACCACATAAACACACCCCTCCCATATACCACACACCTAATAAACACAACTCCTCCCCACTCTCCACAATACCACATTTCTGAACTACACACATGCAGCATGGATACCACAAATACAAAATCCACAGACACCCCATACATCACATGCTTGTCATGTCACATCCAGAACACCTACACAATTATATAGCATGCCAGCAAACACACCACACCTTGACCACACAAGAACTACGCAGAAACCACACAATATCACACCTATGGTATACCACACATATATACTATCTATACACCACATATATTACATATAGACATACAACACATGCCACCAAACTGGTACTGCAAACACTCACTGGATACACACCACACAGAACATATATATCACACTCACACACACACTCAACACAGATTACACAACCAAACATACATAAACCAACAAACATACACATAACATTCATACACACACACACCGAACATCACACAGAGCACATTAACTACACAGACTCAAGGACATCCCAGCCACCACCCAAATCATACACACACACATCAAACACACCAACCACACATATACCAAAAACACGACACACACAATATGCACACACATTCATTGCACACACCACACCTACAGCACACACGTATGTCACACACAAAAAAACACACATATAAACCAGTCTGACACCACAGTACACTATAGATATAAGACATATACCATTGAATATACACCTCATATGCACAATATCCAAATTTTATTGCACACACACCACACACCCTTTATGGATTGCACTTAGATAACATAATTCACAAAGACACATTGTGCAGACACATAACATCTACACTCCACACATGCCCCACAGATAACAGTGTCACCAAAAATTACATGTATGCCACATACACACACATCACATGTGCCACACATATAACACACACATCACATACACCACACATACCATTCATATCTACCCCACCAGCAAACACACCACACTTTCACTGCATATGTTCACCACACACTGCATATTTATTACAGACACATACCACATCCACTACATATTCACCAAGCATGTAACACATGTAATGCCAAAATCTTCATACCACACACACTCACCAGAAGCATGCACACACATACGCAATACAGAGAACTTATATACTGCACATCACACACACCAAACACATAACACATACAAAGCAAACACAAATCACATATATGCAAAACGCATACATGCTATAAATCTCACAGAGTCCATATTTGTACACATACTGACATCTCTCAAACCTCACACACTGCACAAATATCACACACACACCACACATATTACAACCAACCACATTTCTTCCAAACACACACATTGCAGACACACCACACTAATTCATTGCCCTCACTGTAAATATACCACTGCACCACATATTTACCACACACAAACTACACAAAGGACACACATAGGTCAAACTGACATACACCACCAGACAGCATAGACACAGCCCACATACCCCACACATACTTTCCAATGGATGCCAAATACATACCACAAACACACAACATAGACATCACACTTTCACTGCACACACACCACACACATGTCACATTCACTACACATACAGCAAAATTCACAAACACACTGCACACACAACAGTCACAAAACTTACACATCAAACACTCTAATTGCACCACACAAATACCATCCACATAGACAACACATTCACTGTCTCCAAACATTCACAGCTCATAAACTATGCACACACCACAGAAACACAACACACACCCCACACAAAACACCCATACCATACCACGCATACAGTATGCACACACCACGCATATGACACACAAACAAAGCAAACATGCACAAAAAAGCTACAGGTAGAACACAAACATAACACACATACAGTGTACAAATACCACATGCAAAAACTCCACATCTACACCATACATACCTCACATACCAATACACACAACATGCAATACCCCTCAAACATTACACATATGCCCCTACACCCCACACATATATGACACACACTACACACAGGCTACAAACACACCACATATACACCACGAAAACAAGGAGTATATTAGACAATCATACATGACATACAAAGAATAGACACACAGTACATACACCACAGACAACACTCATCACACACACCACCCAGTCATTATCATGCATACATTACACACATGTACACAGACTACCCACAACATATACACTGCAAACATGACACACACATACCACACACATGATACAGATACCACAAAAATAACCATACATATCCCTCCACAAAGATCACACATACAGCATGTACACCAAAACACACCACAGACACATAACATATATCCCCACACCAAGAGTCACAGAAGCACTACTCACAGATCTCATACACCACTCACACAGAAACAAAACACATAAGCCAAACATCAAATGCACAGCACACATGCCAAAAACACACCACACAAATTACACATATATACCAAACACACAATATATGACACATAAGCATCACACACAAGACAACACACATACAACACAGACATATGCCACACATACACCATAGATACCTCCCACACACCCCACATATACCATACCCATGACAAATATACACCACACACAACATACCCACCACATTTTCACACCACACACCACACATCTCATAGGCACCACATATAGAAGACATATATTTCACTAACACACCATGCACACACAGTTCCACAGCGTGTACATCACAACACATCCACAGCACAGACACTATAATGTCACCACACCTTAACATGTACCACACACACATACTGCACATATGCCAATCACTGCCACCTGTAAAACACACTGCACAGACCACCCTTGTACCACATATACTCCATATATATACCACACCTCCCAATCATATCTACCACACACATAGTTCACATACACCACCCAATAGCCAAAATATAGCCAACACTCACTAAAATGTACACGTAAACCACACTCACACACACACACAATACACACAAAGCACAAACCCTGCACATACACTGCGGACACACTGCACCTATTCAACACACATCACACAAAACACACTTAAATATACCACACAGATACGACTCATAGGAACACGTACATCACACTAATACACACACCACACCTTCATCAGAACCACAGAACACATATAATTCACACATGGACAACACACACTCCACACACAACATATATTCCATACACATCTACTGGACTCCACTTATTTCCATATATACAACACACAAAGAAAATACATGCACCATGCCCACAAAATACACACCACTCAAACCCCACACATACACCATACTTACACATCAATACACACACACCATATATTCTCCACATGACCAAATATTTACAATCAGGGTTATTATTGAAAGATATAGGTTTACAATCATTGTGTTATCTGTAGGTTTCATGCTTGTAGTGATGTCTCTGGTACTTTGTGATCCTTGCAACATTTCGCTCACAGAGTCCCCCTTAGAATATCTTATAGGGCTGGTTTAATAGTGAATTCCTTTAGCTTTTTAAAATAATTTTTCAATGTCTATTTTTGAGAGAGACAGAGAGGGAACAAGGGAGGGGAAGAGAGAGACACAGAATCTGAAACAAGCTTCAGGCTCCAATCTGTCAGCACAGAGCCTGACGCAGGGCTTGAACCCATGAACCATGAGATCATGAACTGAGCTGAAGTCGGACGTCCAACAAACTGAGCCACCCAGGTACCTCAAATTCCTTTAGTTTTTGTTTCAGAAAACCTTTATCTCTCCTTCTAGTCTGAATAAGAGGCTTGCTGGATAAAGGATTCTGGGATGCAGATTTTTCCTATTCATCACATTGAATATTTCCTGCCATCCTTTTCTGGCCTGCCAACCAGACTTTAACCTCTACTACAAAGCTGTAATCATCAAGACAGTATGGTATTGGCACAAAAACAGATACATAGACCAATGGAATAGAATAGAGACCACAGAATTGGACCCAAAAAACGAAACTTTGACAAAGCAGGAAAGAATATCCAATGGAAAAAAGCCATTCTCTTTAACAAATGGTGCTGGGAGACCTGGGCATGCAGAACATGCAGAAGAATGAAACTAGACCACTTTCTTACAGCATTCACAAAAATACACTCAAGATGGATAAAAGACCTGAATGTGAGGAAACCATTAAACCCTAGAGGAGAAAGCAGGAAAAAAACTCTTTGACCTCAACCACAGCAATTTCTTAACATATCTCCAAAGGCAAGGGAATTAAAAGAAAAAATGAACTATTGGGACCTCATGAAGATAAAAAACTTCTCCACTGTAAAGGAAACCATCAACAAAATTAAAAGGCAACCGATGGAATGGGAACATATTTTTTTGCAAATGACATCAAATAAAAGGCTACTATTCAAAATCTATAAAAAGCTCACCAAACTTCACACCCAAAAAACAAATAATCCAGTGAAGAAATGGGCAGAAGACATGAATAGACACTTCTCTAAAGAACGCATCCAGATGGTCAACAGACACATGAAAAGATCTCAACGTCACTCATCAGGGAAATACAAATCAAAACCACACTCACATACCACCTCACACTGGTCAGAGTCACTAAAATGAACAAATCAGGAGACTATAGATGCTGGAAAGGATGTGGAGAAATGGGAACCCTTATGCACTGTTTATGGGAATGAAAACTGGCGCAGCTGCTCTGGAAAACAGTGTGGAGATTCCTCAAAAAAATTTTAAAAAATAGATCTACGTTATCACAGCAATGCACTGCTAGGAATTTACCCAAGGGGTACAGGAGTGCTGATGCATAGCGGCACTTTTACCCCGATGTCTTTAGAAGCACTTTCAACAATAGCCAAATTATGGAAAGAACCTAAATATACATCAACTGATGAATTGATAAAGAAAATGTTGTTTATATATATACAGTGGAATACTATTTGGCAATGAGAAAGAATGAAATCTGGCCATTTGCGACAATGTGGATGGAACTGGAGGGTTTTATGAAATAAGTCAGGCAAAGACAGATACCATAAGTTTTCAGTCATATGTGGATCCTGAGAAACTTAGAAGACCATGGGGGAGGGGAGGGGGGAAAAAGTTACAGAGAGGGAAGGAGGCAAACCATAACAGACTCTTAAATACTGAGAACAAACTGAGAGTTGATGGGGAGTGGGGGAGAGGGGAAAGTGAGTTATTGGCATTGAGGAGGGCAGCTGTTGGGATGAGCACTGGGTGTTGTATGGAAACCAAATTGACATTAATTATATTTAATATTAAAATACAACTTACACACAACAGACATACACTACACATGACATGCACCACACACCACACAATACCAAACACACACCATGCTAACAGTACATGTGTAACAGATTTACACCACCCATACACAATGAATAAACCACACACAGCACACATTACACCACGGACGTGACAAATATACACCACACACACCTAACATGTTCACCACCATTTTTCTGCACTCACATATGCACACTTAACACACTGCCCATAAATCACACCTACACAAGACCCTCAACTCACAGGAAAACACAAGACACACCACACAGCTACTACATATATGATATATACACCAAAGCCCACACATCAAAAAATCTACACAGTACAAATTCCACACTAAAATATACACTAAAAACATACTTTACACAGAAACCACACACACATCAAACACACTATACATACACAACACATACACTATATGTTAACCTCACATGACACACCACACACACACACCATACACATGAAACAGACCACATATAAGCCGCAAGATGGGCACACTACCACAAACACCAACAATACAACTATCACACACAACACAAAAACCAAAACACTACAAACAGCATAGACCAGACACCACATATACCACAGACAAAATCCATATAACCCAACTGTCATATTTGTGCCAAACACAAACCACAACCATACACATATAATACATACAGCTATATGTCACACATGCACTATAGTTACAACACAAATATACCATATTCATACCAAACACATGCTAAATATACACCACACACGCAACATATTCGACATAATTTCTTTCACACACACACATGCTACACATACACATTGCACATGTACACCATACCTAGCCCACACAAATACAATGCATGTACCCCCACACAAGCACATCAAACATATGCTACACACACAAATCACATACAGAGAAAACAACGGATACAGCACACACATTCCTCCCATACATCATACATAATCCACACATAACACACCACATGTACCACACACATTACATACACACAACTCATACACCACACTTGATGCACTTATGCCACACTCACACCCATCAAATATATATCACACACACACCACATATACCACATGCACACACCCCACATTAAAAACACCATATGCCTACAAACTGTAAGCACAATCACGTACATGACACACACAAACACTACACAGATAAAAAAGACAGATGCCATACACACAAACTCCACACATACTTCATACACACCCCACATTACAACTCATACCACACATATGCCCACACATCACATACACAACATATACTACATACACTGAGAAAACCCAAATTCACTGCACACATATCACACATACACACAAGAAATACACACCATGCACACAAGACACTTCACAACCCACACATATACCACTTGCACCCCATCCCACACCTCTATGCTACATACCACCAAAAACATATTACACTCATCACAAAGAAACACACAAACACCACACACTGCACATAACCCAAACAGCACAAATGCACAACACTCACATCACACAAATCCTGCACATAAAAGACACATACACAGCCTCTCATTTCACTTATACTAAACACAAAAGAACATGCACAGGAAACACACCTCACTGCACACCCACCAAAAATAGACCACATGCAGTCTACACACACCACAGATGCTTCATATATACCACACACAGACGCCACATATTCACTCCCAAACCATATATACATCACACAGATACACACATACACCACACCCACACCAGATATATAGCTTATATATATCACATATATATCACACACACACACACCATGCATACATGCCACACATACCTCACCTCATATACCAAACATATATCTCATATACACCACACATATAGTACACACACTCTCATACCACACATACAGCATGCACACACACACACAGGCATGCCATACATATACCAGAAACACACCAAAATATACCACAGACTCATGAAGCGTAAGACTACACACCAGAAATAGAGCACACATAGTACATGCACAACGCACATACCACATATGCCAAACTTTCACAAGATGTATAACACACAAACACTACTTATACACACCAAGTGTTCGCCACGCATATATTATACACACTTCACACCAGTAAATATGCATAATAAACATCAACACCACAAATAACTGCACACAATACATACAATACACACACTACACAAACCACACAAACTACACACACAACACTTGTGCCACACAATTATCACATAAACCCCACTACAAGTGGAGAACACAGTAGGCATATACATTATGTCAACTCATTCACCTTACATTCAGCACACGAACACAACCCATATACCACTGACACACCACATACACTCCACACATGCCCCACAAATACCCTAACCACACCCACCACATATATACCTCACAGATCATACACACAAAACATACAAAAGTACATGTATCACAACCATTCCAAACAGACCACACACACCACACACATACAAATACACCCATACACCATACATACACAAAAGCAGAGATATCACTCAAGCACACCACACATACAGCACACTTACACCGCATATACAACATGCACATTAAGCGCACACAAAGCACACACCACACATATCATACATACACCCCAACACACCATTCACAGCACATACACACCACACATCTATTTCACACATACACATTCAACACACAACACCAAAAAAACCTTTATACCATGCACAAACCACACACACACACCACACAGTCTTCCTTCACACAACACACACCACAAATAGCCCAAACATGCTGTTTATTGCAAATTCCACAGAGATAGCACATATCACACACTCAACGCATGTACAGCACTCATTTGCCCCACAAATACATACACATACTTCACACACCTCAAATACAACTCATTTACACCACACACAAATACCACAAACACACCATATATTCACTACACAATAACCATGTGCTTACAAATTTCACACACACTACAGATAACCTCATATGTACATTGATCCATGCACATACACTACAAATGCAACACACACACAGTGCACACAGATGTACAACACATACACCACAAACACACCAACACTATTCCACAAACACACCACAGATATATCACAGCCTCAATACACAACACACAAACACACATATGCCACACACACTGGACATACCAAAAACACCCCATACAACATACAAATGTCCTACATACAATGCACATAAGCACTCATTCCAAACACAGAGACTTATATCACATTCACATCAGACACATCACGATACTTAAAACACACAAAATTCACCACAGTCCTCAAACATATACTGTGAACACATACCCACACTACACAAAAAGCACACACATGATATATACATCACACAATGGCAAGAGCAAACACTTCATGAGAAAAATATACCACAAACATCTACCACATACAATCAACACACAACACAAACAACACTGCCACACTATCCATATATCACACACAACAGCCTTATATCATTCACAGTCCACACTAGAGAAACACATGCACAAAACACGCATGACACATGTACATGATGCACACAAGGAAAAAATTCAAGCAACACCACAACCCACTCAACAGATACACTACACACACACCAGTTACACACACATCAGAAAACAAGTACAACATACCTGCCACAGAAAATGTATGTACTCACCACCCACACACAAACACACACACACCATGAACCAGAAACAGTCCACACACAGATGATACATATACTGTACAATAACCAAGCCTGCCACAAAAAGTCCCCACACAGACACCCCACACACCTCACCTATTCCACACAAACACCACACAAACCCCATGCATATTCAACACTCACACAGATGATACATGCACCAAACACCACATAGCTACACTGTTCATATACACAACCCATGTATCACACACATGCACTGCACACACACACATAAAGCTATTACAATGCAGGCCCTATATATGTCACAACACATTTTCAAAACAAGTTAGACTGCACACATGTACTCCACATGAACTACCATGCACACAAAAGCCAAGCAGACACTGCACACACACCACCTACAACACACACCACACACACCACACATGCATTACACATACAAGACGTCTATTTCAGAAACACACAGCACACACCCAAAAGCCATGCAACACTTAGACACCACACATACTATGGTAGGTTTCCCTCCCTGAGGAAAGAAAAAAAAACCCTCAAGACAATCTTGCTATTTACATACTTGACAATATCCCTGATGACATTGTAACATAAGACCACTTAATCAGACTACATGTATGTGTGTTACCATATGTGGGAGGAAAAGAAGTAAAAATATATTTAAAACTATGCCATGTGGTGTTTGGGACTCAGTTCTTTGGGCACGAACCCACCTGAGCGGAGCTGGCAGGAATAAATTTGCTTCCTGGAAAGAAAAGCCTTGGTGTCATGACTGTGCAAAAATCCTACTATATTACTTGGGGACTATCATCCGGGATTCAGAGATGGTGCCTTTCCACCTCCTTTGATACTGGGGATGCAAACCTTAGGGCACTGGGAGAGGTGGCTCACCTGGCACCAGGGGACCTCTTGATCTTCGGGAGAATAGCCTTCCAGGCATACTGGGGGTCCTAAGACCCCGTGTGTGCCAACTGAACCCGTGAGGCCCAGGAACCAGCTCAGGGAGTGCTGTCACACTGGTAAGAACCCGAGTTTGTTGAGCTAGTCTTGCCCGTAAGAGGCAGAGGGGAGCATGATATCCTCCTAGAGTTGCACTAGAAATTCCACCAGGGAAGAGGAACAAAACTGCAACTCTAAGGCATTGGGTCCTGGGTGGCAGGTTGGAGTGGCCGTGTGACTGTGTATGCGAACTTGTCTCTCCTTCATTTCCTGGGTCAATGATTATGATAATTACCGCAAACAGTATCTGGTTATTCTACCTCAGAATGGGGACTTTTAAGGAAAATTCCCATCTGTTGCCAAAACTCCTTCTGTTTGCCTCCTTCTGACGTTGCCTAATTCTACTGGTGGAAAACAAACAAGGGAAACCTGGAGTCTGCTCCTTTGTCCTGACAAGATTTAAAACAGGGAATTCTTTCTCTGCCTTCTGCTGGCACCTCTTCTCTTCTTCCTTTCCTTCCTTCCCTTCTGTTTCTTCACCACCGGGAGGGCAGCTTGCATAACTGGCTCTTCAATGCCACAAGCACCATCAGGTCCTCCTCTCATCCTAGATGTTGAGGAATACCACTGACATCAGATTTTCCCACCAAATTTCCAAGTAAAAATTAACCATGGGGAACAATTTGTCTTATGTGAACTCAAGTAAAATGTACCCAGTTTTTAGGCTAATTTGTTTGTTGGTTTGAGATAGACAGTGTTTATCAACATTAAAAAAAACTTTTATTCTATGTAGATTTGCTGAGGATAAAATAAACTCATGTTATCTCTGTCCCAATATGTTAACAAAAGGATGACTTAAAGTGATGGTTAATTTTGTCTGTCTCAAAGTTTTCATGGATAATTGTTAAGATAGCTTTCAAGTCTTTGGTAACCTAAAACGTTAAAGTTTTGCTTCCATAATAAATTGAGATTGAATTCATTGGTTATATGATGACATAAGAGGCAGAAGCACTAATTACTAGATGAAGGTTTGTGCTTCTGAGACTTGGAAAAAAATAAGGATATTTAGAACTGTTGAAAAACGTGCTTTGTGCTTAATCGATTCATAAGTTAGCCATCTAAAAAAAATTGATGTAACAAAGAGTTCATAATTGGTTAGTTTTCACTGGAGACTAAGATTTCTAAGAGTTAAAATTTTGCTACATGTAGTTTAAACTGATAAAAATAAGAAAAACAACTCTATATGTAGAAAATTAGGAGATATAAAAAAGATATAAGAAATGAAAAAATATTTTTGTTGAAGGTAAAAGAAAGTAATTTTGTCCTAAAAGAGACTGGTTTTTTGGCAGAAAAATGGCTTGGGACAAAATCTAAATGCAAAGAAAATTTGTAAAAATTCTGTGAAGGAAAATATTTATTTATTTATTTTTATTTTATATATGAAATTTATTGTCAAATTGGTTTCCATACAACACCCAGTGCTCATCCCAAAAGGTGCCCTCCTCAATACCCATCACCCACCCTCTCCTCCCTCCCACCCCCCATCAACCCTCAGTTTGTTCTCAGTTTTTAAGAGTCTCTTATGCTTTGGCTCTCTCCCACTCTAACCTCTTTTTTTTTTCCTTCCCCTCCCCCATGGGTTCAAGTTTCTCAGGATCCACATAAGAGTGAAACCATATAGTATCTGTCTTTCTCTGGTATGGCTTATTTCACTGAGCATCACACTCTCCAGTTCCATCCACGTTGCTACACAAAAGGCCATATTTCATTTTTTCTCATTGCCACATAGTATTCCATTGTGTATATAAACCACAATTTCTTTATCCATTCATCAGTTGATGGACATTTAGGCTCTTTCCATAATTTGGCTATTGTTGAGAGTGCTGCTATGAACATTGGGGTACAAGTGGCCCTATGCATCAGTACTCCTATATCCCTTGGGTAAATTCCTAGCAGTGCTATTGCTGGGTCATAGGGTAGGTCTATTTTTAATTTTCTGAGGAACCTCCACACTGCTTTCCAGAGCGGCTGCACCAATTTGCATTCCCACCAACAGTGCAAGAGGGTTCCTGTTTCTCCACATCCTCTCCAGCATCTATAGTCTCCTGATTTATTCATTTTGGCCACTCTGACTGGCGTGAGGTGATACCTGAGTGTGGTTTTGATTTGTATTTCCCTGATAAGGAGCGATGCTGAACATCTTTTCATGTGCCTGTTGGCCATCCAGATGTCTTCTTTAGAGAAGTGTCTATTCATGTTTTCTGCCCATTTCTTCACTGGGTTATTTGTTTTTCGGGTGTGGAGTTTGGTGAGCTCTTTATAGATTTTGGATACTAGCCCTTTGTCCGATATGTCATTTGCGAATATCTTTTCCCATTCCATTGGTTGCCTTTTAGTTTTGTTGTTGTTTGTTGGTTGTTTCCTTTGCTGTGCAGAAGCTTTTTATCTTCATAAGGTCCCAGTAATTCACTTTTGCTTTTAATTCCCTTGCCTTTGGGGATGTGTCGAGTAAGAGATTGCTATGGCTGAGGTCAGAGAGGTCTTTTCCTGCTTTCTCCTCTAAGGTTTTGATGGTTTCCTGTCTCACATTTAGGTCCTTTATCCATTTTGAGTTTATTTTTGTGAATGGTGTGAGAAAGTGGTCTAGTTTCAACCTTCTGCATGTTGCTGTCCAGTTCTCCCAGCACCATTTGTTAAAGAGGCTGTCTTTTTTCCATTGGATGTTCTTTCCTGCTTTGTCAAAGATGAGTTGGCCATACGTTTGTGGGTCTAGTTCTGGGGTTTCTGTTCTATTCCATTGGTCTATGTGTCTGTTTTTGTGCCAATACCATGCTGTCTTGATGATGACAGCTTTGTAGTAGAGGCTAAAGTCTGGGATTGTGATGCCTCCTGCTTTGGTCTTCTTCTTCAAAATTCCTTTGGCTATTCGGGGCCTTTTGTGGTTCCATATGAATTTTAGGATTGCTTGTTCTAGTTTCGAGAAGAATGCTGGTGCAATGTTGATTGGGATTGCATTGAATGTGTAGATAGCTTTGGGTAGTATTGACATTTTGACAATATTTATTCTTCCAATCCATGAGCAGGGAATGTCTTTCCATTTCTTTATATCTTCTTCAATTACCTTCATAAGCTTTCTATAGTTTTTAGCATACAGATCCTTTACATCTTTGGTTAGATTTATTCCTGGGTATTTTATGCTTCTTGGTGCAATTGTGAATGGGATCAGTTTCTTTATTTGTCTTTCTGTTGCTTCACTGTTAGTGTATAAGAATGCAACTGATTTCTGTGCATTGATTTTGTATCCTGCAACTTTGCTGAATTCATGTATCAGTTCTAGCAGACTTTTGGTGGAGTCTATCGGATTTTCCATGTATAATATCATGTCATCTGCAAAAAGCAAAAGCTTGACTTCATCTTTGCCAATTTTGATGCCTTTGATTTCCTTTTGTTGTCTGATTGCTGATGCTAGAACTTCCAGCACTATGTTAAACAACAGCGGTGAGAGTGGGCATCCCTGTCGTGTTCCTGATCTCAGGGAGAAAGCTCTCAGTTTTTCCCCGTTGAGGATGATGTTAGCTGTGGGCTTTTCATAAATGGCTTTTATGATCTTTAAGTATGTTCCTTCTATCCCGACTTTCTCAAGGGTTTTTATTAAGAAAGGGTGCTGGATTTTGTCAAAGGCCTTTTCTGCATCAATTGACAGGATCATATGGTTCTTCTCTTCTTTTTTGTTAATGTGATGTGTTATCACGTTGATTGATTTGCGAATGTTGAACCAGCCCTGCAGCCCAGGAATGAATCCCACTTGATCATGGTGAATAATTATTTTTATATGCTGTTGAATTCGATTTGCTACTATCTTATTGAGAATTTTTGCATCCATATTGATCAGGGATATTGGCCTGTAGTTCTCTTTTTTTACTGGGTCTCTGTCTGGTTTAGGAATCAAAGTAATACTGGCTTCATAGAATGAGTCTGGAAGTTTTCCTTCCCTTTCTATTTCTTGGAATAGCTTGAGAAGGATAGGTATTATCTTTGCTTTAAACGTCTGGTAGAACTCCCCTGGGAAGCCATCTGGTCCTGGACTCTTATTTGTTGGGAGATTTTTGATAACCGATTCAATTTCTTCGCTGGTTATGGGTCTGTTCAAGCTTTCTATTTCCTCCTGATTGAGTTTTGGAAGCGTGTAGGTGTTCAGGAATTTGTCCATTTCTTCCAGGTTGTCCAATTTGTTGGCATATAATTTTTCATAGTATTCCCTGATCATTGTTTGTATCTCTGAGGGATTGGTTGTAATAATTCCATTTTCATTCATGATTTTATCTATTTGGGTCATCTCCGTTTTCTTTTTGAGAAGCCTGGCTAGAGGTTTGTCAATTTTGTTTATTTTTTCAAAAAACCAACTCTTGGTTTCGTTGATCTGCTCTACAGTTTTTTTAGATTCTATATTGTTTATTTCTGCTCTGATCTTTATTATTTCTCTTCTCCTGCTAGGTTTGGGGTGTCTTTGCTGTTCTGCTTCTAGTTCCTTTAGGTGTGCTGTTAGATTTTGTATTTGGGATTTTTCTTGTTTCTTGAGATAGGCCTGGATTGCAATGTATTTTCCTCTCAGGACTGCCTTCGCTGTGTCCCAAAGCATTTGGATTGTTGTATTTTCATTTTCGTTTGTTTCCATATATTTTTTAATTTCTTCTCTAATTGCCTGGTTGACCCACTCATTTGTTAGTAGGGTGTTCTTTAACCTCCATGCTTTTGGAGGTTTTCCAGACTTTTTTCTGTGGTTGATTTCAAGCTTCATAGCATTGTGGTCTGAAAGTATGCATGGTATAATTTCAATTCTTGTAAACTTATGAAGGGCTGTTTTGTGACCCAGTATATGATCTATCTTGGAGAATGTTCCATGTGCACTCGAGAAGAAAGTATATTCTGTTGCTTTGGGATGCAGAGTTCTAAATATATCTGTCAAGTCCATCTGATCCAATGTCTCATTCAGGGCCCTTGTTTATTGACCGTGTGTCTAGATGATCTATCCATTTCTGTAAGTGGGGTGTTAAAGTCCCCTGCAATTACCACATTCTTATCAATAAGGTTGCTTATGTTTATGAGTAATTGTTTTATATATTTGGGGGGTCCGGTATTCAGCGCATAGACATTTATAATTGTTAGCTCTTCCTGATGGATAGACCCTGCAACTATTATATAATGTCCTTCTTCATCTCTTGTTACAGTCTTTAATTTAAAGTCTAGTTTGTCTGATATAAGTATGGCTACTCCAGCTTTCTTTTGGCTTCCAGTCGCATGATAAATAGTTCTCCATCCCCTCACTCTCAATCTAAAGGTGTCCTCAGGTCTAAAATGAGTCTCTTGTAGGCAGCAAATAGATGGGTCTTGTTTTTTTATCCATTCTGATACCCTATGTCTTTTGGTTGGTGCATTTAATCCATTTACATTCAGTGTTATTATAGAAAGATATGGGTTTAGAGTCATTGTGATGTCTGTATGTTTTATGCTTGTAGTGATGTCTCTGGGACTTTGTCTCACAGGGTCCCCCTTAGGATCTCTTGTAGGGCTGGTTTAGTGGTGACAAATTCCTTCAGTTTTTGTTTGTTTGGGAAAACCTTTATCTCTCCTTCTAAATGACAGACTTGCTGGATAAAGGATTCTCGGCTGCATTATTTTTTCTGTCTAGCACCCTGAAAATCTCATGCCAATTCTTTCTGGCCTGCCAAGTTTCAAAAGAGAGATCAGTCACGAGTCTTATAGGTCTCCCTTTATATGTGAGGGCACGTTTACCCCTTGCTGCTTTCAGAATTTCCTCTTTATCCTTGTATTTTGCCAGTTTCACTATGATATGTCGTGCAGAAGATCGATTCAAGTTACGTCTGAAGGGAGTTCTCTGTGCCTCTTGGATTTCTATGCCTTTTTCCTTCCCCAGTTCAGGGAAGTTCTCAGCTATGATTTCTTCAAGTACCCCTTCAGCACCTTTCCCTCTCTCTTCCTCCTCTGGGATACCAATTATGCGTATATTATTTCTTTTTAGTGTATCAGTTCTCTAATTTTCCCCTCATACTCCTGGATTTTTTTTTATCTCTCTTTTTGTCAGCTTCCTCTTTTTCCATAACTTTATCTTCTAGTTCACCTATTCTCTCCTCTGCCTCTTCAATCCGAGCCGTGGTGGTTTCCATTTTGTTATGCATTGCATTTAAAGCGTTTTTCAGCTCCTCGTGACTGCTCCTTAGTCCCTTGATCTCTGTAGCAAGAGATTCTCTGCTGTCCTGTATACTGTTTTCAAGCCCAGCGATTAATTTTATGACTATTATTCTAAATTCACTTTCTGTTATATTATTTAAATCCTTTTTGATCAGCTCATTAGCTGTTGTTATTTCCTGGAGATTCTTCTGAGGGGAATTCTTCCGCTTGGTCATTTTGGATAGTCCCTGGCTTGGTGAGGACCTGCAGGGCACTTCCCCTGTGCTGTGGTGTATAACTGGAGTTGGTGGGCGGAGCCGCCGTCAGACCTGATGTCTGCTCCCAGCCCACCACTGGGGCCACATTCAGACTGGTGTGTGCCTTCTCTTCCCCTCTCCTAGGGGTGGGATTCACTGTGGGGTGGCGTGGCCCATCTGGGCTACTTGCACACTGCCAGGCTTGTGATGCTGGGGATCTGGCGTATTAGCTGGGGTGGGTAGGCAATGTGCATGGGGGCAGGAGGGGCAGGCTTAGCTCGCTTCTCCTTAGGTGGTCCACTTCAAGAGGGGCCCTGTGGCAGCAGGAGGGAGTCAGATCCGCTGCCGGAGGTTTGGATCTGCTGCCAGAGGTTTGGCTCCCCAGAAGCGCAGAGTTGGGTGTTTGCACGGAGCAAGCAAGTTCCCTGGCAGGAACTGGTTCTCTTTGGGATTTTGGCTGGGGGATAGGCGGGGGAGATGGCGCTGGTGAGCGCTTTTGTTCCCCACCAAACTGAGCTCTGTTGTCCGGGGGCTCAGCAGCTCTCGCTCCCTTTGTCCTCCAGCCTTCCCGCTTTCCGAGCAGAGCTATTAACTTATGACCTCCCAGACACTAAGTCACGCTTGCTGTCGGAACACAGTCCGTCAGGCCCCTCCGCTTTTGCCAGCCAGACTCGGGGGCTCTGCTTGGCCGGCGAGCCGCCCCTCCGCCCCGGCTCCCTCCCGCCGCCAGTCCATGGAGCGTGCACTGCCTCGCCGCCCTTCCTACCCTCTTCCATGGGCCTCTCGTCTGCGCTTGGCTCCGGAGACTCCGTTCTGCTAATCCTCTGGCGGTTTTCTGGGTTATTTAGGCAGGTGTAGGTGGAATCTAAGTGATCAGCAGGACGCGCGGTGAGCCCAGCGTCCTCCTATGCCGCCATCTTCCCTCCTCCTCAAGGAAAATATTTAAAAAGACACTTTATGTGTGGTCTGAATGCACTAAGGTTAAAATAAATGGATTTTAAAAGTACACAGGTGCTTAGGAATGCAAGCTGGTATACCCGCTCTGGAAAACAACATGGAGGTTCCTCAAAAAACTAAACATGGAACAAGCTTATGACCCAGCAATTGCACTATTAGGCATTTATCCATGGGATACAAGTGTGCTGTTTCGAAGGCAAACACGCACCTCCATGTTTATAGAACCACTATCAACAATAACCAAAGTATGGAAAGAGCCCAAATATCTATCAATGGATGAATGAATAAATATGTGATATATATATAGAATGGAGTATTATTCGGCCATCAGAATGAATGAAATCTTGCTATTTGTAACTATGTGGATGGAACTGGAGGATATTATGCTAAGTGAAACTAGAGAGAGACAAAACTCTTGACTTCACTCATATGAGGACTTTAAAGAGACAAAATAGATGAACATAAGAGAAGGGAAACAAAAATAATATAAAAATAAGGAGGGGGACAAAATAGAGGAGACTCATAAATATGGAGAACAGAGGGTAGCTAGAGTGGTGGTGGGAGGGGGGGATGGGCTAAATGGGCAAGGGGCATTAAGGAATCTACTCCTGAAATTATTGTTGCACTAAAAGCTAATTTGGATGTAAATTTTAAAAAATAAAAAAATAAAAATAAGTTAAAAGAAAGTACACAGGTGTGGTGAAAAACTTAGGAATCCCCTGGGCTTACACCAATGGGTTAATAAGGCATGAAGAAGTATAAATCCATAGGATGCTCAAGCCCGAGTTTGGGCAAAAAAGATTAGACGAATAAGGATGGAGAAAGGGGGCTTAGGTCCCCAGAATAGAGGGAGGGGAAAGGCCCTAATATAGAACATAGTTATATGAAATAAACAAGATTAGATATTCAGAGTGGAAGCACCAATTTAGTACTATAGTAGAAAGCTGCTTTCACAGAAAGGACCAAGTTAAGTAAACAGGTAAATTGGGCTATAGAACACTGTGCCGCAGGTGTAGCAACCTAGAGCAGAGATGATTAACAAAAGAAAGATGACTTTTTAAGTCTTGAGATTATTTCCTCTGTCTTATCCCGTAGACTAGCTAAGATAAACAGAGGTGTTGCCTCATTTCTGCTGTAAACCTTCTGTCTGACTGCCTGGCATTAGGATTTTGCTTTGTATTAACCCAAACCCCTAATCCCAAATATCTTCAAGACCCTCTTTCCCTCATGTCCACAAGTTAATGTTCAACAGATTCATTGAATACACCACACACACATAACATAGACCACACACAACCACACATACATCTCTCACACTTACACCACACATGCAACACACATATCAGAGACACAAACCACAAATACCACACACACACACATTGTGCATGTACACCATACCTGGTTCACATATATACAACACATATCATCCACATTCACACCACACACACACACACACACACCACACATATGCCACACACAGAAACCACACACACCGAAAACAATGGATACAGGACACTCAAGACACCCATACACCACACATATTCCACACAACAAAAACAGACCATACTTACCACACACACATTACATATACACACCACACACACCACACTTGATGCCCATATGCCACATTCACACATCAAAAACATATCATACCCACCACATATACCATATACACACACCCTTCAAAAGAAACAGAATATGACTACATATAACGCAAGCACAGATACATGACCCATACACCACATACACCACACAGATACACAACACAGATGTCACACACACAAACTACACACATACTTCATACACCCCCCCACATACACCACAACTAGCAGCACAAATACTCCCACACATCACTGACATAAAACACATATACTACACAAACAGAAACAACCTACATTTAATCCATATATATCACATGTGTACTACACAAATACACACCGAATACACATCATGCACACCAGAAGACACTTCACAACCCACACATACACCACTTACACTCCATCCCACCAACCATATGCTGCACACCACCACAAACATATATTACACACATCACAAAGGAAACACAAACACCACATAAAGATCACATATATATGACACCCTGCACATAAACGACACAAACAACCCATATACACAACACCCACACCACACATATCCCCATATAAAAGACACATACACAGCATCTCATGTCACTTATACCAAACACACAAAGTACATACACAGGAAACACACAAAACACATAAGTTACATGCACACAGTACATACACCTCACCACACACCCACCACAAATCTACATGCACACTACACACACCAAAGATGTTCCATATATACCACACACAGACACACCACATGGATATGCCATACAGAAACACACATACACCACCCCAACACCAGACATAGCTCACATACATCAGACACATACCACACATACACCCCACACACATAAATGCCACACACAATTCACATATCAAACATACATCCCATATATACCACATATATCTTATATACACTCTCACTAATGCACACCAAACATACAGCACATGCACACAAGCATGCTGTACATGTACCAGAAACACACTAAAATATACTACACACATCCTCCAAAATATACCACACACGAATCATAACACATACACACCAGAAATAGAGCACACATAGCACATGCACAACGCACATACCACAGAAATGCCAAATATTCACGAGATATATAACACACAAACACTACCTACACATAGCAAATGCACATCACATGTATATTGTACATAGTTCACACCAGCAAATATGCATAACAAACATCAACACCACATATAACTACACACAATATATAGCACACACAAACACACGTCACACACCTCAAATACAACTCATTTACACCACACACAGATACCATAAACACGCCACACATTCATGACACAATAACCATGTCCTTACAATGTTTACACACCACACACACACCTCACGCAATAACCACATATGTACATAGATCCACATGTATAAACTACACGAGCCTAATACACACAATGCACACAGACACACCACACATACACCACATACATCAACATTATTCCACACAAACACTCCACAGATATAACACACTCGCCAAACATAGCACACGCATACACCAAACGTACCACACCCACACACCCCAATGTACTGAAACACCCAATATATCACATATACATACCACCTAAATCACACAACACTCATTTCAGAGACACACATACCACATTAACATCAGACATATACCATACATATACACAGCAAACTCACCACACTCCTCAAACATATACTGTGAACACACACCCATGCCACACAGAAAGCACACGCATGATACATACACCACACACAACGGCACATAACACACTTCCGTAAGAAAAATATAGCACACATTTTTTCTACATGCAAACCGAAACACAACACATACAGCACTGCCACACCACCCATATGCCACACACAATCCATATACCATTCACAGACCACACCAAGGAATCACACACAAAAAACACACAAACACATGCACTACACCATGTCCACGCAGAAAAAAATCAATACACACAACACAATCCACACAACAAATACACCACACACCGACTTCGGCTCAGGTCATGATCTCGCGGTCTGTGAGTTCGAGCCCCGTGTCGGGCTCTATGCTGATGGCTCAGAGCCTGGAGCCTGTTTCAGATTCTGTGTCTCCCTCTCTCTGACCCTCCCCCATTCATGCTCTGTCTCTCTCTGTCTCAAAAATAAATAAACATTAAAAAAATTAAAAAAAAATGTGTTGGGAAAACTGGATGGCAACATGCAGAAGAATGAAACTAGACCCCTTTCTTACACCATACACAAACTTAAACTCAAAATGGATGAAAGACCTAAATGTGAGACAGGAAACCATCAAAAGCCTAGAGGAGAATACAGGCAGCAATCTCTTCGACCTCAGCTACAGCAACCTCTTACTAGACATGTTGTTGGAGGCAAGAAAAACAAAGCAAACATGAACTATTGGGACTTCATCATGATAAAAAGCTTCTGAACAGCAAAGAAAAAAATCAACAAAACTAAAAGGCAGCCTACAGAATGAGAGAAGATATTTGCAAGGGTTAGTATCCAAAAATATAAGGAACTTCTCAAACTCAAAACCCAAAAAACAAACAACCCAGTTAAGACATGAGCAGAAGACATGAGTAGACACCTTCCCAAAGAAGACATCCAAATGGCTAAGAGACACATGAAAAGATGTCAACATCACACATCATCAAGGAAATACACATCAAAACCATGATGAGATATTACCTCACACCTGTCAGAATGGCTAAAATTAGCAACAAAAGAAACAGCAGATGTTGGTGAAGATGTGGAGAAAAGGGAACCTTCTTACCCTGCTGGTGGAAATGCAAACTGGTGCAGCCACTTTGGAAAACAGTATGGAGGTTCCTCAAAAAACTAAAATTAGAATTACCCTACTATCCAGCAATTGCACTATTAGGTATTTACCTAAAGGGTACAAAACTACAGATTTGAAGAGATACGAATTTTCAGCCATAGCCAGACTATGGAAAGAACTCCAATGTCCATTGACTGATGAATGGATACAGAAGATGTGGTATATATTCACAATGGAATACTACTCAGCCATCAAAAAGAATGAAATCTTGACATTAGTAATGGTGTGGATGGAGCTAGAATGTATTATGCTAAGCAAAATAAGTCAATCAGAGAAAGACTAATATATGATTTCACTTATATGTAGAATTTAAGAAAAAAACAGGTAAACACATGGGAAGGGGGTGGGAATTGAGAATAGAGGGAGACAAACCACAAGAGACTCTTAACAATAGAGAACAAACTGAAGGTTAATGGAGGGAGCTGGTGGGAGATTGGCTAGATAGGTGATGGGTATTAAGGAGGGCATTTGTTGTGATGAGCACTGGGTGTTGTATGTAAGTGATGAATAAGTGAATTCTAGTCCTGAAACCAATATTGCATTATATGTTAACTACCTGAAATTTGAATTTTAAAAATAATACATTATATAATATATATAAGATACAAAGTATGCATTAATCAACTATTTGTGTTATTTGGTAAGGCTTCTGGTCAATAGTAGCTATTAGAAGCTGTTGAGCAGTCAAAAGTTTTACTGGGATTTTCAACTGTATGGGGCCAGGCACCCTGAACTTCCATATTGTTCAAGGGTCAACTGTACATACTATTGGCATAATTTTATAGTATAGTTTTGCTGTGCAATACATATAAGCTGAACAGCATTGGAAAATGAATGAAACCCACTGGATGTGCAAGGGTCAAATTGAATAGCACATGTTGTGCACACCAGGAGTGATAGTCAAATGATACAGAGTGGTTTGGCATAGAGTGGTTGAATCACAAACAAGTTTGAGGGGTATGGTATTTGGTTGGGAAATTGCTGATGAGCAGGAATTTGAAATCAATGGCACAACCCGGGTTGAAAATGTGATGACTCGCAATGGGTATGAGGCATATAGACTGGACAACACAATTGGTTTGCAAATTATTAGGTGCATAGAACATCTAAATGTATAAGGAGTCAAGTTAGAATGATATAGAATGGGTAAGCAAGAAGTTGTTATTTCTCTGTAAGTTATAGTTAAATGGCACAGTGTGTATGCAAAGTACAGAAATGGAGAAAACAGCCTGGTTATGCATCAGATGCCAGGTGAATTCTACAGAGGGAGCTCAGGCAGGTGGCTTTTGGGGGGGTGGATGGGACTGGGACCATCCTAGGGACACAGCCATAAGGCTGCTAGAAGCCATGCTAGCATTTGGTCAAATCTCTTAGTGCAGTGGTTTAGATGGAGTTGTTATATGCCAAGATTTCTACAATCCCCACCCCCAGGGCCTCCCAGGATGCCCTGTTTCCACCAGCACAGGGGTGGGTGGGTCCCACGCAGGGGTACGGGTGGGCTTGAACAAATCCCATGGTCATCCCTCTCCAGCCAGATCGTTCCAGTCCTCTAGGAAACATTTTTTGAGGTGCTGCCAACCCTAGGAGTAAGAAGCCAGTCCCAGGAACCCTTTCCAGGCCTCCCTACATGGTCCAAATGGACCTGGAAACATTTTCTAGAGGGTCATGTGATGACAAGGGCCCATGTGGGGACTATGGTCAGACCACTGACTCCTCCACAGACGTCTCTGACTGGACACTCCAGAGACATGAAAAATATTTAAAAGGCACATCTGACCACCTAACCACACCCAGGACTGTGGCCAAAACCATGTTATCACTGGGCCTCCCTTTCCATCCCAAGCTTTTCACTGCCTTCAAGTGGGACTAAGAAAAAATTTCAAGAGGCCTATCTGGTAGCCAGGCCTCTCATAGGACTATGTTTGGGCCCCAGCACCATCCCATGCCATAGACCCAGTGCCATAGACAGGACTTAGAAACGTTTTCCACAGGCACATCAAGTGATGAGGGCCCACACTTAACCATGGTCAGGATACCTCCACAGAGCTTCCTAGACACCCAAGCTGTGCTTGTCACCACAGAGAGCTTAGGAAATTTGTTGGGTGGTGTTTTCAATAACTGGCCCTACACAAGACCTCAATGAGCGTGGAGTGCAATCTCAGAGTAGCTGACCTGCCTGCAGTGTTCCTTTCTCTGGTGAGGGATATGAAAATATTCAGAGGGCTGAGACAAGCAGGCCCACATAGGAAACCACCAGGCGTGGGCAACCCCTTTTTGGTTCTTACTGGCCCCCATCATTGGAGTGGGCCTTGGGAATGTTTGGGGAGTGCCTTATGTGACTGGGTCCCATGCAGGGCCACAGCTGGGTTATAGACACCCACCTAAGACCTCTCTGGCCAGCTTGGACCAATCCCCGTTTGCCAGAGGCATCTGACAACCATGGCCAAGACCAAGGTGCCCTGCTGAGTTCCCCATGTCAGTCACAGGCTGATGTCCACCTCCAGAGAGGAACATAGAAAAAGTTTCTGGGGGCACATCAAAACCTAGACCTCATGAAGCACCCTCCCTGGGCAGCCCTTACTGGCCACCAGTACCCACATTCTCCAGAGGGCATATCCAGAGGCCATCCAATGACCAGATCCACACAAGACCAGGGCCTGATCCTTAGTGCCCTCACAGGCCTCTGTGGCAGGATGTTTCTATCTCAGCCACTGGAGGTGGGTTGAGAAACATTTTGGGGAGGCACCTCTTTACTTAGGAATCAAGTATCAGCTCAGGTCAACAGGAAGGCACAACAGGTCACCCCAGTTCTAGTATGATCCCACTTGGGAAACTAGAAACTGAATGCACATTCTGAAAATGTTTATGCCTCCCTCCAAAGGGGAAACCACCAGAGAAGTCCTGGTATAGAAGGGCACCATGGGTCTGGCTGTGGCCTTTCCTGGGACCTTTGGAGGCACCCCCAAAACATTTCTAAGTCTCTAGCATGAAAAGGCTTGAGAAGGCCAGCAAGTCCTCAAGAAGGAGCTCTGATGGGTCATGGTATTAGGAACCCCACCTAAAAAGTTTCTAATTTCCCCTTCACAGACCAGGACCAGTCCACTTAGTATAGACAGGTCTGGGGAGTGCACTCTGGGCTGGCCACAAGTCCCACATGAGTCCTGGTCATTGACTGTATCTCCCAAGAACATTTCCAGTTTCTCCTCCAGAGGTGAGCATTGCCTCAGGTTGGCCATGGATGAAGATAAGGGCATTGCAACTCCTCCAAATTTTTGTAAGTTCCCTCCAGAAGCCACTACAGAATTGGGTGGGCATGCAGGTCTGCAATAGGCATCCCCGGATTGGCATAGTCCCATGTGTGGAACATTTGACAGAGATAATCCTTAAATATTTCTAAGTCCCTCCAAGTGGCGGGAGGGGGTCATGGGACAAGATGGACAAGTGGGATAAGGATGGTGCCTTTGGCCAGGCTGTAGTCATGCATGGAGCCCAGTCTTTGCATGCACTTCCAGAAAATTTATCTAAGCACCATACTGGAGGGCAGCACTGATCCAGGTCAGCAAGGGACAGATGGCAGTATTCCTGGCCTGTTTGCTGTCCTATCTTTCATATGTACTTCCCAAAAACTGTTTCCATGTCCATTGCCAAAGGGGTGACCAGCTAGGGCCAGACTTAGAGGTCTACAGAAGATGTCTGGAGGCTTATGGTGTTTTGAATGGGACTCAGTCATCTAAGGCACCTTGGGAAAATTATTTCAACTCCCCTTTCAGAAAAGAGACGCTAACCCAGGCCAACCAGAGAAGCCCAGGAAGAGTGGCTCAATCTTTAAGAAGTCCAAGTCACTGGGAGTGACCTGTGGAAAGTTTTCTAAGCCTCCCTCCAAAGGTCAAGACCAACTGGCTGGACAAAGAAATAGAGACACATGTAAGCATATGCGTATACTTTGATTTTTAGAGATGTACAGAAAGCAATTAGATTATAGGTTTGGGGTCCTGAGAAAAACGTGAACTACTTACACAGATTTGAGAGTGATAAATGTACAGACGACAGGTGAAACTGGAGTAGAAAAGACTGCTCAAGAATAGAGTAAAAATTCCCTTTCATAGAACCATCTAATACTATGATTTTCTCCTTCTTGTAAGATTTGTGTAATCATGTGCAGTCTATGTTTTAGGTAGTTGCTATGGTGTCTGAATGGTCTGCCCAAAATTTATATGTTGAAATCTATTAAGTTGAAATCTACTAATCCATTAAATCTATTAATCTATCCAGTGATGATGGTATTAGGAAGTTGGGCCTTTGAGAGGTAATCAGGTCGTAAGGACAAAGCCGTTATGAATGGGATTAGTGCCCTTATAAAAGAGACCCTAATGAACTCCCTTGCCCCTTTCACCATGTGAGGACACCTTCACCCAACCCCATGCTGGCACCCTCATTTTGAATTTCAGCCTCCAGAATTGTGAGAAATAAATTCTGTTTTTTATAAGCTACCCAGTCTATAGTATTTTGTAACAACAGCCCAAATGGACTGACAGTGGTATATCAACTATCTATTACTACAGTAAAACAATGTAATAAATCACATGAAACCCTACCAGATCCCTAAAAGAAAACATAAAGAAGTCCACGTAACAGGTTTTGGAATAGTTAGATGCAATATTGAACAGAAACAGTTCAGGGGCACCTGGGTGGGTCAGTTGAGCTTCGGACTCTGGCTCAGGTCATGATCTCACAGTTCCTGGGTTCCAGCGACACATCAGGCTCTGTGTCAGATTCTGACTCCCTCTCTCTCTGCCCCTCCTCCCCCCTCAAAAATAAATAAAAACTTTTTTTTTTTTAATGAACAGAAACAGTTCACAGGTACAGTTTTAACTACTGAACTGCATTTTAGTAATTTAATTAGTGAACTGTATTTCAGTAATTTAATTACTGAATTTTAAGTACTGAACAACAAAGACATACTCCATCTTTAATCATCAGGAATTATAAAGTCCTTTGGCAGCTCCCAATCACAAGCCAGTGAGAGCAGAAGGAGCAGCGCTCAGCCTGTCTGCCTCTGCCAGACAAGCCACTTTGCTGACACTTGCTGTAGTGAGGACCACGTAGTGTGTCCTGTGTAGACAGAGGGAAACTGAGAGATCATTAGAGATCACCTTTAGAAGGAGAAACTGAAGCTTGGATAAGAATGGACAATTAACTGGTCACGGTACCTGAAAAGGTAGGTGCGAATGAGAACTAATGGCTGTTCTCCAAACATCGTAAATTAAACCACCAACCAAGGTTAGCCAGAGATTATTATTAATCTGACTAACAGTAACGGCTATTTCTTTGAGGACGCTCCTAAATGTACTCAAGGTGAAACTGGAAAACGCACGGAAGAGCGTCCTACAAGAATCAGCACGGACACAACCGGGCAGGAGCTAGAATTCGAACTCTCGCGACAGCGGCCGGAACCTCTCCGAGGAGCAAAGCGGTGGGAGCGTGAACTCTCGCGAGAGCAGGAACAACCTCACGGAAGGGCGTCGTTGTGGAAGTTAGAGCAGTATGTTCCGGCCCGCGCCGTCTTGGAGCCAACTGGACCCACAGCAGGAGCGCGACGTTCGCGAGCTCATTCGCCATGTGGCTGGCCTTCAGGATGAGGCGGACCCCAACTTCCAGCTCGCCCTGCACTTTGCCTGGTCCAACTTCAGGTGTGGGGTGCGGCTCCGGGGCCGAGGCTGGGAACAGGAATGGGTCAAGGGGTATCCGGGCGCGCGGCCGGGTTTCCGACCGTCTTGCGCGCTGCCTCTCCAGCAGCTTGGTGCTCTAGTGTCCTTTGGATCCCTGTCGCGTGTGACAAACGCATAATGAAACAGTGGGTTTTGGGTTGTTATGGGTCGGCCTTACCCTTAGAAGCGCACTTTTGGGGAAGGGGTTTGTGTCTCTCATGTTCCTTCTTCCACTCACTGCGCTTAGCGCGGTGCACTGCGCAGCAAACATTTTTTGAATGAGTAGGTAAATGAAGTTTTAGAGCAAAATAATGGTCAAACCCTACTTAACACTGTATTCTTACTCCCTACCCCTTATTGAGCCTCTCCAGATCTCTCTTACCTTGGTCTTGTGTTTTTTTTCTCTTTTCGAAACGCACAGCATAATACACTGGATAACTTGTATGTTGTTTACTGTTTATCTCCTCCACCCCTCCTTCCAGCTAAAATGTAAGTTCCATGAGGGTAGGGATAATGGTTTGTTTTGTTCATTTCTTATCCCAACACTTGGAATAGTTCCTGGCACATAGTACACTAAGCCACCATATAATACAATTTCTAATACAGTGTCTCATGTAATTTCTTGAGATTTATGAAGTCAGAGCTCCTATTTTTATTTATGGAAGATGTAAATTAGACAGTACTGTTATGATCATTACCTATAATAGAATTATTACTAAAAGAATGTCCATCCATGTTAATATTTGCCTATTTAATTTCAATAGAAATGGTTTTTCGGTTTCTGTATTCTTGATCATCAACCTTAATCATACATCCAGTGCCTACTTGGTTTATAATGAGAACAGACAATGAGTCTAAAAGCCTGCCAAGTTTCTGAAATAATGAGTTCAGTTCTTAAGTGTAACCTATAAATATAACAATGTCTGAATAGGTCATATAAGACAGAAATTTAAGTGCTGTACCCCAAATAATTTCTCTATTAGTTAATATGTCAAAGGCAGTAGGTAGCTGGACATCATTTTAGACTTCAGAGAGACATTAGAAGTTACTGTCTCTCATTGAGAAACTAAGTGATAAAGGGATGTTCTCTATTCAGCCATTTACTGGAATAGAATTAGATATATATTTTTAGTGGTGTAAATTATTTCTTTTAAATACAGATTGTTGTCTTTGATACTAAAAATTAGAAAGTGAGTTGAATGAGCTATATGATGCTTTAATCCATGAGAAAAATGAACAATACATGTTTGCTTTTTTAAAAGTTTGTTTATTTTTGAGAAAGAAAAAGAATGAGTGGGGGAGGGGCAGCGAGGGGATGGGGGGGTTGGGTAACAGAGGATCTGAAGTGGCCTCTGGACTGACAGCAGAGAGCCCCATGCAGGGCTCAAACTCATGAACCGTGAGATGGAAGTCAGATACTTGACTGACTGAGCCACCCAGGTGTCCCATGTTTGCTTTTTTTTTTTTTTTCTTTTTTAAATTGTGGCCATGTTCTAGACTCTAGAAATTCAGAGATGAGTGAAATATAGCCTCTATCCTAAAGGAAGACAGGTCTACATATGATATAGAATTGGAATTTTTAATCTGAGAGCCTGTAGAATTCAGGTGTTAAGAACTTGGACAAGAAAAAATTACACTAACCTCTAACTAAAAACTGGCATTTCCTCAAATTACAAATAAAAGCAACAAGCAATAATAATTTACCTAGGACTGTGTCACAGGTAGAAATCACATAGTTCACATCATAAAGTTTTGGCAGATATTTTCAAATATTTTTTGCTGTTGCTTTACTGATAATTGTGGATCCATTGCTAGATCTCGTTATTTAATGCTTTAATAAATGTCTCTTATTATATCACAAACTTTAAAAGGTACTTCACAATCATATTTCAGTAGGCTTGGGTTTTTTTGTATTTCATCTCACTGGCACCTGGTTGGCTGAGTTGGTTAAGCATCCGACTTTGGCTCAGGCCATGATCTTGCAGTTTGTGAGTTCAAGCCCCGTGTCAGGCTCTGTGCTAACAGCTCAGGGCCTGGACCCTGCTTCAAATTCTGTCTCTCCCCCCACTCCCCGCCCCTCCCCCTCTTGTGCTATCTCTCTCTCTCTCTCTCTCTCAAGAATAAACAAACATTAAAAAAATTTTTTTAAACATTACTTTGAGAAGTAATGTTTCATAAATTCATAAAGCCTAAGCTTCACTGGGCTTCACTATGGCATAAAAGATTAGGAACCCCTGCTATAGAATGTGCTATACTGACTTAGATACAAGGCATTATGGGAAGATGAAGGAATCAGAGGACAAAGGAGGCTAAGGATGACCTGTGCTTGAGGAGTTTCTGAGATGCAGTGGCTGTTTGCCTGGATGGTAGAGGTGATACAGGGAGAGAGGTGCACTCCTGAAAATATATTGCCGAATATAGGGTGACTGTGGGGATATAGAGGGCTCTGAGACTGGTCTACTTAGCTATATGACAAGGTTCACCTAAAAATTACATTTTCTCTTTTAGATTTCATCATTTCTTGGATGTTAACAGCCACAAAGTAGAAAAAACAATAGAAGGGTAAGTTAGTTTCATATATATGTACATATTAAAAAATATATGCATTTTCTTATAAATCTTTCTATTAATGTAAGTTTATAACTATCAGTTTATTTTTAAATATATTTTAGAATTTATGAAAAATTCATCATTCATTCTGATCTCAGCAAAGCTGCTAGTTGGAAGAGATTAACTGAGGAATTTCTAAATGCATCTCTTCTGAGCATAAAGGAAATAAAGGTATGCATTATATTGTGAGATCTCTTTTATATTTTACCATTTCTAATCTGTTATCATCAACTTGTTTCTGTTACTATTTAAACATTTATTTTACAATTATGATTGGGGCAGAGTCTTCTGGAAATTGACTTAAGCATTGTCATCAAACCCAGTGTGCATCAGGCTTGTGATCCAGGAAAAAGCATGTTCTTGTGTAATCATCTTCTTAGCCCAACCTACTGTGGAGATTGAGATCAGAGATTGGCACAAATAATAACACTGTCTGGCTGTCTTAAAATTTTAAATGGCTTTTCAGCACTTGGTAATAATAACTACCTATGTAATGCCTACTAGATGCCAGGTGCTGTCCTCAGCACATTCACATTCAATTGTGGGTTCCTAAGATCACCCTTAGACTTGGTGATTCACTGGAAGGATTCACAAAACTTTAAAAACGCTGTTATCCTCACTGGTAACAGTTTATTACAGTAAGAGAATACAGATTTAAACTGAGCAAAGAAAAAAGATACATAGGATAAAGTCCAGAAGAAACCAAGAATAAGCTTCTAGGTATGCCTTCCCATAAGAGTTGTATGAGGATGCACTTAATTCTCCCAGTGATAATGTATGACAGCACATGCAAAGTGTTGCAAAACGAAGGAAGCCCATCTGAGCCTTGGTGTCTAGCATTTTTGTTGGGGGTCAGTCACGTGGATGTGCAATGCACATGTGGCTGACCTTAGTTCCTCAGTCTCCAGCCTCCCCCAGACTTCAAACCAAGGACCTCAAGCATAAGAAAATACATTCACAGGGGCGCCCCGGGTGGCTCAGACAGTTGAGCATCCATCTTCGGCTCAGGTCATGATCTCACAGCTCATGAGTTCGAGCCCCACATCAGGCTCTGTGCTGACAGCTCAGACCCTGGAGCCTGTTTCAGATTCTGTGTCTCCCTCTCTTTCTGTCCCACTCATGCTCTCAGGAACTAGTCAAGGGCGAGTTGTCCTGAGACCTTTGAGATATTCAGAGTTTGGGCAACTCAGGCTTCCTGAGTAAACCCTTTATTATGCACATACATTAACTCATCTTCACAATAATTTCTGTGAGATATTCTGTAATTGTTAGGTTTTACCTTTGTCTACACTGTGGGAAGTGGTAAGGAAGAGAGCTTTCTTCTTTGTAAGGAAGAGAGCTTTAAAAAATTTTTGAAACTATCGGTTTAAGGATAAATTTTTGAAACTATCGGTTTAAGGATAAATTTTTGAAACTATCGGTTTCTGGAAAAAATTGCTGCAGTGCTCTGAATCCATGCCCTGAGAGTTAGGAACACTTGTGTGTAGGGAAATACAAATCAAAACCACAATGAGATACCACCTTACACCTGTCAGAATGGCTAACATTAACAACTCAGGCAACAACAGATGTTGGCAAGGATGCAGAGAAAGAGGATCTCTTTTGTGTTGTTGGTGGGAATGCAAGCTGGTGCAGCCACTCTGGAAAACAGTATGGAGGTTCCTCAAAAAACTAAACATATAACTACCCTGCAACCCAGCAGTTGCACTACTAGGCATTTATCCATGGGATACAGGTGTGCTGTTTCAAAGGGACACATGCACCCCCATGTTTATAGCAGCACTATCAACAATAGCCAAAGTATGGAAAGAGCCCAAATGCCCATCAATGGATGAATGGATAAAGAAGTGGTATATATATACAATGGAGTATTACTCAGCAATCAAAAAGAATGAAATCTTGCCATTTGCAACTACATGGATTGAACTGGAGGGTATTATGCTCATTGAAATTAGCCAACCAGAGAAAGACAAAAATCATATGACTTCACTCATATGAGGACTTTAAGAGACAAAACAGATGAACATAAGGGACGGGAAACAAAAATAATATAAAAACAGGGAGGGGGACAAAACAGAAAAGGCTCATAAGTATGGAGAACAAACTGAGGGTTACTGGAGGGGTTGTGGGAGGAGGGATGGGCTAAATGGGTAAGGGGCACTAAGGAATCTACTCCTGAAATCATTGTTGCACTATATGCTAACTAATTTGGATGTAAATTTTAAAAAATAAAATTAAAAAAAAAAGAAAATATTTTTTAAATAATTGGCATAATTTTCCAAATAGATGTCAATGAATTAAATCCTCTGAAAATAAAAAAGGAGCAATTCCAAAAAACAAAAACAAAACAAAAAAAGGAACACTTGTGGGTATTGTGTGGAATACACTCGTGTGTATTATTTCTGCAAGGACCATTTTGAAAGAGGAGGCGGCAAATCTTTTCTCTATTTATTTATACAACTTTCTGGTTAGACTATAGAATTTAATAATTTAGACCTTATGACAGCATAGTACTAATAAAAAAAATAATGGCAAGCATTATTACAGCACTTACTGCATGCCAGGCCCTGTTAGTTCCATAAAGACCATGTTCAGTAGGTACTATTACTATACTCATTTTGGCAAGACAAATGCCTTAATCTCAGTCTCATTTGAACCTGTGAAAACTTGTGTTGTACAAAATAATTAAATAAAACAGTGAGTGTCACTTCTGATTCCTGCTTTGACCTTTTCATTGTCATATCCTGTGATTTTTCTGTACATTCCTTGAGCACAGGGGGACCACATTCCCTTTGCTTTGCTGTGGCACGTCCTATGTCCTGTACTTGAACTGCCCTTCCCCTTCTCTCCTGCCTGAGAAATTTCATCCTTTAATATTAAATCCAAGTGTTGTCTCTATTGATACTATGTATTGCAGTATGTTATTACGTTCGTTATTGTTTCTTTCATATTTCCCCCTTTCACATGTGAGTTTTACAAGTTTAGGGTTTTGTATCTGATTTATTCTCAGTCACCTGGAACAGTGTAGACAATAAATATGTGTGGAAGAAAGAAATCTGTACAATCCTATCCTCTCCCTGTCTGTCCTCGACTCTTGTGCCACCTACATCCAGAATTGGTTGCCATTTTCCCCCTTGCTGTGGCATCTTCCACACACTGTTATAGTGTAGCAATGTTGTAGACTCTTGAGTCTGTAATTAAGAGTCTCTTATGGTTTGCCTCCCTTTCTGTTTTTATCTTATTTATGCTTCCCTTCCCCTGTGCTCATCTGTTTTGTTTTTTAAATTCCACATATGAGTGAAATCATTTATCTGTCTTTCTCTGACTTATTTCACTTAGCATAATACCCTCTTCTAGTTCCATCCATGTTGTTGCAGTTGACAAGATTTCATTCTTTTTGAACGCTGAGTAATAATTCCATTGTATATATATATATACCACATCATCTGTATTATCTGTTGATGGATATTTGGGCTTTTTCCATAATTTGGCTATTGTAGATAGCAATGCTATAAACATTGGGGTGCATGTGCCCCTTTGAGTCAGCATTTTTGTATCCTTTTAATAAATACCTAGTAGTGTAATTGCTGGGCTGTATGGAAGTTCTATGTGTAATTGTTTGAGGCACTTCCATACTGTTTTCCAGAGTGGCTGCACTAGTTTGCATTCCTACCAGCAGTGCAAAAGCGTTCCCCTTTCTCCACATCCTCACCAACATCTGTTGTGTGTGTTGTTAATTTTAGCCATTCTGACAGGTGTGAGGTTTTGATTTGTGATTTTTTTTGATATGTGGCTTTTCATTGTGGTTTTGATTTGTATTTCCCTATGATGAGTGATGCTAGGCATCTTTTCATGTGTCTGTTAGTCATCTGGATGTCTTCTTTGGAAGTGTTTATTCATGTCTTCTGCCCATTTCTTCACAGGATTGTTTTTTGGATACTGAGTTTGATAAGTTCCTTTAGACTTTGGATATTAACCCTTTATCCAGTATGTCATTTGCAAATATCTTCTCCCTTCCCGTCAGTTGCCTTTCAGCTTTGTTGATAGCTTCACTGTGCAGAAGCTTTTTATCTTCGTAAGATTCCAATAGTTCATTTTTGCTTGTTTCCCTTGCCTACAGAGACCTGTCTAGTAAGTTGCCATAGCTGAGGGCACAGAGTTTGCTGCCTGTTTCTCCTGTAGGATTTTGGTGGTTTCCTGTCTTACATTTAGGTCTTTAATCCATTTTGCATTTATTTTTTATGTATCCCATTTATAAGTTACCCATTTACAATTGCACCAAAACCCATAAGATACCTAGGAATAAACCTAACCAAAGAGGTGAAAGATCTATATGAAATCTGTAGAACACTTCTGAAAGAAACTGAAGAAGACTCAAAGAAATGAAAAAACATTTAATGCCCATGTATTGGAAGAACACATACTGTATTGTTAAAATGTCTATACTGCCCAACACCATTCAATGCAATTCCTGTCAAAACAATACCAGCATTCTTCACAGAGCTAGAAAAACAATTCTAAAATTTGTATGGAACCACAAAAGACCCCAAATAGCCAAAGTAATGTTGAAAAGAAAAAAGAGAGAGAAAAGGAAATGAAAAAAATAAATAAAAAACTATGACCTTGATTCCAAAACAAAAAAAGAAGAAAGAAAAATATTAAGCCTGGCCCTGTTTCCACCGGAACTGCAGTTGTCATTTTGAAGCATTCAGTTTTCAGTATACTTGGTGCATGCAGGGTCCTGGCTGTGCTGTTCTTCTAGAGGAGAGCCTGAGCCACTGCCTTGGTTCAGAGTTAGTCTTGCCTGAGTAAATAAGCAGTTGCCAGGCACAGGGGGGGCGAGGTTTGTTGTAGGTATGGCCCGCCTCCACTGGAGGCTGCTGTGTTGCTCTCCAAAGTCATACTGTGTTGGTATGTGGGGAAAATGGCACTACCCCAATCCTTCATCACTGGACAGAGAATTGCACACCCCACACTGGTCAGGCAACCCTCACAGAACAGTGAGTGAGGGCAGTCAGCTTGCCCTATACCACAACTCTCCTGCATCTTTTCTTCGGGAGTTCAAACTTATGCAGCTGGGATTCAAAACTTGAAGTCTTAAAGGACATGCAACCATGCTGACCCATGCCCTCCCTGGAGTAGTGCCCCTCTACTCTGTCTAAACTCTTTTGTCTCTGAAAAACAGTCCCAGGCCTGCACAGTGTGTGGAATCTATGGTGTAGCACCACTAAAAGCAGCAAAGGTTATTCTCTCTGGGTGCATCTCTGTCCCCTGCTGATTAAAGACCTTTTGCTGGCACCTGCAGGGTCTTTTGTCCTTGGGGAGGCAATGTACCCTCTTCCAAAAGTACTCTAAGAAGGAGAATGTTCTCTATCAGTATGCCCCTGAGATCCCTACACTACGCTATGCACTCCAGCACCAGTGTCCTCCTTCTCCCCAGTAGCTCATGCCACAGCTCCACTCTGGAGTAAGTTGCACACTTCCAAAACCTCAGAGTTTAAGCTCCAAACACAGTTTGCAAAAAAACCTGCTACACTCAGTACTTCTTATTCCCCGGCCCATGGTCCAGAGAGGCTTTTCTCCTGTGCAAATGAGTGCCACACTCTCTCATCCCCTCTCTTTTTCTTGCCCTTTTGTCTCTCCACAGAAAGGGTTCCCTCCCCTCCATGGTACCACTGTTTTTGTCTCACCCAGTTCACTTCATGTACCTTGCACCTGCCTCGCTGTCTCCCTCCAACAATGGAGATCGTTTTGCCACTCCACAGATTAATTTCCTAGGTGTTTCAGAAAATGATCTGATCTCAGTACAGCTGTGTTTGAGGGACTAGGAAAGCCCAGGGTCGATTTACTTCTCCACCATCTTAATTTCCGAACTTCATACTTTTTTTTTTAGTTTTAGTTTTTTAGTTTTTTTTCAGTATATAACAACATACCATAAAATCTATCTACTGTGGATATACATTTCACCAGTTTTAGTAAATATGTAGTTGTGCAACTACAATCCAGTTTTAGAACATTTCCATTACTCCAAAAGTTTCCCTCAAGCCCATTTGCAGTCAGTGCCTGCTCCCACTCCAACTCCAGGCAGCTGCTAATCTGTTTGCTCTATTTATAAAATTGCCTTTCTTGGATATTTCATATAAATGAGTTCACAAAGTATATAATTTTTGTGTGCTTCTTTCATGATGTTTTGAAGTTTCATCCATGTTGTAGCATGTGTTCATCTTCTATTTTAATTGCTAAATAGTATTCATTATATGGATAAGCCACATTTTACTTATGCACCAGTGGATGACTTTGGATTGTTGCCAGTTTTTGGTTAGCATGAATAGTGAACTGCTATGAACATTCTTATAGAAGCTGTGTGTGAACATAAGTCTTCACTCTTTTTGGACACATTTCTAGGAGTAGAATTCCTGGGTTATATGGTAAGCTTAGGTTTAACCAAATTATTTCCCAAAGTGGCTATATCATTTATATTTCCCCAAGCAATGTATAAGGGTTCCAGTTTCTCCACATTCTTGCCAACACTTGTTTTTATCTATCTTTTATAGTATAGACATCATACAAAATATGTAGTAATACACTGTTATGGTTTTGATTTACATTTCCCTAATGACTAAAGGTTGAGCATTTTTTTTTATATTTTTTTATATGAAATTTATTGACAAATTGGTTTCCATACAACACCCAGTGCTCATCCCAAAAGGTGCCCTCCTCAATACCCATCACCCACCCTCTCCTCCCTCCCACCCCCCATCAACCCTCAGTTTGTTCTCAGTTTTTAAGAGTCTCTTATGCTTTGGCTCTCTCCCACTCTAACCTGTTTTTTTTTTTTTTTCCTTCCCCTCCCCCATGGGTTCCTGTTAAGTTTCTCAGGGTCCACATAAGAGTGAAACCATATGGTATCTGTCTTTCTCTGTATGGCTTATTTCACTTAGCATCACACTATCCAGTTCCATCCATGTTGCTACAAAAGGCCATATTTCATTTTTTCTCATTGCCACGTAATATTCCATTGTGTATATAAACCACAATTTCTTTATCCATTCATCAGTTGATGGACATTTAGGCTCTTTCCATAATTTGGCTATTGTTGAGAGTGCTGCTATGAACATTGGGGTACAAGTGGCCCTATGCATCAGTACTCCTGTATCCCTTGGATAAATTCCTAGCAGTGCTATTGCTGGGTCATAGGGTAGGTCTATTTTTAATTTTCTGAGGAACCTCCACACTGCTTTCCAGAGCGGCTGCACCAATTTGCATTCCCACCAACAGTGCAAGAGGGTTCCTGTTTCTCCACATCCTCTCCAGCATCTATAGTCTCCTGATTTGTTCATTTTGGCCACTCTGACTGGCGTGAGGTGATACCTGAGTGTGGTTTTGATTTGTATTTCCCTGATAAGGAGCGACGCTGGACATCTTTTCATGTGCCTGTTGGCCATCCGGATGTCTTCTTTAGAGAAGTGTCTATTCATGTTTTCTGCCCATTTCTTCACTGGGTTATTTGTTTTTCGGGTGTGGAGTTTGGTGAGCTCTTTATAGATTTTGGATACTAGCCCTTTGTCCGATATGTCATTTGCAAATATCTTTTCCCATTCCGTTGGTTGCCTTTTAGTTTTGTTGGTTGTTTCCTTTGCTGTGCAGAAGCTTTTTATCTTCATAAGGTCCCAGTAATTCACTTTTGCTTTTAATTCCCTTGCCTTTGGGGATGTGTCGAGTAAGAGATTGCTACGGCTGAGGTCAGAGAGGTCTTTTCCTGCTTTCTCCTCTAAGGTTTTGATGGTTTCCTGTCTCACATTCAGGTCCTTTATCCATTTTGAGTTTATTTTTGTGAATGGTGTGAGAAAGGGTCTAGTTTCAACCTTCTGCATGTTGCTGTCCAGTTCTCCCAGCACCATTTGTTAAAGAGGCTGTCTTTTTTCCATTGGATGTTCTTTCCTGCTTTGTCAAAGATGAGTTGGCCATACGTTTGTGGGTCTAGTTCTGGGGTTTCTATTCTATTCCATTGGTCTATGTGTCTGTTTTTGTGCCAATACCATGCTGTCTTGATGATGACAGCTTTGTAGTAGAGGCTAAAGTCTGGGATTGTGATGCCTCCTGCTTTGGTCTTCTTCTTCAAAATTCCTTTGGCTATTCGGGGCCTTTTGTGGTTCCATATGAATTTTAGGATTGCTTGTTCTAGTTTCGAGAAGAATGCTGGTGCAATGTTGATTGGGATTGCATTGAATGTGTAGATAGCTTTGGGTAGTATTGACATTTTGACAATATTTATTCTTCCAATCCATGAGCAGGGAATGTCTTTCCATTTCTTTAAATCTTCTTCAATTTCCTTCATAAGCTTTCTATAGTTTTTAGCATACAGATCCTTTACATCTTTGGTTAGATTTATTCCTAGGTATTTTACGCTTCTTGGTGCAATTGTGAATGGGATCAGTTTCTTTATTTGTCTTTCTGTTGCTTCACTGTTAGTGTATAAGAATGCAACTGATTTCTGTACATTGATTTTGTATCCTGCCACTTTGCTGAATTCCTGTATCAGTTTTAGCAGACTTTTGGTGGAGTCTTTCGGATTTTCCATGTATAATATCATGTCATCTGCAAAAAGCAAAAGCTTGACTTCATCTTTGCCAATTTTGATGCCTTTGATTTCCTTTTGTTGTCTGATTGCTGATGCTAGCACTTCCAGTACTATGTTAAACAGCAGCGGTGAGAGTGGGCATCCTTGTCGTGTTCCTGATCTCAGGGAAAAAGCTCTCAGTTTTTCCCCATTGAGGATGATGTTAGCTGTGGGCTTTTCATAAATGGCTTTTATGATCTTTAAGTATGTTCCTTCTATCCTGACTTTCTCAAGGGTTTTTATTAAGAATGGGTGCTGGATTTTGTCAAAGGCCTTTTCTGCATTGATTGACAGGATCATATGGTTCTTCTCATTTTTTTTGTTAATGTGATGTATCACGTTGATTGATTTGCGAATGTTGAACCAGCCCTGCAGCCCAGGAATGAATCCCACTTGATCATGGTGAATCATTCTTTTTATATGCCGTTGAATTCGATTTGCTAGTATCTTATTGAGAATTTTTGCATCCATATTCATCAGGGATATTGGCCTGTAGTTCTCTTTTTTTACTGGGTCTCTGTCTGGTTTAGGAATCAAAGTAATACTGGCTTCATAGAATGAGTCTGGAAGTTTTCCTTCCCTTTCTATTTCTTGGAATAGCTTGAGAAGGATAGGTATTATCTCTGCTTTAAACGTCTGGTAGAACTCCCCTGGGAAGCCATCGGGTCCTGGACTCTTATTTGTTGGGAGATTTTTAATAACCGATTCAATTTCTTCGCTGGTTATGGGTCTGTTCAAGCTTTCTATTTCCTCCTGATTGAGTTTTGGAAGCGTGTGGGTGTTCAGGAATTTGTCCATTTCTTCCAGGTTGTCCAATTTGTTGGCATATAATTTTTCATAGTATTCCCTGATCATTGTTTGTATCTCTGAGGGATTGGTTGTAATAATTCCATTTTCATTCATGATTTTATCTATTTGGGTCATCTCCCTTTTCTTTTTGAGAAGCCTGGCTAGAGGTTTGTCAACTTTGTTTATTTTTTCAAAAAACCAACTCTTGGTTTCGTTGATCTGCTCTACAGTTTTTTTAGATTCTATATTGTTTATTTCTGCTCTGATCTTTATTATTTCTCTTCTCCTGCTAGGTTTGGGGTGTCTTTGCTGTTCTGCTTCTAGTTCCTTTAGGTGTGCTGTTAGATTTTGTATTCGGGATTTTTCTTGTTTCTTGAGATAGGCCTGGATTGCAATGTATTTTCCTCTCAGGACTGCCTTCGCTGTGTCCCAAAGCGTTTGGATTGTTGTATTTTCATTTTCGTTTGTTTCCATATATATTTTAATTTCTTCTCTAATTGCCTGGATGACCCACTCATTCGTTAGTAGGGTGTTCTTTAACCTCCATGCCTTTGGAGGTTTTCCAGACTTTTTTCTGTGGTTGATTTCAAGCTTCATAGCATTGTGGTCTGAAAGTATGCATGGTATAATTTCAATTCTTGTAAACTTATGAAGGGCTGTTTTGTGACCCAGTATATGATCTATCTTGGAGAATGTTCCATGTGCACTCGAGAAGAAAGTATATTCTGTTGCTTTGGGATGCAGAGTTCTAAATATATCTGTCAAGTCCATCTGATCCAATGTCTCATTCAGGGCCCTTGTTTCTTTATTGACCGTGTGTCTAGATGATCTGTCCATTTCTGTGAGTGGGGTGTTAAAGTCCCCTGCAATTACCACATTCTTATCAATAAGGTTGCTTATGTTTATGAGTAATTGTTTTACATATTTGGGGGGTCCGGTATTCAGCGCATAGACATTTATAATTGTTAGCTCTTCCTGATGGATAGACCCTGTAACTATTATATAATGTCCTTCTTCATCTCTTGTTACAGCCTTTAATTTAAAGTCTAGTTTGTCTGATATAAGTATGGCTACTCCAGCTTTCTTTTGGCTTCCAGTCGCATGATAAATAGTTCTCCATCCCCTCACTCTCAATCTAAAGGTGTCCTCAGATCTAAAATGAGTCTCTTGTAGACAGCAAATAGATGGGTCTTGTTTTTTTATCCATTCTGATACCCTATGTCTTTTGGTTGGTGCATTTAGTCCATTTACATTCAGTGTTATTATAGAAAGATACGGGTTTAGAGTCATTGTGATGTCTGTATGTTTTATGCTTGTAGTGATGTCTCTGGGACTTTGTCTCACAGGGTTCCCCTTAGGATCTCTTGTAGGGCTTGTTTAGTGGTGACAAATTCCTTCAGTTTTTGTTTGTTTGGGAAGACCTTTATCTCTCCTTCTATTCTAAATGACAGACTTGCTGGATAAAGGATTCTCGGCTGCATATTTTTTTCTGTCTAGCACCCTGAAAATCTCGTGCCAATTCTTTCTGGCCTGCCAAGTTTCAAAAGAGAGATCAGTCACGAGTCTTATAGGTCTCCCTTTATATGTGATGGCACGTTTACCCCTTGCTGCTTTCAGAATTTTCTCTTTATCCTTGTATTTTGCCAGTTTGACTATGATATGTCGTGCAGAAGATCGATTCAAGTTACATCTGAAGGGAGTTCTCTGTGCCTCTTGGATTTCAATGCCTTTTTCCTTCCCCAGTTCAGGGAAGTTCTCAGCTATGATTTCTTCAAGTACCCCTTCAGCACCTTTCCCTCTCTCTTCCTCCTCTGGGATACCAATTATGCGTATATTATTTCTTTTTAGTGTATCACTTAGTTCTCTAATTTTCCCCTCATACTCCTGGATTTTTTTATCTCTCTTTTTCTCAGCTTCCTCTTTTTCCATAACTTAATCTTCTAGTTCACCTATTCTCTCCTCTGCCTCTTCAAGCCGAGCTGTGGTGGTTTCCATTTTGTTATGCATTTCGTTTAAAGCGTTTTTCAGCTCCTCATGACTGTTCCTTAGTCCCTTGATCTCTGTAGCAAGAGATTCTCTGCTGTCCTGTATACTGTTTTCAAGCCCAGCGATTAATTTTATGACTATTATTCTAAATTCACTTTCTGTTATATTATTTAAATCCTTTTTGATCAGCTCATTAGCTGTTGTTATTTCCTGGAGATTCTTCTGAGGGGAATTCTTCCGCTTGGTCATTTTGGATAGTCCCTGGCGTGGTGAGGACCTGCAGGGCCCTTCCCCTGTGCTGTGGTGTATAACTGGAGTCGGTGGGCGGGGCCGCCGTCAGACCTGATGTCTGCCCCCAGCCCACCACTGGGGCCACAGTCAGACTGGTGTGTGCCTTCTCTTCCCCTCTCCTAGGGGTGGGATTCACTGTGGGGTGGTGTGGCCCGTCTGGGCTTCTTGCACACTGCCAGGCTTGTGATGCTGGGGATCTGGCGTATTAGCTGGGGTGGGTAGGCAAGGTGCACTGGGGCAGGAGGGGCAGGCTTAGCTCGCTTCTCCTTAGGTGATCCACTTCAGGAGGGGCTCTGTGGCAGCGGGAGGGAGTAAGATCCGCTGCGGGAGGTTTGCCTCCGTAGAAGCACAGAGTTGGGTGTTTGCGCGGAGCAAGCAAGTTCCCTGGCAGGAACTGGTTCTCTTTGGGATTTTGGCTGGGGGATGGGCAGGGGAGATGGCGCTGGTGAGCGCCTTTGTTCCCCACCAAACTGAGCTCTGTTGTCAGGGGGCTCAGCAGCTCTCCCTCCCTTTGTCCTCTAGCCTTCCCGCTTTCTGAGCAGAGCTGTTAACTTATGACCTCCCAGACGCTAAGTCGCGCTTGTTGTGGGAACACAGTCCGTCAGGCCCCTCCGCTTTTGCAAGCCAGACTCGGGGGCTCTGCTTGGTCGGCGAGCCGCCCCTCCACCCCGGCTCCCTCCCGCCAGTCCGTGGAGCATGCACCGCCTCGCCGCCCTTCCTACCCTCTTCCGTGGGCCTCTCGTCTGTGTTTGGCTCCAGCGACTCCGTTCTGCTAATCCTCTGGCGGTTTTCTGGGTTATTTAGGCAGGTGTAGGTGGAATCTAAGTGATCAGCAGGACGCGCGGTGAGCCCAGCGTCCTCCTAAGCCGCCATCTTGCCGCTTCTCAAGGTTGAGCATTTTTATGTCTTCTGTAATGTCTGTTAAAGTTTTTTTCCATTTTTAAATGATTGTCTTCTTACTGAGTCATCATTGTTTCTTTCCTACACAAGTTCTTCATCAGAAAAATGGTTTACAAATATTCTAGTTCCTAGCTTGTCTTGTCGTTTTTTTGGTGGTTTTTTTTGAAGTTTAAAAAGTTTTTTCGGGGCGCCTGGGTGGCACAGTCGGTTAAGCGTCCGACTTCAGCCAGGTCACGATCTCGCGGTCCGGGAGTTTGAGCCCCGCGTCAGGCTGATGGCTCAGAGCCTGGAGCCTGTTTCCGATTCTGTGTCTCCCTCTCTCTCTGCCCCTCCCCCATTCATGCTCTGTCTCTCTCTGTCCCAAAAATAAATAAACGTTGAAAAAAAAAATTTAAAAAGTTTTTCGTTTTAATGAAGTTCATTTTGTGTATTTTTTTCTTTTATAACTTGTGCTTTTGGTGTCATGTCTAAGAACTCTTTGCCTAACCCAAAGCTAAAGGCTTTTCTCCTCTGTTTTCTTCTAGCAGTTTAAGCACTTGTATTTCGATTTATAATCCCTTATGAGTTAATTGTTGTATATATTGTGAGGAAAGGATCTAAGTTAAAGTTTTTTGTTTTTTTTTTTTACCTTCAGATATTCAATTGTCCCTTCACCATTTGTTGAAAAGACTATTCTTTACCTATTGAATTGTCTTGGCAACTTTGTCAAAAACAAATTGAACATAAATGTAAGGATTTATTTCTAGACTCTGAATTGTTTCATTAATTTATATGCCTATCCTTACACAAATACCATAATGTGTTTATTACCGTAGCTTTATAGGAGTTTCAGCCTCAGGTAATATAAGTACTACAATTTTTTTCTTTTTCAAAACTGTTTTGTATATTCTAGACCCTTTGAATTTCCATGCACATTTCAGGACCAGATAAATTTCTACAGAAAACCTTCTAGGATTTTGGCAGGGATTGCATTGAATCAGTAGATCATTTTGGGAAGTAGTGCCATCATTGGTTGAATTACATCCCCAGAAAAGATAGTCCAAGTTCTATCCAGGGAAAAATTCTTCCCTCAAGCATTCAGATTGAGCGTGGCTTTGCTGACAGCTTTATTTTAGACTTCTAGCTCCCAGAACTGAGAGAAAATAAATTCTGTTTGTTTCAAGCCATGCAGTTTGTGGTATTTTGTTATGGCAGCCTTTAGAAACTACTACATGGTCTTATCAATACTAAGTCTTCTAATCCATGAACATGAACTCTCCATTTATTCATATCATCTTTCATTTTTCTCAGCAGTTTTTTTCCATGTACAAATCCTTCATTTCTTTTACATTTATTCCAAATATTTTCTTCTATTTGATGGTGTTATGAATGGAATTGTCTTCTTAATTTCATTTGCAGTTTGCTTAGTGTTAGCATATTAAAATGTTAATTCACTTTTATATTTTTTTTTGTATTTAGACTTGCTAAACTCATTTATTCCAGTAATTGTCGTCTGGATTCCTTAGTATTTTCTATGTTAGGGTCATGTCATCTCCAAAAACAGTTTAACTTCTTCCTTTCCAATGTGAATTGTTTTTTGGCTTTTTGCACTGGCTGGAAGCTCCAATACAGTGATAAATAGAATGGATATCTTTGCCTTGTTCCCAGTCTTAGAGGAAAAGCTTCAGTTTTAACCCTTAATTATGATGTTAATTGTAGGTTTTTCACAGATACCCTTTATCATTTCAGAGATGTTCTTTTTTATTCTTAGTCTGTTGAGAGTTTTTATCATGATTAAGCTTTGGATATTGTCAAATTTCTTTCTGCACCTTTCAGATAATCTTATGTTTTTGGCTTTGTGTTATATTAACATGAGGTCTTAGCTCAGTCTGCCATAACAAAATGCCACAGACTGGGTGGCTTAAAAAACAAAAAAAAAAAAATTTTCTCATGGTTCTGGAGTCTGGGAGGACTAAGAATAAGGTGCTGACTGATTGATTTGCTCATTATGACTCTCTTCCTGGCTCATAGATGGCCACCTTCTCCCTGTGTCCTCACATGGCAGAGAGAGCTCTCTGACATCTCTTCTTATCCCATTAGACCAGGTCTTCTTATGAACTAATTACCTCCCGAAAGCCCCATCTGCAAATATCATCACACCAGGGGTTAGAGTTTCAACATACGAATTTGAGGGGGACAGACTTTTAGTTCATAACATATGATGTGTTATATTAAATGATCTTTGGGTGTTAGTCTGATTTATTTGTGTGTGGTCTGAGAAGTACACTCATACTTAAGGCCTGGCTTATATTTTGTGTTAGTTGTCTCTCATCTCGTTGCATGAATTCATGCTCCATCAGCCAAGAATGTATAGGTGGTTTGGGTCCACTCCAGTCTCTGCTATGTACAGCACAACCTGTAGTCAACCCAAGACATGAAGAGCTTAACATGCCCCTTTGTCTGTCTTGCCTCAGGATTTCCCTAATAAACCCTCAACTGTTCTGCTGGTTGGCTACTCGCCCCACAGAGGCCTACAACCACTGACTCCCCACTTCACTTGCTACTGCATTTAGCACTTTAGCTGACAGCTCTTTGATTCCAGTTAGACTTTTCCATCAACAACAGCAAAGCTGCTGGTTTTCACTTCCTGTCTATCCTGGTTAAACTACAACTGTGATAGAACTAGAAGGAGTGAAATAGCAAATATGCCACAAACTCACATAGTTCTTCCCTGAGATCATTTTCAGGGATTAATTCCTCTCAGCATTTGTATGCCCATAGTCCATTGAGAGCACTGAAATGGTTGTCTGGCAATTTTGTCTAGCTTTTAGTTACTTTTAGAGGAGAGGATTTGAAGACCATGTGCCTCCAATCATGCCAGAAGTGAATCTCTAACTTCACTATCTCTTATAAATAGAGATACATAGTATTCATGGGAGTTACTCAGTAAATGGCAGTTTACCATCCTCTAGGCTCTTAATGATATTTGGCAAAAGAGAATTTGGAATTAGTTATTGTTGGAACAATAAGCAAAGACTTTGACCTACTTTTAAAACCCCACTGGAACTATAAATTCTTAATTCTTTGTAGCTTTGAGTTTCAAAGAATGTGAAAGTAGAGTATATGTTATTCCTAAATTTGAGATTCAGGACCACCTCTGATATAATGTACAACACATTGGATTGCTTCTTTCATCATACATGTAAATGTGTTCATTGACTTTCTACAGAGTAACGGGGACCGGGCATGGCTTCAGAAAACAGAGACTAGGGGCATGTGGCTGATGTGTAGATAGAGTTCCAACTCTTTATCTTCATCTCTTATGTAAAGAGATGGCATAAAAGAACAAATTAACTTATATTTTTAAACTTCAGTAAAATTGGGGCACCTGGGTGGCTCAGTCGGTTAAACGTCTGACTTTGGCTCAGATCATGATCTCATGGTCCATGAGTTCAAGCCCTGCACCGGGCTCTGTGCTGACAGCTCAGAGCCTGGAGCCTGTTTCGGATTCTGTGTCTTCCTGTCTCTCTGACCCTCCCCTGTTCACGCTGTGTCTCTCTCTGTCCCAAAAATAAGTAAACGTTAAAAAAAATTTTTAAGTAAAATAGTTCATATCTTCTAAATGTAAGTGCCAGAGTCCCCACTCTTAGCAGTCTTCTTTTTCTTTATTACAATTAGTAATTGTGGTCAAAGCATGGTATACAGCTGGTTGATAGGCTACGTTTTGGCCATTAGTGCTAATTGCTAATTTATTGTTCAGTGATAAACTCAATTAATTGAGTTCTCTCAGGGAAAGTTCCTTTATAGATGTTACTCAGAAAATGAACAAGGAATAGGGAAATGACATCATTCAGGTCCTCTTCCCATGACCAAGAGCTGCTTTTGTGCATCCTTTGACCACAACAGGTCAATGCTCCGATCCTTAGCAAAGTAGGGAGATCCACAGGGGTTTGATGTGTACCATTTTACTGCATACACTTCTTTCCTCTGCCACTGGTAACTTTCACCTTATTCAGGTGCACACACACACACAAAAATCTGATGTTAACAATTATTACTAAGTAACAGATTTATATAGTGAGAGGTATTTCTTTTTCAAGTATTTATATTTTAGACCACTTTTCTCTGTGGAATAAAAATTCTTTTCCTCGGTAAAGGAATTCAGGCCTTTCCAGGCAGGTGAAAAATTATCAGAAAAAGGGCAGCTCTTTGCAGTCTTATTAGTGACGTATTGCCTAAGCATTCCTAGGAAAGTTCAGCAAATGTTTACTGTGTCCCTGGCATCAAACTAGGTGGTAGGAACACAGAATAAACAAGACATGATCATCACTGCCCAGATAGTTTAAGTTATTTAATTATAATAAACACTCTGAAGACATATATAAGGTACTACAAATGGTCCCTGACTTACAAAAAAGCAATTGGCATTCAGTGGAAATTCATATTTTGAGGGGCACCTGGGTGGCTCAGTTGGTTAAGCATCCAACTCTTGGTTTCAGCTCTGGTCTTGATCTTGCAGTTTGTGAGTTCAGGCCCCACATCAGGCTCTACACTGACAGTGTGGAAGCTGCTTGGGATTCTCTCTCTCTCTCCCCCTCTCTCTGCCCTTCCCTGCCTCTCTCTTCCTCTCTCTCTCTCTCTCTCAAAATAAATAAATAAACTTTAAAAATTTTAAAGATTCAGATTTTGAACTTTTTCTTTTCCCAGGTTAGTGATGTGCAGTAGGATACTGGTGATGCTGGGCAATGGCATTGAGCCACAGCTCCCAGTCAGATAGGTGCTCATGAGGGTAAACAACCAGTACACTTACATACACTTACTTGTTGGGTTGTATCCATACAACCATTCTGGTTTTTGCCTTCAGTTCAGTATTCAATAAATTACATGAGATATTCAGCACTTTATTATGTTAAGTAGGCTTCACATCCAGCATGCAGCCCACTGCAGGGGCCTGAACTCATGACTCCGAAATCAAGACCTGAGCCAAGATCAAGAGTCAGACACCCAACCGACTGAGCCACCCAGGCACCCCAGCACTTTATTATTAAGTAGGCTTTGTGTAAAATGATTAAGTGTTCTGAGCATGTTTAAGATAGGGTAGGCATGGGATATGTAACTGGCTCAGTCAGTAGAGCATGGGATCTTGATCTTGGGGTCCTGAGTTCAAGCTTCATGTTGGGTGTAGAGATTACTTGAAAAAAAAGGGGGGGGGGGTATAGCCAATCTATGATGTTCAGTAGGTTAGGTGAATGTATTAAATGCATTTTCAACTTACAGTCTTTTCAACTTAAAATGGCTTTATTTGGATGTAACCCCATTAAGTTGTGGAAGATTTATGTAGAATATACAATAGGAAGAGCTCACCTGGTCTTTAGACATCAGAGACTTACCTTCCTTGAGTTCAACCCATCTTTTCTCTCCTTTCCAGCACAGTTTATGACTTTTAACATATTTGGGGGTATTTTTATTTTTTGGTAATTTTTTAAATACTTTTTTAAAAATAATTTGTTTTTAAAAAACTTAAAATTTGAAGAAAGTAAAGGAGATCCAGTGTACCTCTTGCTCAGGTTCACTAATCAGTATCCTTTGATCTAGAATAGTTCCTCAGCCTTTCTTTATCTTGACCCTGACATTTTTGAAGAACACAGGCCAGTTATTTAGTAGCATTTCCCTCAGTTTAGGTTTTTCTGACAATTCCTTGTTAGCATTCAGGTAATGCATTTTTGACAGATTCTTTTTATGTACACATTTGAACTATAAAAAAGATATAGAGATTAGGATTTATTTAGATATAATTCATGTTTTCTCCAACTAGGAACAATATTGGGGACACAACTGACATGGGGTTAACTTTTCTTAAACTAGTTTTGAAAGCTCTTTACAACCTCAGTGATTTATATTCTTCATTTTTTGTTTTAAAGACAGATGTGCATTATTCAATACTGTCACTTCTTCTGTGTCTGTCTGATTCTCCTTCAAACAGCAATTATGTGGAAACACCAAGAGATAAAGAAGTGGGTATGTTACCAAATGCTTTAATATATAACAAAAGTGAAATTGGTTTTATTGTCAGGCATTGAGATTTTATAAAAAGTTGTAAAAATCTATGAAACTAAAATATTCTGTTACTTTGGATACAATTGCAATTGCAAATCCTCATTTAAAATGTAAATTAAAAAAATAAATAAAATATAAATTTTGACTTTGTCAGTTAAACTACTTTCAATTATATAAAGAGAAAAATCACTTTTGAAGATGAAGTTAAAATTTAAAATGTATTAGAATATCAATTTATTGAGTATTTTGATATTTTTGAACTTTTGTTTTCTGAGTGTATTTTATTTGAGTTTTGTTAGACTTTTTTCCTATAGCTTTGGGAGTTTTTTCCCCCACATATTTTTTATAAAACTAATGAGTTTCTTCTGTTACATTATAGAAAAGAAAGATGATTTTGACTGGGGAAAATACTTGATGGAAGGTGAAGAAATTGCCCTTGGTCCAAATGTAGACACACCAGTAAGTAGCAATAATTTAGCTATTGTAAATACAAATATATGCCAAGTGATATATTATTTTTATGGTTCCTTCCACCCTAGAGCAACTTAACTAAAACAGGAATACTCTTCATTAAATTAGAGTAGTTTATTATTAAAGATTTATTAAGATTTTGCACTGAATTAATAGTACTAGAAAGTTGAATGGAATGAATGTAAGTATCCCTTAAGGAGCTGTGACTCTAGGGGCACCTGGGTGGCTCAGTTGGTTGAGCGTCCAACTTCGGCTCAAGTCATTATCTCACAGTTCTTGGGTTTGAGCCCCGCATCAGGCTCTGTGCTGACTGCTTGCTCAGAGCCTGGAGCCTGCTTCAGATTCTGTGTCTCCTTCTCTCTCTGCCCCTCCCCCGCTGACACTTTGTCTCACTCTGTTTCTCAAAAATAAATAAATGTAATAAAAAAAAGAAGCTGTGACTCTTGGGGGCTTTGCCACCAAAAATAATTCCATGCTATAATAGTAACTTTCAAGACATTTAGAAAAAAGTGTCATTTGGTTTAGTTTTGCTTTTCTTCTGAAATTTTCTTAATCTTATCATCTAGACAGCTCTAGTCACTACACACTCTAAGGGTAGGTGTATTTCCCTTTTTAATCAGAACTGGTCTGAAGAAAGTGAAGACGAAGATGATCAACAGCCCTTAAGTAGAGAAGACTCTGGGATTCAAGTGGACAGGACACCATTAGAAGAACAAGATCAAAACAGAAAATTGGGGCCTCGTGTCAGCTGGAAAGGTACCATGTGTTGTCAGATGCTGGCATCATTTTCTCATACAAGAATTCTCTGGAAGGACAGGCAATCTTTGGGGATCAGTTCTGTGTGATTTAAGATATTGGTAAGCTCTGCCGTCCTCATAAATGTTTTTAAACCATTAGTAGATCTTTCTTCTATAGTGTCTAAGAAGTGGCACTACAAAATTAATGTTGAAAAGGGATTTAGAGTGAAATTCTGTTCCTTTTTTATAGTTCTGAGAACTTAGATAGTCCTAAATGTTTGTTTTTTTATTAGAGAAGGGTTGACTTTGCTAGTTAGTAATTAAATAAAAGGAGAAAAGATCTATACAATTTAATTTTAAATTGGAATGTCTGCTTTTTGAGTTTTAGTGAGGAACTATGAATTGGTAGAATCTAGAAAGAAGTGGAAGCAACCTCAGAGTTGTATTACTTCTCTAGTTGTATTACTTCTTCTCATTACTTCTCATTTTGTAGGTAAGGAAAACAAAGTCCTGGTTACATTTTTTTTTTTTGTGGTCATGTAACTGTGAAACTAACCCTTTCACTAACCATGAAGCTTGGGATATGTAACCAGACTCTGTTCACTGTACTTGAACCTTGCCACATGGACAAAGAAGTTAAAGCTGATTTGGCACCCTAATGATTTTCTGGCTTATTTTTTCTTTTCAACTTGTGTATTAGACCTTTATCAGAGCACATCATCATCCCTAGTCCATGGAGGAACTTTTAGTTTGGTTTATATCATCTCTTCTGCTATTTCTGATTCTCACTTCCCTTTCCCTTTTTCTGCTAGCCCAGTTGTAGGCATTGTTCTAATGTATTTGATACCTGTGTTATCGCATATGTTGGGTTCCTATAAAACATATTCTGTTGATTGGTATATTCTGTTTTGAAATTATGTACTGGTATTATCCCATGTGCAAAGCTTTGTTCTATTCCTCTTTTCATTTATCTCTAATTTAAATCTGTCCATGTCACTCTTGAACTTCTCTTCTGTCGCTCCTAACTGCTACATAGATTTCTGCAGTTTGCAATACCACATTTCTATTATCACTTCCCTGTGGACTGTCTTGAGCTGCCTTTGCCCCCTCTACCTAGTGCCATGTGCATTATGGACCTGGCCCCCACAGTCTCCTCCCTGCTTGATAAGATCCACCTCTCTGGTTTGGGGTACTTTTGTTTCCATTAGCATTTGACTGCTTGGGATAAGTACTTGTGGCTCCTCAGCTCCTTCAGTTTTTTTTTTTGTTTGTTTGTTTTATCCATGTTAGTTAACATATACTGTAGTAATAATTTCAGGAGTAGAATTTAGTGTTCCATCAATTACATACAACAGCCAGTGTGCATCTCAAGTGCCCTCCCTAATGTGCATTACCCATTTAGCCCATCCCCCCCCACCTGCTGCCCCTGCAGCAACCCTCAGTGTGTCCTTTGTATTTTAAGAGTGTCTTATGGTTTGTCTCCCTCTGTTTTTATCTTATTTTTGCTTAGCATAATACACTCTGGTTCCATCCATGTTGTTGCAAATGGCAGATTTAATTCTTTTTGATTGCTGAGTAATTGTGTGTGCGCATGTGTGCGTGCACACACACACACACATACACACACACACACATCTTCTGTATCCATTCATCAGTCAATGGACATTTGGGTTCTTTCCCTAATTTGGCTGTTGTCAGTAGTGCAGCTATAAACATTGGGGTACATGTGCCCCTTCAGATCAGCATTTTTGTATCCTTTGGATAAATTCCTTGTAGTGCAAATTACCACGTAGGTCTATTTTTAATTTTTTGAGAAAACTCCATACTGTTTTCCAGAGTGGCTGCACCAGTTTACATTCCCAACAGCAATGCAAAAAAAAAAAAAAAAAAAAAAAAAAAATCCCCTTTCTGTGCATCCTTGCCAACATCTCTTGTTTCCTGAGTTGTTAATTTTAGCCATTCTGACAGGGGTGAGGTGATATGTCATTGTGGTTTTGGTTTGTATTTCCCTGATGATGAGTGACGTAGAGCATCTTTTCATGTGTCTGTTAGCTTTGTGGATGACTTTTTTGGAAAAGTGTCTATTCAAGTTTTGCCCATTTCTTAAATGGATTATTTGTTTTTTGGGTGTTGAGTTTGATAAAAGCTAGAACAATTCTAAAATTTGTATGGAACCAGAAAAGACCTTGAATAGCTAAAGTAATGTTGAAATAGAAAAACAAAACTGGAGGCATCACAATTCTGGACTACAAGCTGTATTACAAAGCTGTAATCATCAAGACAGTATGCTACTGGCACAAAAACAGGCACACTGACCAGTGGAACAGAATATAGAACCCAGAAATGGACTCACAAAGGTATGGCCAACTAATGTTTGACAAAGCAGGAAAGAATATCCAGTAGCAAAAAAAAAGACAGTCTCTTCAGCAAATGGGGTTGGAAAGCCTGGACAGTGACATGCAGAAGAATGAACCTGGACCACTTTCTTGCACCATACACAAAAATGAACTCGAAATGTAAGGCAGGAAGCCATCAAATTCTGCTAGAGAAAACAGGCAACAACCTCTTTGACTTCAGCCGCAGCAACTTCTTACTTGGCATGTCTCTGGAGGCAAGGGAAACAAAAGCAAAAATGAACTATTGGGACCTCATCAAGATAAAAACATCCTTGGGTCGCCTGGGTGACTCAGTTAAGAATCCGACTTCAGCTCAGATCATGATCTCACAGTTCATGGATGTGAGCCCCACGTCGGGCCCAGTGCTAACCACATTATGAACAATTTACAGGTCTGAGTACAACAAAATAGAAAAAAAGAATCAGATTCTGTTTGAAGTATCCCATGAAAAACATTAACTAGACAACAACTGCAATGTTAAATCTAGGAATTAGTATCTAGACATACAAAGGACTCTGAAGGGTCGGTTGGGAAGGAAAGACATGAAACCCGAAAGAAAACAAGACGGATATCAATGGCCACTTCACAGAGGGGGCAAGACTGAAGGAGCTTTTTATCTTTTTTTTTTTTATGTTTATTTATTTTTGAGAGAGAGAAAGAGAGGTGCAGTGTGTGATCGGAGGAAGAGCAGAGAGAGAGGGAGACACAGAATCCAAAACAGGTTCTAGGCTCTGAACTATCAGCACACAACCTGATGTGGGGCTCAAACCCACAAGCCATGAGGTCATACCCTGAGCTGAAGTCGGATGCTTATCAGACTATAAGCCACCCAGCCACCCCTTCCATAAGCATTTTAGAAGCAGTAGCAGTTCTTTTTAAAAATCCAGCTGGAGGGGCACCTGGGTGGCTCAGTCGGTTAAGCGTCTGACTTTGGCTCAGGTCATGATCTCACAGTTCATGAGTTCGAGCCCTGTGTTGGGCTCTGTGCTGACAGCTCAGAGCTGGAGCCTGCTTTGAATTCTGTGTCTCCCTCTCTCTCTGCTCCTCCCCTGCACATTCTCTCTCTCTCTCTCTCTTTCCTTCAAAAATAAATAAAAACCATTTAAAAAAATTACAAAAAAAAAAAATCCAGCTGGAATTTTTATTGGGATTGCATTGAATTTATATTTTTAGCTTGAAGAGATTTAATATCTTTACTTTGAAAATACCTACATTAATTCTAATTTTTTGTCCGACGATTTGGGAATTCTCTTTATAAAGATTATCAGTATTAATTTTTACATGTGTTAATCATTTTTGCTGTGAATGATGTCTTTTTTGTTTTATCACTGGTGTATGGGAACACTGTTGGTTTTTGTAAATTGTTCTTATATCCAGCATTTGGTGAACTTATGTATTAGTTGTAATAGTTTGTTGACTCCATTGGGTTTTTCTTTCTTTTTTTCTTTTTTTCTTTTTTTTTTTTTTGAGACTAAAGTGTTTAGGAAAGATGAAGTTTTGGGTTTTTTTAATGTTCTTCAGAGAGAGAGAGAGAGAGAGAGAGAGAGAGAGAGAGCATGAGTGGGAGAAGGGTAGAGAGAGGGAGACACAGAATCTGAAGCAGGCTCCAGGCTCCGAGCTGTCAGCACAGAGCCTAACTTATGGCTCAAACTCACAGATGGGGAGATCATGACCTGAGCTGAAGTCAGAGGCTTAACCGACTGAGCCACTGAGGCGCCCCAGGAAAGCTGAAGTTTTAAAGGTGTTCCCAGAATTTTAAAAAATTCTATTTTCCCCAGCTCCCAAATTGTAACTGAATATTGGACAGATTAATTGATGGTAATTTTATAGTATTTGGAATTGGGAATTATAAGGTTTTTCATCATGGGCACAAGTGAAAGGCACATGCTCTTTTTAGAACTGTGATGTTTCAAATGTGCATTTAACTAAATTCATTGAGCTCTTGCTATTCATCATATGTCAGACTAAAAATACAAAAAAAACAAGAAATATTATTCCTTCATATGAAGAACTCACAGTATAGTGTGGGAAACTATATTGTTAACAGATAAACTGTGATTCAGTGTGATAACTGCTATAAATAAAGTGTAATGCTTTAGAGAACCTAAAAGATGGAACAACTTTGAGAGAGGCAGGAAAGGTTCATACAGTCAGAACAATTTAGAATTTATATTTGTGGTCTTGAAAATAGTTATTTCCAAAACTATTATGCAAAAGGAGCCATCTGGGGAAACTGTTTAAAAATACTGATTATAGGAGAGGAGCCAAGATGGCAGAACAGCATGGAAGCTTTTTGTGTGTCTTGCGTCCATAAAGTAACAGCCAGACCAACGCTAAATCATCCTACACACCTAGAAAGCCAATTGGAAGATTAACACAACAGTCTGCACAACCTGAACCACAGAATACAGCAGGTATGTAACACGAAGAGCTGAACTTGAGGAGCAAGAAGCCCTGAAAGGTAGGGAACCCCTTTTGCGGGTGGAGAGAGGACAGAGACTGGGGAGAGGGGGAGCATACAGGAAAATCACCCCTCCCCAAAAGCAGCTGGAGAGAAAGTGGAAAATTGGAAATGGCCACAGGGACTAAACTAAAAAGGGAGAAAGGAGAAAGGAGAGGGTTTAAATTCCATTAGGACTGTAAACAAGGGGAGCGCAAAGGCTGCAACTCCACAGCTTGATACCTGACAGTGCTCTGGTGGGAAAGGTGAATCCCCAGGAACAAAGTGGGGTCCGGGAGGTTCTTGGGCCACACGGGGAAAGCGGTTTGACTGCTGGAAGGACATTTGGTAGAGACTGTTGAAGCCACTTGGTCCCAGCAGACCCCAGAAGGCAGACACATTCACTGGTGCTGGGACAAGGTTGTTGAGGGTGAAGCCTAGTGTCAGATGTGTGTTGTGACTTTCCATGGTCCCTGAAACACTGAGGCTACACTGTCTCGCGATTTTTTGGGGGGGCAGGCTGGCAGCTGGCTGCAGTCTCGGGTCACCATCAATAGCAGGATCCAGCGGGCCATAGCTCATTCGGCCATCGCTCGGTGAGACCCTCCCACAGAGGGGCGGAGCGGGTCAAAGCCACAGTCCTTCGGAAGTAAGGGACCCAGAGAAAACAACCACGTCTGAGACAAAACTTGGGAGAGAGGTACTCCCCGGGGCCTGGTCACAGAGAGTGGAAAAGTGGGGAGTGGATGAGAGCTGAAGACGGATAACTGGTGCGTGATGCTGATCTGGAAGAACAGACTGGGTGGCACCATTTTTCACCGCTCCTGCGCATGCACACTGATGAGCATTACAGCAATCCACCCCAGTAGACTAGCAGCACCATCTAGTGGAGAGCAGATCTGTTGCACTGACCCCACCCAACTGGGCCAATTTTGCTCTTCAGGAACACAAACCTCACTGCCAGCTTAATCTATGGACTATAAAGAGCTACTTTGACCTACCTCTAGAGGAAAACAAAGCAATTTCAGTCCTATGTCAATCTGTTAGCAGGTTCATCTACTCAATTTTTTTTCTCTCTCGTTTTCCTTTTTCTCTTTTACAATTCTTTTCTTTTTCTTGAATACAGAAAGAGAAAAAACTCATTTTTATTTTCAATTTTTATTAAAAATATGTTTAATTTTTATTACTGTATTGTTTACTTTTGTGTAAATTTTCTCAAATTATACTTTACTTCCATCATTTTATTTTAGTCTACTTAAGTGTACTCACCTTTTCAAATTTTCAAACAATTTCCTTTTTTTAATTTCTTTTTCTTTTTTCTTTTAAAAATATTTTTATTTAATTGTTATTAGTATATTTTTTGCTTTTATGTAAATTTTTTCAAATTCTATCTTACTCCCGTCATTTGATTTCAGTGTACTATAGTGTATTCACTTTTTCAAATTTTCCAGCGATTTCTTTTTTTTGCCTTTCCTTTTTTCTTTTATATCTTTTTTCTCTTTTTCATTTCTTTTCTTTTTTCTTAAATACATAAAATGAAAAAATTCGTATTTCTTTTTAATTTTTATTAAAAATATTTTTCTATACTTTTTTCTACTATTCTCTATTTTCTACTATTCTTTATACTATTCTCTACTTTTGTGTATTTTAGTCTACTTTAGTGTATTCATTTTTTCAAATTCCCAAACGATTTCCTTTTTTTTTCCTTTCCTCCCCCCCTTTTTTATTTGTTTTGTTTTTTTTTTGTTTGTTTGTTTCTCTAATCTGTCAAACCACTTTCTACACCCAGACCAAAACACACCTAGAATTTAGCATCATCTATTAGATTTTTGTGTGGGTGTGTTTTTGATTTTTAATTTTAATATTTTTTTAACTTTAATTTTTTTAATTCCAATTTTTCTACCTCATTAAGTCCTTTTATCCCTTCAAAATGACCAAATGAAGGAATTCATCCCAAAAGAAAGAGCGTGAAGAAACAACAGAGATTTAACTAACACAGACACAAAGCAAGATGTCTGAACCAGAATTTAGAACCATGATAATAAGAATACTAGCTGCAGTCAAAAATAAATTAGAATCCCTTTCTGCAGAGATAAAAGAAGTAAAAAATAGCCAGAATGAAATTAAAAATGTTGTAACTGAGCTGCAATCATGGATGCAACAGCGGCAAGGATGGACGAGGCGGAACAGAGAATCAGCAATATAGAGATAAACTTATAGAGAATAACGAAGCAGAGAAAAAGAGGGAGATTAAGGCAAAAGAGCACGATTTAGGAATTAGAGAAATCAGTGACCTATTAAAAAGGAACATCAGAATCATAGGGGTCCCAGAGGAGGGAGGGAGAGAAAAAGGGGTAGAAGGGTTATGTGAGCAAATCATAGCAGAAAACTTTCCTAACCTGGGGAAAGACACAGACATCAAAATTCAGGAAGCACAGAGGACTCCCATTAGATTCAACAAAAACCAACGATCAACAAGGCATATCATAGTCAAATTCACAAAATACTCAGGCAAGAAGAGAATCATGAAAGCAGCAAGGTAAAAAAAAGTCCCTAACCTACAAGGGAAGACAGATCACGTTTGCAGCAGACCTATCCACAGAAACCTGACAGGCCAGAAACGAGTGGTGGGATATATTCAGTGTGCTGAATCAGAAAAGTATGCAGCCAAGAATTATTCCTGTATTATCTCATTTGATCTTCATAACAATCTAATAGGTACTTTCCCCATGACTCCAAAGAAGGAAAATGAGTCAAGGCAGGCCAACCAATGTGCCCACCTGGGTTCATGTAATGATATTGGAGCAGACATCAACAACTCAAAGCAGCAGACTTGCCAGGACCCAGCTTGATCTCACCTGCTCAAGTCTGTCTTTCCTACCACTGGGTAGCTGGGTGGTCCCAGACACTGAGCTGACCTCTCTATAAGGTGATGCTAGTGAAACACATCAAAAGCCAGGACACAGTCACACCGTGAGAGGGACAAAGGGAACATTGGCCCATCTGAGGAGTGGGAAGGCAAGTGCTCCTGGAGTGCTGAGTAAGCATATTGCCTTAAAAGAATCATAAGCGAGTGATTCAGTAAGTGTGTGTGAGGGTCAGGTCCTAGGATCTAACATTTTGGGGAAGGTATTTGGGGCAGCTTCTTTCTCATTTTCAACTTGATGTATGCAGTCAGATGCTTGGATGTATGCAGTCAGATGCTGGCTCTGCTACTTACCAGGCACATAACCTGGGACACATACTTCATTTTTCTTTGTCAATTTTCTCATCCATAAAGTGGGCCTAATAACTGCACCTACATTTGAGGGCTGCAAGGATACGTAGTATGTAAAGTACCCAGAACTAGAGTTAGCCACACTGGTGTTTCTGTAATTAAACTTTTATTGAAACACAGCCACACTCTCATTATATATTCTCTATGCCGCTTTGATGTTACAACAGTGGAATGAGGTAGTTGTGATAAATACTCTCTGGGGGCGCCTGGGTGGCTCAGTCATTTAAGCGTCCGACTTCGGCTCAGGTCACGATCTCACGGTCCGCGGGTTCGTGCCTCGTGTCGGCTCTGGGCTGATGGCTCAGAGCCTGGAGCTTCCTTCCGATTCTGTGTCTCCCTCTCTCTCTGCCCCTCCCCCGTTCATGCTGTGTCTCTCTCTATCTCAAAAATAAATAAACGTTAAAAAATATATAAGAAAAAAATATTCACTCTCTGGACCTTTATAGGAAAAATAACCCTGGCTTAGAACATTGCTGGAGCATAGGTACTCAAGGTATTATTTAAACCCAAACTCACTTCCAGAATGATAAGCCTGAGTATGTGCACAAAGATAGAAACAAAAGTATTGACTATGGTGGTGACAAATGTGAAACAACAATGTCAATAAGAAGCTGATTATATAAATTGTAATATGTCCATGTTATGGAACACTATACAGATATTAAAAAGGAATGAAGGAAAATTTGTGTATATACACTGTGTATGCCAACATATAAATATCTCCAAGATCTTTAAATCAGCCAAAATCATCAAATGGATAGGTACAGTGATATATGCAATATAATCTCATTATGTTACCAAAAGAACACACACAAAAACCCAAAAACTATGTGTACGTACAGAAAAGGCTATATAGTACCACAGAAGTACTGAGGAAATTTCACTTTTAATATATATAGTTCTGGGGGTGCCTGGGTCGCTCAGTCAGTTAAGTGTCCAACTCTTGGTTTTGGCTTAGGTCATGAACTCATGGTTCATGGGATCAAGCCCCGCATCGGGCTCTGCACTGATAGCACAAAGCCTGCTTGGAATTCTCTCTCTCCCTTTCTCTCTGCCCCTTCCCTGCTTGCACACTCTCTCTCTCAAAATAAATAAGCAAACTTAAAATATATGTATTATATATGTTATGTATAATATATATATTTATATATACACACACACACACACAGAGTTCTGTATGGTTTCAATTTTCTAATAACTGGAAGTTTTATCATTCTTTTCATGACTTAAAAATATTACTCAAGATTATACCGTGCATATTTTCAGACCACAACGTTATGAAACTCAAAATCAACCACAAGAAAAAATTTGGAAAGGTAACAAATACTTGGAGATTAAAGAACACCCTACTGAAGAATGAATGGGCCAACCAAGAAGTTAAAGAAGAAATTAAAAAGTTCATGGAAGCCAATGAAAATGATAACACCACAACCCAAAACCTCTGGGACGCAGCAAAAGCGGTCATAAGAGGAAAGTATATAGCAATCCAGGCTCTCCTAAAGAAGGAAGAAAGATCTCAGATACATGACCTAACCTTATGCCTTAAAGAGCTGGAAAAAGAACAGCAAATAAAACCCAACATCAGCAGAAGACAGGAAATAATAAAGATTAGAGCAGAAATTAATGCTATTGAAACAAAAAAAAAAAACCAGTAGAACAGATTAATGAAACCAGAAGCTGGTTCTTTGAAAGAATTAGCAAAATTGATAAACCACTAGCCAGTTTGATCAAGTTAGAAAAAGGAAAGGACCCAAATAAGTAAAATCAAGAATGAAAGAGGAGAAATCACAACCAACACAACAGAAATAAAAACAATGAGAGAATATTATGAGCAATTATATGCCAACAAAATGGGCAATCTGGAAGAAATGGACAAATTCGTAGAAACACATATACTACCAAAACTGAAACAGGAAGAAATAGAAAATTTGAAAAGACCCATAACCAGTAAGGAAATCGAATTAGTAATAAAAAATCTGCCAAAAAACAAGACTCCAGGGCCAGATGGCTTTCCAGGGGAATTCTACCAAACATATAAGGAAGAGTTAACACCTATTCTCTTGAAACTTCTCCAAAAAATAGAAGTGGAAGGAAAACTTCCAAACTCTGTCTCTGAAGCCAGCATTACCCTGATTCGAAAACCAGACAGAGACCCCACTAAAAAGGAGAACTATAGACAAATTTCCCTGGTGAACATGGATGCAAAAATCCTCCACAAGATATTAGCCAACCGGATCCAACAATACATTAAAAATATTATTCACCACGACCAAGTGGGATTTATACCTGGGATGCAGGGCTGGTTCAATATCCACAAAACAATTAACGTGATTCATCACATCAGTAAAAGACGTGAGTCATCACATCAATAAAAGAAAGGATAAGAACCATATGATCTTCTCAACAGATGCAGAGAAAGCATTTGACAAAATACAGCATCGTTTCTTGATGAAAACCCTCAAGAAAGTAGGGATAGAAGGATCATACCTCAAGATCATAAAAGCCATATATGAGCGACCCAATGCTAATATCATCCTCAATGGGGAAAAACTGAGAGCTTTCCCCCTAAGGTCAGGAACAAGACAGGGATGTCCACTCTCACCACTGTTATTGAATACAGTACTGGAAGTCTTAGCCTCTGCAATCAGACAACACAAAGAAATAAAAGGCATCCAAATAGGCTAGGAGGAGGTCAAACTTTCACTCTTCGCAGATGACATGATACTCTATATGGAAAACCCAAAAAATTCCACCCAAAAACTGCTAGAACTGATTCATGAATTCAACAAAGCTGCAGGATATAAAATCAATGCACAGAAATCGGTTGCATTCCTATACACCAACAATGAAGCGACAGAAAGAGAAATCAAGGAATGGATCCCATTTACAGTTACACCAAAAACCATACAATACCTAAGAATAAATCTTACCAAAGAGGTGAAAAATCTATACAATGAGAACTATAGAGAGCTTATGAAAGAAATTCAAGAAGACACACACACACAAAAAAAAAAAAAAAATGGAGAAAGATTCCATGCTCCTGGATAGAAAGAATAAATATTGTTAAAATGTTGATACTACCCAAAGCAATCTACATATTCAATGCAATCCGTATCAAAGTAACACCAGCATTCTTCACAGAGCTAGAACAGATAATCCTAAAATTTGTATGGAACCAGAAAAGACCCTGAATAGCCAAAGCAATCTTGAAAAAGAAAACCAAAGCAGTAGGCATCACAGTCCCAGACTTAAAGCTATACTACAAAGCTGTAATCATCAAGACAGTATGGTACTGGCACAAGAACAGACACTCAGATCAATGGAATAGAATAGAGAACCCAAAAATAGACCCACAAACATATGGGCAACTAATCTTTGACAAAGCAAGAAAGAATATCCAATGGAATGAAGACAGTTTCTTCAGCAAGTGGTGCTGGGAAAACTGGACAAAGACATGCAGAAGAATGAACCTGGACCACTTTCTTACACCATACACAAAAGTAAACTCAAAGTGGATGAAAGACCTCAATGTAAGACAGGAAGCCATCAAAATCCTCAAGGAGAAAGAAGGCAAAAACCTCTTTGATCTTGACCACAGCAGCGTTTTACTCAACACGTCTCCGGAGGTAAGGGAAACAAAAGCAAAAATGAACTATTGGGACCTCATCAAAATAAAAAGCTTCTGCACAGCTAAGGAAACAATCAGCAAAACTACAAGGCAACTGAGATTTTCCTGGTGGGGAGGGGGAAGATGGCGGTGTAGGAGGAGGCTGGGCTCACCGCATCCTGCTGATCACTTAGATTCCACCTACAACTGCCTAAATAACCCAGAAAACCGCCAGAGGATTAGCAGAATGGAGTCTCTGGAGCCAAGTGCAGACGAGAGGCCCACGGAAGAGGGCAGGAAGGGTGGCAAGGCGGTGCACGCTACACGGACTGGCGGGAGGGAGCTGGGGCGGAGGGGTGGCCCGCTGGCCAAGCAGAGACCCCGAGTCTGGCTTGCAAAAACGGAGGGGCTGGACGGAGTTTGTTCAGACAGTGAGCGGGACTTAAAATCTGGAAGGTTGTAAGTTAACAGCTCTGTTCAGAGAGCAGGAAGGCTGGAGGACAACGAGAGGGAGAGTTGCTGAGTCCTGGGAGGACAGAGCTCAGTTTGGTGGGGAACAAAGGTGCTAGCCAGCACCATCTCCCTCATCTATCCCTCAGCCAAAATCCCAAAGGGAACCAGCTCCTGCCAGAAAACTTGTTTGCACCGCGTAACACCCAACGCTGTGCTTCTGCGGACCCACACCTCCGGCGGCAGGCCTGACTCCCTCCCACTTCCGCAGGGCCCCTCCTGATGGATCACCGAAGGAGAAGCGAGCTAAGCCTGCCCCTCCCGCCCCCGTGCACCTTGCCTATCTACCCCAGCTAATATGCCAGATCCCCAGCACCACAAGCCTGGCAGGGTGCAAGTAGCCCAGACGGACCACGCCACCCCACAGTGAATCCCGCCCCTAGGAGAGGAAAAGAGAAGGCACACACTAGTCTGACTGTGGCCCCAGCAGTGGGCTGGGGGCAGACATCAGGTCTGACTGCGGCCTCACCCACCAATGTGAGTTATGCAAGACAGCACAGGGGAACTGCCCTACAGTTCCACACCACTCCAGGAACTATCCAAAATGACCAAACGGAAGAATTCTCCTCAAAAGAATCTCCCAAGAAATAGCAACAGCTAAGAAACTGATCAAAAAGGATTTGAACAATATAACAGAAAGTGAATTTAGAATAATAGTCATAAAATTAATCTCTGGGCTTGAAAACAGTATAGAGGAGAGCAGAGAATCTTGCTAAAGAGATCAAGGGACTAAGGGACAGTCGGGAGGAGCTGAAAAACGCTTTAAACGAAATGCAAAATGGAAACGACGACCGCTCGGATTGAAGAGGCAGAGGAGAGAATAGGTAGGTGAACTAGAAAATAAAATTATGGAAAAAGAAGAAGCTGAGAAAAAGAGATAAAAAAAAAAATCCAGGAGTATGAGGGGAAATTTAGAGAAATAAGTGATGCACTAAAGAGAAACAATATACGCATAATTGATATTCCAGAGGAGGAAAAGAGAGGGAAAGATGCTGAAGGGGTACTTGAAGAAATTATAGCTGAGAACTTCCCTGATTTGGGGAAGGAAAAAGACATTGAAATCCAAGAGGCACAGAGAACTCCCTTCAGACGTAACTTGAATCGATCTTCTGCATGACATACCATAGTGAAACTGGCAAAATACAAGGGTAAAGTGAAAATTCAAAGCAGTGAGGGATAAACGTGCTCTAACATATAAAGGGAGACCTGTAAGACTCCTGACCGATCTCTCTTCTGAAACTTGGCAGGCCAGAAATGAATGGCAGGAGATCTTCAATGTGATGAACAAGAAAAATATGCAGCCGGGAATCCTTTACCAGCAAGTCTGTCATTTAGAATAGAAGGAGAGATAAAGGTCTTCCCAAACAAAAACTGAAGGAATTTGTCACCACTAGACCAGCCCTACAAGAGATCCTAAAGGGGATCCTGTGAGACATTGCTACAAGCATAAAACATACAGACATCACAATGACTCTAAACCCATATCTTTCTATAATAACACCGAATGTAAATGGACTAAATGCGCCAACCAAAAGACATAGGGTATCAGAATGGATAAAAAAAAATAAGACCCATCTATTTGCTCTCTACAAGAGACTCATTTAGATCTGAGGACACCTTCAGATTGAGAGTGCGGGGATGGAGAACTATTTATCATGCTACTGGAAGTCAAAAGAAAGCTGCAGTAGCCATACTTATATCAGACAAACTAGACTTTAAAATAAAGGCTGTAACAAGAGATGAAGAAGGGCATTATATAATAATTACAGGGTCTATCCATCAGGAAGAGCTAACAATTATAAATATCTATGCGCCAAATACGGGAGCCCCCAAATATATAAAGCAATTACTCATAAACATAAGCAACCTTATTGATAAGAATGTGATAATTGCAGGGGACTTTAATAATCCAGTTACAACAAAGGATATATCATCTAGACACAGGATCAATAAAGGGCCCTGAGTGATACATTGGATCAGATGGACTTGACAGATGTTTTTAGAACTCTGCATCCCAAAGCAACAGAATATACTTTCTTCTCGAGTGCACATGGAACATTCTCCAAGATAGATCACATACTGGGTCACAAAACAGCCCTTCATATGTATACAAGAATTGAAATTGTACCATGCATACTTTCAGACCACAATGCTGTAAAGCTTGAAATCAACCACAGGAAAAAGTCTGGAAAACCTCCAAAAGCATGGAGGTTAAAGAACACCCTACTAACGAATGAGTGGGTCAACCAGGCAATTAGAGAAGAAATTAAAATATATATGGAAACAAACGAAAATGAAAATACAACAATCCAAACGCTTTGGGATGCAGCGAAGACAGTCCTGAGAGGAAAATACATTGCAATCCAGGCCTACCTCAAGAAACAAGAAAAATCCCAAATACAAAATCTAACAACACACCTAAAGGAAATAGAAGCAGAAGAGCAAAGACACCCCAAACCCAGCAGAAGAAGAGAAATAATAAAGATCAGAGCACAAATAAACAATATAGAATCTAAAAAAAAAACTGTAGAGCAGATCAACGAAACCAAGAGTTGGTTTTTTGAAAAAATAAACAAAATTGACAAACCTCTAGCCAGGCTTCTCAAAAAGAAAACGGAGATGACCCAAATAAAATCATCAATGAAAATGGAATTATTACAACCAATCCCTCAGAGATACAAGCAATTATCAGGGAATACTATGAAAAATTATATGCCAACAAATTGGACAACCTGGAAGAAATGGACAAATTCCTAAACACCCACACGCTTCCAAAACTTAATCAGGAGGAAATAGAAAGCTTTTGAACAGACCCATAACCAGTGAAGAAATTGAATCAGTTATCAAAAATCTCCCAACAAATAAGAGTCCAGGACCAGATGGTTCTCAGGGGAGTTCTACCAGATGTTTAAAGCAGAAATAATACCTATCCTTCTCAAGCTATTCCAAAAAATAGAAAGGGAAGGAAAACTTCCAGACTCATTCTATGAAGCCAGTATTACTTTGATTCCTAAACCAGACAGAAACCCAGTAAAAAAAGAGAACTACAGGCCAATATCCCTGATGAATATGGATGCAAAAATTCTCAATAAGATACTAGCAAATCGAATTCAACGGCATATAAAAAGAATGATTCACCATGATCAAGTGGGATTCATTCCTGGGATGCAGGGCTGGTTCAACATTTGCAAATCAATCAACGTGATACATCACATTAATAAAAGAAAAGATAAGAACCATATGATCCTGTCAGTTGATGCAGAAAAGGCCTTTGACAAAATTCAGCATCCTTTCTTAATAAAAACCCTCGAGAAATTCAGGATAGAAGGAACATACTTAAAGATCATAAAAGCCATTTATGAAAAGCCCACAGCTATCATCATCCTCAATGAGGAAAAACTGAGAGCTTTTTCCCTGAAATCAGGAACACGACAGGGATGCCCACTCTCACCGCTGTTGTTTAACATAGTGTTGGAAGTTCTAGCATCAGCAATCAGACAACAAAAGGAAATCAAAGGCATCAAAATTGGCAAAGATGAAGTCAAGCTTTCACTCTTTGTAGATGACATGCTATTATACATGGAAAATCCGATAGACTCCACCAAAAGTCTGCTAGAACTGACACATGAATTCAGCAAAGTTGTAGGATACAAAATCAATGTATAGAAATCAGTTGCATTCTTATACACTAACAATGAAGCAACAGAAAGACAAATAAAGAAACTGATCCCATTCACAATTGCACCAAGAAGCATAAAATACCTAGGAATAAATCTAACCAAAGATGTAAAGGATCTGTATGCTGAAAACTATAGAAAGCTTATGAAGGTAATTGAAGAAGATTTAAAGAAATGGAAAGACATTCCCTGCTCACGGATTGGAAGAATAAATATTGTCAAAATGTCAATACTACCCAAAGCTATCTACACATTCAATGCAATCCCAATCAACATTGCACCAGCATTCTTCTCGAAACTAGAACAAGCAATCCTAAAATTCATATGGAACCACAAAAGGCCCCGAATAGCCAAAGGAATTTTGAAGAAGAAGAAGACCAAAGCAGGAGGCATCACAATCCCAGACTTTAGCCTCTACTACAAAGCTGTCATCATCAAGACAGCATGGTATTGGCACAAAAACAGACACATAGACCAATGGAATAGAACAGAAACCCCAGAACTAGACCCACAAACATATGGCCAACTCATCTTTGACAAAGCAGGAAAGAACATCCAATGGAAAAAAGACAGTCTCTTTAACAAATGCTGCTGGGAGAACTGGAAAGCAACATGCAGAAGGTTGAAACTAGACCACTTTCTCACACCATTCACAGAAATAAACTCAAAATGGATAAAGGACCTGAATGTGAGACAGGAAACCATCAAAACCCTAGAGGAGAAAGCAGGAAAAGACCTCTCTGACCTCAGTCGTAGCAATTTCTTACTTGACACATCCCCAAAGGCAAGGGAATTAAAAGCAAAAGTGAATTACTGGGACCTTATGAAGATAAAAAGCTTCTGCACAGCAAAGGAAACAACCAACAAAACTAAAAGGCAACCAACGGAATGGGAAAAGATATTTGCAAATGACATATTGGACAAAGGGCTAGTATCCAGAATCTATAAAGAGCTCACCAAAATCCACACCCAAAAAACAAATAATTCGGTGAAGAAATGGGCAGAAAACATGAATGGACACTTCTCTAAAGAAGACATCCAGATGGCCAACAGGCACATGAAAAGATGCTCAACGTCGCTCCTTATCAGGGAAATACAAATCAAAACCACACTCAGATATCACCTCACACCAGTCAGAGTGGCCAAAAGGAACAAATCAGGAGACTATAGATGCTGGCAAGGATGTGGAGAAACAGGAACCCTCTCACACTTTGGTGGGAATGCAAAGTGGTGCAGCTACTCTGGAAAACAGTGTGGAGGTTCCTCAGAAAATTAAAAATAGACCTACCCTATGACCCAGCAATAGCACTGCTAGGAATTTACCCAAGGGATACAGGAGTACTGATACATAGGGGCACTTGTACCCCAATGTTTATAGCAGCACTCTCAACAATAGCCAAATTATGGGAAGAGTCTAAACGTCCATCAATCGATGAATGGGTAAAGAAATTGTGGTTTATATACACAATGGAGTACTACGTGGCAATGAGAAAGAACAAAATATGGCCCTTTGTAGCAATATGGATGGAACTGGAGAGTGTTATGCTAAGTGAAATAAGCCATACAGAGAAAGACAGATACCATATGGTTTCACTCTTATGTGGACCCTGAGAAACTTAACAGGAACCCATGGGAGAGGGGAAGGGAAAAAAAAAAAAGGTTAGAGTGGGAGAGAGCCAAAGCATTAGAGACTCTTAAAAACTGAGGAAAAACTGAGGGTTGGTTGGGGGTGGGAGGGAGGGGAGGGTGGGTGATGGGTATTGAGGAGGGCACCTTTTGGGATGAGCACTGGGTGTTGTATGGAAACCAACTTGACAATAAATTTCATATATTGAAAAATAAATAAAAGGTGATTTATACAACAACAAAAAAAAGGCAACTGGTGGAATGGGAGAAGATATTTGCAAATGACATATCAGATAAAGGGTTAGTATCCAAAATCTACAAAGAACTTGTCAAACAATGCCCAAAAAAGAAATAATCCAGTGAAGAAATGGGAAAAGACATGAATAGACACTTCTCCAAAGAAGACATCCAGGTGGCCAACAGACACATGAAAAAATGCTCAACATCACTCATCATCAGGGAAATACAAATCAAAACCACAATGAGATACCACCTTACACCTGTCAGAATGGCTAACATTAACAACTCAGGCAACAACAGATGTTGGCAAGGATGCAGATAAGGAGGATCTCTTTTGCATTGTTGGTGGGAATGCAAGCTGGTGCAGCCACTGTGGAAAACAGTATAGAGGTTCCTCAAAAAACTAAAAATAAAACTACCCTACGACCCAGCAATTGCACTGCTAGGCATTTATCCAAGGGATACAGGTGTGCTGTTTTGAAGGGACACATGCACCCCCATGTTTATAGCAGCACTATCAACAATAGCCAAAATATGGAAAGAGCCCAAATGTCCATCGATGGATGAATGGATAAAGAAGTGGTATATATATACAATGGAGTATTATTCAGAAATCAAAAAGAATGAAATCTTGCCATTTGCAACTACATGGATGGAACTGGAGGGTGTTTTGCTCAGTGAAATTAGAGAAAGAAAAAATTCATATGACTTCACTCATATGAGGACTTTAAGAGACAAAACAGATGAACATAGGGAAGCAAAACAAAAATAATATAAAAACAGGGAGGGGGACAAAACAAAACAGACTCATAAATGTGGAGAACAAATAGGGTTGCTGGAGGGGTTGTGGGAGGGCGATGGGCTAAATGGGTAAGGGCATTAAGGAATCTACTGAAATCATTGCTTTAATATATAGTAACTAGTTTGGATATAAATTTTAAATAATAAAAAATAAAGTTAAAAAAATACTGATTATAGGCACCTCACTCGGGTAGTCTGATTTTTAGTAGGTTAGCATTTCAGGTGATTCTGCAATGGGTCATAGATCTCACTTTGGAAAACATTGAGATAAATGTTTATGAATTGGAATCCTACTTGAGATCCCAGAACTGTTATATCATTTAACTAAATGATTTTAAATATTTTTGAAAGAAGTGTGGTTATCAAAACGGCATTTTGATACGTTAATAGCATTTAATGACTATACATTAAATTTTTGACTCATTGAAATTTTGTTATTTGTGGGAGTATCTGTTAAAAGTCACTGGTTTGGGGTAATATTTAAATTTTTTTTGCAACAAAATTCAGTTTCACAGAAAGCCAACAAAATACAAAATGATATATTAAAGAATGGGTTTGGATAGATAATTTTTTGCCTTATAGGAGCTGATGAAAATCATTAACAAAAGTTTCTGAACATGTATATCAACATAAGCAAATATATGTAAACAAAAATGTAGTTTGAGTTGCAAGATTTTGGAAACAGGCAAATCACAATTGTGGATTGCCTTGTTCTTCATTCAGTCTTTTTTTTCTTTCTTTTGATTTTTTTTTTTTTAGGTGAAGTATAATGACACAATTTTATATTAGTTTCAGGTGTACAGCATAGTGACTTGAAATTGTATACGTTATAAAATGCTCACCACCCTTAAATGTAGCTATTATCTGTCACCATACAAAGTTATTACAATATTATTGACTGTATTCCCTATGCTGTACTCTTCATCCCAGTAACTTATTTTATGACTGAAAGTTTTTACCTCTAAATCTCCTTCTAGTTCCACCCATCCCCCCCATCCCTCTTCCCTCTGGCAAACACTAGTTCTCTGTGTTTACAAGTCTTTTTCTATTTGTTTTGTTTTGTTTTGTTTTGTAGATTCCACATATAAGTGAAATCGTATTTGTCTTTCTCTGACTTATTTTAATACCCTCTTGGTCAATCCATGTTGTCATGAATAGCAAGATTTCATCATTTTTTGTTGCAGAATAGTAGTTCAACCTCTATATACACCACGTTTTTTTTTTAATCCATTCATCTACTGATGGATTTAGGTTGGCTATTGTAAATAATGCTGTAATAAACATACAAGTCCATATATTGTCTCAAATTAGTGTTTTCATTTTCTTTGGGTAAGTACCCAGAATTGTAATTACTGGGTCAGTGGTATTTCTATTTTAATTTTTTGAAGAAATTCCGTACCATTTTCTACAGTGGTCACACCAATTTATTTTCCCAACAGGAACGCACAAAGGATCCCTTTATTCCACATCCTTCTCAAAACTTCTTATTGTTACTTCTTGTCTTTTTGATTAGCCATTCTAGATAATGTAAGATTATATCTCATTGTGGTTTTGATTTACATTTCCTTGATAGTAATGCTGAGCATCTTCTCATGTGTGTCTCTTTGCCGTCTGTACATCATCTTTGGAGAACTATTCAGGACCTCTGCCCATGTTTTAATCAGAGTATTGGGGAGTTTTGGTGTTGGGTTGTATTAGCTGTTTATATATTTTGAATGTTAACCATTTGTTGGATATATCATTTGCACAGATCTTCTCCATTCAGTAGATTGCCTTTTCATTTTGTTGATGGTTTCCTTTGCTGTGCAAAACCTTTTTATTTTGATGTAGTCCCAATAATTTATTTTTGCTTTTGTTTTCTTTGCCTTGTGAGACATATGTAGAGAAATATTGCTAATATTGATGTCCAAGAGATTACTGTCTGTGTTTTTGTTGTTTTTGTTTTTAGGAGTTTTGTAGTTTCAGGTCTTCCATTAGATCTTTAATCCATTTTGAGTTTATCTTTGTATATGACATAACATAGTCATCTAGTGTCATTATTTTGCATGTAGCTGTCCAGGTTTTTCAATATCATTCTTAGAAGAGACTCTCCTTTCCCCATTGTATATTCTTGCCTCCTTTGTCATAGACTAATTGAGCATATAAACATGGATTTATTTCTGGTCTCTCATTTCTATTCCATTGATCTATGTGTCTGTTTTTGTGTCCATACCATACTGTTTTGATTACTGTAACTTTGTAGTATAGTTTGAAAACTGGGTTTGTGATACCTCCAGCTTTGTTCTTTCTCAAGGTTATTCTGGCTATGGGGCGAATTTTGTGGTTCCGTACAAATTTTAGGATTGTTTGTTCTGGTTCTGTGAAAAATGCTCTTGGTATTTTGAAAGAGATAGCATTGAATTTATAGACTGCTTTGGATGGCATTATGGACATTTTAACAGTATTCTTCCAATCCGTGATAAGGGTATATGTTTACATTTATTTGTGTTGTCTTCAATTTCTTTCATCAGTGTCTTATAGTTTTCAGAGTACAGGTCTTTCAGCTCTTTGGTTAGTTTTATTCCTAAGTATTTTATTATTTTTGGTGTGATTATAAATGGGATTTTTTTCTTAATTTCTTTTTCTGCCACTTTGTTGTTAGTATATAGAAACACAACAGTTTTCCTTATATTTAAAAAAATTTTTTTTTAATGTTTATTTATTTTTGCGGCAGAGAGAGAGAGGGATACACAGGATTGGAAGCAGGATCCGGGCTCTGAGCTGTCAGCACAGAGCCCAACGCAGGGCTCAAACCCACAAACCATGAGATCATGACCTGAGCCGAAGTTTGACGCTTATCCAAGTGAGCCACCCAGGCGCCCCAACACTCTTCCTTATATTAATTTCTGTATCCTATAATGTAACTGAATTCATTTATTAGTTCTAATAGGCTTTTTTTGGTAGAGCCTTTAGGGTTTTCAATACATAGTATCATATCATCTGCAAATAGTGACAGTTTTCTTTCTTACCCAATTTGGATGCTTTTTAGTTCTTTCTTTTATCTGTTTGCTATGGCTAGGACTTCCAGTATTATGTTGAATAAAAGTGGTGAGAGACTTGTTTCTATTCTGATCTTAGAGGAGAGTTTTCAGCTTTTCACCATTGAGTATGATGTTACCTGTGGGTTTTTTATATGTGGCCTTTATTATGTTGAGTTATATTTCCTCCACATCCACTTTGCCGAGAGTTTTTGTCATGAATGGATGTTGAATTTTGTCAGATGCTTTTTCTGCTTCTACTGAGGTGATATTTTATCCTTCATTTTGTTAATGTGGTTGTATGATGTTGATTGATTTGCAAATATTGATCCATCCTTACATTTCTGGGGAAAATTGTAGTTGATCATCATGGTTGGTGATACTCTTAATGTATGTTGAAATCAGGTTGCTAATATTTGTTGATGATTTTTGCATCTGTGTTCATCAAGGATATTGGCCTATCAAATTTTTTGTGATGTCTTTATCTGGTTTTGGTATCAGAGTAATGCTGGCCTAATGAAATGAATTTGGATTTTTTTTTTCTATTTTGAAATAGTTTGAGAAGAATAGTTATTAACTCTTTTTTTTAATAATTTGGTGAAATTCACCTAGGAAGTCATCTGGTCCTAGACCTCTGTTTATTGGGAGTTTTTTGATTGCTGATTCAATTTTGTTACTAGTAATTAGTCTGTTTGGATTTTCTATTTCTTCCTTATTCAAGGTTAGAAAATTGTATGTTTCTAGAAATTTATCCATTTCTTCTAGGTTGTCCAATTGGTGGCATATAATTTTTCATAGTAGTCTCTTACAAAATTCTTTTTGTTTCTATGCTATTGGTTGTAACTTCTCTTTCATTTCTGATTTTGTTATTTTGAATCCTTTTGATGAGTCTGTCTAAAGGTTTATCAATTCTTTTTTATCTTTTCAAAAACCAGCTCTTAATTTCATTGATCTTTTCTACTTTTCTATCTCTATTTCATTTATTTCTGTTCTATTTTGTCTTGAGTTACTTTCTTCTACTAACTTTGGGTTTTGTTTGTTCTTGTTTTTCTAGTTCCTTTAAGTATAAGATAGGATGGCTAATTTGAGAATTTTCTTGATTCTTTAAAAAAAATTTTTTTTTCCACGTTTATTTTATTTTTGAGACGGGAGAGACAGAGCATGAACGGGGGAGGGTCACAGAGAGAGGGAGACACAGAATCTGAAACAGGCTTCAGGCTCTGAGCTGTCAGCACAGAGCCCAACACGGGGCTTGAACTCACGGACCGCGAGATCATGACCTGGGCCAAAGTCGGACGCTTAACCGACTGAGCCACCCAGATGCCCCAAATTTTCTTGATTCTTAAGAAAAGCCTGTATCACTATAAACTTCCCTCATAGAACTGCTTTTATGACTCCCAAAGATTTTCAACTTTATGTTACCATTTTCCTTTGTCTGCATATATTTTTTAATTTTCTCCTTGTTTTCTTCATTGACCCATTGGTTGTTTAATATCATTTTGTTTAGTTTGCACGTGTTTTGGGTTTTTTTCCCCAGCTTTCTTAATTAATTTCTAATTTCATACCATTGTGCTCCGAAAAGATTCTTGATGTGATTTCCATCTTAAATCTATTGAGACTTATTTTATGGCCTAACATGTGATCTGTCCTGGAGAGTGTTCCATGTGCCCTCAAAAAGTACATATATTCTGCTGATTTGGGAAGAAATATTCTGCATCTATTAAATTCATCTGATCTGTTGTGTGGTTCAAAGCCACTGAAGTCTGTTTTCTCTCATGTAAGTATTGCTGCACCAGGTTTTGGGGGGTATGGGGAAGTGGGGAACTGATATTTGCATGGAATATCTTTTTTCATTCTCTCACTTTTCAGTAGGCTGTATGTGTCTTGGGTCTGAAGTGAATCTCTTGTAGGCAGCATGTAGATGGACTTACCTTTTTTATCCATTCAGTCATTCTATGTCTTTTCATTGGAGCATTGAGTTCATTTACATTTGAAGTAATTATTGATAGGTATGTAAGTATTGTTTTTTGGTAATTGTTTTCTGTTTTTGTGGTTTTTTCCTGTTCTTCTCTTGCTCTCTTCCATAATGATTGATGACTTTTTTTAGTGCTCTGCTTGTATTCTTTTCTCTTTTTTGTGTATCTTCTATGTTTTTTTGGTTTTTGGTTGTTATGAGGTTCATGTATAACATCCCAGATATATAACACATTTGAAAGGCACATTTTCACTCTACCTCCCCACATTAAACTTTCATACTAGGTTTATAAGTGATTGATCTACCAACTTTATTATGTGTTTACCAGTAAAATTTTTCCCTTTCATAATTTTCTTCTCCTCATAGCCTTTTCTTTTCTGCTTAAAGAAATCCCAATTAAAAAAATAAATTAAAAAAAAAAGAAATCCCTTTAACATTTCTTATAGGCCAGTTTAGTGATGATGAACTCCTTTAGCTTTTTTTTTTTTTTTTTTTTAATATCTCTCCATAAATTCTGAATAACAGTCTTGCTGGGTAGAGTATTCTTGGTTGTAGGTTTTTTTTCTTTCAGCACTTTGTATATATCATTGCCACTCCCTTCTTACCTACAAAGTTTCTGCTGAAAAGTTAGCTGATAGCCTTATGGAGTTCCCTTGTACAAAAATAGTTGCTTTTTCTCTTTCTTCTTTTAAGTCTCTCTCTTTATCTTTAATTTTTGACATTCTATGTGTTATATGTCTTGATGTGAACCTCCTTGGTTCATCTTTTTTCAGGCTTTCTGTACTTGGACCTGGATATCCAACATCCTTGAACCTGGATGTCCATTTCCTTACCCAGGTTAAAGAAGTTTTCAGCTATCGTATTTTCAGATAATTCTTTTGCCCCTTTCGCTCTCTCTTCTCCTTCTTGGATCACTATAATGTAAATGTTAGTATGCTTGTTGCTGTCTCAGAGGTATAACCTAACCTTGTTGTTATTGTTTTTAATTCTTTTTTTCTTTTTGCTGTTCCATTATTTTGCTTTCCGTTATTCTGTCTTAGCTACTGCTATCTAGCTGCTTCTAGATAGCTTCTAGACATCCTCTAATCTGCTGTTAATTCCTTCTAGTGTTTATTTTATTTCAGTCATTGTATTCTTAAGCTCTGATTGGTTCTTTTTATATTTTCCATTCCTTTGTTGAAGTTCTAAGTTCATCCACTCTTTTCTCAAGTCCCGTGAGGATCTCTATGATTATTACTTTCAACTCTTTATCAGCTAGATTACATTTCTCTGTTTCACTTAGTTCAAAAGTTGTTTTGTCTTATTATTTGGAATATATTCCCTGGCCTTCTCATTTTGTTTCACTTTCTGTGTTTGTTTCTATGAATTAGGTGGAACACCTACGTCTTCCAGTCTTGAAGGTATGGCCATGTATAGGAACATCCCCTGCATAGACTGTATGTCTGGAAACGTAGGCTGGCTGGCTGGAGATATAGCAGGTGCGGGATGAAGATCTGGGGGCAGTCTGTGTCAGAGGTACCCTGATGGTCCAGTTGAACAGCCACAAATCTGGCTGCTCCATGCAGGGGGCCCTGTCATAACAGCTGTCGCTGGAGCAAGCACAGGCCAGGGTGTCCCCAGGGTACTCCACATCAGGGCCATTTTGGCAAGAGGGCTGAAGCTATAGTCAGTGCAGGCTAGGGGTGTCCCACTACCTGCTACACTGGGGTAGCTTTGTTGGGAGGGCTAGAGCTGGGATGTTTGGAGGCAGTGGTGCCATCTTAGGTATGTAACTGCAACTGGTGTTGGCTAGGGGCCCAGGACTCACCAAGGTAGCAGGCCACCTAGAGTGCCCAGACCCTGCTTCCCTCTATACTATCAAGGTTGAGGAGAAACATAAACAGTGGTGTTCACCAGCACCTCTGGCAACTCAGAGAGTTCTAGCTATTCCTGCACTGTTTGGTGGACACTCTAGGGTAGTAAATGGGTTTCCTTCAATTCTAGTCTAGTTTCCCTTTAATCCGCAGCTTTTTCCTATGTCCTAGGGTGGGCAAATCTTCTGGTCCCTCAGTACTGTCCCTCACCACTGCATTTCACAGCATTGGGGGTCATGTTCCTGTCATTACCATGTTTCTGTCTCTCCTACCCCTCTCTATGTGGTACCTCTGTCTTTTATACAGAAACTGTTCAGTCAGCCCTCAGTTCTTTGGGCAAAATTGCTCCATATGTAGGTATAGATTTGGTATGTTGATGGGTGGAGGGGAATTCAGAGTCTTCCTACACCACCATCTTGGACCTCCCTCCCCATTAGGTTTTTTCTTTTTTTAACTTAAGCTCTACACCAAACATGGGGCTTGAACTCTTGACTCCAAGATCAAGAGTCGCATGCTCCACTGAGCCATCTAGGCCCCCCTCCCATTTGGTTTTTTACATAGATGACCATTATCATCTGCAAGTATTGACAATTTTGTCTCCTGTCCATTCTTATATCTTGTATTTTCTTTGTGACACATTAATGATGTCTGTTTTGGCCAGGCCTCTAGTCTGCAGAGGAAGCATCAGCAGTGAGAGCAGGTTTCCTGGAGTGGGTCTCAGTCTAAGAGGGATGCACCTGAAATTCCTTCATTAAGTGTGATTTTGTGTTAATGAATCATCCTTGAATTCCTGAACTCCCATGATGGTTCTGTTATTTTTTACTACTATTTTTTTTTTTTAAATAAGCTCTACACCCAACATGGTGCTCAAACTAAAGACCCTGAGATGAAGAGTTGCATGCCCCACCAACTGAGCCAACCCCTGGGTTAGCTATTTTTTAATTTAGAATTTTTCATTTTTATTCTTTGATAAACTTTTTTTATGTCTTTATCTGGTTTTAGAAGCAAGGTTATATTAGCTTATAACCCAAATAACATATCTAATTCTTTTTTTTAAGTTTTATTTATTTATTCTGAGAGAGAACGAGTGGAGGGGTGGATAGACAGGGAGAAAGACAGTCCCAAGCAGGCTCCGCAGTGGCAGCACTGACCAGGGGTTCGAACTCATGAACCATGAGAGATCATGACCTGAGCTGAAACCAAGAGTTGGATGCTTAACCGACTGAGCCACCCAGGTGCCCCAGATATCTAATTCTTTAAAGCTTAGCACCAGCCCTCAGGGTTTGAGGGTTCTTGAGAGCATCTTTGGTTACCATTTCAATTTCTTTCATGACTATTGAACTATTATTCATGGGGTTATTTAAAATTGAGTACTTTTTTATTTTATAGCCAGTGATCCTTAATTAAATTTTGTATATATGTTCCTGTATGTATATTCTAAAGAGCCTTTTTCAGTTGAATGTTTGAACAAGGCCATAAGTCCAAAATTGTGGCATAGTTGATCAGGTGTTTCTTTGTTAATGCTCATAACTTAAACTTACTAAATATCCTTCCAGTAGATGAGCCAAATGGCCGAAGCTGGCTGGAGCAGCATGTTGTTCATCAGTACTGGACAGCCAGATCCTCAAGGTTTCCTCATAGTTTACATTTGCACTCCAATTTAGCCTCTGTCTGGTAAGAAGCTAAGTTTTTCATTTAATGTGTTAATAGAATAAACTTTGATATTTTAATATTTGCTTTAAATTTGTGGTTTAAATCGAGTACTTCCCTAAAATTTAAACTTGTTTTTTTTAAACAATTCTAATTGAACATAGTTTTAAATTATTTAATTATTTTTAAAATGAGATTAATTATTTAATTATAATCTGTCTTTTGACTTATTTTCGAAGTGAGTGGATTGGTTAAATTAGGCCATTTATTTGATTTCTGTTTTAATGCACTTATTACAAAATTACAATTACTATTTGCCCAAACAATACACAGTTTTAAGCATTTGACTCAGTCAGATGTAATATAATATATACATTATTATATATATATAATATAATAATTGGAATTATTCTCAAAGTACTTCTCTTAGAGTATTACAGTTGACATGTAGAAATGAGTATGGGAGGGCATTTAAAGCATATTATGTTTATTTGCCGTATTAATTACTTGTTAAATTACCACTAAATGCATATATATTTTTTTAATGTTTATTTATTTTGAGGGAGAGGAAGAGAGCACACAAGGGCGGGGGGGGGTGTCAGAAAGAGGGAGAGAGAATCTGAAGCAGGCTCCACACTGTCAGCACAGATGTCAAGAGTCAGACACTTAACCAGCTGAGCCACTCAGTCTCCCCTAAATGCATATATTCCTTAAGGCATGTAATTTTACTTCATGAGAAACCTTTTCATTGACATTTGTTGTTTACTGTCTAATAGGGACCAACACTTGTATAGCAGTGACCCATTATATGTTCCTGATGACAGAGTTTTTGTTACTGAGACACAGGTTATTCGGGAAACCTTATGGTAAGATCTCTTAACCTAAGTATTAGTGTAGAAGATTTTATTAGTGAGAAGCCAGAATTTTAGTTTATAAGGAAAAGTATTCACAGTTTCTTTACATGCTTTCTAAAAATAGGCCCTTGGGTTTAACCCAAAACTGTTTCTAGTGCTCCCCTACAGGTAGCCTGGGGTCCTCAGTAAACCCATATTTCAGAATTGATTGTGGAGATTATGAGAATTTGGTATGTTTGCTTCTTTCCCATTTTAAATAATTTAGTATATGATTTAATTATATTAAACCATTACTTTTTTAATATCTGAGTTCAAAGAAAGGTTCCTGGTTTGCTAACTGCTCTTAATAGGCAAGAGTTTATCAATGAGAGCCTGTGTCCTATACCTGGAAACCAGGAATCTAAGATTTTAGATTGTGTTCACACAAAAATGAAAATGAGAAATGCAACATGTAGTGCTGGTATTACTGAGATTTCTAGGTTATGGTCCTCTCTACCAAAAAGTATATTGACTTTCTTAAAAATGGGAAATCTGTTTGGGCCATCACAAAGAGGAGGAAATACTTTAACAACACTATTTCAACTTCTCTGTAAGATAATATTGAAATACCCTTGAGTCTTAAGTTAATCAGATAAAAAGATTGATGTCTCTTATTTTCTAATTCTCTGACCTGTTTGCCCCCAACACCCAATTTTGAATCTTTTGTTAAAACTTCTTAGGCATTACTGTAATGAACATTTTTATAGATTTAAAGTACATTCATCTTTTTTATTTCATTTCAGGTTACTTTCAGGGTAAAAAAGCTCTTTATATATCAGTTGATAGATGGGAAGGTAACTGTGAGAAACAGTATTATAGTAACTCATTTGACACATGTAAGTTATTTGTAATTTTTCTAATTAAAATTAAATAAAAGGATTTATGTAAACCCTGGTTATATAACTTTAGAACATTTTGCAATATTAAAATTAGTTATCAAATCTACTTAACGTCCCAAAGACCAAATTAAGTTATGCATCTTTACAATGGTAGAGAATTCTTTAATAGTGTGTGTTATATTCACATTTAGTTTCAATTTACATGTTCTGCTTTTTGTCAGTTCTATATTGGAAAGCTGTATACTATAAATTTTTTGCTTGTAGCATATTTATTTACCTTATAGGTGTTTTTAAAAAGTATAAGCCACAATTCTATATTCTGTAGAAATTAATGCTTGTATTCCTTTGAGTATAAAACTAAATATTCATTTTGTTCTCTACTAAGCATAGTGTTTAAAACAGTCACAAAATAAATATTTTAGTGAAAGAATATGAATTTGAATGTTTATAGAAGACTCCACATGTTTGCGGTTTGCTTCTATTGTAGAGCTGTTTACGATCAGTGCTAGAACAAATAGCAGCATATGGCCAAGTTGTGTTTCGACTCCAGGAATTCATCGATGAAGTCATGGGGCACAGCTCCGAAAGCATGTTACCTGGAAATGGTTCTCTTCCCAAGAAGTTGACTGAAGCTCCCTTTAGGACATACCAGGCTTTCATGTGGGCCCTGTACAAATACTTTATTAGTTTCAAAAAGGAACTTACAGACATTGAGAAGTACATCATCAATAATGGTATTTAAATGTCCTTCCCTTCTACTCATAAGACATAAGTCATATTTTGAATGCCATCTAGGTTATTAACTGATAAAAGGTTTGAAAATTCTATTGTAAGTAAGTAATAATCATGATAATTTTTAAATCATTTTAAATTTGTATTTTAAGCCATTCCATTCCCTAAAAATCCAAATACTATAGAAAGTTTACAGTGAAATTATTCTTTCTGTGCTATCTCTCCAGTCAAGTACTCAGTTCCCCTCCCCAGAGGCAACCAAGTCATAAGTTTCTTGTGCATCCTTCCAGAAATAATTTAAACATATGCAAGCAATGCATATTCATATATACATACCTTGTAGTCTGTTAACTACTGTCTTCAAATTATTTTCTAATTTAAATTTTGAGGATTATATCATACAAAAATGTAAAGAGCCTCCTCATTCTTTTCTACAAATTCTCTTTTACAAAGATGTATGAATGTATAATAGGCTTATCGCCTTTTGTTTGTTGTGGACTTTTTTATTTTATTTTAGAGAGAGAGAACGCAAGCAGTGGGGAGAGGGGCAGAGAGGGAGAGAGAGAATCCCAAGCAGGCTCCATGCTTGGTGTAGAGCCTGATGCAGGGCTCAATCATATGACCCTGGAATCATGACCTCAGCCAAAATCAAGAGTTGGATGCTCAATTGACTGAGCTACCCAGGCACCCCCAACCACCCAACCAATCCCCTTTTGATGAACATTTAGGCTATTTCTGATCTTTTGCTATTGCCAACAGTGCTGTAGTGATAACCACTAACATGTAATTGTACACACGAGCTGCAAGTTATAGCATACATTGTTAATGGAATTGCTAAAGTTAAAGAGTATGTGATAGCATGTGTGATTTTGATACACATCACCACATGGTTTTCCACAGAGAACAGTTGCCAGCAATGTATATGAATACCTGTTTCCTTACACTCTTACCAACAGTGTGCTGTCAAACCTTTTGATCACCAGTATGACAGCTACAAAATGGTAACCAGTGTCAGCTCCCCTCCACCACTTTTATTTTCAACTACTACAAAAAAATAGTATCCAGAAGACCTGTATTCTCATCACCCAACTTCCCCAATAACTTCCACCCTTGCATATAGTATGTTATCAAAAACATTGGCACAATACATGTAATTGCTCTGCAGACCTGACATGAGTTTTACCAGTTTTGCAGGTACTTGATATTTTGTGGGGAGAGGAGTAATATCTTTGTGTATAGTTTTGTGACACTTTGTCACATGTATATATTTGTATATCCACTTTCATCTTCAGGATACGGAGCTCTGCCAATCCCATGAAAAAACTGGCTCTTGCTCCCCTTTGTAATAACCATCCCCTCACTAAAACAGTAGTCAACTGTTATCCGTTTATTTGCCCAGTGTAGTTTTAATTTGTATTATTATGTTAAGAATTGAAGTCGAGTTTAAGAATCACTTTTATTTCCTTTTCCCTGAAATTCAGTTACTTTATACATTATTTTTCTTCAGAGTTGTTTTTTCTTTAGGGAAATTAGCTCCTTATGAAATGAGATTAAAACCCACCACCATCCAGTTCGCCATATCTTTCTATGACTTAGCTTTTATATCACATTCTGAATGCAGATATGCTTCCTTGCTAGTGAGTTTGATTCCTTGATATTTTGCAGACACTACAATAACTCTTGCAATAGTGGTGGACAAGTTGTCACCTCGACTGGCTCAGCTCAAAGTTCTCCACAAAGTATTTAGTACTGGAGTAGCAGAAGTTCCACCTGACACTCGAAATGTTGTTCGAGCATCTCATCTGCTCAACACACTGTACAAGGCCATTCTTGAATATGACATTGTTGGAGAAGCCTCTGAGCAAACTGTATGTAAGACTTTTGTCCTAAGTTGTATGACTCCATTCTGTTCAGCCAAAGGAGAGGTGGATAGACTGTCACATAGTTCTTTGTAAAAATGGTACTTAAATCGTGTGTCAGACAGCTGTTCAGAGGGTGTTTTTGTTTTTAAAGAGAGAGTGTGTGAGTGGGGGAGAGTGGCAGAGGGAGGGAGAGAGAATCTTAAGGAGGCTCCTCACTCAGCACAAGCCTGACACTGGCCTCAATCCCATGACCCTGAGATCATGACTGGAGCTGAAATCAAGAGTTGGATACTCAACTGACTGAGCCACCTCAGGCATCCTTTTGTTTTGGTTTTGGTTTTGGTTTTGGTTTTTTCAGAGTTTTAAAATTGGCTTCTAAATTCAAGGCTACAGGAAACTACCTTCTTACCTTTAATCGCCAAGGTCACAGAAGGATGAAGCGATTACAAAGCAAAGCATAAAAGCAAGTTGTGAAAAATGCCTAGCTGACTTATTATAGATATTTGCAGCAACTCTTCCTTGAATAAAAATACAAATCTATTATATAAGGTATTTAGAGTAGTCAAATTCATAGAAACAGAAAGTAGAATGGTGGCTGTCAGGGACTGGGGAGAGGAGAGAAGAGAAGATATTTAATAGGTACAGAGTTCCAATTTTGCAACATGCCAGAGATCTGTTTTCACAACAATATGAATATACTTAACACTACTGAATTGTACACTTTAAAGTGCTTAAGATAGTATATTTTTGTGTTACCTGTTTTTTGTCACAATTTTTAAAAATACAAATCTAACTGGAGATTTATAATCTAGAAACTGCAGGTTTGTTTGGTCAGATACACATTTTGTTTGGATGTTTGGATACACATGCACTAGGTATATTTCCTAGTTTGGTGATGTAACTTTTCTCACCATTTTGATACTGCAGTTCAGTATAAAACAGGTTGATTTCTTTCAGCTATGCAGTTTTTTTTTACTACTTGGAACTATAGTAGAATGAAATCATTTCCTCATTCCAAATAGACATTTTGCTAATAGTGTGCTTTAGATAGGATAAGCGTGCCTCAGTTTGGACTATCCTACTTAGAACTGTTGTTCCTCTTTAACTTTCACTCTCAAGAGAGTCCTGGTATGGACTACAGACAATATGGTCATCTCATATTTAGGTGAGTTTTCATAAGGATTTTATAGAGTATGTTTTGGATTTTTAATTTCTTTTTGTCAAAAAACAATTACTTTTGAAAAGGTGTTTCAGAAATGTTTAAACTTCATTTTATCCAGAGACAAGGGGGTTCTGATAGTTGATTGTGCACACTCTGTCCTCAGGTCTCCCTGCTGTTCTCTCTCTGGGTGGAAACAGTAAGACCCTACCTGCAGATTGTGGACGAGTGGATCGTGCATGGGCACCTATGTGACTGCGCTAGGGAGTTCATCATCCAGAGGTTGGGTCCTACACACAGCTCAGGAGACCTGGGGTGCTGCTCATACCTTTTTTCTCTCACAGGAAAATAATGCACTTTTGTAGTTCAGGTGATACTGAGGGAGACCAGTACAGTGACAGACTATGTTTTTACCATAAACAAGTTGTATTGAATTTTTATAGGAGATGTCAGGAATCAGCCAAAAATATGTCTCCCAAGTTTTATGTCAGTTCACAGCTTTCCTTAGCAAATTCTGCTTTTTAAATGATAGTGTGTTTATGGTTGGCTGGTATGGTAAAAGGCATATTGCTTCCTAAGGAGGGAATTTAGGTGATAATAAGTGGCTTCAACTAATTGCTGTTATAAATTAATCAGTAGGATAAAAGATTTGAAAGTATTACGGAATATGCCTCGAATACATTTATTTTTCCAAATTAGCTGGCTTTTTTAACCTTCTTAATAAAATATTTAGGAAAACAATTAAGGAAAATCATAATTCACTTATGATTTCCCCTTCAGTTAATTGATGTTTCTGAGCAGAATCATACAAACTGCAAATGTAGAACTCTCTTAACTCACTTTTAAGTTATGCACTCTGTTTAGATGTGTGATTTTTATGGATAGCTATCCATTTAACTCATCAGAAAGGAGACTGTTAAGTCCTTACAACTCTGAAAAGGTAACCCTGCTTATACACTGCAGATGTAAATTAGCTAGCCTCCTTTAACTGAATCTCATGTCTGTTATTATATCGTTTTTCATCGATCTTACATGATAATTTTTGTGAAAATGGGATTCTGGCTGTTATTAAAGGGTGGTGAGTGACCATCATTTGATTGTTAAAAGCATTTCAGTTAAGAATCTGTACGGGACGAAAAAATGTAGAAGTGTAGAGATTACTTTTATAGGAAATGGCAGAATCGGTAAACTTTTATTCTACTTCTAAAGAGAATCAAAGTAATCATATTTTGTTTAATTCTAATTCAAGAAACTTTTTGTCATAGACTCTAAGTCTGAAGTTCTCTTTTGGCCAGCAAAAGAGTAGGACGCAGGATGAAAAGCAAGAGATGGCTAATATCCTGGAAGACAGGAGCCCCAAATAAGGGTCCTTGCCCCGTTTTTATTAAGATCAGAAGGCTTACAAACATGGCGATGGACATGCACAAAGAGAGACTGAATCTGTGAACATTAACTTGTAGACGTGAGGGAAAGGGAGTCTTGAAGATATTTGGGGTTAGGGGTGTGGGTTAATACAAAGCAAAATCCTGACACCAGGGCAGTCAGGCAGGAGGTTGTTTACAGCAGACATGAAGCACCACCTTTGTTTATCTTAGCTAGCCTAGGGGATGAGACTGGTAGGGGAAATAACCTCAGAGTTAACGAGGCACCTTTCTTTTGTTAATCATCTCCTCTCCGGGCTGCTTCAGCTGCAGCCCAACAGTCTGTAGCCCAATTTGTTTACCTAACTCGTTCCTTTCCTCCTGTGAAAGCAGCTTTCTGCTATACTACTAAACTGGGGGGTGCTTCCACCCTGAATATCTAACCTTGTTTATTTCATATGTTCTATATTGGGGCTTCTGCCCCACCTTCTCTATACTTATTTACCTAATCTTGTTTACCCAAACCAAGGTGTGAGCATCCTATGGCTTTGTAATTCTTTATGCCTTGTTAACCCATTGGTATAAGCCCAGGAAATTTCTAAGCTTATTCCCCACAACTTTTTACTTAAATTTTACCTGTGTCATTCAGAGTATCCACTTTTCTGTTAAACTGAAGTCAGATAAAACCTCTGCCCCATTTTGCCTGAAGATTGCTTCATATTACTAATAATTGATATTATTGTGTTTTGGAATGTCTGGACAACATGCCTAAGCTAAAACAGATACACTGTTGTTTTTAAGGAAGTAAAGTTGAAGTTTAAAATTCTTTTGAATCTTTATAGAAACAAAAATGTTCCAGTAAATCACAGAGACTTTTGGTATGCAACTTACACACTATACAGCGTATCGGAAAAGACAGAAAATGAAGAAAAAATGAGTGATAATGCTAGTGCAAGTTCTGGCAGTGACCAGGGGCTCTCCAGCAGGCAGCATACCATGGTGTCCTTCCTTAAACCTGTCCTTAAGCAGATAATTATGGCTGGCAAGTCAATGCAGCTGCTGAAGAACCTGCAATGTGCAAAGAGCACCACGTGCCAGGACACAGCCAGAGGTAGAAGGTTCCTTTTCCATGTATCCCTCAGCATTCGGGCAATTACTCTGTCTTCATTTTTGTCATCCTGAAATATGTAATTATTTTGTAGTTTGAAAATTATCAAAGCCTTTTACTTTCATGGAAATTATCACCTTGTTACTGCTCCTAATTGAAAAGATTATCCTCAGTGGAAACTTTTAGCACTGTTTCAAAGGCAGTGATTGCAGTGATGATAAATTCCACATGCTTTTTCCTTAGTCTGGATTCCTTAGAACTGGTCATTTAAAAAATAAATCTCTAGCATTTCTTAATGCAGTGCAGCATTTAGCTGTTGAGGACATAAATGTAAACCCTGGCAGATATGAATTTGTTGGTTAGCAGTTTAGACTTGATCATAGATTTCAAGAAAATCTTGATATAATTTATGGCCTTTTTTGATACAATTTAAGCAATATACTTCAACTTTTAACAACTGACTAAAAAGATTTGAAAGGTGTATATATAGCCTTAATTGTTTTTAAATCACCTTAATGTTACATTACTTTGAATTGTTGTATTTACTTTAAATAATATTTTCATTTTGTGGAATATTTCCTTTTTGACTGAATAATAAAATGTAATGAGCTTTCGGGACCACTGTCAAAAGTGTTTTCCCCAATGAAATTATGACTCCTATAAGTATTATAGTGCTGTCCAGTATGGTGGTAATTTAACTTTTAAGCACCCTACTTAGGGTGTTACTCTGTTCAGAAAAAATTAGCTCATACTTTGAATGTTTATGAACTTTGCAGTTAACTAACAGGGTATAAAAGTATTTAGTTGTACTGTACTGTGGAAGTAAAGAAACAGGGATAAACTCTCATAGGCCAAAGGAAAAATACCAGACTATATTAGGATAAAACTACCTAATGCTACTTAATATTATTTACAGGAATATAGTTCACCAAACATATTTCTTTGTTTCAGATGCAGAGAGAAAAAGCTTGTATACCCTGTTTCTGGAATCTGTACAGTCGCGTCTTCGACATGGAGAAGATTCCACTGCACAGGTCCTCACTGAGCAGCAGGCTACCAAAGAGAACCTAATTAAGATGCAGTCCATTGCTGAAAGGCATCTTGAACTGGATGATGTTCACGATCCCCTGCTGGCAATTAACTTTGCAAGGTGATACATACCTGCAAGATTTTAGATAATTGAAATGGCAGAATCTGTGCAGTATTTAGTAACTGTTAATTTCTGCTAGTTAGGGCTTTCCAGCCTTAAAAATAAAAACCTTTGTAGCTTATCCTTTCTAATGAATGGAATGCAAGAGGGCACTGTGTTCAATTTGGCCTCCTTGTTTGTGAAAGTCCATAGACTACCTTGTGTCCTACATCCATGGGGAGTTGCTGTTACTCATACAGAAGATACAGAAGAAAGTCTAAGTCTTGTGCAAGCATGTCACACACACACACACACACACACACACACACACACACACACACACAACTTAAAATGTATCTTGGCCCTTAGGTGGTTTTAGGCGCACCATGCCTTACTGTCTAATGCATTGCCCTTATTCACCTCATATACTGCCTGAGACGCAGTGGCTAAAAAGACCTACTCAGTACTTGACCCTTAAGGCAGAAGTGGTTGAAAAACTGTTTCACTTAAAGGATATTTGGGGTGGGCGGGGGGAGTTTCTTTCTGTAATAGTTGGTAATTTTAAGACTAAAGGTAAAAATGGGACTCTGGAGTTTTGCTTTTAAGGGAATTCTGTTGATAGCAGCTTATAAAAAAAAAAAAAAAGACTCACGTTTTTATCCTAAAGGTTGTATTTGGAACAGAGTGACTTTCATGAGAAGTTTGCTGGTGAAGATATATGTGTGGATAGATCATCAGAATCTGTGACATGCCAGACTTTTGAGTTAACACTGAGATCTTGCCTCTATCCTCATATTGATAAGCAGTATCTCGAGTGCTGTGGAAACCTCATGCAAACTCTGAAAAAAGACTACAGGTATAAAGGAGTAGTTTAATTTTGGAAGTAGTCAGTAGTTTATTGCACTTTTTTTTTAATTTTTTTTTTTCAACGTTTATTTATTTTTGGGACAGAGAGAGACAGAGCATGAACGGGGGAGGGGCAGAGAGAGAGGGAGACACAGAATCGGAAACAGGCTCCAGGCTCTGAGCCATCAGCCCAGAGCCCTACGCGGGGCTCGAACTCACGGACCGCCAGATCGTGACCCGGGCTGAAGTTGGACGCTTAACCGACTGCGCCACCCAGGCGCCCCAGTAGTTTATTGCACTTTAAGAACAATTGAAATTATTTTAAAACCTATGTTTCAAGTTAATTTTTAATAAAGTAGGAAATGAGTATGCAATGAATAATTTTGAGAGAATCAACTAGCCATCTGTGTTTCACACCATTATGTTGTGAAGTTTAATCCTTTATTTCTGAGACTCTACCCCGAAAGAAATACAGAAAAAGCTTGTTGCACAAAAATGCCCATCTGAAAGTTTGCTGTCAGAGGGAAGAACATGAAATTACTTAGTAATAGATGACCAGTTCTTTAAATTATGGTATATCCATAAAAATGGCATATCCATATAAGCTTTGGCAAATCTGTCGTGTATGAACTTTATAAAGTTTATGTTTCTCCAGAGTTTTAAATAATGTAAAATGTTCTTAAAGCTTAAAAAGGATATATAATATAGTGGGAACTATATTTTTTCAAATGCATAGAAAAAAAAGACTAGAAAGAAATATCCCAAATATTAACAGTAGAAATTCACTATGAATAGCAGGATTTGGACTGACTAGTTTGTTACACTTTTTTTTTTTACACTTTTTTTTTTAAGTTTATTTTATTTATTTTGAGAGAGAGTGCGCGTGTGCGCAAGTAAGCAGGGGAGGGGCAGAGAGAGAGGGAGAGAAAATCCCAAGCGGGCTCTGCACTGTCAGCACAGAGCCTGATGTGGGACTCGAACCCATGAACCGTGAGATCATGACCTGAGCTGAAACCAAGTGTTGGACACTTAACTGACTGAGCCACACAGGAGCCCCTAGATGGTTACACTTTTTTTACTTTGGCCATCTTTCTACAGTGTTATAGAAAAGTAACATTTCTTTCTATTAAAGGCAAACATATACTATTTTTATTATTTTAAAAGTCTCTAAGAGGTGTTAGTATTTTGGGATTTCTTTTTGTTTGTTTTATTTCTGTTTTTAGTAAATGTAGAATGTAAAACTCTTTCAAAATTAGTAGTGTACAAAATCTGCTACTGATCTAAAATTCTGTCTCATGAGTGTAAGATCTTTCTGTAGCTTATTTTCTCTCCATTTAGACTGGTTGAGTACTTACAGGCCATGAGAAATTTTTTCTTAATGGAAGGTGGAGATACCATGTATGACTTCTACACATCAATTTTTGATAAAATAAGAGAAAAGGAAACCTGGCAGAATGTGTCTTTTCTTAATGTTCAGCTTCAGGAAGCAGTAGGACAACGTTATCCTGAAGATAGTTCACGGTAAAATATATCACCTTTTTATTTTAAATAATATAAAACAATCCATGTGTAATAACTCCTCTGTGAATTCTTACATATATCATTTATTCCTCACACTAACCCTATGAATTTTAACATTATTTTTCATATTAGAAAACTGAGGCCGAAGGTAGCTACATGACTTAACCTACTAAGCAAGAAATGATGATGAGCTGGTGCCATGTAGGCTGTCAGGGTCTGATGTCCTCCCTCATAGGACAGTGTTAGCCACTGGGTGTGGAATTTCTCTACCCACTCGCCTCACCCTCCAGCTAAATGCACTGGCCTTCTTACATACGAGTCTTAGGCAGTGTTTTGAAACAAGAGCAAAATTCTCAGGGCCTGCTGAGGCCTGAGCTCCAGGCCTCATAGACCTTCACTTCTACCACATGCTGTTGGTCAAACCATGTCATAGGCCAGCTAGGTTCAGTGGTGGGAAATAGATTCCACCACTTAATGGGCAGAGTTGCATGTTTTCAAACTGTTAGGTGAGCTTATCCCCAACTGTGGAGCTAATCAACCCTTTCTCCCTGTCAGTATGCCTGCTGAACAACTCACCCAGGTCTGTGGGTTGGTGCCATCAAATCTTTGTGAAGCAAAGACTCATCTTGTACACTGCTTGGCAATCCTTTTTCCTGTTCCATGTCCCTGTTCAGCTCTCTTTCTCAGCTCCCTCAATGGTCCTTCAAAAGTAATAGTCATAATAATTAACATTACATGTCAGACAAAGCATTCTTTCTCTCACAACCACACCCAAGTTCCCAACCTACTACTTAGTAGATTATTTTTATTTTTAATTTCTTTTATTTTTGTCACTCTTATTACCTTTAATTCTTCTATAAAAGCAGAATTTTCATCAGTTATGTGGTTAGTAAAAGCAGGGTGTAACAGCTGGATTCTTTCCATAAGAAGTAATTGGTACCCAGCAATCCCCAGAGGGAGCTAGAGAAAGTTGTTTTTCACTACCAGCAGAAACTCATGAACTTGTTGTATTTAATATGTTGCAGTCTATTACAGTTATTTTTGTTGCTCAGACTGTCTCATTTTCACCCAGAGGGAGACCCTTCATTCAGCCCTGGTAATCTCAGAGAGCATTCTTACTTTCAGGACTAGATGTCCAGGCTTGTCTTGTGCACCTCCTGCTAGGAGCAGTAGTCCCATTTAATTGATGGCTTAAAAAGCCCTTGATCTGCTGCCAGAGTGTTCATCAGTTTTGGATCGTCAGTACTTCTGGGCTTTCTCAGTTGACAGAGCTGGGAAATATGTAGGAAGAAAAAATCATAAGCTCATATTGATATTTCCAATTTATATTAAAGATTCATTTTTCACTTCTTTGATTTTCCTTTGTATTTCTTCCCTTGAGTGCTTACTAATACATTGATATAATTAATGGTTTTATTCTCTAAGTAACAGTTCCAAAGTGACAATAATAACAACAAGCCCACTGAGAGTTTAAATTAATGCTTGTGATTGTTTTCCTCTACTATCAAGCCATCAGAATACTGTATTTCAAGGTCACTTGGAATAATTCTCCATGTGATTATGCTACCAACTTAATGTAGGGTCAAGTTCATTTGTTTTAGTTTACTTTCTACTTTTAGGAATTTCTATTTCTTAAGTTAAAGTCATTGGTACAAAAGGAGATCTGTCTAGGGAGCTGCTTCTCATGAGAGGGCAAGCTTTTACTGTCTGGTTCATTTCTCAGCCTCATTTCTAGTATGTGTACACATATAGACACATCATGTTCCCTCTCCTACCACACTTTACATTTCAGGGATTCAGAATATTTCTGGTTTGCCCAAGAGCTATACTTTCCCTGCTTCATAGCTTCCTCTAGTTATGTGCACTTCCATTTGCATGGCCTGGCAATGGTCTGCTTTCCTACAAAGTCCTGCCTGGCCTGGATTGGTGTAGCACCCTATATCTGCTTTGTGATTTGCTCTGGGCTCTGAGGAGAGGGATTGACTTTCTTTCACCTGCTTGGCATGGTGATGACAAATAACGTATTCAGTTAGTGCCTTCTGAGTACTTAGTGGATACACATGTAACAAATTTATGGGCTAAAAAAATTCTGACTAGTGCCTGTGACATGGAATGAATTGGTTAATTTATAAGTCACATGCTACGTTTTCCATCTCTAGTTGTAAGGCTGCCTCCCCACCTCCATGGTACACTTAAACCTTCCATGGTCTGCATTCCAGTTTCATCACTTGGTGCCCCTATAATTGTGGGAGAGTTACATCATTTCCTATTCTTCTGACAGGACTACTCTGAGGATTAAATGAGTAAGGGCACTTAAGTGCCCACGTAGTGCCTGGTGTAAGGACATTTCCTTGCATATTTGTTGATTATTTCTAGTGAGGGTTACTTTCAAAGCATCATTAGGAAAGAATGGATGAAGCAGTGTGCAACACCTTTGCTTTGGAAGCAGACCCCATTCTTGTTGACACACTTGCATACACACTCTTCAAGGCAAGGAGAGCAACCTCCCCCCCCACTATCTTCAGCAGAGGGTCCATCTTCTGAGCCTGTAGCCTGAATTTTGTCCCAATTAAGCACCCAACCTATTACCATTATATTTTCTTCCCCAACTTCATCTTTTTTCCTAATTAACTTACTACACTTAAGAGTCTCTTTTTCATAGCTAAACCATTGTTTAAAAACTTTGCCCCTCTTCTAAAACCAAATTCTTATTCTGGAATATAGGCTAGAAAATAGCACTTTATTTAAATATTTGCATTCCTTTTATGAAATATGTCTTCTTTGAAATATGTAAATAAAATAAATGGTAAAATGCTAGTGGTTTTTTAGAGTTTTTTTTTTATGTGAGCATAGAATTTTCAAACTAAAACTGAAATTTCTTTATCTAGTCTGTCTATATCTTATGAAAATGTTGACACAACTAAGAAGAAACTCCCTGTTCATATCTTAGATGGTCTAACCTTGAGCTACAAGGTATGTGCTAATACATTTAGTAAGAACATTGCTTTCTATTAAAATTATAACATGCAAGTAATAGGTTACTTTCTACTCTAATTTTCTGTTTTTGTTTTCATAGATCCCATGGCCTGTGGATATTGTTATAAGTTTGGAATGTCAGAAAATTTATAATCAGGTGTTCCTTCTCTTATTGCAGATAAAATGGGCAAAATATAGTCTGGATGTTTTACTATTCGGTGGTAAGATTTGTTTGCAACAGATAAATTATAATTTAATTTTAGCCCTGAAAAAAAGAAGTAGGTGATCTTTGGTCATTTTTTATGTATATACAAGTGCCCAGATGACAAGTATTTATAGTAACAGTTTTACAGATGGCAGAATTAACTTCCCTGAATGAAATACCAGGGAATTAGTACTGCAGTCAACCTGAAATAGAGCAACTTGATTAGGAATTTAGCCAGAATAAATATTCTTAAATTATGCAAAAATTTTTAATGACAAGTTATTGGGACTTTGCATTTAAATTTAAATGACAGTGATAATGAAGGTGATAAGGGGGAACTTTTCACTGCTTTACCTTCCAGAGACACTGAAGGCATGGTCCCTGATGTGACTCCTGTAGAGTGCCCTTTGCTGGTTGATGATGACACCAGAAGTCCCACCCCTGTGCAGTGGTATGGGTGGGGCCTGAGTAGATGTTCTTCCCACCTACTCTGATTTTGCATCTTATGCAGAGCTAACTAGTACTGCTGGAAAACCACAGTTCAGAGAAGGACTTTTATGTGAAGAAGACACAACTGTTCAATTTGGACCACAGAAGGAAACAGTAAAACAACAGATTCATCGTATGTTCCTCTTGAGAGTGAAGCTCATGCACTTTGTGAACAGCTTACACAACTACATCATGACCAGGGTTTGTGTCTGGATTACTTGTGATATATTTATAGGTAAAAAGCCCACAAAATACTTGTAGACTGTAAGTGTGAAAATAGCACATATGAAATATTTGATCATAAAATAACATGGCAGTGGAGGGAAATATTTTTTTAAACATTCCACAGAATGTGTATCTTGAGACTCCTGTCCCTCCTGTCCAGCAGCCTCTTGGAAGAGGCATACCCAGAGCTCCTCTTTTGGAATCGCCTTTAGAACTTGTAGTATAGCCCTCTAAACTTTGTTAGTGGTTAACAGATCTGCCCCTGGAAAATGGCTTCAAATTTTAATAACAGCCAAAAAATCTGTCAGGCTAGTGTGGTATATAAGGAGATAGATGCAGCCAGATTATTTTTTTCTTAAAAACAAGAGGCAACTCATTACAAAGTAAGTGAAACTACTCTCTTACACATCTTAAAACCAGATCTAGAGGAAGTCTGGAAGAAGAGTTCAGATATTTGAATAGCGGCAGTGTTGTTGGAAGACAGTACTCATTTGGGATTTTTTTTTTAATTTTTTTTTTAACGTTTATTTATTTTTGCGACAGAAAGAGACAGAGCATGAACAGGGGAGGGTCAGATAGAGGGAGACACAGAATCTGAAACAGGCTCTAGGCTCTGAGCTGTCAGCACAGAGCCTGACGCAGGGCTCAAACTCACGGACCGCGAGATCATGACCTGAGCCGAAGTCGGCCGCTTAACCAACTGAGCCATCCAGGCGCCCCCTCATTTGGGATTTTAAATGGTTACTTTAAAAAACTAATTTGTAGGGGCGCCTGGGTGGCGCAGTCGGTTAAGCGTCCGACTTCAGCCAGGTCACGATCTCGCGGTCCGTGAGTTCGAGCCCTGCGTCAGGCTGTGGGCTGATGGCTCGGAGCCTGGAGCCTGTTTCTGATTCTGTGTCTCCCTCTCTCTCTGCCCCTCCCCCGTTCATGCTCTCTCTCTGTCCCAAAAATAAATAAAAAACGTTGAAAAAAAAATTAAAAAAAAAAAACTAATTTGTAATTCTGGTATAGAAGCTCTGAAACTCATTTTATTTGAAAGAATTGAAACTTTGAAGCCTGTGTTTTAGACATGATGCATATGGCAGAGGTACTCTCTGTTTACCATGCATCAGTGGCCTTCAGAGGGCCAGCCTTAAGCCCTTAATTATTGAGAGTAATTGGTAGTTTAATTTTTTGCTTAATTTGTTTCTTGTTTTCTAGTTGAAGAACATCTGTGCTCCTTTTAAAGAAAGACCAGTATATAAACATTGGGACTTAAAAAAAAAAAAAAAGAAACATATAAATTCAGTTTACCTGATAATTGTTGTTGTTGTTATTGTTGTTTTTTTTTAATCAGTGCATTTGTCCCTCCCCACCAGAAACAGTCTGCTAGTCCAAAGTAAGGCATTCATTTACCATGCAAATGGATTTCCTAAAGGACTGGCATCTACCATTATTCTAGGATAAGAATTTCAACCTTTAAAGAAGGTACTTTGTGAGTTTTACAGTTGTAATTATTGAAGAAAGAATTTGAGAGGAGTAGAAGAGGTTGGTAATAAGTTTTGTGTCTGGCATACAAGTCCTCAAAGAAGTCTGCTGATTAAACTTTTCATCTTTCTCTTCCAAGATTCTTCACAGTACAGGACTAGAGTTTCAACATCAAGTCGAGGAAGCCAAGGATTTAGATCAGTTGATTAAAATTCACTATAGATATTTGTCCACCATCCATGATCGATGCTTGCTGAGAGAAAAGGTACATGAGATATCACCTGCAGATTTGGCCAGTTGAGGCAGGAAGGAAGCTGGTCAAGGGAGGTTGTCTCTGTATTTTGGAATTTTAAGGATATTCGTTACGAAATGACCAGGTCAAATGAAGTATGTGTACTATACTACTAGAAATTATACCTGAGAGAAACAAATGAGAACTGTATTGTGATCATCTGCACCCTGCTCTGTGCTTGGATTCAATTGGAAAATTGTGTCTGCAGTTGTGGAATAATAGTGTTTTAGTCAGGAAGTACATCCAGCTTAGTGAGAATATATGGGATTAAGTCAATTTATAGCCATTGGAATTACTTACTCCCTTTCGTTGGTGAACTTAAATGGCCATCCCAGGAAATGGTCACTTGCTTTGTTGGTCAGACTCTGCTGGTAATACTCCCGGTATCATAGGTGCATTAGATGTGTGACCTGATTCCATATCTGATTCCAAGTGCACTTATTCAGAGCCTAGTACCCTTCTTTATTTGATTCAAGGCAGTCTTTTAAAGTGTTGGTGTCAGTATCCAAACATAGTTACAGAGCCTGTGTTCTCTCTGTTGCTTTGATCTCCAGGTCAGTTTTGTGAAAGAAGCCATCATGAAGGTACTGAATTTGGCTCTCATGTTTGCGGATGGTTGGCAAGCAGGCCTAGGGGCATGGCAGTAAGTATGTAGCTTGTGACCATTTCAGCTTCCCTTTTAACTGGCTTCTTTCTGGAAGCCTTTTTTTTTTTTAAAGTAAGCTCTATGCCCAACATGGGGCTTGAACTCATGACCCTGAGATCAAGAGTCACATGCTCTACCAACTGAGCCAGTGAGCCACCCCACTAATGAGAGGAAGAAGAAATGCCTTTTTTAAAAAAATACATTCTGGGAGCCTTTTTTCTCAATCTTGGCAATATATCATATATCACTTATATTTAAGGGAAGAATTGAATGTCTTCACCTTAACTAGGCAGCATCAAGAAAGTGCAGTTTTTTGGGGTGCCTGGGTGGCGCAGTCGGTTAAGCGTCCGACTTCAGCCAGGTCACGATCTCGCGGTCCGTGAGTTCGAGCCCCGCGTCAGGCTGTGGGCTGATGGCTCAGAGCCTGGAGCCTGTTTCCGATTCTGTGTCTCCCTCTCTCTCTGCCCCTCCCCCGTTCATGCTCTGTCTCTCTCTGTCCCAAAAATAAATAAACGTTGAAAAAAAAAATTTTTTTTTAAATAAAAAAAAAGAAAGTGCAGTTTTTTAAGAACGGTAAAACCAGAAAAATATGAAAATTTAAATTAGAACAAATAAATATTCTTAGGTTGCATTCATGTATTCTTGTATAGGTTTTATTAATTATGAATTTCAAACATATACAGAAGTAGAGAGAACTGCGTAACAAACCCTGTTTGCCCATCACCCCATTTCAGCAGTTACCAGCAATGACCAGTTCTGTTTTGTGTTTACCACACACCCCTGTTCATACTTGCTGAATCATTTTAAAGCAAATTCTGGATGTTACGGTATAGTCCAGAGTCCCATAGAAAGACAGATGCCCTGAAGTCAGAGTACAGTTGTGGAGCTCAGAGCTTGTTGCTCTTCCTATGTAGAGTGCCATCCTCTACTGTTAACCTGAATGTACAGTTCAGTAGCTTGTCCTTGTCTTGTTCATAAAATTAATGTAATGATGATGCCTCTGTTACTTCTCAGAAATAAAAATACAAGTCTGGTTGACTGGGCTGTTGAAATAATAGCTTGTACAGTCAGTAAAAAGGGGAGAGTTTATGATCTAATTTAAAATCTTAGTCTATGGCTGTATCAGTCTATGGCTGTGTCTACAGTCTTTGTCTGTATGAAGAAACTAAGAGTGTAGGTAAAATCCATAATTGAAATATTATGAAAAAGGATGAAAATAAAAGTCTTATTTGTTTTATTATGGGTGTCTCAAAGTGTGTAAAGAACATTTTTCTTTCCATATCACTGTGAGATGGAGGAGAAAATAACACTCCTGCATATGCTTGGCTAAAATTGAACTGTTTCAGTTTCTTCAATAAGTAAATTGTGAAGACAAAAACAGGGAGTGAGGAGGACTTAAGCATATCAGCCATTACAGTTTATGGAAATTAATTGATCCTGATTCAGACTTGAAGCAGAAGAGTGAAAAATTGCAAAAGCGATGTGAAATTCAAAAGCTGACTGGTTATTTAATGATATTAAAAAATCATTAAGTATTTTCAAGAAAATGGTATTGTGGCTGTTTTAAAAGGAGTCTTTATCTTTACTATATACACACTGAAATATTTATGACTGAAGGGCTGTGATGTTTCAAATGTGCTTCACAGTATGGCAGGGCTGGGCTGTGCTGAAGCTGGATGTGGGCATGTGAGTGTCCTCTGCCTTCTCTCCTAATGTATGTTCTAATATAGGGTTTTGTATCTTTAATGTATTCTTTGTTTCAAAAAGAAGATATGCTTGTGAAAAGTGAAAATACAGAAATGTGTAATGGAAAAGGGAACACCCCCAGTCATCCCAACTCCAGAATTCAATGCGACCCCACAACAGCACAGTTTTATGTGTTAATAACTCTTTCCTTCAAACATTTGGAAAGGTTTTATTTTGAAGTGGGGCAGAAAATTTTCTATTTTATAATCTTTAGACTTAGGAAATTTAGCGGAAGTATATTTGAAATTATCCCAAAGATATTTTGTAGCCTATGTATTAACACTTTATGCACTTATTTAAGTTAAAATTTACTTTCTTTCCTAGAATGGAATCTATAGAGAAAATGGAGTCTGATTTTAAAAACTGCCATATGTTTATTGTAACCATTTTAAACAAAGCTGTCTGTAGAGGATCCTTTCCCCATCGTGAGTATACCATGTTAAAATAATTTTTACTGCTTTTATATTTTCTTGTAGCTAAGTCTGCATGTTCTTGCTTTGGTACTAATCTCATGAAAAATTATAACTTTTCACCATTTCAAACCTGGAAAGTCCCTCAGCAGTTGTGCCATACTTTGACTTGTTTTTTCAGAATTACAGTTGGTGAGTGAATATGAGATGTAAAACACTGAGACTAAAGATACTGCTTTTTACTATGTGATTTGGTATACCAGTGGATTTCTAGAACCATTATTAGGTAAAGCAGAAGGCAAAATAGATCTCAGTCATACTTTATAATTATACGTAGCCTTTGTAACTATTCCTTTCAAAAGATAGGCATTTTTTTAGCAATTTGAAAAATTCCCATGGCTGCCTCTTACACAGGAAAGTGCAAGCATGACAGTTCAGAATGCAGTGTGAAGCACAGAGATTGTGTCACAGGGAGAAGAGAGCTGTTTCATCTGTAGAACAAAGGCAAACTAGATATTTGTATTTGTAGAACAAATATCTAAACTAAAAGCTCTTTGCACAGTCTTTTTTTTCAAGTGGATAAAACAGTGCATTTTATTTTAATAAAAAATATTTTTTAAATGTAGTTATATAAAAAATTTTTGAGTTAAATGAAGCCAGAATTTATCTTGACCATGAAAAATTGTTCTGTGGACTAGATAAACCAAATAACGTACTTTGTTTTCTTTCTAATACATTTTTCCCCCAGAATTGCCTTTACTCAATTGCTTAGTTTTCTGTGAAACTTTGTTGTAGTTTTTAACATGTTCAAAATCTGTCACATATCAAACAGTATTTTCTCAGTGCTTCAATATAGCTTATCTGTCTGGTTTTTAATTTACATCCAAGTTAGCATATAGTGCAACAGTGATTTCAGGAGCAGATTCCTTAATGGCTCTTACCCTTTTAGCCCATCCCCTCTCCTAAAACCCCTCCAGCAACTGTCTGTTCTCCATATTTATGAGTCTCTTTTGTTTTGTTCCCCTCCCTGTTTTTATTTTATTTTTGCTTCCCTTATAGTCCTCTGTTTTGTATCTTAAAGTCCTCATATGAGTGAAGTCATATGATATTTGTCTTTCTCTAATTTCGCTTAGTATAATGACCTCTAGTTCCATCCACATAGTTGCAAATGGCAAGATTTCATTCTTTTTGATTGCCGGGTAATACTCCATTGTACATATACACCACATCTTCTTTATCCATTCATCTGTCTGTGGACATTTGGGCTCTTTCCATACTTTGGCTATTGTCAATAGTGCTGCTATAAACATGGGGGTGCATGTGCCCCTTTGAAACAGCATACCTGTATCCCTTGGATAAAACCTAGTAGTACAATTGCTGGGTTGTAGGGTAGTTCCGTTTTTAATGTTTTGAGGAAACTCCATACCGTTTTCCAGAGTGGCTGCACCAGTTTGCATTCCCGTCTTTACACAGCGTTTTTATTTTTTTTTGGAAAAGTACACAGGGTTAATCTCTTCCTTTTTTCTACGTATTCCAATTAGAATGTACTAATTAAGAGTAGCTGAACATTTTAAAAAATACTGTTAGAAATGTGTTAGAGGAAACATTGATGCATTTGTCCATTTTTGCATTGGGTGATTGTTATGCAAGTTTGTTATGAACTGACTCCAAATTCTGTGACATAGCGGACAAGAGTGATTTGTTCAGTGAAATGCCCAGACTTTTTGTCTTCAAAATTAAAATGATCTGAAATAGAAATAAATCATACTCTTTCAATTTGTATTTAATAATTATCATTTTATTGTACATTTAAAGTAATCAATATATTAATTAAAAGTAGAAAAGTCTAAATACTTTCAATTCTGAAATCATTGAGACCTTATTCAGACATTTTCAAATATTTAAACCTATTTTTTTAACCTTATTTTTATTCTTTCCACAGTGGAATCTCTAGCACTGTCACTCATGGCTGGCATGGAACAAAGTTAAATATCTTTATTGTATTATATACCTCAGATTTGATCTTCATAGATATAATTCCACTATATGCAGCTGAGGAGTGGAAATCTCTATTTTGATTTATTTTGAAAACTGTTGTCTACTGTCTAAACAAGTACATTTGTAGGTATTTTCTTTGGAGATTATTGGATAGTATATAAATTTATGTGTATAAAATTGTATCAATAAAGTGTATATAGGCTGTTTACACTTATATTTCCTACCATAAGCTATAGATTTATGGTGAATTATGTGAATTATGTCATTTTGAAATGCAATTATTGCTATTAAAAATAAAGCATTTTAAATTCTTCTATTCTTCTTTTACTCAGTCACAGAAGTATTTTTTTGTTTTGATTTGAAAGTAAGAAAATGTGTGTATATGGGGGAGAGGCAAAGGGAAAGGGAGAGAGAGAATCTTTTAAAGTTTATTTACTCATTTTTAGAGAGTGCAAGCCAGGGAAAAGGCAGAGAACAGAGCCTGGTGTGGGACTTGATCTCACAACCCTAGGATCATGACCTGGGCCAAAATCAACAAGCTCAACAGACTGAGCCACCCAGGTGCCCCCAGAAGTTTTTTTTGTTTCTGTTTTTAATTTTTTTAATGTTTATTATTTTGAGAGAGAGAGACAAAGCATGAACAGGGGAGGGACAGAGAGAGGGAGACACAGAATCTGAAGCAGGCTCCAGGCTCTGAGATGTCAGCACAGAGCCCAACATGGTGCTCGAACTCACAGGCAGAGAGATCATGACCTGAGCCCAAGTCGGATGCTTAACTGACTGAGCCACCCAGGTGCCCCTGGAAGTGTTTCATACAGAGTTTTACATGCTGTCTTCCCTAAGTTTGTCCTGTATTTGGCTGTCAGAAAAATGTATTTTTATTTGCCTGGGAAGTTTCAAAATGGAAAATAGCTTTAATCAATATCAATAAATCTAAAAGCCAACTTCACTTCGGGCCAACTGTTGACACATACATTGACAATTCTGAGCAATTCGTGTGAACTGGCCAGTTATATCTTAAATAAAATTATGCTTCCTATTTAAATGTTCCACGTTTTCCTTGTAGATTTCTTGGCATGTCTCTAGTACTTACAACTTAACACTATATATAAGTGGTATATATACCACTTTTTTTTTTAAATATAATTTATTGTCAGGTTAGCTAACATACAGTGTATACAGTGTACTCTTGGCTTCGGGAGTAGATTCCCATGATTCATCACTTACATATAACACCCAGTGTTCATCCCAAAAAGTGCCCTTCTCAATGCCCATCACCCATTTTCCCCTCCCTCTTGCCTACCCCCCCCCCCATTAACCCTCAGTTTGTTTCGTGTATTCAAGAATCTTATGGTTTGCCTCCCTCTGTAACCTTTTTTTTCCTTTCCCTTCCCCCATAGGTGTCTGTTAAATTTCTCAAATTCCACATATGAATGAAAATATATGATATCTGTCTTTTCCTGACTGACTTATTTCACTTAGCATAATATCCTTCAGTTCCATCCACATTGTTGCAAATGGCAAGATTTCATTCTTTTTTGTTACCAAGTAGTATTCCATTGTTTATATATACCACATCTGGGCTCTTCCCATAACTTGGCTATTGTTGATACCACTGCTATAAACATTGGGGTACACATGCCCCTGTGAATCAGCACTCCTATTTCCTTTGGATAAATTTCTAGTAATGCTATTACTGGATCATACAGTAATTCCATTTTTTGAGGAAGCTCCACACTGTTTTCCAGAGTGGCTGCACCAGTTTGTGTTCCCACCAAGAGTGCAAAAGGGTTCCCCTTTCTCCATATCCTCACCAATATCTGTTTCCTGAGCTGTTAATTTTAGCCATTCCAACAGGTGTGAGGTAGTATCAATGTGGTTTTGATTTGTATTTTACTGATGATGAGCAATGTTGAGCATCTTTTCATGGGTCTGTTGGCCATGTGAATGTCTTCTTTGGAAAAGTGTCTATTCATGTCTTCTGCCCATGTCTCTACTGGGTTGTTTTTCAGGTGTTGAGTTTGGTAAGTTCTTTATAGATTTTGGATACTAACTCTTTACCTGATCTGTCATTTGCAAATATCTTCTCCCATTCTGCTGATTGCCTTTTACTTTTGTTGGTTGTTTCCTTTGCTATGCAAAAGCTTTTTTTCTTAATGAGATCCCAATAGTTCATTTTTGCTTTTATTTTCCTTGCCTTCAGGAACGTGTCAAGTAAGAAGTTGCTGTGGCTGAGGTCAAAGAAGTTGTTGCCTGTTTTCTCCTCTAGGATTTTGATGGTTTTCTGTCTCACATTTAGGTCTTTTATCCATTTTGAGTTTATTTTTGTGTATGGTGTAAGAAAGTTATATATCAGTTATTTTTAAAAGCATCCTTAACCCCAAGTATCCTCAGAGCTGAGCATCAGGGACCTCTGCCTTTAGATACAATCTCAGTCATCTTGCGGCATCAGCATTTCCTGCATGCAGATGGCAAAGTCTGGTAATAATGCCTCCTGGGTGATAGCCAAGGTCTGGAGCTTTACTCTGAAGTCTTGGTGAGGATGCCTTCAGACAGAAGATGAACAGCTGCTTCCATGTCTCAAGAAAATACTCCAGTATAACCTAACAGTTGTAGGATATGTGAAGGTTTTTGTGATCTGGTCCCATCAAGTGAAAACATTCTTCCATTAAAGCAGTCATGATGAACTTGAGTTTTAAACAATGATGGGCTGACTCTTTTGGTAAAGTTTTTTATACAGGCATACCTCAGAGATAATCACGGGCTCAGTTCCAGTCTACAGCAATGAAGCAAATTTCACAATAAAGCAAGTCAAATTAATTTTTTCGTTTCCCAATTTGTATAAAAGTTATGTTTTTTACACTATTCTGTATCTGTTAAGTGTGTAATAGCATTATGTCTTTAAAAATCTGTGAATTTTGGGGGCGCCTGGGTGGCTCAGTGGGTTGAGTGGCCGACTTCGGCTCAGGTCATGATCTCGCGGTCCATGAGTTCGAGCCCCATGTCGGGCTCTGTGCTGACGGCTTAGAGCCTGGAGCCTGTTTCAGATTCTGTGTCTCCCTCTCTCTGACCCTCCCCCATTCATGCTCTGTCTCTCTCTGTCTCAAAAATAAACGTTAAAAAAAATTTTTTTTTAAATCTATGTTAATTTTAAAATACGTTATTGCTAAAAAATGTTGACCCATCATCTAAGCTTCCAGTGAGTCATAATCTTTTGCTGGTGGAGGGTCTTGCCTTGATGTTGATGGCTACTGACTGATCAGGGTGTTGGTTGCTGAAGGTGTGGAGAACTGTGCCAATTTCTTCAAATAAGATAAACTGATGGGCTAATTCCACTGACCTATAATTCAGGCTCGCTTTTCTCTCTGGCCGTTCTACCTTCCCCTTCTTTCCACTGGGCAATCTGCATGTCTAAATCCATCTTGGTTTTCGGAAGATGGTGGCTTAGGAGGATGCTGGGCTCACCACGCATCCTGCTGATCACTTAGATTCCACCTACACCTGCCTAACTAACCCAGAAAACCACCAGAAGACTAGCAGAACGGAGTCTCCGAAGCCAAGCGCAGACGAGAGGCCCACGGAAGAGGGTAGGAAGGGCGGAGAGGCGGTGCGTGCTCCACGGACTGCGGAAGGGAGCCGGGGCAGAGGGGCCCGCCGGCCAAGCAGAGCCCCCAAGTCTGGCTTGCAAAAGCAAAGGGGCTGGACGGAGTGTGTTCTGACAGCAAGCGGGACTTAGCATCTGTGAGGTCATAAGTTAACAGCTCTGCTCCGAAAGCGGGAAGGCTCGAGGACAAAGGGAGGGAGAGTTGCTGAGCCCCGGGACGACAGAGCTCAGTTTCGCGGGGAACAAAGGCGCTCGCCAGCGCCATCTCCCTCGCCCACCCCCCAGCCAAAATCCCAAAGGGAACCAGTTTCTGCCAGGGAACTTGCTTGTTCCACGCAAACACCCAACGCTGTGCTTCTGTGGAGCCAAACCTCCGGCGGCAGGCCTGACTCCCTCCCGCTGCCACAGGGCCCCTCCTGAAGTGGATCACCTAAGGAGAAGCAAACTAAGCCTGCCCCTCCTGCACCCGTGCACCTTGCCTACCCACCCCAGCTAATACGTCAGATCCCCAGCACCACAAGACTGTTACTGTGCAAGTAGCCCAGACGGGCCACACCACCCCACAGTGAATCCCGCCCCTAGGAGAGGGGAAGAGAAGACACACACCAGTCTGACTGTGGCCCCAGGAGTGGGCTAGGGGCAGACATCAGGTCTGACTGCAGCCCCGCCCACCGACTCCAGTTATACACCACAGCACAGGGGAAGTGCCCTGCAGGTCCGCACCACTCCAGGGACTCTCCAAAATGACCAAACGGAAGAATTCCCCTCAAAAGAATCTCCAGGAAATAACAACAGCCAATGAACTGATCAAAAAGGATTTAAATAATATACAGAAAGTGAATTTAGAATAATAGTCATAAAATTAATCGCTGGGCTTGAAAACAGTATACAGGACAGCAGAGAATCTTGCTAAAGAGATCAAGGGACTAAGGCACATTCGGGAGGAGCTGAAAAACGCTTTAAACGAAATGCAAAATAAAATGGAAACGATGACGGCTCGGATTGAAGAGGCAGAGGAGAGAATAGGTGAACTAAAAGACAAAGTTATGGAAAAAGAGGAAGCTGAGAAAAAGAGAAAAAAAATCCAGGAGTATGAGGGGAAAATTAGAGAACTAAGTGATACACTAAAAAGAAATAATATACGCATAATTGGTATCCCAGAGGAGGAAGAGAGAGGGAAAGGTGCTGAAGGGGTACTTGAAGAAATTATAGCTGAGAACTTCCCTGATTTGGGGAAGGAAAAAGGCATTGAAATCCAAGAGGCACAGAGAACTCCCTTCAGACATAACTTGAATCGATCTTCTGCATGACATATCATAGTCAAACTGGCAAAATACAAGGATAAAGAGAAAATTCTGAAGCAGCAAGGGATAAACGTGCCCTAACTTATAGAGGGAGACCTATAAGACTCGTGACTGATCTCTCTTTTGAAACTTGGAAGGCCAGAAAGGATTGGCACGAGATCTTCAATGTGTTGAACAGAAAAAATATGCAGCCGAGAATCCTTTATCCAGCAGGTCTGTCATTTAGAATAGAAGGAGAGATAAAGGTCTTCCCAAACAAACAAAAACTGAAGGAATTTGTCATCACTAAACCAGCCCTACAAGAGATCCTAAGGGGGATCCTGTGAGACAAAGTACCAGAGACATCGCTACAAGCATAAAACATACAGACATCACAATGACTCTAAACCCGTATCTTTCTATAATAACACTGAATGTAAATAGATTAAATGCACCAACCAAAAGACATAGGTATCAGAATGGATAAAAAAAACAAACCCATCTATTTGCTGTCTACAAGAGACTCATTTTAGACCTGAGGACACCTTTAGATTGAGACCGAGGGGATGGAGAACTATTTATCATGCGACTGGAAGCCAAAAGAAAGCTGGAGTAGCCATACTTATATCAGACAAACAAGACTTTAAATTAAAGTCTGTAACAAGAGATGAAGAAGGGCATTATATAATAATTACAGGGTCTATCCATCAGGAAGAGCTAACAATTATAAATGTCTATGCGCCGAATACGGAGCGCCCAAATATATAAAACAATTACTCATAAACATAAGCAACCTTATTGATAAGAATGTGGTAATTGCAGGGGACTTTAACACTCCACTTACAGAAATGGATAAATCATCTAGACACACGGTCAAAAAGAAACAAGGGCCCTGAATAACACATTGGATCAGATGGACTTGACAGATATATTTAGAACTCTGCATCCCAAAGCAACAGAATATACTTTCTTCTTGAGTGCACATGGAACATTCTCCAAGATAGATCATATACTGGGTCACAAAACAGCCCTTCATAAATATACAAGAATTGAGATCATACCATGCATACTTTCAGACCACAATGCTATGAAGCTTGAAATCAACCACAGGAAAAAGTCTGGAAAACCTCCAAAAGCATGGAGGTTAAAGAACACCCTACTAAAGAATGAGTGGGTCAACCAGGCAATTAGAGAAGAAATTAAAAAATATATGGAAACAAACGAAAATGAAAATACAGCAATCCAAACGCTTTGGGATGCAGCGAAGGCAGTCCTGAGAGGAAAATACATTGCAATCCAGGCCTATCTCAAGAAACAAGAAAAATCCCAAATACAAAATCTAACAGCACACCTAAAGGAAATAGAAGCAGAAGAGCAAAGACACCCCAAACCCAGCAGAAGAAGAGAAATAATAAAGATAAGAGCACAAATAAACAATATAGAATCTAAAAAAACTGTAGAGCAGATCAACGAAACCAAGAGTTGGTTTTTTGAAAAAATAAACAAAATTGACAAACCTCTAGCCAGGCTTCTCAAAAAGAAAAGGGAGATGACCCAAATAGATAAAATCATGAATGAAAATGGAATTATTACAACCAATCCCTCAGAGATACAAACAATGATCAGGGAATACTATGAAAAATTATATGCCAACAGATTGGACAACCTGGAAGAAATGGACAAATTCCTAAACACCCACACGCTTCCAAAACTCAATCAGGAGGAAATAGAAAGCTTGAACAGACCCATAACCAGCGAAGAGATTGAATCGGTTATCAAAAATCTCCCAACAAATAAGAGTCCAGGACCAGATGGCTCCCCAGGGGAGTTCTACCAGACGTTTAAAGCAGAGATAATACCTATCCTTCTCAAGCTATTCCAAGAAATAGAAAGGGAAGGAAAACTTCCAGACTCATTCTATGAAGCCAGTATTACTTTGATTCCTAAACCAGACAGAGACCCAGTAAAAAAAGAGAACTACAGGCCAATATCCCTGATGAATATGGATGCAAAAATTCTCAATAAGATACTAGCAAATCGAATTCAACGGCATATAAAAAGAATGATTCACCATGATCAAGTGGGATTCATTCCTGGGATGCAGGGCTGGTTCAACATTCGCAAATCAATCAACGTGATACACATCACATTAACAAAAAAAAAAGAGAAGAACCATATGATCCTGTCAATCAATGCAGAAAAGGCCTTTGATAAAATCCAGCACCCATTCTTAATAAAAACCCTTGAGAAAGTCGGGATGGAAGGAACATACTTAAAGATCATAAAAGCCATTTATGAAAAGCCCACAGCTAACATCATCCTCAACGGGGAAAAACTGAGAGCTTTTTCCCTGAGATCAGGAACACGACAAGGATGCCTACTCTCACCGCTGTTGTTTAACATGGTGCTGGAAGTTCTAGCATCAGCAATCAGACAACAAAAGGAAATCAAAGGCATCAAAATTGGCAAAGATGAAGTCAAGCTTTCGCTTTTTGCAGATGACATGATATTATACATGGAAAATCCGAAAGACTCCACCAAAAGTCTGCTAGAACTGATACAGGAATTCAGCAAAGTGGCAGGATACAAAATCAATGTACAGAAATCAGTTGCATTCTTATACACTAACAATGAAGCAACAGAAAGACAAATAAAGAAACTGATCCCATTCACAATTGCACCAAGAAGCATAAAATACCTAGGAATAAATCTAACCAAAGATGTAAAGGATCTGTATGCTGAAAACTATAGAAAGCTTATGAAGGAAATTGAAGAAGATATAAAGAAATGGAAAGACATTCCCTGCTCATGGATTGGAAAAATAAATATTGTCAAAATGTCAATACTACCCAAAGCTATCTACACATTCAATGCAATCCCAATCAAAATTGCACCAGCATTCTTCTCGAAACTAGAACAAGCAATCCTAAAATTCATATGGAACCACAAAAGGCCCCGAATAGCCAAAGGAATTTTGAAGAAGAAGACCAAAGCAGGAGGCATCACAATCCCAGACTTTAGCCTCTACTACAAAGCTGTCATCATCAAGACAGCATGGTATTGGCACAAAAACAGACACATAGACCAATGGAATAGAACAGAAACCCCAGAACTAGACCCACAAACATATGGCCAACTCATCTTTGACAAAGCAGGAAAGAACATCCAATGGAAAAAAGACAGCCTCTTTAACAAATGGTGCTAGGAGAACTGGACAGCAACATGCAGAAGGTTGAAACTAGACCACTTTCTCACACCATTCACAAATATAAACTCAAAATGGGTAAAGGACCTAAATGTGAGACAGGAAACCATCAAAACCTTAGAGGAGAAAGCAGGAAAAGACCTCTCTGACCTCAGCCGTAGCAATCTCTTACTCGACACATCCCCAAAGGCAAGGGAATTAAAAGCAAAAGTGAATTACTGGGACCTTATGAAGATAAAAAGCTTCTGCACAGCAAAGGAAACAACCAACAAAACTAAAAAGCAAACAACGGAATGGGAAAAGATACTTGCAAATGACATATCAAAGGGCTAGTATCCAAAATCTATAAAGAGCTCACCACACTCCACACCCGAAAAACAAATAACCCAGTGAAGAAATGGGCAGAAAACATGAATAGACACTTCTCTAAAGAAGACATCCGGATGGCCAACAGGCACATGAAAAGATGCTCAACGTCGCTCCTTATCAGGGAAATACAAATCAAAACCACACTCAGGTATCACCTCACGCCAGTCAGAGTGGCCAAAGTGAACAAATCAGGAGACTATAGATGCTGGCAAGGATGCGGAGAAACAGGAACCCTCTTGCACTGTTGGTGGGAATGCAAATTGGTGCAGCCGCTCTGGAAAGCAGTGTGGAGGTTCCTCAGAAAATTAAAAATAGACCTACCCTATGACCCAGCAATAGCACTTCTAGGAATTTATCCAAGGGATACAGGAGTACTGATGCATAGGTCCACTTGTACCCCAATGTTCATAGCAGCACTCTCAACAATAGCCAAATTATGGAAAGAGCCTAAATGTCCATCAACTGATGAATGGATAAAGAAATTGTGGTTTATATACACAATGGAATATTACGTGGCAATGAGGAAAAATGAAATATGGCCTTTTGTAGCAACGTGGATGGAACTGGAGAGTGTGATGCTAAGTGAAATAAGCCATACAGAGATCCCATAGGGTTTCACTCTTATGTGGATCCCGAGAAGCTTAACAGGAACCCATGGGGGAGGGGAAGGAAAAAAAAAAAAAGAGGTTAGAGTGGGAGAGAGCCAAAGCATAAGAGACTGTTAAAAACAGAATAAACTGAGGGTTGATGGGGGGTGGGAGGGAGGAGAGGGTGGGTGATGGGTATTGAGGAGGGCACCTTTTGGGATGAGCACTGGGTGTTGTATGGAAACCAAATTGTCAATAAATTTCATATAAAAAAAACACAATACAAATAAATCCAATGCAATAAAGTACCCTAAAAAAATAAATAAATAAAAATTAAAAAATAAATGTTTATGTTTATGTCTTTATCAGGTCTTTGATTACTTAAAGTGAAAACTTCTCAATGTTAAATGAGCTAAATTTTGCTAACAACTATATAACCCTACATATCTGTCTTTGGAATCTCCCGTTTCTTTCTTTTTTTTTTTTTTAATCTCGTATTGCCTACCTTGGTTAAATAAGATTTGTAAAGATCTGTAATCCTATTTAGGATATGCTTTATAACTTTCTAAGGTTTTTATAAACCTAAATTGTAAATGAAGTCTTTTTGACCAGTTAGGCCTTTTTATTTGGTATGTTAAGTGGAAAGCTCTGTCAAATAATGGTAAAACTTAGGTTGTATTTCTTGGGTAAAAGCTATAACTGCTCAAATATATATGCAATTCCTAAATTTTTAATGTTTTGGCAATAAGGCCATCACTTGATATTCTGACTATCAAAGTGTTATGTGTCAGTAATAACCAAATTTCCTTGTCATCATGAACTCTCACATCATATTTTTAACCATGTCCATTTTTTACTTCTGTCATTTATAGTTAATTGTTCTGATGTTCCTACAAAACGTGTTTCATCTTCAAGGAGACTTATAAAAAGGATCTTTAAGACAGATACAGGTTTTTGAAATCTTTAAGATTAATATAAAAATGGGTAAGAATTTCCAGAACTAAAAAGCTGCATTCAAACTGAACAAGAATTAGAAACATAGAACTAAATGAACTGAGGAAAATGGTCACAGTTTTGTGACTCTTGTTTTAAAGTATTGCTGGTTCTCTAATGTTTGCTCTTCTAGATTAAGGAAACTTTCTCTTAAGATATCCATTATATACAGTAGTAGGATACTGAGTACAATAGATAGGATAATAGAGTACAAACTGAAGTATTTAATTTTTCTCTCTACTTAAACCTTCTAAAACTCAAAGATTATCAGTGAGTATTCTTTCATGACAATTGCAGTTATTTGCATTAGTTCAATAAGAATCTGTTCTTGTAACAAGACACCATTGGAAATACTGGTCATTTTACCAAGGCTTTGGCTGGAATTGTAGCAGGTTTCTCGCACAGAGAGTCGTGACACTGAGGCTTTTCTTTCCAGAAAGGTACTTTATTTGTACTGACATAGGCTTAGAGGATTTTTACCCCCAAGCTGAGTCCTGAACACCACATGGTATAGCCTTTTATGCATTTTCTACTTTGTATCCCATATATGGGTAACATATAGACATACAGTCTGATTGATTGGTCTCATGTTACAGGGTAGTGACTGATGCACATATGCACATAGCCAAGTGGCCTTCCCTTATCTTAAGGTCTTTTCTCACCACATTCCTTAGGGAGGGGATTCTACTACATTCCCCCATTTGATTCTCAGACCCCCCTATTTTGGGTCAAAGAGCATAACCTTGGTTTAGAGGTCTATATTTTCATAACATTATCACATGCATGGCTATAGCTATTTTTCTTTTAACCATTGCCTCAATGAGGCTGTAGACAGACCGTATAACCAGGGGAGCTAAGCAAGGTAGGATTAAGCAAGTTTCCAAAATCAAGAGGATAATTCCCATGAGGGTTTTGAATGCCCTAAGAGTTAAAAAAAAAAATCCTCTGAATAAAACTCCCTGGGGTCCCAACCTTTCCAGGTTTAGATTGGGACATGAGCAACTTTCTCACTTGATCTGTGATCTTTTCTATAACTTTTCCTTCATCATCTATCTGTAGGCAACAGTTAGTTAAACTAACTAGTTAAACTAACTAGTTAGTTAAACTAAAGTTAAACTTAAACTCCTGCCTCTGAAGCAAGCAAGTAATCTAAGGCCAAGCGATTTTGATAGATAGCATTGCACATTTTGGTCTGCTGCTCAGCTAGTAAATTAAAAGCCCTGGCAGTTCTATTGGTTATAATGTCTACAACTTCTTGCAGCATGATTATGTTGTTTAGCATAATAATGGGATTACAGTAGCTCCAGGACCCATCCTCCGCCCAGGTGGCAGGGCCATAATATTAGATTATATGCTCAGGAAGCCATTCATCATCTTTCCAATTGCCAATTTGTAAGGCACATCATTTCCTTTGAGTCTCCCTGTCCGCATACACTTGGACTCCCAAATGTTCCCCTCTAGCAAGTGGGAGCAGTAAGAAATAATGACGGATAGTTCCCAGCACACATAACCCAGACCAACCTGAAGGAAGTACTGTATAGGCTGTCCTTCCACATATCCAGTATATTCCACCTGGTGCCCACCATTCGATGGCTGCATCGACATTATCCCAGGCCTCTTGGAGATGAGAGAAGTTAGACAGGGGTGGGGTGTCACAGACTTTGAGTCTGGAGTTCTCTCTTGTCCACCAAAAGAGCAGATGCAGAAATGAATACGAGAGAGGCTAATGTCTGAGAGGAGACAAGAGCCCTGCATAAGCGTCCTTTCTCCATATTTATTAGGATCAGAAGGCTTACATATGTGATGCAGAAGTAAAACTTACATACATGGTGCAGAAAGAAACAATAAAACAGTAATCATTAATTCATGTGTGTGAGAGAAAAGAGATTTTCAAAGATACGCGGTGTTAGGGGTTAGGATCAAGACAAATCAAAATAGCCATGCAGATGGCCATTTATTGCAGGAACCAGGCACCTTATCTGTTTATCTTAACTCTTCTACAGGCTAAGACAGATAGAGAATGCTACCTCAGGGTTAACAAGGTATTTTGGTCACTAATTAGCCCTCAGCCCTTTCACTGTGTGGCGACTTTCCACCCTAACCCTTGTTAATCCATTGGTGCAAACTCGAAGAATTCTTAAACTTATCCTCCACAGTGGGGATCTGGCTCAAGGTGATCTGGGGTTCCCCACTATTGGGTTTCCCAGGCAGTTGAGTTATAAAATCTTTGGCCCAGGCATGTCAAGCTTCCAACAGAGATGGTGAACTTCCTTCCCCAAGGCAGGAATTTTTTTTTTTCCCCAAGGCAAGTTCCCTTTCCCCAAGGTAGTTTTTGTTTTTGTTTCTGTTTTTTGTTGTTGTTGTTGTTGTTGTTGTTGTTTTACCAATAATTGAGGTTTTGAGGAACCCCAGTAGTAGGACGGGGTATTCTGTTCCACTATAAGATTCATGTGGATCTATTTCTGTAGACTCCCATGGCCATTGATCCCCCCATATTGGTACCAACAAAGCATCCTATCCACAAAAGGAAGGAGAGTGCTAACAGAAACCTCTCACCATATTCCCAGCCAGACAGGGTGGTTTCAGCCATTTCTATGGTGAAAAATAGACCAAGAATCACAATAACAGTGAGAAACAAGGGGTAACAGTACATCACAGTAAGGAAACAGATATGGAAAATAAGAACAGTATTTTGTTACACTGGACCGTGATTCCTCACGCTTCTGCTGTGCATAGATTAGTCAGCTTCCAGAGTGACTAAAACAGGGCTGCAGTCTCTCAGAGCCTCTGGAGTTGCAGATTGCTTCTTCCATATGGTCAGCTTGCACGTTGTTGATGGATCAGGAATGCATTCCCAATTTTGAGATATCAGTTTAACTCTGCTGTGGTGAATCCAGGGTCCCACCTTGGCTACCCTTACTGCAGTAGAGGTAGACAAAATAACACTGAACGGGCCCCTCCAGAGGGGCTCTAGGGGTTGGACATTCCACTCCTTCACCCATACAGCATCTCCTGATTTAAAGAGGTGAGCGTCTGTAGTCAGACTCTCAGCTCCCTAACCTAGTGGTGTAAGATGGTTAAGGTAGAGCCAAGGACCGTCATCTGTTGTCTTACGGTTAGATTGCCTGTCTTATTTAGAAACCCCCCCCTTATGCCCTTGATAATGGGGGGAGGGTACCCATAAAGAATTTTATAAGGGGAGAACTCCATCTGCTTCTTTAGTGTCCCATTTATAGCTGCAGTCTGCCTCCCTGAAGGTCCCTTATCTCTCCCTGCCTAATGTTAACCACTTCCCTATTCATTCCTCCCCTGTAATAGGACCCCTAACTGTTGTTAGGGAACAGGGATGATGACCATTCTGGCTTCTTCAAGTTGATAAGGGACAGTGTGGGGGACAAACAACACTAATATATATTGATAGAAATTGTAGTGGTTTCCTCGAGCAGGTCATGGTGCCTGAAAAGGGTCAAGGGAGAGTTTTCTAGGGTAATGAAAATGTTCTATAGTGCTGTTGGTTATACAGATACATACCTTTGTCAAAATTTACTGAACTGTAGGTTTAAGATCTGGGCATCTTATTGTATATAAATTATACCTCAATTCTAAATAGTAAATATTTAAAAAAATTCAACACAATTAGGGGCATCTGCCTTGCTCAGCCAGAAGATCATGTAACTCTCGATCTCAAAGTTATCAGTTTGAGCCTCACATTGGGTGTAGAAATTACTAAAAAAAATAGATAAACTTCAAAAAATTCAGCACAATTATATGCCATTTACACACCTGTTAAAATGGCAAAAATAAAACAAGAAACTGATAATATCAAGTTTTGACATGGATATGGAACAACTGAAACTTTAAAAAAATTTTTTTACATTTATTTATTTATTTTGAGATACAGAGGGAGACAGAGCACAAGCAGGGGAGGGGCAGAGAGAGAAGAAGACACAGAATCCGAAGCAGGCTCCAGGCTCTGAGGTGACAGCACAGAGCCCGATGCAGAGCTTGAACTCACAAACTGTGAGATCATGACCTGAGCTGAAGTCAGATGCTCAACCGACTGAGCCACCCAGGCACCCCACAACTGAAACTTTTATACATTGCTAGTGGGAATACAGAATGGTTTAGCGACTTTGGAAAAAAGTTTTTCTGTTTTTTTTTTTTATATTAAACATATACTTATGACCTAACAATCCCAGCCCTAGGCATTTACCCAAAAGAAATGAAATGTGTGTTCACACAAAAACCTGTACACAAATGTTTACAGCAGCTCTATTCATAAGGACCAAAAACGAGACCATCCACATGTCCATCACCTGGTCAATGAACAAATGATGCCGTTTCATACAATGAAATACTGTTCAGCAATGGGAAGACATAAACTTTCAACAACCTGGATGAATCTCAAAAACAACACTAAGTTAATCCATCCTCGAATGGCTACATAATGTATGATTCCTTTTAGATGATGTTCTGGAAAAGACAACACCGTAAGACAGAGAATAGATCATTGGTTGCCAGGGGCTGGGGCTCAGGGAAGGAGATTAACACAAAGGGGCATGTGGGAATCTCTGGAGATGATAAAACTATTCTCTATTTTGACTGGAGTAGTGAGTTCATCAGGATTCATGAAACTGCATATCTAAAAAGGATAACTTTTACCATAAGTTGTACTTCAATAAACTTGACTTTAAAAATAGAGAGGGGTGTCTGGGTGGCTCAGTCATTTATGTGTCTGACTCTTGGTGTCAGCTCAGGTGATGATCTTGTGGTTGTGAGATTGAGCCCTACCAGGTTCTGTGTTGAACATGGAGCCTAAATGGGATTCTCTCTTTCCCTCTCTTTGCCCCTACCCTGGTTCATGCTCTCTCTCTCTCTCTCTCTCTCTCACACTCTCACTCTCCTTCTCTTTCTCTAAGTAAACTTTTAAAAAAATAGAAGGTAGGGACGCCTGTCTGGCTCAGTTGGTAAAGCATGCAACTCTTGATCTCAAAGTTGTAAATTCAAGCACCGCATTGGGTAAAGAGATTACTTAAAAATAAAATCTTAAAAAATTAAAAAAAGAAAGTCATTTTATAAATGAGTAGGTGGAAAATTTAATTCCAACTAAAGTTCAATATAGTGTCCTAATTCAATGCAAAGAATATGACCTGATTTGTAAAAGCAAACCAACAAAACAACAGCACAATCGCACATAGTCTCATATTCTGCAATGCAATATGTAGCTCTGATTTTGGTTTATATGAAGACATATAGGTTCATGACACATATAATCCCCGTGTTTCATTGTGCTAGCTATTCACTCAACAAATATTGAGCATCTACTGTGTACTTCGCCCCATGAGAGATGCTGACCATAACATGGTCAGATATAGGCCTGTTCCCAAGAATCTCATCGTGCAGTGAAGAAAATATATCATAAAAAGGATATATTTATCTTCAAAAAATTAATCATACCATTATGAAAGAAACTGAAGAAGACACACATAAAAAGGAAAAAGATTCCATGCTCCTGGATAGGAAGAACAAATATTGTTAAAATTTCAATACTACCCAAAGCAATCTATATATTCAATGCAATCCGTATCAAAATAACACCAGCATTCTTCACAGAGCTACAACAAACAATTCTAAAATTTGTAGGGAACAAGAAAAGACCCTGAATAGCCAGAGCAATCTTGAAAAAGAAAACCAAAGCAGGAAGCATCACAGTCCTGAACTTCAAGCTGAATTACAAAACTGTAATCATCAAGACAGCATGGCACTGGCAAAATACAGACACTCAGATCAATGGAACAAAATAAAGAACCCATAAATGGGCCCACAAATGTATGGTCAACTAATCTTTGACAAAGCAAGAAAGAATATCCAATGGAATAAAGACAGTCTCTTCAGCAAGTGGTGCTGGGAAAACTGGACAGCAACATGCAGAAAAATGAACCTGGACCACTTTCTTACACCATACACAAAAATAAACTCAAAATGGATGAAAGGCCTAAATGTAAGACAGGAAGCCATCAAAATCCTCAAGGAGAAAGCAGGCAAAAACCTCTTTGATCTTGACCGCAGCAACGTTTTACTCAACACGTCTCCAGAGGCAAGGGAAACAAAAGCAAAAATGAACTATTGGGACCTCATCAAAAGAAAAAGCTTCTGCACAGCAAAGGAAACAATCAGCAAAACTAAAAGGCAACCGATGGAAGGGGAGAATATATTGCAAATGACATATCAGATAAAGGGTTAGTATCCAAAATCTATAAAGGAACTTACCAAACTCAACACCCAAAAAACAATCCAGTGAAGAAATGAGCAAAAGACACGAATAGACACTTCTCCAAAGAAGATATCCAGATGGTCAACTGACATGAAAAAATGCTCAACATCGCTCATCATCAGGGAAATACAAATCAAAACTACGATGAGATACCACGTCACACCTGTCAGAATGAATAACATTAACAACTCAGGCAACAACAGATGTTGGCAAGGATGCAGAAAAAGAGAATCTCTTTTGCACTGCTGGTGGGAATGCAAACTGGTGCAGCCTCTCTGGAAAACAGTATGGAGGTTCCTCAAAAAGTTAAAAATAGAACTACCTTTTGACCCAGCAATTGCACTATGAGGTATTTATCCAAGGCAGGCAGGTATGCTGTTTCAAAGGGGCACATGCACCCCAATGTTTATAGCAGTACTATTGACAATAGCCAAGGTATGGAAAGAGCCCAAATGTCCATTGAGAGATGAATGGATAAAGAAGATGTGGTATATGGAAATGCCAGCTGGTGCAGCCACTCTGGAAAACAGTATGGAGGTTCCTCAAAAAATTAAACATATAACTACCCTGCAACCCAGCAGTTGCACTACTAGGCATTTATCCATGGGATACAGGTGTGCTGTTTCAAAGGGACACATGCACCCCCATGTTTATAGCAGCACTATCAACAATAGCCAAAGTATGGAAAGAGCCCAAATGTCCAATGATGGATGAATGGATAAAGAAGTGGTATATATATACAATGGAGTATTACTCAGCAATCAAAAAGAATGAAATCTTGCCATTTGCAACTACATGGATGGAACTAGAGGGTATTATGCTAAGTGAAATTAGCCAGTCAGAGAAAGACAAATATTACATGATTTCACTCATATGAGGACTTTAAGATACAAAACAGATGAACATAATGGAAGGGAAGTAAAAATAATATAAAAACAGGGAGGGGGATAAAACATAACAGACTCTTAAATATGGAGAACAAACAGAGGGTTACTGGAGGGATTGTGGGAGGGAGGATGGACTAAATGGATAAGGGGCACTAAGGAGTCTACTCCTGAAATCATTGTTACACTATATGCTAACTAGCTTGGATGTAAATTTAAAAAATTAATTAAATAAAAATAAAGTAAAATGAAATGAAAAAAAATTAATCACACCTTGTCATTTTCACCAACAGACAGGAATGTCCATGTTCGTTATAACACATCCTGAATAGCAATTTGATGATCTGAAGCCCTTATTCTTTATTTCCTTTGTTTATTTTAGCCTGATGTCAATTTAAAATAAAAGTCAATTTAAAAACCCCTTTGCATGCTACAAAATATTTTGTGGCTGATATTTGTCATCATTATAGTAAAAGATGTAAAAGATTAAAAAAAAAAGATTGCATTCTGAAGGCCTAAAAATCTCCACTTTAAGGCTCACAGGAGGGTGACCCCTCTGGAGTATATCCTAGTAGAAAGAGTAATAAATATGTTAATACTTTTAACATGTGAAGTACTCAGTGGCTGTGACATACAAAGAAACATTCTGGTTTCTGCCTTTGAAGAGCTTATAATTTAGGTAAGGAAACCTGAAGTTTATGAAAAAACATCTTCCCTATAATATCCACATGCAGTGCTTATCCAGCTTGAGTGTGCATCAGACTCACCTAGTAGGCATGTTAAAACATAAGTTCCTGGACTCCACCCCAGAATTTCTAATCCAATAGGTCTGGAGTGGAACCCAAGAATCTGCTGTTCCCAAGGGATCCCATCTTGCTGTCCTAATGAGTAAAATGTCAAAGGTTTGTGTCAGAGGAGAGATCACGTCAGATGAGCTGATCAAAAAAGCTTGGAGCATCAAGTGAGGACAGAGCTAGGCTCAGAAGAACAGACTCAATTGCTTTGGGAATATCTATATATTATATATCTATAATGTAGATATATAATAAAAGTAAAACATCAAAAATGCAGGTTGGGTGTTGTTCATGAAGTTTAGTGGGAAAGAAAGTTGGAAAGTTCAATTGCATTAAATTGTGGGGGAATTTGGGTATCATCTAATGTATCATTTACTACCCTCTAGGTTGCAAGTAATAGAAACAAACTGTTTTATCTATTGCTGCACAAAAAATTATCCTGAACTTGGTGTCTTAACACTATTTCATAGCTTCTGTGAGTCAGGGATTTGGGTATGGCCAAACTGGGTGCTCCTGGCTTAATAAAAATGTTGGCCAATCCCCCGGCTGCATGTGTTCTGGGGTTCAGGTCCTATCTGCTGGACTCCTGGCATTTAATAACTGTTTCTCAAAGACATGTGGTAACTTGTTTTTCCTTTTTTGTTTTAAAAATAATAATGTCTCAAAAAATACACAAAACAAAAGGAAGAATATCTAATCACAGAGCAGAAGTAAACACTGCCGATATTTTGGGGCTCCTGGGTGGCCCAGTTGGTTAAGCATCCCACTTCAGCTCAGGTCATGATCTGGCAGCTCATGGGTTTGAACCCCCTGTCTGCTCTGAGAACTCAGAGTCTTGAGCCTGTCTCAGATTCTGTATCTCCTTCTCTTTCTGCCCCCTCCCCTGCTCATTCTCACTCTCTCGCTCTCTCTCAAAAATAAACATTTAAAAAATTTTTTTAAATACTGTCAATATTTTAGTACATGACTGTCCAGTGTTTTGTATGCATACTTCTAAATTTCTGGTATCAATATCAAAAGTGACATCATACTCTACTTCTGATTTATAACCAGTTTGTTTCATAACATGCTATTTTCCTGTGTCATTAAATAATTATGTCAAAAAAAAATATCGATAGGCTGCAATGATCTCATGGCATCAAAGAGAAAATGTGCCCCATGCTCATTCACATGAGCCTTGACAGGCTTCAGGTCCTCACTGGCTGCTGGCCAGAGATTATGATTCCTTGTCATGTGGCCTTTCCACTGGGCTGCTCACATAATGGCAGCTGGCTTTCCTCAGAGCAAGGGATGAGAGTGAGAAAGACCCGAAATGCAAGCCATAGTCTTCTTATAAACTATTATTGAAATAACATCTAACCACCTCTGCTATATGCTCTTCAACAGAACTGAATCCAAATGCAGTGCACTATCCAGGGGAAGGGTTTACATAAGGGAATAGACATCAGGTGTTGGGGATTTGGGGTACCAACTTCAAAGCTATCTACCACAATCTACCCTCTGGCCTCCCAATCATTTGTGTCATTAAAAGCATCAAAATGCATGCACTGCTCTTGCAAGGCTCTCAAAAATTTCATCCCACTATAGCATTATAGTGATTTAGAAGGTGATTTAGACTCACCTTCTAAATCAAATTCACATGCCAATAGGGTATCTTGAGACAGTTCCTTAAGTACAGTGGCTCACTCTGGTTTCTTCACCTGAACATAGATGAAACTAAAGAGACAAGTGATCTACCCCATACATAGTCACTATATAGTGGTGGGACAAGTGTGGGATAATTGTCAGGGTCATTCCTGTTCAAAAGGGGTGGGTGGGGGGGTGGAAAGATAGGAAGCAGATTCACAATGATTTTGTTACCCAGCTGACCAAACATGGAAGTTTCTTGACTAGATCTGAAGACCTGGGAATACTTTTCAGAGTTCTTGGCTCTACCCTCTGGTCTCTTGGTTCTGCACTCAGTCACACTTTTTCCTTTTCCTAGACTGCCTCCTGGCAGTAGAATTCTGAGGGTCCAAAGTACTTTCCTCATTCCCACAATCTCTGTTCCTTCTAGTCCAAACTGGTGGTTCTTCTGGTGACATAATACTACTAAAGTTTTTGTGGGTGTCCTTTGAATCTTTTCAGGTTCACTCAATTAGATACACCCACAAATAAATGTCTTTGAAATAAACCCCTTCCTTATATTGCTCTTCCTCCAGCTTACTAAGGACCCTAATATTTGAAACACCCTTAATCCATTGACAGGGCCTTCTATGTGACTGAAGTATACTCTGAAGCACAACTTTTGCTCTTTCTGGAGAATCAAGAAAATATTTTGAAAAGATTTTATAGTTATAGTCTCAGTATCTTTAGACCACATTTTCTTGACAATGCTACATATTTCCTCTTTGCTCAACAGCCATTTTTTAATTTTAGCCTCATTTGCCACATGGATAAGCTGAACATATTCAAAACCATTAATTCAAGTTCCTTTTTATTTAAGAGTCTTCTCAAATTATCACTCCTCTCTCGTGTTTACTATAACCAACAAGAAGAAACCAGGCAGTATCTTTAATATTTCACTTGGAAAATTCATTAGCTAGGTCACTCAATTCATCAGGGATATTTTATTCTTTCAGCATAGCTGCAGGCAACAGCATTGGTAAACATTCTGCTTGGACATAACAAGGATCTTCTTTCACAGTTTCCAACAACATTTTTCTCATTTTTTAGGCCCTTTCCAGTATTTTCCTCAAAGTTCAAAACTCTATGAGCACTGTTGCAGGCATTTCAAGGTATCATCAACACTAAACTCAAACCATGGTTTCAAAGCCACACCCACATTTTAGGGTTTTGTTACAGCAGCATTCCTGCCTTGGTACCAAATTCTGTGTCAGTCAAGGTTTGGTCCAAGAAGAAGGAAACACTATTATATATATAACCCATGTATATGTGGATATTCATAAATAGACTTGTCACAGGACTTCTGCTACAAAGATTTGATCTTACAAAATTGTGAAAGCCAGTCTATCAGTCTCCACAAGGCTGTGGGTCTGCATCTGATCCTGGAGGATGTTGTCCACAGGGCAGGATGTTAGGAGGAGAAGATGGATGTGAAATGAGACAGAACAAAAACAAGCTGGAGTCCACAAGCTTATGCTAGAACCCCATTCAGAGAGACCGAAACCCATGTCAACTCCTGTTGTTTCTGACCATAGTAGGCTAGGTGACCTGCAAAACTGGGGCCTTTCATCATGACACTAAAAAGCACAGAACCTGGTTCAGGAGTCAGAGGATCCAGAGAAGGAGGCAGTGGCAGGCCTTGTTTTAATGACATGGACTGTCAGAAATGCAACACATGTATGAGCTACAAAGTTGCTGCTGCCTCATTTCCCTCCCAAGTCTCTTTTAAAAATTTCTCTTGTGGGGTGCCTTGGTGGCTCAGTCAGCTGAACAACCAACTTTGAGTCAGGTCATGATCTCAAAGTTTGTGAGTCTAAGACCTGCATTAGGCTCACTGCTGTCAGCATGGAGCTGTCTACTGATCCTCTGTCTTCCTCTCTCTTTGCTCCTCCCCTGCTCATATTCTCTCTCTCAAAAATAAATAAAACATTAAAAAAAAAAAAAAAACCTTTCTTGTGATACTTAGGCACCATACAGGAAAGACAACCCTGGGGACATCTGGCTGGCTTAGTTGGTGGAGCATGTGGCTCTTGATCTTGGGGTCATGAGTTCAAGCTCCATGTTAGGTGGGGAGATTACTTAAAAATAAAATCTTAAAACAAAAATAAGGAAATAGTTCTGGTAAATGTAGGTCAGCATAGCCAACTTGAGAAATCACAAAACCATCCCATCAATTCTATGTACCATTAAGAAAAGGTAATTTATTGTAAAGGGAAATCTCCACATAACTGGAGGGCAGGAACGTAGGGATTTGAACCCAGAAATAGAAACTTGTTCTACACTCAAGGAACTCTCCTCTCTCTCCATTTCTGGTTTCTATTTCTCTAAACCTATAAGCTTTATTTCATTTCTTGGGAGAACACCTCTCTTTGCATCACTGTGCCTATGGTGGTTGGAAGACAGACTTTCACAGCTCCCAAGTGCATAAGACCATTTCTTGATTCCTGTCTTAGCTTGAGTTCCCCCAGAAAATTCAGCCTAAGGTTAAGATGCATGTGCTTCAACTTTCTGATGAAGTACAATCCCTGTAGCAGGAGTCAGAAAGGAGAGGAGTGAGTCAAGGAAGGAGGAGACCTATTGGTATGGGAGTGCATTGTTGAGCAAAGAAAGCATGCCCATTCCATCTCTCAAGATATGGCCCCAAGAGACCACATAATCTCTTGTGTCAGGAAGAAGAGAGAATTGATCTTTTGGCTCCCCTCTTGTAAGTCAAAGCTTTGCCCATAAAAGAAAGATGTGGGGCGCCTGGGTGGGGCAGTCGGTTAAGCGTCCGACTTCAGCCAGGTCACGATCTCGCGGTCCGTGAGTTTGAGCCCCGCGTCAGGCTCTGGGCTGATGGCTCGGAGCCTGGAGCCTGTTTCCGATTCTGTGTCTCCCTCTCTCTCTGCCCCTCCCCCGTTCATGCTCTGTCTCTCTCTGTCCCAAAAATAAATAAAAACGCTGAAAAAAAATGTTTAAAAAAAAAAAAGAAAGATGTGCCCTCTGCCCATCTATGAAGTCCATCTGCCAGTTTCACAGACCCTCATGCCTCATTGTTGACAAGGAAGCCCCAGGACAGGAAGTGAGAGGTCCATGTAGACACCTGAAGAAAGTTCTCTTGGTTTTTGGTTGAAGACCACACAGACCTATCACAGATGAAACAAGGATCCCAAAGACAGAATGAGATGTGAGTGGTACAGTTCAAACTCTAAATTTCCAAGTAAGTGTGGTACATTGAGTAAACTTAGGTTAACTGTCCACCCAAGGTTTAATACAGTGGGGGGGGGGGGCGGGGGGAGAGATTTTATTGTACACATATGGCTAGTGAGATCCTGCCACTTTGGAATGGTGAGATTAGCTAAGAAGAAATTTAGGTTTTTGTTAATACTATTAGAAAAAAATATTAATATTGGAAATGAGACAAAATTATCATTTGAAGATAATAATTGTCTTCCTAGAACTCCCTCCACTCAAAATCAGAGGACAATTCACTAAATTAGTAATAATGCTTTCCTATATACCAATAATAGGTTAGAAAATATACTGGAATAAAATAATCAATAACCCAAAAGATTTCTGCTACATTTAAGCTAAGTCGTCTGGACTGTGTAGAATAAAGAACATATCAAGATTAGATTCAGCAAAAATGATAGAAACCCTAAAATACCATGAATATAAAGAGAATAGGGTTCTCTCTCATGTAAAACTAAAAAACTCTGGAGTTAGAGCAGCTCAGGTATGGCAGTTCTTGGTGACAAGGTCCTAGGCTTCTATCTTTTGGTCCTCCATCCTTAGCACAAAGCTTTCATTTCATATTTCATGAGGGTTATCAGCCAGCAGAAAAAAAGGAAGTACTAGAGACTGACATATCTTCCCTTTAAAGACACCTTTCAGAAGCTTCACACCTACTCCTACTTGGGTCACAATAGTCAGAACTTTGTATCTAACTGATGAGGTTTTTCTGGGGTGATAGTGGGGTTGACAGGCTCCAAGAAAGAATTCTTGAAGATGTCTTTGGTGCAAAAAGGTGATTTTATTAAAACATGGGGACAGTATCCACGGGCAGGAAGAGCTGCCCCCGGACCATGAGGAGAGACTGGTTATACACTATAGAGTTGGGAGAGGTAAAGTCCAGGGGAAGTTTCCAAAGAGATTTTCATATGCTAAAGAGACTCACAGGAAACTGAAGTCCTAGTTATTGTCAAGCTGAAGTTTTTCCCTCTAACAAAGCATTAGTATTAAGACAGTAGGGAGTTTCCTGGAGAAACTTTTACTCTGCCTGCTTCAAGTATTTACCAATGGGCTGCAGGTTATAAGGAAATTTAGTTCTATCTGACGTTTCCTTCTGCCTTTGTTCCACACATCACTATGGAGGGGAGATGTTGGGGCTCCAGGAAATGGAGTCTATAGGTTTCCAGAGATTAGAGTGTTGATAAGATTGCCTTTTTCTTGTAATTTACTAAGATATTTGTAAATAGATGGAGATTCAGGTCCTGCAGGACAATAATCTCTATCCAGTTAGCCATTTGTTTTTCCCCTTCCTTTGTTCTTGGGCAGCCACCGGTGCCCAAGGAATATCACACATGCCCCACCTGGGGATGGGGGGGCGGGGGGGGGGTGGATGGCGGCCTGTCAGCTTGCCTTATGCTCCCTCATCATAACTACACCTAATTGTAAGCAAGGCAGGGAAATGTGCACCCAGCTAAAATGGTAAAAGTGGTCATGGATGTGATCCATCCACTAACAAAGAAACAGGGGAAGCAGCTACTTACTTATGGGTCACTAGCATTTTCTAACACAGTAAGAATAAGAGAGAAATGATCAGCACTGTACTTCTTGCTTTGGTTTAGTTTGGGTTTTTAATATTTTTAAAAACTTTTTTCTGGTACAAATACCAAGTAGACAGCTCAAAGTGTCTGACCTCAACAAAAACATGCAAAAACCAAACAGAAACTGTTAGAATCAACTTTGCCAGAACTCTGGAACAGTCAAAGGTTAACAGCAATGAGAACACCAATAAAATTGAGCAACTTAAAAACAATAAGAAAGATTTGTATGTTTTTATTTGCCCTTCTCCCATCCCCTCCCCATCTTGCTTGTGGCCTTGAGGACAGGAGCCTATTTTCTCAGTGCAGGACATTTGGTCTCAGAGGGAACAGGACACATCTTATTTGCAAAGATTATGTTTACCTGTTTATCTGGGGCTACTGGCAAGACTGATACATGGTGTTTGCCTTTGTTTTGCCAAATTCAGAGCTCATTTAGGGAAGAAAGGAAGTAGGTATTCTACAACAACACTGTACGTTAAAAAGCAACCTACAGCTGCCTCAGGCAAAAGATTGTTGTTGAGGAATACAGTAGAGCACCTGAATTCTGGGAGGAAAACCAGGGGTAGAGAGTTTCTTGAGGAAATGAGGGCATTCAAAAGTCCTATATGTACTGGGGATTTTGAAAACCACACACATGCTGAGGGCAGGATGCAGGCTCAGAAAAGATATGAGAGTATCTTAAGCTTTTACCTCTAACTGATCTACAGGCTCAGTGCAAGCAGGAAGTGTAGATTAAGGCCTGGCTAAGCATTGAAGGAGCACCCCAGCACAGAACCAATCTGAAAAGATGGGAAGAGAGTTTTCTCTTCTCTCCCTCCTACCCTCCCTCCCTTTCTCTCTTTCTCCTGTCATTAAGGAAATCTTTGTCAAAACACTAGCTAAACACAAGCTAAGAGAATATAGACTTCAGAGTCCACATGTGACAAAGAATACGGACCTTACACTTTAGAAAAGACAGTAAGCACATGAACACCTACAAATCATAGCAAATGAAAGGGAGGACCTACACCAGCTGACTCCATCTTGTTCTGTGTCCTACACCTTGAGTGACTATGTCCCCGACATGCCCCCTTTCCGGGAAAATTGCAGAAACCTCAGACCAGGCCTCCTCCCCTTGAGTAACCTCCTGCTCACCCGTTCAAACTTCCTGATCAAAACACGACCTGCGTAACAGGACTCCGACCCTTTCCCAGCCAATCGGCAGAGGCCATGACCCTTCCCCAGCCAATCGGCTGAGGCCACAGCCATTACCTCACCAACAGCCCCTAGACCCCAATAAAACCTTTGTGCTTTTAAAACTCTCTCTCCCCAGCATCTCACCGCTGCGTAGGTGCAGGTAAGGGATTGAGCTGGAGCTAGCTTGAATAAAGGCTCTTTGCTTTTGCATCGGACTTGGCTCCCTGCTGGTCTTTGGGGATCACGAATTCTGGACATAACACAAGCAAGAAATAAACCCTGATAAAGGGGGAAAATCTGATTTCTAGAGTTACCACATTATAATAAACAAAATGTCCAGGTTTCAATAAAAAAAATTAATGAAGCATGCAAAGAAGGAAGAAGTATGGCCCATTCCCAGGTAAAATTAAAAGCAACTCTCCCTGAGGAAACATAGACATCAGACTTACTAGACAAAGGTTTTAAGTCAGTTGTGTTAAATATGCTCAAGGAGTTAAAGGAAATCATGGATAAAGAGATAAAGCAAAGCAGGAAAAGAATGTCTCAACAAATAAAGAATATCTTGGGGCACCTGGGTGGCTCAGTCGGTTGAACGTCCGACTTCAGCCCGGGTCATGATCTCGCAGTCTGTGAGTTCGAGCCCCGCGTCGGGCTCTGTGGTGACAGCTCGGAGCCTGGAGCTTGCTTCTGATTCTGTGTCTCCCTCTCTTTCTGCCCCTCCCCCCTGTCTCTCTCTGTCTCAGAAATAAATAAACATTAAAAAAAATTTAAAAAAAAAGAATATCTATAAAGTGATAGCATTATAAAAAGGAACCAAAAAATTCTGGAGCTGAAAAACACAATAACTGAAGTGAAAATTTCCCTAGAGAATTTCAATAGAGATTTGAGTAGCCAGAAGAAAGAATCAGTAAGCTTGAAGATAGATGGGTTGAAATTGACAGGTGTGACAAGAATGAAAAAAGTTCAAGAGCCTAATGTACAGCGAGCAAGTGTACCAACATACAGATAATGAGAATCCTAGAAGGGAAGGAGAAAAGGGAGCAAAAATAATTTTGGAAAAAATAATGGCCAAAAACTTCCAAAGTTTGATGAAAGAAATGAATCTACACATTGAAGAAGTTCAGTGTTGGGGTACCAGCTGCTTGATCAGTTAAGCCTCCAACTCTTGATTTCAGCTCAGGTCATGATCTCAGGGTCATAAGATTAAGTGCCATATTAGGCTCCACACTGAGCATAGAACCTGTTTAAGATTCTCTCTCTCTCTTGTAATAGGTCAACTTATAAAATATCACAAAGTTTATTGTATATAAATTCGGCTTAAACTCACCTTTCATGAATAATTGAGATAAAAGCTTATGTAGTTCCCTATTAGGGTTATTGGAAATTACTAACCACCCTATCTTGCTTCTGTGACTTCGCCTGCTTGTTAAATAACGTAGGTTGCAAAATGCTCCCCCACCCCTTCTACCAAGATCTGGCCTAGGCAAGACCAACATGTAAAAAGTCACAAACTCACTGCCCCACGGTATCTTAGGTTTCTAACTATGGTCATTTTAAACCCTCTTAGGACAAAGAACTTTAAATTGATAGGTTCCCGTCAAAACTAACGTCTGTGTGTCACAATATAATTGGCTACCATGAAATGCTGTAAATTGTAATTGGTTAACTAAATAATGACATTCTCTGACTTGCTAAAATCCATATAAGTTCACTGCTACCTTTGTTTGGGGCCATTCTCTGCACTTTTCTCCTTAAGATCAGGAGATCAGGTTTGGCCCAGCCATGAATAAAATCTTGCCTCCCTTCTATTTGGCGTCTGGTGGTTTTTATCGACAGCACCCTGTTTCATCTCTCCTCCTCTGCCCCCACCCCCCCAAATAAAAAGAATGAAAGAAGTTCAATGAATTCAAAAAGGATAAACACAAAGAGATCCACACTGAGACACATTGGACTCTCAAACGTATGGCCCGTATGCTCCCCACCTTTACCCAGTCTGTGTCCAAGCTTTCTGCCTGTCAGTGGTGCCTCCCTCCAGAGTCTTATCCCTGGGGTGTCAAACCCCCCACTTCAGAGGCTCCTGTGGCTTGGACCTGCGCTGATCATCTCTGGGGGAGGGTCTCGCAGAGCAATGGCTGGGTACCAACTTGTCCCAGAAAATGTTAGCATGACTGCACAGTGGCAAGGCTCAGAGTTTATGGTAAACTGCAATACACAACTCATGCCAGATTTTGCTACACTCAGTTGGCATCTTTATTCCAACATCAGTAAACGTGGAGCTCTCTGGGATCTGCCAGGACTTTTGCCTGTGGATAAGCCCTGCCACCTCTACCAAATGCACTCCAACCAGGGGAACTGCTTCTTCCGATGTGGCACATAGGCCCCTCAGACCATGCTGCCTACTCCTGGGGATTCATCCCACTTCCTTACCAGAACACTGCCAGGCACTGAGCTCCAAAACTACAGACTCTTCACTCCACTGTTATGGAAAACTGGCAGTATTGAAACCCTCTCCTTTTTCCCTGTCAATGGTTTGGGGGAACAGATTTCTTGTCCAGTGCCCTGTGAGTATTTTCATTCTTTCTATCTTTCTCTCCAGCTACTTCCAGGGGGAGTGTTTTTCTTGCACAATACCAACACACTGCACTCTTTCCCCCTTTCTCTTTCTCTCTCTATCCTTTCTCTATGAATATGGGTCCCTACCCTCCACAGCACTGCCGCTTTTCTCTCCCCTACTCAGCTATTTCACCTATTTGAACCACATACCTGCCAAGATCTCTCACTCAAATTATGCAGATTGTTGCATTCTCAGATCAATTTCCTAGGTGTTCAAAATGGCTCGATGCTGATCTAGCTGTGTTTCAGGGACAAGACAAGCTCAGGTTCTTCATACTACTCTGCCATTTTGACTCCCATTATTCATAGTCTTTGCATTAAATTGAAATTTGACCTGTAACCACAGTCACAGAAATGCAACATTTTGGAAAGGTTAATCTGGGAGTGGTATGCAGAATTAATGAAGAGGAAGAGAGACAGAAACTTCAAGTAGGTGATTATTCCAGTTATGGAGACTGGATTGTAGAAGTAAACACTTTGACAATAGGAGTGAGATAAAAACCTTGAGAACAAGCCCCTATATACCCAGGGCACTCCCTGCCTGGTGTTGCTTTTCTTTCAGAGCAGAACTAGAACCAAGAAGCAAACCCAGACCGGTTCAAACTGATCCAAGACAGGATGGTCACCAAATTTGAACTTTCATTGACTTTTTCCCTCGTTTTAATGTTAACAATCACACCCAGAGATAGACACTTAGCATGCAAATGAAACATGTTCTATCAACTGTACCTGCATGCCTACTTTCCTGGGATTCCCTGCCCCTACATGCTTAACCATCACTCCTTTCCCACCTCAGCCTCTATAAAACTTTCTCTGGCTATTGTTTGGGGAGCTAGTTTGACACCTTTGTGGTGATTGTGTCTCCCCTTACCATAGCTTTTGCCCCAGTAAAGCCTTGCCTGTGGTTTAAATTTTGGTCCAGCCCATTTCTATAGTTTCTGGGCCCAAGGACCCAAGTCTGGTAAGAGTAGTATGATGGGTTTTTGACGTGTGAAAGTAATTTTGTATATGTAATAAAGTTCCTAATTAGTTGACTTTAAACGAAGGAGAGTATCTTGGTGGGCCTTATTTAATCAGTGGAAGCCCTGTAAAAGAAGGCTTAGACATTCTCTGAACTAGACTCTTTTTTTTTTTTTAATTTTTTTTCAACGTTTTTTATTTATTTTTGGGACAGAGAGAGACAGAGCATGAACGGGTGAGGGGCAGAGAGAGAGGGAGACACAGAATCGGAAGCAGGCTCCAGGCTCCGAGCCATCAGCCCAGAGCCTGACGCGGGGCTCGAGCTCACGGACCGCGAGATCGTGACCTGGCTGAAGTCGGACGTTTAACCAACTGCGCCACCCAGGCGCCCCTGAACTAGACTCTTAACAGTAGCTGGGTCTACAGTTGTTCTTCTTTAGCTGGCTCTTCCTTCCTGATTACCCATAAACACCAAATTCAGCTTGTGTTGGTGGGGTTCCATCCTGCTTGTGATCATCTCTTTCTGATACTATGTGACAACAGCATTGGCCCATGCCCATGAATTCCTGGCTGCCCACTAACTTCCCCTCCTGATGGCCTATCCAACACATTTTGGACCTGCTTAGCTCCAGCCTGAACAATTAGGTAAGCAAATTCCTTGTAATAAATTTTAATATGGATTATATATGCACATATATATCTCCTAGTGTTTCTACCTCTCTGGTTGAACTCTGATTGATATACATTTTGATATTTTATACTAAATATGGCTCCAGAACAACAGAATCTTAAGAATAAATTCTTGAAGAAGAAGAAGAAGAAGAAGAAGAAGAAATTCTCTGAGGAGTGCCTGAGTGGCTCAGTCGGTTAAGCATCTGACTTCGGCTCAGGTCATGATCTCACAGTTTGTGAGTTCAAGCCCTGCATCGGGATCCACGCTGACAGTTCAGAGCCTGGAGCCTGCTTTGGATTCTGTGTCTTTCTCTCTCTCTGCCCCTACTCTGTTCAAACTCTGTCTCTCTCTCTCTCTCTCTCAAAAAAATAATAATAATAAAATAATTTTTTAAAACATTGAAAAGGTTAAAAACAAAGAATAAATTTTCTGAATTGTTTCTGGGTTTTCTGGAATTGGCTCTCTGGTTAGATTTAAGGCACTAATGACCCTGTTTCTGGTGATAATGAAGACACTGTAAGTTCATAGCATCACATGGCATAAGAGTTACTCAAATTTCACTGTTGGATATCTACAATTGAATGATGGTGGGAGGGGAGGTTCTAGGTGCCCAAGTATTTGTTAGAATATTTCAGTAAAAATAAGATAGAGAATGGAGTTGAGTGGTTGCTTCTAAATACACAGAGAAATTGAGGAAAGTTAAGAATGAGCCAAAGGGACTTTTGGGGAAGATGGTGGAGTAGGAGGACCCCAAGCTCACCTTTTCGCATGAATATAGCCAGGTAACACTCATATCAGTGTAAATAATGCAGAAAACAGCCCAAAGATTGGCAGAACAGATTCTCCACAGCTAAATGTAGTCACTGTGGAAAACAGTATGGAAGTTTCTCATAAAATTAAAAATAGAGGGCCCCTGGGTGGCTCAGTCGGTTAAGCGGCTGACTCCTGATTTCAGCTCAGGTAATGATCTCACTGTTTGTGAGATCGAGCCCCATGTTGGGCTCCACGCTGGGTGTGAAGTCTGCTTAAGATTCTCTCTACCCCTGAACTGCTCATGCTCTCTCTCAAAAAAAAATTAAAAATAGAATTACCATATCATCCAGTAATTCCACTATTGGATATTTACCCAAAGAATATGAAAACACTAATTTGAAAAGATATATGCACCTCTGTGTTAACTGCAGCATTATTTACAATAGTCAAATTATGGAAGCAGCCCAAATATCCAGAAAAATGAATGAATAAAGAAGAAGTGGTATATATATGCTGTAATATTACTCAGCCATAAAATAAGAATGAAATCTTGTCATTTGCAACAACACAGATGGATCTGGAGGGTATAATGCTAAATGAAATATGTCAGTCAGAGAAACACAAATACAATATGATTTCACTCATATGTGGAATTTAAGAAACAAAATAAATTAAGAAAAAAGACAAACCAAAAACCACACTCTTAACTATAGAGAAAAAACTGATGGTTGACAGAGGGGAGGTAGGGGGTGGGGATGGGCAAAATAGATGAAGAGTACACTTATCATGATGAGTACTGGATAGATGTATAGAATTGTTGAATCACTATATTGTATATATGAAACTAATAATAACACTGTATGTTGACTATACTGGAATTAAAAAAAGAAAAAACAGAATGAGTTGAAAGCCTCACACTCCCAGCTTAAGTTCTAATAAAGGGCCAAAAGCTTCTATACTTGCCCTGAAAAAAATCTTATCTCCTATAGCTGCAAGCCCAAGATTTCCAAAAATCAAACCCACCACCTTTAGTGAACAGCTGAATTACAATACAAATTGAATTCCTAACTTCACAAGGTCTTTTTTGTTAAAGTCAGGGAATTGATTGGGAAGGAATGGGATCCTAAAAATTGGAATGGGGCCATACCAGGTGATCCCAATGAAGTTGGGGATATCAAACCCTTAAATTCTACTGAGTCTTTGCCAGACAAAACAGCCCTTCCACCATAGCCTGAGGATGTTAGCCCTCTTTTGTTTAAATAACCTGTAATAGTCTCCCTGTGGCAGTTGCCTTGAGAGGCACCAATGATCTTTCTTAGAACTTACCCCACAACCTCTTTTGCCATCTAGGCATATAAACCACACTGCAATCCCAGCAGGCTTCAGAGGATGAAGTGCAAACTGTGACCCAGAATATTACCATCATTTTAAATTCTGGTTTTAAGACAAAAAAAAATTTCTTATATTCACCTGAGGTCCTTTGGACCCATATGAATGGTAATGTAACAGTGGTCTAGGCCAGCTTGGAAGAGTAGAATTCACTGTTTTGAGGGAAAGGGACAGTGGTTTCAAAAGACCCTTAGAATTAGTTCTTATCCTTCCACCTCCTTTCTCCCCTGCCACCTCTCCCGATATTGACATGGATATTTGTATATGTTAACCATATATTTTTGTTTTCTTCCTTCTCTCATCCTCATCATCTAACATAAGATATATCATTAATAGTAACTTTATATTGCAGTGTAAAAATTACAGCATACCAAGGAGAAGAGAAAGCATCAGCCATTGATGAAGAGTCCCCATCACCAGAGTGACTGTGAGCTGGGGAAGGGGAAATAACCTTAGCACTGACTGCCTGCCTGACCTTCTGTCATCTGTTGGAGCCTGCATTCTGCAAATCTGGAGATCTCAGTCTGCTTTCCAGGTCCAGGGGCTGCTGGAGGGCAACCAGGTCATCACCCTCAGTGATTCCCTGGGTGGTAGGGGTGACACTGACCAGAACAAGCAGTTCCTAGTCTCCTAGGAATTAGAATATTCTGCACAGGCTCAGGTGGCCAGGGCTGCCCTCACCAGGCCTTCCAGGCTGCCAGATTGAGGCAGATAAGACAGCTTCCATAGGGCCAAGGAACCTTCTGCTTGCCTATCCCCCAAACCCCTCACCCCAGATGGGATAGTCCCTACCTCCGGGAAGTACTTGGAGTATTTACAAGGTTCCATTCTAAGAAGGGCTCCAGGCAGCACCAGGTATAGAAATTGGAAGAACTCTCCATCCTCATCATCACTACATTGGACACCTTTTATTATAGATAAATTTTATACAATGTTGTATAAAAACAATAATAAATAATAATGTAAAAGTAACAATAATGATGAGTAACAACAATGATAATAATGACGACCACAGTAAGAAGTAGGAGGCGGTGGGGAGGAACAAGAGATGCAAAGGGGGAGAGAAGATTAAGTTCAGACCCTCTGAGTGAATAACCACCTATCCACATGAGGTCACTGGCAGTGGTTTGAAATCAGAGTCCTAAATTTGGACCAAGAAATGTGTTCCATGAAGGCCAAGGAGGAGCAAAATGAGAGGGGAAAAAAGTACCCCCCCCCTCACCCATGCAGAGGGCATGGCTAAGGCTGGGACTCCTGTTTGCATTCTTAGAGGAGAGGCCTGCAGTGGTTGTGGGGCTGTGAGAGAGGTACCTTGGTCAGGGACCTGTCCTGCAGCAGGGCCTTGGGCTTCCCTAGAGATCAGATCAGCAAGGAGACAGAGTCCAAGCTCCGACTTTAGCCCCAAGCCCTTCCACATCAAACTTTTGGTACAAGCTCTGAAGGCGGTACCCTCTCTGAAATCACTTTCCGCTGCCCTTCTGGTATTTGTTCTACCTGCCCCCTCTGGTTCCTGCCTAAAGCATTCGGAGGGTGTCCCTTCAGTGCTCCCCGCTGGCAGAGGTGGCACTGCAAGGAAGAATGGCTTTTAGCTCCCAAAGAACTTACAAACGGCACAGGCCAACTAAGCAGGCGTTAGCAGTTCCCGGGCCCTTTACAGACTTAGATCATATTCAGTCTCAGGGAGGCCAAAAACATCTTCCTTGGGATTTCCAAGCTCACATGGGCAGAGCTAAGCCTCCAGAGGGGTTCTTGGAACATTTTTATAGTCTCATTTGACAAACAGGCACAGGATGGCAATGCTGAACCCGGGAGCAGCTGTGTGTATAAGATATATTCAATGTTTTATAACAACAATCAATAATAATTGTTAACGTATTAATTGATTAATAAGGAAAAGAACAATTTGATTACAAATGGAGGATGAGGGAGAGGAATCGAGGATGAGTCCTCATTTTATGGCTTCAGCAACTGGAATGAAGAGTAGTACTCTTCCATGAGATGGTGATAAAGGTGGCTGAGCAGATTTGGAGCTTGGGAGGCAGAGGGGAAAACAGTTTTAAAGAATGCTCAAGTTGAATTCCTGCAAAATAGAAATATCCAAGAGTCAGTTTGACAGAGGTCTGGCCAAGAGAAATAGAAGGAAAGGATGCAGAACGTTGTGAAAACATTTCAATAACGAAAATGTTTTCTGGATACAGATTGTCTTTTTCCAAAGTTTTCCACAATAAACACATCTTATTTACCATTATGGTATTCCACACAGCATTTCTTCTAATCAAGGAACTCACTTCAGAACAAATAAAATGTAGCAATGGGCCCATGCTCACGGATTTAACTGGTTCTATCATGTTGCCCATCATGCTGGAGCAGCTGCCTTGAAAGAATTTACTTAGATTATTTTTAATTTCTTTCAACATTTTCTAGTTTTCAGTGTATGTCTTTAACCTCCTTGGCTACATTTTTTTCTAAGTATTTTATTCTTTTTGATGCTGTTGTGAATGGAACTGTGTTCTTCCTTTCCCGATTGTTCAGTGCAAGTATATACAAAAGCAACTAATTTCTATATACTGATCTTGTATCTTGCAACCTTACTAAAACTCTTTTACTAGTTCTAGTGGGTTTTTAGTGGACTCTAAGATTTTCTACATATAAGATTATGTCATTTGCTAATAGTTTTTCCTTTTTCCTTTCCAATATAGGTATCTTTTCTTTCTTTTTCTTCTTCTAGTTGCCCTAGGTAGACTTTAAGTACAATGCTGAGTAGAAGTGATCTTAGGGGTAAAGTGTCCAATTTTTCACCATTAAGTGTGCGGGGTGTCTATAAATGCCTTTCATCATGTTGAGGAAGTTTGTTTCTATTCATACCTTGTTAAATGATTTTATTATGAAAGGCTATTGGGCTTGATCAAATGCTTTTTTTGTATCATTGAGTTCATTGTGTGATTATTATTTATTCTATTGATAATGATGTTAATTGATTTTTGTATGTTCAAATAACTTTATATTCCTAGGATAAATCCCATTTGGTTATGGTGTACAATTTTTTAAATATCTTGTTGCATCCCATTTGCTAGTGTTTTGTTGAATGTTTATGTGATTTTTAAAAATTACGATAAATTACACATAAGAAAATTTATCATATTAACCATTTTTTAAAAATGCTTATTTATTTTTGAGAGAGAGAAAGAAACAGAGTGTGAGCAGGAGAGGGGCAGAGCTGTCAGCTCAGAGCCCAACACAGGGCTTGAACTCACAAACTGTGAGATCATGATCTGAGCCAAAGTTGGATGCTTAACTGACTGAGCCACCCAGGCATCCCACATCTTAACCATTTTTAAGTGCATAGTTCAGTGATATTAAGTACATTAACATTGTTGTGCTACCATCACCATCCATCCTCAGAACTCTTTTCATCTTGTAAAACTAAAGGTTTGTACCCATTAAATAATAAATACCCATTCCGCCTTCCTTACAGCCATTGGAAACCACCCTTATATTTCCTACCTCTATCAATTTCAGTACTCTAGATACCTCATAGAAGTGGAATCATATAGCATTTGTCCTTTGTGACTAGCTTATTTCACATAGAATAATGTCTTCAATGTTCATCCACATAGCATGTGTCAGAATTTCATTTCTTTTTCAGGTTGAATAATATTCCATTGTATGTATATTCCACATTTTGTTTCTTCATTCACATGTCAATAGATAGTTGGGTTATTTCCACCATTTGGCTATAGTGAAAAATGTTAATATAAACATAGTTATACAAATATCCCTTTGAGACCATTGTTTTGCATTTATACCCAGAAATGAAATTGCTAGATCATGTGATGATTCTATTTTTCATTTTTATAGCATCTGCACCATTTTACATTCCCACCTATAGTGCATAATGGTTCCAATTTCTTCACATCATCAACACTGGTTATTTTCTGTTTTTAGGGTTTTGTTTTGTTTTGTTTTGTTTTAAGTAGCCATACTAATGGGTGTGCAGTAGAATTTCATTGTTGCTTTGACTTGTGTTTCCCTAATGATTAGTGATGTTGAATATCTTTTCATGTGCTTATTATGCATATCTTCATGGGAGAATATCTGTTCAAGTCCTTTGCCCATTTTGTTTTTTTAATTTTAATTTAAATTATAGTTAGTTAACATACAATGCAATATAGGTTTCAGTAGAATTCAATGATTCATCACTTATATGCAACACCCAGTACTCATCATAACAAGTGCCCTTCTTTGTACCCATCACCCATATAGCCCATCCCCCATCCACTTCCTTCCATCGACCCTGAGTTTGTTCTTTATCTTTAAGAGTACCATATGGTTTGTTTCCCTCTCTCTTTTTCCCCCTCCCATATGTTTGGGTTTTTTTCTTAAATTCCACATATGAGTGAAATTATATGGTATTTATCTTTCTCTAGCTGACTTATTTCACTTAGCATAATACAATCTAGCTCCATCTATGTCATTGCAAATGGCAAGATTTCATTCTTTTTGATGGCTGAGCAATATTCCATTGTGAATATATACTGCATCTTCTTTATCCACTCATCAGTCAATGGATATTTGGGCTGTCTCCATAGTTTGGTTATCATTCATAACACTACTATAAACATCAGCGTGCATGTATCACTTCAAATCTGTATTTTTGTATCCTTTGGGTAAATACCCAGTAGTGCAATTGCTGGATCATAGGGCAGTTCCATTATTAACTTTTTGAGGAAACTCCAAATTCCAGAGTGGCTACACCAGTTTACATTTCCACCAACAGTGCAAAAGTGTTCTCCTTTCTCTGCAAATTCACCAACATGTTGTTTCTTGTATTGTTAATTTTAGCCATTCTGACAGGTGTGAGATGGTATCTCATCATGGTTTTGATTTGTATTTCCCTGATAAGTGATGTTGAGCATTTTTCCATGTGTCTATTAGTCACCTGGAAGTCTTCTTTGGAAAAGTGTCTATTCATGTCTTCTGCCCATTTCTTACCTGAATTATTTGTTTTAGGGGTGTTGAGTTTGATAAGGTTTTTAATAGATTTTGGATAATAATTCTTTGTCAGACATGTCATTTGAAAATATCTTCTCCCATTCCATAGTCTGCCTTTTAGTTGTGTTGATTGTTTCCTTTGCTATGCAGAAGGTTTTTATCTTTTTTTTTTTATTTTTTTAACATTTATTTATTTTTGAGACAGAGAGAGACAGAGCATGAACGGGGGAGGGGCAGAGAGAGAGGGAGACACAGAATCGGAAGCAGGTTCCAGGCTCTGAGCCATCAGCCCAGAGCCTGACGCAGGGCTTGAACTCACGGACCGAGAGATCGTGACCTGAGCTGAAGTCGGACGCTCAACCGACTGAGCCACCCAGGCGCCCCTCTTTTCTTTTTCTTTCTTTTTTTTTTTTTTTTGACATGTATTCACTTTTTGAGAGACAGAGACAGAGTGCGAGCAGGGCAGGGGTAGACAGAGGGAGACACAGAATCCAAAGCAGGCTCCAGGCTCCAACCTGTCAGCACAGAGCCCGATGCAGGGCTCGTACTCATGAACCATGAGATCATGACCTGAGCCAAAGTCGGACGCTCAACCAACTGAGCCACCCAGACGACCCCAGGAGGTTTTTATCTTGATGAAGTTCCAATAATTCATTTTTTCTTTTGCTTGCCTTGCCTTTCAGGATATGTCTAGTAAGAAGTTGCTCAAAGGTCAAAGAGGATGCTGCCTGTGTTCTCTAGGAATTTGATGCTTTCCTGTCTCACACTTAGGTCTTTCATCCATTTTGAATTTATTTTTGTGTATAGTGTAAGAGAGTGGTCCAATTTCAGTCTTATGCATGTCACTGTCCAGTTTTGCCCACACCATTTGTTGAAGAGACTTGTTCTATTGAATATCTTTCCTGTTTTTTCAAAGATGAGTTGACCATATAGTTGTGGATCCAATTCTGGGTTTTCTATTCTGCTCCATTGATCTATGTTTCTGTGTTTGTGCCAATACACAATATGTTTCTGTGTGCGGTCTTGATGACCGCAGCTTTGTAATATAGCTTGAAATCTGGAATCGCGATGCCTCCAGCTTTGCTTTTCTTTTTCAGAATTCTGTTGGCTATTCGGGTCTTCTGTGATTCCATACAAATTTTAGGATTGTTTGTTCCAGCTCTGTGAAAAAATGCTCATGGTATTTTGATAGAGGGATTGCATTAAATGTATAGATTGCTTTGAGTAGTATAGGCATTTTAACAATACTTGTTCTTCCAATCCATTGAGCATGGAATGCTCACATCTTGGTGTCTGTTTCAATTTCTTTCATAAGTGTTCTATAGTTTTTAGAGTCTAGATCTTTTACCTCTTTAGTTAGGTTTATTTCTAGGTATCTCATTGTTTTTGGTGCAATTGCAAATGGGATTGATTTCTTGATTTCTTTTACTTCTGCTTCATTATTGATATATAGAATATACAACAGATTTCTTCATGTTGATTTTATACCCTGTGACTTTGTTGAATTCATGTATTAGTTCTAGCAATGCTTTTGGTGTAGTCTTTTGGGCTTTCTGTATAGAGTATCATGTCATCTGTAAGTAGTGAAATTTTGATTGCTTCCTTGACAATTTGGATACCTTTTATTTCTTTTTGTTGTCTGACTGCTGAGGCTAAGACTTCCAGTACTATGTTAAATACTAATGGGTAAAGTGGATATCCTTGTCTCATTCCTGACTGTAGGGGAAAGGCTCTCAGTTTTCCCCATTGAGGATATTAGCTGTGGGTCTTTAATATATGGCCTTTATGATGTTGAGGTATGTTCCATCTATTCCTATTTTGTGTGTGCAGCAGTTATCAAGAATGGATGCTGTATTTTGTCAAACGCTTTTTCTGCATCTATTGAAAGCATCAAAAGGTTCTCATCTTTTATTAATGTGGTATATCACACTGATTGATTTGCAAATATTGAACCAGCCCTGCACCATATGAATAGATCACACTTGATCATAGTGAATAATTATTTTAATGTACTGTTGAATTTGAATTCCTAGTACCTTGTTGAGAATTTTTACATCCATGTTCATCAGGGATATTGGCCTGTAATTTTCTTTTTAGTGGGGTCATTGGCTTTGTAATCAAGGTAATGCTGGCCTCATAAAATGCATTTGGAACTTTTCCTTCCATTTCTATTTTTGGAATGGTTTGAGAAGAATAGGTATTAACTCTATTAAAGTATGGTAGAAGTCCTCTGGGAAGCCTTTTGGCCCAGGATTCTTGTTTGTTGGGAGATTTTTGATAACTGATTCAATTTCTTTGCTGGTTATGGTCCTGTTTAAATTTTCTATTTCTTCCTGTTCGAGTTTTGGTAGTGTGTGAGTTTCTAGAAATTTGTTCATTTCTTCCAGATTGCCCAGTTTGTTGGTATACAAGTTTTCATAATATTCTTTTATAATTGTTTGTATTTTTGTGGTGTTGGTTGTGATTCCTCCCCTTTCATTTTTGTTTTTATTTATTTGGGTCCTCTCTCTTTTGTTTTTGATAAGCCTAGCTAGGGAGTTATCAATTTATTAATTCTTTCAAAAAATCAGCTCTTAGTTTCATTGCTCTGTTCTACTAGTTTAATTTTGTTTCTGTATCATTTATTTCTGCTCTAATCTTTATTATTTCCCTTCTTCTGCTGGATTTAAGTTTTATTTGCTGTTCCTTTTTAGGTCCTTTAGGTGTAATGTTAGGTTGTGTACTTGGGACCTTTTTTGCTTCTTGAGGCAGACCTGTATTGCAATATACTTCCCTCTTACTACTACCTTTGTTGCATCCCAAAAGTTTTGCAGTGTTATGTTTTCATTTTCATTAGCTTCCATGTGTTTTTTAACTTCTTCTTTACTTTTCTGGTTAACCTGTCCATTCTTTAGTAGGATGTTCTTTAACCTCCATGCATTGTGGTCTTTCCAATTTTTTCTTGTGGTTGATTTCAAGTTTCATAACATTGTGGTCTGAAAATATGCATAGTATGATCTCGATGTTTTTTTTACCTGTTGAGGTCTGATTTGTGACCCAGTATATGATTTATTCTGGAGAATATTCCATGTGCATTTGAGAAGAATGTGTATTCTGCTGCTTTAGGATAAAATGTTCTGAATATATTTGTTAAGGCCATCTGGTCCAGTGTGTTATTCAAAGCCATTAATGATTTTCTCCTTAGATGATCCATCTATTGGTGTAAATGTGGTGTTAAAGTCCCCCAATATTATTGTATTGTTATCAGTGAATTTCTATAAGTTTGTTATTAATTGATTTAGATATTTGGATGTTCTAATTTGGGGGCATAAATATATATGTTAGTTCTTCTTGATGGATAGACCTCTTCGTTATGATATAATACCCTTCTTCATCTCTTGTCACACTCTTTGTTTTTAAATCTAGTTTTTCTGATATAAGCACAGCTACTCCAGCTTTCTTTTGACTTTAACATGAAAGATGGTTCTCTGTGTGAGGGCTTGTTTAGTGGTCATGAACTCCTTTAGTTTTTTGGGGGAAATTCTTTACCTCTTCTTCTATTCTGAGTGACAGCCTTGTTGGATAAAGAATTCCTGGCTGGATAGTTTTCTGATTTAGTATGTTGATTATATCCTGCCACTCCCTTCTGGTTTGCCAAGTTTCTGTGGACAGATCTGCTTCAAACCTGATGTGTCTTCCCTTGTAGGTTAAGGACTTTTCCCTTGCTGCTTTCATAATTCTTTCCTTGTCTGTGTATTTTGTGAATTTGACTATGATATGTCTTAGCAATGGCCAGTTTTTATTGAATTTAGTTAAAGTTCTCTGTGCTTTTTGGATTTTGATTTCTGTGTTCTTCCCCTGATTAGAGAAGTCTTCAGCTATAATTTGCTACATGAAGCTTCTGCCTGTTTTTTCCCTCTCTGCATCTTCTGGGACTCCTATGATATGAATGCTATTTTGTTTTAATAAGTCACTGAGTTCCCTAAGTCTACTGTTGTGATCTATTGCCTTTTCTCCCCCTTTTCTTCTCAGCTTCTTTATTTTCCATAATTTTATCTTCTATATCACTGATTCGTCCCTCTACTTCATCCATCCTCCTTGCTATGACATCCATTCAGGATTGCTTCTGTTTTAGCATTTTAATTTTCACTGGACTAGATTTTATCTCTTTTATCTCTGCAGTAAGGGACTCTATAGTGTCTTCTATGCTTTTTTGAAGCCTAGTTAGTGTCCTTATAAGTGTTATTTTAAATTCTAGTTCAGGCATCTTACTTATATCTGTGTTGATTAAATCCCTGGCCTTCACTTGTTCCTGTTCTTACTTTGGGGTGAATACTTCCATCTTGTCATTTTGGAGAAAAAAAGGGGAAAAAAGGTAAAATTAAATTTAAATTTAAAATAAAAAAAATGAAGGGCACCTGGATGGCTCAGTTGGTTAAGCATCTGACTTCAGCTCAGGTCATGATCTCACAGCTTGTGAGTTCAAGCCCCATGTCGGGTTCTGTGCTGACAGCTTGGAGCCTGGAGCCTGCTTCAGATTCTGTGTCTCCCTCTCTCTCTGCCCCTCCCCCACTTGTGCTCTTTCTTTCTCTGTCTGTCAAAAAGGAATAAAGCTTCAAAAAATTTTTAAATTAAAAAAATGAATAAAGGAAGCTAGATCCTAGATGTGTTTTGGTTTGCTTGCTATGAGAAGCTGTTTGTAGTTGTGCAGCTTTATTCTCAAAGATTTCTGATCTGTTTCTTGGGTGTTCAGAATGATCAATATTTATATAGCTATGTTCAAGGTAGGAGGCAAGGTTAGGGTCACCCTACTCCTCTGCCACTTTAACTCCTCCCCCCTTTGCCCAGTCTTGAATCGAGTTGCTTGTTTTTTGCTGTTGTGGAGTTGTGTAAGTTCTTTATATATTTTGTATTTTAGCCCCTTATCAGATATATGACTGGAAATATCTTCTTCTATTCCAGGAGTTGCCTTTCACTTTACTTGTTGTGTCCTTTGATGCACAGAAGTTTTTAGATTTGTTGTTAGTCCCATTTGCCTATTTTTTCTTTTTGTTACCTGTACTTTTGGCAACATATCCAAGATATCATTGCCAAATTTACTGTCATGAAACACTTCTCTTATGTTTTTCTTTAGAGTTTTATAGTTTTTGCTCTAACATTTATGTCTTTGACCTATTTTGAGTATATTTTTGTATGTGGGTTAAAGTGATTATCCAAATTCACGCTTTTGCATATGGATATCCAATTTTTACAGTACCATTTATTAAAAAGACAATCCTTTCCCAATTGGATGCCCTTGGGGGTCCCTCTGAAGCCTGCTTCACTACCATGGCACTTCACTGTATTTGGCAGCTTTCTCCAGGCAGCAAGCCACATCAACAACTGACACACTGGGGTGTGGGGACACAGAAGGGCATGCCAGTGAGCTTTCCATTCAGCTCAGGGATTATTTTGCCTATAGCCTTGGCAGTGTCAGTAGAAGCAGGGATGATGTTCTGGAAAGGCCCTCAGTCATTATTCTACAGCTTCCCAGGGGGGGCCATTCACAGTTTTCTGGCTGGCAGTGATGGCATGGACTGTGGTCATGAGTCTCTCTATGATGCCAAAGTTGTCATGGATGACCTTGGCCAGAGGTGCCAAGCAATTGGTAGTGCAGAAGGCATTGCTGACAATCTAGGGGAAGTTGTCATACTTCTCATGGTTCATGCCTGTCACAAACATGGGGGCATCAGCAGAAGGGTCTGGTGGTGAAGATACCGTGGACTCCACAACATACTCAGCATCAGCATTATCCCCATTTTTAAAAAAAAAATTTTTTTTTCAACGTTTATTTATTTTTGGGACAGAGAGAGACAGAGCATGAATGGGGGAGGAGCAGAGAGAGAGGAAGATACAGAATCGGAAACAGGCTCCAGGCTCCGAGCCATCAGCCCAGAGCCCGACGCAGGGCTCGAACCCACGGACCGCGAGATCGTGACCTGGCTGAAGTCGGACGCTTAACCGACTGCGCCACCCAGGTGCCCCAGCATTATCCCCATTTGATGTTGGCAGGATCTCACTCCTGGAAGACGGATATGGGCTTTCCATTAATGACAGGTTTCCCATTCTCAGCCTTGACTGTGCCATTGAATTTGCATTGGGCAGAATCATACTGGAACATGTAGACCATGTTTAGGTCAATGAAGGGGTTATTGATGTTGACAATATCTATTTTGCCAGAGTGAAAATCAGCCCTGGTGACTAGGTGCCCAATACAGCCAAACCTGCTTACTCCAACCTTCACCACCATGTCTTGGGATGTAAGACATGGCAAGACTGCACCAGAAGATGCCACATCTGTTGAACAAGGAGGAGCAAAGAGCTCCTTCTGCTAGTGATTTCTAGTTTTATTCCACTGTAATCAAAAAAGATGTTTTGTATGATTTAAATCTCTTTAAATTCCTGAAGACTTGTTTTGTTGCCTAACATATGGTCTATTCTAGAGAATGTTCCTTATACACCTTAGAAAAATGTTTATTCTGATGTTGATTGGAGTGTTCTGTATATGTCTTTTAGATCAAATTGATTTTAAAAATTTACTATAAAGCTATAGTAATCATAACATACAGTAATCATAACAATGTAGTACTGGCATAAAGACAGACATACAGACCAATGAAATAGAATAGAAAGCCATAAAGAAACCCTCACATATATGGTCAAATTATTTTTGACCAAATAAGGAAATAGAATACTTGAACAATATGTCCTTAGCTTATTAATAATAGTTTTGAAAAATCTTATTCTGATAATTCCAACATCCCTCCCATACCTGAGTATGGTTCTGATGCTTGCTCTGTCTCTTTAAACTGTTTTTTTTTTTTTTGCCTGTTATTGTCCTTAAAATGTTTGTTGAAACACATATATTATGTACTGGTGATGCTGGCAGGCTGGCTCCAGAGATCCAGAGAGAGTCCTGCAGGACCAGCCAAGAGGGTCATTGGCTGTGTATAGGATGGAAATCAAACTCAAGTCAGCAGGCAGTAAAAGCAGAGTTTATTGAAGGTATAGAGGGAGTGCACATACAGAAGGAATGTCTGGGAGACTCAGGAAAGGAGGGGGTCTTGTCTTTATTTGGGGTCTGGGGATTTTTACTGCGGACAGTGGTCTGGTGTCCGTGTCCTCTTAGGCATCCAGGAACTGGTTAGAACAAAGATGAGATCACAGATGTTATTCCTTGGAGTCAGGGGTCTTGGCATTGAGATGTCTAGCTCTGGTGATCTGGAATACATATATGATAACTTCATCTGATCATTCTCATCTGGTCCTTCCTTAGATGTTATCAGTTCTAGAGAAATCATGAACTCCTTGTCCCTTACAATGCTATTTGCATTACAAGGCATGTGTCATGTGGGGTGGAGGTACAAGTCTTAGCAAGAATAGAAGCAGGAAAAGGAGAAAAAGCAGATTTTTATGGAGTCTTTCAGTTTCTCTATCTTACTGGGTAAAAGGATCTGTGGTAAATAGACTTTTATTGATATGACATTAAGATGTAGTGGGGTGGGAAGAATTCCATAGTTCATGAAATTATGATTATGATGAAGAAGCAAAAGGTAAGCTGAGAGCAAAGCACAAGCTAACACCCTGCAACTACCCTCCCACCCAGGTAAGATGTATGTGACATTTGTTAGGCACTCCTGGCTGCCCAAGAATAAAGGAAAGAGGAAAAACAAATGGTCAACTGATAGGATGTGAGTCTTCATCAGTTTGCAACTGTCTTAATGCTTTACAAGAAAAAGCAAGCTCCAGAAACCTATAGACTCAATTTCCTGGACCCCTAACATCACCCTCCTGTCCATAGGATAGAAAATCTGACATAGTCTTCATAACCCCAGTCCAGCTCTTTCTGCCCGCAGGAACTGTCCCTTGCTATAATCTTTTTTGCACTAAAAATGTCTTAAGAATTTTTTTTTTGACCAATCCTCCTAAACCCCCCTTCGAACTATATCAATTAGTTCTCCATTTTCTAGTAAGCCTATGCCCCCGGGCTGTGAACTTCACAAGTGTTTCTCAGTTTTCTCCCCTTTAGGTGGGACAGGATGGCTAGAAGGGGCTGCATTGACTATTTCCCTTCACTCAGGTTGGTTATGCTTTGATACCCCACAACCCCCCCCCCCGCCCCTGCCATGAGTTAGGGTTTGTTGAAATGGTCCTCTTGAGGACAGGCTTTGTTAAGAACATACTACTCTGGAATATTTCAAAACAGTTCCTTTTTCTCCTCTTGCTGGAAGCACAAGGTGATTTTTCTCCAGTCTTCACTGTGAGAACATAGTAAGACTCCTGGAGATAAAAATTGCAAAATTTTGGATATAAAACAGGCTCCCTCCTGGAATTTTTAAGTCTTAAGCTTATCTACCCTGAGGCTCTGGCAGTTCATTAGTTTCAGCTTAGGTTTCCCTACCCTAGTACTAGGTCCCTAAAAGTTTCTGTTCATGGCTTTCTCTTTTGGTAAGTTCTGATTCTTTGTATCCACCTGTCTTATCTCTCTGATTTATGAGTTAGCAATTTGTCCTGTGACCTCACTTCTTTAATGGATCTAAGAACTGTTGATTTTCAGTTCTTGTAGCTTTTTACTTGTTAGGACACAGTGACAACTTTCAAGCTCCAGATATGCTAGACCAGAAACTGGATCTCCAGAATTTCTCTTTGTCAATATTCTCATTTTGTTCATATAACAATATATCAATGTATGCTTATATTGTGTTTTCCTGATTTCCTTTAGTTCTCTGTATGTGTTCTAATTTAGCTCATCAAGCATATTTGAGGTAGTTGTTTCAAAGTCTTTGTCAAGTAAGTCTGAAACCTGTGTTTCTTTAGAGTCAGTTTCTGGAGATTAATTTTGTTCCTTTGGATGGGTCACGTTTCCCTGCTTCTTTGTATGCCTTGTGATATTCTGTTGAAAATTAAGCATTGAAAAAACAGGTACCTCTCTCAGTCTTTGCAGACTGACTCCATGCAGTGGAAGACATTCACTAATCATTGCAAGTGAAGACTTAAGGCATGTATCATTCTTCATTCTTGGGGTGTGTGAATGCTTCTGCCCCCCATACCCTATATATACAGCTGCTTTTAAAATGTCTTGTTTCCCTAAGAGTCTCAACCTCAGGGCTTTAGATGTTCTATTGTATTCATCTATGCATAATTAATCTCTAGGTCTGAAATTCCCTACAGCTTTCCACCATGCTCTGACATCCACCACTGCTTTCATCAGCCTCCAACCTGATATTCAAATTAAGCCACCATTCCTGTCATCACTGTGAGCCAAGCAAGACAAAAAACAATCTCTCTAAAAACCCCCAGACAAGTCAGAACATTGCAGACAACTCCCACTTTTTTCCTTTCATCCTAAGGGAGAGACCAGAAATTGAGTGGCTTCCTCCTAAATCAGACCGGGTTTGGGGGGGGGGGGGGGAGGAAGGGTAGTAGGCAAGGGTGATCAAAAATGCCATGAAATTTTTGTTTGGAATATTTTCAGTATAACTTTTTCTTTGTGCATTTGTTTAGTTGCTGCAGATTACTAACTGGTTTCTAGAGTACTCACAAAGCTACTTTGGTAAGCTACTGGGTGGCTTATAAACAACTTGATGTTTTTCTGGGAGAACAAGGGTTTAGGGTTTCCTACTCTGTCATTTTGCTCACACCAACCAACACATTATCTTTTCTATGTGGTAAAATTATGTAATAATCTTGAGATTCATCCATTTTGTGATAATGCTTCCATCATTCTTTCCTTTTTATTAGTGTTATTCCATTGTATGAATATAGCACGATTTATCCATTTTTCCTAGTTATGCACTTTGAGTTGTTTCTAGTTTTTGCTATTATGAATAAAACTCATAAGAATGTTCATGTACAGGGGCACCTGGGTGGGTTAGTCAGTTAAGCATCCAACTCGTGGTTTTGACTCAGATAGTGATCTCATGTTTCATGGGTTCGAGCCCCACATTGGGCTCTGCGCTGATGTGAAACCTGCTCAGGATTCTCTCTCTTCCTCTCTGCCCCCTCCCTCCCTCATCTCAAAAATAAATAAATAAACTTTAAAAACAAAGAATTTTCACATAAAAGTTTTTGTGTAGAGATACATTTTCATATCTCTTGGGTAAATACATAGAAGTAGAATTATTGTACCATGGTGTACATGTATGTTTTTATAAGAGATATCCAATATGATTTCTTTTTTTGAAGTGTCCTGTTTTTATTGGGTTGTCATTTTACTGTTGATTTGTAGGAGTTCTTTGTATACTCTGGATATAACTCCTTTGTCAATTACATGTATAGCAATATTGTCTTCTAGTCTGTGCCTTGGCATTTCATTCTCTTAACATTGCCTTTTGATGGGAAGTTATACAATTTTGATCCAATCAATTTATCATTTTTTCCCTAAAGATATTGATGAAAGAAACTTATCTGTTCTAAGAAGTTTTTGCCTATGTCTACCATAAGATTTTGAAATTATTCTTTTATGTTTTCATCTAGAAGCATTGTATCTATCTTTTAGATTTCACATTTAGATCTATGATCCATATTGAGTTAATTTTTGCATATGGTGTGTGCAAGGGGAAGGTTCAGTGTTCCCCCCACATGGTTATGCAGTTATTTAGCACCTTAAAAAAATCCTATTTCTCATCTCATTGAATTACTTTGGCACCTTTACTGAATATCAACTGACCATACCGTTGTGGGCTTGTCTTAGTCCATTTGGACTGCTATAACAGAATACCATAAACTGGGTGGCTTATAAACAACAGGATTTTAATTCTCAAAGTTCTGGAGGCTGGGAAGCTCAAGATCAAGGTGCTGACAGATTCAGTGTCTGGTAAGAGCCTACTTCCTGGCTCATAGACCTGTAACCTCACATAGTGGAAGGGATGAAGAACTCTCTGGAGTCTTTTTTCTAAGGACACAAATCTTATTCATGAGGGCTCTACCCTCATGGCCTAATCACCTTCCAAAAGCCCCACTTCTAAATCCCAACACATTGGGGATTTGGTTTCAACACATGAATTTTGGAGGGACACAAATATTCAGTCTACAGCAGGACTTATTTCTCACTATTCTGTTTCATTGATCTATTTGTATATCCTCATGCCAAGACCATACTTTTTCTTTTTTCTTTTTGACAAAGAAAGAGGAGCATAAATATGTTACAGTAGTTGTATTAAAGTCCTTCCCTACTAACTCCAGTATCTCAGTCATGTTGAGATCTATTTCTCTTGGCCTATTTTTTTTCTTAATTTCTTGATTTCTTGTGGGTTTTGTTTGTTTTTTCACTTGTTTTTTGTTTTGCTTTGTTTTGTTGCAGTCTTGGCATTTATGACTATATACCAAATATCACAAATGATTCATTGTAAAATTAGAAATATAGGTAAGAAATAAATTTCTCACCACGAGACATTATTTTATAATTAGGATGACCCAGCTATTTCAGACTATGTGAGTTATGCTGTGTATTACCAATATAATGGAAACTATCATTTGAATGACATTTCAAATCTTTGTATTTTTTTCTAGTAATCAATTGCTGATCATCTTTACTATGGCCGTGTTAATTATATACATACTATATATACATATAAAATCTTGGATTATAATTCAAAATTATATAAACTGGGCACTTACAGTTTGTTTTTGTTTTTTCCCAATGATTTCCTCACCCATATTTCCCACTGGTTTTTCTTTATCTTTCTTTCTTTCTTTAATTAATTAATAAATTTTTAATTTACATCCAAGTTAGCATATAGTGCAATTATGATTTCAGGAGATTTCGGTGATATATCCCCTGTGTATAACACCCAGTGCTCATCTCAACAAGTGTCTTCCTTAATGCCTCTTACTCATTTAGCCCATCTCCCCATCCACAACCCTTCCAGCAACCTTCAGTTTGTTCTCTGTATTTAAGTCTCTTATACTTTTCCCCCTCCTTGTTTCTATATTATTTTTGCTTCATTTCCCATATGTTCCTCTGTTTTATATCTTAAAGTCCTCATATGAGTGAAGTCATATGATATTTGTCTTTCTCTAATTTTGCTTAGCATAATACCCTCTAGTTCCACCCACATAGGTTTTCATTCTTTTTGATTGCCAAGTAATACTCCATTGTGTGTATATGTGTGTATGTGTGTGTGTGTATTCTTTATTCATTCATCTGTCAATGGACATTTGGGCTCTTTCCATTCATACTTTGGCTATTGTTGAGCCAAGACCATACTTTTAAATACTGGGATTTTATACAATTGGTATTGTTTCTTCCTTGCATGTTTTATAGAATTCACTCCTGAAGCTATATAGACTTGGAGATTTTCTTTGAGGGAAGGTTTTAAATTACCGATTCAATTATGTTTCTTCTACCAATATGGAACCATTTATATTTTCTATTTTTTTGTGTGTGTCAGTTTTGGAAAACCATGTTTCCAAGAAATTTGTGTTTCTTCTGTATTATTAAATTATTTCCTTGAAGTTTTTCATATACTTCTTTTTAATACCTTTTTATTTTTTTTATCAGAAACTATTGGTGTTTCCCTTTTTATTTTTGAAGTTGGTAATTTATGTTTTTCTAAAATCAATTTTGCTAGGGTGTAACAATTCTATTAATTTTTTTTTCTTTCAAGCAAGCTCTATGCCCAATGTGGGACTTGAATGCACAACCCTGAGATCAAGATTTGCACATTCCACTGACTGAGTCAGCCAGGTGCCCCTCTAAAAGTTTTTTAAAAGTAAGCTTTTTTGCTTGGTCATCTCTCTTCTAGTTCATTGACCTCTGTCCTTATCTTTATTATTTCTTTAATTTTTATTTTCTTTGGATTTCATTTGCTTTTCTTCCCCCTAACTTTTTTGAGGTAGACATTTAGATAATTGATTTTAAACCTTTCTTGTTTTATATGTATTTCATATATAAACTTTACCTCTGAGAATTCATTTAGCTGCATCTTGCAAATTTTAATGTTGTTTTTCATTATTAGTCCTGCATATTTAAAATTTCCATGTGATTTCTTATATGATCAAAGGGATATTTACAGGTGTATTATTTCATTCTTTAATAGTTGAGCATTTAAAGTTATAATTTTGTTATTCCTTTTTAGTTTAATTCCATGGTGGTCAGAGAAGGTACTATATGATTTCAACCCTTTGAAATCTGTTGAGATTTGTTTTACTTCCTAGCATAGGGTATGTTTTGCGAATATTAAGTATTTGAAAACTTTCATTCTTCTCAGTAGTACCGGGAGGGTTCAGTATAAAGGTTTTGAGCATCTTTTATTGAATGCAATGTATTCTGTATTCTGTATTGTGAAGGTAATATTTAGGTCAAATAGGTTAGTTGCTTGCTTTATTTATTTATTTATTTATTTATTTATTTATTTAAATATTTGTTTGCTTAAGTAATCTCTATCCCCAATGTGGGACTTGAACTCATGCCCCCAAGACCAAGAGTCACATGCTCTTCCAACAGAGCCAGCCAGGCACCTTCACTAATTGTTTAGAAAATTTTTCTGTATCATTATTTATTTTTGTGTCTGCCTGTTCTGTCAGTTATGAGGAGAGAATTAGGATCTCTAATAATGACTGTATATGTTCATGTTTCTTCTTCTGATTCTATCAATTTTCCCAAGCATTCTAAAACTTATTTGGTGCATACATACTAAAAAAAAAGTTTTTTTCTTAATGAATTGATCTCTTTATCTTTATCAAATGTCCCTTTTTATTTCAGGTGACTCTGTCTTTAAGTCTTTGATATTAACATAGTGATGAAAACTTTTTTATGATTGTTATATAAATGGTAGATTGTTTTCCATCTTTTTAATTTCAACCTCTTTGTCTATTTTAAATAGCATATATTTGGGATTTGTTTTTATTCAGTGTAACAATTTAATTGGAGTGTTTAGTCCATTTACACTTAATGTAATTGATAATATGGTTGGATTTAAGCCTAACAGCTTGCTCGTTGTAACTGCTTATCTTATATGCTTTTTGCTTTTTTGCTGTCTTCTTTGGATTGAGCATATTTTAGCATTCTATTTTATTTCCTCTCTTGGCTTTTTATATATGCCCGATACACCTTGAATTTGTATTCTATCACTTCATCTACAGTGTAAAACAAAACAAAACAAAACCCTTTGGAATCTAACTTTGAGACTCAGCCCTGGACAGAGTGAAGTAGTAATCTGATTGAAAATGTGTGGCTGAGAACCAGAAGCTTACTTAAAGCCCATGTTTTGCAGGAGTGTTAGGGAGTTCCAGGAACTTCTATGAAAAATGTTCTCAATATTTAAACAACCGGTAGATTCTGGTCTAGTCAGGATCCATTTGCTGTGACTTTTTGCATTATCCAGACAACAGCTGAAAGTAAATCTTTTGTGGTTTTCATAGTTAAGTGGCCAGATTTAGAATACTTGATGCCCATCATTATTGGGCATCCACTAGAACCACAATGTCGGTGGGTGGGTGAAGGGGAAGTGGGTAGGTGGGGTGTGTGGGGTGTTTAGGGACGTTTTTTCTCCTAAGCATGCTTGTGATACGCTCACTCCATTTACTGTTTCCACATGATTTGTTACTAAATTGGCCTCTGTCAAGATTGTCTTTTGGGAATTGTTCAAGTTTTCTTCTGCCAGCCAACCCCCCCCCCCCCGCCCCAGCCATTCCCCCAAGTCTGCACTTGTGTTTGCCCCTGGCTCAGAGAGAGATGGGGTTGAACAGATATGATCACTGCAGGGTCTGTTGGGGTCATTCTCCCCTAGTTGGCTGGGCTCTGGCGGTGTATACCTGTTGCACCCTGTACCTGGCCGCCTGCCATGCTCTGGCCTGCGGAGTACAGGTGTGCGCACCTTCTACATGGCAGTGGCGACGGAACGACGCGCCCTGAGTGTCCCGCCTTTTAGTCTTTTCTGCAGCTCATCCACCGACCGCCCTGATCCGATGGAGCCCCGGAGCAGGATGCGGGCCCCGCTCCTTTTCCTCCACGAGCCCGGAGGCTCCCACGGGGAAGCTTCACAGCAGTACTCCCCAGCTGTCCCACGCAGAGCTGAGGCAGGTGGCCCTCGGGGCTGTCCCTAGGAAGCACCTTAGGCGGCCGGAGGGGAGCGCAGCCAGGGTTTTTCGGTTGCCTCCTTCCAGTCCATTGGCGTCGGGCGTGGGCGGGCCGGCTGGATCGGGGTGGGGGGCGGAGGGGGAGCGAGCAGGGGCGGTGGGCGGTGGGCGGTGGGGGTGGGGGGGTGCACCGCGCAGAGGAGAGAGCTGCCAGAGCTGCGGCCCGAGCGCGGAGGGAGGAGCGCCAGGAGGAAGAGGCCGAGCCGGGAGAGCCCCCGCCCCGGGAGGAAGGGGAGGAGGCCGGGTGTTTCCTGGCGCATTCCCGGCCCGCCCGAGTGACTCACTCAGCCTGGAAACTCCCAGGGCCCGTCCGGGACCCCCGAGCCGCCGCCGCCGCTGACCCAGGTGAGGAAGGCTGCTGCCCCCGCCCAGCTCCATAAACCCTGTGAGGTCCAGGCGGCCCTCGGAACCGAGTCGGGCATTGCGGCGGCGGTGCCCGGCCGGGGCCCCGTGGGCGGCCAGGACTTGGTTCTCCGCGGCGCGGCCTCCCCGGCGGCGCGGCCTCCCGGGATCGCTTTGGCCCACGGACGCCTGTTTCCGTGCCTTCGAACCCCCAGTTCCAGGGCATCCCGGTCTATGCGCCCTTCGAAACCCTCACATTCCCGGCCCCAGCGCTCTCCGGCCCCTGACTCCTCATCCAGCGCCCCCGGCCCCTGCGCCCCGGCATTCCGGATCCCGACCCCCCCCCCCCCCCGCACGTGGCAGAGCTCAGTGGAGAGGGTATATTGGTGTTTTGTAGTTATTGTTGGAAAGTAAGGCGCAGACAGCTTGCAGTGAGATCGTGCGGCGAGACCTGAACCAGTTTTTGCTCATTTTGTGCCCCTATCTGAGGGAAGGAGGAGACACTGGCCAAGCGAAACCATTTTGCAGAATCTTGGAGACGAGTTTTAGGCTTTGTTAAGGCGCGGGGATTGTTACGTGGGCTGCGCTGTTCCTACAGCCATACTGAGTGTATTTTAAGGATGAAATACGTGCGCTTAGTTTGCAGCACATTGTGGGTGTGAGAAAAAGGGTGAGAGGGTAATTTGGGAATGGGGTTTAAGGAGCGTTTTTTAAGCTGAGAGGCGTCCAGACCATGTCCACTTTAGTGTTATGTCTAAACAGTACAGATAGCAGTTGCTATTAAACCTAGTGTTGGATGATCTGTGCTTCTGTGGGCGACTGAGACTTTGTAGTGTTTCTTTTCTAGTAGAGGGTACTGTGTGCCACATTGGACGGTTTTTACTGCTTTGTGAGCCCAGTGGTATTTCTTGGCCTTTTTCTAATATTATTTCTTCAATGATTAGTGATTGAAGTAGCATTGATACCTGGTACTGTAGATCAGATTGCTGTGCTTGACCCCTCGTCACCAGCTCTTGGTGATTGTGCCAGAAAATCCTGTCCAGGTTCATCAGCCAGAGGTGGCAGTTTCTGATGCTGTGTGCTGGAATGCCTGAACCATTGAGGGTCCCACCCCTGCTGTCCCTTATCCCTGCAGGTTGTTAGTGGTTTTCCGTGTGAAATGTAGATGTGCAGGCACAGAGCTGAAAAGAAATCACATTTTAAATAAACGGGGACACAGCAAGTATGCATTTGTAGGAATTCAATAGGAATTTGGTGCTGTTTCATTCTCTGCTGCCTTTTCCCCCCTAGAGCATCATCTCTGTGACAGAGGCAAATAGAATTGTGGTGGAATACATTTCCTGTGTTAATACATATATACATGTGTTTGTGTGCTGATACGTCGCTCAAAGAAAATTTTCCTTTATTTTGGTATGTGTGTTTATTTGGATTTATTTTTAAATTTACATGCAGTAAAGTTATCTTTTTGGTGTATGGTTCAATGAGTTTTGACAAATGCATAGTCATATGACTCCCATCACAATCAAGATACAGAGCAGTTCTGTCACCCGCCAAATTCCTTCAACTGTCTTTTTGTAGGCAGCCCTTCCTCCCATTTTCAACTCCCGGCAACCACTGAGTTGTTGTCCATTGTTACAGTTTTGCTTTTTCCAGAATGTCGTATACGGTCTTTGAGTCTGGCTTATTAGTTCACTTAGCACGATGAATTTGAGATTAATCCATTTGCTAGTTTATCCCCAAGGGGTAAAGACATGAAGATTTGAAAAGTGTACGTTTAGGATACAGCCTGAGAGATTCAAGCAGTATTTAAAAATTTTTTCTTTAATGCTTATTTATTTTTGAGAGAGAGAGAGAGACCGAGCTCGAGCAGGGAAGGGGCAGAGAGAGAGAGGGAGAAAATCCGAAGCAGGTTCTAGGCTCTGAGCTGTCAGCATGGAGCCTGATGCGGCACTCGAACTCATAGACCGCGAGATCATGACCTGAGCTGAAGTCAGATGCTCAACTGACTGAGCCACCCAGGCGGCCTCAAGTAATATATTTTTTTAAATTAATTTTATTTTTTTAAATTTACATCCAAATTAGTTGGCATATAGTGCAACAATGATTTCAGGAGTAGATTCCTTAATGCCCATTACTCATTTAGCCCATCCCCCCTCCAACAACCCCTCCAGTAACCCTCTGTTCTCCATATTTAAGAGTCTCTTATGTTTTGTCCCCCTCCCTGTTTTTATATTATTTTTGCTTCCCTTCCCTTGTGTTCATCTGTTCTGTGTCTTAAAGTCCTCATATGAGTGAAGTCATGTAATATTTGTCTTTCTCTGACTGACTAATTTCACTTAGCATAATAACCTCCAGTTCCATCCACGTAGTCGCAAATGGCAAGCTTTCATTCTTTTTGATTGCTGAGCAATACTACGTTGTATGTATACGTGTGTTGTGTGTGTGTGTGTGACACACACACACACACACACACACCACACAACCACATCTTCTTTATCCATTCATCCATTGATGGGCATTTGGGCTCTTTCCATACCTTGGCTATGGTGATAATGCTGCTATAAACATTGGGGTGTATATGTCCCTTTGAACAGCACACCTGTATCCCTTGGATAAATACCTAGTAGTGCAATTGCTGGGTCATAAGGTAGTTCTATTTTTAGTCTTTTGAGGAACCTCCACACTTTTCCAGAGTGGCTGCACCAGCTTGCATTCCCACCAACAATGCAAAAGAGATCCTCCTTATCTGCATCCTCGCCAACATCTGTTGTTGCCTGAGTTGTTAATGTTAGCCATGCTGACAGGTAGGTGTAAGGTGGTGTCTCATTGTGGTAGTGATTTGTATTTCCCTGATGATGAGTGATGTTGAGCATTTTTTCATGTGTCAGTTGGCCACTTGGATGTCTTCTCTGGAGAAGTGTCTATTCATGTCTTTTGCCCATTTCTTCACTGGATTCTTTGTTTTTTGGGTGTTGAGTTTGATTAGTTCTTTATAGATTTTGGATACTAACCCTTTATCTGATATATCATTTGCAATATCTTCTCCCATTCTGTCAGTTGCCTTTTAGTTTGGCTAATGGTTTCCTTTGCTGTGCAGAAGCTTTTTAGTTTGATAAGATCTCAGTCGTTCATTTTTGCTTTTGTTTCCCTTGCCTCTGGAGACATGTTGAGTAAGAAGTTGCTGTGGCCAAGATCAAAGATGTTTTTGCCTGCTTTCTCCTCAAGGATTTTGATGGCTTCCTGTCTTACATTGAGGTCTTTCATCCATTTTGAGTTTATTTTTGTGTATGGTGTAAGAAAGTGGTCCAGGTTCATTCTGCATGTCGCTGTCCAGTTTTCCCAGCACCACTTGCTGAAGAGACTGTCTTTATTCCATTGGATATTCTTTCTTGCTTTGTCAAAGATTAGTTGCCCATATGTTTGTGGGTCTATTCCTGGGTTCTCTATTCTGTTCCATTGATCTGAATGTCTGTTCTTGTGCCAGTACCATACTGTCTCTTGATGATTATAGCTTGTAGTATAGCTTGAAGTCCGGGATTGTGATACCTCCTGCTTTGGTTTTCTTTTTCAAGATTGCGTTGGCTATTCGGGGTCTTTTCTGGTTCCATACAAATTTTAGGATTATTTGTTCTAGCTCTTTGAAGAACGCTGGTGTTATTTTGATACAGATTGCATTGAATATGTAGATTGCTTTGGATAGTATCGATATTTTAATAATATTTGTTCTTCCTATCCAGGAGCCTGGAATCTTTTTCCTTTGTGTGTGTGTGTGTGTGTGTGTGTGTGTGTGTGTGTGTCTTCTTCAATTTCTTTCACAAGCTTTCTATAGTTTCAGTGTATAGATTTTTCACCTCTTTGGTTAGATTTATTCCTAGGTATTTTATGGGTTTTGGTGCAACTGTAAATGGGATCAATTCCTTGATTTCTCTGTCGCTTCATTGTTGGTGTATAGGAATGCAACCAATTTCTGTGCATTGATTTTATATCCTGCAGCTTTGCTGAATTCATGAATCAGTTCTAGCAGTTTTTGGGTGGAATCTTTTAGGTTTCATCTGTGAAGAGTGAAAGTTTGACTTCCTCCTGGCTGATTTGGATGCCTTTTATTTCTTTGTGTTGTCTGATTGCAGAGACTAAGACTTCCAGTACTGTGTTCAATAACAGTGGCGAGAGTGGACATCCCTGTCTTGTTCCTGACCTTAGGGGGAAAGCTCTCAGTTTTTCCCCATTGAGGATGATATTAGCATTGGGTCGTTCAAATATGGCTTTTATGATCTTGAGGTATGATCCTTCTATCCCTACTTTCTTGAGGGTTTTTATCAAGAAAGAATGCTGTATTTTGTCAAATGCTTTCTCTGCATCTGTTGAGAAGATCATACGGTTCTTGTCTTTCTTTTATTGATGTGATGAATCATGTTGTTTTGTGGATATTGAGCCAGCCCTGCATCCCAGGTATAAATCCCACTTGATCGTGGTGAATAATATTTTTAATGTATTGTTGGATCCAGTTGGCTAATATCTTGTGGAGGATTTTTGCATCCATGTTCACCAGGGAAATTTGTCTATAGTTCTCCTTTTTAGTGGGGTCTCTGTCTGGTTTTGGAATCAGGGTAATGCTGGCTTCAGAGACAGAGTTTGGAAGTTTTCCTTCCATTTCTATTTTTTGGAGAAGTTTCAAGAGAATAGGTGTTAACTCTTCCTTAAATGTTTGGTAGAATTCCCCTGGAAAGCCATCTGGCCCTGGAGTCTTGTTTTTTGGCAGATTTTTTATTACTAATTCGATTTCCTTACTGGTTATGGGTCTTTTCAAATTTTCTATTTCTTCCTGTTTCAGTTTTGGTAGTATATATGTTTCTACAAATTTGTCCATTTCTTCCAGATTGCCCATTTTGTTGGCATATAATTGCTCATAATATTCTCTCATTGTTTTTATTTCTGTTGTGTTGGTTGTGATTTCTCCTCTTTCATTCTTGACTTTACTTATTTGGGCCCTTCCTTTTTTTTTTTTTTTTTTTTTTTTTTGACCAAACTGGCTAGTGGTTTATCAATATTGCTAATTCTTTCAAAGAACCAGCTTCTGGTTTCATTGATCTGTTCTACTGTTTTTTTTGGTTTCAGTAGCATTAATTTCTGCTCTAATCTTTATTATTTCCTGTCTTCTGCTGATGTTGGGTTTTATTTGCTGTTCTTTTTCCAGCTCTTTAAGGCATAAGGTTAGGTCATGTATCTGAGATCTTTCTTCCTTCTTTAGGAGAGCCTGGATTGCTATATACTTTCCTCTTATGACCGCTTTTGCTGCGTCCCAGAGGTTTTGGGTTGTGGTGTTATCATTTTCATTGGCTTCCATGAACTTTTTAATTTCCTCTTTAACTTCTTGGTTCGCACATTCATTCTTCAGTAGGGTGTTCTTTAGTCTCCAAGTATTTGTTACCTTTCCAAATTTTTTCTTGTGGTTGATTTCGAGTTTCATAACGTTGTGGTCTGAAAATATGCACGGTATAATCTTGAGTAATATTTTTAAGTCATGAAAAGAATGATAAAACTTCCAGTTATTAAAAAATTGAAACCATACAGAACTCTGTGTGTGTGTATATATATAAATATATATATTATACATAACATATATAATACATATATTTTAAGTTTGCTTATTTATTTTGAGAGAGAGAGTGTGCAAGCAGGGAAGGGGCAGAGAGAAAGGGAGAGAGAGAATCCCAAGCAGGCTTTGTGCTATCAGTGCAGAGCCCGATGCGGGGCTTGATCCTATGAACCATGAGTTCATGACCTAAGCCAAAACCAAGAGTTGGACACTTAACTGACTAAGCGACCCAGGCACCCCCAGAACTATATATATTAAAAGTGAAATTTCCTCAGTACTTCTGTGGTACTATATAGCCTTTTCTGTACATACACATAGTTTTTGGTTTTTTGTGTGTGTTCTTTTGGTAACATAATGAGATTATATTGCATATGTCACTGTACCTATCCATTTGATGATTTTGGCTGATTTAAAGACCTTGGAGATATTTATATGTTGGCATACACAGTGTATATACACAAATTTTCCTTCATTCCTTTTTAATATCTGTATAGTGTTCCATAACATGGACATATTATAATTTATATAATCAGCTTCTTATTAATTGACATTGTTGTTTCACATTTGTCACCACCATAGTCAATACTTTTGTTTCTATCTTTGTGTACATACTCAGGCTTATCATTCTGGAAGTGAGTTTGGGTTTAAATAATACCTTGAGTACCTATGCTCCAGCAATGTTCTAAGCCAGGGTTATTTTTCCTATAAAGGTCCAGAGAGTGAATGTTTATCACAACTACCTCATTCCACTGTTGTAACATCAAAGCGGCATAGACAATATATAATGAGAGTGTGGCTGTGTTTCAATAAAAGTTTAATTACAGAAACACCAGTGTGGCTAACTCTAGTTCTGGGTACTTTACATACTACGTATCCTTGCAGCCCTCAAATGTAGGTGCAGTTATTAGGCCCACTTTATGGATGAGAAAATTGACAAAGAAATGAAGTATATGTCCAAGTTTATGTGCCTGGTAAGTAGCAGAGCCAGCATCTGACTGCATACATCAAGTTGAAAATGAGAAAGAAGCTGCCCCAAATACCTTCCCCAAAATGTTAGATCCTAGGACCTGACCCTCACACACACTTACTGAATCACTCGCTTATGATTCTTTTAAGGCAATATGCTTACTCAGCACTCCAGGAGCACTTGCCTTCCCACTCCTCAGATGGGCCAGTGTTCCCTTTGTCCCTCTCACTGTGTGACTGTGTCCTGGCTTTTGATTTGTGTTTCACTAGCATCACCTTATAGAGAGGTCAGCTCAGTGTCTGGGACCACCCAGCTACCCAGTGGTAGGAAAGACAGACTTGAGCAGGTGAGATCAAGCTGGGTCCTGGCAAGTCTGCTGCTTTGAGTTGTTGATGTCTGCTCCAATATCATTACATGAGCCCAGGTGGGCACATTGGTTGGCCTGCCTTGACTCATTTTCCTTCTTTGGAGTCATGGGGAAAGTACCTATTAGATTGTTACGAAGATCAAATGAGATAGTACAGGAAAAATTCTGTAGAAGGGACAGCTACTATTAGTGCTATGTTTTCTAAAGCCTTTATATTAGAAAAAAATTTATTTTATAAAAGTGTGAAGTTTTAAGTAACTAACCTGTCTCCTCTACTTTTATTGTTTTTGCAACCAAAATTTAGCCAGCTCTTAGCAGCCCCAGGTATAGTATGGATTAATTACATCTACATAATGTAAGAACTTTAATTTAGGCATTTCAGTAAGGACAGAAAAAGAAAAAAAAGGCATAGAAGTTGGCAGGGAAAATGAAACTGTCCCTTATTTGCAGATGACATGATGATCTGTACAGAAAGTCCAAGGCATCTATGAGAAAACTATTAGGACTAGTAAGTGAGATTAGCAAGGTCACAAAATGCAAAGTCAATACATGTAAGTCAATCATTCTGTATACTAGCAACATACGATTAGAAAGTGACATTTTAAAATACCATATTCAGGGGCACCTGAGTGGCTCAGTTGGTTGAGCAACCGACTCTTGGTTCAGCTAAGGTCATAATTCCGGGTTGTGGGATTGAGCCCTTCTGGGCTCTGCGCTGAACGTGGAGGCTGCTCGAGATTCTCTCTCTCCCCACCTTGTATTCTCTCTCTCTAAAAATAAACATAAAAAATAAAATAAAATACCATTTTCAGTAGTTTAAAAAAATCAAATACTTAGATATAAATCTAAAAACACAGGAACTGTATCCTGAAAACGACAAAATGCTGATGAGTGAAACAAAGATGATGTAAATAAATGGAGGAGCATACTATGGTCCTGAGTTGGAACACTCAACATGGTAAAGATGTCAGTTCTCTTCAAATTGATGCATAAGTTTAACACGAGTCCAGTAAGATATCTCAGCGAAAAAATATTTTAAACAAGTTATTGAGGTATAATGTACATAATTTATTTACTTTAAGCATACAGTGATTTATAGTAGATTTACAGGGTTGTGTAGCCATCACCATAATCCGGTTTTAAAACATACTTTTCACTCCAGTAAGATTCCACGTGATCTTTTATAATCCCCATTTCTAACCCAGCTCTAGCTAATTGCTAATTTACTTTGTCTTCTATAGAGTTGCTTTTTCTGATCATTTAACATAAATGGAAGTATACAGTTTGTAGTTTTTATGTGTGGCTTCTTTCACTTAAAATACTGTTTTTGGAAGTTCATTTCTGTTGTAGCATGTATCAGTATTTCATTCCTTTTTAGTACATTTATATTGTTATGTAACCATCACCACCAATCATCTCCAGAACTTTTTCATCATCTCAAACGGAAACTCTGTGCCCATTAAACAAAAACTCCTCATTCCTACATTTCCCTAGCACCTGGCAACCACCATTCTACTATCTGTCTGTGAACTTGACTATTCCAGATATCTATATAAGTGCGATAATATAATATTTGTCCTTTTTTTTTCTGGCTTATTTCACTTAGTAAGGCCATCCGCTTTTATCATGTATTAGAATTTAATTTCTTTTTAAGGTTGAATAATATTTCCTTGTATGTATATACCATATTTTCTTTGTCCATTCATCTGTTGATGAACATTTAGGTTGTTTCCACCTTTGTCTGTTGTAGAATGCTGCTATGAACATGGATATACAGATACCTCTTTGAGATCCTGTTTTCAATTCTTTTGGGTATATCCCCAGAAATAGAATTGCTGGATTATATGGTAATTCAATGTTTAGTTTTTTTTAGGAATTGCTATACTGTTTAACACAGCAGCTGCACCAGCATTCCCATCAGCAATGTACAAGGGTTCCAGTTTCTTCACAACCACACTAACACTTGTTATTTTCTGGTTTGTTGGTTTGTTTTTAAACAAATATTTTTTGTATGTTTTACATTTTATTTATTTTTGAGAGAGAGAGAGAGACAGAGCAGAAGTCGGGGAGAGGCAGAGGGAGAGGGAGACACGGAATCTGAAGCAGGCTCCAGGCTCTGAGCTGTCAGCACAGGGCCCAACGTGGGGCTCAAACTCTTGAACCGTGAGATCATGACCCGAGCTGAAGTCATAATGCTTAACCGACTGCGCCATCCAGGCGCCCCATGTTGGTTTGTTTGTTTTGATAACCATCCTAATGGGTGTGAAAGTGCATCACATTCTGATTTGGATTTGTATTTCTCTAGTGATTAGTAATGTTGAGCATCTTTTCATGTAGTTATTTGTCATTTATATATCTTTGGAGAAATGTCTGTTCAAGTCATTTGTACATTTTTAAATTACGTTGTTTGTCTTTCTGCTGTTGAGTTGTGGTAATTCTTTATATATTTTAGATGTGAATCTCTCATCAAATAATAATTTGCAAATATTTTCTCGCATCCTGTGGGTTGTCTTTTCACCACTGACAGAATCCTTGGGTGCATATACTAGTTTTTAACTTTCATGTCTAATTTATCTATATTTTCTTTGTGGTCAGTCTTTTGGTACATATCTAAGAAATCCTTGCCAAATCCAGTGTTATGAAGCTTTTCCTAATATATTTCCTTCTTAAGAGTTTTTTTTAGTTTTAGCTTTTATGTTTAGGTTTTTTATTTATTTGAGTTAGCTTTATATATAGTGTAAGGTAATGGCCCAGGTTAATTCTTTTGCATGTAAATATCCAGTTTCCCCAGCACCATTTGTTAAAAAGACTGTCCTTTTCGGGGTGCCTGGGTGGCTCAGTCGGTTAAGTGACCAACTTCAACTCAGGTCATGATCTTGCGGTTTGTGAGTTCAAGCCCCACGTCAGGCTCTGTGCTAATAGCTCAGAGCCTGAAACCTGCTTCAGATTCTTTGTCTCTCTCTCTCTCTCTCTCTCTCTCTCTCTGCCCTTCCCCCACTCATGCTCTGTCTCTCCTTCCTTCAAAAATACATAAACATTAAAAAAAAAAAAAAAAAGACTGCCCTTTTCCCATGGAATGGTCTGGACACCCTTGTTGAAATCATTTGACTGTATATGCAAGGGTTTATTTCTAGTACTATTCTGTTTCACTGGTCAGTGTGTCAGTCTTTATGCCAGTGCCACATTGTTTTATTATTGTTGCTTCATAGTAAGTTTTGAATTCAGTAAGTGTGATACCTCTGACTTTGCTGTTCTTGTTCAAAATCATTTGGCTCCTCTGGGTACCTTGTAACTCTATATTAATTTGGGGGTGTGATTTTCTATTTTTGCAAAAAATGCTGGTGGTATTTTGAAAGAGATTACATCAAACTGTAGATGGCTTTGGGTTATATTGTCATCTTAGCAATATGAGGTTTTCTAAACCATGAACATAGAATGTATTTATTTGTATCCATGAACATGGAATATACTTATTACTTTCAGCACTGTTTTGTGTTGTATGAATCTTTCACCTCCTTATTCTTAAATATGTATTTTTCTTTCCTTTTTTAAATTTTATTTTAATTCCACTGTAGTTAGCATACAATATAATTAACATATAGTGTAATATTAGTTTCAGGTGTACATATAGTGATTCAACAAATTTCTACATTACTCAGTGCTCATCATGGTAAGTGTACTATTATTAATCCTTTCATGTGTTTCACCCACCTCCCCTCCGGTAATCATCAGTTTGTTCTATATAGTTAAGTGTCTGTTACATGGTTTGTCTATCTTTTCCTTGATCATTTGTTTTGTTTCTTAAATTCCACACAAGAAATTGTATGGTATTTGTCTTTCTCTGCCTGACCGATTTCACTTAACATTATATCCTCTAGATCCATCCATGTTGTTGCAAATGGCAAGATTTCATTCTTTTTTTATGGCTGAGTACTATTGCATTCTATGTATATATCACATCTTCTTTATCCATTCATCTATTCATGAGTGGCTTCCATAATTTGGAGGTGTAAATAATGTTTGCAATAAACATAGGGTTGCATATATCTTTTCGAATTAGCGTTTTCCTATTCTTTGGATAAATACCCAGTAGTGGGATTACTGGATGATAGAGTAATACTATTTTTAGTTTTAAAGAACCTCCATATTGTTTTCCAGAGTGGTTGCACCAGTTTGCCTTCCAGCAACAGTACCCAAGGGTTCCTCTTTCTCCACATCCTAACCAACACTTGTTTCTTGTGTTTTTTTATTTTAGCCATTTGGATGGGTGTGAGGTGATATCTCATTATAGTTTCGATTTGCATTTCCCTGTTGGTGAGTGATGTGTCTGTTGGCCATCTGGATGTCTTTGGAGAAATGTCTGTTCATGTCTTCTCATTTCTTTTCTTTCTTTCTTTCTTTCTTTCTTTCTTTCTTTCTTTCTTCTTTTTTTTTTTTTTTCCTTTTTTTTTTTGAAAGAGAGAGCATGTAAGCAGGGGAGAGGGGTAAGGGAGAGAGAGAAAAGCTTAAGCTCAGTCACACAACCCTGGGATCATGACCTGAGTTGAAATCAAGAGTCAGGTGCTCAACCAACTGAGCCTACCCAGTGTTGCAGGGAGTATGGCCGGAGTCGCAAAAGATGAGTCTGCAAAGTGCAGTTAAGTGAAGGTCCTCATACTCAAGTCGGATTGAGGCCCCGAATCCAGAATGAAGCTTCTTTTTATTAGGATAATTGCTAAAGACTATGTGCGTAAAGTCAGCTAAGCAAGTGTGTTAATCAATCTAATGGTTAAGCTTTTCAAGGTTGAATTTCGAGTTAATTGGTTTCTATAACACTAGGAAGGGTCCAGTGTTAAGGAGGATCCGGCCCTGGACAATGTTAATGGCTCTAGGCGTTCCTTATAAGCCTAACTACAGCTGTATTCAGCTGTGTAAATATGTCCTAAGGCCTTGCACCTTCTCCAGGCCTTCCCTTTTGAAGTCTTTTCCTTTGATGCTTCTCTCCTGCATCTCCCACAACCCAGGCTCATTTCTTAATTGGATTATTTAGTTTTTGGGTGTTGAGTTGTATCAGTTCTTTATATATTTTGGATACCAATCCTGTACTGGATATGTCATTTGCAGATAGCTTCTCCCATTCCATGGGTTGCCTTCAGCTATGTTAATTGTTTCCTTTGCTGTCAGAAGCTTTTTATTTTGATGTAGTCCCAATAGCTGATTTTTGCTTTAAGTTACCTTGCGTCAGGAGACATTTCTAGAAAAATGTTGATGTGGCCAATGTCAGAGAAATTACTGCCATGCTCTTTTCTAGGATTTTTTGGTTTCATGTCTCACATTTAATTCTTTAATCCATTTTGAGTTTAATTTTGTATATGGTATAAGAAAGTGGTCCAGTTTCATTCTTCTGCTTGTGGCTGACCAGTTTTCCTAACACCATTTGTTGAAAAGACTGTCTTTTTTCCATTGCATTTTCTTTTCTGCTTTATCAAAGATTAGTTGACCATGTAGTTGCGGGTTTACTTCTAGGTTGTCTCTTCTGTTTCATTGTTCTGTGTTTGTTTTTGTGCTAGTACCATACTGTTTTGATCACTACAGCTTTGTAATATGTATAACTTGAAGCCTGGAACTGTGATACTTCAGCATTGCTTTTCTTTTTCAAAATTTAGGGTCTTTTGTGGTTCCATACAAATTTTAGGGTTTTTTGTTCTAGTTCTGTGAAAAGTGTGGTTGGTATTTGGATAGGAATTCCATTAATCTGTAGATTGCTTTGGGTAGTATAGGCATTGATACAATTTTTATTCTTCCAATACATGAGCACTGAATGTCTCTCCATTTCTTTGTGTCATCTTCCTTTCTTTGATCAGTGTTTTATAGTTTTCAGAATACAGGTCTTTCACCTCCTTGGTTAGGTTTATTCCCAGGTATCTTGTTATTTTTGGTGCATTTGTAAATGGGATTGTTTCTTTAATTTCCCTTTTTTTTTTTAATGTGTAGAAATGCAACAGATTTCCGCACATTGATTACTTGTATCCTGCAACTTTACCAAATACCTTTATGAGTTCTAGTAGCTTTTTGGTAGAGTTGTCCAGGTTTTCTAAATACAGTATCATGTCATCTGCAAATAGTGAAAGTTTTACTTCTTCCTTACCAGTTTGGATGCCTTTTATTTCTTTTTGTTGTCTAATTGTTCTGGCTAGGACTTCTAGTACTGTATTGAATAAAAGTGATGAGAGTGGACATCCTTGTCTTTTTCATGGTCTTAGGGGAAAAGCTCTCAGTTTTTTCCCATTGAACTCTCAGTTTTTCATGTAAGGCTTTTATTAAGTTGAGGTATGTTCCTCCTAACTCTACTTTGTTGAGAGGTGGTTTTTTGTTGTGTTTTGTTTTGTTTTGTTTTGTTTACCATGAATGTATGTTTTACTTTGTTAAATGCTTTTCCTTCATCTTTTGAAAAGATCATATGGTTTTTTTATCCTTCCTCCTGTTGATGTGAAGTATCACATTGATTGATTTGCAAATATTGAACTACCCTTGCATCCTGGGAATAAATCCCACTTGATAATGGTGAATGATTTTTTTAATCTATTGTTAGATTCAATTTGCTAGTATTTTGTTGAGGATTTTTGCATCTATGTTCCAGAGATACTGGCCTGTAATTCTCTCTTTTTTTTTTTTTTTTTTTTTTTAGTGCTATCTGGTTTTGGTATCTGGGTATTGCTGGCCTCATAGAATGAATTTGGAAGTTTTTCTTTCTCTTCTATATTTTGGAATAGCTTGAGAAGAATAGGTATTAACTTTTTTTTTTTTTAACGTTTATTTATTTTTGAGACAGAGAGAGACAGAGCATGAACAGGGGAGGGGCAGAGAGAGAGGGAGACACAGAATCTGAAACAGGCTCCAGGCTCTGAGCTGTCAGCACAGAGCCCGAAGCGGGGCTCGAACTCACGGACCGTGAGATCATGACCTGAGCCAAAGTCGGACGCTTAACCGACCGAGTCACCCAGGCGCCCCAGTATTAACTTTTTAAATGTTTGGTAGAATTCTCCTGTGAAGCTTTCTGGTCCTGGATTTTCATTTGTTGCAAGTTTTTTGATTAATGATTCAGTTTCATTGCTGATAATTAGTCTGTTCAAATTTTCTGTTTCTCCTGCTTCAGTTTTTGGAGGTTATATGTTTCTAGGAATTTATCCATTACTTGTAGGTTGTCCAGTTTATTGGCCTGTAGTTTTTCATAATACTGTCTTAGAGTCATTTGTATTTCTATGATGTCAGTTGTTATTTCTCCTTTTTCATTGGTGATTTTGTTTGAGTTCTCCCTGTCTCTCTGTTTTATGAATCTGGTTGGAGGTTTATCAATTTTGTTGGTTTTTTTCAAAGTATCAGCTCCTGGTTTCACTGATGTGTTCTATTGCTTTTTTAGTTTCTACACCATTTATTTCTGCTCTGATCTATTATTTCCTCCCTTCTGCTGGTTTGGGGGTTTGTTTATTGTTCTTTTTCTAGCTCTTTTATGTATAAGGTTGCATTGTTAGAGATTCTTCTTGCTTCTTGAGGCATACCTGTATTGCTATAAACTTCCCTCTTAGAGCTACATTTGTAGCATCCCAAAGATTTTGGATCATTGAGTTTTCATTTTCATTTGTCTCCAGGTATTTTTTTTTTTATTTCCTCTTTGATTTCCAGGTTGACCCATTCATTGTTTACTACCATGCTTTCAACCTCAATATATTTGTGCTCTCCAGATTTTTTCTTGTGGTTGATAGCATTGTGGTCAGAAAAGAGGTATGGTATGACTGATCTTTATGAATTTGTTGAGATTTGTTTTGTGATCTAATATACGATCTGTTCTGGAGAATATTCTGTGTGTACTTGAAAAGAATGTGTGACCTGGTGTTTTAGGATGGAATGTTCTGAATATATCTGTTAAATCCTTCTGGTCCATTGTGTCAGTCAAAGACACTGTTTCCTTGTTGATTTTCTGTTTCAGTAATGTGTCTGTTGATGTAAGTGGGGCATTAAAGTCCCTCACTATTAGTGAATTGCTACCGATTAGTTCCTTTATGTTTATTATTAACTGTTTTCTGTATTTGAGTGCTTTCCTGTTGATTGCATAAGTATTACAATTGTTCTATCTTCTTGTTGGATTGTCCACTTTATTACCATATAGTGTCCTTCCTTGTCTCTTGTCACAATCTTTGTTTTATTTATTTTTGTTTTTTATTTTAATGTTCATTTTGAGAGAGTTTGCAGGTGCTTGTGCGAACAGGGGAAGGACAGAGAGAGAGAGAGAGAGAGAGAGAGAATCCCAAGCAAGCTCTTGGAGCTTGGAGCCTGATGTAGGGCTCGATCCCACAACTGTGAGATCAGCAACCCCAGCTGATACCAGAGTCAGCTGCTCAACTGATTGAGCCACCCAAGCACCCCTACAGTCTTTGTTTAAAGTCTGTTTTGTTTGATATAAGTATTGTTATCCTGGTTTGCTTTTCACTTTTTTTGCATGATAATGCTTCTCCATCTCTTCGCTTTTAGTCTGCATATGTCTTTAGGTCAAGGAAGCATATAGATGGGTTTTGCTTTTTTGTTTTATTCATTTGTATCTTTTGATTGAAGTGTTTAGTCCATTTGCATTCAAAATAATTATCGATAAGTATGTATTTATTGCCATTTTGTTACTTGTTTTGTGCTTGTTCTTGTAGTTCTTTGTTCCTTTCTTCTCTTGCTTTCTTTCATGGTTTGCTGGCTTTCTTTAGTCATATACTTGGATTCTTTTCTCTTTATCTTTTGCATATCCATTACTGGTTTTTGATATGTGGTTATCATATCAAAGGTTTATATGTAACATCTTATGTATATAGTAGTCTATATTAAGTTGATGGTTGCTTATGTCAGAACTCACTATTTGTGCCTTTTCCCCCAACATTTTAGGTGTATGGTATCATACTTCACATCCTTTTAGTTTGTGAGTCTCTTGACTGAGTTGTATAGGTATATTAAATTTTACTGCTTTTGTGCTTCCTACTTTTCTTACTCCTATTTATGGTCTTTTCTTTCCACTCAGGAGTGGAACATTTCTTGTAGGGCTGGTTTAGTGGTGATGAATTCCTTTAACTTTTGTTTGTCTGGGAAACTATCTGTCCTTCTGTTCTGAATGATAGTCTGACTGGATAGAGTATTCTTGATTGTGGGCTTTTTCTTCCAGCATTTAAATATATCATGCTACTCCCTTCTGGCCTGCAAAGTTTCTCCTGAAAAGTCCACTGATAGCTTTATGGTAACTATCTTCTTTTCTTTTGCTGCTTTTAAGTTTTTTCTTTATAACTACTGTTTGCCATTTAAATTACTGTATGTCTTAGGGTAGATTCCCTTGGGTTGATTTTGTTGGTAGCTGTCTGTGCCTCCTAGATTTAGATTTCTGTTTTCTTCACCAGATTTAGGAAGTTTTCAGCTATTATTTCTTGACATAAAATTTTCTATTCTTTCTCTTTTCCTTCTGGGATCCCTATGATGAGAATGCTATTACACTTGATGATGTCACTGAATTCCCTTCGTCTGTTCTTATTTTTTATTGTTTTTCTCTCTCCTGTTCAGCATGATTGCTTTTCATTACTGTGTCCTACAGGTCAGTGATCCATAGTTCTGTTTGCTCTCATATACTGTTTGTTCCCTTTAGTGTATTTTTAATTTCATTTATTGAGTTCTTCATCTCTAATTGGTTCTTTTTTGTTTTCTGTTTTTTTGAGGACCTCCTTGAAGTCCTCCATTCTTTACTCAAGTCTAGTAAGTATCTTTATGACCATTATTTAATTTTTTTAATATTTGAGAGAGAGAGAGAGAGAGAGAAAGAGAGAGAACATGAGTGGGGGAGGGGCAGAGTGCAAGATGGAGACACAGAATCCCAAGCAGGCTCCAGGCTCTGAGCTGTCAACACAGAGCCCGACGTGGGGCTCGAACTCACAAACTGTGAGATCATGACCTGAGCCAAAGCTGGATGCTCAACTGACTGAGGCACCCAGGTGCCCCAGTCACCATTGTTTTAAATTCTTCATAAGGCATATTACTTATCTCCATTTTGTTTGGGTCTCTTGCTGATTTTTCCTGTTCTTTCATTTGGGACATATTTCTTTGTCTCCTCATTTTGTCTAACTTTCTGTGTCTATTTCTATGTGTTAGGAAAGTCAGCTCTGTCTCCTGCTCCTGAAAATAGTAGCCTTATGAAGAAGAGGTTCTGAAGTGCCCTACAGGGCAGTATCCCCTGTTCATCAGAATGTTACATTTCAGGGGTATCCTCTTTGTGTTGCATGTGCCCTACTGTTGTGGCTGAGCTGATTTGCCTTCAATCCAGTCATGTGCAGTGGCTTTCTTTGCCTGTTGTGGTCAAGATTTGGTTCCTTTGTTGTTAGTGTGTTATTCTGGGGCTGTCTTGGTCTTTTTTTTTTTTTTTTAAGTTTATTTGTTTATTTTGAGAGAGAGAGAGAGTGCAGGGAAGGGGCAGAGAGAGGAGAGAGAAAGAGAATCCTAAGCAGGCTCTGCACTGCCAGCACAGAGCCTGACAAGGGGCTCAAACTCAAGAACCATGAGATCATGACCTGAGCCAAAACCAAGACTTGGACACTTAACCGATTGCACCACCCAGTCACTCCAGGGCTGTCTTGGTCTTGAGTCAGTTCAGGCATTTGCCAGAGCTGCAGTAGCACTGAACTAAAGGTTGCTTTCCCTGTATTGTCTCCTGAAGATCTTTCATTAGTAGGTAGGGCCTGCAGTCAGACCAGATGTCTTCTCCTAGCCTACTGCTGGGGCCACTGTCTGACTGGTTGTGTGCCTAGGCAGAGGCACTTTGAAGTGATGTTGGCCTGTGTTGGGGCTGCTTGCATACTGTTAGACTTGTGACACCTCTTTGGGTGAGCTCCAACCAAGAGTGTAGTGGATGGGGCTGTCCCCAGGAGAATGCGTAGGTTGGGCTCACAGTGCCTACAAGGTCCATGCTGGTCCATTGTAGGAAGGCACCTGCTGCTCCTTGGGAAAACTAGGCTGGTGGGTTTGGTGATGATGGGTCCACAGAAGTGCTTGGGGGTAGGGGTGGGGCATACTGTTAGCAAGGTAGGTGGAGAGTGTGGGAGAGCACTGGTTCTCAAAGGTGTGCTTGTATTATATCTATGCTGGTGTGTTGGGAGGGTGGAGAATGGCACCCACCAGCTCCTTTGTTCCTAGAGAAGTCTCCCAAAGATCCCTGCCCTTCCAGGTTATGTTCCAATATTAGTAAATAAATCTCCTTCCTGTATTCCCCAGGCATTTTTCAAAATGTTGCTTCTCTCTTGTATCTCAGGGGGACTGTTTGTTGTGCATTGCTTGAAGGGTGGGGACTCAGTTTTCTATTGCCCTCAGGCTCTCCCAGAGCTGACTGAGCTCACTGGTTTTTAAGGTTTCTGGTGTGATTGTAAGAACTTGGAGAATTAGGCTCCTCTGGTTTTGAAACTGAATGTTATGGGGATTCATATATCCTGTGTGGGAGCCTTGTGTGGGGTTCTGCTCCTTTCACCTTTCCATGCTCATGGTGTACCTCTGTCCTGAGGACAGTTCTGTGGGTCCATTTGGCTCCCGACCATGTCTCCCCCCTTCCTACTTTCTTTTCTGTGGCCTCTTCTCTACATTTAGCTGTAGAGGGTCTATTCTGCCAGTTTTCAGGTTGTTTTTTGGGTCATTTACACTGATGTGGGTGTTATCTAGTTGTACCCACTGGACAAGGTAAGTTTGGGTTCTTCCTACTCCACCATCTTCCCTAGAAGTCCCTTTTTAAAATGTTGATGCTATTGTACATAGAATAAATAGAATGTTTTCTTTATATCTCTTTTTGGTTGTTAATTGCGACATAAAGAAATACAGCTGATTTTAATGTGTTGCTTTAGTATCTTGCAGTTTTGCTAAATCATTTATTAGCTCTAACGTTTTTTTATTTTTATTTATTTTTCTAAATTTTTTTAAATATTTATTTATTTTTGAGACAGAGACAGAGCATGAATGGGGGAGGGTCAGAGAGAGAGAGGGAGACACAGAGTCTGAAGCAGGCTCCAGGCTCTGAGCTGTCAACACAGAGCCTGACACGGGGCTCGAACTCACAGAGTGCAAGAGTCCATGCTAGTTGGTGATACAGAAAAACCCATTTTTTTTTTCAACGTTTTTATTTATTTTTGGGACAGAGAGAGACAGAGCATGAATGGGGGAGGGGCAGAGAGAGAGGGAGACACAGAATCGGAAACAGGCTCCAGGCTCTGAGCCATCAGCCCAGAGCCTGACGCGGGGCTTGAACTCACGGACCGCGAGATCGTGACCTGGCTGAAGTCGGACGCTTAACCGACGGCGCCACCCAGGCGCCCCTGGAAAAACCCATTTTTTAAATAAAACCCATTGTTTTATTTTTAATTTTTTATCTTTCAAAGTTTTAATTTAAATTCCAGCCAGTTAACATATAGTGTAAATTTAGTTTCAGGTATAGAATTTTAGTGATTCAACACTTACATACAACACTTGGGTGCTCATCACAAGTGCCCTCCTTAATCCGTGTCACCTATTTCAGCCATCCCCCACCCACCTCCGCTGGGCAACCATGAGTTTGGTGTCTATAGTTGAGTCTATTTCCTGGTTTGCCTCTCTTCCCCCACACTGCTGTGTTTCTTTGTGTTTTTTCCTTGAATTCCATATTTGAGTGAAATCATGGTATTTTTCTTTCTCTGACTTATTTCGCTTAGCATAATTCTAGCTCCATATAAGCTGTTGCAAAGGGCAAGACTTTATTGTTTTTGATGGGTGAGTAAATGGACACTTGGGCTCTTTCTATAGTTTGGCTATCGTTGATAATGCTGCTGTAAACACTGGGGTGCATGTATTCCTTCAAATTAGTATTTTTGTATCCTTTGGGTACATACCCAAAGTATTTATAGTAAGGCACATTGTTTTAAAATGTGGGAGAGAAAGGCAAGGTTCAGTAAAGTATGCTTCTTTTCTTTACATGATTTATTATTATTTTTTTTTAATTTTTTTTCCACGTTTTTATTTATTTTTGGGACAGAGAGAGACAGAGCATGAACGGGGGAGGGGCAGAGAGAGAGGGAGACACAGAATCGGAATCAGGCTCCAGGCTCTGAGCCATCAGCCCAGAGCCTGACGCAGGGCTCAAACTCACAGACCGCGAGATCGTGACCTGGCTGAAGTCGGACGCTTAACCGACTGCGCCACCCAGGCACCCCTACATGATTTATTATTTTACATGTGAACAGATTGCATAAAAATATTGGACATTTCTACTTTTCTGGGAAGTACCTTTATTTGCATATAGAAGAGGAAGAAAATCAGTGTTCATATGTTAGCAGAATCATTTCAGTTTCTTCTTTGGTTATGCTGTGGAGTTTGGCAAGCAAAATACTTTCAATTTGTAAAATAAAAATTTAGAAATACTGGGAAGACTCCTCTTAGTGGTCATGTTGACTCAGGGTGGAATCAACACGTGCATGGCACTCTCACTGTGGGTGCCACAAGCAGGACTCTTGAGTGGGCACCAAAGTGATCAGTTCTGCATTTTCCTGCCTGTGGTTTCACCATGTTTTGTAACCTTGGTGTTGAGCTGCTTTGGCAGTTTCTATTTTAAACAAAGATTAGTCCTCTCAGTGCCTGTGTAGAGCTAACACTTGCTGGCTCTTGGATAGGACACACCTTCACTTGGCTTGTCTGACAGTGGGCCACACTCCTTGCAGATGTCCCCAGAGGGAGGCTCTGGATCTCAGTCTGTGCTAGACTCTGTCTCCATGTGTGCATGGTGGTAGTGCCTCCCCTGCAACATACCCCTGGGTCCCCAGCTTCTGGCCTCTGAATTGGTGTCCCCATGCTTCATTCCTTCCTTAGAGCATCCAGGTGCTAGCTATTGCTGTACATACTGCTGCCTACCCTTCCAGAGCTTCAGGTCAATTTTTGACCTCTTTGTGAGCTGGGTTAGCTGCCACCCTATCTTACTGACAGTGAGAACACAACCTAATCTGGTTCCTGGCCCTTGGATGCTTACTATTTATTAATAGGCATGTACCTAACAATAGTTTTTTTTCCCTAAAGTTTATTTATTTATTTTGAGAGCGATTGACAGAGAACAAGAGCAGAAGAGGGTAGAGAGAGAAGGAGAGAGACAGAGTCCTAAGCAGGCTCTGCACTGTCAGTGTGGAGCCTGACTCAGGGCTCAAGCTCACAAACTGTGAGATCATGACCTGAGCTGAAATCAAGAGCCAGATGCTCAACCATCTGAGCCACCCAGGCACCCCCTCCCCCAGCATAATGGTTTTACTTTCATTTCTTTTTTTTTTTTTTAATGTTTATTTATTTTTGAGAGAGAGACAGAAAGAGAGCACTAGTAGGGGAGGGGCAGAGAGAGAGGGAGACACAGAAACTGAAGCAGGCTCCAGGCTCAAACCCACAAACCATGAGATCATGACCTGAACTGAAGTTGGGATGCTTAAACAACTGAGCTACCCAGACAGACACCTCTACTTTCATTTATATTTTTGTGGTGGACAGTAATTTATCTAGGTAAGACCTTACCTTAATAAAAGTTACAGATCTGTGAAGTTATTTGTTGAGTTCCTTTGTGAGTATGTGAGACCTACTGGAGTTAAGTGTTTGATTTACTAAAGATTTAAATTTAGAGGCTGTAGTAGGAACAGAAGTAACCAGAACCAGTTTGCTTACTGTTTATGTTTTGAGCTGTCTCTCTTAGTGTTTTAAACCAGCCTTCTAAAGAAGCCACCTTAAGCTGATGTCCATCGTCCCTAGGTTCAACCTTTATTGGCATTTATTTTCTTTTGCTCTTCATTTTTATTCTTTTACACTGGTAGATGACTGTCCTTCCAAATACATGCAAATGATTTCACCCAAAAGTGTTTTCAGATATTTTCTGTTTCTAGAACAGTGTTAGAGGAATGGTGATAAAACAGAAATACATCTCTGTGGTGACAGAAGTTTATCCTCTAATCTGCTAAAACATAAGCCCCCCCCCTCCCCCCCCCCCCCCCCCCCCCCCCCCCCCCCGGCCTGAGTCCTGCTCTGGGCTGGCCTGGGCTGGCCCCAGCAGGCAGTGCAGACTGAAGTTGTCCAGGCTCAGAGGAGGCCTCGTGTGGAGACTTCAAGTCAGCTCTGTAATACTGCCCCAGGAGCCCTGTGGTCACCCTGAGGTGCTGTTGGGGGTCTGAACCAGGGCTGGACCCTTCAGGAACAGATGCCTCCATGCTGTGCTCTCAGGGGACCTTGGCAGGGATGTCTGGACTGTGGATCCTCTTAGGCACCCCTTGTCAGCAGCCCCCAGCCACCTGCCAATCCTTTTGCTTCACCTGCCATGTCCATGTCTGAAGGCAACGGTCTTATCTTACACCTTTGTTTTGTTTTGTCTCTGCCACACCTTTCCTGACAGTATCCCATTTCCTAGGGATACTGGCTTATTGCAGACACACTCATACTGGTACGTGTCACACACACACACACACACACACACACACACACACACACACACACCACACTTTTTTTTTTCTTTTTGTTTTTATCTCTTGGCACCAGCCATACTGCCAGTTGAAAATCAGTCTCACTGCTTTAATTTTTGTGAATTCTTTGCAGCCTAAGTATTCTTTTTTTTTTTCCTAAGTATTCTTTTTTTCGAAGACCATTGAGTTGTATAAGGACTCATTGTGTATTGTTACCTTTTAATGGAACTGCCAGCAGACGGGGGCTTCCCTTTCTTCCCTCCCACCTACCCCCATGCTACCCAGAAACAGGGAAGACTATTAAATCATATTTATTTTTACAAAATGTTCTCTTATTCACTGTTCTTTGCTTCAAAAGAGTGTGGTAACTATTACACTTTATAGAAATCATCTTGCCTTTTCGCTTGGCTGCTTACTGTGGCTCTGTCCCCTGTTCCCATGCTTCCCACCTGCCCCTGGGCAGCTCTTTCGGGGGTTCTGGCTCTTGCTTGCTTCTCTCTTGCCCCTCAGGCCTAAGCTGCTTTCTAACACACAACACTCACCCTTGTGAAACTCATTTTATTGACTTCTCTGTTTGCCTCTGGCCTTTACCCAAGTGGACACAGTGCCTGGTGCTGGGGTGGGTAGCTCTGTCCCTGCTCTGTGGGGCCTCTGAGCCTTGCTCTGCTCATCTGTCAGAGTGTAATGGCCCCACCTTGAGGGTGGGTGAGAGGACAACTTATTGAGAGGATGTCAGGATAAATCTGAGCCTGAGGGGCAAACATTGCCAGGTGAAGGAGAAAGAAGAAGGTCAGAAGCCGTCAGCCTTCAGCATGTCAGGTGGGTACTGCCCTTCTAGTGGGCAGCTGTGAGGAACTCCTGCCCAGTACTGGGAACTCCAGCCTTCTGACTACTTGTGATTGCTTGACCTCTGCCTAGGGTCCTCTGATACCCACCTGTGATGGCCACCTGAGATGCATGGGACATCATCCTTGGGCTCTAAGTCCAAGTGGGAGATGAAAGGAAGAGGTGCCCCTAGTTCCCTCTGCTCAGGAGCTGCACTGGCAGCATTGTCCAGGCTGCTGGCCCTGTGTGAGGGGATTTATGCATGCCAGTATGGTCTGTATCACAGCGGGAGAGGGGAGTCTGCATTTAGATACCTCTTATGGAGGCAGATGCCAGCAGGATTTTGAAGACCCTGCCCTGCACAGACCTGAGCCTTCATTTGGCATGAGTCTGCTCCTGGCCTTGAGCAACCTGCAGTTGTTTGACAACCACCTGAGGTCACCTGCATCCTGGGAGTGCCTCACTCAAGGGCAGGGAACTTGGGGCATAGAAGGAGGAAGTAGCCTAGCTGGGCTGGGAGTGTTATAGTGTGTCACAGCACAGCCTTCCTTCCTCTGCCCTGTTCCTCCAGCTCAAGCTCACAGGCATGTGGTCCACATACCAGGGTCATGCTCAAGCTTGTTTTTATTCCCAGCCATCTGCTTTTTCTGCATTGAGCATGTATTGTTTCATGGTCAAAAAACAGCAGCGCATGGCGGATTTTAACAGCCAGTTGGTGCAAGGGCATAGGGACCCTGTCTGGGCAATTCTGCTCAACTCATTCTAGCTCTGTGTTAGTTTTCTTAGGCTGCTACAACAAATACCGCAGACCAGGTGGTTTAAGGAACAGAAATATATTGTCTTACAGTTCTAGAGGCTGAAAGTTTGAGATCAAGGTGTCTTCCAAAGTCTCTCTCCTAGGCTTGTGGACGGCCACCTTCTGTCTTGTGTTCCCATGTGATTTTCCTTCGGTGCTTGTGGTCACAGGCCACCCTGCTGTGACCAAGCCCCAGCTGGTGTGCATCTCTGTACATGAAGCTGTATGTGAGCTGAACTGGTGGAGACAGAAATGGGATTGAGTTATTAAACTGTAAACTCCCACCAGGCAGCACTGTTGGGTTTGAGCACTGTTCCAGATATGTCATTTTCATTATGCTTTTGGGCATTGGCATTGTGGAAGCTGGTTACAAAGTCTTATCACTCCTTCCAGTGCTCTGTCCCACAGGCCTTGTGGTAGCCAAGCAGATGATGCACACTTGTCCTAGGGATACCCAGGCTTTGTGGGGGCTGACAGTAACATGGGCAGTAGCATGGACCTGAGGGGATGAGGCAGGAAGAGGCAAATTCCTGTGGCTTGGGGCAGCTAGAGTGGTTACAGAGAGCATGGACTTCATTTCTAGAGTGATGTGATGCCCATAATGAGCACAGGATTTCCTGGTGGCAGTTAGAGATGGAGAAAAGTAAATAGATTTAAAAGAAATCTTGGGGGTGGCTCAGTCGGTTAAGCCTCTGACTTTGGCTCAGGTCGTGATCCTGCAGTTCGTGGGTTCGAGCCCTGCATCGGGCTCTGTGCTGATAGCTCAGAGCCTGGAGCCTGCTTCGGATTCTGTGTCTTCCTTTCTTTCTTTCCCTGCCCTGCTTATGCTCTGTCTCTCTCTCTCAAAAATAAACAAACGTTAAAAATAATAATAATAAAAGAAATCTTGGAGGTGGAACTGTGAGGTGTCAAAGAATAAATCAGGACAGAGACTTTGGAGACTTGGACCCAAAGCTGACTATTCCAAGTTTCCTTAATGTGGTTGAGGCAGAGGCCATGCAGATACACATTTGTGGAAGATGCACAGGATGGAGAGACGTGGGAATGTTTCTGGGGCCCTGGGATTGTGTATGTGTATTCATGGCAGCTGTATGTGTATTCATGGCAGAGTGTTTGTTGAGGGGTGTTTATGGCTGTGAAAAAGATGAAAATGTGACAAATAGGAAAGAACAGTAGTGAGGCACAAGGCACAAGGCATTGGCCTTGGCCAATGGTCCACACAAAGCTAAATGGGTGCTGCGGGAAAATGTTCAATAGTTTGAAAATTTTTATTTTGAACATTTTTATGGAAGTTGGAAGAAAGAAGCAGCTTACAAAACAGCTTGTATCATATTCTCTTCTTTCTGTGGGGGATGGAGGCATTATGGACTTTTTTCTCTTTTCCATATTTTCTGATTTATGTATGGTAAATATTGCCTTTTTTTTTTTTTTTTTGCTCCTGATTTTTGTTGTTGTTGTTGTAACATAAAATTTACCATTTTGACCATTTTTAAGTGTATAGTCAGTGGCATTGAGTGCATTCACGCTATTGTGCAGTCACCACCACCAACTTTTCCAGAACTTTTCCCATCTTCCCAGATGGGAACTCTTGTACCTATTAAACACTAACTCCCCATTCCCACCTCCTTCCAACCCCTGACAACCATTGTTCTACTTTCTCTCTATGACTTTGACTACTCTAGGTACCTAACATAAGTATAATCACACATTCTTTGTCCTTTTGTGGCTGGTTTATTTCACTCAGTATGAAGTCCTCAAGGTTCGTCCATCTTGTAGAATGTGTGAGAATTTCCCTCCTCATTAAGGCTGAATAGAGGTGTGTGTGCACCATACAAATATTGCTGTGTTTATATGAGAAAAGTATTCTTTAATAGTGATTTGAATAGAGCATTTATGTTTTTCCTTGAATGTGACCTAAGTGTGTCACTGAGTCTGTCTGCAGCCCTCTTGTACCACCTCTTCTCCCATCAAAGGTGGTCTTGGGCTCTCTTGGGCAGAGGTGGAGGAGGAAGAAGGGTCCTGTGGGCGCTGGGCAGAAGGCCAAGATGACTGGTCACAGGGCAGTATGGCTGTCCCAGGGTAGTTAGCCTGACCTGTTTTCTCACTGACCAATTGCACAGGTGGCATGGGAGCATGGAGGCACTACAGGAGCCCCCAAGCCTCTCCTGGCACAGATTGGGCTTGGGCCATGCAAAGGGCCAAAAGCAGGACTCAGGGCTGGATCCATAGGAGACATGGTGCCTTGGAAGATGTTACTGGGACTCCCTACTCTGGCTCTTTAGGGCAGTGGCCAGTGCGAGAACCAGCCTTCACTACTTGGTGCTTTGCTATCCTGGACTTCTTCTTTCATAAGTATGCAGAAGAGGAAGTCATGATGATAGAAGGAAGTCGATGATGGAAGTTAAAAGGCCATCTTCCTTGTTTACAAAGGACCAGATATTTTGAAAAATTATCTGCTACATTTTAAATTTATGGTTAGAAACATGCAGAATAGATATGTTGTTGAAGGGACTTTTGTGTAAATGCTAATTAGTCCCAGTAGGTCCTAGTATTCAGTTCCTCTGTGTTCTGGCTGATTTTCTGTCAAGGACAGAATTGTTGCTGTCAGCGCACTTGTGTATTTACTTCTCCTTTCAGTCCTGTTGGTGCTGGCTTGTTTGAAGCTCTCTCCTTAGATGCATCCACATTGAGCATTGTTCTGTCTCCTTGATGAATGACCTTCTGTCATCACGCAGTGCACCTCTTGAGCCCTGGGAATTTCCTTGCTCTGAAGTTTACCTCTCACATAGCCATTCCAGCTTCCTTGGGACTGGTGCTTGCATGGTTTATCTTTTCCTCTTTTACTTTCAACTTATGTCATTATATTTGAGGTGAGCTTCTTGTAGCTGGCATATAGTTGAGTCAGGATGTTTTTCATCCTGACAGTCTCTGGTCTTTAGTGTGTTTAGACTGTTTGTGATCAATGTATTTATTGGTATGTTTGGATATAGGTCTACCATTTTATTATTTCGTACTTTTTATATTCCCACCCCACATACACTTACATATTTTTGTGTGTATATATGTGTGGCTTATAAACAATAGAAATTTATTTCTCACAGTTCTAGAGGCTTAAAAGTCTAAGATCAGGGTGTCAGGGTCCCAGCATGGTCTTGTCTGGTGAGGATCTGATTTTTAATAAGAAATACGTATTTGGGGGCACCTGGGTGGCTCAATCGGTTAAGCACCTGGCTTTGACTTTGGTTCAGGTTATGATCTCACAGTTCATGGGTTTGAGCCCTAAATTGAGCTCTGCCCTGACAGTGCTTGGAATTTTATGTCTCCCTCTCTTTCTGCCCCTCCCCTGCTCATGCTCATGTGCACTCTCTCTCAACATGAATTTAAAAAAGAAATATATATATTTAATTTAAAAAAGAAATATATATATATTTGGTCTTCATGTGTTTCTGACAGAGAGTTCCTAAAATCCTTGTAGTTCCCTAAGTGGAAAAGAATATAAAGGTGTCTTGATATTCATTAACAAACCCCTTTCAAAAAAAATTTTTTTAACGTTTATTTATTTTTGAGACAGAGAGAGACAGAGCATGACTGGGGGAGGGTCAGAGAGAGGGAGACACAGAATCTGAAACAGGCTCCAGGCTCTGAGCTGTCAGCACAGAGTCCGACGCGGGGCTCGAACTCACGGACCGTGAGATCACGACCTGAGCGGAAGTCGGCCGCTCAACCGACTGAGCCACCCAGGCGCCCCAACAAACCCCTTTCAACCACATCTGAGTTTATGTTAATGAGGTAACTTTTGGAAAACTCCTTAAAAATGGGAGCCATTTGCCAGGATTGGGGGGGTTGGAACTTTTAATCCCACCTCCCTGACCTTGGAGGTTGAATCCTTTGCCAATAGCCAGTTATTTAATCAGTCATGCCTATGTAAGGAAGCCCACAAGGACAGGATTCTGAGAATTTCTGGATTAATGAAATATGTGAACATTTGGGAAGAGTATGGAGCACTCAGAGAGGGCATAGAAGTTCAACACCCTTTTCCATAACTTGCCCTATGCCTCTCTTCCATCTGGTTGTTCCAGAGTTATATCCTTCATAATAAACTGGTAATCTAGTAAATAAAATACTTTGCTCAGTTCTGTGAGCCATTCTGGCAAATTAATTGAACCCAGGAAAGGGGTTTTGGGAATCTCTAATTTCTGTCAGAAGCACAAGTGACAACCTGGACTTTTGATTGGGGTCTGAAGTGGCACAGGGGGCAGTCTTGTAGGATTGAGTTCTTAACCTGTGGGATCTGATGCTATCTGCAGCTAGTTAGTGTCAGAATTGAATCATAGGACACCCAGCTGGTGTCTAAGAATTGGTTGGTGGTGTAGGGGGAAAAAAACCCATGCTTTGGAATTGGTCACAGAATCAGAGGACCCTTTTCCAGGTTGCAATCCCCAGCTTCTCATTGTGTCCTCAAATAGCAGAAAGAGGATCCCTATTTTTTCCATTGCTCTGCTTCCTTTTCCTGCCTTCTATTGGTTATCTGAACATTTTTAGTATTCCATATTAATTCATTATATATGATCTTTTTATAAGTTATGTTACTTTTCATAACTTTTTTATTGGTTGTTCTAGGGATTGTAAAGCACACGCTTAACATTTCAGTTTACTGAGAATCAGTATTTCACTACTTCAAATGGATTGTAGAAATCTTACACCTTTCCCTTCCCCCCCTTATGTCATAGTTCTCTTACATATTATGTTTATAGTCACCGAAATCCTATTAGACAGTGCTTTAATTTCTTACTTTCAACCACAAAATATCTTTTAAAGAGCTCCAGAAGAAACAGTCTATTCTCTTGTTCAGTTTAACCTCTGGATCGCTTTTGCTTTGTTCTATGTGTCCCAGGTTTCCTTCTGGTATCACTTCCCTTTTATCTAAAGAACTTTGATTAGCCTGTTGTCTATGAATCCTCTTACTTTTCCTTTATCTGAGAATGTTATTTCACCTTCATTCTTTTTTGTTTTTAATTTTTTCCAGTGTGTATTTTATTTTTGAGAGAGAGTGCATGAGCATGAGCGGGGGAGGAGCAGAGAGTGAGGGGGATAGAGGATCTAAAGCAGGCGGTGCATTGACAACAGCAAGTCTGTTGCGGGGCTTGAAGTCACAGTGAGATCATGACTTGAGCCGAAGTTTGACACTAAACCGACTGAGCCACCCAGGCACCCCTTCACCTTCATTCTTGAAGACTATTTCACTTGATATAGGAATCTGTGTTGACAGTTCTTTTCTTCCAGACTTTAAAAAGTGTCATTCTACTTCCTAAGGCCTCCTTGGTTTCTGAGGAGAAATCAACAGGCATTCAAATTGTTGTTCTGTAGGTAACGCATTTTTTTCTCTGTTTTAAAGATACATTATTTTCATCAGTTAATTTTTTTTAAATATAGTTGACACCCAATATGTCACATTAGTTTCAGGCATACAACATAGTGATTTGACAAGTTTATACATTATGCTGTGTTCACCACAAGTGCAACTACCATCTATCCTGATACATCCCTGTTACAATACCATTGACTGTATTCATTATGTTGTGCCTTGTATTCCCATGACTTATTCATTCAAGATATCTTTTTTTTCCTTTGCTTTAGTTTATAACAGTTTGATTATGATCTGTCCAGTAAGGATTTCTTTAGGTTTATCCTGTTTGGGATCTATTAAGCTTCTTGAATTCATATGAGTGTTCTGCCAAATGTGGGAAGTTTTCAGTCATTGTTTTCAGCTATTTTTTTACCCACTTTCAGCACTCCTTGCACTCATAACACAAATGTTAGACCACTTTTCTCATCCCAAAGTTCCCCTGAGGATTTTCACGTTTTTCCCAACCTTTTTTCAGTTGTTCAGATTAGATAATTTCTATTGTTCACCGAATCTTTGTTTTGCTCTTGAGCTCATGTAGGGGCTTTAAAATTTTTCACACAGTATTTTTAGTTCTAAAAGTTTAAGGATTTTCTTTAGTTCTTTATATAAAGGTTTTTTTTTTTTTTCCTCTGACATTCATTTTCTTTCAGTTTGGAAGTGTTGTCATTGTTAGAGCATTTTTTTAGTAGTTGCTTTAAACTCTGATGCATGATTGTAGTATCTGTATTATTTCATTGTTGGTATGTTAGTCATCTTTTCCTATAAGAATTAAGACATTCTGGTTCTTTGTGTGCTGAGTCGTTTGGACTGCAACTGGACGTTTTGTATATTATGAAATGAGACTCTGGGTCTTAAGTCCTAGGCAAATGCTGACTTTTTATTTTAGAGTCAAACAACCTGGTTCAATTTAGGGTGTGGTTTTGACCTGCTTTCTCTGGCGTGTGATTCAGTGTCAGTTCTGTTCTCAGAGCCCCTGCGGTGCCATTTGGATCTGTCCTATGAGTGCTGCCTCTGGCCATCTGGGAGTTTTCTGTGGTCTCAGGGATTGGGGTGTGAGAGGATCAGATCCATGCATTTGTCTCTTGGGCATGGGCTCAAAGTTCATGAGCAACTTTATGGGCTTGCTCTTCTGAGATTCTTCCTCTTCACATTGTCCCTGGGGCTGTCCAGTACCTTTGGGTTCCTTTTTTGGTTCTTAAGCCAGCAGCTTGGGGGTTTGGTAACTTGCCCTACCATGTACTTCTATACCCACACTTTCTCTGGGGCCTAGTGTTGGGAGGAGCTTCTTCCATTGAGTGTTCTCATCCAGCTTGTCTGCTGCTGTTTCCTTCTCACAATACATGTAAGCTGCCTCATGTGTCCCATCTGGGGTCAGAGCTGCCCCACATGTCCTATCTGGGATCAGAGCTGCTTGGTGTGTCACATCTAGGGTTGCAACTGCTTATACTCCCTGTGGCCTATCCAGGTTCAGACCAGCATTCAGCTGGAAGCAGGCTGGAGTGTGCGGTCTCCTCTCCTGGAGCTGGCACAGATGTGTTAGATGACACCCACCTTCATTTCTCTGTACTAGCCTTCTCTGTACTAGCCTTCGAGTTTATGCTCTCAGTCCTTTGCTAACACCTCCCTGTTTCATGTTGGCCCTTGGCCCTCAGCTTAGCCTCTACAGGCTGACCATGGAGAAAGGGCTCTGGCCTTTTCCATTTTCATCCTTAGTGTGTAACGTTGCTTAGAGGACCCACCTGGGAAGGTCTGCATGCTGGGAAGCACTGTTGCCCCCTTAGAGGATGTGCTGGCTTTCTTGAGGGCAGACATGGTGTTGAAGATGATATTCCCTACTCTGGCCCTGTAGGAGCCCCTCTGGGAGCCCTCTAGAGATGATGGCCTTAAGGTGGAAAGGGTGACAGGAAGCATGTGCCCTGCTCTATGACACTCCTGGAAGCTAGAAGAGGCTACATCATGCCTCCATTGCCAGCAAGCCCTAGAAGAGACACCAGACTCTGGGGGATTGGTCCTGACACCTCATCCACCCCCAGTTCCCTCAAGTGAGGGGTCAGGGGAAGGGGGTCTGATTGCCACACCTTGGAATGGTTGTCAGAGTATTACTACCCTTCCTCACAGTACAGGTGGCTCTGTGTTTTGTTCTAGGCCAGGATGGCAGCCCAGGTGACACTGGAGGATGCACTGTCCAATGTGGATCTCCTGGAAGAGCTGCCTTTGCCTGACCAGCAGCCCTGCATTGAGCCCCCACCATCCTCACTGCTCTACCAGGTGTGTGCCGAGTGGAAGTGGGGTGCATTGTCTGCAACACTGACCTCCACGTGATGGTTTTTCTCTTCCTTTCAGCCAAATTTCAACACTAATTTTGAAGACAGAAATGCATTTGTCACTGGGATTGCAAGATACATTGAACAAGCAACTGTCCATTCTAGCATGGTAATTCCTTCTGTTTGTCTTTGTTTTCCTTGGGGGAATAGTACCTGTACTGACAAATGTACACCTTTTTGGTATTATCCTGATATGATCTGTGGTAAGGAAAAAAAGAAGAAAGTGGATGAAAATGCCTTATGTTTTTAAAAAGACCTTTGTGTTTCTTATTATAAACATAATACATATTCTTTCTGAAAATTTAGCATATATAGCCCAGAGAAAACCTTTGTCAGCATTTTGAGGGAGTACCATTCTCTCTCCTCTTTATATTTTTATTATTTTTTTAATGTTTATTTATTGATTTTGAGAAAGAGAGTGCACAGTTGGGGAAGGGGCAGAGAGAGAGAGAATCCCAACCAGGCTCTGCGCTGACAGTGCAGAGCCCAGTGTGGGGCTCGAACTCGTGAACCGTGAGATCACTACCTGAACCGAAATCAAGAGTCAGATGCTTAACCGAGCCACCCAGGCACCCCTCTCTCCTTTTTATTTACGCTTGTATTCACGAACACAGTTATACACTAAGATATGACTTCGATTGCATGAATGAATTGCAGTGTTATTATGTATTTTAATGATTTCATGAACTTTTCACTTGTCTTTAAAATGTGCCAGATAAGGTGATTTTTCATAACTGTATAGTTCATTTTGTAAATGTCCACAGTTGAATTACTTTTGCATGTTTACTTAGTTTCCCTTTTTTTCTTTGTAATAGAAAATGCAGTGATGAATATCCTTCCAAATCCATCATTATTCCCATTGGTAGATTTGTAGAAGTGAAGTTACTGGATTCAAGGTTGTAAACATTTTAAAGCATCTTAAGAATATGATGAAATTGTAGTTGATGTTTTTAGAACATCTCTGAACTTCTTACCATTTTTATCAAAGGAAACAATGTGAAAGGAGTAGACACTAAAGCAGTTTAAAAATGATGGCAGTCCTCTTTGCATGGATACTCTCTCTGGATTTTAAGTGTTGCAGAAATACAGCTTTTCCTCCCCTGCACTGGGGATGGCAGAGCTGCCTCAGTCTTAAGAGCCTTGAAGACCCTGTGCGCATCTGTGCTACTTCAGGTCTGCACTGGCAGCAGGTTGTTTAGGGTTGAATGGAGCTGAGGAATAGTGGCTGTGGCAGGTGCCTTGGGCTGTGCTGGCTCCTCTCCAGCCAACAGAAGCCGTGAGAGTGTTTGGGCGGTCATTGTGGCCACACTACTACACTGAACGTCACCAGCCTCTTAGCAGCTATCTTGTGGCGTGCAGGTCCTCGTACTTGTCTATTCTCAAAGTGAGAGGATACTATGAAGTATCTGGGTTTTAGCAACATGGCATTTCCTTTTTTATGATCATTTTCCTACTTGTCTTTGATTTGCCCTTTGTACCCTTGCAGAATGAAATGCTGGAGGAGGGCCAAGAGTACGCGGTCATGCTATACACCTGGAGGAGCTGCTCTCGGGCCATCCCACAGGTGAAGCCATCCCAGCCAGGCCACGCTGTCATTCCTGTGATTCCATCCCTGCTGGCCACGCCCCTACCACAGACCTCACTCCTACCCTTATGGTTCCCTCATCTCAGCCAGACCACACCCCCATGCCACCAGCCCTGCCTCTATCCCACCAGTACTTTCCCCCTCCTGCACCCTACCCCACAGCCTGCTGGGACTGCCTGCTCTCCTATCTAGCTAATTTGAAGCCTCTATATCATACTTGTTTATTCCTAGGTGAAATGTAACGAGCAGCCTAATAGAGTGGAAATTTATGAGAAAACCGTAGAGGTCCTTGAGCCTGAAGTTACAAAACTGATGAATTTTATGTACTTCCAGGTAAAACGGTGAAATAATCCTAGGGGTTTAATGCAGAGGAGTAGGAATCTGGCCCACTCTCACCCATCACCATGACTTACTAAACAAAGTGTATGTGAATTAAAGCAGTCATCATGGCCTCTGAGACAAAAGGGCACCAGACCTTTGTCAGTCTACAGCTTTATTGGCCCTTCCAGAATAAATACGTCTTTTGTGTTTCACTTCTCTTATTTCTTTAAGAGTGAATGAATATTTCCTTCATGAAGACTGCTTTCTGTCAGTTCCAAATATGTTTGTCTTTCTGCCAGTTTGTACTTTTGATTCATCTTGTTTTTCAGATGTTTTTCTCTCAGCCTCTGCTGACTGTCCACTTAGTGGTCCTTGGCCTGCCTTGGCTCCTTTGGCCCATTGGTTGGGTGGAGTAGCCACAGGGAGGGGACTTGCTGGCTTTTTAAGGATATACTTTGGAATTGTATGAAGGTTTTTATTATAGATTCCTTCAGCAAAAGGAGAAGATAGAACTTATTAGGAGATGAATTTTTGTTTTATCTTAAAGGTTATTAAGAGGAAAAATTTCCCTGCCCCCATCTTCACCTCTGAAAGTGAAAACATCTGTTTGTAGACCTTCTATTGGAGCATTTCCTCAGTAACTTTGCTTGAATAATCAACAAAATTCTTTTATTTTAGGGATAGTTGGTAAAGTGGAAAATTAATGGTGATTATCACAGAGCAAAGGCATGTGGAAATTACTTTATAGAAACAAGTCTCATTACCTGAGCTGTAAATGTCCATTCACTTGGGTGGGTATTTCATCAAAGAGTAACAGTGACTGTGCTTGCAGGTGGGCATGGAGTTGGCCCATCAGTGACAGCAGTTTTTTTGCCCTCCCTTCCTCTTTTCAGAGAAATGCCATTGAGCGTTTCTGTGGGGAGGTGAGGCGCCTGTGCCACGCGGAGAGAAGGAAGGATTTTGTTTCTGAAGCCTATTTGATCACGCTGGGAAAGTTCATCAACATGTTTGCTGTGCTGGATGAGTTAAAGAACATGAAGTGCAGTGTGAAGAATGACCACTCGGCATATAAGAGGTGAGCTTTGACCTTGTGCCCTAGGACCTTGCAGAGAGTGCTCAGGCAGGCAGAGTGGTTCTTGATTAGCCACATGCTCTGCACCTAGTAGGTGCACATCCCATATGTGCTGAAATAACCACAACTGTTTGGTAGTGGTTGTTTGGCAGGCTCAGGACTATTTGAATACACACTCCTACGTATAAGATGCAGGGGTAGCTGGCGGATTATGTGTGTGGCGATGTATTGAGTGAGATGTCTTCTCATAGAGTATGTGTACATTGTGGTTTTATGAAGCTAGAGCGGAATATGGACACCCTGGTCATCCTCAAATGTTTGTTGAGGACCTCTGGGTGCTCAGCACATGTGAGAAGGAAGATGTGCACAAGATCAATCCCTGTTACAGAGGGTTAGGGTCACTGTAAGGCTTTTGGCTCCATAAGCATCTTGATGAACAGCACCTCACTTCCTGGTTGTACATTTTGGGAAGGTACACACCATCACAGCAGTGGGCAGAGCTGGCCTGTGGACTGTCTTGGGGTCACACTGAGCTTCCAGGTCCCCAAAACCAGCTCTCCTCCAGGGAGAATGTGGAGAACTTCTGGAGAAGAGAATTGGAAAAGGTGGGTGTGCCATGGAATACTGTGAGGGAGCAGTTGATGGCAGGAAGAGGAAGAAGGGTGGTTGTTTAGAGCAAAGCGAGCTGTCTTCTAATAAACTTTCTTTAGAAAGTCTGTGCTTGGTACTGTTGAAGGCATGGTTGGCTGGAATGAGATGCTGACTACTGTTTCTTCTGCTAGACAAAGAATCTTTGCTGTGAAATTAAATTTGATGAGATTTTACTTTGCATTGGAATAGGCTTTAGTTGTGTTGTATCTGAAATCACACAACCGTTGTCGGGTCTTTAAAATAAAATCAACATGGGATATAGTGCTAAACAGATCTAAGATTGAGGCAGCAGTAGGAGTTAAGCTGGATCATCTAGGGTTTTAAGCTTGGTCCATGTGAAGTTAAGTGTAGGCATTCATCACCTAGAATTAGCTCTATACAGAAGCCTGGATCTCCAGAACTAGAGAATCCTTGGAGTTGACCTGTTAACCTTGCTTGAATAGGAAAGTCTGGAGTTGACCTTGTTTGATGTGCTTGCAGGCAGTCCGCACCCCCTCTAGGAGCCACCCAAGCTCTCCTGAGCACAGAGTGGGCCTGGGGCACCCCCCAGCTGCCATTGGCTTCTTCCTTTGACCTCTGTTTGGGATCCCTTATCATCTTCCCAGATAGTAACCCCCATTTCTCCCCAGCCCTCACACACTTACACTCACACTTTTTATTTGCACCTGGAAATAGCTAACAGTACAAATGTTTCTGAGTATAAATGCCAGGATAACCTATATGGTGAGGCTTGAGGAAAATAGAAAACAGCATCTTTGATTTTAAGTTTATTTATTTTGAGAGAGTGAGACAGCATGTGCCTGGGTGTGTGCGGGAGAGGGGGCATCTCTCAGCACATAGCCCGATTGGGGACTCAGTCTCATGAACTGTGAAATCATGACCTGAGCCAAAATCAAGAGTCGAACTCTTAATCGACTAAGCCACCCAGGTGCTCCAAAAAAGTGCTATCATATCAGGGTTCATATTAGGTTTAACTATATAATTTATTTTTTAGTTTTTAATGTTTATTTTTGACAGAGAGAGAGAGAGAGAGACAGAGCATGAGCGGGGGAGGGGCAGAGAGAGAGAGGGAGACACAGAATCGGAAACAGGCTCCAGGCTCTGAGCAGTCAGCACAGAGCCCGACGCGGGGCTCGAACTCACAGAGTGCAAGATCATGACCTGAACCGAAGTCAGACGCTCAACCAACTGAGCCACCCAGGTGTCCCTAACTATATAATTTTTTAAAACCCAGAGAAATAATAGAGGCTTAAACAAGATTGCAGATTATCTCTCATTTCTCTCTCATCTGAAAAGTCCCAAAGTAGGTGATCTGCAACTGATGAGGGGATTCCACAGTGCTCATACCAGGGCTCCTGCTGTCCTGCTGCTCTGCCATCTTCATGTGTTGTCTCACGGTCCAAGATTGTTGCTTGAGCTCCAGCTATCATGTCTGCATTCCAGTCAACAGGGAGACAGTAGAATAGAAGGGATCATACTGTTTATTATCCATATACTTCCAAGTACTTTGCAGTGCTTTTCATTATATCTCATTGCTCAACCATTGGTCATGTGAAGATGAAGCACATTGCTGTAACATGGAAATTCAGGATTTATTCCTAAGGAGGTATGGAGGAAATGACTGTTGGGATAGGTTATTAGCCTTTACCATGGGAATTTTTTTCAGTAAAACCCCAAAGTTTTTAGGTTGCACAGACATGTCCTTAGGTGGCCAGTTTACGCTAAACTTTTTGGGGGACAGCCCTAGATGTGCAGAATGCTCACATTCGCTGCTTTATGCTGCTTTGCAAGACTCAGAGACTCAGTGTGTGCCTTCCAGTCTTATTGGACCTAAGTGTACAGGTAATTCTGTGTATGCTGTTTCCTCTCTCCTCACATTTTCTCTGTGGGTAGGTCAGGTGGACAGTTGTTTGTTATAGATGTTATAAGTGAGGTTCAGGAGAGTTCAGGAGGTCAATCCAAGATTGAGCAGTGTTTTGGTGGTGGAACCAGGATTCTGTCTCTGACCTTTGGCACCAGAACTGTGTGTGGTCCCTGACTTGTGGGAGACATGGTGGCCTAGAGGATTCTTGGTGGAGAACATGGACAGTGCCGGCCATCTTCATTACCATACTCTGGGAGTCACAGAGGGGGAGGCAGTCTTTCTCAGACTTAGGAACAGGTAGCCCAAGGGAGAGGCCAGTGTGCAGGAAATCCCCAAGAAGGCCTGTGGTTGGTGCTGCCATGTCTCTGAAGAAGTCCATTAGCTGTTGGACAGTGAGGTCGTGAGCTGTCCAGGTTGGCAGAAGAGTGACCTGGAGTCCAGGGTAGAGAAGTTTGAGGACGCTGAAATTATAACTCGCTTCTAAGACCTACATTATCACAGATAACTGCAGCCAGATAAAGTAATCTTGATTTTCTGTGCTTTTTTTTTTTTTAATCATTAAGTCCGTTGGTTATATGACTTTTTTTTTTTTTTTTTTGCTTTCAAAGGGCTGCTCAGTTTTTACGTAAAATGGCGGACCCACAGTCCATCCAGGAATCACAGAATCTGTCCATGTTCTTGGCCAACCACAATAAGATCACCCAAGTAAGGCTTCCCCCACCCTCCCCACTTTGGCTGATGGCATGCACTGCTGGGGTCTGAGGGCCAGGGAGCTAGGAGCAGTCAATGGCATGGATTTCCCACTTTGTGTTTCAGTCTTTACAGCAGCAGCTTGAAGTGATTTCTGGCTACGAAGAGCTCCTCGCTGATATTGTGAATCTGTGTGTGGATTACTACGAGAATAGGATGTACCTGACACCCAGTGAGAAACACATGCTTCTCAAAGTACGTGTATGGGCATGGCTGCGCACATAACTGTGCAGAGAGACAGCCTTGCTCTCAAGAAGAGGCTGTGCTTTGACTGTGATGCTCTTGCCAACCTTTTCTTATTCTCACGCTTGCCGTGTGTGTGTGTGTGTGTGTGTGTGTGTGTGTACACGTACGTGTGTTTGTGTACACAGCACCCTCCACCCTGCTCACAGCCTGCACTATAGGCTCTCCAGACACATTCCTTTGAATGTGTCCCAGGCTTGATCCCATTGTCAGGTATATGACATGCCTACCCCTGGAGAACGTGCTCATGACTGAGGAGTCCTGGTCAAGGGCTTCTGTCAGCATTAGCTTCTTGTAGCAAAGTTATCATCAGATTCTACTTGTTAAGGATGTGATTCCTAAGAATTAACACTACTGTGTCTCCATGATTGTAGTAGACTTTTCTTGGTCAAGAGCATGGCCTTTTACCATACTTTTCTTTATTACTCAGTTTTAAATTGGGGAGTGTTTTCAGTGACATTTCTTACTGGGATGAGGAGAAGTCAGTTCTGCCATTGCATTTGCTCTGCTTTCCACCTTTGGGAAGGATGGCCCTGAAGAACACTGTGCTGAGTGTCCTGTCAGCACAAACCCTTCCCTATAAGAGTGGGCCCAGCCCCAAGATCTCTTCCCCACAGGAGAGCATGGGCGAGTTGGTGCCCTCTCAAGTGGAGCACTTTATGACAGTGGAAATATTCTGTTTGTGCCATCTGGGGTGGGAGTCCCTGGCCATGGATACTTATGGAAATACATACTTAGTATTTCATTGGGCTTAATGAGAGGTGGGTGTTTGTGCCTGGAGAGAACAGTAAAATACACACAAGAAATGACACAGATAAAAGAAGAGCTTCTTATGAAGGGATAGCTATTTATGAGGAGCTTTTAAAAGTGCTTTTTGAACTTTTTTTTTAATGTTTATTTATTTTTGAGAGAGAGACAGACAGACAGAGCATGAGCAGGGGAGGGGCAGAGAGAAAGGGAGTTACAGAATCTGAAGCAGGCTCGAGGCTCTGAGCTGTCAGCACAGAGCCCGACGTGGGGCTCAAACCCATGAAACCGTGAGATCGTGACCTGAGCCAAAGTTGGATGCCAACCGACTAAGCCACCCAGGTACCCCTAGAAGTGTTTTTTGAAAGAAGAATGAACTCCCACTTCAAATATATGAACTGTAGCATTAGAAGTTTTTATGGGTAATTAAACTTTTAGGTCTGAGTTTTATGTGCCATTTTGTGATTTTCAGGTCATGGGATTTGGTCTATACTTGATGGATGGGAGTGTCAGCAACATCTATAAACTTGATGCCAAGAAAAGAATAAACTTATCCAAAATTGATAAGTACTTCAAGGTGCGTTACATTTTTTTAGATAAGCCTTTCTTATCAAGTGTATACACTTAATTTTGGGAGTTAAACCTCTGTGCCCCATATTTGGAAACGTGGGTATGGGCAGTGGGGCGGGGGGAAATCACTGGCTCCCATCTGCAAAGGCAGCAGTTTTGTCTGGGTTTGAACCTTGTATAAAGGGCATCATGCCAGGTGTACTCTTTTGTATCTAGCTGCTTTCACTCACTTATTAGATTCATCTCTGTGAGATCCTGAAGCTGTAGTCCTTAGGTTTTCATTGTGGTATCACAGCCCATTTTATTATTATACCTCAACTTATTTATCCATTCTGCTGTGATGGACATGAGTTTTGGCTGGTACGAACAGTGCTCCTTTGATTTAGTGCACATCTGCGCATGTTTGTGTTTGCTCAGGGCTAGGATTGGGGGCCACAGGCATATACATTTTCAGTGTTAGATGTAGGCTAACAACTTCCCACATGGCTATGCTGATTTGCATTCCCATCAGCTATGAATGAGCCTTCCTGTTGCTCCACATCCTTTGCCAACACTTGACACTCACTTTTTTGAGGAAGTGCATCCTAAAGGGTGTACATCATTGTGATATTTTTGGCTGACATTTCCTTGTGGTTTAGTTCATATTTCTCTGATAACTTCACGCTCTTCATCTTTTGTGTGTTCTCTTGTGAAGTGTCACTTCAAGTTTCTTGCTCCCTACCCCGCTCCCCCACCCCCCTTGATTTATAGTTCTTTATATATTCTGGGTACATGTTCTTTGTTGAATACATGTGTTATAAAATACATGCATTCTGTGCTTCTGGCTCTCCTTTTCCCTTTCTTAAAGGTGTCATTTGGTGGACAGCAGTTTTTAATTTTAATGTAATCTAATGTATCAATCTTTAATATCTACTTTAAGAAATCTTTGTAGGGGTGCCTGGGTGTGTCAGTTGATTAAGCGTCTGACTCTTGGTTTTGGCTCAGGTCATAGTCTCACAGCTCATGGGATCGGGCCCCATGTCAAGTTCTGCACTGACAGTGTGGAGCCTGCTTCGGACTCCCTCTCTCTCCCTCTCTCTGTTCCTCTCTCTCTCCCCCCCGCCACTTGCTTTCTCACTCTCTGTCTCTTTAAATAAACAAACATTAAAAAAAAAAGAAATCTTTATATAGAGTGGGCTTATAAGAATTTTCTTCTTGTTACTTTCTAGAAATAGCACTATTTCTTTTTCCATCTAGATCTATAATCCTCCTGGATCTGGCCTCTGTGTATGGTGTGAAGAAGGGTGTTGACATTTTTTGATTTTCTTTTTTCCCCTTATGGGTATCCAGTTGATTCCGTCCATTTATTGTAAAGGCCATCTTTTCCCCCATTGCTGTGCATTGTTGCCTAGGTCATAAAGCAGGTGTCTATATATATGTGATACTGTCTTAGGTTTCCTGTCCTCCTCAACTGCTCTCCATGCTCCAGGGCAACACTGTCTTAGTTGCTATAGTTTTCCGTAGAACAGATCTGCTTATCAAGAAGACTTTAAGTTACGTTCTTCAAGATTATCTTGGATATTGTCCCTTTACCTTTCAAAATAAATTTTAGAATTGGCTTGTTGATTTCCATATACACAAACACATATATGCACTATCCATAAACCATTTTTCTTCTTGGAATATTGTTTTGTTTTGATGTTTATTTATTTTTGAGAGAGCATGGGTACGGGAAAGGTAGAGAGAGAGAGGGAGACACAGAATTTCAAGCAGGCTCCAGGCTCTGAGCTGTCAGCATGGAGCCCAAAGCAGAGCTTGAACTCACGGACCACGAGATCATGACCTGAGCCAAAGTCTGGTGCTCAACTGACTGAGCCACCCAGGCGCCCTCTTCTTGGAATATTGTTTGGGATTCCATTGAATTTATAGATCAGTTTAGGGAGTGAAAAGTACCAAGTCTTCCAAAACGTTAACTTGATATATTTCTCCAGTTACTTAGAACTTTAAACTTTCTCTAGAATTTTTAGTAGTGTTTTTGTTTAGAGGTCTTGAACATATTTTGTTAGATTTATTCATATATATTTTAGTTTTTTTGATGCTATTGCAAGTCGTTTCCCTTTAGATTTTAATTTTCTGTTTGTTACTAATAGAAATGCAAATTGATATTTTTTTATGAGCATGGATCTAGCAACAAGGTAGGTTAATTGTAATATTTGAATTGGTTTTATGAATATTGGTTCTTAAATTGTATTTTGTGCAGAGATAGTATTCAGCCCATAGTAATTACTACCATTATTCATTGATTGTATTTGGTGAGTAAACATACATAATGACCTTATTTTTTTTGTTCTTTGAATATAGCAGCTCCAGGTTGTTCCACTGTTTGGGGACATGCAAATAGAACTGGCAAGATACGTCAAGACCAGTGCCCACTATGAGGAGAATAAATCTCGGTAGGAGGAGAGTGAGTTGTCCAGTAGAACATTCTGCAGTGTTCTCATTGTGGTTTTATAACACTTATTTATCTTGACAGTTTTAATCATCTGGAACCAAAACCAAAAACCCATCTGGTAGGCCCTGTCACTTGTGACTGCCTACTTTTAAATTTATTAAAACATGCAATTTATTTTCTTTGTTAGAGAAATTTAACCAAGAAATTTAACCAAGAAATTTAACCAAGAAATTTATTTTCTTGCTTATTTTCTTGGTTAGAACATCTGTATTTCATTTTTTTTTTAAATATGTGAAATTTATTGTCAAATTGGTTTCCATACAACACCCAGTGCTCATCCCAACAGGTGCCCTTCTCAATACCCATCACCCACCCTCCCCTCCCTCCCACCCCCCATCGAACATCTGTATTTCAAATGTTAGTAGTGGCTACTATGTTAGCACAGCTATAGAACTTTTCCATCATCAATCGCTTCTCGGCCTTTTGGTTAAGATCAAGTGTAGAACTTTTCCATCATCACAGAGAGTTCTTTTGGATAGAACTCACGGAGAATGTCCAAGTGTAAACAAGCGGCACACTGGTAAATGCTTAACAACTAGCCCTGCTGGGCAGTGGGATGTTTGCATTTATATTACAGAGCTTATAAAACTATCACTGAAGAGCCAAATCCAGCCCAGGGCTATTTTTGTAAGATCTCTGTTGCTGTGAATGGCTTTTACATTTTTTTTTTTTTTAATGTTTATTTATTTTTGAGAGAGGGAGAGGGAGACAGGATCTGATGGGCACTGCGCTGATAGCAGAGAGCTTGACAGGGACAGGGCTTGTGGACAAGGCTTGAACTCACGACCCGAGATCATGACCTGAGCAGAAGTTTGAAGCTTAACTGACTGAGCCACTCTGGCCTTTACATTTTTAAAGGGCTGGTTTTTGTTTTTGTTTTTTTTTAAAGAAGACAATGGCTGTGTGACAGTGTAGCCCACAAATTCTGAAGTATTTACTTTCTGACCTTGTACAGAGAGAGTTGGCCAGCCCCTGGCATAAAGAAAGGGTCTGTAGCTCACAATTACAGATGAGAAAAAAAACACACCATACTTTTTTTTTTTTTTTGTAGATTCCACATAGCTGGTTGAGTCTTCACAGGATGCTTTGTTGACTCTTGCCAAACAGGTGTATCCATAGCCAACCTACAATTGCAAATAGCCATGATTTTGAAAAATCAATTACATCTCAATCTGCTTATTCAGAGGTTGGCAATCTTTTTTTGTAAAGGCTGAATTATAAACACTTTAAGGCTTTGCAGGCACATGTGGTATCTGGCATATATTCTTCTTTTCTGTTATTGTTGCTTTTTTTAAATAATAGAAATGTGAGTACCATTTTGTATGGCTCTAGGGCCGTATAAACACAGGTTGTGTTTGGTCTGTGCTGTAGTTCGTTGAGGTCTGTGCTAGCTTATTTCCTAATAAAATTTACCATTAAATTTGATATACCATCCAGTTAGGTGACTTCTCATTCTTCTCTAAGTTACGTTCATTAAACTGAAACCTCTTTCTGCTTCAGCACTAATTCAAGCTCTGATCTGGAGCATGTGCTGATTTACATGGTGTAAATACTCCCACCATGACTGACTTGAGGCTAACAACTTGTTTCAGCTCTAGTAGCATGCCATTACACAGTGCTTCTACCCTAACAGACACAGATGAGCTCTAGATGAGAGGTAATGGTAAAACCAGTAAGACAATCAGGAAACAATGAGTTTTGCATGCTTATTTCTATTTTTTTTTAAATTTTTTTTTAATGTTTTTATTTATTTTTGAGACAGAGAGAGACAGAGCATGAATGGGGGAGGGGCAGAGAGACAGGGAGACACAGAATTGGAAGCAGACTCCAGGCTCCGAGCCATCAGCCCAGAGCCCGACGCAGGGCTCAAACTCACAGACTGCAAGATCGTGACCTGAGCTGAAGTCGGACGCTTAACCGACTGAGCCACCCAGGCGCCCCTTATTTCTATTTTTTTAATATGATCTATTGTAAGTCAATAGCATATAATTGGTGTTAGTGGGCATTTAACAGCCACCTTGGGAGGTGCCTGAGCAAGTAGCGGTGAGCTTTGAGAGCCCAACCCACTAGCCCTGCACCGACATCTGGGTTCAGAAAGGGTGGCCAGAGTGTGTGATGTCAGCAGTCAGGTTCTGGGCTCTAGGGCCTTGCTTTAGGTGGACATGCTTTTTGGGGCCTGCAGGGGAGGCAGGTTTATTGAGGGTGGAGCCTGGTCTAGGGCCTGGGCCTCATGTACTCATTGCAGACTCAGGGAGCCACCTTGGATGATGCCAACATAATCATTGCATCATCTTATAGTGGAATCAGAAAGTAAGAAAGGACTGCTGCTTGAGACAGTGTCCCCATTATTTTGAAAAGTGGTAATCTGAATTCCTTCCCTTCAAGCAAAGAGGACCAGTTTGTTAAAAACATGGTGAGAGTGTCTGTGCTGAGTGTGAGGGAGCAGAGGTCAGAGCCCTAGGGCCCATACTTTCTGCCTAAGAGCTCCAACAACTTTTAATTCTTAATAAACTTCTTTCCCATTAAATTGACTGCTGCTAAAATGGTGTATTGTGCACATAAGTCAACTGTCTAACTTCCAAGTAATGTCAGTTTTCAACTCCCTATAAGGATAACTTTTGTTTCGGAGTCTTTGGCTGACTTGTTTTCTACTATAGCTTATGTTTTCACATGTGAGTAATAAAGAATTCTTAGTTCCCACCAAATCTGCAGTATGTGTCAAGGGTCCTTGCACGGTGATGCAGTATCCTAAATCCAGCAACACCTCTCAGCTTTTTGAAAGTAGTTGGCTGATTAAAGAGAAATTATGATTCCTTTTCCAAAACACAGGTATCGGAAGATAGGACAGTGACCCTAACACAGGGAGATGGGGCTGGCTGGCTACTTCTTTGCTGAGAATTCATATTCTCTCCGAGCCTCTTTCTCCTTGGTAGCATGCAGGACCAGTAGGCCATCCTGTGTGCCTGCTGTGCATATGTCCCTGACCACCCAGCATTATGATGTATAAGTCTTATGCAGGTACCCTTTCAGGTAATACACATTTTCCCTTCACTGCCAGATGGACATGCACATCATCCAGCAGCAGCCCGCAGTATAATATCTGTGAGCAGATGATCCAGATCCGGGAGGACCACATGCGCTTTATCTCAGAGTTGGCGCGCTACAGCAATAGTGAGGTAAGTGGATCTTCCATGCCTGCCTGTGCTGGTACCTAAGGCCACAGCTGTGCAGGAGCCTCTGGCTGGATAGGAGGACATGTCCTGTGCACCCAGAGGAGGGCCTGGAGTTGGGGGTAGAAGGAAGCACTGTCTCACCTATAGGTCTTTTTAATTCCTTCCAGCTTTGCAGCTGGGTTTTCTGTGTCCTTATTTGGGCTGGTCACATTTTTCCCATCTGCCAAGCATACCTCCAGGCCAGCCCTGCCTGTATGTGGGGTGGATAGGAGTGGAGAGGTCTGAGTCCAGAGGAGCAGTGGGAATGTCATTTTTCACATCTGAGCAGGCAGGGCAGCGAGGTCAGGGACAAGCAGTAGTCAGTGGTATGGGTGTTACACATAGTCTTTGAGGGACTATGAGACCCTATGAGTCCCCTTTGGGGACTTGAGACCACATACACCGGTCTGGTTTTTGAGACTGTGGTACTTCAGGGTTCTCAGGAGGACCATTAACATTTGGAGGGAGTAACTCTGTGTTGACCCCACCTACTGCAGGGCAATGAGCTCCCCTGTTTCTCACCCAGCAAACACTAGCCATCATGTAACCAGAATGACTAGAAGATAGTCCAAATGGCTCAGAGCACATGCTTATTCCAAGCAGACCCCTGGTGGCCAACTCCCCAGAGAGAAGGTAGTATCTCACTCCTTCCCAGCCACCAGCACAACCCACAGGATAGAGATGGGGTGGGTGTTCAAGAAGGCTGTGCTGATAGAATTGTAAACCAAACTCTTGGAAAGCTCTCAGACAACATATAGAGTTGATTTCTACCCTAAAAATAGGTGCATTTGATAGCATGTATGGTTCCTGTCTATTTTTCCTCTGGTTTCTGCTGTCATACCTTTATAATTACAGTAACGGTTTGAATAAGAAAAAAGAGATCTGTCTTTGAATGCTGCACAGTTGTTTTTTTTTAAATAAAATTTATTTATTTATTTTGAGAGTGAGAGAGAGAGAGAGAGAGAGCACAAGCGAAGGAGGAGCAGAGAGATGGAGAGACAGAATCCAAGCAGGCTTCACACCATCAGCACAGAGCCCAATGCAGGGCTCGAACCCACGAACTGTGAGATCATGACCTGAACCGAGATCAAGAGTTGGACACTTACCGAGTGCCACCGAGGTGCCCCTGCACAGTTTATTTTTAAACAGATTTATGGATATTTAATCCACATACCATACAATTCACCCATTTAGATTGTACAATTCAAAAGTTTTTAGTTTATTCACTGAATTGTGTAACTACCATGATAGTCCATATTCGAACATTTATTACCCCCAAAGCAACTCCATACCCGTGTGCTTCTGCTCTGTATATAGATCAGAGGTTCCAACCACCCTCTCCTTTGGGTTTCCATGTGTCTTACAGAGATAAGGGCTCTTTTTAAACATGGCTATAGTACCATTATCATACCTTAAAAAAAATCAAGTATTCCTTAATATTAAAATCGTTGTTTAGTGTCTTCTATCGACTCACAAATGGTTTATTTTTCCAAGTTTGTTTGCCTCAGTATCCAAATAAGTTTTGTGCACCATAGTTGGTTGGTGTGTCTCTTACTCCCTGTGGTGTCATTTGCCATTGATATGGTTTGAAGTGTTGGGGTTCAGAGCCAACAGCCAGGAAAGAATTTTTGAAATGTCTTTGGTGCATAAAAGTGGTTTTATTAAAGCCCAGGGACAGGAACCATGGGCAGCAAGAGCTGCACTAGGGTTGTGAGGAGTGACTGGGTTTTTTTTAAGTTTATTTATTTTGAGAGATTGCACACGTATGTGTGTGTGTGAGCAGGGTAGGTGCAGAGAGAGAGAGAGAGAGAGAGAGAGAGAGAGAGAGAGAGAGAGAGAGGTTGTGTGCACATGCAAGCAGGGGAGGGGCAGAGAGAGAAAAAGAATCCCAAGCAGGCTCTATGCTGTCAGAGTAGAGCCTGGCGCAGGTCTTGATCTCATGAACCACGAAATCATGATCAGAAATGAAATCAGGAGTTGGACGTTTAACTGACTGAGCTACGCTGATCCTCCTACATAAGATTTTCTATCCTTTGGAGGGCAGGGTAATGTTAAGCCTCCAGGAAACAGTCTGTAGGTTTCTGGAGATTACCTTTTTTCTTATAAATCATTGAGACAGTTGCAAACTCACGGAGACTCGTCCTACATGACTGTGATCTCTATCAGTTAACCCTTTGTTTTTCCCTTCCTTTGTTCTTGGGCAGCTAGGAGTACCTGAAGAATGTCTCACGTATCCCACTGGGGTGTGAGCTTGTGCTTTGCCTTCAGCTTGCCTTTTGCTCCTTCATCATCATGTCCCCTGTGCTTCCACTGCGTTGGTTCTTAGATTCAGGAGCCTGATTAGACTCCTCTTTCATCTGGCCACCTGGCCCATAATTTGCTGCGCTGCAGTCTGCTAGAGTGCTGGCTGTCTCACCTGGGTTGTAGATAACCACTGTTCACTGCCAAATGTATGAATTCATTAGGGCTGCAACCTGATGGTACTCTACTCTATTCACTCCTTCTCGCTCTGCATGTATGATTCCTTCAGGAGAGACAGGTCAGAGCTGGATTCCTTTACTATGCATATCACATTTTCAAATAACTGATTCTCTAGCATCATCTAAGGTAATAAACTTTTTTGAATACTCTTTTGAAGTAAATCTACTTCAGATTCTTTTTTTTTTTCCCTTTCATGCTGAAAATCCTGGTTCTTAATTTGACTACAGCATTTTTTGACTTGATGTCTTATCTTAGTATACACTTACCAGTCTTAAAATAGCAATACCAGCACTGCTAATAACAATATAATTACTAGAAACAGTATAATTGTATATTGTCATATGTGATGTTATAATATAGTATAATGACAATATAATTACTAAAAAGTATTTTAAGATTTCTTTTGTAGTTAATTTTGTCCTTAGATTTTCTCCCTCTAGGGTTAGAGAACAAATCATTGTTTTACTTTTTTTCTTTCTTTCTTTCTTTCTTTCTTTCTTTCTTTCTTTCTTTCTTTCTTTCTTTCTTTCTTTCTTTCTTTCTTTCTTTCTTCTTTCTCATTGTTTTTCAAAGTCACTTGAAGTGGTTTTTGTTGGTCTCAACCTCCTGATAGTGATACCTGAGGGACTCACCTATCTTTGGCAGTCTCCATAGACATGTCCCCGAGCAGAGCCAATACTGTGGCTGCACAGGCCCTGTGGTTCTTACTACAACTGCAAGATGTACCTCAGCAACAACCATCAGGGAACTTTGGGGGAAAAAGGCATATGTACTCAGAGTTCTGGAAGGTACATGGCATGCCTGGGGCCACAAAGTGAAATGACAACGGAGTGTGGACCTCGAGCTCTGTCTTTATTAAGAGACCAGGGTGTAGGGTACCTAGGATTTCATTGGTTTACTCTTTATTGGCAAATTTCAAACATAAGAGCAGGAATGAGGGCAGTAAAGTGGGTCACTCAAGTGATGATTTATGTAGGTCACCAAGAGCTTTCTAGAAGGGGAACTTCATAGATTGGGCTACCTGGCTCTTTATCTACTTATGTAGCTGGTACTGTGTTTATTCTAGATGGATGTTTTTGAAATAGATGCCTCAGCAATCAAAAGCTTAATGCCAGGCACTTACACTATAATAAAAAAGCTCATTGTCAGATACCTGCACTACCTAGTTCCTCTGTGCAGTCATGCACCCAATTCAAGTACACACTTTAATTCATTGTTTCATTTTGCTTTTGAGTTTTAAGGATTGCTTTTTTCCCCTAATTTAATTTTATATCATAATTATATAAAATATTTATGTGGTTCCAAAGTCAGAGGTACAAAAGGAGGTATATTCCTCTCCACCCTGCACTTTCCTGTCTTTTAGGTAGCCATTCTTAAATTTTTTTTCTACATTTATTTATTTTTGAGAGACAGAGAGCACAAGTGGGGGAGGGGCAGAGAGAATGAGACACAGAGTCAGAAGCAGGCTCCAGGCTTTGAGCTGTCAGCACAGAGCCCAATGCGGGGTTCGAATTTACAAACTGACAGATCAGGACCTGAGCTGAAGTCCGACGCTTAACCGACTGAACCACCCAGGCGCCCCTAGGTAGCCACTGTTAAATACGAGTTTTCAGAGGCACCTGGGTGGCTCAGTCAGTTAAGCATTAGACTTCGGCTCAGGTCATGATCTCACAGTCCGTGGGTTTGAGCCCTGTTCCAGGCTCTGTGCTGACAGCCTGGAGCCTGCTTCAGATTCTGTGCCTTCCTCTCTGTCTGCCCCTCCCCTGCTCACAATCTGTCTCTCTCTCTCTCTTTCTCTCTCTCTCTCTCTCTCTCTTTCAAAAGTAAAACATTAAAAAAAATTTTTTTAACTCTTTTAAAAAAGTAGAAAAAATAAATTTAGGTTTTCATTTTTTATATAAGCAAATACACACGATGTGCATGTTTTCCTTTATTAGCTAAGTAGAAGCATAACTATGCACATGGTTCTCTTAACACCATGTCCTAGAGATCCCTCCAGCACAGTCTGCAGAGACATTCTCTTCTTTGAGAGCTGCAGAATGTCCATTATCAGGGCTCTACTGTTGCCAGCCTTTTGTCATGGTAAAGGCTCATATGCCTACATCATTTTGTAGTTTTGCAAATGCACCTTTAATGTAGATTCCCAGTGGGTCTGATAGGTCATGGGGTAAATGCATAAGTGACTTTTCTAGATGTAGGGCAACTTCTTGATGTTCCTGTGCTGCTCTAGGTTGTCACAGGGTCGGGCCGCCAGGAGACTCAGAAAACAGATACCGAGTACCGGAAACTCTTTGACCTGGCGCTTCAGGGCCTGCAGCTGCTGTCTCAGTGGAGTGCTCACGTGATGGAAGTGGTAGGCACTCTATGCTTGCTTCTATTTGGAAATGCAGAGACCTGAAAGAACATCTACCCCTGGTTGGTTACAAGTGCTTTTCTTCCCAAGGCCATCAAGAAATTAACTAAATGATATTTTTTCTGCATTAACTTTAGTCTTTGTTCGAGAATGAATTGGCTTTTTATTTCTAACCCTAGAAATAAAAATGTATATCAATCTAAATGTTTCTAAGATGGCTCAGAATATGTTTTGTCTGTTTATGAAAAAGTCTTATCTTTTAAAACATTTAGATAGAATTTGTACCATTATGATTTTTAATTCTCATGCAATTTATTATTTATTTATTTATTTATTTATTTATTTAGAGAGGGAAGGGAGGGGCAGAGAGAGGGGGAGAGAGTGAGAGAGATAAAGAGAGAGAGAAAGAGGATCCCAAGCAGGTTCCATGCCCAGTGTGGAGCCCAATGCAGGGCTCAGTCTCACGAACTGTGAGATCATGACCTAAGCAATCAAGAGTCAGATGCTTAATTGACTGAGCCACCCAGGTGCCCCTAATTCTCATTTTTTTTAAATGCTTTCTCTGTGGAGTTCCAGCCATTGGTTTCTTTTGTTTAGCATTACTAAAATAGTTTCTGATGTGATATGAAGATTTGGATACCTGTAAGTTTTGGAAGATTTTCCCTCCTCTTGTTTACTTTGATTAGATGAAAATTATTAAATCAGATCAGCACATGATCATTTGAAGAGCTGATTTTAAAAAGAAGTGGTGATGAAATGGCTAGTTTTAGATATTCAACACAAAATATCCTGGACATTTTACCTGATATATTTCTTAAACCTGAAGTCACATGGCTAGAATGTTTTGCAGTTTTATGGAGATGAACTCTTGGTGTGTGTGTGTGTGTATGTGTGCATAGTGTATGTGTGAGCATGCATGCATGTGTGTGATTTTCAGATGCAGCTAATATTAAAAGACTAACCTTTGGTTACTTTGGTGATGGCCATGCCAGTCAGACCAGAAGGTAAGCATTTTACGTTCAGTGTGGATGTCTCCCCCTTTTCTGACCACACCAGTATTCATGGAAACTTGTGCACCCAACGGACAAGTACTCCAACAAGGACTGCCCAGACAATGCTGAGGAGTATGAGCGCGCCACCCGCTACAACTACACTAGTGAGGAGAAGTTCGCCCTGGTGGAGGTGAGGTTTGCTTTCTTTTCCTCCTTTGACTCTGGCCTCAGACTGTCTGTCTTCCCATTCAAAGCAGAGGCAAAATCTTGAGTAAAATTCAATGAATAGTTTCATGTTGTTGCTTCTGTATAGGACAGCCCTTTGTATCTGTTGTAGTTGTCAGCAGAACAATAAAATAGGATGTGAGTTTCTGGTTTCTGTATTGATAGCTCCCTGTGAAGATCAGGGGTTTGTTCACAAGTATCTGGGAGTAGGACACATCTTGGGGGAGGGGGCAGAAGAGGAACAAAATGTGGACCCTGGTGGTCTGAGAGGACCCCCTGTGTTTCCAGCTGTTGTCACCAAGTTCTTTGCTCTCACATATGTTGGCTGTGTTCCCTCAGCTCTGCAGTGTCTTCATGAGCCTTTTGATGAACAGAAGTTCTTAATTTCAGTGCCATTGAGTTTCTTTTCTTTTGTAATTGGACTGTTTTTTGTCTTGTTTAAGAAAACTTTGCATACCCTAAGGTCATAAGATATTCTCCTCTACTGCCTTCTGGATGTTTTATTATTCTGACTTTCACATTTAGATCTGAAGTTCACCCCAAGTTAGTTTATTTTTAAGTTTATTTATTTAAGTAATCTCTACACGCAACGTGGGGCTCAAACTCACAACCCCGAGATCAAGAGTCACATACATCCTCTTCTAACTGAGCCAGCCAGGCATCCCTCTCCTCCCCCCACACCCAAGGTTAGTTTTTAAAACACTTCTGCCCCCATTGCTCCATCTTGCCACCTTTGTTGTCAGTCAAGCGATATGAGTGTGATATGGGTGTGATTCTGGTCACTTTTCTAATCCATTGTTTTAATTGGTCTATCCTTGTTCTAACACCACCTCCTTCTTAATTACTGTAAGTTGATTCTGTGTCAGGTAAAGCAAGCTTTTCTGTCTTCAAGAGTTCCTTGGTTATTCTTGCCCTTTGTATTTTCATACAAATTTTAGAATCATTTTTTCATATCTCACAGTGAAACCTGTTGGAATTTTTTATGGGTATATGAATAAACCTATAGATCATTTTAGGGAGAATTGATAAATTTAGAATATTGAGTCTTTTATAAACATGATATATATCCCTCCATTTATTTAGATTCTCTTTTATAATCTGTAAAACTCTTCCACATCTTTTGTTAGCTTTATTTCTAGGTGTTTGTATATGTGCTGCCGAAGCGAGCACTTATTTCTAGGTGTTTGATATGAGATGGTATATTTTAAATTTTTTCTAAATGTTTGTCACTGCTATTTAACATGTAAATTATTTTTTGTATTTTTCTTTATATCTACTAACTTGTCTAAACTCATTTATTAATTGTAATAAATTATCCATTAGATTTTCTACCTATATAATCATCTGAAAATGATGACAGTTTTATTTATCCCAATTTTCCATTTTTATTTGTTTTTTAAATCACACTGGGTAGGATCCCTACTTGTTAAATAGGAGGCACTAGGCTTTGTCTCATTCCTCATCTCAAAGGGAAAGCTTTCAACATTTCACTGTATAATGTGTTTGCTACATGTTTCTTAATGCCAACAATCATCAGTTTAAGGAACTTGTGCTCAATTCCTTATTTGCTAAGAGATTTTATTATGAGTTGATATTACTTCTATTAAACACTTGGCATCCACTGAGGTACTCCTGTGACTTTTCTCTTTCATTCCATTAATGTGTTAATGTGGTTAATTTATATTGATTGTGAGGGTCCTCCCCCCCCCCCCCCCACTGGTTGGTTTGTCTTTTTGTTTTTTTGTTTTGTTTTGACCAGGTTTAATGTAGCCTTGCATTCCTGGTATAAACTCAACTCAGTCATAATAGATTATCCTCTTTATATATTGTTAGATACAGTTTGCTAATATTTGGCTTAGGATTTTTATATCAAACTTGATGAGAGTGAAACTGTCTTTTACTATCCCTTTTAAAATAAACCTTTTAGGGGCGCCTGGGTGGCGCAGTCGGTTAAGCGTCCGACTTCAGCCAGGTCACGATCTTGCGGTCCGTGAGTTCGAGCCCCGCGTCGGGCTCTGGGCTGATGGCTCAGAGCCTGGGGCCTGCTTCCGATTCTGTGTCTCCCTCTCTCTCTGCCCCTCCCCCGTTCATGCTCTGTCTCTCTCTGTCCCAAAAATAAATAAAAAACGTTGAAAAAAAAATTTTAAAAAATAAAATAAACCTTTTATTTTAAAATATTTTCAGTTACAGAAAAATTGCAAAGATTATACAGTAAGTTCCTGTATACCCCACACCCATTTTTCACATTTTATATTAGTATTGTTATAATTAATAAACCCATATTGATACATGATTATTAACTAAAGTCCATATTTTATTCAGATTTCCTTAGTCTTTCCATAATGTCTTAATTCTGGTCTAAGATCCCACATTACATTCAGTTGTCATATCTCCTTAGGCTCCTCTGGGTTGTTTTTCAGACTGCCTTTGTTTTGAATGACCGGTCAGGTATTTTGTAGAATGTTTCTCCATTGGTATTATCTGATTAACCTGGGGTTATAGGTTTGAGGAAAGAGGATCACAGAGGTAAAGCACCATTTCAGTCATATCACATCAAAGGTACATGTGGTCAACAAACTCATCACTGTTGGTGTTGACCTTGATCACCTGGCCAAGGAAGTATTATCAGGTTTCTCTATTATGAAGTTACCTACACCTTCCCCTTACCCCTGTTCTCCCCTTTTTATGGTGTACTTTAGGGAAGGAAGTCTGTGCTCAGCCCACACCTGTGGAATGGGTAACATTACTTCTTTATAACCATCCATTCTAGTTTTCTGGATGCTGGCTTCATAAAACAATTCATTGAGGGCTCCCTTCTTTCTGTATTGTCTGTAGTCATTTGTGTAAGGTTCATATTCTTCCTTAAATGTTTGCTAGCATTTATGTGATGGTTTTTGGTGATCAGTTTCTTTACCATGCACATTTTCTATTTCTTTTTATATCAGTTTTGGAAAGTTGTATTTTCAGGGATGGTAAGTCGTATTTTCAGGGAGTTTTCAAAGAATCTTTTAAATTTTTCTAATTTTTTTGTAAATATTTTTTAAAGTTATTTTTAACATTTATTCATTTTTGAGAGGGGGCGGGGGACAGGATACTAGCAGGGGAGGGCAGAGAGAGGGGGAGTCACAGAAACCGAAGCAGGCTCCAGGCTCTGATCTGTCAACATGGAGCCCGACATGGGTCTCGAACTCCTGAACTGTGAGATCATGACCTGAGCCGAAGTTGGCGCTCAACTGACTGAGCTACCTAGTTGCCCCTAAAATTTTCTATTTGTCGTAAAGTTTTTCATAATAAATTCTCCTCTTATTTTGTTAACACCTTTTTTTTTTACATCATATGCAATTCATCTGTTTTGAAGTATAAACATTCAGTGCTTTTTTTTAGATATTCACAGAGTTGTGCAATCACAATCAAATTTAGAACATTTCTGTTATGTCAGAAAGAAACTTTGTACCCATTAGCAGTCACCCAATTCTCCCCTCCCTTTTGCCCTAGGCAGCCAGTCTGCTTTGTGAACTCTGTAGATTTGCTCATTCTGAACAGTTCATATAAATGAAATCATACAATATGTGGCTGACTATGATTGACTTCTGTCACTTAACATAATGTGTTTAAGGTTCACACATGTATCAGTATTTCATTCTTTTCATTGCTGAATAATATCCCATTATATGGATGTATCACATTTTATTTATTTATTAGCTGATGGATATTTTGGTTGTTTCTAATTTTTCACTATTGCGATTAATGCTATTAGCTTTTCTGGACTAGCTTTTGTATGGACTCATGTTTTCATTCCTTTTGATACACCTAGGAGTAGAATTGATGGGTCATATGGTAACTCTGTGTTTAACATTTTGAGAAACTACCAGATGGTTTTCCCAAGTGGCACCACTATTGTATACTCCTATAAATAGTGTATGAGGGTTCTACTTTCTTAGAATCCTTGTTAGATTCTAAGATCCTTGTTAGATAGAATCCTTGTTAGATACTTCTTAGAATCCTTGTTAATTGTCTGTCTTTTTGGTTCTGGCCACCCTACTGGATGAGAAGTATATCTCATTATCATTATGATTTTGATTTGCATTTTCCTAACAACTAATGATGCTGAGCATATTTTCATGTGCTTGTTGGCAATTTATAAATCTTCTTTGGAGAAATGTCTATTCAGATCCTTTGTCCATTTTTTAATTAGATTTTTATCTTCTTATTGAGTTTTTTATATATTTTAAAGAGTTCCTTATCAGACATGATTTGCATTTTCTTCCGTTCTTTGGTTGTCTTTGACTTTCTTAATGGGGTCTTGGGAGCATCCCTCATCAAAACAACACAGATTTAAATCAGCAAAAGGCACCTGGGCATAGTCTAGGAGAAACCAGATGCAAACTTCTAGGTATCCCCTACTAGTGCAGTTGTGCAGGATGTACTTTATTTTCCCGGCAAAGATGAATGGCAGCATGAGAAAAATGTTGCCAGCTAGGGAACCTTACCCAAGATCTTAGTGTCCAGGTTTAATAAAAAACCTCAATAAAGGGGGTTAATAATGTCAATAATGTAGGTCAGTAGTGTAGGCATGCAGCTGCTCAGACTCCAGACTCCAGTGCAAAAATAGGTGTTTACCATAAATTACATTGTTGGTATAAACTATCTAGTCACACTGGTACTGCAGTGGCCCAGAGCCTTAGGTAGCCACAAACACTCTTTTCAGAATATTCGGAGGCTCAGAGCTCAGTTCCTAGGAGTTGGCCAAGGAAGGGCCAGTCCTAAAAACAGGGCTTTCTTGGGAATATGCAGGGTTTGATTATCTCAGTCCTCAGAGTTTATCCTTTCCTGCGTAGGAGTGTTTTGCATGTGGATATCTAATTATCCCACTACTGTTGAAAATGGAATATTTCCCTGTTGAATTGTTTCCACACTCTTATTGAAAATCAGTTGACTGCAAATTGATAGAAATGTGTAAATTTCTGAATTTCTGTTTCTATTCCATTGACGTGTATGTTTATCTTATGTTGATATAGTCATATAGTCACATAATCTCTTAATACCTATAAACTGTGTGACAGTTGATAAGGTGTTTTGGGGTGATGGTAGAGTTCGGAGCTGATGGCCAAGAAAGAATTCTTGCATCATCCTTGATGTAAAAAAGGTAATTTTATTAAAGCACGGGACAGGACCCATGGGCAGGAAGAGCTGTCCCGGACCCTGAGGATAGAATAGTTACATACTTGGGAGTTGGGGGGATGTAAAGTCTAGAGGAAGTTTCCAGTAGGATTTTCTTGTGCTAAAGAAGACTCATAAGATCCTGGAGGCCTAGCTCTTGTCAAGCTAAGGTTGTTTTTTCCCTTTAGCAAAGCATGAACATTAAGACTGTAGGGAGTTCTTAGAGAAACATTTTACTCTATATTTGTCAATGGCTGCAGGTTATAAGGAATTTTAATTTTATTTGCCATTTCCTTCTTGCCTTTGTTTCCCCCATCAGTAATCATCCCCTTTTCTTTCTTAATGCTGGTAATTGTGGCTTGTCTATTTTTCTTGATTAGTCTTGGCTGGACATTTGTCAATTCTATTATTTGTTTACTTATTTTTTTAAACAGCTTTATCTTCATTGATCACCTTCTGTGATATGCTTGTTTTCTGTTTTGTTAATTTTTACTTTTATTTACCTCTAGTTCTGGGGGGGGGGGGTTATTTTGCTATTCTTTTTGTAGATTTATGATGAATATTAGATTATTATTATTTTCACACATTTTTGTTTTCTAATGTATGCCTCTAAAGCTCAAAATTTTACTTTTTTTTTTTTAATTTTTTTTTTCAACGTTTATTTATTTTTGGGACAGAGAGAGACAGAGCATGAACGGGCGAGGGGCAGAGAGAGAGGGAGACACAGAATCGGAAACAGGCTCCAGGCTCTGAGCCATCAGCCCAGAGCCCGACGCGGGGCTCGAACTCTCGGACGGCAAGATCGTGACCTGAGCTGAAGTCGGACGCTTAACCGACTGCGCCACCCAGGCGCCCCTCAAAATTTTACTTTTTAGCATACTTTTCCCACATACCATAAATTTTTAATATGTAGTGTTTTCATTTTCATTCAAAGTGGTTTGAATTTTATTTCAGTTAAAAAAATTTTTTTTAATATTTTATTTATTTTTTGAGAGACAGAGAGAGATAGAGTGCGAGCAGGGGAGGGGCAGAGAGAGAAAGACGCACAGAATCCGAAGCAGTCTCCAGTCTCTGAGCCATCAGCACAGAGCCCTATGCAGAAGATGATAACCTGAGCCAGTCTGATGCTCAACCAACTGAGCCACCCAGGCACCCCTTGAAATCAGTTTTAATTTGAATTGGGGCATTTGCCTTTTTTGGGCAGAAATCCCCCCCACCATTAGAAAAGCAACACAGAACCATCAAATAGATCCCTAAAGCAAACAAATAGAACACTAAAGTATGTAGTAAGCGCAGTATATGATGCTGCCACAGAGATGAACTTTAAGCATTTTAGTGTAGTTTCTTCCAGGCCTTTTTATGCATATTAATTTAGCATGCTGTTACTGTTTAACAAGTGGAATTTGGGCTATAAACTCTTATAACTTCTTTTTTCTTTTCCAGCTAATAACATATTTGCTTTCCTGAATCTTTTTTGTTCTTTTTCCTTTAAAGTCCTTCACAGGGCATGTGCCTTTATGCATTTGGGAGTGCTTTGAGTCAGTCACCAAATTCTCTGTTAGCTCCATGTCAAGCGAAGCAGATCCATCCCTGCCCTCAAGGCACTCATGGTCTAATGGAGTCAGACCCAGGCATAGGGACAGCTACTGAGCCAGAGCTCCTGAGAAGAGTTACAGGGTAGCAGCTTCAGAGCAGAAACATAGGAGGCCAGGGAAAGGTACTATGCATGAGAGGGAGGCAGCTTCCAGGTGCAACTTGGCATCACCTGAGAAGGAGCCATCGCCTGTTCTCCTCCACCATACTGAAACTCATGTGTCCCCCTGCAGGTGATTGCCATGATCAAAGGCCTGCAGGTGCTAATGGGCAGGATGGAGAGTGTGTTCAACCACGCCATCCGGCACACCGTCTATGCTGCGCTGCAGGACTTCTCCCAGGTTACCCTCCGGGAACCACTCAGGCAGGCCATCAAGAAGAAGAAGAATGTCATCCAGAGGTCAGCCTCAGTGTAATACCTCCCTGTGAGCTTGGAGTCCAAAACTGTAGAATTAGTTTAGTTTAAACAACTGTATAGTTACATTTTCATAAATATGCTCAATGCATTTATATTCAACCTTCAAAATCCCTTCTGGTAAATGTCCTCTAAGATTTTTCATCTCAAAATGTGTTGTCTTTAAGTATTTTTGCTTCTGTTCTTTTTGGCCTGTCCTACAAATTGGCCAAAAAATACATAGATATTGCAGACATCTTGTAGCGATCCTGAGCTAGTTTTCTCTTAATATTTAGCCTTTTAAAGTTGTCTTTCAAAGACATTTATGTAAAATGAAGCTTACAAGGGCTCACAAGTGTATTGATTTCATTTTCTTGCTTTATAATTGATGTGTTTATCACCTGGCTTGGTATGATTTTTAGCATTAATAAAATTTTATACTGTGAGTCTTCCCATTTTGCTCATGCTTGCTGTAGTAGGAAGCTAACCACATGGGAAATGTATAGTCTAAGAGTAACTTGGGTTTTAACTAGAATTTTCACCACGAGATAGGATAGGTACATCTGCCAAGTGTGGTGCCTATGGGGGGGTCTCCACATGGTGGGATGGGAGCATGTTTCAAATGTGTCCGAGACATAGACCCAGTCCCCACAGTTGTGTCGGTGACATGTTCCTTTAGAAATCAGGGAATCAGCCAAGGGAGGTCGAGTTTCAGCTCCCTAGGTGGATGTTTGTGGTCTGTCCTCTTGTTGCCCTTTGCATGACAGTGTTCAGGAAATAAAACACCACTTCCAGGCTAATTGATGCAAACTGCAGCTAAGTCAGATCTTCTGGGGCTACTAATGTCTCAGAGAAAACAGTCTATCCAAAGATAATTTCACTTTGAACTGGTCCATTATCATATCCCACACTGTCCCCAAAGGAAATCAGGTGTGAAAATTGGTTTTCCAGCTGTGTTAGGTGAGGAGATGCAGTGATTGTAAAAGTCCTGAAGCTATAAGTGCTCCATGCCTCACTGATGACTTGATGGGGCTGTTTAGTGTTCTGCAGGCCATCAGGAAGACCGTGTGTGACTGGGAGACGGGGCACGAGCCCTTCAATGACCCAGCCCTGCGGGGCGAGAAGGACCCCAAGAGTGGCTTCGACATCAAAGTACCCCGGCGTGCCGTGGGACCCTCCAGCACGCAGGTTTTCATCCTCCCTGCTCCCCTGCTCTATCTGTTCCCCTGAGTGGGCTAACCCAAAGCTGAGGGTTGGTAAGCAAGACCGGGAGTAAAATGACATCACCACTTCTGCTCAAGATGATCAAGTATTGCCTGTGCCTTTTCTGCTCCTTGGTTCCCTGCCCAAGTGAATCTGGAGCATTCTTGTGATTCTCAGATTTGATCATTTGCATGCAGAACTTAATTTGACTGCATCAACTCCTATCACAAAAATGTGGGTGAAAGTCTATGTGTCCGTATTTATGCTGTGTTTCCTGATAGGTGTTTAAATGTATGGTTATAATTTTTACATTGGGCCTAAAAATGATTGTTTCTGAAGATAAAACTTTTAGAAATTTAAGAATATACCTTTTTTGTATCCCTGGTCTTAAGCCACCACTGCTCTTCTCTCTCCTGCCATGCTCAGCCCCCTGCTCCCCAAAAGCAGCCTTATTCTGACTCTCATATCTGATTTAGTATGTCCTTCTGCTTTTCTCTTCCCATTTTGGGATGTAGTACTTCTTAACTCATCATTCTTCTGTTGAGGGCTTTTATAATCCCTTCTTGCCAGTCTTTCAGAGAACTACCAGCAAAACACATTGTTGGCTATAAATGAAACCTCTCAAATATCTGGGAGGAAAGCATTTGGCCCACCCAAGGAAGACGCTTGTCCTGATTCTGTCCAGTGTGCATGCACCCTTCCCACCCTCCATTCCCATGTGTGTCTCCCCACCCTATGATGTGTGTGTCCTGTGACTAACGGCTCTCTCCCACCTCTCCCCCCATCTGTCCATGTCTAGCTCTACCTGGTGCGCACCATGGCGGAGTCCTTGAGCTCTGCCGAGCTGCTGAGGCAGCTCAAGTCTTTGGGCATGGAAAGACTCTTGCATGTGGTAAACGCGTTTCTGAGGCAGTCCTACACCTATCCGCCTCTTTTAACCTTTGGTGGTAAGACATCATTTGTTTTTCTTGTTGACATTATGGCACGGAGGTGAATTGCTCCGTTACAAGTTCTTTCTCACAGGCAGCACCAACTTGGCTACTTAGATGGGCGCCCAGACCCACTTTGAGGAGCTGGCATAGTGGTAGGCTTACTGTTGCAGCCTGGCTCTGGTCAGGGCATAGCACAGTAATCTTTCTCTTGTGGTTTATCTGAGTTTGGTATAACTAATGTGCCATGTATATTTTCTCCCCCACAAATGTTTCCTTGGATAATGCAGCTTTACATGGTGAGAACCATGCTAGAGTCCCTCATTGCAGACAAAAGTGGTTCCAAGAAAACCTTGAGAAGTAGCCTTGAGGGGCCCACCATATTGGACATAGAAAAATTTCATCGAGAGTCATTCTTCTACACTCACTTGATTAATTTCAGTGGTAAGAGCTACTGCTGACCAGCGTCTGGCCCAGCATGTTCTAACACTAACACTGTCTAGAATGCTTCTGCTGACCATCCCTGCTGTGGTCCCTCACACACCCAGACGATGATCCATGTTGTAACCTTCGTGGTATTTCCTTGCCTGTTGCTTTAAATGCACGGCTGGCAGGGCTCCTTCCATGTGGCGTGGCCCTTAGAAAGATGAGGGCCGTGGGCCTGCAGCTGGCTCTGTGACCTGAATGCAAAGCCTTTGTAACCCATACAAGGTTAGAAACACAGACAAATGTCATCTGTCACCTGGCTCGAGAACAAGATAGTGATGAATATGAGAAACAACCTCCATGAGCACTGATGTGTGGAAGGTGGCAAATCACCTTGACCAGGGCATTGGGTGGCTACCCTTTGTCAATGTGGAGTCTGTGTTTACTCCAGTGCTGCAGCAGCTTCCTCAGAGCAGGAAGCCTCTATCTTGGCTGGGAGTATAGTGGGTTTGGAGTAAACAGTAAGGCTTTTGTTTTTCACTCGTCAAATGATGGAAACTTTTTTTAAAGTTTATTTATTTATTTTGAGAGAGAGAGAGAGAGAGAGGAGTGGGGAGGGGCAGAGAGAGAGGGAGAAAGAAAGAATCCCAAGCATGCTCTGCACTGTCAGTGCAGAGCCCGATGCAGGGCCCAAACTCATGAACTGCGAGATCATGACCTGAGCCAAAACCAAGAAGTCGGATGCCTAACTAAGCCACCTAGGCACCTGGAAACATTGTTTTAAAAAAAAATTTCTGTTTTGCATTAGATAGATTTGTATTGAATATGCATGTAATGCTGCATCTTTATCCTAAAATAAAGTAACACGGTTTTTATTTATCCTTTTATTATTTATTTACTTACTTAAGGTTTACTTATTTTTGAGAGAGTGAGAGAGACAGTGTGAGTGGGGGAGGGGCAGAGAGAGATGGAGACACAGAATCCGAAGCAGGCTCCAGGCTCTGAGCTGTCAACACAGAGCCCAACGTAGGGCTCAAACTCACAAACCGTGAGATGACCTGAGACAAAGTCAGATACTTAACCAACTGAGCCACCCAGGTGCCCCTATTTCTCCTTTTAAAAAGGCCATTTTCCCCCTTCCCAGTCCCTCAAAGAAGCTCACAGGGTTGACAAGGTCCCATTGGCAGGTGGTGGTATACCAGACCAGCAGGGGCCAGATGCTGAATCTTCTCTTTTTGTGAGCAGGAATGTGCAATGTCTAGGGTGGCTTTGCTTGCAGCCACTTTGTGGTTGTCTCATCCCTAGTGTGAGGTGCCGTGTGACCCCTCCCTGCTCATATCTGCTCCCGCATGGCTCACGGCTGAGATTGAAAGAGTCAGCATCTCACACATGCCCCCCTCCCACCTGAGATTGTCCTGCTGAGTCTTTTCTGCTTGCAGAAGATTAACGTGATGTCGTTTGAATCCTTCAAGAAACGCTGCAGCAGTGCTGTGACCTTTCACAGTTGTGGTTCCGAGAGTTCTTCCTGGAGCTAACAATGGGCAGGAGGATCCAGTTCCCCATTGAGATGTCCATGCCCTGGATCCTGACGGACCACATCCTAGAGACCAAGGAGGCATCCATGATGGAGTGAGTGCCCTGTTGACCTGTTTTAGTTATTTGTGGTAACCAGGGTCCGTGGTGGCATTTGGGAGCTGGGAGAGGGAGGAAGAGGCTGGACTGTTTTCAGCACTTTATTTGAAGTTGTCATACTTGGGGTAAGACTTCAGAGATTAATACAAGTAATGGGTTTCTTGGCTTTAGACTCCAACTGGAACATAGCGGAAGTCACTAAGTCCCACTGTGTCCAAGTAAGGCCCTGGGGACTCAGCTAAGATCAGCAAAAGGAGATGTGGCCTGGCCTTTCGTGTGGCACAGCCTCTGAGCCAGATGAATTTGGGAGAGAAAGTATTAATTGAACAGCTTTGTTTTGTGGTCAGGACTCAGGGCCAACGGAGGGGATCAGAGATTTTGAAAATATGAGGTCCATGAAGGTATTCTTGGGAACTGACCCAGCAGGTTCTTCGACACACAGAGCAAATGTCTTTGTCTTTGCCTATGCACATCAGTTCTTATGTGGTGGTCAGGAGGATGGCCTTCCACTTTCTCTGGAGTGGCCATATCCTCTGTTCTACAACACTGGAAATCTAATGCAGAGGCCTTGGCATGCCTCTTTGTCGCATCTTTGTAGTTGAACTTGACCCCACTGCTCACACAGCCTCCCTGCTGTGAGGTGGGAGGGGCCTTGTACCCTCAGAGGATCCTTATTACTGGAGACCTCTGGCTGCTGCCTTCTGTCCAGACACGGGGCAGAGGGAAAGGGGCTTTCAAAAGCTATGCTGGTCATGGTCATGGTCAGCTGTAGGACCCAGGACCTTTATGTTTTTCTTGTTAAGTCAGACAGTTCATTCTTAGAAATAAGAAAATAACTTGTTTTTGTGGTTATAAAAAATACTGTATTCTGTGGTGAGAAACTTTAAACATAAATGAGAAGATGCAGCTACAGGAGGCCCTTGTGGACCCAACGGGCCCTGGGCATGACCTCCATAAGTGTGTCCCATCTGTGGGATTGTCTGGCTTATTAGTCCATTAGGATCCTGGACAAAAACCTAGTTTGGTGTTTGAAGTAAGAACTGTTTTTCCTCATGTGAGAGGTTGGCAATGAATGTTAAATTTCACTTGGAGTATGGGATGTGAGAGCCGAAAAGCCCTTTGTGGAAGGCTGGGCTGACCACTTGCCCCCTCTGCAGGTACGTCCTCTACTCCCTGGACCTGTACAATGACAGCGCACACTATGCCCTCACCAGGTTCAACAAGCAGTTTCTCTACGACGAAATTGAAGCAGAGGTGAGGGCCCAGGCACCTTTAACAAACTTTAATTTCCTTTTTCTCTGAGTGTTACAGGAAGCAGATTTTCTTTAATAGTACAGGAGGTTTAAACAATAGAATGAACTTTGAAATAAACATTTTGTAGTAAACCTTCCTATCTGTACTTTTCTCTCTGCATCTACACATGTGATGATTGACAGCATGTCATAAGCACCTGTTTCCTCACCTGTCTTCTGTTAAAAACACAGTTTAAAGCAGGTGCATCTACATAGTAGATGTACTGAACCAACCCCTATTTTATTTCTTTCATTTTAGTTTCTTAGTTTTGCATATTGTAAGTAATGCTTTGATGAACTTCCTTGCACCTAATTTTTTAACTGTGTTCAATTATTTTTTGAGTACAAATTCCTATAAGTGGAATTATTAAATTTTTCTACATGTAGCTAAGGAGATAAATCTAAGGAGAAAATTTAAAAATTTTCTAGTTTAAGATATAAGACAGTTTAAAGCTCAACAAATTACATCGTGCATCTGGATTTCCTTCTCTGCCTCCTCGCAAAAACTAGAAAACGCTTCTTAAGGGCAGACACCTGCAGGTCCTGTAGTGTTTCCCCTTTGAGCACATGGTGTCCTGTGAGCACCATGTGGGGTGGGGAGACTAACCCTATTTGCAAGGGAGAATACAGTTTTAGGGGTGGAGTCATAGGGTTTATCCATCCTATGTGTCTTCACCAACCTCACTGCTTAGAGCAGCCAGCCATGCTCCAGAGGATGCCACCACACACAGTAGTTCCTGGGACACACAGCCTGGTGGCAGAGCAGAACCCAAATACAATTAAACCACTGGGAACACTTGATAAAGAGAGACTTTTTCATACTCCTTTGCCTTTAAGAGACATGAAGCTTTTTTCTCCATCAGTAAGAAAGGTTCTGACATAATTCCAGTGGCTGTAGTGGTCACTCCTGGCCACACCATAATATATTTAATCTGCTGGTGTTAGACAATGAGTTTATTTCTTGGGGTGCCTGGGTGGCTCAGTCAATTGAGCGTCAGACCCTTGGTTTCGGCTCAGGTCATGATCTCATTCATGGTTTGTGGAATTGAGCCCTGCGTCAGCACAGAGCCTGTTTGGGATTCTCTCCCTCCCCTCTCTGTCTGCCCCTTCCCCACTTGCTCATGCTTGCTCTCTCAAAACAAATAATCTTAAAAAAAATTTGAGGTTGTTTTTTGTCTCTCTTTGCTAATAATTGCCTTTGTTTGCCTTAACAAAAGATTTTCTTTTAATTTTATATTCCCAGAACTTATTTTATAACTGAAAGTTTGTACCTTTTGACCACTTTCACCCATTTTGCCTACCCTTACCCCTGCCTCTGGAAACCACCAGTCTGTTTTCTGTGCATTCTTTTTTTTTTAAGTTTATTTATTTTTGCAAGAGGGTGTGAGTGCTAGTGGGGGAGGGGCAGAGAGAGAGAGAGAGGGAGAGAGAGAATCCCAAGCAGGCTTTGTACTGTCAGTACAGAGCCCAGTGTGGGGCTTGATCCCATGAACCGTGAGATTTTGACCTGAGCTAAAATCAAGAGTCAGCTCAACCGACTGAGCCGCCAAGGCACCCCTCCCCCCTCTTTTTTTTTTTTTTTTTTAAGATTTCACACATGAGATTGTACTGTATTTGTCTTTCTTTGTTTGACTTACTTCAGTTAACATAATGCCCTTAGGGTCCATCCATATAGTTGCAAATGGTAGGATTTCTTTTTTTATGGCTGAATAGTATTCCATTTTATATATATACATATATATATGTATATATATGGATAAATATATATGGATATATACACATACACACACGTGTGTGTGTGTGTGTATATGTGTGTGTGTGTGTGTGTGTGTGTGTGTGTGTGTGTATACCAAAATTTCTTTATATGTTCATCCATCAATGGACACTTAGGTTGCTTCCATGTCTTGGTTATTGTAAATAATGCTTCAGTGATCATGGGAGTGCAGATATCTTTTCAAGTTCGTGTTTTTAGTTTTTTTGGATAAATACCCAAAAGTGGAATTTGCTGGATCAAAAGATTTTTTTTTTTTGAAGTTGGGTTATTTGATCTTTAGGGAATAAAAATCTAATATATGCTTTCTTTTTCTTCAGGTGAATCTATGCTTTGACCAGTTTGTTTATAAACTGGCAGACCAGATATTTGCATATTATAAGGTTATGGCAGGAAGGTATGTGGTTTATGATTTGGACATGAAATCTTGGGTTACTTGACATTTCCATTAAAATTCACAGCATATGAGAAATGTCTTCTCTTCCTCTGTACTAGTTTGCTTCTTGATAAACGTTTACGATCAGAATGCAAGAATCAAGGGGCAACGATCCATCTCCCGCCATCTAACCGCTATGAGACACTGCTTAAGCAGAGGCATGTGCAGGTGAGCCAGACCTCTCCTGGGCATGGTGAGGCATGGAGCCAGCACTGGAAATAGTGTGGTTTTCTTTGAGCTGACTGGGTATTAATAGATGTCAGTATGTTGTGTTACTGTGGAGACATCCTTGTAAAGTGTTGAGATTTTAAAGACAGTTTCTTTTGGATACCCTGAAATACAGAGGAAGATTTGTAGCACTCTGCACCCTGTCCTGTTCTACCTCTGGGGAAAGGCATGGCCCCAGAGGGCTTGGGTCCTCTCTAAGAGCCCAAAATTCAGAACTTGGAAGGAATGAAGGTGAGAAACACTTGTCAGCTGAGTGTTACAGAGGAGCTCTCTCTTGGCCAGCACAAAGAATAAAAAATACAGTGTTTACTTTTGTTTCCTTAAAAACAATATGTCAGAAAAATGAGTAATATACAGAAAACTGTAGGGAAAAATGCATATAATTCTACAGATAATTACCATTCACATTTTGAGACATTTTCTACCAGGATTGTATCTATATGTTTATGTTATTGAAATGATATTGAGAAACACATATGTTTTTAGGATTCTGATGTAGAGAGGGAATAATTTTCTCTTATTCATTCTTGTAATACTGTGAAAGTTAGGCATGTGCAGACTGCTCTGTAGTGGGGGTTGGTCCTGAACACCATTGTGAGGGGTCCTAACTGACAGACCCAGATTTTCAAGGTGTGTGGTGAAACTTAGAGTTTCTCTCCATGATGTTAAGTATAAATTCAGCAAAGGATGCTACAAAAGTCCTTTATGGTTTTGACCTGAAGGAATTTTAGCTCTAGGAAAGTAGAGTATTTGATCATGACACCTATATATATAATTTGATCTAAAATGTTTACATTTTGTGTATTATTTGTTTTATCTTTTGGAATTGGATTGTGGAACAGATATATTTAATATCTGTATAGGTGTGTAAGTATATAGATATACATATACATATATACATATGCATATATACATTTGTTTTTTATTGTTCATTCTTTTTTCCTTTCTCCATCTTCCAGCTCCTGGGCAGATCCATAGACCTTAATCGCCTGATTACTCAGCGTGTCTCAGCAGCCATGTATAAGTCTCTGGAACTGGCCATTGGACGATTTGAAAGTGAAGACCTGACATCAATAGTTGTAAGTGCTCTCCCCTTTGTCAAGCTCAGCAGAAACTGGTCACAAGGATTGGAGCTAATTTTAATTTTGTCCTTATGATAAACTGAACCAATAGTAGGTTCAGTTTTTGCATAGAAATCAAAAGCTTTGCACTACTCGAGCTTGGCCTATCCTGAGTATCGTTTTTTAGTGTCTGTTCTTATTGGCTGCAATTCTAAGATGACTTCAAAGAACAAATAATCCTAACCTTGAATAAATTACACCTAACTATGGTAAGAGAATAAAAGAAGGAAAATTTGGGGCCTCTGGGTGGCTCAGTTAAGCATTTGACTCTTGGTTTTGGCTCAGGTCATGATCTCACAGTTCGTGAGTTCGAGCCCCATGTTGGGCTCTGTGCTGACAGCACAAAGCCTGCATGAGATATTCATTCTCTCTCTCTCTCTCTCTCTCTCTCTCTCCCCCTCTCCCTCTCCCTCTCCCTCTCCCTCCCCCCTCCCTCCCCAGCTCCTCTCTCTTTCTAAATAAATAATTTTTTTAAAAAAGGAAAATTTTAAAAATCAAAAAGAAATGAACACAGAAAAAAAGGATTTGAAAGAAAATCATATAGAAGATTAACAATGAAGATCCAACATACAATACATATCACAAGGGTCTCTGAAGAGAAAAACCAAAGCAGTGTGACCTGAAAATTGTGTTTCCAGGAAATGTGGATAAAATTTAGTACATGCTATAAATATATATTAAAAGCCTGTGGCATGTGCCTGGGAAAACTGACCCAAAGTGGCCAATACCAAGGAATATTTCAGTGGAAGTATTAGATTTTTTTTTTTTTTAATGTTTATATTTTTGAGAGAGACAGAGCATGAGTGGGGAAGAGGCAGAGAGACAGGGAGGTACAGAATCCAATGCAGTTTCCAGGCTGTCAGCACAGAGCCCAACATGGGCTCATCCAACTCATGAGATGCAAAATCATGACCTAAGTTGGAAGTCAGACGCTCAACCAACTGAGCCACCTAGGTGCCCCTGTTAGAAGTATTAGATTTTAAAGGAAAAGAAAAAATTCTCTGGATATCTGAGCAGAGTGATAAGAGAAAGAAAATTTGTCTTCAGAGTTTGTCTACAGCTATTCATGCCAGAAGCCAAGGAAAGGAAATGAGAATTAAGGATTTTATGCCAAACCAAATAGATCTTCCAAGAATGAAGGCTTCAGACATTGTTAGTGAACATGTAAGAACACAAGGAAGGTTGTTCATTACTAAAGATGCAGTTTTGGCTAGAACAAGAGAGGCGTCAGTGAGCACTGGGCTTCAGCAACTTGGGTTCAAGCATCTCCACATAGGGTGAGCAGTGCTCCTCATATTCTTCCACAGAATCAGGATGACTGACATAGATATCTTATATTCTTTGTCTTCATACTTGGTCTTTTAAAGCTGGTGTGTAACTCACATGTACAGTGCACCTCAGTTTGGACCAGCCATGTTCTCATTGCCATTATGTGGCCATTGGCTACTACAGTGGATAACACAGACCTAGGCATATTTATGAGCAAATTAGAAGTTTGGAAATCTATCTGTGAATGCACTTGCTGACTGTGCTTTGTCGCTGTGCACAGTAAGAGAGGCTGACTCAGGCTGATGCCTGAGGACACATAGCGTGCCAGCAGGGCAGGGGTGGATGCATCCTAGTGGTCTCTGCCCTAGGGGTGGTTGGAAGCCAGTGAGGGGGCAGTGCGGAGGTTTCCTTAGTGGAAAAAGGATGATGGAGGTGTGACCACGGTTAGGAGGGGTGTTTCCAAAAGAGTGGAGAGGACATAATGAATTTAGGTGTAAGAAGCAAGCTCCTGTGGCCTACTAGACCCCCACTGTGTATATTCTTGGTCTAGCTCACCAGCCTTACCTCTGTGTATACTATTCTCTCCTACCCAGCCCACCCTAGCACCATGGCACTGCCCATGTAAGGAATGGGGGCCAATGAGCTGGGCTCAATTCTGTCCTCACACCCCTGTCTTTGTGGTACTATAGGAGTTGGATGGCCTCTTGGAAATCAACCGCATGACCCACAAGCTGCTAAACAGGTACCTGACACTGGACAGCTTTGACGCCATGTTCCGGGAGGCCAACCACAATGTATCAGCGCCATACGGGAGAATCACCCTCCATGTCTTCTGGGAACTCAATTACGACTTTCTGCCCAACTACTGCTATAATGGCTCTACCAACCGGTGAGCATGTAACCTCATGGATAGTTTTGGATGCCCTTGCCAAAGGGTTCCTAAACAGGATATCTCTGGGCCTCCACATTGTCCATTAAGTTGCTTTTTCCCTGTTCCCTATCATTTGTCACGTCCAGGGTACTCAGGCCCTCCCAGTTTCCTCTTTTTGCAAGTATAGCCTTAGGCCAGCCCCTGGGCATGTTTTATGGCTTTGCATGTAGAGACTCCACTGGGGCACTTGCTTGTAGGTCAGAGCAGGATCTCATGGTGCACGTGGACAGTAGCTGCAGGGTCTGCACCACCTCCACCGTTGTCAGTCTACCTGATGTTGGAATATAGTGGGTGACTTTCTATTTTTCTTCCATTCTGGGATGTTGGGGTGTATGAAGATCAGTTTGTGAGCCACACTCTCACCAACCTACCGTTTACTGCTATGTTGAACGACATAAAAGTGGCCAGTTATGTGGGTGGCACGGTTGATTAGTGGTTTAGCCTCCTGATGTGGCCCAAATCCTGGGACAGCCCTGCCTTGGCCTCTGTGCACTGGGCAGCTATCTGTCCAGGTTTGTTCTCTGTGCTCTACTCTAAGCTGACCTTCTGCTCTGTGTCAGCATGTGCCAAAGACATGTGTGTGTGTGTGTGTATGTATGTGTATTATGACCACTTTTTAAAAATCACTGTCTGGCTTTTCTGCTAGATCTGAACATCCCACCATGTATTAGCTGAATTGTTACTGACTTTCAAGCCCAGTTTTATGTCTCAAAGGACATACTGAGGACAGAAGGGAGGCCCTCCTGTGGTCTGATCATGTCTGCTATTGCCATTTTCTATTTAGGACCTCAAGGTTGGTTTTCCTTATAGGGACACAGGCTTGGCCCAAGGTGCATGGGGCTATGCCATCACACCAGCCCCAGGTAGCTGACACTTGCCAGGCAGCAGTAGTGGGAACGTGACCATAGCTTCCAGAGCCACAGGGGGAGGAGTCCCAGTCAGTCTCCTCAGATTAGGGGGCTTCTGGGCCTGGCTGGGCATATACCAGAACCAGACTTTACACACTACTCATCATTGTTTAACTTCTTTGAAGGTGTCTAGTCTCCTGAAACAGATATCTTTCAAATTGTTAGAGTCTGGATTAACTGAAAAAATATTTTTATTACATAAATAATGCATCATAATTGTAGAAAAGCTAGAAATCATATATACATATATGAGGAGGAAAATAAATCCCTAGAGATTGCTCGCATTAAAAAATATATCGATGGGGGGGGGCATCTGGGTGGCTCAGTTGGTTACTGAGGTTCCGGTCATGATCTTACGGTTCGTGAGTTCAAGCCCCACATCAGGCTCTGAGCTATTAGCTCAGAGCCTGGAGCCTGTTTCGCATTCTGTGTCTCTTTCTCTCTCTGCCCGTCCCCTGCTTGTGCTCTCTCTTTCTCTCTCTAAATAAATAAACACTTAAAAAAATGTTTTGGGGCTCTTTGGGTGGCTCAGTTGGTTAATTTTCCGACTTGGGCTCAGTTCATGATCTCATGGTCATGAGATTAAGCCCTGTGTTTGGGCTCTGCGCTGGGCATGGATCCTGCTTATGATTCTCTCTCTCCCTCTCTCTCTGCCCCTTCCCTACTCTCTCTTTCTCAAAATAAATGAATAAACATTTTTTAAAATGTGTATTTCTTCTACAGTTTTTGTCATACAGTCAGATATACATATATATTTTTTTATTTTGCAGAAATGAGTGCTATTAGGCATGCTATTATATACACATTTTTATTCCACATGATATATCACAAGGAGGGTCATTCTGTATTAGACTATAAATATGCTTTTCTGCTTCTGAAAATCTGTTTAAGTCATGGCTGATGTTTGCAGGACCAAAGAGTTGTTTTGGTTGATCCATTTGGAACCTTTGGAATTAATTTCTGTTACCTTTCCTTAAATTGTTTTTGCCTTGTCAGGTGTCTCTGAAGGTTACATGCAACAGAACTCCACCATCAGTAGGCTGAAAAAAAGGTGTTATGGTGAGGTTGGAATTGGGCAACACAGGAAGTTGTGATTTTTTTTTTTGGTATTATTTTAGATTGTATTTTTTAAATGTTTATTTATATTGAGAGAGAGAGAGAAAGAGAGAGAGAGAGAGAGAGAGAGAGTGTGTGTGTGTGTGTGTGTGTGTGTAGGGGAGGGGTAGAGGGGGAGAGAGAGAGACAGGGAATCCTAAGCAGGCTCCATGCTGAAAGCACAGAGCCCAGCCTGACTTGGGGCTCAAACTCACAAACTCTGAGATCATGACCTGAGCCAAAACCAAGAGTCAGTTGCTTAACCAACTGAGCTACCCAGGCTTTTTAAAAATTATCTAGCATTTGGTCTTCCTTTGAGGGATTTCTCAGAGATCTTGCAAAAGGAATAATGAAAGGTGTTCCCTGAGCCTTCCTTATGCCTGTTGGACTGCCCTGGTCTCCTCGGTGATGGTTCAATGGGTCAAGTCCTCAGAATTGATGTGAGCTGTGTAGAAGATCTGCAGAGGAGGATCAGGATTACATGATGATGAAAAGCCAGCATTTGCCATAAACTCTTGTGTTGAACTGCTATGTTTTCTGAAAGATACTTTAGACATATGAACACAAGTTTGGTGAGGAAGAGTGGAGTTAGGGAAATGGATCAAATTCTGAGTCCCTGCCCACCAAGATAGGCCCTTGTTGGATGCCCTGTTTGGGATTGATGATGGAGAACATCCCCCCTTCAAGGTTGCCTGGCCTGCTGGCAGTAGGGGTCTTATTGTCAAAGACAGAATTGACAGGGCTCAGGTTAGGAAGTTGGTACTATGAAAGGTAGAAAACCTCCAGGCCAATGTCGGTTATAGGACCCTGGTAGAACTGTGTGAGGAACATTGAGGCATCCAATATGTAACTGAGGAGTGGTGTCAGGTCACACCTCAGCCCTCAGCTACCTGAGACCATACAATGTCTGATGTAAATGACAGTGAGCAGAAGGGGCAGCTTTGGGTGCCTTCATCTCTTGTGGCATATTTCTTCCATTGGCCCATGAGATGTGAATACCCCTGTTTGCAGAGTGAGCACAGAGCCCATGGAGGCTGTGAGTGGTCCCCACCTGTGTTGTAAGGATGCTGCTCTGCCCACCAAGGCTCCTGAGAACTGAACTGGAATCCTGAGAAGACAGACAGAATTGTGTCACCCAGTATTTTAATTCCATCCCTGAGGGTTTCCTAAGAACTGTTCAAGGGAAACCAGAACTTCACTGGTTGCTTATTTTTGATTAGTGATTTTGTCTGATGGCTCTAGGAAGTGGTTTAGGGTAGCCTATGACTTAAATTTAACCTATACAGCTGATAATTGTGTGAAAATGCTGTAGTTCTGGAAATAGGCAATGATTGGGATCAAAGTCAAGCCTCAGAGGGAGGAAGGCCACAGAGGAATGGGTGTGTCCTCAGTGCAGTGTACAGTGAAGCAAAGGGCATTACTTTGTCTGTTACTGGTGATGTTAACTTCTGTCTTTTGGTTAGGATGGTGGCTGCCTGGTTTCTCCACTGCCATGTTATCATTTTTCTGCTTAGAATTTATAAGTAATTTATAGAGAGATAGTTGAGACTTCATAAATAAACTGTTCCTCATTAAAATTTGGCCTACTAGTTTTATCATCTGTTGATGATTCTGACCCAACTCAGTTATCATTATGGTGGTTGACAATGGTGATTTTCAAATGTCATCATTCCATGTATATATATTAGTTGGCCTTCAGCTATATATGTTGGCATATATTTATTTGTTTATTATAAGTAAAGACTTGCAGATTCTAACTCAGCATTGTAATCTGTTATTATCATGATTTGGTTTTTGTGGCTTAAATTGACCCCATTTTGGCCAGTGGGAGCCCCTTCCACCTGGTTTTGGTGTCCTATTAGCTGTCCACATCATTTTGAAGCACTGCCCTACTTTCTGCACCACAAAAAGTTCCAGGTTCATCTTGTACTTCTCCTGCTCTATCTTTGCAATTTTTTATTTCTACAAGGATTCCTTTTAGTGGAGAATATTTTACATCTAGGCTTAATGTTTACAAAGTAAGTCTGGGTGTTAGATATGTTCATTGCTACTGGAATGTCATTGTTTCTAGACTCTTTTGATGTTCAGAGCTAGGGAGTACCTGACTATGTACTGTATTAAGTCCCTGTATTACCACAAACCTTGGGGCTTAAAACAACCAAAATTTATTTTCTCACAGTTCTGGAGTCTAGATATCCAAAACCAAGGTGTCAGCGGGGCTGTGCTTCTTCTGAGACTCTGGGTAGAGACTTTTCTTGCTTTTCCCCAGCTTCAGGTGGGTGGTCAGCAATTCTTGGCCTTCTTAGCATGCAGCTGTATCATTCCAGTCTCTGCCTTCTTAGACACATGCTGTTTTCCCTTCTTCCTACAAGGACATGAGTCATATTGGATCAAGGGCCTGCTCTGCTTCAGTATAACTTCATCTTGACATTTGCAGTAGCCCCATTTCTAAATAAGATCACATTATAAGGTACTGGTAATTAGGACTTCAAATTATCTTTTTAGAGGACACAACCCCATAAAATGTTTATGTGGTGGGGGGTGGGGGTTGCTTCTCTGTAGCGGTCTACATGTTCTAACCCTGAATTCACACTAATATCTTCAATTCCAGTTCAGCACTGCAGTTCTCATTCTCGTTTTCTCCCTCCCTTTCCATTTTTATAACTCCTTTCTACAGTGAGAATCCTGTTTCGTTATTAGTATATTTACTCACTTGCTTAATTCTAGAAAATGCAGAAAATTCAAAATTACTAATCCTTTCCACCATGAACACAAGCCTACTAACTGGAATTCCAATTTTTTTATCTTTACATTGAGTGTATTTATACTCAATATATTTGACTATATGTATATATTTCATATGTATATAAATACATAGTCAAAATACAGTGCTTAAAAGTTATTTGGGATAATGAAGTAACAGGGTTTGGATATATCTTTTGCCTTAAACAAGTGAAAAATTTATGAAACCACTGTTTCAGGCATTGCCTATTTCTCTAGGGGAAAGGAAACAAAGGAGGTAAGCCCTACGACTTCCCTGGGTTTCTGCTTGGAAGCACTTTCTGGGCTTCAGTGTGGAAGGATGTATCCCAAGTACAGCTTCGAAGTCTTATTTGGTAGAAGGGACAGATTGGAAACAGAGGATTCTGAGACAGCTGGAATTTGCAGGGCAGATTTGCAGTATGAGAGAAGAGAGAGCTGCATAGAGGAATAGCTCCTGAGACCAACTTAGGGGCCCTTTAGTCTTTGTTTGAATATTAAACTGTGTGTGCATTGTGGATTGTGGAGATCCATCTTTGTGGATCTCCACAAAGATGGGCAAAGAACAACTTTTTGGGGGCTCTAAGCTGAAGAATTCCCGGAGCTGACACAGAGCTAGGAGCCATCTGAGGCCCTGCCAGCAAGAATGGGGAGACCTCACCAAATACCTATGCATTCAGTAGAATTGCCAGAAGGGCCTGCCTTAGTACTAGCCCTAAGCTGTTTACAATACCATGCCACCCTAATTATGAAAGGTTCCAGCTGACTTGCAAGCAGTTTTAACATTCTGCCCAATATAACTCAACAGTCTTTAAAGGGTAACAACAAAATCCAGACACTCAAAAGCATGACATTTCTGTGTAAATGTACTCCCCTCAGATATGCATGTTCATTTCATGCACTGGTGGTATTATGCCAAGTACATCCTTTTTTATTTATTAAAGTGTAATATGTGTTAATCAAGTGCTTCATGTTTAATAGTTAGCAAATCCATGCAGTAATGATGCTACTTTATAAAAGTTTTATAAGGTTTTTGGTTTTCTTTCTTTCTTTCTTTCTTTCTTTCTTTCTTTCTTTCTTTCTTGAGAGAGAGAGAGAGAGAGCAAGCAAGCAGGGGAGGGGCAGAGAGAGAGAGAGGGAGAGAGAGAATCCCAAGCAGGCTCCTCTGTGCTATCAGCACAACACAGAGCCCGACACGGGGCTCAGACCCATGAACTGTGAGATCGTGACCTGAGCCAATTATCAAGAGCCAGACATTCAACCAACTGAGCCACCCAGGAGCCCCAAAAGTTTTATATGTTTAAATGAACTCTTCTGATATGAAAGTATTAGCCAAGCTTTTCATGTCCACTTTAAAATCCAAGCATTTGATTTTCAAGGTCTCCTAATCCATTATCAAGCCAGTATGTTGGCTAAATGAATGTGGTTATAAGTACTTAGTTTGCTCTTTCTTCCCATTAGCTTGTAACTAGTGATTTGAGTAACTGGATATCAGTGCCTGTATCTTCCTTCCCACTCCTATCCCCGAGGTCATCACCATGTCCAGAGACCCAGCAAGGCCTGAGTACTAGGTCATTACCACTTGTCAATGGACTGCATTAGGCATGAAATGGTCCTGGTGCCAACAGACCAGACTGTCTTCCAGAGTTTGGAGACTGCTTATGCAGTGGTAGGACCTGGGTGTTCTCACTCTGTGAATTCTGGATACATGTATATCATATTTCAGAGTGTTTATATCATCTGTACTATGGTTTTTGATTTCTTAGAATTTTCCTATGTGATGATTGTATCAGTTAACTGTGAGGAAAATTTAACTGATGGGTAATGGAAAAGTTCTGAATTTTAAAGAAGTGCCATTAAATTTTTTTGTTTTCTTTTCCTTTTTTTTTCTTTTCTTTTTATCCTTTTTGTTTAGATTTGTTCGGACAGTATTACCATTTTCTCAGGAATTTCAAAGAGATAAACAGCCTAATGCACAACCCCAGTATTTACATGGATCAAAGGTAGGCCCTTTTGTGTTTGTGTTAAAAATTTTAAGTTCACAATGAAGCATATTTTCTAGTTTAGTTTAATTCATGTTAGTTGCAGTGATTTAGATGTATCATGCCATGTGTGAAATGTTATTGTTTTCTTCCATTAGCATCTTCCTAAAAAGTAATAGTAGTGTTAGGACAGCCCTCTGGCTGTCGTAGGTGTCCAACTAGGCCTGGCCTCACTCCTGGCACTACAGTAAGTGAGGTTGTCAGCAGATTTAATGGTTTAAAAATATCAAACCAGGAAAGTGTGGAATAGGCTCAGGGCCATATCTGTGACAGAGAGGGCAGGATACCTTGTCCAGGTGTGATGCCACAAAGGGAGGGGCTGAGGTGGGAGGGGGCGTGGAGAAAAGGGTTGACATCCAGAAACCACAGGCAAGCAGGCAAACTGGCAAAAACCACAGAACCACTGCTGTCTAGTAAGGTAAGACAAGTGTCCAGGCTGAGGGTGGCTGAATTTGTAACAAGAGTATTATTAAAGGTTAGTTTTGTTAATAATTAAAGCACTCTTAGGGTTTCATAAAAAAAAGACAAACCCTTGATAGTAAAAATGAGATAGATTTAATGAGCAGATATTTCCAAAAAATGTAGTAAAAAAAAATAGGAATAGGTAACTGGCCTCACCAGTAATTAAAGAAAAATAAATGAGTGCACATGGGACTGTATGATTCTAGGGAGCCAGCTGAAATGTTTATCAATATTTAAATGTTCTCACTTGTAGGAAGCTGGACAGCTAAGGGAATAAATCAGACAAGTATAAAGTAAGGTCTGCTATGGGGGTGGTCATAACAACATTGTCATAAAAAATACGGAAGCAACCTAACTGACCATCACGTAACACTCCAATAACTTACTGTCCACTGGAATACAGTCATCACAGATAATTACATAGATTTTGTGATAGGTTGTGGGGGCTGTATTGTATTAAGTTGAAAAAAAAAAAAAAAGATCACACTCCAAACAGAATATTCCTTATTACAAAAAGATAAACCCAGAGAAAAGATTAGTGGATGCTAAAAAGTGGCTTTCTCTGGGAGGGCTGAGTCTGAGAAACGTTTTCCTTTTCTGAACTCAGTTTATGATGTGTGTGCATTGTTCTCACTAGTTATTTTAAGCTGTTTCCTCTGATGTTGGTGTCAGCCTCGGTCTCCACACAGCCTGTAGGCTGTGTGGGGAAGTGGATCATGGCCCCTGCCTGGTCATGGACACCAGCGTCTATGGCCTTAGAACCTAAAGCTCTGAGCAGCTGCTGCTTCATTCGGCTCTAAAGCTCTAAGGGGCTGAAGTTTGGGCAGTACCATCTTCATATTTTCTGCACATTCGTCTCACAGGTGCAGAAGTGAGCCTATTAATAATGACATAAAAGGACCACTCTTCACATCCCTAGTGCTGGCTCTCAGGAGGGTGTCAGAATTTCAGCCTTCCCTTCTGACTAGTCTTTGAAGAGACAAGTCCTTGGCTCACCCTCCTTCTCTTCCTTCAACTTCTCCAGGCTTGTGATATCATCTCCCTTTGGCCACTTCTGTCTTAATCAGAGCATCATAACACTTTACAAATTAATGTGACCATTGAAAGTTTTCAACCTGTCAGCCAAGAAGGAAATGGTAGATGTCTTAGTGGGATAAGCCAGAGGGTTAAGTAGAGGATATATTTGGGAGGAAGGGGGAACCAGTGTTGAGAGAACTAGAAACTGCCTGTGTTTTGCAAGGATATGTGGAACTTCAAGCTGAAATGGATGCTGTCTCTGTTTTCCACATTTGGGTGGTGCCATGTACTCTGCATTGTGTGTGGGAAGGGCATGTCCACTTGAGAAGCTGTGTTCCTAGGATGCTGTGAAAGGAACTGTTGTGATAGAACCTTGGCTGGTTTTTAGAGAGGCCTTGCTCTAACAAGATCTGGATGCTGAGAAGGAACCAGCCCTGCACAGGACCCCGTGGTCCCGAGTCTCTGTCACAAGATGGGGGTGGGGAGGGGTGGTGTATGACAGGCAGCTTGGGCCGGGGTCTGAGGGAGGGACCAGGAGCAGATGGAGAATGTTGCCAGGTGGGAAGATGTTATCCTAGTCCAGGCAGGAGGTGGTGCCTTGGACCAGGTGGCATTGACAGAGATAGAAGTAGCTAGACTCAAGGGGTATTTTGGAAGTGGATGTGACTGGACTTTGGCTAATAACCCAAAGATTGAAGGGGAGAGAAACGGAAGACCCAAAGATGTTTCCTAGGTTTCTGGCAGTTGGTGGGTGGAGGTGTCCATTTTTGAAGTCAGACAGGGCTAGATTTAGGAGGGTTAAAGGGAAGAGGCCTTTATCCCTGGGGCCTGTGTCCACTCCTCTTCCTAGGTCTGTCTGCTCTGCACATCATAGACCTTACTGTGAGCGGGGGAGGATGCTGCCCTGCTGGGTATCTGTTTTGGACACATCAGGCAGGTTTCATGGCTCACTCAGCTGAGGCAGAGGTTGTGGGAGTTGGTGGGCTGGGTTGGAGGATCATATTGCCCCGTTTGTTAGGGTCAGGATTTTGGCTGCTGTGTTAAGCCTAGTGATGATGACCAGGAGTGAAGAAGGCCAGATGTCATTGTTCTTTCTGCTGTGTTCTGGGACTGAGTGTCATTTTTAAAAATATTAAATAATGTTTTTTTTCTACCTATACCAAGTTGCAGTCATAGTCTCAGGGCTCACTCAGCAAGTGTTTCCTGGGCATGCGCTGTGACCCAGGCTGCACCTGGCCTGAGCCAGGGAGCAGAGTTCTTGGCTCAGCAGGTGAGTGCAGGCCTTGTTCCACAGAGGCCTGAAGGTGTGGACTGGGCCCTGGTGTGCAGACAGGTACCAAGAGCCTGGGCAAGGGAAGGGCCCCAGCAGTTTTGGGAGCATGGCCAGTGAGGCAGGGAGGGTGGAAAGGAGACTGAAGCTGTTGAGATACAAGCAGGGGGCCACATGTCCCTGTTCTCTCCCTTCCTCCCACTTGGCCAAAGATTTCTCGCCTGCAGAGGAGTCCCCAGCAGCACTGCCTCAGAGAAGGGAGGTGGAAGATAAAGCACCTGACTCAGTGCTGCCTCTGGGAAACCCCACTGGTCAGACAGGTGATGCTTATGATGGGACACGAGGCCCAAGCAATTAACAGACTCTGCTCCTGTCCCATGCCCAAGAGACACCCACACTCTGTGGACCCTGAGAGAAGGCTGTTCTCATGCTCTGAGCTGCTGCTGGTCGAGTGTAGCTGGCAACAGGTGTAGACCTGTGTACATGTGTTGAATCTCAGGGCAGTCGAGGCTAGGACACAGGTCAGGAGCTGAGGGGCTGCTACCCCATATCACCTACACTAGGACATCCTTTTAGATGCCAGCTGATCTGAGAAGTAGAAGAGATGCTTCTAACCCATTCTTTCCTAATCTATTCTTTAGAGTGTGAACCTTTCATTTCTGTCTTCTTGTTTGCCTTCATTGCTGTCACTACAGATGGTAACTTGAACTTGATTGTGCTAGGACTATGCCTTTGGAAGTGGGCAAACACTGTGATTCTGGCTGGTGTATTGGTGCAGGCTGCCCACCTCCTCTGCCCCTCCAGAAAGGCGTGAGGATTTTTAGAAGGATTAGAATAAGTACTCTATGCCCCCTTTCTGAAATTAAAATGTAATCAGTGTTGAAACCTATCCCGAAGCTGACCACCTGAAGGGTGTATCAAAAACGAGTGAAAAGTCTTATTTAGGGGAACAAAAGAAAGCAATTATCAGAGAGAACTTAAAACAACCAGAATACAGTGTACAGGTATAGAATTCACATTCTATACTGATGCCACTACACTGATGCCATTTTACTCAGAATATATCATAGTTATGTTTAGTAAAATTCAATCATTTAAAAACAAATAAATAAATAAAGTGTAGTATTTTACCTTCTTGGAGCTAAAAGAAGTTTTATATAGTTTTAGAAGATAGGACTAGAAATTTTGGCAAGTAAGATAGAAATTTCTTGGGTCTGTGTTAACTAAAAGATTTGCTATGAACTAGGCTTGATTCTGAAGTTTAATCCCTGTCTTAGGCATGACCACAAAATATGTCTTTATAATGCTAAGATAAAAAGAGAAGAGCCTGTGGGAAGGAGGAACCAAGAAATGAAGTGATTTTTCCATTCTCTCCTCCATTTCCTCCCCTGCCCCAGCATTTGGAGAGGATGACAAGGCGTAAGGGAAGTTTGGCGCTTTGAGGAAAGGTAGATGCTTGTGATTTACCACACATTTGCACAGCGTCTGGCCATGGGGTGTCAGACCAGCCTCCCGCATGGTCGTTGGAGGGATGGATTCCTGGGAAGAAGGCTTGTGGTGTTGGTTCTGAGAGAGTGGTTCCTCACCAGCACTATTGTGTCCATCCTGCTGCCCAAACACAGTGTGCATCCATCCTGGTGTTAATGGCTCAGGATTTGGTTTTATACTGGAGTTTTTGGTTTTATACTGATTTTCCTCCAGGAATTCAGGCAGCAGTGTTACTGCTTCTTGTACAGCAAAGATCCTGAGGGGCGTGGGGTCTGTGTTCACACCTCATGTGTCCTCAGGGGCGTGAGCAGTCTAGGGTCATCTGCTGTACCCATTCGGAGGAAAAGAAAGATTAGATGAATTGGACTTGATTATTCTTTTAAAAGTGATCAGCTGCGACCGAACTGCAGATTTCAGCCTCAGTTTGTCAAATTACGTTTGTGTCATTTTTATTCTTATGCCCTAAACTAGTAATTTTTGTTAAATTGTTTGGATTCTAACAAAAAGTCTGCCAAAAATTTGGGTGAGTGACATTGGTGTTGACTGTTCATCTTATATGATACTTTTTTGAGGACCAAAAAAAGCAGAATGACAATATATCATGATATCAGAGTTGAATATTGTATTCAGAGACATCATTTTACTTCATTTTGTTGCAATGCAGTTTATAGTGTTTGTACCTGTGAGATTATGGAATACCATGAATCCAGTTCAAAAATCTAATGTGTTTTTTTTTTTATTTTAATGAATGATGAACTAGGATAAGTGTCTTGTGAGAATAATATTGACTTAGATGAGTGGCTCATTTATGGTGCTGTTTGGTTCTTGGAATATCACCACTCTAAGTGAACATGCTCTTGAGTATGTCACTGATGCTCTCTTTCTGTAAGATAAGTAATATTGTCCCTGACTTACAGTTGAAGACTCATACCGTCAAGGGTGTTAGAGAACCCAAGACACACCGCTAGTGAGTCTAGCTCTGTGTCCTCTGGTTTCAAGGTGAGACCCAAGTCTTTGTGTCAGGTGTGGCTGGCAGAGTGTTTCTTGAATTGAGCTGTAAGTATTTATTTTACAATAAAGTATTTGTAACTTTGCCCTTTTCAGAGGTAGTGCCTTCTCTTCTTCCTCTGAGTAGTTACACCACTTTAGTTGTAGTGCCCCTGGGATGTGCCCTATTTGGGGTGAGTGTAGTCCATAGGGAAGCTGGACATTAGCTGGGAGGTGGGGGAGTATTTTTTTAATGTTTATTTTTGAGAGAGAGACAGAGCATGAGTGGGGTAGGGGCAGAGAGAGAGGGAGACACAGAATCTGAAGCAGGCTTCAGGCTCTGAGCTGTCAGCACAGAGCCCGATGTGAGTCTCAAACCCACAAACCACAAGATTATGACCTGATTATGACCAGGTATTATTAAGCCACAGTCCCTACGCAATTCAGGGCAACTTTGAAAGTGAATTTTCTCATTTGTAATATGAGGCCCTCAGATTTATTTTTGTTTTTAAGTTTTATTTTAATTCCAGTTAGTTAACATACAGTGTTACATAAGTTTAGGTGTACAATATACTGATTCAACAATTCCATACATCACCCAGTGCCCATCATGACAAGTGCACTCCTTAATCCCCATCACCTATTTCACCCATCCACCCCTCCTGTAACCATCAGTTTGTTCTCTGTAATTAAGAGTCTGACTCTGGGTTTACTCCTCTTTCCTTTTTCCCCCTTTATTCATTTGTTTTGTTTCATAAATTCCACATATGAGTGAAATCGTATGGTATTTGTCTTTCTCTGAGTGACTTCTTATATGTGTGTGTGTGTGTGTGTGTGTGTATGTTGTGTGTACACACACACACCCCACATCTTCTTTATCCATTCATCAATCAGTGGACACTCAGCTGTTTCCATAGTTTGTTTATTGTAAATAATGCTGCTGTAAACATAGGGGTGCATGTATCCCTTTGTATTAGTGTTTTTGTATTCTTTGGGTAAATACCCAGTAGTGCAATTGCTGGATCACATGGTAGTTTTAACTTTTTGAGGGACCTCCATACTGTTTTTCAGAGTGGCCTCACCAGTTTGCATTCCCATCAACAGTGCGAGAGGGTTCCCCTTTCTCCACATCCTCACCAACACCTGTTGTTTCTTGTGTTGTTGATTTTATCCATTCTGACAAGTGTGAGGTGGTAGCTCATTGTAGTTTTGGTTTGCATTTCCCTGATAGTAAGTGATATTGTACATCTTTTCATGTGTCTGTTGGCCATCTGTTTGTCTTCTTTGGAGAAATATCTGTTTGTGATTTCTGCCCATTTTTAATTGGATTATTTGCTCTCAGGCCTTTGAGTTTTAGAAGTTATTTATATACTTTAGATACTGGCCCTGTATCAGATAGGTCATTTGCAAATATCTTCTCCCATTCTGTAGGTCACCTTGTAGTTTTTTGTTGATTGTTTCCTTCACTGTGAAGAAACTTTTTATTTTGATGTAGTCCCAGTATTTTACTTTCGCTTTTGTTTTCCTTGCCTCGAGAGATATACCTAGAAAGAAGTTGTTAAGCCAATGTCAAAGAGCTTATGGCCTATATTTTCCTCTAGGATTTTTATGATTTCAGGTCTCACATGTAGGTCTTTAAACCATTTCGAATTTCTTTTTGTGTATGGTGTAAGAAAGTGGTCCAATTTCATTCTTTTTGCATGTAGCTGTCCAGTTTTCTCAACACTGTTTGTTGAAGAGACTTTTTCTCATTGGATATTCCTTTCTGCTTTGTTGAAGATTAGTTGATCATATAATTGTGGGTATATTTCTGGATTTTCTATTTTGTTCCATTGATCTGTGTGTTCATTTTTGTGCCAATACCATCTGTCTTGATCATTACAGCTTTATAATATAGCTTGAAATCTGGAATTGTGATGCCTCCAGCTTTGCCTTTCTCTTTCAAGATTGATTTGGCTATTTGAGGTCTTTTGTGGTTCCATACAAATATTAGGATTGTTTGTTTCAGCTCTGTGAAAAGGCTGTTGCTATTTTGATAGGGATCACATTGAAAGTGTAGATTGCTTTGGGTAGTATAGACATTTTTAACAATGTTCTTCCAATCCATGAGCATGGGATGTCTTTCCATTTCTTTGAGTCTCTTGGAGGCAGCGTATAGAGAGGTCTTGTTTCTTTATCCATTCTAACATGCTTTGTGTTTTGATTGGAGTGTTTAGTCCATTTACACTCAGAGTAAATGATGGATATGTATTTACAGCCTTTTTTTTTTTTTTTTTACTCATTTTTTCATTGTTCCTGGGGATTTTCTCTGTTTCTTTCTAGTCCTTATCACTTTTGGTCTTTCCTTCCCACTCAGAGAGTCTCCAATATTTCTTTTAGGGCTTGTTTAGTGGTTTCGAACTCTTTTTAGTTTTTGTTTGGGAAACTCTATCTCTCCTTCTATTCCGATGATAGCCTTGCTGAATAGAGTATTCTTGGCTGCAGATTTTTCCCATTCAGCACTTTAATATATCCTGCCACTCCCTTCTGGCCTGCCAAGTTTCTGTGGAGTGATCTGCTGCTAACCTTATTTGTCTTCCCTTGTAAGTTAGGGACTTCCTTTGTCTTGCTGCTTTTAAGATTTTTTTCTTTAGCATTATATTCACAAATTTAATTATGCTATGTTTTGGTGTTGGCCTACTTTTGTTGATTTTTGATGGAGCTCTCTGGTTTTTAAAGCCAAAATTTATGAATATTAGTCCTCTTATGTGAGCTCCCTGGTGCAGAGATCTTTTTCTCTGTCCATTTTGCACACTCAGTTCCCTCTTTTCTGTGGGCAGCCTCCTTCTGCCTTTCTGACCATTGTAACATTTCAGATGTAGCTTTTTCTCTGTATTTCGATGTGGAGTTTGTTCCCACAGTCTTTGGTTAGCTCTCCATCTTACTGACTTGGAAGTGGGTCATATCTCATTGAAAACATGAGATGGGGTAAGCTCAGGGTCCTCCTCCTCCACCATCTTTCCTAGCTCCTGAAACCTTTAGATTTCACTAACAATTTGCATGTTTTTCTTTTGAAACAGTAGAACTTATCAAGCAAAAACCTAACATGGAATCCCAGCACTTAAATGCAAATTTGAGGAGGAGTTAGGAAGAGGATATATCTGGTCTGATGATCAAAATATGCCCCTTTCAAGTGTGATTGGGGTTGTAAGGGTGGGCACAGCACAGGCACTTGGCAGTGCTTCCAACCTGGTCAGTGTTTTATTTGAAAATTGTTTTCAGTTTTCATACTTTCTGTTTTGGGGTCCTAGGACACCCACACATTTTGATTCTCCGGAAGAACTCACAGACTCACTTGTACTAACAGCTGTAGTTCATTATAGCAAACGGATGCAAAACAGGATCGGTAAGGGAAAAAGATGCATCAGGTGTGATTGAACTGGGCACAGGCTACCAAAGTTGTCCTTCATGGGGGTTGCTTGGGATGTGTAGTTTTTCTGCCCAGCGAAGAGAGGTCCACTCAGATCCTCAGGTCCAAGGCTTTCACTAAGGCTAGGTACATAGGAATATGCCACCTATGTTGACCGTTCATAGTTACTGAAACCCCAGAACCCCCAGAAGGAAAAGAGCCCATCATAAATCACTGTTTGTACATATAACCTAAACAAGTTTATATAGCGTGTTTAAGTGCCCTAGTGGTAGAAAACAACCTTATTGTGCACAGGCACCCCAATGTTTATAGCAGCGCTGTCAACAATAGCCAAAGTATGGAAATAGCCCAAATATCCATCGATAGATGAATGGATAAATGTACACAGACACACAGACACACACTGGAGTATTATGTGGCAATCAGAAAGAATGAAATCCTGCCATTTGCAACAACGTGGATGGAACTACAGGGTATCGTGCTAAGCAAAATTAGTCAGAGAAAGGCAGATATCATAGGACTTCACTCATATGTGGAATTTAAGATACAAAATAGATGAACATAAGGGAAGGGAAGCAAAAATAATATAAAAACAGGGAGGGGGACAAAACATAAGAGACTCTTAAATATAGAGAACAAACTGAGGGTTGCTGTAGGAGTTATGGGTGTGGGAAAGGGCTGAACAGGCAAGGGGCATTAACGAGGACACTTGGGATGAGCACTGGTTATTATATGTAGGGGATGAATCACTGGATTCTACTCTGAAATCATTATTGCACTATACGCTAACTAACTTGGATGTATATTTAAAACAAAACAAAACCCTTATTAGTTGGTAACAATCCAAAGGATGAATTCCCAGGAATTACAAGCAGGCCTGCTGTGCTTGTTCTTCAGAATCCTCACTTTTCTGATGTGGTTTTCAGTGTATGTAGAGGAAATATTTAAGACAATGATTAAGGGGGCAGGAGGAGGATACAGGGAACCTAAATGGAAGTGAGATTGGTACATTTCAATCAAGGTGGTAAAATGTTGGTAACAGTGGATTATGATTAACTTATACAATGTATAAGACCTAGAACAACCACTAAAACATCCGTGTGAAGAGATACTCTTGAAACTACTATAGGTCAATTGCAGTGGAATTCTAAAAAATGTTTAAGTGACTCAGAGGAAGTCAGGAAGAATGAAACAGACCCTACTTAGATATCAATAATTACATTATGTGTAAATGTCCCAAATGTAAGTGAGACATCTAAATACAATTAAAATACTGAGAGATAGGCAAAGTGGAGTTAAAAAGTTGATTAAGCAAGACATGTACTTCAAATTAATGATATAGGTAGGTTGAAAGTAAAAAGATGGATTAAGATATACCATGCAAACAATCAGAAGAAAGGAGTGATTCTATTAATATAAGGTAAAATAGAGTTCAAAGCAGAGAATATTAATCCGGGACCAAGAGGAACATTACATAATAGGGTCAAACCACCAAGAAAATAAGGCAGTCCTAAATGTTTGTGTACCAAACAATAGAACTTCAAAATACTTGAGACAAATACTATACTAACATGGGTGAAAGAAGAAATGAACAACTCCACAATTATAGTTGGGGAATTCAACATTTCTCTCTCTTAGTCATCAGTAGACAGAAAATCAGCAACAACAAAGAAGTAAACACCATCAAGCAGCAGTAAATTATTGACATGTGTAGAACACTCTACCCAACAAGGGCAGAACATACATGCTTTTCAAGTGCCCCTGGGGCTTCCCCCCAGATAGACCATATTCTGGGCCATCAAACAAACCTCAAGAAAATTTTAAAAGAGTTGTTTTAAAAAGACAACCAAACTAAATGAAATGCAAATATATCAAAATTTGTGGGATGCACCTGAAAAGTGCTGAGAGGGAAATACACAGCACTGAATGTTTATTAGGGGTCTCCCGGCTGAGTGTTCAATCTGTGTTCTTAGACAAGCTTGGAGGTCTCCTCCTATAAGAAACCACCCTGATTTCCTTTCTCACCCATTCTCCCTGAAAGGGCTGCTGTCCCAGCTCCCCATGTGTCCCTGAGATCAGTGTTTGCCCCAGATGTCTCCACCAGGAGACTGGAAACAGCTCCAAGGAGACAGCAATGAGGATGTATTTGTTTGTCATTCCAGGACCTTAAACTGGCACTTTGATAAATCTTTGAAACCAAATGTCTTTGTTTTCTTTTTTCTGTTTTAGCAAGCTTGCTTGTCATGTTTTTATGTTGAAGATATAAATACCAGTAAGGGCAGTCTAATAAATTCTCTGGAATTCTCCATCTTAAGGGCATGGTGTATTGAATGCATCTTTGGTGCAGCAATTTTTTCATCTTGGCTTCATAGTAACCACATTGAAAATTCTGGAGATTTCATCAAGCCCTTATATTCTTTGTCCCTCAGGCTTTGAACTTGGCCTACTCTAGCATTTATGGCAGCTACCGAAACTTTGTGGGGCCTCCGCACTTTGAGGTCATCTGCCGGCTGCTTGGCTACCAGGGCATTGCAGTGGTCATGGAGGAGCTGCTGAAGGTCGTGAAGAGCCTGGTATGTTTTCCTCAGTCTGCTTCCTTTTCACAGTGCAGTGTTCTGCACCCAATTCTTTTTTTTTTTTTTTTTTTTCATTTATTTTGGGGAAAGTGCAAGTAGGGGAGGGACAGAGAGAGGGGGACAGAGGATTTTTGAAATAGGCTTTGCACTGACAGGCTGATAGCAGCAAGCCTGATGTGGAGCTCGAATTCAAAAAACGAGAGATCATGAACTGAGCCATGGTCAGATGCTCAACTGACTGAGCCACCCAGGTGCCCCTGCACCCAATTCTAATGTGGGGAGGGGGGTTTTCCACTCCACTGAGCAATTCTCGTATACCAACTGGGTGTCCTATAATTCAACTCAATTATAGCACTGTCTACCTTGAAATAGCATGAGTTCCTACAGATTAAGGGCTCTGACCCACAAGACTGCCCTACCCTCACCCCCACTAGTTTCAAGTCTAATTTGTCACCTGTGCCTCTGACCCACTGGCTGTAAATCAGAGGTTTCTATAACCCCCTCCTTGAGTTCAATTAATTTGCTAGAGCAGCTCACAAAACTCAGGAAGCTGGTTTACTCTCTAGATTACCAGTTAATTACAAAGGATACAAATCCACAGCCAATGAAAAGATAACATAGGGAGAGGTCCTGAAGACAGGAGCTCCTCTCCTTGTGGACTTTGGAGCCTCTCATAGTGGCTTGTGGACCTGTTCTGGTTCCCAAATCTGTAAGCTCCCCAGACCCTACCCTGTTGGGGTTTTATGGGGGTTTCAGTATATAGCCACAATTGATTAAATCTCTAGCCTTTGGTGACTAAATTGACCTCCAGCCCCTTCTCCTCCCCAGAGGTCTGGGGGTGGTACTAAAAGTCCCAAATCCAACCATGGAGTTGTTTCTCCTGGCAGCCAGCCCCCATTGGTGGGTGGGCCTCCAAAAGTGACCTTAATAACGTAATAAGAGATGCTTTTTTTTTTTTTAAATCTTTTTCACATTTATTTATTTTTGAGAGACAGAGTGAGACAAAGTGAGAGTGGGGGAGGGGCAGAGAGAGAGGGGGACACAGAATCCGAAGCAGGCTCCAGGCTCCGAGCTGTTGGCACAGGGCCCGACGCGGGGCTCAAACTCACAGAATGTGAGATCGTGACCTGAGCCACAGTCGGATGCTCAACCGACTGGGCCACCCAGGCGCCCCATAAGAGATGCTTTTAAGGCTCTCAGGATAATTTGAAGGTTTTAGGAGCTCTTTGTCAGGAATAGATACAAGACCAAATATATATTTATTATAAATCACAGTATCACACATAACCTTAAATTTTCTGGGGTAGAAAAGCCAGGGGTCCTTCCTCTGTGGTGTTTAGCACCACTTTTGACCATATGTAGTTTGATTTCTCTCCCATCTATCTTCCTTTTTTCTTTTTTTTTTTTTAGTTTCTTTTTTTTATATTTAAAATTTTTATTTTAATTTCTTCCCCAACTTTCTTAATTCAAGAGAATAGGTCCACGGGGCGCCTGGGTGGCGCAGTCGGTTAAGCGTCCGACTTCAGCCAGGTCATGATCTCGCAGTCCGTGAGTTCGAGCCCCGCGTCAGGCTCTGGGCTGATGGCTCAGAGCCTGGAGCCTGTTTCTGATTCTGTGTCTCCCTCTCTCTCTGCCCCTCCCCCGTTCATGCTCTGTCTCTCTCTGTCCCAAAAATAAATAAACGTTGAAAAAAAAAAATTAAGAGAATAGGTCCATGTTATTTTAAACTAATTCGTAGAAAAAGTTAAGGGGTGCCTGGGTGGCTCAGTCAGTTAAGCCTCTGACTTCAGCTCAGGTCATGATCTCATAGTTTGTGGGTTGGAGCCCAGCGTTGGGCTCTGTGCTGACAGCTCAAAACATAGAGCCTGCTTCAGATTCTGTGTCTCCCTCTCTCTTTCTGCCCCTCCCTTGCTTACTCTCTGTCTCTCTCAAAAATAAATAAACATTAAAAAAAATTTTTTTTAAAGAAGTTATGTACCAAAATATAGCTTTCTTATAAAGGACCACTGCTGTTGCCCAAGGGAACCATAAAGGCATTATGGAGAGACCATATTTTAGTTGGCAAGCATCTGGGTAGGGACAGTTGTATGGAGAGGCCCATTTCTGATTGTGAAGTAGGAGTTTTCTTAAAACACAGATCTCCAGGAAACATTTATACTGGGGAATATGGAGGAGAGTCTGTTGGCCACGAGGAGTTCAGAGCTATCTGTGGGGTAGGCCTGAGCAAGAGGCAGATGGGCTCAGCTGTGAGGCAGTGGTGTGGGCAGGGTCCCGCTGCTGTTCAGACTTCTGTTGCCCAGTGATAGCTGGTTGTACCTGCAAGGCTGATGATGTGCACCCCTGTCCTGGATGCTAAGGGTTAAACTGTGAATAAAGGATTCAGACACTCATCTGTGTAACTTCAGATTGAGGTCAGAAGTTCTATGCAGAAGTATTTTATTTAAGTCTTTTTGCAAAGAGAAAGTGAGAGAATGATACATGTAGACTAACATGGATTTAGTTTTCTATGTTCTATTTCTGTTAATTGAGAAAGAACTTTATAAAATCTTAATCTTTAATCTTTTTCCATTATTTTAATAAACTACCTGTGATTAAGCCCATTTCTTTAAAATTTTTTATCATGAAATAGACACTTTCAGGCATTTCCCATGCTTAAAGCTGAATTAATGGCCACATAATTAAAGTAGCAGTCCATCAAGGAGATGATATGATCATTAACACAAAGCAAAACCTGACAGAATACTAAGAGGTTGACAAAATATACAACCTGTTTGGATCAGAAATCAATTAAGAATATATAAAAGTTGGGTCTTTTGGCACAGACATGAGCCCATGACCCACTCGGTCACTGCTGGGACCCCCAGCTAGAACCTCTGCCCCAAAACACATACCTTGTAAGGTGTTAGGCACATGAGGTGACATGGTCCAGTGTTGCAGCTACACCAAATCCGTCAGAGGAATACAGAAACTGCCCCATGAGGATGTCACTTCTTCAGAGCCACCACACTCACCACAGATGGATACAATTAGAGCTCCTTGCCCTCCCACTGTCATACCTCAGGCCACTTGTCTCCTGAAAGAAGAATTGTGTTTTAGAAGATGCATTTAGTTACTCCTGTAAAGTCACTCTGGTGGAGGTTGTTTTCTTTCTGTGGATAGGATTTCCTTTCCCAGCCAAAGTGATTCTCAGTCCTGGTCATTACCATGTGTTTTACTAACAGACTCCCTTTTAGAAGCCCCACGCACCACTCACAACCTTTGAGACAGTGGCAGCCAGTGGCTGATGCAGCCTATCTCTCCTACAGCTGCAAGGCACAATCCTGCAGTACGTGAAGACTCTGATGGAGGTGATGCCCAAGATCTGCCGCCTGCCCCGTCATGAATATGGCTCTCCTGGTGAGTATGGGCACCTCCCCAGGAGTGCAGTACAGAAGGGACAGCATAAACATTCAGACCTCAGTGCAGTATGTCAAGTCAGAAATTACTGATAAGGGTAGGATCTCCTTTCCCCAGGTGGGAGGAGGCCACGAACCTAATCAAAGCCTGGTTGTTTCCAATGGAACAAACAAACCAGCCTTTCTTTTGGGAGCAGGTGTGTTGGAATCATCACACTTGGGTGGGGAAAATATGGGGGAGAGGGGCAATGCCGCCTAATCACTGATGGGTGATGGGGCTCTGAACTCTGAACACCTGACTCTTGCACAGCACTGGGACCTTGAAGATCACCAACCAGGGAAGGACAGGGAACTCAGCTTCCAGGTCCAACTGCCCTGGGGATCCTTGCAAAATGGCAGTTGGTACCTGACAGTTGGGATGAGGGGTTTGAAAACTGTTAAGTCTCCAACTTTGTTCTTCGTAGAGTTGTTTTGGCTATTCTAGGTCTTCTGCGTAACCACATGAATTTTGGAGTCAGCTTGTGGACTTTTGACTGGGTCAGCATTTGAATGTATAGATCAAATTAGGGAATATTAGCTTTCTTTCCAGTGTTTATGCCTGGTGTCTTTTTGTACCTTATCACAATGTGCAGGATCTCCAGGACAGTGATGAAAATGTGTGGTCTTGCTCTGGGGCTCAGAGAGAGAGAATGCAGGTTCCACCACTGAGACTCATGACATTAGCTGCAGGGCTTTTGTAGATGTACTTTAGTAGATTAAGTACATCCCTTTCTACCTATGCCTGAGAAGGGATAATGAATTTTATAAAGACCTTCTGCCTCTGCTGGAGATGATGATGTGGTCTTTCTCCTTTATTCTTGTAATGTGCCTCCTCAGAAGATACAGGGTTGACAGAGAAAGAGGCTTTGGAGCTGAGTCCCAAGGCCCAGGTGATGGACAGGCTACTGTTGCAAGGAAGATGTTGGGGTCAGGGGACACATGGCCATCTCCATAGCAGGCACGATGGCAGTGTCAGAGGATGTTTCATGACCAGCACAGATGCTCCCAGCCGTAGAGCCCAGGCTGTGCCTCCAACCTCCCCAGTACCCTTACTCACTCTCTGCTACTACAGGCATCCTAGAGTTCTTCCACCACCAGCTGAAGGACATTGTTGAGTATGCGGAGCTGAAGACCGTGTGCTTCCAGAATCTGCGGGAGGTGGGCAATGCTGTCCTCTTCTGCCTGCTCATCGAACAGAGTCTGGTGAGTGCTCAGCCTAGCCAACCCCCAGGCCATGTAGAGTTATTCCCCATAGGTGACAGAAAAAAGAATTTTTTAGAGGCTTGATTTATTGGGGTTATTTAATGGGGGTAAAAAGGGAGTAAGTGTTACAAAGCACCATTTTTTTGTGTGTGACTATTTAGACTTTAATTTGAATTTGTTTCCTGCAACTGAAAAACAAAAATGCAGTGTAGTTCATCATTTAAGAATGTTCTACTATGTGAGCACTGTGGAAATATTTTAATATGTAGTATTTGCTATACCTAAACAAACATGGGACATGTTAGGGCACTACTGCCCAGGAGAGCTGTTTGCATGATGGAAAATTCTATATCTGAGGCTGTTGAGCACTTGAAGTGTGGCTTAGTGTGACTAAAGAACTGATTTTTAAGTTTGGTTGAATTTTAATTACTTTATGTTTAAAAAACTACATTAATGTCCCATGACTATTGTGGTGGATAGCATAATAGAGCAAATTCTGGAAGCTTACTATTACTGAGAAATTGCACAGGGGGACACCTGTTCTCTCCACTGGTTGCCTCCTTGTGGTGTCATTTAGCCTGTCTCTCAGGCCCCTCATGACAACTGACCATTCTGAATTGGAAAACCTAGTGACTGTAACATACACACTCTTGTGGCCTTACTCTGGTTTTCTCTCTGTTGTGACTAAGGAGGTGGGCATCTTCGTTTGTTGCTTGTTTTTCCTATTCTGTTAAATCCTCATTGTGTCTTTTGCCCATTCTTCTCTAACTTTATAGAAGCTGCTTGTATATCCTTTGTGTTTTACATGCATTGCAAATACTTCTCCCTGTTTGTGGTGTCTTTTCACTCTGATAGTGGTGATTTTTTTTTTAATAAACTGGTACTCTTAATTTGTTTTTTTTTTTTAAGTTTATTTATTTTGAGAGAGAACATGTGCAAGTGGGGGAGGGGTAGACAGAGGGGAAGAGAATCCCAAACTGACAGCGTGAAGCCCAACGCAAGGTTCAAATTCACAAACTGTGAGAAATCAGAGTTGGACGCTCAACCAACTGAGACACCCAGGCAACCCCCTTTTCATATCTTTTTGACAAAGTTCTTTCCTACCTAGGGAATCATAAAATACTCCCTTATATTTTCAACTGAAGATTTTAAGTTTTGTTTTCTAGATTTAAGTTTATAATCCTGGAATTAGTTTTTGTGTGTGATAAGAGTGGATGAAGTTTCTTTTCTCTCTGTGGAGCTAATCAGTTGTCTCTCCTCCAGTGGCTGAAGAACCCCTCCTTTCCTTTATGATCTGCAATGTCACTGTCATCTGCCATATTTCTGTGGATGCACTGGTCAGTGTCCAGGCTTTTGCAATGTCCTTTCTGCAGGCCTTCATGCATTGGTCATGTTTATGTCCATGGCATAACAACACATTGTCTTATTCCTGATAGCTCTCACTTAAGTCTTGCTACCTGACAGAACATATTTCCTTACCATATTCTTCTTCAAGGGTATGTTGCCTTTTCATACATTTTTGCTTTGCTTAAAGTATTGGTTTGCCAAATGTACTGAAAAAGCATGATATTTCAGTGTTAATTGTGTTGCATCTCTATACCTTTGGGGAGATTTTTTGCTGTGTTGCTTCTTAAAGGAGTCTCTTGTCTTCAGGACCTTGGGAGCTTGACAGAGGCAGGGTCATGCTTTAGAGTGACCGGGACCAGGGTGCCTATATACATTTCAGGCCATGGCAGCCAGACTACCATACTCTAAAGACTGAGCCACTGGATTGGCCACTTTACACCTAAATTAAAAAAAAAAAAGAAAAAGAAAATACATTGTCAGAGAGTCCAGGGTTGGATGTGGATACCTCCAGGAGCTGATGGCATCCCATTAGGACCTGCATCTTTTGACTTTACCCTCTGTTACTGTATTCCTGGGTAGACCCTTTCCATGTGTGTGACACAGAGGGGGAACCCCAGGCCATCTGCAAGTCAGCATGGACTCTGAGTGAGCAGCCCCTCATGTGCTATCCTCTTCCACAGCAGGAGTGACAGCATGAGGTGGAGGACCCACCAGAGTCACTTGGTGGGCTGGGCAATTCTGCAAAGAGCAGGTAGGCTGCCTGTAGAGGGAGCAAGCAGCTGATGTCCAGGGCAGCCTCACTCCAGGAACATATTAGGGAGAACTGAATCTTATACTACAATATTTTGTGAATTTTTGACAACCAGATAAGCTAAAAAGAATTATTTTAAATCATAATCTATCACGAAGTTTAAATATTTAATATAGGAAGATTCCCTTCATGTGTGACTTTTCCTGAACACATAGTGCCACACAGTATAAAGTGCCATCTCTCTCATCCATATGTATCTAAACCTGAAGGTGTGTTGTAGTCACTGGCGTTGAGTTATGGCAGGGAGCCCCAAGTTTTACTGAGGGAGGACTGCCTTAGAGAATTGACATTAGTTACTGGCAGAGAACCATTAGAAGGCTGATTTTTCTCCTGATCCAGCTGTGCTTTTAGGAAATACGATAAATGGTCAAAACCTTTTCTTCACCTACAAAATAGAACATGTCCAGGAGGCCTTATACGGACATAAAAGAATTATAGAACCACTGGTGTTTGATGCTGGAAGGACAGAACTCATCAACTAAAAGGAACAGTCCATACCCATTTTTAGGGCAACAGTTGGACATTTGTTGGCGTTTGGTTGGAGTGTGAGAGTGTGATGCTGTATTAGAAACTTAAAACAGAGAAATTGGAAACCCATGTGATCTTTGCTGCCTAGATCCCTAAATTATGCCTGTTGCAAATCTCTCAAGACTAGCAAATCCCTTCTGAGACTTGTTCAGCACTCAAAGACCTCACCACAATCCAGTGGGGATTGGTGCCTCAGCAGTGGAAGAATCCCCTGGGCCTCAGGTGCCTGGTGAGTGCTGGGTCTCTTAGCAGCCAGTTGACACAGCTCCCCTTCGTTCTCTCCCTTTTGAGACTAGGCCTGTATCTCAAGTGTATACTCTTGTGCTTAGTTCCTTTGAGTGACAAGCATAGTATTGGACACTGAGAAAAGATGTTAATTAGTAGTTGTCAGTTGACTTGAAAGCAAACTTTGGCTTATGAATGTATGAATATTTCTGAAACAATGAATAAAAAGACAATCTACAGTTTAATCATGTGCAGTTTTGTTTTTCTTTTTTTTTTTAATTTTTTTTAATGTTTATTTATTATTGAGAGACAAAGAGACACAGAGTGTGAGCAGGGGAGGCACAGAGAGAGGGGGAGACACAGAATCCGAAGCAGGCTCCAGGCTCTGAGCTGTCAGCACAGAGCCTTATGTGGGGCTAGTACTCACAAACTGTGAGATCATGACCCGAGCCGAAGTTGGTACCTTAACCAACTGAGACGCCCAGGTGCCCCGCAGTTTTGTTTTTCATGGCAGATTCTGTGACCCATGCCTGAGGCATAGTGAACACCATGCATGGCTCTCTTCTGGACGTGGTAGCCCTTCCCTATAAAAATGCCTGTCACCACCCTTCCTCAGGCCCTTTGCTTACTGTCACCCCTTCACTTCTCCTTTCTCCAGATCCCCTTGTCAGTGCACCTTGTGGAAGTGGTGAGAAGCCACATGTTCTGTGTTGGGCACGTCTGCTCCCAGGTTCAGTCCCAGATAGGAATTTTGTGGTGTTGGCTTTTGTCCTGTTGGAAGTAGGAGGTTATATTTTGCAGTATGTCCACTAGGGGAGAATTTCCCATGGTGGAAGGAGGTATGGCTGTTGTTCTCAATCTATCTCAGATGATTATGCCCAAGTCCCATCAAACCCACGGGCAGGTTTGAAGACGCTAGACACTGATCTCTTCTTAGTGGTCTCTACAAGGAAGGTGATAAAAAATAAGTTTTGGTATTTGTGTAGGTTCTCACTATCATATATGGAGGTATTAAGGATGAATCAGATTGTCACATTAGAAAAGTGGGGTAACTGTGACCCAACTGCCAAGGCAACAAGTATTTGGGTGGGGGCCTCCAGGGCCTGTCCATATGTGGCCATGCAGTAGTTGTCCCAGTTGGCACCAGGATTTGATTCAGTAACCAAAAATGTTGATCTTTTTTATTCTTAATTCATGCATTGGGTAGATACATGTAGCTTCCTGAAGTTTGTTTGTTTCATTCTATTTTCAAATTCTGCTCCTTAAACCCAACCTGGGTAGTATTGTTTTGGTGTTTTTTAGTTTATGCATGTGTGTCTAATAAACTTTTTTCCTTTTTATTTCTTTTTCTTTTTCTTTTTCTCTTTTCCTTTTCCTTTTCCTTTTTCTTTTTTTTGTTTCATATGTAGAATTTAGTGATTCATCACTTAAATACAACACTCGTGCTCATCAGTCATCATTAAGTCTTTCTTAATACCCATCACCCATTTAGCCCATCCCCCTGCCCACCTCCCCTCCAGCAGCCCTCAGTTTGTTCTATATACAGACATGTATACAATGGACATTTAGGCTCTTTCCATAGTTTGGCTCTTGTTGGTATTGCTACTATAAACATCAGGGTGCATGTATCCCTTCAAATCACTATTTTTGTATCTTTTGGATAAATACCTATGAGTACAATTGCCAAATCATAGGCAATTCTAATAGATCAGTTCTATTTTTAGCTTTTTGAGGAACCTCCGTTCTGTTTTCCAGAGTGGCAGCACCAGTTTGCATTCCCACCAACAGTACAAGAGGGTTCCCATTTCTCCGCATCTTCACCAACATCTTTTCTTTCCTGTGTTGTTAATTTTTTTTTTAAGTTTGCAAATGCTTTATTCTTTGTTTTACTGAAGACTATAGCCTGAGAAATGGCCTTTTAGATTGCTCTGAAGAACTTTGAAGCTTGTTAGCTACAGGGGAATATATATATATATATATATATATATATATATATATATATATGGGAAAGGATATACATTCCTTTTTTTTCTTTTTTTTTCTGCTCCTTTAATAGGATTTTTTTTTATTTTATTTTTTATTCTTTAAAATTTACATCCAAATTAGTTAGCATATAGTGCAACAATGATTTTAGGAGTAGATTCCTTAGTGCCCCTTACCTGTTTAGCCCATCCCTCCTCCCACCACCCCTCCAGTAACCCTCAGTTTGTTCTCCATATTTATGAGTCTCTTCTGTTTTGTCCCCCTCCCTGTTTTTATATTATTTTTGTTTCCCTTCCCTTATGTTCATCTGTTTTGTCTCTTAAAGTCCTCATATGAGTGAAGTCATATGATTTTTGTCTTTCTCTGACTAATTTCACTTACCATAATACCCTCTAGCTCCATGCACGTAGTTGCAAATGGCAAAATTTCATTCTTTTTGACTGCTAATACTCCATTGTATATATATATATATACACGCCACATCTTCTTTATCCATTCATCCATCGATGGACATTTGGGCTCTTTCCATACTTTGGCTATTGTTGATAGTGCTTCTATAAACATGGAGGCGCATATGTCCCTTCGAAACAGCACACCTGTATCCCTTGGGTAAATGCCTAGTAGTGCAATTGCTGGTCGTAGGGTAGTTCTATTTTTAAGTTTTTTGGGGAACCTCCATACTGTTTTCCAGAGTGGCTGCACCAGCTTGCATTCCCACCTGTGTTGTTAATTTTAGCCATTCTGACAGGTGTGTGAGGTGGTATCTCATTGTAGCTTTGATTTTTATTTCTCAGATGATGAATGATGTTGAGCGTCTTTTCATGTGTCTATTAGCTATCTGGATGTTTTCTCTGGAAAAATGTGTGTTCAGGTCTTTCCATTTTTTTACTGGATTATTTGTTTTTTGGGTGTTGAATTTTATAAGTTCTTTATATATTTTGGATACTAACCCTTTATCAGGTATGTCATTTGCAAATATCTTCTCCTGTTCTGTTGGTTGCCTTTTAGTTTTGTTGATTGTTTCCTTTGCTGTGCAAAGATTTTTATATTGATAAATTCCCCATAGTTAATTTTTCCCTTGCCTTTAGTTAGAAGTTGCTCTGGCCGATGTCAGAGAGGTTACTGCCTGTGTTCTCCAGAATTTTGATGGTTTTCTGTCTCATATTTGGGTCTTTCATCCATTTTGGATTTATTTTTGTATATGTTATAAAGAAGTGGTCCAGTTTCATTCTTTTCCATATTGCTGTCCAGTTTTCCCAATACCATTTGTTGAAGAGACTATTTTTTTTCCATTAGATATTCTTTCCTGCTTTGTTGAAGATTAGTTGACCATATAGTTGTGGGTCTGTTTCTGGGTTTTCTGTTTTGTTCCTTCAATCTGTGTGTCTGTTTTGTGCCAGCACCATACTGTCTTGATGACTACAGCTTTGTAATATAGCTTGAAATCTGGAATTGTGATGCCTCCAGCTTTGGTTTTCTTTTCCAGGATTGCATTGGCTATTCAAAATCTTCTGTGGTTCCATAAAAATTATAGGATTGCTTGTTCTAGCACTGTGAAACATGCTGGTGGTATTTTGATAGGGACTGCATTCCATGTACATTGCTTTGGGTAGTATAGATATTTTTTTTTTAATTTTTTTAATGTTTGTTTATTTTTGAGACAGAGACAGACGGGGCCTGAGCGAGGGAGGGTCAGAGATAGAGGGAGACACAGAATCCAAAGCAGGCTCCAGGCTCTGAGCTGTCAGCACAGAGCCCAACTCGGGGCTCAAACTCATCAACCGTGAGATCATGACCTGAGCCAAAGTCAGATGCTTAACCAATTGAGTCATCCGGGCACCCCAGTAGTATAGATATTTTAATAATGTGTGTTCTTCCAGTCCATGACCATGGAATGTTTTTCCATTTCTTTGTGTCATCTTCAATTTCTTTCATCATTGATTTATAGTTTTCAGAGTACAAATCTTTTAATTCTTTGGTTAGGTTTATTAGGTATCTAATTCCTTTTGGAGCAATTATAAATGGGATCGATTCCTTGATTCCTCTCTCTACTGCCTCATTATTGGTGTAGAGAGATGCAGTAGATTTCTGTACATTGATATTGTATCCTTCAACTTTGCTTAATTCATATATCAGTTCTAGCAAATTTTTGGTAGAGTCTTTTGGGTTTTCTACATAGAGTATCATGTTGTCTGCAAATAGTGAAAGTTTGACTTCTTTCTTGCCAATTTGGATACCTTTTATTTCTTTGTGTTATCTGGTTCCTGTGGCTAGGACTTCCAGTATTATGTTAAGTAACTGTCTTGAGTGTTGACATCCCTATCTTGTTCCTGACCGTAGAGGAAAAAGCTCTCAATTATTCCCCATTAAGGATAATATTAGCTGTGATTTTTTTCATAGATGGCCGGTCTCTATTATGTTAAGTTCCCCCTAAACCTACTTTGTTGAGGGTTTTCAGCAAGAATGGATGCAGTACTTTGTCAAATGCTTTTTCTGCATCTATTGAGAGGATCATATGTTTCCCATCCTTTCTTTTATTAACGTGGTGGATCACATCAATTGACCTGAGAATATTGAGCTCCCCTTTCAACCCTGGAATAAATCCCACTTGATTGTAGTGAATGATACTTTTAATGTACTGTTGGATTCGATTTGCTAGTATTTTATTGAGAATTTTTGCATCGATGTTCATCAGGGATATTGGTCTGTAGTTCTCTTTTTAAGTGGAGTCTTTGTCTTGTTTTGGAATTAGGGTAATGCTGGAGTCATACAATGAGTTTGGAAGTTTTCCTTCCGTTTCTATTTTTTTGGATAGTTTGAGAAGAAAAGGTTAGCTCTTCTTTAAGTATTTGGTAGAATTCCCCTGGGAAGCCATCTGGCCCTGGACTTTTGTTTGTTGGGAGATTTTTGCTTACTGATTCAATTTCTTTGCTGGATATTCTTTGCTCAAGTTTTCTACTTCTTCCTGTTTTAGTTGTTGTAGTTTCTAGGAATTTATCTATTTCTTCAAGATTGCCCAATTTGGGGGCATATGATTTTTCATAATACTCCCATAATTTTTGTATACATTTGGTGTTGGTTGTGATTTCTCCTCTCATTAGTGATTTCATTTACTTGGGTCGTTTTTCTTTTCTCTTTGGTAAGTCTGGCTAAGGGGTTACCAATTTTATTAATTTTTTAAAAGAAGCAGCTCCTGGTTTCATTCATCTATTCTGTTGGGGGGTTTTTTAGTTTCTATATCATTGATTTCTGCTCTAATCTTTATTATTTTCCTTCTGCTGGCTTTAGGCTTCTTTTTTTTTTTAATTTTTTTTAACATTTATTTATTTTTGAGAGACAGAGAGAGATAGAGCACAAGCAGGGGAGGAGCACAGAGAGAGGGAGACACAGAATCCAAAGTAGGGTCCAGGCTCTGAGCTGTCAGCACAGAGCCTGACGCGGGGCTTGAACTCACGGACTGCGAGATCATGACCTGAGCTGAAGTCAGCTGCTTAACCAACTGCTTAACCAACCCAGGCACCCCAGGCTTCATTTTTTTTTTTTTTTCTAGCTCCTTTACGTATAAGGTTAGGTTGTCTATTTGAGATTTTTCTGGCTTCTTGAGGTAAACCTCTATCGCTATATACCTCACTCAGGACTGCTTTTCCTGCATCACAAAGGTTTTGAACCATTGTGTTTTAATTTTCATTTGTTTCCAGGTATTTGTTTAATTTTCAATTTTTTTAAAAATATTTTTTTAATGTTTTTTAATTTATTTTGAGAGAGAGAGAGAGAGAGAGAGAGAAAGAGTGCGTGAGTTGGGGAGGGACAGAGGGAGAGAGAGAAAGAGAGTCCCAAGCAGGCTCTACGCCATCAGCGCAGAGCCCACTGTGGGGCTTGATTTCACAAACCGTGAGGTTATGACCTGAGCTGAAATCAAGAGTCGGTGCTTAACTGACTGAGCTACCTAGATGCCCCTCATTTATTATTTTTTTAATTTCCTGGTTGACCCATTCATTCTTTAGTAGGATGTTCTTTAGCCCCCATGTATGTGGTCTTTCCAAATTTTTTCATGTGGTTGACTTCAAATTTCAAAGTACTGTGGTTTGAAAATAGGCATGGTATGATCTCACTCTTGGTACTTGTTGAGACCTGACTTGTGATTCAGTATGTGATCTATTCTAGAGAATGTCCCATTGCACTTGAATAGAATGTGTTTTCTACTGCTTTAGGATGGAATGTTCTGAATAGGTTTGTTAAGTTCATTTGGTTCAGTGTGTCATCAAAGCCATTGTTTCCTTGTTGATTTTCTGCTTAGATGATTTGTCCATTGTTATAAGTGGGGTGTTGAAGTCCCCTACTATTCTTGTATTACTGTTAGTGAGTTTCTTTATGTTTGTTATTAATTGTTTTATATATTTAGCTTCTCCCAAGTTGGGGCCATAAATATTTACAATTAGTACTTCTTGTTGGATAGACCCCTTTATTATGATGTAGTGCCCTTATTCATCTCTTTGCAGTCAGTCGTTTAAAATCTAGTTTGTCTTGGGACGCCTGTGTGGCTCAGTTGGTTAAACGTGCAACTCTTGGTTTCGGTTCAGGTCATGATCTTGCATTTTGTGGGTTCGAGCCCCTCATCAGGCTCCATGTTGACAGTGCAGAGCCTGCTTGGGATTCTCTCTCTCCTTCTCTCTCTGCCCCTCCCCTGCTTGCTCTGTCTGTCTCAAAAATAAACTTTAAAAAAATCTTTTTTTAAATCTAGTTTGTCTGATAGAAGTATGGCTACTCTGGCTTTCTTTTGACATCCATTTGCATGGTAAGTGTCTCTCCATCTCCTTACTTTCAATCTGCAGATGTCTTTAGATCTACAATGAGCTATGAAAGGCAGTTGTATAGATGGGTCGGGGTTTTTTTGTTGTTTTTTTAATCAGTTCTGACATCCTTTGTCTTTTGATGGGAGCATTTAGTCTATTTACTTTCAGGATAATTATTGATAGATATGAAGTTAGTGCCATTTTATTAATTTCTTTTGTCTGTGTTCCTTTTTAGTCTTTGTCACTTTTCTTCCTTCATTCCACTTGAAGAATCCCCTTTAATGTTTCTGGCAGGGGGTGTTTAGTGGTTACAAACTCCTTTAGTTTTTGTTTGTCTGAGAAACTCTTTATCTCTCCTTCTATTCTGAATGATAGCCTTGCTGGCTAGATAGAGTATTCTTGGCTGCAGATTTTTCCCATTCAGCACATTGAATATATCATGCCTTTTTCTTGTCTGCCAAGTTTCTGTGGACAGATCTGTTGCTAACCTTATTTGTCTTCCCTTGTAAATTAAGGACTTCTTTTGTCTTGCTTCTTTTAGGATCTGTCTTTGTCTCTATTATTTGCAAATTTAACTACAATATGTCTTGGTGCTGGCCTGCTTTTGTTGATTTTGATGGGAATTCTTTGTGCCTCCTGGATTTGGAGGTCTGTTTCATTTGTCAGATTAGGGAGGTTTTTGGCTATAATTTCCTCAGATGAACCTTCTGCCCCCTTCTCTCCCTTTTCCTCTGAGACTCCTATGATATCAATGTTATTACATTTTATGGAGTCACTGAATTCTCTATGTGATCCATGATACTTCTTTCCCTCTTTTGTTCTTCATTATTTCCCATAATTGTATTTTTTTATGTTACCTATTCATTCCTCTGCTTCTTCCATCCTTGTCATTACATCCAGGCAGTTTTGATAATTAGTTACTGCATTTTTTCATTTTGGTCTGATTAGTTTTTAGCTCTTTTATCTCTGTGGTAAGGGACTCCCTGGTGTATTCGATGCTTTTCTCAAGCTCAGTTAGTTATGATTGTTGCTTTAAGTTCTGGATCAGGCATATTACTTATATCTGTTTCGATTAGATCCCTGGCTGTGACCTTTTCTTGTTCTTTCTTTTGGGATGAATTCCTCTGTCTTGCATTTTTTCTAGTTCTCTGTCTTCTTCTGTGTGTTAGGAAAGCCGTTACGTTTCGTGCTCCTGAGAGTTAATGGCTTTATGAAGAAGAGGTCATATAATGTCCAGGGCCTAGTGTTTCAAGAAGTGTCTCTGGTGCATATTTTATGCACTGTGCTGCTGTGTTACAGCTGCTCTTTCCTTCAGGTCAGTTCTCTGCAGTTTCTCCTTGCCTGCGGTGGGGAAAGTCTGGACCATTGCCAGAATATAGCAACTTTTAACTAGGTGTGCTCTTGTCTGCTTGTTAAAAGAGACTGGATTCTATTTCCACTAGAGCTAAAGCTTTGTAGAACTCCATGGTCCTTAGACATAGTGTGTGTGGGAATTTGTGCTGGTCTTCTGGAGAATAGGCCAGCGGCTCTGGTCCTTAGGCATACTTGCCCAAGAAAAGCACTACCAGCATAGCACAGGAGGGTGGAGCTTGGTGTAAGCAGTTTAGGCAGCCAGTATTGACGCTGTGGTATTTACTGAAGTTAGTTTATGCTGAGGGGCAGGGGAGGAAATGGCTCCAGCCAGCTCCTTTGTCCAGAGAGGGGAGTTCATGCTTGCTTCTGTTTAAGAAGCTCTCCCAGAGGAGGAAGCAGTTTCTCCTTGTGTGTCCCAAGCATCCAGATCGCTGCTTTCACACTGTCTGGGTCCAAGTTGCTTGCCTGCCTGGAGCAGTGCAGTATACTTTGAGCTCTATCCCAGCCAGGCCAACTGAGTTTTAAAACTCCAAACTTTAGGGACCTAGCATGGCGGAGATCTGCACTCATCCCCTTAAGGAGGGTCTTGCCACACCAGGACTGATGCAGGTTTGTTCCAGAAGGATAGTTGTACAAAGTGCAGGAGGATGGGGTTTTAAGTAAAGTACACTAAAGACCCAGTGTACAGGTTAGCCACCCTCAGCAAGTATCCCTGGGCCTATGCTGAGGTGTGGGGGAGGGAAATGATGCCCTCCACTCCTTTGTCCCTAGAGAGGCAATGCCACCTCTCTCAGATGCGCTCCAAGAAGGAGGAACGGTCTCTCCCAGCTCGGTCCACGGGATCCTCAGATCATGCCTTCTGCCTCCTGTCTTCTCTACAGGAGCACTGTAGCACCCTCGGAGCTTTATACTAGCCACACAATGGACCACCACTCCAGTCTTTGAGCCCCACTGGTTGCAGAAACTCAAGAAAATCAGCCTCTCGGGGCGCCTGGGTGGCTCAGTCGGTTAAGTGTCCGACTTCGGCTCAGGTCATGATCTCGCGGTTTGTGAGTTCAAGCCCCGCGTCGGGCTCTGTGCTGACAGCTCAGAGCCTGGAGCCTGTTTCAGATTCTGTGTCTCCCTCTCTGTCTCTCTGACCCTCCCCCGTTCATGCTCTGTCTCTGTTTCAAAAATAAAACGTTAAAAAAAAATTAAAAAAAAAAAAAAAAGGAAATCAGCCTCTCTTTTTTTCCTAGTCAGTGGCTTTGAGGAAGTGTTTTCCTTGTGTATGCCTCAAGGCCTGTGTATACCTGTGTATGCCTCTCTCTTGCCTCTCAGCGACCAGGGCTCCCTCCTCTCTGCAGCACCCATGATCTGTTTCTTCCCCAAACCATGTCTCTGCACCTCCTACCTCCCTTCAGGTGGACTCTTCTCTCCCTCTAGTTGTGCAGTTTGTTCTTTCAGTCCTTAGATCGATGTCTTGGGTATTCAGAATGATTTGATATTTATCTAGCTATGTTCGAAGTACGAGACAAGCCTAGGGACCCCTGCTACTCTGCCATCTTAGCTGTGCCTCCATTAAACTTTTTATTTTAGAATAGTTTTTTTTTTTTTAATTTTAGAATAGTTTTGATTTTAGAATAGTTTTCATTGCTTATTTGTTTTTAATGGTAGTTTTTATAGTTTTTAACAATAGTTTTTATATTTATAGTCTTTAGTTTTTATTGTTTTTATAGCTGTTCTTACTTTGTTTGTTTGGTTTGGGGGCAAAAATTTGAGCTCATTGGCAATAACACCTGGAAGCAGCACAGCTGGATGAACCACCTGTCTTGAATGGTATTCCTGGCCTGTAGGCTACTTTACTGCCTGCACAGCTCTCCTTGTGTGTGGCTCTGCCTCCAGCATCCTACCTGGTAGCTATGGTCCCTTGTCAAAGTTTCCCATCCTCCATCCATTTCCCTGAGTACTTTTCTTGCAGTCAATCAGCTTCCAACTGACCCCCTTACACTCTGACCATTCACTCACCTCCTCATTATTGTTTTCACTCGACAGTAAATATATCCTGGAGATCACTCTACATTTCTTATCTTTTTTGAGCTGCACATTATTCCATTGACATCACACTCCATTATGTGTTTGCGTACCATGCAATCATCATCTGATCATGTCCCTTTTTTTTTTATCTTGTTCTTCTCTCCTCCACACCTTCTTCGCCTAGAATAGAAGGCCCAAGCGAACAGGTCCTGGGTGCACTGGCCTAGAGGTGACTTCTACTACATATATTCTGCATGAAGAGCTCATGCTTTGGTGCTGGCCTCAGGAATAGAAGGCAGAGTGTGGAGGGGTCAGTCTCCTGGTTGAACAGGTCACAGCTAACTGGCTGCTGCACTAGATTTATGTTAGGTGACCATAGGACACTCACTTATAAGTACAGAAAGTCTTATCTTACTTTTCTTGGTCTTACCTTTGCCATCATCTGGGGAGATCCTTGGAAGGGAAAATAGCATCAGTTGGTATATGTCTTGACCTTCTGTTAATAGTTCTTTTGTTTAATATTTTTTTTTAATTATTGTAGAATTATAAGATTTTAAGATGGGTATACAGGAGAAGGTTCTGTGGAGAGCCTGATGTAGATTGAGAGAGAGCTTACTCACCTCTTCTGCCTGCCCCATGGTGAACACACCAATCTTAGGGACCCTTTTTTGTGGTTTAAGAGCCTTCAGTCTCTGGAAATAAGCCCTGTTCTTGACCACCTTTAGATTCGTGGTGGGTTTTTAGTTCTGCAACTCTTGTGATATTAGAAGTAAACTCTACCTCTACACTGCAATATTCTGGAGAATGGGTCTTCTTTTTATTACCTCTTTAAAAGAGTTGTGTTCCAAAAGTAGGTTCAAGATGACTACTCAGAACTTGGTTTGGGTGCAAGAATGATGCTGCCTTTCTTTCTGCCTCTAGTGCTGCTCACAGAGGAAGCACCTTCCTCCTGTCTATGCAGTGGTGTCTTGTTATAAAGTCTTATAACTCAGTTACAAACTTAAGAGGCAGGTAGCAAAAGTAAATAAAATTTGAAATTCAGTTATTCAGGTGTACTAGCTGCATGTGGCTAGTAACTAAATGTATAGCACAAACAATACATTTCCATCATTCCAGAGAGTTCTACTGCACAGTGCTGCTTAGACTATTTATTTTACACTAAAATGGCAAAGATATAGATCTTGTTTTCAGCACCAGACTTCTGTCTGTCTTTGCAGTGAGGTAAACTTCCTAATGCAACCTTCTGTTCCTTTGCTGTAGTCTTTAGAAGAAGTGTGTGACCTATTGCATGCAGCCCCATTTCAGAACATCTTGCCAAGAGTCCACGTGAAAGGTGAGTTTCTGTGCCTCTGACCAGGGAGTCCAGATTGCCTATGCAGTGTTGAGTGGTGACACATGGTCTTTGTGACCAGAGAACTCAGTGCTAGTTTTGTTTGAGTTTGGTCCCTGTTCAGTCATAACTGAAGGTAACTGGAAATGTAACATAGTTAAATTAATATTGAATAATCGAAATATTTAAGACTAAAACGGTATATCTTGGATGTGCTTCAGAATAGCAGGGGACGTTGAGTATCTATGAAACAAGAGTGGCACGAGTTGATCCTCATTATAGCAAATGGGTACAGAGAGTTTTTGTACTATTCTTTGATTTTGATTACATTTATAATTTTTAGTGTTTAAAAAAATGAATGTTGAACAGAAAATCAGTTCTGTCATTTTGAGTTAAAATATCAAATGAACCAGTTTTCTAAAACAATGTTCAAAGAATCTATGTGTATAATTTTAAGAAATCTTCATGTGTTTCTTTGACAAAATTAAACTTCAGCAATCATTTTCCATGCAAAGGAACAGAAAGTTAAAAAAAAAATTAAAATATTTTTTTCTACTGCAGAGGGAGAGAGACTTGATGCCAAAATGAAAAGACTAGAATCAAAGTACGCCCCACTGCATCTTGTCCCTCTGATTGAAAGACTGGGGACCCCTCAGGTAATGCGTACTGTGACAGCTGTCACTGTGGCAGGTTTGGTATCCACATCAAACCACTGGCACGGCTGGGGCTTCAGAACACAGGTTCTGGATGACGCACCCTGGAAGGTGTAATGAGGTTGGATGGGCCCTCTCAGGCCTCAGTGTTTCCAGTGGGGTTTGTAACTGGACCTTGTCCCAGGATGATTGGGAAGTTTAAGTGAGCTAACATGTGCAAAGGGCTTAGGACATCACCTAGCATGTAAGATGTACACAGTAAATGTTACTTTTTTGTGTGGTCTGTCCTTTCATGAAGAAGGCTTTTTTCATAAGTTTTTAATAACAGAAAGTGGGAGTCTCCTATAGGAGGCAAGGTGTCAGGGTAGAGTTCCATGATTTTATATCAGCTTAAGCTAGAGCTGGGTTTCATAGTTGTGGCACTGTCCCCAGTTTGGATCAGATAATTTTTTGTTGTGGGGGCTGTCTTATGAATTGTAGGATGTTGAACAGTATCCCTGGCACAACAGCCTCATGGAAATATGGCATAGAAGCAGCAGTGTGAAAAACACCTGAGGCAAATGAAAAGGAGAGTAGTTTACTCATCTCAGAGCTCATCTTGGAGGGATTGAGATCCTTGGAAGATTTCTCCAGGAACAAAGGAGCTGGCAGGCACCATTTCCATCCTCTGCCCCCAGCATAAACTCATGGCCACCTTCAGTATAGCCAGCACCATGTTGACACTTACTGCCTAACTTGCTAACATTGCTACCCCACTCCCCACTGTGCTGCAGCAGATCCACGCCCTCTAGACAGGCTCACTTCAGTCCCAGTATAGCAGGAACCCCCTACAGAGGACTGGTGCTGCACAAACTTTGCTAATACCACCAAATACCAGGCTCCCCTGCCCCTCGCCATTACAGCTCCTCCCCTCCAATATGCTCTTGGCCAGAGCCCATCCAGGGCAGTGCCACAGGCCTGGCAGTGTGCAAGTACCTTGACAAGGGTCAGTGCCAGTCCAGAATGACTCTTACCCTGGACAGAGGGAAAGATAATCACACACACAAGTCAAACAGTGGGCCCAGCAGTTGGCTGGGGGCAGACAACCAGTCTGGCTGCAGGCCCTGCCCACCAACGAAAGCTCAGGGGACAGTACAGGGAAAGCAGCTGTAGTTTGGTGCCACTGCATCTCTGGCAAACACCTAGTCTGACTCAACTCAAGCCCTAGGCATCATGAGACTGGCCCATTAACACCACAGGGACCAAGCAAGTACCCACAATAGGCAAAGAGCCACTGCAGACAACTGAAGGAAAAGCTCAGCCACAACAGCAGGACATGCATACCATATATAGGAGACACACCTTAAGTGGCACTACAGGACCTCTTCATAAAAGCTACTTCTTTCGAGAACAGGAGACATAGCTGATTTTCCTAACACATAGAAAGAAACACAGAGAGTTCATTCCTGGGATGCAAGGGTGGTTCACTCACCACTGATCAATCAGTGTGATACATCAGTAAGAGAAAGGATAACAACCATATGATCATCTCAATAGACTTAGAAAAAGGATTTAGCAAAGTACAATATCCATTCCTGATAAAAACCTTCAACAAAGTAGGTTTAGAGAGAACATACCTCAACATAATGCAGACTTTATATAAAAAACCCACAGTGAGCATCATACTCAATGGTGAAAAACAGAACTTTTCCCCTAAGATCAGGAACAAGACAGGATGTCCACTCTCACCAGTTTTATTCAACTTAGTACTGGAAGGCCTAGCCATAGCACTCAGGCAACAAAAAGAAATAAAAAGCATCCAAATTGGTAAGGAAGAAGTAAAACTTTCATTATTTGCAGATAACATGATACTATATATAGAAAACCCTAAAGACTCCATCATAAAACTACTAGAACTAATAAATGAATTCAGTATATTCCCAGGATACAAAATCAATGTACAGAAATCCATTGTACTAATCTGTACACTAATGAAGCAGCAGAAAGAAATATTTAGACAATCCCATTTATAATTGCACCAAAAATAATAAGATATTTAAGAGTAAACTTAACCAAGGAGGTAAAAGACCTGTACTCTGAAAATGATAAAATATTGCTGAAAGAAAGTGAAGATGATAGAAACAAATGGATAGATATTTCATGTTCATGGATTGGGAGAATAAATATTATTAAATATCCATATTAGCCAAAGCAACCTACAGTTATAATGCAATCCGTATCAAAATACCAACAGCATTTTCACAGAACTAGAACAAAGAATGGTAAAATTTGTGTGGAACCACAAAGAAATCCCAAGTAGCCACAGCAATCTTGAGAGAAAAAAAACAAAACAAACAAACAAACAAAAAAGCTGAAAGTATCATAATTCCAGATTTAAAGTTATATTCCAGAGCTGTAGTAATCAAACAGTATGGCACTGGCACAAAAATAGAGATCAATGGAATAGGATAGAAAGTCCAGAAACTATGCTTCAATTATATAGTCAATTCATCTTTGACAAAGGGGGAAAAATATGAAATGGGAAAAAGATAGTCTTTTCAACAAATGGTGTTGGGAAAACTTGACAACTACATACAAAAGAATGAAACTAGATCACTTTCTTATGCCATATACAAAAATAAATTCAAAATTGTTTAAAGACCTAAATGTGAGACCTCAAACCATGAAAGTCCTAGAGGAGAACAAAGGCAGTAATTTTTCTGACATTGGCCATAACAACATCTTTCTAGATATGTGTCTTGAGGCAAGGAAAACAAAACTATAAAAATAAACTATTGGGATTTCATCAGAGTAAAAAGTTTTTGCATAACAAAGGATACAACCAACAAAACTAAAAGGCAAACTGCTGAATGGTAGGGGATATTTGCCAGTGACATCCGATAATGGGTTAGTATCCAATATATATAAAGAACTTATACAACTGACACTAAAAAACCAAATCCAATTAAAAATGAGCAGAAGACTTAAACAGATATTTCTCCAAAGAAGACATCCAGATGGCCAATAGACACATGAGGAGATAACATCACTCATTCATCATCAGGAAATTCAAATCAAAACTACAATGAGATATCATCTCACACCTCTCATAATAGCTGAAAGCCTAAACACAAGAAACAATAAGTGTTGGCGAGGATGTTGAGAAAAAGGAACTTTCTTGCACTGTTGGTGGCAATGCAAACTGGTGGGTCCACTTTGGAAAACAGTAAGAAGGTTCCTCATTAAATTAAATAAATGATAGATAGATAGATAGATAGATAGAACTATATCTAGGATCCAGTAATCGCACTACTGGGTATTTACCCAAGGAATACAAAAACACTAATTTGAAAAGTTAAACGCACCCATTTTTATTGCGATATTACTTAAAAAAAGCAAGTTATGGAAACAACCCACATGTCCATTGATAAATGAATGGATAAAGAAGATATGGGGTGTGTATGTGTGCATGTATACATATATACATATACATATATATGTATATGTATGTGTGTATATATGTATATGTATACACACAGTGGAATGTCATTCAACCATCAAGAAATGAAATCTTGCCATTTGCAACAATATGGATGGAGCTAGAGTATAATGTAAGTGAAATAAGCTAGTCAGAGAAAGGCAAATACAATGTGATTTCACTCATAGGTGGAATTTACAAAACCCAACTGCAGAGAACAAACTGATGGTTGTTAGAGGGAAGGTGGGTGAAATAGGTGAAGGGGATTAAGAATAAAACACTTTTCTGAGGACACCTGGATGGCTCAGTCAGTTGAGCACCTTACTTAGGCTGAGCCTTGTGAGTCTGAATCCCTCATTAGGCTCTGTGCTGACAGCTGGGAGCCTGGAGCCTGTTTCAGATTCTGTGTCTCCTTGTCTGTCTCTGCCCCTCCCCTGCTCCCCATTCGTGCTCTCTCTCTCTCTGTCTCTCCCGCTTTCTCTCTCAAAAATAAACAAATACACTTAAAAAAAATAATTTTCTTGATGAACACTGAGTGGAATAGTTGAATCACTATATTGTATACCTGAAACTAATATGACACTGTCTGTTAACTACATTGGAATAAAATTTAAGAAAAATTTTTTTAGAACACAGTATCCCTGACCTCTGCTGACTAGATACCATTCACCTCACCCCAAGCTGTGACAATCAAAAATGTCTCCACACATTGCCACATGTCTTCTGAAGGCAGAATCACTCCCAGTTAAGAACGGCTATAGTAGACAGTTCTCCTAGACTGAAGTATATTTAATCTAGTAAGACATATATGTAATAGCTGACATATTTATGTTGCTGATGCTTATTTCTAGAAGTCCTCTTCTGCAAATTAGGATAGTTTTCAAGTAAGTCAAAAATAAATCTGGGTAGTTTGGTTTCAGCAGTGAGCCTGCCATGGCTCATAACATTCCATCCTTTCTGCAGCAAATTGCAATAGCGAGAGAGGGGGACTTGCTGACAAAGGAACGTCTCTGCTGTGGCCTATCTATGTTTGAAGTCATCCTGACTCGGATCCGGACCTTTCTGGACGACCCTATCTGGCGTGGGCCTTTGCCCAGCAATGGAGTCATGCATGTGGATGAGTGTGTTGAGTTTCACAGACTTTGGAGTGCCATGCAGTTTGTCTACTGCATTCCTGTGGGAACACACGAGTTTACAGTCGAGTAAGTGTACTCAGTGGATGGGGAAAGTGGGAACAAGCTGGTGTTAGGCTCACATAGAAGACTACATTCCTCTGGAAGTGGACTAGAAGTTTTTCAAGTTGCTTTAAAGCTATTTAAGTGGAAGTTCTTAATGCTCAGGAGGTGACTTGGGGTGAAGTTTCTAGGTGTTCTCTGAACCCATGGAAACTTAGGTAAGTTAAGTTTTCTTAACTGTGCATTTTCTAGATGCGGGTGTCCACAGCTTCATAGAATCATTGTTCTTGGAGGGTCTGTGATCTGAAATAAGGTTAGGAAACAGCGTGCCAAAGGAACTCAAAAGAGACTTTTACCAAAAAGGACACGTCATCTGCTGCTTGGCGTTCCCTTCCTGGCCTGTTCCCAGTAGATCCCTTGGTCATTGAATTCTGGACACAGAGTTGTAAAAGACTTTATAATTGTTTGTTGATTGCTTGTTGTCCTTGTTGCTTCTTATTTCTAGGCAGTGCTTTGGCGACGGGCTCCACTGGGCTGGCTGTATGATCATTGTACTTCTTGGGCAACAGCGGCGCTTCGCTGTCCTGGATTTCTGCTACCATCTACTTAAAGTCCAGAAACATGATGGCAAAGATGAGATTATCAAAAATGTGGTATGTGGAAGAGAATCTTCCACTATGTGGAAGTTTCACAAAATATTTACTGAAAGTTATTTTTCTGGGAATGTTTTTCATCCCAATACATAAGGTGACACCAACTGAAGCTTTCTTTTCCAAAATGAATCTAAATATACTTGCTAAGTAAAGCAGTCAGGCAATTCAAATAGTAATTATTCCATTTTCTTTCTCTTTTTAGGGTACTTAGATCTGCTTCATATTATACAGCCTTATAGAATCTGCATTTTTAGATTATTGGCGTATTATTCCAGTTTCTGGCTTCCTTTGTTATAGTCAAAATGTGTGTGGTTTGTTTTGTTTTGTTTGATTTCTTTGTTATGACTGCTCTTTAGGCCTTTTTCCCTTTGTCATTTTATGGATTCTTTGTAATTCTAGAAAATACTCAGCCATTATCTTTTCAAATATTTTAGTTTTCTTCCATTCTATTTTCTTTTAGGACTGCAGTTACTTACTTGTTAGATATTCTTCTGGTTTCCATATCCCTTATCCTGTTAGTTTTCTAATTAGGTTCCAAATCCACAACAGATTACCACAGGCTTAGTGGTTTAAAACAACACCCATTCTCTCACAGTTCTGTAGGTCAGAAGTCTGGGTACAGAATGACTCAACTGACTTTATTTATCATCTCAAGGCCAAAATTAGTGTGTCTGTAGCACTGTGTTCCTTTCTGGAGCCTCTGGGGATGAATCTGCTTCCAGGCTCATTCAGGTGGTTGGGTGGTTGCAGTCCCTTGCAGTTAGAGGACCAAGGTCCCCATTTCTTTACTTCCCATTGGCCTACATCCTTCTACTTTCCACATGAACCCCTCCAGCCAAGGTGGGTCAAGTCCCTCCCATGCTTCCAATCTATCAACTTTCCTTTCTGCTATATCTCCTGCCTCTACCTGAAGGAAGTTCTCTGCTCATATGATTAGGTTGGATTCACCTAGAAAATCCAGGGTAGTTTCCCCATTTTAATGTCTAATCTTAACTACATTTACAGTCTCTTTTGCCATGAAAGGTAACATTTTCATAGGTTCTGGGGATTCAGGCATGGACGTCTTTGAGGGGCTACTCTACCTTCCGTATCTCCCATTTTCTGGTCTCTCTGGGCTGTTCCCAGAGTACTTTATTCAGTTATCTAATTCATTCAGCTGTGTCTAATCTGCTGTTTTTAGTTTTGAGAAATAGTAGTTTATTTTTAAATTTTTGATTCAGAGGATGCCTGGGTGGTTCAATCGGTTAAGCACCTGACTTGATCTCAGGGTCATGAGTTCAAGCGCAGCATTGGGCTCCACACTGAGTATGAATTCTATGTACGTACATATATGCATACATACATGTGTGATGCCTACATATATACACACATACATACATACATACATACTTACAAGTTTGATTTAGTTCAAATCTTGGTGGTAATTGATCATTTTATCTTCTTCACCAAATTTTTCCCTTTTTTTTTTTTACACATTTGATGTATTATATTTTTTAATTCTAGTATGTGAGGCCTCAAAGGTTATCTCAAATTCTGAAATGTTTTGTGTGTTAGGTTTTTTATTTGCCAGCTCTTGTCCAATTGAACTTAATTTGGATTGCTTTTCTCCCAAGATATTTATTTGCTTCTCATCTCCACAGGCTGTTACCAACTTGGGGCCACATTAGCCTAATTAGAGGGTCCTGGCTTCATGGGGAGTCTTCAGGTGTAGCCCAGCTTGCTTACAGCCCAGGCCATCTCCTCATCTCACTGCTGCTGGTGGCATCTGTCCCTGAGGAGGTCCTGGCTTCTGCTTTACTTCCTGCATAGACAAAACCTGCAGTGCTTTTTAAAGTTTCTTCCTGTGTGTGTGTGTGTGTGTGCATGTGTGTGTCTGTCTGTCTGTGTGTCTGTGTGTGTGTGTGTGTGTGTGTGTGTGTGTGTGTGTGTCTTTTATTATTAAACCAGGAGGATCTATCAAAGTATCCTGTCTATAATAACTGGAAATCTAAAACTTGTATTAGATTACTGGTCTTTCCCCACTGACCATATTATCTTCATCTTTACATCACCAATTTTTAGCACACAGCAGGTTCTTAATACCTGTGTGTTGAATGAATAGGTCTAAGTTGTAAAAGTAAATCTACCATCAGTAGTATGAAACCAATAGAGAAATGTATTTAAATGTAAAATACATTCATTGTCCAATAGGTACATTACAGAGATGTGTGCTAGTAGTTTGCTATAATTTTTGAGAAAATGTGAAAATTCTGACATTTTGAAACATGAAGAATAAATGTACATGTTTTAATAATAAAACATCCTAATTTTAACTGTTGCAGCCATTGAAGAAAATGGTGGAGAGAATTCGCAAGTTCCAGATCCTAAATGATGAGATAATTACTATCTTGGACAAGTACTTGAAGTCTGGTGATGGAGAAAGCACACCTGTGGAGCATGTTCGCTGTTTTCAGCCACCTATCCACCAGTCCCTGGCCAGCAGCTGAGGACATGTACATCATGTTTTTGAAGAGTCCCAGTACTGACTGCATTTAATAACTATAAGGGCATGTTTTTCTTTCCATAAACTATTTAGTAAGATTTTTAGTGACTATTTTTCAGTATCTCTGTGCCTGTTAAAGGGGGTACTTTTCAATTTAAAAGCTTAATTTTATAAAATTATTTTTCTAGACTAAAATTGTATATGCCTCTGGTAATTAGAAAGTCTGAGAATATTAGCTGCTAATTGTTGCCATCATGTTCTTACAGAATTATTTTGCATTTTTCTATGGAATGTTCCAACAACTAGCTATGTCAAAATGCTGCTGAGTTCATCCATATATTCCTTAGCAAAGGATCAGTAATGTTTGGGGAAAGATTTATGGACTTAAGAAACTTAATACCAGCTCATTGTAATAAAATCCACTACCAATTAGAATTAAACTTAATGCTTATTTAGCTTTTGTTTAGGGATTTTTCTGATGGTCTTTTATGAATAACCTTTTCTAAGTCATTGTTCCTTTTTTTGTGTCAGTATTTCAGAAAATAGTGAACTTGATTCCTCTGCTTCTACTAAATCCAGTTGTGACAGTCTAATTTGTAAGGTATGATTTAAAGGTTACAGAAATCAAACTAATAAAACTTAATTGTGTTCATTCATTTAGTGTTGTTGATAAGGTTTTGGAGTGATGGGGGTCTGGAGCCAATGGCCAAGAAAGAATTCTTGAGACATCTTTGGTGCAAAAAAGTGATTCTGTTGGGGTGCCTGGTGGGCCCATTGGTTAAGCGTCCAACTCTTGGTTTGGGGTCAGGTTATGATCTTGCTGGTTTCATGAGTTATGATGAGTTTCATGAGTTTCATGAGTTATGATCTTGCTGGTTTCATCAGGCTCCACGCTAGCAGCCCAGAGCCTGTGTGAGATTCTCTCTCTCCTTTTTCTCTCTGCCCCTCCCCTACTCACCTTGTCTCTGTCTCTCTCAAAATAAATAAATAAACTTAAAAAAAATTTTTTTTAAACATGATTTTATTAAAGCATGAGGACAGGACCCATGGGCAGAAAGAGCTGCCCTGGGACAGTGAGGAGAGACTGATTATATACCTGGGAGTTGGGGGAGGTAAAGGCAAGGGGAAGTTTCCAAAGAGATTTTCATATGCTAAAAAAGAATCACAGGATACTGGAGGCCTAGCTATTGTCAGGCTAAGGATATTTTTCCCTCTAGCAAAGCATTAACACTAAGACAGTAGGGGGTTCCTAGAGAAATGTTGTACTCTGTATTTACCTCAAGTATTTGTCAATGGGCTGCAGGTTCTAAGGAAATTTAATTTTACCTGCCATTTCCTTCCTGCCTTTGTTCCCCATATCACTATGGAGGAGAGGGTGATGTTGGGGCTCCAGGTAACTTGAGTCTACAGGTTTCTGGAGATAAGGCTATTGATAAGATTGCCTTTTTCTTATAATTTACTAAGATATTTGTAAACTGATGGAGACTCATGTCCTGTATGACTGTGATCTCTATCAGTTAACCATTTGTTTTCTTAACTTTCCTTTGATCTTGGGCAGCCAGGAGTGCCTGAGAAATATCACACATATGATGGGGGGAGGTGTTTGTGGGGTGTCAGCTTACCTTATGCTCTCTCATTTTGTGACCCTATGCCCTTGTTTGGGCAAGGTACTTTACTTATCCCAGTGCACACACCTGGCTCAGTAGGTCTGAGTCTAGGTCACCTGCAACCTTGCAGGAAGGGACAAGACCATGATAGGGAGTAACTGCCGTATGGCTTTGGAAACACACCACTAAAACCAAATCCAGCAGCATCATACATGCTACTAAAAATAAAGTCTGTGAACTATTCCATTCTACTCTTTAACCTTGACTTATTATGAAATGAAACTATTCTTTACAAAAAGTTGCCTAAAAATGTTGCTTTTGATAATGTGAACTAATGGCAGATTGAGGTAGTATCTGTGCTCACTCTATACTGAAAGTATAGAATATGTTGAGGAATTACGATTAATGGCTAAATTTAAGTAATTCATTTAATAAGTTCTGTAAGATTCTGTTATAAACTAAATCATATGTAGTAAACATTTATGTACAAGACAATTTCAAGTGTTATAAGATGTTGAAATAAGAATTCATTAAACTATGCATTCTCAGTGAATGCAGTATCACACCCAACAGAAGTGAAAATTGATTCTTACTCTATTATGTACAAAGTACAGATACACAGTACATAAACATATAGAATATGTGAGAAGTAAGGGAAATAATTCATTTTTCAGAAATACCAAATAAAAGCTGTGCTGTCTTGTTAGGAAAAATGTATGAATACCTCCCCACCACCACCACAATGAAGTCCCAAACCTTTAGACACTTCACTTCCTGTTTTTTTTCCCCCTTTCCATTTTGTGAGCTTATTTTCACAGGTTGCATGTGCCAAAGAACAAAGGGAAGAGAGACTAAAAGTCTCTGTGACACCTCAGGGAATGTACATTTGTTCCAATCAGACTACTTCTTGCCTTAAGGGTGTAGGGGATGTCTAGGTAAGGCTATAACCTCTGTAGTACTCAGCCAATGAGGAGCCAGAGAAGGGACTTGCATGTTAGGAGATAAATTGCTATAACTGCCCTGAGTGTGCCTTCCGGTCAGACACTAACTTTCTCAAGAATGTTGATTAAAGCCTCACTTCACTGTGCTCCAAGTCTCCGCATCCCTCCTTTGATTGGGTTGGTGGGCCTATTTCTCACAATTTGGGGGCTTGTCCAGTATTCACCTTAACCTGCAGGGTCCAAGTTCTGAGAAAGGGGAGACACGTCCCACCCTGGTTTGGGTGGCCTTTCCATGGGAGGACCCCTGGCCTCTGCAGGATCCATGGAGCTCGAGCTTTTTACCTTTGGAGACAGAAGAAGTGATGCTGGGGGAAGGGTAAAAGACAGGTACCACAGCAACCTGGTAATTCCGTGCATGGTCCAAGATAGGAAAATTAGACTAAGTACTGCTTGGGGGTCAGGAAATCTTTGGAGGCTATTTGTGACTGAGATCTATCCTATATATGAAGTGAATGTAGAGTCTCCATCTGCAGTTTCGTTCTCCCAAGAGGGGAATGGAGGGAAACGGCTGGAGACAGACAAAGCGAGTCCTGGAGAGTGCAAGAAACCTCCATTGAGAGTGGTTGAGCACCCCAGGGAAACTCAGAAGCAAGAACTAACCTGGTTGAGGATGGGGAACAAAAATTCTAGGCCTAGGGATAAGGGAAGAGACACCCAGAAAGAGGTGGGGTCTCGTCAGATTCCTCCACATAGTCCCCAGAGTACTGGGAGGATGCTCCTTGTACAAGGAACAAGGACAAACCTAAAATAATCAAACTCTACTGCATTGCTTGGACTAAAGACCCAATTCAATGACTATCTGTTTTTTGGCCCATTTGGCTCAGCGGAAGACTGGGTCTATGGCTGTGGTACTTCATGTGAATGACAAAAGTTCCAGTACAAGGGAGGAAAGGGACTCACTATGCTCTCTGCTGGTTATCAAGAGCTCTCCCTATGTTTTCAAGAGTAAAATGAGAGAGATCTCAGGTTTCTATTTCAAAACCATGACTGTAAGGGCTGAGACTGAGGAAACATGGGATCTTCGTCTTCAGTCCCCAAGGACTCTCCCTTGGGATGCCTTTTTTCCCCCCTGGAATCAATTCAGATTGCAAGATCTAAGAAAAAAAAAAAAAGGATCTTTTATATTACTGCCTGGCCTCGATACTCATTAGGAGATGAAGAAAAATGGCCCATTAATGGGACATTAAATTTTAATACAATCCATCAGATCTCCTCTGCAAGAAATAGGACAAATGGAGGTACCCTGTGTCCAGGCTTTCATGACCCTAAATAAGGATCCAGAATTGAGGGCCTCTTGCAGAATGTGTTTACCCAAATGTGTTTGGCTAGTAAACTCCCTCCTGATATATTGGATGATTGTCTAAGTAGGCCTCCTCCAAATAAACCCAGGTTGCCAGAGGAAACAGGCCATTTCTAACGAAGGGGACTCTGACACTCTCACTGTTCCTCCTTCCTAATAGACTCTAGCTGTATGTGGGGGTTTCTTCCTCATTCATTTCCTGGGTTAATGATTATGATAATTAGAGCTAATTGGTTAGTCTACCTCAGGGGAGAGACTTTAAGGAATATTCCCAAGCAGCTGCTGAAACTCCTTCCTTTTGTTTCAGGGAAATTCCCTATCTTCTCCAGCCTGATACAGACTCCATATTTCCACTTAGGTGGAAAAAAACATTGGCACCTGCTCCTCTGTTTGAGCTGATGAGGTTTAGAACCAGGAATCTTCTTTCTCTGCCTTCTGCTAGCACCTCATCTCTTCTGCCTTCCCCTCCTCCTCCTCCTGTTTCTGCACACCTACGGTGCAGCCTGCATAACTGATTCTATACCCTCCTCTCTGTCTCTGGCACCATTGGCTCCTCCTCCCACCCTTGATGTCAAGGAGTGAAGAGCACTCACTTGGACCTCCCACTTCAGATTCCCCCACTGGTAAAAGCTGACAATTGACTGACTTTTAAGTGGACACAGGTGGAACATAACTCATGTATTGAGTCAGCATTAAATATGAAGCTTGTTGGGGCGCCTGGGTGGCGCAGTCGGTTAAGCGTCCGACTTCAGCCAGGTCACAATCTCGCGGTCCGTGAGTTCGAGCCCCGCATCAGGCTCTGGGCTGATGGCTCAGAGCCTGGAGCCTGTTTCCGATTCTGTGTCTCCCTCTCTGCCCCTCCCCCGTTCATGCTCTGTCTCTCTCTGTCCCAAAAATAAATAAACGTTGAAAAAAAAAAAATATGAAGCTTGTTTTCTCAGCCAGAGTGTTCAGCCAGCTGAACAAAAGTTTCCCAACGTAGACAATGGGACAGGGTTGATTGGGACATTAATCCTGGGGACAGGGTTAGGATGCAGGATTTAAGAGAGCTAATAATCAAAAGGATCAGGAGTAATCAAAAGGATCAAATCTACTCCAAGATATCAGAATGTTGCCAAGGCTTTTGAGATACAGCAAGAGAGGAGTACTACATGGCAATGAGAAAGAACGAAATATGTCCCTCTGTAGCAACGTGGATGGAACTGGCGAGTGTGATGCTAAGTGAAATAAGCCATACAGAGAAAGACAGATACCATATGTTTTCACTCTTATGTGGATCCCGAGAAACTTCATAGAAACCCATGCAGGAGGGGAAGGAAAAAAAAAAAAAAGACGTTAGAGTGGGAGAGAGCCAAAGCATAAGAGACTCTTAAAAACTGAGAACTGAGGGTTGATGGGGGCTGGGAGGGAGGGGAGGGTGCATGATGGGTATTGAGGAGGGCACCTTTTGGGATGAGCACTGGGTGTTGTATGGAAACCAATTTGACAATAAATTTCATATATTGAAAAAAAAAAGATACAGCAAGAGAAAGAGGAAACCCCAACTGCTTTCTTACAGAAGCTTAGGGATCAAATGAGGAAGTATTCAGGCCTATATCTGGAGGACCTAGTGGGGCAAGGTCTCTTGAAGGTTAATTTTGTAACTAGAAGTTGGCCTCATATTGCCAGAAGGTTAAAAAAGATGGATACATGGAATGAAGAGCAGATAGAATTGCTCAGGGAGATTCGAAAGATTTGTAAAGAGGGATGAGGAGAGAAAAAAACAGAAGGCAAAGATTATGGTAACTACTGTGGAGAAAATGAAAGGAAAGGGGAAATAGAGAACCCCCTGGAGTGGGGGATGATGAGGAAAACAAGGGCAAGAGAAATATAGTTTCAATAAATCTTACAGCTTGCAGCCCACTGATAGACATCTGAAACATGCAGAGCATGACCTTCCTTGAGGAACATATGGTTACCTTAATGCCTTAATATATTTGTTTTACTACCTAGGTTTACTGAAGGTCAAATTAGATATTGTTGGATATCTAATGAGATAAAATGCTAAAGCACTGATTACTAAACCTCAGTTTATGCTTTTAACTTCTTATTGCAGAGAAACTAAGGCTATTTGGGTCTGTTTGTAAACATGCTTTGTGCTTAATAGATTCATAAATTTGCCATCTAAAGAATTCTGACGAATGGTTCACAACTGGTAACTACTTAGTTTTCACATGGAGACTGAAGTTTCTAAGAGTTAAAATTCTGCTAACTGTAGTTAAGACTGATGGAAATAAGTAAAGCAACTCTGTAGAGAAGTAAATGTGTAAGAAAGATATAAGAAATGGAAATATATTTTTGTTGAAGGTAAACAAAAAAAAAAAAAAAAAGTAATTTTGTCCTGAATGGAGAGAAATGGCTTGGGACAAAAATCTGAATACAAAGGAACATTGTAGAAGGTTGATGAAGGGAAATCTTTGGAAAGGAATTTTATGTGTGATTAGGATAGACTAAGGTTAAAATGAGTGGATTTTATTTATTTTTATTTTTTTTAATCTTTATTTTTGAGAGAGTGAGCAGGGAAGGAGCAGAGAGGGAGACACAGAATCCAAAGCAGGCTCCAGGCTCCAAGCTGTCAGCACAGAGCCCGATGCGAGGCTTGAACTCACGAACCGTGAGATCATAACCTGAGCTGAAGTTGGCCGCCCAACCAACTGAACCACCCAGGTGCCCCATAAATGAATGGATTTTAAAGGTACACTGGTATAAGATTAAAATTGCTCATCCTTTCATCCAAAGGCTGGGAAAATGGTGGTGATACCCTCGCTGCTGGCATTTGTGTTGCTTCTGCAAGGCAGAGGAATGGATGACTATGATATATAGGGATTTTACCGAGATACATGGGAGCCATTTTGCTACACTTAGCAAAGTGTATGCTGACTTGTATAAATCTAGATACTTTAGGGGTGACTTGGTGTCTTGGTTGAGCGTCATGATCTTGCAGTTTGTGGGTTCGAGTCCCACATCAGGCTCTGTGCTGACAGTTCAGATCCTGGAACCTGCATCGGGTTCTGTGTCTCCCTCTCTCTCTGACCCTACCCTACTCACGCTCTCAAAAATAAACATTTAAGAATTTTTGCGGGGCGCCTGGGTGGCTTAGTCGGTTGAGCATCTGACTTCAGCTCAGGTCATGATGTCACAGTCCATGAATTTGAGCACTGCATCGGGCTGTGTGCTGACAGCTCAGAACTTGGAACCCACTTTGGATTCTGTGTCTCCCTCTTTCTCTGCTCTCTTTCTCTCTCTCTCAAAAATAAACATAAAAAATTTTTTTTATTTTTAAAAATTTATATCCAAATTAGCATATAGTGCAACAATGATTTCAGAGGTAAATTCCTTAGTACCCCTACCCATTTAGCCCATCCCCCCTCCCACACCCCTCCAGTAACCCTCTGTTCTTCATATTTATGAGTCTCTTCTGTTTTGTTCCCCTCTCTGTTTTTATATTATTTTTGTTTCCCTTCCTTTATGTTCATCTGTTTTGTCTCTTAAAGTCCTCATATGAGTGAGGTCATATGATTTTTGTCTTTGACCAATTTCACTTAGCATAATACCCTCTAGTTCCATCCATGTAGTTGGAAATGGTAAGATTGTATTCTTTTTGATTGCTGAGTAATGCTCCATTGTATGTATATACCACATTTTCATTATCCATTCATCCATTGATGGACATTTGGGCTCTTTCCATACTTTGGCTATTGTTGATAGTGCTGCTATAAACACGGGGGTGCATGTGTCCCTTCGAAACAGCACACCTGTATCCCGGGGATAAATGCCTAGTAGTGCAATTGCTAGGTCGTAGGTAGTTCTATTTTTAGTTTTTTGAGGAACCTCCATACTGTTTACCAGAGTGGCTACACCAGCTTGCATTCCCCCCGCCAAAAAATTTTTTTAAATGGACACCCATGTGGCTAGAACATATTTATGTGGGCATTGCTGAAAAAGGCAAGGGAATAGACCTTGATGTGGCCCTTTTAGCCCCACTCAGTGGCCGATATTATCCTTACAAAGAAAAGGTTTTCAAATCCCTGTTGGGCCAAGATAAAATTATTCCATCCTCTACAACCAGGGGAGTCTTGCTTAATTGTAGTCAATACCCCCAAAGTCCCGTAGGCAGCAGAGAGGGGTGAGAAATTGGGGAAGACAAGGTCAGCTTTCAGAGGTAGGGTCAAGCCTGGATAAAAGTGACTACTCCCAGCACCTTGCGAGACTAACAGGACTTTTTGGCTGCCAGTCGCATAGCCAACCAAAATGCAGGGTCAGGAGATAAGGCTTCTGGCCCACTATAAGAAATTGAGATAAGGGTTGTCTTTTCCTCTTTTTCTTAGAAATGGACAATTCCCCAACCAAGACCAATAAAAAATTGAGATGATTTTGATCTACAAACCCTAAAGAAAAAGGGACTCCTTTTCTTTTGTACCAAGGCGTGGCCCCAATACAAATTGGCCTGGCAGCCACAGGGAAATATCAATAATACTATCCTACAATTGGACTTGTTTTGCAAACATGAGGGGAAATGGGGGGTGGGAGGAATCCCTTATACACATTGTTTTGGGGCCTTAAAAAAATCAAGATACTTGTAAGCAGTGTAAGGTCAATCCTTACTGGTAACCTTTTCCAAAGTCTAGCAATCAGGAGGGGAAACAAGGGCCTGTACCCAAAGCCAACCTTAGGGAAGAAGGAAGGGAAGTCTTCCACCTCAACCTCCTCCTCCGTGGGTCCTTGATCCATATATCCAGACTTAAAAATGAGCACTTCTGCTCCCTGCTGCCCACCTTATCCAGGCCCTCCCTATAGTGTAACAGGCATGTTTCCTCTACAAGAAGCTAGGGTGCTGGAAGGAGAAACTCAAGGAGGTACCACTATAAGATTACAAGTACCTTTTCATTACAAGATTTAAGTTGGATAAAAGGATGTCTAGGTAAATTTTCTGATGATCCAGGTAAGTATATAGAAGCCTTTCAGAATATTCATGTATGTTTTAACATGGAAAGATATAATGCTTTTGTTGAATCAGACTCGAGAAGCATGGTGTTCTGCAGCAGCTGAGAGATCTAGAGATGGGACTGGAGGTCCTATAGGGGACTTCCAGTTCCCTACTGGAGCTCAGGCAGTTCCATCCCAAGATCCTAATTGGGACTATAATAATCCCATTGGGTAATGGTATCGCTGCCACTTCCAAGCCTGTGTTTTGGAGAAATTAAGGAGGTCTTTTAAGCCCTTAATGCTAAATTAGCCAGTATTCTACAGACACAGAATGAGAGCCTGGTGACTTTCCTGGAAAGGTTAAAGGAGGCTCTCATTAGAGGGCTATCTTCTCTGATACTCTCTGAGGCTGAGATGATGCTAAAGGACAAATTTGCCATTCAGTTGGCCCAAGATATTTGGAGAAAGCTGCAAAAATTTGGCTGTTGGCCCAGAAGGGACCCTAGAGGTGCTCTTATGAGCACTTATGAGTATATTACAACCAAGATCAAGAGGAGAATAAGGAACAGGAAAGGAGGCCTAAGAAAAAAATCTGAGGCCTAGTTGCAAGCTTAGGTATTATTTCAGACCAGACTTCCCGAGGTCCTGGCACTAAGTGCCATTTATGTGGCCATTCAAGGCACTGGAAACAAGAATGTTCTCAGAGGGGACAACTGAAATCAAAACCCAGTATGCAATGCCCCTTGTGTGGAGACAATTGCTGGAGATCTTAATGCCCTTGGGGATCTCAATCTGCCAGGGCTCAGATAACCAGTGTCCCTGAAAGGGACAGATGGGGCCTGGGGCTCTTTACAGTGGCTCCCCCAAACCAACTATATATTGGAAACCCAGAGTCTCACATACCTCTGGATATAGAAGGAAAACCAATTGATTTCCTTCCTGACATCAGAGTCACCTTTTCTGTCCTTTCCACTTCTAGCCAACTATTCTAATGCAGCATAATGATTGGAAGCATCTCTGGAAAACATGACTAAATTTTTCTCTCAGCCTCTGGGATGCATATGGGGAGACATAATTTTTTTCACATTAAAAATTTTTCAGAGAGAGAGAGAGAGAGAGCATGAGCAGGGGAGGGGCAGAGAGAGAGACACACAGAATCCAATGCAGATCCAGGCTCTGAGCTGTCAGAACAGAGCCTGATGTGGGACTTGAACCCACGAACTGTGAGATCAGACCTGAGCTGGAGCTGGACACTTAATGGACTGAGCCACCCAGGCACTCCCACATTCTTTTTTGATAATGCCAGGGAGCCCCACTCCCTTGCTAGGAAGAAACATCATGACTGATGAGGGAGCATAAGGCAAGCTGAAGGCAAAGTATAAGCTAACAGCCCCCACCACCCCCAGGTGGAATATGTGTGATGTTCCTCGGACACTCCTGGCTGCCCAAAAACAAAGGAAAGGAAACAAATGGTTGATAGAGATCACAATCATGCAGAAGTCTTCTTCAGTTTATGGATAACTTAGTAAACTGCAAGAAAAAAGCAATCTTATCCATAGCCTAATAAAAATCTATAGACTCCATTTCCTGGAGCCCTAATATCACCCTCATCAAGATGTAAGGGGTTTTCAGGGCAAGTACTTATCACTATGGTGATGTGGGAAACAAAGACAAATGAAAAATTCCCTTACTGCCTACAGTCCAACAAGTCCTTGAAACAGGCAGAGTGACCTTCCTCTATGAGTTCAGCTGCCTCGATGATAACACTTTAAGGGCAAAAGGGAATCTTGGCTTATCATCTTGACCCCCCCAGGATCCTGTGAGTCTCCTTAAACATATTAAAATTCCTTTGCAAACCTCCTTTATCTTTAATTCCTAAGAATATGTTGGCAATTATACTCCAAGCATATGGCTCTTAATATACATCTGAAGGGTCTCATGACTGAGGTTTTACTAAGCAGCGTTTTCCTAACTAGCCCCTCAAGGTACTGGAAACCTTCCTTCCAAAATTCCTTAGAGACTTACACTGTAACTCCTTCCCAACCTGAAGGTATATAACCACTCTTCACAACCCCAGTGCAGCTCTTTCTGCCCGTAGCATGTGGGCTGCACTGGGGTTGTGAAGAGTGGTTATATGCTATGGAGTTGGGGAAAGTAAAGAGGAAGTTTCTTAAAGGAATTGCCATATGCTAAAGAAGACATTACTGGAGGCCTAGCTATTGTCAAGCTAAGGTTGTTTTTTCCTTTAGCAAAGCATTATCCGTAAGACAGTAGGGAGTTCCTGGAGATTAGGCTATTGATGATTGCCCTTTTCTTGTAATATTACTAAGATATTCGTAAACTGATGCAGACTTTTTCAGTTTAACCATTTGTTTTCTGTCCTTTCCTTTGTTCTTGGGCAGCCAGGAGTGACTGAGGAATATCACATATCCCACCTGGGGGTGGGGGATGTGGTACCTTATCCTTTGCCTTCAGCCTGCCTTATGGTTCCTCAACTCCAAAACCCCATCATGAATTACAGGCTATAGTGCTGCTAGCTCCAGGATGGATAAACATTTGCCTAAACTTATAGTAATTTAAATATCAAATATCAATCTTTCCTTGAGGTAAATTACACCTCATGGAATGCTTATGGAAACTGGATGGCCAAAGAAGGAATTGAAGATTGAGGACCATGAACTCTTTCAGAAGCTTAATTATTCTATTCAACAGTATCACAAGATCCAAATAAGTATGGAAGAGGGAGGAAAAACTATAAATTGATTTAAAAATATATATATGACCAGACATGTCAGGGATTGTTTTGAATGGCTACAATATGTCTTTCCTTCCCATGGTGTGATCTCCTCCTGTTACAGAACCAGGCTGGAATGCTGGCAGAAAAACCAAGCAGCACTCGGAGATCTTGGTGGATCAGAGATTTATTTAACACCAGTTGGCTCAGAGGAGACCGTTTCTCCAAAGATCTGAGCGCCGAATGCAAGTGGGAATGGTAATTTATAGTTGTCAGCTTCCATATCTGTGGGGTTTTTCACGTGCATGGCAGGGCAAGAAGAACCCAGAAGAGAGGTCTCCAAGCTAGAGACCAGAGCTTGTTTTAGTTCCATCGGCCATCTTGTGGCGTAAAACTTTATTCATTTTCCCAACACTCCCTAGGAGGCATTGCATTTAGAATATTAATGCTTGTTGGTATGGTATTCTTTTTATATGTCATTCATAGATGCCATTGCATATGCCAGAAAAATAGGACAAAATTTTGCTGAGACATTCCAAATAATTTCTCATTGTATCAGACCTCTGGCTTGACCTCTGAACTTGCCCTGCCATTCCATTATTACCACCCCCTCAGCAGGAAGCAGTTAAGATTATTGTCCCAATTCCTAATGGCAGTGTGGAGTCACATGTTCAAAGGGGGAATATGATAGGAAAAAAAAGGATTCAGTAAACAGAGAGGGAAAGGTTAGGACCCAAGGTGCCTGGGTAGGGGAAAACATACTTTGGAACAATGCTGGGAGCATCTGACCACAGCAAACCTCCTCAGGCGTAAGGTTCCTTTTAAGAATGTAACAGACACTACCTACTCCACTTCAGGTTTCCCTCAGGAATTGGACAATCCAGCTCCTAGAGCTATCAAGCCAGTAAGTTGGAAGGAACAGGAGGAAAGATAGGGGGGCTGACCAGAATCTTACAAATTTCTGTGCCTTACGGCTAAAATAATCTGTTATTATTGGAAGATAAACCTGTGAGGAGAGCCAACACTTGCTATGTTTGTGACTTCAAACATAAAGGAAATATAAATGAAAATGGAATCAACTTAGAAGAGGGATTGTGAGAAGGGAGAGGATTCATCTTCAGAAATAACAAATAAGAGCTGTGCTTTATTTATGTATAGTTGCAGGTACAACCTATTGGATATTTACAACCCACACCCCCTCCACCCACCACAATGGAGTCCCAAACCTTTAGATGCTTCACTTCCTGGTTCTTCCCCTCTGTTTCGCAGGCTGCATGTGCCAAAGAACAAAGGGAGGAGGGACTGAAAGTGTCTGCAACTCCTTAGGCAATTTATTTTCATAAATCGTCTGCTGTAAGTGCCCTCAGTGTGCCTTTCGGTCAGACACTTGCTCTTGAAAGGACGTCGATTAAAGCCTTGCTTCAGATGCTCCAAGTCTCCATGTCCCTCCTTCGATTGGGTCGGTGAGCCTATTTCTCACAGTGTATCTGTGATATTAAGATTACATGGGAGAGGCAGTTAGGAAAAAAAATGTCTACAAAGGCTCTTTACAGGATTAATAAGAAAATGGTGATGAAAAGGAAATTTATTTCATGAAATTTGGGAGACTAACTCGGTCCTGATAAAGCCAATGCAGAGCTGTGTGGGACGTTGGTGCCATTACCACAGTGAGGCTCTGGCGACCTCCAGGCAAGGACAGTGAGGCACCTGTGGTGACTGGTTACACAGTGGAGGTCAAGCTGTGTGACCTGGGGTAGGAGCAGCAGAGTGGGAACAAGCCTGTGTTCTTCCTATTACCCAGTGGATAGTGTCAACTATCACTTTTATACGGCCAATTGCTATGATGATCTGTTTTGAAGCTGGATGGAGTTCATTATATAATATTCTACCTTTTTGCATACATTTGAAATTTTCCATAAACACTTTTTCATGGATGTTTTTAAAAGGTCAAAATATATAGTGGTCTACACAAACTCTTAAGTAAAATATCTGGTACAAAGAAACCATATTTTACAAACATCTTAAGTGTGTTCTAAGCATTCAGACTTAGATGAGAACTGTTTCAATTTTTCTTTTTATTATAACATGAACTAAATTTAAGAAATTAGTCTTTTGACTTTATTTCCCAGAGTTGTTAGATCTAAATGACAATATAACTCATTATGAAAATACACTGAAAAGTACAAGAGCTGATGTAAAATGGTAATCAAGGTTCCAGGTATCAAGGGATTAGAGTAAGTGAAGAATGAAACTGGTCAGGCTGTAGTCTGACAGACACAGGATGCGCTGGTTTAGCATGGTGCCATCAAGGAATAGGAAGACCATCAAATGTGTGGTGGTAAGTCACAGTGTGAGAAACATTGCCTCAGGCAACTTCCTACCCTCTTTTTTTTTTTTTTTTTTTTTTTTGTAAATTAGTTTTTCTTCATTTAGTAACTTAGGTTTCTCTTTTAACATTTTAAAATTAAGTCATCAAACAGGAGTCATTTTTACAGGTAAGGTAAATCACAGGATAATGTATTAGGAAAATTTTGTTCCTTTTTAAATCAAAAAGCCTTCAGATGGTCAGGGATTGATGGAGTGGGGATGACAAATGTACATTTCAGATTTTCATCACCAATGAAAAAATACAGCATTTTTATAGACTTAAAACTGTCAGTGCATTTAGATTTTGGTGAAGGAAAATTTAAAATACCTCTATAATAATACAATGTTAATAGAAATTGGCCATGTACTGAGGTCATTTTAGTGAGCTACCATCATGTAAATATAAGAAAAGTAATTTCTTGGTCCAAATCAGTGAAATTTTAAAAAAGATTGTCTCTAGAGAACATTTTTTGAGAACAATGTTTTTTCAGACACATTCTGATACTCAAATTAACTTTATAACACAATTATAGATTAACCTTTTAATTACATTTTTCTTAAAAAGCTGTGAGATTTCCATTTCTTCGGGAGACATTTTCACCACTGTGTTGTTCAATTCCACAGGTTAAGTTTTCGTCATTATTACTAAGAACTTCATACATGTTAGACAGATTGCCATTCATTGCTTTTTCATCTTGTCGAAAAGACACAGGGAGACTTGCTAGAGTAAAGCTGACATCTTTAAAGGCATGCAACAAGAATATTCCCACAATGATTGTAAAGAAGCCACTCAAAGTACCAATGACATCATCAACAGGCATATCTTGCCACTCCTTAAAAAGAATAGCTGAACAAGTTAAAACTGATGCTGTAAAGAATACATAATATATTGGAGTCACAATGGAAGTGTTGAATATATCCAGAGCCCTGTTCAGGTAATTAATCTGTGTGCTTACACAGACTATAAGGCTCAGCAGCAGAATCCAGGCCAGGGGATGTCGCAGCACAGGCTTTCCAGCAAACAGCTCTTTGATAGCAATGCCCAGGCCCTTAACACAGGAGACTGAAAATGCTCCAATTACAGAGCAGATTGTTATGTACACAAGAATGTTTGTCCGTCCATGGCGAGGTCCCACCACGAAGATTAAGATCAATGACACAATGACCACAAGTGTTGCAAAGACCACAAAACCTGGAGGAGGCAAGAAAAGGCTTATTTTAGTAATGGTGTAAGTATTAAAAGAAACCCCTGAGAATCCAAAACTCAATACAAAGGAGAAAAGGTGTGTCCCTAAAATAAGTATTAGATTTCTTTTGCTACCCTAGCAAAAGCACACTCATAAAAATTTAGTTAAATGTATACACTGGAAGCACCATAACATGCTTCATATTCACAAATTGTTATACCACTAACATTTTTAACATAGTATCTCAGGCCCCATGATAATTAGACCATAGGAAACATCAGAATGATTCACAGCCACCTATTCTAGAAGATCTTACTACTTCCTACCCACTGGAATGCTCTAATTCCAAGAATGGAAATAATCAGAAACTAGTGGAGAGAAATTATGAGATGATCTTGAACACTCAACAATTTATAGATGCTGAAAAGAACAGCAGTTATAAAGTTCATCCTAAAAGGAGTAAATTTTTTAAATATTTAGAGACAATATTTAGAGACAAACACTGGGGTAAAGAGCAAATCAATAAGAGAATCTGAAAAGTATTGTCAGGGTTCTCATTGAATATGGAGAACTGAACTTAGCAAACAAATGTGTAGCACCATGGGCCAGGCACTTTTCTCAGAAATTTGCACTGATTAATTCATTTAATCCTCACAACTACCCAATAATATCAATACTATCATCTGCATTTTAAGATGAGGAAATTGAGCAGTCACTCCTTAAACTCTGCTAATAAATAAATAGTAATAGGATTCTTAAAGAATGTACAAAAACAAGAACAGGTAAAGGAGATGACAGTAACATTATGGAAGCCAAAAAGCAGAAGATAACTCATAACTGATAAAGCATATCTACGAAAGCTGAATCCCACATCAGCAGTGATCAAAGACTAGAATGTAACTCAGTTTACAGCACAGAACTTTCCAAAGATACAATGTATCTCTGGAAGTGGGGTTAGGGGAGACTGAGAAACAGGAGGCCTGGCTGAAAGTCTATTAAATTATGATCCCAGAATCCCTGCTCAGTTCTGAACATCTGAGTGACTGTTCTTCCTTCCACAGTGAACTGGAGGACTCTGGGCCAGTTGAGTATGAAGGTACCACACTAACACAGAACTTTAGGGTAAGGTAAATGTCTATGCCATTGACTCCCCCTGTCCCACTCAACTCCCAGGACTCAGGCAGCCAAGGAGGAGACTTTGCTGGGGATTTGACAAGCCCGACATTCAGAAGGCAGCCAAGGATCACCAGGAGAGGCACCAAAACAAACAGAAAAAAACAATGGTGAAATACCAGAGAAGCAACCAGAACTTGAAGGGGCAAAATTGGAGAAAAAGGTAAGGTCCACACTCATCTCTCTGCTTTCTCCTTTGCAATGACTGCCAGTTCTAGAGTAGGGAGTAAGGATGGGCATAAAGGCCAGCAGAAAGTGGTGACTTGAGGCATGTGGAAGTTTCAGTAGACTAGGCAAAAATAAAACCTTGGAATTTTGGGCTGCCTAAGCAGCTAGGACACAATGGACCAAGATTCCAGAAAGCAAGGAACTGAAGACAAGTGAGCCCAAATTTCTATGTGCAACTCCCCTTAAGGCATTTGTAGGCACAGAAGCTGCACGTGCCTAGGTTAGAGAAGCCAAGTGGACAGCCTGGTGAAAAAGCAAGAGAGCTGAGTGAAGAGGCCTGCAATCTTGGAATGCTAACACAGACACTGCCATTCAAAGTTCACCAAGGTGGAAGGTCCAAGTAAACATCCCAGGCTATCAGCTGAGAGAAAAGGACTTTGATCAAGAATATAAGCAAAATGGAAAGACACCAGCCCCTAAAAAGATAGAAGCAACACTTTAAGTTAAAAGTAATCTGTACTTGTATCTGCCCGACAGAAGAAATTTAGGTTCTCTCTGAAGGAATAAAACATCATTTAGAGCCTTTACACTTTTTAATATTGTATGTCCAGCATTTAACTGGAACTGCCAAAAGACAAAACTAAATGACTGAAAACAAAAGAAAAAATGGAGCCCACAAATAATCTTGACGTTGAAGTTTGCAGAAAAACTTTAAAATAACCAGGACTCTCTGAGGACTTGCTGCTTACCACCATGCATGTAATTGACCATACATATATGTGAAATGTTGAGAGGGTGAATTTTGTGTTGTGTTTTTTTGGCACACACACACACCAAAGAATAAAAGCAAGCTCTTGGAAATTAAACATGAAATAGCAGAAATAAAAAGTCAAAGAGCTGTAAGACAAAACTGAGGATATATCCCTGGACACAGAGCTAAAAGGAAAAATGGTAAAAACAGGGAAAATATATATAAGAAAAGTCATGGTACAATCAAGGAAGTCCAATCAACAGAAGAATAAGAATTTCACAAAGAGAAAACAAAGAAAATTAAAGGACAAACTGATTTCCTAGAGTGAGATACACATTTCCAGATTTTAAAAAATCCATCAAGTATCTGGGACAATGGATAAAACTGGCCCACAGCTAGGTACATCAGTGGAAAATTTCAGACGACAAAAGCAAAGACGACATCCTGAAGGTTTCTAAAGATAAAAGATGGGTCACATATTAAAGATAAAGAATCAACTGTGTTTGATTTCTTAGCAGCAACACTGGAAGTGAGAAGACAATGAGGTCACATAGATTAAAGGCATTTTTATATATACAAAGTCTCAAAAAGTCTCATCTCTTCTGTGCCTTTCTTCTCTCCTACAACAGTGGCTCCAACCAAAATGAAGGAGTAAAACCAGGATTCAGAGCCAAGAAAAAATAGAAAGTGGAGGGGATCCTCTACAATGCTGATGAAGGAAAATCTAGAATGACAAATGTGCTAGCACCCTCAAGATACCAGTCTAGACTAAGGTCAAAAGAGTCTCTGGCAGAGATTTCCAGAAGAGATGAAACTGCAGAATACCTAATATGTTTGAAATTTCTGAAGGGAGAATTAAGACCACCGGAGAAAAGCTTCAAGATGGACTGGTATATTCACAGAAAAGTTATCAAACAATATCTTTATTAGTAAAGGAGAAGAAATCACAACATATCATATGTCTAAACTGGGAATAAAAGTTATGTAGTGATTATAAATAAATCACTTACACGGAACTAAGTACATTCAACAGGTAGTAGATATAACAGATGATGCCTAAAGCCAGAGACTAGCAGCAATATAAGCATGTTATTTATAGACAAAGAGTTAAAAGAACAAAATAAACAAGGGTTTAGGGGCTGATAGGGGAGGAAAATGACCACTATTTTTCATAATAAGCTATGTAGAACAATTTGTCTCTTTACATGCACATAAAATTTTAGTTAAAATAAAAACTAAATAAAAAAGCAAACTAGTAAGACTGATACAGCTTTTATTATTTCTTACCTGGATCTCCTAGCTTGTGAGACATTTCATTTAGAGTCTCGATCTCCTCTTCTTTTGGAGCATGAATGACCATAACTGTAGATCCTAGAATACTTAGCAACCATCCAATTTTCCCATGAAGATTAAGTCTTTCATTTAGAAAGTATGAAGAAAGAATGGCACTAAAATGGTGGAGAGGAGTGTGGAACATTAAAATAATCACACTTTTCTCATATTTAAATATCAACACAACTCAGAATTTTAAGTTATTAAAAAACTAAAACACTGTGAACTTGTAAAGATTCTGGCTTTCAGACAAAGCTAAAATGAAAGTTTCCAGAGAAACACTGGTTTCATCATACACTAAACCAGCATAGTTACCGTATTTCTACTGTAGAAAATATGAAACTTACAATAAATGGAGCTGTGGCACAAATTTATAGCATTTTTATTGCATTTTATAGCATTTATAGCCTAAGAATATAAGTACAAACCCAAATTTTATACTTAAAATTGGCTCAACTTTATTTATCCATACTGGTTGATGCATACTTCCTATGTGTTCGTGTAATAATTTGTCTATTAATTAAATCATCAAGTTTAAAAATTTTTTTGATGTTTATTTGATAAAGAGACAGAGCATGAATGGGGAAGGGGCAGAAAATGAGGGAGACACAGAATCCGAAGCAGGCTCCAGGTTCTGAGCTGTCAGCAGAGCCCAACACGGGGCTCAAATCCATGAGCTGTGAGATCAAGACCTGAGCCAAAGTCGGATGCTTAACCCACTGAGCTACCCAGGTACCCCTAAGTTATCAAATTTTAATACATTATAGCCAGTTTAATCCAAATCTAAAAATATATATAATGTAAACCTATAAATATAATGGTATAATATACAGAAAATTCAGGGTAAAAGACAATGTACCATAATATATCATTATATATTACATAGTATCTTGAAAAATTATGTAATTTACATATAATATCAATTTATATATATATACAGACTATCTTGGGGGAGAAAAATTAAAAGAAAACTTATTAATCAACTTTGAGAATAGTAGCCCAAATCCAACTTCAACTATTAGGGGCTAAGCTAATTAGCTATTGGGGCTAAACATTAAGATAACAAAAAGGACAAATCTTGGACTGCTCCAAATGAGTACCCCGAATCAGGCTTCAGAGGCACATAATCTTGCACCAAATCACTGATTTTCTGTAGTAGGTATAAAAACTGATTTATCAACCATCATCTATCAAAGTGTACATGTCTCAAATGATAAATGTTCCAACAAGTCCAACTTGAAATTTTAAAAAATTGTAATAAAAGTAGAACTATCATTGGCTCTGAATACAAGAAAAGCATAGATGCATTTTCTCTCCCAAATCAACAGCATGCCTATGCACAAAAGATAACCCTTTAAAAGCAAATTATACACAGCTTAAAAAAAGTTCTCAAGATTGTTTAAATATAAATTATTCTGAGCATGTATAATTAGATGGTACTGAATACTTCATGGACTAAAATACCGACTGCTGTTTCTACATATGAAATGTAGTGTCCTTACCTTACTAGGACGCTGAGAGCTCCTAACGGAGTCACTAGGGTGGCTGGTGCAAAGGCATATGCAGCAAAGTTGACCACCTCACCTGCTCCCACTTGGGAGATAGACAACAAAAGAAACTCAGGAACAAATCACTCAAAATGGAAATGCCTGCATTTTATTTTCATTTAGAGTTGACCCATGAACCGGAGTTTAAACTTTGTCCACTTACATGTACATTTTAACCACTGTAGATGTATTCTGTATGATCTTAATATTTTCTCTAGTTTATTAAGAATACAACGTATGATACATATCACATACAAAATATATGCTAATTAACTATGTTGTTGGTTAAGACTTCTGGTCAATAGCACACTAATAGTAAAGTTTTTAGGGAGTCAAAAGTTATTTGTAAACTGTCAACTGCACAGGGGGTTGGTGCCACTAACTCCCATGTTGTTGAAGGGTCATACACACACACACACACATAATAATGTACTATTTATATATTATGTACTATATATATAATATATATGTGTATATATTATGTATGATTTCAATTGTATTTAGCAATTTATTTTCTCCCAGCTATTCATAAAGGTTCTTCTGTAAATTATCAACACTAAAGTTCCAACTAATTAGAAACAAATCTGTAATTTTAACTGGAAGAGACCTAATTTATGCTTACAGATTTTTAAAAATAAAATTTTAATAGATACCTATATCCTATGACAACAAACACAAATCAATTAAAGCAGCTAAAACTGGTGTAAAAGCACTTCTCCCAAGTCTTTTTCACTAGCTTTTTCTTTTTTTAAAACCCAACTCTTATATTCGAAGGACATCCTTAGGTACCTACAATGTTCCAGATGCTGTTGTAGGATCAGGAAATGCAGCAGTGAGCAAAACAAAGATACTGTTCTTCTAAAATTTACATTTTGTGAGGGAAAACAGGCAAAATAAAGGTCAAGTGATTAGCCACGCAGTGTAGAAAAACAAAGTGACAGAAAGGAATGGAGTGCTGAGGGCAGGATCGTGGTGCCAAACATGGGCACTCTGATAGGAAACTTTTAGACAGTCTGGTCTGAAGTGAAATATTTACCTGCAGCTATCCGGGGGGGAGAATGTCCCAGTCAGGGAGTACAGCAAAAAAAACCTCTGACTCAAGGCAATGTCTGGCATGTCTGAACAGCAAGGAAGGCAGGACAGCTCCAATAGAATGAGCAAGGGGAGAGTAGCCCAGGAGTCAGAGGTAGCCAGGGCCATAAGGCACAAGTCCTTTGTGAGTCCTGACAAGGATTTCATCTAAATTGAAAGGCCACTGGGGAATCTTATGCAAGGGAAGGATGGGATCTTATAGAAAAAGATCACTCATGGCTACTGTTTTCCAAAATGGTTATACCAAATTTCACTTAGTAGAGTAACAGAGCTCCCTTTGTCCCACTTGGTGGTACTGTCAGATTTAGAAGTTTGCTCATCTGTTAATGGGGAATGGGATTATTTTATTATTCTTCCAATTTGCATTTCCCCTTTTCATGTGTTGGACAAAGGAAATCTTTTAATGGAGAAGCTGGTCAACTTTTTTTTCCTGTCTGCCAGTAAATCTATTTGTTTTCTCTTACTGATTTGAGGTAAGTTTTTATATATTTTGGATGTAAATCTTCTGTGGGTTAAAAATTGCCCTAGGCAGGAGAGTCTTTGACAAGGTGGAGGGGAGTGAATCCAGAACACAGATGGAGGGGCTAGCCTAAGCAGGAGGAGGAGGTTTTTCTTTGTAACGAGAAAAAGGGATGAGAAAGAAGGTAAGATTTCAGATTTGGTGTGGGAAATGGAGGGAGTTCTTAATGGCTTTTATGATCTCTCTGAAGTAGAAGGCCTACCACTATTTGAGAGTGTGGAAGCCAGTGGAGTTGGAAGAGGAAAATAGAAAGTTTAAAACAGACTCACTGATACTTCTTTTTAAGTTTATTTATTTATTTTGAGAGAGAGAGAGAGAGAGAGACAGACAGACAGACAGACACTCCCAAGCAGGCTCTGTGCTGTCAACACAGAGCTCAACGGGGGGAACTGTGAGATAATGACCTGAGCCAAAATCAAGAGTCAGATGCTTAACCAACTGAGCCAGCCAAGTGCTCCTTGTTTTATTTTTTAATGTATATGTATTTGCAAACCCCCTCTCTCCCAAGACTCACTGATTTTTAGGGCAATTGAAACTACGCTGCATGACACCGTAACAGTTGATGTATGTCATTATACGTTTCTCCAAACCCACAGAATGTACATCAAGAGTGAACCCTAATGTAAATTATGGACTTCGGGTGATTGTTATGTGTCACCACTCTGATGAGGGGTACTGATAATGGGAGAGGCTATAAATGTGTATGGGCTGGGAGCATATGGGAAATCTCTGTCCCTTCTCCTCAATACTGCTTTAAACCTAAAACTGCTCTAGGTTAACTAAACAACAACCAGAAAAAAAATAAAAATAAAAATTTCCCTAGGCATGTAATAGAGTGTGCTAAAAAAAAGCCCTGAACTGGAGGAGTTTCAGAATATTGGAAAGTCACAAGGACATGATGAAATGGAACTAGTGGCAAAGAGGTGCTATCTGGAAAAAGAGGAATGTGAAAAAATTAAGAGTTTTTATCCAAGGTAAAGTGCCAGAAGAAAACATCACAATAAAGTTACAACAGCTAAAAGCTGAAGCAATATCAAAGAATAGCTTTGTAAATGAAATCATTTCACGAATCAAAGTTACATGAGAAAGTCCCATCAAAGGAACAAATATTGATAAGCTATTGTTTGGAATACTTTTGTATTGTTTTATATCAACCCTTTTTTCCACAGTGTTGACAATTTGATATCCATGAGATACCAACTTAATATTTAGTAATATTTTGAGTTAAATCAGCAAAATATTACAACCATTTTTTTGCCACATTCTGTAATTTGCCTTGTCATTCTTTTAAACTCTTGATAGTGCTTCCTACAACTTGCTTGAGAAATGTTATTTTTTAATTTTAATTCCAGTATAGTTAACAGTGTTGTTAGTTTCAGGTGTTCAATATACTGATTTGACAATTCTATACATTATTCACTGCTCATCTTTAAGTGTACCTTAAAAAATTTTTTTTATTTTTTAGAAAGAGCACAAGAGTGGGGGAGAGGGGCAGAGGGAGAGAGAAGAGAGCCACAGAGCTTGATTCCACAACTCCAGGACCATGACCTGAGCCGAAATCAAGACCAGGGCGCTCAACAGACTGAACCACCCAGGCACCCCTTAAGTGTACTCTGAATACCCTTCACCTATTTCACCCATCTCTTATATGGGAGATCTTTCTTTAAATTCTTTATCCTTCAAATTCTTTAGTGTTCTCTTTCACATTTAAGTTTATAAACCACCTAAAGTTTTTATGTATGGAGGTAGATATCAAATCTTATTTTTTTCCATACGGATTGTTACAATAATATATACTGAAAAGCATATTTCTCTATTTCAATATCATCTTTGCAATAAATATACTGTTTTTGGGTTTTAGGGTTCGCCATTCTTTTCTATTGGTCTATTGTGTATTTTGGCACAGTACCATACTCAGTGTAGCTTCATAATAAATCTTAATACCTAGTAGAGTAAATCCTTTCACCTTTTCTTAAGAATATCTTTGCTTTAGGGGCACCTGGGTAGCTCAGTCGGTTAAACAGCCTTCGGCTCAGGTCATCATCTCATAGTTCCTAAGTTTGATCCCTGCACCGGGCTCTGTGCTGACAGCTCGGAGCCTGGAGCCTGCTTTAGATTCTGTCTCTCCCTCTCTCTCTGCCCCTTTCCCGCTCACATTCTGTCTCGCAAAAATAAACATTAAAAAAAAAAAAAGAGTATTTCTGCTTTACTTGGACTTCTGTATTACCATTCAAATTAAAAAAACAAATTTTTTTTTCTAACGTTTATTTATTTTTGAGACAGAGAGAGAGCATGAACGGGGGAGGGTCAGAGAGAGAGTGAGACACAGAATCTGAAACAGGCTCCAGGCTCTGAGCTGTCAGCACCGAGCCCGACGCGGGGCTTGAACTCACAGACTGTGAGATCATGACCTGAGCTGAAGTCAGACGCTTAACCGACTGAGCCACCCAGGCGCCCCTCAAATTTTTAAATCAACTTACCATGTAGCACATAAGCACATAGGTTTTAAAAGGAATAGCACTTAACCTGTCACTATGGAGAGGAATGTTGACTTTCCAATAAGGAATCCTTCAATCCATGAAAATAATATATCCTTGTATTTGTCTTTTTCTCAATAAGATTTCATTTTTTCCATCAGTATCTTTCTCATCTTTTGTTAGATTTAGAATTAAATAATTCTTATTTTTAAGAATTATATGCAAATGACACCATTTTAACATTTCATTTTCTAATTGTTGCTGATAATACAGAAACAAAGCTAAGTTTTGTATATTGACTTCGTAACCCAACACCACTTTGCTAAATCTTAATTTTATAATTTATCTGTATATAATTTGGAATTTTTATACCCACAATCATACAATCAGTAAATAATAAGTTTATATATTTCTTTCTATTTCCACCTCTTTGCCTTACTGCATTTATTATGAAATTCTTTCAGGATATTGAAGGAGTAACGAGAAGTCATTTGTTTGTTTCCAGTTTCAAAAAAGGAAGCCTTCAATATTTCATTTTGGTGCTTATTTTGATTGTTCTGGTTTCACTGGTCTTGAAATGACTTATTTGAAATGGTTTTTTAGTTATGAATAGTTGCTGAATAAAAATTCGGTAAACTGAAATGATGCTTTTTCTGAATTTATTAACATCATTAATTACAGTGATTGGTTTTCCAAAGTTATGCCAACTTTACCCCCCTAAAATAAATCTAGTTTGTTCATAATTTATTTAGGATTTTTGCATATATGTTCACAAATGAGACTAGACTATTTTTCCTTTCTTACACAGAGTCAAGTTTTGGTATTAGGATTATACTAGATTTTTAAGAAGAGTAGGGGAATGTATACCGTTTTTTCTATTATTAGGAAATTACTCAATTGCAATTATTTCTTTTAAAAATAGGGGCGCCTGGGTGGCTCAGTTGGTTAAGCATCTGACTTCCGCTCAGGTCATAATCTTGCAGTCCCTGAGTTCAAGCCCCACGTCGGGCTCTGTGCAGACAGCTCAGAGCCTGGAGACTGCTTCAGATTCTCTGTCTTCCTCTCTCTGCCCCTCCCCTGCTTCCACTCTGTCTCTCTCAAAAATAAACATTAAAAAAATTTAAATAAATATATAAATAAATAAAAATGACCACAGAACTTGCCAATGAAACCATCTGGGCCCAGGGCTTAATGTATGTAAAGGTTTTAAAACTATAGACCCAATTGTACTAAGTTAGTAGAAATCTGCCTATTTTATCCAAGTTCTTATATTTACTGAGATAAAACTGTTCAAACATCCTGTTGGTATCTACAAAACTCTAGTTACATTACCAGCTATTCTGCCTTCTCTATTTCTCCATCAGTTTCAACAAAAGGTTTATCAATTTCATTTAGATCATAAACCCAAATGTTGGTTTTAATACCTTTTGTTTTCTATTTAATTTTAGCTCTTTATTTCCTTCTACATTTTCTTCTTTTTTTCTTGAACTAGATGCCTCACCTTTCTTATTTTTAATTATATTTATTTAAAACTGTAAATTTTAATAACTTCAGTAATAGTCCACAAGTTATGATATTTTGCATTGGGCACCAACATACTACTTTCTAATTTGAACATATTTTCTATTTTCATTCTGACTTCTTTAAACCATGGAGTACATAAGTGTATTTCTAAACTTCCACACATAGGGATTTTTATGTATTCTTTTTGTTACTGATTTCTAAGGTAATTATAATGATCTATGAAAACACTCCATTAAATCCTTTGAAAACTTTAAGACTGGCTTTATGGTCTAGCAAATAGTCCATTTGTATAAATATTCTTTCCATATGCCCTTGAAAACAATGTAGATCAATGACATGTCCAAAAAGTTTGTTAAATTTGCTCTTCAAATGTTCTATAGACTTAACAATTTTACTCTGCTTACCCTATGAGAGTGTTATATTAATATTTCACCATATGGTGTTGGATTTGTCTATTTCCCCTGTTCCTGTGTCAACTTCTGCTTTTAATATTTCAAGGCTATATTATTGAAGTTAGAACTGTTAAAGCTTCCTGAGAAGTTGAACCTTTTATCTTTATGCTTTGAATTATATTTTACCTAGCGTACTCTTCAATCTCAACTTTCTTCAGGTGTTTTTCCATCTTTCTCTTTCAGCCATTCTATATCCTTGTTTTACAAGTGCATCTTGTAAAAGACATGTAGTTAATTTTTATTTGTTTTTATAATTCCAATACAATAATCTTGTCCTGGTTTCCATTCTTAGCAGCACCTGACTCTGACCCTTATTAGCCCAATTCAGAAGTTCACTCTCTCTCCTACCTACCTGCTCTGAAGTCTGCAATTACATCTAGAGCAGAAGTGTCTTCAGCTTATCATTCTGAGCTTTACGCCTTTCTCTGATCTTGGCTAGGTAATTCACTACATGTTGGATCTTTCATGTTTTTAAGAGTGTATATTCTATCCAACCTTTTAACTTGTTTTCAGCAAATCTTATCAGTTCATCTTCAAAACAAAATCCAGTATTCTACCACTTCTTAACACGCTCACTGCAACTCCCTTGGGTCCATGCCATCACCACCTCTTACCTGATTATTTCAATAACCTCCCACCCGGTTTTCTTGCTTCTTCCCCTATGTGGTCTATTCCTCAACACAGCAGCCTGAGAGACCTTATTAAAACCTAAAGCATATCATGTCACCCCTTTGCTCAAAAGTCTCCAGTGACTTCCCACACATTAAAGTCAGAGTCATTTCTGTGATGTACAAGACCCACCCTCATTACTTCCCTGAACTCATCCCCTGCTACTTCCCCCACATTCACTCTCTTGCTGTTCTTGCCTCTTTAATGTTACCTGAGGCTTTAATAATCCAGTGCTGCATTAATAAAGCACTCCAAAATGTGGCAGTTTAAAAGACAAGCCATATTTTCTAATAGTCAAGATCTCATGGTTTCTCATAACTTCTATTGGTCAAGACTTCAGAAAGGGATTAACAGGTACTTCTCACTCAGGGTTTTTCAAGAAGTTTATAGTCAAAGATATAAGCTGGGGCTGCAGTCATCTGAAGGCTGGATTTCCCTCAGTAAGCAACCCAAGCAATCAAGGCAAAGCCACAGGCTTTTGGTGACTTGGCATCAGAAGCCACACATTACAACTTCTTTTGCATCCTATCACCACACTGGGCCAGCACTAATTCAGTGTGAGAGGATTATACAAAAGTGTAAATACCAGGGGGCAAAAATCATTCTGAGCTATCACACTTCAAAAGGTCAGATTTGCTTCACCTCATAGCCTTAATATTTACTGTTTCCTCCTGCTTAAAACATTCCTCCCCCAAATATCCATATGGCTAGCCCCCTCATTTCCTTTACATCTTTTATCCATCTATCCTTCACATCCCTTCCCTATCTTACTCCTAGCAAATGTTAGCATTTGTCACTAACACACACATTTTAATTTCTTTATCTTGTTTATTATTATTTGTCTTCCATCTAGAATGTTAAGTCTTATGTGCATAAGGATTTTTCTGTTTGTTTCAACAGTTTATCTCCAGCGCCTACAACACCTGGCATACAAGAAACAATCAGTATTTGTTGAATGAATAGTCAAATCAGTCTCTTTGTTATTTCAACTGCTCTTAAACTTATAAGAACATTTACATAATTTAATCCTGAATACTTTGAAGGCTCAGTGAATTAAATATCATTTTTTATGTACTTTTTAAAAATGTTTATTTTTGAGAGAGAGAGAGAGAGAGAGAGAGAGAGCAAGCAGAAGAGGGGCAGAGAGGAAGACAGAATCTGAAGCAGGTTCCAGGCTCTGAGCTGTCAGCATAGAGCCTGAGGCAGGGCTCGAACTCAACGGGCCAGGAGATCATGACCTGAGCCAAAGTCGGAAGCTTAACCGACTGAGCCACCCAGGCGCCCCTCTATAAACTTTTTTAAAGGTAATCATCAAAATAAGCATGGACACTCTTATCAAATGGATACCTGTTTTCCAATTTGGAATGAAAGTCAATGAAGGGGGAGGAATTAAAAATGGGATGTTTTCTACAATCTTTTTTTTTTTTTTTAAGTTTATTTATTTATTTTGAGAGAGAGAAAGAGTGCACAAGGAGGAGTGGGGCAGAGAGAATTCCAAGCAGGCTCCACACTGTTGGAGCAGAGTCAACAATCCCACCAACTATGAGATTACAACCTGAGCTGAAAACAAGAGTCAGATGCTTAGCCAACTGAGCCACCCATGTGCCCCTCTATGATCTTTTACTATCAAATTTATCTTCTTAAACTGAGAATTTAAAAAAACACAGGTATATTAAACATGTTTTAATCAGACAGGTAAAAGAAAGTCTTCTCATTCAAATTAAACTATTAAACTGCTTGCTAAATGACTTTTACTGGCTTAAGTTTTACATATTTTGAGTACTGTTCATTAAAAAACAAGAATTTAAGAGGTGCCTGGGTGGCTCTGTCAGTTAAGCATTCAACTTTGGCTCAGGTCACGATCTTGTGGTTTGTGAGTTCGAGTCCCGCATTGGGCTCTGTGCTGCTTGGAATCTGGAGTCTGCTTCAGATTCTGTGTCTCCGTCTCTCTCTGCCCCTCCCCTCACTCTCTGTCTCAAAAAAACCCCCAAAAAACACTAAAAAATTTTTAAAATAAAAATGAAGAATTTAATTAGTTTTAAAATGTGCTAGTAATATGAAGCTGTACTAGTATATGCAAATATTTTAATATACAATTATATTTTCTTGAAATGTTCTCTATACATACTTGATAGCAATCCAGCCCACCACAACCATTCTTTAAGATATGCATGGCCACCTTGACCTGTGAATGAAAAAATATTTCACTTTTTGGGAACATTATCAGACTCTTATAAATTTATGACAACTATTAGCTATGACAGATTTTAAAACATCTTATTTGTTGATGATTATTACTTTGAATAAAGGTTCCATCATGATTTCTTAGATAATATTTTTATGATTTTCTTAGAAAAGAGGATGAGGATAATGAAAATGTTACAATTTTTAGGTTTGCACTATACTACAAACCTCATTCCTAGAGTGAAGTAATTAAATTAATCCTTATATTCAGTCCATACTTCATTCTTTTGTTTCGTGAACTCAGCTTCAATAAACCAAGTAAAGAAAATGAACCAGTAAGTAGTAGTCCAGCTTCAAATAAATTAGTCTGAAAGTGGATAAGCCATATAGGTGTGGGTTAGCCCCATTTATGAGGCAGTTACCTTGGAGAAAGGGGTCTTATATTGACCATACATAAAAAGTTAAGCATTAATCACAGTCTGGGGCTGCTAGGATATTCACCCTCCTTTTCTACTTGACTTTCTTCCCAATAAAAATAATAAAACCAGGAAGCAACTGGTACTTAAGCCATTGTCCAAAAGAAAAAGCCAATGCAAATGAACTCTTTGATAAACATATCCATCATGGACAATGCAAGTACCTGTCTTAGGACAAGAATGAGGAATATACTTGTTCACGCAGTATATGCCAATACTCTCTCCTTTGCCCACTAACCTCTAATAGAGGCTACTATTTTAAGATGGTTTGACTAGCTCTGGCCATAAAGATGGCACAGGAAAGAGGGAGAAGGTGTTTTGTTTTGTTTTGTTTACTACCAAAGCAGGTCTTCCTGTGAGGTCAGAACCAGACCTAGAACTAAAGCAGAGACTGAGTGATGAAACACGGCCAGGATGCAACATGATGCTGTTGTGAATGCGCCAAAGTCAGAGTGGGGTTCAATCATAACGAGTATCCCCCAAGATCTTGCCTTCAGTAAGATTCTGATTCTATTCATAAACCCTTATTTCCTTCTCTGCAGAAATATCAAAATTTTAAGATAAGACTGGATGCTAATAGGGCACTGGTCCTTATTTCCACTTTGAAAGTAACTATAGGAGTGAACAGCTAGCTTATTAATGACATTGTCTCACTTTTATTTTTCTCATTACAAAGTAACTGATGTTTGATTCTCTATAAACATTTACAAGGCTTGCATAGTTCAAAGTTTCAAATACACTAACTAGGAATTAAGATGTGGTCATCTACCATCAAGAACCTGAGTAAACAAGCATACACAGATATCATTTCACAGTCACATAGGGCATAGCCTACCTGCTCTCATGGAGCCTTTCCTGGCAAGGCGCAGAAGACCTTTTTTTTTCAAAATGAAACTCCCGCCAATGAAAATGCTGGAGCTCATAGCCAATCCCAAACCAATGTAAAAGTCATATTTTCCACGCCCCTGGATCATTTCGTTTGTTACTGAAGTTCTTTAAATCACACTGATTACAAAACAGAGAAACCGCTGGTGCTAGAGGCAGGGTTATGCAGTCTTCAAATCTAAACAATGCAAAACAAGACAAGATTTTCAGAGAATGATAGTGATAGTCCAAATGCAACTCAAAAATTTACTCCATTTCTCTTCTCATAAAGGAATATTTTCATTACTACTATTGATAATATATTTACTATTTATAATTTACCACTAATGTAATTATCTCTCTTCCAATTATGGCAAAAGATAGGATCATGATATAAAGCCATACTAAAAAATCAAACTCATGGAATCAGGGAACAGACTGGTGGCTACCAGAGCCAGGGATAGAGGAGTGACAGATATGGGTATAACATAAAGAAGTCTGGGGGTATAATGTACAGCATGGTGACTACAGTTAAAAATACTGTGTTGTACATTTGAAAGTAACTAAGATCTTAAAAGTTCTCATCACAAGAAAAAATTTATAATTGTGTGAAGTGATAAATGTTAACTGAATTTATTGTGATCATTTTATAACATATACATATATGTAATCATTATGTTGTATACCTTAAGCTAATATAATGTTATATGTCAGGGATAACTCAATAAAACTGAAAAAAATTATGGGAATGCAAGCTGGTGCAGCCACTCTGGAAAACATATGGAGGTTCCTCAAAAAACTAAAAACAGAATTACCCTACAACCCAGCAATTGCACTACTAGGCATCTCATGTATCCATGAGATACAGGTGTGCTGCCTTGAAGGGACACATGCACCCCAATGTTTATAGCAGCACTATCAACAATAGCTAAAGTATGGAAAGAGCCCAAATGTCCATCAATGGATGAATGGATAAAGATGTGTTGTATATATATATATATTTATCTACCACATGTATGTACACACACACACACACACACACACACACACACACACACACACACACAATGGAGTATTACTTGGCAATCAAAAAGAATGAAATCTTGCCATTTGCAACTACGTGGATAAAACTGGAGAGTATTATGCTAAGTGAAATTAGTCAGAGAAAGACAAAAATCATATGACTTCACTCATTTGAGGACTTTAAGAGACAAAACAGATGAACATAAGGGAAGGAAAACAAAAATAATATAAAAACGGGGGGGGGGGACAAAACAGAAGAGACTCATAAATATGGAGAACAAACTGAGGGTTACTGGAGGGGTTGTGGGAGGGGGGATGGGCTAAATGGCTAGGGGCACTAAGGACTCTACTCCTGAAATCATTGTTGCAGTATATGCTAACTAGTTTGGATGTAAATTAAAAAAAATAAAAAAACGAAAAAACCAGACCTCATCTGAACAGGCAAGACAGCCAGAGATTGTATACCATGTGCATGGTACTATCTATGCAAAATATGGTAGAGGAATATCTGTAGGTTAAATAAATACTGTTGAAGCAGTAAGAAAAAAAAAAAAAAAAAGAAAAACAATACACTAAATTTAAAAATTTAAATTAATTTTATAAACTCTAGTTTCATATTTAAATAATGGTTCCAGTCTTAGTTGACAGTCCAAAGTAAAAAAACTTTGCTGTTAAGAAAAAATATTCTACAGAATGAAAATAAATCATAAAAATATACACATTTAGTTCATAAATACATTTACCAGTTTCACAACATGTCCTTTTTAAATAATCTACACAGAGAAACTCAAAATTTTCTCACCCATACACTTTCTTCTTTGAAATCTATGTAGATATAAACAGATGGTTATTTATTTGTTATTTAGCCTATTTGGAGGTGTGTAGAAAGAAAACAGCCTCCACATTATTTTGTTAGCAGAGGATGATCATTCTAACAGACAGATGTTTGCCATAGTGCAAGTGTGATACTGATGGACTTTTTGGAGAACATGAGGGCCATGGACCTAGAGGGCTCAAACCCTAAGACCAGACAGGAAGCAGAGGCTTATCAAAGACATTTCAAATGTCACTCATGAACTCTGCTAACAAATGAACTAAAGCAAAGTGCAGAAAGTAGAGGGAAAGATATTACTCAGCAAGAAGGTTTATGATTAGTTATAACTTACTGCCAGCCCAACTTTCTGGTAGGTCCTGAGATTTTTTGTCCCCCAAATTAACTACTGAGTTCCAGAACTAATCTACAATTCAGTCAGGATCCTCACTCATTAACCCTTGCCCACTAGCCAACTTTTTCCATTGTTCAGGTTATGAGATTCTGGCTTTTAGCAAAAGCATCATAACCCTAACCACCTAACCCCTCAATTGCTTTATCCATTCACTCAAACAGTATTTACCAAACATAAGCATTAAGCATTATGCTAAGCTCTATGCATAAAATGGTGATAGCTAAATTTTAGTCTTCCATGGGAGACAAACAAAAGACAGTTAAATAAAGGGTGATAATGTTCTGTAATAATGGTAAAAAGGGGCCAAAGGGGCCAGTGTTTAGATTTGCCTGTTGAGTCACATTATGGTTCCCAGAACCCTTCATAAGAACAGTCCTTCCCAACCCATTGATTTGGGGCTTGGCTCCATGGCTTATGCTGGCCAATGGGGGGGAAGGTGTAAGTGACAGGAGTGCCAGTTCCAAGTCTAGACCTAAAGAGGACCTTTATATTTCTGCTTGCCCCTTTGCACCCTGCCATCACCCTGTGCACAGCCAAACACAGAGTCATCCCTGCTGACTTAATGAACCATGAGTACGATCATAAATAAATGCTACATGCCACTGGGATAACTAACTTACACACCTAAACAGACTTACTACAGATAAATATAAAATTCCCGTCAGATTTTTGAAAAACCAAAACTTGTCTGCAGAAATGGGGATCAGTGGTAAAGATGGGTGGCAGGCAGACAGGGGTTCATTGTATTATTCTACTCTATGTACTATGTATGTTTGGACGTTTCCATATTAAGGTTTTTTAAAACACATGTTGCAGTGCTCAAGAGCTGCAGAGATGTCAGGAGAGAAACAACTGACAAGTCCCAAAAGCAAAGTCACCCCACAATCTAGGATAAGATAATATTGAAACATGGAAAGAACATAAGACACTCAAGTCAGGGAGGTGCTCCGAGTTTTATAAGTATCAGTCACATACAATATGGATGAGATTAGCTAATTGAAACCTTTCCAGAACTGATCTTTCTCATAAGGATTTGGAGAAGTATCCCTAGTCCTCTGAATGCCACTCCTAAGGGAAGAAAATGCATTGAGAAAGGTCCAAGGCAGGGAATTTGGAAGATTCAGTCCTGCCTCTAGCTGGGTGCATGACCTTGGTTGAGTCGCCACCTTAACAGAGACACATAAGAAAGAAGCTAAAGAATCTGTAAAGTTACTGATTTCCAAATTTCAAATAAACTATTGGTCTCTTTATGTGGTAGCCCCAAACTTCAACTTAACTTCAGCTTGCCTTTGGAATAATTCTGGACTGTGACAATCAGTTATGTACAGAGACATAAACATATGCAGGGAGGAGGGAGGCAGCAAATTTGGGAATAAAATGATTAGCAGAAAGAATTACTTCTATAGACTGTAAGGGTGCCTCGGTGGCTCAGTGGGTTAAGCGTCATCTTTGGCTCAGATCACAATCTCGCAGTTCATGAGTCTGAGCCCCATGCTGGGCTCTGTGCTGACAGCTCAGAACTTGGAGCCCGCTTCAGATTCTGTCTTCCTCTCTCTCTGTCTCTCCCTAGCTCATGCTCTGTCTCTCTTGAAAATAAACATTAAAATATATATAGAGAGGGGCGCCTGGGTGGCACAGTCGGTTAAGCGTCCGACTTCAGCCAGGTCACGATCTCGCGGTGTGTGAGTTCGAGCCCCGCGTCAGGCTCTGGGCTGATGGCTCAGAGCCTGGAGCCTGTTTCTGATTCTGTGTCTCCCTCTCTCTCTGCCCCTCCCCCATTCATGCTCTGTCTCTCTCTGTCCCAAAAATAAATAAACGTTGAAAAAAAAATTAAAAAAAAAATAGAGACTATAAAAAGATTATGACAACAAAAAAAGTGTGCTTAATGGTATTCCCAGCACACTCTAAATGACTCACTTAACCATGTTTATGACCCAGTCTTCCTCACTAGACTGTCAGATGCTGGGCTCCTACAGCTTCAAAATATGTCTTAATATCGGTTTTCTCAGTGAATATAGATGAATGGAATAATTATAATTGGCCCTAAAAATAAAGCTGTATCATTTAGATCAGCTTCCTAAAATGTAACAACTGTTTTTACAGTGTATAAACTTACGAACTGTAAAAAGTTGTCAAAGTATGCTGGGAAGTGATAGTGTTATATGTAAGTGAAAATGCAAAGGTAACAGTAAAAAGTCTGGGAAGATGGAAGTAAAGAAACCTAGCTACCAAACACACTTCAGCCCACTCTGCATTCCAATGAACAAGGATCACCTAATAGTCATCAAAGCACCCCCTAACTTAAAATCAGCTCCTTTAACCATTATCATCATGAAGCACTGTTCTTAATTATCATTCAAATTCTACTGAGGAAGTGACTACCTAAAGTTCTCTGGTCCACAAACCTCCCTTTTAAAAGTCTGAACAAGCTGATTTATAGTTTGAATATTCTGAAATCTATAAAATATAACTTTGTTACCTACATAGATGATACCCATAAACAAGTCAGGTTTAGCTACAGTTCCAATCCAATAGCTTCACAAATCCAAATTCAGACTTCACTTACATAAAGCTCATTTTTTAATTTTTTTATTTTAGAGAGAGACTGCAGGCACACTCACAAGCAGGTGAGAGGGACAAAGAGAAAGAGAAAGAGAGAGAGAGAGAGAGAGGGAGGGAGAGGGGGAGAGGGGGAGAGAGAGAGAGAGACTACACCTTAAGCAGGCTCCATGCTCAATGCAGAGCCTGGCGTGGAGCTCGAATTCACGAACCCGCGAGATCATGACCTGAGCCAAGGTCAGACGCTTAACTGACTAAGCCACCCAGGTGCCCCTGAAATGGATTGTTTTATTCTTGAGTATACTATGAAGTAGGGCCAGGTTTAAAGACAGCTAAACAAGAAAACTTAGTATGTTTCACTTCAACTATGTTCTCAAATCAGAGATGACAAGCTTCAGGTGATAATGTGCCCATCCTACCTCTGACAGGGACCAGGTAGAAGGTTCCATCCCATTCTCCTCTCCTCTAGCTGTTATATTATTTATAGTGTGGTCATCTGTTCAGTAAACATATGCGGAGCAGCTCTAATATGCCAGATGTTGGGGTTATAAAGATGATTTGATCACAAGTCCCTGACCTCAAGGATTCCACAGCTGAGTAAAATGATCTGAAGTGACCCATTTTAATTTTAAGCACACTTTTAAAGGCTCTTAGAATTTCCAAATTGTTCTTTCTGAAGTTTAATTTTCAAAGGTGATTTTACTTTTACGAATATTTATAACATTAACTTTCATTAAATACAAGTTATGTTAAAAATGAAATAAATATATCTTAAAGAAAATAAAGTTTTGAAATTGGTCCACCTTCTTCTAAAATATGGAGAACATGTAACAGGAAAAGATGGGACTAGTATTCTACCATCTATAAGATAAGCTGATACTAAGATTTGCTTTGCAAAATGACTAACAGTAGGCAACACAATTACCAAAGTCATATACTTTTTAAAAATATACCAACAGAGGGGCGCCTGGGTGGCGCAGTCGGTTAAGCGTCCGACTTCAGCCAGGTCACGATCTCGCGGTCCGTGAGTTCAAGCCCCGCGTCAGGCTCTGGGATGATGGCTCAGAGCCTGGAGCCTGTTTCCGATTCTGTGTCTCCCTCTCTCTCTGCCCCTCCCCCGTTCATGCTATGTCTCTCTCTGTCCCAAAAAAAATAAATAAACGTTGAAAAAAAAATATACCAACAGAAGTACATTTACAGCTTTAAACTTGTCACAGCATTTTTGACATTTCATTTTCACAAAACCTTGAAAGGTATGTGGTGAGGGCCCCATGAAGAGAAAACAGGTACAGAGATGTCAAGCAACTTCTCAAGAAGTGGGTAGGTAGCAGAACCAGTGCTAGAATCCAGCCTTTTGCCTTTCCCACTGGAGTCTCCATTTAGACCCAGAGGTGGAACACAAGGAAGTAACAGCTCCAACCAGGCTGTCAGTGTAAATCATCATCTGCCCAATCTGCTCCTCCTTGTATTCTGACCATGGCTTCACCATCCTCATTACCCAAACTGGATACAAGGGCCAAGAGTACCATATGGAGTATACCTTTGTGAAATACAGCCTCATATCTCCATGGCTCTCCCAATCCTCATTCAGCTTCAACAATGATGCTATCACACTGCTCTATAAAACACATCTGTGCTATCTCATTCTCCTGCTTAAAACCTTAGAATGGCTACCCAATGTTTACAAAAAGAAGTTCAAATTTTGTAATCCTCTAACACCTTTCACCATTTGTTCCCAACCTAACTTTTAAATCTTATTTCCCTATACTATAATTCACATACCCTATGATACACCAGAGGTCAATATACTGCTGTCATTCTTACCTACTCCTTCTCCTCCTCCATACCTTTGTTTATATTCTCCCTTCATCTTAAAAAAAAATTTATTTTTAATGTTTATTTTATTTTTGAGAGAGAGAGAGAGCATGAGCAGGGGAGGGGCAGAGAGGGAGACACAGAATCTGAAGCAGGCTCCAGGCTCTGAGCTGTCAGCACAGAGCCTGACGCAGAGCTCAAACTCACGAACTGTGAGATCATGACCTGAGCCGAGGTTGGACGCTTAACCTACTGAGCCACCCAGGCGCCCCTTCCCTTTCGTCTTTTAAGGTGCAAACTCAAAATGCACCTCCACAATGAAGCCCTGCTTGAATTCCACAAACCAGAGAAATCAATCTTTTCTGAATTCCTTGGCCTTTAAACCTACACTTCTCTTTGGACACTTTTCTAGCCTATATTATGGTTACTTATGTATACGACTTACATCCCCTTCATGGTGGCTTCTTGTGGACAGGTGCTTATCTCATTTACTCAACCAACAAACATTGACATGAATATATACTATGTTCTAGGAATGGGAATATAGCAGTGAATAAAACAGACCAAAACCCTGCCCTCATGGAATTTACCTTGTGTTGGAGGTAGGGCAAGACAATTAAAAAAAATAATAATAAATAATAATATTATATTGGAAGGTGGTAAATACTATGATTAAGGGCATTGAGGAGTTGGGTTGAGGGGATTCTATTTGAACTAGTTTGGTTAAGAGGCCCAGTGGAGAAGATAACACTGAGTAAAGCCCTGAAAGAGACAGGAAAAGAACAAAGCTGAGGAAAAATGCAAAGGCATGGAGGTATGAACTGTTATGCAGCTTTCCAGGAAAAGAAAGGCCACTGTGGCTGAAACTGAGTGAACAAGGGTAGGCAGGATACCACAGCAGGGTATTTTTATATAAAAGAAATATCCTGAAAACAAGTGTAATTCTTTTTTATCATTTCCCTCTAAATAGTAATAGCTACTACTTACTGAACACCTATGAAGCACTGTTCCAGGTAACTGATACACATTATTTCTAATACATACAATAAGAAGAAGGTATCTTTATCCCCACCTTACAACTAAAGAAACCAAACCTCCAAGGGGTTAAATCACATGCAGAGGACCACACAGAAAGTTATACAGTCTGAAATGGAACCTAAGTGTCTACTAGACTCTACTTCTATATGGGCTGCCCACACTGAATGAAAACTAATATTAGAGTTCTTAATCTTTACTTCTGTTTGGTTTCCACTGATTTAACTTTTTCCAATCTCTTACTTTGCTAATTATTTTTAAAAAGTTTTCTTTAATGTTTATTTTTAAGAGAGTGAGAGCGAGCGGGGGAAGAGCAGAGAGAGCAAGAGACAGAATCTGAAGCAGGCTCCAGGTTCTGAGCTGTCAGCACAGAGGCCGATGCAGGGCTCAAACTCTCCAACAGTGAGATCACGACCTGAGCAAAGTCAGCCAACTTAACCGACTAAGCAACCCGGCTTCCCGCTAATTATTTTTAAAAACGGTACTTATAAATACTGCAGAACCTAAATCTCCAATCCAAATTTAGCAACATCAGTTATAAATTAAAATTTTAACTTACATGTAAGTTTAATATGGTCTCCCTTATGAAAAAAAAGGCTGGAAGAGGTCAGAGATGACTTATTCACTCTCATTTCCTTGTAAATAATACTCTTTATTCTTATTTAAAGTTTTAAACCCTGGTAGAGTAGCTCCGGCCTGGAAAGAAGAAAATACATAAGTAAGCAAAAGGACTGAACAGTTACCAAACAGTTTCAAAAATTTGGCTACTAGCCTCCATAGTCTTTTTACTTACCAACATGAAACCTACTCAACCAAGCATAAACAACATAGTACTTCAACAGATAGCTTACTGCAATGAAACAAAGATCTCTACTCTCCCATCTTACTTTTACTACTAAAAAAAAAAAAAAAAAAAAGTACTACCTAGGTATATGGTTTATAGAGAATTTCTAAAAACAGAAAACGTAGTCCTGTATTAAACGAATTGAAAAACCTAGTGAACAAATTAAAGAGACACAAAAACAAAACTAAACGTATATAGAGTTTTTATGAAAAGGAAGGAGGGATTAAATGACTTTATAAAAGTTAGGAAATTAAAAGTCATGTTCAACGGCTGACTTCTAAAACTTGTTCAACGGTCAGTTAATATCTTCGCAGCAGCTGAAACAATCTAAAACTCACAACAAAACGAAAACTATGTGAATGAGCTGAATGAACTGGTGCCCCGACAGGGTCAAGCCAGATTTCCATAGAATTTAATAGCAACCCAATTCGCAGTGGGATTCCTTGAGGCAGGATAAGAGGAAAAGCCCTTCCATTTCACAACACACGTGTTCCCAGGGAAGAGAAAGGCGCCCCTGAAGGGCCCCTGCCAACCCAAGACCAGCAGATTCGACCACAGCCCCTTCGCCCTTGCTTGAAAGAAAAAATTAAAAACTGGCGACCTCACCCCAACTGGAGGCCGCCCATGGTCCCCTCCACTACCTGGCCTTGGTCACCTCCGCTCACACGCCCACACAGGCCGCACGGGCCGCCCCTTCTTGAGCTCGCGCGGCCAGTGCCTTAGACGCTGTCCAGTAGGAGGTGAGAGCATCCAGGGCTGCAGCCGTGCGCGCCGCCTCCTCCATGGGGGAGCGCCGAGGGGAGCCTGCCCCGGATGACCCGCGACCGCCGCCGGGACCTAGAGCTGGAAGTAGCAGAGGAGAGCCTGGGCGCGGTAGAGTGACGCAAAAGGAGGCGCGCGCACGCGCAGTGCAACGCAGCAAAGGCCCGCCCCGGCCCACCTTACTGTGGATTTCCGGTTTCTTTAGCTGGCCTTGGGCTGTGGAGAGCAAAGAGAGCGGGGCGGGATGAAGGAAGGAGTGGATGCGATATTTTGCAAAGTAGGTTCGACGAGCAAGTGATTGAAGTCAAAGAACTGTGTGCTGCTTGCTTAAAATGCGAATTCCCTTACGCGGTTACCGTGTAAAGCTGCATTTTAAGCAGACTGCCTAGCAATCCCTAGGGAAATGGTGCTCCGAGAGGGCAAGGGGCGGAGCTAGGGCTGGGCCAGGAGGCTGGAGGCGGGTCCCGGAACGCAGAGGTGCGAAACCAAGTGGTGGGGGCGGGATTGGGCTCCAAGTGGGGCTGTTTCTTCCCGAGGGTGACCTAATCGAAACCCGTAGAGATGGCGTTCTTTTTAGTGGTTTGGTAAAAGCGCCTTTTGAGACACTTGGAGCAGCGATGTATTTCTCATGAGATACATAGGCAACCCACTGTTAGACTATCCCGCCTTGGCTTTCTTAGAACCCACAATCATGGTTTTCTATAAAATGGACAAAGACAGAGGGCTCATTTATAAGAGGAGGGGGCGGGATGGGGTGCGACTAGCCAGGTCGGGTTATAGGTGCCAAGGTCCTCTGGGTATGTTGTTCCTGTTTCTGAATAGATTAAAAAAAAAAAAAAAACAAACTAGTATTTGAAATGTTAATCATGTAGAATGGGATTTTTTCTTTAAGTTTATTTTGAAAGAGAGACCACGAGCTGTGGAGGGGTGGGAAGAGAGAGAGAGATCGATCTCAAGCAGGCTCTGCACTGTCAGTGCAGAGCCTGAGGTGGACTTGAACCCATGAACCATGGGATCAAGACCTGAGCTGAAATCAAGGGTCCCATGACCACCAACTGACCCACCCAGGTGGAGGCGGGGGGGGGGGGGGGGGGGGGATGTTTTTAAGTGAGTGCTTGTTGAACCAGAAAATGCCAAATATAATTTGCTCTTTTCAGACTAGTCTAATTGGACTACACAGCCCCTACACTCTGGTTTTGTTATAAGTGACTATGCAGCCACTAATTTAAAAGTTTTTAATCTTTTGTGAGCTTGGTAACCAGCTAATCGTGCCATTTTAGAACTGACTCAGAGGGCCTTTTTTGCTTATTTCTTTGGTCTCAGCCAAATTCTAGCTGGATTACATAGCCAAATAAGGAATTACATTACATATTGAAAGATGGTTGGCATGTTCGTCTCTGATGATGTGATAGATTGATGAAAAATGGCGGCAATTCTCTGCTTATAAATGTACCCAAACATTTTGCAGAGTGACTTTGCAGCTCCACCCCATCCCCTGATTCTGCCTTGGCCTTGGGACTGGGGATAGTTTTCGGCCAAGAAAATGTGGTGGTTCCCAGTCTAAATTTTGCTAAGAAACTGGACTAGCTTGCTGGAGAAGGAGACCATGTGGAACAGAGCAACTTGTAAAGCTACCCAGATGAACCATACTATGTCCAGACTCCAGAGACTGAGCCAACAGACTGATCCAATTGGTTGAATGCACTGTTGATCCACAGACCTATGAAAAAGACTAAATGATTGTTGCTTTAAGCCACCAATTTTGATGTGGATTGGTATGTAGCAATAACTAACAAATGCCAACAGATACCTATAGGAGGCAGATGATTATAATGAAAGTAGTGGTTTGCATGAATACTTAGAAATTATGTTAATTTAACTTAAGGAATTTGTTTGCAGGTCTTCTCTGCCAGTATTCTAATCATTCCAGCAAAGCCCTGCTTCATCTATTCAGCTTTCTCTCTTTGTTGTAGTCCACAGACTCCTCTCACATTTATCTGGTCCTCCCATCTGACACTTAACAGTCACATTATACAATGCATTGTTTCATAAGTGTACATAACATACCTTGCTAACATTATGCAGGCTTCTTAAATGCCCAGATCACTCTCTAGCACGTGATGTTGCATTTCTTTTTTTTTTTTTTTAATTTTTTTTTTTTAACATTTATTTATTTTTGAGACAGAGAGCATGAACAGGGGAGGGTCAGAGAAAGAGGGAGACACAGAATCCAAAACAGGCTCCAGGCTCTGAGCTGTCAGCACAGAGCCCGATGCGGGGCTTGAACCCAGGGACCACAAGATTGTGACCTGAGCCGAAGTCGGAAGCTTAACCGACTGAGCCACTCAGGCGCCCCAGCATTTCTATATATAATGTGAATGCTCAAGCATTGATCATAAGACATTTTTAAATTTTTAAAAATCCACTTCCAGGGCGCCTGGGTGGCACAGTCGATTAAGCGTCCGACTTCAGCCAGGTCACGATCTCGCGGTCTGTGAGTTCGAGCCCTGCGTCAGGCTCTGGGCTGATGGCTCGGAGCCTGGAGCCTGTTTCCGATTCTGTGTCTCCCTCTCTCTCTGCCCCTCCCCCGTTCATGCTCTGTCTCTCTCTCTGTCCCAAAAATAAATAAACGTTGAAAAAAAAAATTAAAAAAAAAATCCACTTCCTTTTCAAACACTGCTGGTGGGATTATAAAATAGTGCAACTTCCTCGGAAAACAGTTTGGCAGTTCCTTAGAGAGTTAAACATATATCAACCATATGACCCAGATGTTCTATTCCTAGGTATTTATCCAAAAGAAATGAAAGCATATATCCACTAAAAACTTGTAATTGAACATTCAATAGCAGCTTTATTTGTAATGGCCAAAAAAATGTAAGCAACTCAAATGTCCAACAACAAAGCAACTGTGGATGAGCAACTGTGGTGTATCCATATAATAGAATACCACTGAACAATAAAAGGGAATGAACTACTGATACATGTTATAACATGGCTAATTCTCAAAATAATTTTGGTAAGTGAAAGAAGCCAGACCAAAGGAGTATATAATAAACAATTGTAATATATAGCAACAAAGTGGGTGGTTGACTGGGAGTGGAGGGAACAAGAAAGGCAGAGAGGGATCATAGTGGGTGGGGCAAAAAGAAACTTTGGGGTGATGTATATGTTTGCTGTTTTGCTCATGGTGATGCGATCAATCTATAACATATCGCATACATCAAAACCTACCAAATGTATATTTTATATATGTGCAGTTTACAGTATGTCAATTATACCTCAATAAAGCTGTAAAATTTTTTGTCAGTTATAGAAACAACTTATATAAGCAAGACTTCTCTACTAAACAGTATTTTTGAAAATCATGTATTAGTAAATCAAATAGTTTTCTCATGTCTAAATTGTTCTTAAGTTGCTCTTCTGTGTTTTGGTTTTGTTACCACAGAGGCCAGCCAAGAGCCCAAGAACAGCATTTCAGGTGTACAATATAGTGATTCATCACTTGCATACAACACCGTGTGCTCATCTCAACAAGTGCATCACCTATTTAACCCTAATCCCCATCACTTATTTAAACCACCCCCTCCCCATCTGTCCTCTGGTATCTCTAGCATTTTAAAGGTATTATATAAATGTTTTCCAATTAATATTATTAAGTTTACTCAAGACCATAGACTTAAAAATGTAGTAGGGCATATTCTAAAAACATTTGTTGGAGGGAGAGAGGAGAGCTGTCTGGAAAAGATAGTAATAACTTGAAGTAAATTTAGGTAGAACACTAGGATGTTCATTAAAAGCCAGGAATTGGCTTTTAATAATTACCTCATTTGATGAAATGGGGAGTGGATATGGTAGGCAGAATAAAGCCCCCTTCCCCAAAGATTTCCACAGTTCTAACCCATAGAACCTGTTACTATGTTATGTTAGAGGCAAAAGGGACTTTGCACCTGTGATTGAATTAAGGGTCTTGAGATGGGGAGATAATCCTGGATTGTCCAAGTGGGTACAAAATAATTACACGGGTTTTTGTAAGAAGGCAGGGGCGCCTGCAGGCTCAGTCAGTTAAGTGTCTGATTTGATTTCAGCTCAGGTCACGATCTCCTGGTTCATGGGATTAAGCCCTGCGTCAGGCTCCACACTAAGAGCATGGAGCCTGCTTGGGATTCTCTCTCCCCGCCCCCACCCCTCCCCGTTTCTCTGCCTCTCCCCCATGCACACATGTTCTCCCTCTTAAAAAACAAAAAACAAAACAAAGGCATAAGTGTCAGAGACAGAGAATGAGATATGACAACGGAAGAAGGATCAGGGAGATGCAACATTGCTAATTGCTAGCTTTAAAGTTGCAGAAAGGGGAATAAGCCAAAAAATGTGCAAGGCCTCTGCTGAAAAAGGCAGGGAACAGATTCTCACCTAGAGCCTCCAGGAAGAATATAATCCTGATAACACCTTGATTTTAGCCCAGTTAAATTCATGTTGGATTTCTGTCCTCCAGAACTGTAAGATAATAAATTTGTGTTGTTTTAAGCCAAAAAGTTTGTAGTAATTTGTTAGAGCAGCAATAAGCACACCAAATTTGGGTAAGGAGGACACTAAGATCCCCCTAACATCATCACCAAAAGTAAAAGGATTCCATTTTATAGACAGGCAACCACACTTTGACTTCTCCATCTTCCATCCCTTTATTTCAGTTATTTTATATGGATTTGTTGTGTTTGTTACTTGATTAGCATCCCTCCTACCCTGCTTGCCATGGTGCAATTCAAATCCCAACTTTCAGATTTCCTCAGCTGGAATCCTTCTCTTCTGAACTGCTAGTACAGATAGAAGTATCTTTGTTTTTGTTTCCTGACTGCCTTAGCTCTCAAACTCAAAAAAACTTTTTGAAACGACCATGTGAGGTTTGAAATATGGTGTACCAGGTGATAAACATTAAAACAAAGATGCCAACAATGCCATGAGTCATCAGAGAGGCACATGACTCAGGAACAGAGAAAATAGAGCATAAGCTCTTTGGAGGGCAGGGGGCATGCCTGATTTTATACAACCCTCAGAACTAGGTGCAGTACTACTAGCTACTACTGCGCTTGGCTAGAAGCTGAAACTTACAGTTCTATACTAGTAACCAACCAGGACAAGTTTTTGTAGAATTTGGCACTTACACGCTTCACAACCTCAAAAACCTGTGTGGAAAGGGGTATCCATAGAAACATTTGGTGGTTTTTAAAAATGTCTGTTCCTGATTTCTAAATAGATATAGTTTGATCAAAATGTGAGTAATTAGGGGCACCTGGCTGGCTCAGTCAGTGGAGCATGTGATTCTTGATTTGGAGGTTGTAAGTTCAAGACCCACTTTGAGTGTAGAGATTGCTTACAAGTAATCTTTTTAAAAATGATTTTAAAAATCTTTTTAAAAATGTAATTAAATCCTTTTGGACAGAGCCTAAAAAATACATATTTTTTCTCAAATAAAATATTTTTCTGTTTAACAAAGTGACTTACAGGACACTAAAAAGATTAATAATAAGATTTCTGATGATACTTGTAGTTTTAAGATGTGTTATAATTCTCTAAAGTTTTATGTGCTTAAAATATAATAAAATGTTATGTTATATACTCCCCAAACATGTAAAAGATATTAATATATTAAAATATACCTGGTTTTCTTTAATTGTGTCAGAAAGTAATCACTAGATGGTAAATTCCTTCACACATCATGGTTTTGCTCCCTAAGATATTCACAGGCACATATTTTTTAAATCATGATGGGAACTGGGCTATTTGTTTCTGTAAAGAACATGGGAAACATTTAATTGAGGAATTAGGATGATATAGAACCTGGGACTACATGGGTGTTTCAAGTAGTGGGTAAAAAAAAAAAGCAACAAATGTTCAGCTAGAAATAAGTTATTTTATTTTAAAACACATACAGATTAATAAATATTATTGGAAAACTTAATAAATAGCCTTTTTTATTTACATAAGGCAATTACAACATGCTATGACTATTTCTATAAAGCAAAAGATAAGCAAGTCTTAGCCATTGACAAATGTGTGTATGTATGCTAATTGGAAGCTCCCCTGATACATTTACAGGAAAAAACTTATGCAGTCAATCAACATTTTACATTTTTTATCTAGTCTTCTTCTCTTTCACGATTATATTCCATTTTACAAGAAAGTAATAGTTGTCATTTAAAAAGGCAACAACACTCAGGAATGCTACTGGAAAACAGTACCTTTAAATTATTCCAAAGTGCAAAAACACTGACATAGAGGTGGGGGGAGGGAATTAGTACATTCTGACAAAGAAAAGAAACTTTTCAACGTGACCTTTTGGCACTAGTGGTTTGGGAGCTCCTGACATTTACCTGGTGTCAGGTAATTCATGGTCAGGGTTGAGCTGCTTGGAAGCAGGAAGTTCAGCATCATTCCTACCAAATTTAACACAACAGAATCAATCTGGTTCACAGGTCATTGAATCTTCTGCAGAACATAAACATACGCAGAATGTCAGAAAATCTTATCACATCATCAGAATGTGATCTTTCAGTGCAGCTTTTAAAAGTCCCTGTTTAACCTTCACGTTTTATAATAGAATATATAAAAGCCTTCCTTAAAAAAAAAAAAAAAGAAAAAAGAAAAATTAAAGCTTCATGGAATCGTGCAAACTTTACACCCAGCACTTCCTTTGCTTACTCAGTGCTTGAAGCTGCATGTCTAAAGCACAGTCCTGAGCATACAGAATGCCCAGTGCAAGCTGAGTTTCCACTTCACCACTCCAGAGCAATCCTACACATAACACTCTTGTCTGAGGCTACCAGCACACGCTAAAAGTGTGAGTGCTCTAAAACAGGTGATTTGGAGAACCATCTCACCCCTTTAGAGGTAGAGAAACTGAGGCACAGAAAGGTTAAGTGACTCACCTATAGTTGCACAATTCAAGGAAAAATAGAGAAAAGAACAAATAAATCTTTCTCCCTGGCTCATGCTCTGGGGTCCTAGACAATGCTTTTTATCACATTGGGTACATCTGAAATAGATTTATTTACATGATCATTGTTCTACTGAGTATCAACTTTTTACTACACAATAATTTTTGATGTAACATAAAGTTACATTTCTTAAAATATAATTCTCTTGTTGCATTTCACAGCATGTGAGAAATGTATATGAAAATAAACAAGTAGTGATACTGAGCCAAATTCTCATTCTCATTCCTATAATTCTTAATCTTTTCAAGTATATGATGGAGGTATAAGAATCTGGCCAGATGTGAAAAATCACCAATAAACTAAAGGACAGACCCTTAAAATTCATCACCAGTACAACTGTGAGGTGGAAGTGAGGAATACAGAAAATTGAGGTATTTTATATGATAAACTGTTTTATGGTGTGACTGGTGTGCAACTTGATCTTTTCTCTTTCCAACTCAAGTTAACAGGCTTCTAGCTATGACTATGAGTAAAACATATGAAAAACTAACATGGACATGTCCTTGGGAAGAAGGTCAATACTAAGTTGTTAATGTTACATTTTTGGTCCCTGAGAAGGCGGAACACCAAGATTCCATCTAATCCTGCTTGATGGGTGAACTACTTCCTTGGTTTCAAACACAGTGAGAAGGATAACTCCTTCAGACCACTGGAACCAATCAGACAGTCATGAACAGATCTAAATTGAAGCATTTTTCTCTTTCCAGTTTCCTACTCGGTCATAAGAGGTCTAAGTCAGGATCAAGTAGGCATCAAAAAAGAGCAATGGCCATGGCTCTGTAGACAATTGGAGCACTTTCTCCACTATTCTAGATTAGTTGAGCAGCTTGGAAAAGAGAGGTACCATCTCCCAATAAGAACTATGCAGCCATCAATACCTTTGGTCTCCATGGACCAAAGTGCTTGTCTACACCTGGAAGACACTGCATATCAGTGCTTTACAAATGTCTAGGAACTAGCTTCTAGAAGTGAGCACAGTATTTACAAAGAGTGAAGCTGTCAAGGAAGAAGGAAGATGAGGGGTGACTGTACACGTTAATAGTGTTCTGACAGACATGAAACCCAAAGAAAAAGAACAAAGACCAACCTACTACAGCTGGAATGAACTTCTGGAAATAATATTGAGTATAACAAACTTGCTTGAAAAGTAGGAATTGAAAGAATATTTCTTATTGCTGAACCAAGAGCAGCAAAGTGTATTTCACTAACATTCTAATGTGAAAATACTGTAGTGACATCTGACTGAAGAACGAGTTATGAGCAGTTCTTATTCCATGTGTGGCAAGAAGCAGACCGCCCTTCCTCTCGAGGACCTTCTCTACAGAGATGGAATAGTCCTCTAGAAGAACAAAATGCCCAGGGTGGTCTCAGAATCCTTAATAGGCCCTACACTTGATCAATTAGCAAAACAGAAAGCAATCTTTTCAAATGCAAAGATTCAGATGAAAAAACAAAGCATTGTCCAAGTAGTAGAGGAGAGAAACGGCTTATTTAAGTATCCAGAGTAAATTTGCAAATTGTGATCAGAAATAGAAGATTTTAGAGAGGCTTGAAAACAAGTAGGCGGTAGGTAAATTTCTTCTTAGTTTATCAGAGATAAAGCCCAAGGAATAGTATAATCATGAAAATGTTTCATATGTATTTACTTTTGGAGAGACCAATGAGACCCATTCCCATTCTAGCTCCTCCCAAACTCTCACTTTGAGGCCTTTTTTTTCTTTGCAATTCCAAATGAATTATGAAAACATGAATGTATAAAAAATACATATATATTATTAAATCAGAAGTTATATGCTCTATGTCAAACTTGAAAATTGGGCTCTTTAGACTGCTGGTCATGTCCATTTGAGGCTAGAGTCACACACTTGAAATACAATCCTAAGAACTTTGTCCCACTGGAAGGAAAGCTGTGCATCCCACCAAAATAATCTGCTAAACCTGGGAGAGTCCAACTGTTCCAGAACAAGTCATCCTTAAGAGGAGATCAACTATTACTACTTTCAGATTTTGTTTTGCTATAAACAAAACAAAACAAAACAGGGATGATCATCCAGAAAATACCACTGCTGAGTATCCATGGAGTAACTGTGAACTAAAATATAATGAGGAACACTAATAGATGAATTTAAACTAAGCTTCAACTGTAAGCTGTAACAAAATAAACAAGATAATTTCCTTAAGACACATGAACTTTCTCAGTATACTTTTGTTCACCACATGTATTCTTTTAATGTCTCAAACTCCTTATGTAGGAAACTATTATACTGACACTGCTACATGATATTTTCAGAAAGTTCAGTTCAATAAATTAAGGCTTGCATTCCTAAAAATACCTGATAATAAAAAAACCCAAATCTTTAGGAGCTGATAAAAAAAAAGTGAGGGACTTTTTGAGTATTTATTAACTGTCAGTTAATGTAAGATTAAAAATTTTTTAAACAATTTTGTTGCTGCTCTTAGTTCACTAATCACTGACAACTCATGCCATCACATGTACTTTTAATTCATAAAGGTGTTCTTCACTGTATGTTAAACTATCCTCATTTTATTTAGCCTCTTTTATTTAGCCTTTTATTTAGCTTCCCCACACTTTAGGGAACAATTTCTTTGGTATTTAGAAATGCTCTTTTTGCCTGAAAAAATATTTTTTTCCTTAGTGAGTAACTTTAATTTGGGTATTATTAAATGTGATATTCTAGTTCACTAATTCTGCCTTACCCAATCCAATTTTCCAACTTGGCACAGTTCCCTATTAGATAAAACATTGCATATGAAGTACATGATATCTTGATGAAACAACTTGCATCACTTTGTGCTTTGCTCCCACTTACTATACATAGGAGGTTACTATAAACAGACAAATGATCTCTTTGATCCAAATATTGGCATATTTAGTGGCTATTTTGCATTTCAGAAGATTAATGAGAGGTTGGGTGAGGAATTATAGGGTGCTCTGTCATCTCAAACAACAGGGAGATGGCTAAATTAATTGTTTTCATTTTAGTAGAAATTCTTTTGAAAACTTACTTTGTATGTTCCAATTTTCAGAAACTTGCCTGAGCTTGACTGTGTCTTTTAACCTGTTCCTGTATTATAGGGAACCTGATATATGTGCTATTGAACAGTTACTCTCTCATCTAACAACCTTATTATCAAGTTGAATAATTTATTTCTTTGGAATGGCCACAATGGTCACTGAAAGAGAATGTGGATATATTTGATACTGGGTCCCAGTTACATAGATTAAATACAAATAAAATACCTTATGCTACTTAAGTCAACTGTCTTTAATTGGACAATAAATACATGCTAAAAAGGTCAATTTGCTCTTATGTGTCTTTCACTGTGACTTTCTTCCAACAAATGAATATACTGTTATTTCTAACTGCTCTATACATTTATATTTTGAATAGTGAAATATTAAAGTATAATCAAAGAGTTATTCTAAGAGAACATACACATAGTAATAGTCAAATTAAGTGAAGAGTTCAAGTGATAAAGGCACTGAAATTGATTTGAGCTATTGAAAGTCATCCTATAAATGGAACTCTGCATCATGTCCACTCATTCTCTATGTTCAATTAAAATGTCTTGGAGTAGGAGGTGGGAGAGTCAGCTCATTAGCAGATTAAAAACAATTAAATGTATATACTTCTTATTTGGATGAGGTACCTGAATGTTATACATGCTTAATGCAAAATAACACAACTACAGACACATTTACTGTATAGTCAGACTGTAAGACAACAATTTCCCCCATTTCCAAAATAATCTTCTAAGTAACAATATCTGCTCCCCTGCAAAGACTAACCGGAAAGAGCCCAACTTTATCTTCTATTAAATAATGTTAAAATATTGTTAAAGGAAATAGTATTCATGAAAGCTTCCAGGTTAATGGCAATGAACATGAGATTCCTCTCATCAGAGAGAGATGATGCCCAGACAACCATTTAGCAACTTTAGACTGCAGAGGGCTGGGCCCCTACTTGGATGCTGAGCAATGCTCCCTACTGTCCACCAGACCACCCATTAATATGCAAGCAACTTTAATACCAGTGATTAGGGTCTCTTCTACTTCACATCAAATTAGGACCAGAAACCACATCCATTTCCTATTCCTTGAGCCACCCACCCCCCTGTTGCATCCTAGTCTGTTTTCATATTAGATTTGTTCATTTCCCCAAGGTTGAAATTGAACTCTTTGAACACCTGTATAAGGACAATCCCAACAGAGACAGTAGTGAACCCACAGGCCATACCCAAGAAGTCCACCAGGCCCACGTTGCTCCATTCCCGAAAGAGGATGGCCGAGGCTAACAGGACGAGGGTGGTGAATACGACGTAATAGATGGCCCCGAACACAGAGGAGTCGAAGCACTCAAGTGCCTTGTTGATGTACCTGAACTGGACAATGATGCTGCAACCAAGCACGGCGAGGAGCACCAGGCACAGGCAGAGTGCCCGTTGACTGGATGGGTTGTTGTGGAAGATGTCTTGGGCTGCCAGCCCGATGCCCTTGGTGGAAGGCACGGTGAAACTCCCCAGCAAAGAGCAGATACTAATGTAGACCATGATGTTGGTAGGCCCATGGGCTGGTGCAATCCAAAAGATGAGCAGTAGCAGCATAAGGAGCACGATACACAAATAGCCCACAAACACTGGAAAACAGACAATTTTCTTACTTTAGAGTCAATTCAACAAACCCTAGGCAGAATGTGGTCCTGTGTGTGTGGCCAGAGTGGGAGGGTTCTTCAGGAACATGTGAGAAAGCTGTGGGGTAGTTGTGCTGTTGCAGTGATTTAAGGGCTACATATAGTGGGCCAAGGCCAGCGGCCCTGAGATGTGGAGATAGTACCACACAAAAATCTCATTCTTCTCACAACTTCTGAGGGTCTCCTTGGACTTGTAAGTGACAAATGTGCTTATAATTATCAGAGCCTAGAACCCAGTTATATATAAAACAAAGTAATTTTTGCATATATTTAATATGCACTGAATTTTTCAGAACTTCATTAAGAACTTCATCCCATTGCTCACAACAATATCCCCTGAATGTTTGAGTTAATAGCACGACACTCCACATGAGTCTTTATTTACAGCTCCCAGGCTCTCAGCAACTCCACAAGGCATGGGGTCTACTGTTATGTCTTCTATAGTTGTACCTGAGCATTCTATTTTATTATAAAGTACTATTGGGCTATTTCTCCTTCATATTACATTTAAGGCTTTATTTGCTTTGAAGTTATGTGTACAAAAGGAGGTTGTAATTTCTAATTCAATCTGAGATTATAAAGGAGGTGTTAGAAGCTGGGCCTGACAGGGCTAGGAACAGCCTGGACATGCACTAGGCAGGCTGTGACTCTTCCTCAAACGTAAGAAGAAAAAAGAACTACGGAGCCCTGTTCTGAGGGAAGATTCAGGAAGATGACCTTAAAATTTCTTCTGAGGCAATTCTTTGACAAAAAAATTCATAATGTTTTTTTAACTTTTAGAAAAAAAATTTAAAAACTTAGAAGCCTGTTGGGGTGCCTAGGTGACCCAGTTGGTTAACAATTCAACTCTTAATTTCAGCTCAGGTCATAATCTCACAATTCGTGAGATCAAGCTCCACATTGGGCTCTGCACTGGCAGCATGGAGCTTGCTTGAGATTCTCTTTGTCCTGAGCATGTAAGCACATGAGCTCTCTCTCTCAAAATAAATAAACATTAAAAAAAACTTAGAAACCTCTTTAATTTATAAGTGGCTAGAATAGGGGCGCCTGGGTGGCTCAGTCAGTTAAGTGTCTGATTTCAGTTCAGGTCATGATCTCGCAGTCCGTGGGTTCAAGCCCCACGACAGGTTCTGTGCTGACAGCTCAGAGCCTGGAGCCTGCTTCAGACTCTGTGTCTCCCTCTCTCTGTTCCTCCCCTACTTGCACTCTGTCTCTCAAAAATAAAATAAACATTAAAAAAAAATTTATAAGTGGCTAGAATAACATCATTTTATATTCCAGGTTAAAACACGTTATTCATGTTAAAAAGAAAAATCTTTTAGGGGCATCTGGGTGGCTCAGTCAGCTAAGTGTCCAACTCTTGATTTCAGCACAGGTCATCATCTCACAGTAGTGAGATTGAGCACTGCATCGGGATCTGTGCTGACAATGCAGAGCCTGCCTGGGATTCTCTCTCTCCCCCTCTCTCTGCCCCTCCCTGCTTGAGCATGTGGCTCTTTCTCTCTCAAAATAAATAAATAAACTATAATTTAAAAACAAGAAAAATCTTTTTGCTACCATCATATTTTCATACCAAATTATTATGGCAGTATTCAAATTAGATATGTTTTTTGTAAAAGTTAAGACCTGAATATACTGGTATCATCCACATTTATCAGAAAGTAAAAGGCCTTTGGATATACTTTTCTGAAAATTACATAAAGTAAATTCTTCAGGATATTCATATCCATTTTTCTGATTTTTTTCATGTTTTTGTACTTTCATTTCTCACAGTTTTGGAAATATTTTGGCTTTTACAGGAGGAAGTAAATATAACAATGCTAAATGTTTAGGGATAAAAAATTACAGGAAAATACAGTCTTGGTTAATTTCATTATGAATCCCTTTTGAAATTTTACAGATATTTCCACTGCAATGTCATTCACTGCCAATTAAAAGCTATAAAAGAGTGGTGAGGTATTTGTGGCTTAGAGATGTCTGTATTTGGGATATTGGTGTGGATGCAGTTTTGTGCTGGCACCTGTCTAAACTTGTTGGTAAGCAATATAAGATGGTCTGCTGGGAGTAATTTAGAAGAATCTATACTTTAGGCCAGTACAATTATGTAGACTGTTGTTTTTTTATAGCATTTGTCATGTCAAAAACATGTAGAAAAACTATACAGAGATCTCTATGGGAAATCCAAAGATAAATCAAATTGGGTCTCAGCTCTCAGTTTCACATTACAGGGAAGTGAGAGGCTTGGGCACAACAGTGGTCCTGAGGGGAACATGGTCCAGAGCAGATCCCAGGAGGACTGACACAAAAGAGAAGAGACAGTAGGAATGCAGGAAAGGAGGTAGGGTGGGAGCACTGGGAGGTGGCAAGAGGTGACAGGAGGAGGCGTGTGGGGGGTGGTCATAGGAGGTAGGGGAATGGAAAGGCCATGGTAAGTGGGAGGTGGGTGCTCATGGGATTGAGGCCTGAGGGGATGAGGCCGCGTTGAGGGGGCCAGGTGATAAAGGCGCCCATGCGCAAGATCCCAGAGGTCCGGAAGAAAGCAGAAGCGGTACTGAACTCCAGGGAGCAGGAATGCAAGGTCCAGAACCACCAGACCTCCTCCCACTCCTGGGGCAGCAGGAGAGCAGGGGATGCTATAAAGTGTAGGGCACAGCAATGGCCACTCATATGCAAAGTCAAACAAAGGGTCTGTGAAAACAGACCATAGGTAGGCCAACCCAAGCCCAGGCCTGGATCACACTGGAGACAGGCAAGCTCTCTGGCACCTTTGCTAGAAAGGAGTTACCTGGGTTAGTCAGCTTCTCTTCCAGCTCAGCCTGAGTGGTCACACTCTCAGATTTCGGGGAGTGGATAATCAATACAACAGAACCTGCACAACTTAGCAGACATCCCAACTTGCCCAAGATGTTGAGCTTTTCCTTCAGAAGATAAGAAGCTAAAATGGACCTTTGTTTAAAAAAAGAGAGAGAAAAATCGTTAAAATTTAATACTATCTGACCTGTTTCTACTAACTGTAGTTATTTTAGAAAAGCCATATTTTCTTCATAGCCATATTCATTTTTAACTTAGTTTTTAAGAGTAGAAAAGATTAGGAATTTATTGAAATTATTAAATACAAAGGATTTTCATACCAGTACCATGCAGTCAATACATAGTTAATGACTCTTAACTCATACTGCTATACATTATTTCAGTAGATATGAAATAGATCAGAATAGAAAAATAAGTCATCATTCATAAAACGAGGTTTTATGGTTAAATAAAAATATTCTTTCCTTATTTCTTTATTTTTGTTTATTTATTTATTTTGAGAGAGAGAAAGAGTACGTGTAAAGGGGCAGAGAGAAAGGGAGAGAGAATCCTCATTGACAGTGCAGAGCCTGATGTGGGACTCAATCGCACAAACTGCAAGATCATGACCTGAACCGAAACCAAGAGTCGGATGCCTAACTGACTGAGCCACCCAGGTGTCCTGTTTCCTTATTTTTAAAAGCAAACAATCAAAGAAACTATGTTAAGTGGGAAAGTAGGATATGAAAACTGTTAAAATAATTATAAGTTATTCACGATCAAAACACGTCAGTTAAAATAAATTAAGAAAATGCACAAACAAGAAAAAAACCAAAATGCTAATAGTAATTACATTATGGTAGGAGTATGGGTGATTGGTTATTTTTCTCTTCTATAATACCTCAAATATTTAAAATGTGGTCACATTATTTTTTACTGCAAAAAAAATCATCTTAAAACACCTATAATTTTTTTAAAAAGTTTTTGTTTTGTTTTGTTTTTTAATTAAATAGGCTCCACGTCCAACATGGGGTTTGAACTCATGACCCAGAGATCAAGAGTCACATGCTCTACCTACTGATTGATCCAGCCAGGCACCCCAAAATCTCTATAATCTTAAGGTTGGTAATATGTTTCCTTTTTTTTTTTTTTTAATTTACATCCAAGTTAGTTAGCATATAGTACAATAATGATTTCAGGAGTAGAATCCAGTGATTCATCCCCTACATATAACACCCAGTGCTCATCCCAATAAGTGTCTTCCTTAATGCCCCTTGCCCATTTATCCCATCCCTATATTTCTCCATATTTAAGTCTCTTATGTTTTGTCTCCCTCCCTGTTTTTATACCATTTTTGCTTCCCTTCCCTTATGTTAATCTGTTTTGTATCTTAAATTCCACAGGAGTGAAGTCCTATGATATTTGCCTTTCTCTGACTGACTAATTTCACTTAGCAGAATACCCTCTAGTTTCATCCACGTTGCTGCAAATGGCAGGATTTCATTCTTTTTGGTTGCTGAGTAATACTCCATTGTGTATATCTATACACACACACACCAAATCTTCTTTATTCACCGGTTGATGGACATTTGAACTCTTTCCATACTTTGGCTATTGTTGATAGTGCTGCTATAAACATTGGGATGCATGTGCCCCTTTGAAACCGCGTACCTGTATCCCTTGGATAAATACCTAGTAGTGCAATTGCTCGGTCGTAGGATAGTTCTATTTTTAATTTTTTGAGGAACCTCCATACTGTTTTCCAGAGTGGCTGCACCAGTTTGCATTCCCACCAGCAATGCAAAAGCATTCCTCTTTCTCTGCATCCTCGCCAGCATTTGTTGTTGCCTGAGTTGTTAATTTTAGCCATTCTGACAGGTTTGAGGTGGTATCTCATTGTGGATAGGATTTGTATTTCTCTGATGTTGAGCATTTTTTCCATGTCTGTTAGCCATCTGGCTATAGATGGCTATCTTTATTTATTTATTTATTTATTTATTTATTTATTTATTTATTTATTTATTTTTCAATATATGAAATTTATTGTCAAGTTGGTTTCCATACAACACTCAGTGCTCATCCCAAAAGGTGCCCTCCTCAATACCCATCACCCACCCTCCCCTCCCTCCCACCCCCCATCAACCCTCAGTTTGTTCTCAGTTTTTAACAGTCTATTATGCTTTGGCTCTCTCCCAGTCTAACATCTTTTTTTTTTTTTCTTTTTCCTTCCCCTCCTCCATGGGTTTCTGTTAAGTTTCTCAGGATCCACATATGAGTGAAAACATATGGTATCTGTCTTTCTCTGCCTGACTTATTTCACTTAGCATAACACTCTCCAGTTCCATCCACGTTGCTACAAAAGGCCATATTTCATTCTTTCTCATTGCCATGTAGTACTCCATTGTGTATATAAACCACAATTTCTTTATCCATTCATCAGTTGATGGACATTTAGGCTCTTTCCACAATTTGGCTATTGTTGAGAGTGCTGCTATAAACATTGGGGTACAAGTGCCCCTATGCATCAGTACTCCTGTACCCTTGGGTAAATTCCTAGCAGTGCTATTGCTGGGTCATAGGGTAGGTCTATTTTTAATTTTCTGAGGAACCTCCACACTGCTTTCCAGAGCGGTTGCACCAATTTGCATTCCCACCAACAGTGCAAGAGGGTTCCTGTTTCTCCACATCCTCTCCAGCATCTATAGTCTCCTGATTTATTCATTTTGGCCACTCTGACTGGCGTGAGGTGATATCTGAGTGTGGTTTTGATTTGTATTTCCCTGATAAGGAGCGACGTTGAGCATCTTTTCATGTGCCTGTTGGCCATCCGGATGTCTTCTTTAGAGAAGTGTCTATTCATGTTTTCTGCCCATTTCTTCACTGGGTTATTTGTTTCTCGGGTGTAGAGTTTGGTGAGCTCTTTACAGATTTTGGACACTAGCCCTTTGTCCGATATGTCATTTGCGAATATCTTTTCCCATTCCGTTGGTTGCCTTTCAGTTTTGTTGGTTGTTTCCTTTGCTGTGCAGAAGCTTTTTATCTTCATAAGGTCCCAGTAATTCATTTTTGCTTTTATTTCCCTTGCCTTTGGGGATGTGTCGAGTAAGAGATTGCTACGGCTGAGGTCAGAGAGGTCTTTTCCTTTCTCCTCTAGGGTTTTGATGGTTTCCTGTCTCACATTCAGGTCCTTTATCCATTTTGAGTTTATTTTTGTGAATGGTGTGAGAAAGTGGTCTAGTTTCAATCTTCTGCATGTTGCTGTCCAGTTCTCCCAGCACCATTTGTTAAAGAGACTGTCTTTTTTCCATTGGATGTTCTTTCCTGCTTTGTCAAAGATGAGTTGGCCATATGTTTGTGGGTCTAGTTCTGGGGTTTCTATTCTATTCCATTGGTCTATGTGTCTGTTTTTGTGCCAGTACCATGCTGTCTTGATGATGACAGCTTTGTAGTAGAGGCTACAGTCTGGGATTGTGATGCCTCCTGCTTTGGTCTTCTTCTTCAGAATTACTTTGGCTATTCGGGGCCTTTTGTGGTTCCATATGAATTTTAGGATTGCTTGTTCTAGTTTCGAGAAGAATGCTGGTGCAATTTTGTTTGGGATTGCATTGAATGTGGAGATAGCTTTGGGTAGTATTGACATTTTGACAATATTTATTCTTCCAGTCCATGAGCAGGGAATGTCTTTCCACTTCTTTATATCTTCTTCAATTACCTTCATAAGCTTTCTATAGTTTTCAGCACACAGATCTTTTACATCTTTGGTTAGATTTATTCCTAGGTATTTTATGCTTCTTAGTGCAATTGTGAACGGGATCAGTTTCTTTATTTGTCTTTCTGTTGCTTCATTGTTAGTGTATAAGAATGCAACTGATTTCTGTACATTGATTTTGTATCCTGCGACTTTGCTGAATTCCTGTATCAGTTCTAGCAGACTGTTGGTGGAGTCTATCGGATTTTCCATGTATAGTATCATGTCATCTGCAAAAAGTGAAAGCTTGACTTCATCTTTGCCAATTTTGATGCCTTTGATTTCCTTTTGTTTGTCTGATTGCTGATGCTAGAACTTCCAACACTATATTAAACAACAGCAGTGAGAGTGGACATCCCTGTCAGGTTCCTGATCTCAGGGAAAAAGCTCTCAGTTTTTCCCCGTTGAGGATGATGTTAGCTGTGGGCTTTTCATAAATGGCTTTTATGATCTTTAAGTATGTTCCTTCTATCCTGACTTTCTCAAGGGTTTTTATTAAGAAAGGGTGCTGGATTTTGTCAAAGGCCTTTTCTGCATCGATTGACAGGATCATATGGTTCTTATTTTTTCTTTTATTAATGTGATGTATCACGTTGATTGATTTGCGAATGTTGAACCAGCCCTGCATCCCAGGAATGAATCCCACTTGATCATGGTGAATAATTCTTTTTATATGCTGTTGAATTCGATTTGATAGTATCTTATTGAGAATTTTTGCATCCATATTCATCAGGGATATTGGCCTGTAGTTCTCTTTTTTTACTGGGTCTCTGTCTGGTTTAGGAATCAAAGTAATACTGGCTTCATAAAATGAGTCTGGAAGTTTTCTTTCCCCTTCTATTTCTTGGAATAGCTTGAGAAGGATAGGTATTATCTCTGCTTTAAACGTCTGGTAGAACTCCCCTGGGAAGCCATCTGGTCCTGGACTCTTATTTGTTGGGAGATTTTTGATAACCAATTCAATTTCTTCGCTGGTTATGGGTCTGTTCAAGCTTTCTATTTCCTCCTGATTGAGTTTTGGAAGAGTGTGGGTGTTGAGGAATTTGTCCTTTCTTCCAGGTTGTCCAATTTGTTGGCATATAATTTTTCATAGTATTCCCTGATAATTGTTGGTATCTCTGAGGGATTGGTTCTAATAATCCCATTTTCATTCATGATTTTATCTATTTGGATCATCTCCCTTTTCTTTTTGAGAAGCCTGGCTAGAGGTTTGTCAATTTTGTTTATTTTTTCAAAAAACCAGCTCTTCGGGGCGCCTGGGTGGCGCAGTCGGTTAAGCGTCCGACTTCAGCCAGGTCACGATCTCGCGGTCCGTGAGTTCGAGCCCCGCGTCAGGCTCTGGGCTGATGACTCAGAGCCTGGAGCCTGCTTCCGAATCTGTGTCTCCTTCTCTCTCTGCCCCTCCCCCATTCATGCTCTGTCTCTCTCTTTCTCAAAAATAAATAAATGTTAAAAAAAAAAAAAGAAAAAGAAAAACCAGCTCTTGGTTTCGTTGATCTGCTCTACAGTTTTTTTAGATTCTATATTGTTTATTTCTGCTCTGATCTGTATTATTTCTCTTCTTCTGCTGGGTTTAGGCTGCCTTTGCTGTTCTGCTTCTATTTCCTTTAGGTGTGCTGTTAGATTTTGTATTTGGGATTTTTCTTGTTTCTTGAGATAGGCCTGGATTGCAATGTATTTTCCTCTCAGGACTGCCTTCGCTGTATCCCAAAGCATTTGGATTGTTGTATTTTCATTTTCGTTTGTTTCCATATATTTTTAAATTTCTTCTCTATTGCCTGGTTGACCCACTCATTCTTTAGTAAGGTGTTCTTTAACCTCCATGCTTTTGGAGGTTTTCCAGACTTTTTCCTGTGGTTGATTGCAAGCTTCATAGCATTGTGGTCTGAAAGTATGCATGGTATAATTCCAATTCTTGTGAACTTATGAAGGGCTGTTTTGTGACCCAGTATATGACCTATCTTGGAGAATGTTCCATGTGCACTCGAGAAGAAAGTATATTCTGTTGCTTTGGGATGCAGAGTTCTAAATATATCTGTCAAGTCCATCTGATCCAATGTATCAATCAGGGCCCTTGTTTCTTTATTGACCGTGTGTCTAGATGATCTATCCATTTCTGTTAGTGGAGTGTTAAAGTCCCCTGCAATTACCACATTCTTCTCAATAAGGTTGTTTATGTTTATGAGTAATTGTTTTATATATTTGGGGGCTCTGGTATTCGGTGCTTAGACATTTATAATTGTTAGCTCTTCCTAATGGATAGACCCTGTAATTATTATATAATGCCCTTCTTCATCTCTTGTTACAGCCTTTAATTTAAAGTCTAGTTTGTCTGATATAAGTATGGCTACTCCAGCTTTCTTTTGGCTTCCAGTAGCATGATAAATAGTTCTCAATCTAAATCTAAATAGTTCTCACTCTCAATCTAAAGGTGTCCTCAGGTCTAAAATGAGTCTCTTGTAGACAGCAAATAGATGGGTCTTGTTTTTTTTTTATCCATTCTGATACCCTATGTCTTTTGGTTGGCGCATTTAATCCATTTACATTCATTGTTATTATAGAAAGATACGGGTTTAGAGTCATTGTGATGTCTGTATGTTTTATGCTTTTACTGATGTCTCTGGTACTTTTTCTCACAGGATCCCCCTTAGGATCTCTTGTAGGGCTGGTTTAGTGGTGACAAATTCCTTCAGTTTTTGTTTGTTTGGGAAGACCTTTATCTCTCCTTCTATTCTAAATGACAGACTTGCTGGATAAAGGATTCTCGGCTGCATATTTTTTTTGTTTAGCACACTGAAGATCTCATGCCAATCCTTTCTGGTCTGCCAAGTTTCAAAAGAGAGATCAGTCACGAGTCTTATAGGTCTCCCTTTGTATGTGAGGGCTCGTTTATCCCTTGCTGCTTTCAGAATTTTCTCTTTATCCTTGTATTTTGCCAGTTTCACTATGATATGTCGTGCAGAAGATCGATTCAAGTTACGTCTGAAGGGAGTTCTCTGTGCCTCTTGGATTTCAATGCCTTTTTCCTTCCCCAGTTCAGGGAAGTTCTCAGCTATTATTTCTTCAAGTACCCCTTCAGCACCTTTCCCTCTCTTCCTCCTCTGGGATACTGATTATGTGTATATTATTTCTTTTTAGTGTATCACTTAGTTCTCTAATTTTCCCCTCATAGTCCTGGATTTTTTTGTCTCTCTTTCTCTCAGCTTCCTCTTTTTCCATAACTTTATCTTCTAGTTCACCTATTCTCTCCTCTGCCTCTTCAATCCGAGCCGTCGTGGTTTCCATTTTGTTTTGCATTTCGTTTAAAGCATTTTTCAGCTCCTCGTGACTGTTCCTTAGTCCTTTGATCTCTGTAGCAAGAGATTCTCTGCTGTCCTCTATACTGTTTTCAAGCCCAGCGATTAATTTTATGACTATTATTCTAAATTCACTGTTACATTATTTAAATCCTTTTTGATCAGTTCGTTAGCTGTTGTTATTTCCTGGAGAGTCTTCTGAGGGGAATTCCTCCGTTTGGTCATTTTCGATAGTCCTTGGAGTGGTGAGGACCTGCAGGGCGCTTCCCCTGTGCTGTGGTGTATAACTGGAGTCGGTGGGCGGGGCCGCAGTCAGACCTGATGTCTGCCCCCAGCCCACCACTGGGGCCACAGTCAGACTGGTGTGCGCCTTCTCTTCCCCTCTCCTAGGGGCGGGATTCACTGTGGGGTGGCGTGGCCCATCTAGTCTACTTGCACACTGCCAGGCTTGTGGTGCTGGGGATCTGGCGTATTAGCTGGGGTGGGTAGGCAAGGTGCACGGGGGCGGGAGGGGCAGGCTTAGCTCGCTTCTCCTTAGGTGATCCACTTCGGGAGGGGCCCTGTGGCAGCGGGAGGGAGTCAGATCCGCTTCCAGAGGTTTGGCTCCACAGAAGCACAGAGTTGGGTGTTTGCGAGGAGCGAGCAAGTTCCCTGGCAGGAACTTGTTCCCTTTGGGATTTTGGTTGGGGGATGGGTGAGGGAGATGGCGCTGGTGAGCGCCTTTGTTCCCCACCAAACTGCGCTCTGTCGTCTGGGGGCTCAGCAGCTCTCCCTCCCTTTGTCCTCCAGCCTTCCCGCTTTCCGAGCAGAGCTGTTAACTTATGACCTCCCAGACTCTAAGTCGCGCTTGCTGTCGGAACACAGTCCGTCAGGCCCCTCCGCTTTTGCCAGCCAGACTTGGGGCTCTGCTTGGCCGGTGGGCCGCCCCTCCGCCCCGGCTCCCTCCTGCCAGTCCGTGGAGTGCGCACCGCCTCGCCGCCCTTCCTACCCTCTTCCGTGGTCCTCTCGTCTGCGCTTGGCTCCGGAGACTCCGTTCTGCTAAGCCTCTGGCGGTTTTCTGGGTTATTTAGGCAGGTGTAGATGGAATCTAAGTGATCAGCAGGATGCGCGGTGAGCCCAGCGTCCTCCTACGCCACCATCTTCTAGAATTATTTCTTGATGGCTATCTTTAGAAAAGTGTCTATTCACAGGGGCACCTGGGTGGTTCAGTCAGTTGAGTGTTGGACTTCGGCTCAGGTTCATGAGTTGGAGCCCCGCATCGGGCTCTGCACTAACAGCTTGGGGCCTGGAGCCTGCTTCAGATTCTGTGTCTCCCTCTCTCTCTGCCCCTCCCCCACTCACATTCTGTCTCTCTCAAATATAAATAAGTATTTTTTAAAAAGTGTCTATTCATGTCTTTTGCCCTTTTTTTCACTGGATTATGGTTTTTGGGTGTTGAGTTTGATCAGTTTTTTTAATAGATTTTGGATACTAGCCCTTTATTTGATATGTCATTTGCAAATATCTTCTCCCATTCAGTCGGTTGCCTTTTAGTTTTGCTGATTGTTTCCTTCGCTGTGCAGAAGCTTTATATCTTGATTAGGTACCAATAGTAGTTCATTTTTGCTTTTGTTTCCCTTGCCTCTGGAGACGTATTGTGGCCTTGCTGTGGCCAAGATCAAAGAGGTTTTTGCCTGTTTTCTCCTGGAGGATTTTGATGGCTTCCTGTCTTAAGCTTAGGTCTTTCATCCATTTTGATTTTATTTTTGTGTATGGTGTAAGAAAGTAGTCCAGATTCATTCTTCTGCATGTTGCTGTCCAGTTTTCCCAACACCATTTGCTGAAGAGACTGTCTTTTTTTCCATTGGATACTCTTTCCTGCTTTGTCAAAGATTAGTTGGCCACACGTTTGTGGGTCCATTTCTGGGATCTCTATTCTGTTCCATTGATCTGAGTGTCTGTTCTTGTGCCAGTACGATACTGTCTTGATGATTACAGCTTTGTAGTACATCTTGAAGTCTGGAATTGTGATACCTCCAGCTTTGGTTTTCTTTTTCAAGATTGCTTTGGCTATTCGAGGCCTTTTCTGGTTCCATACAAAGTTTAGGATCATTTGTTCTAGCTCTGTGAAGAATGCTGGTATTACTTTGATACGAATTCATTGAATATGTAGATTGCCTTGGGTAGTATTGACATTTTAAGAATATTTGTTCTTCCAACCCATGAGCATTGGAATATTTTTCCATTTTCTTGTGTCTTCTTCAATTTCTTTCATAAGCTTTCTATAGTTTTCAGTGTATAGGTTTTTCACCTCTTTGATTAGGTTTATTCCTAGGTATTTTATGGGTTTTGTTGGATAATATATTTCTTATTTCTCTGTATAACATCAGTATACACTTTGAATTGGAAAACCAAGACTTTTAGTTATCATGGAACTAGTAATTGTCACTTTGTTGTTGTCTATGCCAAATGCACTCAGAGAACATGAACATCCATGAGGAAGGCACACCAGACCCAGATATACTGGATTATTTCCTTTTTAATCCTTGTTTACAGATAAAAAAGCTGAGCCTCAGAAAGGATTATTACTGAACCCAAGGCCACAGAAAGCTAACAAGAGGTGAAATCATGGTGATGACATACACATAAAGCCAAAGCTCCAACTTTTTCCATATACCACTTTGTGTCTTTACCCCTACACAGCCTGGTCCTCAAGGAAACCTTGGCAATGTACTTGGGGAAATAAATAACATCACTAAAAGAACCAACAAATGATGTTAGAATACACAACTGGGTGTTAAATTGAGGGGCTCCTCATAGCTGCACACAGAAGTGGAAACCAGAGGACTGGGAAGCTCTCAGTGCAAGAGATGAGCCTGGGATGATAAGCAGGCTATGCCACAGTGGAAGGTGGCTGCCATGCATGAAAGCAGAGAGGCAGCTATGAGCCTGAACCACAAGGCCAACTCATCTCTTAGTCCACTGTAAAATACCAGAGTACAAATTAAATAGTACTGCAAAATAGTTTATTACTCAGTTTCCAAGATGAGGGGTCATAGCAACCACTATACAATACACTATGTGGAGCCACACAGGGAACCACCAGGGTTGGTCATGAGATGGGGTAAAGGAAGAACCTATCGTGGTTTCTGTGAGAAGGAATGGGGAGGAAGGGTAAGCCCAGGTTTAGAATTGGCTAATGTGATTAATTTCAAGACTCTGGGGCATAGGCGCTCTCCCTAGTTGTCTCATACCTGGCCCTGGGGAGATTAGGCTCTGGATTAGTTGGTTTACATTTGAAAAGAATGCCTCCCCCACCTAAGGGGTGATAAATGAGGGAGAAGGCCAAGGCAAGGTGACTTGGGCTTATTATTGGATTGTCCAGAACTAGGTGTGTTTAGCACATGCATGTAGGGCAGATGTTAAAACATCAAGTTTAGAGAAGTTAGAAACATAGTATAGTACTGTGTCATTTAAGGACACACGAAGAAAGGATTTGGGCAACTACTCACCTCTGAGTCTATTCCTCATTAAGAATTAGTCCTTGCCCTCCCCTCTGTGGCTAGGAATGAACAACCCCATGGTGGCTGCGATGGAGGCGGAGTATCTACCTAACAGGCCTCCCCAGCACGAAATCACCAACTATTCAATTCAAAACCTTTCTCTTATTGCTTTCCCTGGGCTGCAATCATTAGAGCCTATTGGCTTCTGAGCTGAGATTAGATGAAAGGCAATCACGAATCAACAAACTGTCCCATAGGCCCAACCCAGACTACTATCTGCTTTTGTAATTAATGTCTTACTGTACCACAGTCATGTCCACGTGTTTTGTCTGGTCCATGGCTACCTTCCACTACAACACTAGAGTTGAGCAGTTGCAACAGAGCCCATACAGCCCACAAAGCATAAGATATTTGCCATCTAGCCCTTGAGAGAAAACGTCTGCCACCCTCTAAGTTAAATGGTTAAATGGTCAGTGAAACTGATGGCATAGCTACCTGGAGAGCTGGTCTGAGATGTACCTACAAGTTACATGTTGGCATCAGGGCCACAACACAGAGAAGCAGTGTCTGCACTGGTGAGGGTGGGGGTGGGAAGGTGAAGTGGGGAACAGTTTGATAAAGAAAAGGCAAGAGAAAGAGGAAGAAAGAAACTTAATGCCAAGAGTCAATAAATTATCTCAATAAACATATAGCAATAGGAAACAAACAAAATGTGCTATTCACAATAGCTAAAACATGGAAGCAACCAAGTGTCCACTGATGGATGAAAGGATAGGCAAAATGTTGTCTATATTGGGGCACCTGGGTGGCTCAGTCGGGTAAGTGTCTGACTTCAGCTCAGGTCATGATCTCATGGTTTGTGAGTTTGAGCCCCGCATTGGGCTCTGTGCTGACAGCTCAGAGCCTGGAGCCTGCTTCAGATTCTGTGTCTCCCTCTCTCTCTGCCCCTCCCCCACTGACACTCTGTCTGTCTGTCTCTCTCACAAGTAAATAAACATTAAAAATTTTTTTAATAAAAAATAAATAAAAATGGGCAAGATGGTAAATTTTATGTCTATTCTGCCACAATAAAAAAAAAAATTTCTTTAAATGTTCAGAGAGCAGGAGAGTGCTCATGTTCCCATGAGGGTGGCCATTCAGAGAAAATTTAGGTTATGAGAAGGAAACATATACCATGGGAATAATCACTTACACACACATAAAAATGCTGTGGAATTAGGAGTATGAGTTTACGAAAACTCAGGGATTTACTAGATTGACTAGATATTTTATTATTTATTATATTTACTATAATCTACCTATCTATATTATTAAAATAAAATCAAATGAACTTTTTTTTTGTTTTTTGTTTTTTGTTTTTTAGAACGTAAGGTTGTTACCTTTTTACAATGTTTATTTATTTTTGGGACAGAGGGAGACAGAGCATGAACGGGGGAGGGCCAGAGAGAGAGGGAGACACAGAATCGGAAACAGGCTCCAGGCTCTGAGCCATCAGCCCAGAGCCCGACGCGGGGCTCGAACTCAGGGACCGCGAGATCGTGACCTGGCTGAAGTCGGACGCTTAACCGACTGCGCCACCCAGGCGCCCCTCAAATGAACTTTTTAAGAGAGCAACTTATGACAAGTTTATTTGGCAAAGTAGATAAAAGTCAGACTTTTTTTTTACTTGAGAGTGCATGTATATATATTATTAGTGATATAGACAACAACCTTTTCAGAGTATGTTCTCTTTTTACTTACCTACTGAAAAAAAAAATTTAAGTTTGAGAGAGACAGAGATAGCACAAGTGGGAGAGGAGCAGAAAGAGAGGGAGACAGAGAATCTCAAGCAGGCTACATGCTGCCAGCACAGGGCCTGATGTGGGGCTTGAACTCATGAAACTGCAAGATCATGACTTGAGCCGAAATCCAGTCAGACACTTAACCTACTAAGGCACCCAGGAGCCCCTACTTACTTATTTACTTGGAGCAAGAAATGAATCTATGTATCTATATGATTCAAATAGTATTTTCTAAAACAAAAGTCGGAAGAAATTGATGCTGCATTTCTAAGACAGTGGTAGCTACAAACATTTTTCAAATGACAGCATTAATAAACAGTAGAATGTTATTAGGAGGTTGCTAAAAAAAATGAAGGTTAACTTTTTCAAATGATTTGTCTTTCCTCTTCTAACAGTATCGTGTGTCATACTGAAATGAGTACCAAATTATTTGCCCCAATTTTATTATAAACAATGTTACAACATAAAAGGCAATTTAAAAATTTAAAAATGACAAAATCTCTCCATGCTGTCAGACACTTCTTTACTTTCTAACATTCTCCTCAGTTCTATCCATATCCACATATTTTTCCTTGAACTCACAATGGGCTCCATCATGCTGTTTGTTCCCCCTCATCCACTGCTTCTCTAGGAAATTTACTTGTGAAAATACTTAGGACAGTTTATGGAACATGAAGCACAATAAATGTGGTTCTCTTTCATTTATAAAACCATTTACGTATGTTATAAAGCTGAAATTGTCTTTGAATATTCAATATCATTTGACATTTATATTGGTACATATACATATATCAAATATTTCCCCCTAATCATTTTCTAAGATTCTGTTCCTCAAAACTGGACTCTTGCTTAAAGATCAAAAACACTTGGATGACTCTGGATATCCACTGCCATTATGCCTTCTGAAAGTCTATATTAGTTTAAATTGGATAGACAGTTTGTCTATTTTCTTTCTTTTTCACAGTTTTACTGAGATACAATTAACATAATACAAAATTCACCCATTTAAAGTGTATATGTAAAGTGTATGGAATAGAATTACACATCGATCACCACAATCAATTTTAGAACAAACTTTAGTATGCCAAAAGCAACTCTTTAGGACTCCTTAGCCATAACTCACCACACTCCCTCATGCATACATCCCTAAGCAACCACAAATCTACTTTTTGTTTATATATATTTCCCAATTCAGGACATTTCATATACATGAAATCAGATAATGTATAAATGGCTTATTTCACCTAGAATAAAGCTTTCAAGGTTTATCTATGTTATAATGTATATAAGCAATTCATGTATTTTATAATAATATCCCATTGTATGAACACACCATCTATTATATATCCTTTAAATTTTTTTGAATGTTTACTTATTTTTGAGAGAGAGCACATGTGAGCAGGGGAGGGGCAGACAGGGAGATACAAAATCCGAAGCAGGGTATAGACTCCAACCTGTCAGCACAGAGCCTGATGTGGGGCTCAAGCTCACAGACAGCGAGATCATAACCTGAGGTGAAGTTGGATGCTTAACCAACTGAGCCACCCAGGCACCCCTATTATATATCCTTTGTCACTTGATGGACATTTGAGTTGGTTCCACTTTTTGTCTGTAATGAATAATTCTACTATGGACATTTGCATACAAATATTTCTATAGACATATATTTTCATTTCTCTTGGGAATTTACTTAGCTGTGGATTTGCTAGATCATATGGTAACTCTATGTTTAACTGTTTGAGGAATTGCCAGGCAATTTTCCTAAGTAGCTGCAACAGTTTGCATTCCCACCAGCATTGTAAAAGGTTTCCATTTACTACAAGTTCTAGCCAACACTTGTTAATATCCTTCTTTATGAATACAGCCATCCTAGCAGAGGTAATATCTCATTATGGTTGATCTGCATTTCCCTGTTGGTTAATGATGTGTATTACTTAATAGGTTTATGAGCCATTTCTAGATCTTTGGAGAAAGGTACACTCAGATCTTCTGCCCATTTTTAATTTATTTGTCTTTTTATCAATGACTTGTTATGTAGTCTAAATACAAGTTCCCTATTAGATATATAACTTCAAAACTTTTCTAATATTCTGTCAGTTGACTTTTCACTTTCTTTCTTTTCCAGCTTTATTTATATACAATTGACAACAGTATGTAAGTTTACAGCATACAATGTGTTGATTCAATACACTTATACATTGCAAAATGATTGCCACCAGTGTTAGCTAATACCTCCATCATGTCACATAATTTCCACTTTTTTTTTATCTGTATGTGTGAGGGCATCTAAGAACTCTTCTCTTAGTAACATTCAAGTATATAATACAGTATTAACTATAATGACCATGCTGTACACTGAATCCCAGAATTTTTCATTTTCTAACTAGAAGTTAGTATACTTTGACCAACACATCCCATTTCCCCCACATCCCACCTCTCATACCCACCAGTCTATTTTTTCTTTTTTTTTTTAAGTTAAAATCCAGTTAGTTAACATACAGTGTAATATTAGTTTCATGTGTACAGTGTACTGATTCCACACTTCCATACAACACCACTTGCTCATCACAACAAGTGCACTCCTTAATTCCCATCACCTATTTAATACATCCCCCTACCTACCTCCCCTCTGGTAACCATGTTTGTTCTCTACAGTTAAAAGCCTTTCTCTTGGTTTGCCTCTCTATCTCTTTTCCCCCCTGTTGTTCATTTGTTTTCTTTTTTTTAATGTTTATTTATTTTTGAGAGAGACAGAGACAGAATGTGAGTGGGTTAGGGGCAGAGAGAGAGGGAGACACAGAATCCAAAGCAGGCTCCAGGCTCTGAGCTGTCAGCACAGAGCCCTACGCAGGGCTCAAACTCACGAGCTGTGAGATCATGACCTGAGCCGAAGTTGGATGCTCAGCCGACTGAGCCACCCAGGCGCCCCTCATTTGTTTTGTTTCTTAAGTTCCATATATGAGTGAAAGTCATATGGTATTTGACTTTCTCTGATTTACTTATTTTGCTTGGCATAATAAGATGTGGCTGCTCCATCCACATCTTGCAAATGGCAAGATTTCATTCTTTTTATGGCTAAGTGGTACATATACCATTGTATACATATATACCACATCTTCTTCATCCATTGATCAGTCAATAGACACATGGGCTGTTTCCATAATTTGGCTATTGTAGATAATCTTGTTATAAACATTGGGGTGCATGCATCCCTTTGTATCCTTTGGGTAAATACCTAGTAGGGCAATTGCCGGATTATAGGCTAGTTCTATTTTCAACTTTCTGAGGAACCTCCATACTATTTTCCATAGTGGTTGCACCAGTTTGCATCCCCACCAATAGTGCACAAGTGTTCCTTTTTCTTCACAACTTCGCCATGTGTTATTTCTTGTGTTGTTAATTTTAGCCATTCTGACAGGTGTGAGGTCTCATTGTAGTTTTGATTTGTATTTCCCTGATGATGAATGATGTTGAGCATCTTTTTCACTAGTTGGCTGGCCAGCTGTATATCTTCTTTTAAAAAAATGTCTATTCATGTCATCTGCCTATTTCTTAACTGGGTTATTTGTTTTTTGGGTGTTGAGTTTTATAAGTTGTTTATATATTTTGGATTCTAACCCTTTATCAGATATATAATTTGTAGATATCTTCTTTGATCCCATAGGTTGCCTTTTAGATTTGTGGATTGTTTCCTTCACTATGCAGAAGCATTTTATTTAATGAAGTCCCAATAGTTTATTTTTGGTTTTGTTTCCCTTGCCTCAGGAGACATATCTAGGAAGAAACTGCTACAGTTGATGGCAAACAGGTTACTGCCTGTGTTTTCTTCTAGTATTTTTATGGTTTCATGTTTCACATTTAGGTCTTTATTCAGAATTCCATTTTGAATTTATTTGTGTATGGAATAAGAAAGTGGTCGAGTTTCATTCTTTTGCATCATGATGTCCAGTTTTCCCAACACTATTTCATTAAGAGACTGTCTTTTCCCCACTGGCTATTCTTTCCTGTTTTGCCAAAGATTTCCTGCTTTGTCAAAGACTAATTGACAACAATTAGTTGACTAGTTATGGGTCCTGGGTTCTCTATTCTGGGTATTCTATTCTGTTCTATTGATCTATGTGTCTATTTTTGTGCCAGTAACATACTATTTTGGTTACTACAAGCTTTGTATTGTAATGTGAAGTCTGGAATTGTGATGTCTCCAGCTTTGCTTTTTCTTTTTCAAGATTTCTTTGGCTATTCAGGATCTGTTGTGGTTCCATACAAATTTCAGGATTGTCTGTTCTAGATCTGTGAAAAATGCTGGTGGTATTTTGATGGGGATTGCACTGAATGTGTAGATTGCTTTAAGTAGTATAGACATTTTAACACTATTCTACTAGTGCATGAGCATGGAATGTTTTCTATTTCTTTGTGTCACCTTCAATTTCATTCATCAGTGTTTCACAGTTTTCAGAGAACATGTCTTTCACCTCTTTGGTTAGATTTATTTGTAGGTATCTTATGGTTTTTGGTACAATTGTAAACGGGAATGATTCCTTAATTGCTTTTTCTGCTCTTTCATTATAGTTGCACAGAAACACATGAGATTTCTGTATGTTGATTTTTTATTCTGCAACCTTACTGAATTTGTGTATTGGTTGTAGCAACTTTTTGATGGTGCTTCAAGTTTTCTATATACAGTACCATGTCATCTTCAAATAGTGCAAGTTTGACTTCTTCCTTGCTGATTTGGATGCCTTTTATTTGTTTTTGTTGACTGATGGCTGTGGCTCGGACTTCCAGTACTATATTAAATAACAGTGGTGAGAGCGGACATACCTGTCTTGTTCCACGCAATAAAGGAAACCTCTCAGTTTTTCTCCATTGAAAATGATATTAACTGTTGGTTTTTCATAGATGGCCCTTATTATGCTGAGGTACATTCCCTTTACACCTACTTTATTGAAGGTTTTTCTCATAAATGGATGTTGTACTTTGTCAAATGCTTTTTCTGCATCTATTGAGAGGATCATATGGTTCTTATTCTTTCTTTTATTAATGAGGTGTATCACATTGATTTGCAAATATTGAACCAAAAGTGCAGCCTAGTCATAAATCCCACTTAATCGTGTTCAGTGATTCTTTTAATGTATGGTTGGATTTGGTTTGCTAGTATTTTATGCAGAAATTTTACAAACCTGTTCATTAGGAATACTAGCCTATAGTTATCTTTTTTAGTGGAATCTTTATCTGGTTTTGGTATCAGGGTAATATTGGACTCATAGAATGAGTGTGGAAGTTTTCCTTCCATTTCTATGTTTTGAAATAGTTTGAGAAGAATAGGTATTAACTCTTTAAATGTTTGGTAGAATTCTCCTGTGAAGCCATCAGGCCCTGGAGTTCTGTTTGTTGGGAGTTTTCTGGTTACTGATTCAATTTCTTTGCTGGTTAGTAGTCTATTCAAGTTTTCTATTTCTTCCTGTTTCAGTTTTGGTAGTTTATGTGTTTCCAGGAATTTAACCATTTCTTTTAGTTTGTCCAATTTGTTGGCATATTAATTTTTTTCAATTTTTAAATTCCAGTTAGTTAACATAGAGTGCAATACTGATTTCAGTAGTAACACTGTGATTCATCACTTACAACACCCAGGACTCATCACAAGTGCCATTTTTAATACCCATCTCCCACCCAAATCCCTACATCAACACTCAGTTTGTTTTCTATTTTTAAGAAATAAAAATAAAACATCGTTTGTTCCCTCTCTATTTTTGCCCCTCCCATATGCTCATCTATTGTATTTCTTCAATTACACGAGTGAAATCATATATTTGTCTTTCTTTGGCTGACTTATTTCCCCTAGCAAAATACACTCTAGCTCCATCCACATCATTGCACAATTGCACATGTAAAGATTTCATTCTTTTTAATGGCTAATACAAAATTGTATGTGTGAGCATGTATGTTTGTGTGTGTGTGTGTATATATATGCATATATGCATATATGTATATATATGCATATATGCATATATATGTATATATATGTATATATATGTAGATATGCATATATATACATAAACACCACTTCTTCTTTATCCATTCATCAGTCAAAGGACATTTGGGCTCTCTCCATAGTTTGGCTATGGTTGATAATGCTGTTATAAATATTGGGGTGCACGTACCCCTTCAAATCTGTATTTTTGTATACTCTGGGTATGTACCTAACAGTGCAATTGTGGGATCATAGAGTAGTTCTTATTTACCTTTCTGAGGAACCTCCATACAGTTCTCCAGAGTGGCTTCACCAGTTTGCATTCCAACCAACAATGCAAAAGTATTCTCCTTTTTTCATATCCTAGCCAACACCTGTTGTTTCTTGTGTTGTTAATTTTAGTGATTCTTTCAGGTATGAAGTGGTATCTCATTGTTGTTTTGATTTGTATTTCCCAGGTGATGAGTGATGTGGAGCATCTTTTCATGTGTCTGTTAGCCATCTGGATGTCTACTTTGGAAAAGTGTCTATTCATGTCTTTTGCCCATTTCTTAACTGAGTTGTTTCTTTTTGGGGTGTTGAGTTTGCTAAGTTTTTTATAGATTTTGTATACTAACCCTTTATCAGATCTGTCATTTGCAAATATCTTCTCCCATCCGGTAGGCTGCCTTCTAGTTTTGTTGATTGTTTCCTTCACTATGTAGAAGCTTGTTATCTTAATGAAGTCCCAATAATTCATTTTTGCTTTTGTTTCCCTGGCCTCTGGTAATGTGTCTAGTAAGAAGTTGCTCTGGCCGAGGTCAAAGAGGATGCTGCCTGTGTTCTCCTCTAGGATTTTGATGGCTTCTTGTCTCACATTTAGGTCTTTCATCCATTTTGAATTTATATTTGTGTATGGTGTAAGAAAGTGGTCCAGGTTCATTCTTCTGCATATTGCTGTCCAGTTTTCCCAACACCATTTGTTGAAGAGACTGTATTTTTTCCATTGGATATTCCTTCCTGCTTTGTTGAACAGTTGACCATGTAGTTGTGGGTCCATTTTGGGTTTTCTATTCTTTTCTTCTGATCGATGTGTCTGTTTTTGTGCCAGTACCATGCTGTCTTGATGACTACAGCTTTGTAATACAGCTTGAAGTCTGGAATTGTGATGCCTCCAGCTTTGGTTTTGTTTTTCAGGATTGCTTTGCCTATTTGGGGTCTTCTGTGGTTCCATACAAATTTTAGGATTGTGTGCTCCAGCTCTGTGAAAAATGCTGGTAGTATTTTGATGGGGATCGTGTAGATTGTTTAGAGTAGTATAGACATTTTTTTTTCAATATATGAAATTTATTGTCAAATTGGTTTCCATACAACACCCAGTGCTCATCCCAAAAGGTGCCCTCCTCAAGAGCAGTGTAGACATTTTAAGAATGTTTGCTCTTCGGATTTTGATCATGGTCATTTCCAAAGCGTTTGAACTGGAATTCATTACCACTGGGTTGCACCACCCATGTGAACTTGCACATCCCTTTCAGGGAGACCTGGCCTCAGGAGATGACAGCATTCAGTCCTGGGAGGAGCCTGCAATTAGTCATCACTTGCAGTTGGTGCCATCCCTAGGAATCCAGAACTGTAAAAAGCTAAACGAAACCTGCTGTCTGAATGGGTGAACCTGCACGCTGGGGTCCTTCTGTGCCTGCCCCCCTCCTTCTATGGCTGGAACTGTGAGCATGATTCACACTAAGAGAACTGTAAGTCTGGTGCCCCACGGCACCTGGCTGCCCAAGAGACGGTCCATGTATAAATGCTGGCACTGCCAGGTTTCACTGCTTTCCTCCAACATTTCTACCGAGGTGTGATGGCCATGTGATGCGTGAGCACTTCCTGGTTTCCAGGACTCCAGAATTAACACTGTGTTCAGGCACCATTTTTTGCTAGCTGGCATCTGCCTTGCTATACAAGATACTGTTAATGGACACTTGCATATGCAATATTTGCTATGCAAATTCTGTAACCTGTAAACAGGTTACAGAAGACTGTCACTCTAATGTCCTAACTGGAAGGTGACCATTTGCCTTGAAATAGTGGACAGATTTTCATCATGGTTCCTAACATTTTCTTCTTTTCTTTTTTTAAGTATGTGATAATTTATTTATTGTTTTTTTTTTTTAATTTTAACTTTAATTTACATCCAAATTAGTTAGCATATAGTGGAACAATTTCAGGAGTAGATTCCTTAATGTCCCTTACCCATTTAGCCCACCCCCCTCCCACAACCCCTCCAGTAACCCTCAGTTTGTTCTCCATATTTATGAGTCTCTTCTGTTTTGCCCCCCTCCCTGTTTTTATATTATTTTTGTTTCCCTTCCCTTATGTTCATCTGTTTTGTCTCTTAAAGTCCTCATATGAATGAAGTCATGATTTTTGTCTTTCTCTAATTTCACTTAGCATAATACCCTCCAGTTCCATCCACATAGTTGCAAATGGCAAGATTTCATTCTTTTTGATTACTAATACTCCATTGTATATATATACCACATCTTCTTTATCCATTCATCCATCAATGGACATTTGGGCTCTTTCCATACTTTCACTATTGTTGGTAGTGCTGCTATAAACATGGAGGTGCATATGTCCCTTCGAAACAGCACACCTGTATCCCTTCGATAAATGCCCAGTAGTGCAATTGCTGGGTCATAGGGTAGTTCTATTTTTAATTTTTTGAGGAACCTCTTTTCTGTTTTTCAGAGTGGCTACACCAGCTTGCATTCCCACCAACAATGCAAAAGATCCTCTTTCTCTGCATCCTTGCCAACATCTGTTGTTGCCTGAGTTGTTAATGTTAGCCATTCTGACAGGTTTGAGGTGGTATCTCATTGTGGTTTTGATTTGTATTTCCCTGATAAGGAGTGATGTTGAACATTTTTTCATGTGTCGGTTGGCCATCTGGACGTCTTCTTTGGAGGCGTGTCTATTCATGTCTTTTGCCCATTTCTTCACTGGATTATTTGTTTTTTGGGTATTGAGCTTGATAAGTTCTTTATAGATTTTGGCTACTAACCCTTTATCTGATATGTCATTTGCAAATATCTTCTCCCATTCTTTCAGTTGCTTTTTAGTTTTGCTGACTGTTTCCTTTGCTGTGTGGTCCCTAACATTTTCTTAAAGTCCCAACTACTTTCCTCTGCCCTTTCCTCTCCAAAAAACTTGTTTAAAAAAAGCCAGCCATATTTACATTGTGGCCAAGTTCCAAGTGTTTCTTATTATTTCCCTTTAAACAATTGAATTCTATCTTCATATTATTAAAGACTACTCCTAATGTGGAACTGAGGCTAAAGCTTGGAGTAGAGTTGATCAAAATCAATAAAGACCTCATCTTTAGGGGCGTCTGGGTGGCTCAGTCGACTGAGCATGCAACTTCAGCTCAGGTCATCATCTCATAGTTCATGGGTTTGAGACCTGCATCAGGCTCTCTGCTGGATAGCTCAGAGCCCGGAGCCTGCTTCAGATTCTGTGTCTCCGTCTCTCTCTGTCCCTTCCTTGCTCATGCTCCGTCTCTCTCTCTCTCAAAAATAAACATTTTTTTAATTAAAAAAAAAAAGAATGTAAAAAAGACCTCATTTTTAAAAGGAAAGGAAGCCTCCGAAATGCTAGAGAAGACAAGGGCAGCCCTTTTTTCTCAATGCATTGTAAAGAGATTGAAGTCTCCTTGGAAAAAAATTCTACCTAAATTTCCCCAACATGGGGCACCTGGGTAGTTCAGTCAGCTAGGTATCCAACTTCGGCTCAGGTCATGATCTCAGGGCTTGTGAGTTCGAACCCCATGTCAGGTTCTGTGCTGACAGCTCAGAGCCTGGAGCCTGCTTCAGATTCTGTGTCACCCTTTCTCTCTGCCCCTCCCCCACCCACGTTCTCTCTCTCTCTCTCTCTCTCTCTCTCTCTCTCTCTCTCTCTTAAAAATAAACATTTAAAAATAATAAACTGCTTTCTCCATACAAGTATTTTAACTGTTGTAAAAAAGAAAATGTTCACAATATATGCATTTAGTTGTACACCAGGTGATAAAACTATGTACCGTAAAACTCATTTTTAAAATACATTGTGTGTATGAGCATGCTCAGTAAAAATGGGAAATCTATGGACCAAAAAAAAAAAAAAAAAAAAAAAAGTTTGCTGTTTCAATCCATGAACATGGAATGTTTTTCCATTTATTTGTGTCCTCCTTAACTTATTTCATAAGTTTTCTACAGTTTTCAGAGTACAGCTCTTTTACCTCTTTGGTTAGGTTTATTCCTAGGTATCTAATTGTTTTTGGTGTAATGGCAGATAGGATCGATTCCTTGATTTCTCTTTCTGCTGCCTTGTAATTAGTATACAGAAATGCAACCAATTTCTGTATGTTGACTTTATATATCATGAGACTTAGCTAAATTCATGCATTAGTGTTTGCAATTTTTTGGTAGAGTCTTTTGGGTTTTTTACATAGAATATCATGTCACCTGCAAATAGTGAAACTTTGACTTCTTTCTTGCTGATTTGGATTCATTTCTTTTTATTGTCTGATTGCTGAGGGTAAGACTTCCAGTACTATGTTAAATAGTAATGGTGAGAGTAGACATCCTTGTCTTGTTCCTGACCATAGGGGAAAGGATCTCAGTTCTTCCCCATTGAGAATATTAGCTATGGGTCTTTCACACATGGCCTTTATAATATTGAGATATGTTCTATATATCCCTATTTGTTGAGGGTTTTTATCAAGAATGGATGCTGTGACATGGTGCCTGGGTGGCAAAGTTGACCATCTAACTGTTGGTTCAACTCAGATCATGGTCTCATGGTTGGTTTGTGGGATTAGGCCCCACATCAGATACTTCATGGACAGCCCCAAGCCTGCTTGATATTCTCTCCCTCCCTCTTTCTCTGCCTCTCCCCACTCACACACACACACACACACACACACACACACACACTCTCAAATAAATACACATAAAAAAGAATGGATGTTGTATTTTGTGAAATGCTTTCTTCTGCATCTACTGACTTGATCATATGGTTTTTATTCTTCGTTTTATTAATGTGGTATATCATGTTGATTGATTTGAGAATATTGAACCAGCTCTGCAGCCCTGGAATAAATCCCACTTGATCATGATGAATAATTCTTTTAGTGTACTAGTGGATTCAGTTTGCTAGTATCTTGTTGAGAATTTTTACATCCATGTTCTTCATTGGGGTCTTTCTGGTTTTGAAATCAAGGTGATGATTATAGACTCATTATAGAATGAGTCTCGAAGTTTTCCTTCCATTTCTATTTTTTGGAACATTTTGAGAAGAACAGGTAGTAACTCTCCATTAAATGTCTGGTAGAATTCCCCTGGGAAGCCATCAAGTCCTGGGTTTTTGTTTCTTGGCAGATTAAAAAAAAAATTTTTTTTTAATGTTTATTCATTTTTGAGAGAGAGAGAGACAGAGTATGAGCAGGGAAGGGGCAGATAGAGAGGGAGACACAGAATCTGAAGCAGGCCCCAGGCTCTGAGTTGACAGCAGAGAGCCTTATGTGGGGCTCAAACTCATGAACCATAAGATCATGACCTGAGCCAAAGTCAGAAGCTTAACCAACTGAGTCACCAAGGCACCCCTCTTGGGAGATTTCTGATTAGTGTTTCAATTTCCTTGCTGGTTATGGGTGTTCCAATTTTCTATTTTTTCTTGTTTCAGTTTTGGGAGTTTGTATGTTTCTAGCAATTTATCCATTTATTCCAGGTTGTTGGCATATAATTTTTCATAATATTCTAATTGTTTGCAGTTCTGAGGTATTGGTTGTGATCTCTCCCTTTTTATTTGTGATTTTAATTTCTTGGGGTCCTATCTCTTTTCTTTTTGATAAGTCTGGCTAGAGGTTTGTCAATTTTATTAATTCATTTGAAGACCCTGATCTTACTTTCATTGATCTGTTCTGGTTTTATTTCTTGTTTCTACAGTGTTTATTTCTACTCTAGTCTTTATTATTACTCTTCTTCTGCTGCCTTTAGCCTTATTTTCTGTTCCTTTTCTAGCTCCTTTAAGTGTAAGGTTAAGTTGTGTATTTGGAACCTTTCTTTCTTCTTGAGGTAGACCTGTATTGCAATATACTTCCCTCTTATGACCACCTTTGCTGCAATCCCAAAAGTTTTTGACTGTCATGATTTCATTTGCTTCCATGTAATTTTTTATTAGGTCTTTAATTTCCTGGTTAACCCATTCATTCATTAATAGGATTTTCTTTAACTTCCATGTATTTGTGGTCTTTCTGAATTTTTTCTTGTGGCGACTCCAAATTTCATAGCGTTGTGGTCTGCATATATGCACAGTACGATCTCAGTCCTTTTGTACTTGTGGGGGGTTGATTTTATCTTTTTTAAAAAGTAGGCTTCATGCCCAATGCAGGGCTTGAACCCACAACACTGAGATCAAGACCTGAGCTGAGATCAAGATTGGATGCTTAACTGAATAAACCACCCAGGATCCCCATGTGGAGGGTTGATATATGAACCAGTATGTGATCTATTCTGGATATTGTTCCATGTGTACTCAGAGAATGTGTATTCTGCTGCTTAAGGATGGACTGTTCTGAATATATTTGTTGAGTCCATCTGGTCCAATGGATCATTGAAAGCCATTGTTTCCTTGCTGATTTTCTGCTTAGATGATCTGTCCATTGCCGTAAGTGGGATGTTAAAGTCCCTTACTATTATTGTGTCATCATCAGTGAATTTTTTGTTATTAATTGATTTATATATTTGGGTTCTTTCAAGTTGGGGGAATATTTACAATTGTTAGGTGTTCTTGAAGGACAGACCCCCTTAATTATGATATTATGCCCTTCCTCGTCTCAAGTTGAGTCTTTGGTTTAAAATCTAGTTAAAATTGGGTATAAGTATGGCTACTCTGGCTTTCTTTTGCCATACATAAGCATGATAGATGGTGCTCCATCCCTCCCTTTCAATCTGCAGGTGTTTTTAGGTCTAAAATGAGTCTTCTAGGCTTCTGTGAAGATGGTGGCATAGGAGGACACTGGGCTCACCGCGTCCTGCAGATCACTTATATTCCAACCACACCTGCCTAAATAACCCAGAAAACCGCCAGAAGACTAGCAGAACGGATTCTCCAGAGCCAAGTGTAGACGAGAGGCCCACGGAAGAGGGTAGGAAGGGTGGAGAGGCGGGGAGTGCTACACGGACTGGTGGGAGGGAGCCGGGGCGGAGGGGCAGCCCGCCAGCAAAGCAGAGCCCGAGTCTGGCTTGCAAAAACGGAGGGGCCGGATGGAGTGCGTTCTGATAGCAAATGGGACTTAACATCCGGAAGGTTATAAGTTAAGAGATCTGCTCAGAGAACGGGAGGGCTAGAGGACAAGGGGAGGGAGAGTTGTCGAGCCCCGGACAACAGAGCACAGCTTGGCGGGGAACAAAGGCGCTAGCCAGCGCCATCTCTCTCGCCCATCCCCCAGCCAAAATACCAAAGGGAACCAGTTCCTGTCAGGGAACTTGCTTGCACCACATAAACACCCAACGCTGTGCTTCTGGGATCCATCCCTCTGGCAGGTCTGACTCTCTCCCGGTGCTGCAGGGCTCCTCCAGAAGCGGATTTCTGAAAGAAAAGCAAGCTGAGCCTACCCCTCCTGCCCCTGTGCACCTTGCCGATCCACCCCAGCTAATACGCCAGATTCCCAGCACCACCAGCCTGACAGTGTGCAAGTAGCAAAGACGGGCCATGCCACCCCACAGGAATCCCGCCCCTAGAAGTGGGGAAGAGAAGGTACACATCAGTCTGGCTGTGGCCCCAGCGGTGGGCTGGGGGCAGACATCAGGTCTGACTGCGGCCCCGCCCACCAATGCAAGTTATTCAAGACAGCACAGGGGAAGTGCCCCGCAGTTCCGCACCACTCCAGGGACTATCCAAAATAATGAAACGGAAGAATTCCCCTCAAAAGAATCTCCAGGAAATAACAACAGCTAACGAACTGATCAAAAAGGATTTAAACAATATAACAGAAAGTGAATTTAGAATAATAGTCATAAAATTAATTGCTGGGCTTGAAAACAGTATAGAGGAGAGCAGAGAATCTATTGCTATAGAGATCAAGGGACTAAGGAACAGCCAAGAGGAGCTAAAAAATGCTATAAATAAGCTGCAAAATAAAACGGAGATGACCACAGCTCGGATTGAAGAGGCAGAGGAGAGAATAGGTGAACTGGAAGATAAAATTATGGAAAAAGAGGAAGCTGAGAAAAAGAGAGACAAAAAAATCCAGGAGTATGAGGGGAAAATTAGAGAACTAAGTGATGCACTAAAGAGAAATAATCTATGCATAATTGGTATTCCAGAGGAGGAAGAGAGAGGGAAAGGTGCTGAAGGTGTACTTGAAGAAATAATAGCTGAGAACTTCCCTGATTTGGGGAAGGAAAAAGGCATTGAAATACAAGAGGCACAGAGAACTCCCTTCAGACGTGACTTGAATTGATCTTCTGCATGACATATCATAGTGAAACTGGCACAATACAAGGATAAAGAGAAAATTCTGAAAGCAGCTAGGGATAAACGTGCTCTAACATATAAAGGGAGACCGATAAGACTAGTGACGGATCTCTCTACTGAAACTTGGCAGGCCAGAAAGGAATGGGAGGAAATCTTCAATGTGATGAACAGAAAAAATATGCAGCCAAGAATCCTTTATCCAGCAAATCTGTCATTTAGAACAGAAGGAGAGATAAAGGACTTCCCAAACAAACAAAAACTGAAGGAATTTGTCACCACTAAACCAGCCCTACAAGAGATCCTAAGGGGGATCCTGTGAGACAAAGTACCAGAGACATCACTACAAGCATGAAACCTACAGACATCACAATGACTCTAAACCCATATCTTTCTTTCTTTTTTTTTTTAATTTTTTTCAACGTTTTTATTTATTTTTGGGACAGAGAGAGACAGAGCATGAACGGGGGAGGGGCAGAGAGAGAGAGGGAGACACAGAATCGGAAACAGGCTCCAGGCTCCGAGCCATCAGCCCAGAGCCTGAGGCGGGGCTCGAACGCAGGGACCGCGAGATCATGACCTGGCTGAAGTCGGACGCTTAACCGACTGCGCCACCCAGGCGCCCCTAAACCCATATCTTTCTATAATAACACTGAATATAAATGGACTAAATGCACCAACCAAAAGACATAGGGTATCAGAATGGATAAAAAAACAAGACCCATCTATTTGCTATCTACAAGAGACTCATTTTAGAACTGAGGACACTTTCAGACTGAAAGTGAGGGGATGGAGAACTATCTTTCATGCTACTGGAAGTCAAAAGAAATCTGGAGTAGCCATACTTATATCAGACAAACTAGACTTTAAATTAAAGGCTGTAACAAGAGATGAAGAAGGGCATTATATAATAATTACAAGGTCTATCCATCAGGAAGAACTAACGATTATAAATGTCTATGCACTGAATATGGGAGCCCCCAAATATATAAAACAATTACTTACAAACATAAGCAACCTTATTGACAAGAATGTGGTAATTGCAGGGGACTTTAATGCCCCACTTACAACAATGGATAGATCATCTAGACACACGGTCAATAAAGAAACAAGGGCCCTGAATGATACATTGGATCAGATGGACTTGACAGATATATTTAGAACTCTGCATCCCAAAGCAACAGAATATACTTTCTTCTCGAGTACACGTAGAACATTCTCCAAGATAGATCACATACTGTGTCACAAAACAGTCCTTCATAAGTATACAAGAATTGAGATCATACCATGCATACTTTCAGACCACAATGCTATGAAGCTTGAAATCAACCACAGGAAAAAGTCTGGAAAACCTCCAAAAGCATGGAGGTTAAAAAACAGCCTACTAAAGAATGAATGGGTCAACCAGACAATTAGAAAAGAAATTTAAAAATATATGGAAACAAATGAAAATGAAAATACAACAGTCCAAACGCTTTGGGATGCAGCAAAGGCAGTCCTGACAGGAAAATACATTGCAATCCAGGCCTATCTCAAGAAACAAGAAAAATCCCAAATACAAAATCTAACAGCACACCTAAAGGAAATAGAAGCAGAACAGCAAAGACACCCCAAACCCAGCAGAAGAAGAGAAATAATAAAGATCAGAGCACAAATAAACAATATAGAATCTAAAAACACTGTAGAGCAGATCAATGAAACCAAGAGTTGGTTTTTTGAAAAAATAAACAAAATTGAAGCCAGTCTTCTCACAAAGAAAAGGGAGATGACCCAAATAGATAAAATCATGAATGAAAATGGAATTATTAGAACCAATCCCACAGAGATACAAACAATTATCAGGGAATACTATGAAAAATTATATGCCAACAAACTGGACAACCTGGAAGAAATGGACAAATTCCTAAACACCCACACACTTCCAAAACTCAAACAGGGGGAAATAGAAAACTTGAACAGACCCATACCCAGTGAAGAAATTGAATCAGTTATCAAAAATCTCCCAACAAATAAGAGTCCAGGACCAGATGGCTTCCCAGGGGAGTTCTACCAGACGTTTAAAGCAGAGATAATACCTATCCTTCTCAAGCTATTCCAAAAAATAGAAAAGGAAGGAAAACTTCCAGACTCATTCTATGAAGCCAGTATTACTTTGATTCCTAAACCAGACAGAGACCCAACAGAAAAAGAGAACTACAGGCCAATATCCCTGACGAATATGGATGCAAAAATTCTCAATAAGATACCAGCAAATTGAATTCAACAGCTTATAAAAAGAATTATTCACCATGATCAAGTGGGATTCATTCCTGGGATGCAGGGCTGGATCAACATTCGCAAATCAATCAACGTGATACATCACATTAATAAAAAAAGATAAGAACCATATGATCCTGTCAATCGATGCTGAAAAAGCATTTGACAAAATTCAGCATCTCTTCTTAATAAAAACCCTTGAGAAAGTCGGGATAGAAGGAACATACTTAAACATCATAAAAACCATTTATGAAAAGCCCACAGCTACTATCATCCTCAATGGGGAAAAACTGACAGCTTTCTCCCTGAGATCAGGAACACGAAAGGGATGTCCACTCTCACCGCTGCTGTTTCACATAGTGTTGGAAGTGCTAGCATCAGCAATCAGACAACAAAAGGAAATCAAAGGCATCAAAATTGGCAAAGATGAAGTCAAGCTTTCACTTTTTGCAGATAACATGATATTATACATGGAAAATCCGATAGACTCCACCAAAAGTCTGCTAGAACTGATACATGAATTCAGCAAAGTTGCAGGATACAAAATCAGTGTACAGAAATCAGTTGCATTCTTATACACTAATAATGAAGCAACAGAAAGACAAATAAAGAAAGTGATCCCATTCACAATTGCACCAAGAAGCATAAAATACCTAGGGATAAATCTAACCAAAGATGTAAAAGATCTGTGTGCTGAAAACTATAGAAAGATAAAGAAGGAAATTGAAAAAGCTACAAAGAAATGGAAAAACATTCTGTGCTCATGGATTGGAAGAAGAAATATTGTTAAAATGTCAATACTACCCAAAGCTATCTACACATTCAATGCAATCCTAATCAAAATTGCACCAGCATTCTTCTTGAAGCTAGAACAAGCAATCCTAAAATTCATATGGAACCATAAAAGGCCCCAAATAGCCAAAGTAATTTTGAAGAAGACCAAAGCAGGAGGCATCACAATCTCAGACTTAGGCCTCTACTACAAAGCTGTAATCATCAAGACAGCATGGTATTGTCACGAAAACAGACACATAGACCAATGGAATAGAATAGCAAGCTGAGAACTAGACCCACAAAAGTATGGCCAACTAATCTTTGACAAAGCAGGGAAGAACATCCAATCAAAAAAAGACAGTCTCTTTAACAAATGGCGCTGGGAGAACTGGACAGCAACATGCAGAAGAATGAAACTAGACCACTTTCTTACACCATTCACAAAAATAAACTCAAAATGGATAAAGGACCTGAATGTGAGACAGGAAACCATCAAAACCCTAGAGAAGAAAGCAGGAAAAGATTTCTCTGACCTCAGCCACCGCAATTTCTTACTTGACACATCCCCAAAGGCAAGGGAATTAAAAGCAAAAATGAGGGGTGCCTGGGTGGCTCAGTCAGTTGGGCGTCCGACTTCAACGCAGGTCATGATCTCGCAGTCCGTGAGTTCAAGCCCCGTGTCAGGCTCTGTGCTGACAGCTCAGAGCCTGGAGCCTATTACAGATTCTGTGTCTCTCTCTCTCTCTGACCTTCCCCCATTCATGGTCTGTCTCTCTCTGTCTCAAAAATGAATAAATGTTAAAAAAAAATTTTTAAAAAAGCAAAAATGAACTATTGGGGCCTCATGAAAATAAAAAGCGTCTGCACAGTAAAGGAAATAATCAACAAAACTAAAAGGCAACCAACGGGATGGGAAAAGATATTTGCAAATGACATATCAGACAAAGGGCTAGTATCCAAAATCTATAAAGAGCTCACCAAACTCCACACCAGAAAAACAAATAATCCAGTGAAGAAATGGGCAGAAAACATGAAGAGACACTTCTCTAAAGAAGACATCCAGATGGCCAACAGGCACATGAAAAGATGCTCAGCATCACTCATCAGGGAAATACAAATCAGAACCACACTCAAATATCACCTCACGCCAGTCAGAGTGGCCAAAATGAACAAATCAGGAGACTATAGATGCTGGAGAGGATGTGGAGAAACGGGAACCCTCTTGCACTGTTGGTGAGAATGCAAAGTGGTGCAGCCACTCTGGAAAGCAGTGTGGAGGTTCCTCAGAAAATTAAAAATAGACCTACCCTATGACCCAGCAGTAGCACTGTTAGGAATTTACCCAAGGGATACAGGAATACTGATGCATAGGGGCACTTGTACCCCAATGTTTATAGCAGAACTCTCAACAATAGCCAAATTGTGGAAAAAGACTAAGTGTCCATCAACTGATGAATGGATAAAGAAATTGTGCTTTATATACACAATGGAGTACTACATGGCAATGAGAAGGAATGGAATATGGCCCTTTGTAGCAACGTGGATGGAATTGGAGAGTGTGATGCTAAGTGAAATATGCCATACAGAGAAAGACAGCTACCATATGTTTTCACTCTTATGTGGATCCTGAGAAACTTAACAGAAACCTATGGGGGAGGGGAAGGAAAAAAAAAGAGGTTAGAGTGGGAGAGAGCCAAAGCATAAGAGACTCTTAAATAAAACTGAGAACAAACTGAGGGTTGATGGGGGGTGGGAGGGCGGGGAGGGTAGGTGATGGGCATTGAAGAGGGCATCTTTTGGGATGAGCACTGGGTGTTGAATGGAAACCAATTTGACAATAAATTTCATATATTAAAAAAAATAAAATAAAATGAGACTTCTATAGGCATCGTGTAGGTGGGTCTTGTTTTTTTGTTTGTTTTGTTTTTTTAATCCATTCTGATACCCTATGTCTTTTTATTGGAGCATTTAGTCCATTTACATTCAGGATGATTACTGAAAGATAGAAGTTTTGCCATTGGGTTACCTGTAAAGTTGGTGTTTCTATTGATGTTCTGTTCCTTTCTAGTCTTTGTTGCTTTTGGTCTCCCCCTCTTGCCCCCTGCCCCACTCAAAGAGTCCCCTTTAAAATTTCTTCCCTGATTGGTTTAGTGGTCACAAACTCCTTTAGTTTTTACTTGTCTGGGAACTCTTTATCTCTCCTTCTATTCTCAATGACAGCCTTGCTGGATAAAGTATGCTTTTTCTTTTTTTAAATTTTTTAAATTCTTTTATTTATTTTTGAGACAGAGAGAGACAGAGCATGAGCAGGGGAGGGGCAGAGAGAGGGGGAGACACAGAATCTGAAGCAGGGTCCAGACTCTGAACTGGCAGCACAGAGCCCGACGTGGGGCCCAAACTCACGGACCGCGAGATCATGACTCGAGCTGAAGTCAGACGCTTAACTGACTGAGCCACCCAGGTGCCCCATAAAGTATTATTTTTTTTAATCAAAAGGAATAACAAGCGAATTTATTATTTACTTATTACTGTATTTGTCGCTTGATAGATATCATGTAACCATTACTTTTATTAATATGTAATATTTAAATATAAATGGCACAAAAAATGAATAAAACATAAATGTGACTATACATATATTTCCAAAGTTTATATACATTAAGGAACCTCAGAATTAATCAACAGATTAGTACTCTATTCCTGTTTTGATAGTTGAATATATTTTTCTTTTTAGTCTGCTATCTTACGAGGCTGTTAAATTATAAAGTAGGTATCATCGTAAAGACAGTAATTTTGTGATCAAGAAAAAATACTTAAAGAATTTTGAGTGGGGGGCACCTGGGTGGCTCAGTTGATTGAGCCTCTGATTCTTTTTTTTTTTTTTTTTAATTTTTTTTTTCAACGTTTTTAATTTATTTTTGGGACAGAGCGAGACACAGCATGAACGGGGGAGGGGCAGAGAGAGAGGGAGACACAGAATCGGAAACAGGCTCCAGGCTCTGAGCCATCAGCCCAGAGCCCGACGCGGGGCTCGAACTCACGGACCGCGAGATCAAGACCTGGCTGAAGTCGGACGCTTAACCGACTGCGCCACCCAGGCGCCCCGAGCCTCTGATTCTTGATTTTAGCTCAGGTCATGATCACATGGTTCATGATATACAGCCCTGCACAGGGGACTGCCTGTGATTTTCTCTCTTCCTCTCTGCTCCACCTCGCTCATGCTTGCTCGCTCTCTCTCTCTCTCTCTCTCTCTCTCTCAAAATAAATAAACATGGAGGAGCTGTTGGATAAATAATTTTTATGTGTTGGAATGTTAAATCTTGATTTAAACCCTGCTTGTTCCATGTTCTCAATCCTTGCCGAGAATCACCTGAGCCATGCAGGAAGATCAGCAAGGCGCTGTGTGCTGGCAACACCATGCAACGCTGCAACCGAATTGAATCCAATGCAGCCGCCATTGCTGCCGCCCAAAGAGTTTCGTCTGGATAAAGTATTCTTGATTGCATATTTTTCCTTTTCAGCATGTTTGAATATATCCTGCCACTCCTTCTTGGCCAGCCAAGTTTCTGTGGACATATCTGCTGTGAACCTGATCTGTCTTCTCTTGTAGGTTAAGGATTTTTTTTTCTGTTGATGCTTTCAGGATTCTTTCCTTGATGTATTTTGTGAATTTGTCCATGATATACTTTGGCGATGGCCAGTTTTTGTTGAATTTAATGGGAGGTCTCTGCATTTCTTGGATTTTGATGTCTATGCTCTTCCCCAGATTAGGGAAGTTTTCAGCTATAATTTGCTCACATAAACCTTCTGCCCCTTTTTTTCTCTCTTCATCTTCTGAGACTCTTATGATACAAAAGTCACGGAGTTCCGTAAGTCTGTCTTCGTGATCCATTACCTTTGTTTCCATCTTCTTTTCAGAATCATTATTTTCCATATTTTTATCTTTTATATCACTAATTCCTTTCTCTGCTTCATGCGTCCTTTCTGTTATGCAATCCATTTGGGTCTGCATCTTAGTTATAGCGTTTTTATTTTTGGCCTAAATTTAATCTCTTATCTCTGCAGTAAGGGATTCTCTAGTCTTCTATGATTTTTTAAATCCTACCTCAGATATCTTACTTATATCTGTATTAATTGAATCCCTGGCTGTCATTTCTTCATGTTGTTTCTTTTGGGGCAAATTCCTCTGTCTTGTCATTTTGGAGGAAAAAACATAATAATAAAATAAAATAAAAATTAGAAAAAAAAAGGATGCTAGATCCTAGGTGTGTTTTGGTCTGCTTGTTAAGAGAAGCTTGAGAGAAAAAAAGTAAAATTTTTTTTAAAAATCTGCCTTTTCTATATTCTAGAAAAAAAAAAAAAGAAAGAAAAAACAAAAAGCCAGATCCAGTTTCCCCTAGAGCTGACACTTTGCAGCACTCTGTGATCAGCAGACTTAGTGCATGAGAGGGAGTTGTGTTGGTCTTCTGGGAGAGTGGCCTGCTGCTCTCATTCTGAGGTATATTTGCCCTAGTGGAGATGTGCCTGGAGGATCCGGGGGGGGGGGGGGGGGGGAGTGGAGCTTGGTGTAATGTGTCTGTTCTCTGCTTGGTGGTGCTGTTTAGCTCACTGAGGTTGATTAGTGGTAGTGGGCTATGGGTAAAAATGGTTTCATCCCCTTCTCTAGTCTCTGAAGCAGAAAGTTCCAGCCCTCACAGACACACAAATGATCCCCTCTGCTCTGTCCCTGGTGTCCTTGACCAGGCTATCCGCTTGCCTAGGCATGGCAATCTTGTGTTTTATACCTCAGGTGCAGCTGTGTTTCAAAACCTCACACTTCAGACAATGCACTGCTTGAACCCACTGCCTAATCCTGAGGGAGGTTCTTGACACACTGTGGCTGGTACCAGCTTTTTACAGAAAACAGAACTGTGCAGCAGAAGTGGCCTGAAGTTTATGGTAAACCACAAAACACAAGGGGCACTAGGGTATGCTGCCCTCAGCTGACACCTTTGTTCCTATACTGGTGAACAGGGCCACCCCACAAGGTCTTTTGTGCATGAAGAGGCCCTATCACCGCTTCCAAATGCACTCCAAGCAGGGGAGCCACTTCTCCCCGTGCAATGAAGGGGATCCTCAGACCATGCTGCCTGCGCCTTGGGCTCTGCCCTGCTTCCTTACCAGAGCACCACCAGGCACTGAATTCCAAAGTTTCAGATTCTGTGCTGTTTATTTATTTTTAAATTATTTTTAATTTTTAGAAAGAGAAAGCACACACACACAAGCCAGGGAGAGGAGCAGAGAGAGAGAGAAAGAATCTTAAGCAGGCTCCACTCTAAGTGCACAGCCAACATGGGGCTTAATCCCACAACCCTGGGAATATGATCTGAGCTGAAATCAATGGTCAGATGCTCAACTGACTGAGCCACCCAGGTGTCCTTGCACTCTGCCATTTATAAAAACCTGGTGGTATGGAAACCCTCTTCTTTTTCCGTGTCAACGGTTTTGGGGAACAGTTTCATTTGCAATCCCCTGCACATTTTTATGCCCCCCCCCAACTTACCTCTCTGCAATCAGGGCTCCCTCCCCGCATCAGCAGAGCCTCTTTTCTCCCAAAAGTCAACTCTCTGCAGTTCCTACCTCCATGGGTTGTTTGTTCTGTTTGTAGACGAGAAGCTTTGTTTTCTAAGACTTTTGACTGATTTCTTGGATGTTCAGAATGATTTGATATTTATCTAGCTGTTTGCAGGAGGAAGCAATCATAAGGCTGCCCTACTCCTCTGCCATCTTAACCAGCATATAGTTTTTCATAATATTCTCTTATGATTGTTTGTATTTCTGTGGTGTTGGTTGTTTCTCCTCTCCCATTTGTGATTTTCTTTATTTGGGTCCTTTCTCTTTACTCTTTGATGACTGGCTAGGGGCTTACCAATTGTAATTTTTTAAATTATTTTTTATTTAATTTATTTTTTAAATTTACATCCAAGTTAGATAGTATATAGTGCAACAATGATTTCAGGAGTAGATTCCTTAATGCCCCTTACCCATTTAGCCCATCCCCCCCTCCCACACCACCTCCAGTAACCCTCTGTTTGTTCTCCATATTTATGAATCTCTTATGTTTCGTCCCAATCCCTGTTTTTATATTGTTTTTGTTTCCCTTCCCTTCCTTTCTGTTTTGTATCTTAAAGTCGTTATATGAGTGAAGTGATATTTGTCTTTCTCTAATTTCGCTTAGCATAATACCCTCTAGTTCCATCCACATAGTTGCAAATGGCAAGATTTCATTCATTTTTATTGCAAAGTAATACTCCATTGTATATATATACTACATCTTCTTTATCCATTCATCCATTGATGGACATTTGGGCTCTTTCCATACTTTGCCTATGTTGATAGTGCTGCTATAAAGGGGGTGCATGTGTCCCTTCGAAACAGCATACCTGTACCCCTTGGATAAATACCTAGCAGTGCAACTGCTGGGTCATAAGGTAGTTCTATTTTTAATTTTTTGAGGAACCTCCATAATGTTTTCTGGAGTGGCTGCACCAGCTTGCATTCCCACCAGCAGTGTAAAGAGATCCTCTTTCTCTGCATCCTTGCCAACATCTGTTGTTGTTGGGATTGTTAATGTTATCCATTCTGACAGGTGTGATGTGGTATCTCATTGTGGTTTTGATTTGTATTTCCCTGATGATGAGTGATGAGCATTTTTCATGTGTCAGTTAACCATCTGGACGTCTTCTTTGGAGAAGTGTCTATTCATGTCTTTTGCCCATTTCTTCACTGGATTGTTTGTTTTTTGGGTGTTGAGTTTTATAAATTCTTTATAGATCTTGGATACTAACCCTTTATCTGATATGTTGTTTGCAAATATCTTCTCCCATTCTGTCAGTTGCCCTTCAGTTTTGCTGATTGTTTCCTTCGCTGTGCAGAAGCTTTATATCTTGATAAGGTCCCTATAGTAGTTCATTTTTGCTTTTGTTTCCCTTGCTTCTGGAGACGTGTTGAGTAAGAAGTTGCTGCGGCCAAGATCAAAGAGGTTTTTGCCTGCTTTCTCCTTGAGGATTTTGATGGCTTCCTGTCTTACGTTTTGGTCTTTCATCCATTTTGAGTTTATTTTTGTGTATGGTGTAAGAAAGTGGTTCAGGTTCATTCTTCTGGATGTCACTGACCAGTATTACCAGCACCACTTGCTGAACAGACTGTCTTTATTCCATCGGATATTCTTTCCTGCTTTGTCAAAGATTAGTTGGCCATACATTTGTGGGTCTATTTCTGGGTTCTCTATTCTGTTCCATTGATCTGAGCTTCTGTTTTTCTGCCAGTACCATACTGTCTTGATGATTACAGCTTTGTAATACAGCTTGAAGTCCAGGATTGTGATGCCTCCCGTTTTGGTTTCTTTTTCAAGATGGCTTTGGCTATTCAGGGTCTTTTCTGGTTCCATACAAATTTTAGGATTATTTGTTCTAGCTCTGTGAAGAATGCTGGTGTTATTTTGATAGGTATTGCATTGAATATGTAGATTGCTTTGGGTAGTATTGACATTTTAGCAATATTTGTTCTTCCTATCATGGAGCATGGAATATTTTTCCATTTCTTTGTGTCTTCTTCAATTTCTTTCATAAGCTTTCTATAGTTTTCAGTGGACAGATCTTTCACCTCTTTGGTTAGATTTATTCCTAGGTATTTTATGGTTTGGGTGTGTAATTTTTTCAAAGAAAAAGCTGGTTTCACTGATCTGCTCAGTTTTTTTTTTTTTTTCAACATTTATTTATATTTGGGACAGAGAGAGACAGAACATGAGCGGGGGAGGGGCAGAGAGAGAGGGAGACACAGAATCGGAAACAGGCTCCAGGCTCTGAGCCATCAGCCCAGAGCCTGACGCGGGGCTCGAACTCACGGACTGCGAGATCGTGACCTGGCTGAAGTCGGACGCTTAACCGACTGCGCCACCCAGGCGCCCCTCGTTTTTTAGTTTTTATATCATTTATTTCTGCTCTATCTTTATTATTTCCTTCCTTCTGATGGCTTTAGGCCTAATTTGTTGTTCTTTTTCTAGCTCCTTTAGGTGTAAGGTTAGGTTTTTTATTTGGGATTTTTTTTTTCTTTTGCTTCTTGAGGTTGGCCTGTATTGCTACCTACCTACCTCTTAGGACCACTTTTGCTGCATCCCAAAAGTTTTGGGCCATTGTGTTGTAACTTTCATTTGTTTCCATGTAGTACTGTTTTATTTCTTCCTTGATTTCCTGGTTGACCCATTGATTGTTTATCTACCTTCTGTTTCCATGAGTTCAGTTTTTTTTAGATTCCATATATCAATGATATCTATAGTATTAGTCTTCCACTAACTTATTTCACTTAGCATAATGCCCTGAAGTACATTCATGTTTTTATAAATAGCAGAATTTTCCTTATAGTGATTTTCCTTTCTTTTTCAATAATATATCACGTCTTTTTTTTATCCATTCATTCATTGATGGACATTTAGTTTGTTTGCATACCTAACTATTGTGAACAATGCTGCAATGAACATGGCAGTGCAGACAGCTCTTTGAGATCTTGTTTTCATTTCCTTTGGATATATACCCAGCAGTGGGGCTGCTGCATCATGTGCTAGTTCTATTGCTAGTTTTTTGAGGAACCTCCACACTGTTTTCCATAGTGGCTATACCAATTGACATTACCGCCAATAAAACACCAGTGTTCCCTTTTTTTAATGCCCTTCCTAATACTTGTTACCTCGTAGTTTTTTGTTTGTTTGTTTGTTTTTGATAATAGTATTTCTAACAGGAGGGAGGGGATATCTTACTATTGATTTGATTTACATTTCCCTAGTGTTAGTTCTGTCAAGCACTTTCTTGTAACCGTTGGCCATTTGTACATATTCCTTGGAAAAATGTCTATTCATATTCTCTGCAAATTTTTAAATCATATTGTTTGTGTTTGCTATTGAGTTATAGTTCTTTATACTTTTTGGATATTAACCCCTTATTAGATACACGATTTGCAATATATATTCTCCCATTCTGTTGGCTGTCTTTTCATTTTGTTTCTTTTGCTGTGCAGAAGCTTTTTAGTTTCATGTAGTCCCACTTATTAATTTTTGCTTTTGTTGTGTTTTAGTTTGTATCCAAAAAATAATTGCTAAGACCAATGTCAAGGAGCTTCCCCCCTATGTTTACTTCTAGAAATTTTATGGTTTCAGGTCTTATGTTTAAGTCCTGAATATGTTTTAAATTTTGTGAGTGGTGTAAGAAAGCGGTCCAATTTCACACTTGTGCATGTGGTTATCCTATTTTCTGAACACGATTAATGGAAGAAACTATCCTTTTCCCTCTCCACTTGATTCCCTTGTCAATGTTAGTTGACCATATATGTAAGGGCTTATTTTGGGGCTCTCATTGCTGTTCAACTGGTCTGTGGAATGGCCAATACCATACTGTCATGATTACTATTTTCATGCCAATAACATACTGTTGTGATTACTAGCTTTATATTCTAGTTTGCAGTCTGAAAGTGTGATGCCTCCAAATTTTTCTTTCATTCTCAAGGTTGCTTTGGCTTTTGCAGACCTTTGTAGTTCCATATACATTTTAGGATTATATTTCTGTATCTGTGAAAAAAGCCATTAAAATTCTGATAAGGACTGCACTTAATCTATAGATGGTTTTGCATAGTATCAACATTTAAACAATATTAATTATTCCAGCCCATGAATATGAGATTTCTTTCCATTTGTACATGTCTTCAATTTCTTTCATCAAAATCTTGTAGTTTTCAGAGGGTTCAAGATGGTAACATGGAAAGACCCTGAACTCATATCCTTCCAGGGACACAGCAAATCTACACCTATATACAAAGCAATTCCTCCTGAAGAACTGAGGGTTGACTGAATAGCTTTTGCACAACAAAGGATAGAGGGACCACACAGCAACTGGCAAAAGAGACAGAGGCATGGTAAACATGGAAACCCCACCCCTGATGCTACAACTATAGTGGGAAGGAATAGCACTAGGGGACCTACCTGCATGCATATTCACCTGCCCTAGGACACAGAAAAAAAAAGCTATGGCTTAAAGGGAAACTAGAATTGAAGTGAAATAAGCCTGTAGCACTTGCCAAGTAATAGAGAAACTGCTGGAACTCTCTCCAGGTTCAGAGGTACTTGTCAGCACCACTGTTATGTTCACCTTCCACCTTGAAACCACAGATCGGAGTAGGGTGCAGGTGCCTGAGCTGGCATGTCACCTCAATGAGCACCAGGCCTCTAGCTCACACCAACCCCAGCATATGCCCCAAGGCAGTCCCTAGAATGATGCCTATAAGGGCTCTGTCTCCACAAGGAGGCCCCCATACTGATTCCTGCTCAAGCTCCAGCCATCCCACTAACACCGCCCCAGTATGGTGGACACTGGGACTCCCCTGAAGTGCTCCCACTACAACTCTAGCCATCTCACCAAGGCAGCACAGGTACAAAGCTCCCAGAAAACCCCCAGCATGCATCTACTTCAGCTCTAGGTAGCCCTGATGCGGAACCCCCTGGATCACCAACCATCAGCCACATCAACTCAAGCTGACCCACAAAGGCACACCCTGCATCAACACCCCAGGACACCAGGCCTGTGCCCACTTCTTCACTAACTGTCCTACACTGTATGTTAACTAACTTGAGGATAAATTTTAAAAAATATAAACAAACAAATAAATAACGACCAGGAGACATACTGTTTCACCTAATTCATAGAAACAAACACAGAAAGCCAAACAAAATGAGGAGACATATAAATACGCTCCAAACAAAGGAATAAGAAAAACCTCATGAAAATAATTAAATGAAATGTAGATAAACAATCTACCTGATAAGGAATTCAAAGTGGTGGTCATGATGATGCTCAATGGACTTGAAAGAAAAATGGATGGGGGCACCTGGGTGGCTCAGTTGGTTAAGCGTCTGACTTCAGTTCAGGTCATGATCTCACAAGCAGTGGGTCTGGGCCCTGTGCATCAGGCTCTGTGCTAATAGCTCAGATTCTCCCTCTCTCTCTGCCCTCTCCTACTTGCACTCTGTCTCTCTTTCTCTCAAAAAAAAAAAAGCTAAAAAAATTTTTTTAATAAAAATAAAAATGTATTCTTAAGTATTTGTTTGTTTTGGTACTATTTTATAACTGAATTGTTTCCTTAATTTTCATTTTTGGCTTGCCCACTGCTACTATATACAGATACAATTAATTTTTTATATTGAGCATATATACAGCAACCTTGCTGAACTTGTTTATTAGTTCTAACAGTTTCTTAGCAGGTCCTTAGGATTTTCCATACATAAGATCATGTCCTCTGCTAACAGAGATAGTTTGACACCTTCCTTTCCAATCCAAGTGTCTTTTAATTCATTTTTGTTCACTCAATTTGCTTGCCCAGCTACAGTGGCTAGAACCTTTAGTACAATGCTGAATGTAAGTGGCAAAAGTAGATGGCTTTTTCCTGATCTAAGGGGGAAATCATCCAGTCTTTAACCATTAAATATGATGTTAGCTGAGGGTGGGGGGTGGGGATTCACAGAGGTCCTTCGCCAGGTTAGGAAGTTACCCTCTGTTTCTAGCATATTGATTGTTTTCATCATGAAGGGGTACTGAATTTTATAAAAGGATTTTGCTATGTCTATTGACATGTATTTATTCTATTGATGAGGTGTATTAACTAATTTACACTGATGCTAAATCTATCTTGCATTCTTGAGATAAATCCCACTTGGTCATACTGTATAATCCTTTTTATATATTGCTGAATTTAAATTAGCTAGTGTTTTGTTGAGGATATCTGCATATACGTTAATAAGAGAATGGTTTACAGTTTTCTTTTCTGATTTCTTTGGTTTTCTTACCAGGGTAATATTGCCTTATAGACTGAGTTGGGAAGGGTTCCCATCTCTCCTATTTTTGGGAAAAGTTTGTAAAGAATTCTATTAATTCTTCTCTAAATGCTTGAAAGTACTCACCTCAAGTGAAACCACCGCTACTTGAATTTTTCTTTGTTGGAAGTTTTTATATTACTAATTCAATCTCTTTACTTGCTGTAAGTCTATTCAGATTTTCTATTCTTAAAACATTTTCAGTAGTTTGAGTCTTTCTAGAAATGTGACCAATTCATCTAAGTTATCTAATTTGTTGACATACTGTTGTTTATTTGCTTATAATTTTTCTATTTCTGTAGAGCTGGTGGCAATATCCCTCTTTTGTTTCTGATTTTAGTAATTTCAGTCTTTGTCAATCTAGCTGAAGGGTTATCAATTTGTTGATCTTTTTAAAGAACAACCTTTGGGTTTTGCTGCTTTTCACTGTTGTATTTCTGTTCTCTATTTCATTTATTTCAGTGATTTTGCTTTCTGATTTCATTCTATTGCAATCAGAGAAAGTATTCTGTATGGTTTCAATACTTTCACATTTATTGATGATTATTTTTATTGCCTAGCATATGGTCTATGCCAGAAAATGTTCCATATATATACTTGGGAAAATGTGAATTCTACTGTTGGGTGGAGTGTTCTCTCTGCCCTTCCCCCACTCACGCTCTCTCTCTCTCTCTCTCTCTCTCTCTCTCTCAAAATTAAACATTAAAATTTTTTTCAAAAAATCCCTTATATCATAGCTTTAATTACTGACATATTTAACTTAAATCTTTTTCCATTTTATTTTTTATTGTAGTAAGTTAAACTTTTCATTTTTATTACTTCAAACTTTAGACACTTCTTATCCTTTCAACATCTGAAAGATACTCTTTTTTTCAAGTTGTAAAAATAAAATTTTTCTTATCCATGGGCCATAAATCATGGAAATATAGCTAACTTTTTTTCCCCTCCTCTTTTACAGATTAAACCTCCATCACACATACTATGGGTTGTGCTAAAGTAAAGATGCAAACTTATTCAGTAAAAATCAGAGACAGAAAATGTCTACAGCTATATGTAATGGATTACTGGGTACATTAACTCATTGGATTTGCCACAGCTTTACACCGAACGCTGAACTCTGCACTACTGAGCAGGATGACATACTTCAATATATCACATAATTCACATGAGTCATGCACTGCAATAGTATCAACAAACCATTCAATGTTGTATTTGCCTCTATTTCCACACTTGATGGCCATCCAGTATATAATGCTTTATTCACTTATTTTGATGGTTCTATGATTTAAATTGATGTTCCTACAAATTGCTTACCAGTTTTCCCAATATAATTTAAAGGAAAAAAAAACCCCTCTCTCTTTTAGACTAGAGACATGACTGTTAAATGCAGTTTCCAATACTAGACTAGATCCTGTGCTAGGAGGAAAAATGATGGCACAAATGAAAAACAATGGTATAAAAATAATGGTATAAATGGTAAAAATAAAGGTATAAAGAATAATAGTATAAAATAAGGGTATAAGGGGACAATTAACAAAATTGGAATACGGAAGGCAGATTAGACACATGTATTACAATGTTAAATTTATTGAAATTGATCATTGTACTATAGTTATTAAAGAATATTTGTGGGGTGCCTGGGTGGCTCAGTCAGTTAAGGTTCTGACTCTTGGTTTTGGCTCAGGTCATGATCTCATGGTTTCATGAGTTCAAGCCCCACATTGGGCTCCATGCTCACAGTGTAGAGCCTGCTTGGAATTCTCTGTCTCCCTACCTGCCCCTCATCCACTCACGCTGTCTCTGTCTCTCTCAAAATAAATAAATAAAGTTACTTGTCATGTTAGGAAAGAATATTTGTCATGTTATGAAATACAAACTGATGTGTTTAAAGGTGAAGAATCATGATAGAATACATAGTATTCTAGCGGATCAAAAAGACCTCACAAAACAAACAAATAAAAAACCAAAGAAACACCACATTCATATAGAACAATGGTTCTCAACTAGGGATGATCTGCTTCCTCCCCAAGGACATTTGCAGTGTCTGGATATATTTTGGGGGGGGAGGGGTACCATTGGCATCTGATCAGTGGAGTCCACAATGCTACTAATAAGCGCCCTACAATGTACAAATCAGCCCTCACAACGAATGATCTGGTCTCAAATGCCAACAATATTGAGGTTGAGAAACCTTGATGCAGAGAAAGCAACTGGTAGAGCGAAAGGGATAAAATAGCAACAATAGCCGTGTCTAGGTGAGCGTTATGAGTGTTGTTTTGATTATTCTTTTGTTTTAAAGTTTTTATTTAAATTCCAGTTAACATACAGTGTAGTATTAGTTTCAGGTGTACAATACAGTGTCTCAACTACTTACAGACTCCACCTGGTGCTCATCAAAAGGGCACACTTTAATCCCCATCACTTATTTAACCCATCACCTGTTTTGATTATTCTTTTTTTTTTTCTTAAGTAGGCTCCACACCCAGCGTGGAGCCCAGCATGGAGCCCAGGGCAGGGCTTAGACTCACAACCCTGAGATAAAGACCTGAGCTTAGATCAAGAGTCAGACACTCAGCCAACCAGACACCCCCCTACCCTGAATTTTAATTATTCTTAATCTTGTAACTTTTATGTAATTTGGAAATTATTTCCAAATAAAAAGTGTTTTTAAACTTCTTTTATAATTTTTTTAATGTTTATTTTGAGAGAGAGAGAGAGAGAGCGAGAGAGATCACGCGCGCATGTGAGTCGGGGAGGGGCACAGAGAGAGGGAGACAGAGAATCTGAAGCAGGCTCCAGGCTCTGAGCTGTCAGCACAGAGCCCGACACAGAGCTTGAACTCACAAGCTGTGAGATCATGACCTGAGCCCAAGTTGAACTCTTAACTGACTGAGAGCCCCAGGCACCCTAAACTTCTTTTAAAAGTACTATGTTGTTATGATTATCATACACTGAGTCATTACAGAGAAAAGTGGACCTATTTTGGGGCTCTGTATTCTATTTCTAGTCTATCTCCTGAAGATTTGGAGAAGTGAACATTTCTGGTGAGGTGACTTAATAACTGCTAAAGTCCACAGAAACAGTTCTTTGGGTCTTAATTAAGCAAGGTATTTTTTTTTTTATTAAATTTTTTTTTCAACATTTATTTATTTTGGGGACAGAGAGAGACAGAGCATGAACGGGGGAGGGGCAGAGAGAGAGGGAGACACAGAATCGGAGACAGGCTCCAGGCTCTGAGCCATCAGCCCAGAGCCTGAGGCGGGGCTCGAACTCACGGACCGCGAGATCGTGACCTGGCTGAAGTCGGACGCTTAACCGACTGCGCCACCCAGGCGCCCCTAAGCAAGGTATTTTAATATATGCATATTAAATGTGCAATGTGCAAAGATTCCAGGGTCTGATTATTTGCCTGATTTTTTTTTTCAGGAGAACAAATCAGAGTGAGGTTGGGCTCTAGGAAGTTGGAGCAGTGATTCCCCAAAGTGAGCACCATTCATGCAATCCAAGCTCTTAAGGGCCATCCAGACACAAAGCAACATCAAGCCACATGCGATATTAGCCTTTTGGGATAACAGCCACATCCTACAAACACATTTCCAAAGTTAACCTCTAGAAAACACGTTTGTGCTTTCAGCCTACAGAATTTTAAAGCCTAATTAACTTTAAAGTACAATTTAAATGTAATCATAAGACACCCTTCTCTGAGAGTCTGTCTGGAATGCAGCAGAATACCAATAAATAAATGAGTTAGAAACTTGGATTTTATTTCTCTTCTATTATATCTCTGTTTATTAATAACTTCTCCAAAGGTAAAACGGAATATAAATAGGTTCACAGGAGGATATGTATTAAGCTATTTAATAAATGTTTCATAAAATCATTTTTTTAGGTATGCCAATGTAATAAAAAGACTCTACTTGTAATGCATGCTGGCTGGCAGCCTTCGAGCCCCCAGTCCTACCTTTTTCCCTTTGCCCCACATCTGGGCAACCTGATAAGAAAGCCTGCTCATACCCTTAGACCTTTGGTGTCCTCAGTCCCTGGCACTGGCAGAAATTTCAAACCACACAAGCCCCACCTGAGTGTGGGAACCTCCATCCCACTCACTTTCTAACAATAAAAACCCAAAGTCCCACCTCCCTCATTTCCCTCTGGACCAAAGAGAAACCCTTCTCCTAGGTGTGGGGATCCATGTGCTATAGATTGTTATGAGTCATGAACTCTATTTTACACCCATTGGTGCCCATGTGTCATTTGTTCCAACTCCATAATTTTCCAGGGTGGAGTGGGAGAATTGTCCAGTGTCTGGTAGAGGATTCTAGCTACCCAGATAAAACAGTAACTGACTAGTTTTGCTTAATGATTTCTCAGAATCACTTGTCAAGGCAGCAGGAAGACTCTAGTCTCTAAGTCTTCCAGGGCAAAGACCAGAAGAATGATAGGATCATACTTACTGATGTCCACACATAAATTAGGGTCTGAAATATACCAAAGCAAATTTCTATGAGAAAGGTTAATAATTCACAAAACAAAATTGAAAGGATAAAATTAAACCATACAGAGTAGAATACTGAAGTTACAATTAGTTACAATTTTGCTTTTACTATTATAGAGACAATTAAAATAGAAAGTTTTTTTTTTTAAACTACATGTTAAAAACAAAAACACAGACTCCCAGCTCTCACCCAAACGGCACTCCAAGGGCACCCAGTGGAGTCACCAGGACTGTGGGGACCGCCGTGTAAGCCAGGAAGTTTCCAATCTGGCCAACAGCCACTGTCAAGAGAATCACAAGGATACCACTTGCAATTACAGCTCTCTTTCAGCAATGATCAGAGTTTAATTGGGCAAGGAGCTGTTCTGAAAGGGCTATTTCTTCTCTATTACTTGTAAGGAAGCAAATGTGGGGCATTATTGCATAATTAAGGGTCCTGAAGGCAGGGGAGAGCAGGCCCCAGAGTGTCACTGACCCAAACTGGAAGACTAGTTTCCTCTGTGGAATTTCCCAAACTAAATGGCAGTGATTGACAGTAGGCGCAACAGCGTATATTTCCACTTTCCCCTTAACACATCCTTGTTTTACAACTAATCGCGTAGAATTTCTTGAGCCCCTTCAATGGCTTGGGACTTAACTCCAGTATAGACCACTGGGCCACAGTGACACGCTGCTGATATACCAGGTAGAAACACAACTGCCTGCATAGGACTGCATTCAGGGCTATACTAAGAGAGCTTAAAGATGAGCTCCTCAATAAAAGGAAATAATATCTGCTAGGTAACATCTTGCCTGAAAGGCAATGTGTGACAAATAAACCTCATAATATTGTTGAATTTTATAGTATAATTTTTCTTTATATATTTAGGGTTCTGAATTCTAATCCTATTAATTTTTATATGATAGCACATAACCTCTGCATGCGACCTCTTTTATCAGTCTGATTGAAGAAACTCTCCTTTGTAAAACCAATTACGTTCGACAAAACAAGAAATTTCACCAAGTGCCAACAGCCTGACTACAGATGAGTAAGCAGGAGCTATTTTAATTTCTTTGGAACCAGGACAGTCTGACCTGGACTAAATTCAGGGCTTACTGCAGGAAGTAGGACCCTCTACCTCCTCCCAACCGTGACTCCCACCCTGGTCCACAGTCCAAAGAATGCAGCCACACTCATTCCAACCTCTGCAGTCCTGCTAGAGGAATGACTGATCTTAAGAAAGAAAGCACATCAAACTGTTCACCACACTGGGTACTTACTTGCAATTGTGCCTGCCCACCACACAATGTCTGTTAAATAGGAAGTACCTATGAAAGAGTGAGATAAAAAGGTCAGAAAAGTACAAAGCAAGAGGTTTACAAACTATATACTTTAAAAAGGAACTTTTACTTGAAAATAAAATTGAAAAGAATATTGAATGCCATACTGCTTAGTCACCATTTTAAGAATCTTTAAGTTAGTCTATAAATAGCAGCATGAAAAACCACTAAAAGTGGCAAATACAGGTATTTTTTTGCAATGAACACAAGCTGACCCAAACAAGTCAAGCCTTTATTAAAGAAACATTTTTGAGCTCATCATGTGACCCAGAGTCACAAATATTCTTTGGCATGAAGTTTTATGTTGAAGTCCAGTTCTCTCATGCATTTACTGTAGGTCATTTATATGATAATTTTATTAGTATAGGCTTCAATGACTTGGTGGTTAAACAGGTTAGTCAATTTTCAAAATTTACCTTTCTCATATGGCTCTCTTTTCAACCATTTGGGCAGCAGACCTTTTCTCTCACTCAGTGATTTGACATTTTACACAGTTTCTTGTACTCTCTTAGGTTACCCTCATATACCCCATGTATAGTCAGACAGAACCATGAGCAGGTGCCCAGGCCTCTCCATCACATGGGTCCCTCCTTCCTGTATGAGGAACCTGCAGCAAGATGGTCTCCCAACCGTTGAGACACAGATTTGTCCCACTTCAGATATGTCAAAATGTTTGTCTGACAGGTTTCTTCACTTCAGGTTAAAGTACCTAATTCTAGAGTTTAGCCATTCTAATAGGTGTGAGATAATATTGTGGTTTTGATTTGCATTTCCCTGATGAGTGATGTTGAGCAACTTTCCATGTGTCTGTTGGCCACTTGTATGTCTTCTTAGGAAAAATGTCTATTCAGATCTTGTGTCCATTTTTTAACTATATTGGGGTTTTTTTTGGTGTTGAGTTGTGTAAGTTCTATAAAGATAACTTATATCTTAATATTTTGGATATTAACCCTTATCAGATATATCATTTGCAAATATATTCTCTCATTCAGTAGTAAATGATGTTACAATAGGGATGTAATGGGACAGATGGTAGCTATACTTACAGTGAACACAGCATAATGTATAAACTTGTCAAATCACTAAGTTGCACATCTGAAACGAATGTAACATGTTATCAGCTATACTCATTTAAGTAACTCTGTAGTTACCTTTATAGGGAAATTACTTTTTAAAAAATAAAGTACCTAATTCTAACTGGACGTTCTAATTCTTAATAATTTAGTATAATGAACACAGGAAGTCAGTGATTCATGGAGGAACAGAATTACAGGTATTACAATATGTACTTGAAAACAGTGAAATGGGGCTAATAAGTAATGACAGAGTAGGAAGAATGGATGAGTTAAAATATGATCATTTGGCAACATCACAATAAAAACCAATGTAGCAAGAATCATTAATGGATACTAAAGCAAGTGGATAAAAGTTTGTTGAGGAATATAAGATTGCCACATAGTCTCCCTTAATCACCTCCATCAGTTTTTCATTAATTATTAAGAGAAAAGCTTACCTTTACAGTACTCTATAGACCCTGACAGACATCACCTAACCAAGTGGCTCAAGTTATCATCAGCAAAGGGACAAATCAATATTACATGCTTCCTGAGCGGATGCACTGAGAAGGATACAACATTATATCTGGTATTCCCGCCAAAGTGCATCACTTGAATTTAAATATGAGGAAACTGTGAAATAGACTATGAATTTGCTGGTTTGCACTCTAAAAAAGTGGGCACCTGGTTGGCTCAGTTAGTTAAGAGTCCGACTTCGGCTCAGGTCATGATCTCACAGTTAGTGAGTTCAAGCCCCATGTCGGGCTCTGTGCTGACAGCTCAGGCTGACAGCCTGCTTCAGATTCTGTGTCTCCTTCTTTCTTGCCTCTCCCCTGCTTGTGCTCTGTCTCTCTGTCTCTGTCTCTCTCAAAAAATAAATAAGCATTAAAAAATGTTTTAAAAGACAAGGTTCTAAAGACAAAGAAAGGCTAAAGAACTGTTGCAGATAAAAGAAAACTAAGACATGGTAACTCAACACATAAGATGCTAAATGAAAAAAAAAAACGTTGCTATAAAGGACAGTATTAGGGCAATTGGCAAAATCTAAATATGGACCGTTGTCAAGAAAAGACTTATAAAACCCACTTTCTTTCTACATGAGAATGTGACGCAAGGTTCACTTTCTGGTTCTAGGAAGCTGACAGCCATGCGGCCAGAGGATAACACTTAGAAATGACTTCTGATGGACAAATAGCACCTGACTGGAGGTCGGTGAACACCTGGTAGAGATCCCATTACTTGGACTCCCGAGTGCAATGCCTCTGGGAACAAGTATGTCTCCTGTGGGGCTTGGGAGCTCTGCCTCTGTGACTTTACCCTAGGGGGCACGAGGCTCATAAGGCAGGGCTGCTGTGGCATTGCCTACTGCAGCTCTGCCTCCAGGCCCCTGAGCCATGCTTTGCCTCTGCTGCCAACCTTCAGCAGGAGAGGGCACAGCACTAGCTATGGCTCCTGTCCTGTGTCCCTGAGTGTGTCTGAGGCAAACGTGGACCGTACAGCTGAGCCCAAGAAAGCCCCTCCTAGTAAGCACTGTAGACTAGTTACCAGATATTAGTGCAAAATCCATGTTGAATTTCCTGAATGTGTTAATCACACTGTGTCTACTTAAAAGAATGCCCCAGTACCCCCCAAATACATGCTATATTTAAGAAAAAAATTGTTTTAGTTTTTATTTTAAGTAGGCTCCATGCCCAATGTGGGGCTTGACTCATGACAATCAAGAGTCACATGCTCTACCAACTAAGCCAGCCAGGCACCCCTGCATGCTGAATTTAAAGAATGAAAGTTCATGAAGTCCACTTCCAGAATGCTGGTGTGAGGAACCCTGTGGACCAGTTTCCCACTGAAACAACAATAACTGCCAAATAAAGTATTAAAATTGTTTTTCAAGTCTCTGAAATTGCCCTAAAAGCATATAGCAAATAAAGAAACGTGTACTCAAGAAAAATCTACTAAATCACAGTGAGAACAGTGTAAGCCCTTAGCACATGAGCTAAGACCTATTTGTTCTCTCCCTCACTGCAATTCAGCTTCACAGAAGCTCCACTCCAGGCTGGTAACCAAGAAAATGAGGTCCCCTCTCCCTTTAGCTCTCCATCACCAGGAAGAGCAGTTCTTCAGCATTTCTTATCCCCTTCAAGTTGAATAGGCTAAATATCTGATCAGTGTATCCAAGAGTTTAGGGACTTCTTTCCCCAACCCAGCCCCTACCCAGAGACTCTATCCCTGGTACAACAGGCCCTGATCATCCTATCCTGTTTTAAGCCTGAAGGTAGGGTGCAAGTCTCATGCTTAGAGAGGCAAGCAGAGATCAGAGGCTACCAACTACTCCCAATAACTAGTCTCAACAAATATACCTGCCTTAAATTAACTGGACAAGACTATGAAGCAACTAAAAGCTAGATGTGATACCCAATGAGGCAGACAAGAGAAAAATTAGGTAAAGAAACAGTCAAAGCCCAGCTAGTCATCTCAAGTAAAGGTGCACATACCCAAGACTATAACCTCTGAGGTGTGTGTCATTACAGGCTTCACAGGGGAAACAGACTTTACCAAAATACTCCACTAAACAAATTTAGGTCACTAAACAAATAAACAAGCAAACAATCCACCGAGACAAGGAGGTCAATCAAATTCCAGAGTTGCTATCATACATTACCTAAAATGTCCAGATATCAACAAAATTCATGACAAAACAACAACAAAACAACCCAATTCAAAAATGGCCAAAAGACTTGAATAGACATTTCTCCAAAAAGATACACAAATGGCTAATAAGCACATGAACAGATGCTCAACATTGCTAAACATTAGGGAAACACAAATCAAACCCATATCACTTCACATCCACTAAAGTGACTACTATTCACAAAAACAAAACAAGTGTTGGTAAGGATGTGGATAAACTGGAAACCATGTGCACTGCTGGTGAAAATGGAAAACGGTGCAGCCACAGTGGAAAAGGGAATGGCAGTTCCTCAAGAGGTTACATATAGGGTCACCATATGATCCAGCAATTCCCCTTCAAGGTATATACCCAAAAGAACTGAAAGTGGGGACTTAAACACATATTTATTTGTACATCATGTTCATACCAGCATTATTCACAATAGACAAAAGGTGGAAACAACAAGTATTCTACAGCAGATGAATGAACAAATGGACAGACAGAATACAATGGACATGGTCCTTTTTGCTATACACGAAAAAGCAGCAAACGGTACAAGAAAGATTGTTATTCAACCTTAAAGAGGAATGAAATTCTGCTACATGCTACAGCACAGATGAACCTGAGAGACAGTATGTTAAGTGAAACAGCCAGTCAAAAAATAACAAATATTTTATAAGTGAACTTAACATGAGGTACTGAGAGTAGTCACTTCCATAGAAACAGAATGTGATAGGGGCTGGGAGTGAGAACGGGGGGTTCCTGTTAAATGGGTACAGTGTTTCCGAAGGAGATTATGAAAAAGTTCTAGAGATGAATATTGGTGATGTCTAACACAACATGAATGCCTTTAACACAGCCAAACTATTCAATTAAAAATGGTTAAAATAGTAAATTTTATGGCATGCATATTTTACAACAATAAAAAAATAACTGGAGCAACAGAGGCCTGAAAATGTTAAGCCCATGACTCCCTATCATCTTGAGATATAAACTAAGTCAAGAGCTTCCAGCATTATGAATCATAAACCAGAACGCCCATGGTAGGAGTGCCTGGAGCCTCCACAATATCTGCAGTCCATCCTACAATGACACTATTGCCATCTAGTGGTCCTTGAGCCCTAGACCTTTGGGGTCTCCTGTAACCTACGTGCTATTCAACTTCAGGAGGAGATGCTGGGTCAAGTTACTCTCCAGGCAGTGCTTCTTGATGGGAAAACTGTTATTTCTGTCTTTTTTTTTTTTGGTGTTCAAATGTACTAAGAAGATGGGTATAGGGACCATTCTACAGAGATTCTGTGCCTTTTTGCTCTTGATAGTTTGTCTTCATCTTTTTCCTTGTAGGTCTCTTAGGGGTTAAGTAGTATCAAGAGGAAGCAAGGCAAAGTTTTCCTGTTTATTCTGCATGCTGGGAATGAGGAACATTTTAGGTTCATGAATAACTTATTGTATATTTGTATTATAATTAAAGATAAAATATTCGGGGCGCCTGGGTGGCGCAGTCGGTTAAGCGTCCGACTTCAGCCAGGTCACGATCTCGCGGTCCCTGAGTTCGAGCCCCGCGTCGGGCTCTGGGCTGATGGCTCAGAGCCTGGAGCCTGTTTCCGATTCTGTGTCTCCCTCTCTCTCTGCCCCTCCCCTGTTCACGCTCTGTCTCTCTCTGTCCCAAAAATAAATAAATGTTGAAAAAAAAAATTAAAAAAAAAAAGATAAAATATTCTTGCTCCATTTGTTACACATGAAACAGAAGCAAAGAACACAAGGTAAACAATAATTAAGTGCTTGAATGATGTTGGTTTCTATTAGGTGTAAAAGTTCAAAGAAAAAAAATGCTGTGTGATGGCATGATCATGTAATAATAAAAATAAGAACCCCTGCTCCCTAAATACAAGACATGCAAAAAAGCCAGGAGAATGTGACCTACATTACATACACTATACAAACAGGGAAAATGCAGGCAACTAAAACCGCCTGTAAGAGGGCCTAATTTCAGACTTCACAAAAATCTCAAACCATCCATTAAAAATATGTTCAAGTCACTAACTGGAATTAAGATAAAAACTTAAAAAAATATGTTCAAATAAGTAAAGAAACCATGCTTAAAGAAGTAAAGAAGGTATGTGTAAATACAACTTCTCATCAAATAGAGAGTATTAATGAAGAGATAGAAATGACTTTAAAAAAAAACAAACCCAAACTGAAATTCTGGAATTAAAAAGTACAATACTGGAATGAAAAAAGAAATCAATAGCAAATTTGAATATTCTCGGCAAAAGAAAGATTTAGTGAATTTGAACATAGATTGATAAAGACTGTACATTCTGAAGGAGGGAAAAGCATAAAGAAAAATAAATAGAACCTTAGAAAAATGTGAAACAACATTAAGTACATCAACACAGTCATAATGTTACTACCAGAAGGAGAGAAGAGAGGAAGTAGAAGAAAAAACATTCAAGGAAAAAAAAGGCTGAAATTTATGAAACATGATGAAAATTCAAGAAGCTCAACAAACTCCAAGAGTTCCACACACAAGTCACATTGGTAAAAATGCTCAAAGATGAAGAAAAATTTTAAGAGAAGCAATAGAAAAATGAATGATAATACGCAAGACAATCTCAGTAAATTAACAACTGATTTCTTAGCAAATTTTAATTACAATTTTTAAAAAATGTTTAATTACAAAACACAAATTTGTTTCCCTTTCTCACCTTAACCGATTTGAAAAGCTATGGGACATATGTGCACAGAACTGTTGTTGGATTTATAATACATAGAATTGTAATATATTTAACAATAACAGCATAAAGGATGTGGGTGTGATCAAAGTTTTACTGAGTAAGGACACGATAACTTAACTTGAATGCCGTAAGAACAAATAAAGAGAACAAAGAATGGTAAATAAAAAGGTTAACATATCGATGGAGTGCCTTGGTGGCTCAGTTGGTTGAGTGTCTGACTCTTGATTTCAGCACAGGTCATGAGCTTGGAGCTTAAGATTCTCTCTCTGTCTCCCTCTTTCCCTCTCCCCCAGCTCGCTCGCTCTCTCTCTCTCTCTCTAATAATAAAAATAAAAATAATTAAAAAAAATTTTAAATGGTTAACATATTAAACTCTATAAATCTAGGGGCGCCTGGGTGGCGCAGTCGGTTAAGCGTCCGACTTCAGCCAGGCCACGATCTCGCAGTCCGGGAGTTCGAGCCCCGCGTCAGGCTCTGGGCTGATGGCTCAGAGCCTGGAGCCTGTTTCCGATTCTGTGTCTCCCTCTCTCTCTGCCCCTCCCCCGTTCATGCTCTGTCTCTCTCTGTCCCCAAAATAAATAAACGTTGAAAAAAAAAATTAAAAAAAAAAACTCTATAAATCTATATTTGCTTTTCTTTATTTTAGAAACTTCTTTAAGGACATAAAATTATATAAAGCTTGCATTACTTTAATCATGTATTGCAACAATATATTGTTGGGTTTGTAACATAAAAACAATAACACAAATAAAAGAAGCAGCAATATACAAGCAAGGCTTCTATATCTAATTAGAATTAAATTAGCATAAGTCTAAAGTACATTTCTTAAAAAATTTTTTTTCTAATGTTCATTTATTTTTGAGAGAGAGAGACAAAGCGTGAGCGGGAGGGGGAGAGAGAGAGGGAGACACAGAATCAGAAGCAGGCTCTTGGCTCTGAGCTGTCAGCACAGAGCCCAACTCAGGGCTGAAACTCACAAACCATGAGACTATAACCCGAGCCAAAGTCAGCCACTTAACTGACTGAGCCACCCAGGTGCCCCTAAAGTAGATTTTCTAAGTTAAGATGTATATGGTAAGTTTAGAGCAACCACTAAAAAAATAATGCAAAAATACATTGACAGGGAAAATATCAGGAGGGTGAGATTCAAGTGGTAAAACAGGAGGATCCTGAGCTCCCCTCCTCCCATGCACACCAAAACTACAGCTACCTATAGAACAACTCTCTAGGAGAACTACCTTAAGACTAACAGAATAGTTAGTCTGCAACTAAAAATATAATGAAAAAGCCATATAGAGATGGGTAAGAGGGGCAGAGAGTCTAGTAGGAACTCATGCCCCCAGAGTAACAAACCAAAAGCAGAGGGATATCACAAAATGGAGGTTATCTCTCGGGAGCAAGGGGATCAAGCCCCACATCCGGCATCCCTACCCTGAGGACCTGCACTGAGTAGATGAGCCCATATAAAATCTGACTTTGAAAATCAGCCCAGCTTAACTCGAGAAGAACCAAAGGGCTACAGGATATTAAGACTCCAATCTTAAAGAGCCAGAGCACTATACCACTCACTCCATGACTCAGCATAGAGCCAGAAGTTTGAAAAGTAATTGGACCATGCATGAAGGAGATTATTTGACTAATTTTAGGGTATCTGCTAGAGGGGCTGGGATCTATAAGAACTTTCTCCAGGAACGGAAGTGGTGGTACAATTTTTATTATTCTCCTTCTAACTAGCTGACCTGGTGCTGGTGGGTACCATTTCTGGTAACTTCCCGCACCTTGCTAGCACCACTCTCCCCACCCTGGGGACTCACCCCACCTACCCTGCCCACCCAAGCAGGCACACTTCCCAAGTGGCTTCCACCTAACTCCCATCCCCACAGCACCTGGTGGGAAGCATCAGCTGAAACCACACCCTCCTCTAGGGACTCCCACAGGGCAGAAGGGAAGGAGGAGCATCCTTGCCCACCAGCACACTCACAACAGTAGTGGCCTGGTTTCACAGTCAACCACACCAGGGGCCAGTCAAGCCCACCAGTGTGCCCACAGCAGTCACGGCTCAGCCATGATAGGAGGACATATGAAACCCACAGAGGCGACATCCCTGGAGCATGTAGTTCTGATAACCAGGGGGGATGGTGCTTCTGGGCCCCAAAGAAGACCCTGTATATAAGGCCCCTCTTTCAAGAACAAAAGACATAGTTGATCTACTTAATGCAAAGAAATAAACACAGAGAGTTAGACAAAATGAGGAGACAGAGGAACATGGTCCAAATGCAAGAATAAGACAAAACCTCAAAAAAGAACTAAATGAAATGTAGATAAGCAAGCTACCTGACAAATGGTTCAAAATAATAGTCATAAAGATGCTCACCAAATTTGGGAGAAGAGTGAATGATCTCAGGGACAACTTCAACAAAAGAGAAAACATTAAAAAGTTCAATCAGAGCTAAAGAATACAATAACAAATAAAAGACATACTAAACAGAATCAACACCAGATTACATAATACAGAAGAACAAATCAGGAATCTGGAAGAGAGGGTAGAGGAATTCAGCCAAGCAGAACAGCAAAAAGGAAGGAAGGATGGATTTTAAAAGATACTTTAGGGAACCCCTGGGAAAGCATCAAACACACTAACAATTGCATTACAAAGGTCCAAGAAGGAGAAAAAAAAGGCAAAAAAGTTATTTGAATGAAAACATAGCTGAAAACATTCCTAATCTGGGAAAAGAAACAAACATCCAGGTCAAGGAAGTAAAGAGAGTCCCAAAAAAGATGAGCCCAAAGATGTTCATATAAAGACACATAATAATTAGAATATAAGAAATTAAAGACAAACTCTTAAAAGCAGCAAGGAAAAAGCAATTAGTTACATGCAAGGGAACCACTGTAAGTCTGTCAGCTGATTTTCAGCAGAAACATTGCAGACCATAAAGGAGTACAATGAAATATTCAAAGTGCTTAAAAAAAAAAAACTATTGAGAATACCCTACCTGGCAAGGTTATCATTCAGAATTGAGGGAGAAATACAGAGTTTTGGAATCAAAAGTTAAAGAAGTTCATTACCACTAAATCAGCCTTATAAGAAATGTTGAAGTAAATTCTTTAAGTGAGAAAGAAAAGGCCAAAACTAGAAGAAAATTATGAATGAAAAATTTCACTAAGAAAAGGAAACATATAGTAAAAGTGGTAGATCAACCACTTTTAAAGCTATTATCAAGGTTAAAAGTCAACATTAGTAAAATCAACTATGTCTAAAATAATTAGTAAGAGATCCACAAAATTTAAAAATGTAAAATATGACATCAAAAAATTAAAATGTGAAGGGGAAGTAAAAGCGTAGCATTTTGACATAGTGTTTGCACTTAAGTAACCATCAACTTAAAATAGACTGCTATATGTACAGAATGTTATATATGAATCTCAGAGTAACCTCAAACCATAAAACTATAATATACAAAAAATAAAAAGGAATCCAACAGTAACACTAGATAAAATCATTGATTCACAAAGAGAGCAAGAGAAAAAAAAAAAGGAACAGAGAACTACAAGAACAAACAGAAAACACTGAACAAAATGACAATGTGTACATGTCTATCAATAATTACTTGAAACATAATTGGATGAATGCTCCAGTCAAAAGACACAGGGTTGCTTAATGGATTAAAAAAACAAAAAACAAAAAAAACACCAAGATCCAACCATATGCTGCTTACAAGAGACTCACTTCAGACCAAAAGACATGTACATATTGAAAATGAAAGGATGGAAAACAATAACCCATGCAAATAGAAATAAAAAGAAAACTGGCATAGCAATACTTATATCAGACAAAATAGACTTTAAAATAGACTACAACAACAGACAAAGAAAGGTATTATATAATGATAAAGGGATAAATCCACAAGAAGATATAGGGATTTTAGGTATCTAGGCACCCAATATAGGAGCATCTATGTATATAAAGCAAATATTAACAGATTTAAGAAAGAAATTTACAGTAATGTATTAAGAGTAAATGGTTTTAACACCCAACTTACATCAACAGACAGGTCATCCAGATAGACAGTGGACAAAGAAACAGTGGACATAAATGACACATTAGACCAGATGGACCACATGGACTTAACAGATGTACACAAAACCTTCCAACCAAAAACAGCAAAATACACATTCTTTTCAAGTGCACATGAACATTCTCCAGGATAGATGACATACTGAACCACAAAACAAGTCACAATAAATTCAAGAATACTGAAATCATATCAAGCATCTTTTGACAATTATAGTATGAAACTAGAAATCAACTGCGAGAAAAAAACTGAAAAAAAAAAAACCCCACAAACAAGTAGAGGCTAAAAACGGCATACTACTAAACAACTAAGGGCCCAATGTAAAAACCAAACAGGAAATTTAAAAATACCTTAAGACAGGTGCACCTGGGTGGCTCAGTTGGTTAAGCATCTGACTTTGGCTTAGGTCATGATCTCACAGTTTGTGAGTTTGAGCCATGCATTGGGCTCTCTGCTGTCAATGTGGAGCCCACTTCGGATCCTCCGTACGCCCCCCCCCTCCGAACATCCCTTATTCATGATCTCTCCTTCTCAAAAATAAACATTAAAAAAATAAAAATAAAAATAAAATACCTTAAGACAAAACAAAAACAAACACAATACTCCAAAATCTATGGGATGCAGCAAAAGCAGTTTCTAAGAGAGATGTTTATGTCAATACAGGCTTACCTCAAGAAACAAGAACTATCTCAAACCACCTATCTTTACACATAAAGGAAGTGGAAAAAGAACAAAAAACCCCCAAATTAATAGAAGGAAGAAAATAGTAAAGATCAGAGACTAAAAGAAACAACAGAAAACATCAATGAAACCAAAAGCTGGTTCTTTGAAAAAATAAACAAAATTGATAAGCCCTTAGCCACACTCATCAAGAAAAAGAGTGACCCAAAATAAATAAAATCAAAAATAAAGAAGAGAACTTACAACTGATAGCACAGAAATACAAATGACTTCTATGAACAATTATATGTAAATAAATAGGACAACCTAGAAAAATGGATAAATTCATATAAGCACACAATCTTCCCGGGCTGAATCAGAAAAAAATAAAAATTTGAACAAATCTACTACTAGTAATGAAACTGAATCAATAATTAAAAAAAAAAAATCCAAACTCATTCTATGAAGCCAGAATTACCTTTGATTCCAAAACCAGACAAAGACCCCACTAAAAAGGATAATTACAGTCCAATATCCCTGATGAGCCCGGATGCAAAAATGCTCAAAGGATACTAGCAAATCAAACTCAACAATACATTAAAGAATTATTCACCATGATCAAATGTGACTTACTCCTGGGCTGCAGACTGATTCAATATTCACAAATCAATGTGATACACTATGTTAATAAAAGAAATAAAATAATAAGAACCATACAATCCTGTCAATCAATGTAGAAAAAGCATCTACAAAATACAGCATCCTTTCTTGATTAAAAACCCTCAAGAAAGGAGGGATAGAAGGAACACACCTCAAAATCATAAAGGCTATATACAAAAGACCCATAGCTAATGTCATCCTCAATGGGGAAAAGCTGAGAGCCTTTCCCCTACTGTCAGGAACAAGACAAGGATGCTGGTACTATTTAACATAGTACCGGAAGTCTTAGCCTCAGCAATTAGGTAACAAAAAGAAATAAAAGGCATCCAAATCAGCAAGGAGGAAGTCAAACTTACACTCTGCAGATAACATGACACTCTATATAGAAAACCAGAAAGACTTCACCAAAAAATTACTACAACTAATACATGAATTCAACTAAGACACAGAATATAAAATCAATGTACAGATATCAGTTGTATTCGTATACACCAATAATGAAGCAGCAGAAAGAGAAATCAAGGAATAGATCCTATCTGCAATTGCATCAAAAACAATTAGATACCTAGGAATAAACCAAACCAAAGAGGTAAAAGATCTGTACTCTGAAAATTATAGAAAACTTAAGAAAGAAATTGAAGAGGACACAAAGAAACAGAAAAACATTCCATGCTAATGGATTGGAAGACTGTTGTTATAATGTCTATACTACTCAAAGCAATCTACACATTTAGTGCAATCCCCATCAAAACACCACAAGCATTTTTCACAGAGCTAGAACAAACAATCCTAAAATTTGTACGGAACCACAAAAGACCCTGAATAGGCAAAACAATCCTGAAAAAGAAAAACAAAACTGGAGGCATCATAATTCCAGAATTCAGCTGTATTATAAAGCTGTAGTCAAAATAGTATGGTACTGGCACAAAAACAATAAATCAATGGAACAGCATAGAAAATCCAGAAACGGACCCACAAGTGTATGGCCAATTTATCTTTGACAGAGCAGGAAAGAATATCCAATGGAAAAAGTTTCTTCAACAAATGATGTTGGGAAAACTGGATAGCAACATGCAGAAGAATGAAACTGGACCACTTTCTTAAACCATACACAAAAATAAACTCAAAATGGATGAAAGACCTAAATGTGAGACAGGAAACCATCAAAATCCTAGAAGAGAACACAGGCAGCAACCTGTTCGACATCAGCCACAACAACTTCTTGCATATACATCATCAGAGGCAAGGGAAACAAAAGCAAAAAAAAAAAAAAACTTTGGGACTTCATCAGAATTAAAAGCTTCTGCACACTGAATGAATCAACAAAACTAAAAGGTAGCTTAGGGAAGGGACCAGATATTTGCAAATGACATATCTGATAAAGGGTTACTATCCAAAATCTATGAAGTTAGCAAACTCAACACCCAAAAAACAAATAATCCAGTTAAGAAATAAGCAGAAGATATGAATAGACACTTGTCCAAAGAAGACATCCAGATGGCTAACAGACACATGAAAAAATGCTCTACATCACTCATGATCAGGGAAATAAAAATCAAAACCATGATGAGATACCAACTCACACCTGTCTGAATCCCTAAAATTAACAACAGGAAAAAAAAAAAAAAAACAGGTGTTGGCAAGGATGTGGTAATGAAAACTGGTGCGCCACTCTGGAGAACAACATGAAGCCTCCTCAAAAAGTCCAAAATAGGGGCGCCTGGTGGCGCAGTCGGTTAAGCATCCGACTTCAGCCAGGCCACGATCTCGCAGTCTGTGAGTTCGAGCCCCGCGTCAGGCTCTGGGCTGATGGCTCGGAGCCTGGAGCCTGTTTCCGATTCTGTGTCTCCCTCTCTCTCTGCCCCTCCCCCGTTCATGCTCTGTCTCTCTCTGTCCCAAAAATAAATAAACGTTGAAAAAAAAATTTTTTTTTTAAAAAGTCCAAAATAGAACTACCCTACCATCTAGCAATTGTACCACAAGGTATTTACCTAAACGATACAAAACTACAGATTTGAAGGAGGACATGCCCCAATGTTTAAAGAAGCATTATTTTTTTTTTAACGTTTAATTATTTTTGAGACAGAGAGAGACAGAGCATGAACGGGGGAGGGGCAGAGAGAGAGGGAGACACAGAATCGGAAGCAGGCTCCAGGCTCTGAGCCATCAGCCCAGAGCCCGACACCGGGCTCGAACTCACGGACCGCGAGATTGTGACCTGAGCTGAAGTCGGACGCTTAACCGACTAAGCCTCCCAGGCGCCCCTTAAAGCAGCATTATTAACAACGGCCAAGCTATGGATAGAGCCAAATGTCCATCGACTGATGAATAAAGAAGATGTGATATATTTATATAGGAATGTTACTCAGCCCTCAAGAAGAATGAAAACTTGCCATTTGCAAAGATGTGGATGGAATTAAGCAAAATCAGAGAAAGATAAATACCATATGATTTCATTCATATGTACAATTTAAGATACAAAACAGGGGCGCCTGGGTGGCTCAGTCGGTTAAGCCTGCGACTTCAGCTCAGGTCATGATCTCACGGTCCGTGAGTTCGAGCCCCGTGTCGGGCTCTGGGCTGATGGCTCAGAGCCTGGAGCCTGCTTCCGATTCTGTGTCTCCCTCTCTCTCTGCCCCTCCCCTGTTCATGCTCTGTCTCTCTCTGTCTCAAAAATAAATAAACGTTAAAAAAAATTAAAAAAAAAGATACAAAACAGATGAACAGATGGAGGGGGGGAGAAGAGAGAAGGAAACAAAGCACAAGAGACTCTTAATGATAGAGAACAAACTGAGGGTTGCTGGAGGGAGATGGCTGGGAGATGGGCTAGATGAATGATGGGTATTAAGGAGGGCACTTGTAGTGAGTACTGTGTGTTGTATGTAAGTGATGAATTGCTGAATTCTACTCCTGAAACCAATACTGTACTATATGTTAACTAAAATTTAAATTTAAAAAAAAATAATAAATTCCCAACAAACAAAAGCCTAGGAATAGACACTTCACAGGTAAATTCTACCAAACATTTCATGAAGAGTTAATACGTATCCTTCCCCAACTACTCCAAAAAATTTGAATAGGAAGAAATGTTTCCAGATTCATTCTACTAGATATGCATTACCCTGATACCAAAGCCAGACAAAGAGACTACAAAAAAATAAAAATTACAAGTCAATATTCTTAATGAATGAATATAGGTGCAAAAATCCCCAAGAAAATATTAGCAAACTGAGTTCAACAATACATTAAAAGGATCATTACCACAATTAAGTGAGATTTATTCCAGGGATGCAAATGGTTCAATATCCACAAATCAACCAACCTGGTACACTATATTCACAAAGTAAACGAGAAAAATCATATGATCATCTCAATAGTTGCAAAAAATGTATTAGACAAAATTCAACATCCATTTACAAATAAAAACTTCACAAAGTGGATAGAGAGGGAATAAACTTCAACATTAAATAAACCACATAGGGGTGCCTGGCTGGCTCAGTCTGAAGAACATGTGACTCTTGACTTTGGGGTCATGCATTCAAGCCCCACATTAGGTATAGAGATTACTTAAAAAAATAAATAAAACTTAAATACGCACATACGTACATATATACCATATATGACATTACCACATATGACAAACCCTCAGCTAACATCATACACAACAAGGAAAAGCTTTTAAAATCAGGAATAAGACAAAGATGCTCACTCTCACCACTTTTATTCAACATAGTACTGGATATTCTAGCCACAGCAAAGCAAAAAAAGAAAAAGCAAAAAAGCAGAAAAACAAAACAAAAATAAAAACAAACAAAAAACACTCAAAACTATAAAAAGAAAGAAAAAAAGAAAGAAAAGGCATCCAAATTGGTAAAAAAGGAAAACTGTCACTATTTGCAGATGACATAAAACTATATATATATAAAACCCTAAAGACTCCTCTAAAAAATGATTACAATAGATGAATTAAGTAAATTTTCAGGATACAAAATGGACATACAAAAATCTGTTGTGTACACTTATAATGTATACACATTATATGTAAGTGTATATACACTTATAATGACCTAGCAGAAAGAGAAGTTAAAAAAATAATCCCATTTACAACTGCATCAGAAAGATAAAATACCTAAGCATTTAACCAAGGAGGTGAAAGACCTTATAGTGAAAACTGTAAGCCACTCATGAAAGAAACTGAAGACGACACATACAAATGGAAAGATAAACCCTGCTCATGGATTAGAAGAATTAATATTGTTAAAATGTGTATACTCAAAGCAATCTACAGATTCAATACAATCTCTATCAAAATTATCAATGGCATTTTTTTCACAGAAATATTACAGACAATCCTAAAATTTGTATAGAACCACAAAAGACCCAAAAATAACCAAAATATTCTTGAGAAAGAGCTAAGCTGGAGGTATCATGCTCCTTGATTTCAAACTACACTACAAAGCTCTAGTAATCAAAACAGTACATTATTGGTGCGCACGCGCGCACACACACACACACACACACACACACACAAAGACACATAGATCAACAGAGCAGACAATAGAGCCCAGTTATAAACACATGCTTACACGGGCAATCTACAACAAAGGAGGCAAGAATATACAATGGGGGGAAAAGTCTTTCCAATAAATGGTGTTGAGAAAACTGCTCGTTTACATGTGAAAGAATGAAACTAGATCACTTTCTTCCACCATATATCAAAGTTAACTAAAATGGGGTAACCACTTAAATGTGAGACCTGAAAACATTAAACTCCTAAAAGAAAACATATGCGGGGCGCCTGGGTGGCTCAGTCGGTTAAGCCTCCGACTTCAGCTCAGGTCACGATCTCGCGGTCCGTGAGTTCGAGCCCTGTGTTGGGCTCTGGGCTGATGGCTCAGAGCCTGGAGCCTGCTTCCGATTCTGTGTCTCCCTCTCTCTCTGCCCCTCCCCCGTTCATGCTTTGTCTCTCTCTGTCTCAAAAATAAATAAATGTTAAAAAAAAATTAAAAAAAAAAAAAAAGAAAACATATGCAGTAATTTCTTGGGACATCAGCCTCCACAATATTTTTCTGAATTATCTCCTCAGGCAAGGGAAACATAAGCAAAAATAAACTATAAGGACTATATCAAACTAAAAACCTTTAGCACAGCCAAGGAAACCATCAACAAAACAAAAAGGCAACATGATGAATGGGAGACAATACCTGCAAATCACATACCTGATAAGCAATTAACATCCAAATTATATAAAGAATCCATACAACCCAATACCAAAAAACCCCAAATAATCTGATTAATAAATGGACAGAGGAACTGAATAGATAGTTCTCCACAGAGGACATACAGATGGCCAACACACACATGAGAAGATGCTCAACATCACTCATCATCAAAAAGACAAGAAATAACACGTTGGTAAGGATATGGATAAACCCTCATGCATTAAACCCTTATGCACTGTTGGGGCGGGACATAAATTGGTGTAACAGCTAAGAAAAACTATATAAAGTTTCCTCAAAAAATTAAAAACAAAACTACCATATGATTTAGTAACTCTATCCCTAGGTATCTACCTAAAGACAACAAAAATACTAATTGGAAAAGGTATATGCACCCTATGTTTATTGCAAGATTATTTACAATAGCCAAATTATGGAAGCAACCTAAGTACCCACTGACAGATGAATGGATAAAGATGTGGGGTATGTGTGTGTATAGATAGATAGATAGATAGATAGATAGATAGATAGATAGATAGAGATATAAATATATATATATATATATATATATATATATATATATATATATACATATACATAGAGTGGAATATTAGTCATAAAAAAGAATGAAATCTTGTCATTTGTGACAACATGGGTGAACCAGACAGTCTTATGCGAAATGAAGTCAGACAAAGAAAGACATATTTGGTGTGATATCACTCACATGTGGAATCTAAAAAACAAACAAAAAAACGAACAAAGAAAACAAAATAGAAACAGACTCATAAAAACAAAGAACAAACTTGCCAGAGGGGTGAAGAGGGGGCAGGGGAAAGATGGGCAAAATAGGTGAAGAGGATTAAGAAGTACAAACTTCCAGTTATAAAATAAGGCATGGGGATACAAAGAAAGCAAAGGGAATATAGTCAGTTATACCTTAATAACTACATGTGGTGACAGATGGTAACTAGACTTGTCATGGTGATCATTTTGTAATGTATGGCAATGTCAAATCACTACATTGTACACCTGAAACTAATATAATGTTGTATGTCAACTGTACTTCAAAAACCATATATACATAGTGAAAAATCACTAAAGGAATAAAATATTACACTAGAAAAATTCACTTTATGCAAATAAAATGAGTATAGAAACAGAAAGTATATGAAGCATATACAACAAAGAGTAAATGGCATACATAAATCCAACTGTAATAATTACAATATTTAACATCAGTTGGTTTATAGTATCATTCAAGTCTTCTATTCCTTGTAATCTTCTGCCTAGTTTTCTATAAAAACTTTACTAAATAAATTTTTGAAAGTAGCATACTAAAGTCTCCAACTATTATTACTGAATTTTCTACTTCTTTTCTATGTCAATTTTAATGTATTTTGAGACTGCTGTCAGGTACATACTGATTTAGAATTGCTACATCATCCTCATAGATGGACCATTTCATTGTTATAAAATGTCCTTTGGTTTTTTTTTTTATAAAATTTTTTTTAACGTTTATTTATTTTTGAGACAGAAAGAGACACAGCATGAACGGGGGAGGGGCAGAGAGAGAGGGAGACACAGAATCGGAAACAGGCTCCAGGCTCCGAGCCATCAGCCCAGAGCCCGACGCGGGGCTCGAACTCGCGGACTGCGAGATCGCGACCTGAGCCGAAGTCGGACGCTCAACCGACTGAGCCACCCAGGCGCCCCTGTCCTTTGTTTCTAATAACAATTTTGTGTTACAAATCTACTTTGTTTCATATTAGTATAATAACTCCACTTCTCTTTTGTGTATAAATAAATATTCTCATTAATTTAAATAATTGTAAATGTACATCATCCTACAATATCTTGAAGCTCATTTGTATGGCAGATGCGCACAATAATCTACTCAAATTTTTAAAAAGTTCTGTATTAGATATAACAAGATTTGAGGGACTTTAAAATTGAGGAATCAGTCACAATTGTGGGGAAACAGAATGTTGGAGGCAGAGAATGGTCAACTCCTTTTATTGCAATGAATATAGTTTGGTCATCAGTGCTTATGGAGTCAGGGATTGCTGCCGCAGCAGTATCTGGAATATGGGTGACCCTCCTGGGGCAGAAACTGGTCCAAGGATGCCAGGAGCCAATGCAATGAGACCCATGGGTTCTCCTCTTTCACTGCTACATTACCCAACACCATTTACCACCATATAGCACATGCATTTGGAGGTTTAGGAAAAAAAGTGTTAACTAAAATGGGGAAAAACCTGGGATACAAGGTACCCAGGGATGGGGAAATAGGCTTTTGGTCTCCCTTTTGTCAAAGGATACAAATCAGCTCCAAGTGTCTCAGACTCTTCCACTTATATGCACCAGGAGGAGCTTGCATTTGCTGAAATCCAAAAGCTTTTTAGATAACCCTCACATTTTAGGGCAATATCAGGCAAAACTTTTCTGCTTCCATGGACATTTAATAAGTCAGACTTTCTGTCTGTATACCTGTCCCACACCCTTTACTAGAAACCAAAGTGAAGCTCCTGCAGGTGGTCCCCAAGGGCTTCAAATGAGTAGTATCCCTCAAACAAGTGCTCTGCCTAAGGGTGGATAGGCTGGCTTGCCCATCCACCTGTGCACAGCCTCCTCGCTGAGCTGGCTGCCTCAGGTTCCTTCCTCTTTTTATAGCTATGAGCTCCTGGATGCCTGCATTCCATAACAGCTCTCAGCCTCTGTCATAAGTAGAAATTTTTCTCTTATTCTAAAACCAGTTGGTTTCTTCAGTTTCATCTTCAAACATCACTGTACCTAAAGATTTTAAAGTCACTCACCTTACATCAGGAGGCACTCATTCAAGCTTATGCCCACACTCCGTTTCCCAGCTGCTTCCCAGGACACTTCAAGTCCTCTGGGATCAGCAAGAACAGAGAGCCACAGAATTGTAGAACACTGAGGATTTTTTGTTTGTTTGTCTACGCTCACATGTCCTCTCCTCCACTCCTACGTATGGGCTGCAGTGATCCTAATAGTTAAGTTGTAGGGGTATTTGTCTCACACTGGAACCCCTGGGTGCTGAGAGTTGAATGACTGTTTATAACAGCAGAACTATAAAACAAAGAAATGTTGTGCGAATACAAAAAAGACTTGTCAGGATGATAACATCAATTGGCAGTGATGCTGTCCAACCATGGACTTGTAGCTTTTGAAATCTTCCATTAAGTTATGTAAGTGCATCAGAAATATCCTTAAATATTACTTTCTAGCACAAAAATAGTCATCTAGTTTATTTACCTTTTGGATTATACCATGGAAAAATGGCTTCCTTTCATGCATGCTCCTAGAGCAACAATAGAAGTTGCTGCAAACAATAAAAATAGAGTGCATCACTATGTCCTTTACTAATTAATTAATGCTTCAACTTAAAAAAAATGTGCAAAATGATGCTACAGTTTTCAGAGTTCTTTAAAAAGGACTAATAAGAAATTTTATTTCCAAACACCAACGTAGCTAGATGGGGCTATTAATTAGAATCAATTTGAGCACTGGTATTCACCAACTTATAAATCGATTTAGCATTTGAAGTTCTTTTGTACATCAATTATTAAATATGTGGAACTTATTTTCCCATAGAAATAGTTTGGCAGTCTTGAAAAAGAGGAACAGGGGCGCCTGGGTGGCGCAGTCGGTTAAGCGTCCGACTTCAGCCAGGTCACGATCTCGCGGTCCGTGAGTTCGAGCCCCGCGTGGGGCTCTGGGCTGATGGCTCAGAGCCTGGAGCCTGTTTCCGATTCTGTGTCTCCCTCTCTCTCTGCCCCTCCCCTGTTCATGCTCTGTCTCTCTCTGTCCCAAAAATAAATGAAAAAGAGGAACAAAGTTGTAGGGCTTATACTATCTGATTGTAAATTTTACTATAAAACTACATAATCAAGACAGTGTGGCACTGGCATAAGGATAGACATATACAATGAAACACAACACAGTTCAGAAATAAACCATACATGTACAGTCAAATCATGGGCTGAAGTGGCAGTATAATTCAATAAGAAAGTCACTTTAATAAATGGTGCTGCATCAACTAGATATCAGTAGGGAAAATATTGAACCTTGATTCATGCCTCAGCTATACCCAAAAGTTAACTCAATAGCTTACAGACCTAAAGGTAAAAGCTAAATCTACAAACTACTAGAGGAAAACACAGGACAAAGGCATCATGACCTGAGGAGAAATGAAGATTTCTTAGGCAGAAATCAAATAAAAAAGCACCAATCATATAGAACAAAAGAAGTTACAGAGGTTGGAAGATGGTGGCAGAGTAGGAGGACCATAAGTTCCCCTTGTCCCATGAATACAACTAAATAACTATCACATCATTCTAAATACCCCCCATAAATTGACCTAAAGACTGGCAGAACAACTGCACAGCTAACAGTAGAGGAGAGGTCACATCAAAGAGGGTAATTAGTGCAGAGCTGTGGTTCGGGAGGGAAACAGGTTGTGGCCATTGTGATGGGAAGGGAGCTGTGGCTGCAGAGATGGATGAAAGACAGACTAGCACACAGGAGAATATGCAGGGAAAACAAATCCCTATAGCAATTGCCTTAGAAGGTGAGAGGGGTTGAATTTCATGAGTTCTGGCAATGAGCCAGACTTAAAGCCTGGACTTTTAAAGGTCAGTGGGCTAGGATGGGATAGAGACTGGAGGGTATCATGCTGCTCTTGGAACAGAGGCAGGCAACAACTCACAGACATACAATGTGGAAACAGCAATCTGAAGAGCGCCAGGGATACACAATGGGAAGGCTATTCATTCATTTCAGAGTGCATTCTAGAGAGACAGTGTTCACAGAAAACCCCTCCAAGAACAAAGGAACTGGACAGTGCCATTACCTTCCCCTATCTCTCAAAACCACAGGACCACCTGCAGGTGGCACTACTTAATTACACCAAACCCTACCCCATCCCACACACACTCGGGTGGAACTACTCCTCCAATTCATCCTTGCCTCCGTCCACACGCAGTAGGCCCCACCCCTAGAAGACCTGCTCACACTGCACTTCCCCAAGGGTTTTGCAGAGCCTGGATTCAGGTGGTGGTGGTGACAGGTCTCATTTCACAAAGGACCAGAGTATACCTAGTAAAAATATGTCACATTCAGGCTAGGAATCCAAAACTGCCCATAACAGACAAAGTGAGCCTTTGCAGACAACTGGCCTGAGGGATAAAGCAGCCCGGAGAAAACAGAAGAGCACATGCAGCACACAGTGGAGATATACCTGGAAGTCCCAGGCCCTGGGCACTGAAGGATACTATACTGCAGTGCACTACGTGACCTATTCTTCATAAGGCCAATACCCTTAAGAACAGGAGACACAGCTGATGTTCCTAACACAGAGAAAGAGGCACAGACTTAGACAAAATGAGAAGACAGAGAAATTTATTCTAAATGAAAGAGCAGGACAAGGTCATGGCCAGTGATCTAAGCAAAACAGATACAAGTAATATGCCTGATAGAGAATATAAAATAATGACCACAAGGATACTCATTGGACTTGAGAAAGGAATGGGAGACATGAGTGAGACCCTTAACACAGAAATAAGGAATAGTAGAGACAAAGGGTTCAATAAATAAAATGAGAAACAAGCTTGATGGAATGATCAGCACGCTGGAAGAAGCAGAGGAACAAATTAATGACCTAGAAGATAGAGTAATGGAAAGTCATTAAACTTAAGAAAAGAGAGATAAAGGAATTACGCATGATGAGAAAAGACTTAGGGAAATCAGTGACTCCATCAAATGTAACAACATTCATATTATCTGAATCCCAGAAGAAGAGAAAAGGGAGGAGGAAAATGTAATTGAAGAAAAAAATAGATGAAACCTTCCCTAATCTCGGGAGAAGAAACAGATATCCAGATCCAGGAGGCAGAGAGAAACCCCAACAAAATCAACAAAAGCAGAACCACACCAAGAAATACTGTAATTAAGTTGACAAAACATACTGAAAAATATAAAATTTTAAAGTGTAAAGTAAAAAAAAGATAATAACTTACATGGGAAAACACATAAGGCTAGCAGGGGATTTTCAGCAGAAACTTTGCAAAGCAGAAGAGAGCAGCATGATACATTCAAAGTACTGAATACGAAAAGTCTGCAGCCAAGAATATTCTATCCAGCCAGGCTATCATTCACAGTAAGGAGAGACGTAGAGTTTCCCAGACAAACAAAAACTAAAGGAGCTTGTGACCACTAAGCCAACTCTACAAGAAATATTAAAGAGGGCACTTTGGAAAGGAGAGCCCAAAATTGAATATAGAGGTAGGAAACACAAATGCATTAAAATGATTATTTCTATAAAAAATCAGTCAAGGAACTCACACACACAAAAAAATAACACATAGCTAAAATGTGAGGAGAGAAGAGTAAAGAATGGGTTCAAACTTAAATGACAATCAACTTAATATGGTATATGTCATATATATATATACATATATACATATATATACATATACATATATACATATATACATGTATATATATGTACATATATACATATATATATACACATATATATATATATATGCCTCTTCATATATATATATGCCTCTCTCTGCCTCTCCCTGCCTCTCCCTTGCTTATGCTGTCTCTGTCTCTCTCAAAAAATAAATAAATAAACTTAAAAAAAAAAGTGAAGGAATGGAGAATCATCTGTCATGCAAATGGATGTCAAAAGAAAGTGTGTGAAGCAATACCATTATCAGACAAAATAGACTTAAAAACAAAAAGTGTAACAAGAGACAAGAAAGGACACTATATAATAACAAAGAAGACAGCTGAGGAGAGAGTTAAGATGGTGGAGTAGGACGGGGATACTGGGCTTGCCTCGTCCCTCAAACACAGCTAGATTAACAACAAATCATTCTGAACACCTAGGAAATCGATCTGAGGGTGAAAAGAACAATATGCACAATTAGAGGGAGAGACTGTGGTAGGTACAAGGTGCAGAGACATAAATTAGGGGAGAGAAAAGCCGCCACAGAGGAAAGAGAGCCTTTTTGCAAAGAGATGAGAGAGAGAGAAAGAGAGAGGGGGAGAGATAGCAGTGTGTTGGGTTTGTGTAAGAAAAACACTTCCCCAAAACCACTGACTGGGGATTAGGAGGATGGATCACAAGTTTTTACAAGCAGCAGAGCTCAAATTCTGAGCTTTTAGAAGTCTACACCATTCAGCAGAGTCGAGCTGGTGAGTGCAGTGGAGTTCCTGGGAAGAAGGAGGGCAGAGGCCTTGGAGCAAAGAGCATGGTGTAGGGAATCCCTGGGCTGCACTGGGAGAGAACATTCCCCTTCCTGGAGTACATTTGGAACAGGGTATACTGCCTCTCCAAGGACAAAAGACTGATGGTCGCCATTGAGTAACTGTTCAACAGCAAGGGACAGAAGCTCACACAGAGAGTAGATAACCTGGTTGCTGCTTTTCACTGTTTCACAATAAACTCTAAGCACGAGTTCAGCCATACAACTGCTTTGCTGGGACAAAACAGCACCAGATGCACCATGGCAAGTCTCTCCTCTGTGGGAGGGAAGCAGTTCCACACCCTGCAAGGGTCCTTTAAGATTTGGATTTCTGAATCCTAGTCACAGGCCAGAGACAAAATACAGGAGAACTGTGGCCCTAGGCATGCCAACAGCCTTGTCACAGACAGGGTGAGAGCAGGAATCTGACAGAAGCCAGGAACACAAGAGGGAAATTCTTCAATCTGTGAGAGATTCCTATTAGTAGGTGCCAGGTCTCCACTCCGGAGACCAGAGAGCAGGGTGATGCCACTTTCTCACTACAAACCAGCATGGACAGACTTCAGTGAGCAACACAGCACCCACAGTGGAGGCTGGAGCCACTTACCCCAAACCCTTACCCTGCCACTCCACACCGCCCCCCCCCCATGCCCTGCAGATACATCTTTACTAGGGCAGGTGTGACTGTGACCCAGTGTAGTGGGCCTCTCCCCCAGGGGACCAACCATCACAGGCTACCTGCAGTCACAACTCTATTGATCACAGAGTGCTCCAAAATGTCAGCTTCAGATCAGGTGGAAATAGGACTAGGCTTTTTTTCCTCCCCGCTTTGGAATTAGGCTTATAGTTGTTTGTTTTTTCATTTCCTTTTCGCTTTTTTTGGCCCAGGCTTTTTGTTTTTTCTGTTTCTTTGAAATCAGGCTTATGGGGTTGTTTGCTTTTTTTCTTTTTCTTTTCTCTTTTTCTCATTCAGACTTATTATTATTCAGGTTTATTTTAACAAACAAACAAAGCACACCTAATTAAAGGTCCAAACACTCCCCACTGCAAGCAAGGAGAAACTCTCCAGAGGACTGACCTGTGGGAAAGAGCAGCCAAAACACAACAGCAAAGTGCACACAGCATACACCAGAAACACTTCTGAAGTACCTGGCCCTGGACAGTGCATGACCTCTTCTTAATATAGCATTACTCTCAGGAGCAGGAAACATAACAAGCTTTCATAATATGTAAAAGACAGAAACATAGCCAAAATGACAAGATGGAAGAATTCTCCCCAAAAGAAATACCAAGAAGAAGTCACAGCCAGGGATTTACTCAAAACTGATATAACCAAGATATCTGAACAAGAATTTAGAACAACAGTCATAAGAATACCAGCTGGGTAGTAGAAACCAGAGAAACCCTTCCTGCAGAGATCAAAGACTGAAAAACTAATTAGGCTGAAATTAAAAATGTTAACTGAGACGCAACTGGATACAGTCACAATAAGGATTGAAGAAGCAGAGGAGAGAATAAATGACATAGAAGATAAAAATTAAAGGGGTACCTGGGTGGCTCAGTCAGGTAAGCATCCAACTATTGATTTCAGCTCAGGTCATAATCTCGCAGTTTGTGCTTGAGCCCTGCATCAGGTTCAGTGCACAGTGTGGATGGAGCCTGCTTGGGATTTTCCATCTCCCTCTCTCTTCCCCTCTCTGCTCATGCTCTCTCTCTTTCTCTCTCAAAAGTAAATGAGTATTAAAAAATGAATGAATGAATGAATAAATAGAAAATTATGGAAAATAATGAAGCTGAAAAGAAAAAAGAAGAAAACTATCAGATCATGAAGGTAGATTTAGGGAACTCAATGACAAAATAAAGTGCAATAATATCAGTCTCTTAGGAGTTCCAAAAGAAGAAGAGCAGGAAAAAGGGACAGAAGGTTTATTTGAACAAATTATAGCTGAGAACTTCCCTAACCTGGGAAAGGAAACAGGCATTCAAGTCCAAGAGGTATTCAATGTGCTAAATGGGAAAAATATGCACCCAGGAATCCTTTATCCAGCAAGGCTGTCATTCAGAATAGGAGAGATAAAGAGTTGCCAAGATAAACAAAAAAGGAGTTCAGGAATACTAAACTAGCTCTGCAAGAAATATTAAAGGAGACCCTTCCAATGGGAAAGAGAAACCAAAAACAACAAACACTAGAAAAAAACAGAGACAATCTACAGGAACATTGACTTTACAGGTAATACAATAGCACTATATTCATATTTATCAATAATTATTCTAAATGTAAATGGACTAAATGCTCCAATAAAAAGAAAATGGGCATCAGAATGGATTTTAAAAAAAGCTCCATCAATGTGCTTCTTACAAGAGACATATTTTAGACCCAAAGAAACCTCCAGATTGAAAGTGAGGGGATGGAGAATGATTAATCATGCTAACAGACATTAAAATAAAACTGGAACAGCCATACTTATATCAGACAAACTAGATTTTAAAACAAAGAATGTAATGAGAGATGAAGGGTACTGCAAAATAAAAGGGTCTATCAAAAAAGATTTAACAATAAGTATTTATGCCCTCAACTTAGATAATCCAAATATATAAATCAATTAATCACAACCATAAAAAAACTCATTGATAATATAATAATAGTAGGGGGCTTTAACACCACACCTACAGCAATGGACAGACCATCTAAGCAAAAGATCAACAAGGAAACAATGGCTTTAAATGACATACTAAAGCAGATGGACTTAACAGATACATACAGAGCATTTCATCCTAAAGCAGCAGAATACACATTCTTTTTGAACAGATACACCACAGATATACCAGCAATTATAAGAGAATGTTACAAAAAACTATATGCCAACATATTGGACAACCTGGAAGAAATGGATAAACTGTGAGAAACATTATTAAACTACCAACTAAAACAGGAACAGAAAATTTGAGCAGACTGATAAGAAACTGAATCAGTAATCGAAAAACTCTCAACAAACAAAAGTCCTAGACCAGAAAGCTTCACAGGCAAATTCTACCAAACATTGAAAGAAAAGTTAATACCAATTCTTCTCAAACTATTCCAAGAAAAAAAAAAAAAAAAAAAAAGGAAGGGAAACTTCCAAACTCATTCTATGAGTCCAGCATTACCCTAATACCAAATAAAGACACCACTGAAAAAGAGACCAACATCCTGGATGTTCACATGATGCAAAAATCCCCAACAAAATTCTAGCAAACCAAATCCAACAACACATTAAAAGAATCCTTCAAAAAAAAAAAAAAAAAAAAGAAAAGAAAAGAAAAAAAGAATCCTTCAACACAATCAAGTGGGATTTATTCCTGGGCTGCAAAGGTGGTTCAATACTTGCAAATCAATCAATGTGATACATCACATTAATAAAAGAAAGGATAAGAACCATATGATCCTTTCAGAAGATGAAGAAAAGCATTTGACAAAGCATAACATCCATTCATGAGAAAAACTGTCAACAAAGTAGGTTTAGAGGGAACACATCTCAACATAATAAAGGCCATCTATGAAAAACCAACAGCTAATATCATCCTTAATGGGGAAAAATTGAGAGTTTTCCCTCTACGGTCAGAATAAGAGGGGATGTCCACTCTCACCACTATTATTTAACATAGTATTGGAAGTCCTAGCCATAGCAATAAGAGAAGGAAATAAAGAGATCCAAATTATCAAGGAAGAAGTGAAACTTGCACTATTTGAAGATGACATGATACTCTATATAGAAAACCTGAAAGACTCCACCAAAAAATTGTTAGTAATGACACACAAATTCAGTAAAGTTGTGGGATACAAAATCAACATACAGAAATCTGTTGCATTTCTATACAGCAATAATGAAGTAGCAGAAAGAGAAATTAAGGAACAATCTCATTTACAACTGCACCAAAAACAGAAGATACCTAGGCATAAACCTAATGAAAGAGGTTACAGACTTGTATTCTGAAAACTATAAAATACTGATGAAAGAAATGAAAGACGACACAAAGAAATGGAAAGACATTCCATGCTCATGGATTAGAAGAAATATTGTTAAAATGTCTATACTACCCAAAGCAATCTACACATTTCATGCAATCCCTATCAAAATATCACTAGCATTTTTCACAGAGCTGGAAGAAACAATCCTAAAATTTGTATGGAACCACAAAAGACCCCAAACAGCCAAAGCAATCTTGAAAAGGAAAAGCAAATTGAGAGGTATCACAATTCCAGATTTCAAGTTACATTACAAAGCTGTAATATAATCAAAACAGTATGGTACTGGCAGTAAGACAGACATATAGATCAAGAGAATATTAGAGAAAACCCAGAAATGAACCCACAAATGTATGGTCGATTAGTCGTACTGGAAGTAAGATAGGCACATAGGTCAAGAGAACAGAATAGAAAACCCAGAAATAAACCTACAAATATATGGTCACTTAATCTTAAAAAAATTTTTTTAACATTTATTCATTTTTGAGAGACAGAGAGAGACAGAGTGCAAACAGGGGTGGGGCAGAGAGAGAGGTAGACACAGAATCCCAAGCAGGCTCCAGGCTCTGAGATGTCAGCACAGAGCCCAACACGGGGCTCGAACTCACAAACTGTGAGATCATGACCTGAGCCAAAGTCAGAGGCTTACCTGAGCCACCTAGGTGCCCCTATGGTCAATTAATCTTAAAGCATGAAGGAATATCTAATGAAAAGACAGTCTTATCAACAAATGATGATGGGAAAACTGGACACTTCATGCAAAAGAATGAAACTAGACCATTTTCTTACACCATACACAAAAACAAATTCAAAATGTATTAAAGATCTAAATGTGAGACCTGAAACCATAAAAATCCTAGTAGAGAACATAAAAATCTGAGAAGAGAACCTTGGATTGAAGTATCCTCTTTGACATGGGCCATTGTAACTTCTTTCTAGACATGTCTTCTGTGGAAAGGGAAGCAAAAGCAAAAATAAACTATTGGGACTACATCAAAATAAGGTTTCCACACAGCAAATGAACCAATCAACAAAACTAAAAGGCAATCTATGGAATGAGAAAAGATATTTGCAAATGACATATCTGATAAAGGGTTATCCAAAATATATAAAGAACTTATAAAACTCTGGGCACCTGGCTGGCTCAGTCAGACCATGCGACTCTCGATTTTGGGGTTTTGGGTTTGAGCCCCATATTGGGTGTAGAGATTACTTACAAATAAAATCTTTTTTCTTTTTCTTTTTCTTTTTTCTTTTTTTTTTTTAACGTTTATTCATTTTTGAGACAGAGAGAGACAGAGCATGAATGGGGGAAGGTCAGAGAGACAGGGAGACACAGAATCTGAAACAGGCTCCAGGCTCTGAGCTGTCAGCACAGAGCCTGACGCGGGGCTTGAACTCATGGACCACGAGATCATGACCTGAGGCGAAGTCGGCCGCTTAACCGACTGCGCCACCCAGGCGCCCCAGAAATAAAATCCTTTTTAAAAAAGTACTTATAGGGGCGCCTGGGTGGCGCAGTCGGTTAAGCGTCCGACTTCAGCCAGGTCACGATCTCACGGTCTGGGAGTTCGAGCCCCGCGTCAGGCTCTGGGCTGATGGCTCAGAGCCTGGAGCCTGTTTCCGATTCTGTGTCTCCCTCTCTCTCTGCCCCTCCCCCGTTCATGCTCTGTCTCTCTCTGTCCCAAAAATAAATAAATGTTGAAAAAAAAAGTACTTATAAAACTCAACACCCAGAAAGCAAACAATCCAATTTAAAAATTGGCAGAAGACATGAACAGACATTTCTCCAAAGACATACAGATTGCCAACAGACACATGAAAAGATGTTAATCATCATTTACCTACCATCAGGGAAATGCAAGTCAAATCCATAATAAGATATTACCTTACACCCATCGGATGGCTAAAATCAACAACACAAGAAACAACAGGGTTTGGTGAGGATGTGGAGAAAAAGGAACACTTGTGCACTATTGGTGACAATGCAAACAAGTGCAGCTATTGTAGAAAACAGTATGAAGGTTCCTCAAAAAGTCAGAACTGCTCTATGATCCAGCAATCACACTACCAGGTATTTACCCAAAGAATACAAAAACACTAATTCAAAGGGGTATATGCACCCCTATGTTTATAGCAGCACTATTTACAATAGCCAATATATGGAAGAAGCCCATGTGTCAATCAATAGATGAATGGATAAAGAAGATGTCATATATATATATATATATATATATATATATATATACACACACATATACAATGGAGTCTTATTCAGCCATCAAAAGGAATGAAATCTTGCCATTTGCAACAACATGAATGGAGCAAAAGAGTATAATGCTAAGTGAAATAAGCCAGTCAGAGAAAGACAAATACCATATGATTTCACTCAGATGTGGAATTAAAGAAACAAAACAAACAAGCAAAGTGGAAAAAAAAGAGAAAGACAAAACAAGAAACAGACTCCTCTTAAAAAAAAATTTTGATGTTTGTTTTTAAGAGAGGCAGAGCACGAGCAGGGTAGGGGCAGAGAAAGAGGGAGACACAGAATCCAAAGCAGGCTCCAGGCTCTGAGCTGTCAGCACAGAGACCGACCCAGGGCTTGAACTCACGAACCATGAGATCAAGTCGGACGCATAACCAACTGAGCTATCCAGGTGCCCCAAGAAACAGACTCTTAATTATAGAGACCATACTGATGCTTATTGGAGAGGAGGCAGGTGGGGGATGGGTGAATAGTTGATGGGGATTGAAGAATCCACTTGTGATGAGTACCAAGTGATGTATGAAATTGTTGAATTACTGTATTGTACACCTGAAACTAATATAACAGTGTAGGTTCAGTTACTGAAATTAAAATTAAAACAGAACACACACACACACAAAATTAAACTTCATCAAAACTAAAATTTTCTGTCCTTCCAAAGGCACCCTTAAGAAAATGAAAAGGCAAGCCACAGAGAAAGATTTGCAATTCCTTTATCTGACAAAGGACTTGTATCCAGAATATACGTACAAACTAACAATCAATAACAAAAAGACACAATCCAATAAAACATAGGCAAAGCTCTTTAAAAGACACCTCATTAAAAAACATATACAAATGGACAATAAACTCATTAAATGAAACTACCATAAGGTATCAAGAAAAAGAGAATGAAAATCACAGGATACCACTGTACACTTACCAGAAAGGTTAAAATTTAAATATATGACAACACTAAATGTTGAAGAGGATATGGAACACCTAAAACCCTCATATATTGCTGAGAATGTAAAATGGTACAATTAGAGTGGGAAAAATGTTTAGTAATGTCTTAAATTTACTTATATACCTAGTATATGATCCAGCACTATTATTCCAAGGTATTTACACGAAAGAAATGAAAACATTATGTTTTAAAAAGAATTATATGAGACTTGTCATTGCACCTTTATTCAAACTGCAAAACTTTGGAAACAACCAAAATGTTCATCAACAAGAGAATGAATGAGCAAATTATGGTATATTCAAACAATGGAACACTATTCAGCAATATAATAAATGTACTATTGATAATAGCATAATGAATCTTCAACCATGCTGAGCCAAAAAAAAAAAAAGTAGACGTAAGAAAGCACATACTATATAATTCCACTTACATGAAGTTCAAAAATAGGCAAAACTAATTCATTCTATGCAGATAGGTATCAGAAGATTGGGTACTCTGCTGTGGTGTGGGGAGCACAGAATATAAAAAAGACATGAGGGAACATTCTAGGGCTACAGCAATAATCTATTTCTTTACTAGGGTGTTAGATACACACGTATATTTATTTGTCAAATAACCCTAACCCTAACCTAACCCTAACCCTAAACTCATCAAACTGTACCTTTAAGATTTGTGCAGCTTATTCTATGTAATTATACTCTAATGTTTTTAAAAAAGAAACAGCGTATAAGCAATGCATAAACTTCTAGGTTAGCCCACACAATGGTGACCATAATGCAATAACTGCTATGGTAGTTTCTCAGTTTCTTCAGGAAATGACATTGTGTTTCAAGAGGAAAATGAATCTGGTATATATTAACACATTCTCCTTCCTCATCATACTCCCCCAGAAAGCTCAATGCAATACTTGTATTCTATTTTCTTACTGTGTCCATCTATCAAGTATTTACTAGAATGATCATGTACACAATCCTTAGTGAATACGAAGACTTAAAAAGTCTCCCAAGGGATGGTTTCTGCCCTGAAAGAGCATCCACTTCCTCCTTGCTGTAACTGCAGAGCTTTCTCTCCCATTTTTTTCCTCACAGAGATGGAGACTGCCCCCAACCCACCCTGAGGGCAGAGAAGCCAAGGTGACTGATTCTTGCTTTCATGACAGGTAGATGTCAGATATTTATAGCTGTACTAGTGTGCTCTGTTTATGTGAACAGAACAATCTATGATAATGAGCTCTCAGTCATGACTAGTAGAATGCAACTATAGCAGAGAGAAGCCAAAATTGTGGAAAACAAATTTTGGGAATATATGTTTATATTTCCTCTACATTTAAATATGAGCATGGAAATAGATATGATATTCCTGGAAATCTTTTTGGCTATATATATATATATATATATGTATGTATAATACATACTTGTGTATGTATACAGTTTATAAAAACATCACTTTTAGGGGCACCTGGGTGGCTCAGTCAGTTAAGTGACCAACTCTTGATTTTGGCTCAGGTCATGATCTCATACATCACCCAGTGCTCATCACAACAAGTGTACTCCTTAATCCCCATTACCTATTTAATGTGAAAAGTGATCTTTTCTAGTCCATCATGGTTAAAAAAGGTTTTTTTTTTAAATGTTTACTTATTTATTTTGAGACCTCACACATACGTGCAAGCAGGGCAGGGGCAGAGGGAAAGGGAGAGAGAGAATCCCAAGCAGGGTTTGTGCTGTCAGCATGGAGCCAGATATGAGGCTCAATCTCATGAACTGTGAGATCATGGCCTGAGGCAAAATCAAGAGTAAGATGCTCAAATGACTGAGCCATCCAGGCACCCTCCCCCCAATTTTTTTTTAAGTTTATTTATTTTGAGAGAGAGAGAGAGCATGCACAAGAGCAAGCAGGGGAGGAGCAGAAAGAGAGAGAGAGAAAAAGAATCCCAAGCAGGTTCTGCACAGTTAGCATGGAGCCCCATGCAGGGCTTGAACTCATGAACCGTGAAATCATGACCTGAGCTGAAATCAAGAGTCAGATGCTTAACTGACTGAGCCACTCACGCACCCCCAAAATTTTTTAAATGACTGTTTACTCATTACGGACTTAATTAGACTGAAAATATAAATAACATTTTATACTATACAAATATTTTTGAGGAAAAAATATATTCTGTTCAACAGCAATCCAATAAGACCAAGGGTTATTTCACTTACATTGTATGAAAATGAGAATAAATTTTTATTTGCCTTAAAGTCTTTGAGTATTATTCACAGTTATAATAACACAGTATCAGATTACAAAGTAAATTTCACACTTAAGCCTTATCTGTAGGTAAATCTATCTTCCCTCTTACCTTCCCTACAGGGACCAGGGCAAAATAGATGATCTTCATAATGAGCATGAGCTGGGTTAAAATCCTGATACCAGCAGTTCCACATCAGGTGCATGCCTCAGGGGATCTATGCCCTTATACATTCCCCTCCCACACTGAACCTGGGTTGGCCCTGAGTAAGCCAATAAAATGTGGCAGAAGTGGCACTGCAAAACTTCTGAGATCAGGCCACAAATATCCACACAGCTCCCACCATCATCCTTGGAAGATCTGGTCTAAGGGAAGCTACCCACCATGTAAGGGATCTGACTTCCCCATGAGACCATGGAGTAAGGAAGCCCAAGGTAGCCACATGTGAAGAGACTATATGGAGAGATGGAGAAAGGGAGGGAAGGAGGAAAGCAGAAAAGGAGGGAGGAAAAGACAGAAAGAAGAGAGGGGGCTCAGCAAGCTGATAGATACAAGAGTCTGGGACACCATGGGTTTTCTATTAGTAGCCTCCTTTATCTTCTCTTCTTATGGAAACAGTATCAGTTAAACCAGGTACAGGCTTCAGAGCTATTCTCACCATGTTCCTTATCAACAATAATCTCTCTTCAGGACTAGACAGAGATCAGATAGGTGTAGATGTTCAGATGTAGCAGTAACTCTGGCTTCATTTACTTAGTAGAGGCCACAAGTAAATGACGTCAGCTTTAAGTACCTTGAAGAAAGCTCTGAAGTCTTTTCATAAAATATAAGGTCCAGTTTTACCTTCTTCACTCAAGTTATACATGGCCAGTTAGCATTACTGAGTATCCATCACATGCCTCCCAAGTGGACAGGAGCTGTGCCCTGCCTTGATAAGCCGAGATCCAGGGGAACAGACAAGTAAACAGGCCATCATCCCATGGGTTTCAGAGGCAGAAGGGGGTTGAGGACCAGCGCCAAGGAAATGCATGGGGGAGGAAACTGACCCCATCTGTCAGGGTCTGGAGGGTTCACAGAAGCAGCAGAAACTAATCGCAGACCACTGCAGGGATGAAGACAATGTGTGTCTGTCTTCTCTGTGGATGTGGAGGCACCTAAGTGTGCCTGGAGATGGCAGGAGAAGCAACGAGAAAGAACACATACATCCCACAGCCAGGGAATGCACGTGCTTCAGAAACAATGTACAGAAGGCTTGGGACAGCAGGCAGAATGCCTGAATCCCAGGTTCCATGCTCACAACACAACTCACTCACCTTTCCAGTGTCTTAACAGTATGACTACAGTTTTAGACTATACTCCTCAGGAAAGAGACTATGAAACCTGGAAAGGATTTTTATTATGGTAAAATAAACATAAAATTTATCATTTTAAACACTTTTAAGTGTACAATTCTATGACATTAAGTACATTCACATTGTTGTACAACTATTACCACCATTGATCTCCAGAACCTTTTCATCTTCTCAAACAGAAACACTGTACTCGTTAAACACTAACTCTCCATTCCCTGCTTCTTGCAGTCCCTGCAACCACCATCCTACTTTCCGTGTCTGTGAATTTGACGAAGTACCGCATATGAGTGAAATTATACAGTGTTCATCTTTTTTTAACAGGCTTATTTCACTTAGAATACTGTTCTCAAGGTTCATCCATGTTGTAGCATGTGTTAGAATTACCATCATAAGAGGCTAAAAAGGCTAAATAACATTCCATTAAATGTATATACCACAATTTGCTTATCTGTTCATCTGTCAATGGATATTTGGATTGCTCCCACCTTTTGTTTATGCTATGTCCTTTTGTTCTTGCTATAAACATGAGTGTACAAATATTTGTTTGAGACCCTTCTTTCACTTCTTTTGGGTAAATACCCAGAAGTGGAATTGATGGGTCATATGGTTAAGTCTGTGTTTAATTTTTTGAAGACTCGCCATACTGTTTTTCAAAGCAGGTGCATCATTTTACATTCCCATCAAAAATGCACAAGAGTTCCAATTTCTCCACACCTTCACCAATACCTGTTATTTTATGTCTTGTTTTTTGTTTCTTTTATTTTTATAATAGCCATCCTAATGTGTGTAAGGTGGTATCTCGTGGTTTTGAAGAAAGGGATTTTAAAAAGATCTGCTGGTTCATCCTGGTCTAGGGCGTTCTATATAAAGTAACTTACTATGCAATTTTCCAAAGCTTCCAGCAAATTCAACCACATGACTTTCCTGAGACTGTTCCACAAAGCCTGTCCCAGGGCAGGATACCACCCCCAGGCTATCAACCTCCCTAGCCATCATTGCCTACGTGTGCCAGAATTCTGAAGTTGTAACTGGCTTTCCACAAATGCTTTCACACCCCACAATTACCTTGTTTTTCTCACTTAAATCTTTCTTTAACCGGACTCTGACACTAGACATACTATAAATGATCTGTGGCCCCTTGTGCCCCCTGCCCTCTTCTCATACAGAGTCCTTCAGAGGTGCCCCAGGAGTCAGGTAGTCCACCATGAGCTTGTGTTATGGAAAGTGCTCCTGGACTATCCGGGTACTCTGTTTATTGGGAAGGTCCCTTCAAGAGTGAGTGAAAGCCTGTAACAGAGGAAACTTGGCCCCAAAACCCCCAGTAGAAGGGCTGTGACCAAAACTTGCCTCTCCTGAAGCTAAAACTCAATGCTCTCATGTGGCACTTTGTTTAAAGTTGAAACTGCCCATTTCTTCACTGGATTGTTTTCTGGGTGTTGAGTTTGGTAAGTTCTTTATAGATTTTGGATAGACACTTCCAAAGACGACAACAGATGGCCAACAGGCACATGAAAAGATGCTCAACATCGCTCATCATCAGGGAAATACAAATCAAAACTACACTGAGATACCACCTCACATCAGTCTGAGTGCCTAAAATTAACAACTCAGGAAGCAACATACGTTGGCAAGGATGTGGAGAAATGGGAACCCTCTTGCACTGTTGGTGGGAATGCAAATTGGTGCAGCCATTCTGGAAAACAGTGTGGAGGTTCCTCAAAAAATTAAAAATAGAATTACCCTACCACCCAGCAATAGCACTACTAGGAATTTATCCAAAGGATACAGGAGTGCTGATCCATAGGGGGATATGTACCCCAATGTTTATAGCAGCGCTATCAACGATAGCCAAATTATGGGGAAAAACCCGAATGTCCATCAACAGATGAATGGATAAAGAAATTGTGGTTTATATATACAATGAAATACTACTTGGCAATGAGAAAGAATGAAATCTTGCCATTTGCAACAATGTGGATGGACTGGAGGGTATTATGCTAAGTAAAATAAGTCAGTCAGAGAAAGACAGATATCATATGTTTTCACTCACATGGAATTTGAGAAACTTGACAGAAGACCATGGGGGAAGGAAAGGGGAAAAGTTGTTTCAAACAGAGAGGGAGGCAAACCATAAGAGACTCTTAAATAGAGAGAACAGAGGGTTGATGGAGGGGCGGGGGAGAGGGGAAAATGGGTGATGGGCATTGAGAAGGGCACTTGTTGGGATGAACACTGGGTGTTATATGTAAGCAATGAATCATGGGAATCCACTCCCGAAGCCAAGAGCACAGTGTATACACTGTATGTTAGCTAATTTGACAATAAATTATATTAAAAATAATAATAAAGTTGAAACTTTCACTGAGACAGTTTTTTACAGTGTAAGAAACTGACTGGTCTCCCTTAATGCAAGACCTTGACTTCCTAGTTCTTAGCTACCTCCTCTTTCCTCCTATCTCTCCCATATCAGTCATTTCATAATGGTCAACTCTACTGCTTGTTAGCAGAGGTGGGAAAAGATTTTAAGGAGAGTAGATTCTGAAACTGCATATCCTCATAATAAAAGTTTCAAGAATATCTGTTGAACAAATCAAAACTACATTGATCAAAACAAGACTATATATCTGTCTTCCATCACGGTGAGCAACCCAGCTAACCTGAATCTGCAGCAATGGGTTGTAAGTGGGAAAGTATGAAATTAGCAAACAGCACATTTTCACTTTATTAACTTAAAGGCATAGTACATAGTTATAAATAACAGCATCAATTATGGGTGGGTTTTTTTCTGGTTGTGTTTTTTTTATTTTCTTATTCACTAATATCCTCAAACACATAAGCTGAGATAAAAAAACACATTTTAGTTTTACTCAATAATTGTTTGTTTTTATTAACTAAAGTCCATATTCAGGTTTCCTTAGATTTTACCTAATATCATTATGTGTCCTTAGACGACTCCTGTCTGTGATAGTCTCTCAGACTTTACAACCTTGGCAGAGGACTGGTCATATATTTTGCAGGATATTCCTCAATGTTTGTGAGATGTTTTTCTTATGGTGAGACTGGGGTTGTAGGTTTTTGGAAGGACACTACAGAGGAGGAGTGCCCTTCTCACATATCTTATCAATGGGCACATGTGTTATGTTTAAGTTACAGTAAACACTTCACACACCCCCTGAAACCTGTGAAATTGACAGGTGCTTCCAGAAAAATAGGCCAATGCCAGATGTGTCTTAGAGACATGTCTGCATCCCAAGGAAAGCATACTTGGTTTTATTTAGATTTTATGTAAAGTTCAGTGTTTTCACTTCTAAGTTGAATTCTTTAAACAAATATCCATGATTTTATATTTTCATTTGAGATTGCAGTCTTTCTGAAGGGATTTTTGACTCTCCATCCAGGAAACTCTGAGAAAGTTTCACCTGTGTTCTGGAATCAGCACTATTAAATAAGTTTACTTATTCTCAAACCCTTGACCTGGTGGTCTCATTTTCCTGAGAACTCTTAATACTATTCTTGTGAAAATAACAGCTAACAACCCACAAGATTCTCTGTCCTCCTGAGAGCAGCATTTCTTGTGTCTCACAGCATGCTACATCTTGCATTCAGTAAATCGTCCCAGGGTTCTCTTAACACAGACGCTGTCAACGAACTGTGCTACATCTCTCACTTTCCACATTACTAAGGAGTGGGGTCTGGTGGCTTATCCACCAGGGGAATACTCAGTTGACCCATTTTTTGCTTTTTCAGAAAAATCTGCCTTCAGTTTTCTCCACACTGAAGATCACTTGTAGCCAGATGGCTCAAGTCTAAACCAGAGTATCTCAATCAAGGACCCCAGGAACAGAAGCTACAAAGAAGCACAGACCTCTTGCTTGACCCTGCGAGTGAGAGCCTTCTTGGCCCACCTGTTCCCCGCTCCACCCCCCGCGGCCCTGCCTCGTGCACAGTTCTTTCTTCTGCACTGGCGTGGTCACTGCAGGGGGTTAGGGGAGGCAAATTAGAGGGTCTTGCTCTCCCCTAGGCCGAGGCCACAGTCTAGGCGAGAGGTTGCTCCTTCTGGGCAAGCACTGCACTCCGACCATTTTGGGATACTATAAACCGGAAGGTTTCCCTAGCAGCGAATGGGTGCGGGTGACAGGGTCGCCTAGGCTCCAACCCGAGGGCAGGTTGGTAGGCTGCGAGGCTGCAGAGGGAGTGGGAGGGTCTGGGAAGGAAGAAAGAAGTCAGCTGGTGAAACCCTGTAAAATTGAACAAAGCCTCTCTAGACGCTAGGAAAAGAGAAAAAGGGTGGGGGAGACACAACTACCACGGCTCAGGGTGCATCGGTTGATTCTCGGACAGCTTCGGGAACTGCGAGAGGACAAGACGCGGCAGCGGCTGTTACGCTTCTAGGGCGCAGGGCCGCGGCAGTGCCTGCGCTTCAGGTGGGCGAGGAGACTCCCGCCCGAGCAGCTTGCCCTCCGAGGTGCTCCGCCTTGGCCCTAGGCCGGGTCTAAGCAGCGACCCAAACACCCCCAACTTGCGGCCGCTCCCCTGCTCATCTCCCGGCGGCTGCTCCCTCCATCCTCACCCCCTTAACCCAAAGCGCAGCCCCTGCGGCCCGCCCTACCTCGTCGCTTGGCGCGCACGATGCCCTTTTTTTGCAGCACGAACGTGGACCCATTCACCAGGCTCGACACGACGGCCACGCCCAGGCCAAGCGACACCGCGGCGGGGCTCGGGCTGCGCGCCCCCTCCCCGGCCGCCGCCGCTGCCGCCGCTGCAGTCCCCATTCCGCCCGCGCCCGCCCTCCGCGCCTGCGCCTGCGCGCCGCGCGCGCTGGGGCTGGAGGGGGTGGACCCGGGGATCCGCTGGGCCTGGACGGAGTGGAGGGTTGGGTTCGGACCGGGTGTGGGTGTGGGGAGAATTCCGAGTTCCGCGGAGGCGGGAAAGGGGAGGAGTAGAACTTGGTCTCCGTGAAGAGGTTGCAGTGGGGGACCCTGGGGCTCGTCCAGTGGGGGTGGAGCCCTGGTTCCGCGGAGCCGGGTGATGGAGTAGAGAGGAGGGGAGTGACAATGAGGAAGGAGAGTGAGGTGAGGTAAGAGGGGGCGGTGTGAAAGGGATAAAGTGGTAGATGGGTGGGTGGAGGTAGGGTTCCCAGATTTGGTAAATGAAAATACCGGAAGCCCACTTAAGTTTTTATTCGAGATAAATAATTTTTTAGTGTCCCATGCATTATTTGGGACCAGAAGGAGGTCGGCACGACACCGCCTTTGCTGGGATCACGATCCCAAAGCTTCTAGTCGGAGGCCGTCAGGGAATCTCAAGTGGGTCCTAAAACCTGGACGACTCAGCTGTAGACACTCAAATGGGACTGCTGAATCGGGTGAAGTCAAGCTGCCTCCACAGTGGAGCAGGAAGCCTGTAACCATACTGTCTAATTTCCTAATTTATTTTCAATAAAATATATCAAAATTATGGAAAGCATGGAAAACAGGAAATAGTTATTTTGAAATTCCACAATCCCAAAACACTATAGCCTAATTATTAATTTTCCCTTAGTATACATTCTTTTACGTATTTCCAGCTACAATATACAAAATATCCTTTTTATTTAAAGTTATAATCAGTTTCTTTGTTGCTACATAATTATGATTATTTTAATGACAGTATAATTTCCCATAAAGTTAATTACCATAGTTTGTCCAACCATTTAGCAGTTGTTGGTTGTATGGTAGTTTTGACTACCAGTTTTTTTCTATTATAAATGATGCTGTAATAAACATCTTCATAAATTTTGAAAATGCTAGGTTAGAGTATAAAACCTATGCCGACAACATTACTAGTTTGTGGAGCAGTATGAAATAATATACTATTCTGCACGAAAACTTTAATACTGAATGAATCTAGCCCATTGTTTATTCTTTTGTATTGTGGTAACATACAGTTGACCCTTGAACAACAGGGGTTTGAACTGCTTGGGTCCACTCACACTTGGATTTTTTTTACAATATAGTACTGTGAATGTGTTTTTTCTTCTTTATGATTTTCTTGATGTTCTCTTTTCTGTAGCTTACTTTATTGTAAGACTACAGTATATAATACATATGTAAAACGTGTTTTAATCTACTCTTTATGTTATTGGTAAGGCTTAGGTCAACAGTAGGTTACTAGTAGTAGTAGTAGTAGTAGTAGTAGTTAAGTTTTTAGGGAATCGAAAGTTATTTGTGGATTTTTCTGTGCGGGGGGGAGGGGGGGTCAATGCCCCTAAACCCCAGATTGTTCAAGGGTCAGTTGTATATAACATAAAACTTGTCATTTTAACCATTTTTAAATGTACTATTGATATTAATTATGTTGACAATGTTGCAACCCTCTCTACTATTTATTTCTAAAAATTTTCCATCATCTGAAAATTTCCATCTGAATTTCCATTTCTTCTTCCCCCTACTTCCAATCTTCTAATCTACTTGCAGTCTCTATGAATTCACCTATTCTAGATATTTCATGTAAATGGAATTATATAATATCTGTCCTTCTGTGACTGGCTTATTTCACTTAGCTTGGTTTTCATTTGGTTTTAAGGTTCATCCATGTTGTAGCATGTATCAGAACTTGATTCCTTTTTATAGCTGAGTAATATTCCATTGTGTGTGTGTGTGTGTGTGTGTATACACAACATTTATATATATATATATATATATATATATATATATATATATACACAACATTTTATTTATCTGTTCATCTGTTGATGCACACTTGGGGTGTTTCTGCCTTTTGGCTTTTGTGAATAATGTTGCAATGATCACCACATGAAAATATCTGTTTCAGTCCCTGACTTAAAAATGTTTTGGATACACTGTACCTAAGAATGGAATTGCTGAGTCATGGTAATTCTATGTTTAGTTTTTTGAAGAACTGCCAAACTTTTCCATAGTCTCTGCACCATTTTACATTCCCACCAGCAATACACAAGGATTCCAATTTCTCTACATTCTCACCAATACTTGTAATTTTCCAGTTGTCTTTTCTTTAATAGCCATTGTAGTAAGTGTGAAGTGGTTGCTTATTCTTTTTAAATATACTTGTGAACATCAGTGGTATTTCCTGAAATAAGCAGTAAGTCCCATTATAACTCTTAGAGGCAAGTGAAAGCAGTAGCAGCAGCAACAGCAGCATTGCCAAAATAGTCATAATCATTTACTTCTCTAATAATGCCAGTATGTATATGTAAATATATAAATATGTATGTAAACATATACATAAACACACACACACATGCCTTCAGTGCTTTTGGCAAAAAGAGTAATGCTCATTAAAAAAAAAACTCAGTGAATTCAGTAAATGCCAGAGAATATAAAGCCTCACCCCAAATTCCATCACCCTACAGTAACTATTATTACCATTAAGAACTCCACTACAAACATTTTTCCAGATGAGTAAATGGGTAAAAGGATAGATTTTATCACATGGGAAGGCACATATGGTATTTTAATTCAAAGCTAAAACTATATTACATGGATTTAACATTTAAAAAGCTGAAATAAAAATGGAGTGACTACTGAAAGCTGAGGTAAAATGCTATTCTACCACAAGAGATATTAGTTCCTAAAAGATGCTTCTAAAATTAAAGTCAGTGAAAAACATTAAGAGGTGGGAGTAACTATGTTTCATTTAACTCTTAACTTTTAGACAGTATAAATTGACTCCTTGCAATAACAAATGAGGAAATCAGCTCACTTTCCAAATCCTTGCAATTTTTTTTTGTATTTGCCAAGGCTTACAACACTTAGAAACTACCATGTATTCATAATTCTATACTTGTATAATCTTAAATATATATTTTACTGGGTTCATTATTCACATCACTCTTACCAGTTTTTTTTCTATATTTCAATTCACTAGAAAATTTTCAATGAACAGACACTGAAAATAAACCATAGGTGCTATAATCTTTGAGGTTTTTAAATGTTATGGAATGTTTACGTGAACCACAAAATGGACAGATTTATCTATTTATTTATTTATTTATTTTTTAATGTTTATTTATTTTTTTTTCAATGTTTATTTATTTTTGGGACAGAGAGAGACAGAGAATGAACGGGGGAGGGGCAGAGAGAGAGGGAGACACAGAATCGGAAACAGGCTCCAGGCTCCGAGCCGTCAGCCCAGAGCCCGACGCGGGGCTCGAACTCACGGACCCCGAGATCGTGACCTGGCTGAAGTCGGACACTTAACCGACTGCGCCACCCAGGCGCCCCATGTTTATTTATTTTTGAGACAGAGAGAGACAGAGCATGAACAGGGGAGGGGCAGAGAGAGAGGGAGACACAGAATCTGAAACAGGCTCCAGGCTCTGAGCTGTCAGCACAGAGCCCGATGTGGGGCTTGAACTCACAGACCGCAAGATCATGACCTGAGCCGAAGTCGGACGCTTAACCGACTGAGCCACCCAGGCGCCCCTAAAATGGACAGATTTAATAATTTCAGACTGTACTTCCTTTCCCTAAAACACTGCAGATGTTATTTCATCTTTTGGCATTAAATGTTATTTTAAAAGTCTGAGGTCGCATTGAACACAAACAGGGTCTAAATAATGTTAAAGAGGGTTAATTTTCTTGGGTGTGCTAATAAGATTGTGATTATATTAATATCTTTATTACAGACAATTGGTTAAATATTTACAGCTGAAGTGATTATGTTGGAAATTTGCTTTTTAAAAAAAAATTTTTTAACATTTATTTATTTTTGAGAACAGAGAGACAGACCATGAGCAGGGGAGGAGAGAGAAAGAGGGAGACACAATCTGAAACAGGCTCCAGGCTGTCAGCACAGAGCTTGACATGGGGCTCGAACTCATGAGCCATGAGATATGACCTGAGCCAAAGTCGGATGCTTAACCGACTGAGCCACCCAGACGCCCCGGAAATTTGCTTTTTATTTATTTATTTGTTTGTTTATTTTATTTAAAAAATATTTTTAACGTTTATTTATTTTTGAGACAGAGAGAGACAGAGCATGAATGGGGGAGGGTCAGAGAGAGAGTGAGACACAGAATCTGAAACAGGCTTCAGGCTCTGAGCTGTCAGCACAGAGCCCGACGTGGGGCTCGAACTCACGGAGGACTATGAGATCATGACCTGAGCCGAAGTCGGCCACTTAACCGACTGAGCCACCCAGGCACCCCCAGAAATTTGCTTTTTAAAATGTTATAAGGTTGGGGTGCCTGGATGGCTCAGTTGGTTAAGCATCCAACTATTTTTTTTGTTTCTTTTTTTTTTTTTAATTTTTTTTTTAACGTTTATTTATTTTTGAGACTGAGAGAGAAAGAGCATGAACAGGGGAGGGTCAGAGAGAGGGAAACACAGAATCTGAAACAGGCTCCAGGCTCTGAGCTGTCAGCACAGAGCCCGACGCGGGGCTCGAACTCACAGACCGCGAGATCGTGACCTGAGCCGATGTCGGCTGCTTAACCGACTGAGCCACCCAGGCGCCCCAAGCGTCCAACTCTTGATTTCAGCTCAGGTCATGATCTCATGGGTCATGAGATTGACCCTTGTGTTGGGCTTTGCAGTGACACTGCGGAGCCTGCTTGGGATTCTTTCTCTCCCTCTATCCCTGCCCCTCCCTGGCTCAGGAGCACATGCTTTCTCTTTCTTGCTCTTTCAAAATAAATAAGTAAGTAAACTTTAAAAAAAAATTAAAATTAAATTTCATAAGTAAATAAGATGAGTGTGTAAGCATATGTGTAAATGGATTTATCAAGCGACACCTGTTACCGTCTCCAGGCAAGGAAAAGTCCTGCTGCATGGAAGATAGCACAGTAGGGAATGGATACCTGCCACCAAGAGCAGCAGTCACAGGATTTCTACCCATTCCATGGTATATAAATGTCAGGGTCACCAAGAGAGATAAGACTCACATAGGCACTGGATAGCACAAACCTTTACTCTCACACAGAAGAGACAGAATAAGACCAGCTTCAGCAGTAGGTTTCAGTCTCTCGTGGTCAACAGGTCGCAGCCTGCAGCCAATGTGGGCAATGGCCTGCATACACCCCTCTTTTGCTGCAAGCAAAGGACCCCATTCCCACCCCTCTGGGAATGGATATAGTAGTGGGGTTGGCTAAGGGCCATATGATGCGCCTGCTTAAGCAGAACAAAGGAGTACACAGAATCTGAAACAGGGAAAGAGATTGTCACTCAAGGTGATAAACCCAGAAGAGGCTGCCAAGGCTCTTTACTTCTTGATAAAGAAGTATTCTGTGTCCTAGACACATTCTCATGCAACCAGGTAGGGATCAGAAGACTGCACACAAGTGATTGCCTTTCCCACCAAGTTTAAAAAAGTAAAAACAGGGGCACCTGTGTGGCTCAGTCAGTTAAGTGTATGACTCTTGATTTCGGCTCAGGTCATGATCTCACGATTCGTGAGTTCAAACCCATGTGGAGCCTGCTTGGGAGTCTCTGCTTGGGTAATGTGTAACGTATATGAGGATTGCATGCTATTCTCTAGTGTTTGAAAACATTCTCTTTTTAAAGTTTATTTATTTATTTTAAGAGAGAGAGAGAGGGAGGGAGCGTGCATGCAAGCAAGGGAGGGGCAGTGAGAGAGGGAGAGAGAGAATCCCAAGCAGGCTCCATGCTGTCACTGCACAGCCCAACACAGGGCTTGATCCCACAAACCTGGAGATCATGACCTGAGCTGAAATCAAGAGTCAGATGCTTAACTGACTGAGCCACCCAGGTGCCCTGAAACCATTCTTAATAAAAGTATTTATGTTTTTTTTTTAACTCTGAAGACTGCCTGATTTTTAAAAATATATAAATTTTTATTTCTACACTTGAGAAGAGTTTAAATACAAACAAGTAATCAGGAAAGATTGAAAAATCTTTTTTTTTACTTTATTATAAAATATTTCAAATATATATGGAAGTGCAGAGAACATTTTTAAAAATCCATGTACCCATCCCTCCAAATCTGTCTAATCATAATAGATTATGCAAAGTCTTCTTTTATTATAATATAATAGCAAAGTCCTCTTTTATTCCATCTCTCTTACTTCTGCCCAGAATCTGCAGAATTATTCTCCTTGAAGCTCAATAACTCAATCAGGATATAACAGTACTGATCAATCTATACCATTTCTCCTAGTACATAGCATATTCTTTCTTTTGTAAATTGTTTTTCCTTCTTTCAGCAAATTTCTATCACTGTGTTTTTATTTTGCATCTTTTTTTAAAGTTTATTTTGAGAGAGAGAGAGAGAGAGAGAGAGAGAGAGAGGGAGGGAGAGAGAGAATCCCAAGCAGACTCTGTGCTGTCATCGCAGAGCCCAACGTGGGGCTGGATCTCACGAACCAAACCAATCATGACCTGAGCAGAGATCAAGAGTCAGACACTTAACCAACTGAGCTACCCAGGTTCCTGCCACTGTGTTTTTTAAACATCCCCAAGCTACCCCTCCCCATCTTACGTTCTATCAGGTGAGTTCTCTATTTTAAGGACACCAATTATTCTTATGTTGGATATTCTTTTATTATGTTATGTTTTTTTTCTTCTGAATTATCTTGATATTTATCCTCTATGTCTATAACCACAATAGGATAATGGTGATATTCTATTTACTTCATTAGCTCTGAAATTTTGTTTTCTTCAAATCTGTTGTTTGTTATATAGTCCTTGAGTTCTTCTTTTACTTATTTTATGTTCTTATTAAGTATCTGTGTCAGGACTTCCCAGGACCACCCAGAAGGTAGATGATTCACTTAGGTAGACTCACAGGACTTAGCTTATAGTCATATGAATGACTATGATTACAATGAAAGGATGCAAAGAAAAATCAGCAAAGGGAAAAAGTCCATGCGATGAGGTCTGGAAGAAACAAGGAGCTTCCAAGAGTTCTCTTCAAAAGAAGTAACACACATGTGCTTAATTCCCCCAACAGGTTATGATGATATGTCTGAAACACTATCTACCAGGTAAACTTGCCTAGAAGTGCAGGGATTTTATCAATCCAAGAGTCTCTAATGGAAAGCAGTTGTTCAGCATAAACCATATTGCTTGTACAAACAATGTAGGCACAGTGAGCCACTCTAATCAGTTAGGGAAATGGATAATAATTTAATGGTAAGAGGACTCTCCAAATTCAGATTCCCAGATACCAGCCCAAGGCAAACTTTGAAAGCAGGCCTAAAGACAGTAGTCTCACATATGCTATGCTCTCTTCAGAACAGCATCCTGGAGTAAAATTCTTATCATGGAGTTTACTCTTATTCCTTGGGTAATGTTGTCTTCCAGACTGTTTTCTTCATCTATTTATGTATATCTATGTATCTATCTGCATGTATTTCTTTTTCTTTTCTTGTCTTTTTTTTCTTTTTTTTTCATTTTTTAAAATTTTTTATTTTTTTCCATATATGAAATTTATTGTCAAATTGGTTTCCATACAACACCCAGTGCTCATCCCAAAAGTAGCCCTCCTCAATACCCATCACCCACCCTCCCCTCCCTCTCACCCCCCATCAACCCTCAGTTTGTTCTCAGTTTTTAAGAGTCTCTTATGCTTTGGCTCTCTCCCACTCTAACCTCTTTTTTTTTTTCCTTCCCCTCCCCCATGGGTTTCTGTTAAGTTTCTCAGGATCCACATAAGAGTGAACATATGGTATCTGTCTTTCTCTGTTTGGCTTATTTCACTTAGCATCACACTCTCCAGTTCCATCCACGTTGCTACAAAGGGCCATATTTCATTCTTTCTCATTGCCACGTAGTACTCCATTGTGTATATAAACCACAATTTCTTTATCCGTTCATCAGTTGATGGACATTTAGGCTCTTTCCATAATTTGGCTATTGTTGAGAGTGCTGCTATAAACATTGGGGTACAAGTGCCCCGAGGCATCAGTACTCCTGTATGCCTTGGGCAAATTCCTAGCAGTGCTATTGCTGGGTCATAGGGTAGGTCTATTTTTAATTTTCTGAGGAACCTCTACACTGTTTTCCAGAGTGGCTGCACCAATTTGCATTCCCACCAACAGTGCAAGAGGGTTCCCATTTCTCCACATCCTCGCCAGCAACTATAGTCTCCTGATTTGTTCATTTTGGCCACTCTGTCTTGTCTTTCTTTCTTCCTTTCTATCTTTCTGTATTTCTTTCTTTTTGCTATTTTATGTTTGTATTAATAGCCTCTCCAATACAGAAGTCAATTAAAGCCAAGAAAGTATGCCTGAAAAAGTTATTTGAGTAGATAAACTAAATACCATAAAGCCAACAGATTGATTCTATTAATTTTAAAAGCAGGTGAAACTCTGAAGTCTCACTCAGAAAAGCTATCTACTCTTATGTTACACACAAAACTAGTAAGATTTAAATTTTATTAGGACTTCCTAAACTATTATCTGGTGAAAAAATGTTGATAGGCTGTGGACAACTGGGTAACCATATAAAAAAATTAAATTGGATCTATTCATTATAATTTAAAGAAAGATAAATTCCAAGTAGGTGACTTTTTCCAATGTTAAAAAGAGCCTCATTTGTTTTCTTTTGTTTTTTTAGATTCTGCACATAAGCAAAATCATGTTGTATTTGTCTTTCTCTGCCTTATTTCACAGAGCATAATACTCTCTAGGTCCATAGGTCCATAGGTCCATCCATGTTGTCACAAATGTCAAGAACTCATCCCTTTTTATAGCTGAGTAATATTCCATTATATGTATATGTATGTGTGTGTGTGTGTGTGTGTGTGTGTGTGTGTGTGTGTGTATTCTTTATTCACTTATCTATTGATGGACACTTGGATTGCTTCCATATGTTGGCTGTTGTAAATAATGTTACAGTGAACATAGAGGTGCATATATCCTGTCGAATTAGTGTTTTTGTTTCCTTAAGGTAAATACCCAGTAGCGAAATTATTGGATCATATGGTATATATGTATGAATGTATGTATGTATGTATTTTGGTATTTCTTTTTTTAGGTTTTTGGGGAACCTCCATACTGTTTTCCACAGTAGCTGCACCAATTTACATTCTTACCAAAAATGGATGAGGATGTAGACACATCCTCATCAACACTTGTTATTTCTTATCTTTTTTTCTAGCCATTCTGACAGGTGTTAGGTGATATCTCATTATGGTTTTAATTTGCCTTTCCCTGATGATTAGTGATGTTGAGCAACTTTTCATCTATTCTATTGGCCAAAACAAAGAAAAATCAGAGGCACCTGGGTGGTTCAGTGGGTTAAGTAATTGACTCTTGATTTTGGCTAGGGTCTTGATCTCATTGTTCATGAGTTTGAGCCCCACACTGGGCTCCTGCTGCCAGTGCAGAGCCTGCTTGGGATTCTCTCTCTCTCTCTCTCTCTCTCTCTCTCTCTCTCTCTCCCTCTCTCTGCTCCTCCCCACCTCTCTCTCTCAAAAAATAAACTTAAAAAATTAAAAAAAAAACACAAAGAAAAAGCAGAAACAGACCCATAATACAGAGAACAAACTGATTGCCAGAGGGGAGGCAATGGGGAATAGGGCAAAATAGGCAAAGGAGAGTGAGAGATACAGGCTTTTATTTATGGAATGAAATAAGTCATGGAGATAAAAGGTACAACATAGGGAAGATAGTCAATGGCTTGTAATAGCATTATATGGTTGATGGATGGTAGCTACACTTGTGAGCATAACTGCATATAAACTTCTCAAATCACTATGTTGTACACCTGAAACTAATGTAACATTGTGTGTCAATTATAATAAAAGTAAAAAAAGTATACTTAAATTTAAGTATAATTTAAATTTAAATATACTTAAATTTTAAAAAATAAAAAATTAATTTAAAAGAGTGCCAGTCAACATCATGATTGCAGCCTTTTAAGACTCCAAGTGAAGGATCGAGCTAAGCCTTACTCTCTACCCCCAGAAACTGTGAGAAAACAAATATTCTTTAAAACTTAAAGTTTGTGGTAATTTGCTATGTAGCCATAGGTAACTAATGCAGTTGCTAGTTTTTTTGTAGCATAATTTAATGTGTACCTCTATCATCCGTATTTTCTATAAACTAGATGTCACTTCTAGATGTTTGATTAGATTACAGTTGTACCTTTTAATATTAAAAATATGACATAGATGGTGCTAGTGATTTCTACTGCATCAAATCTGGAGGTACCTAATGCCTGATAAGGTCAGTGGGTTCAGGTAGTGAGAACCTGTTCTTTCTTCTGTAAACTTCCCTATCATCCTTCCAGCTAAAAGTTTCATCCATGAAACTTTGCCTGATGATCTTTGCCTGATTAAATAAATTAGATTAAATGCCAAAATAATGATGTTTAAAATTCAATCATTTTTTTACTTACTAACTGGAATCTTTCTTAAGTGTGCAGCTTGGTCTATCTATATCTATATCTATATCTATCTATATATCTGTACCTATATCTATATCTATACCTATCATCCCCCCCTACCCAGATCAAAATATAGAGGATTTCTAGGACTCTAGAGGTTCCTTCTGGATCTATACCTTCCCTCAAGAAAATCACTATTCTGACTTCAATCATTATCATTTTGTTTTGTCTTCTTGAAGTTCATATAAATGAAATACAGCACATTCTCTCTTGTAGCTGGTTTCTTTCTTTCTTTTTTATTTTTTAATGTCCCTTCCCAAAGTTTCCAGTGTTATTTTCCATTGATTCTAGCCATGGCTCTCTTGCTGTTCCTCATGTATACTCATGATTTCTCATGTTGGTCTCATTATCTACAAGTTCCTTGCCTAGCTCTTATTCCACCATGCAATCAATGTATAATAATTTGAGGAACCTGGGTGGCTCAGTCTGTTAAGTGGCTGACTTCAGCTCAGGTCATGAACTCATGACTCATGGGTTTCAGCCCCACATCAGTCTCTGTGCTGACAGCTCAGAGCCTGGAGCCTGTGTCTCCCTCTGTCTCTCTGCCCCTCCCCTGTTCACACTCTGTCTCTCTCAAAAATAAGTAAACATTAAAAATTATAATAATTTATTTTGTTACCTGTGTATTATCTTGGAAGAGACAAGAAAGCATCATTAATTTTTTTTATCTATTCTTCTCTCTCTTTTCTTTTACTCTTTAAAGGAACTAGTCTGAGGCCAACTCCATAAACAGATAATCATTTCTCTAAATTTGTTTTTTTTCAATATATGAAGTTTATTGTCAAATTGGTTTCCATACAACACCCAGTGCTCATCCCAAAAGTAGCCCTCCTCAATACCCATCACCCACCCTCCCCTCCCTCTCACCCCCCATCAACCCTCAGTTTGTTCTCAGTTTTTAAGAGTCTCTTATGCTTTGGCTCTCTTCCACTCTAACCTCTTTTTTTTTCCTTCCCCTCCCCCATGGGTTTCTGTTAAGTTTCTCAGGATCCACATAAGAGTGAAAACATATGGTATCTGTCTTTCTCTGTTTGGCTTATTTCACTTAGCATCACACTCTCCAGTTCCATCCACGTTGCTACAAAGGGCCATATTTCATTCTTTCTCATTGCCATGTAGTACTCCATTGTGTATATAAACCACAATTTCTTTATCCGTTCATCAGTTGATGGACATTTAGGCTCTTTCCATAATTTGGCTATTGTTGAGAGTGCTGCTATAAACATTGGGGTACAAGTGCCCCGAGGCATCAGTACTCCTGTATGCCTTGGGCAAATTCCTAGCAGTGCTATTGCTGGGTCATAGGGTAGGTCTATTTTTAATTTTCTGAGGAACCTCTACACTGTTTTCCAGAGTGGCTGCATCAATTTGCATTCCCACCAACAGTGCAAGAGGGTTCCCGTTTCTCCACATCCTCTCCAGCATCTATAGTCTCCTGATTTGTTCATTTTGGCCACTCTGACTGGCGTGAGGTGATATCTGAGTGTGGTTTTGATTTGTATTTCCCTGATGAGGAGCGACGTTGAGCATCTTTTCATGTGCCTGTTGGCCATCTGGATGTCTTCTTTAGAGAAGTGTCTCTTCATGTTTTCTGCCCATTTCTTCACTGGGTTATTTGTTTTCCGGGTGTGGAGTTTGGTGAGCTCTTTATAGATTTTGGATACTAGCCCTTTGTCCGATATGTCATTTGCAAATATCTTTTCCCATTCCGTTGGTTGCCTTTTAGTTTTGTTGGTTGTTTCCTTTGCAGTGCAGAAGCTTTTTATCTTCATAAGGTCCCAGTAATTCATTTTTGCTTTTAATTCCCTTGCCTTTGGGGAGGTGTCGAGTAAGAGATTGCTATGGCTGAGGTCAGAGAGGTCTTTTCCTGCTTTCTTCTCCAGGGTTTTGATGGTTTCCTGTCTCACATTCAGATCCTTTATCCATTTTGAGTTTATTTTTGTGAATGGTGTGAGAAAGTGGTCTAGTTTCAACCTTCTGCATGTTGCTGTCCAGTTCTCCCAGCACCATTTGTTAAAGAGGCTGTCTTTTTTCCATTGGATATTCTTTCCTGCTTTGTCAAAGATGAGTTGGCCATACGTTTGTGGGTCTAGTTCTGGGGTTTCTATTCTATTCCATTGGTCTATGTGTCTGTTTTTGTTTGTAGCTGGTTTCTTTCACTCAACAATATGTGAGATTCACCCATGTTGTTGAATGTTCCAGTACTTCATTCTTTGTGTGTGTGTGTGGGGGGGGGGGGTTAGTAGTATTCCGTTAGGTAAATATAACACAATTTATCCTTTCTCTTTTTGATAGACATTTAGGTTGTATCCAGTTGGAGACTATCATGAATAAAAATGGCTCTGAACATTCTTATACAAGTCTCTCTGTGGACATATGCACTCATTTCTTTTGTGTAGATACCTAGGAGTGGAATTTCAGAAGGTAGGCATAAGTTAAGCCTTAACAGAAAACACCAAACAGTTTTCCAATGTGATTATACCATTCTACACTCCCATCCGAATTGTTTGACAGTTCAGGTACCACCACACCTTTCTGATACTCACATTTAACCTGTTAACTTTTAGCAGAGATAAAATAATGGAAAGACCCAAAGTAAATAGGCATATTCCTAAGAACACTCAGTAAAGCATTGTTCACCCAATTCTGGTACTTAAAACTATGATGTGGCCAGACTGAAGAAAGAAGCCTGGCAGAACCCTCTGGGTGAAGTGCATGTCCCTTCGGTGAGCTATGTATCCCATATACTCAAGTCCCAGGAGGAAGAGAAGAGATAAAGAAGGTTCCTTCTGGGCATGCTAATCTCTTCTGGACTTTTTCACCCTTGGGTCTCTACAACAGAATGAGAGAGAGAGAGAGAGAGCACAAGTGAGAGAGAGAGAGAGAGCACAAGTGAGAGAGAGAGAGAGAGCGAGAGAGCGCTCTGATAGTGTCAGAGAGTAGTGTCTCCTGCCTCACTCTCCATGAGAGGCCAGCCTCTTGGCTCCTCTTTCAGGAATTCTGAAATCCATAGTTCCTTGGTATGCTCATTTATTAAACATGGTTTATTGTTTTTCATTATGAAAAATTTAAATCCCAGTTAGTTAACATATAGTGTAATAATCATTTCAGGATTAGAATCTAGTGATTCATCACTTCCATGTAACACCCAGTGCTCATCCCAACAAGGGCCCTCCTTAATGCCCATCACCCATTTAGCCCATTCCCCTACCCAACACCCCACCAGCAACCCTCAGTTTGTTCTCTGTATTTAAGAGTCTCTTATGGGTTGTCTTCCTCTCTGTTTTTATCTTATTTTTGCTTCCCTTCCCTTATGTTCATCTGTTTTTTTCTTAAATTCCACAAATGACTGAAATTATATGATATTTGTCTTTCCCTGACTGACTTATTTCACTTAGCATAATACCCTCTAGTTCCATCCATGTTGTTGCAAATGGTAAGATTTCATTCTTTTTGATTGCCAGGTAATCCATTGTATATATATGGATGCCAAGTCCATTGTATATATATACCACCTCTTCTTTATCCATTCATCAGTTGATGGACATTTGGGCTCTTTCCATACTTTGGCTATTGTTGATAGTGCTGCTCTAAACAGTGGGGTGCATGTATCCCTTAGAATCAGCATTTTCCTATCCTTTGGATAAATACCTAGTAGTGCAATTGCTGGGTCATAGGGTAATTCTATCCTTAATTTTTAAAAGCTTATTTATTTATTTATTTAGAGAACCAGTGGGGGAGGGACATACAGAAGGGGGGAAGAGAGGAGCTGGAGTAGGCTCTGTGCTTACAACAGAGAGCCCAATGTGGGGCTTGAACCCATGAACCACAAGATCACAACCTGAACTGAAGCTGGATGCTTAACTGACTGAGGTGCCCCTATTTTTAACTTTTCAAGGAACTATTAAACATGGTTTTCAAAAAATTTTTAATGTCTATTTATTTTTGAGCGAGAGAGAGAGAGAGAGAGAGAGCCAGCCAGGGAGGGGCAGAGAGAGAGGGAGACACAGAATCTGAAGCAGGCTCCAGGCTCTGAGTTGTCAGCGCAGAGACTGATATGGGACTTGAACCCACGGATGTGAGATCATGACCTGACCGGAAGTCGGACACTTAACCGACTGAGCCACCCAGGCGCCCCTATTAAACATGTTTTAAAGCAAAGTCTCCCAGCTCTGTTGGATGGGTTCCCATGAGGGGAGCAAGGGCCAACGAGGGGTCCTTTCCTAAAGGTCCTTTTCTTTTTTTTTTTAATTTTAAATGTTTATTTATTTTTGAGAGACAGAGAAAGAGAGGGAAAGAGTGGGGGGAGGGGCAAAGAGAGATGGAGACACAGAATCTGAAGCAGGCTCCAGGCTGTCAGCACAGAGCCTGACGCGGGGCTTGAACTCAGGAACTGTAAGATCATGACTTGAGCCGAAGTCAGACAAACAACTGAGCCACCCAAGCGCCCTGAAGGTCCTTTTTTGAAGGCAGCACTCTGGTTAGAGTCTTCGGACCTCCAGGTCTTGTAATTACGGTGAGACTCCCCAGAAAAAGCCTTCCAGGCATGTGGTAGAGCCAAATGGCTTTGAGAAGGCAGTATTTGTCCCCATCCTAAAGAACGCTCATGCCCATTTGCTCATGCTTGGGGGTGTGCAACTCTGGGCTGAGTCAACTATCTACGAGCAGGACTCAATGGAGCAGAGGGAGACCCAGCAGGTCTGACCTTGAAAGAAATAAAGCCTTTCCAGGTGCAGGTCTAGTCAGTCTTGGGCACCTACTCTATAATTTCCAACCACACTCAGAAATTCTGGCGCACAAACCAACTAGTGAATAATAGATTTCTAGAGCTAAAAAGGGCCTTAGGAATATCTATTCTAAATCAACACATGCATTATGCATTTTATACAAACTGGAGGCTCCATAAATGCTAGCAACTGCCTGTTTGGAGGTCACGGCAAGCAGATTAGATTTTAAGTGCAATGTGAGTGATGGGGGATGGGCTTTAAGGTTTTAGGAACAGAAAGAAATATATTTTGAGTGAAATGGGTAAATTGAAAATGAGGTTTTAAGTTAGAACCATTAAAATTTTTTTTTAGAAAAATCTCTCACCTCCAAAATTATCAGCATTTCTACAGAGATAACTAAGTGAGAAGAAGAAAGAATTCTTTGTGGGGAATGAAATTTAAATGTCTTTGTGCATAGCTATCAGGGTTTTTTGTTTTGTTTTTATATTTTGTTTATTGTGAAATACAACACATTTGGAAAAGTACATAAAACAAATGCACAGTGGAACAACATGTTATAAAGTCAATTCCCAGGTAAACACAAACCAGTTCAAGACCTACCTCCATGGTTGGCAAAAGCCCACAAGAACCTGCCTGCTCCTGTCTCACAGCCACCTCCTCCCACTCTAGTGGAACTACTCTTTTGCTTTCTTGCTTTTCTTTAGAGTTTTATATCCCAGGGGTAGTGAAAGCATTGGAAAACTACAGCCTACAAGCCAAATCTGGCACCCACTCTGTTTTCAAATAAAGTTTTGATGGAATATAATCACACCCATTACTTTATGTACTATACTGTTTACAACTACTTTCAGGCTACAAGAGCAGAGTTGAGTAGTTGTTGCAGAGACCCAGATGGCCAGCTAAGTCTAAAATATTTCTTGACTCTTCAGAAAAAATTTGGTGCTTCCAGATGTATTGTATGATTTACCAAACTTGTAGTTTGCTGCCCCCTGGTGTAGTGAAGGCGCTACCAATTTCCCACAGCTGTTGGGAGGATTGGCTGCACAACTGCCTACTTCTGGCAGTTCTGGGGAGGAAACCAGGCCAGAGTGTGTCTTGGTGCAACCCTCAGTCAACTGATGATATTATAAATGTAATTGTCTTTTAATTTCACTTTTGAATTCTTTATAACTAATTTATAGAAATGCAAATGGTTACCAATATTGGTCTTGTGTCCTGCAACCTCAGTGAACTTGTTTCTTACCTCTAATAAATTTTTAGTAGACTCCTTAAGGTTTTCTACATAAAGCTCATGTCATCTACAAAAAAGTTTTACTTCTTCCTTTTTCATCAAGTTGCCTTTCATTCCTTTTTAATGCCTAATTGCCCTACCTAGAACCTCATGTTGAATTTTTTGAACAGTTATAGCAAGAGCAGACATTCTTATCTTGTTCTTGATCCTAGGTGGAAAGCTTTCAGTCTTCCAATTAACTATGTGGTGAATTTTTTTGTAGATGCCATATGTCAGATTGAGGAAGTTCCCTTATATTTCTAACTTGTTGGGAGATTTAAAAAAATCATGAATGGGTGTTAGGTTTTATCAAATTCTTTTTCTGACTACTGAGATGATATGCATTTCCTTCTTTTCCTATTAATATGATTTTTACGTGGATTGAATATCATATGTTGAAAAAACCTTGAATAGCTGGGATAAATCCCACTTGGTCACAATGTATAGTCCTTTTTGTATAGCTGCATTTGGTTTGCTGGTATTTTGCTGAGAATTTTTGCGTCTATATTGATAACAGATACTGGTTTATAGTTTTCTTATGATGTCTTTGTCTGGTTTTGGTATTCGAGTAATACTGAACTCATAGAATGAATTTGGAAATGTTCTCTTCTATTTTGTGAACGAATTTGTGAAGAGTTGGTGTTAATTTTTCAAATATTTGGTAGCATTCACCAATGAAGCCATCTGGTTTGGATCTTATCTCTGTGGGAAGGTTTTTGAATATTGATCAATCTTCTTTACTTTTTATAGACTTATTCAGATTTTCTATTTCCTCTTGAGTCAGTTTTGATATTTTTGTCTATCTAGGAATTTCTCCATTCCATGTAGTTTATCTAATTTGTTGATAAGTAATTATTCATAGTATTCCCATATAATCCCTTTTATTTCTGTAAGGTTGGCAAATTAACATCTCCAGATATATTCCTGATTTTAGTAGGTTGAGTCCTATCTCTTCTTTTGTTGGTCTAACAAAAGGCTTGCCAATTTTGTTAATCCTTTCAAAGACCAAACTTTTAGTTTTGTGATTTTTTTCTATTGATTTTTTATCCTCTATTTAACTTATTTCCACACTAATCTTTATTATTCATTCCTTCTGCTTGCTTTGGGTTTAGTTTAGTCTCCTTTAGTTTGTTCTTTTTCTAGTTTTTAAGTTGAAAGTTTACATTATTTGAGGTCTTTATTTATTTATTTATTTATTTATTTTTTAATGTTTATTTTTGAGAGAGAGACAAAACTCAAGTGGGGAGGGGCAGAGAAAGAGGGAGAGACACAGAATTTGAAGCAGGCTCCAGGCTCTGAGCTGTCAGCATAGAGCCCAATGTGTGGCTCGAACTCACGAACAGTGAGATCATGACCTAAGCCAAAGTCAGGCGCTTAACTGACTGAGCCACCCAGGTGTCCCTCTTCTTTTTTAAATGTAGGCGTTCACAGCAGTAAATTTCCCTATAATAATTGCCTTTTCTGAGTGCCATAAATTTTGGTATTTTGTGTTTTCATTTTCATCTAAAATATTTTATAATTTCCCTCTAATTTCTTCTTTGACTCGTTATTTAGAGTGTGTTTTAAATTTCCACCTATTTTTGACTTACCAAATTTCCTTCTATTATTTTATAATTTCATTAGAATTGAAATTACTTTGTTTAATTTCAATCCTTCTCACTTTATTGGTGCTTGTTTAATGACCTAACATATGGTGTATCCAGAGGAATGTGTCATGTACACCACGGAAGAATATTTGTGTTGCTGTTGTTGTTGGATGGAATGTTCAATAGATGACTGTTAAGTCTATTTGTTTTTTTTAAGTCTATTTGTTTATAGTGCTGTCAAGTCTCCTATTTCCTTGTTGATCTTCTGCCTAGTTGTTCTAACCATTATTTAAAGGGTGTGTTGAAGTCTCCAACAATTATTTTGAATTGTCTATTTTTCCCTTCAATTCTGTTCATTTTTGCTTCATATATTTTGATGATCTGTTATTAGGTACATAATGTTTATAACTATGTTATATCTTTTTACCATATTGAACATTTTATTAGTATGTAAGTTTCTTTATCTCTTAGAAACTTTTTAAAAAACTATTTTTAATGTTTATTTATTTTGAGAGAGAGAGAGGGGGAGAGCACATGAGCAAAGGGGGGAGGGGCAGAAAGAGGGAGAGAAAATTTCAAGAAGACTCTGTGCTGTTAGCGCAGAGTCCAACGTGGGGCTTGAACCCATGAAACCGCGAGATTGTGACCTGAGCCAAGATGAAGAGTCAGATGCTTAACCAACTGAGCCACCCACACGCCCCAAGAAACTTTTTGATTTAAAGTTTATTTTGTCTGATATTGTACAGTCACTTCAGCTCTTTTTGGTTCCTATTTGCATGGTATATCTTTTTACTTCTTTTTACTTTCAACCTATTTTTGTTTTTTGAATCTAAAGTGGGTCTCTTACAGATAGTATATTGCTGGATCATGTGGGCTTTTTTCCCCCTTTTAAATCCATTCAGCCAGTGTTTAACTTTAAATTGAAGAGTTTAATTGGTTTATAGTTAGTGTAATTATTGATAAGGTAGGAGTTATGTCTTTGATTTTGCTATTTTTGACATGTCTTATGTCCTTTTTGTTATTATATTCCTCAATTATTGGCATTTTGTGTTAAATAAATATTTTCTAGTGTGCCATTATAATTTCCTTGTCATTTCTTTCACCATATAATTTTCAGTTAATTTTTAGTTGATTCTTGAGTGTCACAGTTAAGCTTGTGCTATTTCAACCCTCTAGATTTCAGTAAGGGCAATTACTCCCATGACATAAAGGCCTTGTTTCCTCTGTTGAATTTCAAGTTATAGGTTCTGAGTATAAACAAGTATTCCTAGGGTACCAAGTGTTGTCTCCTTTGCTTGTTATTTCTCTGGTGTCTGGGATCTGACTATTGGCAACTCTTCACTGGAAAATAAGGCCTTGTCAACTTTTTTGTTAGATTCAATGTTTCTAAGGTTCTAAGGAAAAGCAATCTGTCATAGCAGCATGGCCTTGTTGCCTTTGCTTCTTGGATCAAAAATCTGTAGGTTCTGAATATGAGCAACAACAGTGTCTTAGTTTGTTTGGGTTGTTGTAACAAAAATTCTCTGCTTGTATAAACTGTATGGCTTATAGACAACGGAAATTTATTTCTCATAGTCTAGAAGCTAGAAGTTGAAGACCAAGGTACTGTCAGATTCAATGTCTGGTGAGGGCCCATTTCCTCATGGTTGGCTGCCTTTTCACTGTGTCCTCACATGGTGGAAGGGGCTAGGGAGCTCTTTGGGGTCTCTTTTATTAGAGTACTAATCCCATTCATGAGGGCTCCAACCTTACAGTCTAAGCAACTCCCAAAGGTCCCATGTCCCAATACCATCACATTTGGTAGTGGGAATACTTGGCTCATACTCAGAACCTGTAACTTGACTCAGCACACAGAGAAAACAGGGCCTTTATATTCTGGGAGTAATTGCTCTTACCAAAAACCTAGAGATTGAATTAATTTCAACATATGGATTTTGAGGGGACATCAACATTTAGTCTATACTTAACATGGATGGCTTCTTTTACTCTTTCACTCTTCTTGCAAATCTCTGCATCTAGGATCTAATTCTGGACATGTATTCTTTAGGCAAGAAAGCCTTATCTCCTCTTTGTGTTAGATTCAGAATTTCTAGGTTCTGAGGTTGGGCAACTATACCCAGGACATCCAGACATTAAATCCTCTGTTTGGTAGAAAACAAATACAGTATTTATATTGTGATAATGGACAACTACTTCTTCTGGCCTTTTCCTCACTGCTTCCTCACTCAAAGATCCCCAGAACACGAATAAGTGGAACTACTCTTGGGGGCAATAGGCCTTACTCTCTTTACTTTTTATATCTCAGATCCCTGGGTTCCAAGCATGAGCAACAACTCCCACTACAATTAGGTGTTGTTCTCCCTTTGTTGGCTCATACATCTCTAGGTTCTGAATATGTGCACCTGGGGGCACCTGGGTGGCTCAGTCGGTTGAGCATCTGACTTTGGCTCAGGTCATGGTCTCATGGTTCTTGGTTTGAGCCCTGCATCAGGCTCTGGGCTGACAGCTCAGAGCCTGGAGCCTGCTTCGGATTCTGTGTCTCCCTCTCTCTCTGCCCCTCCCCTGTTCACACTCTGTCTCTCTCTCAAAAATAAATAAACATTAAACAAAATTGTAAAAAATGAATATGTGCACCTGTTTCAAGAGTTCCAAAACCATGTCTTCAGTTTGTTAGATCCCAAATTGGTAGGATTTGATTTATGGGTACTAATACTTCAGGGCACTAAGACCTCATTTCCTATAACTGTTAGATACAAGGGAGGCTAACTACTTTCAGGGCAACAAGGCTTTGTCCCTTCTGCTTGTTATACAACATTCTTTGTAATACAAGTATGTCCAACTTCTTGTCTCCTCTGCTTGTTGGTTCTTGGTTCAAAATATGGGAAATGACTTCCAGGTCAGCAAGGCCACTGCTTGTTGGATCAAACACCTCTAGGTTTCCAAGCCTCTATTTCCTGGGCTTTAAAACTTGTTCCCACTGCTTGTTAGGTCCAAGATGTGTACTGTAAGTGCCTGACAAATAACTTTCTTTTTTTAACTGTAAGTGCCTGACATTAAGATTTTGACTGCTGAGGCATCCATTTCAAAACATATTGCTAGCTGTGTGATATAGTACACAACTAGATCAAGAGCTAGGCTGCTCTATACATGAAGTTCCCCCTTTTAAAAAGCTCATGGTGACCTAGATAACTGACTAAGTGACCCTGATTTTCCTTTCCCATGCTTTAATTCCTGCTCTGTGTTTTAAATTCACCAGCAAAGAATGAACTTGTGAAACGCTAGGCACCCTACCCTTGATCCCTATAAAGTCAGAACCCCAGGTCTATGCATACACACACTCACTCTCTCTCTCTCTCTACCTGTGAACTCACTATAAAGCCCTGGGCATGTAGTGTACCCTCTAGGACCTATGAATAATAACATAACTTTTTTTTTTAACAAAGTTACCTGATTGTTGTTGCTGAAGCATGTTTTGCAATCACAATAAACACCACAAGGGTCTATCCAGCTACAACATTGGCTGCAGTTGGAGAAATGTCTGTGGGGGCTACCACAAGTAATATGGGCATGGGTGAGAGCCCCAAGTATTCCTAGCTGACAGTATTACTATACATAGGCTGAGACCAACACAAAAAAAATGTCTAGGATTCAAGTGTGAGTGCATACTTTCTAGGCACCTAGACCTTGTACTATATACTTGTTGGATCCAAAGTCTCTAGGTTCAAAGTATAGAGAACTATTCACAGGTTATCCAGGGCTGGGCTGACCTCCTCTCTTGTTGGTACCAAAATCTAGGTTCACAGTAGAGGTACAAACCCCAGTGTGCAAAGACCTGGTCTCTTCTGCTTGTTGGATCTTAGGCTTCTGGGTTACAAATATTGGCCATAATTTGACTCTAAGGTCTTGTGTGTTTTTGTTTAGCAAGACTTTAGGTTCCTAATGTGGGCTACTACTCTCAGCTTAACAAGGCCTATTCTGTTTTGCTTGTTGGATATCTAATGTCTAGGAACCAATTTGAGCAACAAGGCCTTGTCTCTTTTGCGTTGTATCCCAGGTCTCTATTCAAGTTTGAGAAAATACTCCCAGAAAACCAAGACCTGGTCAAATTTCTTTAGTAAAAATGAGCCTCTAGTTTCTGAGTATGAGCCACTAATCTCCAAACATTAAAACTTAAAAAAAATCTGCTTATTGGATGCAAAGTCTCCAGAGTTTGAGTAAGAGAAACCATGTCCAAGGCATGAAAGTGTGTTTTATTCTCCTTGCTGGATCTCAGGTCTCTAGGTTCTGGGTATAGGCAGTGACTTTGAGGACATCATGCCTATTCTCTTAAGTTTATTGGATCCCAGGTAACTACATCTTGAATCTGGACAACTACACTGAGGACATTAGGAACTCATCTCCTTTCCTGATGGATTCTGGATATTTATGTTTGGAGTATGGGCTTATATTCTCAGGTTACCACATCTCCTCTGCTTGTTGGAATCCTGGTCTCTAAGTTCAGATTTTGAAGAACTATTCCCAGAGCACCAGAAAGGTGTTTCCTTTGCTATTTGTTTTCCAGGTCTCTAAGTCTTGAGTACATATACCTTCTAAGGCAGAGAACCTTGTCTCCTTGCTTGATGGTTCCTAGTTTTCCAGGAAGCGGCCAAGGAACAAGGCCCAAGGCACAAAAGTCTTGTATCCCCCATTTATTGGATTCTAGGTATCTATATTTTGGGTTGGGGCAACTTCTTCCCAGGAAAAAGGTATCACATATTTTCCTTTTGGGACTCCAGGTCTCTAGATTCCAAAAATTGTTACATGCTTTCAGGGCACTAGATCGATTTTCCTCTGCTTGTTGGGTATCATATCTTTAAATTCTGATTATGGGCAAATAATCTCCAGGCACAGAGGCATATGTTACTTTGCTTGTTGGAGTCTAAGTCTCCAGGATCTTAGAATGAGCAATAACACCAAGGGCACCCATGACTTTGTCTTTTTTCCTTAATAGACTTTCAATCTCAGAGATCTGACATAAGCAACTGTTTCCAGGGCACAAAGCCCCTGGCTACTCTGCTTGAAGGAATTCAGGCCTCCAGGTTCAGATTATGAGCAATGATTCCCAGGGCACCAAAGACTATATCCTCTATGTGTTCTCTAATTTCTTCTAAGAATGAGAACCTACTCCTAGGGTATCAAAGCCTTGTCTTGTCTCCTTGATGGATCTCACTTCTATGGTTCAGAAAACTCTTGCAAGGGCATCAAGTGGTCTCCTTTTTTTGTCACATTGTGGATCTCTGAGCTGAGCATGGACAACAATTACCAGGGTACTAAGGTCTTGTGTCCGCCCCTTGTTGTGTTCCAGGTTTGTACATTTTCAATATTTCTTCCCCAAGCAAGAAAGTCTCATATATTCTGTTTCGTGGATTCAAGGTCTCTAGAATCTGAGAGTTGGTAAGTACACTTAGGGCACAAAGTTCTCTGCTTGTTAGATCTTAGGTTCTGATCATGGGAAAATATCCTGGCAGAGGTATAGACCCCTCTGACTTTTGGATTCCCAGTATATATTCTGGGGCTTGACCACTACTCTTAGGGCTCTGAATCCTTGTCTCCACTGTTTGATTTTATGAGCTGAGTTTCCAAATATAGGCACCTATTTTCAGGGCACTGAGACCTTGTCTCCTCTGGTTGTTGGAAATCAGTCTGCAGGTTCTGAGTATGGTCTACGATCTCTAGGCACAAAGGCCATGTCTCCTATCTTGGTTGGATCTCAGGTTCCTGTTCCAAGTAGGGATAACGATTACCAGGTCATTAAAGCTGTCTAAACTACTTGTCTGAATCTAGTTATTCAGCTTCAGATGATGAGAATCCCATGTGTTCCACATAGGGTTAACTACCCCCAGGGTGTCAAGGTCCTGTCTCTTCTGTTTGTTGCATCCTTGGCCTCTATGTTCTGGCAATGAGTCTCTACTCCATGGGCAACAAGGCCACGTTTCTTGGTAGATCTCAGACATCTAGGTGCTGAGTATGGCTGACTTCTTTAGGATTCACAGCCTTGTCTGCTTGTTGGGCTAGACTTAGGCTCCCAGCATAAGCAATTATTCTCTGTTGCAGGGAGTATGGCTGGAGTCGCAAAGATGAGTCTGCAAACAAAGTGCAGTTAGGTGAAGGTCCTCATATTCAAGTCAGAATGAGGCCCCAAAACCAGAATGAAGCTTCTTTTAATTAGGATAATTGCTAAAGACTATGTGCATAAAGTCAGCTAAGCAAGCGTCTTAATCTAATGGTTTAGCTTTTCAAGGTTGAATTTTGAATTAATTGGTTTCTATAACACTAGGAAGGGTCAGGTGTGAAGGAGGATCCAGCCCTGGACAATGTTAATGGCTCTAGGCGTTCCTGCTAGCTGCAGCCACGTTCAGCTTGTAAACATGTCCTAAGACCTTGCACCTTCTCCAGCCCTTCCCTTTTGAAGTCTTTTCTTTTGATGCTTCTCTCCTGCATCTTCCACAATTCTCTGTGCTCCAAGTCTTGTCTCTCAGATTTGGATTCCCAGGTGTCTAAATTTCAAATATGGGCAACTACTTTCATGTCATAAACACTTTGTCACTCTATCATTGCTTTAGCTCTCATTTCTAAATATTCTTGAGATTTCTCAACTTGGCTATATTAAAAAATTTTTTTTTAACGTTTATTATTTTTGAGACAGAGAGAGATAGTATGAACGGGGGAGGGTCAGAGAGAGAGAGAGGGAGACACAGAATCTGAAACAGGCTCCAGGCTCTGAGCCGTCAGCACAGAGCCTGACGCGGGGCTCGAACTCACGAACCGCGAGATCATGACCTGAGCTGAAGTTGGGCGCTTAACCAACTGCGCCACCCAGGTGCCCCTCAACTTGGCTATATTTAAAATGTAATATCATGGGGCGCCTGGGTGGCGCAGTCGGTTAAGCGTCGACTTCACCCAGGTCACGATCTCGCGGTCCGTGGGGTCGAGCCCCGCGTCAGGCTATGGGCTGATGGCTCAGAGCCTGGAGCCTGTTTCCGATTCTGTGTCTCCCTCTCTCTCTCTCTCTGCCCCTCCCCCGTTCATGCTCTGTCTCTCTCTGTCCCAAAAAATAAATGTTGAAAAAAAATAAAAAAAAATAAAAAAATAAAATGTAATATCATTTCCATTATGTCTAGGTGTTTTTAATGGTAAGGTTTTTTTTTTCCTCAGAAAATCTATTCCATCATATTTTCAGTAATCAATTTTGCTAGTTAACTAAAATAAATGTATACACTCCAATTTTTGTTCTGAAGTTTTATTAATTTTTAAGAATATAATTTTATGTTTGTATGTTTGGAAAATTAGAAAATACAGACAAGCATAACTAAGGGAATAATAACATCATTTTCCACTGTGCAAAGTTTATCATTATTAATCCCTGAGAATTACATTTCCAGATCTTTTCCTATGCATGCACACACATATACAGATACTCTTTTGCTAAAATGTTTCCATCCTATACATTATTTTGCAACTTGTTTTTTCTGCATCAGTGATATCCACCTATTCAATGTCAGTATTTATTCACTTTATTTATTTATTTATTATTTATTTATTTATTATATTTTAAAAAATGTTTTTTTAATTTTGAGAGAGAGAGAGAGAGAGAGAGAGCACGAGATGGGGAGGGGCAGAAAGACAGGGAGACAGAGAATCCCAAGCAGCCTCTGAGCTGCCAGTGCATAGACTGATGGGAGGCTCAAACTCAAGAACAGTGAGATATGACCTGAGCCCAAATCAAGAGTCAGAGGCCTAACCAACTGAGCCACCCAGGTGCCCCTCACATAATTTAAAATCCAGATTTTATTCAGATTTCTCCCATTGTCCTTCAAACAGCCTTGTCATACAAATTGTCAAAAATATCCCAAGCCAAGACTCTGCTTTTATATTTGGTCTCTTAAATTGCTTAACTAGCTCTTAATTCTCTTTTCATCTAACTGAGACCATTTCTTCACACCATTGACTTGTAGATGAGACTAATTCAAATTATTTTCTTTTGATGTCTTTAGCAAGTTTCTCTATTTCCTGTGTTTCTGATAGCTCAAAGGTTATAAGATCCCAAAGATGTGGTTTAATGAAAACTTAAAAAAAAAAACAACTATAATGTATCATAGTGATATTGTGCATTTAATATTGTGTCAGAAGACTCAAAATATCTGGTTGACCCTTCATAAGTGGTGCTAAGAGTGGCCACTGAATTAGGATGATGTCAGTAGGAATGCCCTGTTCCTCATTAACCATTCACAAAATGGTTTAGCAGGAGTTGCCTGAGTCAATGTAATTAGGATTTATAAAACACTGATTCCTTAAGTATGCCATTACTTCTACATTTATTACCTGGCTTATTCTGGGAAGTATATAATAAGAATAGATGGGGATATGCTGCAGGAGCAAACAACTCTTGAATCCTGATGACTAAAAAAAATGTTTTCTTCTTGGTCAAGCTATATGTCAAATATTGTTTAGTAGTGAGACCTCTGCTTTCACAATCACTGAGGGACTCAGGTTGATGGAGGCTCAAATTCAACACCTGCTCCCATTATTGTCATGACGAAGAGAATGCTAGAATGTCTCACATTAGCAACTTACTCTCCAGGCTGGAAGTGACACACGTTACTTCTATCCATGATCCACTGGCACTACCTCACTTCAAGGAGAAATACAATCTTCTGATGTTCTTGGAAAAAGGGGGACTACTGCTGGCACTAACACTGGTTATTGAACACTTACTCTTTGCCTGCCACCTAGTATACATTGTCTCCAACTGGCTGTACATTCCAGGAGATAAGTAGTTATATCCCTACTCCATAGACAAAGAAAGTGAGGTTAAAGATTTCTACAAGGTCTAGAAAGTATCAAAGTCATAATTCAAATCTAGGTCTTTGTGACTCTACAGCTCATGGAGGGATCTTTTGGTGGGGTAGTGGGATGAAAGTATCTTCATTTCTTTTGTCTTGGAGTTTGGGGTCTTCTTAGGCTCTGGTTGACCCTAAGGATAACTGGAGTTAGGGTGAGGCCAAGGAAAATGATGATGAAGATGATGACAATGACGGTGATGATGATGATGGTGATGATGATTATGACATATATTGAGATGTTACCAGGCATTTATTAAGTGTGTTGCATCAAGTACTTCAATCTTCGAAGTAGCTCTATGAGGTAAATACTTTTATTATCTTCATTTTAGAATGAGGCTAAATAACTTGCCAAAACTCACATAGCTAGTAAGTAGCAGAAGTGAGACTTGACACAGGCAATCTGACTGTGAAGTTTTTCCTCTTGATGACTACAAACCTAATCAGTCAGGCCTGGTCTTGCCTTAGACTTTATTAAGAGAGATAAAGAAATTTTGACAGCTGTGTTATAAGTGCTTACCCAGTTCGTACATTTTATTTGAAAATGTATCAATCCTATAGCTTCTGCAAAAGGACTGGGTCCAAGTAGGTATTTTTCACTACATGACTCACCTCCTAGCTCTGGTGACTGACACTAAGGATGGAGACTTTCCTCAAGAAAGAGGGATCCTCCATAGCCTGGCAATAGCCAAGGAGATTTTTTTCTCTTGGGAATCAGGAGTTGGGGCATGGAGTCAGGTAGATAGTGGTGGGACTTTGAGCCATGTACAAACAAATGAAAGCCAGACAGATTTCTGAGGAAATATCATTTTAAGTAGAGAGAATGGCAAGTGCAAAGGTCCTGAGACAGAAACATGTTAGGCATGTTGGAGAAGTAGCAAGAAGACCAATGTATTTGGAATGAAGTGGGTGAAGAGGGAAGCGGAAGTAACTAAGAACAGAGAAGGAGCCAGGAATAGATCAGGCAAAACCTGTAGTAATGGCCTTGGATATTATTTAACATATGATGAGAAGACATTAGAGAATTTTGGTCATGGAGAGAGATAATCTGAAACATATTTGAAAAGTATCATATTGGTTACTGGGTGAAGAATGGATGATAGAGCACAATAATGGAATCAGGGGGTGCAGTTAGAAGGCTCTTACATAGATGCAGGTGAGAGATGAAGGTGTTTTGGTTCACATTATTGTAGAGGTGATGGGAAGTGGTCTAATACAAGATAGAGCCATAGAGTTTGTTCTTGGATTGGATGCTGGATGTAAGAGAAAGAAAGGAGTCAAGGATGATTGCGAAGGTTTTGGCCTGAGTAATTGGGTGCATGGTGATCTATTTATGGAGAGGAATAGGGTATGTGGAAGGGAGATCCTACATTCAGCTTTGGACATGTCAAATTTGAGGTACATATTATTCTTCCAAGTTGGATGTGAGACTATGGAACTTAGAACTGGAGATCTATATATTTTATGTCCTCAACTCTGAGATACACATTTTCTGTATATTATTATCTCTGAAACCAGGATACATCCCATTATCATTGGCTGTCAGACAAGTGGCATTTGTGATTTAGCTATGACATCTTCTTTTGACACCTGTTAGTAAGATCAAGAAAATAACGGCATCAATACATCTTTGATTTAATGAAAGATGTCAAACCTGGGGGTATTGGTGTATTGAAAGCCATGAGATTAGCTGACACTATTCAGGAAGTGTTGATAAAAAAGAGAGCTGAGGAATAAGCTTGGGTCATTCCATTATAGCAAAGTCAGGAAAATAAGGAGCCCGATGATGGATTTCCAGTCACATAGAGGAAACTGGGAAAATGTGAAGAAAAGATATCAATTATGAAGTCATGAGCAAATGTGAACAAACTACTAGGAGCTTACATATGGTGAGGATTGATTACATGAGATTTAGCCAAGTGAATATCATTGGTAACCTCTGTAAGAATATTCTGGTGGAGTGGTAGGAACAAAGCCTGACTGTTGTGGTTTAAGTAAGAGTGAGGTGAAGTAGAAGTATAAAGTAGGGACCATTTGAAAAGGAATTTTGCTATTAAAAAAAAACAACAGAAAAAGGAGATATATTCTGGAAGGATATGAGAATTGAAAGGAAGGTCTTTATTTTTTGAGATGAGAGGAGGGGAACGGGGAGAGGGAGAGAATCTTAAGCAGGCTCCATACCCAATGTGAAGTCCAACATGGGGCTCTACCTCACGACTCTGAGATCATGATCTGAGCTGAAATCAAGAGTTGGATGCTTAACTGAGCCACCCAGGCACCCACAAAGGAAGGTCTTTAAAGCTAGGATCCCATGCATATTTATCAGTTGATAGGACAGATTCAGCAGTGAAGGAGACATTCAGGGAAGAGTGAAGGTGAGGTGAGGCAGCAACTAATACCTGAGTGGAGTCATTGATATGTGAGGGGGTGGACCAAGAGTACTAGCAGGGGGATTGTGTACCCACAAGATATGGAAGCTTTATCCACAGTAATAGAATGAAAAGGAAAAACTACATAGTTATGGTGAAAATTTTCATGATGAGAACAGTTTTCTCAGGGTGCTTCTGGCTTTAATAATATCTGCTTGTTAATTATTTCTAATTTTAATAAGTCTGGAGGTGGATGGACACAAGACTGGGTCAATCAATGGTGCATATATGATTTCCAGGACCTCCTTTTATCCTTCCACTCTGTTGTCCCCAGCTGGCTGGCTTTTCTTCCTTAGGCCTGTTGTATCCTTGGTACCAGATGGTTGTGTGGCACTAGGGAAAGGGAAAGGTCTGTGGAGTAGATATTCAATTGTGTGCCTCAGGAGTTCAGGCACATAGTAACTACATGAAGCGGATTCACCTAGCATTCAGGTTTGCCAGGCAAGTACAATGGAGAGAAAGAGGAATAAATGATTAGAAATTATGGACAAGCAATATCATGGACTGCAAAACTGAACTTGGCAAAAAAGAAAAGTGAGGATGTGAGTCAAGACTTCTAGAGGGGTTGAAGATTGTTTGCATAATTACTAGAGGAAGTGAACTGGAAAGATAAGATGCAGTGATCAAAGAGTCAGAAGCTCACAACTGTGATCTTCTAAATGATTTCATGAATGGAACAGATCATGGTGGTGAGTAGCTCAGGAACAGCAGGAAACAGGATGGTTAAAAGTAAGGCCATGAGGAAGTAGAGGCAGGAACACTGAGTGGGTGACTCCTGTGCTAGGAAAAGCCCTGACAATGGAGCCAGTGATAGCAGTGGTAAAAAGGTCATGAGTGGAGTGGTTTAAATCTTCAATGAACATGAAAAGTGATGGATAGGACCATGGATTGTTGCAATCAGGAGGGTGGTATAATCCAGTATCAAGTGTTTCAAAGAAGTTCAGTTTTGTCTTGTTTTTAAGTGAAGCAGGAGGAATAATGGTCTAAAAGTGTCAGGGATCTACTTCTTGCCCTAAGATGTATGAATGTGGAAGAATAAAAAGCCACTGTTTTCCACAAGGACTATAGGTTTTTCATTATAACAGGACTATGATGAGACTATGCCTGTAAGTTCCACAGGGTTCAGGGGTAGGGTTGTGGGAATAGATGAGAAATAGGTACCTAAAGATAAGACTATGGAAAGAAATGAGATTAGGAATATACAAAGCTTTAAATTTACTCATCTTTTTTTTGGGTTGTCATCTGTGCTTTTGGTGCCATAATTAAGAAATCATTGCTAAATTCAATGTCATAAAACTTTCCCTCTATGTATTCTTCTAAGAGTTTTATACTTGTAGGTCTTACCTTTAAGTTTGATTCATTTTGAGTCAATTTTTATATATGGTGTAAGGTAAGGGTCCAACTTCATTCTTTTGCATGTGGAAATCCAGTTTCCCCAGCACCGTTTATTGAAAAGACCAACCTTTCACCATCGAATCATCTTAGCACCCTTGTTAGAAATCAATTAACCAGATATGTGAGTGTTTATTTCTGGGTTGTGTGTTTTATTCCATTGATTTACGTGTCTATCCTTGTGGAAGTACCATGCTATTTTGTTTACTGTAGTTTTGTAGTAAGTTTTGTTATCAGGAAATATGAGTCCTCCAACTTTGTTCTTTTCAAGATTGTTTTGGTTTGTATATAGGTTTTCATAGGTGTTCATTAGCAGGTTGAGGAGTTCCCTTCTCTTCCTAGTTTGCTCAGAGTTTTTATGAGATGTTAATTTTTGTCAAAAGCATTTTCTGCATCTATTGGGATGATCTCATGATGAATTGCACTTAGCTCTGAATGTTAAACCAACCTTGTATTCATGGGATAAATCCCAGTCATGCTGTATTATCCTTTCTAATGTTGCTGGAATCCATTTACAAAAACCTTGGCTAAGAATTATTATACCTAATGTTCATGAAGGACTTTGGTTTTAAGTTTTCTTCCAATGTCTTTTTCTGGTTTTGTTATCAGGGTAATACTGTGGGTATTGAATGAAAATTTTTCCTCCTCTTCAATTTTTTGGGAGAGTTTATGTAGAACTGTTTCTACTTCTTTATTAAATATCTAGTAGAAGCAGAATCTATCAATGAAACAATCGGGGCCTGGAGATTTCTATTTTGGAAGGTTTTTAAACTGTGAATTCAATGTTGAAAATAGGTATAGTCCTGTTCAGGTTATCTATTTTGTTTCGGCAGCGTATAACTTTCATGGAATTAGTCCATTTCATATAAATTGTCAAATTTGTATGTATAGAATTTTCCTAGTATTTTCTTACTTTCATTTTTGAAGATTTTATTTTTAAGTAATCTCTACACTCAGCATGAGGCTTGAACTTACAACTCCAAGATCAAGAGTCACATGTTCTACTGACTGAGCCAACTAGGTACCCCTACCTTACTATCCTGTTGAAGTCTGTGGGGTCTTTACTGGTATCTTCTCTTGTATTCCTGATATTGGTAACCTGTATGTTTTCTCTCTCTTTCTCTCTCTCTCTCTCTTTATTGGCATGTAAGGGTTAAATTGTAGTGTAGGGCTAATGCTTAGCTTGAAAAATAACAGCTTTGTGTTGACACTGAAGGTTAAGAGATAACAGCCTTGCTTTGCTCTGGTAAACTATGCCTCATACCCTTGTAAATTAGGCTTCACCAATTAAGGAAACAAAAGTTCAAAGAGAAGAGCATCAGAGGCAGGGTCAAGGAGATCCACTGGTTGCAACTTAGAGGCAGAAAGTCTAAAGTAAACACCTCATTAGGCAACTGTTTCTAACTCATCTGGAACCTGTTTCTTTGTTCTGTTCCCAGGTGATGATAAAACGATGTGATCGGTTATAAAAACTCTGTACCCCGGCTGTTCGGGGCCGCACTCTTATCAAGAGTGTTGGTCCCGATTGGTCGGCCTTGCCTCTCATTGTAATAAACTTTGTTGTGACTGTCACTGGTGCCCGTAGCATTCTGTTTCAGGAGTTGTGTGGATGCAACAGGCAGTCTTATAGATATTTATCTTTTATCTTTTCAAAGGAACAACTTTTAGTTTCAATTACTTTCTCTGTTGTTTTTCTATTTTCAATTTAATTTATTTCTACTCCTGTATTATTTCCTCCTTCCTCCTGTTTTGGATGTATATTGCTTTTCTTTTCCTAGTTTCTTGAAGTGTAAGTTTAGATCCTTGATTTTAGACCTTTCTTCTTTTCTAAGAAAAGCAGCTAATGTTATAAATTTCACATTCATACTGTTTTAGCTACATCCCACAAATTGTGACGTTATATTTTAATTTTTATTCAATTCAAACAGTTCTATTTCCCTTGAGATTTCTTCTTTGACCTGTGGATTACTTAGAAGTATATTGTTTAATTCCCAAGTGTTTGGAGATCTTCATGTTATCTTTCACTGACTTGTAGTTTAATTCTATTATGGTTAGAGAACATACTTTGTAGGAATTCAATTATTTAAAAAAAAGTTTAAAGATACGTTTTTTGGCCACTGGTTCAGTGGTACTGATTCCCTTCTCCGATTCCCCTGCTCCTTGAATTCTGCCTAGGATTTTAGTTGCTTTCAGTGGGACAGCAGGAGGCTCTAACAGATTCAAGACAGCCTCCCGCGCTGTGTTCTCACCTGTACAGGTGCCCAAGGTACACACCCTTGTAGCTCGGTGCAACCCAATCTCGTAAGTCCTACCCCGCCCACAGGTGGTTCGGAACGCAGTGCTGAGCCGGGGACAGGAGTGTGTGCGTGCAGCGGAAATCCCGCCCCCCGGCGCTTGCGGTTGGCCCTGACCGCAAGGGGTGAACCCCTAGGAGGAAGATGAACAGGGTTGAAGGAAGCAGGAGAGATGGGAGGAAGGGCGAGTGGGCTCCTGTTTTCCATTGGCTGGGCCTGCCTCGTAGACTCTCTGTGATTGGCTGGGCGCGGGGGCGGTAGTCCCGTGTCGGCCCGCCCCTCCGGTCGAAAGAGGCATAAGGATCACCAGCGCCGGCGGAGCCAGCGGCTTCTTGGAGGCTGTGTCCGCACGCCGCCGAAGTGTGGCGGCAGGGCCTTAGCGCGTCAGGTCCTCGTCCCCGGGGGCGGAGAGGGCGGCGAGCCGCTGGGGCGGCGCGGGTCGGGACCTAGGGCACGGTCGAGCTAGGGCGCGGCGGGCGTTGGCGCGGCTGCCGGACCTGGGCCTGCGCGGACCGCCCGCGGCGCGCGTCTTGTGCTGTCTTTCCATTTCAAAGTGATTATTCTTTTGGATTTTTCTGCAGACGTGACTTTTGATTAATTTGTTTCACGCACCACTTACTGGTACGGAATAAAGAGGCAGATGCATGCTACTGTCATTTGTCGTTGAAATGTGGGCTTCCTGTCTTTCCTGTGTTTACCTTTTGGATTTAAGGGAAGGGGATGACATTGTGATTTGGTCTCCTGTGACCGTCCATTCTCAATGTCTTGACGACGTAGTACAGAAACCAGGCGAATTCCGTGTGTGGCTTTTACCTATATTGGAAGTAGGCTTTTTCGTTCCTCCTCCTCCTTCCTGTCTCTCCATCTTTCTCTTCCTTTCTCTTCCTTTCCTTCCCCTCCCCCAACGGTTCTCTTCTCCCATCTTTCTGTGTTTTTTTTTTTTTTCCCCCGCATTAAACCTTGTGGGAGGGTCTTTGTACAATTCTGAAAAGCTTTAGGTGTTCCAACATTTTTATTTTACTTGCAGGACTTACAACTGGGAGGAAGCTGGAGGAAAGATGCCCTCTGATTCTTTCTGTTTGGCTGCCCAGACTCGACTTGACTCCAAATGGTTGAAAACAGATATACAGGTGGGGTTTCCACATGCCTTTTTCTTAGTGTGTTTCTGCCTCCATACTTAATTTTCTGTTTAAAGCTTTATATGGGATAAGTAAGAGGATGCAGATCAGATCTCGCCATGGTAGAGAAGCAGGTTTATTTCCTATAGTTTAAAATGTACCTTTATTGTATCAGTTTTTATAGACTGTGGCTACATTTTAATTGAAATTATGTGTAAGTGCAAGAAACTTGAGATCTGATTATGCAAACATTTTTCTTATTACTATTTTTAAGAGGTCTGTGTTATTAAGTATACCTTGGTGATATTTAATGATAGTTTTTGAGATGTTCAGATAGGAGGGGAAGTGACATGTAGTAATTTATTATGTCCTGCAGAGACTCACAGGACCCTGTGTTTGTGTTCCTGGAGAGACAAGAGTTCATTTGAGCTGTTTGTTTAGTATTTGTGACTGGTCGTATTAATAGGAAGTGCTCAGGTTTTCACATAAAGAATGTGTGGAAACAAAATGTTGGCCTTAGACTTTCTAATGTTTTGATTTAATAATGTAATTGCAAGCTTGTCCAGACATTGTCAAATAAATAATAGCAGTAATGTTTCTGTAGACTTTTTTTTTTTTTGCCACAAGTTAGTTTTCTTTGTAAATGGTTTGTAAAAACTACTTTTGTTAACTCCATATTAACAGGAAAAAGAAGTGTCTGAAATATTTTGTAGTATATATGGGTTTTCTTTCTCTTTCCTGAGGTTAACTGTTTTAACTATTTATCAAGTAATCTACCTTTTTCAGTATAATCTTGCACAGTTTATCAAGAGTCATATATTCTGTAAGCACTTGATCATAGATACTTGAAGTATTATTGCCCTTCCTTTTTTTTTTCTTTTAAAAGTTTTATTTAAATTCTAGTTAGTTAACATACAGTGCAGCATAGGTTTCAGGAGTAGAATTCAGTGATTCATCACTTACATACAACATCCAGTGCTCATCATAACAAATGTCTTCCTTAGTACCCATCACCCATCTAGCCCATCCCCCACCGACCTGCCTCCCCTCGGTTCTCTATCTTTAACAGTCTTTAATGGTTTGTTTCTCTTTTTCTCTCTTTATTCCCCCTTCCCATATGTTCATCTGTTTTGTTTTTTAAACTCCACATGAGTGAAATCATATGGTATTTGTTTTTCTCTGACTTATTTTGCTTAACATAATAACACTCTACCTCGATCCACGTCACTGTGCAAGATTTCTTTCTTTATGATGGCTTAGTAATATTCCATTGTGTATTATGTATTTGTGTGTGTGTATATACACACACACACACATATAACATAGATGTATACATACATATATACACTACCACATTTTCTTTATCTATTCTGTATTTATCAGTCAGGGACATTAGGGTTGTCTCCATAATGTGACTATTGTTGATAATGCTGCTATAAACAGTGGGGTGCATGTACCCCTTTGAATCTGTTTTTGTATACTTTGGGTAAATACCTATTAGTGCAGATGCTGGATTGTAGGATAGTTCTATTTTTAACATTTTGAGAAATCTCCATGCTATTTTCCAGAGTGGCTGCACCAGTTTGCATTCCCACCAACAGTTATTGCCCTTTCTTAATTTTTTTTTTCTTAAGTGTTGAGTCTCAAGTCATGATCTCATGGTTTGTGGGATTGAGCCTTGTGTTGGGCTCTGCGCTGGCAGCACAGAGGCTGCTTGGGGTTCTTCTTTCCCTCTCTCTCTGCCCTTCTCCCGCTCACGTATGCACGTGCTCTCTTCTCTCTCAAAAATAAATACACATTAAAAAAAAAGTGTTGAGGCCTAGTAGGTATGAGAGCCAGGTGCTTAGAACTATGTTGTGGATTTTGGGATTGTTATTAATGGTATAATGTTAGATTAAAGCACAAAGAATTGGGTTATGAATTGGCATAGTAGTGACTCTTTTGGTTTGTTATTGTTTAAACGTTGCCTTTTATTTGGCAATTACTGTTCATTTTCTTTTGTTATTTTTTTAAAAAGTGGGGTTGTGGGAGGTAAGATGAGTAATTTCTTATTTCTGAAATCTTGAGATTCAGGGAAACTGATTTTAAGGCTTGTTTTTTAAATTAGTGTTTTTGTATTTTGCAAAACTTGTTGAAGTAAAGAACTTTATCTCATGAAGTTCTTCTTTTCTTTTTAATCACTATTGAATAACTGCTTAATGTGAGTTTTAACATCTTGATCTAAAACCAGTTTAATGCTGAGTTTAGTGCCTATGATGATTCAGGCAGATATGCTTAAAAAGAAACACTGCTTATGCTTTGGAGTGCTTACTATTTTCCTTTTGATTTAATGTAACATACGGTGCTTGGCCCTTCATAGACATTTCAAATATTAGTCAAAGTCATCCAAACTTATCCCAGGAGTAAGTGAAGAGATCTATGTTTTGGAGAGTGCACCAGAGGGAAAATGTGTTTTAGGTATTGAAGCCACTTAATATCATGAAAAAGGTGATCATGGACCTTGGTTATATATAGTTTCTCAAGCATTGCTTATTATATGTGAGGAATAAATGTCGTTTTACCTTAAGAAATGACTTAGACATAGTTTCACTCTTTGGAATCCTTCCCGCAGACACACATTGCAGATGCAAGCCTTGTTCCGATAGGTTTTACCCTCTCTACCAACTGGAGTGGGAAGTGCCCCATTTCTTAGGTAGAGCTTTTGTATTGGGAACAAAATTGATAACTGGTTAATTAATATTATGTGGGGTAGAAACATGTTTCTTAACCATAGGATTTAGCAAATCTATTTTCTATAGCTATTTTTGTTTGAAATGTCCTTGAGGTTTTTAGCAACTTTAGAAAAGAAAAATTTTTAAAGGCTATGAAAACTTTTAATATGTGTATATTATGAAAAGCATGGACACTGATCCTAGACTTTCTTGTTAAATGTGTCAGGCCTAAGATGTTGCAACGAGCTGCCCCTAATGGAGTGACAATTGTATGGCAGGCGGCAGGCGTATATCTGGCTTTTACATATATAATGCTTTTTGCGTTTTCTTTAAAATTTTTTTTTTAATGTTTATTTATTTTTGAGAGAGAGACACACATAGAGTGTGAGCAGGGGAGGGGCAGAGAGAGAGGGAGACATAGAATGTGAAGCAGGCTCCAGGCTCTGAGCTGTCAGCACAGAGCCGGACATAGGCCCAAACTCACTAACCACGAGATCATGACCTGAGCCGAAGTCGGACGCTTAACTGACTGAGCCACCAGGCACTCCTGCTTTTTATGTTTTTGATACTCTTCTTTTTTTTTCTTTTAGAATTAAAAAAAAATTTCTTTTAACATTTTATTTATTTTTGAGAGACAGAGCCCAAGTAGGGGAGGGGCAGAGAGAGAGACACACACAAAATCTGAAGCAGGCTCCAGGCTCTAAGCTGTCAGTACAGAGCCTGATGCAGAGCTTGAACCCACAAACCACGAGATCATGACCTGAGCTGAAGTTGGATGCTTAACCAACTGAGCTAGCCAGGTGCCCCTTCAATACTCTTTTCTGATTGTTGTGTGGAGTACTTTGAATCGGCAGTTCTTCACAACTCTCTTGAAGAGTCAATAAAATACAGAGCTAAGAGATGTTGTCTACATAATCACTACCGTTACCATTTTTTATATTTAAAGTAAAAGTCCTGTTTGATGTGATTGGTAGTTTCTCAGTGAACTGAAAAGTCAATTAAGCAAAGGAACTATAAAAAATAGTTTTTTTTAAAGGTATATGATACCTTAAAACCTTTTTATTCTTTTTTTTTTCTTAAATTTGATTCAAGAGATAGCAAAAGGGGGAGGGGTAGAGAAAGCAAGAGGGAGAGAGAGAATCTCAAGCAGGCTCTACACTGTCAGTGCAGAGCCCTATGCAGGGCTCCATCCTGTGAACCCGGAGATGATGACCTGAGCTGATATCAAGAGTTGGATGCCTAACTGAGACACCCAGGTGCTCCAAGAGCTTTTTATTCTTAAATCATATATGCACATTTATTTGCTAGTCTTGATGTAAGGCTAAGGGTATGTCTTTGAGCATAGTTCAAGAATGGTATTATCCTTTTCTTGCATAATCTGTACTCAGATTAATCTCCTTACAGTTTCTATTTTTGGGTTCTTTGAAGTAGAGCATGAAATTAGATATGTATGATGCAATTTTTTTTAACTTTTTATTTTGAAGCAATTATAGACTCATAGGAAGTTGCAAAGAAAGTGGAGACATCACTGTATACTCTTCACCCAGACTCCCCCAGTGGTTACATCTTATATAACTATAGTACAGTATCAAAACCAGGAAATTGACATTGGTACAATGTGTATATAGTTCTCTGCCAATCATATAATTATACCACAAAGATCTGCCTCTTGCTCCTGTATAGTCACACCCTCCTTACCCCACCATCTCTGACCCCTGGCAATCACTAGTCCATTTTCCATCTTTTTAATTTTGTCATTTTGAGAATGTCATATGGTAATGTGACCTTTTGAGATTGGTTTTGTTCGTGGTGTAATGCCCTTGAGGTCCATCAAAGTTGTTGAGTATATTAATAACTAAACTCGAATCATTTGTCCCTTTTAATCATCAATTTAAAATGAGTAAAGATAAGTTAAATATTAAACATAAAATTATTACATGTATATACTGTCACTTTATGCTTGGAAATATCAGTACCTTAACATAAAAGTGATCATCTTGGTAAATTCTATTCTCAGGTTTTCCAGTTGACAGATGAGATGTAGAAATAAAAGAATTTTGTAAATACAGGTAACTTAATATTCATAATGGTATCTTTTGATTAATTTCTTGTCTATAGGATAGGTAGCGTACCTCACTTTTTTTTATTGATGAATTTGGTTATTTGTCTTTTTCTCTGTATTTTGGATTAATTTTATCAGAGCTTTATACATATTGTTAGTCTTTTTTTTAAAAAAAAATAACTGTTCTTAGAAAAGACTAATAATGTTTATAAGGAGAATATAATAAGGTTACCATCACACATTGACCACAAGACTTTTTTGCAGAAGAAGATTGAGTAACACATTTATGGCACCCTCTAAGAAAAGAAAATGTGAGCCAAGGATGTTATGTTCTAGTAAAACTGACTTTTCAGTTTTAAAAAAGGCACAACTTTATCAATGAACGAATATTGTTCCCATGAGCTCTTCCTGAGGAAGCTAGTAGAGAAGGATCTTGAGATGACTTAATGACTATAGACGGGCATGAAGACTCTTGGTTATGTGTGGAGCCTGGAATAAATGAGTTTTAAAAGGGAGAGAGCATATTATGTAATTGCTGTAAGCTTAGGCATGGTACATTATAGTATAACTGTTCTGCCAGTATCTAATCTATTAATGATACGCATCGAAAATTTCACTTTAGGTGTTGTATTTCATCTGGGGTTCCATTCAGGTCCTTTTTATATCTTCCATTTCACTTGTCATCAGGTTCATATTTTCATATTTGTGAGCCTGTGGACATATCTATATAATAATGCTTTTAACGTTCTTGTCTGCTAATTCTATTATCTCTATCACATCTAGCTTTATTTCTATTGATTGCTTCTGTTGTTTCCATTGATTGATTGCTTTGATTATGGAGCATTTTGTATGCCAGGACATTATAAGTATTATGTTATTCTGTGCTGGCTTTTGTTTTATTTATTTTTTTAATTGAATGCTGGACATTATAAATATTGTATTATTCTGTGCTGGATTTTTTTTTTTTTTTTTTTTTAAGAGCATTAGTTTGTCTGGCATGCATGTAGGTTAGTTGGGATCAACTTAACTTTTTTAAAGCTTGATTCTCAGGTTTGTTCAGGCTGATGTAGCACAGCCTCTAGTCATGTGCTAATTTATCTGCCTTACTAAGGCAATACCCTCCTTAGGACTCTTCCTAATGCTCGGTGTGTTGGGTGTTTTTTTCATTCTGTTTGGTAGAAACATAGGCTTTTCACAGACTGGAAATCATGGGAATTCTGCCCACTTCTTTCTAGAGCTTCTTTCCCTAGCCTTGATAATTTTTTCAACTATCGGTATTCAGCCCAAGACTCAAAGTGTCCCCTCTGCCCATCTCTAGGGATCATTCTCTGCAGCTCCCCCTTCACCTGTATTCTTGTCATTTTAACCTACTTATAGCTGAACTGTCTCTTCAATTCAGCAAGACCTCTGGGCTCTATTTGGATTCCCCTTTCCTGTGCTGCATCCTGGAAGCTGCTTCTAGGCAGTAAGCTTGGGCACTTGTAGGGCTTCATTTGTTGCCCTTCTCAGGGGTCATAGCCCTGGGCTGTTGTTGTCCAGTGTTTGAAAACAGCTGTTTGATGTATTTTGTCTGGTTTCGTAGTTGATTACAGCAGAGAGGTAATTCCTAAACAAGTTAATCCTTCACCGGCAGAAGCAGCATAGGCCTTCCTAATCTGCTTTTAATCTCATTCAGAGTTCTTAATTATCGATAATGTATTTTTTTGATTCTAGAATTTCCATGTTTTTGTTTAAATGGATTTTATTGAGTGCAGTTATATTTAGTAAGGTACATCTATTTTAAATGTTTAGTTTCAAGTGTTTTGGCATTTTTTTTCCTTCCTTTATAGTTTCTTTGCGTCTTCCCTTCCCCCTGGGCTGGCACCCCAGCATACCCATGGGCTTCCCTTCCCCTGCAGTCTTGGATATAATGTCACCAATAGCATGTGCGTTATGGCTTCCCAACTGCCTACCATGGAGCCAGTGACACAGCCTACAAGGTAGTGGGAGAGCAGGATCTAGCTCCCCATGGACTGAACATTCATCTCTTGACAAGGAGAGATAAAGGAACTAGTATTTTAATTTATTTCTTTTTTCTTCCCTCCTTGGATTGTTGATGGTTTCTTTTTGCAAACCTAGTAGAAGAGCCCCACATGCCTAGTGAATGTGCCTAGTCAACAACCTGCTGTATCTGCTATTCACTGTGGAGTAGGGCCTTTTTCTGTAAAGGGCTAGATGGTAAATATTTCTGTGAGCCGTGTGTTCTTTGTAACAACTACTTACCTCTGCCATTGTCATGCCACACATAATATATAACAAGTATGTCTGGGTTCCATTAAAGCTTTATTGATACTGAAGTTTGTCATAATTTTCATGTGTCACAAAATATTTTCCTTGACTATTTTTCAGCCATTGAAAAATGTAAGAACCATTTTTGGTTTGTGGGCCATATGAAATCAGGTAGTGGGCCAGATTTGGCCTGTGGGTTAGGCCTTAGTTTGCTTACCCCTGTGGTAACGTGCTGTGTCTTATGCTTCATGTATTCCCTTGTCCCCCTTTCCCCTGCCTCTCACTGCCCTGGGCTGACATTTGCCAAGTAAAGTGTCAGGACTTTAATCTATTGCTCAGGCTCTCCTTTTTAGGACAGTCTGTGTCTATATTTCTATCTTTTGTATCTGCTCTTGGTCTGTTTCTATTGTCTTCTATACATTTTTTTTTCCATTTTTCTGTCACATTATCTTGCCTTATCCATTATTATTTTTGTTTGAGTTCCAGATAACTGTGTATGAAAAACTATTGTGATGATTTGACGCTCTGGCTCTGGGTGACAGTTTCCTCCTCTGGAGGGGAATCTATCAGTCCAGTTGCACTAGCAGTCCCAGGTCACTGCAGAGAAGTTGAGAACTGAGATGAATCAAAACTGGGCTTCTTCCCTAGGAATGCCATCTGCTCCCACTTCACCCCTGCTTCTCGTGTGTGTGGGCCTTCGAGGTTTTGCTCAGAGCAAGGTTTATTTACTAGGCCTTTACCCCATGAGGACCCTGGCTGCAGCCTGTTCCCCAGCAGCTCTGCTCAGCTATTGGCTTAGTCCTGCTCACAGAATTGGCAAGTGCCTTTTGGGGAAGCAGACTTAGGTTCTTTGGGCTGTACTTCTCTCTTGGGTCTCAGGCCTCCTATTCCTGGCTGCCTGATGTCTCAAAACAGATGTACTTTATGTTTCTATCTGACCTTCCTTGGCTTACTTTTTAAGTGCATTCTCTCTCTGTCTCTCTCTCTGTCTGTCTCTCTTTTTTTTTTCTTGGTATCTCTAAGCTCTAAACACCAGTGTTATTCAACTGGGACTGCATCCAAAGACATTGATGCAGTCACCTTGTGGGTAATCCCAGTGTGCAGTTGGGGTTGAGGATGTTGGTTACTCTCTCTCCTTGGGCGTTGGCATTTCCTCCAGGTCCTGATCCTATATCCCACTTGCTGATGACTCTCAAATTTGGATCTCTAGTCCTGAACACTCTGTTAACATCTGGATTTGTATTTGCAGTGTGTGTGTGTGTGTGTGTGTGTGTGTGTGTGTGTGTGTCTGTGAGTGTGCATATAAGTATATGCATGTGTGCGTGGAGAGAGGATCTCGGTGTTCATGTTCATAGTTAGTGCAAATCTCAGTGGTTAACACTGAGTTAGTTCTCTCTCGTTCTGATTCTATCCCTACCTTTTTTTCCATTTGTCTCATCTGTCTCATTTGATCTGAAATGTCTTAAGTACTTTACTTTCCTTGTCTTGGCTTAGGCTGTCATCCTTTTTTGGGGTGACTCTTGGCAAAAGGCTCCAAAGTTATTTTCTTTGTTTCTAGTTTCTTCTTCTGTCTCTATCCATTGCACTGATAGTGAGTTACGCCTTAAACGATGATCATTTATTCCCTGGACCACCTAAAGATGCCGTGTAACTGCTGGAGGCACACATGAGGCTGGTTTATCTGGCTCCTGTTTGCGTCCCAGGCTTATGTGGCTGTGTGAAAGCTGGACTGAACCCCGGCAGTGTTAGCTGCCCTCCTCTTACCTAAACGAGTAGATGGGCCAGGCTTTTCCCTTCCCTTATTAAAACAACAGGGGCGCTGAATGTTTGTGGCTCACTCTTTAGGAAGGAGTTTCCTTTTCTCCTTGCCAGTTGATACTTTTATCTTTTTTTCTTCTTTTAATTTTTGTAAATGTTTATTTATTTTTTTTGAGAGAGAGATACAGTGTGAGCAGGGGAGGAGCAGAGAGAGAGGGAGACACAGAATGTGAAGCAGCTCCAGGCTCTGGACTGTCAGCACAGAGCCTGATTCAGGGCTCGAACTCACCGCGAGATCATGACCTGAGTTGAAGTTGGAAGCTTAACCGACTAAGCCATCCAGGCGTCCCAAGAGTCATATATTTTCATTCTAAGTGTGTTTATGGCAGTTATCTTGTTAGTGAGGTGAACAAATAAAATATGAGGGCTGAGAGAAAGCTGTTGCTTCTATGAAAACTAAGTTGGATGCTGAATTGGTTTTCTCTTGCTGTATAACAAGTCACTGGCCACAAATTTAGCACCTTAAAACAACTCATGTTTATTCTCTCTCTGAGTTTCTGTGGGTTAGGAGTCTGGCCACAGCTTAGCTGGGCCCTCTGCTTTGGGTCTAATAGGCTGCATGAAATCAGGGTGTGGGCCATGGTGTGCTCTCATTGGTGTCCTCTTTGTCAGAATTTAGTTCGTTGCAGTTGGGGGACTGAGTCATGGGCTCCTAGATGCTGCCCGTCTGCATGGCAGCTCATGGCAGTTTGCCTCTTCATGGCTGTAGAGAATGTCTCTTCTGGATGGCCCCACACTCTTCAGGGCTTACACCTGATCAAGTAGGGCCTCTAGGGTAATCTTCTTTTTTATTAACTAGAAATCAACAGATGTGGGACTTTAATTATATGTGAGAAGTTCCTTCATGTTTGCCATAGATGGAAACAAAACCTGGTCACAGGTGTGATGTCCCATCTTATTCATGGGTACCCACCCAAACTCAGAGGGGATTACACAGGGTATGTATGTACTAGGGGAAGAGGATCTTGAGGGCTTAGACTTTTGCTTACCACACATGCTTTGGGTAAAAGTGAGATGCTGAAAATATTATTTGTACAGGTTAGGTAAAAGAGAACTCTAAAGGATTGGGGAAAAGGTCTTGAAAATCTGGAAGAATTCTAATCTGAGATTGCTTACAAAGTGCCCTTTAATTCTTGCTCCATTTAAAGAATTGGAGACTGGAAATAGTGGATGCTTCATGAGGGTGGTGCATGCTGGAATGATGACAAGGAATGAGTTAGTGGACTTGTAAAAAAAAAAAAAGGCCCTAGCTTTTCTTTAAAAGATGGCCAAACAGGGACGCCTGGGTGGCTCAGTCAGTTAAGCATCTGACTTCGGCTCAGGTCCTGATCTCACAGCTTGTGAATTGGAGCCCTGCATCAGTCTCTGTGCTGACAGCTTGGAGCTTGGGGCCTGCTTCAGAGTTTGTGTCTCCCTCTCTCTCTCTCTGCCCCTACCCTGCTCACACTGTGTCTCTCTCTCAAAAAATAAATAAACATTAAAAAAAATAATAATAAAAAAAGATGGCCAAACAGATGTGTCTGTTTTAGTGTAAAGTGTCTTGTGTGTATGATATGAGGGCTTCTGTTTTCAATGGGTGCCTTCTCTGGGTGTCCACCCCTGTGCCTCATTGGCTGCTTGCTCTGGGAAGCCTTTTCTGACTCCTAAGTACTGACAAGTGAGAGTTATTTTTGTTTTTTTTTCTTTGAATATTACCATGGACTCATGTGTTTTTATTTACTTTTGCAGTCCACTGCAGTTATGTATTTTGATGCTCAAAATTGTTTTAAATTTGGTCAGTGGATTCCCCATAAGTCCTTAACCAGCTTTTTTGGTGCAAACACAAAATATTCCAGGCTCATCTTGTTGCCCTGACCCTTGAATCAGCCTTTTTTCCTAAGAGCCCAGATTTTGTTCAGTGGGAAGTGAGATTTAAAAACTGATACGTGGGTGCTGGGAGTACTTATTGCTGTCAGAGTATCATTGATTCTAGGTCCTTTCCAAAACGAAGCACATATATTCAAATATAAATTCATATTGAGATTTCCAGTTCAGTTTGTTCTTAAAAATGTCCTTGATTTTATTTCTTTTATACTTAAAACATTCATATCTAGTAACACTAACATAACTGCTGTAAACACGTTTTATTATGTTAACACTGCTGTATCATACAATATATATGAGGTAGTTTTAAGATTTTAATTAAAGTCAATATTATGATTATTGATAAGACCAATGAGTAAAGTTTAAGATATTTTTTCCCTTAGAGTATATTTGACTAATGATGTATAATTGAAAAGGCCCCTGAGATGCTTTTCTTTGTGATAAACGTAGGTTAATTTGCTTGTTACCAGTTGTAGATTTTGCCTTTTTATGTTGAATTTTAATTTTTGAAGATCAAAATCATTGTTCTGTTTTAGAAGTAAAAATATATAAAGTTTATTGAAAATCTTTCATTCATCTCTACTGCCCATGTTCCTCTCCTTGTCTCCCTGTAGATAATTATTATTATTTGTTTCTGGTTTATCTTTCCAGAGTGCGTATGTATGTGTCTTTTTTCTTGTGTCTTATGCAAAAGTTAGCATGGTATGTATACTGTTATGCACTGTGCCTTTTTCACTTAACTATATTTTTTGGGATGATTTTTATTAAATGATGATTGAATAAAAAAGAGGAAATGAAAATTTTTTAAAAAATCATCTAATTCTTTAAGAATTGCATTGTGAGTATGATCATTCTGTAAGTTTATTATTTATCGTTACCAGCTTGCTTTCACACGAGATGGGCTCTGTGGCCTGTGGAATGAAATGGTTAAAGATGGAGAAATTGTATATACTGGGACAGAATTAAACCAGAATGGAGAGCTTCCTTCTAGAAAAGGTAAGGACCTTTCACTAGTAGTTTTCATTTTGTAAAGACCTTTATAAATTGTAGTTTATAGAAATTTTGGAATGTGCAATGGGAATATGAGTACCTGAACATAACTCTGAAATTTTGTTTTCTCTTTGGTGATTGTTGTCTAAATTACAGTTAATTATGAGCTACCTGGATTTCATTGTTCTTTGTAAATGAAGGTCTTTTCATTGCAAAGCTACCTTGCTCTGGTGTCCTTCCCCAGTTAATATTTCTTCTTTTAAGTTTTACAATATATCTTGCCTTGTCAAACTATAAATAGTAATTATTACAAGAGTGAGGAGATACAATTACTCCTGAAATTTTTCCTGTCTGACTCTTCTATGGGAATATATAAAATACTTTTTGTAAGCCTTTGGCCTGTGGACTGGACTTGGCCCCTTATTTCATTGTATCTTGTATTTTTTGCAGAGAAATACCAGCAAACACTCTTGTTTAGGCCTGTTGTTATGAAAAGTCAACAAGACTCCGTCATTTAGTTGTTCTCGACCTTGGCTATGGCTCAGAAACTTTTGAGTCTTTAAAAAGAAATGGATGCCTGTACCCACCTCAGACCTGTAGAATCTCAAAAACCCACTTGAGATCTACTGCTGAAGTTGCTGAAGTTTGTTAGTCCCACTATTTGAAAGCCATCAAGGTGGATAAAAATATTACTTTGGAAAGTAGTTCTTACCCTCTTTGTAGGATGAATTGAGATAGTGTCCATTTGAAAATACACTGGAAAACATTGGTATATTTTTTTGGTTACAACAGCTAGAATTTTCTTTTTTTCCTGGCATTTCATTGTGAAAATTTCCATACACCCAGAACAACTGACATATCTACATAGTGAGCAGTTGCAAACCCCACAGATCCTACCACAAGTGTTTCTCTTCACTTGTTTATCTCAGGGGTCTGTGGATCTCCATTCTTCTGTCCATTGGTGCATCTTACCTGGCTCCCTTACTTCATGCATATCATTTACTTGATTGAGTTCAGTTTAGCTTTTTCTTTCAGTAAAATATATGCATAATGAAATGCATATGTTTTATTATTCCACAAGTTTTGACAAATGTAACTTGTGTAACCTAAACCTCTCTCAACATTACTTCCCACTTAGAAAATTCCCTTGTGCCCCTTCCTGGCCCCTTCCAGACCCCACTTTCTAGATGCAGACATGGGTCTGATCTTTCTTTCTGTTGATTAGTTTTGCCTGTTCTAGAACTTCATGTAAATGGAATGATGTAGTAGTTTGTTCTTTGAGTCTGGCCTCTTTCACTCTGTAATTTATTAATAGTTTCAGTGGTTCATTATGTTTAAAAAAAAGTTTCCCATCTCTTCTTCCCGCCCCTCCAGTATTTGTTAATGAATTAAACAATATTTCCTCCAATTTTTTTTTTTATGAAACACTCATTCTAAAAGATGCTCTGAGAAAAACTATTTACTTGGAAAAATTCAAAGTGTTGAATTGAGAGTACTATATTCAAAGTATATTTCTGATTATATTTGATGAATATGTTTTCTTCTTTTGAAAGTCATATGGTTAGAAAGCAAAGCATAATTTTTTTTTAATGTAGGTCCCAATTGAATAGTTTTTTGGGGGATCATTTTTTTGGTATTCAGTAAAAGTTTCTATTTTAGGTGTGGCCTGATGTGTGCTTTTTATTGTTAGAAAATACTTTTTTCATGGATAGGTTTGTATCTATACCAAATTCCACTTAGAAGACTATGTATGGGGCACCTGGGTGGCTCAGTCGGTTGAGCGTCTGACTTCGGCTCAGGTCATGATCTCGCGGTCTGTGGGTTCGAGCCCCGCATCAGGCTCTGTGCTGGCAGCTCAGAGCCTGGAGCCTGCTTTCGATTCTGTGTCTCCCTCTCTCTCTACCCCTCCTCTGCTCATGCTCTGTCTCTTTCTCTGTCAAAAATAAATAAACATTAAAAAAATTGAAAAAAAAATAAAAGACTATGTATGTTGATGGTATTGTAGCTGATTATGAGGAAAATACAGATTAGAGTAGAAGTTCTTTAGATACACAGTATTCCTTGTTGTATTTTCAAAGATTACTTTCTTTGGGAAAGGATCAGTTTCTTTCTTCCACAAACAGCCATGCTAGGATAGGTTTTTATTGTTGTCAAGTTTGATTCTTTCATGGCTTATTTCTGGGAAATAGTGGCTTCTAATAATTTCTATTTCCCCTGGAATAAACTTTATTACTTTCTTTTGCAATCAGATGTAGAACTTGCTAGTCCTACTGTTGAGGAAAGAAAGCTGCCTCCCATATAGTACAATTTTTTGTTAATTTTTGGGGATATTCCCCCACAAAAGACAGGCTGGATTATGGTCTCATACTTTTTCAAGTGAATGTTTCTAATTAACACCCTATGTGGGGTTGTTTGTATTTATTATTTTGAGGGAAAGTAGAGGAGGGAATAGGATATTAAAACAAGAAAGTTAAGAGGCTACTAAAAGATATGCTAAGCTTATTTTTTATATTTGCTTAGGGCTGGCCTTGTATGAAGAATTTAAGCATGAGCTCTTTAATTTATTGTAAACCTTTTTAGTCTATGCAGGTAGTAGAAATATTAACCAGTACTTTGCTTAGCTGCTATATTTTTTCTTGAAAGTATTTTCTCATTATTTCCTTTTATCTTCAACTTTACCAACAAACGGAAGCCACAGTTTGCACAAATAACAGGGGAAGAGCTGGAAATTGAAGCGAGGCCTCTTGAGAAAGTTTTGCTATTTCTTTTATACTACAGATATTATTTATTGACACCAGGATCAACTTCTTGTAGTTCCATGGAGCTGATGAGTTCATGTTGTGTATAAGTGTGATAATTGTTTTGAGTGTGTGTATGTGGGTGTCTAGTCAGTACTCTTTATGTGTTTTTAAGAGCTCAGAGATTATTTACTTGACCATGAATGTTTCCATTATATCCTATGCTGATTGGCAGCTTTCCTGCTGTTTTATAACTTTTCTCTGGAGTTGTAAAACATTAAATGTGGGCTTTCTCCCACAATAATTCATGATTATTTGGGTAAAAAAAGGGTGTGAGCAGTTCAGGGGTAGTGTTGGCTGAAGTTTGAGCAACAGTTATGGAGACCTGGTCTGGGTTTGAGGGATGGTGGTATGTGAGGTTATGTAGGAGAAGTGGGCTCTGGCCTCCAGGTGGAGGACTGTGGAAAGCAGGAATGGCAGTGGATGTGCAGGGGCGACAGGGAGCAGTGAGCAGGAAGCAGCAGAAGTGTGTTGTGCCAGACTGTAGTGAAATGTACTCTTTCAGGTGCCCTGCTGCATCTAAATCCTGGGAAGTATGCTTGTTGATGCAGTGGACACATTCCCTGGGTGACATGTTTATACTTTGAAGTTTGAAAGCCACTGCACAGAGGGCCATGAATATTAGGAAAATTAGAGAAGACTCTGTCCTCCTGCGGTGGGAACTCAAAGAATTAAATCCTGATTCCCTAGCCCAAGGAGTCTCAACCTCTGTTGCTCATTAGAATAACCTGGAGGGCTTGGTTAGACACCCATGGCTGGCCCTTCCTCCAGAGCCTCGAATTTCTTAGAGTTGGGATGGGGCCTGGGACTTTGCATTGCTAACATGTTTCCAGAGTCCCAAGGATGATGCTTGCTTTTCAAAGCGTATGTCATGTTTGCTTTTAAGGCACAGTCTATTGCTTTGGGAGTTAGAGACGCAGAGGAAAGGAAAAGAACCTCCTCATGTGCTGCTTAGGAAATAAGAATATTAAAGAAAACCAACCATATTCCAAAGCAAATGACCACAATTAGATTTCCCTCATAAACTTATTCTGTTCTCCATAATTAGTTCTTGTTGCTTTGGATCTCGAGTCCTTTATGGAAAGCGTAACCCACCTCTGGGAGTCTGCCTGGTGTCTACTGGCAGGGGTGATGTCAGCTTCTGCTGGAGTCTGTTCCCTACAGGATTAGTAGTTCCACTGAGGCTCTGTGTTCTTGTTTATTGAAGAACCATTTCTGGCCTTCACCTTTGGAAGGAAGCAAATAAGACATAAAGCTCTGGTTAATTGATTATACTTAGCAACAGTATCAGAATGGACAGGAGTAAAATTCTTGGCGTGATGGGCTTCGTGGCTGTGTGTGAGGATTTGTTTGTTGTCCACCCTGGGGGTTAGAACATAGCAAGGGCAGCGAGGCATGGATGCATCTCTAGAGTCTCTCACTGTCCTGGGAACTACAGAGTGTTTGTTCATATAACATGCTACTTGTATGAAATTAGGCACCTTAATTTTCTCTTTTTGATTTGCTAGCTCTTCCCATATTGTGGGCCTAGAGCACAGGGAAACTCTAATGATAGTAGTGAGCTAATAAAGAAATAAGGAACATCCCAACTCTACTTAATTTTATGTTCGGCCTTCCTTTTGCTTGTGAGCATTTCATCATGAATTCTGTGATGTGGGAGCCCATGTTTGTTATTCTGGTCATCTGGAAAGTGCCAAAGACCATTGGGATGTAAAAACACCTTGACAATTTTTAGTTCAGAATTTTGAGTCTGATCCTGCGAAGATGGTATCAAACAGTTTCCACAGGAATCTGACCTGGGCTCTAGAGGGGAATGTCTATGCTCTGACTTTTCCCAGCTGGCATGGAGAAGTGGTTACAGAGAGGAAACCCAGTCTAGTAGTAAAGGGCTCACACTTTTGTTTCTTGATCAACTTGGTAAATTCTGACACATTTTTACAGATTTTGTAAACCAAGGCAGATAATATGTGAATTTGAATTCTATGTGGAAAAGTGCTACTTATTTAGTAGTAGAGATTTTTTTCTTTGGGACAACCAATACAAAACAAAGGGGTAGCAGAAAGCAAACATATGAAGAAAACGTAATAGGGTGGTTCAAGAAGCTTCCAGGGAAGGTCCCTGAGATCAGGTGCCAAAGCCTTATGCCTTGTTCACATCCCCTCACCCTGCTATGCCTTCACATTTACATTCCTCACCCTGCCTGTAACAACTCTATAATGGCTATGACCCGTGGGGACAAGCTCTGTTTTTTCACCATGGTATGTACCCCCACCACCAAGCAGAGTGCTGGCACACAGGAGGGATCCCATAAATAAGTAATCTGTGTTGTGAATTAGTGAGTACTTTCAGCTTCAGGCCGAAGAGGGGTGTACAAATTCCCCTAAGAAGGATGGGACACAGAAGATAAGTGACCTTTTATGTATCATTCAAGTGAATGCTTTGAGCTTTTTTACTCTGCTATCCATCCTTCTGAATATTCTTCCTTAATTTTATTTCTCCATCTTTTAAAATCCAGTTATTGGTTTGATCATTTTTTTTTACTGGAGAATGAAATTTTCCTGTTAAATGAACATAGGTATCTTTTTATTTATTCTGAACCCTTTAAATTGTAAGGGTGCCATGTTACATGTATTACATTACTAATAATGAGCTAGACATAAGAGATAGTTGCACTGTATCTTTATAATGCAAAAGAATATTGGGGCACCTGGGTGGGTCAGTCAGTTGAGTGTCTGGCTTCGGCTTGGGTCATGATCTCATGGTTTGTGCGTTCGAGTCCCTTGTTGGGCTCTGTGCTGACAGCTCAGAGCCTGGAGCCTGTTTCAGATTCTGTGTCTCCCTCTCTCTCTGCTCCTCCCCCGCTCATGCTCTTGTCTCTCTCTCTCTCAAAAATAAATAAACATTAAAAATTTTTTTTAATCAAAAGAATATCAAGGGAAATTTGACCACTTCTGTGTTTGTGTTCTTTTTATTTATTTTTTATTTATTTATTTATTTAATTTTTAATTTACATCCAAGTTAGTTAGCATACAGTGCTGTAATGATTTCAGGAGTAGATTCCAGTGATTCATCCCCTGTGTATAACATCCAATGCTCATCCCAACAAGTGTCTTCCTTAATGCCCCTTACCCATTTAGCCCATTCCCCCCACCCAGAGCCCCTCCATGTGTTTATGTTCTATTAGAAAGTTGTCACGTCTAATCTCTCTTAAAACTGTACTTCTTTGTAAGTAGAAAAAAATTTCAGTGTCATACAAATACATAATACAGTATCTTTTTTTAACTAGTATTTGATTAGTTGGGACCCTTAGTGTGATGGTTAAATTATGTATCAACCTTGCTGGGCCATGTTGCCCAGATGTTTGGTCAAATACTATTCTGGATATTTCTGTGAAGGTGTTTTTTGGATGAGATTCACATGTAAATTGATGGACTTTGAGTAAAGCAGATTACCCTATAATGTGGGTGGGCTTTATCCCAAGCAGTTGAAGAGCATGAATAGAAAAAAGACTGACCTTCAGCAAGAATGAATTCTGCCTCCACATTTCCTTTGGATACAAACTAACATAACTGGTTCCTGTGTCTCCAGTCTGCCAGCCTGCCCTGCAGATTTGGGGCTTGCACTTCTATGATTGTATGAGCCAGTTCCTTAAAATAAATAGCTTCTGCCTCCCTCTTTCCCTTTCTCTCCCTCTCCTATACATTCTTTTGGTTCTCTTTCTGTGGAGAACCCTCACTAATGTGCTTAGTTACCCATAGTTTTCTCCTACAGTCAATCAGTCTGTCTGTTTGTCTGTCTGTCTATCTATCTATCTATCTATCTATCTATCTATCTATCTATAGTTTATTTTTTGAGAGAGAGAGAACGGGAGAGGGGCAGAGACAGACGGAGACAGAATCCCAAGCAGGCACCAGTCTGTCAGCGCAGAGACTGTTGTGGGGCTTGTTCTCATGAACCATGAGATCTCATTACCTGTGTGAAAATCAAGAGTCGGATGCTTAACTGACTGAGCCACCCAGGCGCCCCTCCTGCAATCTATTTTTCAGAAGCAATTGATAGTGAACAAGATTTCTTAAAGTTAGTGATTAAGGTAAAAACAAAACCCAAGTGAACCTTCTCGGATGGTGAAATGCTGATTTTCCTGATGGTGGCCCAAGACTGTTACAGGTATACCCCTCCTGCTGTGTCCCCCACAGAAGTGCTTTCTGACTCTAGGCTGCTGCTGCCCCTGGGTGCCAAGCCTTCACACCTTGGCACTCATCCTTCTGTAGGTCCTGGATATAGCAACTTGAATGGAAATCACTTTGGATGGTTTGTAAAAACTTCCTCACTGTAACTGGACAGGAATGTCTTAAAGTCCTGAGGTCATCCAGTCCTAGTTCCACTTTCTTTTTTTTTTTTTTTTAACTCTTTTAAAAAAATCTTTTTTTTTTTTTTTTTTTTTTTTGAGAGAGAGAGCACACACGTGAGCAGGGGAGGGGCAGAGAGAGAGGGAGACACAGAATCCACAGAAGTCTCAAGGCTCTGAGTGGTCAGCACATAGCTGACCCCACTGACCATGAGATCATGACCTGAGCCGAAGTCAGACGCTTAACCAACTGAGCCACCCAGGCACTCCCCTAATTCCATTTTCAGGGACCAGGTGGCAGAGGTCTCCCCCGTCAGTGGCCTCTCAGGTATATGGTCTTGGAAAGTCAGCTTCTCCAATTTCTCCTTCTTCCCAGCTTTCCATGATTTGTGATGTGTTTGGGCAGTTTGTGTTCTGTTTATTTTCTCTCTGTAAACTTTTAACCCTGCATCCATAAAAAGGAGAGCAGACAAATACTGAAGCGAATGTGATGTTGTCTCTGAACTGGTCATGCTAATTCTTATTGTTTCAATTATTCTTCTCTGTTGTTTTCTTAACCTCTAGTGACTTCATTCTGCCTTTGTTGTTGTAAATGTTCTCATTTATGCCCCTGAGAATAAAACTTGAGGTATGCTTAGTGATACTTCTTATCTGCTTCCTGGTGACTGTCAAAGCTTTTCATCCTGGACAAGAGATTATATGACCAGTATACCCAGTTTAAAATGATCATTTTGTATTCTTATTTGTAAAATTTGTAGAATGGTATAGGTCACACGTTGGCAAATTTTCTGTAAAGGGTCAGATAGTAAATATTTTAAGCCTTGTGGACCATAACTATGAGGTAAGTATGAGACCCTGCAGCTGTTGTACCAAAGCAGCCAAAGGCAAAACTAAGCAAATGGATGTGGCTATGTGCCAATAAAACTTTATTAACAGACCAAACTGTGAAGTTCATATAATGTTAATATCACAAAATATTATTCTTTTGATTATTTTTCAGTCATTTAAAAACATAAAATCATGGGGTGCCTAGGTGGCTCAGTCAGTTGAGTGTCTGACTCTTGGTTTTGGCTCAGATCATGATTCCAGGGTCATGGGATTGAGCCCTGTGTTACCCTGAGCATGGAACCTGCTTGAGATTCTCTCTCTCTCTCTCTCTCTCTCTCTCTCTCTCTCTGACCTCTGGCCCTCTCCCCTACCCTCTTTCTTTCTCTAAAAACAAAAAGTAAAATCTTTTCTTAGCCTTTGGGTCAAACACAAATTGGACTGGGGCTAGAGTTGGCCCCTGGCTCTGTCAGTGGACCCCACAGTGGAAACCCAGGGCCTAGCAGTTAGAGCCAACACTGTGTTCTAGCCCCAGCTCTGTTTCCCTGGCTAGGACCTACTCTGGGAAGCACAGTTTCTACATATGTGAATGAGAGACAACAAGGCCTGTCTCCGTGAAAGGTCATTTGTAAAGCTTAAAAAGGATAATATTGTTTGGCTAGATGCCAAACTATGTAGTATACATTGGTTTATTTTCATTTTTCGTTAGCTGTCCCCCCCTCCCCTTAATATCCTGCTTTTTGGGGTATCATTTCTAAAATTAAATGTATCTTGTTTCTTAAGATACTACTTTGTTCTCATACTTCCCGTTATTAGGTTAAAATAAGGGGCTAAATAAATCACTTATTTAGTGTTTAGTTTCTCAGGTCAAGATAGAGGGTTATCTACTGCAGATGCAAACTGTTTTCCCCCTATCCTTAATACATTTCCTCATGTCTTAACTGGCCCAAGGCCATGTCCTGCTCCAGCTTTCAGAACCTAGCTCATTGCCTGAAAATGCTTCTTCCAGACTCTCTTCCAGCTGTCTTCCCTGGTCCTTGATAAGTCACTCAGGACCTTTCCAAAGCCTGATTTGTATTGATTAGTTATGTATGTGATATATATTTTCTAGAAGTTTTTTAGGGCTATAGAAGGTATCTTTTACTTTTGTATAAAAGTGTTTACCATGGTACTTTGATGTGCTGGGTGGTAAATACATGTTTGTTGAACTTAATTGAAATTTTACTGTAATTTTAGGGAAAACCATTTAAACAATTTTTATTTTTAAAAGTACTATGGTGCAATTTATTCCTTTTAGATGTTCAGTTCAATAAGTTTTAAAGACATATATAGATTCATGTAACCATCATTGTGATTACGATTCAGAACAGTTTCATTGTCCTTAGAAAAATGTTCCCTTGTGTCACACATTTCCCCAACCCCTAATCCCTGGCAACCACTCATCTGTTGTCCATCACTGTAGTTTTGCCTTTTTGAGAATTGTCATATAAATGGAATTATATGTAATATAACATTTTGAAATTGGCTTTATTTACTCACTAGTTATATCTTTAAGATTCATCCAAAGTGTGTGCCAATAGTTCTTTGTATTAGAGTAATATTCCATGGTTTGTACTACAGTGTTTATTCATTTTGGTTGTTTCTATTTTTTTTGGTAATTATAATCTGCTATGAACATTTCTGTACAAATTTTGCATGAATATAGTTTCCATTTCTCTAGGATAAATACCTAGAGATGTATGACTGTTGGGCTATATACTAAGTGTATGTTTCACTTCATGCAAAACTGCCAAATTTTTTTTCACAGTGGCTTTATTATTTTGCCTTCCCTCCAGCACTGTGTGTTAGTGCCTGTTGTTCTGTATCCTTGTCAGCACTTGGTATTACCAGAACTTTTAATTTTAACTATTCTTATAATTATGTAGTAGGAGCTCATCTTGGTTTTATTTTGCATTTCCTTAATGGCACGTAATGTTAAATACCCTTTCATGTCATCCTTACATCCTGTTTGATGAAGTTTCTGTTTATAATTTTTGTTAATTGGTTAATTAGGTTGTTTTCTTTTTGTTTAGTTTTGAGAATTTTTTTATGGTTTGTATTCTCATTACGGGTCCTTTCTCAGATACATGATTTGTAAATATTTTCTCTCAGTCTGTACCTTGGTTTTTTATTCTCTTAATAGTGTATTTTATAATTTTTTCTTTTATTGTGCTTTTGATCTCATGTCTAAGAATTTTTTTGCCTGTTGTCTGGTAATGAAGATTTTCTCCTATGTTTTCTTCTAAGAGTTTTATAGTTTTTCATTGTATTATTAGACCATTAGTCCATTTTGAGTAAATTTTTGTATAAAGTACAAGGTTTGGGTTGAAGTTATTTTTTATTTTTGCACATGGATATCCAGTTTTTCTAATACTATTTTTTCCTATTGAATTGCTTTTGTACTTTGTAAAAAATGAATTGACTTTATTTGTATGTGATTATTCCTGGACTTTCCAGTCGTTGCATTGATATGTGTCTATCCCTTTGCTAATGCCGCACTGTTTGCTTACTGTGGCTTTATAGTATTAGAATTGGTTTTAAGACTGTGGCTAAGTACTGAGTATTAAAATTGACTCTTCCAACTTTATTGTTCCTTTTCATAATTGTTTTATTTATCCTAGTTTTTTTGCTTTATATGTAAATTTTAGAATCAGCTTCTCTAATATCTACAAAAAACTTGCTGGGCTTTTGATTGGTATTCTGTTAAATCTATAGATCAGTTTGGGGAGAATTTACGTCATTACTATATTTTGTCTTTCAATTCATGAACGTAGTATATCTCCATTTATTTAGGTAGTGTTTTATTTCTTTCATCAGGATTGTGTACTTTTCTGCATACATTTCCTATACATATTTTGTTAGTTTGTACCTAAGTATTTACTTCTTCTGGAGCTATTGTAAATGTTTTAAATTTTTTTTGCTTTCCAACTGTATGTTGATATTATATAGTATGTCTTCTACATTATGTCTGTTATGTAGAAAATATGTAGATGATACTATATATTACATTTTTGCGTGTTGGCTTTGTCTCCTGTGACCTTGCTAAATTCACTAGGCAGTGCTTGTAGAATGTTTCTTGGGATTTTCATGAAGGCAGTCATGTTGTTTTTGAATAGGAACAGTTTTTTTTTTTTTTCCCAATATTTCTTGCCTTATTGCATTAACTAGGACTTCTAGTACAGTATCAAATACGGGTGAAGAGAGTGGATATCAATGCCTATACATCAATTGATAGTATCAAGTGATTCTTATTTCTGTTGGGGGGTTACATTGATTGATTTACAAATATTGAACCAGCATTGTATTCCTGGGATAAACTCCTCTTGGTTTTGGTGTATTATTCTTTATATGTATTGCTGGATTCAGTTTACTAATATTCTATTGAGAATTTTACATCTATGTTCATGAGGGATATTCATTTATAGCTGTTATTTTTTGTATGATTGACCCTTGAACAACATGGGTTTGAACTGTGTGAGTCTGCTTCTATGCAGATAGTTTACAGCATTGTACTGTAAATGCATTTTCTCTTCCTTATCATTTTCCTAATATTTTTTTTTTTCTGTAGCTTACTTTATTGTAAGGATGTAGTATATAATACATATAACATACAAAACATGTGTTAGTTGACTATATTATTAGTAAAGCTTCTGGTCAACAGTAGGCTATCTACTAATAAAAGTTATTAGTAGATAATTTTTTTGAGGAGTTAAAAAATTATATGCAAATTTTCAACTGGCAGGGAGTTGGCACCACTGCCCCCCGTGTTGTTCAAGGGTCAACTGTACTTTTGTTTGTCCGGTTTTGGTAAATGAGCTGGGAAATGTTCCTCCTCCCATTTTCTGGAAGAGATTGTAGAATTGGTATAAATTTCTTCTGTAAATATTTAGTTGAATTCTCCGTCGAAACCTTCTAGGTCTTGACATTTCTAGTTTGGAAGGCTTTAAACTCTGAACTAAATTTCTTGAATAGTTATCACACTATTTAGCTTACCCAGTTCTTCTTGGGTGAATTTTGGTAGTTTGTGGTCTTTGAGGAACTGGTGTATATCCTCTAAGTTGTTGAATTTGTGTATTTAGAGTTGATGTAGTATTCCCTTATCCTTTTAATATCTGTACTGGCTCTAGAGATACCCTTCTTTCATTCCTGATACTTGTAATTACTGTCTTTTCTCTGTTTTTCTTTTCCCAAGAGTCTTGTGCATAGTTTATCAATTTTATTTAACTTTTCAACAAATCAACTCTTAGTTTCATTGATTTATTTTTCTGTTTTTCTCTCTTCAGTTTTATTGATTTCTGCTCTTCATTATTCACCTCTTTCTGCTTGCCTTGGGTTTATTTTGCTTTTCTCTTTCTAGTTTCTTTTTTTTTTTTTCCAACGTTTATTTATTTTTGGGACAGAGAGAGACAGAGCATGAACGGGGGAGGGGCAGAGAGAGAAGGAGACACAGAATCGGAAACAGGCTCCAGGCTCTGAGCCATCAGCCCAGAGCCTGATGCGGGGCTCGAACTCAATGGACCGCGAGATTGTGACCTGGCTGAAGTCGGACGCTTAACCGACTGCGCCACCCAGGCGCCCCTCTTTCTAGTTTCTTAAGGTGGAAGTTTAGATTGTTGACTTCAGACCTTGTTTTTTTGTTTTGTTTTTTTTTTTTTTTGTAAACATAAGCATTTAATATTATAAATTTCCCTGTAAGGACTGTTTTAACTGCACCCCACAAATTTCGATGTGTTTTCATTTGATTCAAAATATTTTTAAATTTCCCTGGAGACTATTTTAACCTGTGCATTACTTTGAAATGTGTTAATTTCCCAGTCTTTTGACATTGTCTTGTTATCTTTCTGTTAATTGATTTCTGATTTTATGCCATATAGACAGGCCTTATATACTTAGTATAATTGATTTCAGCTCATTTAAATTTGTTAAGATTTGTTTTATGACCCAAGATGTGGTCTATCTTGGTGACTATTCAATGTATACTTTAAAAAGAATGACTTCTGCTGTAGTTTGGTGATCAATGTGTAAAATGTTGATTTCATACTTTTGGTTGAGGTCATGATCTTGTACTTTATTATTGCTGGTTTTCTTTCTACTAGTTCTATTACTGAGAGGGTAGTTTAGATATCTCTAATATAATTGTAAGTTGGTCCATTTTACCTTGCAGTTCTCATTTTGTGTTTTGATGGCTTATTGTTAACTTCATATGCATGTAAGATTGTTATGTTTTCTTGAAAATTTACCCCTTTATTATTATTGCTCTTCATCTCTGGTAATTTTCTTTGCTGTGGAATCTGTTTTGTCTCATATTAATAAAGTCATTTCACCTTTCTTTTGATTAGTGTTTCTTAGTATATATTTTTTCCACCCATTTACTTTTTTTTTAAGTTTATTTATTTATTTTGAGAGAGAGAGAGAGAGAGAGCGCAAACATGAAAGCATGCAAGCAGAGGAGGGGCAGAGAAAGGAGAGAGAGAATCCTAAGCAGGCTCCATGCTGTCAGAACAGAGCCTGATGCAGGACTCGAACTCATGAACCACGAGATCATGATCCAAGTGGAAATCAAGAGATGGACGCTTAAGTGACTGAGCCATGCAGGCACCCCTCCACTCATTTACTTTTAGTTGCCTTGTATCATTACGTATTAAATGAATTTTTAGAGATGGCATATAATTGAGTCATTTAAAAAAATACATTCTGACACTTTGTCTTTTAATTTGTGTTTAGACTATTTATATGTAGTATAATTAATGATATGTTTTGGTTTAAGAATCATTTTATTGTTTGTTTTTTTACTTGTTTTCTGCTTTTTTTTCCTGTTTACCTTACCTGCCTCTTTTAGGGTATTTGAACATTTTTTTAGTATTCCATTTCAATTTATTTATTGTGATTTTTGAGTGTATTTGTTTATAGTTTTTTTAATGGTTGCTATAAGGGATTACAAAATGTGTACTTAAACATTTCGGTTTATTTAAATCAGTATTTTACCACTTTAATTGAATGTAGAAACTTTACCACCTATAGGTATCTTTACTCTTCTCCCTTTATGTTATAATTGTATTATTTGTATATTACTTCCACATGCTTTGAAAATCTTATTAGACAATGTTGAAATTTTTGCTTTCAGTCTTCAAGTGAACGTAAAGAAACCTAAGAGAAGAATAATTTATTTACTGTTATATATATCACTGCTATTGCTCATTTTTTATTCCAGATGTTCCAAATTCCCCTCTACTATTGTTTCCTTTGTTCTTAAGATCTTTTTAGCAATTCTATTAAAATAGGTGCTGATGACAAGTTCTCTTAGTTTTTCTTCATTTGAGAATGATAGATCTATTTGCTACATGTAGAATTCTAGTTAATAGTTGTTTTGTTTCAGCACTTTAACACGTAGAACCCTAATTTTAGTCCTTATACCATAATTGGCCTTTTGATGCCATGACATCAGTTTAAACCTTGGTGATGACTGAGACTTTTAGGGGGAAAAGTGCTTCCTAGGAAGTGAGTTGGTACTTGACTGGGAAGGAGAGGACCATATGGTGAGGTGGACATCAAAAACGTGAACTTTACAAGTATCCTTTGTTATGGAAATATAGTTCATCAAGTGACCCTTGTGGTATTGGTGTGGGGAGTATGTGCCCCCAGGGGGCGTTCATTTAAGGTTAATCATTACCTGTGGCAATGGTGACAAAAATTCCATTTGCCAATTGTGAGTAATTTAAATAGAAGTTCTCTGAGGAGTCTATTGTGCTTCTCAAGTAAACTCGATGACTCCTCTTCTAGGGGAGGTGGAAGTGTCATTGAATGCTTTCCTAAAGAGCCCAGCATAGTGTATTCTGAGAAGTGGAATGAATTCTTTGGTCAACTCCAGAGGGGTGTAAGGAGTAATGGTCCTTGTCCTTACAAGGATAAGACAAGTGAGGCCTCATATTGGGGCCTTAGTATACATAGGGATGTATCACCTTGATTTATATTTTCAAGTTTTCTTTCATTTTCAATCTTTATTTTTGAGAGACAGAGAGACGGAGTGCAAGCGGAGGAGGAAGAGAGAGGGAGACACAGAATCCGAAGCAGGCTCCAGGCTCTGAGCTGTCAGCACAGAGCCCAATGCAGGGCTCGAACTCACTAACCTCGAGTTCATGACCTGAGCCAAAGTTGGACACTTAACTGACTGAGCCACCCAGGTGCCCCACCTTGATTTATAGTTTCAATGTTTGTGAGGCAAGAGATTCTTGGAGTTCTTTACCCCCAAAAGATCAACACTAAGGCTATGGCTCAAAGGTTTGTAAAAATGTGCATATGGGGCCGTTTGTTGGTTAGAAAGTCCAGTGCTAAAACAGCTGTCAGAGGTTTTGCTAATTGTACTGGCCTTTGGGTCCCATCCTTTCTTAGGGACACCCTCACAAGGGGATGAAAGCAGCAGCATTCCATTGAGCTCCATCACATATGATGGTAGAGATGCTGTCCATAAAGTGTGTGAACTCCAAGTTCTGTTCATTCAGTTGATCTAAGGGGCTCCCCCAGTAGCCATGGAGAGGGGTGACTTTCAGCATTGTGGCATTAGAAAAGGGACTGAGAACAGGGGAGTCCACCCCCTTGTACAAGTGGGCAAAGGGGCCCAGGTTTGGTTCCATGTTATAGCTGTGTCAGGCTTGTAGGGAGGTTGCTTCCATGACCCAAAGCATAGTGGGGAGCTGAGTGTGGGCGGTCATAGGCTCAGGTTCTTTGGGAGCGTCGGTTTCCAGGAAAACTCAGTATATGGCCAGCAGTTTCCACTCCAATGATGCATAGTGTAGGGCTGGTAAGAGCCCTTACATCTGAAGCCCCCGGGCAATATGTTGTCATTACAGGTGGTTTGGAGACTCCAGGGGGCCTGCAAGTAAGGAAGTAAGTTTAGGAAGTAAGTTCCTAAAGCCTCTTTAGTGAAAAAGTCTCTGAGGGTGTGAAAAGGAGTATTTGTTATTAATTTCCTAGGCCTGCTGTAACAGAATACTACAAATTAGGAAGCTTAAACAACAGAAACGTATTGTCTCACAGTTCTTCAGTCTACAAGTCTGAAATCAAGGTGTCAACTGGGTTGTATCCTTTTGAGGGCTAAGAGAGAAGGGTCTTCCAAGCCTCTCTCCTTGGCTTCTAGATGACATTGTCTCCCTGTGTTTTCACATTGTCTTTCTTCTGTGTATATCTGTGTTCTGTGTTCAAATTTCCTCTTTTTGTGAGGACACTAGTTATACTGGATTAGGGCCCACCCTAATGATTTCATCATTAAAACATTTTTTTTAATGTTCATTTGTTTATTTTGAGAGAGAGAGAGAGAGAGAGTGAGCAAGGAAGGGGCAGAGAGAGGGGGAGAGAGAGAATCCTAAAAGACTCTGCACTGCTAGTGCAGAGCCTGCTGTGGGGCTTGAACCCACAAACAGTGAGATCATGACCTCAGCCTAAATCAAGAGGCATACACACAGACAACTGAGCCACCCAGGTGCCCTCCTGATGGCTTCATCTTAACTTGGTCATCTGCAAAGACCGTTTTTGCAAATAAGGTCACATTCATAGGTACTGGAGATTAGAACTAAAACATCTTTTTGGAGGACAAAGTTCATTGTATAACAGGTCCCATATTTGTTAAGCCAATTTATAATTGCTAAATACTTAATTTTAATTAATTATTCATTGTGTCAGAGCATCTAGGCCTACGATGGGATATTTTAGGGCAGTAGTTGCTATGACCAGGGGAAATTTAGGCAAGACAATAGTTCTGATGGTTAAAATAAGGCATACCTGTTGTCCTATAGATTATATGTAGTAATTTTCCTAAGATTATAGGGGGTACTTTGGTTACATTTAGTGGGATCTCCAGGCATAAATGTAATCTGAGCCCCACTATTGATTAAACTCCCTGGAGGTTTGCCAATTGGTGCATTTTAGCAGATACTAAAGTTAATTCAGAACCTGTAACATATATAAAAATTCTCAACAAGATACTAGCAAATAGAATTCAACAGTACATGAAAAGAATTATTTATTATGATTAAGTGGGATTTATTCCTGGGATGCAAGGCTGGTTATTTCTACACCACATTCCTAAAATAAAGGATAAGAACCATATGATCCTCTCAGTAGATGCAGAAAAAGCATTTGATGAAATACATTCTGGATAAAAACTCTCAACAAAGTAGGGATAGATAAAACAACCTCAACATCATAAAGGCTATATGTGAAAGACCCACAGCTAATATCATCCTCAGTAGGGAGAAAGTGAGAGCCTTTCCCCTACGGTCAGGAACAAGACAAGGATGCCCACTCTCACCTTTACTATTTAACATAGTATTGGAAAACCAAGCAATCAGACAACAAAAGGAAATAAAGGGCATACAGATCAGCAAGTAAGAAGTCAAACTTTCACTATTTGCGGACAACATGATACTCTATGTAGAAAACCTGAAAGACTCCACCAAACAATTGCTAGAGCTAATCCTTGAATTCAGCAAAGTTGTAGGATATAAAATCAACGTGCAGAAATCTGTTGGATTTCTGTACACCGATAATGAAGCAGTAGAGAAAGAAATTAAGGAATCAGTCCCATTTATAATTGCACCAAAACCAATAAGATACCTAGGAATAAACCTAACTAAAGAGGTAAAAGATCTGTGCTCTGAAAACTATAGAAGACTTATGAAAGAATTGAAGAAGATGCAAAGAAATGGAAAAGCATTCCATGCTCATGGATTGGAAGAACAAACATTCTTAAAATATCCATACTACCCAAAACAGTCTGCACATTTAATGCAGTCCCCATGAAAATACCACCAGCATTCTTCACAGAGCTAAAACAAACAACCCAAAAAAATTTGTGTGGAACCACAGAAGACTGGAATAGCCAAAGCAGTTCTGAAAAAGAAAAAAACTGGCGGCATCATGATTCTGGATTTCAAGCTATATTATAAAGCTGTAGTCATCAAGACAGTATGGTACCAGCACAAACACAGACACATAGATCAGTGGAACAGAATAGAAAACCCAGAAATGGACCCACAACTATATTGGTCAACTCATCTTCGACAAAACAGGAAAGAATAGCCGATGGAAAAAAGACCGTCTCTTCAGCAATGGGTGTTGGGAAAACTGGATGGCGAAATGCAGAAGAATGAACCTGGACCACTTTCTTACACCTTACACAAAAATAAACTCAGAAGGGATGAAAGACCTAAATGTGAGACAGGAAATCATCAAAATCCTAGAGGAGAACACAGCAACCTCTTTGAGCTTGACCAGAGCAACTTCTTACTAGATATGTCACCAGAGTCAAGGGAAACAGAAGCAGACGTGAACTACTGGGACTTCATCAAGATAAAAAGCTTCCGCACAGTGAAGGAAGTAATCAACAAAATTAAAAGGCAGCCTAACAGAATGTGAGAAGATATTTGCAAATGACATATCTGATAATGGGTTAGTACCCAAAATCTATAAAGAATTTATCAAACTCAGCACCCAAAAAACAAACAACTCAGTTAAGAAATGGGCAGAAGAATGAATAGACACTTTTCCAAAGAAGACATCCTGATGGCTAACAGATGCATGAAAAGATGCTCAACATCACTCATGTTCAGGGAAATACAAATCAAAACCATGATGAGATATAACCTCACATCTGTCAGAATGGCTAAAATTACCAACACAAGAAACAACAGGTGTTGGCAAGGATACAGAGAAAGGGGAGCCCTCTTGCACTGTTGGTGGGAATGCAAACTGGTGCAGCTACTTTGGAGAACAGTATGGAGGTTCTTCATGAAACTAAAAATAGAACTGCCCTACAATCTAGCAATTGAATATTTGGTATTTACCCAAAGGATACAAAAATAAAGATTCGAAAGGGTACATGCATCCCAGTGTTTATAGCAGCATTATCAACAATAGCCAAACTGTGGAAAGAGCCCAAATGTACGTTGACTGATGAATGGCTAGGGAAGATGGAGTGTGTTTCATCAAGAGAATGAAATCTTGCTATTTGAAACGATGTGGATGGAGCTAGAATGTATTATGCTAAGTGAAATAAGTTAATTAGAGAAAGACAAATACCATATGATTTCATTCATGTGGAATTTAAGAAACGAAACATGAACACATGGGAAGTGGTGGGAAAAAGAGAAGAGAGGGAAACAAACCACAGAGAATCTTAGCTATAGAAACAAACTTAGGGTTGTTGGAGGGAAGTGGGTGGGAGATGTGCTTGATGGGTGATGGGTGTTAAAAGAGAGCCCTTGTTGTGATGAGCACTGGGTGTTGTATGTAAGTGATAAATCACTGAATTCTCCTGAAATCAATATTGCATTGTATGTTAACTAAAATTTAAATTAAAAGCATGAAAAGTAGGTTTACATATTTTTAATAATTTTTTAAAAAGTTTTATTTGAGAGAGAGAGTGTGTGCGCACAAGCAGGGGAGAGGCAGAGAGAGAGAATTCCAAGCAGACTTCATGCTGTCCGTGCAGAGGCGGACATGGGGCTCGACCTCATGAATTGTGAGATCATTGCCTGAGCTGAGATGAAGAGTCAGATGCTTAACTGACTGAGCCACACAGGCGCCCCTAAACATTTTTAAATTAATGGAATGATAATGTTCATTGTAAACAAGTTTAATCAACACAGCCGAGTATGAATAAAAAGAACCCTGTATTATAGAGTCATGAAAGCTCATTTATCTTTTTGTTGTATAAGTTCTTTCAGTAAACTTTGGGGTTCCAGTTGGGTCAAATTGTGGACCTTTGTTTCAATTTAATTTTTTTTTCCTCCTAAGAGCTTCAAGTCAGTATTGTCAGGGCTAGGAGCCTCCCTCATGGCACTGGTTGCTTTATAGGATTTAAGGACCCTGGTGTACACTGGCCTTGAATTAACCCCTTTGCTGTGCCCACTGCTGCCGTGGATGTTTTCTCTACAGACTTGGGGATCAGGATCTTTGTTGTGACAGAGGCGTGGACAATGGAGTGATGGGTGCAGTGGACCAGTACAGGGCCCACAACCCAGAGGGTAATGCTTTGAAACCATTCTCTGCTTTAACCTTGCCTTTTCTTTCTGTGCTAGCCTTTGATTCTCTGTCTTTGTCTCTCTTTCCTCCCCTTCTCCCTTCCCTCTCTCCCTCTCCCTCTCCAAATTTTCTCAGTATTCTGGCATTTTCTGTTTTGTGCAGTAACTCATAGTGATGATCTTCTGAGTTGTTACAGGAAAGATTTGGGGTTCTGGTGACCTGCCTCTTCCTCTACAGAATGCCAGTCAGTCTCCAGGAGGTTGGGGTCTAGATATCTAGTAAGGTTATTTGTGTCTGGTGAGGAGCAAATGGGATGACACATGCGAGCTGGGGCCAAGTCCCCCATGCAGATGCTGGTGTTCCTCTGTCATATAGCAGGTTGGAGGTGGGCTTCTGAGCTTTCACTGATGGCAGAACTGAAGGTTAGAGATGTTCACTGATCTTATGCCTAACTGCTTGTAAAAGATTGAATTTGGAGAATCAGGTTTTCATTCCAGGACACTTCTCTCACACTTGTGCAAAAACCCCAAAATTTTGCAAACCCCTGTTCTTAATTAAAAAACTCAGTAACAATTCTTTCATTATTTAGTTTTTAGCAAAAAGACAGTAACTTGTTAAAAACACAAGTGCCATAGTTATTTGGCCTCTCCTCTCACTTGTCTTACTTTAAAAAAAAAAGTTTTATTCTGTGTGGCCTTAGTTTGTTACATTAAGAGAGGTTGTGGTATCTAAAACACTACCATTGTTACTTGAAAAACAAATAATCCAGTGAAGAAATGGGCAGAAGACATGAATAGACACTTTTCCAAAGAAGACATCCAGATGGCCAGAGACACATGAAAAGATGCTCAGTGTCACTCATCATCAGGGAAATACAAATCAAAACCACACCGAGATACCACCTCACACTGGTCAGAGTCGCTAAAATGAACAACTCAAGAAACAACAGATACTGGTGAGGATGTGGAGAAATGGGAACCTTCTTGCACTGTTTGTGGGAATGCAAACTGGTGCAGCCGCTCTGGAAAACAGTATGGAGGTTCCTCAAAAAATTAAAAATAGAACTACCCTACAACCCAGCAATAGCACTACTAGGAATTTATCAAAGGATACAGGAGTACTGATTCATAGGGGCACATGTACCCCAATGTTTATAGCAGTGCTTTCAACAATAGCCAAATTATGGAAAAAGCCTAAATGCCTATCAACTGATGAATGGATAAAGAAGATGTGGTTAATATATACAATGGAATACTACTTGGCAATGAGAAAGAATGAAATCATGCCATTTGCAGCAGTGTGGATGGAACTGGAAGGTATTATGCTGAGTGAAATAAGTCAGTCAGAGAAAGACAGATATCATGTTTTCACTCATGTGAATCTTGAGAAACTGAACAGAAGACCATGGGGGAAGGGAAGGGGAAAAAAACAGTTACAGAGAGGGAGGGAGGCAAACCATAAGAGACTCTTAAATACAGAGAACAAACTGAGGGTTGATGACGGGGTGGAGGAGAGGGAAAGATGGCTGATGGGCATTGAGGAGGGCCCTTGTTGGGATGAGCACTGGGTGTTGTATGTAAGCGATGAGCCATGGGAATCTACCCCCCAAACCAAGAACACACTGTACATACTGTATGTTAGCCAATTTGACAATAAATTGTATTAAAAAAAACAAAAAAATCTACCATGTTGTTTGGTCAGTTGCATTTACACTGAGTAAAATTATATCTTCTGTGCTAGTGATCCTTAATACTGGCTGAATATTAGAAATACTTAGCAACTTAAAAAAGGTAGTGCCCAGGTCCTGTCCCAGAGCAACTCAACCAGAATCTCAGGTGACAGAACTCAGGCGTGGTATCAAAGATATGTGTGCGCATGTGTATAGAAGTGTGTATATGCATACCCCTCACCCAGTGCTTCTGAGGGCTGAGAACCTCATTCCAGGTTTTTTTCTATGACTTAAGCAAACATTAGAGATGCTATGTGATTTTATATTTGCAGTGTATAAAAATGTACATATTTCAAAAAACATCTGTCTACCCTTTGGCCACCTGTGCCTCTAGCCCCACATTTCCACTGACACTTCACGTTACTTAATTATCCAACAGATCATTGAAGGCTTACTTCTTGGCATGCATTGTTCTAGGTACTTGGGATAACCAAGTACCAGATGAAGAGGGGGAAAAAATCCTGTCTTGGAGCTTATATTTTAGTTTACGAATGATTGCCAATTTGGTGAATGCAATGTAGTATTTTATTGTTTTAGTTTATATTTTTATAAACATGAGTTTGAGTAACTCTTCATAGCATTAGTCATTTGGGATTTCTCCTGTTTGATATCTGATAATTTTCTTACAGAATACGGGAGTTTCCTGAGTACTTGTCACTTGTTGGTTTTAGTTATTTTTAGATACTCCTGTTTGTAATATGATATCTCTTTCACAGATTTATATGTGTATTTCTAATTATGTAGAAAATAATTCATTTAGTATTGGCCTTCTAGGATAGGACAGGTTTAGGTGAGCTGTGTCTTTATTTGCTCTGTAAGGAGTTTCATGACATTTGTTCTTGACTGAAACCTAAATTGTCAGTGGTCTAAAGTCATGGTTTTCAACTTTTGGGTCCCAAAACTCCTGAATTATACTCTGTCAATGGTGGTGGTCCTGTGTAGCAGTGGTTCTCGGTGGAGTAGGGCAATATATAGAGTTAAAAATGATTATTGAATCATGCTCCCATTACACATCCTCCCTTCTTTTGGACACACTTGGGGGTCACTGGATAAAAGCAGTCACATGAAATTCAGTTAGGTGATATCAAAGCTAAGTTTCTGGGGGGCACCTGGCTGGCTCAGTGGGTAGAACACATGACTGTTGATCTTGGGGTCATGAGTTTGAGCCCCAAGTTGGGTGTTGAGATTATTTAAGGAAATTAAAAAAAAAAGACTAAGTTTCTTAGTTGTGAAATGTAGTAAGGAATTGATGGAATATTTTAGAAGACATGCTTCAAAGAAGAGTTTGAATGATATATTGATTTCTTTATTAAAAGGTTGCTGGGCCATTCATTACTTCATAAATCACACTGTACCTTTTATGGTGATGATTCATATAATTTTCTTTTAATCCTCAAATTTTCAGCTAATGTTGAGTATTGTAATGAACTTTCCATTTTTGGGAGGGACATTTGCAAAGAGACTGACAAGTGGATGCTACATTTTGAAAAGGAATTTATAGATATTTTTTTGATTTTTAATTTTTTAGATGATGGAGTTGATACTCAAAGTGGAACAAAGAAAGAAGATCTGAATGACAAAGAGAAAAGAGATGAAGAAGAAACTCCTGCACCTGCATGTAGGGCCAGATCAATCCTAGAGAGCTGGGTATGGGGCAAACAGCCAGGTATGTATTCTGAACTTCTGAGATTCTGGTACTTTGGAAAGTATCAGATGGACCAGATGGACATTTGTTTTTTGGTAGTGGAGTTCTTTTTTTAAAATTTATTTTAGAGAGAGAGTGTGAGGGAGAGGAGCAGAGGGGAAGCGAGAGAGAATCTTAAGCTGGTTTCATGCTCAGCACACAGCCCAACGTGGGACTTGAACCCATGACCCTGGGATCATGGCCTGAGTCGGAATCAAGAGTTGGATGCTAAGCTGACTGAGCCATCCAGATGTCACAGTTATGGAATTCTTTAAAAAATTTTTTTTAATGTTTCTTTATTTTTGAGAGAGAGAGAGAGAGAGACAGAGCGCAAGTGGGGAAGGGGAAGAAAGAGAGGGAGACACAGAATCTGAAGCAGGCTCCGGGCTCTGAGCTGTTAGCACAGAGCCCGATATGGGGCTTGAACTCATGGACTGCAAGATCATGACCTGAACCAAAGTCAGACACTTAACTGACTGAGCCACTCAGGCACCCCCAGTTATGGAACTCTTAAAAATTTAACTTAAAAATTTTTTTATATTATGGTAAATTCTACATAACATACAATTGACTGGTTCAACCACTTTTAAGTATACAATTCAGTGACATTAAACATATTCACAATGTTTTGTAATCATCACCACCATCCATTTACAGAACCTTTTCATATTCCCAAACTGAAGGAAACTTTATACTTATTAAATGGTAACTCATGTTTCTTCCCTACCCTCAGCCCCTGGAAACACAATTCTACTTTCTGTCTTTAGTATTTTGACTAGTTGGTTACCTTGTGTAAGTGGAATCATAAAGTATTTGTCCTTTTATGTCTGGCTTATTTCATTATTTAGCATAATGTCTTCAAGGTTCATCTATGTTGTAGTATGTGTGAGAATTTCCTTCCTTTTAAAGGTTGAATAATAGTCCATTATATGTATAGATCACATTTTGTTTATCCTTTCATCCATGGATGGGCATGTATGTTGCTGCTATCTTTTAGCTGTTGTGAATAATGCTGCTATGAGTGTAAGTATACATAAGTTCTGCTTTCAGTTATTTGTGTATATACCCAGGAATGGAATTGCTGCATCATGTAGTAATTCTGTGTTTAATTTTTTGAGGACCTGGCAGACTTTTCCACAGTGGCTACACCATTTCATTTCCAGCAGCGTATGAGTGATCCTGTTTCTGTGTCCTCACCATCATTTGGTGTTGGCACTTTTTTTTATCATTAGGTGTGTGGTGTGCTATCTCATTATGGTTTTAACTTGCAGAATCCTGTGGCTGTTTACCATCTGTGTATCTTCTTCAGTAGAATACCTATTCATGTTAGATTTTTCTTTTTCTTTCTATCATGGTGTTTTTACACTTCTGTATATATTCCAGATACTAGTCCTTTGTCATATATGGTTTGCAAATAATTTCTCTCAGTTCATAGCTTATCTTTTCACCCTCTCAACAGTGTCTTTAGCGCAGCAAAAGTTTCAAAATTTTGATAAAGTTCAGTATAGATTTTGCTTTCTTTTTCTTCCTCCTCCTCCTCTTCCTTCTCTTCTTTGCCTAGACCTTGAGCCTGAAGATTTTCCTCTGTTTTTTCTCTAAAAGTTTTGTAGTTTTATGTTTTTCATGTATGCTTCTGTTTCATTTGAGTTAAATTTTGTGTGCAGTGTGAGGTTTAAGTCAAGTGGTTTTTATTTTTTATTTTATTATTATTATTTTGCTTATACATAATTGCTCCACCATTTTTTGAAAAGGCTACCTTTTTTCCATTGAATTGGTTTTGCACGTTTGTCAAGAATTATTTGGGTATCCTTGTGTGGTCTATTTCTGGTTTCTCTATTCTGTTCTAATCCATATGTGTATCTCTCTGCCCACAGCATGCTCTTCATTACTATAACTAAGAGTAAGTTTTAAAATCAGATAGACTGGTTCTTCCCACTTTATTATTATTTTTTCATATTGTTCTAGCTGTTCTGGTTCCTTTGCCTTTCCTTACAAATTGTTAGATAACTTTTGGATAATTTAATATCCATGTTTCATTGCTAGTGGATAATTTAATATCCATGTATTCATTGCTAGTATATAGAAATACAATTTATTTCTATATGTTTATCTTGTATCCTGCAACCTTATTACTCTAGGAGGCTTTCTTGAATTTTCTATGTAGACAATCAGTTTTATTTCTCCCTTTCCAATCTATGTGTTTTCTATTACATTTTTTTGCCTTATTGTTCTGGCTAGAACTTCTTTACTATGTTTTATAAAAGTGGTGAGAGCAGCCTTACTTTATTCCTGATCTTAGGGGAAAACATTTAGTCTTTTCATTGTTAACTATAATGTTAGCATAAGTTTTATAGATGCTTTTTATAAAGGTGAAGAAGTTCCTGTCTATTCCAGTTTCCTGAGAGTTTTTATTGTGAATGAGTGTTGAATTTTATCCAATGCTTTTTCTACATTGCTTGATTTGTCATGTGATTTTTTCCCCCCCTTTAGTTTGTTAATATGAAGGATCTGATTTTTGACTATTGAACCAGCTTTGCATTCTTGGAATAAACACCACTTGGTGATGATGTTCTTTTTATTAATTCTAGAATTAAGTTAATTTTACTTACTAATATTTTGTTAAAGATTTTTGTGCCCAAATTCACGAGAACAATATTCTGTAATTTTTTTTTTTTTTGGTACTGTTTTGGGTTTTGATATCATGCTAATACTAGCTTTTTTTTTTTTAAATTTTTTTTTCAACGTTTATTTATTTTTGGGACAGAGAGAGACAGAGCATGAACGGGGGAGGGGCAGAGAGAGAGGGAGACACAGAATCGGAAACAGGCTCCAGGCTCTGAGCCATCAGCCCAGAGCCTGACGCGGGGCTCGAACTCACACACCGCGAGATCGTGACCTGGCTGAAGTCGGACGCTTAACCGACTGCGCCACCCAGGCGCCCCAATACTAGCTTCTTAAAATGTATTGGGAGTATTCCCTTTTCTGTATTACAGAAGAGATTGTTTAGAATCTGTCAATTATGTGTTAATATTTGGTAACATTCTTCAGTGAAGCAATCTGAATCTTGTGATTTCCTTCTTGAGATTCTTAAATTATGAATTCAGTTTTCTTTTTTTTTCTTTTTTTTTCTTTTTTCTTTTTTATATGAAATTTATTGACAAATTGGTTTCCATACAACACCCAGTGCTCATCCCAAAAGGTGCCCTCCTCAATACCTATCACCCACCCTCTCCTCCCTCCCACCCCCCATCAACCCTCAGTTTGTTCTCAGTTTTTAAGAGTCCCTTATGCTTTGGTTCTCTCCCACTCTAACCTGTTTTTTTTTTTTTTCCTTCCCCTCCCCCATGGGTTCCTGTTAGGTTTCTCAGGGTCCACATAAGAGTGAAACCATATGGTGTCTGTCTTTCTCTGTATGGCTTATTTCACTTAGCATCACACTCTCCAGTTCCATCCACGTTGCTACAAAAGGCCATATTTCATTTTTTCTCATTGCCACGTAGAATTCCATTGTGTATATAAACCACAATTTCTTTATCCATTCATCAGTTGATGGACATTTAGGCTCTTTCCGTAATTTGGCTATTGTTGAGAGTGCTGCTATAAACATTGGGGTACAAGTGGCCCTATGCATCAGTACTCCTGTATCCCTTGGGTAAATTCCTAGCAGTGCTATTGCTGGGTCATAGGGTAGGTCTATTTTTAATTTTCTGAGGAACCTCCACACTGCTTTCCAGAGCGGCTGCACCAATTTGCATTCCCACCAACAGTGCAAGAGGGTTCCTGTTTCTCCACATCCTCTCCAGCATCTATAGTCTCCTGATTTGTTCATTTTGGCCACTCTGACTGGCGTGAGGTGATACCTGAGTGTGGTTTTGATTTGTATTTCCCTGATAAGGAGCGACGCTGAACATCTTTTCATGTGCCTGTTGGCCATCCGGATGTCTTCTTTAGAGAAGTGTCTCTTCATGTTTTCTGCCCATTTCTTCACTGGGTTATTTGTTTCTCGGGTGTGGAGTTTGGTGAGCTCTTTATAGATTTTGGATACTAGCCCTTTGTCTGATATGTCATTTGCAAATATCTTTTCCCATTCCGTTGGTTGCCTTTTAGTTTTGTTGGTTGTTTCCTTTGCTGTGCAGAAGCTTTTTATCTTCATAAGGTCCCAGTAATTCACTTTTGCTTTTAATTCCCTTGCCTTTGGGGAGGTGTCGAGTAAGAGATTGCTACGGCTGAGGTCAGAGAGGTCTTTTCCTGCTTTCTCCTCTAAGGTTTTGATGGTTTCCTGTCTCACATTTAGGTCCTTTATCCATTTTGAGTTTATTTTTGTGAATGGTGTGAGAAAGTGGTCTAGTTTCAACCTTCTGCATGTTGCTGTCCAGTTCTCCCAGCACCATTTGTTAAAGAGGCTGTCTTTTTTCCATTGGATGTTCTTTCCTGCTTTGTCAAAGATGAGTTGGCCATATGTTTGTGGGTCTAGTTCTGGGGTTTCTATTCTATTCCATTGGTCTATGTGTCTGTTTTTGTGCCAATACTATGCTGTCTTGATGATGACAGCTTTGTAGTAGAGGCTAAAGTCTGGGATTGTGATGCCTCCTGCTTTGGTCTTCTTCAAAATTCCTTTGGCTATTCGGGGCCTTTTGTGGTTCCATATGAATTTTAGGATTGCTTGTTCTAGTTTCGAGAAGAATGCTGGTGCAATGTTGATTGGGATTGCATTGAGTGTGTAGATAGCTTTGGGTAGTATTGACATTTTGACAATATTTATTTTTCCAATCCATGAGCAGGGAATGTCTTTCCATTTCTTTAAATCTTCTTCAATTTCCTTCATAAGCTTTCTATAGTTTTCAGCATACAGATCCTTTACATCTTTGGTTAGATTTATTCCTAGGTATTTTATGCTTCTTGGTGCAATTGTGAATGGGATCAGTTTCTTTATTTGTCTTTCTGTTGCTTCATTGTTAGTGTATAAGAATGCAACTGATTTCTGTACATTGATTTTGTATCCTGCCACTTTGCTGAATTCCTGTATCAGTTCTAGCAGACTGTTGGTGGAGTCTATCGGATTTTCCATGTATAATATCATGTCATCTGCAAAAAGCGAAAGCTTGACTTCATCTTTGCCAATTTTGATGCCTTTGATTTCCTTTTGTTGTCTGATTGCTGATGCTAGCACTTCCAGCACTATGTTAAACAGCAGCGGTGAGAGTGGGCATCCTTGTCGTGTTCCTGATCTCAGGGAAAAAGCTCTCAGTTTTTCCCCGTTGAGGATGATGTTAGCTGTGGGCTTTTCATAGATGGCTTTTATGATCTTTAAGTATGTTCCTTCTATCCCGACTTTCTCAAGGGTTTTTATTAAGAAAGGGTGCTGGATTTTGTCAAAGGCCTTTTCTGCATCGATTGAAAGGATCATATGGTTCTTCTCTTTTTTTTTGTTAATGTGATGTATCACGTTGATTGATTTGCGAATGTTGAACCAGCCCTGCATCCCAGGAATGAATCCCACTTGATCATGGTGAATAATTCTTTTTATATGCCGTTGAATTCGATTTGATAGTATCTTATTGAGAATTTTTGCATCCATATTCATCAGGGATATTGGCCTGTAGTTCTCTTTTTTTACTGGGTCTCTGCCTGGTTTAGGAATCAGAGTAATACTGGCTTCATAGAATGAGTCTGGAAGTTTTCCTTCCCTTTTATTTCTTGGAATAGCTTGAGAAGGATAGGTATTATCTCTGCTTTAAACGTCTGGTAGAACTCCCCTGGGAAGCCATCTGGTCCTGGACTCTTATTTGTTGGGAGATTTTTGATAACCGATTCAATTTCTTCGCTGGTTATGGGTCTGTTCAAGCTTTCTATTTCCTCCTGATTGAGTTTTGGAAGAGTGTGGGTGTTCAGGAGTTTGTCCATTTCTTCCAGGTTGTCCAATTTGTTGGCATATAATTTTTCATAGTATTCCCTGATAATTGTTTGTATCTCTGAGGGATTGGTTGTAATACTTCCATTTTCATTCATGATTTTATCTATTTGGGTCATTTCCCTTTTCTTTTTGAGAAGCCTGGCTAGAGGTTTGTCAATTTTGTTTATTTTTTCAAAAAACCAACTCTTGGTTTCGTTGATCTGCTCTACAGTTTTTTTAGATTCTATATTGTTTATTTCTGCTCTGATCTTTATTATTTCTCTTCTTCTGCTGGGTTTAGGCTGCCTTTGCTGTTCTGCTTCTTGTTCCTTTAGGTGTGCTGTTAGATTTTGTATTTGGGATTTTTCTTGTTTCTTGAGATAGGCCTGGATTGCAATGTATTTTCCTGTCAGGACTGCCTTCGCTGCGTCCCAAAGCGTTTGGATTGTTGTATTTTCATTTTCGTTTGTTTCCATATATTTTTAAATTTCTTCTCTAATTGCCTGGTTGACCCACTCATTCGTTAGTAGGGTGTTCTTTAACCTCCATGCCTTTGGAGGTTTTCCAGACTTTTTTCTGTGGTTGATTTCAAGCTTCATAGCATTGTGGTCTGAGAGTATGCATGGTATAATTTCAGTTCTTGTAAACTTATGAAGGGCTGTTTTGTGACCCAGTATATGATCTATCTTGGAGAATGTTCCATGTGCACTTGAGAAGAAAGTATATTCTGTTGCTTTGGGATGCAGAGTTCTAAATATATCTGTCAAGTCCATCTGATCCAATGTCTCATTCAGAGCCCTTGTTTCTTTATTGACCGTGTGTCTAGATGATCTGTCCATTTCTGTAAGTGGGGTGTTAAAGTCCCCTGCAATTACCACATTCTTATCGATAAGGTTGCTTATGTTTATGAGTAATTGTTTTATATATTTGGGGGCTCCGGTATTCGGCTTATAGACATTTATAATTGTTAGCTCTTCCTGATGGATAGACCCTGTAACTATTACATAATGTCCTTCTTCGTCTCTTGTTACAGCCTTTAATTTAAAGTCTAGTTTGTCTGATACAAGTATGGCTACTCCAGCTTTCTTTTGGCTTCCAGTCGCATGATAAATAGTTCTCCATCCCCTCACTCTCAATCAAAAGGTGTCCTCAGGTCTAAAATGAGTCTCTTGTAGACAGCAAATAGATGGGTTGTTTTTTTATCCATTCTGATACCCTATGTCTTTTGGTTGGCGCATTTAATCCATTTACATTCAGTGTTATTATAGAAAGATACGGGTTTAGAGTCATTGTGATGTCTGTATGTTTTATGCTTGTAGTGATGTCTCTGGGACTTTGTCTCACAGGGTCCCCCTTAGGATCTCTTGTAGGGCTGGTTTAGTGGTGACAAATTCCTTCAGTTTTTGTTTGTTTGGGAAGACCTTTATCTCTCCTTCTATTCTAAATGACAGACTTGCTGGATAAAGGATTCTCGGCTGCATATTTTTTCTGTCTAGCACCCTGAAAATCTTGTGCCAATTCTTTCTGGCCTGCCAAGTTTCAACATTTATTTATTTTTGGGACAGAGAGAGACAGAGCATGAACGGGAGAGGGGCAGAGAGAGAGGGAGACACAGAATCGGAAACAGGCTCCAGGCTCTGAGCCATCAGCCCAGAGCCTGAGGCGGGGCTCGAACTCACAGACCGCGAGATCGTGACCTGGCTGAAGTCGGACGCTTAACCGACTGCGCCACCCAGGCGCCCCTGGCCTGCCAAGTTTCAAAAGAGAGATCAGTCACGAGTCTTATAGGTCTCCCTTTATATGTGAGGGCATGTTTACCCCTTGCTGCTTTCAGAATTTTCTCTTTATCCTTGTATTTTGCCAGTTTCACTATGATATGTCGTGCAGAAGATCGATTCAAGTTACGTCTGAAGGGAGTTCTCTGTGCCTCTTGGATTTCAATGCCTTTTTCCTTCCCCAGTTCAGGGAAGTTCTTAGCTATTATTTCTTCAAGTACCCCTTCAGCACCTTTCCCTCTCTCTTCCTCCTCTGGGATACCAATTATGCGTATATTATTTCTTTTTAGTGTATCACTTAGTTCTCTAATTTTCCTCTCATACTCCTGGATTTTTTTATCTTTTTCTCAGCTTCCTCTTTTTCCATAACTTTATCTTCTAGTTCACCTATTCTCTCCTCTGCCTCTTCAAGCCGAGCTGTGGTGGTTTCCATTTTGTTATGCATTTCGTTTAAAGCGTTTTTCAGCTCCTCGTGACTGTTCCTTAGTCCCTTGATCTCTGTAGCAAGAGATTCTCTGCTGTCCTGTATACTGTTTTCAAGCCCGGCGATTAATTTTATGACTATTATTCTAAATTCACTTTCTGTTATATTATTTAAATCCTTTTTGATCAGCTCATTAGCTGTTGTTATTTCCTGGAGATTCTTCTGATGGGAATTCTTCCGCTTGGTCATTTTGGATAGTCCCTGGCGTGGTGAGGACCTGCAGGGCACTTCCCCTGTGCTGTGGTGTATAACTGGAGTCGGTGGGCGGGGCCGCAGTCAGACCTGATGTCTGCCCCCAGCCCACCGCTAGGGCCACAGTCAGACTGGTGTGTGCCTTCTCTTCCCCTCTCCTAGGGGTGGGATTCACTGTGGGGTGGCCCGTCTGGACTACTTGCACACTGCCAGGCTTGTGATGCTGGGGATCTGGCGTATTAGCTGGGGTGGGTAGGCAGGGTGCACAGGGGCAGGAGGGGCAGGCTTAGATCGCTTCTCCTTAGGTGATCGTCTTCAGGAGGGGCCCTGTGGCAGCGGGAGGGAGTCAGATCCGCTGCCGGAGGTTTGGCTCCGCAGAAGCACAGAGTTGGGTGTTTGAGCGATGCGAGCAAGTTCCCTGGCAGGAAGTGGTTCTCTTTGGGATTTTGGCTGGGGGATGGGCGAGGGAGATGGCGCTGGCGAGCGCCTTTGTTCCCCACCAAACTGAGCTCTGTTGTCAGGGGGCTCAGCAGCTCTCCCTCCCTTTGTCCTCCAGCCTTCCCGCTTTCCGAGCACAGCTGTTAACTTATGACCTCCCAGACGCTAAGTTGCGCTTGTTGTGGGAACACAGTTCGTCAGGCCCCTCCGCTTTTGCAAGCCAGACTCAGGGGCTCTGCTTGGCCGGCGAGCCGCCCCTCCGCCCCGGCTCCCTCCTGCCAGTCCGTGGAGCGTGCACCGCCTCGCCGCCCTTCCTACCCTCTTCCGTGAGCCTCTCCTCTGCGTTTGGCTCCAGCGACTCCGTTCTGCTAATCCTCTGGCGGTTTTCTGGGTTATTTAGGCAGGTGTAGGTGGAATCTAAGTGATCAGCAGGACGCGCGGTGAGCCCAGCGTCCTCCTAAGCCGCCATCTTGCCGCTTCCTCATGAATTCAGTTTTCTTAATAGTTGTATGGCAGTTTCTTTTTGTTGTAAAAATTTTTTTTAATTTTTAATTTAAATTTAATTTAATTTAATTTTTTTATTATTTTTTAAATGTTTATTTATTTTTGAGAGGCAGAGAGAGACAGAGTGTGTGTGGGAGAGGGGCAGAGAGAGCGGGAGACACAGAATCTGAAGCAGGCTCCAGGCTCTGAGCTGTCAGCACAGAACCCAATGTGGGGCCCGAACTCATGAACCGTGAGATCATGACCTGAGCCGAAGTCGGATGCTCAACTGACAGCCACCCAGGCGCCCCTAAAAAGTTTTTTTTTTTTAATGTTTATTCATTTTTGAGAGAGAGAGTGAGTGAGCATGAGTTGGGGAGCAGCAGAAGGAGAGGGAGACACAGAATCCAAAGCAGGCTCCAGGCTCTGAGCTGTCAGCACAGAGCCCAACGTGGGGCTTGAACCCATGAACTGTGAGATCATGACCTGAGCCAAAGTCAAACCAACTGACCCGCCCAGGTGCCCCAGTTGTATGGCAATTTAAATGATCTGTTTTATATTTGCTGAGTTGGGATAGTTTGTATTTTTTGAGGAGTCTGCCCATTTTGTCTAAGTTGTCTAATTTATATGTGCAGAATTGTTCCCTAATAGCTCCTAATTATCTGTAGAGCCCATTTCTTTCTTTCTTTTTTTTAAGTTTATTTTGGGAGAGTAGGAGTGTGAATGGGGGAGGATCAGAGAAAGAGGGAGCGCGAGAGAGAATCTCAAGCAGGCTCCGTTCTGTCATCGTAGAGCCCGACATGGGGCTTGATCTCATGAACCCTGAGATAATGACCTGAGCCGAAATCAAGAGTTGGATGCTTAACCGACTGAGCCACCCAGGAGCCCTGAGCCAGTTTCTTTCTTGATATTTGTAATTCATGTCTGTTCTCTTTTTGTTTTTTGTCAGTCCTGTTTATGGGTGTGTCAGTTTTTGTGATCTTTTGAAAGAACCAGTTCTCTGTTTTATTGATTTTTCTCTACTGTTTTTTCCATTTTCAATCTTACTGTTTTTGCTCTTAGTTATTTCCATTTTTTTTTTGCTTACTTTTTGATTTATCTTGCTATTTTTTTCCTAAGTTGCTGAGATGGGAGCTTATATTTATTGATTTGAAATTTTCCCACTTTTCTGATGATGTATTTAGTACTGTACATTTCTTTTTTTGTTTGTTTTTTTAAAGTTTATTTATTTATTTTGAGAGAGAGTGAGTAAGCAAACACAAGCAAGGAAGTGGTATAGAGAGAAGGGATAGAGAGAATCCCAAGCAGGCTCTGCAGTGTCAGTGCATAGCCTGATGCGGGGCTTGATCTCATGACCCATCAGATCATGACCTGAGCTGAAATCAAGAGTGGGACACTCAAGCAACTGAACCACCAGGCGCGCCAGTACTGTACATTTCTCTCATGACTGCTTTAATTCCCCCCATGCCCCCCATTTTGCTGTGTTCTATTTACAACTTAAATCAGTATATATATATATATATTTTTAACATTTATTTATTTTTGAGACAGAGAGAGACAGAGCATGAACGGGGGAGGGTCAGAGAGAGAGGGAGACACAGAATCCGAAACAGGCTCCAGGCTCTGAGCAGTCAGCACAGAGCCCGACGCGGGGCTCGAACTCACACACCGCGAGATCGTGACCTGAGCCGAAGTCGGACGCTCAACTGACTGAGTCACCCAGGTGCCCCAAGTCAGTATATTTTTGATATCCCTTCCTCTTTGACCCATGGATTATTTAAGAGTGTGTTGTTTTGTTCCCAGGAGTATGGCAATTTTCCCATTATTTTTCTGTAACTGAATTTTTCTGTTTCTAGTTTGTTTCCATTGTTTTGGAGAACATACTCTGTGATTTCACTTCTTTTAAATTTGTTGAGGTTTGTTTTGTGGCTCAGGATATGACTGTTTTGATATTTGTTGTGAATGATTGTGTATTCTACTATTGGCTGGAGTGTTTGAAACATGTTGATTAGATTGTGTTGGTTGTTCCAATCCAAGATCCTGTGGGTAGATCCAGTGGTGTTGTTGCATTCTTTTGTGTCTTGTTGTGTCAGTTGTTGAGAGAAATGTTGAGGTCTTCAACTGTAAGGGTATGTAAATGTCCTTTTCTCTTTTCAGTTTTTTTTTTTGTTGTTGTTGTTGTTGTTCACATATTTTGTGGTTTGGTGCATACACATTTAGAATTATTATGTTTTAATGGTGGATTGACAATTATCTCATTAAATTTTTTTTTTTTTAAGATCTACCCTATGACCCAGCAATAGCACTGCTAGGAATTTACCCAAGGGATACAGGAGTACTGATGCATAGGGGCACTTGTACCCCAATGTTTATAGCAGCACTCTCAACAATAGCCAAATTATGGAAAGAGTCTAAATGTCCATCAACTGATGAATGGATAAAGAAATTGTGGCAGTCAACAGCAATGAGAAAGAATGAAATATGGCCTTTTGTAGCAACGTGGATGGAACTGGAGAGTGTTATGCTAAGTGAAATAAGCCATACAGAGAAAGACAGATACCATATGGTTTCACTCTTATGTGGATCCTGAGAAACTTAACAGAAGACCATGGGTGAGGGGAAGAAAAAAAAGAAAAAAAGAGGTTAGGGTGGGAGAGAGAGCCAAAGCATAAGAGACTCTTAAAAACTGAGAACAAACTTAGGGTTGATGGGGGGTGGGAGGGAGAGGAGGGTGGGTGATGGGTATTGAGGAGGGCACCTTTTGGGATGAGCACTGGGTGTTGTATGGAAACCAATTTGACAATAAATTTCATATATTGAAAAAAAAATTTTGTTTTTTAATCTTATTTTTGAGGGAGAGGGAGACAGAGTACAAGTGGGGAGGAACAGAGAGAGAGGGAGACACAGAATCCAAAGCAGGCTCCAGGCTCTGAGTTGTCAACACAGAGTCTGATTGGGGGCTTGAAGTCATGAACTGTGAGTTCATGACCTGAGCCTAAGTCAAACACTTTACTGACTGAGCCACCCAGGAACCTCTTCTCATTTTTTAATGTTGCTCTATGTTTCTAGTAATTATCTTTGCTCTGACGTTTATTTGACACTAATATACCCGTTCTTGCTTTCTGTTTGCATGCTTTTTGTTTTTTCTGTCCATGTACTTTTGCCCATTTGAAGTTACTTTCTTGTATATGGCTTATAGTTGGGTTCTGTTATTTAGTCTACTCTGCCAATATCTGTCTTTTAATTGGTGTCTTCATTTAGACTGCATTGAATTTCATGTAATTATTGATAAATTGTAGCTTAAATTAAGACTTCTGTTTTACATTTTCTCTTTGCTCTGTTTTATTCATTTTTGTTTTGTTCATACTGCCTCTCTTGACCATTTTTAGAATTTCATTTTGATTTATCTATAGTGTTTTTGAGTTGATTTTTTTGTGTATCCTTTTTAGTAGTTTGTGTGGTTAATACATTATATATATATAACTAAGGACAGTTTCCTGGTTGTGTCATTTAACCAGTTTGATTGATGTGCAGAAACCTTCCCTTTATCCTTTTCTGTTTATATGATTGCCTTAAATATTTTGTTGCTTGTATTTATAACCACATTTGGTAATACTATAATTTTTGGGTGAAGGTTCAGACATGTTAGAAAAGTCAAGAGATGAAGAAAATACTATTGTATTTACCCATGTATTACTTACAGTGTTCTTCCTTCCTGAGTGCCAAGGTTTTCCTTTTATTGTTTCCATTCTGTTTAGAGAACTTCCGTTAGCCATTCTTTTAGCGTGGGTCTGCTGATGACATATATTCTTAGTTTTCCTTCATCTGAGAATGTTTTATTTTCCTTTCATTCCTGAAGGAGGTTTTTGTTGTATTTAGGATTCTGTGTTAATGATTCCTTTTTTTCCCCCATCACTTTAAAAATATTTTGTTGCTTTCAGCTGGCCTCTGTGGTTTCTGATGAAAAATTTGCTGTTACACGAATTGTTATTCCACCATAGTTAAGGTGTTTTTCTTTGGCTGCTTTTACAATATTTTCTTTGCCTTTAGTTTAATTATGATGTGTCTTAGTGTGGATTTCTTTGGGTACATCCTGTTTGGAATTTGCTCACCTTCTTAGATTTGTAGATATACATCTTGCTGATGTGGGAAGTTTTCAGCTTTACTTCTTAGAATACTTTTTCAATCCCACCCCCTTCTTTAACCACCCGAAGTTCAATGAGAAAAGTGTTAGATCTTTTATTATATTCCCATAGGTCCTGTGGCTGCTCATTTTTTTTCCTTTTTTTAAGATGAGGTATAATATGTATGAGATACATAATAAGTATGAGATATAATGATATATGTAACATCTTAGTTTCAGGTGTACAGTATCTTGATTTGGTATTTACATATATAAGAATGATCACCATAGTAGTCCAGTTACCATAGTCACCATATATAATTAAAAAAATTTCTGTGATGAGAACCTTTAAGATCCACTCTCTTAGCAACTTTCAAACATGTAGTACAGTATTAGCTATAGTCACTGTTGAACACTACACCCACATGACTTACTCATGTTATAACTGAAAATGTGTATCTTTAGATCCCCTTATCTGTTTTGCCTGCTCCCTCAACCACCCTACCCCAGTGACTCAAACAACCACTAATCTGTTCTCTGTATCCTTGAGCTTGGTTTTGTTTGTTTGATTTTGTTTTGTTTTGTTTTGTTTTTACATTCCACATACAAGTGAGATCATCTAGTATTTATCTTTTTATATCTGATTTATTTCACTTAGCATAGTGCCTTCAAAATCCATCTTTTTACGTCGGACTTACTTCACTTAGCATAATACTTTCATAGTCCATCTATGTTGTTACAAATGGCAGTATTTCCTTTTTTATGTCTGAATAATATTACAATGTGTATATACACCATATTTTCTTTACTCCTCTATCCATCAGTGGACATTTAGTTTGTTCCTATTTCTTGGCTATTGTAAATAATGCTGAAAATGGGGGTACATATATCTTTTCAAATTTGTGTTTTTGTTTTCTTCACATGAATACCAAGAAGTGGAATTACTGAATCATATGGTAATTCTGTTTTTGATTTTTTTGAGAAACCTCCTTACTGTTTTCCATAGTAGCTGCACCAATTTACATTCCCAAAAATAGTGTAAGAGTGTTGCCTTTTTTTCTACATCTTAACCAGGACTCATTATTTCTTGTTTTTTTTTTTTTTTTTTTTTTTTTTTTATTCTAGCCATTCTAATAGAGGTGAGGTTATATTGATTTATAGTTGTTATTTACATTTACCTGATAAATGTTGTTGAGTACCTTTTCATATAGCTGTTGTCCATCTGTATGTCTTCTTTGGAAAACTGTGTATTCAAATCCTCTTCTTATTTTTAATTACATTTTTTTTTTTTGCAATTGAGTTGTATGAGTTTTTTAAAATATATTTTGGATATTAACACCTTATCCCTTATCAGATACATCATTTGCAAATATTTTCACCCAGTTGGTAGGTTGCCTTTTCATTTTGTTGATAGTTTCCTTTGCTATGCAGAAGCTTTTTAGTTTGCTATAGTCCCATTTGATTATTTTTGCTTTTGGTGTCAGACGGAAAAAATCATTGCCAAGGTCTGTGTCAGGGAGCTTACCACAAATGTTGAATTCTAGGATTTTTATGGTTTCAGGTCTTACATTCAAGTTTTTTATCCATTTTGAGTTAATTTTTGTGTGAGGTGTAACATAGTGGTCCAGTTTCATTATTTTGTGTGTGCCTGTCCAGTTTACCCAACACCATTTATTGAAGAAACTGTCCTTTCTCCATTGAATATTCTTGGCTCCTTTGTTGTAAATTAATTGACCATTTATTTCTGGGCTCCAATCTGTTCCATTGATCTGTGTGTCTGTTTTTATGTCGATACCATATTGTTTTGATTAGTATAACATAGTAATATAGTTTGAAATTAGGGAGTGTGGTGCCTCTGGCTTTGTTCTTTGTCTCAAGATTGCTTTGGCTATCTGGTCTTTCGTGGTTCCATACAACTATTAGGATCATTCTGTTTCTATGAAAAATGCCATTGAAATTTTGACAGGGATTTTAAATCTGTAGATTGCTTTAAGTACTATGGACATTTTAACAATATTAATTCTTCCAGTTCATGAATATGTTATCTTTCCATTTACTTGTGTCATCTTCAGTTTCTTTCATCTATATCTTCTATTTTTCAGTGTACAGGTCTTTGGCCTCCTTTGTTAAAGTTATTCTTAGGTATTTTATTCTTTTTTTTTTTTTTTTAACTGTTAAGCACTTTATTTATTTATTTATTTATTTATTTATTTATTTATTTATTTATTTTTAATATATGAAATTTATTGTCAAATGGTTTCCATACAACACCCAGTGCTCATCCCAACAGGTGCCCTCCTCAATACCCATCACCCACCCTCTCCTCCCTCCCACCCCCCATCAACCCTCAGTTTGTTCTCAGTTTTTAACAGTCTCTTATGCTTTGGCTCTCTCCCACTCTAACCTCTTTTTATTTATTTATTTATTTTCCTTCCCCTCCCCCATGGGTTTCTGTTAAGTTTCTCAGTATCCACATAAGAGTGAAACCATATGGTGTCTGTCTTTCTCTGTATGGCTTATTTCACTTAGCATCACACTCTCCAGTTCCATCCACGTTGCTACAAAAGGCCATATTTCATTTTTTCTCATTGCCACGTAGTACTCCATTGTGTATATAAACCACAATTTCTTTATCCATTCATCAGTTGATGGACATTTAGGCTCTTTCCGTAATTTGGCTATTGTTGAGAGTGCTGCTATAAACATTGGGGTACAAGTGCCCCTATGCATCAGTACTCCTGTATCCCTTGGATAAATTCCTAGCAGTGCTATTGCTGGGTCATAGGGTAGGTCTATTTTTAATTTTCTGAGGAACCTCCACACTGTTTTCCAGAGCGGTTGCACCAATTTGCATTCCCACCAACAGTGCAAGAGGGTTCCCGTTTCTTCACATCCTCTCCAGCATCTATAGTCTACTGATTTGTTCATTTTGGCCACTCTGACTGGCGTGAGGTGATACCTGAGTGTGGTTTTGATTTGTATTTCCCTGATAAGGAGCGACGCTGAACATCTTTTCATGTGCCTGTTGGCCATCCGGATGTCTTCTTTAGAGAAGTGTCTCTTCATGTTTTCTGCCCATTTCTTCACTGGGTTATTTGTTTCTCGGGTGTGGAGTTTGGTGAGCTCTTTATAGATTTTGGATACTAGCCCTTTGTCTGATATGTCATTTGCAAATATCTTTTCCCATTCCGTTGGTTGCCTTTTAGTTTTGTTGGTTGTTTCCTTTGCAGTGCAGAAGCTTTTTATCTTCAAAAGGTCCCAGCAATTCATTTTTGCTTTTAATTCCCTTGCCTTTGGGGAGGTGTCGAGTAAGAGATTGCTATGGCTGAGGTCAGAGAGGTCTTTTCCTGCTTTATTCTCTAAGGTTTTGATGGTTTCCTGTCTCACATTCAGGTCCTTTATCCATTTTGAGTTTATTTTTGTGAATGGTGTGAGAAAGTGGTCTAGTTTCAATCTTCTGCATGTTGCTGTCCAGTTCTCCCAGCACCATTTGTTAAAGAGGCTGTCCTTTTTCCCTTGGATGTTCTTTCCTGCTTTGTCAAAGATGAGTTGGCCATACGTTTGTAGATCTAGTTCTGGGGTTTCTATTCTATTCCATTGGTCTATGTGTCTGTTTTTGTGCCAATACCATGCTGTCTTGATGATGACAGCTTTGTAGTAGAGGCTACAGTCTGGGATTGTGATGCCTCCTGCTTTGGTCTTCTTCAAAATTCCTTTGGCTATTCGGGGCCTTTTGTGGTTCCATATGAATTTTAGGATTGCTTGTTCTAGTTTCGAGAAGAATGCTGGTGCAATGTTGATTGGGATTGCATTGAATGTGTAGATAGCTTTGGGTAGTATTGACATTTTGACAATATTTATTCTTCCAATCCATGAGCAGGGAATGTCTTTCCATTTCTTTAAATCTTCTTCAATTACCTTCATAAGCTTTCTATAGTTTTCAGCATACAGATCTTTTACATCTTTGGTTAGATTCATTCCTAGGTATTTTATGCTTCTTGGTGCAATTGTGAATGGGATCAGTTTCTTTATTTGTCTTTCTGTTGCTTCATTGTTAGTGTATAAGAATGCAACTGATTTCTGTACATTGATTTTGTATCCTGCAACTTTGCTGAATTCATGTATCAGTTCTAGCAGACTGTTGGTGGAGTCTATCGGATTTTCCATGTATAATATCATGTCATCTGCAAAAAGTGAAAGCTTGACTTCCTCATTGCCAATTTTGATGCCTTTGATTTCCTTTTGTTGTCTGATTGCTGATGCTAGAACTTCCAGCACCATGTTAAACAACAGCGGTGAGAGTGGGCATCCCTGTCGGGTTCCTGATCTCAGGGAAAAAGCTCTCAGTTTTTCCCCGTTGAGGATGATGTTAGCTGTGGGCTTTTCATAGATGGCTTTTATGATCTTTAAGTATGTTCCTTCTATCCCGACTTTCTCAAGGGTTTTTATTAAGAAAGGGTGCTGGATTTTGTCAAAGGCCTTTTCTGCATCGATTGACAGGATCATATGGTTCTTCTCTTTTTTTTTGTTAATGTGATGTATCACGTTGATTGATTTGCGAATGTTGAACCAGCCCTGCATCCCAGGAATGAATCCCACTTGATCATGATGAATAATTCTTTTTATATGCCGTTGAATTCGATTTGCTATTATCTTATTGAGAATTTTTGCATCCATATTCATCAGGGATATTGGCCTGTAGTTCTTTTTTTTTTACTGGGTCTCTGTCTGGTTTAGGAATCAAAGTAATACTGGCTTTATAGAATGAGTCTGGAAGTTTTCCTTCCCTTTCTATTTCTTGGAATAGCTTGAGAAGGATAGGTATTATCTCTGCTTTAAACGTCTGGTAGAACTCCCCTGGGGAGCCATCTGGTTCTGGACTCTTATTTTTGGGAGATTTTTGATAACCGATTCAATTTCTTCGCTGGTTATGGGTCTGTTCAATCTTTCTATTTCCTCCTGATTGAGTTTTGGAAGAGTGTGGGTGTTTAAGAATTTGTCCATTTCTTCCAGGTTGTCCAATTTGTTGGCATATAATTTTTCATAGTATTCCCTGATCATTGTTTGTATCTCTGAGGGATTGGTTGTAATAATTCCATTTTCATTCATGATTTTATCTATTTGGGTCATTTCTCTTTTCTTTTTGAGAAGCCTGGCTAGAGGTTTGTCAATTTTGTTTATTTTTTCAAAAAAACAACTCGTGGTTTTGTTGATGTGCTCTACAGTTTTTTTAGATTCTATATTGTTTATTTCTGCTCTGATCTTTATTATTTCTCTTCTGCTGGGTTTAGGCTGCCTTTGCTGTTCTGCTTCTATTTCCTTTAGGTGTGCTGTTAGATTTTTGTATTTGGGATTTTTCTTGTTTCTTGAGATAGGCCTGGATTGCAATGTATTTTCCTGTCAGGACTGCCTTCGCTGTGTCCCAAAGCGTTTGGATTGTTGTATTTTCATTTTGATTTGTTTCCATATATTTTTTAATTTCTTCTCTAATTGCCTGGTTGACCCACTCATTCGTTAGTAGGGTGTTCTTTAACCTCCATGCTTTTGGAGGTTTTCCAGACTTTTTTCTGTGGTTGATTTCAAGCTTCATAGCATTGTGGTCTGAAAGTATGCATGGTATAATTTCAGTTCTTGTAAACTTATGAAGGGCTGTTTTGTGACCCAGTATATGATCTATCTTGGAGAATGTTCCATGTGCACTTGAGAAGAAAGTATATTCTGTTGCTTTGGGATACAGAATTCTAAATATATCTGTCAAGTCCATCTGATCCAATGTATCAATCAGGGCCCTTGTTTCTTTATTGACCGTGTGTCTATGATCTATCCATTTCTGTAAGTGGGGTGTTAAAGTCCCCTGCAATTACCACATTCTTATCGATAAGGTTGCTTATGTTTATGAGTAGTTGTTTGATATATTAGGGGGCTCCGGTATTCGGCGCATAGACATTTATAATCGTTAGTTCTTCCTGATGGATAGACCCTGTAATTATTATATAATGCCCTTCTTCATCTCTTGTTACAGCCTTTAATTTAAAGTCTAGTTTGTCTGATATAAGTATGGCTACTCCAGCTTCCTTTTGGCTTCCAGTAGCATGATAAATAGTTCTCCATCCCCTCACTCTCAGTCTAAAGGTGTCCTCAGGTCTAAAATGAGTCTCTTGTAGACAGCAAATAGATGGGTCTTGTTTTTTTATCCATTCTGATGCCCTATGTCTTTTGGTTGGCGCATTTAATCCATTTGCATTCAGTGTTATTATAGAAAGATACGGGTTTAGAGTCATTGTGATGTCTGTATGTTTTATGCTTGTAGTGATGTCTCTGGTACTTTGTCTCACAGGGTCCCCCTTAGGATCTCTTGTAGGGCTGGTTTAGTGGTGACAAATTCCTTCAGTTTTTGTTTGTTTGGGAAGACCTTTATCTGTCCTTCTATTCTGAATGACAGACTTGCTGGATAAAGGATTCTCGGCTGCATATTTTTTCTGTTTAGCACACTGAAGATCTCGTGCCAATTCTTTCTGGCCTGCCAAGTTTCAAAAGAGAGATCAGTCACGAGTCGTATAGGTCTCCCTTTATATGTGAGGGCACGTTTATCCCTTGCTGCTTTCAGAATTTTCTCTTTATCCTTGTATTTTGCCAGTTTCACTATGATATGTCATGCAGAAGATCGATTCAAGTTACGTCTGAAGGGAGTTCTCTGTGCCTCTTGGATTTCAATGCTTTTTTCCTTCCCCAGTTCAGGGTACGTTCTCAGCTATTATTTCTTCAAGTACCCCTTCAGCACCTTTCCCTCTCTTCCTCCTCTGGGATACCAATTATGCGTATATTATTTCTTTTTAGTGTATCACTTAGTTCTCTAATTTTCCCCTCATACTCTTGGATATTTTTATCTCTCTTTCTCTCAACTTCCTCTTTTTCCATAACTTTATCTTCTAGTTCACCTATTCTCTCCTCTGCCTCTTCAATCCGAGCTGTCGTCGTTTCCATTTTGTTTTGCATTTCGTTTAAAGCGCTTTTCAGCTGCTCGAGACTGTTCCTTAGTCCCTTGATCTCTGCAGCAAGAGATTCTCTGCTCTCCTCTATACTGTTTTCAAGCCCAGCGATTAATTTTATGACTATTATTCTAAATTCACTTTCTGTTATATTATTTAAATCCTTTTTGATCAGTTCGTTAGGTGTTGTTATTTCCTGGAGATTCTTCTGAGGGGAATTCTTCCGCTTGGTCATTTTGGATAGTCCCTGGTGTGGTGAAGACCTGCAGGGCACTTCCCCTGTGCTGTGGTGTATAACTGGAGTTGGTGGGCGGGGCCGCAGTCAGACCTGATGTCTGCCCCCAGCCCACCACTGGGGCCACAGTCAGACTGGTGTGTGCCTTCTCTTCCCCTCTCCTAGGGGTGGGATTCACTGTGGGGTGGCGTGGCCCGTCTGGGCTACTTGCACACTGCCAGGCCTGTGATGCTGTGGATCTGGCGTATTAGCTGGGGTGGGTAGGCAAGGTGCACGGGGGCAGGAGGGGCAGGCTTAGCTCGCTTCTCCTTAGGTGATCCACTTCAGGAGGGGCCCTGTGGCAGTGGGAGGGAGTCAGATCTGCTGCTGGAGGTTTGGCTCCGCAGAAGCACAGAGTTGGGTGTTTGCGCGGAGCACAGAGTTGGGTGTTTGAGCGGAGCGAGCAAGTTCCCTGGCAGGAACTGGTTCTCTTTGGGATTTTGGCTGGGGTATGGGCCGGGGAGATGGCGCTGGCGAGCGCCTTTGTTCCCCACCAAACTGAGCTCTGTAGTCTGGGGGCTCAGCAGCTCTCCCTCCATTTGTCCTCCAGCCTTTTCGCTTTCCGAGCAGAGCTGTTAACTTATGACCTTCCAGACGCTAAGTCACGCTTGCTGTCAGAACACAGTCCGTCAGGCCCCTCCGGTTTTTGTCAGCCAGACTCGGGGGCTCTGCTTGGCCGGCGAGCCGCCCCTCTGCCTCGGCTCCCTCCCGCCAGTCCGTGGAGCGCGCACCGCCTCGCTGTCCTTCTTACCCTCTTCCGTGGGCCTCTCGTCTGCGCTTGGCTCCGGAGACTCTGTTCTGCTAATCCTCTGGTGGTTTTCTGGGTTATTTCGGTATTTTATTCTTCTTGATGCAGTTGTAAGTGGGATTGTTTTCTTGATTTCTCTGATAGTTCATTATTTATAGAAATGAATCAGATTTTTGTGTATTGAGTTTTGTATTTTACTGTACTAAATTTGCTTATTAGCTCTGACAGTTTTTTGTTTTTTGTTTTTGTTTTTGTTTTTGTTTTTTTGGTGGTCTTCAGAGTTTTCTCTGTAGAATACCATGTCATCTACAAATAGTGACAGTTTTATTTTTTCCTCTCCAATTTGGATGCCTGTATTTCTTTTTCTTGCCTGAATGCTCTAGCTAGGATTTCTTATACTACGTTGAATGGAGTGGCATCCTTGTCTTGTTCCTGATTTTTGAAGAAAAGCTTCCAGGTTTTCACTGTTAAGTCATTGTTAGCTGTAGGCTTGTCATACATGGCTTTTATTATCTTGAGTTACATTCTGTTTATACCTGCTTTGTTGAGAGCTTTTATCTTAACTGGATGGTGAAATTTTTCAAATGCTTTTTCTGTATCTATTGAGATTATCATATGATTTTTATTTTTCATTTTGTTAATGTATACACCACATTGATTGATTTGTGGATGTTTATCATCCTTGCATCTCTGGGAATAAATCCCATATGTTCATGGTGTATGTATTGTCCTTTTAATGTATTTATGAATTCAGTGTGGTAATACTTTGTTACGGATTTTGGTGTGTATGTTCATTAGGGAAATTGGCCTGTAATTTTTTTTTTCTTGTGATGTCCATATCTGGCCTTGGTATTAATAATTCTGGCCTTATAAAATGAGTTAGGAAGTGTTCTCTCCTCTTCAATTTTTTTGGAAGAGTTAAGAGAAGGGTTGGTGTTAATTCTTTTTTGAATGTTTGACAGAATTTACCAGTGAAGCCATCAGATTCTGGACATTTTTTTGTTGGGAGGTTTTTGATTATTGATTAAATTTTCTTACATAGTAGTAAGTACATAGTAATTTCTCATGAACTTTTGTATTTCTGTATTGTCAGTCTAACATCTCTTTCATTTCTGATTTTGAGTCCTCTCTTTTTTTCTTGGTGACTTTAGCTAAATGTTTGTCAATTTTGTTTAAATTATCAAAGAACCAGTTCTTGGTTTCATTGATGTTTTCTTTTGCTTTTTATTACTTATTTCATTATTTCATCTCTGATCTTTGTTTTTTCCTTCCTTCTATCAACTTTATCCTTCATTTGTTCTTCTTTTGGTAGTTCCTTGAGGTGTAAAATTAGATTGTTTATTTGAGATGTATCTTGTTTCTTGATGTAGGCGTTTATTGCCTATCTCTTTTAGAACTGCTTTTGCTGCATCCCATGAGTTTTGGTATGCTCTATTTTTATTTTCATTTGTCTACAGGTAGTTTTTGATTTCTCTTGATTTCTTGGTTGAAGCGTTGGTTGCCAAGTAGTGTGCTGCTTAATCTCCACATATTTGTGAATTTTCCAATTTTCTTTTTGTAATTAATTGATTTCTAGTTTCATACCATTGTGGTTGAAAAAGATGCTTGATGTGATTTCAGTCTTCTTAAATTTATTAAGACTTTTCTTGTGGTTTAATATCCTGGAGAATTTCCATGTTGACTTGAGAAGACTATATATTCTGTTGTTTTGCCGTATATATTTGCTATGTCCATCTGGTCTAATGTGTAAATTAAGGTGATATTTCCTTACTGATTTTATGACTGGATAATCTATCCATTGATGAAAGGAGAATATCAAAGTCCCATGCTGGTTTATTGAGATTTGCTTTAAATATTTATATGGTCTTATGTTGGGTGCATAAATATTTGTAAATGTTACATCCTCCTGTTGGATTGACTTTTTAAAAAAATGTTTATTGATTTATTTTGGTGGGGGAGGTCAGAGAGGGGGGAAAGAGAATCTGTGCTGAAGGTGTGGAGCCCAGCATGGGGCTCAGTCCCACCAACTGTGAGATCATGACCTGAGCTGAAATCAAGAGTCAGGTGCTCAACTGACTGAGCCACCCAGGTGCCCCTGCATTGGCTTTTTTAAATCATTATGTAATGCTTTTCTTTGGTTCTTATACAGTCTTTATTTTAAAGTCTGTTTTGTCTGATATAAGTGTATCTATGCCCACTCTGCTTTGGTTGTCATTTGCACAGAATATCTTTTTTAATCTCTTCACTTTCTCTTTGTGTCCTTATGTCTGAAGGTGGATCTCTTGTAGGCAGCATATAGATAGATCTTGTTCTTTTATCCATTCAGCCACTCCATATCTTTTGATTGGAGAACTTTCTGTACTTACATGTAAACTGATTATTGGTAAGTATGTACTTACTGCCATTTTGTTAATTGTTTTCTGGCTGACTTGTAGTTCCTCTGTTCTTTTGTTTTCTTTGTGGTTTGATGGCTTTCTTTATTGTTATGCTTAGATTTCTTTCTCATTATCTTTTGTGTACCTGCTGTAGGTTTTTGTATTATGGTTAGCATGAGGTTTGCATATTTATAAGTCTATTTTAAGTTGGTAACAACATAAGTTTGAAAACATTCTAAAGCTCAAACTTTTTACTCTCACCCCCATGCTTTATATTTTTATGTCATAATTTATATCTTTTTGTACTGTGTATCTCTTAATTATTGTAGTATATAATGTATTTTTACTAATTTTGTCTTTTAACCTTTATACCGTGTTTATAAGTGATTAATCTTCTACCTTTACTATATATTTCTCTTTCCTGTGAGAGTTGTACTTTCATATATTTTCTTGTTACTAATTGGTTACCTTTCTTTTCAGCTTAAGAAGTCCCTTTAACGTTTTTTGTAAGGGGTTAGTAGTGCTGAATTCCTTTAGCTTTTGCTTGTCTAGAAAATTATCTCTTTTTCAGTTCTGTATAACTTTGTTGGGTACAGTATTCTTGGTTGGAAGTTATTTTCTTTCAGCACTTTGAATATATCATGCCAGTCTTTTCTGGCCTGCAAAATTTCTGCTGGAATATCTTCTGAGGGTTCCTTCTATGCAACAAGTTGTTTTTTTCTTGCTGCTTTTAAGATTCTTTTTGTTTTTAATTTAGGCATTTTAATTTAGTTACAGTGTGATTTTAGTGTGGGTTTCTTTGAGTTGTCTTATTTGGAACTCTCTGGGCTTCCTGGATCTTGATGTCTTATCCTTTGTTAGATTAGGGAAATATTCGGATGTTATTTTTTCAAAGAAGTTTTCTGTCCCCTTCTCTTTCTCTTTCTTCTGGGACTCCTATATTGTCAATGTTAGTTTACTGGATGTTGTCCCAGAGGCCAACAGAGAAATTTAGTAGGAATGTGGCTGTTGGCTCCCAGGATCTGAAGCTGCCAGGCTGATGAAGGTAGTGGCCTCATGGCTAATAATCATTAGAGACAACATACACAGGATATTCCTGCTCTTGCCAACACTGGAAGCTTTACTGGTGTAGGGAATTTGCAGAAGGGAACTTAATTTACTGCTCAGCTTAAGGCAGTGTTATGTTTAGTTGGGAGATCAGAATCCTTTGAATTATTTTCATTCATGCAGTTGTCTTCTAGGTACTTAAAAAAAAGCTCCTTAATTGTGGAAAATTCAGACATACATAATATAATAGAGCAGTATAATGGAAATACCACTTACCTATCACACATTTTACTACAGTTAGTCTTTGAACAATGTGAGGATTGGAGCACTAATCCCCATCTAGTCAGAAATCTTCATATAGCTTTTGATTTCCCCAAAACTTCACTATTAATAGCCTATTGTGGACTGGAACTGGAAACATAAGCAGTCAATTAACGTGTATTTTTTTTTATATGTATCATATACTGTATTTTTATGGTAAAGTAAGGTAGGGAAAAGAGAATGTTATGAAGATCATAAGAAAAAGAAAAAAAACATTTATAGGACTGTAGTGTATTGATGCAGTAAGTTTACATGGTCTGTTTTCAAGATGAATTGTCAATAATATTTCGATATTGTCTTATATGATATGCACTAGATATACATAGTATAAATGCTGGATAGTAAAAATGAAAAGATACTGTGAAAACGAAATTCCTATTTATTTACAGGTATAATGATTCATGAATCCATAACAAAGAAGCAGCAATGTGATTGGTTTATGGTAGCCTAGTGTAATTGATACAATTGCTTCATGGTAGCCTCACCTATACGCTAATGAATGGATTGTTATAAGATTTTTATAGCATACTCTATTAGAGTCATATTTGTAATGCAATATTGGAAACATTGTTAAAAGTTTTTAGAAAACCACTTACCTGTGATGATAGGCTGATATACTATTTCTCCAATTATGAGAGTGAGAGACAGAGGGGTGCATACTGTACAGTAATGTAATTCTTTGAAAGGAAAGTTATAAAACAGCAAGGAAACTAACACATTATTAATTTTATATTAAATATCACTTTATGCCTCTATAAGGGTAGGCTATCTACTTCCATATAAGTCTTGCACACGACGTTCTAAATGTTGAATACTTATGATGATGATGTTGATGGTGATGATGACAACATAAAAATGTCTTCTACAGTTCTTGCTGTACAGTTATTAGATTTTCACACAATGGCACTCACACATATACATCAGATAACTTTATTAACTTTATGGCATGATTATTCATTAATTGGAGGTGAATTATCATAAAGGTATTCATTATTGTCCTAATGTTGTGTAGGCTGAGGAGGAGGAAGAAGAGGAGGGGTTGGTCTGTCTGCCTCAGGGGTGGTGGAGGCAGAAGAATTGGAGGAGGTAGAAGGGGAGGCAGGAGAGGCAGGCACATTCAATGTAACTTTATGGGAATACATTGTAATTTCAGACTTTTTTGCCTTTTCATTTCTCTGAAAATGTTTCTATATGTACCAACCCTTCTTCTACTGTTTGCTTTAGTTTCATTGCCCATATCATAAAAGGGTCCACATTATAAAAGAAGTCAAAACTGTTTTTGAATAATTGGAACCCTTCTGCGAAGTTGTGTAATGTCACTTTTTTTTCTGGCATTGCTTCTACATCTTCTTCATTGTCTTGCTTGCACTGATTGGGAATCACTTATCTTCATTACATTATCTTCTGTTAATTCCTCTGGTGTGGTGTCTGTTACCTCTTGAATTTCTCCAGGATCCATATCTTGAAACCCTTTACTCCTCACCCTTTTGCCTTATCCACAGCCTCTTTCTTGATTTCTTTGATTGTCTCTGTCATAAATCCCATGAAGTCATGCACAAAATCTGGACACAGTTTTCTCCAACAGGAGATTTGTTTCAGGCTTGATGGTGTTTATAGCTTTTTCTATAACAGCAATGGCATCTTCAGTGGTGTAATCCTTCCAGACTTTCATGATGTCCTATCAGGATTCTCTTCCACAGTGTTAGTGATCCCTTCCACAGAGTACTGTGTGTAATGAGCCTTAAAGGTCCTTATGACTCCCTGATCTAGAGGCTGAATTAGAGACATTGTGTTTGGAGGCAAGAACACCACTTTGATGACACCTTCAGTGTTAAACTCAAGGGGTTCTACATGGCCAGGGGCATTGTTCAATATCAAAAGAACTTTAGAGGGGAACAGGAAGATGGTGGCGTAGGAGGATGTTGGGCTCACCTCGTCCTGCTGATCACTTAGAATCCACCCACATCTGCGTAAATAACCAAGAAAACCACCGGAAGACTAGCAGAACGGACTCTACAGAGCCAAGCGTAGACAAGAGGCCCATGGAAGAGGGTAGGAAGGACAAAGAGGTGGTGGGAGCCGGGCAGTGGAGGGGCAGCCCGCCAGGCAAGGCAGAGCCCCCGAAGTCTGGCTTGCAAAAGCGGAGGGGCCAGACTCTCTGAGTTCTGGCAACCAGCGGGACTTAACATCTGGAATGTTAAAAGTCAACAGCTCTGCTCTCTGAGAGCTGGGAGGGTGAGAGGACTCCGGGAGGGAAGGTTGTTGAGCCCTGGAGGGACAGAGCTCTGTGGGGGAAAAAAGGCGCTGGCACACGCCATTTCTCTCTCCCATCCCCCAGCCAAAATTCCAATGGGAACCATTCCCGTCGCTGAACTTGCTGGCACTGTGCAAATGCCCAAAGCTGTGCTTCTGTGGATCCATCCCTCCAGTGGGCCTGCCTCCCTCCCAGTGCTGCAGGGCTCTTCCCTCAGGGGACCACCAAGAACAAAGCTAGCTAAGCCTGCCCCTCCCACCTCTGTGCACCTTGCGGATCCACCCTGGCTAATATGCCCTTGGCCAGATCCCATCGAAGCAGCACCACAAGCCTGGCAGTGTGGAAGCAGCCCAGACAGGAGCCACACCACTCCACAGTGAGTCCTGCCCCTGGGAGAAGGGAAGATAAGGTACATACCAGTCTGACTGTGGCCCCAGCGGTGGGCTGGGGGCAGACATCAGGTCTGACTGCGACCCTGCCCACCAACACATGTTTCTCCAGACAGCACAGGGGAAGTGCCCTGCAGTTCAGAGCTACCACTGGGACTACCCAAAATGATGAAATGGAATTCTCTTCAAAGGAAACTCCAGGAAGTAGTGACAGCTAATGAATTGATCAAACTGATTTAAGCAATATAACTGAACAAGAATTTAGAATAATGGTCATAAAATTACTCGCTGGGCTTGGAAAAAGCATAGAGGACAGCAGAGAATCTATTGCTACAGAGATCAAGGGACTAAGAAATAGTCATGAGGAACTAAAAAATGTTATAAATGAGGTGCAAAATAAAATGGAGGTGATCACAGCTCAGATTGAAGAGGCAGAGGAGAGAATAGGTGAATTAGAAGATAAAATTACAGAAAAAGAGGAAGCTGAGAAAAAGAAAAAAAAATCCAGGAGTATGAGGGCAGAATTAGAGAACAAAGTGATGCAGTCAAATGGAACAATATCTGTATCATAGGAATTCTAGAAGAAGAAGAGAGAGAGAAGGGGGCTGAAGGTGTACTTGAGCAAATCGTAGCTGAGAACTTCCCTGATCTGGGGAAGGAAAAAGGCATTGAAATCCAAGAGGCACAGAGAACTCCCTTCAGACGTGATTTGAATCGATCTTCTACACAACATATCATAGTGAAACTGGCAAAATACAAGGATAAAGAGAGAATTCTGAAAGCAGGTAGGGATAAACAGGCCCTAAGACAAAGGTAGACAGATAAGGGTAGTAGCAGACCTATCTACTGAAACTTGGCAGGCCAGAAAGGAATGGCAGGAAGTCTTCAATGTGAAGAACAGAAAAAAATATGCAGCCAGGAATCCTTTATCCAGCAAGTCTGTCATTCAGAATAGAAGGAGAGATAAAGGTTTTCCCAAACAAACAAAAACTGAAGGAATTCATCACTACTAAACCAGCCCTACAAGAGATCCTAAGGGGGATTCTGTGAGTGAAATGTTGCAAAGACCACAAAGTACCAGAGACATCACTGCAAGCATGAAACCCACACACATCACAATGACTCTAAACCCGTATCTTTCAATAACAACACTGAATGTAAATGGACTAAATGCTCCAACCAAAAGACATAGGGTATCAGAATGGATAATGAAACAAGACCCATCTATTCTCTGTCTACAAGAGACTCATTTTAGACCTGAGGACACCTTCAGATTGAAAGTGAGGGGATGGAGAACTATCTATCATGCTACTGGAAGTCAAAAGAAAGCTGGAGTAGCCATACTTATATCAGACAAACTAGACTTTAAATTAAAGGCTGTAACAAGAGATGAAGAAGGGCATTATATAATAATTACAGGCTCTATCCATCAGGAAGAACTAACGATTATAAATGTCTATGCGCCGAATACCAGAGCCCCCAAATATATAAAACAGTTAATCACAAACATAAGCAACCTTATTGATAAGAATGTGGTAATTGCAGGGGACTTTAATACCCCACTTACAGGAATGGAGAGATCATGTAGACACAGGATCAATAAAGAAACAAGGGCCCTGAATGATACATTGGATCAGATGGACCTGACAGATATATTTAGAACTCTGCATCCCAAAGCAACAGAATATACTTTCTTCTCGAGTGCGCATGGAACATTCTCCAAGATAGATCACATGCTGACTGGGTCACAAAACAGCCCTTCATAAGTATAAAAGAAATGAGATCATACCATGCACACTTTCAGACCACAGTGCTATGAAAGTTGAAATCAACCACAGGAAAAAGCCTGGAAAACCTCCAAAAGCATGGAGGTTAAAGAACACCCGACTAAAGAATGAATGGGTCAACCAGGCACTTAGAGAAGAAATTTAAAAATATATGGAAACAAATCAAAATGAAAATACAACAGTCCAAACGCTTTGGGATGCAGCAAAGGCAGTCCTGAGAGGAAGATACATTGCAATCCAGACCTATCTCAAGAAACAAGAAAAATCCCAAATACAAAATCTAACAGCACACCTAAAGGAAATAGAAGCAGAACAGCAAAGACACCCCAAACCCAGCAGAAGAAGAGAAATAATAAAGATCAGAGCAGAAATAAACAATATAGAATCTAAAAAAAAACTGTAGAGCAGATCAATGAAACCACGAGTTGTTTTTTTGAAAAAATAAACAAAATTGATAAACCTCTAGCCAGGCTTCTCACAAAGAAAAGGGAGATGACCCAAATAGATAAAGTCATGAATGCAAATGGAATTAGTACAGCCAATCCCTCAGAAATACAAGCAATTATCAGGGAATACTATGAAAAATCATATGCCAACAAACTGGACAACCTGGAAGAAATGGACACATTCCTAAGCACCCACACACTTCCAAAACTCAAACAGGAAGAAATAGAAAACTTGAACAGACCCATAACCAGCGAAAAAATTGAATCAGTTATCAAAAACCTCCCAACAAATAAGAGTCCATGACCAGATGGCTTCCCAGGGGAATTCTACCAAACATTTACAGCAGAGGTAATACCTATCCTTCTCAAGCTGTTCCAAAAAATAGAAAGGGAAGGAAAACTTCCAGACTCATTCTATGAAGCCAGCATTACTTTGATTCCCAAGCCAGACAGAGACCCAGCAAAAAAAGAGAACTACAGGCCAATATCCCTGATGAATATGCACGCAAATATTCTCAATCAGATACTAGCAAATCGAATTCAACAGCATATAAAAAGAATTATACACCATGATCAAGTGGGATTCATTCCTGGGCTGCAGGACTGGTTCAACACTCACAAATCAATCAACGTGATACATCACGTTAATAAAAGAAAAGATAAGAGCCATATGATCCTGTCAATCGATGCAGAAAAAGCATTTGACCAAATTCAGCATCCTTTCTTAATAAAAACCCTCGAGACAGTCGAGATAGAAGGAACATACTTAAACATCATAAAAGCCATTTATGAAAAGCCCACAGCTAATATCATCCTCATTGGGGAAAAACTGACAGCTTTCCCCCTGAGACCAGGAACACGACAGGGATGTCCACTCTCACCGCTGCTGTTTCACATAGTGTTGGAAGTGCTAGCATCAGCAATCAGACAACAAAAGGAAATCAAAGGCATCAAAATTGGCAAAGATGAAGTCAAGCTTTCACTTTTTGCGGATGACATGATATTATACATGGAAAACCCGACAGACTCCACCAACAGTCTCCTAGAACTGATACGTGAATTCAGCAAAGTCACAGGATGCAAAATTAATGTACAGAAATCAGCTGCATTCTTATACACTAACAATGAAGCAACAGAAAGCCAAAGAAACTGACCCCATTCACAATTGCGCCAAGAATCATAAAATACCTAGGAATAAACCTAACCAAAGATGTAAAAGATCTGTGTGCTGAAAACTATAGAAAGCCTTATGAAGGAAATCGAAGAAGATACAAGGAAATGGAAAAACATTCCATGCTCATGGATTGGAAGAATAAATATTGCTAAAATGTCAATACTACCCAAAGCTATCTACACATTCAATGCAATCCCAATCAACATTGCACCAGCATTCTTCTCGAAGCTGGAACAAGCAATCCTAAAATTTGTGTGGAACCACAAAAGACCCCGAATAGCCAAAGTAATATTGAAGAAGACGACGACCAAAGCGGGAGGCATCACCATCCCAAACTGTAGCCTCTACTACAAAGCTGCAGTCATCAGGACAGCATGGTATTGGCACAAAAACAGACACACAGACCAATGGAATAGAATAGAGACTCTAGAACTGGATCCACAAAAGTATGGCCAACTAATCTTTGACAAAGCAGGGAAGAACATCCAATCAAAAAAAGACAGTCTCTTTAACAAATGGGGCTGGGAGAACTGGACAGCAACATGCCGAAGAATGAAACCAGACCACTTTCTTACACCATTCTCAAAAATAAACTCAAAATAGATGAAGGACCTGAATGTCAGACAGGAAACCATCAAAACCCTAGAGGAGAAAGCAGGAAAATACCTCTCTGACCTCAGCCACAGCAATTTCTTACTTGACACATCTCCAAAGGCAAGGGAATTAAAGGCAAATATGAACTATTGGGACCTCGTGAAGATAAAAAGCTTCTGCACTGCAAAGGAAACAATCAACAAAACTAAAAGGCAACTGACGGAATGGGAAAAGATATTTGCAAAGGACATATGGGACAAAGGGCTAGTATCCAAAATCTGTAAAGAACTCACTAAACTCCACACCCGAAAAACAAATAATCCAGTGAAGAAATGGGCAGAAAACATGAAGAGACACTTTTCTGAAGAAGACATCCAGATGGCCAACAGGCACATGAAAAGATGCTCAATGTCACTCCTCATCAGGGAAATGCAAATCAAAACCACACTCAGATACCGCCTCACGCCAGTCAGAGTAGCTATAAGGAACAAATCAGGAGACTATAGATGCTGGCGAGGATGTGGAGAAACGGGAACCCTCTTGCACTGTTGGTGGGAATGCAAACTGGTGCAGCCGCTCTGGAAAACAGTGTGGAGGTTCCTCAAAAAATTAAAAATAGATCTACCCTATGACCCAGAAACAGCACTGCTAGGAATTTACCCACGGGATACAGGAGTGCTGATGCGTGGGGGCACTTGTACCCCAATGTTTATAGCAGCACTTTCAATAATAGCCAAATTATGGAAAGAGCCTAAATGTCCATCAACTGATGAATGGATAAAGAATATGTGGTTTATATACAGAATGGAATGCCACTTGGCAATGAGAAAGAATGAAATCTGGCCTTTTGTAGCAACAGGGATGGAACTGGAGAGTGTTATGCTAAGTGAAATAAGTCATACAGAAAGACAGATACTGTATGTTTTCACTGTTATGTGGATCCTGAGAAACTTAACAGAAGACCATGGGGGAGGGAAAGGAAAAAAAATAAAGGGAGGGAAGGAGGCAAACCATAAGACTCTTAAAAACTGAGAATAAACAGGGTTGATGGGGTGGGAGGGAGGGGAAAGTGGTATGGGCATTGAGGAGGGCACCTGTCCGATGAGCACTGGGTGTTGTATGGAAAGCAGGTTGACAATAAATGTCATATATATATATATATATATAAAGAACTTTAAAGGGTAGTCCCTGTTTGATAAGGTACTTCCTGACATCATGGACAAAGCATTGATGGAACCCATTCAGAAAAAGGGTTCTTGTCCAGCCCTTCTTGCTGGACAACCAGAAGACTGGCAGCTGGTTTTTATATTTGCGTTTCAAGACTTGGGTATTAGCAGTTTTATAGATAAGGGCAGTCCTGATCATAAGCCTGTCTGTATTTGTCTATCCCTGCCTGCCTTAAATCCTGGTGCTCAGTTCTCTTCCTTAGTAATAAGGAAGAGTTTGTGGTATTTTCTTTTTTTCCAGAATAGAGCACTTGCATCTGCATTAAAAACGTGTTCAGGCAGATTTTCTTTCTCTTCAGTGACACTCTGAATGGCATCTGGAAACTTGTATGCTTCCTCTTGGTTAGCAGAAGCTGCTTCTCCTGTTATCTTGACGGTTTTTAAGCTAAACTTCTTTCTAAAATTCCCAAACTGTCATTTACTGGCATTAAATTCTTCAGATGTTGATCTTTACCTTCTTTTTGCTTTAAGTTGTCATATAATGACTTCGCTTTTTCTCAAATCACTTTAATGTCTCTATAGGTATGCCTTTCTATAGCAATCCTGCACCCATATAAAAGCTGCCTTTTTAGTACTAGATAAAAGGTATTTCGCATAAAGTGCAATGTTTTTGTGTTTGATAGTAGTGTAGCTGCTGTGTCAGCTTTATGAATTTCCTTTTCTTTTTTTCACATTGGTTTTTATACTTGATTCATTTATCTTGAAATGGCAGGCAACCACAGCTGCAGACCTCAACCTATGGTCCATATCAAACAGTTCAACCTTTTCTAGTAATGTCATGACTTTTCTCTGCTTCTTGGGAGCACTTCCAGCATCATAAGTGGCACTATTTATGGGTCCCATGGTGTTATTCAAGGTTTACAGTATTGCACTAAACACAATGAAAGTATGCAAGAGAACTACTAGAGATCACTTTTTACTGCAGTATGCAATTTAGTAGAGAGATGAACTGCTCATGTGGAGATGATTAACATCTTTTTGGCATTTTAAGTGGATATTCGGAACACTTGAGCTCACTGCAGTAGCAACAGGAGGTGGTTATGAAATTATTACAGTAGACATTACAGTAAGTCTGTACTGTTGTTAATTTTATGCTGTTATGATTTAATACTGAATCTTTAGATTTGTTTACATTTCTTTCGACTGTGAATGGCACCATGTAGGGACTGTATTTTTGTGTGTAAGTGTTGATAAATTTTAACTTTATAATAGATTTGTTTATATTTTATAGTAAAAAATGAAAAAATAAACTAGTAGCTACATACATTTTATGCATTCATGACAAACCTAACATTAATTTTTTCATATTTGAAATTTGAATATTAATTGAGATTTTTCCTATTTGTGATTTGTCTGTAAGTTTTAAAAAAAATTGTTGCAAATCTCCATAAAATTTTCCAATATATTTATTGAAAAAAATGTGGGTATAAGTGGACCCGTGTAGTTTAAAACTGTGTTCTGTAAGGGTCAACTGTAATTACTTTATTTTTCCCTGAAATATTCCAATAAATATATTACCTTTCATGAGTCATATATGCTATGCAGTTTTCTTCCTTCCTTTCTTTTCCTTTTCTTTTTTCTTTTCTTTTCTTTTCTTTTCTTTTCTTTTCTTTTCTTTTCTTTTCTTTTCTTTTCTTTTCTTTTTTTGTTTTCTTTGAGAGAGTGAGAGCATGAGTGGAGGAGGGAAGAACAAGAGGGAGAGAGAGAATCTTAAGCAGGCTTCATGCCCAGTGCAGAGCCTCGTGCAGGGCTCAAGCTCATGATGGTGATATTATGACCTGAGCCGGAATGATGAGTTAGACACTGGGGCACCTGGGTGGGTCAGTCGGTTAAGCATCCTAGGTCATGATTTCACAGTTCGTGGGTTCAAGCCCCATGTGGGGCTCTGTGCTGACAGCTCAGAGCCTAGTGCCTGCTTCGGATTCTGTGTCTCCCTCTCTCTCTGCTCCTCCCCCATTCATGCTCTCTCTCTGTCTCTCAAAAATAAATAAAAGTTAAAAAAAAATAAGAGATGATTAACTGGCTGAGCCACCCAGGTGCCCCTATGCTGGGCAATTTTATTGAAACATGTATATTTTGAATTTGGTTATACAGCATGAATATAATGGATAGATTTTTTTCTCTGTAGGAAATATGCTGCTAAGTACTGACTTTATAATTTAATGTTAAAAACTTTTATATAGTGTTTCAGAGAGGCAGCATACCATGGTGGCTAAGAATGGTCTGTCTCATATGCTGTAATCCTTTGGGTCACCTTGCACAAATTCTCTGTGCCTCAGTTTCCTCCTCCTTAAAATACATGTACAATACTACCTCTTGATGGTGACTGAGAGGTACTTAATAGGTATAAGGTGCTTAAAACCATTTTGGCACATACTAAGTATTCAAGTGTTATATATTATTGTTACCATTCACTTTATCATCTTTATAACAAACTATGAGCAAGATATTGAGAGGCTGGGTATTTTCTTCTTGTTTTCTAGATGTGAATGAATTGAAGGAATGTCTTTCTGTGTTGGTTAAAGAGCAGCAAGCTCTGGCCATACAGTCAGCCACTACCACCCTTTCAGCCCTGAGACTCAAGCAGAGGCTGGTCATCTTGGAACGATATTTCATTGCCTTGAATAGAACTGTTTTCCAAGAGAATGTCAAAGTTAAGTGGAAAAGCAGCAGTATTTCTTTGCCTCCTGTGGACAAAAAAAGGTAATAATATAATGAAGAAGGAATCCTGATACCAGCTAAATATAAAATGCAGGCTGTTTGGTTGAGGAAGTTTAAGTACAAGTTTCAATATAGTCCCTTCCATTCTTGCTTTCCCTTTTTGTATGTTTCATATAATCTGGAGAATGGCTTTGCTAATTTGCTGAGAGTAACAGACTATGCTTCTTAATCTGTGCCATTATTTAATTTATTTATTAAAAAAATTTTTTTTAATGTTTATTTGTTTTGAGAGAGAGAGAGACAGAGCATGAGCGGGGGAGGAGCAGAGAGAGAGGGAGACGCAGAATTTGAAGCAGGCTCCAGGCTCTGGGCTGTCAGCACAGAGGCCAATGAGTGGCTTGAACTTGTGAACTGTGAGATCATGACCTGAACCAAAGTTGGGCATTTAACCGGCTGAGCCACCCAGGAGCCCCTGTGCCATTATTTTAAAATGCTTTTCTGTCAGTAACTGTGGAAGCCAGTGAAGGTGTAGATAAGCATATCTAGATTTTTGAAAATGGGGCCTGAACATTATATTGTTTTTGTTTTGTTTTATTTTGCTTTTGGATAGGGAATACTCAGATCATAATATTTAGTGCCTAGCTAGTTTAGATGCTTCAGTTTTTTCTTCCTAATGTGATTTTCTTATTCTTTAACTCTTCAAAATTTTTTTTAATGTTTATTTATTTTTGAGAGAGGGAGAGAGAGAGAGAGAGAGAGTGAGCACAAGCAGGGAGGGGCAGAGAGAGGGGGAGACCCAGAATCCGAAGCAGGCTCCAGGCTCTGAGCTGTCACCACAGAACCCGACGCAGGGCTCCAACTTGTGAAACACGAGATCATGACCTGAGCCAAAGTCGGTTGCTTAACTGACTGAACCACCCAGGTGCCCCATCTTATTCTTTTATTATAAGAGATGTTTCAGATATATGATTTTTAATATACTGGTGTACATCAGCAGATTGTTCTCAGATGTAACTAGAATGCTTAAGGCTTGTGTAGAGTTTTCTTTTCCCAAAATGTAGCTTTCTACCACACTTTTGTTCTCAGAAGCGTTGACTAAAAGATTTCCAGATTTAACTCATATTTTATGTAGTAAAAAGAATTGGTTTTATTTGATTGTAATACTGATTTTTATTCCCTAGAGAGCACATGGAATGTACAGGGGCAGAAAGAAGCAGGGGGGAAACCTTATTTTGCTACTGGGAGACAAGAATTGCTAAATGTATCATGTTTCATGTATTTTTCCTTTTAAATCTAGTTGAAACCACATTACATGTCCTATATTTGATAGTAGTTTTAAGATAAATTAAACCAAGTGACAGAGGAGGATTCCTGCCCATGTGATGATAACCAGCAGCACAGTTCTCTCTTTCTTGGCTGGAGAGTGAGTGGTCTTTGTAGTGATCATTGATCAGGGAGGGGTTCTGCATATGGGGATGATAGATTCTAAGCCTTTTAAGTGTTCCTGTGTGTTTGTTGAATGAAAATGAATTCTCTAAGATGCAGAAGTGTCTTAGACCCTAACTGATTTTTCTTTGTGCTTTTTCCTTTGTGGTGACATAAGAGTTGGTGGGTGAATTGAAATCTGTCTTTCACTGAAGCAAGCAAATTCCTAAAATTAAAAAAAATACATATTTTGAGATAATTATGGGTTCACATGGAGTTGTAAGAAATAGTACAGATTCCTTATACCCTTCATCTACTTCCCCCCAGTGGTAGCCACTTGCAAAACTGCGGTATACTATCACAATGAGGATATTGACTTTGATACAGTTTACTTCTCTTACTCATATTTCCTCAGTTTTACATGTTTTCAACTCAGTTTTTTACATGTTCTCAGTGCATGCATGTGTCCATTGTGTTTCCATACAATTTTATCACAGGTTTGGATTTCTCTCACTATTGCCACAGTTAGAGTACAGGACAAGGAGCCTTTTTATAGCCACATTCACTTCCTTTTCCCTCCCCTTTGCCTTATCCTCTTTCAGCCACTAATGTGTTCTTCATGTCTATTATGTAACCTTGGCTTTTTTCAATCAGGGTTACCTCCTTGAGATTCTTTCAAGTAATTGTATGTATCATCATTGCATAGTAAAATTCTGTGACATGGATGTGCCTCATTTGGTTTAACCATCCAGTGAAGGACATAAGTTATTTACAGTTTTTGAGTTTTATTAATTAAAGCTGCTGTGAATATTTGTGGACAGGTTTTTGTGTGAACCTCAGTTTCATATTTTTGGAATAAATGCCCTGGAGTTCAATTGTTGGGTCTTATGTTTAGGTTTGTAGGTCATTGCTGCGCTCTTTCCAAAATAGCTGTGTAATTGTATAGTCTCATCAACTATGTATGAATGATTTAGTTTCTCCATAGCCTTGTCAGCGTTTGAATTTGTTGCTGCTTTGTTTTAGCCAATCTGTTAGATGTGTCATGATATCTTCTAAATTTTTGTAGATTTCCTCATTTCTCAATTTACTGAATAGTGGTGGATTTCACCTTTTTTTGTGGAATTAGCAATGGGTTGGATTGTTGACTGGTGTGGATGGGAGTGGGTCTAAGCTATTTGCTTTTTTTTTCCTTGAGTATCTGTAAAATAGAGAGTGACTTATTGAAGATTTAGCAGTTTTTAAACTGTGCAGATTGAGGACTGTTGGGCACTTTCTCAGGGGCGATTATGATTACCTGAGGGGAGCCCCAGTTTCATGCTTTTCCTGGAGCAATTTTCTCCCAGAGGGAGAATAGACTTAGCATGTGTACTTCCCGTTTTAAAGACCACGTGTATTATTATACATATGTATCTTGTAATATTTATATTTCTCATTCAGAAATAAAGTTTAAATCTCCTTAATCCTGTCTCCTAGGCACCCAGTCCCCTCATTAGAGGCAGCCACTACAAGAAATTTCAGTTTCTTGTGTCTCCTCATGAGCTTCCCTTATAGAGCTCAGGATTCACAGAATGCATACTAGCTGCCTCTCTGGGATCCACACGTTCTTCACTGCTAATTTTACTTGACATTGTATCTTGGGAAGGTCATTCCATATCATTACCTATTTTTCATAGCATTTCCCCCTGATTGTGAAAGAATATTATAGTAAGTTTGAAAAATATGATACATAGTAGAAATATTCAGCCGTATAAAGTTGCATGATTGAGTTTATATTGTACACTTTTTTTGTATTCTAGTTTTTTTTTTTTTTAGAATATCATGGTATACTATTTGTATAACTTTAAAAAATAAGCATATCTTGTTAAATTTACATACAGAAGTAGTAAAAAGCTTAAAAAAGACATGTGAGAATGATAAGCACTAAATTCAGGAGAGGATAAACTCAGCAAGATGAGGGTGAAAGAGAATAGGACAGGTACATGGAGTCGCTACTCCTGGTCAGCACATAGACCTAAAAGGGGCCAAAGCAAATACAGATTCCATAGCCCTAGGTGCAGTCCCGGGAATTTGTCGTATTGTTCTCTCAACGCCCTCACCTGCCTTTTCTTTGCTACATGAGCTTTAATCTCTCCATTTATGTATTTATATGTTTATTTTCTGTTTACCATGTGTGTCTCCCTGACTAATAATATCAGCTCTCTGAGATTATTTTGTGAGAATTTCTGCAAGTCATTTAAAATTCTCTGTAAATGCCTTTTTTTTTCTTCCTTAAAGAGGGAACTTCCTTTACAAAGGACATTTGGTAAAAGTTTTTAAATATGAAACTAAAAGTCACTTGTGATCCTGCTGTCTAAAGAAATTCAGTGATCACATTTTGGTACAAATCCTTCCATATTATTTATTTTATTTTAGTATTTGCACAGTCCTCTGACCAGTTATCACAACTCCCATGTGTGTTGTCCGCAGTTCCCGACCAACAGGCAAAGGAGTGGAAGGACTTGCGAGAGTCGGATCCCGAGCAGCTCTCTCCTTTGCCTTTGCCTTTTTACGCAGGGCGTGGCGATCAGGTATGTGGGCTCAGAGTGTCATTCGGTTTCCTCACCACATCAGGAGACTTGGGTTCTCTTCTCAGTTCTGCCACCACATGCCCTTGGGCTGATCCCATATAGTCTGTGTGCCTCATTTTTCTTGTTTGTAGAATGAGAGGCTTCAGTCTATTTGACTTTTTTTTTTTTTAATTTTTTTTTTTTTTAACGTTTATTTATTTTTGGGACAGAGAGAGACAGAGCATGAATGGGGGAGGGGCAGAGAGAGAGGGAGACACAGAATCGGAAACAGGCTCCAGGCTCCGAGCCATCAGCCCAGAGCCTGACGCGGGGCTCGAACTCACGGACCGCGAGATCGTGACCTGGCTGAAGTCGGACGCTTAACCGACTGCGCCACCCAGGCGCCCCTCTATTTGACTTTTCAGGTCTGTTCTTTAAAAAAAAAAAAGTAAGAGAAAAGTGTGTATGTGTTTATATCGCAGGTAAACCACTGTTAGTACATCAGTGCTGATTTATTTTCTAGGAGAACAAGAAGTTAGAATTGCTCATGAGAGAGTCATAACATAAAGAACTGACTTTGGGGCACCTGTATTAAGTTTTAATCTCTTGAGTTCTTGGAGTATCTCATTGAGAGGAAAGTGAGGGATTGAAAATGTGACAGTGGTATCTTCTCACACAGAGGGGTTGGAGGACCATCTGGGAGAGTGGGGAGGGCTTTACTTGTCAGTGCTGCCTGAGGAGTGGATGGCCTCCTCTGATGCATGTGTGCCCAGGTGAAGATGCGGATCTATGCAGCGAGCTATTGCAGGAGTCCCTGGATGCCCTGAGAGCCCTGCCTGAGGCCTCGCTCTTTGATGAGAGCACAGTGTCCTCTGTGTGGCTGGAGGTGGTAGAGAGAGCAGCCAAGTTCCTTAGATCCGTCGTGACAGGGTGAGTTCTTTCTTTTCACATCTTAACTCTGAATGGTTCTAACATATTTCAGTCTTGTCTCACCTTCTCTTTAGAGCAGGTTTGTGTGTGTGTCTCCAGCCTGCCCTCAGTTCTGTTATTCTGGATCTTGGTTTTCAGCTTTTCAAATGTTTGCTTTTGATATTCTGATTAGACCCTGGAAGCTATCATATTGAATCAGATGGAAAAATGAAAAATATTTTTGTAATGTATTTTTTTTCAGGTATTTATGATTTGGGTATCAGTCATTCATTAAGTGAGCATCTATTGGGTGCCTTTCAGTGAGAATATGGATGCTACCATTCTGAGTGATGGGTGTTGTCTTAATAGACAACATGGTACTAAACAGCTACTCAAGATCAAAATGTTTAAACCTCAATCTATTCTTTTTAGTGTAAAAAATTTTTGAATGTGAATCATTTTCTATAAACAAAACCCTGAACTCTGGTCTTGGGTGTTATATATTTTTGTTAACTTTAAATTTTTAGGTTTTTAAAAAGAAAAAGTATATATACTTAATACATAATTCAATGCCAAAGACATAATTAGAGGAGAAGTGAGTCTTTTCTCATTTGCTTTGTCAAAAGAGGTCACTGCTCTGCCCCTTCCAATGTGCAAGGACACCTGTGGTCTCTGTGCTAACAGACTGTGAGTTTGGCTCCCTAGAGAGCTGATATAGGCATTGTGACAAGGTTTTGGGCTGGGGGCCCTGAAAATAGGCTTTGAATTACAGCTGATCCTTGAACAATGTAGGGGGTAGAGGTGCCAGCCATTCACGCAGTTAAAAATCCACATATAACATTTTACTTCCCCAAACTAAACTAATAGCATGTTGACTAGAAGCCTGACCGATAACATGAACAGTGGATCAATGCATATTTTATGTTGTATGTATTATTTACTGTATTTTTATAATAATACCCTTTTCTTAAATTTTTTGGTATTTCTAAGCTACATGGTTCATCTGTGAGTTTTTTCAAATTGTTGCAAATCTCCAAAAAATTTTCCAATATCTGTATTGAAAGAAAATCTGCATATAAGTGAATTTGTGCAGTTCAAACTCGTGTTGTTCAGGGTTCAACTGTAATTTCAAATATTCAGCTATAATGTTGATGTCAGAAAGCTCTCAGTTCTCCATCTTGGGTTCAGAAGAATTGTCATTTATTATTGGGGAAAAGTTAAAATATTTATTTGATAAAAGATAAAAATAAGCATAGACATTTTGTCTAGAGTCTCAGGTGCTTTTAGAAGTTGATTTTTCTCCATTTTCATAGAGGGATGTTGATACTCTAATAGCCTTAGATTTCACTGAAAGTGGAAACATATCTAAACATGTTTCTACTCATGATTTGAATAATGATATAAATAATTTTATGCTGTGGAAACTGGAATATGTGTTTTCTAATGTAGTCATCTTTTGTATCTGAAGTCTTTTAATAAAAACATATCTTTTTAAGTTAATTGTATACTTTATTTTTTATTAAAATTTTTTTAATGTCTATTTATATTTAAGAGAGAGAGAGACTGCATGAGTGGGGGAGGGCAGAGGGAGACAGACAGAAGCTGAAGCAGGCTCCAGGCTCTGAGCTGTCAGCACAGAGCCTGATGCGGGGTTTGAACTCACAAGCCGGGAGATCATGACCTGAGCTGAAGTCAGATGCTTAACTCAGGCACCTCGTTAATTGTATACTTTAAAATCTCTGATTAAATTTGAGTAGTAAGTCTCAGAAACTTGATTCTAAATATTAAAAATATACATGCTGTCTTTAAGTTCTCATGTTACTTTGTTCTTGCATCCACTGCTGTCATTTCAGAGATGTTCATGGAACGCCTGGTACCAAAGGGCCAGGAAGCATCCCCCTGCAGGACCAGCACCTGGCCCTGGCCATTCTGTTAGAGCTGGCTGTGCAGAGAGGCACACTGAGGTAAGGGGTGCTGCAGGCTGGGAGCATTTCATGGAACACCTCTGTATATGAACATCTGTTTCACTTTATGGCATTTCATTGAATCATTTGTGTTTATAAAAATGTGTGGTGTTCTATCATCAAAGAACCGTATCCCAGGACTTTCTCTTCTTTCAAGCCTGGGTACACTTAGGTTTTCTTCACTTTCCTTTTTTTTTTTTTTTTTTTTTTTTTTTAAAGTTTGTTTATTTATTTTTTTAGAGAGCAAGCAGGGAAAGGGTAGAGAGAGAGGGGGAGAGAGAATTTCAAGCAAGCTCTGCACCGTTAGTCCAGAGCCCGATGTAGTGCTCAAACCCATAAATTGTGAGATCGTGACCTGAGCCAAAAATCAAGAGTTGGCACCTTAACTGACTGAGCCACCCAGGCGCTCCTCTTCACTTCATGTTTTATGTTCAACTTTTGTAGTCTAAGACCTGTTCCTTTTTTTTTCTTTTTAATTTTCTTCAAATGATTTTTATTCCATTAGTTTAAGGTCCTAGAAATTCTCTTTAGAAAGTGCTGTTTGAACTTCTTAACTGGTTTTATATTTCTTATCCTCAGAAGGTGGATATGTTGTGCTAAAATCTTGGCATTGATTAAGTGATTTTACTGCCAAGAATTGTTTTCATGGCGTTATTTTAGTTTCCTTTTCAATCTAAAGTATTTTTCCTATTTTATTTAGCTGTCTGCTTTTATTTTTGACAGTCCATGGCAATAAAAACTAATATGTTTTTACTAGATAATAAAGATATTTTCTCTTTCAGCCAAATGTTATCTGCCATCCTGTTGTTGCTTCAATTGTGGGACAGTGGGACGCAGGAAACTGACAATGAGCGGTCTGCCCAGGGTACCAGTGCTCCTCTTCTCCCTTTACTGCAAAGATTCCAGAGTATCATCTGCAGTAAAGATGCCCCTCATACAGAAGGTGACGCTCACGTAAGTACCATAAAAAAACTCTGCCTTTAAGTAGCTTTCTTAATTCGGTTATCCTAAAAGAGTTAGACTTTTATAAACAAAACCAGGGTGCATGTCTGTGGCAGTAGTTGTCTCTAGGGGAAAGTGTGTATTTGGTGATGACAATAGTGAGTCAGATGTAGGACAGGTGTGGGATATCATGGGGTGAGTTTCATTCGATGCGGTGGAATATCACTTGAGCATATGGCATCTGTGTGTGTGTGTTCTGGATTTTGTATACTTAGTAGGGAGAATGTATTTCTTGACATGTATCAACTTGTACTTCTAGAGAGATTCCTCTACTGCTTTTTGACCATGTAGTTTTCTTTCTGCTGGATTAGAGCCATTTAGCCCTTTGTGTTTGTGGGTTTATTATTACCTGTGTGTTCCCAGTAACCAGTCATGTTGTGCTTTGGCTGTGATGGAGAGTGAGTTTAAGATGCTGTGGAAGATATAAAGAAGGCATGCTCACTTCCATGAAAGAATTAGTTAGTAGAGGCATGAAAATGGGTAAAAATTCTGACAATATTTCAAGAACAAAGTGAGAGAGTCAAGCAGGTCCTTATGGGCACTTGCAGTAATAACATGGGGAGGCGGCACAAGTTGCTGAAGCTGAGCTGGTGTGGGATGGAGTGTGTGTTCGGTTCTGAGGATGTGCTCCACCGTGAGGTCGTGTAGTTGCCTAGTGGTTAATGTTTATTTGTTTTGACCTGCCTTGAGAAGTCTGGTAGTCCTTCTCCTCCATGTTACTCCATATACTGTTTATGGAGAAGACAGTTCAACGAGCACCAGCTGTACTGCAGCACAGAGCTAAGTCTGACATACCCACTTTTAAATACATATTATAAAAAGAGCATTGAAAATAGTGGCTTACTTTTTGGCCCTTTCTTTGTGCAGGGCACTGCATGGAGTGTGTCACCTAAGTCATCACTGTGTTTGTCCTAGGAAAACAAGGCTGGTAGCAGAGGAGGGCCTGTCTGGGTCCTGGGTCTGAACCCCTGGGACTGCTTCTTTTTAGAAGTACAAGTTTGATCTTGTAGGTCTTTTTTTGGGGGGGAAGACAGCCATTCCATTATAAAGTTAATTTTCTATCACTTGGCAGTCTTTAATTGTAATAAGGCTTTCTGCCTTTAGAAGAATTAGATTTGGGGTGCTTGAGTGACTCAGTTGGTTAAGTGTCCTGACTCTTGATTTTGGCTCAGGTCATGATCTCACAGTTCATGGGATTGAGCCCTGTTTTGGGCTCTGCGCTGACAGCTGAGGCCTGCTTGGGATTCCCTCCTTCCCCCCCCCCCCTCTCTCTCTCTCTCCCTCCCCCCCTCCCTCCCCCCCCACTTTCTCCCCCTCACCCTCTCCCTCTGCCCTTCTTCCCCTCTCATTCTCTTTTTCTCAAAATAAATAAACAATTTTTAAAAAAGAAGAATTAGATTTACTTAATGTTAATGTCCGAGTAACATTAGGTTTCCTTCAGAGTGGGTGGCATTAGGTTTTGGTTTTCAGTTTGTAAAGCCAGGTTGAGGTGTAGTGCTGTGTTCCTAGGAAGCTTCCTCTGCATTCTGAGGACTATTGGCCGGGCCAGGGGGTGGTGGGGGGAGTGGGGTGGGGAGCCTGCAGGATGTCTGGACCATGTCATTGACCTGTGTAGAGTATGGACATGCGTGATGGATGTGCAAATGTGCAGGCACTGCTGTGTGCAGTTTTACAGCAGGTGTGTATATATGTAGATGTGTAGGGTCAGTGCATCAGCAGTACTTCTCATCTGATGGCTAAAAGGAGTAGATGATGCACAACTGTGAATACCAAAATATAAAGAGTTGTTAATGGCTAATTGTGTTACTTGAATTTTTTCCAGCGTTTTGAAGATGCTTGTTTACTTTTCTTCTCTAGCTTTTGTCTGGTCCTCTGAGCCCTAACGAGAGTTTTCTGAGATACCTTACTCTTCCACAAGATAATGAGCTCGCCATTGACTTACAACAAACTGCAGTTGTTGTCATGGCCCATTTAGACCGCCTGGCTACTCCCTGTATGCCACCTCTGTGTAGCTCGCCAACATCTCATAAGGTACCTGCGCTACCAGTGTTTCTTCTTTGTATCTTTGTGTGTACTACAGTCATTAGCACCTGTAGGTTCTCATTCTGTGCCACTTTCTCTGGTATTGGGGGTGGAGCTGGCTTACAGCCTTTTTTTTTTTTTTTTTTTTTTGGAAGTAGGGTCCACGTCCAATGTGGATCTTTAACTCACAACCCTGGGATCAAGAGTTGGATGCTCCACTAACTGAGCCAGCCAGACACTCTGCTGGTGTACAAGTGTAAACATGTATACATTTTAAGGTATTGTCAGTGGTCAGAGTGAGTGGTGAGCAAGCTGAGGTGTACATGGGTTGAGGACCCAATTCAGTGTTGCAGGTTCCAGATTCAGGAGGTATAGCTCCAGAGAACTCTCCTTTATCCAAACAACCACATGCTGTCCTGCCTTCCTCAGGGAGATTCCAGCATATTTTTTTGTACACTAAGAGCTCAGAACATGGGCTGTCTGTAATGTCTGTAATGCTGCTCAGAGCACTGATGACACTAATCTACATGTGTGTAGAGCCTGCCAGTGCGGGCCACCTGAGGACTTCACATTCACAGTTGCATCTGACCATCACAACACTACCCCACTGTATTGATGAGAAAACTGCCATTTGGAGTGGCAGTGAATTTTGGCAGGGTCACACAATAATCCTGGATTTGAATCCAGTTTTTTCTAACTTTTATTTTTAGCAGGATGTGTATTTATCTCATTTTATAGTCATTTGTTTTTTTCCAAATAATTATATTCACATGGTTCAAAAATCAAAATTAAATGCAGAGACGATGTTATTTCCCTGTCCCCCCACCCACCTGGTTTTGCACCTGCTACTTTTCATTTTTCTAGTCTCTTATATATCCTTCAGTATTCTCTGAAATGAATATATTAGTGGTAGCATGTTGTAGCTTATTTTTGTCACTACACAGTTTGTACCAAGGAGTTTATCAATAAACAAAGCCTCTCTCTTTATTTTAATGCAACTCAGTATTCCATGTATGGTTGTATCATGATTTTTTTGTTGGAACCTGTGTGGTCAGAAGTGTACTATTCCAGTAGTGCTGCAATGACCAACCTCATACATTTGTTCTTGTTCGTGCAAATGCATGCACCAGTGGTGATGTACCTGATGTGGGTGGACACTAGCCGATTATCACAAAATTGTTCACACACAGCTTGATCCTTCTCATCCCCACCAACAGTTGGATACTTGTCTGCCAGCCTTGTGCTTAGGCTTTTAGGTTTCTGCCTGTTATGGTAAAAATGGTAACCTGATATGTTTTGAGCATTTGTTTAAGGTTTACTTGTATTACTTTTTTTTTTTTTTTTACTTGTATTACTTTTTAATAGGCTCTGTTAAGATGAAGTGCTGTGGAAAAATATGCTTGATCTTACCTGTAACTGAGGTAATATGGGATGTTTTGAGTTATTTTGATGTTTTGGATCATCTCCTTTCTTTACTTGCTTTGTTTTTATCCCACAGTATCTCAGTGTTACTCTTAGCATAAATTATTCTTTTTTTGACTAAGAAAGAAATTTTCTTGCCACTCTAAACAAAACGTTTACTTTGTTATCTTACAGGGATCATTGCAAGAGGTCATAGGATGGGGGTTAATAGGATGGAAATACTATGCCAATGTGATTGGTCCAATTCAGTGTGAAGGACTTGCCAATCTGGGAGTCACGCAAATTGCCTGTGCTGAGAAGCGCTTCCTGATCTTGTCAAGGAATGGCCGTGTGTACACGCAGGCCTACAACAGTGACACACTGGTGGGTGTTCTGGGCCCAGATTGCTTTCCTTGGTGGGTGTTTTTCTACTACAGGAGCTACAGAGGTGTCTAGTCTTTAAGTCATTTGATTTCTGAAGATTTGGAAACCTCTGTTCAGTGTATTTTATTAGTTTTATTTAATAATCTCAATCATAATTGTTGCCAAAATCTTGGGGCAGAATTTCTTAATTGTTAAGATCAGGAGCTCCTTATAGTAACACTTATTGCCCATTATGAATCCCATTTTTAAACTAACTTTCCATGTGTAAACTCAGTTGACTTTGGGGGTGAGGCAGTATCAGATAATCTGAGGAAATTGGGCCTTGTCAGTACATGTTCCTATTAAAGAAAGGTGCTCTTTACCTGGGGTTGTTGAGTTTTCATTGTGTGGAGGTGGCCTAGTAATGTCACAGAGCTCTTGGAGGCTGCCCACTCTTCTGTTGGTAGTGGGCAGGGCATCTAGACAGTTGGCTGGCAGTCTCCATAGGCTCATGTTCTTTCAGTTCCAGGAGCGTTTGTTAAAATAAGATGCGTGAGAAGAGTCATGCTGTTTTCATTGTCCTTGGACTGCTTACTAATTTTCTTCCTATTTTTACCCTTTTAGGCCCCACAGCTGGTCCAGGGTCTTGCCTCCAGAAACATTGTAAAGATTGCTGCCCATTCTGATGGTCACCACTACCTGGCTCTGGCAGCCACCGGAGAGGTGTACTCCTGGGGCTGTGGGGATGGAGGACGGTTGGGCCATGGGGACACTGTGTATGTATGGCCCATTCTTGTAATTGACTTGCTCTTCTTTTGAGTTACTGTATCCAAAATAGGGTGGAAAAGGAGTGTGAATGGGTGTTCCAGTTGCTCTGACATTTAGGGCTAGGGTGGAGAAAGCAATCAAGATGTGTCAGCCCCTGGGTGATGCTATGGGAGTTCTGCCCACAGCACAGAAGATGACATCAATTGGCCTTCGTGTTCTTCTCTCTCAGATGGAATGCTTCCAGCTTTTGTCACTCCTGTTTTAACTATACATGGCACACCTCACACTGTGGAATTTTCTAAAGCAAATCCCACGCTACTTGTTTCTTCATTCACAAACACTTCAACATGTCTCTATCAAATAAGATCCTCCTTTCCTTGAGCCATTTCATTTTCATAGGTACAAAAGTATTTCTTAATGTCCTATTTTGTAGAAGCTTTTGATTATTGTGAGAGACCAGGAATAAAACAAAATGATTGTTCTAAATGCATTGTTGTGAAAATGGAGAGTACCCATAGCTGCCACAGAGTGGTGGGAACACTTTTATATATTGCTGGTTTGAGTGGAGCCTAGTGGAGCAAAACTTGGGCATTTGATTAAAATTGAAGATGCACTTGAAGGGGGTCAGAGGCATGAACAGCACTGTTGAGAGGAGTCTGGCCTGTTCTCACTGCAATGGGATGGAGTTGGACATCCCTGGGTAGAATCCCAAGCCATGAAAAAAGCTGAGCAATGTGTATTGAGTGTTAGCATTCAGCAGAAATATTCCAAACTTGGCAGTATTGTCAGGATTCAGACAAGTGTGGTAAAATGATGGTGAGAAACAAAGGAATGATAACTACAGAATTTAGAATTGTTATTCTCGGACTGAAAGGGATGAGATGGGCAGGGCTCATAGGATTCGAAAGGATGGAGATACAGGGTGGAGGCAGTAATTTTTGCTTCCAGTATGCTAGTTGTAATTTGTACTAAATTACAAAAAAAAAAAAAAAAAAAAAAAAAAACTACCTTGTAATAAAATAATACTCAGTTGAGGTTAAGTGCTAGATGCTAGGAGTTGGAGAGAAACTTTGGGAGATTGAAACTTGAGCTGAACAGGAGGGAGAAATGGTATCAGAATAGGGTTGTTCAGCTCTCCCTGTGCCTGTATGTGCCCCTGCCTCTGTGTGTATTTATTTATTTTGCAGAATAGTGGGTCACAAAGTTAGTATACCATGTTTTTGGAGAGGCTAGAGTAGGTGTTAACAATCACAGTGAACATGTTATGGATTGAAAGCATAAGGTATTTTTCTAGTTTTGAAAGTGAAGAGCCAACTAGTAAGGCCTCTACCTGCTGAATTCTTACTGCCTCCTACTTTTCAGTTGTAAAATATAATTTGGAGTGTGATTAGTAAACCTTGCTCCTTCATTCCCTCATTTATTTAACAAATGTGTAAATTTTAGCCATCTGTATGAGGTTTACAAATCCATCAATTTTAAGAGAACAGTTTAATGAATTTCAGCAAATGCACCATAACTGAGACACAAATTATTTCCATTGCCCCTGCTATTTTCTTTGGATCCTTTGCAGTCAACTCCTGCTCTCTACCTCCAGTTCCTGTCAACCACTGGTCTGCCCTCTGTCACTATATGGTATTTTGTTTCTGGCCCCTTCACTTAGCAGAGTTCCTAAGCTTCAGCCAAGTTGTTGGGCGTGTCAGTACTTGCTTTGTCCCTGTTGCTGAGTGATCTGTTTATGGATGGGCCACTGTTTTGGACCATTGTGAACAAAGCTGCTCTGGACTTGATTGTATGAGTCTTTACCACTGTTTTGATATTACTGCTGGATGTCATGCTTGGCATTGGGTACCCAGTTAACACACAATCATGGAAATGTTACGTGTTTGAATTCTGTGTTCCTTAATTATTTCATAAGACAGCTGAAAGGCCAAACTGTCTTGGCACTCTGATAGTTTATTCTGATAGTTATTTTCTTTGCTAACACTAATAGGACATGCTTAGAAGGACATTCATATTTGTTCCCATTCTCTCCACAGGCCTTTGGAAGAGCCTAAGGTGATCTCTGCTTTCTCTGGAAAGCAGGCTGGGAAGCATGTGGTGCACATCGCATGTGGAAGCACATATAGTGCAGCCATCACTGCCGAGGGGGAGCTGTACACCTGGGGCCGAGGGAACTACGGCCGACTAGGCCATGGTACATTTGCTGTGAGCTGGCTCGAGCATGTGGTGGGAGGTTTTCTCTTTGGAGGAACTTACATTAATGATAGTCCTATCTGTTTGAAGGCTCCAGTGAAGATGAGGCCATCCCAGTGCTGGTAGCTGGGCTTAAAGGATTGAAGGTCATTGATGTGGCATGCGGGAGCGGGGACGCTCAAACCCTGGCCGTGACAGAGAATGGTATGCAGTACTCATGCTGCCCTGGGCAGGTTCTCAGGATGAGGAGTGCCGCTTTCCTAGAGGGAGTAAGCTTTGGAGTAGAGTGCACCTCATATGGTTGCCCCTTTGTCCATTTTTAAGTGGTGTGCACCTCTGGGTCCTTGGCAGAGGTCCAGAAGTTATAAGACTTTTAATTTCTGTTGCCAAAAACTGCTAATTAGCAGCTACATCCTAACTATTTGGGCATTTTATTTATTTATTTTTTTATTAAAAAATTTTTTTTAAATATGAAATTTATTGTCAAATTGGTTTCGAAACAACACCCAGTGCTCATCCCAACAGGTGCCCTCCTCAATGCCCATACCACTTTCTCCTCCCTCCCACCCCATCAACCCTCAGTTTATTCTCAGTTTTTAAGAGTCTTATGGTTTGCCTCCTTCCCTCTCTGTTTTTTTTCCTTCCCTTCCCCCATAGTCTTCTGTTAAGTTTCTCAGGATCCACAAAAGAGTGAAAACATACGGTATCTGTCTTTCTGTATGACTTATTTCACTTAGCATAACACTCTCCAGTTCCATCCATGTTGCTACAAAAGGCCAGATTTCATTCTTTCTCATTGCCAAGTGGTGTTCCATTGTGTATATAAACCACAAATTCTTTTTTTTTTTAATTTTTTTTTTCAACGTTTATTTATTTTTGGGACAGAGAGAGACAGAGCATGAACGGGGGAGGGCCAGAGAGAGAGGGAGACACAGAATTGGAAACAGGCTCCAGGCTCTGAGCCATCAGCCCAGAGCCTGACGCGGGGCTCGAACTCATGGACCGCGAGATCGTGACCTGGCTGAAGTTGGACGCTTAACCGACTGCGCCACCCAGGCGCCCCATAAACCACAAATTCTTTATCCATTCATCAGTTGATGGACATTTAGGCTCTTTCCATAATTTGGCTATTATTGAAAGTGCTGCTATAAACATTGGGGTACAAGTGCCCCCACGCATCAGCACTCCTGTATCCCGTGGGTAAATTCCTAGCAGTGCTGTTTCTGGGTCATAGGGTAGATCTATTTTTAATTTTTTGAGGAACCTCCACACTGTTTTCCAGAGCGGCTGCACCAGTTTGCATTCCCACCAACAGTGCAAGAGGGTTCCCGTTTCTCCACATCCTCGCCAGCATCTATAGTCTCCTGATTTGTTCCTTATAGCTACTCTGACTGGCGTGAGGCGGTATCTGAGTGTGGTTTTGATTTGCATTTCCCTGATGAGGAGTGACATTGAGCATCTTTTCATGTGCCTGTTGGCCATCTGGATGTCTTCTTCAGAAAAGTGTCTCTTCATGTTTTCTGCCCATTTCTTCACTGGATTATTTGTTTTTCGGGTGTGGAGTTTAGTGAGTTCTTTACAGATTTTGGATACTAGCCCTTTGTCCCATATGTCCTTTGCAAATATCTTTTCCCATTCCGTCAGTTGCCTTTTAGTTTTGTTGATTGTTTCCTTTGCAGTGCAGAAGCTTTTTATCTTCACGAGGTCCCAATAGTTCATATTTGCCTTTAATTCCCTTGCCTTTGGAGATGTGTCAAGTAAGAAATTGCTGTGGCTGAGGTCAGAGAGGTATTTTCCTGCTTTCTCCTCTAGGGTTTTGATGGTTTCCTGTCTGACATTCAGGTCCTTCATCTATTTTGAGTTTATTTTTGAGAATGGTGTAAGAAAGTGGTCTGGTTTCATTCTTCGGCATGTTGCTGTCCAGTTCTCCCAGCCCCATTTGTTAAAGAGACTGTCTTTTTTTGATTGGATGTTCTTCCCTGCTTTGTCAAAGATTAGTTGGCCATACTTTTGTGGATCCAGTTCTAGAGTCTCTATTCTATTCCATTGGTCTGTGTGTCTGTTTTTGTGCCAATACCATGCTGTCCTGATGACTGCAGCTTTGTAGTAGAGGCTACAGTTTGGGATGGTGATGCCTCCCGCTTTGGTCGTCGTCTTCTTCAATATTACTTTGGCTATTCGGGGTCTTTTGTGGTTCCACACAAATTTTAGGATTGCTTGTTCCAGCTTCGAGAAGAATGCTGGTGCAATGTTGATTGGGATTGCATTGAATGTGTAGATAGCTTTGGGTAGTATTGACATTTTAGCAATATTTATTCTTCCAATCCATGAGCATGGAATGTTTTTCCATTTCCTTGTATCTTCTTCGATTTCCTTCATAAGGCTTTCTATAGTTTTCAGCACACAGATCTTTTACATCTTTGGTTAGGTTTATTCCTAGGTATTTTATGATTCTTGGCGCAATTGTGAATGGGGTCAGTTTCTTTGGCTTTCTGTTGCTTCATTGTTAGTGTATAAGAATGCAGCTGATTTCTGTACATTAATTTTGCATCCTGTGACTTTGCTGAATTCACGTATCAGTTCTAGGAGACTGTTGGTGGAGTCTGTCGGGTTTTCCATGTATAATATCATGTCATCCGCAAAAAGTGAAAGCTTGACTTCATCTTTGCCAATTTTGATGCCTTTGATTTCCTTTTGTTGTCTGATTGCTGATGCTAGCACTTCCAACACTATGTGAAACAGCAGCGGTGAGAGTGGACATCCCTGTCGTGTTCCTGGTCTCAGGGGGAAAGCTGTCAGTTTTTCCCCAATGAGGATGATATTAGCTGTGGGCTTTTCATAAATGGCTTTTATGATGTTTAAGTATGTTCCTTCTATCTCAACTGTCTCGAGGGTTTTTATTAAGAAAGGATGCTGAATTTGGTCAAATGCTTTTTCTGCATCGATTGACAGGATCATATGGCTCTTATCTTTTCTTTTATTAACGTGATGTATCACGTTGATTGATTTGTGAGTGTTGAACCAGTCCTGCAGCCCAGGAATGAATCCCACTTGATCATGGTGTATAATTCTTTTTATATGCTGTTGAATTCGATTTGCTAGTATCTGATTGAGAATATTTGCGTGCATATTCATCAGGGATATTGGCCTGTAGTTCTCTTTTTTTGCTGGGTCTCTGTCTGGCTTGGGAATCAAAGTAATGCTGGCTTCATAGAATGAGTCTGGAAGTTTTCCTTCCCTTTCTATTTTTTGGAACAGCTTGAGAAGGATAGGTATTACCTCTGCTGTAAATGTTTGGTAGAATTCCCCTGGGAAGCCATCTGGTCATGGACTCTTATTTGTTGGGAGGTTTTTGATAACTGATTCAATTTTTTCGCTGGTTATGGGTCTGTTCAAGTTTTCTATTTCTTCCTGTTTGAGTTTTGGAAGTGTGTGGGTGCTTAGGAATGTGTCCATTTCTTCCAGGTTGTCCAGTTTGTTGGCATATGATTTTTCATAGTATTCCCTGATAATTGCTTGTATTTCTGAGGGATTGGCTGTACTAATTCCATTTGCATTCATGACTTTATCTATTTGGGTCATCTCCCTTTTCTTTGTGAGAAGCCTGGCTAGAGGTTTATCAATTTTGTTTATTTTTTCAAAAAAACAACTCGTGGTTTCATTGATCTGCTCTACAGTTTTTTTTTAGATTCTATATTGTTTATTTCTGCTCTGATCTTTATTATTTCTCTTCTTCTGCTGGGTTTGGGGTGTCTTTGCTGTTCTGCTTCTATTTCCTTTAGGTGTGCTGTTAGATTTTGTATTTGGGATTTTTCTTGTTTCTTGAGATAGGTCTGGATTGCAATGTATCTTCCTCTCAGGACTGCCTTTGCTGCATCCCAAAGCGTTTGGACTGTTGTATTTTCATTTTGATTTGTTTCCATATATTTTTAAATTTCTTCTCTAAGTGCCTGGTTGACCCATTCATTCTTTAGTCGGGTGTTCTTTAACCTCCATGCTTTTGGAGGTTTTCCAGGCTTTTTCCTGTGGTTGATTTCAACTTTCATAGCACTGTGGTCTGAAAGTGTGCATGGTATGATCTCATTTCTTTTATACTTATGAAGGGCTGTTTTGTGACCCAGTCAGCATGTGATCTATCTTGGAGAATGTTCCATGCGCACTCGAGAAGAAAGTATATTCTGTTGCTTTGGGATGCAGAGTTCTAAATATATCTGTCAGGTCCATCTGATCCAATGTATCATTCAGGGCCCTTGTTTCTTTATTGATCCTGTGTCTACATGATCTCTCCATTCCTGTAAGTGGGGTATTAAAGTCCCCTGCAATTACCACATTCTTATCAATAAGGTTGCTTATGTTTGTGATTAACTGTTTTATATATTTGGGGGCTCCGGTATTCGGCGCATAGACATTTATAATCGTTAGTTCTTCCTGATGGATAGAGCCTGTAATTATTATATAATGCCCTTCTTCATCTCTTGTTACAGCCTTTAATTTAAAGTCTAGTTTGTCTGATATAAGTATGGCTACTCCAGCTTTCTTTTGACTTCCAGTAGCATGATAGATAGTTCTCCATCCCCTCACTTTCAATCTGAAGGTGTCCTCAGGTCTAAAATGAGTCTCTTGTAGACAGAGAATAGATGGGTCTTGTTTCATTATCCATTCTGATACCCTATGTCTTTTGGTTGGAGCATTTAGTCCATTTACATTCAGTGTTGTTATTGAAAGATACGGGTTTAGAGTCATTGTGATGTGTGTGGGTTTCATGCTTGCAGTGATGTCTCTGGTACTTTGTGGTCTTTGCAACATTTCACTCACAGAATCCCCCTTAGGATCTCTTGTAGGGCTGGTTTAGTGGTGATGAATTCCTTCAGTTTTTGTTTGTTTGGGAAAACCTTATTTATTTCTGAGAGACAGAGAAAGGCAGACCATGAGTAGAGGCGGGGGATAGAGAGAGAAAGAGAGAGATACAGAATCCCAAGCAGGCTCCAGGCTCTGAGCTGTTAGCCCAGAGCCTGATGCGGGGCTCGAACTCACGAAATGGGAGACTGTGACCTAAGGTGAAGTCGTATGCTCAACTGGCTAAGGTACCCAGGCACCCCTGGGGATTTTATTTTTTTAATATAAAATGAGAGTTACAGTAGAATAATTGACATTATGAATTGTTTCTGGTTATTATGTTTCTTAATGTCTAGGTATCTTTGATTCCCTGTGGTGAATCCTGCTTTTGTCTGTGTGGATTCAGAGTACGAAGCTACATTGTTGGCTTGTTTTTGATTTTACTTTTGTATTTGTCTTCATTAGTGAGACTGTACTCATTTTGCTTTTTTTGAGCGTATATTTATTAGGTTTAACGGTTAGAATTAGATTGATATTTTAAACTGTTATTTGTTAATGTTGTGAGGGTCTGTCCTCAGAATCGTGGTGATCTGTCAAAATCAGCTGGGGAGCCTGTCTGCCCCCTCCTGCAGAAGTTGAATGGCAGATTGGGAATTGACTTACTTTTGGGAATTTCTTTAGTAAGAGGACAAAAATAATTACGTCATCTTCATGTCCACATAGGGCCCCTCCCCGCCCCACACCTATTCCCACTAAAGGATAGGCATAGAGTCATCTTTCTTCTGCTTCTATGAGTCTTAGAGAAAAATGGTCTCATCAGTCATCTGAAAGTTCTCTTCTAGCATGAAGCTTTCAGTTTGACGTCTTGTTTTTAAGTGTCCATTGTTGAGTGATTGATAATATGTTATAAAACTCTTAACAAGGAAGTTTTTTCTTAAGTAAGCCTTATTAGGGCTTGTTCTTGAATTCTTAGTGTGAAACTGCTACATAAGTAAAACTGTGTAAAGTGTTGACTAAATTGCCTTGATTGGAAACTGTGCATGCTGTTTACCTCCCACTGGTGTTTCTTTGGTGCCGGTGTTATAAAGGGAAATGTCCCTGGTATGTTACTATTCTTTGAGAAGACTGGTATAGTAGAAGTCTGCTTGTCTGTTCGGTCTGGTCCTGGATGACAGGCTCACTGAAAAAAATTGGAGAAAGTGGGAATTGTGGGCTGGGCTATGTGAACAACAGGCATTTTGCAAGGCATGTAGTATATGCACATTCTTTGATAATGTGTATGGGACTGCTGAGTTGAACATTGCTATGTTTCTTTCACTACCACCTGCTAGTGTATCATATACAGTTTTAGATCAGGGATTGACTGTTTTTGCAAATAGACTGATATTGGAATGCCACCTTGCTTATGTATTATCTGTGGCTGCTTTCCTATGACAGGGGAACAATTAGATAATTGTAACAGAGACCACATTGCCCACAAAGCCTAAAAATACTTACCTTCTGAGCTCTAACAAAAAGTTTGCTGGGGCGCCTAGGTTGTTCAGCTAGTTAAGCATTCGACTCTTGATTTTGGCTTAGGTCATGATTTCATGGTTTGTGGGATTGAGCCCTGCATCGAGCTCTGTGCTGGCAGTGTGGAGTCTGCTTGGGATTCTCTCTCTCCCTCTCTCTGCCCCTCCCCTGCTCTCTCTCTCAAAATAAATAAATAAATATTAAAAAATATTTTTAAAAATTTGCTGATCTTTAGATTATTTAAAACAGAATGGAGGAGTGTCTGGGTGGCTCAGTCAGTTGATTGTCCGACTCTTGATTTTGGTTCAGGTCACAATCTCATGGTTGTGAAATTGAGCTCTGCACTGAGTGTGGAGCCTGCTTAAGATTCTGTGTCTCTCTCTCTCTCTCTCTCTCTCTCTCTCTCTGTGTCTCTCTTCCCCTCATCCTCTACTACCTCTCTTCCCTGCTCGTGTGCTCTCTCTTTAAAAAAAAAAAGAAAAAAAAAACTTAGTCACTTATGGAGTGATGTAATTTCTTCTTTTATATTTCTTCTCATTTCTTTTCTACAGTTTTCACCTGCACCTAATTTAGCAGGTTTCTTTTTTAATAATTCATATTTATTGACTTTTTGCAAATTATCAGAGTAAATATAAAACAAACACATTTTTGTAATTTATTGCTTTATATAATATTTAATTAGATTATACTCACAAACATTATTAGAAAGAAATGCCGTCCTGCAGTTGACTTGTGGTCAGCATGACAGGAACAGTGTGCAGGCAGACTTGAGAGAGAGTGGTCAGGGAACTACAGCTGTGTTCAATGGGTTCAGTTATAGTATTTTATAGAGGCAGTGGGTCTTTTGTTCTGTTTTCACTACTTGGTTGAACTGAACCCAGTCATTGAGCACAAACTAGGAAGAGTCAGGACTTTATTCTTTTAGCTAAAAACAAAAACAAAAAACCACACCCAGCTTTCCTTTTCCTATTGCTTCTATATCAACCTGAAGTATAAACTAGATTTCATTTGGTAAGCGGTCACCTGGTTATTGTTATTATAGTTAATATACTATATATATAAGTCTAGATTTATGTTATTGGTTATATTGAGTATTTTCAGCCACTTAGAAGTTGCATTAAGATGTACAGTTGTTTTTACTTAAATATATTTGTATTTTTTAGGTCAGGTGTGGTCTTGGGGAGATGGTGACTATGGAAAATTGGGCAGAGGTGGTAGTGACGGCTGCAAAACACCAAAGCTTATTGAAAAGCTTCAAGACTTGGATGTTGTGAAAGTCCGATGTGGAAGTCAGTTTTCTATCGCTTTGACGAAAGATGGCCAGGTTTATTCATGGGGAAAAGGTGACAATCAGAGACTCGGGCATGGAACAGAGGAACATGTTCGTTATCCCAAACTCTTGGAAGGCTTGCAAGGTAAGTGCAAAATGAAAACTTTTAAAACCTTTTGAAGCTTTTTCTTTAGTAATCTTTTCAAGTTTGTAGGTCTTTCCTTTATTTACCTACTATTTCACGAATTAACTCATCATTAGAAGGCTTTTACCCACATTTTTATAGGTATAGATTATAAATGGAAAATGGTTTTGTTTCTATTTAAAAATGGTGTAGAATTATTCTCACCAGATTTATTTTGAAATTCGTTCAGTTTTACAAATATTGGTGCCAGGCATCTATTCATCACTATGTAAGCTGGCCTTAGTGAGATTAACTTCTGTTGGTGAGGTCACCTGTAGTTATACTGTAGACATTGCTAAGATGACGGGTGTATATAGTGCTGTGGGAGCACAGTGGGAGGAGATAGGATTGGTGTGCCTAGAGTGGTCTCATTTGAAATTATCCTTGATAGGTGAATCCTGCTTATTTGGTTTCAAGGGCATCTAGCATGCATTCTAGATAGAATGGGAGCCCAGGCATGTAGGTGTGCTTTGCAGGTGCCTTCTGAAGTGTGGGAGAGGTTGGTGATAGGTTTATCAGGTGGGGCTTGTAGTGCTTTAGACTGTTTTCCTAAAGGACCTAGACCATAAGTATTTTAGCTTTGAGTACCATACACTGTATGTCTCAACTACTCTTTTTCTGCTTTTGTACCCCAAAAGTAGCCATGGACAATATGTAAACAAATGGTCCTGGCTATGTTAACGGCTTTATTCATAGAAACAACCCTTGGCCTGTGTTTGGCATGAGGGATGAAGTTTGTTGGATCTCTGTGCTGGATCCTACTTTATGTTTTTGCTTTTTTGTCAAGGGAGTTTAAAGGGAGACTTTTATTTTTTTTTTTTTATTTTTTTTTATTTAAAAAAAAATTTTTTTTTCAACGTTTATTCATTTTTGGGACAGAGAGAGACAGAGCATGAACGGGGGAGGGGCAGAGAGAGAGGGAGACACAGAATCGGAAACAGGCTCCAGGCCCTGAGCCATCAGCCCAGAGCCTGACGCGGGGCTCGAACTCACGGACCGCGAGATCGTGACCTGGCTGAAGTTGGACGCTTAACCGACTGCGCCACCCAGGTGCCCCTAAAGGGAGACTTTTACATAGGACTTGCTAGTTTCTTTCCTGATGACAAGGTTTTATGGTGTCTATTATTTTCTAAGTTTCTGAGATAAGTTGTAGGGTAATACAGTTGGTTTATATTATGGAGCTATGTTTAAATTTTGTTAGCCTTTCTTGTTTATATTTTTTTCATTTAGCTAAGGAAATATGCTTCCTCAGCAACATTTATTAGATACAGAGAGAGCTTATCATGAAAATATTTACATAATTTTTGGTATATTTTGGTTGTTGTCAACTTATCATAGGCTCTTAGAATTGTTCTCCTTACTCTAGTAGAATTTTGCAGCTGAATTATTTTTTATGTTGACATTTCTGAAGACATTCCTTGTGCTGGTCATGTTAGACTTACTATTAAGCAAAAATATAATACTTGGATAACACTGTTTAAATAGGAAAAATGTATTATTTGACTTTAGAAAAAAGAGATTTTTGTCTTAGAAAACTTCCTTAATGAAGAGGGTACTTTGATATTCATCAGGATAGCCCACAATGTGGGCTATAAAACACCCCTTAACATATTTAAAAGAAGGGAGATCAAACAATGTCTGCTGTCAGACTACAGTATAATTAAACTAAAAATCAATAAAAGATAGCTGAAATATCCCCAAGTACATGGAGATAAACTTCCAGGGTACCGGGGTTGCTAAGTCAGTTAAGCATCTGACTGGCTCAGGTCATCATCTCACGGTTTGTGGGCTCCAGCCCCACATTGGGCTGTCTGCTGTCAGCTCAGAGCCCACTTGGGATTCTCTGTCTTCCTCTCTCTCTCCTGCTTGTGCATACTCACACACTGTTTCTCTCAAAAATAGATAAACATTAAAAAAATATTAAAAAATAAACACTAAACTTCCAAATAACACATGGTCAAACAAAAAACTCTCAAGAGAAATTTTAAAATATTTTGAACTAAATGAAAATGAAAACAACTTACCAAAATTTGTGGGATGCTGTGAAAGCAGTGCTTAGAAAGATATTTATAGCACTGAATTCATGTATTATAAAAGAAGAAAGATCTAAAGTTAGTAATCTTTGTGTTCAGGAAAGGAAACCATCAACAAAATGAAAAGGCAACCTATAGAATGGGGGAAATATTTGTAAATCATATATGGGATAAAGGATTAATATCCAAAATATATAAAGGACTCATACAATTCAATAGCAACAAAACAAGACAAAACCTGCTCCAAAACCAATTTGTTGAAAAATTGGGCAGAGGATCTGAGTAGACATTTTTCCAAAGGTGGCTTATAGATAGCCATCAGGTATATGAAAAAGTACTCAATGTCAGTAATCTTCAGGGTAAATGCAGATCAAAACCACAGTGAGATATCACCTCATACCTGTTTGAACAGCTATTATCAAAAAGATAAGAAATAACTAGTGTTGGTGAGGATGTGGAGGAAAAGAAACTCTTGTGCACTGTTGATGGGAATGTAAATTGGTACAGCCACTGTGGAAAACAGTAAGGAGGCTTTTCAAAAATTAAACACCCAGGGGCGCCTGGGTGGCGCAGTCAGTTAAGCGTCTGACTTCAGCCAGGTCACGATCTCGCAGTCCGTGAGTTCGAGCCCCGCGTCAGGCTCTGGGCTGATGGCGGAGCCTGGAGCCTGTTTCCGATTCTGTGTCTCCCCCTCTCTCTGCCCCTCCCCCGTTCATGCTCTGTCTCTCTCTGTCCCAAAAATAAATAAAAACGTTGAAAAAAAAATTAAACAAACAAACAAAAAAACCAACTACCATGTGATCCACCTGTTCCGCTTCTGAGTATTTATCTGAAGGAAATAAATATGCTAACTCAAAAAGGTACCTGCATCCTCCTGTTCATTGCAGCATTATTCATAGTAACCAAGATATGGAAACAACCTAAGTGTCCATTGATAGATGAGTGGATAAAGAAAATGCAGTATAATGGAATATTATTCAGCCACAGAAAAGAAGGTAATTCTTCCATTTGTGTTAACATGGATGGACCTTGAGGGCATTATGCTAAGTAAATAGGTTAGACAGAGAAAGGCAAACACTGTATGATGAGAAATGAGAGAGAAGACATACTACAGATCCTTTGAACTTTATAAAGATGATAAAGGAATACTAAGAACAACTCTATGCCCCCATATTTTGTATTGTAGATACAAAATGCCCCCCATTTGTATTGTAGATGAAATGAACCAATTCTTTAAAAGACACAATTTGCCAAAACTCATACAAGAAGAAATAGACAAACTGAATCGGCCTATATCTATTAAATTGAGTCAATAATTGATAACTTTCAGAAAGCGTGAGGCCCAGATGGGTTTACTGGTGAATTCTACCAAACATTTAAGGAAGAAGGGAGAAATTATACCAATTCTCTATAATCTCTGTTTCAGAGGAGAGAAGCAAAGGGAATACTTATTAACTCATTCTGTGAGGCCAGCACCACCCTAATATCAAAGCCAGACAAAGACATTATAAAAAAATTACAGACCAACATCTCTCATGAATATAGATGCAAAAATCTTCAATGAAATATTAACAAGTCAAATTCAACAATGTATAGAAAGAATTATATATCACCACTAAGTTGAGTTTATTCTGCATATGCAAGATTGGCTAATTCAGCATCCAAAAATCAATGTAATCCATCAAATCAAGAGAGGGATAAGAAAAATCACATGATCATATCAATAGATGCAGAAAAAACGTTTGATAAAATTCAAAGCCTATTCCTACTAAAAACTCTCAATAAACCAGGAATGGAGAGAACTTCCTTAACTTGATAAAGAATATCTATAAAAATCCTACAGCTAACATTATACTTAATGGTAAGAAACTCGAATCCTTCCCACTAAGATCAGGTACAAGGAAAAGATGTCTCATCTCACCATCATCTCTTTTCAGAACCATGCTGGAAGTTCTAGCTAATGCAGTAAGACAATGAAAGGATAGTAAAGGAATGCAGATTGAGAAGGAAGAAATAAAACTGTTTGTTCACAGATGACATAAAAGTCTATGTAGAATATCTGAAAGAATTAACAAAAAAGCTGGAAGTAATAGATGGTTATAGCAGAGTTGTAGGATATAAAGTTAATATACCAAAGTCTTGTTTTTTTATATGTCAACAATTAAGAAGTGGAATTTGAAATAAATACATAATATCATTCACATTAGTAGTAAGGAAATGAAATAAATAGGTATAACTCTGACAAAGTAAGTACAAGAGCCATATGAGGAAAACTATGTAACTGATGAATGAAATAAAAGGAGAACTAATAAATTGAGAGATATTCTTTGTTCATGGATAGGAAGATTGAATATTGTCAGTTCTTTCCAGCTTGATCTATAGATTTAATGCAATCTCCATCAAAATCTGAGCAAGTTATTGTATTGGTATTGACAGACTGATTCTAAGTTTTATGTGGAGAGGCAACAGATCTAGAATAGCTAACACAGTATTGAAGGACAAGAACAGGTTGGAGGACTGACACTATGCAGCTTCAAAACTTAATATAAAGCTACAGTAATCAGGACAGTATGATATTGATTACAGTATAGACAAATTGATCATTGAAACAAAGTAGAGAGCTCAGAAATAGACCCACATAAATATAGTTAATTGATCTTTGAGAAGGGAGCCAGGGCAATACAATGAAGCAAAGGTGAGTTTTTCAACAAATGGTGTTGGAACAATTAAACATTCACATGCAAATAAAAGTGAATACTTGATAATAGGGGAGGCTATACATGGGGTGGAGAGTATATGGGAAATCTCTGCATTTTTCCTCAATTTTGCTGTGATCCTAAAATGTTCTAAAAATAGAAAGGAAAAAAGATATACTTTGCATGATTATACCTTGGGACAGGAGAATACGATTTAATGATTAATTAAAAATACACTTATCTCTTTCTGAATGAAAAACTGAATATGGAGAAAAAAAATAACAGCTCTGGGGTGCCTGGGTGGCTCAGTCAGTTGAGTGTCCGACTGTGGCTCAGGTCAGGATCTCACAGTTTGTGTGTTTGAGCCCTGTGTTGGGCTCTGTGCTGATAGCTCAGAGCCTAGAGCCTGCTTTGGATTCTGTGTCTCCCTCTCTCTGCCCCTCTCCCACTCAGGCCCTTTCTCTCTCAAAAATAAACATACATTAAAAAAAAAAAAGGTAACAGATCCTTTTCATACCTTAACATTGTTTAATTTTCAGGCTGCAGGTCTTAATAAATTGTAGCTACTAAACCATAACAAGGGTTTTAATAACATACATGAAGCAGATGAATTATGCATAGTATTAAAGCAATGGATTAGCCTTTAGAAGTTGACATTAAATACCTTCTGACCTGAATGATCTACAACAGAAGTCAGGTGTGAAGCTGTGTTGTATCTTTCCTCTTAGGGAAGAAGGTAATTGATGTGGCTGCAGGCTCCACCCACTGCCTGGCTCTGACTGAGGACAGTGAGGTCCATAGCTGGGGCAGCAACGACCAGTGTCAGCACTTTGACACCTTGCGTGTGACCAAACCAGAACCTGCTGCACTGCCAGGACTGGATACCAAACACATAGTTGGAATTGCCTGTGGACCTGCTCAGGTACTGAGTAGATAGTTTGGTTAGATATTTTGTAGAATTTTGGTTGCCCATCCCTCATTGCTAGGATATTGAAATACCATTGACTTGTGTGTGTTGTTCTTATATCCTGTAGTTGTACTAAACTCACTTATTAGTTCTAGGAGTTTTGTGTCAATTCCCTGGAGTTTTCTTCAGAAACATAGACACAGTTTTATTTCATCTTTTTTCTGTATTTCTTTCCCTTGCCTTATTGCACTGGCCAAGACTTCCAATATAATGTTGAAGAGTGGTAAGAGGGCACATCCTTGTTCCTGTTTGTAGCGGGAGAGCATTTAGTCTTTCACTATTAGCTAGGATGTTAACTGTAGGATTTTTTTTTTTTAGTAGATGCCTTGTGTCAGATTAAGGAAATTTCCTTTAACTCCTACTTTTTTGAGAGTTTTTTTTTTTTTAATACTGAATAGATGCTGAATTTTGTCAGATACGTTTTTCTTCTCAAATGATATGATCATGTAGTTTTCCTTCTTTAGTCTGTTTATATGGTAGACTATGTTAATTGATTTTCAAATATTAAGCAAACCTTGCATTTCTGAGATAAACCCCACTTGGTTATGGTGTATTATTCTTTCTTATATATTGCTTTATTTGATTTGCTAATGTATTGTTGAGGATTTTTCTGCTGATGGTCATCAGAGATAATTGGTTTGTGGTTTTATACTGTGTGTCTTTTTATCAGGGTAAAACTGGTCTCATAAAAAGTGTTGGAAAGTGTTCCTTTCTCTTCTGTTTTCTAGAAGGGATTGTGTAGAGTTAGTGTTATTTCTTTTTAAATTTTTTTTTTCTTTGGTGAATCCATCTGAGCCAGGAAATTTCTTTCTCAAAAGATTTTTATGTAAAAATTGTTTCTTTAATAGATGCAGAACTATTCAGAGTGTTTCTTCTTGAGTAGGTTTAACTGATTTGTGGCACTCAAGGAGTTGTTCCATTTCATCTAAGATGTCTGAGTTTTGTGTGTAAAGATTTCCTTAGTATTCTTTTACTAACCTTTTGAAGTCTTTGGGGTCTGTAGTAATATATTCTCTTTCATTACAGATATTAGTAATTTGTGTGTGTGTGTGTGTGTGTGTGTGTGTGTGTGTGTGTTTCTTTGTCAGTTTTGCCTAGATATTTATCCATTTTATTGATCTTTTTAAAGAACTTTTAGTTTCAAAAAACTTCCCTTTGTTTTTTGCTTTCAATTTCATTGGCTTCTTCTCTTTGTTATTTTTTTTTCCCCTTCAGCTTGCTTTGGGTTCACACTTTTCTATTTTTAGTTTCTTCAAGAAAAAGCCTAGGTTAATTTTAGATCTTTCTTCTTTTGTAATATTTAAGCAGTTGATGCTCTAATTTCCCTCTAAGTAGTGCGAATTTGCACTCATACATTTTGATGTATTTTGTTTTTGTTCAGTTCAAAATACTCTCTAATTTCTTTTGAGAATTGCTCTGTGACCTATGTATTATTGTGTCACTTAATTTTAAAGTGTTTGGAAATTGTACTATTATCATTTTCTTACTGTTCCTAGTTTAATTTTATTGTGGTTAGGGAACAAACGATATGATTTCAATTCTTCTAAGTTTCTTAAGATTTGTGTCTCAGGATATGTTCTCTTAAGTGAATGTTCTGTGTGTGTGCTTCAAAAGGGTTATGTATTTTGTTTTACATGTATTTTGCTGTTGTTGGGTGAAGTGTTCTATAAATGTCCATTAAATCCAGTTCATTGATGGTATTCAATTGTTGTATATCCTTGCTGATTTTTTGTCTGCTTCTATCTCTTTCTAGGAGGATAGTGTTGGTATTTCCAAGTATAATTATGGATTTCTCCATTTCTTTTGGCTCTATCAGTTTTATTTTTTTTTAATATCAGTGCTTTTGGTCATTAAAAAAATTATGGTTGACTATACAGTGGCATTAAGTATATTCATGAGACTGTGTAACCATCATTGTTATCCATCTCCAGAACTTTGTCATCCTAAACAAAAATTCTGTACCCATTAAACATTAGTCTCCTTTTCTCTTCCCTTTGGCCCCTAGTAACCTCAGTTTACTTTCTGTTTCTGTGAATTTGCCTATTCAAGATACTTCATATAAGTATAATCATATAATATTTGACCTTTTGTGTCTGGCTTATTCCACTTAGCATAAGTTTTTTAATTTTTTTTTTTTAATTTTTTTTCAACGTTTTTTATTTATTTTTGGGACAGAGAGAGACAGAGCATGAGCGGGGGAGGGGCAGAGAGAGAGGGAGACACAGAATCGGAAACAGGCTCCAGGCTCTGAGCCATCAGCCCAGAGCCCGACGCGGGGCTCGAACCCACGGACCGCGAGATCGTGACCTGGCTGAAGTCAGATGCTTAACCGACTGCGCCACCCAGGCGCCCCAAGTTTTTTTAAATTTTTTAATTTTTTAATTTTTTAATTTTTTAATTTTTTAAATTTTTAATTAAAAAATTTTTAAGCATAAGGTTTTTAAGTTTGTTCCATGTTGGAGGATGTTTCAAGATTTTATTCCTTTTAAAGGCTTAATAATATTCCATTATATGTATATCCCACATTTTGTTCATTTATTTCTCCTTTTTTGTACCTTTGGCTATTGTGGTTGTGTTGCTCAATACCCAATGCTTTCATTTGGGTCCACGCTTTCATTTTTTTGTTTTTGTTTTTGTTTGTTTGAGTATATATCTAGGAGTGGAATTGCTGGATCATATGGTAATTATGAGGAATTTGAGGAACTGTCAAACTGTTTTCCACAGCAGCTGCATGATTTTTACATTCCCACCAGATATGCACAAGGGTTTCAGTTTCTCCACTTTGTTTTTGGCCAACCCTGGTTATTTTCTGGTTTTCTTTCTTTGATTGTTTGAAGCCATCCTTGTGTGTATGAAGTGGTATCACACTGTGGTTTTGATTTGCACTTCCCTAATAGAAAAGATGTTGAACATTTTTTTATGTGTGTATTGACCATTTGTATATCTTCTTTGAGGAAATGTTGATTAAGTCCTTTGCCCCTTTTTGAATTTTTTCTTGAATTGTAGGAGTTCTTGATGTATTGTGGATATTAATCCCTTATCAGGTATATGATTTACAGCTATTTTTTTCCCCATTCTGTGCTTGTCTTTTCATTTTGTTGATAGTGTCCTTTGATGCACACAAGTTTTTAATTTTGAGTAAGTCTACTTTATCTATTTTTTCTTATGTTGCCTATGCTTTTGGTGTTATATATATCCAAGAAATCTGTTGTTATGTAGATTTCACCCATTGTTTTCTTCTGAAAGTTTTATAGTTTTAGCTTTTATGTTTTGGTCTTTGATCCACTCTAAGTTAATTTTTGTATATGGTATAAGGTAATGATATAATTTGATTGCTTTGCAGTTTTCCCAGCACCATTTGTAGAAAAGATTGTTCTTTCCCCATTGAATGGTGTTGGCACTTATCAAAAATCATTTTACTGTATAGGTAATGGCTTATTTTTGGGCTGTCCATTCTGTTTCATTGGTCTGTATGCCAGTATTTCATTGGTACTTTATGCCAGGACCATGCTGTTGTGATTACTGTAGCTTTGTAGTGTAGTAGGCTTTGAATTAGGAATTGTGAGTTTTCCAGTTTTGTTCTCTGTTTCAAGATTATTTTGTTTATTTGGGGTCACTTGAGATTCCATATACATTTTAGGATGGGTTTGTCAGTTCTTGTTTTATAGATTTTGAAGCTCTTTTTTTTTCTTTTTTTTTTTTTAAGATATGTGCACATTTAGGTTTGCTTTGTCATCTTGATGAATTGGCCAAGGGCATTATACAGTATGCCCCCTTTATCCTTCTTTTTCTTTGCTCTGAAGTCTGTTTTGTCTGATTTTAATGTAGGTGCTTCATTTTTCATTTATTTTGTAAAAATTTTATTAGGTTTATTTTGGGAGAGCACGCATGTGAATGGGGGGAAGGGCAGAGAGAGAGGGAGAGAGAGTATCTTATGCAGACTCTGTGCCTAGCACAGAGCCCAATGTGGGGCTTGATTCCATGAACTTGAGTTCAGACTCAAGAGCCAAAATCAAGAGTCAGACTAAGTGTTAAGTACTGACTGAGCCACCCAGGGGCTTCTTGCTTTTTATTTAATAGTGTTTGCATACTGTAACTTTTCCATTCTTTTAATTGAAAAAAAATTAAAAATTGAAATAATTATTGTAGGAATTTGCCAATGTCGTGGGTTTTGTTTATTGAGGTTATATAAGAAGTCAATATTCTAGTTCCTTTCCCTTGCCATATAAAGTTTAGAATAGTCTTGTCTATGTCAGCAAAAACATCTTGCTTGGACTTTGATAGGAATTGTATTCAACCTGTCATCAATTTTTGGAGAATTGGCAGTTTTGCTGTATTTAGTCTTCCAATCAATGAAAATGGTATGTCTAGATATTTATTTACATTTTCTTTGATTTCATTTATTAGCATTTTCAGTATATAAGTCTTTGACATGTTTTGTTAGATTTATATCTTTTACTTTTAACCCAAATGTCTCATTATGTGTATAGTGAGTTTCTTGGGTACCGTGTATAGGTGCATTTAAAAAAAAAAATGCTTGAGTCAATCTGTCTTTTAATTGATATATTTAGATCATTTATGTTTACTCCAATTTTTGACGTACATAGATTTGAGTCTTCCATTTTCTTGTTGGCTTTTGTTTGTTCTATTATTCCTCTATTGTGCTTTTCCTGCCTTTTTTGGGAGTATATGAACATTTTTTAATATTCCACTTAACTTTATTTATTTTGAATTTGACTTTATTTCTTTATATAATTTCTTTTTAGTGGCTGCTGTAGGTTTTACCATAAACATACTTAATTCTTTGCAGGCTACTTTAGAATCAAAATGTAACCATTTTTAATTGGAATGTAGAAACCTGTTGTTTAGTTTTCAAATGCTTAAGAGATTTTTCTAGTTATTTACATCTAGGTTATTCTTATTGGCTTCTAGTTTCTGTTGGTTTCTAAGAAGCTTAATTTGATTATGTTCAGAGAACATATTCTATGATTTCAATTCTTTTATATAGGTAAGAAATATTTTATGATTAAATATTTTAAATATGACTATTCTGTTGTGGTTTTCTAGTAAGTGTCAGTTTGATCTAGTTCATTGATGGTTTTATTCGTTTCTTTTAAAGTTTTACTTTTTTTAATATCTCTTTGTTCTATGTTATTAGGAGGATAATTTTGCTGTCTTCAACTATATTTTTGGATTTATCTATTTCTTTCATTTCTGCCAGTTTTTACTGCCGTGTGTTTTCTGGTTCTGTTGTTAGGTACATATCATTCAACATTGTTCTGTCTTCTTGTGAATTGACCCTTTTATCATTGTATAATGTCTCTGTTTAGCCCTGGTAATTTCCTGCCTCTGAAGTTTGCTTTGTTTGATATTAATATAGCCATTTTCTATTCCTTTACTTAAACTTTTTTAATCTTTATATTTAAGGTAGATTTCTTGTTGATACCATATAGTTAGATTTTGGTTTTCATACCTCCTGACGACTTCTACTTTTTGTTAGTATGTTTAGACCATTTACATTTAATTTAATTATTTATAAGTTAGATTTATTTCTACCATTGTGAGGTTTTGTTTGCTCTCTTTTTTTATTCCTTTATCTTTTCCTGACTTCTTTTGGGTTGTTTGAAAAATTTTTAGTACTCCATTTTAACTTACTGAGTTGTCTCTTTGTGTAGTTTTTTAGTGGTTGCTTTAGAGATTAAATATACCTAACCTTTCATTATTTACTTACAGTTATTTGTAACTGTTCAAGTAGATTATGATCCTCACTGTTATCTATTAGTGTGCATTAATAATTTTGAGAGTGAAAAGATTATAAACGTTGTATCTTTTTATTTGTGGCACAATGAGATTGGGTCCTAAAATGAGAGAGAAGATTGGAAGCTGATAGTGTATATAAGCTAGACAACCATGAAAGTACATTTGTATTGGGGACAATTAGAGGTATGAATAAGTAATAATTTAAGGCATCTTCATAATTCATAATGGTGAATCTTTTCTGTGAAACAGTCCAAGAACTGAATGTGTGAATTCATTTTAGGTTCTTTTGTTTCTTCAATAGAGTTTTGCTTGGTCGTCTTGTTCTGAGTGGTCCATTGGCCTCCGTGTCCCTTTTGTGGTAGATATCTGCTCAATGACTTTTGAGCAGCTGGACCTCCTACTACGGCAAGTGAGTGAGGGGATGGATGGCACTGCTGACTGGCCTCCACCTCAAGAGAAAGAATGTATGGCTGTGGCAACACTGAATCTTCTACGACTTCAGGTATTAATGATTTCCTTTCCTCTCCCTCCCTTTGTAAGTGTCTTAGGTATTTGTAATAATGTTTATGTATATTGAAGGGTATGCATTTTAGCCTGTTAATTGAACTGCTAATGAAAAATGTAAAGTATTTAAAGTGTTTAGATTATTTAGATTAGATTATTTAGGCTTAAAAAAATCAGTCTAGGGGCACCTGGGTGGCTCAGTCGGTTAAGCATCCGACTTCAGCTCAGGTCACGATCTCGCGGTCTGCGAGTTCGAGCCCCGCGTCGGGCTCTGGGCTGATGGCTCAGAGCCTGGAGCCTGTTTCCGATTCTGTGTCTCCCTCTCTCTCTGCCCCTTCCCCGTTCATGCTGTGTCTCTCTCTGTTTCAAAAATAAATAAACGTTAGAAAAAAATAAAAAAAAAATCAGTCTAGTTATATTTGTTCTGGAAGTCAGTCTTGGCATGCAGGGTGAGAGTATATATGGATTGTTTTATTTCTGCAATAATCAGCTTGTTTGCATTCATCATGGAATCAATCTTGAATTTACTGTTGTATGTGGAGAAACAACTGAGTGAGATAGTGGATAACTGAGAGACCAGTGGATGTGTTAGCCAGTCTCTCCTCTGGAGTATGAAAGCTCAACTCTGTAAGCTTGTCTCCCTCCATTTTGTCACAGGGAAGGTTAAGGTGAAAGGTCAAAATATGAAAACCTACAAACATATTTTTCTTCCTTTTTTTTTTTTTCTTTTTTTGTTTGTTTGCTTCTTTGTTTCTTTTTTAAAGAAAAACTGTAGCTGAAATCTTTGGTCATCATATTTCTCTTGGCAATAAAATCCTATGACTGAATGTCAAGAAAGTAGTTTTTCTCAACAAAATAATTTTTCCCTTTATAATACAAGGATTTCTATGTAACCCATCATGTCCCCCTCTTCTTCTGTCCCCCTTTTGCCTTGGTTCTAAAAGGCACACAGCTTATGGTAAGTGATGAATCATGGGAATCTAGTCCCGAAGCCAAGAGTACACTGTATACTCTGTATGTTAGCTACCTTGACAATAAATTATTAAAAAAAATAAAATAAAAAATAAAAAGCACACAGCTGAATTTAGCGTTTAGTTGCATTAATCAAATTAGCAGAAGTTTGGAGAGTACTTCTCTTTCCCAAAAATCTTCTAGAGGAGCTCATTTATTAGGGCCTCTGTGGTTCCCTTCCATGATTCCACCCAGTTGTTGCTTCCCATGGTTTGTAACAATGTTGCTATTCTGGTCATTGCTGTGGAGAAAGACCTCATGTTGTTTTAGGTTCAGTTCCTTTTGGCCTACATTTACCTGGTGACATATGTTTTTCTGTTGCTTTATTCTGTTTTTTTAGGTCCTTATGTTTTAATTGCATCATTTTAAAAATTCACTTACAAAGCTTGATTCTTTTTTTATTGAAAAAAAATTTTATTTTATTTTATTTTTTTAACATTTATTTATTTTTGAGACAGAGAGAGACAGAGCATGAATGGGGGAGGGTCAGAGAGAGGGAGACACAGTATCTGAAACAGGCTCCAGGTTCTGAGCTGTCAGCACAGAGCCCGACGCGGGGCTCGAACTCACGGACCGCAAGATCATGACCTGAGCCGAAGCCGGCCGCTTAACCGGCTGAGCCACCCAGGCGCCCCAAAGCTTGATTCTTAAAAAGAATCCAATTTGAGGATCTTTATTCATTAGGTGAATTTAATTTTTTTATAGTTTTTGTGATTGCTAATGTATTTGAATTTAGGTCTTCTGATAAGTTTTATGTAAGTTTATTCTTCATTTTATTATTTCTCTCTTCTTTTAAATGTTTGTGTATTTTTGAGAGAGACAGAATGTGAGCAGGGGAGGGGACAGAGAGAGAGGGAGACACAGAATCCAATGTAGGCTCTAGGCTCTGAGCTGCCAGCACAGAGCCCGATGTGGGGTTTGAACTCACAAGCTGCATGGTCATGACCTGAGCCAAAGTCAGACACTTAACTGAGCCACCCGGGCGCCCCTATTATTTATCTCTTGATCAAGTTTCGAAAATAATTTTTTTAAGTTTATTTATTTATTTTGAGAGCAAGAGCAAGAGGGAAAGAGGCAGAGAGAGAGGGAGAGAGAGAATCCCAAGCAGGCTCTTTGCTGTCAGTGTGGAGCCCCATACAGGGATTGAACCCACGAACTATGAGATCATGACCTGAGCCGAAACCAAGAGTTGGATGGTCAACTGACTGAGCCATCCAGGCACCCCTCCAAAACAGTTTTTTCTTTCGTGATACCTTTAATTGTTCCTAAATTTTTAAATCTGATTTCTGGACATTAATCATGTCACAAAAAAATTAAATATTTGTTAATTCCACAAAATGTTAAGTAACTAGTCCTTCTCTTCCTGAAAAATATAGGGGCTATAGGATGCATTACCCTAAGCTCCCCGTTCCACCTTTTGTGTTTTAATTGTCAGGTAGTCTATTATTACATTGGATCCAATGCACACTTTTTTGTGTATGTGCCTCTAAAAGAAATGTGCCCCTAAAAGAAAAATGCTCCCAATTGTGATGTGTAAGATACATTTCTGATTTAAGACATGAAAAGAAATGCCTGTTAGGATTGGTGAAATAATTATTTTTATATTGTTACAAAAATAATAATCATTTTTTGCTTTTCTTTGAATTATTATAGTCATAACTGTCATTTTAATTTTTTTATTAAAATTCTTTTTAAGTTTATTTATTTTGAGAGAGACAGAAACAGCACAAAATGGGGGAGACTGCCAGCAGAGAGAGAGGGAGAGAGAGAATCCCAAGTAGCCTCCATGCTGTCAACACAGAGCATGATGTGGGGCTTGAACCCATGAAACTGTGAGATCATGACCTGAACTGAAATCAAGAATCAGGCACTTAACGGACTGTGCCACTCAGGCGCCCCATTATAATCGTCATTTTTAAAGAGACCATGCTTACTTTGATGTAGCCTTTTTTTCTTTTTTTTTTTAACCAATTTGTTTTGTCATTGTTGCTTATATCTTCTCCCTCCTGAGTACCTCCTTCAGTAAGTTTCTTCATCAAGGTCTGTGAATTGTAAAGTCTGAAAACTGTTTGCTTGAATGTTTCTTAAGGTAGTTTAACAGGGCTTAGCTTTCTAGGTTACATGTTATTTTATCAACAGTTTGAAGATGTTTTGTCTTCCAATCTTTATTTTTGCTGATGAAAATTGTTTTATTGATGTAATTGTTTCTTTGTAGTTAAGGTGTCTTTCTTTTTGGTAGCCTTTCAGATGTTCTTTTGTTTTGTAATTTTAATACATTATGTCTAGGTGAGGATTTATTTTTGTATATATAACTTGAGGTTATGATTCTCATTCTCATGTTTTGTTAAGTTTTGAAAAATAGTCACCATTTACCATTGAAATTAACTCTTTTTTTTATCTACTTTTTTTTAATCTACTTCTCAGTGTATGTTGAACTTCTCTTGTCTTCCTAAGTATCACAACTTCTTTGATATTTTAAAAATCTTTTTTATCTTTTATGATGTTCATTTTCTGTCTTTTCCATTCTGCCTTCTGGTTTTTCATTCAGTGCTCTCTTTCAGTTCCCAAATCCTTTCTTTAGATGAATGTTCCATATTTTTGAATTGTCCATTATAAAATAAATACTTGTATGATCATTGCATTCCATGCATTAACTCATTAAATCAGTGTGCCACCCATCTGAGAGTTAGGACCTGTGATGTATATTGCATAAATGAGGACACAGGGAGAGGTTCAGGAATGTGGCCCAGATAAGGTACCCATGGCCTCAAGGTTTAGGGCTGGAACCTGGGCCCAGGCTTTTCACACTTCTGCCTTGAGGTTTTTATTCTTGTAGCTGTTTTTTTTCATTTTTAGAATTTATATTTGGGTCTTTTTCAAAGCTTTCATTTTGTTCATTATATTCTTCTGGGTTCTGTTCCTTCCTTGATCTCTAAGAACATTTTCTTTTTTTATGGATTCATTCCATTGTTTTTATTGCTGCCTTGGGGTGTGAGTTTTGCCTCTTATAAGAGCTCTGTTTTTTGATTCTACCTTGTGGTGACCTAGTATGGCTTGTCCTTTCTGACTGCAACACCACTTTCAGAGGAGGGTTTGCTAGGGGTATCCCCTTGCCTTTGGCTATGATGATGTCCCCAGACGACAGTTTTGTATTTGTGTCTCTTAAGTGTCATGAGTTTCTCAGGCTCCAGATGAGTTTTGGTTTTCAGTTCTTGACTTGTGATATGTGTACCTAGATGGTTGGTGTAAACTTGATTTTACATCTGTTCACAGGACAGATTTTACATCTGTCAGGTCTCTGATTTATTGTGGGGTCTCTTTCTACCAAAAGCTTTTATGGACAGTGTTGTTTTCAGGCCCTGGCTGGCAATAGATGGGTGATCTTCAGTGGCTTCCAAACTTCTGCAGGAAGCTCAGGTTCAGTGGGCTGTCATGGGCAGCTGGGATCTCATGCCCCAAGGCCTTGATCTGTTCTTAGAGTCCAGAACCTCTTGGCTCCTGCTGCGTGTATCTCTCTGAGTTCTGGTTTGGCCCTTGAGGAACTTCCTTGTATACTCTCAGCTTGGCTATATAATCTTTTTTTTTTTAAAACATTTTTTAAATGTTTATTTATTTTTGAGAGAGAGCATGAGAGGGGCAGAGAGGGAAAGGAACAGAGGATATAAAGCAGGCTCTGCATTGACAGCAGTGAGCCCAATGTGGGGCTTGAGCTCACAAGCTGCAATACCATGACCTGAGCTGAAGTCAGATGCTCAACTGACTGAGCCACCCAGGCGCCCCTATATTTTTTTTAACAGCTTTCGGGTTGTATTATATTCGCTATTTCTCTGTTTGGTGCAGATGACTGGTGGTGGGGTGGAGGTTGCTGTTTCCACTTGATTTTATTTCTTTTAATGTTTATTTATTTTTGAAAGAGAGAGAGAGATAGAACATAAGTGGGAGAGAGGCAGAGAGAGAGGGATACACAGAATCCGAAGCAGGCTCCAGACTCTGAGCTGTCAGCACAGAGCCCGATGTGGAGCTCGAACTCACAAATCGTGAGATCATGACCTGAGCCACTCGAGTGTGTAACCGACTGAGCCACCCAGGTGCCCCTGTTTCCACATGATTTAACCTCTCCATTGGTCTTGAGCTCTTCCATATATGTATTTATAGTGGGTTTAAAAAATTCCTCTTAAAAATACCTTACTGTGGACTCTCACCTAGTATGAGTAAAAGTTTTTAGTCTAGTTAAAAAAATTCATATAGCAGAGCTTTTTTCTTTATTATTTGAATAAAACTCAGTTTGAGGTATTATTTAATCTTTAACAAGATTTGAAATACACTTGTTTTTAGGACTTCTAAATTAAAATTCTTTTTCTCCTTTCAGTTGCATGCTGCCATTAGTCACCAGGTTGACCCAGAATTCCTTGGTTTAGGTCTGGGCAGCGTCCTCCTCAACAGCCTGAAACAGACTGTGGTGTCTCTGGCCAGCAGTGCAGGTGTGCTGAGCACCGTGCAGGCAGCTGCCCAGGCTGTGCTGCAGAGTGGGTGGTCCGTGCTTCTGCCCACTGCTGAGGAAAGGGCCCGGGCGCTCTCTGCTCTCCTGCCCTGTGCAGGTGGGTTTGGGGATGGGGTGGAGTGGTGGGTGCACAAGAGGGTGCCAAGGGGCATTGGCACTTACCTCACATTGTCAAAAACACTTTCCTTTCCAGTTTCAGGCAATGAAGTAAACATAAGTCCAGGTCGTCGATTCATGATTGATCTTCTGGTGGGCAGCTTGATGGCCGATGGAGGCTTAGAGTCGGCCTTAAATGCAGCCATTACTGCAGAAATCCAGGTATGGTTCTAGGAGTATGTATGTGAGCTGACAGAGGCAAGTTTTACCTGTCAGTGAGCTGAGATTGAAACACTGTACTCAGGTGAAGAAATAACAACATTTTGCAAGAATTATTGAAAAACTGAAACATAAAATGGTTAGTAACATCCAAATATTTTCTGTAATTAAAGCTTTTTTATCTAACTAGTTAAAAAAACTTGAGATATTAAGTATGATAAAATATACCCACTTTTATCTACTTAAATGAATATGACAGATACCCTGATCACATTATGAATCATTTCCATCACCCTAGAAAGTGTCATTGTGCCTCTTTGCACTCCAGGACTCCCATCCTCCCTCAGATTAAATTAGTGTTGCCAGTTCTGATTGCCACATAAATGGAATCATATAGTATGTACTATTTTATGTCTGCTTTATTTTACATTGATAATTTTCAGACTCATCTGTTGTTTTTACCATTGAGTATTTCATTGTATGATTATGGCACTGTTTGTTTATTCATTGTCCTCTTGATAGACATTTGATTAAAATTTTTGATTCTGTAAAGCTGCTTTGATCATGCTGTATACAAGTCCTTTAGTGAACATGTGTTTTTCTCTTGCGTAAATACTTGGAAGTAGAATTTGCTAGGTCTTTTGGTGACTGTGTTTTTACAGTTTCCCAAAGTGGCTGTGGCATTTAATTTGAACCAGCCAATATGAGAGTTCTAGTTCTAGCTCTTCTTGACCTCACCGACATGAGTCATGTCATTCTTCATAAATTTAGCTATTCTGGGTGAGGGAAGTGTGGTTTTAATTTGCATTTGTATGTACTTATTGGTCATTCATAGCTTCTTTTGTTGCTTTTATTGTTGCAATAGTTTTTTATCTAAAAACTAACACTGACAAAATTAGATGAAGTAAATACATTGAAAATATCTTTGAAAGCATACTTAAGAAGTACTTTGATTAAATTGAAAAAAAAAATAGGGGCGCCTGGGTGGCTCAGTCGGTTACGTGTCCGACTTCAGCTCAGGTCATGATCTCATGGTTCGTGAGTTCAAGTCCCGTGCCAGGCTCTGTGCCGACAGCTCAGAGCCTGGAGCCTGCTTCTAATTCTACTTCTCCCTCTCTCGCTGTCCCTCCACTGTTCACGCTTTGTCTCTCAAAAATAAATAAAAACATTAAAAAAAATTTAAATTGAAAAAAAATAGACGAAATCGTATAAATAACATTAGGAACAACTACAGTTCTTTGTATAGCTATTATTTTCCAGGTACTATGCTGTGTACTTTATTTTGATTTTCTCTTTTAACTTTGTCAACGGTGTTGAGTGGAAAAAGTGGTTTAAAATTCCATTTTATAGATGTGGACATATGTACCACAAAAGTGTAGTGATTTGCTAAGGTGTTAGGACTAGTGAGTGGTAGGTTTGCTGATTCCAAGCCTCTTCCTTTTCTTCCTCTTCCCCACACAGCTCTGTGTGACAGCTTACCTGATGGAAGCCGTGACAGAGAACAGACAGAGGAAGTCCACGAGTGGGCCAGATATGACCCAAGCAGTATTTTTAGAACCTATTAATTTAGTTAGCAAATGTTTATTCCTCACTTCCTGCTGGACAGAGGGAGGGACCTTTAAGGAGGTATTGGAGGCAGGGTATTGCAGAGGTAGAGAGGCTACAGAGATACATAGATTGTGATCTATATAATCATTAAGCCTAAAAGATAACTAAAAGGCCATTCATTTTAAAACAAAATTGTTATAAAGCTACAGAAAGACATAAACAAAAACCTCATATTTAAGAATTATTAGTATGCCAATATTGTTAATATTTTTGTTTTATTGTCTGACTTTTGAGGATGCAAATGTTTACTAATGATGTGATTATGAGGCTAGGATTAATTTCAGTGGTGTGTTAATTTGCATCTTTTTTACTCATCAGGTTGCCATGTTTTCTGTTGTATATTTTACTGTCCATTTGTTCTGTTGTTTTGGAGAAGTCTGTCATATGAAAAGGGAGTTCCTTCATATTCCTTTTTATTTTTTATAAGTAATCTATTTACCATTTAGGTTTTAGATATTTTTACTACAATTATTAATTATATTCTTTTTATTTTTTTATTTTATTTTTTTTTCAATGTTTTTTATTTATTTTTGGGTCAGAGAGAGACAGAGCATGAACGGGGGAGAGGCAGAGAGAGAGGGAGACAGAGAATCGGAAACAGGCTCCAGGCTCCGAGCCATCAGTCCAGAGCCTGATGCGGGGCTCGAACTCACGGACCGCGAGATCGTGACCTGGCTGAAGTCGGACGCTTAACCGACTGCGCCACCCAGGCGCCCCAAATTATATTCTTTTTAAAAATGTAATTTATTTTGATAGTGTGCATGAGTCGGGGAAAGGGCAGAGAGAGAGGAGAGAGAAAATCCCGAGCAGGCTCCAAGCTGTTAGTGCAGAACCCAGTGCTGGGCTTGATTCCATGAACTGTGAGATCATGACCTGAGCCAAAATCAGAAGTTGGATGGTTAACTGACTAAGCCACCTGGGCGCCTCTAAGTATATTCTTATGGATTATAAGTCATTGAACAGAGTATAAGAATGATTATTAGGAATGAGTTTTAGAAATGAAATTGTGCTGGGTTAAAAGGATGCACATTATTCATTTTTCTGATTTATGTTGCTCTCTTATCCTTAACAGTGGGTAGCCACTGAGGCTGAGTCTTCATCCCTATACCCCTCAAGGATTGGGATGGATTGTTGTTGGTGTTTAGACTGTTCTGGTTTTTGCCATTAGAAAATGCTCAGAAGGAAAGAAATTTTTTGCTTTTTCACCATAAATTTGGTTACTAGAACAATGCTTGGTATATAGTAAGTCCTCAGGAATATTGGTTGTGTTTGGCAAAGATACCTTCTATTTTTGTTTTTTGCCTTTTTGTTCCTTTTTTTTTTTAAATAATAGCTTTATTGAGATCTAATTCACATACTATAAAATTCACTCTTTTACAGTGTGTAATTCAGTGGTATACTCACAGAGTTGTGCAACCATCATCACCAGTGATTTCAGAACCTTTTCATTACTTCAAAAAGAAACTCTGTGTCCCTTAACAGTCACACCCCCTATCCCCTACTTGTCTCAACCATTGACAACTGCTAATCTACTTTCTGTCTCCTGAAGAATTTTTAGCTCTGGACATTTCATATAAATGGATTTATACAATACGTGACCTTTTGTGTCTGGCTTTTCACTTAGCCTAGTGTTTTCAGAGTTTATTCATTTCATACTTAATTTTTTCAAATTGCTAAATAATATTCCATTGTATGGCATAGCACATTTTGTTTATACATTCATCAGCCAATGGACATTTAGTTGTTTCTATTTTTAAGTTATGAATAATGCTGTTACGAACATTTGTGTATAGGTTTTTGTTTGGACAGGCTTTTTTTTTCTTATGGGTGTATGCCTAGGAGTGGATTTGTTTTGTTTTATAGTATCTCTGTGTTTATGTTTTGAAGAATGGCCAGATTTTTTTCTTAAGTGGCTGTGCCACTTTATATTCCCAGTAGCAATGTATGAGGGTTCTGATTTCTCTCCATCCTTGTCAATGCTTGCTACTGTCCAACTTTTCTTTTATAGCTATCCTAACAGATGTGAATTTCCCTGATGACTAATGATGTCTAACATCTTTTCATGTGCTTATGAGCCAGTTATATATCATCTTTGAAGATACTTCTATTCAAATCCTTTGCTTATTTTTAAGTTGGTTATTTATTTTTTAATTGTTGAGTTGTAAGAATTCTTTCTGTATTCTGAACACATGTTTCTTATCAGATACATGACTTGGGAATATATCCTCTTATTCTTGGGTTCTTGCTTCATATTTGCAAAATAGATAGACTGTGTGTGTATGGGGCAGATCACATTAAGTATTTCTTAGATCCAGTAGCAGGAGAAAATATTTTAGGGACTTTACAGAAGGAACCTGGAGAACGTCAGCAATGGCAGCCTGGGTAATGGAGTTATAGGACAAATAGTCTGTTTAGAAACTGAGCACCTGAGCAGTGGGGTTTCTGACAGTGGATGTGGGCCAGTGTCACCAGGTGGTTTTGTGAGTTAGTGCACAGAAGCTGGGACATCTAGGCTGTGAGATCAGGGCTCAGCTCAGGGTGCATTCACACTTGGTACTAAGATAACTGGTAACCAGTTTCTGTTTTATGAATTACAGGATATGGAAGCCAAAAAAGAAGCACAGAAGGAAAAAGAAATTGATGAACAGGAAGCCAGTGCCTCGACATTTCATAGAAGTAGGACTCCATTGGATAAAGATCTTATTAATACTGGGATCTATGAATCTTCTGGAAAACAGTGTTTGCCTCTGGTTCAGCTCATACAACAGCTTCTTAGGTAAATAGTATTAGATATATTTTAACAGGAGGATTATTGGTTTTCATAGTAAGATAGTGAGATCTAGTTAGCACTAGGGTCTGAAAATGTTTTGGCTGTTGAGGTATACTCTGAAAATTATGTAGAATAGGTTTTGGGGTAAAGAGCAGACTCTTTTAAGTTTTTATTTTAATTCTAGTTAGTAAACACACAGTGTTATATTACCTTTAGGTATACAATATAGTAATTGAACAGTTTCATGTATCATCCTGTGCTCATTTTAAGTGCACTCCTTAATTTCTGTCGCCTAGTTAAGCCATCCTCCCACCCCCCTCCCATCTGGTAACCATCAGTTTGTTCTCTGTAATTAAGAGTCTGTTTCTTGGTTTGTCTGTCTTTTCCCCCCTTTACTCATTTGTTTTATTTCTTAAATTCCACATATGAGTGACATCATATGGTATTTGTCTTTCTCTGCTGACTTATCTTAAGTACTTAGTATTATACTTTCTAGCTCTATCCATGTCATTGCAAATGACAGGGTTTCATTTTTTATGGATGAATCATATTTCATTGTGTATACACACCACATCTTCTTTATCCATTCATCTATTGAGGGACACTCGGGCAGCTTCCCTTTGAATGAGTGTTTTTGTATTTGGGTAATACCCAGTAGGATGATTCCCGGATCATAAGGTAGTTCTGTTTTTAACTTTGAGGAACCTCCACACTGTTTTAAGAGCAGACATTAAATATAGATGAGGGGAGAGTTTGGAGTGTGTGAGGTAGAACTGGAGATTCTAAAGATTTTCAAACAAGAGAAAATTGGAGTGTACGATAAACAGGAAAAGATTCTTAGCCTCATTAGTAAGCAGTAGATGCAAATGAAAATCATTTTGGTAGAACTTTTTTTTTTTAAATTGGTTGTATCATTGCCTCATTGCATATGTCATAGAATTATATGTATTACTAAGACAACTTTTATTTTTTTATCTTTTTAATTAATTATTTAATATAATTTATTGTCAAGTTAACTAACATACAGTATGTACACTGTGCTCTTGGCTTCAGGAGTAGATTCCCATGATTCATAGCTTACATACAACACCCAGTGCTCATCCCAACAAGTGCCTTCCTTAGTGCCCATCACCCATTTTCCCCTCTCCCCCCACCCCCCATCAACCCTCAGTTCTCTGTATTTAAGAGTCTCTTATGGTTTGCCTTCCTTTCTGTTTGAAACATTTTTTTCCCCTTCCTTCTCCCATGGTCTTCTGTTAAGTTTCTCAAATTCCATGTGAGTGAAAACATATGATATCTGTCTTTCTCTGACTGATTTATTTCACTTAGCATAATACCCTTGCAGTTCCATCCACATTGTCACAAATGGCAAGATTTCATTGTTTCTCATTGCCAAGTAGTATTCCATTATATATATAAACCACATCTTCCTTATCCATTCATCTGTTGATGGACATTTGGGCTCTGTCCATAATTTGGCTATTGTTGATAGTGCTGCTATAAACGTTGGGGTACCTGTGCCCCTATGAATCAGCCCTCCTGTATCCTTTGGATAAATTCCTAGTAGTGCTATTTCTGGGTAGTAGGGTAATTCTGTTTTTAATTTTTTGAGGAACCTCCACACTGTTTTCCAGAGTGGCTGCACTAGTTTGCATTCTTACCAACAATTGCAAGAGGGTTCCCTTTTCTCTGCATCTGTTGTTTCCTGAGTTAATTTTATATAGTGATTTTTTTTTTTCCAACGTTTATTTATTTTTGGGACAGAGAGAGACAGAGCATGAAGGGGGAGGGGCAGAGAGAGAGGGAGACACAGAACTGGAAGCAGGCCCCAGGCTCTGAGCCATCAGCCCAGAGCCTGACGCGGGGCTCGAACTCACGGACCATGAGATCGCGACCTGGCTGAAGTCGGACGCTTAACCGACTGCGCCACCCAGGCGCCCCACCTGAGTTAATTTTAATCATTCTGACTGGTGTGAAGTGGTATCTTGATGTGGTTTTGATTTGTATTTCCCTGATGATGAGCGATGTTGAGCATCTTTTCATGTGTCTGTTGGTCATCTGGATGCCTAAGACAACTTTTAATTAAAATTTTTTTTTTAATCTTTTTATTTATTTTTGAGACAGAGAGAGACAGAGCATGAGTGGGGGAGGGACAGAGAGAGAGGGAGACACAGAATCCAAAGCAGGCTCCAGGCTCTGAGCTGTCAGTACAGAGCCTGACATGGGGCTCGAACTCATCAACCACGAGATCATGACCTGAGCCGAAGTTGGATTCTCAACTGACTAAGCCGCCTAGGCTCCCCGACAACTGTTAATTTAAATGCTGAAGTAAATAAAAGAATGGTGAGCATTATTTCTGAAGGCCCTATCTGGAGGAGGTAAGAATCAGTCAGAGTCAGAATATAAACAGGAACCTTGGGCTGAAGTGATCAGACACTGTTCCTGAAAAATGTCAGCCAACATTTCATTGTCATTCAAAAAGACCAAAAAAGCAAGGTGATTTTTGAAAGGTATTTGTTAGACAATGGAAAACTCTTGGCTCTTCTATTTATTTATTTATTTTTATTTATTTTTTTTTAATTTTTTTTTCAACGTTTATTTATTTTTGGGACAGAGAGAGACAGAGCATGAATGGAGGAGGGGCAGAGAGAGAGGGAGACACAGAATCGGAAACAGGCTCCAGGCTCTGAGCCATCAGCCCAGAGCCTGACGCGGGGCTCAAACTCCCGGACCGCGAGATCGTGACCTGGCTGAAGTCGGACGCTTAACCGACTGCGCCACCCAGGCGCCCCTTGGCTCTTCTATTTAACAAAATTCTTTCCTGTGTAAACTTGGCTCCTGTTTTGTTTCATTTTCTATACATAGAGAAAGTATTCTAGAGTGTTGGCTCAGGTAGTAGCCAAGTTCAGAGAACAGGGGGCTCTGCATGTATGTCCAGAAGAGTGGTGGGTAGTATGCTGCTGGTGTGGGGGCAGCCTGCTGTCCATACCTGAAGCACCAGAATTTACTGGACACATTGGGAACTTTTAAGAGGAAGTTTTAGAGCTAATTCTTTAAATAGATTATAGTAAATGCTAATTAAAAAAATTTTCCTATTTTTTTTTTTAATCTGATGATTGTTTCTTTTGATCAGTATCTCATACATTCTCATCTTTAGTACAACAGATTGAAAGTGAATTAACTCAGTGTAGTTGGTGGTAGTGGAAAGACGCTGGGATTTATTCCTAGAAGATTTCACTTGTGACTGCTTGTATAAAATTGGCAAGTGAAACTCTCCCCAGTGTGGTAACTGGAAGAGTAATAACAGGAGCAGTGTTTATAGAGTTAAGGATCAAATGAGAAAATGGATGCTGAGTGCTTTGTAATTAAAAAATGAAGTTCTATGCAGAAGTTTTAAAGCATAAAGCATGTATTTTCTGAAACAATATTGAGTTCTTGAATGCCCTACCCTTTGCTGAGGAGGCTGTGTCAGGACTCCTGGTGTTTGTCAGAGAGTGAGTGTGTGTTCCCTGATCTTGGCCTATGGTAGGTTGCCCGGCCTGTTTATTCCCTTGGTGTGGAGAGACTTGTCTGTTTTACCCATCAATGCCTGTTACTGTACAGTCTGGAAGTCTCTTGCCATGTTTGACTGATTAGCACTTGGAATTTGTCCAGTGTAGCTGAGACACTGAAGTTTTATTTTTTATTAATTAAAATTCAGTTATTTTAATTGAATTATTAATTATTTATTAAAATTCATATTTAAAACCTTGGACTTGATTCAGTTGTTAGAAAACTTTTAAGTGTGTTTTTGAGTTTAAGTTTTATGTCGAAATAGTATTTTCAATATATTGGGATACTTTATTAATACTGGTTTTACATTTCTTTTTTTCTTTATTAATGTGACTGGCAGAACATTAAACATTTTTTTAAGTTTATTTGTTTATTTTGACAGAGTGAAAAAGAGCACAATCAGGCAAGGGGCAGAGAGAGAGGGAGAGAGAGGATACCAAGCAGGCTCCTCACTGTCAGCATAGAGCCCAATGCGGGGCTCAGTCTCACAAACTGTGAGATCATGACCTGAGTCGAAATCAAGGGTTCAGTGCTTAACTGACTGAGCTAGCCAGGTGCCCCAGTGACTGGCAGAACATTTTAAATGACATATGTGGCTTCCTGGCATTATGTTACTATTGGACAGCACTTTTTAGACCATCTCATAGGTTGTCTTCTGAACCTTTGGTAACACAGGGAGGAGCTGTCTCCACAGCAGTTTTATAATAATTATATACCTGCTTAAAAAACACAAAAACTGAACCCTGGAAGTAAACAACACTTCACAAAAGTTTTAGAATATAGAGAAAGGAAAATGTGACAACACCTTTCTCACTAACAGAGTGCCTACGATCCAGACTCTTCATAAATGTAGAAAGTGTACTTCTCTCATGTAGAGAGAGACTTTGATATTTAATTTTCTTACCTTAAGTGTGATTGAAGGTAGCTCAATGTGTTGACCTAGCTGATACAGTTGTTGAAAAATAGTCTAAAGATGGAAGAGATTGTAAGGATGTTTTGTATACTTTATTCCTTGGAAAACAGGTTAAAGAAATTGCAGTTTGCCAAGAATAAGTTGTGAAACAGATTTCAGAGTAATGCTTTAGTCTTACACTGGCAAGAAGCCACAGAAAAATATTTATATAAAATCAAGAGCTATGAAGATTTTTTAATTAGTGAACTCTACCAGAATTATACATTTTGATTATGGTTCAGGATTTTTTATTAAGGAAATAAGTTAACATTTATATTAGTGTCCTTTGCTCCTTCTTGTATAGCATGAAACCCAGATTTTTTCTACTGTCAAGGCAGGGTATCAGGTAGTAGAATAGAAAGGTGAGGTTGACTAGAGGCAAGACCCTGTGAGCACCTACCTTCATTTTGTGTGGATGGAGTATCCCTGTGCAGTAGCCAAGGGCTTCTTGCTGTTCTTTCTTAGCAACTTTTGGATGTGTGTTGGAGTTGTGCTGGAACTCCTCAAATGTTTCCTGCTCCTCTTCTTCCTCACAGTGCTGTTAGTTCCAGGAATGAATCATGGGGGCAAGTGCAACTGACAGGTTTTCCACAAACCTACTGTCAACGTTAGAAATCAAAGGAGTGGAATAGAATTCCTGTCTGTGGCCTGGTGTTATGCAGAGTTCTCAGACTTACCTGCTCAGTGGCAATGCCAGGTGTTGGCTGGCTGGCCCTCACCCTCCCTGAGATGGAGCTACTTTGACAGCAGCCCAGAGCAAGGCTCTGTTTTAGCTCTTTTCTTCCCCTGATTCATTCCTCTGTTCTTAGTACGGGGATCAGGCCTTGTTTGACTGGTGGTGGGACTGTCCCTGGGTGGCAGGGTCTTATCTGGTAGTCTATGTCTCCTGTAATCTACGTTCACACTCATACGGAACTTAATTTCCTCAAACATAAACAGAACATACTCTCCTTTTGAAGCTTCAGGGGCTGACTCAGCATTGCAGAATCTAGTACCAGCAGCCGGGCACTCTATCACCTACAGTGTCCATTCCTCTTCATTCTCTTGACTTGACTCCCTGCCCTTGTTCCTTTGCAAGTTTCTTGTGGAGCCAGAACATTTTACTACTGTTCTAATTTTACTTTTGGGACCCATGGTTTTTTTTTTCCTTTTTCACCCTATTAACTGATGGTTTGTGGCTCAAGTTAGATCCCACTGCTCTTTTCTTTGCTGCTGTATTGTTTGAGCACCTGTTACTCTGACCTGGTCTGTTTGCACCTGCTTTGGTCTTCCTTCCTGTGCTTTCTGAGCCCTGTGTGCCCCCTGCATTGCCCACCTAGGTACTTAACTTGAGTAGGTCTCAAGGCAGATTTGTGAGGCAGATGCAGAAAGGCGAGTAAATCTTGTATTTAAGAATAGTGTCACGTCTATATTTGAAATACAGCTTTGGACAAAAATAATGACACAGTTGTTTTTTTCCCCAAAGGTCTGTTTTCTATCATTTTGGACCATTCCACACAGCTCTTTAGAGCACATTTGTAAAGCAAAGGGCATCATTATATCTTTTACAACTTCTGTGCTTCTTTTCTCAGTTTTGACTGAGGTTGTGTTTACTGCCGACACACCCGACTCATATTTGGGGAAGGAAGCCCGCTACAGGTCACCTGGATGCATGATTATATTTCTGAGTTTAGTTTTTGTCGTGCTTTCTTAATACTTTTTTTTTTAATAGACATAGCTTGTTAAATTTTGCAATCTTCTTTCCTCTGCATAGAAACATTGCTTCTCAGACAATAGCCAGATTGAAAGATGTTGCCCGTCGGATTTCATCATGTCTAGACTTCGAGCAACATAGTCGTGAAAGAACTGCTTCATTGGATTTGTTGCTGCGCTTTCAGCGCCTACTTATCAGTAAACTTTATCCAGGAGAAAGTATTGGTCAGACCTCAGATATATCTAGTAAGTTGCTTAAAATTAAAATGTCTTATGTGTATTTTGGGCTTTTTAATTTAGGCCTATTCTACACTCCCAGATGAGTAGTTCTTATATTATTAAATGTGCCAATTTGGGGGGACTTCATTTTGTATCCACTTTTTTTGGGGACAAATATTAGACTCATCAATATTTTTTGTTTCCTCGTCTTAATATTTAAGTTCTTTGGACATCAAAAATAGTTTCCTTTATGTTCAAGTTAGTCTTAACAGACAATTTATCAGACTTACTCTACGTGTCTGTTATGGAGTGTTGGATACTAACATAATGTGGGAACAAAGTAGTGACATAGCATTTGTTGATCGCACTGGAAAACCAGGTGGGGAGTAATGCAAGGAATGAATCATCATTGGAGGAAGGCTGGGTCTCAGTTATAGCACTGGTTTATTAGCCGCTAGACATGGGACTAAGTCTGAGATTTACCAGGGGGCTGTAGGTTGCTCACCTGCGGGGCTGGGATAACATCTGAGGGTGCCTATGAGGATTAAAATAAGATGATATTTAAGCACTTAGTTCTGTGCATGACATAGATTAGAGTACTTTCCACAAGCTCAAAAGGTGGCTCTGTGTAAATTGGCTTTCTCTGTCAAGGATGGAAACATCTGCTGCTGTTAATATTTTTATAGATGTTATATTCTAAAATATCTTAGTTGCTGAAAACTGAAAAGGCTTATATATATTCTAAAATATCTTAGTTGCTGAAAAAATTAGGCATTTGTAGATAGAAAATTTCAGGTTGAAATAGGTGAACTTATAGTTCGAAAGAGACATCTCAAAGACAAAATCATGAGGACTGAAGAGCCTTGTAGGAAGAAAAGTTAAAGATTTTAGGAGATTGAAAAATGCCTAACTTTGTTTATTGGAAGTAATTTGCAAGTGTTAAGACTTGAAATTTGATAACATTTGTGTGTATTAGGTGTAAGGTTTTAACACTCTATAAATTATGACTTTAGTATTTACATTAAAAAATTTTCTAGGTATTATATAGTGCAGTGTATGAAAATTTACATAACCAAATTCACTGTTTCTCAAATACTGTGACATAAAAACAGCCAGGGAATATGGGTTAATTTTCTCCTTTGAGAAAATTGTTATACATAAAAGATGTATAGATGAGGGTGGAATCAATGAGATATATTTACGAAGTAAATTTTAATGGTAAAAATGAAATTTTCTAAATCTTTCTTCAAGGTCCTGAGCTTATGGGTGTTGGTTCCTTGCTGAAGAAGTACACAGCCCTTTTGTGCACACACATTGGAGATATACTGCCTGTGGCAGCCAGCATTGCTTCCACCAGCTGGCGGCACTTTGCAGAGGTGGCCTGCATTGTGGAAGGGGACTTCACTGGTACCTTTTTTATATCCTACCTTCAGACATTTATTTATTTTCAGAGATAGATAAGACTTAAAATTTATCACTTCCTGATAAACCTGCATGCCTTTGCCCCATACATTTTCTAGTCATGTTGGCTTTTCTCCTTTTCTTTTTTTACTTGCTTGACAATTCTGTTGGTGTAGGAGTTGTGTCACTGTAAATGTAATTAGTGATTTAGAGTCATACAGCCATTATTAACATTTCAATAATGAGGTCATTGGGAATTGTCTAATTTTATTTCAGCCCCATAAAAATTAATTGCGCCTTTCAGGACCTTAATAATTTCCAGTATTTCTTAATATGTTTTCAAGTTAGTTCTGTGACACTAGAGCATTCTTATTAAGTGCTTTTTTACTGAAAGTAAACTTAGTTGTAAACACTTAAGTTTTCTGAATAAAAGACAAGTTCACAGAAGTGTTGAAACACAGTGGTTTTGAAAAGTATTCTTGTAACTCAGAGGGTTCTGTTTGATACCTTTGTTTGTCTCTTTCAAAATGAAAGATAAAATAATCCTGTAGAAATATGCTTTCCTTATTTCGTGATTTATCAGAATTTGAACATAGAACAAGCTTAGAAAGTAGTTTTATAGGATATATGGTTTTATTTAAATCTTAATGCTGTTTTTTTTTCTTTTAAAATTTAGGTGTTCTCCTTCCAGAACTAGTAGTTTCTATAGTGCTTCTGCTCAGTAAAAATGCTGGTCTCATGCAGGAGGCTGGAGCTGTCCCTCTGCTGGGTGGCCTGTTAGAACACCTGGATCGGTTCAATCACCTTGCACCGGGAAAGGAAAGGGACGATAACGAAGAGTTAGCCTGGCCTGGCATCATGGGTATGACATCTTAACTTCTAGAACTTCTGCTGAGGAAAGTTTATCCTGATCTAACCTATTCTTGCCTTTTTATCCGAAAGGATACTTCACAAAGAGAAACCAATATTTGCCATTTTCACTGATGGGAGTATAAGTGGAAAATCAAGATAATCCAAATCAGAAGAGATTTAGATTATATATAAGAAATGATTTTTCTGTTAATTGTTGTTACTTTCTGAATTGGACTATTTTAGAAAGTTCTGTAGAACCCTTTCTTGGGTGTTGTCTCCAGAAGGTACTGTTGCGGCGATTAGATATAGTCCAGCTTTGGAGGCTGACATCAATATGGGATGACTTTTTAAACTCATTTCTAACTGATGTTACTAAGTTGTGGAATTCCGATATTTAGCTGAGCACTTCCCTATATGTACTGTCTATAGTGCTTACCAAATTGGGATGGAACTTGTCTTCTCAAAGTTTTCAGCTTTGACATTTTTTAAGTGTATGTTACCATACTGTGTATGGTTCTGACTTCCTGGACTCATAGAATTAAATTGAAGTTGTGGTTCATTTGTATTTTGTAGGAAAGCTCAGGCAAGCTGGGCTTTTTTCCCCTTCCATTGTAGATTGTCATCTTCTAACATAGGAGTTTCAAATAAGAAGTAACAACTATCCTGAAGAAAATAACAATAGGATATGGAGCATAGTTTTTAATTTTTTTATATCACTAGTATTTTTAGCACCCTTCATTTGTATTTATGAAGTTAAATGTTATTTTTGTCTCTATAGTTAGTATGGTTGAAGGCATTTAATCTGATTAAGCAGTTCAAACTTACTCATTTAAAAATCTTTTTTTATTATGAAATATAGCACATACTCAAAAGTACAAAAAACAGCTCTGTGACTGATCATAGAGAAAATCATTCGGGGCGCCTGGCTGGCTCCATTGGTTAAGCGTCCGACTTCGCCTCAGGTCATGATTTCACAGTCCGTGAGTTTGAACCCTGCGTCGGGCTCTGTGCTGACAGCTCAGAGCCTGGAGTCTGCTTCAGATACTGTGTCTCCCTCTCTCTCTGCCCCTCCACCACTCTCTCTCAAAAATAAATAAACATTAAAAAAATTAAAAAAAAAAAAAAGAAAATAACATCCATCCAGATTAAGAAATGGAATGGTGGCAGGAACATCCTAAACACTGCTTCTTGTCTCCTGAAAGATACCTCTCTCTGGTCTTGTGTGGTTGCTGCTCCTCTACTTCTCTTTATCATTTTATCAGACAGGCTTGTGCTCCTTAATAGTTTGTTTAAATATTCTTATGTCTGTTTCTTTTTTTAAATTTTTTTAAAAATTTATTTTGAGAGAGAGCAAGAGTGAGGGAGGAGTAGAGAGAGAGGGAGACCAAGAATCCCAAGTAGGCTCTGTGCTGTCAGCACAGAGCCCCAAGAGGGGCTCAGTCTCATGAGTTGTGAGATCATGACCTGAGTCAAAACCAGGAGTTGTGTGCTTAACCAACTGTGCCACCCAGGTGCTCCTCTTATGTCTGTTTCTTGTTGGAATTAATTATGTCTATTTCTTGTTGGTTTGTAGGGTATGCTTTAGTACAGAATGCCAGGTTTCCATAGTGATTGTGCTGATTTTCATCTCCATAGAGTGTGAGAGTTCTCACCATTCCACCCCTGTGCCAAGAGGTCACATGTCAGTTTTTCCCTAGGCATTTTGTCCATAGGATCATTGTACCAGCACTCTTGGGTGAAAGGAGTGTCCTTGGTCACTCTTCAGGAGTACCACTTTTGTCAAAATCAGTTGACTGTCTCTGCCTATGTCTATTTCTCATCTTGCAGCTTCCCTTTGTGACTTCTGCACTTGTTAGCACCCTCTGGTGCATTGTTGAATACAAATGGTGATACTGGGCAGGCTTGTCTTGTTTAGGAGCAAAAGAAAAGCTTTCCAAATTTCACACATGAAATATGAGGTTTGTTAAGGGATTTCTTTGTAGAAACCTTTTTTAAAAAAAATTTTTTAAGTTTATTTATTTTTTGAGAGAGAGAGAGACAGAGCATGAGCGGGGGAGGGGCAGAGAGAGGGGAGTCACAGAATCTGAAGCAGGCTCCAGGCTCTGACCTGGCAGCACAGAGCCTGACGTGGGGCTGGAACTCGTGAACCGTGAGATCATGACCTAAGCCAAAGTTGGACGCTTAACCAACTGAGCCACCCAGGCGCCCTCTTTGTAGAAGCCTTTACATATTAAGGAAGTTTCCTTCTATTCTGCTTTGCAATTAAGTTTTAATTAATCTCAGTGATCATATAATTTTTCTTTTTTCTATTAACGTGTTAATTATTGATTTTTCAAAAGTTAAATCAGCCTTCTGCATCTGGAATAAAACTATCTTGATCGTATTATATTGGTCATATTAATATGTATTGCTGTCTTGATGTGTTTTGCTTTTTTCCAACAATTTTGCATCTGTGCTTGTGAATTGTAGTTTTCTTTTAATGCCCTATAAGTTGCTGATAATCACCCCTCCACTAACAAAGAGGCTGTAATTTAGGAACATGACAGCTTCCCATGCAATCTCTGTTAAATTTCTTTTTACAGTCTGTCAGCTGAGAATATTAGCTTGTTGGTAGAAACTATCTGAGGGATCCAGTAGTACAAAAACATAACAAGGCATTTAAAGTTTTAGTAAGACAGGCTGTGCTAGTCTCTTAGAGTTACTTAGAGAATGTTCTTTCCTCTTCTTTTTTTTTTCCTCCCCAGAAGGGTATGTATAAGATTGGTAGAATTTGCCAGATAATCATCTTGATCTGTAGTGTTGTGAACAGTTTTTTTTTTTTTTTTTGGTTTTGGGGGTGGTAATATAGAGTGGAAACCCAACTTTTTTTTTTTTTTAACTATGGTGTAGTATACATAACATAAAATTTTTCATTTTAACCATATTTAAGTTTTCCATTCTGTGGCATTAAGTACATTCACGTTATTGTCCAACCAACACCACCATCCAGTTTCAAAACCTTTCATCTCTCCTGAATTGAAACTCTGTACCCATTAAACATTAACTCTCCATTCTCCACTCCCTCTCACCCTTGACAACCACCATTCAACTTTCTGTTTCTATGAATTTGACTACTCTAGGTAGGTCATGTAAGTGGAAGCATACAGTATTTGTTCTTTGGTAAGAACAAATGTGTCAGAATGTGTCAGAATTTCCTTCCTTTTTAAGGCTGAATAATGTTTAATAATATTGCAAACAAAATGGTTTATCCAGTCATCTCTTGATATACACTTTGGTGGTTTCCACCTTTTGGCTGATGTGACTAACGCTGTCATGAACATGGGTGTGCAAATGTCTGTTTGAAGCCCTGCTTTCACTTCCTTTGGGTTAGAGGCTAAAAGTGGGATTGCTGAGTCATATGGTAATTCTGTGTTTAACTTCCCACCATAATGTTTTCCACAGTGGCTGTTCCATTTTACATTCCCACAGGCAGAGTACAAGGAAGGGCTCTATTTTTTCACATCCTTGCCAACACTTGTTTTTTTCTGTTTTATTGATAACAGCCATCCTAATGGGACAGAGTGGTATTATAATGTAGTTTTGATTTGGTTTTCCTTAATGGTTAGTGATAATGTATGTCTGTTCTTGTGCTTATTGGTCATTTGCATATCTTTGGAGAAGTGTCTATTCAAGTGTTTTTCCTATTTTTGAATCAGGTTTTGTTATTGTTGCTATTGTTGAATTGTAGGAATTTGTTATGTATTCTGGATGTATATGATTTAGTTATATTTTCTCCTTATGTGTGGATTGCCTTTTCATTTTGTTGGTAGTGTCCAGCGATGTTTAATTTTGATTAAGTCCAACTTAACCTAGTTTTTCTTTTGTTGCCTATGCTTTTGGTGTCCTGTTCAAGAAATCATTGCCAAATTATATGTCATGAAGGATTCCTCCTGTTCTTTTCTAAGAGTTTGATATTTTATAGTTTTAGCTCTTCAAATCTTTGATCTGTTTTAAGTTTTGTATATGGTGTATAAGGTAAGGGTCCAACTTGATTTGTTTGTAATTGGATATTCAGTTTTCCTAGCACCACTTGTGGAAAAGATTGTCCTTCCCCCATTGAATGGTTGTGACACTCTGTCCAAAACATTTGACCATATATATGAGGATTTATTTCTGAGTTCTGTATTCTATTCCATTGATCCAGTTGTCTGTCTTTATGCTGGTGCTACTCTGGTCTTTATTATTTCTTTTCTTCTTTCTTAGGGTTAATCTGATATTTTTCTAGCTTTTAGAGAAATGATGTTTGTTCATTGTGAAAACACAGATAAAAGTAGGGGAGAATAGGATAATGAACCTGGATTTACAAGTATTCACATTTCAGCTTCTCCTCCACTTAACTTAGTGATTGAATGATTGAATCATTTTAAAGCAGATCTCTTTAAGACATTTTGACACACATTACCTGTTAATGATTAGAACTTTTTTGGTAATAAAACCTTAGTATCATTATTCTAAGATTAATAGTGATTCCTTAATGTTACATGCAGTCTATGTTCCATTTTCCTGGATTATCTAAAAAGGTCTTTTTATTAGTGGTTATTTTGAATCAGCATCTAAATACGTTTTGCATGTTATAGTTGGTTGATATGCTTCCAGTCTCTTTTTCATTTAACAGTGTATCTCTAGGCCCTCCTCTTTGTCTCTGTGGTCATACTCTTTATTTGTCAAAGAAGCAGGGAATTTGTTCTGGAGAATTTCATATTTTCTGAATTTGGTTGATTGCCCTCTCTTTTAGTCTAATATCTCTCAGTTACACTTTCTCTAAACAATTGGTTATATGTATAGGGGTGATGAGGTTTGGATGCAGATTTGGATTCAGTTTTTGATAGAGTGTGTCTGAGGTCATGCTGTGTGTTTCTTGTTTCATTGGCTCTGAGGCCTGTGATTCTGTGTGACACCCACCTTCAGTTCTGTTCAGATGGACCAGGGAGTTCATATACAGTCTGTCTTCTATAAAATCCCCTAGCAACCTTGCCTTCATTTGTCGGGGTAGTACAAAGTACAATTTGTACAGGTAAGGACATGATCCTAGCTTGACTCCCCTCTTCAATCACCTCCCTATATCATTTTTCAGTGATACTGAGTTAATGTCCTAGCACTTTGAAAGGTGACCAGTGAGGCATTCTTCCTTTATCTTCCCCTTCATTCCTCCCCTCCTTCTCTGTTTTTATTTATTTTATTTATTTTTTATTTACTTATTTTTTTTTGAGAGAGAGTGAGCCTGGGAGGGGCAGAAGTAGATGGAGAGTGAGAATTTAAGCAGGCTTCATGCCCAACACAGACCCTGACTCAGGGCTCAATCTCCTGATTGTGAGATCATGAGCTGAGCCGAAATCAAGAGTTGGACACTTAACTGACTGAGCCACCTAGGTGCCCCTTTTTAAAATTTTTGACTATCGTGAACTCTTAGAATTTTATTGATTTAATGTTTATTAACTTATTTACTTTTTTGCTTTTTTTCCCCCTACTATATATATTTAAAGGTATAAATGCCCTTAAACACATATTTAGCTCTAGAAGTGTGGATCTATAGTATTTTCATTATCATTCATTGTATTTTTTCTATAGACATTTTTTTTCTGGGAAGTCAAATATGAATTTTTATTTTATTTTTGTTACCTATTTGTAATTTAACTGCATTGTAGTCAGTGCATATGCTCTGTAACTTTATTTCTTTGAAATTTTTGGGATTTGCTTTATTGCCTTATACATAGTCAGATTTGCTATTCATGCTGCTCATGTGATATTGTTTTTGTTTTGTTTTATAATCATTGCATGTTCTTTGTGCATTTATTTTTTAATGTTTTTATTTATTTTTGAGACAGAGAGAGACAGAGCATGAGCAGGGGAGGGGCAGAGAGAGAGGGAGACACAGAATCTGAAGCAGGCTGCAGGCTCTGTGCTGTCAGCTCAGAGCCCGACGCGGGGGTCGAACTCACAGACTGTGAGATCATGACCTGAGCTGAAGTCGGACGCTCAACCAACTGTGCCAGCCAGGCGCCCCAAATCATTGCATATTCTTAGTGAATTTTTGTTTGTGGTATTAGTTACAGCGAGAGATATGTTAATCTCCTATTGTGATTATGGATTTGTCTATTTCCCTTTATGGTTTTTTTGCATGATTTGTTGTATTGCTTTATCTCTTGATCTATTGATTGATTAATTTTGGTTTCTGTATATGCAGAATCATTTTTTACAGGTCAGAACTGTAGAAATAATGAGGAGGTGACACAGATACGCAAAGCTGATTTGGAGAACCACAATAAAGATGGAGGCTTCTGGACTGTGATTGATGGGAAAGTATATGATATAAAGGACTTCCAGACACAGTCATTAACAGGAAATAGTATTCTTGGTAAGGCCTCACTTTCTACGTCATGGTTAAAAGTTACAGCATGTGCCATTTTGAGCAGAGTATTTGGCTTTTAAGCGATCAGTTGAGTATATTGCTCCACCCCCCACGTTTTAATCTACTGGTGACTTTGGTGTGCGGCCTATCAGCAAATTCAAACAGGTTTGAAGAATTCCTTATCATTTTGTATTTGTTTCAACACCTGTTGAAACTTGTTTCAAATCCTGAGTTGGTGCAGGCAGCTCTGGGAGGGGATGAAAGATCATTATTATACTTTGGTAACCCTCACACTGGAGTCACCTGCCTGATCTATTTCCTACTTGACATTTCTACTATTGGTGTCTAAGCAAATTGTATTGAAATAATGTTGCTTTTGTTTTTTTTGTTTTAGCTCAGTTTGCAGGGGAAGACCCAGTGGTAGCTTTGGAAGCTGCTTTGCAGTTTGAAGACACCCGGGAATCAATGCATGCCTTCTGTGTTGGCCAGTATCTGGAGGTGAGACTGTGTGCGTGGGCATCATGGTGTATGTCAGGGGAGACCTCCTCTGTATATTTGTGATAGGTGGTTTTTACCTTGAAGTATTATTGATAATGGGGCCTTTCGGTGGAGGTGCATGTCATTAAGTGATACATATGAAGATCCTTTAGAAGTTTTTTCATAAATGAATTTATTTACACTCATTCGTGTTAAGATTTATGAAGTATTGGTCTTGAAAAATTATTGTAAAAGTTGTTAATTTGTAACACATGTAGACACTTTTCCACACACAAAAAGGGGTTAATCTTTGGCCTTTACAGTTTTATTGTAAGCTTATGTAGAAATTTGAAGTGGCTTACTATCTTGAGATATATATTTTTGGGGGAAGAATTATCTAGTAGCATAATTCTTTAGAATAGAAGTATGTCCTACCTATGCATGAGCTTTGGAATTTATATGTTGGGATTGGTTTTCCAGGTATAGATCCATAAGTAATAAAATTTATTAAATGCCACATAGGTAAGACTTAAAGCATTGCATAGGGAGAGATTGACTTTGCTTGTAAATTATCTAATAAGACTGGCAAAGTTTTTTTTCATTTGATCTCTTTTCTAACTGGTTTCTTTTTGTTAACATAAATTTATACCTCCACATATTGTGGTCCTAGTTCACTACTCACAGCAGTCCTTTCATATTTTTGGGTTTTTGGGGGTGTTATTTATGCATATAACAATTCAGTATATTTTTTGAAGTATACAGTCAATCTGTAAACTTCTATTTGATTCTTTAAGGAATTATCTAGTTTACCTGTTGTTTTTTATATTTTTTAAAAAGTTTATTGTGTGTGTGTGTGTGTGTGTGTGTGTGTGTGTGTGTGTGTATGTGTGTGAGAGAGAGGAAGGGGGGGGGGAGAGAGAGAGAGAGAGAGAGAGAGAGAGAGAGAGAGAGAGAAACAAGGGAGGAACAGAGAGAAAGGGAGAGAGAGGATCCCAAACAGGCTCTGCACTGTCTGTGCAGAGACCCAGGTAGGGCTCGAACTCACAAACCGCGAGATCTTGACTCAAGCCGAAGCAAGAGTTGGACACTCAACTGATTGAGCTACCCAAGAGCCCCTCTAGTTTACCTGTTTATCTGAGCTTTGGTTTTACCACCAGTAGATCTGTGTGTTTACCGTTTGCTTTGTAGGGTGTGCCTACAGCACACAGCATGTATAGCAGCATAATAGGATGTAGGAAAAGGGTATCCAGAGCATCTGCTTCTCTTCCTCATGGAACTTTGTCTTGTTTAGGGATATAAGCTGTTGCTCTTTTGGTTTTTATGTTTTCAATTAACCCTGTTTTCTCAGACTGATGATGAAATTTATCTTTCCAAGCCTGACCAAGAAGTTGTTACCATACCAGATCTGGGAAGTCTCTCTTCACCTCTGATAGACACAGAAAGGAATCTGGGCCTACTTCTCGGATTACATGCTTCCTATTTAGCTATGAGCACACCACTGTCTCCGGTTGAGATCGAATGTGCCAGTAAGAAAAATTTGCTTTCTGCTAACAGATTAGAAGGTTATTTTAGCTGAGTCTTACGTGCTATTTAGAATAGGAGAAGAATCAACACAGTTGTTGGTGAGTAAAAATAAGGATCGTGGGACTGTGACACTAAACCAATGAAATAGAAATAGTTGTGAATGGCTTTCATTTGCTTTCATGACCTGTGGCAGCAGAGGAAGCTAACAGGTGCATGGAAATATCAGTCCTATGCGTGCTCTCACTTTTGCTTCCTGTAACAGATGGGTTCAACTTGGCTGTCGTCTCCATGTGACATGGATTGGCTGTTCCTATTGGGGATAATATTCTTTTTGAGGATTGTGTTTTTACTAGACCCAAATACCTTTTGGGACTGCGACCTTTTTAATGACCTAAAGTAATAAAATTTCACTATATTCCTTAAGATGGATTTAAAGTTTTGTTTACATATTCCTACATTTCTCTGTCTGCCAACCATCCAGCAAGCATTTACTGAGTAAATACTCAGTATGAGTTACCATGCTAGGTGCTCAATGCATTAAGTGTGCATTAGACACTTTTCTGCTTTTAGGTGCTTTTTGTGTGATGATGAGCCAGACATTATAATAGAGCAGTACACAGGGTAGAAGAGCATGAAATGGAGAAATTTGTAATTTGTTCTGATGGGGAAGAAACCCCATCAGAGGTGAAGGAGTAAGGACATTGGAGTCCCAGAAAAGTGAGTGTGTGAATCTTCTGGGCAGAAATACAGGTGTGTGAGGAGCATTTGTTAAGAAAAGTAGGGCTTCCTGTTGCTTGTGTATGTGTACTGTCAGGAGAGAATGCTAGTGGGCAAGGATGGTCAATGTACTTGGTCAGCCCAGCCTTCTGGAACAAGCCTTTGGTGTGCATGCTGGGCATTTTGCTGCCTGCAGAGCCTCTCAGGGGGATGGACTCATCCTTTCCCTCAAATATTTGTAGTATGGGGAAGATACATTTCTTCTAAATCAGCAAAGAGGGTGGGAAATGAGAAGAGTCAGAGTAGAATTGATCAGAAAGTACTATGGGCCCTGGTGGGTGGGGCCTAAGCCATCAGAAACCACCTTTAGAGCAGTATCTTTGAGAGATTAGAGGGAGTTCTAAATGTAGAGACCTAGGGAAGGTCATGATCATATTTGTGTTTTAGAATTAATGTAGCACTTAGGAGAATGCTCCTGGATCTTCTAAAATCTAAATTTTCAGTAAAAGAACATGGAGTACATCCCAAATTTGATTGCTTGGGTTTTGGAGGACTATTTTGATAATAGAAGTCATTGAAAAAAATTTGTAGCAATGAACAAACTGATTCTTCATTTTTTTTGGTGAATCTCACTCCAGTTATCTTAGCAATTAGAATGAGCATCCACATTGGCACTGATGCATATTCTTGTGTGTCTAGCCATGCCTCACGCAGGTCTCCTTTGTGAGACACACATAGTCTACTGGGTCTCCAGTCTCCAAGGATCTGTCTCTTACTAAGGTCCCATGTTATATGATTAGTAGTCTCTCATTTTTATTATTAGATTAATGCTCTAGGGAAATATGTCCTTCCCTGAGCATGTTTTTTCTTTGTAGTCCCCTTCTCATGTGCTGCTTTCCTACCTGGATGCTCAGTGTTTTTACCTTTATCCAGATCTCTGCTCAGTTGTCACTTCCACAGAAAATCCTTTACCGACTCTTGCAGTAGTGGAGGTCTATATACTCTTGTACCAGCTGTAGTACTTTGTAGCATACAGTTATCCTAATTGAAATTGAGTGATTGCTTGTGTAAGTGTTGCCTCCATGCTGCTCTCCCTAGTAAAATGCAATGCCCCAGTGTTCCCACAATATCAGTAGAATCAGTCAGCTCCATGTTTTACTGGGTATCTAGAAAAGTTGTACTGGAACTATTATACTGAGTTCTGATACCATGCTTAAGATGTAGTGAATAGCCAGAAGTGTCCAGAAGTGTTAACCTATTTTCATGCAGACATAGGAATTATAAGCCAGTCTATATAAATGTTAGATGTGACTCTTTAATATGAATGATGCTGAATTTTTCCTCTTAAATCAAATATTCACTTCTTATCTTTTATATCAATGTTTATTTCTGAATAGTACACTCAAGTTTCTCTTTAATGTTTGCATATGCACTTTCTAGAGTGGCTTCAGTCATCCATCTTCTCTGGAGGCCTACAGACCAGCCAGATCCACTATAGCTACAATGAGGAGAAAGACGAGGACCATTGTAGCTCTCCTGGAGGCACTCCTGCTAGCAAGTCCCGACTCTGCTCCCACAGACGGGCCTTAGGAGACCATTCCCAGGCATTCCTGCAAGCCATTGCTGACAATAACATACAGGATCACAATGTGAAGGTGAGCGAGGCCTTCCCACACTTAGTATCCTTGGTTTACCGTAAAACTTTGATATGTGAACGCTTTCATGTTCTCTGATTTGCTTAGCAGAGACTTTAGTTACATATTATTTGTAGGGCTGGTTTTGAGGTAAGAGGCTGGCTCAGTTCTGGGTGCCTGACTCTTGACTTCAGGTCAGGTCATGATCTCAAGGTCATGAGATAGAGCCCTGTGTTAGGCTGTGCACTGGGCATGAAGCCCGCTTAAGGTTCTCTCTCTCCCTTTGCTTCCTCCCCTGTGTGCATGCGCGCTGTCTTTAAAAAAAAAAAAAAAAAAAAAAAAAAGAAAAAAAAGGCTGATTCAATTCAATATGTCAGTGATGTTTTAGAAGCATTGCTGATTGCAAGTACATTAGAAATTGTGGCATGTAGTTTGGAATTTATGAGGGCGTGTTAGGTGGCTCTGAAGTTACCCTCCAGCTGTTTCTGTTACAGGACTTTCTGTGTCAAATAGAAAGGTACTGTAGGCAGTGCCATTTGACCACACCAATCACTTTTCCTCCTGAGCACCCTGTGGAAGAGGTTGGCCGCTTACTATTATGTTGCCTTTTAAAGCATGAAGATTTAGGTATGAATCTTGACATTTTAGCTATACTATACGTTTTTCAACTGACATGCAATGTGCATTCATTCTTACGCCGCCCCTTTTTAAAAATGTCTTTTACAGGTCACGTGGCATTATCTTTAGTTCACGCAGGAACCCTTGGTATTGAGCAAGTAAAGCACAGAACATTGCCTAAATCAGTAGTGGATGTTTGTAGAGTTGTTTACCAAGCAAAATGCTCACTCATTAAGGTAAATACATTTTTATTCTTTTTTTTTGTGCTTTGCAGATAGTTGGTAAAATATTTGTTAAGTTGTCTTTTCATATTTAACTTTGTAGACGCATCAAGAACAGGGTCGTTCTTACAAGGAAGTCTGCGCTCCAGTCATTGAACGTTTGAGATTCCTCTTTAATGAACTAAGACCTGCAGTTTGTAATGATCTCTCTATAATGTCCAAGTTTAAACTGTTAAGTTCTTTGCCCCGTTGGAGGAGGATAGTTCAGAAGATAATTCGAGAACGAAGGAAAAAGAGAGGTAAAAGATGGGAAGATGCTGTCAAAGTGTGTGCTTTTCCCCAGTATATTTGAGTCTGTGATTTGAGTGAAGCTGTTTGCTACTGCTTAGTACATGTGGATTTCCACAACTGCCATGATATTTGTTATGTGTATTTATGATTAAATAGACAAATCCTGCTTATTTTTCCTAGACATCAGATAATGATACAACTTTGCTATTGAGTATGTTATGATTTGGTAATTATTAAATTGATGCTGTACAAGGTAAATACTATAAACTTTATTAAATTGATGGGGAAGAGGAAGTGTCTTTTTTTTTTTAATCACTTGTCCTGGTAAATGAGATATATGAGAATGTTTATTCTTTTAGTTAATCTTGCCATTATTGTAAGGAAATGTTTTCCTTTGGAAATATTGAGTATTCTGATACATGGAGAATTGTTATGAAAGGAACTAAAAGAATTACTAATATTTTCAGGAAGCAACTGTTTAGGGATGTGGAGAATTTTTATATTAAATGAGCAAAATTTGAGTACAAGTACATGAATTTGGAATTTGGTTAATTATGATTATAAACACGTTTTGCAGAAATTTCTGATTATATTCTTATGAATTATACCAATTTATTCACAGATAAGCTTATTAAACTATTATTTACTGAGTTTTTGATGGACATTATGAACAATGATGTCATAAAAGACTAACTTTGTGTTAGAAGCCATCCTAAATTGATTGTTCTTGAGAAAACTCTTAACCACAACAATTTGCCTGAATCCTAGAGATGCTCTGAATCAGGAAATCATGGTAGGAATGCTTCTGAGATCCCCTAACCTAACCTAGGTAGTGAGGAAATTCATAGTAGAGGCACAGGCCTGGGAGACCACCATCTCAGCTTGAGGAACAATGATGCCCTCACCACCTGGCCATCGCCTCCATGGATTCTGAGGCCATGTTGTCACCTCTTAAAGTTTCTTGTTGTGGGTTTAAATATTTAGTTGTGTAAGTTTGAAGCTGTTTTTGTTTTTATTTTAAGAAAATCAAATAACTTATAATGATTATTACTGGTGCTGTGTTAGGCTCACCAAAAGCACCCTTAAATTTGATGATTCACTGGACTCAGAGGAGCTGTTATACTCACAGTTACAGTTTATTACTGTGAAAGGATACAGATTAAAATCAGCAAAAGGAAAGGCACATTGAGGGAAATCCAAAGAAAACTAGGCCTAAGCTTCCAGTTCCCTCCCAGTGGAGCTGCATAGGGCCGTGCTTAGTTCTCTCAGCAGTGATGTGTGACAGCATGTGTGAAGGGCTGTCAGCAAGGATGCTCACCTGAGCCTTGGCATCCAAGATTATTATTGTGGGTCAGTCACATAGACATATGGGGCCTGCATGGTTACTCTCAGTTATTTAGACTCTAGCTTCCACAGTAGAAACAGGTGATAACTGTAAGTCACATTCTTAGCATAAACTGTCTGTTCAAACTGGAAAACATGGCCTTAGACCTCAGGCATACAGAAACAGTTTTCTCAGGCAGAACATGTCAAGGACTTGGATCTCAGTTCACAGGAGATGGCCAAGTGCTGAAAGGACAGTGTTTCTTGGGAATTTGCAGAGTTTGGGCAACCCAGACCTGCTGTGTTAGTGTTTACTGCTCATGTGTATTATTAATTATATTCCTTATTATATTACTTGCTGAGAAGAAATAAACTAAAAGTCTTGAAAGGGAGCAAAAATATGAAAGCAACACCACATATCATATTGAAAATTCAATAGAAATTTCCCAAATTAAAGAGACTAACATAGTAAAAGGTATCCAGTTAATTCAGTTCAGTTGCATAGTGGTGACAGATTCATTGCATTGGTCCAGAGTGGGCAAGCTGGGGACAAATGCAGCCTGCTGCTTGCTGTATGTTGCCCATGAGCTAAGATTGGGTTTTGAATTTTAAAGTTACTTTTTAAAAAACCAAAAGAAGAATAATATGTTTGACACATGGAAATTATATGAAGTTTAAATTCAAGCATCTGTAAATAAAGTTAGCTGCTTTTCAGCTTGCAACAGCAGAATCCAGTATTTGCAATAGACTGACTGGCCTGCAAAGACTAAAATACTCACCATCTATCTGGCCCTTTAAGAAAAAGTTTGCTGACTACTGGGCTTCTCTTTCTGTATGACCATCATAGCACCTTCCCCATCTTTCTGTACATGATGTGGAGTAGCAGAGCGTTATTATTGAATGTCATGTGAGAATAATCATGATAGTTTTTACTTTTGTAGTTTGAGCATTTCAGTTGACAGTGGTATTTACATGTTTGAGTAAAATAGGTCCTTTACCTTCATGCATATTTAATACTTCTTAATTTAAAATTGTATATAAGTAAATGAATTTTATAATGAAAGATGTTTTTAATCATAGTTCCTAAGAAGCCAGAATCTACAGATGATGAAGAAAAAATTGGAAATGAAGAGAGTGATTTAGAAGAAGCTTGCATTTTGCCACATAGTCCTATAAATGTGGATAAAAGACCCATTACAATTAAATCACCTAAGGTGAAGTATTTTCTGTGATTCTGAGGCTGGCTGAATAGAAACACAGCACATAGCAAGGGAACCCATAAGTATTGTCACTTTGTCCTTGAGCGTCTATAGGATAGAGAGTGTAGTGGGTTATTATACATATGGGTGACCGCCCCAGTCATGCCTAACACACTTGATTTATGGTGTCCTGGTTAGATCGATAGCTGGAAAAGTGTTCCCTTTTACTTTTAGTAGTACATTATATCATTATTCATTTGCCATTCATTCACTGAATGTATACTTTGCTCTAGAAACTGTCCTGGTCACATAGGCTGTTGAAACCTATGATAATTTAACTTTGTATACCATGTTAGTCTGTTCCAAAGTATGTAAGTATAGAGATTATAAATTCATTTATAAGCCTATTTATGGCATAGTTATTTTTGCCATAAATTAGTTATTTAATTTAAAGTATTTTACCAATTTAAACGTACTTGCATTTATTTATAATTTATTTGAGTAACTGTTTCAGAGCCCATGTTAATAAGGTAAACTAATGGTAAAAATGGCTTTCTTTTGTCAGGATAAATGGCAACCACTGTTGAGTACCGTTACAGGTGTTCACAAATACAAGTGGTTGAAGCAGAATGTTCAGGGTCTCTATCCACAGTCTGCGCTCCTCAGTACAATTGCCGAATTTGCCCTTAAGGAAGAGCCAGTGGATGTGGAAAAAATGAGAAAGTGCCTACTAAAACAGGTAAAATTTGCTAAAAACATTCTTCTCTGCATGGGTTAATATACACAACATTTAACTGTATGCATTCATATTTTGCAGTTGGAGAGAGCAGAAGTTCGTCTGGAAGGGATAGATACAATTTTAAAACTGGCAACCAAAAATTTCTTACTTCCATCTGTGCAATATGCTATGTTCTGTGGATGGCAAAGACTTATTCCTGAGGGGATTGATATAGGGTAAAACTTTATTATAACATTTTTTCTTAATAAGGGAAATTCTGGCAACAAGACATTATTTTATTGAAATTAAAAGTCTGGCAATATTCTGATTTTTTTTTTAATGTTTATTTTTGAGAGAGAGAGCGCAAGTGGGGTGGTGGGGGGTGGGGGGAGTGGGCAGAGAGAGAGAGAGAGAGAGAGAGAGAGAGAGACAGAATCTGAAGCAGGCTCCAGGCTCTGAGCTATCAGCACAGAGCTCAACATGGGGCTTGAACTCATGGACTGTGAAATCATGACCTGAGCCAAAGTCGGACGCTCAACTGACTAAGCCACTCAGGCACCCCCTTTCCGGCAATGTGCCACGTAAAATTCTTTATCTTTGTTTGAAAGGGAACCTCTTACGGATTGCCTAAAGGATGTTGATTTGATCCCACCTTTTAATCGGATGCTGCTGGAAGTAACTTTTGGCAAGCTATATGCTTGGGCTGTTCAGAATATTCGAAATGTTTTGATAGATGCAAATGCAAAATTTAAAGAGCTTGGTGAGTTAAAAAAAAAAATCTGATGTTTAAAAGGCTGTATTAAGATTGCTGTTGAAGTATTGCCTGTAATCATGTTAGCATTATCTTATAGTTTGGCTCTTAATTATATGTTGTGGAAACTTACAAATGCTAATTTTTTGCTCTTTGAGAAGACTTTAATAACTTTGTACATTAGAATGATAATCTTTTAAAAATTTTTTATTTTTATATTTATAGATATATAGATATATTTATATTTTATTTTTATTTTTTGAAAGTGTGCACACACGTTCCTATGTGTGGGGTCAGGGGCAGAGGGAGAGGGAGAGAGAGAATCTTAAGCAGGCTCCCATGCCTAGTGTGGAGCCCCAACTCAGGGCTTGATCTCATGACTGTGAGATCATGATCTGAGCTGAAATCAAGAGTTGGACACTTAACTGACTGTGCCACCCAGGTGCCCCTAGACTGATACTCTAAGCTGCTTTAAGGTTTCTCAAATTTTAAATGGAACTTTCAAAATTCAGCAGAAGACACAATTTTGTAGTGTCCTAATAGTAAGCTTTTACATTTTAACATTTTCATGTGTATCACTAACACCATATACCCTAAAGTGTATATCCTTTATTAATACTTAATTTATTGAATAGTTTGAGCACCTGCAGAGAAATGCTAGGATTGGTTTTGTGGAAGAGAAGTGAAATATGACTCTTGTATATGAAATAAAATGAATAAGCCACCAGGGATATTTAGAGGAGCTGCATGTTAAGTTTTGCAGACAAATGGAAATAGGTATATGTGGATTGATGGTGATAGGATTATTGCAAAGCAATGAACAGCTGCCTGATGTCCACACTCTTTGGAAACCCATTGAAAAAACATAGTTTTTAAAAAATTGCTATTGTTTTCCTCATCTGTATGTTCTTATATCCACATGCAAGAAATTTATGTGGGTGCTAATGCCATTTAGGTATCCAGCCTGTCCCTCTACAAACCATTACCAATGAGAACCCGTCAGGACCAAGCCTGGGGACGACCCCACAAGCTCGCTTTCTCCTGGTGATGCTCAGCATGCTCACCCTGCAACATGGTGCAAACAACCTGAACCTCCTGCTGAACTCTGGCATGCTTGCCCTGACACAGACAGCACTTCGGCTGATTGGTAGGTTGACACTAGTCATTTATGAAAATGCCAAGGTTTTTCCTTCATCTTTTCTTTCTCTTTATAAATTTTTTTTATTGTGGTAAAATGAAAATAACATAAAATGTATCATTTTTTTACAATTATTTTATTTTATTTTTATTTTATTTATTTATTTTTTCAATATATGAAATTTATTGTCAAATTGGTTTCCATACAACACCCCGTGCTCATCCCAAAAGGTACCCTCCTCTATACCTATCACCCCCCCCTCCCTCCCACCCCCCATCAACCCTCAGTTTGTTCTCAGTTTTTTTTTAATTTTTTTTTTTCAACGTTTATTTATTTTTTGGGACAGAGAGAGACAGAGCATGAACGGGGGAGGGGCAGAGAGAGAGGGAGACACAGAATCAGAAACAGGCTCCAGGCTCTGAGCCATCAGCCCAGAGCCCGACGCGGGGCTCGAACTCCCGGACCGCGAGATCGTGACCTGGCTGAAGTCGGACGCTTAACCGACTGCGCCACCCAGGCGCCCCTGTTCTCAGTTTTTAAGAGTCTCTTATGCTTTGGCTGTCTCCCACTCTAACCTCTTTTTTTTTTTTTTTTTTTCCTTCCCCTCCCCCATGGGTTGCTGTTAAGTTTCTCAGAATCCACCTAAGAGTGAAACCATATGGTATCTGTCTTTCTCTGTATGGCTTATTTCACTTAGCATAACATTCTCCAGTTCCATCCACGTTGCTACAAAGGGCCAATTTCATTCTTTCTCATGAGGGTACAAAAAAGTTATGTAACTAGATACTGGTAATGCTTGTACAACACTGTGGATATGCTTAATGCTAATCAATTATAAAGTTGTTTAAAATGAAATCATTTTTTTTTCTTTTTTTTCTGGTGTGTCAGTTCTGCTTTACTTTTTTTTTTTTAATTAAAAAAAATTTTTTTAATGTTTATTTATTTTTTAGAGAGAGAGACAGAGTGTGAGCAGGGGAGGGTCTGAGCAGGCTCCAGGCTCCTAAGCAGACTCCAGGCTCTGAACTGTTTTCACAGAGCCTGATGTGGGACTTGAACTCACAAACTGCGAGATCATGACCTGAGCTGAAGTTAGACGCTTAACCAACTGAGCCACCCAGGCGCCCCCTTTTTTTTAATTAAAAAAATTTTTTTTTTGTATTTTAATTTACATCCAAGTTAGTTGGCATATATTGCAATTATGGTTTCAGGAGTAGAATCCAGTGATTGATTCATCCCCTATGTATACAACACCCAGTGCTCATCCCAAGGCATTCCTTAATGCCCCTTATTTAGCCCATTCCCCCCACCCACAACCTCTCCAGCAACCCTCAGTTTGTTCTCTGTATTTAAGGGTCTCTTATGTTTTGTCCCTCTCCTTGTTTTTATATTATTTTTGCTTCCTTTCCCTTATGTTCATCTGTTTTGTATCTTAAATTCCACATATGAGTGAAGTCATATGATATTTGTCTTTCTCTGACTAATTTCACTTAGCATAATACATTCTAGGTCCATCCACGTAGTTGCAAATAGCAATATTTCATTCTTTTTGATTGGTGAGTAATACTCCATTTTGTGTGTGTGTGTGTGAGTGTGTGTGTACATTTCGATACGTTGGCTATTGTCAGTAGTGCTGCTATAAACATTGGGGTGCATGTGCCCCTTCAAAACAGCACGCCTGTATCCCTTGGATAAATAGCTAGTAGTGCAATTGCTGGGTTGTAGGGTAATCCTTTTGTGATTTTTTGAGGAACCTCCATACTGTTTTCCAGAGTGGCTGCACCAGTTTGCATTCCCACCAGTAGCGTGAAAGAGATCCTCTTTCTCTGCATCCTCACAAACATCTGTTCTGGCCTGAGTTGTTAATGTTAACCATTCTGACAGTTGTGAGGTGGTATCTCATAGTGGTTTTGATATGTATTTCCCTGATGATGAGTGATGTTGAGCATTTTTTCATGTGTCTATTAGCCATCTGGATGTCTTCTTTGGAGAAGTGTCTATTCATGTCTTTTGCCCATTTCACTGGGTTCTTTGTTTTTTTGTGTGTTGAGTTTGATAAGTTCCTTTATAGATTTTGGATACTAACCCTTTATTTGATATGTCATTTGCAGATATCTACTCCCATTCCGTTGATTGCCTTTTAGTTTTGTTGATTATTTTCTTTGCCCTGCAGAAGATTTTTATCTTGATGAGGTCCCAATAGTTCATTTTTGCTTCTGTTTCCCTTGCCTCCGGAGACGTGTTAAGAAGTTGCTGTGGCCAAGATCAAAGAGGTTTTTGCCTGCTTTCTCCTCGAGGATTTTGATGGCTTTCTGTCTCACATTTAGGTCTTCCATCCATTCTGAGTTTATTTTTGTGTATGATGTAAGAAAGCGGTCCAGGTTCATTTTTCTGCATGTCGCTATCCAGTTTTCCCAGCACCAGTTGCTGAAGAGACTGTCTTTATTCCATTGGATAGTCTTTCCTGCTTTGTCAAAGATTAGTTGGCCATACGTTTGTGGATCCATTTCTGGGTTCTTTATTCTGTTCCATTTATCTGAGTTGCTTTTTTTCTGTCACTACCATACTGTCTTGATGATTACAGCTTTATAGTACATCTTGAAGTCTGGGATTGTGACACCTCCAGCTTTGGTTTTCTTTTTCAGGACCATTTTGGCTATTTGGGGCCTTTTTTGGTTCCATCCAAATTGTAGGATTGTTTGTTCTAGTCTGTGAAGAATGCTGGTGTTATTTTGATAGGGACTGCATTGAATATGTTGATTGCTTTGCGTAGTATTGACATTTTAATATTTTTTCTTCCAATCCAGGAGCATGGAATATTTTTCCTTTTTTTCGTGTCTTCTTCTATTTCTTTCGTAAGCTTTCTATAGTTTTCAGTGTATAGATTTTTCACCTTTTTGTTTAGGTTTATTCCTAGGTATTTAATGTTGTTTGGTGCAATTATAAATGGGATTGATTCCTTGATTTCTTTTTCTGTTGCTTCATTATTGGTGTATAGAAAAGCAGCCAATTTCTGTGCATTGACTTTATATCCTATGACTTTGCTGAACTCATGGATCAGTTCTAGTAGTTTTTTGGTGGAATCTTTTGGGTTTTCCGTATAGAGTATCATGTTGTCTGTGAAGAGTGAAAGTCTGACTTCCTCCTTGCTGATTTGGATGCCTTTTATTCCTTTGTGTTGTCTGATTACTGAGGCTAGGACATCCAATACTATGTTGAATAATTCTGTCGAGAGTAGACATCCTTGTCATATTTCTGACCTTAGGGGAAAGGCTCTAAGTTTTTCCCCATTGAGGATATTAGTGGTGGGTCTTTCATATATGGCTTTTATGATCTTGAGGTGTGATCCTTCTATCCCTACTTTCTTGAGGGTTGTTACCAAGAAAACATGCTATATTTTGTCAAATGCTTTCTCTGCATCTATTGAGAGGATCACGTGGTTCTCGTCCTGTCTTTTATTGATGTAATGTATTACATTGATTATTTTGCAGATATTGAAGTAGTCCTGCATCTCAGGTATAAATCCCACTTTGTCGTGGTAAATAATTCTTTTAATGTATTGTTGGATCCAGTTGACTACTATCTTGTTGAGAATTTTTGCACCCATGGTCATCAGGGAAATTGGTCTGTAGTTCTTCTTTTTAGTCAGGCTTTGGGTTTGGAATGGAAGCCTTCCTTACATTTCTATTTTTTGGAATAGCTTCAAAAGAATAGGTGTTAACTCTTCTTTAAACTTTTGGTAGAATTCCTCTGGAAAGCCATCCGGCTCTGGGCTCTTGTTTCTTGGGGATATTTTTGATTACTAATTTGATTTATTTACTGGTTATGGATCTGTTCAAATTTTCTATTTATTCTTGTTTCAGTTTGGTAGTGTATATCTTTCTAGGAATTTGTCCAATTCTTCAGATTGCCCCGTTTATTGGCATATAATTGTTCATAATATTCTTTTATTATTGTTTGTATTTCTGCAGTGTTGGTTGTGATATCTCCTCTTTCATTCTTGATTTTATTTGGGTCCTTTCCTGTTTCTTTTTAATCAAACTGGCTAGGGGTGTATCAACTTTGTTAATTCTTTCAAAGAATCAGTTCCTGGTTTCATTCATTTGTTCTGGTTTTTTTTTTTTTTTTTTTTTTTTTCAATAGCATTGATTTCTGCCCTCATCTTTATTATTTCCTGTCTTCTGCTGGTTTTGGGTTTTATCTGCTGTTCTTTTTCCAGATCTTTAAGGTATAAGGTACGTTGTGTATCAGATCTTTCTTCCTTCTTTAGAAGGTCTGGATTGCTATTTACTTCCCTCTTATGACTGTCTTTGCTGTGTTCCAGAGGTTTTGCTCTGTGGTGTTATCATTTTCATCGACTTCCATGTACTTTTTAATTTCCTCTTTAACTTGTTGGTTAACCCGTTCATTCTTTAGCAGGATATTCTTTAGTCCAAGTATTTGTTGTCTTTCCAAATTTCTTCTTGTGGTTGATTTCAGGTTTCATGGTGTTGTGGTCTGAAAGTATGCATGGTATGATCTCAATTTTTTTTTTTTTTTTTTTAAATTTTTTTTTCAACCTTTATTTTATTTTTGGGACAGAGAGAGACAGAGCATGAACGGGGGAGGAGCAGAGAGAGAGGGAGACACAGAATCGGAAACAGGCTCCAGGCTCTGAGCCATCAGCCCAGAGCCCGACGCGGGGCTCGAACTCACGGACCGCGAGATCGTGACCTGGTTGAAGTCGGACGCTTAACCGACTGCGCCACCCAGGCGCCCCAGATCTCAATTTTTTGTACTTGGTGAGGGCTGATATGTGTCCTAGTATGTTATCTGTTCTGGAGATGTGCAGAGATCCATGGAGATCCATGTACACTTGAGGAGAATGTGTATTCTGCTTTAGGATGAAATGTTCTGAATATATCTGTTAAGTCCATCTGGTCCAGTGTGTCATTCAAAGCCATTGTTTGCTGGTTGATTTTCTGTTTAGATGATCTGTCCATTGTTGTAAATAGGATATTGAAGTTCCCTACTATTATGGTATTATTGTCAATGAGTTTTTATGGTATTATTGTCAATGAGTTTCTGTATGTTTGTGATTAATTGATTTATATATTTGGGTGCTCTCACGTTTGGCGCATAAATGTTTACAGTTGTTAGGTCCTCTTTGTAGATAGACCACTTAATTATTATATGATGCCCTTCTTCATCTCTTGATACAGTCTTTATTTTAAAATCTAGTTTGTATGATATAAGTATGGCTACTCTGGCTTTCTTTTGTTGACCATTAGCATGATAGATGGTTCTCTATCCCCTTATTTTGAATCTGAAGGTGCCTTTAGGTCTAAAATGGGTCTCTGGTAAACAGCATGTAGATGGATCTTGTTTTCTGATCCATTCTGTTACCCAGTGTCTTTTGATTGGAGCATTTAGTCCATTGACTAATATTTTCAGGAAGCAACTTTTTAGGGATATGGAGAAATTTTTATATTAAATGAGCAAAATTTGAGTACAAGTACATGAAATACTTTGGAATTTGGTTAATTGTGATTATAAACACGTTTTGCAGAAATTTCTGATTACATTCTTATGAATTATACCAATTTATTCACAGATAAGCTTATTAAACTATTATTTACTGAGTTTTTGGTGGACATTATGAACAATGATGTCATAAAAGACTAACTTTGTGTTAGAAGCCATCCTGAATTGATTGTTCTTGAGAAAACTCTTAACCACAACAATTTGCCTGAATCCTAGAGATGCTCTGAATCAGGAAATCATGGTAGGAATGCTTCTGAGATCCCCTAACCTAACCTAGGTAGTGAGGAAATTCATAGTAGAGGCACAGGCCTGGGAGACCACCATCTCAGTTTGAGGAACAATGATGCCCTCACCACCTGGCCATCGCCTCCACGGATTCTGAGGCCATGTTGTCACCTCTTAAAGTTTCTTGTTGTGGGTTTATTTAGTTGTGTGATGTTTGAAGCTGTTTTTGTTTTTATTTTAAGAAAATCGAATAACTTATAAATGATTATTATTACTGGTGCTGTGTTAGGCTCGCTTATTTGCTGCTCTGCTTCATCCCTGCTTGCCGTCGTGGCAGCCATTTGAGATTGCATCTCAACTATAGCATCTTTTTTTTTTTTTTTAATTTTTTTTTTCAACGTTTTTGTTTATTTTTGGGACAGAGAGAGACAGAGCATGAACGGGGGAGGGGCAGAGAGAGAGGGAGACACAGAATCGGAAACAGGCTCCAGGCTCCGAGCCATCAGCCCAGAGCCTGACGCGGGGCTCGAACTCACGGACCGCGAGATCGTGACCTGGCTGAAGTCGGATGCTTAACCGACTGCGCCAACCAGGCGCCCCGCGAGAGGTTTTGATTACCGATTCAGTCTCTTTACTTATTCTAGGTCTACTCACATTTTCTATTTCTTCTTAACTCAGTTCAGATCATTTGGGTGTTTCTAGGAATTTATCCATTTCATCTAGGTTAGCTAATTTGTTGTTGTATAGTTGTTCATATATTCTCTTACTGTTCTTTTTATTTCTGTAGAATCAGTAGTAATGTCCTCACTTTCATTTCTGGTTTTAGTTATTTGCGTCTTGTCTCTTTTTTCTTAATCTGCCTAAACATTTGTCATTTTTTTGATATTTTCCAAAAAACTGACTTTTATTGATTCTATTGTTTTTTAATTATTATCTCTGCTCTAGTTTTTATTCTTTCTTTCTTTCTGCTATGGGTATATTATTGTGTTCTTATTTTTCTAGTTCCTCCAGGTGTAGAGTTAAGTTACTGATTTGAGATTCTTCTTCATTTTTGTTAAGTTTATTTATTTTGAGAGAGAGTGTGTGTATGCAAGTAGGGGAGAGGCAGAGAGAGAGAGAGAGAGACAGAGAGAGAGAGAGAGAGAATTCTAAGCAGGCTGTGCACTGTCAGTGCAGAGCCCAGCATGGGGGTCAAACTCACGAACCATGAAATTATGACTGGAGCTGAAATCAAGAGTTGGACTTTTAACCCACTGAGCCACCTAGGCACCCTCTTCTTTTTTCAATGTATGCCTTTGTAGATAACAATTTCCCCAATAGCACTGCTTTTTCTGCATCCTATAAGTTTTGGTATGTTGTGTTTTTGTTTTCATTCGTCTCAAAGTATTTTTTTTAATTTAAATTTTAGTTAATTAACATACAGTGCAATATTGGTTTCAAGAGTAGAATTCAGTGATCATTACTTATGTACAACACCTAGTGCTCATCACAAGTGCCCTCCTTAATACCCATCACCCGTCTAACCCACCTCTGACCCACCTCCCTCCATTAACTCTTAGTTTGTTCCCTATCATTAAGAGTCTCTTGTGGTTTGTTTCTCTCTTTCTTCTTTCCCTCCCTTCCCATATGTTCATCTGTTTTGTGTCTTAAATTCCACATATGAGTGAAATCATATGGTATTTGTTTCTCTCTCATAGACTTATTTTGCTTAGCGTAATATATTTTAGCTCCATCACATTGCTGCAAATGGCAAGATTTCATTCTTTTTGATGGCTGAGTAATATTTCAGTGTGTGTGTGTGTGTCTGTGTGTGTGTGTGTGTGAGAGAGAGAGAGTGAGAGAGAGAGAGAGAGTGTTTTTTTGTGTGTGTATACCACAGCTTCTTTATCCATTCATCAGTTGATGGACATTTGGGCTCTCTCCATAGTTTGGCTATTGTTGATAATGCTGTAAACATTGGGGTGCATGTACCCCTTCAAATCTGTATTTTTGTATTCTTTGGGTAAATAACGGTGCAATTGCTGGATTAGTAGGGTACTTCTATTTTTAGCTTTTTGAGGAACCTCCATACTGTTCTCCAGAGTGGCTGCACAAGTTTACATTCCCACCAGTAGTGTAGGAGTGTTCCCTTTTCTCCGCATCCTTACCCACGCCTCTTGTTTAGCCATTCTGATAGGTGTGAAGTGGTATCTCATTGTTTTGATTTGTATTTCCCTGATGATGAGTAATGGTGAGCATTTTTTTCATGTGTCTGTTAGCCATCTGGATGTTTTTGGAAAAGTGTCTATTCACGTCTTCTGTCCATTTCTTAACTGGATTATTTGTGTTTTGTGTGTTGAGTTTGATAAATTCTTTATAGATTTTGGGTACTAACAAAATTTCTCTCATGATTTTTTTTTTACTTTGGGTGGTTAAGTGTTTGTAATTTAATTTCCATATACTTGTAAAATTTGTAGTATTCTTTTGTTATTTCCAGTTTCATTCTGTAGTTGTTGGAGAAGGTAATTGGTATGATTATAGTATATTTCAGTTTATTGAGACTTGTGGTCTAGTATACGGGCTATCCCAGAGAATGTTCCATGTACCCTTGAGAAGATTGTGTATCCTGCTTTTTTTCAGTTCTGTATATATGTGTGTCTATTAGATCTGATTGGTTTCTAATGTTTTTTGTGTGAACTTTGAAATACTGCAGCATCGGTCTTCTAAGTCCAAGTGAAAAAGCAAGGCTTTCTTAAGCTCTTTGGTCTTCTCAATCTTTGTGTCCGCATGACACAATTCAAAAATATGCATCAGTCTAGAAAACAGTCAGCCTCTATGAGTCATGCATCTGATTTCGTAAGACCTCATGAGTAATTAAAAAATGCTTTTAAAAAGTCTCAAACTTGTATTTCCATCTAGAAATTGCTTCTCTTTTTATATCATCTCCCTTTTTTCCAGAGGATCCAAATAGGTAAAAGTCATAGCACAAATTATTAATTATGGGGGCCTTTGTTAGGAGTTTAAATTTCAACCTTCCTCCTGGCTACAGAAAGCAAGGGAATTGTGTCCTATGAATACATATCTATATTTACCGCTTTCCTTGATTAGGATTATTTTTCTTTAATATAAGATATTATAAGCAGGGTGCTTGGGTGGCTCAGTCAATTGAGTGTCCGACTTCAGCTCAGGTCATGATCTCATGGTTCATGGGTTCAAGCCCTGCAACAGGCTGTGTGCTGACAGCTCAGAGCCTGGAACCTGCTTTGGATTCTTTGTCTTCCTCTCTCTCTGCCCTTCTCCTGCTCATGCTCTATCTCTCCCTCTCCCTCAAAAATAAATAAAAACATTAAGAAAAAAATTATAAGCATGTAATACTTTATATTAACTTTATGTATGCATCAGATATCACAACCACAAAATACAAAAGCACTTAAAAAAAGGTCCCCCTTTTTTTCTTATTGCAAATGTATTCAAATCCTTTGCAGTAAATTTGGCATTTATAGGGTTAGCATTATATCTGCCAGGGAGCTCCTAGCTGGAATGTAACAGATGCCCTTTTTGAGGTCTCACTGAGGCACCATTGAGCTGGGCTGAAGAAAAGAATATTTTTTTTCCTAGTAAAACTGGGGAAAAGCTTTACTTTATCTAAAGCTTTACTCCAGCCCTAAGAATTGAATAACCGTTTATTTTTTAAATCCCTTTTGGAGGAGAGAGGATCACAGACTATGTACATTTTTGACCCACCCAAGCCCACCTTTGGGAATGTTTGGGCACCTTTTCCTCCCACTTGGAGGAGAGAACAAAGACTGAAGGAGTTACCAGGACTGTACTTTCCCCTTTCCCCCCACCTCAGGTTAGCCAACAAGACCAAAAGCAGCCAGGGGATCCAGCACGCTGATTCCTGGGGTTAAATTCACTATTTTAAAATCCATTTGTAAATTTTACTTCTTGTAGCTGATGGTTCAGCTTCTTTTTTTTTTTTTTATTTTTTTTTAAACGTTTATTTATTTTTGAGAGAGAGACAGAGCATGAACGGGGGAGGGTCAGAGAGAGGGAGACACAGAATCCAAAACAGGCTCCGGGCTCTGAGCTGTCAGCACAGAGCCCGACGCGGGGCTCAAACTCACGGACCGCGAGATCATGACCTGAGCCGAAGTTGGCTGCTTAACCTACTGAGCCACCCAGGCGCCCCGCTTCTGTTTTATATTATGGATGATTTCATTGCCATCAAGGACCAAATATTCATCATACTCCACCCCTTCATTCTTCCTTTTACCAAACAATACTTACGCAATATTTCAGCTAGTCAAGGTTGTTCTAGAGATTCCTACTGCTGCCATCCCTGTGTCAGAGTCCCTAAGACCACGCCCAGATTCAGTGCTTTGTGAGAAGACCTTATCAGACTCCGGGTATAGTCACACTGAGGGCTAAGATTTACTACAGTGAAAGACTAGGAAGGAAAATCAGTGAAGGGAAGAGGCACATGGGAAAAGTCCGGGAGAAACTGACACGAGTCCTGTCCTAGTGGAGTCACACAGGATGAAGTTCATTCTCAGCAAAGAGTTGTTGATTGTACATGTGAAATGTTGTCTACCTGGGAAGCTCATGAGAGACTCAGCACCTAGGATTTGCACAGGGGCAGGTCATGTAGGCACCTCCTGGCATATACCCAATTTCTAGACCCCTAGAAGGAAGCAGGTTTAAGCAGAGACCACATTGTACAAATAGTTTAGGCACTGTGAGGCCTCTTATCAGGGAGGGGTGGGAGCCCTCCTGAGATCCAGGTTCTCAGAGGCCAGCTGAGGGCTACCTTGCAAGCCAGCCCTTTCTAAGGACAGTGGTATCAGGCCTGCTGTTCTTAGCTCTTTTCTGCATAGTATCATAATTAAAGTTTGTTAATTTCTCATTGTTAGACATTTAGGTGGTTATCCTTTGCTTTACTATTCTAATAAAACATGTGATGAGTATTTTTCTAACTTAATCATTTGCTTTTTTTGGAAGAGGGGGCATAATTCCTAGAAGTAGAGTAAATGTCTCTGTTGATCATTCTATATCTTTTATATCTTCTGATACTTTTCTTTAATTAAACATTTTTTTTAAAGTTTATTTATTTTGAGAGAGAGAGAGAGAGGGAGGGGCAGGGAAGGGCAGAGAGGGAGAAAGAGAGAATCCAAGCAGGCTCCACACTGTCAGTGCAGAGCCCCGATGTGGGGCTCGAACTCACGAACTATGAGACCATGACCTCAGCCGAAAACAGGAGTTGACTTCTTAACCAGCTGAACCACCCAGGTGCCCCTCTTCTGATATATATTTATATATTTGGTTCTCCTTTTATCTTTTTAAATTCTCATCAATAAATCTTTCATGGTACTTATTATATTGATAATACACTATACACTATAGATTCTTTAAAATTATTTTCATCAGTCCTTACTAATTTTTGAAAAAAGTATATTAAGGGGTGCCTGGGTGGTTCAGTGGGTTAAGCACCTGACTTCAGCTCACGTCATGATCTCATGGTTCATGGGTTTGAGCCCTGCATCAGGCTCTATGTTGACAGCTCAGAGCCTGGAGCCTCTTCAGTTTCTGTGTCTCCCTCTCTCTCTGCCCCTCCCCCATACTCTGTTTCTCTCTCTCAAAAATAAATAAACATTAAAAAAAATTAAAAAAGTGTATTAAGATTAGGATATTGTAACTACTTGTTGGCTCACCTGCTGTTTTTGATGCTCTGATAGGTCCTAGTTGTGATAATATTGAAGAGGATATGAATGCTTCTGCCCGAGGAGCTTCTGCTACAGTTTTGGAAGAGACGAGAAAGGAAACGGCTCCTGTACAGCTGCCAGTTTCAGGGCCAGAACTAGCTGCCATGATGAAGATTGGAACCAGGGTCATGAGAGGCGTTGATTGGAAATGGGGTGATCAGGTACTCAGATTTGATTTTAAACACATTAGCCACACATTAGTCACCATCCTTACTTGCTTGCTCTTAGTGGGTGGAATTGGAATATATAACTATGTTAACTCAGGGCCTATGCAATTGACAGATGACGTAGTTGTGGATTCCTGGGCAGGTGAATAGAGTCAAAACAAGTAGAGAGTATCAGTGGCTGTAGGGGCACCTCAAGCAGGATCATGTATTTAAGGAGTCATGGCTGTTTTTAGAAAACTTACTGGCATGGGCTCAATTTGAGGGGGAGCCTAGAGTAGGAGCAGGAGTAAGCAGGAAAGAGTAGACTTCATCTTATTAATAGTGTTCTAAAAGCTGTGAGGCAGAAAAACCCAGGTGCTGAGAGGTGGTGGCCATGTGCCCAATTAAGTGCCCCAACCTAGCAGTTTCAGGTGTGCCAGCTGGGTGGTGGCCACCTCTCTGTTTCTCCTTGTGGCATATCACTCCCAAGCTTCTGTGAGGTCTCACAAGGAGAGATTGTGGGGACTGGTGTCTGTGTTATTACCGTAGTCACTAGCTAAGGATAGTGCTCACCTTCCTACAGTGTGGTAGCATTCTTGGCACCTCTAGGTTTTCTTAACCTCACTGTTAAGCATGGGTCTTACCAGAATCATTTCAGAAGTGTCCTAGAACAGGTAGCAGCATCCTAAAAACAGGTTTCACTCATAGACATGAGAGACGGAGTCTCCACTCTAGGTTCCAGAGAGAAAACTGAAGAACAAGAAGAAAACAGGAGATGCTGGTGCTTGTTTCAGGTTTCTGGTATTTTGAAGCCCAATGGAGGGATCGAGCCAAGGAATAGGGCATCAGGACTAGGCTGGAAAGCCTCATCTCTAGTTGGTTTAGGGAGGATGCTGATTGATGCAATTCTTTTCCCATTTACCTCTTTGGTAAAGGAGCATAAGCCAGTTATTTCCTGATGTTTGATTTAAGGTGATGATGTGAGCTGTGCATGGTGCAGGTGGGTTTGGAGCAGTCTGTGGGCACAGTGACACAGCAGTCCTTACAGGCTTTGTGTGACAGAACAGACGTGGGCCCTCTTAACTGATCTTTGTTTTGGCTTCCTCAGGATGGACCTCCTCCTGGTCTTGGGCGTGTGATTGGTGAACTTGGAGAGGACGGATGGATCAGGGTCCAGTGGGACACAGGCAGCACCAACTCCTACAGGATGGGGAAAGAAGGGAAGTATGACCTCAAGTTGGCGGAGCTGCCAGCCTCAACACAGCCCTCAGCAGAGGACTCGGACACAGAGGATGACTCTGGTGGGTGCCTTGGGGCTGTTTAGTCTGGGGCAGCTTGGCAAGCTGTGTGCTAATGCTAGCTGGCTGTCCTTTTCATCTGGAAGTGAGAACAGTGTGTCAGAACTCACCTGCAGACAGTGCTCTGTAGTTTTGGACTTGCCCCTAAAGGTTCAGTTTAAATAAGCCCCAGGTAATTCTGATATAGGAGTTAAAAGCATGGCTCTGGTAACTGGCAGCCTAGCTGGATTTGACTCCCTTGCTCCCTTTGGGGACAGTCCAGTAAAGTTTGGCACTGTAGGGCTTGCTTGCTATGTCTTTACCTCTAGTGGACCTTCTCATTTGGCTCTGAGTCTCCTGTGTGAGGTAGTGAGTCAGTGCCTGGTGGACTAGGAATAATGTGGAATTAGTCAGTACAGTATTACCTTAAGGAAACCAGAAATGAAAATTTGGAGTGAACCCAGAAAGTTAAATCCTATCTAAGTAAATCCAAGGTTGTGGGAGGAGGACTTCATGACATTCTCCAATGTGTCCAAAAGACTTTGGGATGTATGAATGAAACTTCCCATGGCTGGTCTTGGTGAGACTGTCCAGGAGGCCTGGGCTGATTCCTGGGGCTCAGGTGCTAGCTGTATGCACTGCATGGTCAGGCTTTGGAAGTCACTTGTATGGTCAGGAGAGGAAACCTAAGAGGCTGAGCTCAGTAGAAGATGGGTGGTATGGAGAGTGGAAAAGGCTCTGCTCCATCCATGTCACTTGTGGGGGCCCACGCCCCCTCAGATGTAAACAGATGATGCCTTGTGGAGCTGTTGGGAGTAACATATGTGAAATTTGGAGTCATGCTTAGTTGGTCAGGGCTGGTTTTGTTATCACTGTGTCTGAGCACACGATGTCTAGGCCACTTGTCCCTCCTCCCAGTTCTCTGTCTGGGGTCTTCACTCAGACAAGTCAGAACCTGAGCAGAGCTGGCTAAGTGACAGAACTATAGCTTGGCTGTCATGTGCCCCCTTGTCAGAAAGTCAGTGGCTTTGACACATGAGCCTCTGCTTCCCCTCCATAGAGCAGGCACTTCTGTCTTCATCCAGGGCATAGCTAGCTCATCAGCAAGCAGTTTTTGACATTTGATAACTTGTCTTTCTAAAAGAATAAATCCTTGTAATTGTTTTAGTGCTTCTGAGCCATATGTGGAGATAGCTTTAAAAAATTAAACTGTAATTTGGAAGGCTTATTTTCTTTGAGGAAGGTGGGGACAGAGATGATTACGGTGTTTAGTGTATTTTGAATTCTTTTCTTGTAAAGAGCTACTTCCCTTTCCACAGTAAAAATTGTGATATTAAATTCCTTAAAAAACTGTGTTATGAAATCCCTTAAGTTACATGCAGGGATATTTTCCAGTTCTATTTGAGAATATAGCTTCTTATTTTGATACTTTTTTTCCAGAAGCTGAACAAATTGAAAGGAACATTCATCCCACTGCAATGATGCTTACCAGTACTGTTAATTTACTACAAACTCTTTGTCTCTCTGCTGGAGTCCATGCTGAAATCATGCAGAGTGAAGCCACCAAGACCCTGTGTGGACTGCTGCGAATGTTAGTGGAAAGTGGAACGACGGACAAGACATGTATGCAATGAATAGTTTTGGCCTACAGAGTACTGGGGCTATGAATTTGGTGTGTGTGTCAGTGAGTGTGAGCATGTGGGTGAGTGTGCGTGTGTATTAGTGTCCTAGGGCCGCTGTAACAATTTACTGCAAACTTGGTTAGTTTGTTTGGGCTGCCACATCAAAGTACCATACACTTGGGTGGCCTAAATAATAGAAATTTTTTTCTCCGTGTTCTAGAGGCTAGAAGTTCAAGGTGTCAGCAGAGCTGGTTCTTTCTGAGGGCTGTGAGGGAAGGATCTGTTCTAGGCCTCTCCCCTACCTCCTGTAGTTTGCTGGCAATCTTTGACATTCTTTAGTTTGTAGATTACTGACCTCATATTTACCTGTGTGTGTTTGTCTCCAAATCTCACCTTTTTATAAGGTTACCAGTCATAATTGGATTAGGGACCCACCTTAACCTAGTTTAAGTTCTTCTAAACAAATTATATCTCCCCTGGACCCATTTCCAAATAAGGTCACATTCTAAGGTACTAGGGGTTAGGACTTCAACATACTGATTTTGGGAGGCAGGTAGGACACAGTTCACCCCATAATGGAGTTATGGAGACCACATTTTCCAACATCAAGGATTTTTGGAGACCAGAAGTCTAACATCAAGGTGTCAGCAGGGCTGTGTTCCCTGCAAAGACTTTAAAAGAGGATCCTTTCTGTCTCTTCCAGCTCTGGTACCTCCAGGGTATCTTAGCTTGAGGCCACAGCACTCCAGGCTCTGCCTCATTTTCACACAAAGGACTGCCCTGTGTCTCTTTATGTCCTTTTCTGCTTCTTTATAAGGACTTTCATTGGATTTAAGGTCCACTCTGATCCAATACAGTATTATATCAATCCTTACTTTAAGGAAGTACATCTGCAAAGAGTTTATTTTCAAATAAGGCCACATTCTGAGGTTTTGGATGAACATGAATTTTGGGGGATACAGTTCAACCCACTGAAATGTTTGCATGAAAATGTGAATATGTCTAAGTGTGGAGAGAAGGAGTTGATGGAGTGGGAGGAGTGAGTGTGTGTGTATGTGTGAGAGTGCTTGTGAGTATGGGAGAATTTGTCTCTGAGTGAGACTGAGTATGTGAGTGGCTACAGGTGTGAGTGTGAAGTGGGGAAGGGAATGTGTGTGAGTAGCTGGGTGTGTTTGTGAGTGTGTGTGGTAATTATGAGTGATTGTGTGTCAGTATATCAGTGACTATGAAAATGAGTATGTAGGATTGTGGTAGGGTGTGACTGTGAAAGTTGTGTGTGTGTGTGTGTGTGTGTGTGTGTGTGTGTGTGTGTGTGAGTGTAACTGAGTGCAGGCATGAACTTGTGTCTGATGGCAGTGCCTCTGGAAGCCTAGAGAGCAGGAGGGCTGGGCCCTGGCAGGTGGGCCTCTGACAGGAAAGAGTGGAAGCCCCTGGGTACCCATGAGTGGAGACCTGGAAGCCAGGAGGAGCAGACAGGGTCAGTTGCATCCGTCAAATTGGATAAACCTCATGAAAGCCTCCTAGTCTTGTTCTATTACTGCAGACTTATTAAACTTGGATTGGAAATTTATGGTGCAGATTAAATATAAACAAGATCATGGGAGATATTTATTATTATTATTTTTAAAGTGTATTTATTTTTGAGAGAGAGAGAGCGAGAGAGCACATGTGTGCGCACATGTGTGCGCGTGAGCCAGGGAGGGGCAGAGAGAGAATCCCAAGCAGGCTCTGTGCTGTCAGCAAAGAGCCCTTTGTGGGCTCAAACTCATGAATTGTGAAATCATGACCTGAGCTGAAATCAGGAGTCAAACACTTCATCCACTGAGCCACCCAAGTGCCCTGATGATATGTAACACGTGAGGTTTTAAAATATACAAGATGTACTCTAATAACTGCTGTTTGAATTGTGAATCATTTTCTTACTGCCTATAAATAATAAGTACATGAAACTCCTTAATTGGTTTGAGCTACTCATGTACTTTGAAGGTTTTAAAAGTGTTGTAAAATGTTCCTTTAGTAGGGTTTTCTCTCACTCCTCTCATTTTGAATTAGTGAAATTGTAGTATATTTGTAAAGTAGGCTATTATCGAACATAACACGGTAAGTACATTAAAAGTGTAGATTGTGCTGAGTATTTATTTCTAGAAATTTGGTGCCAAGCTAGTTTGTTTCACTGTGGCAGCTTCCCCAAACAGGCTGGTCTGCCGGGAGCAGCACCGGAGCTGGTGCACGTTGGGCTTTGTGCGGAGCATTGCACTCACGCCACACATGTGTGCTGCCCTCAGCTCCCCACAGTGGATTGCCCTGCTCATGAAGGTTGTGGAGGGACATGCACCTTTCACTGCTGCCTCACTGCAGCGACAGGTAATTGTGCTGCTGGGCTGATGGTGTTCAGTGTGAATTTTGAAACTGTGCAATCCCCTTAAGAGGTGGCATCAAGATACCAATTCTCCCAGTCATCATAATTAGGTGCCTGTACTCAATGAGTGCAGAAAAGAACTGGAACTAACCCAAAGTAGATTTTCTAGTGCAAGGGGCTGAAGTCCTTGATTATTTTAAATTGATTTTAAGTTGCTAAACTGTAGTTGACTTGCTTTTCTTTGAAGTGATAAATCCTACCAGCTTCTCTTATCTGCTTCATAGGAGTTGTAGTATAATTGTCTTCAGAAGAATTAAGCTGAAAAGAATTATTTTTTAATTAAGTGAATATCTGCATCTGTAGTGTAGCTTTTTCCAACTCCTGATAATCTATATCATTAATCAACTTGGGTGTAATTATCTGGTTGTAAAATAATGGATATCTGAATTTTCACATGATTAATTGCATTAGAGGGACAAAAAAAAAGAAAATAAAAATCTGTTATCTCTTAACGTAAAACCACAGATTATGGTTTTCTTTAATGTTTGCCGTTTTAAATTGCCTTTTGTCAGATCTTAGCTGTGCATTTACTGCAAGCAGTGCTTCCATCATGGGACAAGATCGAAAGGGCAAGGGACATGAAATGCCTTGTGGAAAAGCTGTTTGGTTTCTTGGGCAGCTTGCTCACCACCTGTTCTTCAGATATCCCGTTCCTCAGAGGTGGGCCTCTCTCCTTACTTGTGTCCTGGTTCAGTGAGCAGGGCACCATGTAGCTCCTCTCTCACATGTCTCTTTCAGAATCTACTCTGAGGCGGCGGAGGGCACGCCCACAGGCCTCTCTGACTGCCACTCATAGCAGCACCTTGGCAGAAGAGGTGGTGGCACTGCTCCGCACACTCCACTCCCTGGGTCAGTGGAACGGCCTCATAAACAAGTACATCAACTCTCAGCTCCACTCTGTCACCCGCAGCTGCACAGGAAAGCCACCAGAGGGGGTGGGTGCCGCGTTTTCATATCTGTTAGTTTTTCTTTGTAGAATGTTGATTTCACTTTTAAATTATCTTTTGAAATGACATGTATTTTGTTTAAAGATATTTTAAACCATATTGTAGTGGAAATAACTACTGAAGAAACTAGTATAAAAATGAACTTGGCTTAGTTATAAATGTGTAAGAAACAGGCAGCACCCTTGGCTGTCTTCTTCAAACTAGCTGTCTGTTTGCATTAGGCCCTGTTAGAGGATTACTTTCCTGACTCCGAAAACCCAGAGGTGGGGGGCCTCATGGCAGTCCTAGCTGTGATCGGAGGCATCGATGGTCGCCTGCGCCTGGGGGGACAAGTCATGCATGATGAGTTTGGAGAAGGCACGGTGACTCGCATCACCCCAAAGGGCAGGATCACTGTACAGTTCTCAGACATGCGGATGTGTCGCGTTTGCCCATTGAATCAGCTCAAACCAGTAGGTGAACTTGTATTCAGTTACTTGGTAATAAGGCAGAGGAGTTTTATGCTGGAACTGAGTGCTAACATTAGTGCTAGAATGAACTTGATTCTTGTAGTTCATGCACGCTGTCTAGGAAACTATGCAACCTGAGGAAAGCCATATGTCTATCTTCCCTTGTTTGCTTTGTGTCTGTGATAAATAGGGCCTGGTCTCATGGTGTTACACAAATTACTAGTTCATGTCTTATTTTAGCCCCCAAAGACATAAAAGGGTGTTAGTAACATAGAAGGTACTGGTAATTATGTTTGTTAGTTTTAATTATCTTAAAATGTAAATTTATGAAATCTGACTTTTATTGAACAACTCAACTTTTAAAGAAACCTAAAAGTGATTCCTTAAAAAAATGACCTTTCTTCGTAAATGCTTATTTATTGTGTTGAGTGACATGACTTATGTAGCAGCTGCTGTCATCTTAAATCTGTGAATTAAGGATGTATAGGGAAAGAGAGTCATTTATATTATTTTGATGTAATCTAAGTATAACCTGACTATATTTCTATAAAATACTGTTTTTGATTTATAAATGAATACATGCATGTTGTAGAAAATATGTAATGCATAGAAAATGCCTAAAGAGATAATCATCACCAGCCTGACATAATTATTATTGATAAGTTGTTAAAAAATTAATTTAGGTTATATTTACTATACATATAAATCTCTATTTTATCTTTAATGGAATATTTTAAAATTATTTTCAGATATAAAAAGACTTACGATATGTATATTTTAGAATTAAGATTCATGGTTTGATAATTTTTAGAACGTTTCATTTGCTCATTTCATTGGATGGACTTTGAAGGTTTCTATCTTCTTGCTTTAGCTCCCTGCTGTGGCATTCAGTGTCACCAACCTCCCCTTCACAGAGCCTATGCTATCTGTCTGGGCTCAATTGGTAAACCTTGCTGGAAGCAAACTGGAAAAACACAAAGTAAAGAAGTCACCTAAACCGGGTTTTGCAGGTCAGTACATGGTACTTCTTGGTGAAACAACTACAATCTTAACTGGTATTGCTTGGACAATGTCATTTTGTGAGAGCAAGTTCCTGTGACTGTCAAAGTCTTTGGGTTTCAAAAGATTGACGATTTGTTGAGTTATAGTGGACATGAAAGCTTGAATATGGTGATAAGAGTGTGTAGTACCAAGAATGACACCATGGGGAGAGTGGCGTCTGAAGAATCCCTAGGTTCCCCCCTACCCCTACCCCATGCTCCCCGACTTTCCAGTGCCAGCATTTATTCTGAACAAACTGTGTTTGAAGAAGAATCTGTGTTTTCTCTCCCCCCCCCGTTAACCCTCCAGCCATGGCTCTTTAGTTCAGTTGCCTTTTAGGAGCTTTGCTTCTGGCCTCATCAATGCCAGACCCAGTAAGGCCTGCATGTTTAGAGCTGCCTTGCTTCATATCTATAGACATTGGGCTAAAACAAAGGTCACCTGTGCTTAAAGCCTTCCTTCCTTTGGTCTGGAATACTGCTTCCTTAATTTTCCTTATGTTGCCACTTGCATGTTCTTTGAAGAGTTCTTCTCCTTGACTATTCTTTGCACATTGGAAATCCTTGTGAGTTTCTCCATAACTTTTGGCTCATTGTGTCCACTCTTACTGAGCTTTTTCACCCATTTCTCCCCATTCCTGTGATTGCTGCTGCAACATTTATGATAGCGATCACCTTTAACTCTGAATATCCAGTTCACATTTCTGGCTGGAGGGCCATGTGCATGTATACCACAGCATGTTCAGAATTCCGCTAACCTTATCCCTTAGTCACTCTTTCTCTTCACAGTGAATAAACCTGGCTGCCAGGCAGTCAGGCTTTATGCCTGAGAGGCACCTGTGATCCTCCATCCCCTTCCATCCTATGTTGCTGTTGGCTGTGTTGCCTTCTGTGGCCTCTGACATGCCCTGCTGGAACACTGTTGCCACAACTATAATCCGGCTGTACTTGTGGTCTGCCTGCATTTTGTGGCAGCTTAGCTTCCTCCTCAGTTGGCTGTCAGGCACCACTGCAGTCATTTGTTTAGGTAAGACTCCAGGGAGTGCCATGATCTTGTTGAGTTAGAGAACTGTACGTTGTGACTATCAGAAAAAATCATCCTGGAGGAGTGTTGGCAAGAAAAGGTGAAGATATTTTGTTTGTGACATAGATATCTGGTTGAAATTTTAGCAATATGGGAAACATTGATTATACTAATAATAACTGACATGGATCTAACTTTGTTAAACCATTTAATTCTCACCCTAATCCATCAAGGTAGCTGCGTGGGCAGCAGGAAAAGGGGAAGACCCAGGGGAGGTAGAGGATACTTATCCAGAAAGGCAAGTCCTTCATTATTGACAGTATTTGGCATGTCCAACTAATTCCTACAGGGCAGGGCATTGTTTGTGCCACTTTACAGGCATGGCACTGTGGTGCAGGAGGCAGAGCACTTTCCCTAAGGCCACACAGCTGGTGAGGAGAAGAGCCCAAGCAAGGTGTGCCGTTTCTGAGTCCTTTTCTCCCACAGGACAAGTAGACCTGGAGCTGCTGAGGTGCCAGCAGTTAAAACTGTACATCCTGAAGGCGGGCCGTGCGCTGCTTTCACACCAGGACCAGCTTAGGCAGATCTTGTCTCAGCCGGCTGTTCAGGAGGTCACAGCTGCTCATACAGGTATCTTTTTAAGGAAGCTGTTATAGATATGTAAGGAATGCAGGTACTCCCATAGAAAACAGGCAAAAGACATGAGCAAGTAGTCCATAAAAAGGGAAATAGAGATGGTTTTTAAATGCATGAGAAAGATGTGTAACCTGGCCAGAAATTGATGAAGTGCAAATGACAGTGTCATAATCTTATAAGACAAAAGATCCATCGTTCCATCTTTTATGCCTACCCCCAGAAGACACCTTATCACTTGACACAAAAGCAGTTCTCTCACCTCCATGGCCTTCCTTTTTCAAATACACTTATACCTCTCTAGTAGACTTATCATCCTGAATATCAGACCTTACCATACAGGTCCCTGCCACAGCTCTAAGTCAGTCTTATGTTTCACCCTGGTATTCAAGGCATTCTATCACATTCAAGGATCTGATGGGAAGGGAGGGAAAACAGTAAAACAGTGGTGTCCTGCTTTGTTAAAGTGTGGCTCATGGACCAGTAGCACTGATGGCACGTAGGAGCATGTTAGACACGTAGATTCTCAGGCTACACCCCAGACCTAAGAAATCAGAGTTTGCATTTTAATAAGGCCCCAAGGTGGTTCATACATATCTAAAGTAGCACTGCTTTAACACATTGCTTGTGGGAATTTAAGTTGGTACAACCAACATTGAAGAAATGTTACACTTTAAAATACATGTGTATTAGGGGTGCTTGGGTGGCTCAGTCGGTTGAGTGTCTGACGTCGGCTCAGGTCATGATCTCGCGGTTCGTGAGTTCGAGCCCCGCGTTGGGCTCCTGTGCTGACAGCTCAGAGCCTGGAGCCTGCTTCAGATTCTGTGTCTCCCTCTCTCTCTGCCCCTTCCCTGCTCATACTGTGTCTCTCAAAATGAATAAACTTTAAAAAAAAAATTTTAAATACGTGTGTACACACGCACACACATCTGTATCTGCATCTCTGTGTCTAGCTCTGTATCTCCATTGACCTGGGAGTCATCTTGTGGGAATTTATCACATGAAAAGGCATGAAGATATGTGTTTACGGATGCCCATTATGGCTTCTTTGTTGGTATTGTTTTTAGGTTGAAAACTGGAGACACTTTTATGCCCATTATTAGGTGGTGTATCCATACACTGGAATACCAGCTGACTTTATTTTCTTTAGACTTTTCTATATTTATTCAATTTTCTGGAATAAGCTTATATTACTTTGAATAGAAAAAAAAAGCCATAAAATATTTTTTGATTATCTACTCTTAAAAAAGATGTGCTAAAGTATTAGAGGGAACAAGATAGTCCTTGTTTATGACCCCAAACTCTCTGGGGTCAGAGTGAAAAGAGAAAATGAATGCAGATGGCTCTGTACAGGTTATGATGCCAGTGCACTGTGAAATGTGTAATTGTAGTTCCACAAGTGTCTTGGGGATACAGGTGGCTGAGGGCTGGGGAGGGCAGCTTCTGAGGGGTGTGGCAGACTTGAGGTGCAGCATGATGAAGAAGCTCTATTTTGGTGGAAGAGACAATAGGAGCACAGATGTATCAGTGAGTATATAGGAGAATGTTGAAGTGCTTCACTTTGCAAGGAGCTCAGGATTTATTGATGAATGTGGGGCAAAAGCTGGAGAGGTCAGCTGAATTCATGTGATAGAATGCCTTGAATACCAGGGTAAAACATAAGACTGACTTAGAGCTGTGGCAGGACCTGTATGGTAAGGACTGATATTCAGGATGATAAGTCTACTAGTGAGGTTTAAGTGTATTTGAAAAAGGAAGGCCATGGAGGTGAGAGAATTGCTTTTGTGTCAAGTGATAAGGTGTTTTCTGGGGGAAGACATAAAAGATGGAAAGGTGGTTCCAGTAGATCATAACCTGGTGGTTTTGATAATAACCTCATGGGAAACCAGTGAAAAGTCAAAGATGGCTGATGTTTCAAGCTTGAGCTACCGGGATGACAGGAGGGCGTGCCTCTGATGAAGATTAGAAAGCCTAGTGTAGTGTGCGGTTTTCTGTTTCTTAATCTTAAGAGGGTATTGTGAATTTAATTTTAATGTGCTGAGTATAAGGTAAATCTAATGAAAGTGCAGATTTATTCTGTATTAGACAGTAGGGACCTTGGAAACTATCCATAATTATAGAAGATCAGGAAACCAGAGACCAGGGAATTGGACTGACTGCTCTCTGGTCACCCTGATGAGTAGCTCTGTAGGAACTGAATCAGGGTTACTATCTCACGGTTGGGACAGAGTAGGGGCTCCAGATAGCTCTGTAGAGTAGGGCTTGACAAATTATCATGGTTACCTGTTTTTGTAAAGTTTATGGGAACACAGCCGCACCTACTTATTTACACGTCATCTTAGGCGGCTTTTACTCTTCAGTGGCAGAATTGAGTAGCTGTGGCAGACCATGCAGCTGATAAGCTTGAACTGTTTACTCTCTGTCACTTCAAGAGAATGATTTTCCAACCCGTGGTCTAGAGAATTAGTTGAAGTCACCAAACCAACCAGCGAACTCAAATGGTGAGTGGGCTCCAGGCAGTGGGACTCAGTGGGCCTGTGGCAAACAGGAAGTGCTAAATGCCTCACTCAAAGCTGCTCAGAGATTAAAACAGACAAAAAGATGTTACCCTGACCACACAACATATCTGGAATTGGTGTCAGTTTATGGTCTGAACAAGGGTTAGCAGGAAAGGCCAAGGCTAAAAATAAAAAGGGAGTGTTCATAGAAGAGGTTTCTGAAGCAATGAGTGTGCACCAAGAAAGAGAAGATATAAGAACTGGACAAAAGGCAGAAATCTGGGAGGTAGCTTTTTTTTTTCTTTTTGGCTCTGAGGAGATAGATGAACCAATAAAGGACAGATGCCAAAAAGCAGGGAGTGGAAAAATTTTTAGACTAATTTTTGATATCTGAGCCTTGAAGATTTTGATCGTCTAGTGCTTGAAGAGGTAGAGAACATGTTCAGTGCAACATCTTTAATAGTAAAGAGATGTTAGGAGTTGAAAATGTGATGTCGTGCATATTTTTTTTTTATATTCAGATGATGGAGCAGCTGCATCCCCTGACCTTGGGGACATGTCTCCTGAAGGGCCACAGCCTCCAATGATCCTCTTGCAGCAGTTACTGGCCTCGGCCACCCAGCCATCTCCAGTGAAGGCCATATTTGACAAACAGGAGCTAGAGGTACGGTAGCAGCCTCTGCAATTTTAATCTGGTACACTAAATTTGGAACAATTTTTTTCCTAGATGTGTATTTTCTTAAGGATATATTCTGAATTTTAAATAATATGCTAAAATAATTCTTATGACTAGTTAGGCTTTAACCATGTTTGTCATAGAGCATTATAATACTAGTTAGAGGGGGAATGAGTTGAAGTTTAACCTTATTTTGAATATATGTGAATTCTTTGAAAAAGTTAATGAGATTCAACATGGGTCAGATGCTCAAATATTCATGGCATGATCTTTTTCTAGGAAATAATTGTTATTGAAGGAGCCCATTAGACCTTGGAATATTGCACTGGCATGTTTGTTCCACTCACAAAAAAGCAAAGGCTTTTTTGGGCATGCACTGTTGCTGCCAGGCTCTTGGTCCTTGCCCTGTCGCAGAGCACCTGTGCTGCACAGTGTAGCTTAGGGATCAGGCTGTGGGCATGTTCCCATAGCCACATGTGATCAGGTCTAAAAGTTATGGGGACTTTCATGGCCTGCAACATGAGGGACTAGATGTTTCTAAAAATCCTTCTTTCTATGTAATATGTAAAAAACTTTGGATAAAATATCAAAGACAAAAACCAAACCTAGAGTACTCAAGTTGCCAGGCAGAATATACCCTAATAGAAATTCTTTGAGACCAGGACTGCAGGGAGTTGGATCCGAAGTGAGGAAGCAGCTGTATCAGGTTGATGGGAGGGCTGACAGTAGTCCAAGAGTGAGGTAGGAAGAAGTAGGTAGCAAGAAAGTAAGAACTGAGGTAGGAAGGAGGTGGGGTGCAAAGGGAGAAGGCAAGAAGTATTGAGCATGAGAATAGGGAGCAGTACAGTGCCTTCTTTGAACTGGCCTGAATGCCAACTACTTGCTAGGTCTAAAAACCACTAAGATGAGGGTCAGGTTGAAGTAGCCATAGAACAGCAGGGTTTCTAGTCACTTCTAAAGATAAAAAGAGGGCATTGAAAGCAGTTGAAGAGCAAATTGGGCAGAATGCAACCTGGAATCACACTGGGAGGTACCCAGTGTTAAGAGGAAAGATGTGTAAGGAGACAAGGAAACTAGAGTTATCCTTTAAGAATTGGGAAGGACTACCAAAGAGAGATCTTTCATTGTTTTATCTCCATTGATTTAGATGAAAATTCAACCATCATTGTTATTCTGTTTGAAGTGCCTTTTTGTCATAGACGCTGGGTCTAAAGTTCTTTCTTGTCTAGCAAGAAAGCAGGACTCAGGATTAAATTCGAGAGATGGTTAATGTCCAGGAAAAGACAAGAGCCCCGAATTAGGGTCCTTGCCCTGTTTTTATTAGGATCAGAAGGCTTACAAACATGGTGATGGATGTGCACAAAGAGACAATGAAATTATGAACATTAACTCATGGATGTGAGGGAAAGGGGGTCTTGAAGATATTAGGGGTTTGGGTTAATACAAAACAAAATCCTGGCTCTGGAGGCGGCCAAAGGTTGTTTACAGCAGACATGAGGCACCAACTCTGTTTATGTTAGCTAGCCTAGGGGATTAGACTGATGGAGCAAGTAACCTCAAGGTTAACAAGGCACCTTTTCTTTTGCTAATCAGTTCTCCTCTGGGCAGCTTTACCTGCAGCCCAGTGGTCTGTAGCCCTATTTACTTGTTTACCTAATTTGGTCCTTCCTTCCTGTGAAAGCAGCTTTCTGCTATAATACTAAATAGGGGGGAACTTTTGCCCTGAATCTCTAGTCTTGTTTGACTCATATACCTTTATATTGCGGGCCTTTGCACCCCCTCTCTATTCTGGGGGCCTTAGCCTCCCTTCTCTATCCTTATTCACCTAATCTTGTTTACCCAAACTTGGGTGTGAGCATCCTATGGCTTTGTAATTCTTTATGCTTGTTAACTCATTGGTGCAAGCCCAGGGAATTTCTAAGCTTTTTCCTCACACCTTTTTTCTCCCATTCTGGCTGCATTTAATATTTTGTGATTTGTTTGTTTTTTGTTTTGTTTTCTACAGTTTGACTAAGGCATGCCAATGTATGTATGTATTTTTTCTCCCCCATCCTCTTGGGATATGCTCAAGTTACTTGCATCTCTGGCTTGATATCCCCCCCACCCCCCCGCACCAAATTTGGAAACTTGTTAACTATATTTTCCTGTCCTGTTCTTTGCTAAGACTACCGTTACACATCTGTGAGATTATTAATTTGTTTCTGTGTATTTTGTAGGTCTTTTTCTCTTCATTAATAAACTTGGCTAATTTTCTGGATCTGTTTTTAGGGTCAGGCTGTTCTGCTTTGTTGGGTCTAAATCTGCTGTAAGCCATCTAAGAGAGTCTTTATATTTTCAGATCTCACGTTTCCATTTGGTTCTTATTTTATAGCTCTATAGTTCTGACAGTTCTTATCTCTTCACTCTCTATTTCTTTACTGTATATGTATGTAAAACATATTCCTGATAGTTGTGTTAAATTTCTTTTTAACACGTGGGCCAGCTGTCTGCTACTATTGGCAGTTTTTTTTCTCTTGATTATAATCAGTTATTGGTTCTGCTTCTTCACCTATATGTAGTTGTTAGTATATTCTGGATGTTTTAGTTCTTTTTTAAATGTTACTTATTTTAGAGAGTGCATGCATGTGAGTGGGGGAGGGGCAGAGAAAGAGGGGGGGACAGAAGATTGAAGTTGGCTCCACATTGACAACAGAGAGCCCGATGTGGGGCTCAGACTCATGAACTGTGAGATCATGACATTAGCCGAAGTTGGCATCTTAACCAACTGAGCCACCCAGGCACCCTGTATGTTTTAGATATTACACTGTATCCGCTCAGTGTTCTGTCAACATCTTCTGGAGAATGTGAATTTTATTCTCATAGATGGTTTAGTACCTGGCAGTTCTCCCCAATCCTGTGGAGGCTTGGTTCTAGACTTTTTATTTATTTATGTATTTTATTTATTTTTAATACGAAATTTATTGTCACATTGGTTTCCATAAAGCACCCAGTGCTCATCCCAACAGGTGCCCTCCTCAATGCCCATCACCCACATTCCCCTCCCTCCCAACCTCCATCAACTCTCAGTTTATTCTCAGTTTTTAAGAGTCTCTTATGGTTTGGCTCCCTCCCTCTCTAACTTTTTTTTTCCCCTTCCCCTCCCCCATGGTCTTCTGTGAACTTTCTCAGGATCCACATAAGAGTGAAAACATATGTTATCTGTCTTTCTCTGTATGGCTTATTTCACTTAGCATAACACTCTCCAGTTCCATCCACGTTGCTACAAATGGCCAGATTTCACTCTTTCTCATTGCCGAGTAGTACATTGTATATGTAAACCACAAGTTCTGTATCCATTCATTGGTTGATGGACATTTAGGCTCTTTCCATAATTTGGCTATTATTGAAAGTGCTGCTATTAGATACTGCTGCTATTGGGGTATTAGATAGTGCTGCTATTGGGGTACAGGTGCCCCACTGTTTCAGCACTCCTGTATCCCTTGGGTAAATTCCTAGCAGTGCTGTTGCTGGGTCATAGGGTAGATCTATTTTTCATTTTATTAAAAATTTATTTTATTTTATAAAATAAACCTCCACACTGTTTTCCAGAGCGGCTGCACCAGTTTGCCTTCCCACCAACAGTGCAAGAGGGTTCCCTTTTCTCCACATCCTCGCCAGCATCTATAGTCTCCTGATTTGTTCCTTTTAGCCACTCTGACTGGCGTGAGGTGGTACCTGAGTGTGGTTTTGATTTGCATTTCCCTGATGAGGAGTGATGTTGAGCATCTTTTCATGTATCAGTTGGCTATCTGGATGTCTTCTTCAGAAAAGTGTCTCTTCATGTCTTCTGCCCATTTCTTCACTGGATTATTTGATTTTTGGGTGTGGAGTTTGGTGAATTCTTTATAGATTTTGGATACTAGCCCTTTGTCTGATACGTCATTTGCAAATATCTTTTCCCATTCCGTCACTTGCCTTTTAGTTTTGTTGATTATTTCCTTTGCAGTGCAGAAGCTTTTTATCTTCACGAGGTCGCAATAGTTCATATTTGCTTTTAATTCCCTTGCCTTTGGAGATGTGTCAAGTAAGGAATTGCTGTGGCTGAGGTCAGAGAGGTATTTTCCTGCTTTCTCCTCTAGGGTTTTGATGGTTTCCTGTCTGACATTCAGGTCCTTCATCTATTTTGAGTTTATTTTTGAGAATGGTGTAAGAAAGTGGTCTGGTTTCATTCTTCGGCATGTTGCTGTCCAGTTCTCCCAGCCCCATTTGTTAAAGAGACTGTCTTTTTTCAATTGGATGTTCTTCCCTGCTTTGTCAAAGATTAGTTGGCCATACTTTTGTGGGTCCATTTCTGGAGTCTCTATTCTATTTCATTGGTCTGTGTGTCTGTTTTTATGCCAGTACCATGCTCTCTTGATGACTGCAGCTTTGTAGTAGAAAGTCTGGGATTGTGATGTCTCCTGCTTTGGTCTTCTTCAAAATTACTTTGGCTATTCGGGGTCTTTTGTGGTTCCATATGAATTTTAGGATTGCTTGTTCTAGCTTCGAGAAGAATGCTGGTGCAATTTGGATTGGGATTGCATTGAATGTGTAGATAGCTTTGGGTAGTATTGACATTTTAGCAATATTTATTCTTCCAATCCATGAGCATGGAATGTTTTTCCATTTCTTTGTATCTTCTTCAATTTCCTTCATAAGCTTTCTATAGTTGTCAGCATACATATCTTTTAAATCTTTGGTTAGGCTTATTTCTAGGTATTTTATGACTCTTGGTGCAATTGTGAATGGGGTCAGTTTCTTTATTTGTCTTTCTGTTGCTTCATTATTAGTGTATAAGAATGCAGCTGATTTCTGTACATTAATTTTGCATCCTGTGACTTTGCTGAATTCATGTATCAGTTCTAGTAGACGTTTGGTGGGGTCTGTTGGGTTTTCCATGTATAATATCATGTCATCTGCAAAAAGTGAAAGCTTGACTTCATCTTTGCCAATTTTAATGCCTTTGATTTCCTTTTGTTGTCTGATTGCTGATGCTAGGACTTCCAACACTATGTGAAACAGCAGCGGTGAGAGTGGACATCCCTGTCGTGTTCCTGATCTCAGGGGGAAAGCTGTCAGTTTTTCCCCATTGAGGATGATATTAGCTGTGGGCTTTTCATAAATGGCTTTTATGATCTTTAAGTATGTTCCTTCTATCCCAACTTTCTCGAGGGTTTTTATTAAGAAAGAATGCTGAATTCGGTCAAATGCTTTTTCTGCATCGATTGACAGGATCATATGGTTCTTATCTTTTCTTTTATTAACGTGATGTATCACGTTGATTGATTTGTGAGTGTTGAACCAGTCCTGAAGCCCAAGAATGAATCCCACTTGATCATGGTGTATAATTCTTTTTATATGCTGTTGAATTCGATTTGCTAGTATCTGATTGAGAATTTTTGCGTCCATATTCATCAGGGTTATTGGCCTGTAGTTCTCTTTTTTTGCTGGGTCTCTGTCTGGTTTGGGAATCAAAGTAATGCTGGCTTCATAGAATGAGTCTGGAAGTTTTCCTTCCCTTTCTATTTTTTTGGAACACCTTGAGAAGGATAGGTATTAACTCTGCTTTCAATGTCTGGTAGAATTCCACTGGGAAGCCATCTGGTCCTGGACTCTTATTTGTTGGGAGGTTTTTGATAACTGATTCAATTTCGTCACTAGTTATGGGTCTGTTCAAGTTTTCTATTTCTTCCTGTTTGAGTTTTAAAGTGTGTGGGTGCTTAGGAATGTGTCCATTTCTTCTAGGTTGTCCAGTTTGTTGGCATATAATTTTTCATAGTATTCCCTGATAATTGCTTGTATTTCTGAGGGATTGGTTGTACTAATTCCATTTGCATTCATGACTTTATCTATTTGGGTCATCTCCCTTTTCTTTGTGAGAAGCCTGGCTAGAGGTTTATCAATTTTGTTTATTTTTTCAAAAAAACAACTCGTGGTTTCATTGATCTGCTCTACAGTTTTTTTTTAGATTCTATATTGTTTATTTCTGCTCTGATCTTTATTATTTCTCTTCTTCTGCTGGGTTTGGGGTGTCTTTGCTGTTCTGCTTCTATTTCCTTTAGGTGTGCTGTTAGATTTTGTATTTGGGATTTTTGTTTCTTGAGATAGGTCTGGATTGCAATGTATCTTCCTCTCAGGACTGCCTTTGCTGCATCCCAAAGCGTTTGGACTGTTGTATTTTCATTTTGATTTGTTTCCATATATTTTTAAATTTCTTCTCTAAGTGCCTGGTTGACCCATTCATTCTTTAGTCGGGTGTTCTTTAACCTCCATGCTTTTGGAGGTTTTCCAGGCTTTTTCCTGTGGTTGATTTCAACTTTCATAGCACTGTGGTCTGAAAGTGTGCATGGTATGATCTCACTTCTTTTATACTTATGAAGGGCTGTTTTGTGACCCAGTCAGTATGTGATCTATCTTGGAGAATGTTCCATGTGCACTCGAGAAGAAAGTATATTCTGTTGCTTTGGGATGCAGAGTTCTAAATATATCTGTCAAGTCCATCTGATCCAATGTATCATTCAGGGCCCTTGTTTCTTTATTGATCCTGTGTCTACATGATCTCTCCATTCCTGTAAGTGGGGTATTAAAGTCCCCTGCAATTACCACATTCTTATCAATAAGGTTGCTTATGTTTGTGATTGTTGTATATATTTGGGGGCTCCGTATTGGGCGCATAAACATTTATAATCGTTAGCTCTTCTGATGGATAGAGCCTGTAATTATTATATAATGCCCTTCTTCATCTCTTGTTACAGCCTTTAATTTAAAGTCTAGTTTGTCTGATATAAGTATGGCCACTCCAGCTTTCTTTTGACTTCCAGTAGCATGATAGATAGTTCTCCATCCCCTCACTTTCAATCTGAAGGTGTCCTCAGGTCTAAAATGAGTCTCTTGTAGACAGAAAATAGATGGGTCTTGTTTCATTATCCATTGTGATACCCTATGTCTTTTGGTTGGAGCATTTAGTCCATTTACATTCAGTGTTATTATTGAAAGATATGGGTTTAGAGTCAACGTGATGTGTGTAGGTTTCATGCTTGCAGTGATGTCTCTGGTACTTTGTGGTCCTTGCAACATTTCACTCACAGAATCCCCCTTAGGATCTCTTGTAGGGCTGGTTTAGTGGTGATGAATTCCTTCAGTTTTTGTTTGTTTGGGAAAACCTTTATCTGTCCTTCTATTCTGAATGACAGACTTGCTGGATAAAGGATTCTTGGCTGCATATTTTTTCTGTTCATCACATTGAAGACTTCCTGCCATTCCTTTCTGGCCTGCCAAGTTTCAGTAGATAGGTCTGCTACTACCCTTATCTGTCTACCTTTGTCTTAGGGCCTGTTTATCCCTACCTGCTTTCAGAATTCTCTCTTTATCCTTGTATTTTGCCAGTTTCACTATGATATGTCGTGCAGAAGATCGATTAAAGTCACGTCTGAAGGGAGTTCTCTGTGCCTCTTGGATTTCAATGCCTTTTTCCTTCCCCAGATCAGGGAAGTTCTCAGCTATGATTTGCTCAAGTACACCTTCAGCCCCCTTCTCTCTCTCTTCTTCTTCTAGAATTCCTATGATACGGATATTGTTCTTTTTTTTTTTTTAATTTTTTTTCCAACATTTATTTATTTTTGGGACAGAGAGAGACAGAGCATGAATGGGGGAGGGGCAGAGAGAGAGGGAGACACAGATTCGGAAACAGCCTCCAGGCTCTGAGCCATCAGCCCAGACCCTGACGCGGGGCTCGAACTCCCGGACCGCGAGATCGTGACCTGGCTGAAGTCGGACGCTTAACCGACTGCGCCACCCAGGCGCCCCCGGATATTGTTCTTTTTGATTGCATCACTTAGTTCTCTAATTCTGCCCTCATACTCCTGGATTTTTTTATCTCTTTTTGTCAGCTTCCTCTTTTTCCGTAATTTTATCTTCTAATTTACCTATTCTCTCCTCTGCCTCTTGAATCTGTGCTCTGGCCGCCTCCGTTTTATTTTGCATCTCATTTATAGCATTTTTTAGTTCTTCATGACTATTTCTTAGTCCCTTGATCTCTGTAGCAATAGATTCTCTGCTGTCCTCTATGGTTTTTTTTCAAGTCCAGTGAGTTATTTTATGACTATTATTCTAAATTTTTGTTCACTTATGTTACTTAAATTCATTTTGATCAATTCATTATTTGTCGCTACTTCCTGGAATTTCTTTTGAGGAAAATTCTTCTGTTTTGTCATTTTTGGTAGTTTTCTGTCCCTTATGTATTTTAAAGCTTGTGAGTTCTGCACCTGTCAGCACTGCTGTATTAAAGGAGGGTCATACACTGTCCAGGGCCTGGCCCTTTAGGAGGTGCTCTTTTGGAGATTGTTACTTGCTCTGTGTTGTTGTGACTTTGGTTATATTATTACTGTACTTATAGTAGTATTTTACTATGAGTAAATATTTACGAGTAAAAAAACCTTCCACCAGGTGTGCTTTGAATTTTTCCTTGGAGTAACCCTGTAAAGGAAAACAGACAAACTGGAGACAAAAACATGCAAACACACAAACAAATAAAAGCAAAAACCTAAAGTCTAAAAACAAAAAACCCCAAAACACCTACCACAAGTAAAGAAGAAGGTGAAAGCGGTGATGATGGAAGAGCACATACAAAGAGAGAAATGACTGGAGCTGGGGAGGGGGGCAGAGAAAAAATAAACATTGATAGTCAGAGAGACTAAAAGGCCTAATCCAGAGAGAGAAAGGAAATAAAGAAGGCGGCAGAGAAAATTAATGAAGATAAAATTACCCAGACAGAGAAACTATATGGCTTGATTATTGCAGGGAGAGAGAAAGGAGTGTGAAGAAGGAGTTGTAGAACATGTATCAAGACAATGGATTCAATATGTCTTTTTAGACAGACCAATAACCAGAGTAACCAGCCTAGGGGAAGGAAGAGATAAGGAGGAGAAATGGGGCAGGGGGGACGATATATTACATATCCAGAATTGACCTATAGTTAATCCTGGCAATGCTGCATCGCTTGTAGGTAGTAGTTATCTTCAGGGTCTGTGCAACTCCAGTGGATATGCAGTTACCCAGTGCAAGGGGGCATGGTTTGGCGTTTTCTGGACCAACTTCCACTATGGGCCTGGGAGTGATCCCTGAGGCGCCACCTTGGTGGTGGCAGTGGTGGTGGTGGTGGTGGTGGTGGTGGGATGGAGGGGCGGGGGGCAGAGGGTGGGGTGGGGGGGGAATGGTGATTCCCCAGTCTCTTCTTCACGGAGCTGGAGCTAGACCTGGTGGACTCAGTTTGAGTCATCCTCACTGTGCCGTGGGCACAGATGGGGCGGGCCTTCTCTCTCTGCCAACTCCCCTGACCCTGTGCTTGGCTAGGATTCAAAGTCTCGCTCCGTGGTTCTGACGCTGGGGAAGCGCCTTTCAGTGCAGGATATGTGGTCCCGGCTGGCTTTGTCTGTGCCGCAGCACTTCAGGGAGGATCTCCTTCTCCTACAGAGGAGCTCCTGGGGTGGCACACGAAGGCAGGCTTTGTTTTTTCCCACAGCACTCCAGGGGAACAGTGGCCTTACCCTTCTGTAGACTGAGCCCTCCACCCAGCCACCGTACCCGGAGGTGGCGGACACAGGCAGGTTCTGTGCTATTGCGCAGCCCTCCAAGGAGGGAACCTCTTTCTCCAGCTGCAGACTGAGTCTCTGACCTACCACCGCACCCAGGCCTGGCTCCTCTCCTCCCCAGGTGTGCAAACAGGGAGCTGGCCCAGTCCAAAGAAAGCCCCCCAGTTAGAGATCAGATGCCTCTCAGTCTCATTCCAAGGTCTTTCTCTTGTTCAGATACAGTCCTGCACTTCCCTTGCCACTCTTTCTCTTCCCTTTGTCTCTCGCAGAAGGGAGTGTCTCCCCTCCATGCCCATGTGGCCTTTTTTATCTCTCCCAGTCCACCTTTTTTCCAGTTTTCCCATTTTCTTCCTAGTAGATTCAGTCTCTTTTCCTCCCAGGCTCTGGTGTTCAAAGTCTTTGGCTTCTACACTTCTTTGTTTGAGAGATGCAGGACGTATGGATTCCCCCTACTTCTCCACCATGTTGGCCGCCCATCTGGTGGCTAATGGCCAACCACCAGTGGTGGTTGATTTTTGTTTTGCTCTTAGTCTTGGTTTCTGTATTCTAATTCTGCAGGATTTAGAATCATTTCCGAGGCTTCAGTGGAAACCTTTACAGCTTGACCAACTCCATCTAACTTGGTTGGACTGGGACCTCAGACTGTCTCCCTAATATTGCACAGGTATAGAATCCCTCTAGCCTTCCAGCAGTTCCTTTATGCTGGGTTCTTCAGAGTCTCACAAATGCTCAGTTTTGGAATCAGCCAAGAATTTGGGATAGTTTTATGCACATTTTGTGATTTCTCCCTCACTTCTGACTGCTTTGGCAGGACTGAATTCCAGTTTCTGACTGCAGTCTAATAACACTGCCTGGTCAGCTTGCCTTCTGGCTTCCCTTGTGGTCAAGGGTTGTATTTGTTTCAGTTTTGATTGCTTTGGCTGTTCTCCAGAACCTTCAAACTGTTTTTAAAAATATTTTGTTCAGGGTTCATAGTTATTATCAGTAGAGGTTTAGTCCAGTTCACCCTAACTCCTCATTATCAGAACCAGAACTCTAAACTCAGTCTGGTTCTGAATTGTAAGCTTTTAGGATGAAGACCATCACTTGTGAGTTATTCACACTTCACAGCAAAATCCTAGGTTTTTGACACTACCTAGGCACTGGAAGGCTTAATGGAGTCCTCTTTATTTCTTCTACCCTGTTTCTTCTTATTCCTTCCTCAGATGCTCAGTTCAAAAACAATAGCAAGTCTTAGACCATATGAAAGTAATTGGAGATGAAGAGCAAAGTGTTGCAAGTAGTTCAGTGAAAGGATTGTGTGTACTGGGAGTAGGGATTCCTAACGACAACCTCAATAATGCATATATTCATTGATTGTAATTTATTTCCCAATATTTTTTATTTCCTTTATTTTTTTTATACCATATTTAACTCGCAGAGTGGTTCTTTTACCCTTGAATCACTGAGAGTTGATTTGATGGTACATGAGAGAATTCCATGTCGTCTCTGACTTGTTTTACAGAAGAAGAGAGCAGGAGACCGGACCCTGCCTCCTGGGGCATGGGGAGGGGGTGAGGGACTCCTTCTTTCTCATCTGTCCCCTCTTAGTCTGCATTTAACTTGCTCAACTTGTTTCCTACTCAGAGCGGCTATGAAGCTTTCTTTAATGGGCACTGATAACTGGCTAATTTCCTGGGCTCTGTGTGTGTTGTAGCAGGAGTTGTTTGACCATCACATCTTTCCTCTGCATTAAACTATGAAAGTTGTCTTTGTTGTTTGTTGTTAACATGTTTTATCCATTCATTTAAAAATAACACATGTAAATCTGAATTTTCTGTTCTTCTGTACTGCATTTCATAGTAGAAGTTTGTAATTTCCATTTTCATAGACTGCTTAAGTCTTTTGACTTTTCTAAACCTCCCAGCTTCACTCTCATTTGTCCAGGCTGCAGCACTGGCTGTATGTCAGTGTTTGGCTGTGGAGTCCACTCACCCGTCAAGCCCTGTGTTTGAAGACTGCAGCTCCAGTGAGGCCACAACACCTGTCCCTGTACAGCATGTTCGCCCTGTCAGAGCAAAGAAGCGCAAACAGTCACCTGCTCCTGCTCTGCCTATTGTGGTTCAACTCATGGAAATGGGATTTCCTAGAAGGAACATAGAGTTTGCACTGAAGTCACTCACTGGTGCCTCAGGGAATGCTGCTGGCTTGCCAGGTATTTTGTTTTCCTTGTGGGTGTTTCACTTAATTTGCCCACACATTTGTTTGTGGGTTTATCTTGAGATGCTAACATCAGATGCCTATGGGCAGGTGGGTGCTGTGGATCCTCACTCAGGGTGCACTGTGTGTACTTGCTTGTAGGTGTGGAGGCCTTGGTTGGGTGGCTGCTGGACCATGCTGATGTGCAGGTCACAGATCTTTCGGATGCAGACACAGGGTCTGAGGAGTGTTCAGATGAGGAGGTGGTGGAGGATATGGACGACGCAGCCTACGCTGTGGTTAGTGCCTCCTGTGTGGTTGCCCATCTGCCTGTGTCTACCTGTCCTGTGCTTTGGGATTCCTGTATGCTGTTCCATGAGGTCTCTCTGCAGTTTTGCCAGGCACACAGTAAAGCTAAGTGCTAATTGTTTTTTTGTGCCTTAATTACTTGAGCTGTAAAACAGACCCTTGTTCAACATCTAATGGTATTGGGTAGCCAACACCCATTTTTGTGTCATATAAAAAGCATGTTTTATATGACACAGTGACTTCTCATTTCAGTAAATTGTTTCATGAGATTAATTTGGAAATGTCTCAGAAATTTTCTATACTTTTAGCTTTTGATATTCATTCTGTTTACCATATTGTGTCTTTTAGAATGAAGAATTTTATAGTGAAAATACGTATAATATTTCATATTTTATTTTTTGATATTAAAGATTTCACATACTTCAAGTAGGCTTATCTGGCTCACAATTTTTAAAAAATGTATTTATCTTTTGTAGTCTACTGGTGCTGTTGTAACAGAGAGCCAGACGTACAAAAAACGAGCTGATTTCTTGAGTAATGATGATTATGCTGTTTATGTGAGAGAGAATATTCAGGTGAGTAAATGTCTTAGGCTGGAACCTTGTTCAGGTTTTCAGTGAGCAGAGGCCTGGCGAAGGAGGGCACAGAACCCAGCAGGGAGGCTGTTGTGACTGGAGCAGAGGACAGAGGAAGAGAAGATGAGCAAGGGGTGCCAAAGCTAGAGAGCCATGCCACAAAGACCTGTGCTTCTCAATTATTTCCATTTTGGACATTTTAAAAAACCTATTTCTGCTTGTTTTTCTTGTATCATTCTTACTCCCATCTAATTTTTAAAATCTAGTTAGGCTATTTATTTATTTATTTATTTATTTATTTATTTATTTTTTAATTTTTTTTCAACGTTTATTTATTTTTGAGACAGAGAGAGACAAAGCATGAACAGGGGAGGGTCAGAGAGAGGGAGACACAGAATCCGAAACAGGCTCCAGGCTCTGAGCCGTCAGCACAGAGCCCAATGCGGGGCTCGAACTCACGGACCGCGAGATCATGACCTGAGCCGAAGTCGGCCGCTTAACCAACTAAGCCACCCAGGTGCCCCTAGTTAGGCTTTTTATGTAGTCCTTTATGTATCTTAAATCTTTTCTTTAGTTGTTTTAATTCTTTTGTTCTAGTTAGTATACTTTAGAGAAAATCCCAGAAATCATCTCATTTAATCTGTAAATCTGTTAATATACATTCCTAACACAAAAAAGATTTTGTTTTTGTTTTGTTTTTGTTTTTGTTTTGTTTTTGTTTTTGTTTTTGTTTTTGTTTTTGTTTTTGTTTTTGTTTTGGTGAGCTCTACACCCAGCATGGGGCTTGAACTCACGACCCTGAGATAAAGAATTCCATGCTCTACTAACTGAGCCAGCCAGGTGTCCCGATAAAGGATTTGTTTATAACAACAACATTACTGTTACCTAACATTAGCTAAGAAAATAAGCAATAATTCTATAATATCTCATATCCAGTGCTTACTCAGATTTTCCTACTTTTCTCAGAAATTGCTTTTTGAAACAGTAACATTTTTGAATTTGGATACAAACAGGGTCATACACCTGACATTTGGATGATGTCTCTCTGAAGTGTCTTTTAACCTGGAACAGTTTTCCCCTCCCATTTCTTTTTCTCCTTTCCATGTCATTTATTTGTGGCTTCTTCCTCCCTCTTCTGCATCTCCTGTTAAATCAGAATAAGGGCTGGTGGGGTCGGGGAGCTGTTGGACTCAGGCAGTGTCTTAGGCACGAATGCATCATCTGGACCAAAATGCAGTGTTGCTGGTTAGGTCTTGTTAGTCTATTCCATCTGCTAAGAAGTTCTCTATTGTTCACTTTTGCACTTTGATATCCATTTGTGTTACCACTTAGACTTTTTATGAGGGGTTGCATAATAGTGATTTTCTAACTGTGTCATGCCTTTCAAATTTATTAGCTGGAGTTTATTCTTTGAAGAATGCTTTTTAAATCAACTCTAGTTACTCTTTATAATACAGTTATATAGGAAAGTAAGAATAAGTGCTTGCTTTTTTTTTTTTGTTTTTTGTTTTTGTTTTTGCTTTATCAATTTTCAGAATGGTGAGTTGGTGCCATGGAACTTACACAGGTGACCAAAAGAACCTTTGCTTATTATCATTGTGATAAATTTATTGACTGATAGGGGTTTGATGTGTTTCAACCATTATTCCTATTGATTAAATTGTTCTTTTGAGTGAACACATTAATCTTTGAGCACTCCCTTGCTTTATGGCACAAGTTGATCCATGCTCATCTTGTGTATTTCCTGCTCCAGACATTGAGCCAGCAAGTTTTCTAAAGAGCCCTGGTTCCACCTAGTGTAAAATGATTTTGAGAGTACACTCAGTGCTAGAAGAAATCCTTTCTTAGATAATGCTATGTATAATTGTTCATCTATACATTGGACTGAATTTTTAATTTAATTTTAATCTTAGGTGGGAATGATGGTTAGATGCTGTCGAACATATGAAGAAGTGTGTGAAGGAGACGTGGGCAAAGTTATCAAATTGGATAGAGATGGATTACATGACCTTAATGTGCAGTGTGATTGGCAGCAGAAAGGAGGCACTTACTGGGTTAGGTATATTCATGTGGAACTTATAGGTGAGCACATTTTTAAGTGAGTTGTTACACTTTTTTCTTAATTAGTGACAGAGTTCCCAGGAATGAATACTAATTATAGTTCACTTATTGTAATTTCTAGGCTATCCTCCACCAAGTTCTCCTTCTCACATAAAGATTGGTGATAAAGTTCGTGTCAAAGCCTCAGTCACCACACCAAAATACAAGTGGGGATCTGTGACTCATCAAAGTGTGGGGGTTGTAAAAGGTAATATTATCCAGGCAACAAAATTCCAGATGTTAGCTTTTCATCAACTAATATGATAAAGTCATTTTTTTTTTTCATTCAGGGGCAAGAAAAACAAGTATGAAGATAGCTTATAGTGTTTTTTTGCTTGTCAGTGTTCTCTAGACCAGGAACTCACATATAGTTGAACAGAGTCAGGTTTATTAACTCATTGCCACTTGTGAGGATGCATACCCCAGAAAATGGGGTGTCTCCATAGGTGGGTATAGCAAAGGATTAATGGGGTTTGTGTTGGATACTTTGGGAAAAGTTTAAAGGAGTAGGGTTATTCTAAGAATGGGTGTCTTAATAATTATTATCTATATGTCAGAAAGAATGGAGCTAGGATGAAGTTAATGATTGGCAAGGAAGCAGTTGTTCATATTAACCAGGATTGGAGGTTAGGGGAGGTTGTCTGGTTGTGTTTGTGGTTTGGGTTAGATTTGAACTTGATCAGACATGATTAAAGAGAAGTTTTGGTTTTGTCTTGATTCATTACAGTCACAGGGTAATCTTATTTGATGTTGGTGTTCTGTAAACTTGTTCTGTCATTCTGCCAAATGGCCTATATGTGAATGTTTGGCCAACCCCCTCAATTGGGGACTGTTTCTGTCTCTCTCTCTCTGCTATATAAAAATTTAGGACTAAATTTAAGAAAAGGAAAAGTGCAAATGATGGGATTTAGGAACTGGAAATACAATTCTTTTCAGTTTATGTTTAAATGTGATATTATAGAGATTTCAAACTAATCAGTGTACTTTAAAAGGTATACTATGTCCATTTGAATAATTACATGAGAAGTAATTAAAAATGCATGTGGTTTTATTTTATCTTTAAACTCTTTTAATGGCATAAAGAGATCCTGTTTTGTTTTGTTTGAACCTTCTATAATACTCACTGTCAAATACCTTAGATTAGAAATGGCCATAATGGTGGTGCTTGTCTAGTGGGAGTGTTAGAATGTCTCAGGTTACATGAGAACAAATGGTTTATTTAACATTTTACTTTAGTTTAACATTTTTCTTCAGTTAACAGGTTCTTAAAAGCTTTATGAATCAAAACAGATTTATTAACGTAAGTTTTTATTATTACAGCATATTTGACATATGATGTTATATTAGTTTCAGGTGCACAACATAGTGATTCAACAATTCATTATATTATACAGTGCTCATCACAATGAATGTAGTTACCACCTATCACCATACAATGTTATCACAATATTACTGACTATATTCCCTATGTTTCATCTCTGTAACTTTTTTATTTTGTAAGTGGAGGTCTGTACTTCTATTTTAATTTAATTTATGTTTTAAATTTACATCCAAGTTAGTTAGCATGTAGTGCAGCAATGATTTCAGGAGTAGATTCCTTAATGCCCCTTACCCATTTAGCCCATCACCCCTCCCACAATCCTTCCAGTAACCCTCTGTTTGTTCTCCATATTTAAGAATCTCTTATGTTTTTGTCCCCCTCCCTGTTTTTATAGTATTTTTGCTTCCCTTCCCTTGTGTTCATCTGTTCTGTGTCTTAAAGTCCTCATATGAGTGAAGTCATATATTTGTCTTTCTCTGACTAATTTTGCTTAGCATAATACCCTCTAGTTCCATCCACATAGTTGCAGATGGCAAGATTTCATTCTTTTTGATTGCCAAGTAATGCTCCATTGTATATATATATATATATACCACATCTTATCCATCGTTGGTCATTTGGACTCTTTCCATACTTTGGCTGTTGTTGATAGTGCTGCTATAAATATTGGGGTGCATGCGCCCCTTTGAAACAGCATACCTCTATCCCTTGGATAAATACCTAGTAGTGCAATTGCTGGGTTGTAAGGTAGTTCTATTTTTAATTTTTTGAGGAACCTCTGTACTGTTTCCCAGAGTGGCTGCACCAGTTTGCATTCCCACCAGCAGTGCAAAAGAGATCCTCCTTCTCCGCATCCTTGCCAACATCTGTTGTTGCCTGAGTTGTTAATGTTAGCCATTCTGACAGGTGTGAGGTGGTATCTCATTGTGGTTTTGATTTGTATTTCCCTGATGATGAGTGATGTTGAGCATTTTTTCATGTGTCATTTGGCCATCTGGATGTCTTCTTTGGAGAAGTGTCTATTCATGCCTTTTGCCCATTTCTTCACTGGATTGTTTTCTGGGTGTTGAGTTTGGTAAGTTCTTTTATAGATTTTGGATACTAACCCTTTATCTGATACATTGTTTGCAAATATCTTCTCCCATTGTCAGTTGCTTTTAGTTTTGCTGATTGTTTCCTTTGCTGTGCGAAGCTTTTTATTTTGACTCATCAGAATAGTTCCCAATAGTTCCCAATAGACTTCCAATAGTTCATTTTTGCTTTTGTTTCCCTTGTCTCCGGAGACTTGTTGAGTAAGAAGTTGTTGCGGCCAAGGTTAGAGAGTTTTTTGCATGCTTTCTCCTTGAGGATTTTGATGGCTTTCTGTCTTACGTTTAGGTCTTTCATCCATTTTGAGTTTATTTTTGTGTATGGTGTAGGAAAGTGGTCCAGGTTCATTCTTCTGCATGTTGCTGTCCAGTTTTCCCAGCACCAGTTGCTGAAGAGACTGTCTTTTTTCCTGCTTTGTCAAAGATTAGTTGGCCATACGTTTGTGGGTCCATTTCTGGGTTCTCTATTCTGTTCCACTGATCTGAGTGTCTGTTCTTGCGCCATGTACTTCTTTTTTAAAATTTATTATTTTTAAAAATTTTATTGAAATCCAAATTCTAACATAATAATGTAATAATGATTTTAGTAGTAGAATTTAGTGATTCATCACTTACATATAGCACTCATTGCTCATGGCAACAAGTACCTTAATGCCCATCACCCATTTACTCCATCCTCCCCACCCAGTACCTCTCTAGCAACTCTCAGTTTGTTTCTCTGTATTTAAGAGTCTCTTATGACTTGCCTTCTTTCTGTTTTTATCTTATTTTTGCTTCCCTTCCCTTATGTTCATCTGTTTTGTTTCTTAAATTCCACATATGAATGAAATCATATAATCTTAATGTTTATTTTTGAGAGAGAGACAGAACGTGAGTGGGCAAGGAGCAGAGAGAGAGAGAGAGAGAGACAGACAGACAGACAGAATCAGAAGCAGGCTCCATGCTCTGAGCTGTCAGCACAGAGCCTGATGAGGGGCTCTAACTCACAAACTGTGATATCATGACCTGAGCCAAAGTTGGACGCTTAACTGGCTAAGTCATCCAGGTGCTCCTCATGATAAATTTTGAAAATAAGAACTTGGTTCAGAAGTTAATGTTTTGTAGCAGAGTGCTCTCACCCAAGGTCAAGAGATCTCTTAACATTATTATTAGTTTTATTTCGTAAGATACTAAATGGAGTTTTTGACTTGATGTAATTAAAAACAAAGTAACCATATTGTGGAAAATTTCAAACATATACAAGTAGAGAATATAGTGTAATGAGCCTCCGTGTGCCCATCACTTGGCTTCAACAGTTGTCAGCCCCTGGTCAAAGTTGTTTCATCCATGATCCCCGCCCTTGGTTATTTTAAAGCTAATCCCTATTGACACCATGTGTTAGTTCGTCCATAAGTATCTTAGTATGTCTCTCTAAAAGAGAAATACTCTTGGTAAAACATAAATAACTATAATGTAATTATCACATGAGTAGTTAGGTATAGTTTTAATTTTAATTTTAGGTTTTTATTGGTGACTGAGATGTTTCAGCAATTTCTATTTTGTCCTAGCTTTCAGTGCAAATGGAAAAGATGTCATTGTCGACTTCCCTCAGCAGTCTCACTGGACTGGGCTGTTATCAGAAATGGAGTTGGTGCCTAGTGTTCATCCTGGGGTTACGTGAGTTAATTTTTATATCACTAGATTTGTTTTGGGGGAATGTTTTTCTTTGTAATTAAATTTAATAAACAGCCTTATCTTTTTCTTATCAACTCAATGATTTTTTAAAAAATAGGTGTGATGGCTGTCAGATGTTTCCTATCAATGGATCTAGATTCAAATGCAGAAACTGTGATGACTTTGATTTTTGTGAAACATGTTTTAAGACCAGAAAACACAACACCAGGCATACATTTGGCAGAATAAATGAACCAGGTATGATAGAATGGTTGTTTTTTTTTAATAAAATATTATTAATGAAATAATTGTGCACACATATGTATTTAGTTTACTCTTTAAAGGTCATGTTTATATGGTGAGCACTGAATAGTGTACACAGTAAAACAGGAAACATGATCTTACACACTTGGTAACTTGGTATCTTTTTTTTTCAAGCAGTGAGGCACTGTGAGAATTGAATAACAGGATTTCTTTGCTTGTATTTTCATAAAGAACATTAAAAAGATCTTAAGAAACTAAGAAGTGTTTTATTCGATGGGGTGTGGAATTGGATAGATGGAGAGTGAGACTTTTTGTGTATCTTTTATTATAATTTTTTGTTGTGGCAGAATACAACATAAAATTTGCCATATTAATCACTTTGAAGTGTAACAGTTCAGAGAATGTTGTACAACTATCACCACTATTTATTTCCAAAACTTTTTCACTGCTCCAAAAAGAAACTCTGTACCATTAAGCAATAATTCTCCATTCTCCTCTCCCCCAGCCCCTGGCAACCTTTAATGTGCTTTCTGTCTCCATAAATTTGATTACAACATGTACCTCATATACGTGGAACCAAAATTTGCCTTTTTGTGTCTGGCTTATTTTACTTAGGATTATTTTTCCAAGGTTTATCCATGTTGTAGCATGTGGATACTTCTTTTTATAGCTGAATAATATGTCATTGTACGTACATACTACATGTTGTTTATACATTCATCCATTAAAGAACATTTGGGTTGTTTCTGCCTTTCAGCTATTGTGAATAATGTTACTGTGAATATTGGTGTACAAATCTGTTTGAGTCCTTGTTTTTTAAATTGGTAGTGGAATTGCAGGGTCATATGGTAGTTCTTTAACTTTTTGAGAAAATGCCAAAATTGGCTGTACCATTTTATATTCTCACTAGTAATATATAAGGGTTCTAATTTCTCCATCTCCTTACCAACATTTGCTATTTATTATTATTTTTTTTTTAATTATAGCCATCTGATTTTAAGTTTCCCTAATGACAAATGACATTGAGCCTCTTTCCTTGTCATTTTGGCCATATCTTTTTTTGGAATATATCTATTTAAGTCCTTTGTGCATTAAAAAACATTTTTTTTTTAATTTTTATTTTTGAGAGAGAAAGACAGAGTGCAAATGGGAGATGAACAGAGAGGGAGACAGATTCCAAAGCAGGCTCTGAGTTGTCAGCACAGAGCCTGAGGCGGGACTCAAACTCATGAACTGCGAGATCATGACCTGAGCCGAAGTCGGATGCTTAACTGACTGAGCCACCAGACGCCCCTTTTTAATTTTTTTAATGTTTATTTATTTTTTGTGTTTTACCCCTTTTTAAACTTTTGATGTTGAGTTATAGAAATTCTTAAAATATTCTGCACATAAAACTCTAGGAGATAGGTGATCTGCAAATATTTCATCTCCTTCTTTGGGTTGTCTTTTCACTGTCTTGATAGGCTTCTGTGATACATAAGTTTTTAATGTTAATGAAATCCATTTTATCTATTATTTCTTTAGTTGTCTGTGTATTTGGTGTCATATTTGCTTTCGGTGTCAATAAATCCAAAGTCATGAATGAAGATTAATACCTATTTTTCTTTCTAATAGGTTATATAGTTTTAGCTCTTAAACTTAGGGTTTGATCCATTTTGAGTTAATTTTTGTACATGGTATAGTGTAAGAGTTCAGTTTCATTCAGTGAACATGTGTGCAGTCTAGTTTCCCGAAACTGTTGAAAAGACTATCTTTTCACCATTGAATGGTCTTGGTACCCTTTTTGAAAATCAATTGAACATAGATGTGAGAGTTTATTTTTGGGCTCCCAGTTCTGTTTTATTGTTTATTTGCTTATCCTTATGCCAGTAGCAAACCATACATTGTGATGATGGTAACTTTATAGTAAGTTTTTGAAATTGGGAAGTGTGAATCCTCCAAAGTTGTTCTTTTTCAAGATTGTTTTGACTATTTGGTATCCCTTAAAATTCAATATGAATTTGGGGATGAATATTTCTGTTTTTATAAGCATTATTTGTATAGGAATTGCATTGAATTTCCTTATTGCTTTGGGCAGAATTGTCATTTTAATCATATTAAGTCTTCCAATCTATGAACGAGGGATATCTTTTCCATTTATTTACTAGACCTTCTTTCAGCAGTTTTTGTTTCAGCAATATTTTGTGATATTTCAGTTTACAAGTCTGTGCCTTCTTGATTAAATTTATTCCTAAGTATTTTTATGCCATATTAAATGGAATTCTTAATTTCCTTTTTGGAATATTTTTTGTTAGTATATAGAAATATACACTACACTTTCAACACATTTTGTGTGTTGAGTTAGTATCCAGCATCTTTGCTGAATTTATTTATTGTCTCCTACAGTTTTTTTTTTTTTTTTTGGTGGTTTTTAAAAATTTTTTTCTACATGTAAGCATAGTATCTATGCACCAAGATCATTTTACTTCTTCCTTTCTGATTTGAATGCCTTATATTTCTTTTTCCTGCTTTAGCTAGTTCTTCCAGTACTAAGTTGAATGGAAGTGGCAAAGTTGGGCATCCTTTTCCTACTCCTGATCTTAGGGGGAAAGCTTTCAGTGTGTTAACATTGAGCATGTTAGCTGTGGGTTTTTCATAAATAGCCTTTATCGTGTTGAGGAAATTGTTGTCTAATTCTAACTTTTATTATTTTCTTATCTTTATGTAGATTTGTAAAATGTAGAGTTATCTCCTTTTCAAGGCTAACTTAGAATACTTTCCTTTTTTCTTATTCAGCCTGCCATAGGTTTGTCAATTTAATTATTCTCTCTCTCTCTCTCTCTCTCTCTGTCTCGCTTCTTTTTTTAAAGTTTTTTCAGAGAGACAAATTTTGGCTTGGTTTGTTGTTTTTCATATCTTTTTCTTTCTTTTTCCTATGGAATTTGGATTTAGGTTGATTCCCCCCCACCCCACCCCCATCTTGAGGTTAATGTTTATCTCATTTTCTCACTCTGTCTTTTTTAATATATGAACTTAAAAATTTAAATTTATCTTTAAGCAAGGCTTAAGCTGTTTTCTGCAATGCTGCTGTGTAGTAGTAGTATTTTTAAAATTCCATTTAGGATTATTTTTTTGTATTCATTGGTTTTTAAATTTTCAAACACATCAACATTTTTACTTGTTTCTGCATTGCATTCAGAGTGTGTATTCTGATTGATCTTTGACATTTTCTGAAACTTGCATGTGATCATATGACTTAGTATATGATTGGATTTTATAAATGTTTAATGTATGCCTAAAAGAATGTCTCCTGCAGTTCTGCGGTAAAGTTAGTGTTTGCTTAGTGTATCTTTTTTAACCTTTTACCCTCAGTCTTTCTGTATTCTTATATTTTCAATATATTTCTTATAAGTTGTAAGTAGTTTTTTAAAATTCCAATATGATTATTTGGATCCTTTAGGTATTTACAAGGCAGTTTATGATGTATTTTTATTTAAAGTGATCAAATTCTCAGTGGTTTTTATTTGTCCCTCCTGTTCTCTGTTCCCCTTTCTGCATTACATCTGTGTTTGGTCTGATAATGTTTTTTATTATTTAACACTGAAGCCCCCACACCCTGCCCCCCCCCTTAGTGGCTAAGAAGTTACATACATTTTAGTGTATATTTATATATTATATGGGTAGTGTGTATGTTATACACATTTTTAGTATAAGTCATTAAGATAGTAAAACATTCATCTTTGACTTATCAAAATCTAATTATTATTTAGTATTTTTACTCTCTTCTAAGCAATGCAGAGATCTTGGGTCCCTTTAACTTTATTTACTCTTATTTTGATTTAAATTATCATGTTTTTATTGTGTTTTACAATTTTACACACATTTTCAACCATATAAGACATATTATTGGTATTGTATATAGCCATTATTTATTTAGATTTTTTCACATACTTAACATTAAAAAATTTTTTAAAGTATTTATTTTGAGAAAGAGAGAGCACACATGTGTGCGTGAGTAGGAGAGAGGCAAAGGGAGAGAGAGAATCCCAAGCAGTCTCCGCACTGTCAGCACAGAGCGCAACATGGAGCTGGATCCCATGAACTGTAAGATCATGACCTGAGCAGAGGGGAACAGCCAGACATCCAACTAACTGAGCCACCCAGGACCCCCTCTGTTCTTCTCTATATCTTGCCTTTTTATCTGTCATTATTCTTCCACCTGAGGAATAGCCCTTAATTTTCCTTAATGGGTCTCCTTCTGTAATGCTAATGAATTACTTTTTTGTGTTTCTGAAAATACCTTATTTCTCCTTCATTTTAGAAACATATTTTTTAAAGAATTTCCTTTAAAATACTACTCCTAAAAAAAAAAATACTATTCCTTTGGGGCACCTGGGTGGCTCAGTCGGTTAAGCCTCTGACTTTGGCTCAGGTCATGATCTCATGGTTTGTGAGTTCGAGCCCTGCCTCAGGCTCTGTGCTGACAGCTCAGAGCCTGGAGCCTGCTTCGTATTCTGTGTCTCCCTCTCTCTCTCTCTGCCCCTCCCTTGCTCATTCTCTGTCTCTCTCTTTCTCTCTTTCTCTCTTTCTCAAAATAAATAAATATCAAAAAAATAAAAAATAATTAAAAAATGCTTTTCGTTTGTAATTTGGTTTATGTTATTTCTTGAAGTCACTTCTATTAAAGCTGATCATCTTTGTATTTCCTCTTAGTCTGTTTTTGAGTTACTTTTTTGTTTTTGCACAAATTTTTAAAATTTTTTAAATTTTTTTAATTTTTTGAATTTACATCCAAGTTAGTTAGCATGTAGTGCAGCAGTGATTTCAGGAGTAGATTCTTTAATGCCCCTTAGCCCATCACCCCTCCCACAGCCTCTCCAGTAACCCTCTGTTCTCTATATTTAAGAGTTTCTTATGTTTTGTCCCCCTCCCTATTTTTATAGTATTTTTGCTTCCCTTCCCTTGTGTTCATCTGTTCTGTGTCTTAAAGTCCTCATATGAGTGAAGTCATATATTTGTCTTTCTCTGACTAATTTTGCTTAGCATAATACCCTCTAGTTCCATCCACGTAGTTGCAGATGGCAAGATTTCATTCTTTTTGATTGCCAAGTAATGCTCCATTGTATATATATATATACCACATCTTATCCATCGTTGGTCATTTGGACTCTTTCCATACTTTGGCTGTTGTTGATAGTGCTGCTATAAATATTGGGGTGCATGCGCCCCTTTGAAACAGCATACCTCTATCCCTTGGATAAATACCTAGTAGTGCAATTGCTGGGTTGTAAGGTAGTTCTATTTTTAATTTTTTGAGGAACCTCCGTACTGTTTCCCAGAGTGGCTGCACCAGTTTGCATTCCCACCAGCAGTGCAAAAGAGATCCTCCTTCTCCGCATCCTTGCCAACATCTGTTGTTGCCTGAGTTGTTAATGTTAGCCATTCTGACAGGTGTGAGGTGGTATCTCATTGTGGTTTTGATTTGTATTTCCCTGATGATGAGTGATGTTGAGCATTTTTTCATGTGTCATTTGGCCATCTGGATGTCTTCTTTGGAGAAGTGTCTATTCATGCCTTTTGCCCATTTCTTCACTGGATTGTTTTCTGGGTGTTGAGTTTGGTAAGTTCTTTTATAGATTTTGGATACTAACCCTTTATCTGATACATTGTTTGCAAATATCTTCTCCCATTGTCAGTTGCTTTTAGTTTTGCTGATTGTTTCCTTTGCTGTGCGAAGCTTTTTATTTTGACTCATCAGAATAGTTCCCAATAGTTCCCAATAGACTTCCAATAGTTCATTTTTGCTTTTGTTTCCCTTGTCTCCGGAGACTTGTTGAGTAAGAAGTTGTTGCGGCCAAGGTTAGAGAGTTTTTTGCATGCTTTCTCCTTGAGGATTTTGATGGCTTTCTGTCTTACGTTTAGGTCTTTCATCCATTTTGAGTTTATTTTTGTGTATGGTGTAGGAAAGTGGTCCAGGTTCATTCTTCTGCATGTTGCTGTCCAGTTTTCCCAGCACCAGTTGCTGAAGAGACTGTCTTTTTTCCTGCTTTGTCAAAGATTAGTTGGCCATACGTTTGTGGGTCCATTTCTGGGTTCTCTATTCTGTTCCACTGATCTGAGTGTCTGTTTTTGTGCCATTGCACATATTTTACATGCCCATAGAAATGTATTTCTTTTTATTTATATTCTTTGGGGTTAGCAGGATTCTTTATTTTTATTTTCTTTTTTTCCCCTTAGCTGTATTTAGGAAATAAATTGACATATAACATTGTGTAAGTTTAAGATGTACAGTGTGACGATTTGGTACATGTATATATTGCAAAATGATTACCACAGTGGGGTTAGTTGGTTAGTTGACAAATCCATCACTTCACATAATTACCTTTGTTTTTGTGTGGTGAGGGTAAGAACACTTAAGGTCTTCCTCAGCAACTTTCAAAGCAGGGCTTTTTAAATCTCTAGCTTGATATCTTTTGTCAGTTCTAGAGATTTTTCAGTCAGTAATATCTTCAAATATTGTCTGTGTCCTATTGTCTTTTCTGTTTTTGGGATTCCTATTTCATCAGTGTCAGAGCTTCTTTCTATTCTTTTTCACCTGCTCTTTTATGTTTTCTAAGCTTTTGCTCCTCAGGACTTCTTTCTAGATATTGTTTAGTAATTCTCTTTTCACCTGAGTCTCGTGTGCTAGTAAACCTATTCATTGAGTTCTTAATTTCAATTACTACATTTAATAATTTTTTTTAACGTTTATTTTTGAGAGTGAGAGCGTGTGTACTAGTGGGGGAGGGGCAGAAAGAGGGAGACAGAGGATCCCAAGCAGGCCTCTTGCTGTCAGTGCAGAGCCCAATGTGGGGCCTGAACTCACAAACTCATGAGATCATGACCTGAGCCAAAATCAAGAGTTGGCCACCCAACTGACTGAGCCACCCAGGTGCCCCTAACAACTGTAATTTTTCTGTTTTTTAATATAGTTTTCAATTCTCTGCTGAAATATTCAATGTTCTTATCTTTTCAGACATAAGTAAGTATGGTTATTTTAAAAACTGTCTTATAACTCCAATATCTAGAGACTCTGTGGGTCTGTTTTTATTGTCTGTTATTTCTGATAGTTTTTTTAGTCATGTCTTAGTCTAGTCTCCTCGTATGCCATTATGTACTGGACATTATATTTAAAAAAAATGTTTCTTGAATCAGTTTGAGGCCCAAGATATTATCATTCTTCAGAGACTGAGGGGAAAGAGGGTTGGTCTTCCAGGTAATTGGGGTAAGTAACTATCTGAGTTCACCTCAGTCCAGTTTCAGCAACTGAGATGATTTCATGCTGAGCTTTAATAAAATAAACAGCACTGCACAGTTCACTCTTCTTCTTGGGATTTTTCCTGTTGAGATCCCAACCCAAAGTGTGGGTTTTTCTGTGGCTATCTTCTTCTCTCCTGGTGGGCTCTGGACTCCACTTCTTGGTCCGCACCTCTCCCCTGCCCAAGGCTGTCCAAAGTAGTGTGGTTTTTTTGGAGGCTCTCCTTACTGACAATTATGATCAGGGACAAGTAGCTTCTGATCCATGGTGTTGCTCATCTGGACATCTCTTTTCATCTCAGCTTTTCTTAGATTCTGGTCCCATAATTCTTTACCATCTTGTTATTTCTGATACTTTTAAGATTTTTTCATCTTTAAATGTTTTATCTGCCTTTTCTAGTTGTCCTCAATTGGGGGGGGGGCCTAGATGAATTTCCAGATGTGCCATTCATGGATGTAGAGACTCTTTACAGGTTTGGTTTTGCTTTGCATTTGTAACAGCATTTTTAATCAGAATGGCTTTTGTTAGAACTGTTGCTGAACTCCCTCCCTCCCCCAGCTTCTATGTATTCTTTCATCTGCAAATATGTCACTCTGTTGTTACTTGACAGTTAAGTAGAATAAGCCATAGCATTATATAAACTTCATTTCATAAATTGGTATAAAATACACTGACTAAGCTTTTGAAGCTATTTTAGGTATTCCATCCTTTTAAGTTGAAAACTTACTATTTTCTTGAAGTAAGAACTTCTCACTGTGTAGTATTCTTTATTTCTTGGTTGTGAAGGTTCTTCCATACACATCTTAACACTGTTTGACCACCATTAAATAGGACAGTCTGCAATATTTTGTGGCCGTTCTGGAAAACAGCTGAAGCGTTGTCACAGCAGTCAGCCAGGAATGCTGCTGGACAGCTGGTCCCGGATGGTAAAGAGCCTAAATGTGTCATCCTCTGTGAACCAGGCTTCTCGTCTTATTGATGGCAGTGAGCCCTGCTGGCAGTCATCTGGCTCACAAGGAAAGGTAGTGTGCCATGTGGCACTTCTAGAAATGCTTTTATTTAGATGGCTTTACCATTTTAAACTTCAAAATGAACTTTGAAAAACCTGCTAAGTTACACTGTGTTGATACCTGCCAGTACTGATTTTATATTTTAGTTCAAAATTATTTTTAAAGCTATGAGTAGTACACCATCCAATATGTATTATCAGATTTTTTTTCTTTTACCATTTTTTATTTGTTTTTGAGAGACAGAGACTAAGCATGAGCAGGAAGGGGCAGAAAGATGGAGACACAGAATCTGAAACAGGCTCCAGGCTGTCAGCACAGAGCCCGATGTAGGGCCCAAATACATGAACTATGAGATCATGACCTGAGTCAAAGTGAGATGGTTAACCGACTGAGCCACTCAGGTGCCTCTATTGTCAGAGATTTTAAGCAATATATGTACCATATTATCTAACTGACCAATTGATAGAAAGGGGTAATTGCTGTTGTTTTTGTTAACTCTCCCACATAAAATGTATGAGTTCAGATTCTGCTTCTGGTGAGCACTTTTTCTAATATATCTGAACAAATATGTGTTGCTCTTTGGAATGTTATCATGATTGCGCTCACATGTGGGTGTACATCTTTTGAACTCATGGTCAGTCTTGGAGAAAAGGTTTTTTTTTTTTTTTTTCCTATCTTGATTCTAGTATTTTTTATAGTCCACTTCTTGATGGGTATAAAGAGGCCACTGAAGATCAGGAGTCTCTAAACACATAGTTTCTGGGGTTCAGAGTGAGACTTTCTTGTAATGAACAATTAAGTAGTAGAGTAGAATAGTCCTCTCTCTCAGGTCATATCATATATTTAGAAAATCTCATGTAGATTCAGTCTTCAGTGATACTATTTTAATAGCTAAAATATGGCTGAGTTTTACTAATTGAGAGTACATTTTTTTTTAAGCATTGGATTCGTTTGGAGATTTTCCCAGATGTTCTTGTTCATAGATTAAAAATGATAGTTGATCCTGCTGACAGTAGCTACATGCCTTCCCTGGTTGTGGTGTCAGGTAATTGAATTAGTTTACTCAAAGAATATCTTCTCTCATAGGATAAAAACTCCTTTGTCTGATTCCTTTACTCTCTTTTTCCCCACTAGGTGGAAATTCCCTAAATAACCTAATTGAACTAAAGACAATCAACATTAATCCCACTGACACCACAGTATCCCTTCTGAATGACTGCACAGAGGTATGATATCGTTTTTGATGGTTTGCAAAGGACAGTGGAGGTGACTTTTTTGATTGTCTCTAAACTAACATTGAGCCTGCTTTCCCCCCTGAATTAGATTAAACAGGTATATAATTTGAATTTGCTGCTTATCAGATCAGCTTGAAAAGGAAACAAAATAAATTTCATTCTCACTATCTTAAGTAAGAAGTGAGGGTAAAGCTCCTAGCAAAAGTTGTTACTGGGCACATCATACTGGTTTTTGTATCCAGCACAGGATTGTTTTTATTAAGTATCTATTAAGATGTGATGGTTTTTTTTCTACCTGCACATGTGACACCTAAATTGCTTTTTTGTTTTCATTCCTGTGGCATCAAGTATGGAACATGTCCTGAAATACTGAGCTATTGATTTGCTTGGTTATAAAGTAATTTTTAAAATGAATACAAGTTTATTATAAATATTGAAAATGCTGTCAAGTTTCTTTTACACAGTCCCTCTATTACAGAGCAGTGAGACTGTCTCATATCTTTCAGTAAATCTTTTCACACAGGTGTCAATACAATTTTAATAAATTAAATATATTAAAAATAATACAAAATAAGATAGTTTTTAATACCACCTATATATTATTGTTTCATGAGGACTTATTTAATTGGTACAATGATAGTAGGTAAAGATATCAAATAATTGACATTTATTCATCTAAAATTTATAAGTGAGTTCAAAAAATAAAAAAAAAGTTTTTTTAATGTTTATTTATTTTTGAGAGCGAGAAAGAGACAAAGTGAACAGGGGAGGGGCATAGAGGGAGGCACAGAATCTGAAGCAGACTCAAGGCTCCGATCTGCAGCACAGAATTTTTGAACTCACAAACCATGAGATCCTGACCTGAACCGAAGTTGGATACTTAACCCACTGAGCCATGTGGGTGCCCCATAAGTGAGTTTATTTTTAAATTATTAAATTCAGTTCAGCATTTATTATTACTATTATTGTCATTGGTCTACCCACATAAGAGCAGACAAGTTCAAGGTGGTCCTAGTGTGTTATTTAAAAGAAGCTGATACATAGCCATCAAGTTAATTTGTTCATGGGTGAAAAGTTGGTAACTTGTATCTAGTCTATGGTAATGTACCAGCTTCTTTTCCCAGGTCTAAGAGGTGATGATCCGGCCTTTATTTTCAAACTTCAATAAATAGAATTATGGGAAACCATTCATTCCTGAATGTCATTATTTTGGGATATACCAACTAATTAATTGATAATTAGTACCAGTGGTGGTAATAAGTGAATAAAGTCATAAATTATTGAAAGGAAAGATAATACTGAATTTTTCTGAAAAAAGGTAATACCGAGTTTTAGTACATTTTACTGTTAACTCATTGCTAGATAACTGAAAGCAGCTTGTCTAATGTCTTAATTATACTTCTCAATATTGTTGTACTTTAAATCAAGTAGAGTTAATTAAATCAGTAACTAACAGATGATTCATAAAAGGTGTATTAATTGTAATACAATAAATTTTCAACTTAGAACAATTTATTACATAATATTTGGTAAGTATAGAGTAGTGTACATGACGTGAGAAATATGAAGCATTGTGAGTAGTTGGAAAACTCACGACCCACTCTCTATTCCTCCAACCAGCTTAAGAACGAGAATATTATCATTCCTGGGAAGCCATTGGACATTCTAGCATTGCCTTTCCTATAAAAATGGCTTGTTGTGGTAATTTTCTAACATAACCAAAAATAAAAAGTATACTGATTCCCCCACAAACCTTTGACACATCTTCAACAATTATCAACATTTTTGCCATTCATGTTTCACTGTCTCCTATATCTTCCCCCTTTTTTTAAATTCCTAGAGTGTTTAAAAGCAAGTCCTAGATATGACCTTATTCCACATTATGTACTTCAATATTAACCTGTAAAAAATAAACATAAAAAATTAAATTAAAAAAACGAATAAATAAGAAATATAAAAGGGATGCCTGGGTAGCTCAGTCAGTTATAAGTCTAACTTTTGATTTTGGCTCAGGTGATGATCTCATGGTTGTGAGATTGAGCCCCAAGATCTATGCCCAGCGTGGAGCCTGCTTAGGATTCTCTCTCTCCCTTTCTCACTCTGCCCTCTCTCTGCTCGCTTGCTCTCTTTCTCTCTCTCTGTAAATAAATAAACAAACCTCCAACAAGGACTTTAAAAACGTAATCACAATGCCATGATCACACCTAATAGTTATTCTTTAATATCATACAATATCCAGTCAGTGTTTACATTTTTTGGAGTTATCCCATAAATATCTTTTTGCAGTTGGTTTGTGTGCCTTTACTTTGCACTTCATTTAAGTCTTGATTCTCTTGGTTTTGTTTTGCCAAAGAAAGAAATTGGTTTTCATTTCCTGTAGAATTTTTCATTTTTTCATTTGTTTTTTTGCATTCCAGTGGTTTTGTTCCATCTTTGTTTCCTGAGACATCTTAGGTAGTAGATCTTGTGGTTTGATCATGTCCATTTGGGGCAATAAGAAGTCAGTGGAAGTGTGTGTGCTTCATGCTGGCTCATCACTCTTTGTTCACATGAAATATAGGCATAGAGGAATACTGTAGATGCCAGATACAGGATGTGGGGCACTCTGCACGACAAAGAACCAACTTTAACAAATGGATGTCAAAGGCATAACAGAGAGAGGTTGCATCCTGTTTGGATCCTGATTTGAACAAGCCAAGAATAGAAAAATGTTTATGAGATGATCAGAAATGTTGATTATTAGATGATAGAAAGAATTATTGTTTTAGGTATGACCATAGTAATGTGGATGCATTTTTTAAATGCCTATACTTCAGTGACACACTGAAGCTTGAAACAACATGGTCCCTGGAATTTTCTTATGATAATCCATATATGAACAAAATTGCTCGTAATGTTGATAACTTGGAACTAGGTGATAGGGCTGTGGGGCTTTTTGTGTGATTTTCTCTAATTTATATATATTCAAGTATTCTTTATACTAAAAATTAAGAATGCTCTGAACTACTTGACGTTTAATCTCTTTCCAAATAATTCTTGGTTCTATAATGCTTTAAGACAGAAAAGCTTGTAGTCATTCAGTAAGGCTATTATACTGCTTCATTTTAGTAAGAAAATGAGTATGAGTCCCATGCCTTGGATATACATACGTGGTGATTAATGACTTTTTAAAACTGTACAAAAACTCCAGCTTAAGTATCTCATGTATTTGAGTTTAACAAGTCTGTAGCTTACCGTTTTTGTGTCTAGTATCACAGGTATATTGAAATTGCAATAAAGCAGTGCAGGAGCTCAGGAATTGATTGTAAAATTCATGGTCTCATCCTGCTGGGGCGGATCCGTGCAGAGGAGGAAGATTTAGCTGCAGTTCCTTTCTTAGCCTCTGATAATGAAGAGGAAGAAGATGAAAAAGGAAACAGTGGGAGGTGAGAGCCATTTGTTACTGGTGGTGCTCATTCCAAAATTCTCACCCTTAAAAGCAAATATTTAATTGGAGTGTATTTAATAATGAGAGTAATTTTATGCACTCAGGAATGTTTGGAAAATTTTAGTTTTAAAAAATTTTAACTTAATTTTTGAAAAATGTTTAATGTAGAAACACATTGGGGTGCCTGGGTGGCTCAGTTGGTTGAGCGTCTGATTTCAGCTCAGGTCATGATCTCATGGTTCGAGAGTTCGAGCCCCGTGTTGGGCTCTGTGCTGACAGCTCAGAGCCTGGAGCCTGCTTCAGATTCTGTGTCTCCCTCTCTCTGCCCCTCCCCCATGCACACACATGTGTGTACTCTCTGTCTCTCAAAAATAAATATTAAATATCATTAAAAAGAAGAAATAAAAATGTTTAATTTTTCTACCTGAAATATCACAATTAAGGTTTTGATATATATCCTTTTAGTTTTCTTTTTTATCTGTCACTAATTGTGTTTTTCCAAGAGATGGTGTGATATGATATACATTTTATAAACTTTTTGCTAAATATTTTGTTAACTTTTAAATTAAAATATTGTGTAAAATATATATAATAAAATTTATCCTCAACTATTTTTATTGTTTTAGTAAAAAAATTTTTTAATGTTTATTTATTTTTGAGAGAGAGAGAGAGAGGGAGACAGACAGACAGACAGAGAGACAGAGCATGAGAGGCAGAGGGGCAGAGAGAGAGGGAGACACAGAATCTGAAGCAGGCTCCAGGCTCTGAGCTGTCACCACAGAGCCCGATGTGGGGCTCGAACTCACAGAGTGCAAGATCATGACCTGAGCTGAAGTCAGAGGCTTAACTGACTGAGCCACCCAGGCGCCCCAGCCTCTTAACTGTTTTTATTTTTTGATCAAGTGGGATTCATTCCTGGGCTTCATGGCTGGTTCAACACTCGCAAATCAATCAACGTGATACATCACGTTAATAAAAGAAAAGATAAGAACCATATGATCCTGTCAATCAATGCAGAAAAAGCATTTGACCGAATTCAGCATCCTTTCTTAATAAAAACCCTCGAGAAAGTCAGGATAGAAGGAACATACTTAAACATCATAGGGCCATTTATGAAAAGCCCACAGCTAATATTATCCTCAATGGGGAAAAACTGAGAGCTTTCTCCCTGAGATCAGGAACATGACAGGGATGTCCACTTTCACCACTGCTGTTTCACATAGTGTTGGAAGTGCTAGCATCAGCAATCAGACAACAAAAGGAAATCAAAGGCATTAAAATTGGCAAAGATGAAGTCAAGCTTTCACTTTTTGCAGATGATATGACATTATACATGGAAAACCCGATAGACTCCACCAAAAGTCTACTAGAACTGATATATGAATTTAGCAGTCTTAGGATACAAAATCAATGTACAGAAATCAGTTGCATTCTTACACACTAATAATAAAGCAACAGAAAGACAAATAAAGAAACTGACCCCATTCACAATTGCACCAAGAGTCATAAAATACCTAGAAATAAACCTAACCAAAGATGTAAAAGGTCTGTATGCTGAAAACTATAGAAAGCTTACGAAGTAAATTGAAGAAGATATAAAGAAATGGAAAAACATTCCGTGCTCATGGATTGGAAGAATAAATATTGCTAAAATGTCAATACTACCCAAAGCAATCTACACATTCAATGCAATCCCAATTAGAATTACACCAGCATTCTTCTCAAAGCTAGAACAAGCAATCCTAAAATTTGTATGGTACCACAAAAGGCCCCGGATAGCCAAAGTAATTTTGAAGAAGACCAAAGCAGGAGGCATCACAATCCCAGACTTTAGCCTCTACTACAAAGCTGCAGTCATCAAGAGAGCATGGTATTGGCACAAAAACAGACACACAGACCAATGGAATAGAATAGAGACTCCAGAATTGGACCCACAAAAGTATGGCCAACTAATCTTTGACAAAGCAGAAAAGAACATCCAATTGAAAAAAGACAGTCTCTTTAACAAATGGGGCTGGGAGAACTGGACAGCAACATGCCGAAGAATGAAACCAGACCACTTTCTTACACCATTCTCAAAAATAAACTCAAAATAGATGAAGGACCTGAATGTGAGACAGGAAACCATCAAAACCCTAGAGGAGAAAGCAGGAAAATACCTCTCTGACCTCAGCCACAGCAATTTCTTACTTGACACATCTCCAAAGGCAAGGGAATTAAAAGCAAATATGAACTATTGGGACCTCATGTAGATAAAAAGCTTCTGCACTGCAAAGGAAACAATCAACAAACCTAAAAGGCAACCGACGGAATGGGAAAAGATATTTGCAAATGGCATATCAGACAAAGGGCTAGTATCCAAAATCTGTAAAGAACTCACCAAACTCCACACCCGAAAAACAAATAACCCTGTGCAGAAATGGGCAGAAAACATGAATAGACACTTCTCTAAAGAAGACATCTGGGTAGCCAACAGGCACATGAAAGGATGCTCAACGTCGCTCTTTATCAGGGAAATACGAATCAAAACCACACTGATATACCGCCTCATGCCAGTCAGAGTGGCTAAAAGGAACAAATCAGGAGACTATAGATGCTGGCGAGGATGTGGGGAAATAAGAACCCTCTTGCACTGTTGGTGGGAATGCAAACTGGTGCAGCCGCTCTGGAAAACAGTGTGGAGGTTCCTCAAAAAGTTAAAAATAGATCTACCCTATGACCCAGCAATAGCACTGCTAGGAATTTACGCAAGGGATACGGGAGTGCTGATGCCTCGGGGCATTTGTACCCCGATGTTTATAGCAGCACTTTCAACAGTAGCCAAATTATGGAAAGAGCCTAAATGTTCATCAACTAATGAATGGATAAAGAAATTGTGGTTTATATATACAAGGAATCCTACTGGGCAATGAGAAAGAATGAAATCTGGCCATTTGTAGCAACGTGGATGGAACTGGGGAGTGTTATTCTAAGTGAAACAAGTCATACAGAGAAAGACATATACCATATGTTTTCACTCTTATGTGGATCCTGAGAAACTTAACAGAAGACCATGGGGGAAGGAAAAAAAAAAAGTTAGGGAGGGAGCCAATCTGTAGGAGACTCTTAAAAACTGAGAATAAACTGAGGGTTGATGGGGGTGGGAGGGAGGGGAGGGTGGGTGATGAGTATTGAGGAGGGCACCTGTTGGGATGAGCACAGGGTGTTGTATGGAAACCAGTTTGACAATAAATTTCATATTAAAAAAAACCTTTTTAAATGTATGTAGTTCCTTGGCATTAAGTACATTCATATTATTGTGTAATTATGGGCAGTATTTATCCCTCAAATATCCATACCATTAAGTAGCCTTTTGTTAGGACGCCTGGGTGGCTCAGTCAGTTAAGTGGCCACCTTCAGCTCAGGTCATGATCTCAAAGTCTGTGGGTTTGAGCCCCACATCGGGCTCTTGGTGACAACTTGGAGTCTAGAGCCAGCTTCAGATTCTGTGTCTCCCTCTGTCTCTGCCCCTCCCCTGCTCACACTCTGTCTTTCTCAAAAATAAAATCAAAACCAAAAAAAAAATTAACAAAAAAATAGTCTTCTGTCATGTAATTTTATTGAGTGCAGTATTTCGTCTTATGACAATGTTCTCATTTGCTTACTCAATTAGATATTTTGCATGAATATTATAGTGATGAATATTAGTGTACTCATTCACCATACATCTATTGAATACCTGTTATTAGCTAAATCCTGTTTCTGTCCTGTGAATGCTGTGGTGAATATGCAAATTAAGACAAACACACACATTAGAATTCATCATCAGAGTGGCCTTACGGCTGTGGAAAGTGCATGAAGGAGAAATGCATGGTGCTTTGAGAGTCAAACAAAAGACCGTTGATCTACAAAAGAGCATTGATCTCTCAGGAGAACAAGAAAAACTGTCTCCAAAGGCATACTTTCAGGAAAAGTCAGAGTTTTCAAAACAAAGTGGGCAGAAAAAGGTGTTTCGGGCAGGGGAATAACATATACCAAGGGTTAAGAAAGACATCTGCCAGGTTTCTGCACATTCACTTTTTTAATTCTTTTTTTCCCCCTTACATTTATTTATTTATTTATTTATTTATTTATTTATTTATTTATTTATTTATTTATTTATTTATTTATTTATTTAATGACCTAGAGAGACAGAGCACAAGTTAAGGAGGGGCAGAGAGAGAAGGAGACACAGAATCTGAAGCAGGCTCCAGGCTCTTAGCTGTCAGCACAGAGCCCAATGTGGGGCTCGAACTCACAAACTGTGAGATCATGACCTGAGCTGAACTTGGACGCTTAACCGACTGAGCCACCCAGGTGCCCCAGAAAACAGTGCATTTTCAAGTGTTGTGTGTGGGTTATATTCAAATGGCTTTGTTTCTTAAGGCATAAGTAAGAAATTTTCATAAAATACAAAAATTCATACAAATAGTAAAACCAATATCTATCTTGTACAGAAAAAAATTTAAATATATATAAAAATCCAAGATGGCTTTTAGACTGTAATCTAACTACTTCTGAAATATATCTAGATTATAGGTTCTTTCTTTCTGTCTTTCTTTTTTAATTTTATTTTTTATTTTTTAAAATTTACATCCAAATTAGCATATAGTGAAACAATGATTTCAGGAGTAGATTCCTTAATGCCCCTTACCCATTTAGCCCATCCCCCCTCCCACAACCCCTCTAGTAACCTCAGGTCTCCATATTTATGAGTCTCTTCTGTTTTGTCCCCCTCCCTGTTTTTATATTATTTTTGTTTCCCTTCCCTTATGTTCATCTGTTTTGTCTCTTAGTCCTTATATGAGTGAAGTCATATGATTTTTGTCTTTCTCTGACTGACTAATTTCACTTAGTATAATACCCTCCAGTTCCATCCACGTAGTTGCAGATGGCAAGATTTCATTGTTTTTGATTGCCAAGTAATACTCCATTGTATATATATACCACATCTTCTTTATCCATTCATCCATTGATGAACATTTGGGCTCTTTCCATACTTTAGCTATTGTTGATAGTGCTGCTATAAACATGGGGGTACATGTGTCCCTTTGAAACAGCACACCTGTATCCCATGGATAAATTCCTAGTAGTGCAATTGCTGGGTTGTAGGGTAGTTCTATTTTTAGTTTTTTTGAGGAACGTCCATACTGTTTTCCAGAGTGGCTGCAACTACTTGCATTCCCATCGCTTTTTTAATTCTAAGATGTTTATGGAGGACTGGAGTGTGTAGGCAGATGTTTGAGCTCTGTTCACGTCCCAGTAGAAAACAACGTAGATAAATCACTTTCCTCAGATAAGTTGTATTTCCCTAGAGAAACTGCTAAAAGTAAATTGCTAAATCAAATGATATACAAAGTCAGTTGATACGTGTTACTGTTGACCTGCTAGTGTAACCTGTTCCTTGCGGATACTAGAAGGAGGCAGGTACCCTAGTGCTGGCTGAGTTCTTCTGCACTGCCCTTTTCACTAAGTGTTTTTTAGTTTTTTAGACAATGTAAGCTGTCTTTCTTTTAGAAACAGAGGAGCTCTGCCTCTCACTGTTATTAAAACACATTCTCTTAGTCATGGATGGGTGGCAACTGTGGTAATAAATCAGGTTATTCTGGGGTTATGTGATCTTGGTTTTGGATTCTGTTATGTATTATTTTGGAACCTTTGCACTGAAACTGAAAAGAAAATAGTATATATGATACTACCTCATCTAGAATATATATCATATTGTATGTTACGGTTCAAACTGGTGGTATCTATATACGTTAATTAAGGAAGGAAAATTCCAGTTTCCTTGAATGAATCATTGAGATTTTTAAGAGGAAGATCTATAGATTTGCATATTCGTATTCAGTAGCTGTGAAAATGAATTGGGCAAATATGTAAATACATGTACTATATATATGAGATAACCAAAAATGTTTGAGCTGTACTCATTGATGAAATTTTTACATAATTGAATACATTAACAAAATAATTCTAGGTATTTGAATGTAATGTTTTTTCCTGTCAGATCTTAATTAGCTAATGATTTCAGGGTGAATGAGTAGTCCAGACAGTCTCCCCTTGCCCACACTAACTACCCACTGACCTCCATTCCTGCTGGTTGATAATTACATGGTACCAGTTGTTTCATATCTTGCATATCACTCTTGGTGTCCCATACATATTTTTGACTAAAATGTGTTGTAAGTATGTCAAAAATACATGGTCCCTGATTTACAGTAGTTTGACTTGTAAGTTTTCAACTGTACGATAGTGCAAAAGTGATACACATTCAGTAGAAGCCGTATTCGAATTTTGAATTTTGATCTTTTCCCAAGTTAGTAATATGTGGTACAATCCTCTCTTTTAATACTGGATAGCAGCAGCAAGCCTTAGCTCCCAGCCATGTGATCACAAGGGTAAATAACCAATATACTTATTATAGCCATTCTGTTCCTATACCATTCTGTTTTTCATTTTCAGTACATTATTCAAGAAATTACATGAGATACTCAACACTTTATTATAAAATAGGCTTTGTCTATTTTGTCCAACTGTAGACTAAGTGTTCTGTGCATGTTCAAGGTAGGGTAGGCTAAGCTATGATTTTTGAATAGGTTAGGTGCAGTTTTAAAATGCATTTCAACTTATGGTATTTTCTATTTATGATGAATTTATTGGGGTATAACGCCATTGTAAGTGGAGGAAGATCTGTACTTACAATATACATTACTTGTTCTCTTTTGCCTGGTATCAGATGAAAGAATTTTCCTACATTTTTATTCCCAACCCATAATATTTTGATCCCTGAAAGTAAATATTCATTAGTATATAATGTATTAAAAAAATCTTACTTATCTGGAATCTAGTCTTGAGCCTTCACTTTTCCATCCTCACTTATAAAAATAGAACAAAAGCAAACAAAAAGGCAAACACCTTAAACACAGAAGAAGCAGTTCCTTAGTAGCTGGCATTACCTGACAATGAAGAAAATCTAACACTGTCCCATTTACTTGGTGGTCTTGAGTTCAAGAACTGGAGTACTTTATTGATTCAACTTCCAACCCATTGAGGGCAGGTCAGGAGATTTAATGAGCAAGGTGGTGGGAGCCAGTAGCCAGAGCTTTGCTTCAGGAGCCTTGGGGTACAGAGCAGGCCCCTCAGGAGAGCAAGGAGGTGGGGGATCTCTAGCCCAGCTGCCCTATGTGGAGGGCAGAGGGTGTGAAGGATAAAAATTACATTTTGCTTTGGGACATGTATCTGTGTTAGAGTACCTCAAAAGTCATATGGCTAAATCTATTTTATTACTTCTTTGAGGGGAAAAATGTTTATTGTTTAATAAACCAGTTGTTTATTTAGATTTACGGACATTGCCACAATGCCAGGCCCAGTGGTGATTCCTGAGGCCATTTAATCATTAAGTGTTCTCTGAATTTAACATCTGTAGTAGTTGTGTATTGAGGCATTGGGCGGGTATATCTGTGAGACAGTAAAACAGTTGTTTTGTTCAACTTGATGTGTAAGAAGAAAGAGAGCTTCATAGTGTGTCATAGAAAGGTCTCTGCCAAAAACAAGGCTAGAGTTAAATTACACTATTGAAAGGTATTATGATGGCATCTAGAAATTTTGACCCTCTGGAATGCTAACTTGTGTATTTACTTGAGGTTTTGTTGTATTAAAACAAAACTTTTAAGAGTTTCTGATAATAACCATCAAACTTTGCTTGCTTGAGGTTGCTTTCTTTTTTGTTTAAAAAATTTTTTTATATTAAATGACTTCTATTTCTGTCTTTTTTGTTTGGTTAGCCTTATTAGAAAGAAGGCTGCAGGGCTGGAATCAGCGGCTACAATAAGAACCAAAGTGTTTGTGTGGGGACTGAATGACAAGGACCAGCTGGGCGGCCTGAAGGGCTCTAAGGTATCCCTCTCTGCCTGAAGTTCCTCACCTGACACTCACCTGTCATCACCTGTCATTACATGATCAAGGAGGATCTTTGCTGGTGCCTTTGTCCCAGAGAGGCTCAAAAATAATCAGACCTCTTTGGAGGTTTTTATGATGGTATACCTTCTATAAGTTGTTGTGTAAATTGGCTTTTCTAAAGAAATTCTTGATATGAACTTGCAGACATTATCAGATTTAGTTTCTATTAAAGCCTCTGTCCTTAGAAAATAGTGCACTTCAGATGTAGTGGTATTATTGCTGTTTTATAAACTAGAAAATATACTTTTGGAAAGATTTGACAAACAGATGAAAATTATAGACTGTAATTATATTTTGCCTTCAGTACAATAAACATTTTCGCTAACCATGAACAAAATAATGTGTAAAAAATGCCATAGTGGCATAAAGATGAGCAAGACGTCATTTAAAGACTAGGTACAACAAATGATGCATTTGAACTAGGGTTGAATTCAGCATCTGTTATGTTACTTAGTGTCTCTTACCCAAGGAGCCACAAAACAAATTACTCGAAATTTAGTGCCTGGAAATAGTTTCCCTTCCGATGAGTGTCTCTGCCTTTCAGTATTCTGTGAGACTTCACCCATCATAAGATCCCTTATTAACTTGCATTGTTGAGAAGCTGATAAAGTTAGAACAAATTTTAAATCTCCCCTTTCAAATACAACAAATTTTCATCTTTATTTGAACATCCTTGAATCAGTTTGTGTTTTAAAGCCCCAAGGCTCCATTTGGAGGTGGGCAGGGGGCAGTAAGCTCTGGGAGTCTCAGTTGTAATCGTGTGGGGCTGTATAGAGGATTTGTTGGAGTTTGCACGTGAAGCATAGATTTGGCATTCCATGGTTATGATGAAGATTCTTTCTGGTGCTGGAGTAGTGATTATCTGATAATTTTGGGGAATTATAAAGATAAAGTCTTTAAGAATTTTAAATTAAGTCATACCCATACCAATGGGAAATTGAAGCACATAATTTCTGAGAGATGTCAGAATCAATAAGAATGAGCAGGAAGTGACATGAAATAAAATGCTTACCAGATGCTGGGTTACATCTTTACATTATATATATTTTATTTTTCACTTTTTATTGTGGAGCTGTTCAGACATAGCAGGTAGAAAGAATAGGGACCTGAGCCCTCATGTTCCTGTCCAGCTTCAACCGTTAACAGTAGAGGGTCATGGTTTTTGTCTTTATTTATTTTATACCTCCATCCCTGTTTAAAGTAGATCTCAGCATATCATTTCATCTTTAGAATACTGTACTGAATCTCTTAGAGAAAAGAACATCTTTGGTTAATATAACCATCCAAATTACAAAGTTTACATGTAATTTTAAACGTGTAAATAAAATTGTTTTTTTCCTTCTTTTGCTTAACAACAAATCCTGTTCTAGATAAAAGTTCCTTCGTTCTCGGAGACACTATCTGCTTTGAATGTAGTACAGGTGGCTGGTGGTTCTAAAAGTTTGTTTGCAGGTATGATTATTCTTACACTAAAAAATTTTTAAATTATGCTTAGCACTGAAAACATAGTTGTTATGTTGTGAAAAGTGAGTCCTATCCTCCTTCTTGTTCTTTGCAGTGACTGTGGAAGGGAAGGTATATGCCTGTGGAGAAGCCACAAATGGCCGGCTGGGGCTGGGCATCTCTAGTGGGACTGTGCCCATCCCTCGGCAGATTACAGCTCTTAGCAGTTACGTGGTCAAGAAGGTGGCCGTTCATTCAGGTACCAGGCCAGAGTTGGCACTTGTATGCAGATAAGCCTTTTGCTCATGCTCTGTAAATAACTATGGCCCTTAAATATTTTTTCTGAGGGCGTCCTTGCATTCCTTTTCAAGTTTTACTTAATTGTTAAGAATAAAAATTGGATAATATAAATCTCCAGGTGGTCTAGAATTTATTGTTGGTACACAAGGGTTTTTAGAGACCAGTAGTTGTCGGCATTCCAGGCGTGTGGGGACTAACCCTCCAAGGTATGCATTTTCAGTCTAGAAGCAGTGGTCACTGGTTCATGACATCTTTGAAATCATCATGTTCTGTGCTTAAATATAAGCTTGAATATCTTTGTGAGGAAAGAGCCTATAACTTTCCTCAGATTTTCAAAGTGTCTGTGAACCCTAGTAATAAGAAAGATCCTCTGAAAAAATCCCACTCCCTCAATTTAGAACCTTTACTGAGAATTATTCCAAAGCACTGTGTGAGGCCTCTGAGGAATGGAACTAAATTAGATACAAAATTCAGTTCATGCCTGCACTGAATAGGTTTGGGTTTAGCCCCATATAAAAGCAAGTCCAAACAGTAGTGGCATGAGCAGGATAGAATTTTACTTTCTCCTCTGTAAAAGTCTGGAGCCGGGGTCCAGGGCCAGTATGGTAGCTGAATGCCCACGAGGAGCATAAGCACAGGCTCGCTCTTTCTGTCCATCCTTAATAGATGGCCATGCAGCTCTCGTAGGTGAGCACAGACAGTTGTTTCCTCCAGCCCACTCATTCCCTCGAAGCAATTTTCAGGAAGCCTTGCTCACTTCTGTCATGTCTCTGTCACCATCTTCTCTGGACAAGGGAGTCTGGGAAGTATACTTTTTAGCTGAGTGTATTGTTACTCTCCTTGCTGTGGGTTCTGTTGGTAAAGAATAGGGCAGAATGAATGTTGTGGGGGACTGGGATCTCAGGAGTTGGCAGGTACACAGGTGACAGAAAATGCCAGTAAAGATAGTGCTGTTCAATCATGGGGCAGAGTGGATGGACTGGGACAGTGGTCCACACTGGGGAAGAGCATGAGCATGAAGATTGAATACAGTGCCTTAATTGTAAATGATACTGTTTTTGCTTAAATAACTTCACTGTTGGTGTGCATTTTTCTAAAGCTTAATTGCCAGTACATTTGATAATTTGCCTAATCACAAATGTACTTATTTCTACTTTTTTCCATCTGAATTTTGATCTTTTGTATATTTAACATAACAGGAACCCCATTATTAAATGGCACTGTTTTTTTCTTCATTGCAAGTAAAATTCTTTCTAGGATTTCAACTTTGTAGTTTATTTTTTTTTTTATTTTTTTTTTTTTAAATTTTTTTTTTTCAACATTTATTTATTTTTGGGACAGAGAGAGACAGAGCATGAACGGGAGAGGGGCAGAGAGAGAGGGAGACACAGCATCGGAAACAGGCTCCAGGCTCCGAGCCATCAGCCCAGAGCCTGACGCGGGGCTCGAACTCACGGGCCGTGAGATCATGACCTGGCTGAAGTCGGATGCTTAACCGACTGCGCCACCCAGGCGCCCCATCAACTTTGTAGTTTAATAAAAGTTCACTTACTTTATGTATTTGTCACCCTGAAATGTTGATCCTATCTACTCATTTATTCAGCACATATTCATTGAGCACATACTCTATGCCAGGCAGAGTAAGTAATTACACTGTGAACTTTTTGTAATGCAACTTTGGCAGCCCATATCTGTGTGGATGTTGCAGGTGGCCGGCATGCTACGGCTTTAACGGTTGATGGGAAGGTGTTTTCCTGGGGTGAAGGTGACGATGGCAAACTTGGACACTTCAGCAGAATGTAAGAATATTTTCTTCATTACTTGCTAGTAAGAAACTGTTACTGATAATAATAGTGAACATCTTTTGGTAGTTATTTTGCAGAAAATTAAATAAGATAGGTCATTTTTGAAAATGGAACTTAAAATATCTATTTGTTAAAAATATCTGTGCATGTGATTTGGCCTCACATGATCTGTTTTAATGTTTGATAGTTGATCTACAGATGTTTGACTAAATGTGGATCAGTGTTGATGTCCTTTTTTTCTTCTTTAAAAAGCCTTGATCAATTATGGGGAATATTATTTTATCTTGCTTTAGGAACTGTGACAAGCCACGGCTTATAGAGGCCCTGAAAACCAAGCGTATCCGAGATATTGCCTGTGGCAGCTCGCACAGCGCAGCCCTCACATCCAGTGGGGAGCTGTACACCTGGGGCCTTGGAGAGTATGGCCGGTTGGGACATGGGGATAATACAACACAACTGAAGCCCAAAATGGTGATTATACACATTTTTGTTGCTTACAGAAAACTTACCATCTGCTGATTTCAAGAGAAGATAAGCTTCGAGTCTAGGAAAGTTCATAAAGACATGTGCATTATTGGCTTTCAGTCTGTGGAAAAAATTTCCCTTGTTTTTTCAGTGCCTGTGCTTGATTCTGTTTTTAAATTTGTAATTGAGTAGGTCAAAGTCCTTCTTGGTCACAGAGTAATCCAGGTTGCATGTGGAAGTAGAGATGCACAGACCCTGGCTCTGACTGATGAAGGTGAGCTGCTGCCAGACTCTATGTTTCTGGGTGGGTAGGAACATCACGAATGCTGGCCTGAAGTACATATTTTTTGAACCTAGGTTTGGTATTTTCCTGGGGTGATGGTGACTTTGGAAAATTGGGCCGAGGAGGAAGTGAAGGCTGTAACATTCCCCAGAACATTGAGAGACTGAATGGACAGGGTGTGTGCCAGATTGAGTGTGGAGCTCAGTTCTCCTTGGCTCTCACCAAGTCAGGAGTGGTATGGACTTGGTACGTAAACTCCCTGTCACCCATCAATGTGTCCGTGTCCGTGTAGACAGTGGTGGGACCCTGTACCCCATGCCTACCCTGGAGGGATGGTTAACTCTTCATTTTCTTACTTATCCAGGCATCTTTGTTCTTTTATTTATTTTGACTTAGGATTAGTGACAATATTATAATAATAAATTTCTCATTGTAACTCGGTCATTTGGGAAAGAACAGTAGAGAATTTTTAGCCCAGCTTGTCTTTTCTGTTTAGATGAAGTTTATATAGAGGGTTTCTTCTTCCTTACCATGCCAGAAGCCTAGTGATCAAATGGACAGAAAGCAGATTTTTTATTTCTTTGATCCTGAAAAAGTTCACGTCTGTCTTGTGAAAGCTTATTTTATTAAATTTAAAAGGAGTAGGGCACCCAGCTGACCTTGTGACAGTGTGATGGGCCTTTGCTTGAGTGTTATGACTCAGCAGCAGCTTGAGGAAGAATTAGACCTGAGAGGACTTTTTTTTTTTATATGAAATTTATTGACAAATTGGTTTCCATACAACACCCAGTGCTCATCCCAAAAGGTGCCCTCCTCAATACCCATCACCCACCCTCTCCTCCCTCCCACCCCCATCAACCCTCAGTTTGTTCTCAGTTTTTAACAGTCTCTTATGCTTTGGCTCTCTCCCACTCTAACCTCTTTTTTTTTTTTTTCTCCTTCCCCTCCCCCATGGGTTCCTGTTAAGTTTCTCAGGATCCACATAAGAGTGAAACCATATGGTATCTGTCTTTCTCTGTATGGCTTATTTCACTTAGCATCACACTCTCCAGTTCCATCCACGTTGCTACAAAAGGCCATATTTCATTTTTTCTCATTGCCACGTAGAATTCCATTGTGTATATAAACCACAATTTCTTTATCCATTCATCAGTTGATGGACATTTAGGCTCTTTCCGTAATTTGGCTATTGTTGAGAGTGCTGCTATAAACATTGGGGTACAAGTGGCCCTATGCATCAGTACTCCTGTATCCCTTGGATAAATTCCTAGCAGTGCTATTGCTGGGTCATAGGGTAGATCTATTTTTAATTTTCTGAGGAACCTCCACACTGCTTTCCAGAGCGGTTGCACCAATTTGCATTCCCACCAACAGTGCAAGAGGGTTCCCGTTTCTCCACATCCTCTCCAGCATCTATAGTCTCCTGATTTGTTCATTTTAGCCACTCTGACTAGCGTGAGGTGATACCTGAGTGTGGTTTTGATTTGTATTTCCCTGATAAGGAGCGACGCTGAACATCTTTTCATGTGCCTGTTGGCCATCCGGATGTCTTCTTTAGAGAAGCCTCTATTCATGTTTTCTGCCCATTTCTTCACTGGGTTATTTGTTTTTTGGGTGTGGAGTTTGGTGAGCTCTTTATAGATTTTGGATACTAGCCCTTTGTCCGATATGCCATTTGCGAATATCTTTTCCCATTCCGTTGGTTGCCTTTTAGTTTTGTTGGTTGTTTCCTTTGCTGTGCAGAAGCTTTTTATCTTCATAAGGTCCCAGTAATTCACTTTTGCTTTTAATTCCCTTGCCTTTGGGGATGTGTCGAGTAAGAGATTGCTACGGCTGAGGTCAGAGAGGTCTTTTCCTGCTTTCTCCTCTAAGGTTTTGATGGTTTCCTGTCTCACATTCAGGTCCTTTATCCATTTTGAGTTTATTTTTGTGAATGGTGTGAGAAAGTGGTCTAGTTTCAACCTTCTGCATGTTGCTGTCCAGTTCTCCCAGCACCTTTTGTTAAAGAGACTGTCTTTTTTCCATTGGATGTTCTTTCCTGCTTTGTCAAAGATGAGTTGGCCATATGTTTGTGGGTCTAGTTCTGGAGTTTCTATTCTATTCCATTGGTCTATGTGTCTGTTTTTGTGCCACTGAGAGGACTTTTAAGAAGCATTTGAAATTGTCATGTGTTCAAACTCTTTATATAAAATCTACATCAGTAACTTAAGTGTTGTACAATATATTGTTAAGGATCTTACTATAGAATTAGTGAATTAATTTGAATTAATGATATACTATTTTATAACATAATTTCAGAGACCCTAGGCACTTAGTCTGATGTTAACATGTTGGCTTTAATGGGTGTTTTCCTGTGGAACATTACCTGATGATAACCATATATTAAAATGCACACTGTTGACTTTCTTGCAGGGGGAAGGGGGATTACTTCAGGTTGGGCCATGGCTCTGATGTGCATGTGCGGAAGCCGCAGGTGGTGGAAGGGCTGAGAGGGAAGAAGATTGTGCATGTGGCCGTCGGGGCCCTGCACTGCCTAGCTGTCACAGACGCAGGGCAGGTAAGCTGAGGTGACAAGTCCTTGTATCAAAAGTGTAACTTACGATGAAATGAAATGAAATGATGAAGAACTAGGAGGGTGGGCTGTGCCCATTTTGTTCCTGTGTGTATCTGTCCAGTTGTAAGCATGGGCAGGGCACCCAGTAAAGTGTTGTTGACTAACATGTATTACAAAGTAGTGGGTTTTCCTGCTCTAAAATCCACCTGTAAATGAGAAAAGATTATTGTCATGGAAGGTGCTCCTACTGCTAAGGTGTTAGCAGTGTTTCACTTTAGAACTTGATAGCTGATGGAGAGATATACGTACATCATTTTAGAAATAAAGTAATTCATGACAAGTATTACTCCTCCATGACAGGCTCATGAATGTTATATTTTAAAAATTCATTTATGACAACAAATTAGCACACTGTTTTTAAAACAAAATGACTTAAAATTAATTATTCCTTCTAGTTCTGTAAAGCCAAGAAGTGAATTACTGGAAAAGTGAAAATATTGTTTTTGATCATTTTTCTTTGCAAAATAAAGGAAAAAAATAAGTATTGAACCTTATTGAAGAGGAGAATCTCCCTGCTTCCTAAAACAAAGCCAAATAGATGAATTCATTGGATTGATATTAAGTAGATACTTATTGATAGTCATTAGAAAGAATTTTGAAGTAATTTTAGAGAAAATGTTCGAAATGTTGAAAAATTCTGTTTTTGTTCCCTGTAACAGGTTTATGCTTGGGGGGATAATGACCATGGCCAACAGGGCAATGGTACGACCACGGTTAATAGAAAGCCCACACTTGTGCAAGGCTTAGAAGGCCAGAAGATCACACGAGTGGCTTGTGGGTCTTCACACAGTGTGGCATGGACTACTGTTGATGTGGCAACACCCTCTGTCCACGAGCCTGTTCTCTTTCAGACTGCAAGAGACCCTTTAGGTGCTTCATATTTAGGTAACACAGAATTGTTTTTAGTATGAGATCCTTCTGTATGGTACAGCAACATTCTAGATAGAATATTTAATAAGACCACCAGATTAGAGGTTGTAGCACTGTGTTAACTGCATTCTGAACCAAGACCACAAAATAATCACGGTATTCTGATTTTTGCATGCTGGTATGAAAATTTTAAAAGGAAGTACTGATGCTGATTCTTATATTATCAGGTCCACTCTGACAGTGCTGTATAATAACTGCTTGACATATGTAAGCACTGTGCTGGGCTACTTGGTATTTTCAACAGCTCTATTCAGGTATAATCAACAAACTGTACATATTTAAAGTGTAATTGCTGTGAGCTTTGACATGTTTGTGCCTGTGAAAGCATCACTGAGTCAAGATAAGTGAACACAGATATATCTTTTGTGCCCCTTCTCAAGTTCCCTTCCTCCCACAACTCCTGACTTGTCTTCTGACACTATATATAGATTTGCATTTTTTAGAGTTTTATATAAATGGAATCGTACAGTATATACTTTTCAAATCTCACTTTTTTCACTCAGCATAATTATTTTGAGATTCTTCCATGTTGCATGTATCAGTAATTATTTCCTTTTTATTGTTGAGTAATATTTCACTTATGGATATACTGTAATTAGTTATTTATCACCTGTGGTGATAATAATACCACCTCCATATTTTTGTCTACACTTGGTTTGGTCAGTCTTTATAATTTTAGCCTAGATTTGTGTAGATACGTAGTGGTATCTCATTGTGGTTTTACTTTGCATTTCACTGCTGACTAATGATGTTAAGCATCATGTTTATTTACTATCCAAATATATGTTTTGTTGTAGTGTCTATTCCTATCTTTACTGTAGTTAAACCTAGGTTGTTTTCTTATGATTGAGTTTTGAACGTTCTTTATATATTCTGGATCCAAGTCTTTTGTCAGATACGTGACTCGCACATATTTTCTTGAAATATGGCTTATCTTCTCATTCTCTTCAGGTCAATTTTAAAGAGCAGAAATTATTAATTTTGATAAAATCTATTTGATCCAATTTTTTTTAAATGGTTCATACTCTGGGTGTTATATCTAAAAAAACCTTTGTGTACTCAAGGTCATAAGATTTATTTCCTGTGTTATGTAAGATCTTTAGTTGTAGATATTTAGGTCTATGCTTGATCTTGAGTTAAATTTTATATATTGTATGAGATGTGCATTGAAATTCTGTTTTGGAGGCATGTGTGTGAATACCCAGTTGTTTCAGTTGCATATATTGAAAAAACTATTCTTTCTGCATTGAATTGTCTTTTGCACCTTTGTCAAAAATCATTTGTGTATGTGTGGATCTATTTCTGGATGCTCAGTTTTATTGACTTATTTTTGTGTTTTGATGCTAATACCACATTGTTTTGATTACTATAACTTTATAAAAGACCCACATTTGGGCTGTGGTAATTCTTTAGCTTTGTTCTTTCTCAGATGCTGTTTTGAGTATTAGAATCAGCTTGTCAGTTTTTATGAAATAGCCTTCTTGGAATTTTGATTGCATTGACTATGGATCAGTTCAGACATCTTCGTAATATTGAATCTTCCAATCCATGGATGTAGCATTTCTTTGCATTTTTTGAGGTCTTTAATTTTTCTCAGCAATATTTTATAGTTTTACTTTATAAGTCTTTGTCGTATTTATCCCGGAGTATTTTATATTGTTCATACTGTTATAAGTGACATTTGAAAATTATTTTTGTTCCTTGTGTATTATCTAGAAATACTCAAGTTGGCACTTTCTAATATATAGAAATACAATTGATTTTTTTAAGGCAATTTTATCTTTCTTTATTCTAATAGAAATGTATTTTTTTCTCCTCTGTCACTCATGAGGGGACATTCAGTCTCCAGCATCATCGGCTTTTATAATTATCTGAAATGTGGTCTTCTGGCTTCACCATTTATTAGCTGTATAAACTGGGGCAAGATCCTGAGCCTTCCTGTGTGCTGTTTCCTTTTCTGACATAGATGAAACTGGGGCTTGACTGTAGTCTTATCTTTTCCAATTTATATTAATCAGGGGTTCCATGTGGGTCTGTTTAACTTACAGCTCTTTTCATGTCACATTATGTTGTTACATTTTGACATTGCCCTTTCCCATCAGCACAGTACTCTGGAGAGTCATCCATGTTGTTGCATGTTTCAGTAATCCATTCCTTTTTATCACTGAGTACTCTTCTATGTTTTAACTATTCACACACTGAAGGACATTTGGATTATTTCTAGTTTTAGGCTATTACAAATAAAACCTGCATGAATATTCACATACAGGTGTTTGAGTCTGTCTTCCATATCTGGGATAAACCCCCCTTGGTTTTGCAGCTTTTTGGTTTTTAAAATTTTTCTGTTGTTTGTCTGCTTTTAGCTGTCTGTTCTCATCTTCATTAGTTCTTTCTTTATGCTTGATGTTTATTTTTTGTCTAGTTTCTTGATCATTGATTTGAGACCTTTTATTTTTCCTAATGTGAACTTTTAATAGTATAAATTTTCCTTTCAGCACTGCTTTTTAGCTATAGCTCACAAATTTTGATATGTTGTTTTTTCTTATTCACTTTTATGTATTTTAAAAATTCCCTTTTAGACTTTGTTTTGACTTATGGGTTATTCTTTGTTAGATTCAGTTTGCTAAAAAATTTTTTTAGGAACCTTTTCCTCTTTGTTCGTGGTAGATAGTGGTCTGTACTTCTCAAATAATGTCTCTGTCTGGTTTTGGTATCAGGGTCAGGGTAATGCTGACCTCATAGAATGAAGTGGTAAATGTTCCCTGCTTTTCATTTTCCTTTTAAATTTGTGTATAATTGGTACTCTTTCAATAGAATTCATTAGTGAAGCCATATGGGCCTAATGTTTTCTTTGTGGGGTTTCTTTTAACCACAAATTTAATTCCCTTAAGGGATACAAGGTTATCTCTTTCTTTTCCAGTAAGATTTATGTCTTTGATGGAAGTTGTCCTTTCATGTAAGTTGTTGAATTTATTGGCAGTATTGGCTTATTTTCCTTTTAATATTTGTGGAATCTGTAGTAATGCCATTTCTTTCATTCCTTATATTGGTGACTGTATCTTCTCTTTCCAGTTTGTCTAGAGGTTTATCAATTTTACTAATTTTTTTCAAATAACAAATTTATAGTTTCCTTGATTTTTCTCTATTGTTTTTCTGTTTTCTGTTTTAGTGATGTGTGCTCTAATCTTGTTAATTTGTTTCTTTTTCTTTTGATTTAATTTGTTCTAATTTCTTATATTAGAAGCTTAGGTCATTGATTTAGGATCTTCCTGCTTTTCATATGGAGCCATTTACGTTTCTCTCCTTAATTATTTGACTTTGTAATCATTCTGTCAGTTACCCTTTTTATCCCTTTGCTTTGAAGTTTTTTGTTTTTAAAATCTAATTTGTCCCATATTAATATAGCCACTCCAGCTTTCTTTGATCAGTGCTGTATAGTATATAACCATGCTATTCCATGCACTGTGACATACTATATCTTTTTCATCCTTTTCCTTTTAACGTATTGTGTCTTTATATTAAAAGAAGTTTCCTTGGGGTGCTTGGGTGGCTCAGTCAGTTAAGCATCCAACTTTGGTTAAGGTCATGATCTCATGGTTCATGGGTTTGAGCCCCATGTTGGGCCCTGTACTGACAGCTTAGAGTCTGGAGCCTGCTTCAGATTCTTTGTCTCCCTCTCTGCCCCTCCCCCACTCATGCTCTGTTTCTCTCTCTCTCAAAATAAATAAACATTACAAAATATTTAAAAAAATAAAAGAAACTTCCCTTTAGGCAACATATAGTTGAATTTTGCTTTTTAAAATTTGTGCTGACAACCTCTAACTGGGGGTGTTTAGTCCAATTACATTTAATATGATTAATGTATTTGTTTTAAATCTATCATCCTGTTTTTTTTAAATCAGTCTTCACTGTTCATTGTTTTCTTTTTGCCTTCCATTAAATTATTTTTTATATTTTTTCTCCTTTGTTTTCTAGGAGTGCTAACATACTATGCTATTTTACTGATTGTTTTAGAGTGTATATTATACACCTTTAACTTATTATAGTCTATCTTTAGATGTTACACTATTTCACATATAGTATATGAGTTATATAACAGTATATTCTATTGCTTCCCTCCCAGACTTTGTGCTATTGTTGTCATATTTCTGTGCAGGTTGTAAACATCACAGCATCTAAAATTAATTTTCTTTATTAAAAAAAATCTTCTTATGTTTATTTTATTTTTAAGAGAGAGAGAGAGAGAGAGAGAGAGGGACAAGAGCATGAGCAGGGGAGGGGCAGAGATAGAGGGAGACACAGAATCTGAAGCAGGCTCCAGGCTCTGAGCTGTCAGCACAGCTTGACAGTCAAGCAGGACTTGAACTCACTAACCACAAGATCATGACCTGAGCCAAAGTTGTACGCTTAAACTGACTGAGCCACCCAGGTGGCCCTAAAATTAATTTACTTTAAACATTAGGTTATCAATTCAAATGTTTTAAATAATAAGAGAAGAATGCCTCTATATTTACTCATGTAGTTGCCATTTTCAAGGTTCTTCATCCCTTTGTGGAAAACCATGTTTCCATCTGGCATTATTTTCCTTCTATTTGAAGGACTTCCTTTTTTATGTTTTATGGTGTAGATGTGCTGGGGATTTTTCCTGTCAGCTCTTAATGTCTGAACTAGTCATTATTTTGCTTCATTTTTGCAATTTATTTTAGCTGGGTATAGAATTATAGATTGACAGTTTTTTCTTTTAGTTCTTTAAAGAAGACCCAGTGTCTTCTAGCTTGCATTGTTTTCATTGGGAATTTGCTGTTATTCTTATCTTTGTTGTTCTGTACATAATGTGTCTTTCTTCTCACACAGTTTTGAGACTTTCTCTTTATCCCCCTGGTTTTGAGCAATTTGACTACAATGTGTCTTGGTACAGTTATCTTCATGGATCTTGTGCTTGTACTTCTTGGATTTTTGGGTTTATAATTTTCATCAAATCTGGAAATTTTTCAGATTTTTTTTTCTTCAAAAAATTGTTTTTTCTGTACCTTTCTCTTTCTCCTCTTTTGGGAACTCTGGTTCTCTATGTATTAGGTCTCTTGAAATTGTCCCATAGGTAATTGATGCTCTGTTCATTTTTTGCTTTCTTTTCTCCTCAGTTTCATTTTGCATAGCTTCCATTGCTATGTCTTCAAATTCACTAGTTTTCATTTTCTAATGTGCTGATTATGTCACCAAACTATTTTAATCTCAGACATTGTAGTTTCCTTTCTAGAAATTTGATTTGAGTGTTTTTATATCTTTCATATTTCCATTTCCCCCTTTGAACATACATAATATAGGTATAATAAGTGTTTTAATTTCCATGTCTGCTGGTTCTGACATTTGTGTCAGTTCTGGGTTATTTAGATCCATTGATTTTTCTTAATATTTATGAATTGGGTAGTATTTTCCTGTCTTCCTGCCTACCTGGTAACTTTTAGTTAGATACTGTACATTGTGAACTTTACTTTGGATGTTGGTAGAGATTTTTGTATGTCTGTAAGTCTTCCTGAGCTTAGATACAGTTAGGTTACTCTGAAACATTTTGTTCGTTTTGGGTCTTGGTTTTGGATTTGTTTAGTGGCTTCAGACCTCTTATTAGTCTGGGGCTGGTTATTCTCCACCGCTGAGACAAGATCCTTCTGAATACTCTACTTAGTGCCCAGTGAATCATGGGGTCTTCCTGTGTGGCTGACAGGAGCAAGTGCTATGCTTATCCCTCTGTATTCTTCAAGATGGTGCACTGGGCCTCCAGTCCTTTCATGTAGTTCTTTCTTCGACTTTGGGAAGTTTCCTGTCATGTAGGCATGCATCACCTTTTGCTGCATCCTCAGCTGGGGTGAGTAAGGTTACCTGCACAACTCCAGAGCAATATCAGGGCAACTCTCTCCTCTCTGCTTCTGTTCTATAAACTCTGACTATATTGGCCTCCCTGACTCTGAGGTCTGCCCCCTTTATGCACATAGACCACTGTACTCCACCTGGTTCCCTTCCCTTGGCTGAGGCCTGTGAGCTCTTTGGGCAGTGAAGAGTCGGAACATATGTCTAGTAAGACTATTTATTGGTGAACATCTTGTCTTCTCTCCATTGTTTTGTATTATTTTTTGTTTTGCATTTCAATGGTAAGTAAATACAGGCAGTTATTGTATTTTCATAGCACATATATATGTTATAAATGCATTTAGCAAAAATCTGCATTTTTTTTATAGTTATAGCAAAGCTTTGATGAAAATGGCTTGTTTTTAGAAGTATAGATAAATAGGTTGTTTGTTGTTTTTGTTTTTGTTTTTACTCTGGGAGACCATTAATGAACCTAATACCTGATCTCTGAAATAACAAAATGCAGATTACAGTGTGTTTTATAACTAAACTGAAAGGTCAAATAGGAATAGAGCAAACTCTGATCTTTAAAGTTGAACCCACACTTTATTTTCCTTTTTCAGGTGTGCCTTCAGATGCTGATTCTTCTGCTGCCAGTAATAAAATCAGTGGTGCAAATAATTCTAAGCCAAATCGCCCTTCTCTTGCCAAGATTCTTCTGTCATTGGATGGGAATCTGGCCAAACAGCAGGCCTTGTCTCATATACTTACAGCATTGCAAATCATGTATGCCAGGTAGGCTTGTTGGCTAACTTTTGAAATCCTGTAGTTATGTAAACTTTGAGTTTCTGTATTTTTGTTTTTTATCATATGTCTAGGAGACTGTTGTGGTGTTATCTTTAAATGCTGTGAGTTTTAGTTCATATACCCTTAGATAGTGAATGATGGTATCTTCGTGCTTTCTTTAATGGGGAATGAAATAGGAATCAGAAATCCAAACTTAAAAACATTTTGTTATTCTTTATGGTGAGTAAACTCTAAGCATTACTGTTTGAGGAATGATATTGATGTCTATTGATACGAATATGCAGTAATGTTTAAGACCACTGGTCATCTGCTTCACTCAAACACTTGATAAGGCAGAGTTTTGATAATACTATCTTTCCAACATTTTGCTGCTATTTTCTCAGTCTGAATAAGTTGCCCATCTGTCATGGTTATGGACTTGATGAGTAGAAATAAATTACATAGGAAAATTAATTTCAGACCAAAGTCCAACTCTGTCATTGAGAAGATGTTTAGTCTTTGCAACTTTGTGTGAAGCACCCTTGGTACACAGCTCTCAGTAAATAAAAAATTATCCTCAGCCTCTAACAATAAGCCTAGAAGATTTCTCAGGGAAATCCAGGGGTTTATTCTTGTCTGATTTTTATGTTTGATATTTTTTCACCTGTCATCACTGTGGTCATTCAGATAAATAAATCTTAAGTAAACATTTTAGCTTTTAGTTGATGAATATTAGCTCATTAGTTTCCCAAAACTCCTTTATGTGTATCCTATAAAAATGAAGGCATCATTCAGTAAGGGCTTGTCCCTGCTCCTGACTCTTCTGTCCTGCAGTGGTAAAGGGCAGTTCACCACAGGCCTGGCTTTCTCTCCTGACAGAGATGCGGTGGTCGGGGCCCTCATGCCGGCTGGCATGATCGCCCCAGTGGAGTGTCCCTCATTCTCCTCCTCGGCACCTCCTTCTGATGTGTCTGCTATGGCCAGTCCTGTGAATGCAGAGGAATGTGTACTGGCTATTGATATTGAAGACAGACTGAGTCCAAATCCATGGCAAGAAAAGAGAGGAGAGGTAAAAATAAATAGAAAAGCAATAAAGCAACATTAGGTCAAAAAGAAATGGTAGCTACTTTGTATCTAGAGAAGTATAAGTCATTCTTCCACTAATTCAGAGTGCTTTTGTGCCTACTTCTGTGATTTTTGGCTTGGATTAGAAAATATTTTATTTAAAAGGATCTTTTTAGTGCTTAAGTAGAAATAGATTTATTCATTTAAAAAGTTGCTAAATGCAAATCCATAGTCCTTTATCTGCAGTTCTGACACCTTAAAGCTATTTTGGGGAAAAACCCAACTTGAAGAGTTGTGAGCTCATTTTAATCTTCATGTGACCATTGTGAATATTAATAGGTTTTCATGGGAATATGAATGTGCTTGACTTTGCAGGGTTTCCCTGTACCCCACTGGAGCTGGTGGTGTATGCTCCTTGCTAACCTCTATAACATCTGTGACATTCCAGATGACCCAAGGGGTTTGAGATCAGGCTTTTTGAAATTGTGTGGGAAGTGTGCCATGTTGCTGAGTTTTTCCTTTCCTTGTATACTTTTTAAACTAGATGATCTCTTCTGAAGATGCCATGACTCCCTCTGCAGTGACCCCATCTGCTTCCTCAGCTTCTTCTAGACCATTTATCCCAGTGACGGATGACCCAGGAGCTGCCAGCATCATTGCAGAAACTATGACAAAAACCAAAGAGGTCAAAGGGATTTCTTCTTTAACATTTTATTTGGAAATAATCTTAAATGTACACAAAAGTTGGAGAAATAGTACATAGAAATACAACACATTATACTACCATATACCATTCACCTAGGTTCTCCAGTTGTTGGCATTTCTGAACCATTGTGGGGGAGCTGTAGGGCACAATCCCCTTTCATCCTCAAGGCTTTAGTGTGTATTTCCTGAGTGTCAGGGCATTACATTGATCCAGGATTACTTTCTAATCCATAGACTTAATCAGGTCTTTGCTCATTGTTCCAATAGTGTCATTTATGGGTTTAGAACCCATCTCAGGGTTGTGTGTTGTTTCTTTAGTACTCAATATGGGACATTCTTTAGTCCTTCCTTTTGGCTGAAACACCATACGAAGGATGTAGAGTTCTTTTCATTGCACCCCTCTGGGGTATGTGCATTGTTGATTTGCTGCATTACTAGTGATACTAATTCTTATCACTTAAGAGTATCTGCCCGGTTTCTCTACCAGAAGTTAATAAGAGTGTATTAGTAATTATTCATGAGGAGATACTTTGAGACTGTAAATACCTGTAAGTACCTTGTTCCTCATCATATTTTTACCCACTAGTTTCTAGTATCTGTTGATGATTCTAGCTGAATTCGTTATAACTGTGTTGTCACATGATGATTTTTCAGATTTCATCATTCCTTTTGGAATATAATTGTTGCTGTTCTTCTGTGAGAAGCTCCCTTTCTCATCTTTGTCTGTCTGTCTATCTACGATGATATAAAGTAGGATGGGATCCTACTTAATGACATACATTACTATCCTCATTTGACACCCCAATTATCCTAGACTTGGCCCTTGGGAGACCTTTTTGGCTGGTTCATTTGTCCTGACATGTCCCCATAATTTTTGAGCACTTCCTTACTTTTTGGTACAACAGTGTGTTCTGGACTTATCTTTCATTTGCCCTGTCCCTGCTCTGGAATCACCCATTTCTCCAACGATCCCTGATTCCTTTTAGTAGATCATAGAATTTAGAAACAAGATCTGGAAACTTGGTAAGTTGACTGCTATCGGATGTTCTTGGTTTACACCTTCTCAGCAAACATGCACGCATCTGAGCATTTTTTTTTCTCATTTAGCATCTTATCTTTATAATAAACACCATGAGGGGTACCTGGGTGGCTCAGTCAGTTAAGCGTTCCACTCTTGATTTCAGCTCAGGTCATGGTCTTGCAGTTCATGAGATCGATCCCCATGTCAGGCTCTGTGATTGCACCTTGGAGCCTGCTTAGGATTCTGTCTCTCCCTCTCTCTACCCCTCCCCCACTTGTGCATGTGCTTGTACACTCTCTCTCTCTCTCTCTCTCAAAATAAGTAAATGAGAAAACCCCCAGCAAAACCATGAGTAGTTCAAACCACTATTTCAGCTTAGAATAAAAACCAAAAACATTTTCAGTTTTAGTCCAACAACCACAGGATTTATCTTTGCTCTCTCCCTTTCTGTATTTAAAGTATATAATCCTTTTATTTGTTGCTGGATTGATTTGCTCTTTTGTTGAGGGTTTTTATAGCTGGTATTCATAAAGGATACTACTAATCTATAGTTTTCTTATGATGTCTGCCTGGTTTGTGTATTTGAGTAATACTGGCCTTAGTGGAATGAATTGGGACAGTGTTCTTTTTTACTGTTTCTTTTTTAGAATAGTTTGAAGGGTTAGTGTTACTTCTTCTTTAACTATTTTGTAGAATTTTATGTGTCCCTTTAACCTGTTCTCATCATTTTTTGCGTGTTTCCTTGCTTTCTGGCACAACACACAGTTCTAGTCTCAACAAAATGATTTATCCTCCAGCCCAGAAATCAAATGTTTCTCTAGGAAGTCTTGGTTCTTTTCAGTGGAGAATTGCATTTAGAAGGCAAGATCTGGGCCTTCATGTCCTCATTTAAGTTGAGGTGTTGATGTTCTCAAGCATTCTTAGTGGACAGAGCTAGGGAATAAATGTGTATGTATATACACACAATAGATATGTATTCTTATATTTATTTAACTATATACCTACATATCTTGAAAACCACTGGTTCACAACAGTACAATCAATTCTAATACCAACACAGGATTCATTCTTCTTTTCTCCCCCTCTGTATTTATAACTCTCTTCTCTGAAAGTGAGAAACCTGATTCCTATTATTGGCAGTTTATTTATTTCCTCTTAGGTAGCCAGCCTCCCATGTTGGCTGCTACACCTTGCCCCACATGGATACCCCCTTTTCTCCACACAGCTCCTGACACTCAAAACCAGAAGTCATCCCCAACGGATACCCCCTTTTCTCTGCACAGCTTCTGATACTCAAAACCAGTTTGACTTCTGCTCAACTGCTTGATTTGTGACCTCTCCCTCACCTCCCAAGCTGGCTTACCAAAGCAGGGACCCATTCTGTCACACCAGCCACCCCCACATGTGGACACCCTCCCCACCCCCACTTAGGTGTTCCCTATGCTTGGCTATCTTACCCTGCTCACACTCTCTCCCTTCTTCTTTGGGGACAAACATGCGTTCTTTTTTCTTTTCTTTTTTTTTTTTTTTAAGTTTTTACTTAAATTCCAGTTAGTTAACAGTGTAATATTAGTTTCAGGTATAAATGATAGTGCTCATCAAACAAGTGTACTCCTTAATCCCCATCACCTACTTAACATGCATTATTTTCAATTACATTTGGAACTCTTGATTTATTATTCTATTACTACTGGCAAAAATATGTCCTATGGAAATTATTCTTAACCATCTGTGGTAATAAAAAGATTGCCATTTATAAATTATGTGGCTAGACTCAGCTTCTCATACTTCATGATCTCCTATGGTGAAGGTTTAATGCAGAAATTATCCTGAATTATATAAAATTTTTGCTTTTAGGTAGAAGAGGGATTTCTTTCCTACCAGTTTATTTAAGAGACATAGGCACTAACCAGATTATACCCCTAACTTCCTATCATTTCAGTTTTGGTTTGAGTCATAAATAAATAAATAACATAAAATATAAATGTAAATAAATAATTTTCATATTAGTATTAGGTTAGTATTAATCACGTGTTAATATATTCCACTGAATGCTTTTGCTGCTCTTCAGTGAGTGAGATTCTGTAATGGCATCATTTCTGATGAACTACACTTAACGATTCTCTGGGTCTCCATGCAGAGGTAGGAGCAGGGTCCATTTCTTTAAAGGGAGGAACTGTGTTCCTAGCACAGAGAAGTATGGTGTCCAGGGCCTAAGTCTGTGGAATTTGCACATTGGGTATGTCACATTTCCCTTAAGTTTCCTATGTGGGGCTTGTGCTTCCTTTACCTCGTTTCTTTTTCTGGAAAGGTTGGCACTAGTTTTGCTGAGATCCAGAAAGCAGAAGAGAAAAGGAGAGGCACATCTGGGATCTTGTTCTTCCCCTAATGATCCAGACTCTGCCTGGGGAACTAGAAGGTCCTGTGTTGTCCCCCATTCAGCACAGGGTCTCAGTGATTCCCATTCCCTCTACGTTCAAAGGCTCTGGGATTTCCCACCTCTAATGGCTCCTTGTTCCTTTCTATAAGTCACACCCCACTACAACCCCCAGAGGCTCTTAGGTGTTGGATAGCAGGCTGTGAGGCAGCAGTCCTGGATGGGACATCCTCACAAGGTCAGAGGCTGCCACAGGCAAATAAGGGGCTCATTTCACCTGCTACAGAGGAGGGAGAGGTAAATGATGACAGGTGTGGTATGTTCTAACTGACATACTGTGAATGAGAAGTAAGAGGAGAATATCTATTTTCATTTTCAAAGTACCCAAGGAACAAGAGATAATGGATACTGTGTTACATGCCAGCCAACAAGTCACTTTAAAGCAATTTAGAGGTTCTAGGAAAGAGTTATGTAGAGAATGTAGGCAAAACATGTAAAAGTACAAATTTAGTTGATAGAAAATCCCCAAGCATATCTTATGAATCAGGGAGGGGTAAATTGTATATGTTGTGACTTCATTCCAGGCCGTCCACCTATGATTCGAATTTGGTCACAGTATAAATTGTCATTTATTTATAGTTTACGCATGCCTTTTCATAGATATTATCAGTATTTTGTAAAATAGTTAATTGGTCTTGAAAGCATAGTACATGGTGGTGGAAATTTTAGAGGTCTGTCCTGGCATTTCATGCTCTTAAAGGCTAAAGGCCTCAGAAAGTCCCTTATTCATCAGTAGTAGTCATGTATTCTTTGAGTTTATGGGTAAACTGGTGACTATTTCATAATGTATCATTCCTCATTTTAATTGTTGGACTTTTTAGGATGTTGAAAGCCAAAATAAAGCAACAGGCCCAGAACCTCAGTCCTTGGATGAATTCACTAGTCTGCTCGTTGCGGATGACACTCGTGTCATGGTGGACTTGCTGAAGTTGTCCGTGTGCAGCCGGGCAGGGGACAAGGGCAGGGATGTGCTGTCAGCTGTGCTGTCTGGCATGGGTACCGCATACCCACAGGTGAGCCATGTGATGGGTGTCGTGGGCTCCTCTCTGAGGGATATGCTACTGTTGACATCACACCTTCTCTCGTGCTTGATTTTATTCTAGGAGATAGCAGTTCAGAAGGACTCCTTGTAAACAAGCCCTTTCTCTGTCCTGTGTGCTGTGGTTGTCCTCACTGTGCCTTCTGACATCATTTTGGTATTTTTTGCCATTTAGAAATTTCTGATTTTTATGAAGTTGGATCTGCCAGTTTTTTTCATTGATGGCTTCTGAATTTTGTATTATGCTGAGAAACTGCTTGCCTATGTGACATTATTTAAAGAAAATTTCCCAAGTTTCTTCCAATTATTTTTATGATTTCATTTATTATATTTACATTTTTGAGCCATCTGGGATTTATCTTGATATAAGGGATAATGTAGGGATCCAACTTTATTTTTTCCTAGATGGCAAACTTGTTGTCTGACAACCATTTATTGAATAATAATAAAAATCCATCCTTTTCCCAATGATTTGAAAAACATTTTAATCATATTTTAAATTCATGTGTATATTTGGGTCCATTTATGGACTCTTCTGTACATTAACCTATTATGGCAAAATAGTTTTAATATTTGGTAACATGGGGTCCATCAGGATTTTCTACTGTGGTGGCTAGCTGAGCCATCCGGTATAGTGGCTTCCAGTCACATGTACCTGTTGACCACTTGATGACTAGTGCACCTGAGGAACTGAAGTTTTCATTTTATTTAGGTTTAATTTAAATGTGTATAGCTACATGTGGCTAGTTTAGGGTATAAAGTCAGCATCATATCAGTACATCTTAGAAATTGGATTGATCAGTCCTAAAACTTTTTGGCTTCCTAATGACTCTTTTATTTATCAATGGCCTTCTGCCTTTTTAGAACTGGCCACATCAGGGAGTCTGATGCCATGAACTCTGTACAGAAATGTAACCTGTGTTTTTCTAGACCTTATATCACTGCCGCCCAAATGAGAAAATACTTAAGTGTGGTTGAGTGGTCTTGAAAACATAGTAAATGATTTGGTAGTTAGTAAATTAAATGTTTTGGGGCTTGTTATTTCTTAATCGTATTCAGGAAAAACAAGAGGTAGGTTTCCTACTTTCTAGTTTTTTTAAGGCAAGGTACTTGGCACAATTCTGAGAGATTGAATCAAGATGAATTGCCACAAGCAAAAGCTTTTTGTTTTTTGTTTTTTTGTGTTTTTGTTTTTTTCACAAGTTTATTGCATTTGTGAGAGGAAAGGATATGAATGAGGACATGGATTTAAAGTAATAATGCCCAGGGGCGCCTGGGTGGCTCAGTCAGTTAAGCGTCCGACTTCAGCTCAGGTCACCATCTCGCGGTCCGCGTGTTCGAGCCCCGCGTCGGGGTCTGGGCTGATGGCTCAGAGCCTGGAGCCTGCTTCCAATTCTGTGTCTCCCTCTCTCTCTCTGCCCCTCCCCCATTCATGCTGTGTCTCTCTCTGTCTCAAAAATAAATAAACGTTAAAAAAATTTAAAAAAAAAATAAAAAATAAAAAAAAATAAAGTAATAATGCCCAATATTTAGTACACACATATCTGCTAGGCCCAGTTGTAAGTGCATTCTCAGTATAGATGGTAGATGTTCTCTGTTTACAGATGAGGAAACTGAGGCTCTGAGACGTTGTCCACTGGCTGTGGACACTCAGGTTGCTGGTGGGTGGGAGAAATGGGACTGGACCCTGAGTGCTCTGAGGGAAAAGCCACATCTGTGATGCCTGTGTCACCCTCTTCTTGTTGACCTGTCCTGGGGGAGTGATGGGATTTTCAGAGGAGGATTGTGAAGCCCAGAAAACTGGTGGACTGTGTGGTAGGTGTTTGATGCTCCCAACATGTGTGTCCCAGTGATGCACACTAGGTTTAAGGGGAAACAGAAGCAAAGATAGGAGTGTCTTCAGACTATCCTGGTCAGGGGCAAGATGCTGGTCCTGTGTCACCCCAACCTAATATTTGGGACTCTTAAAAGAGAGATGTCTGAATTTATAGTCCTGTTACCTAGATAGCAGTGATATTAGTTTGTCATTAACAAAACTATTTACTAAGCTAATCTATTTATTATCTAAATGTGAGGAAAAATAGAGGAGAAAAATCATTTATTCCTGGAAAGTATGGAATACACAATAGTTTTTTTCTCTAAATTTCAAAAATTTTCAGGCTCTTAACTGCTACAATAACATATTCTTATTTGTTTTTAAAAATAGAAATCAAAGAGTTTATAATCACCAGTATTTACCACTTCAATGGTGTGAATCAGTAAAATTTTAAAATGAAATAAGTATTGGGGAGCCTGGGTGGCTCAGTTGGTTAAGCGTCTGACTCTTGATTTTGGCTCAGGTCACAATCTCATTATTCACAAGTTTGACAACTGCATCGGGCTCTGTGCTAACAGTGCAAGCCTGCTTGGGATTCTCTCTCCCACCCTCTCTGCCCCTCCCCTGTGTGTGTTTTCTCTCTCAAAATAAATAAACTTTAAAAAAATGACATAAGGACATTATGGATTGTTCAGAGAAGATGGCATTGGGGCTGACCCTTAATGTCCTGGGTCAAGGGAAATCCCACTTATGTTTGTGCTTGTAGCTGTTTGTTTCAGGTATTATGCTGCTGTTTGATCTGGGTGGCTTGATTGTTCCTATCTATTCCTGCCCCCTCCTGTTTGACCCCAGTGACTTCTAGGATCTTGGTCATTTTTATCACCTTTCTGCTCCTGCCCTGGATATTTTTGTTCCTGAGGCAGATTTTTCCTCACTAGGAAGTAATCTTGTCTTGGTATAAAAAACTGTTGTGATCACACTTTCATTGGTTGGCACATATTGAGTGTCTTGTGTATGTGAGGCAGCTCCCAGCTACTTACAAGCTTCACAGCACCTCTGAGGTCTGTGCTATCTTGATTTTATAGATGAGGGAACCAAGCCCTGATTTAAACTAGATTTATCAAATTCTGAAGTCCTATCCTGGTGCCCTGATCGTGTCCCTGCTTCCTCCCCCAGGTGGCAGATATGTTGCTGGAGCTCTGTGTCACTGAGTTGGAGGATGTGGCCACAGACTCGCAGAGTGGTCGCTTGTCCTCTCAGCCTGTGGTGGTGGAGAGTAGCCATCCCTACACAGACGACACTTCCTCCAGTGGAACAGTGAAGATACCAGGTACTCAGCGCTGGCCTAGGGGGAGGAGAGAGGAGGAGGGGGGAAGAATCTCTGCCTATAGAATAGCTTCATTTCAATAATTGTATCAGAAGTACACCATTTTATAGAAAAGAAGCTACAGAATTGCTTTAGAATTATTCCCCAACTTTTTAAAAATACTTTTTTTCTCAAAATAAACATGATACAGAAAACCATGCAGAATGAATGTTTAGCTTAACGATTATCAGGTGTGGTTGCCATAGTCACCAAAACTCAGATCTAGAAGAAGTCCTGTGCCAGTTTCCAGAAACTCTTCTTGTGTCCCCACTAAAGTGATTGCTGCCCGCCCTTAGAGATAATGCTGACTTGTATTTCTGGGCAGTTTCTGTTACCCAGGTGTGTACCCTCTTCTAAGTCTCTTTCTAATTAATAGTTTCTATCTTTTAAGTTTCTTATTGTAACTTCAGTTCTTTCCTTGATTTTCTTTTTCCTTTTTTTCAACAATCTATGTGTTGAGGAACCTCAGCCTTTAACCCATTGGTCTTCCCTGCAGCCTGGATTTACATACTCCTGCTGCACTTCAGCCTATTCTTGATCCTTGTCTTTCTGCAAATTTCTCCTGATTCAGAGTTCTAAGTAGTTCAGACCTTTGGCAAGACCATTGGTGGTTGTGTCCCTGTGCCTGCTTGTCTTTCCTTATGTGATGTCAGCAGCTACTGATACTCAGAGCCTGAGGCCATTAATCCATTGGGGGTTGCAAAATGGTGCTATTCTAATTGTTCCATTCTTTTCCTGTTTATTAGCTGGAATACTTTATAAAGAGATATTTCCCCTCATCCTTTAGTTAGTTATCTAGGGGTGCTGTTTGCATAAGCAAGACAGGATTAAAAGCTTTCTTCTATTTATATTTTTAAGAGGATGAATTGATTCCCTATCATTCTTTGAAGGTGACCAGAATTTTTTTTTCTTTTATGTTGTTATGAACTTACGGATTTAAACATATATGATGGGCTTTAATCCCTTGTGACTATTATTCTGTTGAAGCTCAAATTATCCCATCTCTAGATATCAGGAACCTCTTCAATTTGTTCCGGAAATGACATTGGTGATCCATTGATAACCTCCATGCAGTCTGGTATAACAAGATGCTTTGGGCTTGTCATGTAGTTTCTGCCCCCTACCTGGAATCTTCCTTGGTGTCTTTCAGTGGAGAAGGCATTTTAGATTACTGGGCTGTCATTGTTTCTAGACCTTTTCAATAGACAGAGGTAGGATGAATGGTTGGGCAGTCCCCTTTCTTTTGAGTTCATACTGATACATTGTATTCAAATTCAGAACTGCAAGGTTTCTGTTAACCTCTAACATTACTTCTGTGTTTTCTTCTATACTGAAAATCTTGATTAGATAGGGGATGACAGAATTATAATATCTCAAAATTATTCATTTGCTTTATTTCACATTTCAGAAACAAGAGACTAAGGGTTCAAATCTAATATAAGCAAACATGAATACAGTTCCTGAAATAGCAAAAAAAAAAAATTTGGCTTATTCTCTCTTCCTTCTCCCAACTTTATTAAAATGTGATTATACTGTATCTACCAGAGCATAATAACCATTACATACCGTATGTCTATTCAATCTTCATTTAGTTTTATTTTTACTCTGTTAATGCTCACTTCTAGTCCTTTGTCTCTCTCTCTTTTTTAAAAATATTCATTTTGAGAGGGAGAGAGAGAGAGTGTGTAAGCAAGGGAGGGGCAGAAAGAGAGGGAGAGAGAGAATCCCAAGCAGGCTCTGTGCTGTCAGCTTAGAGCACGTCATGGGGCTAAATCTCATGAACCATGCCATGACCTGAGCTTAAATCAAGAGTCGGTCGCTCAACTGACTGAGCCATCCAGGGGCCCTATCTCTTTTTTCATTATGATTGACTGAAGCTCACACTTTAGTCAGTTCTTCAGTGGGCTCAGGATAGCAGCCCTGGGATCGGCTTGTCCATGACAGTTTGTGCTCAAACTTGAAAGTTAGGTTTTCTTGGTAGTAAATTTTTGGATCACCTATTCTTCCTCTGTGAAAGTGTGATGGTGGTAATCTGTTTTTCCACTTATGTATTGTGCTTTGTTTCAGTAATTTTACTAGAGTATGTTTTCAAATGGTTATTATAGGCGGTATTCACAGATAGGTGGTATGTTCCTTTAAAATGCAGTTTCAGACCTGCAGTGCAGACCTGTTGTGTTAGTTTGTACTGTACTTTCCATGAAAGAACCCGTGATCATCATTGTGTATTAGATACCTTTTAGACTCCATGTTAACTATTGCCTCTCAAATACTTCCTACCTTTCTCTTTTTCTTCTTTTCCTCCTTCTGTTTGTTTTAAAGCATCATCTATTTGTGTTCATTTACTCTTATGCCCTTTCTAATTTAGTCTGTATTTAAAAATTTTTTTAATGTTTGTTTTTGAAAGAGACCAAGTGTGAGTGGGGGAGGGTCACAGAGAGAGGGAGACACAGAATATGAAGCAGGCTCCAGGCTCTGAGCTGTCAGCACAGAGTCCAATGAAGGACTTGAACTCATGAGCTGTGAAATCATGACCTGAGCTGAAGTTGGATGCTTAACTGACTGAGCCACCCAGGTGTCCCACTCCAGCTTGGTAATAAAACTTGAAGTCCGGAATTGTGATGCCTCCATTTTTGCCTTTCTTTTTCAAGGTTGCTTTGGCTATTCAAAGTCTTTTGTGGTTCCATATAAATTTTAGGATTGTTTGTTCTAGCTCTGTGAAAAATGCTATTGGTCTTTGGATAGGGATTGCATTAAACGTGTAGATTGCTTTGGGTAGTATAAATATTTTAACAGTATTTGTTCTTCCAATTCATGAGCATGGAACATCTTTCCATTTCTTTGTGTCTTCAGTTTCTTTTGTCAGTGTTTTATAGTTTTCACAGTACAGGTCTTTCACCTTTTTGCTTAGGTTTATTCCTAGGTATCTTATTATTTTGGGTGCAATTGTAAATGGGATTTTTTTTTTAATTTCTCTTTCTTTTGCTTCATTATTAGTGTATAGAAATGCAACAGATTTCTGCACATTAATTTTGTATCCTGTGATTTTACTGAACTTATTTATTAGTTCTAGTAGTTTTTTTGGTGGAGTCTTTAGAGTTTTCTATGTGAAATATCATGTCATCTGCAAATCAGAAAGTTTTGCTTTTTTTTCTTGCCCATTTGAATACCTTTTATGTCTTTTTGCTTTCTGAATGCTGTGGCTAGGACTTCCAGTACTATGTTGAATAAAAGTGGTGAAAGTGGACATTCTTGTCTTATTCCTGACTTTAGGGGAAAAGCTCTCAGTATTTCCTCATTGAGTATGATGTTCGCTGTGGGTTTTTCGTATATGATCTTAGTTATGCTGAGGTATGTTCCCTCTAAACCTACTTTTTTGAGAGCTTTTAGCATGGATGGATGTTGTACTTTTTCAGGTGTTTTTTCTGAGTCTGTTGAAATGATCATATGGTTTATATATCATGTTGATGAATTTGTGAATGTGGAACCATGCTTGCATCCTCAGAATAAATCCCATTTTTTGTGGTGAATGGTTTTTTTAATGTAATGTTGAATTTGGTTTGCTAATTTTTTGCTAATTTGGTTTTGCTATTTTTTTTGAGGATTTTTGCATCTATGTTTATCAGAGATAGTGACCTGTAGTTCTCTTTTTTTATGTGGTGTCTTTATCTGGTTTTGGTATCAGGGTGATACTGACACCATAGAATGAGCTTAGAAGTTTTCCTTCCTCTTCTGTTTTTTGGAATAGTTTGAGAAGAACAGGTATTAACTATTTTTTAAATGTTTGGTAGAGTTCACCTGTGAAACTGTCTAGTCCTGGACTTATATTTGTTGGGAGTTTTTTGATTACTGATTTGATTTGATTACTGATTCAGTCTCCTTGCTGGTAATTGGGCTATTCAAATTTTCTATTTCTTCCTGTTTCAGGTTTGGTGGGTAATATGTTTATAGGAATTTATCCATTTTTTTCTAGGTTGTCTAATTTTTTGGCATATGGTTTTTAATAACATTCCCTTACAATTAAAAAAATTTTTTTTACTGTTTATTTATTTTTGAGACAGAGGGAGACAGAGTGCGAGTGGGGGAGGGGCAGAGAGAAAGGGAGACACAGAATCTGAAACAGGCTCCAGGCTCTGAGTTGTTAGCACAGAGCCTGATGCGGGGCTCCAACCCATGAACCCTGAGATCATGACCTGAGCTGAAGTTGGACGCTTAACTGACTGAGCCATCCAGGCGCCCCTCCCTTACAATTTTATATATTTTTGTGGTGTTGGTTGTTATTTCTCCTCTTTCATTTGTCACTTTTTTTTATTGGAGTTCCTTTTTTTTTTTCTTTGATGAGTCTGGCTAGAGGTTTATCAATTTTGTTGATCTTTTCAAAGAACTAGCTCCTGGTTTTATTGATCTATTCTATTGTTTTTTTTAGTTTCTATATCATTTATTTCTGTTCCAATCTTTATTATTTTCTTTCTTCTGCTGGTTTTACATTTCATTTGTTGTTCTTTTTCTAGCTCTTTTAAATGTAAAGTTAGGTTGTTTATGTGAATTTTTCTGTTTTCTTCATGTAGGCCTGTATTGCTATAAACTTACCTCTTAGAACATTTTTGCTGCATTCCAAAAGTTTTGGACCATTTTGTTTGATTCCATGTACTTTTTTCCCCCAAAGTTTATTTACTCATTTTGAGAGAGAGAGTGAGCATGAGCAGGGAGGGGCAGAGACAGAGGGAGACAGAGAGAGAGAGAGAGAGAGAGAGAGAGAGAGAGAGACCCAAGCAGGCTCCATGCTGTAAGCACAGAGTCAGATGTGGGGCTTGAACCCACAAACTGTGAGTTCATGACCTGAGCTGAAATCCAGAGTCGGATACTTAACCAGCTAAGCCACCCAGGCGCCCCTGATTCCATGTACTTTTTGATTTCTTCTTTGATTTCTTGGTTAACCCATTTGTTTTTCAGTAGCATGTTATTTACCCTCCGTGTATTTGTGGTTTTCCAGACTTTTCCTATAATTGATTTCTAGTTTCATAATGTTGTGATCAGAAAAGATGCATGGTATGGCTTTGATTTTCTTGAATTTGTCAAGGCTTGTTTTGTGGACTACTCCGTGATCTATTTTGGAGGATGTTCTGTGCCCTCCTGAAAAGAACATGTATTCTGCTGTTTTTGAATGGAATGTTCTGAATATGTGTGTTAAATTCATCTGGTCCAGTGTGTCATTCAAAGCCACTGCTTCCTTGTTGATTTTCTGTTTGGATGATCTGTCCATCAGTGTAAGTGGAGTGTTAAAATCTCCTACTATTAGTATGTTACTTTCAATTAGTTTCTTTATGTTTGTTATTAACTATTTTATGTATTTCAGTATTCCTGTATTGAGTGCATAAATATTTACAGTTGTTATATCTTTTTGTTGGAGTGTCCTCTTTATTATTGTAATGTGTCTTTCTTGGTATGTTGTTACAGTCTTTGTTTTAAAATCTACTTTATCTGATATAAGTATTGCCACTTTGGCTTTCTTTTGACATCCATTTATATGACAAGTGTTTCTTCACCCCCCCCCCCCCGCCAGTGTGCAGGTGTCTTTAGCTCTGAAGTGAGTCTCTTGTAGGCAGCATATAGATAGGTCCTGGTTTTTTGTTTGTTTGTTTTGTTTTTTATCCATTCTGACACCTTGTGTCTTTTGATTGGAGCATTTAGTCCATTTACATTCAAAGTGATTATTGATAGATACCTATTTATTGCCATAAATTGATTGTTGTTTTGCAGTTGTTTCTGAGGTTTTTCTCTGATCCTTTTTTCTTTCTTTCATGGTTTGCTGGTTTTCATTAATGATATATTTGAATTTCTTTCTCTTTATTCTTTGCATATCTATTGGTAGGTTTTGATTTGTGGTTACCATTAGGTTTGTATATAACATCTTCTGCATATAAACAATCTATATTAAGTTGATGGTTGTGTAAGTTTGAACCCATTTTTTTCTCCTCTCTCCCCCAATGTTTTAGTATATGGTGTCATATTTTACATCTGTTTATATTGTGAATACCTTGACTGATTTTAGTTGTGTCATTTTGTTCCCCCAGTCTTTGGGCCTCTTTCTGTGTTGTTTGCTCTGATGTGAGTGTTACCTAGTTGTATCTGTGGGGTAAAGTGAATTTAGGGTTTTCCTATCTGCCTTCTTCCCCAGAAGTGCTTATCATTTCTACTTTTAAAATATATATATTATGAACTTAGCCATTTCTCTCTAACTCCAGGCCATTCTGGGTCCAGCCACCTAGTCACATCCAGTTTATTATATGAGCACCATATATTAGTGGGCTGCTCATGTTCCCACTTCTACACCTAACCTTCTGTGTCTTCCAGAATCATCTCCCTACAGGACATCCAGAGATGCTCTCTTAAAACCACCCTGTAAACCACCCCAGTCAGAACACGCTGGTCTTCTGCTTAAAACCCACCAGTATATCCCTATAACCTTAAAATAGGAGCTGAACTTCTCTAACCATGGCCTATACAACTTTGTATGAACGCTGATCACCTCTTCAATGTATTCCTTTCTCCCTCGTTGTCTCTCCCTCCTGGCGCCTCCTCGTCATCTTCTTTCCTAGTCCTGAAATATATTCCAGGCTGAGGATATTTGTCTCACTTCATATTTGCCATCTGCCTGAAATATTCTTCCCCTAGGCAATTAGTTATAGAGTTCTGACCATTCTCTTGTTCAGAGAATTTTTTCCTAACCATCATATGCAGAAACAGCCTTTCCCCAATCTCATTTCACACGTCTTTCTTTTTTTTTTTTTTTTAAATGTTTATTTATTTTTCAGACAGAGAGAGACAGAGCATGAATGGGGGAGGGTCAGAGAGAGAGGGAGACACAGAATCCTAAGCAGGCTCCAGGCTCCTAGCTGTCAGCACAGAGCCCGACATGGGGCTCGAACTCACAGACCGTGAGATCATGACCTGAGCCGAAGTCGGACACTTAACCGACTGAGCCACCCAGGCGCCCCACATGTCTTTCTTTATAGCAGTTTAAAGGGCATCATCCACAGACCGTGAGATCATGACCTGAGCCGAAGTCGGACGCTTAACCGACTGAGCCACCCAGGCGCCCCACATGTCTTTCTTTATAGCAGTTTAAAGGGCATCATCTATTCCTTAATCTAGAGCAGAGACTGACTACAATCAGTGTTGTATACATAGGGGGAGAGTGGAAATCCTTTTCCTTGTTCCAGTAGGGTGAATATATTCAGTCTCTCAGCATTAAATTCATTAACTATAGATTTTTCATAAACGCCCCTATCAACTTGGGAAAGTTTCTATTCCTACTTAGTGGGGGGTAGTAGGTACATTTTATGAATGAGTGTTGGATTTGGCAAATGCTTTTTGTGTGTTTTGTTACTCAGTAATGCATATTGCAGAAATCAGTTTTTGGATATTAAACTCACTCTAATCTTAAACAAATCACAGTTGTTCATAATGTATAATCTTTATTATATGTTACAGGATTTGGTTTGCTAATATTTTGTTAAGAATTTTTGCATCTATTTTCATGAATAGTATTGCCCTATAGCTTTCTTTTAGGTTTGTATTTTAAAATTTATTCATTTATTCATATAGCTTTTCTTTCTTTTTTTTTTTTTTTATTTTTAAAAAAAATTTTTTTTTTTCAACGTTTTATTTATTTTTGGGACAGAGAGAGACAGAGCATGAACGGGGGAGGGGCAGAGAGAGAGGGAGACACAGAATCGGAAACAGGCTCCAGGCTCTGAGCCATCAGCCCAGAGCCCGACGCGGGGCTCGAACTCACGGACCGCGAGATCGTGACCTGGCTGAAGTCGGACGCTTAACCGACTGCGCCACCCAGGCGCCCCTATAGCTTTTCTTTCTTGTGATAGCTTTGTCTGGTTTTGGTGTCAGGATAATACTGGCCTTAATACATGTTCCTTCCTCCTCTTTTCTCTGAAAGAGTTTGTGTAGGATTGACATTCTTCCTGTTGGGAACGCAAGATACCTCTCTTCCTGTTGGGGTCTGCAACTGATGAAGAATGGTAGGGCATGAGAGCTCCCCATTCTAGCCTCCTGACTTCATTTGAAATGAGGTTTCCTTTATTCAGCTTCACACATAGGTTTACCAGTTTATTATAAAGGATATTATAAAGGGTGCAGATGAATAGTGAGATGAACAGGTACATAGGATGAGGTCAGGAAAAAACCTGATACAGGGGCTTCTGTTGCTATGAAACTGGGGTATATCATCCTCCCAGCTTGGTGTCTTATCAAATCTTGCTATTCAGGAGTTTTTATGTATCTTAATCTACAATACCCCCTCCACCTTACCTCCCCTTCCCAGAGATCTCTTGGTGGTAATGAAAGAGCCAGCTCTCTAATCATTTGGTCTTTCTGGTGACCAGCCCCATTCTGAGGTAATCTAGAGACCCCACCCTAAATTACCTCATTAGCATAAACTTAGGTGGGCTCAAAAAGGCTCCTTATGAATGACAAAAGACACTCCTAACAGAAAATTTCTAGGGTCTTAGGAGCTTTGTGCCAATGATGAGATACAAGATATGTATAATAAAATACATATTTTATTATAACACAATAGTGATATTCCTTCTTTTTTTCCTGGTTTTGATCATTTGTATCTTCTACATTTCTGCCCCCCCAGTCAGTCATCTTGAAAGTTTATTTTGTTGATCTTTTCAAAGAACTAATTTCTGGTTTCATTGACTTGTTTCTTTCTTCAGTTGTTTTTCTGTTTTCTCTTTTACTGATTTCTATTCTGATCTTTATAATTTTCTTCCTTCTGCTTCAGGTACAATATGTTTTTGCTTTTTGTTTTTAGTTTTTTTAAGGTAGAACCATAGATTATTGAGACCTCTTTTCTTTTTTTTTTTTTTTTAATTTTTTTTTTTTCAACGTTTATTTATTTTTGGGACAGAGAGAGACAGAGCATGAACGGGGGAGGGGCAGAGAGAGAGGGAGACACAGAATCAGAAACAGGCTCCAGGCTCTGAGCCATCAGCCCAGAGCCTGACGCGGGGCTCGAACTCCCGGACCGCGAGATCGTGACCTGGCTGAAGTCGGACGCTTAACCGACTGCGCCACCCAGGCGCCCCAAGACCTCTTTTCTAATAGAGTTTGAAGTGTTAGATTTCCTTCTAAACACTGCTTTGGCTATGCCACATAAATTATGATAATGCTGTGTTTTCAAGTTTTGTTCAGCCTAAATATTTCCTAATTTCTTTTTTGAGATCTCTTGTTTGAATCATGGATTATTTAGAAGTGCCGTTTAAGTATTGGAGGTTTCCCAAATTTCCTTGTTTTGTTGATTTCTGATTCAATTCCACTGTAGTTATACAATTATGGTTGTAGTTGTTCAGTCATACATTGAATGATTTCACATCTTTTAAATTTATTGAAACTTGTTTTATAGAATGTGGTCTATCATAGAGAATGTTTCATGTCTGTTAATAGGAATGTACTTTCTTCCTTTGTTGGGGGAGTGTTCTGTAATTATTATCTGTAAGGTTAAGATGATTGGTAGTCCTGTTGAAATGTGTAGTCTTACTGATTTTCTTTCATTCATTCTGTCAGTTCTGGAGACTTGGATATTGAAATCTTCAGCTATAATTGTGGACTTGTCTACTTCTTTCATTTCTATCAGCTTTCCATTCATATATTTTGGAGCTTTGTTGTTAGGTATGCATACCTTTGTAATTGTTATTTATATCTGATGTTTGACTCTTTTTTCAGTGTGAAATGTCCCTTTTTGTTTCTATTAACATTTCTTGCCTTAAATTCTGTTTTGTGTAATATTTGTATAGCGACTCCATTTCTTTTATGGTGATTGTTTCCATACTAGATTTTTTTCCAACTTTTTACTTTGAACTTTTTTTGTCTTTGAGCCTGGGTTTGTCTCTGGTTATGCGCCTTTTAGTTGCATCTTGCTTTTTTCATCCAGCAATCTCTGCTTTTTGATTGAGATGCTTAGGCCATTCATATCTAATGTAATTATGGCTTTGGTTGGATTTACATCCGGCATTTTGCTATATTTTCTCTAATGCCTGTGTCTTCTTTTGTTCTTCCTTTAGTGCTTTCTTTTGTGTTAAAATTTTTTCGTGTGTAACATTTTAATTCCTCTGTTGATTTTCAGCCACTTTTTTTAGTGTTTGCTCTAGGGTCTAAAATAAGCATTTGAATATATCACCATCCACTTCATGGTTAATATCTTAATTCTGGTAAAATGTAGCAACTTTGCTCCAGTGTAGTTCTATTTCCTTTTGTCTCCTTTTTGCTGTTATTGTCATATATGTTACATTTATATATGTTAGAAATCTGTGCCACATACTTGTAACTATATCTGTTATACATACATGTATATGGTATGATAATCATTGCATTATGTCAAGGATTAGCAAACTTCTGTGTGTCACAAAATATTATTTTGATTTTTTTTCTAACCATTTGAAAATACACAAATCATTCTTTGCTCACAGGCTATGCAAAAATGGGGGGTGAGACAAATATGGCCCATGGACTATAGTTTCCTAAGCTCTGCTCCATGTAATATTTTGTCTTTTAAAAGTATTAAGAAAAGGAAAGGGAAAAAAATACTTATGCTGTATCTTAACCCACATATTTCCCTTTTCCAGTGCTTTTTATTTCTTCCCATGGATTCAGGTTTCTGTTTGTTATCATTGTATTTCAGCCTGGAATACTGTAAATGGTTTTTCTAAAGCATATCTGCTAGCAGTTCTCTCACTATGTGTTTATTTGGGAATGTTTTAATTTTGCCTTCACTTTTTGAAGAATAGTTTTGCTAGGTATAGATTTCTTAGTTTAGAAATCTTAGAGTTTTTCCCTTTTATTATTTTAAACATGTCATCCCACTGGTTTCTGACGTCCATTGAAGGCAGCCATTAATGGTATTTTGTACCCCTAGATGTTTTGTGACTTTTTTTTAATCTTGCTGCTTTCATGATTTTCTCTTTTTGTCTTTGGTTTTCAGTAGTTTCAGTATAATATGTCTAGGTGTGGATCTCTTTGTTTTATCCTACTTGGGATTTATTAATTTTGGGAACTGTAGATTAATGTTTTTATCAAATAAGGAGGTTTGGGCTGTATTTTTTTAATTACTCTTTCTGTGCCCTTTTTTTCTCTTCTGTTTTTTGGGGGGAAATTCCCAGATGCATATGTTTGTATTCCTTAATGTTGTCTCCTAGGTGTTTGAGACTTTCTCATTTTTCCTGTCTTTTTTCTCTTATTTTCCAGGAGTAAGAGAGAAATGATACAGTCTTCAATTTGACTCCCTTTTTGCTGCCATTTTGCCCATCTAATGAATTTTTCATTTGGGTCATTCTATTTTCCAACTCCAAAATTTCCCTTTAGTACTTTTTTCATAGTTTCTCCCTCTTTATTGAGATTCTATATTTGTTAAGTCAGTCTTATCATTTGTTACCATGTTTTCTGTGTTACCTTATTTTCTCTGGTTTTCTTGGATTTTTCGAACATTTCAGTTGCTTTATTGTTTGCTAGATCTAGCATTTGGGCATCAGAGTTCATTTTTATTGACTGATTTTACTTTTGAGTATGGCTCACATTTTTCAGTGTTTTTGCTTGTGTCATAATTTTTTTGAAAAGCGAACATTTTAGGTAGTAGTATGTAGTATCATCTGGATTCTGATATTCTTTTTCAAGATTTGCATTGGTTGATGGGTTATTTTCATTGTGTTCTGTACTTGTTTTGTAACATGACTGTAATTCTCTCCGAAATCTGGTTCCCTCACAGCATGTGGCCTCTGATGTCCCGGTTTCATTATTTGGTTCTCATTTTTGTTCTCTAGCCTGACTTCTAGAGTTTGTTCTGTATCCTCTTGGCTTATGCTCAAGCCTGTTGATCTCCCCTTCTGTTGGTGGATCTACATGCAGGTGGGAGCAGGGAGGGCATAGAACTCTGTTTTGGCAGTTTTCTTGTGTGCACGCATCCCAGTTTGTCCAGGCCTCCATGATGCCCTCATTGGCCCTTCTGTGCTCTCTGAATTTTATGATCTCCTTGTTAAATTTCTGGATAGTTCTCAGATTTAATACTTACCTCTCAGATTTGATACTCACTCGCCAAACCATGTTCTCAGGCCAGTGGAGATGGAGGCTTTCTTGTTGGTCTTTTTATTAGCAGTGCCCCTGGCATGCATTTTCTGCTCCCTGCTCTGCACCAGTCAGCTTTCCCTGGAGGCAGAGTCCCATCTTGGTAGAACTGTCCTCCAGCTTGGATGGAAACATACTCAGGCAAGAACATCATAGGTACTCCCATCTCTATCCAAGTTTGGCAGTTTTTTTCATGAATAAACACTTCTCAACTTGTTGTTTGCCTTTAATTTATTTGCAGAGCCCTGAGATTATCATCTTTTATAATTTTGAATGGTTTTATAGCTGCTTTGAAGGAGGGGATTTGTTAACCTCTTCCCTCCACCATAACCTAGGTCCTGCTCTTCATTAATTATTTTGTAAGCTAACTTTTCCCACAGAAGACTCTAGATCTAATACTAAATGTTGATGAATATGGTTTCATGTGGCATTTTAAGTGTGTGTGGGGTGGGGGGATAATAAAGTTTGGTCTGGCAACTGAGGTTGCAGCCTGAAAATTTGCCCAGAAATGAGAGCACAAAATGAATTTGCCAAGCAGAAGTGTATTCTTGGGCTTTCCATCACAGGTGAAGTCTTCTGTGGGAGATAAAGTGGGGAGAAAGAGGCAGTCAATCTTAGATTCTTGTCTATGAGGTCAGTTCCTCCTGACTTTCTGCTTTTCATTAGCTGTTAAACATCATATTAGTCTCACTGTTTCTATGTGTCTGTTGTGGCTTATGGCCTTGTCTGTGGTATGTCATTTGGGAGTGATCACTGTGTGTTTTGTGCTCACTTGACCTCCAGGTGCAGAAGGACTCAGGGTGGAGTTTGACCGGCAGTGCTCTACAGAGAGGCGCCACGACCCTCTCACAGTCATGGATGGTGTCAACAGGATTGTCTCCGTGCGGTCAGGTGTGAAGGGAGGTTGAACAGGACACTATCTGCCCACCTTCATAGATCAGAACTAGTAACTTATTAAACAGAATGCTACTGCTTCATTCCTGTGTGAGACTAAAGGAAGGGATAGTAAGCTATTTTGCTGCAAAGTATAGAAGGTTTTGTCTGCCTGTTCACAGTACTTTGAGTAAGATAGTTATGAGAATGGTATCTGCACCTCACCAGTGAATTACTGGGTTCCTGGTAGGTCCTTGTCAGGACATTGGCCATCTTGGAGGCCCAGTTTCACCCAGATAGCTAGAGATGGTGCTGTAAGACATATGGGAGTACGAGGCTTGTGCAAACTAAAATTTGATGTGTGAAAAAGCTTCCTAAAGGGACTTGGTTTATAATTGACTGCAGTAAGGGCTGGGCTCAGGTTTTGGTAAGATTGTATGCTCTGTGAGGAAATCTGGGGCTCTTTCTCCTGTTTCCTGGGTAACTGCCATCACATAAGACCTTCCCCAGGAAACTCTCTGTAGCCCTTGACCTGGGCTTGTGTGCTGCTGGCTCTGCAGTGTGGTAGCTATGTATCAGGGCAGTGCCCACCTGTCTTCATTTTCCCTAGTACTTGATGTAATGTGTATGGAAGGGCAGTATGTATTAAATATCATTCACTAGGAGTAGAGGGAACTCAGATTTTGGAGAACTTGGGTTGGAGGAGCCAGCTGTTCTTGAGACATAGTGTGAATGATTTTGCTTTGTTTTTAAAAAAGTTTGTGTTTATCACATGACATAGTGAACCCAACCCTGGGGCATAATTTTCCCCACTAGGCCGAGAATGGTCTGACTGGTCCAGTGAGCTACGCATCCCAGGGGATGAGTTGAAGTGGAAGTTCATCAGTGATGGGTCTGTGAATGGATGGGGCTGGCGCTTCACAGTCTATCCCATCATGCCAGCTGCAGGTAAGTAGGGGGCTTGCGATGTCCAAATCTTGATGACTCAAGCAAGGTGGACACATAAATTGTTTTCATTTAGTACATTGTACTCTGCCTTCTCCTGTTGTGTTGGGAGCCAGCACTGCCCAAGGCCCCACCATGGTGGTGATCATAACTGCCAAAGAGCAACCTTAGTAGCCCAGTTGTTGGGATGTTAGGACTCCATTACCTAATGGGAAAGGAGTTATTATTGTTGAATGAACTTCTTAAGCTGTTTGATTTTCAGATAAAATGTCTAATACAGTGCATAGTTGTGTGACATAGACAGTGGCGGTACCATGGGCACCCTCTAAGCATGGCATCCGAGTAGATGAGGCCCACTCATTGGTCAGATTGTACAGGTCTTCTTGTGGGGTAGCCCTTATCCTGTCCAACATGGAAACATTTACAATGCTCATTTCGCAGGCCCTAAAGACCTCCTTTCTGATCGCTGTGTCCTCTCCTGTCCATCCATGGACTTGGTGACATGTCTGTTAGACTTCCGGCTCAATCTCACCTCAAACAGAAGCATTGTCCCTCGCCTTGCAGCCTCGTTGGCAGCCTGTGCACAGCTGAGTGCCTTAGGTAAATAGCACCTTTATTATCATGTCTGTTGTACTTGATGGGAAAAATGGTCAAGCTTCTGATATTTTCTGTCTGCTCATTTAAGCTGCCAGTCACAGAATGTGGGCCCTTCAGAGACTGAGGAAGCTGCTTACAACTGAATTTGGGCAATCAATTAACATAAACAGGCTACTTGGAGATAATGATGGAGAAGCAAGAGCTTTGGTACGGAACATTACTTCACAGTTTCTAGATGTTTGACTTTGGGAATAAAATGTTGCTTGAATAATTTAAGGGGCGTCTGGGTGGCTTAGTCAGTTGAGTGTCTGACTTTGGCTCAGGTCATGATCTCGCAGTCTGTGAGTTCGAGCCCCACATCAGGCCCCGTGCTGACAGCTCAGAGCCTGGAGCCTGCTTCAGATTCTGTATCTCCCTCTCTCTCTGCCCCTCCTCCACTCACACTCTATCTCTGTCTCTCAAAAATGAATAAATGTTAAAAAAAAATTTAAAAAAATATTGCTTGAAAAATTTAAGTCACTGAGAAGAGTTGGGAAATTCTACATAACAATAAGCCTGCTTTTGTCCCATCCAGACTCCTTTATGTTACTCCATATACTGAGTACAGGCTGGCCTGTGATTTTTGGAAACAAAGATGTGTCAATGGCTGTGAGCATAGGATTGTATCTGTTAGACTTTGCAACAAGTCTGGCTCACCACATCCCCTTATTTTGTTGGATGAGGTAGTTACTGTTAAAAGGATGCTTGATCCTAACGATCTTGGGAGTTGGGACTTTGTAGGCCAAAAAGGGCCTGGTTCCCTGCAAGTGGCTATATTGAAATCTAGACGAAGCATTCTGAGGTAAATGTTCAAGCTCTTCTTTTAAATTTTAGTGTTCATCAAACCTATTTGAAAATATCAATACACATTTTTTTAGGGAGAATAGTATCAATATAACAAAACTTTTGACTCACAGAAATAAAATGGTTACTTTCCCTACATTTTGGATTGCTTTACTAGGATATAATCTTGTTGTTTTCTTAGAGTTTTACAGGTAGTGCTCTTGCTGCTTTGGTAAAAGGCCTTCCGGAAGCTTTGCAAAGGCAATTTGAATATGAAGATCCTATTGTAAGAGGTGGCAAGCAACTGCTCCACAGCCCATTCTTTAAGGTAATGTTTGAGTTGTTTTAAAGTGATGAGACCCACAAAAGTATGGCCAACTGATCTTTGACAAAGTAGGAAAGAATATCCAATGGAAAAAATACAGTCTCTTTAACAAGTGGTGCTGGGAGAACTGGACAGCAACATGCAGAAGAATAAAACTAGACCACTTTCTTACACCATTCACAAAATAAACTCAACATGGATGAAGGACCTGAATGTGAGACAGGAAACCATTAAAACCCTAGAGGAGAAAGCAGGAAAAAACCTCTCTGACGTCAGCTGCAGCAATTTCTTACTTGACACATCTCCAAAGGCAAGGAAATTAAAAGCAAAAATGAATTATTGGGACCTTATGAAGATAAAAAGCTTCTGCACTGCAAAGGAAACAATCAACAAAACTAAAAGGCAGCCGATGGAATGGGAAAAGACATTTGCAAATGACATATCAGACAAAGGTCTAGTATCCAAAATCTATAAATAACTCACCAAACTCCACACCCGGAAAACAAATAATCCAGTGAAGAAATGGGCAGGAGACATGAGTAGACACTTTTCTTTTTTATTTATTTATTTTTTCAACGTTTATTTATTTTTGGGACAGAGAGAGGCAGAGCATGAACGGGGGAGGGGCAGAGAGAGAGGGAGACACAGAATTGGAAACAGGCTCCAGGCTCTGAGCCATCAGCCCAGAGCCCAACGCGGGGCTCGAACTCACGGACCGCGAGATCGTGACCTGGCTGAAGTCGGACGATTAACCGACTGCGCCACCCAGGCGCCCCGAGTAGACACTTTTCTAAAGAAGACATCCCGATGGCCAACAGGCACATGAAAAGATGCTCAACATCACTCCTCATCAAGGAAATACAAATCAAAACCACACTGAGATACCACCTCATGCCAGTCAGAGTGGCTAAAACAAACAAATCAGGAGACTATAGGTGTTGGTGGGAATGCAAACTGGTGCAGCCGCTCTGGAAAACAGTGTGGAGGTTCCTCAAAAAGTTCAAAATAGATCTACCCTATCAGCAATAGCACTGCTAGGAATTTACCCAAGGGATACAGGAGTGCTGATGCATAGGCGCACGTGTACCCCAATGTTTATAGCAGCACTTTCAACAATAGCCAAATTATGGAAAGAGCCTAAATGTCCATCAACTGGTAAATGGATAAAGAAGTTGTGGTTTATATACACAGTGGAATACTACTTGGCAATGAGAAAGAATTAAATCTGGCCTTTTGTAGCAACATGGATGAAACTGGAGAGTGTTATGCTAAGTGAAATAAGTCATACAGAGAAAGATGCCATATGTTTTCACTCTTATGTGGATCCTGAGAAACTTAACAGAAGACCATGGGGGAGAGGAAGGGGAAAAAAAAGTTACAGAGAGGGAAGGAGGCAAACCATAAGAGGCTCTTAAAAACTGAGAATAAACTGAGGGTTGATGGGGGGTGGGAGGGAGGGGAAAGCGGGTGATGGGCATTGAGAAGGGCACCTGTTGGGATTAGCACTGGGTGTTGTATGGAAACCAATTTGACAATAAATTTCATATTAAAAATAAATAAATAAAGTGATGAGAGAGCTGGTTGGCTAGGAGAGACACAGAGAGTGGTCGTGCGTAGTGCCCCACATTTCAGGCCTCCTTGAGGACATGGGTAAGTATTGCTGAAGTTGAATATGAAAAATTTCCAGAAATGACTATGACCTAATAAGCCCTTAATACTTTGGCCAAGTATTAGTGTACTTTGAGATGCTTGACTTAGGCAGTAAGTGTTGTGGCAGTTGTCAGATCTGAGGTCTTGTGTATAAGGTGCATCACTAGGAGCTGGGTGGGAATAATCCACACCACTGGTAATGGTAAAACACTTGCAGACACATAGCAGTCAGCCTGGAATAAGGAGCTCCTGAATGAGAACTCACAGAAACCCTGTAATGGTGTCTGTCTTTAGCATGCAGTGTTGGTGAAATAGATTCTTAGCTGCATTTCTGAGCTTCCTTGTTTTGTTAATTTTTGGTTGCTACAGGTACTGGTAGCTCTTGCTTGTGACCTGGAGCTAGACACTCTCCCTTGCTGTGCTGAGACGCACAAGTGGGCTTGGTTCCGAAGGTACTGCATGGCCTCCCGCGTTGCTGTGGCCCTGGACAAAAGAACACCCTTGCCACGTCTTTTTCTTGATGAGGTATAGCATGTTATTTTGGAATGTAAAAACATTTTCCTTATTCAGTCATGGTGTAAACAGATGCCAATATTATGAGACACAGCAACATTTCTCTTACAAAGGGATACCATAAAGAAAAAATCACATAGGTGAAAATGAATAAATGCATACTGTGAATTTCAGTTAAAGTTTATTTTTAGTAAACTAAAGATATACTAGTACTGCCCAGACATTTCAGTATCTTAGACTTGATTATAATTGTATTGATTTTGCTTATTAACTATAAAATCACAGTATTGATGTTGGCATTCCCTCAGATTCTGCAATCGGGATTACTCCTGTGTTGTTACCTTAATATTATGTGTTTCATTTTTGAGAGGTGAGTGTTTATTGATAATCTCATAATAATGTTGTCTAGGTGGCTAAGAAAATTCGTGAGTTAATGGCAGACAGTGAACACATGGATGTTCTCCACGAGAGCCACGACATTTTTAAAAGAGAGCAAGATGAACAACTTGTGCAGTGGATGAACAGGTTATTATATCAGAACCAAGAATAATGCTGTACACTGGGGAAAGGTGTTGTATGTGCAGTTCTTTCCCATGTTAATTGTTCACTTAATGTTTGTTGTAGGCGACCAGATGACTGGACTCTTTCTGCGGGTGGCAGTGGAACAATTTATGGATGGGGGCATAATCATAGGGGACAGCTTGGGGGCATCGAAGGTGCAAAAGTTAAAGTTCCCACTCCATGTGAAGCTCTTGCAACTCTCAGACCCGTGCAGTTAATTGGAGGAGAACAGACTCTGTTTGCAGTGACAGCTGATGGAAAGGTAAGGGTGCCTTTTCTGTGTCATATGTTAAAAACTAAGAGACAGCTATGGCTAGAGTGCGTTATTGGTCCATGGTATGTGTAAGGACTCTGTATTAAAACGTTATCTCAAGGTTAATAGTACTTATTGTTGGAAGCAGTTATCATTCTAAAATATTTCTGTATGATCTTTGATGTGTTCTATAACTTTACAGTGTTTTATTTTGAAATACAGCGTACGTAGAAAAGTGTACTGTTTGCATATCAATAATACATTAGAGTATTCCTTTTTTTTATTTGCTAGTGTAATGCTTTTTAAAAAATTAATTGCTTCTAGTATGATGAAATGTTGATACTTACATATTGTCTTTATGTTTGGTGACCTTATTCAACTATTTTCTTTCTTTTGTATATCTCAGGATTTCTTGTATCTTCTTTATAGAGTCATAATCTGTAAATCAGTTTTGTTCCTTTTCAGTTCACCACTCTTATTTTTTCCTTTTTGTGTGGAAGAAAGGAAGCTCATTGTATTGGGTTGTTTTGATATAATATTGAGCAGGGGTGGTAGTTGTGGGCTTGTTCTTGTCTTAATCCAGTTTGCAAAGTAAACACTGTGATTGAACATTTCACAAACTTACTGTGAGGTTTTGGTGGATGATCTTTATGAGATTAAGGAAATTTCCTTCTCTTTCTTTTTTTTTTTTTTTTTTTAATTTTTTTTTTCAACGTTTATTTATTTTGGGGACAGAGAGAGACAGAGCATGAACGGGGGAGGGGCAGAGAGAGAGGGAGACACAGAATCGGAAACAGGCTCCAGGCTCTGAGCCATCAGCCCAGAGCCTGACGCGGGGCTCGAACCCACGGACCGCAAGATCGTGACCTGGCTGAAGTCGGATGCTTAACCGACTGCGCCACCCAGGCGCCCCTTCCTTCTCTTTCTACATTAAAAAAAACTATTCCTATGGATGTTTTCTCCTTTAGTGGATTTATGTCGTGAATTGGATTAATTGGTTTTCTTATATTAAACCCACTTGCATTCTGTGGAGACACCCACCTTGGTCAGGATGTTTTATATTTTTTTGGTTTGTGTTTGTGAATATTTTCTTTGGGATTTTTGGGAGCTCCAAGATCTTAAAGTGCGATTATAATAATGTTTCTGTCTTATATATTCCTTGTCTGATTTTGGTACTCTATTATTATATATCTATTTAACTTACAACAATTAACTTAAAAATGCATGTTTATTATCTTGCAGTTTCTCTGGGTCAGGACTCTGGAAGGTGGCTTAGCTTGGTCCTCCCACCTAGGATCTCTCCCCAGGCTGCAGTTGCCTCAGGGCTATACTGAGCATTCAGTTCCTCATGAGCTGTTGGTTGAGGCTGCCCTCAGTTCTTTGCCACATCACACTGTAGCAGCTGGCTTCCTCAGAGCAAGCAAGGGAGGTGTAGCACAACACAAGTTACATTCTTGTGTGACCTAATCCAAAAGTGACAGTCCATCCTTGTTGCCATATTCTGTCCATTAGAATTGAGTCACTAGGTCTAGCCCATGTTCAAGAAGGGATTACACAGGGTGTGAATTAGGGACTCTTGGGAACCACATCAGAGACTGCCTGCCAAGAATGTCAAGATTGTGCTAGTCTCATAAAAAAGGGTTGAAGTGTTTTGTTTTGTTTTGTTTTGTTTTGTTTTGTTTTGTTTTGTTTTGTGTCCTTTTTCTATTCTCTGGAGAATTCTATGTCTTTTATTGTTTCCTGGTTATTATAACATGCATATGTAAAATCTGAAGTGAATTACTACTTCTGTACTCCTCCCAAGTAATACAAATAGCTGATACTTTGTTATCCTGTGTTCTGGCACAAACCCATTAGGGAATGATAGGCATTATTATTTTTGTTGTTATTTTTCCAGATTTACCCAAATGTTGCACATGTCTTTGCTCACATTATTTCTTATGTCTCAGACCTTATATCTTTAAACAGTTTCTTCTACTTCATTTTGCTTCTACTTTATATTTTCATTTTTCTTTAGTGAGTCTTTTGTTGGTTTATCCTCAGATTGTTTTTGTTTATTTGAATATGTCTTTATTTTATCCTTTATCCTAAGTAAGAGTTGCAAACATTTTCTGTAAAGGTCGTGATAGTATTTTTGGCTCTATGGGTCATGTGGTCTCTGTTGGCAACTATGAAAACAAGCCTATGAATGATATGTAAATGAATGTGTCTGGGTATGTCCAATAAAGCTTTATTTACAAAAGTACATGGTGGGCCTGATTTGACTCATGGGCCATAATTTGCCAACCCCTGTTCTAGAGTATGAAATTTTAAGTTGACTGTTATTTTCAGTCAGCCTGTTAAACGTTTTATTCTTTTGGATTTTGGACTTCATTGTTGCTAATGAGATGTCAGCGGTCAGACTAACTTTTACCCAAATGGAGGTAATAAATCTTTTCTCTATGGCTGCTTTTAAGATATTTCTTTAGTGATCTGCATTTTGCTGTGATATATTTTTATTGCCCTTTTTTGTTTTACTTTGTTTTTTCCAGGTGGTAAGGGATGGGAGAGGGGGGCTTTCTGGCTCTTGAGAAGTGGTCTTTAAACAACTCTGGTAAATTCCTAGACTGTTTTTTTGCCTTAGATATTGCTTCTACCATATTCTCTGTGTGATCTCTGCCTGAAAATGTGTTCTGATTGTTGAGTGCTTTATATCTCTAACTCCTTCTTTCCATGTTTCCTCTTCTCTTTGTGTTTCTATGCTATATGCTAAAGAATGTCTTCAGATTCATCTTCTAGTCTCTTGTTATCTATTTATTATCTGCTATTAAATGTATCTGGGTATTTAATTTCAATTATTGTGTTTTTAATCCCTGGAAGTTCTGCTTTGGGTAATTTTGTAATTCCTTATTCCTTAGGGATACTTTCAAGCTTTTATTTCTTTAAAGATAATATTGGACTGTTGTTCTGACTCCCTCATGGCATCTTTTTTCAACTATGAGCTGACCCTTTTCCTTAGAAAATTTTATGTAGAAATTCTTTGAGGCTTAGTTGGAAATCACTCATCAAAAGAGAATTTATAACCCTGGGGTACTACAAATCTAAGTCATTGTAAATTAAATTCTCAAAGGAATTTAGACCATACATAGTATAAATTTAGACTGAAAACCAACCTAATGATCACCTTTCATGGTTGTGAATTCTCAGGAGAGCTTTTTCTCCATATAATTTAGTGCTGAGATTGAGAAAGGGAACTTGCTTTGTTGTTTTCTTTTTATTCCTCACAGTTGGCCCACTGGAGGATCATCTTTCTAAAAGGAGACTCCTTTTAAGCTTGGTACTTTACCCTCGACACCCCGTGTGCTGAAGATTCTCAAAACCTTCTCAGGGGACACTGGCTTTAGGGCTCTTTTATCAGTCTGAGTTCTTGGTTTCACTTTCTGTTTTAGTCCTTGAGGTTTTCCTTACTATTGTGTCATTGCAGCAATGCATTTGAAACAGTATGAAACAATATTTAAATTTTTATAGGAGGGATGTTTGACATGCATTTGGAAAAGGCAGTCTGATTCTTTTTTAAATTAATGATAAACCTTGTGCCCTGAAATAATTACTCACTTAGAACGAAAGAAAAATAGTGTATTCTACTGTGTGACTTATATGCAGCCTTGCTGAAATACTACATCTATTTATAGTTTTTCTATGAGTGTTTCTATCAGTGTTACTATCAGAGATTTGCTTCCAGGGAAAAGATCTTCTTTTTAAAATACATTTTGTGAACTTAGGATTTTAAATAGTCGTAACTATTTCATTTTTAGTGTTTGATAAAGCACGGAAAAGTCTTAAACATTCTTATTCTTGTAACTTTTTTTTTTTTTTTTTTTTTTTGAGAGAGAGCAAGCGCACATGTGTGTGAGCCAGGGAGGGGCAGAGGGAAAGGGAGAGAATCTTAAGCAGACTCCATGCTCAGTGCAGAGCCCAGTGCAGGGCTCAATCCCACGACCCTGACTGAGCCACCCAGATGCCCCCATTCCTGTGATTTTTAACTTTAAAATTCATTTCTCTGTGGTAAAAATATCTAGCACACTGAGTTTGTTAATTACTAGAATATAGGGATATTTAGATAAAAATCTGATATTTATATTCTTCTCGTCTTAGCTGTATGCCACTGGATATGGTGCAGGCGGCAGACTAGGAATTGGAGGGACAGAGTCGGTATCTACCCCAACATTACTTGAATCCATTCAACACGTGTTTATTAAGAAAGTAGCTGTGAACTCAGGAGGAAAACACTGTCTTGCCCTCTCTTCAGAAGGAGAAGTTTACTCTTGGGGTGAGGCAGAAGATGGGAAGTTGGGGCATGGCAACAGAAGGTATTATGTGAAAACATTATTTTTGATGTTATGCTTTCCTTGTTTCTTTTATCTCTTGTATAACATATTGGCACTTTGTTTTTCAGGACAACATTTATAATAATCTACTCAAGTTAAATGTTAATGACTTATTTGGCAGAAATAAGTTCATGTTCCAATGTGTGGGCTTGCCTCCACTACCCTTCTAGTTGAGGGGAAAATCAATTCTGAATTTTCGATTTTTAAGTACTAAGTACATTGAGTTTCTCTTAGTCCTTCTCCCCAAGTTTTCTTCCTCCGATCCCGAGTAATTCACTGAATCAACAGTTGGCATTTTGGTAACGTGTGATACTAAAGCTGTAAATACAGAGGAAATGGAAGGAGTGAGGGTAAGGGGACACCCAAATGACAATATTTTTTAAACAAAGTAACCAAACTTTCTAGTTTTTAAAAATTAATGGGAATTACCTGCCCAGTTGGAGTAACAAAGACCTTCATCTCTGAAATAACTTAAAGTACCAGACTAAATATATGAAACAGCTGCCCTAAAGACAATGGATAACAGGCAGTAAAGTTACATACAGTGATCTACAGAGGTGAATACTGACAGTCACATGTGTCAGTGGCCAAGGAACTCAGAGGCCAAGGAACAAACCACCCAAAAGGACTAGAAGGAATGGTCCACAGAGCTCACAGAGGGCAGATAATACAGCTTGCTTCCAAAACCTGATAATTCCCAGAACATTGGTTAGAGGACTAAGAATGATGTTGCACAAAAGTGGGTAAAAAAATTAAAGGTAGACTGTTGCTCTGATCCCATCAATAACGCTTAAAAGCAAAACCTGAAAGGATTAAATTGTTCACAAGGAACCATAAGCTCAGGAATATCTTTATCAATACAGACATATCAAGCGCTCAGCAAGATAAACGTCACAATGTTCTAGATCCATTCAGACATTACCAGGCATGTGTGTCTTCAATAAATAGTATTGGGAAAATTGGATATTCAAATGCAAAAGCATGAAATTAGATCCCTGAATTATACCACTTACAAAAATTAACTCAAAATGGATTAAAAACCTAAATATAAGTTCTGAAACTATAAGAGTCCTCTAAGAAAACATAGGGAGAAAGCTCCTTGACCTTGGTCTTTGCAATGTTATTTTGGATATGACACTAAAAGCACAAGCATCAGAAGCAAAAATAAAGTGGGACTACATTAAACTAAAAAGCTTCTGTACAGCAAGTGAAACAATCAACAAAATAAAAGGCAGCCTATAGAATAACAGAAAATATTTGCAAACCATATAACTGGTAAGGGATTAATGTCAAAAATGTGTAAGGAACTTGTATAACTCAGTAGCAAATAATAAAAAAAAAAACCCAATTAACGAATGGGCAAAGAACCTGAATAGACATTTTTCCAGAGAAGACATACAGATGACCCACAGGTACATGAAAAGTTGCTTAGCATTACTGATTTTCAGGGAAATGCAAATCGAAGCCGTGAGATATTACCTTACACCTGTTAGAATGGCTTTTATTAAAAAGACAAGATATAAGTGCTGCTGAGGTTGTGGAGAAAAGGGAAACTTTATACACTGCATATAAATTATGCAGCCACTATAGGAAAACATAGAAAAAAGTAAAAAATAGAACTACCATGTGATCCAGCAGTCCCTCTTCTGGGTGTATATCTGATGAAAATGAAATAATTTTCTTGAAAGGATCTATACTCCCATGTTCAGTGTGGCATTGTTCACAATAGCCAAGACATGGAAACAACCTCAATGTTCATCCACAGGTGAATGGGTGAAGAAGATGTGGGGTGGGGTGGGGTGGTGGTGGTGTGTGTGTTAGAATATTATTCAGCCATAGAAAAAGAAATCTTGGCATTTGTGATAATTTGGATTAACCTAGAGGACATTATGCTAAGTGAAATCAGTCAAAGAAAGACAAAATACTATGATTTCACTTATATTTGGAATCTAAAAAAACTGAACTCCTAGAATTAGAGTAGACTGGTGGTTTCCAGGGGCTGGGGATTGGGGGGTTGGGAGATGTTGACAAAGGGTACTAACTTCCAGTTATAAGATGAATAAATTCTGGGGACATAATGTACAGCATGGTGACTGTAGTTAACAATACTTTATTGTATCCTTGAAAGTTGCTCAGAGGGAGTAGATCTTCAGTGTTCACACCACACAAAAATTATTATGTGAGATGATGGCTGTGTTAACCTTATTGTGGTAATCATTTTGCAGTATATATGTATCAACTCATCATATTGTACACCTTAAATTTATACAATGTTTTATGTCAATTATATCTCAAAGCTGTAAAAAATTTATCAGGCATGCAAAAGAGTAGGAAAATATAGCCCATATAAAGAGAAAAATCATTCAATTAAAACTGACCCAGAAATGACATAAGTAGTAGAATTACTAGATAAAAATATTAAAACAGTATTTTAACCACATGCCTATATCTTTAAGAAACTTGAGGGAAAACTTAAGCATGTTAGAGATTGAAAGGTATTTTAAATGCCCTAATCAAAGTCTGGGATGAAGAATACAGTGCATGTGTTTAATATAGATTAAACATTTTAGAGGAAAAGATCAGTGAGCTTGATGACGTAACAATAGAAACTGAAACAAATGAAACACACAAACATATAAAATGAATATCACATCAGTGAATTGTGGACAACAGCCTCAAGTGGCCTATTATATAAGTAAAGTCACCAAAGGAGAGGAGGATAGGGGATTTTGAGAAATGATGGCTGAAAAATGTCCAAATTAGATCTAGGAATAAAAGAGAACTTCTGTAACTTGATAAAGGGCATCTCTGTTAAATATAGAGCTAATAGTGACTTAATATGACATACTGAACTTCCCCTAACTATAGGAACCAAGACCAAGGACATCTGCTATCAAGATTCAGCATTGTACTTCAAGATTGTCAAGTGAAGTTCAGCAGTATAAAGATATAAAAGGCATTCAAAAGGGAAAGAGAATTAAAGCTGCTTCTTTACACGTAGTATAATTGCTTATATAGAAAATCTATGGTACCTACAAAAAAGCTACTAGAATCAATAAGTGAGGTTAGCAGGGTTGCAGGATAGATCAATAAATAAAAAGCAATTTTTAAGTTTGTCTTTATACTATGCAAATGTAATCGGAAATTGAAATTTAAAAATACCATTTATATTACCCCCCCCCCCAAATTGAAATAGTAAGGGATAAATTTGACCAAAAAAAAAAAAAAAACATGGATGACTTAGAGAAAACTATAAAATATTGCTAGGGAAGATTTTAGAAGACTTAAAAATCAATGAATGAGTATACTGTGTTCATGGATTAAAAGACTCAATATTGTTGATTTATTAGTTTTCCTCAAATTAACCTATAGATTCAACCCCTTCTCAAACAAAATTTCTGTAGAAATTGACAAGCTGATTGTAAAATTCATAGAGAAATACAGAGCACCTAGAATAATCAAAGCAACTTTGAAAATCAGGAGCAAAGTTGGAAGACGCTACCTTATTTCAAGCCTGATTTTAAAGCTACAGTAATCAAAACAGTGTAGTACTGTTGTAAAGAGAGAGAAATGTATTAGTGGAACAGAATGGAGTCTCAAAATGTACCACAAATACTGAATAATGAGTGTGGAAAAATGAAGTTTGATTTCTGCCTTATAACTTCCAATGCACAATTTACAAAAGTGCAGTTTATTGGAGAACAGAGCTTTTTCAACAAATGGTCTTGAACAATTGGATAACCATATAGCAAGCAGTGAACTTTTTGACTTGCACTGTATCCAAAATTAACTCAAAATGAATCATAGTCATAAATGTGAAACCTAAGTCCAAAAGCTTACAGAAGAAAACATGAGAGAAAACCTTTGTGACTTTAGGTCAGACAAGGAGTTTTAGAAAGAACTCCAAAAGCATGATCCAGTAAATAAAAATAGGATAAATTGGACTTCATAAAAATGTGAACTCCAGGTGTTTGAAAAGACATGCTACAGACTGTGAAAGCATTATTTGTAATCATACATCTGGCTTAGGTCTTACTTTCAAAATTATTATAAAGAGCTTTCAAAACTCAGTAAGAAGAAAACAAACTTATTGTCAGTGCTTGGCACATTGTAGGCTAGTTGACATTCATATGATAAAACTCTATAAATGAAATGTTGATTTATAGCAAGGGTGGATGAATTGTTTTGGTAAAGAGCCAGGTAGCCTACATATTTTAGTCTTTGTAATATATGCTTCTTTCCTTTTTTTTTTTTTTTTAACAACCTTTAAAAATGTAAAATTCATTCTAGGCTCATTGGCTTTTCAAAAACAGGCCATGGGCCAGACTTGGCCCACATTTGGGCACTAGTCTCCTGGCCTCTGATTTAGCAAGTCTCCTGCTTAGTGGCATTAGGGCAACTGGTATAAAGGAAAACATTTAGGAAATTATGATATTTTGAGTTCAGGTCTGAATGATTCTTCTTAATTAACAATTGATTTTATGACAATAACCAAAGCGTAGAAAGAGCCCAAATGTCCTGAATGGATAAAGAAGATGTGAGATATGTATGTGTGTATACACACACACACATACATACACATACTCCATTATATATATATATTGTAATGATAAGATATAATGATAAGAGATATATACATATGTATGTATGATACACATATATGATAAGGTGTATATATATATATATATATATACATAAGATATATATATATATATGTGTATATATATATATAATGGAGTATTATTTGACAATCAAAAAGAATAAATCTTGCCATTTGCAACAGCATGAGTGGGACTAGAGTGTATTATGGTAAGTGAAATTAGAGGAAGACATATCATATGACTTCACTCATGTGGAATTTAAGATACAAAACAGATGAACATGAGGGAAGGGAAACAAAAATAATATAAATACAGGGAGGGGGACAAAACATAAGCGACTCTTAAATATAGAGAGCAAACTGAGGGTTGCTGGAGGGGTTGTGGGTGGGAAGATGGGCTAAATGGGTAAGGGGCCTTAAGGAAGACACTTGTTGGGATGAACACTGGGTGTTACACATAGGGGATGAGTCACTGAAATCTATTCCTGAAATCATTGCACTATATGCTAAGTTGGATGTAAATTTAAAAATAAAAAATAAACATAAACAATTCATTTGAGAAGTGTACATTGAATAAGTATATAACAAACCAAAAGCCTAGTATTTAATACTTTTAAAATATTTAAGAATAAAACTATTTCAGTTATATTTGGTGGCCTTTTTTGCAGTCCATGTGACCGCCCTCGCGTCATTGAGTCTCTGAGAGGAATTGAAGTGGTTGATGTTGCTGCCGGTGGAGCCCACAGTGCCTGTGTCACCGCAGCAGGGGACCTCTACACATGGGGCAAAGGCCGGTATGGCCGCCTGGGGCACAGCGACAGTGAGGACCAGTTAAAGCCAAAGCTGGTGAGAAGGCGCCTTGAGAAGGTGCTCAGAGGCCTGGGGTGTCTCCTCACACCCTCACTTTTGAAGGTGGTGGGGAGGCAGCTTCTCATTGTCATTATGCCATTTTGATTTTTAAAAGTCAAAAGTATTTCCTGTTATGGTTTCTTTTTAGTTTTATGGTCTTAGCCTCATTATTTACAAGGAGGTTTATATTCCATGTGTCATTTAAACAGAATAGTATTTGAAATCTCCTTTTATTATTTTATTTATATTTTACACATATAAATATATATAAATAAATATTACCTGGCATCTAGCTAAATGCTTTGGCTTCTAGAAGGCCCACTGTATTTTGGGTGAGGCAGTGAATAAGACTTCCTGGTGTGGTAGGACTGGCTCACTAGAGACACTGATAACCTGCCTCCCATCATTTAGATTGATTTGGTTCAAACTGATGAAGGTGTTTTTGGTCTTATCTTACATGATTATTAAAATTACACATTCTTTGTAAAGGCTTAAAACAGTACCGCCCCCACTCTCCCAACCCAAGATCATCACAGTATTTTAAAGCCTTTCCTTAGGTAAACCTTCTTTCTGCTGTGATTGCATAACCTTGATTTCTTTTTTTTGAAGGTGGAAGCACTGCAGGGCCACCACGTGGTTGATGTTGCCTGTGGTAGTGGAGATGCCCAGACCCTCTGTCTCACTGATGATGACACTGTCTGGTCCTGGGGGGATGGGGACTACGGCAAGCTTGGCAGAGGAGGCAGTGATGGCTGTAAAGTACCCATGAAGGTATTTGTGTCTGCACAGTGGGAGAAAGGCACCTTTCCCAATGACCTGGGACTTGAGGGTTCCACGTCTTTGTGGAGCTCTAGAGCCCGCCCCTCCCCACCCCAGGCCCTCCTAGGCTTACCACCCCATCCCCCTCTGCATGCTTCTTAGGAGTCTTTTAACCTCATCTTTACCTTCTTTGCAGAAAATATAATGGGTAGTTGAGTAAAAAGTGAAAGGCCCAAAGGTATTAAGATATATTAAGTGCTATTTGTGCTGTCTTGGGAAATTTATGTAAGTTAGCACAACCTGTGGTTTTATGTAGTATATAGACCTGTTTGAAGAAAGGGATAACAAATTGTTCACGGTCTTTTCAATTCACAGAGTTCTGTAGCTATGATTGTAAATAGTACTTGCTGAAAGGGTTGCAGCTAGCTTAGCCAGAAGCTGTGTTAAATAGACATCCTGTGACACACTAAGAGAAGAGACTGTAGGCCTGGGTTGGGGGTCAGATTGCTTTTCTCCATGTGATCTGCATGACTCTGAGCAATTTCTTAACTTTGTGAGACTCTCTTGCCCTTGTGAATGGGTAGTTGGCAGAGATTAAGTTCATTGATGTGTTTAGATCATGTGCTGACTGCTGTGCTGCCTACAGTGCATGAACATGATGGAGCCATTTAGCTGAGGTGCTTTGCTGTGGATTTGGGAGTGTGTGTGCTGTGAAAGAAAACTAGAAATTGTTCTCTGCTTGGTGTTTGGTCTTGTTGGGGATCTGGGACTGCATGTGAGGAGTAGAGACCCTCACAGTGCATAGGCAGCTCTGTGGGGGAGGGGGGCAGCATTCTACTAGGGCCCCCTCAGATGGGACAAGAGCCTGGCCAAAACTGCATAGCTTTTCTTCCCAGAGCTGTGCAGCCCAGTATAGGAGCTGTTGGCCACACATGGCTTTTTAAGCTTAAATGTAACTCAACTAAAATTCACTTCCTTGCTCATACTGGCCGCATTTCATGTGCTCAGTGTGAGCATGTGTCTGGTGACTTCCATACTGGGCAATGTGGACACAGAACATTTCCATTACTGCAGAGAGTGGTTTTGGCAGGCAGTGCTTAGAGCCAAAGCCTGGTGGAGATGTGCCTGGAGACATCCCTGCATGCTGGTGAGCATTGCTGGAGAACCAGAAGCTCAGTGCTTCCTCTTCATTCTTATCATTTCTTATTCCTTTTCTCTTGCAGGTATACAGTGTTTTAACCACATTACAAGTTACTTAAGGTTTCCAAATTTATGAAAAAATTGTGTGTTGTTGACTTTCTTATGCTTAGGAAAGCTTTAGACACAGGCTTTGCACCTTCAGGGATTAGGATGTTGAGCATTGGGGGAATGGAAGTTATTACTTGATATGATTGTGACAGAGGTGAGGGTGAGGAGAGAACGGGGAGAATTGTTTTTAATTAATTTAAATTTAAAATCAAATATGAGGGGCGCCTGAGTGGCTTGGTTGATTGAGCATCTGGTTTCAATTCAGGACATGATCTCGCAGTTCTTGAGTTCAAGCCCCATGTCAGGCTCTGTGCTGACAGCTCAGAGCCTAGAGCCTGCTTTGGATTCTGTGTCTCCCTATCTCTCTCTGCCCCTCCCCTGCTCACACTCTGTCTCTCTCTGTCTCTGAAAAATGAATAAATGTTAAAAAAATCAGGGGCGCCTGGGTGGCTCAGTTGAACGAACATCTGACTCAGCTCAGGTCATGATCTCGCAGTTTGTGGGTTCAAGCCCCACGTCGGGCTCTCTGCTGACAGCTCAGAGCCTGGAGCCTGCTTGGGATTCTGTGCCTCCCTCCCTCTTTCTTTCCCTCCCCGCTCACATTTGATCTCTCTCTGTCTCTCAAAAATAAACATTAAAATTTTTTTTTTTAAAAATCAGATATGAGAACTTAAGTCTGAGAACAGTCACAGGTAACAAGGAGCATAGCTTGCTGGGTGAGAAAAAGTGATGACTAGGTTAGTGAGCCCCAGTGAAACTTCTGGGTGTAGGTTGTGAAGGGCCTGGACCCCCGATGTACACGGGTGGAAATGACTTCTCATACTAGCTTGACCAAGGTCATGTTTGATTTGATTAACCTGGATAGATGGATAAGTTCTAAAGGCCACAACCTGGTCCTCTTGGCCAATCCTCCTCCCCCTTTTTGCTGATCCTCTCTTGGGGGCCTGTGGGGTCTGAGAGGGTTGGAGGGCAGAGGAGCATTGCAGGGCTTACTGGAGAATGGGGCTGCCACACCAGAAAGAGAAATAGAGTTGGGAGAATAGATTCTGGGGGAAAATGATCATAGAACTTCAACTGTGACATGTCCATTTTTAGTGACACATGCTGAGTGTCATTGTGCAGTAGCATGGGCTCGTGGTCTAGTGTCAGCAGGTGTGCCTTTAGAGTGAGGCATCCTCCTGAGAATACTTACTTGGTTAAGTGGAGTAGGACTTTAAGTTGTGTGAAATATTTGACCTGAGTAAGGATTTTCAGAGTTCTTTATTAGATTTAGTTCAGTCTCTGTGTGGTTGCAGCAGTCAGAAAAAACCTTGATTCAGTCTGATTGAACCTTTTTCCCTTCCAGATTGATTCTCTTACAGGCCTTGGAGTGGTTAAAGTAGAATGTGGATCCCAGTTTTCTGTTGCCCTTACCAAATCTGGTGCTGTTTATACATGGTATGCAAGATTCTGTTTGCTTAATCTCACAAAACCAGTTTGTTAATTTGAAGTTATATTAACTGACATCTCATAGACTGAGATGTAACTTCTATAGCAGGCTGTGATTTGTGTCCTGATGTATGGTGCTTATGCCAGGAGGGTGGGACGGGGTGGTAAACGACAGGGCCTTGCACTCATAATTCGATGTTTCATTTTGTGCAGGGGCAAAGGTGACTATCACAGGCTGGGCCATGGATCTGACGACCATGTTAGAAGACCTCGGCAGGTTCAGGGGTTGCAGGGGAAGAAAGTCATTGCCATTGCCACTGGCTCCCTGCATTGTGTGTGCTGCACTGAGGACGGTAAGTGGGGAGGCCCGGTGTTGCAGCACAGAGGCCTTTAAATCTAAGAAGTCTGGTCAGGGATAATATATGCATATATATTATCTGAGAATTTCTGTGGTGAACAGGGCCTGGTGTTAACACCTCTGAATATGTTAAATTTCATGGCTGTGCAGAAAAGAGCAACCAGAGCATACCTGATACTGTTGTCCTTAGGAAGGGCTGCTTGCAAGGTGAGCCTCAGCTGGCCGCTGGGAAACGAATTTGGGGAGGGCTCTCTCCCTTCCCTAATTGATAAGAGGCCTTGCTTTGCCTAAAACTGCACAATATGGTCTCTGCTGAAACCTGTTTCCTGGAACATGGGTATTTGCCAGGTGGAGGTGCCCATGTGACAGCCCTAGTGAAAACTAGGGGCTCTAATGAGCTTCCCTGGTAGAAGGCACTTTGCATGTGTTGTCACAACTCTTTGCTAGAGGAATTAAACTTGTGCTGTGTAACTCCACTGGCATAGGGTCCTTGGAAGCTTGCATCTGGTTTTCTCTGGACTTCACCCATGTGCCTTTTCCCTTTGCTGATTTTATTTCATGTTCTTTCACTGTAATCATAGCTGAGTATGACTATATGCTGAGGCCTGGGCGTTCACCCAATGAATCAGCAAACCTGAAGGTGGTCTTGGGGACCCCAGTACAATGGCAAAAGGGACTTTGTAGATAGAATTAAGGTTGATCATTAGCTGACTTTACAATATTGAAGTTATTCTAGATTATTTGATGGGCTAGTATAATTACATAGACCCTTCACAACAGAAAAGGAGGCCAAAGAGTCAGTCAGATGTGACAGAGAAGAGGCAGGAGAGAGTTTTCAAAGTGTGAGAGAATCTTGATCCACCATTGTTGGCTTTGAAGATGGAGGAAAGGGACCAGGGAATATTGGTGGCCTTGGGAAGCTGGGATCAGCCATCAGCTGATAGCCCACAAGGAAACAAGACCTTGGTCTTCCCAAGAACTGAATTCTTCCAACAGTCTGCATAAACAAGGAAATGAGCTCTCCCCTAGAGCATCCGGAAAGGATGAGCCTGCTGATATCTAGACTTTAGCCTAGTCAGACTCCTGTTGGTCTTCTGACCTACAGAACTGAAAGAACTGTTTAAGCCAGTAAGTTGTGGTAATTTGTTATGGCAGTAATAGAAAACTAGTGTATCATCTTTCATTAAAAAAGCCATTTCCCCCCAGTTTTGTCTCCTTTTAAAGCCTTTGATAAATTATATGAACATGTGCCCTTTAATTGTTTCATTGATGGAAAAGTTTCCTATATGAATAAGCAATTTTTATGGCTTATCATGGGACTGGCATTATAGTTCTTAACCAAGAACTTACAATACATTTTTTTATTTGCTTTAATTCTTTAAATTTTTGAAGCAAATCACACACTTAGAGAATAGTTGGAAGTGCAGTACAAAGAACTTTTTTTTTTTTGATCCGTTTGAGAGGTGCTGCCCTGATGCTCCATCACCCTGAACATTTGAGTGTATATTTTACAAATAGGAACACTACTAAACAATCCCATCATGGCTGTTTATTTGGGAAATTCACACTGGTTATTACTCCACCTAATCTTCACTCCCATTCATGTTATAGCACGGGTTATACTTAGCTGTCATTTTAATGTCTCACCTTCTCTGAGACAATCCTCAGTTGTCCCTGAGTGTGATTCTTTGACACTTCTTCAGTCTTCCTGAGCTTTTTGGACTGTGACACATTTAAAGATTACAGGCTGTTTATTTTGTAGAACATCCCTCAATTTGAGTTTGTCAGATATCTCCTCAGTAGATTCAGGTTGCACATCTGTGATCTTAATTCAGTCTGTGTTCTTAATTCATTCTAAATTCATCAGGTGTCATATAGTTTCTCTTTGTCCCAGTGGTGTTAACTTGATTAAGGTGGTGGCTGCTAGGATTTTCCATTCTGAATATCTTTTGTAACTAGTAAGTATTTGGGAGGGTATTTGAAGCTATTTAAATATCCCTTTTCTCATTGTATATTTTATTTTCATCAAATATTTGATATTTGTTTTTAATTTATATCTATGTGGGACTCATGGTTTCCTAATTTATTCATTGGATTGTACATAATCTGTTACTGTTAATAATTTTGATGCTGAAATTGGCCCTGTTAGGCTAGCTTTATTTCCTTTTTTTTTTTTTTAATTTTTTTTAACGTTTATTTATTTTTGAGACAGAGAGAGACAGAGCATGAACAGGGGAGGGGCAGAGGGAGAGGGAGAGGGAGACACAGAATCTGAAACAGGCTCCAGGCTCTGAGGTGTCAGCACAGAGCCTGAAGCGGGGCTCGAACTCACAGACCGTGAGATCATGACCTGAGCCAAAGTCAGACGCTTAACCGACTGAGCCACCCAGGCGCCCCTTTATTTCCTGATGTGTGCCCATCATTCACTGGGTACTTCCTTGCTTTCTGGCACAATAAGACACCCTATCTTCTTGACCCTCCAAGGCCCAAGCCTAGCATTGACCATTTCCACAAGGAGTCTTGGTGTCTTTAGAGCACAATGGTGTTTAGAAGACAAGATCAGGTCGATAGATGTGCTCATTGCTCATTGCTCTCTCTGGCTCAAAAATAAATAAACATTAAAAAAAAGATTAAAATCCTTGATAGTCTACAACACACTAGAGAGGTTAATATGGTAACTAAAAGGAGAACAATGGCCAAGGATGTGATGTGCTTATTATATATATATGTGAATAATATACAAATTTGCATCTATGTTTATTTTTGTATATATATATATACAAATTCTACACATTCACACCAGGAGCCCAGATTCTAGTTCTATACCACAGGGTGATTCATTCTAGTTTTCTTTCCACACTTACAACTCCTTTCTCTTTTGGTGAGAAGTCTGGATTTCATTATCTCTAATATAGGGATCCACTCACTCTGCCTGAATGTGACCAGTGCCCCATCATTACCTTTGCTCTCTCCCCTGCAAGGATCCTTACCTGACTCGGGCTGTGACTGCCCATTCTGGGCCACCCTCACACATGGGCCACTCTGCTTGGGCCAACTCCCCACACTGAGCGACCCCCTGTATGGAAGTTTTTGTCATGTATGGATTCTGATTCTCTGCATCCAGTTGTACCTCTGCAGAGAAGTCCTCCTCTCCTTACTTGTGCTGTAACACTGACCCAGTGGCTTTAGGACTGAATTGTCTAGGGTGGGAATGGGCCAGCAAGCACACTGCCGTTGATCATGTAGGCACTGCACTTTACAGAGTGCTGCTTATGGCTGCATGGCTCTCTTAGGAGTCTTTGTGGAATATGGCAAGGCTAATCTCTAGAAAACTAACCTCATTTCTATTTTAGTCACCAAGTGACCTTACCCTAGGAATAGTTTTCTGGTGGTGTTCCATGGTTGGGATCTAGTATGGTACACTGAAAAATACGATTCTCATTATGATGAATCTCATGTTTGGGATATGAATAACTATAGGAAGAACTATGTGTTCCTTTAAAAACAGGTTGTGTTTTTTAAAAAAAAAAACTGATTTTTTTTCTCTCCATTTAACATAAAAAATTAATTTGGGCAGTTAAGGATATTACCATCTGTTTTACTATTACTTTGATAAAGAACTGTTACAGTTAATGTGCTTACTCCTGTGAACAAATGCTATTGTATTTTTAAGACCAGAGTCTTGTGCCTCTTACTAGAAAAGGCATGTTGGCCAGCAGGGGCTCTCAAGAGTTCTGAGAAGCGTGCTCCCTCTTTGGATGTTGCAATTAGAGACATCTAGGTCACACATGAAGTTGACATTCAGACAGCTGACCACCAGCACCATTTGAAGGGAGAGATGATTGTGATGGGAAGATGGTAGAGGTTGTGCATTCACTGGTCCTAGTATACAAGTTCTTGTTCTAAATCCACTTCATTTAGGTGAAGTTTATACGTGGGGCGACAATGATGAGGGACAACTGGGAGATGGAACCACAAATGCTATCCAGAGGCCTCGGTTGGTAGCTGCCCTTCAGGGTAAGAAGGTCAACCGGGTGGCCTGCGGCTCAGCACACACCCTTGCCTGGTCAACCAGCAAGCCTGCCAGTGCTGGGAAGCTGCCTGCCCAGGTTCGTACTGGTTGGGCTGGGTGGGCTAGGAGGTGTACAAGTAGTGACAGAGTTACTATCTGTATATTGACTTATGCATGTAAGTAAGCCACACTCACATTTCATTTTCCATTGTATATTTACACAGGTGTTCCACTGAAGATAATTCGGGTTAATATTCACATTAACCAACATTGTCCAATATCCATGTGTCACCTTCATTCTAAATCTTATAAACTGTACAAAACCATTCTGATAGTACAGGCTGCACACTTTCCTTAGTAAATGTATTTCTATAGACTAAGTTTTAGCATTTTCCTTGGTTCACATTACTTGGCTCAAGCAGTCAAACTGGCTAGAATATTATTCTAAAACCAATGAAGTTTTTCACATCAGACTCAGAAGTCTCAGGGATTCCTTGTTTTTGAAAAGAAAAAAAAAAACTTTTTCAGAATTCATCTACAAACTGTGACTTATCTGTGCATTTGACACCTAAGTTGATTTAATGTAGTTTCAACATTTCAGGTTCCCATGGAATACAATCACTTGCAGGAAATCCCCATAATAGCACTGCGGAACCGACTGCTGCTTCTGCATCACATCTCAGAGCTCTTCTGCCCCTGTATCCCCATGTTCGACCTGGAGGGCTCTCTTGATGAAACTGGACATGGGCCTTCTGTGGGGTTTGACACTCTACGAGGAATTCTGATATCCCAGGGAAAGGTACTCTTGTAGCAATCTTTGCTATAGGCAAAACTGGTTTTTTCAGTAAAATTTAATCCAACAAAAATTCCCAAACTGGGAGTAGACAGAATACAGTGTATTCCGCAGGGACTCATTGTTGAGTACCTGCTATATGCCAGGCTCTGTTCTGGGTGCTCAGAATGTATCAGTGAAAAGCAGACAAAAATTTCTTCTCTTTTGGAGATTACGTTAAAAATTAATAGTGTGGTGCGTTGTTTCCCTGTTGTAATCTCTGCTTCCTAACTCCCCCTTTAAGGGGTGGGGTGGTTTGCAAAACTAAGCCTCGTTCTTGCCCATGTTCTCTGCTTACCTAGCCATGAGGCATTATGGCAAATCTCCACTGGCAGCAGGAAGGATAAATGAGATAATTTCTTCCCCAGGGATGTCCAGCAGAGGGTGCCAGATATTATACATCATTTAGATAGAAATTCAATATCAGGATATGTAGAGATTCCTAGTCAAAGGATAATTTAACAGGCTGTGAATAGAATCATGAAGGAGGGCATCTAAAAATCACTGGACATATTTTGACCCATTGACATTTGTAATAATTTGAGCTTTTTAGAAATAGTATGCCTGATTCAGGAGTTAAGAGTTTCCCATTACTGGACATCATCGTTTCTGGCAAGTAGGTTGGCAGGATGTTCTAAAAGAACCATTGTGTGGTAGGGGTAATATTTGTGTAGAAAAAAGCATAGAGGTCAGATTGAGAACTCCTAATTTTGAAAAGCCTATGATTCTGAGACCTATTTTGTGACTTATTTTGTTATCAAAGATTACGGTCCTTTTTTTTTTTTTTTAATAAAATCTGGATTATTTGGAGTCCTATCCAAATAGATTTATTCTTTTTTAAGAATGGCTTTGTTTGCACTTAGCTGGAGGGTCCACACATTTTATTTTCATGTGTGGCTTAGAGACAAGTGGACATTGATAAGGATTGTAGTAATGGTAAGATCTCTCTGATGATGGGGAAGAGGAAAAAGTTGTATGCAGTTAACATTGGTAAGAAACTTAACTTCAACCATTTTTTAATAATAAAAAGTAGCAAATTGATCCCTTTTACCATTTTTTAAAAATCTATCAGAGTGGAGATGATAATAGGCAGCTAGGAAAAATCCTTTCCTCATAGGGAGACAACCAAGTGAGAGGCAGGATGGATCCCACATGGATTGCATGAGTGTTCTGCAGGCTGTGAGCACAGGGGCAGGACAGCAGGAGCACTGAAGGAGTCTGGCAGGCAACTTCAGTGGCAGAGAATGTGTAATCAGCCTCTGTTTTGGTCCTGGGTGAGAAAGGATCACATCTGCTGGAAAATTTGGGAAATGGGTGTTGGTGGTGACCATGGAACATTATTACCAGTATGCAATTCAGAGCACAGAAGAGAGAGCATCATAGGAGACCCCTGCTGGATCAGGCCATTCAGAGAAGGGAAATGCATGTTCTTGTGGAGGAGGAGCTGTCCTTGGCTCTGGGCAGAGCAGTCAGGTGGGATGGAGGACAAAAGTAGCTGGTAGGTGTTGTACAAGGGTGCATGGTGATGAGTGCACCTATGCGAGCCCCTGTGTGGCGTAGGGTGCCCTGTGAAAGTCCCTTTTTGGTAATGGGTGGACCACTGTGAGGTGTGATGGGTCTGTCTCTGTGGGCTGGTTGCCGCTATGACACCCTTACTTGACTTTCTCTACCTCTGAGGCCTCATCCTTGGGCTGCTTAGGGCTCTTGCCCTTCCTGCTTTCAGAGGTTGGAGTTCTGACCTGGGAGAGGGACCTGGATACTCTTGTAGGTACCTTGTGCTCCCCCAACCATGCTATCTCTGGACAACGGCAGAGTTATCCACTTGGCAGAGACCTGGGACTCCAATCGATCCTGTGTCGTTTGTGTCTCTTGAGTCTGCTTCCCTACCCCTGTCCTCACTGGTGCTACCGGTGCCCTGGTCCATATGAGTATGGCAGGCCTACCTGTACGTGGGTGTCATTGGGCCCCAGTATTCAGGTTTCTGTCAGTGTATGGTACCTATATGTTTCCTCCTTCACTGGTCTCCCATTCTCACCCCAACCCTGGATCAACATACAGGACTCCCTGGCCCTGCTGCTGGTTTGTGGTTTTGTCACAACAGTGACACTGAGGCATAGTGTTTAATGTCAGTCCTGCCGCGAGTGGACTTGTGGTCTGTCTGGGAGACCTTGGCTTTTCTAGTTAATCCTCAGGGCCTGGCCTGAGTCCCAAGTCAGAGAAGATATGTGCCAGACTCTGGCCCTCCCCACTCTCTGCCCAGAGCATGGTGGGCTTCTCTTGCCTCCAGATGGGGGGCAGAGAGCACAGGTGGGCCTCTGCATAGGCTGTGCCTCTGGCACCACCTCACAATTTGAAAAAGAAGAGTTTGTTCTTAAGAAAATTTGACTTTTAGGAGAGAATATTTAAAACAAAACTATGACATGATTTATCTATGGATAATAATATTTCCTATGTCAGATTCTAAATTTTGTCTATCTGTCATATTTTAGGAGGCAGCTTTCCGTAAAGTAGTACAAGCAACTATGGTGCGAGATCGCCAGCATGGGCCCGTGGTAGAGTTGAACCGAATTCAGGTAACAAGTGGAAATTGTTCTGAGTCTGATACTTCTCAGATAAGATGGTTTTGTGGTTGGGAGTTGTGGCTCCACAGCCTGGGGGAACAGCAAACTTTCTCTTGTGCCCTTGCCTTAGAGAGCAAGGTATTACCTGTCTATGGTGTCCTGTGGTGCTGAGCCTTTTAGTTGGGAATGTAAATTGTTTTGTTTGTAACAGAAGTAAGAAAGATTTATTTCAGATAATCCAGAAGCATGCATACAGATAAGCAAAGAGGGAAAAGTAAAAATGACCCATATTTCCACCACATGGCGATAATTACTGCTGACAGTTGGAGGTGTGTTTGTATGTTTGTTATAACTGAAACTGGGTGCCTCTCTTTTGTAACTTGCTATTTTTTCCCCCCTGAAAACATTGTAAGCACCTCTCCCTGCAATACAGTGGGAGTGTGGGATTATTTTTGCTGACCCCCATGTTCTCTTGGTTTTTCTGTGCAGGAGGCTAGAAAACCATGCCCACTTTTCTGGAATACAGCTGTGCTACTCGTCACAGCCCCAACTACAAGTGTATCTTCAGTTGCCCTCCTTGGGTTAGGTTCTGAGAAGGAGGTTAGGTCAGGGGCCCTCCATGCATCAAATTGTATGTGGGGACAGTTCCCATTCCCAACAGCCTCACACCTTTCCTGGCTCTGATAGCTTTCTTTGCCCACTTAATAGACCAGAATCACTAATACTGTTCTCTAGTAATGAATAAATGAAAAGTAGACCATCTCTGAATTAATATTGCTGCCAAGTATAGATAAGCTTACAATTTAAAAAATTAACTGGAAACCAGAGGAGCTCCAGTACTGATTATGGTATTGTGTGGTACTTGACATTTAACATGCAAATGAATTGGGCCCCACCTCTTGGAACAGAAACAGAGAGTTATGAAGAACAAATTCTTTGTTCCTTTATATTAACACATGATTTCTACCCTGGTGTTGGTTATATGACTAGACATTTCTCCAGAGTTGTACTTGAGGGCATTTTGAATTAAGACACAAACTCTTATCGTTTGTTGGAGAACACATGTGACCACACTGATGGATGTGGTCCCTTCACTGACGTCAGACTGTTTAATGCTAAGCTCTAGGTCAGTCAGCCTACTGTACAAACAAATGGGCTGTTTAATTAGGTTCATGAAAAAGGTTTTATTTCCGCACCTTGGAGGATCATTTTGGTTTGCTCTACATTATTAGGTCTTAAACACTAAAGTTCATAAGTGAGGAAAGCTCACCTAACAGATTGTTGGGCATTCCTAGATCGTATGCATGCCCTAGCCACATATAGGTGCCTGATCAGGGTCAGTGACCTGATACAGGTGGTTAAATCTGGGGCTTTTGGCATCATTGAACCTTGCTTACCTGGAACCCAAGTTAGGTGTGCCTTTTCTGTCTTTCCCTTACCTCAGATTTTGCACTCATCATGTTTGGATGCCTCTTTCCTTCTAGTCTTTATATTCTAGCACAATGCCTTGTGTTATGAAAATGTTCAGGACATGTTTGAAAAAAACAGAATGGATAAAGGGCAAATTAATATTAGCATTTTTAAAAGGCACATAAACAACTTTCAATGCAGCATGCCATGGCTACTCCAGTTATACCCAGTGGCCTTCTGGTACCAGAGCCAGATCTTTTTCAATTCAGAGTTCATACTTCCATCCTGAAGCTGGAAAGATCTTCCACAAAATAGACATAGAATTGTTCTTCTGATCAAAAATAGAGTACAGGATGAGAGTGGGAGGTATTCCATGAATCCAAGTTGAACTCAAGATACCAGTTGATCCAGAAAGGTGGTATCAACCATCCTGTGGCCACAGGATGCTCCTGGCATCAGCCTCCTCCCATGGGGATGCCACTGTAGATATTCTCATACTGTCTGTGCAAAGTGTTCTGGAGACACTAAAACATAGGCGTGTTCCTGAAGGGTTTTCTTTGTTTGAATTTGATTTAGTTTTATAACAGAATCTGAAAATCAGCGTGCATAAAAATTTTTAATTTAAAATTTATTACAGAATTAATGCATACTCATTTCTGAAAATTTAGAAAATTCAGATTAAAGGCAGTTAAAATGACCTATATTTCTACTGTCCAGAAGTAGCCACTGGTACACAGGTGCATCCATGCAGAGTCATAGCTATCTTATCATAGCCATTTCCTTCAGAGGAGCCAAAAGCATCAGCCTCTGTTAACTGGTATTATAAATGGAGGTGATGTGACATTCACAATGGGAAGCTGGGTCTGTGGCTTGTTCCTTATGAACAGACACACCCCTCTTCTTTTCTTTAGTGCAGTTTCCATCAGGGATTTGGGTACCTTAAAGAACTGCTGTGAGGTTTAAATAAAATCACATCTGTGAACATAGAGCCAAATGTGTGGCACACAGAAAATTTCATTCCTTAGGAGTCTGTTATCATTAGTGTCATTATTTATAAGTCTTGTTTATAGTTATTTGTGTGTGAGAATTAGCTATTTATTTAAAAAAATTTTTTTAACGTTTGTTCATTTTTGAGAGATGGAGGGAGACAGAGCGTGAGTGGGGGAGGGGCAGAGAGAGAGGGAGACATAGAATCCGAAGCAGGCTCCAAGGCTCTGAGCTGTCAGCACAGAGCCGACGCGGGGCTCAAACTCACAAACCGTGAGATTATGACCCGAGCTGAAGTTGGACACCTAACCGACTGAGCCACCCAGGTGCTCCAAGAATTAGCTATTTAAACTCACCTTAGAACTCATTAAGAAGTTAAGGATTGTAAGAGTTTAGCTGGAGGAGGCAACAGAAAAGTGCATTTTCAAGATCATTTTTTCCTTAACTTTTCATTTTGCAATTATTTCAGACTGAGCTTCTCAGGTGATTCTGAAGCACAGCATAGCCAGCAAAGCTGTAGGGTTACTGAGTCCATACCAGTTGAGGGCCTTAAAGGCTCTTGGTCTGATCTGTTTGAAAATCTTAGATTAGGGGCACCTGGGTGGCTCAGTCGGTTAAGCGTCCGACTTTGGCTCAGGTCATGATCTCATGGTTTGTGGGTTCTAGCCCTGCATCGGGCTCTGTGCTGACAGCTCAGAGCCTGGAGCCTGTTTCAGATTCTGTGTCTCCCTCTCTCTGTGCCCCTCCCCCACTCACGCTCTGTCTCCCTCTGTATCAAAAATAAATAAATATTAAAAAAAATTAAAAAAAAAAAGAAAATCTTAGATTAGGATGAGAAATAAAGATAGGAAAAGTGATTGGGGGAAATGCAGTGACCCAAGGGTTGGAGTAGGATATGTGCAGGTGAGTAAGGGAGGGGAGCAGGGTTCTGTTCTGGCTGAGATAGTGGCTCCAGGTTTGGGTTCATAGTGCTGATAGTCTGCTAAGGAGAGCTGCTTTTGGAGCTCCTGGCGTCTTATTCATGGAGGCCAAAGCAGAGCGGTAAAGTGGTTGGCCATAGTTAGGTTAATGAAATGTGTGGATGAATCAGATTGTAGTTACTAACCACACCAGGTGCCACCACTCTGTGTGAATGACCAATGAGGTTTGTGATTTCTTGAAGGAATGTTTACTTAGACACCACCAGTCCTGAGGGTGCTGGGCTGTGGCAGTGTGCTGCAGGCATTTGGGTGACCAGAGGCCATGCCTCCCATGATTATAGCAGAGCTTCTATTGGCACAGCTGTCCAGCAGGCATCCTGTGCATGAGGCCTGAGCAGGTAAACATGTGGTATCGAGTGAGGGGAAAGGAGTGTGAAACCAGTCTTTGAGGTCCTCAGAGGGTTTGTGTGCAGGAAGAGACATGAGGTCCCTCTTGGGGGGAGGAGGGAGAATCATAGAGAAATGAGGTATGGCTTAGTCTAGAAGCTCTTCCACCTTGTACAGATGTGTTTTGTGGATTTTGCTTTGTTTTGTTGGGTGATCACAGCAGCATCTGAGTGCTGCTGGCTGTGGACTCCATTCATGACAGCTCTTTAGGTCTGGCAGCAGAGTGCTGGCTGGACTTCTACTCTGGTGACCAAGGCAGAGGGAAAAAAAGGGTAACAGGAGGGGTAAGTGGCTATAGGGCTCATTATTGCCCAGGGCTGGTTGGCTGTGGAAGATAGAAGCTGTGTCCTTTCTGCTGCTGCAGCTGTTTCATATTTGTTTCTTTCTCCTCTGTAGGTCAAACGTTCAAGGAGTAAAGGTGGCCTAGCAGGCCCCGACGGGACCAAGTCTGTCTTTGGGCAGATGTGTGCTAAGATGAGCTCGTTTAGTCCTGACAGCCTCCTCCTCCCCCACCGTGTCTGGAAAGTCAAGTTTGTGGGTAAGAACTTGCGTGCACTGCAGACCTGTGGTCCTGAGGGTTGTCAGTCTGAACACAGGCATTAGTGCAATGGGCATTACAAGGAGAGCTGAGAAGCCCAGCTGGCTGCACCCTGTGGGGTTTGCTGGGGTGACTATGAATTACTGATTCTCTTTTCTTTCAAGGTGAATCTGTGGATGACTGTGGTGGTGGCTACAGTGAGTCCATAGCTGAGATCTGTGAAGAACTGCAGAATGGACTCACCCCCCTTCTGATTGTGACGCCCAATGGTAGAGATGAGTCAGGTGCCAACCGTGACTGCTACCTGTTCAGCCCGGCTGCTAGGGCGCCCGTGCACACCAACATGTTCCGCTTTCTGGGTGAGCCTACTCACACAGGCATCGTGTGACTGTGTGTGCCTTAGTTAGCTTAATGTCTACTGTGTCTTGGGAATCACAGATATTTTGAGTACTGTATTCGGTCTTAGCTTTTTTGATGTGTACCTGCAGGGACATGCAGAACCCAGCCATCATTTGCTGGGTGCTAAGGGGCAGAAAGTGTCTTTGGCACTCAGAAGATCTGAAATTTCATATTTCTGTAGTTTAAATGTATCTGAAACTTGGAATCAGATCTGAGGGGATTTTGGTGGTTGGCCAGTCCCTTCCTCCTGTTGCATTAAGTATTTGTGCTGAGTGCTCCTGTTGCTGCCTGTACTTCTCCAGCCATTGCACCTACCTTCCTTGAGAAACTCCAGCTTTTGTTTTGTCATCAAAGGAACGGGGATTGGCCTCTGTGTGGTTTATATCCGTTGGTGGAAAGAGGAGGAGAATTAGAAACTCTCCCATAGGAATAAAAGGAACAAAGGAAGTAATGAATTTAGAATAGGACAAAATGTTTTAAGGATGGAGCTAACTTGGGGTGCCTGGGTAGCTCATTTGGTTGAGTGTCTAACTTTGGCTGAGGTCATGATCTCATGGTTCATGAGTTTGAGTCCCACATCGGGCTTGCTGCTGTCAGCACAGAGCCTGCTTCAGATCCTCTGTTCCCTTTTCTCTTTGCCTCTCTCTCTCTTTTTTTCTTTCTCAAAAATAAACAAACATTAAAAAAAAAAAAAAGGATGGACCTAAGTCTCCATGAATTTGGGTAGCACTGGTTTAGAAGGCAGTGAGGCCCCAGTGTAGAGCTAGTCTCTACTGTGTTGTTGATTGAACTAGCTGTTTCATCATTGATTTCAAGTATCTACTGTCACTTGTGCTTTGAATGAGCAGGTGTGTTACTAGGCATTGCTATCCGGACTGGGAGTCCCTTGAGCCTCAACCTGGCTGAGCCTGTTTGGAAGCAGCTGGCTGGGATGAGCCTCACCATTGCAGACCTCAGCGAGGTAACCACCAGGAAGGTGGGGATGGGGAAATATGACACTTTGTGTACCTGATACAGAGTACAGGGGGGTGCCTCAGGCTGCAGACTACCTTCTGGTAGCAAAGAAGGTCTATGGATATGAGGCCAGTTTGCTGCCATAACTTGGTAGACCATCTGTTTTGTGGTGCTTTGCAACTTGAAATCTTGTCAGATAATAATGTTCACCATTTTTCCTGTGGAGGAGGGGAGCTTGTGAGTGGCTGGGTGGTGGCTCTGGCTTTCAGTGGGGGAAACATGACTGACCAACCACAGCCAGCATCCTCCCATTGGCCATCCTTCCCTTGGTACCATGACTGTAGGGTGAGCTTCATCTCCATCCAGTGGCTGTTGCTCTCTTAGCTGTTAATTTTAAGGACTTCCTTGAATTACAAGTTCTTTCCTCAGCTCCCTGGGTGAAGTACTTTCTCACTGCTGGTCTCTGTTATTTCCTGGCGTGTACAGTGCACCAACAGCTTGAGGTATGCCCAGTGCAGACTGAGGCCCCCTTGTGGCTGAGTGTCTCAGGTGTGAACTACAGTCAGAGGTGTAGGAAAGACCCAGACTTAACATGTCGGCTCCCTTTTTTCCCTTAAAAGGTTGATAAAGATTTTATCCCTGGGCTGATGTACATCCGTGACAATGAAGCCACCTCAGAGGAGTTTGAGGCCATGAGCCTGCCCTTCACTGTGCCAAGTGCAAGTGGTCAGGACATCCAACTGAGCTCCAAGTACACACACATCACCCTGGACAACCGTGCAGAGTATGTTCGGCTGGCAATAAACTACAGGTGTGTGGTCATCTATCCTCCATTGTTTTGATTCAGTAAATAGCAAAAATAGAAAATGGTTTGCTTGGATGGCTGCATTTTTCAGAAATATCATACAGTAAAATGCTAATGGACTTGGTTCCACCTGCTGCTGATCTGTAGTCATCAAAACTTGTTTTGTAATCCGAGTCCGAGTACTCATTATTGCCTGAGATTCCTGGCTCTGACTAGAATACCAAGGTGGATAGAATTGCCCTGTTTTGGGAGCTGTCCAAACAGAGGTCACAGGGCCTTTGGGTGCCCATCTGTGTGATCTGTCAACACTCCTGGGCAGGACTGTGCCTGGCCCCTGCCTGGCCATCACACCAGCATGGTTGCTGTGTGGCAGGTCCGCAACACCTGCCCTCCCCATATAGCTTTTGCCCATTGCTGCTTCCACCTGACATTACAAGTCCATACAGTGTGGTCCTTGGGGACCTCATTCTCCAGAAGCACCTGGCCAAGTGTTGTGGTGAGACTGCATATTGGGTGGACTTTACTTGCTGAGTTCTGCTTGTGAGTGGTCCTGGCAACTGTGCTGTGCTGTCTCTCTGTGTTCATTTCTGCCTTGTGCCCTAACTCACCAGTCATGAGGGCCACAGTACCTGCTTCCAGAGGGTTCTTACTGTTGGTGCTCTGGAGCCTGGTTCTCTGATTATGTATATCTAATTCTGGCTCCTTCCTGGGTGTGCAATAAATATTAAGAATTGTGTCTTGGAAGCTGTAGGTAGTTTTTAAAATTATCTTCTATGTGCCAGTGTAGCTGCACTCAGAATGTGATGCCATTTCTATAAGATGCACACCTTGGTCATCTGTGTGGTAAGTCTTGGTATAAGCAGGACAAGATCTGTATTACCAAAGATAGAAATGCAAAGTGATTTTTCTCTTTCAGACTCCATGAATTTGATGAGCAGGTGGCTGCTGTTCGGGAGGGAATGGCCCGAGTTGTGCCTGTCCCCCTTCTTTCTCTGTTCACTGGATATGAATTGGAGACAATGGTATGCCCCTAAGTGCTACTGCCCTGGAACTGCCTTTTGCATATTGAGCCACCAAATCAGTGCCACTAGTTAATGTCTTGATTAAATCTTGCCCATAATTTACATCTGAAGTAGCTCATGCCTGTTGAATGAAGTGAAAACATGTTCAGGAAGCTGGTGTTCCCTGCCTGCCTCTTTCCCTCCCTCGCAGCTATCACCCCACACCAGGGTGGAGCGCAGGGTCAAGTGCACATCCATCTGAACACACAGGACCTGTCCTCCCAGCCATCCACTCCAGCTCTTACACCCATCCTGCCCCAAACGAGCCTTGGTAGAAAGAAAAAATGATTGACTCTGTACTGAAGTGAAGAGTCAAAAGTGTCAACCATCCCTGACAGTGTGTCCTTCTGCAGGTGTGTGGCAGCCCAGATATCCCTCTGCATCTTTTAAAGTCGGTGGCAACATACAAAGGGATCGAGCCTTCTGCATCCCTGATCCAGTGGTTCTGGGAGGTGATGGAGTCCTTCTCCAACACAGAGCGTTCCCTCTTCCTTCGCTTTGTGTGGGGCCGGACGAGATTGCCCAGGACCATCGCAGACTTCCGGGGCAGAGACTTTGTCATCCAGGTGCGGTTCCTCCACATCTTGTGGTGTCAGCTGTGGGGGCATGCTCCTTGCACACGATCATACTGCAGATTAGAAATGGGACTCTCATGTTATATGGTTTTTCTTTCTTCCTGGGAACAAAAATGAAAAGCACACCAAACTTCTTTGATTTGATCACTCAGAATTTTATGACTACAGGATTTAGGTCTCACTTTCTACTTCTGGAAAATTTATCTGGCCACCACAAGAAGATACTGCTATTATGTTAGCATATTTGAGATTTTGAGCACACATGTCATTTAAAGCATATGTCTGATTCTCTGGTTGAATTAGGTAAATTAAGTAATGTTGCTTACTGAGAAAAATAAGAGCACCATCAGACTGAGAGCAGGAGTTTTGCTTTGATTTCTAACTCGGTGATCTGATGGCCGGAAATAGGCTCCATTTATCTTCCAGGTCATGGGGACTCAGCTGCCCTCTCTCTCCCTCCTCCATCCTGAGGCACTGAGTATGACTTTCCAGGTAGCAATACCATGGGAGTGGGGAGCTTCCTCAGAGGGCAGATTGGGGTGGAGGGTCCATTCTCTCTGCATGCTTGGAAGGATTTGGGGATGGGTTCCTTCCTGAGCATAGCCTGAGTCCAGTCTCTGGCCAGGGTTGCAAAAATAGTTGGAGATCTTTGAGAACACATGTAGTTTTTCTCTCCTAAGGTGGGTAATTACTGGATTTCATCCACACGTCTTGCTGGCTTCATAATATCATATCTGTAGTAATTGAAAGGGGGCTAATGGTTCAAGGAGAATTCCCCATGTAAGTGGGTGCTGAGGACGTGCCTTCTGCCTGCCTTGTGCCAGGCCCTTTTTACAGCACTGATTTGTCAAAAGTAGTTGTCACAGTAACCAACTGCTATTTTTGACCATAAGTCCTAGGAATTATTGAGCTGTTCCTTTTAATTTCTAAAATTGACTATAGAGTATATGTTTTCTGATATTTTGTTACTCTTAGCCAAAAATGTTATGATTTTTGTGAGAGTCAAGAATCTAATGAACATAATAAAATACATTTGCAGTTTTATCTGTCCTTGCACAACATCTCTGATTATTTAACATTTTTTCATCAATAGGTATTGGATAAATACAACCCTCCTGACCACTTCCTTCCTGAGTCCTACACCTGCTTCTTTTTGCTGAAGTTGCCTAGGTATTCCTGTAAGCAGGTGCTGGAGGAGAAGCTGAAATACGCCATCCACTTTTGCAAATCAATAGACACAGATGATTACGCTCGCATAGCCCTTACGGGAGAGCCGGCTGCCGATGACAGTAGTGATGACTCGGAGAACGAGGATGTGGATTCATTTGCTTCAGACTCTACACAGGATTATTTAACAGGACACTGAGATAGAGAAATGCCATTCATCGCAAGACACCAAGAGACTGAGCAAGAAGGCAGAGCACTACAGTTTAGAGTGCTGGAGGTATAATGTATTTGATGAGAAATATTAGGTCTCTAAAATGCATGGGGGTGGGCAGGGAGACTGATCGCTGGTGATTGAACAATGAATGGAATAATGATTGGGAAATCAGCCCTTGCACGAGGGGCACTATGTGGACACTAACATTTATTTTTGAGACTTAAAAGGGTCTTCTCACCCATAATGCTGCATTACATGTAGGACTTCTGTGTTTACTACAGTGTGTAAATGTTATATAAATACTGAATTGCAGCATCCCAAAAATGAATAAAAAGCCTTTTTACTTGTGGGTGCAATAGACTGTGTTTTTTTCTTTTTTTTCTTTTTTTTTCTTTTCAAGTGTTGTGCGTTGTCTTGATTGTACATTGGAAATACTGTGTAATGATTAAATCGTATTATAAATACTTCAATTAATATTACCCTGAATTTGTTTATTAAAAGTTTTTTGAACATTAAATGATCAGTATTACTTGAATGCATCCAGATATTATTTAAATCAAAACCAAAATAAAAAGGCCATTGGTCTCCCTCTTCTCCCCAGGTGCACATTTTAGCATATGCAGCATGTAACTTGAGTTGAGGCCTTTCTGTGAGCAGTATCTATGATAGAAGGTATACTATATATAATGTTTGTGTCTTGTATATCCCTAAATTTTAATTCCCTATGAATAAAACATCTGTCACAAAATTATAAGCTGAACTTTCTTACCTGGTTAGACTAGTACTTGGTGGTGTGCTACAACCAAAAAGTAGTCTTTGATATAGCATTAGTTAAAGCCATTCCAATCTAGGTTAGACTTTTTTGCTTACAAAAACCAAAGTCACTCTGGTGATAAAGGAGGAATGGGTATTAGGAGAAAGGAAAGTTTCAAGAGGAGTGGCTGGCATTGGGAGCTGGGGACCAGGAGCCTTCAGGATCCATTCCCCTGTCCTGCACCCCACCTGTCCTGGTTCCCATTCCCATCTGCCTGGGGTCAGGGGTGTGTTTCTGGTCTAGCCAGCCATGGGGTACTATTTGAGGTGCTTGGTCTAGGGTTGTGTGTATGGCAGGTTCCCTGCAAAGGGAAGGACAGAATAGGGTATGAAAGTTGGCCGACGGGTCTGGTGCACTAGAACTTGAGGTAAACTAGATGTAGGCAAAAGGAGGTATTGTATGTTGGGAGATGATTTCTTTATTCTGGGATACAACATTTTGCATTAGAAAATCCAAAGAGGAAGTTTTTCCAGGAATTTATCCATGATCAAATTGATGAATGCCCAGATTAGTCTTTTATTTTTAACTCAGCTCAAAATCTCCATAATCTGCAAGGTATTTTTTAAATCACCAACCCTTTTGTTGTCAGTCAGCTTTTGCTGCTTAACAAACTACCCCCAAAGTCAGTGGCATACAAGATGCAGCATTTATTTCTCTCATGCATCTGGGTTGGCTAGTCTTGGCTGAATGGCTCTAGACAACAGGTAAGGTAGGGCTCTGCTTCACAGATCTTTCTGACTGTCCAGGGCAAGAGAACAAGTGAGAACAGGTGAGGCCTATGCTCAGAACTGAACTTTCACCTCCACCCACATTCTGTGGGCCAAAGCCAACCAACTATGTGGCCAACCCCAAAACCAGTGGGCTGACAAATGTCTTTTGCCTGTAGAATAGCAGTTCTCAGAAAAGTCTTGTTTGAGGATCCCTTGGGTTCCCTTTCATGGTGTCCCAGGAGGTCTTCCCTTTTCCAGCTATATATCTGCATGAGGCCAAATTTTCTTTATATCCTTCAACCGAAACTATATTATAATATATGGATGGCAGAAGCAGAAATGGGATTCCAGGTATCTTCTCATAAGCCAGATAGTAAAACAGATTAACATGTTTAATACCATTCGTCCCACTAAATTTTGTAGTTTTGGAAAATAATTTTTCAGAATAGTATTCATGTTAATAAGTAGTGGGTTTTTTTTTTAAATATGTGAAATTTATTGTCAAATTGGTTTCCATACAACACCCAGTGCTCATCCCAAAAGGTGCCCTCCTCAATACCCATCACCCATCCTCCCCTCCCTCCCACCCTCCATCAACCCTCAGTTTGTTCTCAGTTTTTAAGAGTATTATGCTTTGGCTCTCTCCCACTCTAACCTCTTTTTTTTTTTTTTTCCCTTCCCCTCCCCCATGGGTTTCTGTTAAGTTTCTCAGGATCCACATAAGAATTAAAACATATGGTATCTTTCTCTGTATGGCTTATTTCACTTAGCATAACACTCTCCAGTTCCGGGTTTGTTTTCTTTTAAAATGAATGAATATTTTAAAACTTTTTAGTTTTAATTTCCAACATGGTAACAATTGATAGATAGAACCTGGATAAAAATTAGTGAATGAAAAAGGGTTCTGAGTCAAACTGCTGCAGAGGAGGGAACTGCAAAGTCATGACCAGAAGTGTGGTCCAGAGATGTGCAAACAGATTGGGTAGCCATACCTTCTACCACACTGGCTTTGTCTTTGCTGGGTTTGCACTGTTCAGAAGCACTTGTTTAAGTCCTACTTGTTATGAGCTCTTTTTCTTTAACTTAGGAAATAGTGGAGGATTATCTATTTCCTATTTTTGTACTATTCCACTAAAAAAAAAAAATAGGGACTTTGATTTTTTTAGGAAGAGTTTCATTTTTGTCCAAGACAAATCTCTAAGACAGTTACAGATCCTCTTCAATTTAATCTCTTTCTCTTATTTATGAAGCCTAAAGTTATAGGTTCATTTTTTTAATGATAAACACTAAAATAAATAAATAATTTTGTGAGAGAGAATGTGAGTGTGTGTGCACGTGCAAATGTTCAGGGGAGAGGCAGAGAGAGAGAATCCCAGGCAGGCTGTGCACTGTCAGCACAGCGCCTGATGCAGGGCTCAAACCCATAAACCTTGAGATCAAGAGCCGGACACTCCACCGACTGAGCGACACAAGTGTCCCATAAAGTTATAATTCATTTTGGCAGACTGAAATTAGTACAGCAGAACCTATGGAAGGATAAACTGTAGGAAAGACAGACCCATCCATGCTAGGAGTGAAAATCCTCAGTCACTGATAAAGACTACTTAATTTTATTGGCAGATTCCATCAACATTTTGAATTGTGGATTAATCCTTTCTGAGGCATAAAGTTGGTGTGATACATCATGTTTGTTTTTCTACCAATAAAAATGGTAATGGATGTGCATTTACAATGCATATGAAGCTATATCTGCTTAGATTTATAAAAACTTAATATGATGCCTGACACCAATGTTCACCCTTAGAATCCGTGACAAATTCTTTTTGGTTTTCTAAGCATAGAGCATCTCCAGTATTGTCCCCCAGGGCCTGATAGCCTTCCCTTCCCTAGTGCTTGCTCAAGGGGCTGTCAGCCTCTTGTGCCTTTGTTTGAACTTATGTATCCTCCACACAGCCACATGACCAGCTGCCTTACTCTGCAGTTTTTCATTTGGTACATCCCATTTTTTAAAGCCCAAGTACAAGCTCCAGGAGCTGGGATCAGTTTCCTTTAGCATGTCCCAGCGCTGGGACCAGGCCTGAGTGAAGAGCAGTGCAGGGTGGTGTGGAGTGGGTAGCCTCTGCTCTGCCACTTGATCTATGACCTCAGAAGTGGCTGCTGGCTCTGTGTTGTTGCTGGACACTGGGCCCAAGTCTGACAGGTCCACTTCTGGAAGACACATCTTACCATCTATAAATGGCAGCCCTTGCACTAGTGGCTGTTTGAACGCTAGAGAATGTAGAGACAGTACCTGGCTGACAGGTGTTCAACAATGAACGCTAAGGAAGGTTATTAATTTTCACCAGCATAGAATACTACTGTCCAGCATCAGGGTGACCACTGGTTTCTGAGGTTGTTAGAAACATCTGGGTTGACTAGAAATCGGCATACCAGAGAGAGCTTCCTAAGTCCATGTACATGTGAATTGTCTTGACTTGCAAAACTAGCCAGATACTTTCTTTTGGGAACAGTGGAAGAGAAGGGAGAAGTCTGAGGTATAGGTGACCTAGCCTGGTCTTTCATATGCTAGCTGTTCACATATGTACCAGGCACTGGGGTTGAGGCCTTCTCCAGGCTGGGTCTGATGGCTGGAGCATCTAGGGAACATGGAGTGTGACACCCCTGGAGTTTCAGTCTCCTCTGTGGATTAGGGTCTTCTGATCCTTCCTATCTCTCAGTCTCAGTACAACTCAGGCTTTAGCACTGACACAGCTGATTAATCACTCCTTTTTTTGTAGGTAAATACTTTATAGCAAGTGTCTCTGATAGGGTATGTCTCTTGGAAATCCCAATGGGCTTAGTAAGAAGGCCATGTATCGTGAATCTTGGGTGTGGATGGGCTGGGGATCCAGCTCCTTTTGTGGGTCCATCTGCCCTGGGAGCCTAGGCTCTGTTCTGTCAGAGCTCAAGGGTGCCAGGCAGGCTGGCCAGGGCTCATGCCCAAGACTGCAGGAATAGGCCATGAGGGTTACCCACTCCTGCCCTGTACTAGCCCTAGGTCCTTCCAACCACAGGGCTGCCTACAGTGAACCTCTGCCTCTTTGTGAATCAAAAAGGGAGTCCATGACCATGGGACTTCTACCCCCTGAGGGGCGCATCTGAGACTAACGTGGCCATGGCAGTGTCCAGGGTTACCTGGTTACCCCACCACCCCACACTGGCTGGGCAGTCTAACATTGCTCTCAGAAGGCACAGGTAATGTTCCTGTGGTACCACTCCGTCCTGGGTGCAGGCTGGATGAGGTGAGTCCCTGAGCCGTCTGCTTGAGTGCAGGGACATGCAGGGAGCACAGGAGATTTGAGAACTAGTTCTACCAACCCTGCTATACTGTGGGGTCTTTTGGCCTGTGGATAGGTGAGCTATACTGTATGCAACACATGCCACATACTATAAATGCTACCATCAGGCTGAGAATAGTCCCTGGCCTCCTGCACTTGCTCTTGTTGGCATGTCATGGTGGTCACAGGCATTTGGTGTCTCTCTTGTCCTTACAAAATTCTTTTTGTGTCATTGCTGTTACCTCAGCCTCAGCTTTGCACCCTGTTGTGTATGTGCATGCTCAGTGGAGGCACCCGTGCCCAGGGCCCCTTACTATCACTCCTCCTTTAGTTGGCTTGGATGGAAAGAGGCCCTTAGAGGGAGGGACCATTATTTCTCAAAGTAGTAACATCCCAGTCTCAGTGCAGGGTACAGAAAAACCTGTAGTTGACACATTGGTCCTAGTGAAGAGGGCACAAATGCAGGACTCTGGGCATTTCCTTTCTGCCTCACCAGGGCTGGAGTAGGCTAGACCTACTGCTGGCAGTGAGTCTCAAGGACACCGTCCTCATGGGTGAGCAGGTGTGAGGAGCAGGCCCTTCTCTGCTGCAGGGAGCTCTACCTGGTGAGCCTCATCCCAGCCACTTTTCAAAGGTTTTTTTCCCCTGTATACAATGGGATCTGCACAATGAATTTTCCTCTAGATCATTACATTATAAAATAGACTTTTATTAGAGCAATTTTATATTTAAAGCAAAATTGAGCAGAAGGTGCAGAGATTTCCCATATACCCCTTATTCTCACACATGCATTGCCCCCACCAGAGTGGTACATTTGTTGCAACCAATGAATTTACCATTGCGGTATCACATAGAAAGATCTTTTGTGCTCTGTCTACTTACTTATCTCTCCCTCCCCCAAGCCCCTGATCTTTTCATTGTCTCCATAGTTTTGCCTTTTCCAGAGTGGAATCTTTTTAGATTGGTGTCTTTCACTTAGCAATGAATTTAAGATTCCTTCATGTTTTTTCATGGCTTGATAGCTCCTTTCTTTTTAGTGCTGAATAATATTCCATTGTCTGAATGTACCAGTTTATTTATGCATTCATCCACTGAAGAACATCTTGGTTGCTTCTAAGTTTTGACAACTATGAATAAAGCTGCTGTAAATATCTGTGTGCAGGTTTCTGTGTAAATGTAAGTTTTGAACTCCCTTGGGTAAGTAGCAAGGAATGCAACTGCTGGATCATATGGTAAGAGTATGTTTAGTTTTGTAAGAAGCTGCCAAATTGCTTTCCAAAGTGTCTGTGCCATTTTGCATTCCCACTAGCGGTGAGAGTTCCGGTTGCTCTACAGCTCATTACATATTAAAATGCCTTTAAAGTGCAGACTTGAAGGGGTTCCTGAGTGGTTCGGTCAATTAGCTCTTGATTTTGACTCAGGTCATGATCTCCTGGTTTATGAGATTAAGCCCCAATGCCAGGCTCTGAGCTGATAGTGTGGACCCTGCTTGGGATTGTCTCTCTCCCTCTCTCTTCCCCTCCCCCACTTATCCCCCCCCCCCCCGCCATGCCTCTAAGTAAAAGAATAAAGTACAGACTTGAATCCCAAGATTCCTCCCATTGCTTGCATCATGACTTCATTGTTTCCTTGCTACATCCTTGGCTAGGATGCAGTCTGTGGCAATTTAAACATGGCTCTAATGTTCTTTGACATTTTTCCCATCAAGAACTGGAGACTGTGTCCTTTTCCTTGAATCTGGCCTCATGACTGCTTTACCAATGGAGTATGATGGAAGTGACACTGGCCAGTCCAGGGTTCAAGGCTGAAGGAACTGGCAGCTTCCAATTCCCGTCCCTTAGGCCCCAGCCACCATGCTGTGAGCAAGTCCAAGAGTCAGGGCAGAAGCCACATGGCAGGGCAGGCAGTTTCACAACAGAAGTGAGTGAGGGCACCTCCAGATGCTTCCATTCCCCAGTCTCAAGTTGCTTCCTGCCTTTGTGCCACCTTGACTGTACTGGAGCCCAGATGAACTATTTCCACTGTGCCTTTCTGAGTTCCAAGACCCATGGCATCTGGGAGCATGATAAATGGTTGCTATTTTTTACCACTAAACTTGGGGTGGTTTGTTACACAGCAGTAGATAAAGAGAACCCATGTGAGTCTGCATTTGATTTTTCTTCTTTCTCAGGTCACTCTCTGGGCTGGGCTAAGAGACAGAAAAGGAAATTGCCCTGGCTGTCTGCCCAGTGTCCCCTCTCTCCTACATCTTTTAGGAGTCAGTGCACAGGCTGGGAAAATTGAACTACCTGTGGGCAGCAGTGGAGAAACAGGATGTGTAGCCTATGCAGTCAGAGCAGGCAAAGGCTGGTGGCCAGAGAGGCCTGCACAGTGGGTGGTCACAGGGACCCCTGAGAGAAGGTGGGATTTCCAAAGGGGAGTTGCAGACAGGTTTCCATGTGAAGTGGGGCTGGAGGACTGGGATGGAGATCACTCTGAGTCACACCTATCTGTTGAGGGTGAGAAGCCAGGGGCACTTCACTGGATCACCCACAAAGGCAGAAAATATGTACATCTGCACATCCATATAAAACTCACCACTACTTATATAATGTAAGCAAAGGGATTTTATTACAGGTATATTGGAATTTATACATTCAAGTACTGCATACTATTTTTTAAAATTTTTATTTATTTTTAAGAGAGAGAGAGAGAGCATGTGCAAGCAGGGGAGGGGCAGAGAGAGATGGAGACATAATCTGAAGCAGAATCCAGGCTCTGAGCTGTCAGTACAGAGTCCAATGCGGGGCTCGAACTCACAACCCCTGAGATCATGACCTGAGCCAAAGTCAGACACTTAACTGACTGAATCACCCAGGCGCCCCTCAAGTACTGTGTATACTTGAAAATAGCAAGTCAGATTCCAATGATACTGCTCTTTGCTAAGAATATTTAGAAAGTCCCTATTTTGGAATTTCCCTTGGTGAAATCTTGCCCAGCTCAGGAATCACATCATTTCTGACATTGTCCCCAATCACTTCTGACTGAAGAAATCAGAACCTCTCCACGGTACAGCACCGGCACCATGAATTATGCTGCAGGTTTCCAGTAACATTATCTGCATCCAATCCTCATTAACTGCCTGAAAGGAACGCTGAATTGGACCTGGCTTCAACAACCAAGAGGATGGGCTGGCAATAACTGAGGAGCCCAGAGATGGAAAGCTTGACTCCTGTTCCGGTGTGGAAACCTGTACTGTGGGGGCTTTGTTGCCATGTGGGATGGGACATGTAGATGCCAATCTCTATCAGGGGTGGGATTTCCTCCATAATTTAGGCCACATGCACCCACTCCTGGAGCAGGGGTAGTTGATCCCACCACAGACATTAGGGACTTATGATGAGGGAGTGAGAAGGAAGCATGCAGTCAGCCCTGCTCTCCAGGCTTAGAGTCAGTAGGTGGACATTAGTAACACAGGCACTAGGCACCATGTGTTTGGCCATGGTTGTCCTCCTAATGCTTCATGATCCTCCTTTGGACCTACTGGCCTGCACATCAAGGTTCCTCGGGTGTGGATACCATTCTGTAAGGGTGGGAGCAACCCAGAACCTTCCAACCATTCAGAGTGCCTGCACATTCATGCTCTGGGCTCCCCCCCTTGATACTTTCTATCCTGTATTGGTGTTTCTTGAGGCATTGGAGGAGAATGTGCAGGCTCAGGGATGAGCATGGATGAGCCAGCATTTCTGCTGTGTTCACAGGCTCTGTAGTGCCCTGCCCCATGTGGATGGAGTCACCAGGCACAGCATATATGAACTGTGTCCACACCCAACGTGTGCAGTGATATGATCTGAAGTGTCTGAAATGCCGTACTGGACCTTACTGTAGAGAACTTGGGCTCTCTGGTGGTTGTGGCCAGCTTGGGGACTGCAGTGTGACAGTGCCCACCATGTTCTAGGAGACCCAGAGGCTCTTTGGATCCCTGGTGTCTGCTCCTGGGTAGTCTGACCACACTATGTCCTATGCAACATGCTTGTTATAAAGTCTGTGCCTCCCAAATACCTAGCATAGCCAGACTCCATGAAGAAACAATTCTCCCAGAGAGGTTTAAAGAGACATTTTCCAGAAAGAGAATTTTTGGGTTTTGCCTGTTACATGGTGGAGGACCCAAGAGCCTCTAACTTCCTGCCAATCCTTGGGCAGTGCTTGGGGTGGGGTGAAGTGGGGCTAAGATCCCACTCGAGCTGCCTGGCCCACTGCAGGCCTGGGTGTCTGTGTCTGTGTAGTTTATGTGTTTGTGTGTGGCTCTATGTGTCTTGAGCGTGTCTGTGCATGGGTGTTGGTGTGTGTAGTTATGTGGCTCTCTGTGTGTCTATTTATATTTCTGTATTTCTGTGTGTGTCCCTGTTTCTGTGTGTGGTTAATGTGTGTATAGTGTATGCTTGTGATATGTGTGTCTCTGTGTGTGTGTCTTTGTAGTTTGTGTTCTGTATGTGCGTGTGTCTATATATGTGCCTGTATTTCCTTGTGTGTTTGTGTCAGTATGTAGTTTATGTGTCTATGTGTGTGTAGTGTTTGTGTGGTGGGCTGGTGGCCATGTATATACTTATCTGTACCTGTGTTTAGCTTTATGTGCCTGTGTGTTCTATTTGTACGTCTGATGCATCATGCATGAGTTTGTGTGTCTCTGTTTATGTTTCTTTGTGTGTGTTGTATGGGAGAAAGGGTGAGCCTTCTACAAATGTAACATTGACCACAGCCCAAAGCTAGAGGGGGAACAGGCAATGAGAAAATAACAGGAATCTGGTCAGGTTTATCAGTTCTAGCTGAGAACTCTTAAAATGCAGGAGAAAAAAAAGGAAGCAAAATATGCACTCAGTTTATGTTTTTCCCAAATCTCGTTCACAGGAAAAAACCTGTTACAAGTACTTGGCTACCTTCTATAAACTAGACCCTGGGATAGGCACAGCAGGCAGACTGTCCGCTTTCAGAGAGGGTCCGGCCTTCTACATTTTCTGCATTTTTTCCCCCTCCATTCCCAATGGGTCTTCCATAGCTCTTGGGGCGAGGGAGCCCTCTCATCCTCTCCGGGGCAGGCTGCCCTGGGTCTGGGGGAGTCTTCCAGAGGTGCGGTCTGTGGGAGTGGCCAGACCGGGAGGTGCGGAGGAGGGCTCGCCCCGCCCCCGCGGTGCCCACGCCCGCATCCAGTCCCAGCAGAGTTTTCCTTAGCTCTCCACTCACCGTTCGGGAGCTATCAGTTTGTATCTTACAACTTCACTTTTGGAGAAAGATCAAGTCGTCAGGCCAGTGGGGAGAGAGGACGTGAGGAGCTAACCTGTCTGTTCTGGGAAGCAGGTAGGGTTTTAAAAAGCCTGTGTTGAGTCGTTGCTTTATGGAGGGGAAAATGAGTAGCTGGTGTGAGCACAGGGCGCTCATTACCACACCAGGCATTTTCTAGATTTAACGGAAGCCGCTCACTGAGAGGCAAGTTCCCAGGACAAACCGGGCCCCTCACCCCGGGGTGGCCCATGGGGATACTGAGGGGCGTTTGGACGTGTTCAGACAGCGAATGTTCTGCTTGAACTGCAGGGCGGCATCTGCTCCCACTGCTGGCTTCACACACGTGAGCGCTAGTCAGGCGTTTCTGTGGAATGCGCCGGCGGGGGGGTGGGGGTGGGGGAAAGCATTAAATCCCCCAGAGCCTCTTCTTTTCACTCTGACCACACACAGCGGAATAAATGGATTGGATGTCGCTAGCTCATTCCAAGGATATGGATAGTAAGCACAAGCTTCCCTGTGTGGATATTCTTGGGGTTACAGACCCAGGCCTGCCTCGGCCAGGTGCCTAGCCTTCCACCACACAGAACTGGCTGCTCCTGAAGTTCCGCAGGTGATCCTTTGAGCACTTCGGGGATGTGACAACTCCACAATATGCAGTGATTCTGAGGGAAAGCAAATAGGAGGCTGTTGTCAGTTGTGAGCAATTATCTCCTGAATACAAGGCAGTCCACTGTTACCTAAACCACCTAGGAAATGCAGTTCCTGAATTTGCTTATAGGGGTTGGCATGGAGTCTGCTGTCCAGGCACCTGGAGCAGTGCCTGCTATCCAGGTCCTTGGAGTAGGACTTGTGGGGGCTGGGAGCTTCACTGCTAATGATGATACCAACTCACATAATTGCTAATGAAGATTAAATCTCATTAAAAACAACAGAGGTGAAAGCTCTAGGTAAACCATGAAGGACTGAACAAAAACTGCTTGTTATTGCAATTTAGTTTACAAACATTTGAGTGCAGTTGTTCATATCAGATGTAAAGTGCAAGTGATTTAGGAACATAAGTTTTATTATACTGATGAAAAGCAAATACTGATACTGTTTTTATTCTTGAAAAAAGTCATGGCCCCTTTGAAGTTAGCTGAGGTCTGAGGAACATCAGGAATTACAGAGGAAAGAAAAGCCCTGTCTGGAGATTTAGCAGTACCCACACCTGGGACACCTGGGAAAGGTTTTAAGCCAGAGGACACGTAGTCTGATGTGTATTTTGGAAAGATCACTGTGGTTGGGTGGTAGGTAGCTGAGTCTTGCCCACTGAGAGGTAGCTGCACAACCAGGGCAGTGGTAGGGGACACTTCATAGGTAAAGGGTCTGCAGGGTGAGGACAGTTCTCAGGCTCTGGGTTTGTGATGGGTGCATCTAGAAGGATGCTGGACATCAGGGGAGACAAGAAGGCAGCTGCACACAGTGATCTAGGCTGCAGAGGGGAGCTTGGGAGCATTGCCTGTCCACTAGTGAGATCTAAGCCTTTTGGGAGAGGGAGAGGAATAGGGCCTTTTAACTCTGGGGTTAGTTGGGGAATGGTGGGGATAGGGTGGGGAGGATTTGGCTTGCAATGGAAACATGAAAGGCCCGAAAAGGGGGAGGACAACCTAGAGGCTGGAGGCCCAGAAGAGGCGGCCTGTGTACACAGGAAGGGGAGAGCCTTTCGGGGAGTTTTCAATCTTTCCTATATATTGGAAAATAGGAGAAGAGACCCCACACACCAGGTGTCTCTGGTTAGCTCCTGGGGGCAGCCCTACCACTTCGCAGAAGCACTTTCCTGTGCTTGAAAGCAGTCTCCTCTCGGCCAGTTGCCCACACACGGGGCACTATCCTAGTGGCCCAGGCCCTCGTGAGGTGGGGCCCGACTTAGTGGCCTGTGAGGCCACTCATTCTGTGATGAGGTCGGTGCTCTGGCCGTGCCCCAACCTGCTGTGCCCTGTGCAGCAGGAGGTGCGCTCTGAGAGAGAAGGGAGCGAGGACTCGCCCCAGCACGGGTCTCTCTCTCTCTCTTTTTTTTTTTTTTGACGGGCAAAGGACAGTTTCAAACTTGTTTGCAGGATGCGCGAAAAGTCAACAACACAGCGCCGCAGGAATAAGCGAAACAGCCTGGAGTGCAGGTAGAAGAGATGGATACTCCTTCACCTGGGGGCTGGTGGCAAGGCCTGGCGTGAGAGGGTGTCCTGCCCAGGCAGGCAGGCGAGGGCAGGAGGCTGAGCACGGCGGCCCAGTTCCAGACTGCAGCGGGGATAGCGCGCTCCTGGAGGCACTCAGAAGCGCGCCCACTAGTTACCTTCCCTGGGCACAGTACGGGGAGAGCATAAAAGCGATTACAAACTATCCTGTTGGGTTGAATGTTCTAGAAACTTCTACCCAAATTCACATGTTGCAAACCCCATCTGAAGAGATACAGGGTCAGACTTTTGTGCCCTAGCCTGTTGTGCAGGTGGAGGCACAGCCCACTCTGCACTACCCACCACAGACATATCTGCCTTTTCTCAGAGTGGACTGAGAAGTAGTCTGACCGGGGAGCTGGCCTGCACCAGCCTCCTCGCCCTAGGGGCTGTGCCTCTTTCCAGGCTTCATCAATTAGAAAGGTGCACTGGGCTCAAACTGCCGCAGCCTCGTCCCCACAGACAGCCACGCCCCTGTGGACGCAGATCCTCCTACAGTCACACCTGGAGGCCTCAGCCAAGCAAATGCAAATACAGCATTTACCCTTCAGAGGCAGCCACACACCCCTGGAGACACAGCCATGTGGACAGCTCCACACTGACTGCGGAGCTTTGGGCCTCAGTAGTGCTTACCATGGAAAGGAACATTGGAAGATTCAAGTGTTTTTTTAGGACCTTGCACAAGAGGAGAATATTAGCGGCCGAGCGGGTTATTTTCAATAACAAAGTTTTCACAGCAGCCAGTATACTTTTTTCTTTTTCTTTTTTCATTATTGTATTATGTCAAGTGATTAAAGAACTTGAAGAAAAGTGTTCTTAAAATTCACAAAGGTACTATATTCCAAATGATGTATATTGCTGCTACTGATTTACTGTAAAACCAACATGAGGATCGTCCTTCAGTAATTTAATTAGTTTAATTGGCATGCCTGTGCAGGGGAAGGCACCAGATCCTCAGAACGGGAGGTGCATGGGGTGTCAAAAAGATAGTTGTTGGACTGGGGTGCACGGAGGGCAGGTTCCTGGAACCCCTGTTCTCCTGTTGCTTCCTGCCCCTCATGCTCTGTCAGGCCATTTGCACCAAACTTGAGCTGTGCTCCATAAATGCCAACAAACCCTGCCATGCCCACAAAAGCCCGGCCAAGTTCTGTTAAGAGCCATTGGGGGTGCCCTGGCCTGGTGCTAGCATCTGGGAACACAGCTCCGCAGATCCCCGCCTTTCTTACATCTCAATTGTCTGATCATCGTCTCAGGCCCAGCAACCAACAACAACTGCTGGACCAAGTTGAGAAAGGCCCAAAGGCAGAATTCTGTTCTCTCCTCAACATTGGCAGGTATTGGAACCTGTGTCCTATGCCCTGCCCCTGTGCACTGAGCCTTGGCCTCCAGCCACTCTTGACCCAGAGCTATCCTCCCAATGAGCCCCTCCACCGCATCACAGGCACATCTGTGGGAGGAGCAGCAAGGCCAAATAGCACAACCTGAAGCAGGGTTGGTGAACTTCAGCTATGTCTCCAGGCAAGGCGTGGGCAGAGTGTCAAGTCTGTGTCAGGACACACCAACAGGAGGAGGGCCTAGTTGGGCAGGGTCCTTGTAGGACCTGGAGGGATGGGGAAGTACTGCTACAAGGCTGCTGGGGAAGGGAGCAGAGCCAGAGGGCAGACCCAGGAGCTGCAAGATCCAGGTGTGAAGATAGGAACATTCCATGGGGTTTGAAATGTCAGCCACAATATCTACTTTTTTACAGAAGTTGGTGGCAATTTGGTCAATTTGGTATGAATCTTGCTTAGAAGGAAAAGCCTGGGCTCAGCCATGGTGGAGGGCTGTCTGGCAGAGGGCCATAGCCCCTCTGTTACCACTCAGACCTCACGTAGTAGCTCTCCCACCCCAGCAGGAGCCTGCTGTGTCCTCTACCCCTGCTCAGGACACAGCTGCACCCAGGGGCTCAGGGGTGTAGCTCTTCCCCTATTGACTGCAGATGTCTATTGTAGTCTGAGGTTAGCTCAGTGCTCAGGGTGGGCCCTTCTCTGTGGAGTCTTAAGGGGTGAGTCCCAGACATCTCTCTGCATGTCAGGCATATGGGGAGAGGCTAGGCTGAAACTGTGGGTTCAAGAGAAGAGCAGCCACAGGCTAGGGTGCTGGAGAGGGTTTTTCCAGAGGTTAGTCCATGGGCTAGCATGTTGGGAGGGCCCCCTCAGAGGATGGGCTGTGGGTTGGGATAGTGGAGGTGGGCATTCCTAGAGGATGGATAGTGGAATTGGGGGTTGGGGTCCTCATAGGACAGATTGTGAGCTGGGGAGTTGGAAGGTGTTGGGAAATTGAGAGTGGGCCATGGGCTAAGGTGTTGGGGTCCCTCCCAGAGGACAGTCTGTAGGACTGGAATGCTCCAGCCATCTAAATGAAAATTAATGACCAGGTGTAAGCAGGAGGGTTTGGGATGTGTTTAGAAGACCTGGATGAGAAACGTAAGAGAAAGAGAGGGACCTCTGGGTGAGCAGAAGCCTTTGTGATCCCAGAAGGTATCCAGAAAGTGAGCTGAACAAGAGCAGAGGCACTGGGCAGTTGCTGAGCCAGGGTACAGAGGAAGTTGTGGGTGGGAGACTCAGCAGAGAGCTAGTTGGGTCAAGAGATAGACCTCTCTAGAGAATGGCCAGTGTTTAAAGCTGAGACTAAGATCTCCTAGGGAGGGCAGGCCTCAGGTGAAGGCTGGGAATAGTGGAAAGAGCCAGCAAAGGAGAATGAGGAAGAGCAAGAGCCTCAGTTAACCCTGAGAATAAAAGGGAAGGCTGCTGAGAATCTGAGAAAGGGCCAGAGCTTGGAAGTTATTGGAGGTGACCCTGACTAGATTGTTTTCCATCAGGTTGGGGGGACATGAGGTTGGTTGAAGTGGGTTCAGGAAAGAAAGGAGAAATGAATACAGTGGTCTTGAGAAGTTTGCTCTAAAGGACAGGAGAGAAATTGGGCAGTGGCTAGAAACCTCTGTGAAGACAGAGAGATTAAGGTTTTTATTTTGAGGTAATTATAGATTTACATGTACCTTTTACCCATTTTCATCCAATGGTAACATCTTGCAAAATTATGGTACAATATCACAACCATAATATTCACATTGACACAGTCAAGATACAGATATTCCATTATTGTGAGGACTCCTCATGTAGCCCTTTTATAACCACACCCACATCCCTTTTGCCTGTATCACTTGCTTTACACATGGCAACCACTAATCTGTTCTCCATCTCTATAACTTTGCTATTTCAAGAATGCCAAACATACAGAATCATACAATGTATAACCTTTTGGGATTTGCTTTTGTTTTTTTTTTTTTTAACTCATTACTTTCACTGTAGTTTCATGCTAGTTGTTGTATATATCACTAGTTGTGCCTTTCTACTGATGAGTAGGATTCCATGGTATAGATGTACCACAATTTGGTTAACCACTCATCCGTGGACAGACATTTGGGTTGTTTCCAGTTTTGGATTATTATGGATAGAGCTGCTGTGAGCATTCATGTACAGGTTTTTGTGTGAATATATAAGTTTCATTTACCTGCTGGGATAAACATCCAGGAGGGCAATCGCTAGGTTGTATGGTGGTTTTTTAAGAAACTGTCAAACTGCTTTCTAGAGGGTCTGTGCAGTTTTATATTCCCACCAGAAGTGTATGAGGGGTCCAGTCTCTGCATCCTCTGCCAGCATTTGCTGTTGTCTCTATTTTGTTCATCTTAGCTATTCTCATAGGTGTGTAGTGATATATCATAGTTTTAGTTTGCATTTCCCTAATGGCTAATGATGTTGGACATTTTCTCATGTGCTCATTTACTATCTGTATATCCTCCTAAGTGAAGTGACTCTTAATATCTGCACTTACTTGATATTTTTTAATTTTTAATTTTCCTTTCTGTTGAGTTTTGAGAATTCTTTATTATTATTATTATTATTATTATTATTATTATTATTTAGAAATATTTTTTTAAAATACCAGTATAGTTAACATATAGTGTTATATTAGTTTCAGATGTACGATACAGTGATTCAACAATTCCATACATCACCCAGTGCTCATCGGGACAAGTGCACTCCTTAATCTCCATCACCTGTTTCACCCATCCCTCACGCCTCTCCCTTCTGGTAACCATCAGTTTGTTCTCAATAGTTAAGATTCTGTTTCTTGGTTTGTTTCTGTCCCTCATTTCCCCCCCTTTGTTCCCTTGTTTTGTTTCTTAAATTCTATATATGAGTGAAATCATAGTATTTGTCTTTCTCTGACTGACTTATTTCACTTAGCATATACTCTCTAGCTCCATCCATGTTGTTGCAAAGGGAAAATTTCATTCTTTTTAATGGTTGAATAACATTCTGTTGTATATATACTATTTTTTCTTTATCCATTCATCTATCCATTCATCACTTGGGCTATAATTTGTCTATTTTAAATAATATTGCTATAAACATCAGAGTTCATGTATTCCTTTGCATTAGTGTTTTTGTATTTGTTTTGTCAAATAACAAGTAATGTGATCCCTGGATCATAGGTTTATTGTATTTTTAACTTTTTGAGGAAACTCCATACTGTTTTCCAGAGTGGAGTTTTCGGTTTGCATTCCCACCAACATGCAAGAGGGTTCTCCTTTGTCCACAGCCTCACCAACTCTTGCTGTTTCTTATGTTATTGATTTTAACCATTATGACAGGTGTGAGGTGACATCTTATTTTAGTTTTGATTTGTGTTTCCCTGATAGTGAGTGATGTTGAGCATCTTTTCATGTGTCTGTTGGCTGTCTGTATGTCTTCTTGGGAGAAATTTCTGCTCATGTCTTCTGCCTATTTTAAATTGGATACTTTGTTTTTGGGTGTTCAGTTTTATAAATTATTAATACACTTTGAATACTAACCCTTTATCATATATGTCTTTTGCAAAGCTCCAATTCTGTAGATTGCCTTTTGGTTTTGTTGATTGTTTCCTTTGCTGTGCAGAGGCTTTTTATTTTGATATAGTTTATTTTCACTTTTATTTCCCTTGCCTCTGGAGACATATCTAGTAAGAAGTTGCTGTGGCCAAGGTCAAAGAGGTTGTTGCCTGTTTTCTTCTCTAGGATTTTATCTTATGTTTAGGTCTTTCATCCATTTTGAATTTATTTCTGTGTTTAGTTTTCTTTCCTCTTCTATATTTTGGAATAGTTTGAGAAGAATAAGTATTAACTGTTCTTTTAATGTTTAGTAGAGTTCACCTGTGAAGCTGTCTGGGTCTGGAATTTGTTGGGAGTTTTTTGATTACTGATTCAGTCTCCTTGCTGGTAATTGGTCTATTCAAATTTTCTATTTCTTCCTGTTTCAGGTTTGGTGGGTAATATGTTTGTAGGAATTTATCCATTTTTTCTAGATTGTCTAATTTTTTGGCATATGGTTTTTAATAACATTCCCTTACAATTGTATTTCTGTGGTGTTGGTTTTTATTTCTCCTATTTCATTTGTAATTTTATTTATTTGTGTCCTTCTGTTTTTTGATGAGTCTGGCTAGAAGTTTATGAATTTTCTTTAGCTTTTGAAGGAACCATCTCCTGGTTTCATTTATTTGTTCAAAAAAATTTTTTTTTAGTTTCTGTATCATTTATTTCTGCTCTGATCTTTATTATGTCCTTCTTTCTGCTGTTTTTGGGTTTAGCAAACAAGTTCCTTCTCTAGCTTCTTTAGGTATAAGCTTAGGTTGTTTATTTGAGATTATTCTTGCTTCTTGAGGTGCCCTGTATTACTATAAACTTCCCTTTTTAGAACTGCTTTTGCTGCATCCCAGAGGTTTTGGGCTGTTGTGTTTTTATTTTTTTCTGTTTACTTTTTGATTTCTTCTTTGATTTCTTAGTTAACCCATGTTATTTAAATTCCATGTATTTGTGGTCTTTTCAGGTTTTTTCTTGTGGTTGACTTCTACTTTCATAGCACTGTGGTCAGAAAAGGTGCATGGTATGACTTCAGTCTTCTTGTATTTGTTTAGGCCTGTTTTGTGGCCTAATATGTGATCTATTCTGGAGAATGTTTCATGTACACTTGAAAAGAATGTATATTCCGCTGTTTTAGGATGGAATGTTCTGAATATATCTGTTAAACCCATCTTCTCCAGGGTGTCATTCAGAGCCATTGTTTCCTTGTTGATTTTATCTTCAGATGATCTGTTCATTGATGTAAGTGTGGTGTTAAAGTCTCCTACTATTATTGTATTACTATCAATTAGTTCCTATATGTTTGTTATTAACTGTTTTATGTATTTGTTGTATACATGTGGTCCTATGTATTTTATGTATTTGGGTGCACAAATATTTACAATTGTTATATCTTGGTGGATTGTCCCCTTTTATAATGATATGGTGTCCTTCTTTGTTTTTATAGTCTTTATTTTAAATATTTTGTCTGATGTAAGTATTGCTAATCTGGCTTTCTTTTGCTTTTGTTTTTGTTTTTAAATCTGGCTTTCTTTTTACATCTATTTGCATAATGAAAGTTTCTTCATCCCCTCACTTTTAATCTGCAAGTGTCTTTAGGTCTAAAATGATTCTTTTGTAGGCAGCATATAGATAAGTCTTGTATTTTTATCCATTCTGTCACTCTATGTCTTTTTTTTAAAGTTTATTTATTTATTTTGAGAGAGAGAGAGGTGGGGGAAGAGGGACCGAGAGAGGGAGAATCCCAAGCAGTCTGCACTGTCAGTGCAGAGCCCGATGTGGGGCTCAAACCCACGAACCATGAAATCATGATCTGATCTGAAATCAACAGTCAGATGCTTAACCAACTAGCCACCCAGGCACCCCTGTCACCTTATGTCTTTTGATTAGAGTGTTTAGTCCACTTACATTTAAAGTGATTATTCCTGGGGGCACCTGGGTGGCTCAGTCGGTTGAGCGTCCGACTTCGGCTCAGGTCATGATCTCATGGTTCATGGGTTCAAGCCCCATGTCGGGCTCTGTGCCAACAGCTCGGAGCCTGGAGCCTGCTTCGGATTCTGTGTGTCCCTCTCTCTCTGCTCCTCTCCTGCTTATGCTTTGTCTCTCTGTCTCTCAAAAATGAATAAATGTTAAAAAAGTTTAAAAAAAACTAAAAAAAAATAAAGTGATTATTCCTGGATATGTATTTATTGCCATTTTCTTACTTGTTTTGTGCTTATTTGTGAAGTTTTTTTATGATCCTTTCTTGTTTCTTTTATGGTTTCCTGGTTTTCATTAATGATATATTTGAATTTCTTTTTCTTTATTCTTTGCATATCTATTAGTGTTTTTTGATTTATGATTATATTAGGTTCATATATAAGATATTATGCATATGGCAGTCTATATTAAGTTGATTTCACTTAAGTTTGAACCCATTTCTTTACTCCTCTCCTTCCCATGTTTTAGGTATATGGTGTCATATTTTACCTCCTTTTATTTTGTGAGTTCCTTGACCAGTTTTTTAACAGAAATATTCATTTTTTGTTTTTTGTTTTTGTGTTTGCTACTTTCATATTGTTACTTTTGGTTTTCCCTTTCCACTCAAAGAGTCCCCTTTAATATTTCTTTCAGGGCCAGTTTAGTGGTCATGAACTCCTTTAGTTTTTGTTTGGGAAACTCTTCATCTCTGGTTCGATTGGCTGCATATTTTTCCCACTCAGCGTTTTGAATATATCATGTCATTCCTCCTGGCTTGCAAAGTTTCTGCTGAAAAGTCCACTCATTGCCATATGGGGTATATAACTGTCTTCTTTTGTCTTGCTGCTTTTAAATGTTTTTCTTTATCACTACATTTTGCCATTGCAAAATGTTTTTGTGGATCTGCTTTTGTTGATTTTGTTGGGGGTTCTCTGTGCCTTCTGGATGTGGATATCTGTTTCCTTCCCCAGATAAGGGAAATTTTCAGCTATTATTTCTTCAAATAAATTTCAATAATAAAAAATAATTTTCTGCCCCCTTTCTCTCTCATCTTCTTCTGGGACTCTTATAATATGAATGTTATGTTTGATACTGAGTTCAAACGGAGTCACTGAGTTCCCTAAGTCTATTGCCATTTGTTTTTCATTTGTTCAGCCTGATTACTTTCTATTACTCTGTCTTCTAGGTCATTAATTCATTTTTTCTGCTTCTTCTGATATGCCCCGATTCGAGAGACTCCCCGAAAACAAACCACCAGAGTCCAGAGTCAAAGCCAAGCGGCAAGGGTCGTTTATTGCAGGTTCGAACCCGTTCCTCCGCGCACTCGTTGCCGGTGACGCTAAGAGGCCCCTAGCGAGGATCTTACAGCTTCTTTTATAGACAGGCACAAACAAGTTAGGGATTTTTCACGGTTACAGAGCTGTTATTGGTTGACATTTAAATTTGAACACTCAGCAGAACTTGATTGGTTCCCACCTTTAGGTCAGACCACAACCGGGCACGCCCTGGCTGGTTTCTGGAATGGCGGGGGGGGGGGGGGGGGGGGGGGGGGGGGGGGGGGGGGGGAGACCTTTTCTTTGCAGCTGTGAGTACACCTGGTAATTTTTCTCTTAGTCTCTCACTTCCAGCCTGGTGTTCATTCCATCAAGCATGTCTCTCATTTTGTTTATTGAACTATTCATCTCTACTGTACTATTCCTTATCTCTGTGTTAAAGGTTTTACTGATGTCTTCCACTTTTTTCTCAAGGTCAACAAGTATCTTTATGATCAGTCCTTTAATTCTTTATGAGGCATATTACTTATATCTGTTTTGCTTAGATCTCTGACTATGGCCCTGTCATGTTCTTTCATTTTTTTCAAATTCCTCTGTTTTCTCATTTTGTTTAAGTCTCTGTGCCTGTTTCTCTTAGTTAGGAAAGTCATCTCTGTCTCTGTTCTTGAGGGTAATGGCCTTATGAAGAAGAGGTCCTGTAGTGCCCTTGCAGTATAGTGTCACCTGTTCCCAGGGCCTGTTGCTTCTGGGAGTATCTCCAATATGTGCTGCATGAACTCTGCTGTTGTTTCCTGGCCACTTTATCCTTTAGGCCAGTCATCTGCAGAGGCTCATTTTGCCTGTTATGGGCAGTGTTTTGTCCCTGGCCTGAATATGCTGAGTTTTAATTAGGCGTGTGCTGGTCTGCTTTTGAAATGAGACCTGTTGAGGGGCACCTGGGTGGCTCAGTCAGTTAAGCATCCGACTTGGCTCAGGTCATGATCTCACGGTTTGTGGGTTTGAGCCCCGCATCAGGCTCTGTGCTGACAGCTCAGAGCCTGGAGCTTGCTTCAGATTCTGTGTCTCCCTCTCTCTCTGCCTCTCCCTTGCTTGTGCTCTCTCTCTGTCAAAAATAAATAAACATTAAAAAGAAAGAAAAAGAAAGAAAGAAAAGAAAAGAAAAGAAAAGAAAAGAAAAGAAAAGAAAAAGAAAAGAAAAGAAAAGAAAAGAAAAATGAGACCCGTTGCCAGCACTGCTGAAACCAAGGCCCCACAAAACTCCCAGGCTGGGAAATGTGGTGTGGGCAGGGGTTTTGGTTGGTCTTCTGGGGGAGGAGGCTACTTCACTGGGACTGGGGTAAGCATGACTGGGAAGGGAGGTTCCACCATAGCCTGGGGGACAGGTACTGGTGAAGCAACTTAGATAGCCTAGTGTCAGTGCTGCACTGGTTTCTGCAGGTAGCCCTGTGTTTATGCTGAGAGATGGGGAGTGGGGGCGGAGAATGGCACCTGCTAGTTCCTTTGTTCCTAGAGGAATCTCTGGGTGAATGCTGCCTCTCTGGGATATGCTCTGAGATGAGCAAATTACCTCCCTTCTGTGGGCCCCAGGTGTTTTCAGATCGCTGTTTCCACACTGTAGGTCCACATGCTATTTCCCCTGCCCTCTCTCCAAGAGCAGCCTCAATGCTCTTCAGGCATTCCCTGAGCCAAAGCTTCTGACCTTTAAAACTCAAGGCTTTAAGCCCTGCTGGTTGGAAGAACTCACAAAATTTGGCTCCTCTTGCTTTCCAAGCCACTTGCTTTGGCAATTTGTCTTCCTTGTGTGGACTCCCTTGTGCTTTAATCTGTCTTTGCCCTTCTCTGGGACCGTGGCTCCCTCCCCACTGCAGCAACCATGATCCATTTCTCTCTCAAACTGTGTCTCTGAACTTCCCACCTTCTTCGATATGGCCTGTTCTCTACCTTTAGTTTTGGAGTGTAGTTATGGAGAAGTCAGGTTCATTTCTGAGGTATTTAGGATGATTTAATGGTTATCTAGTTGTATTCATGAGCTGAGCTGAGCCTAGGATCCTCCTACTCTGCCACCATCTTCTCTTCCCTGAGAGTTCTTTATGTATTCATATCCTTTCCTGGATATGTGATTGGCAAGTATTTTCTCCAAGTTTGTGGTTTGTCTTTTCATCCTCCTAACAGTCTTTCACAGAGAAAAAAATTATAATATTGGTTAAGTCCAATTTATCATTTTTTTTCTTTTTATGGATCGTGTTTTGGTGTCAAGTTTAAGGTTGTTTTTTTGTTTTGTTTTTGTTTTTGCCTAGCCCTATATCTAAAGATATTCCCCTATGTTTATTTGTAAAACTTTTATAGTTTTACATTTTACATTTAAATGTGTGTTGCATTTTTAAAAAATTTTTTAATGTTTATTTATTTTTGAGAGAGAGAGAGAGAGAGAGAGAGAGAGAGAGAGAGAGAGAATGAATATCTGAAGCAGGCTCTAGGCTCTGAGCTGTCAGCACAGAGCCCGATGCAGGGCTCGAACCCATGGACCACGAAATCATGACCTGAGCTGAAGTTGGACACTTAACTGACTGAGCCACCCAGGCGCCCCAGTGTGTGTTGTGTTTTGAGTTAACTTTTATATAAGTTATGGGAAATAAACTAAAGGTTCTTTTTCTTTTGCCCATGGATATCCAGTTGCCCCAGCACAATTTGTTGAACAGGTTTGTCTTTCTTATGTTAAATTGCCTTTGCACCTTTGTCAAAATCAACTGGGCGTATTTTCATGGGTCTATTTCTAGGTCCTCTGTTCTGTTCTGTTGATGTATGTATGTATGTATGAGTCTGCTCATACCACACACTCTTAGTTACTGTAACTAAGAGTAACAGTAACTGTATAGTGTAAGTCTTGCATTTTGATAGATTGGTTCCTCCCATTTTAATCTTTTTTTCCCCAAATTACATTAGGTATTCTAGATTATTTGCCTTCCCATATGATATTTTGAATTTTATATCTATAAAATATCTTTCTGGAATTTGATAGGAATTGCATTAAATCTGTATATAAATTTGGAGAGAATTGACATGTTTACTATGTTGAGTCTTCCAATCCATAAACATAATTTATCTTTTAATTTATTTAGTTGTTTGATTCCTTTCATCAGTGTTTTATGGTTTCTAGCATATGAGTCAGTACATGTCTTTTTGGATGTACATCTAAATATTTAATTTTTTAGCAACTGTAAATTGTATTTTCAATTTTGGTGTCAACATGTTCATTGATAGTATATGGAAGTATAGATTTTTAAAATATTATCTTGTATCCTGTGACCTTGATGAACTCATTTAGTTCCATGAGGATATTTTTGTTGATTACTTGGAATTTTATTATGTAGAAAATCATATCATCTGCAAATTGGGGCAGTTTTATTTCTTCCTTTCTACTCTCTCTACCAACTCCCCCTCCCCCCTTTTTTTTGCCCTATTGCACTGGCTAGATATTCTTGTACTATATTGAATATCAGTGATAAGAGTGGAAATCCTTGCCTTGTTCTTGATCATAGCAGGAAATTTTCAAGTGTCTTTGTATTAAGTATGTTGTTAACTATAGGTTTTTTGTAGATAGTCTTTATCAAGTTGAGGAAGTTCCCCACTATTCCAGTTTTCTTCAAATTTTTAGCATGAATGGGTATTGAATTTTGTCAAATTGATATGATTATAACAATTGATATGGTTTTTCTTCTTTTGCCTGTTAACATGGTAGATTATATTGATTGATGTTTTTATTAGCTTTAATGATATATAATTATCATATAATATGTCCATTTAAAAGGTACAATTCAATGATTTTCACTATATCCACTGAATTGGGTGGTGATAGCCACAATCTATTTTGGGGCACTTTCACTAACCCAAAATAAAGCCCCATATGTTTCACTCCTCTCCTAATGGCAACCACTAATCTACTTTCTGTCTCGGTAGGTTTGTCTATTCAGAAGACTTCATGTATAAATGGAATGAGGCAATATGTGCTCTTTTGTGACTGGCTTCTTTCACTTAACAGTGTTTTAAAAGTTCATCCATGTCATAGTATGATCAGTATATTATTCATTTTCATTGTTGAATAGTATTCTATCATATGGATATACCACATTTTATTTATTCATTAATAATGGACATTTGGGTTGTTTTTACTTTTTGAGGGTTATGAATAATGCTCCTATAAACATGTACGCGTTTTTTTTTGTGGGCATGTGCCCCATTTCTCTTGGTTATCTACCTAGAAGTAGAATTATTGATTCATATGGTAAGTGTATAGTTAACATTGATCAATTTGTGAATCCTTAACTAGTTTTGCATCTCTGGAATAAATTCTACTTGGTCATGGTGTATATTATATATTGTTGAATTTCCTTTGCTAATATGTAATTATTTTTGTGCCACAGCCACATTCACTCCCTCCCTCCCTCTCTTCTCCCTCCCTCTCTCCCTCCTTCTTTTCTTTTCTTTTCTTTTCTTTTCTTTTCTTTTCTTTTCTTTTCTTTTCTTTTCTTTTCTTTTCTTTTCTTTCTTTCTTTCTTTCTTTCTTTCTTTCTTTCTTTCTTTCTTTCTTTCCTTCCTTCTTTCTTTCTCCTTCCTTCCTTCCTTCCTTCCTTCCTTCCTTCCTTCCTTCCTTCCTTCCTTCCTTCCCCTCCCACCCCCTTCCCCCTCTCTCCCTCTCTCACTGTTTCTTCCTTCCTTCCTTCCTTCCTTCCTTCCTTCCTTCCTTCCTTCCTCTTTCTTTCTTTGCTTCTTTCTTTTCTTTTCTTTTCTTTTCTTTTCTTTTCTTTTCTTTTCTTTTCTTTTCTTTTCTTTTCTTTCTCATACTGCCTCTGATTTTGGTATAAGGATAACACTAACCTCATAAAATTAATTGGGAAGTGTACCTCATCTTCTTGCCTCTGTCTGATTTTGGTATAAGGGCAACAGTAACTTCATAAAATTAATTGGGAACTCTTCCCTATTCCCAACCTCATCTTCTATTTTCTAGAAGAGATTGGGTAGAATTGGTGTTATTCTTCTTTGAATGTTTGTTAGAAGTTTGCAGTGAAATTCAAAATCAATCTACTTAGTAGTTGTAGGATTATTCAAATTATCTATTTTATATTGGGCGAATTGTACTCATTTGTGCTTTTTGATAAATTGGTCCCTTTCATATAAGATGCCAAATTTATGTGTGCAGAGTTGTTCATAATGTTCCATTATTGTCCTTTTCATGTCTGTAATGTCTGTAGTGATGTTCCCCATTTAATTCCAGACATTGGTACTTTCTATTCTTTTATTCTTTGTCAGTCATAGTAGAGGTGTTTGTCAATTCTATGGATGTTTAAAATTTTTTTAATGTTTATTTTTGAGAGAGAGAGAGAGAAAATGCACATGGGAGAGAGGCAGAGAGAGAGGGAGACACAGAATCTGAAGCAGTCTTCAGGCTCTGAGCTGTCAGCACAGAGCCTGATGCAGGGCTTGAACTCACAGACTATGAGATCATGACCTGAGCTGAAGTCGGGTGCTTAACCAACTGAGCCACCCAGACACCCCCTATTGATGTTTTAAAAGAACAGGTTCTTTGTTTCATTTATTTTCTCTGTTGTTTTTCTGTTTTCTAGTTCATTGATTTTTACTCTTATATTTATTATTTTCTTACTTCTGCTTTCTTTGGTTTATTTTGCTCTTCTTTTTCTAGGTTACTAAGATGAGAATTAGTTAATTTGATGAGAGTTTAGATTATTGATTTGAGACCTTTTCTTCTTTCCAGAATGAACATTTAATGCTGTAAACTTCCCTCTCATCACTGCTTAGCTTTATTCCACAGATTTTGAAATGTTATATTTTAATTTTGTTTAGTTCAGTACAATTTTGATTTCCCTTGAAACTTCCTCTTTGACTTCTGGGTTATTTAGAAGCGTGTTGTTTAATTTTCAGGTATGCAGATTTTCTGCTTGTCTTTCTGTTATTAATCTCTGATTTGATCATGGCTACAGAACACACTGTGTGTTTTCAATTCTTTTAAATTTTCTGAGGTTTGGGTTGAGAGATCCAACATGGCAGAGAAGTAGGGGGATCTGAATTTACCTCATCCCTCAAACACAGCAATGTGGAGGCCAAAGGACTCTGAATTCCAAGAGTCCAGGCTGCAGAGTGACAGAGATGTCTCCAGGGACCCATGGGGACAACCTGGCAGGCCATAGGTGCATGATTGTGAACTGGGAGAGATAAAATGGATGGCATAGGCACTGATGGGAGGGATTCCTCCTCTGCAGAGAGCCAAAGGGAAGAGAAATAGAGGCTGTGGAAGGACAATATCTGGACAAGAGAAAAACCACAGACTGGGACGGAGAAAGAGCCAGTTGCTAACTGTGGGGCTTTCTCTGGACTGGGGCCAGCTGCCCCGTTTGTGCACCTGGGGAGGAGGGGAGCCAGCCCCTGGTTCAGTAACTAGTTCAGAGGTGCAGTCCACAGTGGGAGAAAGCAATACCCTCCCTGGAGTGCTGTAGGAAGAAGGTATATAACTGTTCAAGGGACAAAGACTGCCTGCACCCACCAGCCAGAGGCCATACATTGATGGCATGGAGTGGCACTTCCCCGAAACTGGGGTGCACAGGGGGACCCTTTAAGACATTGGGGTTTAAATCCCAGCCAAGAGCCAGGGAGGCACAGGAGTTGGTGGAGTGGGACAAACTGCTTCATTTGCACCTGTGGCACTGTGAGGACGGCCTGAACAGAGTGGTCTGGGACACCCAGTCCATGGGTGTTGCCATTTTTCCCCCTATCACCAACAAGGTGGGGCTTCAGGGAACGACAGTAGGCCCACAGTGGAGGCAGGACTGGTGCACACCAAACCATGCTCCTCCATGCCAGGTAACTGCATATCTACTGAAGCAGTATTGATGCTGATGAACCAGACAGCCCCTCCTCCAGGCCAGCACTGCCACCAGTTCCAAGGCACCCAGCAGTTTTGCATTTTTTGATTTAATTCTTGGAAAATTCATAGTAGATATATGTTTTTTTCTTCCTTTTATCCTTATTTCTTCCCTCTAGTCTGGTTATTCTGGTTGTTGGTTTGTTTAAGCAGACATATTTAATCTATTCTCTTTATACCTGTTCTATATCTCCTTATTTATTCCCCCCCCCCGGATTAAGCCATATAGTTTATCTTCTTGGTCAATTTTCTTTTATTTCAACTCCCCCCCCCCCATTGGTTTGTTGTAGCTCGTATTTTTGGTTGTTTTGTTTTGTTTTTTGTTTTTGTTTTTTGCTTGTTTGTTTTTTGTTTATTTGTTTTTTGTTGTTTTTTGTTTTGTTTGTTTTCTTTTCTAGGGCTACTTCAATGAACAAATCAAAGCACACCTGATGGAGGGTCCAAAACATCACTATGGGGAGGGAGATAAAGCAACCAAAGTCACAACAACAGAGAGCAAGGAACACACTCCAAAAAAGCACCTCCTGAAGGGCCAGGCCCTGGACACTATATGACCCCTCTTTAATATAGTAGTGATCACAGGTGCAGGACACATAACAAGCTTTTAAAACACACAAGGGACAGAAAACTAGCCAAAATGATGAAACAGAAGAATTCTCCTCAAAAGAAATTCCAGGAAGAAATGACAACTAAAGAATTGATGAAAACAGACATAAACAATCTAACTGAACAGTTATTTAGAATGATAGTCATAAAATTAATTACTAGGCTTGAAAAAAGGATAGAAGACAGCAGAGAATCTATTGCTGCAGAGATCAAGGAACTAAAAAATAGTTATGATGAATAAAAATGCTGTAAATGAGGTGTAAAATAAGCTACACATAGTGACAGTGAGGATTGAAGAGGCAGAGGAGAGAAAAAGTGAAGTAGAAAATAAAATTATGGAAAAAGATGATACTGAGAAAGCTGAGAGAGAGAAAAAAATTCTGCACCACAAGGGGAGAATTAGATAACTAAGTGATTCAATGAAACATAATATCTGTTATCATAGGAGTTCCAGAAGAAGAAAGAGAGAAAGGGGCGGAAAGTGTACTTGAACAAATCATAGCCAAGAACTTCCCCAGTTTAGGGAAGGAAACAGACATTGAAATCCAGGAGGCACAGAGAACTCCCTTCAGTGGTAACTTGAATTGATCTTCTGCATGACATATCATAGTGAAACTGGCAAAATAGAAAGATAAAGAGAGAATTCTGAAAGCAGCTAGGGACAAACAGGCCTTAACCTACAAGGGTAGACACATAAAGGTAGTAGCAGACCTATCTACTGAAACTTGGCAGGCCAGAAGGGAGTGGCAGGAAATACTCAATGTGCTGAATAGGAAAAATATGTAGCCAAGAATCCTTTATCAAGCAACACTGTCATTCAGAATAGAAGGAGAGATAAAGGTTTTCCCAGACAAACAAAAACTGAAGGAGTTCATCACCACTAAACCAGACCCTAAGGGGGGGCTCTGTGAATGGAATGTTGCAAAGATCAAAAAGTACCAGAGACACCACTACAAGCATGAAACCAACAGGATAACACAATAACTCTAAATCCATATCTTTGAATAATAACACTGAATGTAAGTGGACTAAATGCTCCTATCAAAAGACACAGGTTATAAGAATGGATACAAAAACAAGACCCATCTATTTGCTGTCTATGAGAGACCCATTTTAGACCTGAGGACACCTTTAGATAGAAAGCAAGGGGATGGAAAATCATCTATCATGATACTTGTAAGTCAAAAGAAAGCTAGAGTAGCCATACTTATATCAGAAAAACTAGATTTTAAACTAAAAGTTGTAACAAGAGATAAAGGGCATTATATCATAATTATGGGTCTATTCATCAAGAAGAGCTAACAATTATAAATGTTTATGCACCCAATTCAGAGGAACCCCAATATATAAAACAATCACAAACCTAAGCAATCTTATTGGTAAGAATGTGGTAATTGCAGGGATTTTAATACTATACTTACAACAATGGACAGATCATCTAGGCAGAAAATCAATAAAGAAACAATGATCCTGAATGACACACTGAACCAGATGGACTTGACAGATATATTCAGAACTTTTCACCCTAAAGCAGCAGAATACACATTCTTCTCGAGTGCACATGGAATATTCTCCAAGATAGATCACATACTGGGTCACAAAACAGCCCTCAATAAATATAAAAGAATTGTGATCATACCATGCACATTTTTAGATCACAATGCTATGAAACTTCAAATCAACGACAGGAAAAAGTGTGGAAAACCTCCACATGCATGGAGGTTAAAGAACATCCTACTAAGGAATGAACAGTCAACCAGGCAATTAAAGAAGAGATTCAAAAAATATATGGAAAAAATGGAAATGAAAATACAACAGTCAAAAACCTTTGGGGTGGAGCAAAGGCAGTCCTAAGAGGAAAATACATTGCAATCCAGGCCTATCTGAAGAAATAAGAAAAATCCCAAATACAAAATTCTAACAGCACACTTAAAGGAACTAGGAGCAGAACAGCAAAGACACCCCAAGGCCAGCAGAAGAGAAATAATAAAGAGCAGAAATAAACAATATAGAACCCAAAAAAACCATAGAACAGATCAATGAAACTAAGCTTGTTTTTTGAAAAAATAAACAAAATTGATAAACCCCTAGCCAGACTTCTCAAAAAGAAAAGAGAGAGAACACAAATAGATAAAATCATGAATGAAAATGGACTTATCACAACCAATCCCTCAGAAATACAAACAGTTATCAGAGAATACTATGAAAAATTATATGTCAACAAACTGGACAATCTGGAAGAAATGGACAAATTCCTAGACACCCACACTTGCCGAAACTCAAACGGGAAGAAATAGAAAATTTGAACAGACCCATAGCTAGTGAAGAGATTGAATCAGTTATCAACAATCTCCCAGCAAATAAGAGTCCTGGGCCAGATGGCTTCCCAAGGGAATTCTACCAGACATTTACAGCAAAGTTAATACTTATCCATCTGAAGATGTTCCAAAAAATTGAAATGGAAGGAAAGCTTTGGCTCATTCTATGAAGCCAGCATTACCTTGATTCCAAAACCAGACAGAGACCCCACGAAAAAGGAGAGTTACAGGCCACTATCCCTGATGAACATGGATGCAAAAGTTCTCAACAAGATACTTACAAATTGAATTCAACAGCATATAAGAAGAATTATCCACCATAATCGAATGGGATTCATTTCTGGGCTGCAGGGCTGGTTCAGTATTCACAAATCAATCAATATGATACATCACATTGATAAAAGAAAGGATAAGTACAATATGATCCTGTCAATAGATGCAGAAAAAGAATTTGACAAAATACAGCACCCTTTCTTTTCAACTTCTTTTAACATTTATTTTTCAGAGACATAGAGTGTGAGTGGGGGAAGGGCAAAGACAGAGGGAGAAACAGAATCTGAAGCAGGCCCCAGGCTCTGAGCTGTCAGCACAGAGTCTGATGCGGGGCCCAAACCCACAAACCACGATATCATGACCTGAGCCGAAGTCGGACGCTTAACCGACTGAGCCACCCAGGTACCCCACAGCATCCTTTCTTAATAAAACCCTCAAGAAATTCTGGATAGAAGGAACATACCTAAACATCATAAAAGCCCACAGCTAATATCATCCTCAATGGGGAAAAACTGAGAGCTTTCCCCCTGAGATCAGGAACATGACAGGGATGTCCACTCTCACAACTGTTGTTTAACATAGTGTTGGAAGTCCTAGCATCAGCAATTAGACAACAAAATGAAATAAAAGGCATCAAAATTGGCAAAGAAGATGTCAAACTTTCACTTTCCACAGACAACATGATACACTACATGGAAGGCCAAAAGACTACTAGAACTGATACATGAATTCAGCAAAGTCTCAGGGTACAATATCAATGTACAGAAATCGGTTGCATTTCTCTACACTAATAATGAAGCACCTGAAAGAGAAATCAAGGAACTGATCTCATTTACAATTGCACCAAGAACATAAAATACCTAGGAATAAATCTAACCAAAGATGTAAAAGATCTGTATGCTGAAAACTATAGAAAACTTATGAAGGAAATTGAAGAAGACAAAGAAAGGGAAAAACATTCCATGCTCATGGATTGGAAGAATAAATATTGTTAAAATGTCAATACTACCCAAAGCTATCTACACATTCAATTCAATTCCAATAAAATTGCACAAGCATTCTTCTCAAAGCTAGAACAAACAATCCCCAAATTTATATGGAACCACAAAAGACCCTGAATAGCCAAAGTAATATTGAAAAAGAAAACTAAAGTGGGAGGCATCACAGTACCGGGCTTTAGCCTGTATTACAAAGATGTAATCATCAAGACAGTATGATATTGGCACAAACACAGACGCATAGACCAATGAAATAGAATAGAGAACCCAGAATTGGACCCACAAATGTATGGCCAACTAATCTTTGACAAAGCAGCAAAGAGTATCCAGTGGTAAAAAGACAGTCTGTTTAGCAATGGTGCTGGGTGAACTGGAGAGCAACATGCAGAAGAATTAAACTAGAAGACCACTTTCTTACACCATACACAAAAATAAACTCAAAATGGATGAAAGACCTAAATGTGAGACAGGAAAACATCAAAACTCTAGAGGAGAAAACAGGCAACAACATATTTGACCTCAGCTGCAGCAATTCTTGCTTGACACATCTCCAAAGGCAAGGGAATTAAAAGCAAAAATGAACTATTGGAACTTCATGAAGATAAAAAGCTTCTGCACTACAAAGGAAACAATAAACAAAACTAAAAGGCGACTGATAGAATGGGAAAAGATATTTGCAAATGACATATTAGATAAAGGATTAGTATCCAAAATCTGTAAGGAATTTACCGAAGTCAACACCCAAAAACAAATAATCCAGTGAAGAAATGGGCAGAAGACATGAATAGACACTTTTCCAAAGAAGACATCCAGATGGCCAACAGACACATGAAAAGATGCTCAATGTCACTTATCATCAGGGAAATACAAATCAAAACCACACTGAGATACCACCTCACACTGGTCAGAGTGGCTAAAATGAACAATTGCACTGTTGGCGGGAATGCAAACTGGTGCAGCCACTCTGAAAACAGTGTGGAGGTTCCTCAAAAAATTAAAAATAGAGCTACCCTATGACCCAGCAATAGAACTACTAGGAATTTATCCAAAGGATACAGGAGTGCTGATTCATAGGGGCACATGTACCCCAATGTTTACAGCAGCGCTATCAACAATAACCAAATTATGGAAAAAACCTAAATGTCCATCAACTGATGAATGGATAAAGAAGATGTGGTTAATATATACAATGGAATACTACTTGTCAATGAGGAAGAATGAAATCCTTCCATTTGCAGCCACGTGGATGGAATTGGAGGGTATTATGCTAAGTGAAATAAGTCAGAGAAAGACAGATATCATATGTGTTCACTCATATGTGGAACTCGAGAAACTTAACATAAGACCATGGGGGAAAGGAAGGGGAAAAACAAAGAAGGAGGGAGGCAAACCGTAAGAGACTCTTAAATACAGAGAACAAACTGCGTGTTGATGGTGGGGGGAGAGGGGAAAATGGCTGATGGGCATTGAGAAGGGCACTTGTTGGCATGAGCACTGGGTGTTGTATGTAAGCAATGAATCATGGGAATCTACCCCCAAAACCAAGAGCACACTGTACACACTGTATGTTATCCAATTTGGCAATAAATCATATTAAAAAAATAAATTTTCTGAGGTTTGTTTTATGGTCCAAGGTATAGTATATCTTGGTATATGTTCTATGGGCACTTAAAAATTATGTTCTGCTGTTGTTGGGTGGAGTATTCCATATGTGTCAATTAGATCCTATTGGTTGATGGTGTTATTCATTGCGTCTATATCCTTGCTGATTTTCTGTGTGGTTGTTCTATTAATTGCTGAGAGGGAAATGAAATTTCCAACTATAGAACTGTACATGTGTCTTCCTTCTTTCAGTTCCATTAGTTTTTTGCATCACATATTTTGCAGTTCTGTTGTTTGGTACATACATATTTAAGATTTCTGTGTCTTTTTAGTAAATTGACTCTTTTATTATTATATAATGTCTCTCTTTGTACCTAATAATTTTTCTGAAGTCTATCTTATATCAATACATCCAGTTGTGCTTTCTTTGGATTAATGCTTGAATATCTTTTTCCATTCTTTCACATTTTAGCCTACTTATATTATTATTTTTGAAGTAATTTTTTTGTAGACTGTATATAGCTGAATCATGTTTTATAATCCACTCTACCAGTCTCTGTCTTTTAATTATATTTATATCATTTATATTCAATGGAAGTTTAATGTTAGGAATGTGGGTTAATTGTCTTATTTTGTAATTCCATTTTGATTTATCTGCTGTATTTTTGAATATATCTCTTTTGTAGCTTTTTCAAGTCGTTTCTCTAGGTGTTAAATTATATATACAATACTTGTCATAGTGTTATCATTTTATCAGTTTGAGTTAAATTTAGAAAAACCTTACCCTTCTCTATATCCTTTTACTTCATCCATTTGTGATAAATTTGTCTTAAATATTTCCTCTACATAGATTTATAACTACATCAAAGAGTGTTACAATTTTTGCTTCAAAATCAAACATAATTTAGAAGATCCAAGAGGAGAGTAAAATGTTATATTTACCCATTTCTTGTTTCCATTTTTTCTTTTTTACCTTCCTGATGCTCCAGAATTCCTTCCTTTAGCTGTCCTTTTATGTTTCAATAACTTCCATTAGCCATTCTTTTAGGATAGTTCTTTTAGTTTTGTCCATCTAAGGTCTGATTTCATCTTCATTCTTGAAGGATATTTTCACTGGATAGAAGATTCTAGGTTAATAGTTTTTATTTTTTCATTACTTGAAAAAATATTCCACTTCTTCTGTCATTTGAATTGTTTTTACTGTCTAGGTATATTGTCATTTGCTAGTGGTTTCAAGATTTTTTCTTTGTCTTTTTTTAGTCTTCAGAAGTTTGTCTATTTTATGTCTTGATGTGGATTTCTTTGAATTTATCATTTTTTAATATCATTAAGTGTCTTGGATCTGTAAGGTTTATGTGTTTTGCCAAATTTGGGGAGTTTTCAGCCCTTATTTCTTTAAATGCTTTTTCATCTACACAGTCTTTCTCTTCTGGGATTCTGATTACATGAATGTTAAATATCTTATTATTTCCCACATGTTTCTGAGGTTCTGTTAATTTTTTAAAAACTGTCAGATTGTATTTCTGTTGTTCTGTCTTCCAGTTCATCAGTTCTTTTCTCACCACCCCCCTCCATTTTGTTGTTAAGCTCATCTTTGAGTGTTAATTTTGCTATTGTTGTTGTTTTTTTTTTTTCCACTTCTATTTGGCTCTTCTTTTCTGAGACTGTTTCTATGTGGGATTTTCTCTTTTCCCCCCATTTGCTTCAAGTGTCTGTTATTGCTTGTTGAAGTGTTTTTATTTTGGCTGCTTTAAAAATTTCAGTCAGATAATTCTAACATCTTTTATTTAATTGTTTTCTTCTATTTTTTTCAAGTTGAGGTTTTCCTGGTTATCACTGTGACAGTTGATTTTTTTTTAATTAAAATCTTTTGAGTTTCATTGAACATTTTGGGTATTACGAAACTCTGTATTCCTATTTAAAGTTTCTTTTAGCTGACTTCCTCTGACACCACACCAGCGGAAAGGCCTGGTACTGTGCCATTGCTTCCAGGTGGGGTTAGATGTTCAAGTTCTTCACTTGGCTTCAGTTTACATCTGGATGAGGAAGGATTCTCTATTTCTGGGTGAGGATGGGGCTCTGGCTCCCCACTGGGCCTCTGCTGATACCATCCTGGCTGGAAGGGGGTAAAGCACCATATTACTTCTTATGTGGCTTCTAGTGACACCATTGGGGGTGCCCTCATTACTGCCAAGCAGTGGTTAAAGTCTTGACTTTCCTCTTGGCCTCCTCTGACATCTTAGCAAAGATGGGGAGGGGTTCTTTTTATTGTAGGGAGGGGTGAAGTTTAGGTTCCCAGTGTGTGGTTTCTGCCTACACAGGGGTTGAGGGGTGTGTAGGGAGCAGGTGGGACTACCTAGCACCCAGTAGAGGTGAACATCCCAGATCCCCATAAGTCTTCTCTGACACCAATAGGGATGGGGGCCTGGGTCCTTTATTTCAGCCTGGGGAGGGTGGAGGTTTAGACTCCCCACTTGGCCTTTGCTGTCTTGGGTGGATATGGGTTTGCAGTGTTTGGCTCCAGTTATTTTAGGCAAGCAGTTATTGCCTAAAAGTTTTCTGTCCTGCTAAGCTGCACCTTAACTACTCCTTTGGTTAGAAAAAGTAGGCTTTAGGGGAGCCTGGGTGGCTCAGTCTGTTGAGCGTCCAACTTTGGCATCAGGTCATGATCTCGCAGTTTGTGAGTTTGAGCCCCACGTCGGGCTCTGCTGACAGCTCAGAGCCTGGAGCCCGCTTCAGATTCTGTGTCTCCCTCTCTCTGCCCCTTTCCTGCTCATGCTGTCTCTCTCTCTCTGTCTCTCAAAAATGAATAAATGTTTAAAAAAAAAAAAGCATGCTTTTCTTGGGACTTTTTTGGTCTGTGCTTGTTGGTCTTTCCAGGTTGCCAACTTCTTCAGCACCCTTTCTGGGATATATGAGGCAAAACAAAAATTCAGGGGCCTCACTGCTCTGTCATTTCTTGGGTCCCTAACCAGTTTTCTTTCTTCTCTCTACCTTTCAGAGTCTTCTTATGGTCGCTTTATACAAAATGTCAGGTTTTCATTGTATTTATCAAGAGAAAGAGGGAAAAGTAGGTCTACTCTGTCTTCCTGGGAGCAGTAGTCCTGAGATGTATCTTTATAGTGTTGGCAGATATCACAGTATGTTTCCATGCTGGCCTGAATTCTTCACGAGAGGAGAATTGCAACAATACAACTGAGTAGGTGAGAGTGGGAGGGCTCCAGTGTACCCAGTAGGGTTGCAAACTGTTGTGTACTTGGGAGGCTGGACATTTTATTCTCATTCCTACTAGTTTTGTCAGTGTGCCAATTCTGGGACTTTTGCTATCGGAGACATTCATCACCTTCACTGTTCTCTGCTTTGAATCTCAGTGTCTGGCTCCTGCTTGGGCTCCCAGGTCAGCATCTTCCTACTGAGTTTGGCCAATAGGAAGCTCTGCTGGGAGATTGAGGGATGGGGAGAGGTAAGCTGGTACTTCTTACCACTCCACTGTGCTTTGGGAGGCATCTCTTCTGGCACTCCACCTTCTTTCAGAAAGGCCCACCATGGTTTCTGCACTCACCTTCTTCCTCTGCTCCTCAGCTATGGTGGGGTGGAAATTTCCCCACTGTTGCTAATTGCTAGCCTTTGGTGAGTGTCACAGCATGTCCACCTCTTGTGTAACCAGTTCCACGGTTAGGTCTTCAGCTTCTATTTCCTTCTTGGACCCTGGTTGATTCAGTCAGTGAAGGAAGGAAGAGGCAAAGGCAGCAGCTGAGGTTGAAAAGGAGGGAGGGTGTATGGGATTTTAAGGAGGGAGATGGAGGAGAACAGGAATGAAAATTGCCCTGGGAGATGTGTTAAAATTGTTGGGCAGTTTTAGGACCCAATGGGAACACTGCACATAGAAGTCATGTAAAACTGTCAGAACCACAGAGGGTTCTCTATGGCTACATTCAGCTGCTTAGATGCTGGCACAGGGAAGGAAAGCCAATGTTGGGGGTTTTGCCATGGGTGGCAGACAGACCCCAGGGTAGCCCCCATGATCCCTACTGCCTGGTGGTCATGTCCTTGTGTGATTCCCTCCCCTGAGTTAAAGGTAGGCCTTGTGCCTGGCTTCCAACCAGTAGGATATGGCAAAGGCAGTTGATGGGATGTTGCTCCTGTTGTTGTGTTACATTATGTAAAATTTTGCCTTGCCAGTGGATTCACTCTGGAGACTCATGGTTGCTTGATGAAGTGGGCAGACATGTTGGAGGAGTCCACATGGCAAGGAACTGCAGGAACCTGTAGAAGGTGAGGGTGGCTTCTGAGAGCTTAGTGTGTGGTCTCTGGTCCACAGCTAGCAAGAAGCCAGAGCCCCAGTCCTATAGGACCAGGAAGTGAATTCTGCCAACATTGAGACATCTTGGAAGCAGACTTTTCCCTCATTGAGCCTCTAGATAAGAAAAAAAGCCTGATGACACCTTGAGATCCTTAGAAAATGACCCAGCTAAGCCTGCCCCAACACCTGACCCACAGAAACCCTGAGCTTATAAACATGTGTTGTTTTAAGCTTACCAATTTTGTATTAATTTGTTATGCAGCAATAGAAAACTCACACATCAGGTGAGCTTGACAGAATGAGTTGGGGCAAGTAGGAGGAGAGGGTTTGCTGGGGAGAGGAGTGGGGACAGGGGGTGTTTGGCTGATGAAGAAGCAGAGAAGCTCCCTGCCATTGAGGTGATCACATAACTGAGAGTCCAGGGGGTGGGAAGCATCATCTCTGTAGATGTTGAAACCAAAATATGGCAAAGGTAAAACAAGACCACAAGCTATGATTCAGATCTTCAAAGAATGAAGAGATATGACCAGGAAGATATTAGTTGTTTCAGTAAGGGGTTGGTGGGGCATTCCAATGACATGTTCTAAAGCAGCTGGAATACTTTAGGGATGGGAGAAGATTGCAGTGGAGAGCAAGGAGGATACCTTTCCAAACTCTTGGTAGGGGTAACTACATAATTTCTGGAGCCCCATGCAAATGAAAATGTAGGGCTCCTTTTTCAAAAAACAGGAAAAGTGTGATGTTAAGAGTATTAAAATGTAAAGCTTTTTCCTTTCTTCCACACTCTTTTTCTTGACTTGTCACAGTATTTTAAAATGTCATTATTCTAAGGAAGGAAAAATTAAAAATCTAAATTATTAGCATGAATGTCATCCCTGATCTTTATTTTGAAGTATAATTTTAAATGCAAATATGAGAGCATTTAACTTGTAGGTGGAATCAGGAAAGTTGTACAGTTTGTATTTTGCAGTTCATACATGCATGTGGACTTTGTTCTTACCAGACAATGGAAGCATTGCACTAAACTAATGTAAATGTATTTACTTTACTTTTTGATACAGGCATATTCTACCAACACTCCACCTTCTTCTTACTGATGAGTGAGTCACAAGGAGTGGTGAATCCATGTATTGTACCCATTGAACCCATAGTCATGTACATTGCTTCTCAGTGTTGCAAATCCTGCTCAACCAAAGCTCACAACGAGTGTTGGGTTCAAAGCAACCATTGAAAGCAAACCATTCTGCTGCAAATCAAAGGTTATTGCTGGGGTTATGGGATGCTAGCAAATGTAAAAGAATAAAATTGTAATGGTTAGAAATATAATCCAAGAGTAGGACATCATAACCTTTTAATTTTACTTTCAATAAGCAGTTGTTTTCATTTTCATAGTAGGTATTATTTTCTCATTACAAAGGTATTAATTTGTTAGATGCAAAACCCATAAAACCATAGCATAGACAGGAACAAAGGAGAAAGCCCCCACCATCCAGAGGTACTCATGTTTCAGAGGCTGAGTCTTTTTGGCCTTCTGTTCTATGAAAATGCTATGTATATATTTATATCAAGAAAAATATCATAGTTTATCAATGTTTTTTCTGTATCCTTAATTTTCCCCCATATCAATCAATATCCTTATAGAGCATTTTAGTTGAATAGCATTTCATACTTCACACATATTACAACTTAACTAATGCTTCAGAGAGAGACTGCATGGATTCTATATGGATTCCCCGAAGTGCAAACAATATTTCCAGTTTGCTTTTCATCAACAGTGGTTTCTTTCTGGCTGACCTGGTGAGAAGAGTGACAACGGAACATGCATCTAGAGAACAAAGATGGTGGGCTGACCTCTGGTGTGCTGGAGATGGAGCTACATCAGTCATCTGCTCCTATGTGTGCTGGCCTGGGAAGGCCAGGGCTGGTGGTACCTGCCACCAGCAACCGCAGGCTACTGAAGGGAGTCAACAGGGTAGACCCCACATCCCCCTACTCCAGCAGGGCAACTGGGCAGAGCTGCTTGGCTTCTGTGGACCAGGATTTTGGTTCATTCTTCACAGAGCAGAGGTGAGTTTATAATAGTTTTATCTGGTAAATGTGGAAGTCACAAATATTGTGTTTTATGAGTGTAGTTCCCCTATTTTTTGTGGGAAATTTTCAGATATTATACAAGGAATGCAAGAATCTTTCTATCATTAGATCACTTTCCTGGCCTGTTTCAAATGAATGCTCTTTCTAAAATGTAGCTAACATAACTCCAAAAGATTATAAAAATAGAAAAAAGTTTTTAGCATGAACTTGGAATTTATTATATTATTTTAAGGCGTTAAAAGTATTCCATGATTTTAAAAGGCACATGCTGTATCCTTATATGCTTATATATATGTATCTTGAAATATGCTTTATTCCTATAAATGTCAAGTGAATCATTTCAATATTGTTTTTCATGTTAGAAAAATCTTGATTTACATTAAAAAACTATTGATAAACCCTTAAATATTTACCAAAGTAAAATAATAAATAGGTATAAAAGTGTGCTATAAGTGTCTATTCATACCCATGTAGGGACATACTGGTTACCCTGCAGATCTGGGTATCCTGGTCCCTACAGGCAAGAAGTCCTGCTTGGGGCAGTTGCTTAGCCAGAACCCATGCAGTACCAGTGGTCTAATGTTGAAAAAAGCAAAGATCACAGAAATACATACAAGTGTGGTATATAGCCCTGCCACTTGTCTGAGACTGCCTTCTCAGGTCCTAGCTCTGCATGGCATCTGCTTTGATGCGTGGGAGTTTGCTGTCATCAGCATCTTTGGCTCAAGCTGCTCCGCTGCTGTGTTCCTGTGAATATAGAACGTTGGCACAGTAGGTGTGTGGGGATGGGGAGAGGTACCTGCCCATGAGTGTGCCTCTCTGGAGCTGAGTAGGGGATTGTCGGTGCCTGGCCCACCTGAACCAGTAAAGGGCTGCAGGTATGGTGGGGCTGGGTCCACTTGTCAAGGCATGCGCACAGGGCTACCTAGCCCATGGGAGAGCTTCCCACTGGGCTGGGGTGGGTGGGCAGCTCCCAGCTGTGAGGGCCAGCTTTATTTTGTAAAGGGCTAGAGGAGGCCATTTCCTGTTTGTGTCCCACACCTGGAACTGTGGGGGTGGGGCAGCTCCTTACCTGGGAGGCCCTAGAGAGATAAAATAAGTTGGCCATGGCTCCAAGCCACACTCCACTACCCCAACTGTGCAGGCAGCTAGGAGCAGGCAAAGGAAAAGGGCCCCTCCACCACCACTCACTGCCTCAGGTTGGCTGAGGCTGGGTGTGAGGCTGGCTTTCTCACATCCTTGATTGACTGTATGTAGATTTACACCTGGATATAGGAGAGAGCTATGGGCTCCACCTGAGTCAGAGTAAAAGGACAAATCTATATACAACCATATCTCAGAGATTTTCTGATTAGGTTCCAGACCACCACAAGAAAGCAGATATCTCAATAAAGCAACTCAAATGAGTTTTTTGTATCACAGTGAAAATAAAAGTTATGACTACACTATACTGTAGTCTAATAAAGTGTGCAATAGTATTATGTCTACAAAAACAATGTGTATATCTTAATTAACAAATACTTTATTGCTTAAAAATGGTAACCATCAAAGATGGCTGAGAAGTAGGGGAACCTGGATTTCCCTTGTCCCTCAAACACAGCTGTATTGAGGTCAGATCACTTGGAACACCCTGGAAATCAACCTGCGGAGTGGCAGAAGGATCTCTGCAGGTGGAGGGAGACATTGGAGGGATTGAGGTATGTGTATATGAATTGGGGGACATAAAATGGCATAGGCAAGGTGGGGAGGGAACCCCTTTTGTGAACAGACAAAAGGGAGAGAAAGAGAGAGGGATTCAGTATCTACTTAGCATTAGAGGAAAACCTCTCCAGACCATGGACTGGGGAATGAGAAATATGGAGAGTGCTGGTTTCCATTTTGCAAACAGCCTTAGGAGCTGAAACTTAGAGGTATGAAAGTGCCCAACTTTCTCTGGACTGGAGCCGGCTGTGTGTGCACGCCTGGCGGGAGAAGGAGCCAGCCCAGGGTGCTGTAGCAATCTCAGGGGCTCACTGGAGAGAATAGTCCCTTTCTTCCAGTACTGTGGGAAGAGGATTTATTGCCTCCCCAGGACAAAAGACCCTTTGGTGGCAGCCAAAGGCCTTTTATCAGCAGGGCTGAGGGGCCCTACAGCTGGACAGGGTCCCCACAGTGCAGGACCGTTTAAGACATCAGGGTTTGAATCCCAGTCGAATGCCTAGAAGGCGCAGGAGAACTGTGGAGCAGGGCAAGCTAACTGTGCTATTCTGTGATGGCTGCCTAAATAGCATGGTTTGAGACCCCCGGTTGGGAGAGAGTTTGGAGTGTTGGCCATTTTTCTCCCAAACACCAACATGGAGGGACTTCAGGGAAGCAGCACAGCAGTCCCCCAGTGGAGGCGGGCTTACACCAAACCCCGCTCCTCCATGCCTGGCAACTGGTTTTCTACTGGAGCTAGACTGACTGAGCCAACGCAGCCAACCTCTCCTCCAGGTCAGCATAGCCACTGGTCCAAGGCACAACCAGACAACTGTTCTTTGTTTTTGTCTGTTTGTCTCTCTGTCTGTTGGTTTGTCTGTTCTTCTATTCTCTCTACCTTCTTTTTTTTCTTTTGGAATCAGGCTCATAGTTTCTGATTTGTTTTTGGTGAATTGATATATATATATATATATATATATATATATATATATATATATATATAAAATTTTTTTCTGCTTTTTTTGCTGTTTAGTCAGGCATTTTTACTCTTTTTACACCTTTCCAATATCTTCTTTTTCTTTATTTGATTTTCTCTCTCTCTGGATTAAGACTTATACTCTCTGTTTAGTCTTCTTTTCTCTCTTTTCATTTTTCTCTTTGTGTGGGATCAGGCTTCCCCCCCCCCTTTCCTTTTTTTATAGGGCTACTTCAGTGAACAAATCAAAGCACAACTGGTTGAAGGTCCAAACACTCCACCACTACAAGAAAGGAGGAGCTTTGAAGAGGACTGACCAGTGGGATAGAGCAGCCAAAATGCCACAATAGAGTGTATGCAACACACCAAAAAATTCCTGAAGTGCCAGGCCCTGGATAGTGTATGACCCCTACTTGATATAGTAGTACTTGCAGGTATGGGACATATAACAAGCTATTAAAACATGTAAAAGACAGAAACCTAGCCAAAATAATGAAACAGAAGAACTCTCCTCAAAAGAAAATTCAGGAAGAAATGACAGCCAGAGATTTGCTCAAAACAGATATAAACAATATATCTGACAACAATTTAGAATAACAGTCATAAGACTACTAGCTGGGCTTGAAAAAAGCACACAGGACACCAGAGAAAACCTTTCTGCAGACATCAAAGACCTAGGAACTAGTCAGGATAAATTTAAAAATGCTATAACTGAGATGCAAAACAAATGATACAGTGACTGCAAAGATGGAGGAAGTGGAGGAGAGAATAGGTTAAGTAGAAGATAAACTTACAGAAAAAAAATTAAGCTGAAAAAAAGAGGGAAAGGAAATTACTAGAACATGAGGGGAGACTAGGAGAATTAAGTGATTCCAAGAAACTAAAAAATATCCAAATCATAGGAGTCTCAGGAGAAGAGTGAGAAAAAGGGGCAGAAGGTTTATTTGAGCAAAGTATAGCTGAGAATTTCCCTAATCTGGGGAAGGAAACAGGCATACAAATTCAAGAGGCACAGAGAACTCCCTTCAAACTAACAAACCAGGTCAACGCCATGACATATCATAGTGAAACTTACAAAATACAAAGATTTGAAGGAGAGTTCTGAAAACAGCTAGACACAAAAGGTTTTTTTGTGTACTTTATGTGTCTACTACAAGGGTAGACACATAATGTTAGTAGCAGACCTGTCCACTGAAACTTGGCAGGTCAGAAGGAAGTGGCTGGAAATATTCAATGTGCTGAATAGGAAAAATATTCAGCCAAGAATCCTTTATCCAGAAAGTCTGTCCAGAATAAAAGGAGAGATAAAGGCTTTTCCAGACAAACAAAAACTAAAGGAGTTCATGACCACTAAACCAGCCCTGCAGAAAATCCTAAGGAGGACTCTGAATGGGAAGTAGCAGCAAAGACTACAAAGGACCGGAGACATCACCACAATATGAAACTTACAGATAATACAATGGCAATAAATCCATATCTTTCAATCATCACTCTGAATGTAAGTGGACTAAATGTCCCAATAAAAAGACATAGAGTATCAGAATGGATTGAAAAAAAAACAAAATCCATCTATATTCTGCCTACAAGAGACTCATTTGAGACCTAAGGACACCTGCAGATTGAAAGTGAGACCCATCTATCATGCTACTGGATGTCAAAAGAAAGCTGGAGTAGCCATACTTATATCAGACAAACTAGGTTTTATTTATTTATTTATTTATTTATTTATTTATTTATTTATTTATTTCTATTTTTTAAATGTAATTTATTGAGAAATTAGCTAATGTACAGTGTATACAGTGTGCTTTTGTTTTTGGGGGTAGATTTCTGTGATTCATTGCTTACACACAACACCTAGCACTCATCCCAAGAAGTCCTCTCCTCAATGCCCATCACTCATTTTTCCATCTCCCCCATCAAACCTCAGTTTGTTCTCTGTATTTAAGAATCTCTTATGGTTTGCATCCCTCCCTCTCTGTTTGTAACTATTTTTTATCCTTCCCTTCCCCCATGGTCTTCTGTTAAATTTTTCAAGTTCCACATATGAGTGAAAATATATCATATCTGTTTTTCTTTGACTGACTTATTTCACTTAGCATAATATGCTCCAGTTCCATCCACGTTGCTGCATATGGAAGGATTTCATTCTTTCTCATTGCCAAATAGTATTCCATTGTGTGTGTGTGTGTGTGTGTGTATATATATATATATATATATATATATATATATATATACACACACACACTATATATATATATATATATATATATATATATATATATATATATATACACACACCATATCTTCTTTATCCATTCATCAGTTGATGGACATTTAGGCTTTTTCCATAATTTAGCTGTTGTTGATAACACTGCTATAAGCATTGGGGCACATGTGCCCCTATGAATCAGCACTCCTGTATCCTTTGGATAAATTCCTAGTAGTGCTGTTGCTGGTTTATAGGGTGGTTATATTTTTAATTTTTTTGAGGAACCTGCACACTGTTTTCCAGAGCAGCTGCACCAGTTTGCATTCCCTCCAACAGTGCAAGAGGTTTCCTGTTTCTCCACATCCTCACCAGCATCTGTTGTTTCCTGAGTTATTAATTTTAGCCACTCTGACCAGTGTGAGGTGGTATCTCAGTGTGGTTTTGATTTGTATTTCACTGATGATGAATGATGTTGAGCATCTTTTCATGTGTCTGTTGGTCATCTAGATGTCTTCTTTGGAAAAATGTCTGTCTATTCATGTCTTCTTCTCATTTCTTCACTGCATTATTTGTTTTTGGGTGTTGACTTCGGTAAATTCCTTACAGATTTTGGATACTAATCCTTTATTTAATATGTCATTTGCAAATATCTTTTCCCATTCTATCAGTTGCCTTTAGTTTTGTTGATTGTTTCCTGTACTGTGAAGAAGCTTTTTTATGTTGATGATGTCCCAATAGTTCATTTTTGCTTTTAATTCCTTTGCCGTGGAGACATGTTGAGCAAGAAATTGCTGTGTCTGAGTTCAAAGAGGTTGTTGCCTGTTTTCTCCTGTAGGATTTTGATGGTTTCCTGTCTCACATTTAGGTCTTTGATCTACTTTCAATTTATTTTTGTGTATTGTATAAGAAAGTGGTCCAGTTTCATCCTTCTGCATGTTGCTGTCCAGTTCTCAAAGCACCATTTGCTAAAGAGATTGTCTTTTTCCCATTGGATACTCTTTCCTGCTTTATTGAAGATTAGTTGGCCATATATTTTTGGCCAAATTCTGGGTTCTCTATTCTATTTCATTGATTAATGTATTTGTTTTTGTGTCAATGATGATTACAGCTTTGTAGTAGAGGCTAAAGCCGACAAACTAGATTTTAAAACAAAGACTGTAATAAGAGATGAAGAAGGGAATTATATCATAAGTAAGGAGTCTACCCATCACAAAGAGCTAACAGTTGTAAATGTTTGTGCTCCCAATGTGGAACACACAAGTTTATAAATCAATTAATCATAAATATAAACAAATGCATAGATAATAATACTGTAATTGTAGGGGATTTTAATACTCTACTTACACAATGGACATATCGTCTAGGCACAAAATCAATAAGGAAACAATAGCTCTGAATGACACATTGGACCAGAGGGATGTAACAGATATATTCAGACTTTTCATCCTAAATCAGCAGAATACATACTCTTTGTGAGTGCACATGGAACATTCTCCAACATAGATCGCATACTGGTTCACAAAACAATCCTCAACAAATATAAAAAGCTTGAGATCATACCATGCATATTATCAGTCACAATGCTATGAAACTTGAAATCAACCACAAGAAAAAATTTGAAAAGCCCCAAAATACACAGATGTTAAAGAACATCCTACTAAAGAATGAATGGGTCAACCAGGAAATTAAAGAAGAAATTTAAAAATACATAGAGACAAATTAAAATGAAAAAACAACAGTCCAAACCCTTTGGGCTGCAACAAAGGCAGTCCTAAGAGGAAAATACATTGCAACTGAGGCCTATCTCAAGAGGCAAGAAAGGTCCCGAATACACAACCTAATCTTACACCTAAAGGAGCTAGAAAGTCAACAGCAAAGAAACCCCAAAGTCAGTAGAATAAGACACATAATAAAGATTAGAGCAGAAATAAACAGTATATAATAAAAAAATTAGTACAACAGATCAATGAATCTAAGAGTTGTTTTATGGAAAGAATAAACAAAATTGATAAACCCCTAGCCAGACTTTTTTTAATTAAAAAAAAAATTTAATGTTTATTTATTTTTGAGAAACAGAGAGAGACAGCGAGAGCAGAGAGAGAGGTAGACACAGAATCTGAAGCAGGCTCCAGGATCTGATCTATCATCAGAGAGCCCAATGCAGGGCTTAAACCCATGAACCATGAGATCATGACCTGAGCCAAAGTTGGATGCTTAACTGAGTGAGTCACCCAGGCACACCCCTAGCCAGACTTTTCCAAAAGAAAAGTAAAGGACCCAAATAGGTAAAGTCATGAATGAAATAGGAGAGATCACAACCAATACCACAGAAATACAAACAATTATGAGAGAATACTATGAAAAATTATATGCCAAAAAAACTGGACGATATTGAAGAACAGACAAATTCCTAGATAGTCACACACCATCAAACCTCAAACAGAAAGAAATAGAACATTTGAACAGACCCATAACCAGTGAAGAAATTGAATTGGTAATCAAAAATTGTCCCCCAAAATAAGATTCCTGGACCAGATTGAATTCTACCAGACATTTAAAGCAGAGTTAATACCTATTCTTCTCAAGCTGTTCCAGAAAGTGGAAATGGAAGGAACGCTTCAAGACTCATTCTATGAAGCGAGAATTACCTTGATTCCAAAACCAGACAAGACCCCACTAAAAAGGATAATAAAAGCCCAATATCTCTGATGGAATTGGGCAGAAATTCTAAACAAGATACTAGCAAATCGAATTAAACAGTACATTAAAAGAATTATTCACTATGATCAAGTGGGATTCTTTCCTGGGCTGCAGGACTGGTTCAATATTCACAAATCAACCAACATTATAGATCACATTAATAGAAGAAGGAATAAGAACCATATGATCCTGTCAATAGATGCAGAAAAAGCATTTGAGGGGTGCCTGAGTGGCTCAGCTGGTTGAACGTCCGACTTCAGGTCATGATATCATGGCTCGTGAGTTGGAGCCTTGTATCAGAGTCAACTGCCAGTGTGGAGCCAGCTTTGGATCCTCTGTCCCCTTCTGTCTCGTGTCCCATCCCCACTCATGCTTTCTGTCTCTCAAGAATAAATAAACACGAAAAAAAGAAAAAGCATTTGACAGAATACGGTATCCAAGAATGAATTCTTAATAAAAACCCTCAAGAAAGTTGGTATAGAAGGAATATACCTTAATATCATAAAAGCCATATATTAAAGGCCCACCGTTGATATCATCCTCAATGAGGAAAACCTGAGGGCTTTCTCTAGATCAGAAACATAACAGGGAGTCCACTCTCACCACTGTTATTTAACATAGTGTTGGAAGTCCTAGCCTCAACAATCAGACAACAAAACAAAATAAAAGGCATCCAAATTGGTAAAGAAGAAGTCAAACTGTCACTCTTCACAGATGACATGATACTCTGCATGGAAAACCCAAAAGGCTCCACCAAAAAACTGCTAGAGTTGATACAAGAATTCAGTACAGGTGTAGGATATAAAATCAATCTACAGAAATCAGTTGCATTTCTATACACCAATAATGAAGCAACAGAAAGAGATATCAGGGAATTGATCCGTTTACAATTGCATCAAAAAACCATAAAGTACCTAGGAATAAACCTAACCAAAGATGTAAAAGATCTGTACACTGGAGACTATAGAAAGCTTGTGAAAGAAATTGAAGAAGACACAAAGAAAAGGAAAAACAGTCCATGCTCTTAGATTGGAAGAACAAATATTGTTAAAATGTTGATACTACCCAAAGCAATCTACACACTCAATGCAATCCCTATGAAAATAATACCAGCATTCTTCATAGAGCTAGAACAATCCTAAAATTTGTATGGAACCACAAAATACCCCAAATAGCCAAAGTAATGTTGAAAAGAAAAACCAAAGCTGGATGCATCACTATCCCAGGCTTTAGCCTTTATTACAAAGATGGAATCATCAAGACAGTATGGTATTGGCACAAAAACAGACACATAGATCAATGGAATAGATCTGTGGATCTATTGGAATAGAATCTATGTATCTGTGTGGAATAGAATAGAGAACCCAGAAATGGACCTACAAATGTATGACCAACTAGTCTTCAATAAAGCAGGAAAGAGTATTCAATGGTAAAAAGATAATCTCTTTAGCAAAAGGTGCTTGGAAAACTGGACAGCAACATGCAGAAGAATGAAACTGGACCCACTTTCTTACACCATACACAAAAACAAATTGAAAATGGATGAAAGACCTAAATGTGAGACAGGAAACCATCAAAATCCTACAGGAGAAAATAGGCAGCAACCTCTTTGACCTCGGCTGCAGCAACTTCTTACTTGACATGTCTCTGAAGGCAAGGGAAATAAAAGTAAAAATGAACTATTGGGACCTCATAAAGATAAAAAAAACTTCTTCACAGTGAAGGAAACAATCAACAAAACTCAAAGGCAACTGATGGAATAGGAGAAGATATTTGCAATTGACATATAGGAAAAAGTGTTAGCACCAAAAATCTATAAAGAACTTACCAAACTCAACATCTGAAAAACAAATAATCCAGTGAGGAAGTTGGCAGAGGACATGAATAGACACTTTTCCAAAGAAGACATCCAGATGGCCAACAGACACATGAAAAGATGCTCAACATCGCTCATCATCAAGGAAACACAAATAAAAGCCACACTGAGATACCGCCTCACACCAGTCAGAGTGGCTAAAATTAATAACTCAGGAAACAAGAGATGTTGGAGAGGATGTGGAGAAAGGGTAACCCTCATGCACTGCTGGTGGGAATGCAGTGTGGTGCAGCCACTCTGGAAAACAGTGTGGAGGTTCCTCAAAGAATCAAAAATAGCAGACTACACTGAATGTTAACTAACTTCAGAATAAATTTTTAAAAATGCTTATCATCATCTTAGCTTTTACAAGTTCTAATAGCCAATTACAAATCACCAAAACAAATATCATAGTAGTGGAAAATTTGAAATATTGCAGGGACACCTGGGTGGCTCAGTCAGTTGAGTGTTCTGATCCATGGTTTGTGGGATCTAGCCCCATGTCAGGCTCCTTGCTGATAGTGTGGAGACTGCTTGGGATTCTCTCTCCTCTCTCTGCCCCTCCTCCAGCTCGCTTTCTCTCACTGTCGAAATAAACAAGCATTTTTTAAAAGGAAAAAATTTAAATATTGTAAGAATTACCATAATGTGGAAGACATGAAGTGAGCAAACACTGTTGGGAAAATGGTACCAATAGACCTTCTCCTCACAGGGTTGCCACAAATTTTCAATCTGTAAATAATGCAATATTTGCAATGCCCAGTAAAAGGAAGCACAATAAAACAAGGTATGCCTGCAACTTATTTAGAGGCTGTGACAGGAAAGAAAATGGAGGCACTTCCTGCTTTATGCATGTAAGGTCAGCTGTTCAATAAACTGAGTATTAATACTTATAATCTTGAAAGTCAGGATAAGTAAGAAATGAGAATTGAGAATGAAAAATTCTCAATTGAGATTGAGAAATGAGAAATGAGAATGAAAGAGGCCAATAACAGACAAAACTCATTTAGGAAGAGACTGGTCAAAAGCACTGGAAGGGACCCAGGGGCACATGTATCAGCTGGTTGGGGCATTAGGATGGTCCCAGCCAGTATGTAAAGGGGATGAAAAGCTAATGAGCTTTTAATTTACAGAGCTTTTAATTGAAGTGGGTAACAGTCTGCACAACTAGGAGAGTATTTTTACAAATTCTTTTACCTTCAGTGTACCAGGAGGCAATCTGGAGACACCCATTATGGGCTTCACAGGCAGGAGGTCTTGTCCCTTGGGACCTGATTCCAGGTACAGTAGGATGGAGAGCATGAGGAGGGTGTGCTGAGGGCTCAGGAAGGTCAGTTGGGATGTACCAGCAGCTGCCTGAGGATTGGAGAAAACTTGGGGGACCAAAGGCCTCTGTGCAGCTCTCTCAACCCTTCTGTCCCCACATGGTAAGGATAGAGCCCAGAAATTTCTACCCTCCTCAACAGGGGGACAAACAGAAGGAAGTGTCTAGGGAGTTAGTCTGGGGACCTCTTCATCAGGGCAAAGGGCCAGACCTCAGGGATGCAGGGATGGTCCATAGGTTTAGGGTAAGGGAGGTGAGAGTAGGTGGAAGCCAGGAGACAACAGCCATAGATAAGAACAGGTCCCAGGGATGGTAGAGATGAGCACTCATGAGCCATAACTTCCCCTGTAGAGCTTCTAGGAGAGGGAGCAACAGCAACTAGGAAACATATAGGGGCAGCTCACAAAAGACCCAGGAGAATGGCTGTTGGCTAGTCCTTCTGTGGTGTGAGCCCTTAGGACAAGGATCAGCTTGGTGTAAGTATGGAGGGTGTAGTCCATCCTCACTTGTGCACTTAGGTGAGTTCCTCAAACAGCATGCTCTTCCTGGGCAGAGATGTGCTGGTGTTGTCTGGTTGCCCCAGATGCATCTCTTTTTAAAGGTTATTCAAGGGCTTCATTACATTTTGCAATTCTTGTTTCATGAAAATAAGTATAAAATGAAGAGATGTGTTCATGTGGGTAATAAAACACAGAGGTCTTTCAAACCTAATATAGGTAAGGCAGGATGGAAATCACTGGATATGCAAACAAACAAACAAACAAACAAAAAAAGCAAACCAACTCTTTACCTCAGAGAATTGAAAACTTATTAACTGTTATAGGTTTGTGAAGAGAATGAAACTAAAGAATGCTATGATAAGCTACAAATACATTGCTTAATATTGTGTTGAAAAAGTAATTTGGGATTTCATATTTTTTAACTCTCTGAGAACAGTCCTCTTGCAACCTGTTCATTTTCTGTTAATTCTGAATAGAAGGGAAGCAGGCAGATGTTTGTAGAGTGTTGCACCCCTTTTGTCCTTTGACCTCCAGCAAGTCTAGGGGCAGTTTCTCAAATCAGTTGTACCACCTGTGTACAAACTGGTTAGTAAGTGTTTTCTTAAAACTATTAAAATCTTTGTGAAACAAGGCAGGGTATAGATAATGTGACTATCATGTCTTTCATAACACCTTTTATTGTATCCTGTGGCTTTATAGAAAGCCATTTTCTGAAATGAAATCTCAAAATTGTTTTGGCTATTCTATGCCATTAGCCTTTTCATATAATTCTATCATCAATATGTCAATTAAAAAAAATTCTGCTGGCATGTTGATTGGAGCTTCACTGAACCCATATGAATTTAGGGGGGATTGATATTTTAATATTGAGTTTTCTGATCCAGAAACTTAGTATATCTCTCATTTATTTTGTTCTTATATAATTTATCTCAGTAATGTTTTATAGTTTTCAGTGAGCAGGTCCTGGACATATTTTGTTAGATTTATCTATAAATAGCTCATTTTTGATATTTTTAAAATGGTGTTTTCAACATTAATTTACATTTGTTCATTGTAAATATATAAAACATAGTTTATTTTGTGCATTGATCTTATATCCTTCCTAAACTCACTTATTAATTCGAGTAATGTTTTTGTTTGCAATTTTTTGTTTGGATTTTATAAATAGATAATCGTGTCTGTGAATAAACACAGTTCTACAATCAACATAAAAATCAATTGTCTTTGTATACATGAGTAGTGAATAATCTGAAAATAAAATTAAAACATTTCCATTCACAAAAACTTTAAAAAGAATAAAATTCTTAGGATTATATTTAACAAAAGGAGTGTAAGACTCTTATAAATGAACATTGAATAATTTTGCTGAGAGAAATTAAAGGAGATTTAGATAAATGGAAAGACATTCAGTGTTCACTGTGATTGGAAACCAGTGTTGTTAAGATGATAATTTTTCCTAGATCTATAGATTTAGCACAATCCCTAAAACAATCTCAGGAGTTTTTTTTGGGGGGGGGAGCAGAAATTATTGAGCTGATTCTAAAATTTACATGGAAAGGTAAAGAATCCAAAATAGGCAAAATGATCTTGAAAAAGAAAATGAATTCATGGGACTTTTTCTTCTAAATTTTGAAGCTTGCTTCAGAAGAATAATATCAGTAAAATGGCAGAGTCGGAAGTTTCTACCTCTTGTTCCCCACATAGACGTGGAAAAATAAGCAGAAATGCTCAGAACAAACATTGTCAGAGCTCTAAAAATCAGTAAAAAATAATTAAAGCTACCAATCAAATGCTGAACCAAGTAAAAGGCAATTTGAAAGTGGTAGGAAAGTTTTGTGGCATTTTTACTTGCCCTTGCCCTGCTCCTTCCCAATCATGGTTGGCAGTATTAGCCATGACAGACCAATTTTAAAACCTGACCCTTGGTTACAGACAGAGAAGAGCAGACCTTACTTGTAAATTATTGTGTGTGTCTCTTCTAACCTATTTGGGGGCCAGCTGAAGGAGACTCTCATCTCTCTTTTGCCTAACCTGGAGCAGATAGTAAAAGTGGTGGGTGTTGCTTGAAACACTGTAAGGGGATTTAACAAATTGCAGATATCAGGGACAGAAATTACTTGTTGAGATGTATCACAGAGTGCCTAAGCCCCAGGTGCAAAACTTGGGGAGATTCTTTGGAAAAGTAGGATAATAAACAATACCCACTTGTAGGGGCAATTTAGAAAGCTATATATGGTAAGGGCAAGATCCATGGCCAGAAAAGACTGAAGAAGACCCTCAACTTTCACCTCAAGCATAGCCCTTGTTCTGGTGGAAGACTAAATGTTGATGGAATACCCCAGAACAGAGTCAATCGGTAAAGACTGAGAAAAGTGTTTGCGTTTTTTGTATGTGTATTTTTTTCTTTCTTTTCCTTTTTCTTTTTTGGCTTGTTTTCTTAAATTTCTGGCATTCAAGGATATCTTTGTCAAAACATTAACTCAACATGAACTGAAGGAATACAGATGTTAGTGATCACACACAAGTAAAAATACAGTCTTTGGAAAAACTAATATAAAATTAAATGTAAAAATTTTTCTTTTTCAAAATTTACTTAAATTGTAGTTAATTAACATATAGTGTAATATTGATTTCAGGAGTAGAATTTAGTGATTCATCACTTACACCCAGTGCTCATCATAACAAGTAGCCTCCTTAATTCCCATCCCCCATTTTGCCCATCTGCCATGCACCTCCTTCCATCAACCCTCAGTTCTCTATGTTGAGGATCTCTATGGTTTGCTTCACCGTCTCTCTTTTTTTCACTTTCCTCTACATTCATATTTTGTTTCTTAAATTCCACATATGAATGAAATTATAAGATATTTGGCTTTATCTGACTGGCTTATTTCACTTAGTAAAATACACTCTAGCTCCATTCACATCGTTGCAAATGGCAAGATTTTATTCTTTTTGATGGATGAGTAATATTCCATTGTGTGTGTGTGTGTGTGTGTATGCACACACACATATACATGAATATAAATGGATATGTATATACAGATATATGTGGATACAGATCTGCATCCATTCATCAGTTGATGGACATTTGGGCTCTGTCCATAGTTTGGCATTGTCGATAAGGCTGCTGTAAACATTGGGGTACATGTGCCCCTTCAAGTCAGTATTCTGTATCCTTTGGATAAATACCTAGTAGTGCAATTGCTCTATTTTTAACTTTTTGAGGAAACTCCATACTGTTTTCCAGAGTGGCTTCATCAATTTGCATTCTCACCAACAGTGAAAGTGTTCCCCTTTCTCTGCAATCTTGCTGACATCTGTTGTTTCCTGAGTTATTAATTTTAGCCATTTTGACAGGTGTGAGGTGGTATCTTATTGTGTTTCTGATTTGTAATTCCCTGATGATGAGTGATGTTGAGCATCTTTTCATGTGTCTCTTAGCCATCTGTATGTCTTCTTTGGAAAAATATCTATCCATGTATTCTTCCCATTTCTTAACTGGATTATTTGTTTTTCAGGTGTTGAGTTTGATAAGTTCTTTATAGATTTTTGATACTAACCCTTTATCCAGTATGCCACTTGCAAATATCTTCTCCCATTCTATAGGTTGCCTTTTAGTTGTGTTGATTGTTTCCTTTGCTATTCAGAAGATTATCTTCAGGTGCCTGGGTGGCTCAGTCAGTTAAGTGGCCAACCTCAGCTCAGGTCATGATCGCACAGTCTGTGAGTTTGAGCCCTTTCAGGCTCTGTGCTGACAGCTCGGAGCCTGCTTCGGATTCTGTGTCTCCCTTCTGCACCTCCCCCACTCACACTCCGTCCCTGTCTCTCTCTCAAAAATAAATAAACATTAAAAAATTAAAAAAAAAGAAGATTATCTTGATGAGGTCTCAATAGTTCATGTTTGCTTTTGTTTCCCTTACCTCTGGCAACATGTCTGGTAAGAAGTTGCTGTGGCCAAGGTCAAAGAAGTTGCTGCCTGTATTCTTCTCTAGGATTATGGTAGTCTTTGTCTCACATTTAGATGTTTCACCTTTTTGAACTTATTTTACTATGTGATGTAAGAAAGTGGTCCAGTTTCATTCTTCTGCATGTCGTTGTCCAGTTTTTCCCATATCATTTGTTGAAGAGACTGTCTTTTTTTCCCATTGGATATTCTATCTTACTTTGTTGAAAATTATTTGACCATATAGATGTGGATCCATTTGTGTATTTTCTGTTCTGTTTCATTGATCTATGTGTCTGTTCTTGTGCCAGTACCATACTGTCTTGATGACTACAGCTTTGTAATATAGCTTGTAGCTTGGAATTTGTGATGCCTCCAGCTTTGCTTTTTCTATTTCAGGATTGCTTTGGTTATTCAGGGTCTTTTGTGGTTCCATACAAATTTTAGGATTATTTATTCTAGCTCTGTGAAAAATGCTGTTCATATTTTGATAGAATTGCATTAAATGTGTAGATTCCTTTGAATAGTATAAACACTTTCACAATGTTTGTTCTTTTATTCTATGAGCATGGAATGTTTTCCCAATTCTTTGTATCTTCTTCAATTTCTTTCATAAATGTTCTAAAGTTTTAAGAGTACAGATCTTTTACCTGTTTGGTTAAGTTTATTTCTAGGTGTCTTAAGATTTTTTGGTATAATTGTAAATGGGATTTATTCCTTTTTCTGCTGCTTCATTACTGGTGTATAGAAATTCAACAGATTTCTGTGTGATTTTATATACTATGACTTTGCTGAATTCATGTATCATTTCTAGCAATTTTTTGATGAAGTCTTTCAGGTTTTCTACATATAGTATCATGTTATCTGCAAATAGTGAGAGTTTGACTTCTTCCCTGTCAATATTATTGTCTTTGATTTCTTTTTGTTGTCTGATTGCTGAGGCTATGACCTCCAGTAGTATATTAAATAACAGTGTTGAGAGTTGACATCCTTGTGTTCTTACTGACCATAGAGGAAAAGCTCACAGCTTTTCCCAATCGAGGATGAAATTTGCTGTGGATCTTTTGTATATGGCCTTTAGGATGTTGAGGTATGTTCCCTCTGTGTCTACTTTCTTGAGGGTTTTTTTTTTTTTTAAATCAAGAATGGATGCTGTATTTTTTCAAATGCTTTTTTTGCATCTATTGAGAGGATCATTTGGTTCTTATTCTTTATTAATGTGGTGTATCATGTTGATTAATTTGCAAATATTCAACCACTCTTGCAGCCCAGGAAAAATCCCCACTTGATTGTGTTAATTCTTTTAATGTACTGTTGGGTTCAATTTACTAGTATCTTGCTGAGAATTTATGCATCCAGGTTCATCAGAGATATTTGTCTGTAAATCTCCTGTTTAGTGGGGTCTTTGTCTGGTTTTGGAATCAAGGTAATGCTGGTCTTGTAGAAGGAGTTTTGACATTTTCTTTTAATTGCTATTTTTTTATTAAAAAATTTTTAATGTTTACTTTTGAGAGAGAGAGAGAGAGGGTGAGCAGGGGAGGGACAGAGAGAGAGGGAGAAACAGAATCCAAAATAGGCTCCAGGTTCTGAGCTGTCAGCACAGAGCCTGGTGGAGGGCTCGAACCCACCAACTGTGAGATCATGACCTGAGCCGAAGTCTGATGCTCAACATACTGAGCTTTCCGGGCGCCCTTTCAATTTCTATTTTTTCGAACAGTTTGAAAAGAGTAGGCATTAATTCTTCTTTAAACGTCTGGTAGAATTCCTTTGAGAAGTCATCTGGTCCTGGACTTTTGTTTGTTGGGAGATTTTTGATTACTGATTCAATTTCTTTGCTGGTTATGGGTCTAGTAAGATTTTCTATTTCTTCCTATTTCAGTTCTGGTAGTTTGTGGGTTTCTAGGAATTTATTCTTTTCTTCCAGATTGCCCAATTTGTAAGCTTAAAATTTTTCATAATATTCTCTTATGAATGTTTGTATTTCTGTGGTATTGATTGTGATCTTTCCTCTTTATTCATGATTTTATCTATTTGGTCCTTTTTCTTTTGTTTTTGATAAGTCTGGCTAGGGATTTTCAAATTTAGTAATTCTTTCAAAGAACCAGCTCCTAGTTTTATTGATCTGTTTTACTGTTTTTTAAAAAAATATATCATTATTTCTGCTCTAGTCTTTATTATTTCCCTTCTTTTGCTGGCTTAGGCTTTATTTGCTGTTTCATTTCTATGTTAGGTGTAAAGTTAGGCTATGTATTTGAGACCTTTCTTCTTGTTATATACTTCCCTCTTATGACCATTTTTGCTGCATCCAAAAGTTTTGGACTGTCATGTTTTCATTTTCATTTGCTTCCATGTATTTTTAAAATTTATTCTTTAATTTCCTGGTTAACCCATTCATTCTTAAGTAGAATGAACCACCATTTATTCCTGCTATTTCCAAATTTTTTCTTATGGTTAACTTCAAGTTCATAGTATTGTGATGTGAAAATATGTATAGTGTGAATTCAACCTTATTGTACTTGTTGAGGGCTGATTCGTGACCAAGTATGTGATCTATTTTGGGGGAGTGTTCCATGTGCACTCAGAAAGAATGTGTATTCTGCTGCTTTAGGATGAAATGTTCTGAATATATCTGTTAAGTCCATCTGGTCCAGTGTGTCATTCCAAGCCATTGTTTACTTGTTGATTTTCTGCTTAAATAATCTGTCAATTGCTATAAGTGAGGTATTAAAGTCTCCCAATATTATTGTTATCAATGAGTTTCTGTATGTTTGTGATTAATTGGTTTATATATTTGGGTGCTTCCAGTTGGGGGCATAAACATTTACAATTGTTAGATCTTCTTGATGGATAGACCCCTTAATTATGATATAGTGCCCTTCTTCATCTCTTGTTACAGTCTTTGGTTTAAAATCTAGTTTGTCTGATATAAATATGGGTACTCCAACTTTCTTTTGATGTCCATTAGCATGAGAGATGGTTGTCCAACCCCTCACTTTCAATCTGCCAGTGTCTTTAGGTCTAAAATGAGTCTCTTGTAGGCAGCATATATATGTGTCTTTTTTTTTTTTAAATCCATTCTGGTACCCTATGTCTTTTGATTGGGGCATTTAGTCCATTTACATTTAGAATGATTATTGAAAGATATGAATTTAGTGCCATCATATTACCTATAAAGTCATTGTTTCTGGAGATTTTCTCTCTTCCTTTCTAGTCTTTGTTGCTTTGTGGTATATCCTGCCACTCCCCTCTGGCCTGCCAGGTTTCTGTGGACAAATCTGCTGATAACCTGATTTATCCTTCCTTGTAGATTAAGTATTTATTTTCCCTTGCTTCTCTCAGGATTCTTATCTGTGTAATTTGCAAATTTTACTACAATACGTCTTGGTGCTAGCCTGCTTTTGTTGATTTTGATTGGAGTTCTCTGTACCTCCTGGATTTCCCCAGATTAGGGAAGGTTTTAGTTATAATTTGCTCATACAAACATTCTTCCCCATTTTGCCTCTCTTCTCCTGGGACTTTTAGATATGAAAGTTATTATGCTTTATGAGTCTTTGATTTCCTTAAGTCTACATTTGTGATCCAATATTTTTCTTTCCCTCTTCTTTTCAGCTTCATTCATTCCCATAATTTTATTCTCTCTATCACTGATTTGTTCCTCTGCTTTATCCATCCTTGTCATTGCACACAGTCAGTTTTGCATCTCCATTATAGCATTTTTAAATTGCAGACTGACTAGGTTTTAGTTCTTTTATCTTTAAAGTAGGTGATTCTCTAGTGTCTTCTATGCTTTTCTCAGCCCAGTTAGTATCCTTATCGTTGTTTTTAAATTCTGGTTAAGGCATATTACTTATATCTGCTTTGATTAGATCCCTGGCCATGACCTCTTTTTGTTCTCTCTTTTGGGATGAATTCATCTTGTTGTCATTTTGTCCAGGTCACTCTATTTTTTGTGTTTGTGTTAGGCAAGTCTGTTATATTTCCTCCTCCTGAGAGTAATGGCTATATTAAAAAGAGGTCTTATACCGTCCAGAGCTTGGAGCTATGCAAAGTGTTTCTGGTGTGTGATATGTTCATTATATCATTGTGTTTTGGCTGTTCTTTCCTCAGGTCAGTCCCTTGCAGAGTTTCTCCTTACCTATAGTGGGGAGTGTTTGGACTTTGTCCAGAATGTGGTGAGTTTTAACTAGGTGTGCTTTGGTCTGTTTGTTAAAATAAGCCTGATCCTATTTTCATTATAACTGAAGCTTTGCAGCACTCTATAATCAGTAGACCTGGTGTGTGTGTGTGTGTGTGTGTGTGTGTGTGTGTGTGTGTGTGGTTTGTGTTGGTCTTCTGGAGAAGGGACCTGCTGCTTCTCTGGCCCTCAGGTACACTTGCACTAATAAAGATATACCTGCAGAACACATGAGGGCAGGGCTTGTTGTAAGTGACTCAAACCTAAACCGTGGGTCCTTTGCTACTTGCTGAAGTCTGTCCTTGGTAATGGGTGGGGTAAAAAATAGCATTGGGCCACTCTCTTCCCAGGAGGGGGATGTTCGCCCCCCACCCTCCTGCTGTTCAGGAAGCCCTCCAGATGAGCAATCTTCCCTCTCATGTCCCAGGCTTCTGTCAGGTCCCTGCCATCACCCAGTCTGTGTCTGTGCCATGTGCCTGCCTGACAGTGCAGTAGTCCTGTGTTTTACCTCAGATGTACAGCTGGGTTTTAAAACTCCAAGTTTTAGGGACCAGGCTAAACATAGACCTGCACTGGTCTTCTGGGAAAGGGTCTCGCCATGCTCTGGATGCTGTCAGTTTGTCACAGAAAGCAGCCATACGACTGCACAGTGGCTTGTAGTTTATGGTAAAGCACAGCAAAAAACCTGTGTCTGGGTTATCTGTCCTTAACAGGTTCCTCTGCTACTATAGTAATGAATGGGGGTTCTCAGTGGTTACTCTAGGCTCTTTTGTCCCCTGAGAGGTAGTGCTACCTCTCCCAAATGCACTCCCAAGAAGGGGAACTGTCTCTCCCAGCATGTCACAGGGAATCCCACAAGTATACTGTCCTCTCATGGGCCTCTGTTTCCTTCTCCACCACTACACCTGCCAGGATGGACCCCTGTGATGGTGCACACTTTTTAAGCTTCAGACTTTGAGCTCCACTCTTTGTAAAAACTTGCAATAATCAGCCCCTCTCATTTTCTTAGTTAATGGTTTTGGGGAATGCAATTTTCTGCATGCTGCTTTCTCTCTCTCTCCCTCCTTCTCTCTCTCTCTTTCTCTCTTCCTTCTCCTCCTCCTCTCATAGTCGTCATCGTCATCCTCCTCCTCTTCCTCCTCCTTCTTTTTATTCTCTCTCTTTCTCTCTGATCAGGGCTTCTTCCACTTCACAGCACCTGTGATTCTTTTTTCCCCCAAATCACATCTCTGCAGCTCCTACCTTCCATGATGTGGCCTATTTTCTCCTTATAGCTGTGTGGTTTGTTCTTTCAGTTCTCTGATTGATTTCTTTGGTGTTCAGAAGGATTTGATATTAATATAACTGTGTTTTAAGGACAAGGCGATCATAAAGTTCCCCTACTATTCCACCATCTTAACTCCTCTCCCCTTATTTTGTCTGATATTAATATAGCCATCCTAGTTCTCTTTTGGTTACTGTTTTCATGGAATATTATTTTCTACCTTTTTATTTTCAACATACTTGTGTGTTTAGATCTAAAGTGAGTCCCTTGTATATAGCATATAGTTAGTTCTTGCTTTTTAATTTATTCTGTCAGACTCTGCCTTTTTTACAGATAAGGAAAGATATCTGCCAATTTGCTATTTGTTTTCTGTATATCTTATGTAATATTTTTGTCCCTTATTTTCTCCATTACTGCTTTTTCTGTGTTTAATTGATTTTTATATAGTGATACATTTTGATTTCCTTTTCATTTCCTTTTTTTTTGTAGATATTTTCTTTGTGGTTACATCAGAATTATGCCTAACATCCTCGAGTTATAACAATCTAATTTTTAAAATTGTATTTATTTATTTTTTGAAAGAGAGAGTGCAAGTGAGGGTGGGGCAGAGAGAGGGAGAGAGAATATCCCAATCAGGCTCCACATTGCCAGCACAGAGCCTGATGTAGAGTTCAAACCCACAAACTGTGAGATAATGACCTGATCCAAAATCAGGAATTGGACACTTAACAAACTGAGCCACCCAGGAACCCCTATAACAATTTAATTTGAAATGGTATTAGGTGCACTATTTTACTCATAACACTGCTGACACCAAATGAAAGATTTTTTTTTCTTTCTGACACCAATCAATTCTCTGATTCTCTGCAAACACCAACTGGGCGTCTAACAACTCAATTCAATTATGATACTATCTACCTGGAGTTAGTGTTAGATCCCACAAGTTAAGGGCTCAGTTCCACAAAACTGTCCCCACTTTAGATGCCAATTGTAAGTACTAGGTATCCTGCACTTCTATCTGATTGGCTATTAATTGTGGGTTCTCATGACCCCCCTCCTTAGGCTTGATAATTTGCAAGAATGACTCCTAGAACTTAGGAACAGACTTTACTTATGCTTACTGGTTTACTGTAAAGGATGCAACTCAGGAAAGGCCGAGTGGAAGATATGGATGAAGCAAGATGTGGGGTTAGGGGTGGCATAGTGTTTCCATGCTCTCTCCACATGCAGCAATTTCCCAGTATCTTGATGCATTTACCAACTCGGAAGTTCTCCCAATCTGTCTTTTAGAAAATTTTTTAAATTTTAGTTTTTTAATTTACATCTGGATTAGTTAGCATGTAGTGAACAATGATTTCAGGAGTAGATTCCTTAATGCCCCTTATCCATTTAGCCCATCTCCCCTCCCACAACCCCTCCAGTAACCCTCTGTCCTCTATATTTAAGAGTCTCTAATGTTTTGTCCCCCTCCTTTTTTTAATATTATTTTTGCTTCCCTTGATTTATGTTCATCTGTTCTGTGTCTTAAAGTCCTCATATGAGTGGAGTCATATGATATTTGTCTTTCTCTGGCTAATTTCGCTTAGCAAAATACCCTCTAGTTCCATCCACGTAGTTGCAAATGGCAAGATTTCCTTCTTTTTGATTGTCGAGTAATACTCCGTTGTGTGTGTGTGTGTGTGTGTGTGTGTGTGTGTGTATCACATCTTCTTTATCCATTCATCCATCGATGGACATTTGAGCTCTTTCCATACTTTGGCTGTTGCTGATAGTGCTGCTATAAACATTGGGGTGCATGTGTCCCTTCAAAACAGCATACCTGTATCCCTTGGATAAATACCTAGTAGTGGAATTGCTGGGTCGTAGGGTAGTTCTATTTTTAATTTTTTGAGGAAACTCCATACTGTTTTCCAGAGTGGCTGCACCACTGTTGTATTCCCACCAACAATGCAAAGGAGATCCTCTTCTCCGCATCCTCGCCAACATCTGTTGTTGCCTGAGTTGTTAATGTTAGCCGTTCTGACACGTGTAAGGCGGTATGTCATTGTGGTTTTGATTTGTATTTCCCTGATGAGGAGTGATGTAGAGCATCTTTTCATGTGTCGGTTAGCCATCTGGATGTCTTCTTTGGAGAAGTGTCTATTCATGTATTTTGCTGATTTCTTCACTGGGTTCTCTGGTTTTTGGGTGTTGAGTTTGATAGGTTCTTTATAGATTTTGGATACTAACCCTTTATCTGATATGTCGTTTGCAAATATCTTCTCCCATTCTGTCGGTTGCTTTGTAGTTTTGCTGATTGTTTCCTTCGCTGTGCAGAAGATCTTTATTTTGATGAGGTCCCAGTAGTTCATTTTTGCTTCTGTTTTCCTTGCCTCCAGAGACGTGTTGGGTAAGAAGTTGCTGTGGCCAAGATCAAAGAGGTTTCTGCCTGCTTTCTTCTCGAGGATTTTGATGGCTTCCTGTCTTACATTGAGGTCTTTCATCCATTTTGAGTTTATTTTTGTGTCTGGTGTAAGAAAGTGGTCCAGGTTCATTCTTCTGCATGTCGCTGTCCAGTTTTCCCAGCACCACCTGCTGAAGAGACTGTTTTTATTCCATTGGATATTCTTTCCTTCTTTTTCAAAGATTAGTTGGTCATACGTTTGTGCGTCCATTTCTGGATTCTCTATTCTGTTCCATTGATCTGAGTGTCTGTTCTTGTGCCAGTGCCATACTGTCTTGATGATTACAGCTTTGTAGTATAGCTTGAAGTCCGGGATTGTGATGCCTCCTGCTTTGGTTTTCTTTTTCAAGATTGCTTTGGCTGTTCTGGGTCTTTTCTGGTTCCATACAAATTTTAGGATTATTTGTTAGAACAAATAATCTGTGAAGAATGCTGGTGTCATATTGATAGAGATTGCATTGAATATGTAGATTGCTTTGGGAAGTATCGACATTTTGACAATATTTGTTCTTCCTATCCAGGAGCATGGAATCCTTCCCCCCTTTTTTTTTTTTGCATCTTCTTCAATTTCTTTCATAAGCTTTCTATAGTTTTCAATGTATAGATTTTTCACCTCTTTGGTTAGATTTATTCCTAGGTATTTTATGGGTTTTGGTGCAATTGTAAATGGCATCGATTCCTTGATTTCTCTTTCTGTTGTTTCATTGTCGGTGAATAGGAATGCAACCGATTTCTGTGCATTGATTTTGTATCCTGCAACTTTGATGAATTCATGAATCAGTTCTAGCAGTTTTTTGGTGGAATCTTTTGGGTTTTCCATATAGAGTATCATGTCATCTGCGAAGAGTGAAAGTTTGACCTCCTCCTGGCCGATTTGGATGCCTTTTATTTCTTTGTGTTGTCTAATTGCAGAGGCTAAGACTTCCACTACTATGTTGAATAACAGTGGCGAGAGTGGACATCCCTGTCTTGTTCCTGACCTTAGGGGGAAAACTCTCAGTTTTCCCCCCCACTGAGGATGATATTAGCATTGGGTCGTTTTTATGTGGCTTTTATGATCTTGAGGTACGATCCTTCTATCCCTACTTTCTTGAGGGTTTTTAATCAAGAAAGGATGGTGTATTTTGTCAGATGCTTTTTCTGCATCTATTGAGTGGATCATATGGCTCTTGTCCTTTCTTTTATTGATGTGATGAATCACCTTAATTGTTTTGTGGATATTGAACCAGCCCTGCATCCCAGGTTTAAATCCCACTTGGTCGTGGTGAATAATTTTTTTAAGGTATTGTTGGATCCGGTTGGCTAATATGTTGTAGAGGATTTTTGCATGCATATTCATTGGGGAAATTGGTCTATAATTCTCCTATTTAGTCGGGTCTCTGTCTGGTTTTAGAATCGGGGTAATGCTGGCTTCATAGAAAGCGTTTGGAAGTTTTCCTTCCATTTCTACTTTTTAGAACAGCTTCATGAGAATAGGTGTTAACTCTTCCTTAAATGTTTGGTAGAATTCCCCTGGAAAGCCATCTGGCTCTGGACTCTTGTTTTTTGGCAGATTTTTGATTACTAATTCAATTTCTTTACTGGTTATGCGTCGTTCAAATTTTCTATTTCTTCCTTGGTTTCAGTTTTGGTAGTGTATATGTTTCTGGAATTTGTCCATTTTTTTCCAGATTGCCCATTTTATTGGCATATAATTGCTTATAATGTTCTCTTATTGTTGTTTTTATTTCTTCTGTGTTGGTTGTGATCTCTCCTCTTTCATTCTTGATTTTATTTATTTAGGTCCTTTCCTTTTTCTTTTTGATCAAACTGGCTAGTGGTTTATCAATTTTGTTATTCTTTCAAAGAACCAGCTTCCGGTTTCATTGATCTGTTCTACTGTTTGTTTTGTTTCGATAGCATTAATTTCTGCTCTAATCTTTATTATTTCCTGTCTTCTGCTGGTTTTGTGTTTTATTTGCTGTTCTTTTTTCAGCTCTTTAAGGCGTAAGGTTACGTTGTGTATCTGAGATCTTCCTTCCTTCTTTAGGAAGGCCTGGATTACTATATACTTTCCTCTTATGACCGCCTTTGCTGTGTCCCAGAGGTTTTGGGTTGTGGTGTTATCATTTTCATTGGCTTCCATGAACTTTTTAATTTCCTCTTTAACTTCTTGGTTAGCCCATTCATTCTTTAGTAGGATGTTGTTTCATCTCCAAGTATTTGTTACTGTTTCAATTTTTTTCTTGTGGTTGGTTTTGAGTTTCATAGCCTTGTAGTCTGAAAATACGCATGGTATGATCTCAATCTTTTTGTATTTGTTGAGCGCTGATTTGTGTCCCGGTATTTGGTCTGTTCTGGAGAATGTTCCATGTGCACTGGAGTAGAATGTATATTCTGGTGCTTTGGGATGAAATATTCTGAATATATATGTTAAGTCCATCTGGTCCAGTGTGTCATTCAAAGCCATTGTTTCCTTGTTGATTTTTTGACTAGATGATCTGTCCATTGCTGTGAGTGGGGTGTTTGAAGTTCCCTACTATTATAGTATTACTATCAATGAGATTCTTTATGTTGTGATTAATTGATTTATACATTTGGGTGCTTTCACATTTGGCGCTTAAGTGTTTACAAATTGTTAGGTCTTCTTGGTGGATAGACCACTTAATTATGATATAATGCCCTTCTGCATCTCGTGATACAGTCTTTATATTAAAGTCTAGACTTTGTGATGTAAGTATGGCTACTCTGGCTTTCTTTTGTTTACCATTAGCATGATAGATGGTTCTCCATCCCTGTACTTTCAATCTGAAGGTGTCTTAAGGTCTAAAGTGGGTATCTTGTAAATAGCATATAGATGGATCTTGTTTTCTTATCCATTCTGTTACCCTATGTCTTTTGTTTGGAGCATTGAGTCTATTGATGTTTAGAGTGAGTACTGAAAGATACGAATTTATTGCCATTATGTTGCTTGTACAGTTGAAGTTTCTGGTGGTGTTCTCTGGTCCTTTCTAAGTTTTGTTGCTTTTGGTATTTATGTATGTATGTATGTATGTATGTATGTATGTATGTATGTATTTTTTCATCTTTTCTCCTCTCAGAGAGTCCCCCTTAAAATTTCTTGCAGGGCTGGTTTAATGGTCACACACTCCTTTAATTTTTGTTTGTCTGGGAAACTTTTTATCTCTCCTTCTATTTTGAATGACAGCCTTGTTGGATACAGAATTCTTGGCTGCATATTTTTCTGATTCAGCACATTGAATATATCCTGCCACTCCTTTCTGGCCTGCCAAGTTTCTGTGGATATGCCTGCTGCAAACCTAATCTGTCTTCCCTTGTAGGTTAAGGACTTTTTTTCCCTTGCTTCTTCCAAGATTCTCTCCTTGTTTGAGTATTTTGTGAATATGAGTATGATATGCCTTGTTGATGGTCGGTTTTTGTTGAATGTAATGGGAGTCCTCTGTGCTTCCTGGATTTGGTGTCTGTGTCTTTACTCAGGTTAGGAAAGTTTTCTGGTATGATTTGCTCCTGTAACCCTTCTATCCCCACTTCTCTCTACCTTTTCTGGGACACCTATGGTTCCTATGTTGTTCCTTTTTAATGAGTCACTGATTTCTCTAATTCTTAAATTGTGCTATTTTGCCTTAATCACCCTCTTTTTTTCTGCATTATTCTCCATAAGTTTGTCCTCTATATCACTGATTATCTGTTCTGCCTCATCTATCCTTGCTGCTGTGGCATCCATTCTATATTGCAGCTCAGTTACAGCATTTTTATGTCATCCTGACTAGCTTTTACTTCTTTTATGTCTTCAGAAAGGGATTTTAATCTATTTTGACTCCAGCTAGCATTCTTATTATCGTGATTCTAAATTCTGGTTCAGACAACTTGCTTGTATCTGTGTTTGTTGAGTCCCTGACTGTCGTTTCTTTCTGTTCTTTATTTTAGGGTGAATTCCTTCATTTTGTCATTTTGAAGGAAGAAAAGGAATTAATGGGGTAAAAAAAAATTTAAAAAAATAAAATGAAAAAATATTAAAATTAAAAAAATTACAAACAAACACACACAAAATCGAATAAATGATGCTAGATTCTAGGTGTGTTTTGGTCTGGGTGTTGAAAGGGACTTGACAGATTAGTGAAAAAAGGTGAAAGAAAGAGAAGGAAATTAGTTGACAATTTGAAAAAATGAATGCACTGATGTAGACTAAAGTGAAATTATGTAATTAAAATAGAATTTGAAAAAACTTACACAAAAGTGAAAAATATTGTAGAAAATATTAAAGAAAACATTAAAAAATTGAAAATAAAAATGATTTTTTTCTCTTTATTCAAGGAAAAGAAAAGAAACGAAAAAGAGAAAATAGAAAAAAGAAACAAAAAAAGAAAGAAATTGAATAGATGGACCAGCAAACAGACTGAAATACGATTAAAATTACTTCGTTTTCCCCTAGAAGTCAAACTATGAATCTCTTTTATAGTCCATAAACTAAGCAGGTGGAGAGACTTGTGCTCCTGAAGAGTGAGGTTGGCCCAGATAGGTGGGGCTTAGTGTAATGGCTCTGTTCTCCACTAGATGGCACTGCTTATCTTACTGGGGTGGATTGTTGTGGTGCTTGTAGGTGCGTATGTGCATGCGTGGGAGCAGTGAAAATGGCATCACCCAGCTATTCAGTCTCTAGTATCTGTTCTCCCTGGTCAGCAATCATGCACCTGTCCTTTATCTTCAGCTTCCATCCACTCCCTGCTTTTACACAGTCTGTGACCAAGTTCCAGATAGCACCTCTCTCCTGAGTTTTGTCTCAGATGCAGTTGTTTCTCCCGACCCCTTACTTCTGATGGACTGTGGCTTTGACTGGTTCTGCCCTTCTGCAGAAGGGTCTCACCAAGCAATGGCCAGGTGCTGGTCATCCCCAGGAACGTTTGTGGGACTGGGTTGCTGCTGATGCCCAGAGACTGTGGCCAATTGCCAGCCCGCCCCAGAAAAAGTTCATGAGATAGTGTAGCAGCAGCCTTTCAGTTATAATGGAAAATCACAGCACACATCTGGTACCAGGCTTCACCCTAATGACATTGTTCCAGCACCAGCAAATGTGGTTGTTCTCCCAGGTCCACTGGGGCCTTGCCTTTGGAGGACCCACACAGCCTCTATCAGGTGTCCTTCTAGGAGGGGAACCGCCTCTCCCCATGTGGTCTGAAGAACCCAGACTCCACTCTGCTCCTGGGGATTTGCCCTTCTACCAGAGCACTGCCAGGTATTGAGCTGTGGAGTTTCAGACTCTGAGCTTCCCCTGTTCATAGTCTGAATGGTATTTAAACCCTCTCCTTTCTCCTTTCTCCCTTTTTAGTTCAGTCTTGTGGCTATTTCCACTTTTCCACTTTTTCTCCGGCTGCATTTGGTGGGAAGTGCTTTTCCCGTATTCCCCCCTCCCCATCTCTGTCCTCTCTCTGCATGCAAAAGTGGCTCCCTGCTCTCCATGGCTTCTCTTTCCCCCAGTTCACCTCTCTGTGCCACATACCTGCTGATTTCTGTGGTTCAGGGTGTGCAGATTGTTGTTTTAATCTTCAGATCAGTTTTCTAGGTGTGCAGGATGGTTTAGTGTTGGTCTGGCTGTATTTCATGGACGTGAGACACACAAAAAACTTCATGCTATTCTACCATCTTAGCTCCTCCCCCCCATTTTTTTTAAAACAGAGATTATGTTTTAAATGGCACCATTATGTAGGCACCATTGATTAAATCATTGACAGTTGGTGATTGAATTCAATCTTCAGTCCTTCTCTTTCTTTCCACTGAGCTAGACTTCCTCTGAGTTAGGGATCAACTTGAGGTAAAGTTTAAGTTTTTCTCAGGAATTTTCTGGTCATTTGTCTGGCCTGGGTATGTGTGTGGCCTTTTAGATTCCCTTGTATTCATGGCTGCTTTTGAATGTCCTAATTTCTCAAAGATTCTTACCCCAGTTTCTTCTATGGCCTTAGATGATCTATTGTATATCTCTACCTATAATATCTTGCCCTAGATGTTTGTGGGTTTGTAGTCCACCTTGAAGGTTTTGTTAGCAGATGACTGCTGATTTTCCCACCTGCACTAAGTTATGTGAAACAGAGATAAGCACATTTCATCATATAGGAATCTTTCACGTATCCCCCAGACAGCTTAGGATAGAGATGCTCAATACATTTCAAATGAAGTCTTTTTTGCATTTTCTACTTTAAAAGGTTGGGATGAACTGAGAACCAGACTTCCACCTGTTCAAGAGTCAGATAACTTCCACATCAGGGAGTGTGTGGGTCAAAGGCAAGTGAAATGCCTCCAAACTTTCCTACCCTTTTGAAGATGGCTTGTTAATGTTTGGGCTTTTGGTTGATTGCTGTAAACCTTTGACTGTTTTCCAGAGCTCCTACAAAGTTGGTTCAAAAAATTTCTGCTCCTTCTTTCCTTCTTTCCTCTCTCCTCCTCTTCTTCCTTCCTTCCTTCCTTCCTTCCTTCCTTCCTTCCTTCCTTCCTTCCTTCTTTCAGTTTCTGTGAGGGAAAGAGGGCTTAGAACTTCCCAGGTTTCCATTTTCCTCTCTCCTTTATTTTGAAGAGTCATTTTACAGTCCATGGAATTATTAGTTGAAGGGCTTTCTTTCTGAACATACTGTTGAGCCACCATATTGAAATTTTTATTTCACTTGTACTTTACAAGTGAAAAGTTTACAAGAACTTCTATTTGTTCTTTTTAATACTTTTTCTTTACTGATATTCTCTATTTTATGAGACACTAGTCTCATGCTTGCATATAGTTCTTTAAATATGGGTTCCTTTGGTTTTTTGAACATGTTTAAAATCACTGATTTAAAGTTTTTGTTTAGGATGTCCAATGTCTGACCTTTTTCAGGGAGGGTGCCTATTAACCATGCTCCTTGTGTATGGGGCATACATGCCTTTGTATGTCTCATAAGTTTTTGTTGAAGTTGGAAGTTTTAAATGATATAGAGTGGAACTCTGGAAATCAGTTTCTTCCTAAGGTTCTTTCCTAAGGGAGAAATTCTTCCCCTTTCCTATGGTTTGTTGTTGTTGCTGTTCTTTAGTGACTTTCCTGAGTGAATTTTGTTAAATCTGTATTATTTACTGTGTGTTGCCATGGAATTATCTTAGCATAGTGATTTGATGACAAAATTTTTTTTAATTTTATTTTATATATTTAGAGAGAGAGCAAGTGAGAGAGAGAGGCAGAGAGAGAGAGAGACAGAGAAAATCCCACAAGGTGTAGAGAGAGAGGGAGAGATGTTGGGAGAGACAGAGAGAGAGGGAGGGAGAGAGAGAGATCGAGAGAATGGAGCCCAGAGCAGGGCTCATGCTCACCTGAAGCAGGACCTGTGCTCCCCCAAAGCAAGTTGTGAACTCATGAAACGTGAGCTCATGACCTATGCCAAAGTTGGATGCTTAACCGACTGAGCCACCCAGGTGCTTAATAGAGATATTCTTAAATGTCTAGAACTCCTAAGTCTCCCTTTTTGCCAAGGGGCTATATGTGCATGTTGGGATAAACCTTTAACATTCAGTCAGGCACTCTGCCTTATTCTTCATTTCTTGCTTGCAAAGTCTCAAGGTCAGCCAGACATGACACATTAGGGCCTTCTCAGGTATTTCCTGGGCCTGTGCTTAGCCCTGGAAGCCCAGGTCCAGACTATGCACATGCATGTGGCTTATGGATTCCCAAAATGTGTTGGAACTTTTCAAAATCCACAATACAACTAGCATATAAAAGAGCCAACTCTAGAACTCTGCCAAATTATCAATAACAAAAAAAGCAACCTACTGAATGAGAGAAGATATTTGCAAATGATATATCCATAAGGAGTTAATATCCAAAATATATAAAGAACTTATGAAACTCAACACCAAAAAACTGCAAACAACTCAATTAAAAAATGGGCAGAGGACCTGAGTAGACATTTTCCCAAAGAAGACATACAGATCACCAATAGACACATGAAAGGATGCTCAACATCACTAATCATCAGGGAAATGCAAATCAAAACCACAATGAGATATCACCTGAAACCTGTCGGAATGGCTATCAAAAAGACACTAAATAGCAAGTGTTGGGTGTTGTAGACTCTGGGTCTAAACTTCTCTCTTGTGTAGCAAGAGAGCAGGATGCAGGATGAAAAATGAGAGATGGCTAATGTCCGGGAAAAGACAAGAACCCTGAATAAAGGTCCTTGCCCCATTTTTATTAGGATCAGAACACTTACAAACATGGTGATAGATGTGCACAAAGAGACAATGAATCTGTGAACATTAACTGTGGATGTGAGGGAAAGGGGGTCTTGAAGATATTCGGGATTAGGGGTTTGGGTTAATACAAAACAAAATCCGGGAACTGGGCAGTCGGGAGGAGGTTGTTTATTGTGGACATGAGGCAGCACCTCTGTTTATCTTAGCTAGCCTAGGGGATGAGACAGATAGGGGAAATAACCTCAGGGTTAATAAGGCATCTTTTCTTTTGTTAACCATCTCCACTCTGGCTGCTTTGCGAAGCGGTCTATAGTCCAATTCACCAATTTACCTAACTTGGCCCTTTTCTTCTGTCAAAGCAGCTTTTCTGCTATAGTAGTAAATTGGGGGCATTTTTGCCCTGCATGCCTAGTCTTGTTTACCTCATATACCTTTGTATTGGGAGCCTTTGTGCTCATTTCTATTTTGGGCCTTTGCCCCTCCCTCTCTCTTCTGGGGACTCTGCACCCCCTTTCTATTTTGGTGTGTCTTTGAACCTCCCTATTCCTGGTGCCTTTTCACCTCCCTATTCTTGGGGTGCCTTTGCACGCCCATATTCTTGGAGTGCCAATCTGGTTTACCCAAACTCAGGTGTGAGCATTCTATGGTTTTGTATTTCTTTATGCCTTGTTAACCCATTGGTGTAAGCCCGGGGGATTCCTAAGCCTGTCCCCCACATTTGGGGAGGATGTGAGAAAAAGAAACCCTTGTACACTGTTGGTGGGAACAACTGTCAAAAACAGTATGGAGATTCCTCAGAAAATTAAAAATAGAAATACCATATGGTTCCATAATTCCACTACTGGGCATTTACTCAAAGAAAACAGAAATACTAATTGAAAAATATATATGTATCCCTATGTTTATTGCAACATTATTTGCAATAGCCAATATATGGAAGCAATCTAAATGTCCATTGATAGGTGAATGGATAAGGAAGATGTCTATATCTATCTATATCTATATCTATATCTATATCTATATCTATATATCTATATCTATATCTATATCATCTATATCTATATGTCTATATCTCTATACACATCTATCTATATCTCTATAACATATCTCTATGTCTATAGATATCTATATCTCTATACACATCTCTCTATATATACACATCCGTATATACATATATATACATCCACAAGAAAGAATGTGTATACACACACACACACACACACACACACACACACTCATATCCCTCCAAAAATTGAGATTATGTCATTTATGACAACATGGATGGACCTAGAGGGTATTATGCTATGTGAAATAAATTAGACTGAGCAAGAGAAATCTTATATAATTTCACTTATATATGGAATCTAAAAAAACAACAAATGAATAAACAAACAAAAAGCAGAGTCAGACCTGTTACAAACTGATAGTTGCCAGAGGGGAAGGGAGTGGAGGAAGGGAAAAATGGGTACAGTGGGAATTACAGGCTTCTAGTTATGGAATGAATAAGTCATGGGAATAAAAGGCACAGCATAAGAAATATAGTCAGTGATATTGTCATAGCATTGTATGGTAACAGATGGTACTATGCTTGTGATGAACATAGCATAATGTATAAGCTTGTTGAATCACTAATGTTGTACACCTGAAACTAATATAATAGTCCGTGTCAATTATGCTAAAAAAAGAGAAAATATATTTAGCTCCCCCCAAAAGTATTACTCTGGCAATTTTTATCTGTGTTTTTATTGCTTTTGTGGAGAAAATTTTTACTGGTTCTTATTCTGCCATTCCAGCTGTTACATCCTATTGATTTTATTTGAAAGAAAATCTCATAAATATAATATTTCTGAGATACTAAGTGGAAGTACATTTCTGTACCTGCAAGGGTACAGGAAGTTTGGATTTGTCTTAGAAGAAGCCAGTCATGGCTCACTTTTGTATTTCAAGCTAGGATTTAAAAAAAAATCAACAATATCAGGGTGATATCTTTGTGAGGCTGGCAGGGAAGTGCTGGTCTGGCTGGGCACATCACTGCTTGCAGTGCTCCACTGAGGGGTATGTCAGCATTGCTTGAGGAAGTGCCCACATCAGTGGTCTATGACAGATCCCTGGTCTTCAATTCTGGGCAGACATGCTGAGGACCTACAACTCCCACTTGCCAGCACTCCTGGGGAGTCTGACAGAGACAAAATATAAGGATTTTGAAGGAGAGATAACAATGACAGTGGTAGAAGCTTGCATAATGTCCTTAGGGCTTGGTGGAAGCAGCACAGTTGTGATGAGGGGCATGTCTGTCTGTGATTGTTCCCATAACCTTTCCATCATGGGATGTGCAATTGTGTGTGCATGGCATTTCTTGGAAGGGGAACAACCGTCCTGATCAGGAATTTAAAACTTCAATTGAATTAATGTATGCATTAAAAATAGTCTGTTTAAAATAGGAGACTGAGCAACTACTAAACTAGCATCCCATTCTTCCATTTATAAAAAGGCACTAGGGGCCAACTTATAGAACATGAGTTAATTAATTACACGTGGAAGTGATATGGTGGCTATTCCAACAATGCTCAAATATTCTTCCTTCTCAGCTGGTGTTTGCCCTTCCCTCCTTTGGGTCAATACGATGGATAATCTGCAAAAGACTATTACTGGGAATCAAAAAACATTGGGAAGTCTTTAAAAATTAGTCTCCTTTTCACATAGTTTTATGTAGAATATCATTCAATCTCATTAGTTATTTAGATTGATCAGTAGTTTTAGCTTATTATTTTGCTCACTTTAGGCTTATTTCTAGACTTTCACAAATTATTATTTTATTTTGAAATAATCTTATAGAAAAGTTACAGTGTATTTTGAGAAACTCCCATATACTCTTCATCTAAAAACTCCAGTCAAGTTTTGCCATCTTTAGGAATAGTGACCTTCCTTTATAGCAAAGAACCCAATTCAGAAGCACATATTGCATTTTATTGTGATTTTTTTTTATGTCCTTCAGTCTGGGACACTTTTTTGAATCTCCTCTTGACTTTCAGGATGTTGGACCTTTTGAAGATTAGGGTATAGTTATTTTATAAAAGTTTCCCTCATTTTCATTTTCCTGATACGTCCTTCTGATTGGATTCAGGTTATGCATTTTTAGCAGCCACATCAGAGAAGCAATGCTGTGCCCTTTTCATTTCATCCTGTTAGGTGGTGCTTGATTTCATTTTGTCCCATTACTTTTGCTGTACACTTTGATCACTTAGTTAAGGTGATGTCCACTAGTCTTCCCCACTGTGAAGTTGCTCTTTTCTCTTCTGTAATTAATATTTTGTGGAAATGTCAATATCTCATTCCTCATCTGATTTATTTACTCAATAGTTTTAGTGTCTTTTGATGTTTCTTGTTTGAATTAACTTTACTATGGTGGTGCTGGATTATCTAAGTGCTCATTAGCATCTTCTTTGATGGCATCATTGGTGTTCTGCTCACTCACTGCATACCTGTGAGGATTTTGACACGAGTCTTTGTTTTCCTTTTTTCTCCATTAACAGTCATTCTCATAAGGCACTCTTTCATGAGCAATTCCAACTCTGAAGTTCCCTCAACCTCCTTGCACTTGATGACATTTCTCTACATTCAATGTCACTGGCTCACACTCATGACTGTCTTTGCCCATGTCTGCCCCAGAGCAGTTTTGTATCTTGCCCTTCTGGCTTTCTTATCCTTTATTCCCAACATTTCCTTGAGCTCATTAAGTTTCTCAGCCTTCTCTCATGCACACAATGCTTCTTCCTACTGGCCCTCAGGGTGTGTTTTTCTCCTCTTCCAGCATGTTTCCAGTGACTGTGTCACTTTGTCTCTCTTGGCACCTTGTGCCTTCTCACCCAGCTGTATCTAAGCTTTGGTTCTCTCACTCTGACTCTCAGGGTACTGAGTGCACTAGCAGAGAATGGCCATTACAAAGTCTGAATGGCCACTACAAAGTCCTTACCCTTGCAAGCTTCCACCTCACAGAGTTTCTAGGAGGAACCCTTTTTTCATGAGTTGATTCTGTACTCTCAATTTTATGGCCCATGGAAGCTATCCTACAACTTCCCCACTTTTTCCAGTCTTCCTCTTTTCTAGCAAATGGCCCTACCTCCTATTGCAGAGAGTGAATTTGGACCGCCACTCTTGAACACTCTCAACTCTGTGTCTCAGTTATGTGCACAAAAGTGTCTTCTGATTCTGTGGGTGAAGCTGGTGAATCTTGTCATTTCTCTGACTCTATTGAGGGGTTGGACTCTGAAGAGTTGGGGTTATGCCTCCAACTCTGAGCTTATCAACCACAGCTCCCACCCTCCTCTCTGTGGCAGGGCTGCCCCATCACCCAGGGGCTATCTGGACTTGACCTGTCTTTTTTTGTGCTATCAATTACACATGTGGGGATCATGGTGTGAAGTACCCAGGGATGTCTGTGATGGCAACAAGCATAGCAAGATTGCTGCTCCCTGGCTGTGATTTGCTGAGTGGCTTTAGTGGAGGTTTGTGAGGGGAAATGCCATCAGTAGAGGATGGAAACCAGTGCTGGCCTTTAAGCTTGCTCCTGTCTCTACTAACAGAAATTAAGGCGGTGTAAATTTGGACAATTCAATTTTGTACTTTTCTGTTAACTTAAGGAGTCAAGTTAATGGTTTTAGCATCATTTCTAGTGTATAAGCAGGAAATGACTCCTGGGTCAGGAGGTCTTCCACTGAGAAATGTCACTTGGTTCCTGACCTGACCTGTAAAAAAGGCTTCTGGACATGATCCCACCGTCCCTGGAGCTGCCTGAATATTCTCCAAATGCAGATTGACTGTGTCTCTCTACTGCCCTAGTCCTATGTGGCCCTTGTCACCCTGGAAACAGTGTCCTCAGGGTTCCCTGGGGACCAGCCTTTCACCTCTGCTCTCCTGCACTCTGTGGGAACAGAAAGGAACCTGGGCTCAAATGGACCTTTCATGTAGCCTTTCACACATCCTCAGAGAGGTCAGTTTTTTCAACTTCTAAACAAGGAGGTGCATTTTGTACAGATATGTGATCTTCTAACATACTGCATGTTCCCCTTTCCTGGTGGAGGGCAGCCATCATGGCGTTTTATCTTCACCCTATAGGAATGTGTCTTTTCATCCAGTACCAATAGAGTTGTCCTCAGATGCTGGTCCCTCAGGGGTTTGTCACCACAGGCCAGACTCTGCTGAACACCTGCCCGGGCTAGGCTAGGCTTTGGCATATGACATTTATTACCTCTTCTAGTCCCACTGGCCTGTAAGAGGGGTGCTATTCATTGCCATTTTGGGGGCATAGAGGTCAGTGTCCTCCTTTCTGGTCTCTCTAAGAATGTTTGACTCTGAACTGTTCCCCTGTTTTCAAGGAATACACTGTCCATTGTGCAGTGAGTGGCATTGCTGTGCTTTCTCCTCTCATCATGGCCAAGGGTCCAGTGGTAGGGCCCTTCATCTCCCTCACCTTTGCCACTCTGTTTCACCTGCCCATGGGGTCTAGGTCATCTCTAAGCTTCATTCACTTCTGAAGTGTTGCATGCTCTGCCTGAGTCCTGTCAATGGTGGGAACTGGTGCTTTGTGTCCACATCACTCGGGCAGTCAAAAAACTGTGCCCCTTTTGTCCTGGGCTTGTGTGTTTGATGTTGCTCCTCAGGGGTGAATCCAGGACTTTTCATTCTTGTTAGAGGGTGACCACACTTCCCCACTGTCCTGAGTGCCTGTGTCCTGGCTGGGTACTCAACTCCTCCTCACCAAGCCCCTCATACACATGGCCCTTGGGAGCCTTCCTGAGGCTCTGGTACCTGCCTGATCCTGGACTCTATGTAAGGGCTGGTGAACTTGTTCATGCCCCTGGCCATCAACCCTCAGGACTCAGCTAGACCACACTAAGCAATAAGGGCAGGTGGAAAAGCCTGTTCCTCAGCTGTGATTCTGGGGGGACTGCAGAGGGTGAGCTTGCATATTGGGTGGACTCCTTTATCCTGGGCCTCACCTGGGTCCTGTTCAGCTTCCCAAGGGCATATTTTACTGGCCTCACAGGAGAGAGGAGCTATTGGCTCCTCACCTTCCTGGCTGAGCACTCCCTAACACTTTTGGGTACTGGCAGGGGTGGGTTTAGAGAGCATGCCTGAAGCTCCTAAATATACAAGTTTGTTGCCTATTGCTGTACTATTTGTTGAATAGTAATTCAATTATAAAAGGCTTTGAAGTCCCATTCACGCTTGGGGTTTGTTGGAGGTCCCAAGGGGAAAAACACAGCCACCTAGGGCAGGGCATGAATAGAGAGATACCAGCAGCATCTGATCTTACCCACCCCTCTAGGGACCAAGGCCATGGAAATTATGAGCCAGGGGTGAGACTCTGAGGATCCTGTGCCAGGAGGACCTTCTGGGGTAACTGAAGGGATACCTCTTTTCTTTTTTTAATCTTTGTTTATTTATTTTATGTATTATTACAGAGAGAGAGTGAGAAGGGGGAGGGGCAGAGAGGGAGAGAGAGAATCCCAAGAAGGCTCCATGTATCAGTGCAGGGCCCAATGTGGGGCTCAATCCCATGAACTATGAGATCATGACCTGAGCTCAAATCAAGAGTCTGATGCTTAACTGACTAAGCCACCCAGGTGCCCCTGGAGGGATGCTTCTGAATTATGGCAGAAAAGTTTCAGGGTGTGAGGCTGTGCAGAATGAGGAAGAGCTGTGCTGGGAACTCAGGTTTAAGGTAGGTCTGGGAGAGATGTGGACTTTCTGTAGATTGAGTGGCCATAGTTGGGAGCTGGGTGTGCAAGGCTGGAGATGCATCTGCTCACCAGGACCACCAGGGGGCATGCAGTCTCAAGTAAGGTCAGGGGGAATCCCGGGGTGGGAGAGCTAGGTCCCAACAGGTGACCTGCATGCCAAGCTTTGGCATCCCTCATTCTTGTTTTTAAGGTGTCCTCATCTTATATCTCTACCTTTATTATACTTTTTCCCATTTTTAAAAGTTTTTTCCTCTTTTTTCTTGTGTTAGTATGCTGCTTTGTGTCAGACTGTCTTGAGGCACTCACATGGCTCCATATTACTTGTGGCAGCCCCCACAGACATTTCCCTGACTGCAGCCAGTATTGAGACTGGTCTTGAAAGACATACCTCTGCAACAATCTTCGGGGAACTTTGAAAAAGCAAGGTTTATTCCTTACAAATCCTGGAGGGTATGCTGCATGCCTGGAGCCAAAAAGCAAGGTTGTAGGTAGACAGAGAGGGAGGAAGTGTGGACCTGGGGCTCTGCCTTTGCTAGGGTCAAGGGTAGGGTGTTTAGGGTTTTATGGATTCTCTCTTTATTGGTGAATTTAAAACACAAGAGCAGGAATAAAAGCAAGGAAGGGAGTACCCATAACAGAAGATTTATCACTGTAACCATTTTTAAGTGTGTAGTATTAAATGCATTCACATTGTTATATAGCCATCACCACTATCGTCTTTTTATCTTGTGAAACTGAAACTCTATACCCACTAAACAACTCCCTATTCCCTTTTCCCCTCAGTCACTGGCAACTACCATTCTATTTTCTATCTCTGTGACTTTAATTCCCCTAGATACAATATACAAGTGGGATAATATGGTATTTGTCTTTTTGTGATTGGCTTATTTCACTTGGCATGATTTCTCAAGCTTCATCTATATTGTAGCATTGCAGAATTTCCTTCCTTTTTAAGGCCTGAATAATATTCAGTTTTAAATTTGCAATCTTATTATAGTTTTCAATAGCCTTGCAAGCCTCATTAAATCTTGTCTGGAACAAGACAAACCAATTAAAAAAGGTTGGCTTCAAAATTTCATGGTAAGGAGCAGTTTTTAAATTTCAACCTTTTAATTTTTTTTTCTGTGTGCTTTTGACAGCAGTATTTGGATCACCAGGATTATTACTATATATCCATAAGAGCAACCAAAATAAAATTGCAAGCACTGATCTTTAAAAAAAAGAGAGAGAAGTGACATAGCTTTATTTAACCAGGGCAACCACTATGGGCCTTCTAATACAGGGAAAAGCCCTGCAGTTGGCCTTGTTTCACTGAACAAGTACTCAGTTTGCTCTCTAAGGGGTAATGTGAGTCCAGGCCCAGAACAATGCAGAGGCATAAGTGTGCCAGACCTGGGGACAGCTTGTAGGGGTGGGGTTCTGGAGGCCAGTTTGCCTCTTGTGGGTACTTCCTGTGTCTTTGGAGAGCACTGTCTTTGGAGAGCAACCCCATCCCAGCATCACTGCTCTTCTCTGTGTAAGAGACAAATAAAACAGAGTAAGCTCAGAAAGCAGGTCATAAAGATTTTACCACAGAAGAAGGAAGTTTTTCAAAGGAAATACAAATGCAAAAGAGGTGAGGACAGCAGCTAGCCAGACTTGGCCCCTGGTTTCTAATCCATCCTGGTGGGCTGTGGTGGATGAGCTCTGGAGTTCTGCCTTTCATCAATGGAGAGACAGGGTAAACCTCTTAACAATGCAAGTTTGCGTTTGGCTTACAAATGGATACACATGTGAACCACATTTCCCCAATATCACTTTTTCACCATTGGGCAGACCCTCAAGCTTAGAGGATCAGGATTCCCCTGTTCTTCTGACCCTTGTAAGTCCCCAGGAAAATGTCTGCTGGTCCAGTAAAGGGCATCAGGTGTGACTTTCGTGGGTCAGGCATTTTGCTGCAGCACCCCCAGCTCTGGGTAGGGCCCCACATGATACCCCTTACCCCCTGTCAACCCAGAATGAGGTACATTGCCTCTCCACGTATGGCAGATATTTATAGATTTGTGGCTCAAGGCCCACCCGGGAGATGCCAGCTAGATTCATCTGGGGAGGGGTCATTTTGTTGGACAATTTACTTTCCCCTCTGACTTTACTTCTGAGTTTCTTGAGAACAAATTCCACTACTCTCTTGGGATGATGGTTTTCTTTCTTACCTATGCTCTTATGGCAGTGGCCATTCATACCCTTTGTCTTGTTCTCAGATCATTTATACTCCAGGGAAGGTCTCCTCTCTCTCATAGCAGGGGCCATGTCTTATTCATCTCTGCCCCTCCACTCACTTGGCATAGTAAATGCTTGATAAATATTTGAATAGAAGAGATGTGTATATGTATTTCTGAGCCAGTTGTTTTGGGGGGTGGAGTGTACAGCAAGGCCACTGCCAGGCAGCGTAATGTACTCTGAAGTATTCTGAAAGTGCAAGAAGTGTTATCCATGTGGTCTTTGTATGTGCTGAGAGCACACTCAGTGATGATGATAGTTGGGCAGCAAGAGGGGCCCACTGGTATCTAGGATGTCTTGGGAGGGACAAGCTGCCAAGTGGGTCCTGACAAAGATGGGGCAAGCTTCTCAATGTGAGGACACCACAGAGAAGGGTTGTTGTTATGTTGAGGGCCAAGGCAGTGTAATAAGGCAATGTCTTTAAGTTCCATGGAGTTGAATTGTTGCCTTTAAGAGATGGTTTCCACAAGCATTGGATTGTATCGCCTGTAGGTGTTCATGTGGATTAAAAATAATGAGAGCTATGAGCACTAAAGAATTGAGTAGTTTCAAAATGATTTCTTTTTCAAAGTATTGGTAAAATAAAAGGCTAAATACTTTCCCTGTTTGAAACTCTTATAAATCAGACTTTTTGTGTCCAAATCCTATCTTTTTGAAACATGTGTTCCATTGTACCATCAGTCATTCACTTTGTAACAGAGGAAGTGTGTTCAAAAAAGCAATAAAGGCACAAATCATGTATTTCCACAGGCTCTTCCATTATAGAAGTGCAGTGACCACCTTGTCTGAATTGATCACTTCTCATGAGAGAAGGGAGTCCAAGAGGACATTGGACTGGCCAAGCTCGCATGAGCACCTGTGGCATGCAGATAGCATGAGGCTACAGCACCCCCATCTTCTCCCCATGCCTGGCTCAGAGTGAGGCACTAGCCATCTTTGAATTTATTGTTGGTCCAGTACCCTAGTCTTCATACAGCAGCAAGCACCTTGTTGGTGTTCTGGGTATAATTTAGGAAACCCAGATTCGGGAGGTAAAATGCTAAATGGGATTTCAAGGGAGAGGAAGGACTGTGCAGGACTCAGTGCTCTGGGATAGTGCTTCTTGGTGGTGCTGGATTTCCCATGCCTTGGATTCTGTTTGTCTACTGTGGATACTCTCCAGGCACACACTGTGCTCCTGCTCCCAGCCTCTGAGGCCTTGTTTCCAGACTTCTGACTATGAGTGGAGGAAGTCTTTGGAGGAACAATATCTCCATAATGCACACTTGGGAAACATACAGGAATATTCCTATTCAGGATACTACTCCAAATGAACTGTGTAGGAATGAACTTCCTGTGACTAGTCAAGACCTACACAAAAGGCAGACTGAAAGAGACTTTAGGAAGCTTTAGAAACTTCTGAACTTCTGCAGTTGGTGGTTCTCAGGAGAAGGACTGAGCAGTTAGGATGTCAATCATGCTGACATGAATGAAAAAATAAAAGCAATACTGAAAAAAGTCTCAACACAATCATTTTACAACCTTATAAAAATTTTTTATCCAGATAAAAATGTGAAAAAAATCCAAGTGCAAGGCAAGACATCTGGAAAAACATGTGAAGAGAAATACACAAAAAAAGAACGAACAAGGAGAAGTTGTGAAAATTAATTTGATGGACCTAATATTTCATGTGATTGGATAAAGTATGGATCGTTCATGTTATGAAAGTGGACACACATTTTTTATTAATATATATATTTCTAACGTTTATTCATTTTTGAGAGACAGAGACAGAGTATGAGTGGGGGAAGGGTAGAGAGAGAGGGAGACACAGAATCTGAAACAGACTCTAGGCTCTGAGCTGTTAGCACAGAGCCCAACGTGGGGCTTGAACCCACAAACTGTGAGACCATTCCCTGAGCTGAAGTTGAACGCTCAATTGACTGAGCCACCCAGGTGCCCTGAAAGTGGATACACATTTGAAGAGGAATAAAAAGTTATTCAGTCCTACGCCAAAATAAAATTCAGATTTAAGCGGAAAGAATAATAACATAAGTAATAGAAAAAGTATCTCTGAATAAATTTTTATGTAATTTTGTGTTGCGATGTCTGTAACTATGAAACTGAGTGTATTGAGGGCTCCACATCTGGGCCTAGAGCCAGGGCAGACACTGATTGACTGTAGAGCCACCAGGTAGCATAGCTTCATTGTCATAGTTCAGCATGACTGTGATCATGAGCCCTTCACTGCCTTGCTGGCCTCTTGGCCATGTGACCCTAATCTTAGCCTCTATTTTAGTTAGATTGCATTGCTATAGCAAAATTCCACAGGCTGGATGGCCTAAATATCAGATGTTTATTTCTTACAGTTCTGGAGGCTGGAAGTCTGAGATCATGGCCCTGTGCAGGCTGCTGACTGCCCCAACCTCCAGCAAGAAAGTCCTGGGGAGTTGGAGCTGTTTTTCCTTCTGGTATTTCACTCAAGGAGGAGGGGCTTGGACTGCCTTCACACCCTCGACTCCATCTAGGTGAAGTAGGGAGTGAGGTAGAACCAAGAACTGGGATAGGAGGGAGGTGTCCCCCACTATCATGGGACAGACAGCCATGCTGGGGCAGCCATACTTCCTCTGTCCTGTCCTCCATTTATTTTGAGCTTAGAGCAGGCAGTCTACAGATTTCTGCAGAACCTGGGCATGTGACAGTCTGAGAGGTGCTGAGAAAGCAGAGAGTAACTTGGAGGGCTCTTTCAGTCTTGCATTCCTTATGGGGACAGTACTGGGTGATGCAGGCAGGCTGAACGTGAGTGGTTTGGTGGTCTGGTAGTGTCCTCTCTCCAGCTCCCACCTGAAGACCACTGTCCTGACTTTACTCAGAGTTTGTATTGGGTGTTGATGAGAGATGTTCTCATGATAGGATGCATGCTTTGTTTGTGATAGAAGCTATCCTCCTCTTAGGAAAATGTCATGGTGGATGACAATCCCATAAACCAGGGGTTAGTTCACTTTCCACCAGGAATGATCCACATGTATAAGGCTGTGGAGGGACATGAGTTCAGGTAGAGTACAGGTCCCAGTGACAGATTGCCCACTAGTCAGGTGCCCCTGATGCTCTACCCACCCTCAGGCCATCCCAGCAGTCCTGGGATGAGAAGTGAGGCCCGTGGTATCTTTGAGGCACACTGGGAGTCTGTCATGGATCACTAGCCATTTGGCCATTGACAGGATATGGGCAAGAATCTTCTCTGAGGGTCAGTGCATGTCCTTAGTTCTGTCATGAGAGTTCGGGTCAATCAAAATGGGTGCGGGAGGTGCTATAGGCATCAGAAAACACAGAGGGGCACATTCCCTTCTTGGCCACAGATATGCTGCTCAGCCCCCAGGGACCACGGTAGCCACCTTTGGAGGGCCACCATATACACAGGGATGTCTGCATACATACACATGTATACACATATAGACACATTCACTTGCATGCATCCATATACAGATACATATTTATACATGTATACATATATACATTTATACATGTAGATATATACACACATGCACACATTTATATATACACATATACATTTACACATATACATGCATAATACACATTTACATACATATACTCACATATATACACATTTATATGCAGTATATACATGCACATTTACACATGTAAAATACATACACCTATATACATATTTACACACATACACACTCACACATGCATGCATATACACATTTATACATATATATGTATGTATATACATATATATGTGTGTGTGTGTATATATATATACATATATATATGTATATATATATACAGTTATTTATATATATGCACACATGAACGAGCTATTTCTACTAGCCTGGACCATTGGGAGTTTAGAAGAGGATGGACCAGGAATGGTCTGCTTGTCTGAGGGATCATTGAGAACAGACCTCAGTACCCTACAATCTGGGATCAAATCCAAGGCTGCTGTTTACACCATATCTCAGTCTCCCTCTCCTTATTTCAAGGTGGATGTAACAGTGGTGGTTACCATAAGCATTATGAGACACAAGCAAAGGGCTCAGGATGGGCCTGGCTGGTTGCAAGAGCTTTGAGTATGATCTTGTCCTGAGGGGGACCCCTCTTTCTTGGGGGGATCATCATGGGCTGCAGGTGATGTGTTTGGACTCTGGAGACCTCACTAACAAGAGCCCAGACTTATTTTGGGAGCTTGAAGGGAGGTAGCTATAACAGCCCTGAGCAGAGCAGCTCTGTCCAGCAGAGTGACTACCTCCTAGTCAGTGACTACCCCATATCCTGTCAATGGCCTCCATGAGAAATACCTGGAAATAGCTAGGGTATTTTGAGGGGTCTAATTTCTGGCACTTGGGCTAGGAGAGCATTGTGTTAGACTACTTGGGGATGAAAGAAGCTTACCTTCCTCTAGGTCAGGCTGCTGAAGTACTGCCAGTACTTTCTTATATCTCTGACCTCCCACATCTCCCAAGGCATTCTCCTTCCCAGGATTGTGAAGGTGAGCTGGAAGCCATGGCAGGCTTTCCCTGGCTCACCCATGTGGGTACTGCCTGGTGACTTCCTTACAAGATGAGGACACTCCTTACCACGAGGATAAATGATACCAGTGATAATAGCAGGCATTCTGATAATGAAGCAGCTGTGGCTACAAGCCTCTCAAACCAACACTCCTTGGTGATTTTATGACATTAATATACTTTCATATGCATGTTAATTTAGGCTGTATTAGAATTACCTTTGGATATGATTTTTGAAAATGGAGTTCCATTTAAAATTTTCATTCCTACCTACATGTTAAAATTTGACTCTATATTGAAGACCAACCTTGAATTCTTTGTGTGAAGCTTCACCTAGCAACTCCTGTGGGCAGTCCTCTATCATACCTCTGTATGCTTTTTCACAATTTTTACTTTGTGTTATGCTTGTTTATGACTGAGTCTTACCTGCTTGATTAGGGGATGGGTCAGCCAATTCACTTTCCATTTTCACCCTTTCTAAAGCAGTGCTGGGTTAGTACTGCTATAGTTGGTATTCCTATAGTACTCCTCCTACAGAGGAGCTATAGTCTATTATGAAATACATAATTCCAAAAATTAACATTTCCCATATTGGAATTTTGTCTATGCTTGTGAGCTTTCTTGATTTGAGGCATTAGACATCTGTGAAAAATGGAGAAATAGTATTATGGCATTTTATAGTATTATTTGCCTTACATGTATTCATAGTTTATGAAGTATATACTCCATGATGAGGTGGAATTATTTTGGGGGTTTATGGTTTTATTTTCATGTTCTCCAATCAACTCTTACTGATTGCCATCTTTAACTGGCAAATTAAAATTTGGTCAATTAGCCCCAAGGCCAATAGTGCTCATAGTTAGACTGAAGTTGGGCACTGTGTGATTCCAAGTTTCAAAGGGTCATGAACAGCCTATCAGCAAAGGCCTAATTATTTTTCTATGTGAATGTACTGTAATTAGAACACAGCTGTGTGAGTTGTTAGTTTACAAGTGTCTAATGAGCTATTTCCTTCCCCAATCACATTAGTTGGGGAGTTAATTGGGTCCATCTGTTGTATAATCCACAGTATCTCTGATATCTGTGGTTTTATAAGCATGTAGCAAACTTAGGCTCTGGGTTCACAAGGAGGGTTTTGGTGCCTGAGTTCAAAGAAGAAATTTAGTGAAGTACAGGAAGGGTGACGCTGAGCTGGGCAGGAGACTGCTTTGTAGGAACTGTGCTGCAGGAAGCATAATCTCAGGGCTTGCAGTGAGGAGCAGAGTGTAAATGGGCAGGATCACTATCATCTGGGCCAGCATTTGAGATCTGGTTGCTGAGAGCAGTACCCATGCCGGTGGGCTACTGGGCAGTGACCTGCATTAGGTTAGAGGTTTCTCTCCATCTCAACGAAGTAGAGATGTAGTTACACATACAAAATTCTGGCTTTTCTTCACCAAGCGCATTCTGGAACATTCTGAAGAATGGCCTGCTAGAGGGTACATGATTGTGGGAAAGGTAATGTGGGTCACACCTGGGGACGTGTGCACCAGGGCTGACAGAAACCACACAATCCTCATATGAGTAGACCCTGCCTGCCCTCCACCATCACATGCTTAAAGAGCCCCAACTTGTCTGTCCATCCTTCAGAGGCTATTCTGGGGCTTGGCCTCCTGCCCCCTGGGAAGGTCCCGGAACACATTTGTTTCTGAGACCACCTTCATCAATTAAGAATAGGATAAGATCCACGTGCAGCCTTCTTCCTAGAGCCAAAAAAAAAAAAAAAAAAAAAAAAAAAACAAATAAAAGGATGGGCAAATGATTTTGCAGATTTTTCAACCACATTTGATGCTTGCCTAGAAAGATTAGCATACTGAAAAGTGATTGTGCTGGCAGACAGGGAGCTAGGATATCTAAGCTGTTCTTCCTTTCCTCTGGTCGGTGCCACCATGGCTTTGTTTGTGAGACCTGCTTGGTCACCTCACATCCCTTCTGAGAAAACCCTGCACAGGACCACAGACCACACACTGTCCTGCCTCAAGTGGTGGGTGCCTCCTGGGGACATTGACCCTTTTGGGAGAGGCCCTGGCTGATTGTGCCACCCCCACGTCAGGTCCTTTCCTCTGTGGGTATGAGCCTGGCAGAGCCCGGGTCACCATGCCATGTGTAGGGCTGCACCTGCACCAGCCTAGGCTCTGCAGGATTGACACCAATGAGGACCTGTCCTGTCTAGATGTGGTGGGATGTGGCAGAGATGGGGCTGGAGATGGGGGTGGAATAGGAGAGGGATGGAGCTGGATGGGACTAGACGAGGTCAGGATCAGGGCGAGCACCAGTTGCATTCCACCTCCAGCACTGCAGGAGAGGAGCTCTTACTTCCCAAGGGTCTGCTCCTGACCAAGATGTTTATTTACATTGCAGATATCTAGAACATATCTGTGTGTTGAGTGTGGATCTTAGTTCTTAGCACATTGCTTTATTTTTCAGCCTCACCCCTTTTTAGCTACTCAGTTTTATGCGAGCTACTTAACCTCTTTGTCCTCTGCTTATCTATGAGATGGGTATAAAAATGCCAGCTTATATAAGTTATGACTTCTAAACTAGTTTTTGAAATTGCTTTCCTTGTGGTACAATATATAACATAAAAGTTGACATTTTAACCATGTTAAAGTATACAATTCAGTGGTACTAATTATATTCCTAATATTGTGAAACCATCATCAGTATCTAATTCTAAGACTTTTTTCATCACTCTACACAGGAGCTCTGTATCTGGTAAGGAGTAACTCTCCTTTCCCCCTTCCCAGCCCCCAGTAATTTCTAATCTACCTTCTGTCTCTAACAAATTTACCTAGTCTAGATATTTCATATTAGTGAAATCATGCAATATTTGTCCTTTTGTGTCTGGATTATTTACCCAGAATGTATGTATGTATGTATGCATCTATCTATCTATCTATACACACACATATACATATCTATGTGTATATATACACACATACATATGTATATATATACACACATATACATATATACACACACATACATATGTATGCTACATGTATATGCTATATATGCTACATCATATATATATATATATATATGCTGCATATATATATATATATTCATGTTGTAGCATGTATTAGAATTTCATTCCTTTTTATGGGTAATTAATATTCCATTGTATGAATATACTGAATATATGAATTTTGTTTATCCATTCATCTATTGATGGACACTTGGGTTCTTTCCACATTTTGGCTATTGTGAATAATGAACTGCTGCAATGAATGTTGACATACAAGTATCTGCTTACGTCCCTGTTTTCAGTTATTTTGGATATCCCACCAGTGGAATTTGCTGGGTTATATGGTAACTCTATGTTTGACTTTTTGAAGACCCACCAAAATACTTTTCACAAATATTCCCACACTTTATAGTACCACTTGCAGTGTATTTGGGCTTCAATTTCTCCATCACCTCCCAGTGTTGGTTATTTTCTGTTCTTTTGATTCTAGCCATCCTAATGGGTGTGAAGTGATATCTCATAGTGGTTTTGATTTGCATTTCTCTAATGATGTTGAGAATCTTTTCCTGTGCTTCTATCTTCTTTGGAGAAATGTCCATTCAAGTCCTTTGCTAATTTAAAAATTGGATTATCTTTTGTTGTTGAATTGTAGGAGTTCTTTATATATTCTGGGTATTAAACCCTTATCAGATATGTATGATTTCTAAACTATCCCATTTAATAGGTTGTCTTCTCACTTTCTTGGACAAAGTGATTTTCATTTTTTAGCTTATTTTTTTTAAGGTGTATTGAGATATAGCTGACATAGAATTTAATTTTGATGAAGTCCAGTTATCTGTGTTTATTTTTTTCTGTTGTTCATGCCTTTGGTGTCATATCTCAGAATCCATTGCCAAATCCGAGGTCATACAGATTTGCTTCGATTTTTTTCCTAAGAATTTTATGGTTTTATGTTTTAAATAAATGATCAATTTTGAGTTAATTATTTTCTAAGATGTTAAGGATTCAACTTTATTCTTTTGCCAACTAGGGAATCTCATTGTCCCAGCTCCATTTGTTGAAGAGACTGTTCATTCTCTACTCAGTAGTCTTGGCACTGTTGTCAGATGTCAACTGGCAATAAATGTATGGGTTTATTTCTGGACTCTTAATTTTGTCCCACTAGTTTATATGTCTATCCTTATGACAGTGTCACACTGTTCAGATTACTGTACCTTTGTAGCAAGTTTTGAAATCAGGAAATGTGAGTGATGAAACCTTGTTCTTTCTCAGGATGTTTTGATTACTTGGGGCCCCTTAAAGTCACATATGAATTTGAGAATTGGCTTTTACAATTTCTGCAAAAATGACCGACAGAATTTTGATAGAGATTGCATTGAATATGTATATTGCTTTAGGTGGCATTGACATTTTAACATTATTAATTATTTCTATCCATGAACGTGGGATATCTTTCCATTTATTTAACTCTTCTTTAATCTCTTTCAGCAATGTTTTCTAGTTTTCAGCATACAGATATTGCAGCTTCTTGGTTAAATTTTGGCTAAATATTTTATTCTTTTGGATGATATTATAAATGGAATCATCTTAATTTGCTTTTCAAACTGTTCATTGCTGGTGTAGAGAAATATAACAGATTTTTATGTTGATATTGTACCTGCAATTTGCTTGATTAATTTTTTATAGTAGCTTTCTTGAAAAAATTTTTGGATTTTCTATATATAGGATCATGAGATCATGTTTGCAAATGGGGATAGTTGTACTTCCTCCTTTCCAGTTTGGATGCTTTTAATTCTTGCCTAATTGCTCTGGCTAGAACTTCCAGTACAATGTTGAATAACAGTGGTGAAAGCGGACATTCTTTATTTGTTTCTGATATTAGCAGGAAAGCTTTCAGTCTTTCACCATTGAATATGATGTTAGCTGTGTGTTTTCCACAAGTTACCTTTATCATATTGAAGAATTTATCTTCTATACCTAGTTTTCTGAGTGTTTTTCACCCTTCTTCCAGAGAACTTGGGCTTAAGATGAAAGATGACAGGAAGACATAACCACTGGGGGACAGTAGCCTAGATGTATTATTTCCTGCAGTCAGCTAAAGCTAAAAGGAGACGAAGTTGGAAAGATCCAAGGTTGATGCTATGAACAGATGCTGATACCAGGCTGGAGAGTCTAAGATTCATCTTCTATGCCAGTGTTTCTCACAGTGTGGTACTATTTAAAAATTCCTTAGGTGTTGTAAACATATAGCTTCCTGAGCCATACACTTCTCTGAATCAGAATCTATAGGATAGGTTCCTGGGAAATTGTCTTGAAGCAGACTCCCAGATGATTTGATTGTATGCTTACATTGGAAACCACTGCTGTAAGCCATGGAAGGAGAAAATGAAATGAGAATGGCAGGAGGAGGATGTTTTGGCAAACTTGGGAGGGAGAATCTAACACCCTTGGAATTGTTCCAGGTCTACACACCTGATAATTCCAGGACACCAAAGTTTAAAAAGAGGGTTACAAGAGGGAACTCTTGAGCAGATGGATTTTAGGATAACACGAATTCATTTTTAGGCATGTTGATTTGAAGTGTGAGCAGAGCTGTGCTATAGCTCTCTCTCCTGGGTAGGGACACAGCCATGGCAGAGTCCCATCTATTGTGTCTGATGTATGGGAGATGCTAATACATGCTAGCTTCTCTCACCCCATGGAATTGATGGCTTTCCCTGGCCTTAATCATGTGAACTGTTAGTTAATCTCATCCTTACATCTTAAGCTTGCTATTGCCAGGTGCTGTGCTGGGAGTTGAGCTCATGATATAGTTTAAGGGGTAGATATATAAACAAGTAGCTGCAAAGTATGCAATAAATGACACAACAGAGGTGAGTGCAAGGTACAGCAAGGGCAGAGGGAGGGTGAGCTCCAACTCTCTTGGAGGAAAATGGATCCACCTAAAAGAACGAAGAGTACTTGGAATGCAAATGGCCTTAGTCAATATACACATTTCTTCTTATTGTCTTTCAAAGATAATTGATAATTAAAATAAAAATAATAAAAATGTAGTATGGGTTTTATAACATGCAAAATATGACAGTAATAGCACAAATGTTGGGAAGAGAGAAATAGATACACATTATTTTAAGTGTGCCATTGTGCACTATAGATGTATACAGTTACATACATGTATATGTATGTATATATGTATATATTACTATTGTGTGTTATATAGGAACAAGTATAATATAATTTTAAGTTAGATTTTAAGCTAAAGATGTATACTGTAAACCCCAAAGCAACAACTAAACTAACAAAGAATTGTAGCTGATAAGCCAGTCACAAAGGGGATAAAATAGAATCATACAAAATACTCACTCACTGCCAAATAAGGCAGAAAAAGAGGAAAGAGGGAGTAAGGAACAGATAGACAAATAGAAAATAAGTAGCAAGTTGGTAGATGTAAACCTAAATAGATCAATAATCACGTTATATGTGAATGGACTGAATTAATACCTTATGTATAAAGGAATTCACTTTAAGCAAAGATAGATGAAAAGTAAAAAGATTGAAAAAGACATACAATGCTAAAATGGACACAGGAAGAGTGGGGTGGACACATTAATATCAGAACAAGTGGATTATAGAGCAAAGAATATTGTTAGGACTAAAAGGGCCATGTCATAAAGGGGTCAGTTCATGAACTTAAGAAGATCTGAAAAATACATGAAGCAAAAAGTGATAGTAAAAGAGGAAATTAAAAAGTATATGGAAGCCAATGAAAATGATAACACCACAACCCAAAACCTCTGGGACACAGCAAAGGCGGTCATAAGAGGAAAGTATATAGTAATCCAGGCCTTCCTAAAGAAGGAAGGAAGATCTCAGATACACAACGTAACCTTACGCCTTAAAGAGCTGAAAAAAGAACAGCAAATAAAACACAAAACCAGCAGAAGACAGGAAATAATAAAGATTAGAGCAGAAATTAATGCTATCGAAACAAAACAAACAGTAGAACAGATCAATGAAACCGGAAGCTGGTTCTTTGAAAGAATAACAAAATTGATAAACCACTAGCCAGTTTGATCAAAAAGAAAAAGGAAAGGACCTAAATAAATAAAATCAAGAATGAAAGAGGAGAGATCACAGCCAACACAGAAGAAATAAAAACAACAATAAGAGAACATTATAAGCAATTATATGCCAATAAAATGGGCAATCTGGAAAAAAATGGACAAATTCCAGAAACATATACACTACCAAAACTGAAACCAAGGAAGAAATAGAAAATTTGAACGACGCATAACCAGTAAAGAAATTGAATTAGTAATCAAAAATCTGCCAAAAAACAAGAGTCCAGAGCCAGATGGCTTTCCAGGGGAATTCTACCAAACATTTAAGGAAGAGTTAACACCTATTCTCGTGAAGCTGTTCCAAAAAGTAGAAATGGAAGGAAAACTTCCAAACCCTTTCTATGAAGCCAGCATTACCCCGATTCTAAAACCAGACAGAGACCCGACTAAATAGGAGAATTATAGACCAATTTCCCCAATGAATATGCATGCAAAAATCCTCTACAACATATTAGCCAACCGGATCCAACAATACCTTAAAAAAATTATTCACCACGACCAAGTGGGATTTAAACCTGGGATGCAGGGCTGGTTCAATATCCACAAAACAATTAAGGTGATTCATCACATCAATAAAAGAAAGGACAAGAGCCATATGATCCACTCAATAGATGCAGAAAAAGCATCTGACAAAATACACCATCCTTTCTTGATTAAAAACCCTCAAGAAAGTAGGGATAGAAGGATCGTACCTCAAGATCATAAAAGCCACATAAAAACGACCCAATGCTAATATCATCCTCAGTGGGGGGGAAAACTGAGAGTTTTCCCCCTAAGGTCAGGAACAAGACAGGGATGTCCACTCTCGCCACTGTTATTCAACATAGTAGTGGAAGTCTTAGCCTCTGCAATTAGACAACACAAAGAAATAAAAGGCATCCAAATCGGCCAGGAGGAGGTCAAACTTTCAGTCTTCGCAGAAGACATGATACTCTATATGGAAAACCCAAAAGATTCCACCAAAAAACTGCTAGAACTGATTCATGAATTCATCAAAGTTGCAGGATACAAAATCAATGCACAGAAATCGGTTGCATTCCTATTCACCGACAATGAAACAACAGAAAGAGAAATCAAGGAATCGATGCCATTTACAATTGCACCAAAACCCATAAAATACCTAGGAATAAATCTAACCAAAGAGGTGAAAAATCTATACATTGAAAACTATAGAAAGCTTATGAAAGAAATTGAAGAAGATGCAAAAAAAAAAAAAAAAAAAAGGGGAAGGATTCCATGCTCCTGGATAGGAAGAACAAATATTGTCAAAATGTCGATACTTCCCAAAGCAATCTACATATTCAATGCAATCTCTATCAATATGACACCAGCATTCTTCACAGATTATTTGTTCTAACAAATAATCCTAAAATTTGTATGGAACCAGAAAAGACCCAGAACAGCCAAAGCAATCTTGAAAAAGAAAACCAAAGCAGGAGGCATCACAATCCCGGACTTCAAGCTATACTACAAAGCTGTAATCATCAAGACAGTATGGCACTGGCACAAGAACAGACACTCAGATCAATGGAACAGAATAGAGAATCCAGAAATGGACGCACAAACGTATGACCAACTAATCTTTGAAAAAGAAGGAAAGAATATCCAATGGAATAAAAACAGTCTCTTCAGCAGGTGGTGCTGGGAAAACTGGACAGCGACATGCAGAAGAATGAACCTGGACCACTTTCTTACACCAGACACAAAAATAAACTCAAAATGGATGAAAGACCTCAATGTAAGACAGGAAGCCATCAAAATCCTCGAGAAGAAAGCAGGCAGAAACCTCTTTGATCTTGGCCACAGCAACTTCTTACCCAACACGTCTCTGGAGGCAAGGAAAACAGAAGCAAAAATGAACTACTGGGACCTCATCAAAATAAAGATCTTCTGCACAGCGAAGGAAACAATCAGCAAAACTACAAAGCAACCGACAGAATGGGAGAAGATATTTGCAAACGACATATCAGATAAAGGGTTAGTATCCAAAATCTATAAAGAACCTATCAAACTCAACACCCAAAAACCAGAGAACCCAGTGAAGAAATCAGCAAAATACATGAATAGACACTTCTCCAAAGAAGACATCCAGATGGCTAACCGACACATGAAAAGATGCTCTACATCACTCCTCATCAGGGAAATACAAATCAAAACCACAATGACATACCGCCTTACACGTGTCAGAACGGCTAACATTAACAACTCAGGCAACAACAGATGTTGGCGAGGATGCGGAGAAGAGGATCTCCTTTGCATTGTTGGTGGGAATACAACAGTGGTGCAGCCACTCTGGAAAACAGTATGGAGTTTCCTCAAAAAATTAAAAATAGAACTACCCTACGACCCAGCAATTCCACTACTAGGTATTTATCCAAGGGATACAGGTATGCTGTTTTGAAGGGACACATGCACCCCAATGTTTATAGCAGCACTATCAGCAACAGCCAAAGTATGGAAAGAGCTCAAATGTCCATCGATGGATGAATGGATAAAGAAGATGTGATACACACACACACACACACACACACACACACACACAATGGAGTATTACTCGACAATCAAAAAGAAGGAAATCTTGCCATTTGCAACTACGTGGATGGAACTGAAGGGTATTATGCTAAACGAAATTAGTCAGAGAAAGACAAAAATCATATGACTTCACTGATATGAGGACTTTAAGAGACAAAATAGATGAACATAAGGGAAGGGAAACAAAAATAATATAAAAACAGGGAGGGGGACAAAACATAAGAGACTCTTAAATATGGAGAACAAACAGGGTTACTGGAGGGGTTGTGGGAGGGGAGATGGGTAAATGGGTAAGGGGCATTAAGGAATCTACTCCTGAAATCATTGTTCACTATATGCTAACTAATTTGGATGTAAATTAAAAACAATAAAATGAAAAAAAAGTGATAGAACACAAGAAGAAATAGACAAACCCAAAACCGTAGTTGGAGATTTCAGGACCCTTTGTCATTAACTGACAGAACCCTCAAAGCCTGGACTTATTCAAATGCATATCATATACAGGGGAGAGAATTGTGGTTTACAGAGAAATTTCACAACATTCGTCATTTTCTGTGGTGTCTCCAATTCATGTGTCTTCTCCAGACCACCAGAAAAGTATCTCCTCTATCCAGGCATGTTTCTAAGAAGAGCTTAGAAACCCCCAAATGTGTCACCAGCAGGGTCTATCTAGGAACATGAGATAGAGACTGAATCTGCCATCAGCCCATGCCTACTTGAATATTTTATTTAAAAATAAATATTCTATTTAAAATTAGACTTCCTGTTTCTTAATGGGATATCACTGCTGAGCACGTGGTATATACACACATACACGATATGAAAAATATTAACAAAAAAGTGTAAAATGGTCTTCCAGAGAGCTGTGTACCCCATCAGAATAATAATGATCTTAGGTTTCATACAATAACATATTAAGGCACTTTCAACTCATCTGTATTCCTATTAACAGTGCTGAATATTTTTCATCCTTGGACTCATGCATCCATTTGTCTGTCTGGGAGAGAATGAGTATAGAAAAATCTAGCTTTTTGCTCAGGGCCCATATAACTTTCATTAACGTGGAAAGTATTCTATCATCTTCCTTGAAAACACGTAAGTCTATCTGGTTTGTTTTGGGATGAGTATACTTTTGTGGGATTTTTTTGTGCAATAGAAATGATTTATCTCTTCAATAACCAGCCCTATCATAAGCTTATCCAAAGTTAATAATTTTCTGGGTTTTCCAACTAATTGGAGTGAATGTTGGTCTGATTTCTTCCCACAGGTTTATTTCTGATTGAAAATAATCTTTCCAATACTGATTTTATTGTTTATTTGGTTGAGAGTTTTTAAACTTGTTTATTACAGTGCAGTGATTTTTCCATACAGGAGGTCTTCCCATTCTAATCATCTGCTTTAAAAGAAAGGATTGCATCTTTTACATCTGCAGTATTACTTAGCCTAAGGACCGACACTTCTAGCTTACTACCTTTGTGGTAGCCCTGGAAAAAATGGACACCAATCTTTTTTATTGTGGTTTTTTGGGGGACGTATACTGAGCAATCACCAGCTTCTACAGCAATCTGGCTAAGGACAGGCATGCATATTTCGCCTTATTACTGATATGTCTACTTCATATGCCTCACTGGGCCCAATCACCACCTGACTGCTCTAAGCCCATCTTTTTGAATTATAAACCTGAACTGTAAACTTCAAAAATTACACTACTGGGTCACTAGCTACTTAAACTCTTTTCTTTATGGGAAGTAATTCAAATTGAACCTTAATCAGTATGAACCAATCAATATGATTGATTTTATGTTCAAGTAAATCCTAAAGTTGTTCCTATAAATCTAAGTAAAAATTATAGATATATAGATATATATTTAATTTTTTATTTAAATAATAAAGGGTAGTATTTGTTTGAGTAGAACCCAATGATTCATCGCTTACATATAACACCAAGTGCTCATCCCAACAAGTGCCCTCCTTAATTCCCATCACTCTTTTAGCCCATTCCCCCACCACCTCCATTCCAACAACCCTCAGTTTGTTCTTTGTATTTGAGAGTTTATTATGGTTTGCCTTCCTCTCTATTTTTATCTCATTTTCCTTCCCTCCCCCTATGTTTTTATCTGTTGTATTTCTTAAATTCCACATGAGTGAAATCATATGATATTTTCCTTTTCCTGACTCACTTATTTCACTTAGGATAATACACTCTAGTTACATCCATGTTGTTGCAAGTGGCAAGATTTCATTCTTTTTGAACACCAAATAGTATTCCGTTGTATAAATATATACCACCTCTTCTTTATCCATTCATCAGTCGATAGATATTTGGACACTTTCCCTAGTTTGGCTATTGTTGATAGAGCTGCTATAAATATTGGGATGCATGTGCCCTTTAAAATCAGCATTTTTGTATCCTTTGGATAAATAGCTAATAGTGCAATGGCTGGGTTGTAGGGTAGTACTATTTTTAATTTTTTGAGGAGCCTCCATACTGTTTTCCAGAATGGCTACATCAGTTTGCATTCCCACCAACAGTGCAAGACTGTTCCCCTTTCTCTGCATTTCAGCCAACATCTTTTGTTTCCTGAGTTGCTAATTTTAGCCACTCCAACAGGAGTAAGTGGTATCTCATTGTGGTTTTGATTTATGTTTCCCTGATGATGAGTGATGTTGAGCATCTTTTCATGTGTCTGTAGGCCATCTGGATGTCTTCTTTGGAAAAGTGTCTATTCATGTCTTCTGCCACTTCCTCACTGGCTTATTTGTTTTTTGGGTGTTGAGTTTGGTACGTTGTTTATAGATTTTTGACACTAGCCCTTTTTCTGATATGTCAGTTGCAAATATCTTATACTATTCTGTCAGTTGCCTTTTAGTTTTGTTGATTGTTTCCTTCACTGTGTAGAAGCTTTTTTATCTTGATGAGGTGCCAGTTCATTGTTGCTTTTATTTCCCTTGTCTTCAGAATTGAACTTCAGAAATTGCTGTGGCTGAGGTCAGAGAGGTTTCTGCCTGTTTTCTCCTATAGAATTTTGATGGTTTCCTGTCTCACGTTTAGGTCTTTTATCCATTTTCAATTTATTTTTATTTTTTAAAAAAATTTTTTACTAAAGGCCATATTTCATTTTTTCTCATTGCCACGTAGTATTCCATTGTGTATATAAACCACAATTTCTTTATCCATTCATCAGTTGATGGACATTTAGGCTCTTTCCATAATTTGGCTATTGTTGAGAGTGCTGCTATGAACATTGGGGTACAAGTGCCCCTATGCATCAGTACTCCTGTATCCCTTGGATAAACTCCTAGCAGTGCTATTGCTGGGTCATAGGGTAGGTCTATTTTTAATTTTCTGAGGAACCTCCACACTGCTTTCCAGGAACTGGAGAGTGTGATGCTAAGTGAAATAAGCCATACAGAGAAAGACAGATACCATATGGTTTCACTCTTATGTGGATCCTGAGAAACTTAACAGGAACCCATGGGGGAGGGGAAGGAAAAAAAAAAAAGAGGTTAGAGTGGGAGAGAGCCAAAGCATAAGAGACTGTTAAAAACTGAGAACAGGGGCGCCTGGGTGGCGCAGTCGGTTAAGCGTCCGACTTCAGCCAGGTCACGATCTCACGGTCCGTGAGTTCAAGCCCCGCGTCAGGCTCTGGGTTGATGGCTCGGAGCCTGGAACCTGTTTCCGATTCTGTGTCTCCCTCTCTCTCTGCCCCTCCCCCGTTCATGCTCTGTCCCTCTCTGTCCCAAAAATAAATAAACGTTGAAAAAAAAAAAACTGAGAACAAACTGAGGGTTGATGGGGGGTGGGAGGGAGGAGAGGGTGGGTGATGGGTATTGAGGAGGGCACCTTTTGGGATGAGCACTGGGTGTTGTATGGAAACCAATTTGACAATAAATTTCATATATAAAAAAATAAAATAAAATAAAATAAATAAAAAAATTTTTTTTAATGTTTATTTTTGAGACACAGAGAGACAGAGCATGAATGGGGGAGGTTCAGAGAGAGAGGGAGACACAGAATCTGAAACAGGCTCCAGGCTCTGAGCAGTCAGCACAGAGCCCAACGCGGGGCTCAAACTCAGGGACAGTGAGATCGTGACCTGAGCCGAAGTCGGATGCTTAACCAACTGAGCCACCCAGGCGCCCCTCAATTTATTTTTATATATGGTCTAAGAAAGTGATCCAGGTTCATTCTTCTGCATGTTGCTGTCCAGTTTTCCCAGCACTATTTGCTGAAGACACTATTTTTTTTTCCCATTGGATATGCTTTCCTGCTTTGTCAAATATTAGCTGTCCATACATATGTATGTTCCTTTCTGGGTTCTCTAGTCTATTCCTTTGATCTACGTGTCTGTTTTTGTGTGAGTACCATAGTGTCTTGATGATTACAGCTATGTAATACAGCTTAAAGTCCAGAATTGTGATGCCTTCAGCTTTGGTTTTCTTTTTCTTTTCTTTTCTTTTTTAATGTTTATTTATTTTTGAGAGAGAGAGACAGAGAGAGAGAGAGACGGAGAGTGAGCGGGGTAGGGGCAGAGAGAGAGGGAGACTTAGAATCCAAAGCAAGCTCCAGGCTCTGAGCTGTCAGCACAGAGCCCGACACAGGGCTCGAACCCACAAACTGTGTGATCATGACCTGAGGTGAAGTCGAACGCTTAACTGACTGAGCCAGCCAGGTGCCCCTTTGATTTTCTGTTTCAGCACTACTTTGGCTATTTGGGGTCTTTTACGGTTTCATACAAATTTTAGGATTTTTTGTTCTAGCTCTGTGAAGTATGCTAGTGTTATTTTGATAGGGATTGCATTGGACATGTAGATTGCTTTGGGTGTGATTGACATTTTAACAATATTTGTTCTTTTAATCAGTGAGCCTGGGATGTTTTTATATTTCTTTGTATCTTCTTTCTTTCTGTCATAAGCTTTCTATAATTTTCAGTGTATAGATATTTCACCTCTTCTGTTAATTTATTCCTGGGTATCTTATGGTGTTTGGTGCAATTATAAATGGGATCAATTCCTTGATATCTCTTTCTGCTGCTTCATTATTGGTGTATAGCAATGCAACTGATTACTGTACATTGATTTTTATATCCTGCAACTTTGCTGAATTTATGTATCAGTTCTAGCAATTTTTTGTTGGACTCTTTCAGGTTTTCCATGTAGACTATCATGTCATCTGCAAAGAGTGAAAACTTGACTTCTTCCTTGTTGATTTAGATGCCTTTTATTTGTTTTTGTTGTCTGATTGCTGAGGCTAGGACTTCTGGTACTATGTTGAACAAAAGTGGTGAGAGTGGACATCCTTGTCATGTTCCTGACCTTAACTGGAAAGCTCTCAGAGTCCCTGGGTGGCTCAGTCAGTTAAGTAACCAACTCTTGATTTCAGCTGAGGTCATGATGTCACGGTTGGTGAGTTCGAGACCGTGTTGGGCTCTGTGCTGACAGCGTGGAGCCTGCTTGGGATTCTCTCCCTCTCTCACTACCCCTCTCCCAGTTGCATTTCTCTCTCTCTTTCTCTCTGAAAAGTAAATAAACATTTTTTTAAAAAAGGGGAAACCTCAGCACCTGGCTGGCTCAGTCAGTTGAACATCCAATTTTAGCTCAGGTCATGATCTCACAGTTCATAAGTTTGAGCCCCGCTTTGGGCTTTGTGCTGACAACTCACAGCCTCCAACCTGCTTTGGATTCTGTGCCTCCCTCTATTTCGGCTCCTCCCCTGCTCACACTCTTTCTCTCTCTCAAAATAAGTAATCATAAACAATTAAAAAAAATAGGGGAAACCTCTCAGTTGTTCCCAATTGAGAATGATATTATCTGTAGGCCTTTCATATATGGCTTTTGTGATGTTAAGGCATGTTTCTTATATCCCTACTTTCTTGAGGGTTTTTATCAAGAAAGGATGCTGTATTTTATCAAATGCTTTTTCTGCATATATTGATAGGATCATGTAGTTCTTACTCTTTCTTCTAATAATGTGGTGTATTACGTTGATTGATTTGTGAATATTAAGCTACTTCTAAACCAAGGTGTGAATCCCACTTGGTCATGGTGAATAATTCTTTTAATATACTGTTGAATTTGGTTTTCTAGTATCTTGTTGAGAATTTTTGTATCCATGTTCATCAAGCATATTGACCTATAATCTTCTTTTCAGTGGGGTCTTTTTCTGGTTTTTGAATCAAGGTAATGCTGGCTTCATATAATGAGTTTGGAAACTTTCCTTCCATTTCTATTTTTTGGAACAGTTTGAGAAGAATAGGCATTAACTTTTCTCTAAATGTTTGGTAGAATTCCCCTGGGAAGCCATCTGCCCAGGACTCTTATTTGTTGGGAGATTTTTGATAACTGATTCAATTTCTTTGCTATGGTTACGGACCTGTTCAATTCTTTTATTTTTTCCTGTTTGAGTTTTGGTAGTGTGTTTCTAGGAATTTGTCAATTTCTTCCAGATTGCCCAGTTTGTTGGCATATAATTTTTCACAGTATCCTCTTTAATTGTTTGTATTTTGGTGGTGTTTGTTGTGATCTCTTTCATTTGTGATTTTGTCTCTTTGTGTCCTCTCTCTTTTTGAGAAATCTAGGTAGTGGTTTATCAATTTTGTTTATTCTTTCAAAAAGCCAACTTTTAGTTTTATTGATCTGTTCTGCTGGTTTTTTTTTTGGTTTGTTTCTATGTGCTTATTTCTGCTTGAATCTTTATTATTTCCCTATGTATTCTGGCTCTGGGCTTTATTTGTTGCTACTTTTCTAGCTCCTTTACGTGTAAGGTTAGGTTGTATATTTGGCACCTGTCTTGCTTCTTTATATAGGCCTAAATTGCAAATGTGCTTTCCTTTTAGGGCTGCCTTTGCTGCATCCCAAAGTGTTTGGACTTTTCTGTTTTCATTTTCATTTGCTTCCATGTATTTTTAAATTTCTTCTTTATTTTCCTGGTTAACCCATTCATTTCTTAGTAGGGTGTTCTTTAATCTCCATGTATTTGAGGGCTTTTATTTGTCTTGTGGTTGATTTTGTTTCATAGTGTTGTGATATGAACATATGCATGGTATGATATCAATATGTTTGTACCTGTTGAGTGTTGATTTGTAACCCAGTATGTTATCTATTCTGGAGAATGTTCCATGTGCACTTGAGAAGAATGTGTATTCTGCTTTAGGATGAAGTGCTTTGAATATATCTGTTAAACCCATCCAGCCCAGTGTGTCATTCAAAGCCATTGTTTCCTTACTGATTTTAAAGTCTCTTAGTATTATGGTATTATTATTGATGAGTTTGTGTTTGTGATGAATTTGTTTATATATTTAGGTTCTTCAAGCTGGGGGCATAATATTTACAATTGTTAGCTTTTATTGATGATAAACCCCTTAATTATGACATAATGCCCTTCTTCATCTCTTGCTACAGTCTTTATTTTAAAATCTAGCTTGTCTGGCATAAGTATGGCTATTCCGGCTTTCTTTTGATATCCATTAGCATGATAAGATGGTTCTCAATGTGCAGGTGTCCTTAAGTCTCAAATGAGTCTCTTGTGGGCATAATATAGATGGGTCTTGGTTTTTTACCCATTCTGATACCCTGTGTCTTTTGATTGAAGCATTTAGTCCACTTACATTTAGTGCCACTGTGTTACATGTACAGTAAGTGTTTCTGGTGATGTTCTCTGGTCTTTTGTAGTCTTTGCTGCTTTGTCCCTCTTTTTCCTCCACTCAGAGATTCCCCCTTAATATTTCTTGTAGGGCTCATTTAGTGGTCATGAAGTCCTTTAGTTTTTGTTTGGCTGGAAAAGTCTCTCTCCTTCTCTTCTGAATTACATCCTTGCTAAATAAAGAATTCCTGGCTGCATATTTTTCCTGTTCAGCATATTGAATATTTTCTGTCACTCTCTTCTGTTCTGCCAATTTTAAGTGGACAGGTCTCCTACTACCCTTATGTGTTTACTCTTGTAGATTAAGGGCCTTTTGTCCCTACCTGCTTTCATAATTCTCGTTTAATCTTTGTATTTTGCAAGGTTCACTATGATATGTCATGGTGTTATCTGTTTCTGTTGATTTTGAAGGGAGTTCTCTGTGCCTCTTGGACTTGGATGCTTGTTTCCTTCCCAAAATTAGGGATGTTCTCAGCTATACTTTGTTCAAATAAACCTTTTGGCCCTTTTTCTCACTCTTCTTCTTCTGGGACTCCTATGATACGGGTATTGTTTTGTTTCATGGAATAACTTAGTCCTCCAAGTCTTCTCTTGTGCTCTAGTAATTTCCTTTCCCTCTTTTTTCAACTTCATTATTTTCCGTAATTTTATCTTATATTTCACCTGTTCTCTCCTTGGCTTCTTTTTCTTTTTAAAAAAACTTAAAATGGTTTTATATACTTTTGAGAGAGAGTGAGAGCATTAGCAGGGGAGGGACAAAGAAAGCAGAGACACAGAATCTGAAGCAGCCTCTAGGCTCTGACCTGTCAGCACAGAGCCCCATGTGGAGCTTGAACTCATGAGCTGTGAGATCACGACTTGAGCCTAAGTGAGATGCTTAATCGCCTGAGCCTCCTGGGTGCCCCTTTCCTATGCTTCTTCAGTCCTTTCTGTCACTGTATACAGTTTATTTTGCATCTCAGTTATAGCATTTTTAATTTTTTAATTCATCCTGACTAGTTCGTAGGTCTTTGATCTCAGCAGCAAGGGTTTCTCTGGTGTCCTCTGCTTTTTCAAGCCCAACTAGTAGACTTATGACTGTTGTTCTAAATTCTTGTTCAGATTTGTTTATATCTATTTTGGGCAAGTTCCTGGCTATGATTTCTTCTTGATCTTTCTTTTGGGGAGAATTCATATGTCTTGTCATTTGGGCTAAGTTTCTGTTTTTTTTTGTGTGTGTTTTAAAAGCTTGTTATGTTTCATGCACCTGAGAGTACTTCTATATTAAAAAGGGGTCATACACTGTCCACAGCCTGGCACTTTAGAAAGTGTTTCTGATGTATGCTGTGTATACTCTGTTGTTGCATTTTGGCTGCTATTTCTCACTGGTGAATCCTCTGCAGAGCTTTTCCTTCCTTGCAGTGGTGGAGTGTTTGGACCTTTAACCAGTGTGTTTACACTTGTTTATTGAAGTAACCCTAGAAAAAAGTGGTGGTGGGAAGCCTGATTACATAAAAAGGGAATAGGAAAGGGAACAGAAAAACAGAGAATCAAAAAACTATAAGGCTGATTCCAAAGAAAAAAAAAAAAAAAGAAAGGAAAAAAAGCAGAAGGAAAACGAAAGGAATAAAAAAGCCTGATTTAAAAAAAAAAGAGAAAAGGAAGCGATAAAAAACAAATAAGAAACTATGAGCCTGATTACAAAAGAAAAAAAGAAGAAGGAGGCAAAAGGGAAAAAAAGAATTGTCTGTTTGTGTCTGGGGGTTGCTGACTGTGCTCGTCCTCTGGAGGAGAGACTGGGTGCTTTGGCTCAGAGTCAATCTTGCCCCAGTAAATAAGCAGTTACCAGGCACAGAGGGGCAGGGCTTGTTGTAAGTGGGTCCTGCCTCCACTGGGGGCCACTGTGTTGTTCTCTGAAGTCCCAATGTGTTGGTGTTGGGGGGGGGAAATGGCACCACCTCAGTCTCTCATTCCCAGTTGGTGATCTCAACTCCTGCTGTTCAGGAAGCCCTCACAGAATAGGGAGGGAAGTCAACTTGCCCTGCTCCATAACTCTCCTGTGTTTTTTCTTTAGTGCACATATGGGATTCAAAACCCAGAGTCTTAAAGTACTCAGCACCACATGTATCCATTCCCCTTCTCCAACATAGAGCCACTCCACCATGCTGATGAAAGGTCTTTGACTAGAACCTACAGGGTCTTTTGACCTTGGGGAGGCAATAAACCCTTTTCCAAAAGTACTCCAGGAAGGGGACTATTCTCTCCCAGTATACTCCAGAGATCTCTACACCACCCTATGCACTCTGAGGCCAGCTCTGTCCTCCCTAGGAGCACATGCCACAGCTCCACTCTGGAGAAAGTTGTGCACTTCCAAAACCTCAGTATTTGAGCTCCAAAAGATGTTTGCAAAAAAAAAAAAGAAAAGAAAAAAAAAAGAATGGGAATATTTAGTACTTCTCACTCCCCAGAGAGGTTTTCCTCTTGTGCTAACTCAATGCTGCACTATCTCAACCCCTCTCTCTTTCTCTCCCTTTTGTCTCTCCACAGAAAGGGTTTCCTCCTCTCCATGGTACTGCCATTTTTCTCTCCCTAATTCACATCCATGCACCTCTCACTTGCTAAGGTCTCTCCCTCCAACTGTGGAGATCCTTCTGCCATCCTGCAGATGGATTTCCTGGGTGTTCCAAGTAATCTGATCCTAATACAGCTGTGTTTGAGGGATGAGGGAAGCCCAGAGTTCCTCTACTTCTCCTCCATCTTAACTCCTCCCATCTCCAATACTACATTGATTAGAAGTAGCAAAACAGATATCCTCAAATTGTTCTTCATCTTAAAGGAAAAGCCTTCAGTCTTTCACTATTGATTATGATGTTAGCTGTGAGTTTTTCATATGGCCTTTATTACGTTGCAGTTTCCTTTTATTCTTAATTGCTGAATATTTTTATCATGAAAGTGTGTTGAACTTTTTCATATACCTTTCTGCATCAATAGATGATTGTGTGTTTTTTTACCTTCAGTGTTAATATGGTGTGTTTCATTGATTTCCATGTTTTGAACCATCTTTGAATTCCAGGGATAAATTCCACTTGATCATAGTGTAAAACTTCTTAATATGCTGCTGATCTGGGGCACCTGGGTGGCTCAGTCAGTTAAGTGTTTTGGCTCAGGTTTTGGCTCAGGTCATGATCTCGTGGTTCGTGAGATTGAGCCCTACATTTGGCTCTGCACTGTCAGTGCAGAATCTCTCTCTGCCCCTCCCCTGCATGCACATGCTCTTTGTCTCTCAAAATAAATAAATAAACAAAAAGTCTCTAAAACATAAGCTGATGAACTGACTTGCTAGTGTTTTGTTGAAGATTTTTTTTGCATCAGTACTTCTCAGGGATATTGGTCTATAGTTTTCTGCTCTTGTAGTATCTTTAGTGTAAAGGTAATACTGACCTCATTGAATGAGCATTCCCTCCTCTTCAGTTTTCTTAAAGAGTTTGAGAAGTATTAGTGTTAATTCTTCTTTAAACATATGGTAGAGTGCATCAGCAAAGCAATCTGGTTCAGGCCTTTTTTTGTTGTGAGGTTTTTGATTACTGATTCAATTTCTTTAATAGTTGTGGTCTATTCAGATTTTATTTTTCTTCACTTCTAGTGTTAGTAGGTTGTGTATAGCTAGGAATTTGCCCATTTTATCTGCATAATCCAATTTGTTAGCACACAGTCATTCATGGTATACTCTTGTGATCCTTTTTATTTCTGTAAAATTGGTAGTAATGTTCCTGCTTTCAATTCTTATTTTAGTAATTTGAGTTTCTCTCCTTTTTCTTAGTCAATCTAGCTAAAGATGTGTAAACTTTATTGATCTTTGCAAAGAAACAACTTTTGGTTTAATTGCTTTTCTCTATTGTGTTTCTCATCTCTATTTTATTAGTCACCTCTCGAATCTTTGTTTTCTTACTTCTGTTAGCTTTTGGGTTTAGTTTTTCTTCTTTTCCTAGTTTGTTAAGGTGTAAAGTTAGGTTGTTGATTTGAGGTCTTTCTTTTGTTTAAATATAAACATTTACAGCTATAAATTTCCCTTTTAGTACTGCTTTTGGTTCATCCCATAAATTTCATATATTGTGTTTTCATTGTCATTTGTCTCAGGGCATTTGTCTCCAATTATATTAGTTTTCTAGGGCTACCATAACAGAATAGCACACATGGGATGCTTTAAACAACAGAAATTTATTTTCTCATAGTTCTGGAGGCTGTAAGTCCAAGATCAAGGTGCTGGCAGGGTTAGTTATCTCTGATGCCTTTCTCCTTGGCTTGCAGATGGCTGCCTTCCTACTACCTCTTCACACTGTTGTCCTTTAGTGCACATGCACCTTTGGTGTCTCTCTGTGTGTCAAATGTCCTCTTCTTATAAGGACACCAGTCAAACTGGATTAGGATCCACCCAAATGGCCTCATTTAACTAAATTGCCTACTAAAGATATCTCCAAAAATAATCATATTTTAAGGTATTGGGGGTTAGGGCTTCAACATATGAGTTTTTTTTTTTTTTATTGTGAAGGGGAGACACAATTCAGCTCACAGCAGAGCTTTTCTAATTTATCTTCTGAATTCTTCTTTGAGCCATTGGTTGGTTGTTTTGTTTAATTTCCACATATTTGTGCATTTTTATTTTTCCTTTTTGTTATGAGTTTCTAGTGAATTCCATTGTGATTGGAAAAGATACTTTGTATGATCTCAATGTTTTAAAATTTATTAAAACTTATTTTATGGCATAACATATCGTCTATCTCAGAGAATGTTCCACATGCACTTGAGAAAAATGTGTAATTCTTCTGTTTTGGGTAGAGTGTTCTGTGTATGTATTTTAGGTTCAATTTGTTTATAGTGTTGTATAAGGCCTCCAGTACTATATGTATCTTTTATTTGATTTCTAACCATCATTAAGAGTGGGACATTGAAGTCTCTAACCATTATTGTAGAGATATCTATCCCTTCAATTATGTCAGTGTTTTCCTCATATCTTTTGGAGCTTGATGTTTGGTGCATATTATTTGTAATTGTTATTGACAGCATATAGTTGAATCATGTTTTTTGTTTTGTTTTTATCCCTCTGCCAGCCTATGCCTTTTGATTAATGAGTTTAATATGTTGATATTTAAGGGTCACTCATATGAGAAGAATTACTTTCGGCCTTTTGTTTTATGTTTTCTGTATGCGTTATAGCGTTTTATGTCTTATTTCCCTCATTACTGCCTTACTTTGTGTTTAGTTGTTTTTTTATAGTGACATGTTTTGATTCCATTCTCATGTTTTGGGTGTATATTTTAATAATATTTTCTTTCTGCTTACCATGACAACTAGATATGATGTTCTAAAATTGTAACAACCTAATTTTAATTGATACCAACTTAACTACATACAAAAACTCTACTTCTATATAGTTATGCCCCTGTTTGTTATTGATATCACAAATTACATTTTTATACATCGTGTACCTAGTAACATAGATTTATAATTATTTTTATGAATTTATTTTTTAAATCCTGCATAAAATAACCAGTGGAGTGTTAGGCTGAAGAAGTGGGAAACTGTTCTCATGTTTCCTGCTTCTTCATTCACAGCTGATTACAAACATTGCTTTTGAGCAGCCTGGGCTATAGGCTCTCCTTTCTGCCATTAATTAAACTTAGCAGCCTGGCCCTGTTTGGGCAGAACAATGATAGACTCTCTGAAGCTCTGACTATATTTAGGTGAGGAATTATTGAATCCTCCAAACCCTTCTGAAAAATGGCACATGAGTAGGTGGCAGCTTCCCTGCTCACTTTCCTTCCTCAGGTCTGCTTTTTGTCAATGAACACACTTGTCTGTTTTCTGTGTGATCACTTTCATGACAAACCCAGCTTTTCCCAGCCTGCTCATTTGCTTTTTCCCTTCTGGAAATGTAGTTTGGGCCAGTGAATCCAGGATGAAAACAGGACAGAAACAAGAGTCAGAAAGAGAGGGAGAGATAGATGAAGGCAGTAGCAGAATTTTGTATTCCTTGTTACTGGCTCTGGGTTCCCTGTCAGGTAGAGCTAGCTTCTGTGCCTGCATTGATGATGTCTACATGATATAGGGCTTGTGAAAGACTGAGAGAAAACCTCTTCCTCTACCACTGATAATCAAACCATTACCTCTCCAGTGTGTCCTTTGTACTAATCATTGTCTCTTGTCTGGCCTTTAGAAGTGTGACTCTTCTCAGAAGTGTTAATATATCAGGCCTTCAATATTTTTAACATTCTTCAATACTTTTTTCTCAATAAAATGACATAAGCACTGTAGGAATGCCAAATGTTTGGATCTATAAAGAACTAGGGTGTCTGGGCCTATGGAAACTATTATAGATGGGGGAGGGCTAGAATGTATTACCAACACTGTCCATCTTGTAGGTTGGCACAAATAGATCTTAACAATAATGCAGCAAGGTTTCTTGACAATGGTGGACCTGAATTAATTCTGGCTGTTTAAAATTTACTGCTTAAGGATCTAAAATGTGGCTAATACCCAGGGATTTGGGGACAGGGAGTTGTTCCCTTCTATAACTGGAAGGCATAGTAAAGGGGGCAGGCTCTCTATGGACCATAGGCACCAAGACTCTTCTTGACCCAGTGACTCCACTTCTAGGAACTTTTGGAGGCACACACTAAAATCTACTAGGACTCTCATAATGTTTGTTACTTATATTAGTAAAAAAGTAGAAATTCCCTAAATTTCCAACATTTCCATCACGTTAAGCCTTATGTGGTGATCCATGTAATAGAATATGATGCCAACATTTAAATCACATTACAGAAGAATATTTAATAACAGAAATGCTAGTGACATAGCTAAGTTAAACAATTAGAAGAGAGGACAAAGCAATTTATATATTTGAATATATGTCTGAACACATGCATATTTGAAGCTGACTTTAAAAATATTCATGTATATGTAGAAAAAAACTGAAAAGAAGTTTTTTATTTTTAATTTTTTAAAAGTTTTTATTTAAATTCCAGTATTGTCAGTCAGTTAAGTGTCTGACTCTTAATTTTGGCTCAGGTCATGATCTCATGGTTTGTGAGTTTGTGAGTTTGAGCCCCACATCAGGCTCTGCGCTGATGGTGTGGAGCCTGCTTGGGATTCTGTCTCCCTCTCCCTCTGTTCCTCCCCTGCTTGCTCTCGATCTCTCTCAAAATAAATAAAAACAAACTTAAAAAACTAAATTCCAGTATAGTTAACATACAGTGTAATATTAGTTTCAGGTATATGATAGTGATTCAACACTTCCACACATCATCTGGTACTCCTTAATCCCCATAACCTAGTTCACCCACCCCCTCCCCCACCTCTTGTAACCATCAGTTTGTTCTCTATAGTTAAGAGTCTTTAAATGTTCACAACTGGCATCTCTGAATTACAGAACTGTATACACTCATTTTATCTGTTATCCTCTTCTTTAGTTTCTAAGTTATTTAAATAAGTATTGGCCACTTAAATTTACAAGCATATATGAATTTTGCAAATTTATATCCACAGTTGTTGAGTCACTAGGGAAAATGGATACTGTTGAATTTTGTGAATTTTAAAAGCACCCTGGTTTAGATGTGAAGTCATAAAAATGTCAGTGAGATTTTTTTTTATCAGAAGGAGAAAAGGTCAGGAATATTTCATCAATATTTTCTACCTTAATTAAGCCAAAATGACCCTGGAATTTGTGTTTCTTGGGAAATCCTGAATCTTTTTTATGTGCGGTTTGTGAGTTTTCTATCCTCCAGGACAGCAGGTCAGGGGTCCTTTGCAATAACAGGGTCTGAAGGCCTCTCTGTGCTTCCCCTCTTTGCAAAAAGAAATTTACTTGGAACAATGGAAAATAATGTGTCGACAGTGTGAAGTTAAGTTTTAAATTTCTGAAATATACTGAAATATTTATGGGAAATTTACTAGTGAAACATTTTATTTTGGGCTCTTTAGAATCATAACTCAATAATCAAAAGCCTAGAAACTACTCTCTGTATGTTTAACTAAAATTATAAGATACTATGTGTACACAAAGTGCACTAGAAATGTTAAATAATGAAATCAGCCAGATGTGCCAACCAGAGAAAATACAAATATATTTCTGACTTTTCCCTACTTTGATTTTCTTCCTTCATGGCCACAAGGTGAATTCTCAGCATTGCACACTGTGGTTCTACTGTGAGCTGTGCTGAGAGCCTGTGGGTAGTACTTTCAAGGAGCAATAGTACATCATCCTTTTGAGCATTCTCTGCTCTTCAGTGGGTCAGTGGTGATTCTGAGCTCATTACCGATTTAATGCTTTAGAAAACTGTTTCACGGAGTCAAAAAGCCATCTCATGCAAATAAGCCACAACTAATGGGATTTAAGTAATTCATTATTAAGTATTTAAGCACTTCCATTGAACTCGGTGCCACTTAAGGTACCAGATAAAACAAGATGGAAATGACATGGCAGCCATTCATAAGAGGCTAAGTGTAATAGAAATCATTGAATCAATAGCTAAGCCCCATGTTTTCCATTTATATGCCCTAATTTAGTGTGACTTATTTAGTGAGTTTTTTTTCTTTTATCCGCATTATACATCTGAGAAAATGGAAGCTCAGAGTGGTTAAATAGTGTGAGTGAGGTCATTGTAATGGTCACCTCTCCCAGAAGTGCTATGTAACAAACCACCCCAGGGAGTAACAGAAAACACTGGATATTAGTTGACTCATTGAAGCATTTCTGTAAATGTACTTGAGGCCCTATTCTTTTACAGTTATGAGACATGAAAATTTTAAAAGCCCAACTAATAGTGTAACCCAGTTTGAATAGCTAAAGGGCACTAATTAAATCCCTCAAATGGAATTAATCTTTTATCTTGTTTATTTCCTCCGCTAGTTGGGGCATCTATTCTATACCTTGTTCTCTGCCATGCTCTTCTCCCTGGCTGTTAAAGCCCCTGCAGACAGAGTCCTCAGTCATCTGTGTTTCCCATTAAAAGTGCTCAGGGCTGCCCAGAGGTGACATTCAGACAACACTTGGTGACCCAAGACAGACTCCTTTCCTGACTTTGGCATGGAGTGGTGGGTATTGTTAGACACAGCTTGGGGCCTTGGTCTTATTTATCCAAGAGACTGAGTATTGTCTGTATCACAAGTGCATGCTTGAATTAGAGGGAGAAAGGGGGTGGAAATATTTTTCTTGGTTTTGTTTTGCATTTATGATCTGAAGTACTATTATTTCCCTGGGTGAGTGCTTCATGGTATCCACAGCAGCTCTGTGTTTCCTTTAGGAAAGAAAATGCACTAGTGTGTAAAATGACATATTACCAACAGTTAGGAATGAAAATTATTTCTGCAGCTTGTGGGCTCTGTTGTGCCTGTGCAATTCTTTCCATATAAAAAGCTCCTATTTGGATAAGTTTATGGTGGCTTTTCCTCTAGTATAGGCCAGAACAGTGGAAGGGGGTCTCACACAGTGTGAACCTTTGCTTTGCTTCATTTGTGGCTTGCATAACCCTGAGAGACCCTTCCCTGCCATTTTATCATTTCATTTTGACCCCATGGGCCCTGACTTCTGCTTCTTGGAATTTTATGGGAAGCCATTAAGATATTTAAAATGTGTGATCTTAGGAAGTAGAATTTTCTAAGTATAGAAAGGCCCATCAGACTCTGAATGGTTTTCTCCATGAAAAGCTCTGTATGGGATGGCAAAGGTGGCTGGAATCTACTGTTAATGCTAAAGTAGGCCTAAAAGTATCAATACCACAGCATCTGGTTTTCTATGTGAGTTTCTGCTTTGCATTTCCAACCTGGTTTATGCTGGGGAGAAGAGTTGTTTCTAATTGTGTCTCCTAAAACTCCTGCTTTTTATAATTCAGGTATAACTTCTGTATGATTACTGAATCACAGGCATGTTCTTGGCGGTAGCCCCCAATTACCATTGTCTTTGTATTGGTGATGCCTTTTCCTTCACTATGTCTTTCAGGTCTTACTCTTCTTTACCTCAGTTCTCCAACTCCAGGTCAAAAGACCCCTGCTTTACAGAAAATACCCCTTTGCTGGGAAATTCCTCACAAGAGAAAGGGTGAGTTTCCCCCCACTCTCTTCTTCTAAAATTAAGAAATCTCTGAGCATTTCCCTTGTCACTTATGCTAGAAAATTTCTTCCTAAGGTATGAATTTTTGTCATATGTTGTTTGTCACATGTTGTTTGGTCTCTGCCAGGTCTTTGTCAATTCAATGTAGTAAATATTCATGATTCTAGTAGTTGTATTGTGTGGCTTATGAATTTCCAAATAACCATGAGCATAACCCTGTAATGATTAAATAATACATGTGCACATTCATGATGTACACAGCTCTCATGGGCCATCTTACAAGGCCAGGGCTGTCAACTGGGGGTGAAGAAGATACTGTCCAGAGATATGTCTTTTGTTGTCACAGCTGGGGAAGGGGTACTATTGACGTTTAAGGGTAAAGGCCAGGGATGCTGCTAAACATCCTACAATACACAGAACACTTCCCCACAATAAGAATTACCTGGTCAAATGACAATAGCAATGAGGTTAAAAATGTATGATGTAAGAGAAAACTCTACTTCCTTCAAGTTTGAAGGTCCTACTGGGGACAAACCATGATGGTTCTGAAATCTCTGAGCAGAGCTGATCTGGAGGATAACTTACTCTGTCCCCTAGAATGAAGGGCCCTGGCCTAGGTATCCAAGCTCTTCTCTTCTTCCTTTTGTGGACAACTTTTGGAAACCCAAACCACCTGCTCAGTATCCCATGATTCCCTATACATTACAAACTTAGTGGCATTGTCATGGGCCCTTCCTTTCCTGCCCTCTGACCCCATGCATTTGCATCAGCAGGCAGGCTGCTGTGTTACTTGCACTCATCTCCCTCCCAGACTCTGAGGAGCTGCCCACCCTCTCTCCAGCCTTATCTGCAGCCTGTCTGCATGGGGGTGGGGCTTCATATTTTACAGAGTAAATCAAAATTCTTTTGGGTACTTGTATACCATGTGGATTCCTGGTCTCACTTGCCAAAGACTCACCCCATTTAGATAGGGTGTAGGAATGTAGATTTATCACCTCCAAGTTCAGAGACAATCTGGCTTCCTCCAGAAGATTCCTGATGACAAGCTGTGTCTCTCTAAAAGGTTCCCACTGAGCCCTTTGACTAGAGGATCCTCCTCCCCTTCTGGCTCTCCAGGGCAGTCTCATTCAACTTCAAAGGGGCTCAAATGTCACCTCTTTTATGAAACATTTGTCCCCCCCATCTCCCCACCAACTCCCTCAAGGGTTAATGCCTCTTCTGAGCTCTCAACACCACATTTATGCCTATACTTCAGAATATGCCCATATGTTCCATGGTTATGCCTACTAGCCTGTGTCTTCATCTTACATCCCAGTGTCCAGCACAGTCCCTGAAACCAGGAAGATAACTTATTTTTTCTCCATTTCTCCTAATAAACAACTTTGAAAACAAACACTTCATACATTGATTCCCTTAATGTTTTCCTTTGAATTACTTGGTAAACCATTAACATTATTTTATAACCCATGTTTCATTGGAAAAGCATAATGTGCAGCATTTGTACTGGGCATATGGAGTGCAGAAACATGCTCTGGGATGCCAAGCTCTGCCTCATGTCACAAAACCACTTCAGAGGAGCAGAACATGAGTCAGGTTTTTTTCCCTTTTTTTCAGGGGTTTGAAGGCAGGTATGTGCAGCTGATGGTACAAGGGTCAGAGCATGCTCTGCATCTGCACTGACCAGCATAGTTACCACGCATCAAGGTGTTATTCAAAGTCAAATTAATTAAAATTAAATAAAATAAAAAATTCAGTTCTTCAGTTACATACTTTCAGTGACCAATGAACATGTGTGACTACCATACTGGATAGGGCAGAGAACACTCCTATCCACCATAGAAAGTTCTATTGCACAGCATTGTTCTAGAAATACTGACGTTAGCTGCCCTGTTGCCGCTTCTAAAAGAAGTTTCCTTAGTTCCAATTTTGGTTACAGTTGTATTTGTTCACCAGCTGGGGGTGGGGGGGGTTGTGATATTATTCCTTACACATGAGTATTTCCTGGTCACAAACTGTATATTTTCAGTATTGATTAGTTTGTAGCACTGTCAGCATCATTTATTATTGTTACATATTGGTTTCACACAGCCTAATTTGCATCTTTGGGCTTCTCAGTATGAATAAGACTAATTTTTTTCTTGTTGTGAACCACTTTGAAGGCAATTATGGGTATTCAGGAGAATCATAATGTCCTGTAGAGCTAGCTGGGCTTGAGAGCCATTATTTGTTTCTAAGTTCATGGCCTTTTATGTCAATATTGTGATCCAATGAGTATTCCAAGCAATACATGAAAACACTGGGCTTTGATGCAACCTCATTAGACTCAAGTACATCTGTACTGAGCAGGTTGTTCAGAAGCCCAAAGATTCAACTAAAAGTCAATGGATATGTCTACATGTAATTTTGAGAAAAGTTTGTGATTCCTCTTGAATCATCCTTCTAGATATAGGTTCCATCCTTGGGATCATCTAGTCCAACACTAATGTTCTCCACTCCTGCTCATGCTCATGTACAGGCTGGGTGGAAAAGCCAGGTAGATCATCTTCCCTATAGCTCTATTATAGAAAGATAACTATACAGAAGAGGGAAGGTTTACACCACTCACTCTGCAATAGGACAAGTATAACAACTAGGTATTGAGAATTGCAACATAATCAAAGAGAAAGCAATTACCAAAATGAGCTGGAGCTGGTCTGAGACAGAAATAGCTTTATTGTAAAGTTCCAAATTCAGAACAAACTGATGTTTCTTGAAAGTCCACAATTCATTTTGAAGACTTGAGTTACCCCAAATGATTTTCCTTAAGATAAGTGTCCTATGATGTCAAGAAAGACATATTTCTACTACTTGGACAGCACTAAAATGTCTGTGGTCCTTTTAAAAACTAGAATTGATTCCACATTTCACACTCACCACTGAAATGAAATCTTGTTTTGGAGATGCTACTATTTCTGTGAAAATAACTACAAAGTCTTGCTTTCCAGGTCATGGGGCATGCCTATTTGCCATCCAGAGTTTATCACTGCTGAAGAATCTTGGGGGAACAGCTCAGCTGAGTGGGATGGAGGATCTCTGCTGAGCAAAGACTTGGCTGGTTCCTCTGGATCTGCCTCCCAAGAGAAAGGGGAGCTTCTGGACAGTGCTCACATCAGGTCCCGTCTTTTGAAACTGAGGTAGGGAGACTTTAAGTGCTAGCACTGGAACAGGGTGATGGTTGTACAGAGCATCCCATTTGTCTGGGACTGAACTGTGGTGGGGGGGTGTCTCACCCTCACTACATCCTTCCCAAGTGGCAGAGTGAAGATGAGGAGGAAAGGTTTTCATATTTGGCCAGGCTGCACTTTTCCTGGAAGATTTTTAACCTTTTCTCCAGTTCCTGGAAGATATGTAAGGTGACACTGCTAATTGGCATGGATCTGTGAGGCTATAAGACAGCCCAATTACAAACCTAAATGACTAACATCCTACGCTCCTTCCTGTTTGTGATTCAGGGGTCTTCATGACCTTGAGGTTTGCAGATGGAATCAGTTCACTTCAGCAGTCCTCATGGTGTTTTAGAAGATGATATGATCCCTTGAAGTTAGTGATAAAGTATGTTATTAAAAAGGTTGGGTGCATCTTTCAGGAAACTGTGTTGTTGGGCTGGGTGTGAGTTGGGAGCCTGAGACTGAGCACATGTGAGGAAAGGGGTTGGTGGTAGTAGTGGTGGAAAGGCTGTGCTCATGCATGTGTAGGAGGTCTTAGGCATGCATATGTGTGGGAGGGCTGAGAGCATTGTAGAGGACTATGCAAGCTGGCCAACTATTGCTGGAGCACCTTTACTCTCCCTGCTTTGTTTTCTGGGCTTCCATAGGTACATTTATTTAAAGGAAAGTTCATGTTGAGACCAACATGTTTGAAAGTGGCATCTCCAGGGACAGAATAAGGCTTGGGGACCCTGGTAATCAGGTTCTCATTCCAGATATGTTCTGAGGTAGCTGAGGGACCAGCAGAGTCAGATACCTCTGTGCAACTGTCTCCTTTTCACCTTGAGTCTCCCTCACTACAGCAGAAGCCTGTGTGGGCTTCTGCTAAGATGGTCTGTGGGAAACCTCACTGATAGGTGAGAAGACACTATGTAGATATCAGACACTAGTGTTATTATTTGTCTACATTAGGGGAACTGTCTTTTCTGAAGCTATTTGAAGGGCTGATTACAAGTGTACCTATCTGTATGCCCAAAGTACACTTGACTGTTCCCAGAGAGGCCCACTGTCAATTATTCTATTGATCTTCCTAGCAATCTTGAGAGATAGATGAAGAAAGGGACTTCATGGAGGTTAAGGATTTTTCCCAGGGTCATGCAACTTGTAAGCTAAGGTGGGTATGCAGGGATGTTACCCCACATTCCCCATTTGTGCTTGACTATGGAGATATCATTTCCCAGCATGCTCCCCAGCCATGTATAGCTTTTTTCATGATGACTGGTCTCAGCTGTCTGCATAGATATGATAAATATTTGGCCATAGAATCTGCTATGAAATTATGTGAATAGTGTGAAAGTGTGTGAATAGGGATCTGGTCCCATGGGCTACCAGGACAGTAAGCCCTGACATCCTTCCTCAACTGGTTGGTTCACAGCTCCAGAGGATGCCAGGTTCTTCAACTGTCCTGTACCATGGAAAAATTAAACTTTACTTTCTGTAATTGCTCTATATTCCAGGATTCATAGAATAGTTTCATTGAGCTTGCCACTGAACTAAAAATTTTAGTGCTATTCTTTTTAACAGGTCTAAAAAGTACCATGTATGATCATTAAAGAAACTTTGAAAACATATTTGGTTTGTCAACTCTGCTGTATATGTCAGTTATGTAGAAAAATGTTTTTAGAATAATGCCTCTTTCTTTAAAAAACTATCATTTTGATTCACATTTATTACTATTTTTTAAATTTGAGTATAGTTGACATATAATATTTTATTTTTAGATATACAGAACAGTGTTTCAGCAACTGTCTATGTCATCCTACTCTCAACATAAGTGTAGTTAACCATCTGTCACCATGCAACACTCTTAAAATACCACGGACTATATTCAGTACTATGCTGTACTTTTTTTATTCCTGTGTTTTGTTCATTCTATAACTGGAAGACTGTATTTCCTCCTCCCCTTCACCCCTTTTGCCCATCCCTCAACCTCCCTCCTCTCTGGCAACCATCTGTATTTATAGGTCTGAGTCTGCTTCTTGTTTATTCATTTGTTTTGTTTTTTAGATTTCATATGTGAGTACAATCAAATGGTATTTGTCTTTCTCTTTTTGACTAATTTCACTTAGCATAATATCTTCTAGGTCCATCCATGTTGTCACTGATGGCAAGATCTTTTCCTTTTTTATGGCTAAGTAATATTCTATTCTATGTAAATATAAATATAAAAACACATACACATGCACCACATATTTTATATCCTTTCATTTATTGAAGGACACTTGGGCTGCTTCCATATCTTGGCTATTGTAAATAATGCTACAATAAACATAAGGGTGCATATATATTTTTGAATTAATGTTTTTGTTTTCTTTGGGTAAACACTCAGCAGTGGAATTATTGGATCATATGGTATTTCTATTTTTAATTTTTTTGAGGAATCTCCGTACTGTTTTCCACAATGGCTGCACTAATTTACATTTCCACCAATAGTGCATGAGGGTTCATTTTTCTCCACATCCTTATCAACACCTTTTTATTTCTTGTCTTTTTCATTTTTGCCATTCTGACAGGTATATAGTGATATCTTCTTCGATATCTTAAAGTGGTTTTGATTTGTAATTCCCTGATGATTAGTGATTTAGTGATACTGAGAACCTTTTCATGAATATGTTGGCCATCTGTATGTCTTCTTTGGAGAAATGTCTATTTAGGTCCTCTGTCCATTTTTTAATTGGATTTGTGTGTGTGTGTGTGTGTGTGTGTATGTTTGTGTGTGTGTGTGTGTGTGCATGCATGTGTGTGTGTTGAGTTATATAAGTTCTTCCTATATTTTGGATATTAATCCCTTATCAGATATATCATTTGCTAAGGTTTTTTCCCTTTCAGTATGTTGCTTTCTGTTTTGTTGGTGGTTTCCTTCACTGTGCAGAAGCTTTTTAGTTTGATGTAGTCCCAGTAGTTTATTTTTAATTTTTTTAGATTTTTTAAAAACCTCTGCAATTATTAGTTTATTAGTGTCATCCAGGACTCAGATATTCAGTATTCCTACTGAAATTACATAAACAAATGCAAATGGAAAGTATCCAAGTCAAAATTATATAACAAAACATCACTCCATCACAAAATTGTGTACAATTACAAGAATGCTATTTTAAAACACTGGCACTTTAAGAGAACTATAATCTCAAAAACCACAAAATTGCCAAATTGTTCCCTAAACTGCTAAGTAGATAAACATGACTCTAATGAATGAGTTTGGGTTTCGTAAAGAAAAATCAAATTCAAATCCAATAGCTCCTACTGAAATACAAAGTTTTAAATGTCTTCTTCCCTCAGGCCTATTTGATTTATATAAAGGAGCAAACTACAATATAGGAAAATATACCAGATTTTAAGTGTGGTATACATTTTAGAAGTTTGTCCAATTAATTAAAAATACCTTTAATGGAGAGTCAAGTTTCCTAAGAAATCCATATTTAGATAAATAGGAGAAGACATTTACAGCCAGCACTTTTTTTTCCAGAGCCTTTTCTGGGACTAATGTCAACAAAAAATTTAATATGGCAGTCTTGTATTTTAAGCTCACACTTTTTGGGGATACATTCTCAGGTCTTCTTTAATGTGGGAACTGCAAATATAACTGCCATTACATGGTAATGGGTGTTAAAGAATGTAGAGTCCTCATGTAAAGATTAGAACATACTTTTCTCTTAGTCCTTCAAGGACAGAATTTCAAAATGTTTGATTCTACTAATCCCATGCTGTGAATAGACTGATTACTCTTCACTTTATATATGTGACTGGGCTATGTGAAATCTGTATCAACTGATCAAGACTGGAGTTTCAGTTATGGATGAAAACTATCTCAATTCAACTTTATTACCCTCATCATGAGTATGCAGGGTGTAGACAAAACTTTTTATCAGCTAACTATATGAAAAGATAAACACTGTAATAACCCATGTGATCCAAAATGGGCAAAAGCAAAAGACTAACTTCCCCTCAAGAAGAAAAATTTCAGACGTATGAAAAGGACAACAATACTAATAAAAAAATTGTATTTATTTGGAAGCATTCAGAATGTCAACAAAACAGCTGCAACTTTTTTTTTTTTTGCAACTACAGAGTGGTATTCAGTTAACATAACAACTAAGCTGCATCAGAGACAACTGAAGATGAAAAAACTACCATTCCCATATATAACTAATTTGTGCTGTGCACAAACAAGAACCTGCTTTAAATTTCCATGCCAATTTACAACCCCCATACTGTACCAGACAAGGTTAGTGGCTATTGAAAATACCACCAGGACAGGGCTATCTAAAGACACATTAGGTAGTGTGTTAACTATACAAAAAAGACACTCTACAGATTAAAAAAAATCCTACACAGCCTTATATTTCAATTTTTTTCTTTAAAAAGAGTGAGTTGTATACAGGGGGGTTAAATTCTTTATAGACAAGAAAGAAAAAACTGCTAGAACCAACTTATTCATCATCATTATCTTCATCTTCATCTTCTTCATCTTCCTCCTCCTCATCTTCCTCGTCCTCTTCCTCTTCCTTCTTTTTCTTGCTTTTTTCAGCCTTGATGACTCCCTTTTTTGCTGTATCAGGATTTCCTTTAGCTCAGTATGCAGCAATATCCTTTTCATATTTTTCCTTCAGCTTCGCAGCCTTCTTTTCATAAGGCTGCTTGTCATCTGCAGTGGTGTTAATTCCACATGTCTCCCAGTTTCTTTGCAACATCACCAATGGATAGGCCAGGATGTTCTCCTTTGATTTTTGGGTGATACTCAGAACAAAACAAGAAAAAGGCCGAAGGAGGCCTCTTGGGTGCATTGGGGTTCTTGAACTTCTTTCTTGTTTCCCCTTTAGGGGGGATTAAGTTTTCATTTCTTTTTCATAACGGGCCTTGTCCACCTTTGCCATGTCTTCAAACTTTCCTTTATCTTTAGCAGGCATGGTCTTCCACCTCTCTGAGCACTTCTTAGAAAATTCTGAGAAGTTGACTGAAACATCTGGGTGCTTCTTCTTGTGCTCCTCTCAGCAAGTTTGCACAAAGAATACATGTGATGACATTTTGTTTCTCGGCTCCTTAGGATCTCCTTTGCCCATGTTTAATTATTTTCCTCAGCAAGCCACAGAGTCACCCAGTGCCCATCTGGCTCTCACTTGCCCTGGCACTGTCTCTATCCCCAGTAGTTTATTTTTGCTTCTGTTTCACTTGCCTTAAGAGACACATCTAGAAAACTGTTGCTATTGCCAGTGTGAAAGAAATGACTGCCTATATTCTCTCCTAGGGTTTTAGTGTTTCAGGTTTCACATTTAGATCTTTAATCCATTTTGAGCTTATTTTTGTATATAATGTCAGAGAGTAGTCCAGTTTCATTCTTTTCCATGTAGCTGTCCAGTTTTCCAGAACCATTTATTGAAAAGACTGTCTTTTACTTATGGTATATTCTTGCTTAGTTGTCATAGATTAATTGACCATGTAAGTGTGGGTTTATTTCTGGAGTCTCCATTCTGTTGCATTGATCTGTTTTTGTGCCAGTACCATGCTGTTTTGATTACTATAGCTTTGTAGTATATCTTGAAATCTGGGATTGTGATATCTCCAGCCTTGATTTCCATTTAAAAAGGAGTTGTTGAATCAGATTTTGGAAGTGTAAAATGATTATTCATTAAATTAATTAAATCTAAGAGAATGCAAAACAAGACTTAGCCATTTTGAAAATATCAGAAAGGTATTGAAAAAGATGTTTCAACATGACTTTCTGCATTCTACAAACATGTGTCAAGCACAGACCATGTACCAGCGCCCTTCCACAAACAGAGACAGAGTACAAACACCCCAGAGCCTGCTCTTGAGGGCCGGCCAGTGGGAGAGCACACCTCAGGGCTGGGCAGTGATAGTGTCATTAGAAGATGAGATTCAGTGGGCCTGGGGATGTGATATGAGCAGAGGTGGAACTCAAAGGACTCTAAAGGCTTGGGGAGACTCAGATTCACCTAGGCCCCAAGAACCACAGGTAAGAAAGATATATAATGATGACTGTGTCAGGACACTGTCAGGAGACCTCAGAGGGGGCCAACAGCATGCCCTGATTGTTAAATTATAATTGTTAAATTATAAATTCTTAAAAGACTCTGTTGGTACAACCAGTAACAGCACTGCAATTTCTTTTTTGAATTGTTTGGTTACATCTTAGTCAGTGTGTTTTTCGATCAAATTCACATTCCTACTTTCCAGAAAACTTAGGGGAATATAATTGATAAATACAAGCCTGATAGCCCAGATAAATCTTGTGTCCAGGAAACTCAGCCTTTAAAAATGCTAGTGAAGATCCTCCAAATTTGAATTTTAGCCTCTCCAGCAAGAAACATATGCAAATACTCAACGTTAACTTTGCCCTCCTCTGTAACTTTCACCAAGCTGCTTTTTATGATGCCATGCATTTACAGGTCAGCAGTGTTTTCCTTCATACCATGTTATGGAAAGAATTTCTAACATGTGCTTTGAGATTGATATTACCCAAAGCTTCATAAAGGTATCTGAGGTTTGGCAGACTAGACAGATGCAAATAGGACTGCTGTTGGTGTGACTTGGGGCCTACTTTTTCTCTTACAGGTGCTGTATACGGTGGCTGAAAGTTGCAAGCCTGTTTGTCTTTGTGGTGGTGTGCTCTGTGAGTACCACAGAGCTCTGCTGATGGGTCAGCAGAGCCATGGGGTGCCATGGGCTGGGTAGCAAGGCACCTGAGATATGGCGCTCACACTTTCTTTGGAGGAGATACTGAGGGCATGTGGGATGGTGGGCTGAGGTTTGTGAGGGAGGCATCCCCTTAGCAATGCTCAACTGCTGTGATCCACATGTGACACAACAGAAGACCTGGGGACTTGGCTTTGCTTTATAGAAGCAGTTAGCTTACTCCCTGGGTCTAACTGTCCACCTCAAAGTGGCTTGCCAATTCTGTTTTCAACCACATGCAATAAAACTATTGTGTTGGGATATGTCCAGCATCATGGGTGGCCCCAAGAATGTTTAGTGTCCCTTTGAGATGGTGCTCTAGGCCTCCATCTAACTGGGCTGCCCTGTTTGGGAGGGAATGAAGCTCCCTGTTTGCCCTTTTCTTGGATGCTTCTCCAATTCCACTTGCCCATGCATTCTAAGGGAGGACTGCAGAGCCATGTTTCTGGAGGTGACCTGAGTATGTCCTCTGACAGGAAGAGTCAGGTGTCTTGCTGCATTTGTGTGGTTTATATCCTGATGTAGTCCTCGCTGGAATCACATTGCAGGTGCTCAAATTTTTTTGCCAAATGAGTGTAAGATTCTTTGTGCCCAGGTGTGCATATCTGTATGTGTACACATGTGTGTGTACATGCCTGGCTGTGTGTGCATATGTGGGTGTGAGGTCCTCTGTGTCTGGCTGTGTGTTTGTGTGTCTGAATGCCTGTGTGGGACATGTGGGTCATTTGTGGTCTGTGATCATTTTAAGATTGTATCTGTGCTTGGGGTCTTAATTCTGGGGGTGTATCAATTTTCAGCATTGACATAAGATAGTTTGTGTGCACCATTGCTGAAGATCCCAGTGGGTGGTTGGTGCATGCTGCTGTGACAGCATGTGAGATTGTGAGCAAGGATGGGGTGTGTGAATGGTGTTTTCATGACTGTGCAATGTACATTCCAAGATGTGTGTGGCCATGGCTCTTCTATGTAGGCAGCCTGTGGTTATGGCTCATGCTGAACGCTATATGACTGGAAACTTCACATGACCAAATGTGGCTGTGAATACTTATTTTTTATTATCTGTATCTGTGGACATGAATATTGGGGCTCTGTGTATGTGTGCAAGATTGTGCATGAGAAGAGTCTCCTCTTCTAAGTGTGACATATAGAGAGCAATGTTGCATCTTGAGCAGCAAGGGTGGTGCATGAAGTCAATACTGGCTGAACTGAATTGAATACCTGCAACCCTTTAAAAACCCATAGGGAGGGGAGCAGTGGCCCAGAGAAAGGAAGTCTATGCATGAAATAAGAAACAATTACATTGAACTCTGAAAACTTCATGAGTTTACTTTTTTGGCTACCAGTTTACCTCTTTACTTCCTATTCACATAAATGTGTGGTTCTGAAGCTCCCGCTGTTTAACAAGGCTGGTGGTGGGGTGGGGACTGGGATTTTCAAGGAGAAGGAAGGGTGGGCCAATTCCCCCACTGATTTCCGGAGGTATTACCTGAACATGTTGTTTAGTCTTAAGCCTTCTTCTGGGAGATAAAGTTTTGGTGATTTGAGGAATTTGTTTTGAACTTCTGTAACAATCATCTTATGATCACTTCAATGTACTTTCTGATCAGGTATAAGCTGCTCTGCGAATTCCACAAAACATACTTTAACCATCACGTGGGTTGTGTTCCCTTTCCTCCAGTATGGGAAAACCACGTTTACCTACCTCTGATGATTTAATTTTGTGGCTGGGTGGTTAATCCTTAAAATCAACAAATATCAATAGTTAAGATCCATTATAGTGGAGAATAATATAGTGAATCAGAATTTTATATTTTAATATCTAAGAAAAACTATTTAGAGTGAGCTGGTGAATATTGGATACATCAGTCAACACCATTATTATACCCATATTTTCAAATTTTATCAAAATTATTTAAATACTATTGTTTTTCTGCTATAAATCTATCATTAAATGTTTCTGATTGTTACAGATTTTATTCAGCCTGTATCCAGATCAAGGAAAGTTCTGGCAGTTGTTGGCTGTGTCACCCCTGCAAAGCTACTGTATCCAGTTTGTAGACTGCAAAGGATAGTTGTCCATGGTTGAGATTCACAGAGACACCAGAGAACTATTACAACTGTTACTGAAGGTCACAGCATAGGTGATCACTGTTCCTCTCATGAGTATTGTGTTCCTCTAGGACATTAAAAAAATTTCTTTTAAATTTCACTTATTTATTTTTGAGAGAGAGCACGCATAAACTGGGGAGAGGCAAAGAGAGAGGGAGAGGGAGAATCAGAAGCAGGCTCTGTGCACTGTCAGCATGGAGCCTGATGTGGGGCTCGATCTCATGAACTGTGAGACCATGACCAGAGCCGAAATCAAGAGTCTGCTGCTTAACTGACCGAGCCACCCAGGCACCCCTTACTGCAGGACATGTGATGAAACATGAGGCCAGAACAGAAGACAAGAGAAGCACTAGTGAGATTGTGATGGATAGCTGGTGGTGAGTTTCCTCCTGGGGTGATGATGATAGCCAACTGGCACATTCCAGTTAGGGCCTGGCTCCCCTGGGCTCTTGGATACTCTGATTTGTACCCCTACCCATTTCCTTTTGCATTTCAGCTTAGGTGGTTTCTAATGACCTATATTTTTCTTTTCTTTTTTCTTTTCTTTTCTTTTCTTTTCTTTTCTTTTCTTTTCTTTTCTTTTCTTTTCTTTTCTTTTCTTTCCTTTCCTTTCCTTTCCTTTCCTTTCCTTTCCTTTCCTTTCCTCTTCTTTTCTTTTCTTTTCTTTTCTTTTCTTTTCTTTTCTTTTCTTTCTCTTCTTTTCTTTCTTTTATTTTTAATTTTTTTAGAGAGAGTGTGTGAGCAGGGGAGGGGCGGAGGGAGAGAGATAATCTTAAGCAAGCTCCACACTCAGCATGGAGCCCCATGCAGGGCTCGATCTCATGACTGTGAGATCATGATCTGAGCTGAAATCAGGAGTCAGACTCTCAACTGACTGAGCCACACAGGTGCCCCTCTACTGGCCTTTCTTTAAATTCATTGGTTCTTTTCTTTGGCTGTGTCATCTGGGCTTGATGACTGCTTGGTTTCTTCAAATCAAGTTCTCTCGTGTCTTTTTAATAAAAGCCAGATGTGTTGTATAGGATAATAGATATTGAGTGTGTTAGTCAACTTGGACTGACCTAACAAAATACCACAGCCTGGGGGTAACAGACATTTATCATTCACAGTTCTGGAGGCTGGACGTCCAAAGTCAAGGTGCTGACCAATTTGATTTCTGGTGAGGGCTCTCTTTCTGGCTGGCAGATGGCTGCCTTCCTCCTATGTCCTACAGGGCCTTTCCTCAGTGTGTGTGTGTGTGTGTGTGTGTGTGTGTGTGTGTGTGCATGTGTATGTGGAGAGGAAGAGCATTCTCTGGTGGCTGTTCTTATAAGGACACAATCCTTTCATATCAGGGCCCCACTGTATGACTTCATTGAACCTCAGTTACTTCCTTAGAGGCCCCATCTCTAGACATAGCCACACTGGGGGTCAAGGCTTCAACATATGATTTGGCAGGGGGACATAGCATTCAATCCATAACACTGTGGGCTTTAGCTGGGGTTCTGTGTAAATCTAGTCAGAGTTCGGCTATGTTGCAGTGTGTGGTTGCCATGGTAACCTCTAATATCCCAGACGCTTGGAATTGCTTGGCTTTTCTCCAGCTGTCTGCTAGGCTGTGCACTGTTCCTACTCCTCTGCGAGAGGTAGAGTTACTTTCCCCTCTTTCCTGCCACTACTGGCTGCTGGGGTTACATTGTGCCCTTAGGCTACCAGATTTGATGTGCTTCCCCAGGAAATTAAGTTTTCTCCACCAGTCTTCTCAATCTCTCCATATCTTCCCTGTGAGCACCTGCTAGGGTCCCTGGAGCAAAACCTTACAAGAAGATGCTAACACCCCTATTTTGTGGCTCCCAGGGCCTCCCAAGTCTCACGCTAGCTCACACTTGACCTTGAGCTGTTTAAAAATTTTCTGATTTAATCTTGCCTGCTTCTTTATGTGGTGGTAGCACCTGTCTCAGGGAAGCAATGCTTGGCCATGTTCCTCCCCGCATTCACCTGCCTTACTCTAGATTTCAAGTTAGGTGTTGTGATGCAGCCTCATTCTTGATAGAATAAGTCATTAACTTAACATTTGTTCCCTGTTTTCTGGTTGTGAGAGTGGGATTGGTGTGTTTCTAGCTCTTTATGTATCCCAAATGAAACTGGAAGTCCAGAGCCCACACCCTCTCTTAGAATGGACATTGGGATTAGGATATTGAAGCATGAAATCCCCTAAAGTTCCCAGTCCTGCTTAGAGCAGTAGGGTTAGTGGTAGGTCCTGAGGAAGGGACATCTTGGAAAGCAAACAAAGGAGGAGAAGAGGGTAAGGAGGAGAAAGGAGTGGGGAGGAAGAAGAAGCAGGTGGAGGAGGAGGGTGGTGGAGGAGGAGGGAGAAGAGGAGGCAGATGTGTCCATTTCAAGTATTTATGATAATTACCTTTTATTTTCTGATTATTGCCTTTTAAAAGGAATTAAATCATGCATAGAGCTACATGGAAAGATTTTTTTCTCTAGTATCTTCAATTGATAAGCTGGGTGCACTGAAATTTTAGGAAATTGGATAATTTTCCTTGCAGTCACCAAAAGCTATCATATATTATTGTTTCTTCTAGTTCTTCTGAGGAGTTCCCCAGAATATCCTCTCACTCAGTTGAGCCACTCTTCACCCACAGGGTATCAGCAACATTCCAGAAAGACCTGGAACTTAAGGCCTTCAGGTGGGCTCATGAGATGGCTCTGGTGAGCAGTGCATGGTGCATCCCTGCCCTTTAATAAATGAGAGTACTCATCTGTACCTGCTCTCAGGACAGGGTAGCTCTGTTGTCCATCTAAGGGCTTGCTAAAGTCTTGATGTTTGCTTCACCACTTTAAAAATGTGTCTGAGTTTTAGGTAAAGATGTATATCCCTGTGAGAGAATTGGAAAGCTCTGTGATTTTTATGAGCTTTGTTTTTCATTCATATGTCTTACCTCTATATCATCTCCATTAAACAAAACTAAGATATCCTTCTGCTTTCCTCAGCTCCTCCTGGAGCCTTCTCAAAGAAAGGTGTGGAGGCCTGGCTTCATGATGTCCCTATAAGATAGATGCTGCCTTCCCTTCATGGGACTTCACTGTAGGTGATCATAACCTGCTGCCCAGGGTGACCCAAGAGCTTGGAGTGAAGGGCTGGATACTGTCCAGAAACAGTCTTCAGTGATAACCAGATAGGGAGAGGGAAATATTTTGGAGAATCTGGGTTATTACCATACTGTGGCAACTCCTGTATGAACCTTAGCAGTTAGTAGAAATCATAAGTAAGCATAAGTAAGGATATAACAGGATAAAATCAGATAATAACAAATAAGAGTCCTCTATTCATCCCACCAAGAAATGTACCTTGTCACTTTTATTCTACAGCATTGTGCACAGTCTTCCTTCCAAAGCAGCCCAAGTACACTAGGCCTTTCCTGGGACTTGAATGAGCCTAGGTCCATCCTGGTGGCTGGCAGGCAAAAATGGTTTCTCCTGGCAGCAAGGGCAACTGGGGAGGTCTCTCTCCTGTTCTCTGAGCAGCGTGTATATTTGGGTGAAGACAGAAGAGAAGTGGAAGGGATAGAGAGAGCTGTATGAGATGGTAGGGATGCTGCAGAGTGGCTCTTATATGTTTAGTGACATTTGTGAAGGATGGCAAGTCAGACTTTATTCAGAAACCTAGTGATAGTTGCAGAGACCACTGCAGTGTGGGAGAGGGATTGAACTTGAAAACTGGGACTTTAAAACTAAGGAACAGGGTGGGGGGCAGTGGATAAAAAACTACCAAGAGGAAGCATCAGGGGTGAGAGGAGACTCTGGCCGAGCTGACCTCACTGGATTCTTGCTGTAGGCCGGCCAGGGTGATCAGACATCAATTAAGGATGGTGGGGCATGAGGAACCTGATCAGATATTGAGTGTGATCAGATATGGGGAATGCAGATTCTGACTAAATTAACCTACCAGGATTCTTGCTAAAACTGGACAATGCAGAGATAAACACAGAACCCCCAAAGTCATGGCTTAGTCTTAGAGAAGAGAGTTCAAAGGTGCATGACTAAAGTTTGGTCAAAAAGAGACTCACTCTGTCAATCATTAACCCCAATTAAGGCTGATTTAAGCTTCTTGTGGGTTCCTCAGAAAACATAATAGATTTCCCATATGTTTCTGGAAGCTCACAGACCTTCTTCAAGGACCCTAGGCTGAGAACTTCCTGAGGGGGGTTGTGAAAGGAGAGATCAGAGGTCATAGGTCTCCCTCAAATGTCCCCAGAGAGCCAACTGCTGATGGTATCTACAAAAGGTGGGGGCAGACTGGGGAAAAGCTAGCTTGTGCACCAGAGTTTGGACCTTTGAAGGTGATTCTCAGCAAAGGGGTGTTATTGTGCAGGTCTGAGGCAGCCAGTGATTCTGGCCTGGTTTTGAAAGTCAGTAGTGGTGTTCTCATTGTTGTTCTCATTAGTGAAGAACCCCATTGTTCTTCCTTGTTGACTTCTGGCCAGACCCCTGGATGGACCGAGCTGAGTAAGAGGCCTGGATGACAGACACTAGGGGTGTGTGTTTTAGTGGGAAGTGATCTTGGAGAAAGCTCCCGTATGCATTAACTGGAGAATAACAAAGCTACCTTTTCTCCTATGAGGTTTTCTTTGTAACAATCAGGCTTTGTCACCTCAGTAATTGTAGGGGTTATTTTAGAAGCTTTGTGAAACAGGAAATGACTGTGATTGCAGGCACCTGAGGTTCTTTTTCCCTGAGTTGTTCTCTGTGCTTATTATGGGGGAGACATGTTCAAGGCTCCCAGGTCATTAGGTGAATAATGGTCAGCAAGCCAGGTTAAATATAAGCAGCTTAATTAGGCTTGTTCACTGGCCTTCCTCCTTTTCTTCTCTCCCTCCTCCCTTCTATTATTTTTCTTTGTTTCTTGACATATGGTCCATTTTCCATCACACCTTTCATAGTAGATCTGGGCTCCCAAAGTACATAAAGGAAACACTATACACATTAAAGGATTTTGTCCCCTCCTGTTCTTCCTCTCTTACATCCTAAGCTCCTTATACTACTTCATAATTATGTTCTCCAATATGGTAACCACTAGCCACTAGCCACTAGTGGCTCTTTAAATTTAAATTTATGTTAATGAAGTAAATAACATTAAAGTTTCACTACCTCATTCACACCAGCCATATTTCAAATGCATAATAGTCAAATGTGATTTGTGGCTACCATATCAGGCAGCATAGATATAAAACATTCCTATCACCACATAGAATTTGATTGGTCAGTACCAGTCTAGAAATTAAGGGCAATCATTCATCCATTTGGTCCCAAACACTGGAGAAAATACATTGGCACTAGATAGATTTATTTTTATTGAATTGATCAATCTTAAAAGTTTCGTACTTTATCAAATGACATTGCTCCCATTTTTATCATGAAGATGGGTCCAAAGGGTCCCCACTTTCTTACCTCAGTTCAACTAAGCAAAAGTAAGAAAAATTGCATAAGTTAAACAGTAAGGAAGACTTTATTTAAGACTATTGGCAATGGCGGGGGGGGGGCGGGGAGATTGAACTCAACTCCAAATACAACAGGGGAAGCTAGGAATCTACAGTAGGATGAGGGTGAGGATGGAAAATTACCAAGGGGAACTTGGTTGTGTATGAGGAGAGAAGGGATTCTCAATAAACTGGGCTCACCAGGCCAAAGTTGAGGACTAATCAAGAAGAGGGCTCAGAGGAGCCCGACTCGTTTGGTCAAGGAGGAAGTCCTGGCCATTGTTAATGAGCCTGGCATTTGATAGGCACTGTAGCAAACTTAAGGGTAGATCCAAGGGGACTCTACAGTTTAGGCAGAAATGAAGGCCTCTCTTCAGGCTGTTGTGGATTTGTTCCATGTCCAGCAGCAGCACATTGCCTGTTGTTCAGAAGTGTTTTATGTGTCTTTCTCCCCACCATACATACACCTCTAGGACAGTTGCCCACACTTGGACAACCAGTGCAGAGTCAATGGTCACACTCAGAGGACAACAGGAAGATGCTTAACCAGGAACTCAGTGGAGGGAGGTCTAGGGGGCTCACAGAGTAGGAAGAAGGTTCATGGAAGACATGTCAAGTTAGGTCATGAAAAATGGCTTTGATTTGGGTAATGGGAAAGGCAGGAGATTTCTTTGATGCAGTCAGAGGAAGGATGCAATTTCTCTCTGACTTCTCTATTGCCCGCCCCCAGCAGGGACTCTGATCTATGTTTGGAGGACTTCAAGGATGATGCTGTAAACAAATATTTATTGGTAAAATAAGTATTTTGGGGGCGTCTAATGTGGTGAGAACTAAATTAGTCTCCAGAGAAGTAGAGAAATGAATAAGATGCAGATACTTTTCTTGAGGAGCGAGACCAGTTGGGAAGAAAAATCTTAAACTGCAATATGGCATGAGTCAAATCTACAGAGGATCCACTGGAGTCGTAGATGACAAGCAAAGATTTTAAGAGAGGAGTGGAGAGCTTGAGTGAGATCTCAAAAGATGGCAGAAGTTCTTCATACTTGGAGAAGGCATTTGAAGCAAAGGCAGGGTACTATGTGTTAGGAGAATGGCAGATAGTTCAATATGTCTGCAAGTCAAGGATCAAAGCTGCCTGCAGGGATGAGGCTTGATTAGAGGCTCCTGTTTTCTGTGATCTGGAAGTCACAGATGACGCCAGAGCATCTCAGTGGGCTTTGAATCCTAAGTACATGGTGGGCATGTAGAAAGACAGAGGAAAGGAAGGGTGGAAGTAAATGTGGTCCTGTGTCTATGTGGTTTTGTGTGCGCTCCATGTGATTAGTTAATCACAGGGTGATTTGTTATATGGTTGTCTCCTCAAGAGGTCATGAGATGCCCCTTAACCCCCAGGTTTTTATTCATTTATTTCTTGGTATGCAATAGATGCTCCACAAACATTCCTTAAATCTGAGGGAGAAGCCACTGCTTTTCCAATGTTAGCCTCTAGGTGGTGCTGTTCCATCTCCTGGGTTTCTGCAAGGTCTCTAGAATCCTTTCTGAACTAAAATATTTCTCCCCACCCTGTATCTTGTGTTTGATCAGGGGAAAGACGAGGACAGGAGTAATTTTGGCGTGGCAGAAGCAGCAGTGTCTCTTTGGGCCTTTTGTTGGTACATCCTGCCTCATGTGTGACTTCTGTTTCCATTTGTCCTTGATGGAACCCAAGTAGCAGCATAGGTATGTGGAGAGGCTTTCCAGCCAAGTGCTGGGGACAGCTGCACATTCTGGGCTGTCTTATAGACAACAGTGCTGATAAAGCGCTTTCTTTACCAGGATGTGTTTGTATAATAATTTTTTTAAACTAGTATATTTTGCTGGAGGAAATGGATAATGAAAAAGGATTAACCATTCACTGGCACTCAACACTCAATGCAAATCCTGTATATGCTGTGGCAACAGTGAAGTTCTACCTTTTCCCTAAGTCTCTTCCATAAACCAGCTGTTTCTTTTAGGGTTTCTGAATCTTCCTACAACTGGTGAGCTGCTGCTAAGACTTTTGAGGCCTTATACAAAACATAGATTATTTTGAGATTCATTTTTCCACCTACAACAATTTTCTCTTCTGGATGAAAATGACTGGGCCAGCCTCTTTGTAAAATCCATGTCATGTCCCCCAGGACCTTGCAGCAGAGGCAAGAGTTGGCCCAGAACAGAGAGGGAAGGGCTGAGTCGCACAGACCCCTATGTTTGTGCAACACCCAAATGCAGGATGTAAGTGCTAAGGGGCGAGCCTGCAGTGGGGAGTAAGTACCATGGGAATTATATTTTGTGTGGGGAAAAAGCCTCTTTTCCTGATAATTCTTCCCTGATCAAGACCCCTTAACACACTTTGAGGGAATTTCTCTCCTCTCACTTATTTAGCTGACTTCAGAATTCTTATTTTAAGTTCTCTTTGTGATTTCTCATTGTACAAATAGAGACCTGGGACCTGAGGATTTGGGCATGGATGTTGATCTGTGTATCTGTTCAGTCATGCAGCCATCCTGTCTACTAGCTCACCATGGGTCCAGGAACTTGGGCAGGAGTTTTATGCTGGCTGCAAAAGCAGAAGCAGAGATAAGGGTAGAATGGGGAGACACCACCACTTAGAGGTTAAACCAGAGGACCTGAAACATACACAATCAGAAATGCAATTTCTGCAGGGCAAAACACAATGTAAAGCCAATGTGTATGTCAGGAGTGAGGTGCTGAGGAGATAAGGAGTGGTCAATGGCTGCAGTACAGTTGGAGGAAACATCCTGGATATACATTTCTGTGTGCACCTTCTGAGAGGGTACTCACTGAGTGGGTGGTGGGGGTACTTTAGGCCTCTCTTCCATGCTTTGTGGTTCACCTTGACTTTGCCTCAGCTTCAAACCTCACCAGCCATGTGGACTCCACACTGCTCCAGGTGGACCTGGAAGGGGCCCTGGTGGCCAGTGGCCCAAGTCATACTGGAAGAGAAGAACATGTTGTGGTGGAGGTGACCCAGGCCGATGTTCCAGGCTCCAGGCGGCGGCGGCCACAGCAGGTTACACTTATACTTTACTTAAAAGGAATTGAAAAAACTCATTTCATCTCTTCATAAATTGATTTCCTTTTGAGTGGATTTGATGGGAAGCCATAAGGCAATGACACCATTCTTTTTTTTGTAATTTTATTTTTTATTTTTTAAAATTTACATCCAAATTAGTTGGCATATAGTGAAACAATGATTTCAGGAGTAGATTCCTTAATGCCCCTTACCCATTTAGCCCATCCCCCCTCCCACAACCCCTCCAGTAACCCTCAGTTTGTTCTCCATACTTATGAGCCTCTTCTGTTTTGTCCCCCTCCCTGTTTTTATATTATTTTTGTTTCCCTTCCCTTGTGTTCATCTGTTTTGTTTCTTAAAGTCCTCATATGAGTAAAGTCATATGATTTTTGTCTTTCTCTGACTAATTTCACTTAGCATAATAGTCTCCAGTTCCATCCACATAGTTCAAGTGGCAAGATTTCATTCTTTTTGATGACACCATTCTTAGGCAAGCCCTGTCTTTTGCTTTGTCTTTGCAATTATTTTTTCTCCTTTTGTCTAAGATAATTATAAAACTCTTGCAATTTCAGTAAAATCAGGCTTGTGAGTTTTTTATTCAGATGATTTTATTGGACAATTCAGGGAAATATATATTTGAACGTAGTTTTCTGTTGTTAAATCACAATTAAACTTGGGCCTTACCTCATGGTATAGAAGATACACCACAGTTCCTTTGGGTTTGTGGACACTTAACCAAGTAGTTAAGACTTGCATAATTTCCTAAACCTTCTGCTTCTAAAGCAATAGGCTCTTGTACTTAGTGTCTCCTAGACCATCTTTAGCTCCCATACTTTGAAGACAAGGAAGGTCAGCAGTGGTGTTGTCACCATGGCCCAGAGCCCAGACAAGGCCTGGCCCCTCTCTGGGCATCCTGACCTATATCCCAAGTCCTGATAACTCCCTGGGATTATTATGGTGACTTGTGTATGAAGTTCATAGGTTTTTCCTTTATAATCCAGAGAAGGAAACCCTGCTGTTGCACAATGCTGTGTCATCCAAAACAGAGTGTCTGATGGGTTACTACACCCTCTTATTTTCCTGCCATGCAGAGCAGGGTCCACAGAGCAAAGGCATCATTATTAATTAAGCTGCAGTTTCATGGGTGATGGTCTATGCAGCACCAGTGTTCTAAAAGTGTTGCCTTGGTCGTGGTCTTAGGATGTAAACTTGGCTTCCTTGTGTGCAATGCACAGCCTGATGGCAACGGCTTCTCAGTAAAGACAAGGTGGGCACACATCTGTCTGCTCTGTCTGTGAGTCTTGTGTGGAAGAAGATGTGACCCTTTGCAGCCTGCTGACATAACTGCCTGCCCATGGGGCTGCACTGAGCTTCTCTGCTCCAGTGCCAGCACAAAAATCCAGCTCAGAAACACGAGGAACACAAAAGTCCTTTACTACTAGGCTTTTTCTGATATACTCTTTCCAAATATTGAAGTGTTTTAAGAGAACATATGAACTCTCATTCATGCTTTGACTAATTTCAGAGTTCCTATTTTCATTTACTTCATGATTTTTGGGCAGCAAGACTCCCGTCCTCCCATTGAAGTTTCCCTGGCCCCTCAGCTGCCCCAGCCAGCCCCCACTCTCTGCTCATATCTGGCTCCCCTCAGCTGGTTCCTCCACTACCCTGCTTGGGACAGGAAGATGTGGGATGGATTTGCCCACAGCAAAGGAGCTTCATCCTTGGATCCTGCCTCTCATGTGCTCCTGTGACATGGGTGTGGAGACTTGTCTCTAGTTTGCAAGCAGGAGGCAGTTGTAAGTAAGCATTTTCATGAGTTGCCTCAGAGGGCTCAGAAGATTCCAAGTCTCCCATAAAGTGCAGTGATTTATTTTGCTCATAATAAATCATTTTGACATCTATACCTTTGTATCTTTTATACTAGTTCTATGTGTGTACTTTTGTATTCTTTTTTCTTAAAGCCCTTCATAATGTAGAAATTTCCAGTTCCATACAACTTGGATATGCTCTAGTGTCAGGGATTTGGGAGTTGTGTAAAAAGTCCTTGCTGTCCTCTTTTTCTCCTTATTATAAACAAACACGTACACTGAATAACACTGAATCCCAAGTGATGGTTCAAAGCCTTACTGTGATATTACATTTCAACTTCTACAGGTCACTCAGAATTGGACTGTATTTTTAAATCCGAGAAGAAGTGAGCGCTTGGTGGTGAGCAGGACCTTTGAGATACTGAGCAGGTGGGTCTCAGGTGATCAAAGATCTTGAGGGAAGGTCTTCTGAGACATGCTCACTTAAAAAGTTTGACCTGTGAGACTCAAATTTTTGGCACGAATAGCCAGATCAATTATATGACTTGGATGGGATGCTCTAACTGGGGAGACTGTGAACATGAGGGATGTAGGAGGGCATCATAACCACAAGTGTCAGGAAATGAGGATTTATTTCAGGGTCCATTTTGAAGCAAATGGTATTTTATAGTTGATTTTATAGTCATTAATATTATGAAGCTCTACAATGGAGAATTCCAGGAAATTTTCGGATTCTTTCTCTTTTTCTTTAATGCCACTCCATATTATGTCTGTAGGAGTTTGCTAGTCCTGTCATAACAAATACCACAGACTGCTTAAATTAAAAAGTAGAAATTTATTTCCTCAAGGGTTCAGCAGAGTTTGTCTTTTCAGAGGCCCCTCTCCTTGGTTTGACAATGCCTTCTACTTCCTGTGTTTTCACATGGTCTTTTCTGTGTTTGTGTCTGTCCCTATCCCTCTTATAAGGATACCAGTCATACTGGATTAGGGACCACACTAGTGACCTTATTTTAACTTAATTACTCCTATAGAGACTCCGTCTCCAAATATAGTCATATTATGAAGTATTTGAGGGTTAGGGTGTCAACATCTATATTTTGGGAGGACACAGTTTGGCTCACAACAGTTGCTGACCAAACTTTTAGAAAAATGCTTTAGTTTCACCATGCCACATACTGTTAATTATTTGGATGCTTATTATTCCAGGTACTTTCCCCCATCATCTGTGACAACCCATCTATATATTCTCAGGTTACATGTGGCCCTTTTCCAAATCACTGTCATGTGACAATGGTTGGCTTTGCTATTTGTTAGCAGGTAAAGCAGTCAGTGTGTGATGAAGAGAAAGAGAATTTTAATTTTAAATGGCTAGAACCAATGTGAAAGTTCCTGCTCCTTGTTAATTGTTGGGGTGGCACCTGCCATGAAGCAGATACTGCCAGGTGGAGGCTGAGGGATCTACATTAGATGGATCTGACCACAGGGAGGCTGTGTCTGCATCTCACACTACTCATATATACCCTCAGAGCTCCTTGTCTGCCAGGTCAGGAATTGGGCTAAATCACTCTGAGATTAATTTGGGCTCTCATTATGGCCATAGATAACTTGTGTTGGGAAGGACACCAAGGAAATAAGCACTAATTGTTGACATAGGGTCTGGTTTCCTTTACTAATGGTAATATCTTTGCTTCATTCTACAGAGATACTGTTTCTATCAGCATTCGAGCCTCTGTCCAGCAGACCCAGGCTGTTCCTCTTCTGATGGCTCATCAGTATCTCCGTGCAAGCATAGAAGCACAAGTGATCATTGCTGTGGTCATCCTTGCTGGGGTCTACATGCTGATTATATTTGAGGTAACTTTCATGTCAGCTCTCAGATTTATTTGGGCTCACAAGTAAGTGTCTTTCAACGTGTGGATGTTTTGGATGGGCTAAGTTCTCCTTCTTTTTTTAAGTTTCTTTATTTATTTTGAGAGAGAGCATGAGCAGGGGTGGGGCAGGGTGAGAGGGAGAGAGAGAATCCCAAGCAGACTCTGTGCTGTTAGCATAGAGAGGGCCTGACATGGGGCTCAATCTCACAAACAATTAGATCATGACCTGAGCTGAAATCAACGGTCGGATGCTTAACTCACTGATCTACCAGGTGCCCCTCAGTTCTGCTGTTTCTTTTTTTTAAGTTTATTTATTTATTTTGAGAGAGAGAGAGAGAGAGAGAGAGAGAGAGAGAGCGCACAAGGGGCAGAGAGAGAGAGGGAGAGAGAGAATCCCAAATGGGCCCCACACTGACAGTGTGGAGCCCAACTTGGGGCTTGAACTCACAAACCACGAGATCATGACCTGAGCTGAAATCAAGAGACACTTAACCGACTGCATCACCCAGGTGCCCCTCACTCAGTTCTGCTTCCTAATCAAACTGCCATGGCATCTTTCCTAAAAAGGAAGATTCCACCATTCTATGTAGAAAATTGATCTGTACTGGAATATTTGCTGAATGTTGGCAATTGACACATGCAAGATGAGCTGCATCATGTACCAGCAAAAATTTACCTGAGAAAACTGAATATGTGCATGATTTTCTTACTCTCATTCTGCTGCTCACTTGAAATGTGACCCTGAAGTTGGGGCAAATGTGGAAACTCTCTGAGATGTACATTAGACTGTCCCCTATTTGTTTCATAGGAATATGAATGTTATAGAGACTTGAGAGACCTTGGGCTATATGGGGGGGAAGGATTATTATCTGTTATGCTTATCAATTCAGTGTATGAGCCTTTTTACAAATGATCTTATGTCTTATAAATTATGTGTTTTTGGGGAGCTAAGCATGGCCCTACCTTTAATAGCATGAAGCAAAGTGCAGACACTGCCTGGGTGGGCTGGTACATTGTTAATTTAATTGTGAAACCAGACTTACTGCAACACATTGATGAGAATCTTGGCTCCAGTAGGTTGAGCCTGGAAGGTCAGTAGAGAATGTACTTCTAAAGAAGCATTTCTTCTTTAGTGTAGGATAGGTATGAGAAATACCTTGGAGTTGTCAAGAAAATGGCCTGCAGGAGAAATGGCCAGGAAAGTTCCAGAAGTTTGCCTGTGGTTGTCTAGTGTGCCTGGTGAGGAATGTTGGCTCCAGTAAGTTGAGCCCAAATTGTCCAACAAGGTCCACTCATTAGTTGTTATATCTCTTATGTCTTCTTTATTCCAGAGTAGCTCTATTCTCTCCATTATTTTTCTCTTCTTTTTTCTAAACCAATATCATCATGTTTCAGGGTTCCCTTGGTCACCTAAACACTGTGATTTTTCTAGAAGGGCTCACAGACTCACAGGCAGCTCTGCCCTGTCTGGGATGTGGTTTATTATCATGACCAGCAGTGGAAGAAGCCTCATCAGGAAGTCTGGATGAGTCCAGAAGCAGGGTTCTGAAAGGTCTCCTTTCCCAGAAGGGGCCACATAGAACATGCTCCTTCCTTCAGCAGTGGCATTTATGCCCAGGGCAGCCTGCTTGAGACTCAGAGCTCCAGGGTATTGATGAAGGCTTGTCATGTAGGCTCCCTGAGCCCACCAAAGTCCTAGCCTCCCAGAAAGAAAGCAGGTGTTAACCATAAATCACATTTTATAAAAATAATTTAGACATGCTAGTAAAGCAGAATGCAATGTTCTAAGCCTATATAACAACATTATCACTTTCTATCATAAGGAATATTCCAAAAGCCAAGTAGCCAGATTCCAGCCAAGGGCCAACCCTAGAGCAGGCTCTTCTAAAGGCTCTTCTAATGATGGCAACCTTAGGCCTTCCAGGTTAGCTCTTTACTGTACCACCATCTAGTTCAAAAATATTTTTCTGTGGTTCTGTAGAACATCTTGCATCCTGGATTGGGCTAATGGACCCCTCATGGGATTCTTATTCTATTCCTTTTATTTGGTATGGACTACAATTTATATCTGAAGCCTTCAGGTTTTATTTTGGGGCCCTTTTGCTTCACAGGTGTTATAGGAGTTTGACTTGCACCAAGGAGAAGTGTAATGTCTAGATGTCCCCCTTGCAGGGATGCTGAGATTGCTTAGTGAGTTTAGGTGGTGGCAGCCTGGCCCAGTGTTTATGAAGTTCCCTGTGACCTTTGCTCCTAATAGTTTTAATATTCACCAGGGACCATTAGCATTTGCAATGAATTTTCTAATTCTGTTATTCTGTCTGCATTTATAAATGACACATTCTGTACTGAAGAACTTTCTCCCACCCAATTTCATTAACGTGAAACACACTTAATGCCAGAAACACAAGATAAATTATTTTTCCTTAATTATCAACTTTCATAATAATGATTTGTTGCCTTAGCAACTTCCAGTGGTGTCCACTGAATTTATTTTTTGTCTGTCTCCCATTTACTATCATTTTGAACTTATGGGTTTAATAAATTCAATGTACTTTAATCAGTTACAGTCATTAGTATTAATGCCAATTTATTTTTGAGAAGACTTTTTTATTCTAGAATTTGACTTTTTTTGTGTATAATTGTACAACCTTTCAAAATTACATAATTATAAATATTTATTAATCTTTCATTAATTAATGGCTGTTATTAATAGCCATTCAGAAAATGCTTTTCCCTCCCTCCCAACAGCCATGTTGAAGTAATAAAAGTCCTGTAAAGAGACCAATTCAACATGGCTTTTACCCTGGCAGAAACAAAAAGTGAGGAGGTTAGAAGAAACTAGATATATTAGTTCAATGAAAGGATCATTAAGGGCACCCTTTATAAGTCAGTCAGGTGAACTGCTGCCCCTCAGTATAAGGCCTCACTCCTCTCCTGCTCCATATTATAAAATACCAGCCACATTATCTATCAAAAACCTTTTTTGTTATTGTTTTGAAATAATTAAAGATTCACAGGGCATTGCAAAGAAATGTGCAGGGAAGTCCAATCTATACTTCCCCAGCCTCTCTCAATATTAATGTGTTATATGACTATGGTTTAATAATATCAAGACCAAGAAATTGACATTGGTACAATCCATAGACCTTATTCAGACTCAGTGGTTATAGAAGTGGCAGAGAAGTATGGAGACTCTGAGCTTGTCTTGCTCCTGAAATGCAGCTAGATCAGCATCAAAGCACTTTGAACACCTAAGAAACTGACCTGAGGATTAATGAAAAAGTCTGCATAATTTGAGCCACAGAATTTGGCAGGTATATGGTATGGAGAGGTGAATTGGGGGAGAGAAAAGCTGCAGAACCATGGAGGGTAGGGAGCTGTTTTCACAAAGAAAGGACAGAAAGAGAAAGAGAAAAGGGATGATTGCAGCACATTGGGATTGTGCAAGAAAAGCACTCACCCCTGAAAGTACCTGGAAAGGAAGAGAGAGAGAGAAAGAATTAAAACACTTGCAGGGGACTGGACAAGAAATCTGTTCCCCAAAACCCCAAAATTTGAGAGAACAGAGAGGTTTTCAATACCACCAGAATTCTATAAACAATGGAGTGCAGAGTCTGAAGTTCTGGAGCTCAGTGCCTGCGAGTGCTCTGGTGAGAAAGTAGGGTGAATCCCTAGGATCAGGCAGTGTGGTCTGAGGGGTCTGTGTGCCACACGGTGAGAAGCTTTTCTCCTGCTTGGAGTGCAACTTGGTAGAGGACATACAGCCTCCCTGTGGGCAAAAGTCCTCATGGACCCTGGAGAGCAGCCACGTTTGCTGATATTGAGACAAAGATGCCAGAGTGTGGTAAAATCCTGGCACCAGCTGTGTGTTGTTTTTCCATAAACTCTGAGCCTCTCCTGCTGCATGATCACTGGAATGTTTTCTGGAACAAGCTGGCAACCAGCCATTGCTCTGTGAGACCCACCCCCAGAGAATTAGTGTGGGTCTCTGAAGTGTGGAGTTTTGAAACAGCCTCATCTGAGACAAAACTCTGGAGGGAGGCACTACCTGGCAGGTGGACAGCTTAGACATGGACAAGGTAGAGGCAGGGAGTGGATGGAGACCTGAGACAAGGGAGGGGTGCTTGATCATAGGTCAGGGAAGTGCAAAGTTCCTGTGCCAAAGACTAGGGAGCTGGGTGAAGCCATTTTCACCTCTGGCACATACAGGGATCCACCCCAGTAAGCTAATCAGTACCACCAAGTGGAGAATGGAGCCATTACACCAAGCCCCACACACCTGCACCCTCCAGGCACATCCCCCAGAAGATCAAAACAAATCCTTCCCACCTGCTTAGTCTACAGACTAGTATGCTTCAAAGTTTCAGTTCGAGGGGAAACTGGTTGTAACTTCAGTCAGGTTTCCTTCTGCTTGCTGGTTCATTTATTTGTTCGTTTTCTTTACTTCTGTTTTTGCTTAAATTGTTTTCATTTTTTTCTTTCTTTTCTTTTTATTTCTTGGATACAGAAAGAGCAAATTCTTTTTTTATTGTTTTTTTGTTTTGTAAATTAAAAATATTCTATTTTATTTTCTTTATTTTATTTTACTCTATTTTATTATTTAAAATTAAAAAATTAAACTTTTCCCCTTCCTTTCTCTTTTTTCTCTATTCTGTCAAGCTTTTTTCAACAAGCAGGTTGAAACACACCTAAGATCTATCTTTCTTTACTTGAATCTTTTTTTGTCTTTGATTTTTTAATTTTAAGTTTTCATTTTACTGTTTTTCTTTCTCCAAAATGACAAGACAGAGAAATTCACCCCAAAAGAAAGAACAGAAATAAATAATGGATTTAATCAACACAGATGTGAGTAAAATGTCTGAATTAGAATTTAAAACCACAATTTTAAGAATCCTACCTAGGGTTGAAAAAGCATAGAAGACACCAGAGAATCCCTTTCTGTGGAGACAAAAGAACTAAAATTTACTTAGGCCAAAATTAAAAATGCTGTATCCAAGATGCAATCTCAAATGGATGCCATGACAGCAAGGATGAATGAAGCAGAGCAGAAAATCAGTAATATAGGGGATAAAAGTATGGAAAATAATGAAGCAGAAAAAAAAGAGGGAAATAAAGGCAAAAGGTCATGATACAAGACTTAGAGAACTCAGTGACTTATTAAAGATGAATAACATTTGAATCATAGAAGTCCCAGAAAATAGAGAGAGGGAAAGGGGAAGAAGGTTTATGTGAACAAATTATAGCTGAAAACTTTCCTGATCTGGGAAGGACACAGACATCAAAATCCAATAAGCACAGAGAACTCCCATTAGGTTCAACAAAAACTGACCATCACCAAGGTATATCATAGTCAAATTCACAAAATACACAGACAAAGAATTATGAAAGGAGGAAGGGAAAAACTGTCCTTAACCTAAAGGGGAAGACAGGTCAGGTTCACAGCAGATCTGTCCACAGAAACTTGGCAGGCCAGAAAGGAGTGTCAGGATATTTTCAACATGCTGGATTGGAAAAGTATGCAGCCAAGAATTCCTTATCCAGCAAAGCTATGATTCAAAATAGAAGGGGGTATAAAGAGTTTCCAGATAAACAAAAACTAAAGGAGCTTGTAACCACTAAACCAGCACTGAAGGAAATTTTAAGGGGGAACTCTTTGAGTGGAGAAAAACAAAACAAAACAAAACAAGGCAAGACAAAACAAGACCAAAAGCAACGAAGACTAGAAAGGATCAGAGAGCATCACTCAGAAACACCACCAACTCTACAGGCCACACTATGGCACTAAATTCATATCTTTCAATAATCACTCTAAATGTAAATGGACTAAATGCTCCAATGAAAAGACATAGGGTGTCAGATGGATAAAAAAATAAGACACATCCATATGCTGCCTATAAGAGACTCATTTTGACCTAAAGACACCTGAAGATTGAAAGGAGGGCATGGAGAACAATCTTATCATGCTAATGGATGTCAAGGGAAAGCCAAAGTAGCCATACTTATATCAGACAAGCTAGATTTTAAAACAAAGACTGTAACAAGAGATGAAGGGCATTCTATCATAATTAAGGGGTATACCAAGAAGATCTAACAATTGTAAATATTTATGCCCCCAACTTGAAAGAATCCAAATATATAAATCAATTAATCACAAACATAAAGAAATTCACTGATAATAATAACATAATGGTAAGAGACTTTAACACTCCACTTACAATAATGGACAGATTATCTAAGCACAAAATCAACAAGGAAGCAATGGCTTTGAATGACACACTGGATTGGATGGACCTAACAGATATATTCAGAACATTTCACCCTAAAGCTGCGGAATGCAAATTCCTCTCGGGTGCCTATAGAACATTCTCAAAAACAGATCACGTACTGGGTCACAAATCAGCTCTCAACAAGTACAAAAAGATCAAGATTGTACCATGCATATTTTCAGATCACAATGCTATAAAACTTGAAATCAACCATAAGAAAAGATTTGGAAATACAATGAATACTTGGATATTAAAGAGCATCCTACTAAAGAGTGAATGGGTTAACTGAGAAATTAAACAGGAAATTAAAAAGTACATGGAAGCCAATGAAAATGACAACACGACAGTCCAAAACCTCTGGGATGCAGCAAGAGTGGTCATAAGAGGGAAGTATATATAAATCCAGGCCTTCCTAAAGAAGGAAGAAATGTCTCAAATATGCATACTAACCTTACACCTAAAGGATCTGGAAAAAGAACAGCAAATACAACCCCAAACCAGCAGAAGAAGGAAAATAATAAAGATTGGAAGGGAAATCAATGATATCAAAATAAAAAAGCAGTAGAACACATCAACGAAAGTAGGAGCTGGCTTTTTAAAAAAAATGTTTATTTTTGAGAGAGAGAGGGAGACAAAGCATGAGCTAGGGAGGGGCAGAGAGAGAGAGGGAGACACAGAATACGAAGCAGGCTCCAGGCTCTGAGCTGTCAGTGCAAAGCCTGATACAGGGCTCAAACCCACAAACCTTGAGATCATGACATGAGCTGAATTTATTTTTTTTAAATTTTTTTAACGTTTATTTATTTTTGAGACAGAGAGAGACAAAGCATGAATGGGGGAGGGTCAGAGAGAGAGAGGGAGACACAGAATCTGAAACAGGCTCCAGGCTCTGAGCAGTCAGCACAGAGCCAGACGCGGGGCTCGAACTCATGGACCATGAGATCGTGACCTGAGCCGAAGTCGGACGCCCAACTGACTGAGCCACCCAGGTGCCCCAACATGAGCTGAATTTAGAGGCGTAACTGGCTGAGCCACCCAGGTGCCCCAGGAGCTGGCTTGTTGAAAGAATTAAAAAAATTGATAAGCCACTAGTCAGATTGATCAAAAAGAAGAAAGAAAAGACACAAAATCACAAATGAAAGAGGAGAGATACCAACCTCTGTGTGCAGAAATACACACAATAATAAGAGAATATTTTGAGCAATTATATGCCAACTAATTGTGCTATCTGGAAGAAATGGACAAATTTCTAGAAACAGATTTAAGTGGTTATACATACACTTTGTGTGTGTGTGTGTGTGTGTGTGTGTGTGTGTATGTGTGTGTTTGCATGTGTGACTGTATACAATTATATATATAGCTTTGTGTAAGTACAACTGCAATAAGGATACTTAAACTGTACCATCACCACAAGCTCCCTGTGATAGCTCTGTATAGCCACACCCATCTCCTTCTTCATCATCTCTTAGGCCTGGTAACTACTAATTTGGTCTCCCTCTCTATAATTAAGTTATTTCACCAATGCTTTGTAGTGTAATAATGTAGAGTGTGTCCTTTTGAGATTGGCTTTTTTTTCAGTCAGCATGATTTCCTTGAGGTTCATCCAAAGTGTTGCATAATCACTATTTTATTTCTTTTTTATTACTGAATAACATTCTGTGATATGGATGGAATAATGTGTTTAAGCATTTATCCTCTGAAAGGCTAAAATGATTTTTTTCATCGTTGGACTACATAAATAAAGATGCTATGAATACTTAAAAATATTTTTAAAAAATTAATGATGTTTTATGTTGTTTTATATGTACTTTATTCTAGACATAAGGACTTTGTTGGTTGTGTAGTTCGCAAATGTTTTGTCTTAGTTCAGTTTATAAATGTTTTCTTTCATAGATTGTGCTGTTGGTGTCAAGTTAAAGAACCTACACCTAGATCCCAAAGATCTTTTCCTATGTTTTTTCCTGAACTTTATGTCGTCTTACTTTTACATTTGAGTCTATGATCCATTTTGTGTTCGCCTTTGTTTAAAGTGTGAAGTTTAGGGAGAGACTAACTTTTTAATCTATGGAGCATTATTTAAACTTATGGACCTCCAGCACCATTTATTGAAAAGCCTAACTCATTCGAATTGCTTTTGATCATTTGTTAAAAATTAATTGGACATATTGTGTGGATATATTTCTTAGTTCTCTATTGTGTTTCATTGATCTATGTGTGTATTCTTCCACCAGTACCATGATATCTTACGTACTTCGGATATATCATAAATCTTGACACTGAGATGAGTGATTCATTCCACTTTTATTTTCCAGAATTTTACTGTCCATTCTATGGTCTTTGTCTTTCCATATATATTTTAGAAAGACCTTCCAGTCCATGAATATTATATGCCTCTTCATTTATTTAGGTATTTGATTTATTTCATAATTTTTCATGACAAAGATTGTGTACATATTTTGGTAAATTTATACCTAAGTGTTTCCTCTATTTTTGGGGCAATTGTTATGGTATTGTGTTTTTATTTTAGTTTCCATTTTTTCATTGTCAGTATATACAAGTGCATTTGATTTTTGTATGTTGATCTTGTAACCTGTTAATTTATTGTTAATAATAACACTAACAATATTTTTACTTATTAGTTCTTGGAAGTTTTTTTTGTAGATTCTCTGGGATTTTCTATATATATAATCATACCATTTGCAATAAGAACACTATTATTTATTTATTTTTTCAAGTCTATATGCCTTTAATTTTCATGCTTTATTGAAGTGGTGAAAACAAGAGTGGTGACAGTGTATATCCTTATCTGTTTCTGATCTTAAAGGGAAAGGATTCTGTCTTTCACCATTAAGTATGATGTTATGTTTAGATATTGTAGATGCTGTTTAAAAGATTGAGTAAATTCTTTTCTTTTCTTGGGATACTGAGAGTTTTTACCATAATTGGGTATGGAATTTTTGCAGTGTCCTTTTGTGTCAATTGATTTCCTTCATTAGCTGTTTGATATGGAAGAGTACACTGATTTATTCTAGAATTTTGGACCAGCCTTGCATATCTCGAACAAATCTTTCTTTTCTAATGTATATATTGGTGTAACTTTTTTGTATCACTTTTGCTCTCAGCACTTCTTTTTTTTAAATCTTAATATCTTACAACTTATTGTTTTAATTTTTTTAGTTTTTTTTAATATTGAGTTATTTTTCTTTTTTTATTAAATTCTATTTTTCATTTTTTAAAATTTGCATCCAAATTAGTTAGCATATAGTGCAACAATGATTTCAGGAGTAGATTCCTTAGTGCCCCTTACCCATTTAGCATCTCCCCCCCCCACAACCCCTCCAGTAGCCCTCAGTTTGTTGTCCATATTTACGAGTCTCTTCTGTTTTGTCCCACTCCCTGTTTTTATATTATTTTTGTTTCCCTTCCCTTATGTTCATCTGTTTTGTTTCTTAAAGTCCTATATGAGTGAAGTCATATGATTTTTGTCTTTCTCTGACTGACTAATTTTACTTAGCATAATAGCCTCCAGTTCCATCCATGTAGTTGCAAATGGCAAGATTTCATTCTTTTTGATTGGTGAGTAATACTCCATTGTGTGTGTGTGTGTGTGTGTGTGTGTGTGTGTGTGTGTGTGTATATATATATATATATATATATATATATATATATATATATATACCACATTTTCCTTATCCATTCATCCATCGATGGACATTTGGGCTCTTTCCATACTTTGGCTATTGTTGATAGTGCTGCTATAAACATGGGGATGAATGTGTCCCTTCAAAACAGCATACCTGTGTCCCTTGGACAAATGCCTAGTAGTGCAATTGCTGGGTTATAGGGTAGCTCTATTTTTAATTTTTTGAGGAACCTCCATACTGTTTTCCAGAGTGGCTGGACCAGCTTCATTCCCACCAGCAATGCAAAAGAGATCCTCTTTCTCTGCATCCTTGCCAACATCTGTTGTTGCCTGACTTGTTAATGTTAGCCATTCTGACAGGTGTCAGGTGGTATCTCATTGTGGTTTTGATTTGTATTTCCCTGATGAGGAGTGATGTTGAACATTTTTTCAGGTGTCGGTTGGCCATCTGGATGTCTTCTTTGGAGAAGTGTCTATTCATGTCTTTTGCCCATTTCTTCACAGGGTTCTTTGTTTTTTGGGGTGTTGAATTTGATAAGTTCTTTATAGATTTTGGATACTAACCCTTTATCTGATATGTTGTTTGCAAATATCTTCTCCCATTCTGTCAGTTGCTTTGTAGTTTTGCTGATTGTTTCCTTCGCTGTGCAGAAGATTTTTATTTTGATGAGGTCCCAGTAGTTCATTTTTGCTTTTGTTTTCCTTGCCTCCAGAGACGTGTTGAGTAAGAAGTTGCTGTGGCCAAGATCAAAGAGGTTTCTGCCTGCTTTCTTCTCGAGGATTTTGATGGCTTCCTGTCTTACATTGAGGTCTTTCATCCATTTTGAGTTTATTTTTGTGTCTGGTGTAAGAAAGTGGTCCAGGTTCATTCTTCTGCATGTCGCTGTCCAGTTTTCCAAGCACCACCTGCTGAAGAGACTGTTTTTATTCCATTGGATATTCTTTCCTTCTTTTTCAAAGATTAGTTGGTCATACGTTTGTGGGTCCATTTCTGGGTTCTCTATTCTGTTCCATTGATCTGAGTGTCTGTTCTTGTGCCAGTACCATACTGTCTTGATGATTACAGCTTTGTAGTATAGCTTGAAGTCCGGGATTGTAATGCCTCCTGCTTTGGTTTTCTTTTTCAAGATTGCTTTGGCTATTCTGGGTCTTTTCTGGTTCCATACAAATTTTAGGATTATTTGTTCTAGCTCTTTGAAGAATGCTAGATGTTATTTTGATAGGGGTTAATAATAATGCTGGTGTTATTTGATAGGGGTTGCTTTGAGTATGTAGATTGCTTTGGGTAGTATCAACATTTTAACAATATTTCTTCTTCCTATCCAGGAGCATGGAATCTTTTTCCATTTTTTGTGTCTTATTCAATATCTTTTATAAGCTTTCTATAGTTTTCAATGTACAGATTTTTCACCTCTTTGGTTAGATTTATTCCTAGGTATTTTATGGTTTTTTGTACAACTGTAGATGAGATTGATTCTTTGATTTATCTTTTTGTCACTTCATTGTTGGTATATAGGAATGCAACCGATTTTGTGCATTGATTTTATATCTTGCAACTTTGCTAAATTCATGAATCAATTGTAGCAGTTTTTTTGTGGAATCTTTTGGGTTTTCCATATAGAGTATCATGCCATCTGCAAAGAGTGAAAGTCTGACCTCCTCCTGGCCGATTTGGATGCCTTTTATTTCTTTGTGTTGTCTAATTGCAGAGGCTAAGACTTCCAATACTATGTTGAATAACAGTGGCAAGATGGACATCCCTGTCTTGTTCCTGACCTTTGGGGGAAAGGTCTCAGTTTTTCCCCACTGAGGATGATATTAGTGTTGGGTCGCTCATATATGGCTCTTATTATCTTGAGGTATGATCCTTCTATCCCTACTTTCTTGAGGGTTTTTATCAAGAAAGGATGGTGCATTTTGTCAAATGTTTTCTCTGTGTCTGTTGAGAGGATCATATGGTTCTTGTCCTTTCTTTTATTGATGTGATTAATCACATTAATTGTTTTGTGGATATTGATCCAGCCCTGCATCCCAGGTATAAATCTCACTTGGTCGTGGTAAATAATTTTTTTTAATGTATTGTTGGATCCGGTTGGCTAATATCTTGTGGAGGGTTTTTGCATGCATGTTCATCAGGGAAATTTGTCTATAGTTCTCCTTTTTAGTGGGGTCTCTGTCTGGTTTTGGAGTCAAGGTAATGCTGGCTTCATATAAAGACTTTGGAAGTTTTCCTTCCATTTCTATTTTTTGGAACAGCTTCAGGAGAATAGGTGCTAACTCTTCCTTAAATGTTTGGTACAATTCCCCTGGAAAGCCATCTGGCAATGAACTCTTGTTTTTTGAGAGATTTTTGATTACTAATTCGATTTCCTTAGTGGTTATGGGTCTGTTCAAATTTTCTATTTCTTCCTGTTTCAGTTTTGGTAGTGTATATATTTCTAGGAATTTGTCCATTTCTTCCAGATTGCCCATTTTATTGGCATATAGTTGCTCATAATATTTTCCTATTATTGTTTTTATTTCTGCTGTGTTGGTTGTGATCTCTCCTCTTTCATCTTGTTTTTATTTATTTAGGTTCTTTCCTTTTTCTTTTTGATCAAACTGGCTAGTGGTTTATCAATTTTGTTAATTCTTTCATAGAACCAGCTTCTGCTTTCATTGATTTGTTCTACTGGGTTTTTTGGTTTTTTTTTTTTGTTTTTTTGTTTTTGTTTTTTTGGTTTTGATAGCATTAGTTTCTGCTCTAATCTTTATTATTTCCTGTATTCTGCTGGTTTTGTGTTTTATTTGCTGTTCTTTTTCCAGCTCTTTAAGGCATAAGGTTATGTTGTGTATCTGAGATCTTTCTTCCTTCTATAGGAAGGCCTGGATTGCTATATACTTTCCTCTTGTGACTGCCTTTGCTGTATCCTAGAGGTTTTGGGTTGTGGTGTTATCATTTTCTTTGGCTTCCATGAACTTTTTAATTTCCTCTTTTACTTCTTGGTTAGCCCATTCATTTTTTTGTAGGATGATGTTTCATCTCCAAATATTTGTTACCATTCCAAATTTTTTCTTGTGGTTGGTTTCAAGTTTCATAGCATTGTGGTCTGAACATATGCACGGTATGATCTCGATCTTTTTGTACTTGATGAGGGCTGATTTGTGTCCCAGTGTGTGATCTTTCTGGAGAACATTCCATGTGCACTGGAGAAGAATGTATATTCTGGTGCTTTAGGATGAAATGTTCTGAATATATCTGTTAAGTTCATCTGGTCCAGTGTGTCATTCAAAGCCATTGATTCCTTGTTGATTTTTTGACTAGATGATCTGTCCATTGCTGTGAGTGGTGTGTTGAAGTCTCCTACTATTATGGTGTTACTGTCAATGAGTTTCTTTATGTTTGTGATAATTTATTTATATATTTGGGCATTCCCACATTTGGCACATAAATGTTTACAATTGTTAGGTCTTCTTGGTGGATAGACCCCTTGATTATGATATAATGCCCTTCTGCATCTCTTGATACAGTCTTTATTTTAAAGTCTAGATTTTCTGATATATATGGCTACTCCGGCTTTCTTTTGTTGACCATTAGCATGATAGATGTTTCTCCTTTTTTTTTTATTATTATATGAAATTTATTGACAAATTGGTTTCCATACAACACCCAGTGCTCATCCCAAAAGGTGCCCTCCTCAATACCCATCACCCACCCTCTCCTCCCTCCCACCCCCCATCAACCCTCAGCTTGTTCTCAGTTTTTAAGAGTCTCTTATGCTTTGGCTCTCTATACCTGTACTTTCAATCTGAAGGTGTATTTAGGTCTAAAGTGGGTCTCTTGTAAACAGCATATAGATGGATCTTGTTTTCTTATCCATTCTGTTACCCTATGTCTTTTGATTGGAGCATTGAGTCTATTGATGTTTAGAGCGAGTACTGAAAGATACGAATTTGTTGCCATTGTGTTGCTTGTACAGTTGGAGTTTCTGATGGTGTTCTCTGGTCCTTTCTAAGTTTTGTTGCTTTTGGTATTTATGTATGTATGTATGTATGTATTTTTTCATCTTTTCTCCCCTCAGAGAATCCCCTTAAAATTTCTTGCAGGGTTGGTTTAGTGGTCCTAAACTCCTTTAATTTTTGTTTTGTCTGGGAAACTTTTTATCTCTCCTTCTATTTTGAATGACAGCCTTGCTGGATAAAGAATTCTTGGCTGCATATTTTTCTGATTCAGCACATTGAATGTATCCTGCCACTCCTTTCTGGCCTGTCAAGTTTCTGTGGATAGGTCTGTTGCAAACCTGATTTGTGTTCCCTTGTAGGTTAGGGACTTTTTTTCCCCCTTGCTGCTTTTATGATTCTCTCCTTGCCTGAGTATTTTGTGAATTAGAGTTTGATATGCCTTGTTGATGGTCAGTTTTTGTTGAATCTAATGGGGTTCCTCTGTGCTTCCTGGATTTTGATGTCTGTGTCTTTCCCCAGGTTAGGAAAGTTTTCTGCTATGATTTGCTCACATAACCCTTCTACCTTTATTTCTGTCTCTTCCTCTTCTGGGATCCCTATGATTCTGATGTTGTTCCTTTTTAATGAGTCACTGATCTCTAAGTCTTAAATCGTGCTCTTTTGTCTTAATCTACCTCTTTTTTTCTGCTTCATTTTTCTCTATAAGTTTGTCCTCTATATTGCTGATTCTGTGTTCTGTCTCATCCATCCTTGCTGCTGCAGCATTCATCTGTGATTGCAGCTCAGGTATAGCATTTTTAAATTTATTATGACTAGTTTTTACTTCTTTTATCTCTTCAGAAAGGGATTCTAATCTCTTTTTGACTCCAGCTAGTATTCTTATTATCGTGATTCTAAATCCTGTTTCAGACATCTTGGTTGTATCTGTGTTGATTAAGTCACTGGCCGTCATTTCTTTGTGCTTTCTTTTGGGGTGAAGTCCTTCATTTTGTCATTTTGAAGGGAGAAAAGGAATTAATGAGGTAGAAAAATTAAGATTAAAGATAATTAAAATTAAAAAAATATTAAAATTAAAAATACACAGACACAAAATCAAATAAATGATGCTAGATCCTAGTGTGTTTTGGTCTGGGCGTTGAAAGTGGTTTGACAGATTTGAGAAAAAAAAGGGGGGTAAAAAGGAAATCATTTGAGAATTTGAAAAAATGAATACACTGAAGTAGACTAAAATAAAATGATGGAAGTAAATTAGAATTTGAGAACATTTACACAAAAGTAAAAAATATAGTAAAAAATTAAAGAAAAATATTTTTAATAAAGTTAAAAAAATGATTTTTTTTCTGTTTCTGTATTCAAGAAAAAGAAGTAAAAAAGAGGAAAAAAATTGAATAGATGGACATGCTAACAGATTGAAATATGACTGAAATTACTTCATTTTCTCCTAGAAGTCAGACTATGAAGTGCTTTATAGCCCATAAACTAATTAGGTGGTGAGACCTGTGTTCTTGAAAGGGAGGTTGGCCCAGTTGGGCAGGGCTCAGTATAACAGCTCCATTCTCCACTAGATGGCGCTGCTTACATACTAGGGTGGAGAGTTGTGGCGCTTGTAGGTTGGTATACGCATGTGTGGGAGCGGTGAAAATGGCGTCACCCAGCTACCCAGTCTCTAGTATCCTTCTCCCTGATCAGCAATCACACACCCATCATCTCTCTTCAGCTTTCATCCATGCTACAGTTTTTCACTGTCTGTGACCAGGCCCCAGTCAGTACCTCTCTCCTGAGTTTTGTCTCAGATGTGGCTGTTTTCCCTGGCCCCTTACTTCTGAAGGACTGTGGCTTTAACCCATTCTGCCCCTCTGCAGAAGGGTCTCACAGAGCAATGGCCAGATGATCAATGGCTGAATGACGGCTGTACCCAGGAATGCTTGCTGGACCATGCTGCTTTTGGTACCCTGAGACTGCAGCCAGGTGTCAGCCCACCCCAGAAAACGTTTGTGAGATAGTGTAGCAGCAGAGTTTCAGGGATTATGGAAAATCACAACACACATCTGGCACCGGGCTTCAAATTTAACGACCTTGTTCCAGCACCAGCAAATGTGGCCATTTTCTGGCGTCTGCTGGGACCAGGTGGCTTCAGCAGTCTCTACCAAATGTCCTTCCAGCAGTGGAACCACTTTTCCCTGTGTGGCCCAAGAACCTCCCGGACTCCACTCTTTTCTTGGGGATTCACCCTGCCTACCAGAGCACCTCCAGGTATTGAGTTGTGGAGTTTCAGACTTTGCACTCTCCTTGTTTATAGTCTTAATGGAATTTAAACCCTCTCCTTTCTCCTCTCTCCCTTCTTAGTTTAGTCCCTGTGGCTGTTTCTAATTTTATACTTTCTCTCCAGTTGCTTTTGGGGAGGGGTGTTTTCCCATATTCTTCCCACCCCCATCTCTGTCTTCTCTCTACCCACAAAATCACCTCCCTTCCCCTGGCTTGTTGCTCCCCAAGTTCACCTCTCGACACCATGTACCTGCTGAATTCTGTGGTTCAGGTTGTGCAGATTGTTGTGTTAATACTCCAATCAGTTTTCTAGGTGTGCAGTGGTTTAGTATTGGTCTGGCTACATTTCATGGACTTGAGACACAGAAAAAACTTCCATGCTCTTCCGCCATCTTGGCTCCTCCTTCTCCCTCTTAGCACTTCTGTAGCTGCATCCTACATTCTGATAAGTTGTATTTTCAATTTCATCTAGTTCTATCTTTTTTTTAATATATGAAATTTATTGTCAAATTGGTTTCCATACAACACCCAGTGCTCATCCCAAAAGGTGCCCTCCTCAATACCCATCACCCACCCTCCCCTCCCCCGCCCCCATCAACCCTCAGTCTGTTCTCAGCTTTTAACAGTCTCTTATGCTTTGGCTCTCTCCCACTCTAACCTCTTTTTTTTTTCCTTCCTCTCCCCCATGGGTTCCTGTTAAGTTTCTCAGGATCCACATAAGAGTGAAAACATATGGTATCTGTCTTTCTCTGTATGGCTTATTTCACTTAGCATCACACTCTCCAGTTCCACCCACATTGCTACAAAAGGCCAGATTGCATTTTTTCTCATTGCCACGTAGTATTCCATTGTGTATATAAACCACAATTTCTTTATCCATTCATCAGTTGATGGACATTTAGGCTCTTTCCATAATTTGGCTATTGTTGAGTGCTGCTATAAACATTGGGGTACAAGTGCCGCTATGCATCAGTACTCCTGTATCCCTTGGATAAATTCCTAGCAGTGCTATTGCTGGGTCATAGGGTAGGTCTATTTTTAATTTTCTGAGGAACCTCCACACTGCTTTCCAGAGTGGCTGCACCAATTTGCATTCCCACCAACAGTGCAAGAGGGTTCCCAGTTCTCCACATCCTCTCCAGCATCTATAGTCTACTTATTTGTTCATTTTGGCCACTCTGACTGGCATGAGGTGATATCTGAGTGTGGTTTTGATTTGTATTTCCCTGATAAGGAGGGACGTTGAACATCTTTTCATGTGCCTGTTGGCCATCCGGATGTCTTCTTTAGAGAAGTGTCTATTCATGTTTTCTGCCCATTTCTTCACTGGGTTATTTGTTTTCCGGGTGTGGAGTTTGGTGAGCTCTTTATAGATTTTGGATACTAGCCCTTTGTCCGATATGTCATTTGCAAATATCTTTTCCCATTCCGTTGGTTGCCTTTTAGTTTTGTTGGTTGTTTCCTTTGCTGTGCAGAAGCTTTTTATCTTCATAAGGTCCCAGTAATTCACTTTTGCTTTTAATTCCCTTGCCTTTGGGGATGTGTCGAGTAAGAGATTGCTACGGCTGAGGTCAGAGAGGTCTTTTCCTGCTTTCTCCTCTAGGGTTTTGATGGATTCCTGTCTCACATTCAGGTCCTTTATCCATTTTGAGTTTATATTTGTGAATGGTGTGAGAAAGTGGTCTAGTTTCAACCTTCTGCATGTTGCTGTCCAGTTCTCCCAGCACCATTTGTTAAAGAGACTGTCTTTTTTCCATTGGATGTTCTTTCCTGCTTTGTCAAAGATGAGTTGGCCATACGTTTGTGGGTCTAGTTCTGGGGTTTCTATTCTATTCCATTGGTCTATGTGTCTGTTTTTGTGCCAATACTATGCTGTCTTGATGATGACAGCTTTGTAGTAGGCTAAAGTCTGGGATTGTGATGCCTCCTGCTTTGGTCTTCTTCTTCAAAATTACTTTGGCTATTCGGGGCCTTTTGTGGTTTCATATGAATTTTAGGATTGCTTGTTCTAGTTTCGAGAAGAATGCTGGTGCAATGTTGATTGGGATTGCATTGTATGTGTAGATAGCTTTGGGTAGTATTCACATTTTGACAATATTTATTCTTCCAATCCATGAGCAGGGAATGTCTTTCCATTTCTTTAAATCATCTTCAATTACCTTCATAAGTTTTCTATAGTTTTCAGCATACAGATCTTTTACATCTTTGGTTAGATTTATTCCTAGGTATTTTATGCTTCTTGGTGCAATTGTGAATGGGATCAGTTTCTTTATTTGTCTTTCTGTTGCTTCATTGTTAGTGTATAAGAATGCAACTGATTTCTGTACATTGATTTTGTATCCTGCCACTTTGCTGAATTCCTGTATCAGTTCTAGCAGACTTTTGGTGGAGTCTATCGGATTTTCCATGTATAATATCATGTCATCTGCAAAAAGTTAAAGCTTGACTTCATCTTTGCCAATTTTGATGCCTTTGATTTCCTTTTGTTGTCTGATTGCTGATGCTAGAACTTCCAGCACTATGTTAAACAACAGCGGTGAGAGTTGGCATCCCTGTCGTGTTCCTGATCTCAGGAAAAAGCTCTCAGTTTTTCCCCATTGAGGATGATGTTAGCTGTGGGCTTTTCATAAATGGCTTTTATGATGTTTAAGTATTTTCGTTCTATCCCGACTTTCTCAAGGGTTTTTATTAAGAAAGTTGCTGGATTTTGTCAAAGGCCTTTTCTGCATCGATTGACAGGATCATATGGTTCTTCTCTTTTTTTTTTTTTTGTTAATGTGATGTATCACGTTGATTGATTTGCGAATGTTGAACCAGCCCTGCATCCCAGGAATGAATCCCACTTGGTCATGGTGAATAATTCTTTCTATATGCCGTTGAATTCGATTTGATAGTATCTTATTGAGAATTTTTGCATCCATATTCATCAAGGATATTGGCCTGTAGTTCTCTTTTTTTACTGGGTTTCTGTCTGGTTTAGGAATGAAAGTAATACTGGCTTCATAGAATGAGTCTGGAAGTTTTCCTTCCCCTTCTATTTCTTGGAATAGCTTGAGAAGGATAGGTATTATCTCTGCTTTAAACATCTGGTAGAACTCCCCTGGGAAGCCATCTGGTCCTAGACTCTTATTTGTTGGGAGATTTTTGATAACCGATTCAATTTCTTCGCTGGTTATGGGTCTGCTCAAGCTTTCTATTTCCTCCTGATTGAGTTTTGGAAGAGTGTGGGTGTTTAGGAATTTGTCCGTTTCTTCCAGGTTGTCCAATTTGTTGGCATAAAATTTTTCATAGTATTCCCTGAGAATTGTTTGTATCTCTGAGGGATTGGGTGTAATAATTCCATTTTCATTCATGATTTTATCTATTTGGGTCATCTCCCTTTTCTTTTTGAGAAGCCTGGCTAGAGGTTTGTCAATTTTGTTTATTTTTTCAAAAAACCAACTCTTGGTTTCGTTGATCTGCTCTACAGGTTTTTTTAGATTCTATATTGTTTATTTCTGATCTTCATTATTTCTCTTCTTCTACTGGGTTTAGGCTGCCTTTGCTGTTCTGCTTCTATTTCCTTTAGGTGTGCTGTTAGATTTTGTATTTGGGATTTTTCTTGTTTCTTGAGATAGGCCTGGATTGCAATGTATTTTCCTCTCAGGACTGCCTTCGCTGCATCCCAAAGCGTTTGGATTGTTGTATTTTCATTTTCGTTTGTTTCCATATATTTTTAAATTTCTTCTCTAATTGCCTGGTTGACCCACTCATTCGTTAGTAGGGTGTTCTTTAACCTCCATGCTTTTGGAGGTTTTCCAGACTTTTTCCTGTGGTTGATTTCAAGCTTCATAGCATTGTGGTCTGAAAGTAAGCATGGTATAATTTCAATTTTTGTAAACTTATGAAGGGCTGTTTTGTGACCCAGTATATGATCTATCTTGGAGAATGTTCCATGTGCACTCGAGAAGAAAGTATATTCTGTTGCTTTGGGATGCAGAGTTCTAAATATATCTGTCAAGTCCATCTGATCCAATGTATCATTCAGGGCCCTTGTTTCTTTATTGACCGTGTGTCTAGATGATCTATCCATTTCTGTAAGTGGGGTGTTAAAGTCCCCTGCAATTACCACATTCTTATCAATAAGGTTGCTTATGTTTATGAGTAATTGTTTTATATATTTGGGGGCTCCAGTATTCGGCGCATAGACATTTATAATTGTTAGCTCTTCCTGATGGATTGACCCTGTAATTATTATATAATGCCCTTCTTCATCTCTTGTTACAGCCTTTAATTTAAAGTCTAGTTTGTCTGATATAAGTATGGCTACTCCAGCTTTCTTTTGGCTTCCAGTAGCATGATAAATAGTTCTCCATCCCCTCACTCTCAATCTAAAGGTGTCCTCAGGTCTAAAATGAGTCTCTTGTAGACAGCAAATAGATGGGTCTTGTTTTTTTATCCATTCTGATACCCTATGTCTTTTGGTTGGCGCATTTAATCCATTTACATTCAGTGTTATTATAGAAAGATACGGGTTTAGAGTCATTGTGATATCTGTATGTTTTATGCTTGTAGTGATGTCTCTGGTACTTTGTCTCACAGGGTCCCCCTTAGGATCTCTTGTAGGGCTGGTTTAGTGGTGACAAATTCCTTCAGTTTTTGTTTGTTTGGGAAGACCTTTATCTCTCCTTCTATTCTAAATGACAGACTTGCTGGATAAAGGATTCTCGGCTGCATATTTTTTCTGTTTAGCACACTGAAGATCTCGTGCCAATTCTTTCTGGCCTGCCAAGTTTCAAAAGAGAGATCAGTCATGAGTCTTATAGGTCTCCCTTTGTATGTGAGGGCTCGTTTATCCCTTGCTGCTTTCAGAATTTTCTCTTTATCCTTGTATTTTGCCAGTTTCACTATGATATGTTTTGCAGAAGATCGATTCAAGTTACGTCTGAAGGGAGTTCTCTGTGCCTCTTGGATTTCAATGCCTTTTTCCTTCCCCAGTTCAGGGTAGTTCTCAGCTATATTTTCTTCAAGTACCCCTTCAGCACCTTTCCGTCTCTCTTCCTCCTCTGAGATACCAAGTATGCGTATATTATTTCTTTTTAGTGTATCACTTAGTTCTCTAATTTTCCCCTCATACTCCTGGATATTTTTATCTCTCTTTCTCTCAGCTTCCTCTTTTTCCATAACTTTATCTTCTAGTTCACCTATTCTCTCCTCTGTCTCTTCAATCCGAGCTGTCATCGTTTCCATTTTGTTTTGCATTTAGTTTAAAGCGCTTTTCAGCTCCTCGTGACTGTTCCTTAGTCCCTTGATCTCTGTAGCAAGAGATTCTCTGCTGTCCTCTATACTGTTTTCAAGCCCAGCGATTAATTTTATGACTATTATTCTAAATTCACTTTCTGTTAAATATTTAAATCCTTTTTGATCAGCTCATTAGCTGTTGTTATTTCCTGGAGATTCTTCTGAGGGGAATTCTTCCGCTTGGTCATTTTGGATAGTCCCTGGCGTGGTGAGGACCTGCAGGGCACTTCCCCTGTGCTGTGGTGTATAACTGGAGTTGGTGGGCGGGGCCGCAGTCCGACCTGATGTCTGCCCCCAGCCCACCGCTGGGGCCACAGTCAGACTGGTGTGTGCCTTCTCTTCCCCTCTGCTAGGGGCGGGATTCACTGTGGGGTGGTGTGGCCCATCTGGGCTACTTGCACACTGCCAGGCTTGTGGTGCTGGGGATCTGGTGTATTAGCTGGGGTGGGTAGGCAAGGTGCACGGGGGCAGGAGGGGTAGGCTTACCTCGCTTCTCATTAGGTGATCCACTTCAGGAGGGGCCCTGTGGCAGCGGGAGGGAGTCAGATCAGCTGCTGGAGGTTTGGCTCCGCAGAAGCAGAGTTGGGTGTTTGCGCCGAGCGAGCAAGTTCCCTGGCAGGAACTGGTTCCCTTTGGGATTTTGGCTGGGGGATGGGCGGAAGATGGCGCTGGTGAGCGCCTTTGTTCCCCACCAAACTGAGCTCTGTCATCTGGGGGCTCAGCAGCTCTCCCTCTCTTTGTCCTCCAGCCTTCCCGCTTTCCAAGCAGAGCTGTTAACTTATGACCTCCCAGACGCTAAGTCGCGCTTGCTGTCGGAACACAGTCCATCAGGCCCCTCCGCTTTTGCCAGCCAGACTCGGGGGCTCTGCTTGGCCGGCGAGCCGCCCCTCCACTCCGGCTCCCTCCTGCCAGTCCGTGGAGCGTGCACCCCCTCACTATCCTTCCTACCCTCTTCCGTGGGCCTCTCATCTGCGCTTGCTCCGGAGACTCCATTCTGCTAATCCTCTGGCGGTTTTCTGGGTTATTTAGGCAGGTGTAGGTGGAATCTAAGTGATCAGCAGGACGCCCGGTGAGCCCAGCGTCCTCCTATGCCACCATCTTCTCTCTCTCCTCACCAAAATAATTTCATTGAAATGAGGATTATTTTCAGTTCCCCATATAGGGCGATCTGGAGAGGAGAGCTTGATCCAGCGAGACCAGATAGAATGTTCTAACAAAACCTCCAGAGTAATTAACAGGCGTTATCTACCCAAGGAATGGAACAAATAGGAAGTTCAGGTTCTAAGGAGCTGCCTTGTTTGTGCCGGTAGCCCCACGCTAGCTCTTTATTAATTGCACCACCTGGGATGCTGATAGCGAACTGAGCTTTGGAACATTTCAGGCCTGGCATGGAATGCAGTTTTTACACAAGTGTCTTGTGGTTCAGAAATCCGATTTCACAGCTTATCTTCCATTAGATGAAAGTGTTTACGGTGCGTCTGGAGCTGGAGTAAGTTCCTGCGGGTGCCCAAGAGCAGGGGCCTCCTCTCTCCTCTCATTAATTTGCTGATGCCTAACTGCACTGACGCAGCGGTGAGATACCGGGGAGAGCGCTAGTTCTATCTTTTAAATCTTACTTTGAAACTCCCTCTTTGACCCATAGATTAGTTAAAAGTATGTTCTTTAATTTCCAGATTTTTAGAGATTTTTCTGTTGTTTTCGTTACTGAATTATAGTTTGATTTACTTAAGGTCAGAGAACTTATTCTGTATGACTTCAGTTCTTTAATATTTGTTGAAAAAATTTTTATGCCCTAGGTTTATGGTCCATTTTGTTGAATATTCCATGGGCTTAATGTAATATGATTTTCCCACTGTTTTATAACACTAATGCTACTTGCAAATAGAAATTGTTTATACTTAGGCCAAGCAATAACTTGTGAAACTGAAATACTGCTGTTTTTTTGTGTTTGTAATTTGATATAGAAGGTGGAGGATGTTGCAGAAGTTTTAGGAAAATAGTATGCTTGACCTTGTGTTTCTGAAACTCCTGTGCTTCCAGAATCCCCTGGGAGCATTCCCACGTTATGAGGGGGAGATCTGGATGCATACTTAGACCTGTGGGCTTTCTAAAAGCAGAGTCAACATTGTGGCATTCCTAGGATCTACTGTAGGAGTCCATTCTAGGGGTAGAATTTGCCTTAAGTGAGGACTGAGAAGTTATTTAAGTCTGGGGTAGAGCTGTTTTCCCAGAACCTTAGGGGTCTGATGGGTCCTGCTGTTGCCATCTGCACCCCTCCTCACTAAGAGAGAGTGGGTCTTGGGGTGACCTGCAGATCTTCTCATCTGCCCTCCCTCTCTGCTGCTGCCAGCTACTCTCCTTATGCATTATGCCCTCCTTGACCCCTCTTGGCCTGCTCTACTGTAGCTGTGTCATACTTTGCACTTTCTATTGTGCCATCTAGTTCATTCATTATGTGAGTTGTGTGTTCTCTGCAATTTTGTTCTGTACTGATTCCTGGTGCCTCATACAGAACCTGACACAGAGTAAGTGCTCAATAAATATTTATGAAACAAGAATGTTCCCAGAGTGTCTTTAGATATTTGACCAGGTACTGAGGTCCTACTCTGCATCTAGTCTAACCTGGCTCTTGGGAGTGGGAGCACCATCCACCTCTGACCCATGAGTGAATGACTGTCTGGCAATGAAGCATAAGGTAGGGTTCCCTTTGGCCTTTTAATAGCTTCATGAGATGAAATAATTTCAGGAAGTTCTCTAGGTTATTTAAACTTCTTGTCCTATAGATAATCCTGTTTGGCACTTTCTTAACTGAAGATTTGGGGTTGTATTTCTCATCCTTGTAAAGTAGTTCTTGGTAAAGCTCCAAAGAACAAAATTGTATCAATCTTTCTAATTCTTGAACTTTGCATATTTAATAGGGTTTCTGGAGATTTCCCAATGCAGCATTCTAAAAATTCCATTATCACAGTGAAGGCTTCTGTGCCCTTATACTATATGAAATCATATTGAAACAGTGTGACACGGTCTTAATGACAAATATTTCACAATATAAAGGAAATAATACTTTTCCCCTATGTGCCCCCCATTTAATATCTGGAATTATGTTTTAGGAAGAATTGCCACCACGGGTTCCTTTCTGTTGGAAACAAGAAGGTTTTTCTTTCCTTTTCACTCACTTTATCTAATTGAAGCAAAATGATGTAGCCTTTGTGTGAGATCATGTGTCATTGCCCTGGGTCCTTTAATTTAGAAGCTCATAAAGCATTTGGTTTAAAAATTAACTGTGAAATGAAATTCAAAATAGATGAATAGAGAACACCTCTAGTCTTCCAGGGGGCCTCTACTTTAATCTCCAGAAATGGGAGGTGCATTTGGAGAGAGGTGAGATGCTATATTTCACAATGCAATGTACATACCCCAGTGCCATTTTCCAGTGGAAGCCTCCAAGTCAAGCCTTCGTAATTTTTGCTATTGTATTTTGCAAGGCTGAAATTTAAATTATAGCTGTGGCTAATGGCTCTGCCCCCTAATTCATTTCCCTTTGTCTGCAAGTCTTTTCTTATTGCTGAGATGTTACTATTGTGATTCACAGAACATATTGCTTCTAGTAGCATCTGGCAGACTTTGTCTAGCAGGCTCCATTACCTTGTTCCAGAGATGCCTTTCTTTTTCTTCTTTGAAGTCAGAGACTTCAGAACTGCAAGAGAGCTGGTGGATTATGTAATACAATTCCTTTACTTAACAGAAAAATATGCTGAATTTCAAATACACTTTTGTAATTGAAAGAGTTGGATGGGGCATGAATCTTCTAACTATACTTGGCCATGCTGTCTACATTTCTTCTGATAAGATCACAACTTGATATTTCAAGGGTTTTCAAAGCAATTCATTAGAAAAATATCCGGTATTTTGTAGATTTGTCTTGAAGGAAGTGTCCCAGCACTCCTGAAGGTTGTTACACATGCCCTTGACTGTTCCTGGACATGCAGTCTGTGAACTGAATTATCTGTTTTGAAGCTAGATCAAGTTAAGAGGTATGCGTGTGTGGGCGGGGGGTGGGGAGGATGATAGTGCATAAAGAAGGGCCACAGTGGGACCTGAGAGCTTTAACTTCAAAGAAAATAGTGATGCTATTGATACCTAGCAGAGCTAATGTGTGAAAAGGCAAGCACAGCTCTTGAAAATTCTGTGTTAATAGGACCTCCACCATAATCTCATGAAATGGGCTTTATTATTATACCCACTTTATAGGTGAGTAAATTGAAGCTCAGGGAAGTTAAATTGCTTGCTAAAAGTCCCTGAACTGGTAAAGGTGAAGTAGGGGCTCAACCCTTGCTTCTACCTAGGCTGCATCACTTGTCAAGGAGCAGGGAAATGTCTGAAGCCAGAATTGCAAAAGCTAGACAAAGAGTGAACAAATGTCTGTTATGGCATACCATGGTCCAGCTTTGTGTTTGCAAATGTTATATTATTTAATTCCAAAAACGTGTGGTAGTCCAGAACCTGTGAATATATGACCTTGTAAGGCAGAAGAAATTTGCAGATGTGATTAAGTTAAGGGCCTTGGGAGAGTATATTGGATTATCCAGGTGGGCCCAATTCCTTGAAAGTGGAGAACCTTTCCCAGCTGTGGGTAGGAGACATAATTATGGAATAAGGGTCATAGAAAGGTGATGTGATTACTTTTTATCCACTGTTGATAGCTTTGAGAATTGAAAAGATGGGCATTGGTTCTGGAATATGGATAGCCTCTAGAAACTGGAAGAGCTGAGGAGATGGATTTTTCCTAGAGCCCTCAGAAGGAATGCTGTCCTGCTGACTGTATGTTGGGTTTCTGACTTATCAAAGTATAAGTCTGTGCTTTTTTAAGCCACCTACTTTGTGACAGCAGCCCTAGGTAACTAACATAGGAGGTTCCCATGAGGGAGGTGTTACATTCCTGTTTTATAGCTGGAGAAACCATGCAGAAGACAACTTGATACAGATCTCAGCTGTGGTAAGTGGGAAAGGCAGGACTGAACTCATCTTCTTCCATGACCACCTACATCCTCTTAGGAGGGAGAGTGGAAGTATTAAAGGTTGCCACATGGTTGCTGAGCTTCATTACATAACTGAGAATCGGGGCCTCAGCTTAGCTGCCTCGCCTCAAACATGTGGGTGGTGCAAGGAGCTGATTGCCCTTGTGTATATGCAAGAAGAAATCAGAAGTTGATAGGTGGGGGCTTGCCTTTTCTCCCAGTTTTATGATTAATCAAAAGACCTGGCTGCTATGAGCTGAAGGCATCAATTGGGAGGACATTTGGGGCAAGTGTGTGTGTGTGTGTGTGTGTGTGTGTGTGTGTGTCAGAGTGTGAGGAGGGTGTAGAATGTGTGTGTGTGCAAGTGTGAGATGGTTGATGCTGCATGAGTGTGCAAGATTATAGATGTGTGTGAGTGTAAAACTCAGTGGATGTGTGAGTGCAAGATTGTGTGTGTCTGTGTGTGCTTGTTAGTGTGAGTGTGATTGTGTGTGTGCATGTGCATGAATATGAAACTGAATATGTGTTGAATGTATGCATAAGATAGATCCCAGTGCTACTTTGTCTTCATGTCACTGGATTACCTCTGGCACCACAATTGGGCTGCTCTGAGGCAGGGGTGGAGAGTCTGACCTATTGCCCACACCTGGCAGTTTGGAGAATTGATTCCCTGGAGGCCTGGGTGCCCTCAGGATTAGAAGCAGACAAGTCCTGACCACAGGGGAGTGTCCACATCCAAGTCCTGGCCTGAGCTTCAGTTTGCATGTCTCCCCACATGATCTCCTTTAGGAGATGGGGCTCAGGATCAGGGTGCAGGAGGCACTGCCATGCCCCCTCAGCAAGGGCACATCACACTGAGGACAGGGATAGGCTTATATCCTTTCCTTTACCACTTGAGACCTCCCAGGGTGTGGACCTGATCTAGCACTGGGGAGGGATGGGAACCACAAGGGGCAGGTGGCATCAGGGCACATCTACTGGGGACAGGGAGAGTGATGGGAGCAGTGGGATATTTCTTTCTCCCATCTGTTTTGCTTCTATGGTCTAGCTTGGGCAAGTCTCTTGATAGTACAGTACAGTTTCATTGTTCTTGAAAGTTATTTTATTTGCTGACAATGTGTTATTTTTTTTTACAAATGGAAAACAAATACTTTGTTTTAAAATCTTTGCTACATGTCATTATTTTTATCACTGTAAAGCTCAGCACAGATGCCAGCAGTACAGAAATGGCCAACAAGAAAAAAAAATAAAACCCTGAAGGAAAATCAGAAACAAAACCCCCAGAGCCTCGTCTCCCTCCCCTCTCCTTCCCCAAAAGCCCTATAATAACTGTACAATATTATAGTCCTGATCACATTTAAAACCAATTATTAAAAACAAGGATTCCATTGGAAGCTCAACTTTTTGGATTCTTTTTTTTTTTAATTTTTTTTTCAGCGTTTTTATTTATTTTTGGGACAGAGAGAGACAGAGCATGAACGGGGGAGGGGCAGAGAGAGAGGGAGACACAGAATCGGAAACAGGCTCCAGGCTCCGAGCCATCCGCCCAGAGCCTGACGCGGGGCTCGAACTCACGGACCGCGAGATCGTGACCTGGCTGAAGTCAGACGCTTAACCGACTGCGTCACCCAGGCGCCCCAACTTTTTGGATTCTTAAACTGTGATATAAATATATATGTATATGGTATGTGTGCACATAGAATAAAAAAAAATCTCCTTTTCACCTCCACTACCTGGCACCAGACTGGAGACAAAAGGGAGAGAAACCCAGTAATGATGTTCTCTCAGCCTCTCTAAGGCCATCTATGCCCCTCAGCCTCCTATGGCTACGTTTAATATGTCTTCTCCTTATTAATTCAGTCTTGCACTTAAGATACTGGCCTGAGCTAATTAAAAAAAATGGCTGCTACACATGACTGTTACCTGAGAAATGTACAGAGAGAGAGTAATAACCTGTATCTGCATTTATATGGCTATAGTTAACTCCGTGACCCTGTTAGAATGGGAGTCCAGGCCCCATCTATCACATGGATTCATACTCTTGTATCATAAAGCAAAATCCAATCTTAAGATTGGAGGGAGCAAAGAGGAAGAACTATAGGTCCAAAACAGACCCAAGTCTCAGTTTCTAGTCAGACTGAACTGGGAATGGGATGAAGGAGGCTACTTTGCAAGACTTGGTTTAAACTCCAGCAGTGAAGATTTCCCTGGGACTGCTAATCCAAGAAGTTGAGTTTCCATGCAGAAATAACTGCTAAAGAAAACACATCATCTGTGATTCTCACAGAAAAATGCAGTAAGTATGGCCAAGTATGGGGTTTTAAAAGGGGGTTATCTTCACACCCTAAACATCTGTAATGTTTGCAGATATTCTCTATAAGGTGAGAGCACCAAAAGCAGGAATGACCCAGCTTTACTACTAAATATGTTCGATGAGAGACAAGCCATATCAAAAGACTTTATATATCTGCTTAGAGTTGCATATTGGCTGGGGATAGATGTAAGTGCAGCAAAGATGTTTGTTTAAATACTCTTTGGCTGCAATACTAAGTGGAAAATACATAGAAGATTTAACTCCTTAGGACTCTTTGAAAATTACATGGAAAAACAAAGATAAAATCTGAGACAAATTCTGCATAACTCCCTAATAGGGAGAAAAAGATAGAGAAACACACATGTGCACACACACACACACACACACACACACATACACACTCTTTCCTTCTCCCTCTCTCACTTCCTCACTCACTAGGCAGCAGAAAGAGCCTATGCTCACTTCCTAAAGCCATTCAGGTATATGTAACCTACCATGTTTCATGATCTTCAAATAGGAGGACATTTCTCCTCTCCCCAACCTTATTCACAATTTCTTTCCCAAAACAAGCCACAGTATCCAAGGCAAATAGTGGATGTTAGTTTCTCTAACCTGCCTATTGACCATAGCAAAAATCATTTCTGCAGAAATCTCTGGTCAGGAGGTGTAAGGAAAGGCATTCTTAACTTCACCCAGCCTCAGTTTTTCAAAGATCCCCAAAGCCTTCAGGATTCACCCCATTTCTTCTCAGAGGCAGGAGGGCAAGGAAAGGCCAGGAGGGGAAGGGGTATACATTAGGGGTGAGGGAAATGATGGGAGAGGGACTTTTATTTTCTTTACAGAAACATTTGCTTTTTAAAAACAAACAGTGACTTTCCTCCCCCACCCCTTATCCTCACCCCAATAGTTCTATTCTGAAAAGGAGGGAACCATAGTTAGGTCAGGAAATTCTGCGTTGTTGTAGCTGTTGCTCTGGTCTCCCAGCATGGACAGCATCTCCTGGAAGACCTCAGGCGGGCCAGGTTGCCATGCTGATAGCTGTTGCTCTCTAGAACTTGAGCGATGATGAGGCTGCTGGCCCTGTTCCTGTGGCCAGACTTACACCCTCTGCTGTCTGTGTCTGGAATTGTCCTGTAGTCTGTCCAGTCTCAGGAGCAAAGTTGGATCCATGATTGGTGAGACTAGGGGAGGCAGCAGCACCAGGTGACGCAGTTGAAGCACCAGGGAGGGACATGGGGCTGAAGGAGGACGGAGTCTGAAAGCTTCCCATACCAAACTGGGAAGAACGAGTCTTGGCTGTAGCCTGAGTAGCCACCTGCTGGGCAGAGAAGTCTGGGCGGGTGGTAGGGTCCAAGTTGGGGTTCCTTGGGGGTGAGTTGGAGTGGTGGGAAATCTGGGCCAACATCTACCCTGCAGAAGCTGATGGCTGGACGATGGTTACAGGAGAGGCCAGATCACTATTTCTGAAATTCTCTGCCGGCCGGGGGTGGGGGTAGGAGGGAATGTGTTGTCCTGTGAGAATAGCTGTTGGATGGCAGGGACAGTGCTGGAGGAGATGCCTTTACTCTGATCTGCACTGATGTTGGAGTAGATTTCTGAAAATCTTGGATCTCTATCCTTGGCAAACAGACCATCTGACTTCTCAAGGGGCTTACTGTGTTCTGGCCCTGTGGTTGTTACAGGCTGAACAGAAACCTGGGAATGATGGTAGCCAGCCAGTCCATTGTTTTCTGATACCACATCCAATTCTGTTTGCTGTTGATGCTTCCTGGATGCCAACTGCCCTGAGCCCATCTCTAAGGGTAAATTAGCCATGGGACCTACCTGTGGTCTCTGGATTGTGTTGGACAGTGTAGGCCTTGGTTGATGGCTGGAGTTCTTCACATTGGTGGTACAGATGATGTACTCAATTTCATCTGAGTAAGTGTTCTGGAAAGTAAAGGAGCTGGTTCTCATCCAGAGCCATTCCCGGTTCTTAGACCAGAACCGGAACATGACAGACAACACTTGGCCTCTTAACTTCACCACTTGTTACAAGCTGTCTCTTAGAAGCTGTTGGTCTTCAGGATGAGAGAATTCTACAATATTCTTTCCTAAGAGTTCCTGTGGTTGGTAGCCAACAGTAGCCACACAGCGGTGTTCCACAAAAGTGAATATCCCCTCAATGTTGTGCCGTGAGATGAACTCTGTCGGTCGACAAATGTTACTCATGTCTGTACAGTTGGGAGAACTGGTTACCTGTAGTCTGCCAATGGCCACTAGGCAAAATTTGCTCCCCTGGCCAGCCTCTGGATCATCATCTGGGAGGAAGACACCTGCTGGGGGCCAGGCCTTGATATAGCCTGTGCAGTGGACCACCACAAAATGAGGTTCCCCATTCTTCACAGAGCCAAGTCCATTCCTGCATCTGTTCCTCACAAAGCTCAGTCTATTCATGGAGACTGGGTCCACAGAGCTATTGCTGCACCTTCTACGGCAAATAAATTATCTCCTTGAGCCCATACACATCTTCATGGAAGACTGTTGGCCTTCCTTTTTCATTGTTCCAGTCTTCAGGTCTGGAAGGATACGCCCTGTCAGGTCATTTTCTGAAGTGGAAAGCTGATCATGAAGTTTTTCCACATCATCTGGATGCACCTGATCATAGGGTGTGCTACCAAACCATTCAGACTGGTTCAAAACAGGGGTCACTGAGTCAGAGATGTAAACTACCAGACCTATCTCACATGAGACAATAAACAGAAAGCCATCCGCTGCCTCCAAGATCAAAGGTTTGAGTTCCTGATCAGTGAGGAACGAAGGCTTGTAGGTGCCATCAGTGGATGTATTCCCAGTTCCTCACAAGGAATTCATGTGAGAGACTGCCATGGGTAAGATGGTTAGCTTGTCTGGTTTTTGAGCCAGGGCACTACAGGTGGGCGCCATGTCTGACAGTTCTGTGATGTAGGCTGTCATCTTGTTCCGTTGCCCCTGTTCAATTTCACTGTGATTTTTCCTGGTGAGTCTCTCTTTATCTGCAGAGCTCTGCTCATCATCCAACCTGGCAAGTCACTCCTTATCATTAGACATCTGATCATCATCACACCTCAAAAATTTACCTTCTCCATCATCATCAAAATCCAACCCTGGTCACCACTTAATAGCCCTGTGGACAATGGCTCTTCCACCTTGAATCCCAGCCCCAGGGTTTCCTGAGGCAATGGCTGGACCCAGTGATGGTACATCTGATGTCATTTCTGGGTAGCTCAGTTGGTTAAGCATCCGACTCTTGATCTCAGCTCAGGTCTTGATCTCACAGCTGTGAGTTCAAGCCCCACGTTGGGCTCTGCACTGGTTGTGAAGTTGGGGTTAGCAGCAGCCGCTGCCTTGGCCGCAGATGCCACTACCTACGCACCCCCCCCCCCAGTGGGAGGAGCCACCACCACCGAACTGGGGGAAGGGGGAGGAGAGAGCCACTCCCCAAACGCGGTACCCTACAGCCACCACCCCTACCACGGAATCCAAGATTGACAATGTGTTATTTAAAAGATTCTCTTTTGGTATTCTACAGAACCCTTCCCTCTTTTCCTCATTTCTTCCTTTCTCCTTCCTTCCTGTCTGCCTGCCTGCCTGCCACTTTTAGAGCACTGGAGGTCTGGAATGCACAGATTTCTAAAAATTTCTAAATTGACACATAACATCGTGTAAATTTAAAGGGTACAACATCTTGACTTGTACATTTGTATATTGCAGTATGATTACCACTGTAGTTTAACCAACATTTCTATCACAGTTACATAATTATCAATTCTTTTATGTGGTGAGAATAATTAAATCTAGTCTCTTAGCAACTTTGAAGTTTATGATACAGTACTGTTGACTATAATCACTATGCTGTACATTAATTAGATCTCCAGAACTTACTTGCCCTCTGGTTGCAAGTTTGTACCCTCAAACATCTCCCCAATTGCCCGCCCCCCACCTCCCCCCATCCCTGGTAACCACCATTTTGCTCTGTTTCTATGTTTGGCTATTTTAGATTCTACATATAGGTAAGTTCATACAGTAATTTGCCTTTCTCCATCTGACTTATTTCATTAGCATAATGCCCTCAAGGTCCATCCTATTGTCACAAATAGCAGGATTTCCTTTTTCTCATGGCTGGATAATATTCCATTACACACACACACACACACACCATATCTTCTTTATCCATTGATGGACAATTAGGTTGTTTCAATATTTTGGCTATTGTGAATAATGCTACAATGAACATGGGGGTGTGAATATCTTTTTGAGTCCTGTTTTTGTTTCATTTGGAAGTAAAGGAAACAGACATACCTAATGTGGTATTTTAATCCTGTGGTGAAAATAATTTCCATTTGATGACATGTGACCATAGAGCAGTCATTTTGGAAGAATGTTAAAAGGAAGTTGTGGGAAAATTCAAACAACATATTTTTCTAAACTCTATTTCAATTTTTAGGATATAGTCACATGAAAAAATAGTGTTTGGTAGCATCCTAATTCCCTAAATGGATCTGTGGAATTGTAGCCACCTATTGTGATTCTCCAAAGCCAGAAGAATTAACAACTGGCATATTTCTTTTACTGTGGTAGCTAAGCTTCTGTAGTTTCTTAGCAGAAATGTTTGTAGTATGCAATAGGAATTTGTACCTTATGAACTTAGCCCTGAAAATTCAGTGACACAATTATTCTTATTTTCCTTTTTGAGGAGAAACCTAATCTGTCCTCCTAGGCAACAGAGGATCAATTGGTGACTGGATATGTTTTGTATGATTGAGGACTGCTGCAGATGACACCTTTAAGCTCCAGGATCTATAATTTTGTGTAACATAAGTCATGCCAGAAAATTAACTCAGTATTATGTGGGTAATACCTAGAAAGAAAATATATGATTTGTTCATATGCATTCTCCTTAGGTCACACAGTACATGAGGGGCCTTTCAAAGGGAATATATCATATAAAAACCAGTAATGGTAAAATATCAGCAAGAACAAACAGCCAGGACTGACAAAATACACATAAGGGCAAAAAAAAAGTGGGCATTGGAGGCAGGGTACTAGGGCACAGTAGATTGCTTCCATCTGCTCACATGCTATCTTCCAAAGCTGGGTGAGGGCCTGGGGTCGGGTGATGTTTGGGAGCATATAACACAATCCACCCCAGTCCATCCACTGGTTACAATGGTTGCCTCTGCACCCAAATATACAACCTCCCTACAAGATGCACTAAAGCTGTCCCCCTATTCAGCCTCCTGGTCCAATCTGGGAGCTACAACCTTTGAGTAGGAATTCTCTGCCTCTCATTCACACTATGAACCAGTGTAAGATGGGGATGCCATACAACCCACTTCTCACCCTGGGAGGGCACTGTGAGGAAGCACACAGGCTTACAGGGAACCTACACAGGTGGCATCAACTAATAGCCTCCCATTCCAGCATCCACCTCACACCTCAAGCCCGCATGTTCCGGCATCTACCTCTTACCTCACAACCCCCTGTTCCAGGATCCACCTCACATCTGCCAGTCCCTGTTCTAGCATTCACATCTCACCACACAGCGTCCCATACCAGTATTCCCTCTCACCTCATAGCCCTCTGTTCCAGCTTCCATTTCTCACCTCACAGCTCCATGTTCCAGCTTCTACCTCTCACCTGACCAGCCCCTGTTCTAGCATCTGTTTCTCGCCTCACAGCCCAGTGTTCCAGCATCCACCTCTCACCTCACAGCCCTGTGTTCCAGTTTCCACTCCTCACCTCACAGCCCCATGTTCCAGCATCCACCTCTCACCTAATAGCCTTTGTTCCAGCATTCACCTCTCACCTCCCAGGCCTCTATATTCCAACATTCACCTCTAACCTCACAGCCTCATGTTCCAGAATCTTCATCTCACCTCATAGTCCCATGTCCAGAATTCATTTCTCCCCTCACAGCTTCTATGTTTTAGTATCTGCCTCACCCCTGTGTGCAAACCTCCAAGCTCATTAGGTACATTTTTGGCTTCTTGTTTGTCAGAGGTGACCCTCTTATTAAATATTTTCTATTGTATCAGTTGAGTTGCGATTTTCCCTCACCTTGTATATTAGTATTTTTTATGGACTACTGCCCAGTCTATAAAGCCTTGCTACCTATTTTAGGTTTTAGGTTTTTGTATCTGGAGTGTCATACTTTGGGGCCAATTTCCAAATTAGTCAGCATTTTCTATGTCCACAGCCATCCAAACATCCCAGTGACTTAACCTGTTGCTTTCTGCTCTGCTGGGATCTGATGACAGGACTGTTGCCTGCACGGAACCTCTGAAGCTCTGCTCAGATTGGCATTTGTTATTCTGTTCTGAATAATAGTAATTCTAGATAGGCACACTTTTGGTTTCATGGAGGAAAACCTTATTAATAATAAGGGAAAGCAAATATAAGGAATTAAACAATTATGGTAAACATAAAGAGGGAGAGAAGTACAGAGAAGCGCAAAGAAGGCTCATACATCAAATTGGGTACTCACAACATCCAACCTTCTGTCTGGGGAAGCCCCTCAAAGAACAGCCCAGGTGGAGTCTTGATTGAGGGTGCTGGGTGGAGCACCCTCCCCTCAGGTGAGACTTCCAACTAACTATTCCTGCCAAGGCAATATGTATACTACCCATGTGTTGTTTATGGTTAGTCATTAAGTTTGCCTTAGTGCATACCCAAGCGAGCTGGGGCTAGGACACTTTTCTCTGTTTCTCTTATCATATCTCACAATCTTTGGAGTCTATACATCTGCATATTTCTCTTCCCTCCCTGATCCATTCCAGGGGGTCAGCCTGGTCTGGCTCAAGGAGGTGATGCATGTTAATCCCTCTTGGCATCAGGAACAGAAGGGCCAGTTCTGATCCTAAGGCAAGATATGGAGTACAAACCAACTAAGCCCTCCATGATTGTGTATGTGTGGCTCTGGGCAGAAATGCATGACAAATCACACAAACAACTTCTATACGGAACACATGCCTGCTTGTGTGGCCTCAGTGGACTAGCAGGACTAGACATTGGCTCCCAGATAACCTGCAGCCACTCCCAGGGTACATGTTCTTTTGCCTGTTCTTTCTGGTTGCCTCTTGAGAGGGAAAGCCCAGTAGCAATTAGGTTTTGGAAACATTGCAGAAAGGTATATGTGTATGTATGTTTAACCAGCATTTTCCATGCCTATTGTGTCACAGGGTTTTATGTTGAGCTAGGATTATCAACACATCAAGGAACTCAGGATCTTTGGAACACACTTAACATTCCATCCGTTTTCCATGTCATGTGAGACTCAGTAGAGAAATGGCTGAAAGTTCTGCTAGTGAGAAGGGAGCCCGGTGGTGGCATGTAGGGTGAGAGGTTGTGGCTTTGGTGCCAAGTGCCTAAGGATAATTCAAGCCCAATGTAGTCAGTCTGAGAATAGGGTTAGGCTGAAGGCAGAGAACACTGATTCAAAGTGAGGATAATGTTTAGATTCCAAGGCACTGGTTCTAATGAAAACCTGGGTCATTTGATAGTGTTCACTTTCTGTGTGTGTCTCTCTCTATTCTTTGCTCCCTCTCTCTTACCTTTTTCTTCTCATTCTTCTTCCTCTTTTCTTCCTTCTTGCACTAGTGTAAGGCTACATTGTCATAATAGCAGAATATGTAGTATTTTTTTTATGTAACAAAATAACTGGAATAACTGAATATAATTGATTTAAGCCCTTAACTATATCATAAGGAATGCAATTAAAGTAGAACTTTATCATCACCCATGCAATCTACTTCATAAGACATTGAAAGTGGTTACCCACATTAACAGAGGTTCTGTGATTGGCATGACACCTGTCAAGGTGGTTGGAACCTACATTGCCCAGAATAGTTTATAAACATTTTGAAACAACTTTGCCTGTATTATTTGTAAAAATAATAGTTAAAAAGGCATTGCATCACGTAAAAGTGATCTCTGTGAGCACTGTTGAGAAAACTTGCATTTCAATGTGGATTTTGAGCTTAATTTTAGATTTCTGTAGTATGTCACACATAACAGACAAAATATAGAGATATATTCTTGCTTGTGAGAGCTGTTTCTAAGTGATTTGCAATCTCTGAGCAGAATGCATTTAGGTGCAGACTTCATGAAATTATGTACAGTGCTTTAATTTATTATCTTTCATGAAGATTTCAGTGATTTTAAAGTCAAGTGCATTAAAAACCATTTTTGACCAATGAGAAAAATGTTCTATGTATTGCTTTTCCCAAAACTAGAAAAAAACAAGACAAATGAAACCTGCCTTGGAATGGTAGTGAGAAGGAAAAGAACTTTGCATCTTGGCAACCTGCCTCATTATATTAAACAAGAGTCAGGGAAATTAACATACACCCAAATAGGCTGCTTAGAACTTACTTAAGGCTCCATGCTGTTTTGAAGTTTGTTGATCTGCAACATTTTCCTTTAATTCGTTCTTGCTGTTCTTTACTCTTTCTCATACACACACATACAAAGCAAAACAAAAAAAAAAAAAAAGATGTGCATTTTTTGGGCAAGTAGTTGGTTTGTTTTAAATGAAAAATGATGAGATTAAACACAGACCCCTCCTGAGCATGACCCAATTGCCTGGCCCTGACTGCTGGCACATCCTTTCCTTTCCTTCTGCCTCTGACATTGCAAAAGGGGTTGCCTTTTGGCCCTGGATGCCTATTCAGGCCTGAATCTTCCTCTTTCTCTGGGTGTCTTGTGTCCTGACTGTGTCATACCTTCAGGCCTCTCTGTCCCAGGACCTCAATCACTCTGTTTACTAAATACTCATTTCTTGTTTACAGGGACTGGGCATACCAGTCTCTGTATTTACTGAGTCCTCAATGCCAGGAGCAGTGACCAGTGAATGCACTGTTGTTGCTGTGCTATTTTTCAATTAAAATGAGCATCGTGTGAATGCTCCTTATATTTTGATGGCATTAATTTCAACGTTCCAGATTTAGGAAGATATTGCCATGGAATTCTGGAATGAGAAGGGTCTTTAGGGTCATCAGATTTGACCCCAAATATTCTTATTCTTTATTTATTTATTTTTTTACTGTAAGTGCTATGCTGAATAGGATCCTAGTTCTATCCTCGATTTAAATTTTGCAATGACTTGGAGGAGAGAAGCAATGACTTTTTTAAATTAAAGTTTTAATTTTGACATAACTACATATTCACATATAGTTGAAACAAAGAAATACACTGATTTCCTGCACTCTTTATCCACTTTCTCTCAAGGGTAATGTTTTGCAAATTGTGGGGGTGGGAAAAATTTCCCTTCTTCCCTCCTATGTGCTTTGTCTGGTCTGGGAACCCTAAAGTTTCCCAGAGCCAATTCCAAAATGGTCTCCCCCTAGCATCAGGCAATTCTCAGATACCAGCAGGGTGTCTGAGAACTTAACTTAATTTATGACAGTATCTACTCAGTGCTAGCACATCAGATTCCACAGGTTAAGTGTTCCATGCCCAACCCTAACTTCAGAAACCAGTCATAAGCCCCTGGCTTCTGACCAACTTGCAACAAATTAGGGATTCCAAAAACCTCCTCCTTAGGTTTGATTAACTTGCTAGAGTGGCTCACAGAATTCAGGGAAATACTTATTTTTATTAGCTTATTAAAGAATGTGAAGAGATATATTGGGCAAGGTACCCAACAAAAGAGCTTCTGTTCTTATGGAGCATGGGGCCCAGCTTGGTGGCATGTGGAAGTGTTTTGGTTCCCCAAGCATGGAAGATCTCTGAAAACAAGGACCAAAAAGCTATCATTTTGTGTTTTTATCGAGGCTTCATTACATAGTCATGATTAAATAAGTCATTGGCCATTGGCCGATTCAGCCCCTCTCTAGAGGTTGGGGAGTGGGGCTAACAGTTTTAATTCTCTAATCACATGGTTGGTCCTCCTGGCAACCAGCCACTGCCCTTGGATGGGGTCCAAAAGTCAACTTCATTAATGACACGACACCCATTTCATTCCTCCCTCCCTTCCTTCCTTCCTTCCTTTTTCCTTCCTTCCCATTTAAATTTTTTGTTTAAATTCCAGTTAGTTAACATACAGAGTAATATTAATTTCAGGTGTACAATATAGTGATTCAACACTTCCATACAACACCTGGTGCTCATCACAACAAATGCACTCCTTTTTTATTTTAAGTTTTTATTTAAATTCTGGTTACTTAACATACAGTCTAATATTAGTTTTAGGTGTACAATTTAGTGATTCAGCTCATCCATTGAACACCTGGTGCTCATCAACATAAGTGCACTCCTTAATCCAGTTTGACTTTCATAGGTCTGAAATGTTTTTAAGAACTGTAGATGAAGACTAGATATAGCTGGGAAATAAATGTTGGTCATCTGAGTGACAAAAGATATTTTTTTAATTAGTCATTATATCACTATGTCATTGTGTCAGTTGGTTTGATAATTAAGTTGACAGAAGATAGATTAGTAGGAGAAAACAAACTAATTTTGTACATGTAGGAGCCCCATAAAAACATGAGACTCAAAGATATGGCCAAAGAAGGCAGATTTTATACCTTTTAGACAAGAAAATAATAATTTTGTGAAGAATTGACAAGACAAAGGGATTTGTCTACTACTTGGATAGTAAATTAGTGAAGTAACAAGTCTTGTTTATATAGCCTTTTCAGCCCTAAATTCCTGATGAGGATGGCTTCTATCCTAGTACAGGAAAAGTACCTTTCATATATGAGATTTATTTTTTCTTTTAAGGGGATCAACAAAAGGTTCAGAGTATCTTTCTTGCAACAGCTGTTTATTAAGTAACTTTGGTTCAAAATAATCAATATGCCAAAATGGCATATTTTGGGTCTGACATATTTGGCTCCTCTTTACAAAACTGTAGTAGAATATCACAACCAGGGCATTAACATTGCCACATTGAGGATACAGAACATTTCCATCCCCACAAGGATGCCTTATGTTTTCCTTTTGTACCCACACCCAATTCCTTCCATTTCTTATAACCCCCCTTCTTACTGACAATTACTAATCTTCCCGCCATTTCTATAATTTTATCATTTCAAGAATGTCCAAATTGAGTCATACATTGAGTGACATTTTAGAATCGGTACTCAGTGTAATTCTGTTGGAGGTTCATCCAGGTTGTTGCATGTATCAGTGGTTTATACCTTTTCATTGCTGAGTAGGATTCCATAATGTAGATGTTCCATGGTTTGTTTAACCACTCAACTCTTTAAGGACATCTGGGTTATTTCCAGTTTGGGGCAGTTACAAATAAAACTGTGATGATTATTCATGTACTGATTTTGTGTGAACACAGGTTCTCATTTCTCTGGAATAAAATGCCCAGGATGGAATTGGTGGGTAGTAGGGTAGTTGCACGTTTAGGTTTTTGGACCATTTTACATTGTGTAAATGTAATGTGTGAATGAGCCAGTCTTTGCATCTTCACTAGTATTTGGTGTTGTTTCTACTTTTTATTTTAGCCATTCTCCTAGGTGTGCTGGGAAGTCTCATTGTTTCTAGCCCTAAAACCCCTTCAGGACTCTGTGGGAGAAACATCTGCCTGCCCTTTTTTCTCCCTCCAACTTGTTCTGAGGTACAGACCCATGGCTGTGTTTCGTTCCCCCACAGGTGGATTATGAACTCTGTGAGGGGCACTGCTGGCTTTAGTTTCCTGGCCATTCCCTGAGCACAGTTGTCTGTCACTGCCTTGACATTGTGCCTTGACTGTTACATGAATAGGAAACACTTGCTCACATTTTGGAGGCACTGGCCTCCTCAAGGGGTCATGTGAGGGGATGGGGTGGTTTTTACTTCAAGAGTCCCTGGTGGGTGGGCAGAGGGGCTCTCTGCCATGTCCTGGGCCCTGAGTATCCATCTGTGCTGAGGGAAGAAGGGCCTGCCAGGTCCCATGACTGGGTCCAAAGCCTGAGGCTCCAGGTGATCTATCCTTCAAAATCAAGGTGAAGATATTCATACCCATTGTGCTTTGCTGGGCATACCAGGTGCACTGGAGCCCACATTGCAAAGTGGTGTCAAGTAGCACTGGCCTGCCCTTTGAAATATTTCTGTCATGCAGGCTCTTGCACTCTGGGCCTAGAATGGGAGGGGCAGCTCTGATGATCTCTGAAATGTCTTCTGGGCTATTCTTCTACTGTGTTGGACAGTAGGTTTTGGCTTTTGTTTAGATGGCTGACTAATCTCCCCACTGTCTTGATGAATAACTCCTAGCTTCCCATTGTGATGTCAGATCCAAACTGATGTCTTTATGAAATTTGGCCATATGCTTTGTGTATTCTCTTGAAGATTTCTCATTTCTTTTAGTTTGGATAGGCTGAGAATTCCACATTTTAAAGTTTGGCTTCCTTTTTAATTAACTGTTCCATCTTTAAGTCACTTCTCACTTCTCTCATTTTACTCAAAGCTGCTCCTGCAACCCTTTGCTTAGAAGACTCATCAACCAGTTAGCCAATTTCATCCCTTACAGGTTCTACCTCTCACAACTAGGATACAAACACAATTCAACTAAGTCCTTGGCCAGTTTATAACAAGAATTTCCTTTTCTTCATTTTCCAATAACATGTTCCTCATTCTGTCTGAGACTTCCTCAGAATAGCCTTTACCATCAATAGTTCCACCAACATTTTATTCTCAACTACTTAGGTATTCTCTCTGAAGACTGAGACTTCTCTTCAGATGACTCTCCTACTTCTGAGCCCTTGCCAGAATTGTTTTTAATGGTCTATTCACAGCAATTAAGGCTTTTCCTAGTGTGCCTCTTCAGAGTCTTCCACTCTCCACCCATTACCTAGTTCCAAAGCTGCTTCCATATTTTTAGGTATTATAGCAGCATCCTCACTTCTCAGTTTCTTAGGGCTGCTATAACAAAATGCAACAAACTGGGTGGCTTATAAATGACAGGCATTTATTTCACAGATTTGGAGGCTGGAAGTGCAAGTGCCAGCGTGATCAGATGATCACGTGATCAGAACCTCTTTTAGGTTTCAGACTTCTCATTGTATCATCATGTGATGGAAGGGTCAAGAGATCTCTCTGTATCCTCTTTTATAAAGGCACTAATCCTATTCTGAGGATTCCACCCTCATGACCTCATGACCTCCCAAAAGCCCACCCTCTAATACCATCACCTCAGGTATATGAATTTTGGGAGGACACAAGCATTTAGACCATAGCAGCAACCATTAGCATGGTACAATTTTATTTTTTTAATTTAATTTTTTATTTTTAAAATTTACATCCAAATTAGTTAGCATATAGTGCAACAGTGATTTCAGGAGTAGATTCCTTAGTGCCCCTTCCCCATTTAGCCCATCCCCCTTCCCACAACCCCTCCAGTAACCCTGTTTTCTGTCCATATTTATGAGTCTCTTCTGTTTTGTCCCACTCCCTGTTTTTATATTATTTTTATTTCCCTTCCCTTATTTTCATCTCTTTTGTCTCTTGAAGTCCTCATATGAGTGAAGTCATATGATTTTTGTCTTTCTCTGACTAATTTCACTTAGCATAATAGCCTCCAGTTCCATCCACGTAGTTGCAAATGGCAAGATTTCATTCTGATTGCCAAGTAATACTCCGTTGTATACATATACCACATTTTCTTTATCCATTCATCCATCGATGGACATTTGGGCTCTTTCCATACTTTGGCTATTGTTGAGAGTGCTGCTATAAACATGGGGGTGCAGTGTCCCTTCAAAACAGCATACCTGTATCCCTTGGATAAATGCCTAGTAGTGCAATTGCTGGGTCGTAGGGTAGCTCTATTTTTAATTTTTTGAGGAACCTCCGTACTGTTTCCAGAGTGGCTGCACCAGCTTGCATTCCCACCAGCAATGCAAAAGAGATCCTCTTTCTCTGCATCCTTGCCAACATCTGTTGTTGCCCGAGTTGTTAATGTTAGCCATTCTGATAGGTGTCAGGTGGTATCTCATTGTGGTTTTGATTTGTATTTCCCTGATGAGAAGTGGTATTGAGCATTTTTTCATGTATCGGTTGGCCATCTGGATGTCTTCTTTGAAGAAGTGTCTATTCATGTCTTTTGCACATTTCTTCACAGGGTTCTTTGTTTTTTTTGGGTGTTGAATTTGATAAGTTCTTTATAGATTTTGGATACTACCCCTTTATCTGATATGTCGTTTGCAAATATCTTTTCCCATTCCCTTGGTTGCTTTTTCGTTTTGCTGATTGTTTCCTTTGCTGTGCAGAAGCTTTTAATTTTGATGAGGTCCCAGTAGTTCATTTTTGCTTTTGTTTCCCTTGCCTCTGGAGACGTGTTGAGTAAGAAGTTGTTGCGGCCAAAATCAAAGAGGTTTTTGCCTGCTTTCTCCTCAAGGGTTTTGATGGCTTTCTGTCTTACACTGAGATCTTTCATCCATTTTCCATGGTATAAGAAATCGGTCCAGGTTCATTCTTCTGCATGTCACTGTCCAGTTTTCCCAGCACCACTTGCTGAAAAGACTGTCTTTATCCCATTGGATATGCTTTCCTGCTTTGTCAAAGATCAGTTGGCCATACATTTGTGGGTCCCTTTCTGGGTTCTCTATTCTGTTCCATTGATCTGAGTGTCTGTTCTTGTGCCAGTACCATACTGTCTTGATGATTACAGCTTTGTAGTATAGCTTGAATTCTGGGATTGTGATGCCTCCTGCTTTGGTTTTCTTTTTCAAGATTGCTTTGGTTATTTGGGGTCTTTTCTGGTTCCGTACAAATTTTAGGATTATTTGTTCTAGTCTGTGAAGAATGCTGGTGTTATTTTGATAGGGATTGCATTGAATATGTAGATTGCTTTGGGTAATATCAACATTTTAGCAATATTTTTTCTTCGTATCCAGGAGAAGTGAAAAATCTATATGCTGAAAACCTAGAAAGCTTATGAAAGAAATTGAAGAAGACACAAAAAAATGGAAAAAGCATGAGACAATTTTAGAATATTAATTTATCCCATAAAGATCCCTAGGGCCCATTTGGAGTCAGTCCTTATTGTTACCTCCAGCCACAGGCAACCCTGATCTTTCTGTATCTCTAAATTAACCTTTTCTGGACAGTTCATATAAATGGAATGACACAATGTCATCTTTTGTGTTTCACTTTTTCACTTTGCATAATGCATTTTGGGTTCATTCATAATATAGCATGTATCATTAGCTCCATGTTGTAGCATATACTACATTTTGTTTATCCACTCATCATGGATAGACATTTGGAATGTTTCCAGTTTTTTGCCTATTTTGAATAATGTTGCTATGAACATTTATGCTTTATGTGAAGCGTTAAAAAGATAAACTGAGGTATAGTACATTTTTAAGAGTTTATTTGACCAAAAATCAGTTAGAATTGGGCAGTGCCAAACTGGAAGTGGTTTGAAGTGCTCTATCAACAGGAGCTATGGGAAAGACTTTTACAGAGAAAAGGGGGAAAGCAAAGTAAAAAAATGATTTGATTGGCTATAGCTGAAGCATCTGCCTTATTTGGGAAGCCTAGTTAGCTGTTTATGATCAGTTGTTCTTAGATTTTGATTTCTTTTTTTTTCAATGTTTATTTATTTGGAGAGAGAGAGAGAGGCATGGGGTGGGGTGGGGCAGAGAAAGAGGAGAGAGAGAATTCCAAGCAGGCTCTGTGCTGACATGGCAGAGTCCAGCAATACAGGGCTCAATCTCATAAACTGTGAGATCATGATCTGAGCAGAAATCAAGAGTCAGATGCTAATCAAATGAGCCACCAGATGCCCTATAGATTTTGATCTTTTAGTCTTGAGGCATTTATTATAGGCTTAGATTTTGGTTTGTTTATGTAGGCTGCTAAGGCATTAGAACCACTTCTGTATTTAATGGCCTCATTTAATTAATTTAATAGGACATATATTTTCATTTCTCTTAGGTAGATTCCTAAGAAAGGAATTTCTGGTCATATGGTAATTTATTATTTAACTTTTTAAGAAACTTCCAAACTTTTTCATGAGGGCTGCACCATTTTATATTCCCACCAGCAATATTTTATTTTATATATTTTAATGCTTGTTTATTTTTGAGAGAGAGGGAGACAGAACATGAGCGGGGGACGGGCAGAGAGAGAGGAAGACAGAATCTAAAGCAGGCTCCAGGATCTGAGCTGTCAGTACGGAGCTGGACATGGGGCTCGAACCCACAGACTGCAAGATCATGACCCGAGCTGAAGTTGGATGCTTAACTGACTGTGCAACCCAGGCACCCCTCCGACCATCAGTGTTTGAAGGTTCCAATTTCTCTGCATCCTTGCCTTTCTATGAAGATATTTTGTCTCAGAAATTCCATGTCCATTTGAATTATAATTAAATAGAAAACATACTTTCATGATTCAGTGGTAACACTGAAATCTCAATTAGATTAAGCATTTGGCTATGTACCTTTGGTTTAATAACAGTGTCATTAATTGGGAAGAATTGATATATGTTGTAGAACTAATGGTCTACTTTCCTCAGGATTATATGATAAATAATTAATGACAATTTACTTCAGGCTTCCTTATAGAATATACGTTAGCCTTCTGCTTCTATTCCTGGGTCATCTAGTTATTCAGGAAATGAAATTAGCTTTCATTAGAAGGCAGACTGGTGGTGTTTGTGTGTGTATTTGGGGTTTCCAGATTCTGAAATAAAAGGACCCATGATTTGTATGTATTTTTAATAGATATGGTATAAAACGGCATATAGAAATAACATTGATGGATGCTAATAGCAATATAGGCTTTTTGTACATTTTAAAACCCTGTGGACTGGAATGCAATAATTTCCTATGTTCCTTTACAGATTGTTCACAGAACACTGGCAGCCATGTTGGGTTCCCTTGCAGCATTAGCAGCGCTGGCTGTGATTGGAGACGTAAGTTGTAACATTTTGAGTCAATGGCTTACCACTGTATAGAATATAAGATTCAAAGATAGTCCAACAATTAGGCATTAGCTAGTGATTTTCATTCTTTTATATGCTATTTCCACATTTCTCCCTCAGGAACCATGCTGGAGGCATGAACCAACAAACCTTATCAACATTGATGACTGTTTTTCATTTGACTTTCACACACATTTCTTATTTTGCATTTTAGCTGAGGAAAGGCTCATCGCTATGCAGTTGCTCAGAGCTGTGTAGCTGAGTGGTTAGATTTGGCTCTGGGTGCTGTCAGCCCTTGAGAACTAGAGGGGGCCATCCTGCCTGGAGCAGAGAGGTGAGAAATAGTGAGGTTGGAGTTCTGTCTTGCAGACATCAGGAGGTCCCTGGAGATGCATATTTGGGGGTGATGGCACCACATCAGGGTCTGCATGTGGCCTGTCTGGCAGGAACATAGGAGTGAATGTAGAGAAGCAAAAGCAAGAGAGCCCAAGTGTCCACTGGAGATAGAGGCCTGCCATTGTTGAAGGAACAGTACTGGAACTGAAGAAGGTGGCAGCACACAGAGCTGGATTTGAAAACAACTCCATATTTTTGTATCCTTTGGGTAAATACCTAGTAGTGCAATTGCTGGGTTATAGGGTAGTTAGTTCTGTTTTTTAACTTTTTGAGGAACCTCCATACTGTTTTACAGAGTGGCTGCACCAGTTTGCATTCCCAGCAACAGCAAAATAAATGTCATATAAAGACAAATGCCATATGATTTCATTCATATGTGGAATTTAAGAAACAAAACAGATGAACATATGGGGGAAGTGGAAAAAAAGGGGGGGGGACAAACCATAAGAGACTCTTAACAATAGAGAATAAACTGAGAGTTGATGGAACCAGGTAGGTGGGGGTAGTTGAGTGATGGGCATTAAGGAGGGCACATTTTGGGATGGGCACTGAGGGTTGTATGTAAGTGATGAATCACTGGGTTCTGCTCCTGAAACCAATGTTACACTGTATGTTAACTAACTCGAATTTAAATAGAAATTTGAAAAGAAAAAATAAATCTATAGAATTTAAAGGATTTTTTCTTCAAAGTACTACTAAAGGCCATTTAGTTAGCCAAAGAATAATAACTGGTTTAAAAAACTAAGTGGGGCTATGTTGTTATTCATTCATTCATTCACTCATTCATTCATTCATTTTGGCTAGAGTTGGTATAAAAAAATACTAACCCTAAGGGTAAAATGTCCCAGAATGCTAAAACTTATACATAAACCACTGTTATTTTTATTAACTGCTAAGGAGTAATATAGTAGTAGCTATTTTGTTTTAGAAGACATTAATGCGGCACACATCTTGTGCTGCGGGTAGCTCCTTGGGCCACCATGCAGTCCTTTCCCAACAATGAGACTCTCAAAGTGCCCTCACTTCATACTCTGTGCTCCCAATTCCCCATGACCCCAGCCTTCCCTACTCTGCAGGGTTGTTAGAAGATGAAGTGAGATTGGATGAACAACTGGTGAGTAGGACAAGTGTATCTTTCAGTTATTGCCATCCTGGCCTCATGCTCCAATACCAAGGAAGGCATGTGGGAACTTCACTGATCTCAAGGGTCAGTCCTGCATTTCAGGCTGCAGTTCTGGAGTTGGAGTTGCCAGGGACAGGGTTTAGGAAATTTGCTTTTCTTGTTACTAAATGTATAAGCTTGACATTATAATGTCTTGGGTCACGAGTCGTTTTCACTGATGTTATACTCTAATTTTAAAAGCAAGTGGATAGTATGATTTTTGACTGTGGTCAAATGAGTGGGCTTGCTATAAAGAGTGGCACATTTTTTACAGCTATCACCAGAAGGATGATGCCTCAAACTAATTGGGAAATTTGTACTTTGATTGCAGAGACCCAGCCTGACCCATGTGGTGGAGTGGATTGATTTTGAGACCTTGGCCCTGCTATTTGGCATGGTAATTACAATCCTCTCAGTGGGACAGGGCTCCAAGCCTGCTGTAATCTGGGGCCTTCTCTTTTGCTGCCACTGCTGATAATACTTCATTATATTAAAGACATTGTACTGCTTGACAATTAGGGCTTGATTAAGAAGTGTTAGCGCAGGCCTAGCCAATTTCTCCTGTGGAGGAATGAAATGATTGGTGCTCTGGTTAGTTAGCTGGAGAATTGCAGTCTTAGTCCTGATAGTTAAATAATATTGTCGTTTAGATAACTTAGTAACATTTTTGAGTTGCTTCCCTTAAAATATACAATGGATTATCCCAAATAAGTGAACCATATAAGTTTTGGTGATTGGAAAAACACCTGTAATTAAATACATGGAAAATGAAAGAAATTGAACCTAAGTAATAGTTTGTGTGTCATAAACCAATTTAACTAGAATAAGTGAAATTTGATAAGATCCTGAATATCAGTAGGAATGCCTCACATGTTCTTGAACAGACCCTACAATGGCTAAGTGGCCTGAAGGAGGGTTTTCCCTTTCTGGACAAAAGATCCACTCTGTGTAAAGCAGATTATTATGTATCTTCATTTTCCTGGCTAATATTTTATCCCCCCTGGTAGTCATAAGAGAGGGCCATGCTACTCTAGGCTTCAATGTGACCCAAACTAGCTGCTTCCTCTCTGAGTGCAGTGTAAGGAGACAGGTCAGTGCTCTGAACTTAGCCTTTATAGAGAAGTTCATATTCTTGTTGGTCTTGAAAAGTATGTAGTAGAGTCTGGGCATTTGGAAGGAAGAAGGAAGACATACCAGATGTCTCATAAAAGAGGTTAAAAAAACCTTAAATGAATGATATATTAGTTTGCTGGCTCTGCCATAATAAAGTACTACAGACTGGTGTCTTCAACAACAGAAATTTATTTCCTCATACTTCTGCAGGCCAGATTTCTGAGACCAAGTCAGCAGTGCTTGTTCCTTTTGAGGCCTCTCTGCTTGACTTGTGGATGATCATCTTCTCCCTGTATCTTCACATGATCTTCCCTCTGTGTGTGTCTGTGTGCTTATCTCCTCTTCTTATAAGGATACCAGTCATATTAGATTAGGGCCTCACTTTAACTTATCCTGAGGTACTGGGGTTAGGATTTCAACATAGGAATTTGTGGAGGAAAGTGGCACAATTGAGCCCATAACACATGGTTTAATTTTTTTTTTCTCAGTTGAAACCATTCAGCAAGCTCCTATGATTCTGGAACTTTGGAGGCGCAAAGATAGTTTATGTATCCAGGCTCCTGCCTTTTCTTCTTTATTTCATGGCAGTTAGCCACCCCATGGGGCCACTTAACCCTGGTCCCTGAATTTAAGTCTCTTTTGGGTAGTTTTGGCAACAAATGTGTGGATCAGCTTCCCCACAATGATGGAAGACCACATAGGACCTACCCATTCAGTTCATGTGAAGCTTCTATTGGTGAGTGAAACACCACATTCTACAGACAGTAACAGGTGGCCATTTGGATTAGGATGAACATCGATGGTCATTATAGACAAGGTAGATATTTGTATTGAGTCTAAACTGACTTTTGGAAATTTTTGTTTTGTACTGAATATTTGAAAGATAATATTGGGCCTACTGTTTTCTAAGTACTTTAATTTACGTAATTTTATTGAATTTTCACAACAGCCTTAACAAGGAATAAAACATTCAGAGGTGAGGTGAGGAAACTAAAGTACAGAGGATTGAATAATATTTTTGCATAAGGTTAAACTACTTCTAAATGGAAGGATTAGTACTTGAACCTGTAGCTTTTCTCTCTAAATTCAACAAATGGTATATTGCCATCATAGGAGGTAGAATAAAGAATCTTCCAGAATCTTCTCTGGGTTCTGTGAACCCAGAGAATAATCATTTCAATGTAACTGATCTTATTTGTGTCTCTTGGTCAAATTGGTGACAAAAATCTGTCCCATTATTTTAGGAAACAAAATTTAACTCAGTTTAAAAATCTTAAAATATTTAATTGTTGCTTGTGTGGACATTTAGGTGCAGAAGGCCACATTCTGGCTCATTTCCCTTCCTGCTTCTAGCTTTGTGTCTGTGAGCAAGTCATCTCCCATCTCTGCCCTGTGGTTTCCTCATCTATAAAACAGAGAGTAATGGTAGCACCTGATGACTTTTGTGAAGATTAGGTGGAATGATAATTTACCTGGACAAAAATAGAGGTGCAAGCCTTATAGCAAGAGGCTCTATTCAAGAAGTTACTAAGTGGACTACACTCAGCAAAAAAGCATGAAGCTTGATGAAGTGGTAGCTTTCATGCAGAGGCCTTTTAACTGATCACTCTGATGTCCTTTCAGGATGTTACACTTCTAAAAGATTCCTCTTGTCTCCTTTTTCTGTTTGCCCCACAGATGATCTTAGTAGCCATATTTTCAGAAACTGGATTTTTTGATTATTGTGCTGTAAAGGTAGGTTTGATGTGGGATTTAATATTTATGTATTAATATTTATGTATTAATTCACTGTTATTTACCATTACATATTCAGTCAATAAAGCTACCACTTAAAGCAAATATTTTAAAATTCCATCTTCCTTTACAAAATTATGGGTGTAAGGCTGGGTACAATTGCTGTCCTAAGTTAGGTGGCTCTGAGCAACACTTTGATCTTCTCAATAAACTGAAGGAGATCAAGGAAAAGAGTATTTGGGTTGAATGTTTGTGTAGCATTAGTTAAATTGGCAAGTTGAGAGCTTCATATCAAAAATTGTTTTGCATTTTAGAGCATCTAAATATTTCAAGTCATCAGCTTCTGATTACTTTACTTTGTGTTGAAATAATTTCAGTGATGACTTTCTAATTATTGAACATATAAACATTCACTTTTATAACTGAAATCCTGGGAAATCTGCCAGCAAGTTCTGACGGCCAGACTCTGCACTGGTGCTATGTCTCAGGGTTGGTGAGAGGAGATCTTACCATATTTTGCTAATGCAAAGGCTAGTGTTGTGCTTGATTTTCTTTTTTGAACTGGAAAGTTCTTCTAAAAGACTATTTACTCATCAAAGCCCTTTGCTTTGTCATTCTCTGAATGACAGAATTTTTGCCGTCTTTGTGTACCATCTTGCATCTTCAAATATCTGGTCTCTTCCTCTCAATGTCTTGGTACTGAAAATCCTTAAGATCTAAGTCCCTTAGATAACCAACAATCAGCAGGCTTGAGGGTCATAGCCCAGGCTGTCTAGCCAAAAGGAGATTGTAAGATACTGGATAATGTTAAAGGGATAGAGGGAAATCACCTTGTGACCAGTGAACCATCAAAGGGCACTGTGAAGAAGGAGAATCAGAGGGAAGGAAGGTAAATCATGGTGGATTCAGAATGTCCAGGTACAGGTCATCACTTCCTCATCTTAGCAAATTTAGGAACTCATTGGTCTAAGTTTTAACCCACCATGTCGTGGCTATTTGGATCACTGGCTCTTATAATCTGTAATGAAAAGTCACATCTATTCTCCAACCCCACTGATCCTGGCTTGTTCCTTTCTGTGTGTGTACATCTCAGACATACCAGCTCTCTAGGGGAAGAGTGTGGGCCATGATCATCATGTTGTGTCTCATTGCCGCTGTCCTGTCTGCCTTCCTAGACAATGTCACCACATTGCTGCTTTTTACTCCTGTGACGATAAGGTATGTAGAGTGGCCCTGTATGGTGGTGTGTTCTGGTTGCTCAATCTAGTCCCCATGTTCCCTTTGCTGGTGTGCCCTGGTCCAGCCCGTGCATCCTCCAGGACTGTGGTGCTCAGTGCTCATGGCTATGGCTATGGCTTTTCCTTGTGGCCATGGCTATGGCAGGAGCAGTGGTGGCCATAGAAATATACATGGAAGTCACCAGACGTAGGCTTTGCTGTCCAGGGGTGTGGGGCAGATGGGTTCCAGGAGTTCTTATCCATTGAGATGGTCACAGGTGAAGCAGAGCAGTGTGGAAGCTCCTGCCAGATGGTCAGGGATATGTATCCAGGTGCTGGGGAAGTTGGAGCAGCCATCTTGCTCTCCTCAGGCTTAGAGGGTTATGGGACCTGGCCTGACAAGGCTCTGCAGGGTAACTTTGGGAAAGAGAAATTCAATTTGATTCCATTTCATTTCTTTAAATTAGACATTTCATTAATTAGACATTTATTGAACATCAGAGGCCATTTGTCTTGAATCTCTTGAAGCTTGAGCTTCAGGCCTGGTCATTATGCAGGCCACTTGTAAGGCCATGGAACTATACTTTTATCTAGACTTTATGTTATTTACTTTGAAGATGGTTCCCCAGCATATCATGGCCCTTCCGTGCTTGGACCCACCATGTCCTGGTACTTGGTCGTAGGGAAACACATACTCCCTGAGTGTTCATGGGAGCAAGGTAGGTAGTGAAGGGTGCCAGACAAGTCACCTCAGCTCCACTGATCTGGGTGGTAGCATCAAAAGGACTAACCTAAGCTAGTGTTTTAAGGATTCTGTTAGATAGGAGACCTTCTTAGACATGAGGCATGAGACACAGCAAGTTCAAGTGTGTTCTGGTTGCTTAATCTAGTACCCATGTTCCCTTTGCTGGTGTGACCAAAAAGGGGCTACTTCCAAGGCTCAGGAGTAAATCTAGGTGATGCCTTTGGAATTTGAAGAATGGTGTCTCTCAGAGGTGGAGCGAATTGGAGTGGGGGATAAGGGGAGGAGAAATAAGGGTGGAGAAGAGCAGAGAACAGGCAGCGTCCCCACAAGTGCAGTCTGCAGTGTTGAGAGTTGGTTGTTGAGAGTTGGTCTCTTGCCCAAGCTCCTGCAAGCTTGGCCGCATTGTCATGCCCCACATGCAGACAGGGATTTAGCCTTCCTGTGCAGGGGTGTGTGGCACTTCCTAGTATGTGGGGTTCTCCTGAGGGCAAATGAAAGCTGGAACAAATGTGGCTCAAGGGTGCTGTAAACTGTAACATGCACTACTAATGGCAGACACCAAACTCTGCCTCTAGGATATCTCAAGGGCAAGAGGCAGGGCACCTTCACCCCCCTGAACCAAGGTGACTCTGCTGCTGTCACTGGTTTAAAAGCCATACTATCACCTATGCACCAGGTCCCAGAATATCATTGTGCTCTCTGATGACAGTTCCAATGAGAGCAGGCTTCCATGGGGTACCCATATTCCTGGCATTCCTGGACAGTCTAGAAAGCTGAGGGTTTTCTCAGCCTTGCTGGGATTTGTTTATATCCTCACTACTACAGAAACCAGCTTTGTAATTTTCTGTGAGTAGCAATTCTTAGTCTAAAAGTTACAGCTTTCAAGATTTAAGTGTTAGTGTATTCATATTCACTATATATATTACCATATTCTTCATGATTTTATAAGCTTAATCATGTTCTTCTGCCTTTGTCTGGAGGAGCATAGTCTTCATCGTTAAACAGCTTGGTCCATTTAGATAGGATGCCATCTCTGTGCTTGCTCTGCCATTGTTGATTAACATACACTAATTATTTTCTTGCTTGAGGCAGATCCTGGAAACTTCCTCAGCTGAGCGCTACTGCTGCTGCTGATTGGGGTCTAATCCTGTTTTTGGATTCATTCTTGGATTCATTCATTCATTCATTCATTCATTCATCCCCAGACACCATTCCCTCTTCAGTTTCCTCATGGCTCTGTAGGCTGATCCCCTTCAGATGTACTGTTAGTTTCTCTCTGACCTGGGAGATGAAGGGAAGGACCCTTGAGTGCAGCAGCCTAGTAACCCAAGTCCCGGTTTCTATATGGAAGGAGACAGTATGGATTGGCAGGCGTGGTGGGACATGATGTGTTTCCCAAACCTTCTTTAGAGAAACATCTTTCTTTCTTTCTTTCTTTCTTTCTTTCTTTCTTTCTTTCTTTCTTTCTTTCTTTCTTTCTTTCTTTCTTTCTTTTTCTTCCTTCCTTCCTTCCTTTCTCTCTTTCTTTCTCTCTAATTTTTTTGAGAGAGAGAGCATGTGTGAGAGAGCACACAAGTGAGGGAGGGGCAGAGGGAGAGGGAGGGACAGAATCTCAAGTGGGCTCCACACTCAGTGGAGCAGGGATCCATCTCGTGACTGTGAGAGATCATGACCTGAGCCAAAATCAAGAGTCAGAGGCTTAACTGACTGAGCCACCCAGGAATCCCAACATTTTTCAACTTTGGGCTCGTTGTATCCACATTGGGAGCCTGTAGACTTCTGCTGCCCAGGCCCACTTCCAGGGATTAGTCTGTCATGGGCCGGGCAGCAGGACTTTCAAAGGTTCCCGTACAAATCTTATGTGCAGTCAAGATAGGAAACCACAGCTGTAGAGTGTGTGCTCCTTCTCTAAGGAAGAAGTCTATGGATAGTATTTAGAAGGGAGGGGCAAGAAGATAGCATCTGAGAAAGGGAAGGTGGGTAATGAATTACGTTGGTAGGCTTGGTGTGAGCTACTGAGTTGTGGTACTGTCTGCTCTGCCCCACCCCTGACTCAGAAGGGTCTGGTGGCCAGCAGACTAGTGTCAGGGTCTGCACACAAGGGACTGTGCTCCCTCCAGATCTGTGGGGGGTTGATGAGGGTACATTTTCACACTGCTGTGAAACCAACCACAGGTGGGTGGTTGGTTGAATTTCAAAGAAATGCAATTCTGAGGGTCAACTGTAGCTCTGTAAACATTGTCTTTGTTCATCCTCCAGCATTGCACTTCTTATAGGTGTGTGTGTGTGTGTGTGTGTGTGTGTGTGTGTGTGTGTGTGTATGTGTGTGTGGTGTGCCTCCCTTATACAAACAAGTGCATTAAAAATATTTAGATTGTACAATTGAAGAGCATGGCTACTTTTATTTTCCTCCATTTGTGACAGATTGTGTGAGGTGCTCAACCTTGATCCAAGACAAGTCCTGATTGCAGAAGTGATCTTCACAAATATTGGAGGAGCTGCCACTGCCATTGGGGACCCACCAAACGTCATTATTGTTTCCAACCAGGAGTTGAGGAAGATGGTATGTACAGTGTAATAGGGTTGCTTTCAATAAATATAGGTCCCAACTTACCTGCCCATTTGGCATTCTACACAATGTGGAAGACTTTATTAGAAATTAAGCTCTTCTATGTCACTTCTTCATATTAAGTGTTATTGGTTATCTTGAGAGGGGAGATTAGGTGACTGATCCTCCAGTGTAGAGTGAAGTGGTTTGAATTGATTCATTTCCATTCTGATAAATTATTAAGAAAAGGATGGATAACATGATGTACTTAGGTGTAGGAGATGATGTTTGCATTATATTAATGGGAACTGAGGTTTCTTCCAACTAATGTTAAAAATAAAATAATCTGTCCCTCACATTTTCAATTGTGGTGGATGAATTCACTGATGAAGAACTTAAACATTTTTTAAAGGGTCATAAAAGAAGGTCTTTAGGAATTTTTGGAAAGTTCTTATAAATATTAACATATAATTTCTTTGTATGCTAAAGTAAAAAAGTATTAGTGAAAACAGTATTTTATACATCTTAAAGAGTTTGAAATTATATAGGTTTCATTTATCATTCTTTGGTCATTAGAATTTTCTCAGTAGCTCTTCTGTGAAGTGTCAGCAAAAATGTTTCCAAATTGGTATCATTTATTTTAGATGATATGTTTATGTGTGTGTCTATGAAGTGTGCCAGTATATTTGTGTGTGTTTGTGCTGTCTTCTATAAAAATATTTAAGCCTTTGAGCATAGTTCTAAGGTATTGAGATCCAGGGTATGACTTAGGTGCTTTGTCTAAACTTTAATGCTCCCTAGTTACCCTGGGAAACCAACTGGCAACACTTCACCAGGCTTTCTGTGTGAACTGAGCAGTATGCCCAGTATCATGTTATCCCAGAACACATCAGAAGGTGGCAGAGCCTTGTGATCTGTTCTAGGGGCACCTATCACCCAAGATAGGCATCATACACCTTGAAGAGAAGTATTTTTAATTTTTTAAAAACATTTATTCATTTTTGAGAGAGACAGAGCATGAGTGGGGGAAGGGCAAAGAGAGAGGGAGACACAAAATCTGAAACAGGCTCCAGGCTCTGAGCTGTCAGCATACACCCTGATGCAGGCCTTGAACTCATGGACCATGAGATCATGCCCTGAGCTGAAATTGATCACTCAACCACCCAGGTGCCCCTGAACAGAACTATTTTTAGAGAAAGATACTGTTTTATTTTTATTTTGCAGTAATACATTTATTGTAGAAAATGTATATCATACACACAAGTTTTAAAAATTGTCATAATCTCACCATTCAGAGATAAATCCTCTTAATGATTTGGTGCATCTAGTTTCCCAGAATATTTGTATGTAGATACACATGGATGAAAAAAGATACACAGCTTCTGCTCTGCCAAGATAGAGTAACAGGGATTTACCCTGAAGCTTGAGATATCCAAAAAGAAAATTAATGAAAATTCAAAAAACAAAACCCCAAGCAAAGCAAAACCAGATAATGGTAATCAAGATACAGGGCATCAGACAAAAAAATTACAGTGTTTTTTGAGAATTGGGAAGCAAATGAGGTGAACCCTATCATTGCCCCAGTTCACTGCCTTGAGAGAGTTTCCAGGATGCAGTACAGAAAGGGAAAAACCCATGTGGAGCTCATCAGACTGCCCGAGTTCAGGAGACAGAACTGAGAGTCTGGAGAGACCAAGGTTAAGATGTCTTTTTTGGTGAATTCTCCAAATACTTAAGGAAGAGATAATGCTATAATACCAATTCTACATAAAGCTTCACAGTAAATTAAAGAGGAGAGAATACTTTCCAACTCATTCTATGAGACTCTGACACCTAAAGTGGACAAAACCAATATAAGAAAAGTATTAACAAATGTTTTATGAACATAGATTTTTGATTTTTAATTTTTAAATGTAATTTTTAAAAAATTATCATATCCAATTTAATAATATGTAAAATGGATAATATATCATAACCAAGTAGAATTTATCTTAGGAATGGAAGATTGGTATGATATTTGAAAAACCAATCAGTGTAATTTACTAACAAACTAAATGATAAAGTTCATATAAAAACTAAAATAATAACAAACTAAGTAATAAAGTTCATCTATTGAGATGCAGAAAAATATTTGGCAAAATCCAACATCCATTACTGCTTAAAAATCTCTCAATAAACTAGAAAATAAGAGAACTTTATAAGTCCAATAAGGAGCATTTCTGAAAACACTACAGATAGCATAATACTTAGATGTGAATGCCTCTTCCTTAGATCAGAAACACGACAAAGATGTCCATTCTCACCACTTCAATGTAACATTTTAGTGGGGGCTCTAGCTGATACAATAAGATAAGAAAAGAAATACAAACCATCCATATCAGAAAGGAAGAATTGAAAGTCTTTACTTACAGATGACACGACTGTCCATGTAGACAGTCTGAAAGAATCTGTAAAAAAGCTTCTAGAAATAATAAATTTGACAAGTGTGCAATAAAAGATCAATATAGAAAAATTAGTGTTTTTCTATATTCTAGCAGTATACAATTGGAAATTAGCATTGATATATAAAATACTTTAGGGTAAATCTGACCAAACATATGCAACACCTGTATACTGAAAACTATAAAATATTATAGAGTAATTAAAGATCTAATTAAATGGAAAGAGATACTTTGTTGATGGATCAGAAGACCCAATATTGTTAACATATCAATTCTTCCCAGATTGATCTACAGATTTATACAATCCCTATCAAAACCATAGCAGGTTTGTTGTTTTTGGTAGAAATTGACAGATTGATTCTAAAATTTATTTGGAAACTCAAGTGTCCAGAATGTCCAAAAATAACTCTTAATGGGAAGAACAAATTGGGAGGGCTAGTGCTACCTAATTCCAAGATTTATTATAAAGCTACAATAGTCAAGACAGTGTGGTATTAGCATCACTAAAAGTAAATAGGTAAATGGGACAAAGTAGAGTCTGGATATAGACCTCCACATAGATGAACAAATGATTTTTAACAAACAAAGGTGGAAAGCCAGTTCAGTGGGGAAAGAATTGCTTTGGTTTTTTTTCACAAATGGTTCTGGAACAAATTTGACATTCATATGCAGGAAAAATGAACATCAATCCACACTTCCCAGTTTACCTAAAAACTAACTCATAAGTGGATCACAGACATAAATGTAAAAGCTAAAGCCTTAAAAGTTCAAATAGAAAATAGGTATAGAAATAGTTCAAGTAAGAGCATGGCTACTCCATTTCATTAGATTGTTTTTAGAACTTGGCTTTCAGTTTCTTTTATTTGTCTCTCCTTTTTTCTTCTTCTTATGACAACATATTAATGAATTAATGCAACAGCTTAGCTGTCCCTGGCGAGCATCACATTAGTATTAATGTAAAATCCTGAGCATGATGTCTTTCTTGGCACAAACTGAGTTAACTCTGCATCATTTTAAGCCTTCCTTTAGAGTCCTAAATCTGAATGCTCTGAACTAAACAGTAGAATGTGACCCTAGATGGGCTCTGAGTCCTGGGCCTCTAGCAAGTCATATAGAAGGCTGAAGGGACAGTCTGTTATACTAGTTCCACATTCCTCCATGACATGCTGGCATGCTGTTATAAATGTCCAGAGTTTAAATATGACAGTAAGTGAGAAATGTCAGGTTTTCATAAAAATTCACAGAGGGCCGTGGAGGTGAGCACCCTCTCTGCATTGAGGCTGAGCCTAGGCTTCTCACACAGCTTTGTGCCCAAGTGACATCCTCTGGGGAAATGGCTTTAGGGCTATCCTTGTTTTATGGAAGATGGAGTTCCTTGTCTTCTACTTAATGACTTTCCTTGAATTTTTGGGTTAAACTGTCTATCATAGGAAAGGTATCTAATGAATGTTCTCTTGTAGATAACCAAGTGTGGTTTTAATTTATTTTATAGTAGCTCAGAGATAAGAGAATACTTATTTGTATAGGGACACAAATGAACTTATTGCTCTAGGGATAGTGTCTTCAGCAGAGATTAATTTATTAAACCTCATTATCAATGATAGCACAGCCACACATTTGTGTGCACGTTTATTCTGCATTATTTGGTTGTTTATGAACTGAACTAGGAAGAAAAAAGATTATAAAATAAAAATTAATTTTGAAATTAATTTTTAAAATATTAATGAAGAAAGTTAATACTCCATATGTAATTCAGAGGAGTTATAAAAAACAGTACTGGACTTTGGAACAGTAAAAGAAGTCACATAAGAAAATTCTTCCACATTCCCTGAGGATTAGGAAGAAGTTACAGGGAGTTATGAAGAAAGTTCTTCCAACATACCCTTCTACACCCTGTTCACTCCTCCCAGATCTCTTAGGATGGTTCTTTGTTTGTGGGATTTCCAGTACTGACCAGGTAGGTGGGGAAGAGTTCCAAGGTCCTTCTACACTGTAGTAGGACTTTCAATAATGCCTTGTTCCTTCATCTCCCAGTGGACTAACAGGGATGTAATCCTTTGCTGGTTACATTTACTCCTTTATGCTTGTTCTAGGGAGACTTATCAGTGTTGAACACAACTGTTTATCTTTTAAATAACAGTTGAAAAATCTGTTTAGGGGAGCCATGTCCCCTGTGCTTCTGAATGACATCTCATAGGTCAGAGGAAGGCTTTCTCCATGGTGTCCCAGAGAAGTGTACACTGGGACATTCCTCAGGGCTTTCACACCATGCAGTATGCATGCTGGGGTGTTCTTTTGCTGCTCTTCCACCACCATTTTCTTCCACTCCATCAGCTGACAACTTTGATGCTGTCACTCTCTGCTGTTTCCTGCTCTGCCTTTCCTATCACTTCCTCTTAGTTTCCTTTGTGGGTTTTCTGATTCCACATGGCTCTCCAATATCTGTGGGCCTTGGAGTTCTGCTTTTTTAAATTTTTTTTTTTACAATCTTTCCTCTTGGGTCAACATTCTGTAGTAGACCTCATGCCCTCTATGGTCTGCTTTGTCTTCTGTATGTTGGGATGACCCATTTCTATGCCTTTTCCAGAGGTTTCTACCTTCCTCAGATCCATGTATATCATGACCTCTGCTCCACATACTCCATGTATCCTCATATTAAGGATGTACCACACCAGATCCCTCCTGTCATCACACCCACTCTATAGAGCTGGGGTCTTCTACTTATTGAGTATCCAGATATGATTCAATCTTAAAATTACACCATGATATTTATGAAAACATACAGCAAATTCAGCTAAGCCATTCTCCAACCCAATTGACTGTTTTGACTTTGTTCCAGAGTTAGCCTGAAAGCACGACCCCTAGAAAATGATATTGGTGGGCCAAGAGTTACTCTGCCAGATGATACATATAGCCCCTTTGAATATATATAGTTTATGAAGCCGTGGATGTTCTAATATGATTCTGAGGGGGATACTTTTTTCATAGTTTTACATGCCTCAAATTTTGACCACTTCCACTGTCAAATGAGAACTTTGTGGAAAATTAATAAGAACATAGCTAAGTGGATCCCAAACCAAAACAGTACAAAACAAGACTAAAGGGAACAAAATAAAACCAGCACTTTGCAAGACATGGCTGCATTTAAGCATTGTATTGATGGAAGTGTAATAGTGGGTGGTTTTGTTACTGAGAACATTAAGGAGAAGAGTGTAGGAAATTACAGAGGCACGTAAAGCAGCAGGTAGGCCCAGATACACGCACCTAATAAGCTTAGTGAAAATATTTGCATCCCGTGATATATTTCATCTGCCTGTATTATTCTTAAATTTTTCAGCTGCGATTTTCCCACTCTGCATTGTTCTTACTTGATAAATCCACCCATTACAACTCTGGTAGCAACCAAATACTTCCACTCAAAGTTGTATTGTTTTGTTGTGAAGGCCTTCTAGGACCCCCTTAGTCTTTTTCTTTCTTTAATCCACCCCTCACTTTTTTTTTCAATTTCCCCATAGTTTCTAACAGGACAAAAAATTTATAGTTAATATGTTAAAAAAAGGACCCAGAATTACTCAGGATACAAATACCTCTGCCTTAGTAGTCACCTTCCTTCAAAAAATATTAATTATATTCTATGACTGTGTTGGTATAAAGACAAATATATTCATATATTATTTTAGGCCATTTTCTTTGACTCAAAAGTTCTTCTTTTGCTTTTTTCCCAGTTTTTATTTAAATTCCAGTTTGCTAACATACAGTGTAATATTAGTTTCAGGAGTAGAATTTAGTGATTCATCACTTAGAAACAACACCCAGTGCTCATCACAATGAGTGCCCTCATCAATACCCATCGTCCATTTAACCCATCTCCCTGCCCACCTCCCCTCCATCAGCCCTTTTTGCTTTTAATTTTAGAAGACATTAAAAGATTTTGAGGTGTCCCTGAAAGTTTTGTGGACTTTTTTAAACTAGATGTTTGGGGCATGAGTTCTATAGATGAACACCAAGTCCAAGGTAATATCCTTATTGAAGAACTACCAGAAAAGTGGTGAAATCTTATATGGCCATTAAAAACATTCTTTGAGTCCCACCTCTTTGTAGGTTTCTTGCTGTCTATGTATGAATGAATTCATATAGCCCTGTCTATCGTTCATAATGCTGTTTTCCCGGGTAACCACTGAACGTGCAGATAACTAACTGTAAGAGATTAAGAACTTCAGATTATTGTACAACTGTCAAGCCTAAACTCTGACACAACCTTATAGATAATGGCTTCTAGTTATAATATATCTTTAGTAAATTTAGAAGTGGTTTTAGATCTTTTCTAGAAGTGAAAAGGACAAATAAATTTTAATAAGCAACAATATAGTAAATATTTCTCCTCCTAATGCAGACCTTTTGAAGGTGGTCTTTCTGACCCCTGTCTTGGGCACTGTCTCTCAAGGTCCTCACTTACATTCTCTGGGACTTGCCCCTCTAGCCCCCTGAGTGTACCCCCCACCCCGAGGTGGAGAGACTTGCCCACATTCTGTGTGAGCACATATATCTGCCACACTACTGTGGTCCTTCCTGCCCTGGAGTAGCCCCCCATACCTGCGCTTTGTCACTGGGCTTCTAACCTCCTTTGTGGCACCAGTGGTCCATAGACACTGCAGATAAAACCTAGAGTTCTCACCAGTGAGAAGTTGGTTCTCATGGACAACTTCATGGGGACAACAACTTTATCTGTCATGCTGGGGGCTCAGGGATCACCTTCACCATACCGTTGAGGTATAAGCACTGAGTAAAAGAAAGACAAAACCAGCCAATGATGCTGCTGACTTGTTCCTTGACAGATTAACCGAGTGGAGATTTTATCCCCAAAGAGAGATATCCTCAGCAGCTGACCATGGCAAATAGTTCTGCAGACAGGCAAAGGAAGTGTGAAGAGATGGAGAAGTTCTTTCCTGGACCCCTTGTGGACAGTAGGGACACTCTGAACCACCTCAGTCCTGATGGCCACTGGTCTCCCTGTAGAGGGCTGTGCTCTCCAGCCAAGGATGCTCTTTCACATAGATAGCAGGGATTTAAATGAAATATTTAAAAAAACCAAGTTTATCTTGAAATGGGCAAATATTGCCACATAGTTTTATGTTTTGCCCCTGTCAGTCTTTATTTGTCCTGGGAGAATGTGTCAGTCCTGTGTGGTGAAGGTAGACCCAGTTAAGATTAAGAGTGTCTCTGATAGCCTGTTTTTGTTTTCTCCTAAGGTTGATTGTTTTTCAGGTTTGAACTGGTTTATCAGTATGAAAGAAACAAACCTTAAGCATTTTCAATATTGTAAAGAAGAGTACCTGTTCTTCCTTGGGTGTTGTGCTGGACTTTGTGGCCCTTGTGCTAACATCCATCATACTGATGTGCCTACCCCTGCTGGGTCTCAGTGTTATGCCCTCCCTGGATCCCTCATGTGGGGGGTGATCCCTGAAGAGGGAGCTGTGCTATCTGTTATTTCAGGGGAAAGTCCTATCTGTCATTTCATTTCCTCTTTTCTATTTCTAGGGCCTGGACTTCGCAGGATTTACTGCACACATGTTCGTTGGGATTTGCCTCATTCTACTGTTCTCCTTTCCACTCCTCAGACTCCTTTTCTGGAACAAAAAGCTTTATAACAGGGAGCCCAGTGAGATTGTTGGTGAGTATGAACACCTCCTCATACAGCCTTAGAGTTTACTATTATAATATTATCTTTTTCCAGAAGAAATTGCCACAGAAAGGCAGGAGTTTTCTTACATACTGAGATATGTTCCCATCTGCCTCCTGGTATGCACTGTGCTTTCAGGGGCTTTAAATCCATGGACCTCTTTAGTTTTCTGTAGAGTGAAATGTGGGAAGCAATGGCTTCTGTTTCTAGTTTGCATGCCATGACATCATTAGACCACGTGTATACAATATAAGTAGCATAGTATAGAGACTTTAGTGTTCAAATATGTCATACTTTGTGATTAAATGTGATTACAGGGGCGCCTGGGTGGCTCAGTCGGTTAAGCGTCCGACTTCAGCTCAGGTCATGATCTCGCGGTCCGGGAGTTCGAGCCCCGCATCGGGCTCTGGGCTGATGGCTCAGAGCCTGGAGCCTGCTTCCGATTCTGTGTCTCCCTCTCTCTCTGCCCCTCCCTCGTTCATGCTCTGTCTCTCTCTGCCTCAAAAATAAATAAACGTTAAAAAAATGTGATTACAAAAGTGACAACATAATCCAACAGAGAGGACGATGTACCATGTCAGTCAAGAATGTATCGGCGAGGCACCAGGCAGCAGGAAGAGGGCTCATGACCATCTTATGGCTTTGCATTTTTCTCACCTAAAATTTTGGTAAATGTTTTATTGAGAACATTACTGATGAGGATATGTTAGAAGCAAGAGATTATTTGGGAAATAGCCATCCTCTCCTCAGCCAGACCAATATAGGACATTGTGCAGTTTGCCTGGGTAGCAGAGCACATCTGGGTGACAGGAGTACATTAACAAAGGTGCATTTCTTTCTCTGTAGTTTCAGATGGTGTGGTGTCCTCACAGAGCTCATAGATTGTATATTTACCTCTCTCATCCTGTTATTACTCTGTCCTTGTGTTGTACAGGACTTCAGGTTTTATCTATAGTAAGATAACAAAATACCATTTTTGTATGAATAGATAAGGATCTATAGGTTTTGTTACCAGCCCTCCTGCTCATCAGATGTGACTGTACTTGGCAGATTTGCCTTTCTTTCATTCATGACTTTTGTATTCAGAATTTGACAATTTTTGTTCTAGTTTGGAAAACATTATCTTATATACCGTCTCAAGAGTCATCCATATAAAACAAGCTTGTTCTTAGTAAAATGTAGTCATCCACCTCTTCCAGAGAAATGGAATGATACACAGAAATGTCTATTTTAGGAAATGCTTATTGACCAAATGCCCAAAACATTGGAGTGTCCTTGTGGATGTAGAAATGGTACTTTATTTTTTTAAATTTTTTTTTCAACGTTTATTTATTTTTGGAACAGAGAGAGACAGAGCATGAATGGGGGAGGGGCAGAGAGAGAGGGAGACACAGAATCGGAAACAGGCTCCAGGCTCTGAGCCATCAGCCCAGAGCCTGATGCGGGGCTCGAACTCCCGGACCGCGAGATCGTGACCTGGCTGAAGTCGGACGCTTAACCGACTGCGCCACCCAGGCGCCCCAGAAATGGTACTTTAAACATGACCAAGCAGTAAGAAATTCTGGGTGGACCCTCCGCCTAACCCCAACTGAAGATGATGTAAGTGCAGGACAAGTGGGAACATTTCCTGTGCTTCAGATGCTCATGGGGCACTAGGATTGGCATAGGCCCCACCCAACAGGACCTGAACTATAGGGGGTGAGCTTAGGATGGGGGACTGGAGATAAGGGGGGTGCAAACACAGGTGTTGGGGGCTAAATAGAACTGTCCTTTTTATGTAATCCTTTTTTTTTTAATTTTAATTTTATTTTTCAAAATTTGCATCCAAATTAGCGTATAGTGCAATGATTTCAGGAGTAGATTCCTTAGTGCCCCTTACCCATTTACCTTACCCATTTAGCCCGTCCTGCCTCCTACAACCCCTCCAGTAACCGTCAGTTTGTTCTCTATATTTAAGAGTCTCTTCTGTTTTGTCCCCTCCCTGTTTTTATATTATTTTTGTTTCACTTCCCTTATGTTCATCTATTTTGTCTCTTAAAGTCCTCATATGAGTGAAATCATCTGATATTTGTCTTTCTTTTACGAATTTCTCTTAGCATAATAGCCTCCAGTTCCATCCACGTAGCTGCAAATGGCAAGATTTCATTCCTTTTGATTACTGAGTAATACCCGATTGTGTATATATACCACATCTTATTTATCCATTTATCCATCAATGGACATTTGGGCTCTTTCCATACTTTGGCTGTTGTCGATAGTGCTGCTATAAATATTGGGGTGCATGTGTCCCTTTGAAACAGCACACCTGTATCCCTTGAAAAAATGCCTAGTAGTGCAATTGCAGGGTCGTAGGGTAGTTCAAGTTTTAGGTTTTTGAGGAACTTGCATACTGTTTTCCAGAGTGGCTGCACCAGCTTGCATTCCCACCAGCAATGCAGAAGAGATCCTCTTTCTCCGCATCCTTGCCAACATCTGTTGTTGCCTGAGTTGTTAATGTTAGCCATTCTGACAGGTGTTAGGTGGTATCTCATTGTGGTTTTGATTTGTATTTCCCTGATGAGGAGTGATGTTGAACATTTTTTTCATGTGTTGGTTGGCCATCTGGATGTCTTCTTTGGAGAAGTGACTATTCATGTATTTTGCCCATTTCTTCGCAGGGTTCTTTGGTTTTTGGGTGTTGAGTTTGATAGGTTCTTTATAGATTTTGGATACTAACCCTTTATCTGATATGTCGTTTGCAAATATCTTCTCCCATTCTGTAGGTTGCCTTTTAGTTTTGCTGATTGTTTCCTTCGCTGTGCAGAAGATTTTTATTTTGATGAGGTCCCAGTAGTTCATTTTTGCTTTTGTTTCCCTTGCCTCTGGAGATGTGTTGAATAAGAACTTGCTGCGGCCAAGATCAAAGAGGTTTTTACCTGCTTTCCCCTCAAGGGTTTTGATGGCTTCCTGTATTACATTTAGGTTTTTCATCCATTTTGAGTTTATTTTTGTGTATGGTGTAAGAAATGGTCCAGGTTCATTCTTCTGTATGTCACTGTCCAGTTTTCCCAGCACCACTTGCAGAATAGACTGTCTTTATTCCACTGGATATTCTTTCCTGCTTTGTCAAAGATCAGTTGGCCATACATTTGTGGGTCCATTTCTGGGTTCTCTATTATGTTCCATTGATCTGAGTGTCTGTTCTTGTGCCAGTACCATACTGTCTTGATGTTTAGAGCTTTGTAGTGTAGCTTGAATTCTGGGATTGTGATGCCTCCTGCTTTGGTTTTCTTTTTCAAGATTGCTTTGGCTATTTGGGGTCTTTTCTGGTTCCATACAAATTTTAGGATTATTTGTTCTATCTCTTTAAAGAATGCTGGTGTTATTTTGATAGGGATTGCATTGAACATGTAGATTTCTTGGCTACTTTGCCATTTTAACAATATTTGTCCTTCGTATCCAGGAGCATGGAATCTTTTTCCATTCTTTGTGTCTTCTTCAATTTCTTTCATAAGCTTTCTATAGTTTTCAGTATATAGATTTTTCACCTCTTTGGTTAGATTTATTTGTAGGTATTTTATGGGTTTTGGTGCAATGGTAAATGGCATCGATTCCTTGATTTCTCTTTCTGTTGCTTCATTGTTGGTGAATAGGAATGCAACTGATTTCTGTGCATTGATTTTTATATCCTGCAACTTTGTTGAATTCATGAATCAGTTCTAGCAGTTTTTTGGTGGAATCTTTTGGGTTTTCCATATAGAGTATCATGTCTTCTGCGAAGAGTGAAAGTTTGACCTCCTCCTGGCCGATTTGGATGCCTTTTATTTCTTTGTGTTGTCTAATTGCAGAGGCTAAGACTTCCAGTACTATGTTGAATAACTGTGGAGAGAGTGGACATCCCTGTCTTGTTCCTGACCTTAGGGGTAAACTCTCAGTTTTTCCCTATGGAGGATGACATTAGCATTGAGTCATTTGTATGTGGCTTTTATGATCTTCTATCAATACTTTCTTGAGGGTTTTTAATCAAGAAAGGATGGTGTATTTTGTCAAATGCTTTTTCTGCATCTATTGAGAGGATCATATGGTTCTTGTCCTTTCTTTTATTGATGTGATGAATCAGATTAATTTTTTTGTGGATATTGAACCAGCCCTGCATCCCAGGTATAAATCCCACTTGGTCGTGGTGAATAATTTTTTTAAGGTATTGTTGGATCCGGTTGGCTAATATGTTGTAGAGGATTTTTGCATGCATATTCATTGGGGAAATTGGTCTCCTATTTCTCCTATTTAGTCGGGTCTCTGTCTGGTTTTAGAATCAAGGTAATGCTGGCTTCATAGAAAGAGTTTGGAAGTTTTCCTTCCATTTCTATTTTTTGGAACAGCTTCAGGAGAATAAGTGTTAACTCTTCCTTAAATGTTTGGTAGAATTCCCCTGGAAAGCCATCTGGCCATGAACTCTTGTTTTTGGGGAGATTTTTGATTACTAATTTGACTTCCTTACTGGTTATGTGTCTGTACAAATTTTCTATTTCTTCCTGTTTAAGTTTTGGTAGTGTATACGTTTCTAGGAATTTGTCCATTTCTTCCAGATTGTCCATTTTGTTGGCATATAATTGCTCTAATATTATCTTTTTCTTGTTTTTAATTTCTTGTTTTGGTTGTGATCTCTCCTCTTTCACTCTTGATTTTATTTATTTAGGTCCTTTCCTTTTTCTTTTTGATCAAACTGGCTAGTGGTTTATCAATTTTTTTATTCTCTCAAAGAAGCAGCATTTGGTCATTGATCTGTCCTACTGTTTGTTTTGTTTCCATAGCATTAATTTCTGCTCTAATCTTTATTATTTCCTGTCTTCTGCTGATCTTGGGTTTTATTTGCTGTTCTTTTTCCAGCTCTTTAAGGCGTAAGGTTAGGTTGTGTATCTGAGATCTTCCTTCCTTCTTTAGGAAGGCCTGGATTACTATATACTTTCCTCTTATGACCGCCTTTGCTGTGTCCCAGAGGTTTTGGGTTGTGGTGTTATCATTTTCTTTGGCTCCCATATGCTTTTTAATTTCCTCTTTAACTTCTTGGTTAGCCCATTCATTCTTTAGTAGGATGTTGTTTCGTCTCCAAGTATTTGTTACCATTCCAAATTTTTTCTTGTGGTTGGTTTCAAGTTTCATAGCATTGTGGTCTGAACATATGCACGGTATGATCTCGATCTTTTTGTACTTGCTGAGGGCTGATTTGTGTCCCAGTGTGTGATCTTTCTGGAGAACATTCCATGTGCACTAGAGAAGAATGTATATTCTGCTGCTTTAGGATGAAATGTTCTAAATATATCTGTTAAGTCCGTCTGGTCCAGTGTGTCATTCAAAGCCATTGTTTCCTTGTTGATTTTTTGATTAGCTGATCTGTCCATTGCTGTGAGTGGTGTGTTGAAGTCTCCTACTATTATGGTGTTACTGTCGATGAGTTTCTTTATGTTTGTGATTAATTGATTTATATATTTGGGTACTCCCACATTTGTCACATAAATGTTTACAATTGTTAGGTCTTCTTAATTATGATATAATGCCCTTCTGCATCTCTTGACACAGTCTTTATTTTAAAGTCTAGACTTTGTGATGTAAGTATGGCTACTCTGTCTTTCTTTTGTTGGCCATTAGCATGATAGATGGTTCTCCATCCCTGTACTTTCAATCTGAAGGTGTCTCTAGGCCTAAAGTATCTCTTGTAAACAGCATATAGATGGATCCTGTTTTCTTATCCATTCTGTTACCCTATGTCTTTTGATTGGAGCATTGAGTCCATTGCTGTTTAGAGTGAGTACTGAAAGATACGAATTTATTGCCATTATGTTGCTTGTACAGTTGGAGTTTCTGGCTATGTTCCCTGGTCCTTTCTAAGTTTTGTTGCTTTTGGTATTTATTTATGTATGTGTGTATGTATGTATGTATATATGTATGTATTTTTTCATCTTTTCTTCCCTCAGAGAGTCCCCCTTAAAATTTCTTGCAGGGTTGGTTTAGTGGTCCCCAAATCCTTTAATTTTGTTTTGTCTGGGAAACTTTTTATCTCTCCTTCTATTTTGAATGACAGCCTTGCCGCATAAAGAATTCTTGGCTGCATATTTTTCTGATTCAGCACATTGAATATATCCTGCCACTCCTTTCTGGCCTGCCAAGTTTCTGTGGATAGGTCTGTTGCAAACCTGATTTGTGTTCCCTTGTAGGTTAGGGACTTTTTTTCCCCCTTGCTGCTTTTATGATTCTCTCCTTGCCTGAGTATTTTGTGAATTTGAGTACGATATGCCTTGTTGGTTTTTGTTTGTTTTTGGTCGGTTTTTGTTGAATGTAATGGGAGTCCTCTGTGCTTCCTGGATTTTGATGTCTGTGTCTTTCCCCAGGTTAGGAAAGTTTTCTGCTATGATTTGCTCACATAACCCTTCTACCCTATTTATGTCTCTTCCTCTTCTGGGACCCCTATGATTCTGATATTGTTCCTTTTTAATGAGTCACTGATTTCTCTAATCCTTTTTTTCAATTTTTTAAATATTTATTTTTGAGAGAGAGAAACAGAGTGTGAGTGGGGGAGTAGCAGAGAGAGAGGGAGACAGAGAATCCCAAGCAGGGTCCAAGCTCTGAACTGTCAGCACAGAGCCTGACAGGTGGCTTGAACCCACAAACTGTGAGATCATGACCTGTGCTGAAGTCAAATGGTTAGCCAATTGAGCCACCCAGGTGCCCCAGATTTCTCTAATTCTTAAATCGTGCTCTTTTGCAATAATCTCCCTCTTTTTTTCCTGCTTCATTATTCTCCATAAGTTTTTCCTCTATATTGCTGATTCTCTGTTCTGCCTTATCCATCCTTGCCGCCATGGCATCCATCTGTGATTGCAGCTCAGTTGTAGCATTTTTTATTTCATCCTGACTAGTTTTTACTTCTTTCATCTCTGCATACAGGGATTCTAATCTATTTTCGAGTCCAGCTAGCCTTCTTATTATCGTGATTCTAAATTCTGGTTCCGACATCTTGCTTATATCTGTGTTGGTTAATTCCCTGTCGTTTCTTCCTGCTCTTTCTTTTGGTGTGAATTCTTTCATTTCATCATTTTTAAGGGAGAAAAGGAATTAATGAAGTAGAAAAAATTAAAATAAAAATATTAAAATAAAAAATATTAAAATTAACAAAATAAACACACACACACAAAAATCGAATAAATGATGCTAGATGATAGGTGTGTTTTGTTCTGGATGTTGAAAGTGGCTTGATAGATTAGAGAATAAAAGGGGGAAAAAGAAAAAAAAAGGAAATTGTTTGAAAATTTGAAAAAATGAATACACTGAAATAGACTAAATTGAAATGATGGGAGTAAAACAGTATATGAAAAAAATTTACACAAAAATAAAGAATAGAGCAGAAAAAAATTAAAGAAAAATATTTTTAATACAAATTAAAAATAAAAATGATTTCTTTCTGTATTCAAGAAAAAGAAAAGAAACAAGACAAAAACGAAAAAGGAAATCATTTGAAAATTTGAAAAAGTGAATACCCTGAAGAATACTAAAATAAAATGATGGAAGAAAATAGAATTTGAAAAAATTTACACAAAAATAAAATATATAGTAAAAAAATAAAGTATTTTTAATAGAAATTGAAAATAAAAATGAATTTTTTCTCTTTCTGCTGAATTGTGTGGTTCAGCTTGTGTAGATTGTTGTGTTAATCCTCTGATCAGTTTTATAGGTGTGCAAAACGGTTTAGCATTGGTCTGGCTGTATTTCATGGACGTGAGACACACAAAAAACTTCCATGCTGTTCTGCCATGTTGGCTCCAAGGACTGTATTTTCTTGATAGCATTGATAATGCCTCATCTCTTGTGGTCTACAGAGCAGGGCATGTGCCTTTATTAAGAAAAAAGAATCCCAGATCCTTCTGTCCTCTTACAGCTTTCTAATGGAGAGGACAACTACACATGATCCCATTCCTTTCCTGTTTTGAAAAAAATTAATCAAAATTGGCTTTTAAAAAAAGATATTTCTGGCACTAGGATACCTTGATCAACTTTTGCCATTGACCAATGTATTGTTTTTCTAGGACTGATGTAACAAAGTACCATAGACGAGTGGCTTAAACAACAGATGATTTATTTCCACAGATGCTAAGACAATTTAGTAAGCTAAAGGATGGCTTATTTCCTCACAGTTCTGGAGGCTGGAAGTCCAAAATCTATGTGCCTATAAGGTTGGTTGGTTCTGAGTAAGGATGTGTTCCAGGCCTCTCCCCTTGGCTTTTAGATGGCCAGATTCATGTTCCTGTGGCATTCTCCCTGTGTGTGTCTATATCCATATTTCCCCATTAATAAGGATACCAGTCATCTTAGATTTGTGGCCACACTAATGACCTCACCTTAATTAATTACACCTGCAATAACACTATTTTCAAATAAGGTCACATTCTAAGGTATTGGGGATTAACACTTCAACACATGGGTTTTGGAGGAAACACAGTTCAACATATAATGACCAGTTAGAGATGTTTAGAATGTTTTATCATCAACTAGTATATGTAAAATGAGATAATTTGATATTAATTTTAGTTTTCTGATGGAAAGGATTGCACCAAGAGAGAGCTAAGGAAACTGTGATCCCAATGAATGAGTGTGTGGGCACAGCTGTACCTCAATGGAGAGTCAGACAGTTATCTTATTCAGTTATGCTAGATTTCTCCCAACCATCCTGATGATCAGAATGACCTGAGAACAATTGTTATATATTTAGATTACCAGGCCCAGCCCCAGGAATTCGGTGCTGTTAGTAAGCTCTTCTGGAGAAACCATCTTGACATGAACTTAGGATACATGGATTTAGAAGTATAGGAAACAGATCTGTATAATCAACTCTTCCACTCTTCCTGAGTAAGGGGTTAAGAAAAGCTTTGAGGGAAGGGGTGGGGGATAATTGGGATCTGCGTGATGCTAAAGCCCCATGTCAATGCCATGACAATATGTAAATCAGCACAGAGTGAGCTATGCAGTGTCAGGGCAAATGCTCTGGGCCACCATGGGGCATAGGGCTCTCCAATTTTAGAATGCTTATTTTTTGAGTTTATTTATTTTTGAGAGTTGGGAGGGACAGAGAGAGAGGAGAGAGAGAATCCCAAGCAGGGTATCAGTGCAGAGCCCAATGCAGGGCTTCATCTCATGAACTGTGAGACCATGACCTGAGATAAAACCAACAGTTGGACGCTTAACTGACTGAGACACCAAGGTACCCTTAGAATGCTTGTTATTACTACAGATTCCCAAGCCCTATTGTAGAGATTTGGGTTCAGCAGGTCTGTGATGGCATTCAGAGCATTTGTCAGAACAGGCTTGGTTATGCTGAAGTAAAGAAGTAACTCCAAAATCTAAATGAATTGCAAAGCCCTGTCCCCCCCCCCCCCGCCCCGCTCTCTTTCACTTCATTACTACTGAAGGCTGGTAGTACCCTGCTTGTCATCAGTTCTCAGAGCCCTGAGCTTTTGGTCATCAAAGTAGAACCACTTGTTCCACCCCTTTATTGACTGACACAGGGTGCCTCTGTTCATATTTTGTCATCCTGATTGTCACCAGGCCCCACCAGTCACAGGGGCCAGGATGTATCAGTCTGACAAGTGCCCAGATTGGAAAACAACATGACTTACTTGGTAAAATTCACAAATAGCCAGCACAATCTGCCCTCCTGTTCACCAGATATCAGCTCAAACGGCTTCTTGTTAATATTTTGTATAGAATTTTTGTGTCTGTGTACATTACGGAAATTGATGTACAGTTTACTTTCTTGTAATGTCTTTTTTTTTTTTTTTTGCTGTACTCATAGGATGAGTACAGAAGTATACACTCCTCTTCAACTTTTTTGGAGGAGATGATATAGAATTGCTAACACTGTTCCCTTAAATGTTTGGTAGGGTATTTACAGGCCTGGATTTGTGTGTGTTGGGGGTTTAGCTAAACATTCAAATTCCTGATTAGATACAAAGCTGGCTATTACAGTTATCTATTTAGTGATTTATCATTTACATATAACAACCAGGGCTCATCACAAGTGCCCTCCTTAATACCTATCACCCATTAAGCCCATTGCCCACCCACCTCCCTCCATTAACCCTCAGTTTGTTCTCTATAGTTAAGAGTCTCTTATGGTTTGCTTCCCTCTTTCTTCCTTTCTTTTTTCCCTTCCCATATGTTCATCTGTTTTGTTTCTTAAATTCCACATATCAGTGAAATCATATGGTATTTGTCTTTCTGACTGACTTATTTTGTTTAGCATAATACATTTGCAAATGACAAGATTTCATATATATATATATATACACACATAGTATATAGTATATACACATGTATATATGTATGTATATATTATACATGTATATATACATGTATATATACTATATACATACATATAATATACACATAATATTATATATAATATTTCATTCTTTTTGATGGCTGAATAATATTCTATTGGTATATATACACATATATAATATTACATATATACTTAATATATATAATATATAAATATATAAAATATTACATATATAATCATTCTTTTTGATGGCTGAGTAATATTCTATTGTGTATATATACACATATGTAATATTACACATTTATAATATATACGCATATACAATACACATATATAATATTCTATTGTGTATACACAATATATATACCACATCTTAAAAAAATTTTTTTTAATATTTATTTATATTTGAGAGAGATAGAGAAAGACAGAGCATGAGCAGGGGAGGGGAAGAGAGAGATAGAGACAGAATCCAAAGCAGGCTCCAGGCTCTGAGCTGTCAACACAGAGCCCAATGTGGGGCTTGAACTCACAAGATGTGAGATCATGACCTAAGCCAAAGTCGGATGCTCAACTGACTGAGCCACCCAGGTGCCCCTATGTATAACACATCTTTATCCATTTATCCATTGATGGATATTTAGGCTCTTTCCATACTTTGGCTCTTGTTGATAATGCTGCTATAAACATCAGGGTGCATGTATTCCTTCGAATCATATTTTAGTATCCTTTGGGTAAATACCTAGTAGTTTAATTGCTGAGTGGTAGGGCAGTTCTATTTTTAACTTTTTGAAGAATGTCCATAGTGTTTTCTAGAACGGCTGCACCAGTTTGCATTCCCCACCAACAATGTAAGAGGGTTCCCCTTTCTCTGCATCCTTGCTAACATCTGTTATTTCCTGTGATGTTAATTTTAGCCATTCATACAGGTGTGAGGTGGTATCTCATCATGGTTTTGATTTGTATTTCCCTGATGATGAGTGATGCTGAGCATCTTTTCATGTGTCTCTTAGTCATCTGGATGTCTTTGGAAAAATACCTGTTCATGTCTTTGACCCATTTATTAACTGAATTATTTATTTTTTGGGGTGTTGAATTTGATAAGTTCTTTATAGATTTTGGATACAAACCCTTTATCAGATATGTCATTTGCAATTATCTTCTCTCATTCCATAGGTTGTTTTAGTTGTGTTGATTGTTTCCTTTGCTGTGAAGAAGGTTATCTTAGTGAAGTGCCAATAGCTCATTTAAAAAAATTTGTAATGTTTATTTATTTTTGAGACTGAGAGACAGATTGTGAGCAGGTAAGGGGCAGAGACAGGGAGACACAGAATCTGAAACAGGCTCCAGGCTGAGCTGTCAGCACAGAGCCCAATGCAGGGCTCAAACTCACAAACCATGAGATCATGACCTGAGCAGAAGTTAACTGACTGAGCCATCCAGGTGTCCCAAAATAGTTCATTTTTTATTTTGTTTTTCATGCCTCTGGAGATTGATCTAGTAAGAAGTTGCTCTGCCTGAGGTCAAAGACATTGCTGCATGTTTTCTCCTGTAGGAGTGTGATGGTTCCCTATCTCACATTTAGGTCTTTCATCCATTTCGAATTTATTTTTGTGTATGGTGTAAGAAAGTGATCCAGGTTCATTATTCTGCATGTTTCTGTCCAGTTTTCCTGACACTATTTGTTGAAGAGACTGTTTTTCCATTGGATGCTCCTTCCTGCTTTGTCGAAGATGAATTGACCATATAGTTGTGGGTCCATTTCTGGGCTTTCTATTCTGTTCCATTTTTTTTAAGGATTGTTTTTTTTTTAGAGATTATTTTGGCCATTAAGAGTCATTGTGGTTCCTTACAAATTTTAGGATTGTTTATTCTAGCTCTTTGAAAAACTGGTAGTATTTGGATAACGATTGCATTGGCTATGTAGATTGCTTTGGGTAATATAGACATTTTAACAATATTTGTTTTTCCAATCCATGAGCCTGGAATGTTTTTCCATTTCTTATGTCCTCTTCAATTTCTTTCATAGGCGTTCTATATTTTTCGAGTATAGATCTTTTACCTCTTTGGTTAGATTTATTCCTAGGTTTTTTTTTTTTTTTTTGAGTGTGAGAGTGGATGAAGAGCAGAGGGAGAGGAAGAGAGAATCCTAAGTAGGCTCCATGTCTAGCACAGAGCCTGATGTGGGACTCAATCTCATTCCCATGAGATCATGACCTGAGCCAAAATCAAGTGTTGGATGCTTAACTGACTGAGCCACCCAGGCGCCACATTCCTAGGTATCTTATGGGTTTTGGTGCAATTGTAAATGGGGTAAATTCTTTTATTTATCTTTCTACTGATTCATTGATGTATAGAAATGCAACATATTTCTTTACATTGATTTTATATCTTGTGACCCTCCAGCATTTGTGTATCACCGTTTTTTGGTAGAGTCTTTTAGGTTTCCTGTGTAGAGTATTATATCAACTGCAAATAGTGAAAGTTTGAGTTCTTCCTTGCTAATTTGGATGCCTTTTATTTATTTTTGTTGTCTGATTGCTAAGGCTAGAACTTCCAGTACTGTGTTGAATAACAGTGGTGAGCGTGGACATCCCTGTCTTGTTCCTAACTGTGGAGGAAAAGCTCTCAGTTTTTCCCCATTAAGGATGATATTAATTGCAGGTCTTCGGTATATAGCTTTTATTATGTTAAGGTATGTTCCCTCTATCCCTACCGTGTTGAGGTTTTTTTTTTTTTTCAAGAATGGATGCTGTATTTTGTCAAATGCTTTTTTTGCATCTACTGAGAGGATCATATGGTTCTTATCCTTTTCTGTATTAATGTGGTGCACCACATTGATTAATTTACAAATATTAAACCATCCCTGAAGTCCAGGAATAAATCCCACTAAGTCATGGTGAATAATTATTTTAATATACTTTTGGATTTGATTTGCTAGAATCTTGTTGAGAATTTTTTCATATGTGTTTATCAGGCATACTGGTCTGTAAATCTCATTTTTAGTGGGGTCCTTGATTTTGGAGTCAAGGTAATTCTGGCCTGTAGAATGGGTTTGGAAGTTTTCCCTCAATTTCTATTTTTGGAAAAGTTTGAGAAGAATAGGTATAAACTCTTCTTTAAATGTCTGGTAGAATTCCCCTTGGAAGCTCTCTGGCCCTGGACTTTTGTTTGTTGGGAGATTTTTGATTACTGTTTCAGTTACTTTGCTGGTTATGAGTGTGTTCAAATTTTCTATTTTTTTCTGTTTTATTTTTAGTAGTTTTTATGTTTCTAAAAATTTGTTCATTTCTTCCAGATTGCCCAGTTTGTAGGCATATATTTTTTTATAGTATTCTCTTATAATTGTTTGTATTTCTGTAGTGTTGGTTGTGATCTCTTCTCTCATTTGTGATTTTATCTATTTGGGTCCTCTCTCTTTCTTTTGGTAAGTATGGCTAGGAGTTTATCAATTTATCAATTTTGTTGATTCTTTCAAAGAACCAGCTCTTAGTTTTGTTGATTTGTTCTACTGTTTTTTTTGTTTGTTTCTATATTGTTTATTTCTGCTTTAATCTTTATTATTTCCCTTCTTATGTTGACTTTAGACTTTATTTGCTGTTCCTTTTCTATCTCCTTTAGGTGTAAGGTTAGGTTGTGTATTTGAGACTTTTTTTGCTCCTTGAGGTTTGCTACATCCCAAAGGTTTTGGACTGTTGTGTTTTCATTTTCATTGGCTTCCATATATTTTTTTACTTGCTCTTTAATTTCTTGGTTAACCCATTCATTTTTGGTAGAATGTTCTTTAACTTCCATGTATTTGAGGGCTTTCCAAATTTTTTCTTGTGGTTGATTTAAAGTTTTATAGTGTTGTGGTCAGAAAAGATGCTTGCTACATTCTCAATGTTTTTGTATTTGTTAAGGGCTGATTTGTGATCAAGTATGTAATATATTCTGGAGAATGTTCCATGTGCACTCGAGAAAGATGTGTATTCTGCTGCTTTAAGATGAAGTGTTCTGAATATATCTATGAAGTCCATCTAGTAGAGTGTATCATTCAAAGCCATTATTTCCTTGTTTATTTTCTGCTTAGATGATCTGTCCATTGCTATAAGTGGGGTGTTAAGTTCCCTACTATTATGTTATTATCAATGAATTTCTTTATGTTTGTTATTAACTGAATATATATTTGAGTGCTTTCAAATTGGGGGCATAAATATTTACAATTGTTAGATCTGCTTGATGGATGGACCCCTTAATTAGATATAATGCCCTCGCTGATCTGTGGTTACAGTTTTTATTTCAAAATCTAGATTGTCTGGGGGTGCCAGGGTGGCTCAGTCAGTTTGGTGGTTGACTTTGGCTTAGGTCATGATCTCACAGCTCATGGATTCGAGCCCCGTGTTGGGCTCTGTGCTGGTAGCTCAGAGCCTGGAGCCTACTTCAGATTCTGTGTCTTCCTCTCTCTCTGCCCCTCCCCCAATCACACTCTGTCTCTCTCTCTCAAAAATTAATAAACATTAACAAAAATTTTTTTATCTAGATTGTCTAAGTATAGCTACTCTGGCTTTCTTTTAATGTCTATTAGCATGATAGATGATTCTCTATCCCCTCACTTTCAATCTTCAGGTGTCTTTAGGTCTAGAATGAGTCTCCTGTAAGCAGCATATACATGTGTCTTATTTTTTTTAACCCATTCTGATACACTATTTGTTTTTATTGGAACATTTAGTGCATTTACATTCACAGTAATATTGATAGAGAAGAATTTAGTGCCATTGTATTGCCTGTAAGATTGGTGTTTCTGGTGATTTTCTCTGTTCCTTTCTAGTCTTTGTTGCTTTTGGTTTTTCCTTCCCACTCAAAGAGTCCACTTTAATATTTTTTGCAGAGCGGGTTTGGTGGTCACAAACTCCTTTAGTTTTTTGTTTGTCTGGGGAACTTTGATCTTTCCTTCTATTCTGAATGACAGCCTTGCTGGATAAAGTATTTCTGGCTGCATATTTTTCCCATTCAGCATGTTGAATATATCCTGCCACTCTCTTCTGGCCTGCCAGGTTTCTGTGGACAGATCTACTGCTAACCTGAATTTTCTTTCCTTGTAGGTGAGGGGTTTCTTTTTCCTTGCTGCTTTCCGGATTCTTTTCTTGTCCCTGTATTTTGCAAATTGTCCTATGATATATTTTGGCTTTGGCTGGCTTTTGTTTAATTTGATAGGAGTTCTCTGTGCCTCCAGGATTTAGATATCTAAGTCCTTCCCCAGATTAGGGAAGTTTTCAGCTATAAATTACTCAAGTAAACCTTCTGCCTCTTTTCTCTTTTTCTTCTGGGACTCCTATGATACCAATGTTATTATGCTTTCTAGAGTCACTGAGTTCTCTAAGTCTACATTCATGATCCAATACCTTTCTTTCCTTTTTTTTTCAGATTCATTATTTTTCATATTTTTCTCTTCTATATCACTATTTCATTCTTTTGCATCATCCTTCCTTGTCATTATAGTCAGTTGGTTTTGCATTTCAGTTATAGCATTTTAAAAAATTTTAGCCTGAGTACTTTTTAGATCTTTTATCTCTGTAATAAAGTATTGTTTAGTGTCTTCTATGCTTTTCTCAGGCCCAGCTAGTATCTTTGTGATTGTTGTTTTAAATTCTGGTTCAGGCATATTACTTATATCTGTTTTGATTAGATCCTTGGCTGCGACCTGTTCTTGTTCTTTCTTTTGCAGCGAATTCCTCTGTCTTGTCAGTTTTTCTAGGTCACTGTGTGTGTGTGTGTGTGTGTGTGTGTGTGTATGTTAGGAAAGCCTGTTATATTTTCTGCTCCTGAGAGTAATAACTATTTTAAAAAGAGGTCTTATACCGTCCAAGGCCTGGTGCTTCAGGAAGTGTTTCAGAGTTTGCACTCTGCTGTTATGTTTAGGATGCTTTTCCCCTCCAGTCAGTTCTCTGAAGAGTTTCTTCTTGCTTGCAGCTGGTGGGGGGGTGCAGGGGTCTAGGCATGTTTGACTTTGTTAGGTGTGTGGTGTTTTAACTAGGTGTGCTTTTGTCTGCTTGTCAAAATAAACCTGATCCTATTTCCACTAGAGCTGAAACTTTGCAGCATTCTACAATCAGTAGACTTGGTGCGTGTGAGGGTTTTGTGTCGGTCTTCTAGGTGAAGGGCCTGCTGTGTTGGTTCACAGGTTGACTTGCCCTAGTAAAGATGCACCTGCAGGGTGTAGTGGGGTGGGGCTTGGTGTAAGCAGCTCCAGCCTCCACTGGGGGTACTGTGTTGCTCACTGAAGTCTGTTAGTGCTGACAGATTGGGGAAAATGGCTTTGCCCCACACTTTCATCCTGGAGCAGGGAATCTGCTCCCACTGTTCTAGAAGCCCTCACAGAAGAGCGAGCAGTCTCCCTTTTTGTGTCCTTGGCTTCCATTAGAGCCCTGCCTTCACCTTGCCTGTGCCCAAGCTGTCTGCCTGCCAGGTGGCACAGTACTCCTGTGTTTTATCTCAGGCATGTGGCTGTTTTTCAAAAGTCCAAATTTTAGGGAACTGGTGCAGCATGGATCCATGCTGATCCTCTGGGGGAGGGTCTTGCCATGCTGCAGCTGGTTCTGGCTTGTCCCAGAAAAGCAGTTGCAGGATCGCACAGAGGCTCAGAATTTATGATAAAGTTCAGCAAAAAACAAGGCACCAAGGCTTGCTGCCCTCAGCAGATGTCTCTGTTCCTATGCTAATGAATGAGGCAGCATGTTGGCACCCTCCAACTCTTTTGTCCCCTGAGAGGCTGTGCCACCTCTCCCAAATGCACTCCAAGAAGGGGAATTGTCTTTCCTAGTGTGACCCAGGGGATCCTCAGACCCCACTGTCTGCTCCTAGGCCTCTGCCTTCCTTTCCAACAGGAGAACTGCTATGCCTGCCAGGCTCCATCTGGCAGTGGCATGGACTTCTAAAACTTCACACTTTGAGTTCTGCTGCTTGTAAAAACTTGTGATAATCAGCTGTTCCAGTTTTCTCAGGCAGTGGTTTTGGGGAAGTGTTTCTGTTGTGAAGTCCCCTGTGTGCTGCTTTCTCTCTGTTTATCTGCCTCTATTCTGTCTCCAAGATCAAGGCTCCCTCCCCTTCAGAGCACCCATGATTCTTTTCTCCCCAGAATCATGTCTCTGCACCTACCACCTTCCACAATGTGGTTTCTTTTCTCACTCTAGTTTTACAGTTTATTCTCTCAGGATTCAGATTGATTTCTTGGGTGTTTGGAATGATTTGATATCTGTCTAGCTTTTTGAGGATAAGGCAAGCATAGGGTCCCCCTATTGAGCCACAATCTTAAATCCTCTCTTATCTCTGCTTTTCTCTGATGGGTCTGGTTAGAGTTTTATTAATTTTATTGATCTCAGGAACTAGGTTCTGATTATATAGATTTTTCTCTAAATCTTTCTCTTTTAATGATTTATACTCTGATATTTATTATCTTCTTACTCTGAGATTATTTACTCTTCTTTTTCTAGTTTCTTAAAGTAGAGGTTGAAGTTATTAATTTTGTATATATCTTCTTTTCTAATATAGGTGTTCAGTGCTCTAAATTTCCTTCCAGGTACTACTTTAGTGACCTCCTACCAATTTTTGTATGTTTTGTTTCATTTCCATCCAGTTCAAATTACTTTCTAATTTCCCTTTTGATTGATTTGATCCTTGGGTATTTTAGAAGTGCTTATTTACCACATATTTGGAGAATTTCCAATTACCTAAATTAATTTAAGAGTGACCAGAGAATATACTTGGTAAAACTTGAATCTTTTTAAACTATTAAGATGGTTTTATGGCTAGAATGTCTAGCCTTGTAGATATTCTGTATGTACCAGAAGAGAGTATGTATTCTGCTGTTGTTGGGTGAAATTTTGTCAATATGGTCGATTAGGTCAAGTTGGCTGATAAAATTATTCAAGTCTTCTATATTCTTGCTGGTTTTATTTTTTAAAATATTTTAGGGGCGCCTGGGTGGCGCAGTCGGTTAAGCATCCGACTTCAGCCAGGTCACGATCTCGCGGTCCGTGAGTTTGAGCCCCGCGTCAGGCTCTGGGCTGATGGCTCAGAGCCTGGAGCCTGTTTCCGATTCTGTGTCTCCCTCTCTCTCTGCCTCTCCCCCGTTCATGCTCTGTCTCTCTCTGTCCCAAAAATAAATAAACGTTGGAAAAAAAATTAAAATATTTTAAACCTTTATTTATTTTTGAGAGAGAGAGAGACAGAGACAGAGACAGAGACAGAGACAGAGACAGAGACAGAGTGTGAGTGGCGTAGGAACAGAGAGAGAGGGAGACACAGAATCCGAAGCAGGCTCCAGACTCTGAGCTGTCAGCACAGATCCCGACCTGGGACTCGAACTCATGAACCGTGAGATCATGAATGGAGCCAAAGTCAGACACTTAACCAAGTGAGCCACCCAGGTGCCCCTATTCTTGCTGATTTTCTATCCATTTATTCAATAAATTACTGAGAGATGAAAATAGAAATCTCTAATTATGATTGTGGATTTGTCTATTTCTCTTTACAGTTATGATTTTTGCTTTATATATTTCAAAATTCTGTTATTAGGGTACATAACATTTGGGATTATTTCCTCTTGAAGATTTAGCACCTTTATCGTTATAAGGTGACCTTCCATATCTATATTCATATTCTTGCTCTGACATCTATTTTGTTGTTAATGTAGCAATTCCAGATTTCTCTTGGCTGGTTGTAGGGTAGTATATCTTTTCCATTCTTTTATCTCTATATTTAAAGTGAATTTCTTGGAAGTGGCTAACAGTTGGGTCTTGATTTTTTTTATCCAATTCCTGATAATCTCTCTTTTAATTGGTACGTTTAGATTATATTTAACATGATTAATAATATGATTAAAGTGTATCATCATGTTATTTTCTATTTGTGCCTTCTCTTCTTTATCCTTTCCCCTTCATTTTATGCTTTATTTTGAATTGATTGAATATTTAAAAATATTTCATTTTATCTTTTCTTTTTGCTGTTACATTTTTTTGGCTATAGTTGTGTTTTGTGAATTTAGTGATAGTTATACTACTAACTTCAAGTGATACTGCTTAACATAAACTATAAGAAACTATAAGAAAATTACAGTAGTATAATTCCATTTCTCAACTCCTGGCCTTGGCATCTTCCCCTGAAACTCATCATTTGGAGCTGGATGACCCTCCTCTAGGCATTCTGGCAGTCCCCAGATCCTGTGAGAGAGCACATCCCACATGGTAATGTCTTCACCTTTTTGTACCATGTATATGGTAACCCCAAGTAATGCTATAAGAGGTTGGTTGAAAAGCTCAGGAAGATAGGGACAGGAGGTAATCAGAGAGGTGGATATTAGACATCTGATGATATCTCCTGGTCAGGGGCCAGTGTGGAAAAGGTAAGAGCTTATATAGCGGGTCAGAGCTCACAAAAGCACTTGCCATTTGAGGATCTAGAGTCTTTCCTGTAGACCTTTGGCTTTATTCTGCAAGCCATGGTAAACCAATTTGAAAGAAGGAATCTATCTGTCTGTCTGTATATCTGCTACCCTATCTTTCTAGATAGACCAGCCTAGATAGATTTATCTTCCTAGAAGATAGGTAAATATAAAGATAGATAAAGATAGATAAAGTGTCTTCTTTCTATATATCTATCTATGTAACTGTATCTGTCTATATATATCTATCTATAAAATAGATAGAATAAGCAGTGTTTTATGACTAACCGTGGGTGGATTGGTAGGAAGTGACTCCAGTTAGAGGTTACTGAGGAGGAATCAGAGTCAGTAAGTGTGAGGAGATGAGGTCTGGACAAACTGATGACCTGAGACAGGAACAAGTGGACCCTGTAAGAACTATACCAGTATATCCTTAACTGTTTTTGTGGCCAGTACTGCCCTAGTTCATGTTTACTTATGACATATCTTATATCTCTTTCTAACTTGTTGGAGACCAATCCTGTAACTTATTAATTTTTATCCTTTAGCATCTAGCATGGTATCTGACATGCTCAATAATGTCAGTGTAGAAATAGTGAAGAATGACATTGATAAGACCCAAATGATGTTTCGGGCTCACATACCTGGAAGATGAATGATGTCGTATAAAAACTAAGAAAGTGAGAGGAGAGAGAGTTTTGTGGAGGGAAGATGGAATGTTTACCTGTGAACCTGACAGCACAAGATGCAGAGGGCAATTTCAAGTAGCCCATTGAAACCATAGTCTTAGAGCTTAGCAGAGAAGAGAGGGTGTGGAGATGGCAGAAGAGGTGTGGAGGAAGCCTGAGAACTGAGGAGCAAATGCACTTGGGTTCTGGGTACAGGCAGTGAGCTTCCTTTCCCTGGGCAAAATCTCTCAACTAAATTCCTTGATAAGTGATGATGTATTTCATTCCAAAATGATGAAAACAAAAGTATACTACCTAAGGATTCATGCATGGGGATTATCTGGGGACAATAGCTCCTCCTGTTCGATTTGATACATTAGAAGGCAGCTAGGCTCTAGGTGTACACAAAGGGGCTGAGGCTGCGTCTGGAAAGGACGCCTGCAGAAAGGAGCCCTGGGGACCTGGAAGGCCAGTTCCACGGATGCAGCAGTGACTCCCAGGCTCTGCTTCTCCACACATCGATGGGGAGAGACCCCACAGCCGTCATTGCATGGACTAGCCTCAGAGACTAGCCATGCTCTTGTTTAGCTCTTTAAAGTTGATCCACTTGGGAAAGTGACCATCACCTATGCCTTGAAAGACAGGCTGGAAAGTCTCTGTACTTTATGGATGGGCTTTGAATGATATCTTCTGTGTAATGTGGTTCACACCATTGGATGAAACACCTTCACTGAAGCCTCTGCATGACCTCATCTCTCCTTTCCTGTCCCTGTGTGATATTTTTGTGCTCAGTCATTCAGAAGTCTATTCGATTTTCTCCTCCTCCTCCTGTTCCTCCTTTTAATGTTATCATAACCTCATAGGTTGTTTAATGAGATGTGAGGCACTCTGAAAGGAAATTACAGATATGTTTCTCTGAAGAAGATTTTGAATTATACCCAAGTTTATTTATTTTTTATTTTGGCAAACTACAAAGTGTCAATATGAACTGAATGAAAACACATTACACAGCTTAGTTCCAAAGAGTTGTCATCTTTGTAAGGCTAGGTCTTTAGAGAAAAGCGTGTGTTAACTGAAATAGTTTTAGTGCCCCTATTCTCTCCCACTTCTCTTTTCTGAATCTTGATGCAATTTGCAATAGCTCTGCCACATAGTAGGTAATCAACTCTTGTGTACTGAATAGAGGGGGCTTAAACAGTGGTGTTTTCCTAGTCACTAAACCACAAGTACGTGCTACTTCTCAGTATTTAGATAATGGGCCTGCCTTGCCTCTGCTCTGAGCTAGTTGTCAAGTGCTCTAGTCCTGCTTCAAAGGGTTCTGTCTTTTTCATCTTGAATTCTTGTGATATGAGGTATAGTACATTGCACATAAGAGGTGATTGATGAAAATACTGTTATTCCTTATATTTTTTGGTGGATATTTGGAGAAATTTCTGTAGCACCTTTAACTGTAAAATAGAGGTTAAGTATAAATTTTCATAAAAGATTTTGATATTTTAGGAGCCAATGAATTGACAATTCATTTATCTTTTCTATACCAGAAAATGTCTGAAATGATGAGTAAAATTTGCCTCATTCTATTAATTTGAGCATTACATAAGTTTGTCTAAGTTTCTCTCACCTGTGTTCTTTCACAGATGCAAGCTCAGCTTGGAGGCCTGGTCAGGAGGCAGGGCATTCACTACCTCCTGCTCTTATCAGATGCCTTCCTGCTGAGAACTACACTTGTATCTTCCATGTTCACTAGATCTACTTCAATGATTAGGCAGTGTCTGGATTTTGGCTGAGAGATCGAAACTCCTGGCTGTAAGAAATAATTCCCTGGGAGGGGAAAAGTATGTTGGGTGATAGCATTGATATGTATATTCAAGAATTTATTTCTCACCAAAATCACATTACTTTGCATCCATGGCAATTTTTTAATGTGGGCTTTGTCTCCTGGTTCTATTACAATAACACGAATGCTAAGTCACTGCTTTGGTTTGGTTCTTGGTTATTTGTGTATCATCAGGTATATGTTTCATAGTCTTGGAAGGTTGTGAGGAGTAGGTGCCTGCTGATGTCTGAGGTGGTGGGACACTCAAGCCTTGGCTTTTCTTTCCTGCAGAACTGAAGCACGAGATCCACGTCTGGCGCCTGACTGCGCAGCGCATCAGCCCGGCCAGCCGAGAGGAAACAGCGGTTCGGGGCCTGCTCCTGGGGAAGGTGCAGGCACTGGAGCACCTGCTGGCCCGAAGGCTGCATACCTTTCACAGGTACCAAGCCAGGACCCTGCTTGGGCTACTCTTGGTTTATAGCAGTGGCTCTCAATTTTACCAGTTGTGCTCAATGGTTGAATTGTATCAATAACCTATTTACTACCACCCCCCACCCATGGTGTCTAAATGTCATACAATGTACAAGTCAAGTAAGTTAAAATGATGCTTCTTCAGAGTACTTCATGGTACTACAAAATAGTAACACTAGCTTCATGCCAATGAAGCTGTGTAAGTCTCTTGTGGCACATTATTTTGTCTAGCCTCACTTACATCTCTGGAATATGTTCTGGTACCAGCCCCAGTTTAAGGATGAGATAACTGAGGCTCAGAGAATTTGAGCAACTTGTCTAGGGTTCTACAGCTAGGAAAGAGTGACACTGGGGATTGAATCCACACTCAAGCACTGCCTGTCACACCTTCACACATAACACTTGTTCTATAACAAGAATCAAAAACAATTAATATAACAAATTAACAAAATACTCTCCCAGTAGTTGATTTTCAGGGACCTCAAAGTACTTAAGTCCTACTCAATTCATTTCCTGTTATTTGCTTTTAATCAAAGCTGATATGTAAAAATGAAGGGATGAATTTTTCCTCCAACTCTGATGAGGTGCTGAGTTCCAACCTGTCTTCAATTTGGGAGAGCTGATAGAAGAAGCAGGAGCATATCTACCCTTCAGGGACATTGAATCATTACTGCCACAGAGATGGGAGCTGGGCTAGAATGAGGAGTCTGTCAAGGCAAGGAAATGCCTGTGAATGTAGTGTGAATGATCTTACATGTTGCAGTTTGCTGAAAGCAGCCCTGTATTCCTGGGCTGATGACAGGAGCTGGGTGTGGTGACTGTGCTGACCCTTGAGGGTCATCCAGTATGGTCTTGAAGCCTGTTATTTTAGTGGGGGCAGGAGGAAGGCTACAGGGAATGTGTGGAATCTTACTCTCTTCAGCAAAGTGCTGTCTCAGCTCCATCCTAGCCTAGGACCAACCTCCACCAGGTGGTGCTTGGGAAGCAGGACCTCGTGTCCTGAGGCTCCAGGAGGGCCCTGAATTGCAGGCTGGGGACCAACTTCCACCACAGGCATAGATCTTAAAAGGAGAAACTTTGTAAATGAAAGATGCTGGCTCTGCAGATTTTGTTTGTATGTATTATTTTAAAAAATTGTCTTCAGGATTTGCCTGCATCTGCTGTGATTTCCTTTAGGGTCTGTTCTGGCTGTGTAGTCAGCCTCTTTTGATACTTGTGGCATATAAGTGCTCATAAAACTAAATTCTCCACAGTATAGCTCTTTTTCCTGGTTAGTAGGGAAGAAAATAAAGCAGAAATTGTGGACTGTTAGGAAAGGTTAAAAGGGAAAGGCATGTTGGAACAAATGAGGGTGACTGAATCAGATCAGACGTTCCCATGACCAGAGGAGAGAGAAGCACACATAAGTTCTTTAAAATTGATTTCCATTGATAAAAATCACCACTAAAGCAAGTGGAATTTCTTTAATGTTTTTTCCTTTAATAAGTTTGGTAGTCAATATAAAATAACTTCATTTTGAAAAAAAGTATAGGAAAATAGAAAGTAAAAAGAGAAAAACAAAAGTATCTTACTGTCATCCCCCTCATTCACATTTTGGTCAGTATTCTTCTGACATTCCTTGTGCTCATGCTCACACATACACATGCTTGCACACTTGCTTCCTTAACATTCCATTCATTTCCTGTATTACTTTTCTTCGGAAATACAGAAATATATTTTCCAATCCATAAACCCAAGTTCACTGGTCACCTTCAATGACTAGGTGTGCCCAGTATGTGGCCAAATCAGGCATCACTTAGTGCCTGGTATCTAGGCCAAAGGTCCATGCTAAACATACGCTGACTGCTGCCTTGCTGATCTCACTGCTCAGTAGCTCCAGGAAAATAATGAGACTGCCTTTTTCTCTTTTAGACAAATCTCACAGGAAGATAAAAATTGGGAGACCAATATCCAGGAGCTCCAGAAAAAGGTACTGTGGTTTATTCTCTCAGGGTTTCTGAATCACCTTTTGCTTCACAAAAGTTAAGACTGAAAGTAATTTCTCTTTTTATTCCTATAGTTGTACACAAGACATGAGTTATTTCTAGGAATAAATGGGAAAAATCATTTTCCAGGCATGATAGGCCTATTTTGTCCTGAAATGGAAAAGTTAAAATTTTTAAATACCCTTTGAGATAGAGTGGCCCTTTCTATGGTTAATGCAGCTGCAGAGAAAGTTGGCTGGGTGCCTGAGGTTCTTGCAGCTCTTCCTGATCCTAAAAGGCAGGTCTTATGGTTCCCATTGTGTGGATGAGGAGATTGAGGCAGAAACAGATGAGGCATGCAGTGTGAGATGGAACAGCTTTAGGGACAAAGATGGAGTGTGTGGTGTACATTCTCTCATATGGCTCTGACTTCTGGTGGGCTGTAGCTTTTGAGTTCTGTTGCTAATTTTCCTGCTTTAACAGACCTTTTTTTTAGCCTATCTGAGAACACAGTGCCCCTCTCCTAGCTGAGAGAACTCTGCTCCAGATCTGCTGGGAGACATTTATATCTTTTTGAAATTTCAAATCCAGGTAGTTTCTTTCCTAGGGAGAGATTGATTACCCACTTTCTTATTATGATAGGAACATTTTGTCCCTTTATAAAGAAATTTAGGTATGGTGGTCCTGATGGGTAATGTGTCCTTTGGGTCTCTCTTCCCAATCTCTGCACCACTGAGATGGTTGGGGTTAGGAAAGGAGGGTGTGGCTATGACACTTTTCTGGGCCCCAGGTTTATGCAGATCCTGCTTGCTTTGCTAGACCATGTAGTGCTGGCTGTGAATTAGGGAAAAGATTGTGTATCTCTCTGTGTACGAGGTAGATGAGTATTGAAGAGAGGTGGAAGGGAAAAACAAGGAGCTTGTATTAAATGAAAGAGTTCTTACTGTGATAGCTCCAGAAAGGCAAAAGGAGAAAATTTGACAGACACTAAAAATAACAGATAGGAATACATTTTGGATCATTTCCGCTTACACCAACAAAATGATGCTGGAATGTTCTTTGATCTTCCTGCTCCCTCCATTCCCAATCCTAGAACTGCCCATGGTAATACCTACGTTCTATAATTAACATGGCTGCATGGAGGGTTTATAGTGCCTCCCCTTACAACAAGTGAGGGGCCATGTCCTTTTCCTCCTAATTCACCATCATAGACTCATCTAGCCAAACTGGCCTTCTTTGGAAGTGGGAAGGAGAAGATGAGTAGGGGCCAGTTGAGCCACAAGCTTTGGCAGTGGGTGGGGAAGGAAGAGATAATCAGGAGGTGGCCCACATGATTCGTGAGCAGGGGGCTAGGGACTGCAGACAGAGCCAATGTAACATGTAAGAATATGCTTGCAGTTTTTATGACAGCAGCTTTAACTGTATGAGTAGAGAAATCCAGAGAGAAAATCTATACCTATACACACATCTATCTCCGTATCTCTATACCTATACCTGTACCATCTTTCTGTACTTCTATCTCTATCCATATGTATACCCATAAATATCTGTCACTGTCTCTCCCTTTCTATCCATATATACACATCCATGTCTATATCTATCTAATTCTAGATATACATAGACAGATGTGCTGGCAGGACCATACTTAGGAAAGGACATGGCATAGTTGTCAGTTCACATGGTAGAGCATGATTCACATAGGGGCCTGTATGGGTAGGGCATGATGACCCAGGGCTCATCTGTGCCAGTTTTCCTGGATCTCTTCCCTTTCCCCAACTCCACACAGCTGTTGCTTTTGGGGCACAGCACCCTCTGGGGACCTCACCCCATCTTACTCTGTGACTCAGGCCCACTTAAAGGAGGTATAGTACCTTCATTAACCATTTAAGGTTAATGAAGGTACTATAGAGTTTTCTGTCACCTCCCGTCACCCCTGAGCGACTCTACAGGCTACCAATGATGTCATCTTGATGGCTATGAGACTGCCAAGTGTCTTCCAGAGTCCCTGTGAACATGAAAGGATATAGTAGGAGCCTTCAGCAGGAGTCATATACTGCATGAATATGTTAACCTCGGTGCCACCATGAACAGGGATTTGTGTAATAGGAGGAAAGTTGAATTAAAAGGATGTGAGCATGTAGCACCTGTGGAAATGTGTGGCCAGGTCCTTGGAAGTTACATGTTGTTTCCCCAGTGGTTTTGCCAACGTCTAACCTAATTCTTGTGGTGTATCTGGGAGCACTTTCTGCATCATATTGATAAGCTATTTAGTCAGGTGTTTTATAAAAGGATTGTCCTATGCTTTAACTTTATTGTGTTTATTTTTTAATAAAGGTTTTGAATGCTGTAATTCCAAATCTGTAGTTTTCTTTATAATGCATCACCTTATCATCTTCTTTGAAGTTCAAGATGTTGTATTTTTCATCTTAAGGAGAAAATTGTAGTGATTCAAGACATGTAGGATGATGGACACATTGCAGGAAACAGAAGATTGTACCTAGTAAATGAGTTGTGTTTTTCTCTCTTACAGCACAGGATATCAGACAGGATTCTGCTCACCAAATGCCTGATGGTGTTGGGATTTGTTATCTTCATGTTCTTTCTCAATTCATTTGTTCCTGGTGTTCATCTTGATCTTGGTGAGTCTAATTTTTTGTTACCTTTTGTCTATAGGCTTTGCAATTGCTATCACAGTCTGGAAGGGAAGATTTCAAAGCTTGTTCCCAGACATTGGTCATGAGGGTGAGATGGAGGGTGGCCATCTTTGATAGAAAAAAGGAAACCTTTATCCACTACCTTTCCTTTTGTTTTCTGGAAGAAAGGGAATGAGAGAGAGAGAGAGAGAGAGAGAGAGAGAGAGAGAGAGAGAGAGATTCCTCTCCAGCCCCTAGTGTCTTAGTGCATGGGTCCTCGGCCCCTCCAGGGTTTAACATTAGAAGAAATATGGAGTAGATATTATCATCTTTCTCATACTTGATAACCAGATCTTTAAACTGTTGCTTGAGAAGCACTTCAGAAGAGATGGGAGGTCACATCAACAAGGTCAGAGTCCTACAGTTTGTGCAACTTGACATGAGGATTAGATGAGTACTGAAAGGGCCAGAGGAGTGCAAAAGGCCTATACAACCCCCTGTTCCCTATGGTGCCCCCGTTTTCCCCACACAGCAGAACCTGTTCTCCCACCCTTTCCCATATGTTGCTTGCTTTCACAGTGCTGTGGCTCTCCCTTTCCATTTCTCAAGCCCTGTGTCAAGGTTGTAGGGCCTGTTCCCACTTGAGATATGACTGTCTTGAAAATTGAGCTCACCAGATATCTTGTTAACTCTGGCATCTTTCCACTCTTCATCAATATTTTCCACATTCCTTAGGTTTTGTTTTGTTTTTTTTTTTACTGATTTAACAGTTCTCTCTATTGTTGCTATTACTTAAAACAAAACAAAACAAAACCCAAACCACTTCCAAAATGTACTTCATGGTAGGGAACTTTAGAAGAAGGTGGCATAGGAGGACACTGGGCTCACCTTGTCCTGCTGATCACTTAGATTCCACCCACACCTGCCTAAATAACCAAGAACACTGCCAGAAGACTAGCAGAATGGACTCTATGGAGCCAAGCATAGACAAGAGGCCCACAGAAGAGGGTAGGAAGGGTAGAGAGGTGGTGTGCACTACATGGACTGACAAGAGGGAGCTGGGGTGGTGGAGGGGCAGCCCACCCAGCAAGGTGGAATCCCCAAGTCTGGCTTGCAAAAGTGGAGGGTCTGGACTGCATGAATTCTGACAGCCAGAGGAACTTAAATCTGGAATGTTATAAGTCAACAGCTCTGCTTGGAGAGCGGGAGGGCAAGAGGACACCGGGAGGGAGAGGTGTTGAACCCTGGAAGAGAGAGCTCAGCTCAACGGGGAACAGAGGTGTGAGCCAGTGCCATCTACCTCTCCCATCCCCCAGCCAAAAACCCAAAGGGAACCTGTTCACCAAATGGGCATGGGTCGGCCTCTCTCCTGGTGCTGCAGGGCCCCTCCCGCAGGGAACCACCAAAGGCAAAGCGAGCTGATCCTGCCCCTCCCACCCCTGTGCACCTTGTGGATCCACCCCAGCTAATATGCCAGATCCCCTCAAAGCAACACCACAAGCCTGGCATGTGCAAGAGGCCCAGACAGGGGCCACACCACTCCACAGTGAGTCCTGCCCCTAAGAGAGGGGAAGTTAAGGTACACACCAGTCTGACTGTGGCCCAGCAGTGGGCTGGGGACAGACATCAGGTGTGACTATGGCCCCGCCGACCAACACAAGCTACTCCAGACAGCACAGGGGAAGTGCCCTGCAGTTTTGTGCCACACCAGGGACTATCCACAATGATGAAATGGAAGAATTCTCCTCAAAAGAAACTCCAGGAAGTAGCGACAGCTAATGAATGGATCAAAAACGATTTAAGCAATATAACGGAACAAGAATTTAGAATAATAGTCATAATATTAATCGCTGGGCTTAAAAAGGGTATAGAGGACAGCAGAGAATCTCTTGCTACAGAGATCAAGGGACTAAGAAATAGTGTCATTAAAAATAATATAAATGAGGTGCAAAATAAAATGGAGGTGACCACAGCTCGGATTGAAGAGGCAGAGGAGAAAATAAGTGAATTAGAAGATAAAATTATGGAAAAAGAGGAAGCTGAGAAAAAGAGATAAAAAAATCCAGGAGTATGAGGGGGAGAATTAGGGAACCAAGTGGTGCAATAAAATGCAACAATATCCATATAATAGGAATTCCAGAAGAGGAAGAGAGAGAGAAAGGGGCTGAAGGTGTACTTGAACAAATCATGGCTGAGAACTCTCCTGATCTGGGGAAGGAAAAAGGCATTGAAATCCAAGAGGCACAGAGAACTCCCTTCAGACATAACCTGAAATGATCTTCTGCACGACATATCATAGGGAAACTGGCAAAATACAAGGATAAAGAGAAAATTCTGAAAGCAGCTAAGGATAAACATGCTCTAAAATATAAAGGGAGACTGAAAAGACTAGTGGCAGACCTATCTACTGAAACTTGGCAGGGCAGAAAGAAATGGCAGGAAATCTTCAATGTGATGAACAGGAAAAATATGCAGCCAAGAATCTTTTATGCAGCAAGTCTGTCATTTAGAATAGAAGGAGAGATAAAGGTCTTCCCAAACAAACAACAATTGAAGGAATTCATCACCACTAAACCAGCCCTATAAGACATCCTAGGGGGGATTCTGTGAGTGAAATGTTGCAAGGACCACAAAGTACCACAGGCATCACTACAAGCATGAAATCTGCAGATATCACAATGACTCTAAACCCATAACTTTCTATAATAACACTGAATGTAAATGGACTAAATGCTCCAATCAAAACACATAGGGTATCAGAATGGATAAAAACAAGACTCATCTATTTGTTGTCTACAAGAGACTCATTTTAGACCTGAAGACACCTTCAGATTGAAAGTGGAGAACTATCTATCATGCTACTGGAAGTCAAAAGAAATCTGGAGTAGCCATACTTATATCAGACAAACTAGACTTTAAATTAAAGGCTTTAACAAGGGATGAAGAAGGGCATTATATAATAATTACAGAGTCTATTCCTTAAGAAGAGCTAACAATTATAAATGTCTATGTGCCAAATATGGGAGCCCCCAAATATATAAAACAATTAATCACAAACATAAGCAAACTTATTGATAAGAATGTGGCAATTGCAGGGAACTTTAATACTCCACTTACAGTAATGGATAGATCATTTAGTCACAGGATCAATAAAGAAACAAGGGCCCTGAATGATACATTGGATCAAATGGACTTGACAGATATATTTAGAACTCTGCATCCCAAAGCAACAGAATATACTTTCTTCTCAAGTGCATGTGGAACATTCTCCAAGAAAGATCACATACTGACTGGGTCATAAAACAGCCCTTCATAAGTATAAAAGAATTGAGATCATACCATGCACACTTTCAGACCACAATGCTATGAAGCTTGAAATCAACCACAGGAAAAAGTCTGGAAAACCTCCAAAAGCATGGAGGTTAAAGAACACCCTACTAAAGACTGAATGGCTCAACCAGGGAATCAGAGAAGAAATTTTAAAAAAATATGGAAACAAATGAAAATGAAAATACAACAATCCAAATGCTTTGGGATGCAGCAATAGCAGTCCTGAGAGGAAGATACATTGCAATCCAGGCCTATCTCAAGAAACAAGAAAAATCCCAAATACAAACTCTAAGAGCACACCTAAAGGAAATAGAAGCAGAACAGCAAAGACAGCCTAAACCCAGCAGAAGAAGACAAATAATAAAGATCAGAGCAGAAATAAACAATATAGAATCTAAAAAAACGGTAGCGCAGATCAATGAAACCGAGAATTGTTGTTGTTGTTGTTTTTTAATAAACAAAATTCATAAACCTCTAGCCAGGCTTCTCAAAAAGAAAAGGGAGAGGACCCAAATAGTTAAAATCATGAATGAAAATGGAATTGTTACAACCAATCCCTCAGAAAGACAAGCAATTATCAGGGAATACAAGGAAAAATTATATGCCAACACACTGGACAACCTGGAAGAAATGGACAAATTCCTAAACACCCACACACGTCCAAAACTCAATCAGGAGGAAACAGAAAGCTTGAACAGACCAATAACCAGCGAAGAAATTGAATCAGTTGTCAAAAATCTCCCAACAAATAAGAGTCCAGGACCAGATGGCTTCCCTGGGGAATTCTACCAGACATTGAAAGCAGAGATAATACCTATCCTTCTCAAGCTATTCCAAAAAAATAGAAAGGGAAGCAAAACTTCCAGACTCATTCTATGAAGCCAGAGTTACTGTGATTCCTAAACCAGACAGAGACCCAGTAAAAAAAGAGAACTACAGGCCAATGTCCTTGATGAATATGGATGCAAAAATTCTCAATAAGATACTAGCAAATCGAATTCAACAGCTGATAAAAAGAATTATTCACCATGATCAAGTGGGATTCATTCCTGGGATGCAGGGCTGGTTCAACATTCACAAATCAATCAACGTGATAATTCACATTAATAAAAGAAAAGATAAGAACCATATGATCCTGTCAATAGATGCAGAAAAAGCATTTGACAAAATTCAGCATGCTTTCTTAATAAAAACCCTTGAGAAAGTCGGGATAGAAGGAACATACTTAAACATCATAAAGCCATTTATGAAAAGCCCACAGCTAACATCATCCTCAATGGGGAAAAACTGAGAGCTTTTTCCCTGAGATCAGGAACACTACAGGGATGTCCACTCTCACTGCTGTTGTTTATTTTTTTTTTTTAATTTTTTTTCAACGTTTTTATTTATTTCTGGGACAGAGAGAGACAGAGCATGAACGGGGAAGGGGCAGAGAGAGAGGGAGACACAAATCAGAAACAGGCTCCAGGCTCCGAGCCATCAGCCCAGAGCCTGACACGGGGCTCGAACTCACGGACCGCGAGATCATGACCTGGCTGAAGTCAGACGCTCAACCGACTGCGCCACCCAGGCGCCCCATTTTTTTTTAAATTTTTTTCAACGTTTTTATTTATTTCTGGGACAGAGAGAGATCACTGCTGTTGTTTAACATAGTGTTGGAAGTTCTAGCATCAGCAATCAGACAACAAAAGGAAATCAAAGGCATCAAAATTGGCAAAGATGAAGTCAAGCTTTAACTTTTTGCAGATGACATGATATTATACATGGAACATCCAATAGACTCCACCAAAAGTCTGCTAGAACTGATACATGAATTCAGCAAAGTCACAGGATACAAAATCAAAGTACAGAAATCAGTTGCATTTTTATACACTAATAATGAAGCAACAGAAAGACAAATAAAGAAACTGATCCCATTCACAATTGCATCAAGAAGCATAAAATACCCAGGAATAAATCTAACCAAAGATGTAAAACATCTGTATGCTGAAAACTATAGAAAGCTTATGAAGGTAATTGAAGAAGGTATAAAGAAATGGAAAAACATTCCGTGCTCATGGATTGGAAGAATAAATATTGTTAAAATATCAATATTACCCGAAGCTATCTACACGTTCAATGCAATCCCAATCAAAATTGCACCAGCATTCTTCTCAAAGCTAGAACAAGCAATCCTAAAATTTGTATGGAACCAGAAAAGACCCCAAATAGCCAAAGTAATTTTGAAGAAGACCAAAGCGGGAGGCATCACAATCCCAGACTTCAGCCTCTACTACAAAGCTGCAGTCATCAAGACATCATGGTATTGGCACAAAAACAGACACATAGACCAATGGAATAGAATAGAAACCCAAGAGTTGGACCCACAAAAGTATGGCCAATTAATCTTTGACATAGCAGGAAAGAACATCCAATGGAAAAGAAGACAGTCTCTAACAAATGGTACTGGCAGAACTGGACAGCAACATGCTAAAGGATGAAACTAGACTACTTTCTTACACCATTCACAAAAATAAACTCAAAATGGGTAAAGGACTTGAATGTGAGACAGGAAACCATCAAAACCCTAGGGGAGAAAGCAGGAAAAGACCTCTCTGACCTCAGCAGTAGGAATTTCTTACTTGACACATCCCCAAAGGCAAGGGAATTAAAAGCAAAAATGAACTATTGGGACCTCATGAAGATAAAAATCTTCTGTACTGCAAAGGAAACAATCAAGAAAGCTAAAAGGTGACCAATGGAATGGGAAAAGATATTTGCAAATGACATATCAGACAAAGGGCTAGTATCCAAAATCTATAAAGAACTCACCAAATCCACACCTGAAAAACAAATAATCCAGTGAAGAAATGGGCAGAAAACATGAAGAGACACTTCTCTAATGAAAACAGGCAAATGAAAAATGCTCAATGTCACTCCTCATCAGGGAAATGCAAATCAAAACCACACTCAGATACCACCTCATGCCAGTCAGAGTGGCTAAAATGAACAAATCAGGAGACTATAGATGCTGGCGAGGATGTGGAGAAATGGGAACCCTCTTGCACTCTTGGTGGGAATGCAAACTGGTGCAGCCACTCTGGAAAACAGTGTGGAGGTTCCTCAAAAAATTAAAAATAGATCTACCCTATGACCCAGCAGTAGCACTGCTAGGAATTTACCCAAGGGATACAGACATGCTGAAGCATAGAGGCACTTGTACCCCAATGTTTATAGTAGCACTTTCAATAATAGCCAAATTATGGAAAGAGCCTAAATGTCCATCAACTGATGAATGCATAAAGAATTTGTGGTTTATATACACAATGGAATACTACTTGGCAATGAGAAAGAATGAAATCTGACCTTTTGTAGCAACGTGGATGGAACTGGAGAGTGTTATGCTAAGTGAAATAAGTCATAGAGAGAAAGACAGATACATATGTTTTCACTTTTATGTGGATCCTGAGAAACTTACCAGAAGACCATGGGGGAGGGGACACACACAAAAAAAGAAAGGTTAAGGAGGGAGGGAGCCAAAGAGACTCTTAAAAACTGAGGACAAACTGAGGGTTGATGGGGTGTGGGAGGGAGGGGGTGATGGGTATTGAGGAGGGCACCTGTTGGGATGAATACTGGGTGTTATATGGAAACCAATTTGACAATAAATTTCATATTTAAAAAAAAAAAGCAAAATGTACTTCAAATGAATTATAGATTTATGGGAAAGATAAATTTGAAGTCCTATCAAGGAATGTGTTCTTTAACCAAAAACTTTATTTATGGATTTCCTTCAAAGTAAGCTCTGTTAAGATATTTTAAATATCTTTTCATAAAAATTTTATTTACTGCAACATTTGAAGAAGATAACTTCTGTAGAAAGTAAAGCCTCTAACTTTGTAAATTAGTTGGATAATGTGAGCAAGCTTCAGTTATTCACACCATGGCATTGCTCCTTTGCTTCTAGGCTACCACTAGAAATGTTTAGATTATAACTTAATTTCCCTTTTCTGTCATGTGTAGAAAGACACATTGCTAGAGTCTTACACATAGAACATGATGTACATGCTTTTGACTGGATGTTCAACTTTATATCATGTGTTTACAGCCTCTGAGAATTTATTTTCTTAAATAATTTCAAAACCAATTTGCCAGGCAGCCTGGGCTAAGTTCCAAGTTGACAAGTGTTCTTTGTCCACACCTGAGAGTCAATCCACATGGAATCCTGATGTAATAATGAAGAATGCCAAAGCCATACTTGTAAAAATGTCATGAATTTTAATTGTATTTGGTGTATTACATTTAGAAATTATTGTTGTAATGTAGTTATTTTGAATTATACTGCATACATAATATAATTTTAACATTAAGAGATGGTCATCACTGGCAATTAAGCAAATACAATTAGACTGGTGTTTGTGGGCAGAGAAGTTCCATTAAATAAATCTTGGGTGTTTGTTTTTTTTAATTTTTTTTAATTCTTTGGTGTTTATAGAATATTTTTTTCTAATTTTACTTGGGATCATACTTTAAAAGAACACAGCATGCATTTGAAAGACTAAAAAATATATGGGAGTTTGCATACAATTTTGTTAGCATTTGGTAGTGATCATTGTATAAATAACAATATTTTTAAAGTTTAAAGTCACATCTTTAACTGTATGGACTTTTAAAAATCTTGAATACCATGAAACCTTTTAGCCTGAGAAGTCCATACTTTTTACTAAGATGTCACATCTCTTTTTGTGTGGTTGTTGTATCTATGATTGAGGGGCTTCTTTTTTGCTTTTAAGTCTTGTGTTTCGTTAGGATTGAACAAATGATTTTATCTGGGGATCCTGGAATACATAATTCCTATATTTGCATTCATCATGATAGAAGACTTAGGTTGACTAGGAGAAAATTTCGATTAGCGTATATTTTAAATGGAGTGCAGTATCCTTAGAATTACAGTAACTCCCCTCATGGGAACAGGAGCAAAATTGATACATGACCTTCCCAGGTCTTCAGCCAGTAGAGATGGGACCATTTATTTTTAGTGAATTACTGTTTTTAATGTGATGTGCTGTGTAAGTTGAGTATAAAATATTATGTCATATAACATGAAGTGATGTCATATCACACAATGTGCATCATGAAAAACAACATCATATAAAACAGTGTGATGTCATTTGATAAAGTGGTGTCATATATCACTGTGTACAATGTGACATCACATAATTAAAGTGTGGTATCATATATCAGATCATGCCATGTAATAAAACAGCATCATATAACATATTCCTTCATTTAAACATCATATCCTAAACACAACATTGACTCTCATTTTATTTTTTTATTTTAATTTTAATTTTAAAAAGTTTTTATTTAATTATTTTGAGATAGAAAGAGAGAGAGAAGGGGGGGGCACAGAGAGAGAGAGAGAGAGAGGTGGAGAGAGAATCCCAAGCTGATTCTGTCAGCACATAGCCCAATGCGGGGCTTGATCTCATGGAACCATTGAGACCATGAGCTAAGCTGAAATCAAGTTGGATGCTTAAGCAACTGAGCCATCCACGTGCCCCTCATTTTATTTTTTAAGTTATCACAAAGAAAGACTGATTTTTCCTTTTGATACGAAGTTTTATGAATTTTAACAAAGATGCATATTTATGTAACCACCACTACAATTAGAATACAGAACAGTTTCATCACCCAAAAATACTTCAAAGTTACCCTTTTGTAGTCACCACCTGTCTTAATCCCAGCAACTCCTGATCTGTTTCCTATCACTATAGTTTTGTCTTTTGGAGAATGTCATACATATGTAGTCAGAGTATATGCAACCTTTGAGATTTGCTTCTCTCACACAGCATAAAGCCTTTCAAATTGATCCAAGTTGCTGTGTGTACAGTAGTTCATTATTTTTGTTGCTGACTAGTCTTCCATGGTATGGATATAGTTTGTTTATCCATTCACCCATTGAAGGACATTTGGATTATTTCCAGTTTTTGGTGATTGTGGTGATTGTGAGTAGACTACTCCAAATATTCATGTACATGACCTTGTGTCCACTTAAGTTTTCACTTCTCTTGGGTAAATTACCTAAGTGTGGGACTGCTGGGTCATATGGTGAGTGTATATTCAGCTTTAAAAGAAACTGCTGCTCCATTTTCTAGATTGGCTATAGCACTTTGTGCTCTCACAGCAGTACATGGGATTTCCAACTTTTCCACATCCTCTAGTGTTTGACATGGTTATACTCCATCCCCTGGAGTTCCACAATGCCTTGTAGAAGCCTTAGATCTAGAACTCACATGTTATTCTAATCATTTGTTTGTGTCTCTGGCCCCAGGTTATCCTCTTTGCCCAAGCTAGACCCAAGGGCGTGGTCCATGTCTGCTAAATTTTTCTCTCCTCAGTGCCTTGTATAAATGCCTGACACATTAATGGATATAAGATATAGGATTACATAATGTACGAAAAAACTTCTTATTGAGTAGTATAGATTCCAACTTAATTATTTTAAGAATTTAAATGTGGCTGACTTAACTTGGATTCTGTAAAGAGCAAAGCCTGGAGCAAAGGCTTGTGTGTGAGATTTTCACTGGGGAGTATGATTCCTGGGAAGAGAAGTGAAGGATAGGGAAACAGAGTAATGTCAGGCAAATGTGAAAAACACTACACTGTGGAAACATGGAAGCAGAGTTGTGAAGAGAGTGAGCCCAAACAAGGCTGCATCATCATCTGTCTACCAATGTGGGCCACTGGTTGCTGTATCTCGGGATTGTCTGGGGAAAAGTATGAAATATGTCTCAGGTCTGTCTGTGGGGTTGTGTGGGAGAGTGGGGGCATTTACCTATTGGGTCCCATAACCCATTGGTCCAGGTTCCTCCCCATTGAATGCCATCTTGCAAATGTTTACAGCTGGTACATGCACAAAGGTCAAGCAACAGAAAAGCGACAGTTGAGAAGTAGGTGCATGGGTTCAAAACAGACTAAATCAGGGTGCATCTGTATGAGGGCACATCCACATAGAGCTGGCTACTGCCACAGGCTTCAAGTGAGAGACAGGAGAGCTTTGAGTATCCCAAGGGTGCAAGAAGTGCTACAATAATGAAGAAAGAAAAGGTACCTGTCCTTTTATGTGCATCTGGCAAGTAGATTGTTCCCCTAAGTGCAAGGATCTTTATCTCACAACATATGCTAGAATTAACTCTAGTCTGCTCATTTGTTACACACAGGTCTACAGTCCCTACAGGAAATTCTTGGTACAAGATATGTTTCAAAATTCTGATATCTTTGTATGTTACAAATATAATTCAGTGCACATACTGAATTATATATAATGTAACACCCCCAAGAGATTCGGGGCCAGTACCTTGTCATCTAAGAATTGGTATCTCTGGAGTGAAACATGAATATTTATACAAGGTGGGATAAATTAAGACCACAAATTGCCTCATTTCAGTTCAACTCAGATTTTATTAAATTTTGGCATAAAACTTACAATAAAAATTTTTGCTCTTCTGAACTTTAGGACTTCATAATTGTGGTAATTGATGAGGAAACTATAAGAGTCAGTGAGCCACTTCAAAATGTTGTCTTTGGACTTACAATTTATAACTTCATTAGCAGTTTTCTAGGTCTCCTTTGATGATTAGTTCAGGATGTTTCCCTAAGCTCTCTCACAATATGTTTGATTAGGTTTCAGTTCTGGAAATTTTTCTATAATTATTTCCCTGATTATGATTTTGAAATTGCCAGTGTTCTCACTGACCCTTGGTGTCCTATTGTTGAGCAATTTTATTGTCTTTGTTTAAGTATTTTTAGCTACCAATAAAGCAACTTACTTGTTCAGTCTTAAGCAAAATAAAGGATTATTAGAATCATACTGGGTTCACTGGCAGACTGCAGGGGATGATGGGTCCTGGGCAGGGGGCAGACTCAGGAAAAAGAAAGACATCCTGACAAAGGGCATGTTCCTGTTTTCCACACACCCTTCATTCTCTACTCACAGCCTCATGCTTCTCCATACAACATTTTCTTATCTTTTTTCTGTTCACAGCAGAATAGAGATGATCTGATTTATAGAATCTCACTTACAGAAACACAGAGAGAAAAGGCTATTTTGATTTCCAGATTCCCTGATGAAGAGTTTGATTGGCCCAGGTTCGCTTAGCTTCCTTTTCTAACCTAGAGATTATGACCAAGAGGACAGGGGCCACATGTTTTATACTGGAGTGGCTGGAGGTATAGTGCTTAGAGGAAGGATGGAGTCATTGTGAACTGGACAGACATCTCCAAAACTTCCTAATATGTTTCCCAGGTACTCTGATTTCTAGGAAGTAATTCATTTCAATTATATCATTCATGTATTAATTAAGTCATGCATTATGGCATTTGTACAACAAATGCAGGTAGTGGTTTAGGGGCTGGGTATAAGGTGGTGAACATAAATACTAAGTCACTGCTCTCATTGGTCTCTCATTCTGGAGGGGAGATGGGTCTATACTGATTTACATGAGGTGGAATGAGGACTCCACAGCTAATTTAGACACAGATCTTTAGAGCTCTTATAGTCTGATGCAAAGGCAGGCAAGTTTACAAAGTTATAAAGCTAAATATGATCACTTCCATAATCAAGGTACAGATGAACTGCTATCAATGTCAAAATGAAAGAGAGCTAGAAGTAGGAGGGGGTAAGGAAATGGAAGAAAAGGAGGAGGAAGAGGAGGAACAGGAGGAAGAAGAGGAAGAGGTGGAAGAGATCACATCCAATTGAAAAGGCAGGGGAAATGCCTCTTGGAGGAGGCAGCATTTGCCACGGACTTTGACAAAAGAGTATGATCCCAAAGGTTAGGGATGAGATTAAAAATTTCATCCAGATGGAACAAGTTGAGCAAATACAAGGAAGAAAGTGACCCTTGTAGAAATTCCAATCAAAAGCGGTAACAGTTGCCCCGCGGTGACCCATAGTATATGCCTGGCAACTGAATGATTGCGTCGCAAGAAATAGTTCAGCAGCACCTTCATGTTGAGCAGGTGGTTAAGAAATGTCATAGTTCTAAGTGAGATCAGAAACTCAGGAGCCCATAGGATGGATCTGTTCTTTTTATGGCTGAAAGGATTTGACCAGGTTGTCTACTAGCCGACATGTTATCAAACCATAAACTTAGACTGGTAATGTGAAATTTTACATTATAACAAGGATACCAGTGTATTAGTTTAGTGTCCCCTGTTGAGGGGACAGTATATCTGGGTCTTGGGGTTAGTCAAAAGATTTGAGTGTTTCATGGCATCATGCTGTGATGCCTGTGAGTGACATATGAGGAATTGAGCCTTTAAGTAAGTCACATGGTTACCTTGTCAGTGAGGGCTGAGATAATCTAGTTTTGAGGGTCTTCTCAGGACTCTGCTGCCTCAAAAAAAGGCTTTTTCTTCCTATGGCTTCAAAGTAGACCTAAGTGAATTGTGGCACTCATCTGGGTTGGAAGGATGGTTTGGGCTCAGACACAGTAAGGTGGGAGAAGGGGGAAAACAAATGGAGAAGACAGTGAGGAAAGTTCCAGTGGCTGAGAAATTTAGGAAACCTGATCCATCACTATGAGTGGAAATTGTTACATGCATTTTGTGTCAACCTGATAATAAAAACATTTAAGTCCCTAGATAGATCCTTCCTAGTTTTTATCAAGTATTCATCTTAAATGAAAGTAATTATCAATGTGATAATTTGGAAACCTGATCCATCACTATGAGTGGAAATTGTTACATGCATTTTGTGTCAACCTGATAATAAAAACATTTAAGTCCCTAGATAGATCCTTCCTAGTTTTTATCAAGTATTCATCTTAAATGAAAGTAATTATCAATGTGATAATTTGGAATGATGATAAATAGAACAAATAAGTCTTAGCTTTTAAAAATCAGAGTAAAGTACCTATTTTCCTTATTAATCTCAACATGGGTAAAATTACTACATTCTCCATTACACTGAAGAAATGAAACCATGAGAGAGAGAGAGAGAGAGAGAGAGAGAGAGAGAGGGAGAGAGAGAGAGAGAGAGAGAGGAAGAGGAGGAGGAAAAAGAAGGAGGTAAGAAGAGGGAGAGAGAGAGAATGGCTTAGATTTTTTAAATTAAGATATGGAAATCACTACCATAAATTTCATCTTTGTGTATAATTCAGTGTTTTTTAATATATTCACAAAGTTGTACAACCACTGCCACTATCAAATTCCAGGACATTTTCCTTACCCTCAGATAACCTCACACCGATTAGCAGTCACCATTTCTCCTCACATTGCACCCTACACCTCCCTCCAATCCCTGGCAACTGATAATCCTACTTTCTGACTGTATGGACTTGCCTATTCTGGACATCTTGTATAAATGGAATTATTCAATGTGCGGTCTTTTGTGTCTTAGCATAATGATTTAAAGATTCATCCATGTGGCAGCATATTTTAATACTTCATTACATTTTATATGTGGCTGAATAATATTCCATTTTCTAAGCTGTACCATAGTTTATCTGTTAATTGACTGATGGACATTTTGTTTTTTCCAATTTTTGGTTGTATGAATAATGATCCTATGAACATTTGTGTATGAGTTTTTGTGTGGACATATGTTTTAAGTTCTCTTGGATGTATACCTAAGAATGGTATACACTACACTTTACCTATTTTTTAAACTGGCTTATTTGTCTTGTTGAATTATAAAGTTCTTCATATAGTCCAGATACTAGTCTCTCATCAGATATGTGATTAGTAAACATTTTCTTGTATTCTGTGGATTTTCTTTTTGCTTTTCTTGATGGTGTCCTTTGAAACACAAAAGGTTTTTATTGTGATGAAGTCCAATTTATCTGTTTGTTTCTTTTTTTCCTTGTGCTTTTAGGGTTATATCTAACAAACCATTGCCTAATCCAAGGTCATGAAGATATGTACCTCTGCTTTCTTTTAGTGTTTTATAATTTTATTTCTTCCAGTTAGGAAGATCCATTATTTTTATATATGTTATGAGGAGTGGTCTTTTCTTTTCTTTTTTTTTTTAATTTTTTTTTCAACGTTTATTTATTTTTGGGACAGAGAGAGACAGAGCATGAACGGGGGAGGGGCAGAGAGAGAGGGAGACACAGAATCGGAAACAGGCTCCAGGCTCTGAGCCATCAGCCCAGAGCCCGACGCGGGGCTCGAACTCACGGACCGCGAGATCGTGACCTGGCTGAAGTCGGACGCTTAACCGACTGCGCCACCCAGGCACCCCAGGAGTGGTCTTTTCTATATAGGATGTGGTTTAATTACTAATACAATCTTTCTTTTTTTTTTTTTTTAAAAAACCTTTTCCCTCAGTTTTATTGAGAAATAATTGGCACATTGCTGTATAAGTTTAGGGCATACAGCATGATGGTTTGACTTACATGTATTGTGAAAAGATTACCACAGTAGGTTCAGCTAATATTTATTTTCTCTTATAGATACAATAAAAACAAAAGAAAGAAGAAAAGTTTAATAAAGGAAGAAAAATTTCCTCCTTGTGATGAGAACTCTTAGAATTTAGTCTCCTAACAATTTTTGTGTATATCATACAGCAGTGTTAGCTATAGCCTTCATATTGTGTATTATATCCCTAGAATTTTTTTTATCTTATAATGAAAAATTCAACTCTTTAGTCAAATAGATATATTCAGATTTTTATTTCTTCAGTCAGTTTCAGTAGTTTGTGTCTTTTTAGGAATTTGACAGTTTTAGGTTATCTAATTAAGATTTTTTTCAAAGGATTACAAGCATATCTTATAGATATTGTAAGTTCAGTTCCAAATCACTGCAATAAATCAAATATCATAATAAAGCAAGTCAAATGCATTTTTTGGTTTCCCAGTGCATGGAAAATTATGTTTACACTACGCTGTAGTCTATTAAGTGTGCAATAGCATTATGTCTAAAAAAAAGTATACATACTTTAATTTAAAAATATTACTAAAAAATGCCACCATCATTTGAGCTTTTAGCAGGTCACAATCATTGATCACAGATTACTATAACAAATATAATAAACATTAATGTAAAAGCTTGAAATATTGTGAGAATTACCAAGGTGTGACACAGAGACCTGAAGTGAGAAAATACTGTTGGAAAAATGATGCTGATAGTCTTGCTCGATGCAGGGTTTCCACAAACCTTCAATTTGTAAAAAATGCAGTATCAAAGAAATTCAATCAAGTAAAATGCAATAAAATGAGGTTTACCTATATGTTATAATCTTTTTAAATTCAGTAAAGTCAGTAGTAATGTCCCTACTTTTCTTGGTCAGTTTAGCTAAAGGTTTATCAATTTTATTGCTCTTTTTTGAGAATCAACTTTTGGTTGTTTTTTTCTGTTATTTTTTCTGTTATTTGTTTCATTATATCCATTCTCATCTTTATTATTTCCTTTCCTCTGCTTGCTTTAGGTTTAGTTTGCTGCTTTTTTTTTTTTTTTTTTTTTTTTTTTTTTTTTTTTTAGTTCTTACCATGAAAGATTAGATTATCCACCTGAGATCTTTCCTTTTTTTGAATGAAGGTGTTTACAACTGTAAATTTCCCTGTTAGTACTACTTTGCTGCATTCCAAATTTATTGTTATGTGTTTTCGTTTCCATTCATCTCAAGTATTGTCTAATTTCATTATGATTTCTTCTTTGACCCATTGGTTTAAAGAGTGTGTTGTTCACTCAGGGAAGATTAATCCCCATAACATTTGGTTTAAAAACCAGAGAGGCTGATTTCTGTGAATTTATAAAACCAGTGGTACTTGGAGCCTGGAGCTTTAAAAGTCTGCTGAGTCAGCACTGAGTGAGCCTTGGGTGAGTGATAGCTGCATTGCTGCCCTTAAAGAGACTGCAACTTGTGTGGAGAGGCAGCATAAAAATAGCAGTTCACACAATGATGGGAGCAAACAGGAGGCAGATCTTGTCATACTAATTTTGGAGCATGTTTAGGGGCTTCTCTGAAAATGAGGGAACTAGCAGGTGCCATTTTCCTCCCCTACCCCTCTAGCATAAGCACAGAGTTGCCTGTGAAAGGCAGGGCTGTACAGACCCTTGCTACCTAACCCATTAGTCATGTACCATGTGCCCAAGTTCACCTGAGGACTGGCCCATTCCAGGCCTGCTAGCTTTGGCTCTGGGTCAGAGCAAGTTTTGTTAAAGCTGCACATGCTTTCTGATCAGACACTCAGTGCACAGCTGCTGCAGGGCACTGTGCAGTCCACCACTGTCCCTACACTGCACCTAGCTGTGTGCCTCCGACCGCCTTGCATATCACACTCAGGCATGTACTCCCAGCCACCATTTCATGCTATGCCAAGGCTACCTTGCCTGTAGCACCCAGCTGAGTGCCCCCAGCAACCACAGCACACCGTGCTCAGCCACATATGTGTGGTACACCCAGCAGCCAGGTGCATGGCTGCCCCTGCCCAGCCACCATACTATGTCCAACCACATACCCCAGCCACCTTCACATGCTGGGTCCAGCTGTGCCAGTCTCCAGCAGCCCTGTCATGCATACCTTAGCTGTCATAGTGCTTTGAGGGATATAGCATAGGACTAGTGGACTAGTGAGAATTTTGCTAATACTGCTGCCCCCTTAGAGCTGGCCTGCCTGGGTCCCACTAACACCACAGAGAGCAAGCACAGCCCACAACAGTCAGAGAGTCAGTGCAGATGACTGCACTGAAAGGAAAAATGACTCTAGACACAATAGCAGGAGGTAAGCAACACGCATAGGATACTTTCCTGAAGTGCCAGGTTGTGGTGAACAGGGAACACCACGCTGCAGGGACTCCAGGATGTCTTCTTTATAAAGTTACTATTTTCAAGAGCAGAAGAGACACAGCTGACCTTAACACAGAGGCAGACAAAATGAGGATATAGAGTTTATCTGAAATAAAAGAACAGGACAAGGCCATGACCACAGATCTAAGTAACATGCATGATAGAGAACTTAAAGCAATTACAATAAAGATACTCCTTGGGTGTGAGAAAAAAATGGAAGACATCAGTGAGACCCTTAACACAGAGATAAGGAATAACATAGCAGAGAGAAATGGCATAATAAACAAAATGAGAAACACACTTGATGGAATGGAATGGCCAGCTGGAAGAAGCAGAGGAATGATTTAATGACCAAGAAGACTACAGTAATGGAAAGAAGTCAGTGGAACAGAAGAGAGAGATAAGAATTATGCAAAAGGAGAATAGAAGGAGAATTAAGTGACTCCCTCAAATGTAATGACATTTGTATTATAGGAGTCCCAGAAGAAGAGGAGACAGAAAATGGGGCAGAAAATGTATTTGAAGAAATAATAGTTGACACCCCCCCCCCATTGGGGGAAGGAAACAGATACCCAGATGCAGGAGGCAAAGAGAACCCCCAACAAAATTTTAAAAAGCAGATCCACACCAAGACATATTGTAATTAAATTGGCAAAATATAATGACAAAGAAAAAAATCTCAAAAGCAGCAGGACAAAAGAAGTCATTAACATACAGGTGAAAACTGATAATACTAGCAGGAGATTTTTTCAACAGAAACATTGCAAGCCAGAAGGAAGTGGAATGATATATTCAAAGCGTTGAATGGGAAAAATTTACAGCCAGTAATACTCTATTCAGCAAGGCTATCATTCAGAATAGAAGGAAAGATAAGGAGTTTCTGAGACAAAAAAAAAAAAAAAAACAAAAAAAAAACACCAAAGGAGTTCATGACCACTAAACCAGTTCTGCAAGAAATATTTAAAGGGGACACTTTGTGTGGAAAGGAGAGACCATAAGAGATAGTATTGAGGTGGTAGGAAACACAAAAGCAGTACACATGAATATTTCTGTAAAAAATAAGTCAAGGAACTTATAGAAAAGAATATAGAATATAATAAAATATACCTAAAATGTGAAGAGAGGGGAAAGGATTTGGTTCAAACTTAAATGACCATCAACACAATATAGATTGTTATTTGCAGAAAATGTTACATACAAACCTAATGGTAAGCACAAATCAAAAGTCACTAATAAATATGGAAGAATAAGGAGAAAGAAATCCAATATATCACTAAAGAAAATCAGCAAACCATGAAAAAAAGAAAGACAAGAAAGGAACAGAGAGACTCTTCAGATACAATCACAAAACAAGTAATAAAATGGCACTAAGTATGTATCTATCAATAATTACTTTGAATGTAAATGGACTAAATGTTCCAATCAAAAGACACAGGGTGACAAAATGGATGAAAAAGACCAACAAGATCCATCTATATGCTGCCTACAAGAGACCATTTTAGGCCCAAAGACACCCACAGCTTGAAAGTGAGAGGATAGAGAAACATTTATCATGCAAATGGATGTGAAAAGAAAGCCAGAGTAGCAATATTAATATCAGACAGAGTAGATTTTAAAACAAAAGCTGTAACAGAGACAAAGGAGGACACTATATAATAATAAAAGGTAAAATCCAAGAAGATATAACAATTTTAAATATTTATGCCTCCAACTTGGGAGTACCCAAATATACAGAAACAATAACAAATATAAAGGAACTTACTGATAGTAATACAATAATAGTAAGGACCTAACACCCTACTTATATCAATGGACAGATCATCCAAGCAGAAAATTAACCAGAAAACAATGGCTTTGAATGACACACTGGAGTAGATGGATTTAACAGATATTTTCAGAACATTCCATCCTAAAAAAGTAGAGTATATATTATTTTCAAGTGCACATGAAACATTCTCCAGAATATATCACATATTAGCCCAAGAAACAAACCTTAACAAATTCACAATACCATGCATCTTTTCTGACCACAACACTATGAAACTTGAAGTCAACCACAAGAAAATTATCTGGAAAAACCACAAATACCTGGAGGTTAAATACCATACTACTAAAGAATTAATGAGTGAACCAGTAAATCAAAGAAAAAAAAGTACATGGAAACAAATGAAAATGAAAACAGAACAGTCCAAAACCTCTGGGATACAGCAAAAGTGGTTCTAAGAGGGAAATTTACAGCAATACTGGTATACACCAATAAGTAAGAAAAATATCAAACAATCTAACCTTGCACCTAAGAGAGCCAGAAGAAGAACAACAAACAAAACCTAAATTCAGTAGATAGAAGGAAATTAGATTAGAGCAGAAATAAATGATATAGAAAGTAAAAAGACAATAGAACAGATCAATACAACCAGGATCTGGTTCTTCAAAAATATCAAATAAAATGATAAACCTCTAGCCAGACTTACCAAGAAAAAAAAATAGAAAGGACTCAAATAAATAAGATCACAAATGAGAGAGAAAAACTATCAACACCACAGAAATACAATCATAAGAGAATATTATGAAAAGCAATATGTCAACAAATTAGCCTTGAAGAAATGTATAAATTCCTAAAACATATAAACTACCACAGCTGAAACAGGAAGAAATAGAAAATTTGAACAGACCAATAACCAGCAAGGAAATTGAGTCAGTAATCAAAAACTCCTAATAAATGAAAGTCCAGGGCCAGATGGTTTTACATGTGAGTTCTACCACACATTTAAAGAAGTTAATACTTATTCTTCTTAAACTATTCCAGAAAATAGAAAAGGAAGGAAAAATTTCAAATTCTTTCTATGAGGCCAGCATTAACCTGGTACCAAAACTAGATAAAGACACCACTAAAAATGAGAAATACATGCCAATATCCCTGATGAACATAGATGCAAAAAAACTCTCAGCAAAATTCTAGCAAATCAAATTTAATAATATATTTAAAAAAATCATTCACCATGATCAAGTGGAATTTATTCCTGAGTTGCAAGTGTGGTTGAATATTCGCAAATCAATCATTGTGATACATCACCTCGATACGAGAAAGGAAAGGACCCATATGATAATTTCAATAGACACAGAGAAGGCATTTGACAAAGTACAACATCCATTGATTATAAAAACCCTCAACAAAGTAGGGTTAGAAGGAACATACCTCAACATAATAAAGGCCATATATGAAACATCCACAGTTAGCATAGTCCTTCATGGGGAAAAACTGAGATCTTCTCCTCTGTGATCAGGAACAAGAAAAGTTGTCTATTCTCACCACTTTTACTCAACATAGTATTACAAGTCCTGACTACAGCAATCAGACAACAGAAAGAAATAAAAGGTATGCAAATCAATAAGGAAAAGTAAAACTTTCACTATGTGCAGATGACATCATACTGTTTATAGAAAACCCAAAAGACTCCACCAAAAAATGCTAGACCTGACAAATTCAGTAAAGTCGCAGGATACAAAATCAATATACAGAAGTCTATTGTATTTACATATGCTAATATTTAAACAACAGAAAGAGAAATTAAGAAAATTATCCCATTTACAATTGCACCAAAAATAAGATAACTAGGAATAAACCTGACCAAAGAGGTGAAAGACCTGTACTCTGAAAAGTATAAAACACTGATGAAAGGAACAGAAAGATGTTGTGTGCACATGGATTGGAAGAACAAATGTTGTTACAATTTCTATACTACCCAAAGAAATATATAGATTTAATGCAATCCATATCAAAATACCACCAGCATTTTTTACAGAGCTACAACAAAGAATCCTAAAATTTGTGAGGAATCACAAAAGACCTACGATAGCCAAAGCAATCTTGAAAAAGAAAAGCAAAGCTGGAGATATCACAGATCTAGACTTAAAGTTATATTGTATAGCTGTACTGATTAAAACACTATGGTACTGGCACAAAAATAGAGCATAGATCAATAGAACATAGCAAAGAACTTAGAAATAAAGCCACAGTTATATGGCTAATTAATCTTTGAGAAGGCACAGAAGAATATCCAATGGGAGAAAGACAATCTATTCAACAAATGATGTTGGGAAAACTGGATAGCAACATGCAAAAAAATGAAACTGTACCACTTTAATACACCATACACAAAAATAAATTCACAATGGATTAAAGACCTAAATGTGAGACCAGAAACCATAAAAATCCTAGAAAAGAACACAGACAGTAACTTCTTTGACATTAGTTTTAGCAACTTCTTATTAGATATGTCTCCTGAGGCAAGGGAAACAAAAGGAATAGTAAAGTATTCAGGTTATCTCAAAATAAAAAGCCTCTGCATATCAAAGGAAACAATCAACAAATCTAAAAAGCAACCTATGGAATTGGAGAAGATATTTGCAAATGACATACTTCATAAAGGATTAGTATCCAATGCATGTGAAGAACTTATAAAATTCAATATGCCAAAAACAAATAATCCAGTTAAAAAATGGGCAGAGGACATGAACAGGCACTTATCCAAAGAAGACATACAGATGGCCAACAGACACATGAAAAGATGTGCATTATCACTAATCATCAGGGAAATGCAAATCAAAACCACAATGATATATCACCTCACACATGTCAGAATGGCTAAAATAAAAATCACAAGAAACAACAGGTGTTGGTGAGGACATGGGGAAAAAGGAACCTTCTTGCACTCTTGGTGGGAATGCAAAGTGGTACAGCTACTCTGGAAATCAGTATGGAGTTTCCTCAGGAAGTTAAAAATAGAACTACCGTATAATCCAGAAATTGAACTACTGAATATTTATCCAAAGAATACAAGAACACTAATTCATAGGGATACATTCACCTCCATGTTTATAAGCAGCATTATATACAGTAGGCAGGATATGGAAGCAGCCCAGTGTCCATTGATTGATGAATGTATAAAGAAGTGGCATATGATACACATGTGCACGTGCACACCCACACTCCCTCCCCCCACACAGATACATACAATGGTATATCATTCAGCCATAAAACAGAATGAAATCTTTCCTTTTGCAACAACATTGGCTGTAGGTAGAGAGTATAGTGCTAAGTGAAATAAGTCAGAGAAAGACAATTATATGATTTAACTCATAAATTGAATTTAAGAAAGAAAACAAACAAATGGGAGAGAGAGAGAGAGAGAGAGAGAGAGAGAGAGAGAGAGAGGTAAATCAAGGAACAGACTCTTAATTATATAGAACAAACTGATGGTTAATGGAGGGGAAGTGGGTGGGGATGGGCTAAATGGGTGATGGAGATTAAGGAGTGAGTTTGTAGTGATGAGCACAGGGTGATGGAATGATGTATAGAAGTGTTGAATTACTATATTGCACACCTGAAACTAATATAACACTTTATGTTAACTAACTGGAATTAAAATAAAAACTTATGGGTGCCTAGGTGGCTCAATTTGTTGAGCATCTGACTCTTGATTTTGGCTCAGGTCATGATCCCAGGGTCATGGGATTGAGCCCTGTGTCAGGCTCTGCACTGGGTGTGGAGCCTGCTTAAGATTCTCTCTCCCCCCCCCCCCCCCCCGTGCATCTCCTCAGTTATTTCCCTCTCTCTCTAAAAAGTAATAATAAAAACTTAGAAAAACAAAAAGAAAAAAAAAATCTCTGGGCCAGGCAGAAATCTGAGTTAGCTTTTGTACAAGAGTCCACTTTCTCCCCAGGTCACTTGCTTCCTGAATACTGCTCATATTCCTTTCCAATAAAAAAATAAAGATTGTCTTGTTCAATTTCCACATATATGTGTTATTTCCCCAATTTTTTTTAGTTATTGAGTTTTAATTGTGGTCAGAGACCATACTTAGCATGATTTCCTTTTGCATTTATTACTTTACATGTAAAATCCTTTTACATTTATTTAGACTTGTTTTATGGACTAATATGTGGTCTACTCTAAGGAGTTTTCCATAATCATCTAAGAAAAATGTGTATTCTGTTGTTCAGTGGAGCATTCTGTAGATGTCTATTAGGTCTAGTTGTTTCACAGTGTTGTTCAAGTCTTCTGTTTCTTTGTTGATCTTCTCTCTGGCTTATCCATTATGGAAAAGGGGGTAATAAACTCTCAAACTATTCTTGGTGAATTGTCTAGTGTTCCTTTCAATTCTGTCAGTTTCACTTCATGTATTTGTGCCTCTCTTGTTAGGTGCATATATATTTATAATTGTTAGGTCTCCTTGGGAAAAAATGACCTTTTAATCATTATAACAGTTTTTTGTGTTAAAATCTGTTTTTAGTGGTACTAATAGCCACTCCAGCTTTATTTGATTTTGATAGGTCTAGGTGTGGATTTCTTTGAATTTATTCTATACCATTTCGTTGAACTTTTTAGATGTTTTCATTACATTTGGGACATTTTTCTCCTGTATTTTTCAAATACTCTTTTTCTTCCTTCCCATTTTCTTCTCCTTGGGGACCCCCTTTATGTGTATGTTGGTACACTTTATGGTATCCTGCAGATTTCCGAGGCTCTATTTATTTATTTTTTCATTTTTCTTTTTTCTTTTTTTCTTTCTGTTACTGAGACCAGATAATCTCAAATGACCTATTTTGAAGTTTGTTCATTCTTCTTTCAGCTCAAAAATGCTGTTAAGTCCCTGTAATACATTTAAAGATTTTAGTTATTGTACTTTTAAAATATAAGATTTTTATTATTTCTTCTTTGTGTATCTCTTTCTTTTAAAAATTATTTATTTGGTGAGATGATGTTCTCATACTTTAGTTCATTGAACATATTTTAAATAACTGATTTAAAGGCTTTGTCAGGTAAGTCCAATGTCTGGGCTCTCTCAAAGACACTTTCCTTCTTTCTTTCTTTCCTTCTTTCTTTCTTAATTTAAATCTAAGTTAGTTAACATATAGTGTAAAAATGACTTCAGGAATAACACCCAGTGCTCATCCCATCAAGTGCCCTTCTTAATGCTCATCACCTATTTAGTCCATCCCCTGACCCAACACCCCACCCCCAACCCTCAATTTGTTCTCTGTATTTAAGAGTCTCTTATGGTTTGTCTCCCTTACTATTTTTATCTTACTTTTGCTTCCCTTTCCCTGTGTTCATCTCTTTTGTTTCCTAAATTCCACATATGAGTGAAATAATATAATATTTATCTTTCTCTTACTGACTTATTTTTTATTTTGCTTAGTATACTACACTCTAGTTTCATCCACATTGTTGCAAATGGCAAGATTTCATTCTTTTTGATCGCTGAGTAATATTTTAGTGTGTGTGTGTGTGTGTGTGTGTGTGTGTGTGTGTGTGTCGCATCTTTTTTATCCATTCATCAGACGATGGACATTTGGGCTCTTTCCATACTTTGACTATTGTCTATAGTGCTGCTATAAACATTGGGGTGCATGTGCCCCTTCGAATCAGCATTTTTTGTATCCTTTGGATAAGTAGCTAGCAGTACAATTGCTGGGTTGTAGGGTAGTTCTATTTTTAATTTTTTTGAGGAACCTCCATACTGTTTTCCAGAGGTGCTGCACCAGTTTGCATTTCCACCAGCAGTGCAAAAGGGTTTCTCTTTCTTCACATCCTCACCAATGTCTGTTGTTTCCTGAGTTGTTAGTGTTAGCCATTCTGACAGGTGTGAGATGGTATCTCATTGTGGTTTTGATTTGTATTTCATCTCAAGGATAATTTCTTTTTTTAATTAAAATTTTTTAAATGTTTATTTTTGAAAGAGAGACAGAGCTTGAGGGGCAGAGAGACAGGGGAGGGGCAAAGAGAGAGGGAGACACAGAATCTGAAGCATGATCCAGGTTCTGAGCTATCAGCACAGAGACTGATGCAGTGCTTGAACTCACGAACTATGAGATCATGACCTGAACCCAAGTTGGATACTTAACCAATTGAGCCACCCAGACACCCCTCAAGGACAGTTTCTATTGACTACCTCTTTTCCCCTGTGTATAAGCCATATTATCTTGTTTCTTTGTGTGTGTTGTTAACTTTCTTTTCTGTTTCCTTTGTAGTTGTTGAAAAGTGGACATTTCAAATAACATAATATGGCAGCTCTGGATATCAGATTTTCCCTTCTCAGCATTTGTTGTTGTTGCTGTTTGTTTAGTAAATTTCCTGAACTACTTCTGTAAAGTCTGTATTTTTTGTCATGTGTGACCACTGAAGTCTGTGCCTGGTAGTAGGAAGGTAATGATTGGATAGAGACTTCCTTATATACTTTAAACCAATCATTCCTCTGCATTTGCCAAGAGGCTCTGTGTGTTTGGGCATGGCTTCAATGTTCCAACATGCAATTTAAAACTTTTCCAATGCCTTCACTTCCTGCTTCTATGAGGCCTTAGGGCCACCCAGAAGTGAGAGATTAGGTTCTTCTCATGTCTTTCTTGGGCACATACACAATCCTATGAATGCAGCTAGATTCCCAGGAACATATGAGAGCTTTTCAAAATCTCTTACGGGAATCTTATACTCCAGCTTTTCTTTTAAGATTTTTTGGTCAGCTTCAAAGCCCCAATTGTTATTGCTGCCACAAACAGCTGATATGTTAAATAGTTGCCACTGATTATGTTTAACCTAACCCTGGGGGGAAAAAACTGTAACCAGTGAGTGTGCTTCTAGGTCATGTAGTCCTGAAAGTGATCTTTCAGGTCCTACCTTAAAGGAGTGGGAGTTTTCAAGGAACTTCTAGACAGGTCAAATAGTGACAGTTCTCTGGGATGTGGCTTTTGGGAAACTCAAATCCTATTCTTTCTCTTCAGTGGCTGCTAGGATGCTGGTTTTCATTGTGATTATGGGGAAGTTGGTTTTTATTTTATTTACTTATTTGTTTCTTTATTTTTAATTTATTTTTTAAAATTTACATTCAAGTTAGTTATCATATAGTGCAACAATGATTTCAGGAGTGGATTCCTTAATGCCCCTTACCCATTTAGCCCATCTCCTCTCCCACAACCCCTCCAGTAACCCTCTGTTTGTTCTCCATATATAAGAGTCTCTTATGTTTTGTCCCCCTCCTTGATTTTATATTATTTTTGCTTTCCTTCCCTTATGTTCATCTGTTTTGTCTCTTAAAGTCCTCATATGAGTGAAGTCATATGATATTTGTCTTTCTCGGACTAAATTTTAAAAAAATTCTTTGATGTTTTTATTTTTGAGAGAGAGAAGAGAAACAGAGTACAAGCAGGGGAGGGGCAGAGAGAGAGGGAGACACAGAATCCGAAGCAGCCTTCAGGCTCCGAGCTGTCAGCACAGAGCCTGATGTGGCGCTTGAACCCACGAACTGTGAGATCATGACCTGAGCTGAAGTTGGACGCTTAACTGGCTGAGCCACCCAGGCGCCCCTTCTCTGACTAATTTTGCTTAGCCTAATACCCTCTAGTTCCAACCACATAGTTGCAAATGGCAAGATTTCATTCTTTTTGATTGCCGAGTAATACTCCATTGTATAAATATGCTACATTTTCTTTATCCTTTCATCCATCGATGGACATTTGGGCTCTTTCCATACTTTGGCTATTGTTGATAGTGCTGCTATAAACATGGGGGTGCATGTGTCCCTCGAAACAGCATACCTGTATCCCTTGGAAAAATACCTAGTAGTGCAATTGCTGAGTCATAGGGTAGTTCTATTTTTAATTTTTTGAGGAAACTCCATACTGTTTTCCAGAGTGGCTGCACCAGTTTGCATTCCCACCAGCAGCGCAAAAGAGATCCTCTTTCTCTGTACCCTCGCCAACATCTATTGTTTCCTGAGTTATTAGTGTTAGCCATTCTGACAGGTGTAAGGTGGTGTCTCATTGTGGTTTTGATTTGTATTTGCCTGATGATGAGTGATGTTAAGCATTTTTCATGTGTTGGTTGGCCATCAGGATGTTTTCTTTGGAGAAATGTCTATTCATGTCTTTTTCCCATTTCTTCACTGGATTCTTTGTTTTTTGGATGTTGAGTGTGATAAGATCTTTATAGATTTTGGATACTAACCCTTTATCTCATATGTCATTTACAAATATCTTTTCCAATTCCATTGGTAGTCTTTTAGTTTTGTTGATTGTTTCCTTTGCTGTGCAGAAGCATTTTATTTTGATGAGGTCCCAATAGTTCATTTTTGCTTTTGTTTCCCTTGCCTCCAGAGACTTGTTGAGTAAGAAGTTGCTGCGGCCAAGATCAAAGAGATTTTGCCTGTTTTCTCCTCGAGAATTTTGATGGCTTTCTGTCTTACATTTAGGTCTTTCATCCATTTTGAGTTTATTTTTGTGGATGGTGTAAGAAATTGTCCAGGTTCAGTCTTCTGCATGTCGCTGTCAAGTTTTCCCAGCACCACTTGCAGAAGAGACTGTCTTTATTCTATGGGATATTTTTTCCTGCTTTGTCAAAGATTAGTTCGCCATATGTTTGTGGGTCCATTACTGGGTTCTCTATTCTGTTCCATTGATCTGAATGTCTGTTCTTGTGCCAGTACCATACTGTCTTGATGATTACAGCTTGAAGTGTGGGATTTTGATGCCCCCTGCTTTGGTTTTATTTTTCAAGTTCAGGGTCTTTTCTGGTTCCATACAAATTTTAGGATTATTTGTTCTAGCTCTGTGAAGAATGCTGGTGTTATTTTATAGGGATTGCATTGAATATGCAGATTGCTTTGGGTAGTATCAACATTTTAACAGCATTTGTTGTCAATCCAGGAGCATGGAATATTTTCCCATTTTTTGTTTCCTCTTCAATCTCCTTCAGGAGTTTTCTGTAGTTTTCAGTGTATAGATTTTTCACCCCTTTGGTTAGATTTATTCCTAGGTATTTTATGGCTTTTGGTGCAATTGTAAATGGGATCGATTCCTTGATTTCTCTTTATGTCACTTCATTGTTGGTGTATAGGAATGCAACCGATTTCTATGCATTGATTTTATATCCTGCAACTTTGATGAATTCATGAATCAGTTCTCACACTACCTTGGTGGAATCTTTTGGGTTTTCCATTTAGAGTATCATGTCATCTGTGAAGAGTGAAAGTTTGACTTCCTCCTGGAAAATTTGAATGCCTTTTATTTCTTTGTGTTTTCTAATTGCAGAGGCTAAGACTTCCAATACTATGTTGAATAATAGTGGCGAGAGTAGACACCCCTGTCTTGTTCCTGACCTTAGGGGGAAAACTCTCAGTTTTTTCCCATTGAGGATATTAGCGTTGGGTCATTCATATATGGCTTTTATGATCTTGAGTATGATCCTTCTATCCCTACCTTCTTGAGGGTTTTTATCAAGAAAGGATGCTGTAGTTTCTCAAATGCTTTCTCTGCAATTATTGAGAGGGTCATGTGGTTCATGTCCTTTCTTTTATAGATGTGATGAAACACATTGATTGTTTTGTGTATATTGAACCAGCCCTGCATCCCAGGTATAGATCCCACTTGGTTGTGGTGAATAATTTTTTTAAGGTATTGTTTGATCCGGTTGGCTAATATCTTGTGGAGGATTTTTGCATCCATGTTCATCATGGAAATTGGTCTGTAGTTCTCTTTTTTAGTGGGGTCTCTGTTTGGTTTTGGAATCAAGTTAAGCTGGCTTCATTTCTATTTTTTGGAACAACTTCAGGAGAATAGGTGTTAACTCTTCCTTAAATGTTTAGTAGAATTCCCCTGGAAAGCCATCTGGCCCTGGACTCTTGTTTTTTGGGAGATTTTTGATTACTAATTCGATTCCTTTATTGGTTATGGGTCTGTTGAAATTCTCTTTTTCTTCTGTTTCAGTTTTGGTAGTGTGTATATTTCTAGGAAATTGTCCATTTCTTCCAGATTGCCCATTTTATTGGCATATAGTTGTTCATAATATTTTCTTATTATTGTTTTTATTTCTGCTGTGTTGGTTGTAATCTCTCTTCCTTCATTCTTGATTTTATTTATTTGGGTCCTTTCCTTTTTCTTTTTGGTAAAACTGGCTAGTGGTTTATCAATTTTGTTAATTCTTTCATAGAACCAGCTTCTGGTTTCATTGATCTGTTCTACTGGTTTTTTGTTTGTTTGTTTGTTTGTTTGGTTTTGATAGCATTAATTTCTGCTCTAATCTTTATTATTTCCTGTCTTCTGCTGGTTTGGGGTTTTATTTGCTTTTCTTTTTCCAGCAGCTCTTTAAGATGTAAGGTTAGGTTGTGTACCTGAGATTTTTCTTCCTTCTTTAGGAAGGCCTGGATTGCTATATACTTCCCTTTTATGACCACCTTTGCTGTATCCCAGAAGTTTTGGGTTGTGGTATATCATTTTCACTGGCTTCCATAATCTTGTAGTTTCCTGTTTAACTTCTTGGTTGGTCCATTTATTCTTTAGTAGGATGTTCTTCAGTCTCCAAGTATTTGTTACCTTTCCAAATTTTTTCTTGTGGTTGGTTTCAAGTTTCATAGCGTTGTGGTCTGAACATATATGCACGGTATGATTTCGATCTTTTTGTACTTGCTGAGGGCTGATTTGTGTCCCAGTATGTGGTCTACTCTAGGGAATGTTCCATGTGCACTGGAGAAGAATGTATATTATGCTGCTTTAGGATGAAATGTTCTGAATATATCTTAAGTCCATCTGGTCCAGTGTGTCATTGAAAGCCATTGTTTCCTTGTTGATTTTTTGATTAGATGATCTGTCCATTCCTGTGAGTGGGGTGTTGAAGTCTCCTAGTATTATGGTATTACTATCAATGAGTTTCTTTTTGTTTGTGATTAATTGATTTATATACTTGGGTATTCCCACATTTGGCACATAAATGTTTATAATTATTAGGTCTTCTTGGTGGATAGACCCCTTGATTATGATATAATGCCCTTCTGCATCTCTTGATACAGTCTTTATTTTAAAGTCTAGTCTTTCTGATATAAGTTTGGCTACTCCGGCTTTCTTTGGTTGACCATTAGCATGATAGATGGTTCTCCATCCCTGTACTTTCAATCTGAAGGTGTCTCTAGGTCTAAAGTGGGTCTCTTGTAAACAGCATATAGATGGATCTTGTTTTCTTATCCATTCTGTTACCTTATGTCTTTTGATTGGAACATTGAGTCTATTGATGTTTAGAGTGAGTACTGGAAGATACTAATTTATTGCCATTATGTTGCTTGTACAGTTGGAGTTTCTAATGGTGTTCTCTGGTCCTTTCTAAGTTTTGTTGCTTTTGGTATTTATTTATGTATGTGTGTATGTATGTACGTATGTAGTTTTTTCATCTTTCTTCCCTCAGAGAGTCCCCCTTAAAATTTCTTGCAGGGTTGGTTTAGTGGTCCCCAAATCCTTTAATTTTTGTTTGTCTGGGAAACTTTTTATATCCTTCTATTTTGAACGACAGCCTTGCTGGATAAAGATTCTTGGCTGCATATTTTTCTGATTCAGCACATGAATATATCCTGCCACTCCTTTCTTGCCTGCCAAGTTTCTGTGGATAGGTCTGTTGCAAACCTGATTTGTGTCCCTTTGTAGGTTAGGGACTTTTTTTCCCTTGCTGCTTTTATGATTCTCTCCTTGCCTGAGTATTTTGTGAATTTGAGTATGATGTGCCTTGTTATGGTCAATTTTTTTTGAATCTAATGGGGTTCCTCTGTACTTCCTGGATTTTGATGTCTGTATCTTTCCCCAGGTTAGGAAAGTTTTCTGCTATGATTTGCTCACATAACCCTTCTACCCCTATTTCTCTCTCTACCTCTTCTGGGACCCCTATGATTCTAATGTTCCTTTTTAAGGAGTTACTCATTTCTCTAATTCTTAAATCACGCTCTTTTGTCTTAATCTCCCTCTTTTTTTTCTGCTTCATTATTCTCCATATATTTGTCTTCTATATCACTGACTCTCTGTTCTGCTTCATCCATCCTTGCCGCCGCGGCACCCATTCGAGATTGCAGCTCAGTTATAGCATTTTTTATTTCATCCTGACTAGTTTTTACCTCTTTTATGTCCACAGAAAGCGATTCTAATCTATTTTAGACTCCAGCTATTATTCTTATTATAGTGATTCTAAATTCTGGTTCAGACATTTTGCTTGTGTCTGTGTTGGTTACTTCCCTGGCTGTCATTTCTTCCTAATATTTCTCTTGGGGTGAATTCCTTCTTTTCATCATTTTAAGGGAGAAAAAGAATTAACGAGGTAGAAAAAGTTAAAATAAAAAAGTTAAAATTGAAAAAATATTAAAATTAAAAAATTAAAAACAAAAACACACACAAAAAAATCAAATAAATAATGCTATATCCTAGGTGTGCTTTGGTCTGGGTTTTGAAAGTGGTTTGATCGATTAGAGAAAAAAGGGGAAAAATTAAAAAAAGGAAATAATTTGAAAATTTGCAAAATGAATAGACTGAAGTAGACTAAAATGAAGTGATGGAACTAAAATAGAATTTGAAAAAATTTACACAACAGTAAAAAATTTAGTAGAAAAAAATTAAAAATATATTAAAAAAATTGAAAATAAAAATGAATTTTTTCTCTTTCTGTTTTGAAGAAAAAGAAAAGAAATGAAAAAGAGAAAGGAAAAAAAGGAAAGAAAGAAAATTGCATAGTTGGACTGGCTAAAGACTGAAATACAACTGAAATTACTTTGTTTTCCCCTAGAAGTCAAACTATGAAGAGCTTTATAGTCCATAAACTAAGCAGGCAGTAAGGCTTGTGTTCCTGAAAAGTGAGGTTGACCCATTTGGGTGGGGCTTAGTGTAATAGCTCCATTCTCCACTAGATGGTGCTGTTAGCCTACTGGGGTGGATTGTTGTGGCGCTGGTAGGTTTGTATGCACATGTGCAGGCATGGTGAAAATGGTGTCACCCAGCTTCCCAGTCTCTAGTATTGGAACTCTGTTCTCCCCGGTCAGTAATCATGCACCTGTCATTCATCTTAGGCTTCTGCCCACTCCCCACTTCCACACTGTCCATGACCAAGCCCCAGGAAGCACCTTCCTCCCAAGTTTTGTCTCAGATGTGGCTACCTTCCCCAGCCCCCCACTTCTGAGGGACTGTGGCTTCTACCCGCTCTTTCCCTTTGTGAAGGGTCTCACCAAGCAATTGGTGGGTGCTGGCCACACCAGGAACTCTTGCAGGACCATGTTGCTGCTGATGCCCAGAGACTGCAGCCAGGTGCCAGCCCTGCCCAGAAAAAGTTCATGAGTCAGTGTAGCAGCAACGCCTCAGGGATTATGTAAAATCACAAGACACATCTGGCACCAGGCTTCACCCTTAACGACCTTGTTCCAGCACCAGCAAATGTGGCCATTCTCTCAGGGCCATTCTCTCTGGGTTTGCTGGGCCCAGGTGGCCTCACAGCCTCCACCAAATGTCCTTCCAGCAGTGGAACCGCTTCTCCCTGTGTGGCCCAAGAACCTCCTAGACCCCACTCTGGTCCTGGGGATTCACTCTTCCCACCAGAACACCACCAGGTATCGAACTGCAGAATTTCAGAGTCTGTGCTCCCCTGTTTACAGTCTTAATGGAATTTAAACCCTCTCCTTTCTCCTTTCTCCCTTTTTAGTTCAGTCCCTGTGGCTGTTTCCAATTTTCCACTTTCTCTACAGCTGCTTTTGGGGAGGGGTACTTTTCCCATTTTCCCTGCTCCCCCACCGTCTCCATCCTCTCTCCTCATGCAAAAGAGGCTTCCTGCCCTCCGCGTCTTCTCTTTCCCCAATTTCACCTCTCCAGTCCACGTACATGCTGAATTCTGTGGTTCAGGTTGTGCAGATTGTTGTGTTAATCCTCAGATCAGTTTTCTAAGTGTGAAGGATGCTCTAATGTTGGTCTTGCTGTATTTCATGGACTGAAGACACACAAAAAACTTCCATACTGTTCCACCATCTTGGCTCCTCCCTCGCAGCTCAGCTTCTTAAAGAGAATATAGGAAGTACTAAAGGTTGATAACCTCTATTACCTTAAAAACATAAACTTCCATTTCTTTTGAGAAATTAGTGAGAAAGATATCATAGAGTGAAAAAATATGTGCAAAAATATTTTCCATTACATTTGGAAATTATATGTAGAATATATAAAGAATACCTATAAACTTGTAAGAGAATGACAGGACACTCAGTAGAAAAATGGACAAGAATCCTGAACAGACAAGAGGATATATTGAAATGATTGAAATTACCAAAAGCATATGAAAAGGTGCTTTTTCTCATAAGTCATCAGTAAAATATGATTTTAAACCACAAAAAGATACCATTATATATACACACATAAGTGGCTAAAATTTTAAAGATTGACATTAGCAAGTGTTGAGAGAATGTAGAGCAACAAGAAATGTCATATATTGCTGATAAGATTGTAAATTTGTACAAAGAGTTTGGCAGCATCTACTAAAGTTTGTTCTTTAAAGTTTGTTGCCCATAAAGTTTGTTCTTAGTTATATTACCGACAGAAATGGGTACATATGCACACCAAAAAACATATGAAAACGCTCATAACACCATTATTTATAATAGCCTCAAGCTAGATGCAATTCACATATCTGTCAATCCTAGAATAGATAAATAAATTGTGGGATAATCATACAGGGTAATACTATTAAAAATAGAAATAAATCTGAGGTGCCTTGAGTAGCTCAGTTAGCTAAGCAACCAACTCATGATTTTGGCTCAGGCCATGCTATCAAGGTTGGTGAGATCAAGCCTTGCATCAGGCGCTGATAATGTGGAGCCTGCTTAGGATTTTCTCTGTCCTCCTCTTTCTTCCCCTCCTCTGCTCACTCGCACGTGCTCAGTCTTTCTGTATCAAAATAAATAAACATTAAAAAAAGAAATAAAAATAAATATATTACTGCAATTGTAACCACATGGCTGAAACTCACAGACATGTTTAGCAAAAGAAAAGTTTTATAGAAAAGAGTACATACTACATGATTCTATGTATAAAAAATTCAGGAACAGGCAAATCTAGTCTATGGTGTTAGGAGTCAGGGAGTGAAAGGGAGAGTGTAGGAATAGAGGAAATCTAAATGGGCTTTGGAATATTGATAATGTTCTGTTTCTTGCCCTGGGAGGTTACATGCATGTATTTCTTTTGTAATTGAACTACATTTTTAATTTAAAATCAATGTATTTTTTCTGCATGTATGCTATAGTTCAATTAAAATGTTTATAAAATGGTTTAATAGATGCATTCACTGTATCAGTCAGGGTCCTGCCAGAAAATAGATGGTCTACTCCAACTTGTTAATTTGGAGGATTTAGTAATGCGGGTATTTACCAAGGTGTGGGCAAGGTGGAAGGATCCACAAAGGGTAGTGTGGTGTCCTAGAGCTAGTGTGTGTGTGTGTGTGTGTGTGTGTGAGAGAGAGAGAGAGAGAGAGGAAAAGAGAGACAAATAGAGACAGAGAGACAGGCACAGAGAGAGAGGGGAAAAGAGAGACAAACAGAGAGAGAGATAGACAGAGAGGCACAGAGAGAGAGAGAGAGAGAGAGAGAGAGAGAGAGAGAGACAAAGAGAGAGAGATGGGGGATGTGGGAAGAAAGAGAGAGAAAGGAAGAGACGATGGAGATTCCTAGTAACTAGAAAGATGTGATGACAAGGCCACCTTGAGAACAGCTGTGAGACCTTTAGTGGAAAGACCCTGTAGGGAGGGATCCAAAATAATGAATATGTGGAATCCTCTCTCACCCCAATGCTATCTCCTATGGGGCTCTCCTTTGGCAAAGGCCAGCTAGAATCCTGGACATGAGAAAATTTTTATGTGGTCCACACAAGTCAGCTTCTGGGGCAGAGAGTTGGTTGGGACGGTGGACCATGGATAGGAAAGAGCAGCTCAGCAAGGTTTCCTGGATCTACTTTCACCTGTCAATATTGGTGGAAACTTTGTTTGAATCAAAATGCTTAGAACTAGAATCACTTATATTTCAATCACCTTTATTCTTCCCAACTTCAGCTCTTTTAAACTATTGACTTGATGCAATCATGGTATTTCCTAAGCCTGATTAGAAGTCACATGGAAGCTTTCAGGTGTTGAAAAGAAGTCATTAGCTTCACTCTGAGCTTTGATTTCACAGCCACAGAAAGAACCTTGGGTTGTTTACAGCCACTTCCCTGGATTGAGTAGGGAGAGGGCAGATCTGGAGCCAGATCATCCTGGCTTTAAACATAGCTCCAATACTTGATGCCTGTGGTTACCTGCTGTGCCTAAGTACCCCTAACCCCTGAGATTGTTGTGAGGACTGAATCACTTAATATGGACAGAGATCTTAGAAACAAGGCCTGGTACACAATTGAGTGTGATGTGAAAAAAAAGTTTAGGCTGATTGCTAAGCAGCTCAGGAAAATGTAGGTTGATGAAAAATGGTCTTGCTTTTGCTTGATTTTGAAGGGAAGCTAGAAAGAAGAGAACTTTTCTCATGAGAGGAAACCTGTGCAGGCTATATATTAGTTTCAGGTAGTGAGCTACCCTCTCCTTTTGGTCCCAGGCAGTTGCCCTATGCATAGTTAACAGAACTTAACCTCTTGGTGACTCAGCTTTCTATAACTTTGTAATCCAACTCATCCCATGCTGCTTGTCCCACCTTCTCACCCAACTGTTAACTATGAGCTCCCCAGGAGAAGGCATTGGGTTTTCACCCTGGAGACTCAGGACAGGATCAGTAGTAGGTCTAAAACTACTCCACAGACAACCACAGTGTTTCTTTGAACCCAAAAGGCCTTAATTCTTTATGATAAATCTCTTGTGGCCTATTTTAGGTAGTTCATGGCCAATAAACATGAGATACCTCACCAAAGCAGGGCAGGCAGAGTGGCTTTTACTGTATCCAGTACACAGAGTCCTTTTGTGAGGTTTCCTGGTTTGAAGGGCGGTTATGAGGCATATAACTGTTGAGATATTCTCTAGAGATGCATCCTGTGTGGCTTAAGACATATAGGTTAGTTCATGTTAACTGTAAGTAATAGATTTATCAGAACAGTATTGCTTTTGATCAGAGGCTCCTGAAAATGTTCAGAGCAAGGAACATAGACAATATGTTTTTTTATTTTATATTCTTTATCTTTCTTTCTTTCTTTCTTTCCTTTTCTTCTTTCTTTCTCTTTCTTTCTTTCTTTCTTTCTTTCTTTCTTTCTTTCTTTCTTTCTTTCATATAAAATTTATTGTCAAATTAGCTAACATACAGTGTATACAGTGTGCTTTTGGTTTGGGGGGTAGATTCCTGTAATTCATCGCTTACATACAACACCCAGTGCTCATCCCAACAAGTGCCATCCTCAATGCCCATCACCCATTCCTCCCCACACCCATCAACCCTCAGTTTGTTCTTTGTATTTAAGAGTCTCGTATGGTTTGCATCCCTCTCTGTTTGAAACTATTTTTTCCCCTTCCCTTTCCCCATGGTCTTCTGTTAAGTTTCTCAAGTTCCACATATAAGTGAAAACATATGATATCTGTCTTTCTCTGACTGACTTATTTCACTTAACACCCTCCAGTTCCATCCACATTACTGCAAATGTCAGGATTTCATTATTTCTCATTGCCAAGTAGTGTTCCATTGTATATATAAATCACATCTTCTTTATCCATTCATCAGTTGATGGACATTTGGGCTCTTTCCATAATTGGGCTATTGTTGAAAGTGCTGCTGTAAACATTGGGATACATGTGGCCCTAGGAATCAGCACTTCTGTATGGACAATATGTTCTTTATAAAAGATTGCAAGGTTTCAGATAGAACAAAATTGAGTTACATTTCTGAGTACATGAAACAAGCCACCTTTTGGGGAGAGGTTTAATAAGTGGAATTACAAGGCTTATTTATAAGTAGTGAAAGCATTCCATCTAAAGACTGAGCACATGAGATGAATCCAACTAGGTAGAATGGAAAGCAGTTCTCACGGAATGGGGATTGAATCCTGGTTTTGTCCCCAGCAGGCTGAAGAAAACCCATTAATCTTTGGGAGCCTGAGCTTTTTGTTTTAGTTTTTGTTTTTCCCACAGGCTAGTTTGCTGTGAGGTGATCAGCACATGCCTATGTCAAGGACGCTTGCTTAATGAGTGGTGGAAACCTTGTTCTACTTTCCTTTGAATCTTTCTGACCAGGGCCTTAGGAATTGGAGGGAAAAGTCCCATTTGTTCTTTGTTCTGCTTTGAAACTTGGCTCTGTTGGGGGATTTGAATGAGAAAGTACAGAGCCCCTCATCAGAGGTTTCATTTCAAGGAATGGTAAAGCACTTGGTGAGAGATTAATGCTTATTCATGGAAGGTGTTGGATAGAAGCTCCATAAGATAAATAGAGCTTAGGTAATTTTGCTTTTTAGTCTTATCCATCTTCAGTCAACTGAATTTTTAATTTTTAGAAGAGTCTCAATGTCACATTGTTAGTATTTGTAATAGAATGTAAAGCCTGAAATTGTGATGTTCTCATCTCTGGCTTTTTCTTCCAGCACATTATAAAAGAACCCACCACTTCATCACTTATCGCTTGCTGGCTATCACTGAGGAGCCAGTGCTGAGTGAGAACAGAATGGAATGTTTCTAATAGTGACCCAGGGAAACCTGTTAGGAGGTGCCACTTTAACTCCTCAGTAAAGTAACCAGGCATTACCAAGCAGATATGCTTGTGAACAGGCAGTTTGATTAGTGCTGCTGGCTCCGCAGACAATATGATTAAAATTAAGGGAGAAATTGAGGCTTTGCTGGGACAAGGTGAGACCTCATTCAATTAGAGGTTATTTCAGGGAATTTTTATGACACAGCAAGGCTCTGTGAATATAGAATCTGTTCTGAAGTTGGATTGATGAGTGCTATGACAGGAGTTTGGGCTGGAGGAAAATTCAAGCCTCTACAAATTGTTAAGTGAAAATAGAACTATGTAGAGAGTCCTAGTTGAGCTTCCATCTTCTTTCCTGACTGAAGTTTCTCTTAGGATCAGGAACAATAACTTGTATTTTTACTGACTCAGATATTCTTACTGCCATATGGCAGGGCAAGCAATGCTATGCCATTTCTGGTTGTAGAAAAACGTTATCCAGGGAAAGTGCAACTGATGAAAATTTTTTTACTGGGAATTTAAAGAAATCTTATCTTTAAGAGAGCAATCAAAGAATCAGCCATCATAAATGATGGAACAGGTAAACAATAATTGTCTTTAGAACTGTGGTAGGTGCTCATTGAGGGTAGCTGGAGAGGGTGTAGTGGTGGGATGGGTTAAATGGGTGTTGGGTATTAAGGAGGACACTTGTGATGTGCATTGGGTGTTATATGTAAGTGATAGACCACTAAATTCTCCTCCTGAAACAAATTACAAAACTGGGAAAATTAAAAAAAATTTTTTAATTTTAAAAACCAATAAATTCTTAAAAAAAAGAACTGTGGTAGGTGCTATGAAGAATTCAGAAAAAGGTAACGAAATCTAGTCAGGCAAAGATAGCTATACACATGGAAAAATTAGGCCACTCCAGCTCCTTCACTTACAAAAACTTCAGTGATTTCCCTCTGTCTACAAATGAGGTTCCAATACCTCTGCATCCTATATAAGACCTTCTGGTCTACATCATGAATGCTAAATTACAATGCATTTCCCAATGTATCTTTCTTCTGTTATTTTTATTGTGTTAAAATATATCACATAAAATTTGTCACTTTATACATTTTAAAGTGCATAATTCAGTGATATTAATTACATTCACTGTGTTGTATAACCATTACCACAATTATTTCTAAAACCTTTCATCACCCTAATAGAATTAAATTAAACACTAATTCCTCATTCTCTTCCCCTGTATCCTCAGCCCCTGGTAACCTATGATCTACCTTCCATCTCTATGAATTTAGGTAAATTCCGAATTTAGGTAAATTACCTTTTGTAGATATTGCATATAAGTGGAATCATACAATATTTGTCCTTTTGTGTCTGGCTTATTTCAATGAGAATAATGTTTTCATGATTCATCCACGTCATAGCATGTATCAGAACTTCATTTCTTTTTGTGACTGAATAATATTACATTTTCTGTATATATACCACATTTTGCTTACCCATTCATCTGTTGATAGATACTTAGGTTGTTTGTACTTTTTTGCTGTTGTGAATAATATTACAGTGGTACAAAGGTATCTGTTTGAGTTCCTAATTTCAGTTCTTTTGGGTATATGCCTGGGAGTGGAATTGCTGGGTCATATGGTAGTTCTATGTTTAGCTTTTTGAGGAACCACTAATTTGTTTTCCACAGCAGTTATATCATTTTTTTCCCACCAACAATGTATGAGAGTCTCGATTTTCCACATCTTCTCCAACGCTTGTTATTTTCTGTTTTTCACCCCTAATTATAGTTGGGTTTTCTGTTTTGTTCTATCAATCTATGTGCCTGTTTTTGTGTCAGTACCATACTGTTTTGATCACTACAGCTTTGTAATATAACTTGGTGTCCAGAATTGTGATACCTCCAGCTTTGATTTTCTTTTTCAAGATTGCTTCAGCTATTTGGGATCTTTTGCATTTCATACAAATTTTAGGATTGTTTGTTCTAGCTCTGTAAAAAATGCTGGTGGTATTTGATAGGGATTGCATTAAATGTGTAGATTGCTTTAGGTAGTATAGGCATTAAAAAAATTTTTTTCTTCCAATCCAAGAGCATGAAATTTTTTAATTTCTTTGTGTCATCTTTAATTTCATTCTTCAGTGTTTTATACTTTTCAGAGTACAGGTCTTTCACCTCTTATTTAAGTTTATTCCTAGGTATCTATGTTTTTGGTGCAGTTGTAAATGGGATTGATTCTTGATTTATCTTTCTGATGCTTTCATAATTGGTGTATAGAAATGGAAGAGATTTCTATACATTGATTTGTATACTGCAACTTTACTGAATTCACGTAGCAGTTCTAGAAATATTTTGGTGGAGTCTTTTGGGTTTTCTGTATAGAATATCATATCCACAAATAGTGAAAGTTTGACTTCTTCCTTGATAATTTGGATGCCTTTTATTTCTTTTTATTTTCTGATTGCTATGGCTAGGACTTCCACTACTATGTTAAATGTGAGAGTAGACATCCCTGTCATTTTCTTCACTGTAGAGGTAAAGCTCTCAGTTTTTCCCCATTGAAGATATTAGCTGTGGATTTTTCACATATGACCTTTATTATGTTGAGGGATGTTCCCTCTAACCCTACTTTGTTGAGGGTTTTCACTATGAATGGATGTTGTACTTTGCTAAATGCTTTTTCTGCATCTGTTGAGAGGATCATATGGTTCTTATACTTTCTTTTATTAATATGATGTATCACATTGATTGATTTGTGAATGTTGAATCACTCTTGCAGCCCAGGAATAAATCCCACTTGATTGTAGCGAATGGTTCTTTTAATGTGCTGTTGGATTTGGTTTGCTAGTATTTTGTTGAGAATTTTCGCATCCATGTTCCTCAGGGATATTGGCCCATAGTTCTCTTTTTTAGTGGAGTCTTCATCTGGTTTTGGAATCAGGGTAATGATGGACCCATAGAATGAGTGGAAAATTTCCTTCCATTTATATTTTTTTGAAATAGTTTGAGAATAATAGGTATTAAGTCTTCTTTAACTGTTTGGTAGAATAGGACATCCCTATGAAGCCATCTGGTCCTGGACATTTGTTTGTTGGGAGGTTTTTGATTACTGATTCAATTTATTTCCTGGTTATTGGTCTGTTTAAGTTTTCTATTTATTCTTGTTTTAGTTTTGATAGTTCACATGTTTCTAGAAATTAATCCATTTCTTCCAGGTTGTCCAATTTGTTGCCATATATTTTTTCATGATATTCTCTTATAGTTATTTGTATTTCTGTGGTGTTGGTTGTTATTTCTCCTCTCCTATTTGTGATTTTATTCATTTGGGTCCTTTCTATTTTTTTCTTTTGATAAGTCTTGCTAGGGATTTGTCTTAACTTTTTCCAGAGAACCAGCTCCTGGTTTCATTGATCTGTTCTATTATCTTTTTCATTTCTATATCATTTATTTCTGTTCTAATTTTTATTATTTGCCTTCTGCTGGCTTTAGGCTTTGTTTGTTGTTGTTTTTCTAGTTCCTTTAGGTATAATGTAAGTTGTTTATTTGAGATTTTTCTCGATTCTTGATACAGGCCTGTATTGCTGTATACTTATCTCTTATGATCTCTTTTGCTGCATCCCAAGTGGTTTTGGACCATAGTGTTTTCATTTTAATTTGTTTCCAGGTGTATTTTTATTTCTTCTTTAATTTTCTTGTTGACCAATTCATTCGTTAGTAGCATTTTGTTTAACCTCCATGTATTTGTAGTCTTTCCAAATTTTTTCTTGTGGTTGACTTTAACTTTCACAGCATCGTGGTCAGAAAATATGCATGATATGACATGAGTATTTTTGTACTTATTGAGGCCTGATGTGTGACCTAGTATATGGTATATTTTGGAGAACGTCCCATGTCCCATGTGCACTTGAAAAAAATGTGTATCCTGCTGCTTTAGGATGAAATGTCCTGGATATATCTGTTAAGTCTGTCTGGTCCAGTGTGTCATTCATAGCCATTGTTTCCTTGTTGATTTTCTGTCTAGATAATCTGTCCATTTATGTAGGTAAGGTTTTAAAATTCCTTACTATTATTGTATTACTTTTAATAAGTTCCTTTATGTTTGTTATTAGTTTTATATATTTGTTTTCTATAAAGTTGGGGGCACAAATATTTATAATTGTTAGACCTTCTTATTGGATAGTTCCTTTTATTATAGTGCCCTTCTTCCTCTCATGTTACAGTCTTTGGTTTAAAATCTAGTTTGTTTGAAATAGGTATTGTTACTTTCGCTGTCTTTTGACATCCATTGGCATGACAAATGTTTCTCCATCTCCTCACTTTCAGTCCAGAAGATTTTATGGATTATGTAGATGGGCCTAGTGTAATCACATGGGCCCTTAAAAGTACGAGTGAAGACAGAAGAGTCATTTTGAAGTTTGAGAGGGACTTTACCTACCATTGCTGGCTTTGATGATAGATGAAGTTGGGGGGGGGGGGCGCGGTCATGAGCCAGGAAGTTTGAATGGCCTCTAGAAGCTAAGAACAACTCTTGGATGACAACAGCAAGGAAATTGGGACCTCAGTCTTTTTTTTAATTTTTAGTTTTTTATAATTTTTTTGCATGTATTTATTTTTTGAGAGACATAGAGAGACAGCACAAGTTGGGGAGGGGCAGACAGAGAAGGAGACACAGAATCTGAAGCAGGCTCCAGGCTCTGAGCTGTCAGCACAGAGCCTGATGCAGGGCTTGAACTCAAGAGCTGTGAGATCATGAACTGAGCCAAAGTTGGACACTTAAACCACTGCACCACCCAGATGCTCCAGGGCCTCAGTCTCAAGGCTGTAAGGGATTGAATGCCGGCAACTTGAAAGAATTAAAAAAACAGATTCTCTCCTAGAGCCTCCAAAAAGGAATTCAGCCCTGCCAACACCTTGATTTTGTCTTGATGAGGCTCTAGTGAGAAATGTAGCTGAGCCCACTATACTTCTGATATATGAACACTGTGATATTAGATGTAGGTTTTATTTTAAGCCACTACGCTTATGGCAATTTGTTATGGCAGGTATAGAAAACTAGTACTCTTTTTATGTCTACAGAATTTATAGACATGTCATTGTCCTTATTCTTGATATTGGCAAATTTTGTCTTCTCATGTTTTATCTTATTCAGATTGGCTAAGGTTTATCAATCTTCTTGATTTTCTCTAAGAGCCAACTTTTTGTGGCATTGATTTTCTCTAATATTTTTCTATTTTCTATTTCAATTATTCTTGCTCCAGTCCTTATTCTTAATTTTCTTCTACTTATTTTGGGTTTTATTTGCTCTACTCATTAAAATATGTGCAGACTATTTTAACATAAACTTCACAAAAGAAGATCTATGGATGGCAAATAGCTACATGAGAAAAAAGTTCATCATTAGTCATTAGAGAAATGCAACTTGAAGCTAAAATAAATATCCTTCATACTCATTGGAATGTCTAAAATTAAAAAAGGCTGACCCAGTGTTGAAAATGTGAAGGAAATGGAATTCTCATATACTGTTGGTGGTGTAAAATGTTACAGCCATTTTGGAAAACAGTTTCATAGTTTCGTGAAACACAAACATCCTATAATATTAATCTATCATGTGATCAACTAGTCCATTCCTAGGTATTTTCCCAAGGGAACTGAAAACATATGTACATACAGATAATTGTATATGAAAGTTAATAGCACATTCATTTGTAATAGTCAAGTAATGGAAGCAATCCAAACATCCCATCAACAGTGAATAGATATGTACACTGTGGCATGGCCATGCTATAGCATACTACTAAATAATACAAAATAATGAGCTATTGAGCCACACACCAACCCTGAAGAATCTTAAAATAGTTCTGCTGAAATGGAAGCAATCAGACAAAAGAATGTATGCTGTATGATTACATTTATAGAAAATATAGAAAATGTAAACTAATCTATATTGAAAGAAAAGATGTATTCCTGGGCATAGAGTAGGGTAACAGGGGGAGATAGAGGGGATACAAGAACGTGGACATTAGTAAAATGCTAGGGATAGTGAATATGTTCATTATCTTGATTATTGGTTTTATGGGTACATATATTAGCCAAAATATAAATTGTACATTTTATTTATTTTTTTTAAATTTTTTTAACGTTTATTTATTTTTGGGACAGAGAGAGACAGAGCATGAATGGGGGAGGGGCAGAGAGAGAGGAAGACACAGAATCAGAAGCAGGCTCCAGGCTCTGAGCCATCAGCCCAGAGCCTGACGCAGGGCTCGAACTCACGGACCGCGAGATTGTGACCTGAGCCGAAGTCGGACGACTAACCGACTGAGCCACCCAGGCGTCCCTAAATTGTACATTTTAAATATGTTTAGTTTGCAGATATAAATTTTCTTCATTAAAGAAAATGATCAGAAGATAAAATCTTAGTGTGTTAGCATTTGAATTACATCTATGTCAATATGTCCACTTATTTGTTTTCCAGGGTGGATTGCTATTATGGGTGCCATCTGGTTGCTAATTTTAGCTGATATCCATGATTTTGAGATAATTCTACACCGAGTGGAATGGGCAACTCTTCTGTTCTTTGCAGCACTTTTTGTTCTAATGGAGGTAAGGCTTTAGAATTCTTGCAAAGTAATCCTTTTCTGACTTTTATGTTTCATACTTTATTGTGCGAATGAAAAAAGCCTAAGTCTATAGTCTTTCCACTTATTTAACATGGGGGAAATGATGGAAGTTATAAATAGACTATTTTAAGTTAAACCAGGTTTTATTTCAGCCACCTAAATATTTTCTGGTAAATTGTTTATTTGGTTGTTGTTTTTAAAAATTATCTTTGTGATTTATAAACTTGCTCTAAAGTTTATAGTAGAATTTGCTCTAAGTTGTGTTTACAGCTGAGTGACTTGTTACAGAAAATTGTCAGGGTGATATTATCTTGATGATCTATTTCATTTTGTGTAATGTTTAACTAAATATTCTATGTTATCATGGAAAAGACTACATAAAAAGAGTGAATATTATTTTGGTAATAGTTGTTATGAAATGTATTCAAAAAATTATTCACATTATTATTCAATCTTGAGACTTGATTTATGAACTTGTGTCCTCCTCAAATACAAGGTTTGCTGAAATAGAAAAATACTACTCCCTAAATCTCAAGCACACCAAATATCTCACATTAATTAACTTACTGATGGTAGACCCATTTGGTTTTAATTATTCTGTGTAATAAAACTTTGATACTCCCCCCACCATTTGTCTTTAAGACAGGGCCTTTGAAGTTTTGTAATCTACATCTTTGCTCCTAATGGGTTGTGTAGGTGTAATCAAGTGACTCAGTCCCTCCAAGTCTGTGGGGGGTTGTGAATTATATTCTAAATCCTCAGTTTCACACTCAAAACATTCAGCTTTTTTTTTCAGGGTGTTCTTTCCACACTGAACACATAGAATATGGCGGGGAGAATTCTGGTTACTGTTTTCATGATTGGACTTTGAAAGTCTCTGCCTCAATTACATGTTTACTCCAGGTATAAATTGCTATCTCATCTGGGTTTTGGGCATATTTTTCCATATTTTATACTTCACTTTGTTGATGTAGTAAACAATGGAATTTTAAAAACAACTTTATTGGGGTATAATTTACATATCACAATAGTCACATGGTAAGTTTACAATTTAATGATTTTTAATAAGTTTAGAACATTTCCATCATCCAAAAAAGATCCCACATGTCCATTTACGATTAATTAGAATTAATCTTGACTCCAGATTTAGGCAATCACTATTTTTTTCTGTCTATTGATTTGCCTTTCCTATACATTTCATCCAAAAGAATCATATAAAGGAAAAATCATAGTTTTTTTCTGTCTGCTTTCTTTAATTAGAATAATGATAATAATGTTTGTTCATCCATGTCTTTGTATGTATTTTAGCTCATTTGTTTTATTGCTGAATAGCATTCTACTTTGTGGATACCATTTGATGAATATTTGTATTCTTTCCAATTTTGAACATTATGAATATTACCATCATAAACATTTGTGTAAATTTGTGTGTAAACTTCATGTGGAATATATTTTCATGTCTTTGAGATATATGCTAGGTTTTATCATAAGTTTAGCTTCTTAAGAAACTGTAAAAATGCTTTTCACAGTGACGGTACCATTTTACATTCTCATTGGCAGTGTAATAGTATTCCAGTTTCTCTACAATCTCACTATCACACTTTGCCTTTCTTTTTTTTTTTAAATATATGAAATTTATTGTCAAATTGGTTTACATACAACACCCAGTGTTCATCCCAAAAGATGCCCTCTTCAATGCCCATCACCTACCCTTCCTTCTCTCCCACCACCCCATCAACCCTCAGTTTGTTCTCAGTTTTTAAGAGTCTCTTATGCTTTGGCTCTGTCCCACTCTATCCTCATTTTTTTTCCTTCCCCTACCCCATGGGTTTCTGTTAAGTTTCTCAGGATCCACATAAGAGTGAAAACATATGGTATCTGTCTTTCTCTGTATGAATTATTTCACTTAGCATCACACTCTCCAGTTCCATCCACATTGCTACAAAGGGCCATATTTCATTCTTTCTCAGTGCCACGTAGTACTCCATTGTGTATATAAACCACAATTTCTTTATCCATTCATCAGTTGATGGACATTTAGTTTTTTTCCACAATTTGGCTATTGTTGAGAGTGCTGCTATAAACATTGGGGTACAAGTGCCCCTATGCATCAGTATTCCTGTATCCCTTGGGTAAATTCCTAGCAGTGCTATTGCTGGGTCATAGGGTAGGTCTATTTTTAATTTTTTGAGGAACCTCCACACTGTTTTCCAGAGTGGCTGCACCAGTTTCCATTCTCACCAACAGTGCAAGAGGGTTCCCGTTTCTCCACATCCTCTCCAGCATCTATAGTCTCCTGATTTGTTCATTTTGGCCACTCTGACTGGCGTGAGGTGATATCTGAGTGTGGTTTTGATTTGTATTTCCCCGATGAGGAGCGACGTTGAGCATCTTTTCATGTGCCTGTTGGCCATCCGGATGTCTTCTTTAGAGAAGTGTCTATTCATGTTTTCTGCCCATTTCTTCACTGGGTTATTTGTTTTTTGGGTGTGGAGTTTGGTGAGCTCTTTATAGATTTTGGATACTAGCCCTTTGTCCGATATGTCATTTGTAAATATCTTTTCCCATTCCATTGGTTGCCTTTTAGTTTTGTTGATTGTTTCGTTTGCTGTGCAGAAGCTTTTTTATCTTCATGAGGTCCCAGTAGTTCATTTTTGCTTTTAATTCCCTTGCCTTTGGGAATGTTTCAAGAAAGAAATTCGCTGTGGCTGAGGTCAGAGAGGTCTTTTCCTGCTTTCTCCTCTAGTGTTTTGATGGTTTCCTGTCTCACATTAAGGTCCTTTACCCATTTTGAGTTTATTTTTGTGAATGGTGTAAGAAAGTGGTCTAGTTTCATTCTTCTGCATGTTGCTGTCCAGTTCTCCCAGCACCATTTGTTAAAGAGGCTGTCTTTTTTCCATTGGATATTCTTTACTGCTTCGTCAAAGATTAGTTGGCCATACTTTTGTGGGTCCAATTCTGGGGGTTCTATTACATTCCATTGGTCTATGTGTCTGTTTTTGTGCCAATACCACATTGTCTTGATGACTGCAGCTTTGTAGTAGAGGCTACAGTCTAGGATTGTGATGCTTCCTGCTTTGGTCTTCTTCAAAATTACTTTGGCTATTAGGGGCCTTTTGTGGTTCCATATGAATTTTAGGATTGCTTGTTCTAGCTTCAAGAAGAATGCTGGTGCAATTTTGATTGGGATTGCATTGTATGTGTAGATAGCTTTGGGTAGTATTGACATCTTAACAATATTTATTCTTCCAATCCATTAGCATGGGATGTTTTTTCATTTCTTTATGTCTTCTTCAATTTCCTTCATAAGCTTTCTATAGTTTTCAGCATACAGATCTTTTACATCTTTGGTTAGGTTTATTCCGAGTTATTTTATGATTCTTGGTGCAATTGTAAATGGGATCAGTTTCTTTATTTGTCTTTCTGTTGCTTCATTATTAGTGTAGACGAATGCAAATGATTTCTGTACATTGATTTCGTATCTTGCGACTTTGCTGAATTCATGTATCACTTCTAGCACACTTTTGGTGGAGTCTGTCCAGTTTTCCATGTATAATATCATGTCATCTGCAAAAAGTGAAAGCTTGACTTCATCTTTGCCAGTTTTGATGCCTTTGATTTCCTTTTGTTGTCTGATTGCTGATGCTAGAACTTCCAACACTATGTTAAACAACAGCGGTGAGAGTGGGCATCCCTGTCGTGTTCCTGATCTCAGGGGGAAAGCTGTCAGTTTTTCCCCATTGAGGATGATATTAGCTGTGGGCTTTTCATAAATGGCTTTTATGATGTTTAAGTATGTTCCTTCTATCCCAACTTTATCAAGGGTTTTTATTAAGAAAGGATGCTAAATTTGTCAAATACTTTTTCTGCATCAATTGACAGGATTATATGGTTCTTATCTTTTCTTTTATTAATGTGATCTATCACGTTGATTGATTTGCAAACGTTGAACCAGCCCTGCATCCCAGGAATGAATCCCACTTGATCATGGTGAGTAATTCTTTTTATAAGCTGTTGAATTCAATTTGCTAGTATCTTATTGAGAATTTTTGCATCCATATTCATCAGGGATATTGGCCTGTTGTTCTCTTTTTTTACTGGGTCTCTGTCTGGTTTAGGAATCAGAGTAATGCTGGCTTCATAGAATGAGTCTGGAAGTTTTCCTTCCCTTTCTATTTTTTGGAATAGCTTGAGAAGGATAGGTGTCATCTCTGCTTTCAATGTCTGGTAGAATTCCCCAGGGAAGCCATTTGGTCCTGGACTCTTATTTGTTGGGAGATTTTTGATAACTGTTGCAATTTCTTCACTGGTTATGGGTCTGTTCAAGCTTTCTATTTCCTCCTGATTGAGTTTTGGAAGTGTGTGGGTGTTTAGGAATTTGTCCATTTCTTCCAGGTTGTCCAGTGTGTTGGCATATATTTTTTCATATATTCCCTATAACTGTTGTATTTTTGAGGGATTGTTTGTAATAATTCCATTTTCATTCATGATTTTATCTATTTGGGTCCTCTCCCTTTTCTTTGTGAGAAGCCTGGCTAGAGGTTTATCAATTTTGTTTATTTTTTCTAAAAAACAACTCTTGGTTTCATTGATCTGCTCTACAGTTTTTTTAGATTCTGTATTGTTTATTTCTGCTCTGATCTTTATTATTTCTCTTATTCTGCTGGGTTTAGGGTGTCTTTGCTGCTCTGCTTCTATTTCCTTTAGGTGTGCTGTTAACATTATGTATTTGAGATTTTTCTTGTTTCTTGAGATAGGCTGGATTGCAATGTATTTTCCTCTCAGTACTGCCTTTGCTGCATCCCAAAGCATCTTGATTGTTGTATTTTCATTTTCATTTGTTTCCATATGTTTTAATTTCTTCTCTAATTGCCTGGTTGATTCATTCGTTCATTCATTAGTAGGGTGTTCTTTAACCTCCATGCTTTTGGATGTTTTCCAGACTTTTTCCTGTGGTTGATTTCAAGCTTTATAGCATTGTGTCTGAAAGTATGCATGGTATGATCTCAATTCTTTTATACTTATGAAGAGCTGTTTTGTGACCCAGTCAGTATGTGATCTATCTTGGAGAATGTTCCATTTGCACTCGAGAAGAACATATATTCTGTTGCTTTGGGATGCAGAGTTCTAAATATATCTGTCAAGTCCATCTGATCCAATGTCTCATTCAGGGCCCTTGTTTCTTTATTGACCATGTGTCTAGATGATCTATCCATTGTTGTAAGTGGGGTGTTAAAGTCCCCTGCAATTACCACATTCTTGTCAATAAGGTTGCTTATGTTTGTGAGTAATTGTTTTATATATTTGGGGGCTCCCGTATTCGGTGCATAGACATTTATAATTGTTAGTTCTTGATGGAGAGACCCTGTAATTATTATATAATGCCCTTCTTTATCTCTTGTTACAGCCTTTAATTTAAAGTCTAGTTTGTCTGATATAAGTATGGCTACTCCAGATTTCTTTTGGCTTCCAGTAGCATGATAAATAGTTCTGCATCCCCTCACTTTCAACCTGAAAGTGTCCTCAGGTCTAAAATGAGTCTCTTGTAGAGGGCAAATAGATGGGTCTTGTTTTTTTATCCATTCTGATACCCTATGTCTTTTGGTTGGAGCATTTAGTCCATTTACCTTCAGTGTTATTATAGAAAGATATGGGTTTAGAGTCATTGTGATGTCTATAGGTTTCATGCTTGTAGCGATGTCTCTGGTACTTTGTGTCACGGATCCCCCTTAGGATCTCTTGTAGGGCTGGCTTAGTGGTGATGAATTCCTTCAGTTTTGTTTGTTTGGGAAGACCTTTATCTCTCCTTCTATTCTAAATGACAGACTTGCTGGATAAAGGATTCTCAGCTGCATATTTTTTTCTGTTCATCACATTGAAGATTTCCTGCCATTCCTTTTTGGCCTGCCAAGTTTCAGTAGAGAGATCCGTCACAAGTCCTATGGGTCTCCCTTTATATATTAGAGCACGTTTATCCCTAGCTGCTTTCAGAATTTTCTCTTTATCCTTGTATTGTGCCAGTTTCACTATATGTCATGCAGAAGATCAATTCAAGTTGTGTCTGAAGGGATTTCTCTGTGCCTCTTGGATTTCAATTCCTTTTTCCTTCTCAGATCTGGGAAGTTCTCAGCTATGATTTCTTCAAGTACACCTTCAACACCTTTCCCTCTCTCTTCCTCCTCTGGAATACCAATTATGCGTAGATTATTTCTCTTTAGTGCATCACTTAGTTCTCTAATTTTCCCCTCATACTCCTGGATTTTTTTATCTCTCTTTTTCTCAGCTTCTTCCTTTCCATAATTTTATCTTCTAGTTCACCTATTTTCTCTTCTGCCTTTTCAATTCGAGCTGTGGTCGTCTCCATTTTATTTTGCAGCTCATTAATAGCATTTTTTAGCTCCTCCTGGCTGTTCCTTAGTCCCTTGATCTCTGTAGCAAGAGATTCTCTGCTGTCCTTTATACTGTTTTCAAGCCCAGTGATTAATTTTATTACTATTATTCTAAATTCACTCTCTGTTATATTGTTAAAATATTTTTGATCAGTTCGTTAGCTATTGTTATTTCCTGGAGGTTTTTTTGAAGGGAATTCTTCCGTTTCATCATTTTGGATAGTCCCTGGAGTGGTGCAGAACTGCAGGGCACTTCCCCTGTGCTGTCTTGAATAACTTGCCTTGGTGGGCAGGGCTGCAGTGAGACCTGATGTCTGCCCCCAGCCCACCGCTGGGTCTACAGTCAGACTGGTGTGTACCTTCTCTTCCCCTCTCCTAGGGGCGGGATTCACTGTGGGGTGGCATGGCCCTTCTGGGCTACTTTCACACTTCCAGGCTTGTGGTGCTGGGGTTCTGGCGTATTAGCTGGGGTGGATTGGCAAGGTGCACAGGGGTGGGAGGGGCAGACTCAGCTCGCTTTTCCTTTGGAGATCTGCTTCGGGAGGGGCCCTACAGCATCGGGAGTGAGTCAGACCCGCTGGAGGGATGGATCCGCAGCAGCACAGCGTTGGGTATTTGCAAGGTACAAGCAAGTTCCCTGACAGGAACTGGTTCCCTTTTGGATTTTGGCTGGGGGGTGGGCAAGAGAGATGGTGCTGGCGAGCACCTTTGTTCCCCGCCAAGCTGCGCTCTGTTGTCTGGGGCTCAACAACTCTCCCTCCTGTTGTCCTCCAGCCCTCCTGTTCCCCGAGCAGAGCTGTTAACTTATAACCTTCCAGATGTTAAGTCCCGCTTGCTGTCAGAACACACTCCATCTCGCCCCTCCGCTTTTGCAAGCCAGACTCAGGGCCTCTGCTTTGTTGGCGGGCTGCCCTTCTGCCCTGGCTCCCTCACGCCAGTCCGTGTAGTGCACACCACCTCTCCACCCTTCCTACCCTCTTCCGTAGGCCTCTTGTCTATGCTTGGCTCGGAGAATCTGTTCTGCTAGTCTTATGGCGATTTTCTGGCTTATTTAGGCAGGTGTGGGTGGAATCTAAGTGATCAGCAGGACACGCGGTGAGCCCAGCGTCCTTCTATGCCGCCATCTTCCCAGAAGCCCCTGCCTTTCTTTTTTGATTATAGACATTCTAGTAGGTGTGAAGTGGTACCTCATTGTGATATTCAACATCATGTTATTAGCCATTTGTATATGTTCATGGATTTCTATTCAACTCTTTTCACTTGGGATTTTTTTGTTGTTGAGTCATCATTGTCATGAGTCATAATTGTCCTTTGTATATTCTGTATATTAATCTTTCATCAAATATGGTTTGATTCTGAATGTACATTACCATTATATAGAAATACAATTAATTTTTCATATTGATATATCCTGTGACCTTGCTGAGCTCATTTATTAGTCTCATAGTTAGTTTTGGATTCCTTAGAATTTTCTTTCATGTCATTTGTGAATAAAGACATTTAAATTTCTTCCATTTCTGATCTGAATGCCTCTAACTAGCTCATTTTCTCTCCCTCCCTCCTTTCCCCAATTTTTTCTTCTCTTTTTTTCCCTCTTGTCTTGTTGGCTAGAACTTCCAGTTCAGTTGAATAGAAATAGTGAACATTGACCTCCATACCTTGTTCCTGAGCTTAGGGGAAACACATTCAGTTTTTCACTATTATGCGCAATGTTTGTTGTAGGTTTTTTTTTAATAGAATCTTTTTATCAGGTGAGAAAGTTCCAATATATCTCAAGTTTCTTGTGAATTTTTATCAGAAATATATATTGGATTTTGAAAAATGTTTTTCTGTATCTACTGAGATGACCATGTGATTTTTATTCTTGGGTCTATTAATTTGAATCTATTAATATGGTATACTACATTAATGGATTTTCAGATGCTAAATCTACTCTGAATTCCTAGAATAAATCTCACTTGGTCATGGTGTATAATAAATTGTTGAGTTCAGATTGTATGAGAAATATTGGTCTTTAATAATAATAATACTAATAATAATAGGATTGTAATTGTAAAGGATTGGCTTTAATATTCAGTTGAGGTTTTCAGTGAGCCACCTGGGTCTGGAATTTAATTTGTGGGAAATTTTTGTGTTTGTTTTACTAATTCAGTTTCTTTGGTCATTCAGATGTTCTCTTTCTTCTTTCATAAATTTTAGTAATTTTTGTCTTTTATAAATTTGTCTATTTCATTTAAATTGTTTATTTCTGGCATAAGTTTATAATATTTCCTTATAATACTTTTTGTTTCTGTAATGGCATTAGTGATGACCCGCTTTCATTTCTGATTTTGGTGATTTATCTCTCTCTTTTTCTTGATCAATATAGGTAAATTTGCACAATTTTGTTGATCTTTTTAAAAGAAGAACAAATTTTAACTTCATTGAATCAGTCCATAGTTTTTGTTTTGTATTTCATTGATTTCTAACCTTCATTATTTTATTTCTTATACTTGCTCTTGACTTAGTGTTCTCTTTTCCCTCCTACGTTTTTAAGGAGGAACCTTTGGTTATTGACTTGAAGTCTGTCTTAAAACTATACATTTTCCCAAGCACCACTCCTCTGAATTCCTTAAATTACATGTATTCATTTCATTTTCATTTAGTGCAAAATATTTTCGAATTTTCCTTGTAATTTCTTTTTTCAATCATAGATTATTTAGAAGTATGTTTTTTAAGTTCCAAATATTTGAGGATTGTCCATACTTCCTTCGTTTTTTATCTTTAATTTAATTAAGTTTTGCTTTCCATCATTTCAGTCCTCTTAATTTTATTGTTTGGTCTCAATAAAATTTTATTGTTTGGTCTCAATAAAATTTGGTCTTTCCTGGAGAATATTCCACTTGTGCTTGAAAAGTTTGTGTTCTTTCCTGTTGTTTGGTGGAGTGTACTATAAATGCCAGCTATGTCTTCCTTGTGAACAAATTTAAGTCTACATATCACAAATATTCTGTGTAGTGGTTCTGTCAATTTTTGAGAATTAGATATGGAAGTCTTCACTATTTTTGAATTGTGTACTTTTTCTTTCAAATGTGTTCATTTTGCTTTGTATTTTGAAAATCTGTTGTTAGGCACATATGTTTTATAATTATATCATCCAAACTAATTGAGGTTTTGTCATTATTATGTGTCCTTCATTTTGTTTAGTAATATTTTTGTGCTAGATTCTGTTTTGACTGATATTGATATAGCCACTTTAGCCCTCTTTTGTTTACTGTTCAAATGGACTTTCACTTAAAGAAAATAAAGTTTGATGATTTTTCTTTTGATGGAAATGTTTAATCCATTCACATGTAATAAAATTATTTTACACTTGAGTTTATGTCTTCCATTTTGCTATTTGTTTTTGCTGTCATGTTTATTTTTTATTCTCTCTTCTGCTTTGCTGCTTTCTTTCGGTAAATAAATATTTTCTTCTGTACCGTTTAAATTCTCTTCTTTGTTTCTTTCTTTACACGGAATTTTTGAATTTTCTTTTTAAAGATTATATTTATTTTGAGAGAGGATGTAAGGGAAGGGCAGAGAGAGTGAGAGAGAGAGAGAATCCCAAGCAGACTCCACACTGTCACCACAGAGCCCAACATGGGGTTTGAACTCATGAACTGTGAAATAATGACCTGAACCAAAACCAAGAGTAAGATGTTTAACCTACTGAACCACCCAGGTGTCCCTTGAATTATTTTCTTATTGGTTACAGTAGGAGTTAAACTATGGATCTTAATTTATTACAGTCTACTTTGGATAAATAGTAACTTACTTCTAGTAAAATATAGAAATCTTTCTCTAATATGGCTCCAATTTCTCCTCCCTTCTTTATGTTTTTATTCTTGCATATATTTATAAGTATGTTATATGCCTAACATAGTTTTATCATTATTATTTTATGCAATGCATTTTAAATAAAATGAAGAAAATAAAAATATATTCATAGTCATATATATATATATGTCATATATATATATATATATATATATATATATATATATATATATATATATATATATAAAAGACCTTTTTCAATAGCTCTTTATTCCTTTGCATGGATTTAAGTTGCCTTTTGGTGTCAGCCCAAAGAAATTCCTTTAATGTATCTTGTAAAGCAGGTCAGCTGGCAGTGTATTCTCTTGATCTTTGTATGTGAATGCCTGTACTTTGCCTTCATTTTCAAAGAATGGTTTTGCTGGATCAATATATGATTCTTGGTTTCTAGTTGTTTTTTTTCTTTCAACACTTCAAGTCTGTCATCCTACTGCCCTCTGGTCTCCATTAATTCTTATGGGAAGTCAGCTGTCAATCATACTGTTTTTCTTCTACACATATTGATTCATATTTCTATTGAAGCTTTTGAGATTTTGTCTTTGACTTTCAGTAGTTTGATGTGATGCATCTAGGTGTGGATCTCCTGGTGTTTATTGTACTTATGAGTTTTTTTGTTTTTTTTGGCTTTTCAGGTCTGTAGATTATTTAAAAAATCAATTTTGATTATTTGAATAGTTTTGACTACTATTCCTTCAATTACATTATTATTCCTCCTTTTTCCTCTTTAAGTTGTATTATTTTCTGCTCTTTCTGGGACTCCTATAATAGTCATGTTTGTTTGCTTAATGGTATCCTAAAGTTCTTCATTTTTTCACATTTCCTCGTTATTTTTTTTCCTGTTCTATAAAGCAATAATTTCTATTGATAAATTTAAGTATTCATTGAGTCTTTTAATGTCATCTCAAATTTGTTGAGTCCTCTGGTCAATTTTTCATTTCACTCATGATTTTCAATTCCAGAATTTCCATTGTATTCTCTTAAAAATAACTTTTATCTTTTTATGATTCTCTACTTAAGGCATTATTGTCATAATTTTAAACATGATTTCCTTTAGCTCTCTGAACATATTTCAAATTTGTTTTAAAGTCTTTTCTGAATCCAACACCTGTGCCCCCTCTTACAATTTGTATTGACTATTTTCCCCCATAAAGTATGGATTATACTTTCCTGTCTTTGTTGTTGGAAAATGAGAAATTTAGATAATACATTTTAGCAACTCTGGATACTAATTAATTTCCCTGGAAGGTTGTTGCTAATTCTGTTTATATTAAGCCACTATAAATATTCTTCCTTGTATTTAGAAACAATTTTTATCTTAAAGTCAATTTTGTCTGATATTAGCATAGTATATCAGCATTTTTTATTATTGTTTGTATGGAATATCTTTTTCAATCCTTTTAATTTCACTGTATTTGGATCTTAGAATCTAAGTTGAATTGCTTGTATATAGCATATAGTTGGAACATATTTTTAATAAAAATTCATTTGGCCCAAATCCACCTTTTAATTGATGTGTTTATTCCATTCATATTTAGTGTAAATATTGAGAAGTTAGTATTTATGTATAATTTTTAAATTTTACATTACTTTTTATATGTCTCTTTTTGTCTGTTTTCCTGATCTTGTTAAGGCGTTTGTTGATACCACATATAGCTGTTAGGCTTCACTAATTCTCAAATAATTGCTCTATTATTTTTGACAATTCCTGTGTCATGAATTCCTGACAATTCCTGAGTTAGAATAATCCAGTTACATTTACTTCCCTTTGAAGAGGTAGTTTTGAGAATGTTTTTTTGTGTTTCTTGTTTGTTTTTTTCTGACTGTAACAGGCTTCTTCTTAACTGTCTCTTTCTCTAGTTCCCTCTGGTGAACTAGGTGGCCTAGTTAGTTTTGTTACTCTCATGGAGTTTTCAGCCTCCTCTTAATTGCTTACCATCATGTCTTTATTGTTTTTGAGAGAACTCTGAAGCTTGAACTTCACTACACTGTTTTATTTTTTACTTATTTATTTTTAATATGAAATTTATAGTCAAATTGGTTTCCATATAACACCCAGTGCTCATCCCAACAGGTGCTCTTTTCAATGCCCATCAGCCAATTTCCCCTCCCTCCCACCCCCCATCAGCCCTCAGTTTATTCTTAGTTTTTAAGAGTCTCTTATGGTTTGGCTCCCTCCCTCTTTTTTTTACCCCTTTCCCTCCCCCATGGTCTTCTGGTAAGTTTCTCAGGATCCACATAAGAGTGAAAACATATGGTATTTGTCGTTCTCTGTATGACTTATTTCACTTAGCATAACACTCTCCAGTCCCATCCATGTTGCTACAAAAGGCCAGATTTCATTCTTTTTCATTGCCAAATAGTATTCCATTGTGTATATAAACCACAATTTCTTTATCCATTCATCAGTTGGTAGACATTTAGGCTCTTTCTGTAATTTGGCTATTGTTGAAAGTGCTGCTATAGACATTGGGGTACAAGTGTCCTTATGCATCAGCACTCCTATATCCCTTGGGTAAATTCCTAGCAGTGCTATTGCTGGGCCATAGGGTATGTCTATTTGTAATTTTTGAGGAACCTCCACACTGTTTCCCAGAGTGGCTGCACCAATTTGCATTCCCACCAACAGTGCAAGAGGGTTCCCATTTCTCCACATCCTCGCCAGCATCTATAGTCTCCTGATTTGTTCATTTTGGCCACTCTGACTGTCACGAGATGATATCTCATTGTGGTTTTGATTTGTATTTCCCCGATGAGGAGCGACGTTGAGCATCTTTTCATGTGCCTGTTGGCCATATGGGTGTCTTCTTTAAAGAAGTGTCTATTCATGTTTTCTGCCCATTTCTTCACTGGATTATTTGTTTTTTGGGTGTGGAGTTTGGTGAGCTCTTTATAGATTTTGGATACTAGCCCTTTGTCTGATATGTCATTTGCAAATATCTTTTCCCATTCCGTTGGTTGCCTTTTAGTTTTGTTGATTGTTTCGTTTGCTGTGCAGAAGCTTTTTATCTTCATGAGGTCCCAGTAGTTCATTTTTGCTTTTAATTCCCTTGCCTTTGGGGATGTGTCAAGTAAGAAATTCCTACTGCTGAGGTCAGAGAGGTTTTTTTTTCCTGCTTTCTCCTCTAGTGTTTTGATGGTTTCCTGTCTCACATTAAGGTCCTTTACCCATTTTGAGTTTATTTTTATGAATGGTGTAAGAAAGTGGTCTAGTTTCATTCTTCTGCATGTTGCTGTCTAGTTCTGCCAGTACCCTTTGTTAAAGAGATTTTTTTCCATTGGGTGTTCTTTCTTGCTTTGTCAAAGATTAGTTGGCCATATTTTTGCGGGTCTAATTCTGGGGTTTTTGTTGTATTCCATTGGTCTATGTGTCTGTTTTTGTGCCAATACCATGTTGTCTTGATGACTGCAGCTTTGTAGTAGAGGCTACAGTCTGGGATTGTGATGCCTCCTGCTTTGGTCTTCTTCTTCAAAATTACTTTGGCTATTTGGGGTCTTTGGTAGTTCCATACAAATTTTAGGATTGCTTGTTCTAGCTTTGAGAAGAATGCTGGTGCAATTTGGATTGGGATTGCATTGAATGTGTAGATAGCTTTGGGTAGTATTGACATTTTAGCAATATTTATTCTTCCAATCCATGAGCACGGAATGTTTTTCCACTTCTTTGTAGCTTCTTCAATTTCCTTCATAAGCCTTCTATAGTTTTCAGCATACAGATCTTTTACATCTTTGGTTAGGTTTATTCCTAGGTATTTTATGCTTCTTGGTGCAATTGCGAATGGGATCAGTTTCTTTATTTGTCTTTCTGTTGCTTCATTATTAGTGTAGACGAATGCAAATGATTTCTGTACATTGATTTCGTATCTTGCGACTTTGCTGAATTCATGTATCACTTCTAGCACACTTTTGGTGGAGTCTGTCTGGTTTTCCATGTATAATATCATGTCATCTACAAAAAGCGAAAGCTTGACTTCATCATTGCGAATTTTGATGCCTTTGATTTCCTTTTGTTGTCTGATTGCTGATGGTAGAACTTCCAACACTATGTTAAACAACAGTGGTGAGAGTGGACATCCCTGTCACGTTCTTAATCTTAAGGGGAAAGCTCTCAGTTTTTCCCCATTGAGGATGATGTTAGCTGTGGGTTTTTCATAAATGGCTTTTATGATGTTTAAGTATGTTCCTTCTATCCCGACTTTCTCAAGGGTTTTTATTAAGAAAGCATGCTGAATTTTGTCAAATGCTTTTTCTGCATCGATTGACAGGATCATATGGTTCTTATCTTTTCTTTTATTAATGTGAATTGTCACGTTGATTTTATTTGTGAATGTTGAACCAGCCCTGCATCCCAGGAATGAATCCCACTTGATCATGGTGAGTAATTCTTTTTATAAGCTGTTGACTTCAATTTGCTCGTATCTTGTTGAGAATTTTTGCATCCATGTTCATCAGGGATATTGGCCTGTAGTTGTCTTCTTTTACTGGGTCTCTGTCTGGTTTAGGAATCAAAGTAACGCTGGCTTCAGAGAATGAGTCTGGAAGTTTTCCTTCCCTTTCTATTTTTTGGAATAGCTTGAGACGGGTAGGTATTAACTCTGCTTTAAATGTCTGGTAGAATTCCCCAGGGAAGCCATTTGGTCCTGGACTGTTATTTGTTGAGAGATTTTTGATAACTGATTCAATTTCTCTGCTGGTTATGGGTTTGTTGAAGCTTTCTCTTTCCTCCTGATTGAGTTTTGTAAGTGTGTGGGTGTTTAGGAATTTGTCCATTTCTTCCAGGTTGTCCAGTGTGTTGGCATATGATTTCTCATTATATTCCCTGATAATTGCTTGTATTTTTGAGGGATTGGTTGTAATAATTCCATTTTCATTCATGATTTTATCTATTTGGGTCCTCTCCCTTTTCTTTGTGAGAAGCCTGGCTAGAGGTTTATCAATTTTGTTTATTCAAAAAAAAAAAAACAACTCTTGGTTTCATTGATCTGCTCTACAGTTTTTTTTAGATTCTACATTGTTTATTTCTGCTTTGATCTTTATTTTTTCTCTTCTTCTGCTGGGTTTGGGGTGTCTTTGCTCTTCAGCTTCTATTTCCTTTAGGTGTGTGCTGTTAACATTTTGTATTTGGGATTTCTCTTATTTCTTGAGATAGGCCTGGATTGCAATGTATGATTCCTCTCAGTACTGCCTTTGCTGGATCCCAAAGCGTTTGGATTGTTGTATTTTCATTTTCATTTGTTTCCATATATTTTTAAAATTTCTTCTCTAATTGCCTGGTTGACCCATTCATTCTTTAGTAGGGTGTTCTTTAACCTCCATGCTTTTGGAGATTTTCCAGACTTTTTCCTGTGGTTGATTTCACGTTTCATAGCATTGTGTTCTGAAAATGTGCATGGTATGATCTCAAGTCTTTTATACCTATTAATGGATGTTTCGTGACCCAGTATGTTATCTATCTTGGGGGATGTTCCATGTGTACTCGAGAAGAAAGTACATTCTGTTCTTTTGGGATGCAGAGTTCTAAATATATCTGTCAAGTCCATCTGATCCAATGTATCATTCAGGCCCCTTGTTTCTTGAATTATCCTGTGTCTCGATGATCTATCCATTGTTGTAAGTGGAGTATTAAAGTCCCTGCAATTACCACATTCTTATCAATAAGGTTGCTTATGTTTGTGAATAATTGTTTTATATATTTGGGGGCTTCTGTATTCAGTGCATAGACATTTATATTAGCTATTCCTGATGGGTAGATCCTGTTAATTTTATATAATATCCTTCTTCATCTCTTGTTATAGCCTTTAATTTAAAGTCTAGTTTGTCTGATTCAAGTATGGCTACTCCAGCTTTCTTTTGACATCCAGTAGCATCATAGATAGTTCTCCATCCCCTCACTTTCAATCTGAAGGTGTCCTCATGTTTAAAATTGAGTCTCTTGTAGGAAGAAAATAGATGAATCTTGTTTTTTTATACATTCTGATACCCTATGTCTTTTGGTTGGAGCATTTAGTCCACTTACATTTGGTGTTATTCTTGAAATATGTGGGTTTAGAGTCAGTGTGATGTCTGCAGGTTTCATGCTTGTAGTGATGTCTCTGGTACTTTGTGGTCCTTGCAACATTTCATTCACAGAGTCCCCCTGAGGATTGCTTGTAGGGCTGGTTTAGTGGTGATGAATTCCTTCAGTTTTTGTTTGTTTGGGAAAACCTTTATCTCTCTTATTCTGAATGACAGACTTGGTGGATACAGGATTCTTGGCTGCATATTTTTTCTGTCATCACATTGAATATATCCTGCCATTCCTTTCTGGCCTGCCAAGTTTCGGTAGATAGGTCGGCTACTACCTTTATATGCCTACGTTTGTAAATTAGGGCCTGTTTATCTCTAGCTGCTTTCATAATTCTCTCTTTGTTTTTTGCCAGTTTCACTATGATATGTCATGCAGAAGATCAATTCAAGTTACGTCTGAGGGGAGTTGTCTGTGCCTCTTGGATTCAATGCCTACTTTCCTTCCCCAAATGAGGAAAGTTCTCAGCTATGATTTGTTCAAGTACACCTTCAGCCCCTTTCTCTCTGTCCTCTTCTTCTGGAATTCCTGTGATGGGGATATTGTTCCATTCGATTGTATCACTTAGTTCCCTATTTCTCCCCCCATACTCCTGGATTTTTTTTTTATCTCTCTTTTTCTCAGTTTCCTCTTTTTCCATAATTTTATCTTCTCATTCACCTATTCTCTCCTCTGCCTCTTCAATCTCTGCTATGGCTGCCTCCATTTTATTTTGCATCTCATTTATAGCATTTTTTAGTTCCTCATTACTATTTTTTAGTCCCTTGAGCTCTGTAGCAATAGATTATCTGCTGCCCTCTATGCTCTTTTCAAGCCCAACGGTTAATTTTATGACTATTATTCTCAATTTTTGTTCCATTATATTGCTGAAATTGGTTTTGATCAATTCATTAGCTGTCACTATGTCCTGGAGTTTCTTTTGAGGAGAATGCTTCTATTTCGTCATTTTGGCTAGTCCCTGTGCTAGCTCCAAACTGCAGGGCACTTCCCCCTGTGTTGTCCAGAGAAACCTGTGTTGGTGGTGGGGCCACAGTCAGACCCAATGTCTGCCCCCAGCCCACCGCTGAGGCCACAGTCAGACTGGTGTGTACCTGATTTTTTTCTTCTCCCCCACAGCAGGACTCACTGTGGATTGTTGTGACTTCTGTCTGAGCTACTTGCACAATGCCAGGTTTGTGGTGCTGCTATGATGTGATCTGGCCAAGGGCATATTAGCAGCAGTGGATCCACAAGGTGCACAGGGAAGCGCCCTTCAGCCAGGGGGGAGGGAGGCCAGTCAGAGGGATGGATCCAAAGAAGTACAGTATTAGGTGTTTGGGCGGTGCAAGCAAGGTCGGTGCCTGGAACTGGGTCCCTTTGGAATTTTGGCTGGCGGTTGGGAGAGGGAAATGGCGCTTGCCAGTGCCTTTGTTCCCCCACCAAACTTTGTCCTTCTGGGGCTCAACAACTCTCCCTCCTGGCATCCTCTCACCCTCCCAGCTCTCTGAGAGCAGAGCTGTTGACTTTTAACATTCCAGGTATTAATTCCCGCTGGCTGTCAGACGTCACAGAATCTGGCCCCTCTGCTTTTTGCAAGCCAGACTGAGTGGGCTCTGCCTTGCAGGGCGGGCTGCCCCTCCACCGCCCTGGCTCCCTCAGACCAGTCCGTGTAGCATGCACAGCCTCTCTGCCCTTCCTACCCTCTTCCATGGGCGTCTTGTCTATGCTTTGCTCCGGAGAGTCCATTCTGCTAGTCTTTCAGCAGTTTTCTGTGTTATTTAGGCAGATGTGGGTGGAACCTAAGCCATCAGCAGGTTGAGGTGAGCCCAGCATCCTCCTATGTTGCCATCTTCCTTTTCTAATCCCCCATCAAACTCTGTTTTAAATAAAATAAAATTATTTGGGTAGAATTTCAGAACTCTTTTCTTATGACCTGACTATCCTCCTGCCCAAGATGTCTGAGTCACTGATGAATACCTAGGGCAGGGAGTGGCCTGTTTCTCTTGAACTGATTCTTCTGCTTTATCAGGGCACTGAGTGGGGGTGGTAGTCTCAGGTCTTCTAGGCTTGCCTTTCTGGTTTGTAACTTATACCCTGCATAGGGTCCATGAGGAGAGTCATGGTTCCAGTATGCTTCTTTTGACGCACATTATGTAGTACTTCAGTACTCTGGTGTGTTGGTGCAGGAAGAGATCTAATTTCTTATCCAAACTCTTCTGTTATTAGGCTCTGCAACATGGAGATAGGAGGAAGGAATGCTGGTAGCTTGCTTCTCCTAGGGAGATATGGTTGTTTTTCGCTGTGAGTTAGGGAGAGAGAGCAATATCTTCTTGAACATACCCAGAGTCTCCATTATGCTGAGTCCAGGGTGGGGAATGCGTTATATTTGATGTGCTACTGGTTCTTGTTATTCTCATGAAGATTTTCTTGAATAAATATGTCTTCACTGGTTGCATGCCTTTAGGACAATTTCCAGAGACTTTCATTAAAAATTTTTTATACCACTTTTTGTTGTTCTCTTGGGAAGTAGGCCTGCAGAGCTCCTTATCTGGTCATCCCCAAATTAAACTTCCCCACGTTCCTTTTTACTTTTTTCTTTGTTTGTTTTTTAGTTAGTTAGTTGGTAGTTTGTTTATTTATTTATTTATTTATTTATTTATTTATTTATTTATTGTCCTTCTGAGGTCAATAATTGGTGATTTCCAAAGTTAGTAATAATTCTGAAACAACACAAATACATTAGCAGCTGAGTTTCCCTTGACTGGTATTTCAATGTTTATTTATCTCACTCTAACACAACAGAATGGTCTACAGCAAAGTAAAACCAATTAGCATGGTCTTTAAAATTGACCTGGAATGTTTCACAAATGCAATGATGTTTCAAGTATTTTTTTTTCTGTGTGTATGTTTATGTACATTAGCTGGGTAATATGTCCTAGTGTTTATTTTATTTTCTTATTACTTCTTAGAGGCCACAGTAATAATTATAACCTAAGGCACTCTTAAGTTGGTAAAATCCTCAGCATACATTGTAGGAACCGATGGGGGCTGTAGAACCACCCCTCTCCTGGCCTACGTCTTGTGCTGCATCTATTGGGACCATGCCTGGGTTTTCTTACTACCTGATGTCTTTCATCTATTCATGTAATTGTGGGTGTCAGTGAAATAATGGTTCTTTGAAAAGAGCTATATGATTTTTATCTTCTTGGATATTTTGGACTGTATACTCCTTTCATTTTTTTCTTATGTATTTTTTATAGCTTACTTGATTCCTTCTAATTGCCTCTTGTTTTTATCTGGACAAATAGGGGAACAAACTGATATATTGTTAATTACCTTGATACTGGGGAAGGCAATTATATCCATTTCTTCTCATTATATTCATTCTGCAGCATTATCCTAGTGAGAAAAATCAAATATTTTTTGCATGTGAGTACTGCATTGGAAAAATTTGTCTAGTAGTTTTTGGGATCTGTATCCCAATCATTCAAATTCATGAGACATTGATTATATAATAATCTTAATAAGTCAGAATATAATTTTATAAAATTTACTTCCATGATTAAAAAAAATTCTGGCTACTATGGGGATATAATATGTTTTCACTTAGAAAAAACAAATAAAGAATTAATTTGGGCATGAAATTAATGTCAATAAAACTATCCCAGAAAGTTTGGTGCTTTCTAATAAAGAGAATTCTGAAATAAATATTGGTTTAGGCATTAATGCAACAGAGAATTTTGGTTCAGAATCCAACAGGAAGGGTTTTGACTATAGCCAAGGGATGCATCCTTGCCTTAGCATTCTACCTCCATATTTTCACTTGAGTCCTCAGCAGATATGTTTACCATAATTACTTATATCTTCCTGACACCATTTCATTGATCTTGAAAGTCATCAGGGGACTGAGATTTGTATTACTGCATTTTAAAATAGTTTTTTCTTTTATTTTGAGAGTGTGTGTGAGCATGATAAGAGCAGAGAGAGAGAGAGAGAGAGAGAGAGAGAGAGAGAGAGAGAGACTCTCAAACAGGCTCTGCACTGTCAGTGCAGAGCCCAATGCAGAGCTCGATCTCATGAACTGTGAGATTATGGCCTGAGCTTAAATTAAGAGTTGGGTGCTTAACTGACTGAGACACTCAGATCCACCTTAATTGCATTTCAAATTTTGTTCAAATCACTGTAAAAATTGTGATTTTTTTTTCAGTAAGTTCAGTGATTTTTCAACTTGAGTCATCTAAAGTGTGGGGAGTTTAGGATCAACCAAATCTCCAAGTATAACCTTAACAGCGCTTGTTCATATGCACCTCTTTCCCAGCACAGTGCTGAGCGGCAGGTTAATGCTTATTCTGGTAGGACCTGGACCCTGAAGGGACAATCAACTTGTCAAGATCATCTGACCATTTTCTTTTTTGAAATAGGGAAAATACTGTTAGGAGTCAGTATAATAAGAGCCAGATGCTATCCTGTCTGTGTTGTCTCATCCGCAGTTACCCTTTCCTTTAAAAACAATAATTTATTGTCAAATTGGCTTCCATACAACACCCAGTGCTCATCCCAACAAATGCCCTCCTCAAAGCCCATAACCCATTTTCCCCTCTCCCCCACCCCCCATAAACCCTCAGTTTTTTTCTTAATATTTAAGAGTTTCTTATGGTTTGCCTCCCTTCCTCTCTGCTTATAACTTATTTTCCCCTTCTCTTCCGCCATGGTCTTTTGTTAAGTTTCTCAAGATCCACATATGAGTGAAAACTCAGTTACCCTTTCCATTTTTCTCCTATTCATTCTTACTCAACAGGGCTTCACTTTGTTCCTCCTCTCAAGGATCAGTCTAAACAACTTTATTAGACTAAACCAGAACCTCAATGCAGCTACATTTCATCTCTGGAGTGTTGGGGAAGTGTATGGATTAGAATCTTTCTCTCATGTCATGAAAGACAGGGCCATAGAGCTACAGGGCCATGAAAGCACACCAGTGGGTGTACTAAGGGAGGTCTATGTACCAAACTAAAGACTAGGGGTGACTCTTACAGTTCAGGTTGCTAGTTTTAAGACATTAGCATAATATTTAAGAGAGATTTTAACATCAGAGAGATCCATGGTCAGATCGTAGCTTGCTGCTTCCTCATTATGAAATTTTAGGCAAGGTACTCAATACCTCTTAGTCTCAATTTCTTTATCTTTAGAATTGGTTTATTAATATTAATCTTGGAATGTTGCTTATGAAAAGCCAATAAGCAGGGAGCCAGGGTGGCTCAGTCAGTTGAGTATCCGACTTTGGCTCAGTTTATGATCTCCCAGTTTGTGAGTTCTAGCCCCATGTCGGGCTCTGGGCTGACAGCTCAGAGCCTGGAGCCTTCTTTGGATTCTGTGTCTCCCTCTCCGCCTCTCCCCTGTTTGTGCTCTGTCTCTCTCAAAAATAAATACACATTAAAAAATAATAAGAACCAATAAGCTCATATATTTAAAATACTGAATATCCATTTCATCTCATAGTTAATACTCCTAAATTGCTTTCTCCTATCATTTTTTTTTACTTGGCATTTATTTAAGTTTTTATTTCAATTCTGGTTAGTTAACATGCAGTATTATATTAGTTTCAGGTATACAATATAGTGATTCAACACTTTTATACATCTCCTTGTGCTCATCAGGACAAATGCATGCCTTAATCCCCATCACCTATTTTACCCCTCTGGTAACCATCACTTTCTCTAAAATGAAGAGTCTGTTTCTTGCTTTGTCTCTCTTTTTATGTTTTTCTTTTTGCTTGTTTGTTTTGTTTCTTAAATTACACATATGAATGATACCATATGGTATTTGTCTTTCTCTGACAGACTTCTTTTACTTAGCATTATACTCTTAGTTCCATCCATGTCATTGAGTTTTGAGTTTGATAAGTACTTTATAGATTTTTTATACTAATCCTTTATCTTATTTGTCATTTGAAAATATCTTCTTCCACTCTGTAGGCTGCCTTTTAGTTTTGTTGATTGTTTCCTTCACTGTACAGAAGCTTTTAATCTAGATGAAGTCCTAGTAGTTCATGTTTGCTTTCATTTTCCTTGACCTCAGTGATGTGTCTAGTAAGAAGTTGCTCCAGTTGAGGTCAAAGATGTTACTGCCTGTTTTCTCTGGAAGGATTTCCTGTCTCATATTTAGGTCTTTCATCCATCTTGAATTTATTTTTGTGCATGGTGTAAGAAAGTGGTCCAGGTTCATTCTTCTACATGTCCAGTCCACTTTTCTCAACACCACTTGCTGAAGAGACTATCTTTTTTCCATTGGATATTCTTTCCTCCTTTGTTGATGATGAGTTGACTGTATTTTTCTAGGTCAATTTATGGGTTTTTTATTCAGTCCCATTGACTTATGTGTCTGTTTTTGTGCCAGTACCATACTGTCTTGACGACTAGAGCTTTGTAATATAACTTGAAATCCAGAATCGTGACACCTTCAGTTTTTTTTTTTCTTTTTCAGGATTGCTTTGGCTATTCAGAGTCTTTGGTGGTTCCATACAAATTTTAGGATTGTTTGGTATGGGTCTGAAAAGAATACTGGTGGTGTTTTGAAAGGGAATGTGTAGATTGCTTTGGGTAGTATAGACATTTGAACAATGTTTGTTCTTCCAATCCATGAACATGGAATGCTGTTTCATTTCTTTGTGTCATCTTTAATTTCTTTCACAAGTATTCTATAGTTTTCAGAGTACAGATATTTTACCTCTTTCATTAGGTTTATTCCTAGGTATCATATTATCTTTGTTGCAACTGTAAGTGGGATTGATTTCTTTCTTTTTCTGCTGCTCTATTATTGGTGTATAGAAATGCAACAGATTCCTGCATGTTGATTTTATATCCCATGACTTTGATGAAGTTATGTATTAGTTCTAGTGATTTTTTAGTGGAGTCTTTTGGGTTTTCTACATAATGTATCATATCATCTGCAAATAGTGAAAGTTTGAGTTCTTCCTTGCCCATTTGTATACACTTTCTTTTTTCTGATTGCTGAAGCTAAGACTTCCAGTACTGTGTTAAATAGTAATGGTGAAACTGGGCATCCTTGTCTTGTTCCTGACCATAGTGGAAAGGCTCTCAGTTTTTTCCCATTGAGAATAATATTAGCTGTGGGTTTTTTTATATCTGTCCATTATGATTGAATTATGTTCCATCTATTGCTATTTTTTTGAGGGTGTTTATCAACAATGGATTCTGTATTTTGTCAAATTCTTTTTCTGCATCTATTGACAAGATTGTATAATTCTTATGCTTTCTTTTATTAATGTGGTGTATCACGTTGATTGATTTGTGAATATCGAATGACACTTGCAACCCAGGAATACATCTCTCTTGATTGTAGTGAGAAATTTTTGTAGTGTATTGTTGGATTCTGTTGGTTAGTATTTTATTGAGAATTCTTACATCTATGTTTATCAGGGATTTGGCCTGTAGTTTCTCTTTTTTAGTGGTGTCTTTATCTGATTTTTGCATCAGGGTGATGCCGGCCTCATTGAATGAATTTGAAAATTTCCTTACCTTTTCTATTTCTTGGAATAGTTTGAGAAGAATAGGTATAATGTCTTGTTTAAATGTTTGTAGAGTTCCCTAGTAAAGCCATTTGGTCCTGGACTTTTGTTTGTTGGGCGATTATTTATATAACTGATTCACATTCTTTTTAGGTTATCAACTTATTCCATTTTTCTATTTCTTCCTGCTTTGTTTTTGGTAGTTTATATGTTTCTAGAAATTGATCCTTTTCTTCCAGGTTGTACAATTTGTTGGTATATAGATTTTCACAGTATTCTCCTGTAATTGTATTTCTGTAGTGTTGGTTGTTATTTCTGCTCTCTCTTTTGTGATTTTATTTATTTTATTTTTTTAAGTTTATTTATTTTTGACAGAGAGAGAGAGAGAGACAGAGCATGAGTGGGGGAGGGGCAGAGAGAGGGAGACACAGAATTTGAAACAGACTCTAGGCTCTGAGCTGTCAGCACAGAGCCCAATGCGGGGCTTGAACTCATGGACCACGAGATCATGACCTGAGCTGAAGTTGGATGCTCAATCGACTGAGCCACCCAGGCACCCCTGTGATTTTATTTAAGTAGTCTCTTTCTCTTTTCTTTTTGATACGTCTGCCTAGATGCTTATCAATGTCATTAATTTTTCAAAGTACCAGCTCCTGGTTTCCTCGATCTGTTCTGTTGTTTTTTAGTTTCTATATTATTTATTTCTGCTGTCATCTTCATTATTTCCTTCCTTCTTCTGGCTTTATGCTTTATTCATTGTGGTGTTTTATCTCCTTTGGCTCCTAAGGTTAGGTTTTATATGTAAGATTTTTCTTTCTTTTTGAGGTAGGCCTGTATTGCTATATATTCCCTCTAAGGAGTGCTTTTGCTGCATTCCAAAGGTTTTGGACCTTTGTGTTTTCATTTTCACGTTTTTAGGTATTTTTAAAAATTTCTTTAATTTCCTGATTGACCCATTTATTGCTTAGTAGCATGTTATTTAACCTCCCTGTATTTGTACTGTTTCCAATTTTTTTTCTTGTGGTTTACTTCTAGTTTCATTATGTTTTGTTTAGAAATGATGCACGGTATGACTTCCATCTTTTTGTCTTTTTTTGAGGCCTGATTTGTGACCTAATATGTGATCTATTTTGGAGAATGTTCCATGTGCACTTGAAAAGAATATGTATTCTGCTGTTTTAGGATGGAGTGTTTGGAATATATTTGTTAAATCTATCTGGTCCAGTATGTCATTCAAAGTCATTATTTCCTTGTTTAGTTTCTGTTTAGGCTATCTGTTCATTGATGTAAGTGGAATGTTAAGGTACTCTGCTATTATTGCATAAATATAAATTAATTCCTTTTTGTGTTTACTTATTATTTTATATATTTGGGTTCCTTCATGTTGGGTGCATAAATATTTTTGGGATTGTTATATCTTCTTTTGGATTATCCCATTTATGAATATATAGTGCCCTTCTTTGTCTTTTTTTTTTCTCTTTTTACAGTCTTTGGTTGAAAATCTAGTTAGTCCAATATTTGTATTGCTGCTCTGGCTTACTTTTGATGTCCAGTTGCATGAAAAATATTTCTCCATCTCCTCACTTTCAATCTGCAGGTGTCTTTAGGTCTAAAATGTGTCTCTTTTAGGCAGCATATTGATAGGTCTTATTTTTTGTCCATTTTGACACCCTATGTATTTTTTATTGGAGCACTTAGACCATTTATATTCAAAGTGATTATTGATATATACGTATTTAATTTTTTTTAACGTTTTATTTATTTTTGAGACAGGGAGAGACAGAGCATGAATGGGGGAGGGTCAGAGAGAGAGGGAGACACAGAATCTGAAACAGGCTCCAGGTTCTGAGCAGTCAGAACAGAGCCCGATGCGGGGCTCGAACTCACAGACAGTGAGATCATGACCTGAGCCGAAGTTGGACGCTCAACCTACTGAGCCACCCAGGCGCCCCAATATAAATGTATTTATTGCCATTTCATTACTTGTTTTGTCATCATTTCTGGAGGTTTTCTCTGTTACTTTCTTTGTCACTTTTGGTGTCTTCTTTCCACTGAAAGTATTCCCTTTAATATTTATTGCAGGGCTGATTCAGTGGTCACAAAATCCTTTAGTTTTTGTTTGGCTGGAAAACTCCCTCCTTGTATTCTGAATGATAGCCTTACTAGGCAGAGTATTCCTTGGTGTAAATTTTTCCCATTAAGAACATGGAATATATAATGCCACATGGATTGCCAAATTTCTCTTGAGAAATCTCCAAGTAGCATTATGGTTTTCCCTTGTAATTTAAGGACTTCTTTTGTCTTGCTGCTTTTCCGATTTTTTTCTTTATCACTATATTTTGAAAATTTAATTACAATGTGTCTTAGTGTTGGCTTGCTTTTATTAATTTTTTTGGGTGTTTTCTGTGCCTTCTGGATCTGAATGTCTGTTTTGTTTCCCAGATGAGGGAAATTTTTAGCTATGATTTCCTCAAATAAATTTTCTGCTCTCTTTTCTCTCTTTGTCTCTGGGACTCCTACAGTATGAATATTATTAGGTTTCATGGCATCATTGAGTTCCCTAAGTCTATTCTCATGTTGCATATTCTTTGTTCTCTCTTTTGTTAAGCTTCATTAATCTCCATTACTTTGTCTTCCTGGTTAATTATTAATTCCTCTGCTTCTTGTAGTCTGATGTTCATTGCATCAAGCCTGTTTCCAACCTCATTTATTGCCCTCTCCATCTCTGATTTATTCTTTTTAAACTATTTATATCTGTGGTAAGGGTCTTACTGATGTCTTCTATTATTTTCTGGAGATTGTCCTTGTCCCCACTGATATCCACAACAGAGTCCTCTGAAATCACCATCTAGGTCTTAGATGAATTCCAGACTCTGCATTGTGAAGTTTTTCCATATTTCAAAGACATCTGAAGTATCTCTTTTGGGAAGTCTTCCCAACCTTTTAAGTTCCAATATAGTGAAGTATCCCTCCTCTCTGATCCCAAGGCTCCAGGCACATAGCAGTGCTCCATTTCTGACTTCCTGGTATCTCCCTGAAAGATCACACCTGCCTGGTGGCAGAGCCTTTGCCTCACCTGCCTGTTCTCCATCAGTGGGCCCTGTGCTTGGTATCCTGGGGTTCCGGTGGGTGGATATTGACTTATGGGAACATGTACAATGACCTTGACACCTGCTGTTACCTGATGTGGCTGTAGGATGAAGGTATCCCCCACAAAGACTCAGAATCTCAGGAAAATTAGGGCCTATGAAAAGTTAAGAAATAGAAGAACTAAAACCAATAATCACCAAAGTAGTAATTAGTAGAAATTTATTGTGCATTTGGGCAGCATCCAGTCCTGAGGGAGAGGGCTTTCTCTTCTCTGGTCATCCAAGGTGGTTGCCTCCCATTTTAGGGCCCCTCCTAGGTTCAGGGGATATGTCTCACTTATGTTGGTTAAGCACATTTAAAGCACTGGGTATTGGGTGTGGTGTCAGCTTGGGCTTATATCATTCTTGGAACATAAATCGTTGTCTAGGCTGTAATCTTTGCAATAGGTAGAAGAAGAGACCGACTATGCATATTTACCTATGGCTACTCATATAACTTCTGCTGCCTTCAAGAAACAAGAATAAAGGATGCTGGGATGAAATCGTAAGGTAGTAATGATAATGTCCTTAGAAAAAGTTACTTAAATTAAATACACTTACAAAGAAGCAGTGATGTTTCAGGGACTAGGGAATTATTGCATTTGTTGAGTAGACTCAGTTGGTAATAAATGTCAGAAACTCTTGGGAAGTCTAATGGATGGATGCTAACTCCAGGTACAATTGGATCAAGGGATCAAAAGATATTGCCAGGACTGTGGCATTGTCCTTCCCCCCAATGCCGGGACTCTGCTCAGCTTTATTTTCAAGCACGTTCTTCCCAGGATAGTCTGGAGAAGCCCAGCCCATAGTTTAATATCTCAGAAAGAGACACCTGCTCCCAGTATGTGATCCACCTCCTAGGCCTTTGATGTTCTATTCACTGGGAAAGAGGCTGTCTGTGATAGGTGGTGGGAAGAGGTAGCCGTAGGTACACAGTTTATAGGGAGCAAGGACGGCTGACTTCCAAAGGGAGGAACTGACTTTTTTTTGAAAATGAATGTGTATGAGTGTGTGTGTCAGCTTGGCCTGGCAAAAAACATTCAACCTAGAAACATTCTGATTTGATGACTCAGTGCCTGCTCAGTGTGTCCATCACACTGCTGTGTTAAGACCTTACCCACAGGATCCTGGCTTTTCCTACTGACAGGATGCCCTTCCTGTACTTCAGCTTAAGGTCACTTCTCCAGGTCCTTCCTCAATCACCAAATTCATAGTCTACTTTCTTGATGGCTCTTTATACCAGTTATTGTTTGTGTGAGGTCTGACTCCACAGGGATGGATGGTAAATGCCAGGAGTGTGCCCATGTGCCCTTGGAGCCCAGACACGGTATGTACTTAGGGATGTTTGAGGAGTGAAAGATTTACTCTAAGCTTGGTGGTTTCTTCTGTTCACAGATTTTTCTTAGATATTTTTGATGTCACTGAGGCAAACTAAGAACTAGATTTCTTAAACTCAGCAATTTATACTTCAATTTAGGGAAAAGAAATACATTAAAAAAGTAAATTTAGGGGCGCCTGGGTGGCTCAGTCGGTTGAGGGTCCGACTTCAGCTCAGGTCATGATCTCACGGTCCGTGAGTTCGAGCCCTGCGTCAGGCTCTATGCTGACAGGTCAGAGCCTGGAGCCTGTTTCAGATTCTGTGTCTCCCTCTCTCTCTGACCCTCTTCCATCCATGCTCTGCCTCTCTATGTCTCAACAAATAAAATAAACGTTAAAAAAATTTTAAAAAAAGTAAATTTAGTCAATTTATAATTATGGCCTCAATAAGCTCCATTTAAGTGTAATATACCAAGTATGCTAATTTGTTACATAAATCAAGTCATAGATACATTTTAATGTTCCTAGAGTTATGAAATCATCTAAGCTTCATAAAAAGAAGGCATTTGATCTATTTTGATTTTCCTTGGAAGGCCCTATTTGTCAAAGAATAGTAAAAGAGTTTTAATTTCACGATTTCAAAGTTTGCCAATGTTATATAGCTTGAAGAACTCAGAGGGGTTCTCATGCCTACTGGGTCTCACAGATCATAGAATTTCCATTGCAGGGAACATGAGAGCTTAATTGAATCTTTTCATTTTATGAATAAAATTTAGATACCAGACACATCAAATAGCACTCCCTGGGACCCCTCCAGGCACAGTGGCTCTCAGTGGGCAGCTCCAGACAGATTCCTGCCCCTCCTATACCCCTCATTGGGCAGAACTCACTGTAAGTCTTGTGTCCTCAGCCCCATGAGGCTGCCAGTGCCACCCCAAGGTAGAAGGTTTGAGTGGACTAAACAGCCACATTCTGCTACTGCACTGGGTTTTATATCCAGAATTTGTATGTTCATTTGGGAGGAACCTGTACCACCATCTGTAGCTTCTCTTAGGGGACTGTTTAGAGCACAACTTTTCTGGTCCCAAAGCCAACTTAACTTAGCAAGTCCCCAGTTTCCTTTGGGTGAGGGAAACATGTCCTAGTATTCTATTCTTCCCACTGCTCCAAATCTGAAGTATTGTCTAGTCTGGTGGTTGTGGTGCTGACTTTGGTCTAAATGCAGTGTCCAAGCTGTCCCACACTTGGCTGAGCTCTAGGTGAGTGTTCCTTCCACCTCCCTGCTTTCTGTGGGCACTCCTCTTCTTCTCTTGGCCAAATGCTAGATTGGTATTCCTCTGTATAAACAAGGTGCCAAGGCAGTAGACTTTCTTTGCAGCATTGAGTGGGGCCCAAATGGTTTCTCCTTAGCCTCCCTCTTCTTTCAATGGTGCAGCCAGTAGAGGGAATTGTCATCACCCCAGAATGTAAACTTGGAGTTGAGTTCTAGTGAGCCTGCAAGAGGACCTTATCTTCAAAGGTCCAAATCCTATAAGACAGTGGTTATTGATTTTTGCTGTTAGCAAGACATGTGTGTCATAGACCCAATCCATTATAGGTGAGTTTCTCTGCCAAATAAATGATTGGATTTTTAAAATTTAATTACTTAGCCTTATATTGCTTTCCTTTCTCCTATAATAATTTCTGTATGCTATCAACCATGGGTTTGCAGAAGGAATTAAGTGTACTAAAATTTGGTTTTAGACATTGTTGACAGTTAAGTAACATAGATTGTAAATGTATGCTCTAATTATGATTTTCTTTTGCATCTTGTTAAATTATGAGATACTTATGTGGACAGTGAACTATTTTACATTACTTTAAGATTATTGCCATTAAAATGATTTCAAAATGAAAAATGCAACTTTTAAAACCTCCTGAGAAGATTACTTAATGTTGGCTATATAGGTTTACTTGTTCATTTTTTAAAAATTATTTATTAACTTTCAGTTGTACATGTTGTTCTCACAGTAGCATGTATGTGGCCTGTTGAAATCCCAGCCAAGCAAGATAAAACTTTCCCTATTTCCTCATCTACCTGCTGTGTTTGATTCTCTTGGGGAATCATCTTTGCTAGGGCCTTACTTCTATACATAGAACAAAAAATATGATTATGAAAATGCTTTCCTTAAGTGTTTAAAACACTCAGTCATTTTTTTAAACTCAAATTTCATAATTTTAACTTTATCAAAAAGGGTACTGCTCAAACTTATTAAAATTAGAAAATTTGCCTTAAGCACCATTGAGAACCATCAGTATTTTACTATATAGCCTATTTTATCTATGTTTAGTTTTAAAACAAAATTAGAATCATTTAAAAATAAATTGAGAATCATTAAAAATTTTTTTTACATTTATTTATTTTTGAGAAACAGAGTGAGACAAAGTATGAGTGGGGGAGGGGCAGAGAGAGGAGACACAGAATCCGAAGCATGCTTCAGGCTCTGAGCAAGTGGTCAGCACAGAGCCTGATGCGGGACTCGAACCCACCAACTGTGAGATCATGACCTGAGCCGAATTCGGACGCTCAACAGACTGAGCCACCCAGGCACTCCTAAATTTAGAATCATTTTATGCATAACTTAAAAAGTCCCATATTGCAATTATACATATTCTTTAATAACCTTCTTCTAAACTCTTTACAAGGTAAATGTATTGCTATATCATTTAAAGAATATACAATGTTACAATGTATGACTATACTATACTCAGATTCCCCGTTAAGTTGGTATTTTGATTATTTCTACTTTTTTTTCCCCGCCTGAAACAGCTCTGTAAAGAACATTTTTGAGGACTGGGTGGCTCTTTGACTCCCCTTACTAGGTAGGGTCTCAGCAAGAAACTATGTACTTGAAGGTCAAGGGTTTGGGAAAAGAACAGGTGTGTTGAAGTTCTGCACTGGATAAGAAAAAAAGTCATGACTGTATGGCCCAAAGGGGGAAGGGGAGAGCTGGGAGCTGCAGCTCTGGAGAGGACTGCTGAACCCTGGATTATAGCAGATTGCAGTGGGCCAGGAAGAGCCAGGAGATTAAATACCCTCACCTTGTTCCTCCCACCTGTCAAATTCTGCCAGTGTGTTCTATTAGCCAGACCCACACAACACCAGAAGATAGGAGAGACTGACTGAGTACAGCTTCTAGGAGCACAGAGCCACACAGCTTCCAGGAGCACAGAGCCAAGGAAAAGGCTGAAAGCAGGATGGGGGCAAATGTGGGCTGTCACAGTTCAATCCTCCACTTGTGCCTGTTATTTTTATCCTACTCCAGGAGAAAATCACGCAACCCCAATACAAGAGTTGCATAATAGCCCATCATCTGTGTAGTATGGGGTGTAATGTTGATTCAATTATACCCAAAACCTAATTTTTAGCTACTCTAGTGCTCTTCATATATGGCAATGGAGAATAAAGGGCAGGAGTGGAAGAAGAAGCAGTGAAATACCATAACACATATCTGCTTCAGTCCCAGCTTCTATAGCTGGCATGAAGTCTGGATTGTTAATCAATTTCCTTTTCTAACATCTTTGCCTTACCCTGCCACCATTTCAGCTACGTGGATTTTATTCATTGTTGGAGGTGACCCAAACCTTCATTCCAATAGGATCTGAGTCCTTGGTGGTCATGTCTTCACTGGAGTGCCTGGGTGTCCATGGATTAGGATTGACAGAATGCAAGGTAGCATGTAGGTGAATGCCCCATTTCTGGACGGTTCTCCTCTGGACAGTTCTCTATGAAGGAAAAGAAACCCAGCTCCCTCTGATAATTGGGATTGGTCATCCTGGATAGTAGAGGGACTACTCTTGTCTGCTTAATGCTTATAGAATATGAGGAGCCCAAAAGGTCATGGGACGCTCTCCACTTCCAACATAACAGCACCTTCATTATGCTCCCTGTTAGTTACATTGGCTAAGCTCAATATTATAGAGACAATGAATTCATTGACTAGGTTATGGAGTATGATAGCAAGAGGGTCCCTCCCATCTCTACCCTTTGGTTCTTGCACTCATGCTTTCTAGTGGGTATGCAGGATATAGGGACATATATATTGTTCATTTGTTTAAAGCATATACTGCATGATGTAGGGTGTCACCCCAACTTTGCAGAGTTTGGGGTTGCAGAGGGTAGTGCAGCTAAACCTTGAGTAGACGACCAGTGTACCTGAGTAATGGATTCTGGTATAACACTCTTCATTTGCTGTAATAGGAGTTACTTATCAAAGGAACTGGGTGAGAAACCAACGTTGGAGAGAAAATTCTGTAGTCAATAAATAATGGGGCTGGTTGAAGCCTTGCAGGAAGGGAGGGGAAATTTTTATCTGTATTGATTTTCAAGCTAATCACAAGCTAAACAGCAGTGATTGATTCTCTTGCAGTTGTGGACACCAGAAGTCTGAACTCTGTCGGCAAGAGTTTTCAGAGGAAGTATAAACTCAGGGTTTTACTTCTAGAGGCTTCAGAGGAAAATCATATGATTTTTCTTAACTTATTAATACGATTACATTTTAGATTTTAGATATATTTTCAAATTTTAAACCAGTCTTGCATACTTGGAAGAAATCCTACTCAGTTATGGTGTATAATTTTTCACACATTTGTGAATTCAGTTTGGTAACATTTTGTTGAGGATTTTTGTGTCTAAGTTTATGACATACATTGATATGTAGTTTTATTTTTTATACTATCTTTGTCTCATTTGGGCTTCATAAAATGAGTTGGGAAGGCTTTACTCTTTTTTTTTTTTAATGTTTATTTACTTTTGAGAGAGAGAGAGACAGAGCACCAGTGGGGGAAAGGCAGAGAGGGAGGGAGACACAGAATCTGAAGCTGGATCCAGGCTCTGAGCTGTCAGCACAGAGCCCAATGCGGAGCTTAAACTCATGAACCATTAGCTTATGACCTGAGCTGAAATCTAACGTTTAATCGACTGAGCCCACTGCCCCAAGGCTCTCTTCTTATTTTATTTTGTGGAAAAGCTTGTATAGAATTGGTGCTAAGTCTTCCTTAAGAAGACGTATGGTGTGGTGGAATTCTCCAGTGAAGCCATCTGAGCTTGGAGATTTTTTTTTTTTGAGATTTTAAATTATGAAGTTGACTTTTTTAAAGGTTAAAGAGATAAGATTATATATTGTATCTAAGTTAAGTTTTGATATTTTGTGTTTCATGAGGAATTGGTTCATTTCTTCTTTGTTATTGAATTTGTGGACGTAAAGTTGTTGATAGTATTCTTTTACTATTTTTTAAATGGGTGTAATATCTGTAGCAAAACTCTATATTTATCTTCTGATATGGGTGATTTGTATATATTTATTTGTATATTTGTCAGTCTTGTTTTAAGTTTGTCAATTTTATTGATTTTTTCCTGAAGAAAGACTTCCCCTTCCTACTATTGTTTTTCTCTGTTGTGTTCCTATTAAATTTTACTGATTTTTGCTCTGATCTTTATTATTTCCTCCTTTCTGCTTCAATTGCCTGTCTTTTGCTCCTTTTTGCTAGTTTTTCTGAAGTAGGAATTTAGATTATTTATTTTAAAGTTTTCCTCCTTTCCAATGTTAACATTTAGTGCTATAAGATTTCCTCTCATTTCTACTTTAACAGTATCCTATATATTTTCATATGTGGTGTTTTTATTACCATTTGTCTCTATGTATTTTAAACTTTACTTTGAGGCTTCTTGATTGACCCATGAATTTTATTTAGAAGTGTGTTCTTTAGTCTTCATATGTTTTAGAGATTTTTCTATTGTCTTTCTGTTACTGATTTCTATTTTATTCCATCATGATGGTTAGAGAACATACTCTGAATAATTTCCATTCTCTTACATTTGTTGAAATTTGTTTTATGACCTAGAATATAGTCTCATGGCAAATCTTCTATGAGAACTTGAAAAAAAAAGACGTGTTATATTATTGGGTGGAATGTTCTATATATATGAATAAAATCTTTTTGGTCCAGTGTTGTTCAGTTTTTCTATACCTTCAATGGTTTTTATATCTAATAGTTCTATAATATGCAGAGAGGGGGTTGTTGAATTCCCAACTATACACATGGACTTGTCTATTTTTTTTTTCTTTTAGCTCTACCAGTTTTTTTTTGTTGTTGTTGCTGTTTTATTGTTATCTGTGTACACATTTAGGATTGTCATGTCTTTCCAGTGCAGTGATACATTTATCATTATTTAATGAACTTCTTGGTCTCTACTAGTTTTCTTTGTTCTTAAGTCTAGTTGCTATTAATATAATTACTTAAATTTTTGTGTGAGATATATCTTTTCCTGTCATTCTTTAAATCTTCCCATCTTATTTACTTAGAAATGAGTTTCTTGCAAGTAGTATGTGGTTGGGTTATTTTTAAAATCTACTTAAATCAAGACTTAAAACTGCCACTTAGATTATTTATTTTCTGTTTCTAGTTTTTGTGTTTCTCTTTCTTTGACTTCCTTAAACTGTTTTGGGTTATATCTTGATTTATTTATAGTATATTTGAGTATATCTCTTTGTATAGTTTTTGTAGTGGTTGTTCTGAGGATTTCAATATACATTTGTGACTTATTGGAATTTGCTGGTATTATCATTTACCGTTTTGAATAAAGTGTGAAAACCCCATTTCCATTGAGATTCCTTTAACCTACTGCATGTGTTTAAATATCATTATCTTGAGTATCAGATAATATTATAATTTTTGTTTTAATTATAAAATGTGATTTATAAAACTCATGAGGAAAAGTGTAGTCTATTGTATGCGCATATATTTCTACTCTTTATGTTGCTCTCTTTCTTTCCTGATACCGCAGAGTAATTTTTTAAATAATTTGCTTTGTGTTTGAAAAGCTTCTTTTAGGCAGTATTTAGGGTAGGTCTAGTAAATTCTTTTAGTTTTTCTCTTTAAAAGTGTCACTATTTCCTTTTCATTCCTGAAGGATAGTTTCACTGGATATAGAATGTATAATTGACAGTTATTTTCTTTAATCCCTTGAAAATTTTCTACCATTAAAACTGATGTTCCCTTATAGGTAATATATAGAATTGTCTGGGTGCTTTCAGTATTTTTTTGTCTTTAGTTTTTAGAAGTTTATGATGTGTCTTGGTGTGGATCTCTTTGCCAAATTTGGGGAAATTTCAGCCTTATTTCATAAAGTACCTTTTCCACTCTATGCTCATTCTCTCCTTGCACTCCAATGACATGAATATTAGAACTCCCTGAATCTTTCCTCTGTCATCTCCACTTTATCTTGAGCCCATACTAAGAATTTTTAAAAATATTTATGTTACTGTATTTTTTTTTAGTTTTATAATTTCCATTTGGTCCCTTAAAAAAACCCCTCTATTTCTTCATTCTGGTTTTCTATTTAAAAAAATCAAAAGAGTTTGTAATTGATTATTGGGACATTATATACTGACTGCTTTAAAATCCTTTTTAGATAATCCAACATCTGATTTATCTCCGTGTTGGGATCAACTGATTGTCCTTTGTCATTCAAGCTATGTTTATTTGTTTGTTTCTGATACGACAGCTAAATTTTGGGTATCTTGGGTATTGTATCCATTATCTTAGGGTACTCTGAGTCAACCCTAAATCTTTTATTTCGGCAGGCAGTCATCCTGTTTTAAGTTTAGCCCTCAGGTTCTGGCCTGTGGTGTATGGTTCCAATGACAGTTTAATTTTCAGAAACCTTGTAGTGCTACTTTGATCTATTTATTTGGTGCAGTGGGGTTCCCCCACGTCCCTGCTAGTGTTGCCTAAGAGGGTGGAAGGGATTTGCCCAGGTTGGGCTGCCTGGGTTTCTCTTTGTTGGGGAAGAGGAATCTCGGGCCTAGAGGAATGAAGAGGCCTCCCAAGTGGGTGTTCATTATAATGGGATCCCCCTTCCTGTGGGAGCCTCAGAACATTTCTTGAGCCATGCAATGTGATAGGATACTTCTACCAGTGTCCCATAGCTATCCTAGATATTTATTAGCAGGGAAGAGGGTCTCAGTCCTGGTATCAAAGTGGACTGAGATCCCTGGTCTGTGTTGTAGTGGCATCTTCCTGCAGGATCTGCATGCCTACCAGGTATTTCTCAGCAGGGGAGGAACAACTTCCCTGGCCACCTTTGTTGGCAGGCTCTATTGATCTTCCTTGCCAGGGGAACCATAATCACCTGGTATTGTCAGAGGGATCCCATTCCACCCAGGGGAGGAACAAGCCCACTTGACTCCCTTTTCTTGCTATGTTGAGGGGGGAGGGTCAAAGAATGTTGGTTCTGGGAGATGGATGATACCCTGGTGCTGATTGTTCTTCCTGTCATGTCCTGATACCCTAGTGCTGATCATTCTTCCTGTCCTGAAAGCAAAGCAGTTTGCTTTCCTATTACCACCTGTAAGAATTCTCCTTTGGTTGTCTCTTGATTTATTTCCATGATTTATAGTTGTTCTTAATAGAGATGAGCAGTTAGAAAAAAGTAGATGACCAGGTAGAAAGAATATCATTCTGTTTGGTATGGAAGTCTCCTGAAATTGCTCATTTATTTATTTTTAATCTCTGTCATTTTGTTTTTAGTTGGTTTCCAGTAAAGAACATACATTTGGATCTAATTTTAAACTACTCACTGTTATGTCCTGTATTTGATATTTGTTATATTTCCTTGGTATTTCCTTTTCCCATCTATTGATGAAGTATATTGTTAAAATTTCTTTGTATCTATTTTACCAAGTGTTTTGAAGCTATAGACAATATTTGTATTCTCTTAGTTATTGGCTTAAACATTAAAAAGAAATAATTAAACCTATGTTTATAATCATAAGAATAAAACAAGAAGTGGATGTTTTAGGGATTTGAGAGACATTAAGTAGGTTTATTGACTTCTCAGGTGGTAGGTTTTAGTTTGAGAATGTTGAAGGAGACACTGTTTCCACTTTTGCCCTGTGGTATTGAAAAGTTAGCCTTCAAATGCTTCTTGGATCTTTCTGGGAACACTTTTGAGCAGGATATACCCTTCTGTACTGCTGCAAACACTATTCATTTTCTTAGAATGTTTGTCAAAAACAATAATATTTGGTGTTTTCATAGCAGTGTTTTGTCCTGGTTGCACTTGGAATATAATCCAGAGCCTCACCACAGCTTATTAAACATGAATGGTCAGGCTGTAGCTGCCACTTACACATTATTTTCCATCATACATTCACTTGTTCACTGAACCCAGACCCAATCGCCTTTTTGTTAGGTGAATGTGTATTTGTACTTGTCACTTCTACCTGGGTGCTCCTCCTAAGCAGGCTGCTAGCTGCCTAACAGTGCTTGGCACATATCAAGCACTCAATAAATATTTGTCAAACCAATAATGGAATGAATGAGACTAGGCAATGTGGAATATTGCTTTATGAGGATTTTGCATTTATAAAATACTTATATTTATAAATCAAACCACATGTCTGTAGATATAACAGTCATTCACAGTAATTGTCACAGGTGCTATGCTATGTGGAGTGGTTCTCAGATGGATTCATCTAAGAAAGCTTCTTGTGAGGCTATTTTTATTGGAATCTTAAAATAAGAAGAAAGAAAATATTTGCTATTTTTAGGCCATATTAGAAAGCTTTGGTGATTTCCTGGTTCCTAAGCAATGAGTTATCCTTGCAAGCACATTTATGCTTTGTGTCCGTTTCCTTCTTTGGATGTACAGGATGTTTGGAAAGTCTTCGCATGCATCTACATTTATTTGTGTCTTTGTCAATGGGACATCTTTAGCTATGCCAAGACTCTGTCACTGAAAATAATAATAGTGCTAATAATAAGTGGGAAAAAAGCTCTAATTTGTAGGTTTAATGTAATAATTTTATGTTAATAGTTAATAACTCATGCCAAGTTCCAAATCAGTCTTCACTGCAAGGCATTCCAAGTTCTCCTTGGCTATCCATCATTTTCTTGTATATAAGCTACTTTTTGAAATAAATTACCTTTATTTATAAATCCTGAAGTTTATAACATAAAAGTCATACGTTCCTTAAAAACAGAGAAGGAGGAAAACCATAAGAGACTCTTAAATACAGAGAACAAAGTAGGAGTTTCTGGAGGGGAGGTGGGTGGGGGGATGGGCTAAATGGATGATGGGCATTAAGGAGGGCACTTGTTGGGATGAGCACTGGGTGTTATATGTAAGTGATAAATCACTGGATCCTTCTCCTGAAACCAGTACTACACTGTGTATCAACTAGCTTGAATTTAAATAAATAAATTTGGAATAAAAAAAATAATATATTCCTTATATTCTCAACTGCCTTAAGAAATGTTAAGATCAAATGAGAAGTAATAATGTGAATGAGTAAAAGAATTTTCATTCACTGGAAAAATTAATTTTGAGGGGTGCTGGCAGAGATCACAGTTGCTTACACCTAAGGGGCAGAGAGTGACTACCAATATATTCAGATTACAAGTTCAAAAATACCAATGGCTGGGGGGCCTGGGTGGTTCAGTCGGTTAAGCGTCCGACTTCAGCTCGGGTCACGATCTCGCGGTCCGTGAGTTCGAGCCCCACGTCAGGCTCTGGGCTGATGGCTCAGAGCCTGGAGCCTGCTTCTGATTCTGTGTCTCCCTCTCTCTCTGCCCCTCCCCCATTCATGCTCTGTCTCTCTCTGTCCCCAAAATAAATAAACATTAAAGAAAAAAATTTAAAAAAAAACAACAAAAATACCAATGGCTCATTCTTCTTGCCTTGGGGAAAAATACAAATATAGAAACCACCCCCTTAAAAAATAAAACTAAGCAAATGAAAACACAAGAAAACACAACACTATTACTACCTAAAACACTCAATAAATTTTTTTTATTTAATCTTATTCCTTTAATTTAGTGTTTTTCAATAATTATTCAAGTCTCTTTTAATATGTCTCTTCCATGGAATATAAAAATAAGATTAGTTTTTAAATTATAAATGCCTTTAATGGATCTTTAATTCCAGTGTGAGGGAACAACATAAGCAGTTTATTTATGTATTTACTTTTAAATGTTTATTTATTTTGTGAGAGAGAGCACATATGAGCAGGTAAGGGGAAGAATGGAGAAAGAGAGAACGAGTAGGAGAAGGGCAGAGAAAGGGGGAGAGAGAATTCTAAGCAGGCTCCATGCTAATGGCATGGGCCTTATGTAGGGCTTGATCTCACAAACCATGAGATCATGACCTAAGCTGAAATCAAGAGTCAGATGCTTAACTGACTAAGTCACCCAGGCTCCCCAGAAGAAGTTTATTTTTAGATAATGAGAGTGGTCACCTAGCTTTACTGCTAGGCACCTGAACAGGAGGGTCATTTAAGTGGTGCTTTCTCTTATAGCTGAGTCTATAAAGAAGTGCTATCTTATAAATAAAATTGTTAGTGAGTTCACTTGGAGGATACATACATAATTCTGGGGAAAATGGACATACAGGCATTTTCATTTTTGGATATTTGTAGCAAAAAGGATTTATAATGAGCTCTTTCTTGGTTTCAGTAATCTGTTTCTAACCTAGCTATGACATTCTCTAAAAATAGTGCTGTAATTTAAGTTCAGTTAAAATAATTCCCATTTAATGTATTCCAAATGTTTGTGAAAATAGCTGAATGTGTCAGCTGTTAAACATATCAGAACTTTCAAATATATTTTACAGGTTTCCAAATTTAGGGTGTTTGTTTTTCTTTTTTTCGATGAGGTTAGATTTTGATGGAGATGATTTTAAAATAAGATGAGATATCATGAAAAGGGAAAACCAGCAGGGAAAGGTAGATCAGAGGGCATCTGAGAAAAGGACTCCAAAGAGCACATGGTTTTCTATTTGACCTCTTGAATATTGACAGACTTGTGCTTCCACCTTGGTACAATTGATGGTCATGGAACTATCAAACATTTCCTTTCAAATTCTGGCAGGATTCAGGTTGATTTGCATCCTTATCACTTTATTCAGAGTTGCTGTGTGACTCATGCTGTCCTTCCTAGCTCAGCAGCGGGCTCCAAGGTGGACACAGGGTCTAGCTATGCCCCTACCCAGGTCCCAGGGTATAATGGGTATGTAGATCAATTGGAGAGGATTTGGCAGAGGAGAAATAGCACATTTAATCTATTTTTAAATCTAAAAGTTAGCTGAAGGAAGAGTATTTTAACTGAGTTACATAATAAGAAAGAATATTGTATTCTAGTTCTTTGGGGGTACAAACCTATTAAAGGTTATTCCTCTCTCTGATTACAACTGAAACTCTGGAAAAAATATAAAAGCCAAGTATTGATGGACTCTGAACAATAAACAAAACCAGGTGAATTATGGAAGGGAGTTAATACTTGGAAAAGTGACCCCCTTGGGGTGATTTTCCTATTTTTCTGCCTCCTAGATTTCCCTCCAGGACAGGAAGGCCTTAGTCGTGGCATGGCATGGTGGCATAAATTCCTAGCCATAGTATCCTCATCTTTCCACCCAGAGGAGCCAGGGAAAGTAGTACCTGTGGGCTGGGAACGAGGAAATCTCAGAAGAGAGAGTCAGGGAATTCCACACCCCCAATTCCATGCATGAACATGTACAGTTCTGAACAATGCATGCATGATACAGACCCAAACCAGCCTAGTGTAGGCCTAGAGGACTATCTGAGATTACAACCATTCATACAAGTCTCTAACTCTTCAATGACATATATGCTGGACAGGCACAAATCAACATAGCAAGGTTTAAAGAACTCAGCTGAAACTTGAACCATCTCCATGAGTCTCCAAGTGCTGAACTCTGCATATGTGAGAGAGACCAAAATTATCATGGAAAATATGAATTTGAACCACTACCCCTGGAAGGTGAGACAGAAATTGTGTTCTGAACCTAACTTCTAACAGAAAAGAAAAAAGGCAAGAAAGAAAAGGACGGTGTCCAGAAGATTATAGCAGGACCCAGAATCTGCATATCTTATCTTTGACAATATCCAGGAGATGATGCTAAAGGACTCAAAATACAAAGAATGAGGAAAATGCAATAAATTCTCAGGGAAAAAGGCAATAAATAGATTTTAATCTAGACAAGATCCAGATGTTGAAATGACCAAAGAATTTGAAGTAGCTATTACAACATGCTTAATGAGATAAAGAAAAATGAATTTGAAATGAATGAAAAGATAGGAATCATTAGGAGAGTAACAGAAATTATAAAATAGAAGCAAATACAAAGGTCAGAATTTAAAAATATAATACTTCATTAAAAAAAACGTTTTGGGTTCAGTAAAAGAATGAATATGACCAAAGAAAAGGTCAGTGAATTGAAAATAGAACACTATATATTATCCAGTCTGAAGGGCTTGGTAGAGTTAAGTATAACATATTTATTTAATTTGCCATTTATAAAGTTCTTATTAGATATTTGTATTTTGACTTTCTTTTTTCAATTAAGAGATCAGTTACTTTGAACTGAGTTATTAGATATAATGTTTAAGTATTTTGAAGATTTCCCTTTATGTTGTCTTACACTCTATACCATGGACCTTGATATTTGGGATAATTATATGACACTAAATATATAAATAGATAGTTGTTTATAGGCACACATCAAGGTGTGCACATAATACTGTGTATGTGTATGTATGTATGTGTGTATGTCTGTATACACACATAAATAACCATCTGTATTTGATATCTAGCAAGAAGTTTTAATCTGGTTTAGACCTCTGACTTTTCCTTTAGTTAGTAGTATAGAATGAAATAAAGGATGTGACTACATTTAACTGTGTTTTTCAAATTAAAAAATGTTTTATTTATGGATTATTATAAATCACTGATTCTTATCAGGGGGTGATTTTGTGACAACACTGGCACTGCATGGAGACAGTTTTGGTTGTCATATTGGGGAGTGGAAGCCAGGGATGGTAAACATTCCACAATGCACAGTACAGCCCTACGACAAGGAATTATTTGGTGCCTAATGTCAACAATGCTGACTAGATTTATGAACAGATTTATCTAAATAGATTTATCCTTATGATTTAGTTGATTTAATAGCACACTTATCTTAAAATTGTGATTGAAAACCCAACATTTGGGTTCCACAACTTTAAAAGGAAGGCTAACAAACAACTCTACATATGGATGGGGAAGTTGTAAACTTGCATTTAAACATGGTCAAGCTGATGTTTTCAATATTCATAGTCATTCAGCATGGTGACATCACAGTGAAAAAGCCACATTTGAGAAGTGCAAGGCAGCTGTGTCACACCCACATCTCATTCCTTACAAGTGCTTCCTGTCTGGGATCCATTGTGGTCAGCAGAACATCCCTTCCCTGGCTGTGGTGAAGGCAACAGCCTGAGCAGAACGCCTCCTGAGCTTACATCTCCTTCGTCTAATCTTTCCTGCTTGGACTCAATTTTCTCAATCTGTCTAGTACTGAGAAAATAGTTACATGCTTCAGTTAAATATATCTATTCTTCCTTTCTTTGACAGTTATAAAAACCATGCATTTTCTTTGATTCTTATGTGATGTTGAACTTCAAAAAGAAATTTGAAATGTAACTTAACTTGAAAGACCTTCTATATGAGCAGCATTTCATTATGTACAATTGAACAGTGCTCCTATACACTGATACTAAAAAGATGCCATTCCATTCAAATTTAAATTTAATGTGGACAGTAACACAAATCAATGAAAATTCCTGCCTGTGGTATGGTGCATTCTTCTCAGTGAATCATCAGTGCGTGTATCTGATAGTAAATTATTTATAGACTGTGTATTTGAGTATAATCCTTTATAAGAAATGAGAGCTAGGACCTGCCTTATGTTCACTTGTTTTCATTTTAAAGGCATATTTAAAAATTTTGCATATATTCTTAGTTTTAAACTGATTTTCATCATATATCCATTTCTTCTAGGCACTGGCACATCTCCACTTAATAGAATATGTTGGAGAACAGACTGCTTTGCTAATAAAGGTACATTAAATATTATAATAGAATGTATCCCAGCCTCTGTTACTTTGATTTTGTAAAAAAAATCTGGTAAGAATAGGTCACAGACTATGTAAAAAGTATAGCAGAGAATCCTTTTTGTCCTGTGCAGCCTAGAGATGAAGGGAGACTTTCTCCAAAGAATGTATAATTATAGAGGCCTGCAATTTTGCTATGAGCCTTTAGTTAAAATCTGTCTAAGAAGGAGAACAATTGAGACACCAGTCTTAGTAAGTGAATAAAAATGTACAGCTCCAGTCCTCTGCCAGGAGCTCAGGTCAGTATAACTAATATATGCTGCCACTGAGAATGGAGACACCCTGCTCCCTTCCCTAGGTACTGGTTGGCTTGGGTGTGGCTGGGAATCATTCTTCTTAGTTTCTTGTAGACCCAGCAGAGGCTCCTGATAATAGCAAGGAAAGCCCATGCTGGTCCTGTTTACACACCTGGGTCTGCCTTTGTCTTCCGTGTGAGAGGAAGGGCTGGCAGCCTTGTGGTCTCTTCTGAGTCTCATATGTCCTACCATCAGATCCTCAGTGTGTGTGATTTATCAATGGCAACTGTGATACATAGCACTGCTATTATCTGCTTCCTTCCAGATGGTCCCAGAGGATCGGCGCCTCACAACTGCCATCATCCTGGTGGTCTGGGTCTCAGCCATTGCATCATCCTTGATTGACAACATCCCATTTACCGCTACAATGGTGAGTTACACTGCTCTTCCATGTGATATGGACCCAACTTGCCTGGACACAATCTGGGCTTACCTTTCCTTCAAGAAGAAGCAGAGAATGAACCATGTCTGTTTGCTGCACTCGTAGCTATGGAGGAAAGATGTGGCAAAGCTTAGGGCCAGCTGGGCCAGAGATACTGAGTCCACGCTACAAGCTGGAATCCGTGGGCCTGCAGCTGCAGTGGGAAGTGCATCATTAACTAGTTGTTTCAGGGTTAGCCCAACTGAGAGTTGCCACACTTCATGGAAAAGACAGTCTATTTATTTATTTGTTCTTTGAAAGAAAATTGTAAGACACCAAAGATAGACTGGCTGAAGGCAATCATCCTTTATTCCTTGTGAATGCAGACACTGGCCAGTGTGGCTTCTGGTGCTTGGCTTGGGCAGAATTTTGAGTTCTCTATGTGGCCCTGACTGCAGCTGAGATTGGGATACACATTAAAGGTCTTTTACAAGGCTGATGAGCCCTGTTCTTGCTGTGTTTTCTGACATCACTGATTGGTATATGGCAGAGCTGTGAATCCCTGGTATGACAAAGTAAAGGAAGGAATGGGGGCTTGCATACAAGAAACTGGGGTCATGTCACAATTACCAGAAGTTCCAGGTGTGAACACTCCTCATGGTTGGACTCTGGACAGGGTAATTTTCTCTGTTCTTGTGACCTTGAGGGCCCACCCATCCCCCTTCCAACAGCCTTTGCAAGGGGGCTCCCATTACATTCCACCACCTTATATCACACTGGGAAACACTTGAGACCCAAGGAAGTAGAGCAGAGAGCCTGTCAGTGAGGAGAAAGGTGGTGCTTCTCTCTCTCACAAGACCTTAGGCTGACCTGGCACTCTATGTCCCTCACTCATTGCCTGCAGGAATCAGTGTCTGCAGGTTGACTCTCTAGTTACATAGGTATATTATTCTTCCATGGTCTGGGTTTGGTAATTCTGAGCTAATGCTATGACTGTTATTATTTTTTCATGAAGTCCTGAGTTAGAGAAGTTGTACAGATGTTGAATGCCCTAGTTTGGGACACAGCAAAGCCCATCTCTTCCTGAGTGGTGTCTTCTCTCCAGAATGTGTCTCACAGTGTCCAAAGTTGAAAGAACTAGATCATAGATGGGCTTATCTCTCTAATTTGGCTGGACAAGGCTTCAGTTAAAATTCCAGCATGTGCACAGTTGGGTTTTAGAAGAGCACCCCAGAACTTTTTTGGGATTAGATTTGCTCTTTTAAATTTTCCTTATTCCTTGGGCTCTCCCCTTGATTTTGACTTTTGCTTATCTTTAATGGGAACACTATTTTTTAATGTTTACTTTTTGAGAGAGAGAGAGACAGAGAGAGACAGAGAGAGATAGAGAGAGATCCAAAGTAGGCTCTGTGCTGCCAGGTTCTGTGCTGTTCAAGATGTGGGGCTTGAACTCACGAACCATGAGATCATGACCTGAGCTAAAGTCTCATGCTTAACTGACTGAGCCACCCTGGCACCTCTTTAACGGTAACACTATTAAAAAATATTTAACATTGGGGTACCTGGGTGGCTCAGTCAGTTAAGTGCCAGACTTTGGTGCAGGCCATGATCTCACAGTTTGTGGGTTCAAGCCCCGTGTCAGGCTCTGTGCTAACAGCTCAGAGCCTGGAGCCTGCTTCAGATTCTGTGTCTCCCTCTCTCTTTCTCTCTCTGCCCCTCCCCTGCTCATCCTCTGTCTCTCTTTCTCTCTCTCAAAAATAAATAAACATTAAAAAAATTTAAAAAATTAACATTAAATTAATTCAATTTAATATTGACATTCCAGCTTTGTTTAGTGCAATCAGAACAGACAAGGAGCCTCTGAAACAGGAAGCTTGAAGCCCCCTCTCTCCTCTTATCCAACGTGCCATTGTTAATTACTCAGTTGCTTGGGGCATAACAGGGTCCAAAGGGCTGAGGCTGTGGGAGGTCCTGGGGGTCTCTATCAACTGGTTTGGAAATATTTCCTTTTTGTTTTGTCTAATTTTTATTTTTTAATTGAAGAATAATTAATATACAGCCATATTAATTATATTAGTTTATACAGTGTTTATACCAGTTTCTACAATATAATGATTCAACAACATTGCTCAGTGCTCATCACTTTAAGTGTTTTTTTAAATGTTCATTTATATTTGAGAGAGGGGGCTGGAGGGGCATAGAGAAACTAAGACAGAATCTGAAACAGGCTCCAGGCTCTGAGCTGTCAGCACAAAACTCAAAGCGGGGCTCAAACATGAGCAGTGAGATCATGACCTGAGCCTAAGTCAGACATTTAACCAACTGAACCACTCAGGTTCCCCTAAGTGTTTGTTTTTTAAATTTGAATATAAATTTAAATTTGAATTTTTAAAGTTGACAATGTTACATTAGTTTCATATGTACAACATAGCGATTTGACAAGTTTACACATTATACTGTATTCACAAGTGTAACTACCATTTGTCCTGATACATCACTATTATTATATCATTGACTATTCTTTATGGTGTGCCTTTTATTCCCGTGATTTATTCATGCTATAACTGAAAGCCAGGATCTCCCTTTCCCCTCTACCTGTTTTGCCCAAATACCTACCCCAGTCTCCTCGGGCAACCATCAGTTTGTTCTCTGTATTTATGTGTCTGGTTCTGCTTTTTGTTTGTTTATTCATTTGTTGTTGTTTTTTAGATTCCACTTTTGAGTGAAATCATATGGGGGCACCTGGGTGGTTCAGTTGGTTGGGCGTCGACTTTGGCTCAGGTCATGATGTCACAGTTCTGAGTTTGAGCCCTGCGTTGGGCTCTGTGCTGACAGCTCAGAGTCTGGAGCCTGCTTTGGGTTCTGTGTCTTCCTCTCTATCTGTTCTTCCCCCATTCTCTCTCTGTCTCTCTGTCTCTCTGTCTCTCTCTCTCTCTCAAAACTAAATAAACATAAAAAAATAAAAAAATAAAAAAGAAATCATATGGTATGTGTCTTCCTGTCTTTTTTTTATTAAAAAATTTTTTTTAATGTTTATTTATTTTTGAGACAGAGAGAGACAGAGCATGAATGAGGGACGGTCAGAGAGAGAGGGAGACACAGAATCTGAAGCAGGCTCTAGGCTCTGAGCTATCAGCACAGAGCCCGACGCAGGGCTCGAAATCATGGACTGTGAGATCATGACCTGAGCTGAAGTCGGTCGCTTAACCGACTGAGCCACCCAGGCGCCCCTGTTTTCTTGTCTTAAAAAATATTTCCATTCAGGGTAATCCTATTAACATCCGCCCGCCCATCTCACCTTCCTTCAGCTTCCTGTCTGCAATTAACAAGGAGCTGTGGGAGCACACATGAGCCCAGACCTGCTTTTGTGGGCAGCTTTCTTAGGTGTCCCCAGTAAATGTACTTGCAATACATTGCTAATGACTGAGAATTCCCTGACAGACTTTCTCCATTTAAACCTTATCTTTTCAGCCTCATTTGCTTGAACAGGAAGAATTCTCAGGCAATTTGCAAGTTAAAATGTAATTATTCTTGTCTTGGATGTTGAATTCAAAGAATGGTAATTTATGCACATGATTTTGTGTGTTTTCTCTGACTTCTTGGATACTCATCATTATCTGTATTATCTTGCCTTGGTGTGGTAGTCAGTTTTTCAAGGCTGGCTTGTTCTCATGTATCTTCTTCTTCTAGGTCTTTGTGGTCTTCTCCTTGCCACTTGCCCTGCAGGAGGTGCTTGGGCAGAGGACAGACTGCTGTAACCCCTGACAAAGAAAAATGCTCTTTCAGGGTGGTAGAAGTCAGAAGCATTTCACATTTGCTTTTCTGTCTACATGATCTCATTTTTGTTTTCATTCATCCTTTTCCTTTTCCAGGATCAAAATAATGTGGAGGGTTGAACCTGGTCTAGCAGATTGCAGTTAGGTTTAATAACATGAGCATTTGTAGGAATTAACAGTTAAGGTTCTAGAGAAGGTGAGTCTGGGCTTGAATCCCAGATCCATCATTGTGCAAGCTGAGAAAGCATTAGGTCAGAGAAAATAGAAATGACAGCAGCAAAGAGATGCTGTTTCCCCCATTAGGTTGGGAGAGCTCCTGCAGTTTGATCACTCTGGTACTGGCAGGCTGTCAGGTTGCAAGTCAGCCCCTTGGGGACAGTGCACAACCTCTTTGGGAGGCCCCTGCCCCCCTCTGGTGGCCGAGAGTGTGGCCTCAGAAGGGCCCTGCAGTGCCCAGGCTGAGGGTCTGTCACCTTCCATAGGTGTGAGGACTAGCCACTTTGCCGGATTCTAGCTCTGTGGCACTCCACAAAAAACAAGTAGCACATTTGGGGGACCAACAGCCTCAGACAAGATTCATCACAGCATGTCCGAGAGACATAAGAAAATAAACAATAAGTTGTAAGTACAATTCAGGAGATTTTAAGCATTGAATAAAAAGTACTTTCTGAAACTAAAACCCATAACTTAAAAAAATACTGAATAATGAATTGAAAAAAAAGTCAGCGTTAGGCCTGAGTTAGTGGGTTTGAAACCAAATGAAAGAGCTAACTAAAAGTACAGAGCAAAAGTACAAAAGAGCAGAATCATGAAAAAAGGTAAGAGATTTGGGTGAGACCCAGGAACCCTAGAATGATAATGATAGGAGTTCCAAGAAGAAGAAAAGAGATGCATTGCATTGACAATATGCAGCCCCTCCATCTCAGGTGGGGTCTGGGTGTCAGCAGCCTTGGAGCTTGTACAAATGTATGCATTGGCTACCCAGACCTGCCAAGTCAGAACCTGTACCTGGACTAGGTGATGGGTGACTGCCTGCACATATGCATTGGAGATGAGCTGGTCTGGGCCAGCGCCCCATCTGCAGTATTTCCCTACCACTACAAATATGCCTGCCAGTGAAGAACTACAATCCCACCCTCTCCATTCTCAGGATCCCCTGTGAAGATGCAAGCTAACCCTAGTATTTGCCTGAGGCACTCATTAAATCCCACAAAAGGAAAGAGTGGGCAATTCCTCAGAGGCTGGAGCACTCCCCTGTCTATAAGAGACGGGGACAAGTCTCTAGATTAAGTGTCCAAACTTAAATGTCTCACCTGGAGACATTTGGTAGACATCAGCAGCAAAATGACAACCATCAAGAGTGCTAGCTGGGGGTAAATGCACATTGACCCCAGTAGTGGTGGGTTTAAGGAAGGCAGGTGGTAGGTACAGGGAGGTTAGATGTGGTAGAGTAGAGGGAGAGCAGGTGTTCTGAGCCCAGGGAGAGCAGGGTGGTGGGTGTAGGAAATGCAGGCATTGTGGATTTAGAGAGAGGGCAGGTGTGCTGGGCCAGAGATAGGGAAATACCTGTACAGCTGTGATGCATCTTCCCCCTGCAGGGAAGTAGGCATGGTGTGTGCACTTATCTGATTTTTCCAAACAACAACAATAACAACAACAATAACAACAAAAACCAGGTATCACTATTTTTCTATGAAAAACTTTCAGCTCTCAAATGTTGACAATAAATTCAAATTTCAAAACTGACCCTGTTGGCATCTTCTATTTACATTCCCTTTCACAGAACAGAACATCCTTTTGATGCTCACTGTCTGATAATGCTACAGGGTCATCTTAGGACAGCTATCCACGTGAAAGTGCTGTATCTGCCCCTTTGGCCTTGCCTCATGCCCAGGGCAGCCCTTGCCCTAAGAACCACTGCTGCTTCCTGTTGTTGCCTACATGGGCCATCTCAGCCCTCTTCTGAGTATCTTCTTCCATGTGTCTCTTTCACTGCTATAAGGAATAGCCAAGCCAGCCTCCCTTTAATTGTTAATTCTCCTGCACTCAGAAACTATCCTTTCTAGGGTCGTGGATCAGATGCCCATTGTAGGGGTTAGAGGCCAGGCAGCAAAGTATGTGTCCTCCTGCTAAGATATTTGAAAAGGAGTTTTATATGTATTTTTAGGTAAATTGATATTACAGTATTTAATTCTAAATGTATGATTTAAAGGAATGATGGAATGCTTTTAAGAATGTTAACATATGCTAACAATTACATTCTTAGGAACTATTTTAATTTAGGACGAGCAATTTTACATATTAACTTAAATGTATGAACCAGTCACATTTTTTTTTCAGAATTCCTTGGGATCATAGCTGAGGTGACCAGCCCAGGGGTGGACACTCAGCTGGTCCTCTTGTACAGTGCTGTATGCTGAGCTGATGCAAGTAACGTTTCATGGGATGAGGTGACATCTGTGGTATGATGACCCTGTAACAATATCAAGAAGAGAAGTTGTTTTGTACAGACCCAAAGCCAAACTAGTGATGTTAGGGGAACACAGAGGGTCCGGGCTTGGTATGCCGGCAGTGTGTGTCCCTGGCAAGTATCTCCATGGGCCCTGAGGTAGGCAGCAATTCATCGTCACCTGTCTTCCTCCTTTGTTGGGGATTTCTTGGGGCTCAATTGGGATCAGTGCAAAAAGAGCCTTTCCCAACACTTGCATGATTTTCAACATCCTCAGGGCTATGATCCAGGAGCCACCCTCCTTAGTCTCTTCCCATGGGCGCTAGGACATCCATTTCTTAGGGCTGAGGAAGCAGCTCACTTTGATGATGTATGAAAGATCTGGAAATTGAGTCCTTTAATACTACTCATCTGTTTTAGCTCCTTTAAAATCTTCATGTACCCCCAAAGAGAAATGTAACCCAGTCCTGGACCTTGCCCTAGAGTTTATTGTTGCTGATAACTTTATGACCCAAGTCAATAGCCCTTCCTGATGACCCACACTGCTTTACATTCTCCCTTTCCTCCTTAAATACCTACCTTTCATAACTATTATTATGATTATCTTTGTGTATTAATCCTCAGCTCCCTTGCCACTATTAGGCTTCACAGTCTTTCTTTGGGAAGCAACACCCACTGCCAGGTTAATCCTGCCCCCTGCCTCCCCATCCACATGCACAGACAATGAAACAGAGCAGCAAGGATTGCTGACTTGTCTCCCAGCCACAGCCCTTCCATCATGGACCCTCAGTGCTGCCTTCCACACAACTTCGTCCTGGGCCTCATCTTCCCATGATTCTTGATGACTCCTGCACACCTCTCATCTCTCTTTGAGCCTCAAGCATCCTTTCTTTCCTTTCTCACAGTTGGTGACCTAGCTTTCCTTTTGTGATGAGATATAAGCAGTGATGTGAGAGCTTTCATGAACAATGACCACTGTGGCTGCCTAGTGCATCCTACCTTCCTTCCAGTTGTATGGGGGACATTCCCACTCAGTGGAGGCCAGTCCCTCCACCTGGTGCCACAGCCAAAGTTCTCTCCTGCATAATTTATTTTTCACTTTCCCCTGCATAGTTCTTATCAGGATCTAACATGCTGCTATCTCTCCTCTCATGAAGACCCTCAGTGAGCCACATATCTCCGTGGCTCCCTTCCCTTTTCTCTGCTTCCTTTAAAAGCCAAACTCTTTGAAAGCAAGGTCTTTCCTTGCCATACTCATCTTGCTGTAGCCCCTCTTCATTTTTCTCTTGACTCCACCGCAAGATCTCACCCTTGTGAGAATCCAGTGATGTTCCTGGTTCTCTTCTAACCTGGACTGTCAGCAGCACATGATAGAGGTAACCTCTCTCCTACTTGGGTTCTTTCCCTGTTTGACTCCTCAAAATTCTCCTCATATCCATGCAGCCACTCTTCCTTGGTCTCATTCTGCAGGCCCTCTTCATCTTCCAGCCCCAAACACTGGAAGATGTTCTGGCCACTTCACTCTCTAGACTCTTTGCTAATGGTATCATCCAAGCTCATGTTCTAAATTCCACCTGCATCCACCTGCTCCTGGGCTTCTCCCATATCCAGTTGCCCTGCTCACCTCTCCACTGAGATAAAATAGGTATCTCAAACTTAACATGTCCCAAAAGAAACTCTGACTACATCCTTCCCCAATCTTTCTCACTTCCATAAAAATTTCATATGCTCAGAGTCCCAAATTTTAGAACCAGCTTGATCCATTGCTTCTTCTTATACCCCACAGCCAGATGACCTTCAGAGCTTCTAAATACAGCCAGTTTCCATAATCTTTACCATTGCCCCCAAATCCTAGCCAACATTTCCCACCTGTATATTGCAGTTACCTCCAAATTGTTCTGTTTCCACTCTTGCTCAGACCCAAACATCCATTCTCCACTGAGTATCCCCACTTTGCTCAGCACAACTCAGAGTCTTGCAGTGCCTGCATGCATGCCTTACCCACTTGGACACCATTACTTCCTTTTTTTTTTTTGATTTAACTCTATTTTTTATTTTTTAAAATTTAGATCCAAATTAGTATATAGTGAAGCAATGATTTCAGTAGATTCCTTAATGCCCCTTACCCATTTAGCCCATACCCCCTCCCACAACCCCTCCAGTAACCCTCAGGTTGTTCTCCATATTTAAGAATCTCTTCTGTTTTTCCCCCTCCCTGTTTTTATATTATTTTTGTTTCCCTTCCCTTATGTTCATATGTTTTGTCTCTTAAAGTCCTCATATGAGTGAAATCATATGTTTTTTGTCTTTCTCTGACTGACTTCTTTCACTTAGCATAATAATACCCTCCAGTTCCATCCATGTAGTTGCAAATGGCAAGATTTCATTCCTTTTGATTTCTGAGTAATACCCGATTGTGTATATATACCACATCTTCTTTATCCATTCATCCATCGATGGACATTTGGGCTCTTTCCATACTTTGGCTATTGTTGATAGTGCTGCTATAAACATGGGGATGCATGTGTCCCTTCGAAACAGCACTCCTGTATCCCATGGATAAATGCCTAGTAGTGCAATTGCTGGGTCGTAGTGTAGCTCTACTTTCTGTTTTTTGAGGAACCTCCATACTGTTTTCCAGAGTGGCTGCACCAGCTTGCATTCCCACCAACAATGCAAAAGAGATCCTCTTTCTCTGAATCCTCGCCAACATCTGTTGTTGCCCGAGTTGTAAATGTTAGCCATTCTGACAGGTGTTAGGTGGTATCTCATTGTGGTTTTGATTTGTATTTCCCTGATGAGGAGTGATGTTGAACATTTTTTCATGTGTCGGTTGGCCATCTGGATGTCTTCTTTGGAGAAGTGTCTATTCATGTATTTTGCCCATTTCTTCACTGGATTATTTGTTTTTTGGGTGTTGAGTTTCATAAGGTCTTTGTAGATTTTGGATACTAACCCTTTATCTGATATGTCATTTGCAAATATCTTTTCCCATTCCCTTGGTTGCCTTTTAGTTTTGCTGATTATTTCCTTCATTGTGCAGAAGCTTTTTATTTTGATGAGGTCCCAGTAGTTCATTTTTGCTTTTGTTTCCCTTGCCTCCGGAGACATGTTGAGTAAGAAGTTGCTGTGGCCAAGATCAAAGAGGTTTTTGCATGCTTTCTCCTCGAGGATTTTGTTGGCTTCCTGTCTCACATTAGGGTCTTTCATCCACTTTGAGTTTATTTTTGTGTATGGTGTAAGAAAGTGGTCCAGGTTCATTCTTCTGCATGTCGTTGTCCAGTTTTCCCAGCACCACTTGCAGAAGAGACTGTCTTTATTCCACTGGATATTCTTTCCTGCTTTGTCAAAGATTAGTTGCCCATACGTTTGTGGGTCCATTTCTGGGTTTTCTATTCTGTTCCATTGATCTGAGTGTCTGTTCTTGTGCCAGTACCATACTGTCTTGATGATTACAGCTTTGTAGTATATAGCTTGAATTCTGGGATTGTGATGCCTCCTGCTTTGGTTTTCTTTTTCAAGATTGCTTTGGCTATTCAGGGTCTTTTCTGGTTCCTTAGAAATTTTAGGATTATTTGTTCTAGCTCTGTGAAGAATGCTGGTGTTACTTTGATAGGGATCGTGTTAAATATGTAGATTGCTTTGGGTAGTATCAACATTTTAACAATATTTGTTCTTCCTATCCAGGAGCATGGAATCTTTTTCCATTTTTTCGTGTCTTCTTCAATTTATTTCATAAGCTTTCTATAGTTTTCAGTGTATAGATTTTTCACCTCTTTGGTTAGATTTATTCCTAGGTATTTTATGATTTTTGGTGCAATTGTAAATGGGATCGATTCCTTGATTTCTCTTTCTGTCACTTCATCATTGATGTATAGGGATGCAACTGATTTCTGTGCATTGATTTTATATCCTGAAACTGCTGAATTCATGAATCAGTTCTAGCAGTTTTTTGGTGGAATATTTTGGGTTTTCCATATAGAGTATCATGTCATCAGCAAAGAGTGAAAGTTTGACCTCCTTCTGGCTGATTTGGATGCCTTTTATTTCTTTGTGTTGTCTGGTTGTAGAGGCTAAGACTTCCAATACTATGTTGAATAATAGTGGCAAGAGTAGACATCACTGTCTTGTTCCTGACCTTAGAAAAACTGACAGTTTTCCCCCATTGAGGATGATATTAGCTTTGGGTTGCTCGTATATGGCTTGTATGATCTTGAGGTATGATCCTTCTATCCCTACTTTCTTGAGGGTTTTTATCAAGAAAAGATGCTGTAGCTTCTCAAATGCTTTTTTCGCATCTATTGAGAGGATCATATGGTTCTTGTCCTTTCTTTTATTGATGTGATGAATCACATTAATTGTTTTGTGGATATTGAACCAACTCTGCATCCCAGGTATAAATCCCACTTGGTCGTGGTGAATAATTTTTTTAATGTATTGTTGGATCCGGTTGGCTAATATCTTGTGCAGGATTTTTGCATCCATGTTCATCAGGGAAATTGGTCTATAGTTCTCCTTTTCAGTGGGGTCTCTCTCTGGTTTTGGAATCATGGTAATGCTGGATTCATAGAAAGAGTTTGGAAGTTTTCCTTCCATTTCTATTTTTTGGAACAGCTTCAAGAGAATAGGTGTTAACTCTTCCTTAAATGTTTGGTAGAATTCCCCTGGAAAGCCATCTGGCTCTGGACTCTTGTTTTTTGCAAGATTTTTGATTACTAATTCGATTTCCTTACTTGTTTTGGGTCTGCTCAAATTTTCTATTTCTTCCTGTTTCAGTTTTGATAGAGTATATGTTTCTAGGAATTTGTTCATTTCTTCCAGATTGCCCATTTTGTTGGCATATATGATCATAATATTCTCTTATTATTGTTTTTATTTCTGTTGTGTTGGTTGTGATTTCTCCTCTTTCATTCTTGTTTTTACTTATTTGGGTCCTTTCCTTTTTCTTCTTGATCAAACTGGCTAGTGGGTTATCAACAATTGTTAATTCTTTCAAAGAACCAGCTTCTGTTTTCATTGATCTGTTCTACTGTTTTTTGGCTTCAGTAGCATTAATTTCTGCTCTAATCTTTATTATTTCCTGTCTTCTGCTGGTTTGGGGTTTTATTTGCTGTTCTTTTTCCAGCTCTTTAAGGCATAAGTTTAGGTTATGTATCTGAGATCTTTCTTCCTTCTTTAGGAAAGCCTGGATTGCTATACACTTTCCTCTTATGACCGCCTTTGCTGCATCCCAGAGGTTTTGGGTTGTGGTGCTATCATTTTCATTGACTTCCATACACTTTTTAATTTCTTCTTTAACTGCTTGGTTAGCCCATTTATTCTTAGTAGGATGTTCTTCAGTCTCCATATATTTGTTACCTTTCCAAATTTTTTCTTGGGGTTGATTTCGAGTTTCATAGCATTGTGGTCTGAAAATATGCACGGTATGATCTCGATCTTTTTGTACTTACTTAAGGCTGATTTGTGGACACCATCACTTCTAATTTCACTTTCTATCACTCTTTCTTTGCCCACTTAGCTCCAATCACACTGGCCTCCTTAGCTTTCCTTGGACACATCAAGTAAGCTTCTGCTTCTGAGTCTTTCTACTTTCTATTCCTTCTGCCAGAGACTCTTCACACAGATCATTAGGAGCTTGGTCTTGGTTCCTCACTTATATTCTTAAAATATTACCTTCTCCATAATAAATTTATTGCCAGCCATCTCCTTTTTACTTATTTTTTTCCCATAGCACTTAATACCTAACATTGTGTTATGTTACTTGTTTTGAACTGGTTAGTTGTTTAGTGTTTAATTTTAAATAAATGTACATATTCATATAGTTTAAAGTGCTAAGTCAGTCTAGAATTCTTATTTAAAAACAGCACTTTTATATAGCCTTAATTTCCTCTTTTTCTCATGGAAAACCTTTTTCATCATTTGATGCTTTCTAATTTTATTTTTTGTCTTCTGAGTGGTACTGTCTGTGTTTCTGCTCCTTCTCTGGCTGTGTCCTCTTTTGGCTGAGTTCTAGCGTCTTTCTATTTGTTTCCTCTTTGGAGAGGCAATGGCTTCCTTAAATTGACACATTTGGTGCCGGATTTCATAAGGGATATCGGTCTATAGTTTTCTTGTAGTGTTTTTACCTGGTTTTAGTAATGCTGACTTCATAGAATAAGTAAGTATTGCATTCTCTTCAGGTTTGGGGATAGTTTGAGAAGGACTGGTGTTAATTTTTCTTTAAAAGTTTTTAATTTAAATCATAAAGCATTTATTAAATGTTTCACATGTTTTGTAAAACTCACCAGTTTGGAAGTGTTCCCTCCTCTTTAATATTTTGGAAGGCTTTGAGAAGGATTGACATTAATCATTCTTGACATTTTTGGTAGAATTCACCGGTGAAGCTATCTGGTATTGGGTTTTTATTTTTTGGAAGATTTTTCACTACTGATTCTATTTCCATACTAGTTATGGTTCTATTCAAGTTTTCTATTTCTTTGTGATTCAGTCTTGGTAGCTTGCATGTTTCTAGGAATTTGTCCATATCTTCTCAGTTGCCTAATGTCTTGTAATATAACTGTTTGTAGTAGTCTCTTATGATCCTATGTACTTCTGTGGTATCAGTTGTAATGTTTCCTTTTTTGTTCCTGAGTCTTCTTTTTCTCTTAGTCTAGCTAAAGATTTGCTAATTGTATTTATCTTTTCAAAAAAAACTAGCTCTTAGTTTCGTTGATGTATTCTATTGCTTTTCTAGTCTATTTCATTTATTTCTGCTCTAATCTTTTGTTATTCCCTCCTTTCTGCTAACTTTGGGCTTAGTTTGTTTTTTTAGTTCCTTGATGTGTAATGTTAGATTACTTATTTAAACTTATTTTTTCCTAATGTGGGCATTTATTGTTGTAAATTTCCCTCTTGGAACTGCTTTTTCTATCTCATAGGTTTTAGTATGCTATGTTTCCATTTGTGTCAAGATGCTTATTTCCCTTTTGATTTCTTCTTTGACTTATTGGTTCTTCAGGGGCATGTAGTTTCATTCCACATATTTGTGAATTTTTCAGCTTTTCTTTTGTTATTGTTTTTAGTTTTATACTACTGTGACTGGAAAAGATGCTTGATATGATATCAATCTTCTTAATTTGTTAAGACTTGTTTTGTGACTTAATGTATGACCTGCCTAGAGAACGTTCAATTAGTGTTTGAGAAAAATGTGCATTTTGCTATTGAATGGAATGTTCTGTATATGTCTGTTAGGCACATTTGTTTTAAATTATAGTTCAGATCCAATATTTCCTTTTTGATGCTCTGTCTGAATGATCTTTCCATTTTTGAAAGTGGGGTCGTGAAGTCCACTATTAATACTATATTGTTGTCTAATTCTACCTTCACACCTGTTAATACTTGCTTAATATATTTATGTACTCTGATGTAGGGTGCACATATATTTACAATTGTTATAATCTCTTGTTGAATCAACTCCTTTAGCATTATATAACGACCTTCGTGTGTCTTTACAGTTTTGATTTAAGGTATATTTTGTCTGATACAACTATAACTACCCCTGCTCTCTTCGGTTTGCATTTGTATGGAGTATATTTTCCCATCACTTTGTTTTGATGTATGTCCTTGATGTTGAAGTGAGTCTCTTGTGGCAGCATATAGTTGGTCTTTTTTTTTTAAATCCATTTAGCCACTGTGGGTCTTTTGATTGGGGAATTTAGTCCATTTACATTTAAAGTAATTATTGATAGGGGTGCCTAGGTAGCTCAGTTGGTTGAGCATCTGATTGTTGACTTTGGCTTAGGTCATGATTTCATGGTTTGTGACTTTGAGTCCCATGTCAGCCTCCATGCTGAAGGTACAGAGCCTGCTTAAGATTCTCTCTCTCCTCTCTCTGCCTCTCCCTCAAAAATAAATAAATAAAATTTAAAAAATAAAGTAATTATTGAAATTGAATGAATGACTTTTGCCATCTTGTTAATTGTTTTCTCATTATTTTGTAGTTCCTTTTTCCCTCCCTTGTTGTCTGACTTTGTAAATTGATGGTTTTCTATAGTGTTCCACCTTCATTCTCTTCTCTTTATCATATGTATATCTACTATGATATCTGCTATATGGTTTTTGTATTGTGGTTACCCTAAGGCTTTCATAAACATCTTATAGTCACAATAATCTATTTTAAGCTCATAACAACTTAGCTTCAATTGCATATAAAAAGTCTATGCTTTTGCTCTTTCTTTCTTTCTTTTTTTCTTTCTTTCTTTCTTTCTCTCTTTCTTTCTTTCTTTCTTTTGAAAGGGCACAAGTGAGTGAGGGGCAGAGAGAGAGAGAGAGAGAGAGAGAGAAGTGGGGCTCATCCTAGGCAGGGCTCATGTTTTACTAGAAGCGGGGTTTGTTTTCACCTAAAGCGGGTCTTGAGCTAACCCAAGGCAGGGCTCATGCTCACCTGATGTGGGACTCAAGCTCATGAACAGTGAGATCATGACCGGAGCCAAAGTCAGATGCTTAATGACTGAGCCACCCAGGTAGACCCTATTTTATGTTTTTGATGTCACAGTATACATCTTTTAATCTTGTGTATCCATTATCAGATTGTTGTAGGTATATTTATTTTTAGTACTTTATCTTTTAACCTTTATACTAGAGTTAAGTGTTTCACATTCCACCATTATAGTATTAGAGTATTCTGAATTTGACTGTATACTTACATTTACCAGTCAGTTTTATACTTTAATTTGTATTTGTGTTATTAATAAGTATGTATGTTTTCATTTTAGCTTGAAGAACTTTGTTTAGCATTTCTCACAAGGCAAGTCTAATGGTGATGAATGTCCTTAGCATCTGTTTGTCTAGGGAAGTCTTTATTTCTCCTTAATTTCTGAAGGACTGCTTTGCTGGGTAAAATATTCTTGGTTGGCAGTCTTCTTCCTTCAACACTTTGAATATTCTCTTGTGGACTACAAGGTTTCTGCTGAGAAATCCACTCATCGCCTTATGGGTGTTCCTTTGTATGAGAGGAATTATTTTCTCTTGCTCATTTTACAATTCTTTGTCTTAATTTTAGGTACTTTACTAATACTGTGTCTAGAGAAGAGTTTTTTGTTTCTTTGGTAGAGTCATGTTTTCCTGATTCTTCATGATCCCTCTAGTCTTGAATAAATAGTCACCTCTTCCAGATTTAATGGACTGACTTATGTAAGGAAAGACCTTTACCTTTAGGTGAGGGCATGCTGGAGTGTGTTGTGACCTAGGTATAGTGGTTGAGGGTATGGAGTGTTGGGAAAATGTGACAGCTCTGTTCTGGGGTATATGGTTATGTTAGCTCAGCCTGCTGAAGTCCACAGCGTTGACACTGTGTGGTCCTTGGTGACTGTCATGGGTGGTCCACAGAGGCTACAAAGGCTGTTGTGATCCCCAGGAGTGCTTCCAGGTTCTGTGGTTAGGGGCCAGAGTTAGCAGAAGTGGTGGTCAGAGCTGATGATGAGCACATAATTCATTGCAGGGGGAAGCTGCAAGTGCCTTGTGGTGGCAAGGGCCATTTGCAAATATACACATAGTTGTGGGGGCCAGGAGAAGCATCAAGGGGTAGGGCCAACCGAGGTTACACTGCAGCTGCAGAGGCTCTGGTTGTCTGTGTGTACTACCATAGCTACTTGTTCTTGCCACAGGTGCATGATGGGAGGCTAGTTTTAGGAGATAGGCTAGGGGCATGCAGATGTACAGCTGGAAGGGCTACCTGCAGGTGAGCCCAGTGGTGCAGACCACTGACAGGAGATAAGGCCAAATGTAGGCCCACAAGTTAGTATGGGGGCCTTGGCTACTGGTATGCACTCCTGTGACTACAGGATCTTGCCATGTGTGTGCATGTGGCAGTAGAAGTCAGTGACACATATCAGGCCAGCAATACGTGAGTAGACAGCTGGAGGGGCTAGCCCTGAGCATATGCACAGGGGTGGGAGTCAGCTGTAGGGGTCTAGGCTTGTGTCTTGCACTTGCACAGTTGCAGCAGCCTGGGCTGGCTACTGATGCAGGTCCTGGGCTATGGGTGGGGCTAGCAGAGAGGAAGTGAGGAGGGATTCAGGTGGCTGGTGTCAGGGAACACAAATACCTGTGGGGAACACAAATACCTGTGGTAAATCTTCAGGGGTCTGCGACAACCATTCTGGCCATTAGTGTCTTCAGGGGTCAAAGCTACCAGAGTCCTCTGCAGATCAGGTCACTATGAACTGCAGTCTGCCTTTCTGTGTAGCTGATACTGGTGGGTCCTGCTTTTCTTCCTGGTTCATAGCCATCTCTGTATGTCTCAGGTTTGCCAGGTTTCTGGGTGGGGTGAAATTTAAGTGGGTACTTTGTGTGGTGCCCTGAAAGGCTGGGTAAGTATGTTGCTCAATACACTTTCTTTCCTGGTGTGGGGACCTCATTCTAGCTAAAAAGTTACCTCTTGGGGGGCGCCTGGGTGGCGCAGTCAGTTAAACGTCTGACTTCAGCTCGGGTCACGATCTCGCGGTCCGTGAGTTCGAGCCCCGCATCAGGCTCTGGGCTGATGGCTCAGAGCCTGGAGCCTGTTTCCGATTCTGTGTCTCCCTCTCTCTCTGCCCCTCCCCCATTCATGCTCTGTCTCTCTCTGTCCCAAAAATAAAATAAACGTTGAAAAAAAGAAGTTACCTCTTGGAACTGAGCAGTGCTGGCTTGGCCAATGGATGACACAGGTAAAATTAAACTTTTTCCTTATCTTTCGTGTGGTTTTCTCAGGTTTTCTCAGGTTCCACTAACATTTCTTAAGTGGACCATAGTCTTATCTCAGAGCTGCTTTTGTTTGTGGATTGCTGTCTAATTGTTCATCTTTGAAAGGATACAGAGGCTGGGTCTTATAGTCCACCATCTTGGCAATGTGACTTTGATTATCTCTTTTATGAGATGAATTGTTCCTCTCTTGATGCTTTAAGTATTTTATTTTTGTCTTTTGGATTTGATCATTTGACTATAAGCTGTCTTAGTGTAGGTCTCCTTGAGTTATCCTGCTTGTAGTTCATGGAGTTCCTTGGACATGTATATTCATGTATTTCCTCAGATTTGGAAAGTTTTTGGACAGTATTTCTTCAAATATTTTCTCTGCCTCTTTTTTTCTATCTTCTTCTGGGGCTCCTATAATACATATATTGCTATGTTTGATGGTTCTTACAGTTTCACAGGCTCTCTTAATTTTTTTTCATTCACTTTTCCTTCTTCTCCTCAGACTTGATAATTTTGAACGTCTTACCTTCAAGTTTGCTGACCCTTTCTTCTGCATGCTCAAATATGCTGTGAGTTCTTATGAGTTTTTATTTCAGTTATGGTAGTTTTCAGCTCCAGAATGTCTACTTCATTCCTTTTTATAATTTCATTTTTTAATAACTTTTATTTATTGATATTCTTATTTTATTTATGCAACATTTTCTTGATTTCTTTTTGTCCTTTGTCTATGATTTCCTTCTGTTCATTGAACACATTTAAGACAGGTGATTTAACATCTTTGACTAATAATTCTAATGTCTGGGTTTCTATCATTATTTTTAATTTCTTCAGCTGTGAATGGGCCATATTTTCCTATTTATTTGTATGTTTTATAAGTTTTTTTGTTAAGAACTGGGAGTTTTGAGTATTATGTTGTAATAGCCCAGGAGATTTAATTCCCCCACTCCTCAGGGATTATTAAATGTCACTTATTGAGAAACTAGAATCATTAATTTCTGACTTTTCCAATATTTTTTTGCACAGTGTGTATTTCTTATTGTGTGTGGCCATTGATGTTTCTCTTCTATTATCTCTATGGTAAACCACTATTTTGAAAAACATTTTCTTAAGTGTTTTGCTCCCAAAAGTGTGGGGGAAACAAGTAGTTTCATTAAATCTGGAAACTGCCTCATCCCTCAGGGATTAAAACAGTGGCCAGCCTCTGTGCTAACTCCTTAGTGATCAAACACAGTGATCAGTAATCAACACACACACCCAATTTTTTGGAGGACAGGATCCACCTTGCCCACCTTGCTAGCAGGAATTTGCACTATAAAGGTAGATTGCTACCTCCATTGTTATCTGCCACAGGGATGGGAGAATGGAGAATAGTAACCAGTATAAAAAAGGCCAAAATTAATCAACCTCTTTATTAATCTCTTCCTTGGCTCCTGCAAGTGTTTTTCCACACTCCATATTTCCAAAATAGTTACAAGAATACTTCAGGGACATTTGTGGGTCTGATTCCAGACCACACAATAAAACAAATATTGCAGTACAGTGTATCAAATGCTTTTTTGATTTTTCAGTGAATATAAAAGTTATATTTACACTATACTGTAGTCTATTAATTGTGCAATAACATTATATCTAGAAAATAATGCACATATCTTAATTTAAAAATTCTTTGTTGCTGATAATAATGCTAACCAGCATCTGAGCTTTCATCAAGTTATAATCTTGCTGGTGGAGGAAATTACCTCCATGTTGATGGCTGCTGACTGTTCAGGGTGGTAGTTGCTGAAGATTGGGGGTTGTTGTGGCAATTTCTTAAAACAAGAAAACAATGAAGCTTGCCACATCAATTGACTCTTTTCATGAAAATTTCTCTGTAGCAAGTGATGTTCTTTGATAACATTTTACCCACACTAGAACTTCTTTCAAAATTTGAGTCAGTCCTCTCAAACCCTACCGCTGTTTTAACAACTAAGTTTATGTAATATTCTACGTCCTTTGTTATCATTTCAACAGTCTTCACAACCTTTTCACCAGGAGTAGATTCCATTTCGGGAAACCATTTTGTTTGCTCATCTATAAGAAGCAACTCCTCATCAGTTAAATTTTTATCATGATATTGCAACAATTCAGTCACATCTTCAGGTTCCACTTCTAGTTCTCTTGATATTTCCACTACATCTGCAGTTACTTCCTCCTCTGATGTCTTGAACCTCTCAAAGTCATCCATGAGGGTTGGAATCAACTTCTTCCAAACTCCTGTTCATGTTAATATTTTGACCTTTTCCCACAAAACATGAATGTTCTCATTGGCATCTAGAATGGCGAATCCTTTCCATAATGTTTTCAATTGACTTTGCCCAGAGCCATCAGAGTGATCACTATCTATGGAAGTTATAGTCTTAGAAAAACGTTTTTCTTAAATAGTAAGACTTGAAAGTTAAAATTATTTCTTGACCCATGGGCTGCAGAATGGATGTTAGTTAGTAGGCATAAAAACAATAATCTCATTGTAAATCTCCATCAGAGCTTTTGTGTGACCAGGTACATTATCAATGAGCAATAATATTTTGAAAAAAATCTTTTTTTTCCCCTAGCAGTAGGTCTTAACCGTGGGCTTAAAATATTCACTAAACCATTTTTAAAAGAAATGCAGGGGCGCCTGGGTGGCTTGGTCAGTGAAGCGTCTGACTTCAGCTCAGGTCATGATCTCATGGTCCATGAGTTCGAGCCCCGCGTTGGGCTCTGTGCTGACAGCTCAGAGCCTGGAGCCTGTTTCGGATTCTGCGTCTCCCTCTCTCTCTTCCCCTCCCCTGTTCATGCTCTGTCTCTCTCTGTCTCAAAAATAAATAAATAAATAAATAAATAAATAAATAAATAAGTAAATAAATAAATAAATAGAAAGAAAACAAATGCACTGTCAGCAAGACTGCAATTCCATTTATAAAGCACAGGCAGATTAGATTTAGCATAATTCTGAAGGGCCCTAGGATTTTTCAAATAGTAAATGAACATTGGCTTCAACTTAAAGTTACCAGCTGTATTAGACCCTAGCAGGAGAGTCAGCCTCTTTGAAACTTCGAAGCGAGGCATTGACTTCTCCTCTCTAGCTAGGAAACTGCTAGATGGCATCTTCTTCCAATAGAAGGCTGTTTTGTCTACACTGAAAATGTATTATTTAGTATAGTAGTCACCTTCATTAATTATCTAAGCTAGATCTCCTGGATAACCTGTTGTGGCTTCTACATCAGCACATACTGTTTCACCTTGTACTTTCATGTTATGAAGACAGCTTCTTTACCTTAAGCCATATGAACCAACCTCTGCTAGCTTCAAACTTTTTTTCTGCAACTTCTTCACCTCTTTCAGCCTTCATAGAATTGAAGAGAGTCAGGGCCTTGCTTTGGATTAGACTTTATCTTAAGGGAATGTTACTGGTTTGATCTATCCAGATGATTCAAACTTTCTCCATATCACCAATAAGGCTGTTTCACTTTCTTATCATTTTTGTGTTCACTGGAGTAGCACTTTTAATTTTATTCAAAAATTTTTCCTTTTCATTCATAGCTTGGCTGTTCAGTGCAAGAAGCCTAGATTTTAGCCTATCTTGGCTTTTGCCATACCTTCCTCACTAAGCTTATAATTTCTAGCTTTTTGTTTAAAGTGAGAGATGTGAAATTCTTCCTTTCACTTTAACACTTAGAGACCACTGTGGTGTTATTATATAAACTAATTTCAATATTGTTATGTCTCAAATAATAGGAAGGCCTGAGGAAAGGGAGAGAGATGGGGGAATAGCTGGTCAGTGGAGCAATCAGAACACACACAACATTTATCAATTAATTGTACTATCTTATATAGGCGTGATTTGTGGTGTCCCAAAGAAATTACAATAGTAACATCAAAGATCACTGATCAAAGATTACCATAACAATAATAATAATAATAATGAAAAAGTTTGAAATATTGTAAAAATTACCAAAATGTATCACAGAGACCCAAAGTGAACAAATGCTGTTGGAGAAATGGCATGCCAATTGACTTGCTCCATTCAGGGTTGCCACAGACCTTAAATTTGTAAAAACTGCAATATCTATGAAGCACCATAAAACGAGGTGCAATAAAGAAGGTATGTATGATTGAATTGCATTTCTCCAAAAGATAGGTTAAAGTCCTTATCCCAGGTTCCTGAAATTGTGAATTTATTTGGACATAGGGTCTGTATACAGATCTTAAGTTAAAATTAGTTCATTAGGATGAGCCCTAATCCAATATGACTTGTGTTATAATAAAAGTGGGAATGTGGACATGGAAGCAGATATGCAAAGAAGGAAGAACATGTAAAGATACACAAAGCAAAGTTAGCTATGTCACTGGAGTGAGGCACCTATGAGCAAGAATTGTTGGCAATTACCAGAAACTAGATGAAGCAGCAAAGGATGGTCCCCTAGAGTTGTCAGGGAAAGCATGGCCTACTAACATGATTTCAGACTTCTAGTTTTCACCACTTTGAGACAATGTATTTCTGTTCTTTCAAGCTACTTGGTTATGATAGCCCTAGACACTGTATGCAGTTACTTCAGATAGTTGCCAACTGTTCAGTAATTATTTAGGTGGAAGGATGGATTTCTGGAGCTATCTACTCTGCCATCTTCTATGACATCCTTATTTATTATTAAATTTTTTTCTCTCTCTGCTTACTCTCATGTAAACTCGATGAGGGCAGGGAACTTTGTCTCTTATATTAACTGCTATGTGGACGTAGCATTAATAGAGTGCTGCAGCCACAGGTCATTTGTGAATAATTATTAAATGTTTTCAGACACAAATGACATAACCAGTAAGGAAATCGAATTAGTAATCAAAAATCTTGCAAAAAACAAGAGTCCAGAGCCAGATGGCTTTCCAGGGGAATTCTACCAAACATTTAAGGAAGAGTTAACACCTATTCTCTTGAAGCTGTTCCAAAAAATAGAAATGGAAGGAAAACTTCCAAACTCTTTCTATGAATCCAGCATTACCATGATTCCAAAACCAGAGAGACCCCACTGAAAAGGAGAACTATAGACCAATTTCCCTGATGAACATGGATGCAAAAATCCTGCACAAGATATTAGCCAACCGGATCCAACAATACATTAAAAAAATTATTCACCACGACCAAGTGGGATTTATACCTGGGATGCAGAGTTGGTTCAATATCCACAAAACAATTAATGTGATTCATCACATCAATAAAAGAAAGGACAAGAACCATATGATCCTCTCAATAGATGCGAAAAAAGCATTTGAGAAGCTACAGCATCTTTTCTTGATAAAAACCCTCAAGAAAGTAGGGATAGAAGGATCATACCTCAAGATCATACAAGCCATATACGAGCAACCCAAAGCTAATATCATCCTCAATGGGGGAAAACTGTCAGTTTTTCTAAGGTCAGGAACAAGACAGTGATGTCTACTCTTGCCACTATTATTCAACATAGTATTGGAAGTCTTAGCCTCTACAACCAGACAACACAAAGAAATAAAAGGCATCCAAATCAGCCAGAAGGAGGTCAAACTTTCACTCTTTGCTGATGACATGATACTCTATATGGAAAACCCAAAATATTCCACCAAAAAACTGCTAGAACTGATTCATGAATTCAGCAGTTTCAGGATATAAAATCAATGCACAGAAATCAGTTGCATCCCTATACATCAATGATGAAGTGACAGAAAGAGAAATCAAGGAATCGATCCCATTTACAATTGCACCAAAAATCATAAAATACCTAGGAATAAATCTAACCAAAGAGGTGAAAAATCTATACACTGAAAACTATAGAAAGCTTATGAAATAAATTGAAGAAGACACGAAAAAATGGAAAAAGATTCCATGCTCCTGGATAGGAAGAACAAATATTGTTAAAATGTTGATACTACCCAAAGCAATCTACATATTTAACACGATCCCTATCAAAGTAACACCAGCATTCTTCACAGAGCTAGAACAAATAATCCTAAAATTTCTAAGGAACCAGAAAAGACCCTGAATAGCCAAAGCAATCTTGAAAAAGAAAACCAAAGCAGGAGGCATCACAATCCCAGAATTCAAGCTATATACTACAAAGCTGTAATCATCAAGACAGTATGGTACTGGCACAAGAACAGACACTCAGATCAATGGAACAGAATAGAAAACCCAGAAATGGACCCACAAACGTATGGGCAACTAATCTTTGACAAAGCAGGAAAGAATATCCAGTGGAATAAAGACAGTCTCTTCTGCAAGTGGTGCTGGGAAAACTGGACAACGACATGCAGAAGAATGAACCTGGACCACTTTCTTACACCATACACAAAAATAAACTCAAAGTGGATGAAAGACCCTAATGTGAGACAGGAAGCCAACAAAATCCTCGAGGAGAAAGCATGCAAAAACCTCTTTGATCTTGGCCACAGCAACTTCTTACTCAACATGTCTCCGGAGGCAAGGGAAACAAAAGCAAAAATGAACTACTGGGACCTCATCAAAATAAAAAGCTTCTGCACAATGAAGGAAATAATCAGCAAAACTAAAAGGCAACCAAGGGAATGGGAAAAGATATTTGCAAATGACATATCAGATAAAGGGTTAGTATCCAAAATCTACAAAGACCTTATGAAACTCAACACCCAAAAAACAAATAATCCAGTGAAGAAATGGGCAAAATACATGAATAGACACTTCTCCAAAGAAGACATCCAGATGGCCAACCGACACATGAAAAAATGTTCAACATCACTCCTCATCAGGGAAATACAAATCAAAACCACAATGAGATACCACCTAACACCTGTCAGAATGGCTAACATTTACAACTCGGGCAACAACAGATGTTGGCGAGGATTCAGAGAAAGAGGATCTCTTTTGCATTGTTGGTGGGAATGCAAGCTGGTGCAGCCACTCTGGAAAACAGTATGGAGGTTCCTCAAAAAACAGAAAGTAGAGCTACACTACGACCCAGCAATTGCACTACTAGGCATTTATCCATGGGATACAGGAGTGCTGTTTCGAAGGGACACATGCATCCCCATGTTTATAGCAGCACTATCAACAATAGCCAAAGTATGGAAAGAGCCCAAATGTCCATCGATGGATGAATGGATAAAGAAGATGTGGTATATATACACAATCGGGTATTACTCAGAAATCAAAAGGAATGAAATCTTGCCATTTGCAACTACATGGATGGAACTGGAGGGTATTATTATGCTAAGTGAAAGAAGTCAGTCAGAGAAAGACAAAAAAACATATGATTTCACTCATATGAGGACTTTAAGAGACAAAACATATGAACATAAGGGAAGGGAAACAAAAATAATATAAAAACAGGGAGGGGGAAAAACAGAAGAGATTCTTAAATATGGAGAACAACCTGAGGGTTACTGGAGGGGTTGTGGGAGGGGGTATGGGCTAAATGGGTAAGGGGCAGTAAGGAATCTACTCCTGAAATCATTGTTTCACTATTTGCTAACTAATTTGGATGTAAGTTTTAAAAAATAAAGAATAAAATTTAAATGTCTGAAAAAAAAGGCAGAAATGAATATGGACAAGAGAATATGGTCCCAACCTGGTGGAGGAAGAAGATGTGTGTTATATGTGATAATGGGAGTAAGCTATGGGCATAATGTGTCATAAAAAATCAGTCACTTTGGGAAAGTAAGGGAAAGTTCCAGAGGAGAGATGCCCAAGTGCTGTGGGAAGCTGCCCTTTGTTTGCTCCTCCAAAGAACCAAAACTTCAAGTTAGAGACTGCATCTATAACATTTGGGTTCATTATGAGACAACAAAATCAAAGAGTGAAACATGCTGTGAAGACTGCTCAGGGGCCCCCTGTGTCAGGAGTTTCTGTTTCTGCATCAGATAGATTTCCCAGGATGTTACTCATTTCTCTTCCAGTAAATATTTGGGGCTACTGAAAATGAAAAAGTGAGCTTTTCAAAATGCCCTTTGTGATCCAGCAAACAGTAAGTGCTATTTCTCAGACCTTACAAGGCAAATCTGGAGAGCTATATGCAGGGCTGGCAGAGCAACATGTGCAGTAGGAGTGTATGCAGTAGTCTAGCAGAGAGGAGTGCAGAGAGAGGTGAATAGGTCTGCAGGTTGACTACAGCCTTCTGGTCAGTGCTCTGCTGGGGCTCATGGGGCCCCCTAAATGTGTCTTCCTTCTGGCGAGTCCATAGATCAGTAGCACTTCCTAATGCATGCTCTTCTCATGGCTGAACCCGAAGCTCTGGAGAGGCTTGCAGTAATGTGAGATGCTTCTTTCTAGACCACTTACCTATCTTTGGTAAAGCAAGCCATGGGCCAAGCCCAGTGTCAGTTGGGGTGGGGAAGTAGATCCATCTGCCCCCTGGGGGCCACTGCAGAAGCATACACATGAAGTCCCACTGCAGGGATAAAGACAAGGGAGTGATCCACTCTTCCTAGATAAACAATGAGGCATTACTTTTTATGATATCAGGTGACCTGTTATCTACCAGAGCATGGTTATGCCGTCCCCTGATTCTCTACTGCAATGAAATCACATGTCACTTATATGTCTCCACATTGGTTTCAACTTTCTGCTTGTGACTTTGGGAAATGCTTTTTGAATGGTTTACCAATGGAACCCTCCTCCTCCAGCTCTTTAAAGACATTTACACAAGGCAACTGCTCTGAGGCAACAGGTCCAAGGGTCCCTCCGTAACATCTCGTGGGCTGCCTTTAGATGCCTAGCAGTGACATCATAGACATTCCCCCTAAGTGAACTGGAAGCAGACCTCATGGCTACATTCCACTTCACCCCCTACTCCCAGTTCCTTCTCCTACATTAGCAACAAGAGCCACAAGGGGGCATGCTGTTGGGACACAAATTCATTACAGAAACTTTACAACTACTACATGTTTCTTTGATTACAATAATGTGAAATTTATCTTTGTCAAAATGTGCATGATTGACTAGAGAATTCTACTTTCTGATTGTTGATTATGATAACTGTTATGATATAATTAACATAAACAGGATTGGGAATACTGCCCAGAGGGCACTGGTGTGAAGTGGTTTAGCACAACTTTACCAGTTTGGAATCAGAGAACTGTGTTCAGGTTCCAGTTTGGCCACTTATAAGATATGGGTCTCTCCATGCCTTGATTTCCTCATCTATCAATTGAAGGAATAACAAATACACCAGAAGGATGTTTGAGGATTAAATAAAATTATATGTGCATGGGGTTAGTATAGGACTTGGTCCACTGCAGGGCTAAGAAATGCTAGTTAGATGGTTATAGTTATGGTCCCAGCCACTGTAGGAGGTTCTATAGGATGGTACCCCATTTAAGATCCACAACAGTAGTCAGGGTAGCTGAGGAAAAAGAGGACCAGTTAGCTGGTCATATAGGTGTAAACAAAAACATACCAGTGGGCTCAAACTCAAGGTTTTGTGGATTCTGAAGTTTACTTTGGTTTCCTTTTGAACATCCGATGCTTCTTATAGTTTGTGAAAAAAAATGCTTTGGATCTTGCCAATCAATCACACTATGGGAAGCTTTTCTGGGCTTCCATGGATATGATTTTAGTGTTCTTTTCCTCTACAGATTCCTGTACTCCTGAACCTCAGCCAAGACCCCGAGGTCAGCCTGCCTGCACCACCACTCATGTATGCCCTGGCCCTTGGTGCCTGCCTGGGAGGTAAGGGGGTACTGATGCATGGAGGGAAGGGGTTGCTAATGCTGTAGTGGGCGTGAAGTGATGGTTAGTACATGCCAAATTGAAAGTATATTAAGGAGAGTCTGGATGATTTACAGAGTGGAAACCCATCTTCAGCTTTGAGCCAATTCTAGAACTGTTTTGTTTCTCTACAAGGCCTGTCACTTCCTACTCTCTGCAGAACTTCTCCTGACATTCCTACTTGGCAACCTGAGGACAATCATTACTGACATCTCAAAGTAAATGTGCTCCCATGCTGCATCCACACTGTACCCACACAGATGTGGTTTATATTTAGAAACATTTTGAATCAGAAGTCATCTTCAGTTGCAGTCTTATTCCCTCTGTAAGGGGTTAGGGAAGAAGTGATGAGTGGGTAAGCAAAGAACTAGAGACTCTAACCTAAGAGTAAGAAGAAAGATTAAAGATTTTTCTTTTTTGGAAATGGGTATTGTCCTTTGGAGAAATTGAAAGGTGAATTAGAGAAAGTGTCAGTAGAGACTGACCTCTGATAAGCAAACAGAAGGGCTTTGATAATCTTTTGAGGGAGCTGTATTAGAGTCCTTCTCGTATTTAGGAGGCCTAATCACCTTTGGGAACAAAAGAGAATTTTGAAGAATCTTATATAAACACACAAGATACATTTTAACTTTTTATTCTCTTATCCAAGCATGCTTAGATAATCCAGTGTGCTTTGTTCTTTGATTGATCTGTGACTATTAAATCAATAACTTTCAATTTATTTTATCTCTTTGTTTACAAAGGGGGATTAATGTTATTCAATGAAGTGCTATGATTTCTGGAGACAGCCAATTCACCTAATTCAGCAGCTGAGATCTCAAGTTCTTATGAGACTACACACCTGTTAAAATGCCCCCATTTAAGCATTAGCCCCAGGAAAAGCAATAATTGTGTTCACAGCTACATTTAACATCAGTGATAGAAACAGAACCAGAGTAACCTGGAAATGTGTCCTTTCTGTGGGAATTTGTTCATGAAACCTTCCTGAGCCTCTGCTATAACCTGACACTGTGCTCTTGACTGGGGAGATGGTCACCTAAGCTAAGGTAACACCTTAAACAGATATGTCTTCTAATGGCAGCATGCATAGAGTGCTGAGGGAGCATCAGAGAGAGAGAATGAGAGAGAGAGAAAGAGAGAGAGAGAGAGAGAGAGAGAGAGAGAGAGAGAGAGAGAGACAGAGAGAGACTAGAGAGAAAGTCAGAAAAGGTTCTCCAGAGAAGAAAGTTTTGAGCTAGGTCTCAAGCAGTGAGAAGCCTCTAGGTAGTGCTGATTCCCCAGAATGTGTAGAAGGAATGTGGATGGGATTATCAAGGACAGAATTTAACATGGACCATTTATATGGCTATTAACCTAAAATATCAATAAACATTTGTTGACTGAGCTCCCTCTTAAAGCAGGAACACAGCTGTAATGAATCATAAATATATTAAGCCTTGGAATCTTTGTACCCTAGTAGCTCTAGTCATTGAATGATACTTGTTCCTCGATTGCAGATACCCAGTTGTACTGAGTGTTAACTCTACACTTACTCTGTCAGGGACCCTCTCTCATTGACTCGGGGTTTGGAATTACTTTTTTGAAAAATGTGGAAAAATGTATATGGCATACAATTGGCATTTTTTTTTTACCATTTTTAAGGATGTGTAATGTTATCAGCCATTAGAGAAATGTAAATTAAAACTATAATAAGATATCATCACATACCTATAAGAATGGCTAAAATAAAAAATAGTAACAACACCAAATATTGACAAGTATGTGGGGAAACTTTAACACTTATATATTATCATTGGGGCTATATAATGGTACCATCTCTCTGGAGAATAGTTTGTCAATGTCTTAAAAAAAACTAAACCTTGAAACTATCATAAAACCCAGCAATTGCACTCCTGGACATTTATTCTAGAGAAATGAAAATTTATATTCACCCAAAACCTACATATAGGTGTAGGAAGCTACATTTATAGCTTGGAAGTTTATGGAAGTTTATGGAAGCTTTGTTTGTGATACCCAAAAAGTAGAAACAAACCAGATGTACTTCAATAAACTGTGTTACATCCCTACCATGGAATGCTACTCAACAATAAAAAGAAATGAAATATTGACATACATGGCAACCTTGATGAATCTTCAGGGAATTATGTAGAGTGAAAACAGTAAATCTCAAAGGTTACAGACTCCGTGTTTCCATTTATATGATATTCTTGAAATTATAAAGTTATAGAATGAAGAATCTAAAGTTATAGATTAGTGGTGGTGAGGAGTTAAGTACAGGGCAAGGTGGAAGGAAGTGGGTATGGCTATAAAAGGGTAAAAGGAGAGATCATTGTGTTGATGAAAATTTTCTGTATATTGAGTGTATCAATGTCAGTATTCTGATTGTGACATAGTACTATGGTTTTGAATTCTATTACCATTGAGGAAAACTGGTAAATGGTACATGGGATCTCTTTATATTATTCCTTACAACTTCATATGAAGGTAAAATTACCTCAAAATAAAACCTCAATTACAAGAATAAAAAAAGGGAAAAGCCAGAGGAAAAATTGATTAAATCCATAATTACTAAGAGAAATAAACATAGGTAGGCTGACAGAAATAAAATCAAACAAATAGCCCAGATTCTAGAGGCAAAAGTCAAAGAATAAATTACAGAAGAAAAATAATACACATAAAAGTTCATTATGGGAAATCCCATATTTAACTTCTAGAAAAATCTCAGGAAGGACAGAATGAAATGAAAGAAGGAATTTATCCAAGAAATAATAGAAGCAAATTTTCCAGAGTAAAAGCATTACATGAGTGTATACATACAAATGCCATCTTTGTGAAATTTTAGAACTCAAAGAGGCTTAGAAACTTGCCCAATGTCATACAACTACTAAATCGAAGAACTTGGAATCCACAGTAGTGACACCTAGGACCTCTTTCTCTCTACCACATGGAACCCATGCCATACATGGAATACCATCAAAAGTCTGTTAGCATCTTATTAAATTGCTGCAACAACCATTGGCATCTGAATAGTATCCTCACATTCTTAACCTTATGTGAACCCCAACTATCCTATGAGATGCCCAGGAAAAGTGGTGACTGTCCTCATTTTATTCACATGTCTCCCCTACATTTCTTCCCCAGTAATGTGAGTCAGAGACAGCCAGATGGATTCTTGCTCTGTGTCAAAGACATTTGAGTCAAGGAGACATGAGGGAGTTATTCTGTGGGTATAGAGGGGATCCTGGTAATGATTTCCCTGATCCTGAGAACAAACCTTAGGCAAGAGACTGGTCCTACTTCTTTCTCTGGATACTGTCCCCTGTCATGTGGTAATGAGATACCTGGAGTCATTTCCAGCCTGAGTGTGGGGCCAAGACAGTGTTGATGAGTGGCAGAGCACACAGGTGGAGATAACTGGTCCTGGACAATGCAACTGAGCTCTGAAACAAACAATGAGTCCTAACTTGCTCCACTTTTGACTCCCTGTCATAACACCTATATTACCAACACCTTCCTGTTTTGCATCTTCCTTTCCTTACAACCCAAACCATTTTAATCAATATAACAGAGCTGGTCAGTGACTACTCATGGTTATACAGCTTAGCAGATTTGGATTTCGATGGAGGTCTTCAGAACCAAATCTAGCATTCTTTCCACTATGCCCACAGATATACTCTATTTCCAATGTTTGTGCAGGACCTATGGTCTGGCTGACCCAACACTGCTCCCAGTCTCTTCTCTGTTGTGTCCCTCTACTGTAATAGTTGCTCTGGTAGCTCATCTACTCTGCTTGTCTCATTTTGATGACCAATAAGACATGAGGGAAACCTGTTTTGGAGCCTGTTGACATAGATTTTGCCCTTCTGATAAAAATGCGTTGGTATCAGTTCCTCTTCATGCTTCCAACCTTAGATATAACAACCATAAAACCATCTGTGATGGGAGGGAGAGGCCAAGAGAATTATGAAGACCTGCCTCTGACATTACTTAAGAGACACTGAACTGATTCTCCAGACCTCTGCCCCAAGCCTTCTTGTTACAAGGGAGGAGATTATTTCCCTTTGTATGTAAACCAGTGTTAGCTAGGTTTTCTGTTACCCATAGTTGAAAGCATTCTTAAAAGAAATTTAATAAATTAATGCACCACCTTCCAGTTTACAAGGCATTAAGGAGGCTGAATGCAAAGGGATGACTGAAAGGCAGGTCTGGGGGAATGAGGCCAGGGTGTGAAGACATATCCCAGTGCAAAAAGGGCTTTTGGGGAATAGCAATCCCCATTGTGCCATCCGTGCAACATTCCTAAAAAGGTGGATAGGAGTGAAATGTACAAAAGCTGAGCAACTGCTATACATGAGAGAAATCAGCCCAGCCCTTGCTCATTTCTCTGTCTCATCTTCCCTCTAAGGAAAGAGTTTGAGTCATGGGGCTCTTCAGTTTACCTCTCTGTCCCCACCCAGCCCTCCTCTTCCTGCCCAAGTTGTCATGCAGCCAGAAGACCAAGCTGCTGTCCTTTCCCTTCCCTTCCATTCCCCGAATCTGGAATTGTTCAGGAACAAATTTACCTACTGAGCCAGTGCACCTTGGCAACATGAGGGACTTTCATTTTTTTGGCAAGTGGCACATTGCAGTTGAGGAATTCATACCAACTCCAGTATGATGAGATGCTATTGATCTAGGGAATGCCATCTTAACTGGAAAAAAGGGGTATTTTTTTCAATTATGAATCCCTAACAGGAGAGAAGAAAAGTATTGCTTTTTAGTTTTGGAGCTCACACAGGTTGCTGAATGTGCCCCTGGATCACGTGTTTAAGCTCCATAAAATCCAGAAGCAGAGCTCTCCATGATAAGTCCTGGAGTAGCAGTGTTTGGGAATGGCAGGGCAGGTACCGTCCAGGCAATGAGGTGTGTGCCCTGCAATGGAGACTGGTAGGCAGGGTCTTCTGAGGATCATGGGCTTCCCTGTGGGGACAACCTTGGTAGACATGGAAACATTTGCAACAGGATGGCTTGCCAGGGTGTGGAATCTCATTGGTGGATCTCCTCACCCAGAGCAAGAGCCAGCTGGCTGTCAGGATGATGGGATATGTCAGTGTGACACACCAAGAGGAGGCTGTCTAAAGCCATAATTGATGTGGAATTTGTATTTCACCACCTGCTCAAGACCTTCAGATGCCTTGCATGACTTTCTACAGAAAGGCCTCGGGTATATGTCATGCAGACTGAATCTTGCCTTCTCTGATCCTTCTCTGGAGTCAAAACAGCTGGTTCTAGTCCTGGGCTTTTCACTTGTCAGCCCCAACATTTCAGCATGTTGCTTTTCTGTGCCTGTTTCTTCATGGGGACACTGGGAACCTCAGAGATCATGATGAAGATGAGACTCCAAGCCTTTAGAATGCTTTTGATCCTGAGTAGACACTGAGAAGACATCTGGTCTTGTCCCTCTCAAATACTTCTCCAGTACAACTCACCCCACATCCAGGTCTTGTTGAAGCTGGTTCTTCCTTCTCATTCTCCTTGCTGCCTCCTAAATCTCCTCTTCTTTAGGGCAGCACTACTATCTGGCCACGGCCTGGTGGACTTGGCCCTCTGAACATTTCTCTCGGCCTCTGTGATCTCATGCCTGCTATGCATCTCCTATGTGGTATGTCTGTCCTGTCTCCCCAAGAACATGTACTCCCTGAGCCCCAAGAGGGTATGAGCTGATTTTTCCACAGAGAGTGGCCTACTGGGATGGAAGGGAGAGCTGTCTAGGATTGGGAAATTAGCAAGAAGCTAATGGAAATCAGGGAGAGGAGTAGAGACAGATGTCAGAATTGACATGGAAATAGACTCAGTTCTAGCAGATGTTTGAAACACAAGAGGTCTTCAGAGTGGTCCTGGAATCCTGGAATCATCTGAATGAGCTTTCTATCACTACTGTAACACACAGAAAAACTTAGGGTATTTATTATCTCATATTTCTTATCTTCCAGGTAAGGGTGGCTCAGATGGATCTCTGCTTAGAGTCTCATGAAGCCAAGATTAAGGTGTCTGCAGGCTGTGCTCCCTTCTAGTAGCTCTGGGATGGGTCTGCTTCTGAGCTCACTCAGATTGTTGCCAGGATCCAGTTCCTTGCAGCTCTAAGACTGAGTCCCCATCCCTTGCTGGTTGTAAGCTGGGCTGCCCTTAGCTCCAGAAGGCCTCTTCATTCTGGAACTTGGGCCCAAATCTCAGAGTTAGCAACAATGTGTGGAATCCTGCTCATGGTGGGAATACCTCCCTCCCCTTTCAGATCTTTCTTGGGATCCTTCTGACCCCACTGTGATCTTTCTGACTCTCCCCACCCCATTTATTCTACCACCCCCACCCCTCCTCGGGTTCTCTCTGAGCCCCTGGGATATCTCTGACTCTCCCTTTAAGGCTTCTTTTCTGCTTTCAGCTGGAGAAAATTTTCTGTTTTTAAGGGTTCATGTGATTCAATGGGTCCACCTAGAGAATCTAGGGTCCTAGATAGTCACCCTTTCTTAGGGTCCATAACCTGAATTACTTCTGCAAAGTCACCTTTGCCATACAGGGTAACATGATGACATAACCACAGGTCCTGAGGATTAAGGCATGGGCTTCTTTGCAGTGGGTGTGGGGAGCATTGGTCTGCCTCCCACACCACCTGGATCAAGCCAGTATCACCTGTAGCCTGGCATGTCCCCCAACCAGGCTCTCTGCTTCCTCTGTCACCACCCTAAGTCTGTTCTGTGCACAGCAGACTGGTGTCAGTCTGTCATGCCCTTCTCTGTCATGTGCAGAGCCACCACTGCCCTTCCTGTTACTCTTGGTAGTGCCATATACTCTGAATGCACTGAGAAACCAGTGGACTGTCACAAAAATGGGATATCAGAAACACAGTGACCACAAGCAGAGTGGGGCTAATCTCAAGGAGGCCTTGGCATCACAAGGCTTGAGCTTGGTGGTTTCAGGGTGCTGGGGAGACCCTGAAGGATTTTATTGTGTTCTTAAGATCCAAAGTCTTCATCTTTTGAGCAAGCATATAAATGGATGTCAAAGGTTTTCACTGAAAAAAAAAAGTCTAAGTTGTCTATAAAGGAAAAACAGAGAGAGTGAGATGAAGCTTGAGCTTGCCTTCACTAGCCTTTGCACAAGAAGTCTAGGCTGCATGTTTGACAGGTGGTTTTGTTGCCTGTATGTGTGTTTCAATGAGAGGATAGGACTGCAAGGAAGGAGGGAGGAGGAATGTGCATTCAGCTGAGTGTCATTTGCACTGACACCTCATCTACAAGTGCCTCTTGTGGAGAATGAGCCCCAGGCTGTGCGCCTCCTCTAGTGGAAAAATCCAGAAGGCCACATTGATCTGAGGTTATTTATTCTGTACTTCTTTCCATACTCAGCACTCTGGAAGATGCAGAGATTATATGTTACTGGATTCTCAGAAAAGAGAGCACTTAGGGGCTCAACTTTTGCAGCCAAGACTCAACCCCTAGTTCTCCTTCTCCTGCTCTGCTGTTACTTATGTTGTCAAGTCTCAGAGAGTCTGCTCCCTTGTGTCAACAGGCAGTAGGCAGTTCCAGATTTGTGTCTCAAATTTCACTAGTCCTTAGGAAACACAGCCTTTTCCTTGGTGGTTTATGCACAAAGTTAGAACTGAACAAAACTGGCTGAGCCTGGGTAATGTGCCTATTCTTGAGCCCTGACCTCTGAGATTAGGAGTTAAAAGATGCTGATCAATTTCATCGAACAAATTCACTCTTCCCTGAATCAGTAGTGATGAAGGGGGGCTCGTCTTGGGCCACATCCTTCTCCATGACCTAACCAGTATGTATGCATGTGTAGGTTATGACTCCGCACAGATCTTGTACACTGTCAGAAAGGCTCACCCAGAGGGGCATTTAATTATCCCACTTGTTGACATCCATCCTTCCATCAACAGACAGTCAGGGTTTTCTGTTGGGTGTCTGGGCCTGGAATGCTAAGGAAGGTGGTTCTTGTTTTTCTTTTACTTTCTTTCTTTCTTTCTTTCTTTTTTTTTGTCTCGTGATCTCTATTTGATTAATTAATTAAATAATTTATTTATTTATTTATTTCAATATATGAAATTTATTGTCAAATTTGTTTCCATACAACACCCAGTACTCATCCCAAAAGGTGCCCTCCTCAATACCCATCACCCACCCTCCCCTCCCTCCCACCCTCCATCAACCCTAAGTTTGTTCTCAGTTTTTAACAGTCTCTTATGCTTTGGCTCTCTCCCACTCTAACCTCTTTTTTTTTTCTTCCCCTCCCCCATGGGTTTCTGTTAAGTTTCTCAGGATCCACATAAGAGTGAAAACATATGGTATCTGTCTTTCTCTGTATGGCTTATTTCACTTACCATCACACTCTCCAGTTCCATCTACGTTGCTACAAAAAGCCAGTTTTCATTCTTTCTCATTGCCACGTAGTACTCCATTGTGTATATAAACCACAATTTCTTTATCCATTCATCAGTTGATGGACATTTAGGCTCTCCATAATTTGTCTATTGTTGAGAGTGCATCTATAAACACTGGGGTACAAGTGCCCCTATGCATCAGTACTCCTGTATCCCTTGGGTAAATTCCTAGCAGTGCTACTACTGGGTCATAGGTTAGGTCTATTTTTAGTTTTTTGAGGAACCTCCACACTGTTTTCCAGAGTGGCTGCACCAATTTGCATTCACACCAACAGTGCAAGAGGGTTCCCATTTCTCCACATCCTCTCCAGCATCTATAGTCTCCTGATTTGTTCATTTTGGTCACTCTGACTGGCGTGAGGTGATATCTGACTGGCATGAGGTGATATCTGAGTGTGGTTTTGATTTGTATTTCCCTGATGAGGAGTGATGTTGAGCATCTTTTCATGTGCCTGATGGCCGTCCGGATGTCTTCTTTAGAGAAGTGTCTATTCATGTTTTCTGCCCATTTCTTCACTGGGTTATTTGTTTTCCGGGTGTGGAGTTTGGTGAGCTCTTTATAGATTTTGGATACTAGCCCTTTGTCTGATATGTCATTCGCAAATATCTTTTCCCATTCCATTGGTTGCCTTTAGTTTTGTTGATTGTTTCCTTTGCTGTGCAGAAGCTTTTTTTATCTTCATGAGGTCCCAGTAGTTCATTTTTGCTTTTAATTCCCTTGCCTTTGGGGATGTGTCAAGTAAGAAATTGCTACGATTGAGGTCAGAGAGGTCTTTTCCTGCTTTCTCCTCTAGGGTTTTGATGGTTTCCTGTCTCACATTTAGGTCCTTTATCCAGTTTGAGTTTATTTTTGTGAATGGTGTGAGAAAGTGGTCTAGTTTCAACCTTCTGCATGTTGCTGTCCAGTTCTCCCAGCACCATTTGTTAAAGAGACTGTCTTTTTTCCATTGGATGTTCTTTCCTGCTTTGTCAAAGATTGGTTGGCCATAAATTTGTGGGTCTAGTTCTGGGGTTTCTATTCTATTCCATTGGTCTATGTGTTTGTTTTTGTGCCAATACCATGCTGTCTTGATGATTACAGCTTTGTAGTAGAGGCTGAAATCTGGGATTGTGATGCTTCCTGCTTTGGTCTTCTTCAAAATTACTTTGGCTATCTGGGGCCTTTTGTGGTTCCATATGAATTTTAAGATTGCTTGTTCTAGCTTCAAGAAGAATGCTGGTGCAATTTTGATTGGGATTGCATTGAATGTGTAGATTGCTTTGGGTAGTATTGACATTTTAACAATATTTATTCTTCCGATCCATGAGCACAGAATGTTTTTTCATTTCTTTATGTCTTCTTCAACTTCCTTCATAAGCTTTCTATAGTTTTCAGCATACAGATCTTTTACATGTTTGGTTAGGTTTATTCCTAGGTATTTTATGCTTCTTGGTGCAATTGTGAATGGGATCAGTTTCTTTATTTGTCTTTCTGTTGCTTCATTATTGGTGTATAAGAATGCAACTGATTTCTGTACATTGATTTTGTATCCTGCAACTTTGCTGAATTCATGTATCAGTTCTAGCAGACTTTTGGTGGAGTCTATCGGATTTTCCATGTATAATATCATGTCATATGCAAAAAGCGAAAGCTTGACTTCATCTTTGCCAATTTTGATGCCTTTGATTTCCTTTTGTTGTCTGATTGCTGATGCTAGAACTTCCAACACTATGTGAAACAGCAGCGGTGAGAGTGGACATCCCTGTCGTGTTCCTGATCTCAGGGAAAAAGCTCTCAGTTTTTCCCCATTGAGGATGATGTTAGCTGTGGGCTTTTTATAAATGGGTTTTATGATGTTTAAGTATGTTCCGTCTATCTCGACTTTCTCAAGGGTTTTTATTAAGAAAGGATGCTGAATTTTGTCAAATGCTTTTTCTGCATCTATTGACAGGATCATATGGTTCTTATCTTTTCTTTTATTAATGTGAATTATCACGTTGATTGATTTGCAAATGTTGAACCAGCCCTGCATCCCAGGAATGAATCCCACTTGATCATGGTGAATAATTCATTTTATCAGCTGTTGAATTCGATTTGCTAGTATCTTATTGAGAATTTTTGCATCCATATTCATCAAGGACATCGGGCTGTAGTTCTCTTTTTTTACTGGGTCTCTGTCTGGTTTAGGAATCACAGTAACTCTGGCTTCATAGAATGAGTCTGGAAGTTTTGCTTCCGTTTCTATTTTTTGGAATAGCTTGAGAAGGATAGGTATTATCTCCGCTTTCAATGTCTGGTAGAATTCCCCAGGGAAGCCATCTGGTCCTGGACTCTTATTTGTTGGGAGATTTTTGACAACTGATTCAATTTCTTCGCTGGTTATTGGTCTGTTCAAGCTTTCTGTTTCCTCCTGATTGAGTTTTGGACGTGTGTGGGTGTTTAGGAATTTGTCCATTTCTTCCAGGTTGTCCAGTGTGTTGGCATATAATTTTTCCTTGTATTCCCTGATAATTGTTTGTCTTTCTGAGGGATTGGTTGTAACAATTCCATTTTCATTCATGATTTTATCTATTTGGGTCATCTCCCTTTTCTTTGTGAGAAGCCTGGATGGAGGTTTATCAATTTTGTTTATTAAAAAAAAAAAAAAAAACAACTCTCGGTTTCATTGATCTGCTCTACCTTTTTTTTAGATTCTATATTGTTTATTTCTGCTCTTATCTTTATTATTTGTCTTCTTCTGCTGGGTTTAGGCTGTCTTTGCTGTTCTGCTTCTATTTCCGTTAGGTGTGCTGTTAGATTTTGTATTTGGGATTTTTCTTGTTTTTTGAGATAGGCCTGGATTACAATGTATTTTCCTCAGGACTGCCTTTGCTGCATCCCAAAGTGTTTCGATTGTTGTATTTTCATTTTCGTTTGTTTCCTTATATTTTTAAATTTCTTCTCTAATTGCCTGATTGACCCATTCATTCTTTAGTAGGGTGTTCTTTAACCTCCATGCTTTTGGAGGTTTTCCAGACTTTTTCCTGTGGTTGATTTCAAGTTTCATAGCATTGTGTTCTGAAAGTGTGCATGGTGTGATCTCAAGTCGTTTATACCTATTAATGGATGTTTTGTGACCCAGTATGTGATCTATTTTGGAGAATGTTCCATGTGTACTCAAGAAGAAAGTATATTCTTTTGCTTTGGGATGCAGAGTTCTAAATATATCTGTCAAGTCCATCTGATGCAATGTATCATTCAGGGCCCTTGTTTCTTTATTGACCATGTGTCTAGATGATCTATCCATTTCTGTAAGTGGAGTGTAAATTCCCCTGCAATAACCACATTCTTATCAGTAAGGTTGCTTATGTTTGTGATTAATTGTTTTATATATTTGGGGGCTCCCGTATTTGGCACATAGACATTTATAATTGTTAGCTCTTCCTGATGGATAGACCCTGTAATTATTATATAATGCCCTTCTTCATCTATTGTTACAGACTTTAATTTAAAGTCTAGTTTGTCTGATATAAGTATGGCTAGTCCAGATTTCTTTGACTTCCAGTAGCATGATAGATAGTTCTGCATCCCCTCCCTTTCAATCTGAAAGTGTCCTCAGGTCTAAAATGAGTCTCTTGTAGACAGCAAATAGATGTGTCTTGGTTTTTTATCCATTGTGTTACCCTATGTCTTTTGGTTGGAGCATTTAGTCCATTTACCTTCAGTGTTATTATTGAAAGATATGGGTTTTCGAGTCATTGTGATGTCTGTAGCTTTCATGCTTGTAGCGATGTCTCTGATACTTTGTCTCACAGGATCCCCCTTAAGATCTCTTGTAGGGCTGGTTTAATGGTGACAAATTCCTTCAGTTTTTGTTTGTTTGGGAAGATCTTTATCTCTCCTTCTATTCTGAATGACAGACTTGCTGGATAAAGGATTCTCAGCTGCATATTTTTTCTGTTCGTCACGTTGAAGATTTCCTGCCATTCCTTTCTGGCCTGCCAAGTTTCAGTAGAGAGATCCATCACGAGTCTTATTGGTCCCCCTCTATATGCAGAGCACGTTTATCCCTAGCTGCTTTCAATATTTTCTCTTTATCCTTGTATTTTTCCAGTTTCACTATGATATGTTGTACAGAAGTTTGATTCAAGTTATGTCTCAAGGGAGTTGTCTGTGCCTCTTGGATTTAGGAGGATGGTTCTTATCTGAGATCCCATTCTACTGCTCTGAAGACACCTGTTCTCTCCTAGAGTTGTTAGCCTGTCTTACATTTTCCTTTAAAATGTAAATAAATGCCACCACGTCCCACAGTGATTTGCCAATTCTCCTTAACATTTCCTCTTTTCTATCACATAGAACTGTCACAGTCCTATCTGTAAATGAATTTCAGTATTTATAAGCAGTAAACTTATTTTCTGGTTGTCGGTGTTTTGTTTGTTTTCTGCAGATATTTGCAAAGCAATCACTTTGATAGTACCTGTAAAGTAATCATCAAATCAAAAGCCTGTGAGATGATCTGAATATTGCAGAACAAAAGGTAATAGAAAGCTACTACTAAGATAAACTGAAATTTTATTTTACTTTAAAAATTTTGATTCCAGGTAATGGGACACTGATTGGAGCATCGTCAAATGTAGTTTGTGCAGGAATTGCTGAGCAGCATGGATATGGATTCTCTTTCATGGAATTTTTCAGGTACTTTAAAGCTCATTTTAAATTTCTGTTTATTTGATCCCGAAGCTCACTTAATTAAAAAAAATACCAATATGTACTGTTAAGCACTAGGATAAACATGTTTTTAGCAATTAGAGAGATGTTAGTGTTAGGTGAGCGTAGCTAAAAGAAAACACACATTAAAAATTTATTGCTGAGATTAGCTTCATAACCCAGAGCATGATTCATGTATTCTGAATAAGATTGACTCTAGGGGTCAGTAAATGGTTATGGGATTCCTGGGTGTTTTATGTTGTTCTCTTGAAAATTCCAACTGGGAATTGTGCGTTGACTATCAATGATGGGCTGCATAATGAGTATCTGTAGACCTCCTACCAGATTGCCCAGTGAAAAATCTTGTACTTGAAAGGACCCAGGAATATTGCAGACAGAGGCAGCCTGGCAACATGCATTCATGTGTGGACACCTATCAGGAGGGCAGCACAGAGATGAAGCCCTGGGTGAGGAAAAACAGCCAATGCTTGCTCCTACAAAGGAAAAGCCGCTCCAAAGGAGCGGGGCCCATGCTGGAGTCCTAACTCCCTGCGTGCCTGTTTTCATATGGCATCACTGCACTTTGAAAAAAAAAAAAGAGGTTAGAGTGGGAGAGAGCCAAAGCATAAGAGACTGTTAAAAACTGAGAACAAACTGAGGGTTGATGGGGGGTGGGAGGGAGGAGAGGGTGGGTGATGGGTATTGAGGAGGGCACCTTTTGGGATGAGCACTGGGTGTTGTATGGAAACCAATTTGTCAATAAATTTCATATAAAAAAAAAGAAAGTAGGTGAATGGGCAGAATTGCCATTGGCAGCTCCAAAAAATGGTGCTGCTAAAATGAACTGACATTTGGTGTTGAACAAGATTTCTGTTGACGTTCTTGGATTGTAAGCTCACAGCTCATGTATGCACAGTGAAGGTTCTCAGAACCAGCCCTGCTTAAGATTTGAAACAGTAGCTCTGCCTGAGAGGTAGAGTGACCTGAAGCCTATGGAGACTGTGACCTTGGGCTTCTGCAGGGCACTACTTGGCTGGGCTGGGCCTGGGATAAAACTCCACTGTCATACCTTGGTAAAAACCAACATCAATTTCTGTGCATAATGCTGACTTTTGGCAGACTTATACTGGCCATTTCTGTTTGAGTGACTAGTAATTCTTGACAGTTTTACTCACACACTAAAATTAGTTAATCAAAACTCCTGGAAGACCTGGGCATGGGATGGAGGGACGAGGCTGGACAATGAGCTGTGGGGATACTGAATGTGCTTTACTCTCAGGAGGACTCTGGAACATTGTTGTCCCCACTACTAAGAGATGGGATCAGAAACTTATCACTTGACCACCATCTTCTTGTTAGAGTTCATCTTCCTCTGCTAAGCATAAAAGAAATAATCCTATCACTTAAACAAGGCTGTCATTCAAGTGTCCCTGGTCTCCTTTGTGAGCCAGGCATGTGATACCCTGGCCCTCTACCTGCTGACAACCATGGCTGGACTCAATATAGGGACTCTCATGGCCATTTAACAACACTGGTTGGTCTCACAAGTAGGCTTGAGAGGGCTGGTATTAATATCATAAAAGTTTAAAGGATTTCTAGGGCAACAGTACACCCTGGTCTGATATTTTCTCCAGTGTAACTTTGAAATAATAATAAGGACATCTGCTTGACTAAAAGGTTGGTGTGCAGCCACTCAGATCATGCATAGAGCCCAGGGTTTAGCTCCAGCAGGTGATGTATTGCACACTGAACTTTCCAATATGTGCCCCTTGTGTGCAGAGTTACAGTGGTGAAAGCTAGGATAATATTTAGTAGCTTGGGAGCCTCAGAAAGACAGGGGCAAGACTGTCAGTTTCTCTTCCAAAACCTCTTTAGCTAGTGGCCTTAACAATGGCATCCACCTTCTTAGATGGAGAAAAAATATCTCTCTGGTTAGTAATGTTCAAGAGCCACATCTTATTTCTGTCTGGTTCCACCTCTGATCATTCTTCTTGTCAGGTCCTTGCTGCTCAGAAATCAGAGCAGTTTTCTCATAAATGGTCATCTAATTGTTCAGCCCATATTTGCATAAAATTTTTGGTTTGAAGTTACAAATGTATTAAATGGACTTTTATCTACCTAATTTCAAAATTTCTTTCACAAAAGGTGGCTACCTATGATGCACAGTGCAAAATGTTGACTTCCCACTTTATTAAAAAAATTACTATTTTGGGGGGGTGCCTAGGTGGCTCAGGCAGTAAGCATCCGACTTTGGCTCAGCTCATGATCTTGAGGTTTGTGAGTTTGAGCCCTACGTCGGGCTCTGTGCTGACAGCTCTGAGCCTGGAGCCTGCTTCAGATTCTATGTCTCCCTCTCTCTCTGTCCCGGGAGAGACAGAGAGACACTTGTGCCCTGTCTCTCTCTATCAAAATAAATAAATATAAATTTTTCTTAATAAAAAATCCCATTTTTAATGACTATATGAATATATATCCAAAGGGAAATGTAAAGGTAAAGGAATAAAATATAAAAGTAACTCATAATTTTGCTACCCAGAAATAACCACTAATCAAAATTTCGTGTTTTCTTCCATTTTCTCTTCCTCTCTTGATACATAGATATTTGTTAAAAAATTTTTTAATCTCATTATGTTTTACCTTTCATTTTTCAACATATATTGGAACATCTTATCAGGTCATTAGTTATTCTTCCAAAATAGGATATGTTTATACCTACAACATGTGGATATATCACTATTTTACTTTTGTTGGGCATATAGGTTGCTTCCTATTCTTTGTTATCATAATTAATGCTGTGTTGAATACCTTCACAGATAAAAATTTGTTTCATTATTGCTAGTTGAAAATAAACTTCCTGACATACAATTGCTGGCTAAGTGAATGGTTTTTTAATTTTTTCTGTTTAATTCCATTATAGTTAACATATACTGTTATATTGGTTTCAGATATACAATATAGTGATTCAACACTTCCTTACATCACTCTCTGCTCATCTTGACAAGTGCACTCATTAACCCTCATCACCTATTTCACCCCTCCCCTCCCCCACCTTCCCTCTTAAACCATTAGTTAGTTCTCTATAGTTTCTTGATTTGTCTCTTTTTACCCCCTTTGTTCATTTATTTCTTAAATTCCACATATGAGTGAAATCAAATGTATTTGTGTTTCTCTGACTGACTTATTTTTCTAAGAATTATACTTCCTAGATCCATCCATGTTGTTGCAAATAGCAAGATTTCATTCTTTTTTTATGGCTGAATAATACTTCATTGTATATATATATAACACATACTGTTTATCCATTCATCTATCCGTGGACATTTGGGCTGCTTCCATACTATGGCTATTGTGAATAGTGCTGCAATAAACATTGGGGTGCATATATCCTTTTGAATTAGTGTTCTCATATTATTTGGGTAAATACTCCGTAGTATCGTTACCAGATCGTATGCTAGTTCTATTTTTTAATTTTTTGAGGAAACTGCATACTGACTTTCACAGTGACTACACCAATTTTCATTCCCATCAACAGTGCACAAAGGTTCCCTATTCTCCACATCCTCATAAACACTTGTTTCTTGTGGTTATTTTTTCTTATATTTTTTAATTTTAGCTATTCTGATAAGTGTGAGGTGATATCTTATTGTGGTTTTGATTTGCATTTCCCTGATAATGTTGAGCATCTTTTCATGTGTCTGTTGGCCATCTGTATGTTTTCTTTGGAAAAATGTCTATTTATGTCTTCTGCCCATTTTTTAATTGGATTGTTAATTTTTGGAGTATTGAGTTTACAAGTTATTTATATATTTTGGATACTAATGCTTCACTGGATAAGTCATTTGCCACTCAGTAGGTTGTCTTTTAGTTTTGTTGATTGTTTCCTTTGCTGTGTAGAAACTTTATTTTGATGTAGTCTCAATAGTTTGCTTTTGCTTCCCTTGCCTTAGGAGACATATGTAGAAATAAGTTCTTATGGCCAATGTCAGAGAGATTACTGCCTGTGCTCTCTTGTAGGATTTTTATTTTCAGCTCTCACATCTATGACTAAACACATTTTGAGTTTATTTTTGTGTATGGTATAAAAAAGTGATTCAGTTTCATCCTTTTTCATGTAGCTGTCCAGTTTTCCCAACAACAATTGTTCAAGAGACTGTCTTTTCCCCATTGCATATTCTTGCCTCCTTTGTTGAAGGAGCTTTATAGTATTGACTTTATATTATATTTCATTGATCTTTGTATCTATTTTTTGCTGTTACCATACTGTTTTTGATACTACAGCTTTGTAATACAACTTGAAATTTGAAATTGTGTTACTTCCAGCTTTGTTTGTTTGTTTGTTTTCAAGATTGCTTTGACTGTTCAGGGTCTTTTGTGGTTCCATTTAAATTTTTTAGTTTGTTCTAGTGTTTTTTGGTTTATTCTAGTGCTGTGAAAACTTTTGGTATTTTGATAGGGGTTGCATTAAATCTGTAGATTGCTTTGGGTAGTATGGACATTTTAGCAATACACGTTCTTTCAATCCATGAGCATGGAATATCTTTCCAATTGTTTGTGTCCTCTTCAATTTCTTTCATCAGTGTTTTATAGTGTTCAGAGTACAGGTCTTTCACCTCTTGGTTAAGTTCATTCCTTGGTATTTTTATTTTTTTGGTGCAATTATAAATGGGATTATTTCTTTAATTTCTCTTTCTGCAGCCTATTAATGTATAGAAATGCAACAGATTTCTATACATCGATTTTTTATCCTGTAACTTCACTGAATTTATCAATCCTAGCAATTTTTTTGGTACAGTCTATATGGTTTTCTATTTAGAGTATTGTGTCATTTGTAAATAGTGAAAGTTTTACTTCTTTCCTACCAATTTGAATGATTTCTATTACTTTTTCTTGTCTGAGTGATGTGACTAGGACTTCCAGTAATATGTTAAATAAAAGTGGTAAGAGTGGGCATCCTTGTCTTGTTCCTGCCCTTAGGAGGAAAGCTCTCAGTTTTTCCCCCAATTGAAGATGATGTTCACCTTGGGTTTTCTATGTATGGCCTTATTATGTTGAGGTATGTTCCCTCTAAACCTACTTTGTTGAGGATTTTTTCCATGAATGGATGTTGTACTTTGTCAAATGCTTTTTCTGCATCTATTGAAAGGACCATATGGTTCTTATCCTTTCTTTTATTAATGTGGTTTATCACATTGATTGATATGAGAATATTGAACCACCCTGGCAACCCAGGAAGAATTCCCCACTTAATTGTCGTGAATGATTTTTTTTTCATGTATTGTTGGATTCAGTTTCCTAATATTTTGTTGAGGATTTTTTGCATTTATGTTCATCAGAGAAATTAGCCCATAGTTCTCTTTCTTCCTAGTGTCTTTATCTGCTTTTGGTATCAGGGGAATGCTGGCTTCATAGAATGAATTTTGAAGTTTTCCTTCCTCTTCTATTTTTTTTTTTTTTTTGAATAGCTTGAGAAGAATAGGTATTAACTTCTTTAAATGTTTGATAGAATTCATCTTGAAGATCTCTGGTTCTGGACTTCTGTTTCTTGGGAGTTTTTTTTTTTTTTAAGATTTTTTTTTCAACGTTTATTTATTTTTGGGACAGAGAGAGACAGAGCATGAACGGGGGAGGGGCAGAGAGAGAGGGAGACACAGAATCGGAAACAGGCTCCAGGCTCTGAGCCATCAGCCCAGAGCCTGACGCGGGGCTCGAACTCACGGACCGCGAGATCGTGACCTGGCTGAAGTCGGACGCTTAACCGACTGCGCCACCCAGGCCCCCCTCTTGGGAGTTTTTTGATTGCTGACTTAATTTCATTGCTGGTGATTGGTCTGTTCAAAATTTCTATTTCTTCCTGATTTAGTTTTGGGAGGTCATATGTTTGTAGGAATTTATCCATTTCTTCTAGGCTGTCTATTTTGTTGGTGTATAATTTTTCATAATATTCTCTTACAGTCCTTTGTATTTCTGTAGTGTTGGTTGTTATTTCTCTTCTTTCATTTCTGATTTTGTTTATTTGAGCCCTCTCTCTCTCTCTCTCATTCCCTCCCTCCCCTCCTTCTCTCTTTTATGAGCCTGACTTATCAATTTTGTTGATCTTTTTCATGACCAGCTCCTGATTTCATTGATCTGTTCTATTGTATTTTTAGTTTTTATTTATTTCTACTATAATCTTTATTATAGTTTCCTTCTTTCTACTGTTTTGGGATTTTTTTTTCTAGCTCCTTTAGGTGTAATGTTAGGTTGCTTGAGATTTTCTTGCTTCTTGAGGTAACCCCGTATGACTATAAACCACCATCACAGAACCCTCTTAGAATCCCCTACTTTTGCTGCATGTCACAGATTTTGGACTGTTGTATTTTCATTTTTTTTTTTAATTTTTTTTCAACGTTTATTTATTTTTGGGACAGAGAGAGACAGAGCATGAACGGGGGAGGGGCAGAGAGAGAGGGAGACACAGAATCGGAAACAGGCTCCAGGCTCTGAGCCATCAGCCCAGAGCCTGACGCGGGGCTCGAACTCACGGACCGCGAGATCGTGACCTGGCTGAAGTCGGACGCTTAACCGACTGCACCACCCAGGCGCCCCTGTTGTATTTTCATTTTTATTTGTCTCAATGTATTTTTTAAATTTACTCTTTGCTTCTTCTTTGACCCATTCATTGTTTAGTAGCATGTTATTTAACCTCAATGTATATGTGCTCTTTTCATATATTTTCTTGTGGTTTATTTGTAGTCTCAAAGCATTGTGATCAGAGAAGATGCATGGTATGACTTTGATCATTTTGAATTTGTTGAGACTTGTTTTGTGGCCTAATATGTGTTATCTATTCTGGATAATGTTCAATGTGCACTTGGAAAGAATGTGTATTCTTCCGTTTTAGGATGGAATGTTCTGAACATATCTGTTAAATCCATCTGGCTCAATGTGTCTTTCAAACTTACCATTTCCTCGTTGACTTTCTGTGTGGATGATTTATCCATTGATGTAAGTGAGGTGTTAAAGTTCCTTACTTTTACTGTATAACTATCAATTACTTCCTTCATATTTGTTATTGACTACTTTATGTATTTGGGTACTTTCATTTTGGGCGCCTAAATATTTAGAATTGTTGTATCTTCTTGTTAGATTGTATTCTTTATTATTATGTAGTGTCCTTCTTTATCTCTTGTTACAGTCTTTGTTTTAAAGTCTAATTTTGCCTAATATAAATATTGGTACTCTGACTTTCCTTTGTTTTTCATTTTCATGATAAATGTTTCTCCACCCCCTTACTTTCAATCTGCAGGTAACTTTAGGTCTGAAATGAGTCTCTTGTAGGCATATAGATGGGTCTTGCTTTTTTAATTTTTTCCATCACCCTATGTCTTTGATTGGAGCATTTAGTCCATTTACATTCAAGGTAATTATTGATAGATATGTACTTATTGCAATTTTGTTAGTTGTTTTATTGCTGTTTTTGTAGTTCTTCTCTGTTCCTTTCTTTCCATATCCTCTTCTCTCACAATAAGTTGGCTTTCTTTAGTGATATACTTGGATTCCCCTGTATTTATGTTTGGCATATCTATTACTGGTTTTTGATTTGTGGTTACTATTAGGTTTGTATATAATATCTTCTGCATATAGCAGTCCATATTAAGTTGATGGTTGCTTAAGTTTGAAGACATTCTTTATTCATCACCCTGGCACATTTTAGGTATTGGTGTCACATTTTGTGAGTCCTTTCACTGCTTTATACAGATATACTTATTTTCCTGCTTTGATGCTTTCTACTTTTGTTACTCTTACTTATGGTCTTTCCTTTCAACTCAAATACTCCCTTTTAAAATTTCTTGTAGGGCCGGTTTAGTGGTCATGAACTCCTTTAACTTTTGTTTGCCTGGGCAACTCTTTATCCTCCATCTACTAGGAATGATAGCCTTGCTGGACAGAATATTATTTATGGCAGATTTTTTCCTTTCAGTATTTGAATATATCATGCCACTTCCTTCTGGCCTGCAAACTTTCTGCTGAGAAATCTGCTGACTGCCTTGTGGGGTTTCCCTTGTAGTGATCTGCTCTCTTTGCTCCTGCTGCTTTTAAAATTGTCTCTTTATCACTACTTTTTGCCATTTTACCTACTATATGTCTTGGTGTGGACTTCCTTGGGTTGATTTTGTTGAGGGCTCTCTGTGCCTCCTGGATCTGCATTTCTGTTTCCTTCCCCAATTCAGGAAGTTTTTGGTGAATATTTCTTCCAATAAATTATCTTCTCTCTTTTCTTTTTCTTATCCTCTGGGATCCCTGCAATAAAAATGTTATTATTCCTGATGGTGTAGCTGAGTTCTTTAAGTCTATTCTCATTTTGCACAACTTTTTCCCTTTCACCTGCTCAGCTTGATTGTTTTCCATTCTCTTTCCTTCAGGTCACTGATTTGTTATTCTGCTTCATTTAGTCTGCTATTTATTACATCTAGTATATTTTTAATTTCATTCATTATGTTCTTCATGTCTGGTTCCTTTTTATCTCTTTGTTAAGGTCTCAATGGTGTCTTCCATGCTTTCCAAGTCCTGTGTGTATATCTTTATGATCAATATTTTAGTTTCTCTATCATGCATATTACTTATTTCCATTTCTCTTAGGTCTTTTGCAGTGATTTTGTTGTGTTATTTCATTTAAGACATATTCCTTTGTCTCCTCATTTTGTCTCTTTGAGTCTTTTTCTCTGTGTTAGGAAAGTCAGCTATGTCTCCTGCTCTTGAAAGTGCTGTCCTTATGAAGAAGAGGTCCTGTAGTGCCCTGCAGTGCAATGTCCCCTGTTTCCTGGAATGTGGTGCTTCAGGGATATCTCCTATGTGTGTTGTGTGCATCCTTCTGTTGTGACTGAGCTGCTTTTTCCTTCAGTCTTGTTGTCTGCAGTTACTCTTTTTGCCTGTTGTGGGCAGTGTTTGGTTCCTGTGGTGTTAATGAGCCAGACTTGGGTCACCTTGGGCTTAAGTTGAGTTAGCCCACGTGTTCACCAGAGATGTAATAGCACCAAACTGCTTGGTGCCTTTCCTATGTTGTCTCAAGAAGTTTTTGTTGGTGGGCAGAGCCTGGATTAGGACCAGCTGTCTGCCCCCACCACACTGCTGGGGCTGCAGTCTGACTTATGTGTGTTTATCTTTCCCTTTCCCTGGGGCAGACATTACTTTGGAGTGGTTCTGGCCACTGTTGGGGCTGCTTGCACAGTGCTAGGTTTGTGGCACTTCTTTGGATGGGCTCCAGGCAAGAGTTTATTAGAGGGGGGGAAGATCCACACATGTGTTGTGTGCAGTGTTAGCAAGGTTTACCTGCTGGTCCTCTGTGAGAGGAGAACTGCTACCGCTGCTGCCACTGGGACCAAAGCCTACCAGTTTGGAGGGGGTAGGTCACATGTGCAGGGGCAGAGCATGCAGTTTTAGCAAGGTTTGCCTGATCCCCTTGGTGAGGAGACCCATAGTGCCAGGACTGAGGCTGGAGGGGGCAGATTTGCTAAAGCATGGGGAGGGGGGTGTAAGCAAGTTAGTTAGTGAATGTTTGTGCTGCACTGGTTCCCACAGGTGGCCTGTGTTTATGCTGAAGGGGTAGGGAAATGGCATTTTTCTCCTGGAGGAGTTTCTCCTAATGGTCTCTGATTCTCCAGGATAAGTTATGAAATGAGTAAATAACTCTCCCTCCCATATGCCCCAGGTGTTTTTTAAAACTGCTGCTTCAGTGCTGTATCTCTGTGGGCTCTTTGTTGTACTATCTGTTTAATGGCAGGGACTTAATTTCTTAATGCCATCTAGACTCTTCCAGAGCCCAGCTTGCTGATTTTTAAAATTCCAGATTTTGAGTCCCACTGGTTGTAAGAACTCATGAAACTTAGTCCCTCTTTTTTTCAAAGCCAAATGTTATGGGGATTCATCTTCCCCATGCAAGTTTCCCAGTGTGATAGTCTGCATCTCTCCCTTGTCTGCACCCAAGGCGTCCTCCCTCTGGTGAAAGGCCTGCAGTCCATTTGGCTTCCCACCACATCTCTGCCCTTCCAATCCTGTTCAGTGTGGCCTTTTCTATATATTTTGTTGTAGGGTTTGTTCTGCCAGTCTTTGGGCGGTTTTCTGACTGGTGTGAGTGATATCTAGTTATATCCATGGGAGGAGGTGAGGTTAGCATCTTCCTACTCCATCTTCTTTTCAGCCTTTCCTAAATTTTTCATTCTTAATGGCAGATGAAATAAGTGTTTTACAGTCTTTGATTTGATGAGATATAGTACAATTTTTCAGTCTAAGCATTTTTATTTTTACTCCAGTGGAGAAAAGGAAATGTGGCTGGAAGGAAAAGCACTAGGTGGGCAGTCAGGAACTCCTCCTCCCAGCTTTGCTTCTGTACTGACCAGCTCAGTAAGTTGGCCATGTCACCTTTTACTGGAATTTCCCCTTCTCTTCTGGGAAAACAGGATGAAAGATAAGTCTGGGACCTCAGTGCTTGCAGCAACCCCTCAGGTTGCTGCCTCAGCTAGCGGATGGCACTTGTTGCCAGGACTCACCAATGTATGGAATCTGGGCTGCAAGTGCAGCATGTGAGAAGGTGAGGCCTGAGTGCCTTTAATTTATCTTTGAAGTTTAATATTTTTACAGAGATATGCCCTGGAGTTGATTGTTGTGTCAATTTTTCTCAGGTATTTAATGTGCCCTTCTAGTAGACTTGTCTTGTAGTCTTGTCTAGTACAAGTCTTGTAGACTTGTAGACTCAAGTTTTTTTCCTTTCCTTTTCATTTTTTTTTTAGCTTCAGAAAGGTTTCTTGGATTATTTTTAACTGTTAATATACATTGTTTCATGAGTCTGTTCATTTTGGATCTTCTTGGCTTGTCTTCTATTTCAATCACTTTCCCTTGGACTGATGTTATTAACTTAATTTATTTTTACACCCTTGTTTACTTTCTTCTTTCTTCAATGTCTCTTACTAATTTTTCATTTGACTATATTTTTCTATATATTCTAAATTATATTCCTTATAATTATAATATAATAATAATATATGACTATATATTTTAAATTATATTCCTTATAATTTAATCTTTGTTTCTGATATGATTTGATCTTTTGATTTATCATTTTATTTCTTCATGTTTTTGTCTATTTATGTTTTTAGCATTTGGGTTTGTGGTTTAAGGTGTTCTTTTTGTTGCTGTTTTTTTTTTCTTCATATTTCCATGTGCTTATTCAAGATATATAGTTCCGTATAGAATCTAATGCAGTTTTATTTTCTAGTTCATATTTAGCCTTTTAGAGAAATCTTTATCAGTTTCAGTATTTAGATTCTCATGTTCTGTTGTTTTCTTATGGAAGCCTTGCGTAGGTGAAATCTGCTTTTATCCACGTGCTTTCATGGATGGGTTTGGCCTTTGGGGTCAAAGGAATTTGAAGATTCCTAGTCTAGAGCACCCTCTGTGGTCAGTGCCATGGACTGAAGTTTTTTAAAGATGATTTTGTTTTATTTATTTTTTGTAGGTGAGGGAATGTCTATCAATTTTTGGTTCTTTTTGTCTTATAAGATTATTTCCTCCTCTTGCTGCCTTTCCCTTCTCATCCCAAACTCCAATGAGCATTCCTGCCTTCCTTTCTGCTTTCTTCTCTCCCAGAAAGGATATGTGTCAAGGCTGCTGCCTGTTATTCTGTGCATGTTTGCATCCTTTCTCCGTTGTCTCTGCTCTGATTGAGCAGGATTATTTTTCAGCATTTTAACACTTAGCTTGGAGTTACTTTTTATAGCTGTTGTTATTCACTCATCCTTATAAACTTAATTCCCTTTTTTCCTTTTCATGAAGTTTTCTGATTCCTTTAGCAATTTGTAAAGACCTGGGGCAGGGGCTTGAAAGACAGTTATGCTGGGAATTGGTGTTTATTTCTTTGCTGACATGTAATGTAAAGTTTATGGTGCTCTCTGTCTTCTAGTTAGTTATGTTGAAAGTGTGGTATCTACGTGGTTTTATTTGTACTTCTTGCTGATCCGTAGAGTTTATTGTGAGCTGTGTGGAGAGCTTTGGATTTTGGTGGCTGTCATCACCTTGGCCACCAGAAGTCCTGCCCTCCTTCTGAAGTAATAGTGATATTACTCATTTATCCCTTGTGATCTTTTGTGATGACTGTAGGGATACAATAGAATTTTATCTTGTTCTCTTTGGAGTGGATTATTTTTTAAATGAAGATTATTCTCATGTTGAATTCTCTCACTGAACAGGAAAATAGTTTTCATGGTATTCTCCTCCATGGGACACACCTCCATGGGGTACCCTTCATAAAACATACTTTATAGGGCATTCCTTCATTTGACATATGGGTCACATAGGGCTATTTGACACATGGGTCAAATAAAGTTGTTTCATCAATTAATGATGCAGATTTTTACCATTTCTTTAAATTTAGAGACAAAACAAGATGAATTTTATTGTGTAAATTAACCTCCACATAGTTTTTATCATTTGCTCTTTTGTTTCCTTTTGAGATTTATTGGAACACAGCTAACTCTTGTGAGACTTTAAAAAAATGAACAAGTTGGTAAATTAAAATTTTTTTAATGTTTATTTATTTTTGAGACAGAGAGAGACAGAGCATAATGGGGGAGGGTCAGAAAGAGGGAGACACAGAATCTGAAACAGGCTCCAGGCTCTGAGCTGTCAGCACAGAGCCTGACGCAGGACTCGAACTCATGGACCGCAAGATCATGACCTGAGCCGAAGTCGTCCACTTAACCGACTGAGCCACCCAGGCGCCCCAACAAGTTGGTAAATTAAATTAAAGAGAAAAAATATCCAGAAAATAAACTATTTAGAAACTAGTATTCTAAAAGCAACATTTGAAAATGTCTTGCCTTTGTTCAGTATGACTCAGAAAGATCACAAACATTGATTAACATTAAATTAAGATAAAGTTCTTTGGCCACTAGATTTTATGAAGTGTTCATTCTAGATCTTTTTTGAAGGATATACTGGTGGACACTTATATTTTCTCAAATGTCAAAACTGATCTAACATATTTTTTTAGGTTCATCTCTATGTTAATTGTGCTGCTATAAACTCACTGAACCAGAAGTCAAATCATTTCTTTCCTTGTGAGTTAAAATCATGAACATCAGATCAATATTTTCTGAATATAAATTACAAGTTAGTCTCATCCATACACTAAGTTTGTTAAGAAAGAAAGGGTTATTTTCATGTAACTGTTTCCTAGTTAGAGCAGAAGCAGTCCTCAGATTTCCCTGAGGAGACAGGCCTGTTTTGTGTCTGAAGGAATACTTAAACCCACCCACCCCTCATTCTCCTGCCCTTATTCAAACATAAGGAACACCTTTTGTTGGTTTGCACTGAGACATAAAATCTTCAGCCTTAGAGTTAAACCAGTTGTGTAGATTAGCATATTTTTTAACACTTCTAAGCAGTAATCCCGAGTATCGCTACTATAAGGGGGAAGGAGTTGGGCAGGCTTAGAGCACTGAAGAGCTATTTGAGACTTTTGAAGGTAAAAGAGTTCCAAAAAGGCCAAGAGAGCCATAATAGCCCAAGATACCCAGCCAGAGGATGCCATGAGAGGTAATGCAAAGAATGTTCTACTAAGTATTTATTGATTTTGTTTTCCATTTTAATGGAAACAATTACCCTGTTTTGATTTGGAGTAATCCCCCTTTCCTCACTAATGCACTTTCCAGGAAGGTATGTCCCAGAATGGGGGGAGGGACCCAAGGCAATTAAGGAACAATTGAAGGATGGCACATAACTCAAAGGAAAGATGGCACAGTTTTTGACCAGCACCAAAAACTGTTGAGTTGTTGGAGATGTAAAGTTCCTTCCACTTGACAAGGGTAATATAGAAAGCCTGAAGATGTTGTATGACATTACTAAGAAGCCTGAATCTGGGCTCTAAACCTAGAGGAACCAGAGTCTGGGAAAGGATCTTGATATCCTTGTTATCTCTATCCCTGTTATTGTGGCTGCATAACAAGTTACACCAAAATGTAGTGGCTTCAAGAAGCAGCAATAATTATTTTGCTCTTTAATTGTACTATCTTTGCAGGACTTGAAAGAACCAGTTTGTTTCTGTTCCACTCAGAATCATGAAGGGCTACTCAAAGGCTGGAGACTAGAATCATGTGAGGCTTGCTTACTTACTTGTCTTATGGCTGGGCTGTGGAGGTTCAAAGACTTAGAGGTTGAATTGACTGAGGCATCCTAGGCATCAGTCTGTAACTCTATGTCACAGGCTCTCCCAAATTCAGAGGAAGGAACCTCCAAATAGAAGAGTAGCCATGTCACATGGTAAGAAGAGCATGAGGGATAGACCATATTGGTGCATCCAAATTTGGAAAATACAAGGTGCCAGGTCATTTTATCTACCCCCAGACTTGTAGCTCACATCATCTCATAACTCGCCTTCTGCTTAACCATTCTGTATTGGACTTTATGTCACTTGTAACTATAAGAGCCCTTAGTTATACAGAGACCCAAAGAAATGTCACCATTTTATGATCTTTTTCAAGAACTCATACTGATGTAGTTGTCTTAATCAGGTGAGTGATTTGATCAAAATTGGTCCTTATTTTCTGCGTTCCATTATATCTAGAAGGCCCAAGTTTTTATTGAAGATGGTTTTCAAGAGCCAGGCATTTCTTCATTTGAACTTCCTAGATTTTGTGACAATGTGTTGTCCACTTTGGCTTATTGCATGGGTCACACTCTGGAACTCATGGCCAAGTTATATAGGAGATGGTATTTGTCACAACAATGTACTGTGAAATACTTTGTCTCTCCTGTGGCTGTACTCCTTGTCAGCAGCCACTGGTTGCTATGGAAGACAGGTAGAGAAGCTGTTTCAGCAAAATTCTGCCATCACCAGGAAATGTTTTTTGTCCTCACATCAATCAATTCTCCAACTCTCTGACACCATCTGTGTATCCTATAATTCAATTCAATTCTAGCTATCTAGAGTTAGCACATACTTGCAGGTTTAAGGGCTCAATCCACAAGGCTGCCTCACTTCAGATGCCAGTTGCAGGTATCAGGTCCCCAGGCTACCCACACTTCTACAAAGTTGGAAGTTTCTATAACCCCCCTTTTCAGGTTTAATAATTTGCTACAAAAGCTCACAGAACTCAAGAAAGCACTTTAATTATATTGCCAGTTTATTTTAAAGGGTACAAATGAATAGCCAAATGAAGAGGTACATAGGGAAAACTCTTGAAGAGTCCCCCAGTACAGGTGCTTCTCTTCCTGTGGAGTTGGGGTATGTCATCCTCCTAGTATGTAGATGTGTTTACCAACCCAGTAATTCCCAGAACCCTGTTGTTTAGGGGGTTTTATAGGAGTTTTATTATGTGGACATAATTGTGGCCATTGGTGATTGACTCAGTATCCAGCCCCTCTCCTCTCCCTGAAGGCTGGAGAGTGGGGCTGAAATTTCCAAGTTTCTAATCAAGGCTTAGTCTTTCTGGTGACTGGTTCCCATCCTGAAACTATCCAGATGCCTACCATAAGATGCCTCATTAGAGCCAAGACACTCTTATCACCTTTATCCGTCATGGAATTCCAAGATACATAAGAGACTGTTAAAAACTGAAAACAAACTGAGGGTTGATGGGGGGTGGGAGGGAGGAGAGGGTGGGTGACGGGTATTAAGGAGGGCACCTTTTGGGATGAGCACTGGGTGTTGTATGGAAACCAATTTGTCAATAAATTTCATATATATATAAAAAAATAAAAAAAAAGATATTTAGGAGCTGTATGACAGGAACTGGGGACAGACACCTAATATCTTTCTAAATGTTCACCACTAGGAAAAGGGCATGGAATGTGCCTGCTGTGTGTGATGGTACATCAACTAGGTGTTCACAGAGGACAACGCAGCTTTGTATAGAGACCATCCACCAAAGCAGGGATGAAATGTGTGCTGAGAAAGCCATTCACTATCAGTATTTCTTTATATGCTAACATTTTATTCTCTAAAATATAAAATTGAAAGATAATATCATGGAGTTGTCTAATGGGAAATTTCCCTATGTCTTTGCATTGATCAAGTTTCCTACAACTGGAAAGAAATTCAGTGGGACCATTTGTAGCCTAAGTGATCGTATTTATTTATTTATTTATAATTTTTTAATATGAAATTTATTGTCAAATTGTTTTCCATACAACACTCAGTGCTCATACCAAAAGGTGCCCTCCTCTATACCCATCACCCACCCTCCCCTCCCTCCCTCCCATCAACCCTCAGTTTGTTCTCAGTTTTTTTTTTAATTTTTTTAACGTTTATTTATTTTTGAGACAGAGAGAGAGCATGAACGGGGGAGGGTCAGAGAGAGGGAAACACAGAATCCGAAACAGGCTCCAGGCGTCAGCTCAGAGCCCGACGCGGGGCTCAAACTCACAGACTGCGAGATCATGACCTGAGCCGAAGTCGGCAGCTCAACCGACTGAGCCACCCAGGCGCCCCGGTTCTCAGTTTTTAAGAGTCTCATGCTTTGGCTCTCTCCCTCTCTTACCTTTTTTTTTTCTTCCCCTCCCCCATGGATCTGTTAAGTTTCTCAGGATCCACATAAGAGTGAAAACATATGGTATCTGTCTTTCTCTGTATGGCTTATTTCACTTAGCATCACACTCTCCAGTTCCATCCACGTTGCTACAAAAGGCCATATTTCATTCTTTCTCATTGCTAAGTGATTGTTTTTATGCAAATTGTTTTCAATGTATTATTGACTGAATGGCAGAGAATTCTTAATTCCAACCATTATGGAATTCAGAAATCATGAGCAAATTAAGATAATTTAAAATGACTAAAAAAGGCATAAGAGACTTAATAGAATTAAAAGGATGAAGAAGTAAATGCCTTTGTAGAGTAGAAAATGGTGAGGTGGAGGTCAGATTAGTCCCAAGACAGCTTTAGTCATATTCTACAGTCTCCACAAACAAAAAACACATCTGGTAACTTCCTGGAAACCACAATGGAATGCAGTTCAGTGCTTATGGATGGCAGAAATGCTGTCTATTCCTCATGTATCCTTTCATGGCAGACAGCATGTTTATTGGCTTTTAAAATATATATATTCAAGTTAATTAACATACAATGTAGTCTTGGCTTACATATGACACCCAGTGCTCATCCCAAAAAGTGCCCTCCTTAATGCCCATTACCATATAACCCATCCCCTCAAGCAACCCTCAGTTTATTCTCTGTATTTAAGAATCTCTTATGGTTTGCCTCCCTCTCTGTTTTTATCTTATTTTTCCTTTCCTTCCCCTATGTTTATCTGCTGAGTTTCTCAAATTCCACATATGAGTGAAATTATATGATATCTATCTTTCTCTGACTGACTTATTTAGCTTAGCATAATACCATGTAGTTCCATCAATGTTTCAAATGGCAAGATTTCATTCTTCTAAATTGCTAGGTAGTATTCCATTATATATATATATACACATACATATCACATCTTCTTTATCCATTCATCAGTTGATGGACATTTGGATTCTTTCCATAATTTGGCTATTGTTAAATTTTTGAAGAAAAGGGAGCTTGGTCTAAACTTTCCCCCTTGGAATATGCTATTTTGAAAAGTAATGAAATGAAAACTTTTTAAAAAAATATTTATTTATTTTGGAAGGACAGAGAGATAGAGAGAGACAAGCATGAGAAGGGGAGGGGCAGAGAGAGGGAGATATGGAATCTGAAGCAGGCTCCAGGCCCCCAGCTGTCAGCACAGAGCCTGATGAGGGGCTTGAACTCACGAACCGTGAGTTCATGACCTGAGCCGAAGTTGGACGCTCAACCGATGGAGCCACCGAGGTGCCCCTGAAATAAAAACTTTTAATTATGAATTTAGATATTTACATTAACAAAGATTCACATTCTTTACTTATAAAATGATACATTTATGAACAACTAAATTTAATGAATTTTAATTATATATTTATATTTAACGAATGTTTAATGAATATTCATTGTGTAAATAACATTCATTTATGTTCATCTGTTCTGTCAACACATATTTGTCACTATCAAGAAGTAAGCTCAAGTAGTGCATAGGTAAACCAGACAGACAATGGTCTTGCTGAGCTTGGAGTCTGGCCAGGTGAAGAGCAATACACACAAGTAAGCATATACTACATGAATTATCCGCAATGTGAACAAATGCTACTATGCTAAAAATATTAATTTTCTGAGATAGGAAATAGTCCCAAGGAGGCAAATTGTGTATAGTCTCTCAGGAAACAAAGCAACTACTATCACTCTGGTGCAGGAGGCTTTGGGGGAGTCCTGAAAGAGGCTGCATACTCCACCTTATAAACTCAATGGAGAGAGACTGGGTTTATTTCAGGTGTGATGGGAACACACAGAAGGGCTTTAAGCAGGAAAACAATGTGATGTTATTTTTATTTTGAAAAGACCACTTTCACTGCAGTGTAGTGAGCAGATTGGAGGAGTCAAGAGTAGCAGCAGAGAGACCAGTTAGAGGTTGAGGTCTGAGGCAAGGGATTCACCTTGGGAAGAGAAGGTGAGGAAAACGAGCTACAGTTTGGAGATGGAATCAGCAGGGCTTAATGATGGAGAGAAGGCATGTAACTTGGGCAGCGTGGGGGGTGGGGGGAGGAGTTGCAATAACCTGGGGAGCAGATATTTGACATTAGCCCTGGATGATATAGGAGAAGGAGAAGAAAGAATACAGGATGCACTCAGTCAGGATTCTTGGTTGTGGGTAACAGAAGCCTGTATCAAATTAGCCTGGGCAAGAGGGAGAATGGAACAGCAATCTACCAACTCTGGATGGGCAGTGTCTTGAGCTTCAGAGACAATAGGAGCCAGACCTTGCTCTCCCCATCTTTCACCACTGCCTCATTCAGTGTGGGGCTCTTAGGGAATGGCCACCCACAGCTGCAGAGATGAACTGAAATAGGCTCCCTCTAGCATCCTTTTAAAAATTCCCAGCGAAGGGCTCTAAATGGTCTAAATTAGGTTAGGTGCCACTCTTGGACCGGGGCTTTGACACTTAGTCCCAGCTGTTTTAGTGTGTATCCAGGCCTCTTGTCGAGGCCAGTCACCAAGTGATACATTCACCATGGGGGAACAGGTATGCCTCCCAGAAAAGGGGGGTGGATGCTGTTTGGAGAGTCAAAACAATAGGCATCCACCATGTGTGTGTGGCAGGTGAGGAGGACACTGGAGAAGTCCCTGTCTGCCTCTCAGCATCAAACTCCCCAGGCACTGACACTGCTGATGCTTTTACTCTCAACATTCCCTCAAAGAATCTTACAGAAACACAGCTCTCAATTGGTGTTTCCTGACCTTACCAAAAGGGCAAACCCTCCACTTTGAGCCAGCCCACTTCCCTGAGCACTCTACCATAAACAAGCTTTCTTTTCCCATGGAGACACAATGCTACCCTTTGATATAATAAGTTCCAATCTTTATTTGGATCCACTGCCAGTTTGGTGATCTGACAGACAGTCCTAGAGCTATATATATATATATATATATATATATATATATATATATATATAATATTTATATTATGTTATATTATATTATATTAAATATATTTTATATATTTAATATAATTATATATATTTATATATATAAATCATTATAAAGCTGCCCATACAGTATGATATTTAAAATAGTATAGTATAATGATTTAAAAGTGCAAAAAATAATTTAACAATATTGTAAGACAACTTACTACTTTGAAAATAATTGTTCATTCTGAATCACTTCTTTTCAAAGTAACTTCTGTTATTTATATTAAAATTGAGATTCTGACTAAAAATGACATTATACCAATAGAACATCCTTACTTTTAGAAATTTGATTTATTTCTGTTTATTCACCTCTCGTTTTAATAAGATATTCTATCTTGCTTTAATAAGGTTTTACTCTCTCTTCATATATAGATTTTGGACCTTTTCGACTTTTTCCTAGATGTTTTATTCTTTTGTTTAGCTGTTGTAAATTCAGTTGTTTTAACTTATGTCTTTCTTTACTCTTGATTCACAGCCTTGGAAAAAGTGATTGATGGCTTTTTGTTTATCTTGAATTCGGCTGATATTTTTGATTCTCTCATGTTATTTATTTATTTATATAAAATATGGAACACTTCATGAATCTGCATGTCATCATTGCACAGTGGCCATGCTAATCTTCTCTATAGCATTACAATTTTAGTATATGTACTGCTGAAGCAAGTATGATTCTCTCATGTTTTTTAAAAATTAAATTTTCTTGTATTTTCTTAGGAACATAATTATATCACCTGTAAATAGAATTTTCCTTTCTTCCTCAGAATTTATACCTTTTTAAAAAGAACATTCTGTTCATATTTTATGTATCAGAATCTCCAAAACAGTGTGCCAAATAGTAGTTACTGCAAATATTCTTATTTTCCTGCTTTTAATGGTAATTGTGCATGTTACTGTTAAATATACTGCTGGTTTTTGCTAGTTTGTAAGTAGTTTTTAGTTATATTGTACTTTTTTGTCAATTATCACTGCATTTCATTATATACTTTTTGTGCATCTGTTGATATAATTATATGATTTTTTCCCCATTAATTCATTATGTAATGAATCGTATTTCAGATTTTCTAATATCAGGTAATTCTTATATTTTTGGAATAAGTCTTATTTGGTATATTCCCTTTCCTTTTGAATGATTTTTATCAGAATTTTTAGATCTATGTTCATAAGTAAATATGGTCACAACTTTTCTTTTTTACTATATTAGGTTTTTACAGTTATTCTAGTTTCATCAAATGAAGCAAGGAGCTTTTTACAAATGAAATGGTAAATCCATTTGGATCTGATGTCTTACATTTTGCTAGGAAATAACTTTAAATTCTTTACTGTCCTTAAATTTATGGTCATATCTTATATGTGGAAATACACACCCCATATAATTTTAAAATAGTCTGACATTATACATATATATGTATATGTATGTATGTATGTATGTATATATGTATGTATATGTATTCTTTCTTTAATGAAACTTCTTAGAAGTTTGTATTTTTTTTAAGTTTATTTTGAGAGAGAGAGTGAATGAACACGAGTGGAATAGGGGCAGAGAGAGATGGAGAGAGAATTCCAAGCAGGCTCTGTGCTGTCAGTACAGAGCCTGACAGGGGGCTCAAACCCATGAACCATGAGACAATGACCTGACCTGATCAAACCCATGAACCTGAGATCATGACCTGAGTCCTACCAAGAGTAGGACACTTAACTGAGCCACCCAGGCATCCCAGAAGTTTATATTTGTATTTGAGGTTTCAGAAAATAGATTTTTGCCTTTTACCCTTTACATAATTTGTTTTTGTACTACATTATTTTCATTTTTTTATCTTAATCCACCCCTCTTTTGTAAACAATATTTATTGTGCTCTTTTATTATCTTATAGTGTTCAGTATTTTATTTTCAGCCCTTTAAAGGTAAAACGTAATAAAAATATTTTTATATTTCACCTTTTGTAACTTTTCAGTGTACCATGAAGTGTATTAAATGTTTTTCATTTTATCACTTTCTATACTATTTACCATTCATTTTTATTTTTTTTTTAATTTAGGGGTTATTTAGAATATTTCTTAATTTTATGTAAGTTATTTTAATCAATTTTATTGCTGTTTCCTTTTTTTATATTGCATAGGTAATATTCAAATGGTTAAATAAATTAGAAAAAGTAGTACATTGAGAAGTCTTGTTCTTAGCCTATCACCATTTATTTCACTTTCTCTCCACCTCCTCATGTCTACTTTTATTACTTTCTTGTCCTTTTTCCAGTCTACTTTTCTGCAGACAGAGGAAACTCTTAAATGTATATCCTTATTTCACCCCACTTTCTTATACGTAAGTTAGCACATTATATGTGCTGCTCTGCATCTTGCTTTTTTCCTCCATACTATATATCCTAAGACCTCTCCATAGAGAATTTCCTCATTCTTTTTTGTATGTTCATTTTTAAGAGCTATATGTTAATGCATTGTCTGGATAGAATATAGTTTATTTAAATAATTTTTATTGATGGGTGCTTAAGTCATTTCCAAACTTGTGCTCTTTAGAAGGTAAAAAGGAGAAAGCATTGTAATGAGTAACTCTGTACATATATCAATTCCTAGATGTGGAATTTCAGGATTAAAGGGTAATACATTTATAATTTAATAAATATTGTTAAATTGTTCTACATAACAGTTTATAGTTGCTTTCTAACTAGCAATTTATGAGAATGCTTTTCTATTAAAATTAGTGAAGTAGAATACCTTTTTACAAGTTAAGGTACAGCTTCATTTATTTTGAACTCTTCATATTTTTCTACATTTTTTGTGGCAGTATTAGACTTCTTAAATTGAGTTCATTCATTCATTCATTCATGAGTTTTAAAGGCTCTTTATAAATTACAAAGATGAATCTTTTGTGATTTGAGTTAAAAATACTTTTCCTAGTTTTCTTTTGCCTTTTGCCTACCATCACCACCTCCTCTTTTTAAATTTGTCATGCAAAGTCATTTACGTTTCTTTATTCTGTTAAATTCATCAGTCTTTTTGTGTTTTATTATATATATATATATATATATATATATTTTTTTTTTTTTTTTTTGAGAGAGAGAGAACATGAGCAAAGTCGAGGGGAGGAGTAGAGGGAGGGAGAATCTTAACCAGGTTCCATGCTCAGCATTGATGTGATGCTGAGGGCTGATGTGGGGCTTGATCCCACAACCCTGGGATCATGACCTCAGCCAAAATCAAGAGTCAGACACTCAAGTGACTGAGCCACCTAGGCACCTCTTTTGTTTTAAATCATAATTTAAAAGGCCTGTCTACTCTAATGTTATAAAGCAATTTTCCCTTAGTTTCCTTCAAGATGTTTGTGATTGCATTTTACATATTTAAGTTATTGATCTATTTGGAATGTATTCTTGTATATGGTGTGAGAAATGGATCTAACTCATCTTTTGCAAGGTGGGCACCCAGGTCTCCCCAAATTCTTTACTAAAATGTTGATCTTCACCTCACTGTTTTAATGTACCACCTTTATGCTGAAAAAAACTCCTGTGGGGTTTGGGGTATATTGTGGACATCCAACTGTGTTTTATGAGTTCAGTGTGGCATTACCACAAGGTTTACTTTGTTGAGACTTTATAGAATGTTTTACTATATGGCAGGGCAAATATCCCTTTATACTTTTCCATTTCAATGTTTTTTCTGGCTATTCTTATTTGTCTTTTCAGATGAGTTATAGAATTGCTCCTTTAGATTAATTAAAAAAAAACCTTGAAGCACCTGGGTGGCTCAGTCGGTTAAGCATCTGACTCTTGATTCTGGCTCAGGTCATGATCTCTTGGTTGTGAGTTCAAGCCTGGAATCAAGTTCCACACTGAACATGGAGCCTACTTAAGATTCTCCCTCCCTCTTCCTCTACCTCTTCCCTACTTGCACTCGCAGGCACTTTTCTCTTTCAGTAAACAAATAAACAAACAAATAAATAAATGAATGAATAAATAAATAAATAAATAAATAAATATAAGTAAAATAAAAACAATTATTAATTTGATTAGGATTATAATAATGCTTGAATTAACTTTCAGATAATTGACATCTTTTTAATATCAAGTTCTTCTTTTAAAAGAACATTTTGTTGTTCAATTATAATTTATATTTAAAATTTTTCCACATCTGATTTACACAGTCATGATGTTTATTCCATAGTATATTTGCTCATCTAATATCAATTGTAAGTGGAATTGTATTTTCCATTATATCTTCTGATTGCAGTTTTCATATTTTACAGCTATTGATTTTTTATTATTAATATTATATGCTAATATTTTATTAAATTATAAAATATTAGGAGCACATATCACCATTAAATGATAATTTCACCTATTATTTCCAGTTTTTATATTTTGCTTTTATCCTTCCCTCTAATTGCATCGGTTTATAGCTCCAGTACAAGGTTAAAATAGCAATGATGTTAGTGGATATCTTTATCATTTGGTCATAGTATATTTTTTAATGTGATCTGGATTCAGTCTGCTAATATTTTATGTGGGAATTTTATATGGACATTAATAACTGAGTTAACATGTAGTCTTTTTAAAAAAATTGTTTGTTTAAGTACGCTACACACCCAATGTGGGTCTTGAACTCAAAACCCTAAGATCAAGAGTCAGAAGCTTTCCCAACTAAGCCAGCCGGGTACCCCAACATGTAGTATTTATTGTATACTCTGTCAGATTTTGGAGTCAATCTTGTATTTCATAATATTGAGAGTTTTCTTTCTTTAGTCATTCTCTGGGACAATTTAAATTGCATTGGGCTTATCTGTTTTTCAAAGATTTGGTACAATTTTCCCTATGAAATTATTTGGACCTGAGACTTCTATTTTGGGGGAGAAGGTATCTGTTTTACAGTTTATTTTCTCATATCTTCTTTGGAAATTAGTCTCTTAGACTTTCAATCTCTTCCTTAGTTCTGTTAAATTATATTTCCATCCATGTTTTCAAATGTAGTTGTACATAGTTGTGCAAATTAGTTTCATATGATTAAAAAAAGTTCTGATTCTCTACTATCCAACTCAGAGATAGCCTTTTGGGCCATATGAGAAGTATGTAAGCATAGCCACCCCAAAATGGTGTATATTTCCTTCAAATCCACATGCCTATATCGATTGTTGTGCTGCCTTCTTAAAATGAAGGGAAGTAAAGTATAGTCACTGGTACTGTTCATGCTGACTGCCCCACCCACAAAAGCTTTATTTCCTGCACATGTATAAGATTTATTGACAAATATCTATTTGTTATGCTTATGTCTTTTGTTTTTTGTTTTTGAGAGAGAGAGAGAGAGAGAGAGAGAGAGAGAGAGAGAGAGAGAGAGAAAGCAGGGGAGGGACAGAGAGAGTGGAGACACAGAATCTGAAGGAGGCTCCAGGATCTGAGCCCAGCTTGTCAGCACAGAGCTGGTTCAGATACTCATACTGCTTTTGGGAACTATCTATCTTCTACACAAGTCAACATGGAAAGCTGAGTGGGGATGTGATAAGCAAGTGTTTTTAGTGCCTATTATCTATAGATCAGGGATGCTAATGGAAGATGCTACCATTGAAGTTGGCTCCCTGCTTTCAATAGGGATGATGCTGAGGATATAGGTACAGGTACAAAGGCAAAGTTGGCCATATCTGTAGTTCACATATTCCATCTGCCCCTGGACACTCCATGTTGCTACTGCTGTTAATGCTGTGACCAGTCCCTTGAACAGGTCTTCTTTGGCCTAGGCCATGTACTCTGTTTTAGCTGCAACGGAGTTTGGAAAGTGAGCATCTGGTACTCCAAGTTCTAGGTGAGAAGCGGTAACCAGGTACTCAGATATGTCCTCTAATTCCTTGCATTCCAAAAAATATCTTTCATTTGTCCTGATATATGTATTTATTTATCTAATAAATTTATTTATCTAATGACCCCTTTGTTCCATATCTGTCTTACTCTTCCTTCACTTTAAGTCAGTGGGAGTTGCCTGTTTACATGCCACCTTGATTGTTCTCCCTAGATTGCTGCCTCCCCAGATGTAAGCTGCTCTTTCTCTTGGGCATTGCCGAGCTCTGTGTTTCATTAGTAATCCTGTCAGTAGGACAGATTTGTCTTCAGAATAACACTCAGAAAGGGGACCAGTAGTCCTTCTCTAATTTCTCTATCTTAGAGGATCTTCTAGCACCCTCAATGGGTGGCAGAACCCCAGCAATTGGGGTTCTTTGCTATTACCCAATGCTACAGAGAACCCTAAAGCATGCCTCCTTCCTAAAGTATGCAACCTCAGAGAGAACTTTCCAAGCACTCCCAACTTCTCCTGCTTATGATGAGTTTATTCTAAGCAACCATCTTTCCAGACATGGAATAGCAGTTTGTTCCAGATAAATCATTGCCTTATTTTCTACTATCTTGGTGGATATTTTTGATAACATGGGGTTTGTGATGTTACATTCAGCTTCAAAGCACTGTGATTTTTCCAACCTGTGATTATTTGGGCCATACAAGTTTCCAGCTATACTTGGCAGTACTTCTAGAACTTACTAGGAATAGCTGAATGTTTTATGCAGAAATTTCCTTTCTCTATAAATTCCTCCCTCTGGCTCTGAGATGGTCTGTGAAGCTTGAAGTAAAAAAAGTGAGAAATGCATAGGGTGTGAAGTCCTGCCCCTAGGAGAGCCTGCTTTTGGAGAGGCCAGGCCAAAATGGCTGTGTGAAGGTACCTCAGGACCAGTGAAAAGAACCCATTGGGTACGTTGGTATGGAAGTCCCCAACAGAGACAGCTAGCTGAGGGTGTGGCCCTTCACAGGAGGATGGACTTCAGTGCTTGGCCTGTGGAGAAAGGTCATGAAGGGAGTAGGAGTGGACATAGAGTGAGATAGGGGATGGGTACAGAAGTGACCCTGATGTTAGTCCAGGTTTGGAATTTATCATTGGCTATAACCTCACTTTATCTACATGCAGCTTAAGTTTCTACCCATTGCTTGCACAGAGCAGTATGAAAGTCATAAGAAAAAAAAATCAAGTTCAAGTCACAAGTCCAGCAAAGTCTATTTTATAGTTAAACGATTGGCAATAAATCCTTAGTGCCCTGTGCACTAAGATAAGACCATCTTATCTAGCAACCAACCACACTTTCAAGTGTTTTTGTTTCTCTATATAAAAAAGATTGGGGGCACCTGGGTGGCTTAGTTGGTTAAGCTTCCGACTTTGGCTCAGGTCATGATCTCACGGCTTGTGGGTCTGAGCCCTGCGTCTGGCTGTGTGCTGACAGCTCAGAGCCTGGAGCCTGCTCCTGATTCTGTGTCCCCCCTCTCTCTTCTCCTTCAACACTCATGCTCTGTCTCTCAAAAATAAAAAAAAAGAAAAGAAAAAGATTGTGAAAAGTCTATCAGTGTGTAAAAGGCAAAAAAGTGAATGAATGGACAACAAATTTCAGAAATCTGAATTTACATTTTTAAAAAGATTATTTACTTTTCTCTTGATTAAAACAAAATGATTATACATATTTTAAGTTTCTCTATATTTATCTCTTCCACAGTTTTTAAGTATTTTGTGAGTTTTCTACAAAATTTAAAATAAACTATTCTCCCTTTTCAGAATTTAAATGGTTTTGTTTCTACCTTCCAATCAGCTGTGTATTATGAACAAATTTACAGCATCTTAATGGTTTCCTTTGAGTTTTTCTCAATTTATTTTTTTTTCTTAAATCATAAGGAATAAACTAAGTATTAAGTAGTACAACTACTACGCAGGTCGGATTTGACTGGTGTACTAATCACAGTCCCCAGCTCTGTCAGCATTCTTTGGAAGGTGGTATCCTCCTGAATTTCCATTTTTCTCTAGTAAACTCACATTTGCCTATTAGGATCTTCCTTCCAAAATGTAGCTCAATGACAACTTTTGAGAATTAATTACAAGATCTCTTGTGATTTAATTTTCTTTTCTTAAAATTTAAATCATACTTTGATTTTCTAGTTCTTGGCTGGTCAGCTCCTTCAGCATTGTCCTATTTCTTCATCGCTGGCTACTTTAAATTTCTAGGTTTGTGTAATTGTCAGATGTGCTGGGCTTATTGTCTTATTATATTTTTCCATGTCCAAAGAGATGGAGCTGAGTCTAATATACTGATAAACATTTGTGAGAGGCCCCTTACTATGCTGTGCTGGTTGGGTTCTGTATGATTGTCCAACAACATGCAGCAGGCCTCTCTCCTAAAGGACACAGAAATCTTGTCAGGGAAGCTCATGCATACAGGGCTTCCTACTGAGAATCATACTTAATTCTCTAAGATGTTAACAGAAGGGTCACAAAGTGAGTGTTTGTGTTGAAATGAGATTTGGACTCGTGGGTAAACAAAGAAAATTCTTACTGCACAATGTCTCAGCTCTTAATATGCTAATATGTCTTGTGAGTCTTTAAGGGGACACCAAACTATGCAGAATGTCCCAAGGTGTTAGGCCACTTATATCTCAGGATACATCTTGACAGAGTTGTCTTCTACCAGCTTGGAAACTGTCCAAGCCAACCCCACTTGCAAGGTGACATCATTTAACTGGTGAGGGGGGATTTGGGCCTGAGTTCCTTTCCTGGGAATGTGATGTTGGGCCTGAGTCTGAGAGCCACAGAAGAGGCATGAATGCAGGAGATTGTCATGCATGTATTCTCATGTGCTGAGAAAGGAAGAATGAAATGTGCAGAGAGAGGCTGAGAGGAGAGGCAGAGGGAGCACCCAATGGTATTCAGGCCCATGTTTCAGGCTGCACTGAGTGTCAGATGCATCCTGACCTATGGGATGCCCTACTACCCTCTTAACTACCCCACTTCATGCTTAGACTGAGGCACAGTCTAATTATCTGAGGCACAGTCTAATAGCTGAGAGCCTTGTCCCTGGGCTTGAACTCTTATCCTACTATTTACTACTCTGTGTGAATGATGAGGTTCCTTGACTTATCTGTGCTATAGTTTCTCATTTGCAAAATGAGACTATGATCTACTCCTGTCTCAGCATGCTATTGCAAGCATGGAATATAATCACTCTTTAGTTTAGGTAAGAACACTCAGAAAACTACCTGGTCCTATGACATACCTTATGAAACCAGAATGCTTTTTTGGGGAGATACTTTCTACTTTCTTCCAGAGAACTGTGACTCACCAGTTGAGAAGCAGTATAAAGGGCAGGTAACTGCTTGACATCTATGGTGGACATTGGCACAAATTCTTACAGGCCTATATAAAAAAATATTCTCCAGATGATGAGTTTTGCAGATTATGTGTCCATTCTCTGTCCCAACTGGCTTCCTCTACAATAATCTTAGCTCTCCTACCTAGTTGTTGTCTAGGATTCAGAGGAAGAAAATAATTTTATTTCCTTAGATATATTATAATTTATTTTATTTTTTATGAATATAATTTATTGTCAAAAGGCTTACATCCAACACCCAATCCTCGTCCCAACAAGTGCCCTCCTCAGTGCTCATCACCCATTTTCCCTCTCCCTCACTCCCCCATGCACCCTTAGTTTTTTCTCTGTATTTAATAGTCTCTTGTGGTTTGCCTCCTTCCCTCTCTGTAACTATTTTTTCCCCTTCCCTTCCCCCATGGTCTACTGTTCAGTTTCTCAAGATACACATATGAGTGAAAACATATGATATATGTCCTTCTCTGACTGACTTATTTCACTCAGCATAATACCTTCCAATTCCATCCACATGGGTGCAAATGGCATGATTTTATTCTTTCTCATTGCCAAGTAGTATTCCATTGTGTATATAAACCACATCTTCTTTATCCATTCATCAGTTGATGGACAGGCTGTTTCCATAATTTAGCTATTGTTGAAAGCACTGTTATAAACATTTGGGTACACATGCCCCTATGCATCGGCACTCCTGTATCACTTGGGTAAATTCCTAGTATTGCTATTGCTGAGCCATAGGCTGGCTCTATTTTTAATTTAAAATTTTTTTTACCGTTTATTATTTTGAGAGAGAGAAAGCAGGGAAAGGGCAGAAAGAGAGGGGGACACAGAATCAGAAGCAGGCTCTAGGTTCTGAGTTATCAAGACAGAGCCCGATGCAGTGCTCAAACTCACAGACCGCGAGATCATGACCTGAGCTGTAGTAGGCTACCCAACCAACTGACCCACCCAGGCGCCCCTCTATTTTTTATTTTTTGGGGAACTTCCACACTGTTTTCCAGAGGGGCTTCATCAGTTTGCATTCCCACGAACAGTGCAAGAGGGTTTCCCTTTCTCCACATCCTCACCAGCATCTGTTGTTTCCTGAGTTGTTCATTTTAGTCACTCTGACTGGTGTGAGGTGGTATCTCAGTATGGCTTTGATTTGTATTTCCCTGATGATGAGTGATGCTGAGCATGTTTTCATTTGTCTGTTGGCCATCTCATGTCTTCTTCGGAAAAGTGTCTACTCATGTATTCTGCCCATTTCTTCACTGGGTTATTTGTTTCTGGGTGTGGAGTTTGGTGAGCTCTTTATAGATTTTGGATACTAGCTTTTTATCTGAGATGTCATTTGCAAGTATCTTCTCCCATTCTGTCAGTTGCCTTTTAGTTTTGTTGATTGTTTCCTTTGCAGTGCAGAAGCTTTTTATCTTCATGGGGTCCTAATAGTTCATTTTTGCTTTCAATTCCCTTGCCTTTGGAGATGTATTGAGCAAGAAATTGCTGTGGCTGAGGTCAAAGAAGTTGTTGCCTGCTTTCTCCTCTCGGATTTTGATGGTTTCCTGTCTCACATTTAGGTCTTTCACCCATTTTGAGTTTATTTTTGTGTATGGTATGAGAAAGTGGTCTAGTTTCATTCTCTGCATGTTGCTGTCCAGTTCTCCCAGCACCATTTGCTAAAGAGACTGTCTTTTTTCCATTGTATGCTCTTTCCTGCTTTGTCAAATATTAGTTGGCCATACATTTGTGGGTCCAATTCTGGGGTCGCTATTCTATTCCATTGATCTGTTTGTTTTTGTGCCAATACCATCTTGTCTTGATGATTACAGCTTTGTAGTAGAGGCTAACGCCTTGGATTGTGATGCCTCCCACTTTGGTTTTCTCCTTCAATATTACTTTGGCTATTCGGGGTCTTTTGTGGTTCCATACAATTTTTAGAATTGTTCTAGCGTTGAGAAGAATGCTGGTGCAATTTTGATTGGGACTGGATATAATGTGTAGATTGCTTTGGGTAGTATTGACATTTTAGCAATTTTTATTCTTCCAATCCATGAGCATGGAATGTTTTTCCATTTCTTTGTATCTTTTTCAATTTTCTTCATAAGCTTTCTATAGTTTTGAGCATACAGATCTTTTACATCTTTGGCTAGGTTTATTCCAAGGTATTTTATGGTTCCTGGTGCAATTGTAAATGGGATCAGTTTCTTTATTTCTCTTTCTGTTGATTCATTATTGATGCAAAAAAAAATGCAACCAATTTTTGTACATTGATTTTGTACCCAGCAAATTTACTGAATTCATGTATCAGTCCTAGAGTCTTTTGGGTTCTCCATGTAGAGTATCATGTCGTCTGTAAAAAGTGAAAGTTTGACTTCTTCTTTGCCAATTTTGATGCCTTTGATTTTATTTTGTTGTCTGATTGCTGAGACTGTGACTTCCAACAGTATGTTAAACAACAGTGGTCAAAGTGGACATCCCTCATGTTCGTGATCTCAGGAGGAAAGCTCTCAGTTTTTCCCCATTGAGGAAGATATTAGCTGTGGGCTTTTCATAAGTGGCTTTTGTGATGTTTAAGTATGTTCCCTCTATCCTGACTGTCTTGAGGGTTTTTATTAAGAAAGGATATTGTATTTTGTCAAATGTTTTTTCTATATCTATTGACAGGATCATATAGTTCTTATCCTTTATTTTATTAATGTGATGTATCACACCAATTAATTTGTGAATATTGAACCAGCCCTGAAGCCTAGGAATGAACCCCACCTGATCATGGTGAATAATTCCTTTTATATGCTGTTAAATTCTATTTATTAGTATCTTGTTGAGAATTTTTGCATCTATGTTCATCAGGGATAGTGGCCTGTAATTCTCCTTTTTTTTGTGGGGTTTCTGTCTGTCTTAGGAATCAGGGTAATCTTGGCTTCATAGAATGACTATGGAAGTTTTCCTTCCATTTCTATTTTTTGGAACAGCTTGCAAAGGATAGGTATTAACTCTGCTTTAAATGTCTTGTAGAATTTCCTTGGGAAACCATATGGCCCAGTACTCTTACTTGTTGGGAGATTTTTGATAACTGATTCAATTTTTCACTAGCTATGGGTCTGTTCAAAATTTCTATTTCTTCTTGTTTGAGTTTTGGCAGTGTCTGAGTGTTTAGGAATTTGTCCGTTTCTTCCAAGTTGTCCTGTTTTTTGACATAAAAATTTTCACAGTATTCTCTTATAATTGCTTGTATTTCTGACGGATTTGTTGTGATAAATCCATTTTCATTTGTGATTTTATCTATTTGGGTCTTCTTTTTGAGAAGTCTGGCTAGGGTTTATCAATTTTATTTTTTCAAAAAACCAACTCTTAATTTCATTGATCTTTTCTACGTTTTTTTAAATTCTATATTGTTTATTTCTGCTCTGATCTTTTTTATTTCTCTTCTGCTGGCCTTGGGGTTTCTTTGTTGCTCTGCTTCTAGTTCCTTTATGTGTGCTGTTAGATTTTGTATTTGGGATTTTTCTTGTTTCTTGAGATAGGCCAAGATTGCAATGTATTTTCCTCTTAGGACTGCCTTTGCTGCATTCCAAAGGTTTTGGACTGTTGTGTTTTCATTTTCATTTGTTTCCATACAAGTTTTAATTTCTTCTTTAATTGACTGGTTAACCTATTCATTCTTTAGTAGGATATTCTTCAACCTCCATGCTTTTGGAGATTTTCTACACTTTTTCCTATGTTTGATTTCAAGTTTCATAACATTGTGTTCTGAACGTTTGCATGGTATGATCTGAATTATTTTGTATTTATTGAGGACTTTTTTGTGACCCAATATATGATCTATCTTGGAGAATGTTCTATGTGCACTTGAGAAGAATTTCTATTCTGCTGCTTTTGGATGAAAAGTTCTAAATATATCTGTCAAGTCCATCTGTTCCAGTGTATCATTCAGGGCCATTGTTTCTTTACTGATTCTGTGTTTCTTTACTGATGATCTGTCCATTGCCATAAGTGGAATATTAAAGTTCCCTGCAATTACCACATTCTTACCAATAAGATTGCTTAGGTTTATGATTAATTGTTTTACATATTTGGGTGCTCTCTAATTCGGTGTATAAATATTTATAATTGTTAGCTCTTCATGATGGATAGGCCCCATAATTATGATATAATGCCCTTCATTTCTTCTTAACAGCCTTTAGTTTAAAATATAGTTTTTCTGGGGGTGCCTGGGTGGCTCAGTCAGTTAAGCATCCAACTTCAGCTCAGGTTATGATCTCATGGTTCACAAGTTCAAGTCCCATATTTGGCTCTGTGCTGACAGCTCAGAGCCTGGAGCCTGCTTCGGATTCTGTGACTCTTTTTCTCTTTGCCCCTCCCCAGCTCATGCTCTGTGTATCTCTGTCAAAAATGAATAAACATTAAAAAAATCTAGTTTTTCTGATACAAGTATGGCTACTCCAGCTTTCTTTTGACTTCCAGTAGCATGATAGATGGTTCTCCATCCCCTCACTTTCAATCTGAAGGTCTCCTCAGGTTTAAAATGGGTCTCTTGTACACAGCAAATAGATGGGTCTTGTTTTTTTTATCCATTCAGATGGCTTATATCTTTTGATTGGAGCATTTAGTCCATTTACATTCAGTGTTATTATTGAAAGATATGGGTTTATAGTCATTGTGTTATCTGTAGGTTTCATGCTTGCAGTGATGTCTCTGGTCCTTTGTGGTTTTGCAATACTCACAGGGTCCCCCTTTGTGATACTCACACAGCCCTGTAGGGCTGGTTTAGTGGTGATGAATTCCTTCATTTTTTTGTTTGTTTGGGAAAACCTTTATCTCTCCTTCTATTCTGAATGACAGGCTTCTTGGATAAAGGATTCTTGGCTGCATATTTTTCCTATTCATCACATTGAAAATTTCCTGCCACTCCTTTCTGGCCTTCCAAGTTTCAGTAGATAGGTCTGCTACTACCCTTATGTATCTATCTTGTGGGTTAAGTCCTGTTTATCCTTAGCTGCTTTCAGAATTCTCTTTATCTTCATATTTTGCCAGTTTCACTATGATATGTCATCCAGAAGATCAATTCAAGTTATGTCTGAAGGGAGTTCTCTGTGCCTCCTGGATTTCAATGTCTGATTCCTTCTCAGATTGGGGAAGTTCTCAGCTATGATTTGTTCAAATACACCTTCTGCCCCTTTATCTCTTCTTCTTCTGGAACTTCTCTGATACACTGAATGAATCACTTAGTTTCTAATTCTCCCCTCATGGTACAGAATTTTTTTAATCTTTTTTTTTCTCAGCTTCTTCTTTTTTCATAATTTTATCTTCTATTTCACCTATTCTCTCCTCTGCCTCTTCAATTTTGGCTGTCATTGCCTCTAGTGTACTTTGTACCTCATTTACAGCATTTTTAAATTCATCATGACTATTTTTCATTCCTTGATCTCTGTAGCAATAGATTCTTTGCTGTTGTCTATGCTTTTTTCAAGTCCAGCAATTAATCTTATAACTATTACCCTAAATTCTTGTTCAGTTATATTATTTATATCTGTTTTTAGCAATTCTTTAGTTGTAATTTCTTCCGGAATATCTTTTGTGGGGAATTCTTCTGTTTTGTCATTTTGGCTAGTTTTCTGTCCCTTATGTGTTTTGAAGTTGTTGTTTGTCCTGCACCCGTGAATACTACTATATTAAAGAAGGTTCATATACTGTCCAGGGCCTGGCTCTTCAGGAGGTGTTTTTTGGAGAATGTTACTTGCTCTCTGTTGTTTTGACTTTGGTTACCTTATCTACCTACATGTGGTGATTTTTGAGCCCTCCACTAGGTGTGTTTTCATTTGTTGGTTGAAGTAGCCCTGGAAAGGAAAACAAACAAACAAGCAAGCAAACAAATAACAAACAGAAAACAAAGACACTCAAACACACACACACACACACACACACACACACACACACATACACACACAAACACACAAACGAAAAAAATAAACCCAGAAACACCAGCTACAAGTAAACAACAGGTGGAGATGGTGCTGATGAAAGAGGCCTTATCCCATTCAAAGAGGGAAATGACAGGGGCAGGGAAAAAGAATAAAAATGGATCAGAACAACTATGGGCTTAATCCAGAGAGAGAAAGAAAGGGAAAATGAAAAAGAAAATAATGTTTTCCAGACAGAGACATTGTATGGCTTAATCCAGAGAGAGAGAATGGAGAATAAAGAAGGAGGTGTGGAATATGTATCAAGAGAATGGATTAACTATGTCTGCTTAAACAAACCAACAACCAGAGTAACAAGACTAAAGGAGGGAAGAGATAAGGAGAAAAGGAAGGAAGAATATATCTATATAAAAAAACTGTCCTGAGAATTAAATCAGGCAATGCAATGGTGCTGGTCTGGAGGAGGGGCCATCTGGTTCATCAGCGTCAATCCCACTCCAGTAGATAGGCAATTACCAGGAGTGGAGGGGTGTGGTTTGGTGTAGGTGGGTACCGCCTTGACTGTGGGTCCCACTGTCCATTTGCTGAAGTCCCCCCTTGTTGGTGATGGGGAGAAAAATGGGCAACACCCCAGTCTCTCCTCCACCGATCAGCTGTCCCAAACCACTTTGTTTGAGCCATACTCACTGTGCTGTAGATGCAAACAAGGTGGTTTGTCCCACTCTACTGACTCCTGTGCCCTGGCACTTGGCTGGGATTCAAACTCCTCCGTGTGCCCCAGTACTGGGGAAGTGCCACTCCATGCTGCTAGATATGCTGTCCCAGGCTGGCAGGTGCAGGCGGGATTTGTCCTATCCCACAGCACTCCAGGGAGGGGATCAATCACTTTCTTGTACTGCATACTGCACCCCTGACCTAGCCACCAAACCCATGGCTGGCTCCCCTCCTCCCCAGGTGCACAATCTGCGCAGCCATCCCTGGTCTGGAGAAAGCCCCTCAGTTAGAGATTGGATCTTTCTCCCTGCTGGTCTGTGGTTTTTTTCTTTTCCAGATATAGTCCTATGCTTCCCCAGCCTCTACTTTTCTTCCCTTTATTTCTCCACAGAAGGAGATCCCTCCTCTCCATTCATTTTGTCTCTCCCAGTTTGCAGTCATGAACCTATGGCCCATCAGTTTGTCCTGGTGGGTCTCTGGAAGCATGACTGTCTCTTTTCCTTCTGGACTCTTGGAGTTCAAAGTCCTTTAGCTTCAACACTGCTTTGTTTGTGAGATGAGGGAGCTTCAGATCCCCTTATTTCTCTGCCATGTTGGCCCCTCCAGATATAATAGAATTTAGAAGGCAAATCTATTATACACATTCAGTTGTCACATTGTATGGCTAGAGTATAAATGGGTTCTCATATTCTGCTGTCCTGGCCAGGGCCATCTCTGCTGTCCTGGCCAGGCAGCCACCATCCTCTGCCTGAATTCCCTTGGGCCCTCTGGGCTCTGTCACTGCAGCCTGTGCCCACAGAAGCCTGTGGCCCACTCCATCATTCTGCCTCCATTTCCCCTGGGGACACCTCAGGTGCCCATACACTCATCTGCCTGTCTGCGTAGAGTTCCCTCCCCATCCACTGCTACATCTTGGCTTCTTCCCTGCCTCCTCACTGCTACTCAGCCTTGAAGCAGGTGCAGGCTCATACTCCCCAAGAAGCCCCTGGGGCTGACAACTGTTGTCTCTTACAGCACAGAGTAGAAGTAGCCTGTCCCATGAAGGAGGAAACCCTTCAACATGGAAACTGAATTTACATTTGCCTCCTAACATGTGTTCTCAGGCAAGAGTAGACACACAATGGCCTGGGCCTCAGGCAAGTATGGGGAAGGAAGAAGATGCCCACAGCTGGTGCTGTGGGGGCTGCCCTCTTCAGTGCTGGTCAGGTGGGCAGGGATGTTAGCCTTCTTCAAGGAATCAAGTCACCAAGCAGTCATTTCTTAATTAGGAGAATCATCTAGAGTCAGTTTTCAATTTTGTCTAATGTAATGATGATTATGTCATGTAATGACAATGTAATGATTGCTGATTGTTTAAGACACAGATTAGATCTTAATTAAAATTCTTAAATTCTTTTTTTAAATTCTTTTTAATGTTTGTTCAGTTTTGAGAGACAGAGAGAGAGTGTTAGCAGGGGAGGGACAGAGAGAGAGGGAGACACAGAATCTGAAGCAGGCTCCAGGCTCTGAGCTGTCAGAACAGAGCCCAACACAGGGCTTGAACCCATGAACCGTGAGATCACGGCCTGAGCCGAAGTCGGATGCCTAACCAAATGAGCCACCCAGGTGCCCCCCAAATTCTTAAATTCTTAATTTGTCCCCAAAAGGGCCACTCATGAGTATAGAGAATAATTGTTATCTTCACTTTTTGTGCATGTCACTTGTGATTAATGCCGCATGTAGGTGAGATGATCAGATATACTTTTGATAGTCCACTGAGGTCCCACCTCAACAGAGAGGCTATGAGAATTACCCTCTTGCAAAACTCAATTATGGCACAGACCTTGACTCATATGTGAAGTGGTCTTTAGAAAAATTGTGTAGCTTTTTAGGTGAGTGTGCTACATGCAGAAAAGAGATAATAGAACAAAACCTATTGCTGTCCTTAGAAAGGCCTGGTTGCAAGGTTTCCATCACCTGGCCTCTAGGAATCTGGGTTTTGGGAGGGCTCTCATCATTCCCTGACAAGAGGCCTTGCTGTCCCTGAACTGTTTGAGCAATGTGGTCTCTGCTGACACCTGCTTCCTTCCAGGGTTCTGAAACTTGGATGCATGTCAGGTGGAGGTGCCTAAGTGACTCCCTCAGTGAAAACTCTGGGTGCTAAGTCTGTAGTGAGCTTCCCTGGTAGACAGCACTTCACTTATATTGTCACAACTCTTTGCAGGGGGAATTAAGTGTGCTCTGTGGGACTTGACTGAAAGAGGACTCTTGGAAGCGTGCTGATTTTGTTTTTCCATAATAAATAGTAGCCCCAAGTATGACTATATGCTGAGTCCTCCTAGTGAATCATTGAACGTAAAAGTGGTCTGGGAGACCTCTGACACATAACTACTTGAGACAGCTTGGGTCTCAAATATTTGAGTTAGTAACAATACTTTCAGAGATTACCTCTGATTGGCGTGTGTGTGTGTGTGTGTGTGTGTGTATTTGCTTTTTTATTGTGGTAAAAAAAAATATATATATCATATAAATTACCATCTTAAGCGTTTTTAAGTGTGAGCTGAGTGACATTAAGTGACATTAAGTGTATTTATGTTGTTGTGCAAACATTACTACCATCATTTCCATTTTTATGATGTCAAACTAAAACTGTATCTGTTAAATAATGACTCCTCTTTCTCACCTATCCTCTATCCCTGGCAACCATCATTCTACTTTCTGTCTCTTTGAATTGGACCCTTCTAGGTACCTCATTTGAGTGCATTCATACGGTATTTGTTCTTTTGTGTCTGGCTTCTTTCACTTAGCATAATGTCCTCAAGGTTCAGTCACACTGTTGCATGTATCAGAATTATCATTCTTTTTAAGGCTGAATAATACTCCACTGTGTGAATATTTAATGTTTTGTCTATCTATTCAGTCATCAATGGACATTTGGGTGGCTTCAACTTTTTGGCTATTGTGGACAATGCTTCTGTGAACGTGGGTGTACATATGTGTGACCTAGTCTCTGCTTTACCTTCTTTTGGGTGTATATCCAGAAATAGAATTATTGTATCATATGGTAATTCTATGTTTAATTTTTTGGGAAATTTCCATACTATTTTCCACAGTGGCCACACCATTTTACATTCCTACCAGCAATGTACAAGGGTTTTAATTTCTCCACATCCTCACCAACACTTGTTATTTACTGTGTTTTTGATAATAGCCATCCTAAAAGGTGTGAAGTTGTAGCTCATCATGTTTGTGTTATTTTTTATGAGATTTGGATGTACAGATAATTATAGAGGAGAAATTATTTGGTCCATTCAATCTAACACTTTTGCTTCAAAAATTAAAGTATTTCAAGTGGAAAGTCAGACAATAGCTTACTTTACATACAAAGAGAGAGTTGACTAGGTATTTGACACTTCATTGTTATAATATTTAGACCTGAAATTGCCAACCAACAAATAACTGATCTTTTAACAATCTAGATTTTATACTGAAATTTTATTTATTCAAGAAAAACTAAGGTTTTGACAATTTAATTTTACATAAGTGTGTATCATTCTATTTAAATTATTTCCTCATTTTACATCAGCATATTTTTATGTGCTAACCTAAACTCAATGTCATGATAATAATTTTATTTTGTGCATCACATTGAAGACTGCATACTTTACAGCATCTTAAGGATAAAAACAAATAAAAGTACAAACACATTTTTAAAAGTGGTTTCAAGATTATTTTGATACTGGAGCAGCCAGATTACCATTTGAGTTTATGGGTTTAAGAAATGTGCCTGGGTTCCTATTTATAGTGTAAAGCTATTGATGAGTTTCATTATCCCATTTAATTCAAATTCATATACACTTCAGGCTGTCTAATATTGCAGTGTGAATAATTTTGTTGCCTCAAAATGCTTTTTTAAATGAGCATCTTGATTAGGAAATAAGTCAACATTACATTTTATTTTCATTGTAACAATAGAACTAATTAAAAGTTTCAAAGATAACTAGCAGTATTATGAACTAATATAGAATTTAGGGATGATTTGTGTATAGGTGGAGAAAAAGTACTAACTCTATAATTGAATAAAGGTTTTTTCAGTTCATTCATTTTTTAATTGAATAATTTATTAATCATTTAAAAATTAACTGGTTATAATAGAGATGTTATCCACAAAATGCTAAGATAATTGACTAAAAAGTGAAAAAATTCTAGTTAATGTTTTTTTTTTTATCTTTAGCTATATGGTTAGATTTTCCCTGGGTTGACTCATTGTTCAGCAGTAGGTAAACATGGACTTAATTAATTTTTATCTCTGATAGATTTATTATTTTGAGGAAAAATAAGTAATTCATTATAATAGCAAATAAATTCATCAATATTATCAGTATATGACTAATTCAATTAGATCTACAGCCAGTCTTCCTGCCTCCCTTCCTCCTTGTTTCTGCTCTCTCTCTCTCTTCCCTCTCTCCTTCCTTTTTTTTATTAACATATAAGTAAAACAATGCTTGAGCAATACTAGTAGATATCAAGAACTATTATAAGCTCTAATAAAGAGAACAGTGTGGTATCGATGCAAAGACAGAAAAACAGTTCAGTGGCATTAAGTGGAAAAGAATAGAGAGCCTGGGAAGAAACCCAACTTGATTATCATTCTTTGATTTACCACAAAGTTTATATGGCAGTTTAGTAATGAAATGACTTTATTTACAATAGATGGTGCTTTGTCAATTGATTATCTATATGGAAAGTAAATGTACCTTGACTCCTAGCCACATTATACACAAAAATCATTTCCATATGTATTTCAGATCTAAATGTGAAAGGCACAATGTAAATCTTTTAAAGGGAAACATTGAAAAAATATTAGTGAACTTACAATAGTACATTTAATAAACAGGACCCAAAAGACACTAACCATAAAAGAAAAAAGAAGAGAAATCAAACTCTATTGAAGACCTTTTGATCATCAAAATTTACTATTAAGAAAGTGAAATGAAAAGCAACCTAAAAAGTGGGAGAACATATTTACATCCAAGAAAGAATTTGTATTAAGAATATATAAAGAGTTCCTAAAACTCAATCATAATCTCCATACACATAGTCCAATAGAAAAATTGGCAAAACATTTGAGTGACATTTCACTGGAAGAAGATATCCAGTAGCCAATAATCATATTAAATGATTCTGAAACTCATTAGTCATACAGGAAATTCAAATACAAACCATACTGCCATATTATCACATACTCATCTAAATGACTAAATTGAAAAAGACAAAAAGTAGCAAATGTTGGTGAAGATATGAAGCAACTGGAATTCATGCACAGTTACTGCTAGTGGAAATGTAGATTGCTGCCATTACTTTGGAAGCACCTTGATAGTATCCACTAAAGGTGAGCATTTGCATACCCTATGAACTCTCAGTCCCACTCCTAGGTATATTCCTAACAGAAACACAACTTTATTTCCATTTAAAAACATACTAGAATGGTAATACTAGCAGTACAAATTAGGTATATAATGTGTAACAATATTGAAGAATCTCAGAAACATGATTTTGAGTGAAAGAAGTCAGACACGAAAGAGTGTATGTCATTTCAGTTACATAAAGTACAAATAATAGAAAAATTAATTTGTGCTGTTAGAAAATAGAATAGTGATTCCTCTTGGGGAGTGAGATAACTAGAGGAAATTATTAAGAGACTTTGGGTGCTAGTAATGTCATATTTTATGACAGTGCATGCTCAGTTTGTAATAATCCCATTTATATATATGTATACTTACTTTTGCATTTATACTCTATTGATGGACCATGGTCTGGTCACCTATTTTTAACTAAAGTTTTATTGGAACACAGAGATGCTCATTCAGTGATATATTGTCTATGGCTACTTTCACACTATAGTGGAGAGTTAAGTTGCCAGATCCACAGTACTTCAAAATATGCAAATAGGTTTTGTTAAGATACAGACAAGGAAATACTGGGCTGCAAATATGTGTGTGTGTGTGTGGGGGGGCTACTTGTATGCATGTGTTTGTAAACCTGTGTAAATGTGCATGAGAGTGTGCATGTCTGCTTATGTGTGTGTATAGTGTGCATGAGAATACATAGACAAATGTGTATGTATGCATGTGAGTATATATATGTGCATTTGTAAATGTGCTTTTATGGTATTTGTGTGTGTACATGTGTGGGTGAGTGCATGTATGTATGTGAGCCTGTGTGCATTTCTTCACATGTGTGTACACATGCACAAACATCACAAACACATACCTGTGGCCCACATGTATGCATGCACATGTATAGATATGTAGGTGTGCATGTATGTATGTATACACATGCATGAACTGCATTGTGATTTGATGTGCACACATGTACAACTGTGTGTGTGTGTGCATAAGTGTTCTTGCATGTATCCATCCATGTGTTTGCCTGAACATATGCTCATGTGTATGTGTGTGTATTCATGTCCATTTATGTGCCTGTGTTTACATGTGAGAGAGAGAATGTGTGTAGTTCCAATTGAATATTGTCAGTTAAATTTCTCTCTTGCCTTGTGCAACTATCTTGAATTAATGTTTCAGGGACAGTAGCAGCATTACTAGAAAATGAACTAATTAGTCTTGCTTACCTTTGTTAAAATAAATAGCCATCTCAAGAATGTACATAAATTCTCCAAAAAAAAAAAAAAAAACCACACACACACACACACACACACACACACACACACACACACAAAAACCCCCAAAACAAGTAAATATAAACCACTGCTTCTCCCATGTTGTTGTGAGTTTTGGATGGCATCGAATTTGAAAGGAATTTTGCATTTAAAAAAATTATGGAGTATCAAAGACAAATCATTTGAGACATTGTTTTGAGATTATTGTTTTCTTTCTGGCAGAAGGAGAGAGTCTGCATTTACCTATAAGTCAGCTTGTATTTCTCTCTTTTGCTGTCTGACCCAGCAATCCAGGACAAAATATCCATACAACTTTGATTACTTATGTTAGAGTGTCTTGAAATGTTTTAGTAGATAGTTAATCCCAAAGGCATGTTGCTACTTAAAGTCTGTAACAATGAAGAATAACCAGAATACTGAGAAATTATTCTTCTGTGTATAGTTTATATATCCAATCTATTTACTTTTTCAGTTAATGGACCTTACTTGAGGCCATTTTTGAATAAAAAGGAAAATGAGTTAAAAAAATTACAGTCCACATTTTATTTAGATAACCTTATTTTTTCCCTAGTGTCTTTTTCTGTTCTAGGATCCCATCCAGGAGACCACAATACTTGCAATCAGCATATCTCTTAAGTCTCTTTGTGGCTGTGCTAGATTTTGAGTTTCCTTGTTTTCAGTGCCCATGGCACTTTTGATGTATGTTGGTCAGATATTTTGCAGGATAAAACTGAAACTTGGATTCATCTGACATTATTCTCATGCCTATACAGGGATTATGGGTTTTGTGGAGAAAGACCACAGCTTTAAAGTGTTATTTTCATCACCTCATGTCAAGGATACGCACTATCAACATGACTTACAACCATTGATGTTAACTTGATCCCTGGGCTGAAGTAGTTAATGATTGTCAAGTTTCTCCACTGCAAAGTTCCTTCCCCATCCCCATACTGTCCTCTTTGGAAGAAAGTTATTGTATACAGACCACACTTACAGGGTGTGGAGTTACAGTACAAATTAAGAACAGGGTGGAATATCTATAGAACATATTCTGAATTCTTCTACATAGATTTATTTATTCACTCTGAATTATTCACTTATTCAGTCATTTTATTCTTATAAGTATGGACTCATGGATATTTATTTTATACTTTGATGATGCAATATTACTTTATTTTTTACTCAGGTTATTCCAGCTTTGGCCACTGGGAGCTCTTTCTGTTAGCTCCTGTGTCCCACTGACATATCCCAACATTGTGTTTTATTGTGTGTGTCTTTGAGCTCTTCCTCATTTTCTAGCATTACAATATGCCACAGGGTCATCTTGTATATCCTGCTCCAGTCCTAGTATCAGCCATTTCTTCAATGAGCCCTGATTTTATTTTATTCTATTTTATTTTATTTTATTTTATTTTATTTTATTTTATTTTATTTTATTTTATTTTATTTTATTTTCTTTCTTTTCTTTTCTTTTCTTTTCTTTTATTATTTTTTATTTTGATTTTTTTAAGTTTATTTATTCTGAGAAAAAGAGAGAAAGCAAAGGTGGGGGAGGGTCAGAGAGAAGTAGAGACAGAATCCCAAGCAGGATCTGCAATATCAGTGCAGAGCCAGATGCGGGGCTTGAACTCATGAACCATGAGACCATGACATGAGCCGAGATCAAGAGTTGGCTTAACAGACTGTACCACCCAGGGGCACCTATTTTGATTTTTTTAAATTGGAGAATGGTATTAGAAAATGAGATCTGAGCCTTCAGTGGTTTCATTGATACTGGGATGTCATTGATTCTAGATCCTCTCAGCAGATAGAACATGGAAATATAGGCATGTATACTAATCTATCTATCTATATATCTATACACACACACACACACACACACACACACAGGTCTATAACTATTTCTAATGTAACCATCTGTTTCTTTTTATTTATTTTGAGAGAGAGAGAGAGAGAGAGAGTGTGTGTGTGTGTGTGTGTGTGCACATGTGCACATGCAAGCAGGGGAGGGGCAGAGAGAGAGAGAGAATCCTGAGCAGGCTCCGAACTGTCAACATGGACCTCAACACAGAGCTCAGTCTCATGAATTGCGAGATCATGGCTTGATCATATCAAGACTCAAACGCTTAACCAAATGAACCACTCAGGTGCCTTTACAACCGTCTGTTTCTGTATTAAGCTAAACAGGAGTTCACATTGATGTCTCCAACTCTAATTCATTAACGTATGGCTAACTCTAGCCCTACTGCTTGCTTATCTGTAACCTCTCACTCCACCATGAGCCTTAACTCTCACCATCTGCCATCTACCTACTTAATTTTTCAATTCCAGGACACATGTATGGCAATATCAGACTTCTTCGCCTGTATCCCCATGGGCAACAGCTTTATCTACTAGAGTCCAGTGCTTTTGTATAATTCCTTTTCCCTTTAGTTTTATAAACTACACTCATTTCTAGTTATTTAGATCAGCAACCCTCCACCTGCCAGTGTGGCTGTTTCATACAGTTATAGTGCGATTAGATTATTTTGTCACAGTCTAGGATCCCCTGACATCATAAATGATTTTTGGAAATTTACATACATCAAGGTTCACTTTTTGTGCCATTTTACCATATAAAAAAAATCCCTGTGCTTCTCTATTTAGTTTATCCTCCCCTCCCCCACAATCCTAGGCAGTCACTGATCTTTATACTATTTCTATACCTTTGCCTTTTTGGAATGTCATATAAATGTAATCATATAGTTTGTAGCCTTTTAAGACAGACTGTTTTCCCCCAACTTAACAGTATGCACTTAAGATTTATGCATGTCTTTTCTTAGCTTGATACCTAATTGGATAGCTTGTTTCACTGCATCACTTTATCTCACTGTGTGGATATACAGGGTTTGTTCATCCATTCACCCACTGAAGGGCATTTAATTGGCTTCCAGTTATTGGAAATTATGAATAAATTATGAATAATCTGCTATAAATGTGCATATTTATATTATGCAGCTTTTTTTGTGGGCATGAGTTTTCAAATCAGTTGAGTAAAGACTTAGGAGCATGACTGCTGAGTTGTATCATGAAACTACATTTAGCTTTGTAAAAATTTGCAAAACTGTCTTCCACAGTGGTTGTACAATTTTGTGAAACTTGATTTAAAAATATGCTTAACTTTTGTCATTTATAGGGTGGGAATCTATGCTTTGTCATCACCTGAGATCAGGGCATAAGGAATAAGTTGTTTAGACTAAAAGATGAGATTTTAGAATTAAAGAGAAGCATGATCCAATAATTAGCTTATCCTTCTTGGCTATGAATCTCGGTTATGTCAGTAACATTAATATTATAAATGGGATGTTTGCTATAATTTACCTAAGACCTCCATGTTAGGTAGAATGATCAACTTAAAGGATCACAGTCTCATACATTAATTTTCATATACAGACAGGAATATTGATGCTAATGTTATTATTTTGAACTTTTTCATGAAATGCTAAAAACCTTTCTGAAATAAATGGCCTAAATGTGAAAAGATTTTAAAAATATTTTTTCTCAATTATATTATTTAGCTTGGGCTGCTATAACAAAATACCATAGAGTAGCTGGCTTAAACAACAAAATTTGTGTTTCACAGTTCTAGAGGCTGGAAGTTCAAGACCAGTTAATTCAGTTCCTGGTGAGGGCTCTCTTACCAGGAGGGCTTACAGATGGCCTCCTTTTTGCTGTGTCCTCACATGGAAGAAAGAGAGAGTGTCTGGTGTCTCTCTTCTTTCAAGGAACCAGCCCTGTTGGATTAGAGCCCCACCCTTATAACCTCATTTAATCTGATTGATCCTTATCTGGTAGTCTGTACCAAAGACAGTCCATTCTGCTTATAAGACATTCAGAAATGCAAGTGACCAGTGAAGAGCTGCCTCACACCAGCTTTCTTCCTGGTCTTCAGCAGACTTACATTCAGTTACATGAATGTAACCTCTAAAGCAACCTCTTGTTATGTCAGACTTAAACATCTGCTTATGTCACTGCCATGTTCAGAAGTATCCAAGGTTCTCTGGGTTTTCTTAGTTTGTTGAGAATGACAACTCTTTTATGGCATTAATCACATTTTACCTTCTTTTACATGACTTTTCCCTTGTTGTATTGTAAACTTCTTGGGGGAGGAGACCATATTTAAAAAATATTTTAATGTTTAGTATAGTAGGTGTCTCATTAAATATTGAATTGATGTTTTTAGTCTTCCTTAAGAAATTAGATGTATACTTTTTAGGTTTTAGAAATGTGACTTCTGAATCATATTTCCTAATATGTCATTTTATTAGAAGGTAGGTTCCTAGGAATTATCAGAGTTAAAATATCAATTATTCATATGTCTACATACATATATGTATCTTATATCAAGGATGTAAAAGTTCAGTGCCCTACTTACAAAGATCTCCCAAATTCACATATAGACCCTTCTTTCTTGACGCTTACACCTTGGATGAGTGTCATATACATAAGCAAAGAAAGCTAAAAATATAGACAGGTTAACATAGGTTTGAAATTAATCATCAGGGGACTGAGACACTAGGAATGGTGAGCCTGGTGGAAGCTCTGTGGCCTGAACTCACAGGTTTGACTTTGGGAGGGGCTTTGAAGATAACTATGGTTACATAATAGTGAAAAAAGGGAAAGGCTTTCTAAGTGAGAGCCTCACCTGAGAAGAGACTGGGGGCAGAAGGTCTGAACTCTGCTGGGTGATGGATACACTCTGTTGATTACTGTTGTGGAAGCTTGGTACAGACTACCTTTACAAGGATCTTGGTACAACAACTAGCCTTGAAATACAGAGTGTTCTCCATTTGGAGAAAAAGGCAGGGATACTTACTGTCCCCTATAATAGATTTGAGTTCCCTATGCTCTGAATACCTCTTCTGACATGGCTCAGTGCATGTGCAAGTGTTGCCTGACCCTTTTGAGTTGCCCAGTGGAAACTGAAGCTCTGGGATCTGGCTGTAGACAGGCTAATGCTCAGACTGCTTGCTGAGCCATGAGTAGCAAGTCCTTTGTGTCTAACCCCAGAGTCTTGTGCCTGTGTTTTCTGACAGCCTCCATGAAGGGTGGGTAGGCATGCTTTGATGTCATTCAGAGGTTACCATCAGCAGATTTTGCAAAGAGAAGCCTCCTGTTTCTACAGTTTATGTCCAAGAAGGAAACAGATGGCACCTCAAGTGGGGAATTTGAGGAGAATTTATTACAAGAAATATTTACAAGGAAGAATTCAGAGCTTGAAGGCATCACTGTTCTTGAACCAAACAGAAGGGGAGGAATAAATTTAGGGGACTTGGAGAAAAAGGCAGAGTAGAGCTGGCCAATGGCGCTTTTCCTTGCCAAACTTTCCAACGTGGCTGGGACCTAACTCCCAGTGTACATACTATGCAAACATGAGTGTATATGGACACATAAACACATACGTGTTTGCATATACATGTGTGTATATGTACATTTTGCATATATATTCCTTTCAAAAGATTAAAAATGATAGCATTCTGTATACACTATTCTTCAGCATCTTATTTGTTCATTTTTTTTAACTTCACAAGAAAACTTAAAGGACAGTCCCCATTAGAATTCTATAACTCTTCTGCTCTTAAATGTTATTTTGTATCCTATTATGTGATAGCTCATTCTTTACTTTTCCTGCTGTGTGTTGGTGGACATGTTTTTCCAGATTTTGGTAGCCTGTTATAGATGCTTTTGGGACATGTACATGTCTCTAGAATGCAGTCTTATGAGTTGAAGTGCTGGGTAAGCACTCTCAGTTATTAATAATTTGCTGGGTGTTGCCAAATTGCTCTCTCAATAAGTTATACTAATTTACCTCATCCCACAAGTATGGGGATGCTTTTACTGTAAACGTTTACCAATTCTGTACGCTTTTTATCTTTGCCAATTTAATGTATAAAAAATGGTATCTCCTTGCTTAACCTAATCTCTTAAGTTAAGCACTGCTTTGAGGAAGTTTATTTCCTGTTGTACATGTATTGTCTGAGCATAGACATCATGAAGACTTTTCTGTGAGCTGTGTCCCTTGTTCCTGATGCATGCCAGGAGAGTCCTGCTGTAGATGAGTCTCCTAGCTACAGTGCTCACAGATTTCACTATGGGCTGAGGCATTTGAGCAAGTTGAAAGAGTTTTCCCCCATTCATTTAGTTAAAATTATCTACTCAAATATTTCAGTATTTTTTCTGTGATATTTTACTTGGATTGCTGGCTGGAGGTCAGTCTTTCCTATCTCTCCCTGCCATGTCAGTGATCAGAAGGCACAAGAAAAGCCCTGCTCCAGGTGGGCATCTTGGACACTTCCTTTGATGGCCACAACCCTTTCCTTATTTATCCGTGGGACAAATCCACACTTTTTAAAAAGCTTATTTAGAGAGAGAGAGAGAGAGAGAGAGAGAGAGAGAGAGAGAGAATGCGTGAAAGTAGGGGAGGGGTAGAAAGAGAAGAGAGAGTATCCCAAGCTGGCTCAGTGCTGCAGGGCTTGATCCCAAGAGCCCTGATATCATGACCTGAACCAAAATCCAGAGTCAGCTGCTTAACTGACTGAGCCACACAGCTGCTTCCACATTTTTGTTTTAATACGAACACATCTGTACTTAATATAATAACACAATGATCCTAAAGATGGATTGAACCAAACTTAACTAATGTTTTAAAAGTAATAATATCTGTTTTAGTGTTTCAGCTTTTCCTTGTCCTATTGGCAATGAATAATTGTCAACATTTTACTAATTGTGTTACTATACTAAATATGTCAAATATTCTACATCAGCTTCTTCTGTCTTTTGTCAATAGGTATTATTATATGTCTTAGACATTTCTTAATCATTCTTTATTGCCATACATTTATATATTATATTCTGCAGTCTTATTCACTGTTTTTCATGCTTATTTAATATCCCATTCTTCTCCACTGATAAGATCTTTCTTACGTCCTTTTTGCTTTAAAAATTTTGTTTTGTCTTTTCAAAGTAAACTGATTTTCTCCTATGTTCATCTTTTATCTATGGATTTTAAAAGATGCAAATACTGTTGTTTCCTCACCTCTGGTTTAAGAGGTTTCTTCATCATTTTTTATCAGGGCTTTCTGAAGATGCCCAGGATTTGTTATTTCCAGACTCTTGAGCATGAAATATATGTGAAAAGTCTCTTTCTTCTACATCACGAAGTTCAGTGTACTATTATGCACCACTATAATTGCAAATCTTACTGATCTGATAGATCCTCCTAGTGGAAAAGCTTTGAATGAAAATGAAATGGTTCCCTTTAATGAGCTCAACTATCTTGCATATCTGATGATTTCTGTTATTTTATTTCCATACTTACAATATAGATTTGTTGGGACCTGGAAGACTAAGGACATTTTCTCCCATTTCTATGTCACTTGAGCCTGACTGAAGCACTCTCTCTCCTTTGTTTGTGCATGTAAGTGTTTGTGTAGAGGCTATGGGAAGGCAGGTAAAGAAGCCAATGGGAGTGGGTTGACCCCTGCTGAACATTGAAGGTGCAATGAGGGATCAGGGGAGGAGAGAGGCCCTTTCCATTTGGCTGGGACCCTGGAAAGGTGCTGGCCCCACACTTCTTGCAGGGGAGAGCTGGGCAGACTCTGTCCTCTGCTATCACATTCCTGATGCAATGCCAGTACCTTCTCTTTGTTCCCACATTCTGAGAAACATTTGTGTTCTCAGCAGTCCCTCCCTGCTGACCCCTCAGAGCCTATTTGTTCATATACATGTTATGTTTGGGGCCAGGCCACTGGCTTGGAGGACCCTGACTGGGACTGGGTAGGGAGCCTCTGAGCATCTGTAGTGGGCATGTGAGAAAAAAGGGGTTTTGGAGAGAAGTAGTTTTATGATAAGAAGCAGTTGAAGAAGGGCCAGGGTGACTACGAGGCATGTATTAATGAGGGTCTTAGCAAAGTAAATGCAGACAGGGATGGCCTTGCGTGTTTTACCTCTAGTTAACTAGACAATTACAGTTATAAAGTCACAGTAGGAGAGACAGATTATTTTTCTTTTTCATTTCAAGGCAATAAACATTATTAGTATTTTAATTTTTTCTTATCTCTATCTTCTGCCTATGGATATCTTACTATACATTTTTTAATTTTATTTTTTAATATAATTTATGTCAAATAGGGTAACATACAATGTGTGAAGTGTGCTCTTAGTTTTTGGGGTAGAATCCCATGGTTCATCCCTTACATACACACCCAGTGCTCATCCCAACAAGTACTCTCCTCAACGCCCATCAGCCATTTTCCCCTCTCCCCCACCCCTCCATCAACCCTCAGATTGTTCTCTGTATTTAAGAGTCTCTTATGATTTTCCTCCTTTCTCTCTGTTTGTAACTATTTTTTCCCCTTCCCTTCCCCTATGGTCTTCTGTTCAGTTTCTCAAGATCCACATATGAGTGAAAACATATGCTATCTGTCTTTCTCTGACTGGCTTATTTCACTCAGCATAATACCTTCCGGTTCCATCCATGTTGCTGAAAAAGGCAGGTTTTCATTCTTTCTCATTGACAGTAGTATTCCATTGTATATATAAATCGATCTTCTTCACCCATTCATCAGTTGGTGAATATTTAGGCTCTTTCCATAATTTGGCTATTGTTGAAAGTGCTGCGATAAACATTGGGGTACATGTGCTCCTATGAATCAGCGTTGCTGTATCCTTTGGACAAATTCCTGGTAGTGCTATTGCTGTGTCGTAGGGTAGCTATGTTTTTAATTTTTTGAGGAACTTCCACACTGTTTTCCAGAGGGGCTACACCAGCTTGCATTCCCACCAACAATGCAAGAGTGTTTCCTTCTCTCCACATCTTCTCCAGCATCTGTTGTTTCCTGAGTTGTTCATTTTAGCCACTCTGACCAGTGTGACATAGGATCTCAGTGGGTTTTGATTTGTATTTCCCTGATGAGGAGTGATGTTGAGCATCTTTTCATGTGTCTGTTGCCCATCTGGATGTCTTTTTTGGAAAAGTGTCTATTCATGTCTTCTGCCCATTTCTTCACTGGATTATTTGTTTTTTTCTGGTATGGAGTTTGGTGAGTTCTTTGTAGATTTTGGATACTAGCCCTTTATCCGAGATATCATTTGCAAATATCTCCTCCCATTCTGTTGGTTGCCTTTTAGTTTTGTTGATTTTTTCCTTTTCAGTGCAGAAGCTTTTTATCTTCATGAGGTCCTAATAGTTCATTTTTGCTTTTAATTCCCTTGCCTTTGGAGATGTGCCAAGTAAGAAATTGCTGTGGCTGAGGTCAAAGAGGTTTTTTCCTACTTTCTCCTCTAGGGTTTTGATGGTTTCCTGTCTCACATTCAGGCCTTTCATCCATTTTGAGTTTATTTTTGTGACTGGTGTGAGAAAGTGGTCTAGTTTCAACCTTCTGCATGTTGCTGTCCAGTTCTCCCAGCACAGTTTGCTAAAGAGACTGTCTTTTTTCCATTGGATGCTCTTTCCTGCTTTGTCAAATATTAGTTGGCCATACATTTGTGGGTCAAATTCTGGGGTTGCTATTCTGTTCTATTGGTCTATGTGTGTGTGTTTGTGCCAATACCATACTGTCTTAATGATTACAGCTTTGTAGTAGAGATTAAACTCTGAGATTGTGATACCTCCTGCTTTGGTTTTCTTTTTCAATATTACTTTGGCTATTTGGAGTCTTTTGTGGTTCCATACACATTTTAGGATTGTTTGTTCCAGCTTTGAGAAGAATGCTGGTGCAATTTTGATTGGGATTGCATTTAATGTGTAGATTGCTCTGGATAGTGTTGTCATTTTAACAATATTTATTCTTCTAATGAGCATGGAATGTTTTTCCATTTCTTTGTGTCTCCTTCAATTTTGTTCATAAGCTTTCTATAGTTTTCATCATAGCGGTCTTTTACATCTTTGGTTAGGTTTATTCCTAGGTATTTTATGCTTCTTGGTGCAATTGTGAATGGGATCAGTTTCTTTTTATTTCTCTTTCCGTTCCTTCATTATTGGTGTATAAAAATGCAACTGATTTCAGTACATTGATTTTCTGCCCTGCAACTTTGCTGAATTAATGTATCAGTCCTAGGAGTCTTTGGGTAGAGTCTTTTGGGTTTTCCATGTTGAGTATTGTGTCATCTGTGAAAAGTGAAAGTTTGACTTCTTCTTTGCCATTTTTGGTGACTTTATTTTGTTTTGTTGTCTACTTGCTGATGCTAGGACTTCCAACAGTATGTTAAAAGCAGTGGTGAGAATGGACATCCCTGTCGTGTTCCTGATCTTGGGGGGAAAGCTCTCAGTTTTTCTCCATTGAGGAAGATATTAGCTGTGGGCTTTTCATAAATGGCTCTTATGATGTTTAGGTACGTTCCTTTGATCCCAACTTTCTTGAGGGTTTTTAATAAGAAAGTATGTTGTATTTTGTCAAATGCTTTTTCTGCATCTATTGACAGAATCATATGGTCCTTATCCTTTCTGTTATTAATGTGAAGTATCACATTGATTGATTCGTGAATATTGCAGCCCAGGAATGAATCCACTTGATCATGATGAATAGTTCTTTGTAAAGGCTGTTGAATTCTATTTGCTGGTATCTTGTTGAGAATTTTTGTTTCCATGTTCATCAGGGATATTGGCCTGTAATTCTCCTTTTTTTGTAGGGTCTTGGTCTGGTTTGGGAATCAAGGTAATGCTGGCTTCATAGAATGAGTATGGAAGTTTTCCTTCCATTTCTATTTTTTGGAACAGCTTAAAAAGGATAGGTATTAACTCTGCTTTAGATGTCTGGTAGAATTTCCTTCGGAATCCATCTGGCCCAGTACTCTTATTTGTTGAGAGATTTTTGATAACTGATTCAATTTTTCACTAGCTATGGGTCTGTTTAAATTTTTGATTTCTTTCTGTTGGAATTTTGATAGTGTGTGGGTGTCTAGGAGTTTGTTCATTTCTTCCAGTTATCATTTTTTTTGACAAATAATTTTTCACAGTGTTCTCTGATAATTGCTTGTATTTCTGAGGGATTGGTTGTAATAAATCTATTTTCATTCATGATTTTATCTATTTGGGTCCTCTCTCTTTTCTTTGAGAAATCTGGCTAGGGGGTTATCAACTTTTTAAAAATTTTTTCAAAAAAACAACTCTTAGTTTCATTGATCTTTTGTACTGTTTTTTTTTTTAATTCTGTTTTGTTTCTTTCTGCTCTGATCTTTATTATTTATCTTCTTCTGCTGGCCTTGGGGTTTCTTTGTTGTTCTGCTTCTAGTTCCTTTACGTGTGCTGTTAGATTTTGTATTTCGTATTTTTCTTGTTTCTTGAGATAGGCCTGGATTGCAGTGTATTTTCCTCTTAGGACTGCCTTTGCTGCATCCCAAAGGGTTTGGACTGTTGTGTTTTCATTTTCATTTGTTTCCATATAATTTTTAATTTCTTCTTTAATTGCCTGGTCGACCTATTCATTCTTTAGTAGGATATTCTTTAACCTCCATGCTTTTGGAGGTTTTCCAGACTTTTTCCTGTGGTTGATTTCAAGTTTCATAGCATTGTGTTTGAACGTTTGCATGGTATGATCTGAATTATTTTGTATTTATTGAGGACTGTTTTGTGACCCAATATATGATCTATCTAGGAGAATGTTCCATGTGCACTTGAGAAGAATTTCTATTCTGCTGCTTTTGTATGAAAAGTTCTAAATATATCTGTCACGTCTATCTGGTCCAGTGTATCATTCAGGACCATTGTTTGTTTGTTTTTTTGCTTATTATTATTTATTATTTATTGATTGGTTTTCTGTCTGTATGATCTGTCCATTGTTGTAAGTGGAGTATTAAAGTTCTTTGCAATTGCCACATTCTTACCAACAAGATTGCTTAGGTTTGTCATTGTTTTATATATTTGGGTTCTGTCAAATTGGGTGCATAAACATTTATAATTGTTAGCTCTTCTTGATGGATAGACCCTGTATTTATGATATAAAGCCCTTCTTCATTTCTTGTTGACAGCCTTTAGTTTAAAATCTAGTTTTTCTGATATAAGTATGGCTATTGCAGCTTTCTTTTGACGTCCAGTAGCATGATAGATGGTTTTCCATCCCCTCACTTTCAATCTGAAAGTGTCCTCAGGTTTGAAATGGGTGTCTTGTACACAGCCAATAGATGGGTCTTGTTTTTTTATCCATTCAGGTACCCTATGTGTTTTGACTGGAGCATTTAGTCCATTTACATTCAGTGTTATTATTTAAAAATATAGGTTTAGAGTCATTGTGTTATTTGTAGGTTTCATGGTTGTGGTGATGTCTCTTGTCCAGTGTGGTCTTTACGATAGTCACAGTCCCCCCCCCCCACCTTAGGATCTCTTGTAGGGCTAGTTTAGTGGCGATGAATTCCTTCAGTTTTTGTTTGTTTGGGAAAACCTTTATCTCTCCTTATATTCTGAATGACAGGCTTGTTGGATAAAGAATTCTTGGCTGCATATTTTTCCTATTCATCACATTGAAAATTTCCTGCCACTCCTTCTGGCCTGCCAAGTTTCAGCAGATATGTCCGCTTCTACCCTTATGTGTGTACCTTTGTAGATTAAGGCCTGCTTATCCCTAACTGCTTTCAGAATTCTCTTTATCCTTGTAGTTTTCCAGTTTCACTATGATATGTCATGCAGAAGATGGATTCATGTTACATCTGAAGGGTGTTCTCCTGGATTTCAATTTCTGTTTCCTTCTCAGATTGGGGAATTCTCAGCTATGATTTTTTTCAAGTACACCTTTTGTCCCCTGCCCTCCCTTCTTCCTCTGGAACTCCTTTGATATGGATATTATTCCGTTTCATTGAATCACTTAGTTCTCTAATTCTCCTGTCATGGTCCAGAAATTTTTTATCTTTCCTTTTCTCAGCTTCATCTTTTCCCATAATTTTATCTTATATTTCGCTTATTCTTCCCTTTGCCTTTTCAATCCTCACTGTCACCACCCACCTCTAGTGTATTTTGCACCTCATTTACAGCATTTTAAAAATTCATCATGACCATTTTTTTTAGTTCTTGATCTCTGCAGCATAGAGTCTCTGCTCTCTTCTATGTTTTTTTCAAGCCCAGTGATTAATCTTATGACTCTTATTTTAAATTCTCTTTCAGTTTTATTGTTTAGATCTGATCAATTCTTTAGCTGTCATTTCTTCCTAGAATTTGTTTTTTGGAGAATTCTTCTGTTTCATCATTTTGGCTAGTTTTCTGTTCCTTATGTGCTTGTTATGTGCTGTTCCTTATGTGCTTGTTATGTGTCCTTCACCTGGGAGCACTACTTTATTAAAGTGGGATCATACACTGTCCAGGGCCTGGATCTTCATGAGGTGTTTTTTGGAGAGTGTTACTTGCTCTTTGTTGTTTTGACTGTTGCTTTAGCTCCCTACTAATAGTCATGTCTTGGATACTTCACCAGGTGTGCTTAGTTTTGTTTGCTGAAATAGCCCTGGAAAAGAAAACAAACAAACAAACAAACAAAAACAGAAAAAAAAACCCACCAGCTGCAGCAAACAATGGAATGGTATCATTTTTGATGGAAAGGCTTTATCTCTTGCAAAGAGAGATATGATATAGGGCAGGGAAAAAGAAAAGAAAAGAAAATTGACCAGGCATAGAAACTCTATGCCTTAATCCAAAGAGCCAGAGGGGGGAAAATAAAGAAGGAGATATAGAACAGGTATAAAGAGAATAGATTAAATATGTCTTCTTAAACAAACTAACAACCAGAATAACCAGGCTAGAGGAGAAAAGAAATGAGAAAATTAAGAGAAAAAAATATATATAATAAGAATTGTCTAAGATTTAAATCAGAAAATGAAAATCAACTGGGTGCCTTGGAACTTGTGGCAGTGCTGGTCTGGGGGAGGCACTGTCTGGTTTATCAGCCTCAATACTGCTCCAGTAGATATGCAGGTGCAGAGGGATATGGTTTGGTGTAGGTGGGTCTGGGATCCGCAGTGGACCCACTGTCAGTTCCCTGAGACTCCATCTTGGTGATGGGGAGAAAAATGGTGACACCCCAGTCTCTCCTCCATGGACCAGTGTCCCAAACCACTCTGTTCAGGCTGCTCTCACAGTGCCATGGGCATGAACGAGGTGGCTTGTCCCACTCTGCTGACTCTCACGCCTCCCTGGCTCTTGGCTGGGATTTATACCCCAATGTAGGAGAGACATATTCTATCATGGGGATGATGTATACCTAGAGAATTCTTTACATCATACATTTCTTCCTTCTTCTAAGCAAGAGAGGGTTTATTCTTTTGTTGCTATTGGAATTGGATCTTTTTTGGGGTTCTTTAGAAAGAGAAACCAACCTGACAGTTTTATATCCTGACCTAGGAAATGAATAGTTACTTCACTAAAATGGCACTGCCATGGGAAAAAAATGCAATTTATCATACAGTTGTCTTTAATTAATGTTTTTTTAATGAAAGAGTTTTTAAAAAGTTTTATTCTTCTTCCTATCAGTACCAAAGCCTGTCATGAACTTCTTTCCAGCCAAAAGTGCCACCACTCTGTCCCATTATATGGTGATAAGTTTGAGACTGATGAGGGGAAAATAGGGCATATTCCTACCTTCACAGTACATAATAGCTGGAATTATCCTCTCTTTGCTGGGAACTCAACAGGGGAAAATATTTTCTCTCAAGAATTTTTCTTTTGGAAAACCCTTATAATTTTATAATTGAATAGTAACTGAATACTTCAAGTCTACATTATATTATTGTACATGTGGTTGGTAAAATGAATTTGGGTGTTTCTATGGGCAGAAGGTTGTAATGTATTTTGATAAATGAAGACTTTCATCCAAGAATTCACATGATTTATGGTGGGTCTTCACTCCAATAACTATCTCATGGTTGAGTCATCAACTTTATTATACATGCAATATCAGTTAATAAAAATGTTCAACTTTTTGTGAAAATTATTTTTGGAATTATTTATGGAATGACAAAATTCAACTTTGAGATCATTTTTTAAAAATGTTTGTTTCCCTGATGAGGAGTGACGTTGAGCATCTTTTCATGTCCCTGTTGGCCATCTGGATGCCTTCTTTAGACAAGTGTCTATTCATGTTTTCTGCCCATTTCTTCACTGGATTATCTGTTGGAATGCAAATTGGTGCAGCCACTCTGGAAAGCAGTGTGGAGGTTCCTCAAAAAATTAAAAATAGACCTACCCTATGACCCAGCAATAACACTGCTAGGAATTTACCCAAGGGATACAGGAGTACTGATGCATAGGGGCGCTTGTACCCCAATGTTTATAGCAGCACTCCCAACAATAGCCAAATTATGGAAAGAGCCTAAATGTCCATCAACTGATGAATGGATAAAGAAATTGTGGTTTATATACACAATGGAGTACTATGCGACAATGAGAAAGAATGAAATATGGCCCTTTGTACCAACATGGATGGAACTGGAGAGTGTGATGGTAAGTGAAATAAGCCATACAGAGAAAGACAGATACCATATGGTTTCACTCTTATGTGAATCCTGAGAAACTTAACAGAAACCCATGGGGGAGGGGAAGGAAAAATAAAAGAGAGGTTAGAGTGGAAGAGAGCCAAAGCATAAGAGACTCTTAAAAACTGAGAACAAACTGAGGGTTGATGGGGGGTGGGAGGGAGGGGAGAGTGGGTGATGGGTATTGAGGAGGGCACCTTTTGGGATGAGCACTGGGTGTTGTATGGAAACCAATTTGACAATAAACTTCATATATTGAAAAAACTTAAAAAAATGTTTGTTTATCTTTGAGAGAGACAGAGAATGAACAGAAGAGAGATAGAGAGAGACACAAAGAACCTGAAGGAGGCTCTAGGCTTCAAGCTGTCAGCACAGAGCTCGAACTCACAAACCATGAGATCATGACCTGAGCCAAAGTCTGACGCTTAACGGACTGAGCCACTCAGGTGACCCAAGATCATTTTTATAAAGTGGTTTGAAGTAAAAATGAAGCAATCCTTGACCTGTTTAATCATTGTCCAACCCTTTGGCCACAAGGTCAGTACAGCAGCAAGGGGATTACATCTGCTGAGGCCTCCTGCACCTGGTGTGGGGCTTAGCATTTGGTGCCCTTTCTTATTTGGTCACTATGTCTGTCACCTAAATGGCCAGGTCTTATTAGCTTCATTTTATAGGTGAGGTAACCAACATGGTTCTTGTGACTTGGTCATAATGACAAAGCTACATCATCCTCCTGCTCAAGTGACATGGGTGCTGTCCACCCCAGACACAAAGTCATATTTCCCTATATACAGAGAAAAGATGAGCTTTCATCACAGTATTTATAAAACCCTGAAACAACACTAAGCCATTTTATTCTCTTGATTGACTTATAAATTAAAAAAATCAATATATCTGAGTTTCCTAAGCTCCAAAAATTGATAACTGTTTGAACTATAATAGTTCTATTGGAATGGGGAGCAACAAGGAGACGGGGGGAAATGTCATTCTTCTCAAAGTGAGTGAAACACTTCAGAACAGTGAGATTCAGCATTATCCAAAATAGAAGTTATAAGAAATTGAAGAAATATAAGAAATTGGAGGATATGAGTAAAGGCCTGCATGGGCAAGAGTAGGTTCATGTTGAGGCAGAAAGAGAGCAAAGAGGATGGAGCTGTGAGGTTGGGGATCCCAGAGGAGGTTGGAGAAAGCAAATGGCATGGAAGACACCTGATTTTTCCCTCAGAGGTTACAGTGAGAACTAGTTGGAGAGACAAGAGCACTGAGGTGAAGGGGATCCATTCAGTCCAGGAAAGTGAAGATCTAGAAGATACTGAGGCAGGAGCAGGATATCCATTATCCTGGGACATGACAGATGCATAGGACATTCTGGGTTTGGAATAACACTCCATGTTAATTTCTCACCTATGACTTCCCACCAATCCCACCTCCAGTTTTCTGACTCCAGACCCAATTTTCTAAGGCCCATCCTCCTTGATGCCCTGTTTACCAGAATACACACCTTATCCCCTTTCCTCCCTTCAGGCACATCCTCCCCCTTTCTGTCAATCTGGTATATTTTCCTAAATATTCAGGCCAGAAACCTGAGTCATATAACGTCAGTGCTGTACTGAAATGTACATATCATTCTCCAACCCTCCCTCAGAAATATGCGTTGTTTCCCAATTTCTTGTGTCTTCCAACTCCTAAGAATGTCCACTTGTTGTTTAGTTATACAGTTGGACAATCCTTATTCATGAGTAAGTGGATTCTGCCTATATGGTCTTCTGCCCCTCTCTCTACCTCATTAGTCCTAGCACAATATTCTCAGCCCAAAGATAAGGTGGTTTTAACTTCTTCCCCTGATCAGTGTCTTGGTCAGTTCAGACTACTATAACAAAGTACCATAGACTGGGTGGCTTATGAACAACAGACATTTATTTCTCATGGTTCTGGAGGCTGGAAGTCTGAGATTAGGGTGCCAACGTGGTCAGGTTCTCTTTCAAGTCTCAGCCTACTGACTTCTCAATGTGTCCTCACATGGTGGAGAGAGAGCAAGAGAATACTCTGGGGTCTCCTTTATAAGGGCACTAATCTCATCCATTAAGTCCCCTACCTTTGTGACATAATCACATCCCAAATACCTTCACATTGGTGGTTATGACTTAATGTATGAATTTGGGGAGACACAAACAATTAGCTGATAGCATATAGCCAGTTCTCACAGAGCTTTCCCTTCTCCACCTAAAATCCTTTGGTGATAGTCACATCCTTGCCCATTCTATCTGAGCCAGTGTGAGTTCTTCCATTTCTTCTATAAAGTGTGGGCTTGCCAGAGCAGAAAGAAACCATTTTCTCCCTTGTTTTATACTATATCCCTCTATTTGTGAAGCCTGATTCTTCATTAACCCCCGTGTGGAGTGAGGAGAAAGGAATATCTACTGGAGCAAAAGACTGGGTGATTGAATTCCATTCCCTTTGCCTTGTGTATCCACTGTTTTCACAGTGTCTTCACAGCAGAGAGCAGACAGGCATGAAACAATTACCTAAGTGAGTTAAGAAAAACAATTGCTTTTGCTTTCTTATTACCTCCATCATCAGAGGAGCCTCCTTCATCTCATCCCCAGATAGCTCACACTTCCCTTTATTGGGAAGACAAGGTCTAAATCTACTCTTTTGACTGAAGGGGTACTATGGATTGGAGACTTTCATTGAAATCAGTGGCAGGGCTTGGATTTATTGCTTGGTCTTTCTCATTTTCCTGAAGAAAATAGACTTTAACAATAATCTTCTCTCATATAAAAAAATAAATTCTAAGGAAAGAAAATCACTCATGGCCTCCAACTTACTGAAGTACTCTAGAGCAGAGTTTTTCAAATGTTCCTTTAAAATGGTTACATAACCTGGGTGCTAGGACATGAAGCAAGTTTCTCTTTGTACTGGGAAGTATTTGCTGTCCACAGGAGGCTGGTCTGTGAGTTCCCTGAGGGAAGGGCTCTGTTTTCTTATTCCTCACTGCATGCACATTGACAGCATTTATCACTGCATGAATTCATATGTATGTTTGCACATATATGAACAAGTATGTGCATAGTCATCTATCTTTGCAAGTAGTGACAAGTGACATTGAGAAAAATAAGTTACAAAATGAGGTGCTTGGAAGTACAAGGTGAAGGTTGAGGTGGGGCTTCTTTTGAGGAATTGGTCAGCAAAGACTCTCTGAGATGCGCTTTGCTCTGAGAGACATAAGGGTAAGTCATCAGACAGTGGGGAGCAGGAACTTGGTGAAGGAACCCTCTGTGGAGAAACCCTGATGGCTAGGGGTCACCTCAGGCAAGACATAGCCTTAAAGACCCTGTCAGGAACTTAGATGTCATTTCTGTGTTACATGAAACCATCAGAAGGGTGTAGGCAGGGTGTGGTATGACTAGATTTTCATTTGCTAGTATCAGTTTGGCTGCTGCAGATGACAGAGTGGCAGCCAGAGCCAGTTAGGGTGATTCCAGTTGTCTAGAGGGGTGCTGGTGGTTTGGACTGGGGAAGGCATGGGCTGGGCGTGACGTGGGACATACATTCCTGGTAGAGCTGAGGGGATTTGTATATGTGTTCAGATGTGGGATTTGAGGCCTGGATGAGTATCAGGGATGATTTTCAGGTATAGCTGGGGCCATTCTGGATGAAAGCAGGAACATAGATGGAAGCACAGTGTGAAGAGGCTGGTGAAACACACAGGCTTGGTGACACACACCTTGTTTGCTACCTACCAGCTTTTATTAAGCTTGCCAGAAGTCTGCTCCAAAGTATGGGCCACCACTGGAGTGAAAACTTTTCTTTTTTTTTTGTAGCAAACACCTTATTTCCTATGGGAAAGAGATAAGGAAATTTGGCAAGAATCTGGCCTCTTAACCACCCCCAGACTTTCCAAACTGCTAGGGTAAATCCTGTCCTGACCCTTCTCCAACAGGGTATGGCCCAAGGAGGTGGATCCATTCACATTTGACTCCCTGATTTCTCTTCAAACTTGGCCTACTTGCCTCAGAGTACTTTATCCTTCTGGGTGGGAAAACCAGGTTTTATGACTTGTGCACACTTTACACATCTGTGAATCATTATATAAGCGTCATGTTCTTTCAATCTCCTAAGCTTTGGAAACTTCAAGCAAGGCACAAACTGAAACCAAAGTCTTTTGTCTGTTAGAAATTGTAGCCTTTTTTTGGTGGAAGTCTAGGATTTTATAAAACTTCAATTTGGAGACAAAAACTGGAAATGAGCCCTTTACTCTCAGTTCTCAGCTGTATCATCCCCACCCCAAGGAGGGCCAACAGGAGATCAGGATGTCAAAAAGCCTGCCAGCTATGTGAGCAGTCAGAACACCACCATGCCACTTTAGCCAGGCAGCACATAAAACTGGGCATCTTATTAAGCGTGTTTCTTTTTTTTTTTTTTAACCATTTTCTCACTGTCTCAGAAAACTTCCATTGTAATTTCCCTTTGAGGATGAGGCTCTGCCATTCAGCCTAAGACGCAGGCATGGAGAGATGATGCTAGAGGCTCTGGAACCCCTCTGACTTCCTGGTCCTCTGGGACCTCCATCTCACTTGCCTCTGGTGAACCATTGCATCTGGCCACCCAAAAATGTCTTTGGGCTGCTTCTCTGTTGCTCTCTGCTGGGTCATCTGTGCACTCCTGTGGTTTCTGTTCCATCTGGATGTTGGAGACAGGAATCCCCTCTAACCAGATAGTCACCAGGCAACTTCCTACTTATTCCACACCTCCACATGGATGACCTGGGCTCTGCTCCCAGTCTGGTCCAGAGCATCTGCTGAGCAGCCCACTCCAGCCCAGTTCTGCCATTCAGAGGAAGGTCCCCGGACCTTGGTGTCATCCTTCTTTCTCTCCTTTCTCATGTGCAGTCAATGGCCAAATCCTGGGCAGGGCAGCTCCCTGGACATGCTGCCAGTGTCATCCACATCTCAGATCTCCCAGGGCTCTGATCAAGGTTCAGTGCTCTGCTCTTAGCTATCTTGAAATTCTTAGTAATTTTTGAACCAGGGGCCCTGTATTTTCACTTTGTACTGGGCTCCCACATGGTGTAGCCAACTGCCTACTGGTTCTGTCTGTGAAGTATCTAGAACACCCATCCACTTCTCTCATGTCTTCTTTATAGCTTCTCTGTTTTTACCTTACTGGTGGAAGTAATTGCTAGTCTATTCTTGCTTCCCTCTACTCACTGTATACACAATATTTTCAAAATGACTTTGCATTGCATTAAGTGTCATGTCTAAGTAGGTAACCTGTCCTAGCCCTGTGTGGACACAGCCACTCCTCATGTACCTGTACCCTGGTGCTGATACTTCCCAGGTGGAGCTCCTGCCCTCACCTTTCTCAGGCATCTCCTCAGCCCAGGCCCACCCTCCCCACTCTAAAATATCTGCTCTGCTAACTCTTCTCAATCTAGACCACACTCCTAATGTAGGGCTTCCTGACAGGTGCTTCTTCACTGCATTGATGGCAGGTGCAGTTAAATAACTAATTGTGCAGAGAGTTGTTTAATGTCTGTGTGTCTTGCTAGAATACAAACTCAGTGAATTTTTGGGTCATAATTATGGTGGGAGGAGAGCCTAACACAGGGCTTTATATCCCCTGGATGCTAAGTAAATATTGATGGAAGGAAGGAAGGAAGGAAGGAAGGAAGGAAGGAAGGAAGGAGAGGAAAGAGTGACTCGCTTGAGAAACTACTAGCTCTACATTGATGATTGGGGTGTTGAGCTCCAGGACGCTGGTGATTCCAAGGCCACTGGTGATTTTGTTGTCTTTCTCAGCCAAGGGAAGGAGGAGTGCAGCCCCAAGGCCCCCATTTCTGGCCTCCTCCCTGGCATCATCCCCAGGCATCTTCCCATCTTCCCTGGGCTTCAGTTTACTCACCTGATAAAGAAGAGGTTGAACCAGATGGTTTTTGAAGTCCTTTGTGGTGCTAGAATTTTATAATTCTATTTTTGTCAAGCCTCTCAGGAAATAAAACTGCAGTGTAAATAATAAAAATAAAAAAGAACATTCTATTTGAAAGTGCTGTAGGCAATTCCTTTTTTATATTCCCAAGAAATGATGCTATTTCCATCCACATGAAATTGGGCCATTCTGGCTTTCTGTTTCGCAAAGTCAAACTGGGTGACTTTTTTCCTTTAAGTTTCAAGAAGACAATTTAAGTACAAGGAGTCTGATATGGTTAATTTTTCATTCCTTGTGTGTAAATGTTGCTTAAGTGTAGTTTGGGGCTAAAATTCACAATCAGTGAGAAAAATATCAATGTTCAATTTTCTAAACTCTTTATGGTAGACAAAGATAGAGGGTGACAATTTACCATTCTTTGAACAATTTCTGGGTGAAAATTGTATCTGTGAGTTTGTTAGTGAATTTTTTTAAAGACTGAATAATAAGAAAAACTTTTTTGTTGTTATTTTTAACATTTTGCTATATTCTGCTATAGTCTCTTTTTACTTTTTAAAAATATCTTTATTGAGGTATGATTAATATACAATAAACTGCAAATGTTTATAGTATAAAACATAAGTTTTGACATATATATGTATATATGTATATGTGTATATATATATATATATATATATATATATATACACACCTGTGAAACTTCCCATAATCCAGTATAGTTAATATACTCATCATACTGCCCCCAGACACTTCTTCTTGCCCCTGCCTCCTCCCGTACCCAATGAACTGCTAATATGTGTTCTGTCACTTAAGATTAGTTTGCACTTTCTAGTTTTATTTTATTTTTAAAGTTTACTTATTTATTTTGAGAGAGACAGAGAGACAGAGAGAACAAGTGGAGGGGGGCAGAGAGAGAGGAAGAGAGAGAATCCCAAGCAGGCTCTGCACTGTCATCACAGAGCCTGATGCAGGGCTTGAACTTATGAACCATGAGATCATGACCTGAACCAAAACCAAGAATCAGATGCTTAAGCGACTGAGCCACCCAGGCTTCCCTGCACTTTCTAGTTTTATATAAATGGAATTATCCAGTGTGTATTATTAGCTTGTCTTGTTTCTTACACCAAGCACATTTTTTTTTTTTGAGATTCACATACGTTGTGTGGATCAATGCTTCATTCCCTTTAATTGTTGAGTAGTATCCCATTGTAAGGGTTTTCCACAGTTTGTTGTTTCATTTCTTGAACATCTGGGTTATTTCCTGTATATGGCTGTTACAAATAAAGCTGCTAAGAATATTCAGATACAAGTTTTTGTATGGACTTACCTGTCTTTGGGGTAAATACCTAAGAGTGGAATGATTGGAACATATGGTAGGTATGTTTTTGAGATGTTAAGTAATCACCACACTGTTTCCCAAAATGATTTTATCATTTTCAGTTCCCACCAGCAGTGTATGAGAATTCCCACTTTTCCACATACCAACATGCAATATTTCCTATCTTCTTTATTACTGTCATTGAGTGGGTATAACTGCTTGTGTGTGTGTGTGTGTGTGTGTGTGTGTGTGTGTTTAATTGCAATAAAGTACACATAACAAAAAATTTACCAGTTTAACCATTTTTAAGTGTACAGTTCAGTAGTATTAAGTACATTCACATTTTTTTTCAACCATCACTCTCATCCATCTTCTGAACTCCTTTCATCTTGCAAAACTGAATCTCTGTCCTCCTTAAACACCAACTCCCCTTTCCCCTCTCCCAACCTCAGGCAACTACCACTCTACTTTCTATCTCTATTGATTCGACTACTCTAGGTACCTCATAAAAGTGGAATCATATAACATTTGTCATTTTGTGATTGTCATTTTATGACAATGATATAAAATGTCCTCAAGGTTAATCTGTATTGTAGCATGTGTCATAATTTCCTTCCTTTTTAACGTTGAATGATATTCCATTGTATTTATTTATTTATTTAAAATATTTTTAACTTTATTTTTTATTTTTTAAAAATTTACATCCAAATTAGTTAGCATATAGTGCAACAATGATTTCAGGAGTAGACTCCTTAATGCCCCTTACCCATTTATCCCATTCCCCTCTCCCACAACCCCTCCAGTAACCCTCAGTTTGTTCTCCATATTTATGAATCTCTTCTGTTTTGTCCCCCTCCCTGTTTTTATATTATTTTTGTTTCCCTTCCCTTATGTTCATCTGTTTTGTCTCTTAAAGTCCTGAGTGAAGTCATATGATTTTTGTTTTTCTCTGACTAATTTCACTTAGCATAATACCCTCCAGTTCCATCCACGTAGTTGCAAATGGCAAGATTTCATTCTTTTTGACTGCCGAGTAATACTCCATTGTGTATATATGTATATATACCACATCTTCTTTATCCATTCATCCATCGATGGACATTTGGGCTCTTTCCATACTTTGGCTATTGTTGAGTGCTGCTATAAACATGGGGGGTGCATGTGTCCCTTCAAAACAGCACACCTGTATCCCGTGGATAAATACCTAGTAGTGCAGTTGCTTGGTCATAGGGCAGTTCCATTTTTAGTTTTTTGAGGAACCTCCCTATTGTTTTCCAGAGTGGCTGCACCAACGTGCATTCCAACCAACAATGCAAAATAGATCCTCTTTCTCCAAATCTTTGCCAACGTCTGTTGTTGCCTGAGTTGTTAATATTAGCCATTCTGACAGGTGTCAGGTGGTATCTCATTGTGGTTTTGATTTGTATTTCCCTGATAATGAGTGACGTTGAGCCTTTTTTCATGTGTCTGTTGGCCATCTGGATGTCTTCTTTGGAGAAGTGTCTATTCATGTCTTTTGCCCCTTTCTTCACTGGATTATTTGTTTTTTGGGTGTTGAATTTGATAAGTTCTTTATATATTTGGGATACTAACCCTTTATCTGATATGTCATTTGCAAATATCTTCTCCCATTCTGTCAGTTGCCTTTTAGTTCCATTGTATTTATATATTACATTTTGCTTATCCACTCATCCATCAATGGACACTATGGGTTGTTTCCAATTTTGGCTATTGTGAGTGATGCTATTATGAACATGGGTGTACAAATATCTGTTCTAGTCTCTACTTTCAGTTCTTTTGGATATATACCCAGAAGTGGAATTGCTGGATTATAAATTCTCATTATGGTTTTAACTTGCACCATTCTATTGACTGATCGTGTTGGACATCTTTTCATGTGCCTATTTTCCATTTGCATTTCCTCTTTGAAATGTGTCTGTTCAAATATTTAGCAAATTTTTGTGTGTGCTTTTTGTCTTAATATTACTGAATTTTCAGAGCTCTTTATATAGTCTAGACACAAGTTCTTTATGAGATATACACTTTGCAAATATTTTCTCCCACTTGTGCCTTGTCTGTTCATTCTAAGAGTGACTTTTGAAGAGGAGAGGTTTCAAATTTCGAGGTTTTAAATTTTAATTAACTATATATTATGGATTATGCTCTTGGTATTGTATCTAAGAAGTCTTTACTTAATTAGGGTCACAAAGATTGTCTCCTGTGTTTTCTTTTATACATTTAACAGTTTTATGTTTTACATTTATGTCTTTGATCCATTTTGAGTTAATTTTTGAGTATGCTGTGAGGTATGGATCCAAGTTTTTTCATTTATGTTTGTTTTGCATATGGATATGCAATTATTCCAGTAGCATTTGTTGAGAAAGCATCCTTTCCCACTGCATTTCCTTTGTGATTTTTTCAAAATTCAGTTGTGCATATATTTGAGAGTTTATGTCTGAACTCTGATTTGTCTGTCTTTACACCAGTGCCCTGTTGTCTTGATTACTATAGATTCATCATGAGTATTGAAAGCAGGTAGTGTTATATCTCCATCTTTGTTGTTATTTTTCAGCATTATTTTGACTATTCTACATTATTTGAATTTCCATATGAATTTAAGAATCAGTTTGTCAACTTCTACAAAAAGCCTGAGACATTTATTGTGATTGCTTTGAATCAGTAGAACGGTTTTGAGAGAATTGACTTCTTAACACTATTAGTTCTTCCAACCTTGGCCAAGGTATATCTTTCCATTTATTTAGTCCCTTTTATTGCTTTCAGAAATATTGTATAGATTTCAGTGTACAAGTGTTTTGTATCTTTTTTCAGGTTTATTGCTAAGTATTTCATTTTTTTAATGTTTATTTTTGAGAGAGAGAGAGAGAGAGAGAGAGACCGTGGGGGAGGGTCAGAGAGAGAGGGAGACACAGAATCCGAAGCAGGCTCCAGGCTCTGAGCTGTCAGCACAGAGCCCAATGTGGAGCTCGAACTTATGAACCATGAGATCATGACCTGAGCTGAAGTCTGAGCCACCCAGGTGCCCTGTAAGTATTTCATATTTTTGATGTTATTATAAATGTTTTTTTAAATTTTAATTCCTGTTTATTACTATTATATAGAAATATAGTAAAGTATATTGGACTCAGTTCCTACAGCCTTGCTAAAAGTATTTATCAGTTCTAGTAGCCTTTTTGTAGATTCCATCAAATTTATTATGTAGATAATCATTTAGTCTGCAAATAAACACAATTTTAGTTCCTTTTTTCCCCAATCTGTACTCCTTCCCCCCCCTTTTTTTTTGTTGGCTGATTACATTGACTATAATTTCCAGTAAAATGCTGAAGAGCTATTGTGGGAGAGGATATCTTGTATTGTTCCTGATATTAACAGGGAATCACTTAGAATTTCATCAAGTATGATGTTGGCTGTGTGTGTGTGTGTGTGTGTGTGTGTGTGTGTGTGTGTGTTTAGAAGCTGTTTGTCAGTTTGAGGAATTTACCTTCTACTTTGGTTTGCTGAGAGGTTTTATTAAGAAGGGACGTTGAATTTTTCAAATGCTTCTTCTGTGTCGATTAAGGTGATTAAATACATATTTTAAGTTTGTTAATATAGTGAATTATACTGGTTGGTTTTCAAATGTTAAACTATTCTTACATTCCTGGATAAATTCCACTTGGTCATGATGTATTTTCCTTTGAATATATTTTTAGATTAGATTTTCAAAATTGTTAAGAAATTTTATATCTCTGTTTATAAAGTATATTGTTTGTGGCTTTCTTTTAATGTTTTTGTCTGGTTTTTGTATCTGGGTAATTCTGGTCTCATTGTATAAGTAGGGAAGTATTGCCTTTTATTCAATTTTTTGAAACAGTTTGTGTAAAATTACTATGATTTCATTCTTATATGTTTGATATAACTTACCAATAAAGCCATCTGGGTCTGGGATTTTCCTTATGGGAATAATTTTTACTGTGATTTCAATTTCTTTAATAGAACCAGAGCTATTTGTTTTACCTTTTTCTTCTTGAGTGAATTTTCATACTTTTTATCTTCAAGGAATTTGTTCATTTTGTCTATTGTCATATTGATATACATAAAATAGTTTATATTATTTTCTTATTATCCTTTTAATACCTGTAGAATCTGTAGTGTTGTCACTCTGTCCTTCAAGACACTGATAATTTCTGTCTTCTCTCTTTTTTTCCTGATTAGTTTTGGCTAGGAGTTTAACAATTTTATTGATATTTTGAAAGAAATTGCTTTTGATTTTACTGATTACTGTTTTTTCCATCTTCTAGTTCACTAATTTGTGTCTTAATCTTTATTGTTTTTTCTTCTGCCAAGTTTGTCTTACTTTTTTTTTCATATTTTTCTAGTTTCTTTATTTCTTCCTTCCTTCCTTTTATTTTCTTTCCTTTTTTTTTTAGAGAGAGAAAGAGCACAGCAGCAGGGGAGAGGTGCAGAGGGAGAGAGAGACAAAGAGAGAGACAGAATTTTAAGCAGACTCCATGCTCATTGTGGAGCCTCATGTGGGGCTTGATCCCATGACCTGAGCTGAAACCAAGAGTTGGATGCTAAACTGTCTGAGCCAGGTGCCCCTTCCTAGTTTCTTAATGTAGAAGCTGTAGTCATTGATTTGAAACTTTTCTAATTTAAGTGTTTTAGTGCTATAAATTTCCTTAGGACTGCTTTAATGTCCTACACATTCTGATATATTGTGTTTTTGTTTTCATTCAGTTCAGAGTACAGTATTTTCTATTTCTCTTTTTATTTCTTCTTTACTACACAAGTTATTTAGTTATTAACTATTTAGTCATCTTCTAAGGATTTTTCTGTCATTGATATCTAATTTAATTTCATGTGGTCAGATAAATATACTTTGTATCCCCTTATATGGATCTGTGAGGTCTCATGTGCTCTGGCCCCTCCTGTCTGACCATATATTGTACCATTCTCCCCTTTCTCAATCAAGTCTTTTTACTGTGTTTTGAACATTCTAAGCCCATGGCTGCCCCAGGTCTTTGTACCATTACCTTTCTCTGGGACTTTTGTCCACCATTCAGGCACATGACTGACTCCTCAGTTTTTTTCAGTTTTGTGCTCAATGTCACCTTAGCAGAGAGGCCATTTACCACTCAAAACCACAATGGGAGCTCCCACACCTTCTCTGCCCTATTTTTATCCATAACACTTAACACCTCATGGAGTGCATATGTATTTGTCTGTTGTCTCTCTCCCCCAACCAGAGTAAAAGGCCACAGAGAACAGGGTCCTGAAGTGCTTGCTCTTAGGTGCCCAGGGCTGGCACAGTACTTGCTTGCAGTGGGTGTTTAATATGTATTGAGTGAAGGAGTGAATGCTGTCCACTAAGCCCCAAGGGCTGCTCCAGATTTTAGCTAAGTCTGGTCCTTCTCTGTAAATGCACAAGCTGTTGTCACCCCTTTACTTTACCCATAGAGTTTCTCTGACAACTGAAAAGAAAATGGCTTCCACTTTGTAGAATAATGAGAAATAGTCATGTTTTTAAAGCTGCTTACTAAGAACTCTCTCGTTCAATGAAAAACATTGTTTGGTTTTCTTAAGATCCAATTGTTATGCAGATTTGACAATGTACGCAGCTGGTCTTTCTCTTTATCTAAAAGCCCATCTGGGTTCTTCTCAAGAAAACCATATTCTAAATGGAATTCTTTAAAGTTGCAGCCCCCTCCCCTTTTTTTTCAAATCAAGCTGTTACACAGCTACACTGTGACTCAGTACTTACTGGCCTAACTTTGTTAAATGCTTTGTAAATCCAAAGGTTTATAAATTTTAAAGAAGAGTACAAAATCCTGTAACCATCATGTTATTTTAAATGTTGGAATTGACATCCAGACCCAAATGTACTATTTGTGTAGTGATTAATGAAGTGTCATTTTAAATGTGCCTGGTGCTTTTTGTGTGTTTATTTTGATGCCAAAAGATTTTTTTCTTTGAATCAGTAAGACAGGGTCAGAAGGACTTCTATAACTTGAAAAGAGATTACAGTCTTTCCTCTCTCACTGAGGACATCTCAAACTTCTGAATTTTCTTCTCAGAATCATAACCTCCTGCAACATGAAGGTTCTTGTAAGTTATCATTATACAGAAAATTTTGAAATAAAAGGCCAAACTGAGAATAAAGTCATATTACATTAAAAAACAAAAACAGCATTCCTGTATTCTTTGGATAAATTTCTAGTAGTGCTATTGCTGGGTCATAGGGTAACTCAATCTTTAATTTTTTGAGGAACCTACCTCCACACTGTTTTCCAGAATGGCTGCGCCAGTTTGCATTCTTACCACAATGCCAAATATGTAGAAGTTGAGAAACTTAACAGAAGACCATAGGGAAAGGGAGAGAAAAATATAGATTTATAGTTACAGAGAGGGAGGGAAACCGTAAGAGACTTTTAAATACAGAGAGAAAACTGAGTGTGAAAGGGAGTTGGTGGCAGGAATGTGGGGAAAATGGAAGATGGGCATTGAAGAGGGCACTTGTTGGGATGAACACTGGGTGTTGTATGTAATGATGAATCATGGGAATCTAATACCAAAGCCAAGAACACACCGTATACACTGTATGTTAGCTAACTTGACAATAAATTATATAAAAAAATAAAAAAAATAATAAAAAATAAGAACGAAAACCAAAACCAAAACCAAAAACACCTCTTGTACTGTCAAACTTTGTTGTATAATTGGGGAGAAGACATCACCCAAAATTGGGTGTTTGTTGTTTCACACAGGTCTTGGCATCAGAATGAAGCTCATCCAAGTCCCTTGTCAGCCTGTTGTGACTGCTGGCCACAGCTTGGCCTTTCATCTTCCTCCAAGTCCTCTTCTCAGCCTCACCTCCCATCTCAAAACTCTGTATCTTTTTCCTTAACCCAATTGGTCATTAATTTAAACCAAAACATTTTATTTTTGTTTTTTAATGTTGCTCTAGCAATGGTGGGAGGTCTGTAGTCCTATCCTCCAACACTACATGCCACCAGGTCTGCACATACCATGCGGGCTAACATGCCCTCCTGTCCTGCAGTAGGCTGCCATCCTCAGGGAAACTCACAGGCAGGTAGCTCACCTGCTGGCCTCTCTGCAGAGTGCCATTGCAGTCAGGCCTGGACCAGAGAGTCAGTAAGGACTGTAGGGTAGCCAGTTTGGGAACCATGTCTGTCCACTGAGGGCCCCTGAGTCAACATCTGGGCCATTCCTAGGAGTGCCCTTGTTTTCTAATCATTCCTCAGTCTGTCACTGCTGTCCCTCCATTGCATTCTTCAACTGCTTTTTACCAGTTCTGTGTAGTGAGGCTGGTTACCTCTTATTCTGAAAATCATTTTTTTCCACTGAAGATTAATCTTATTCTAAATATTATTACCCACTCACAAATTAAACATAACAAATGAAACTTATACCATTTCATTTTTGTTTTAGAAACTTAAACCAAAGCTTAATTATTCAGAGTATTTATATTATACTCCTTCCAAAGGGTAAGAATATTCTTAATAAATGTGAATGGTTTCTCTGCCTGGTTTGAGTTTCTTAATGCACATAACACTCATGCACTAGAATAGAACCTAGGTACCCAGCTAGGAGACAGGATGATTTCAGGGGAATCTTGAGAGTTCTAATGTCCAAATTCCATGGCTATGAATTGCTATTGACCCATGTGAACTGACTAAAGGCTGAAATTCCATCTTTAGAGTCATCCCTTTATATCAAGGCTGTTCTACATCATGGTAGTGTGAAGAGATAAAAAGAAGAGGCATACGGTGTTTGGCACACAGCTGGGTCTCAGTAAATATTTGTTGAATGATTTAAGAGAAATAATAATATAGCTAATAATTATTAAGTGTGAAATGGATTTTCCCCATTACTCCTCCTTGTTAAAGTGGGAGAATCATTCCCATCCCCTGGAGGAAAACACCCCAAGAGGATAAGCTGTGTGGTCCAGGCCTTGGGCTCTGACCAGTGGGGCCACTGGGCCCAGCACTCTGGCCCTAAGACTTGAAATTATATAGGTCATGCAGAAACAGAGAGAGATGGGAAACCTTCACTGAGAAACAGAAGCATGGGGATGCAGGCCTGCCTTGTGTGGCCTTTGATTCCTGAGGAATTTTTCATACAGTTTGGTACTACTAGTTGCTTCCAAAATGGGACTAGGAAATGTTTCCAATAGTTGAAAAGAATGCTCTTGATGATGATGCTTTTCCCATGAATGCTTTGAGCCTTATTAAAAATATTGGGGGACACTGACACTCATGAGGACCTGCTCCACCTGGCACTATGGTAAGTGCCCAGCATGTGCTATTTCCATAAATTCCCAGGCATCACGATGGCCCATTGTCCTATGAGGGTGCTGATGCTCACAGTGGATGGGAACTTGCTCAAGGCCTTTCAGAGGCAAGTGGTAGGGCTGGGTTCTTCACAGATTTCTCTGCCCCAAGTCCAAGCTCTTTTTTTCCATACTCTGTCTCTTCCCGTAGACATTTTGGAAGCACATGTCTTAGTGGAAAATAATCAGCATGGATGTTCAGGACTTGGTGGTGTTCCAATAAGTATGACAACAAATGTTGCCCATTCCTCAACCCAGAAAACAGATGTGTGCATCAGAAGAGCTCATGATCCTGTGGAACTATTGATGGCACAGAGCATCTTTGTCCTATCTGTCAGTGTATAATCAGGCTAAGGTTAGTGTACAAGCAGTAAAGACTAAAGAACTCAAGATACTGGAGAAGGTACAAAAAACATTGCTTTAGGGCAAGTATCGATTTTTTTTTTCTTAAATAGGAAAATTCAAGTGAATGGAAGTACATTTTACAGTTACAAGTTTTACAAGTGAAACATTTCCAAAGGCTATAACCTTGTCATTCGTGAGGTTCCTCTTCTAATACAGTGTTGTGTATGGAGATGCTGCTGCCAAGACCAGCTATGAGAGAATGCAGCTTTGGAGCCTTGTGGAGAGTCCAACAGTGAGATAGTGCTTCCAGGTGGAGTTCTGCCTCCAGTGACCACCTGCTCTCAGATCTGGGAGACATGACCAGTTTCAAAGTTTTAAAGATCTTGAAGGCCATGAGGGAAGCAGAGAGATAGTTGTTGAAGAGATGGGACTGGTCTGGAGTGTAGCATTAGCTGAGATACAGCAATAATGAGAGATAAGGAGCCAACTAGCTTGTGAAGAATTAATGATGTGGGCAAGGAAGGGGGAAAAAGAAAGTGTTCAAGGAGACTCCTGAGTGTGGCTTGAGAAACTGGGTCAGCAGCAATATCATTCATTGAGACAGGAGAGCGCTAATGCTATATGGATGACTTCAAATTCTTCGAAAATTCAGCCAAAAATAAAGACACAAGAATTTTTCCAAAACACTGTTGTTAAAGGCCAGTCAGTCCATTCTGAACAATGCCAACATCTCTGTAAATTACATAAAATACCATGTCAGATAATGGCTTGGTGCTATGTGGAGTACAGCAGTCTAAGGTGATAGAAATGGGCTTAATTTAAACTAATTTTAACCAAAATGAAGGTTTTTCTAGGCACCAGATATCCAATAGGCAGTGACATTATCTTGCATTAGGTTAAAGTGAAGTCACCCACAGTATAAAATGAAATGAAGTACCTCAATGATTAAAAAGCTAGAAATCAACTCCCTGTGAAATATTTCCCATCTGCTTCCCAATGCCATAGAAATGGTCTGGTCTGGTCTGCTCTCTTTCTCAATAGGATATATGAACTGCATGAAAAAGTTGTTTTCAAGCTATATAATCTGAAAAGAACTAGCAATTAAAAGGACAAAACTACTAAAGTAGATATTATCTTTGTGCTGAGGACAAAAAATGCATGTATGTTTTCATTGATCTTCCAAAATATGGCCTTTTATATGGAACTTCAAGGCAAAATTGGCATTTAAGAAGGATGTAGGCATTTCAACAAGAATGGTCTTAAGAGCATATTATTTATAAATGCATTTTCTACACCATCACTTGGAGGATATATATTTAAATGTGTGCCTGCGTATACTTTCCTTTTAAGTTCTTGGCTCTATAGCACACTTCCTTTTATGTAACAGTCAGGGTGATAATGGTAATGGATGCACTGTTCAGCATTTGCACACATTTACGGGAAATTTCTTAAGTCATGGTTCCTTAGGTTTAAGACTAACAGGAGTATTAATGTCAAGGGTGTTCATCGCTATACTCCTGCTATTTATTGATATATCTCCAACTCATTTGAAGTGTTGTCTGAACAGAATGTGTGTAAAAGTTCACCTTTAAATTTTCAGCTCCAGAACTCACTGTTCCTTCAATATTTACATATAGTTTCCTCCAACCTGAGTGTGGTTTCCTCACACACCTCTTGGGCAAATGAACTGTGTTGCCTTCCACATGGTGGAGCAGAGGGTTCTAATATGACACTTACATGTCTGACGTGTGCAAACACCAGCAGACAAAACTACCCAAATCTTTTAAACTCGTGTTTATGGAATTTTCTGGAGGAACACAGAAGCTTGGATACCCTGGCCCTAATGTGTGTGCAAGAGCTGGCTCGCAAGAGCTGATTGCTAAATTTTCAGGATTTTTGCCACCCAGTTGTTAAACGTAGTTGTTATTAAAAATTAAGTTATGTAAACTTACAATTAAGTATATTAAAACAAAAGTAATAAATATTCAAAATGCATCTCTTCCTAATTAGTTTGCTACATTTTTCCATTATGTATGCCCTTGAGGTTATTTACATTTGTTTTATCTGTGTGGTAGAAATGTTATATAACAGTGTGCTGCAGTGATCACTCACTGGCTCCATGTTTAATGGTGTCACATTTTTGTGCTTGAAATTTGTCATGGTGGGAGTATTAACACCATTTATTTTTACCAGCACACTTAGTATATAAGGATAAATTTTTCTCCCTTGAAAATCTTGGTGTATAAATTCTTATGCACTAAAAATCATGCTTTGTCATTTTAGAATGCAGTACTATCTTACTTCTAATATAATTTCTAATATTATAAACATCTACCATTTTTTGAGTGCCTACTTTTCTCCAGGCTTTGTATCAGGTACTGATATGCATCAATCTCATCTTTTACTAAGTTGGAATGGAAACCTGGATCCCTTCATTTAGATATTAAATCTCCCTACCACACATTTACTTGCTCTAAAAATCCTTTGTAGAACTTTCATTCTTTCAGGCTTAACCTTCAATCTGTATGTTAAAATTTTTAATGTTTATTTATTTTTGAGAGAGAGAGAGAGAGAGAGAGAGAGAGAGAGAGAGACAGGGCATGAGTGGGGGATGGGCAGAGAGGGAGGGAGACACAGAACCCAAAGCAGGCTCCAGGCTCTGACCTGGCAGCACAGAGTCCAACATGGGGCTCGAACTCACAAACTGAACCCTTAGATTGTGACCTGAGCTGAAGTCGGACACTTAACTGACTGAGCCACCCAGATGCACCCCCCAATCTGTATGTTAAGATGCAAAAAAGCTGGGGTTCCTGGGTGGCTCAGTTGGTTGAGTCTCCCACTTTGGCTCAGGTTATGATTTCATGGCTTCAAGTTGTAGCCCCACATCGGGCTTGCTGTTGTCAGCACAAAGCCTGCTTCAGATCCTGTCCCCCTCTTGCTCTGCCCCTCCCTCACTATGCTTTCTCTCTCAAAAATAAATAAAACATTAAAAAATTATAAAGATGCAACAAAGCTAAATGTCTGGAAATCGTGGTGGCCTCATGACTCTTGCTGCACCTCCTTTGATGTTGCAGTCACACGGTGCTGTGCTCCTCCAGGGGGCAGTGGAAACTTTAGAAAACAGCTTAGAAATGAACAGCAGGACAGAGGATGCAGCCTTTTGCAGTGAGGGTTGAGGGGAAGCTGACCTTGACAAACCTTTGTGTGCGTTGAAGTCGGCATGGAACCCACCATCTCCAGGACAGGGTGGGTAAAGCTACTAAATCAATACTTCAGACAAAGAATTGCCCATATTCTGTCCATATTTTTGGTATTTAAACGTGGCAGCAGTAGCCTCATTCTTGAATCGGCATGGAATTCTAAATTGTTTTCTTAACCTACAAAAGATAAGGTGCTCTCAATGTGCCTGGATCATAAAGAATGCCTGTTTAGAGTAAAACTGCTCTACAAAAAGCCACATGTGATTCCCTCTCAACACAAAATGGGTACTTGGGACTGGGTGGGGTGTAACTACAGTACTTTCTGTGGATCCTATGTAATGTGGCAGTGGCTGTTAGGCTATTCAGTGTGGGATTCAGATGTCCCAGTGTAGCAGGCCTAGAGGATCCAGAGTGTGGGCCAATGCTGGCCAGCAGAGACTGGTTTGTGAGCAAGAGTGTTTTCCTGGGAGCTGATGGAGGTGTCAGCCAGCACCTGCTGACACTCGCATGCAGTGATGGAAGGTATTGTCCATTTATCTCCACTTTCATTAATACTAAAAGAAAAATGTAGCCTAAGTTGATGTACACAAACATCAAATCTAAAGTGGCAGTGTGTGTTTTGGGTCGAGCTATCTAGTTGTCAGCATAGTAAGGGGTTTCCAGACACCACTAGACATAGTCTCTAAACCAGCTGCTCTCCAAAGTGGATGGTTTTCCATAAGAAGAATGTAGTTTGGAGACCATGATATCCAATATAAAATAAGTCAGTTTGTATGTCATAAGATTGGAGCCTGGGTGGCTCAGTTGTTTAAGTGTCCGACTTCTGCTCAGGTCATGATCTCACAGTTCATGCACTCGAGCTCTGTGTAGGTCTCTGTGCTGAGAGCTCAGAGCCTGGAGCCTACTTCAAATTCTGTGTCTCCCTCTCTCTCTGCCTCTCCCCCACTCATACTCTGTGTCTCTCTCAAAAATAAATTAAAACATTTAAAAAAGATTGGAGGTAACAGAAGTTTAAGCTTCTGTAGGAATTTAAGGTAGTAAAGAAGGAGTAGGGCAGGATGGATGTGCCCCAGAGAGAATTAGCTGGCACCCCCACAGCACCCTCAGCTTCTGTTCTAGGGCCCTATGATTTGGTAATTGCCAAGGAGCTATGTTGAGGCAGGCTGTCATCACAGCAGTGGCTCCTGCCCACCCATGATGCCTGTGGTCCACCGTGGGACTCAGGATGGCACCTGGCCATGCCTCCAAAAGGTGATCAGGCAACTGGCTTCTCTCTGGTTTTCATAAGGGTCTTAATGCAGGGTTGCTGTGTAAAGGGGTGTATGAGTTCTTTGAGCTTTCAACACATGTAGCTGTTTTTCCTCTTCCTAGATTCAGGTTCTTTGAAGATCTGACCTAATAAGGATCTTTCTTCCCTGGGGAGGAATTTCTCTAGGAAACTGTCAGAGTCCTGACTCCCAGTAACCTTTCCTTTATTTGGCTCCTGATTAATCCTCCAGATCCACCTGATATGCTTGTATCTGACTAACCTCCAGCCTTTATGGCCACTTCTGAATTCTTTTACTAGGAACTCTCCACCCCACCAAACCAGTGAAAGCAAATGGACACAGAAGGTGTGTAGGAGCCCCAGACTGAGGGTGCCTCTTCAGCTCACTCACCCATGGCCTTGCCAGCTCTGCTAGAAAACCAAATTCCATTACAAGTACTAAGCACACACTGGGTGATACTTTCACCTGGCTCCTTTCTATGTAGGACAGATGTGTGTTTGGGGACAAACTCATTATTTGGGGATAGATGTGCGTTGTACAATATTATATGTATTTCTGGGAGTTTAAGCCAAGTCTTTCTGTTGTTTTTTCTGAGGCTATAATGTTAATAATACAATCCACTGAGTTCAGAAGCATAGCCCTGCCATGGACCATGACCCTAACTAGGCTTTTCCTTGACACGTTTTATCTCAATTGGATATCCACTGCTACATAAAGGATGGAGCAGAAAAGGAAAGGTAGATTGGACAAGCAGACCAGCAGTGAGGCTTCTTCTGTGGTTCATTGAAATGTCATAATGCCTGGTCCACTTCTGTGCATGATAAACATTAGTTGACTGAAATATATTCCTCCTTTACATTTCCTGTGAGTCTCTCCTATACTTCAACCCCTCAGAAGGTGTGGCTGTATATTGTGCTTACTTATCAACATCTGGCTCTGTGCCTCTATAATGAACATTGAGAGCATGGTGAGTAGATTAAGAACTAAGCATGTATACTTTCACCCTCAGCTAATGAGAAGATGAGAAGATGACACAGTACAACCCCAGGGCTTATGTGGGTCATCCTCTCTCCCTGTCACATGGAATTATAGCACAGCAACAGGGAAAGGGGACATAGTGGTCTCAAGAAACTTTCAGATTAGAAAGTTTACTCCACATCATCATGGAACATTTGTAGGTGTTTGCTCCTTTGGGGAAAAATGTAGATACAGAGGTACTCCTAACTTTCTCCTTTCTGTGTTGTCTAAAATAAACCTGTGTTATTCCTCATACCCTGCTCAAAGTCCCTTTCTGAGGCCATCTCCTGATTGACCGTCTATATCTTCCCTGTTGAATTTACCTACTCTTGGATTTTCACATCTTTTCTTTCCTTCAGTGCAGATATCTTCTTTTCTTTGTATTCAAATTTATTTGCAAACTTTAACTTGCAGATGTAGCAAGCATCAGAAAATGTTGTTCGGTTTCTGTTTTATCAGCATGGTTATCTGATAGCAACACTTAGAGAGTTTATTCCTAGGCAGTCTCCATGTTAATGACCCATTTCCTATATAGAGAAGTGAAGAACTTTATAGTGGGCCAGTTTTCTCTAAGATGTGAAGATATTTGCACTGAAGTCATCTTGGCAAGATGAAGAGAACCCTGATATCAGGGCCTCTGAGCTCAGTCTCCAGCTTCAGCAGTCACCACATGCTCTTTTCTCTTCTGCAACATGGTGGACATGTTGTTTACCACAAAATGTTGTGCAGGTTGTAGTAGAACCACTCCAAAAGCAGAACACAAGAGTACAATTATAGTATTGTTTTTGAAGGCTTTTAAAATGAAATTATTCCTAAAAAGAAGGCTGTCTCAGGAGTCAAAGATTTAAGTGAAAAAATCACAAATTAAGTAATTTGAACTCTGTTCCAAGTATTTAGCAATCCCAAAATATTGAATAATGAAAATGTCATTTAACTATAGATACAGAATACAGTGAGAATTGCAGATTCAGTAATGCAAACTTGGTGACTATTCTACATTTTACCAGTGATATCGGATAATATGCTCCTGATCTATCCCCCAGGCTAGGCAGACATAGATGAAGCAGAGGCCCCACAGTTACCTTCTTTTTATTTATTTATTTATTTATTTTTATTAAAAAATTTTTTTTTCAACGTTTATTTATTTTTGGGACAGAGAGAGACAGAGCATGAACGGGGGAGGGGCAGAGAGAGAGGGAGACACAGAATCAGAAACAGGCTCCAGGCTCTGAGCCATCAGCCCATAGCCTGACGCGGGGCTCGAACCCACAGACTGCGAGATCGTGACCTGGCTGTAGTCGGATGCTTAACCGACTGTGCCACCCAGGCGCCCCTCCACAGTTACCTTCTTGAAGCTTTGCCTTAAGAGGTTGGGGCTGCTGCAAAGTTCTGCCGAAATAAGAACCCTACTCCCACCCACTTCTAATAGCACATCCTCTAGGTCCTGAATGAGCTCTGCCAAGGATGGGAGAATCTTTACTTTAGAATGTAAATTTTTCATATTTCTTAGAGAATCTTACTCAATATTGAAATTCATAAGAATAAAACCTACAAAAGTGAAAACAAATGTCAAAGATATAGCATTCAGAGACCCTAACAAAATACATATTCTAAGAAATTGATGAAAATTACAGGGAATCCATTTTCTACAAATTTTACATAGAGATTAAAATTTTTAATTTATATTTCAATATACATGTAGTAAAATTCAGTCTTGTGGTGTAGAGTTCCATGAATTTTTAGGAATATATTGTCAGATATCTAGCACCACAATCAAGAAACAGATCAATTCTATCACCAGGAAAAAAAATTCCTTTATGCTGATCCTTTATAAATAACCCCTTCCCCCACCACTAACCCCTGACAACTTCTGATTTAGTCTCCATCCTGAAGTTTTGCCTTTACCAGAATGTCATATAAGTAGAATAATGGGGAAGACTAAGCATGAATTAGAGCAAGAGGTATTTTGGAAATCTCTGTACCTTGTTAAGCCTTTGACTCTGCTTCATTCATTTACCAAAAAGTACTTGAGTTTCATCTATGTTGCATGTATCAATAGTTTGTTCCTTTGTATTTATGTGGATAATTCCATTGATGGGTGATCAGCAGGTTGTTTATTCACCACTTGAAAGTCATTTTTTCTTTTTTTAATTTTGGATGAAGAGGAATAAAACTGTACTGAACACTCATGTACATGTTTTTATGTGAACTAAATTTTCTACAGGCATGTCTGGGAACAGGTTGCATGTAACTTGAGGGTCTAGTAACAAGGACTCCATATCTCAATTCATTAAAAAAATGAGAGTAATTAGGGTATAATTTCATACAGTAAATTTCACTCTTTCTGGGTGTGTATTTCAATGGGTTTGGACAATATATACAGTTATGTAACCACCATCTCAACTGAGACAGAATATTTCTCCCAGAAGTTCTGGGTACTGCTTTATGTTTAATTCCTTCTCCTCACTCCTGGTAAGAACTCATCTGATTTCTGTCCCTGTAGTGTTTTAGTTTATTTTGGGGTTTTTGGGTTTTTTGTTTGTTTGTTTGGCTTGGGTTTTTTGTCTGTTTGTCTAGTTCAGAGGCTTTAAAAATTTTTATTTTAAATATTTTATTTATGTATTAATTGTTTTTTATATTTATTTTCAAGTTAGTTAACACACAGTGAAGTTTTGGCTTCAGAAGTAGAACCCATTGATTCATCCCTTACACATGACACCCAGTATTCATCCTGAAAAGTGCCCTCCTTCATGCCCGTCACCTATTTAATCCATCCCCCTACCCACCCCCACTCCAGCAACCCTCAGTTTGTTCTCTGCATTTAAGAGTCTCTTATGGTTTGCCTTCCTCTCTGTTTTTATCTTATTTTTTCTTCCGTTCCCTTATGATCTTTTGTTAGTTTCTCAAATTCCACATATGATTGAAATCATTTGATACATGTTTTTCTCTGACTGACTTATTTTGCTTAGCATATACCCTCCAGTTTCATCCACATTGTTGCAAAATGCCAAGATTTCCTTTTTCATTGCCAAGTAGTATTCCTGTGTGTGTGTGTGTGTGTGTGTGTGTGTGTGTGTGTACACACACACATATACATACCACATCTTCTTTTTTTCTTCAATATATGAAATTTATTGTCAAATTGGTTTCCATACAACACCCAGTGCTCATCCCAAAAGGTGTCCTCCTCAATACCCATCACCCACCCTCCCCTCCCTCCCACCCCCCATCAACTCTCACTTTATTCTCAGTTTTTAAGAGTCTCTTATGCTTTGGCTCTCTCCCACTCTAACCTCTCTTTTTTTTTTTCCTTCCCCTCCCCCATGGTTTTCTGTTAAGTTTCTCAGGATCCACATAAGAGTGAAAACATATGGTGTCTGTCTTTCTCTGTATGGCTTATTTCACTTAGCATCACACTCTCCAGTTCCATCCACGTTGCTACAAAGGGCCATATTTTATTCTTTCTCATTGCCTTGTAGTACTCCATTGTGTATAAAACCACAATTTCTTTATCCATTTATCAGTTGATGGACATTTAGGCTCTTTCCATAATTTGGCTATTGTTGAGAGTGCTGCTATAAACATTGCGGTACAAGTGCCCCTATACATCAGTACTCCTGTATCCCTTGGGTAAATTCCTAGCAGTGCTACTGCTGGGTCATAGGGTAGGTCTATTTTTAATTTTTTGAGGAACCTCCACACTGCTTTCCAGAGTGGCTGCACCAATTTGCATTCCCACCAACAGTGCAAGAGGGTTCCCGTTATTCCAAAACCTTGCCAGCATCTATAGTCTCCTGATTTGTTCATTTTGGCCACTCTGACTGGCGTGAGGTGATATCTGAGTGTGGTTTTGATTTGTATTTCCCTGATAAGGAGCGACGTTGAGCATCTTTTCATGTACCTGTTGGCCATCTGGATGTCTTCTTTAGAGAAGTGCCTATTCATCTTTTCTGCCCATTTCTTCACTGGGTTATTTGTTTTTCGGGTGTGGAGTTTGGTAAGCTCTTTATAGATTTTGGATACTAGCCCTTTGTCCGATATGTCATTTGCAAATATCTTTTCCCATTCTGTTGGTTGCCTTTTCATTTTGTTGGTTGTTTCCTTTGCTGTGCAGAAGCTTTTTATCTTGATGAGGTCCCAATAGTTCATTTTTGCTTTTAATTCCCTGGTCTTTGGGGATGGTCGAGTAAGGGATTGCTACGGCTGAGGTCAGAGAGGTCTTTTCCTGCTTTCTCCTCTAGGGTTTTGATGGTTTCCTATCTCACATTCAGGTCCTTTATTCATTTTGAGTTTATTTTTGTGAATGGTGTGAGAAAGTGGTCTAGTTTCAACCTTCTGCATGTTGCTGTCCAGTTCTTCTAGCACCATTTGTTAAAGAGACTGTCTTTTTTCCATTGGATGTTCTTTCTTGCTTTGTCAAAGATGAGTTGGCCATACCTTTGTGGGTCTAGTTCTGGGGTTTCTGTTCTATTCCATTGGTCTATGTGTCTGTTTTTGTGCCAATACCATGCTGTCTTGATAATTACAGTTTTGTAGTAGAGGCTGAAGTCTGGGATTGTGATGCCTCCTGCTTTGGTCTTCTTCTTCAAAATTACTTTGGCTATTCGGGCCTTTTGTGGTTCCATATGAATTTTAGCATTGCTTGTTCTAGTTTCAAGAAGAATGCTGGTGCAATTTTGATTGGGATTGCATTGAATGTGTAGATAGCTTTGGGTAGTATTGACATTTTGACAATATTTATTCTTCCAAACCAAGGGCTGGGAATGTCTTTCCATTTCTTTATATCTTCTTCAATTACCTTCATAAGCTTTCTATAGTTTTCAGCATACAGATCATTTACATGTTTGGTTAGGTTTATTCCTAGGTATTTTATGCTTCTTGGTGCAATTGTGAATGGGATCAGTTTTATTTGTCTTTCTGTTGCTTCATTGTTACTGTATAAGAATGCAACTGATTTCTGTACATTGATTTTGTATCCTGCGACTGCTGAATTCATGTATCAGTTCTAGCACACTTTTGGTGGAGTCTATCGGATTTTCCATGTATAGTATCATGTCATCTGCAAAAAGCTTGACTTCATCTTTGCCAATTTTGATGCCTTTGATTTCCTTTTGTTGTCTGATTGCTGATGCTAGAACTTCCAACACTATGTTAAAAAACAGCGGTCAGAGTGGGCATCCCTGCCGTGTTCCTGATCTCAGGGGGAAAGCTCTCAGTTTTTCCCCATTGAGGATGATGTTAGCTGTGGGCTTTTCATAAATGGCTTCTATCATGTTTAAGTATGTTCCTTCTATCCCGACTTTCTCAAGGGTTTTTATTAAGAAAGGGTGCTGGATTTTGTCAAAGGCCTTTTCTGCATCGATTGACAGGATCATATGGTTCTTTTCTTTTATTAATGTGATGTATCACGTTGATTGATTTGCGAATGTTGAACCAGCCCTGCATCCCAGGAATGAATCCCACTTGATCATGGTGAATAATTATTTTTATATGCTGTTGAATTCGATTTGCTGGTATCTTGTTGAGAATTTTTGCATCCATATTCATCAGGGATATTGGCCTGTCGTTCTATTTTTTTACTGGGTCTCTGGTTTAGGAATTAAAGTAATACTGGCTTCATAGAATGAGTCTGGAAGTTTTCCTTCCCTTTCTATTTCTTGGAATAGCTTGAGAAGGATAGGTATTATTTCTGCTTTAAACATCTGGTAGAACTCCCCTGGGAAGCCATCTGGTCCTGGACTCTTATTTGTTGGGAGATTTTTGATAACCGATTCAATTTCTTCGCTGGTTATGGGTCGGTTCAAGCTATTTCCTCCTGATTGAGTTTTGGAAGAGTGTGGGTGTTTAGGAATTTGTCCATTTCTTCCACGATGTCCAATATGTTGGCATATAATTTTTCATAGTATTCCCTAATAATTGTTTGTATCTCTGAGGGATTGGTTGTAATAATTCCATTTTCATTCATGATTTTATCTATTTGGGTCATCTCCCTTTTCTTTTTGAGAAGCCTGGCTAGAGGTTTATCAATTTTGTTTATTTTTTCAGAAAACCAACTCTTGGTTTCGTTGAACTGCTCTACAGTTTTTTTAGATTCTATATTGTTTATTTCTGCTCTGATCTTTATTATTTCTCTTCTTCTGCTGGGTTTAGGCTGCCTTTGCTGTTCTGCTTCTATTTCCTTTAGGTGTGCTGTTAGAGTTTGTATTTGGGATTTTCTTGTTTCTTGAGATAGCCCTGGATTGCGATGCATTTTCCTCTCAGGACTGCCTTCGCTGCATCCCAAAGCATTTGGATTGTTGTATTTTCATTTTCGTTTGTTTCCATATATTTTTTGATTTCTTCTCTAACTGCCTGGTTGACCCACTCATTCTTTAGTAGGGTGTTCTTTAACCTCCATGCTTTTGGAGGTTTTCCAGACTTTTTCCTGTGGTTGATTTCAAGCTTCATAGCATTGTGGTCTGAAAGTATGCATGGTATAATTTCAATTCTTGTAAACTTATGAAGGGCTGTTTTGTGACACAGTATATACTCTATCTTGGAGAATGTTCCATGTGCACTGGAGAAGAAAGTATATTCTGTTGCTTTGGGATGCAGAGTTCTAAATTTATCTGTCAAGTCCATCTGATCCAATGTATCATTCAGGGCCTTTGTTTCTTTATTGACCGTGTGTCTAGATGATCTATCCATTTCTGTTAGTGGAGTGTTAAAGTCCCCTGCAATTACCACATTCTTATCAGTAAGGTTGCTTATGTTTATGAGTAATTGTTTTATATATTTAGGGGTTCCCGTGTTCAGTGTATAGACATTTATAACTGTTAGCTCTTCCTGTGGATAGAGCCTGTAATTATTATATAATGCCCTTCTTCATCTCTTGTTACAGCCTTTAATTTAAAGTCTAGTTTTTCTGATATAAGTATGGCTACTCCAGCTTTCTTTTGGCTTCCAGTCGCATGATAAATAGTTCTCCATCCCCTCACTCTCAATCTAAAGGTGTCCTCAGGTCTAAAATGAGTCTCTTGTAGACAGCAAATAGATGGGTCTTGTTTTTTTATCCATTCTGATGCCTTATGTCTTTTGGTTGGTGTATTTAGTTCATTTATATTCAGTGTTATTATAGAAAGATATGGGTTTAGAGTCATTGTGATGTCTGTATGTTTTATGCTTGTAGCGATGTCTCTGGTACTTTGTCTCACAGGATCCCCCTTAGGATCTCTTGTAGGGCTGGTTTAGTGGTGACAAATTCCTTCAGTTTTTGTTTGGGAAGACCTTTATCTGTCCTTCTATTCTAAATGACAGACTTGCTGGATAAAGGATTCTCGGCTGCATATTTTTTCTGTTTAGCACACTGAAGATCTCGTGCCAATTCTTTCTGGCCTGCCAAGTTTCAAAAGAGAGATCAGTCACGAGTCTTATAGGTCTCCCTTTATATGTTAGGGCACGTTTATCCCTTGGTGCTTTCAGGATTTTCTCTTTATCCTTGTATCTTGCCAGTTTCACTATGATATGTTGTGCAGAAGATCGATTCAAGTTACGCCTGAAGGGAGTTCTCTGTGCCTCTTGGATTTCAATGCCTTTTTCCTTCCCCATTTTAGGGAAGTTCTCAGCTATTATTTCTTCAAGTACACCTTCAGCACCTTTCCCTCTCTCTTCCCCCATGGGATACCAATTATGCGTATATTATTTCTTTTTAGTGTATCACTTAGTTCTCTAATTTTCCCCTCATACTCCCGGATTTTTTTATCTCTCTTTTTCTCAGCTTCCTCTTTTTCCATAACCTTATCTTCTATTTCACCTATTCTCTTCTCTGCCTCTTCAATCCGAGCTGTCATCATTTCCATTTTATTTTGCATTTCATTTAAAGCGTTTTTCAGCTCCTCCTGGCTGTTCCTTAGTCCCTTGATCTCTGTAGCAAGAGATTCTCTGCTGTCCTCTCTACTGTTTTCAAGCCCAGTGATTAATTTTATGACTATTATTCTAAATTCACTTTCTGTTACATTATTTAAATCCTTTTTGATCAGTTCATTAGCTGTTATATCCTGGTGATTCTTTTGAGGGGAATTCTTCCGTTTGGTCATTTTGGATAGACCCTGGAGTGGTGCAGACCTGCAGGGCACTTCCCCTGTGCTTTGGTGTATAACTGGAGTTAGTGGGGGGGCCGCAGTCAGACCTGATGTCTGCCCCCAGCCCACCGCTGGGGCCACATTCAGACTGGTGTGTGTCTTCTCTTCCCCTCTCCTAGGGGCGGGATCACTGTGGGGTGGTGTGGCCCGTCTGGGGTACTTGCACACTGCCAGGCTTGTGGTGCTGGGGATCTGGCGTATTAGCTGGGGTGGGTAAGCAAGGTGCACGGGGGCAGGAGGGGCAGACTTAGCTCGCTTCTCCTTAGGTGATCCACTTTAGGAGGGGCCCCTCTTCCGTGGGCCTCTCGTCTGCGCTTGGCTCCAAAGACTCCGTTCTGCTAGTCTTCTGGAGTTTTTCTGGGTTATTTAGCCAGGTGTAGGTGGAATCTAAGTGATCAGCAGGACACGCAGTGCGCCCAGCATCCTCCTAAGCCACCATCTTCCCAAAATCCCCCACATCTTCTTAATCCATCCATCAGTTGATGAACATTTGGGCTGTTTAATTTGGCTATTGTTTATAGTGCTGCTATAAACATTGGGATGCATGTGCCCTTTTGAGTCAACATTTTTGTATCCTTTGGATAAATTCCTAGTAATGCAATTGCTGGATGGTAGGGTAATTCGATTTTTAACTTTTTGAAGACACTCCATACTGTTTTCCAGAGTGGCTGCTCCAGTTTGCATTCCCAACAGTGCAAAAGGGTTCCCCTTACTCCACATCCTTGCCAACATCTGTTGTTTCCTGAGTTGACATGGGTGAGGTGGTATCTCATTGTGATTTTGATTTGTATTTCCCTGATGAGTGATGTTGAGCATCTTTCATGTGTCTGTTGGCCATCTGGATGTCTTCTTTGGAAAAGTATCTATTCATTTCTTCTGCCCATATCTTCACTGGATTATGTTTTTTGGGGCCTTAGGTTGATAAGTTCTTTATAGATTTTGGAGACTCTTTATCTGAGGTGTCATTTGCAAATATATTCTTATTCGATTAGTTGCCTTTTAGTTTTGTTGATTGTTTCCTTTCCTGTGCAGAAGCTTTTTATCTTGACGAGGTCCCAATATTTAATTTTTTCTTTTATTTCCCTTGCCTCTGGAGACATGTCAAGTAAGAAGTTGCTGCAGCCTAGGTCAAAGAGGTTGCTGCCTGTTTTCTCCTGTAGGATTATGATGGTTTCCTGTCTCATATTTAGGTCTCTCATCCATTTTCAATTTGTTTTTGTGTATAGTGCAATAAAGTGGTCCAGATTCATTCTTCTGCATGTTGCTGTCCAATTCTCCCAACACCATTTGCTCAAGAAATTGTCTTTTTTCCATTGAATACTGTTTCCCACTTTGTTGAAGATAAGTTGGTCATATGTTTGTGGATCTATTTCTGGGTTCTCTATTCCACTGCTCTATGTGTCTGTTTTTGTGCCAATACCTACTATCTTGTTGATTACCACTTTATAATACAGATTAATGTTTGGGATTGTGATGTCTCCCACTTTGGTTTTCTTTTTCATTGCTTTGGTTATTTGGGGTTGTTCATGGTTCCATACAAGTTTTAGGATTGTTTGTTCTAGCTCTGTGAAGACACCGGATTTATTATTTTTTTAATGGTTATTTATTTTTGACAGACAGAAATAGAGCATGAGTGGGAGAGGGGCAGAGAGAGAGGGAGACACAGAATCCAAAGCAGGTTCCAGGCTCTGAACTGTCAGCACAGAGCCCGTCATGGGGCTCAAACTCACAGACTGAAAGATCATGACATGAGCTGAAGTTGGATGCTCAACCGACTGAGCCACCCAGATGCCCCTGGAGTTATTTTGATAGGGACTGCGTTGAATGTGTAGATTGCTTTGGGTAGTATAGACATTTTAATAATATTTGTTCTTCCAATCCATGACCATGGAATGTTTCTCCATTTCTTTGTGTCTTCAGTTTCTTTCATAAGCTTTCTGTAGTTTTCAGCATAAAGATCATTTACCTCTTTGGTTAGGTTTATTCCTAGGTATTTTATGGTTTTTGGTGCAGTTGTAAATGGGATCAATTCCTTGATATCTCTTTCTGTTGTTTCATTATTAGTGTATGGAAATTCAACCACTTTCTGTACATTGATTTTATATCTTGTGACTTTGTTGAATTCATGTATCATTTCTAACAGGTTGTTGTTGTTGTTGTTGTTGTTGTTGTTGTTGTTGTTGTTTTTGACCGTTTTAGGTTCTCATCAAAACTGAGAGGAAGGTGTAGAGATTTCTTACCTGTCCCCACTCAGGCGTAACCTCCTCCATTATCGACATCCCCCATTAGAGTGGTATATTTGTTATAACAGATGAACCTACATTGACACATCATTATTGATTAATGTGTCACCCAAAGTCCCTAGTCTACCTTAAGGGTCACTCTTGATATTGTACATTGTGTGAGTTTAGACAAAGTTTTATGATACATATCCATCATTATAGTATCATACATAGTATCTTCACTGCCCTAAATATCCTCTGACCTTTGTCCCATCCCAATCCCTGGCAACTATTGATCTTTTTACTGCCATCTTGGTTTTTCCCTTCCCAGAATGTGCTGTAGTTGGAATCACTCAGTATGCAGCCTTTTCAGTTTGGCTTTTTTTCACTTAGTAATATGCATTTGACTTTCTCTGAGTCTTTTCATGGCTTGATAGCTCATTTCTTTTTAACACTGAATAATATTGCATTGTCTGGATGTACCACAGTTTGTTTATCCATTCACCTACTGAGAGACATCTTCCAAGTTTTGGCAAGTATGAATAAAGCCGCTATAAGCATTCATGTGCACATTTTTCTGTGGATGTAAGTTTTCAGTTGCTTTGGGTAAATACCAAGGAGTACAATGGCTAGATAATATGGTAACAGTATGTTTGGCTTTTTAAGAAGTGAAATAAGTCAGTCAGAAAAAGACAGATATCATATGTTTTCACTTATATGTGGAACTTGAGAAACTTAACAGAAAACCATAGGGGAAGGGAAGGAAAAATAAGTTACAAACACAGATGGAGGTCAAACTATAAGATACTCTTAAATACAGAAAACAAACTAAGGGTTGATGGGAGTAGGGGATAGGGTGGGGGAAATGGGAGATCAGCATTGAGGAGGACACTTGTTGGGATGAGCACTAGGTTTTGTATGTAAGTGATGAATTAGGGGAAACTACTCCCAAAGCCAAGACTACACTGCATACACTGTATATTAGCTAACTTGACAATAAATTATTTTTTTAATGGAAAGAAAAGAATTGTTAAACTTTCAATGTAGCTGCACCATTTTGCATTGTCACCAGCAATGAGTGAGAGTTTCTGTTTCTCCACACTCTCACCAGCATTTGGTATCATCAGTGTTTTGGATTTTAGTATAACAGATGTGTAGAGGTATGTCAGTTTTGTTTTAATTTGCATTTGCCTGATGACATATGATGTGGAGCATCTTTTTATATATTTATTTGCTACCTAAATATATTCTTTAGTGAGATTACCCCTATACTTTCACTTTTTTCAGAATCTCATAAAAATGGAATGTAGATCCTTCACTTAACATAATGCTTTTGAGATTCAATCATGTTCTTGCACTTATCAGTAGTTAATGTCTGTTTACTGCTGAGGAGTATTCTATTATATGGATATATCACAGTTTGCCCAGGGGTCTTTGTGTGGATATATGTTTTTATTTCTCTTGGAAAAATACTTACTAATAGAATTGCATGGCCATGTGATTTGTGTATGTTTAAGTTTATGGAGTTGCTGTATCATTTTGAATTTCACCATTAATGTATGAGAGTTGCAGTAAAATTTTATTTTTAGCCATTCTAACATGTGTGTAGTGGTAGGTGATTTTAATTTACATTTCACTAATGACTAATGATTTTGAAAATGTTTCTATCTGTTTATGTCCTTTGGTGAAGTATCAAGATATTTTTGCCTTTTAAAAATTGGATTATTTTCTTCTTGTTAGGTTTTGAGAGGTTTTTATATTCTTAAGGTTCAAGTTCTTTGTCACACATGTGATTTGCAAAATTTTCTTGTGTTTCCATTTTTGTAATAGTATGTTTCTCAGACAAAAGTTTTAAATTCTGATAAAGTCCAACTGATGAATTTATTCTTTTGTGGGTCATGCTCTTTGTGTTCTAAGAAATCTCTGTTTTAGCACAAGGTCACAGGTTTTTTCTCTTAGATTTCCTTCAATAAGTTATACATTTTACCTTTAGGTCTATGATCCATTTTGAGCTTATTTTTGTGTGTGGTATGAGGAATAACTAAATAATTATTTTTGTTAACATATACAGCATCACTTATTGGAAAGACCATTATTTTTTGCTTCTTTGGCACTTACTGCTGAGTAAGCTGCTTTGGCACTTTTGTCAAAAATCAAATGAAAAGGCAGACTATCTATACACTTAATAAGTGATCCAGGGAATATGATAGCCAGAGTAGGCTTTGATAAGCTCCTATGTATATTTTGAGGAATCTTCATACTGTTTAACATAGTAGATGCACTGTTCATTTTACATTCCCAACTGCAGTGCACAAAGGTTCTAATTTCCTCACATCCTTGCCAACACTTATTATTTTGCTGTTATTTATTTTTTGATAGCCATCATCCTAACTGGTGTGAGGTGATTATCTCATTGTGAGTTTGATTTGCATTTCTGTGATTATTAGTGATGCTAGGCATCTTTTCATATGCTTGTTGGGCATTTGTATATTTCTTTGGAAAATTGTCTTTTAGGTCATTGAAAATATTTTGTATTCTGTAGGTTCCTTTTTCACTCTCTGGATTGTTTTCTTGTTTGTTTGTTTGTTTTTAGTTTTTATTTTTATTTTATTTTATTTTTTGCCATACAGAGCTCTTTAAATTTGATGTAGTCCATTTGCCCAGTTTTGCTTTTGTTGCTTGTGCTTTTGGTGTCAAGAAGTCATTGCAAAACCAAATGTCATGAAGATTTTGCCCTGCTTTTTCTAGAAGTTATTTGAGTTAGTTTTTGTATATGTGTGAAAGAAGGGTCCAAATTCATTCTTTTGCATATAGATATCTAGTTTTCCAAGTACCATTTGTTGAAGAAACTACATCAAAATAAAAAGCTTCTGCATAGTGAAGGAAGTAATCAACAAAACAAAAAGCCAATTTACTGAATGAGAGATATTTGCAAATGAATGATGTATCTGATTAGGGGTTAATATAAAAAATATATAAAGAATTATTAAATTCAATACCAAAAAAACCCCCAAATAATTTGATTAAAAATGTCTCAGCATATTTTCTTATTTTCCCTGTGATTTCTTCTTTAACCTGTTGGTTGTTCAGAGTATGCTGTTTAATTTTCACATACTTGTGAATTATCTAGTTTTCTTTTTGCTGTTGATGTCTAATTTCATTCTATTGTAATCACAAAAAAAAAATCTTTGGTATAATACTCTGTCGTCTTAAATTTTTTAAGACTTGTGTTGTGCCTTAACATGTGATCTCCCTTGGAGAATGTTCCATGTGCAATTGAGAATGATGTGTATCCTGCTATTGTTGGGCAAAGTGTTTATATGTCTGTTTGGTACAATTGGTCTGTAGTGTTGTTCAAGTCCTCTGTTTCCTTATTACTCTTCTGTCTGGTTGATCTATTATTGAAAGTGGTATATTGAAATATCCTACTATTATTATGTTACTTTTTATTTCTCCCTTTAATTCTGTCAATGTTTGCTTCATATATTAGGGTGCTCTGCTGTTAAGTGCATATATATTTATAATTGTTCTATCTCTGGTTAGTTGATCTTTTAGCATTATATAATGTTCTTATTTGTCTGTTTTAACAGTTTTCAAGCATAAAATTATTTTTCAAGTCAAAGTGAAATAAAAGTTCACCATTTTAAGTGTACAATTCAGTAACTTTAAGTATATTCATGATGTTGCACAAGTACCACCTCTATCTAATTCCAAAATATTTCCATCATCCCCAAATAAAAATTCATTCCCATTAAGCATTTGCTCCCCATTTGCTGGTTGTCCAAACCCCTGGCAACCACTAATTTGCATTCTATCTCTATAGAGTTACCTATTCTAGATATTTCCTATGAACAGGGTCATATAATATATGATCTTTTGTGTCTGGCTTCTTTCACTTAGCATAATGTGTTTGAGGTGCATCCACATTGTAGCATGTATCAGTACTTCGTTTCTTTTTTTATGGCAGAATGATATTCCATTTTATGTATATATACAATTTATTTATCTATTCATCTATGTATGGGCACTTGGGTTGCTTCTATCTTTTTGCTATTATGAATACTGCTGCTGTAAATATTGGTGTACAAATACCTGTTCAAGTCCATGCTTTCAAGTCCTTTGAGTACATATTCAGACGTAGAATTGCTGGATCATTTGGTAGTCCTATATTTAGTTTTTGAGGAACTGCCATTTTTTTTCTATAGTGACTGTACATTATTATATTTCCTCTAGTAGTGTACAAGTGTTCCAATTTTTCTACATCCTCTCCAATACTTCTTCCTTTTTCAAATGTAAGACAATTGTATATGTTGAGTGTAAAGTAGTATCTCGTTTTGATTTGCACTTCCCTAATGATTAGTGATATTGAGTAGTTTCTTTTCATGTGCTCATTGGCCATTTGTATATCTTCTTGGACCAAGTGTTCACTCAAGTCCTTTGCCCATATTTTAGGAGGGGTATTTATCTTTTTCTTGTTGAGCTATAGGGATACTTATATATTTTGGTTATTAACCTCTTATCAGATATATGATTTACAAATATTTTTCCATTCCTACACGTTGTCTTTTCACTTTATTCATTATGTCATTTGATGCACATTTTATATTTTGAGTAAGTCTGATATATATATATATATATATATATATATATATATATTCTATTTCTATTTTAATCATTTTGCCTGTGCTTTTGGTATGATATCCAAGAAATTATTGCCAAATCCAATGTATTCCCAATATTTTCTTCTAATAGGCTTATATTATTAGTTCTTATGTTTAGGTCTTTGATCCATTTTCAGTTAATTTTAGCATATGGTGTAAAGGTATAACCTTATTCTTTTGCATGTGAATATACAGTTTTCTCAAAACCATGTTATTGAAAGATTTTCCTTTTCTCACTCAATGGTCTTGGCACTTTTACTGAAATCATTTGTATATTTGAGGGTTTATTTCTGGATTCTGTTTCTTTGTATATCTTATGATCTAAAAATTGAAAATTGAGCATTGAAAAGACAACCACCTCTTCCAGTCTTTGTTGACTGGCTCCATGCAGGGAAAGACCTTTACCAATCAGCCTGATTTGAAGGCTTACTGTCTTCTAAGGCCTTTGCTGGGCATGCATCTACCCTGGGTCTGCATACGCTTTTGGAAAATTCCCCACCCCCACCCCCCACCAAATTCTACTTACAAATGTTTTAATTCCCTAAGAGTGTCACTCCTGTTTTTTCTTGCATCCTTAGCTGTTCAATTGTATTTCTCTATCAGTGATCTCTTAACCTATGTCTTTAGATTCTGTAGTCCCCTGTGGCTTTCAGGAGCTAAGCAGCTATTTCCTGCAGTTTTCAGAAGCCTGAGGCCCAAGCATTCTTAACTGTTTGAATTTCAAGGCAGGTGTTACAGAGACTGATCCCACAGGCAGCTGCCAGAAATGTTAGAACATTGCAAGTTTGGTCCTCTCTACTCTCTCAGGTTCATGGAAGTGATCTGGGGATCAGTCCATGGCTTCTCCCAAAATGTATGACACCAGGGAGGGTGTGGGGCAAGTGTGAGTAAAAACGCCCTGAAATTACTGTTTTGAATGTCGGTTTTTCTTTTTTTTTTATTTAAAAAAAAAATTTTTTTTTTCAACGTTTATTTATTTTTGGGACAGAGAGAGACAGAGCATGAACAGGGGAGGGGCAGAGAGAGAGGGAGACACAGAATCGGAAACAGGCTCCAGGCTCTGAGCCATCAGCCCAGAGCCTGACGCGGGGCTCGAACTCCCGGACCGCGAGATCGTGACCTGGCTGAAGTCGGACGCTCAACCGACTGCGCCACCCAGGCCCCCCAAATGTCGCTTTTTCTTGATTGGTGGGTTGCTTTATTGCTGTAGATCTTTGACTGATTTCCAAAACTCCTATAAGTTATTTTGATTAGTTTCTAGTTTATTTAGTGTTTCTAAATATTTAGGGGGAACAAGGGCCAGGAGCTTCCTAGTCCACCATTTTGTTCTGCTCCACTCTTGTTTTTAATGGTGGAATGGCATTCTGTTATGTAGGTATACCATTCATGTATTGTTGGATATTGGGCTGTTTCTACTTTTTGCTACTGTGAATAGTGCTGCTGTGATCATGTTTAAACATACATGGGATTGTTTGAATACCTGTTTTTAATTCTCTTGTGTATAAACCTAGTTGAAGAATTTCTGGGTCTCCCTTATTTTTGAAGTATTTTTTTTCTGGGTATAGAATTTTATGTTTACATGTTTTTCTTTCCAGCACTCTAAAGATGCCTCCCCATCATCTTCTAGCTTGCAGAGTCTGCCAAGACTTCTGCCATAATTTGTTTGTTTGTTTTCTCTTTCTGTATAAAATATGGTTGTTTTCTCTGGCTACCTTAAACAATTTCTCCTTCTTTGGTTTTCAGTAATTTGAATATGATATATCTAAGATTTGATTTTGGTTAGTTTGTTTTTTAGCATTTATAAAGCATGGTGTTTTGTTTTGTTTGTTTGTTTCTTGCTTTTAGATTTATGGTTTGATATCATTAGTTTGAGAATATCCTTGGAAACTAATTTTTTCTGCCCATTTTTTTTTCTTTTCCTACTTCTAGGATTCTAGTTATACACATTAGATGAATTGATATTGTCAATTCTTGGATGCCTTGTTATTTTTTTTTCTCTTCTTTTTTCTCTTCATGTTTCAGTTTGGATAATTGTTATTGATCTGTCTTCAGATTCACTAATTACTTTCTGAAATTGTCAAGTCTGCTCGTGAAGCAGCATTTCATTTTTGTTAACATGTTTTCTCATTTCTAGCATTTGCATTGGATTCTTTCTCATAATTTCCATCTCTCTGCTAAAATTACCCATTGATTTTGTATGTTATTTGCATTTTCCATTAGGCTGTTGAACATATTAATGTCAGTTATTTAAAATTTCTAATCTGAAATTGTCATGCCTGAGTCTGGCTTCATTAATTGCATTACCTCTTGAGAGTGTGTTGGCTTTATTCTAGCTTATTCATATGTCTCAAATTTTTTGTTGAAAGGTGGATGACAGAAAATAAGGCAAATATTAATTTATGCCTGGAAATGAATGCACCTTTCCTTCTGTTAGGCCTTTCATGTGGATATTTGATTCACTCTAGTCAGGAGTTGACTTGGTGTGTGTCTTGCTGTTGCTTGATCACTTTCAGTGTCCCATACATAATCTTCAATCCTCTAGTGTTATCTTGTGTTTAAGGAGGGAAAATATTTGTCAAAAGGTTTTTCTCAATGTCTTCTCCATCCTCATTTTTAAGTCTTTCCTTTGTGTTGAAGTACAGAGAGTGTCTCTCCAGGCTCTTAAAATATAATACTATTATTTTTAGCTCAACACTTGTTCACTTGGTAGAGGTGTGGTGGGGGTTTTCTTTGTTATTTGCATTAAGTTTTTTTTCTCAAGTAGGCACTGTGTCCCTAGGTCTTGACTGTGTGGTCTTTTAGATTCATGCCCCTCCCAAGCTGTGCTTCAATCTATTCACTGTTCTTGACTAACCTTCTGGGCTTATGGCTTAATGTCTTGTTTGTTTCCCCTGGCTGAAATGGGTTTTTCTCAGTGCTCTGGGGTATGGTATTTGTTGCCTTTCACCCAGAAATTCTAGGCTTTGGTACATAAGGGGATCATGGAGAAAGATTCAAGCCTGGTGTCATTTCTTCCAGCAGCATGTGCTGACACATCCACCAGGTCAGTACCACAAGGGATGCTTTCTCAGGACCTGGCCAGTCTTTTCTGTGAGCACTCAATGAGGTCCATGGTGAAGAAGCTGCAGATGAGTATAAAGACTTTTTTTTTTTAATCTGAAGTCCCTAAGAATTCTATATTCTCTTGTTATTTCACATTCTTATTTTGCCATTTTTTTAAAAAGATGTTGGTTAAGCTGTTTGTAATAGTGGCTGGCCTGGGTCTACAAGTAATCACACTCAATTTCTCCTTACAGGTACCTGCCTTTCCTTAGATTTCAGGTTAGTTGCTCCAATAACTCAGCTCTATGGTGGTTTTAAGAAGATTTTGATTTTCAGTTTGTCTGGATCTTTTTTGCTACAAGATTGGGAATGATGCTCTTTTTGCTTTTTTCTAATTGAAGTCTTGCATGGAATTAACTTACCAGGATGGGAGTCACTTTGATATATTTATTAAATCAAAGTATGAAGTGTGGGGAAAAAAAATTAAAAAACTGACCAAATCCTGTCTTTATAACATTCCAGTAATTCACCTTCACATGTATTTTCCAGAATGACTTTGGCTTTTATGCTTTGGGTCCCATGTTCACACTGTGCTTCTCACCTGGGATACTCACCCAGATCATCCCTGAGTTCCAGTAACAGTTCATCATTAAGATCCAGTTTGAACACCTTCTTAATAAAATATTCATAGGTCATCATAGCAGGGTGTGTAATCTAACTGGTCCCATTTAAGACATGATTAGCTGTGTCTCATACTACCTAGAACACTGTGTACATTTTCCTGCATTCCTATAAATCTAGTCCAGAGCCCAGCATAATAAAACTCTGAAAAGTTATTTAATGAATGAGGCTTAGTCAGAACCAGTTAAGAATAATTTCACATATGGGGGTACCTGGATGTCTCAGTCAGTTGAATGTCTGACTCTTGATTTCAGCTCGAGGTCATGATCTAGTGGTTTGTGAGATTGAGCCCCATGTCAGGCTCTTCACTAATAGTGCAGAGCCTGCTTGGAATTCTCTTTCTCTGTCCCTCCCTCACTTGCATACATGTGCACATGCTCTTTACCTCTCAAAATAAATAAATACACTTAAAAAAGAATAATTTCACACATTAACTTGTGTTATAGTAGTTTTCTATGGATCTGTATTCTTTACAAATTTATGACATACTGAAGACAAAATTGGTCTTATTTGCTTTACAATCCCTATGGGGATAGTAGGCTTTTGATTTATTTATTTATTTATTTATTTATTTATTTATTTATTTTATATGAAATTTATTGACAAATTGGTTTCCATACAACACCCAGTGCTCATCCCAAAAGGTGCCCTCCTCAAAACCCATCACCCACCCTCTCCTCCCTCCCACCCCCCATCAACCCTCAGTTTGTTCTCAGTTTTTAACAGTCTCTTATGTTTTGGCTCTCTCCCACTCTAACCTCTTTTTTTTTTTTCTTCCCCTCCCCCATGGGTTCCTGTTAACTTTCTCAGGATCCACATAAGAGTGAAACCATATGGTATCTGTCTTTCTCTGTATGGCTTATTTCACTTAGCATCACACTCTCCAGTTCCATCCACGTTGCTACAAAAGGCCATATTTCATTTTTTCTCATTGCCACATAATATTCCATTGTGTATATAAACCACAATTTCTTTATCCATTCATCAGTTGATGGGCATTTAGGCTCTTTCCATAATTTGGCTATTGTTGAGAGTGTTGCTATAAACATTGGGGTACAAGTGCCCCTATGCATCAGTACTCCTGTATCCTTTGGGTAAAATCCTAGCAGTGCTATTGCTGGGTCATAAGGTAGGTCTATTTTTAATTTTCTGAGGAACCTCCACACTGTTTTCCAGAGTGGCTGCACCAATTTGCATTCCCACCAACAGTGCAAGAGGGTTCCCGTTATTCCAAAACCTTGCCAGCATCTATAGTCTCCTGATTTGTTCATTTTGGCCACTCTGACTGGCGTGAGGTGATATCTGAGTGTGGTTTTGATTTGTATTTCCCTGATAAGGAGCGACATTGAGCATCTTTTCATGTGCCTGTTGGCCGTCCGGATGTCTTCTTTAGAGAAGTGTCTATTCATGTTTTCTGCCCATTTCTTCACCGGGTTATTTGTTTTTCGGGTGTGGAGTTTGGTGAGCTCTTTATAGATTTTGGATACTAGCCTTTTGTCCGATATGTCGTTTGCAAATATCTTTTCCCATTCTGTTGGTTGCCTTTTAGTTTTGTTGGTTGTTTCCTTTCCTGTGCAGAAGCTTTTTATTTTCATAAGGTCCCAGTAATTCATTTTTGCATTTAATTCCTTGCCTTTGGGGATGTGTCGAGGAAGAGATTGCTACGGCTGACGTCAGAGAGGTCTTTTCCTGCGTTCTCCTCTAGGGTTTTGATGGTTTCCTGTCTCACATTCAGGTCTTTTATCCATTTTGAGTTTATTTTTGTGAGTAGTGTGAGAAAGTGGTCTAGTTTCAACCTTATGCATGTTGCTGTCCAGTTCTCCCAGCACCATTTGTTAAAGAGACTGTCTTTTTTCCATTGGATGTTCTTTCCTGCTTTGTCAAAGATGAGTTGGCCATACCTTTGTGGGTCTAGTTCTGTGGTTTCTATTCTATTCCATGGGTCTATGTGTCTGTTTTTGTGCCAATACCATGCTGTCTTGATGATGACAGCTTTGTAGTAGAGACTAAAGTCTGGGATTGTGATGCCTCCTGCTTTGGTCTTCTTCTTCAAAATTTCTTTGGCTATTTGGGGCCTTTTGTGGTTCCATATGAATTTTAGGATTCCTTGTTCTAGTTTCGAGAAGAATACGGGTGCAATTTTGATTGGGATTGCATTGAATGTGTAGATAGCTTTGGGTAGTGTTGACATTTTGACAATATTTATTCTTCCAATCCATGAGCAGGGAATGTCTTTCCATTTCTTTATATCTTCTTCAATTTCCTTCAAAAGCTTTCTATAGTTTTCAGCATACAGATCCTTTACATCTTTGGTTAGATTTATCCCTAGGTATTTTATGCTTCTTGGTGCAATTGTGAATGGGATCAGTTTCTTTATTTGTCTTTCTGTTGCTTCATTGTTAGTGTATAAGAATGCAACTGATTTCTGTACATTGATTTTATATCCTGCAACTTTGCTGAATTCCTGTATCAGTTCTAGCAGACTTTTGGTGGAATCTATCGGATTTTTCATGTATAATATCATGTCATCTGCAAAAAGCGAAAGCTTGACTTCATCTTTGCCAATTTTGATGCCTTTGATTTCCTTCTGTTGTCTGATTGCTGATGCTAGAACTTCCAGCACTATGTTAAACAGCAGCGGTGAGAGTGGGCATCCTTGACGTGTTCCTGATCTCAGGGAAAAAGCTCTCAGTTTTTCCCCATTGAGGATGATGTTAGCTGTGGGCTTTTCATAAATGGCTTTTATGATCTTTAAGTATGTTCCTTCTATCCCGACTTTCTCAAGGGTTTTTATTAAGAAAGGGTGCTGGATTTTGTCAAAGGCCTTTTCTGCATCGATGGACAGGATCATATGGTTCTTCTCTATTTTTTTTTTGTTAATGTGATGTATCACGTTGATTGATTTGCGAGTGTTGAACCAGCCCTGCATCCCAGGAATGAATCCCACTTGATCATGGTGAATCATTCTTTTTATATGCCGTTGAATTCGATTTGCTAGTATCTTATTGAGAATTTTTGCATCCATATTCATCAGGGATATTGGCCTGTAGTTCTCTTTTTTTACTGGGTCTCTGTCTGGTTTAGGAATCAAAGTAATACTGGCTTCATAGAATGAGTCTGGAAGTTTTCCTTCCCTTTCTATTTCTTGGAATAGCTTGAGAAGGATAGGTATTATCTCTGCTTTAAACGTCTGGTAGAACTCCCCTGGGAAGCCATCTGGTCCTGGACTCTTATTTGTTGGGAGATTTTTGATAACCGATTCAATTTCTTCACTGGTTATGGGTCTGTTCAAGCTTTCTATTTCCTCCTGATTGAGTTTTGGAAGCGTGTGGGTGTTCAGGAATTTGTCCATTTCTTCCAGGTTGTCCAATTTGTTGGCATATAATTTTTCATAGTATTCCCTGATAATTGTTTGTATCTCTGAGGGATTGGTTGTAATAATTCCATTTTAATTCATGATTTTATCTATTTGGGTCATCTCCCTTTTCTTTTTGAGAAGCCTGGCTAGAGGTTTGTCAATTTTGTTTATTTTTTCAAAAAACCAACTCTTGGTTTCGTTGATCTGCTCTACAGTTTTTTTAGATTCTATATTGTTTATTTCTGCTCTGATCTTTATTATTTCTCTTCTTCTGCTGGGTTTAGGTTGCCTTTGCTGTTCTGCTTCTATTTCCTTTAGGTGTGCTGTTAGATTTTGTATTTGGGATTTTTCTTGTTTCTTGAGATAGGCCTGGATTGCAATGTATTTACCTCTCAGGACTGCCTTCGCTGCATCCCAAAGCGTTTGGATTGTTGTATTTTTATTTTCGTTTGTTTCCATATATTTTTAAAATTCTTCTCTAATTGCCTGGTTGACCCACTCATTCGTTAGTAGGGTGTTCTTTAACCTCCATGCCTTTGGAGGTTTTCCAGGCTTTTTTCTGTGGTTGATTTCAAGCTTCATAGCATTGTGGTCTGAAAGTATGCATGGTATAATTTCGATTCTTGTAAACTTAGGAAGGGCTGTTTTGTGACCCAGTATATGATCTATCTTGGAGAATGTTCCATGTGCACTGGAGAAGAAAGTATATTCTGTTGCTTTGGGATGCAGAGTTCTAAATATATCTGTCAAGTCCATTTGATCCAATGTCACATTCAGGGCCCTTGTTTCTTTATTGACCGTGTGTCTAGATGATCTGTCCATTTCTGTGAGTGGGGTGTTAAAGTCCCCTGCAATTACCACATTCTTATCAATAAGGTTGCTTATGTTTATGAGTAATTGTTTCATATATTTGGGGGCTCTGGTATTCGGCGCATAGACATTTATAATTGTTAGCTCTTCCTGATGGATAGACCCTGTAACTATTATATAATGTCCTTCTTCATCTCTTGTTACAGCCTTTACTTTAAAGTCTAGTTTGTCTGATATAAGTATGGCTACTCCAGCTTTCTTTTGGCTTCCAGTCGCATGATAAATAGTTCTCCATCCCCTGACTCTCAATCTAAAGGTGTCCTCAGGTCTAAAATGAGTCTCTTGTAGACAGCAAATAGATGGGTCTTGTTTTTTTTATCCATTCTGATACCCTATGTCTTTTGGTTGGCGCATTTAATCCATTTACATTCAGTGTTATTATAGAAAGATACGGGTTTAGAGTTTGTGATGTCTGTATGTTTTATGCTTGTAGTGATGTCTCTGGGACTTTGTCTCACAGTGTCCCCCTTAGGATCTCTTGTAGGGCTGGTTTAGTGGTGACAAATTCCTTCAGTTTTTGTTTGTTTGGGAAGACCTTTATCTCTCCTTCTATTCTAAATGACAGACTTGCTGGATAAAGGATTCTCGGCTGCATATTATTTTTGTCTAGCACCCTGAAAATCTCGTGCCAATTCTTTCTGGCCTGCCAAGTTTCTAAAGAGAGATCAGTCACGAGTCTTATAGGTCTCCCTTTATATGTGAGGGCACGTTTACCCCTTGCTGCTTTCAGAATTTTCTCTTTATCCTTGTATTTTGCCAGTTTCACTATGATATGTCGTGCAGAAGATCGATTCAAGTTATGTCTGAAGGGAGTTCTCTGTGCCTCTTGGATTTCAATGCCTTTTTCCTTCCCCAGTTCAGGGAAGTTCTCAGCTATTATTTCTTCAAGTACCCCTTCAGCACCTTTCCCTCTCTCTTCCTCCTCTGGGATACCAATTATGCGTATAGTATTTCTTTTTAGTGTATCACTTAGTTCTCTAATTTTCACCTCATACTCCTGTATTTTTTTTATCTCTCTTTTTCTCAGCTTCCTCTTTTTCCATAACTTTATCTTCTAGCTCACCTATTCTCTCCTCTGCCTCTTCAAGCCGAGCTGTGGTGGTTTCCATTTTGTTATGCATTTCGTTTAAAGCGTTTTTCAGCTCCTCGTGACTGTTCCTTAGTCCCTTGATCTCTGTAGCAAGAGATTCTCTGCTGTCCTGTATACTGTTTTCAAGCCCAGTGATTAATTTTATGACTATTATTCTAAATTCACTTTCTGTTATATTATTTAAATCCTTTTTGATCAGCTCATTAGCTGTTGTTATTTCCTGGAGATTCTTCTGAGGGGAATTCTTCCACTTGGTCATTTTGGATAGTCCCTGGCATGGTGAGGACCTGCAGGGCACTTCCCCTGTGCTGTGGTGTATAACTGGAGTTGGTGGGCAGGGCCGCCGTCAGATCTGATGTCTGCCCCCAGCCCACCGCTGGGGCCAGTCAGACTGGTGTGTGCCTTCTCTTCCCCTCTCCTAGGGGTGGGATTCACTGTGGGGTGGTGTGGCCCATCTGGGCTACTTGCACACTGCCAGGCTTGTGATGCTGGGGATCTGGCGTATTAGCTGGGGTGGGTAGGCAAGTTGCACGGGGGCAGGAGGGGCAGGCTTAGATCGCTTCTTCTTAGGTGATCCTCTTCAGGAGGGGCCCTGTGGCAGTGGGAGGGAGTCAGATCTGCTGCTGGAGGTTTGGCTCTGCAGAAGCACAGAGTTGGGTGTTTGCGCGGAGCGAGCAAGTTCCCTGGCAGGAACTGGTTCTCTTTGGGATTTTGGCTGGGGGATGGGCGGGGGAGATGGCGCTGGTGAGCGCCTTTGTCCTCACCAAACTGAGCTCTGTCGTCAGGGGGCTCAGCAGCTCTCCCTCCCTTTGTCCTCCAGCCTTCCCGCTTTCCGAGCAGAGCTTTTAACTTATGACCTCCCAGATGCTAAGTCGCACTTGTTGTTGGAACACAGTCCGTCAGGCCCCTCCGCTTTTGCAAGCCAGACTCGGGGGCTCTGCTTGGCCGGCGAGCCGCCCCTCCACCCTGGCTCCCTCCCGCCAGTCCGTGGAGTGCGAACCGCCTCGCCGCCCTTCCTACCCTCTTCCGTGGGCCTCTCGTCTGCGTTTGGCTCCGGCGTCTCCGTTCTGCTAATCCTCTGGCAGTTTTCTGGGTTATTTAGGCAGGTGTAGGTGGAATCTAAGTGATCAGCAGGACGCCCGGTGAGCCCAGCGTCCTCCTAAGCCGCCATCTTGCCGCTTCTCCAGGCTTTTGATTTATATTATTAAATAAACAATAATAGCTTTCAAAGATGGGCACTCAGTGGCACTCTCAGGGGAAATAGGGAGAAAAGGGCATGATGAAGTGAGGAGAGAAGAAAGATGCACAGTTAGGTGCCATGAATACTACCAGGCTCAACCATTTTTGAGTCCCCATTCTAAGTCATGATGCTTTAGCACAGCATCTGCAAATCAGTTTGTGAGAGATTTTCTTTACACATTGTATGGAATGGCTAGCTACCAATACAACAATCAAAATATGTGTAAACAATTGGTTATTCTTGGAGGAGGGGCCAAGATGGCAGAACAGCATGGAAGATTTTTTGCCTCTCTATTCCCTGAAATACAGTTAGAACAACACCAAACACCAAATCTTTCACACCTAGAAAATTGATTTGAGGATTAACACAACAATCTGCACAACTTGAACCATATAAATTGATAGGTATGTGGTATGGAAAGGTGAACTGGAGGCGAGAGAAGACACAGAGGGTAGGGAGCTGTTTTTGCTTGCAGAGAAGATGGAGATAGGTTGGAGGGTACAGGAAAAGCACCCACCCCTTGAAAGCAGCTAGAGATGGAAAAAGACACAAGGGACAGAACAAAAAATGGAGAAAGGAGAAAGGAGCGGGTTTAAATTCTATTAAGACTCTATAAACAGAGTGAATGCAGAGTTTGAAACTCCCCAGCTCAGTACCTGATGGAGCTCTGGTGGGAAGGGTGAATCCCCAGCAGCAGACAGCAAAGTCCTCAGGATCCTTGGGCAACATCAGGTAAGGTGGTTCCTCTGCTAAGAGGACATTTGATAGAGGCTGTGAAGCCTCCCCACAGGCAAAGTTCCCAGTGGATCCCAGAGAACAGCCACATTTGCTGGTGTTGGAACAAGGACTTTAAGGGTGAAGCCTGGGGCCAGATGTGTGGTGTGATATATCATAATCCCTGAAATGCTGCTGCTGCACGATTTGGCAAACTTTTTCTGGGGTGGGCTGGCACCTGGCTGCAGTCTCTGGCCATCTGCAGCAGTATGGTCATGTGAACATTCCTGGGGGCAGCCAAGAACCTGACCATTGCTTGGGGAGACAGTCCCCCAGAGAGTCTGAGCAGGTCAAAGCCACAGGGACCTCAGAAGTGAGGGGTTTGGAATAACAACCCCATCTGAGATGAAACTCAGAAGGGAGATACCACCTGGCAGGCTGACAGCTTGGTCTCAGACAGCATAGAAGCGAGGAGTGGACAGAAGCTGGAGACTAGGAGGGGTGCTTGATTCTGGTCAGGAAGAGCACAGGGTTTTGATACTAGAGACCAGGTAGCTTGGTGACACCATTTTCACCCCTCCTGTGCATACACATCCTTGCCTACACTCACCACAATGGTCCACCCCAGTAAACTAAGCAGCACCATCTAGAGGAGAACAGAGCCATTACACCAAGCCCCGCACAACTGGGCCAACCGCACTCTAGAGGAACACCACATGACTCTCTGCCTGCGTAGTTTATGGACTACAAAATGCTTCATAGCTTGATTCCCAGAGGAAACTGGATGTAATTTCAATCATATTTCATTCTGTTCACTGGTCCATCTATCAAGTTCTTGTTTTTCTTTTCTTATTCTTGAATACAGAAAGAGAAAAAAATTATTTTTATTTTCCTTTAAGTTTTTCTACTATATTTTTAACTCTTTTGTAAATTTGAAAAATTCTATTTTACTTTCATCATTTCATTTTTATTTTGTTGTATTCAGTTTTTAAATTTTCAAAAAATTTTTTCCTTTTTTTTTCTTTTCTTTTCTTTCCCTTTTTCTCTATTGTATGAAGCTTCTTTCAACAACCAGACCAAAACACACCTAGAATCTAGCATCCTTTATTTGATTTTTTGTGTTATTTTTAAGTTTAATTTTTAAAATTTTGTTAGTTTTCTTCCTTCAAAATGACAAAATGAAGGAGTTCACCCAGAAAGAAAGAACAAGAAGAAATGACAGCCAGGTACAGAACAGATACAAGCAAGATGACTGAAACAGAATTTAGAATCAAAATAGTAAGAATACTAGCTGGGGTTGAAAAAGCATAGAATCCCTTTATCTGGAGATAAAAGAAGTAAAATCTAGTCAGGACAAAATGAAAGATGTTGTACCTCAAATGCAATCTCAAATGGATGCCACAGTGGCAAGGGTGGATGAAGCAGAGAAGTGAATCAGAGACATAAAGGACAAACTTATGGAGAACAATGAAGCAGAAAAAAATAGGGAAATTAAGGCAAAGAGCACAATATAAGAATTAAGGAACTTAGTGACTCATTAAAAAGGAATAACATCCAAACCATAGGGGTTCCAGAAGATGAAGAGAAAAAGGTGCAGAAGGCTTATGTGAGCAAGTCATAATGGAAAACTTTCCAAACCTGGAGAAAGACACAGATATCAATATCCAGGAAGCACAGAGGATTCCCATTAGACTAAACAAAAACCAACCATCACAAGGATTACCATAGTCAAATTCACAAAATAGGCAAGGAAAGAATCATGAAAACAGCAAGGGAAAAAAGTCTTTAACCTACAAGGGAAGGCAGATAGGGTTCACAGCAGTCCTATCCACAGAAACTCATCAGGCAATAAGGGAGTGGCAGGATATATTCTCTGTGCTGACTCATAAAAAATATGCAGCCAAGAATTCTTTATGCAGCAAGGCTGTCATTCAAAATAGAATGAGAGATAAAAACTTTCCTAGACAAAAACTAAAGGAGATTGTGACCACTAAATTGGCCCTGCAAGAAATTTTAAGGGGGACTCCCTGAGGGGAGAAAAGACAGGAAAAAAAGCAAACAAAAATACCAAAATTAACAAAGACTAGAAAGCACCAGAGAACACAACCAGAAACTGCCAACTCTATAGACAACATGACAATAAATTCATATCTTTCAGTACTCGCTCTAAATGTCAATGGACTAAACACTCCAATCAAAAGACATAGGGTAACAGAATGGATAATAAAACAAGATCCATTTATATGCTGTTTACAAGAGACCCATTTTATTTTTTTATTTAAAAAAATTTTATTAATATGAAATTTATTGTCAAATTGGTTTCCATACAACACCTAGTGCTCAGCCCAACAGGTGCCCTCTTCAATGACCATCACCCATCCACCCCTCCCTCCAACCCCCCATCAACCCTCAGTTTATTCTCAGATTTTAAGGGTCTCTTATGGTTTGCCTCCCTCCCTCTCCAACATTTTTTTTTCCCTTTCCCTCTCTCATGGTCTTCTGTTTTCTTAGGATCCACATAAGAGTGAAACATATGGTATCTGTCTTTCTCTGTATGACTTATTTCACTTAGCATAACACTCTCCAGTTCCATCCACGTGGCTACAAAAAGCCATATTTCATTCTTTCTGATTGCCAACTAGTATTCCAATTGTGCCGATTGTGTATATAAACCACAATTTCTTTATCCATTCATCAGTTGATGGACATTTAGGCTCTTTCCTTAATTTAGCTATTGTTGAAAGTGCTGCTATAGACATTGGGGTACAAGTGCCCCTGTGCATCAGCACTCCTGTATACCTTGGGTGAATTTCTAGCAGTGCTATTGCTGGGTGATAGGGTAGATTTATTTTTAACTTTTTGAGGAACCTCCACACTTTTCCAGAGCGGCTGCACCAGTTTGCATTCCCACCAACGGTGCAAGAGGGTTCCCATTTCTCCACATCCTCTCCAGCATCTATAGTCTCCTGGTTTGCTCATTTCAGCCATTCTGACTGGCGTAAGGTAATATCTCAGTGTGGTTTTGATTTGTGTTTCCCTGATGAGGGGTTACATTGAGCATCTTTTCATGTGCCTGTTGGCCATCCGGATGTCTTCTTTAGAGAAGTGTCTATTCATGTATTCTGTCAATTTCTTCACTAGATTATTTGTTTTTTTGGGTGTGGAGTTTGGTGAGTTCTTTATAGATTTTGGATACTAGCCCTTAATGCAATATGTCATTTGTAAATATCTTTTCCCATTCCGTTGGTTGCCTTTTAGTTTTGTTGATTGTTTCCTTTGCTGTATAGAAGCTTTTTATCTTCGTGAGGTCCAAATAGCTCATTTTTGCTTTTAATTCCCTTGCCTTTGGAGATGTGTCAAGTAAGAAATTGCTTCGGCTGAGGAAGAGACTCATTTTAGACCTAAAGACACCTTCAGTTTGAAAGTAATGAGATGGAGAACAATCTTTCATGCTAACGGTCGCCAAAGGAAAGCAGGAGTAGGCATACTTATAACAGACAATCTAGATTATAAAGCAAAGACTGTAATAAGAGATGAAGAAGCACATTATACCATAATTAAGAGGTCTATCCACCAAGAAGATGTAACAATTGTAAACATTTATGCTCCAAGCATGATAGCACCAAAATATATATCAGTTAATCACAAACATACAGAAACTCATTGAAAATATTACCATAATAGTAGGGTACTTCAACACCCCACTTAGAGCAATAGACAGATCATTGAAACAGAAAACCAACAAGGAAACAATGGCTCTGAATGACACACTGGGACAGATGGACTTAACTGATATATTCAGAACATTTCATCCTAAAGCAGCAGAATACACATACTTCTCAAGTGCACATGGAACATTCTCCAGAATAGATCACTTACTGGGCCACAAATCAGCCCTCAACAAGTACAAAAAGTATGAAATCATACCATGCATATTTTCAGACCATAATGCTATGAAACTTGAAATCAACCACAACAAAAAATTTGGAAAGACAACACATACTTGGAGATTAAATAACATCTTACTAAAGAATTAATGGGATAACCAAGGAGTTAAAGAGGAAATTAAAAAGTATATGGAAGCCAAAGAAAATGATAACATCACAGCCCCAAACCTCTGGGATGCAGCAAAGGCTGTCATAAGAAGGAAGTATGTAGCAATCCAGGCCTTCCTAAAGAAGGAAGAAAGGTCTCAGATACACAACCTAAACTTACACCTTAAAGAGCTGGAAAAAGAACAGCAAATAAAACCTAAACCAGCAGAATATGGGTAATAATAAAGATTAGAGCAGAAATCAATACTATCAAAACCAAAACAAACAATTAAACAAACAAAAAAAAAAACCCAGTAGAACAGATCAATAAAACCAGGAGCTGGTTCTTTGAAAGAATTAACAAAATTGATAAACCCCTAGCCAGTTTGATGAAAGAGAGAAAGGAAAGGACCCAAATAAATAAATCAAGAATAAAAGATGGAAGATCACAACCAACACAACAGAAATACAAATAATAATAAGAGAATATTATGACCAATTAAATGCCAATAAATTGGGCAATCCAGAAGAAATTGACAAATTCCTAGACAAATATAAACTACCAAAACTGAAACAAGAAGAAATAGAAAATTTGAACAGACCCACAATCAGTAAAGAGTAGTAATCAAAAAATCTCCCAAAAATCTCCCAAAAAAAGACTAGGGCCAGATGGCTTTCCAGCAGAATTCTACCAAACATTTAAAGAAGAATTAACACCTATTTCTTTGAAATTGTTCCAAAAAAAAAAAAGAGAAAAGAAATGGAATGAAAACTTCCAAACTCGTTAGATGAAGCCATCATTACCTTGATTCCAAAACCAAAGACCCCACTGAAAAGGAGAACTATAGACCAATTTCCATGATGAACATGGATGCAAAAATCCTCAACAATGTACTAGCCAAACAGATTCAACAATACTTTAAGAGAACTATTCACCACGACCAAGTGGGACTTATGCTTGGGATGCAGGGCTGCTTCAATATTTGCAAAAAAAAATCAATGTGATACATCACATCAGTAAAAGACAGGACAAGAACCACATGATCCTCTCAACAGATGCAGAGAAAGCATTTGACAAAATACAGCATTCTTTTTTGATAAAAACCCTCAAGAAAGTAGGGATAGAAGGATCATACCTCAAGATCATAAAATCCATATATGAAAGATCCACTACTAATATCATCCTCAGTTGGGAAAAACTGAGAGCTTTCCCCCTAAGGTCAGGAACAAGACGGGGATGTCCTTTCTCGCCACTGTTATTCAACATAGTATTGGAAGTCATCACCTCAGCAATCAGACAACACAAAGGAATAAAAGGCATCCACGTCCTCAAGGAGGAAGCCAAACTTTCACTCTATGCAGATAACACAACACTACATATGGAAAACCCAAAAGATTCCACCAAAACACCGCTATAACTGATTCATGAATATAACAAAATCGCAGGATATAAAATCAATGCACAAAGATCTGTTGCATTCTTATACACCAATAGTGAATCAACAAAAAGAGAAATCAAGGAATCAATCCCATTTATAATTACACCAAAAAGCATAAAATATCTAGGAATAAACCTAACCAAAGAGTTGAAAATCTATACACTGAAAGTATAGAAAGCTTATGAAAGAAACTGAAGAAGAATGACAAGAAAAAGAAAATTATTCCATGCTCCTGGATTGGAAGAACAAATATTGTTAAAATATCGATACTACCCAAAGCTATCTACATATTCAATGCAATCCCTCTCAAAATAACACCAGCATTCTTCACAGAGCTAGAAAACAATCCTAAAATTTGTATGGAACCAGAAAGACCCTGAATAGGCAAAGCAACCCTGAAAACGAAAAACAAAGCTGGAAACATCACAATCCGAGACTTAAAGAAGGATTATAAAGCTGTAATCATCAAGACAGTATGGTACTGGCACAAAGACAGACACTCAGATCAATGGAACAGAATAGACAACCCAGAAATGGAGCCACAAACATATGGCCAACTATTCTTTGACAGTTCAGGAAAGACTATCTAATGGATAAAGACAGTCTCTTCAGCAAATGGTATTGGGAACACTGGACAGTGACACGCAGAAAAATGAAACTGGACCGTTTTCTTACACCATACACAAAAATAAATTCAAAATGGATGAAAGACCTAAATGTAGGACAGGAAGCCATAAAAATTCTACAAACTAAGCAGGTAAAAACTTCTTTAACCTCGGCTGCAGCAAGTTCTTACTCAACACATCTCTGGAGGCAAGGGAAACAAAAGCAAAAATGAACTATTGGGACCTCATCAAAAGAAAAAGCTTCTGCAAAGGAAAAAATCGGCAAAACTAAAAGGCAACCAATGGAATGGGAGAAGATATTTGCAAATGACATATCAGATAAAGGGTTAGTATCCCAAATCTATAAAGAACTTATCAAACTCAACATTCAAAAAACAAATAATCCAGTGAAGAAGTGGGCAAAAGACATGAAGAGACAATTTTCCAAAGAAGACATCCAGATGGCTAACAGATACACGAAAAAATGGTCAACATCACTCATCGTCAGGGAAATACAAATTAAAACCACAATGAGATACCACCTCACACCAGTCAGAATGGCTAAAATTAACAACTCAGGAAAGAACAGATATGGGCAAGGATGCAGAGAAAGAGGATCTCTTTTGCACTGCTGGTGGGAATGCAAACTGGTGCAGCCACTCTGGAAAAGAGTATGGAGGTACCTGAAAAATTAAAAATAGAGCTACCCTACGACCCAGCAATTGCACTACTAGGCATTTATCCAAGGGATACAGGTATGCTGTTTTGAAGGGACACATTCACCCTCATGTTTATAGCAATGCTATTGACAATAGCCAAAATATGGAAAGAGCCCAAATGTCCATTGTCAGATGAATGAATAAAGAAGTGATACACACACACACACACACACACACACACACACACAATGGAGTATTACTTGGCAATCAAAAAGAATGAAACTGCCATTTGCAACTACATGGATAGAACTAGAGGGTATTATGCTAAGCAAAATTAGTCAGAGAAAGACAAATATCATATGATTTCACTCATATGTGGAATTTAAGATACAAAACGAATGAATATAAGAAAGGGAAGCAAAAATAATATAAAAACAAGGAGGTGGACAAAACATAAGAGACTATTAAATACAGAGAACTAACAGGGTCACTGGAGTTGTTGTGGGAGGGGGGATGTGTTAAATGGGTAAGGGGCATTAAGGAAGACACTTGGGATGAACACTGGGTATTATACATATGAGATGAATCACTGGAATCTACTCCTGAAATCATTATTGCACTATATGCTAACTTGGATGTAAATTAAAAAAAATAATTTATTATTCTTAGAAATGTCAGCTTTTATGTATGGGTATATTTTTTGTGGTTTTCAATTTTGCTAACAAAACACAAAAGTTGTAGTGTGTCGCTGATAACTAAATTTGTGATAGATTGCTTTTCAACTTGCATTAGAAAATACCCATAGTTATGTTCTATTGGATACTTCCCATATTTTTTTCTTCTTTAGCCAACTATATTTTGTTACAAAGTATGTAATAAGGAAGATCAAACTATCTTTTTTCCTTCTACTTCATCTCATTGTAATTGCCTCATCAGTGCCAGGCAAAGACTTTCCAATTGTGGCCCTAACTCACCCTCCTGTGAGGAAAGTGTGCCCGAACACAGCTATCTGCCAGGGAGTGGTATTTTTGCCTGCAGTCTGTGGAAGGTGGCTCATCCTTGCAGATGAAGTGGCATTTCCTAATTAGATCATAATTCTTAACAAACCCTGAAGGCAAGGGTTATATGACCATAAAATGGGTTACTTGGAAGGCTGAGGAAAAAGGGAATAGTAAACTTTGTATTTTTGACCTGTTGGAAATAATTCAGCTTTAATTAAAATATAAATTTTCTTTCATTAGTCTTGGACATTATATATATGAAAATTTTATAGAGCTATCTTGATATTAAAAAGGAGAGGAGAGAGACAGAAAGACTGAGCAAGAGAAAGAATGGGTTCAATTCTCAATTCTTTGTCAAAATATAATGTAAGTCATAATAGAACAGAGACTTTTTTTCCTGTAGTATATCTCTAGCACAGAGAATAGTGTTTGGCACATTAGGTAAATGCTCAAAGACATGTATTATAAGAATAGACTACAGCAAATCCCTTTACTACTCAGGCTTTGGTAGGTTTTTTCATGTGTAAAATGAAGTTTTAGACAAAATTACCTCCGAAGTTATTTTTTAATTTAGTAATTTTAGAAATTTATTATAATTTTGATATCAATAAGTTATTTTTAAGGTTTTACAAATTGTCTTAATCTCTGATATGATATATAAGAAGTATGAAGCAGTTATTAAAGATGATAGGCTACACGAAATAAATGAATGGACTTGATCACTGTTTAAATCTCTTGAGTTTTGAAGATCCCAGGAAGCAAGTATTAAGTAATGGCAAAATGAAATAAAAAAGATATTATAGGAGTGCTTGGGTGGCTCAGTTGGTAGAGCATCTGACTCTTTTTCTTGGGGTTGTGAGTTTGAGTCCCACATTGGGTGTTGGGCCTACTTAAAAAATATTGTAAACTTAGAGTGACAAAATAGTAGTAAAGAAAGCTCTCTGTGGTGGATGCTCTACATAGGTAGTTTGGGGACAGTTTATTTTAAATATCTGAGGTAGGAGGCACACTGAAAACTAGCCCTCATCCACAGAATAAGAATGGTCAAGGATTTAAAATATTTTCATCTGAGAATGAGTTGAAAGGTAAATGCTGGAAATGAGAATATGAAAGGGGCTTGGTAGATACTGAGAGAAATATTTCCGTATTGCTACAAGGAATAGAAATGGGACCTCTGAGTACGAGTGAGATTTTTGACTCAATGAAAGGGAAGAATTTTATCAGAGCTCAGGATGGAATGCTTTATGAGGCAGCTAACACTAGAATCCTGTAAATGTTCAATTTGAGATTAGAGCATTGACAAAATGATGGTTATGTGTATGATGGCCACAATCTGGTATTTTTTGAGTGAAATTTATGAGAGGAGACACTCACCTTAAAATGGTGTAGAGAAAGTACTTTGATACAATGTCAGAATAATTCTAAATTATTATTTTTAAATTTATTATTATTTTTTAAATATAATTTATTGTAAAATTGCTTTCCATACAATACCCAGTGCTTATCCCAACAGGTGCCCTCCTCAATGCTCATCACCCTCTTTCCCCTCTCCCCCAACACCATCAACCCTCAGTTTGTTCTCAGTATTTAAGAGACTCTTATGGTTTTCCTCCCTCCCTCTCTGTAATTTTTTCCCCTTCCCCTCACCCATGGTCTTCTGTTAAGTTTCTCAGGCTCCACATATGACTGAAAACATATGTGTCTTTCTATGGCCTGACTTATTTCACTTAGTATAATACTCTCCAGTTCCATCCACGTTGCTGCAAATGGCCAGATTTCATCCTTTCTCATTGCCAAGTAGTATTCCATTGTATATATAAACCACATCTTTATCCATTCGTCAGTTGATGGACATTTAAGTTATTTCCATAATTTGGCTATTGTTGAAAGTGCTGCTATAAACATTGGAGTACATGTGCCCCTATGCATCAGCACTCCTGTATCCCTTGGGTAAATTCCTAGCAGTGTTATTTCTGGGTCATAGGGTAGTTATATTTTTAACTTTTTGAGGAACCTCCACGCTATTTTCCAGAGTGGCTGCACCAGTTTACATTCCCACCAACAGTGCAAGAGTGTTCCCTTTTCTCCACATCCTCGCCAGCATCTGTTGTTTTTTAAGTTGTTCATTTTAGCCACTCTTACTGGTGTGAGTGGTATCTCAGTGTGGTTTTGATTTGCGTTTCCTTGATGAGGAGTGACTTTGAGCATCTTTTCATGTGTCTGTTGGCCATCTGGATGTCTTCTTTAGAGAAGTGTCTATTCATGTCTCTGCCCATTTCGCCACTGGATTATTTGTTTTTATCCTGTGTGGAGTTTGGTGAGTACTTTATAGACTTTGGATACTAGCCCTTTATGTGAGATGTCATTTGCAAATATCTTCTCCCATTCCATAGGTTGCCTTCTAGTTTATTGTTTCCTTTGCAGTGCAGAAGATTTTTACCTTGATGAGGTCCCAATAGTTCTTTTTGCTTTCAATTCCCTTGCCTTAGGAGATGTTTCACATAAGAAATTGCTGCAGCTGAGGTCAAAGTGGTTTTTTCCTGCTGTCTCCTTTAGGATTTTGATGGTTTCCTTCTCACATTCAGGTCCTTAATCCATTTTGAGTTTATTTTTGTGTATGGTGTAAGAAAGTGGTCTAGTTTCATTCTTCTGCATGTTGCTATCCAGTTCTCCCAGCACTATTTGCTAAAGAGACTTTTTCCGATTGGATGCTCTTTCCTGTTTTGTCAAAGATTAGTTGGCTATACTTTTGTGGGTCCAACTCTGGAGTCTCTATTCTATTCCATTGGTCTATGTGTCTGTTTTTGTGTCAATACCATACTGTCTTCATGATTACAGCTTTGTAGTAGAGGCTACTGGGAATTGTGATGCCTCCCTGTTTAGTCTTCTTCTTCAATGTTACTTTGGCTATTTGAGGTCTTTTGTGGTTCCATACAAATTTTAGGATTGCTTGTTCTAGTTTCGAGAAGAATGCTGGTGAAATTTTGAATGGGATTGCATTGAATGTGTAGATTGCTTTGGGTAGTATTGACATTTTGACAATATTTATTCTTCCAATCCATGAGCATGGAATGTTTTTCCATTTCTTTGTATCTTCTTCAGTTTCCTTCATAAGCTTTCTATAGTTTTCAGCATACAGATCTTTTACATCTTTGGTTAGGTTTATTCCTAGGTATTTTATGCTTCTTGGTGCAATTGTGAATGGAATCAGTTTCTTTATTTCTATTTATGTTGTTTAATTATTGCAACCGATTTCTGTACAGTAATTTTGTACCTTACGACTTTGCTGAATTCATGTATCAGTCTAGCAGACTTTTTGTGGAGTCTTTTGGGTTTTCCATGTAGAGTATTGTGAATTCTGTGAAAAATGAAAGTTTGACTTCATCTTTGCCAATTTTGATGCCTTTTATTTCCTTTTGTTGTCTTATTGATGATGCTAGGACTTCCAACACTATGTTAAACAAAAGTGGTGAGAATGGACATCCCTGTGGTGTTCTTGATCTCAAGGGGAAAGCTCTGAGTTTTTCCCCACTGAGGATGATATTATCTGTGGGCTTTTCATAAATGGCTTTTATGATGTTTAAGTATGTTCCTTATATCCCAACTTTCCTGAGGGTTTTTGTTAAGAAAGAATCTTGTGTTTTGTCAAATGCTTTTTCTGCATCGATTGACAGGATCATATGGTTCTTATCTTTTCTTTTATTAATGTGATGTATCACATTGATTGATATGTGAATATTGAACCAGCCCTGCATCCCAGAAATGAATCCCACTTGATCATGGTGAATAATTCTTTTTATATGCTATTGAATTCTATTTGCTGGTATCTTGTTGAGAATTTTTGCATCCATATTCATCAGGGACATTGGCTTGTAGTTCTCTTTTTTTTTTGCTAGGTCTCTATGGTTTGGGAATCAAGGTAATGCTGGCTTCATAGAATGAGTCCAGTAGTTTTCCTTCCCTTTCTATTTTTTGGAATAGCTTGAACAGGATAGGAATTAAGTCTGCTTTAAATGGCTAGTAGATTTCCCCAGGGAAGCCATATGGTTCAGGACTCTTATTTCTGGGGAGATTTTTGATAACTGATTCAATTTCTTCACTTCATGTGTCTGTTCAAAGTTTCTATTCTTCCTGTTTGAGTTTCGGTAGTGTGTGGGTGTTTAGGAATTTGTCCATTTCTTCCAGGTTTTCCAGTTTGCTGGCATATAATTTTTCATAGTATTCCCTGATAATTGCTTGTATTTCTAAAGGGATTGGTTGTAATAAACCCATTTTCATTTGTGATTTTATCTATTTGGGTCCTGCCACTTTTCTTTTTGAGAAGCCTGGCTACAGGTTTGTCAATTTGGTTTATCTTTTCAAAAAACCAACTCTTGGTTTTATTGATATGCTCTACTATTTTTTTTTGATTCTATATTGTTTATTTCTGCTCTGATCTTTATTATTTCTCTTCTTCTGCTGGGTTTGGGGAGTCTTTGTTGTTAAGCTTCTAGTTCGTTTAGGTTTTATATTTGGAATTTTTCTTGTTTCTTGAGATAACCCTGAATTGCAATGTATTTTCCTCTTAGGACTGCCTTTGCTGCATCTCAAAGGGTTTGGACTGTTGTATTTTCATTTTCATTTTCATTTGTTTCTGTATATTTTTAAATTTATCCCCTAATTACTGGTTGACCCATTCATTCTTTAGTAGGATGTGCTTTAACCTCCATGCTTTTGGAGGTTTTCCAGTACCTTTCCTGTGGTTGACTTCAAGGTTTTTGTGATCTGAAAATATGCATGGTATGATCTCAATTCTTTTATATTTATTTAGGGCTGTTTTGTGACCCAGTATGTGATCTATCTTGGAGAAAGTTCCATGTACACTTGAGAAGAAAGTATATTCTGTTGCTTTGGGATGCAGAGTTCTAAATATATCTGTCAAGTCCATCTGGTCCAATGTATCTTTCAGGGCCATTGTTTCTTTACTGATTCTCTGTCTAGATGATCTATCCCTTGTTGTAAGTGGAATATTAAAGTCCCCTGCAATTACCACATTCTTATCAATAAGGTTGCTTATGTTTGTGATTAATTGTTTTATATATTTGGGTGCTTCCAAATTCTGTGCATAGACATTTATAGTTGTTAGCTCTTCCTGATGGATGGACTCTGTAATTATGATATAATGCCCTTCTTCATCTCTTGTTACAACCTTTAATTTAAAATCTAGTTTGTCTGATATAAGTATGGCTACTCCAGCTTTCCCTTCACTTCCAGTAGCATGATAGATAGTTTTCCATCCCCTCACTTTCAATTTGAAGGTGTCCTCAGATCTAAAATGAGTCTCCTGTAGACAGAAAATAGATAGGTCTTGTTTTTTTTTTGTCCATTCTGATACCCTATGTCTTTTGATTGGAGCATTTAGTCCACTTACATTTAGTGTTATTATTGAAAGATATGGGTTTAGAGTCATTGTGATATCTGTAGGTTTCATGCTTGTAGTGATGTCTCTGGTACTTTGTGGACCTTACAACATTTCATTCACAGAGTCGCCCTTAGGATGTCTTGTAGGGCTGGTTTAGTGGTGATGAATTCCTTCAGTTTTTGTTTGTTTGGGAAAACCTGTATCTCTCTTTCTATTTTGAATGACAGGCTTTCTGGATAAAGGATTCTTGGCTGCATATTTTTCCTGTTCATCACATTGACAATTTCCTGCCATTCCTTTCTGGCCTGCCAAGTTTCTGTAGAGAGGTCTGCTACTGCCCTTATTTGTCTACCTTTGTATGTTAAGGCCCGTTTATCCCTAGCTGCTTTCAGAATTCTCTCTTTATCCTTGTATTTTGCCAGTTTCACTATGATATGTTGTGCAGAAGATAGATTCAAGTTACGTCTAAAGGGAGTTCTCTGGGCCTCCTGGATTTCAATGCCTGTTTCCTTCCCCAGATCAGGGAAGTTTTCAGCTATGATTTGTTCAAGTACACCTTCATCCCCTTTCTCTCTCTTCTTCTTCTGGAATTCCTATGATACAGTTATTGTTCCATTTGATTGAATCACTTAGTTCTCTAATTCTCCCTTCCTGATCCTGGATTTTTTTAATCTCTTTTTCTCAGCTTCTTCTTTTTCCATAATTTTACCTTCTAATTCACCTATTCTCCCCTCTTCCTCTTCAGTCTGCACTGTGGCCACCTCCATTTTATTTTACACCTCATTTATAGCATTTTTTAATTCATCATGACTATGTTTTAGTCCCTTGATCCCTGTAGCAGTAGATCCTCTGCTGTCCTCTATGCTTTTTTCAAGCCCAGCAATTAATTTTATGACTATTATTCTAAATTCTTGTTTAGTTATATTGCTTAAATCTGTTTTGATGAATTATTTAGCTGTCACTTCTTCCTGGAATTTCTTTTGTGGAGAATTCTTCAGTTTCATAATTTTGGTAAGTGTTCTGTCCCTTATGAATTTTAAAAGCTTGTTGTGTGCTCTCCACCTGTGAGCACTGTTACATTAAAGTGGGGTCATACACTGTCCAGGGCCTGGCCCTTCAGGAGGTATTTTTGTTGAAATTGTTACCTGTTTTCTGTTGTTGTGACTTTAATTATTTTGTCTCCCTACTATTTTATTTCCCTAATTATTTTATTTCCCTGTTATTTAATTAAATAATTTTATTTCCATAGTGATGTTTTGGATGCTCCACCAGGTGTGACTTGATTTGTTCCTTGAATTAGCCATGGAAAGGAAAATAAACAGATAGACAAATAGGAGAGAAAAACACACAAGCAAGTAAAACAAACAAACAAATAAACAAAAACACAAATCTAAAAAGAATCCAAAAGCAAAAAACCAGAAACACAGGGTATAAGTAAAGAACAGTGTGGAGGCGGTGCTGATGGAAAAGCACATATACAGAGAGAAATAACAGACGAAAGGAAAAAGAAAAAAGAAACATTGATTAGGCAGAAAGACAAAAAGGGTTAATCCAGAGAGAGAGAAAAGAAAACCAGGAAAGGGGTGGGAATAAAGGAACGAATATAAAGTTACCCAGACAGAGAAAGGAATGTAAAGAAACACCAATGCTGTGGCGCTTGTCTGTAGGAGCTGTCTATCTGGTTCCACAGGGTCTGTCCAGCTCCAGTAGATACACAGTTACCTGGTGTGGAGGGGCATGGATTGGTGTAGGCTGGTCCCGCCTCCACTGTGGGCCCCTGGGACAGAGTCCTGAAGCCCCATCTTAGTGGTGGTGGGGGGGGAAATCGGGATCCCCCCAGTCTCTTCTCCACAAACCTGGTGGACTCCATTTGAGTTGTCCTCACTGTGCCGCGTGTACAGATGGGGTGGTCCTTCTCACTCCACCAACTTCCCTGACCCTACACTTGGCTAAGATTCAATGTCCCACTCTGTGTGCTCTGGCACCGGGAAGCACCTCTCTGTGCAACCGGATATGTGGTCCTGGCTGGGTTTGTCTGTGTCACAGTACTTCAGGGAGGACTATCTTTTCCTGCTGCAGACTGCCTCTGACCTCGCCGCGGAGCCTCAGGGTGGCGGTCGCAGGCAGGCTTTGTCCTTTCCCACAGCACTCCAAGAAGGGGACTGCTTTCTCCTATGGTGGACCGTGCCTCTGATCTACCACTGAACCCAAAGTCTGGCTTCCCTCCTCCCCAGATGCTCAAACAGGGAGCCAGCCCCAGTCCAAAGAAAGCCCTACAGTTAGAGATGGGATCCCTCTCAGTCCCAGTCTGAGGTTTTTCTCTTGTCCAGATACAGTCCTAGACTTCCCCAGCTGCTCTTTCTCTTCCCTTTGTCTCTCTGCATAAGGGGGTCCCTCCTCTATGTGCCTATGTGGCCCATTTTATTTCCCCCAGTTCGCAATCACCCACCTATTATCTCTCAATTTGTCCCATTTTCTTCCTGTTAGAATCAGTGTCTTTTCCTCCCAGACTCTTGGAGTTCAAAGTTCTTTGGCTTCAGCACTTCTTTGAGAGACACGGGAAGTATGGATCTCCCTACTTCTCTGCAATGTTGCCCCCCCAATAGAATAATTCTAGATTAGACTAGAGCCTAAGTACATTTCCTCATACTTTTGTATGAAGACATATATATGAACCATGGCATCTTAGTCTTTCATTGTTTTGTACCTGAAGTAGCTAAAATAGATTTTTGTTCTTGATAGTTACCTAATTCTTAGTACTACAACTTTGTTTCTCCCCATTTCTCTTTAAAGGATATCCCACAGAACACTGCTCATTTGAATTAACTTAAGAAAGAGGGTTTCCAGGTAAAATCATTTTGGAAACACTGCATAATACATTAAACCCTTGGAGAATGACAGTGCACATTGGAATATCAAATTCCAAGGAACCCTGTAGTTAATTACTTCAGTAACCTATGTTATTTTTTATCCAGAATTTCTCTAATGTATTTGACCCTGGAATTTCATTTTGAATAACATTTGGAGACACGCCAATGAACCCATGTTGGAAGCAGGGTAGTCAGGCATGGTACCTCTCTCTGAGGGTCTTGGAGCTCCTGCACAGGGACTTTTTACAGGCTGCATAGGTAGCATGTGCTATTCTGATGTGTAACAGAGGTCCCTTGCAGGAAACCAGAGCCCACTATCCAGAAGAGGATGCTTAGGCAGCTAACTGTGGCTTGGAGACAAGGGGCATAACAGTGGCAGCCTCTGGGGGAAGCTCACCATCCAGAACAGACTGGCTTGTGCTTGGGCACCAAGAAGTGGGGAGGGGGATGGAAAAAAGGATTGCAGAGGCCACAGTTCACCTTCTCCTGTTTTTCAGGGAATGGAGAGCCTGGTCATTGTGATATAGGACTTCCTTGAATGCAATTGGGGTAGAGAAGGCAGTCAGAAACATTTTTAAGTCCTTTTAAGATAAGGACTCTGCTTTCAGCCATGGTCTACCTAATTCTACCTTAATGCTTTCTGAATCACTTATGACACTTTAAGTATTGAAGGAAACTTCCAAAGCTTTAGGGTATAACAGTTCTAGTTGATTTATTTTTTTTAATTAAAAAATTGTTTTTATGTTTTTATTTTATTTTTGAGAGAGAGAGACAGGGTGCAAGTGGGGAAGGGGCAGAGAGAGAAGGAAACACAGAATCCAAAGCGGGCTCCAGGCCCTGAGCTTTTGTCACAGAGCCTGACACAGGGTTCAGACTTATGGACAGTGAGAACATGACCTGAGCCAAAGTTGGATGCTTAACCGACTGAGCCACCTAGGCACCCTAGTTCTAGTTGATTTCTGTCTCTGCTTTCTTTCTATCTCTGTAATCTATTTGAGCCTCAGTCTTTTTCTTTTTTCTCTATCAAGTAAGCATGATACTATCCAACAATATCCAGGTTTTCGTAAAAATTAAAGAAGCATAAAAAGCTCATAAAACATTGCTTGGGATATAATACTTAAGTGAAATTCTTGCATGTTTTCTTTCCTTTCTCTTCCTGCAAGGAGCTGAATTTAGAGCTTTCTATTAACATAGAAACTCTTGAATCCCCTTTTGCTGCACTCTGAGTTCAGTCTCTGTGACCAGCCTTTCCCAGGTGGGGGCAGGCTCTCCCTCTGGACTTGCTCTAGCTTTCGTCTTCCCCAGTGTTTACTTGCTGCTTGCTGTGTGAGAGTGTCTTGGTGAGAACCCTGGGAAATTTCCAGCAGGTTTTCTCCTTTTGTGTCACACCATGACTTCTGATGTGAGATCTTTTTTTCTACATGATATACAATTTTAAAAAGATATAAGCAGAACATTGTAATTCTGAAAATAGATATGCTAGGGCTCTCCTTTTGTGCAGAGTGCTGTAGGAAAGGTGCACATGGTGACTGATTTAATATGAAATCAGCCCAAATCCTCACAGGATGCCTCTTGAAAAACAAAGCCTCTCACATGGGTCTTTCTTCCTTTTTTCCCCCAATTCTTTTTATGGTTGCATTCTTCTGGTGCATATGTGTTAGTTCAGAATGCAGAAAAATTTGTACTACCTGGCAAGATCTCTACTGAACACAGTGTTGTAAAGCTATAAAGAAAAGCCATTTGGATTTTAAAATGCCTAATTGACTTTAGGGGTTTCAGTTTCAGCAAAAGTTGATGTTAAAAACTGACATTAACTGATGACATTATGTATCTCCAATGCCTCTATAATCTTGGTATGCTTGAATTTTTTTAAAACTGAAATCTGAATTCCTAAAATGGGGTCAACTTAATAAAGATTAATTATGCTTAAAGTTTTTCCTTACCTGATATTCTACTTTGAAAGTCCACTTAAAAACATTTATTTTATTGAGTTATAATTGACATATAACATTATATTAGTTTCAGTTTTACAACATAATGATATGAGACTTGTATGTGTGGTGAAATGGTCACCACAATAAGTCTACTTAACATCTGTTACCACACATGGTTACAAATTCTTGTGATAAGAACTTTTAAGATTATTCTATTAACAACATTCAAACACACAACATAGTATTTTAACTATAGCCACCATACTTTACATTATATCTAATGACTCATTTGTTTTATAACTGGAAGTTTGTATCTTTTGACCTGTTCAACTCATTTTGCCAACCCCCACTCCTGGCTCTGGCAAACAGCAATCTGTTCTCTGTATCTGTGAAATTTTTAAGATTCCACATATAAGTGAGACCATAGTTTGATCATATGATCAAAGATCATATTTACCTTTTTGTCTGACATTTCACTTAGTGTAATGCCCTCAAGTTCTACTCATGTCACAAATGGTAAGATATTATTTTTATTTTTTAATGGCTAAGTAGTATTCTGTTGTGAAGGCACACACACACACACACACACACACACACACACACACACTTTCTTTATCCATTCATCCATGGATGGACACTTGGTTTTTTTGTATCTTGGCTATTGAAATAAAGCTGCAATGAACATAGAGGTACATAAATCTCAAGTTAATGTCTTCATTTACTTTGGATAAACACCCAAAAGTGAAATTGTTGAATTGTACAGTAGTTCTATTTATCATTTTTTTAGGAACCTCCATAATCTATTCCATAGTGGCTGCACCAACTTACATTCCCACCAACAGTGTATAAGAGTTCCCTTTTCTCCACATCCTCTCCAACACTAGTTATCTCTTGTCTTTTTGATTAATAGCCATTCTGATAGGTATGAGGTGATATCTTCTACTGAAAGAAAAAAAAGAAAAAAAGCCCTAAAATTTGAATGGAACCACAAAAGACCCCAAATATCCAAAGCAATTTTGAGAAAGAACAAAGCTGAAGGTATCACACTCTTGGATTTCAAACTATACTACAAAGCTATAGTACTCAAAATGGTGTTGTACTGGCACAAAAACAGACACATAGATATATGGAGCAGAATAGATAGCCCAGAAATAAAACAACATTTATATGGTCAGTTAACGTAAAACAAAGGAGGCAAAAATATACAATGGGGGAAAGACAGTGTTTTCAATAAATGGTGCATGGAAAACTGGACAACTACATACAAAATAATGAAACACTTTCTTATACCATTTACTAAAAAAAACTTCAAAATTAATTAAAGACTTAAATGTAAGATCTGAAGCCACAAAACTTGTAGAAGAAAACATAGTAAGATTTTGGACATCAATCTCAGCAATATTTTTTGGATCTGTCTTCTCAACCAAGGAAAAATAAATAAATAAATAAATATGACTAAACCAAACTAAAAGCTTTTGCACAGTGAAGGAAACCATCAACAAAATGAAAAGTCAATCTAGGGAATGTGAGAAGATATTCACAAATGATTTATCCAATAAGGTGTTAACATCCAAAATATGTAAAGAATTCATACAACTCAACATAAAACAATCTGATTAAAAAAATTGGCTGAGGACCTGAATAGACATTTTTTCAGTGAAGACATAAAGATGGCTAACAGACAAATGAAAAGATGCTTAACATCACTAATTATCAGGGAAATGCAAATCAAAACCAAAGTGAGATATCAATTCACACCTGTCAGGATGGTATCAAAAAAGCAAGAAACAGTGTCAGTGAGGATGTGCACTGTTGGTGGGAATGTAATTTGTTGCAGCTACTGTGGAAAAGTATGAAGTATGTTTCAGTCACTGGGGAAAAGTATGAAGTTTCCTCCAAAAATTATGAATAGAACTACCATATAATCTAGCAATTCCACTTCTGGCTATTTATCTGAACTCAATGAAAACATTAATTCAAAAAGACCTATGCATGCTTATATTCATCACAGCATTATTTAAAATAGTCAAGATATGGACGCAGCCTAAATGTCTGTTGATAGATGAATGGATAAAGAAGATGTGAGATATGATTATTATATTATTTATATATTATTTTATATCATATCAATATTATATTAAATATTATATATATATATAAAATATTCCATGGAGTATTACTCAGCCATTAAAAAGAATGAAATATTGCCATTTGCACCAACATGGATGGACCTAGAGGTCATTATGTTAAGTGAAGTAAGTCAGACAAAGACAAAAATTATATTATTTCACTTATATGTGGAATATAAAAAGAAAACAAAGCACAGACTCATGGATATAGAGAACGAATGGATGGTTGCCAGAGTGGAGGGGCATGGGGGGATGAATAAACTAGGTGAAGTGAATTAAGATGTATAATCTCCTGCTTATAAAATAAATTAAGACACTAGAATATAATGTATAGCATTGGGAATTATAGCAACTTTGTATAGTGAACAGATGGTAACTAGACTTATTGTGGTGACCATTGTGTAATGTATATGAATATCAAATCACAACCTAAAATGTTTATTGAAAACAAGCTCTTGGGGGACTTTGCTTAGATAAATGTGATTAAATTAAAAAGTAAGGAAACGGTAGCAACAATCAAAACATAATTGAAGAAAATATACCTGGATATTAAAACACACACACACACACACACACACACACACACACACACACAGAAACTGATTTTGGAATGTACATCAAAATATGCTCACGATGTCTCAGATAAAATTAACTATGACACAGCCTGTCAGTAATTTTAATAGCCAGGATAAAGAAAGATAACACTTTGGAGCACCTGCGTGGCTCAATCAGTTAAGCATCTGACTCTTGATTTTGGCTCAGGTCATGATCTTATGATTGAGCCCTGTGTAGGGCTTTGTGAACAGCATGGAGCCTGCTTAAAATCTCTCTGTCTCTCCCTCTGACCTTCCCCAACACGCACACACACGTTCTCTCACTCTCTCCCTGTCTCTCTCTCTCTCAGAAAAAAAAGAAAGATAATATTTCTACAAGAACACAAGAAACTTATGCACAAAAATAGAAACACAATTAAGAGACCTCCAACTCCTATTACTAAATGCCCAAAAACAAAGTTTGGATATGAAATGGCTATGATCCAAGGGTTTTAATATCAAGTCCAATCAAGTTCCATCTATCCACTGAAGTTACAGAAACCTTTCTGTGTCTCTGTTCCTAACCATCTGTGTGATCTTGGGTAGTTACTTAACCTCTCTGTGCCTTAGTCTTGTTATCTTTACAAGTAGAGAATAGTACTACCTACCTCAGTATTTTGTGAGAATTAGCTGAGCTAATGCATATAAATCTTGATGCCTGATATGTTAGCACTCATGGATATCATCTGCTGTTATAATTGTCAGATTGTCCTCCTCCTTTTCATCATCATCAGTGTATTAGGTGAGTCACAATTCAGGAACAACACCACTGCTAACATTTCCTGAAAGTGATTATTGAAATATGTATTCCATAAAGAAGCACTTAAGTTATGCAATTTGTGGTAAGAAAGTGATTAATAATAAATATTAAGATAAATTAAACACACACTTATAGAAATAAGATAATTAATGTTTATAAATAGACAAATCAAACTGAATTACATAACTAAAATGTATCTAAACAGAAAATATACATTATAAGTAGTAAGAACTTAAGAAATATAACCTTAATATATAATCCAATATTGAATTAATGAAGACAACAGAATGTGTTGAGGTGTTATTGAAAGATTTTAAAACTTTCTATTTTCTTTGTCTTGCATAGGAGGGTCAAAGGATAGTGGTTAATTTATCTTTTTTATTTAAGGTATATGGACTTATCTTTATATTATTAAACACTTAAAAGTAATTATGAGTGGAATTTAATTTTTAATTTTTTTTAAAGTTTATTTTGAGAGAGAGAGGGAGAGAGAATGAGTGGTGGAGGGGCAGAAAGAGAGGGAGAGAGAGAGAATCTTGAGCAGGCTCCAGACAACATGGAACCCCAGGCAGGGCTTGATCTCACCACGAAATGTGAGATCATGACTGGAGCTGAAATCAAGAGTCAGCTTAACTGACTGAGCCACCCAGGCACCCTGGAATTTAATTTTTAAATCAGTATATTGCTAAAGACAAATCAACAAAATTTATATAGAGAAAAGTATAATAAAAAAAGAAAGGAAACACAAATTTAAAAACATGAAACATAAACCAACATTATATAAAGAAAGCCAAATATAGCATTAAAAGTGAAGAATCAAGGGGTGCCTGGGTGGCTCTATCTGTTAAGCATCTGACTCTTGATCAGGTCATGATCTCATGGTTGTGATATTGAGCCCCATGTGCTCTCCACTGAGCATGGGGCCTACTTAAGATTATCTGTCTCCCTCTGTCCCTCCACTCACTCATGCATTCTCTCTCTCTCTCTCTCTCTCTCTCTCTCTCTCTCAAAAAAAGTGAAGAATCAAAAATAGAGAATAAAATCATATTGTAGCTGGCTTCTGCTTTAAAAACAGAGATCAGGGTAATATAGAAAAGATAAAAATAAAGCTGAATAAAGGAAGTCTGGCTAATACAATTGAAAAGATAATAAAGATAGAAACATGTGTAACGTAAAATATACAAGTCTTGTTTAAAATTTCAGTGGGATAGAGTCATATAATAGGTTTTACCTTCCAAAAATTATAGCACCAAAATGTACAAAATAACTTCAGTAAGAAATAAAAGAAGAAATTAACATAAAATTCATTGGTAATGTAAGACTTTCAGGTGATACTATCCATTTCTAAGAAATGAAATATTAGGTATATGGTTCTCTTTATTTTCTACGGAAAATATGCTTCCTTTTCAAGTGTCCATAAAACAGCTACAAAAATTTATTGTATTTTAAGCCATGAAAACAACCTCAAAGATTTAATAACTGAATGCTTACAAACCATAGTCTCTGACCACAATGAAATATTTGCATTGCATTGTAAATTAAAAATAAGAGGAAAAAGGTGATCCATTTTACAAAAGATAAATCAAAAGAAGTAATATAATAATAATAATAATATTGATAAAGAGTAATTGTATTAATAGAATTTTTGGTAGTAGTAACAAAACATTGATATTTTTTTTAAATATGAAATTTATTGTCAAATTGGTTTCCATAACACCCAGTATTCATCCCAACAGATGCCCTCCTCAATACCCATCACCCACCCTCCCCTCCCTCCCACCCCCCATCAACCCTCAATTTGTTATCAGTTTTTAAAAGTCTCTTATGTTTTGGCTCCCTCCCTCTCTAACATCTTTTTTTTTCTTCCCCTCCCTGGTGGTCTTCTGTTAAGTTTCTCAGGATCCACAGAAGAGTGAAAACATATGGTATCCGTCTTTCTCTGTATGGCTTATTTCACTTAGCATAACATTCTCCAGTTCCATCCACATTGCAACAAAAGGTCATATTTCATTCTTTCTCATTGCCAACTAGAATTCCATTGTGTATATAAACCACAACTTTATCCATTCATCAGTTGATGGACATTTAGGCTCTTTCCATAATTTGCCTATTGTTGAAAGTGCTGCGATAAACATTGGGGTACAAGTGCCCCTATGCATCAGCACGCCTGTATTCCTTGGGTAAATTCTTAGCAGTGTTCTTGCTGGGTCATAGGGTAGGTCTATTTTAAATTTTTTGAGGAACCTCCACACTGTTTTCCAGAGTGGCTCCCCCAGTTTGCATTCCCACCAACAGTGCAAGAGGGTTCGCATTTCTCCACATCCTCGCCAGCATCTTTAGTCTACTTATTTGTTCATTTTAGCCATTCTGACTGGTGTGAGGTGGTATCTCAGTGTGGTTTTGATTTGTATTTCCCTGATGAGGAGCGACATTGAGCATCTTCTCATGTGCCTGTTGGCCATCCGGATGTCTTCTTTAGAGAAATGTCTCTTCATGTTTTCTGCCCATTTCTTCACTGGATTATTTGTTTTTTGGGTGTGGAGTTTGGTGAGCTCTTTATAGATTTTGGATACTAGCCCTTTGTCTGCTATGTCATTTGCAAATATCTTTTCCCATTCCGTGGGTTGCCTTTTAGTTTTGTTGATTGTTTCCTTTGCAGTGCAGAAGCTTGTTATCTTCAGAGGTCCCAATAGTTCATTTATGCTTTTAATTCCTTTGCCTTTGGGGATGTGTCAAGTAAGAAGTTGTTGCGGCTGAGGTCAGAGAGGTTTTTTCCTGCTTTCTCCTCTAGGGTTTTGATGGTTTCCTGTCTCACATTCAGGTCCTTTACCCATTTTGAGTTTATTTTTGTGAATGGTGTAAGAAAGTTGTCTATTTTCATTCTTCTGCATGTTGCAGTCCAGTTCTCCCAGCACCATTTGTTAAAGAGACTGTCTTTTTTCCACTGGATGTTCTTTCCTGCTTTGTCAAGGATTAGTTGGCCATACTTTTGTGTGTCTAGTTCTGGGGTTTCTATTCTATTCCATTGGTCTTTGTGTCTGTTTTTGTGCCAATACCATGCTGTCTTAATGATTACAGCTTTGTAGTAGAGGCTAAAGTCTGGGATTCTGATGCCTCCTAATTTGGTCTTCTTCAAAATTACTTTGGCTGTTCGGGGCCTTTTGTGGTTCCATATGAATTTTAGGATTGCTTGTTCTAGTTTTGAGAAGAATGCTGGTGCAATTTTGATTGGGATTGCATTGAATGTGTAGACAGCTTCGGGTAGTATTGCCATTTTAACAATATTTATTCTTCCAATCCATGAGCACAGAATGTGTTTCCATTTCCTTGTAGCTTCTTAAATTTCCTTCATAATCTTTCTATAGTTTTCAGCATACAGATCTTTTACATCTTTGGTTAGGTTTATTCTGAGGTATTTTATACTTCTTAGTGCAATTGTGAATGGGATCAGTTTCTTTATTTGTCTTTCTGTTGCTTCATTATTGGTTTATAAAAATGAAACCAATTTCTGTACATGGATTCTGTACACTGTGACTTTGCTGAATTCATGTATCAGTTTTAGCAGACTTTGGTGGAGTCTATCAGGTTTTCCATGTATATGTCATGTCATCTGCAAAAAGTGAAAGCTTGACTTCATCATTGCCAATTTTGATGCCTTTGATTTCCTTTTGTTGTTTAATTGCTGATGCTAACAATTTCAACACTATGTTAAACAACAGCAGCGAGAGTGGACATCCCTGTCGTGTTCCTGATCTCAGGGAAAAAGCTCTCAGTTTTTCCCCATTGAGGATGATGTTAGCTGTGGGCTTTTCATAAACGGCTTTTATGATGTTGAAGTATATTCCTTCTATCCCGACTTTCTCGAGGGTTTTTATTAAGAAACGATGCTGAATTTTGTCAAATGCTTTTTCTGCATCAATTGACAGGATCATATGTTTTTTTTTCTTTTCTTTTATCAATGTTATGTATCACATCGATTGATTTGGGAATGTTGAACCAGCCCTGCATCCCAGGAATGAATCCCACTTGATCATGGTGAATAATTCTTTTTATATGCTGTTGAATTCGATTTGCTAGTATCTTGTTGAGAATTTTTGCATCCATACTCATCAGGGATATTGGCCTGTAGTTCTCTTTTTTTTTTTGCTGGATATCTGTCTGGTATAGGAATCAAAGTAATGCTGGCTTCATAGAATGAGTCTGGAAATTTTCCTTCCCTGTCTATATTTTGTAATAGCTTGAGAAGGATAGGTATTATCTCTGCTTTAAATCTCTGGTAGAACTCCGCTGGGAAGCCGTCTGGTCCTGCACTCTTATTTGTTGGAGATTTTTGATAACTGATTCAATTTATTCGCTGGTTATGGGTCTGTTCAAGTTTTCTATTTCTTCCTGTTTGAGTTTTGGAAGTGTGTGGGTGCTTAGGAATGTGTCCATTTCTTCCAGGTTGTCCAGTTTGTTGGCATATAATTTTTCATAGTATTCCCTGATAATTGCTTGTATTTCTGAGGGATTGGTTGTCATAATTCCATTTTCATTCATGATTTTATCTATTTGGGTCATCTCCCTTTTCTTTTTGAGAAGCCTGGCTAGAGGTTTGTCAATTTTGTTTATTTTTTCAAAAAACCAACTCTTGGTTTTGTTGATCTGCTCCACAGTTTTTTTAGATTCTATATTGTTTATTTCTGCTCTGATCTTTATTATTTCTCTTCTTCTGCTGGGTTTGGGGTATCTTTGCTGTTCTGCTTCTATTTCCTTAAGGTGTGCTATTAGATTTTGTATTTGGGATTTTTCTTGTTTCTTGAGATAGGCTGGATTGCAATGTATTTTCCTCTCAGGACTGCCTTCCATGCATTCCAAACCATTTGGATTGTTGTATTTTCATTTTCATTTGTTTGCATATATTTTTTAATTTCTTCCCTAATTGCCTGGTTGAGCCATTCATTCTTTATTAGGCTGTTCTTTAACCTCCATGGTTTCGGAGGTTTTCCAGGCTTTTCCTGTGGTTAATTTCAAGCTTCATAGCCTTGTGATCTGAAAATATGCATGGTATGATCTCAATTCTTTTATATTTATGAAGGGCTGTTTTGTGACCCAATATGTGATCTATTTTGGAGAATGTTCCATGTGTACTCGAGAAGAAGGTATATTCTATTGCTTTGGGATGCAGAGTTCTAAGAATATCTGTCAAGTCCTTCTGATCCAATGTATCATTCAGGGCCCTTGTTTCTTGATTGAGCCTGTGTCTAGATGATCTATCCATTGTTGTAAGTGGAGTATTAAAGTCTCCTGCAATTACCACATTCTTATCAATAGGTTGCTTATGTTTGTGATTAATTGTTTTATATATTTGGTGGCTCCCGCATTCGGCGCATAGACATTTATAATTGTTAGCTCTTCCTGATGGATGGGCCCTGTAATTATGATATAATTCCCTTCTTCATCTCTTGTTACAGCCTTTAATTTAAAGTCTAGTTTGTCTGATATAAGTATGGCTACTCCAGCTTTCTTTTGACTTCCAGTAGCATGATAGATAGTTCTCCACTTTCAATCTGAAGGTGTCTTTAGGTCTAAAATGAGTCTCTTGTAGACAGCAATTAGATGGGTCTTGTTTTTTTATCCATTCTGATACCCTATGTCTTTTTGTTGGAGCATTTAGTTCATTTACATTCAGTGTTATTATTGAAAGATATGGGTTTAGAGTCATTGTGATGTCTGTAGGTTTCATGCTTGTAGTGATGTCTCTGGTACTTTGTGGTCCTTGAAACATTTCACTGACAGAATCCCCCTTAGGATGTCTCGTAGGGCTGGTTTAGTGGTGACGAATTCCTTCAGTTTTTGTTTGTTTGGGAAGACCTTTATCTCCCCTTCTATTCTAAATGACAGACTTGCTGGATAAAGGATTCTCGGCTGCATATTTTTCCTGTTCATCACATTGAAGATTTCCTGCCATTCCTTTCTGGCCTGCCAAGTTTCAGTAGATAGATCTGTCACTAGCCTTATCGGTGTCCCTTTATATGTTAGAGCACGTTTATCCGTAGCTGCTTTCAGAATTTTCTCTTTATCCTTGCATTTTTCCAGTTTCACTATGATACGTCGTGCAGAAGATCATTTCAAGTTATGTCTGAAGGGAGTTTTCTGTGCCTCTTGGATTTCAATGCATTTTTCTTTCCCCAGATCAGGGAAGTTCTCAGCTACGATTTGTTCAAACACACCTTCAGCCCCTTTCTCTCTCTCTTCCTCCTCTGGAATCCCTATTATATGGATATTGTTCCATTTCATTCCATCACTTAGTTCTCTAATTCTCCCCTCATACTCCTGGATTTTTTTATCTCTCTTTTTCTCAGCTTCCTGTTTTTCCATAATTTTATCTTGTAATTCACTTATTCTCTCCTCTGCCTCTTCAATCCGAGCTGTGGTCACCTCTATTTTATTTTGCATTTCATTTATAGCATTTTTTAGCCCTCCTGTTTCTTAGTCCCTTGATCTCTGTAGCAATAGATGCTCTGCTGTCCTCTATATTTTTTTCAAGCCCAGCGATTAATTTTATGACTATTATTTTAAATTCATGTTCTATTATATTGCTTAAGTCCTTTTTTATCAATTTGTTAGCTGTTGCTACTTCCTGGAGTTTCTTTTGAGGAGAATTCTTCCATTTCGTCATTTTGGATAGTCCCTGGAGTGGCGCAGAACTGCAGGGCACTTCCCCTGTGCTGTCTGGAATAACTTGTGTTGGTGGGCGGGGTGGCAGTCAGACCCGATGTCTGCCCCCAGCCCACTGCTGGGGCCACAGTCAGATTGGTGTGTACCTTATCTTCCCCTCTCCCAGGTTCAGGACTCACTGTGGAATGGCATGGCCCCTGTCTGGGCTACTTGCACACTGCCATGTTTGTGGTGCTGCTTCTTTGGGATCTGGCATATTAGCCAGGGTCTATCTGCAAGGTGCACAGGGGCAGGAGGGACAAGCTTAGCTCGCTTTGCCATTGTTAGTGGTCCCCTGTTGGAGGGGTCCTGCAGCACCAGGAACGAGGTAGGCAGACCCTTCAGAGGGATGGATCCACAGAAGCACAGCGTTGGGTGTTTGCGTGGTGCAAGCAAGTTCAGTGACAGAAACTGGTTCCCTTTGCTATTTTGGCTGGGTGATGGGTGAGAGAGTTGGCGCAGTCCAATGCCTTTGTTCCTCGCTGAGCTGAACTTTGTCTTCCAGGGTTCAACACTTTTCCCTCCCATTGTCCTCTTGCCCTCCCGCTCTCCAAGCAGAGCTGTTGACTTATAACATTCCAGATGTTAAGTCCCACTGGCTGTCAGAACTCACGCAGTCTGGCCCCTCTGGTTTTGCAATCCAGACTTTGGGGGCTCTACCTTGCTGGGCAGGCTGCTCCTCTGCCGGGCCGGCTCCCTACCACCAGTCCATGTAGCGCACACTGCCTCTCTGCCCTTCCTACCCTCTTCTGTGGGCATCTTATCTATGCTTGGCTCCAGAAAGCCTGTTCTGCTAGTCTTCTGGTGTTTTTTTGGGTTATTTAGGCAGGTGTGGGTGGAATCTAAGTGATCAGCAGGATGCGGTGAGCCCAGCGTCCTCCTATGCTGCCATTTTCCCAAAGAAGACCTCAAAACATTGGTAATTAATATACACTATTTCAAGAGCATTTTCAAGAGCATAAAGTACTATACCTTGGTCATTGCTTTATTTACTATATTTTAAATTTCTTTGCAGAAAATATTATTTGATAAGAAGATTAGCCTAAGGGAGGTGGGTATTTGTTGAGGTATGCAGCAAATTCAAGTCACACTACCAGATTTTGCTTGGGCCCTGCTTTCTATGACTTAGTAGCAGCTGATTTGGCTCCAAAGAAGAAGGTAACATAGTAAAGTTCAAGGCAGGCCTTGGGGACGTACATGGGAGTCAAATCTAGCCTTGGTTATTTTAATTAATTTCAATTGAGGAAAAGTAATACACAAATGAAATAAAACAGGAAGAAGGAGGAAAAAAACAAGCAACGGAAACCAAACTTACTAAATTAGAAGACTAAAAATGGAATAAGAGAAGATAATTGCAAGTGACATATCTGATAAAGGGTTAGTCACCAAAATATATAAAGAACTTATAAAACTCAAAACCCAAAAAACAAATAATCCAGTTTGAAAATTGGCAGAAGGGGGGTACCTGGGTGGCTCAGTCAGTTAAGCTTCCAACTTCAGTTCAGGTCATATCATAGTTCATGAGTTTGAGCCCCATGTCTAGATTTGTGCTGACAGCTTGGAACCTGGAGCCTGCTTCAGATTCTGTGTCTCCCTCTCTCTCTGCTTCTTCCACATTCATTCTCTCTCTCTCTCTCTCTTTCTCTCTCAAAAATAAATAAACATTAAAAAACTCTCTTTATTAAAAAAATGTTCAGAAAACATGAACAGACATTTTTCCAAATAAGACATACAGATGGACAAAAGACACATGAAAAAAAGCTCAACATCACTCATAATCAGGGAAGTACAAATTAAAATTACAATGAGATATCACCTTACACTTGTCAGAATGGCTAAAATTAACAATACTGTAAACAACAGGTGTTGGTGAGAATGTGGAGAAAGGGGAACACTTGTGCACTGTTGGTGGGAATGCAAACTGGTGTAGCCACTCTAGAAAACAATATATAGTTTCCTCAAAAAATTAAAAATTTAACTATCCTACCATCCAGCAATTGAACTACTAGGTACTTACCCAAAGAATAAAAAAAAACTGATTTAAAGAACACATGCACCCCAATATTTATAGCAGCATTATCAACAATAGTCAAGTTATGGAAAGAGTCCAAATGCCCACTGACTAATGAATGGGTAAAGAAGAAGTGGTATATATACACAATGGAATATTATTCAGCCATCAAAAAGAATAAATACTTGCCATATGCAACGACATGGATGAAGCTATAGAGTATTATACTAAGTGAAATAAGTTAGAGAAAGATAAATACCACGATTTCACCCATATACAGAATTTAAGAAACAAAACAATCATAGAGGAGAGAAAGAGAGAGAGGCAAACCAAAAAACAGACTCTTAACTATAGAGAACAAACTGATGGCTATCAGAGTGGATTGGGTAGGGGTATGGGTTAAATAGGTGATGGGGATTAAGGAGTACATTTGTGATGAGCACCGGGTATTTTATGTAAGAGTTGAATCACTAAAATCTATACCTGGAACTAATATTTCACTGTATATCAACTAACTGGAATTTAAATAGAAACAAACAAAACCAAACACACACACACACATGCAAACAAGACTATAAATGGTAGAATTGATAAGTCAAGAGGTGATTTTTTTGTAAAAAAAAATTTTTTTTGTAAACACTCCACAGTGTGAATTCTGATGGGGGTGGGGGGGGCACTCAATCTCATGACTGTGAGATCATGACCTGAGCCAAATCAAGAGTTGGACACTTAACTGTCAAAGCCACCCAGGCACCCCAACATTTTTCATATTATAGATAAAACTTTGTCATCAACAAAGAAAAAGAATAAAAGTAAAAATTATGTGTTAAAAAGGGAATAAAAAGGGCACCTGGGTGGCTCAGCTGGTTGAGTGTCCTTCAGCTTAGGTCATGATTTCACAGTTTGTGAGTTCGAGCCCTGTGCCAGGCTCTGTGCTGACAGCTTGGAGCCTGGAGCCTGCTTTGGACTCTGTGCCTCCCTCTCTCTCTGCCCACCCCTCACTAGTAATATGTCTCTCCCTCAAAAATAAATAAAAACATTAAAAAATAAATACAAAGGGAATAAAACTACAGAGGCAAATATTAAAGTTACATTAGAATATTACATGAAAAAGAATTTTTCTAAAATAAATGTTTTTCTGGAAAAATATAAATAATCAAAGTTATTTTAAGAATCAGTGGAACCAAATAGATGCTCTCTTTGAAATTTTCATGCCCATTCTCCTCTTCTTTGCCTGTTAAATTCCTATTTTCTGTTGAACACGAAACTCAAAAGTCATTTTTCTTACAAACCTCCTCTGCTCTGCTCAGCCCCTCATGCCCCCCCACCCCAGTTGGGCACCACCAATGAAAGAGCTGCTTGCTTTTGGTGCTTGCCTTCAGAATCCTGAGTAGGGACCTCTAGATAGTACTAACTATATTGTTTTACAAATTTGATCCTCTGTTTTTCCCTTTCACTGTGGGCTACTTGTAGGCAAGGAGTGCCTGTTATTTCTCTTTATATCGCCCACATATTAGACAACAAAGAGTTCAATATAAATGATATTAAGTAATTTAAGACAGGATCAATTAATTGTAATAAAGGAAGAATTTCAGGGTGTATAGGCCAGAAGATGCCAGTAAATAGGAGGCATTAAAGATATGGGAGAATAAGGCACTTGGTAGAGAAACTTCTTAGAGGAGAGCCAGAGAGATGTAGTCCAGAGTTTGAGTCCAACACTCGAAAGAGGGAAAAAAGAAACGTAAAGATAAAGGCTTCTGGGTGGAGATGAGGAATGTTGCTGCCATTTCACCTAGATAAATGTGACATTCTTTAAAAAGTCAGAAGGGATGCATGCACCCCTGTTTATTCTAACATCATTTACATTTGCTACATTATGGAAGCAGCCCAAGTGCCCATCAATAGATAACTGGATAAAGATATAATATATATATATATATATATATATATATATATATATATATAATAGAATATTATTTAGCCATAAAAAAGAATGAAATCTTGCCTTTTGCAATGACATGGATGGACTAGAGAGTATAATCCTAAGTGAAATAAGCCAGTCAGAGAAAGACAAATAATATATGATTTCACTCATGTGGAATTTGAGAAACAGAAAAAATGAACAAAGGGAAAAAATGAGAGAGAGAGAGAGAGAGAGAGAGAGAGAGAGAGAGAGAGACAAATGAAAAACCAGACTCTTAACCATGTAGAGAATAAGCTGATGGTTACACACAGGGGAGATATTTGAAATAGGTGAAGGGGATTAAGAGTACACTTGTCTTAAAGAATACTCAGTAATATCAACACAACTAAAAGGCAACCGATGGAATGGGGAAAGATATTTTCAAATGACATATCAGACCAAGGGCTAGTATCCAAAATCTATAAAAAGGTCACCAAACTCCACACCCGGAAAACAAATAATCCAGTGAATAAATGGGCAGAAAACATGAATAGACCCTTCTCTAAAGAAGACATCCGGATGGCCAACAGGCACATGAAAAGATACTCAACGTTGCTCCTCATCAGGGAAATACAAATCAAAACCACACTCAGATATCACCTCACACCAGTCAGAATGGCTAAGATAAACAAATCAAGAGACTATAGATGCTGGCAAGGTTGTGGAGAAATGGGAACCCTCTTGCATTGTTGGTGGGAATGCAAACTGGTGCAGCGTCTCTGGAAAATAGTGTGGAGGTTCCTCCGAAAATTAAAAATAGATCTACCCTATGACCCAGAAATAGCACTGCTAGGAATTTACCCAAAGGATACAGGCGTACTGATGCATAGGGGCACTTGTACCCCAATGTTTATAGCAGCACTTTCAACAATAGGCAAATTATGGAAAGAGCCTAAATGTCCATCAACTGATGAATGGATAAAGAATTTGGGGGCGCCTGGGTGGCGCAGTCGGTTAAGCGTCCGACTTCAGCCAGGTCACGATCTCGCGGTCCGTGAGTTCAAGCCCCGCATCGGGCTCTGGGCTGATGGCTCGGAGCCTGGAGCCTGTTTCCGATTCTGTGTCTCCCTCTCTCTCTGCCCCTCCCCCACTCATGCTCTGTCTCTCTCTGTCCCAAAAATAAATAAACGTTGAAAAAAAAAAAGAATTTGTGGTTTATATACACAGTGGAATACTATGTGACAATGAGAAAGAATGAAATATGGCCTTTTGTAGCAACGTGGATGGAACTGGAGAGTGTTATGCTAAGTGAAATAATTCATACAGAGAAAGACAGATACCATATATTTTCACTCTTATGTGAATCCTGAGAAACTTAACAGAAGGAGGGGAAGGAAAAAAAAAAGAGACAGGGAGGGAGCCAAATCATGAGACTCTTAAATAAATCTGAGAATAAACTGAGGGTTGATGGGGTGGTGGGGAGAGTGGGTGATGGACATTGAGGAGGGTACCTTTTGGGATGAATACTGGGTGTTGTATGGAAACCAATTTGACAATAAATTTCATATTAAAAAATACTGAGTAATATATGGGATTGTTGAATCACTATATTGTATGCCTAAAACTAATTTAACACTATATGTTAAGTATACTGAAATTAATAAAAATCAGAAAGAAGGTTACATTCTAAATATGGGACAAGGAGCCAGGAAACAACATAGGTATTGGACAGAGCATAATAGAGTGTCTTCACATGGTGCCAGGTGTCTAGGAGGTTGTCTGACTTTCTATTTATGTTCAGTGGAGATTCTCAGCTGGTAAAGCGACTTCCCAACATGGAAGTGAGAGGCTGGCTGACTGCAGATCTCATGGTGGTAGTGATGAGAGTTCTAATTCCACAGATGGCCAAATAGTACTGATGCTGGTCAAGAGACAGAAGAAGATGGCAGAGGTGGGCACAAAGTATGCAACAAAAATGCCTTTTCTCAGGAGGAGAAAGGACAAGACATAATTTTCTCAAATTCTTTCTCTTTTGCTTGCTATAAAGATGGTAGATACATGTCATAAGCTTGAACGCATGAAAAAGAAACCACCCAAAAAAATCTATTCTGATGGGGGAAAAAACCAAATTATTAGAATTTCATCCTTGGATGCCTTTTCCTTCCCAAGCTTTGCCTCTTCACTTTAATGCTTTGTTCCTTGCCATGATTCCTATAATGTTCCTCTGTCATCCTGTCTAGTCTTTAGCCATGTGAACTGTACTGCTGGCAGATAGTCACCAATGCAATGTGATGGGGAGGACTCTGAAGACACCAGGAGACCTCCTCCTTCCTTGGATGTGCCTTCTTTCTTCTGTAGCTCTCCCTCCACATCATCACTTTCTACCCCTCCATGAACTCCTCTCTCTCTGGGAAATACAATGATGGGTCTTTATTTATAAGATGCAGGAAGCTCCTTCAGCCTTTCTTCATGAAGAGAATTAGCTAGTTGTCACCTGGAGAGATCCAGGAGATGAGGCATGCAGCTGTTCAAATTTAAAATGAGGGCTGAGGATGAGAAAGAAATTCCTGTCCTTGGGTCCTGAGTGAGCTGAAGACAGGTTAAGGGGCTGAAGAGCATGGCTCTCAAGGTACCCATGGTCTACAGAAAGTGGAGCCAGCTGTGTACCCACGTGATAAGCTCCCACGGTTCTGTAGAAACAGAAGCCATTCTTCTGAGAAACATTCATTACCTTTGTAGAAAGGAAACAGAAAAATGTCTTTTGATTAAGATCTATATTCATGGTGTGTTATAAAGCCTTTTGGAAAGGAAAAATAAAAAGGAAGAATGGTTTCAGTCTAAAACCCAAGTAGGAGACTTCATTAGCAAACATTTCCTTTTGAAAACCAGGTCTCTCTTCAGTGTGTGGAACTTTGCTCTCAGTGCAATGCCTGACCTCCATTGGAAATTGCATAGTTCTGGGGCAGCTTGTTTCACAGAAATCTGGAAGTTTTGGTTCCTTGGAGTACTGTGTGTCATCACAGTTGCGTTTTTAACCTAAAACTGAATACATCAAATGCAGCGTTTGTCTGGGCCTCCATCTGACATTTTGCATCTTGATTTGTGCTTTTTTTTTTTTTTTGCAACTTAACAAATTATTATTTTATTTTATTTTATTTTATTTTTTATTAGAAACTATGCACTCCAGAGGACAGTGGAATGTTTTTTTTCAATATATGACATTTATTGTCAAATTGGTTTCCATACAACATCCAGTGCTCATCCCAAGAGGTGCCCTCCTCAATACCCATCAACCACTCCCCCTCCCTCCCACCCCCCATCAACCCTCAGTTTGTTCTCAGTTTTTAACAGTCTCTTATGCTTTGGCTCTCTCCGACTCTAACCTCTTTTTTTTTTCCTTCCCCTCCCCCATGGGTTTCTGTTAAGTTTCTCAGGATCCACATAAGAGTGAAAACATCTGTCTTTCTCTGTATGGCTTATTTCACTTAGCATCACACTCTCCATTTCCATCCACGTTGCTACAAAGGGCCATATTTCATTCTTTCTCATTGCCATATAGTACGCCATTGTGTATATAAACCACAAATTCTTTATGATTTCATCAGTTGATGGACATTTAGGCTCTTTCCATAATTTGCCTATTGTTGAGAGTGCTGCTATAAACATTGGGGTACAAGTGCCCCTACGCATCAGTACTCCTGTATCCCTTGGGTAAATTCCTAACAGTGCTATCGCGGGGTCATAAGGAAGGTCTATTTTTAATATTTTGAGGAACCTCCACACTGTTTTCCAGAGTGGCTGCACCAATTTGCATCCCCACCAACAGTGCAAGAGGGTTCCCAGTTCTCCACATCCTCGTCAGCATCTATAGTCTACTTATTTGTTCATTTTGGCCACTCTGACTGGCGTGAGGTGATACCTGAGTGTGGTTTTCATTTGTATTTCCCTGATAAGGAGCGACGTTGAGCATCTTTTCATGTTCCTGTTGGCCATCCGGATGTCTTCTTTAGAGAAGGGTCTATTCATGTTTTCTGCCCATTTCTTCACTGGGTTATTTTTTTTCCCAGGTGTGGAGTTTGGTGAGCTCTTTATAGATTTTGGATACTAGCCCTTTGTCCGATATGTCATTTGCAAATATCTTTTCCCATTCCGTTGGTTGCCTTTTAGTTTTGTTGGTTGTTTCCTTTGCTGTGCAGAAGCTTTTTATCTTCATAAGGTCCCAGTAATTCATTTTTGCTTTTAATTCCCTTGCCTCTGGGGAAGTGTCGAGTAAGAGATTGCTACGGCTGAGGTCAGAGAGGTCTTTTCCTGCTTTCTCCTCTAGGGTTTTGATGGTTTCCTGTCTCACATGCAAGTCCTTTATCCATTTTGAGTTTATTTTTGTGACTGGTGTGAGAAAGTGGTCTAGTTTCAACCTTCTGCATGTTGCTATCCAGTTCTCCCAGCACCATTTGTTAAAGAGGCTGTCTTTTTTTCCACTGGATGTTCTTTCCTGCTTTGTCAAAGATGAGATGGCCATACGTTTGTGGGTCTAGTTCTGGGGTTTCTATTCTATTCTATTCCATTGGTCTATGTGTTTGTTTTTGTGCCAATACCATGCTGTCTTGATGATGACAGCTTTGTAGTAGAGGCTGAAGTCTGGGATTGTGATGCCTCCTGCTTTGGTCTTCTTCTTCAAAATTACTTTGGCTATTCGGGGCCCTTTGTGGTTCCATATGAATTTTAGGATTGCTTGTTCTAGTTTCGAGAAGAATGCTGGTGCAATTTTGATTGGGATTGCATTGAATGTGTAGATAGCTTTGGGTAGTATTGACATTTTGACAATATTTATTCTTCCAATCCATGAGCAGGGAATGTCTTTCCACTTCTTTATGTCTTCTTCAATTACCTTCATAATCTTTCTATAGTTTTCAGCATACAGATCTTTTACATCTTTGGTTAGATTTATTCCTAGGTATTTTATGCTTCTTGGTGCAATTGTGAGTGGGATCAGTTTTATTTGTCTTTCTGTTGCTTCATTGTTAGTGTATAAGAATGAAACTGATTTCTGTACATTGATTTTTTATCCTGTGACTTTGCTGAATTCATGTATCAGTTCTAGCAGACTTTTGGTGGAGTCTATCAGGTTTTCTATGTATAGTATCATGTCATATGCAAAAAGTGAAAGCTTGACTTCATCTTTGCCAATTTTGATACCTTTGATTTCCTTTTGTTGTCTGATTCCTGATGCTAGAACTTCCAACTCTATGTTAAACAACAGCGGTGAGAGTGGGCATCCCTGTCTTGTTCCTGATCTCAGGGAAAAAGCTCTCAGTTTTTCCCCATAGAGGATGATGTTAGCTGTGGGCCTTTCATAAATGGCTTTTATGATGTTGAAGTATATTCCTTCTATCCCGACTTTCTCGAGGGTTTTTATTAAGAAAGGATGCTGAATTTTGTCAAATGCTTTTTCTGCATCGATTGACAGGATCATATGGTTCTTTTCTTTTCTTTTATCAATGTGATGTATCATGTCGATTGATTTGGGAGTGTTGAACCAGCCCTGCATCCCAGGAATGAATACCACTTGATCATGGTGAATGATTCTTTTTATATGCTGTTGAATTCGATTTGCTAGTATCTTGAGAATTTTTGCATCCATACTCATCAGGGATATTGGCCTGTAGTTCTCTTTTTTTTACTGGGTCTCTGTCTGGTTTAGGAATCAAAGTAATACTGGCTTCATAGAATGAGTCTGAAAGTTTTCCTTCCCTTTCTATTTCTTGGAATAGCTTGAGAAGGATAGGTATTATCTCCACTTTAAATGTCTGGTAGAACTCCGCTGGGAAGCCATCTGGTCCTGCACTCTTATTTGTTGGGAGATTTTTGATAACCGATTCAATTTCTTCACTGGTTATGGGTCTGTTCAAACTTTCTACTTCCTTCTGATTAAGTTTTGGAAGAGTGTGGGTGTTCAGGAATTTGTCCATTTCTTCTAGGTTGTCCAATTTGATGGGTTATAATTTTTCATAGTATTCCCTGATAATTGTTTGTATCTCTGAGGGATTGGTTGTAAAAATTCCATTTTAATTCATGATTTTATCTATTTGGGTCATCTCCCTTTTCTTTTTGAGAAGCCTGGCTAGAGGTTTGTCAATTTTGTTTATTTTTTCAAAAAACCAACTCTTGGTTTTGTTGATCTGCTCCACAGAGTTTTTAGATTCTATATTGTTTATTTCTGCTCTGATCTTTATTATTTCTCTTCTTCTGCTGGGTTTAGGCTGCCTTTGCTATTCTGCTTCTATTTCCTTTAGGTGTGCTCTTAGAGTTTGTATTTGGGATTTTTCTTGTTTCTTGAGATAGGCCTCGATTGCGATGTATTTTCCTCTCAGGATTGCTTTCGCTGCATCCCTAAGCATTTGGATTGTTGTATTTTCATTTTCGTTTGTTTCCATATATTTTTTATTTTCTTCCCTAATTGCCTGGTTGAGCCATTCATTCTTAGGACGGTGTTCTTTAACCTCCATGCTTTTGGAGGTTTTCCAGACTTTTTCCTGTGGTTGATATCAAGCTTCATAGCATTGTGGTCTGAAAGTATGCATGGTATAATTTCAATTCTTGTATACTTATGAAGGGCTGTTTTGTGACCCAGTATATGATCTAACTTGGAGAATGTTCCATGTGCACTCAAGAAGAAAGTATATTCTGTTGCTTTGGGATGCAGAGTTCCAAATATGTCTGTCAAGTCCATCTGATCCAATGTATCATTCAGGGCCCTTGTTTCTTGATTGAGCCTGTGACTAGATGATCTATCCATTTCTGTAAGTGGAGTGTTAAAGTTCCCTGCAATTACCACATTCTTGTCAATAAGGTTGCTTATGTTTATGAGTAATTGTTTTATATATTTAGGAGCTCCGGTATTTGGCGCATAGACATTTATAATTGTTAGCTTTTCCTGATGGATAGACCCTGTAATTATTATATAATACCCTTCTTCATCTCTTGTTACAGACTTTAATTTAAAGTCTAGTTTTTCTGATATAAGTATGGCTACTCCAGCTCTCTTTTGGTTTCCAGTAGCATGATAAATAATTCTCCATCCCCTCACTCTCAATCTAAAGGTGTCCTCAGGTCTAAAATGAGTCTCTTGTAGACAGCAAATAGATGGGTCTTGTTTTTTTATCCATTCTGATACCCTATGTCTTTTGGTTGGCTCATTTAATCCATTTACATTCAGTGTTATTATAGAAAGATCCGGGTTTAGATTCATCGTGATGTCTGTATGTTTTATGCTTGTAGCGATTTCTCTGGTACTTTGTCTCACAGGATCCCCCTTAGGATCTCTTGTAGGGCTGGTTTAGTGGTGACAAATTCCTTCAGTTTTTGTTTGTTTGGGAAGACCTTTATCTCTCCTTCTATTCTAAATGACAGACTTGCTGGATAAAGGATTCTCGGCTGCATATTTTTTCTGTTCATCACATTGAAGATCTCGTGCCAATCCTTTCTGGCCTGCCAAATTTCAAAAGAGAGATCGGTCATGAGTCTTATAGGTCTCCCTTTATATGTTAGGGAACGTTTGTCCCTTGCTGCTTTCAGGATTTTCTCTTTATCCTTGTATGTTCCCAGTTTCACTATGATATGTTGTGCAGAAGATCGATTCAAGTTATGTCAGAAGGGAGTTCTCTGTGCCTCTTGGATTTCAATGCCTTTTTCCTTCCCCAGTTCAGGGAAGTTCCCAGCTATTATTTCTTCAAGTATACCTTCAGCACCTTTCCGTCTCTCTTCCTTCTCTGGGACACCAAGTATGCGTATATTATTTCTTTTTAGTGTATCACTTAGTTCTCTAATTTTTCCTTCATACTCCTGGATTTTTTTATCTCTCTTTTTCTCAGCTTCCTCTTTTTCCATAGTTTTATCTTCTAGTTCACCTATTCTCTCCTCTGCCTCTTCAATCCGAGCCATGGTCATTTCCATTTTATTTTGCATGTCATTTAAAGCGTTTTTCAGCTCCTCCTGACTGTTCCTTAGTCCCTTGATCTCTGTAGCAAGAGATTCTCTGCTGTCCTCTATACTGTTTTCAAGCCCAGCAATTAATTTTATGACTATTATTCTAAATTCACTTTCTGTTACATTATTTAAATCCTTTTTGATCAGTTCATTAGCTGTTGTTATATCCTGGTGATTCTTTTGAGGGGAATTCTTCCGTTTGGTCATTTTGGGTAGTCCCTGGAGTGGTGCAGACCTGCAGGGCACTTCCCCTGTGCTGTGGGGTATAACTGGAGTTGGTGGGCGGGGCCACAGTCAGACCTGATGTGTGCCCCCAGCCCACCGCTGGGGCCACAGTCAGATTGGTGTGTGCCTTCTCTTCACTGTGGGGTGGCATGGCCTGTCTGGGCTACTTGCACACTGCCAGGCTTGTGGTGCTGGGGATCTGGCATATTAGCTGGGGTGGGTAGGCAAGGTGCATGGGGGCAGGAGGGGCAGGCTTAGCTCACTTCTCCTTAGGTGATCCACTTCAGGAGGGGCCCTGTGGCAGTGGAAGTGAGTCAGACCCACTCCTTGAGGGGTGGCTCCGCAGAAGCACAGCGTTGGGTGTTTTTGAGGAGCAAGCAAGTGCTCTGGCAGGAACTGGTTCTCTTTGGGATTTTGGCTGGGGGATGGGCGAGGGAGATGGCACTGGCTAGCACCTTTGTTCCCCGCCTAACTGAGCTCTGTCATCCCGGGGCTCAGCAACTCTCCCTCCCTTTGTCCTCCAGCCTTCCCGCTTTCTGAGCAGAGCTGTTAACTTATAACTTCCCAGATGCTAAGTCACGCTTGCTGTTGGAACACACTCCATCTGGCCCCTCCACTTTTGCAAGCCAGACTCAGGGGCTCTGCTTGGCCAGCAGGCTGCCCCTCCACTCCGGCTCCCTCCTGCCAGTCCGTGCAGTGCACACCGCCTCTCTGCCCTTCTTACCCTCTTCCGTGGGCCTCTCGTCTGCGCTTGGCTCTGGAGACTCCATTCTGCTAGTCTTCTGGTGGTTTTCTGGGTTATTTAGGCAGGTGTAGGTGGAATCTAAGTGATCAGCAGGATGCGCGGTGAGCCCAGCGTCCTCCTACGCTGCCATCTTCTCCCGAAACTCCTGGATTTGTGCTTTGACATTCAAGTGTTTTTGTCTTCTGTAACAGAATGTGATGTTTGGAGCCAGAATGGATTGAAAATAATCTCAGAGGGAAATGAAAACATAATGTGATGCTATGTTTTGAACAAATATGCTTTTCCTAAGCCTTTTGGTGAAGGTACTGCTTTTCTGGGAGGCTTGGGGAGGAAGACAGATGTATCTTCTGGGAAGTGGAACTGCTCTTGGTAAATGTGGAGCATAAATGTGTATACTCAGAGAATGGCTGGCAGTGACAGGAAGTCATTAGTGCCCTCGCTTTAAATAAATCTCCTTTCAGTGGACTCTTGCCTGGACAGGGAGTGAAGCATTAAAACACCAACCAAACTAACGGTACTCCCACAGGAAAAAGCAGCAGGGACTCGCCCCAAGAAGGAAGATGCCAACTTTAGCAGTTTCAACAGAGCTGCCCCATCCTTGTCTTTACCCATTACATACTCAGGTGTGTAGCTACTGCTGTCAGTGCCATCAAATGCCAATGAATAACTTCATCATTTGTCTTGACTCTAACATTAGAGAATTCTTTGTCTGTATGTGTGACTTCCAAAATGTACAAGAAAAGGCCACCCTGATGAGCTTGCTAGCCTGGTGGAGATGTACACAGATGGTTGCAGAGCCCCTGCCAGTCTGTCTCAACCTCTTTTTTTCCTGCAAATGCTTCACTCTTGCATATACTCTGTGAAAGCTCCATGTAGAGCCAGAATCCCCTGCATCTACTCAAGGTCATAAACCTGCCTTTTCAAATGTTTTCATCCAGATATTGTGAGCCACCTAGAGCTGCATTGGACCACACAACCCCTAGTCAGTTTGGCACAATTAAGCCTTGAAATGTGGCAAGTCAAATTAAGGTGTTCTGTGAATGGAAAACCCACACTGGATTTCAAAGATTTAGTATAAAAATTAATGTAAACTATTCAATTTTATGTTGATTATATGTTAAAATATTTTGGGTATGTTGGATTCAATAATATATTATTAAATTTAATTTCACTTTTTTTTTTACTTTTTTTTAAAATATGTGGTACTAGAAATTTGAAATTACATAGTGGCTCACAGTATATTTCTATTGGCTTGTGGTCTGGGATTACCTTGCATTTTGAGTGAGCTGACAAGAAGATGACAAGTTTCTTCGCCTTCCCAGGACATAATGTCTTTTTCTATGATAAGGAGTGTCAAACATTTTTTTTTGTAAGGGTCAGATATAAATCTTTCAGGCTTCATGGGCCACATGGTCTCTGTTGCAACTACTCAACAGTACTTTGATGTGGCAGCCTCAGCTACCCTAGATGGTAGAACATCCATTTTATGATAAGTAAATGAATGGGAGAGAATGTGTTACAATAAAACTTTATTTACAAGAACAGTCAGTGGGCTAGTATTGGCCTGGGGGCTGTAGTTTCTTGTTTCTTGATCTATAAAAAATACTGATTTACCTAGGCCAATTCTCTTTGGACTGTAAAAGCACATTTTTCATTCATAGAATCCTTACTGTATACACATTTATGGGTTCAAGGATCTTATGGTACATGCAAATATCTTTGTATTATTTTTTGTTGGCATGTTATAATCCAACCAGCAGATGATGAAGCTTGAATCTAAAATATTAGAACTGATATCTGATATAATTCCCTTCTCTTTTTTTTGTCTCTCCCTCCCTGCCTCCTCTCTTTACCTCCCTCCCTTCCCCCTTTCCCTTTTTACCCCTCTCTTTCGGTCTCTATCTCTGTCTGTTTCTGCTTTTGTTTCTCTCTCTCTCTTCCCACTGGTTATGCTGGAGTTTTTATGTTGTGGTGTTAGGAGACTGTAGGCGGTATTAGGATAGGCTTAGGTTGATCCATTCTCCCGAGGCTCAGTGAATAATAAAAGGTCTCCCTTGGGGAAGGAAAAAAAAAAAAAAAAAAAAACAACAGGTTAGAGTGGGAGAGAGCCAAAGCATAAGAGACTGTTAAAAACTGAGAACAAACTGAGGGTTGATGGGGGGTGGGAGGGAGGAGAGGGTGGGTGATGGGTATTGAGGAGGGCACCTTTTGGGATGAGCACTGGGTGTTGTATGGAAACCAATTTGTCAATAAATTTCATATTAAAAAATAAAAAGGTCTCCCTTGTAGTCCTGGACATCTTGTCTGAGATTCACTGTCATGTTAAATGAATACTAAAGGGTCTCTTGTCAGTCTTTGCTCTGGTGGCTCATTATGTGACCAGATGCTTGTCTAAGGGATTTATAGGGGTGAACGCATAATCCTCATAACAACCTTAGTAAGTAGGTATTATTATTACTTCCATTTTAAAGATGAAGAAATTCAATCATGGAGATGTTTAATACTTTCCCAGGATCATGCAGCTGGATAAGAACAGAACTCTTAACTAATGTGTTGTGGTGGGAATGCATGTGGATTTTGAAGCCAGAAAAATATGCCAAAACATCATCTGCATCTTAGTGGTGGAATACTTTGTCAAATTCCTTAATATATTTAAGCTTCAGTTTCTTCTATGAAATAGGGACCTGCCTTATTGTGTTTGGGAAATTTCAACATCTGCATTCTCAACATCAGGCCCTTAGCATATAGTAGATGTGAATAAGTCACTTATTTCTGAGTTGTATGTTGTCATTGTATGGTTTACCTGTACCCACAGGGAAGCAGAATGTATAGTGATTAAAAGCATACACTCTAGAGTTAGACTGAGGGGGTTTGAATGTCTGTCCACACCAAAGGAGATTAGCCAAGTAACCTGGATAAGTCTGCTTCCTTTTCCGAATCCCATCTGCACAGTGGATGTGATGATATCAATCTCAAAAGGTGATATGAGCAGTTGATGAGGTCAACTTTATGAGGATTTCCACAGTGTCTAGACACTACATGAACAATTTTTTTTTTGATGGTGTCTGAATGCTTGCATCAGTCCCTAGATGATACTCCTTCTCAGGATTGTTGCCATCTCTGAGACACCAGTAACCATCTACGATGTTGGAAGCACAGCAGAACCATCTACAAGGAAATTCCTTTGGGCTTGGACTCCCCAAGAGTAAGCTCTTCTTTTTGTGGACTCCATCCTTTGGGAAAGCATACTTGCTTCTGAAACACAGTCAGGTGTCCTATCACCCAGGTTGAAGTATTCAGCATCTTACTTGACACTGACTCAATTCCATACAATCTGTCACAGTGTAAGGAAAGGTTTTGCATTTGTGTGAACGCTTGTGATGATGTCTGTGACACCTGGAGTTGAACAGACACTATTCCTGGGTGCATTTTTCCAGAATTCAATTATTAGGACTGACCTATTGCTAACATATTCAGCTATTTAAAAAAAAAACAAAACAAAGTTTACTAATCTCAAATTTAGATTATTTTACTGAAATCTGTTGTTTCAGTTTTCCATTTTGTAAAAGAAATGTGCCTAGAATAGAACTTACCACCTTACTGAAATGTCTAATTCTGGTCTAGAATTTAAGGAGCTATTTCACTTGTGGTTGTAGTTTCTGTGTTTAAATTACAGCTTCATAGAAAGAACCTTACTGTGACTCTTTCTGAGTAGCCACTCCCCATGCCCACAGCCAGGGGAAGGAAGAATGTTATAATCATTATCATTATAACACACTAGGCTCTTCCCAGTGAATTTTTAAGCCTTTTGGGACAAAAATTTTAGTCTTTGCAGTGACTTCCCTCAATGGCAATGCAGCACGAAGTAATGGCTTCAAAGCATGAATTCCAAATGTGAAATGGGAATCAATTGTGATTTGTTAGCTGGGATAGGAATTTGTGGGAACACAAGTACATCATGGGAAGAATATAATGAGGGAAACTTTCATCTTCTCATGACTTCTTTTGTATTTGTGCATACCTATACCTCCTGCACTTCACTGAATACAGAAGAAATTCCATTCTTTCCTCTTCCCTTCCTAGAGACAAGACATTATTTTCTAATCCTACCTCTAAAGCTCTCTTCACTATTAAGTGTTAGGAACTTCAGGGGTCTATAGGAATATGACATTTCTAGGAAATCAGTTTTCTCAGAAGGACAATTGGAAGATGATGCAGAGACTTAAAAAATGGTCCAGTTATATGACACTGACAGTTGTTAAGTGTCATTATCAAGACCAACACTCTAATGTTGTAGATGATTAAATTGAGGCTATAAAATGTCAATTAAAATTTGTAAAAATTGTAAGCATTTCTCAATAAAATGTCATACATTGGGAGATATCTAATGTAGGCATGCATCCATATCATCTAGGTTAAAACCAACTTTTCAATTTCTAGAAATAAGAAGTAATTGACTTTGTGGATACACGAACCTCCTAAGTCATGACAAATATAATGATGTAATGACACATGTAATAATTAATTTAGAACTCACATTACTTGCCAGACACCAGACACCACAATCCACTTCTCTTCATGTTTTAGGTTGGGCTTCCCAATGATGGTTGTCTCCTGCACAGTTGGGATGTGTTACCTTCTTGTTGCTCATGTCGTGATGGGATGGAATTAACAGCTATACATCGTTTGAAGACTAAGGGAAACTTGATCCATCACCAACATCAGTAGAAAACTGCCTCAAGACCACTCTTGGGAGAAGAAAAGGTGCTTATCATGGGGGTGCTCTGGAGTGGAAACCTTTGGCATCCACACTCATTCAGGTGAATGCTAGAAAATCATGGGAAATACAAGATAACTTACTAAAGATTCCAGTACAAGAAAATATGTATGTTTCAAAACAAGTCTTGCTATGCTCTGTAAGAAAAGACACAAATGCAATATTCGACCCCAAGTGGCTTGTACTGTTTAACTTTCAGTTTCCTGAGGTCATCAAGAGTTTTTTTATGTAATCATTTTCCATGTTAAAATAGTCTGCATCTCTGTACTCTTTCTGGGAAAAGGAAAACAGTTTGTAAGGAAACATTTTATGTATTAAAAAATAAACTGCAACTTGACAAAAGGTTTAGAATTAATTAGTCTCCTAGCTTTTTAGCAGTTTACACAATATAAAATTATATTTTATCCATTTATGTTTTTCTCTGGAGTTTTTAAGTCATCAATTACAAGTGTAGAAATTTGACTTGTAAGATGGTCATAAGTGCTTTTAAAATAATATTTTACAATTTAACAGCCTAGAATAATAAACTTGAGTTTTGAAGGTGGTTCAAGCTATTTCCATTGATTATAACAAAACTGTGGTTAATACACCCAGCTGTGCACACTCCACAGGACACCAGTGGTTCAGTCAATGCTTATTAAATGCTGGAATGCTTTGTGTGTGTGTGTGTGTGTGTGTGTGTGTGTGTGTGTGGAGTGTTACATGTGAGACAAGGCTAGTGATAACAAAGAGCAAGAGAGGGCAGCATGCTTCAGCTGAGGTCTCATATGCTCTGCTTAGGCAATACCATGGCTAAACCCCAGACAACTGATCTCTCCTTCAGTTTTTGTCTACTGCATCTGATTGCTTGAGATGAAGATGTTTACTGGGGATTCTCAGAAGTGGTAGTTGTATGAAGTGTCTGATTTCAAAAGGCTTAAGATTCCCAGGGCACTAAGTACTGGAAAGTAGGAGACCTTTATAGTTGCATTTCTGTCCTTGGCATCCTCAGAATGAATGTACCCTTTCTACAGTTTGGAATCTACAATTTTTAAATGGCAACCTGTGTCCTCCAAGAGAGAGTTTCTCAGAATATGCCCTTTGGATTCATAAGCCATCTTTTAATTCTTTGACAGCAAAGGTGACATGAAGCCCCAGTTTGTTTTAAAATCTGATCTTTGTCACAGAAAATGCTGTGTGGCACCTGCCTAAGTGCTCCAGAGGAGATTCCACTCCTGACTTTCCAGGGAAAGAGACCTGACAGCTCTTCTAGCTCTTGGTCCCTTTCCACATTGCCTTACTGACACCTAGATGGCCCCAAATTCTTTCACCAAAAGTCACTGTCTTCTCTTCTCCTGCATATTTCCATGCCTGGTGGTGGTGGTGGTGGTGGTGACTTCCTTGAGCCCAGCTGCTGCTTCTAACTCCTGGCTCTTCTCTGCTCCTTCAGCATCTACTCCCCCATGATGCCACAGCATCCATCTCTCCACCTCCCACCTCTCCTCATTGATGCCACCCTCAGTCCTCAGTCACTCCTTCTCATTCTTAAATACCTTTGTCTCCTGACTCATTTCTTCCTCTTCACCTTACTCCCTCACCTTCTCAGAATTCCTTATTGGGCATTCAAGCTTCATTACATCTGAACTTGGTCCCTGGTAACTGCCTCTTGAATTATTTGTCTCACATATCTCTCCATGACACTTCTTGTCACCTGCTCCAGATCACCACCCAAACATATCCCCCCATTGATGCTTTCAGTGCATCAGCCTCTCCCCCTTTCTAACTCCCACATCAGTTCCCTCCTAGCTCAGTTTTCTAATTCTGCTCTTAAATTAAAAACTGCTCTTAAAATTTTTTTTTCAACATTTATTTATTTTTGGGACAGAGAGAGACAGAGCATGAACGGGGGAGGGGCAGAGAGAGAGGGAGACACAGAATCGGAAACAGGCTCCAGGCTCTGAGCCATCAGCCCAGAGCCTGATGTGGGGCTTGAACTCGCGGACCGCGAGATCGTGACCTGGCTGAAGTCAGACGCTTAACCGACTGCGCCACCCAGGCGCCCCCAAAACTGCTATTAAATAAACTGCCACTCCTCTGCCTTTTCTGGCCCTGTGTCTAATAGTGCTGAGGTAATTAATCAGTTAAGATGACTGGTTTTACCTAAAATAGAGATCACAAGCATCAAATGGGCACTCAATGCTTCCTGGTTCATTTCTTGTATTTCCCTAGTACAGCAGTCAGAGACCTGGCTGGAAACACATGGGTGCTCAAATTGGGTAACTCAGAGGGAATTTAACCAGTATGGTACGTTCCTTCAGACTAGTTGGAAGGTGAGGGAAGGAAATAGCAGAACCCAGAAATGCAGGGAGCTGGATGGCAAGGGATCCCTAACAGAAGCTATGATCTTCTGTAGATGGTTACAGCCAACAAGAGTCACTTGCAGGCTGTGGGAATTACCTTGATTTCACTCCCATTCTTCTCTGTAATTTTCAATGTCCTTCCCATTGGCTAAAGCCAGCAAAAGCCAGAGGAGGAGAGGAACTGTTGATGTTTACATAGGTCAGCTCCTGTGGACAGAGTAGGACAAGTAGCATGGAAAGTATGTTTGGGGGAGCAGATGGAAGGTACACTACTCCATTCACCATTTTTGCTCTTTAGCAGATGAGAAGTTCACATCTGCAATGAAGGAGACATTGAAAGTTCTATCAGCTCTCCTGTCATCAGGAGACAATGCAAGTTTGTCCATACTCTATCCTGATACTGTCTCCAGAATTAGGTGGATAATCCAAAGCTTATTAAACTCGGTTTCACCATGATAGGAAAAGACAACATTGAAGAGACAAACTGTATCTTCACTAAATGTTGAACCACACAGATGTTATCCTTGTAGAAGTTGTTCTGATACCTCATGCATGAACCCTTCAGTGTCACCAGGACTATGAGGAAATGCTTTTATAGTCTGAATTCACCATGAAAATCAAGATGCAAATCTCTTTGCTCCCTGTCACATATGAGGATTCTGAACTTGCATTAATAGCTGTGTATTACCTTTGATAGATACCTCACCCCAGATATATTCCCAAGGCCACATGCAGGCATGAGTGGAGGAGGTGGTGGCAAAGCAGCAGACATAGCTACTATAGGAATCTGAGCAACTTTCTTCTGCAATTTATGTGTGCCTTCCAGACACGCTTGGGCCCAGTTTCCTAACTGCCACATAACGGAAGACCAACTTTGTGAATCAGTTGGTCAGATGACACTTTGTTTATGATGCACAGCTCAACGTTCCTGGTCACACTGCTTCCCACCATCAGGTCCTCAATCTTTACTAGGGCCCAGTGGCAGCCAGAAGTTGCCTTTGGTGGAGATGAGTAGTCAGAAAAGCAAGGCATGGACTTTATCCAAATCTTTAGCGTCTACACTGTGATTCTCCCATTGAGGTTTGCCAATACCTCCCCTCCATGTGCTGTGGCATTGCCGAAGGCCCATGTTGCAGGGAAGCTTGCACAACATGGCCTTATGGGGGGGGGGGGCTTTTGCTTTCTTTTGTCCTCCTCAAACCATGCAGCCTCATGAGGGTTATAGCAGCTCCTCCAATCTATTATATGTTGCCTATAACATCAAAAGAAGGCCAAGAATTGTGTTTTGTAATTTGTATGAATGTGATTAATGTAACAATTTGTCTCTCACTTTGCAGGGTAATTTTAAATGATAAATTGGTGCTAATCTCTGCCAATTCTATCAGGATGTTGTATTTTTTTCATTTTGCTATCTTGGTGTGGAATGGGGAAACTTTAAAACATAATAAGGAACAAACTTGGAGATTCTGATAGTTATTTGACACATCCATCGCAGGACTCATTTTAGAGCTGGGAAAATAGCCACTATACCACAGGTTCAACTACTGTATGGACTTAGCTCAAGAATGCGTCCACCACTGGACCTCCATAGGCCTCTACCTCTTCCATAGGTGAATCAGAGGGCATTTTGACTGACAATTGCAGAAAATTAACAACTAAAGATGGAGATATAAGTTATTTCTTTTCACCAATGCACAAATCCCCTGATAAATGGCAACAAATGGCTTGTGCTGTTCCCCTGCATTCCTCTGAGGTAAGTGTGAGGGGAGAGCCCTAAACACATTCTTGCGTGTATTGCAATGTTCTTTCTTAAAGAGACGTAGTCTCCCTTCAAGGAACACGCTCAGGTCTGGGAAGTGGTTGAGGTTGTTAATCCTTCTTAATGATCCTTGAGTTAGGGATTTTTTCCACTTTTATGTGGGAAGCTGCTCATATAATTAATTACCATGTAATTTGATGTATGATCAATTTGCTTTTTATTTTTTATTTTTTTTTCAATATATGAAGTTTATTGTCAAATTAGTTTCCATACAACACCCAGTGCTCATCCCAAAAGGTGCCCTCCTCAATACCCATCACCCACCCTCCCCTCCCTCCCACCTCCCATCAGCCCTCAGTTTGTTCTCAGTTTTTTTTTTAATTTTATATATGAAATTTATTGTCAAATTGGTTTCCATACAACACCCATGCTCATCCCAAAAGGTGCCCTCCTCAATACCCATCACCCACCCTCCCCTCCCTCCCACCCCCCATCAACCCTCAGTTTGTTCTCAGTTTTTAACAGTCTCTTATGCTTTGGCTCTCTCCCACTCTAACCTCTTTTTTTTTTTTTCCCCTCCCCCGTGGGTTCCTGTTAAGTTTCTCAGGATCCACAAAGAGTGAAACCATATGGTATCCGTCTTTCTCTGTATGGCTTATTTCACTTAGCATCACACTCTCCAGTTCCATCCACGTTGCTACAAAAGGCCATATTTCATTTTTTCTCATTGCCACGTAGTATTCCATTGTGTATATAAACCACAATTTCTTTATCCATTCATCAGTTGATGGACATTTAGGCTCTTTCCATAATTTGGCTATTGTTGAGAGTGCTGCTATGAACATTGGGGTACAAGTGCCCCTATGCATCAGTACTCCTGTATCCCTTGGATAAATTCCTAGCAGTGCTATTGCTGGGTCATAGGGTAGATCTATTTTTAATTTTCGGAGGAACCTCCACACTATTTTCCAGAGACGCTGCACCAGTTTGCATTCCCACCAACAATGCAAGAGGGTTCCCATTTCTCCACAACCTTGCCAGCATCTATAGTCTCTTGATTTGTTTATCTTAGCCATTCTGACTGGTGTGAGGTGATATCTGAGTGTGGTTTTGATTTGTATTTCCCTGATGAGGAGCAACGTTGAGTATCTTTTCATGTGCCTGTTGGCCATCCGGATGTCTTCTTTAGAGAAGTGTCTATTCATGTTTTCTGCCCATTTCTTCACTAGGTTATTTGTTTTCCGGGTGTGGAGTTTGGTGAGCTCTTTATAGATTTTGGATACTAGCCCTTTGTCCGATATGTCATTTGCAAATATCTTTTCCCATTCCGTTGGTTGCCTTTTAGTTTTGTTGGTTGTTTCCTTTGCTGTGCAGAAGTTTTTTATCTTCATAAGGTCCCAGTAATTCACTTTTGCTTTTAATTCCCTTGCCTTTGGGGATGTGTCGAGTAAGAGATTGCTACGGCTGAGGTCAGAGAGGTCTTTTCCTGCTTTCTCCTCTAAGGTTTTGATGGTTTCCTGTCTCACATTCGGTCCTTTATCCATTTTGAGTTTATTTTTGTGACTGGTGTGAGAAAGTGGTCTAGTTTCAACCTTCTGCATGTTGCTGCCCAGTTCTCCCAGCACCATTTGTTAAAGAGGCCGTCTTTTTTCCATTGGATGTTCTTTCCTGCTTTGTCAAAGATGAGTTGGCCATACATTTGTGGGTCTAGTTCTGGGGTTTCTATTCTATTCCATTGGTCTATGTGTCTTTGTGCCAATACCATGCTGTCTTGATGATGACAGCTTTGTAGTAGAGGCTAAAGTCTGGGATTGTGATGCCTCCTGCTTTGGTCTTCTTCTTCAAAATTCCTTTGGCTATTCGGGGCCTTTTGTGGTTCCATGTGAATTTTAGGATTGCTTGTTCTAGTTTCGAGAAGAATGCTGGTGCAATTTTGATTGGGATTGCATTGAATGTGTAGATAGCTTTGGGTACTATTGACATTTTGACAATATTTATTCTTCCAATCCATGAGCAGGGAATGTCTTTCCATTTCTTTAAATCTTCTTCAATTACCTTCATAAGCTTTCTATTGTTTTCAGCATACAGATCCTTTACATCTTTGGTTAGATTTATTCCTAGGTATTTTATGCTTCTTGGTGCAATTGTGAATGGGATCAGTTTCTTTATTTGTATTTCTGTTGCTTCATTGTTAGTGTATAAGAATGCTACTGATTTCTGTACATTGATTTTGTATCCTGCCACTTTGCTGAATTCCTGTATCAGTTCTAGCAGACTTTTGGTGGAGTCTATCGGATTTTCCATGTATAATATCATGTCATCTGCAAAAAGCGAAAGCTTGACTTCATCTTTGCCAATTTTGATGCCTTTGATTTCCTTTTGTTGTCTGATTGCTGATGCTAGCACTTCCAGCACTATGTTAAACAGCAGCGGTGAGAGTGGGCATCCCTGTCGTGTTCCTGATCTCAGGGAGAAAGCTCTCAGTTTTTCCCCGTTGAGGATAATGTTAGCTGTGGGCTTTTCATAAATGGCTTTTATGATCTTTAAGTATGTTCCTTCTATCCTGACTTTCTCAAGGGTTTTTATTAAGAAAGGGTGCTGGATTTTGTCAAAGGCCTTTTCTGCATCGATTGACAGGATCATATGGTTCTTCTCTTTTTTTTTGTTAATGTGATGTATCACGTTGATTGATTTGTGAATGTTGAACCAGCCCTGCATCCCAGGAATGAATCCCACTTGATCATGGTGAATAATTCTTTTTATATGCCGTTGAATTCGATTTGCTAGTATCTTATTGAGAATTTTTGCATCCATATTCATCAGGGATATTGGCCTGTAGTTCTCTTTTTTTACTGGGTCTCTGTCTGGTTTAGGAATCAAAGTAATACTGGCTTCATAGAATGAGTCTGAAAGTTTTCCTTCCCTTTCTATTTCTTGGAATAGCTTGAGAAGGATAGGTATTATCTCTGCTTTAAACGTCTGGTAGAACTCCGCTGGGAAGCCATCTGGTCCTGGACTCATATGTTGGGAGATTTTTGATAACTGATTCAATTTCTTCTCTGGTTATGGGTCTGTTCAAGCTTTCTATTTCCTCCTGATTGAGTTTTGGAAGCGTGTGGGTGTTCAGGAATTTGTCCATTTCTTCCAGGTTGTCCAATTTGTTGGCATATAATTTTTCATAGTATTCCCTGATAATTGTTTGTATCTCTGAGGGATTGGTTGTAATAATTCCATTTTAATTCATGATTTTATCTATTTGGGTCATCTCCCTTTTCTTTTTGAGAAGCCTGGCTAGAGGTTTGTCAATTTTGTTTATTTTTTCAAAAAACCAACTCTTGGTTTTGTTGATCTGCTCCACAGTTTTTTTAGATTCTATATTGTTTATTTCTGCTCTGATCTTTATTATTTCTCTTCTTCTGCTGGGTTTAGGCTGCCTTTGCTGTTTGTTTCTAGTTCCTTTAGGTGTGCTGTTAGATTTTGTATTCAATTTGCTTTTTAGTATAGGTCTCTGAAGCTTACCGTAAACTGTGCCTACCTTTGACTGTAACAATGAAGCACTACCCTAGTTTCTCCTGTCTTGGGATCCCGTTATTCCCCCTGGGAAAAGAAGACTCAATTCTATTATTGTGACCCCTACTATCATCAACAGTTTTCAGAGAACAGCTATCCCAGGGGTTTTGAAGGACACTGATGCCCTCCTCCACACCCTGCTCTTGTTATGCTTCAGTAGGCATGGGTATGTCATGCACCATCATTCTGAGCCTTAGGACTCATTTTTCTATATGCCAAGGATTAACCAGTTGTGCATAGAATGAACACCTCTTCCAAGCTCAAGCCAACACATGAAATCTCAAATTTCAGGTGAGTGCACTGATTGAAGAATTTGGCCTGTTCAAGCCTTATATTTTATCCTCCCTGGTGTGATATCAGTAGACTTATATCCCTTACACGCTCCCTAAACAGAGTGGTGGAGTTCTATTTCACATTTTCAATTGGCAAGATAGTTTGTTTTGAAGTGGACTTTCTACTTCTCTATCCAAAATGGAAGCTATTGGGGATGCGTCTTGAGACAAATTCACATCAGCTTGGGAGGCAACTGACCCAGGTGAATTGGTTGTTAAGAAAGACTGCTCCCTGTTTATTACTGAGGGGGAGCTCAGGAGGGGCTTGGGGGTTCAAAGTTCTCAGTCACATCTTAGTCTGATCACAGGCTCACAGCCTGTGCTTTCAGGATCCTGTTCTTTTTCCTTACCAATCCTTATAATCAAGGCAAGGGCCAAGGCCTCAGCCAGATCTGCTGGACTACTTCCACCTGCCTTCACAGCTTTCTTATCATCTACTCATGTTCTCATCTGGATAAATACAGCTTTCAATTCCTGTCCCTATCTTCTGTTTGTGGTCTCCAGGACTGTTGGAAAAAGCCAAAGGACCCACACACCTTGGTGATTAAGCACCACAGCCACTTGGGGGGTCCAATGTCTTATCTTCCCTGTAAGCTTCAGTGATAGTGATGCTGTTGCAGCCATGAATAGCCTTGGTTAAATTCTTCCCTGGAATAAGAGTTATTCCTGCCTTCCTCAGAGATATGAGAAAAATAATTCCAATTCTTATTTTGGGAGGTTATTTCCTGGGGCCACTCAGATTATGAATTAGGTAGCAGAGGGCACAATTAAATAGCAAAATATGAGAATAATTTGATAAAGGGACTATTTACAAAGTATGGTGCATTATTAAGAAACAACAAAGGTGATGAAGTGCCTGGGGTTGGTGACAAAGACACAGCATTATCACCCTTAAAGCTATGTGAAGATGACTTTCCAAGAGGACCTATGACCAATGGCCAAGAGCTGCAGCCTTCCCACCAGTGCCTGCAGGAGGGAGTCAGGAAAAGAAATAGTGATCTCAATCTCCCCATCTTACAGATCCTGCCAGTGATTCCCATTGTCCGAACCCAGTGAGAATTGCAGGGTGTGGAAAACCATTCACCCCGATGTGGGCCAACCTCCAGGATGAGACAGGGTGGAAAAAGGAGGGCTACACCTATGGGTAAGAGGGTGGAGATGCAGCTCAGGAAGACGTTCACCTGCTTTGGGATGATCTCATGCTTCTCATCTAAGCCCTCATACTTCATATGCCCCCATCCCCAATTTTACTTCGTTGAGAATATAGAAGCCCCAGAGAAGAAAATTGTCCGCATCTGGACTCAAATGTCTTTTAAGAATAGTGCCTCTGACCTTGTGAAAAGCCAATCCCTCCATGTTTTCTCTGAATCTCGTGGCCCTCATTTTTCACAGGAACTTCACTCTTTCCAATGAGAAACTCTTCTCTGCATCATCTACCAAATCATTCCCACCCAGATACAAACATGATTTTGTGGGGGTGCCTCAGTGGCTCAGTCAGTCAAGTATCCAATTCTTGATTTCAGCTCAGATCATGATCTCACAGTTCATGTGTTTGAGCTCTATTTCAGACCCCGTGCTGACAGCGCCAGGCCTGCTTGGAGTTCTCTCTTCCCCTCTCTCTGCTCGTCCCCCACTCTCTCTCTCTGTCTCCTCTCAAAATAAATTAAAAAAACACATGATTTTATGGACTTTATTCATTTGCTCACCCATTCATTTACTCATTCATTCATTTAAAGTACAGGAATACCCTGCTTTTTGAAAGTTCTCATTAGGCACTTCACGTTTACAAAAGACCTACATTAACATCTGTGTTCAGTACTTAAAGGAAATCTGAAGAGGATTTTTGCTTTTACAAAAAGGTGAAAAGCAAGAATAACATGCAGCGTTCGTTTTGCAGGGAGCATTAGAGAAGCAGCACAAGGCCTGAGCAATGAGGGTGGCCCTGGCAAGCTCCTTCCCCAAGAACTATACTCAGAATCAAGCCACCATAGCTTTGAAGTGTTAGCATCTATGCTTTATCTCAATTTATTTTGTGCAACCATTGGCAAGATGTGTCCTAAGGTACCAGAAAACCATGAGAGAGGTTATTTTTCCGTCTGCTCAAAACATTTTTGGGACATCTGAATGGCTCAGTTGGTTAAGCATCTGACTCTTGATTTCAGCTCAGGTCATGATCCTACTGGTTCATGAGATTAACTCCCACGTCAAGCTCTTCACTCTGCCCCTCCCACTCCCCGTATCTTTCACTCAAAAAGTAAAATAAACTTAAAAAAAGCATTTTCCATATAAATCAAAGGTAAATTGCTTCCTCACTTTATGACATTTTGGCTTGTGAAAGGTTTCATAGGAACATTCTGCTTTTGGATGGCAAGCAAAACTTGTATTTACTTAATATTTTTTTATGCTTTGGACAACTTCTCCAGATGCTAGAGATGAAAGAGCAAATAAATAAATAAATAAATATAACCAACCTCATGGAATTTGTGTCTAATCCCATTTTAAAAATCATCTTAGGGCTCCTGAGCAGCTCGGTTAAGTGTCCAACTTCAGCTTGGGTCATGATCTCACACTCCATGAGTTCAAGCCCTGAGTCAGGCTCTATGTGGACAGCTCAGAGCCTGATGCCTGCCTCAGATTCTGTGTCTCTCTCTGTGCCCCTCGCCTGCTCATGCTCTGTCTCTCTCTCAAAAATAAGTAAAACATTTAAAAATAAAAAAAAACATCATCTTCCTCCAACTACCACCCCATTTCTAAAACTTTTTGAAACAATTTTTGACCGTACCATTTATACTTTCTTTTCTCCAGTTTACTCTCTTTTTACTATAAAATAATTCAAGCACACAAAAAATATAATGAATATCTGTGTATGCACTAACCAACTGACTTGAAAAAAAATACCAGATATCACCCAAGACTGCTCTCTGTCCCTCTCCCAATAACACTCTCTTTCCCTTTTCACTAGAGGTAAGACATAGATTTGATGTTCTTCTGCAACCTCATATAATCAAATTCTCTCCTATCATTACTCCCCAGCAGGGGTCCTGAGTCACATGTCATTGTCACCACTGTGCTTTAGTTGAGCTGGTGTATGGAGTAGATTAAATAAATACGTCAGGCAGTGACAAGTTCTGGGAAGAAAAATGCAGCTAGCAATTTTTGGTAGACTGTTGGGGATGGGGCATCTGAGCAGAGCATAAAGTGAGACCAGCTGTAGAAGGGTCTGGGAAAGAGGGAGCACAGTAAAGTGCTCAGGATGTGAGACCCCCAAGGCAGGGACATGCTGGGTGTTATTGTAACAGCAGAGGGAGCTAAGGGATGAGGAACCAAGGCTCTGGCCTTGCAGAACAGTGGGCCAAGGGGAAGACTTTAGATATTTGTTCATTATTTAAAAAAAGGTAGATGGATAAATGGGGAACGTTTTAAGGAGGGGGTCACATCTTAGCTGCCCTAGAAACATGCTGCTGTCTCCATTTATGCATCAAAGACACGAGCCACGACAATAAAGAGATTGATTTTATTTAGATTATTGCAATGGAGAGAATGACCCAAATCCAAAAATCAGTGTCTTAAAAGGATGGTTTGCTGTTTTTACTGGAGAGTCAATAAGCTGCAGATGTGGTGATTTGCAGTTGGGGTTGCTTTTCTTTGTAGTCAGTGTCAAAAGTAGTAATTAGTAAAATGTTACTGTGTACACACCAAAAAGACAGTTTTCAAACATGAAACAAACTAAAACATGAACGGAGGCTCAGAGGTATATACTGTTATAGAACTGCTTGTATAGTGAGCAGGCTGTGACAGTCTATTCTTCACAATGCTTGGTTATTATACTAAAATTTTGTTAAATGATAGAGATTTGATTACTGGTTAACTCACACCAATATCGGGAAGCTGTTTAAGTTTTGCTTATGATTTCCAGAGACACACATAAGAAATAACTCAGATCAAGTTAGTCTTACAAAAAAAAAAAAGCTAAATTAAGCTTTATTTGTATGATTGAATTGGTTTTGTCTTCTCAGGAATTTTGTCTTCTCTGGTTTATGTTTGTTTTTTAACATTAGCTACTTTCAGAGAACAAACAGTTCTCAATCACTCACAAGAAACAGTTTCTTTGCTAATCAATCATGAAATGAAGAACAGGAAGTTGGAGGATTAGTGTTTGGCCTTGGCAGCTGCAATTACATAACTGCTGGCCCCCTCATCATATTTCAATATAGCAACATTCAAGTAACTGAGACTAACTGAATACAAAATATAAATCTTTCCCTGCATTGTGTAACAGGAAGCTTAGCTAACAAGCCCCAGTAAGGGTCTCCACTCCATGAAGGACAGTGAAGAGCATAACACTGCTCACCACTAGCAATGGTGGGGCCACCGCAAGCCTCAGCTCACTGCATCATCTATGGGGTGGAGTCACCAGGGAGAACTCAACACATAAGGTGCTGCTGATTCAAATGATGCCTCACTCGGAGAATAGATTTGGCAAGATCAGTGTCTGCAGTGTGAGCTGGTCTCCCATGCCAGTGGGTCTCTCCAGATAACTGATGCAGGGTGATGGGTTGCAAGCTCCCCTCTCCTGCTGCAAAGACCTCATTCCCTTCCTGAAGGGAGTAGATATACCAGTGGGCTGACCAGGTGCCATGTGATATATACACTTAAGCAAAACAAGGAAGTCCATTAAGAACTTCACCCATACTGCTATGGGGCTAGAGTCATTAAGGAGAACTCAGCACACACAGAGCTGGTTGGAATAATGTCTTACAGAAGGAAAACAGACTTGGCAAGATCAGCATTCATTTTAGGACAGGGAAGATTCTTCCTAATTAAGGAAAGAGAATCTGGGGTTAGCAACAACTTGGCACCTGGCCTCCATACGAGGGAAATATTCTGGGCCCCAGAAACAGAGGGAAGCAATGTCTCTCCTCCAGGGGAAGGGACACTGCTTCCCCAACAGGCATCTTAAAAGACTAAAAAGAGTGTGCAAACTCACAGAACTCATGAGAAGTAAATCCTTTTTGTCTGTCCCTCTCACTGTCACTGGCACTGGTCTGGCTCTTGGGCTGTCTTCCTCTACGCCTACCAAATTCCTTCCCATTCACCTTCAGTCTTTCTGGATTCATCTTCTGCCCCCTGCCAGTCTTCATTTTCGGTGTAAAATACCCATAATCCTGCTTTGCTGTCTTTAAATTCTGCAGTTCTTTTTCACACCTTATTTTAAGTGATTTATCAATTTATTAAAAGACCACTTTCTCCTTCCCTGGTGATTCCTCTCTCAGCAATGCAAACAGGGTGGGTGGAGACAGGACTAGATCTAATCACTGTCTTTAGTAATTTTTGCATCTCACTGTTTACATCTGCCTTTTTCCAGCACTAAGGGAGACTAAAATAAGGCAGAGATGTTGCTAGGTGAACAGGCTTGGCCAGCTTCGGGGAGACTGTCCTTTCACTGACCTTCAATCTCTTTCTCACACTCTTTAATGGATGGAAATGTGGTAGAAAATCAATGAAAACTTTCATGGGCAAAATGGATTTTAGAGGAAGCATTTGTGAAAAGGGAAGCAGCTGGTAAAAGATCAAAAGCAGAGACACCACTAGAGTGAACGTGGTAAGAGAGTACACTCAGAAGGCTAGATGAAGAAAAAAGCTGAAAGGTCTAGAAGTGGAGCAGGGGCTGCTGGTGTGGGCACTGAGTCCTGAGAGCAAAGGGAAGTCAGCCTCCTTTCCCTGCTTTGGTCAGTGGATTAATTTACCAGGAGCCATCAGGACATAATCCATGCCTGAAGAACAAGTGTTTTTTATGTTTTATTTATTTATTTATTTGTTTATTTTTGAGAGAGAGAGGGAGGGAGAGAGAGAGAGAGCAGGCAGGGGAGGGAACAGAGGGAGAGAAGGAATCCCAAGCAGGCTCTGCATTTTCAGCACAGAGCCCTTCATAGGGCCCAGTCTCAGGAATCATGAGTTTTTGACGTAAGCTGAAATTGAGTTGGATGCTTAACTGAACCACCCAGGTGCCCCAAAGGGGTTTTTTTTTTTTTTAATTTTTTTTTCAACGTTTATTTATTTTTGGGACAGAGAGAGACAGAGCATGAACGGGGGAGGGGCAGAGAGAGAGGGAGACACAGAATCGGAAACAGGCTCCAGGCTCTGAGCCATCAGCCCAGAGCCTGACGCGGGGCTCGAACTCACGGACCGCGAGATCGTGACCTGGCTGAAGTCGGACGCTTAACCGACTGCGCCACCCAGGCGCCCCTAAAGGGTTTTTGATTGGAATCTACTTGCTTGTGGTGATGGGACTTCTGGCCTTCACCCTGCAGACAGCAAGCTTTTAGTTGCTCAACTTACCAACTCATAGCTCACTGGACCCCTATAGTGCTTGTAGACCTGACATAAGCAGACATCTGTGACATGCTCAGACTTGTATCCAGGGTGTCTGGACCCATTGCTGCTCTGGAATAAGTTTCATGAAAAGACAAAAAGAGCAAATGCTGAAACTCCTATCTGGGCTGTCAGAAGTCTCTCTGCTCTGGGGTTCAGAAACATGGAGTAAGGACAATTGAGAAGCATGCTATTTCTTTGGGTATAGCTGATGTTCCTCAGGGCAGCATGAAGTCAACTGGAATAGAGCTTGTCCCTTCCCTTTTCTTGGGAGCACAGCAGAATGTCAGTTACTCTGCTTAGTCTCTGAGCCAAGGAGCAGCTCCTTCCCTTGTCACAAGCCCTCCCAAACTGGGCACCTGTGTCCTTTCGATTGCCTGTTAGCCATGAGTAGTGCCAAGGCACTCCCTTCACAGGCATGCAGCGGAAAGAAACTGAACTGAGGGAGTAAAATGACTTTTTTAGAATGTCTTCCTTGATGACATGTTACACTGTGAGTGAACAAGCTTTCCAATTGTCTAATCTAATACAGAAGAAAGAGGGGGCAACCAGTCCCTGCCTCCAGGAACTCTCATGAAACATTACATATTTCATTATCTTCACAACTCAGCCTCTCCCTGAGGCCACCACCATGTGCTCACAGGCTCTATAATCTCAACAGACTCCTCAGAAGGCTTTGTGGCCAGACCTCAATAAAAATGTGGATTTATTAATCCATCAGTGTAGAGTCTATCATATGTAGAAGGAGAGTCTTAGATGTCTGAAAGAATTCTTTCAGTGACAAACCAGCTTCCAGCTGTGATCTCTGCTCTGAATTCCGAAGTCGGTCCTCTCCCCATTTTTGCTCAGCTTCCTTTTGCAGAGGCAGGAAACCTTAAAGCTAATGTGGCCCAGTTCTGCATCACCCATGTAAATCTTACTGGCCTCAGCCATCTCAACTGCAGTTCCTTCCTTCTCTCAGGGTCCAGAACTCTTGGAGTGGGAGGGAACCAGCTCTTGTTTCCATCCCACACATCCCCTAATCCCACCCCCCATCCCTCCACCTACCACAGGGCTGGTCTAGTCTGACTTTGGGACAAAAGTTTTGGAAACTGACCATTCCCCAGGCATGTTCTTTGCTTCACAGCTTCCTGGCTGCTTTGCACATTTTTTTAGCATTGTGCTTTAGAACAGTTACAAATACCATTTATGTAGCAATCTGCAGCCAGAAAGGTGGGCACCTTCCATTTTTCATCTGTTTTTGCTAAGCCCTGCTCACACCTGTCCTCTACTATCTTGAGCTATACTAGAAGACAGGAAATGGATTCTATTTGTGCATCTTCTCCCAAACCTGGCACGGTGCTTTTCATCTAGTGAGGGTACGTGCTGGTCAAATGAAACATCACCCACCTGCAAGCAAAGGCATAGCTTCAACAGCCCAGATAAATCTTCAATTGTATTGAAAGCATCATTTTTTTTGGCAAAAGAAATCATCAAGAGGAAGCTTAAATCATTGCTGAAATGTTCTGTCCCTTGGAAAAGTCAGTTTGGTTTAGAAACTGGTGCTGTGGCTCTGAGCTGTTCCATATGATAAGTGTTTATCATGTAACAATAATGAAAAATATGCTATTCAGAACAATTCATATAAGACATTTGAGTAAAAGTAATTTGTCATAATTCATAGTGATGATGTTAAACTTCTCTTGAGTCTGTGCTCTTAGAAGCACAAGTTAAGAAACCCCATTCCCTTTGTGTTACCAGAAGTGACTTACTGCAAAAACAAAACAAAATAAACAAAAACAACAGCAAAACCTCTGCTCCCTGTGACTTAGGTAAAACACAGATGCTTTCCTTTGGTTATCTAGAATAAAGCCAGACACTTCAAATTCTTCCTTGCTTCATAAATGCTGAACTGGTTGTCCCCACTCACCAATCTGGACAAAATCCCTTTTCCCCAGACCCCTCAAATTGGGCCTACCCATGAGGATTGAAACACAGAACCCTCCTTAATACTTGCTTGGGAACATTTCCTGCTAAACTGTAGGATAATGCACTCTCTCCCTGCCCTCTCTGTTTTTGTAGACTTGTTCACCTGTCTCTATAACAGAAAGTCTCTTTCTGCCTGACCTTTGAGAGACTTGCAGATCTGACAGTCACAGTGTTCCTGTTATTGCACTAGCCTCTTCTTTCTATAGAAAGGTCATTTCACCCTGATTGCAACAATCCTTTAAAGTCTCTTCTTACCTAGTTGTGGGTTTGCTTTTTTATGGGACCATAGAAATCATATATGTTGTGTGTAAGATTCTCCATTTCAAAGGGACAACTGATGAGTAATTATATTGCCTATAATCCAAAATGGAGAATTTTTGTCTTGGTGAGGGTGAGAGGCCTTAGAAATAAATAAGGTACGGATAAAGGCTGCGCTGTAAATAATGCATGGCTGGAAACTTTCACTTCCCACCCCTAGCCTGTCCTGGGAATGCCCTTTGGTCTTCAGTGGCCTGTTTCCTCCATTGCTGAAATCATGTGACTTTGTGAACTACAGGAGATCCCCATAGGTTCTCTGCCCTGAGATTCCTAGTGGGACTGAATGAAGAGAAATAACCATTTTCAGGAGGCTGGAGACCCATGGAATGGAGGCAAGAGCTTGCTTCTGATGTGCTGACTGCAGAGGCGTCTTCAGTCTGGTGTCAAAGCACAATGTTGAGGTCAGAGAGCAAAAGGTGCACTTGGCCTGGAAGGAAGATGGATAACTGAGGTCTTGCACCAACATCTACTCTGCCAAGCTTGGCTATACTCAGGAGGAAGGCTTGAGTTTCTTCAGGTAGGATCTGAATTAATCTGTTGATTCCACTCATCTTGATTAAATGTTTGGTAAGCACCTGTTACCTTGTTTATTCTCTCCATAGGCTGTGGGATTAGAAAACGACCATGTATGGCTCAATTTTGCATCTCCTGCCCGCAGTGAAAGACCTTGTCCATAGTTGTTAAATATGTTTTTGTTGACTCAGTTATATTAAATTACCCTCCACCTCTCCTCCTCTCTCCTGGTGGAGAAGGTAGCAAGATGGCAGCGTGGCTAATGTCATGTGAGAGGAGAGGTGGAGAAGTGGGTCCAGGGGTACTTGGATGTTCTTTATCTTCCTGCTAGTGGCGATGAGGAAGGTGACTGCTGTTTGTAGCCTGGAAGAGTGGGCATGGGGACTGGAATCCGGTGGGGAGGTGGAGCTGGAACTCCTTATTCTTTCCTGTCGTGTACTCCAAAACACTCCCAGTTAACCCTGCTGGAAATAGGCATGAATCACACTCAAACACAGGGCTGGGCACAGAGTTCAGTAAACTCCACCCTTACTGTTTTTTTTTTATTCTAAATAACACACTGAACAAATGTGTACACAGCAAACTGGGTGGTGTGAATCATGTTCACAAAAGCAGGTCTGAATAGAAATGCAATGAACAGAACAGTTCTTGAGATAGGCAAGTAGAAAATGGTATCAAATTCACTGTTATTACTCAGTCACAAAAATAATGAACATACAATTAAGCATATAGCTTAAAAATTAGCATTCTAAGGAATACTACATGAAATACAAATCTCCCCTGTAATTTAGCTTTCCTGAATCATGTCCTTCACAGATAATGATTTCTGGGCAGTTGCCAACTCTCTGGAAGAGGCACCTTCCTTAGTTAGTAAAAGAACATCCTCACTGCATAGAGAGAGATGGAAAGGTGTGGGATATACACACGAGGAAGTTTCCAATTGAGAGATGTGAGCTGTATGTGTTTAGAAAATATTAATGTTATTATTAATGAGTATAATGATTAGTATGCAGTCATCCCATCATTGCTTCTCTAAGGAACAAATTGAACCTGGAAACAGTATGTCCACCCTACCCATCTCCTATATAGGCAGGATGAATTTGTATCAGAGGGTAATACTGCAGAGTGTTGAGAGTTGAATGGATAATGAGAGAGCTCTATTTTAGTCTTTCCCATAAGTAGCAGTGCAGGTGGGCACGTTTCTTTAAGGAATTACCTTCCTACACCTATTTCTGGGACTTCCTATGTCTCATCTTTTATGGCCATGGCATCTAAAACTGAAGAGAATACTGGTAGTTTATATTGACAGGGAAAGCTGGAAGGGGCTCCTGGAAAACACCAGGGATCCCATTCTACTCCATTTCCTCCACTGATTCAACCACAGACATGCCCTTTAGTCACTGTGTCTCAGTGTTTGACCCATAGAACAGAGCTATTGAAAAAGATGTTTCCTAACTTTTCTTCCAGATCCTATCACAATTACATGTGTAACCTTGGCTACTTTGTATTTTAAAATAAGCATTTGTATGGACATGTAATGCACATATATCATAAATCATAATACACAGCTTAAAGAATTTTCACAAAAATCTCATGCCCAGAAGCCCAGTCCCCTCCATGCCCTCAGGAAGCCACTGGCTTTCAACACCATAGATTAGTTTTGCTGCTTTTAAACTTTTCTTAAGTGGAAGCAAATTGTGTAATTTTTGTGAGTCTTTCTATCTTATTTCACTTAACATTACGTTTGTGTGATCCACCTATGGTATTGTAAGTAGAAGAATTTGCTCATTTTGTTCCTGTGAGTATTGCATTGTGTGAACATACCACAGTTTATATATACATTCTATTGTTGATGGAAGGGCATTTGGACTGTTTCCCATTTCTAGATGTTAGTAATAATTATGCTAGAAACATTTTTGCATATTTTTTTATTTTGGTGTACATATACACACATGTCTAACTGATACATACCTAGTGATGAAATTTCTCAGTCCTAGGGGTGAGCATATAATCAACATTATTAGTTTTCCTAAGTGATTATGTTCCTTTACACTCCCATCAGTGGAAGATCAAGTTCTCCTTGCTCCTATCCTTAGCAGTATGTGATATTATTAGGGTTTTGTCATTAGACATTCTGATGGGTGTGAATTGGTACTTTTCTGTGGTTGTAATTTGCATTTTTCTGATGAGTAATGATGAACACATTCTCCTTTTGTCCCCTTTCTTATGCATTCTGTCTCTTTTTAATATTTTAAGTTTTTGAGTTTATTTATTTTGAGAGAGAGAGAGAGCACATGCATGTGTGTGAATGGGGTAGGGGCAGAGAGAGAGAGACAGAATCCGGAGCAGGCTCCATGCTGTCAGTGCAGAACCCAATGAGGGGCTCAATCTAATGAACCATGAGATCATGATCTGAGCTGAAACCAAGAGTCAGATGCTTAGCCAACCCCCCCAGGTGCCCCTGCTTTCTATCTTTTTGTATGGGAGTTCCTTATATATTCTGGATTGCAGTACTATGTTGGATATATGGATTGAAACTATCTTGTCCCCTCTGTGGCTGCCTTATTACTTTTATTAATGGTATATTTAAACATAACACATGTTTCTATGTAGTCCATTTGACAACTCATTTTCTTTATGGTCAGCAGTGTCTTTTGTCTTTTACAAAACAATTTTTGCCAACCTTCAAACCATATTTTCTCATAGTATCTGCTAGAAATTTTATTGTTTTACCTTTCCAGTTTTGCTCTACAAGTCATCTAGGAATGATTTTTTATCTATGGCCTGAATAGGACTTAGACATGTTTTTCTGCCTGGGTATTCAGTTGACAAAGCACTCTTAATTGCAAAAGTCTTCATTTTTCTGGACTGTTCTGTACCATTCATATATTTTGCTACACTTTAACAAAAAAAAAATTATTAGAAGGAGAAAGAAAGACCGTGAGTGGGGGGAGAGGGCCAGAGGGATGGAAAGAGAGAGAGAAAGAGAGAGAATCCCAAGCAGTCTGTGCTCCTCTCAGAGAGCAACACAGGGCTTGATCCCATGACCCTAGGATCATGACCTGAGCTGAAATTCAGAGTCAGATGTTCAACCGACTGAACCAACCAAGCTCTCCAATATACTTTGCTATCCTTGAACTAATGTTCTCTGTTTTAACAAGTTTTGATGTGTCAAAGTAAAATATTCTTGCGCTAAAGTATAAGTATTCTAACTTTGTCCCTTTCTCAAGATTATCTTGGCTATTTGCCTTCTTCATTTTCATGTAAATTTTATACATTGCTCATTAATTTCCACAAAAATACCTGCTGTGATTTTGATTGGGATTGTATTAAGTACTCAGATAAATTTGAGAAGAATCAAACTCATGAGCATTACATATTTAGGTTTTTTAAAGTTTCTCTGAGGCATGATTTTGAAGTATTTTTGTGGAAAGATCTTTTCTGTCTTTCACTACATTTTTTCCTAAAAATGTGTTTTCCTTTGAGTTTACTGTCAATGACATCTGTTTAAAATTTTGTTTTCTATTAAACTATTACTGGCATAAAGAGAAGTAATTGCTTTCTGTATGTTGTCCTTCTACCTAGCAACCTTGCTTAAGTCAATTAATAATTCCAATGATGTATCTGAATAAAGTCCTATATTTTCTTTCTTTCCAATCATTATTGTTTTATTCTATTTCTTGCCTGGTCAGGCACTATTTGTTGCACTAGTTAGGAGCAGGCATCCTTATCTTATTCTCAAATCCAGAGAAAAAGCTTTCAGTATTTCACTGTTACATATAAAGTTGCCTGTGAATTTTTCTACCTTTATCAGATAAGGAAATTCCCTCTGGGAAGGATTTTAAAGCAGGTGGGAACTCATTCATTGCTTGTTTTCTGTGGGGACACTTGGATCATTATTCCTTTATTCCTACCAAACTTCCTTATAAATATAACAATGGGGTTTGCTAATTGTAAGATAATCAGGGGGCTTTAGGGGATGTTAAGTAAGAGGTTCCTACCTAAGAATGCTTTCAGCAGGCTAGAATGGGCCTTGGCAGACCCTCAGCTGCAAATGTTATCTTCATACCTCTACAAGACCCTGAACTCTTCCTGGTTTCTTGGCCTCTCAGCAACTCCCTCTGCCCTATGCCAGCCTTTCAAGTGTCTCTGTAGAATCTACAAATAACTTGAAAAACATGCCAGGAAATCTGGGGCTTACCTCTCTACACCTCCCCCTTCTCTTGGAATGTAGGCAGCCTGAATTCTTGCTGGTTCTCAACAAAAATATTTTGTCCAACTGTTGGGAAAATGAATAAAGTTTTACACCATAAGATGGCCAATGGAACTAAAACAAGCGCTGGTCTCTAGCTTAGAGACCCCTTTTCCGGGTTCTTCTTGCCTTGTTTGCCATGCACGCGAAAGCCCGCCACAGATATGGAAGCTGACAACTATAAATTACCCTTCCCCTTGTAATGCCCCAATTTCGAATCTGAGAGACCACCAAGGAGCCAATACTGATGCAAAAGCACAAGGGTTTATTTGCAAGCTCGAGCTTGGGCCCAAGTATACCCGAAACAGTGGAGCAGGGACTTGGACCCCTAGGTTAAGAGGCATAGCAGTTTTATAGGGGCCAGTGGCCAATGAGATTGTAACACACACAGAAAGTTGCATAGTCATGTCAGTCCACATGCAGGTGACCAATTGAATTACAATTTACCCTATAGTAACTGTTTGAAATAGCCTATCACTCTGGTCAGAATTGGCACACAAGTTTGGCGGGCAAAAGGCGGGGTTTAAGAATTGGCATGCGGGGCGCCTGGGTGGCGCAGTCGGTTAAGCGTCCGACTTCAGCCAGGTCACGATCTCGAGGTCCGTGAGTTTAAACCCCGCGTCAGGCTCTGGGCTGATGGCTCAGAGCCTGGAGCCTGCTTCCGATTCTGTGTCTCCCTCTCTCTCTGCCCCTCCCCCGTTCATGCTCTCTCTCTCTCTGTCCTAAAAATAAATAAAAAAGTTGAAAAAAAAATTAAGAATTGGCATGCAAGTTTGGCGGGCAAAAGTCGGGGTTTACATTCTTTGGCGGTTAGGGGTTCCGCATTCCTATATGAGCGGGTTTCCAGTAAGGGTGTGCTCAGCGGTTTGACTAGGGTGGGGGAGTGTCTTAAGCAATAAGTAGGTCATGTGGGGGTTATACGTGAGATGGTGGGTGTAGCACAAAATGGAGTTAGTCTTGCTCTGCTTGTCCAGGGGTAGGGGACTTTTGTTAAATTCCTTGGGTCCCACACCCCCTTCATTCAGGGCTCAGATCTTTGGGGAAATGGTCACCTCTGAACCTGCCAGTGTTAAAGAAATCTCCGATCCACCAACATCTCCGAGTGCTGCTTGGTTTTTCCTCCAGCATTCCAGCCTGGTTCCGAAACATATTTGGTTCCCTGACTGGGAAACCCTGTAATAGGTCAACTTATAAGATATCAGAAAGCATATTGTATATAAGTTCGGCTTAAACCCATCTTTCATGAATAGTTGAGATAAAAGGCTTATGTAGTTCCCTATTAGGGTTATCAGTAATTGCTAACTGCCCTATCTCACTTCTGTGACCTCGCCTGCTTACTAAATAGATAACTTAGGATGCAAAATGCTCCCCACCCCCTCTACCAAGATCTGGCCTAGGCAAGACCAACATGTAAAAAGTCATGTACTCACTGCCCTATAGCATCTCAGGTGTCTATGATTGGTCATTTTAGACCCTCTTAGGACAAAGACCTTTAAAAATTTATAGCTTCCCACCAAAACTAACGTCTGGCTATCGTTGGCTATAATTGTCTACCATGAAATGCTGCACATTGTAATTGGTTAACCAAATAATGATGTATTCTGACTTGCTAAAATCCATATAAGCCCACTGCTGCCTTTGTTCGGGGCCATTCTCTGCACTTTTCTCCTTAAGATCAGGAGATCAGGTTTGGCCCAGTCGTGAATAAAATCTTGCCTCGCTTCTATTCAGCGTCTGGTGATTTTTTCGATATCACCCTGTTTCAACCCAACTGCACTGGCTCATTGTCACCACCGGTTTGGAAGAATGGCGAGGTGGTGATGGAAGGAGGAATCTCAAGGAAGAAGGCGCCCCCTGCCTGAATTTCAGCAGTCTCCCACTGGGTCACCTCAGGCCAGCCCTGCTCCACTGTTCCCACCAGACTTGAGGAGACTTGGCAGGTGAGGACCTGGACCCAATGTCAGAACCAGTAAGGCTGGGGCCCAATCTAGTCAGGCCCACTCACAAGAGTGGAAGGGGGACCTGATCACTCTCCAGAAACCTCAGAGGTCTCACAGGTAGGAATTCTGTGAGAGGGAATGTAATAACCTCTGGTGTGTACGTGAATGTGAATGTGTGACTTGGTTTTGCTTGCCTGCCAAGTTCGATTCTGTGGCTACATGGGCGGGTACCCGTAAGGTCCCCAAAAGCCCATGGAGTCTGATTGGGCCCATCTGTGATTCCGTGATGAATGACATACAGTCTATGGCGGCATCGGAATAGTTTTCAATTGTAAGTCACAAAGCTGAGACTGCTATGGCTAAGCGTCACCTAAGTTCCTTCAGGACATGGCCAGATGGGCATCTGACTGGTCTCCTCATTAGAGGGGGCATGCCTATCCCTCTGTCTGTTTTTGCGACTCCACCTCACTGGAACATTATGGGGTCGGGACAGAGCAAAGAAGGAGTTTTTGGGAGATTATTGAATTAAGATAACCTCTGGCATTTTAAGAACCCTATGTGAGTTAGAATGGCCCACTTTTGGTGTAGGAGGCCCTCTGAGAGAACCTTGGATGTCCTAATGGTCCACTGCATCTGGCATGTTGTCTCCAGAGACCCAGGTCACCCTGATCAATTTCCATTCATCAACTCCTGTCTTGAAACTGCCCCAAATCCTCCACCATGGGTGCAATTCATCTACAGCAAGCAGAGTCAGGCAAAGATTTTAGCCACCTTATCTGGAGACTCACCCAGGGAACCAAAGAAGCAGCCCACTGTTTCCCTAGTGTTTGCAGGAGACCTGTAAGAAGATCCCATCTTTCTGTCACCTTATGACTCACCAGTCTCCCTCCCCCCTGGCCCTGAGCTTGAAACTCCTCCCTGTCTGTCTCTCCTCTGCCCTGGAAGTGCCACCCCAACTCTCCTCCCCTCCCAGACCCAGAAAACCCTCCCCCACAAGGACCAGCAGCCAGATTGCGCCCTCAGCCAGGCACAGGCACTCTCCAGATGTTGGCCCACATCCACTGGTACCAAAAGGCTCTTCTCCAGGGGATCAGAGCAGGGGTTGAAAAGCCCATGAATATGCCCAGCAGCAAGGGGATTCCTCCGAGGATTGTTATGAGGGGCTATGCGAGGCTTACACCCTGTTTGCTCCAGAGGCACAAGAGAACCATGACAAAAGGTTGGGGAAGGTCTAGTTGCCAAAAGGGGGGAGGCCCAGAACCTCCTTAGCAAGGGGTCAATGAGCCTACTGCAAGGAGAAAGGACATTAAAATAATAAATGTCCCAACCAGGGAAAGTCCCAAAAATCCAGCCGATATCAGAAGGAACCTGGAGAAGGGGACCTTATTGCTCTGGCAGAGATAAAATCAGACTGAAGGGGACACTGACTCTGTCCCTGTTCCTTTGCCTAATAGATGTGAGGGATTCTCCCTCATTTCCCAGGTTAACAGCTATAATTGGAGCCAACTGTTGTTAGTCTACCTCGATATGGGGACTTTAAGGAATGTTCCCAAGCAGTTGCTGAAACTTCATTTGTTTTGGGGAAATTCCCAGTCTTCTCTGTCCTGATGTGCACTCCATATTTCCACTTTGATGGAAAAAACATGGTGTCTTCTCTGAGTTAAGGTTTTGAATTAGGTTTTCCTTCTCTGCTTTCTACTGGCACCTTGCCTCTTCTGCCTTCCCCATCCCCCTGCTGTTTCTGCACCAACTTGGATGTGGTCTACATAACTGGTTCCAATACCCTCCTCAGTGCCTCAGGCACTATTGGCTTCCCCTCCCATCCTCAATTCAAGGAGTAAAGTGCACCCCCTTGGACATCTAGGTCTTTTCCAAATAGAGTGAATTGCTAAAGCTTTGATTACTGAACACAGGTTTGTGTTTTTAACTTCTTATTGCAGAGAAATTAAGGCTATTTGGACCTATTGGAAAACGTGCTTTGTATGTAATTGGTTCATGAATTTACCATCTAAAAAAAATTCTGGTGTAATCACCTCTCAATTGGTTACTAAGTCCTTACTTGGAGACTAAGGTTTCCTAAGAGTTAAAATTCTGCTAAGTGTAAAGACTGATGGAAATAAGGAAAGAAACCCTGTATGTAGGAAAGTAGAAGGTATGTAAGAAAGGTATAAGGAATGGAAATACATTTTTGTTGAGGGTAGAAGAAAGTAATTTTGTCCTAAATGAGACTGTACTATTTGGAGAGAAATGGCTTTGGGACAAAGCTTGAAAGCAAAAGAAAGTTGTAGAAGGTTCATAAGGGAAATCTTTGGAAAGAAATTTTATGTGTGCTCAGGATGGACTAAGGTTGAGATGAATGGAATTTTAAAAGTACACTGGTATAAGGTTGAAATTCTGCTTTTCTCTCTGCTCAAATGACAAAATTTTCTTGGACTGTTGATCTGCTCTTGATAAGACAATGGAAAGGTTTGTCTTCCAGGAAAACCAATCTTTATCAGGTCTTTGATTACTTAGTTAAAACTTCTGAATGTTAAAGGAACTAGGTTTTGGTAACAACTATATAATGCTATACATTCACCTTTAGAATCTTTTATTGCCACCTTGATTGAATAAATAAAGTTTTAAGATTTGTAATGATCTGTAATCTTATTTAGGATGTACTTATAACTTCCTAAGGTTTTAACAAACTTTACAGGATTTAAATGGTAAATGAAGTCTTTTTGACTAATTAGGCCCTTTTATTTGGGATGCTAAGTTACTCAGAAAAGCACTGTCATATAATGGTAAACCTTAGGTTGTATTACACAGGTAAATGCTGTAATCGCCCAAATACGTATGACATTCCTAAAGTTTTAATGTTTTGGTATAAGGTCATCACTTAATATTCTAATTACTTGAAGTGTTATGTGTCACAAAAATAACCGAATTTCTTTGTCAACTGCATCATAATGAACTCTCATCAGATCTTTAACGATGTCTATTTCTGAGATTTTGTCATTTATAATTGTTCTTATTCTCTCACAAAATGTGTTTCTTCAAGGAGAGTTATAAAAAGGACTTTGGGGACAAATACAGGTATGCAACATCTTTTTTTTAAATTCTTTTTTTAACATTTATTTATTTTTGAGAGACAGAGACAGAGCATGAGCAGGGGAGGAGGAGAGAGAGAGAGAGGGAGACACAGAATCCGAAGCAGGCCCTAGACTCTGAGCTGTTTGTTAGCACAGAGCCCGATGCGGGGTTCGAACTCATGAACTGCGAGACCATGATCTGAGCTGAAGTCAGATGCTCAACCGACTGAGCCACCCAGGCACCCCTACGGCATCTTTAAGATTAATACTAAAATGGGTAAGAATTTCCAGAACTAAAAAGCTGCATTCAAATTGAACAAGAATTAAGAACATGGGATTAAATGAACTGAGGAAGATTATAGTTCTGTGATTCCTGTTGAAAATATTGCTGGTTCTCTAATGTTTTCTCTTCCAGATTAAGGAAATTTCTCTTAAGATATCTATGATATACAGAAATGTCATAAAGTATTCATTTGTAAACTGAAGCATTTATCTTTTCTTTCTACATAACTCCTCTGAAATTCAAAAATTCTCAGTGAGTATTATTTCTTTAATGGCAATTACAATTGTTTGCACAAGTTCAATAAGAATCTGTTCATCTTGTAACAGATCACCGTTGGAAATACTGGTTATTTTACCAGCATTTGGAATGTCATATTTGAGAGTGACATGCATAGACTCAGATATGACCAGACAGCTTTAAGGAACTGAGGTTGGCTTTATGAAACATGGAGCCATAAAGCCCCTTGGAAATGTTGGCCTGATACCTTGCTTACAGAGTTCCCAGCAGCCTCACCAAGTGAGTAAAGAAGGTCATGTTCTGGCAGGTGCAGGAACCTCAGGATATCTTGGGGACATCATGAAGAGGAATTCATCCAATTCTACAGGTATTGCAGGCCTTTCTGATGGCAAGGATTTGGCTTGGCTTCTGGCCTGGAGAGGCGACTAAAAGTTCAATCTGGAGATTCCTTATAAAAGGTTCCAGCAAAGCAAACTTTAAAAGAGCCTCATGATCAATCGCTGTTCTTGCTGAGCTTATGTAAATAATTAGGCCAGGTTTATTAAGACTGGACTTGTTCTACAAATGCATTGGTCTCAATTTGGCTATCTCCAGAAAGGGGGGTTTTTAGAGAGAAAAACTATGTTTCAACAATGCACTGTTATGGATGTGAAATTCTAGTTATGATTATCTTTAAATGTTTGTTGTTTGCCTAAACTAGACAACTTGAGGTAAACTTCAGAAAAATTGTCACAGTATTTCATGTATAGACAATCTTCTGTGCTTGTTATTCTGTGGGGATAATAATAAGACCCCATGGGCATATGATTATTTAAACAACTGGAAAACAGGATGGATCTCTATGCAAACCATATCTTCCCTAAACCTGATTGGACAATTACCAGAAACCCACCCCTTTCGAAGACTTGGAGGTGGACTTTACAGATATACAACCAGAGGATTTGGTTTCAGGTATCACTGGGTCCATCACTGCAGAGTTCAGAAGGCCAACTCAGAGGAACCCTCAACCTGGTGAAGTGATCCAGATCCAGTCAACCCACTTAAATTGAACCTCAAAAAGACACTGACCCCTGAGATCTTCAGCCCTGCTCCAGCCACACCCTGGAAGCTGGCTGGCCTGTGTGTGGCAGAAGCTTGAGGAATCAATGTGTGGACTGAGCCCAGGGATTTGGATGCAACTCTGCCAGCCCTTGCCCCTTACTGGTATCATAGCCCTCATCTTGATTCTTGCTGTTGGGCTAATAAAGACTGCACCAACAAACTGGACATGGAACAGATGGCAGACTCCCTGGTAACCTTACAAAGCCAAATAAACTCCCTGGCAGCAGTGTCCCTCCAAAATAGGTAAGCCCTCAACTTCCTCACTTCAGAAAAAGGAGGGTCTTGGATCTTTCTGGGGGAGGAATGTTGCTATTTTGTGAACCAACCAGGAATAGTCAGGACTAAGGTTAAGGAACTCAAGGAAATAATTCAAGGTGGACAACAGGAAAATATCAATGGAGAGGATGGGATCTCACAGACTGGGCATCCTGGCTCCCTGCCCTGGCAGGACCCCTCCTTTCCATAATTTTACTTGTGACCATCAGCCCCTGTTTACTAAATGCCCTGGTACATTTTATTGAAAACACTGTTGCTCAGCAAACTGCAGCACGTATCTTAGCCCTCTGAGGTTACCAAACCCTAGAACAAAAAGGGATGCCTAAGAAAATATTTTTTTTAAAGGCATCAAAGGGGGGAATGTTGGGAAAATGAATAAAGTTTTACACCATAAGATGGCCGACGGGACTAAAAGAGGCTCTGGTCTCTAGCTTAGAGACCCTTCTTCCAGGTTCTTCTTGCTCTGTTTGCCACACACGCGAAAACCTGCCACAGATATGGAAGCTGACAACTATAAATTACCCTTCCCCCTTCATTCGGGGCTCAGATCTTTGGAGAAACAGTCTCCTCTGAGCCTGCTGATGTTAAGTAAATCTCCAATCCACCAAGATCTCTGAGTGCTGCTTGGTTTTTCTGCCAGTATTCCAGCCTGGTTCTGTAAAACAACTATTAGATTATTTTGCAGGAGAGAATTCATCAGAAACAACTGAATCTGATAACTGCCATAAGCAGAAGTAAGTTCTGGAAATGCAAATTTTAGCATATGTTATACATAATTTCAAAATAGTAATTTTAATGTTTTATACATATTATAACGTGAACATTTATCATTTTAGTAGTATACCTTAATGTAAGATTTGAACAATATTGTATACTATATTGTTTTAAGTTTAAAAATGTAAAAAAAATGTGATGATTTAAAATGGAGATATTTAGTTTATGGACAGCTCTCATTATTTTTAAAAAAATTTTTTTAGTGTTTTATTTATTCTTGAGACAGAGAGAGAGCATGAGTGGCGGAGGGGCAGAGAGAGAAGGTGACATAGAATCCAAAGCAGGCTCCAGCCTCCAAGCTGTCAACACAGGCTCAAACCCACAAACCTTGGGATCATGACCTGAGCCAGCATGTGATGTTCAACCAACTGAGCCACCCAGGTGTCCTTGGTTAGCTCTCATTATTAATTAATTAAAAATCATTCACTAAACTTTGCTGAATACCTACTATGTGACAGACACTTTTTGGTGCTTGGTGAGACATCAGAACAAAGATTTCTGCCCTAGAGGGGCTTATATTCCATCAGAAGCAGACACAAGCAATTAACATACTATGTCAGCCTATAGGAAGGGTTAGGGAGGACTTGGGAGTGCCCAGATGTGTAGATTCTACTGAAATACTAAACCATGTGGACTGGTCAGGACCATTAGGAAGGAAGGCAACATTGGAAAGAGGATTTGAGCCAGGCTGACTGAGGGGACAGGTTAGTGGGCTGCCAGTCTGAAGGTCTGATTTTTAGAAGGGCTCAGGTTGGAGCAGGAAAGACATAGGTCAGAGGTGGACAGAAATGTGGACCATGGGGACCAGTGACATGTGGAGCTACTGCACTATTGAGGGAATAATGGGATCTTACATTTTCAAAGAAAAAAATATTTCATCTGAAAGAAAATATGAAGAATTAAAAAAAAAAAGCCAAACCTCTAAATTAGACTATATTCTCTATCTTTTGAATGTCTAGATCAATCAAAAACTTTTCAGGTATTCTGTTTATGTTTTAACCAAATCATATTGGTTCAAAATAATGCAGTCATTCATCAGAGATGAGCACTAATGGATCCTGGGGTCATGAGTGTTCCTAATGCTGAGAATGTTTTTTGTTTTTTTGTTTTTTTTGTTTTTGTTTTTGTCCATGTGTTGTTTCTTTGTACTTAGTTGTAATTATCCTTTGCCCCAGTTTTCTGTAATGGGCAAAGAAGACTGTATATGGTCAATTTGAAAACATATGTAAATGGCAATCAAATTTGTTTCTTCCTGTTGGGTAAAACCAAAGCAATAAATGACAATTTTCTCATACCATAATTTTGTAAACTGTTATCTCCAAAAGTTATGAATGAGCTTCTAGTTTACTGAAACATCTGAAAGAGGACATAGTTAGAAAAGGGAGAAATCCCTGTTCTTGTCGTGCGAGGGAGGAGGGGCTGTAGCCCAGGCACCCAACCATCCATGCATGAATACAGTGTTTCTGTTCGTTCTTTCCCCAGTTTATGAAGAGACAGATCCTCTTCATGCACAATGGAATTCACTCTCCTCAGCTTCCAGTTGTTTTCAAGTCTACATTTTGGAGGAAGCTAATTCAGAAATGAATATTTCATACAATGGATTGGTATTTAAAATAAGACCATCTCTGGTCAGTAAGACTGTTCTTATTAGCTTGTCCCTCTCACTGTATTTACAGGACAACTGTCACAACGATATCTTGTCAGACACAAAACTGTGCATGTGATAGCCCCTGGGGTTCCTGTCTCAAAGTTGAGCCAAAAGTGATTAAACCTCTTGGCAGCACTGAAATGGATTACACAATTTCACAGGTGGAATAAACAGATGACAGAAAATGAGAAACCACACTGGGAATCCTGTTATGTTAAACAGTGTTAACATATGTGCCATTTTTGAATCTGCTCTCAGAAATCTATCTTTTTAGGAGAACTTTTCTTTCTCTCCCCTGAGCACATAGCACCTACTACCTTCCTCCTGCCCTGTTACCCAGACTGACCATGGCATCAGAGACTCTGAGAATCTATGAAGGGGTGAGGATTACAAGTATAATGTTTATTCAACTTCTTCATGCTTCATTAAATCAAAGAAAGATGTTGTTTAGCGTTTATATCTATGAATAGCTTAACATTAACATTACAATGTATTCATTTCCTTTGAGTTTTTTTTCTTTTTTTACATGCAGGGTGAGGCCAAATCCCACATATGAGGAATCTCTACATCTGCCACGAATAAAATACCGTCTACATTTTCTTCTCAAAAAGAGACATGTAATTTGAAAGTTATATACATATCGCAGCTAAAATAGCTATTCTTGCATAATAATATATAACACACAATTTTCTCCCCACTAAGAACTAATAGATACTATAAATTCAGAGACCCACTATATTTTTATGACAAAGTATATGAGGTTTATAAGACTACTTTTGAAGACATTGCATACAAAACCATCAGTGCTTTTTGAGTTTTAAGATAGATTTTATAATCGAATGCAAAATCTATTGTAAGTGCTATATGCACATGCAAAGTGTGTGAAACTACCTGAGAGCCAGTGTAATAACAGTCTTGTGGCAGTGTCAAGTTATAGGAGCTAGAGTGCCCTTCTACTTACCAAGTAGATATACTTAGAATGACTTTGCCTGGAAGTAGTAGAAAATTTACATCAAATTAATTAAAAAATAAGGAAATTCATTAACTCATATTAGGGAAAATGCTGATAAAAAGTGGGCTTTGGAGTCAGTTGACCCAAAAACATCCTGAGACCCACTCAATTCTCCATTCCATGCCTCTGTTTTCTGCTGTGTGTTTGGTGGGTTTGGGGTGTTTTTCTTGTCCATCAGTTCTGTTCCCAAAGCCCCGATGCCACCTAATTTTAGAAATGTACTTTCATTGAATATAAATCACAAAACACTAAAGCACCACACTCTTAAGTTTATAGCTTGGTGAATTTTTACATTTGCCGATGTGGTAGGCACAATACTTCCCCCTACCAAGATGTCTATACCCTAATGCCAATAATGTAAGTCAGAGGCCCTGGATAACCTTCCTTGGCTGTAGGCAGAGATGCAGATGGCAGTGAGGAGGAGTTGATACTCTAAGTACTGGCTCTGAGATGGAAATCTCTGTGTGTAAGGAACTAAATTGTTCCAGGAGTTCAAGTGCACACACACACACACACACACACACAAAACAAAAAAAACCCCACAAAAACAGGTCCTCCTTCAGGGTCTCTGCAAAGAAATAAGGCCCTCTAACACCTTGATTTTAGTTTGGTGAGACTAGTATGAGACTTCTGATCTGCAGAGCAAAAAGATAAGGAATTTGTGTTGTTTTAAGCCAGTAATTGTGTGATAATACATTATGGTGGCAACAGAAAACTAATACATATTTTTAGACCCGGGGGTACTATAACAAATGGCCAAAAATGTGGAAGGGGCTTTGAAATTGGAAATTAGGTAGAGACTGAAAGAATTTTGAGATGATAAAGCTTTGATTACCTTGAACAGACTATTAGTAAAGAAAAATGGATGTTAATGACATTGCCACTGAGAAATCAGGAGGAAGTAAAGTATATGGTAGAGCAACCTGTATGCAGCTTAGAGAACATCTAAGTTTGTGAAGAGAATGTTGGTAGAAATATGAGCATTATAGACACTGATGATGAAGATTTAGAAGAACAGAAATGTGTTATTGTATACTGGACGAAAAGGGATATAGTGGTAGAAAACTTAGCATGTCTTGTGGTTGTGTGAAAAAGAGAACTTGTAAGTGACTACAGTCCAGTTTTTTGTTGTTTATAACATGAAGCAAAAGAAAATAGATAAACTAAAGGAAAAATTTCAAACAAAAGGGAACCAGGACTTGATGGTTTGAGAAATCCTCAATCTATCCAGGTTTTAAAAGACACTAAAATTAAGAGATTTACTGCCGAAACAAACAAACAAACAAACAACAAAAAAACATACTCTAGAGAAAAGGCTGAATGGAAGGCCTTACAAACTTTGGTGAATATCTTAGGAAGATCAAAATTTCAGAGTATTCAGTCATACAGAAGGCTCTTTGAAGAGACTGTGATTCACAGATGCCCTCAATCAAACCAGAAAGCATCTAAAAAGCTTAAAGACATTGTCTCTCAACCATCTTAGCAAAGGAAAAGTGGAGATGGAATTATCTAGGAGGGATATGTGATCAAGCCTCTTATTTAATGGAGTGAATCCGTATGCCATACATGTGTGACCCACAAGGTTCTTGAGAATTTTGTATCAGCAGAAACAGTACTAGCTTGTACTAAAAAGTATAGAAAGAATTTTTAAAAAGAAGATTGTTGGACTCTTACAATTCTACTGAAGGCAAAAGGCTGATAACTACTAGCTGTACACATTTGCTGTATTTCATGAAAAAGGTAGGATAATTCAGAGAGTCACATAGCTGAGAGCCACCTAGTACCATGTTTTGACCTTCAGACCTAATGGAGTTTACTTGTCTTGATTTCAAATTGCTTGGAACCAGTGACTCCTTTTATCCCTGAAAAGGAATGTCTGTAATTATTACCTGATGCCTGTTGCCCCAGTGTATTTTGTATTTTGGGAACAGAAAACGTGTTCTTTTGGTTTCAAAACTCCACAGATGGAGGGGAATTTTGCTCCAGGACAGATTGCACTCAGAGCCTCTCTAATACATGATTTAGGTGGTAATATTTTGAACTTTGAAGTTGATAAGATTTGTATTATAAACTTTGAGTTGATGCTATTATGGGTTGAAACTTTCGGGGACTGTGGGATAGAGTGAATGTATTTTGCATGTGTGATGAACATAAATTTTGAGGGGCCAGAGGGCAGACTGTGGCAGGCAGAATAATGCCCCCTCTCAGAGAGGTCCATATCATAATCTCTGGAATCTGTGAATATGTCATACAGCAAAAGGGAAATTACACATGTGATTAAGCTAAGGATCTTGAGTTGAGGGTATTATCCTGGATTATTCAAGTAAGCCCCATCCTTAAGGATGTCTGTCTTCATTTGATTCTTTGATGCAATCTAGTATTCACTGACCCTTAACTCTAGCTACTTATTTTCTTCTTTCCCTTATTAGCAGACCTCCAAAAGATTCATCTCTCTTCCATGGTACCTCTCTTTCCCCAACAAGTGGTTTCTTTCCAGGACTGCCACCTCTGAACCCCTCAAGATCCTCCTGTATGACACCTGAGAAGTCAGTTATTTGATCAAGCAGGTCTAAGACTTGATACCTTTCACACTTAAAGAGGTACCTCTCTATCTTCCTGTGATGTCTCATTGATGTGATCTGGGTTCTGCTCCTACTAGAAGGCCACACTGACTTCTCCCCTGTATCACTCCATCTATGTTCCAATCTGCATCCAGGTCTCTAAGACTTTGCTAACCAAAGAGGTGCAGCTGAGACACAGCAACATGCCACATTTCCCATCTACTTCCCCTAGAATGAGAAGCTTGGTTGCACATGGTGGACCTTCAAACATATTCCTGCGCATTTTTTCCTGATAATTGGAAACAACCTAACAGGCATCACATGCTTTCCAGCTTACAAATATCTGTGTCTTTGTCACCTGCCTCTAGATTGTTGAGCCAATGCCACATAGATTTGCTTCTGTTGTATGTTTTCCTTTGTCATGTAACTTTCTAGAAGCAGATGACCTAGGCTGGGTTCCAGACTCCTTTTAGCAAACTGTCACTCCTCCTCAGTTTTTGCTCCCATCTGCATCGTCCAGGATGGAGGTACACAGGGAAGAATATGTATGCTCTCTCCCTAGGGGGATAGAAGCAACACCTGTCGCTCCTCCTCCCATCCCATTGTCTGAACAAATCACATGTCCACATCTGGCCACTGTGAAGTGGAGAAGCTGGAGAATGTTCTTTTATTCTTTTTTTTTAATTAAAATTTTAAATTTTAATTCCAGTACAGTTAACATTCAGGGCTATATTAGTTTCAGGTGTACAATATAGTGATTCATCAATTCTATACATTACTCAGTGCTTATCATAAGTGTACTCTTTAATCTTTTTTACCTATTTCACCCATCCCCCTACCTACTTCCACTCTTGTAACCATCAGTTTGTTCTCAATGGTTAGGAGTCTGTTTCTTGGTTTGTTTCTTCTTTATTCTTTTCATTCTGAGTGTTCAAAGCTTAGCTAAACAGTGTAGTTCTGTTACTCTGGAACAGTTCTTCAAACATGGCCTAATCTGTCCTGGTGCCTCCTTTTTTTTTTGTTTTTTTGTTTTTTTGTTTTTTTTTTGTTGTTGTTTTTTTGGTATTGGACATGAGTTAGTTTTTACATTTTTAAACAATTGTTAAAAAAAGTAAAGTAGAACATGTGACAAAGTCAGCATATTGCCCACAAAACCTAAAATACTTCCTACCTGGCCCTTTATATAAAAAACTTGCTGAAACCAGTTCTATAAGAAGAAGGGAGTAGGGGTGCCTGGGTGGCTCAGCTGGTTGAGTGTCTGACTTCATCTCAGGTCATGATCTTACAATTGACAAGTTGGAGCCCCACGTGGGGCTCTGTGCTAACAGCTCAGAGCCGGGGGCCTGCTTGGGATTCTGTGTCTCCCTCTCTCTCTGCCCATCCCCCACTCATGCTGTCTCTCTCTGTCTCAAAACTAAAAAAACATTAAAAAAATTAAAAAAGAAGAGGGGAGTGGATCATGGGGATGCATGTCCCTGTGAATGCATTCAGTAGAAAGTCTCACTGATTTTCTTTCCTGACCTTCTCTTTCCAGTGAAGTAGGGTGAAACGCTGATATTCTCCCATCCAAATGCAAACCGTGCCCATCCTCTCCTACCTCCCGACACCTAAGAGAAGACCCTGGGGACAAAAACTCCAAGTATCCAGGAGGGAGAGGCAGCTCTCTCTTCCTAGGTGTAAAGGGCCTTTTAAAGAGGCACCAAAAAGGTTCCTGAATTGCCTTACTTTACTTGACTTTATTCTATTTTACTTCCTTTTGAATAACCCAGGTCTTGGTCTCACTGGTAAGGGGTAATGCATATGCTCCAGGTGACATGTGGTGTGATCCTGGCTATGTCCTGTGGTGATGACATGGACTGGTATTCAGTGTGTCATCAAATACATAGTGGACAGCCACTGGCAGAAGGTTCACCTTCTTTATTCTTACATGTGTATGGCACTTCTTTATCTTTATTTCCAGTTGTTTGCTGAACAATTAGTTTTAGTTCTTAGCATTTGAACTATTCTCCTTTTATCAAACCTTGATGTTGTGGGTTCACTCTCAACTCTATATTTGCTTAAAGCAAGAGTAACAATCATACCTACTTGTCTCAAAGGAACATGCTAATATATGTATACACACACACACACACACACATATAAAACACAACAAATATTTGGATTTGAGCAATATTTCACTAGTAATTCCTGAGTAATATTGAGATTATTGAATATGAGATTGAGTATAATATTGAGTTGCTGATTGACTTGAGTTCAGTTTTCTCATATGTATACTGGGAATAAAATGCCTTTCTCACAGAGCTTTGGGGATCAAGTGTATAATATCTCTAAAACAAAACAGAAACAGTAAAGAATTTCCCCTTCTTCTTAGTCATTAGTAAGACTAAGCATTAAAGAAGTCAGGATCCCAGTGGCTGACTCAGATGTCCTGGAGCTCAGGATAGCCAGCAAGAGACAATGGATTATAGAAATATGCACAGTACCATTAATGTCCTCTACAGGCCTATTATGGGATGAATTGCATCTCCTCAAAAAAGATATGTTGTATTTTTTAACATCTAATACCTCAGAATGTAATCTTTTGGAAACAAGGTCTTTACAGAGGTGACCAAGTTAAAATGAGGTCATTAGGGTGAGCCTTAATCCAATGTGGCTTTATAAAAAGGGAAAATTTGGACATAGAGACAGCCACACAATGAGGGGAGACAACATGAAGATACAGAGACAATGCCATCTTTAGCTAAGAATGTCTGGGGACACCAGAAGCCAGGGAAGAGGCCTGTAACAGACCTTTCTGTCACAGACCCTAGAAGAAACCAACCCTGGCAACAGCTTGACTTTGGACTTTTAGCCTCCAGAACTGTGAGGCAATAAACTTCTGTTGTTTACGGCATCCAGTCTGTGGTACTTTGTTACAGCATCACTAGAGACAAATGCATGTACATTTAAAACATTATCCTTTAGTGGGGCGCCTGGGTGGCGCAGTCGGTTAAGCATCCGACTTCAGCCAGGTCACGATCTCGCGGTCCGTGAGTTCGAGCCCCGCATTGGGCTCTGGGCTGATGGCTCAGAGCCTGGAGCCTGTTTCCGATTCTGTGTCTCCCTCTCTCTCTGCCCCTCCCCCGTTCATGCTCTGTCTCTCTCTGTCTCAAAAATAAAATAAAACGTTGAAAAAAAATTAAAAAAAAAACATTATCCTTTAGAGGCTGAGAATAGCTCTGAGAATGCCTTCAGATATCTCTTCCTGTGGGTTTCACCTGAGAGATCCCCCCAGAGCTTTTTGAGCCACCTAGTTTATGGTACTTTGTTACTGCAGCTCCAGGAAACCATACGGACAGACAGGAGAATTTTGTGGACAGTTTGAAGCTGTGTGCCACATATACTTCTAAATATATGATTTCCCATAATACACCTCTGAAATGTCCCTTACAGACCAAGTGACTCACATTCTGATTTTTAGCAGGCACCTCTGGAGAGTCCTCTACATCTTAAATGTTGAGAAGCTTGGAACAAGGATTTGGTAAATGTGACAAGGGCAGGGAAGTCTGATGGGTTTGGGTTGATGAGTTTGGTGGATGGGAATATGATATGCAAGGATGGCTAACGTGGGCAGGAAAATGTGAATGAGCTTTCAAAACCATCCAGGAGGTCAGCTGGCTCCCCCTGGTCTTCCTCAGGGCCCTACATTTGACCTGTTCCAGTTCTGTTTTTCACACTGATTTCTCAGCCCTATATATACTCTCTGTGGGCTCCCTCTGTCTCTGGGTCAGATGTGTCCTGGGGGGTGGCCTCCCTTGTACTTTGGGCATATTTAATGTCTATGAGAATATGGCTTATAGGATGTTTATTATGATTCTAGAAAGAGAAACCATGGACTCACACAGCTGTATTTAACATAGGTATATTTGGATGCACATTCATTCACTTATTAGCCATTCATTAAAAAAATATTTCACTCCTACTATGAGCCAGATATTATTCTAAACAAGGGAACATGGAGAAAACCAGGTAGGAAACAAAATCCCTGGTCTTTTTTTTTTTCTTTAATCATGGGGGTGGTGGATAGATAATTAGAAAAGCAGATATAGGTATAAAATTTTAGATGCTGAAAAGAGGTAAGAAGAAATACAAAATAGGTTAAGGAGGCAAGAGAGAATGGTGGAAGGGTGGGAAAGTAGCCCTTAGGGTTCTGTGGATTTCTCATGAATATTAAGATAAATCTGAGCAGCCATTGGACTGCAGCGAGAACACTTAATGAGAGTGTCCACAGCTGCCTTGCATTCAGGAAAGACAAACAGACACATGCTGCCAGCTGTGCAAATGGGAAAGGGCTTGTGGGAATCTGTACTCACAGCCCTGAAAATGTTCCATCTCTGCCTGAGCAATCCAATTTGAGGAATTTATTCTGAATAAATGCCCACAAACATTTGGAAAGATTGGTGTGCTAGGGTTTTCACATTCACATTACCTACCGTTGAAAAATAGCTACATGACTCCAGAGCTCAACTATAGAGATTGGTGCCACAGGTACAGAACAACATCCTCTTGACAACACACATTTTTGGGTCCCTGCTGCACTTCAGAAACTATTACACTTACAGAATTAAACATTGTACATTTGTGCTGACAAGTATATTTAATAACTCAGGTTATTAACTTGAAAACTCCATACAGTATTAACTTGAAAAAGTTGGTGAAATTATTTTAGCACAGATATTTTAATATATACAAATGTATCTAAATTAATATTAGGAAAAGTACTAGTTGCACTGACACAAGCTTGCTAACAAAGGTCATACCTTGGAATTTTAAAATAAATGTTTAAATGGTAGATATTCTTTCTTGTCTCTACAATTTTTTTTTATTTCCCAAAATTTCTGTAAAGAACACACATTATTTTTTGATCAGAAAAAAATATTCTATGGATTTAAACATGACAGAAAACTAATGTGCTGAGCATATTACCCATAGAGACACACATTTTACAAATAAAATTGTCACTTCCAATTACAGATTTGTGTAGAAGACAAAAGAGCATCACATTGGACTTGAGTCATTTTTGTTTGATTTAATGCAATTTGAATTGATAGTTAGTGAAGGTGATAAATGTCCTTTGGGAATACTGATTAAATTTTAATTTCTGCCCAGGTTTTCACAGAGAATTGGATTATTTGAAGGTAATACAGAAATAATATTTCACTTTCATTAAAATTAAGTGGAGCCATTGCTTATAAAAATATATTTCTCCTAATGAAATAACTTTATTTTAGTGTTACTCATTAACATAATATGGTTCATATTTTTTTTGTCTGGAATTTTCCATAGTGTCACATGTAATGTGTCAGACTGAAATTGCACATCATATATTCTTTAATAAATGGATTTGAAATCAGATAATTCTTTAAACAAGCTAAATTAAGCTCAAGACAAAACACTCTTCAAAGTTCCCAGAATCAACTAACAGAGAATTTAGACAGAGGCGCCTGGCTGGCTCAGTGGGTTAAATGTCCAACTTCGGCTCAGGTCATGACCTCATGGGTTCGTGGTTTCAAGCCCATGAACAGGTCGGAGCCAGGAGCCTGCTTCGGATTCATTGTCTCCCTCTCTCTGCCCTTTCCCTGATTGCACTCTTTCTCTCTCAAAAGTAAATAAATATTAAAAATGTTTTCATGTTTTTTTTTATTATTTATTTTTGAGACAGAGAGAGACAGAACATGAGCAAGGGAGGGGCAGAGAGAGAGAGGGAGACACAGAATCCGAAGCAGACTCCAGGCTCTGAGCTGTCAGCACAGAGCCCAATGCGGGGCTCAAACTCATGGACTGTGAGATCATGACCTGAGCCAAAGTCGGATGCCCAACCAACCAAGCCACCCAGGTGCCCCTTAAAAATTTGTTTAAGTAAGAAAAAGAAAATATAGACAAATACATGCTACTCGGGTACAACTTTCCAGTTAGAAGATGAATAAGTTCTGGGAGTCTAATGTACAACATTGCCAGTATAGTTAACAAAACTGTATTGTATACTTGAAAGTTGTTAAAAGAGTAGTAAATGTTTCACCACAAAAAAGAAGTGATAATTAAATTATGTGACAGGATGGAAGCATTAGCTATGTGTATCAAATCAACAGATGGATACACCTTAAAGTGACACAATGTTATATGTCAATTATATCTCAATAAAGCTGAGAAAAAAAGATATTAAAAGCAAACCAGGGGAGCTGGATGACTTAATCAGTTGGATGTCCGACTTCTGTTCAGGTCGTGATCTCACAGTTTGTGGGTTTGAGCCCTGCATTGGGCTCTGTGCTGACAGCTCAGAGCCTGGAGCCTGCCTCGGATTTTGTGTCTCCTTCTTTGCCCCTGCCCCGCTCGTGCTCTCTCTCTCTCTCCCTCTCTCTCTCTCTCTGTCAAAAATAAATAAACATGAAAAAAAAAAAAGATTTAAAACCAAACAAGAACCGAGAAGTTAACTGTGATGTTACAACTGTGCATTGAGTAGTTCCATTGGCTGAAGATAACATGAAACTGAACTGTCATTCCTCCCTTCTCATTGCTGCACCTAAGTCCTGATCCAGGAGCTTCTCCATGCTTAGAGATTCAGCTTCAGGATTCAGATGATGGCTATCTTTGGGAAGTAAATACATCATGTGGCAATTTCCCCCTCAGAGATGCTGTGATTAACAGGGTGCACATTTTGTTTTTACAAACTTATTGAGGTATTTGTATTGTACAATGAACTGCATATAAAGAAGATGTGGTATATGTATATACCATTAAATATTACTGAGTCATTAAAAAAGATGAGATTTTACCATTTGCAACACATGGATGGACCTTGACAGTATTATGCTTAAGTGAAATAAGTCAGAGGGAGAAAGACAAATACCATATGATTTCACTTACACACAGAACCCCAGAAAACAAAACACATAAACAAACAAAAATCAGAAACAGACCCATAAACACAGAAAACAAACTGATGGTTGCCAGAGGGGAATAGGATGGGGGGTGGAAAAAATGGGTGAAGAAGAATGGGAGGTACAGACTTCCAGTTATGGAATGAGTAAGTCATAGGATTGAAAGGTGCAGTATAAGGAATATAGTCAAGGGTATTCTAATAGTGTGGTGGCAGACAGTAGCTATACTTGTGGTCACGGCATAATTTATAGACTTGTCAATAATATTATGTTTTACACTTGAAACTAATGTAACATTGTGTGTCAACTATACTTCAAAAAAAAAATAGAAGAGAGCTTGTTCAACCTGATAAATATCCTCATGAAAACCCACAGCTATCATCATGTTTATTACTCAAAGACTGAAAGCTTTGCCACTAAAATCAATAACATGATAAGGATGCCTGCTTTTGCCACTTATATTCCACACTGTGTTGGAAGTGCTAGCCAGAGCATCCATAATGGAAAGGAATAAGTAAAACTATCTCTTTGCAGCTGAGATAATCTTACATAGAGAACATACTAACAGATCCGCAAAAAGCTGTTACATCTAATATGTTATATATAATAAATTTGGCAAAAGTGTAGAACACAACTAGGTGTATGCTAGACATGCTAGACATGAACAATCTGAAAAAGAAATTAAGAAAACAACTTCATTTACAATAGTATCCAGAAGAATACAATATCTAGGAATAAATTTAATCAGAAAGATGAAAATGTTGTATACTGAAAGTGCCAAACATTGCTGAAAAAAGAAGACTTAAATAAATGGAAAGACATGGTGTTTAAGTATTGGAAGACCTAATATTTTTAAGATAGTGATTAAAATTTCAATAGATCTTTTTTCAGAAATGGTAGGTCTAATCTTCAATTCATATGAAATTTCAAGACACTCAGAATAACCAAAACAATCTTGAAAAAGTAGAACAAGGGGTAGAAGGAAAGATGACAGTTTAGGAGGATGCTGGGCTCACCTCGTCCTGCTGATCTCTTAGATTCCACCCATATAGGCCTAAATAACTCAGAAAACCACCAGAAGACTAGCAGAACTGATTCTCCAGAGCCAAGCCTAGACAAGAGGCCCACGGAAGAGGGTGAAGGGCAGAGAGGCAGTGCGTGCTACATGGACTGGCAGGAGGGAGCTGGGCGGTGGAGGGGCAGCCCACCCAGCAAGGCAGAATCCCCAAAGTCTGGCTTGCAAAAACGAGGGGCTGGACTCCATGAGTTCTGACAGCCAGCGGGACTTAACATCTGGTATGTTAAAAGTCAACAGCTCTGCTCTCAGAGAACGGGGAGGGCAAGAGAACACCAGGAGGGAGAGTTGTTGAGCCCCAGAAAGGCAGAGTTTGGCGGGGGAACAAAGGCACTGGCAAGCACCATTTCCCTCTCCCATCCCCCAGGCGAAGTTCCAAAGGGAACCAGTCCCCATCACCAATCTTGCTTACACCCTGCAAATGCCCAACTATATGCTTCTTTGGATCCATCCCTCAATGGACCTGCCTCCCTCCTGATGCTGCAGGGCCCCTCCTGCAGGGGACCACCAAAGACAAAGCTAATTAAGCCTGCCCCTCCTGCCCCTGTGCACCTTGTGGATCCACCCCTCTAAAACACCCTTGGCCAGATACCATGGAAGCAGCACCACAAGTCTGGCAGTTTGAAAGCAGACCAGACAGGGGCTACACCACTCCACAGTGAGTCCTGCCCCTAGGAAAGGGGAAGATAAGGTACACACCAGTCTGATTTGGGCCCCAGTAATGGGCTGGGGGCAGACATTGGGTCTGACTGCAGTCCCGCCCACCACAGCAAGTTTCTCCAGACAACACAGGGGAAGTGCCATGCAATTTGGAGCTATGCAGGGATTAGCCAAAATGATGAAATGGAGAATTCTCCTCAAAGGAAACTCCGGGAAGTAACGACAGCTAACAAATTGATCAAAACTGATTTAAGCAATATAAAGGAACAAGAGTTTAGAATAATAGCCATAAAATTAATCACTGGGCTTGAAAAAAGCACAGAGGACAGCAGAGAATCTATTGCTACAGAGATCAAGGGACTAAAACATAGTCATGAGGAATTAAACAATGCTATAAATAAGGTGTAAAATAAAATGGAGGTGGTCATAGCATGTAATGAAGAAGCAGAGGAGAGACTAACTGAATTAGAAGATAAAATTATGGAAAAAAAGGAAGCTGAGAAAAACAGACATAAAAAAAAATCCAGGAGTATGAGGGGAGAATTAGAGAACAAAGTGATGCAATCAAACAGAACAATATCCATATCATAGGAATTCTAGAAGAAGAAGAGAGAGAGAAAGGGGCTGAAGGTGTACTTGAACAAATCATAGCTGAGAACTTCCCTGATCTAGGGAAGGAAACAGGCATTGAAATCCAAGAGTCGGAGAACTCCCTATAGATGTAACTTGAATCAATCTTCTGCACAACATATCATAGTGAAACTGGCAAAATACAAGGATAAAGAGAGAATTCTGAAAGCAGCTAGGGATAAATGGGCCTTAACATACAAAGGTAGACAAATAAGGGTAGTAGCAAACCTCTCTACTGAAACTTGGCAGGCCAGAAAGGAATGGCAGGAAATCTTCAACATAATGAACAGAAAAAAATATGCAGCCAGGAATCCTTTACCAAAAAAGTCTGTCATTCAGAAAAAGAGAGAGAAAGGTTTTCCTAAACAAACAAAAACTGAAGGAATTCATCACCACTAAACCAGCCCTACAAGAGGCCCTAAGGGGGACTCTGTGAGTGAAATGTTGCAAGGGCCACAAAGTACCAGAGACACTACTACAAGCATGAAACCTAGATATCACAATGACTCTAAACCCATATCTCTCAGTAATAACACTGAATGTAAATGGACTAAATGCTCCAACCAAAGATATAGAGTATCAGAATGGATAAAAAAACCAAGACCCATCTATTTGCTGTCTACAAGAGACTCATTTTAGACCTGAAGACACATTCAAATTGAAAGTGAGGGGATGGAGAACTATCTATCATGCTACTGAAAGTCAAAAGAAAGCTGGAGAAGTCATACTTATATCAGACAAAGTAGATTTTAAATTAAAGGCTGTAACAAGAGATTAAGAAGGGCATTATAAAATAATTACAGGGTATATTCATCAGGAAGAGCTAACAGTTATAAATGTCTATGCGCCAAATACAGGAGCCCCTAAACATATAAAACAATTGATCACAAACATAAGCAACCTTATTGATAAGAATGTTGTAATTGCAGGGGACTTTAATACTTCACTTACAACAATGGATAGATCATCTAGACACAAATCTGTAAAGAAACAAAGGCCCTGAATGATACATTGGATCAGATGGACTTTACAGATATATTTAGAACTCTGCATCCCGAAGCAACAGAATATACTTTCTTCTCGAGCACACATGGAACATTCTCCATGATAGATCACATACTGACTGGGTCACAAAACAGCCCTTAATAAGTATAACAGAATTGAGATCATACCATGCACACTTTCAGACCACAGTGTTATGAAACTTGAAATCAACCACAGGAAAAAGTCTGGAAAACCTCCAAAACCATGGAGGTTAAAGAACACCCTACTAACGAATGAGTGGGTCAACCAGGCACTTAGAGAAGAAATTAAAAAAATATATGGAAACAAATGAAAATGAAAATACAACAATCCAAATGGTTTGGGATGCAGGGAAGGCAGTCCTGAGAGGAAAATACATCACAATTCAGGCCTATCTCAAGAAACAAGAAAAATCCCAAATACAAACTCTAACAGCACACCTAAAAGAAATAAAAACAGAACAGCAAAGACAGCCTAAACCCAGCAGAAGAAGAGAAATAAAAAAGATCAGAGCAGAAATAAACAATATAGAATCTAAAAAACTGGTAGAGCAGATCAATGAAACCAAGAGTTGGTTTTTTGAAAAAATAAACAAAATTGACAAACTTCTAGCCAGGCTTCTCAAAAAGAAAAGGGAGATGACCCAAATAGATAAAATCATGAATGAAAATGGAATTATTACAAGCAACCCCTCAGAAATACAAGAGGCCCTAAGGGGGACCTCATAGTATCACGGAATACTATGAAAAATTATATGCCAACAAACTGGACCACCTGAGAGAAATGGACACATACATTCCTAAGCAACCACACACTTCCAAACTCAAACAGGAAGAAATAGAAAACTTGAACAGACCCATAACCAGTGAGGAAATTGAATCAGTTATCAAAAATCTCCAACAAATAAGAGTCCAGAACGAGAAGGCTTCCCAGCAGAATTCTACCAGACATTTAAAGCAGAGTTAATACCTATCCTTCTCAAGCTGTTCCAAAAAAATTGAAAGGGAAGGAAAACTTCCAGACTCATTCTATGAAGCCAGTATTACTTTGATTCCCAAACCAGACAGAGACCCAGCAAAAAAAGAGAACTACAGGCCAATATCCCTGATGAATATGGATGCAAAAATTCTCAACAAGATACTAGCAAATCAAATTCAACAGCATATAAAAAGAATTATTCACCATGATCTAGTGGGATTCATTCCTGGGCTGCAGGGCTGGCTCAACATTTGCAAATTAATCAATGTGATACATCAGAGTAATAAAAGAAAAGATAAGAACCATATGATCCTGTCAATTGATGCAGAAAAAGCATTTGACAAAACTCAACATCGTTTCTTAACAAAAACCCTCAAGAATTTCCGGATAGAAGGGACATACTTAAACCTCATAAAAGCCATTTATGAAAAGTCCACAGCTAATATCATCCTTAATGGGGAAAAACTGAGAGCTTTTTCCTGGAGATCAGGAGCATGACAGGGATGTCCACTCTCACTGCTGTTGTTTAGCATAGTGTCAGAAGTTCCAGCATCAGCAATCAAACAACAAAAGGAAATGAAAGGCATCAAAATTGGCAAAGATGAAGTTATGCTTTCAATTTTTGCAGATGACATGATGTTATACATGGAAAACTCGACAGACTCCACCAAAAGTGTGCTAGAACTGATACATGAATTCAGCAAAGTCGCAGGATACAAAATCAATGTACAGAAATCAGTTGCATTGTTATACACTAATAATGAAGCAACAGAAAAACAAATAAAGAAACTGATCCCTTTGGCAATCGCACCAAGAATCATAACATTCCTAGAAATAAACCTAACCAAAAAGATCTGTATGCTGAAAACTATAGACAGCTTATGAAGGAAATTGAAGAAGATACAAAGAAATGGAAAAATATTCCATGTTCATGGATTGGAAGAATAAATGTTGTTAAAATGTCCATACTACCCAAAGCAATCTACACATTCAATGCAATCCCAATCAAAATTGCACCAGCATTCTTCTCGAAACTAGAACAAGCGATCCTAAAATTCATAGGTAACCACAAAAGGCCCCGAATAGCCAAAGTAATGTTGAAGAAGAAGACCAAAGCAGGAGGCATCACAATCCCAGACTTTAGCCTCTACTTACAAAGCCTCTAATTACAAAACTGTAATTATCAAGACAGCATGGTATTGGCACAAAAACAGACACATAGACCAATGGGATAGAATAGAGACTCCTGAGTTGGACCCACAAAAGTATGGCCAAATAATCTTTGACAAAGGAGGAATGAATATCCAATGGAAAAAAGACAGTCTCTTTAACAAATGGTGCTGGGAGAACTGGACAGCAACATGCAGAAGGATGAAACTAGACCACTTGCTTACAGCATTCACAAAAATAAACTCACAATGGATAAAGGAACTGAATGTGAGACAGGAAACCATCAAAACCCTAGAGGAGAAAGCAGGAAAAAAAACGCTCTGACCTCAGCTGCAGTAATTTCTTACTTGGCACATCTCCAAAGGCAAGGGAATTAAAAGCAAAAATGAACTACTCGGACCTCATGAAGATAAAAAGCTTCTGCACTGCAAAGGAAACAACCAACAAAACTAAAAGGCTACCAATGGAATGGGAAAAGATATTTGCAAATGACATATCAGATAAAGGGCTAGTATCCAAAATCTATAAAGAGCTCACCAAACTCCATACCCAAAACACAAATAATGCAGTGAAGAAATGGGAAGAAGACATGAATAGACACTTCTCTAAAGAAGACATCTAGATGTCCAGCAGGCACATGAAAAGATGCTCAACGTCACTCCTCATCAGGGAAATACAAATCAAAACCACACTGAGATATCACCTCACGCCAGTCAGAGTGGATAAATGAACAAATCAAGAGACTATAGATGCCGGGGAAGATGTGGAGAAACAGGAACCTTCTTGCACAGTTGGTGGGGATGCAGACTGGTGCAGCCACTCTGGAAAACAGTGTGGAGGTTCCTCAAAAAATTAAAAATAGATCTCCCCTATGACCCAGAAATAGCACTGCTAGGAATTTACCTAAGGTATACAGGAGTGCTGATGCATAGGGGCACTTTTACCCCAATGTCTGTAGCAGCACTTTCAACAATAGCCAAATTATGGAAAGAGCCTAAATGTCCATCAACTGATGAATGGATAAAGAAATCGTGGTTTATATACACAATGGAATACTAGTTGGCAATAAGAAAGAATGAAATATGGCCTTTTGTAGCAACGTGGATGGAACTGAAGAGTGTTATGCTAAGTGAAATAAGTCATACAGAGAAAGACAAATACCATATGTTTTCACTCTTATGTGGATCCTGAGATACTTAACAGAAGACCATTGGGGAGTGGAAGGGAAGAAAGGAGTTACAGAGAGAGAGGGAGGTAAACCATGAAAGACTCTTAAAAACAGAATAAACTGAGGGTTGATGTGGGGTGGGATGGAGGGGAAAGTGGGTGATGGGCATTGAGGAGGGCACCTGTTAGGATGAGCACTGGGTGTTATATGGAAACCAATCTGACAATAAATTTCATATAAAAAAAAAGAAAAAGTAGAACATAGTAGAAGGACTCAATTTTTCTGAATTCAGTATTTATTACAAACCCACAGTTATCAAAAGTCTGTGTTAAGTGCATAGGATAGATAATATAGACCAATGGAATAGAACTAAGAATCAAAAAGAAATCAATATCTATAGTTACTGATTTTTAACAAGTATGAAGACCATTCAAAAATGGTGCTGGAAAATCTGGATATCTACACACCTCACAGTTACCAGCACATGTGTAGTAAAATCTAATGCTTGGAAGTCCCTGTTCCCTTGCTCCCAAGGCAGCCCCAAACCCAGTCACTCCCACCTGAACTCTGGTATTGCTGCTCACTGGTCTCCTCTTTTTCTCCTTTCCACTCTTAAAATCCCATTCTACATATTGAGCATCCTTCTCAGTTAACCCAGCCCTTAGGCTCTGTGTGCCCCTTCATAGCATCATTTTATGTGTGGTTGTGTTGGCTTGTGCAAGCCTCTTCTCCAGGGATGATGTGAGATTCATGAGGTCAGAAGCATTTTTTCTTGTTCATTTTGTGTCTACAGGGTGTGGAGAATCTCCTGATCCACAGAGGTACTTTGTAAGTCTTTTTGAAGGGGGGAGTTGTGCTAAGGGATCCAAAAGGGAAAGAATCCTAAGTAGGTCTGATCTAGGATGGGGGTAAAGGAGTGTCTCAGAGTTGACTAGCTTTATTTCTTTCCACCATGGAGTGTATATTAACATCTCCTTAAGCCTTTGTGTCCTTATTAACAAAATGGGGATCCATTAAATCATTTAGAAAAAAAAATGTATTCAGAGATTATCCATGCCAGATATGATCCTAAATTCTGAAGCTCTTGTGAGGAGCATATAGTCAGTGGTCCTGCTTTCATGGAGTTTTGCGTCACTGGGAAGTAAACCTGGGAAATGACATGCATATGTGCTGGGCATGTGCTGTCACCAGGACAGGCATGCTGAGGAGTAGAGCATACAAGGGGAAGAAAGTGACAGAGGGCGTTTCAGCCCAGACGGTGTGTGAGGAAGTGAAAGAGAGCATCTACAAGAAGACATGGGTTCAGCTGTCCGGCCTGGGGGAACAATATCCAGACACTTCCAATAGGCAAGAACTGATGCCAGAGGGCCAGGAAGGGAAGACATGCCTGCTTCATAAATCTGAATAACATCGTTCCTGTGGGAAGGAGTGAGATAGTGAGGAAGTTGGACCAGAGGTAGATTGTAAAACAGAACTGACAGGACCAGATAAGAGTATGGAAGTGGGCAGAGAAGTGTTGAGGAGCACTGAGAAATGCCTTACTTAGCCTTTGGGTGGGTGGTGGTGCCATTCACCAAATCAGGGACTATGAGATGTGGAGAGTCAGGGGGTGACTGTGAGTCCAACAGAGTATCAAGAATGTTTGTCATGATATGGGAAGTCTTCATGTCTGCTGGGGCTTAAATGAAGATAGGTGGTGGGGAGCCAAAATGCTCCCCAGAAGTGAGAGGCATTTTTCCTCAAAGAAGAGACCTTTCTTCCCTAATGCAGTGGCCATGTATTAGAACCAAACTTCTTGTCTCCCTCACACTGGGTGACATTGGTCACCATTTTCTGAACAGGCAGCATGCAAAACGATTGAGAACAGATGTGTGTGTGTGTGTGTGTGTGTGTGTGTGTGTGTGTGTGTGTCTGAATAGGCCTACCTCTTGATGATTTCATAATTGATTTTCTTTCAGCAAATATCTACACTAAGTCACTGCCTGCATTTGCAGACGAAGTTACCAGGGCCCAGAGATGCTAATGACCTTCCCAGGAACATGGGACTCGGCAGTTGGGGGCCCTAACTCTGATCCATATGCCTGAGTACACAGCATGCCAGGCTCACCTGCTGCTACACAGCAGCTAGGCTTGTCCCTCAAGGGACTTTCTTCCCATCCTCCATCCTTGTCTTCTATCCAGCACTATTCCTGAATGTTTTGTTTTGTATCTGTTAAATATGGGTCAATAGATGCCAAATGTCTATATTTAATAAAATTCGTTACAAAACTGTGAAGCTTCCAGATCCATAGGGGTGACATTTTGATGAAATGATAGGAGAGAGAGGTGTTTGGCGATCTCCTTTAAGAGATGCAGCTTATGATGCCACCAAAGCAAAAACTGCACCAAAGTTGAACAGTATAATGATTTTATCGCTGCTCTTGCCTGAGAAGAGAAACTGAACTCAAGTTTGCTGAAACAAAAGTGGGGGGTGGAGTTTGCAGTGCTGGGCTGAGTGGATAGTGCTAGAAGATGTTATGGGGATCATGACCAATGCAGTGTTGAGCACATTGAGGGCTGTATTGGTCAGCCTATAATACATTTTGTAACAGAGAGAGTAGTAGCAGCTGGTCCAATCTGCCCACAGGGTCAGGCTGGCTGAGTTTGAGGAGGGGCTCTGGAGGGCTGTGAAGGGGGAAAGTGTAGCTCACCAGGCTTCTGGTTATGCTGAGGAGCCAGAGTTAGCTGGTGTAGAAGCAGAGCCCAGGCAAGAATGCAGCTGGGCACCCTTTAGTTTTGTGCTGCCCCTCTGATACTCCTAGGAACCTTACATCCCTGTATCCCAGGGCCTACCCAGAGCCTCCTTTTACCTAGGGATAAGCTGGAATAGAATGCTCAAGCCCTGACCTGGGCATCAGGCAGCAGAAGAGGTTTCTCTGCTCTTTGGGACCTCAGGGAGAATGTCCGTGTCCTGCCAAGAAACATTAAAATCTCAGACACATAATCTTACATTGCCGTGTAGGATAAATGAGGCTCAAGGAGGAAGACAAAGCATGGTCGCATTTCCCTCAGCCTTAACCCTCCCTCCCTGGCAGCAAGCCAGGTAACTAGACAATCACTCACACCCATTTAGATAGGTTCCCAGCAGCTCTTGCATCTCTCTGGCCATCTACTGAAACCAGCTAATCAGAGGTGGTCAGCAGGATGAACAGAGACCATTGCAACTAACTCACCACTTGGAGGACAGCATCTCTGGATGACCTCATGAAGTATCTGGGAACAGGTTCATGATCAAGATGCTCTGGGAACACGGTTTGTTAGGATTTGTTCAATTAGTAATTGAGTTTCATGTTTCAAAAATGTATATTTAGATATACTATTGAACTGCCAGAAATATACTTTGTAAAATGTTTCAATGCAGGTCAGTATTTTTTAATAGTTCAGGGAACGAAGAAAGATAAAATCAAGTCACAGCTATCTAGAGCACAAGTGAAAGGAAAGTTATTCAAATAAAGATGACACTGAGCTTATTTAATAATAATAATAATAATAAGTGAGGTTTATCAATATTACAAATGGCATTCAAAAGTATGTTCTCCTCTAAAGACTATGTCAACACGGGTAAATCCTCAGAGAGCACCTTCTGCTTGATTCCATTTATGTAAAGTATAAAAAACAGGCAAAGTGGCCAAGGCCATTCAAGTCAGGAGAGTGACAGACAGCACCTGTGAGCCTGCATGGAGCTGTCAGTGTTGACCTTGCACTTTCTATAAGTGTGTTCTGCTTAACAGCGAAGCTATATACAGCCATCTGGCCCTGAAGCATGAGTTTCTGGAGAGGTGAAAGCAGAGGGGAGCTGGGTGTCTTTGAGAAGTTAGGATCATAGTCCCTGTAGTTTGTGAGTGCCTGACAGCATCAGTTATCATGTGATCTCAGGCTCCTCTCTCTTGGCCACACTGAAATGCAGGATACTTACCTTAGATTTGACAGGAAAAAGCAAATATGACACAAGAAATGCCACATGGGGGCGACACTACAGGGTGGGAGTTTTGGCTGTTCTTTCCAAGTTTAATGTTGCACAAATGAAACTGTTACATGTGGAAGAGCAACAACCCGTATTGGGTCCAACTGAGGGTAATCAGGGACAAAAGAATTTCTGCCAAGTTTAGAGCAGACTGAGAAATCTTGCTTTCCAAATTTAGGAGTAAATGAAAAATTTCCAGGCTTCAGTGTGTTGAACTCTGAAAAGAAATGCATTTTTCTTCTTCATATTTTTTTATTGTGCTAAATTATGCATACCATAATATACATACCATAAAACAAATTTTTTTGGTATACATAACAAAATATACATCATTTTAACTTGATTGGGCCAGGGGGTTTCCTGATATTTGGTCAAACATTATTCTGGGTGTGTCTGTGCAGGTGTCTCTGGATGAGAATAACATTTGAACTAGTGGGCTGAGTAAAGCAGACAGCACTTCCCAGTGTAGGTGGGCCTCATCCAATCAGTTGATGGTCTGGAAAGAACAAAAAGACTGAGTAAGATAGAAGTCCTTTCTGACTATGATGAGCTAAGACATTGTTCTTTTCCTGCCTTTGGACTTGAGCGGGGCCATTGTTTTTTTTGCCTTGAGGCTGCCATCTTTCAGGCTAAAGCTTATGCTATAAGTTCTCCTGGGTCTCCAGCTTGCTGGCTCAGCCTTGCAGATCTTGGAAATTGTCACCCTCCATAGTCACACTGACCAATTCCTAATAAATCTTTTTTCTATCTCTATAGTCATCCTATTGGTCTTGTCTCTCTGGACAACCCTGGAAGATATGGCATCTTAACCATTTTTAGGTATACAGTTTCTATGGCCTGAAGTACATTCATATTATCACACAACAATCCATCCATCTCTACAACTGAAATTCTGAAGAAATGCACTTTCTACAGCTGTGCTTTGTTGTTTACAAGCAATACCCCCTAATGATCTGAGCAATAAAGCAGAAGATACTTAAAGATAAGACTCTATGCAGTTCAGTAGAAAGCACTCATTCCTTGGTTTATTCATTCTTTTGCTCAGGTACCATGAATAGTTACATAAGTATTCACATAGGTAGAGTAAACTCCAAGATTGTTTTGAATAGTTGAAGCAAATCTTTTCAATTAACAAATAGCCCATATGTGTGTTTTAAGTTAAAACATATTCTGAGTTGAATTATCAAAGTTGACACATTGATCAAAGTTTCCAGATAGTCACTTGTACTTCCACTTAAACTGGTGCAGGGGAGTTTTCAGGAAGAAAAAAAAAAACTACCACAAACTTCACTAACATTAGACATAATTTTAATTTTAAAATTTTATCCAAGAAAAATAATTTAGAAAAAGAATAAGAGTATTCATTACATGATTCTAATGAAAACCATCACAGGTACCTCATGAACTTCAGCAGGTGGCTAGGGGGATATGCGGTGGGCAGTCTTCACAAATTAGTTGTCACTCTGTATTTAAAACAATTCTGCTCTTTCAGAATTGCCAGTGCTGGCTGGGAGGTTTCTCAATTCTTCAACAATGAACAGAGCTAAACCATTCAGGCTGGCCAGCTGAAGGCTGTGTTGCCATGGAAGCAGCCAACACCAACAGCCACATGCTCCTCTGTGGAACCCCTCCCTATTCCAGAATAATAAAGCAGAAGGCAGCTTGCTTTGTTGCTGGCAGCCAACATTTCTGTCCTCCCTGTACCAGTTGTAAGGAGTGAGGGTTTCTCACGGAGCATTTGGCAAGGAAGACATCGATCACAGAGAAAGTGGTTAGAGTTAGCATCTTCTAACCTTAATGATTCTCTGAAGGAATGTGTGAGATCTCATGTCAGACAGGGTGGAGCTTCCTGGTTAAGCCTTATGAACGGCCAGGACTTGGGAATTCCCAGAGGTTGGTGTAATTCCCCTGCCTAGTAAGATGCTGGGTCATCCACCAGAAGCCTCCTAGGCCTACCTAGAAATAGATGGTGAAAAAGCCGCCCCAGAAGGAAGCAAAAAGGTGACAGAGACACAGAGGTGCCTCAGGACTTCCTGGGCCTGTTGGAAGTGGGAGGAAGTGTGTGTTTCTGAAACATTTGCTTTAGGCCTGAGAGATTTCATATGCTTGACTCTGTGTGGCTAACGGGTTGTAATGAAACAATCATAGACTGAGCACATTTCCTACTCCTCAGCTGTATGCATACTTTCTGCCCATGTCTTCCTTCTTTAAGTTTTTCCCACTCTGAAGTGGTTACAGTAGTGTCTCCCCCATCATATGGAGGCGCCCAAATATGGGGTGACTTGAATGGTGGAAGCTGGTGCCTTGGGTGGTGAAAGAATTCACCTGAAACAGAACAAAGAAGATGGAAGTTTATTGAATGCACCTCAAGGGAGCTGTGGGCAGTATAGCAGAAGAGAGGCTATCTGCTACTAGGTAGTGGGTAGGGCTGTATTTGAAAGCAGATGGTGAAGAGGTATGGGGACATATGGAATTTCCCCTTTTTTTTGTAACTGTGCCTGGTGGTAAGTAGTTAACCATTGGTTCTAAGTAGCTAACAATTGGTTAGCTGAGGCCTATGAATATTTTGAAGTGGGGGGACATATGGACCTGTCTGTATTTAGCCTGTCTGCGGGTCCTTTTGCCTTGCTCTACATTCCATTGTTCAGGCCTGTTGCCTAATGGTACCCTCTATGGACATAGTTGGTGTCATTCAACAAAGGAGGAAATGGAGGCTCAGAGAAACCAGAATCAGCAGGCAGCAAAACCAGCATTTTAATCGCACACTCCTGCTCTGAATTTGTCTTCAGCATCTCACATTCTCTTCTTGGCCTTCCAGTCTAATTAAATAAGAAATATCCCTGCTGCATGTTTTAGGCTGTTGCACCCTCCCGACTCCCTGCACCCTGGCTGGATCCACTCCTCCACACTAGCCAGGCTCCCTGCTCTCCCTGGGAGAGTTCCACCAGGATGTTCTCTGACAGAGGTCAGCCTTATCACCTCCCACTCTCTGGTCCAACTAGGACATCATTATACATGCTTGCATCTGGGCTCTTAATGAGGTAATGCTTTTACTCCAGGGTTAGGTGGAATGAAGTCTTGCTTCCAGGAAAAGACTGAAAATCCTTAAAAGAAGGGGTCACATCTTATGTTTATTTTGCATACCCAAGTCTGAGTGGGTACCATTGACACAGACAGGCCTTGAGCAGAAACAATCCATTTTCCACTTGGCCTTAGAATGTAGCATAAATGCCTGTGGCCACAACCAGAAGCAGACAAGGGCAGTGTGGAGTTTCCTCCCCTGTCCTGGGCCCAAAACAGCTGCCAGATGGAGCCCAGAGACCCACACGAGCCTCAGCACAGGGGGTAGTGAGAGCACCTTCTCTAGAGAGTTATGGTAAAGATCAAATGGGCAAGATGCAAAAGTCTTTTGCAAAAGTGTTAGTAGAAAAATATAAATAATAATTAGATGAAGAAATATTTAAATCCACTCCAAATAGGAAAGAAGAAAGTGTTTCTCTTATCAGCATGGTGTAGTGCCTGACACACAGTAAATACTCAATAAATGTCAGCCCCATTTATTATTTCTCCCAAATGAATCATGCTGGAATACTTTAGGTGAGCGGGATATGTAGGGAAGTAAGGAAGGACCAAAGAAACAACAGATGAGTGAAAAAAGAAGAAAGAAAAGAATTCCCCTTTAGAGTCAAGGGAAGGTTTGGGGTATGTGTCAATGTTAAAAAAGCCAAAATCCAAATGTGAGAAAGCCAATTTTGGGATTGTCCCAAGTTCAAGTGGAAAGAATAAGGCTTGGATGAGTTTAGGCTCTAGAGCTATGTGATGTTAATTAAGTCACTCAACCTCTGTGGGCTTTTTATTTTTGTCCTTTGACAAGGATAATGATATCTTCCCTGTATGTCTCACAGAACAAGTCTGAAATGCCTTTTGAAAAATCTTATGAAATTTGCAGAGATTACAAAGAATTATAATATTCTCCATTGTTGGGACAGCAGATAATTGCATGTTTTTTTTTTTTTTTTTTGGACAACTTGACAAAATATATTGAGTGCATTAAAATATGCATATCTTTTGATCCAGCAAACCACTTCTGAGAATTTTTTCCAGGAAACAATTAAACAGAAATCAAGGAATTTTAGCAAAGATGCCCACTTTGTTGACAGTAGGGAAAATCTGGAAATAACTCACACATCTAACAGAAATGGAATGGCATGTATGCAATAAACCAGTAGGCAACTCTTAAGATGAGTGGTTATTGAAAAGAAAAATTCTTAACAGAATTGTAAAAAAAGAGTTCAAATAATATAGAGTATAATTTAATATTTTAACACAAATTATGGAGGGATACACCCAGAATATTAAGTTACTTCTCTAGTCATTGGAATATGTGATCCTACAGATCTTTCTTTCTTTTTTTTTTGTTTTTTTTTTTTGCAATGAACCCATATTTTAATTTGGGTAGAAACACATGCAGAAATGTCTCATTAATGTTTATTAATATAAATATTAAGTTATTATAGTAAACATCCCACCAGGCATAGGAATTCTCTCTCTGCTATTCTAAGACAACCATTTCTAAGCACCTTTTTGATCTTTTTTGGATCTCTTCCAATGACAGCAGTGCACATTATCACAGGCAGCAACTATCCTCAGCATCCTGCTCCCCATAGGTGACACCTTCTGCCAGTGTCCTAGTGTTCAGAGCCTGTCTTTCCATTTATTTCCTTGGTGTTGCTCCCCTCTAGGGCTTGGCTTTCCACCAAGCTCCAGGCAGCTGGGGCAGGGAGCTCTCACAGCTTCCCAGCTTCTACCTCTCCTGTCTGTGCCTCAACATCTAATGCTGCTGCTGAGTTTTATTCTTGAGACATGTCTGTGCAGCCATGTTGACATAAGTGATCATCAAGCCATGGCAATCTCAGCCAGGACATCCCCTGTTTCAGGGAGGGCCCATAGTCACATCCTATTTCCCCTGGTTCCAAAGCCTGTGCACACACAGGCCATGGTCTGTGCACACACAGTGGTTTTGTGCCATGGTCCCTACCATCCCTCCACTGTCTTGTATCTCTCATTTTTGTCATGTCTTATTTCTCCTAGATCCTTATTCTCTGTACATCACAGTCACCCCACCCAGCTCTAGCAATGTTTCTGTCCTTCCACCAGCAATAACATTAAAAACTCAACTGTCTACATCTGGTGACTCTGATCCACTGTAATGTGGTTTCATTCACTAGTGTCACACTGGATCCAGTCTTGTGAGGACCTTAGTAAAGGACATATTTCAATAGCTGTTCTAGAATGAACAGAGAGGCCCTGTCAACCATGTGTAGGTCCCATGGGAGATAATAGCCCTCTCTGAGAGCTCATGGCAACTTGAGAATGCTGACAGTGCCAGGAAGTCCTGTCTGAAAGAAACCTACTGAATTTTGTTTGATTCTGCATTGTCCAACCGGCCTTGCCCACAGAGCACTTTCAGCTCTGGGGACACACATTGCAGTTGCCATCAGGTGGATGTGACTACCCTCGTAACCTAGCCTGCAAGATGAAGTTTTGGCTGTACCTTGACTTATGCTGCAAACGTCTGAAATATTACTGCTGGGGTTGGCCAACGAGGTCCCCTCCTCTTCTCAAGACCAGATTCAAGCCTTCAAGGGGCCCCTTGCTCAGATCTCAGTGACCAAGCATAGTGATATCCTTGGCAGTGACCCATCTGCTGTTCCCATTTGCCAAGTGGAATGCACAGAGAACCAGTGACTCCTTTTTGAGTTCAAGCTCCCAGAGCAGCACCTGACTCTGAGTAGTTACTTGACCAATACTGAGTGAACAGTGAGAAAGAAAAATGAAACAAAATGTGTCATTAAACAGTCTGGAGAAAAAAGCCAAGGGAGCAAAAGATGGCTTCTTATTCTGCATCTACCCCTCTCTTCATGAAGACCTCCCCAGATATCTACCTGGTTCACTTTCTGGCCCTTACAGAACAGAATAGAAAGAAATCATCCTTGGGATGGAGTGTGTGTATGTGTCCTGTCCGTACTTCCCTCTGTGATTGACCTGCCTGCTTTCGTCTTACAGAGAAAGCCTGTATTTCTCATGTGACATCAAATGTTAATTTTCTCCAGGGCCATTCAGGCAGAACAGAGTCCTGCTTGCTACTCATGGCTTTTCAGAACCGTCCAAACACAGGGGCCGGGCTATGTGCACCACCTTCTGAATTGCAGTTTATGGAAAGGTGGGCTTGATTCTAATGGAGATTGGGGGTGTCATACAAATGGCCAAATGTGAGGCTTTTTAACAGTCTAGCAAATGCAGCTGTGTTCTCAGCCTACATAGTACAGGTCTTGAAAACACCAGGAAAAATCATGCAGTCATTGCAATATCAAAGGGGCCAAAAAATCAAAATAGTTTTCTCTGTTTCTTTTGCAAGGGGAATTTTGAGAGGATTTTCTTGCAAATGGTGCAGATGTTCTGCCCCCAGAAGATGTCAGCTGCCCAAAGTACCTGGTGGCCTGATGCCAAGGCATCACCTTGGCAACCAATGCATCCCCAGGTCCTCCAGTATCTGTCAGATGTGTTCCTCTGAGGGCAGCGTGAGCTTGCTCTAGGGCCTAGAAGCTTAGCCTCCCCAGAGCCTGTTCTTTTTGTCTGAGGCATTTTCTCTTATTATAATTCCCTTTTTTTCTTTCTCTCAGACACTTTTTAAGCCCCTACCAAGTACCAAGCATAGTTATAAGTTACTGGTACACAGCTATGAACAAGAGGAAATGCTGTCTTCATGGGACTTGTGTTCCACTACAGGAGGAGGCCTTTAATAAAAGAGATTATGAAGGACTCTTGTTATGGGAGAAAACAGCAAGGGGAAGGGCTTGACAAGTCTACATTTCCATGTGATTTATGGTTTTCAAAGAACTCTCACTTACTTTGCAGTGCTTCCTAGTACTGCATTCTTTATTTTTCTGATATGGAAGTTGCTCTTCTAGGTGCAGGCATCACCCCTCCTCAAGGCCAAGCACTGCATGCCTGCATTGCATTAAATGTTCATGCCCCTGTGGCACCTGTGGCCCTTATAACACCTGGAACTGCTCATAACTCCTTGCCTTGTGCCCCTGTGACCCCACAGCCTGCTCATCCCTGCAGCTGCTGAACTTGAGTGCCTGGCCCTGGTCAACAACCCACATTGGTTGCTGGGATTGAAGGCAGGACTGTCACAGCATTTCAAAAGTATGGTAGGCTCAGTCTTTGCTCAGATGGACTTGAAGGTAAGTGAGAGGCCCCTTCGAGCAGTTGGGGAGATGCATGAATTGACTTCTACTGGTCACAGAGACAACACCCACTACCACTGAATGGGAAAGGCATGGCTCACAGACCAGGTGTTCCTACCCAGGCTTGATATCTGAGAAGATACCTCATCTCTTTTTAGAGCCCATTGAGTCTGTAGTTGGATGAACAAGGGTGGGTAAAAGGATTAGGGCAGCCTTCAAAAGTACCCTCTCTTCTCTGGAGGCTGGCATCCAAAGACGTGGCTCTGGCTTTCCTCTCTCCCTTCTTAAGACTGCTATTTCTCCTCTCTTTGTAACATTTATGGGCAGCGTTCTTTTTGCAAAAGCCTACTAAAAATGCATTTAATACTGTGAGAAAATAAGGGTCTTTAGAAAAGGATTTAGATATATACCCTCAGCTATCTTAATGGCAAACCAAAAGCCTAATTCTTACAGACTGTGAAAATCCTTTTGTGTGTCACGTTGAGTAAGGCATCTTGTGTCTTCTATGTCTGCAGGGGGAAATACCCTCAGAGAAGATTGTTCTTATTTTATAGAACATGCAGGTGTGCCACCCTGAGTGTGCACCTGCCCAGGGTGTGTGCATGTAGTGTATATGTGGGAGGTATATGTGTATTTGTGGTTTGTGGTGTGGTGTGGTGTTTCAAGTTACAGGGATCAGGGAAACCAAGTGAGAGACATTTTGACATTTTCAAATGGCAGCAGTGACTTACCAGGTCTCTTTCAACATTTAGAGAGATTAAAAAAAGAAAAACTGTACTCTGAAGGCAGTTGTTGGGCAGAAAGATTTCCATTTGAACAGATTGGTTTTGAAACATTTCATTTTGCTCTCCTATCAAATCCTTGTAATATTTTAAGTTAATGTCTATTATTTTACTTTCTTTTTCTTTACAGGATTAGAAGACGGCATATTCTTCAACAATAGCTATTTCAAAGCCAACCAAATATGTAGGCAGCTGCAAAGCAAGAGAAGATGAAGAAAAATAAAATGTGAGGTTTGAAATGGCTGATAAAATTTGGAATTAATCAAAATAGCAAAGCAAATAATAAGAAATTATAGTAATTGAAATCTTTACTGTTTAACAAAGAATAATCTCAGGTTTCCATTAAAATAAATGGCATTTCTCCCATAGACTCAGCAAGTATATCCTTGTTTTCTGAGTTCAGAGAAGCCTGTAATTCTCCTCATTTCTGCTGGCTGCTCTTGAACCTCCCCACTCCCTTTCAGCTCTGGGCCATCTGTGACACTGGGCTGGCCTCAGCTGCATTAGCTGTCCAGTGGATCTATGCAGGTGGATTCTGCTGAAAGCTTTCAATCTTTTTAATCATTTAATTTTGTTTGAGTACTCTGTTTCAGTATCAGCCCTTTCCTTTTTCTTTTTTCCCTGTCATTTGAATTAACTAATAAGGAAAAGTGCATGCAAACATGCAAACACACAGATGCTGCTGCAGAGTCACGGTGAAGCTGCTTACATGGGTTGCTGGCCCGCAGGCAGTATTGCTCTTTTAGAGCTTGGAGTATTTACCAGCTGTGGACAAAAATAAACACTTGTTTTACAGAAGGCAGCTTAGGGCAGGGATCAGCACACTTCATATGAAGGGGCGGAAAGTAAATATTTTAGGCTCTGAAGGTTGTTAGTGTCTCCATCATGACTACCCAATTCTGCTTTGTGGAAGCATCATGGATGTAAATGTATGTTTGTGGCTGTGTTGCAAAAAAACTTTGCTTGTCACTGGAATTTGAATTTCATGTATCATGAAATACTTACTATTTCTCTTTTGATATTTATTCAACCACTGGAAAGTGTGAAAATCATCCTTTGAGGGGCATGCTAACAGACAGTGGGTTAGATTTGGCTCTGGGCAGCAGTTTGCTGGCACAGGTCACAGATGCTGGGACTGCCATGTCCACAAGCCCTGTTCTCCATGTAGTCCTGGATCCTTCCTGCATTGGGCACTTTCTTTCCAGTTTCAGGCTTATAGTAGGTCTCAGTTGGTGTTCAGTGAATCAAAGTGTGTATAACCCTATGCTTCTCCTGGTTTTGTCTTTCCCAGGCAGGAGTGATTTACTGTGGTCAAACGGCCTTCTCTTGTTCTTATTTTACCCAGACCTTTGCCTGAAAGCATACTGTCAGGCTTGCAGACTGATAGGTGGCATTACTGTATACTAGATAGACATCTCATTTAGTGACAATTTCTCCTGCCTGAGTCAGCTGTAGAACCCAAGTTACACCTGTCCAGGTAACATTTTTATTTTAACAGAAGTTGTCTGACCTTCAAGTTAGAGCCAGTGGCCAGGCTAATTAAGGGACACTTTGTGATAGCCTCCCTTACAAAACTAAGCTTTGGCTTATGGACAGGTATGCTTTATTAGCTATTAAACCTGGTTCAGTGCTCCTCTACCAACTGGCTGACAGCAAATAAAAACCAGGTGCTAATTATAGACCATCTCCACTTGTATAGTCAAGAAATGGTACATTCTTATCCTTAATCATGAGAGTGTGGATTCACAGTAGCTATTTGGCAAAAGAACGAAATAATTCAAACCTGTTTCCAGGGCCATTGGAGATAACCAAACCATGGCAGATGGCTCTTGTGTCTCATATGTGGCATGTTCCCCAATGCCATGACACCCCATCCTTCCATGTGGGTGTGATTCTGTCTATGAGATGTGCTGGAATAGCACTCAGCTCCATGCCTTTCAAAACTCTTTCACCAGATGATCCCTTGTGACAGGGTGTGGCCAAGGTCAATTGTAGGCATTTGTTTTATTTTATAACTGCATGTTCATTTCTGAGTATGGCTACTATTTATGAGTTGTTGTATTCCCAATAGTTATCAAGGATTTTCTTTATATATAGCTCAATTCCTCCTAGGGAGGGAATAGTTTTGGGTTAGGAAAATACCATAGTAATGCCTGAGATGCAGGTAAGATACATAAGCATGGTAGTGACAGAGGAAGGCAAAAAAAAGGAAGGATTTTAAAAAATTGATTTATTCTAAGAGGTTAGAGTGGGAGAGAGCCAAAGCATAAGAGACTCTTAAAAACTAAGAACAAACTGAGGGTTGATGGGGGGTGGGAGAGAGGGGTGGGTGGGTGATGGGTATTGAGGAGGGCACCTTTTGGGAGGAGCACTGGGTGTTGTATGGAAACCAATATGACAATAAATTTCATATATTGAAAATTAAAAAAAATAAAAAATTGATTTACTCTAAAATAAAGAAGAAGTTGGAGACAGTGGAAGGGAGGGAGGAAGAGAAAGAAGAGGGAGAAAAATAGTTGAAATGGCAATTCATGTATGAGAGTCAGTATACCTAGTATGTAATTTTAGGTAGATTACTGTTAATTTTTCTACATCTCCCCAGATCTTTTATAAAATGCAAATATCTCCTACAAACATCAAGGCTTTGGGGGCTTTATTTTCCTTTACAATAGAGAAGGAAAGTGAAGTCAATCCAAATCAAAGACAAGAACAGTGTTCCACATCTGGATGACACTGAAAAGAAGACACTCTACTGTGGCTAATCCAGCAGGAGGAGGCAGAGGAAGCCTGCAAGCTGGGTGTGCATGTGGCATTTAATGCAAGGGAACAAAGAGGTGCAGAGTCTTAAGTGTTTGCAGAGGACCATGGCAGAGCTGGGACTCATCCCTAGATGTGTAGGGGGCACAGATGGACCAAGGCAGCAGGAGTGGAGCAGGAAGCCCACCACCTCTCTCCCATCCTGAAATTACTAAGACATTTTCCAGGGTATACTTCCAGAGCTCTTCTGCCACGAGCTCTCCTGGCACCATCACATGGGAAACACCGTTCTGTCCTTCCCTGTGGTGAATCAGGCTGGGATGTCTAAAACTGCCCACCCAAAAGCAAGCAGAGTTGCTGTTGGCTGGTCTCTGGACTGGGCACTGCTGCTTCTTGTCTCCCCTACCTCCTTCTTGTCAGGACCCATTCTCTATGCTGCCATTTGGCAGCTGGGCCATGGTAAACCCAGGACTATTGGAGGAACAGCTGTTTCTGTAGGATACTGGGGATGGGCATGGAGCCAGCAGCCTGGGATGGGGCCAGCCTTCCCCAGTGCTGTAAAAATTCTTGTAGCTGTTACTTAAATATTCAGCTTTTTGAGGTCAGCTAGGTTTTATGGAATCTCCTAGATAAGGAGAATTCAGCTTGGCTAGAGAAAGAGATACAGGGTCGCATATGAAAAACCATTTTCAATGATTTGAAGGTGCATAACATGGATGGAAAAGGCATCTGCTATTCAAAATCCACGGACAGGACAGAGCAAATAAATCCAAGGGCAAGAAGAACAAATTTCTGGCTGACTGGAAAAGTAACTTAGCACTAAAGGACAGTCTAAGGAAGGATCCTTAAGAACAGTAAGGAACTTAACAGTGAGGAAGAAAAAAAAAAGGAACAGTAAGGAAGAACATTTGTCACAACAAGATAACTGAGGAAAAGTATTGTAGAGTTGAGAGCACTCTGCAAGCACAGAGCTGTCAGTATCACTGGGCTCTCCTTGGGGGAAGATGACTAGAATAGAAGACAGCAGGAAAGTCTAGACCTCAACACAGAGGCAGGCACATACAGTGATGCTCCATGGTGGCCAGTCCGTCTCCATTTCCATCTCTGACTCAATTCCTTCAGATTAAAAATGTTTTCAAGTATCGTAAAATAGTAACAAGTAAATGTACACTTTTGAAAAAATATGTATCTTCTTTGGACAGCTTAAAGTGAGGGTAGGCAGTTGCAGTTAACACTTTCTGGTAGGTTATAGGAAGATGAATCATATCATGTCTCCCTTTTTTATATCAGTGAAATAAATATAACATAAAATTTACCATCCTAACAAGTTTTAAGTGTATAGTTCAGTGGTAAGTACTTTTACATTGTTGTGCAACCATTACCACCATCCGTCTCCAGAACTTTCTCATCTTCCTAAACTGGAACTCTGTGCCCATTAAACACTAACTCCTCATTCACCCCTCCCCAGTTCCAGGCAACCTCCATTTTACTTTCTATCTTTATGAACATATGGACTCAGGGCACCTCAGTGACATGAAACACACAGTATTTGTCCTTTTGTTACTGGCTTAGCATAGTGTCCTCAAGATCGTTCAAAGTTATACCATGTGTCAGAATTTACTTCCTTTTTAATGCTGAATAATACTTCATCGTGTGTGTATAACAGATTTCGTTTGTCCATTCATCCTTTGCTGGACATTTGGGTTACTTCTACCTTTTGGTTATTGTGAACAGTGCTTCTAAGAACACAGGTGTGCAAATATCTCTTTGAGTTCTTGCTTTCAATTATTTGGCGGTATAAACCCAGAAGTAGAATTGCTGGATCATGTGTTAATTCTGTATTTAATTTTGGGGGGAGCTCCCATTATATTTTCCACAGTGACTGAACCACTTTACATTCCCAGCAACACTGAATAAAAGTTCTAAATTCTCCACATCCTTGCCAACACTTGTTAATTTCTATTTGTTTTGTTTTGTTTTGGTTTTGGTTTTATAGTAACCACCTTAATGGGTGTGAGGTAATATCTTACTGTGGTTTTGCTTTGCATTTCCCAATGACTAGTGATGTTGAGCATCTTTCCATATATTTGTTCACTGGCAGATCTTCTCTGTAGAAATGTTTATTCAATCCTTTACCCATTTTTGAATCAGGTTGGTTGTTTTCTTGTTTAGTTGTAAGGATTCTCTGCATATTAGTTTTGTATATATTAGTAGTTCTGGATATTAACCCCTTATCAGATACATGATTTGCAAATATTTTCTATGCGAAACCAGAAGAAAATTCTGAAAGAGAAAAGACCTTAATATTGAAAAATGAGCTGTTTTTCTAGTTGGGAAATAGATAAATAAAATAGTATAAGAACAAAGGTGGAAGATTATTAGGATACTTTTTTAATCTTAGATTGTGGGCTCCTGGAGGATAAGCTTTTGTCATTATTACCTAAAAGGATGCCTGGAATTTAAGGGCACCCATGTCTGCCTAGTCTACTTCACATTCTTTTGTGGACATAAGTATGAATAAGTTAACTTAATACCACTTAGCAAACAGTTGGGTTGGGTTTTTCTAATGTGGAAACTTTGAATCTCACTTGCCACCAGTAATTGGTTATGGCAAATATAAACATGTAAAGTTTTTCACATGGGAATGAATTTGCTTATGTCTTAAGTGTTAACATTAATGCCACTATGTGTCAGACCCTGGTAAAGGGCTCAGGGTTGTAAGCACAATTGGTGACCCTGCCTCATGGAATTCACGGCCTGGAGGAGGAGATAGATGAGAAATTATGACCATAATGAATGTTATAGAAACATGGCATATCTGTGAGACCTCCTTGCTGAGATAGTAGAGACCCCTCTGGATAGATTAAGAAGAAAATAAACATGTTAAAGGATGTTAGGAGAACCAGGCTGAGAGGCCACAGGCTGGGGACAATGGCCAATGTGGCCACAGAGAGCTGCAGTGGGCACAGTCTACAGCTGCTAACTTTGAAGCTCCAAGAAATATGGAAGGGGGTGATTCATCACCATAGAAAAGAGATAAAAGGGTCAGGTGGCAGGGAAATATGCTGCATAAAGGAGTGAGTATGTGAAGGGAAAGAATCACATGTGACAGGCCCTGTGTCTGGAGAGGACAGAGAAACACAGTAGCTTCCAGGGGTGTTCAAGAGTGGCTGGAATGCCAAAGGCAAGGCTGAGTGTGAGCAGGACCAACTGCTCAGCTTTCTTCCCAGACTCTTAGGATTTTAGTCTCTATTTCAAGAGTTATGTGAGCTGATAATATTTTAAGAAGGGGATGGAGGTGTATGAAAGGTGTTTTGATTATTTTTTCATTTTGAGAAATCCCTCTGGAAGCATTGTGTGGAATCTACTCTAAGGATAGGATACAGAAAGGTCTGAGGGCAGCCTTGAGAGGGGGGCTGTTTTGTTTCATGCTACAGGAATGGCTGGCACACAAATGGCTCTGAACAGTGTCTGTAGGGTAATAGAAATACTGTGGAATGCTCAGAGGTCAAGGGAGAAGAGAGTAAAGGCATGGGCGAGGTGACAGACTGTGGGGTCCACAGGGTACATGAGAATGGAGGGGACAAGGTGGCTAGGGAGAGGGAAGTGCCAAGGATTGCCTGGATTTCTGAGTTGTAGAACAGGAGGGATGCATTCTCAGAAGTGGGGGGAGGAATATATACTATATTTCAACAAGCCAGTTGCCTGTAGGGAAGAGACTCAAACTCTAAAGGAAGTTAGTATATAAAACCAGACAATTATGTTTAACTCAGTGGATTTTAATATTTTTGGTCAAGGATATCTAACAGTAAACTGTTCTTAAACATGAATCCTTACTACATATATAAGATCTATGAATTATCAACATGTGCTACTGTGTTGGTGAGCTCAAACACATGAGCATGGAAGTCCCAGTGTTTTCTTCCTAGTTCCTGCTGGGTGGATGGGATCCACACAGCCCACTTTGGAGAATGCTGCCCTAATGGTGTGCTGCCCAATGCAATGTGATCAGAATAGATGAGAGGAGAGAGGTTTGCATGGCATGTCCTGAAGAGGAAGCAGTTGGAATGCATCTCTACAATTCCTGGGCCAACTAGGAAAGGAAGGATGGAGACAAATGGTCAGTAATGGCCACTGAGCAGAATGTGGGTATGTAGGCAAGGCTGAGGACCACTCTCCAAGCCTGATGGAAATATTGTAGGGGGGGTGGGGAAGTAACCAAGACAGGCTACTGGTGGCTCCTTACTTTCTTCCCACTGAAACAACATGCTTTTGTTTGGCATGTCAGGCTTGTGCAACCTGCTTTTATTTGAGAGCTCTATGGCTAAACCCTGTGCAGAACCTATTACTCTAGCCCTTGCAGCTGCCCTGGGGTCACCACCAGCCTCTCCAAGCTTTTGGAATCATTGAATCTTGTCAGCTGTGTGGGGAAGGTATATATATATTTATCAGTCTGGTTTTACTAATTCTGAGCTCCAAGTCTTTGGCATGATCATCCAGCCATGGGTAGGAGAGTCTGACACAAGGCTAAGGCTAGCTCTGGTGCTTGTTCAGGGAGACCAGGACTCAGATGACAGGCCTGGATATCCCTGGGCAGGTGCCATCCATTTAGGGGCAGAACTTGTTACCACCCTATGTCCTGGAAACCCATCTTGGAAGTATTAACCTTAAGAATAAAATAGGTTTTTATTTATTTATTTATTTATTTATTTATTTATTTATTTATTTATTACCAGCGAAGATGGGCTTATTCATGAATAATGGAATTACAATTCAAGACAAGCAAGCTATGGCAAAATCATAGGCAAGTCCTACAAAATGAGGAGAGGAGTTATTTTATGGAGAAGAAGAAGTCAAAAGGGGTTGTTCTGAACAAAAATTAATGGAGAAAAGCAAGGGTTCATGGTTATGAGGGTTTCTTATTGGCTGAGTTGCAGGAGTTGTCAGTTTCTTATAGGAGATACAATGTATATCTTGCCCTGTGGCACCTGTAATTTATGACCTCTCTTCCTATGGGGATCTGTAATAGATAATTCTTTTTTTTAAAATATGAAATTTATTGTCAAATTGGTTTCTATACAACACCCAGTGCTCATCCCAACAGGTGCCCTCCTCAATATCCATCACCCACTTTCCCCTCCCTCCCACCCTTCCCCCCATCCTCCCCCCCATCAACCCTCAGATTGTTCTCAGTTTATAAGAGTATCTTAGGGTTTGTCTCCCTCCATCTCTAACTTTTTTTTTCCTTCCCCTCCGGTGGTCTTCTGTTAAGTTTTTCAGGATCCACATAAGAGTGAAAACATTTGGTATCTGTCTTTCTCTGTATGACTTATTTCATTTAGCACAACACTCCCCAGTTCCATCCACGTTGCTGCAAAAGGCCATATTTCATTCTTTCTCATTGCCAAGTAGTATTCCATTGTATATATAAACCACTATTTCTTTATCCATTCATCACTTGATGGGCATTTAGGCTCTTTCCATAATTAGGCTATTGTTGAAAGTGCTGCTATAAACATTGGCGTAAAAGTGCCCCTATGCATCAGCACTCTTGTATCACTTGGGTAAATTCCTAGCAGTGCTATTTCTGGGTCATAGGTAGATCTATTTTTAATTTTTTGAGGAACCTCCACACCGTTTTCCAGAGTGGCTTCACTAGACCACTTTCTTACACCATTGACAAAAATAAAGTCAAAATGGATAAAGGACCTGAATGTGAAACAGGAAACCATCAAAACCCTAAAGGAGAAAGCAGGGAAAAACCCTCTCTGACCTCAGCCGCAGCAATTTCTTACTTGACACATCTCCAGAGGCAAGGGAATTAAAAGCAAAAATGAACTATTGGGACCTCATGAAGATAAAAAGCTTCTGCACTGCAAAGGAAATAATCAATAAAACTAAAAGACAACCAATGGAATGGGAAAAGATATTTGCAAATGACATATTAGACAAAGGGCTAGTACCCAAAATCTAAAAAGAACTCATCAAACTCCACGAAAAACAAATAATCCCAGTGAAGAAATGGTCAGAACACATGAATAGACCCTTCTCAAAAGAAGACATCCAGATGTCCAACAGGCACATGAAAAGATGCTCAACGTCGTTCCTCATCAGGGAAATACAAATCAAAACCACACTCAGATACCACCTCACGCCAGTCAGGGTGGCTAAAACGAACAAATCTGGACACTATAGATGCTGGATAGGATGTGGAGAAATGGGAACCCTCTTGCACTGTTGGTGGGAATGCAAACTGGTGTAATAGATAATTCTTATTGTAATTGAGGTTCAGTGGTATAACTTCCTACTTCCAGCTTACGACTTCTAACATCTAGGGTCCACTTCAGTGAGGTTTCCCTTTATTAAATTTCACAGAAGATATCCTGGCTCTGCTTCTAAGTAACTACTTTGCACCTCACACTTTGTAACCATCTAAGTTAAGACTAGCTTCTAAAAGTACTTTGGAATTGCATATGGGAGCCCCCATAAGCCTTGGAGAGTAGAGTCACTGCTGTGTGTCAGGCTGGGGGAAGGGGTCCCTTCAGAAAAGCACAAGAAATTAAGAGCCCTATGGCCTCATTCCATTTTCCCACCCTTCACTCTGCTGAAGATTTTTTTGTTTTTTCATAGAAAGCTGGTAGGTAATGTCTGTCTAGTTTGCTGGCTAGGTCATCTCAAATTGCAATTTCAGATTTGGTCTTCACTTATCTTTCCATTGAAATTCCCATTGCTATTCTCAGACATTTATAGAGTCCACTTCTCAGCCTAGGGGAAAAGAACAACATTAACTTTACTTTCTGATCCTCGTATTCAGCTAAAACTGAATGCCACTAATGGCAGATTATCTGAAAATACGGTGAAAGATGAGATATGGTTAATGCAGTCTGAGAAATAAACCTCTGGTGTGAATTACTCCATTTGGAAACTTCTGCAGTGTCAACATCAACATGAGCCCAGGAAACAGGTAAGATTTGTGTCTATTCAACATTCTAATTACATTCTATAAATGTTGCTCTTTCCCTTTGCTCTCTCTGCAAACATAAATATCTGTAGTTCCTGTTTCTCTTTCCAGTCTACAGAATATTATTTCCCTTTCAAATGAATGTGCAGTTTTTAAAACCTGAGTGGCTCTAGTTTCAGGATCAGACATAAGTGCAAAATAATTAAAAACATATTTGGTAGAAGTGTGCTGTCAAAAGTCTAGGTGGAGTTGACGTGCGTGGACCAAATTTTGTCTCTTGATAACAGGATCAAACCTCATGGATGGGATTTAGTGAGAGAGAGAGAGAGAGAGAGAGAGAGAGAGAGAGAGAGAGAGAGAGAGACGGAGAGAGATTCAGTGCATAACTGTTATTGCAGTGTGCCATTGTTTATTACATCACATGCAACAAAATCTAGTGTGTATGAGGCCTGTGGCCTGGCCAGGATGTGGACACCAGCAGGTCACAAGGTGGGGATGGGAGTAGGTAGTAGTGTTGGTTTTAGAGCTCCTGCCAAGAGCAAAACTACATTTCTGGAACAGTGTGAAAAGGGGGAGAATTGAGACAAGTGGGCACTAATGAAAAGATAGGCTGACAGAAGGTGCAAGTGAGGGCTTTATAAATGCATCTTAAGCCAGGGGTGGCGCTGGGAGCTTCTTACAGGGCTGGTGCCTATGATATAGCATTACAGCAGGCAGGTGGGAAACACAGCTTTTATTCTGAGCCTGATTTTCTTGCAAGAAACTTGGCTTTCTGTGCATATTCAGCATTTACATTACATTATCACATTACATTACATATTACATTACATTACATTTAGAGTAAAAACTGAGTATACAAAAGAATGTTCCCAGAAATGTCCAGCACTGAGAATTTCTTCTCTTTTTCTATGGGTCTACCTCCTGTTGTTTCTCAGAACAGATGTTAAGGCATCAAAATGAACAATATTGCATTATTTGGGGGTGGTTTGCACATTTCTAATCTGCCTAGTTTCTGTGTCTGTCCCTTCTTTCTAAAGCCTCCCTCTCACCCACACAAACAAACTGGTATGTAAGTAAACTCCTGCTACCTTGAAATTTGCAAAGCAGAGAAATCAGTTTACAAAAGAAAGGCCACACAGCATGTGGTCTATCTTGATTCTTCCTATTCTTCCAGTATTTATGTTGTGTGAAGTCACCTGTAACAATGTATTAGTGAATGCTGAACCATTGCTTCTAGGAGAGATACAGTAAGCCTCTGGTCACTTGTTTGTCAACTAATATAGAACTTTATTCGATGGAATTCTTGTTTAAAGACACCTTATTTAATTCATTTACGTTAAACCCTTGGCTAACAGCACTGTAACTCTTGCCTGAATATGATACTTATCTGACACATGTATTTTCTCCATAAGGCTCTTCACAGCCACTGGCTTTCAGGATGGCAGGAAGCTAGGCATGAGCAACAGGAGGATGGGCCTTAGGCATCCTCATGGAGAGCCGCATCCGAGACCACCCAGGGACCACCCCATTCCACCCCTCTAGCAGGGTGTCTTTGGTTCCATTGTCCAGGCAGAGGAAGAGTTAAGTGTGTTGTGCTTGTGGCACTTGTCCAGAGCAAGCTGCTTGTCCTTATTTGACTATGTCTCCAGAATAGAAATAATGTTGCTGATTCCTACCCTGTGCAGGTATCTTGAATACATTTTGGGAAACGACATGGTGGTTGGCCAATTATTATATAATTCAGGCCTGTCACTCAAATGTTGTGACCCTAGGACAAACCAAAAAAAAAAAAGTTGATTTTCAGCCCACACCCCAGAGTTTTCAGGCTTTTGTCTCTCTTGACTGTCCCATTCCTCCTGTGGAGTGTATTTTAATAAAACTTTGCTCTGCTTTACTTTCATATTGCTGTCCTGTAATTCTTTACTGTGGCAGCCAAGAGAACTGAGGCTTCTTTCCTTTTCCATCTGGTAATAGCAATACCAGACCACACTTCAACACAATGCTTGAGGGTCATTCTAACTAACAAAATTGCTAACAAAAAGTACAAATAGTCAAGAAACAGGATACTAAATAGATCGTAAAAAGAACACTTGTTTATAGCATGAAAGCTGAAGCTAAAAGGCAGAGTGTTGCCTTGTTTTACCCCAGTTAGGAATGCATGCATTAGGATTCAAATCCTTTGCCATACTCTGAATAACTGGAAAGCGTAGGGAGTATTGATCTGGGGTTACAAATAAATGTTAGTAAGCAGGTGAAGTTACAAGTAAGAAATCTACAAATAATAAGGATCGACTGTATTATGTTAATTACTTACAACTGATGGCCCTTTAGGGGTTCTAAGAAAATAAATTCTCTAAGTGACATATTTAACTTGGAGCCATATTTTGCTATGAATGGGAGTAGGGTGGAAGGAGGGGGGCTATTTTCATCTTTTTTTCACATAACCAAATTCCATTGGAATCCCCATAAATTGAATAGTTTTATTTTAATTCTCATAGTATCTGATGTTTCAGTCCTGAAATTCCTTTGAGGTTAAGGAAGGACAGATTAGTGTTAACCTTAAAAATAAAACAGTTAGTTACTTTACCAGCAAAAATGGGTTTATTCAAGACTAACATAGAATTGCAATTTCAGACAACAAAATTATAAGCAAGGCCTACAAACAAGGGAATAATTTTATGGATAAGAAGGAATGGAAAGGATTGTTTTGAAGGAAAGACCATTGGAGAAAAGCAAGGTTTCAGGTGGATGACATTTTCTCATTGGCTGAGTTGCTGGGGTGGTGGATTTCTTGTGGGAAAGGCAATGTGTAGCTTTCCCAGTTGGAGCCTGTAAACCGATGATTCTTTCCCGTGGGAGTTCTTTCAGTAGGTTCTGTAATTGACATAGACTGTTAAGTTCCCCTCTCTTGCTTCCCAATTCCATCTTACTGAGATTTCCATTTATCTATCTATCTACTTATTTACTTATTTATTTATTTTAATGTTTATTCACCTTTGAGAGACAGAGAACAAGTGGGGGGAGGGGCAAAGAGAGAAGGAGACACAGAATCTAAAGCAGGCTCCAGGCTCTGAGCTGTCAGCCCAGAGCCCCATGCAGGCCTGGAACCCACAAACCATGAGATCATGACTTGAGCTGAAGTCTGATGCTTAACCAACTGAGCCACCCAGGTGCTCCTGAAATTTCCTTTTATTAATTTTCATCCTGTGAAACTTTTATTTTCACTTTGAAACTTGTTGATTAAACAGATGGAAAGGCTGTATGAAACACATACCAGGAGAAAGCGTAGCTCTTGAGCACAGGGCTCTGGCGCTGGCTGCCAGTACTGCTAAGTCGTATACCTCAGTGAGCTCTGCATCTTCCCTGTGCCTCAGCTTATTCACTTGTGAATGGAAAATAATAGTACTGCTAGATACCAGTGAGTCTGGACTTAGGTAAAGAGAGATTTCATCCTTATTTTAGGGGAAGGAGTGATTGCAATAGGAGGAATGCTTTGGCCATGAGATCTGCAGGCATCTCAAATGTCAAGCACTGCCTTACTTACCTTGCAGGGTTAGTGGGAGGCCGAAAGGAATCCTCAGTGTGGCCAACAGCACAAATGGTGCTGAAACATGTGGGCTTTGTGTTATGCCCAGAATTCGTGATCCCCAAAGACCACCAGGGAGCCGAGTCCGATGCAAAAGCAAAAGAGCCTTTATTCGAGCTAGCTCGAGCTCAATCCCCTACCTGCACCAACGCAGCGGTGAGATACCGGGGAGAGAGAGTGAGTTTCAAAAGCACAAAGGTTTTATAGGGGTCTAGGGGCAGCCGATTGGCTGGGGAAGGGTCGTGGCCTCGGCCGATTGGCTGGGGAAGGGTCAGAGTCCTGTTACACAGGTCGCTGGGCGTGTTTTGATCAGGAAGTTTGAACGGGTGAGCGGGAGGTTACTCAAGGGGAGGAGGCGCGGTCTGAGGTTTCTGCGATTTTCCTGGAAAAGGGGTCATGTCTGGGACATAGTCACTCAAGGTGGAGAACACAGAACAAGATGGAGTCAGCCGGTGTAGGCCCGCCCTTTCACTTTGGAGTCTGAAAAGTCTGCTACTTAGTGCAGAGTAAGCCTTCCCTGAGCCTCAGCTTCCTCAGCCATAACATGGAGGTACTGATTCCTGAATGGACCTCTGGGACCTCTGGGGAAGTTCTGGGATATCATAAAAGCTCATTAGCAACAGTCTGAAAAAGAAACTTTCTGAACGGACTCTGCTGGACAAGCACTGCTATGAGAATATTACCAAATTCATTGCAATTTCCTGGCTACTATGTCCTCATCCTTTTTCATGAACCTTGCTCTGGTGGGCAGCCTTGTGTGCGGGGAAACAGGTAACAGGTAGCAGTTTAGTGCTGATAATTGCAAATAATTTTTATTATTAAAGTTCATTTAAAGGATTCATCATGTCCATTAAAAAATATCTTTGGCTGAAATTGAAGGAGAAATTGCTTTCTTCTAAGAGCATTTCATTTTGAGAGATAATGGCCTGAATGCCTAGAATTTAACATCATTCTCCAAGAACAGACCATGAAAATGCTGTGTGCAGAGGAGATCTGATTCTATTTGACTTATACTAGGCTGAGTTCTTAGCCTTGTACTTAGAAAACTTGAATTTTGAATTAAAAAAGAAAAGGCCTTTTATCCATTCATTTCTACAAAAGTATTAGTGTAATCTGTTCTATTCCTGTAGGGTAAGGATTAGCTTGTAGGCCCAATTATCATTAATTCCTACCACTTCAACAGATATTTGTTGAGTGCCTGTTTTGTGGCCAAAGCTTCTTACCTGCCTTTTTCCATCTGGTTCTGTGTTTGGCACTGAATAGTTTACATTTGACAGCTTCATTGTATGAGAGGCCTGGTGGCTCCTTAGAGAACTGAGGCTTCTGGGCCTCACATAATACCATCTGCCAACCATGTTCCTTTTTCTCTCAGAAGACTACTCTTAGCTTGCATAAATCAGTGTGTGTGTGTGTGTGTGTGTGTGTGGCAGTCTGCCTTCTCTTCTGAATCACTGAGACAAACAAGATACACTTTTAAGAACATTTGTATCGGAAAATAGATATGGGTATAACCCTGCAGGTTCTATGAGTCCTTTGGATTTTGGTGATCAAATGACCTGAAAGGCAGGTGGAGTTTCAGCAACTTGCTGTTTGGGCCTTTGATCTGCAGCTGGAGCTGCTGCTCTTTCTCTGATTACACATGGATGGACTAGCTCAGTTGCTGTTCTGTTGGTTTAAGGGCCAGCTTACTCTGTTAGTTTCCTTTTATAAACAATTAGAGAGTAAGAGAAGAAAGACTTTCTCAGTCAAAAGGTTAATTATATTCCAAGTAGTAGGACAGAAGACTTGTCTTTGGGAATCCTGGCTTTCTTTCTGTGTCTTTCCTTCTGCTTCTACTTCTCACTCTTTCCTTTTCTTCTCTCAGCACAAGTGCACCTTCTGGAGGCCCTGCCTACCCAGGAGAAACACAATCTAAATAGGAAAACCCAGAGCACTCTACAGGTGCCAGTGCTGCAGAAGTCACAGCATTACTTCTTCTGTGTGTCTTACGCCTCAAGATCTCAGGCTTATCATCTACACAATGGGAATAATATTAATAATCATCCCTTAAAGTTGTTGTAATTAGTTAATGAGATAATGCCTGAAAGGGCTTAGCATATATTATGTGGTCATTAAATTTTAGCATATAGTAAGTAGTCATTAAATATTAATTGCCCTTGGGTGCCTGTGTGGCTCAGTCGGTTAAGCGTCCGACTTCGGATCAGGTCATGATTTCACTGTTTGTGGGTTCGAGCCCCACATCGGTCTCTGTGCTGACAGCTCAGAGCCTGGAGCCTATTTCAGATTCTGTGTCTCCCTCTCTCTATGCCCCTCCCCCACTCATGCTCTGTCTCCCTCTGTCTCAAAAAATAAATAAACATTAAAAAATTTTTAAAAAATATTAATTGCTCAAATTATTATCAGCATTATCAAATAAATTAATACATCCCAGGGATATTTAATTATAAAAATAGACCACTATGCAGACATGGCTGGTTAAAGTCTGTTGGAACTGCAGGCATGATGGTGCCTTAGATCAAATTTGATTTAGAGCAGTTGGTCATTATCCCAAATGTCCCTCCTGTCAATACTCCATGTGGCTTTGGGGAGCCCTGGGTGTGGTCTCAGAGAGAGGGAAATCAAAAGACAGATTGTGGAGAATATAACTTGCAGGTCGATTTTTTATTCAAATTAAATGTGTATCCAAATCATCTGGGAGGTTGTTTTTAGAAATAGAAAGACACAGATCTCTGGTCACAGCCCCTGCCACAGGCAGAGGCAGACCTGGGCCCCCAGCAATTGATCTTAGTGCTGTAACTATGTGGTTGGTGACTGTCCATGCCATATAAAAGGATGTGCTTTGGGGGAAGCTACCCTGAACTGCAATGAAAAATATTTCCTGTCTGTAGCCATGTAAACTCCGCAATGCTGTGAAGGTTCAACTGACTTCCTCCTCATGGTAGAAGAGGCCACTTTACCTCCAATTATACAATCCTGTCAATATTCCGATCCTTAAATGTTTACCTGTTCTTGGCTCTCCTTCATTGTAACTGGCTGTTACATCTTACTATTTCCCTCATTAATAATGAGTTAAATAAAGTCTTTAATGTATTTATTTTATAAATCATGATTTTGGTCTTAGTGTGAAAATCATTTTTAAACAATTCCCTAGTGGCCCAGCTCAGGGTGTTAGCACTCCTTGTATACTTGTTGGAACATATCTATTTGAATCTGTCCTTTTAATGATTAATAAATAATTCAGGATTAAAATCCCATTATTTGTCAACTCTATACTGATTCTGAGTCATTAGTGCTTTAACATCCAGTATCTCAGCAACTGTTATATTCTGGGTACACATCTAAATGCACAGAGAGGAGGAAGAAGGGGTGAGGACTTGAGAAAATAGCCATTACTCAAACTGTTAAAATAAATCCAGGTTCACAAATACTAGACTCTGTTTGACTGGACTAGCATTCAGTTCTGAAACATATATTGATTTTTATAAGATTGAGGAAAAATGTTTTGGCTGAGTTTTGATGAGTCTTCTTTTCTTGGCAGACCACAAGGAAGCAGGGGGATGGTTTCCCAGGACCGTCAGCCAGGCCAGGCTGGATGGTGATGAAGCTTGCAAGGCCCAATCTTCTCCGTTTCCTGGCCAAGATGCCCCTAGACTTGGGTCTCCCCAGTGAGGAAGATCCTAGTTTCACAGGGGCTGCCTCCATTCTAGTTAGTGGCAGGCAGCTCCTGAGAAAGGCCTGGGTTTTGGAACCCAAGCCTTTGACCAAGTCTTCTACCTTGAAGGTTGCTACTCTCCTTCTTATGGTAGGGTGCTGTCCCTCCCTCATGCAGACAATGTCAGGAGCACATGGTATACCCAGTGCCTGCTACTAGCATGCTATGAATGTGTCTTAGCCAAAGGGAAACAAGTGGGGCTTCCAAACTCTGTTCTCAACCCAAGGTAGGTTACTCTTTGTAGGGAGATAAGGCCCATGCTGGGCCTTTAAGCAATAGAAGTCAGATAGATCAAACTGCTTTGAGCATGTGTTTTCAAAGAAGTTGGATGGAAGAGTAGAAACCTCTGAGGCCTGGAGCAATTTGGTTGATTGCCCAATGATGAGATATCCACTTGCTGGTTTAGGACCTTATTCAAAGATCACATTTGGAAGAGCTCTCATCAGTGCATAGAACATAGGGCGATACTAAAAAGGAAGTGAACAAATCAGGCTAAAGGAAAATGAAGGAAGAAAAGCAAGAGGACTCCAGAGAAATCTTGCAATGCCCATCACACTTCCAGGGCTATTTAAGTGGGTTGTAGTGGTGGGATGCAAGCTGCTTAACTTTCTGGTTTCCCAGTTCCCAGAGCCCATAAAGCCAAAGCAGGATGATAAGATCATCAGGCAGGTGGTTAGACAATGCTGAGCTGCAGAGATTCATCTCAGACCTTCTCCATCTAGGTACAAGATGAGCTGCATTAGAGCAGGGGAGGTGGGAGTCATGGCAGGGGGTGGGGGAGAGCAGAATGCCCTTGAGTCATGAGCAGTTCTCAGAGCCCAGGTGTGATTACCTTAATAGGTGTTTTCATACTTTTTCTTTGGGCCGCCCCTTAAACACAAAGGACTTGTGAGAGTTCCAGGTCTCATAGGGTTACAAGTGCTTGAAATGATGAGAAGAGCCACAGTGGTGAGAAGAGGCAGTTCAGGAATTTCAGGAAAACATGAGAAAGACAACTCAAGCCACACAGAGCCAATAAGTGTACTTGATATATGCCTTGAATTCCAGAAGAATAGAGTACTACTCCTTTATTGTGTGGGGACATTAGATGATAGGAATAATCCTGTCTGGCTTTCCTGTTGCCAGGGAGCATGCCTAGCCTTGGTAATGAGGGCCCTGGAACAGCTGGGATTCCACCCTCAGCCTCCATGTCTTGCTAGATCTCGGAACCCTGGAAGAAGGACAATGGAGGTGGCTGTGTTGGCATGCGGCGGTGCCTTCCTGTGTCCTGACTACTGAGAACATAGACTGATTCTTCATGCTCAGTTCTGCTGGGAATGTAATGAGTGAGCTCTGTGAGGGCTACTCCTTCACTTAACAGTTTATGAGTATGCAGAATCACAGAATTTCTGTTCTGGAAGCTCCTCAGCAAACAGAATTCCATCCTTGTCATTTCTATGGATGAGGCTGGAGTGGGTAGTTACCTCCTTAGCTGTTGGGTAACTGCTCTGTGTGTTTGCTGCAAGCCTACCTGTTCAGAACCACACAGCTTCATTCTAGTTAGTAGTCATGTCCACAAGAGTGTAGCAGAGATGAGGTCTGAGTAAGGACCAGAGGAACAGTGTGTTACCTTTCTAAATGTGAGCAGCTTCTCTAAATGTTTTGAGACTTGATACTCTATTGCATCTTTATAATGTATGCAGAGAAGGGGTATATAATACAGAGATAAATATTATACTTTAGCAAATAACTGCTAAAATAACAATTACTTCTGAGTATATATTATTGCCAAGAACAAGTACAGGAACATTACATTTATTATATCTTATCCTTATACAAAACCAAAAGGTGAGTAGAATTTTCCTGGTTTTTATCCCATTGTATCACAGATACCTACATAGTGAATATGCCATGAAGTATAATAAGCAATATGACAGAACTAACATCAAATACATTGGTCATTTCATTTCAGCAAATGTAAATGGACTTAACTAAGTTTTTACCAAAAAAATAAGATTTCCAGTTTGGCTAATGAAGTAAAATTCAAATCTAAGTGTTTATATGAGACAGAAAGAGAGATTGAAAGTTTAAAAATAAAAGGATTGTCGGGGAGCCTTGGTGGCTCAGTCGATTGTCTTACTGTTGATCTCAGCTCATGTCACAATCCTGGGGTTGTGGGATCAAGCAGTACCTAAGATTCTCTCTCTCCCTCTGGCACTCTCCCACTCATGCATTCTCTCTCTCTCTCTCTCTCTCTCAAAAATAGGTGGATGGATGGATAGATAGATAGATAGATAGATAGATAGATAGATAATAAAAAATAGAATGATTGCCAAAGACATACTGGGACAAATGGAAACAAAAATTCAGAGAAAGTGCCTTGGAATGTCCCAGCCCACACAGGCTGGTCTTGCTAACACTTCAGGGATCTCTGTGTTTCCCTGTGGTTCTGTATGACTCTTCTTCACATCTCTTTAGCTTGTGCAATGAGCAATTAAGTATGTATTTAACACAGCATTTCTATTTAAGATGATTTCTGAAGCTCCTGGGATGTGGCCGACTGTATGCGCTTCGGAGCTGCCAAAGCATATGTGTCAGTTATTTCTAAGGGACAGAATAGGAATAGAGAATTAAGTGTGAACATCCTCCAAAACAATGGAAAAGGCCACATTGTCAACAAGGTATGAGCATGTGAGTGTGTGTATGCATGCATGTGTGTATGTAGGTGGACATGGGTGTGTATATGTATCTGAGCACATGCATGGTGTACAAGTGTAAGTGTATATGTGTGGGTACATGTTTGCACCCACACATAGGATCCAGTGTTAGCACTCAGGTCCTAAGGAAATTCTGGAGCATAGCCCCAGGGGAAATTAGAAATTGTCCTTGCAGAGGTAGGTCTTGCTCCTGGATGAGTGCAACAGTAGGCATGCAGAAGAGTTGGCCCGGTTTCCCTTTTCTTGTCTTTCCTTCCCACTCATATCCAGCAAAGGTTTTTGAAGGCAGTGCTCTGGGGATCCCATGAGCCGTGCAAACACTTGGCATTTGTAACTGCCATTAAGTAATACACTCGGGGGACCCTTTGTTAGAGATTCAGAAACTGCAAACAACCTTGCTTTCCTAGGAGTGAAGCAGTAACTGTGCATCATCTTCTACTTTATCCAATGGTAATAAAGTTCATCTTCTTCATCCTAAGAGCTTTGCCATTCTGATCATTTCTGGATCTCTTGGTGATTAAACTTGGAGCACAAACCTATCTAAAGCCAATTCATGCTTTGTCTCTGTTTTCCAAAAGGATAAGGCCAATTTGTGGAAACAGATTTCTATTCATTTGTCCAGACAATTACTTTTCATGTTTGATCTGTTTTATAACATAACCCTTTTTAAATTTCTGGGTTTTAGAATCCTTTGTATCCACATCATGTTCCTATGGGTGTGCCAAGGATCTCAGTGGGGACTGGCTCTTTGGTGAAACCTGCATAGGACAATCCTCAGGGCATCACAAGCAGTGTGAGAAGAAAAAATGTCACGTGGAAGGAAGGAGGTGTGGGCTCTATAGGCCCCAGTGGCACAAAAGCACTGTGAGCTTGCCATGACATACCCATGTTCAAGCCTCTACAGCATCCCACCTGCAAAATCTCAGGACAACAGTGAGTCCCATGGCTCAGCCATGGCCCAGGCAGGGGCTACGCTACCTGCCCAAGAAGGACAAGTCAAGGAAAGGCATGAAGAGGGGACCACAGTCCATCTGGACAGCAAGCCATTCTCAAATTGAGGCTGACTTAGGGCATGTAGAGTGAGCAGTTCACACACTGTCAGGGAGAGAAGGGAGCTTGCCTCACCTGTGAGCATGCCTGGCTGTGCCCAGGATTGCACTCATCCACCAGAGCTTTGAGGCTTCCCGAAGTGTTCCCTTCTCTGTGAAGGGAAAAGGGATCAGTGTGACTCTGCAGTTAAAACTGCAAAGCTTAAATGTATATTTAGACTACAGGTTGTCAATATTTTCTTAAGGGGCCAGATAGCAAATATTTTATCCATTAAGACTCTACTGACAGTACTTACTCTGCAGTTGTTCCCGGGAAGCAGCATAGATAATACATACACAAATGGGAGCTGTGTGCCAATAAAGCTCCATTTACAAAACAAGGTGTCAGCCTGTGAGCCATATTTTGCTGATCTCTGTTTAGGTCTATAGATTTGGAAAGTGTGCTAGTTGGCAAAATTGCCACTCCAAGTGAGGGCAGCTAGATATGATCTCTCAAGCAGGGAGAGGACAAGGAATTCAGACTCTTGTGCACTAGAGTTCTTCTGCCGCCCCTGGAGATGGAGTTGCATGTGCTTACTTGTGTTTAGGGTCTAGAAGCAGCATTCATGCAGAAAGTTCAAAAGTGGAAATGGACACAGGTCTCTACAGACAGCCATACATCACTAAGAGAAGGAAGCTCATGGTAGGGAGGTGGATGGACTTTCCCATTGAGGCCGAGGCCTCCCAATACCCAGAAGGAGGGAAAGGTGAAATATCTGGAATTTTACTAAATTGAAGACTGCAAATTTACCAAGCTTCTATCTAGCCTTGGGGGTGGCTGATCCTTATCATTATTATTTGCAATAAGATGGACTAGCAGATTGAGATGGAAGCTAGCTCTAATTATAGGGATGTGGTTCAAGTCCCATTTTTGCAAATGGGTATACTTCTGGGAAAATCACATGAGCTACTATGCCTGCCACACAGTCAGGCAAAGTTTAATAATGGTGGGGGGAAGGCTAATTTTGAGCTGTGTCCATGGCTTCCAGAGGGAAACCTTACCATTATGTGTGCCACCGTGTAGGAAGCAAGTCTCTTCTAAGACATGGTCTGAGGAGACTTCTGGTGATGTCAGGACAGCTGTCCCTGATGTAGTGCAGGACTGCCAGTCTGGCTGTGTGTGTGTGTGTGTGTGTGTGTGTGCGCGCACCTGTGCACATGAACATGTTTCTATTCTTTTCTGTATTTGTGTTGTGTTGTGTTCCATAGCTTCTAAGATGAGCCTTCTACTTCTGTTTTATGCACCCCACATCCAACTTTCCTTCTCAAGGTGAAAGATACTTATCTGTAATTAAGGTTACCTGGATGATAAACTGAATATACATTTGGACAATGGCCAGGCCATGTATGCCAATAGAACTCTGTACAACCTCCACAGCAATCTGCCCAGAAAGCCAAAGCTCTGATTCCTCTGTGAGAATCAGCAAAGAGTGGTCAGGACTTGACAAGCTTCCCTGAGTTTTGCCTCCTGGTTGCAAATCAGGACCAGCTGGGAAAAGCCGAACCAATCACATAGGATGTCCCAATTCTAGCTAGCCAACCTCAAGGCTCCTATGCCAACAGCCTCCCATCAGGACACCCCTCCTCCCCCCCCCCTTTTTTTTTACTATAGGTCTTCTCTCTCTTCTGTCTGCCTTTGAGTCTCAGCCAAGAGCAAATGGCAGTGGCTGACTTCCTTGCTCTAGCAAGCACTGAATAAATAGCCTCTGCTTGTTCTAATTTGGGTTGCCTTTATTGCCACATAGAGAATCTCTGACTCCTAGTCTTGCCACTAGAGGGATACACAGGAGTTGAGGGGTTGAAAAGGAACTATTACTTTCCCTTTTTACTGCTCTCTCATGCTTTTGAAAAAAGCAGTTTTTCTTTTTTTGGAAAATTGGTGTCAGGGGATTTGGCTACCAAAAATTGTAGAAAATGGTTTGTTTAATAAATAAATAGTTCCAGGGTGCGTGGGTAGTTCAGTTGGTTAAGCAGTGAACTCTTGATTTTGACTCATGGTTCCTGAGTTTGAGCCCTGCATTGGGCTCTGCACTGATGGCATGGAGTCTGCTTGTGATTCTCTTTCTCCCTCTCTCCTTCCCCTCCCCTCCTCATGCTCTCTCTCTCAAAATAAATAAATAAAATTTAAAATAAAGTAGTTCCATCCACTGGTTATGCAACTTTTTATAATTGTGGTGCAACATAGAGCAAGTTTTTGATCTCCGTCTTTATTTTTTTATCCATTTATTAGAACTTTATTGTTTTTGTTTCTGATTATCATTAGCCAAATATGTACAATGATGTGTTCAACAATGAGCAAATGAGATACCCTATTGCCAACACTGATGACTGCCTGGTACAGTTGGGTAGCAGTAGAGAGAAGTGGCTGAGATTCTACTTGGCTGCAGAAGGAGACATACTTGGACCAGAGTCTTGGTCTCAAAGCTCACTGGATGTGTGGTCCTGTGTCCTGATCTATAAGTGGGCTTATCAAGTGTGCCTACCTTATGTGGTCTTTGTGAAAATTAACTGAAAATACAGTTGATAATGCATTAAAAAACACCAAACCCATGTTGTGATATTGTGATTTATAACAAGAAATACATATTTGGTCTTTGTCCTCATTTCTAGTCCAGATGTCCTAAAACTGTTGGAATTCCTAAGTGATGAGCATGATAAATGTGTCTTGATATTCATAACAAACACTTTTCAACCTCACCTGACTTTATGTTAATGAAGTGATTTTTGGAGAGCCCCTAGATAACCACAGAATTGGGGCTGGCTGCTGGGGAAATGAACCATGTGATTAAAGTGGTGGAATTTTCATCTCAACCCTCCTCTAGGTGGAGGAGAGGGGGGCTGGCAGTTGAGTCAACCACCAATGAATGACTTAATGTCTGTGTAATGAAGCCTTCATAAATCCCAATAAGGATGGGGTTTGGAAAAACGCCACATTGGTGAACCAGAACTCTTCCATGTGCTCAGCCCCAAATTCATGGAAATAGAAGCTCCTATGCTCACCCTACATGCAGTCTTCAACTTATGTATATCATGACTATTCATTTGTATCCTTTAATATCCTTCATAGTAAATGGGTGATCCTACTGAGTAAAATGTTTCTCTGAGTTCTGTGAGATGCTCTAGCAAATTAATCAACCCCAAGGAAGGGGATGTGGGAACTTCTGATTTATAGCCAGTTAGAAGAACAGGTGATAACCTGGATTTGTGATTGGTGCCTGAAGTGGGGATAGTCTTGGGGACTGAGTTCTTAACCTGCAGGATCTGATACTGTCTTTAGGTAGATGGTGTCAGAATTGACTTGAATCTGTGGGACACCTTGCCAGTGTCTTGGACACCTGAGTTAATCGATTGGTGGTTAGAAAAACACACAATGGACATATCAATATGAAATATTACATGCTGCTCATATTATTATCACTGCTACATTGTAAGCAAGTAATTAATGAGAACAAGTGATGTCTGCATGGGTGATTTGCCCATGTTACTATGAAATGATGATCTTTGTCTTTTTGTTTTTATTTTCTGTAAGTTGTAATTTGGGGATTTTTAAAAATGGTCTCAGAACCAATAACATCAAGATGTTTTATAATTTGCTGAAAACTGAAAATACTCCACACATATTTGACAGTAATTATTAGCCTTTGGAATGTTTGGGGATTATGGGGGTAATGATATAAGGCTGGGACTTGAGCAGGTCCTCCAAGATCCCTCTGCCCCTGGATTCTAAGGTGTAGATGCATCTTAGAGGGCAAGGAGTATGAGATAGCTGTCTGCAAAGTGTTGGCATTTAGTGGAGTCATTTATCTATGTCCATGAGAGCCAAGAAAGTCTGAAAGACACTAGAGATCTTTGCATCTTCTGCCTCCCTAATAATTTGTGTATATTGGTAATGAACATTCTTGGAAGGTTAATGGAAGAAAACTAATTAGAACTTCCTACAGCCCCATAGCTCCCAATTGTTTTGTTGGGGACACTTGCTGGTTTGGAACAAACCCCCAACACAGTCTGCAATTTGAGCCTTTCAAGTGACCCTCAATACTGATATGGATGTTGACTGTTTGGCTGAAGTGCTGGTTGTCAGGTTTCACCACAGCAAAGTTAATCTTCCCTACTTCATTTCTGTCCTGCCGACTTTGCAAAGGAGGTGCTCCATGTAGCCCAGACTGAAGGGGTGGGAAGTTATGTTCCACATGCTTGAAGGTGGAGTATCTACATAAATTATTAGAAATTTTTCTGCAAAAGAGATTTGTCTTTTCTCCCTTATATTTATTTATTTACTTAATCCTTTATATCATTATGGCTCATGAGTTATTATTTAAATCTGGGTTATAATCCAACACTATTTTCTTGCTCACATGATTCCAGCTTTGCCCATTGGGAGCTCTTTCAGTTGGCTGCTGTGTTATGTGTCCTTTTAGCATACACCATCATGTTTTTGTTTTTGTTATTTTTTTAACACTTTCTTACTTTCTGGCACTACTAGATATTCCTCATGCTAGAACCAGCCATTTCTCCACAGAGTCCTTGTTCCTTTTATTGTAGAATGGCATTAGTAATCAAGATCTGGGTGCTAGGTATGCTCATTAGTACTGGAATATGGTTGATTCTAGGCCATGTCAGCTGACAGAACAAGGAAATATATGTATGTATAATAGCCTGTATATACACACATATTTATAAATAATTCTATAGTCCTATCAATCATATCTACATTAAGCTAAACACAAGTTTATACTGATTTGTACAACTCAAGTCCATGAATACATGGATCATTGTAGCCCTCCTTCCCTTGCTTATTGGCAAATTGCCATCCCAACAGTGAGACTCCTAGCTCCCACCATCTGCCATCCATTCATCATTCAACTCTGGTATACATGTGTTGTAGAATCAGAACTGTTAATTGTACTCTCCTGGGATACAACAGCACTTATATGCAGTTCCTTTTGCCTTTAGTCTAAAAGATGTTACACATTTCCAGAGTTATTTAGGTCAGCACCTTTCTCTCATCCTTTCAGGGAGATTGTTTCATACATTTGTAACACAGTTCGACTGTTTTGCAAATCATACATTTCATCCTGGGATTCCAAAACCTCCTAAATTATTTTCTTTTTACACTTGTACAATTAACATCCATTCTTTGTGATTTAAAGCTTGTAGCATTTTGACAAATGCATTGTATCATGTATCCACCATAACAGTATCATACAGAATAGTTTTACTGCCCTAAAAATCCCACCTGCTTCACCTATTCAATTTCCCACCTCAAACTCCTGACAAAGTCTGACCTTTTTATAGTCTCTATAAAGCTGCTATAAGCATTCATGTGAATGTTTTATGTGGGCATAAGTTTTCAGGTCAGTTGGGTAAATACTTAGGAGAGTGATTGATGAATTTTATGGTAAATCTATGTGTAGCTTTATATGAAACTGCATAATTGTGTGGCTGTTCTATTTTGCATCCTCCTCAGAAATTGGTATTGCCAGTTTTGTGGATTTTGGTCATCCTAATAGGGTGCAGTGGTTTCTCATTGTTTTAATTTGAAATCTTCTAATGTCAGTGTTGAGCATATTTCATAAGGTTATTTGCCATTTGTATATCTTCTTCAATAAGTGGTTTTTCAGATCTTTTGTCTATTTTTTAAGTGGGTTGTTTTCTTGTTACTGACTTCAAAAAGTTTTTTGTATATTTTGGAAATAAACCAGATTTTTTTTGCAAGTATTTTCTACCTATCTGTGGCTTGTTCTTTCATTTTTTTAAAAAAGTCTTTTGAATAATAAAAGATTTAATTTTGATTAAGTCCAACTTATAATTTTTCTTTCATTGATCATGCTTTCCACGTTGTATTTAAAAACTTTTTTAATGTTTATTTATTTTTGAGAGAGAGGGAGAGAGAGTGCGCACGTGCGCGCATGAGTGGGAGAGGGGCAGAGAGAGAGGGAGACACAGAATCTGAAGCAGGCTACAGACTCTGAGCTGTTAGTATAGACCCCGATGTGGTGCTTGAACCTAAAACTTCAAGATCATGACCTGAGCCAAAGTCAGATGCTTAACTGACTGCGCCACCAAGGCTCCCCTTTGTGTTGTATTTAACATCCCTTGACCAAGCCCAAGATTTCCTAGACTTTCTGCTGTTTTTTTTTTTCCCCAGAAGTTACAGTTTCAACATTTTACATTTAGGTCTGTGATTCATTTCAAGGTAAGTACTGCTCTTTTCTACACTTTTGTCTCCATTTGTTTTTGTCTGACTCTCCTGGAGGCAGCACCATGCCATGTTTCTGAAACTGTCTGATGGGCTCCATGTCTTAGAGATGTGAATATCTGCTAAATGGAAATGAAATTTCCATCACCAAACAAATCTGCAATGTTAGACTTATCAATATTAAACACGTTTTTTGTTTTTTTGTTTTTTTGTTTTTTTTTTTTTTTTTTGCTGTGAAATGCATGAGATTCTTCAATATGCTCACGGGCATTAGGAATCTCCAAACCATCAATATAGTTAGTGGCCAGTGTTCCCAAACTTTTGGACTCCAAGAACAATGATCATAAATCTATTTCCCCAGATGAGTCCTGTTGCCTGGGCATAGTTATTAGCATCTCTTTTTACTCTCAGAAGTGTCTTGGTTGGGTGATTCACTATACAGTAAGTCTAAACATTGAATCTCTTTTTCATGGAATACTTCTTCAATATCTCATAGGTCAGTTTGAGGAGAAAACAGTTCTAATTTATTAGAATATATTTCCTTTTTGTTACATTTATTCTTCTTCTTCTCAGTTGAAGGAATCTGGATCTTCCCTTGACAGTGCCATTTTTTAAAGATACTTTTTCCTAAAATTGTTACTTTTCCCTCATCACCCTCAGCTCAAATACAAGAAGCAGGCTGGTACACCCATTTCCACCTGCTTCCAGATAATTAGCCCTCTATTTCCTTCCAATAAACTCCTTTACTTTGACTTTTTTTGGTTATCCCTCTCATCATTCATCACCAATTTTTATTATATTTCTTGCCAATCCATAATGACATTTCAGAATATCTTCAGCATTCCATAGCCCTCTGTCCACTCTCAATCATGTCTATCTAACTCCTTCAGTGATGTCATGCACAGGAGCCTCAGCACTTCCGTTGATAATTCTCATCAAGTCTGACCTCATCATTTTGATTTTGTACTTCTATTCTTCCCTTGGATCATTATCCAAAGGCAACTGTCAGATGTAGACCTCTCTTTTAGCCCACACTTCAATCAAATCTGATCTCATGACACCAGCGTGGCTGATACTACCCAAGACCCTCTGTAGAATGCACCCTACTGCTGCTCACAGGAGAAAGAAAAATCACAAAACCAGGCTGATTTGTTCAATGCTTGATTGGGTTACAACCATTATTACATTATTACAGCCATTTGATTGAGTTACCTATTGCCTGCCTTCATCTATTGAGGCACTATTACACATGATGAACATTGCCATCTTGTGGCAGGTACATTATGTTTTTCCAATTGTAATAAACACTGTTCCTTGTAAATTCTAAATATTAGATACCCAAATTTACAAACGGAAAAATATCCGTTAAATGAGGACCACTTTTACTATATAGTTTAAACATATATGCTTTTAAATAAATGAACAAAATCACAACATTTGACATTCAAGTTCTTTAATTATTTCTTGCTTTTCTGAATAGACCTGCTAATTGCTAGAAGTCACAATTTATTTTTCTAAAACCATATTTTCTCTTAGATGTTCCTGGATAAACTCAACTGTCTCCTTCCCAAAAGAGAAAAACTTAAAATAATTCTCAGTCCTCTTTAGTTTTCTATTATCGTTTATTATGGATAAAGAGGCTTATATTTCCAGTGAACCACCTACCTTTCCTAGGCTTAGAGGCTTAGAATATTGACCAAACTCTTAAAACAAAATTAAATAGGATAAATATTATTATATCATTTAATGCTATAAGTATTCACTTAATGTATACTTTCACATAGGATATTTTTCTTACTGCCTAACATGATTTTATATTAAATATTGCATATTGAGGAAAATATTGTTGAATTAGACTAGTTCACAAAACCCTGACCAGATGAATACTGAATGACAACTCAGATTCTGTAAGTTTTCCTGTTAGTCTGCAAAGAGCAGACTGAAGACACCTAAGACTAGGATGTAAGTGCCAACAGCAGGTTTCCTCATTCCCTAGCTACAACTCAGAGCATGATGTCAAGCAGTCTGTGAATAACACAAGTTGCTCACCAACTTTCAGGGGATGTGGATGGAAGAGGGGCTCTCCAGAGCTAAGAGGCTTCTGTTTCAGGAAAAAAGTCTATCCCTTGTTTCACCACAATCATGTGCCTCTATGTTCTGTTCTTTCCTGTGTCCCAAACTTTGGCAGCCTGACAAATATGAAGACATGGCAGAAAATTAGAGAAGTGGTTGGAATCAGCCATCTATCTCTGGATTAAAAATGAAATCCAGATGATGAGAATTTGATGAAAATCTATAGAACTCAGGGGCTTTCTCAGCAGCCACTTTGTTTTTCCTGAAAGTTTTTATCAAGTGGTGATTCTGCTCTCTAGAGATGTCAGCCTATATGACCAGCATCAATCAATGATTTGATGGAGACATAATAGCTAATGTTCTGAAACATAAAGGAGCCATTCAAAACTAACAAGACAGAAATGAGAATCATTTGCTCAAATGACAGGGTTTGTGAGTGTCCCGAGCCCTGAATACATGTTTAATTGGCTGTATACAGAGAATTGTCACTGATATGTCTTTCTTCCCTTTGACACAATGTCCTGTCCATATTTCCACTTTTGTTACAAGCATTTTTTCATTACAGGCATACCTCATTTTATTGCTCTTCCTTTTATTGCACTTTGCAGATACTGTGTTTTCACAAAGTGAAGATTTGTGGCAACCTTGGGTTGAGCAAGTCTATTGGCACCATTTTCCCAAAAACATTTGCTCACTTTGTGTCTCTGTCATATTTTGGTAATTCTCCCAATATTTCAAATTTTTCCATGATCATTATATTTGTTATTGTGATTAGTGATCAGTGATTACAACTTGTTGAGAAGTCAGATGATAGTCTACATTTTTTCAGTAATAACATATTTTAAAATTAAGTTTTGTACATTTTTTAGACATAATGTTATTGCATGCTTAATAGACTACAGTATAGTATAAACATAACTTTTTTGTGCAATGGGAAACAAAACATTCATTTAACTCAGTTTATTGCAATATCCACTTCATTTTTTTATTTTTATTTTTTAATGTTTACTTTTTGAGAGAGAGAGAGAGAGAGTAGGGTAGGGGCAGAGAGAGAGGGAGACACAGGATCTGAGGCAGGTTCCAGGTTCCAAGCTCTTGACACAGAGCCCAACACGGGGTTCAAACTCATGGACTCATGACCTGAGCCAAAGTTAGACGCTTAACTAACTGAGCCACCTAGGCACCCCACAATATCTACTTTATTGCAGTGGTTTGGAATCTAATCTGCAGTACCTCTGAGGTATGTCTGTAATTTACAGTTGGTAAAATGGAATTTTAAAAACTATTAAGCCTGTGAAAATTCATTTCATGATAAGATAGTATCTTGGTGGAAATTCTCATTCTGGAGTCTGTCAATCAAGAGTATGACTTTCTTATACTATTTCACACCTGTGTGTTCAAGTCTGCATGTGTCTCTGTGCCTTAATTAGAGGACAGTGTAGAACTGCTTGTATAACTCTCATCTTTGGGGATCAAGATTTTCTCATTGTCAAAACAGTAGCTTCAGGGAAACCACATCCCACTTGAGTAAAATGAAAATTGGTGAGGGCTTCAGCATATTTCCTAAAACTTTTATATCAATTTATTTACAGATTTTATATTATCTTAAAGCACATTTCAGTTAATAAATGTATTTACACAGGTATACATCTGAATTCATCATAGTTATTTTACAAACCATACAGATCATACCCTAGGTCTTCTGTGCAAAGTTGCATTGAATATGATCATTGTTTGAAAATGCCCTCGTGGTCAGGGTATTTACACATGCACAGTTGATGGGTTTGTTTTTTCATGTCTGCACAATACACACACGGAGGCTGAGTGTCCACCGCATGTCTTACATGAGCCTCCCACCCAGATGTGTGGTTGGTTGGAATGAAAACCCTGATAAAGATAATAGTTAAGTTCCTTAGTTTACTTGATGAAAGATTGAGGTGAGGTCTGTGAATGGTCATGGTGCAAGTCACTGGGTCCAGTGTTCATTGTAGATGAGTTAGATGTTTTCTATGGCTTACTCTGTGAACATTTACCTTACTTTGTGAACATTTTTCCGCACCCCCCCCCTTTTGAATTTTGCACTTCAATGTACTAGGTCTTACCCTGTCTCAGGTGCTGCAGAGTGGGATGTAGTAGAAACTGTTTTTGGGGAGTCTGTCATGCACCTCCCTCTTTTGGTGAAATTCCATTTTCTTTGATTATGCTGGGGCTGTCCTTTGCAGAGCCATGCTTTCACCCAGGTCAATCCAGAGTGCCCCATTCCTCTCACCATAAGATTGGTTCAGGTGAGCAGAGTCTTAAGGTTTTCAAATTGGAAATTGAGAAAAGGGGCTTTGTCCTTTATATCATCTTAAATTGGAGACCACACTGCCTATAGAAAAAAAATGCAGCTAAGAAGCTCAATAGAAACAAGGAGAGACAAGAGACACTGTATTCTGATAGGTTTGGGGTCTGTTGTTTTTTAAGGAAATCTGCTTTATGAGAATCACTGGCTGCAAATTCTCTACAAACTATTCCCATTAGCTTTGCTAATCTTGGCCTCATCAATTAGGTCATAAGCTTATAGGACTTTAATGAGATATTGTTTAATAATTTTTACATATATTTATCTATTTCATATTTATATGTGTATATTACTATATATACACACAAACATGCATATATACATGTATTTTATAAAATCTAACCATCCTTCTTCATGTATCTAACAATTTATTGTACTTGTGGTGTGCTAGAAACTATGTTAGGCCTCTGATGAAGGAAATACCCAGCATCCCTGACTTTATAGTCTAGAGAGGGACACATGTCCCCAGAGAGACACAACCAAATTCCATAGCCCAAATGCAAATTGTGTTTAATTCTTATTATTTATTTATCTCAAAAGAAATATTGTCATAGATAAAAAATAAATAACTATGATTAGAAAGTCAAAGTGGCCATAATATGGGTCTTCCTTGGTGCTGCTGAACTGGAGTAAATACATAGCTGTAGTAATAACTTTGGGCTATATTGTCTTTATTTCAATGTATCTTATTTATTCCTTGTTGCATGTTATGTGTGTGTGTGCAAGCAAACATGAAATTTCAATGAATACTGACAATTATATGTTAAGATTTAACTGATGCTTAAGTTACCATACTATTCAGGGAAAAGATGCTAGTATAAAAGTTCAAGTCAGGTAAAATTCTAATCCAAATGATCTAATCTAATAAATATGTGCTTGCTATCCTCATTTTAATCAACATCTATTTGTCTTATTTTTCAGATAGAAAAATTCATAATATCTTATCAATTGTTTCTCATGTATACAATACTGGGACAAAAAATGTGACTCGGATCTCACAGTTATACAAATTGTCCTATATTATTTACTTTTATTCTTCATTAGCTTTAGCCTGCTACTGATTATCTTTTCTCTGACTTATTCTGAATGTGCAAATCTGATTTACAGAAATAAATGTTCACATTTAATTCACTTACTCAATAACTTAATTTGTTTGAATGCATGTTTATTGCGTATCTACAGTGTATTAGATGCTGTGCCTACTGCTGTTGTCACAGTTTATAAAGAAACAACCGTGTTTCCACCATTGGAGAAGATAACCAGCAATCCAGTGAAGAAATGGGCAGAAGACATGAATAGACACTTCTCTAAAGAAGACATCCAGATGGCCAAACGACACATGAAAAAATGCTCAACATCATTCATCATCAGGGAAATACAAATCAAAACCACAATGAGATACCACCTTACACCTGTCAGAATGGCTAACATTAACAACTCAGGCAACAACAGATGTTGGCGAGGATGCAGAGAAAGAGTATCTCTTTTGCATTGTTGGTGGGAATGCAAGCTGGTGCAGCCACTCTGGAAAATAGTATGGTGGTTCCTCAAAAAATTAAAAGTAGAACTTCCCTATGACCCAGCAATTGCACTATTAGGTATTTATCCAAGTGATACAGGTGTGCTGTTTTGAAGGGGCACATGCACCCCAATGTTTTTTATAGGAGCACTATCAACAATAGCCAAAGTATGGAAAGAGCCCAAATGTCTATTTATGGATGAATGAATAAAGATGTGGCATATATATACAATGGAGTATTACTCAGCAATCAAAAAGAATGAAATCTTGCCATTTGCAACTACATGGATGGAACTAGAGGGTATCATGCTAAGCGAAATTAGTCAGTCAGAGAAAGACAAATATCATATGACTTCACTCATATGAGGACCTTAAGGTATAAAACAGATGAACATAAGGGAAGAGAAGCAAAAATAATATAAAAATAGGGAGGGGGACAAAATATAAGAAATTCTTAATAATAGAGAACAAACAGAGGGTTGCTGGAGGGGGTTGTGGGAGGGGAGATGGGCTAAATGGGTAAGGGGCATTATGGGATCTACTCCTGAAATCATTGTTGTACTATATGCTAAGTAACTTGGATGTAAATTAAAAAATAAATAAATTATTTTAAAAAAGAAAAGAAAAATGACAAATGAGTTAAGTGTCATAAATGAAGTGTGATTTCCTGTCAGAACAAACTGATAGTAGACATCACTAGAAAAAAGAGTACATGAAGCATCTCAGAGAATGAAAGGCTTGAGAAAACACTTGAACAATGAGTAAAAGGTAACTAGCTGAAGATTTGGGAAAATGTATGGTCTTAGAATAAATCTTTGTGCTGAAGCTCAGCAGTGGAGAGGGGGTAAAACGCATATAGAATGTCCTAAACATAGAGCAAAGGAAAGAGTGGGAGAGATAAAGCCATGACCTTTGTGTGGAGCCATCTTAAAGATATTAGATTTATCCTAAGAGCAAAATGGAAGGAAAAGATACATAATGTGATCAACATTTGAGGACAGCTTCTTGGTCATGAGTTTTTATAAATAACAGAACTCAAGGACTAAAGTTTTAGAAGTCCATGTTGTGGCTGGAGTTGGCCTGGTGGGCATGCAGTGCTCCTGTGGAGAAGGAGAGTAAAGGCCCAGGAGTGGACAGAGCAATCTGAGAATCTCCTGGAATGCACTAGGAGAGATGTTTCCCCCTTCTTGGCATAGAGCTGGAAGAGGTGGCATTGCCACTCAGGGCCCAAAAGAGCTGATGGGTGCCATTGCACTCACCCACATTTTAACCATAGAGGCAGAGACACCTGCTGAGAATGGGTAACCTGGACTTGGGCTTTTTATTGGGCTTTACTATAAATTCCAAGCTCTTGTGTGTTGTTGTGACTGCCCTCTGAGACAAACCAGTGCCTGCCCCAGTGTGGCTAGATCTTCCCCAAAGGACCAGTGTGGATTTATGCTACACTGGCTACCTAAAGTTTGGAGATTTGAAACTCAGCCAGTGTGCCTGAGATAAAACAATGGTGCACTGAGCTGCTGGATGAGAAGAAGACCTGGACATAAACAGGGTGAAGGCAGGGATCTGAGGGATGCCTGGGACACATGAGAGGTGACTGTTCACTTTTCTGTGAGGGCTTCTTGGACAATAGTGGGCTCAAATTCCCCTCTCTAAGGATGAAGGAGAAGGCTAGGGCCATTTTTCTCCCCTGCCCATCAGCACACACTGACTTCAGGGAGCAGCACAGTGCCAACAGTGGAGGCCTGGCCACTAATACCCAGCCTTGCCCCACTGAGCTCTGCAGGTGTTTCTTTACTAGGACAAGTGTTCCTAAGAGCCAGAGCAGCTGGCCTCTTCCTCAGAAGACCAGAACAACTACCCATCCCACTCCACACTGACTATAGAGTGCTGCAAAGATTCAGCTCTGGTGGAAATTGGATCAGGACTCATTTAACAAGTAGAACAGAGCACACCTAGTTAAAACTTGCCACACTCTGGGAAAGGTCCAAAAACTCCCCAATGCAAGCAAGGAGAAACTTCAGAGGACTGACCTGAGGGAAAGAGCAGCCAAAACACAGCAGCAGAGTGCATACAGCATACACCAGATAACTTCCTGAAGCACCAAGCCTTGGACAATATATGACCTTACATTAATAAAGCTATTACTCTCAGGAACAGGAAACAAAAGGATATCCTAACACACAGAAGAAGACGAGACTTAGAAAAAAAAAAGCCAAAATGAATGAGTTCATTCCAAAAGAAAGAACAAGAAGAGGTCATGGCCAGAGACCTAATCAAAAGAGATAAAAGTACTATGCCTGATCCATAATTTAAAACAACAATCATAAGGATACTGGCTGGGCTTGAGAAAAGCATAGAAGACACCAAGAATTCCCTTACCACAGAGATAAAAGACCTGAAAACTAGTCAGGCTGAGTAAAAAATGTTGTAACTGATATTAGAAACCATCTATTGTAATGACTACAAGGATGGAAGAAGCAGATAAATGAATAAGTGATATAGAAGATAAAATTGTGGAAAATATTTAAGCTGAAAAGCAGAGGGAAAGAAAAATATTGGATCATGAATGTAGACTTAGGGAACTCAGTAACTCCATAAAGCATAATAACATTTGTATCATAGGAGTCCCAGAAGAAGAAGAGAAGGGAAAAAAGGCAGAAGATTTATTTGAGCAAATTATAGCTGAAAATTATATCTAACATATATATATATATATATATATATATATATATATTTATACTATACCTAAAAACTTCCCTAATCTGGGGAAGGAAAGAGAAATCCAAGCCCAGGAGGAACAGAGAACTTCCATTAAGATAAACAAAAGCAGGCCAACACCAAGACATATCATAGTAAAATTTGCAAAATACCGGGGTAAGAAAAAAAATCCTAAAAGCAGCAAGGGAAAAGAAATCCCTTTCATAAGATTAGCAGCACACCAGTCCACAGAAATTTGGCAGGCCAGATGGGAGGGGTATGATGTATTCAATGTGTTGACTGGGAAAAATATGTAGCCAAGAATATTATATTTAGCAATGGTCATTCAAAATAGAAGGAGAGATAAAGAGTTTCCCAGGCAAACAAAAACTAAACGAATCAGCCCTGCAAGAATTATTAAAGGGAAACCTTTGAGTGGGAAAGAACGAAGACTAGAAAGGAACAAGAAAAATCTTCAGAAACAATGACTTAACAGGTAATACAATGGTGCTATATTCATATCTGTCAATAATCACTCTGAATATACATGGACTAAATCAAAAGACATAGAACATCAGAATGTATTAAAAACCCCAAGATCCTTCTATGTGCTACCTATAAGACTCATTTTAGACATGGAGATACCTGTAGATTGAAAGTGAGGGGATGGAGAACCATCTATCCCACTAATAGACACCAAAAGAAAGCGAAAATAGCCATACTTTTCTTTAAATATACTTATGTTTAAAATATCCAGTGTATTAAAAAAACACTGTAACAAAAGATGAAGAAGGGCACTATATCATAATAAAGGGGATTATACAACAAGACCTAACAATTATAAATATTTATTCCCCAACTTGAAGACACTCAAATATATAAATCAATAATAACATATTATAACATTTTATATAAATATATAAATATAAATAAATATATATATAAATATATAAATCAATAATAACAAACATAATGAAACTCATTGATAATAATACAATAGTAGAGGGACATAACATACAACAATGAAAAGATCATCTAAGCAGAAAAGCAACAAGAAAACAATGATTTTGAAGGACACACTGGACCAAATGGACTTAACATATATTCAGAACATTTCATCCTAAAGTGGCATAATATACATTCTTTTCAAGTGCAAATGGGACATTCTGCAAAATAAATCACATACTGTGTCACAAAGCAGGCCTCAACAAATGCAAGAATATTGAGATCATATCATGAATATTTTCAGACTGCAATGCTATGAAACTCAAAAATTTTGGGAAGACCACAAATGCATGGAGATTAAAGAACATCCTATTAAAGAATAAATGGGTTGGGAGGAGTTCAGATGGCAGAGAAGTGGGGGACCCTGGGTTTTCCTCATCCCTCAAACACAGCTCTGTTGAGGTCAGATCACTTGGAACACCCAAGAAATCAGTCTGCAGAGTGGCAAAGAATCTCTACAGTTGGAGGGAAATAGCTTGGCAGATGTGAGGTGAGTGGATATGAATTGGGAGAGAGAACATCCTGGAGCTGTGAAGGCGAGGGAACACTTTGTGTGGAGAAACAAAGGGAGAGAAAGAGTGAGGGGTTGAGAAAGTGTGGCCTCAAGTTAGCACCAGAGGAATACCTCCTGAGACCACAGACTGTGGAGTGAGAAATACTGAGTATCCCAGGTCTTCTTTGCAAACAACTTTTGGAGCTCAAACCCAGAGGTTTTGGAAGTTCATGGCTTTCTATGGAATGGAGCCAGGGTGCACGCTCCTGGGGAGGAGGGAGCTAGTCCTGGAGTGCACCGTGTGGTGTGGTAATTTCTGGAGTGCACTGGAGAGAACAGTCCCCTAACTGGAGTACTTTTGGAGGAAGGTTTATTACCTCTCCAAGACCAGCCAAAGGCCTTTCATCAGCAGAGTGAAGGCTGTACTCTGAAGTAAGGGAGTATCTGCACCATGTCAATCCTTTAAGACTTTGAATCCCAGCTCTCTGTCAAAGAAAAAACACAAGAGAGTTTTGGCACAGGGTGAGCTGGCTTCCCTCACTAGTTCATGAAGGATTCCTGAACAGCAGGGGTTGAGATCCCTGGGCCAAGGATGAAAGATTGGGATGGCACCATCCCCCTTCCACCCCCATGAACACCAACTAGTGGGACTTCAAAGAGCAACACAGTGGCCCCAGTGGAGTAAGACCCACTTACACCAAACCCTGCCCCTCTGTGCCAGGAAATCCTTATTTACTGGGGCAAGACTGACACTGAGCCGATGCAGCCAGTGTATCCTCCAGACCAGCACAGCCACCACTTCCCAGGCACCAACAGAAAACTCTGATTTTCCTACCTTTTTACCTCCTTCATATTTTCTTTTGGAATCAGGCGCATAGTTACTGATTTGTTTTTTATCATTTCCTTTTATCTTCCTTTTTTGTTTTTATCAGGCTTTTTTATTCTTTTCTTTTTCCTTCTTTTATTTTTCTTCTTCTTTTTTCTTTCTTTTCCCCCCTTTTACCTTGGAGTCAGCCTTATAGTTTTTTGATTCTCTGTTTGATTTTTGTTTCCTGTCCCTGTTCCTCTTTCTCTTCTTAGGGGATCAGGCTTCCCCTCATGTTTTCCAGGGTTACTTCAACAAACAAATCAAAGCACACCTAGTTAAAGGTTCAAACACTTCATCAATGCAAGCAAGGAGGAGCTATGCAGGGGACTGACCAGTGGGAAAGAGCAGCAAAAACACAACAGAATGTACACAGCATACACCAGAAACATTTCCTGGAGTGCCAGGCCCTGGACAGTGTAATATAATTTAATTTTTAATATAGCAGTACTCTCAGGTGCAGAAAACACAAGTTTTTAAAACATGAAAAAGACAGAAACTTAGCCAAATGATAAGATAGAAGAATTCTATCCAAAAGAAATGTCAAAAAGAAATCACAGCCAAGGACTTGCTCGAAACAGATATAAACAGCATATCTGAATAATAATTTAGAACAACGGTCATAAAACTACTAGCTGGGCTTGAAAAAGCATAGAAGACACCAGAGAAACCCTAGCTGCAGAGATGAAAGACCTAAGAACTAGTCAGGATGATTTAAAAATGCTATAGCTAAGATGCAATACAAACTAGATACAATGACAGTAAGGATTGAAGAAGCAGAGGAGAAAATAAGTGGAATAGAAGATAAATTTATGGAAAATAATGAAGCTGTAAAAAAGAGGAAAAGGAAGTTACCAGATCATGAGGGGGGACTTAGAGAAATACGCGATTCCCTGAAATGAAACAATATCTATATTGTAGGAGTCCCAGAAGAAGTAGAGCAATAAAAAGGGCCAGAAGGTTTTTTTGACCAAATTATAGCTGAAAATGTTCCCAATCTGGGAAAGGAAACAGGCATCCAAATCCAAAAGGCACAGAGAACTCCCTTCAAAATAAAAACAAAATAAACAAAATAAACAAAAAACAGGTCAACACCACAACATATCATAGTGAAACCTGCAAAATACAAGTATAATGAGAGAATTCTGAAAGCAGCTAGGGACAAAATGTCCTTAACCTACGAGGAGAGACACATAAGGTTAGTGGCAGAGCTATCCATTGAAACTTAGCAGACCAGAATGGAGTGGCAGGAAGTATTCAATATGCTGAATAGGAAAAAATTTGCACCTAAGAATCCTTTACATAGCAAGACTATCATTCAGAATAGAAAGAGAGATAAAGTCTTTCCAAGACAAACAAAAATTAAGGAGTTTGTGACCCCTAAACACAGCCCTGCAAGAAACTCTAAGGGGGACTAAGTGAAGGGAAAAAAAAAACAGCAGCAAAGATTACAAAGGACCAGAGAACATGGCCAGAAACACCAAATCTACAGATAACACAATGGCACTAAATTAATATCTTTCAACAATCACTCTGAATGTAGGTGGACTAAATGCTCCACTCAAAAGAGATGGGGTATCAGAATTGATAAAAAACAAGATGCATCTATATGCTGCCTACAAGAGACTCAATTTAGACCTTAGGACACCTGCAGATTGAAAGTGAGGGGATGGAGAACAGTCTATCATGCTAATGGATGTCAAAATTAAGCTGGAGTAGCCATACTATATCAGACAAACTAGATTTTAATTTTTATTTTTTGAGTATATTTATTTATTTTGAGAGAGAGAGAGAGCAAGAGAGAGAGATAGAGAGGGAGACAGACAATCCCAAGCAGACTCTGCACTGTAAGCACAGGGCCTGATGTTGGGCTCGATCTCATGAACTGCAAGATCATGATCTGAACCAAAATCAAGATTCAGATGCTTAACCAACTTAGCCACCCAGGTGCCCCAAGACAAACTAGATTTTAAAAGAAAGACTATAATAAAAGACAAAGAAGGGCATTATATCATAATTAAAGGGTCTATCCATCAAGAAGACCTAACAATTGTAAATATTTATGCCCCCAATGTGAGAACACCAAAATATATTAATCAATTAATCAAAACATAAACAAACTAATTGATAATAATACCATAATAGTAGGTGACTTTAATACCCCACCTACAGAAATAGACAGATCACTTAAGCAGGAAATCAATAAGGAAACAATGGCTTTGACTGACATACTGGACCAAATGGACTTAACAGATATATTCAAAACATTCTGTCCTTACACATTCTTCTCCAGTGCACGTGGAACATTCTCCAGACTAGATCACATATTGGGTCACAAACCAACTGTCAACAGGTACAGACTGAGATAATTCCATGCATATTTTTGGATTACAATGCATGAAACTTGGAATCAACTTGGAATCCCAAAAAATTGGGGAAGTTCTCAAGTACATGGAGGTTAAAAAACATCCCACTAAAGAATGAATGGGTCAACCAGGAAATTAAAGAGGAAATAACAAATACATGAAAGCCAATGAAAATGAAAACACAGCAGTCCAAACCCTTTGGGATGCAGCAAAGGCATGCCAAAGAGCAAAGTACATTGCAATTAAGACCTATCTAAAGAAACAAGAAATGTCCTAGAAATACACCTGATCTTGCACCTAAATGGGCTAGAAAATAAGCAGCAAATAAAACCCAAAGCCAGAAGAAGGTAAATAATAAAGATTAGAGCAGAAATGAACAATATAGAAATAACAAACAAACAAAAAACCTGGTAGAATAGATTAATAAAACCAAAAGCTGTTTTTTTGAAAGAATAAACAAAATTGATAACCCCCTAGCCAGACATATATAAAATAATAGAGAGGATCTAAATAGATAAAATCATGAGTGAAAGAGAAGAGATCACAACCAACACCACAGAAATACAATTATCAGAGAATACTATGAAAAATTAGATGCCAACAAACTAGACAATCTGGATGAAATGGAAAAATTCCTAGAAACTCACATACTACCAAAACTGAACTATGTATATACTACCCAAAGCAATCTACACATTGAATAAAATCCCTATCAATATACCACAAGCATTTTTCACCGAGCTAGAGAAAACAATCCTAATATTTGTATGGAACCACAAAAGACCTTGAATAGACAAAGAAATCCTGAAAAAGGAAAGAAAATCTGGAGGCATCACAGTTTTGGATTTCAAGGCATATTACAGAGCTGTGGTTATCAAGACAGTATGGTACTGACACAAAAGCAGACACATAGATCAATGGAACCGAATAGAAAACTCAGAAATGAACCCACAGCTATATGGCCAACTAATCTTTCATAAAATAATAAAAGAATATGCAATGAAGAAAAGACAGTCTCTTCAACAAAAGGTGTTGGGAAAACTGGACGGCAACATGCAGAAGAATGAAACTGGACCACCTTCTTACACCATGCATAAAAATAAACTTAAAATGGATGAAAGACTAAATGTGAGAAAGGAAACCATTAAAATCCAAGAGAAAAATACAAACACCAACCTCTCTGACCTCAGTCATAGCAACTTCTTACTAGACACATCTCCAGAGCTAAGGGAAAGAAAAGTAAAAAGAACTATGGAGCTTCTGCATAGTGAAGGAAATAATCAACAAAAATAAAAGGCAACAATAGATGGTAGAGGATATTTGCTAATGACATATCTGATAAAGGGTTAGTATCCAAAAATCTATAAAGAACTTATTGTAATCAACACCCCCAAAACAAATAATTATTACAAAATGAGCAGAAGACATGGATAGACATTTTTCGCAAGAAGACATCCATCTGACTAACAAACACATGAAAAGATGATCAACATCATTCATTAACAGGAAAATGCAAATCAAGACTACATGTCAGAATGACTAAAATTAACACAGGAAAACTACAGATGTTGGTGAGGATGTGAAGAAATGGGAACCCTATTCCACTGTTGGTGGGAACGCAAACTGGTGCAGCCACTCTGGAAAACAGAATGGATGTTAATCAAAAAGTTAAAAATAGAACTACCCTATGACCCAGCAAGTGCACTAATAGATATTTACCCAAAGGATACAAAAATACTGATTCAAAAGGATACATGCACCCAATGTTTATAGCAGCACTATCAACAATAGCCAAATTATGGAGAGACCCAATTCCATTGTTCCATTGACTGATGAATGGATAAAGAAGATGTGGCATATATATAATATATATATATATATCTCACAAGTGCCCTCCTAATAATATATATAATATATTATATATTAATATTAATTGATATTAATATATTATATATTATATATTATATATTATATTATAATGTAATAATATTATATATAATAATGTATTATATAATAATATAGTATATATAATATAATAATATAGTATATATAATATGTTATTAATAGGGCACTTGTTGTGATGAGCACTGGGTGTTATATGTAAATGATGAATTACTAATTCTACTCCTGAAAAGAATTTTATACTGTATGTCCACTAATTAGAATTTATTTATTTATTTATTTATTTTTAAATTTTTTTTAATGTTTATTTATTTTTGAGACAGAGAGAGACAGAGCATGAATGGGGGAGGGTCAGAGAGAGGGAGACACAGAATCTGAAACAGGCTCCAGGCTCCGAGCTGTCAGCACAGAGCCCAACGCGGGGCTCGAACTCAACATCTGTTCATGATAAAAATTTTTAACAAGTTAGATGTATAAGGAATGTACCCTAACATAATAAAAACTATATATGATACTCAATGTTGAAAGCTTTCCTTTAATATCAGGAACAAGACAACAGTGCTCACTGTAACCACTCCTATTTATCAAAGTACTAGAAGCCCTTGCCAGATCAAACAGAAAAGAAAAATAAATAAAAGGCATCAGAATGAGAGGAAGAAGCAAAATTGTCTCTATTTGCAGATGATATGATTTTTTTATATAGAAAACACTAAAGACTATAAAAAATTGTGAAATCTAATCAATAAATTCAGTAAGCTGCAGGAAAAAATGAACATACCAAAATCAGTAACATTTTTATACACTAATAATGAATTATCTGGAAAAAAATAAAGGAAACAATCCCATTTATAATAACATCAAAAACAATAAAATACTTAAGAATAAAGTATTCTTAAGTGAAAGATCTTCAAGGAAGAGATCTTTCACTTGAAAGATCTCTACCTTGAAAACTACAAGATATTAATGAAAGTAATAGAAGACACAAATAAATCAGAAGCAATTCTATGTTCATGGATCATAAGAATTAATAGTGTTCAAATGCCCCTACTTCCAAAATCCTATCAAGATTTCAATGGCATTTTTTTTACAAAAAAATTAAAAAAAAACAACTAAAATTTATATAGAACCATAAAATGTGCCAATAGCCAAAATAATCTTAGGAGCGGAGCAGGAGGTATCACACTTCCTGATTTCAATCTATACAGTATGATACTGGCAAAAAAGAAAAAGAAAACTAGACAAATAGGTCTAGAACAAAATCAACAGGTCAGAAATAAACACAAGCATATACATCATTTAATATTTGACAAGAGAGCCAATAATACTTAATGGATAAAAGAGAGTCTCCTGAATAAATGGTGCTGAAACAAGCAGATATTCACATGTAAAAAAGTCAAACTAGACCCTTATTTATGCCATCATAAAAATTAACTCATAGTAGATTAAAGACTTAAATGAAAGACCTGAAAACACGAAATTCCAGAAGAAAACATAGAAAAATCTCCTTGATATGAGTCTTGGCAATTATTTTCAGATATGACACCTAAAGCACAAGCAACAAAATAACGAATATACAAGTGGGACTACATGGAACTAAAAACTTTTACACAGAAAAATAGATCAACAAAGTGAAAAGACAGCCTACAAAATGGGAAAAAATTATAACTGTATATCTGATAAGGGGTTAATATCCAAAGTATATAGATAACTCATACAACTCAATAGCAATAATAATACTGATTCAATTAAAATGAGCAAAAAGCTTGAATAGACATTTCTCCAAAGAAGGTATATAGAAGATCAACAGACACATGGAAAAATTTTCAACATCATTGATCATTAGCGACATGAAAATCAAAACCAAAATGAATTATCACCTCACACCTGTTAGAATGATCATAATCAAAAAGACAAGAGCAAGTTTTGATGAGGATGTGGAGCAAAGGAAAACTTTATGCACTGTTGGTGGGATTGTCAACTGGTGCAGTCACTATGGAAAACAGTATGGGGTCCTTCAAAACATTAAAAATACAACTACCATACTAGCAACAATTATACTTCTGAGAATATGTTAAAGTTAATGAAAACACTAACTTGAAAAGATAAATGCACCCCTATACTCATTACAGCATAATTTACAAAAGGAAATCCTGCCATTTGCAACAACATGGATGAGCCTTGCGGGAATTATGCTGAGTGATATAAGTCAGAGAAAAAAGACAAATACAGTATGATCTCACTTACATATGGAATCTTAAAAAACAAGCAAACACCAAACTCACATAAAAAGGGATCAGATTTATGGTTACCAGAAGGGGAGTGAGAGGAAGGAGAATGGGAAGAAGGTAGTCAAGGTACAGAATTCTAGTTACATTATAAATAAATACTAGGATGTAATTTACAACATTATGACTGTGATATGTCATATATAACTGCTATATGATATGTAGGAAAGTTGTGGGAAAATTATTTTTTATCATTTTTTTATGTTTTTTTATTTATTTTTGAGACAGAGTGAGACAGAGCATGAGCAGGGGAGGGGCAGAGACAGAGGTAGACACAGAATCTGAAGCAGGCTCCAGGCTCTGAGCTGTCAGCACAGACTCAAGGACTGTGAGATCATGACCTGAGCTGAAGTCGGACGCCTAACCGACTGAGCCACCCAGGCACCCCAAAGTATTTTTTATGTTTTAATTCCATCTATATGAGATGATGGATGCGAACTAAACTTATAGTGGTAATCATTTCACAATATGTGTAAGTCTAACCATTAAGCTGTATACCTTACACTTATACAGAGATGTAATGCCAATTATGTCTCAATAAAAGTGGTGGAAAAGGAAGGAATGAGATAAATGCAAGTGTAAAAAAAAGTGTAACCAAAATACCTAATGAAAAATTACAGACTTTTGGAAAGCTCTTTTCATTTATGTTAAGTGTTGAAATGAGGAGTTAATTAAGGGAAATGGCCAAAATTGTCATTGTATGAAGACTAAGGAAGGCACGCTTTGTAGGAGATTTTCAGGAGCGTGTAGGTGGCTCAGTCGGTAAAGCGTCCGACTTCAGCTTAGATCATGATCTCGCGGTTTGTGAGTTTGAGCCCCATGTTGGGCTCTGTGCTAACTGCTCAGAGACTGGAGCCTGCTTCAGATTCTGTGTCTCCGTCTCTCTGTCTCTGTCTCTCAATAATAAATAAATGTTAAAAAATAATTAAAAAGAAAGAAAGAAAGGGATTTTCAGCACAGCAAAGGAAATAGAACATATTTAGAAATTATAAAAACTAAAAATTCCAGAAAGCCAATTAAATATTTTTTTGCAATTTTTTCTCACATTAACATATTTACTATTTAGATTTTGAAAGAATATTCTTTATATATCAGTTTTTATTATCTATTAAGATGATGATTGACATAATTGGTACATTATATAGCTCTGAAGTTCAATGGTTTGGGGTACCTAAATATATGTACATAGTTCATCATACAATCTGATATTTGTGAAAATATTACATTTTAGCTATTACTAATATGTATCATTTACATTTATTTAAAATATTATCAATTAACTGTCTCTATTTTATATTATGAAATATATTATTAATTCTTAATTATGGTGAAATACATATAACATAAAATTTACCATTTCAACTATTTTAAAGTCTACAGTACTGTGGCAGTAAGTATATTCACAATGTTGTGCAGCCATCATCTACAAAGCTTTTACCCTTGCAGAACTGAAAATCCATACCCATCAAACAACTTCTCATTCTTCCTTCTTCTGAGCTCTTAGCAATCACCATTCTACTTTCTGTCTCCAGGTATATTATGTCAGTGGAATTCTACAGTATTTATCTTTTTCTGACTGACTTATTCACTTAATGTCCTCAAGTTTCATTCATGTTGTAGCATGTCTCAGAATTTCCTTCCAAGACTGACTACTATTTCATTATATAAAAAAATCTATTCATCCATTGATTGACACTTGGGTTGTTTCCACATTATTGTTATTGTGAATAATGCTGCTGTGAACACCGGCATACTATGAACTCTTCATGTCTGTGCTTTCAATTCTTTTGGGTTTATACCTAGAAGTGAAATTGCTGGATTATATGCTCACTCACTATTTAATTTTGTTAGAAGTCACTATAATGTTTTCTATAGTGGTTGCTCCATTTTACATTCCCACCAGAAACATGCACATATTCCAACTTGTCAGCACCGCTATCAGCACTTGTTATTTTCTGTTTTTTTTTTATAGTAGTCACCCTAATGAGTGTGAGGTAGTAGTTCATTGTAGTTTTGTAAAATGCATGGTTTTACATCTTAGACACCAAATACTCTTAGAAATACTAAAGAAGACAATTTGATAAGTCATTGCATCATAAGCTACTTTCTCAATAAATAGCTTAAATTATTTTTTTGAGTCAGGACTTAATTCCTATTGTTAATTAAATTATTATTAAAACTCCAGGAGTTATGTCCAGTGTCCTTGGCCTAGGGAACTCAGACAGGAGTGGGCTTCAGGGTAAGGATAGGGTTAATGAAAAGTCCACTTCACAAAAAGGTCACATAAGTGCAAGATCCACCTTGTTATTGTTTTTAACATTAAAACCCAGTGACATACTGATCTTTCACTGCAATCTTGGAAAAGACTATAACATAATTAATCTAAAAATTCAACCAAATGAGCTTGTGCATCCATAAATTTTCAGTTAACTAGAATGTTTCAAATAGAGGTGCTTCCTAATCCTGAATTCAGGGTGTTCATGTTATAGTAACCAGATTAGTAAAAATGACATGTGCTCAAAATGTGGCATATGTAATTCTGAAGATTCCTAAGTTCAAGATTTAGTAAAATTGTTTTATTGTCTATTTTTCAAACTCAGGTTTTTATAGACTGTCTTGAATTACTGACTAGTTTGCCAATAATTACTTGAGCTCTATGGATTATCATGTCCATATTCAGGAAATTAACAACAAAAAAAGGCAGAATATTTGAAAGGGAAAACCAACCAGTAGTATTTATCTCTTATTCTGTGTGCTGTTTGTGGTTCATGATCTCAAAAAATAAAAGCACCAAAAACAAACAGAGAGATGCTGTGGCTGACACATTCTGTTTTCTTGAAATATCAATCAAAAATGTCATGTTGATTACTGGGAAGACAATATCTGTTCTGAGTCTACAGGTTCTTATCGACTTCTCAGCTGTCACTCTCCCTTCAGGGTGAGTCCTGAGTTATCCCACCCTCAGTAATGCCTGCTCAGTAGGCAGGGTGGGTAGCTACAGATTAAGACCCCTTGGTATTTATTATAGCTTATTTTTCTGTAAAAAATCTAGTTTTCATAATAGTATGAGTATTCAATATTATAAAGCAATGTATATTATCAAGGTGATACTAGAGCTTGTTTATTCCCTTTATTTTAAAAAGTGGAAGAAATAATAAGACCAATAAATAAAATGTTATTTTCCTCAGAGAAATGAAAATTGGGTGTGAACTTCTCTGGCTTTCAGAGTCACCACAATCTTTGGGCATCCTGATAAAAGCCAAGCCACACTGTAATAGAAATCTGAGACTAAGATTTGAATTTTACTGTAGTCTGAAATACCAGAAATTCACATTCACTTCACCATCAGTAAAACTGGAACATTAATAGCATTGAGAGGGGGATTAGTGAGGATACATTGAATTAGTAGAGACTTTCCCCCATTGGGGGCTCAGCAGTTTCCCTCCATATTCACTGAAAAAAGACGTCTTGAGGCAAGAGTCTTACCCCAGGGATTTTTTGCCTTCCATGTATCTTCCTTTTCTCTCCCTTCATTGTGCCCAGCCATCCTGGATCCCTCTTTTCCTGAGACCTCCTTTTGTATGCACATGCTTCTTGATTATCATCGCATGGTGGTCCCCCAAGAACAGTGTGCATGCCCCGACTCATGTATATGACTCTAAATTTCAGCAATGGCTTGTAACCCTCCACCCACTGTGCACTTGTGTCTCTTCCTCAGTCACAATGAGTGCTGAATCTTCCTGGGACACTATCTGTCACTTCTCTCCCCAGATGTTGCCTCAGGAAAGGTGGCAACTATGTTCTAAGGCACCTTACACAAAGCTGGACACTGAGGGAATGGTACGTACTTTTTCATTGGATTAATACATGTGTGTAGCTTTGTAAGAGTTAAAGGAGAAGAGGAAATCAATATGGCAAAGTGCTCCTTTTTTTTGTCTCAAAGACCTATTTCTAATACCCAAGAAATTCATCCAGTTGTGTTCTACCGTTTCTATTGAGGACAACTTTTTAAAGACTGCTAATATGAATAAATAGGTTAGAATAAATATATGCATATTTTAGTGAACCAATATTAAAGGTAAGAAGTCCTGGATTCTGGCTGCAGGTCTCCCACATATATGTTCGTGGTTGTAAATAAGTCAAGAAGCCTTCCCGAGCTTGTGTCTGTAATTGAAGCAAGAAGATGTGGCCTTGGAGAGTGGTTTTGCTTCTTCAAAAAGATGAACAGTGCAGTGCTTTGAAGTGTAAAGTGTTATAGATAAATATAAGAAATTATTAAGTCCATAAGTCATCTCCATGCCTCCTGCTGGGAAAATGTGCTGTAAAGAGGAAAGTTTGCTGTGCAGGTTGTCCTCATTTTGTGAGGGAAGGTACATATCAGCCATGCAGGCAGGGAAGCAAGAGCTTTGCCCATGGCAAAGGAGAGGGAAAAGCCACAAAGAAGGAGCTATTTTGTTAAGATCTTCTGTTTTCAATGAATCATCAGGGGGAGCCAGGTCCACGTTGCTGAGCAAACAGTGATACTGTTTTATGAAAAGCATTATCTGCACCGTCTGTGATTTGCCTCACAGTACAACCTTAAAATAGGTATTTGGGTTTTTTTTCCATTTTATTTGTACATAAAGGACGGAGTTCTAAATTAGAAAAGGCTCATATTCTCTTAGTGGGATTGCTTGGGGAAAATACACACCAAGCAATACAATGTTTCAAAGGAGTCTAGGTGAATGGGCCACAAGAACTCTCACAATGGGGGAACGTTTCAGGTACAAACAAACTAAGGGGGATGCAAAACACTAACAAGAAGGAAAAATTCAATATACTGTGTTGTGAAAGCAGCCTCATACACCAGCATATTCCTTGAGGTGCCAAGAATGCTTAGAAATATTTGTACATATTGTTGACCCATATTCCAATAAACACATTTGATCAATTTGTGATTGAATTTTTTCTGAGTTTTGTTCTCAACCCTTGTAATCATGTTTAAATGTATTTGGAACTTTTAAGGAGATAAGACAGAAATGGCTAGAGAGACAATTCCAGTCTTGTTTCTGCTAAGCATCCAAGTGTATCACAAGAGCCTGATTCCTGCTTTCAGCATCGTACAGTACTCAGCATGGCCCAGAACACCCCAGAGTTGGGTCATTGTCCCACTTTAATCCTTAAAGTTGGAAGCCATTTCTCTCTTTTCAGTACCCGCCCCCCCAGCGGAATTACATTTTTGTGCAACCAACTACTGATCTAGAGGTTAAAAGGAAAAGAAAAGCTTTTGAAATCAGTGAAGGTATAAAAATAACTCCTGCAGGGAGATACTTGCAGGCCATAATACATCTTCAACACAGAAAATTAATCCTGCCAGCTCCAGCTGGGAGCTTAACTGACTTCTGTGCACAGAAACCACCCATCTTCAGAGATCAAATTCAGATTGCTTGTATTCATTATGCAAATTCATATTGTGGCTTTGGCCTTGATTTAAAAAGAAGGGAAGGTCCCTAATTAAAGCAAAAGTCTTAGTAAGAAGGTAAAGCCAATTGAATATATATGTGCAAAGGGTAAATGAAATCCCCATTTCTGTCTCTGTCTTTAAGAACAAAACTTCCCAGATTTCAAGAAATATTAAAAATTACATTAAAAGTCCCATTCACATTTGGGACAAATTACAATTATGAGCCTCAAACTGAGAGTATCTATAATGCTCCCAGCACAGAGCTGCCTTTCCTCTTGATACCCCCTTTCTCCATTAGTGACACACCATCATTGTCTCACCAACACCTGAACCTCAACACTCATGCATCTTTGATTTCACATTTTCTCATTTGTCTAAAAGTCAGCAGTTGTCTAAAACTTATTCTCCTTTAAAATTATGAATAAAATGTTGAAAAGTTCTGCAAATACTGTTTAGCTTCCTCATGGTGCAATGTGAACTTGAGAGGCTTATAGCCAAGGTTATTAAGAGCTCAAGTGAGTCATTGAAGTGGATTTGATGTTGAAAACACAAGTTGGATCAAAATGAAGATTCAGGTTTTCATTTGCAGGATATGACAAAAAAAGAGAAAAATATTTTTAAAAGGCCAAAATGCCAGCCGGAAAGAGTTCGGGGTATAGCCCTGGGGTTACTCCAAGTTCAAAGACAGTGAAGGAGGAGCAGAGAACAAAGTTACCTCAGGCTAACAGAGTTTGGGGTTTCACGAAGGAGGAGCAAAGTTATTGCTTGCCCATGGCAGGTGCTGTGCATCAGGAGAGGGAGGGTAGAATCTTGAGAAGTGACCTCACCCCAGGGAGAAGGATGCCCGCTCAAAGAGGATGACTGTTAGTGCATCAAACCTAGTAGGAGGACCCCCATGCCCCCACTACCTGCTTGGTGTTGAGAGACAGATCCTTCACAAATCATTATGAAACTTCAAAATAAGACAAAAAATGTAAAAGAATGCATCACCTCCACAATTTGAGAAAAGCATGCCATGAGAGAGGGTCCCCTAGCAAAGAAAGCACACGAAGTAACTCCTAAGGGAACAGAGGTCAGTCTCAGCAGAAGTGAAGTCCTATTTTCCTCACAGATGAGAGGGCAGAGAGGCTTGTGCCAGCTTTCATATTATCGCCCCTCTGCTTCATGTTCCCTCTCCTTCCTGCCATGTGGGTTGCATACTTTAAGCATTTGTCCTCTGTAGTGAGCTCACTGGGGTCAAGCTTGGGGAAGAAGGCACTAGAGCACCTGGCAGGAGGAAAGGGCTTCTGTCTTGGTTCCAGTGTGCTGCTGCTTTTGTTCCTGCTGCACCTTTGCAAGGGGCACCGTGCTCCCGCCTTCTGTGCCCAGAATATCCTTCAGCCAGTCACAGCCAGGGCTCCAGCCAGTGATTATGTCACTGCAGCCCTACTAAGGTGCCACTCTGCCTGCAGGAAGCAGATTCCCCAGGCCTGGACCTCTGTGCACCTGCCCCTCAGCCTGGATGGCCTGCACCCTGATGATTTTTTTCCATGGCCCTCCTGGCATTCTCTTCTACTCTGTTCACTTAATTTTTGTCACTATTGTTCACTTTAAAAATTCTGACATTTCATTCTTTTTATAGCTGGAAGTTCCATGTTCAAATCTGAATATTTTTAAGTTATTTCAATATTGTAATCATGGTCATTTTAAAGCCCATGTCTGGTAATTCCATTCTCTGAATCCCTGAGGTATTCTGCTTTCTGTTGACTTTCAGAAATGTTGACATATTTTGTATATGCCTAATTATATTTATTTATTGTTTCTTTACTTGTAACTTTTCATCTGGTTGTAATTTTAGACACATATTGCAATTAGAGTAGAAAAACTTCTATATATACACCACACAGACTTGCCAATTTGTCTCATTTTTCATTATTCTCCCTTTTACTCTCACTGTGTATGTGTGTGTATAGGAATATGTATGGAGTAATTTTTATCTTAGGTACTTCAGAATACTCTTGCCTAAACCTTAGAACCCCCATTTTCTCTTATTCAATTAACTTAATTAACAGATTCAGTCCTCATTGATCACTCTTACAGAAACTTTATGTCAGAGCATTAAATAAATGTGTTAATTTGTGTCTACACAGCTATAATAAAAATGTCCAAGAATTGAATGATGGAAAGCATCTTCCAGAATAAATAACTGAGAGTGTGTCTTCATCAATGTCTACATTCAGTGGTAGGACTGAGTAAGTCAGAAAAGCTTGTTCATTGATTTTTTAAAAATGTTATTTGTGCCTGAATTATAGTTGTGTCTATGTTGATTAATTGAAGAGCCAAAGCTAGGTAATTCTGTTTACTTATGTTCATTGTAATGTGTTTATTGTGATCAATTAATTTTTGATATTGATTTAGACAGAGTGTCCAGTGTTGGTGCTGGAGAGTTGTATGATCATGAACAAAGAGGAACACCCCCTAACAAGGTACTAATTACAGAGGATGGGCATTTTCCAAATGTTTTTTGACACGTTTTGAGTGAGAGAACAAATATATTTTCAATTTGAATTCATCCTTGTTTTCTTTCTTATAACCAAGAAAATATTGAAAATTTGAAAGGTAACTTTTTTCCTGAGGCGGTATCCTCCCCTGTAGTTTGGCACTGGTCCTCACAGAAGTTGGCTCAGTGTGTCCTTTTATTTTCCCCCACATGTTGCTCCAATGGAGACTTCCAAGATGAATTGTTAACGCTTAAGAACAATGTGCAAATATCTGCATCAGTATTGTATATATCAAAGTCAAGGAGAAGGTGTTTAAGCTATGCAAATGAAATCTCTTCATTCCAAAGGTATACAGCAAGCTACTGTATGAAAGCAAGAAATGTATCATTTATTTTTTAACTTGAAAAAGAGGATGATGAATGGATAAAGAAATTGTGGTTTATATACACAATGGAGTATTACGTGGCAATGAGAAAGAATGAAATATGGCCCTTTGTAGCAATGTGGATGGAACTGGAGAGTGTGATGCTAAGTGAAATAAGCCATACACAGAAAGACAGATACCGTATTGTTTCACTCTTATGTGGATCCTGAGAAACTAACAGAAACCCATGGGGGAGGGGAAGAAAAAAAAAAGAGGTTAGAGTGGAAGAGAGCCAAAGCATAAGAGACTCTTAAAAACTGAGAACAATGGGGCGTCTGGGTGGCGCAGTCGGTTAAACGTCTGACTTCAGCCAGGTCACGATCTCGCAGTCCGTGGGTTCGAGCCCTGCATCAGGCTATGGGCTGTTGGCTCAGAGCCTGGAGCCTGTTTCCGATTCTGTGTCTCCTTCTCTCTCTGCCCCTCCCCCGTTCATGCTCTGTCTCTCTCTGTCCCAAAAATAAATAAAAACGTTGAAAAAAAAATTAAAAAAACAAACAAACTGAGAACAAACTGAGGGTTGATGGGGGTGGGAGGGAGGGGAGGGTGGGTGATGGGTATTGGGGAGGGCACCTTTTGGGATGAGCACTGGGTATTGTATGAAACCAATCTGACAATAAACTTCATATATTGAAAAAAAACAAAAAAAAAAAACCACAATAGAACAAGAAAAAAAAACGGGATGATTTTTTTTCTTAAAACAGCTTTTTCGAGAGGGGGAGGTAAGATGGCAGCTTAGGAGGACGCTGGGCTCACCGCGCGTCCTGCTGATCACTTAGATTCCACCTACACCTGCCTAAATAACCCAGAAAACCACCAGAAGACTAGCAGAATGGAGTCTCTGGAGCCAAGCGCATTCGAGAGGCCCACGAAAGAGGGTAGGAAGGGTGGAGGGGCAGTGCACGCTGCACGGACTGGCGGGAGGGAGCCGGGTCAGAGGGGCAGCCTGCCAGCTAAGCAGAGCCACCAAGTCTGGCTGGCAAAAGCGGAGGGGTCGGACAGAGTGTGTTCCAACAGCAAGCGTGACTTAGCATCTGGGAGGTCATAAGTTAACAGCTCTGCTCGGAAAGTGGGAAGGCTGGAGGACAAAGGCAGGGAGAGTTGCTGAACCCCCGGATGACAGCTCAGTTTGGTGGGGAACAAAGGCGCTAGCCAGCACCATCTCCCTCGCCCATCCCCCAGCCAAAATCCCAAAGAGAACCAGTTCCTGCCAGGGAACTTGCTCGCTCCGCGCAAACACCCAACTCTGTGCTTCTGCGGAGCCAAACCTCCGGCAGCGGATCTGACTCCCTCCCGCTGCCACAGGGCCCCTCCTGAAGTGGATCACCTAAGGAGAAGCGAGCTAAGCCTGCCCCTCCTGCCCCCGTGCACCTTGCCTACCCACCCCAGCTAATACGCCAGATCCCCAGCATCACAAGCCTGGCAGTGTGCAAGTAGCCCAGACAGGCCACACCACCCCACAGTGAATCCCGCCCCTAGCAGAGGGGAAGAGAAGGCACACACCAGTCTGACTGTGGCTCCAGCAGTGGGCTGGGGGCAGACATCAGGTCTGACTGCGGCCCCGCCCACCAACTCCAGTTCTACACCACAGCACAGGGGAAGTGCCCTGCAGGTCCTCACTACGCCAGGGACTATCCAAAATGACCAAGCGGAAGAATTCCCCTCAGAAGAATCTCCAGGAAATAACAACAGCTAATGAGCTGATCAAAAAGGATTTAAATAATATAACAGAAAGTGAATTCAGAATAATAGTCATAAAATTAATTGCTGGGCTTGAAAACAGTATACAGGACAGCAGAGAATTTCTTGCTACAGAGATCAAGGGACTAAGGAACAGTCACGAGGAGCTGAAAAACGCTTTAAACGAAATGCATAACAAAATGGAAACCACCACAGCTCGGCTTGAAGAGGCAGAGGAGAGAATAGGTGAACTAGAGAATAAAGTTATGGAAAAACAGGAAGCTGAGAAAAAGAGAGATAAAAAAATCCAGGAGTATGAGGGGAAAATTAGAGAACTAAGTGATACACTAAAAAGAAATAATATACGCATAATTGGTATCCCAGAGGAGGAAGAGAGAGGGAAAGGTGCTGAAGGGGTACTTGAAGAAATAATAGCTGAGAACTTCCCTGAACTGGGGAAGGAAAAAGGCATTGAAATCCAAGAGGCACAGAGAACTCCCTTCAGACGTAACTTGAATCGATCTTCTGCACGACATATCATAGTGAAACTGGGAACATACAAGGATAAAGAGAAAATCCTGAAAGCAGCAAGGGATAAACGTGCCCTAACATATAAAGGGAGACCTATAAGACTCGTGACTGATCTCTCTTTTGAAACTTGGCAGGCCGGAAAGGCATGGCAGGAGATCTTCAATGTGATGAACACAAAAAATATGCAGCCGAGAATCCTTTATCCAGCAAGTCTGTCATTTAGAATAGAAGGAGAGATAAAGGTTCCCAAAGAAACAAAAACTGAAGGAATTTGTCACCACTAAACCAGCCCTACAAGAGATCCTAAGGGGGATCCTGTGAGACAAAGTACCAGAGACATCACTACAAGCATAAATCATACAGACATCACAATGACTCTAAACCCGGATCTTTCTATAATAACACTGAATGTAAATGGATTAAATGTGCCAACCAAAAGACATAGGGTATCAGAATGGATAAAAAACAAGACCCATCTATTTGCCGTCTACAAGAGACTCATTTTAGATCTGAGGACACCTTTAGATTGAGAGTGAGGGGATGGAGAACTATTCATCATGCTACTGGAAGTCAAAAGAAAGCTGGAGTAGCCATACTTATATCAGACAAACTAGACTTTAATTAAAGTCTATAACGAGAGATGAAGAAGGGCATTATATAATAATTACAGGGTCTATCCATCAGGAAGAGCTAACAATTATAAATGTCTATGCACCAAATACCGGAGCCCCTAAATATATAAAACAATTACTCATAAACATAAGCAACCTTATTGATAAGAATGTGGCAATTGCAGGGACTTTAACACTCCACTTACAGAAATGGATAGATCATCTAGACACATGGTCAATAAAGAAACAAGGGCCCTGAATGATACATTGGATCAGATGGACTTGACAGATATATTTAGAACTCTTCATCCCAAAGCAACAGAATATACTTTCTTCTCCAGTGCACATGGAACATTCTCCAAGATAAATCATATACTGCGTCACAAAACATCCCTTCATAAGATACAAGAATTGAAATTATACCATGCATACTTTCAGACCACAATGCTATGAAGCTTGAAATCAACCACAGGAAAAAGTCTGGAAAACCTCCAAAAGCATGGAGGTTAAAGAACACCCTACTAAAGAATGAGTGGGTCAACCAGGCAATTAGAGAAGAAATTAAAAAATATATGGAAACAAACGAAAATGAAAATACAACAATCCAAACGCTTTGGGATGCAGCAAAGGCAGTCCTGAGAGGAAAATGCATCGCAATCCAGGGCTATCTCAAGAAACAAGAAAATCCCAAATACAAACTCTAACAGCACACCTAAAGGAAATAGAAGCAGAACAGCAAAAGCAGCCTAAACCCAGCAGAAGAAGAGAAATAATAGAGATCAGAGCAGAAATAAAAAATATAGAATCTAAAAAAACTGTACAGCAGATCAACGAAACCAAGAGTTGGTTTTTTGAAAAAATAAACAAAATTGACAAACCTCTAGCCAGGCTTCTCAAAAAGAAAAGGGAGATGACCCAAGTAGATAAAATCATGAATGAACATGGAATTATTACAACCAATCCCTCAGAGATACAAACAATTATTAGGGAATACTATGAAAAATTATATACCAACAAATTGGACAACCTGGAAGAAATGGACAAATTCCTGAACACCCACACTCTACCAAAACTCAATCAGGAGGAAATAGAAAGCTTGAACAGACCCATAACCAGTGAAGAAATTGAATTGGTTATCAAAAATCTCCCAACAAATAAGAATCCAGGACCAGATGGCTTCCCAGGGGAGTTCTACCAGACGTTTAAAGCAGAAATAATACCTATCCTTCTCAATCTATTCCAAGAAATAGAAAGGGAAGGAAAACTTCCAGACTCATTCTATGAAGCCAGTATTACTTTGATTCCTAAACCAGACAGAGACCCAGTAAAAAAAAGAGAACTACAGGCCAATATCCCTGATGAATATGGATGCAAAAATTCTCAACAAGATACTAGCAAATCAAATTCAACAGCATATAAAAAGAATGATTCACCATGATCAAGTGGGATTCACTCCTGGGATGCAGGGCTTGTTCAACATTTGCAAATCAATCAACATGATACATCACATTGATAAAAGAAATGATAAGAACCATATGATCCTGTCAATCGATGCAGAAAAGGCCTTTGACAAAATCTAGCACCCTTCTTAATAAAAACCCTTGAGAAAGTTGGGATAGAAGGAACATCCTTAAACATCATAGAAGCCATTTATGAAAAGCCCACAGCCTACATCATCCTCAACGGGGAAAAACTGAGAGCTTTTTCCCTGAGATCAGGAACATGACAGGGATGTCCACTCTCACCGCTGTTGTTTAACATAGTGTTGGAAATTCTAGCATCAGCAATCAGACAACAAAAGGAAATCAAAGGCATCACAATTGGCAAAGATGAAGTCAAGCTTTCGTTTTTTGCAGATGACATGATATTATACATGGAAAATCCGATAGACTCCACCAAAAGTCTGCTAGAACTGATACATGAATTCAGCGAAGTTGCAGGATACAAAATCAATGTACAAAAATCAGTTGCATTCTTATACACTAATAATGAAGCAACAGAAATACAAATAAAGAAACTGATCCCATTCACAATTGCACCAAGAAGCATAAAATACCTAGGAATAAATCTAACCAAAGATGTAAAGGATCTGTATGCTGAAAACAATAGAAAGCTTATGAAGGTAATTGAAGAAGATTCAAAGAAATGGAAACACATTCCCTGCTCATGGATTGGAAGAATAAATATTGTCAAAATGTCAACACTACCCTAAGTTATCTATACATTCAATGTAATCCCAATCAGAATTGCACCAGCATTCTTCTCGAAATTAGAACAAGCAATGCTAAAATTCATATGGAACCACAAAAGGCCCCGAATAGCCAAAGTAATATTGAAGAAGAAGACCAAAGCAGGAGGCATCACAATCCCAGACTGTAGCCTCTACTACAAAGCTGTCATCATCAAGACAGCATGGTATTGGCACAAAAACAGACACATAGACCCATGGAATAGAATAGAAACCCCAGAACTAGACCCACAAACGTATGGCCAACTCATCTTTGACAAAGCAGGAAAGAACATCCAATGGAAAAAAGACAGCCTCTTTAACAAATGGTGCTGGGAGAACTGGACAGCAACATGCAGAAGGTTGAAACTAGACCACTTTCTCACACCAGTCACAAAAATAAACTCAAAATGGATAAAGGACCTGAATGTGAGACAGAAAAACATCAAAACCCTAGAGGAGAAAGCAGGAAAAGACCTCTCTGACCTCAGCCGTAGCAGTCTCTTACTCGACACATCCCCAAAGGCAAGGGAATTAAAAGCAAAAATGAATTACTGGGACCTTATGAAGATAAAAAGCTTCTGCACAGCAAAGGAAAAAAAACCAACAAAACGAAAAGGCAACCAACGGAATGGGAAAAAATATTTGCAAATGACATATCGGACAAAGGGCTAGTATCCAAAATCTACAAAGAGCTCTCCAAACTCCACACCCGAAAAACAAATAACCCAGTGAAGAAATGGGCAGAAAACATGAATAGACACTTCTCTAAAGAAGACATCTGGATGGCCAACAGGCACATGAAAAGATGCTCAACGTCACTCCTTATCAGGGAAATACAAATCAAAACCACACTCAGATATCACCTCACGCCAGTCAGAGTGGCCAAAATGAACAAATCAGGAGACTATAGATGCTGGAGAGGATGTGGAGAAACGGGAACCCTCTTGCACTGTTGGTGGGAATGCAAATTGGTGCAGCCACTCTGGAAAGCAGTGTGGAGGTTCCTCAGAATATTAAAAATAGACCTACCCTATGACCCAGCAATAGCACTGCTAGGAATTTACCCAAGGAATACAGGAGTACTGATGCATAGGAGCACTTGTACCCCAGTGTTTATAGCAGCACTCTCAACAATAGCCAAATTATGGAAAGAGCCTAAATGTCCATCAACTGATGAATGGATAAAGAAATTGTGGTTTATATACACAATGGAGTACTACATGGCAATGAGAAAGAATGAAATATGGCCCTTTGTAGCAACGTGGATGGAACTGGAGAGTGTGATGCTAAGTGAAATTAGCTATACAGAGAAAGACAGATACCATATGTTTTTACTCTTATGTGGATCCTGAAAAACTTAACAGAAACCCATGGAGGAGGGGAAGGAAAAACAAAAAAAGAGGTTAGAGTGGGAGAGAGCCAAAGCATAAGAGACTCTTAAAAACTGAGAACAAACTGAGGGTTGATGGGGGGTAGGAGGGAGGGGAGGGTGGGTGATGGGTATTGAAGAGGGCACCTTTTGGGATTGCACTGGGTGTTGTATGGAAACAAATTTGACAATAAATTTCATATATTGAAAAAAACAGCTTTTTTCAAAAACGTATAGACAATTGATGAAGAAATAAAACTTAACTTCAAAGAATTAGATTTTTAAAGTTGTTTAATCAAAGAAAGGAATTTTTAAGTTAATCTACAATTAAAAGATACTTTAACAGCATCGTTTTGAATTATATTGCAATCTAAATTATCTATGCACTCTCTGTAGACCTTTTAGCTGTCTTTCCTCTGTCCATCTTTTGTCTGTCTCTTCTCTGTCACTATACCTTCCCTTCCTCAGACTTCCTCTTCCTTCTTTTCTTCTTCTAACTTTAATTATTCACTTAAAATAGCCTATGCCTCATGGTAGTAAGGGTGTGTGTGCGTGTGTGTGTGTGTGTGTGTGTGTGTGTAGGTAGGTTGCATGATAGAAGGGGAAGACTAAACAAAGATAAGAAATAATTAAAATGTAAGGCATTGATAATTTGATTATGAAAAGTAAAATTAAAAGTCTTATATGGTGTTATTAAATTTACTTATTTATGTCTTTCATGCTTTAAACTAGGTTTATATCCATGCTTGTGTAAATTTCCCTCAACTACCTATCATTTATATCAAGATTATTTTGTTAAGCTACTTTTGAAAGAACTTAACTTGTATGTCATCAAAGGAAAATATTATTTTCTTAGGCACAAGAAATTAATTGATATATAATTAATTAATATATTAATATCAATATTATAATAGAGCTTCATTTTAAATAAATACACTTGAATCAACATCACACAATATTTTGATGTTAAATGACATTAAATCACCGCAAAGATTATGTGGTGACATGGGAATGCCATAAGTATTTAGATTTGCAGCAGGACACAGAACTAAATATATAAAGATCTTATGATTGCAATTAAAATTAGCAATGTTTTATAAAAATCAAATATGCAAGGTGTTAAGAACATAAATTAATATATAAAATAAAAACAAGTTGGCTTAAAAACAAATAAGATTGACTTAAAAAAAAACAAAAAACCTTTGTAAATTGTTATTTTCTCTACCAAGACAAAGATTTTGTCTAAATCCTCACTCCTGTGGGAGTCCTGAAACAGGGCAGCACAGCACTAAAGATAATCAAATGGAAGGATATGTAGGTAGATATGGAACTCATAAATAGTTTTTACTGTTTTAATAAAGTAAATTCAATAAATTCAAATTTTGCATACATCACCAAATCATCATCTTTAGATTACTCACTGTGCACTGAGGAAGTGGAAAGTTATTTAATATCATCATTGTGATGTAAAACAGGAAGTCGATCTGTTGCCAATAAAAGTCACACTAATTAAATATATAATGTTGAGTATGTTGCCTGGCAATATGAAAATGAATGATAATTAAACACAAAATTAAGCAGCACCACGTAAAATTCAGGTTTAGAGAGAGGAAAAATACATTTGATAATGCTGAAAGAAACCAAGAAATCTATAGCTTGGGAAAAATAAAATCTAAACCTCCTGTGAAATTTAAAATTTAAAATTCAATTCCTAAACTCTGAAACAATATTTATTCTGTGTGCAATCCATTCTAGGTGCAATGACCTCATATTCTATTCTATTCCGTTATAAAAGCTCTTAGTTCAGAAGCCATAAAATTAAAAAAAATTCTATTTTAAAACTCAAAAACTACTGTAGTCAGAAAATAATTGATGTGTTTGGGTGGCTCAGTCAGTTAAATGTCTGACTTCAGCTCAGGTTATGATCTTGCAGTTTGTGGGTTTGAGCCCTGCGTTGGGCTCTGCTGACAGCTCAGAGCCTGGAGTCTGATTCGGATTCCGTGTCTCCCTCTCTCTCTGTCCCTCTGTCTCTCAAAATACAGGAATCTATCCCCAAAACCAAAAGCACACTTTACACACTGCATGTTAGCCAATTTGACAATAAATTATATTAAAATAAGTAAATAAATAAACATTTAAAAATGGAAAAAAAAGAAAATAAGATATTCACCTTAAAAATTAACATACCAAGAAAAAATATTTGCAATTTAGCTACAAAGTGTTTACATCGCTAATATACAAAGATCCCCTAGAAAGCAATAAGATGACTAAGAATTCAATAGACAACTCATCAAAGGATACATAAAGACATACAAATGATGCATAAATATATATCTATTAATCAACACATCAAAACTATATCAAAATACTATTTTCATCAATAGACTTAAAAATCCTGCTATGTGCCTTACACAGAAGCAAACATTCTCTTGCATTACTTACAAGGAAAAATATCTATTAAAAATTAACATGATTATATATACTTTGACTCCCAAATCCTACTTTTTTACTCCCAAAACCTTACATCTGAAAACTTATCAGATGTGCATTTGGATATTTATAAAGCTATAAATACAAAATTATGCATTACAGCATTGTTTGTCAAAGCAAATGACTATTGACAACCCAAATGTCCATCAATAGTGGACTGGTTAAATAAATTGTAGAACAGTCATAAAATGAAGTGCCATACTTTAGAAAGAAAATGAAGCTCTTCTGATATTAAAAAAATGAGAAGGTGTCTTAGAAGTAACTATTAAGGAAAACTAGAGCAAAGTGTATAGTAAGTGACCCTTTGTTTTTGAAAAAAAGGAAATGAAACAGTATTTATATTTGCTTAGAAAAGTAAGGAAAAATGGATGAATAATGTATCAGTGGTTACCTGTGGAAAGAGATAGAGAAACAAGTTGAGTAAGTATTTTCTATCAACTTTTAAACTATGTATTGCCTACTGAAAATTTTGATAAAAATACAAAATGAGAAGAAAAGATGACTAGTATTGACTGAAGTCAATAAATTGAGTGCCATAGAATTTTATATCCATACTGGAAATGAGCTTTCAATTTGCCTTCAAGTTACCTGGCAGTCAGAAATAAGACAATCCAAATAAATTACAGGATTCACACTTGACAGAACTATTTCTAGTTTAGAGGCAAGAGCAAATCACCTCCAACAGTTAGGCATAGAGAGAAGATAATATAGTGAAGAGTTCAGTCCCTATAGCAACATTTTTACAGCAGGCATAGGGCTCTTTCTCATCAAATCATCTTGGGGTATATTCAGCAAAATAGTTGTTTGATCAGAATTATATGGAATAGCTACATAGTCCTCCTATTGTCTAGTCTAACCTAAGGATAGCTTTGGCTGGTTAGAGGAATGAATGTTATACCCACCTTTCAGGCAATAGTCTATGAATGTTTTTTTTTTTTTCATAGTCCAGGATTTGAAAATTACTACTCACAGCAGGTTCATGATAATACTCTGACATGACATACTTGAGTTTAAAAGTCTGTGTTGTTGTTATCCTGTTGTGAAAACCAAGGCCACTCGTATGGACTATGGATGCCTTGGAGGGACTCATCCTGACTTGGATGATTATGTTCTTGAAGACCTCTCAAGTATGTCCATGTTCTCTAGCAAGAAATTCTTGCAAATAGTCTCATTGTTATGGATTGTCTCCATGACTGGTTCCACTTGCCATATTGAAGGCTCCATGATCAAATCCCTATAACTACATACACTCTTTACCCTATTTGGCCAGTTTGAGTAATTTATTTTTAAATAAAATGGAAGCTTGTCATTTGATACTGGACCAAGAATGAACCAACACTGAGCTTAAAACTTTTTTTGAGCTGAAGTTTTTAGGATTAAAATTTTAATAGTTGAAAAAATGAGTGTATCATATTGGAAAAAATTCTTAACGATGTTACAGAAAACACACAGAAATAATAATATGCAATATTCCAGTGGTATTCAGTCTTCATTTACGTAATTTATGTAATGCTTAATATTGATGTTTGCTCTACTCTTTAGATAAGTTGTAAAATTTTGTTAGTTTCTGGTTATATCATACTTTCTCTTTTATTTAATGCATAGGGATTTTTTTGAGTTTATTTATTTTGAAAGAGAGTGAGTCAGGGAGGGGCAGAAAAAGAACAAGTGAGAGAATGCCAAGCATGATCTGCAACATCAGCAGCAAGGAGCCTGAAATGGGGCTTAAACTCATGAACCATGAGATCATGACCTGAGCTTAAATCAAGAATCAGACACTTAACTGACTGAGCCACCTAGGCATCCTACATAGGAATTTTGATCATGTTGTTTAATTGATACTATTTCTGATTCATACATTTTATTCTTTATATCAAAAACAAGCAGATTTATGCATGTGCACATATCTGCCAAAGAAATATTATGCCTTTTACAACATTATTTACTTCCTAAATATTTTTTTTATTTGTGCTACATATTTATTACATTATTAGAAGTACCAAGTATTGAGAAATATTTGTAAACTACTCCCTATTCGGGTTAATTACTTAGTATTACCATTTTGTTTCCTATTATGATTCTCACTCCGTCCCATCTGGGGCTATGAACTCTTCCTCATTTATTCATTCATTCATTCATTCATTCATTCATTCATTCACTGGATATTTATACACCTGAGGTACTGTTGAAAAATGCAGAGGATTCAGTGATGAAACAAATGATCTACTTACCTTTAGGGACTTTGATATTCTGAGAAGGCACAACATAAAAAGTCAATAAATAAGTATAGGGAACTAGTATGGACTACAGGAAACCAAATAAAACAAAGTAAGAAATAAAGTTTAATGGGAGGTTACTTGAAGCTGTTTTAGATTAGTGGTCACAGAAGACCTCTTTACAGCAGTGATGTTTAAGTAGGGAACTGAAAGAAATACTAGCAGGTCATGAAAAGTTTTGAGAAGAAAGCATTCCAGATAAAGAGAATAGCAAGTGCCAAAGAGCTGATAAAGGAAGGAGGTTGGTGTGTTTTAGGAATAGTAAGTCAGTCAGTGTAGATGGAAGAGTGTTTAACTATCCCAAAGTTTAAATTTGTACAACCTCAATTAAAACATTATTCTGGATGTTCCATGGAGAACATGGAGTGTAGGGGGCTAGAGGTAAAATAAGAAGACCATTTAGAAGGCCATTATAGTAATATAGGTAATACCCAATGGGGGATACACTAGAGTAATAGCAGGAAGAGTGGTAAAAAAAAATATTCTGATTCAGAGGTACAGTTGACCCTTGAATGGTACATGGTTAGGGTGCCAACACCTTTGCAGTCAAAAATCCACATATAACTTTTGACTCCCCAAAACTTAACTACTAATAGCCTACTGTTGATGAGAAGCCTTATGGATAACATAAATATATGATTAACACATATTTTATATGTTATATACATTATATACTGTCTTATTATAATAAAATATGCCAGAAAATATAAAATATTATTAAAAAATCAAAAGTAAGAGAAAATACATTTATCAAAATGTACTTATCAAGAAAAGAGGGGTACCTGGATGGCTCAGTCGGTTCAACTCACTTTCAGCTCAAGTCATGATATCATGGTTCATGAGATGGAGCCCTACATCAGGCTCTGTGCTGACAGCATGGAGCCGGCTTGGGATTCTCTATCTCCCTCTCTCTCTGCCCCTCCCTCACTCACACATTCAAAATAAATAAACTTTTAAAAAAAGATAAAATGATCATTTTTTTCTTCCTGTAATTTTCTTAAAATACTGAAACCAATCAATAACATCATTAAAATAGGAGCATAATAAATGTTGAAGTAAAGATTATAAGAAAATACCACAAGGAACAGAAAAGAGGGAAGATAAATGGGCTTAAATTATTTTATGGATACTAACTGGTGAAATGTGAGGAGTAAAGTGGGACTGAAGTGGAAAGTGGAAGATGAAGATTGAACTCTGTTGGGATAAAGTCAGAAAGGAAGAAATCGCAAAGTCCCAGGTGCAAAATGACATATAGCACAATATTGACTCTAACTGTACACTTTGATAAATTAAAGATAAAAATTATTAGCCATACATGAATCACTACGGGAAAAAAGTATTTGGATGTATAGCTGAGAAACCAAAAAATGAAGAAAAATAAAAGCTTGATTAACTAAAGGGAAAGTACAAAAAAAAAGTGGTAGAGGTACAAAAAAAGAGAAGGGTAGATAAAAAACAATGGCAAGAGAGTAGTTTTAAACTAAACTATATCAATAATTACATTAAATGAGAATGGAAAGAAAAACCAATTAGAAGGTAGGAATTGCCATACTGGAAAAAAGAGCAAGATCCAATGACAGAATCTACAAAAAATTTCACTTATTAACAATGCAAAGAAGTTGATAAGAATAGAAAATATGTACCACATATATAGAAAGCATAGGAAAGCTTGTGTAGCTAGTTATATTAATATCAGGTAGAAGAGTTTAAGACAAAATTATTTCCAAAAAATAAAAAAAATTGATGTTTTCTAATGATAAAAGATCTATTTCACAAGAAAATATAAGAATTCTAAATACATATTCACCAAAACAACAAAACTTCAAAAGTCATGAACTCAACTAAAGGGAGAGACAAGGCAAAATCCACAGTTATAGATGGATATTAAAATGCCCCTTTCTTAGTTATTAATAGAACAAGTTATTGAAAAAGCAATAAATATATAAAAGACTGGTAGAACACTAACTCATCTGACCTAATTTACATTAATTGAACAGTACAAACCAACCACTGCAAAACACACATTCTTTTCAAGTGTATAGGGAGCGTTAACCAAAAAAGAACATCTGGAATATAAAATACAAACATACCTTGTTTTATTGTGCTTCACAATAAATTTTTTTTTTTAACAAATTGGAGGTTTGTGGCAACCCTGCATCGAGCAAGTCTATTAGCACCATTTTCCCAACAGCATTTGCTTATTTCCTGTCTCTGTGTCATATTTTGGTAATTCTCGCCATTTCAAACTTTTCATTATTATTATATTTGTTATTGTGATTGGCAATCAGTGATAAGAACTTGCTGAAAGCTCAAATGGCTATCAGTTTTTGGGAATGAAATATTTTTAATTAAGGTATATACATTATTTTTTTAGACATAATGTATTGCACACTTAACAGACTATACTATAGTGTAAACATAACTTTTTTTTTCTTTTTTCTTGGGACAGAGAGAGACAGAGCATGAATGGGGGAGGGGCAGAGAGAGAGGGAGACACAGAATCAGAAACAGGCTCCAGGCTCTGAGCCATCAGCCCAGAGCCTGATGCGGGGCTCAAACTCACGGACCGCGATAGGGCCACTTGTACCCCAATGTTCATAGCAGCACTCTCAACAATAGCCAAATTATGGAAAGAGCCTAAATGTCCATCAACTGATGAATGGATAAAGAAATTGTGGTTTATATACACAATGGAATATTACGTGGCAATGAGAAAAAATGAAATATGGCCTTTTGTAGCAACGTGGATGGAACTGGAGAGTGTGATGCTAAGTGAAATAAGCCATACAGAGAAAGACAGATACCATATGGTTTCACTCTTATGTGGATCCTGAGAAACTTAACAGGAACCCATGGGGGAGGGGAAGGAAAAAAAAAAGAGGTTAGAGTGGGAGAGAGCCAAAGCATAAGAGACTGTTAAAAACTGAGAACAAACTGAGGGTTGATGGGGGGTGGGAGGGAGGAGAGGGTGGGTGATGGGTATTGAGGAGGGCACCTTTTGGGATGAGCACTGGGTGTTGTATGGAAACCAATTTGTCAATAAATTTCATAAAAAAAAAAACAAAATAAAACTGCCAACACAAAGCTTTTTGTCACTTATACTTTTTTGTAAATACATACTGAAAGCTCTATTTTAAACTTAGAAGGATTTTTAGTGCATATCACACTTGTTTTGTACATGCAAAAAATGAATAAAACAAAATAAATCAGTTAAAAAAAAAACTCACAGACCGCGAGATCGTGACCTGGCTGAAGTCGGACGCTTAACCGACTGCGCCACCCAGGCGCCCCTAAACATAACTTTTATATGCATTGGGAAACTAAAAAGCTCATTTGACTTGCTTTATTGTGATATTTACTTTATTGCAGTGATGGAACTGACCCTGCAGTGCTGAAAGCACAACACAGAACCTGATGTGGGATTTGACCCCACAAACCAGAAAATCATGGCCTAAGTTGAAATCAAGAGCTGGGCACTTAACCAACTGAACAATCCAGGCAATCCCCAAAATGATCATTAAAAAAATATTTTAAATACTCTTCATTTCTTCTTATAGATCCAAGTTTTCCTGTTCTCTGAAAAACCCTTGTTGGCATTTTTTTGTTCTGAAGATTTGCAGATTATGAATTTATCTCCTCCATTTATCTGAAAATACATTTATTTTCTTCTTGTTTCTTAGGGATACTTTAAGTAGGTATAAAATTCTGAGTTGATTATTTTTCTTTAAGTCCTTTAAAGAAGTCATTCTATTGTCTTCTGGATTCTATTTTTTTCAGTTTTAGCAGCTATTATATGCAACATTCCTCCCCCAACATAATGCGTGTCTTTTCTCTGGTGATTTCAAGATTATCTCCTTTCTTCCTCTTTCTTCTCTCTCTCCCTCTCTTTCTTTGATACTTTCTTTTTTGGAATTTGACTATGATGTATCTAGGTGTGATTTCTTGTGTTTACATCCTGCTAGGGAGCCACTAATCTTCTTGGATGTGTAGGTCAAATTTTAAACATCAAATTTGGAAAAGGGTCAGCCATTATTTTGTCAAATACAATTTTCAAATCCATATTCAGTCTGTTTTCATTTTAGGATTCTGTTTACACATATGCTTTCCTGCTTCTGTTACCCTAAATGTCCTTATGAGCTGCTCATTTTTTTTCAACATGTTTTCCTTTAGAATGCAAAGTTTCAATTTATCTTTTAAATTTACTGACCCTTTCCTTTGCTATCCTCAACATATGTTCAAGCTTATCCAGTGGATATTTTTTTAAATTTCAAGTATTGTTCTTTCTTAGTTGTAGAAGTTTCATTTGGTTATTTTCCAGAATTCCTGTTTATTTTTGAGATTCCCTATTTGTTAATTCACTAAGTATTTAATTGTTATTAGAAGAGTAATTAATATTTAATTAAAAATAATATTCATATAGCTACTTTAAAGTCTTTGCTAAATCCAACACCTGGGCCATCTCATGGACAGATTCTACTGACTGCCTCTTTTTTTTTTCTTGACAATGGACCACATTTTCCCCATGTGTTACATTTCTGGTAATTTTCAGTTGTATCTGGGAATTTTGAAAGATATATCATAGAGAGTTTAATTTTTAAATTCCCTCAAGAACTTAATTGTTAATTTAGAAGGCAGTTAATTATTGGGTGTTTCCTTTGAAATTTTGTTGGCTTTGCTTTATGCTGTGTTAGAGCAAACCTATGGAAAGACCAAGATATTTCCAAATCCTCCTTTCTTGGTGGGCTCATCCTCCAAATTGTCTCCCTTGTGGGTCTTGTCACTACTTGGTTCTACGTGTGATTTTATGGCTCCAATATCTTCCTACACTAGTAAATTTATGGTATTACTCCTTTCTTTCAATACCAGAGTAACTGATCTCTGGAAGTTTTAGGATATTTTGTGTGGCCCAGCTCTCAAAGACATGGTGGATCCCCACACAGATTGTCCTCACCACACGCATAGAGTAATTACTCACTGCTGTGCTTGGCATTTGCCCTGAATTCTGATCTGCACATCCTTCACTCAATATTACAATCATGCTATAACCAGATTTGAGTTTTTGAATGAGGTTCAGGAAGCTGCAGGCAGGGAACCATGGCAATCATGGGCTCACATCTACAGTGCACTTTCGTGTATTTTTTTTCTAGTTTTATGGTTGTTTTCAGTAGAGCAAATCTACTACAAGTTACTCATTATGTATGGAGTGGAAACCTTGGTAATTATCCCTAGAAATATTACTTTTTTGCTCCATGCTCTCTTTCATCTCTTTGTAGACTAGCAAGTACATATATGTTAGAAATTTACACCATGACTTTTTTCTCATATTTATTTCCTCTTCTTTGTCTCCTTTTTTATTTCAACCTAGATGATACATGCTGTGTTCTCTTTTGGTTCACCAACTATCTCTTCAGTTTTGTCTGGTTTACTGTTAAGTCTTGATAAAATTCTTAATTATGTTATTTTTTCAGTTCTGGAATACCCATTTCATTATTTTTCACTAATTTCTATTCTGGTTTTTTAAAAGTCTCAATTTTGTTCTCTTTTTAAAAAAATATATTTACTAAAGCTGTTTTAAAATCTGTTTTAATACAAAAACTTTAATATCTGGATTGCATGTAGACTTGTTTATTTTGTCTATTTTCCTCTTGGCCTTATTTATTGCTGTGCCTGGTTATTTTTCATTCATTTTTTTAGTTTCCTCAAATCTAAGATATAACCTTTGGAGAGACAACAAGGTTTCCTCTTTCCCAACAAGCTCTGAAATCCAACTCTGTGTGCCTAGCACAGGAGAGCTGCTAAACAAGTCTTTTCTCCTTAAGAATCTCCTTTTCCTTTCACTTCTCTCTTCAGAGGATTGTTTTTGAAGTCCAATATCTTTAATAATCTCTGTCTTACCACTGACTGTTCTAGGTTATTATTTTTCCTGGACAAGGTACCCCCTTTAATTGGTAGATAAATGTTTTATTTCTCTTGAATTATGCCATTAAGTATTTGTTCTGCTTAATATTTAATTTTCACCTAGGGTGACACCAATTATGAATATTTAATATTAAATCTGTCATACTTATTATTTTTGAATCTTTTAAAATTCTTTATTCATTTACACTTCATTAACTTGCTTTTTTCACTTTTAATCTCTTACTCTTTCTTTTAACTTGTTTTAATGTTTATTTTTGAGAGAGAGACAGAGCATGAGTGGGGGAGGGGGAGAGAGAGAGGGAGACACAGAATCCAAAGCAGGCTCCAGGCTCTGAGCTGTCAGTACAGACCCCAACATGGGATCAAACCCATGAATCCCTGAACCATGATAGTATAACCTGAGCCAAAGTCCGATGCCCAACTGACTAAGCCACCAGGTGCCTGTCTTACACTTTTTTTTAAAGGACCCGATAATCAATATTTTTTATATTATTTTTAAATATTTATTTTATTTTGTGGGAGGAGGGGAAGAAGGAATGGGGGACAGGACCTTAAGTGAGCTCCATGCTGACCCTGATGTGAGGCTTGAACTCATGAACCATGAGATCAGGACACGAGCTGAAGTCCAATGCTCAACTGACTGAGCCACAGAGCTGCTCCCAGATAATCAGTATTTTAGACTTTGTAGGCACATTTGGTCTCTGTCACAAATTCTGTTTTGCTTTTGTTTTGTTTTTATCAACTATTTGAAACCATTCATTTCCTGTGGTCCATACATGCTGGCCATGCTCTGTTTTCAGCAGTGTCTCTCTCTCTCTCTCTCTCTCTCTCTCTCTCTCTCTCTCTCTCTTTTTGCAATTGCCAGTTTCATTTTCCTTCATAGGGTAAATTTGGTTTCTTTCTTAAACTTCTTTAACGATCTCTGCCAAGTTATATTTCATATGCTCCTATTTTTTTCCTGCCATTCCCTGAAAGGGAAATTTTTTAAATTTAGAGGTCTTGTTTTTAAGTTTATTTATCCATTTAGAGAGAGAGGGAAAAAGAGAGAGAGATAAAGCGAGAGAGAGAGAGAGAGAGAGAGAGAGAGAGAGAGAGATCACACATGTCCAAGTGGGGAAGGGGTAGAGAGGGAGAGAATTCCAAGCAGGCTCCATGCCGACAGCAAGGAGCTGGACTCAGGGCTCCATCCCACAAACCATGGCATCATGACCTGAGCTGAAATCAAGAGTTGGACACTTAGCCAACAGAACCACCCAGCACCTGAAATTTAGAGGTCATTTAAAATAATTTTTATCAGCTTTATTGAAAACATTTCCTGGCAAGGTTTATCAGCTTCCATTCTTTTCTTCCCTTTATTTTTCTTGTAGATTCTCTGTGTATAGATTTCTTTCTGGGTCTTCTTTTCTTGGCTAAATTTGATGAAGGTACATGCTTCTAGGCTATTTCTAAGGTACAACATGTAGGGGAGGAAACAAGATCATGTTCCAGTCTAGCAATTTACAGTCTTTCTTTCTTTCTTTCTTTCTTTCTTTCTTTCTTTCTTTCTTTCTTTCTTTCTTTCTTTCTTTTTCTTTCTTTCTTCTTTCTTTCTTTCTTTCTTTCTTTCTTTCTTTCTTTCTTTCTTTCTGTGAGTTTGTATAATCTTTATTTCCTCCAAGCTATATAGAAATTGGCAGCTATAATACTGATCAGAATAGAGTCTCTCTTCTTCACTTCTACTGGAAAGCCATGCTATAGACAAGGCTTTCTCTGTGTTTCATTATTTAACTTCTCTTCTGCTTTTTGGAATCAAACTAGGACCAATAGAGGTTTTTTTTTTCTGGCAGCCTCTGCTCCCATCCCTGCTGGGCACACATGGACTTGATTGTTTGCCCCTCATTATTGAGGCAAACACCAAGTAAACATTCCCCCACTGCTTCCCTCCACACATGCTTATGTCTGACTGCCTTTGCTTCTGGTGGCCTTCTGTCACATTTTGTGGTTTGCAGTTCCTTCATTGAAGTTATATTTTCTCATTATGTTTCTTGTTCTCTTTATTGCTTTTGAGGAATTTCCCCAGAAAAATAAAGGAAAACTTCTTTATGCTGCCATCTTCAATCTGGAACACCCCTTAAACATCGACCCTAATTCATTTTATTATTTTCTGCAGGTGGTCCTATCTTTCTGATTCCTAAGATTATGAATTCTCCTCCTAATAACCTCTATTCTACCTCTTTCATGGTTCATTTTCTTGAGGGATCTGTGGCTAACCCATTTTGGGTGGGTCAACAGCTGTTTGTCTTGAGTTTGTGCAAATTTTATTACAGTTTTGATTGTTTTCCAGAACTCTAGAGGACTAACTGGTTGCATCACAGTTTTAGGCCAATTTCTCACTTTGTAATTCCTGTGTTACATGAATACTATAAATCTAAGCTGAATATGCCTTGTAGGTTTAGCATTAAATTTTTTTTGCTGATAATTTCCCCCCAGGCCATTGGAAGATGGAGTACTTCCTTTGGTGTTTTATTCTATTAGCAGATGGAATTTCTAATTTCCTTTGAGGTTTCTGGGTATAAAATGTCTGATTTGGGGCTATTTGGCTTGCACTACTATGGAAAGTAGGAGAATGGGAAAGTTGTTTCTCATACAGAACTACAATATTTTTTTAAAAATCTACAATTAAATTTTCTTTCTGGTTATTCTTTCTCTTCCACCTCCCTTGGGTAATAATATGTTCATTATTTGTGTCTACTGCACTATCATTCCAGACTCAGCTCCCCAGAACTCTTATTGCCAATTGGTCATGATAAAATATATTGCAGGTTTAATTTTGCCACTGCTAAGGAAGAAAAATGACAAATAAATCTACACTAGTCAAAGTAAAGACTACTTAGTATTTACTAAGGAGCTACTTTTTGTAATTATGGTGTCCTAAAACATTTTATAGGTATATGCGAGTTAGTCAGAAACTAGACCAATTGTGTTTCAGTTGATTTAGAATTGTGTGAACACCAATTCATACATAATCACATGGTTATCATGGTGGAAATACCCTTTCCCTCCACTGCATCTTTATTGCAGTTTATGCATACAACCTGGAAAAAATTAGAACTTTCTTTATGGACAGGGAAGAAACAAAGAAAGGCACAGGAACACATAAATATAGGTTAAAATATTTATGGACCTCAGATAATGACTAAGTAACTTACAGCATTAAAATAATTGTTCTATTAAGCCAAGGTCCATTTTTTGTTAGTTTAGTGATGACTTCTGCATATCTTTTGTAACACTTTAAAAATTCACTAGTGAATTGTGCTATGAAGAAATTTCTCCAATGGTGCTATGTAGATAATTGCCTCTATGTTTACATTAGAGCCTTTTAAGTAATTCAGTAGCTGTTAATACTCAAAAGTAGGTAATTTTGAGGGACAAAGACCTGGTAAATACACTTACACATCTACTATATCTCTTTTTCTCTTACCTCACTTCTACTAGCATGAAGAGTATTTTCCTATATTTTTGCGTCAGAAGGAGTAGTAAAAAAGTACTTTATTTACTGTGTCACTGCTTACACATTTTCACCGAGAATTTGGGGGACATGGGGTGGGGTTTAACTGTTTCCAATGATCTTCACTGTCTCTTTTCGCTTTGATCTGGGTAATCAGTAAGTGGCAGCAGACATGGCCTAATTGTGTCATCCAATAACATTCCCATTTTGGTGCTTGAAAACACTTGACGAAATTTCTGGAGCAAAAAGATGGAGACATGTAAGGCCTTCACAGTGGGGTATTATTATTATTTTTTTATGCATAGAGGAAAATAATCATATTCTGTGTGTCACTACTCTTTTCCTCTCAAAAACAGCTGGCTAACGTGAAACTTGATTGAAGGTATAAACCAGGGAATGGGAATCTTGAATATGTATTTTAAATGATTTTAAGTAATCTCCACAGACTTATTTAAAATGGCTACCAAAGCAACCTAGATGAAAGGAGAGACACAGCACAACAAAAAACAGAGATTTTTGTTAACGGAAAAATCTTGAAATGAACCACTTTGAAACAGAATCATTTTCTTTGATGATTATCATGTGTCCTTGGTTACCAGATTTTTTGTTTTGCTTAATCAGGTTATTTCTCTAGGCAGTTTGCTTTAGAGACAGAAATGTTATTCAATCAAGGTATATTTTCGGAAGGCCTGGAATTTTATTCTTGCCTTGAATCATTTGGGAAGTTTTAAGAGGCTTAGAGTTTTTGTTAGAAGGCGTAAATCTTTAATTAGAGTTTCCCAAAGAAACTAGAGGTATGCTGCCTCTATTATTGCGCTGGTTGTACTGTGTTTCACTAGATCCTTAGGTATCTGTTTTCCTACAGAGTTGTTATTTGAAGGAAGAAACTTTGTCAGAAGTTACTTGTTATCTCTTCATCTACTTAATAATTATTATAAAACAAAGTACATTTTCAAAAAAAATAACAAAATAACAAATGAGTGAATGTCAAAATATTGCATGTAAATGAAAGAACAATCATCTCTCTTGCAAAACATGATGGCAAATCTTTCCTGGTGATTGTCTCCTAGTGATTTTTGCAACAGTGCAAAGGAGAAAATTTAACGTGTCTCTGGTTCTTTATAGTAAAGAATGCTTAGATTTTCAGTACTGATATTATGTGCATTGCTGTTTGTTTCTTCTTTTACTATTTTAAGAAAAAGGCTTTGGATTAAAAAAAAATCTATAAAATGAAGCACAGTTTGATTGCCACTGGGGTTGCACCAGGGGTTTAGAAAGAGATGTTGTCAAACCTATGTGGGTCTGCTTCTTGGTGAGTTAAAAACATAAATAGACTACACCAGAAGGAGTTGCCTCACAAAGTCATCTTTATTTGCAGCAAATAATTAGATCATAAGAAATAATTTCCAAAGCCATGGCTCCCTGAACAGGGGTAAGCAGGCTACTTTTATTAAGGCTTGGGATGAATATTCTAAGGCAAGGCCTCATCATATCATGTAAGAGGCAGGCATAAAATTGCACATGTGCACTGAGAAAACATGCTTATAAACAAATATTGTATGTTATGCTAATGAAGTTTATTCCATGCCCAGGGTAGGTATTTTAACATTATAATAAAGCTGAGTTAACTATTATGCACTTTATGATTCATCCTGGAGGTTGTACTCAAAAGCTTTCTTTTCCTGTTCCAGCAATACCTTAGTTAAGAGATAACATTAATAGGTAGAAGCTTCCATGAATTTGCTGAGTTCAGAGGATTTCACCAGTGACAGAGACACCATGTCTGAAGCTGAAGTTCAGTAGTTAAGTGTGCTGAATATCAGTTCTGCAATATCAGAATGAGTTCATGTTACTCTGAGGGAGATAACTGGGAATTCTGAGAGGAAACTCATGCTCTGGTTTGTTTATTGAGTGATATTTAAACTAAGTATGGGCAACAAGGCTATTGTCCCTCAAAGAAAAGAAGTGACCAACTATATTAGTTGTCAGTCTCTCTAAATTAATTTCACTGATATAGTACCTACTTGTTCACAACTATAAAACACTTTATAAAAGAAAATGTATGCTTCCAACCTTTAAGGTGTAAAAAGAAAAATTCCAATAAAATCCTTAGAATATGGTAACCAGGACACAGATGGCCACCTTCTCTCCCTTGCTTCTCCCTGTTGGGGGACTCAACAAATCACCATTGCACTTCTTTGGGAGCTTGGAATTGGGAGTTGATATCAAAATGTTTGCTTAAATTCACCAGAGGGTGAATAAAACATGAAACAAAACATGAAATATGAAATAAAACATGAAACAAAGAATGAAAAGCAGAGGGGTGCTCTGTCCTGGAGGTTAGGTGGCATGGGCCCTGAGAAACCCAGCAGATGTCTCAGTTCCCAGAGCCACAGCTGTGCATGCATGGTGTCCTCCATGGTTGTCCTGGAGGGGCATTTCAGAGTGGAGCTAGGGATGTCATGAGGTTACTTTTCCATTTCACAATAAAAACATTAATTTAAAAAATGAAGAATTATGTCATTTTAGGCTCCTTGTATAATGTGTATCTGTGATATTACAAAGAGTTCCTTGCAGATGCCCTTTATATCTTTAAAGAAAAGGTGAATATTTCTGATAATCAACAATTTAATAGTTGTTATGGAAATATAAAATATATCTTTTAAAATTGGGAATAAATGTTTGAAATTTTATTTCCAAAATTTTTTAAGATGTGAAAATGGTCTGGGATAGGTGCCCCTCCTCTGGACTTCCATAAAACCATATATGTCCATTGCTGTGTTTACTACACTGTGTAATATTTTTTCAATACAGTTTTTGTTTCAGAAGAGTTTTACAGAAAAATTGCAATGTTAATCCATATAGTAGTTCTCTCATACCCTACACCTAGTTACTTTTATTACATCTTACATTAGTTTAACATATTTGTCACAAATAATGAACCAATATTGATATTTTATTATTTATTGAAGTCCATACTTTATATGGCTCTCGTTAGTTTTTATCTAGTGTTCTTTTCCTTTCCTAAGATTTCATCCAGGATAACACATTATGTTTATTGACCATGTTTTTTTGGGTTCTGCTAGACTGTGAAGGTTTCCTAGACCTTCCTTATTTTGAAGATTTTGACAGTTTTGAGGAGTATTAGTCAAAGATTTTATATAATATTTCTCAATTTAGTTTTGTCTGATTTCTTTTTCAGGATTAAAATGGGGTTAAGGGTTTTCGGGAGGAAGACACAAAGGTAAAATGCCATTCTCATAACATCATATCAAAATAGTGATAACACACTATCAACATGATTTACCACTGATGATGTTGACTTTGATTACCTGGCTGAGAGAGTGTTGGTCAAGTTTCTCCATTGTGAAGTTACTCCCTCGCACTCCATGGTCTATCTCCTTGAGGACAGAGTATCTTTATAAATTATTTGGAATTCTGCACAAGAGATTTGTCTGTTCTCCCTCAGTGACTTATTTATTTAATAATTAATTTGTATTAGGGGTGCCTGGGTGGCTCAGTTAGTTAAATGTCTGACTCTTGATTTAGGCTGAGGTTATGATCTCATGGTTCATGATTTTGAGCCTGCACTCACAGTGCAGAGCCTGCTTGGGATTCCCTCTCTCTCTCCCTCTCTCTGCCCCTCTCCAGCTCCCTCTCTCTTTCTCACAATAAATAAATAAACTAAAAAAAATTAGTTTATATCAGTATTAATGAATATCTTACTGTACTTTAATTGGTGATCTAACATCACATTATTTTTTGGTTGCTGTAATTGTTCTTTGTTTAGTCTCCATTGAGAGGTCATTCGGGTTGGCTTTGGTGTTCTCTCTTTTTTTAAATATATTTTTTTAATGTTTATTCATTTTTTATTAATAATTTATTTATTTTTTAATTTACATCCAAGTTACTTAGCGTATGGTGCAACAATGATTTCAGGAGTAGATTCCTTACTTCCCTTTACCCATTTAGCGCCCCCCCCCACAACCCCTCCAGCAACCCTCTGTTTGTTCTCTACATTTAAGAGTCTCTTATGTTTTGTCTCCCTCCCTGTTTTTTTTAAATTTCTTTTTATGTTTTATTTTTTTTTGAGAGAGAGACAGAGACAGAGACAGAAACAGCACGAGTAGGGGAGGGACAGAGAGAGGGAGACACAGAATACAAAGCAGCCTCCAGGCTCCGAGCTGGCTGTCAGCACAGAGTCTGACACGGGGCTCAAACCCACACACCGCGAGACCATGACATGAGCTGAAGTTGGACGCTCAACCAACTGAGACACCCAGCAGCCCTCCCTCCCTATTTTTATTATTTTTTGTTTCCCTTACATATGTTTATCTGTTTTGTATCTTAAGTCCTCATATGAGTGAAGTCATATGATATTTGTTTTTCTATGAGTGACTAATTTCACTTAGCATAATACCCTCTAGGTCCATCCACATAGTTGCGAATGGCAAGATTTCATTCTTTTTTATTTCCAAGTAATACTCCATTGCATATATATACCACATTTTCTTTATCCATTCATCTGTTGATGAACATTTGGGCTCCTTCCATAATTTAGCTATTGTCAATAGTGCTGCTATAAACAAAGGGGTGCCCCTTTTAAACAGCATACCTATATCACTTAGATAAATACCTCATAGTGCAATTGCTGGGTCATGGGATAGTTCTATTCTTAGTTTTTTGAGGAACCTCCATACTGTTTTACAGAGTGACTGCACCACTTTGCATTCCCACCAGCAGTGCAAAAGAGATCCTCTTTCTCTGCATACTCACCAACATCTGTTGTTGCCTGAATTGTCAATGTTAGCCATTCTGACAGGCGTGAGGTGGTATTTCATTGTGGTTTTGATTTGAATTTCCCTTATGATGAGTGAGGTCGAGCACTATTTCATGAGCCATTGGCTGGCCATCTGGATGTCTTCCTTGGAGAACTGACTATTCACATCTTTGCCCATTTCTTCATTCAACTATTTGTTTTTTGGGTGTTCAGTTTGATAAGTTCTCTATAGATTTTGGATACTAACCCCTTATCTGATATTTCTTTGCAAATCTCTTCCCATTCCATCAATTGCCTTTTAGTTTTGATGATTGTTTCCTTTACTGTGCAGAAGCTTTTTATTTTGATGAGGTCCCAATAGTTCATTTTTGCTTTGGTTTCCCTTGCCTCTGGAGACGGGTTGAGTAAGAAGTTGCTGCGGGCAAGATGAGAGGTTTTTGCCTGCTTTCTCCTCAAGGATTTTTGATGGCTTCTTGTCTTACATTTAGGCCTTTTATCCACTTTGAGTTTATTTTTGTGTATGGTGTAAGAAAGTGGTCCAGGTTGATTCTTCTGCATGTCGCTGTCTAGTTTTCCCAGCACCACTTGCTGAAGAGACTGTCTTTATTCCATTGGATATTCTTTCCTGCTTTGTCAAAGATTAGCTGGCCATATGTTTGTGGGTCCATTTCTGGGTTCTCTATTCTGTTCATTGATCTGAGTGTCTGTTCTTGTGCCAGTACCATACTCTCTTGATGGTTACATCTTTGTAGTATAGCTTGAAGTCTGGGATTGTGATGCCTCCAGCTTTGGTTTTCTTTTTCAAGATTGCTTTGGCTACTAGGGGTCTTTTCTGGTTTCAGACAAATTTTAGGACTGTTTGTTCTAGCTCTGTGAAGAATGCTGGTGTTATTTTGATAGCTATTGTATTGAATATGTAGATTGCTTTGGGTAGTATCGACATTTTAACAATATTTGTTCTTCCTATCCATGAGCGTGGAATATTTTTCTCCATTTTTTAATGTCTTCTTCAATTTCTTTTATAAGCATTCTATAATTTTCCGTGTATAGATTTTTCACCTCTTTGGTTAGATTTATTCGTAGGTATTTTATGTTTTTTTTTTTGTGCAACTGTAAATGGGTCTATTCCTTGATTTTTCTTTCTGTCACTTCATTATTGGTGTATAGGAATGCAACCGACTTCTGTGCATTGGTTTTATATCCTGAGACTGGTGAATTCATGGATAAGTTCTAGTAGTTTTTTCGTGGAATCTTTTTGGTTTTCCATATATAGTATCGTGTCATCTGCATAGAGTGAAAGTTTGACCTCCTCCTGGCCAATTTGGATGCCTTTTATTTCTTAGTATTGATTGATTGCTGAGGCTAAGACTTCCAATACTATGTTGCATAACAGTGGCAAGACTGGACATACTTGTCATGTTCCTGAACTTGGGAGAGCTCTCAGTTTTTCCCCATTGAGGATGGTATTAACAGTGGGTCTTTCATATATGGCTTTTATAATCTTAAGGCATGATCCTTCTATCCCTACTTTCTTGAGGGTTTTTATCAAGAAAGGATGCTGTATTTTGTCAAATGCTTTCTCTGAATCTATAGAGAGGATCATGTGGTTCTTGTTCTCTCTTTTATTAATGTGATGTATCATATGGATTTTTTTTTGTGGATTTTGAATCAGCCCTGCATACCAGGTATAAATCCCACTTGGTTGTGGTGAATAATTCTTTTAATGTATTTTTGGGTCTGGTTGGCTAATACCTTGTTGAGGATTTTTGCATCCATGTTCATCAGGGAAATCTGTCTGTAGTTCTCCTTTTTAACGGGGTCTTTGTCTGGTTTTGGAATCAAGGTAATGCTGGCTTCATAGAGTTGGAAGTTTTCCTTCCACTTCTATTTTTTGGAACAACTTCAAGAGAATAGGTGTTAACTCTTCCTTAAATGTTTGGTAGAATTCCCTTGGAAAGCCATCTGGCCCTGGACTCTTGTTTTTTGAGAGATTTTTGATTGCTAATTCAATTTCTTTACTGGTTATGGATCTGTTCAAATTTTCTATTTCTCCCTGTTTTAATTTGGTATTTTATATGTTTCTAGAAATTTGTCCATTTCTTCTAGATTTCCCATTTTATTTTAGTATAATTGCTCACTATATTCTCTTATTATTGTTTGTATTTTTGCTGTGTTGGTTGTGATATCTTCTCTTTCATTCTTGATTTTATTTATTTGGGAATTTCCTTTTTCTTTTAGATCAAACTGTCTAGGAGTTTATAAATTTTGTTAATTCTTTCAAAGAACCAGCTTCTGGTTTCATTGATCTGTTCTACTGTTTTCTGGGGGGTTTTTGTTTGTTCATTTTGATAGCATTGATTTCTGCTCTAATCTTTATTTCCTGTCTTCTGTTCCTTTTGGATTTTATTTGTTGTTCTTTTTCTGGCTCTTTAAGGTGTAAGTTTAGTTTGTGTATCTGAGAGATTTCTTCCTTCTTTAAGAAGGCCTGGGTTGCTATATACTTCCCTCTTATGACCACCTTTGCTGGGTCCCAGAGGTTTTGGGTTGTGGGGATATGGTATTATCATTATCATTGGCTTCTATGTACTTTTTAATTTCCTCTTTAACTTCTTGGTTAGCCCATTCATTCATTTTTTAATGTAATTTATTGTCAAATTGGCTTCCATAGAACACCCAGTGCTCATTCATTCTTTAATAGGATGGTCTTTAATCTCTAAGTATTTATTATCTTTCCAAATTTTTTCTTGTGGTTTATTTTTTAAAAAAAATATTTTATTTTTTATTTTTTTTAAATTTACATCCAAATTAGTTAGCATATAGTGCAACCATGATTTCAGGAGTAGATTCCTTAATTCCCCTTACCCATTTAGCCTATCCCCCCTCCCACAACCCCTCCAGTAACCCTCAGTTTGTTCTCCATATTTATGAGTCTCTTCTGTTTTGTCCCCCTCTCTGTTTTTCTATTATTTTTGTTTCCCTTCCCTTATGTTCATCTGTTTTGTCTCTCAAAGTCCTCATGTGATGGGGCGCCTGGGTGGCTCAGTCGGTTAAGCGTCCGACTTTAGCTCAGGTCACGATCTCATGGTCCATGAGTTCGAGCCCCGCATCGGGCTCTGTGCTGATGGCTCATATCATGGAGCCTGCTTCTGATTTTGTGTCTCCCTCTGTCTCTGCCCCTCCCCCGTGCATGCTCTGTCTCTGTCTGTCTCAAAAATAAATGAACGTTAAAAAAATTTTTAAAAAGTCCTCATGTGAGTGAAGTCGTATGATTTTTGTTTTTCTCTGCCTGACTAATTTCACTTAGCATAATACCCTCCAGTTCCATGCATGTAGTTTCAAATGGCAAGATTTCACTCTTTTTGATTGCCGAGTAGTACTCCATTGTATACATATACCACATCTTCTTTATCCATTCACCCATCGATGGACATTTGGGCTCTTTCTATACTTTGGCTATTGTTGATAGTGCTGCTATAAATATTAGGGTGCATGTGTCCCTTCAAAACAGCACACCTGTATCCTTTGGATAAATGCCCAGTAGTGCAATTGCTGGGTTGTAGGGTAGATCTATTTTTAGTTTTTTGAGGTACCTCCATACTGTTTTCCAGAGTGGCAGTACCAGCTTGCGTTGCCACCAACAATGCAAAAGAGGTCCTCTTTCTCCGTGTCCTCGCCAACATCTGTTGTTGCCTGAGTCATTAATGTTAGCCATTGTGACAGGTGTGAGGTGGTATCTCATTGTGGTTTTGGTTTGTATTTCCCTGATGATGAGTGATGTTGAGCATTTATTCTTGTGTCAGTTGGCCATCTGGATGTCTTCCTTAGAGAAGTGTCTATGTCTTTCACCTATTTCTTCATTGGATTATTTGATTTAGGGTGTTGAGTGTGACAAGTTCTTTATAGATTTTGGATACTAACCCTTTATCTGATATGTCATTTGCAAATATCTTTTCTCATTCTGTCAGTTGTCTTTTAGTTTTGATGATTGTTTCCTTCACTGTGCAGAAGATTTTTATTTTGATGAGGTCCCAGTAGTTCATTTTTGCTTTTGTTTCCCTTGTCTCCGGAGACGTGTTGAGTAAGAAGTTGCTGCAGGCAAGATCAGAGAGGTTTTTGCCTGCTTTCTCCTCAAGGATTTTGATGGCTTCTTGTCTTATATTGAGGTCTTTTATCCACTTTGAGTTTATTTTTGTGTCTGGTGTAAGAAAGTGGTCCAGGTTGATTCTTCTGCATGTCGCTGTCCAGTTTTCCCAGCACCACTTGCTGAAGAGACTGTCTTTATTCCATTGGATATTCTTTCCTGCTTTGTCAAATGTTAGTTGGCCATACATTTGTAGGTCCATTTCTGGGTTCTCTATTCTGTTCCATTGATCTGAGGGTCTGTTCTTGTGCCAGTACCATATTGTCTTGATGATTACAGCTTTGTAGTATAGCTTGAAGTCCAGGATTGTGATGCCTCCTGCTTTGGTTTTCTTTTTCAAGATTGCTTTGGCTATTCGGGGTCTTTTCTGGTTCCATACAAATTTTAGGTTTGTTTGTTCTAGCTATGTGAAGAACGCTTGTGTTATTTTGATAGGTATTGCATTGAATATTTACATTGCTTTAGGTAGTATCGACATTTTAACAATATTCTTCCTATCCAGGAACATGGAATCTTTTTTCATTTCTTTGTGTATTCTTCAATTTCTTTCATAAGCTTTCTATACTTTTCAGTGTATAGATTTTTCACCTCTTTGGTTAGATTTATTCCTAGGTATTTTATGGTTTTTTGTGAACTGTAAATGGGATCTATTACTTGATTTCTCTTTCTGTCGCTTCATTGTTGGTGTATAGGAATGCAACCGATTTCTGTGCATTGATTTTATATCCTGCAAGTTTCTTGAATTCATTAATCAATTATAGAAGATTTTTGGTGGAATCTTTTGGGTTTTCATTATAAGATATCGTGTCATCTGCGAAGAGTGAAAGTTTGACCTCTTCCTGGCCAATTTGGATGCCTTTTATTTCTTAGTGTTGTCTGATTGCAGAGGCTAAGACTTCCAATACTATGTTGAATAACATTGGCAAGGGTGGACTTCCTTGTCTTGTTCCTGACCTTATTAGGATGATATTAGCATTGGGTTATTCATATATGGCTTTTATGATATTAGCCATTCATATATGGCTTTTATGATTTTATATTAGGATGATATTAGCATTGGGTTATTCATATATGGCTTTTATGATCTTGAGTTATGATCCTTCTATCCCTACTTTCTTGAGGGTTTTTATCAATAAAGGATGCTGTATTTTCCAAAAGCTTTCTCTGTATCTATTGAGAGGATCATATGGTTCTTGCCCTTTCTTTTATTGATGTGATGAACCACGTTAATTGTTTTGTGGATATTCAACCAGCCCTGCATCCCAGGTATAAATCCCACTTGGTCGTGGTGAATAATTCTTTTAATGTATTGTTGGATCTGGTTGGCTAATATCTTGTTGAGGATTTTTGCAGCCATGTTCATCAGGGAAATTGGTCTATAGTTCTTCTTTTCAGTGGGGTCTCTGGATTTGGAATCAAGGTAATACTGTCTTCATAGAATGAGTTTGGAAGTTTTCCTTCCATTTCTATTTTTTGGAACAGCTTCAGGAGAATAAGAACTAACTCTTCCTTAAATGTTTGGTAGAATTACCCTGGAAAGCCATCTGGCCCTGGACTCTTGTTTTTTGGGAGAGTTTTTATTACTACTTTTATTTCCTTACTGGTTATGGTTCTGTTCATATTTTCTATTTCTTCCTGTTTCAGTTTTGGTAGTATATATGTTTTAGGAATTTGTGCATTTCTTTTAGATTGCCCATTTAATTGGTGCATAATTGCTATAATATTCTCTTACTCTTGTTTTTATTTCTGTAGTGTTTGTGATCTCTACTCTTTCATTTTTGATATTATTTATTGGGTCCTTGTCTTTTTCTTTTTGATCAAACTGTCTAGTGGTTTATCAGTTTTGTTATTCTTTCAAAGAACCAGCTTCTGGTCATTGATCTGTTCTCCTGGGTTATTTATTTATTTTTGGTTTTGATAGCATTAATTTCTGCACTAATTTTTATTATTTCCTGTCTTCTGCTGGTTTGGGGTTTTATTTGCTGTTATTTTTCCAGCTCTTTAAGGCATAAGGTTAGGTTGTATATCTGAGATCTTTCCTCCTTCTTTAAGAAAGCCTGGATTGCTATATACTTTCTTCTTATGACTGCCTTTGCTGCGTCCCAGAGGTTTGGATTTTTGTGTTTTCATTTTCATTGAATTCCATATACTTTTAATTTCCTCTTTAACTGTTTGGTTAGCCCATTCATTGTTTAGTATGATGTTCTTCAGTCTCCAAGTATTTGTTACCTTTCCAAATTTTTTCTTGTGGTTGATTTCAAGTTTCATAATGTTGTGATCTGAAAATATGCATGGCATGATCTCGATATTTTTGTACTTGCTTAGGGCTGATTTGTGTCCCAGTATATGGTCTTTCTGGAGAACATTTCATGTGCACTGGAGAAGTATGTATATTCTGCTGCTATAGGATGAAATGTTCTGAATGTATCTGTTAAGTCCATCTGGTCCAGTGTGTCATTCAAAGCCATTGTTTCCTTGTTGATTTTTTGACTAGATGATCTGTCCATTGCTGTGAGTGGGGTTCTGAATCTCCCACTATTATGGTATTACTGTTAATGAGTTTCTTTATGTTTGTGATTAACTGATTTATATATTTGGGTACTCCCACATTTAGCACATAAATGTTTACAATTGTTAGGTCTTCTTGGTGGATAGACCTCTTGATTATGATATAATGCCCTTCTGCATCTCTTGATACAGTCTTTATTTTAAAGTCTAGACTTTTTGATATAAGTATGGCTACTCCGGCTTTCTTTTGTTGACCATTAACATGATAAATGGTTCAACATCCCTGTACTTTCAATCTGAAGGTGTCTCTAGGTCTAAAGTGGGTCTTGTAAACAGCATATAGATGGATATTGTTTTCTTATCCATTCTGTTACCCTATGTCTTTTGATTAGAGGATTGAGTCCATTAATGTTTAAAGTGAATACTGAAAGATACGAATTTATTGCCATTATGTTGCTTGTAGAGTTGGAGTTTCTGGCGGTGTTCTCTGGTCCTTTCTAATTTTTCTTGCTTTTTGTATTTATTTGTGTGTGTGTGTGTGTGTGTGTGTGTGTGTGTATTTATATTTTCATCTTTTCTCCCCTCAGGGAGTCCCCCTTAAAATTTCTTGCAGGGCTGGTTTAGTGGTCACAAACCGTTTTAATTTTTGTTTGTCTGGGAAACTTTTTTCCTCTCCTATTTTGAATGATAATCTTGCTGGATTCTTGGCTGCATATTTTTCTGACTCAGCACATTGAATATATCCTGTCACTCCTTTCTGGCCTGTCAAATTTCTGTGGTAAATCTGCTGCAATCCTGATCTGTCTTCCTTTGTAGGTTAGGGACTTTTTTCCCTTGCTGTTTTCATGATTCTCTCCTTATCTGAGGATTTTGTGAATTTGACTATGATATGCCTTGCTGATGGTCGGTTTTTGTTGAATCTAATGGGGGTTCTCTGTGCTTCCTGTATTTTGATTTCTGTGTCTTTCCCAGGTTAGGAAAATTTTCTGCTATGATTTGCTCACATAACCCTTATTACTCTGTTTCTTTCTCTGTCTCTTCTGGAACCCCTATGATTCTGATGTTGTGCCTTTTTAATGAGTCACTGATTTCTCTATTTCTTAAATCGTGCTCTTTTGCCTTAATCTCCCTCTTTTTTTCTGCTTCGTTATTCTCTATAAATTTGTCCTCTATATCGCTGATTCTCTGTTCTGCTTCCTCCATCCTTGCCACTGCTGCATCCATCTGTGATTGCAGCTCAGTTATAGCATTTTTAATTTCATTCTGGCTATTTTTTTTACTTCTTTTATCTCTTCAGAAAGGGATTCTAATATATTTTCAACTCCAACTAGTATTCATATTATTGTGATTCTAAATTCTGGCTCAGACATCTTGCTTGTATCTGTATTGGTTATTTCCCTGGCTATTGTCTCTTTGTGCTCTTTCTTTTGGGGTGAATTCCTTCGTTTTGTCATTTTGAAGGGAGAAAATGAATTAATGAGGTAGAAAACTTGAAATCAAAATATATTAAAATAAAAAATATTAAAATTAAAAATTAAAAACACACAAACACAAAAATTGAATAGATGATGCTAGATCCTAGGTGTGTTTTGGTCTGGGTTTTGAAAGTGGTTTGACAGATTAGAGTAAAAAAAAATGGGGTTGGGGACTAAAGAAAGGAAATCGTTTGAAATTTGAAAGAATGAATACACTGCAGCAGACTAAAATGAGATGATGGGGGTAAAATAGAATTTAAAAAAATATACCCAAAAGTGAAGATATAGTAGAAAACAAATAAAGAAAAATATTTTTAATAAAAATTGAAAATAAACATGATATTTTTCATTTTCTGTGTTTAAGAAAAAAGAAAAGAAATGAAAAAGAGAAAAGAAAGAAAGAAAATCGTTTGAAAATTTGAAAAAGTGAATACAGTGTAGTAGACTAAAATAAAATGATGGAAGTAGAATAGAATTTGAAAAAATTTACATAACAGCAAAAATATAGCAATAAAGATTAAATAAAAATACTTTCAATAGAAATTGAAAGTAAAAATGAAGTTTTTCTGCATTAAAAACTAAGAAAGAAAAAAAGAAATTGTTTCTAAATTTGAAAAGCTGAGTACACTGAAGTAGACTAGAATACAATGATGGAAGTAAAGTAGAATTTGAAAAAAATTATACAAAAGTAAAAAATATAGTAATAAAAATTAAAGATATTTTTAATAAAAATTAAAAATAAAAATAATTTTTTTCTCTTTCTGTATTCAAGAAAAAGAAAAGAATTGTAAAAGAGGAAAAGGAAAAAGAAAGAAAATTGAATAGATGAACCTGCTAACAGATTGAAGTAGGACTCAAATTGCTTCATTTTCCCCTAATAGTCAGTCTATGTAGCTCTTTATATTCCATAAATTTAGACGGCAGTGAGACTTGTGTTCTTGAAGAGTGAAGTTGGCCCGTTGGGCAGGCCTCAGTGTAACAGCTCCACTCTCCACTAGATGGTGCTGCTAGTCTACTGAGGTGGATTGTTGTGGGGCTTGTAGGTGCCTATGCCTATGCACGGGAGCGGTTCAAATGGCGCCACTCAGCTACCCAGTCTATTCTCCCAGATCAGCAATCATGCACCCGTCCTCCATCTTCAGCTCTCGTCCACTCCCCACTTCTTCACTCTCCATGACCAGGCTCTAGGCAGCACCTCTCTCCTAAGTTTTGTCTAAGGTGGGGCTGTTTTCCCCAGCCCCTTACTTCTGAAGGACTGTGGCTTTGACCCGTTCTGCCCCTCTGCAGGAGGGTCTCACCTAGCAATGGCTGAATGAGCAATGGCAGAATATTGGCTGCACCCAGGTGCACCCACTGGGTTGCCAGTGCCTGTTGTTGCTGGTGCCCTGAGATTGCGGCCAGGTGCCAGCCCATCCCAGAAAATGTTTGTGAGACAGTGTAGCAGCAGCGTCTCAGGGATTATGGAAAATCTCAACACACATCTGGCACCAGACTTCACCCTTAATGACCTTGTCCCAGCACCAGAGAATGTGGCTGCCTTCTGGGGTCTGCTGGGACAAGGTGGCTTCAACAGTCTCTACCAAATGTATTTCCAGCAGTGGAACCGCTTTTCCCCATGTGGTCCGAGAATCTCCGGGACCCCACTCTGTTCCTAGGATTCGCCCTTCCCACCAGAGCACCACCAGGTATTGAGCTGAGGAGTTACAGCCTTTGTGCTCCCCTTGTTTACAGTCTTAATGGAATTTAAACCCTCTTCTTTCTCCTTTCTCCTTTTTTAGTTTAGTCAGTGCATCTGTTTCCAATTTTCCACTTTCTCTCCAGCTGCTTCTGGGGAGGGGTGTTTTCACATATTCTACCCCCCTCTCCCAGTCTCTGTCCTCTCTCCGCCCTCAAAAGCTGTTCCCTACTTTTTGCGACTTCTTGCTCCCTAAGTTCAGCCCTCTATGCTGTGTACCTGCTGAATTCTGTGGTTCAGGTTGTGCAGATTGTTGTGTTAATCCTCAGATCAGTTTTCTAGGTGTGCAGGATGGTTTAGTGTTGGTCTGGCTGTATTTCATGGCCATGGGACACACAAAAACTTCCATGCTGTTCTGCCATCTTGGCTCCCCTCTTACTGTTACCAATTTCTGATTTAATTTCACTGTAGGCAGATAAGATACTTTGCATTATTTCAACCCTTTAACTTTATTGAATCTATTTGGTGAATGTACCAGGTGCACTTGGAAGGGAGTACTCACTTTAACCCCACCTCCCCTCTAGTAACCATCAGTTTGTTTTCTATAGTTAAGAGTCTGTTTCTTGGCTTTCCTTTCTCTTTTTTCCCCATGATCATTTGTTTTGTTTCCTAAATTCCACATATACACAAAAATACATTCAAAATGGATGAAAGACCCAAATGTGAGATAGAAAACCATCAAAATCCTAGAGGAGAGCATAGATAGTAACCTATTTGACATTGGCTGTAGCAATTTATCACTAGATACATCTCTGGAGGCAAGGGAAACAAAAGAAAAATAAACTATTGAGACATCATCAAAATAAAAATCTTATGCACGGTGAAGGAAACAATCAACAAAACTAAAAGGCAACCTTCAGAGTGGGAGAAGATATTTGCAAATGACACAACTGATAAAGGGTTAGTATCCAGAATATATAAAGAACTTATTAAACTCAACACTCAAAAAACAAATAATCCAGTTTAAAAATGGGAAGAATACATGAATAGATATTTTTCCAAAGAAGACATCCAGATGGCTAACAAACACATGAAAAGATGCTTAACATCACTCATCATCAGGGAAATGCAAATCAACACTACAATGAGAGAAAACCTCATACCTATCAGAATGGCTAAAATTAACAACACAGGAAACAAATGTTGGTGAGTAAGCAGAGAAAGGGGGACCTTCTTACACTGTTAGTTAGAATGCAAACTGGAGCAGCCACTCTCAAAGAGAGTATGGAGGTTCCCCAACAAGTTAAAAATAGAACTACCCTATGACCCAGCAATTGCACTACTAGGTATTTACTCAAGGAATACAAAAATACTTATTCGAAATGTTCATGTGCACTCTAATGACTATAGCAGCATTATCAACAACAGCCAAATTATGGAAAGAGCCCAAATGTCCACTGACTGATAATGGAATATGAGTCAGCCACAAAAAAATGAAATCTTGCCATTTACAATGATGTGGATGGAGCTAGAGAGTATTATGCTATGCAAACTAAGCCAATCAGAGAAGACAAAAATCATATGAGTTGTTTTTAATTGTAACTATTATAATACATGTGTAGGAATAGTCCACTGCTGTTTTACAGATGAGAAATAATGTTGAACTGTTTTTCAACTGCTTGTTTGCCATCTGTACATCTTCTTGCTTGAGACATTTTAGATCTCCTTTCCAGATTTTCATTGAGTTGAGCTTTAAAGATCAGTTGAGTTTTAAAAATTCTTTGTATATTATGGTTACAAGTCAGATATGTGGTTTGAAAATATTATCTCCCATGGGCACCTGGGTGGTTCCATCCGTTAAGCACCCAATGATTCTTGATTTCAGCTCAGGTCAATATCTCACGGTTTGTGAGTTTGAGCCCCATGTCTGGCTCTGTGCTGTGAGCATGGAGTCTGCTTGGGATTTTCTCTCTCCCTCTCTCTCTTTGCCTCTGCCCCTCCTCCACTATAAATACATAAATAAATAAGTAAATAAATAAATAAATAAATACTATCTCCCAGTCTTTAGCTTGTCTTTTCATTCTCTTAATAGAACCTTTCAAAGAACAAAAGTTTTTAATTCTATTAAAGTTCAATTCATGAATTTTTCCTTCATCATGCTTTTTTGGTATTCTATGATTTCATCACAAAACCTATAAAGTCATATGTATTTTTCCCTGTTTGCTTCTTGACTTTTTATATTTTTCCATTTTCCATTTAGGTCTATGATCCATTTTGAGTAAATTTTTGTGGGTCAGTGTTTACACTTATTTTTTTTTCAAAAATAAAAATGAGTTTGCAGTGTTTGTTGAAAAGACTACCCTTTCCCTGCTGAGTATCTGTGCACCTCTGTTAAAAATTAGGTGACTATATCTGTGTATCTCTATACTGTCCCACTGATCTATATGTTTATTCTGTTCCCAGATTATACCATCCTATCCCGAATACCACACTATCTTAGTTACTGTAGCTTTTTGTAAGTCTTGGTCAAGCAGTGTCAATCCTTCAAATTTGTTCTTTTCTCAGTTCCTCATCTTTCTGTATAAGCTTAAAATTAATTTGCTGACACTCATAAAACAGAAATCAATCTTGGATTTAGTTTGGGATTTTGTTGAATCAGTAGATCAAACGGGAGAATTGACATCTTTATTAAGTCTTTTAAACATGGAATACACCTCCATTTATTTGGATCTTTTTGGATAACTTTACCAGAGATTTACAGTTTTCTGTATATGGTTCTTTTGCATAATTTGTTAGATGTATATCTAAGTATTTCTTATTTGTGTGTTATTATAATATTTTCAGTTCCAAATTCTAAAAGCATTCAGTTTCTTACCAATGAGAGTATTAGTTACAGAATTTTTGTAAATAGTTTTCATTAGGTTAGGGAAATTCCCTTCTAGTGGTGTTGGGTGGCTCAGTAGTTTGAGCATCTGCCTCTTGATTTTAGCTCAGGTCATGATCCCAGGGTCATGAATTGAGCCCCATGTTGGGCTCTGCACTGACCATGGAGCCTGCTTGGGATTCTCTCTCTCTCCCCTGTCCTTCTTCCCTGCTCGTGCTCTCTCTCTCTCTTTCTAAATTAAAAACAAATAAACAGTAATAAAAATAAAAAAAGACAAAATTCTATTCATAGGTTATTGACAGTTTTTATTCATAGTTTATTGACAGTTTTTATCATAAAGGGGGTTACATTGTTCAATGCTTTTCATGGATTTATTATTATGATCATATGATTTTTTAATGTAGTCTGATAATATAATGAGTAACATTGATTGACTCACGTAGTGTGAGTGAACTTTGGTTGTGTGTGCTATCCTTTTTGCATATTTCCTGTTTGGTTTTGTTAATACTTTGTTAAGATTTTTCTGTCTCTGTTCATTAGAGACTGGACTTCAGCTTTTTCTCTCTATATTTTTATAATATTTCCATTGGTTTTTGTCATTAGGATAATGAGTCTTCAAAAGATTAATAGGCAACTTGTTCCCTCTTCTAATTTCTAGCAGATTTTGGAGAATTAGTTCTATTTCTTCCTTTATATTTGGTATAAATTTGCCAGTGAAAACATCTGAACCTAATGATTTCTTTCTGGGAAATTTTTAACTACTAAAAAGTGTCTGTAATAGTTATATAATTTTTCATGTTATTTATTTCTGCTTGAGTGAGTTTTGTTAACTTGTATTGCCAAGAACTGGTCAATTTCATCTGCTTTAGCAAATCTATAGACATAGAGTTAATAATACAATTCTCTTTTTATAATTTTAATGACTCAATAGTGATAACTTCTCTTTCGTTCTTGGCATTCGTAATTTATATCATCTCTTTCTCCTGGTTACCCAGCTAGAAGTTTGTTAATTTTAATAATATTTTGTTATTTTCTAAAGTTTTTTAGTGTTTACTTAATTTTGAGAGAGAGAGAGAGAGAGAGAGAGAGAGAGAGAGAGAATGAGCAGGGGAGGGGCAGAGAGAGGAAGACACAGAATCCAAAGTTTCCAGGCGTTAGGCCATCAGTACAGAGCCCAACATGGGGCCTGAACCTACAAACCATGATGTCATGACCCGAGCCAAAGTCAGACCTCCAACCAAATGAGCCACCCAGGCACCCAAATTTTATTAATATTTTAAAGAACAACCTGGGGCGCCTGGGTGGCTCAGTCAGTTGAGCATCTGACTTTGGCTCAGGTCATGATCTCATGGTCTGTGAGTTCGAGTGCTGTGCTGACAGCTCAGAGCCTGGAGCCTGCTTCATTCTGTGTCCCCCTCTGTCTCTGCCCCTACCCCCACTCTCAAAAAATAAATACACATTTAAAAAATTAAAAAATAACCTTTGGTTTCATTTTCTGTTTTCATGTATTTTTTTTAAAACATTTATTTATTTTTGAGACAGAGGTGCGAGTGGGGGAGGAGCAGAGAGTTTGGGGGACAGAGGATCTGAAGCGGGCTCTTCACTGATAGCAGAGAGCCCAATGAGGGACTTGAACTCACAAACCATGAGATTTAACTTGAGCCAAAGTCAAACACTTAGCCAATTGAGCCACCAAGGCACCCGTCGGTTTTCATATTTTTATTTTATTGACATATGCTCTAATTTTAACTATTTACTTTTCTTCTATTTGCTTTTGGCTTAACTTGTTCATATGTCTTCAGTTTCTTGGTATTCACTCTTAGATTGAATGTTTTTAGAAGTTTTCTTCTTTTCTGTCTAAACATTGATTTACTATGGCATTAATTTTGATGAGTTATTTTATTTCATTTTATTCTAGTAGTCTTAAATCCTATTTTCTCTTGTATTTTAGTTTTTTAATTAATTTATTTAAAAGTCACAGTCTAGTTAAAATATGGTGTGATATTAGTTTCAGATGTATAATATAGTAATTCAAAAATTCTTTTCTTAAAAGTTTATTTATTTAGTTTGAGAGAGAGAGAGAGAGGGAGAGAGAGAGAGAGAGAGAGAGCACATGAGAGCACAAGCCGGGCAGGGACAGAGAGAGAGGGATAGAGAGAGAATCCCAAGCAGGCCCCTCACTGCTAGCGTGGGGCCTGATGTGGGGCTTGAACTCATGAACCATGATATCATGACCTGAGCCAAATCAAGAGTGGGATGTTTAACCGACTGAGTCATCCAGGCGCCCCTAGTGATTCAAAAATTCTATACCTTACTCACTGATCATCATGATAAATGTATTCTTAATCCCCATCACTTATTTCACCTACCCCTCCCTTGCTCTGGGAACCACCAGTTTGTTTTCTCTAGTTAAGAGTGTTTCTTGTTTTGTCTTTCTCTCTCTTTCTTTTTCTTTCACTTGTTTGTGTTGTTTCTTAAATTCCACATATGAGTGAAATTATATGGTATTTGTTTTTCTCTGACTGGCTTATTTTACTTAGCATTATACCCTCTAGGTCCATCTATGTTGTTGCAAATGACAAGATTTCATTCCTTTTTACGACTAATATTCCATTGTGTGTGTTTATACCACATCTTCTTTATCCATTCATCTATCAGTGGACACTTGGGCTGTTTCCATTATTTGGCTATGGTAAATAATGCTATAATAAACATGTGTCCCTTTGAATTAGTTTTTTTTGGGGGGGGGTGGGGAGTAATTACCCAGTAGTGTGATTACTTGATTGTAGGGTACTTCTTTTTTAAATTTTTGAAGAACCTCAATACTATCTTCCACAGTGGCGAAACCAGTTTGAATCCCCACAAACAGTGAGATAGCTTTCTTTTCTTTCCACATACTTGGCAGCACTTGTTGTTTCTTGAGTTTTTGATTTTAGCCATTTCCACAGGTGTGAGGTCATATCCCATTGTGGTTTTGATTTGTATTTCCTGGATTATGAGTGATGTTGAGGATCTTTTCATGTGTCTGCCGACCATCTGGGTATCTTTGGAGAAATGTATGTTCATGTCTTCTGCCCATTTTTAATTGAATTATTTGTTTTTGGTGTGTTGAGTTGTATAAGTTCTTGATATGTTTTGGATGCTAACCCTTTATTAGGTATGTCATTTGCAGACATCTTCTCCTAATCAATACACCACCTTTCAGCTTTGTTGTTTCCTTAATTGTGCAGAAGATTTTTATTTTGATGTAGTCCCCATAGTTTAGTTTTCCTTTTGGTTCCCTTGTCTCAGAAGACATATGTAGACAAAAGTTGCTATGTCCAATGTCAAAGAAATGACTGCCTGTTCTCTCTGCTAGGATTTTTATAGTTTTAGGTCTCACATTTAGGTCTTTCATCCATTTTGAATTTATTTTTGTTTATAGTGTGAGAAAGTGGTCTGATTTCATTCTTTTGCGTGTTACCATCAAGTTTCCCAACACCATTTGTTGAAGAGGCTGTCTTTCCCATTGGATATTCTTTACTGCTTTGTCAAGGACTAATTAAGCATATACACATGGGTTTACTTCTGGGCTTTCTATTCTATTCTATTGATCTATGTGCTTCCCCAGTTTTGGGAGGCTTTCAGCTATTATTTCTTCAAATACAATATTTCTCTTTCTTCTCTCTCTTCTCCTGGGTCTCCTCTGATATGAATGTTATGCTTTGATGGTGCTGTTGAGTTTTCTAAGTCTGTTCTCATTATTCAGTATTTGTCTCTCATGTCTTCAGCTTAATTGCTTTCCATTACTCTATCCTCCAGGTCACTTATGCATTTTTCTCCATCCTGTAGCCTACTGTTTATTCCATCTATTGTATGTTAATTTAATTTATTGAGTTCATCTCTCTTATGTTATATTTTATCCCTTTGTCAGGGGTCTCACTGATGTCCCCTACTCTTTTCTGAAGTCCAGTGAGTATCTTTATAATCATTACTTTAAATTCTCTATCAGACATACTACTTATTTCTGTTTTGCCTAGATCTCCTGCTGTGATTTTGTCCTATTCTTTCATTTGGCTTATATTCCTTTGTCTCTTCATTTTGTCTACCTCTCTGTGTCTGTTTCCATGCTAGGAAAGTCAGCTATGTCTACTGCGCTTGAAAGTAGTGGCTTTATGAAGAAGAGTTCCTGTAGTGCCCTACAGTGCAGTGTCCCCTGTTCAGCAGAAACTGGCACCGGCAGGAGTCTTCTGTGTGTTGCTTATATCCTGCTATTGTTTTTGAGTTACTTTTTATTTCAGTTGAGGCATCTGCACTGACTTTCTTCCTATTGTGGGCTGTGCTTGTTCTCTGTGGTGTTAATGAGACCCACGCAGGCTGGTTTTAAGAGGGTACGACCACAGGAGGGCTGGAAGGCAGGCCAGTGATATCAGCAACATTTGCACTGAGCAGCAAGTACTAGGCTGGATCTGCCAAAGCACAGCAGCTGGAATGGCAGCCTGGAGTGCAAAGCAGAGTGGCATGGGGATGAGCATTGTGGGGGAAAGGGGCACATGGTGGCTAGACTGAGTGTGAGCATGCAGCATTGACAAAATTTGTCCTGAGTCCAGGGCTGAGGTGATCAAATTTGGACTTGCCAAGTCCTCAGGAGAATGCATAGGCAGGACACACTGCTAGCAAGTTAGTTAAGAAATGTCTGTGCAGCATGGCCTCCTTGTATTTATGCTGGGGGTTGTGGAGGAAAATGGTGTCTACCAGGTCTTTTGTTCCCCAGAGAAGGCTCCCAGCATGCTCCAAAATCAGTATAAACAGATCTTCCTCTCTTTTGACTCACCCAGTCAGCTGAGTCAGCTGACTTTTAAAGCTCCAGGCTCCAAGTCCTGATGGTTATACAAATTCAGGGAATTCAGCCCCTATGGCTTTCAATGCCAGATGCTATGGGGATTCGTGTTTCCTATGTGGGGTCCCTGGTACAAGGGGCCATTTCTCTCCCCCCTCCTGTGTCTCCAGCCTCTGTCCACTCCCCACTTCTACACTGTCCACATTGAAGCCATCAGGCTACCAGGCAGCATCACCCTCCTCAATTTTATCTCAGATGTGGCTATGTTTTGAAACCCCTCGCTTCTGAGGGCCCTGTGGCTTTGACCTGCTCAGACCCTCTGGGGAGCAATGGCCAAACAATGTCCAGGTGCTGGCCTGTCCCCAGGAATGCTCATGCAACCATGCTGCTTTAGATGCCCAGAGACTCTGGCCAGGTGCCAGCCAGACCCAGAAAAAGTGTGCACAATCGTGTAACAGCAGAGTTTCAGGGATTATGGTAAATCACAACCCACATCTGGCACCAGGCTTCACCTTTAACATCCTTGTTCCAACACCAGCAAATGTGGCTGATCTTCAGGGTCCACTGGGACCTTTGTGGGGAGGCAGGCCACACAGCCTCTACCAAATGGCCTCTCAGCAGGGAAACCACCTCTCCCCATGTGGCCCAAGGACCCATAAGTCCTTGCTGTCTGTTCTTGGGGATTTACCATTTCCACCAGAGCTCCTCCAAATATAAAGCTGTGGAGTTTCAAACTCTGTGCTCCCTTATTATAGAGTTTTAGTGGGTTTTCAACCTTCTCCTTTCTCCCTTTCTTGTTAAATCCCTTATGGGATTTTCTACTCTTTCTCTTTCTCACCAACTGTTTTTGGGGTGGGGAGTGCTTTTGCTGTACTCTCCCTTCCATCTCTGTCCTCTCTCTGCAAGCAAAATAGCTCCCTACCATCTGCGGCTTCTCTCTCCCCCAGTTCACCTCTCCATTCCATGCCATGTACTGCTGAGTTCTTTGGATCAAGTGGTGCAGATTGTTGTATTAATCCTCAGATCAATTTTCTAAGTGTGCAAGATGGCTTGGTATTTATCTAGCTGCATTTCAGGGATGATACAGGCAAAAAAAAAACCCCTTCATGCTGCTCTGCCATCTTGGCCCCTCCCTTCCCCAATATAATTTATTGAAAAATTTATCTTTGTCTTCTGTGTTTTCACCTGGGAACTTTATCATATGCTAAATTATTTGGGTCTACTTCTGCACTTTCTAATTTAATTTGCTTGTCTCTATTTGTATTCTGATATCAGACTGTTCTAATTTTAGAAAGTAAGATATTTAGACAATTTTGAAATACCAGATCTTGTAATGTCTGGTAGAGCTAGTTGCCTTTCCTTAGAGCTTTGCTTTTTCAGTGTTGTCCCCCAGCTCTATGTTTATTTTTCCATATGGCATTTAGTATCAATACAAAATTACAAATTTTACTGAATACAAAAAGTTATTCATATATGTGGGGAATAAGCTTAGAAATTTCCTGGGCTTACACCAATGGGTTAACAAGGCATAAAGAAGTACAAAGCCATAGGATGCTCACACCAAAGTTTGGGTAAACAAGATTAGGTAAATAAGTATAGAGAAGGTGAGGCAAAGGCCCCAACACATAGGTATATGACATAAACAAGATTAGGTATTCAGGGCAAAAGTGCCCCCCAATTTAGTACTATAGCAGAAAGCTGCTTTCACAGGAAGGAAGGACCAAATTATTTAAACAGGTAAATAGGGCTATAGACAACTGCACTGCAGGTGAAACTGCCCAGTGTGGAACTGATTAGCAAAAGAAACGGTGCCTTGTTAACCCTGAGATTTTTGCTCTGTCTCATCCCATAGACTAAAGATAAACAGAAATGGTGCCTCATGTCCACTGTAAACAACCTTCGCCCAGCTGCCTCGTGCAGGATGTTGTTTTGTATTAACCCAAACCCCTAACCCCGAATATCTTCAAGACTCCCTTTCCCTCATGTCCATGAGTTAATGTTCACAGATTTATTGTCTCTTTGTGCACATCCATCACGATGTTTGTAAGCCTTCTGATCCTAATAAAAAAAAAGGGCAAGGACCCTTATTTGGGACACTTGTCTTTTCCAAGACATTAACCATTTCTTGCTTTTAATCCTGCATCTGCTCTCTTGCTGGCCAAAAGAGAACTTTAGACTTAGGGTCTACAACATATATGTTAATTGAGATTGCCTTATACTCATGAATTAAGTTAGGGAGAATTGATGAGGTTAAGTCATCCTACACAAGGAGAGGGGATACATTCTTATTTGTGCAAGTCTGCTATTATGTCCTTTAAGAGTACTTCTGTATTTTAATTTTATAGATTATGCCTATTTCTTAAGTTTATTTCTAACTATTTTATCTTCCATATTTTTGTAATATGGAATTTCGTAGGGTACGTTGTATATTCTGATTGATTATTCTTAGTATATATCAGAGCTATTGTTTTTTTTAATTTTATATATTTTTCCTTACTAAATTATTGTTTGAGTTAATTTTATCATTGATTTTCTAGAGTTTGCAGGTATACTATCAAATTTTCTGTGAATAGTTTTACTTCTTTTTCAATTTTTATACCTCTAATTGATTTTCCTTCTCTAATTGCATTGATTAACACTTCTAGTACAGTGTTTAATAGTAATACATATACTGGGCATCCTTGTCGTTTATCTGACTTATTGGAAATCCCCTTATATTTGACAAATAAACAAGATACTGGTTTCACAAAGTATTCATATATTACTATTTTTTGAGTATTTTTTATCACTAATGGGTGTTAAGGTTTTTCAGTGACTTTTTCAGCAAAATAGTGATAATCGTATGATTTCCTCTTTAGATTTATTAATGTTGTCTACTGTATTAATGAATTCCAATTTTTGAAACAATCTTTATTGTGTGTTCAAATCTATTTGGTGTTATTTTCTTAATATGGTTTTGTGTTTTTTTTGAGTGATAGTTTAATATTTTTTGTTGTTGTTGATAGTCAATGATACTGCTTTCTAACTTTTTAGCATGCTAATGATCAATGTTATACTTGCTTCCACTGGACTTTTTTTCATTAGTTATTATTTGGAAAATCTAATGTAACATTGGGACTATTGGTTCTTTGAAAGTGTGTAATTTCCTTTTGAAACGATCTGAGCCTGGTGCATTTAGGGAGTAACTCTATGATAACTTTCCCTTTTCTTCTACAATAATTGGTGCATTTGTTTTCTACTGCTAATGGGGTCAATTTTAGTAAGTTAATTTTTTTCATTTAACATTAATTTCATTTAGGTTCTAAATTTATTTGCAAAGAGCCACAAAGTAATTTCTTATTATTAAATTGTTTTTCCTTTGTCAATGGCTGTTTCCACGCTTTTGTTTCTTACATTATGTTGTGGTTCTTCTTGTTAGCTTTTTCTTAAGCTACCAAGTGATTTTGCCCATTACTTTATTAATTTTTTTCAAATAAAAGATGATTTGGGGACACCTAAGTGACTCAGTTGGTTAAGCATCCTATTCAGCTCCGGTCTAATCTCATGGTTCATGAGTATGAGCCCTGCATCAGGCTCTGTACTCACAGCTCAAAGCCTGAAGCCTGCTTCAGATTTTGTGTCTCCATCTCTCTCTTCCTCTCTCCACTCACAGTCTGTCTCTCTCTCAAAAATAAACATGAAAAAATTTTTTAAAAAGATTATTTAATTTAATATTAAAACTTTTTTTTATATTCCCTAGCTCATTAGTTTTAGTTTTTATTTTTATTATATTCTTCCTTGTGTTTTTCTTTTGCACTCTTTTGCTGGGTTTTTTTTTTCTAGTTCAGTGCGAGAATTCTTTATTTACTTTTTTTTTTTATCAATATAAGTATTTAAGGCAATGGACTTTCCTCTGATCAATGCTTTAAATTTATCCCATGAGGCTTAATATCAGTGTGTCTATTATCATTATCTTTTCTTAAACTTTGTAATTTTGGTTTGTATTCCTGCATTTCCCAAAAGGTTAAATAAACCTTCTATTCCAATATTCCATGTAGATGACCTGATTAAAATTTGTTGCTAATTTCTAGTCATTTTTTGCATTGTAGTCAGAGAGTAGTTGTATTTGTAAAGTTTCTACTTTATAGAACTTGCTGATTCTTTCTTTTTTCTTAATATGCCAAGGGTCTACAATATTATCACCCTCAGGCCAAATCCAGTCCACTACCTATGTGAAATCATTGAAAAAAATAAATTATTGGAAAAAATTATTTTAAAAATTACTATTGCATGACTTATTTAAATTATGTGAAATTCATATTTCAGTGTTCATTGGAATGCAGTCATATTTATTTCTGTATTACCTATGGGTACTTTTGTGTGGCTTGCATAGCTTAAAATATTCACTACGTAGGTCCTTCAAAGAAAAAATTTGTTGATTCTTATTATATGTAATCAATTTTGAGGAATATTATCTATTTTTTATATAATTTATTGTCAAATTGATTTCCGTTTCACACCCAGTGCTTATCCCAAAAGGTGCCCTCCTCAATGCCCATCACCCACTTTATCTTCTCCTCCACCCCCCAACAACCCTCAATTTGTTCCTAGTATCCAGCAGTCTTTTATGGTTTGCCTCCCTCCCTCTCTGTAACTTTTGTTCTACCTTCCTCTCCCCCACAGTCTTCTGTTAATTTTCTCAAGATCCACATATGAGTGAAAACATATGGTATCTGTATTTCTCTGACTGACTTATTTAACTTAGCATAATACCCTCCAGTTCCATCCACGTTGCTGCAAATGGCCAGATTTCATTCTTTCTCATTGCCAAGTAGTATTCCATTGTATATATGAACCACATCTTCTTTATCCATTTGTCAGTTGATGGACATTTAGGCTCTTTCCATAATTTGGATATTGTTGAAAGTGTTGCTATAAACATTTAGGTTCATGTGCCCCTATGCATCAGCACTCCTATATCCCTGGGGTAAATTCTTAGCAGTGCTATTGCTGGGTCATAGGGTAGGTCTATTTTTAATTTTTTGAGGAACCTCCCCACTGTTTTCCAGAGTGGTTACACCAGTTTGCATTCACACCAACAGTGCAAGAGGGTTCCTGTTTCTCCACATCTTCACCAGCATCTACAGTTTCCTAAGTTGTTCATTTTAGTCATTCTGACTGGGGTGAGGTGGTATCTCTCTGTGGTTGTGATTTGTATTTCCCTGATGAGGAGTGATGTTGAGCATCTTTTCATTTGCCTGTTGGACATCTGGATGTCTTCTTTAGAGAAGTGTCTATTCATGTCTTCTGCCCATTTCTTAACTGGATTATTTGTTTTTCAGGTGTGGAGTTTGGTGAGTTCTTTATAGATTTTGGATAGTAGCCTTTTACCTGATATGTATTTCAAATATCTTTTCCCATTGTATCAGTTGCCTTTTAGTTTTGTTGATTGCTTCCTTTGCAGTGCAGAAGCTTTTTATCTTGATGAGGTCCCAATAGTTCATTTTTGCTTTCAATTCCACTGCCTTTGGAGATATGTCGAGTCACATATTGCTGCAGCTGAGGTCAACGATGTTTTTTTCTGCTTTCTCCTCTAGGGTTTGATGGTTTCCTGTCTCACATTCAGGTCCTTCATCCATTTTGAGTTTATTTTTGTGAATGGTATGAGAAATTTGTCTAGTTTCATTCTTCTGCATGTTGCTGTCCAGTTCTCCCAGCACCATTTGTTAAAGAGACTGTCTTTTTTCCATTGGATATTCTTTTCTGCTTTGTCAAAGATTAGTTGGCCATACTTTTGTTGGTCCAATTTTCAATTCTCTCTTCTATTCCATTGGTCTATGTGTCTGTTTTTGTGCCAATAACATGCTGTCTTCATGATTACAGCTTTGTGGTAGAGGCTAAAGTCTGAGATTGTGATGCCGCCTGCTTTCGTTTTCTTCTTCAATATTACTTTTGCTATTAGGGGTCTTTTGTGGTTCCACACAAATTTTAGGATTGCTTCTTCTAGCTTTGAGAAGAATGCTGCAATTTTGATTGGGATTGCATTGCATGTGTAGGTTGCTTTGGGTAGTATTGACATTTTAATAATATTTATTCTTTGAAGCATGAGCATGGAATATTTTTCCATTTATTTGCATTTTCTTCAATTTCTTACATAAGCTCTCACTAATTTTCAGCATAAAAATCTTTTACATCTTTGGTTAGGTTTATTCCTAGGTATTTTACAATTCTTGGTGCAATCGTGAATGGGATCAGTTTCTTCATTTCTCTTTCTATTGCTTCATTATTGGTGTATAAAAATGCAACTGATTTCAGTACACTGATTTATGCCTTGTGACTTTGCTGAATTCATGTATCAGTTCTAGCCGACTTTTGGTGGAGCCTGTTGGGTTTTCCATGTAGAGTATATCATCTGTAAAAGTGAAGTTTGACTTCATCTTTGCTAATTTTGATGCATTTGATTTCATTTTCTTGTCTGATTGCTGATGCTAGAACTTCCAACACTATGTTAAACAACAGTGGTGAGAGTGGACATCCCTCTGGTGTTCCTAATCTCAGGGGGAGAGCCCTCAGTTTTTCCCCATTGAGGATGATATTAGCTGTGGGCTTTTCATAAGTGGCTTTTATGATGTTTAAGTATAATCCTTTTATCCCAACTTTCTTGAGTGTTTTTATTAAGAAAGTATGCTTTATTTGGTCAAATGTTTTTTCTGCATTTATTGACAAGATCATATGGTTTCTTTTATTTATTTCTTTTTTAATTTTTTTTATTTATTTCTTTTTTATTAATGTGATGTATCACATTGATTTGCTAATATTGAACAAGCCCTGCATCTCAGGAATGAATCCCACTTGATCATGGTGAATACTTCTTTTTATATGCTGTTGAATTCGATTTGCTAGTATCTTGTTGAGAATTTTTGCATCCATATTCATCAAAGATATTGGCCTGTAGATCTCTTTTTTTGGTGGGTCTCTGGTTTGGAAATCAAAGTAATGCTGGCTTCATAGAATGAATCAAGAATTTTTCCTTCCATTCCTATTTTTTGGAAATGCTTGAGAAGGACGAGTATTATCTCTGCTTTAAATGTCTGGTAGAATTCTCCAGGGAAGCCATCTAGTCCTGGACTCTTATTTGTTGGGATATTTTTGATAACTGATTCAATTTCTTCACTAATTATGGGTCTGTTCAAATTTTACATTTCTTTCCATTTGAGTTTCAGTAGTGTCTGAGTGTTTAGCAATTTGTCTATTTCTTCCAGGTTGTCCTGTTTGTTGGCATATAATTTTTATAGTATCCCTGACAATTGCTTGTATTTTGGCAGGATTGGTTGTAATAAATCCATTTTCATTCGTGATTTTTATCTATTTGGGTCCTCTCTCTTTTCTTTGTGAGAAGTCTTGCTAGAGGTTTATCAATTTTGTTTAGCTTTTCAAGAAACCAACTCTTGGTTTCATTGATCTGTTCTAACATTTTTATTTTGGATTCTATATTGTTTATTTCTGCTCTGATCTCATTTCTCTTCTTCTGCTGGGTTTGTGATGTCTATGCTGTTGTGCTTCTAGTTGCTTTAGGTGTGCTGTTAAACTTTATATTTGGGATTTTTCTAGTTTCCTGATATAGGCCAGGACTGCAATGTATTTTCCTCTTAGGAGTACCTTTGCTGAATCTCAAATGGCTTGGGTTGTTGTATTTTCATGTTAATTTGTTTCCATATATTTTTAAATTTCTTCTCTAATGGCCTGGTTGACCCATTCATTCTTTAGTAAGGTGTTCTTTAACCTCCTGCTTTTGGAGGTTTTCCAGACTTTTTCCTGTGGTTGATTTCAAGTTTCATAGCATTGTAATCTGAAAGTTTTCATGGTATGGTTTCAATTCTTTTATTTTTACTTAGGGCTGTTTTGTGACCCAGTATGTGATCTGTCTTGGAGAATGTTCCATTTGCACTCAAGACGAAAGTATATTATCCTGCATTGGGGTGTAGTGTTCTAAATGTATCTGTCAAATCCATCTGGTCCAATATATTATTCAGGGCCATTGTTTCTTTACTGATTATATATCTAGATTATCTGTCCGCTGTTTTAAGTGGAGTATTAAAGTCCCCTGCAATTACCACATTCTTATCAATAAGTTTGCTTATGTTTGTGATTAAGTGTTTTATATATTTTTGTGCTTCCAAACTCGGTGCATAGACATTTATAATTGTTAGTTCTTCCTGATGGATATATATAATTATATAATTACATATAATTATATAATTATACAACCTTTAATTTAAAGTCTAGTTTGTCTGATATAACTATGGCTACTCAAGCTTTCTTTTGACTTCCAGTAACATGATGGATGGTTCTCCATCCCCTCCTTTTCAACCTGAAGGTGTCCTCGGGTCTAAAATGAGTCTCTTGTAGACAGAAAATAGATGAGCCTTGTTTTTTAATACATTCTGATACACTATGTCTTACACTATGACAAAAGACTATAATACAATTAAAAAAGCAATTCATTATTTCTGTGATGCATAACACTTCAATAATCAGAATGTTAAGTGATATCCTTATATAAAACATATTAAAAATTTAGGGATTGCACATAAACTCTAGAATAATTATAGCACTTACCCAAACATAAGCCAAAATTTATTATTTATTTCATAGTGCCTCCAGAGTAATTTAACATGCCAAATTAAAAGGCCTAATTAGTCAAAAAGACTTTATTTACAATTTGAATCCAAAGGAAATTAAAAAAAAATTTTTTTTAAGCTTAGAAAATTTTAAAAGCACATGCCAGAATAGGATTACAGGTTATTACAAAACTTAAAACTTATTTATTTAACCAAGTTGACAGTAAGAAATTCTAAATGCAAGAGGCGCCTGGGTGGGTCAGTCAGTTGAGCATCTGACTTCAGCTCAGGTCATGATCTCACAGCTTGTGAGTTCGAGCCCCGCGTTGGACTCTGTGCTGCCAGCTTGGAGTCTGGAGCCTGCTTCAGATTCTGTGCTTCCATGTCTCTCTGCCCCAACCCACTCACATTCTGTCTCTGTCTCTCTCAAAAATAAATAAACATTAAAAAAAATTAAAAAAAAGAAATTCCAAATGCAAATATATAGGGTTATATGATTGTTAGCAAAACTTAGATCTTTAATATTGAGAAGTTTTAACTAAGTAATCAAAGACCTGATAAAAGCAAAACACAGAAACTGTTTCTTTTCGCACACCAAACAGAAAAAAAAAATGTTTACTTTTTTTTAATAAAGAGTAGACCGACAATCCAAGAAAACATTTTTTAATAGAAAGGAAAGCATAATTTCAATCTTATGCTAGTATACTTTTAAAATCCATTCATTTCAACTTTAGTACTGACCACATAAAAAATTCCTTTCCAAAGATTTCCCTTAATAAACCTTCTACAACATTTTTAATTAAAACAGTTTTTTTTTAATATTTATTTATGTTTGAGACAGAGAGAGAGAGAGAGACAGAATCCAAAGCAGGCTCTAGGCTCTGAGCTGTTAGCACAGAGCCTGATGCGGGGCTGAAGCCACAAACCACGTGAATATGACCTGATTCCCAAGTCAAACGCTTAACCGACTGAGCCACTCATGCACCCTTACAACAACTTTTAAATTCAGAGTTGCTTCCCTTATTTCTATCGGCTTTAAAATTTTTTTTAACATTTATTTATCATTGACAGACAGAGAGAGACAGAACATGAGCATGGGAGGGGCACAGAGAGAAGGAGCCACAGAATCTGAAGCAGGCTCCAGGCTCTGACCTGTTAACACAGAGCCTTACACAGGGCTCGAACTCACCAACTGCGAGATCATGACCTGAGAAGAAGCCAGACGCTTAACTGACTGAGCCACCCAGATGCCCTTTCCATCAGTCTTAATTACATTTAGCAGAAGAGTTTTAATGCTTAGAAACCTTAGTCTCCAATGAAGACAAAGTAGTAACTAATTATGAACTGTTTGATCAGAATTCTTTAGATCTGAAATTTATAAATACACTTTACAATATGCTTTAAAAACATATTTTTTCATAGTACAATCTTCTAATAAGGCACAGGCATGTTTTTGAACAGATTTAAATATCCTTAGTTTTCTGCAATAAAAAGTCAAAGGCATCAGCCTTCCATCCTAGTTGGAAAAGGCCAGATAATTCAATCCAGTTTATTATCAAGGCAAAACTTTAAAGTTCCAGGCTGCCAAAGACTTTGAAAGCTATCTTAACAATTACCCATGAAAACTTTGAGACAAAATTAAACATAATTTTAAATCATCTTTTTTTTTTTCTGAGAGATAACAGAGCTTATTTGACCCTCAGCAAACCTAGGTAGAATGAAAGCTTCATATTTAATCCTGAAAACTCTAAACACATGTCTATCTTAATTAAACCAACAAACTTAAGTTAGTTTAACCACTAAATATGCTCTATACGTTTACACTTAAAAGTTAATCAATTTGTTCCCCATTGTCAATTTTTACTTGGGATACTGGTGGCAAAATCTGAATTTTGTAAGTCCAATGTGGTGCTCTTTGCTGCTGGACAGCAAGGGTAGAAGGAGGAGCCAATGGTGCTGGAGGCACCAAGGATGGTATAGGAATCAGCTATGCGGGCCACAACCAAGGTGGTGCAGAAAGAGGATGGAGAGGGGAAGACCCAAGAAGCAAGGTGCCCTCAGGAAAGCTGGAGGTGGATAAAAGTCAAGAAGGTAGAGAAAGAGGTCACTTGGTCCTAAACCTCATCCCCTTGGACAGATGAAAAGCCACGTTTTCTTTTCACTAAAGTGGAAATAGGCTGTCCATGTCAGGCTGGAGAGAACATAGGGAACTTCTCTGCAACAAAAGGAGTTTCAGCAGCTGCTTGGGAATATTCCTTAAAGCACCCATCTTGAGGTAGACTTACCAAAGAAGGCAATTGGCTCCAAATATCATAGCCATTAGCTCAGGAAATGAATGAGGGAGAATCTCTTCCCCCCAATACCACTAGAGTAACCTGAGTCTATTTGAAGGAGTAGTGAGTCAGTGTCCCCTTCATTAGGGATGACCTGTGCTTCCTCCAGCAACCTAGTTTATTCAGAGGAGGCCTGTTTAGACAATTATTATCCAATATATCAGGAGGGAGTTTACTAGCCAAACACATTCTGCAAGAGGCCTTAAGTTGGGGTGCTGATTTAGGGTCAGGCAGGATGGGACATAGGATATCTCTATTTGCTCTGTTTCCTGAAGAACAGATCTGACAGATCCTGTTGAAGTTAATGTCTCATTAATAGGCCATTTTCCCTCATCTCCTAAGGAGTATTGAAGCCATGCAATGTTAGAGAACATCAGTCATTTCTTAAATTTTTTAATTTGAATAGTTTCCAGTGGGTTAAAAGGCATCCCAAGGGAGAATCCTTGGGGACTGAAAAAGAAAATCCCATGCTAGAGAAGGTCCGTTACCAAAAATCCCCCTTGACTCCCAGGTGGAATACCACATAGGATATGTAAGAGGTTCCTGGTGTCAAAGTGACAGGAGGCATCTCTCAAATGAAATTGCTATTGATCACTGTCACACCACAAAGGCCCTGCGGAAAGAGTGCTAGCAGGAAAGAACATCCAATGGAAAAAAGACAGTCTCTTTAACAAATGGTGCTGGGAGAACTGGACAGCAACATGCAGAAGGTTGAAACTAGACCACTTTCTTACACCATTCACAAAAACAAACTCAAAATGGATAAAGGACCTGAATGTGAGACAGGAAACCATCAAAACCCTAGAGGAGAAAGCAGGAAAAGACCTCTTTGACCTCAGTCATAGCAATTTCTTACTTGACATACCCCCAAAAGCAAGGGAATTAAAAGCAAAAATGAACTACTGGGACCTTATGAAGATAAAAAGCTTCTGCACAGCAAAGGAAACAACCAACAAAACTAAAAGGCAACCAACAGAATGGGAAAAGATATTTGCAAATGACATAGCAGACAAAGGGCTAATATCCAAATCTATAAAGAGCTCAGCAAACTCCACACCCAAAAAACAAATAATCCAGTGAAGAAATGGGCAGAAAACATGAATAGACACTTCTCTAAAGAAGACATCTGGATGGCCAACAGGCACATGAAAAGATGTTCAACGTCGCTCCTCATCAGGGAAATACAAATCAAAACCACACTCAGATATCACCTCACGCCAGTCAGAGTGGCCAAAATGAACAAATCAGGAGACTATAGATGCTGGCAAGGATGTGGAGAAACGGGAACCCTCTTGCACTGTTGGTGGGAATGCAAACTGGTGCAGCCGCTCTAGAAAACAGTGTGGAGCTTCCTCAAAAAATTAAAAATAGATCTCCCCTATGACTCAGCAATAGCACTGCTAAGAATTTCCCCAAGGGATACAGGGGTACTGATGCATAGGGGCACTTGTACCCCAATGTTTATAGCAGCACTCTCAACAATAGCCAAATTATGGAAAAAGCCTAAATGTCCATCAACTGATGAATGGATAAAGAAATTGTGGCTTATATACACAATGGGGTACTACGTGGCAATGAGAAAGAATGAAATATGGCCCTTTGTAGCAACGTGGATGGAACTGGAGAGTGCGATGCTAAGTGAAATAAGCCATACAGAGAAAGACAGATAACATATGGTTTCACTTTTATGTGGATCCTGAGAAACTTAACAGAAACCCATGGGGGAGGGGAAGGAAAGAAAAAAGAAAAAAAAAAAGAAAAAAAATAGGTTAGAGTGGGAGAGAGAGCCAAAGCATAAGAGACTCTTAAAAACTGAGAACAAACTGAGGGTTGATGGGGGGTGGGAGGGAGGGGAGGGTGGGTGATGGGTATTGAGGAGGGCACCTTTTGGGTTGAGCACTGGGTGTTGTATGGAAACCAATTTGACAATAAATTTCATATATTGAAAAAAAATAATAATTTCAAAAAAAAAAAAAAAAAGAAAAAGAAAAGAGGTAGGTCCTCCAGCTTCCCCCAAGAAGAGTATTTTGAGGAATGTGTGCATAGTTGAAAAATTGCTTTCATCATTGAAATAAAATATATTTATGTTCAGAATTAAGTAAAATGACCTATTGTTTTTCTGACATAAAGTGAAACCATAAAGTGAGCAGACTGTCAATGGGAATAGAAAGAAGGAGAGAAAATGATCCAGTAGAAACTCTATCATAAACCTTAGGGAAGCATATAATTTTTGATGTTTATAATAGAGAATCTGAACTTTGAAAAGTATTTTAAATAACACTTCCAAGAAAATGGAGTACATATTCTTTTCTCTATTCCTGCTGCTAAGTACAACAAATGCTAAAAAGACTCTGAAATGTAAAGAGAAGAAAACAGACCTGCCAGAGATCTCAGAACTTAAGGAACATGGTGGTGAGTTCTCTCAGTTTTCCTTTTACCTCATATATCCCAGACTGTGTCCTGGAGAAGCCAGAAACACAAAATTACCAATGAGCACAGACTAAAAAAGTCTCCAGGCTCAAGGACCATGGAAAGGGCAACCTAGTAAGACCGAAAATATTTAGATAATAAATATTAGACTCCTGCCAAATACCACAGATCAACTATGGCCCTACCCTAACCCTGTCAGCAAAGGCCTTATGGCTACCTTGCATTTTCACCTTCAGAGGCTGTGTTAGGGCACCCTATGTGGGAAGACCGGGCATTCCTCCTCTTGCAGCTGGAAATGATCCCCTCCATCCCAGACATACAGCACAAGCGACGATCATGTGGGAGTCACAATTTCCACCCTGCCAGGCAGTAGGGAAGGATTCCAATGACATAAGTGTTACATCTTTTATTATGTCCCTTTCAAAACGCCTTTCCGAAATTCCCTGAGGCTCTGTTAATTTTTCTTCTATTCATGTTATGTTCACATTGGGCAGTTCTATTGTTTTATCTTCAAATCCATTGATTCTTTTCTGTCTCCTCCATTCTGCTCTTGAAGTCATTCATCAAGCTTCTTATTTTGGCTATTATGTTTTTCAGTTCTAAAATTTCCATTTAGTTCCTCTTCATAACTTTTATTTCTTGCTTACACTTCCAATTTTTTTTTCATTTGTTTTAAGCATATTTATAATTGGTCATAAAAAATTTTATGTTTCTGTCTTTTTTATTTGTCAGATAATTCTAATATATCTGTCATTTCAGTGTTGGCATCTATGGACTATTTTTGTCACTAAATGTGAGATTTTCCTGGTTGTTGGTATGATGAATGATTTTTTATTGAAAGCTAGACATCTTTTTATTATGCTATGAGACTATGGAGTCCTGTCCCACATACTCTGATTCAGTACCTCTAGGATGGGTCTTGGAAATCAGTATTTAAAAAGTATCTCTGGGATACTGATGCTCAGTCAGATTTGGAACCATGACCATGATGCTCTTAGGACCTTTCCATATCTGTGTCAATAAGGTATGGGATATAGTGTCTGCCAGATGTTGCAAATGACCATTTTATTTATAACATCCTCTCTAGAATGGGAATGAAATTTGACATTATTTGTATCCCTTAGAAGGGGTTGAGTTGATCCTGGATAAGTCCTTGTACTCTCTTTGGATCTCTCTGCTGTCACCTTTGCTGATTCCAGTTGGCATGTGGTGGGTAGGATGAAGGGCAGATGAACAACAAGAGGAATGATCACTGTTCATTTATATGCACACATTAGTAGCATTCATTCTGTACATGCATTAAAAAATTGTTGTGCAAAGGGAAAAAACTGTGGGGTCTTTTTGTTGTTTCCATTCTGATTCTTGGAGGAGAGCCGTATGGTCATAGACCACAAAACTTTTGTCCAGAGTCTAATTTCAGAGCTCTGGCTCTGAAAAATAGTTTCCAGCCCTCTTGTGATATCCTTACCTAAACCTCCTACTTCTGTGTCATTATAAACAGGTGTAATGAAACATGCTATGAGGGTTAATTGTGGTTTTTCAAAGTTGAACACAAAGCAGTGGTGGTGGGGGGAGGAGTTGCTGCCTGTCAGTTCACATTTAAAATTATAATATTTTCTTTTTATTCCACTCGTTGTCTGGGCTCAAAGCTAAAAACTCCTTTTCTGAACCAGAGAAACCTGCTTCTTAGGAGGACTTGAAATACTTCCTGGCATTAATATGTGCTACTATTATGCAAAATATTTCTTTCTGAACCTAATATAAAACATTTTTTAAAAGGCAGAGATACCTGGAATTCAAAACAGAAATGGTAGTTTTATATAAAAAAATTAACATCATAATATTTTACATACACTCTTTGTGACTGTAGTTTCCAAGTTTACTTGGCTTTTTAATGTTTATTTATTCTTCTATATAATTTTAGTGTGTTTTCAGTTTCTCAAAAAATCCAATCAGAATTTTTGTTAGTATTACATTAAACTTATACAATAAGTTGAGGGAGAAATAATATTTTTATTCCATTCAGTAAATCTGAGGACTTGATTGTCCCCAGGTTCATCATTATGCCTGATGAACCTGGGGACAATCAATGAGTATGATGAGTCTTATGAAAACAGAAAACACTTTCCCTAAATGTGCAGGTTTACATTAGAAAGCCAATAGTTCAGTTCTTTCAATAAAGACTTAGCTTTATTTTTTTTTAAAGTAAGCTTCACACCCAGTACAGAGACCAACATGAGACTTAAACTCATAACACTGAGATCAGGGCCTGAGCTGATGTGAAGAGTCCCATGCTTAACCGACTGAGCCACCCAGGTACTCTGTAGACTTAGAGCTTCTTAAAACACAAAGCTATGCACATCCTTAGTATTGATGAATCTTCTACCTATTTCAGGAGACCCCAGCTGGGCACATATTGCTGTGCCAGGCTCAGGGCAGGCACAGTCCCACAGGCACAGGGCTCAGGGCAGGCACAGGGCAGACCCACAGAATGTGGGTCCTTATGGCTTTGGGGAGCTTGCCAGTCATTTTCACTCCAATTACACTGAGTGTAGCAGATTCATTCCGTGGCTCAGGGAGCACAGTCATTTGAGAAAGGTGAATAAATATCTCTTTTCAACCCAAGTCAGAGAATGGCATAACTAATGTCATGAACAGCTAGTAAACACCCATTGTTCCAGGAAACATGGACAATACACAACATCACAATCATGTGAGAAACAGCTGACATTTATCGAGTTTGCCTGGTCCTATGTTAAGTGTTTTAGCATTTATCCATCCCAAGAGACCTGCATGGTAGGTATCATTATATTCTCAAGCGACCAATAAGAGAGCTGGGACAAGAGAATTGACATGAGTTTTCCAAAGTCACTCAACTAGTAATGATGAAACTAGAGTTTGAACTTAGAAAATTTGGCTTTAGAAACCCATCTTACCCACTCACTTTAGCCACACAGGCTTCAATTTCCCAGGGTGGACATGACATATAGGTGGACAACTGACCAATAATAGAGATCAGTATATGCACCAAGTGCCAAACAAGTGGTTCATTCTTTGAGTATGAAGAATGAGAGCGGTTGAGACGACCCAAGAAACTTTCACCATTATATGCACTCACAGGTTCCTTGAACCCAGCAAATTTGGAGATATTTGTCTGCATGGAGATGACTTTAAAAAATGTTTATTTGTTTCTGAGAGAGAGAGAGAGGGTGTGTACGTGTGCAAGAAAGGGAGAGGCAGAGAACAAGGGAGAGAGAATCCCAAGCAGACTTAGCAAAGAGCCTGACACGGGTCTCGAACTCAACAACCATGAAATCATAACCTGAGCTGAAACCAAGAGTTGGATGCTTAACTGACTGAGCCATCCAGGTGGCGCAAGATGGCTTTGTATATGGTTGGCATAGGGTGATGTGGACTCAGTGCTGATAACATACTTGGTTAGTTTTAGAAATAATCTGACTTTTACCTTCTTACCAACTCCTTTGGATATTCTCACCCTTTGCCTTGCAACACGAAAGAGGGTGGGGATGGCTCATTTACCAAATGATGCATTAGCACTGGGGAGAAGACAGCACAGGTGGTGTTATTCTTACCAACATAGGATGAGGAGTCAGAGATCTCAGCCCAGTACTACCTCTGCCATGGTCAACCACAAACTGAATGAAGACCTAGGTTTGAAACAGCCCATGTCTAAAACCCTGGCAATTCTGTGATATGTTTTGGGAGGTTTATCTGTCTTTGTACTTACCAAAGGATGAAAAATGTGTTAGGCAATTTTTAACAACTAAAACCATGGTAGCTTGTTCATACATTCTTCTTTGAAGGAATTTGGATAAATCCCTTTTATTATCTCTGTAAGAAACAATAAAATGTCAGGCTTTTAAGGCATTTGGTCAGGGTCAAATAATGACAGAATTCTTCTTTCTTCCACCCCTTCTCAGGAGGTACCTAGTGAGGACAAAGGCAGAGAGAATGGGCAGATGCAAGGCCCAGGCCTGAGCATACGTGGGTAGAATGTGTTAGCTCTGTACCTGGAAAGTTCAAACCTACCCAACCTTAAGCCCAGATGCAAATTTCAGTTCTAAATCCTCTAGTGTAAAGAAAGCCCCAGAAAAGAATTCCATAGGGATGGAGGGTACACAAGTGACTTCCACCAGCCTCCCACGAGACATCATCCAAGAGAAGGAGATGCCTGAGCTGCTTGGGAAATGATGGGCCAGCCACATGACTCCTTCAGTAGGAAGTGAAGAGGGCCTTGTACTGGAGTTGGATCCTCCCGATGCCTACATCTCTGCATGGAAGAGAGAATCCAATATGGTAGCACCCATGCTCTGGCTGGGTCCGGGTCAGCAACCCCCCAAATCAGCACTACATGGGTGAAGTACCATTCTCCAGCCTCCTCCAAAAGTACTCATCTTCCCATGCATAAGAGGTGGGGGGGAAAGGATGGGAACCTGAGCACTATGTGGAATCCAACACACCACCCATCCTCTTTCTTTTACGCTAAAGCTCTCATCTTGGACCATTTTTCTGCCATGGTATATGGCCTCTTCCTGAAGAACATGCATGTAAAATGGGAATTCTGCAAAGGGAAAAGTATTTTTGTGAAGCTGCTGATGAGTGATACACTTTGAAATAAGGGTCATGGGATCAGAACTTCCTCCTCTTTATTCTACAAACAGCCCTCAATTTGCCCATCTACACCTGTCCTGCTGGCTTATTGCTCACCTGTGTCCTGACTCCCAGCCTCCTCAGGGGTCTGGCACTACCCACACTCCCTGTCCTGGATACTACCTGTATGTTCAAGCTTCTATGAAACAACCCCCACTCATACTTGGCATCAACCCTGGCCAACTGTCCTTCTCCTTACAGAGAAAGTGTCCATAGAATTGCCATACTCACTGACAACATTTCCCAAGTGGTCTCTTTCAGGCAGGTTTTGAAATATCCCCTTGTCAAATCAGCTGTTGCTATGGTCACCAATGTCCTCCTTATTTGTAAGTCCAAAGGATATTTCACTTTTAGTTTTCTATTGTCGTTTTAAAAAACATGAAATTGGTCATTTTAACTACTTTAAAATGTGCAGTTCAGTGGCATTAAGTACATCTGCAATGTTGTGAAACCATTACCACCATCCATCTCCAGAACTTTTTCATCTTCCTAATTGAAACTTTATCCCATTAAACACTAACTCTACATTTCCCCTTCCTCTAGCCATTGACAAACTCCACTCTACTTTCTGTCTATGAATTTGACTGCCCTAGGAACCTCATATAAGTGGAATCATATGGTATTTGTCTTTTTGTGATGGCTTATTTCACTTAGCATAATGTCCTCAAGGATCATCCAAGTTGTAGCACATGTCAGAATTTCCTTTCCTTCCAAGGCTAAATAATATTTCATTGTGTGTGTATGTGTGTGTGTGTGTGTGTGTGTGTTGTGTGTGTGTGTGTGTGTCTGTGTGTGTGTGTGTGTGTATACACACATCAGAGTGTTATTAGTCATCCTTTGAAGGTTACTTAGGTATTCCTTCCCTTTGTCTGTTGTGACTCATGCTGCTGTGAAGTGATATGCACTAAAGACGTTTTTAAAGCTTTGTCTTATTTGGCCAATCACAGCCATTCTTCATGGTTGGCTGCTGTCTTCTTTCTTTATGAAATATTTTCTTTCCTCAACTTCCATAACACTATATTCTCTCAGACTTCCCTCAGTTTCTTGTTGGCACTTCCTATCTCTTTCCTTGAAGTGGTGTGGTCTTCCAGGTAAGTCCTCTCTGCCCCTCTTCATTTTCAGCCTCCCTCCAGAGAGTACTACGTTCACCCTTTATCTCTGTGTGTAGAAATGCAAACTTCTAGCACAGAGACTGTAGTCTTCCCCACACACAACTCCTCACCTCACCATTTTCTTTCCCTGTCTTCTTCCCCTCCTTGATGTTCTCATCAAGAACTGAAGTTTTAATAGTCAAAGACAAGCTTCTTCCCCTTAGAATGAGCACCAGGCATTTTGTGCATGCTTCATATACGTTTCTCCATTCTAAAGCCTGGTTGACCTACTCAGTCATACATAGCTTTCTGCTCTCCTCTCTACTCTGGAGATAACCAAACCCCCTTTAGCTTTTATTCACATCCCTTTCATTTTACTGTGCAAAGGCAGAGCATTATTGGTAAAGTACAAGAGGGTCAAGTACAAAGACACTGTTTTTAGTGTCAATTTCCCTTAAAGCAGAAAACTGGGCCATTGTGGAATGACAATTGAAGATGATGGGAACAAACACCCTAACTCCCAGAAGCCAACACGCTGCCTTCAGCAAATGATCAAAACGAAATTCAATATACCCCTCCAATTCAAGACCCCTCTTTTCCCCCTCCCTTCCACCATTTCCTCTCCTTACCCCCCTACCCTCTCCTTCTTCCCCTTCTTCCTCCCTGTTCTCTGTGCTCTGCTCAGTACAGCCAGTAACCAAGCAACTCCCCCTCACACCTGGTTTGCACCATCTCCACTGCTTGGCAGGATTTCCTCATGGTAGATACGTAGAGATGAAATTCCTGAATGCACTCCTCCAATACATTTTTGGCTGGCCCCCCTTGGTATACTCTCACCCAGATTTTTAATCTGCTAATCACACAGCTGCCAGGTATTTTGAACCTCATATACCCCCTTTGCTCATTTCTTCTTCTTTTTTAAATTTTTATGTTTATTTATATTTGAGGAGGGAAGGAGAGTGTGTGAGCAGGGGAGGGGCAGAGAGAGAAAGAGAGAGAGACAGAATCTGAAGTAGGCTCCAGGTTCTGAGTTGTCAGCAAGCACAGAGCTTGAATAGGGGCTGAAACTCCTGAGCCTTGAGATCATGACCTGAGCTGAAGCCGGCTGCTCAACCAACTGAGCCACCCAGGTGACTGACCCATTTCTTCTTGTTATGACTTTTCCTTGTCCTCCTGGTGTTCCACCTATGAAGATGTATCCCAGGAGACTGTGCAGTCCACCCTTTCTAATCATTTTTACTCATGGTCAAGAACAGAATCTTCTGTGCTGCAGAATCAGAATTGTTTAAAACATTGTTTTGTTTTGCCATACCCCTCCCACCACAAGGCCTTTGCATTTGCTCAAGCTCATGCCTCCCCTACCTGACCTCTCATTCTGGGGGTCTCAGCTTGCTTTAGTGACATCTTGCCGACCTCCAAGACAAGGTCAACCCCTAGAGTATAAGATTCTAGCGTCTCATATATCTTTCAATGTGAATTCTCACAGTTGCTATTACATCTGTATTTTTGTGATTATTTTATTTAGTCAATTTCCTTTAAAAATGGTGGGTAATCTGAGGGCAGGAAGAGGACTGAATCAATCACCATAGTAGCTCCAGTGCCTAGCATGCTCCATTGCGGATCAAACCTCTTAGATTATCATAAGTCCTTATGTGCATGTTCCTGTGAAGAAGTCACATGGCGGGTTTCCCATCAAGGAGGACTTTTTTTTTTTTAATTCCTATCTGGAAGTGCATTGGAGTCCCTGCTGAGGTCACTTTGGATGAGGTCAGGACATCTCAAGACTCCTGGGAGACACATCCAACTACCCCTTGGATAGCCCAATCACTGCATGTGGTTCCCCTTAAGCACATGCACAACCTTGTAATTGGCCTGTGAGCAGGAATTGAGCTCCTACTTGTGACAGTAGCCCTTGGGAATGTAGTAAGTGCTTGATTAATCCTTGTGACAGAAAAAAAGGGAGTCCTAAAAAAGGGAATTTTCAGGAGGCTGTTTGAGGTGGGCAAACAGCTAGTAGCATCTTGTCCTGGTCCAGATAACTAGGAAGTCTGCCTAATCAGATGGTGCCCTAGGCAGCCTTTGTGGTACAAAGGCCATGAATGATAAAAGTGACAGAATGGAAATGTGCAAATTAAGAACGATTTTACTGGAGGTGGGCAGATTATATAACATACATCCAAGCTGGTGTTTTGCTTCTTTTAGTATAGAAATGTATGTGTATATTACCTTACACACTCTAAAAGAGTTTTGCAAACATAAGCCAAAAGAAAAGCATCCCACTCAAGTTAAATCTTTCCTCTGAGGATGCTCATAGGCATTGGCCCTGATACCTTCCTTTTCCTTCTTAAAACCAGGAGCCTCCAGGAGGCTACTTGTGACCCACTGGGGCACATGCCTCAGCCAAACTGCTTTTTCCCATTTTTATCCCACTAGTTTTCTCTCTTTTCCCATGGGAAGTCTCATAGCTACTCCACCTGTATGACATTATCCTTTCCAAGTTCTCTGTGTACACTCTTTCTTCGCTGCCAATGGGAAAGAAATATTGAATTTCCTTCTTTTGATCATTTGCTGAAGGCAGAGTGTTGGCTTCTGGGAATTAGATTTTCATTCCTATCATCTTCAATTGTCATTCCGCAATGGCCCACCTTTCTGCTTGAAAGGAAATTGACATTAAAAGCAATAGCAGGATTCTCTTGTACTTTACTAATTAATGCTCTGCCTTTGCACGGTAAAATGAAAAGGGTGTGAATAAAGGCTAAGAACATTACAAGGTGAAGGCTTGGTGCTCTCTGGAGTGGAGAGGAGAAAGCTATGTATTACTGAGTAAGTCTACCCATCTTTAGAATGGAGAAACGGGCATGAAGCATTCACCAAATGCCTGGTGCTTGTTCTAAAGGAAAGAAGCTTGTTTTTGACTATTAAAAATTCAGTGCTTAATGAAAACATTATTTTGCTAAGGCCCACACCAGTCAGATATGCCTGATTGTTTTGGCCCTGCCCTTGTCCAAGTGAGGGCAATGAAATAGTGTTTTAGCCTTAAGGTGAATTAGAGGCTAATTATCTCCCTGTTGTACAAAATGCTGATGAATTATGGACATTGTGCAAGGATATTAGTTATATGCATTGTAGCAACAGTTTTAAAGATATTGGCTTTCCTCCCAATTCTATAGTTCTTCAAATAGAATTTGGTAAAAGCTATTTAAATGCACTCCTTTATGTGTGCAGCTGAATTTATAATTTTACCTGGAAGCCACAAGTGCGATGTAAGGCCTAAAATTAGCTGTATATGCTGCCTTGACATCTGGTAAAATTGGGAAGGCCTTGAATATCCTAACAACAAGTTCTACCCACTCTGCTCCCATGAATAAGGTTGCCTAGTCAAACAACTCTTTGTATCAAATGGACTAGGTGCAGGTCTGTTTATCCTTGAGTATTGGGCTTCTGTTCCATGCTAGCCTGTGGAATTATAAAAAACAAACAACAACAACAACAACAACAACAACAAGTCTCATCCTCCAGTGGGAACTAAGGTCACCTCACCCTCTTTCTACTGCAAAGCCAGCCTCCCACAGGCCTTGGTTATTCACTCTGTTCCTTAGCGCAGCTCCTGTGTATACCTGCATTGTATTGTGTGTTCTCCTCTCCAGGTTGTGGCATATGTGGCTTAAAAACTGCTGATGATCTCATCTATCCAGTATTGGGTATCATGTGTTTGGTCATCCCTATATGCCAATGGGGAATGCCAGTGGTGAATGGCCAAACTACCACTAAGGGCACTCAATGAACTTTGAGTAAGTTATCCTTGGCTATGTAACTGGTTTTGTGATACAGCAATGGCCACCTGGGATGGATCTACCAACCGCTATTGGGCTTGCAGTTTGGCTTGCGTGGCACTATGTTATCTCTCTGTTATGTGTTGTCGTTTCTTCCCACCCCAAAATGCAAGACAAAAACTGTTAATTCTACCACAGAATGACTTGCCTTCAAGTTTGGCCTTGATGGCGTGGTCTCTGAATCCCCCACTTGTGAAGATAGCATCAACCTAGCACCCTAACTATTCAGCACTTAAGCCCCAATTACCAAGGTCACTATGGTTAACTAATCTATCATGGTGACCATGACTGACTGCTTGAGGCAGCCATACAGATATAGTTTGTGATTATGCATCCTAGGACAGGCCAAAAGATGGCGTTTTTTGAAATTTGCTGGAAGAGATGACAACCCTAGGGGAATTAAACATGACACCATAGTGATGCAATAGTTACTGTTCAGGCAAAAATAGAGTTATTTTCCTATGCTCTTGCTCCCTTAATGCTACTGTTATAGGCTCTCCTGACCCCCAGGTATGTCCAGGTACATATCCAAGGCAACGCATGGCCCAGAGACTGATGATAAAAAAGGGGCGGGAAGAAAAGCATTTGGTACCCAACTCTTCTCCCAATGTAAAATCCCTAGCCAATGTACCTGCAATTTGCTCAGTATTTCTAAGCAATGATTACAGCCCAATGATTACAGTACTGGACTACTCCTGCCCATGTCATAGATGAAATGACTACTGTATGTGGACCCTGACCCTGGTGAAATTGACTGAAATTTCCTGGAAAAAGAGGTGGGCCACCAAGATCCAAATTTTCCTGTAACCATCCAGATAATCCTTCACTATTGGTGATTGACAGAGACAGAAACCAAAAGCTCTCATGTTATGCAACTAGAAATACAAAATACTTGGGGAGTTTGGGAAGAAATAGAGGAGGAAATCCACACAGGATGAAAAGGTGAGGCTGCAGAAGGTGGTTTCAAAGTCACCTTTGGACTGTGGGTCCAGTGCTCTGTCACTACGCCACTCCACTGCCCATGCCTCTGTCACAATAAAGATCCTGATCCTCAGGGTTGTAGACAAAACACTCAGGACAGCCAACGGCACAGTAAAGGAGATAATTCAAGACCAATGTAAGCTCAGCATCCTTAAACCCTTAAGATAATCTTTGCCATGAATGAGGCCTCTAACCCTGACAATATTGAGTTGAGGGTCTCTGGAAGAAATAGCAGCAGCAGCAACAACAACAGCAACAACAACAAAAACAAACAACAACCAAAACAAAGAAATTCAAGGAAAAGTCCACAATTTGACCTGACTGGAACTCCAAAGTTTACTGAAAGAACTTATACAACAAAAGTATACAAGTGTTTTTTGTGTTTTTATGAAACAGGTTCTGAATTAACTTTAGTATTTGCTGAAATGCACCAACTGGCAAACCTTCATGGTTTTACTTGTTAAAGTAAATATGTACTTACTCTGTTTTCCAGAGAGCCTGTACCAGTTCACACTTCCAGCAGTAATGTATGAATGAGCTTGTTCCTTCTCATCAGCATTTGGTGTTGTCACTCTTGCATGTTTGCAATTCTGATAGATGTATAGTGCATAATTCCCTCTTTGCTTTTAGCAGGAAGGAGCAAGTCACCACTTTTCCTGAATCCTTGACTTTGTATTGCTCATTCTGATGGGTCACATGACTACCTTGAGCCAGTTTTATTTCCATGTTGGGTATACATGGGCTGAGAGTGAGGGAGCATTTCTTTTCTTAGAGGAAAATAGGAATATGATTGCTAGAAAGTAAGTGGATGTTCAAGGCCAAGAAACAAATAAGATAACACTGAAAAAATAGTATTCTACAGCACTCTGTTCATAGCACCCCTCACAGAGTTCTATTTTAAGACTTAATCCTAAGTGAATGTGCTAACAGAATTAAAGACTGTAAATTGTGAAATGCAGAATACCCTGTAGTCTGAGGTGCTGTAGTAAGTTCTGTGTTAGAGAACTAACAAGGACTAGTCTCTGACCTGAATAGAGGGTCCAACAGGTCAGTCAGTGAGACAGAGTGGAGAACAGGGAAACAGAAAGTTATTTGTCATTTACACAATAAGATTGCTTCCTTAAGGGACTCTTTCTGAATACCAATTGAATATGTGCAGTGGGAACCTCAAAATGTGGGTCATTTCATAACAGTCTCCAAGATTTGGATATTATATAAAGCCCTAATGTTTCACCAGTTTAAAATCATCTTATGCCTTTGAATTCCTCAGCTGCTTTGCTAATGTAGCCAACAACAAAGTCATATGTAATGGGCAATAGTTCACATGTTTTTATTACTTTCAAAAGATATGGTGTTATTATATCCAACGTAAATTTTCTTCATCTGAAAATTACTTTCCTGGGACATTGTTAAAGAATTCAAGCTTCAAATTCTGGACATGAATGTTGATTGTGTGGTTTGTTTAGTGTTTTTTTTTTTAAGTTTGCTTGTCTTTTACAGTCCATGTGAGCTCCTCTGACTCAACTTGGATGTGACCAACTAGTCATACCCTCCACAGGGAGTCACTTGTTAATTCAGTGGCAGCCACTGAAAGCATGTTAGCACATGCAATTCACAGCAGTGGTTATTTTGAGGCTCTTGAGGGAATCCAGTTAAACCTCCTTGAGCCTCAGGGGGAAAATTTTTGTTTTAAACTATGCTGAGTCTAAAAAACTTGTTCGAATCTTCCATAACAACATTCAAGACAAAAGACACTGGCTACAATCTTGAATTAGATTTAGCAAATCCAGTGAGTCCTGGGAGAAGGATTTAGTGCACCTTTTTGAGAGTTTCTAGGGTGTTGTCAAGGACTTATATATGTACTCCTTAAACTGAATTTTCTAAAGGGAGACAGATAGTATTACTCCTTGGACCTCTACAGGAAACAGATGAAGGTCTAGGTGCTTGATTCATGAACTTGTGGGTGAAGTTAATCAGTCACATATGCACCTATCTAGGTTATGAAAAGAAAGGAAAAGTTGGAAACTTCCAATTTGCACACATTTTGTTTTACTCTATACCAGATGCATTGCTCAGATGTTTAGTATTGAAACAGGATAAGCTCTTAAAATCTGTATTTCCTGTCTCCGAGCATTCTAAACACCTTGTTTTCTAACCCCAAGCATAGACATTTTTTCTCTACTATGAACATATGATGAACTGCAACCATAATATCTGATGAAAATATACATTTTGACTACTCATGCATGCATAGGTGTCAGTGGTCCTTTTGGCCCCAGCAGCCAGAAAGCACTACATACCCCAGATACATGTGTCTTTCCTTGCCCTTTTTTTGGAAAGATTGCTCTTCTCCATGTGCTTGCCTTTGGATTCTCTAACAGACTTCTTCATTCACTCCTCTGTCCACCTCTCCCTTCATCCTCATCCTGTTTCCTGCTGTTTCCTGTTTACTGCCTCTGGTAACCCTTAACTCTTGCCACTTCCTTTCTGTGGAACTAGGCATGAACCCTAGAAGTCTTTGGGCATCTTTGCAGTACATCTATTTCTATTCAATGTTTGCCTACTCAAGGCAAAGCATTATCTACCCACATAGTCAGGAAACCCAGTGGGGGACCATCACAGGGTGTGATTTTTCCCTAAAAAATTATCCATCCTTGGCGTTTGGTCTTGTATTATGCCGCGCTTCTTGTCCTCCCCTTATCCTGCTGAGCAATGTCCCATGTTTTCAACATCAACGGCAGTCCTTTGAACACCATGCTAAACCCCCACTGATGCTCACAAGGGATGTGTGTATTGTTTTCAGAAGTGCCCCTCCTGCTGCTGTGAGCTGAGGAAAAATTTAGAAAAAAACAAAGCATCATCCCATGAGCTGCCCTGGGACTGTGGCTGTCTCACAGTGTGTTGTAGGTATTCAGAGTTTTGTTTTTTTTGTGTTTTTTTTTTTTTTTTTTTTTTTTTTTTTTTTTTTTTTTTTTTTTTACAGAACCAAGCAACCTTGCTGAAGTTTCACCTTTCTTAATCTCAAGATGACTTTGTTGATTAGAGTTTCTGCCCTTAGTCACTATTGTTACTAATGTTTCCATTTCCTTTGGGAAACTTCTCTGGACATTTACTGTGACTATGCTTGACATTCCAAAATCTGGCATTTAATCACTTACATTCTGACATGCAGGTGACATTCTAATTCTGATATCAGATTTCACAAAGAGAGTTCTTTCTAGATTGTAATATAAAATAAGCACTATAAATTGGCCTGAGCCTACAGAAAAGCTGGGTGCTGTGTAAAGTAGAACTCTGATCAAGGTTGATACTTTCACCTTTGTCTTCAGCTCTTCCATGGGGTCATTGTGAAGCCAGTACCAGGGGACATGAGGTCTTATTCTTGAATTCAACCTCAGCAAAACCTTTTCTCAAGACTCTTCAGGATTGTTGCTTGCTTTCCTTAATATACTCTGGAAATTTGGCTTTATCCTTTCTTCTGAAATTAAGAGTTCTCTCACTGAAGACACATTTGACCTTCTGTGGGGTGTTTTTCATTGTCGATACTCAAAAACCCCTTGAGAGGCTTAATTGCAGGTTGCAGTGATTGTTCAGACAGGTACGTTTTCATCACACCAATAAGGATGAAATGAGAGTCCGCCTGCCTTTTACCTACCTTAAAAAGTGCAAAAAGCTGAATGAATACCCCAGTAGAGTTCTCTTTTTGCACTCAACGCTTCTCCATTTTCTTTTTCAATTGAGCTCTAGAGAAGAGATATAAAATGTCTGTGGTAAAGGCAGTTACTTGTTCCCTGTAGTCTCTGCAGTCAGGGACATGAGACAGGAAGTCAGAGCTTCCCTTGAGGAGAAATGTGACTAAGTTTTTATCCATGGAATGCAGGCCAAAGGAATTTGCATTGATTTAAGGCATGGTCCATGAGAATCACCTGCTATTGTTCACTCTTTCTCTTAACACAGATGCAGATTATTCTTTATTTTTCCCCTTTAGATCCATTATCCACCCTTCTGTACCCACTGTGTGTCCTAAGAATCTGACATTTAGAGCGCATCATTGGAACATTTTTGCATCCTGGCTTCGTGTTGTGTTCAGCCAACTGGGGCACTGGCAGGAAACTGAGGATTGGTGGAGGGAGATGTCAGGATGTCAGGCTAACCTGATCCTGTCTGATGTGGTCTGGTAATGGCTGTATTCCTCTATGGCCAAAGCTCCTATCAGATAGCTCTTCTTCATGGTTCCAGCTGAAACAAGCATCTGGCAACAATCCTGTCTCCTCTTGTCCCTCTACATTAACATGGTCATTGTTTCTGACTATTTCTATCCCTGGGTATCCACCCAACCTTACCATTTCCTGTCTCATTGACGCTGCCTGTATCTCTATGAATTGCACCTTCATTCAATTATCTGCACTTGGCCACTTGGAGAGTGCCATCTGTTTCTTGTCAGGATTCTATTTATACAGTGATTAGAACCATGAATAGCTCCAGAAGTAGACCCTAAAAAGTAATTACAAAATTGAGTTGTTTATATATTTGATGAGTGATTACAGGACCTCTCTGGTGGAGGAAAGGCAATTCTGGTGATTCATGTATGAATTAAAGTGCTGGAGGAAGCCCAGGCTGGGGAAGGTAAAGTATCTCAGGCATGCAGTAGCTCAGTGACATAGGGTATAGAGTCATGGGAAACCTCCTGCTTACAGTTCCAGAGAGCCTTTATAAAATAAAGTTGAAGCTTAGGATTGACCACTCAACTAAAGACACCAACAGAGTTGTGAGAACCATTACGGAGGCAATAAAAAATATCATATCACATGTACCTGGAGCAGATCTGGTAGAGGCTCAGGCCCAAGGAAAGTGGTCAATCCAGTCTCTTTGTTAATGTAAAAGCAATACTTAGGAAGGAATAGTCTTTTGGGTTGAACATACAGGCATGTGGACAAAGAGACAGAAACTTTGAACTTCTGAATATCCCCAAAATGTCCTTTTTGGAAGAAGTGGCCTTTCTGCTCCACCCAGGGAAGCCAGCTTCCTATGTCACACTGTTTCTTATTGCAAACAAGGGGAGTGTGTGATGTACCAAAGATGTAGACATGAATATGAGAGCATGATAATGACTGTCTAGAACAAAGAGGAAAGGGGGCATCAGGAGTAGATTTGTAAATGATATGCTATTAATCTGAACCATTTGACAGTGGGGAAGATGAAACTAAGGAACTATAGATACCTCTGTATCAGAACCACCAGTTCTGGCATTGGAATTTTGGAACTATCAACAGTGATTATTATTTATCTGAAAGACAATATCTATAGAATCATGCAATGCCCTCAAAATCATTTAACTTACCTGATGCTACATGAACACATTTGCTATGCAGGGTGGAAGGCATTATCTCTGCCATCAAAGGGTATGTGGTAACAATAGAGGAGGTGCTATGGTAACAATGGAAGACGTAAGACTCAGTTTCAGGCTTAATGAGGGAATGAGTTTAACCGTGCCAGTGGTGAGGAAACTCTTTCTGACTGCCAAAGCTGGATGTGATTTGTCTATGCTCTAGAATTTGGTCTGGTAGCACCCATTTTCACTGTGGCATAGAAAATCAGTTTTTCCTCTTTACATTCAACTCACTCCAATGCAAAGCTCTGCTTCATATTGAAAGCAAAACAATATCCAATGACATCCATCTACGTTTACTGACATGGAAAAATGCTGAGCTGTGATAATATGATGTCACATGAAGAATACAGTAAACCTTGGTTTGTGAGCAAAATTAATTCTGGAAACATGATTGTAATCCAAAGCACTTGTATATCACAGTGAATTCCCCCATAAGAAAAAATGGAGGGGCACCTGAGTGGCTCAGTATGTTAAGCGCTCAACTTCAGCTCAGGTCCTGATCTCGTGGTTTGTGAGTTCAAGCCCTATGTTGGACCCTGGGGCCTGCTTTGGATTCTGTGTCTCCCTCCCTCTCTTCCCTTTCCCTGCTTGTGTTCTGTCTGCTGTCTCTCTCTCAAAAATAAAAATAAACATTAATAAATTAAAACAAAAGAAATAATGGAAACTCAGATGATTCATTCCACAACCCAAAAATATTCATATAAAAATGATTACAATACTATAATACAAAATAATACAAATAATACAAAATATAAATAAAAATAAACAAATTAACCTGTACTTACCTTTGAAACCCTGTGTGGCAGTGTGAGGGACACAAGAGAGAGGAGGATTATTGTGTAGGATGACTTTTGCTATCACTAATGGATGTTGACTACAGTACAATATTAATAAACTCATGTCATATATTGTATTTAATGTAAATGGCAATAGAAAAGCAGAGGAAAGGGTCTATATCTGCAGCCTGACTTAGAATGAAGCAAAACATTCTTAAGCTTACTCTTCTATGGAAAAGCAAAAGACTGTCAAAAGTGACAAAAAATACACTATTGCCAGTTGTGGGCATCTTCCAACATTCTGAAAAATCACTGACTTCTGCCAAACACCATGGCCTGAGACAGAGCATCTGAGCATGGGAGACAATCAGCCACAATTCTAAAGAGAGAGAGAGAGAAACATTTGCTCAGTTGTGATCACGTGACATTCGGTGTCACCTACTACTGATCTTGCAAAACCTCACTCATTTATCAAGTTAAAATTTACTAGAAATGTTTGCCTATCTTGTGGAATACGTGAAGAACAAGTTATTCACAATCCAAGGTTTTACTGTATAAGCAATGTTTAAATGTGCATGTGTGTGTGTGTGTCCACAGATATGCAAGAATACCCAATGAAACAGAAAATGTAGTTATGTTTAAGTAGTGGGTTTTGAGGGTAAATTTATCCAATTTCTTATAGTAGCATCAATTTGCTGCATGAAATTGTAATATGATCATAACAAGTGATTAAGGTTATTTTGAAAATAAAAAGAAGACATTTGTCCCTTTTCTGCTGTTGAGTTTCTGCAGCTGTTCTCCATATAGACAACACCTCAGAGATGGGCTGAGCCAGCTCAAACTGCTGCTTTGTGAAAAGGACAGGGGCACAAAACAAGCCACAGTCTGTTTGAAATTCCTTCCCTCCTCCATCTAGAAGCCTTCCAATGCTTGAGAACCATGAGAATTCTATCTGGCCTCCCTCATCATTGGCCTAGTGTGGCACACGCTTGGGCTCTGGCCTCTACCACCTAACCATGGAGTCTTGACTTTGGTAGGGGGTAGGGTGATAACTGGGTACCCAAGAGGTCAATGAAACACAAGTAATTGAAAGCCCAAAGGAAAAGATGAAGAAAGAAAGAAAAACAAAGATGAACAATGCCAGATTTTAGCTTTCCAAACATTCAATAAAGTGCTTTTTCTGATACCCCACACCTACATATGCTAGAATAGCTACTTAAAAAAAAAGTTCATGAATTTATTTGAGAGGGGTGGTGGGAGGGGTAGAGAAAGAGAGAGAGAGAGAAGCCCCCACAGGCTGCATGCTCAGCTTGAGGCCAGGCTCGATCCCATGACTGAGATCATGATCGTAGCTGAAATCAAGTGTTGGCCATTTAACCGACTGAGCCACCCATGTGCCACTATAATAGCTACTTTTAAAAAATACAATGATCAGAGGGAAAATGTTGATGTTTACACTTGCTGGCTAAAAGGGAATTTTGTAAATGTAAGAAGATATGAGTTCAATTTCTATTTCCCTGGATAGCTATTCTCCACATCCTTCCTCCATCTAAGATTATCCTTTCTGATTATAAAATAAAATAAGGGATTAAAAAATATGAAATGTACAGAGTTTAATGAAGAAAATGAAAATTTTAATACTTCTCTTCACTCACACATATCCTGTCAATATCTCCTATTATTTTTGCAGGTATATTCTATATTCTCTTTGTTATTTTATATCCATTTTTAATTTAGCATTATACATTTTTTACTGAACATTTTTTCTTATTTCTTTTACTGAATATTATAAGAGAAAGATATTATACATGACTATGAATTTAAAAATGTTTTAATCTTATTTTTGATAGATACAGAGACAAAGTGAAAGTGGGGGAGGGGCAGAGAGAGAGGGAGTCACAGAGTCCAAAGCAGGCTCCAGGCTCTGAGCTATCAGCACAGAGCCTGACATGGGGCTCAAAGCTATGGACCATGAGATCATGACCTGAGATGAAGTCAGATGCTTTACTGACAGAGCCACCCAAGCACCCCTGACTATGAATTTTAAACAATTTTTTCTAACAATATTTCCATTCTCTGGCTATATCATAACTTATTAAATTATTTCCCTTTTGGGAGGATTTTAAATGGCTATATGTATTTTCAAATAAATAATGTTTTAATAATATTAAAGCATTCAGTATTTTTAGGGTAGGTTCTCAGAAGTAAAATTATGTCTTATATCAATATTTTAAATATAGTGGATACAAATTGTCAAATCACTTTCAAATATATTCCAGCATTCATTTTAATATACTTCCAACCAATATCTGAGAATTTTCTTTGTGTTAGACACATTGGAATACAGTCATGAGCAAACATAGGAATAGGAACAGTCAAGGTAATGAAAAATATAGAAATTTACCAAATAACCCTAAAAAATGAGCATTATAGGCAGAACAAAATGTTGAAATAGATCAGAGTAGGGTCTCCACCTCTCCCAGCCCCCAGGCCTTTCTCAGCAGAAGCCAAGAAGATCCCCCAAATCTGCATGATCACAACATTCCTGCCTGTTCTAGCAGCAGGGAAGGACCAGTTCTATTATGCAGTTTATTCTTGTTGGTCTTGGTCACACAGGGACAAGCACTAATCAAATGGTCATTGATTTTTCTCTCACATGTGTATGACCCTTAAGGTGGTAAGGTCATACATGTCTTTGCTGCTCGACCTTCATTGCCTGCTCTGGGCCAATATCTTCCCTCCACCCTAGGAGGCTCAAGCTTTGCATCTCCTGCTCTGCATTATTTCTGCAATAACAACTCTCACTTATCCTTTGTGAATTTTATTTTCTGGCTCACTGTCATTTATTCCCAAGTATTCCCGTCATAATTCTATTTTCTTTCAACCCATCTATTATTGTATATGTAAGTAGTTGGACAAAAGCTATATCACGGGATGAAAACAGCAAAAGAAATGAAGCATGGCTATGCTAAAATCAGATAAACTAGACCCCAAGACAAGAAGTATTACTGAAGATTAATACAGAAATTTCATACTGATAAAAGGATCAATTTATCAGTAAAATACAACAAATATAAATATGCACACACCTATTCACAGAACTTCAAAATCCATAAAGAAGAGCTGATGGAAAATAAGGGACAAATTCACAAACCCAAATCTATAGTAGAGATTTTAACATGTACTCTCAACAGTTATAGAATGAATAGAACAGTACATAAATAAAAACATGGTTATGAACACTACAATCAATTTCAATGACTGAATTGATATTTATAAAAACCTCTATCCTACAGAATATGTTTTCTTCCAAGTGCATCTGGTACATTCACCAAATAGATTCAATAAAGTTAAAGGGTTTAAATAATGCAAAGTATCTTATCTGCCTACAGTGAAATTAAATCAGAAATTGGTAACAGTAAGAGGGGAGCCAAGATGGCAGAACAGCATGGAAGTTTTTGTGTGTCTCATGGCCATGAAATACAGCCAGACCAACACTAAACCATCCTGCACACCTAGAAAACTGATCTGAGGATTAACACAACAATCTGCACAACCTGAACCAAAGAATTCAGCAGCATGGAGAGGTGAACTTGGGGAGAGAATCTGTGGAAGGCAGGGAGCCACTTTTGCCTTCAGAGAGAGGAAGGAGATGGGAGGGCAGGAGGAAGAGGGGAGAATATGGGAAAAGCACCCCTCCCCAGAAGCAGCTGTAGAGAAAGTGGAAAATTGGAAACAGCCACAGGGACTGAACTAAAAAGGGAGAAAGGAGAAGGGAGAGGGTTTAAATTCCATTAAGACTGTAAACAGGGAGAGTGCAGAGTCTGAAACTCTTCAGCTCGATACCTGGTAGTGCTGGTGCTCTGGTGGGAAGGGTGAATACCAAGGAGCAGAGTGGGGTCCAGGAGGTTCTTGGCCCACATTGGGAGGAGCCGTTCCACTGATGGGAGGGCATTTGGTAGGGGTTCTGAAGCCACCTGGGCACAGCTGACCCTAGAGAAAGGCCACATTCACTGGTGCTGGAAAGGTCATTGGGGGTGAATCCTGGTGTCAGATGTGTGTTGTGATTTTCCATAATCCCTGAGGCACTGCTGCTACACTGTCTTGCGAAATTTTTCCGGGGAGGGCTGGCACCTGGCCACAGTCTCTGGGCATCTGCAAGCATCTGGGTACCGCAAGCATTCCTGCGGGTGGCCAGCACCTGGCCATTGCTCAGTGAGACCTTCTACAGAGGGGCGGAGCAGGTCAAAGCCACAGTCCCTCAGAAATGGGGGGGCCAGGGAAGGCAGCTGCATCTGAGACAAAACACAGGAAAGAGGTGCTGCCTGGGGCTTGGTCACAGACAGTATGGAAGTGCGGAGCAGACAGAAGCCAAAGACGAAGGACAGGTGCACGATTGCTGATCAGGGAGAACAGTTCCTAATCTAGAGACTGGGTAGCTGGGTGATGACATTTTCACTGCTCCCATACATGCGCATATGCACCTACAAGCACTGGAACAATCCACCCCAGTAGGCTAGCAGTGCCGTTTAGTGGAGAACGGAGTTGTTACACTAAGCCCCACCTAACAGGGCCAACCTGACTCTTCAAGAGCACAAGTCTCACCACTTGCTTAGTTTATGAACTATAAAGTGCTTCATAGTTTGATTTCTAGGGGAAAACAAAGTAATTTCAGTCATATTTCAGTCTGTTAGCCTGTCCATCTATTCAATTTACTTTCTTTTATTTTTATTTTTTTAATTTCTTTTCTTTTTCATGGATACAGAAAGAGAAAAGATTCATTTTTATTTTCAATTTTTATTAAAAATATTTTTCTTTAATTTTTTTCTACTATATTTTTTATTTTTGTGTAAATTTTTTTTTCAAATTCTATTTTACATCCATCATCTCATTTTAGTCTATTTCAGTGTCTTCATTTTTTTTTCAAATTTTCAAATGATTTCCTCCCCCCCCCCCGTTTTTTCTCTCATCAAGCCACTTTCAATACCCAGACCAAAACCCACCTAGGATCTAGCATCATTTATTCAATTTTGTGTGTGTGTGTGTGGGGGTTAGATTTTAATGTTTTAATTTTAATATTTTCTACCTCATTTATTCCTTTTCTCCCTTCAAAATGATGAAATGAAGGAATTCAGTGCAAAAGAAAGAGCAGGAAGAAACGACAGCAAGGGACGTAACCAACACAGATACAAGCAAGATGTCTGAACCAGAATTTAGAATCACAATAATAAGAATACTAGCTGGAGCCAAGAATATATTAGAATCCCTTTCTGTGGACATAAAAGAAGCAAAGCTAGTCAGGATGAAATAAAAAATGCTATAACTGGGGAGCTTGGGTGGCTCAGTCACTTAAGTGTCAGACTTCGGCTTGTCATGATTTGGCAGTTTGTGAGTTCAAGCACTGCATCAGGCTCTGTGCTGACAGCTCGGAGTCTGGAACCTGCTTTGGATTATGTGTCTCTTTCTCTCTCTGCCCCTCCCCCACTTGTGCTGTATCTTTCTCTATCAAAAGTATATAAATGTAAAAAAAAAATAAAAAAAATGTTATAACTGAGCTGCAATCTTGAATGGATGCCACAATGACAAGGATGGATGAGGTAGAACAGAGAAGCAGTGATATAGAGGACAAACTTATGGAGAATAATAAGGCAGAAAAAAAGAGGGAGATTAAGGCAAAAGAGCACAATTTAAGAATTAGAGAAATCAGTGACTCACTAAAAAGGAACAACATCAGAATAATAGGGCTCCCAGAAGAGGAAGAGAGGGAAAGAGGGGTAGAAGGATTAAGTGAGCAAATCATAGTGGAAAACTTTCCTAACCTGGGGAAAGATACAGACACCAAATCCAGGAAGCACAGAGGACTCCCACTAGATTCAACAAAAACCAACCATCAACAAGGCATATCAATCAAATTCACAAAATACTCAGGCAAGGAGAGAATCATGAAAGCAGCAAGGGAAAAATAGTCCTTAACCTACAAGGGAAGACAGATCAGGTTTGCAAAAGACCTATCCACAGAAACTTGGCAGGCCAGAAAGGAGTGGAAGAATATATTCACTGTGTGAAACCAGAAAAATATGCAGGCAAGAATTCTTTATCCAGCAAGGCTGTCATTCAAAATAGAAGGAGAAATAAAAAGTTTCACAGACAAACAAAAATTAAAGGAGTTTGTGACCACTAAACCAGCCCTGCAAGAAATTTTAAGGGGGACTCTCTGAGGGGAGAAAAGATGAATAAATAAATAAATAAATAAATACCAAAAGCAACAAAGATTAGAAAGGACCAGAGAAAATCTCCAGAAACTCCAACTCTACAAGCCTCATAATGGCAATAAATTCATATCTTCAGTACTCACTCTAAGTCAATGGACTCAATGCTCCAATCAAAATACATAGGGTAACAGAATGGATAAAAAAACAAGATCCATCTATATGCTGTTTACAAGAGACCCACTTTAGACCTAAAAACACCTTCAGGTTGGAAGTAAGGGGTTGGAGAACCATCTTTCATGCAAATGGTCAAAAAAAGAAAGCTGGAGTAGCCATACTAATATCAGACAATCCAGACATTAAAATAAAGACTGTATCAAGAGATGAAGAAGGGAATTTTATCATAATTAAGGGGTCTATCCAAAAAGAAGTCCTAACAATTGTAAATATTTATGCACCAAATGTGAAAGCACCCAAATATATAAATCAATTAATCACAAACATAAAGAAATTCATCGATAGTAATACCATAATAGTAGGGGACTTCAACGCCCCACTCACAGCAATGGGCCAATCATCCAATGAGAAAATCAACAAGGAAACAATGGCTTTGAATGACACAGTGGAGCAGATGGAATTAACAGATATATTCAGAGCCTTTCATCGTAAAGCAGAGGAATACATTCTTCTCCAGTGCACATGGAACGTTCTCCAGAATAGACCACATACTGGGACACAAATCAGCCCTCATCAAGTACAAAAATATCGAGATCATACCATACATATTTTCAGACCACAACACTATGAAACTCAAAATCAACCACAAGAAAAAATTTGGAAAGGTAACAAATACTTGGAGACTGAAGAACATCCTACTAAACAATGAATGGGACAACCAAGAAGTTAAAGAGGAAATTAAAAAGTATATGGGAGCCAATGAAAATGATAACACCAGGGGTGCCTGGGTGGCTCAGTCTGTTGAGTGTCCAACTTTGGCTCAGGTCATGATCTCGCAGTTTGTGAGTTTGAGCCCCGTGTCAGGCTCTGTGCTGACAGGTCAGAGCCTGGAGCCCGCATAAGATTCTGTGTCTTCTCTCTCTGCCCTTCCCCTGCTTGTGCTGTCACTCTCTGTCTCAAAAATAAATAAATAAATAAATAAATAAATAAATAAATAAATGTAAAAAAATGTTTAAAGAAAATGATAACACCACTACCCTAAACCTCTGGGACACAGCAAAGGCAGTCATAAGAGGGGTGTATATAGCAATACAGGCCTTCCTAAAGAAGGAAGAAAGATCTCAGATACACAACCTAACCTTACACTTTAAAGAGCTGGAAAAAGAACAGCAAATAAAACCCCAACCCAGGAATAGACAGGAAATAATAAAGATTAGAGCAGAAATTAATGCTATCAAAACCAAACCAAAGCAAAACAAAACAACCCCCCCCCAAAAAAAAAAACAAAACCAGTAGAACAGATCAATGAAACAAGAAGCTGGTTCTTTGAACAAATTAACAAAATTGATAAACCACTAGCCAGTTTGATCAAAAAGAAAACAGAAAGAACCCAAATAAATAAAATCAAGAATGAAAGAGGAGAGATCACAACCAACACAGCAGAAATTAAAACAACAATAAGAGAACATTGTAACCAATTATATGACAATAAAATGGGCAATCTGGAAGAAATGGACAAATTCCTAGAAACATATACGCTACCAAAACTGAAACAGGGAGAAATAGAAAATTTGAGCAGACCCATAACCACTAAGGAAATCGAATTAGTAATAAAAAATCTCCCAAAAACAAGAGTTCATGGCCAGATAGTTTTCCAGGGGAATTCTACCAAACATTTAAGAAAGACTTAACACCTATTCTCTTGAAGCTGTACCAAAAAATAGAAATGGAAGGAAAACTGCCAAAATCTTTCTTGAGTCCAGCATTACCTTGATTCCAAACCCAGATAGAGACCCCACTAAAAGGACAATTATAGACCAATTTCCCTAATGAACATGGATGCAAAAATCCTCAAGAAGATATTAGCCAACCGGATCCAACAATACATTAAAAAAATTATTTACCATGACCAAGTGAGATTTATACCTGGGATGCAGGGCTGGTTCAATATCCACAAAACAACATGATTCATCACATCAATAAAAGAAAGGACAAAAACCATATGATCCTTTCAATAGATGTGGAAAAAGCATTTGACAAACTACAGCATCCTTTCTTGATAAAAACTGTCAAGAAAGTAGTGATAGAAGGATCATACCTCGAGATCATAAAAGCCATATATGAAGGACCCAAAGCTAATATCATCCTCAATGGAGAAAAACTGAGAGCTTTCCCCCTAAGGTCAGGAACAAGACAGGATGTCTGTTATTCACAACAGTATTGGAAGTCTTAGCGTCTGCATTCAGACCATGCAAAGAAATAAAAGGCATCCAAATCGTCCAGGAGGAAGTCAAACTTTCACTCTTCACATGACATGATACTCTATATGGAAAGTCCTAAAGATTCCACCAAAAAACGGCTAGAACTGATCCATGAATTCAGCAAAGTTGCAGGATATAAAATCAATTCACAGAAATCAGTTGCATTCCTATTCACCAATAATGAAGCAACAGAAAGAAATCAAGGAATCAATCCCATTTACAATTGCACCAAAACGCATAAAATACCCAGGAATAAATCTAATCAAAGAGGTGAAAAATCTATACACTGAAAAGTATAAAAGCGTATGAAAGAAATTAAGGAAGACACAAAGAAAATGGAAGAAGATTCCATGCTTCTGGATAGAAAGAACAAATGTTGTTAAAACGTTGATACTGCCTAAAGCAATCTACAATTTCAATGCAGTCCCTATCAAAATAACACCAGAATTCTCCACAGAGCTAGAACAAATAATCCTAAAATTTGTATGGAACCAGAAAAGACCCCTAGTAGCCAAAGCAATCTTGAAAAAGAAAACCAAAGCTGGAGGCATAACAATTCCGGATTTCAAGCTATACTACAAAGCTGTAATCATCAAGACAGTATGGTACTGGCACAAGAACAGACACTGAGATCAATGAACAGAATAGAGAACCCAGAAATGGACCCACAAATGTATGGCCAACTAATCTTTGACAAAGCAGGAAAGACTATCCAATGGAATCAAGACAGTCTCTTCAACAAGTGGTGCTGGGAAAACTGGACAGAGACATGCAGAAGAATGAACCTGGACCACTTTCTTACACCAGACACAAAAACAAACTGAAAATGGATGGAAGGCCTGAATGTAAAACAGGAATCCATCAAAATGCTCGGGAAGAAAGCAGGCAAAAACCTCTCTGATCTTGGCCACAGCAACTTCTTACTCAACACGTCTCCAGAGGTGAGGGAAACAAAAGCAAAAATGAACTACTGGAACCTCATCAATATAAAAAGCTTCTGCACGGCGAAGGAAACAATAAGCAAAACTGAAAGGCAACTGACAGAATGTGAGAAGATATTTGCAAATGACATATCAGATAAAGGGTTAGTATCCAAAATCTATAAAGAACTTCTCAAACTCAACACCCAAAAAACAAAGAATCCAGTGAAGAAATGGGCAAAAGACATGAGTAGACACTTATCCAAAGAAGACACCCAGATGGCCAACCACCACATGATAAAATGCTCAACATCACTCCTCATCAAGGAAATACAAATCAAAACCAAAATGAGATACTACCTTAGACTTGTTAGAATGGCTAACATTAACCACTCAGGCAGCAACAGATGTTGGCGAGGACGCAGAGAAAGAGGAACTCTTTTGCATTGTTGGTGGGAATGCAAGCTGGAGAAGCCACTCTAGAAAACAGTATGGAGGTTCCTCAAAAAAATTAAAAATAAAACTTCCCTATGACCCAGCAATTGCACTACTAGGTATTTATCCAAGTGATATAGGTGTGCTGTTTCAAAGGGACATATGCACCCCATGTTTATAGCAGCACTATGAACAATAGCCTAAGTATGGAAAGAGCCCAAATGTCCATCGACGAATGAATGGATAAAGAAAATGTGGTATATATATACAATGGAGTATTTCTTGGCAATCAAAAAGAATGAAATCTTGCCATTCGCATCCACGTGGATGGAACTGGAGGGTATTATGCTAAGCGAAATTAGTCAGTTAGAGTAAGACAAATATCATATGAATTCACTCCTATGAGTATATTAAGACACACAACAGATGCACATAAGGCAAGAGAAACAATATATATATATATATAGACTATATATGTGTGTGTGTGTATATATATATATATATATATATATATATATATATATACACGGAGGGGGACAAAACTTAAGAGGCTCTTAAATACGGAGAACAAACAGAAGGTTACTGGAGAGGTTTGGGGAGGGAGGATGGGCTAAATGGGTAAGGGGCATTAAGGAATCTACTCCTGAAATCATTGTTTCACTATATGCTAAGTAATTTGAAAGTAAATTAAAAAAATAAAATTATAAAAAAAGAAATTGGTAACAGTAAAATATAAAGGATAAACTCCAAATAAATTGCAAAATAAATTAGAATATATTTTAAACTAAGTAATAGTGAAAATACAACATATTATACTCTTTTGGTATGCTAAAACAGAGTTCACAGGAAAATTTACAGCTTTAAATTATTTTATTGGAAAGAAAAAAGGTATAAAAACAATGACCTAATGTTCCACCTCAAGAAGCTAGACAAAAAAGAGTACAATAAACACAAACAGGTAGCAAAAGAAGCAAGAAATATAAATCTATAAATTACAAGACTGATAAACAGTGAAGAAAATAAAGCCAAACCTGGTTTATTTAAAATAAAAAACAAAATTGAATGACCTTTAGTAGTCTGAAAAGGAAAACCAGAAACACAAATCACTGATATTAGGAAGAAAATAAATCATAAAGACATAAAAATATAACAAACAAAACATTACAAACTACTTTATGGCAACATATTTGAGGTCTTAGATGAAATATGCAACTTACTTTGTAAATGCAACTTAACAAATTGAATACAGGATGTCAGAAAAAATATGAGTAGCTCTGTATCTATTGAAGAATTTGAAATCATTATCAAATAAATTCCCACCGAGCACACTCCAGGCTCAGAGAGTTTCACTGGTGAATTCTATCAAACATTACAACAAGAAATAATACAATTGTAAATAAATGTTTCCAGAAAAATATGGATAGGGGAACATTTTAAAACTTTTTTAATGAGAAAACAGAGAGGGAGACAAACCATAAGATACTCTTAAATATAGAGAACAAACTGAGGGTTGTTGGAGGGATGTTGGGAGGGGGAATGGGCTAAATGGTTGATGGGCATTAGGGAGGGCACTTGTTGGGATGAGCACTGAGTGTTGTATATAAGTGATGGATCACTAAATTCTACTCCTGAAATCATTATTAAACTGTATGTTAACTAACTTGTATTTAAATTAAAAGAAAGAAATAAAACTTTTAAAAAAGAAATAAAAATAAAAATAAAGAAAAAATAAACTTATTTTATGAGGCCAGAGTAACTTCATCACCAGAGGCTGAGAATTGACATTATGAAAGGTAAAATATCAGAAAAAATCTCTAATAAACATAGACACAAAATTACTTAGGCATATAATAGTATATTGAATCCAGTAAAATGTAAAATGGAAAATGCATCATGAGTAGGGTGATTCCCAGGAATAAACGATGTGTTTAACACTAAAATTTCCATAAATATTCTCACCACATTAGTGAGTAATGGAGAGAACCATATGACGGACTACAATGATTGGTAAAAACATTTGAAAAGAGGTCAACACCCATCAATGACAAAAACGTAAGCAACCAGGAATAGTTGGAAACTTTACAAATAGGATATAGAATATCTAAAAAAATCCCTACAGCTGATCATGCTTATGTTTAAAGATGAAATACTTTCCCATGTTAGGAATGGAGTTAAAGAAAAGATTCCTAGTATCACCACTTCTGTTAAATACTGTGCTGTAGTACTTGTCTTTGAAATAGAGCAAGCAATAAAAAGAATTAAATTTGAACAGGAAGAAGTAAAACTGTCTTGTCTCTTTTTTATAAACAGATGATTATTTATTTATTCAATAGAGTATAGATAACATGAATGTTAACATTTTAATCATGGTTAAGTGTGCAATTTGGTGGCATTAAGTAAGTACATTTACAGTGTTGTGTAACCATCATCACAATATATTTTCCAAATTTTTCATCACCAGGAACAGAAAATGGAAACTGTAAGCAATAACTCTCCATACTTCCCACCACCCAGCCCCCAATAACCTATATTTTTCATTATGTCTCTTATGAATTCACTTATTCTAGATATCTTATATAAATGATATGTTTCTCCCTTTATGTCAGACTTATTTCACTTAGAATAGTGTTCTCAAGTTTCATCCATGCTGTAGCATGCATCAGAACTTCATTTTTTTCATTGCTGAATCATATTCCATTGTATGGATATACCACATTTTGTTTATCCATTCATTTACTGATGGGCTCTTAGATTGCTACTATATCTTGATTATTGAGAATAGTACTGCAATGAACACTGACACACAAATATCTGTTTGAATCCTTGTTTTTGATTCTTTTGCCTGTATGCCTATGTGGAAATTCTGAGTCTTTTGGTAATGCTATCTTTTAGAGGAACCATCAAATTATTTTCCATAGTGGCTGTACCATTTTACATTCCCACCAGCAATGCACAGAGGTTCCAATTTCTCCACATCTTTATTAACACTTGATGTTTTTCATTTTATGTTAATTTTTGTTAATTTTTTTTATAATAGCCATCCTAGTGACTGTTATCTCATCATGGTTTTGATTTGCATGTCCCTAATTATGTTGAACAACTTTTCATGTGTTCATTGGCCAAATGTGTATCTTTTTCAGATAAATGTCTGTTCAAGTCCTTTGTCCATTTTTACATTGGGTTGATTATTTTCATTTGTCAGTTATAGGAGTTCTTTATATATTTTAAACATTAATACATATTTGTAATCATATAAATGTGATTTATAGATATATGACATATAGACATAAATTATATATACAAATCATATATATAAGTCATATAGATATATACATATATATGTATATATGATTTATGATTTGCAAATATTTTCTTCCATTCTGTGGGTTGTCTTTTCACTCTCTTGATAGTGTGCTTTGAATGCATAAAGTTTTTAATTTTAGTTAAGTTTAATCTATTCCTTCTTCTGTGGTCTGTGCTTTTGGTGTAATATTAAAGAAATCATTACAAATGCAATTCCATGAATATTTTCTTATATGTATTCTACTCAATGTTAGTTTGATTTATTTACTATTTATTTTTTTAAATTTTTAAAAATTTATTCTCCAGTTAGCTAACATACAGTGTAGTCTTGGCTTCAGGAGTAGATTTCAGTGATTCATCACTAACATATAACAACCAGTGCTCATCCCAACAAGTGCCCTCCTTAATACCCATCACCCATTATTCCTGCCCCCATCAACCCTCAGCTTGTTCTGTTTGAGTCTCTTATGGTTTGCCTTCCTCTCTGTTTTTATCTTATTTTTATTTCCCTTCCCTTGTGACCATCTGTTAAGTTTCACGAATTCCACATTTGAGTGAAATCATATGATATCTGCTTTCTCTGATTGACTTATTTCGCTTAGCATAATACTCTCCAGTTTCATCCATATTTTTGCAAGTGGTAATATTTTATTACTTTTCATTGCTGAGTAGTATTCCACTGTGTGTGTGTATGTGTGTGTGTGTATGCACATACATACCACATTTTCTTAATCCACTTATCAGTTGATGGATATTTGGACTGTCCATAATTTGGCTATTTTTGATATACTGCTATAAATATTAGAATGCATGTGCCTCTTGGAATCAGCACTCCTGTATCCTTTGGATATATTCCTAACAGTGCAATTGCTGGGTCATAGGGTAATTCTATTTTTAACTTTTTGAGAAACCTCCACACTGTTTTCCAGAGTGGCTGCACCAGTTTGCCTTCCCATCAACAGTGCAAGAAGCTTCCCCTTTCTCCACATCCTAGCCAACATCTGTTATTTCCTGAGTTGTTAATTTTAGTAATTCTGACCCACGTAAGGTGGTATCTCAAAGTGGTTTTGATTTGTATTTCCCTGATGATGAGTAATGTTGAACATCTTTCATGTGTCTGTTAGCCATCTGGATGTCTTCTTTGGAAAAGTGTCTATTCATGTCTTCTGCCCATTTCTTCACTGGATTGTTTTGCAGGTGTTCAGTTTGGTAAGTTCTTCATAGAGTTTTGATACTAATCCTTTATGTGATTTTGCCATTTGCAAATATCTTCTCCTATTCTGTTGGTTGCCTTTCAGTTTTGTTGATTGTTTCCTTTGCTGTGCAGAAGCTTTTTGAGGAGGTCCCAATAGTTCTGTATTCTATTCTAATTTCTGAGTTCTGTATTCTATTCCATTGATCTATATGTCTGTTTTTGTGCCAATACCATACTATCTTGATGATTACATCTTTGTAATACAGGTTAAACTCTGGGATTGTGATGACTCCAGCTTTGGTTTTCTTTTTCAACATTATTTTGGCTATTTGGAGTCTTTTGAGATTCCATACAAATTTTAGGATTGTTTGTTCTAGCTCTGTGAACAATACTAGTGTTATTTTGATTGGGATTACTTTGAATGTGTATATTGCTTTGAGTAGTACAGACATTTTAACAATATTTGTTCGTCCAATCCATGAGCATGGAATGTTTTCCATTTCTTTGTGTCTTCTTAATATTTTTTTTCATAAGCCTTCTATAGTTTTCAGTGTACAGATCTTTTACCTCCTTGTTTAGGTTTATTCCTAGGTATTTTATGTTTTTTTGATGCAATTGTAAATGGGAGCTATTCCCTGATATCTCTTTATGTTGCTTCATTGTTGGTGTATAGAAATGTGACCAATTTCTGTACATAGATTTTATATCCTGCGATTTTGCTGAATTCATGCATCAGCTCTAGAAGTTTTTTGGTGGAGTCTTTCAGGTTTTCCATGAGCAGTATCATGTCATCTGCAGAGTGACAGTTTGACCTCTTCATTGCCAGTTTGGATGCCTTTTATTTCATTTTCTTGTCTGATTTCTGAGGCTGGGACTTCCAACACCAGGTAAATAACAGTGGTGAAAGTGGACATCCCTGTTGTGTTCCTGTTCTCAGGGAGAAAGCTCTGTTTTTCCCCATTGAGGATGATATTAGCTGTGGGCTTTTCATATATGGCTTTTATGATATTTAGGTATGTTCCCTCTATCCCAACTTTCTTGAGGGTTTTTATTAAGAAAGGATGCTATATTTTGTCAAATGCTTTTTATGCATCTATTAAAAGTATTATATGGTTCTTATCCTTTCTTCTATTAATGTGATGTATCACGTTAATTGATTTGCAAATATTTAAGCAATCCTGCATCTTAGGAATGAATCCAATTGATCATGGTGAATAATTCATTTAATGTATTGTTGAATTCAACTTGCTTGTATCTTGTTGAGAATTTTTGCATCCATGTTCATCAGGAATATTGGCCTGTTAATTCTCCTTCTTAGTGAAGTCTTTGGTTTTGGTATCAAGATAGTGTTGACTTTATAGAATGAGTCTGGAAGCTTTGTTTCTGTTTCTATTTTGGAACAGTTGGAGAAGAATAGGTACCAACTCTGCTTTAAATGTCTGGTAGAATTTCCCTGGGAAGCCATCTGTCCCAGGACTCTTATTTATTGGGTGATTTTTGGTAACTGATTCAATTTCTTTACTGGTTAAGGGTCTGTTCAAATTTTGTATTTCTTCCTATCTGAGTTTTGATAGTGTGTATATCTAGGAATTTGTCCATTTCTTCCAGATTGTCCATTTTTTTGGCCTATAATTTTTCATAGTATTCTCTAATAAATATTTATATTTCTGTGGTGTTGATTGTCATTTCTCCTCTTTCATTCGTGATTTTATCTATTTGGGCCCACTCTCTTTTCTATTTGAGAAGTCTGGTTAGAGGTTTATCAATTTTTGTTTATTTTTCAAAAAAATAAAACAGGATTCTGTGATGTATTGAACTCTATATTGTTTATTTCTGCTTTATTTATTTATTTAAAAAATTTTTCTATAATGTTTATTTTTGAGACAGAGAGAGACAGAGCATGAACGGGGGGAGGGATAGAGAGAGAGGGAGACACAGAATTGGAAGCAGGCTCCAGGGTCTGAGCCATCAGCCCAGAGCCCAACGTGGGGCTCAAACTCACGGACCGCGAGATCATGACCTGAGCTGAAGTCGGACACTTAACCGACTGTGCCACCCAGGTGCCCCTAAACTTTCTTGCTTCTTGATATTGGCCTGAATTTCAATGTATTTTCCTCTTAGGACTGTCTTTGCTGCATCTCAAAGGGTTTGAACTGTCATGTTTTCATTTGTGTTTGCTTCCATATATATATTTAATTTCTTCTTTAATTTCCTCATTGATCCATTCATTCTTTAGTAAGGTGTTCTATAACTTCCATGTATTTGGAGACCTTCCAAGGTTTTTCTTTTGGTTGATTTCAAACCTCATAATATTGTGATCTGAAAATATGCATTGTATAATCTCAATCTTTTTCTAATTGTTTAGGGCTGTTCTGTGACCCAGAATGTGATCTATTTTTGAGAATGTTCCATGTGAACTTCAGAAGAAGGTGTATTCTGTTGCTTTACAATGAAAAGTTCTGAATATATCTGTTAAGCCCATCTGGCCCAATGTGTCATTCAGAGATGTTGTTTCCTTACTGATTTGCTGCCTAGACGATCTGTCCATTGCTATAAGTGGAATATTAAAGTCCCCTTAATTATGGTATTATTATCTATACATTAGTTTAATTTGTAATTAATTGATTTATATATTTGAGTTATTCTGAGTTGGGGGCATTAACATTGACAACTGCTACCCTTTCTTGAATAGACCCCTTAATTATGATATAATGCCCTTCTTCATCTCTTGTTACAGTCTGTGTTTTATGTCTGATATAAGTATGGCTACTCTGGCTTTCTTTTGATATTCAGTAGCATGATAGATGGTTCTCCATCCCCTCACTTTCAATCTGCAAGTGTTCTCAAGTCTAAAATGAGTTTCTTATAGGAAGCATATAGATGGATCTTGTTTTTTATCCATTCTGATACTGTATGTCTTTTGATTGGGGCATTTAGTCCATTTACATTCAGAGTGGTTATTGAAAGATATGGATTTAGTGCCAATTTGTTACCTGTAGGTTTAGTGTTTGTGTTGTCTCTGGTCCTTTGTAGTTTTTGCTGGTTTCCACTCACAGAGTCCCCCTTAGCATCTCCTATGAGGCTGGTGTAGTGGTCATGAACTCCTTCAACAAGTTTTCCTGGGGTAATTGGATACTGCTATGGGAAGGAGGGGAGATGTTCTGACATATACTTCACACTATACACAGAGCTAAAATTAGAAAACTTCTAGGTGAAATCAGGGGAGAAAATGTTTGCAAACTTGGAATAGGCAAAAAAAAATTAAATATGAAATGTAGAAGCACAAAACATAAACGAAAACATAAATGATAAATTAGATTTCATCAATATTAAAATATTTTTGTCTTCAAAAGCCACTGGAACTTATTGTAAATGTTTTGTCATTACAGCTGACAATGCTATATATATACTAGCTTTTTGAAAACATCTTTTTTTGATTGATTGAATGAAAATTAATTCATTCCTAAATAAACTCAGCTAATTTCAACACCATATTTACGACTGATTCCAAATAAGATGAGATGTAACTTTAGTGAACAGAATGGGAGAGATGTTCTGTAAAGGGAGTGGGGTGAGTAACACACTGGTGAGCTAAAGAATCACCTCCGACATTTTATAGAGGGAACCATCAAACACAGAAGAGGTATTCACATCCAAACTCTCACTTAAATATGAGAAATTAGTCAATTGTGTACCTTGATGGGATTTAAAGGCATTCAGGGCTTACATTAAATAATATTTGTAAGTCTGCCTTTTAAAGATTTGCTTATATTGATGTTACCAATTTTGTATTATAATTTGTTACATGCTTCTTGCTATCTCTTTCTGAAATAGGGAAGTGTAAATTTTCTCTAACAGGTGAGCAAAGCATCGGGAATAACTCAAATAAGGATGAACTGCTGTAAATCAGTGAAAATTAAGAATTAATCTCACCATTGTGGGTTTCAGTGCCACTTTTGCTGAAGAATAGAGGTAACAGTTTCAATGATTTAAGATTCAGATAGGACTCATTGACAGAGACGGGAAGAAGGGGGAGGAAGGGAAATCAGATGGTGAGTGACTGAGCATGCCTCATGCTCTACTGATACTTTTACCTTTATCTTTCACAAAAGGGTCATTTTAGGCTTTACTCTTCCTCTACTGTGTGCTTGTGTATGTTCATGTATGTATCTGTTTCATTGTGTTGCAAATTATAAGTATGTCAGTGGGAAGTGACATCCTCAGTTTTGAGGCCTTTCAGACCATTCATAATGACCCAGCTGACTTACTGGTTGTTCTTAAGAGCTTCTTTGAAGATCCAAGTATACTTTCTCTTTAATGCTAAGTGTTTTTTTTTAATCCTTTTATTTCTTGGATTCACTTCAATCCTATAATGGATAAAATACCAGGATACTCTAGGGAGACACCATCACTGTGGTAAAGAACTGTTGTCCCCATGTGCATCTTTCCTACCAGCACCCACCAGCTGCTGGTGCCCAACTATAGGCCCTAGTCTCTGTCATTATTTTTCCTTCAAAACTATACAACCCATAATGGCTGCGTCTTCCCAGCCATAAGCATTAGGGCCAGCATGGGTGTGATCCTTGCCTTTTTATATCTAAGGCAATGTAACCAATATGCCTTCCTTTCTCTATATAAAAAATACTTTGTATACTTATTCCTGATATTTCTTTCTCCCAATGCACAAAGAAATATTATTGTTTTTTCCTTAGTGAACCTCTAGAATCCTGAGTCAGAATTATGTGTGTGGGTGTGTGGTATGTGTGTGTTTATCAATGAAGGTAAGAAAATTAAGAATTAGAAGATGGGAGGTGATTGTCCCTTCTCTAGATGAAAATAACCCTGAAAAGTCAAATTTTCCATATAGTCAGTGAAAGCAAGTTGCACAAATAATTTAAACTCTCAATTACAAAGGAGAGTAAAATATATTTATTATCTCTATTACATATATGGAGCCACACAATTTGAGACATTAATTATTTTTTTTTCCTTTAACCAACAACTAGCCCTCATCAAAGCCTAGTGTCACAGAGTTGCTCTCAACCAAAGGACATCAGGGCAGGAGAAACACACAACTACCTCTTAGATTTTAGGCTTAAAAACACATTATTTGAGTTAAAGCAAAAAAAAAGTTAATTAGTTAAAAAGCTGTGTATTTATATAAACACACAGGTATTTTTGGGAACAGTTTCAATCTAGTATAACCTGTCTCCATCTCAACTAGAAAAAAACAGCCCATCTTTAAGAAAAGGAGGAGAAATTTTTAAAAAGAAGAGAAAGTCCTTGGGGAAGGAACTCTGAGACCTAAGAGAAGGTTGGATTTGTGCCTTTTTCACCTTTAATTTCAGAAGTTATTAGCAGCCCCAGATGTCCCCATTATCACATGGCCTAGAATCCATACAGATGGGAACATGATAAGTCAAGGTCACAGCTTCCCTTTAATTTCTATAGTCCAGAAAGACCCCAAGTAATGTCTGGAATTTGGTGAGACAGAAAGAGAGAGCAGGTGTCAGAGAGGACCTGAGAAGGGCAGCTGGTAGAAGGATGTGAGTGGATAGTCAGTCCTTCACTGGGTAGGTGAGGATTAGCTCTATGTCCCTGGCTCAGGGTTGGGGATGAGTGTGGAAATCTGTGCACTGTCTTGCTTCAGTCATAGAGACAGTCCATACCACCTATCCTCAGGACCAGACCAGATATGTCAGTATAACTTCAAGAGTTATGCTCTTGTTCAAATCTGAATGAACCAATACATCATTACATTGTCATTGAACATAACTGGAAATAAAGATTATGCCCCTGCTTAGGCAGTTTGGAGGATTGGAATCATGCAGTCATTACAATTTTGGGAAAGTGAAATTATACTTTTGTACCCCTGCTTCTATGACCAGGGGTTTTAACAGTTGTGTGCTGTGCCTTCAGCACTTTTAAGAATACTTGTGCTGAATTATCTCTGTGTGGCTGCCCTGTTTTATGGGCAAGGTAGCCTTTCTCCCCCATGATGGTGCTTGATTCAGGTTCTGAGATTTGGAGCTGCCATTTGTCCCTCAGAATAATTGTCAGATTGGGGAAAACAACAAAGACATCACATTATGTATGCTTCTGGGATCAAGAAAAGATTTTGAAAATAGATGAATTCTGGGAAAAGCAGCCCTGTTCTCCCTTCCCAAACTTCTATCCTCTCCACCCCAGATTAATCAGATTTCCCCAAGCTGGGAGGAAAAGGTAGAGGTGGAGAGATATCAGAGGTTGGTTTCCCTGAAAACCATATCCCAGTGCAAAGTGGAATGTTGGTGTCACGTAGGTAATGCTAACTGCTCTAAATCCCTAAGCCTCAGTGGCCTAATATGATAGAGGCTTAAATGGTACATACGCTGTGTGAGAAGTCAGTGAGTAGCTTATCACAGGGGATGTTGGCATTCATCCTTTTTGACTGGGAGCCCTATCTTCTCCTAGGGCCAGTGTCCTCTGCATGGGGAAAGAAAATGAAGGATGGCATATGGGAGGTATTTATGGGCCAGAGATGGGCATCACTTCCGTTCATTTTTCACTGGCTTTAAGTATGCAAGCCCTGTAAGCTGGGTACCCAGGATAATGAGGAAAGGGATTTAGGAACACTGGGCTAGTCTCTGATAAACCTCATTGAAGGTCTTGACATCTGAGGGCAGAGGTGGCCCCTGCTATGCGTCATGGAGTCATGGACAAGAAGTGACAATTTGAGGATCCTAGGCAAGGAGACTTTCCTATGGCTCAGGAGGAGGGCCAGTAGCTCTGAGAACCCATGGACATTAGACAACCCAAGTGGTGTGTCTGGAAGGATCACATATTAATCTTTCTATCACAGTGTTATGTTTTTGAGAAATAAAAAAAAAACTCTTCACTTTTTTTTAAGATGCTTAATATTAGAGTGATAGATTTATTATAGCGAATACAGGTGAACTTAATTACAATGGGTAATATCTTACAGAAGATTTATGTTTTAATGAATCCTGTAAGGTAAAAATCATGTTCAGGCAAAATTTTCCATTACCTTACATGACCATTAAATAATAAAAACATAAATCTTGGATTCTTAAAAACTGTATAACTAAAATTCACAACAGTAATATCAAGCACAGGATAACAAAGTATGATTTTGCCCATTGGTTTTCCTTCCTTTGAAAATCAATGAATATCTGCACTAAATATTAGATTCAGAATCAAAATCCAACTGCAAATAATCCTGCAAGTTCATAATGAGTGGCAGCCATGATGTGACTTATCAACTTAAGACAGACATATGGATATTACAACATAAACATGTGATACATGCCATACACGAATAAACACACACATGTATTTTTATGCTAAGGTTTGTAACACATACACTAGTTTTGATCAACAAATTGTTTATTAAATCGCTCATCTGTCTCATGTCTTATTCCATGTCTCTTGTTAAGAGCTCCTAAGCTGTGAAAAATATATGTAAAATCACTGTTTGACTTGGAGGAAAATAAGCACAGCAGCACTGTTCCATTTTGTTATGTTGCCAGCAGTGTGTCAATATGTCAGTGGGCCCAAATGAAAATATTACATAAATAACACATCGGTCTGAGAAGATGTGTCCTAAGAGTACATCATATTCACTTGCTGACAAATTGGTCAGGGAATTGACATTACCTTTGGAAGTCATATACTTGATTGTGAAATGCTGGGAAAAATAACAAGCAAATAAAACAATAACCTTGAAGTGACTTTGTTGGTCTTCCAGCCACTTCTGAAATCTCCTATGACATGGACTTGGTCTCACTCTGAAGGTCCTCCGCACAACCTTCCATCCAGTCTACATCTTGTCCATCCTCTCCACGTAGATAGTGTGAGTGATACTTTAAGTACCCCAAACTCCAGTCAAGGTTATAGGTATTTAATGTCAGTGTTGATACTGGAATATGAAGTCAATTTGGAAAAACAGGGCTAAATAGCTGTATTAGTCCACCTTGAGAAATATTTTGTGGGTATAAGAAAGTAGGAAACTCTGATCAGGCCTGGCAAATACATGATGATGGTCTGTGCTCAGGGAAGCCTCTCATATTCCAGAGTCCTCTTCCTCACACATCTTGGACACAGCTACCACCAAAACCTTCTTGGGACAGCACTGGGGCAGCTGCTTCCAGTTGCTCATGGATGGACAGAAGGATCCTCAAAAGTTCCCCTCCATTTATCTGATCCATTGTTTGCTAGATTGGCCTTGTAAATATAGCAATTCAAGAGGGAGGTGCCCTGATGGTGAACAGAGGCATTCTGATCACTAAGGTAACAATGACCTTGGGGAAGAAAAAATAAGATCTGGTATTTGTCTTTTGAACTTTTAGGAAGCTGGTAACTAGTGAAAGTTTTTCTGGACCCCATAAGCTCTGGGATACCAAGGGGCTGACAAACAGATACTGAATGAGGTTAAGTGCCCCAAGCTACTTTCTTTGTCATAAGATACAGGTTGTTTTACTTTTATTATACAGACCATTCTTTCAACTCTCTTCTGTAAACATTGCTCCTATCAACACGGACCAATTATTCTACAAACTATAATTGATGGGGTGTGGGGAAGCTACCTAGAACACAGTAGTCTGTTAGTTCATTCACCTTCCTTCTTAAATATGCCATTTCTTCCAATTTCAAATGTATTCTTATAATCTCTAAAAGTGATCAGTGAATCTTTACAAGATGCAGTTCTGCATAACTTGATACACTCAAAGAACTAAAAACAACCTTCATTTTATTTTCAATCATGGGACCAGTACAAAAACTTTCTTCATACAAATTCTAGATATTTGGGATATGATTTATAGCAAATAACCCAATGTGTGGAATTACTGAAATAATAATCTAAGGTCTAGAAAATCATTAGAATTTGCAACCAGATTAACTGAATGTACTAGGAGGAAGAGATTATCAGGTGCCAGCAACAGACCCAGTTTCTGAATCCTGAATGAACTGTTTGATTTGGAAAAAAGAAGGCTGCAGTGATCCACTGCAGTTAGCCCCTGTGAATGTGATGTGGTTGAGATCAGGCCTGGTCATCCCAGTTCCATGGCCCAGGAACATCTGGGAAGAAGTTAACTGCATGTTCAGCATTTTTATCCTAGTGTAATATAAAATGACTGAGTGGCCACTCCTAGTCTGACATCCTTTATGCATTGAGAACAATAATAGTGTAATAGAGATAATAAGCACAAAAGGGATTAGTGCTTCTAATTTAAAATGGAGTGATTTGGGAAGACCTCAGAGAAAGTGGGGGACATCTGAGAAAAGATCAGAAGGATGGGTGCAGTGTTTAGCAGCCAGCCAGGAGGCAGCAGGGAGTAAGTGATGTGGAGCCAGGAGGGAAGTTAGATCAGAGCAGTAATGTGAAAGTGGGGTGCCGGTCTCAGAGAGATGGGGGCCCACTGTGAAGAATATGCTGGTACCGTGAGATAGAAACTCCGGGGGGTCTTTGTGAGGAGAATGGCATCTCACAATTACAAAATTTCCAGGATGAACTGACAAAAGCCTATTTACAGGGCAGGGCAAGGCAACAAGGACTTTTCTTTTCTTTTCTTTTCTTTTCTTTTTTTCTTTTCTTTTCTCTTTCTTTTCTTTCTTTCTTTCTTTCTTTCTTTCTTTCTTTCCTTTCCTTTTTAACTATTTTTTAAAATTTAAATCCAAGTTAGTTAACATACAGTGTAGTAATAGCTTCATGAGTAGAATTTAGTGATTCGTCACTTACATATAACACCCAATGCTCATCCCAACAAGTGCTCTCCTTAATGAAGGGTTTTATAAAATAAGAATTAATACTAAGAGGAAGGAAAGCCAGAGAAAGAAGCTAAGTAACAGAGCTTTAATTGTCAAAAAGAAAATGCCCATACAGATGAATTTGTATCAACTGTCTGGTAGTCTCAACACTCAGTTTTGAAGACCCTGCTTCCTGTTCAGGCCAGTTGTTCTGTGCGTACCTTAATAAGTGTCTAGTTCTTAGAGTAGGCTGTTTAACTTCTCTATGCATCAGTTTCCTTATCTGTAAAAGAGGCTTAAAATAAACCTTAGCTCAAGAAGTTAATATAAGGATCCAATGAGATAATATATGAAAAATGCTTAGAACAGTTTGGCATATATGGTAAGAGCTCAATGATAGTTAGATATTATTTTTGTTGATAGGGAGAGCCATTTACCCCACTTAGCAGCAGAAGGGCATATAGTTTTAGCACTAACAGCTCCCAGGGCTTTAGTGCAAAGGCAAATAAGGCAAGCATGAAGACATGCTGTGTCTGGTGGAAGAGCCACAGAGACTGAGAACAGGGCAAGGACCCTGTGGCAGAGGTCTCTTGTGCAAAGCAGAATGGTTGTGCAATAAAAGTGCTCAACCTGCAGATTGTTTCAGGAAAGGTATGAGGCCCTCTCACTTTCTGTCCCCACATATATACACTGTAAGCTACCGTTTGCAGGAGCAAAAGCCTGACTTGAACATGCAGGCTCAAGAAGAACCAAAATTTAGCTCACATTAAAATAACAATACACATTAAATAATTTCTTAGTTTTTACTAAGCAGTGATAACAAGTGCAGGTTTAGGAGACTAAGATCTAAAATGACAACTGAAGAGTAGGATTTCTGATGTGGACTCTAGCATTTTGATTCATTTCTAGGTGACTTCTTTAGGAATTTAAATCTGTGTCATTACACACTAAACTATATATGCAGAATATCAAACCACCCAGGGGTAAGATTTCTCAAAGCAAGTGAATGTCCATTGACTTTTTAACAGAAGTGACAGAGTTCTATAAATATTAATTTCAATGTTGCATATTTGCTTCAGGTAGGTCTTGATGTTCTCTTAGCATATTGATATGTGGATCACTAAAAAAAAAGTATAAAATCAAAGCAAACCCTATTTGGAGAGTGGAATATAGAATAAGTGATATTTTTATCCCTGTAATAATGCCAATAATAATATCAGATAAAACAAATTTCAGAGCAAGTAAAATTACCAGGGATAAAAGCAATCATTGCATAATGGTAAAAAGGTAAATTAACCAAAAAAATAACTATCTAAATACGTATGCACCTAACACAGATGATCAAATAATGAAGCAGAGTTGAAAGTATAAATAGTCAAATCCATAGTTATAACTGGAGATCTCAATACTCCTCATTCAATAATCAAAAGAAGAATTAAAAAATTAATAAGCTTATAGAAAAACAGAAAAATACCATCAAACAATTTGATTCAACAGTTATAGAAAATTCTACCCAACAAGAGCAGAATGCATATTCCTTTCAAGAGCTCATAGAATACATTTCAATATAGAACATATTCTGGGTCATAAAACAAATTTAAATTTAAGATAATTGAAAACCTACAAAGTATCTGATCATAGCGAAATTAAATTGGTATGGATAACAGAAAGGAATCTGAGAAATTCACAATACTCTAAAATTAAATAACACACCTTTAAAAACTCAGGAGTCATAATAGAAGCTTCACAGGAAGTAAATGAAGGTAAAAATATAACATATCAACATTTGTGTGATGCAGCTAACACAGTGTTTAAAGGGGAGTTTACAGCATTCAATTCTTACACTGAAAGGATAAAGTCTCAAATCAATGACGTTTTCAGATTAGGAAATTAGAAAAAGAACAAAGCAAACCCAAAGCAAGAAAAAGAAAGGAATAATAGATATAAAACCAAAGTATGTGAATTTGAAACAGAAAAAATTATGTAAAATTCATTAAAAATGGTTTAAGCAGGCCAACATGGAAGAGATACAGGGGTATCCATATGTCCTGTGTCTCTCAAACAAAGAAGTGTAGAAGCCAAAGGACTTTGAACACCAGAGCCTGGGAGGAAAAGAGACTGAATCTACTAGGAAGAAAATGGGAAGTCTGGAAAAAAGATAGGACTACTCCAAGGAACAAATCAAAGCATACCTGGTGGAGGGTACAAAATATTACTATGAGTAGGGTAATAAAATAACCAAAGTCACAACAGAGAGCAAATAACAATCCCCGAAAAAACACCTCCTGAAGGGCCAGGCCCTGGGGAGTGTATGACCCTCCTTTAATATAGCAGTGCTCGCAGGTGCAGAATGCAAAAACTTTCAAAACTCATAGAGACTAAATGGCCATCCACTAACAAATGGAAAGAAATTTTGGTTTATATACACAATGGAGTACTAGTTGGCAATGAGAAAGAATGAAATATGGCCTCTTGTAGCAACGTGGATGGAACTGAAGAGTGTTATGCTAAGTAAATAAGTCATACAGAGAAAGGCAGATACCATATGTTTTCACTCTTATGTGGATCCTGAGAAACTTAACAGAAGATCATGGGGGAGGAGAAGGAAATAAAAAGTTAGAGAGAGGGAAAGAGACAAACCATAAGAGACTCTTAAAAACAGAATAAAGGTTGATGGGTATGGGAGGGAGGGGAATGTGGGTTATGGGCATTAAGGAGGGCACCTGTTGGGATGAGCACTGTGTGTTGTATGGAAACCAGTTTCACAATGAATTTCATATTAAAAAAAAACCGCATAAGGGATAGAAAAATAACCAAAATAACAAAACGGAAGAATTATCCTCAAAGAAATAACAGTCATAAAATTAATCACTGGGCTTGAAAAAAGCATAGAGAACATCAGAGAATCTATTGCTACAGAGATTAAGTGATTAAGAAATAGTCATGAAGAATTTAAAAATGCTATATATGAGGTGCAAAATAAAATGGAGGCGGCCATAGCACAGATTGAAGAGGCAGAGGAGAGAATAGGTGAGTCAGAAGATAAAATTATGAAAAAAGAGGAAGCTGAAAAAAAGAGATAAAAAATCCAGGAGTATGAAGGGAGAATTAGAGAACTAAGTGATGCATTCAAATGAAACAATATCTGTATCATAGGAATTCCAGAAGAAGAAGAGTGAGAGAAAGGGGCTGAAGGTGAACTTGAACAAATCATGGTGGAGAACTTCCCTCAACTGAGGAAGGAAACAGCATTGCAATCCAAGAGGCAAAGAGAACTCCCTTCAGACGTAACTTGAATCAATCTTCACAACATATCATAGTGAACCTGGCAAAATTCAAGGATAAAGAAAATTCTGAAACCAGCTAGGGATAAATGGACCCTAATATACAAAGGTAAACACATAAGGGTAGTAGCAGACGTATCTACTGAAACTTGGCAGGCCAGAAAGGAATGGCAGGAAATCTTCAATGTGATGAACAGAAAAAATATGCAGCCAAGAATCTTTTACCCAGCAAGTCTGTCATTCAGAATAGAGGAGAGATAAAGGTTTTCCCAAACAAAAGCTGAAGCAATTCATCACCACTAAACCAGCCCTATGAGAGATCGTAAGGGGGACTCTGTGAGTGGAATGTTGCAAGGACCACAAAGTACCAGAGACATCACTACAAGCATGAAACCTACAGATATTACAATGACTCTAAACCCATATCTTTCAATAATAACACTGAATGTAAATGGAATAAATGCTCCAGCCAAAGACCTAGGGTATCAGAATGGATAAAAAAAAAAAAAAGACCTGGGATACCTGGGTAGCTCATCCAACTTCAGCTCAGGTCATGATCTCACCATTCACGAGTTCAAGTCCCACATCAGGCTCTGTGCTGACAGCTCAGGGCCTGGAACCTTCTTTAGATTCTGTGTCTCCCTTTCTTTGTGCCCCTCCACTGCTCACACTCTGTCTCTCGAAATAAAAATAAACATTAAAAATTTAAAAAAAAAAAACAAGACCCATCTATTTTCTGTCCACAAGAGACTAATTTTAGACCTCAGGACACCTTCAGACTGTAAGTGAGGGGATGGAGAACTATCTATCATGCTACTGGAAGTCAAAAGAAAGCTGGAGTAGCCATACTTATATCAGACAAACTAGACTTTAAATTAAAGGCTATAACAAGAGATGAAGAAGGGCATTATATAATAATTACAGGTTCTATCCATCAGGAAGAGCTAACAATTATAAATGTCTATGTGCAAAATACGGGAGCCCCCAAATATATAAAACAATTAATCACAAACATAAGCAACCTTATTGATAAGAATGTGGTAATTGCAGGGGATTTTAATACCTTACTTACAACAATGGAGAGATCATCTAGACACAGGATCAATAAGGAAACAAGGACCCTGAATGATACATTGGATCAGATGGACTTGACAGATATATTTAGAACTCTGCATCCCAAAGCAACAGAATATACTTTCTTCTCGAGTGCACATGGAATATTCTCCAAGATAGATCATATACTGGGTCACAGAACAGCCCTTCATAAGTATGAAAGAATTGACATCATACCATGCATACTTTCAGACCACAATGCGATGAAGCTTGAAATCAACCACAGGAAAGTCTGGAAAACCTCCAAAGCATGGAGGTTAAAGAACACCCTACTAAAGAATGAATGGATCAACCAGGCAATTAGGGAAGAAATTTAAAAATATATGGAAACAAATGAAAATGAAAATACAACAATCCAAACACTTTGGGATGCAGCAAAGGCAGTACTGAGAGGAAAATACATTGCAATCCAGGCCTATCTCAAGAAACAAGAAAAATCCCAAATACAAAATCTAACATCACACCTAAAGGAAATAGAAGCAGAGCAGCAAAGATACCCCAATCCCAGCAAAAGAAGAGAAATAAAAAAGATAAGAGAATAAATAATCAATACAGAATCTAAAAAAAAAACAAAAACAGTAGAGCAGATCAATGAAACCAAGAGTTGTTTTTTTGAAAAAATAAACAAAATCGGTAACCCTCTAGCCAGGCTTCTCAAAAAGAAAAGGGAGATGACCCAAATAGATAAAATCATGAATGAAAATGGAATTATTACAAGCAACCCCTCAGAAATACAAGCAATTATCAGGGACTACTATGAATACTTATATGCCAACAAACTAGACAACCTGGAAGAAATGGACAAATTCCTAAGCACCCACACACTTCCAAAACTCAAACAGGAAGAAATAGAAAATTTGAATAGACCCATGACCAGCGAAGAAATTGAATCAGTTATCAAAAATTTCCCAGCAAATAAGAGCCCAGGACCAGATGGCTTCCATGGGGAATTCTACCAGATATTTAAAGCAGAGATAATACTTATCCTTCTCAAGCTGTTCCAAAAAATAGAAAGGGAAGGAAAACTTCCTGACTCATTCTATGAAGCCAGCATTACTTTGATTCCCAAACCAGACAAAGACCTGCAAAAAAAATAGAACTACCCAGGCCAATATCCCTGATGAATATGGATGCAAAAATTCTTAACAGGACACTAGCAAATTGAATTCAACAGCATATAAAGGGGATTATTCACCATGACCAAGTGGGATTCATTCCTAGGCTGCAGGGCTTGTTCAGTATTCACAAATTAATCGATGTGATACATCACATTAATAAAAGAAAAGATAAGCACCATATGATACTGCCAATTGATGCAGAAAAAGCATTTGACAAAATTCAGCATCCTTTCTTAATAAAAACCCTCGAGAAAGTCAGGAGAGATGGGACATACTTCAACATCATAAAAGCCATTTATGAAAAGCCCACATCTAATATCATCCTCAATGGGGAAAATCTGAGAGCTTTCCCCCTGAGATCAGGAACACGACAGGGATGTCCACTCTCACCGCTGTTGTTTAACATAGTATTGGAAGTTCTAACATCAACAATCAGACAACAAAGGAAATCAATTGCATCAAAACTGGCAAAGATGAAGTCAAGCTTTCACTTTTTGCAGATGACATGATAATATACATGGAACATCTGATAGACTCCACCAAAAGTGTGCTAGAACTGATACATGAATTCAGCAAAGTGGTAGGATACAAAATCAAAGTACAGATATCAGTTGCATTCTTATACACTAACAATGAAGCAACAGAAAGACAAATAAAGAAACTGATTCCATTCACAATTGCACCAAGAAGCATAAAATATCTAGGAATAAATCTAACCAAAGATGTAAAAGATCTGTATGCTGAAAACTATAGAAAGCTTATGAAGGAAATTGAAGAAGATACAAAGAAATGGAATAATATTCCATGCCCATGGATTGGAAGGATAAATATTGTTAAAATGCCAATACTACCCAAAGCAATCTACACATTCAATGCAATCCCAATCAAAATTGCACCAGCATTCTTCTCAAAGCTAGAACAAGCAATAGTAAAATTTGTATGGAACCACAAAACACCCTGAATAGCCAAAGTAATATTGAAGAATAAGACCAAAGCAATCCCATATTTTGACCTCTACTGCAAGGAAACTCACTTCAGAAGTAAGGATATACACAGACTGAAAGTGGAGGGTTGGAAAAGGTATTTCATGCAAATGGAAATGAAAAGAAAGCTGATAAAGCTGTAGTCATTTCAGAAAACCTAAACTTTAAAAAAAAGATTGCACCAAAAGATAAAATCATTACCTAAAGATAAAGGGGCCAATATTTAGCAAGAAGACATAACATTTATAAATATATATGCACTGAATATAGGAGCAACTAAATATATAAAAAATATAAATCCACCTAAAGGGAGAAATTAACAACAATATGATAATAGTAGGGGGCTTTCACACTTCACATCAATGAGTAGATCAAGTAGACAGAACATCAATAAGGAAACATTGACTTTAATGATAATGATACATTGGAGCAGATGAGTTTAATAGATGTATGCAGAACATTGTATCCAAAAGTAGAAAAAAATTCTTCTCATGTACACATGGAACATTCTTCAGGATAGATTACATAGTAGGCCAAAAAACAAGCCTCAGTAAATTCAAGAAGATCGAAATCACTTCTCTGACCACAATGGTTTGAAACTAGAAACGAATTACAAAAAGAAAACTGGAAAAAGCACAAAAATGTCGTTATTATGCCACGTGATAGTGAACAACCAAAGGGCCATCAAGAAAATCAGAGAAAAAAAAGTTAAAAATATTGAGACAAAGGAAAACATAAATATGACATTCCAAAATCTATGGGGTGCAGCAAAAGTTCTTCGAAGAGAGAAGTTTATAGTACAGATCTACCTCGAGAATAAAGAGAAATCTCAAATGGACAATCCAATGTTATACCTAAAGGAACTAAAAAAAAAAAGAACAAAGCCCAAAGTTGGTTGAAGGAAGGAAATAATAAAGATAAGAGAAGAAATAAATTAAATAGAGACAAAAATAATGGAAGAAAAGACAAATGAAACTAAGATCTAGTTCTTTGTTAACTAAGGAAGAAAGAGAGAGGGCTCAAATAAAATTGGAAATAAGACAGAAGTTATAACTGATATCACAAAAATACAAAGGATCATAACAGACTACTATGACCAACTATATGCTCACAAATTGGACAACCTAGAAGAAATGGACAAACTCCCAAAAACATCATTTTCTCTTTTCTTTTCTTTGTTAAATGTTTTATTTATTTTTGAGAGAGAGAGAAACAGAGACAGAGACAGAGCACAAGCAGGGGAGGGGCATAAAGAGGGAGACACAGAACCCAATGCAGGCTACAGGCTCTGAGCTTTCAGCACAGAACCCAATGCAGACTCAAACCCATGAACCGTGAGATCATGAGCTGAGCTGAAGTCGGATGCCCAACTGATTGAGCCACCCAGGCTCCCACAGAAACATCATTTTCTAGGACTGAATCAGGAAAAAATAGAAAATATGAGCAGAGCAGTTACTAATAAGGAGATCAAATCAGTAATCAAAAACCTCCCAACAAACAATGGTCCAGGACCACATGGATTCACTGGAAAATTCTACTAAACATTCAAAGATTTTATGCTCATCCTCTCAAAAACTTCCAAAAAAAATTGAAGAGAAGGGAATGCTTCCAAACTTATTTTATGAGGACAGAATTACCCTAATATCAAAACCATACAAGGACAACACAAAAAAGGAAAATAATAGGCTAAATTCTTAATGAATACAGACACAAAAATACTCAATAAAATATTAGCAAAATGAATTCAACAATACATTAAAAGGATGATATACCATGATCAAGTGGGATTTATTCCAGAGATTCAAAGATGATTCAATATCTGCAAATTAATCATTGTAATATACCACATTAGCAGAATGAAGGATAAAAATCATATGATCATCTAAACAGATGCAGAAAAAGCATGTGATAAAATTCAACATCAATTTTAGGATGAAAATTCAACAAAGGGGAAATAGAGAGGACACACCTCAACATAATGAAGGCTATATATGACAAACCTAAAGTTAACATCTCAAAAGTGAAAACCTGAAGGCTCCTCCTCTAAGATCAAGAACAAGACAAGGATACTCACTCTTGTCAATTTTTTTTCCACGTGATATTGGAAGTCCTGGCCAAGGCAATTAGATAAGAAAAAGAAATAAAAGCAACCAAATTAGAAAGGAAATAGTAAGACTCTCATTATTTTCGGATGGCATAATACTTTATATAAATAAAAAAACCAAGGGAGGGGCTGGTTGGCTCAGGTGGTTAAGCATCTGACTTCAGCTCAGGTCATGATCTTGCAGTTTGTGAGTGTGAGCCCTGTGTCAGGCTCTGTGCTGACAGTCCTGAGTCTGGAGCCTGCTTCAAATTCCATGTCTTCCTCTCTCTTCTGCCCCTCCCCTACTTGTGTTCTGTCTCTCTCTCTTTCAAAATTAAACATTAAAAAATTTTTAATAAAAATAAATCTAAAAAATCCTAAAGACACCACCAAGAAATTGTTAAAGCTAATAAGTGAATTTAGTAGAGTTGCAGGATAAAAAATCACTTTACAGAAATCAGTGGCCCTATTATACACTAATAGCAAGCTATCAGAAAGAGAAATTAGAAAACAAACCTATTGACAACTGCATTAAAACGAATAAAATACCTAAGAATAAATTTAACCAGGAGGTGAAAAATCTGTACACTAAAAACTATAAGACACTGATGAAGAAAAACTATTAGACACTGAGGAAGATATAAATAAATGGGAAGTATTCTGTTATCATGGATTGGAAGAATCAATATTATTAAAATGTTCAATCTCTGTCAAAATTCCAATGTATTTTTTTAAAAAATTAGAGCAAATAATTAAAAAGGTGGGAGTATCATGCTTCCAGAATTCAAACTATTTTACAAAGCTATAGCATTCTTTTTTTAAATATATGAAATTTATTGTCAAATTGGTTTCCATACAACACCTAGGGGTCATCCCAAAAGATGCCCTCTTCAATGCCCATCACCTACCCTTCCCTCCCTCCCACTCCCCCATCAACCCTCAGATTGTTCTCAGTTTTTAAGAGTCTCTTATGCTTTGGCTCTCTCCCACTCTAACCTCTTTTTTTTTTCCTTCTACACCATTGGTTTCTGTTAAGTTTCTCAGGATCCACCTAAGAGTGAAAACATATGGTATCTGTCTTTCTCTGTATGGCTTATTTCACTTAGCATCACACTCTCCAGTTCCATCCACGTTGCTACAAAGGGCCATATTTCATTCTTTCTCATTGCCATGTAGTACTCCATTGTGTATATAAACTACAATTTCTTTATCCATCAGCTGATGGACATTTAGGCTCTTTCCACAATTTGGCTATTGTTGAGAGTGCTGCTATAAACATTGGGGTACAAGTGCTCCTATGCATCAGTACTCCTGTATCCCTTGGGTAAATTCCTAGCAGTGCTACTGCTGGGTCATAGGTTAGGTCTATTTTTAATTTTTTGAGGAACCTCCACACTGTTTTCCAGAGTGGCTCCACCAGTTTGCATTCCCACCAACAGTGCAAGAGGGTTCCCATTTCTCCACATCCTCGCCAGCGTCTATAGTCTCCTGATTTGTTCATTTTGGCCACTGACTGGCATGAGGTGATATCTGAGTGTGGTTTTGATTTGTATTTCCCCGATGAAGAGCGACGTTGAGCATCTTTTCATGTGCCTGTTGGCCATCTGGATGTCTTCTTTAGAGATGTGTCTTTTCATGTTTTCTGCCCATTTCTTCACCGGGATTATTTGTTTTTCGGGTGTGGAGTTTGGTGAGCTCTTTATAGATTTTGGATACTAGCCCTTTGTCCGATATGTCATTTGCAAATATCTTTTCCCATTCTGTTGGTTGCCTTTTCATTTTGTTGGTTGTTTCCTTTGCTGTGCAGAAGCTTTTTATCTTGATGAGGTCCCAATAGTTCATTTTTGCTTTTAATTCCCTTGCCTTTGGAGCTGTGTCAAGTAAGAAATTGCTGTGGCTGAGGTCAGAGAGGTCTTTTCCTGCTTTCTCCTCTAGGGTTTTGATGGTTTCCTATCTCACATTCAGGTCCTTTATCCATTTTGAGTTTATTTTTGTGAATGGTGTAAGAAAGTGGTCTGGTTTCATTCTTCTGCAAGTTGCTATCCAGTTCTCCCAGCACCGTTTGTTAAAGAGACTGTCTTTTTTCCATTGGATATTATTTCTTGCTTTGTCAGAGATGAGTTGGCCATACTTTTGTGGGTCTAGTTCTGGGGTTTCTATTCTATTCCATTGGTCTATGTGTCTGTTTCTGTGCCAATACCATGCTGTTTTGATGATTACAGCTTTGTAGTAGGCTAAAGTCTGGGATGTGATGCCTCCTGCTTTGGTCTTCTTCTTCAAAATTACCTTGGCTATTCGGGGCCTTTTGTGGTTCTATATGAATTTTAGGATTGCTTGTTCTATCTTCGAGAAGAATGCTGGTGCAATTTTGATTGGTATTGAATTGAATGTGTAGATAGCTTTGGGTAGTATTGACATTTAAACAATATTTATTCTTCCAACCCATGAGCATGGAATATTTTTCCATTTCTTTATATCTTCTTCAATTTCCTTCATAAGCTTTCTATAGTTTTCAGCATACAGATCTTTTACATCTTTGGTTAGATTTATTCCTAGATATTTTATGCTTCTTGGTGCAATTGTGAATGGGATCAGTTTCTTTATTTGTCTTTCTGTTGCTTCATTGTTAGTGTATAAGAATGCAACTGATATCTGTACTTTGATTTTGTATCCTACCACTTTGCTGAATTCATGTATCAGTTCTAGCACACTTTTGGTGGAGTCTATCAGATGTTCCATGTATATTATCATGTCATCTGCAAAAAGTGAAAGCTTGACTTCATCTTTGCCAGTTTTGATGCAATTGATTTCCTTTGTTGTCTGATTGTTGATGTTAGAACTTCCAATACTATGTTAAACAACAGCGGTGAGAGTGGACATCCCTGTCGTGTTCCTGATCTCAGGGGGAAAGCTCTCAGATTTTCCCCATTGAGGATGATATTAGATGTGGGCTTTTTATAAATGGTTTTTATGATGTTGAAGTATGTCCCATCTCTCCTGACTTTCTCGAGGGTTTTATTAAGAAAGGATGCTGTATTTTGTCAAATGCTTTTTCTGCATCGATTGACAGGATCATATGGTGCTTATCTTTTCTTTTATTAATGTGATGTATCACGTTGATTGATTTGTGAATGTTGAACCAGCCCTGCATCCCAGGAATGAATCCCACTTGATCATGGTGAATATTTCTTTTTATAAGCTGTTGAATTCTATTTGCTAGTATCTTACTGAGAATTTTTGCATCCATATTCATCAGGGATTTGGCCTGTAATTCTCTTTTTTACTGGGTATCTGTCTGGTTTAGGATCAAAGTAATGCTGGCTTCATAGAATGAGTCTGGAAGTTTTGGTTCCCTTTCTATTTCTTGGAATAGCTTGAGAAGGATAGGTATTATCTCTTCTTTAAATGTCTGGTAGAATTCCCCATGGAAGCCATCTGGTCCTGGACTCTTATTTGTTGGGAGATTTTTGAAAACGATTCAATTTCTTGACTGGTTATGGGTCTATTCAAGCTTTCTATTTCCTCCTGTTTGAGTTTTGCAAGTGTGTGGGTGTTTAGAAATTTGTCCATTTTCCAGGTTGTCCAGTTTGCTGGCATATAGGTTTTCATAGTATTCTCTGATGATTGCTTGTATTTCTGAGGGATTGGTTGTAATAATTCCATTTTCATTCATGATTTTATCTATTTGGGTCATCTCCCTTTTCTTTTTGAGAAGCCTGGCTAGAGGTTTATCAATTTTGTTTATTTTTTCAAAAAACCAACTCTTGGTTTCATTGATCTGCTCTACAGGTTTTTTTTTTACATTCTATATTGTTTATTTCTACTCTAATCTTTATTATTTCTCTTCTTCTTGCTGGGTTTAGGGTGTCTTTGCTGCTCTGCTTCTATTTCCTTTAGGTGTGATGTTAGATTTTGTATTTGGGATTTTTCTTGTTTCTTGAGATAGGCCTGGATTGCAATGTATTTTCCTCTCAGGACTGCCTTTGCTGCATCCCAAAGTGTTTGGATTGTTGTATTTTCATTTTCATTTGTTTCCATATATTTTTAAATTTCTTCCCTAATTGCCTGGTTAACCCATTCATTCTTTAGTAGGGTTTTCTTTAACCTCCATGCTTTTGGAGGTTTTCCAGACTTTCCTGTGGTTGATTTCAAGCTTCATTGTATTGCGGTCTGAAAGTATGCATGGTATGATGTCAATTCTTTCATACTTATGAAGGGCTGTTCTGTGACCCAGTATATGATCTATCTTGGAGAATATTCCATGTGCACTCGAGAAGAAAGTATATTCTGTTGCTTTGGGATGCAGAGTTCTAAATATATCTGTCAAGTCCATCTGATCCAATGTATCATTCAGGGTCCTTGTTTCCTTATTGATCCTGTGTCTAGATGATCTCTCCATTGTTGTAAGTAGGGTATTAAAATCCCCTGCAATTACCACATTCTTATCAATAAGGTTGCTTATGTTTGTGATTAATTGTTTTATATATTTGGGGGCTCCCGTATTTTGCACATAGACATTTATAATTGTTAGCTCTTCCTGATGGATAGAACCTGTAATTATTATATAATGCCCTTCTTCATCTCTTGTTATAGCCTTTAATTTAAAGTCTAGTTTGTCTGATATAAGTATGGCTACTCCAGCTTTCTTTTGACTTCCAGTAGCATGATAGATAGTTCTCCATCCCCTCACTTTCAATGTGAAATTGTCTTCAGGTCTAAAATGAGTGTCTTGTAGACAGCAAATAGATGGGTCTTGTTTTTTTATCCATCTGATACCCTATATCTTCTGGTTGGCACATTTATTCCATTTACATTCAGTGTTATTATAGAAAGATATGGGTTTAGAGTCATTGTGATGTCTGTAGGCTTCATGCTTGTAGCGATGTCTCTGGTACTTTGTCTCACAGGATCCCCATTAGCATCTCTTGTAGGGATGGTTTCGTGGTGATGAATTCCTTCAGTTTTTGTTTGTTTGGGAAGACCTTTATCTCTTCTTCTATTCTAAATGACAGATTTGCTGGATAAAGGATTTTCAGCTGCATATTTTTTCTGTTCATCACAGTGAAGATTTCCTGCCATTCCTTTCTGGCCTGCCAAATTTCAGTAGAGAGATCTGTCACAAGTCTTATCGGTCTCCCATTATATGTTAGAGCACGTTTATCCTTAGATGCTTTCAGAATTTTCTCTTTTTCCTTGTATTTTGCCAGTTTCACTATGATATGTTGTGCAGAAGATCGATTCAAGTTACATCTGAAGGGAGTTCTCTGTGCCTCTTGGATTTCAATGCCTCTTTCCTTCCCCAGATCAGGGAAGTTCTCAGCTATTATTTTTTCAAGTATACCTTCAGCACCTTTCCCTCTCTCTTCCTCCTCTGGAATACCAATTATGCATTGATTATTTCTCTTTAGTGCCTCACTTGGTTCTCTAATTTTCCCCTCATACTCTTGGATTTTTTTATCTCTCTTTTCTTCAGCTTCTTCTTTTTCCATAATTTTATCTTCTAGTTCACCTATTCTCTTCTCTGCCTCATCAATCCGAGCTGTGGTTGTCTCCATTTTATTTTGCAGCTCATTGATAGCAGTTTTTAGCTCCTCCTGGCTGTTCGTTAGGCCTTGATCTCTGTAGCAATAGATTCTCTACTGTCCTTTATACTGTTTTCAAGCCCAGCAATTAATTTTATAACTATTATTCTAAATTCACTTTTTTTTTGTTTAAATCGTTTTTGATCAGTTCGTTAGCTGTTGTTATTTCCTGGAAGGTTTTTTGAGGGGAATTCTTCCGTTTTGTCATTTTGGATAGTCCCTGGAGTGGTGCAGAGCTGCAGGGCACTTCCCCTGTGCTGTCTTGAATAACTTGAGTTGGTGGGCAGGGCTGCAGTCAGACCTGATGTCTGTCCCCAGGCCACTGCTGGGTCTACAGTCAGACTGGTGTGCACCTTCTCTTTCCCTCTCCTAGGGGTGGGATTCACTATGGGGTGGCATGGCCCATCTGGTCTACTTGCACACTCCCAGGCTTGTGCTGGGGATCTGGTGTATTAGCTGGGGTGGATCAGCAAGGTGCACAGGGGTAGGAGGGGCAAGCTCAGTTGCTTTTCCTTTGGAGATCAACTTTGGGAAGTGCCCTGCAGCAGCAGGAGGGATCCAGACCCGCTGCCGGAGTGATGGATCCACAGAAACACAGAGCTGGGTGTTTGCGAGTTGCAAGCAAGTTCCCTGGCAGGAACTGGTCCCTTTGGGATTTGCTGGGGGATGGGCGAGGGAGATGGTGCTGGCGAGTGCCTTTGTTCTCCTCAAACTGAGCTCTGTCGTCCAGGGCTCAACAACTCTCCCTCCGTTGTCCTCCAGCCTTCCCGCTCTCTGAGCAGAGCTGTTAACTTATAACCTTCCAGATGTTAAGTCCTGCTTGCTGTCAGAACACACTCAGTCCAGCCCCTCCACTTTTGCAAGCCAGACTCGGGGTCTCTGCTTGGCTGGCCGGCTGCCCCTCCTCCCAGGCTCCCTCCTGCCAGTCCCTGTAGCACGCACCGCCTCTCCGCCCTTCCTACCCTCTTCCGTGGGCTTCTCATCTGTGCTTGCCTCCAGAGAATCCATTTGCTAGTCTTCTGGCGATTTTCTGGGTTATTTAGGCAGGTATTGGTGGAATATAAGTGATCCTCAGAACGCGGTGAGCCCAGCATCCTCCTATGCTGCCTTCTTACAAAGCTATAGCATTCAAACCAGTATGGCATTGGCATAAAAAATGGGCATACAGGGGTGCCTGGGTGGCTCAGTTGGTTAAGCGCCTGACTTCAGCTCACGTCACGATCTCGCGGTCTGTGAGTTCGAGGCCCGCGTCGGGATCTGGCCTGATGGCTCAGAGCCTGTTTCCGATTCTGTGTCTCCCTCTCTCTGACCCTCCCCCGTTCATGCTCTGTCTCTCTCTGTCTCAAAAATAAATAAAAACATTTAAAAAAATGGGCATACAAATCTGTTCCATTGATTGAAAGCCTAGAAATAAATCTACTCATGCATGGACAATTAATTTACAACATAGGAGCTAAGAAATACAATGAAGAAAGGACATCTCTTCAAAGAATGCTACTGGGAAAATTGGAAATCATGTAAAATGATGTAAAATAATGAAACTGGCCCATCCTCTTATGCCATACACAAAAATTTACCAAAAATAGATTAGAGTTGAATGTAATACCTGAAACTATAAAATTCATAGAAGAAAGCATAGGTGGTAAGTGCCTTGACATTGGTCTTAGTGATGTTTTTGTGGATCTGACTTCAAAGTCAAGGGAAACAAAAACAAAAATTAACAAGTGGGAGTATCTCAAACTACAATGATTCTAAACAGTAAAGGAGACCCATCATCAAAATGAAAAAGCAACCTGCTAACTGAGAGAAGATATTTGCAAATCACATATCTGACTAGGGGTAAATACCCAGATTATATAAAGAATTCCTACAAATAAACAACAACAAGAAACAACCTAATTAATAAATAATCAGAGTCTGAATAGACATTTTTTTCCAAAGACACGTATAGATGCTAACAGGCAAATGAAAAGATGTTCAACATCACTAATTATGATGGAAATGCAAATCAAAACCCCAAGGAGATATAACTTCACACCTTTTAGAATGGCTATCATCAAAAAGACAAGAAGTAACAAGGATTGGAGAGGATGTGGAAAAACGGAACACTCAAGTGCTGTTGGTGGGAATGCAAATTGGTGCAGACACTATGGAAAACATTAGTGATATTCCTCAAAAATTTAACAGTAGAACTGCCATATGATCCAGCTATTCCACATCTGGGAAGTCATCCAAATAATATGAAAACACTAATTCAAATAGATATATGCACTTTGATGTTCATAGTAGCACTATTTACAATAGGCCAGATATAGAAACAACCTAAATGTCCATCAGTGGATGAATGGAGAAAGTGTGCATACATAATAGAATATTCTTCAGTCATATAATGAAATCTTGTCATTTGTGACAACATGGATGGACTTTGAGAGTATATTAAGTGAAATAATACAAAAAGGAAAAGACAAAAATATTTCATTCATATGTGGAATCTAACAAAACAAAACAAAACAGAAGAGGCAAAGAAACAAAACAAGATAAAAATAAACTTATAGACACAAAGAACATGTTATCAGAAGGGAAACCAGTTGAGAAGTGGGTAAAATGAACAAAGGGGGTCAAATATATGGTGATGGATGGTAATTAGACTTTTGGAGGTTAATATCTTTGTAATGAATATAGATGTTGAATTATAATGTTGTACACCTGAAAATTATGTAATGTTATATACCAATTTTACCTCAATAATAAATAGATAATAGATGATAGATAGATAGATAGATAATAGAGAGAGAGATAAATAGATAGACACACAGAAAGAATGGGCAGGGATAAGGATAATGACCAGGGTGGTAGGACTAGCTCAGTAAACTATTGATAAAAATGGGGTGTGTCTGAATTCAGGGTGTGGAAGACATGAGCCCTATTCTGTTTTACTTCTGAGTCTCCAAACTTGGAACTAGGGTAGGTTCTCAATGGTGGGGATGAAGATTTTCCCACTCTCCCTTTCCAAGGGACATTTGGCAATGACTAGAAACATTTTTTTTTGCTGTTACTACTGGGAGAGGGTACTACTAACATCTAATGGGTAGAAATGAAGGATGTTGTTAAATATCCTATAATGCACAGGATAGCTCTCACAAGAAAAATGTCAATATTTTTGATGTTGAGATGTTGTGGGTCCAGGGAATAGTTCTATTCAACATTTCTTCATATATGGATGGGTTTTCTCCACTATATTGTAGGTCTTTTTATTTCTGATTCTTGGCACATAGTAGGTGTTATTTGTTTAATGGATTATTTATTGAATTACTAATATACACAGTCACTGTGGGTCAACTTGAATTTTTCTTTTTAAAAAAAATGCGTTTATTTATTTTTGAGAGGCAGAGAGCACAGCAGGGAAGAGGCAGAGAGAGGAGTCATAGAATCTGAAGCAGGCTCCAGGCTCTGAACTGTTAGCATCTAGCCGGAGATGGGGCCTGAATTATGAAACGTGAGATCATGGCCTAAGCCAAAGTGAGATGTTTAACCAACTGAGACATCTAGGTGCCCGTCAACTTGAATTTTTCTTCATAAAATTTAGTTTTCTTTATAAAAATGATACATGTGTGCTGTTCAATTTGGTACTTATCTCAGTGTTGAATTCTGAAAACCCTGCTTGTCATAAGGCCTAGTGAACTGAAAAGAGCCACACTAGAACCCCTTCTCCCCATTTTCTCCTTTCTGACTATTGAAAACTTCTGGGAATTTGTGGGAGAATGGAGTGGTTCACACCATGCTAACAAGAGAATGGTCTCAATTCTGGGGTGTTTTGGATCAGTTCTGTGTTTTTCACCTTAAAAACTCCATTTGGACACATCAGCACACAAGAAATGTTCATGTACATTAACTGCGTTTCTCTATGTGTACATAACTATGGAGTGCACCCCGGTACCACAGTGCCCACACCCTCTGGGAGGGCAGCTTGACCTGGAGCAGTGGCTAGATTGGAACACAGCAGGACCCTCAGAGGTAGTACAGAAGACCCTTCCCCCACCTGTGTTCCTGATTCCACTCATTCCATTCTTGGGGTGCTGGATGGGGTATGTCTGAACCATAGGGATAGGAGCCCATGCCTGATGAGAGACAGAAGAGCTCAAGGCAATGCCAATGACTTAATATGTCATGAGCAGCAGCACTTTATGCTTTTCCAGGTACAATCATAAAATCCTGAAAACTATCTGTATTATATCTCTGTTTTACCTATGAGGAAACAGAAGTCAGAAGGGTTAAGTAAGAATCTGAGATTATCCATCTAGCAAACAACAGTTGGGCCCAAACCCTACAGTCCCTTCCTGCTCACCTGTCCCCAATGTGGGGTTCTTTGACACAAGTTTCCTGGATGCACTCAGAGTAAGTCAATTTTAGTCCTCTCCAGTGTATTTTTAGATACAAGTAAAATCAGTTTCATGAGCTCTGAGAAACTTTCTGCAGGAATTGTCAATTTTATCTATAACCCTGAATTTTCAGTGGTCTCCCATGAGAAATTAATAGAAAATAAGAAGACTGTGCAAAAGATAAAAAAATATTTCTACAAACAATGTAAAAGCTGTGGCATAAAATTATTCTTTATTATGATTTTCAGACACAGTCTCCTTTTCAAGGGGGAAAGTCTTTTCATTTTTCCCTCATGCTTTCCAAATGTGAGTGATGGGAAGGGATGGAGTGGAAAAGGAGTAAGAGTGGTATAAATAGCACTTTGTAGTCCAGAATTCTATAGCTGCTAGAATGAGCTAAGGGATAAGATTCTCTCTACCTATGCCAATGCAATTATAGCTCAAGAACATCACCTTAACAACAAGCTAACATAACAGAAAAGCTGTAAACATTGCCAAAGGGGGTCAAATATATGGTGATGGATGGTAACTTGAGTTTCAAAGGTTAATGTCTTTGTAATGACATTATAATGGAGAGCTGCCCCAAAGCCAGGGAAAATATATACAGTTCTGAGAGAAAGAAGAATTAGAATTTATAATTTACTGCAAACATACTAAGCAGCACACACTTTGTTTTGCATATGGTTTAAAAAAACATGACTTTCAAGCACATTTTAGTAGGGACTGATATTTTAAATATTTCCTTGTATCATGAATGAACACAGCTTCATTTTTTTTTTGCATATTTATTGAACATCTACTTAGAATTAGACCAGATGATTTTGGATATACAAAGATAAATCAAACATAGGCTCTTTATTCCTAGAATGGCCAACCCCGTAAATGACATCCTTGAATCCTGTTTTGCTCAACTTCCCATCACAGAGAAAGGCCCATGTATGGAAGTCCCAATTTCTGCATGGCCTGGATCTTTAAGTCAACATTTCCTCACATTTTCCAGTAGAGAAGGAAAGGCTCAATTTAATGGCATCATTTATGGCTCCTGTGTAACAGACCACTTGCTTAACCCATATCTAGCCTGGAGAGAGGGACAGAAAGTTGAACCCCTGATAGACTGGAGCCTGTTGGATAATCTCAGGTTGGGCTTTGGGACTCTGTCTAGAACATGTCTCTGCCTTCAAAAGTCAAACCAGATACTATCTTTAATTTGTTTCCAAAATATCTAGTTTGTAGCAATAATGACACTGGTCATAATGACACTTTGAAAAAGCTTGTGGTGGGAAGATCCTGAGCTACTAGACTACTAGGGTGGTCTGTTATTTAGGAGATGTCCTATTAGGACATGGTTAGGTAACTATAATATAAAGCAGAAAGCATTAATTTCCATAGGACATGTACTGATAAATTATTCTAGTTCAGCTGAGGGAGATTATTCATGCTGGGAAAATTCCACATTGGTTATGACCTTTAAGTAGAGCCTTGAAGTATGGGTAAATTAAACACATCCAGACTGAGGGTAAGGAAAAGCTTTCAAGGCTGGGGAAACAATATAAGTGAAGAAATAAAAGTGAAGAAATGAAAAGAAATTTAAAAAATGGTGGATGTTTAGTTTGATTGGAATTTAGTCCACATAAAAAGTGATAACATGAGGATTAAAATGTTTTGGTGTCAGATGATGGGAAAGTTTAACTGTCAGACTAAGAAAATAGATGCTATCCTTTAGAGAAGGAGAATCAATAAAAACAGAGCAGTGGCGATATCAGAAGTATATTTTTGGAAGTTAATTTTTAAAGTGGTAGACTTCAGTAGGGAATCATCAATGAAGATTCAATTAGTAACTATTGAATTAATTCAACTGTACAACTATATAGTGTTCACAGCAGAACAAACAAACAAAAACCACTGACAAGTTTCAGCAAAACATTTTATCTTAGAGTGGAACAGATTTAGCATTAATTCTAGCCTGATACCTTGTTTCCTCTCTGTGAAGTTGGGATGGCTTGATATACATTTTTCAGATCCAGCTCTTCCCTGAGCACTGTCTTCTGAATAGGACTCTAACTTTAACTTACTTCTATGAAAATTAATATCAAGTCACCCTTCATTCTAGCAATCCAGGACTGATGAATGTACTGAAACAAGATAAAGACACTATAATAAAAGACCAATATCTCTTATGAGCATGAAAAAAATCCTCAACAAAATATTACTAAATTAATTTAACAATGAAAAGAAAAAGAAAGAAATCCTAAACCATTCATTTGAAAATATCAGAGAGATACTGAGACAGTCAGAATGGAGGTCTTATGATTCTGCAGAAAAGAAAGGCTTAATTGAAATGAAAACATTATATACACCACTTCTCTTGGAACATGTGCACAATGCAAGAATATAAAAAGATAGCTTACAGGAAGAAAGAAGCAAAGATACCTAATGGCAACTGTATGGGGGCTCTGGAGACATAAACTTATAGTTTGGGTTTTTCAAAGCAGCCTGGACATGAGTAAATAAGGTCATGCAGAGAAGGGCACTTCAAAGAAATAAGCACTGCATTTTACTCTAGGTATTATTTCAGGCATTTGCTGATTATTAAACTTCACAGGGTGAGAGACCAAAATAAAGAGAAATCCAATTAAAAGCTGAGTGGACCTTTCAGAAGTCTCAGGGTGGTGGGGAGAGAAAATGAATGGACTTTAGGAGCCTCCAAGTAGAAGAGTCCATGTTGAAGACCTAAAGCTTTGGTACAGAATCTCTTAAAGCTACACCTTAGAAGTGAGAATAAAATAAATGTTTACTGAGCATTAAAAAGTCTGAAACATGTCATGAGTCATAAATAAGGTGAGTCATGCCTGATTAAGCTGAAGATATCTGTCTTACTGCAGCTACTTCCCATATAATAGGGTGAAACCTTTCTGGGAAGATAATATTATCCAAAGCCTCTATATTCTTTCTTGCTGAATTTCTGCCATTGAATATGGCATTTAACAGGCATGCTAAGAAGCGGTATAAGATGACAAAACAGATAATAGAATAGATCCATAGGTGATACAGTTATCAGTTATTAGGCATAATCTCTAGAGTAATTTTAGCTATTAACACTAGGAATATAGGTGATGAGAAAGAAATTTTAGCAGAAAAGTATTATCTGTCAAGAAGAATAAAATGGAATTTCTAGAATTGAAATTAAGAACATGCATTTTTAGCAGAAGATTAGAAATATCAGAAGAAATAATTAGAGAAATGGAAGATAGATCAAGAGAAAACGGTCACACTGAAGCACAACAAAGAAAATTTTCAACCATAAGATATGGAGAAAAAAGTATAAACATGGTGAACACAAGGCAAAGGGTCTAAATTATATGTAATTAAAGCAAATTATAAAGTAAATTATATGTAATTAAAGGTCCATCAGTAGAGTAGCAAAAATAATGTAGAAAAAAGTAATTTAAGAAATACTGCCTGAGGTTTTCAAAACTGTTGAATGACATCCAGCCCTAGATTCAATAATTTCTCAAAAAAATAGTCAGAACACCATACAGAGAAAGACAGATACCATATGGTTTCACTCTTATGTGGATCCTGAGAAACTTAACAGGAACCCATGGGGGAGGGGAAGGGAAAAAAAAAAAGAGGTTAGAGTGGGAGAGAGCCAAAGCCTAAGAGACTGTTAAAAACTGAGAACAAACTGAGGGTGGATGAGGGGTGGGAGGGAGGAGAGGGTGGGTGATGGGTATTGAGGAGGTCACCTTTTGGGATGAGCACTGGGTGTTGTATGGAAACCAATTTGTCAATAAATTTCATATATAAAAAAAATAAACATTGTAAAAAAAAATAGTCAGAACAAATACAGTTGACCCTCAAACAACATACGTTTGAACTGCATGGGTCTACTTACACATGGATTATAATTTTTTTTTTTATAAATACAGCACAGTGCCAGAAATATATTTCCTCTTCCTTATAATTTTCTTACTTTCTTTTCTCTAGCTTACTTTATTGTAAGAATACAGTATATAATTCATAAAACATAAAAATATAAGTCAATCAATTGTCATCAGTCAGGATTCTGGCCAACAGTAAGATTTAGTAATTAAGTTTGGAGGGAGTCAAAAGTTATCAGCAGATTTTTGACTGCATGGGGGATCAGAACCAGTAACGCTTATATTGTTCAGGGGTCAACTGCACAAAGAAAGCCACACCAAAGCATATCTGAGTTAGACTAGACTAGTGAAAATTAAATAAAGGAGATCAAAACTAAAACAGCCAAAAAACAAACACAAAACCAGCACACAGAAACATGTATCTTCAAAGGGGTAACAGTAAGGTTGACTTCAGACATCTCAAAAAAACAATAGACAACATAGTACAATGTATTCAACATATGGCATTGAAACAATTAGATATGGGGGCTGGAAGAAGATGGCAGCGTAGGAGGATGCTGGGCTCACCGAGCGTCCTGCTGATCACTTAGATTCCACCTACACCTGCCTAAATAACACAGAAAACCGCCAGAAGACTAGCAGAATGGAGTCTCCGAAGCCAAGCGCAGACGAGAGGCCCACGGAAGAGGGTAGGAAGGGCGGCAAGGCGGTGCGCGCTCCACGGACTGGTGGGAGGGAGCCGGGGCAGAAGGGTGGCTCGCCGGCCAAGCAGAGCCCCCGAGTCTGGCTTGCAAAAGCGGAGGGGCCGGACGGACGGAGTGTGTTCTGACAGCAAGCGCGACTTAGCTTCTGGGAGGTCATAAGTTAACAGCTCTGCTCAGAAAGCGGGAAGACTGGAGGACAAAGGGAGGGAGAGCTGCTGAGCCCCGGACGACAGAGCTCAGTTTGGTGGGGAACAAAGGCGCTTGCCAGCGCCATCTCCCCCCGCCCATCCCCCAGCCAAAATCCCAAAGGGAACCAGTTCCTGCCAGGGAACTTGCTCGCTTGGGCAAACACCCAACTCTGTGCTTCTGAGGAGCCAAACCTCTGGCAGTGGATCTGACTCCCTCCCGCTGCCACAGGGCCCCTCCTGAAGTGGATCACCTAAGGAGAAGTGAGCTAAGCCTGCCCCTCCTGCCCCCCGTGCACCTTGCCTACCCACCCCAGCTAATACGCCAGATCCCCAGCACCACAAGCCTGGCAGTGTGCAAGTAGCCCAGACAGGCCACTCCACCCCACAGTGAATCCCGCCCCTAGGAGAGGGGAAGAGAAGGCACACACCAGTCTGACTGTGGCCCCAGCGGTGGGCTGGGGGCAGACATCAGGTCTGACTGCGACCCCGCCCACCAACTCCAGTTATACACCACAGCACAGGGGAAGTGCCCTGCAGGTCCTCACCACTCCAGGGACTATGGAAAATGACCAAACGGAAGAATTCCCCTCAGAAGAATCTCCAGGAAATAACAACAGCTAATGAACTGATCAAAAAGGATTTAAATAATATAACAGAAAGTGAATTTAGAATAATAGTCATAAAATTAATCGCTGGGCTTGAAAACAGTATACAGGACAGCAGAGAATCTCTTGCTACAGAGATCAAGGGACTAAGGAACAGTCACGAGGAGCTGAAAAACGCTTTAAACGAAATGCATAACAAAATGGAAACCACCACGGCTCGGATTGAAGAGGCAGAGGAGAGAATAGGTGAACTAGAAGATAAAGTTATGGAAAAAGAGGAAGCTGAGAAAAAGAGAGATAAAAAAATCCAGGAGTATGAGGGGAAAATTAGAGAACTAAGTGATACACTAAAAAGAAATAATATACGCATAATTGGTATCCCAGAGGAGGAAGAGAGAGGGAAAGGTGCTGAAGGGGTACTTGAAGAAATCATAGCTGAGAACTTCCCTGAACTGGGGAAGGAAAAAGGCATTGAAATCCAAGAGGCACAGAGAACTCCCTTCAGATGTAACTTGAATCGATCTTCTGCATGACATATCATAGTGAAACTGGCAAAATACAAGGATAAAGAGAAAATTCTGAAAGCAGCAAGGGATAAAGATGCCCTCACATATAAAGGGAGACCTATAAGACTTGTGACTGATCTCTCTTTTGAAACTTGGCAGGCCAGAAAGGATTGGCACGATATTTTCAGTCTGCTAAACAGGAAAACAATTAGATATCACATGCAAAAAGATAATAGTAAGGGGTGCCTGGGTGGTTCAATTGGTTAAGCGTCCGACTTCCACTCAGGTCATGATCTCACCATCCATGGGTTTAGGCCATGTCTCTGTCTCTGTGCTGACGGCTCAGAGCCTGGAGCCAGTTTCGGATTCTGTGTCTCCCTCTCTCTCTGCCGCTTCCCCAATCACGCTCTGTCTCTCTGTCTCTGAAAAATGAATAAAACTTAAAGAAATTTAAAAAAAGATAATAGTAATAACCTTGCACCATTTAAAAAATTAACTAAAAATGGATCAAAGATATAGAGAGGTAGAACCAAAACTATACAACTCCTAAATAAAATATAAGAAATTTCACTTATGCAAAGATTTCTTAGCTGCAACACCAAAATCATGATCCATAAGAGTGAGGAAAAAAAAAAGATAAATTGGACTGTACCAAAGTTAGAAACTTCTACCCTCTACAAAACATTTTTATAAAAATGAAAATTTGAGCCACAAACTGGGAAGAAATATTTACTTATCATATATCTTACAAAGGATTTGTGTGTAAAATAAAGAACTCTCAAATTTCAACCGTATAAAAAGACAACCCAATTTTTAAAAAATGGGCAAAAGACTTCAGGGCACCTGGGTGGCTCAGTCAGTTAAGCATTGCACTTTGGCTTGAGTCATGATCTCAAGGTTCATGAGTTTGAGCCCTGCATTGGGCTCCTGGCTGAACAGTGTGAAGCCTGCTTAAGATTCTCTCTCTTTTTCTCCGTCTGTCTCTGCCCCTCCTCCCCTCTCAAAATAAATAAATAAATAAACTAAAAAAAAAAAAAAAAAAAGAGAAAAAAAAAAACAAAAAAAAATTAAAAACAGGCAAAAGATGTGAATAGACATTTCACCAAAGAGGATATAATTACGGCAAATAAACACATAATCAGCTGTCAGATAATACTGGCCATTATAGAAATGCAAATTAAGCCTTTAATGAGAAACCAATACACATCAATTAGAATGACTAGAATGAAAAATACTGAGCATACCAAGTGCTAGCTAGGATGCAATGTGTGGAACTTTGATAAGTTGCTGGTGGGAATGCAAACTGGTACAGTCACTCTTGAAAATTGTTTCTTATAAATTGAAATACAGACTCATTACATTGTCAAGTAATTCTATCCTTGGGTAGAAAAAGAAAACTTATGTTCACACAAAGCCTGCATATGAATATTCATAGCAGCTTTATTTGTAATAGTTGAAAACTGGAAACAGTCCAAATGTCTTTAAATGGCTAGATGAGTAAACAGACTGGGATATGTCTGTAGAAAGGAATAACTACTCATAATAAAAAGGAACAGACTATTAATACATGCAGCAACTGAGATGAAGCTTTGGCATTATGTTGTATTAAAGACATAAGATTGAGAAGATTACATAATGTCATTTATATGACATCCATGAAAAGATGAAACTATAGGAATGGGCAACTGATAGAACATATTACTTACAGAGGAATAAGGGAAATAATTTGGGAGACTTCTGATTAATACTTATGCAGACTAGAAGACAATGGAGTGACAAATTTAAAGTTTTGAAGGTAGAAATTGTCAATTTAGAATTCTATAAGTCACAATAATATCTTTCCAAAACAAAGGCAAAATAAAGACTTCCTCATACAGGGGCTCCTGGGTGGCTCAGTCTGTTGAAATTCCAGCTTCGGCTCAGGTCATGATCTCGTGGTCTGTGAGTTCAAGCCCTGCGTAGGACTCTGTGTTGACAGCTCAGAGCCTGGAGCCTGCTTCAGATTCTGTGTCTCCCTCTCTCTCTGCCCCTACCCGACTCATGCTCTGTCTCTCTCTCTCTCTGTCAAAAATAAATAGACATTAAAAAAATTATAAAAAAAAGAGTTCCTCATACAAACAAAAATTGAGAGAATGCATTGCTAGCAGACCTACTCTCTAAGAAATTAAAGGAAATTTCTCATGCAGAAAGAATATGATACCTGACTAAAATTTAGATCTGCATAAATAAATGAAAATAAATGAAGAACACTGGAAATGGAATAATTAATTTTTTTAACTATCTAAAAGACAACTAACTTTCTAAAAAAATAACACATAATGTAGTTTATAGCATGTGTAAAAGCAGTATGTATGAAAAAATAAAACAAAGCATTAAAGATAAATTTAGAATATATTGTTAAAATGGCATGGGAATTGGTATAATATTATTCCAAGTTAGATTATGGTGAAAAGATGTACACTGTAAGCCTAAAGATGAGCACTAAAAGCAAAAATGTTAAAATCATCTTAGAATATAGAATGGAATAATAAAACTTGGTATTAAATACCACAAGGCAGAAAGAAAATGTGTTTTTTGTTTTGTTTGGTTTTGGTTTTGTTTTATTGAGAGAGAGTGAGCATGCAGTTGGGGGAGGGACAGATGGGGAAAAAGAGAGAATCTTAAGCAGGCTCCATAACCAGCATGGAGCTTGATGTGGGGCTCGATCTCATGGCTGTGATATCATTCATGACCTGAGCCAAAATCAAGAGTTGGGTTCCCCATTGCCTGAGCCACCCAGGTGACCCAGAAATATTTTTAAATAAAGAAAATATGGAACTAATATAAAATTGTTATCAAGATGATAGTTTTTAATCTAATAATCACATTAATATGAATGTTCTCAACACACTAGTTAAAAATTGATTTTGAATTTGGATACAAAAGCAAGACTCAATGGTACACTTTTTACAAAAAACTCACTTTAAATGTAAAGGCATAGATTGTTTCAAAATAATAGGAGAGAAAAACTATAGAATTCAAACATGAATGTAAAGAAAGCTCGAGTAGCAATACTAATTTAAGCAAAGCAGACCTCAGAACAGGGAAAGGAGTTAATTACGCAGGTTGGCATTACCTATATATCATAACTGAACAAAGTCATCATTATAGAAGATGCAGTATAAATACAAGCCTGAACAAAATACTAGAAAATCATATCCAGATTAAAGATAGTAGAGCATGACCAAGTGGGGCTCATTCCAGGAATATAAAATTTGTTAAACATTCTAACTTTAATAAAGTCATATCAACAGACTGAAAAAGAATAAAAACACATGATCATTTCAAAAATGCAGAAGAAGCATATAAGAAAATTTAATGATAAAACACTCTCAACAAACTAGGTTAGAAAGGGAATTCCTGAATCTAATAAAAACAATATTTACCAAAACAACAATAATCCGGCAACTAACAAAACAAATAAACAATGAGAGACTGGATGCTTTCCCTTTAGGTTTTAGAATAAAGCAAATTGTCCTTTCTTATAACTTCTAGTCAACATCCTTATGGAAGTTCTAGTCAGTCAATAAGCCAAGCAAAAGAAACAAAAAGAACACAAATTGAAATATAAGAAATCAAACTGTCTCTATTCACAGGTGTAATATTCGTCTATATAGAAAATGCCAAAGAACTGATGAAGAACCATCTAGAACTAAAAGTGCATATACCAGGACTATTATATAGGAAATTTAAGGTTTTAAATATAATGCTATTTAAAATATCACTAAAAATAAAATATTTAGGTATAAATCTCAAAAAATATACACAGAATCTATATACTGCAAACTATAAAACACTGATGAAAGAAATAAAGAATATCTAAATGAATGAAGAGGTATATTGTGCTCATGGTTGCATAATTTCTTTGCCTAATTCATTCTATAGGTTCAAAGCAATCCCAACCAAATTCCATGATGCAGGGTGCATTTTTTTTGTACTTATAGACAATCCAATTCTAAAATTTCTATTGAGGGTAAAAGAACTAGAAGAGATATACAATTTTTGTCTATATATGATAACTTACATTAAAAAATCCATGATTCATATGATTTTGTTTTGATTAAATATGGCATTTTGTATTTTCCTGAATTGGGAGTTTTTGTGTCAGCTATACAATATTCTAAGGGAGAAAAAATAAAAAGAAAAATGTGTAAAGGAGAGAAGTGGCTACAGTGCAGAGGCTTTTTTGTAATAAAGAAATGAAAATATGTCATAAAAGTCCATGAAAAATACAACTTACCAAAACTGACAAGAGGCAAAATAGAAAGCTTAAAGAGTTCTATTCCATTAAACATTAATGGCCACTGCATTCATAACAAACATCCTCACAAATTCCCCAATGAGATCCTTACAAGTATTTAAGATATAAATAATCTTTATTTACTTATTATTTTTTAACTTACATTCAAGTTAGTTAGCATATAGTGCAATAATTATATCAGGATTAGAATCCACTGATTCATCCCCTACATATATGAATATATATGTATGAGTTCATCCAAGCAAGTGTCTTCCTTAATGTTCTTTGCTCAGTTAGCCCATATCCCTACCCAAAACCCCTCCAGGAACCCACAGATTGTTCTCTATATTTAAGAGTCTCTTATTTTTGTCTCCTCCCTGTTTTATATTATTTTTGCTTTCCTTCCCTTATGTTCATATGTTTATATCTTAAAGTCCTCATATGAGTGAATTCATATGTTATGTCTTTCTCTGACAGACTAGTTTTGCTTAGCACAATACACTCTAGTCTCATCCACGTTTTTGCAAATGGCAATATTTCATTCTTTTGGATTGTTGGGTAATACTCCATTGTATATATGTACCACATCTTCTTTATCCATTCATCCATCGATTCACATTTGTGCTCTTTCCATACTTTGGCTATTGTCTGTAGCACTGCTATAAACATTAGAGGATATGTGCCTTTTTAAAGGAGCACACCAGTATCCCTTGGATAAATATCTAGTAGTGCAATTTCTGCATTGTAGGGTAGTTCTATTTTTAATTTTTGAGGTACCTCCATACTGTTTTCAGAGTGGCTGCCCCAGTTTGCATTCCTACCAGCAGTGCAAAAGAGATCCTCTTTCTCTGTGTCCTCACCAACAGCTGTTCTTGCCTGAGTTGTTAATTTTAGCCATTCTGACTGGTGTGTGGTGGTATGTCATTGTGGTTTTAATTTGTATTTCCCTGATGATAAGTGATGTTGAGCATCTTTTCTTGTGTCTGTCAGTCATCTGGATGTCTTCTTTGGAAAAGTGTCTATTCATGTCTTTTGCCCATTTCTTCACTGAATTATTTGGTTTTTGGGTGTTGACTTTGATAAGCTCTTTATAGATTTCAGATACTAGCGCTTTATCTCATATGTCATTTGCAAATATCTTCTTTCATTCTGTCAGTTGACTGTTAGTTTTGCTGATTGTTTCCTTCACCATGCAGAAAACTTTTATCTTGATGAGGTCACAATAGTTCATTTTTGCTTTTGTTTCCCTTGCTTCCAGAGACATGTTGAGTAAGAATTTGCTGCAGCTGAGGTCAACGAGGTTTTTTCCTGATTTCTCCTCTAGGGTTTTGATGGCTTCCTGTCTTACATTTAGGTCTTTCATCCATTTTGAGTTTATTTTTGTGGATGGTGTAAGAAAGTGGTCCATGTTCATTCTTCTGAATGTTGCTGTCCACTTTTCCCAACACCATTTGCTGAAGAGACTGTCTTTATTCCATTGGATATTCTTTCTTGATTTGTCAAAGATTAGTTGGTCATACATTTGTGGGTCCATTTCTGGGTTCTCCTTTCTGTTCCATTGATCTAAGTGTCTGTTTTTATGACAGTACCTTATTGTCTTGATGATTGTAGCTTTGTAATACATCTTGAAATCCAGAATTGTGATGCCTCCAGCTTTGGTTTTCTTTTTCAGGATTATTTTGGCTATTTGGGATCTTTTCTGGTTCCATATAAATTTTAGATTGTTTGTTCTAGCTCTGTGAAGAATGCTGGTGTTGTTTTGATAGGTATTGCATTGAATATGTAGGTTGCTTTGGGTAGTATTGACATTTTAAAGATATTTGTTCTACCAATCCATGGGCATGGAATATTTTTCAATTTTTTGTGTCTTCTTTGATTTCTTTAATAGCTTTCTATAGTTTTCAGTGTACAGATTTTTTACCTCTTTGGTTAGGTTTATCCCTAGGTATTTTATGTTTTTGGTGCAATTGTAAATGGGATTGATCCTTTGATTTATCTTTCTGTTGCTTCATTACTGATGTATAGGAATGTAACCGATTTCTGCACACTGATTTTACATCCTGTGACTTTGCTGAATTCATGGATCAGTTTTAGCAGGTTTTTTTTTTTTGGTGGAATATTTTGGGTTTTCTATATAGACTATCTTATGTGAAGAGTGAAAGTTTGACTTCCTCCTTGCTGATTTGGATGCCTTTTATTTCTTTGTGCTGTCTGATTGCAGAGGGTAGGACTTCCAATACTATCTTGAATAAAAGTAGTGAGAGTAGACAACCCTGTCGTGTTCCGAAAGCTCGTAGTTTTTCCCCATTGAAGATGATACTGGCCTTGGGTCTTTCTTTTTTTTTTTTTAAATTTTTTTTCAACGTTTATTTATTTTTGGGACAGAGAGAGACAGAACATGAACGGGGGAAGGGCAGAGAGAGAGGGAGACACAGAATCAGAAACAGCCTCCAGGCTCTGAGCCATCAGCCCAGAGCCCGCCGCGGGGCTCGAACTCATAGACCGCGAGATCGTGACCTGGCTGAAGTCGGATGCTTAACCAACTGCGCCACCCAGGCGCCCCTGGCCTTGGGTCTTTCTTATGTGGCTTTTATGATCTTGAGGTATGCTCCTTCTATCCCTACTTTCTTGAGGTTTTTATCAAGAAAGGATACTGTATTTTGTCAGATGCTTTCTCTGCATCTATTGAGAGGATCATGTGGTTCTTGTCTTTTCTTTTAATGATGTGATGTATCACATTAGTTGTTTTGTGGATTTTGAACCAGCCCTGCATCCCAGGTATAAATCCCACTTGGTCATGGTGAATAATACTTTTAATGTATTGTTGGATCTGGTTGGCTAGTATCTTGTTAAGGATTTTTGCTTCCATGTTCATCAGGGAAATTGGTCTATAGTTCCTTTTTAGTGGGGTTTTTGTCTGGTTTTGGAAGAAAGGTAATACTGGCTTCATCTAATGAGTTTGGAAGTTTTCCTTCCATTTCTAGTTTTTTGGAATAGCTTGAAAATAATAGGCATTAAACTTCTTTAATGTTTGGTAGAATTCCCTAGGAAAGCCATCCAGCCCTAAACTCTTGTTTTTGGGGAGATTTTTGATTACTGAATCGATTTCTTTATTAGTTATGGGTCTGTTCATATTTTATATTTCTTCTTGTTTCAGTTTTGGTAGTTTATATGCGTGTGTAGGATTTTGTTTTTTTCTTTTCTATAGCATTGGTTTCTGCTCTAATCTTTATTATTTCCTGTGTCTTGCTAGTTTTGGGTTTTATTTCCTGTTCTTTTTTCAGCTCTTTAGGTGTAAGGTTTGGTTGTGTATCTGATATTTTTCTTCATTCTTTAGAAAGGTCTGGATTGCTATATACTTCCCTCTTATGACTGCCTTTGCTGGGTCCCAGAGGTTTGGGGCTTTGGTATTACCATTTTCATTGGCTTTCATGTACTTTTTAATTTCCTCTTTAATTTCTTGGTTAACCCATTCATTATTTAGTGGGATATTCCTTAATCTCCAAGTACTCATCATCTTTCCATTTTTTTTTTTTTTGAGGTTGATGTCGGGTTTCATAGTATTGTGGTCTGTGAATATGCATGGTATGACCTTGATCTTTTTTAACTTGTTGAGGGCTGATTTGTGTCCTAGTATGTGATCTATTCTAGAGAATATTCCATGTGCACTTGAGAAGAATGTGTATTCCACTGATTTAGGCTGAAAAGTTTTGAATATATATGTTAAATCCATCCAGTCCAATGTGTCATTCTGGGGCATTGTTTCCTTTTTGATTTTCTGTTTAGATGATCTGTCCATTGTTGTAAGGGGGGGGGGTTGAAGTCCCCTACTATTATGGTATTATTATCAATGAGTTTCTGTATGATTGTGGTTAACTGATTTATATATTTTTATTATCCCACTTGAGGGCATAAATATTTATAATTATTAGATCTTCTTGGTGGATAGACCCCTTAATTATGATATAATGCCCTTCTTCATCTCTTATTACAGTCTCTATTTTAAAATCTAGATTGTCTGATATAAGTATGGCTACTCTGGCTTTCTTTTGGTGACCACTAGCCCAATATATGGTTCCCCATCTCCTTACTTTCAATCTGAAGTGTCTTTGGGTATAAAATGGGTCTCTTGTGTACAGTATATAGATAGATCTTGTTTTCTTATCCATTCTGTTACCCTATGTCTTTTGTTTGGAGCATTTAGTCCATTAACATTTAATGGGTACTGAAAGATATGAATTTATTGTCATTGTGTTGCCTGTAGAGTTGCAGTTTCTGGTGGTGTTCTCTGGCTCTTTCTAGTATTTGTTGCTTTTGGTCCTTTTTATTTTTGTTTTTGTTTTTGTTTTTGTCTTTCTTCCCCTCAGAGATTCCCCCCCGCCCCTTAAAATGTCTTGCAGGGCTGGTTTAGTGGTTACAAACTCCTTTAGTTTTAGTTTGTCTGGGAAACTATTTATCTCTCCTTCTATTTGAATGACAGCCTTGCTGGCTTGGCTGCAGGGCACCTGAGTGGCTCAGCTGGTTGAGTGTCTGACTTCAGCTTGGGTCATGAACTTGCAGTTTGTGAGTTTGAGCCCTGCATTGGGCTCTGTGCCTGCTTCAGATTCTGTGTCTCCTCCTCTCTCTGCCCCTCCCATGCTCATGCTCTATCTCTGTCTCTCAACAATAAATAAATGTTATTTTTTTTAAGAATTCTTGGATGCATATTTTTCTGATTCACCACTTTGAATATATCCTATCACTACTTTCTGGTCTGCCAAGTTTCTGTGAATAGGTATGCTGTAAACCTGATCTGTCTTTCCTTATAGGCTAAGGACTTTTTTTTCCCATTGTTGCTTTCATGATTCTTTCCTTGTCTGTGTATTTTGTGAATTTGACTATGATATACCTTGTTGATGGTCAGTTTTTGTTGAATCTAATGGGAGTTCTCTGTGCTTCTTGCATTTTGATGCCTGTGTCTTTTCCCAGGTTAGGAAATTTTCCACTATGATTTGCTTACAAAAACATTCTACCCCCTTTTCTCTCTCTTCATCTTCTGGGACTCGTATGATTTGGATGTTAATTCCTTTTTAGTGAGTCACTGAGTTCTCCAATTCTTATATTATGCTTTTTGCCTTAGTTTCCCTCTTTTTTCTGCTTCATTATTCTCCATAATTTTGTCTTCTATATCGCTGATTCACTGCACTGTTTCATCTATCCTTGCCACTGTGGCATCCATTCGAAATTGCATCTCAGTTATAACATTTTTAATTTCATCCTGAACAGATTTTATTTTTTTTATCTCTGCAGAAAAGGATTCTATGCTTTTTTTCAACCCCAGCTAGTGTTCTTAGTATTGTGATTCTAAATTCTAGTTCCAACATCTTACTTATATATGTTTTCATTAAGTCCTTGGCTGTGTTCTTCCTGTTCTTTCTTTTGGGGTGAATACCTTCATTTTGTCATTTTGGAGAAAGAAAGAAACTAATAAAATAAAAATTAAAAAATTAAAACAACACAAAAAATAAATAAACTATACCCAAGGTATGTTTTGGTGTGGTTGTTTAAAGAAGCTTGATAGAATAGATAAAAAAGAAAAGAAAAAAGTAAGAAAACGTTTCAAAATTAAAAAAAATATATAGACAATAAAATGAAATGAAGGAAATAAAATAGAACAAAAATAAATTTACAAAAAATAAAAACGTAGTAAACAAATTATATATATATATATATATATATATATATATAGCCCCTCTAGGGCTTGGTTGGCTCACTTGGATGGGGTTGGTGTAATGACTTTCTCCACTAGCTTACTGGGATGGATCAGTGTGGTGCACTTGTACTGTATATGTGCATGAGTGAGAGAGATGAAAATGGAATCCCTCAGCTTCCCAGTCTCTAGCACCAGAACTCTGTGCTCTCACTGACTGGTATTGAAGCACCCCTCCTTTCTCTGGTTTCTGTCCACTACATGCTTCTACACTGTCCATGTTCAAGGTGTCTGCCTGCCAGGCGAATTTTCCCTCTCAAATTTTATGTCAGATGGGGCTGTGTTTCCAAATCTCTCACTTCTGAGGGCTCTGCAGCTTGGACTTGCCCTGACTCTCTGGGGGAGGGTATCCCTGAGCAATGGTCAGGTACTGGGTTGCCCCTGGGAACATTCCTACAGTCATGCTGCTCTAGAGGCTCAGAAACAGTGGCCACATTATGGCTTGCTCCAGAATGAGTTTGTGCGATCAAGTACCAGCAGCAGTTCAGAGATTATGGTAAATCACAACACACAACAAGTGGCAGGTTTCACCGAACCCTGGCATCTTTGTTCCAATGCTAGCAATTGTGTTTTCCAGGGTCTGATGGGGCTTTTGCCTATAGGGAGCCAAGTGCCCTCCTAGCAGGAAAACCATTTATCCCTGTGTGGCCTGCAGACCCCTTGGGCCTTGCTGCCTGCTACTGGGGATTCATCTTTCCCACCAGAGCACTGCCAGGTGTTGGGTTCCAGAATTTCCAATGCTGCTCTCCCCTGTTTATAAGAGTCTTAATGGTATTGAAACCCTCTCCTTTCTCCTTTTTCCATTTCTTGTTCAGTCACTCTTTCTCTTTTTGTCCAGCTACTTTTGGGGAGAGTGCTTTTCCTGTCCCTTTCCCCCTTTCTCTGTTCTCTATACTCAAATTCAGTTCCCTATGCTCTGTGTCTTCTGTCTCTCCCAGTTCACCTCTCCACTCTGCGTACTTGCTGAGTTCTGTGATAAAGTTATGCAAATGGTTGTGTTAATCCTCAGATCAATTTTCTAGGTGTGCAAAATGGTTTCGTGCTGTTCTAGCTTCATTTCAGGGATGAGAGAAGCAAAGAAATTCTATGCTGCTCTGCCCACTTGGCCTCTTCTACCAAGCTATAAATAATTCTAATCATGCTCAAACTCCTCTAGATAGTAGAAAAATAGGAATACTTCCCAAATTATTTGATGAGGTCATCATAACCTGCCAAAAACTATAAGAAAGGAAATTACAATAGAATAAGAAAAAAAAATTGAGGAAGAAATAAAGCTGTCATTATTCACCAAAGACATCTTGGTTTTTATAGAAAGCTAAGAATCTAAAATCCACATTTGGCTGAAGATACAAGCAAAAATTTTTCCAAAGAAGACATATATATGGCCAATAGACACATGACAAGATGCTCAACATCACTAATAATCAGGGAGCTATGAATCAAAACTACAATGAGATATCACTTCACACATGTCAGAATATCAAAAATCAACAATACAAGAAACAACAGGTATTGGCAAGGATGTGGAGAAAGGGGAACCTTTGTGCACTGTTAGTAAGAATGCACACTGGTGCAGCCACTCTGGAAAATAGGATGGAGGTTCCACAAAAAGTTAAAAGTAGAACTACTTTACAATCCATCAGTTGCATCACTAGGTTTTTACATAAAGAATACAAAAAATACTAGTTCAAAAAGATACATACACTCCACTGTTTATAGCAGCATTGCCAACAATAGCCAAATTATGAAAACAGGCCAAGTGTTCATCAACTGATGAATGGATAAAGAAGATGTGGTATATATATATATATATATATATATATATATATACACACACACACATTGGAATATTAGCTAGCCATAAAAAAGAGTGAAATCTTGCCATTTGCAATGTCATAGATAGAGCTAGAGAGTATTATGCTAAGTAAATTAAGTCAGAGAAAGACAATACCATATGATTTCACTCATATGTGGAATTTAAAAAAAAAACAGCTGATCAAAGGGGAAATAGAGAGGCAAACCAAGAAACAGACTCTTAGAGGACAAAGTGACAGTTACCAGAGGGCAGTTGGGTGGAGGGATGAGTTAAATAGGTGCGGGGGATTAAGGAGGGCACTTTCTATAATGAGCACTGGGTATGTATGTAAGTGTTGAATCACTCTATTGTACATCTAAAACTAATATTTGACTGTATGTTAACTAACTGGAATTCAAATACAAACTTTAAAAAATAAAATTCACATTTTAGCAGAACAAAATTGACTTAGCATGTCACTGGACTTAAATCAATGAAAAAGTCAACTTTATTTTCATATACTGGCAACAGAACTTACAAATACTTAACCTATGCACCATAAGACTTAAAATATTAATTAGCTAGGAATATATCTAATAAAATATGATACCTACACAAACCTACAAAAGACTATTGGGTGATATTAAATACTTAAGTATAGCAACAAATTATTTTTTTACTATCATTTTAGTAATATAAACATAACAATCATCCTTGAGATCTATAGAATCAATGCAGTCATTATTTAAAAGATCCAAGAATTTTTCTTTTGTGGAAATCGGCTGCATTTTACTTAAAAAAGCAAAAAAAAAAAAAAAAAAAAAAAAAAAAACAAGAGTATCCAAGATGATTCTAAAAAGTAAGTTAAGAGAGCTTTGTTACTACATACCCACTTTTCTCGTTTCACTGACAAAATTCCAATTTATTTCAGGTACCGATGTCCCCAGCTAGGGGTGACCATGGGGTATAGTTATGACTGATGAGATATATACAGACATACGTTGTTAGTTAGACTTACAGGAAAATTCTTTTCAAGGTGGCAGACTCAGTTGACAGGAGATTGTTTTGTTTTTGTGTTTTTTTTCATTTTTGCCTGAAATGTGAAGGTAAAGTGACTAAAAATATGGGAAAGCAAAAGTGGATAAAAGCTGCCCTTGGAGAATGATTGAGTGGAACAGGAATAGAAGGTTGGTCCCCAAAATTATTTTGAAGCTTCTATAGCAACCCTGGAGTCCCAACCTCCAGAAATCTTGTCATGTGTGAAAAATAAGACAGCTATTTGCTTCATCCACTGTATTTAGTTTTCTATTACTTACAGCTAAATAAAATTCCTAACAAACATAAAGTTTAATTTTTATGTTATTTAAATTGAGTTCACTGAACATCTACTATTTTTAAGACTTGTTTTTACAAAGCAGTTTTAGGTTTACGACAAAATTAAGGGAAGGAGCAGAGATTTACCCCTATCCCCACACATACAGCATCTCCCATTATCCACATCACTCATCAGAATGGTACCTTATTGTTTACCAAGGATGAATTGACATTGACACATCACAATCACCCAAAGTCCATAATTTACTTTAGGATTCACTCTTGGTGTTGTACGTTCTATGGGTTTGGACAAAGATATAATGACATGTACCTACCATTGTTATATCATGCAGAGTATTTTCACTGCCTTAAAAATCCACTGTGCTCTGCCTATTCATTTCCCTCACACAACCCCCGGGGAATCACTGATCTTTTTACTCTGTCCATAGTTTGCCTTCTCTAGAATGTCACATGGAATCATACATCATTTGCCTTTTCAGGTTAGCCTCTTTCACTTGGTATATCCATTTAAATTTCTTCCATGTCCTTTCATGGCTTGATAGCTCCTTTCTTTTTAGTGCTGAACAATATTCAATTGTCTGAACTTGCACTTATTTATCACTTCACCTACTGAAGAACATCTGGGTTGCTTCCAAGTTTTGGCAAATATGAATAAAGCTGCCATAAACATTTGTGTGCAGGTTTTGTGTGGACATAAGTTTTCAATTCCTTTGGGTAAATGCCAAAGGGTATGATTTACTGGAAAGTATAATCACAATAAGTTCAGTTTTGTAAGAAATCACCAAACTGTTTTCCAAAGTGTCTGTACTGCTTTGCATTCCCACCAGCAATAATGAGAATTTCTGCTGCTCCACATCCTCACCAGCATTTGGTGTTGGACAGTGTTTTGGATTTTAGCCATTCCAATAAGTGTGTAGTGGTAGCCCATTATTTTAATTTGCATTTCCCTGATGACATCTGATGTGGAGCATCTTTTCCATATTCTAGCATACCTTCTTTGGTGAGGTGTCTGTTAATGTCTTTGGCACATTTTTAATGAGGTGAAATTTAATTTTAAAAATTGGATTTATTATAGTTATTTACTAAGTGATGATTTGTTGATAGCACAAATGGCTGACAGCATCAATCACATGCTAATAAAACAGTTTTATGGTTAGAAATAACTCCTTGACTATCTTTACTATTCATGTAGTCTTGGGCAAATTTCACTATTTTGTAGCTCAGTTTCTCTACCTTATATCGGGGATCACAATAGACATTACCTCATAAGGCTGAGTAAAGGATTAACTACATTAATGTCAGAAAAGTTCTTAGAACAGTGACATCTTCCATCTGCCTTTATAAGATATATAAAGGCAGAAATTTTTGTTTTGTTCACTATTATTTAATACATAGTAAGTACTTTCTAAAAATAGCATCATCCTGATTAGTACCTAGTAAGTACTCTTTAATTATGCATCGTATTGATTAGAGGAGTGAATAAATGAGTACATCTAGGTACAAATTAAACTCATGCAAATGGTTGATTTGTTATTATTATAAGTAATAGTAGTTGTATATATGGTGCACTTAAAATAGTGTATTTGCTGTGTGTATGAATGCAATGTATTTTGTAGTAGGACAATTGTTTAGACACGGTGTGTATGATGGAAATGGCTTCACAATGTTGGATGTGACATTTTCTATTTTCAGAAATAGAAATGAGCTATTTTTCATGCTCTGTCATTTAGTGAACCTCTTCACTTACCAAAATTTTCTGAGAAAGGCTGAAGCTCAGATCAGGAGGTGAGTGACAGGTGTAACTAGTCTTGGAGGGTCATCCAGGCCAGTTCCCTTGAGGATACACATCTGGGGCTAAGAGTGGTCTATTAAAATATCTTCAGGGTGGGGATTGATGGTTACTCACAGGTATTAGCTAGACATTTGTGAGGAAAAAGCTTAGGAATTCCCTGAGCCTGCATGGATGGGTTAACAAGGCATAAATAATTAGAAAGCCATAGGATGCTCACACCCAAGTTTGGGTAAACAAGATTAGGTAACTAAGAATAGGTAAGGTGGGACAAAGGCACTAGTATAGGTAGGGCAGGGAAAAGGCCTCAGTATAGAACAAAGGTATATGAGGTAAACAAGATTAGATAGTCAGGGCACAAACACCCCCAACTTAGTACAATAGCAGAAAGCTGTTTTCACAGGAAGGAAGGACCAAATTAGGTAAACAGGTAAATAGGGCTATAGACTGCTGCCTGTGAGGTTGCCCAGAGAAGAGCTAATTAGTAAAAGAAAGGTATCTTGTTGACCCTGAGGTAGCATGTTCTGTCTTTCTTGTCCCCTAGACTAGTTTAGGTAAACAGAGGTGGTGCCTCAAGTCTGCTGTAAACAACCTTCCACCAGTGCCAGGATTTTCTTTTGTATTAACCCAAACCCCTAACCCTGCATATCTTTAAAACCCCCTTTCCCTCATGCCCATGAGTTAGTGTTCACAGGTTCATTGTCTCTTTGTGTACATCCATCACCATGTTTGTAAGCCTTCTGATCCTAATAAAAATGGAGCAAGGACCCTTAATCAGGGCTCTTGTCTTCTCCCAGATATTAGCCATCTCTCCCATTTTTAATCCTGCATACCCCTTTCTTGCTGGACAAGAGAAAACTCTAGACCCAGAGCCTGCAACAGATGGTGACCCTGATGTTACAGAAGGGAAGGGACTAAAGGCTACAGGCTGACATGGACAAGGAGCCAACGTGGCCAGGAGACAGTGCAACACAAGGACTGCAGGACACTGTGGAATGATTATAGAAAACAACAACAACAACAACAACAAAAAACGACTGGTTACAGTCTCTTCCTAAGGAGGTAAGGGATAAAGCAAAACTATATTAGGATTCACTGTCATGGAACTTTTTGAGAGATCTCTCATGGGAAACTCCCTGACCCCTGAACAAAAGCGCTATATTCAAATTCTTCAGTCATTAGGGGAGTCAGCAGGGACTACTGTAAATTTTAAGACTTTCCTCAAATTATTGTTGGCAGTCCAACAAAATTGCCCTTGGTTCCAAGAACAAGGAACTTATGATCTTGATGTGTGGGAACGAGTAGGGAAAACATTAAAGGTCAGGACTTCTGAAGGGGTTAATGTCCCCCTTGAGGTAATCCTAGCCTGGTCCATTGTCTGCACTGCCCTTCTCCTCTTAAGCTCGGACGGTGTATATGAAGACATGGTGTTATCTAAAAAAGAGGAGAAACCTCAGTCCCTCTATAGTTAGACTGTACCTCTGGTGCCTCTACAACCAAAAGATACTCCCACTCCCCCAAAAGGGGGGCAATGTCAAGCCTCTAGAGACCTCATCAACCAGCTCTGATAAGGTCCTTACCCCAATGCAAATGTGCATTAAAGAAGCCCATAAGGCTGGTGAATTCCACCTGTTTCCTGTTGTCAGGCAGAATGGACAATACATCCATGAAGTCTTGCTCTTTCCAAAAGTAAAAGAATTGCAAAAATCATTTCAACTGTATGTCCACCACAGCCCTTTTACAATCAGCATTTTAGAAAATATTTATGGTACTTATTCCATGTGTGCCTGGGACTGGGGCTCTCTTATGAACATCATTCTGACCCCAGCCCAGTATGCTGTCTGTGCCCAAGAGTTTCACAATGCTTATGCAACTTGTGCTGTGCAAAACTTTGACACTGCTATTCTGGTGTCTTTCGAACAACTGCCTGGCACAGGGTAATATTCCCAACCAAGGCAGCAAGTACAGCTTCCAATCATTGTCAATAAAGCAATGCACTAAAATAGTACAATGTTTTTTACATAGGCCATCCCTAATATAGGGGACTCTATCTATCTCCCTGTTTCTCCCAATACACTCTGGTTACTCTAACTATATGTGGGGGCTTCTCCCTCATTCATTTCCTAGATTAATAACTATGATTATTAGAGTGAATTGTCTCTGGCTAGTCTACCTTGGGATGGAGATTTTAAGGAATATTCCCAAGCAGCTGCCCAAACTCCTTTTGTTTTGGGGAACTTCCCTCTCTTCTCTGGACTGACATGGACTGCCTAATTCCACTAATGGGAAACAAAATAAAACAAAACAAAACAAAAATCAGTATCTGCTCATCTATCTGAGCTGACAGGCTTTAGGACGAAGTGAACTCTTTCTCTGCCCTTTGCACCTTTATCTGCCTTCAGGCCTTTTGGCAGCACCTCACTTTTTCTGACTCCCCTTCCACCTCCTCCAGTTTCTGCACCACCTAGGGTGCGGCCTGCATATCCAGCTCTTCAATGCCTCAGACAGCATCAGCTTCTCCTCCCCACACTGTCAAAAAGCAAAGATCACCCCCTTAGACTTCAGATTTCTTCACTGGTTCCATGGGAAAAAATTAACAATGGTAAACTTTTAAGAGGACACAGATGAAATACTACTAAGATAGGCATGTCTTTTAAATTATAGAACTTTATTCTACTAAGGTTTACTGAAGGTCAAATAAACTCATGTTATCTCTGTACCAATATGTTAGCAAAAGGATGACTTAAAGTAATGGTTAACTTTGTCTGACTCATAGTTTTCATGGGTAATTGTTAAGATAGCTTTCAGGGTCTTTGGTAACCTAAAACGTCAACGTTTTGCTTAAATGACACATTGAATTAAGTTCTTCGGACATTTAGGCCTCTTGAAAATCAAATGGAATACTGAAGCATTGCTTACTAAACATAGGTTTATGCTTCTGACTTCTTATGGCAAAAAACAAGCAGACAAACAAACAAAACTAAGGATATTTAAACCCATGCTTTATGTTTAATGGATTCATAAGTCTACCACCTAAAAAATTTTCTGATGTAACAGACAATTCACAATTGGTTACTACTTAGTTTTCACTAGAGACTAAGGTTTCTCAGAGTTAAAATTCTGCTAAATGTAATTAAGGCTAATGGAAATAAGTAACTTCGTATATAAAAAGTAAGAGACGTGTAAGAGAGATATAAAAAATGAAAATATGTTTTTGTTAAAGGTAATAAATAAGTAAATAAATAAATATAATTTTTAAAAAAGGGTAAAACAACAGGACAGCATGCCCTTTTGGAGTTGTTTTACTTAAGCCTTAGTTGGAAGTACCCATTCTTTATAATCCACAAGGCCAAGCAATTGTAAAATGAACATAGAATATACTCAAAAGCAGGTTAAAAAAACAAAAAAGGGGAGATACCCCTGGATGTCTGCATCACAAGTGTGGCTCTTTCTGGATCATTCTCAAATTTTTTTTTTTTTTGCTTTGAGGCTTAAGTTAAATTTCCATGTTCTCTATAATCTAAGCAAACTTTTTAGGGAAAAATCAGTCAGAAAATGCTCACCATAAATTGTTGCTCTATTAAATAGTCATCCTAACTGGAAGACCTTTGGTTGCAAATTGTCCATGCAAACCTGGCTCTGCTTCTTAATCCCACACTTTGGTCAGTGGCTAGAAAGAAATCATGGTGGCAAGAAAACATGGGAAGAGCTGTCAAAACCTTCCTTACCCCATTTTCCAGGAAAGTGGGTCTGTTCGGGAACTCTGAAAATACTGAAGCTATCAAAGTCTGTTTCTCCTTTACACCATCACTTAAAGTAGCATACTGCATCATCTGATTGGTTTAACCCTTTCCCCCCAATGACTCCCTCACTAGTTCTCTTCTCCTCATCCCTTGCCACAGTCTTATTAATGAAAGCCCAAATCACTTATCTGACTAATTCTATAACTGATATGCCTCCCACATTCCACCAGTAACTTCTTTACACTATCATCAAAGTGATTTTTCTAAAATTCAAATCTCTTCACTCATAAAGTCTAATTTTCTTAGGGATGGATGACATGAAAAGTTTTTCTTCATCTGGACCCAGCTTTCTCTCTCAACATCACCCTTCTGGCTAAAAACAATAGCATCCTGGCAGTGGCTTTCTGATCATGTCTGATGACCTCATGCCCATGGCCTTTGGATGCTTGTTCTCTGCTATTAAGCACTTTTCCTCACTGAAATTTGGGACATCTGCACATCCCTTCAACCCCCCTTTATCTCTCAGCATCCTCCATCAAACCCTCATGGACTCTCCTGTTATATCCACAGCCTTGAATACATCACTATAGTTTTTCCTCTGCCACATGAATTCTCTGTTACTATGGATAAGCATTGCATTAGAATCAATTCAGCATTAATTTAGTTAATTTTTTCATTTAGGGGATGGTCTGTATAGGGACCTCTATAGTGGGGTAAAAATAATACAGGAAGAGGTGATGAGGAGTAGTTTACATAGAGACCAAAAGGTGAACCAAGGGCAAATCTGTTTGACCAAAACAGGCAGACATTGGGTACGGGAAAGGAAAGGGACTAAGCAGCAAGGCTTTTGCTGTGCCTGTGCAAAAATGTGAGAAATTCCCTGTGCTAAGGTGATAAAAGGAGTTTAAGACTAAGCAGGGCTAATATTTAATGTCAAGTAGTTGAGTTACTCTGATGTAAACTCCTTTCCTGGTCCAAATCTTCAATAAAATCAATTATATACTGAGGAGCCTTGCCTGCATGTTTTTTTGTTTTGTTTTTGTTTTTGTTTTTAGGAATTCAGAGAAAAGGTTTCATTCCAAAAGTAAAAGAGCATTCTTGGGAGATGAATTGTGATTAGAATCTGGTGTTTAGGCAAACTTATCTCAGCACTGGAGGTGGCCAGGAATTGTGAGTTCCCAGGGGAATTTGCAGATGCTGTGCAGAGTCTAGTCAACTTTCCCCAGAATCAAGAACAACAGCTGGAACCAATATCAATTAGATTACAGGGAGCAGAGGGGCCTAAACTGGCAGTTGAGTTTCTCTTGTCTTGATCTTTGTATTCATATACTTGGCACAAAATGACTATTTAGTTGGACTGACCTGAACTGTATGGTTGTGATATGCAAATTGAGTGAAAGACATTTTCTAGATACTCGGCACTAAACAAATTAAAACAAAACCAAACAAAAGAAAACACTAGCTTAAAATTCCAAATAATTGGGCTAATAAGTCAATATGATGTCTCCAGTAACTATAAACAACTTACAAGATTGCCCCTTTTCTCCAAATTATAGTATATGGGTGACAAATCTTTGAGGGTCATTGAAGGTAAAGTTAGAACCACAGGTGCAAGTGTTGGGTGAAGGAATTGGCTTTGAATGTTCAGTAAAAACATTTTATCTGCTAATGATCTAAGGCAATATGTCCTTAGAAACAACATAGTGAAAATATTTATTATGCAGTAGTTCACTCTATTTTGTCCTTATTAGGTTTTACTATCTTCTCCCCAAAGATGTGAACTTTATTGAAATGGAGTAGTAAAAATAATTATTTTATAAATTTATAAATCTCTTCTAAGATTTATGTGATGATCTCTACATATAGCTAACACCCCTCATTGTCTCTAGTAATTTCCAGGTGTATTAAATTTGCCTCAAGGAAAGCAGTAATAAAAACCTATATTCTTTATAAAGTTGCAAATTTTTCTTGAAGGGATTTATGTGTAAATGAAGTTCTGCTTCATCCTCATAATAGAGACATTCTGTTGCTTCTTTTAAAACCTTGACTGTCACAGCACTTAATGCCAGCCTCTTTTGTGTGATTGTCACATGTTCTGTGGAGGAGACAGGAACAGAGTAGAAATGCAACCCCATTGGTTAGTCATGTGGATAGGAAGGATCCAGGCTCACAGAGCAGACCATCTTTGTTGGCTGATGAGTGAACTGAAGAAAAGAGAATGGATCAGAGTATAATAATTATCCTAATCATACTGTAGGCCTGGAATTTTGTAAAGAATGCCTGAAACCTGAGACAAACTTATCAAATGGTTACTAACTTGCTTAGATGAAAAGATCTTAAACATAAAAATACTTCCTCTTCCCAAGCTCAAGGATGTCTGAGGGATTTGGCAATTGAAACCCTGCTCAAAATACAGTGACATTATTTCACATCCCATAGCCTCTTGCTTCCTCTGCCTTGACTATTTCTGAGGGTATAAATCTTTGAGGGCATATTTCCTAATCAACCACCAAGGTTACCACCACCTACTGCTTCACCTGGACCAAGTTATTTGCCATTATGTGGGTCAAGGGTGAATGATGCTCAGTTCAGGGGCGGGGAGGGAAAAAGAAGGAGTATGTGGGAAGGAGGGAGATGGGGAGAAAAGAAAGAGGGAAAGAGAGGGGAGAGAGACATAGGGGAAGAGAGAGGGAGAGGGAAAAGAAGAGGAAAAGGGAAAAAGTGAATCTGCGAATAAAACACAGAAAATGAGAATTTTATGTCCAGTTTTACTTTTTCCTAAGCCTTCTTCCTAAGGATTTCATGTTTTTAAAAAATAGCATATTTGTATACAACTATTATGTATGTATTGGTGGAGGACCTAGTTGACAGCTTTGGAAAAGAATACTCTCCATTTCCAAAGACAACAGCATTCTTCATCCTTGAGTCTTGCTTCTAAAAGTACATACATGGAGTAACGTGGGAAGAAGCAGAATGCCCAGATCGGATATTCCAGCCTCAGTAGGCACTCATCTATTCAATGAGGGCTGAGTGCCCACAATGTACCAGGCCCTGTCCTTGAGATCCCATCATAAGGGGGGGACATGGATTTGTTCTCACAATGCTTCTGGGATAGTTGATTATCTGTCCTCATCCAGAAGCCCCAACCTGAGCACATTTAGGTTGAGGGCAGTCTTCCCAGACATGGAGTACAGAACCTCTATGCTTAGTGGCAAGGCACTGCATCTATCTTCTACGGGTTCCTGTGGGTATTCTGTTTTCTAGTTCATCTCTGTGAATGGAGTCATAGGTGAAAGGAAAACTCTCCAATATGGAGTGGCTGCAGTGCCTGGGCAACTGCTACACAGCCACCTGTGGCCCTCAAATTTGAGTCCCAAAGGGTGACTGTAGGAGACAAGTAACCAATGGTCGTTTTCATTACTGTCCAGCATGGCAGCTTTGATCTCCCAGCATTAGAACTGAAAGGTGCTAAAGAATGATATAAGTAACACAGATGTACCAGATTTGCATAAAAACATACCTCAAAAATTATGTATGAATATCAATGTTCACTTTTATTTCTCCTAAATGTAATGGTGTTTTAAATGCACTACTGAGTAGAACTTACTTTCTAGCGGAACCTTGGACAAGTGTTTGAAATGTCATAATGTCCATCTATACAAACCTAAGTTTTTCCTTCTTGATTTATCTATTTTATTATTTGGAAGCAGAAACAGTAGGTTTGAGCCCTGATCCTCTTGCTAGTTGAGTAGACCTAGGCAAGACATCCAAGATCACCCTGGCAGCAGAGTGCAGCCCCAGCTCTTTCATTGGTGTTCAGCAACCCCATTGGGAACTGACTGAGAAGAGATTTTGCTGTCAGGCCACATAGAAATCAGAGGTAAGAGGGCCAGGACTGAGGAAATGTGTGCTGCTGTCTGCCCTCATGTTCTGGTCCTGCCCAGCAATGCCAACAAAGAATCTGCCCTCCAGTGCAGGGGTGGGAAGCAGAGCTGAGCTGCCAGGGGGAGAAACATGCTTTTAGGAGAGCTTCATAAGTCTGAGAAAGGTCTTTAGTCCAGACTTTCTAATTCTTTCAAGTTTGTGCATGGTACAATACAGGAAAGCATTTTTTGAAGAGTCTTTTAAAATATAGTGGTAAAATACACATAACATAAAATTCACCATTGTAAGCATTTCACATAAATGATGGGTGTTGCCAGTCTTTTCTGACCTCTTTAGAGCATCATCATCTGCATTCTCTGGGCCCCTAGCAATACCCTGAGATTATACAGAATCTTTGGGTTTTGTGGTGAGTCTTCCCACCACAGCAGAGCCCTCCTCTCAGGGTCTTTCAATCCTCAATCTTCACCTTGTAATTCCAAAAGAAAGAGATCCCTGAGAGCCTGGGGACAAACAGTCTCCAGATCTTAAAGATTTTACACTGCTTTTTAAAAAGGGTTACTTATCACTTTTTTTTAAAGAACATATGTGCCTAAATTTTGATTTGTACTATCATAAAAATTCTACATTAATATTTTTCTGGCCACTGGAAAACTCCTGGCACTGTATCACATGCAATAGAATAATTCGTGCTAGGCACCCTAGGATCAAAAGTGACATTTTCTTTTTTCTTGTTAAGTAAACTACGCATTCTTTTACAATGATTGACTTTACTTAATTTTTATAGTTTTATTTCCATTACAGTACTTAATGACAGATTCCTCTAATGTGAAGATTGTCTATAGCAAAAAGTTGAAATATGCCACATTTGTGATGCTCTTACAAATTAGGTTTATGAAAGATAAACAATGCTGGATGCTGTTTAAACTGGTAAGGATGGATTTTATCCAACAATAACTGTTGCAATAGGAAGAGCATCCAGAATGAAGTAAACTCAACTTTGCTGAAACAAAAGGCAGAAGATATTCTAAAGGCTTGGGTGTGCTAGTGGGTAGACAATGAGAAGTGTGGAGGTCGGTTTTAGTCCATGTGACTACACCATCAGGGCTTATTAACTGGTGTTTATCTGGAGGAGAAACATACTTCTCATACCTTTATGGCAGGAGGCAGTGGTGTGGGTTGAGGCAAGATGCTAAGTTAGGTCCTTACCCTCTCACAGGAGCTTGGAGCAAGAAGAGAGGCATCTCATTGAATGTTTGCATTTCAACAATTCAGCTCTTAGGTCCTTCAGGACACAGTTCTGGTGGTGAAAGAGTTATATCTCAAAGGACAGAGAAAGGATTTACAACTTAAGTTTTCTAAAGTAAATATTCTAAGAGCAGGTACAGGGGCCTATTTGGCTGACACCAGGTTTTAGCTGGTACAAATAAATAAATTTGACTAAAACAAATAAATCCTGGAAGCACTGAGCCTTCTCATGCAGGCATTTTTAAGGAGGGTCGTCTGAGTGACATGGCCTTAGCTGCCAGAAACAATGATAGAGTTTCCTCAAATCATTTCACAGGAGCTCTTTTGTAGGTCTCAGGTTTCACTGGTGTTTGAATTCTATCACTGAATTGAGCTGAAAGCAAAGAGAAAGAAAACATTTTGTCTTAAGCCTAAAGGATGGACATCTCTGTGTGTATGTGTATGTGTTGTATGTGCATGAGTACATATGTGCATGCTCATATGTTTCTTTTACAGAACAACTGTATAGAATCTCTCAGTGAGTAAACAAATTCGATATTTCCAAATTCTTCATCTAGTATTTTTACCTAGTGTCTTAGTTTGCTTCAATTTTTAAAGTTGGGTTAAAAAAAAATGAAATGAAAATTTTACAACAGGCTATGGTACCAAAAGCCTCAGGCCTGTGGCTCTTATAGCCATAGTCCTGGGGAGAGTGTCTTTCCTCTGGACTGCTGCACAATGTTGCGACATGTCAACAGTGATGATGGCAATAGCAATAGCCAGGACATCAGACATACACTGCACATTCTTTGCACGAAGAGCCCAGTTCTACAGATCTGACACATGTTACCTCATTTCATCTGGGGTATCTTCATTCATCACATTGGTAAATGGAGAGATAGAGAGGCAGACTCAAACAGTATGAAAAGTTTTCAAACTTTAAGCTTTTTTTCCCTTTCTTTTCAGTTTTCCAATCTTAAAAGAAGCCTGCTGTATGCTGTGTAAAACTTTCCCAGAATCTCTCTGGCTAAGGTGACTGGCTATTAGGATTTGCTGATGCTCTCCCACACTCCAAGGACTTGATAGAGCACAGTATGGAAAAATCTTAACTCTTGGCATCATTTTCTGTTTTTAAATTTTATACATTTTTCATTTTTTATAGTTTCTAAAAACTACCGGTTTATTAGAAAAATCCTAACGTCTTGTTTTTAGGGTAGAGCTACAATTCAATGTGTAATATCCATTATAAAATCATTCTGCTGCAAATCCCTCCCTGACTCCCCACCCCCAAATAAAACTGAACTATGATTTATGGTAAAATGACCAAAGGGGTTCCTCTTTGTACTGTGGCTTCTTAAGGTCTGAACTGAAATCAGTGAATCTTTTTCTCATTAACAATGTAGTACCAATGAACTGGTGACAAGTTTGGGATTATAATATGGCAACTCAGGTATATCCTAAGTACAATAGGTTTTTTTTCCCACATTTTTAGAGAGCTTGGAGGAATATTTGAGATCTCTGAATCTAAGACTTTAATTTACTGAGGACCACCTTGGTACTAGATCACGATGTGTGTTTATTAGCCTTAGCTGGCTTCATTTCTTTTCTTTTTTTTTTAATTTTTTTTTAACGTTTATTTATTTTTGAGACAGAGAGAGACAGAGGATCAGAGAGAGGGAGACACAGAATCTGAAACAGGCTCCAGGCTCTGAGCTGTCAGCACAGAGCCAGACGCGGGGCTCGAACTCATGGACAGCAAGATCATGACCTGAGCCGAAGTCGGCCGCTCAACCGACTGAGCCACCCAGGTGCCCCAGCTGGCTTCATTTCTAATGTGGATTTCTATTTTTTTCCTCCTTATGTGTGCTTTTTCCTGGTGGTTCACAAATGAAATAAATAGGAAAAGAAGCACTGAGAACCATAAAAATGATTCTATTAAAATAGGTAATAAGCCTGAAAATGCTTATTACCTGTTGTACCTACATATGGATTGCCCATGTGGGACTTCTTTCTACAATATTTGTTTTTTAAGGGAGAATTACAATATCCAAGATAGTGATATTTTGTTTTCGTTTTTGTTTTTTTGTTTTTTGTTTTTTTTTTGTTTTTTTTTTTCTAGAGAACATGTTTGGTGTGTCCTTTAAAAATCAGACCAAACAGACTGCTTTGGGGAAGGTATTTGAAATACTAGAATAGTTTTCTGTTATTTTCTGTGACGATCCCCCCCCCCCCCCACCTTCCTCTGTGTGGAGCCTCCATTCTCTGCCCTGTATTGGTGGCAGCAAGTTTGTCAGTGAGCTTGTCATTTGACAGAGGGAAGCTTTTTCTCATAAATAAATAAGGCAGATCTTCAGCCTGCCAGTGGCCACCAAGCAGAACTTGGTATACAAGTGAAAAGTAGACTGCATCCATAATCTCAGGCACTCAAACCTTTTAGTAACCCTGAGTTTTTGCCCAATTGGCCATCAATGTAATAATTGTCACTCAGGATTCTCAGCTTTATTGGCACAGTGATTGAAGTGCTGATATTTGATCTGAATTTAATCTGACACAGTGTCAAATATCTATAAATAGATTCATCTTGTATGAATTTTGATGTTTATGTATTCTTTATGCTCCTACATGATTTTAAAGATAATCCTTGGAGCTCAGAACTTTAGAATTACATAGGGATTGATATATCTGGATTTGAAATGTGTCATCCTGTCACATGTGAAATAATTATTTTAATTGATATTAAATTTAACGTAATATGTGTGGGATGTCTGGTGAATTTTAATTGAATCAGAGTCCTTTCATTTCCTTCACTGACCTTTGAAGTTACCGTAAGATTAAACTATTTGAAGACAATTCTGACTTGGCAAGAGCAGTCAGTGCCTCTCAAATTTTAAGGTGCCCACAAATGCAGACTTAGTTCAGTAAGTCTGGGATGGGCTGAAGTCTGCATTTCTAACAAGCATCCAGGTGCTGTGACTGTTAACTGTCCCATGGCAAACCACATGCTGTACTTATTGGTCAGCTGCAGGGTTTTCCAATGTTGCTTGCTGGCATTTGAACTGCAGGGGCTCCCATACCCCACTTTCACTTCTGTTCACCTGTGTGGCAGAGACTCTCACTTGCCAAAATCCTAGCTCACCCTCTTTTTCCTGGGCGAGAAGCTGGACACTTCCCAGCCTTCTGTGCAGTCAATTAGGAGTAACTGCTCTTTGGCCCTGCCTCATGGAATGTGTGCCAGTTGCCAGCCCAGCCCATAAACAACTTACACCTGTGAGACTCACTCTTTTTCCCCCATCCAACAGATAAATGGAAAAGAAGAGTAAAGCAACATAGGAGAAGCCACATTAATCTCAACATGTTGAATGGAACTCAACCCCTTGATAGCCTGTCCAGGCTTAAATGTGAGAAAGCTCTGATTATGTGAGGCAGATGAGATTTCAGAGTTTGTTGTACTAGCCTCCCTTGGTGAATACAGTGACTGAGGCCATACTGCTTAATTCTGTAGAGAAGACTTGCTACTTTAATCTCATTTCAAAAATACTTTTTAGCCTCAGAGATATACCTATTTAATTTATGATTTGCATCCTCCTTCCATTCTAAGGGGACAACTAAAGAGGTTTGCTCAGATATCACATTTCCCTCTGGTTTCTACCTATACATTCCCTCCTCCCAATTTAGTTAGACACATGTTTTACAGATGTGTGTTGTGAATACTGGGTCCTGCTCCAGACCTGATACATGAAAACCTCTGGAGGAGGCACTTAGGAACGCAAGAGCCCCAGGTGTCATGCTTATCAGCAGCTAAGTTATGAAAAAGAGGAATTAGACAGAATAGACTTTGTGGCTGGAAGAAGAAACTGGATTGGAGATGACTGGTTGTTTTAACTTTCCATTTTTAAAAAGGCTTTCCTTTTATGGAAGATTATTCTCAACTTTGCATTTTTCTTACTTGTTTGGTTTATTCAATTATTCCCCCCCCCCCACCCCGGGGGAAAATGCATAAGAGTGAAACTCTTAAAATTTAACTTTCTGTCACCAGGTACTCTGTACTTGTTTGCATCTTGCTTTTAAAATGCCAGATGCTGCTTCTCTCTGGGTTGGATATATGCACTTGTCTGCTGGTCCCATGTCTGCTACTTTACTCAGTTCAATGGTTTCATGCTCCATATTGAGTCCATATGAAAAGATATATGCTGTATTCAAACCTTGCATGGCATGGCTGAAGAAGGTGAGAGGGACAGATCAGATTAAAGGTGAGTGTCTAGAAATCTGGCAGCCATTTTTTCATGAGTCTGTTAACACCTGAATTGCTCTGACACTCATTTCTTCTGCCTTTTATTTCTATTCCATTGGTCCTCAATGAATTATGGATAGTATTATTAGACAATGTGGCTTATTTGACTGGAGAGTTGTGGCTGTGTTTGTCTGCCATTGATTATTAAATATGCCATTACTATTTAAGCATTCACCACCAATAAGAGCATTTGTTTTTAGACCATTAATAAATGGTCTAGAGCAGGTTGAATTGGCCTGAAAGGCAGAGGTGCCATTGTATGGGTTGCCATGGCAATGAATAAGGAATGCAAATATGTGAATGGTCTTATTGGCAGGGAAGGAAAATTCATATCAGAAATACTCATCTACTCCAAAGAAGAGGAATCACTCACTACTAGCTCAAGGATAAGTTCTATGTCATAGATCTGCCAGGTAGATGTCTAGTGTCTCTAAGGAATAGTGCCATATCAGAGGCATTGAGTTGGCCTTTTCTGGTGATAGATGGGCACTTATTGGTGGAAGATAATTTTTGGTGAGGCAAAGTCCATTTTGTTGAGCCACATGTGCTCCAACCATATGGTTGTTTTATATATGGTCTTGATACCATGAGAATCTGTATCTGTTGCTCATGCAAATTGCTTATGCTTTCTACCTCTATTCAGGCTTAGTGTCATATATGGAATCTCCATTTATGATGGGTATATATCTTTTTTGGCAACTCATAATCATGAATTAAATTTCTATAAATGTATTAGCAAACAGGAAATGCTACTAGAATGGAGAATGGTTGTCAATAGAAGGGCATAAATCTTTGCTCCCAAATTCAAGGCATTAGAATGGTGATTATCCTATTACATCATGTCAGAGAGTCCATGCAACATCCCTATTGGCCACAGATACTATAAATGCCATTGGCTCTGCTAGGTCACAAAGACTACTTTGCACTTCATCCTGTACTTATGCAGGACCTGCTTCAAATAATTCTTTTTCTGTGAGTCCTACCCCAAATTTTCAACCTTATGGGCTATACAATAAATATGTCAAAAAAATTATAACTACATGTTTTATATATTGCTTCCAAATTCTAAAGAGGTGTATCAAACATTGTATCCCATTATTTATGCTGGGTGACTGAAGATGGAGCAATTTGTCTTTACATATAAAGAAACTATTTAGGTATGCTCAGGATCACTTGGCTCCTAGTCAAGTCACTAATATAGTATGATTCTGGGCTTCCCCAGAATTTAGCAGACTCTGGAATGAGAGTCTGTCTTACTGAAGGCTCTAATATTCTTAATTCTTCCACTTGAAAGATCTAAATAATTTTGAGTCATTGAAATGAACTAGCATAGTGCTCTGTGGATATATCAAGGCGACTAAGGTCCGTCTGGGCTTGATATGACAGAAAGCACATGAGTTTACATTGTTCTGATGTAAGAGTCAAAGTGTATTACTGGCCATTGCAGGTAAAAGCCAATCATTTGTTATTGTGTTTATTAACTGGGACTAAAATCAAAGCATTTGCTGAGTCAATAGCAGCACATTAACTGCCAGGGACTTTGTTCATTTTCTCTAAAAAGTATATCACATCTGGAATAGTCTTTGTGAATGGCATCATAACTTGATTCATTTTATAATAATCACATTCTTTATAAAAGGTCATTCTCTGACTTTTGTACCAGACACATACATGTGCAAGCTACAGAAAGGTCATCTCCCCTGCATCTTTTACATTTTAGGTATAAGGAGACTGACACTCCCCCAGAGATACAACAATATTTTGAGCTTGCTATTTTGGCAAACTGGGGCAGTTAGGCCAGTTTCCACTTGACTCTCATACTGTAGTAGTCCTCACTCCATGACTCAGCAAATGTGGAAGCAAACTGTCAGCCTGTTATCCATTGTGGGGAACATTGTATGGACCACAGTCAGAAAAAAAAAAAAGGCAGTTTGTCTCCTACCTCAAGTTCTGTGAACAAATAAAACCATAAGCTTTTCTGTTATTGGTTTAATAAGAACATGTTTATCCCTGACTTTTGCATTCTGATGTTTAAAGATATGTGATACCATTTGTGGATATTGTGTTAACCATGACATAAAATGACTATTTTTGTCACATGAACAGATATTTCTTGGTTACTTTAGTAATCTGGTTTTATTTTCTTTAAATCCCATCGTATTTTCCATTTGGCAAACTTTAGCTGGGATGTCATTGGTAACACTTTTGCAAGTAGAACACATTTTCTTAAAGTCTTTGTCTCTCAGTCTTCATAGAGCAAATGTGTGAAGATTCCATCAGATTTACAGTATTTATACTTCTCATATACATTAGGAGTCTTACTCCTCTGGGCTCCTGGAGGATTGGCATAGGCAAAGAGAAAGCAGAAAGACTGTTTATGCTCTGAGTTTCATTGTTTCCTCTGACTTTGGACCCTAGTGTATTTTGTGTTCCCAGGGAATTTTTAAAATTCATAAGTCAGTACCAAATAACTCTAGAAATTCTGATTATTTTCCTTTCCTTCTGACACAGTTATTCTGGTAAACAGCTCCTTATCTCTAGGAAATGCTTGGAGGAAGAATCTCAGGATATACTCTTGGCCATGATACAGAATTCCTTTCAAAGGGACCTGGGTCGTGGCCACAGGGGGACTCTGAATCTGTGAATTGTATTAAACCAGGGTCACAGTAAGGATCCATGAATTTTCATTATGTCAACATGAGATTCTGCCTGATTGCTCTAGTACTTCCCTGATTATATACATCAAACAAAGCCTCTGTAGCCTTTGCATCTATACCATTCCTACAGACTTTGGCATCAGTTAGCCACTGCCTCAGATGTTTGTGGATTGACATGCTCTGATTTTTCCTCCATTCCTAGGGCTTATTATTGTCATTGAATCCACTGCTTATGAAGATTAAGTCACACCACTTGGCCCTACTACTACAAAATTTAATAATTCCCACTGAAACCAGGGATCCGGGGGTCCATGGTAGCATATCCCCAACATTTGCAGCCTCCTCTGAGCTTCCATGGATGCTGGGCTTCATCACTGATGTCTTTCTTAGTCTTTAGGTGAGGGGGGGTATCCCTGAATGTCCCTGTTTGTGTTTAGATGGTGGATGGATTAGTTGCATGTAATGGACACATTCCAACATTCTCACCTCCCAAAGACTTGGGCTTTTCCTCTACAATGTATCAAGGAAGTACTGACATTTCAATTTCTTTGGCTGAATACCACTGTGAATTCAGGTTTAAATAGTCATTTTACTTGAGTAGTTCCTCATTAACCTTAAAAGCAAATTGTTAGTGCTATTGGATCCCTTCATATATAAATGTAGCCAGCCCAGTCTTATAGTCAGTCCTTTCTAGTTCTAAAGCCCTTAAAATAACTTCCAGGCAGGCTTCCCAGTTTCCTTTCAATACAAATATTGAAGATGCTGCAGGATCCCAAGAATCTCTGCCATCTCCCCTAGGGAACAGACCAGAAGCATTCCTTCTGGGCTATGTTTGGATGTAACTTTCCTTTGGGCCTGGATCAATGAGGCTATTGGCCCAGGTAAAGTCACTGAAAGGTTTTCAGAAAAGAAAAGCTAGTTTGGGGTGAGGTGGGAGGCTTAAATATGCCCCTCCAGGTCTCAGGGTCCCAAATCTTGAGACTTTATGAAGTCTCTCCTTTACTTAGAATTCCAGTTCTGAAACCAGTACCTTCAGGGCCTAGCATGAACTCTCTTCTTACTTTACAGGTCAAGCAATCAAGTGAGTGAACGTTGTATGTATTACTTTTTAGTTGAGAGTAGTTTTTGTTGATTTCCGGCAATACTAAAGACAGTCCCTACTAAAGACAGCTGACCTCAGTGTGCCATTTGGGCACATTATTTAGTTGCCCCCCTGGAAGAGATGTTATTTTCCAAAGAAAAGTGTGTTTATATTAATTGAAAAGTGAACTTCTACCACAGTAAATGAATGGCCTCAGAAGTTCATTCCATATCAAGGTTTTCAAGACCCTGACTGGCAGAGTGTAGCCACTAAGCACAGGAGTTTTGAAGTTACCTGAAGTCATATTTCTAGCATTTAAATCCTTTTTGTAAGCTTACAATATTGGACAAGTTTTTTAACCCATGTGTCAATTGTCTTATCAGTAAAATAGTGACAAATACAGTACCTCCATCACAGTGTGCTGGAAGGATGGAATAAATTCAATGTGTGAAAATTTCTTAATACATGTGACAGCTGTTATAATTTATCTCTGAAAGGGCCTGCAACTTTGGCCACAAAACAGGGAGAACTTGACAATTCTAATAAGAGAAAGTGAGGAATGAACACAAAATGTTCGTCAGTGTTTAAGCACAAAGTGAAGTAATTCTAGAAGTAATTGCTGAAAACACCAAAATAGGTACTTTGGAGAGGTCTAATCAGCTTCTGAAAATCCAATGTCATATTTTATGTCCTCTGTTAGGACTGAAAGCAGAGGTAGAAACAGGCAGAGGTGGTAGAAAATGTCTGGTAGCCCCCACCCCACCTTCCACCAGCACAGGGCCATCTGGGAAGAGGTGGGACTATTTTGTTGAAGTCATACTAGGTGAACTAGGTAGGGGACCTGGGTTGTTCACTTTTAGTAATATGTGCTCAATTCAAATAAACTAGAGTATAAAATTTTCTGTCTACCCACAGTGGTGGGAGTTGCGATTGGTTTATAGTTTTCCTTTGTGAAGGTTTGCCTTTATTTAGTGTGGGGCTGCAGTGCCTTCCCACCAAGCAACTGTTTGGACTTTGGGGGTGGCCAGTCCTTTCCAGATGCATAGACAGTATAGGGTCACTGGCCACACTGTAGTCATCTCCTCAACTGTGGGCAAGGCCCCAGAGGCTGGCATCAGTTGCCTTGACTTGGCTGGAGTGGGGCCTCCTGTTCTCCAGGGATGGGTTAGAAATCTCTGTTCATGGGCTTTGGCAGGAGTGGAAGAGGAAGACACTTCCTTTGGACGCTAGCCACTTATAACCTTTCTGCCAGAGAAGACATTTAACCCTCTCCCCTTCAGCACTGCAGAAATGTCTGTGTGGTGCTGGGCAGGGAACTGAGCCTCCAAGAGGGGCACTGGGTGCCATGTCCCCCTGGTGGGCAGGGACCACATGCGTAGGGTTACCCTTGACTTTGGCCGCAGCCTGCCTTTCACTATCCTCTTGGTCACCCACCCCAAACCGGAAAGATGCCCATTTCTGGGTCAAGTATTTTTGACAACATGTGCATTTATTTGTATTAGTAGTACAAACGTAGGAATCCAAATACAAATACAGAGTGCGACCCAGCCACCAGGCCCAGCTGGCCCAGGGCAAGGCATGGCCTAGAGGGTGCGGCGGGACCGGACGGGGCGAAGCGGGGCGTGGTGCCGCCCGTGTCGCCAAGGCACGTGGGGCGCAAGTGCGCCCTCGTTTCACCAGGACACCACGAGCTGAGCTGCACGGCTAGCAGGGAGTTACATCCTTGAGAGAGGGGAGGAGGACAGCGGGATCTCAGAACCATCTCGGGACAGTGGGGAGGGGCCCGAGATGGCCCGAAGACTGGGAGTCAGGGCTTCCAAGTCCATGTGGGATGATGGGAGCAGGGACTGTTGGAGGCCACTTGGTGAGTACCCTGGCCTGGTCCTTGGTCCACCTTCCTAGAAAGGGGTGGACACACACACTTGAGCAGGGTGGACCCCTTCTCAGGACCGAACTCATCTACCCTATGTGCTCACAGTCAATTCCAAGATGCTCTCAGACTCTGGAATTCCTCTACCTTCCTCCCACCTGAACAAGATGGCTTCACAAGTAGGAAGAATTGCATTGAGGCAGAGAACAGATCAGTGCTTTTTCCCTCCCTTTCTGCCTGGGGCATTTGCCAGGGCTCCTGATGGTTTACTTTCCACACAAGTTTCAAAAAGAGGACAGTCCATGCACTGTGGCTAATTCCAATGTCGCGTGGTTCACACTAGACCTGATCGATGCTTTCTCACGTTGGACATGAAAAATGCGTCCTAAACAAGTGTGAGGATGGCTATTTGTCACTTCCATCTTGAGAACTACTTCTAGCTTATCAGATAATACTGACCACCTGCACAAATGATCATAGAATCGCTCAGATGTGCACCCAAGTGAAAATATGATTGTGTTCTCAGTAGGAGGCAGGATTGTTTGAACTCAGAACCAACTCTGATCAGGTATTTAAACTTAATTTTTTTTTTTTAAGAAAGAATGTAGTCCCAAATTTCCAGAAAATATAGAGACTGTCCATTTCTCTCTCTTTCTCCCTCCCTCACTCTCTCCCTCACTCCTTTATTCCTTAACTAAACACTTAGTAAGCTAATATACTATCGCTAGTAAAACTGTGCTCCTTTCTACTTTTTTCAACTACATTTGGGGTGGTGGGTAGAGTAATACACATGTTAATAAGTTGTTCCAGTTTTACCACTGTACATACATACACAAATACGCACATCACTGCATGTAAACACAAGATGGCCCTTTGCTGCTTACAAGACAACCCAGGCCCAATCCCTGAAAATTATTACTCTTCTAGAATCTTCCATAGAAAATGCACTCATGAGGAATGACCCTTTCACTCAGTCCAGGAGCTGCTTGTAAAGAAAAACATATCATGTAGTTTTATAAATATATGCATGTAAACATTGTTCACTAGCACAAAATTAGTCATTTTGAAGGTCAAGAATAATTGAAAGTATCTTTTACAATATCTTAATACAGTTATTCTAAACAGATAATATAATATTAAACACTGTAAATGTAATCAATATATTTTGCCTGTGTCTACTTCTATCTAAAAGTAAAAATCTCAAGATAAATTAGGGGGAATAAAAGCCTAGACCCAAATTGTATACTAAGAAGCATATTGATTGTCCTTTTGGGCTAAGAAAATCTGTGGTGTCTGAAGATGCATCCATTTTAGGGAAAAGAGTTCATAGCCAATACATATGTTATCTTCATGAAAAAGAATAACAAAGCCACGTGAAATAAAACAAAACAAAAACAAAAAACCCAGAAGCAACCAGTAAAGAAAAAGTAGGTGGAGCATTCTCTTAAGGAATAATTTCAAATTTGATTGAAGCAGGGTAGACAGACTAAGACTGAAGGGACACAGAGAAGTTATGGAAATGTTTTAGAAAAACAAGTTTTTAAACTATAATCTGCATATCTAATATTTAAGCTAAAATTAAAATTTTCCATTTTCTTCTTAATTTAAGTTCTAATTTTGTTATGATTTGGAAAAAAACATTAAACCTTTGTTTTGGATCAATAGCTAAGGACTAGTATGGAACATGTAAAAGGATACAGATGATAATAATGGTCATGATGATGATGATGGTGATGATGGTGATAGTTATGATGATGATGATGGTGATGATGATAATGGTTATGATGATGCAGCATAGTTTATCTTCTAATATCTTACCCTACATGGCTCACAATTTGAAGTTTTAATCAGCAAATATTATGAAATTTCTATTATTACTCTTCTTTCTATAGATTCTAGACCTACCCTGCACTAACCAGTGCATGGACTAAATGAATGGGGCAGCTGAACTGAATGGTGGATGGGTTGACTGGGCTAGGTAGAGGATGGGGTGGTCTGATCTCTCCATCAAAGTGATTAAACTATTGTTCTCTGTATTGGGGTGCCTTCACTCAGTTGGCAAAACTGAAATCCCTCCTCATAAATGTGAACAGTACAGGATAAAAATATATTTTAGTAAATTCTAAACAAATAAAAACAATCATTATTTATTCCTAAAAATCAGTCTGAGAGTTAGGACTTCTACTTTTTTTTTTTTTTTTTTGGAAATTAGGAATTTTAATCCTTTTGTGAATAACTGATTAGTGGGAGAAATGAAGAAGAAATTCCAAATAATCAGAAAAGAAGAAACTATGGCAGCTACAATCTGTGAGATTTCATTATTGGAAATCAGTCTTCACTATTGTTTCCAATCTGTTCAGTTTAAACTGTTCAACAGACATGGAGAGCCTTCCTTCCCTTCAGGAACCACTATCACCCTCACTTTGTGGAGCTAGTCCACTTGGCTGGGAAAACTGTGTTGTGGTTACAAATTTGAAAAACGAAGTGGTGAAAGTAAGCCATTATCTGAATAATGCAAGCAGAACAATTTAAATTTCCTTTAATTACCTGAATGTTTCATTCAAACAGTGTGTGTTTTGCGTGTGTGCATGTGTGTGTACATGCATGTGTATGCATGTGTGTACACAAGTGTGTGTGTATGTGTGTTCATGTTTGTGTGTTTTGTCTTCCAAATTTTCTAGCTCATGTTCTTATATTATACAATCTGAAAAACCTACTTGGTTAGCTCAAAACGTTGAACACTTGTTAGTGGCTGTTTAACTAATTTTTTAGCACTGATTTAAACTAGTCTAAAATTTGGTTTTTATGTGAGCAGAGTAATAAGAGGATTAAGGTATTTTACTGACAACATTAAAAAGCAAAGCATCATTTAACTAAAGGACATTTTGAAGAAAAATAGTAGGGAATAGCCTCTCTTTAATTTTAATAGAACTAAACCAGGTTATAGCCTGGAATTGCTGACTTGTAATTAGAATAAAGTTGAAAAGAGGAATGGAAATGGTCTAGTCTCTAGTCTTCAAAACTATCAAACATTAAAGAAGGCAAGTTTTTATTCTCCCAGAGACATGAATGACTGAATTATTATCCTGTTATCTCAACATGTACATGCTTTCTCCTTTTAATTATAGAAAATTATTTCTAAAGTAAAAGGTTAAGTTAACAAGGAATACAAGAAGGGATTTGTCATTTAGCCTGAACTGTTATTTATTTATTTATTTATTTTGGTCTTCGGATATGATTATACAATGCAGAAATACTTCTAAACCTTGTCAACCTGAATGTTTCCTACAAGCAAGTTTGAGAGGAAGAAATAGGCACAGATTGCATACTTCCTCAATTTGGGGCAATTTGAAGAAGACTCAACAGAAAGTCATGAATTTACCATTTGCAGTGTATTTACAATCTGTTTGCCCCCCTCCTTATTTCCAGACATCTTTCTGAATATTTTAAAAACAATAGTGTTCTGAACATTCCAGTGTGTATTTATATATGATTATGTTTATCCAAGTCGTTCATTAACTTTTCTTTTTTACAGAAATTGGGTCTGAAACTTCATATTTATATAGTTTATAAATTCTCAAAAAAAGCAGATATTTGTAAGATCATGGAGAGAATTCAAAGTGCTTTGTGTCTTGAGAACATTGATCTGATACAGTGATAAGTATATGCTTGGAAACTAGTTATAATTCTTCAAGTTTGCAAAATAAAGAAAGTTCTCAGTTTTTGGCAGCTGAGATAAAAAAATAATCAAGGAAGAAGAGGTTCTGTTTGTCTTTTTTCTAGCCCTTTAGATAGAGTGCCCCATTGCTTCCTAGTTGTGGCAAGTATACGTTAATGCAAAATGGGGTTATGAAATACCCACCTTTGCTTGCAGAGTATGCTATTTTGCAGAGAAGCAAAAAATATGTCTAGACACTTTTACTGTAGCAAGCTATGGCCAGATAAAAAGACTCAGTGTGAAGGGTGGACACTCACATCCCATCAGAAGCACTAATTTAGATTGGTCCCAATTTCCCTTATGTAGCCTGAAAATGCTTTGCCATGGAGGACAAGCATTTTTTCAACTGAATCGACAAAAGCTATTTTCTTACCTGATTTGTTATACAATTAAGGATAAGACTGCTTGGCACACACACACACACACACACAAAAGAAAATCCTGTCTCCATCCATCCATAAACAATAAATAAAACCTGTCATGAATATATGTGATTACGGAAAATGGAAAATCTATGAGATGTGTATGATATAAGCTTTATGTGTTATTTTAAGGCATATGTTGGGTAAAAAGGGGGCAGTATTGGCTGGGTCAAAAGTAACTTATAGCAACATTTTCCTTCTCTGCCCAGTACCTGAGAATCTCTCCTCTGGTCACTGGTGTTGAGACTTTGTAGAAACAGAAACTTTCTAGGCTCTGAAGAGGAATTTTTTCTCTAATTTCATTGATGTGGAATGCCTTTTCTTTTGTCTCCCTCTCAGCCTGGATGAAGCTTAAAGGAGAGACAGTCACAGTTGTAAGTATGATCCACAGTGGTAAGAAATTAGAAATCCTTTTCAAAATACATAACTCTCATCTCTGCAATTTACAGTATTTCTGAAAGTGAGGAATACAGTAGCACCTTTAGAATACCAGCCACTTACACAGTTTCCCCACCAGCTGCCATGAAAACACAAAACATATTTCTCAAGTCTAAATGCAAAGCAAGCTGGCCAGAGCTCTACAGGTGCTGGGTCTGGGTGGAACAGCCTTACACCCATGCACCTCACACATACACTACTAACCAAGCATACTGGTGAAGGAGAGTCCCTCAATTTAAGAGAGATACATTTCCTTCACATTCTTCCTGTGATTCTCCTCTTCCCTCCTCCAAAAGGTAAACTCTTACATAGTTAATAAGCAAGCCCCTGAGCTCTGTACCTGCATGAGGTACATACCATCTCTTGTATTGTGAACTGAAGGCTTATCTCAGAAGTTGAGACTTAGAACTTGAACAGACAAGCCTGCAGAGAAACTGACATTGGTGTGTTCTGAGGGGATGTTTGAGTTCTTTTTAGTCAGAACCCATTGTGGGTATATTGCTGTATGGGCGGGAGTCTATTTTATACTTTGTGAGTGAACATCTATGAGACTCTCTTGAGATAAAAGTTTTCCTTTATGGAAAAATGAACCATGAACTAGTGTTTAAATCAGCAGGATGGCTGAGATCAGGGGGAAGAGAATGGTTGGATTCAGCAAATAGGTTATTGGTAAGTATATCCTACACATATAATTTTATGAGTTGCCAACAACACCGAAATATTGAGTAGCTTTGAAATAAGAGGCATCAATATAATTTTTAAGGTAAAAGTAGAGCAAATTTATCTTATAAAAGTGTTCTTAGGTTATGTGTTTTCCAAGAAGAATTTCACTAGAAAATTCATCTCCCTCCATAACTACTTTTAAGACATAACAGGTTGAAATTCTTCATATTGTTAGATATTATAAATTCATAAAGATGAAAATTATGCTTGAAAAGGACTGACTTTGGACCACCTTCCATGGGTCCTCAGTGCTTTGGTGGGATATGGTGGATTCCTTTGGTCAGGGTGCCTCCAGGACACCACTGCCAAGTGTGGGGAAGTAGTTTATGCATGAGAGACAGAACAAGGATGCTAGTATGTGAAATTCTTCAATAGAGTAGAAATTTCATATAAGCCAGTAGGTTCAGCTTGTTTATCCACAAATATTATTTTATGTTTTAAATTGAATTTGCTAAATAGAACCCAATTGGCTTGTGGCATATGTAGCCACTATTAAATCAAAGTCAGGGAGATGACAGGAAGAAAAGCTGAGGACTTGGGTGTCTCACACTATATAGATTCAGTCCTTGAAAGCTGGGTGATCATACCAATGTATTTGCATTCACTTGATATGAATGATGTTTCATAAATATAAACAGATTTATATTTTACTTTTCTAGCCTCTTCCACTCCCATCCCCTTATGTCTTGTCTTAATCTAGTAAATTATGTGAAATTAGCACTTTTATATATTCTCTCTGTGTATTATTTTACCTTTTTTCTGAGTAATAATTGTACTTACAATAGATAATTAAAATAAAATTTTATGGTTTCCAATAAAATTAATTCAATTTTATGGGTGAGAAAGATGAGAAGTACAGAGGTACTGGTAGAAAAATTTTAGTACCAAAATTTTAATAATGCCAAAGCATTATTAATGAACTGGTGGGACTGTTTTTCCTATCAAGGGTGGGAGGCTTCTGAAGAGTCTTGTGAAGTTACATACTGGTATCCAGTTATAACAAAGAACTAACATCAAGAACCAAGTTAGTTTTGTGTTATAAAAATATCAAAAGAGTAATAATTTCAGGGGATTTTTTCTTTGGGATTTTGCTACATATTCATATCTCAAAGTATAAAATAATTTTGTTCATCAAAATATATCATTGATGATAGCCATTGCCCTTTTTTGCATCTAAAGTTGATTTGACTTGAAAGTTAATTATAACTATGAAAATTTTAAATTCCATCTATATTTCTTTCACACTTTGGAAAACATTTTCACGACAAGGGCTTATGAGTGCTGTATACTTGTCTTTGCAAGACAAAGATAATCATTGAACCTGTAATAGCATAACATACAAAAGATACATACTCTGGGGTTGTGTTTTGGTCTAACAAAACACAACTCTTAAGGTAAAATGTTTAACTCCAACTGAACTAATCCAAGAACCCAAAGTTAAAATACTGCTTACTTTTAGTAGTTTGGAATAGAGTAATAACCTTCTGATGTTCAGAGATAATCAACATCATTGAATTCAGCAACATGAGAATTTTTCAAATCATATTTTTTTCTCAACTGGAAACTTGTGGATAATGCATATACACCCTTCCTAAACTTAGGGTAAGATTATTAAATAAAGAAATTCTAGGTAACAATGATAGTTCCAGAGTAAAAGAGGTCACAAAGAGAGGAAACCAGGTCAAAACTCACTGCAGTTCATACTTGAACTCAGACTGTCCAGGAACACGGGGATGAGGTCAACATGAGTGTGTCCCAGCAAGCAGTGACTCCACACATGTGGGCACTGGTGCTCCTAAGAGTTGCTAAGGAAAGATATAGAAGGGGTCTTGGCATAAGAGAGCTTCTCGGATATTTGCTTACATGTTTTACAGATTTCCTTGCAACGACAATTGGCAACTGTTTCCAATATCCAAAAACCATTCATAAACATCACCAACTTACAGATTCAATAAGGGATTAGCAAGAATATCACTTTAAAACTCAATTAATGTGTGTGTGCGCACGCATGTGTGTGAGTGTGAAATGCATAATAGAAATGGTTGCCAGGTACTCCGGTGCTGCTCAAAGGTAATGTATAACTTCAGATAAACTGAGCAGTGTTTTTCCTTCCTACTCCAATTGGTCACTACTGGTCTGGGGACAGTGAAAGTAAAGAGTGAAATCTAGTGCTCTTTACTCATCACCACAGAAATATTTAGAGATACAGGTATCCAACCCAATAGACCAAGTTGAAGAGCAGGAATGATGTAGGGAAAAAGACCCGAGAATATGAGTCCAGCTCCAAGATGTCTATGTGAATACGCCCTTTTTTCCAAGATCCGGATTTGCATTCTTCATAGCAGCAGAAGAAGCTCTGACAGTCTTTGCCATCCAGACACTCATAGACGCAGGTATCTTCAAATTCCTGCCAGTACACAGAATTGTTTAAAGTGATCATTGCAGGTGGTGGGGGCCTCACGTCAAGGAGAGAATAGTTCTGTAGGCAATAAGAACAACACAAGAATCATCATGAATGCAATAAGAACAGCCTGAGATAAATCTAGCAATTAGGTGCATGTTATATCTGTCCACCAAATAAGGAGGATAATGCCATGCCTATTCCCACACATCCCCCATCCCTGAACTGGACATTTCAGTCTTTTAGAGTTCAGTCTGCCAATTAAATATTTGAAAATCCAATGCAAAAAAAGTACAATGTAGCTTTCAAAAGTTGCATATCTCAAATTGCTGGTGAGGGAAGCTGAGCACATTTTCAGATATGTATTAACCATTTCAAGTCTCTGTTCTGCCTACTTTTCTGTTGATTTGGAGTAAATATGTACATATTGTATATAATCCCCAAATATTAAGCACTACATATATTGAAATGTGGGGAGATAAATTTGTTTTTCCCTAATTAGTAAGTAGTAAAAATATGGTATTATAAGACTGATGGCAGAATCTTCTTGTTCAATGTAATTAAGGTAAAAAATGAGCTTTCAGTGTGTGGTGGCCAGACACCATTTGTTGCATATAGAGAAATAGCCAAACATGTGTACAATTGGAATGTTTTATTTTCTATTTCCCAAGGTCTCTTCCTGATGTGGAAAAGTCAGTGTAGGGCCTGTATAGGAGAGGGGGTGTCTTACGTTCACTCATAAATGAGATGAATCACTCTTAACCTTGAGAAGTGTCTTCATATAGACTTGCCAATTCCTCAGGCACTTGTTTGAGCTCTTCCAGATAACTATGAATTATGTATTAAGTTGAAGTCTGTTAAGAGGTTATATTTCTAAATTTGACCGAATAATGTGAGAGTATTAAGGATTATAGTTGCCTTCTGCTTTAGTTTTATTTGTGCTGGTTGAACTGAGGGACTGAAGTGTGCCAATGGAAGTAGTGAAAGCTGAAATCAAGGGAGAGGTGAACACACAAACCCAGTTCTCAGCTGACTGGCTAGATCTGTTGTTCCTTGCTTGGGGAGAGAGACCTTCCAAAATTCATTGGAAAGCATCGTGAATACCTCTTATGCAGCTGATCCTTTAACAACATGGATTTCAATTGTGCAAGTCCACTAATATACAATTTTTTTTCAATGAATACAAGTCCAGTACTGTTAATGTATTTTCTTTTCCTTATGATTTTCTTAATCTTTTTTTCTCTAGTTTACATCAATGTAAGCATATAGTATATAGTACATATAACATACAAAATATATGTTAATCAACTATTTATGTTATCGGTAAGGCTTCCACTCAATGATAGGCTATTAGTAGTTGAGTTGTTGGAGAGTCAAAAGTTATATACACATTTTTGACTGTGTGTGTGTGGGGGGGGGAGAAAGGGCAGTGCCCTTAATCCCTGCATTATTCAAGGTTCAACTATATTTTTTAAGGGTCAACTGTATTTTTACCCAAAACTATTTTTACAAGGAAACAGTGTACATCTTTTCTTCTACTTCTGGATTTTAGTTTGATTGAATATGCTCATAGCTATGTGGAGCCGAAAACCAGAGAAAAGTAGGTAAAAGCGTATAGCACTCAGTGTCCCTATTGGTAAGCTTTGGGGCATCTTTTTATTTCAGAAGTATTTGTGTGTGAGGTCCAACCCAAAGTGAGACATCCCAGACCACAATGTTCACTAAGCATTGCCTACTCCACACATACCAATGACCAGTCAGGAGCATCATGGAAAACCTTCTACCTTCTTCCACACCTTTGGGCAATGATAGAAATGAAAGCTTTGTTGTTCCATAGGCTCTACTGTGGACACATCTCCTCAAGGTTAATAGTTCTTAAACCTGAGTGGGTATAAAAATCCGTGGGGGCGGGGGGGGGGGATTGCAGAAAAACAAAAAGTTGATTCCTTCTGTACTTCAGTGCATTTGAGGAATCGGTATCTTTTTGGCAAGATTCAGTTGGAAAAATCTGCCTTTTTAAAGTAATTGCATATGTGTTTTGACAGTGTTCAGCCAGATATTCATCCTTTCATTTCATCAACACTTTGTCCCTGTGTAGTGACATACAGATGAGAAGCATGGCCATTACTGGCAGGACAGGCCCAAAGGAAGATGTTGACTCAGAATGGGCATCAGAAGGCTCTGAAAGGGTGGGGACAGCTCCTTAGAGATCTAAAGGGTGATCAAGGAGCTACAGGCAAATAAGCAGCAGGGTTTCTGGAGGCAAGGAAAGCCTATTCACTTCTTCATTTAACAAACTAAAAACTCATGATTACTGAAACATAAATAAACCTGATCTAATGATTGAGGGCTTTTAATAAATAAGTAAATAAATATGAAATAAAATTAATTGCATCTTATAATATTGAAGATATTATTATTCTATTATTGAAGATATTATTAACAGCCATATGTTAAACTGCTTACATACTTTTTAAAATGTATATCTCTCACTTATCATAAAAATTTCAAACTGGGCTCAAAATGGAGATTTTAATTAATGCATCTCCAAGGTCACCTACAGCCTGACTCACTCCTGCTTTGCCTGCATGTATGATGCAGTCCCTTGACTTCCCTGGAAACCTGTGCTTCCTGGGTGGCAAGTTCTACTGCACATATGAAGTGGTTAGCTTTGCATTTTACAGGTTAGGAAACTGAGGCACAGAGATGTTCGAACAGCTTGACCCAAAGTGCATGCGTGAGTGTTAGTGGGGCCTGCCTCCTCTCCCTCATTGCTCGGAGACTGATCATCTCTGCAGATGTTGGTGATAGAGGGTCCCTTAACTAGCCTAACCCTGTGGATCTTTCAACATAGAATTGAATACATTGACAATTTTCATGAAAAGTTTGAAAATTCCCTTTTTTTTCAAAAAAAATTAAGTTTATTTATTTTGAGGGAGAGAGAGAGAGAGAGAGAGAGAGCACAAGCAGGGTAGAGGCAGAGAGAGAGAAACAATCCCAAGCAGGCTCTGCACTGTTCGCACACAGCCTGACACAGGATTTGAGCTCAGGAACCATGAGACCATGACCTGAGCCAAAGGCAGAGGCTTAATGGGCTGGACCACCCAGGCACCCTGGAAAATTCCCTTTTTCTTTGGCTATTTTATGAATTTTGTTTAAGATCTCTCTGTGTCTTCTCACCTGGCCTGGAGCCCTTTCTCTCTGAGTTGTTTTTCTATGTACTTTCTTCAAGGTCATTACACTTTTCCTCTTAAAAACAAAAGAAAACAATTCTGATTTTGTGAAAATTTATTATTATTATTATTATTTGCTATGTAAAAGATTCTCTTTTTTGGCAATATCTTTTGTATATGAAAGGTGTCAATATTTCTTCTTCCACTCCCAGCTCCCTGGCTGTGTGTGATAATGTGGTTTCTAGGCCTCACGATATGTGTTCTGACTTGTCTTTGTTTACAGCATCCCCATTCCCAACCCTTTCCATTACTTTTCAGTCTGTTGCTATTTGGAAGCATTTGCTGGCAAATCTGTAGTTCTCTGTGGCTTCCCACAGCTATAAAAGTGGCTTCAGCATTCACCTCTGTCAGAACTAAAATGATACACTTTCAGAGTATAGATAACCAAGCAGTCACTTTTAAAAAACATGTTGAAAGGCACTAACCATAAATTACTGATCAGCAGTTAGAAAACCATGTATGGTATATAGGTGGGCATAAAGCATTCAGTGTAATTAGTATAAAGGAATACAAGTAGTTATATATAAATTTTGTTATATGATAAAATGGTAGCTCACATCAGTAATTTTAAGACATTTCTCTATTTTTAAAAAGTTAAATTCTTACTTCAAGCCATATACTTAAAATTCAGATGCATTGCTAATTAAATTTAATAATATTATAAATTGTTGAACCTTCATCAATATTTATAGGGCTTAATTTCTCCGTATTTCAGCTTCCTTGTTAGTAGAATGGGTGAGGTTACATGAACTCACACATGAAAGCACTTACAACATAGGGTCAAACAGAGTAAGTGCTCAAAAGAAAGTGACAGGAGTTAGATCATTCTGAGGGTAGGGAGGACCTTCCCAAAGAGGACACAAGAGGCAGAGACCACAAAAGGAAAGACTGATAGATTTGACAACAGGAGACTTAATACATGTGGAGAAAAGCACAAGAAACAACAGTGACAACATGGCCATAAAACTGGAATAAAACTACTTAAAAAACATATTAATATGCTTAATTATTCTGTATGCGAGTATATAAATTTTATGTTATATAAATATAATATACATAATATATGATATAAGTAACTGGCAGATAGTTACTTTTAACTTTAAAAAAGTTAAGACTTAAATAAGTTATAAATGTTATATAAAAACTTACATAAAAGAAGACATAGAAAGCAATTCACAGTAATAGAAATGCGAGTAAAAAAATAAACAAGTGAAATATATTCAACTTTGTCAGTAATCAAAGAAATGATAAAAGAACATTTTGCAGGAGCCATTTTTCTGTTTGTCTATCAAACCTAATGCAAGGAGAGTTCTGGGAGGTGGGTGTCCCACACTGCTAATGGAGCCAAGCAACTCTTCTGACCCAGCCATTTTGCTTATAAGAAATTATATTAATAGTCACAGGTATATACAAAACTGCAATGATAAGAATATATATAAAAGTGAAACGGTGTGTATTAGCCCCGTTTCCAGCCACGACTATCTGTGCGTCAATCATTGCATATAATTCAATCATTAAAATGATCCTATAAAATAATATTATAATGCAGAAACTTATTCATAACATATTTTTGAGTTACAAAGCAGAAATATGTATGTATATGCTGATCCCTGGGTAGAAGGATTATGATTATTTTGTTCATTTTCCAAATTTTCTAAGTTGGATATTTAAAAAAAAGTATACACACTTTTGAAAGGAGTATGTGCAACACTCATTGTTCTTCAATATATGCATACATAAACAATAACATATTCAATCTTAATTTAGAAGAGTTCTCAGAAATATTTGCACCTTCAATGCTATACATACGGAGGGGGCTTGTAGGCTTATTCGCTCATGAATCCACCTTGAGGAATCTGGATGCAATAACTACAAGAAAACCAGAAAAAAACAATTAGAAAACTTCTGTGGAAATCTGCATTACAGATCACCTTAGTTAAGAGAAATCATTCATGTGTGATTACATCAATACATGTCACTGGTAGGTAAAGTTGAAGAGGTACTTTATGGTTATATTCATATCTTCAGAATATTTGTCTTTTTTTTTAATGTCTTGTTGAATTAGCTATTTATATAACAGTGTAGAAGATCCTTAGGAATAAGGATGATTTATTGCAAACTATCCTTCCCCTACCTTTCCAGAAAATCTTTGCTACTGTAACTTACCGATGTTTTCTTCTTAGTGGTAGTTGGTTTTCTACAACTTGAATAGTAGTTGAGGGTGGCATACTCCATCAGAGCAGCAAAGACAAATAAGAAGCAAACAGTCACAAAGAGGTCCATGGCTGTCACATAGGACACACGGGGCAAGGAATTCCTGGCAATGGTGCTAAGCGTGGTCATGGTCAGCACTGTGGTGATGCCTGTACAGGGGATAGTTATCAAGTTGTAAAAGGAACCACACAAAATTCCTCCATTCCAACAGTGTTTTATTTTTAGGTAAATCCTCGTTGACATTGGATAAATGTAATAATACTTTATTTTTAATGTCTATGCAATTTTGCAAACAACATTTCCATAGAGCTTTTACCATAGTCTTCACAAAAACATTAAACTACCTGAATTAAGTCAACATCTTTCAATTTATTCAGAAATTCTCAAATTGTCTCATATTTTCTCTTTTAAATATTTTTTAAGTGATACAGTTTGCAGTCCCCCAGACATTTTCTCTGTTCCACATCTCACACTATTCTTTTGCCAAATAAACCATTTCCTTTCTTGCTTTTTCTTTATGCAATTTGTGAACTCCCACCCTTCTTTAAGACCAAGGTGAAGTACCACTTTTTCTGAGGTCCTATTGCATGCACCTCAGAGTTGATAATGTGAATCTGCACTACCTTGTGCCTTCTATGTACCTCATTTCTACATTAGCATAGATAATTGCATATGTCTTTATGGTTTGTGCGTGTCTGTCTCCCTGAATAAATTGTGTGATCATTACAAGCAAAACTGTATCTTGTTCATCTTTGCTTACCTGTCAGCAAGAATTGTGCCTAACACATTTTAGGCATTCGAATGGAATGCGTTGATTCATTGATCAATTAGTTAATTCATAATACTTAGTGTTGGTCTGACTTTGACTATTTCAATACTTAGTGAGTCAATTCTAAAGATTCAGAGACTGTGGAAAAGATTTAGAAAAGAGACACCCATGTGATGGATGGTATAAAAGGAAAAATAAATGAAAAGAGGATGAAGGCTATGAAACATGAAAAAGAATGAAATGACTGGATAATTATAATGCAAAACAAGTTAAGGCTAATTCTACCCTAGATGAGCTCCTGAGAAATCAGAACCTGCTAGAGCTGTTGGACACGCAGGCTAGTGACATGGATCCTGGAATCACAGGAATATGGACATTAACACTCACTACCTGTGTGGCTGAGAGTACTATAAAATATCTGCCAGGCAGTAATACTCAGTGATTAGGTAGACATGATAGATAAATGCACATTAGTTCCCACCTTTACTGTAGCATCGTAGCTCCTGTGTAGTGAATGCCTCCCTTACTTCCTCAGGGAGGGTAGCCAGGGCCATTTGGAGGTTGAGGCTAACAGCACAGGGTGGACAAGTTAACCATGTGTAAAAGATATTGACCTGGAAGTCAAAGCCTCCTGTCTTGCTCTCAGCCTTCTCAGCATTTGGTCATGTAAAGTCACTTACTTTCTTTGAATCTGTTTCTTTAATCAGTACGGTGAAAATGGAATGCCTCCTTACTGTAGGTGGGAAAGTTGCCATGCTTCATGTAAAAATGGTGTGTAAACTTGGGGCACCTGGGGGGCTCAGTCAGGTTGGTTAAGCATCTGACTTTGGCTCAGGTCATGATCTCATGGTTCATGAGTTTGAGCCCTTCATCTGGCTCTCTGCTGTCAGCACAGAGTGTGCCTGGGATCCTCTGTCCCCCGATTTCTCTCTGCCCCTCCCCTACTTGTGCTCTCTCTCTCTCAAATATAAATAAATATTTTAAAAAATGCTGTGTAAACTTGAAAAGTCTACACTGATGGCAGGTGTATTTTTATACAAAAAAAGATTTTGTAATGAATATCCAATTTAACTTTAAAAAAAATATGGTGACCATGTCATGCTACAGAATATCTAGGTAGGAATTTTTTCATTAAATTTGGGGATTTTTAACTTCATTTCTTCAAAAATTTTTATCTTATTTTATTTTATCTCATTCTGTAACATCAGTTACAGCTATGTTATACATCTTCATATTGTCCAACAGACCACTGGGATTTATGTTTTAAAAGCTTTTATCCCTGTCTTCTTCAGATTAGCTAAATTTTGTATGATGGTCTTCAATTATGCCTGAACTTTTTTTCTGCTCTCTTGAATCTGCTCTTAATCCCATTTAATGAATTTTTCAATTCAACTATTATACATTTCATTCTAGAATTTACTTTTTAATATACTTTATTTGCTGAGATTATCCATCTGTTCATTCACTAACATTACATTTTCCTCTAAGTCCTTTAACATTGTTAAAAGAGCTGCTTTAAAGCCCATGTCTGCTGACTCAAAATCAGAGTTGTCTTTTTATATTGACTTTTTTTTTCTTGATCATGAGTCACATTTTCCTGCTTCTAAGAATGTCTAGTAATTTTTTATTATATACTCAATCTTGTGGATGATACCTTACAAAGATTATGAAGTATGCTATCCTTTTTAAAAGCATGTTAAATGCTTTCTTTTGGCAGATAGTTAATTTACTAATTGTTCTCCTTGATCTTCTCATGGCTTGATTTAAACTTTATTCAAAGCAGTCCTACAAGTGTCCCTTTAGTTTTAAGCACAGTCTTTCTGGTGTCTCAACTAAATATTCTGGTGTTAATGACATTTCTTCACTCTTCTGGAGTGTAAATATATTATCTTATCTTCCAGCATTATGTATTTCTAGTATCTCTAGCCTTAGTTGCCATAGTGGTATATACCACTAGTTGCCATAGTGGTAACTCTTTGACAGGACTTTCATAGTCTCAAGTTGTGCAACCAATACTACATATTATATTGTTTTGAAGCTGATTTTTAAAGTCATGCTTACCTGGCACTTATAATTGTGAGGTCATAACCCCAAGAACAATTACTAAATTTGTGTTGTAACTTTGCTGGGTGATTTACCAATTTTATTATGCATTTTCTAGAAGTATGCAAAACTAACATTGGCAACAGATATTACAGGTTAGGGTTTTTGGGTTTTTTTTTTTTTTTTTTCTCAACCAGTACTTTGTTGTTGAACAAACAGAATAAAATGAATACAGAAAAAGCAACATGTAATGTGAGAGATTTTGCAAGGATTTTAAAATTGGGGCAGCTCCCTCTTTTTTCTGAAAGACATTTTTCTGGGAAAACAACTATATATTTAATATATATTACCTGTTTTCACAGGTCAAAATATTGAAAGTTAGGTAATATTCCTGTCATAAAGAAAAATTGATATAAAATGTTACACAATTCTAAAACCACTGAAATTTAATGTTTTTAATAAAACATTAAGGACTTTTTGGGGGGGGGTCAGAGGAAAATTCATGAAGACTTTGAGATTTAGTGTGTAGATTATAGCTGAAAAGAATGATCACTTTCTTGTTTGATGGTAAAGTTGCTATAGACAATCTCTTCTGTTATTGAGAGACTATTTAATGATATCGTGTCTTCAGTCTTCAAAAGTGCATGAAAAGTTATGTGTCCATACACTGATGTAATGAGATTTTCAGCATAACAGATTCACAGGACATGACTACATTTTTATGATTGACATCATCCTTAGAGTATCAATGATGCAATTGATTTGTTCTGAATTCCCAACCCCGACTGATTTTAAGTGGCACACATAGAATTCTATTGTCAGAAAGAAGAGTCTAACTTGACTACTTAAAGAAATCCAAGTACATTTGACTAAAGTCTTTTTCACTGGAAGTATTTTTATGAATACTTCTGTGTTAATATTATACAAAATGGTGGAAGAGTTTTTTGTTTTTTGTTTTTTAACTCACCTAATGCTGTTCTTGCTGGTGTAGCATCTTTTTTGATCCAAAATGACACCCAGGATAAAACCACAGTCAGTATACAGGGAATGTATGTTTGAATAGTGAAGTATCCCATTCTTCTACTCAATTCAAAATATATAGTCATGACAACATAATCACCTGTAATAAAGTATTGTCAAAAAGTAAAACAACTTTCTTTGGTTAAAAAATAATTCAGGGGCAATAATTTTGTTAAATATATGACTTGGATAAAAATATACACCTACAATAGTAAGTTGTGAAAAAAGGTCAAAATGCTGGTGTTCTTAAACTTAATTTTTATAAACTTTATTTTATCTATGGCTTTCAAGGCATTTTACTGGTCACCGGAAAAGACACACAAACAAACATATTAATTGATAGAGGAGACAGACATGCGCATCTATTCTTTGACATATTACATAACGAGCTACATTATTACATAAAGAGCTTGAGTCCATCTGTGTATTGCGTGTTTAAAATCAGGGGTAATATGATAGAAGAAGATAGGATTCAGTAGGCAGAGAGTGAAAGATGAGGACCTGAGGCCCCCGGTTAGGGAAAAACACGTATTTGGAAAAATTCTGGGAGTGTCTGACCACAGGAAAAGCCCCCAGGCATAAAGCTCCTCTTAAGAATGTAACAGACCCCACCTACTCCCTCTCAGGTTTCCCTTAGGAATTTAAGGAAAGACCTAGGTGTGGCCATAGACACCCCCGCCCCCCACTGCTTTTAATGGAAATGAGCCAATCCAGAATGGACAACCCATGAGTCATCCAGCACCCAGAGTCATCCAGAGGGTAAGGGCAGAACCTGAGAAGGAACAAGGGGAAAGGGAAGGGGAGGGGAGGGCTAACCAAAACCTTTTAAAGCAAGGACACTTGCCTAGTGTCGCAGGCATTCACTTTTGAATGTCTCCTTTCTGTAAAGAGAGCTTTCCTACTATTCTTACTTTCTAATCTTATATTCTAATAAACTTTTGCCTGCTGCTCATTTTGTGTCCACGTCTTAATTCTTCAAAGCAGCGAGAAAACAAATCTGGGTTTGTGGTTAAAAAAAAAAAAAAAATCCTGCAACAGTAACATAGCAAAATCCATCCTCAAGTAGATCCATAGTCATTTTGTTTTTTTCAATAGTAACAGAGCTATACATAAGCTTCCATACATAAATTTGTGTAACGATTTTATATTTCTATTTTTATAGCATAATTTTAGCTTATCAATCTTGTACTTTATGTTTTACTTGATATTTTTAGGTTGATGTTATCCTTTCATGACTCCAGCAGTTAGGCTGTGCCAACCCAGAAAACAAAAAGAAGAAATCATTTTATGATTTTGCTTCCTCCTACTACAGCAAAGCTACACCATAAAAGAGTTGGGAGGAAAATAGTTGTTACTAGAGATTCCATAAGATTCCTGGTGGATAAGGAGAAGTTGCATGCTTAATACATGAGACATTTTATTCCAAAATCATCTTTATTTTGTATCTTTTCTGCATAACCTCCTGCTGAGAGGATGTCTATCCCCCTCTTCCCATTTGACTTTCATTCTTCAACATACTGGATTGTCTTTCAGCACCTGAAATTCAGTGTCTAGACCTGAACTATCATATCCCCCACACCAGGCTGTTCTCTCATCTAAGCCAGGTCCTTCTCTCTATTCAAGGCACAAGTCCAGAAACCACCTGTCACTTCTTTTCCCTTATTCAATTCCTGCATTGCTCTCAATTCCTTTCCCCGCAAGTACCAGATTCTCTCATAGTCCCTGGCCTATCTCCTAACAACCAGTCCTTTTCCACTCCAGACCATTCTATGTCCTACCATCAAAAGGATCATTATAAAACACAAATATCATTATATCCTCTTCCTTATAATCCTTCACCATCATCTTGCTACCTTTTTATTATTGTCATGACTTTAGTATGGTCTCTACTATTCTGCATGCAATACTCCTTTCCCTATAGTCTCTGCACTCTGGAAATCAGATTCTCCCCAGGTCCTCAGACATACCAAGATTTTTCTCCATGGGTCACTAAGTTTCTTCTCATCTACCTAGGATGCTCTTCTTTTCTTTTCCCCTGCATCCCAGTAGTTCCACTCACCTTCAAATCTCAGCTTAGAAATCATTTAGTTCACCACGAAGTCCTCACTGAGCCTCTCCTGACAACTGTTATTCATTCATTTTTATAATTACTAGTATATTCTTCCAGACCAAAAAACTGGTTGGGTTATAGAATATATCATTTTTTTTAACCAGTGTTACTTAATGATAAACAATTGATTAGTGTTTATTTATTGAAAAGATCATAATGAAATTTCCATTTTTAGTTTAAAAGATTGACAAGGAGACTATATTGAGCCCATATAAAAACTGCCTTTCAATAATTAGAATTCTTTTTGTAGTGTTCTGTTGTAACAATATTCAGGATGGTTGATAGAAACATCAATGTTGAGATCATTTTCTGAGAAACATTTAAAATTTTAAGCAAATTAGCATTTCAATGCAAAGGAATCAGAATGATTAACCTGAAGCAATCAAAGGACACAAAGATATATTTCTAATATGAATGCCAAATTACATAATTTCCTGGGGAAATATTGTTGCATTATGTGCAATATTGAAATAACTTTTAACCTTTACATAAAATTTCAGTTAAAAACCAAAGAGAAAACAAACAGTAGACAGAAAAAACAAACATAATAAATCACTCTAGTAGTTATGAACATAGCCCCAACGGAATATCCAAACAGTTGAATAGTTTCTTCAGCGACCATTATAGGTTCCTGAGAAAGATAAAGAAGGACAATTCCAGAGCAGATACACAATTCATTTTAGCAAATCTCTCTGCTTTCCCCCAACCTAAGGTAAATGGACTCTATATATACCTAAGGTAAATGGACTCAACATATACCTTTGACTAACTCAGAGATTTGCTGAATGTCCCATCATCAGATATGAAAGTGAGATGGAATGTCAGGGACTCATTCTGGAGCCTGAGTCTATAAGTTAATTGGCTCTTGGTGAGGTTTTGGGACACACTCCAAAATGCAGTTCCAGGGAACTTCATGGTTCCAAATTTCCAGCTTCCATAGGATACAAATAGCTGGGGAAGAGAAGCAGGAGGAATTGTGGGTTCTAGGCCCACTGCCCCTCACAAGAAGACCAACACATAGCCATTATACCACTCATCCTAAATTGGAAGGAAAAGGCCATGGGATCCTAATTTCTAGTTACATCACATATTTCTGTACACACTTAATTGGTTTATGTAGGCCTGAGGTATAATATGTCCTCAGAGGAGGTGAAAGCCCTTCCCTATATCTGTAAATAAGTGGCTGAAAAGTTTCTCAGACAGGTCAAATGCATGAGTAAATTATATTTGTCATTAGTTTTAGGGTTCTTAATTGAAGAATGATGTTGTTCCTTCTATCTGCTCCCTTTCTGCAAGTGTACATATATCCACACATATACATCCACATACATAGACACTCACATACACCCATGGACCCGGTCTACTCCAACTTGGGTGTGAAGTCTCAGGTCCTGCCTCATGCTCCTTGGAAGCTTTCTTTCCCTCTCTGTGATGTTTAATCATGCACCATGATCAATGTGCAGCTTTCCTAATGCAGTTTACAAACTGGACCAGAATGGTTTTGATTTTCTGTGATCAATTCTTTTCAAACAAAGGTACCTAGAGTCTTGGTTGACTCTTATGGCAATAATAAGGATCTAGCAACCACAGAGATCTCCATAGTCTACCCTGGAATGTGCCTGGTGCCCACTTTCTGGGGGAAAAATGGAATAGAAATAGTTGGGGAGAGAATGAGAAACTTCTCTGATCCATCAAGGTAAAAAGTCATCTTGGGCCCAGTGGATTTAAAAGAAAAAAAAAATGGCTCTTTTTGCCAATAGTTCATTTTTGTGACTTTTTTTCCCTGAGCCAATGTAAGGAAAAATATATGAAATCATTGATTACTTTTTGAGACAGAATGTGTAGTACTACTTTTTAGCACAATGGCACAGAGTAGGCAGTCAATACACATTTAAGAAATAAACATTTATTAAGCTAATACTATGTTTTATGAATTTGGAAGTACAAAGATTAATAACATACAGAAAGTTCCTTCAAGGCTGAAGACTAGCCACATCTTCCATAATTTACCCCAGCATTGTTCCCAGAGAGAACTATTATAAATCAGTACCTATTCCATGTCATAGATAACCTTATTTATTTATTTCTCCTTAGGCAACAAAACTTCCTTTGAATCTCTTTTAAATATCATTGTTATTTCTCCAGACTTACTCTCCTTCTGATGGCCTTGCCTTCTCTCTGCCTTACAGTGGTATTTTCTCTTGGTCTCCTTTCAAAATATCCTAAGTTAATACCTCTTAAAAGTCAGCTAAGGTGTGGTAATCAGCAATGTTATGTATAAAAGAAGCCTAATCTTCTCCATTTTAATCTTCAAGTTTGCCCTGGGAAAACTTACCTTATTCTTTTGCTTTTGACATTCGTACATGAAAATAAATTCTTGATTTTAAGGAATTAAATTTATCAAGCTTTTATTTTATTGTTAGTGCTGTTGTCTTATCCTTGAGAATCTGTTTCCTAACCTAAGATCATATATTGTACTGTTTTTGTCTACAAGTTTTATTTTTATTTTTATATGTAGCTGATCATTCTTCAAATTGAAAATTTTAAATTCCATGATCAGTTGTCATAATATCATTTGTTGCTACCCTCATTCATCTTCAGTGCCACCTCACATATCCTTATAAGTATGGATCTGTTTTATTCATGCATCCAGATATGTATGGATCTGTTTCTGCATGTCAATTCCTGCACAATTACCATACTATCTTAATCATTAAAACGGGAAGACCCACCCTAAAATGACCTCAAATTAATCACACATTTGTACATTTCTCTCAGTTTGAGTGTGGGAAGAACCTGTGATTTTGTTTTAGCCAATAGAATGTGACCTCTGACTTCCTTGATCAGATTACTTTATATAGTACAGGTGAATGGATATTGAGATCTGTTGATTTCAAGCAAATCCAAAGAGAGACTGTGGATGGGCATGACTCAATCAGGTGAAAACCCTTTGAAGGACTGGGACTTTCCTGAAGAGAGATTCTTCTTTTAGTCTTGTAGCTCTATGGCTACAAATAATAAATGATGCCAACAACCTAATAAGTTTAGAAGTAGATTCTTCCTTAGTCAAGCCTCCAAGATGAGAATACCCCAATTGTAAGCTATGACAGCTTAAATAGAGGACACAGCTAAGGCAAATCCATTGCTTTTTACTCACATAAACTGTTGAATTATAAATGAACATTTTGTTTTAAGTCACTAAATTTGTGGTAATCTGTTAGACAGAAATGAAAAATTAAGGGGGAGTGACATCAACAAGATGGCCAAATAAGATGTTCCTCAAACATATTCGCTCTCAACAACACTCATTTGGCATCCAGCCACCTTTGTGTCTTTGTGGGAGCTGTGGGATCCAGGTAGGAGCCTGTGAAATCCTGGTGCTATTCAAGAATGAAGACAGCCATTTTGAAAAAAAACAGACTTTTACCAAGGCAACTGATTCATCGAACCTAAAAACAGCTCTGTTTGATTCAGAACTCATCCATAGCCACACTTGTCTTTTGTTCTGTTGCTAGCACCATCTGCCAAGGGACTCATGAAAAGTAACACCTACTATGCATTAGGTAATAGGCATACAGAACTCGATCCAGCTGTGGACCAAGAAATGGCTTATGAACTATCTCCAGCCCCTGTTGGTCACTATCTGGGAGTCTCTGAAGAACACTGATTTAGACGTTTACCCATAGATGAGAGGCCTTTGTGGAAGTCCAGGAGTCAAACAGAGATGTTGAAGCACACTGCTACAGCAAAAAAAAAAAAAAAAAAAAAAAAAAAAAAAAAAAAAAAAAAAAAAAAAAAAAAAAAAAATCCAAGACTGGACACATTGAAGAGGGAAAGAGAAACAGTTTGACTTTACTCATATCACCCACCCCCAAAGTAGCACAGCTCAGTTCCAAGAGAGATCTTGGTCTGTGATTTCTCCCACAGGGAAAGTGAGAAATTGTGAGTACCTGACTTCTCCAGCTGTGTGGGATGGTGCTAATGAGGTCCATTTCTCTCTCCTCTCACACAGAGTGCTGAATCCTGCACTGCATGCCTGGAGGGTGGTAAGCACTGAGAGAATAGCAGCCAGGGATTGGAATGGGATATAATAAAGGGACACAGATTATACTAACAATCTCATGGACTCCATCAGGAGGTATGCCTGCAAGTGGCTGGGAAACCTCATCTCTGGACCTCCCTAACTGGCCAACAGGTACCTCTAGTGCTATGTATGCCACTCCTTTCCCCAACAGTGGCTGGTTCCCTAGGTGCATTCTGAGTGGTGGTAATGGCAATCTTTAGCAAATGGCTAGTGAGCACATACAGAAAGCTGGCTCAAATCTGTGGGCCTGGGAGAAACTACACACTTGAGGACTCAGCACAGCTCTAGGTAATGAAAAAGAGAGGCTGTGAGCACCCACTATGGCTTTTCAGGATTGTGAGAAAGCATATAAATTTAAATATTACGCTACAAGAGGGAGCAGACATACCCATGGAAAAAGTCTGAGAAAGAATCAGAATCCCTCAGGCTGATGGAAGCTATTTCTCTCCCAAAGTCAGCGCATAAAGACTGGAGGAAGTGAGTGCTACTTCAAATGCAAAGACAACAGTGCAAGACTTCAAGGAATATAAAAAAAATTAAGGAAACATGATCCCAATAAAGAACACAATAATTTTGCAAAAACCAACCCCAAACACCAGGATCTATGATTTACCGAAGAAATAATTCAAAACAGCTATTTTAAGGAAGCTCATTGAACTACAAAACAACCAGAACAACAATTTAATGAAATCAAGAAAACAAGACACACACACACACAAAATTAGAATTTTAACAAAGAGATAGAAATTACAGAAAAGAACCAAACAGAAATTCTGGAGCTGAAGGATAAAAATGAAAGAAGTTAAAAAAAAAAAAAGAAAAAGAAAAAAGGCAATAGAAATCATCAACAGCAGACTTGAAAAAGAAAAAGAAAGAATCTGTAAAATAGAACAGGATTTTGAAATTATTCAGTTAAAAAAGAATAAAAGAAGAATAAAAAAGACTGAAGAAATCTATGTGATGTAGAGAATATTACTAATAGAAACAATTTGCCAGTTATCAGAGTCCCAAAAGGAAAACAGAGGCAAATGGAGATAACAAGCTAAATCAAATAGATAATGACTGAGAACTTCCCAAATCTGGGGAAGATTTGGACATTCAAGATCATTAAGCTAATAGGTAACCCCAACATTTCATTCTAAAACAATCTTCTTCAAAATACATTATAATAAAACTGATTAAAATAAAAGACAAATACAGAACATTAAAAGAAAAAAATCTAATACAAGGGAACCACCATGAAGCTATCAGCGTATTTCTTAGAAACCTTGGAGGCCAGAGAGAGAGAGTGGAAGGATATATCCAAAGTACTTAAGGAAAAAAAAATCTGCCAACCAAGAATACTTTATCTTGCAAGTTATCCTACAGAAATTAAGGCAAGATAAAGACTTTTACAGAAAAACAAAAGCTGAAGGAGTTCATCACCTTAAAAGAAATGCTGAAAGGATTTCAAGTTGAAAAAAAGGAAGCTAATTAGTAACATAAAAAACAAAAATATACAACACATTGGTAAAGGTAAGTACATAGTCAAATTCAGAATACTCTAATACTAATATGGTAATCTATGGTAAATCTAATATGGTAAGGTGTTAACCACTTCAGTATAAAGGTTAAGGTAAAAACAAGTGTTAAACAATAATTATAGTTATAATAATTTCTTAATGGGTACAAGAAATAAGAGGCAAATTCTGACACAAAAATATAAAAGGAGGGAAACTATTAGCATTTTAAAAACACAATAGAAGTTAGTGTAAAATAGATTGTTATGATTATAAGATATTTTATTTAAGCCTCATGGTAACCATAAGGAAAAAAGCTATAGTAGGATATACAAAAAATAAAGAGAAGGGAATGAAAGCATACCACAATGGGAATTCATCAATTCAAAAAGGAAGACAGCAAGAGAGAGAGAAAGGAATAAGGGAATTATAAAACAGTCAGAAACAATTAATAAGATGGCATAAGTAAGTCCATACTTATCAATAATTATCTTAAATGTAAGAATAAATTCTCCAATTAAAAGATGTAGAGTGGCTGAATAGATTAAAAAGAAGATCCAACTGTATGCTGCCTATAGAAGACTTCAGCTTTAAAGACACACATAGGCTCAAAGTGAAGGGAGAGAAAAAGATATTTCATGCAAGTGGAAACTAAAAAATTGCAAGATTAGATGTACTTATATCAGACACAATAGACTTTAAGTCGAAAGTTGTAACAAGAGTCTTTTTTTTGTTAAATAAAATTCTAATATTTTTTCAATATATGAAATTTATTGTCAAATTGGTTTCCATACAACACCGAGTGCTCATCCCCAAAGGTGCCCTCCAAAATACCCATCACCCACCCTCCCCTCTCCCCCACCCCCCATCAGCCCTCAGTTTGTTCTCAGTTTTTAAGAGTCTCTTATGCTTTGGCTGTCTCCCACTCTACCCTCTTTTTTTTTTTCCTTCCCCTCCCCCATGGGTTTCTGTTAAGTTTCTCAGGATCCACGTAAGAGTGAAAACATATGGTATCTGTCTTTCTCGTAACAAGAGTCAAAGAAGGTCATTATGTAACGTCAAAGGAGTCAATTCATCAAGAGGATGTCATAATTGTAAATATAAAAACACCCAACATTGAAGCACCCAAATATAATAAGCAATTACTAACCAAATAAGACAGAAACAGACAACAGTACATAGTAGGGGGCTTCAATACCCCACTTGCAACAATGAGGAGATAATTCAGATGGAGACTCAATAAGGAAATGTTGGATTTCAACTATATCTAAGATGAAATGGACCTAACAGACATATTCAGGACATTCCATACAACAGCAGCAGCGATACACATTCTTTTGAAGTGCACGGAGAACATTTTCCAAGACAGATCATATATTAGGTCACAAAGCAAGTCTTAAAAAATTTAAAAAGATCAAAATCATACCAACTCTTTTTTTTTTTTTTTTACAATAGTATGAAACTACAAGTCAGCAATAGGAAAAAAAAAAAAAAACATGGGACAATTTGCAAACATGTGAGAATTAAACACCATGTTTCTGAACAACCAGTGAGTCAAAGAAGAAATCAAACAGAAATAAAAACAATTTTTGAAACAAATAAAAATGAAAACATAACATACCAAAACCCATAGGACATAGCGAAGCCAGTTCTAAGATGGAATTTTATAGTGACAAATGTCTATGTTAAGAAAAAAGAAAGATCTCAAATAACCAAATTAACTTTTACATCTCAAAGAACTGAGAAAAGAAGATCAAACAGCCCAGAGTTATCAGGAGGAAGAAAATAACAAAGATAAGTTCATGTAAATGAAATAGAGACCAGAAAGACAATAGAAAATCTGTGAAACTAAGCTATTTGTTTAAAAATAAAGCAAATTGACAAATCTTTAGCTAGACTAAGAAAAGAAAAAGAAAAAAAAAAGAGATGCCCCAGATAAATAAAATTAGAAATGAAAACACCTGAGATTGCAACTGATACTACATTAATACAAAGCATTAAGAGACTAATATGAACAATTATATTCCAACAAACTGGATAAGCTAGAAGAAATTGATAAATTTCTAGAAACATACCTTCCAAGATTGAACCATGAAGAAAGAAAAAATCTGAAAAGACCAATAATGAGTAAGGAGAATGGATCAGCAATGAAAAAATTTCTCAACAAAGAAAATTATTGAATGGCTTCCATGGTGAATTTGATCAAACATTTACAAATGAATTAACACTAATCCTTGTGAAACCCTTCCACAAAAATGAAGAGAAAGGAATATTCCTAAACTAATTTTAGAAAACCAGCATTACTATGATTTCAAAGCTGGATAAGGACACTACAAGAAACCTACAGGCTTCTATTCCCAATGTGTATAGATGCAAATATTATCAACAAAATAATAGCACCAAATTCAACACACATTGAAATAATAATATACCATGATCAAGTACGATTCATGCCTGAGATGGAAGGATGTTTCAACACATGCAAATCAATAAATGTGATACACCACATTACTAGAATAAAAGATAAAAATCACAATCATCTGAATAGATGCAGAAAGAGCATTTGACAAAATGCAACATCTTTTCATAAAAATTCTCAAAAATTTAGTTATCAAAGGAATGGAGCTCAACATAAAAAGGCCACACATAACAAGGAAAAGTTAACATTACACCCAATAGTAAAAGGTTGAAAGCTTTCCTCTAAGATTAGAAACAAAACATATATGTCCACTCCCACCATTTCTATTCAATATAGTGGGAAGTCTTAGCCAGGGCAGTTAGGCAAGAAAAAGAAATAAAAAGCTTCCAAATTGTAAAGAAAGAAGTAATATTGTCTGCTTGCAATGTAATATAATCTTAGATATAGGAAATCTAAAGAATCCACCAAAAAAAAAAAAAACTATCAAAGCTAATAAATTAATTCAGTTAAGTTGCAGCATATAAAATCAACACTCAAGAATGAGTTACATTTATATATACTAACAATAAAATATTCAAAGAAGAAATAAAGAAAACAATCTCAGTTATAATAGCATCAAAGACAATAAAATACTTATAAATAAATTTAAGCCAAGGAGTACACTAAAAATGATGAGATAGTGATGGAAGAAATTGAAGACACAAATATATGTAAATAAATATATTAGGTGTTCATGGATTGGAGCAATTAGTATATCCAAAGCCATCTATAGCTTCAATGCCATTCCTATCAAAATGTCAATGGCATTTTTCACAGAAATAAAGAAAAATCCTAACATTCACAGAGAGCCACAAAAGACCCTCAACAGCCAAATCAATCCTGAGGAAGAACAAAGGTGGAGGCATTACACTTCCTGATTTTAAACTATATTACAAAGCTATAGTAATCAAAACAGTAGAGTACTGGCATAAAAATACAAACATAGATAAATGGAACTGAATTGAGAACCCAGAAATAAATGTCTACATATATGGTCAACTAATACTTGACAAAGTCAAAAATATTCAGTAGGAGAAATTATCTCTTCAATAAATGAGAAAACAGGATAATCACATGCAAAATACTAAAATTGATCCCCTATCTTATACCATTCACAAAAGTTAACTCAAAGTGGTTCAAAACTTCATTGCCAGTGTCTTAGAATGTAAAACTCCTAGAAGAAAATATAGTGGAAAAATTCCTTAACATTAGTCTTGGCAAAAATTATTTTGGATATAATACCAAAGCACAAGCAACGAAAGCAAAATTAAACAGATGGACTATATCAAACTAAAAATCTTTTGCATAGAGAAGAAATAATCAACAAAATGAAAAGACAACCAATGGAATGGAAGAAAATATTTGCAAACCCTATATATGATAACAGGTTAATATCCAAAATATACAAGGAACCCATGCAATGCAACCGAAAAATTTGATTAAAAATGGTCTGAGAACCAAAATAGATAATTTTCCAAAGAAGGTATACAAATGGCATACAGATACATGAAAAGATGTTCAATATCCCTAACGTCAGGGAAATGCAAAGCAAAACCATAATAAGATATCACCCTATACTTTTAGAATAGCTAATATCAAGATGGCAAGAAATAAGTACTGAAGAAGATGTGGAAGATAGAGAACTCTTGTGCACTGTTGGTAGGAATATAGGTTGGTGAAGCCACTTGGAAAATAGTATAGAGGATCCTCAAAAAATTAAAAAGAGAAATGCTATTTAATTTAGCAATCCCACTTCTGGGTATATATTCAAAGGTATCTCAAAGAGATATCTGTAATCCCATGTTCACTACAACATTTATTTATGACAGAGAAGGTATGGAAACAACCTAAGTATTTATCTACAGATAATGGATAAAAGAAGAAGTGGTATATATATGCAAAGTTGAATATTTTCCAGTCATGAGAAAGAAGGAAATTCTGCCATTTGCAATGAAACACATGATGGACTTTGAAGGCATTATGCTGGATGAAATAAGTAAGACATCGAAGAAAAATACTTTATGATCTCATTTATAAGTAGAATATAAAAATGTCAAACTCATAGAAACAGAGAGTAGAATTGTGGTTGCCAGCGGCAGGGGTGGGGAGGATGGGAGAAATGGGGGATGTTGATCAAAAGTAACAAACTTACAGTTATAGGAATAATATATTCTAGGGATCTAATATACAACATAGTGACTATGGTTACCCTACTGTATTGTATACGTGAAAGTTGATAAGAGAGTAAATCTTTAAGGTTCTTATGGCAAAAAAGGAAATTATGTAAGATGACAGAGGTGTTAACTAATCCTATTGTGGTAGTCATTTTGTAATAAATATATGTGTGTGTGTGTGTGTGTGTGTGTGTGTGTATGTATCAAATCAACATGTTGTACACTTAAAATGTACAACAATGTTGGCGTGCTGGGTGGCTCAGTCGGTTAAGGGTCTGACTTTGGCTCAGGTCATGATCTCACGGCTCATGAGTTGCAGCCCTGCGTCAGGCTCTGTCCTGACAGTTCAGAGTCTGGAACCTGCTTCAGATTCTGTGTCTTTCTCTCTCTCTGCCCCTCCCCCCTCAGAAGAAATAAACGTTAAAAAATTAAATGTACAACAATGTTATATGTCAATAATATTTCAATAAAACTGGGAAAAAGAGAGAAAAATAATGCAATAGCATTGATTACTAGAAGAAAAATCTTCAATTTTAGTATTCTTCTTCAAACATAGCAAGGCTAGTCTTGGGTCTTTGTGTTTCTGTATAAATTGTACAACCAGTTAAAAAACTTCCTCAACAAACACTTTTGGTGTTTTGATTGGAATAAACCAATAAATAAATGTACCTTCACTTATTTAGTTCAGTGTGGCTACCAGGAAGTAGAGCTCTTACAAAACAAAGTTTTATCACTCATAAAGTGTTACTCATTCCAAATTGAATATCCTGCAATAAGATATTGAATTTCTTCCTTAAAGCCTTGGCATGCCTAGTGTTTAATTGTTGATATATATTTCTGTTGTTATGAACAATGACATACTTAAATATAAGTTATATTTCTACTTAAATTATATTTTATAACTCTATTTTGCTGGCATTCAGAAATGAAATTTTTCACAAGGATCTTATATCCAACTACCTTTAAAATCTTATTAATTTGGATAATTTCTATGGATTCTGTCTTTTGGGTTTTCTATGTAGAATAATTTAACTTTATGCTTTCAAGTACCTCTACTAATACATTGAATGAACAGAAGGAGCCATCTTGAGCATAGTTTTGTTTTAATTTAGCCTTTCTTTGTCTTTCATTATAACGTAAAAAAAATATTTCCAGTGCAGTTAGCATACAGTGTTATATTATTTCCAGTTGTACAATATAGTGATTCAACAATTCCATATATTATTCAGTGCTCAAAAGATAAGTGTACTCTTAACTTTTTCACTTCTTTCACCCATCCCCTCCCCCATTTCCCCTCTAGTAACCATCAGTTTATTCTCTACAGTTAAGAGTCTATTTCTTGGTGTGTCTGTGTTATTTTTTTTTCTCCTTTGTTCTTTGATTTGTTTCTTAAATTCCACATACACATATGAGTGAAATCATAGGCTATTAGTCTTTCTCTGATGGGATTATTTTGCTTAGCATTATACCTTTAGGTGCATCCATGTTGTTGCAAGTGGTAAGATTTAATACTTTTAAAAGTCTATATATATATATATATATATATATATATATATATAGTGTATATATATATATACCACGTTATATATTATATATCATATATATCACATTATATTATATATTACATTATATATATTACTATATATATTACATTACATTATATTATATATGCCACATATATTATATATTAATATTATATATATTATATATGTGGCATATATACATACAAATACCACATGCCATATATATATATATATATATATATATACACACCACATGTTCTTTATATATTCACATATCAATGGAAAATTGAGATATTTCATATTTTGACTATTATAAGTAATGCAACAAACATAGGAGTGCGTATACCCCTTCAAGTTAGTGTTTTTGTATTTTGGAGGTAAATACCCAGTAGTGTGATCACTGGATTGTGGGGCAGTTCCATTTTTTAAATTTTTTGAAGAACCTCCATACTGTCTTCCACAGTGCCTGCACCAGTTTACATTCCCAGCAATAGTGCAAGCGCATTCCTTTTTCTCCAAGTCTCCCAGCACTTGTTTCTTGAGATTTTTCTTTAACCATTTCCACAGGTGTGAGGTGATATATTATTGTGACTTCTATTTGTGTTTCCTTGATGGTGAGTGATGTTGAGCATCTTTTCATGTGTCTGTTGCCCATCTGAGATTTCTCAGATGGAGAAATCTGTTTGTATAAAATTCCCATTTAATTGGATTATTTGTGGGGTTTTTGGTGTTGAGTTTTATGTAAGTTCTTGATATATTTTGGATACTAACCCTTTATCAGATATATAATTTGCAAATATCTTCTCCAATTAAGTAGGTTGTCTTTAGTTTTGTAGGTTGTTTCCTTTGTTATGCAGAAGCTTTTTCTGTTAGTGTAGTGCCAAGTAGTTAATTTTTGCTTTTGTTTCTCTTGCCTCAGGAGACATATCTAGAAAAAAGTTGTTACATCCTATGTCAGAAAAATTACTGTCTAAGCTCTCTTCAAGTTTTATTCTGGTTTCAGGTCTCATAATCAATTATCAATTGAACCTGAATCAATATTCAGGTTCTTAATCAATTTTGAGTTTATATTTTGTGTATGATATAAGAAAGTGGTCCAGTTTCATTGTTTTGCATGTAAGCTGTCCAGTTTTCCCAACAAAATTTGTTGAAGAGACTGTCTTTCTCCCATTGCATATTATTGTCTTCTTTGTCAAAGATTAAATGACCATTTAATATAGGTTTTTCTCTGGACTTTTGTTCTGTTCCCTTGATCCATGTGTCTATTTTTGTGCCAGTACCATACTGTTTTGATTACTACAGCTTTGTAATATAACTTGAAGAAGTCTGAAATTGTGATGCCTCCAGCTTTGCTTTTTTAATTTTTTTTTTTTATTTTCCCACAAGATTGCTTTGGCTATTCAGTGTCCTTTGTGGTTCCATACACATTTCAGTATTCTTTGTTCTGGTTCTATGAAATATGTTGTTGGTATTTTGACAGGGATGGGTTTTCATTAAATCTGTAGAGAGCTTTGGGTAGTGTGGATATTTTAACAATATTTGTTCTTCCAATCCATGAATATGAATGTCTTTCCATTTCTTACTGTTGCCTTTAATTTCTTCCATCAATGTTTTACAGTTTTTAGAGTACAAGCCTTTATTTCTTTGGTTAAGTATATTCTTACGTATTTTAGTAATTTTGGTGCCAGGAAATGGGATTTTTTTTCTTAATTCCTCTTTCTGGTACTCCATTCTTGGTTTATAAAAATGCAGTGGATTTCTGTCATTGCTTTTGTATCCTGTGACCTTAACCAAACTCATTTATGAGTTCTAGTAGATTCTTGGTGGAGTCTTTTATATATAGACTTGGTGGAGGCTTTCTATATATAGAATCATGTCATTTACAAAATAGGGAAAGTTTGACTTCTTTCTTACCAATTTGGATGCTTTTATTCCTTTCTCTTGTCTGATTTCTGTGGCTAGGACTTCCAGTACTATGTTGAATCAAAATAGTGAGAATGACATTCTTGTAGTCTTCCTGACATTAGAGGAAAAGCCCTCAGCTTTTCCCAATTGAGTATGATGTGGCTGTGGGGTTTTCATATAAGGTCTTTATTGGGTTGAGGTTTGTTCCCTCTAAACATACTTTCTTGGTTTTTTTTTTTATCATGAATAAATGTACTTTGTCAAATGCTTTTTCTGCATCTATTGAAGTGATCTTATAGTATTTATCCTTTCTCTTATTGATGTGATGTGTCATGTTGATTGATTTGTGAATATTGAACCTCCCTACCACCCTGCATCCCAGAAATAAATCCCATTTTATTGTGGTGATTTTTTTTTTAAATGGATTGGGTTTCCTAATAATTTGTTGAGGATTTTGCCTTTATGTTGTTCATCAGAAATTTTGGCCTGCAGTTCTTTTGTAGTGTCTTTATCTGGTTTTGGCATTAGGTAATACTGGCCTAAGAATTAATTTAAGTTTTCCTTCTTTTTCTGTTTTTTGAAAAAGTTTGAGAAGAATAGGTATTAACTCTTCTTTAAATGTTCGGTCGAATTTGCCTATGAATACATCTGATCCCAGTCTTTTGTTTATTCGGAGTTTTTAAATTACTGATTCAATTTCATTGCTGATAGTTGGTCTGTTCATATTTTCTATTTCTTCCTGGTTCAATATGTTTCTAAAAACATATTCATTTTTTTCCCTAGGTTGTCCAGCTTGTTGTCATATAATTTTTCATAATATTTTCTGCCGATCATTTGTATTTCTATGTTATCAGTTATTATTTCTCCTCTTTCCTGTGATTTTGTTTCTTTGAGACCTCTCTCTTTCTCTCTCTCTCTTTTTTTTTTTTTATGAGCCTGGCTAAAGGTTTTTCACTTGTGTTGATTTTTTCAAGGAAAAAGTTAATGGTTTCATTGATCTGTTTTATTGGTTTTTGTTTTTTATTTAGTTTCTATTTCATTTATTTCTGCTCTAACCTTTTGGGTTTTTTCTTCTTTTGTAGATCCTTTAGGGGTAAGGTTAGGTTGTTTATTTGAGATTTTTCTTGCTTCTTCATGTAGCCCTATATTGCTATAAAATTTCCTCTTAGAACTGCTTTTGGTGCATTCCAAAGATTTGGGACCATTGTTTTTCATTTCCATTTCTCTCCAGGTAATTTTAATTTATTTTTTTGAGTTCTTGGTTGACCCATTCATTATTTAGTAACATGTTATTTAACCTCCATGTATTTGTGTTTTTCCAGATTTTTTTTGTGGTTGACTTCTAGTTTCAAAGCATTGTGGTCAGAAAAGATGCAGGGTATATATTTGACATTTTTGAATTTGTCAAGACTTGTTTTGTAGTCTGATATGTGATGCATTATGGAAAATGTTCCATGTACATTGAAAGGAATGTGCATGTTTTAGGATGGAGTGTTCTGAATAGATCTATTAAATTTATCTGGACCAGGGTGTCATTCAAAGCATTTGTTTCCTTGCTGGTTTTATGTTTGGATGATCTGTCCACTGGTGTAAGTGGAGTTTTAAAGTATCCAACTATTGGGGAGCCTGGGTGACGCAGTCGGTTAAGCATCCAACTTCAGCCAGGTCATGATCTCGCGGTCCGTGAGTTCGAGCCCTGTGTCAGGCTCTGGGCTGATGGCTCAGAGCCTTGAGCCTGTTTCTGATTCTGTGTCTCCCTCTCTCTCTGCCCCTCTCCCGTTCATGCTCTGTCCTCTCTGTCCCAAAAATAAATAAACGTTGAAAAAAATTAAAAAAAAATAAAGTATCCAACTATTATTGTGTTACTATTGCTTAGTTCCTTTATGTTTGCTATTAAGTGTTTTATGTATTTGGGTTTTTCCATGTTGGGTGCATAAATATTTACAATGGCCATATCTTCTTATTGGGTTGTTCTGTTTATTATTATATAGTGTCCTTCTTTGTCTCTCATTACTGGCTTTTTTTTTTTTTTTAGTCTTGCTACCCTGCCTTTTTTTGACATCCATTTGCATGACAAATTATTCTCCACTTTCAATCTGCAACTGTCTTTAGGTCTGAAGTGTGTCTCTTGTAGGCAGCATACAGATTGATTTTGATTTTGTTTTAATATGAAATTTATTGTCAACTTGATTTCCATACAACACACAGTGCTCATCCCAAAGGGTGCCCTCCTCAATACTCATCACCCACCCTCCCTTCCCTCCCACCCCCCATCAAACCTCAGTTTGTTCTCAGTTTTTAAGAGTCTCTTATGCTTTGGCTCTCTGCCTTTCTAAACTCTTTTTTTTTCTTCTTCCCTTCTCCCATGGGCTTCTGTTAAGTTTCTCAGGATCCACATAAGAGTGAAAATATATGCTATCTGTCTTTCTCTCTATGACTTACTTCACTTAGCATAACTCTCTCCAGTTCCATCCACGTTGCTACAAAAGGCCATATTTCTTTCTTTCTCATTGCCATGTAGCATTCCATTGTATATATAAACCACAATTTGTTTATCCATTCATCAGTTGATGGACATTTAGGCTCTTTCCATAATTTGGCTATTGTTGAAAGTGCTGCTGTAAACATTAGGGTAAAGTGCCCTGCATCAGCACTCCTGTATCCCTTGGGTAAATTCCTAGCAGTGCTATTGCTGGGTCATAAGGTAGATCCATTTTTAGTTTTTTGAGGAACCTCCACACTGTTTTCCAGAGTGGCTGCACCAGTTTGCATTCCCACCTACAGTGCAAGAGGGTTCCCATTTCTCCACATCCTCTCCAGCATCTATAGTTTCCTGATTTGTTCATTTTAGCCACTCTGACTGGTGTAAGGTGATATCTGAGTGTGGCTTTGATTTATATTTCCCTAATGAGGAGCGACGTTGAGCATCTTTTCATGTGCCTGTTGGCCATCTGGACGTCTTCTTTAGACAAGTGTCTATTCATGTTTTCTGTCCATTTCTTCATTGGGTTATTTGTTTTTTTGGTGTGGAGTTTGGTGAGCTCTTTATAGATTTTGGATACTAGCCCTTTGTCCGATATATCATTTGCAAATATCTTTTCCCATTCCGTTGGTTGCCTTTTAGTTTTGTTGATTATTTCCTTTGCTGTGCAGAAGCTTTTTATCTTCATGAGGTCCCAATAGTTCATTTTTGCTTTTAATTCCTTTGCCTTTGGAGCTGTGTCAAGTAAGAAATTGCTGTGGGTGAGGTCAGAGAGGTTTTTTCCTGCTTTGTCCTCTACGGTTTTGATGGTTTCCTGTCTCACATTCAGGTCCTTTATCCATTTTGAGTGTGTTTTTGTGAATGGTTTAAGAAAGTTGTTTAGTTTCATCCTTCTACATGTTGCTGTCCAGTTCTCCCAGCACCATTTGTTAAAGAGACTGTGTTTCCATTTGTTTACATCTTCTTCAATTTCCTTCATAAACTTTCTATACTTTTCAGCATATAGATCTTTCACATATTTGGTTAGATTTATTCCCAGGTATTTTATGCTTCTTGGTGCAATTGTGAATGGGGTCAGTTTCTTTATTTGTCTTTCTGTTGCTTCATTATTAGTGTATAAGAATGCAACTGATTTCTGTACTTTGATTTTGTATCCTGTGACTTTGCTGAATTCATGTATCAGTTCTAGCAGACTTTTGGTGGAGTCTATGGGATTTTCCATGTATAGTATCATGTCATCTGCAAAAAGTGAAAGCTTAACTTCATCTTTGACAATTTTGATGCCTTTGATTTCCTTTTGTTGTCTAATTGCTGACGCTAGAACTTCCAACACTATGTTAAACAACAGCGGTGAGAGTGGACATCCCTGTCGTGTTCCTGATCTCAGGGGGAAAGCTCTCAGTTTTTCCCCATTGAGGATGACATTAGCTGTGGGCTTTTCATAAATGGCTTTTATGATGTTGAAGTATGTTCCTTCTATCCTGGCTTTCTCGAGGGTTTTTATTAAGAAAGGATGCTGAATTTTGTCAAATACTTTTCTGCATCAATTGACAGGATCATATGGTTCTTTTTTTTTTAATTTATTTTTTTCAACGTTTATTTATTTTTGGGACAGAGAGAGACAGAGCATGAACGGGGGAGGGGCAGAGAGAGAGGGAGACACAGAATCAGAAACAGGCTCCAGGCTCTGAGCCATCAGCCCAGAGCCTGACGCGGGGCTCGAACTCACGGACCACGAGATCGTGACCTGGCTGAAGTCGGACGCTTAACCGACTGCGCCACCCAGGCGCCCCCAGGATCATATGGTTCTTATCTTTACTTCTATTAATGTGATGTGTCACATCGATTGATTTGTGAATGTTGAACCAGCCCTGCAGTCCAGGAATGAGTCCCACTTGATCATGGTGAATAATTCTTTTCATATGCTGTTGAATTCAATTTGCTAGTATCGTGGTGAGAATTTTTGCATCCATATTCATCAGGGATATTGGCCTGTAGTTCTCTTTTTTTACTGGGTCTCTGTCTGGTTTAGGAATCAAAGTAATGCTGGCTTCACAGAATGAGTCTGGAAGTTTTGGTTCCCTTTCTAGTTTTTGGAATAGCTTGAGAAGGATAGGTATTATGTCTGCTTTAAATGTCTGGTAGAATTCCCCTGGGAAGCCATCTGGTCCTGGACTCTTATTTGTTGGGAGATTTTTGATAACTGATTCAATCTCTTCGCTGGTTATGGGTCTGTTCAAGCTTTCTATTTCCTCCTGATTGAGTTTTGGAAGTGTGTGAGTGCTTAGGAATTTGTCCATTTCTTCCAGTTGTCCAGTTTGTTGGCATATAGCTTTTCATAGTATTCCCTGATAATTGTTTGTATCTCTGAGGGACTGGTTGTAATAATTCCATTTTCATTCATGATTTTATCTATTTGGGTCCTCTCCCTTTTCTTTTTGGGAAGTCTGGCTAGAGGTTTATCAATTTTGTTTATTTTTTCATAAAAACAACTCTTGGTTTCATTGATGTGCTCTACAGATTTTTTAGATTCTATATTGTTTATTTCTGCTCTGATCTGTATTCTCTTCTTCTGCTGGGTTTGGGGTGTCTTTGCTGTTCTGCTTCTATTTCCTTTAGGTGTGCTGTTACATTTTGTATTTGGGATTTTTCTTGTTTCTTGAGATAGGTCTGGATTGCAATGTATTTTCCTCTCAGGACTGCCTTCACTGCATCCCAAAGCATTTGGATTGTTGTATTTTCATTTTCATTTGTTTCCATATATTTCTTAATTTCTTCTCTAATTGCCTGGTTGAGCCATTCATTCTTTGGTAGGGTGTTCTTTAACCTCCATGCTTTTGGAGGTTTTCCAAACTTTTGGTTGGAATTCAAGCTTCATAGCATTGTGTTCTGAAACTGTGCATGATATGATCTCAATTTTCTTATACTTATGAAGGGCTGTTTTGAGACCCAGTCAGCATGTGATCTATCTTGGAGAATGTTCCATGTGCACTCGAGAAGAAAGTATATTCTGTTCATTTGGGATGCAGAGTTCTAAATATATCTCTCAAGTCCATCTGATCCAATGTATCATTCAGGGCCTTTGTTTCTTTATTGATCCTGTGTCTAGATGATCTATCCATTGCTTTAAGTAGAGTATTAAATTCCCCTGCAATTACCACATTCTTATCAATAAGGTTGCTTATATTTGTGAGTAATTGTTTTATATATTTGGGGGCTCTCATATTTTGCACATAGACATTTATAATTGTTAGCTCTTCCTGATGGATAGACCCTGTAATTATGATATAATGCTCTTCTTCATCTCTTGTTACAGCTTTTAATTACAGTCTAGTTTGTCTGATATAAGTATGGCTACTCCAGCTTTCTTTTGACTTCCAGTAGCATGATAGATATTTCTCCATCCCCTCACTTTCAATCTGAAGGTGTCCTCAGGTCTAAAATGAGTCTCTTGTACACAGCAAATAGATGGGTCTTGTTTTTTTACCCATTCTGATACCCGATGTTTTTTGTTTGGCGCATTTAGTCCATTTACATTCAGTGTTATAGAAAGATATGGGTTTGAGTCATTGTGATGTCTCTAGGCTTCATGCTTGTAGTGATGTCTCTGGTACTTTGTCTCACAGGATCCCCATTAGGATCTCTTGTAGGGCTGGTTTCGTGGTGATGAATTCCTTCAGTTTTTGTTTGTTTGGGAAGACCTTTATCTCTCCTTCTATTCTAAATGACAGATTTGCTGGATAAAGGATTCTCGGCTGCATATTTTTTTCTGTTTAGCACACTGAAGATCTCGTGCCATTCCTTTCTTGCCTGCCAAGTTTAAGTAGAAAGATCTGTAAGTAGTCTATTGGTCTCCCTTTATATGTTAGATCATGTTTATCCCTAGCTGCTTTTACAATTTTCTCTTTATCCTTGTATTTTGCCAGTTTCTCTATGATATGCCATGCAGAAGATTGATTCAAGTTACGTCTGAAGGGAGTTCTCTGTGCCTCTTGGATTTCAGTGCCTTCTTCCTTCCCCAGATCAGGGAAGTTCTCAGCTATGATTTCTTCAAGTACACCTTCAGCATCTGTCTCTCTCTCTTCCTCCCCTGGAATCCCTATTATACATATATTATTGTGTTTCATCACATCATTTAGTTCTCTAATTCTCCCCTCATACTCCTGGATTTTTTTAAATCTTTTTCTCAGCTTCCTTTTTTCTATAATTTTATCTTCTAATTCACCTATTCTCTCATCTGCCTCTTCAATCTGAGCTGTGGTCGTCTCCATTTTATTTCGTGTCTCATTTATAGCATATTTTAGCTCCTCCTGACTGCTTCTGAGCCCCTTCATCTCTGTAGCAATAGATTCTCTGCTGTCCTGTATACTTGTTTCCAGCCCAGTGATTAATTTTATGACTCTTATTCTAAACTCTTGTTCCGTTATATTGCTTAAATCGTTTTTGATCAGTTCGTTAGCGGTCGCTACTTCCTGGTGTTCCTTTTGAGAATTATTCTGTTTTGTCATTTTGTATAGTCCCTGGAGTGGCGTGGAACTGCATTGCTCTTCCCCTGTGCTGTCTGGAGTTACTTGTGCTGGTGGGTGGGACCGCAGTCACACCTGATGTCTGCCCCCAGCCCACCGCTTAGGCCACAGCCAGACTGGTGTGTACCTTATCTTCCCCTCTCCCAGGGGCAGGACTCACTGTGGAGTGGTGTGGCCCCTATCTGGGCTACTTGCACAGTGCCAGGCTTGTAGTGCTGCTTCTTCTGGATCTGGCGTAGTAGCCGGGGTGGATCCGCAAGGTGCACAGGGCCAGGAGGGGCAGGCTCAGCTCTCTTTGCCTTCAGTAGTCTGCTGCGGGAGAGCCCCTGTGACACCAGGAAGGAGGCAGACCTGTCCTCTTCTGTGTGACTCTTGTCTACGCTTGGCTCCAGAGAGTCCATTCTTCTAGGCTTCTGGCGATTTTCTGGGTTATTTAGGCAGTTGTGGGTGGAATCTAAGTGATCAGCAGGATGTGGTGAGCCCAGCGTCTTCATACACTGCCATCTTCCCTGAGATCCAAGCTGGAATTCTGATTTTGATTTTTTTTTAATCTATTTTGTCACCCTATTTCTTTTTTTTTTAATTTTTAAAAATTTATTTATTTATTTATTTATTTATTTATTTATTTATTTATTGAGACAGAATGCAAGTGGGTTAGGGGAAGAGAGAGAGGGAGACACAGAATCCAAAGCCGGTTCCAGGCTCTGAGCTGTCAGTACCGAGCCTAATGCGGATCTTGAACTCATGAGCTGTGAGATCATGAACTGAGCCAAAGTTGGACACTCAACCCACTAAGCCACCCATGCGCCCCTGTCACTCTATTTCTTTTGATGGGAGCATTGGAGCATTTGCATTCAAATTAATTTTATATGTGTGAATTTATTTCCTTTTGTTAAGTGTTTTGTAGTTGTTTTTGTAGTTCTTTTCTGGTCCTTTCTTCTCTTGCTCTTTTCACCTTTTGCTGGCTTTCTTTAGTGATATGTTTGGATTCCTTTCTCTTTATTTATTCCATATTTAGTACTGGTTTTTGATTTGTGGTTACCATTAGGTTTGCATATGCCATAGTCTGCATATAGCAGTCTATATTAAGTTTGTGGTCACTTAAATTTGAACACATTCTTCACTCCTCTTCCTCACACTTTAGTTATATGGTATCATATTTATCATAGTTTTATCTTGTAAATTTCTGGACTGAGTTTTACAGCTATACTTACTTTTACTGCTTTGGTGTTTTCTTGTTTTCTTACTTTATGAAGACTTACTACATGGGTCTTTCCACTCAAAGAGTTCCCTTTAACATTTCTTGTAAGGATGGTTTAGTGGTCATGAACTCCTTTAGCTTTTGTTTGTCTGAGAAAATATTTCTCCTATTCTAAATGATAGCCTTCCTGGATAGAGTATTTTTGAGTACAGTATTTTCCCATTCAGCATTTTGAATATATCATGCCATTCTCTTCTGGCCTGCAAAGATTCTGCTGAAAAATCTGCCGATAGGCTTATGGGGTCTCTCTTGTATGTAACTGTATTTTTTTTCTTGCTGCTTTAAAAATTCTGTCTTATTACTACTTTCTTCCATTTTGATTACTATGTATCTTAGTGTGGATCTCCTTTGGTTGATTTTGTTGAGGGATTTCTGCCACCTGGATAGGAGGAATATCTGTTTCCTTCTGCAGATCAGGAAAGTTTTCAGCTATTATTACTTCAAATAAATTTTCTGCTCTCTTTTCTCTATCTTCTTCTGGGATCCCTATAATGAAAATATTATTGCACTTGATGGAGTCACTGAGTTCCTTAAATCTATCTCATTTTGCATAGTTCTTTAAGCCTATTTCATTTTGCATACTTATTTTTCTCTGACCTGCTCAGCTTCTTCCTTTCCATTACTCTGTCTTCCAGGTTGATAATTTGTTCCTCTGCTTCCTCTAGCCTGCTATCTATTCCATCTACTGGACTTTTTATTTTATTTATTGTTGTCTTCATCTCTGATTGGTTCTTTTTTATCTTTTTGTTAAGATGTTCTCTACTCTTTTCTCCTCCATTCTTTTCTCTAGTCCAGTGAATATCTTTGTGATCGTTACTTTAAATTTTCTATCCAGAATATTACTTCTCTCCATATTATGTCTCTTGCTATAATTTTGTCTTATTTTTTTCTTTGGGGGCAGAGTCTTCTGTCTCCTCATTTTGTCTACCTCTGTGTCTGTTTCTTTGTGTTGGGAGAGTCAGCTACATTTTCTGCTCTTGAAAGTAATGGTCTTATGATGAAGAGGTCCTGTAGTGCCCTGCAGTTCAGTGTTCCCTGTTCACCAGAACCTAGTGCTTTAGGGGGTGTCTTCTATGTGTGTTGTGTGTGCCCTGCTATTGTGTCCTGGACACTTTTTCCTTCAGTAAAGTATCTGCAGAGGCTCTCTTTGCATGTTGTAGGCAGTGTTTTGTCCCAAGCCTGGATGCAGCATGTAGTTTTAAGTGTGAGCACTGGTCTGCTTAGGCAATGAGGCCTCCTTCTTCTACTGCTTCCAGGACAGGACCAACCTGGGAAGCCACAAAATGCACATGGGCTGGGTGTGCAATTTTAACGATGTGCTTTTGGGCATCTGTCAGCACCACTGGGACTGAGACCCTGCAAAATGTGCATTGGGGAAGAGGTGTTGGCAAGGTTTGTGCTAATCTTCTAGGAGAGGGGACTTGAGGTGCCAGGACAAGGGCAAAAGTGACTGCTGAGGGCAGATATGCTAAAACACTGGGGTGGTGTGGGGCAAATCTTGGTATAAACAAGTTAGGTAGTGAATATTGGTGCTCTGCTCTTTTCCTTGGGTGGCTATGTGTTTATGCTGTGGAGTCAGGGAGACAGATGGTACCTTCCAGCTCCTTTTTCTCCCTATAGAAGTCCCTTAGTGAACCCTGTCCCTCGGGGTCATTCTTTGAGATTAGTAAATAACTCTTCCTCTTATATGTCTCAGGTGTTTTTTTCAAATTGTTGCTTCTACACTGTATCTCCACAAGTTGTTTGTCATGTTGTTACTTTAAGGGTAGAGACTCAGCTTCCTGTCAATACCCCCACCTCAGCTTGTCCAGAACTAAACATGCTGATTTTTAAAATTCCAGTTTTAATTCCCACTAGTGTAAGACCTCATGAAATTCAGCCCCTCTTGCTTCCAAAGTCAAATGTTATGGAATTCATCTTCTCTATGGGGGATCCTGGTGTGATAGTATGTTTCTTTTCCCTCTCCATGCCTGAGGCTCCCTCTTCCCCATGGACAGCCATGGTTCATTAAACTCTTCACATTGTTTCCACCCTTCCTATCCTCTTTGACATGGGCTCTTCTCTACCTTTAGCTGTGGAGTTTGTTCTACCAGTCTTTAGGTCATTTTCTGGGTTATTTATGTTTATGCGAATGTTATCTAATTGTATCACTGGGATTAGGTGAGTTTAGGGTCCTCTTACTCTACCATCTTCCCAGCCTCTCCTCTGTTTCTTTATAACTTTATTAATATATCTCATGTCTTGTTTTCCTGGGACCTAGTCTTCAGATTTATGTATTCCTTGATGTCAGGATTTTTCTCTAATAATATCTTCAAATATTTTACTTTATTTGCTTTGTTCTTTTCCATTTCTCAGGAACATTAATTATGTGTTTGTGAACACTGTTTGATTTACATACTTCTTATGTTATTCTTACTAACTATTCCCTCTTGGGTGTACACCTCAGTATTTCTAAACCTGTTGTTCATGTTCCTGAAAATGTTTTTTGGCAGATTGGCTTTTATTATTTCTACTTTTAATGTGGCTTTCACCTTTTATCATCTTATTTCTTCTTCTGTTTTATTCCCCCTACCTCTTCCACACTTTATATTTCCTCTCTGGTTTTATTATATTTTTCTATCTTTCTTTTATTTCCTTTTGGCTATTTCAATTTTGAGTTCAACACCCTTCACCCCCAATTACTCTAAGATCTTAGAGAAATATTTAGTATTTGTTTATTTGATTAACATTTATTTGGATTCTTAGGATAGCTATGCATCACTTGAATTTGCACTTTTTTATGTTTTGTTTTGTTCTCTGGTATCTTTGCACAGGTCTTATTTATACGTCTAACCTGATGTTGATTGGAGATACTTTTTTGAGGTTCAGCCCTACTAGAACAGTGCCAGCTGAGGTCAACTTAGCCTAAGTGATTGTCTAAAGATATTTCTAAAGTTCTCAACTTCCTACTTTCTTCCTCAGCTTTGTCTTTGAGTAGTATCTTATCAATCTTGTTTGTGAGTGTCTCTTCCTCTCTGCAACCTCCTTTTATGAACATGTCAATGGCTCAGCCCTGAGATATTCCTTCTATGTTTTTTTTTCTATAGGATATCGTCTAATTTAAGGAGTTTAAATAGTACAAATATACCACACAATATTGGCCATTTTCTGGAAGTATAGTCACATATATTCTAACATCATCTCAATATGTCCACACAAATGTCTAAAAGGCATTTCAAACTCAATGTTCCCATGACTCCTGCTTCTCTTGTTTCCTACTCTGGACTAAGCAGTTCTACCTGCAGTATAACCATCTCAGCAAACAACTCTGCCGTTCTAGTTGATCAGACCTGAAACTGCACAGCCATTTTTTTTTTAATTTTTTTTTCAACGTTTATTTATTTTTGGGACAGAAAGAGACAGAGCATGAACGGGGGAGGGGCAGAGAGAGAGGGAGACACAGAATCGGAAACAGGCTCCAGGCTCCGAGCCATCAGCCCAGAGCCTGACGCGGGGCTCGAACTCACGGACCGCAAGATCGTGACCTGGCTGAAGTCGGACGCTTAACCGACTGCGCCACCCAGGCGCCCCTGCACAGCCATTTTTGATTCATCTCTTCCTATCACACTATATGGTCAGCCCATTAAAACACACACACACACACACACACACACACACACACACACACACAAATACACTCAGATTCCAACCACATTATTACCATCTCCAATGTATAGTAATGTCCACCTGATTATTATAATAGTTGCCTAACTTGCCTATCTGTAGACTGTTCTCTATTCAGCAGCCAATATAATTCTTTTAAAATAGAGGGAAGATCAAGCCTTGGCCAAGCTCATCCAGCAACTTCCTGTTTCATTCAGATAAACCCCCAAAATCTTAAGTTGGACTACAAAATCTTCTATGTTTGAGCTTCCTCTCCATTACTGACCCCAATTACTGCTACCCTGGCTCTCATGCTATCCCTCAAATGTTTAAAATTTTCCTCCTCTGGTCTTGCATTTCTAATTCCCAAACCACTCACCCAACAGATCTTTGCATTTCTCATCTCCTCACTGCCTTCAGGTTTCCCCAAATGAGGTCCCATTAGAATCTTGAATACCCTATATAAAATAATGTTTTGCCACAAACAGTGGAAATCCATTTTCTCCTCCTTGTTTTATTTCTTTCTATAGCATTTATCACCATCAAATATAAAATATCTGTATGTTTATTTGTTTACCCTCTAATCTCCCTGCTCCCTAGAATGCATGTTCCATGAGGGCATGTTGTCCATTTCTTCACTTTCTTAATTCCTGTAGACCCTTCATGAATATTTGCTGAATAGTCAATTAATCTTTTCAGCATTGTGCTTCCACTGATTTTGCATTGAAAAAGATATCAATGGGGAATCTTAAAGGGTCTTTGCAAGACATAGGGCTAGGTATAGTGATTTAGTGTTTCCTTTTCCATGTTTAGTAGTGGTATGATCAATCTCTCTCTCTCTCTCTCCCTCTCTCTCTGTCTTTTTATCTCTTTCTCTTTACTGATATATCAAGTATCCATGGAACAGGGCCTGTCTCTATGATATCTTCTTCTGTGTCACTTCCTCTCATTCACAGGTTAGGATACATACATATATTTCCTTGCTCTAACTGTGTAGAGGGTTTAGAAGTGATGATACTTCCCTGTCCAGCAATTGGCTAACCCAGGACCTATTTCTTGATTTATAATACTATTCTCCAATAAAGAAAATCAAGATTACTTGGAGAAATTTCTGATTTTTTAGTGAGGGCAGAAAATAAACAAGGTGAGCTTGGAGCATCTGTAGAGCTCAAAGTAAAGATGTGATGAAGAAAACTAAATGATAGGGGGTATGTCAAAGGGCTTTTTAATGCTGGAGGCTGGAACAATTTGAGAAGAAAAATAAATAGAACTGTATTTGATTATAACCCAATGTAAAAAAAAAATATCCATGAGTCCATACCTATATAAATAAATGAACAAGTAAATAAGTGCTGAAGAAGGGGCAAATCTGCCATGAAAATTATTAAAATCATTTTTGTACATACTGTCACTTCAAGGAAGTAAAGCATAACTTCCTGCCTGATAAGTAGGTGCTGTGCTTAATAACTTGTTTTTTAAAGCTCTGTAAAAAAGTGTGAACTGGAAGTAACTACAGTGAGGATATCTGGCACATTCTATCTTATCACCAGTGATAAGTAATATTCATAGCACTTACCTTAATGTGATGTGTTAAGAATGGTATCTTATCTCTATGGTCTTTCTTCCCAAACACTTAAGTCTAATATAATCATGAAAAAAAAAAACAATAAAAAACAAAAAACAAAAAACACCTGAGAAAGCTAAATTGAGAGACATTTTACAAAATGCCTGACTAGTACTCTCAAAACTGTCAAGTTTACTAAAAACAAAGAATGTCTGGGAAAATTTCACAGCCCAGAAAGGCTAAGGAGATATGATGACTAAATTTAACAAAGTATCCTGGATGAGATCCTTTAAGAGAAAAGATATGAAAAAAATGAAATCTTATTACTTTGAGTTTATTTAATAATAATAATATATCAATATTGTTTTTTTTTTTTACTTATGTACTACAGAAATGAAAGCCATATTAACAGAGGGTATGGAGGGTACAGAGACTCTTTACATTGTCCTTGGAAATTTTATGTAAATTTAAAATTAGTTTTAAAAAAGTTTATTTAAATTATTAAGATAGCATAAATTAGAGATAAGCAATCAAGTATATGTTAACTGGATTGAGATAAACATTTTTATAATTTATCCAGTCATGAAAAGCAGACTTAGTGTAGTGGAGGTATATAGTTTGTCTACTCATTATTTCCTATGGAAACCTGCCCTCTTCCATTTCACTTAGTCCAGATAAGGTTGTCAATCATTGTCTCTGGCCCTCCTTAGTAATAATTATGTAATCTACTCCTGACCAATTGGGGCAATTTATTCCTTTGTTTGTTGTGATTGCAAACTAATACCTTTTATTGAAGCTATCAAAGATGTAAGGTTTCAGGGAAAATGACTAATCTGAAATCTTTGGAAAGAGAGGCTTTAGTAGGCATTTGCTTATTTAAGTATTGCCTACTTGAGCTAAATACACCAAACACTATACAATCATTTAAGACTATCAAGCCAGAAGTGTTTACCAAATTACTAAATACTAAATACTATGGGGCAGCATGAAAATGTAAAGCCTGTGAGGACCATAGAGATAAGGGTTTTTCATCTTCTTGCAGGTTTTTATCCAAGAACTTCACCAGGGTTCCAAAAGGAAGATCAAGGCGAATCCTGAGAAAGTCTCTCCAGTGGTGCAACTTGTGGGAGGACAACAGTCCCCACTGCCCAAACTCTACCCACACATATTGCTGTGTTCCTTGTGAAATAAATACTTTATTATGCAGGAAGAGAGCAGCAAGTACTATTGCATTAGGGAACTGTTGGAAACGTATTACATCTGTGAGAAGGGAACTGGAAAATAGCTCTTCACTTGCTAGGCTCAGCATTACATCTAGAGGGCCACAGAAACACTTATGAAGTTCACACCCGAAGAACTAGATTCACAAATTCTGCCTAAGATTGGATTTTAGTCAAAATACCAGATAACACCCACCATCCCCTGTCGCAACCACCAACACACTAACAAGCATTGAATAAAAATAATAGTGTAATCCAGGTGGAAAAACTGTAACAGACAGATTATCTTTTGGCAGATTGAAAGGAAAGACCTGAATCCAAGTCACAAGTCACAAAGTTAAACAGGGAGAAAACTTTAAACACAGTTTGACTTCCTACCAGAGAGGCAAAAACCCTCACCCTCACACTAAAGGCCTAGGAGAATGAAAGTCACGCTCATCTCTAAGCATACAAAACATTTATGTTATTGTCTACTATTCTATACAACATATTCAGCTTTCAAATAGTTTCAAGGCATGCAATAAACTAAGAGTAGCAGTCTGAACAGACAAAGCAGTCATTAGAAAGAGAACCAGACATAAAAGAGGTGTTTAAAATAACCATTGAATATGTTAAAGGCTTTAATGAAGAAGATAGACAACAAGCAAGTCTGATAGGTGATTTCAATGGATTAGTGGAAACTATTAGGAAGGGATCTAATGGAAATTCAGAAAAACAAAACAAAACGAAACTTAGTAGGGGAGTTTAAGCATGCTTTTGATGATCAATTGACTTATCACAGCCAAAGGAAAGAACCAGTGAGCTTGACAACAGTTGAACAGAAATTATCCAATCTGAAACACAAAGAAAAAAATAAGTTAAAAATCAGAACAAAGAAACCAAGAGCTGTGGGACAATAACACACTAACATTTGCCATTTGCTGACTCTATATTCAAGCCAGCAAAAACACATGGAATCTTCTAGCGCTTTACTCTAAATTCCCTTTTTGTAACTAGCTAGAAAAAAAAAAAAACTCTTGTTTTTAACAGGCTCGTGTGATTAAGCAAGGCCCATCCAGATAATTTCCATATCTCAAGTTCAACTGTACCATATAAATAACATAACCTAATCATGGGAGCAAAATACATCACACTCTGTGGAAGAATATACAGAAGGTAGAAAACTTTGGAAATCATCTTATAATTCTCCCTATACAAGTGAAAAAAAATCAAATCATGTTTGTCTAGGAAAAAAGATAAGAAAAAAATAATATCATGAATGAAAGAGGGGTTAATATTATTTTTTGATAAATGAATTAAGTGAACAATGTTATATTAATAATTCTACAACCTAGGTTAAATTAAAATATTCCTTGAGGGGCGCCTGGGTGGCTCAGTCAGTTAAGCGGCCGACTTCGGCTCAGGTCATGATCTCGCGGTCCATGAGTTCGAGCCCCGCATCTGGCTCTGTGCTGACAGCTCAAAGCCTGGAGCCTGTTTCAGATTCTGTGTCTCCCTCTCCCTGACCCTCCCCCATTCATGCTTTGTCTCTCTCTGTCTCAAAAATAAATAAACGTTAAAAAAAATTTAAAAAAATGTTCCTTGAAAGACATAAACTACCAAAACTCATTCAAAAAGAAATAACCTTTATAAACCTATATCTATTAAACTCTAAATACACAACTCTTTTTTTTAATTTTATTTATTTATTTTGAGAAAGAAAAAGAAAGTGTGTGTGCACACATGTAGGAGTGAGTGGAGGAGGGGCAGAGAGACAGGGAGAGAGAGAATCCTAAACAGGCTCTGCAATGTCAGTGTAGAGCCTGACATGGAGCTTGAACTCAAGAACCATGAGATCATGACTTGAGCTGAAATCGAGTCAGACACTTAATTGACTGAATCACCCAGGGGCCCCTAAATACACAACTGTAATCAGATAACTTTACTATCAAATTTTATCAAGCATCAAATCCTATCAAGCAACTATAGTACCAAGGACACAAACTTTTCCAGAATATAAAATAAAAAGGAGCATTTCCCAACTCATTCTATGATGAGTTACCAATAGCAAAACCAGACATAAATATTACAAGAAAAGATAAAACTAATGAAGACAAATGTACCTTATTAATGTAGACACAAAACTGTCAACAAAATAAAAGCAAATTGAATCTAGCAAAATACACATATAAAATACATGTTGTGGTATGTAAGATTAATTCCAGGAATGAAAGGCTGGTTCATATTAAAAAATCAGTCAATGTAAGATTAAACAGAAAAAATTATTTGGTCATTCAGGAAATGTAGAAAAATAATTTGATGAAAGGAAACATCCATTTATGAGAAAACTCCCAGAACACTAAAACTACAAGGGAAATTCATTAATCTATAAAGAGTATCTACAAAAAACAAAAACAAAAACAAAAACAAAAACATTGCTGTTAACATCATTCTCTCCCATTGGATATGGGATAGGCTTAGTAACTCACTTCTAATTAGTAGAAAAATGAAAGGGATAAAATTGTAACTTTACAGTGGAATAATCTGGTATCTTAACAAAGTGATAAAGATTAATATCACCTGTAATAAGTAATGTTGATATCATGTAATCCCTAATGTTATATGATGAAAGTGTCTAATATGAGAAAACATCAGAAAAGCCTAAGTTGGGGATATTCTAAAAAATATTTCATCAGTGTAAAAAAAAAGTGTCAAGGTTAGTTTGCTTTTCATAAAACAAATTGTCATAGATTGGAGGAGCCTAAGGAGATGTTAAAGCTAAATGCAGCATGATATCTTGGATTGGATCCTAGAACAGGAAAATTAATGAAAACATTCATGAAATGCCAATAAAGGCTGTAACAAAGCTAATAGTTTTGGGCCTATGTAAATTTCTTCATTTTACTAACTTTTCTTTATTTTTTTTAATGTTTATTAATTTCGGAGAGACGAGAGAGAGTGTGAGCAGGGGAGGGGAAGAGAGAGAGGGAGACAGAGAATCCAAAGCAGGCTACAGGCTCTGAGCTGTCAGCACAGAGCCCCACACAGGGCTTTAACTCACAAACCATGAGATCATGACCTGAGCTGGAGTTGGACACTTCACTGACTGAACCACCCAGGTGCCCTAGTTTTTCTAACTTTTCCATGGCTATATAAAACGTGAAATTATGAGAAAGTGAGCAAAAGGTAAATGAGAAGTTTCTGTATTATCTTTTCTACTTCTTTTGTAAATCTAAAACTTTTTAAAAAGAGAAATAAAAACAACCCTGTCAACTTATAAGACTATACCAGCAAAATTATCTTCCAAGAATAAGGGAACAATAAACACTTTTTTTTTCTAGACATATAAAAGTGGAAACTATTCGTCACTAGCACTTCCACACTACAAGAAATGTTAAAGGAAATCATTCACACATAAACCACCACCACCACCACCAACAACAACAACAACAACCAAATGGAAATATGGATCTACACAAATGAATAACCAGCCCCGTGAATGGTAACCATAAAGGGCCACGTTAGAAGTTCCATTTTGTATGATTCCATTTATATTGATAGCATTCCTGAAATGGCAAGATGGAAATGGATAGCATTTTAATGGTTGCCAGGGATTAACGGGGGAAAGGAGGAGAGAAACGAGCATGGCTCTTAAAGAACAACATGAGAGGTCCTTGTGGGGATGGAAATGTTTCATATCTTGACTGTATCACTAATCTGTGATACACTTTTTTCCCCTAAAAAACAGTACTATTGGTGTAACCCAGTAGAGTACATGAGATCTCTGTCTTATTTATTATAATTCTATTTTAATCAATAATTATCTTAAAAAAAGGGTAATGTAAAAACACCCTATTGATCAAATAATAAATCAAAATGTGAATTAGAAAGTATTTTTAGGGGCGCCTGGGTGGCTCAGTCAGTTCAGAGTCCGACTTTGGCTTAGGACATGATCTCATGGTTCATGAGTTTGAGCCCCACATTGGGTTCTGTACTGACAGCTCAGAACCTGGAGCATGTTTTGGATTCTGTGTCTCCCTCTATCTCTGAGGGAGACATGCTCTTTCTCTCTGTCTCAAAAATAAATAAACGTTAAAAATTTTAAAAAAATCAAAGTATTTTTAACTGAATGAAAATTATATTGAATGTAAATGTTGAATGAAAATGAACTTTGTGAAAATCATCAATGATTCTGATTCAGACTCTATGCCAAATTTGATTAGTTTCAATTACCTAAGTTATCTTATTTTTATTAAATATAAGTCATATGCTCTCCTTACCTTGAGCTTCATCCTTATTTTTAGAGTACTCTGCTACTGGTGATTGTGTCACCAGGTTTGTGCTAGGCTCTTGTTACTGGGCACCTAAGATCAAGGTCCTCTCACAACAATCCCTTAGAATGTTTCAACATGAGAATGCAAGATTCATGGGTAATAAAACAAGTGTCGTCTTCTAAGGTTGGCATTTTCTCAATACACTATGACAATTTATTCTCTTACTTGTAGACAATTCCATCATAGAAAATCAGAGCTAAAACTAAAAACTCCTACTTTCTCAACCCCAGGTGTTCAAAGGTGCTTTCACACTACCAATCAAGACAGAAATATGGGCACAGCCTTAAGTGCCTGAAGAAGTCAGATGAGGAGAATTCACCTGGGATGTTTCAGAAACATATTTTACTTTGTATAAAGTCTGTTCAAATCTTGTGTTTTATATCTTTGAAATTTTTCACAGTTGATGGAATTACTTCAAATTTAGTGTCAAGGATGAATTGCCAGTGAGGAAGCCTGATTTAAATAGACTGCAGAAGAATGAGCCTCTTTAGGGATATAATTCATTTACATCTGTGATGAGGGTTTAAAATGGTTGTGAGGTGACTGCTTTGGGGACTCTAAAAAGAAACCTCAAGGACTGCCTCATGATCAGTCCATAACTGTCTTCAGGGAATATTTCAGGAGATTTGTGAAGCTTGCTTTGAAAAAGAAAATCTCTGTCCCTGGCACATCATTGTGGTTGAAGTCTGCATTCTTTAGGGACAAACATGCTGGTCTGTTTTTACCACTTCTGTCAACATATGGAAACAGGTGTTGATTCTTATTCTGATGATACAGTTACTCAAGGCTAAATCTAAGGTCATTTTTATCTTTTAATTCTCCCTTATATAAGGTGCTTGGGTTCATTTTTTTATAGTAAATACAGATGATGCCTGAAAATTACCAAAAATAATAGACACTTGTTTATATTATTAATATAGTTAATCATACTGTGGCACCAAACTGTAGGTTTTGTACTCCACTATGTTAACTTTACATAACAAGTGAACATATACCAAAATAAAAATAAATGAGATCAGAGAGTAGGCTGGGCATATTTTTAGGATTTCGAATTGACATATTGGACTTAGCATAGAAAATGCCTCCAGAACAGGCAGATTTTAGGGAGTGGGAATTTAAGGAATTCCTTTAATTAACAAGACATAGTTATGCTATGTCTGTACTGGCCTTGGGCCTCTGTCTACAGAGCTATCCATTGTCTCTCCTCTGTCCCATTCTGTATCTCATGGAGACTGGCAACTGTAACTATTTCCCCAGCTTCTGGGTAAATGGGTACTAATGGGAAATGTACCTAGCAGAATGGAAAATGTGAGAAACCAGGGTATTTTTCCCTCTCCCTGGTTGTCTTAGGCCATTTCTCCAGGACATGGAACCTATAAGCTTCTATGAGGCCACTCTTAACTGGGCTTCTATGAGGCTATTCTGAACACTCCTTCCTTTTTCCCACTAACTTGAGAGAGTAGAGTCTTCCATTTTTGCTAATCTCTGGGTTGTCTCATATCCCCTGGTTGCCTTATCTGCCTTTCAATCACTTGTCTAACCAATTCCCTGCATTCAATTCCCTCAGCTGTCTCCTAGTCACTCTCTGACAAGCTTTTGTCAGTTGATATATAAAGTATATTTTCCATAGAGACATATATTTCTTCTCCAAGTTCATCTGTTTTTGTTCTTCCTTCACATACAAGCCCCTCTTTTAGTGGCACTGTGCTCCTTTTAACAGCCTGGCTATCCAGAATCACCCTTTCCACCATGTCAAAGGCAGCCCTTGCTTGGTGAGTACCTGCTTGTTCTTTCACCTCAGTTTGAAGATCACCTTCCTGACCACTGAAGTGAAGTCAGGCTCCCCAGTTAGCATCTTATAGAGAATTTTGCCCATGTATTCTCCTTAACTTATGACAGTCGTGATTTCATACTTTCAGTGACATTATTGATTAATTTCCATCTTCCCTACTGACTATAAACTCAATAAGAACTGGGCATTTGCTTCCTTCAGTCACAATTTTATTCTAATGCATAGCAAGGGCATTACCCAGAAGAGATGATTACTAATCACATCAGTCAATAAATAAATGGAAATCCAATTACCATGTTAGACTACAGCCAAATGGATGAGTAGGTTAAGAAAGATATTGCCCTCATAGGAATAGTTGTGGACTCTGGTCCTCCCTTGTCCTCCTCACTCTTGGTAATATTCTCAGTGCCTACCAATTTTCTGATGTGCTTTGTAGACTCAAATGCAATAGTTCATTCTCTGTGCTTATCAGAATTGCTGGTATATTTTCTTATTCATCATCAGAGGTCTTATTTTTTAAAGAAGCAGAGTAGCATATTTAAGAACACAGCCATAACAATTTTATTACCTGAATTTTGACTAGGTGGTCCATCTCTTTGTGTCTCCATTTTCCTTACATGCAAACTGGTAATAATAATGGTATCTATATCTCCAATGGTCATTGGGAACATTAAATAAGTTAATAAACATAAAGCCCTTAAAACAGGGCCCAGCAGAAGGAAGCTGTGAGCACATGTCAACTGTGTTTTTTTTTTTTTAATTTTTTTTCAATATTTTTTAATTTATTTTTGGGACAGAGAGAGACAGAGCATGAACGGGGGAGGGGTAGAGAGAGAGGGAGACACAGAATCGGAAACAGGCTCCAGGCTCCGAGCCATCAGCCCAGAGCCTGACGCGGGGCGCGAACTCACGGACCGCGAGATCGTGACCTGGCTGAAGTCGGACGCTTAACCGACTGCGCCACCCAGGCGCCCCTGTCAACTGTGTTTTTAAACTATGCTGGTGTTGTCACCTTTGATGTTTTTCAGAATAGGGACCAAGTAAAATTCATATTTGTATCTAATTACTTCAAAAAGGATTACAGTCTTAATTGCTGCTAATGCTCACTGCTTATCAATATTATTAGAAGCCTGTTTCTTACATAGAAATAAGCATTTCCATTAAAACAAAGCTTTTTATCAAAAAGGAGTTGGTTTTTGAAAACAAATGTGAGACTAATCCTCAGATTGGTGTTGAACTTTTTTTTAATGACTTGTGCCTCTCATCAATAATTGGGTTTTTTATAGTCAGTAATATGGCTCTAGATTTATTGCTACTGTTTCAATACTGGAAGGTGTGAGTGGAAAAACATGCATTAGAAAGTCACTCTCCCTTGTGTACTGTATCTTATCTCCTGAGACTTTTTCTAGGGAATGTTTTGACTGAGACAAATTAGTGCTTAGAATGCAGCCAGTTCTCAAATCTGTGTTTCCAATATTCTAGAATTAGTCTTAATTCTAATCAAATCAAATCCTAAAAATCGTAAGAAGTGTAATAATGTGCAAATATAAATATGAAAAAAGTATATCTTAACCACATAAAGTTAGTTATTTTGGGATGGTGAAGGCATTGTGCTTAGTACTACTATAATTGACCAGGTTTGTTTGATAAGAAATTCCTAATGGGCAGATATACTTTTCCTAAATTATTATCAAGAGCTAGAATAAGCCCAATTATAACTCCAAAAGGTAGTACTTCTCATATGAGTGAGTAGACATGCCATGTAGATGGAGTAGTTATAATTCACAGTGATTACCATGAGTGAGTTTTTTTATAATAATTAACATAAAGCTGCTATCTTTCTGTTATGGTTTATGCTTCCAAGAGAAAAGCATTGCATTGCCCTCAGATTTCTCCCAAACAACTGTCATGGACAGAAGACAATAAAACAATGTTTACAAAGGTCTCAGGGAAAGAAACTGACTTAGCTAAGACACAATTAATATAGGCAAGAGCAAACATTCTTAAACATAAAATAAGTCAGAGGATACAGCAATCATGGGTCTTTAATGAAAAAAAAAAACTTAAAAATAAAATCCAACCCATTAAATATTGGCTCAAATTAAGAATTCAGGGAAAAGGCCAACTTCCTTTTTGAGTCTTTTGGGCCTCAACAGTTTTTGGCCTTCATGCCAAAGCAGCACATCTTGGTGCCACTCCTTCTGAACCCCTTACTACATATAATTGAAATCAGTGGAAAAACAATATCTCCCTTTCCCTTCCAAATAGGTGTTAGGTGTCCTCCTAACATTTTCAGGGCCCAGGGTAAGATTACAAGTAGAGACCTTTATTATATACATCTAGAGTTTTACAAAGCATAAACCAACTTAGTAAAGTAATAAAATATGTTTTTAGCCTCTCTATCCTCCTAAGTTGATAATTAGACTTTATTATAACCTAGTAGTCTAGGTTCAAATATGAAATTCCTGGATCCTTGGAATTCCATCCTGGAACATGGAACTGTAAGGAAAGTAAGTTGTGGTTACTGGTCCCAAGCCTGAAGTTTCTTCCTTCTCTCCCTACCTCTAGATCCATCCCACAGCTCAATATATATGGTCAAGCTATCCTGCACGTAAAAGTTTCTTACATATCCAATAAACATTGTTAGTTTGGCCACCCCTCAGGTAAGCAAATGCAACAAAATGTTAACAATTGGTGAATCTAGGTGCAGAGCATACAGGTGTTCATTGAATTATTCTTGCTATTTTTCTAAAGGTTTTAAGACACCAATAAAAAAGGAAAATTATAGGCCAATATCCTTGATGACCATGAATACAAAAATTCTCAACAAGTTACTAGCAAATAGAATTCAACATGTTGAAAGAATTATTCAGCATGGTTGAGTAGGATTCATTCTTGGGCTACAGGGCTGGCTCAATATTCACAAATCAATTTGATATACCATATTTATTAATAAAAGAAAGTATAAAAACTTTATGATCCTCTCAACAGATGCAGAAAAAACATACAAAATACAGCATCCATTCTTGATAAAAACCCTCAACAAAGTAGGGATAAATAGAACATACCTCAACATTCAAAAAACCCACAGCTAATATCCTTAATGGGGAAAAACTGAGAGCCTTTTCCTCATAGTCAGGAACAAGAGAAGGATGTTTACTCTCAAGATGACTATTTAACATAGTACTAGAAGTCTTAGCCTCAACAATCAGACAACAAAAAAGAAATAAAAGGTATCCAAATCAGCAAGGAAGATGTCAAACTTTCACTATTTGCAGACAACATGATACTCTATGTTGAAAGCCTGAAAGACTCCACCAAAAAATTGTTAGAATACATGAATTCTGCAAAATTGTAATAAAAGCAATATGAAGAGATTTCTATACACCAATAAAGAAACAGCAGAAAAAGAATCAAGAAATTCATCCCATTTGTATTTGCACTAATACCAATGACACCTAAGACTAAACCTAACTAAAGAGGTAAAAGATCTATACTCTGAAAACTACAGAACACTTATGAAAGAAATTGAAGAGGTAACATAGAAATGAAAAAGCATTCCATGCTCATGGATTGGAAGAATATTGTTAAATGTCTATACTTCCCAAAGCAATCTACATTTAATGCAATCTCTATCAAAATACCACCAGAATTTTTTTGCAGAGCTAGAACAAACAGTCCTAAAACTTCTATGGAGCCACAAAAGACCCTGAAGAATCAAAACAATTCTGAAAAAGAAAAACAAAACTGGAGGCATCACAATTCTGGATTTCAAGCTATATTACAAAGCTATAGGGAGGAGGAGGGAAGATGGCGGCGTAGGAGGAGGCTGGGCTCACCGCGCGTCCTGCTGATCTCTTAGATTCCACCTACACCTGCCTAAATAACCCAGAAAACCGCCAGATGATTAGCAGAATGGAGTCGCCGGAGCCAAGCGCAGACGAGAGGCCCAGGGAAGAGGGAAGGAAGGGCGGCGAGGCTGTGCACGCTCCACGGACTGGCAGGAGGAAGCTGGGGCAGAAGGGCGGCTCACAGGCCAAGCAGAGCCCCTGAGTCTGGCTGGCAAAAGTGGAGGGGCCTGACGGACTGTGTTCCGACAGCAAGAGCAACTTAGCGTCTGCGAGGTCATAAGTTAACAGCTCTGCTCTGAAAGCGGGAAGGCTGGAGGACAAAGGGAGGGATAGCTGCTGAGCCCCCGGATGACAGAGCTCAGTTTGGTGGGGAACAAAGGTGCTCACCAGCGCCATCTCCCCCACCCATCCCCCAGCCAAAATCCCAAAGGGAACCAGTTCTTGCCAGGGAACTTGCTCACTTGGCGCAAACACCCAACTCTGTGCTTCTGTGGAGCCAAACCTCCAGCAGCGGATCTGACTCCCTCCCACTGCCACAGGGCCCCTCCTGAAGTGGATCACCTAAGGAGAAGCGAGCTAAGCCTGCCCCTCCTGCCCCCCGTGCACCTTGCCTACCCGCCCCAGCTAATACACCAGATCCCCAGCACCACAAGCCTGGCAGTGTGCAAGTAGCCCAGACGGGCCATGCCACCCCACAGTGAATCCCGCCTCTAGGAGAGGGGAAGAGAAGGCACACACCAGTCTGACTGTGGCCCCAGCGGTGGGCTGGGGGCAGACATCAGGTCGGACTGCGGCCCCGCCCACCAACTCCAGTTATACACCACAGCACAGGGGAAGTGCCCTGCAGGTCCTCACCACACCAGGGACTATCCAAAAATGACCAAATGGAAGAAATCCCCTCAAAAGAATCTTCAGGAAATAAAAACAGCTAATGAGCTGATCAAAAAGGATTTAAATAATATAACAGAAAGTGAATTTAGGATAATAGTCATAAAATTAATTGCTGGGCTTGAAAACAGTATAGAGGACAGCAGAGAATCTCTTGCTACAGAGATCAAGGGACTAAGAAACAGTCACGAGGAGCTGAAAAACGCTTTAAACGAAATGCATAACAAAATGGAAACCACCATGGCTCGGATTGAAGAGGCAGAGGAGAGAATAGGTGAACTAGAAGATAAAGTTATGGAAAAGGGGAAGCTGAGAAAAAGAGAGATAAAAAAATCCAGGAGTATGAGGGGAAAATTAGAGAACTAAGTGATACACTAAAAAGAAATAATATACGCATAATTGGTATCCCAGAGGAGGAAGAGAGAGGGAAAGGTGCTGAAGGGGTACTTGAAGAAATAATAGCTGAAAACTTCCCTGAACTGGGGAAGGAAAAAGGCATTGAAATCCAAGAGGCACAGAGAACTCCCTTCAGACGTAATTTGAATCGATCTTCTGCACGACATATCATAGTGAAACTGGCAAAATACAAAGATAAAGAGAAAATTCTGAAAGCAGCAAGGGGTAAACGTGCCTTCACATATAAAGGGAGACCTATAAGACTCGTGACTGATCTCTCTTTTGAAACTTGGCAGGCCAGAAAGAATTGGCATGAGATTTTCAGTGTGCTAGACAGAAAAAATATGCAGCCAAGAATCCTTTATCCAGCAAGTCTGTCATTTAGAATAGAAGGAAAGATAAAGGTCTTCCCAAACAAACAAAAACTGAAGGAATTTGTCACCACTAAACCAGCCCTACAAGAGATCCTAAGGGGGACCCTGTGAGACAAAGTACCAGAGACATCACTACAAGCATAAAACATACAGACATCACAATGACTCTAAACCTGTATCTTTCTATAATAACACTGAATGTAAATGGATTAAATGCGCCAACCAAAAGACATAGGGTATCAGAATGGATAAAAAAACAAGACCCATCTATTTGCTGTCTACAAGAGACTCATTTTAGACCTGAGGACACCTTTAGATTGAGAGTGAGAGGATGGAGAACTATTTATCATGCGACTGGAAGCCAAAAGAAAGCTGGAGTAGCCATACTTATATCAGACAAACTAGACTTTAAATTAAAGGCTGTAACAAGAGACAAAGAAGGACATTATATAATAGTTACAGGGTCTATCCATCAGGAAGAGCTAACAATTATAAATGTCTATGTGCCGAATACCAGAGCCCCCAAATATATAAAACAATTACTCATAAACATAAGCAACCTTATTAAGAAGAATGTGGTAATTGCAGGAGACTTTAACACTCCACTTACAGAAATGGATAGATCATCTAGACACATGGTCAATAAAGAAACAAGGGCCCTGAATGATACATTGGATCAGATGGACTTGACAGATGTATTTAGAACTCTGCATCCCAAAGCAACAGAATATACTTTCTTCTCGAGTGCACATGGAACATTCTCCAAGATAGATCATATACTGGGTCACAAAACAACCCTTCATAAGTTTACAAGAATTGAAATTATACCATGCATACTTTCAGACCACAATGCTATGAAGCTTGAAATCAACCACAGAAAAAAGTCTGGAAAACCTCCAAAAGCATGGAGGTTAAAGAACACCCTACTAACGAATGAGTGGGTCAACCAGGCAATTAGAGAAGAAATTAAAACATATATGGAAACAAACCAAAATGAAAAGACAACAATCCAAATGATTTGGGACACAGCTAAGGCAGTCCTGAGAGGAAAATACATTGCAATCCAGGCCTATCTCAAGAAACAAGAAAAATCCCAAATACAAAATCTAACAGCACACCTAAAGGAAATAGAAGCAGAACAGCAAAGACACACCAAACCCATCAGAAGAAGAGAAATAATACAGATCAGAGCAGAAATAAACAATATAGAATCTAAAAAAACTGTAGAGCAGATCAACGAAACCAAGAGTTGTTTTTTTGAAAAAATAAACAAAATTGACAAACCTCTAGCCAGGCTTCTCAAAAAGAAATGGGAGATGACCCGAATAGATAAAATCGTGAATGAAAATGGAATTATTACAACCAATCCCTCAGAGATACAAACAGTTATCAGGGAATACTATGAAAAATTATATGCCAACCAATTGGACAACCTGGAAGAAATGGACAAATTCCTGAACACCCACACTCTTCCAAAACTCAATCAGGAGGAAATAGAAAGCTTGAACAGACCCATAACCAGCAAAGAAATTGAATCGGTTATCAAAAATCTCCCAACAAATAAGAGTCCAGGACCAGATGGCTTCCCAGGGGAGTTCTACCAGACATTTAAAGCAGAGATAATACCTATCCTTCTCAAGCTATTCCAAGAAATAGAAAGGGAAGGAAAACTTCCAGACTCATTCTATGAAGCCAGTATTACTTTGATTCCTAAACCAGACAGAGACCCAGTAAAAAAGGAGAACTACAGGCCAATATCCCTGATGAATATGGGTGCAAAAATTCTCAAGAAGATACTAGCAAATCGAATTCAATGGCATATAAAAATAATTATTCACCATGATCAAGTGGGATTCATTCCTGGGATGCAGGGCTGGTTCAACATTCGCAAATCAATCAACGTGATACATCACATTAACAAAAAAAAAAGATAAGAACCATATGATCCTGTCAATCGATGCAGAAAAGGCCTTTGACAAAATCCAGCACCCTTTCTTAATAAAAACCCTTGAGAAAGTCGGGATAGAAGGAACATACTTAAAGATCATAAAAGCCATTTATGAAAAGCCCACAGCTAACATCATCCTCAACGGGGAAAAACTGAGAGCTTTTTCCCTGAGATCAGGAACACGACAGGGATGCCCACTCTCACCGCTGCTGTTTCACATAGTGTTGGAAGTTCTAGCATCAGCAATCAAACAACAAAAGGAAATCAAAGGCATCAAAATTGGCAAAGATGAAGTCAAGCTTTCGCTTTTTGCCGACGACATGATATTATATGTGGAAAATCCTATAGACTCCACCAAAAGTCTGCTAGAACTGATACATGAATTTAGCAAAGTTGCAGGATACAAAATCAATGTACAGAAATCAGTTGCATTCTTATACACTAACAATGAAGCAACAAAAGACAAATAAAGAAACTGATCCCATTCACAATTGCACCAAGAAGCATAAAATACCTAGGAATAAACCTAACCAAAGATGTAAAAGATCTGTATGCTGAAAACTGTAGAAAGCTTATGAAGGTAATTGAAGAAGATTCAGAGAAATGGAAAGACATTCCCTGCTCATGGATTGGAAGAATAAATATTGTCAAAATGTCAATACTACCCAAAGCTATCTACACATTCAATGCAATCCCAATCAAAATTGCACCAGCATTCTTCTCGAAGATAGAACAAGCAATCCTAAAATTCATATGGAACCACAAAAGGCCCTGAATAGCCAAAGGAATTTTGAAGAAGAAGACCAAAGAACGAGGCATCACAATCCCAGACTTTAGCCTCTACTACAAAGCTGTCATCATCAAGACAGCATGGTATTGGCACAAAAACAGACACATAGACCAATGGAATAGAATAGAAACCCCAGAACTAGACCCACAAACGTGTGGCCAACTCATCTTTGACAAAGCAGGAAAGAACATCCAATGGAAAAAAAGACAGTCTCTTTAACAGATGGTGCTGGGAGAACTGGACAGTAGCATGCAGAAGGTTGAAACTAGACCACTTTCTTATACCATTCACAAAAATAAACTCAAAATGGATAAAGGACCTGAATGTGAGACAGGAAACCATCAAAACCCTAGAGGAGAAAGCAGGAAAAGACCTCTCTGACCTCAGCCGTAGCAATCTCTTACTTGACACATCCCCAAAGGCAAGGGAATTAAAAGCAAAAGTGAACTACTGGGACCTTATGAAGATAAAAAGCTTCTGCACAGCAAAGGAAACAACCAACAAAACTAAAAGGCAACCAACGGAATGGGAAAAGATATTTACAAATGACATATCGGACAAAGGGCTAGTATCCAAAATCTATAAAGAGCTCACCAAACTCCACACCCGAAAAACAAATAACCCAGTGAAGAAATGGGCAGAAAACATGAATAGACACTTCTCTAAAGAAGACATCCGGATGGCCAACAGGCACATGAAAAGATGTTCAGCGTCGATCCTTATCAGGGAAATACAAATCAAAACAACACTCAGGTATCACCTCACGCCAGTCAGGGCAGCCAAAATGAACAAATCAGGAGACTATCGATGCTGGAGAGGATGTGGAGAAACGGGAACCCTCTTGCACTGTTGGTGGGAATGCAAATTGGTGCAGCCGCTCTGGAAAGCAGTGTGGAGGTTCCTCAGAAAATTAAAAAGAGACCTACCCTATGACCCAGCAATAGCACTGCTAGGAATTTATCCAAGGAATACAGGAGTATTGATGCATAGGGGCACTTGTACCCCAATGTTTATAGCAGCACTCTCAACAATAGCCAAATTATGGAAAGAGCCTAAATGTCCATCAACTGATGAATGGATAAAGAAATTGTGGTTTATATATACAATGGAATACTACGTGGCAATAAGAAAAAATGAAATATGGCCTTTTGTAGCAACGTGGATGGAACTGGAGAGTGTGATGCTAAGTGAAATAAGCCATACAGAGAAAGACAGATACCATATGGTTTCACTCTTATGTGGATCCTGAGAGACTTAACAGGAACCCATGGGGGAGGGGAAGGAAAAAAAAAGAGGTTAGAGTGGGAGAGAGCCAAAGCATAAGAGACTGTTAAAAACTAAGAACAAACTGAGGGTTGATGGGGGGTGGGAGGGAGGAGAGGGTGGGTGATGGGTATTGAGGAGGGCACCTTTTGGGATGAGTACTGGGTGTTGTATGGAAACCAATTTGACAATAAATTTCATATATTAAAAAAAAAAGCTATAGTCATCAAGACAGTATGGCACTGGCACAAAAACAGACACATAGATCAATGGAATAGAGGAGAAAACCCAGAAATAGAGCCACAACTATATGGTCAACTAATCTTTGACAAAGCAGAAGAGAGCATCCAGTGGAAAAAGACAGTCTCTTTAACAAATGGTGCTGAGAAAACTGGATGGCAACTTGCAGAAAAATGAAACTGGACCACTGTATTATACCATACACAAAAGTAAATTCAAAATGGATGAAAGATATAAATATGAGACACGAAACAGTCAAACTCCTAGAGAAGAACACAAGCAGCAACATCTTTGACCTCGGCTGGTACAACTTCTTACTAGACATATCACCACAGGCAAGGGAAACAAAAGCAAACATAAACTTTTGGGACTGTAAGATAAAAATCTTCTGCACAGCAAAGGAAACCATCAGCAAAATAAAAAGGCAGCTTACAGAATGGGAGAAGATGTTTGCAAATGACAAACCTGATAAAGGATTAATATCCAAAATCTATAAAGAACTTATCTAACTCAATACTCAAAAAACAAATAATCCAGTTAAGAAATTGTCAAAGGCCATGAACAGACACTTTTCCAAAGAAGACAACCAGATGGCTAACAGACATATGAAAAGATGTTCAAAATTACTCATCATCAGGGAAATACAAGTCAAAACCATGATGAAATACCACCTCATACCAGTCAGAATGGCTAAAATAACACAATAAGCAACAGGTGTTGGTGAGGACACAGAGAAAGGGGAGCCGTCTTGCAGTGTTGGTAGGAATGCAAGCTGGTGCAGCCACTTTGGAGAACAGTATGGAGGCTATTCAAGAGACCCTATAATTCAGCAGTTGCACTATTATGTATTTACCTAAAGGGAACAAAAATACAGATTTGAAGGGATATATGCACCCCAGTATTTAGCACTATCAACAATAGCCAAAATATGGAGAGCCCAAATGTCCATTGACTGATGAATGGGTAAAAAATATGTGATATCTATCTATCCTTCCATCCACACATACACACAATAGGATATTAGTCATCAAAAAGAATGAAATATTGCCATTTGCAATGACATGGATAGAGCTAGAATGTATTATGCTAAGGAAAATAAGTCAGTCAGAGAGAGACAGATATCATATGGTTTCACTCATATTTTCTATGCTGCAACTTTACTGACTTCATTTATCAGTTCTAGTAGGCTTTTTGGTGGAGTCTTTTGGATTTTATATACATAAAACCATGTCATTTGCAAATAGTAAGTGTTTTACTTCTTTCTTTTCAATTAGGATGCTTTTATTTCTTTTTTTGTCTAATTATCGTGGCTAGGACTTCCAGTACTATGATGAATTAAAGTCGTGAGATTGGACATCTATGTCTTGTTCCTGACCTTAGTGGAAAAACTCTATTTTCTTCCTATTGGGTATGGTGTTAGTTGTGGGTTTTTCATGTAAGGCTTTTATTATTTTGAGGTATTTTCTCTCTAGACCTACTTTGCAGAGGGTTTTTTTTAATCATGAATGGATGTCATACTTTGTCAAATGCTTTTTCTGCATCTATTGAAATCAATATATGATTTTATCCTTTCTCTTATTAATGTGGTGTATCTCACTGATTGTTTTGCAAATATTTAACCACCTTGCATTAAGAAATTGCAAATATTTGCAAATATTTAACCACCTTGCATTAAATCCCACTTGATCGTGGTGAATGATTTTTTAAATGGATTGTTGGATTAGGTTTGCTAATATTTTGTTGAGAATTTTGCATCTATATTTACAGAGATATTGGCTCATAGTTCCTTCTTTGGTGGTGTCTTTACCTGGTTTTGGTATCAGGGTGATACTAGTCTCATAGAATGAATTTGGTGGATTTTCTTCCTCTTCTATGTTTTTGGAATAGTTTGAAAAGAATAGGTACCAACTCTTTAAATGTTTGTCAGAATTCACCTATGAAACCCTCTGGTCCTGGAGTTTTGTTTGTTGGGAGTTTTTTGATTATTGATTCCATTTCATTGCTGGTAATCAGTCTGTTCAAAGTTTCTGTCTTCCTCCTTTAATTTTGGAAGGTTATATGTTTTTTAAGAATTCATCCATTTCTTCTAAGTGTCAAAAAACATATGTACATTTCTGTGTTTGCAGATGGGTCTACTAATTGGTGTGGATTCGCTCTCATATTGTTTTAGAAGACATCTACCTAATATTTATGTGGACTTTACTATGAGATAGTTAAAAAAAAACTCATCTTTTTAATTTTCTCCACTTTTGAAGGTATTTTTTAAAAAAAAATATATATATATGGCAACAAATCTATTGTATGAAAAGTAGTAGCGTGTCTTATGTTAAAAAACCCAGAAAAACTCTGGAGACATATATACCAAGTTATTAATGACTGGTGGAGGATGGAGACTGATTCCCCTTTTACATATTTTCCTGTGATTTTTAAGTTTTTAAGAATAACAATATATTAAAATATGTGCAAAATGCACACATAATTGAAGAGGAATGGAAAATATTTCCCAGAGATGGCAATAAAACCACCATTATGGTTTTTTTATTTAGTTTCAGTATACATCCACACCCCAACAAACACAAACTAGGTCATAAAGGATTTTATACAATCATTTTTCTCTAACATTTTACTATAAACATTTTTTTCCTCATTCAAAATAAATAATTCTTTCAAAGTCTTTTTATTCAATATATCATCCTTTCCTTTGGGGCCATGAACAGTTTGTGAATTGAAGACACAGAATCTCACTGATGACAGACACTTCAAATAGCAGGTGTGATGTTAAAGGCCTGCCTTTATATTCAAAAAGAAAATGCACAGATGTATTTTTACCAGTGGTTCTTTCATCACACAAAGAACAATATAAATATCGGTCTTAAAAAAAATAGCTGTTCTATTTCAGCCAAACAAATTTCTTTATAAAACAGTGTCATTCCATCCAATCCAAGTGGTACTTTGAAGACTCATTTTCAAGAAAGCATTCTGGCCTTCAGTGTAATAAATAATGGCATAAAGAAAGAGGAACCCTATGAGAGAAGGACCTGGGATGAGACATCTGAATACAGCAGATCTATTTACTACACTTGTCACCCCATTAACTAGCCCAAATGCTTAGTTGGTGCAGAGATTCACCTTGGGCCATAGGTTTAATTACCTTATGAAGTTCTAGGAACCAGTAGCATTAACTTCACAACGTCTTTTAGATCTTTTTGAAGTGAGACTTAAACCAAGACCAAAACATGAGTTTTTATTCCTTTATCTATGACTTCATTGCAGAAGAGTTTGATTACAAGCTTTTAGAATGCATCCTATCTTTTTACTTAAGACATATTTGGAGAAGCTGTGATGAATTTTTAGCCAAGTCTGCACTTCAAGTTCTCATTAAATCTGTGGGCTTGCTAGATAATTTTTTTTTCTTTTTAAAGAGACTGTTCTAAGTTCAGCATAATTAGTCCTGACAAATGGGCAAGTCATGACACTGCAATTCTGGGTAAAGTCTAAACCTCTAGAGCTTTATTTATTGATAAAGTCTTTTGGTGTAAAGAATCAAGGAATGACCCTAGCATGGCTTAATAGCAAGGTTTTGATAAACAAATTACACAAATCATATTTACTTAAACATATATATATATATTTACTTAAAATATATATATTTACTTAAAATATAAAATATATATGTATATATATATACTTATATATGTATATATTAATTAATATGTACACATTAAAAATATGTATATATATTTACTCAAAAATTAATGTATATATGTGTATATACACACACACAAACATATATATATATATATATATATATATATATATACACATACACATATATAAAGAAGGAAATAATGGTAGCTTTAGTATGTAAGGGTAATGGAGAAGAAAATTTAGAGATATGCAAGTTGCCAACATTGCTCATGCATTTGAAATAAGAATACAGGGAATAATAGAGTAATTTCTAAATGTTCTTGTTATTATTACCTCAGTGTAAGCTTTTCCTCAGACTGTGTGATTTCTTTAATTATTTTCTTTACTTCTCTAGGAGGAGTAAGCAGATTGACTAAATAACAGTTTGTAGTATGCACCCTCAGAAGAGTGATTCCAGGTCACTGATGATCATGAATTGGTGACATTGGCTGCAGTGGAGCTGATGTGTCACCCACAGCAGAGTGGGGCTAGGCTCATATGGATTATGAATCTAGACCAGTGGGGACTTCTTGTCAGCAGAGCACACAGCAAACAGGGTGAGAGTCAGGCAGTTAGAAAACCATTGCATTCCTGCTGTAAATGTATGATATTCTGATAAATTGAATAAGTCTCCTTTTGTTTTAGAGCCAATCAGAAGGAGAAGGTGGACTACTAAATCCAAAGCAGCATGACTCTGACCTCAGACCTCCTTCATGACCACAGAGATAGGTATAGTAATGAAACAAGGGCAATAATGAAGAAATGGCAGGAAGGGTGATAGGGTAAGAGCTGGAAGTGGTCTCTGAAAGTATTCTCATTCTTCTGTCTCAGTGAGTGTGGAGAGCAGAATGGAAAAGGGAGTAAGGTCCAAAGAACAGGGTTATTGTCCAGGGAGCATTGGGATCTGTAAGGACTACTTCTTGTATTGAAATATCCATTTAGTTACAGCCATATAGAAACAGAACCAATAGGAAAAGTGTCATTGGACAAAGGAAACATCCCCCGGCTTCTGTAATTGATGGCTTACTGTGCAAATGTTACCATGGTAAAGGAAGGTTGTCTCTGGTGGGCAAACATTTAGTAATCTTGGGAAATAGGTCTGTATTTCCCCCAGATTCTATGTTGATTAAAAAGAAAAATGGAAGTCAGGCCAAAATCTTCAGGTGAGTTAGATGAGTTACCTTCTGGATGAACATTAATAGTTTAAACTCCTGACCCTCTAAGGAATTCTATGAATTCCTTAGGACTGAATTCCCTACCTAGGCAGACAGTCTCCAAAGAGATGCCAGGCTATAACAGTGTAAGTTTCTTAAAACTGACTCCTGTCAAAAGTGTATAGGGTTTTCTTAGAAAATGAAATTGTGGTAAACCATGTGCTTGTGCTGTCCAATAAACATGTATATCAAATAACTTAATAAATTAATCTGCTTGAAATCACAAATTTCAATTCAGACATTTGTATTCACACACCAATATAAGTGTTACCTGTAAAGTACAAAGTAGATAAAAGTATCCTTTATCAATTAAATTTTAAGTAATAAAATTATAAGCAAACAGTAAAACACATTACTAAAATTCAAAATGCATTCCCTTTATTACTGTATCACCTTAATGGTCTCATATTAATATTTCTAAGATGACAGTTAAATGTTGGTGAAGTGAAATATTTTTCTTTTTGACTTGTTTGGTAAACAAACGGTTCTTTTTTCTTCCACACATTCATATATCTACCAAGTACTTTCTTTTTTTATTCAATTTTTTTAATGTTTATTTATTTTTGACAGAGAGAGAGAGACAGAGCATGAGTTGGGGAGGGGAAGAGAGAGGGAGACACAGAATCTGAAGCAGGCTGCAGGCTCTGAGCTGTCAGCACAGAGCCTGATGCGGGGCTTGAACCCACGGACCGCAAGATCATGACCCGAGTCGAAGTCGGGCGCTCAACCGACTGAGCCACCCGGGTGCCCCCCAAGTACTTTCTTTTTGAGAGAATTATGTACTTTGCTAGATCCCTGGGATACAAATAGGTTAATGTATTGGAAACATACACACAATATATGCTATGCAATTATTACTATTTTCAAGCTCATTTAATCCTCACAAGAGCCTTGTCTCTGAAGCAGGCGCTAGTACTGTCTTCCCATTTTACAGATGAGAAAACTGAGGATCAGAGAGGGAAGATAACTGTCCAAGATGACACAATTTGTATGTTTAAGCCTGGAATTTAAACCCAGGCATGATGGCTCCAGAGTTCTTGTTCTTATCTGTGTTTAACATTTCCTCTTTGATTACAATTAGAATACATCACAATGCGATAAATGCTACCATGGGGCAAAATCAGGGCATTGTGGAAGTAAATGGCTGTCCTACTTCACCTAGTCTTTAAGAGATTTATATATATATATATATATATATATATATATATATATATATATATAAATGTTTATTTATTTGAGAGAGAGAGAGACAGAGGCAGAGAGAAGGAGACACAAAATCCCAAGCAGGCTTCAAACTCTGAGCTGTCACCACAGAGCCTGACGCTGGGCTCGAACTTACAAACCATGAGACCATGACCCAAGCTGAAGTCAGATGCTTAACCGACTGAGCCACCCAGGCACCCCTAAGAGATGTCTCAAAAATGGCTTCCTGGCTGAACATATCCATGTAGGGATGATTAAAGTTAATCAGAGTGGTGTGGAAGGGAATGGGGAGAAGCATGGTGTGACATACTTGCTAAGATGTATACAAGTACCTTAGCATAGGGTTGGGAGAGTTGTTTGATTGTATGCAACCAGGACCCCCCTGGCACTTTCTAGAATGATGTACTCAATAAGAACACTCAATAGTTGTCTTAAGCCTTGACACTAGTTTATATAAACAAGTTTACTTTTAAGACTCAGTTTTGCCATCTGTTAACTAGCATTTTAAAAATGGGGATATACTAGATCATTCCTTGCCAGAGATCTAAATTTCAACAATAGTATAATTCTTTTTACAAATAATTTTAAATTATCATCTTTCCTTATGTGACTGTACAAATTTAAGACATTTCCTCCGATCAAATGATTGGAAGCAGGAATGTAACTCCATAATGGAAAAAAAAAAAAAAGATATACAGTATAAACCATTCTAGGAAATATACCAATGAAGTTTAACCCAACATAGAACTAGATAAAATAAAATATTCTGAAAATTGAGCGCTAGCCACAGGAAGTACTGTTAACCCTTTGTTCCAGTGATGTCATGGAAAAGCCACTGGCCTCAGAGTAAAAGGCTCTAACATCAGTTGCAGCATATATTGGGTGTTGCTGTGGGCCATGCCTGTGATCTTCCTGAGATTTAGTCCCTTACCTATTAATAAAGATATGGGTACATGTTCTACCTTTCTCAAAGTGCAAGTTGAGAGGCAAATGAAAACTGTAAAATGGTATATGTATAAATTTCACTGTCACCATATTCTAAATATTATAATTTGTTCAGGTCCCATGGAAAGATAATTTTTCTTTTAAGGAGTAGTTAATTAAGTCTAATTTTAAAAGAATAGACATAGTCAGATGTGATTTGTATCATAGAATTTTAATTTTCTTAGTGGATGAGCAGTTCATTCAACCAAGCAGTGTTTTTTCCACATTTCCTCTCTGAATTAGAGGAGGAAGATGATTCACAGTAGGTTTGAAAGATTTTTCACTGAATCTTGTGAACAAAGACACTGTTGCTATTTTTAAAATTCTGACTCTAAAACCCAGACTGATTTATTACTCAGATTGTACTCAGACAAATATGACAAAAAGCCAAGAAGAAACCAGTTTTAGAGTTTCTTCTACTGAAGCTATTTTAAACATATATTCCTATTTGCATTCAAGATACAAATCTCATTCTACTGCCATGTTAAAGCATGGTTCATTGAATAAAATGCTAACAGCTGATTTAATGGACTGTTTACTAAATGAAGTAATGTGGGGAATATCATAATCCTCCCTCACAGGAACTGTATTAAAGCAAATAATAAAAGATAATATTTGTATATAGTGATGGCAATTATGCACTTCACATATGGTGGTTTACTTAAATTCACAATATCCATAGAAAGGAGAAGGCAGGGGCACCTGGGTGGCTCAGCTGGTTAAGCTTCTAGATCTAGAAGTTTCTGGTTAAGCTTCAAGACTCTAGATCTTGGCTCAGGTCATGATCTCACAGTTTGTAGTAGGAGCCCCACATTGGGCTCTCTGCTGATGGTGTGGAGACTGCTTGGGATTCTGTCTCTTCTCTCAGAGCCTCCCCCACTTGTGCACTCTCTCTTTCTCTCTCAAAATAAATAAATAAACTTAAAAAAATAAAGGAGAAGGCAATTTCCTTCTCATTTATGAGAGGTGTGCATGGATGGATCACAGAAGTCGCTCAAGGTAAGATAGTATTGCATCCACACGACTCCTGAAACACAATGCTGGGGGCACCAGTGACAGTCACAACAAAGTTTATTGCAATGAGAGACAAAGCCGACCGATTGGGACCAACGCTCTTGATAAGAGTGTGTCCCCGAACAGCTGGGGTACAGAGTTTTTATGGCTGATCACATCGTTTTATCATCACCTGGGAACAGAACAGAGAAACAGTTCCCAGATGAGTTAGAAACAGTTCCCAGATGAGTTAGAAACAGTTGCCAGATGAGGTGATTATTTTAGACTTTCTGCTGCTAAGTTGCAACCAGTGGATCTCCTTGACCTTGCCTCTGATGCTCTTTTCTTTGAGCGTTTGTTTCCTTAGTTGGTGAAGCCTGATTTACAAAAGTATGAAGTGTACTTTACAAGAGTAAAGCAAGGCTGTTATCTCTTGACCTTCATTGTCAGAACAAAGCTGTTATTTTTCAAGCTACACGTTAGCCCTACACTACAATTTAACCCTTACATTAGCAGATAAATGGTATTGCTGAAATCAAAGCTGGGAAGTCTGACTCCATTCTCCCACCCTCTGTGCTTACTCTTTACCATGGGCACTATCAGAGAAATGTTTTTTTGTTGTTGTTTTTTTGTTTTTATTTTTGTTTTAATTCAACTGGAACATGACCTACCTGTTGAATATGCAAAATTTAACATACAGAATAATTTGGGGGGAGTTTGGAGAATTACTTACAGAAGCTGTTAACTTAAAGCTTAAATAAACTTCAAAAATATCAGGCAATCACATCAAATGGTGTGGCTTTTGCCGTAGTCATGGAAAAACAGCTCTTTCTCATGGCTACTTTGACTGCAAAAACTTTTACCTCTTAGGGGGTCTATTTGGGGCTTTGTAATAAAACAGGCACCAGGGGGAAAAGCCACTAGGGCAGTTAAATTTGGGGGTCTCCTCCTTTGATGCCTTTGTTAGGACTGCCTTTGCTAGAAAGCCACTTCTAAGCATGCTCTGAGCATGCTCTAAGCTTGCCATAAATATGCCCACCACAGAATGTGTTTCACAGTTTTGGTTCCATGTCACAAAAGTTGCTGTAGATGTTCTGATCCTCAGGATAAAAAATGCTGTGTGACTTGCCCAAGTGATTTTAGACAATTGGACTCAGGTTCAAATGGACATTATAGGTAGTCTTGATATATCAAAGAAATGCATTAGTATGCAAATATCTTATGTTATTCCCAGAATTCGCGATCCCCAAAGACCACCAGGGAGCCGAGTCCGATTTAAAAGCAAAGAGCCTTTATTCAAGCTAGCTGGAGCTCAATCCCCTACCTGCATGGACTCAGCAGTGAGATGCCTGAGAGAGAGCAAGTTTCAAAAGCACAAAGGTTTTATAGGGGTCTAGGGGCAGTTGATGAGTTAATGGCTGTGGCCTCAGCTGATTGGCTGGGGAAGGATTAGAGTCCCTTTATGCATGTCTCCAGGCGTGTTTTGATCCGGAAGTTTGAAGGGGTGAGTGGGAGGTTACTCAAGGGGAGGAGGCGTGGTCTGAGGTTTCTGTGATTTTCTCAGAAAGGGGCAATGTCGGGGACATAGTCACTCAAGGTGGAGGACACAGAACAAGATGGAGTCGGCCGGAGTAGGTCTGCTCTTTCACTTAAAGGTTTAACCCAAATAGACAAAAGCAGCTTCCTATAAAAATCACAAAGTCAATATCTTTCACTCTCTCTCTATGTTCCCTTTGCCTGAAAACATCATCATTTCACTTTTATTTTTATTGCCTATTTTGTTGGATATCAAATTCTGCTTCTTTTTATTTGTTTTTAATCAAAGTATAATTAACATATAGTATTATATTAGTTTCAGATATACAATATAATGATTCAATAAGTGTAATCATTTTTCAGAGCTCAAAAAAATAAGTGTACTGTTAACCCCCTTTATCTATTTCACCCATCCCTCCAACTACCTCCCCTCTGGCAAACACCAATTTGTTTTCTATATTTAAGAGTCTGTTTTTTTTTTTTTTGTCTCTCTCTTCTTTTTTGTTTGTTTATTCATTTGCTTTGTTTCTTAAATTGGATATTTGAGTGAAAAAAATAATAAATACTCTGCTTCTTTTCATACTTGGAATTTCATTGGCATTTCGCAGCCTTGATTTCTAGTTCAAAGACAGATGTCTGTGTTAATTTGGCTCCTTTGAGGGTAATGTGTCTTTTTTTTTCTCTCAGTACTTAAAGACATACTTTTTGCCTTTGGTCTTTGGCAGTTCAGTGTTTCCCTTTGTATTATTCATCCTTTGGACTTCACAAGTGTTGCTGAGTGTGTGAGTTAATGTCTTCATTTATCAAGGGTAATTTTAAGTCTTTATGTCTTCAGATAGCGCATCTCATTTTCTATGGCCTACATTTCTGGAATTCTAAAATTTTTTTTAACATTTATTTATTTTTGAGACAGAGAGAGACAGAGCATGAATGGGGGAGGGTCAGAGAGAGACGGAAACACAGAATCTGAAGCAGGCTCCGGGCTCCGAGCTGTCAGCACAGAGCCTGACACAGGGCTCCAACTCATGGATGTTGAGATCATGACCTGAGCCAAAGTCAGACGCTTGACTGACAGAGCCATCCAGGCGCCCCTTACATTTCTGGAATTCTAATTGCACTTAGTTTTATTTTATCTCATTTTATTTTTACCAATTCATTTATATGACAACTTTATATCACACCCCACATATTTTATTTCATTCTTAACTTTTTAAATTATTTATTCCTTTCTATTTTTTCTTTATTTTGATATTTTCTATTGACCTGTTTTATAGTTAGCTGGTCATATTTTTCCCTTTAACTTTTTTAATATAATAATTTAAGTTTATCTTTTGTGTTTATAATTAAAATCCTTGAATTAAAAAAAACTCCATTTGAATGTTTTTCTTTTAAACACACTCGCGTTCTCTGGTGAAAGTATCAATATTTTCAGTCATAATTTTCTCTTTTCCCCTGTTCTCTTAAAAATATTAGTTATTTCCATAGTAAAGACTTTGCTGGCTAATTTCAAAATCTTAATCACCCATGGATCTGTGCTTATACTCTCTTAGTTTTCCTTTGGATTAGTTAATTTGGCAACAGCATATACCTTGTGTAAAATTTGTATAAATTTTTTTTATTATCCTTCAAAGACAGTTCATCACTTTATTTTTTGGTCAATAAGTTTGGGACTAGTCATTCTAATACAATGAGAGGCTGGGGTAACTCAAGGCTCAGTTAGTTGTAGTTGGACAAGTTTTGTTTTTGTTTTTGTTTTTATTGTTGTTGTTGGTGGTGGTCTCTTTCACATTTCCTCTAGGCTATAACCCTTCAGGTATTGTAACTGAGTTCTTGGTGTGTTCACCTTGGCCTTTATTTGTGGAGCATCCTCAATGATAATTCTTATCTTCCTGACACTGATGGGCTGTTAGACTATCCTTCTCAGGGGCTTTTTGCTTGCTTTAACTTCCTTCTCTTCACAGTCTCAGACTTTAGAAAGTGTTTGCAGAATAGTGTTCATTTCTTTATCTTCCTTTCCCCCTGGGATTCTGGCCTAAAGAGCTTCTTATTATTGCATCTTGTTGATGCTCCAACTTAAGGAGATAGATCTTTCAGAGACATTTTGTTTTCAGAGTCTTTACCTATATTTTTGGATTCACTTTCTATTTCCAGATGCTCAGCAAGTGACCACAGAGATAAAGCCACAACACAATGTGGGTTTACCTCTCTGTGTGGTGTCTACTTCTCCAGGATTTTGTATGCTCAAGTCATGGTTGCTTCAGCACCTACCTGATCAGTCTTCAAAGAGAATATAATGTTATACTATCCGTTTATTTTTCAGTCTATCTCAGTGAAAGAGCTGGCACATTTCAAGCCACTCAAAAAATAATTGGAAGTAAAACTTCATCATTATGATTCACTTTCCCTTTCTTTTAACTTTTTATTTTAGAATACTTTTAGATTTACAGAAACATTGTGAAGATAATAGATGGTTCCTACACTCAGTTTTCCCTATTATTAATGATTACATTGGTATAACCTATTTGTTACATTTAGTGAGACAATATTAATACTTTATTAGTGACTAAAGTCCATACTTTATTCAGTTTTCAAAGTTGTTTCCTAATGTCCTTTTTCTGTTTCAGGATCCTAATCTGGATACCTTTCTTTTTTTCTTTTCTTTGCCTTTCTTTCTTTCTTTCTTTCTTTCTTTCTTTCTTTCTTTCTTTCTTTTCTTTCTTTCTTCTTTCAATTTATATCCAAGTTAGTTAGCATAGTGCAACAATGATTTCAGGAGTAGATTTCTTAATGCCTCCTTACCCATTTAGCCCATCCCTCCTCCCACAAACCCTCTAGTAACTCTTTTCTCCATATTTAAGAGTCTCTTATGTTTTGTCCCCCTCCCTGTTTTTATGTATTTTTTGCTTCCCTTCCCTTGTGTTCATCTGTTCTGTGTCTTAAAGTCCTCATATGAGTGAAATCATATGATATTTGTCTTTCTCTCACTGACTAATTTTGCTTTGCATAATACTGTCTAGTTCCATCCACATAGTTGCAAATGGCAAGATTTCATTCTTTTTGATTGCCAAGTAATACTCCATTGTGTGTGTGTGTGTGTGTGTGTGTGTGTATCATATTTTCATTATCCATTCATCCAAGATGGACATTTGAGCTCTTTCCATACTTTGGCTATTGTTGATACTGCTGTTATAAACATTGCGGTGCATGTGCCCCTTCAAAACAGCATACCTGTATCCCTTGGATAGATCCCTAGTAGTGAAATTTCTGGGTTGTAGGGTAGTTTTTTAATTTTTTGAGGAACCCCCATACTATTTTCCAGAGTGGCTGCACCAGTTTGAATTCCCACTAGCAGTGCAAAAGAGATCCTTTTTTTCCACATCCTTGCCAACATCTGTTGTTGTCTAAGTTGTTAATGTTAGCCATTCTGACAGGTGTCAGGTGATATCTCATTGTGGTTTTGATATGTATTCCCCTGATGATGAGTGATGTGGAGCATTTTTTCATGTGTCAGTTGGCCATCTAGATGTCTTCTTTAGAAAAGTGTCTATTCATGTCTTTTGCCCATTTCTTCACTGGATTATTTGTTTTTTGGGTGTTGAGTTTGATAAGTTCTTTATAGATTTTAGAGACTAACACTTTATCTGATATGTCATTTGCAAATATCTTTTCTCATTCTGTCGGTTGCCTTTTAGTTTTTCTGATTGTTTCCTTCACTGTGCAGAAGCTTTTTATTTTGATGAGGTCACAGTAGTTCATTTTTGCTTTTGTTTCCCTTGCCTCAGGAGACGTGTTGAGTAAGAAGTTGCTGTGGCCAAGATCAAAGAGGTTTTTGCCTGCTTTCTCCTCAAGGATTTCGATGGCTTCCTGTCTTACATTTAGGTCTTTCATCCATTTTGAGTTTATTTTTGTGTCTGGTGTAAGAAAGTGGTCCAGGTTCATTCTTCTGCATGTCGCTGTCAAGCTTTCCCAGCACCATTTGCTGAAGAGACTGTCTTTATTCCATTGGATAGTCTTTCCTGCTTTGTCAAAGATTAGTTGGCCATATGTTTGTGGGTCCATTTCTGGGTTCTCTATTCTGTTCCATTGATCTGAGTGTCTGTTTTGGGGCCAGTACCATGCTGTCTTGATTACAGCTTTGTAATACAGCTTGAAGTCCGGGATTGTGATGCCTCCAGCTTTGGTTTCTTTTTCAAGATTGCTTTGGCTATTCAGGATCTTTTCTGGTTCCATACAAATTTTAGGATTATTTGTTCTAGCTTTGTGAAGAATGCTGGCGTTATTTTGATAGGGACTGCATTGAATATGTAGATTGCTTTGGGTAGTATTGACATTTTAACAATATTTGTTCTTCTTACCCAAAGCATGGAATATATTCCCATTTTTTTATGTCTTCTCCAATTTCTTCCATAATCTTTCTATACTTTTCAAGGATAGATTTTTCACCTCTTTGGTTAAATTTATTATAGGTATTTTATGGTTTTTATTGCAATTGTAAATGGGATCGATTACTTGATTTTCTTTCTGTTGCTTCATTGTTAGTGTATAGGAATGCGACCGATTTCTGTGCATTGATTTTATATCCTGTAACTTTGCTGAATTCATGAATCAGTTCCAGCAGTTTTTTTGGTGGAATCTTTTGGGTTCTCCGTATAGAGTATCATGTCATCTGCGAAGAGTGAAAGTTTGACCTTCTTCTGGTTGCTTTGGATGCGTTTTATTTCTTTGGGTTGTCTGATTGCTGAGGTTAAGACTTCCAATACTATGTTGAATAAACACGGTGAGAGTGGACATCCCTATCTTGTTTCTAACCTTAGGAGGAAAGCTTTCAGTTTTTCTCCATTGACAATGATATTAGCATTGGGTCCTTCATATATGGCTTTTGTGATCTCGTGGTATGATCCTTCTATCCCTACTTTCTTGAGGGTTTTTATCAAGAAAGGATGCTGTATTTTGTCAAATGCTTTCTCTACCTCTATTGAGAGGATCATGTGGTTCTTGTCCTTTCTTTTATTGAAGTGATGAAGCACATTGATTGTTTTGTGGATGTTGAACCATCCCTGCATCCCATATGGAAATCCCACTTGGTCATAGTGAATAATTTTTTTAATGTATTGTTGGATCCGGTTGGCTAATATCTTGTGGAGGATTTTTGCATTCATGTTGACCAGGAAAATTGGTTTATAGTTCTCCTTTTTACTGGGGTGTTTGTCTGGTTTTGGAACCAAGGGAATACTGGACTCCTAGAAAGAGTTTGGAAGTTTTCCTTCCATTTCTATTTTTTGGTGCAGATTCAAGAGTATAGGTGTTAACTCTCCTTAAATGTTTGGTAGAATTCCCCTGGAAAGCCATCTGGCCCTGGACTCTTGTTTTTTAGGAGATTTATGATTACTAATTCGATTTCCTTCCTGGTTACAGATCTGTTCAAATTTTCTATTTCTTCCTGTTTCAGCTTTGATAGTGTATCTATTTCTAGGAATTTGTCCATTTCTTCCAGATTGCCCATTTTATTAGTGTATAATTGCTCATAATATTCTCTTATTATTGTTTTTATTTCTGCAGTATTGGTTGTGATCTCTCCTCTTTCATTCTTGATTTTATTTATTTCAGTCCTTTCCTTTTTCTTTTTGATCAAACTGGCTAGTGGTTTATCAATTTTGTTAATTCTTTCAAAGAACCAGCTTCTGGTTTCATTGATCTGTTCTACTGTTTGTTTGGTTTTGATAGCATTAATTTCTGCTCTAATCTTTATTATTTCCTGTCCTCTGCTGGTTTTGGGTTTCATTTGCTGTTTTTTTCCCCCAGGTCTTTAAGGTGCATTCCTGAGACCTTTCTTCCTTCTTTAGGAGGGTCTGGATTGCTATATACTTTCCTTTTATGACCACCTTTGCTGTGTCCCAGAGCTTTTGGGCTGTGGTGTTTTCATTTTCATTGGCTCCCATGTACTTTTTAATTTCCTCATTAACTTCTTTGTTAGCCCATTCATTCTTTAGTATGAAGTTCTTTAGTCTTCCAGTATTTGTTATCTTTCCAAAATTTTCTTGTGGTTGATTATGAGTTTCATAGCATTGCGGTCTGAAAATATGCACGGTATGATCTCACTCATTTCGTACTTGTTAAGGGCTGATTTGTGTCCAGTATGTGGTCCATTCTGGAGAATGTTCCACGTGCACTGGAGAAGAATGTATATTCCTCTGCTTAGGATGAAATTTTCTGAATATATCTGTTAAGTCCATCTGGTCCAGTGTGTCATTCAAAATGATTGTTTCCTTGTTTCTGATTAGATGGTCTGTCTATTTCTCTGAGTGGGCGCTGAAGTCCCCTGCTATTATGTTATTATTATCAATGAGTTTCTTTCTGTTTGTCATTAATTGATTTATATATTTGGGTTCTTGCACAATTTGAGCATAAATGTTTACAATTGTAAGATCTTCTTGGTGGATAGAACCCTTAATTATCTCTTCATCTCTTCTTCATCTCTTCTTCATCTCTTGTTACAGTCTTTATTTTAAAGTCTAGATTGTCCGATATAAGTATGGCTACTCAGGCTTTCTTTTGTTGACAATTAGCATGATAGGCATTTCTCCATCCTCTTACTTTTAATTTGAAGGTGTTTATAGGTCTAAAGTGAGTTTCTTGTAAACAGCATATAGATGGAACTTGTTTCCTTACCCATTCTGTTACTTTACGTCTTTTGATTGGAACATTTAGTCCATTGATGTTTAGATAGAGTACTGAAAGATATGAATTTATTGCCATTATGTTTTTTGTAGAGTTGGAGTTTCTGGTGTGTTCTCTGGTAATTTCTAGTCTTTGTTGTTTTTGGTATTTATGTATGTATGTATGTATTTATTTATTTATTTTTGTCCTTTTTCTCATCACGAGTCCCTCTTAAAATTTCTTCCAGGGCTGGTTTAGTAGTCACAAACTCCATTAATTTTTGTTTGTCTGGGAACATTTTAATCTCTCCTTCTATTTTGAATGACAGCCTTGCTGGATAAAGATTCTTGGCTGCATATTTTTCTGATTCAGCACATTGAATATGTCCTGCCACTCCTTTCTGGCCTGCAAAGTGTCTGTGGATAGGTTTGCTGCAAACCTGATCTGTCTTCCCTTGTAGTAAGGAATTTTTTTTTCCCTTGCTGGTTTCATGATTCTTTCCTTGCCTGAGTATTTTGTGATTTGGACAGTGGTATGCCTTGTTGATGGTCGGTTTTTGTTGAATCTCATGGGAGTGCTCTGTGTTTCCTGGATTTTGATTTCTGTGTCTTTCCCCAGATTAGGAAAGTTTTCTGTTATGATTCACTCACATAACCCTTCTACCATTTTTCTCTCTCTTCATCTTCTGGTACCCCTATGATTCTGATGTTCCTTTCTAATGAATCACTGATTTCTCAAATTCTTAAATCGTGCTCTTTTGCCTTAGTCTCCTTCTGTTTTCTGCTTCATTATTCTCCATAAGTTTGCCTTCTATATCGCTGATTCTCTGCTTTGAGTCATCCATCTTTGCTGCTGTGGCATCCATTCCAAATTGGAGCTCAGTTATAGCATTTTTTATCCATCCTATCTTTTGCTTTTTTTTTATTTCTGCAGAAAGTGATCCTAACCTATTTTTGACCCCAGCTAGTATTCTTAGTATCATGATTATAAACTCTGGTTCAGACATCTTGCTTGTATTTCTGTTGGTTAAATCTCTGGCTGTCATTTCTTCCTGATCTCTCTTTTGGGTGAATTCCTTCATTTTGTCATTTGGAAGGGAGAAAAAGAACTGATGAGTAAGAAAAAGTTAAAATTAAAAGAAAATTAAAATTAAAAAGTTAAACACACACATGTGCATGCACGCCCAAGTCAAATAAATGATGCTAGATCCTAGGTTGTGTTTTGGTCTGGGGTTGAAAGGGGCTTGATAGCTTAGAGAAAAAAAAAGGGGGAAAGAAAGAAATAGGAAATCGTTTGAAAATTTGAAAAAAATGAATACACTGAAAAACAATAAAATGAAATGATGGAAGTAAACTAGAATTTGAAAAATTTATGCAAAAGTAAAAAATGAAGTAGAAAAAATTAAAGAAAATATTTTTAATAAAAATTGAAAATAAAAATAAAATTTTTGTCTTTCTGTATTCATGAAAAAGAAAAGAAATGACAAAGAGGGAAAAGGAAAAGAAAATTGAATACATGAACCAGCAAACAGACTGAAATATGATTGAAATTACTTCGTTTTCTCCTAGAAGTCAAAATATGAAGCGCTTTATAGTCTGTAAACTAAGCTAATGGAGAGATTTGTTTTCCTGAACAGCGAGGTTGGCCCAGTTGGGCAGGGCTTAGTGTAACAGCTCCTTCTCCAGTAGATGGCGCTGCTTGGCTTACTGGGCTGGATTGTTGTGGCCCTTGTAGGTGTTTATGCACATGCGCAGGAGTGGTGAAAATGGCAGTCTCTAGTGTTAGAACTCTGTTCTCCCTGATCAGCAATGACACACTCATCCTTTGTCTTTAGTTCCGTCCACTCATCATTTTTACACTGTCCATGACCAACCCCCAGGCAGCACCTCCCTTCTGAGTTTTATCTCAGATGCGGCTGTTTTTCCCAATTCCTTATTTCTTAGGGACTGTGGCTTTGACCAATTATGCCCCTCTGTGGGAGGGTCTCACCAAGCAATGGCCAGGTACCAGCTGTAGCCAGGAACACTCACAGGACCGTGCTGCTGCTGATGCCCAGAGACTGCAGCTGGGTGCCAGCCTGCCCCAGAAAAAGTTCATATAGTTGTGTAGCAGCTGTGTTTCAGGGATTATGGAAAATCACAACACACATCTAGCACCAGGCTTCACCCCCAATGACCTTATTCCAGCACCAGTGAATGTCATTGTTCTCCCAGGTCCATTGGGGCCTTTGCCTGTGAGGGATCCACACAGCCTCTACCAGATGTCCTCCCAGCAGGGGAACCACCTCTCTCTATGTGGCCTGAACAGCCCTGGACTTCATTCTGCTCCTGGGGATTTGCCCTTCTCAACAGACCACCGCCAGGTATTGAGATGCAGAGTTTCAGAGTCTGTGCTCCCCCTGTTTATAGAGTCTTAAGGGAATTTAAACCCTTTCCTTTCTCTTTTTTCCCTTTTTAGTTCAGTCCCTGTGGCTGTTTCCACTTTTCACTTTATCTCCAGCTGCTGTTGGGAAGGTGCTTTGCCTGTATTCTCTGCCCCCCCACCCCCATTTTCTGTCCTCTCTCTACAAGCAAAAAAAGCTCCCTGCCCTCTGCAGCTTTTCTCTTCCTCAAATTCACCTGTCTGTACCACATACTTGCTGAGTTCTGTGGTTCAGGTTGTACAGATTGTTGTGTTAATCCTCAAATCAGTTTCCTAGGTGTGAAGGATGGTTTAGTTTTGATCTGGCTGTATTTCATGGATGCAAGACACAGAAATTTCCATGCTGTTCCACCATCTTGGATCCTCCGCTGGATACTATATTGACTTTAAGTGGTTGTAACAGTTTTTCAGGCTTCCCTTGTTAGTGATGACCTTGGCAGTTTTGAGAAGTATGGGTAAAGTATTTTGTAGGATATGCTTTGATTATGATTTGTCTCATGTTTTCCTCATTATTAGACTGGGATTCTATGTCTTTTTGAGTAAGTGACCAGAAGTAAAGTACCATTTCCATCACATCATATCAGTGGTACATACCACTAACATTATATGACTCTTGATGCTCACCTTGATCCACTGGCTGAGCTGGTGTTTGTCAAATGTCTGCTCTGTAATATTTTTCCATACTGTTTCTGTACAACATATATTGTGCATGTTCTGATTGCTTTACCAACTGTTTCCCCCATCTCTTTCCATACTGTACTCTTTAAAAGGAAATCATTATGTGCAGCTCACACTTGAGTAGGAGTCAGTCTACATTTCCCTGACAGTGTAATATCTACATAAATTACATCTACATATTAATATGCACAGGGTATTTGTCCATTTTCTCCTATTTATTTATTCAATCATTTATTTATATCAGTAGGGACTCCAGATCATTTTCATGTATAATTATTTTACACTTAGTTATAGCCCAATACTACTTTATTTATTTTATTGCTCATAGTAGTCAGCTTTAACAATTGCAACATCTTAGTTGGCTTTTATTTCTCTTTGACATATCTTTTTCATTATGTGTGTGTGTGAATGTCTTAACATTTTCTTTCTTCCTGGCACTACAAGATGATCTAGTCTTACTTACATATTGTATATAAGTACAATATGTATGTATGGCCCAAGCCATACAATCAACAATTTCTCCAAGGAACTTTGTTTCCTTTTACTGGAGATTGGCATTAGAAACAAAGATTTTGTCTCACTGGTACTAGGGTATCACTGCTCTAGAACCTCTCAGCTGACAGAGAAAGACAATGTATGTTTATATACTAACATGTGCATGTATACATATCTATAAATTTTTAATTCTTTTAAATTAATAAAATTTTTGAAAACCCAGGTCAAATGTGTTGCCATTGGCTTATTTAAAATAATTCATACACACACACACACACACACACGCACACACATATATACATATACTTAAATTTTATTCAAGTTTTTCTCAGTGAAGAAATTGTATTTGTCAGAAAAATAATCTAATGCAGGCACACCTTGTGTTATTGGGCTTTGCTTTATTGCACTCCACAGATACTACATTTTTTTTTAAATAAATTGAAAGTCTGTGGCAACCCTGCATCCAAAAAGTGTACTGGCACCATTTTCCCAATAGCATTTGCTCACTTTGTGTCTTTGTGTCACATTTTGGTAATTCTCCCAATATTTCAAACTTTTTCATTATTATTTTTATTATGGTGATCTGTGATCAGTGATCTCTGATGTGACTATTCTAATTGTTTTGAGGTGCCAAGAACAACACCCATATAAGATGACAAATTTGATTGAAAAGTGTGTGTGTTCTGACTGCTTTACCAACTCCTTCCCCATCTCGCTTCCTCTCCTCAAGCCTCCCTATTCCTTTAGACACAACAATATTGAAATTAGGCCAATTAATAACCCTTCAGTGGTTTCCAACTGTTAAGGTAAAAAGAAGAGTCATACATCTCTTACTCGAAATCAAAAGCTAGAAATGATTAACCTTAGCAAGGAAGACATGTTGAAAGCTGAGACAGGCCAAAAGTGAGGCCTCTTGCACCAGTTGTCCAAGTTGTGAATGCAAAGGCAAAGTTTTTGAAAGAAATTAAAAGTACTACTCCAGTGAATAAATGACAAGTGAAACAGCCTTAATGCTGATATGGAGAAAGTTTTAGTGGTCTGCATAGAGGATCAAATCGGCTACAACATTCCCTTAAGTCAAAACTTATTCCAGAGAAAAAAACTTTTTTTTTCAATTTTATGAAGGCTGAGAGGGGTGAGAAAGCTGCAGAAGAAAAGTCTGAAGCTAGCAGAGATTGGTTAATGAGGTTTAAGGAAAGAAGCTGTCTCCATAATATAAAAGTACAAGGGGAAGCAGCAAGTGCTGATGTAGATCAGCCCCTGTTGCTAGGGGCTAATGCAGCTCGTGACTTTAAGTTGAAGCAAATGTCCATTTGCTATTCCCAAATCCTAGGACCATTAACAATTATGCTAGATTTACTATGCCTGTGCTCTATAAATGGAACAACAAAGTCTGAATGACAGCACATCTGTTTACAATATGATTAATGAAGATTTTAAGCCCACTGTTTATACCTACTGCTGAGAAAAGATTTTTCCCCCAAAATATTACTGCTCATTGACAATGTACCTGGTTACCCAAGAGATCTGATAGAGATGTAGGAAATTAATATTGTTTACATGCCTGCTAACAGCATCCATTCTGCAGCCCATGGATCAAGGAGTCATTTCAACTCTCAAGTCTTATTACTTAAGAAATAAATTACATAAGGGTATAGCTACCATAGATAATGATTTCCTTGATAGTTCTGGGCAGTCAATTGAAAATCTTCTGGAAAATATTCACCATTCGAGATGTCAAGAACATGAGTGATTCATGGGAAGAGGTCAAAATATCAACATGAACAGGAGATTGGAAGAACTTGGTTCCAATCCTCATGGATGGCTTTAAGAGGTTCAAGACTTCAGTGGAGGAAATAACTACACATGTAGGAGAAATAGCAAGAGAACCAGAATTAGAAGTAGAGCCCAAAGATGTGACTGGATTGCTACAGTCTAAGGATACAACTTTAATGGATGGGGAGTTGCTTCTTACAGTTGAGTAGAATCTACTTCTGGTAAAGGTGCTGTGATGATTGTTAAAATTACAACAAAGGATTTAGGATATTACACAAACTTAGTTGACAAAACAGTGGCAGAGTCTTCAGAGGATTGACTTCAAATTTTAAAGAAGTTCTATTGTGGGTAAAATTCTATCAAACAACATCACATGCTGCAGATAAATTGTGAAAAGAAGAGTCAATTGATGTGACAAATTTCATTGTTTTCTTGCTTTAGGAAATTGCCACACCCACACCAAACCTTCAGCAACTGTCATCATGACCAGTCAGCAGCCAACAACACTGACCTTCCACCAGCAAAAAGATTGACTTGCTGAAAGCTCAGATAACAGCATTTTTTGGCAATAACATTATTTTTTAAATTAAGGTATTACTTTATTTTTAAAGACATAATGCTATTGCAAACTCAATAGACTATATAGCACAATGTAAATGTATGTTATATATGCACTAAGAAACCAAATAAATTATTTGACTTGCTTTTTTATGATATTGGCTTTATTTTGGTAATCTGGAACCAAACCAGCAATATATATGAGGTATGCTTGTAGATTTATTTCCTATTATAATTGGTAGAATCTATGTATTTAGATATAAAATTTCTGGCTTTCATTTTCCAAAATGGCATTGGGCTAAAACAAAGGAAAAGATTTGCTGCAACCATCCTTGGGGAAATAGTTGAAGAAGGCAACTATCTAGACTATCTAAAGAATGTTCAGAAACATCAGTAACATAAAAAATACAGCACACTGTTGACTCAGTCAGAAATCATCATAGGAGATTATTCTTTACTGGCTTTGATCTCACAGTAATGAGATTTTTACACCATCCATCTGCTATAGTCTGGTCTGGTCCACCCACTACATGCCAACTTTCAGTATCATTAGAATCATATAGGGGTATGAAATTCAGAGTCCTGGACTCCTCCTCCAAGAGATTCTGACCTAAAAGGTTCAAGGTGAGGCCTAGGAATCTCAATTTCCTACTACTTACTAGGTGATGCAAAGGCTGCCCATCAGCAGGTCACACATGCTAGCTGTGCTAGCCCATGGCCTATTTTCTTCATAGTCAATGAAAACAGTCCAATTGGGAGGGGACACTAATCCTTAAGGGAATTCAAGTATAAAGAATGTGTTTGGGACAAAGAAAGTCTCATTTCCAAATGCAATCGAAATGCTAATTATCATGGTGTGTAATACTTTATTGTTTACTATTATGGGTTGAACTGTGTTCCCCAAAAAGTATTATACTTCTCACACCAAGTACCTAAGAATGTTACTTTATTTGTAAATACAGTCATTGTAGATGTAATTAGTTAAGATGAGGTTTAACTGGAGTAGCGTGGACCAAGGGGTCTATATCCAATATGACTAGTATCCTTATACAAAAGGGGAAATTCAAACATAGGGACAGACATGCACAGAAGGAAGATGACATGAAGACACAGAGACAATGCCACCTACAAACCATGGAGTGGGAGCTAGGAGCAGATCCTCCTGTGCAGTCCTCAGAAGGAACCAACCCTGGCGACACCTTGAATTTGGACTTCCCACATCCAGAATGATGAAACAATCATTTTGTGCTACTCCTACAACCACCCCAGGGAACCCATATGGTCACTCATGCTCTTAAATGGTGTTTGCAAATTTTAAGTAAGCCTATTTATTTATTTATTATTTATTTGTTATTTATTTATTATTTATTATTTAAGTAAGCATATTTATTATACAGTCATAAAAATAATATTTTTATATTCCTGTTATCTTAACAGAGAAAAGGAGGACCAGTCAGATAAAAGTGGCTGTCCAGGGTCACACCCAAAGGATGTTGGGGTTAATGAAGATAGTGCTCACACAGATTCCATGATAATGTGAGGCAATAATGAAGTCAGTTCATCTCAAAGTATTTGGTGTTGGCAACATACCTAGATACTGGACACCTGGCCTCATGATTGTGAGGTTTATTTCTTTGATCTTCCATTTCACAGATAAGTGCCATAGTAAAATTAATTATAGATATTAGAAAACATGGAATAATATCCATCTTTTTCAAACTTCACAATGATTTCTGAGAACCATTTAGATAGATAATGCTCCAAATGCTTTAATCTTCTTGGAAACAAGAGATGTGTAATTCTATATTATTGCCATCATCTTTTTGAGTTAAGAGATTGAAAACAAGTGATGACATTGGTCTATAAAAAGACATTTATCTAACAGGGGTCCTCTAAAATGCCATCAAAGCACTGTGGGTGACCGTTCCATATTGCAAAATGCCAGACACACTTAGCCACACAATGGTGTTTCATGAATATTCATTAAACTGTCTTAAATGTTGACACCTGAATTCATGCTGGATATGGCCAGAAAAACATGTATGGAACAGGACACTGTGGTGTGCAGGCACAGCATGCTTTTTCATCCTTGTGGGCTTCAGCTACCACACTGCCATCTCATGTTATCTTGAGTGCATAGACCTTATGCACAGCTATATATGAGAAATGTTCCCACTTATTCCTGCTGTACTTTCTTGCAAACCTTAATAGTAACCAGAGGTTTAAGTTTTATCTCTGCAAATTGTGAATTAGATAAATGAATAAATGGATAAATGAATTGTAATCATTTTGTTTTATTTACTTTAAAAGGATTATGAAGAAGAGGATCAGCAAGGCAAAGCCAGACATTTGTCATGATGCTGCTTTGGGTTTTAAGGGGCTCATAGTACATCTTTTTCAAATCCATTACATTGGATATGAATTCCATTAAGTTTGAATTTATACACAAAGAGGAATATGCTACCCAGGAATTCCCTCATTAAAAAGTGGGGGATCAGGTCAGTTCTCCCCAAACTGCAATGGTACTTGTGAGGCCACACTGGGGATCCTAGAAAGATGATGTGAAGCTAAGAATGGTGTGAGGAGACACTGTATAATATGAAACTCACATGAATTATCAACATACCCTGAAGAGTATAAAAACCCAATATTTTTGATCAGTAAATAAACTCCTTCAGGAACAGAGTTTTATTGTTTTGTTTTGTTTTGTTTTGTTTTGCTTTGGTTTTTGTAATTGGAAACATTGCAATGTAAGAATGAGATTGCCAAATAAAGAAATTCTTAAAAAAACTATTCGTAATTTTTACCTTATTTTGTAAACACTCATTCTACTAAGGAATCAATTTCCTGGTTCACATAATCTGGATTCTGCCAATAATCAACAACAATCTATGATAATTGTTTTCAGGCTATAATTAATGCCCATCAATGGCTAACAGTGCACATGACGATTATTAATTAATAAACATATGTATTGGAATATTTTTTACATGTAAAGAATGTTTTCATTACAGGTATATTATATGCAAGATTGACTACGGTTCTAAAACTTTTTAAAAGTATAAGCTCAGATTTAATCTAATTTTCTTATGGCCACAGTATTGGTAAAAATAAATAATCTCACTTAAAGGAAATTAGTATTCCTCATGATAAAAATTTAAATGTGAAATAAATCTGCAAGCTTCTCTGTGGCAGAATGCAATTCTTCCTTTCCTCTCTCAGAGTACATGTGAGAGGCACATCTAAATATTCCATATTTTCCAAGTAAAAAGCTCAGTTATTGACTAGTATGTTGCTTTTATGGGGCTATTTTTTTTTTTGCATGTTTCCCTCAATGATGACATTTAGTATTCAATAAATCTTCAAATCCCCCAAAAACAACAATATTATCGTACCCAAATGAAATGCCCAAAATGATTTTTTTCAGACTAATAATGATGCCCAGGAAGTTGTTGGTTATTCCATGAAAAAAAAAGTATTTTCTGGTATAATGATCTGAAAAGTGCAGAATTAAACACAGACTGAGTTATTTAACACAATTCTTCCTTGTTTAGACACACTGGACATCTCCAGGAGGAGAATGCAGTATGCAGTGTTTCCTAATTTATTGCTGCGGTTAGGAAACACTTCTGCTAACACTGATGTTGGTATCTTGTAATATACTGGTGACCTATAGAAAATGGTGGGGAGGGGCACCTGGGTGGCTCAGTTGGTTAAGTGTCCGACTTCAACTCAGGTCATGATCTCATGGTTCATGAGTTGGAGCTCCGTGTCTGGCTCTGTGCTGATAGCCAGAGCCTGAAGGCTGCTTTGGATTCTGTATCTCCCTCTCTCTTTCTGCCCCTCCCCCATTCGTGCTCTCTCTCTCTCTCTCTCTCTCTCTCTTTCTCTGTATTTATTTCTCAAAAATAAATAAACATTAAAAAATTAAACAAATAAAATGGTGGGGAGATGCAGAAACACCTGATCACATGTGAAGTGCCAGCAATAAGCTCTTCCTTTACTTCTGTGTTCCTGCAGCAGTAGATGGGACACATTTATATTGAAACATCTCTCACTAAATTCTAAATCCTTGTCCTTGCAAGCCTAGGGACTCATTAAGATGAAGAAGTGTCCAGAACATTTTAGCTCTTCCAGGAATTGTTTTGCAATTAAAAGAGATATTAGATTGTTATTAGATTATTGAATCTAAGAATAGTAGTTAAAAGTACTTTTAAGAAGATAACAAAGTTTTCATAAAAATATTAAAGAGGAAATCAGTCTATTATGAGCACTTTTACAGCTTCCTATATATATTAGAGTTATCTGTCTTGATATTTTAACAGAAAGATTACTTTGTCTGAATTTAACACTTCTTAGCAACATAATCATCCTATGTCTATAAGGGTTGTTTGGGGTTCTAGAGAACCCAAAGCTTTTCAAGATAAAGTAGTGTGCCCACAGCAAGTTATTGGTGGAACTGGAATGCTTTGAAGCCCACTCTTCTATGGCAGGAGTAATAGTGTGTGGGAATTGTGAAATCTAGATGAGTTAGTGCATGTAAAACATTTAAAATAATAACTGGAATATTACACATAAGCTGGCATTATTTTCTTAAGTTTATTTATTTATTTTTGAGAGAGAGAACAAGCTGGGGGATGGGGTACAGACACACACACACACACACACACACACACACAGAGTTTAAAGCAGGATCCAGGCTCTGCACTGTTAGCACAGAGACTGTCATGGGGCTTGAACTCTTGAACTGTGAGAACATGACCTGAGCCAAAGTCAGACACCTAACTCGCTGAGACACCCAGATGCCCCATATTAGCTGGCATGATTATAGTCAAAGTCATCAAGCTCATTGTGCTGTATTTGAGATTGCCTAATTACCAAACTGCTTTACAGATCTTTGGGGAAATGTTTTACTCACAGCCTTACAGCCAGATGCCAGAATGGATACTGCACAAAGTCAGATCCCAGGAATCTCCCTGGAAGTGCAAGTGAAATCCAGCAGCTGTATTCCCTTCTGGCAAAGAACTCCATGGGCTAGGACAATCAGGGAGGGATCCAACCTCAGGCAGACATTATTCCAAAAACTATTTGATCTAGACCTGTTTTTTTTCAAGTTTATTTATTTATTTTGAGAGAGAGCATGCACACATGTGCAAATGGGGAAAGGGCAAGAGACAAAGAGAGAGAGAGAGAGAGAGAGAGAGAGAGAGAGAGAAACCTAAACAGGCTCCGTGCTGTCAGTGTGGAACCCAACATGGGCTCCATCTCACAACAATAAGACCATGACCTGAGCTGATATCAAGAGACAGATGCTTAAGCAACTGAGCCGGCTAGGTGCCCAGATCTAGATCTGTTCTTATGGGTATCACCTTTTGGGTGTGACTAGTTATAGACACCCTTCAAGCATGATTCTACTGCAGAAAAATGGGCATCAACTTGTTCAGCCCCCATTTCATAGGTAAGAGATAAGCCTATTAGATTTGGAGTCATATCTGCCATTGAGGAAACTTAATGAGAATTTTCATCTAGAATATCTGAGCTGGTTTCATTATTCCCTTCAACACATGTCCAATCCTATTGTAGTGATGTGATCACATATTGCTCCAATATGTTTTACTTTATTTCTCTTTGCTTTTGGTATTTGTCACATCCCATATACACATCACTTACTCGACTTGTCCATTTGACTGACAGAAAGTCTTTTAAATATAATACTTCCTTTTCTTTATTTTCTCTTCTTTCTGATAACACTCATGACCTCTTGCCTAGACTCATACCCACCTCCTAACTGATATCCTTGACTCAAATATTTTCCTCTCTATTTCATTTAGGAGAACATCACTAGGAGCCAAGAACAGTCTACATGTTTCATATAATTAGTTAACAACATAGACAATAACCCCTTAATGTAACACAACAAAAAAGATAAACTTAATAAATACACAAATTATATGATAGATTATATCAACTATCGAAGGCAGAGATTGCTCGTAGGGTAGAATTCAATGAGAAGATGATTTTTGAGCACAAACTTATAGAACATAGGGGAGTTAGTCATGCAGAAATCCTGATGAAAGGCATCTAGGCATAGAACAGTCTGTCAAAAGTCATATAGTGAGAACATGCTTGATATGATGGAAGTGGAGTCAGAGAGAGTGCTTGGGTGAGATGTTGGGGGCAGAACATCAGGGGGTAGATCTTACAGGGCTTTGTAGGTGATCATAAAGACTGGCATTTGCTCTAAGAAAGAAGGGGAGTCATGAAACAGTTTTTAGTGGAGGAATGTTGACTTCAGTAATGATATATCACTTTTTTGTGGACCATTGGTGGGCAAGTCTATAATCAAGAGGATAAATAAGGGGGGTAATGCTCTAATTCAGGAAATAGTTGATGGTGACTCAGATCAGGATAGTAGCAATGCAATTGGTAGGAACCATCATATTTAGAATATTTTGAAAATATAGTAAACAGCATTTGCTCAAATTTTGAATTTGATATATAAAAGAAAGGGAGAGTGAATGATCCTGGAGTTTAGGCCTGAGAAAATGAAAGGATGGAGTTCAGGCCTGAGAAAATGAAAGGTCACCACCTGGTAGGGAAAAACTATAGCTAGAATTGCCTGTGTGTGCATCAGTTTGGGACATGCTAAGTGGGACTGGTCTCTGAGACATTCCAGGGGAGATCTTGAACATGTAGTTCAGTCCAGGAGGCTGGAATTTATGAGATATTTGATCTGGAGCTGGAGATGTAAATTTTGGAGTTCACACCACAGAAACCTGGATGAGACTCGGAGGAGTGAGTATGGATAGAAAATAGAGTCCTGGGCATTCCCAGAAAAACAGAATGTGGAGAAGATGGAGGTCCAACACAAAATGTGGAGGAAGAGACATCAAGGGGAGGATAATTAAGACAGGTGTGTCCTGGGAACTAAGGGAAGAGGTAACAGGAGTCAGAGAGAAGGAGGCTTAGCATTTTAGAGGTCCCTGGTGACCTTGCTGAGAATAGTGTTGGTGGAAGAGTGAAGAGGAAAGTCTGGCTGGGATGGGCTCCAGAGACAGGCATGAAGGTACTGGGTCGGTAAGACTAGAGGACTCTTTAGAAGAGTTTGCTGCAACAGGCACAAATAGGACAGTAGCTTGTGGAGGAATCATATTCTAGATATTCCCCTTCATATCTACCTTATACTCTATTCCACCTGCTTTATGCCCAGGAAGCTTCTGCCTGGACCACACCATATAATTTCTGTGAGCTTTGGCTTCTAGCCCTTGGGGAGAAGGACAGAAAATAGGTAAAGGAGGTTAAGACAAGTATTCCTAGGATCCTTTCCTGCCTCAGTGCTGCAGTTCAGCTGGATTATCTGCTGAAACTGATACTAGCTGCCATACAGCCCTTTCACTGCAACTATTTCTCAAGATTCTAGTAACCACTCCCCTTTCTTGCATCTTCAGCTAATTGGTAATAGCTTCCCAATATCACTAACTAGAGATTACTGCAATATGTCTATATTAGTTTCCTATTGCTGTTGTAACCAATGACCACAAACTTAGTGGCTTGAAACAACAAAACATTTTTATGTTATAGTTCTTCAGGTCAGAAGTCTGATATATGTCTTGCTTGGCTAAAATTAAGATGTCAGTAGGGCCATGTTCCCTTCTAAAGGTTCTAGAATTCATTTCCTTGCTCTTTCCAGGTTCTAGAAACTCTCACTTGTCTTGGCTCATGGCCCCTTCCTCCATTTTCAAATCCAGCCAAAGTGTACCTCTCTGAGTTTCTTCCACAGTCACATTGTCTTCTGACTCTCTTCTTATCCTTCCTTCTTTCATATTGAACACATCTAGATAATCCAGGATAAGCTCTCGGTCTGAAGGTCAGGGGACCACCAACCTTAATTCCATCTGCCACCTTAAGTCTCCTTTGTCAAGTAACATGATGTATTCACAGGTTCTGGGGATTAGAAAATGGACATCTTTGGGAGCCATTATTCTGCCTACAACAATGCCTTATTTAAATATGTCATAAGTCCTGCCAGCAAGATTGTATATAGTTTCTACCCTTCATTATCTTCTTCTTAATTACCCAGTTTGTGTGTGTCATTTTCTTGCACACTGGAGACCTGACTGGAAACCAGTCATTGTTTTGCACACTGGAAACCATTTTTTTTTTAAAAAAAGATTACTTAAATAAAAGCTTGTTTTTAAGTAGATGGTAGTAATGATCCAGCAGAAAGTAAAAAATAAAGTGTGTGAGAGAAGGAGATGTGTTGGAGCAATCTCTTGTATCGGGGAAAAGAAAGATGACCTGGTACATATATAGGTAAGCAATGGGAGTTCATCTGCAACACTATGAGGGAGTGGTTGCAAGAGGTAGGCAAAGGTGTTGGACATCCTCTGAATTCCTCAATATTCTAGGAACAGCGAAAAGCAAGATCACTAGTGGAAAGTAAAGAATGAGGTTGCGACAAGGAGCAAAATAAGAACTGACCATTCAAGAAAGTGGAAGAATAAATAGACTCCAGTGTAAATTTTAATGGAGGTGATATTACTCCTGTGGGAGTGAAATTCTTTTTGGTGAGAGGTGACAATCTTTGATATTGCTATGTGTAGTCCTCCAAAAGGCCATAATACATGAAAATATGTACAAGCATATCATTAGTATCGGTATTTCTAAGGGAGGTAGTTAAAATATATATAAAAAGACTCCTTAGGAGAAGTGATAATGAATAAAAGATTGAGAAATGCTGAGAACAACGTAATATGATAACCTTAAAACCCTCTTGAAACTCATGGCCAACAACTTTAAAAGACACTAATGATGAAAAATAGCATGCTTTTATTTATTATTATTTTTCCTCCATAATGCTGCATGGGTGTGGTTTGGAGTGGGCAGAGGGCTGGATTTCACTAGGGTTGGATTGTATGCAAGAAAAGGGGGAAAAGGGAGCTGAGAGAGTGTGTAAAAGTGATCATAGTAATTTGTCCAGGATTTTCCACTGAGGAAATAGGATATTGAGCATTCTGGGCTGCTACAATAAGCATGGGAGTGTGGCAACCACCTTGGGCCCACGTGACATTTAGAAATGAAGAATGAAAATCCATCATTTACATCTCACTCCCATATTAAACAGCATCTGATTTATTAGAGGCGAGTGAGTTTAATTTTTTAATATAGATTAATTTATTTAGAATATATTTTGTTCTTAGTTTCTAAAGGAAGGGGTGATTTATAAGATTCAACATAATGTGAAGTTCAAATAAAAACAGAAGTCAGAGAAGAGCAGGTAGAGAACATCCATCTATCAATGTCAATACATTCATTGACTTCCTGGAACAAGTAAAAAAAAATTCCTGGGGAACAGTCATTTCTTATAAATGACAGCCCTAAACATTGCATAGAATTTAGTTTAATATAATGTCTATTTGTTACGCTGGTGTATAGATTCTTGGTTTGTTCATAAGCCTTTAATGTCTACCATGTTTTTCTAGTGAGACTGAAATCTTCTTGCTGCCAGTGAATGTTTTCCATATTTGTTTAAACCCACAGTAATGTGATAGCACTCCAACCGGTCTTAAGGGTTAACTTACTTCAAAGTTAGGCACTCTTTGCAGACCTAAGCCCTTTAATATGTAGCAGAATTTACTTTCCCTGAGATTTGCATTTCCTATCCTTTAACATCATCTTTCAGAGAAAAACAAGAGAAGAAAAACAGCATTGATATTTGGCACTTAAATGCTAGGACAACTCTCTCATTTAGTTACCCTCCTTTGGGCTGCTTTATACCCAAAATGTCTGCTAGTACATTTCAACTTTTCAAGGAGCAGAATTACATTCTTAATTTAGGTGACTCATAATTGGGAAAAAGTCTCTCCAACACACTTCCCTTCTTGCTGCTTCCACAGCTTATTTAAATAAATTATGATCTTTTATTCTTTTAACTTTATCATTGTTTAATATTTAAACACAGACACCATTTCTCACCTTTACCACCATGACACCTGTAGGGAAGTTTTGCTTTTCTCTGTTAATCAGGGATTTTCAGACTTTTCTTAATGTGGAAATGTTCTATATTTTACTATTCTATCAAGAATTCAGACTATCCTTTAAAGGTATTTACCACTAATTATCAAAGTTTATATCTTAATCATCAGTGAAAAAATTGTTATGGAGTTTTAAGTGCCAATAAACTATTCACATTAACAATAAGATCAGTAGAAAAGCTGGCTTTAAAGCCATATGCACCCCATACCCTGGAAAAAGTAAATCAATTGCAAAATCGTAGGCCATAGTCATAAGTAAATACTGAAAACAAACAAAACCCCCCATAAAACAAAAATCCCCAAACATCCAAATACATTAATAGATGAATCGCTTCTTTTCATCTTAATATGCATATAAAAGTCACTTAATGAAATCAAATTGGTGGATTATTATTCTGTTCAATATATTGGAAAAGAAATACAAAGCTTAAAATAAAGTTTAGAGTAAAGGATAGGAAAAAAAAAAACTAGAAATTAAAATGCAAAGGGCATTTCACACCAGCTTCTTTCATGTTGAGATTATCAATAATATTTTATTATATATGTGGAAAGTTGTACTCCCATCATTACTAAAATCAGTTTATATAAATATGGTCAATAGTTGGAATCCTAGTTAAGCTTATGGACATGATGCAAATACAGCTTTAATTAAAGATTTTTGATTAAAAATGACCATTCTAATCATCCTTTTCCCATACCAATTAAAACTTTAAAAAATATTTTCACTTTTGAATCGGTTATTTTTCCTCAAATATCACTGAGGTATATGATTGCCCTAATATAAGTAGTTAAAGCATATGCATGATGGAATTCTACATTAAGAGTCTGATTATATGTAGCCTTAGGAATGAGGGAAGAAAAGTCAGGTTTTTTTTTTGAAAGTTATACTTCCTTAAATTAAGTCCTACCTGCAGATGTTGTTACAATTTCTGTAGTGTTTCTGAGGCCCATAAAGTCAAACTGATAAAGCCGCCAGGATTTCTGATCAGCTGCCTCAACTGAATTTTTTCTCCATCTGTAAATCATTTCTTCTTTGGGGTAGCCATCTGAAAATATAGAACAAATGTTTACCCTTGAAGATATAGGCTTATAAAACATTATAGTCAAAATTATAATTCTGATCATTTGACAGAAGTTAAAATTTTAGGTCATATTTGTTCTCAAAAATTTACTCAAAGGCACTAAAACTCAAAAATTAATGGGTAAAGGCCATTAAACTCAGAGAGTTCCTGCTGCAGATCTTCATGATCAGCAAGATGTTCTCAGCCAGAAGCCTGGTCATCATCTGTGTGGACCCAGCATATAATGGGGCTACTGTCTTTGTTTCTTTAAGCTTGGAGAGCCCCTTTTAGTCCTTTTCAAAGAGGGAAGATGCTAGTCAGAGTGTCACTAGTTTCCAGACTCTGAGATCTAACTATCTGACCTACATCACCTTCTCTCTCCCCAAAACTTAGTCCATTGAGATCTCAGGAAAAACAAATTTAATAAGGCAATCATGCCAGGATTCCAGAGGTCAACTGACTCTCAGTCCTGCTTTGACTTTTATTAGAGACCAATGCTCACCTTATTAAATTCTCCAGGAAACAAGATGCTAGTGTGTTTCTGCTGCCTTAAGCCTAGTGTGGCAACCTGCTCAAAGCCAGGTGTCATGAACAGGTGCTGTTACCAGGGCCCTGTGGGGTCCCTGGTCCAAGCAAGAGTTTGCCCCAATTATTGCTTCTCAACTCCTGGATCCCCACTTCTGAACAGCACTTGGACAACACTTAGTTTTTGGAGTACTGTCCTGTCTCCAGGCTATATAACAAGGTTTCCCCATAGGGCATGCCTCACCTAAGAGCAGGCCTATATCCCATGTTGTTGCCCAACACATGACAGCATTGGTATTATTAGCCCTTCACTGATTCACATAGACACTGCTGGCATGACTGTCTGTGGCAGTAGGAAATGTATGCACTAGCATCCTGAATATAAAAAGCACCATACTGGTGCACACATACTAATACAAACATATTAATAAAGTGATTGAAAATTTCTAATTAAACATTGCAAAGATCAGTTTGCAAAACCCTTAAAGACAGTATGCATTCTTGGTATTTTCCCTTCTGCCCATCATTGTTAACTTGGGTCCCTCATTAAAAGACTAAAATAGATCACAGGTATGCCCCCTTCTTTCTGATTGTGTATTGTTCTGTGAAATTATTGTCACCATTTCTGGGATAATTGCTCTCCTTTAACTTGACAATGTTGATATCAAGGCACTAAGACTCAGCTCCAGACATTTCTATGAAGTAAACAAACATTTTACTTGGCCATTAGCCGCTGTCCTGCTTGCTTTATCTTCCTATCAGACTACCATAAAGGACTTTATGCTATAATTATTTCTTTTTAACTTTTTTATTGAACAGCTTTATTGAGGTGCAATTTGCATACATAAAACATGTACAGTTCAGCGGTTTTTAGTATATTCTCAGAGTGCTGGAACTATTTTCATAATGTAATTTTAGAATATTTTCATCACCACAAAATGAAACCTCAGATCCACTAGCAGTCACTTCCCATTCCCCTTGCACACATCACTAACATCACTTGTCTCATCCAGTCCTTGGCATCCACTAATGTATTTTCTGTCTATAGATTTGCCTGTTTTGGACATTTCATATAAATGAAATCATACAACATGTTATCTTTTAAACTGACCTCCTTCAGTTAGTGTAATGTGTTCAAGGTTCACTCATATTGTAGTCCCTGTCAGGTTTTCACCCTTATTTATCACCCAATAATATCCTACCACATGAATATACCATATTTTGCTTATCCATTTGTCAATCGATAGGCAGTTTGCTTGAATCCACTTCTATAATCTTATGAATAATGCTGTTATGAACATTTGACATTTGTTAAACAAATAATTTATTCAAGACTATTGTAATAGGAGAATGAAGATCCATCAAAATAAAGAACAATAGCGTTTTTTAAAGTTAGGGTGAGCAAGTGAAAAGCAATTAGAGAATGTTAGGAAGAGGTCATAGACCACCAGTGTGTGCTAATAAACTTCACTTATCTTTATGATGAGAGGTAGTTAGGCAACTTGGAGCAAAGCCCTGCCGAAGTTAGGCTATTACCTTCCTACAGAAACTAGGAGATTGGGATACTATCTTTCTTGAATATATTTTAAAGAGATGGCTCCCAGATCCTTGAGAAAGACAATTTCTATTATGAAACTAACAAGATCCCTTTAAAAAGACTTACATCTCAAAGGGTCAGAGAAAGAACTTATAACTACAATTTTTTTCTTTTTTTATTAAAACTATTTTCAAATATTTATTTTTGACAGAGAGAGAGACACACAGCATGAGTGGGGGAGGGGCAGAGAGAGAGGGAGACACAGAATCAGAAACAGGCTCCAGGCTCTGAGCTGTCAGCACAGAGCTCGACCCAGGGCTGGAACTCACAGACCGTGAAATCAACCAACCAACTGAGCCACCCAGGCGCCCCACACTTTTTTTCTTTTAAAGTAAATGCTGTCAAAGAAGGGAGGTTAGGAGCCTATCAGGAAAAAGGCTGAGTGAAGTTTAGTCAAGGTGAGGGGTACTTAAAGCATTTTGGTCACTAGGAAGCCTCAGCATGGTGTACAGTAACAAAAATAAAAATTTTGCTGTTATTGTCCTATTTCTCTGCTTGTCTTCAAGGCAAACCTTCTTGAAAGATTTGCTTATCATCATTATCTCTGATAAATCACCTCCTGTTCACTCTTCAGTACATTCCATTATTCCACATCTGATACTCTCCTGTGACTGGTCAACATATTGCCAAATCCAGTGTCCAGGTTCTCCTTCTGTAACTTACTTGATCTCAGCAACGTTCAATAGAATTAACTCCTTCTTCTTGAAACTATATTCCCTTGCCTTATGTTGTTTCATCCACTTCACTGGATGTTCCTTTTCTGACTCCTTTGCTGGTTTCTCCTCTCTGATGTCTGAAAGTTGGAGTGCCTCAGGGTTTGGCCTGGACTTCTTCCTTTTTTTTTTTTTTTTTTTTTTTTTTTTTTTTTTTTTTTTTACTTTTGGAGAACCTATTCTCTCTAGGTAATATTTTTCTGCTCCATTATGTTAAGTACCATATTTAAGCTGATGACTCCTATGTCAATGCCTTAGTCTTGACATTTTTCTATGTCTCAAGAATCAGATATCCAGCTCCCTGCTTCTCATAAGATATCTAAAAGCACTACATGTTTAACTTCTTCCAAAGACAAGTTTCCCTTCACTTAACCTAAACTTGCTTCTTTTCCATTTTTCTACCTAAGCAAATGGCAGTATTACCCACCTAATTATTCAAGAGTTATAAACACCTATGTATGAGATTTTGCGCTGTTTGTTTTCAATTTACTTTGGGTTTATGAATAGGAGTGGAATTGTTGAGTCATAGAGTAACTATATTTAACATTTTTTTAAGTTTATTTATTGGGGTGCCTGGGTGGCTCAGTCAGTTAAGTGTCTGACTTTGGTTCAGGTCACGTTCTCACAGTTTGTGAGCTTGAGACCACATTGGGCCCCACATTGGGCTCTGTGCTAACAGTTCAGCCTCTGTGCTGACAGCTCAGAGGCTGAAGCCTGCTTCAGATTCTGTGTCTCCCTCTCTGTTCCTCCCTTGCTTGCAATCTCTCTCTCTCTCTCTTTCAAAGATGAATAAACACTAAATTTTTTTAAGTTTATTTATTTATTTATTTATTTATTTAGAGAGAGAGAGAGATACCATGAACATGAACAGAGAACAGGGGAGGGAGAGAGAGAGAGAGAGAGAGAGAGAGAGAGAGAATCCCAAGTAGGCTCCCCAATGTTAGCACAGAGCCTAAAGTTGGGCTCCATTGAATCATGAGATCATGACCTGAGCTGAAATCAAGAGTTAGATGCTTAACCAACCAAGACACCCAAGTGCCCCTATATTTAATGTTTTGGGGAAACTGCCAAACTGTTTTTCAAGGCAATACCTTAAAATCCTACCAGCAATATATGAGGGCTCCAATTTCTCCATAGCCTTTCCAAAATTTGCCAATATCTGTCTTTCTAATTATAATAATCACAGTGGGTGTGAAGTGTACATGGCTGTTTAATTTTCACTTCCCTAATGACTGATGATATTGAACAGCTATTCATTATTTTATTGGCCATATATATATGTCTTCTTTGGTGAGGTATTTAGATTTTTTGCTCATTTTTAAATTGGGTTATTTGTTTTCATATTGTTGAGACTTAAGAGTTATCTATATATTTTGGGTCAAGTCTTTTATTAGGCATATGTTTTACAAATATTTTCTAGTATTCTGTGGATTATCTTTTGATTCTCCTGCATTTTTTTTTAATTTTTTTTCAACGTTTATTTATTTTTGGGACAGAGAGAGACAGAGCATGAACGGGGGAGGGTCAGAGAGAGAGGGAGACACAGAATCGGAAACAGGCTCCAGGCTCTGAGCCATCAGCCCAGAGCCTGACGCGGGGCTCGAGCTCACGGACCGCGAGATCATGACCTGGCTGAGGTCGGACGCTTAACCGACTGCGCCACCCAGGCGCCCCGATTCTCCTGCATTTTTGAAGAAGAGTTTTGCTAGTTCTAGAATTATTGGTTGGCAGACTTTTACCTTCAACATTTTGAAGGAAGTTTTCTAATCATCTTCTGGCCTCTTTGGTTTCTATTGAGAAATTGTCAGTTTGACTCTGATGTGGATAGGTATGTATCTCTTTGAGTTTTTTTTTATAATTTGTTGAGCTTCTTTAGGTTGCTAGCTTTTCAAATAATTTTGGCCCTATTTCTCTCCTCTTCTCCTCTGAGACTTTCATTAAATGTTTTTGGTAATTATCATGATGTGCCAATGGATGTATGAGTTTCTGTACACTTTTCTCAACTCAGTCTTCATTTTGTTCCTCTTACTGGATAATCTTTACTGGCTTATCTTCAAGTCTGCTGCTATTTTCTTCTGACTGCTCAAATCTGTAATTTGTAGCTGGCTAGTGAATTTTTTCTTTCAGTCATTGTACTATTCAACTCCAGAATTGGAATTGGTTTCTTTTTAATAGTTTCAACCATTTTACAGATATTCTTTATTTAGTGAGACTTAATTATCATACTCTCCTTGCCCTTAATTCATCGGACATAGTTTACTTTAGTTCCTTGAATGCATGTGGAAGAGCTGACTTAAAGTTCGTGTCTATTACATCCAACATCTGGGATTCTTCAAAGATTATTTCTATTGACAGCTTTTATTCCTGTGTATTGGTATGCTTTCCTATTTCTTCGCAGTTTTTGTAATTTTTCATTGGAAACTGGACATTTTAGATAATGTATTATAACAATTCCAGTATCAGAATCCTCTTTTCACTTAAGGGGTGGTTGCCATTCCTGGGTTTTTTGGTTTCATGCTTGTTTTTCTTCTTGTTAATTTCCTTAGTGACTCTTCTAAACTAATTTGTAAATCTGTATTCTCCACACTGTGTAGCCACTGAGTTCTCTAAATTTTTGTTGTTGATTTTATGCTCTTGTTTTTGTTTTTAAGCCTGGTCTCTCCTAAACTTCACTTTTGGTTTATTATAATTTAGTGGTCATCCAGTGATCAGTGAGAAAGTTTCCTTAAATGTCTTGCCTGTATTTCTTCCTAATTCTGCTAAGAAGATCTGTGTGTGAAGGCATAACTTTAAACTTTAAACAGTTTACAGGACAGCCTTAGCTTTAATTTTCTGCTTACACAGTTCCTCAAAGCCAGAGGTTAGTGACAGGGTCTTCTCCATTCCTAGGTGTTTCCTGGGCATGCACACAGCCTTGCACAGATACACAACATTCTTATAGATCTTCAGGAACTTGCTGGAGCTCTTCAAAGTTCCTTATAGTACAGGTCTTGCTTTAAATTTTTTTTTTTGGCCTGGTCTTTTGTTTTCACTAATTAATATCACAAACTTAGGCAGATATAACATTGTCAGAAGATTTCCAATTTTTTTCTACGATGCTTTAGTGATACTGAATCTTAAATTGATTTTTTTTTAAAGGTGAGCTGAGCTCTGAGTACAATCAAATGGCCACAACACCTAGGGAATGAAATTTTTCATTTTGCTAGAATACTGCTAGTTTTGACAAAAGATTGACTTTGCTTTTGTGATAAAATTCTTAACTGAGTACCCAAAGAGGTCTATCTTGTCCACTCATTGTGAGCCTGCACATCTTTCATAACTACCATGCCAATGAGCCTTCAAGAAGGCAGAGAGAAAGGGGATAACCCAAAGCTTACGTGCATAGGCTCTATTATTTCTGAGATTCAAAAGTTTCTCTTGGATAGACAATTTGTGACTTTAGTTATTTATGCTGTTTTGAAATTTTAGTTGCTTTGCTAGTATTTTCACTGATTTTATGGGGAAGTGGTCACTGAGATGCTTACCTCACCATTCCAAAGTTAATCTTCCATGCCATAATTATTATAACAATAATAAAGCAATAAATGATGGATTTTATTCATTGTACACCAGTAGGCTCAATAGGATTTCTACCTATATTTTCCATTTAATCTTAATCCTGTTCTGGACTTATCTGAACATTGTAAATATTAAATAACTTACCCAGTGCCACACAGATCACCTTTGATGAAGCTGCAAAACAAACCTAGGTCTATACAACTTCTTGTATAGACTTCTTTTAACTCCATTCTACCTGACTTCTTTTACAACTTTCATTCTTATTTCTAATTCAGAAGGTCTCCTGTTGTATCCTCCCTTTGACAAATAATCAATACTAATGTGTTGATAAGTTTATATGTAACATTTTCTATAAAACATATTTACATTTAAATTAACCACAGTCTTCTGAAGATGTATGCAGTCACTTGAAATAACAATGGTAGTTGGGATTTTATAGAGAAGGTAAAGTGGAAGAAAAATTCCAGTGTCTTACTTAGCCACTGAATTCTTTTCTATGCCTCCTCTTCCTACACATCATCATCATCAATATCATCACAATCATGGTCATGGTCATCATTATCTTCATCACAGTGATCACCTTTGCCAATACTGGCACCACCACCATGACCATCATCAGCATCACAATCATCACAATATTGCTGTCACATATAACTGTAATTATGTGCCAGTCAATATTCTAAGAGCCATGGGACCTTACTTGTAGGGGTCCAAAGTCCTGAGAGGGGCATAGAAACTTTTCTTTTTGGATAATTTTGAATCATTTAGAGAAGTCCTTCCATTCCCATTTGTTTCCTCCTTCTTGGTATTTTTGTTATGTGTGACATACTGAACCTCAACTTTATATTAGCAAATTCATCAATCATTTCTTTTTTAAAAATTATTTTTGAGAGACAAAGAGAGAGGCAGAGAGAGAGAGAGAGAGAGAGAGAGAGAGAGAGATGGAGAGAGAGAGACTTCCAAGCAGGCTGTATGCCATCAGCACAGAGCCAGACACAGGGTTCAAAACCACAAACTGTGAGATCATGACCTGAGCAGAATTCAAGAGTCAGATGCTTAACTGACTCAGCCACCCAGGCACCACTCATCCATCATTTCTATATTTACTTTTTTATTGAGGCTTAAGTAATCCTTCCTTTAAAAAATGTTCAGATAACTATTTCCAAAATTTAATTATAATTATTTTATAGTTTTATTATTACATTTTTATTAATTATTCTGAAATTATTTTGAGCAGGATCTTTCTACTTGAATGTCAGTTCTGTGTGTGTGTACATGTATATGTACGTGTTTGTGTGTGTGTGTCTTACTTCTGTGCATATATATTAACTAATACTACTTGATAGAAATTTTTAAAAGAGAAACATGCCTTATGGTTATGAAAATAAAATTTTCATATCAACAAAGTTAATTACTAATCTTGCCAATCAATCTGTCCAGCTGGCCCCATGTTGTAGTGAAACTACTGAAGCTTACATTAAAAGCCATGACCATAGTGAATATGCCTGCTCTCCAGTCTCAGTCCCTGGCTCCCAGGAGGGAGACCCTCTGTTTGGATCCCATAAAACAAAGTATTTTCTAATTTTTGAAGCTAGAAAACAATATTAAGAAAAAGCTAAGACAAAGAAGACAGATTTTAATCTTGACATGCTTTTTCTGTTAATTGTTGCTTTGTTGTTTCATTAAAACAAAGATATTTTGTTTTTAACCATCAGTTCTTTCACATACATCATGAGATCTAGCCTAATACTTACATTATAAGTTTGAGTATCATAGTTACTATAATATCTTACAGAAATAAAAATTCTAACCATAACCATATATTCCTCAGGAAACCAAATGTGAACAATCTCATTTTTTCTCACTTGACTTGCTTTATCTGTTCATGGTGAAAACATAAAATTATTTCTTTTATCTTCCTTTATATTGAAGCATATAAAAGTAGGATTTTGATTTTAAAAATCTTTTTAATCACCTTATTATATTGAATAGTTCACATATGAAACAAAAATATCAATGATTAATGGACCAGACATTTATAACTTCAGTGGCTGGTCAAGTTTGTCATGAAGGTTATAGTTCCTTCTAGCACAAACTTAACAAATAACAATATTTCACAATTTGATAGCATTTTCCTCTGTAAAAAGTTTCACCCTACAAGTTCTAATTTTAAAAAATATGAGTATTTTTCTCCTTTTCTGTAGTGTCAAAATTTCCTCCAAAACAATTTAGTTACCATAGGAGAAAAATGGAAGATTGTAGAAAGAGTGCTTGTGTGAGAAAGCATCAGACAGGTGGACATACAGGGAGCCCTCCCACACCTTTAACAATCAGATACTGTCGGTGCTACTCAAACCAGTCCAGAGAGTAGAAAATGAAGGAAAACATCCTAATTATTTTTATATAGTAAGTATAATAATGATATGCAGCCTGATAATGGATGCACAAGAAAAGCAAATCTCACTTACAAATATTGATGCAAAACCTCAAATGAATTGTTAGTAAACAGTCTCAATCAGCATATTAAACACATTATGACCTAATGAGATTAATAGGAAGGAAAGAGTGGAAATTCGTGAGCATAATCCATCTGATGTTCATCTTCATAGAAGGCAAAGACATTTGATAAAATGTAGCATACATTTATGTTAAAAATATTCAATAAAGGAGAGCTTAAATGATATTTCATATATACCTGTATAAGTATATATACATTAGTATATACAGATATATGTATATATGTATACTGTGTGTGTGTTACTAGAAACCAATAACTTAATTACAAAGAAAACACTAGAGACTTTCCTTTTCTTTTTAAAACAAATAAATGTCCATTATCTTCACTATCACTTGTCATTATATTGGATACATTAACCAAAATAGTTCTAGAAAAATAAATAAATAAAATAAGAAGCATACAAATTAGAAAGAAAAATATGGTTTTGCATCTAGAAGACACAGAAGAATCAATGGATAAACTACCATAAATAATTTTTTAAATATCATAAATAGCTAAGTATAACTTAACAAAAACTCACAAATTCTGTAAGAAGCAGTCCATAAGTTACTACTGAGCCAAAAGTAAACTGAATAAATAAAAGACACGCCATATTCCTGCCTAGGGGGACTCAAAAACATAAAGGTGTTGATTTACCCAAGTTAAATATGTTCATTTGAAGTAATCTCAAGAAAATCATTAGCTTTTTTTTCTTTCTTTTCTGTTTCCAGACAAGTTGGTTATCTATCAATATTACTTAGAATAATAATTAGGAATTACCTTACCCATGGGTGCCTGGGTAGCTCAGTCGGTTAAGTGTCCGACTTTGGCTCAGGTCATGATCTCACAGTTTGTGGATTTGAGTCCCGCATTGGGCTCTGTGCTGAAAATCAGAGCCTGGAGCCTGTATCAGATTCTGTGTTTCCCTCTCACTCTCTGCCCCTCCCCTGGTCACGCTCTGTGTCTCTCTGTCTCAAAAATAATAAAATAAACTTTAAAAAATTTTAAAAAATACCAGGAGAAATGCAATGAAGGGAACCAGTTTTTCTTAGATTATAAAATATTATTAAATATTAAAAATTAATATTTATAAAATGTTACAAAGACTACACCAAACTCAATTTTTCTTTAGCATATAACAGACCAAGGGAACAAGATAGTTGAGATTCTCCTGGAATTAGTATATGATAAAGACAACAACTTAAATTAATAGGAAGAAGTAGGAGTTTATGATCTGTGGAAGCCATATGAGAAAAGTATAAATTTAGATGCATTTTATACCATCCTCCATAATAAATTCCAAGAGGATCAGAGATCTAAAAAACCCCACAAAAATTCTAGAATAGATATATGAATGAATTCCTTTACAACTTTGGATTAATAAAAAATTTCCTAACAATGACTCAAAATCCAAGAGCAATTAAAAATGTATTTATAAAATTGGCAACATGAAAAAAATGATTTAACATAACAAAAACTATGCTTTAAGGAACGTAAACATGACAAATAACAACTTGAGAAAATATGGTTAATATATCACATAAAAAGGATTTATTATACTAATAAAGAATGACATATAAAAATGAGAAAAAATTAGGGCAAAAATCCAATAGTAAAATCTATGACTAACTAGTTAACATTAAAAATGGGCCATAAGTTGATAAAAATACCAAACTTCACTCCAAATAGGAGGAAGGACAAGAAGCTGCTGCGCACCAACAAATTGTACTGAAAATTGATAAATAAATGGCAATATGAATTTTTCCAGGTGCTTTCAAAGGACTGAATTTGAGCTAAATAAATACCAATTAGGGAAAGTTCATTTTTACAGACAAACCACAGCTAACAAATGCAGGGAAAAAATGGCATAATTAAAATATACTCCTCTGTAGCCTCTCATGGATCTGGGAGTCTGTCTCAGCATCACTAAAGAAGGTCAAGCAGACATGTTCCTTCTGCCATGATGTAATCAGAATTACACAGGACGGCCTATGAAGTGCTCTTCAGAAGAGTTGAACCTAAAAGCTCACTAAAGGTCTAGAGCTACCAGTTGTAAGAAATGTGGGGAATACATGACACCATGAAAATATAACCAGATAAATCTAGGATGTGTGGAAGTTGGCAGGCAAGATGGCCTCATTTATGCCCAAATAAATAAAGCTTGTACTGACTAAAATAAACTTGAGAGAAATATCAATCAAATGCAATGTGTAGACCTTAACTGATACTGATTTGAAATGACTGTAAAAAAGACACCTGGAGAAACTGGCCATGGATTGAGTGTTATATATTAAAGAATCACTATTAACTCTGTGATAATGAAACTGGATTAGCAGGGGTGCATATCTATTAGAGGAAGTGTTTATTGGAGAATCCGTATGTTGGCTAACATTTACTTAAGGTATTCTTTAAAAAATATGAGACAGATACCCTAAACCAAAAGAGCAAAATGTTGATGTTGGGTAACTAGCACATGGGGTTTCACTGTACTCTTTTTCCCTATTAAAAAATAGAAAGGCCGAGAAAATGTTCATGCAAACTAAAGCTTATCTTTAAGTTTTGGAAACTAAAGCTTATCTTTAGACAATAAAATAGCTATTAGAAGTCTAAGAGGGTTATCAAAACAAAAATATATGAGCAGTCCAAAAACAGTACCAGCGATCCTACACACTGGATTCAGAGTCTGCCATATATAGGCTTTAAGACTTTGATCCCATTACGTGAGACACTTCCCAGGTTTTAGGCTCCTAATTTGTGAAATGTAAACAATGTGGATAGGATGCCTACCTTTAATAGTGTAGTAGTACTGAAAACTGCACATAATTCCATGTTAAGGAGTGAATGTGTCTCTTGCACCCCACCAAATTTATATGTTGAAGCTCTAATCCCCAATGTGTTGGGATCTGGAGGTGGGACCTTTGGAAGGTAACTAGATGATGAAGCTTAAGCTCTCTTCATGGGATTAGTGTCTTTATGAGAAGAGGCACAAGAAAGACATTTCTCTTTTCCACACATAGGGACACAGTAGGCAGATCTGCAGATCAGGAAGAGGGCCCTCAGTAGACACTGAATTTCACAGCATTTTGATCTTGGACTTCCAGCCTCCAGAACTGTGAGAAATACATGTTCGCTGTTGAAGGCATCCATTTTACAGAATTTTATAATAGCAGCCCTAAGAGATTACATAAAGTGCTTAGCAGTGTTCCAGGCCATGGTAATTACAAAATTAATGTCGATTTTAGTTTTTATTGTAATGCCAAAAATAAAACTCATTCAAAATACTGCATTGAAAAGTTTTTCCCCTCTCTGGGCTGTGCAAAGGCTCTCCCTTATGGGTTCCAGTCCTAGGTGGCTAAAGGAGGGAGGGTTGGGGGGAGGGTTCAATGATTAGTAGCTATGACAACTGTCAACATGTTTGATCTTGGAGGATCCTCTCTTGCACACCCCTCTGGGTCCCTCTTCTTCCTGTGCTTCAGCTTAGGTTAAAATGGGTCAAGAGGCAAAGCTTTAGATAAGAATTACACTCTGCACAGCCTTTTGTCTAAGGAAAAGTTATATTTGCTTTGAACGAAGAGAGTTAAGTGGTAGATCCATGTCTGTTGCATTTGATCTACTTTGAGAAAGGTTTAGAGGGAAAAGAGGACTGATTTAAAAGATGCAGTAAGAAGCTGCTTTTAAATTTATTTTTGTTTCTATGAAAGAAAACATAAATTCCATTTTGGCAATTGTGATAAATTTTTTGTCCATGGTTGTTGATGTGCCCAAGTATAACTATAATTTTCCTGATGCTAGGAAAAATATTATTTTCTCAATGAAAATGCCACAAAATGCTGCAGAACTTGGGAGCAACTTCAGGCAATGACAAATTTATTACTGTCAGGGTAGGAGGCCACAGAGATTAAGCAATATTATAAGAGCTATTGGATATATTAGTGGTTACTGGATATTGTAAGGGCTGCTGGATATTGTAGCATTACTATGGTTTGCTGCCAGATCACAAAACTCTGTTTAAACATAATGACAGATTCTTCCTCAAAATTCTTCATTCAGAGATCTCTCAACTCAGTGTAGTCCAGCAGCATTCAGTGGCTATTGATTATTAAATAAGTGTCCTTGAATTGAAGCTTGTAAGTTATTACTTGGTCTAAACACATTTTTTACCTTGTTTATAGACAGCAGACAAGCCACTCAATCTCTTGGTGGCCTTATCTCTTTTAATATGATGCAGTAATCTAAGACAGTGTTTTTGGATTTCAAAATAATATCCAGGATTTTTAAATGAAATATAGTAGAATAGAAAGAAGCATATCATATGGCATCTTATATAGTCCCCAGAAATATTATTTTGTGTTATTTTCAATATGTGTATGTGTCCTGAGTCTGGAATGGAAATGTATTTTACAGGGGCTTAGTGTGAAAGGTTGGAAAGATCCATCTAGAGGTGAATTTGCAAGTTCAGTGCTTTCAGGAGCAGGAAGGATAAATGAGGGAGGCCATGAGGTGAATTGGGATGAGGGGGTACAGAGACCTGCAGCACAGCCCTATCCAGAGCAGTGCCCACTTTGTGAAACTGCCCAGAGTCACAAAATATTTTGGCCATTAAAAAAAAGCAGAAATATTTAATTTTGAAAAAGAAAATCTCCTGGCTTCTAAATGTTTACAACTAACTCTTTTTTTCTTCTTTTTTTAAAAAATAAACACAGTTTGTCCATGGGATGCATGTTGAGTTTTAGGGCATCAGTTGGTACAAGGTAAATGTTTTCAAATTGTATTTCCCTTGGTAGACAGCAGTCAGTCTATGAGGAGTTAATAGTCAACCAGAGACCCTTGGGCTTATGTTTATATTTTGTATTACTTTGAGGGTTTCATAGCTTTTAAAAAAGGTGAAAACACTGGCCTGGGTGTAATCATATCTTATTCTCTTTAGTGATTCTCAGAAGAGTGTCATTGATCCTTACTCCCACCAAATGGAAGAAAAATGGGTCCAGTTGAGGTGTGTAGGAGCTAGTGTGGCCATATGAGGTTGGCATCCCACCCACTAAGTGAATGGGACCACATCTTCTTATCACCCTTGCTTGGTGCAGCCTGGGAGGCACCCATGTACTGTACGTCTGGGAGTATGCGTGTATGTAGATTCCAAAGTCTTCCAAAGTTTCACCTACTCACTAGTTATAAAAATGTAGCTACTTACAAAGAATTACTCATTCATAAATTTTAAATTATTAGCTGTGTTGTACAATTTTAATATCTTAAAATTTTTTTTAAATAAAAATGAAAATTTAAAAGCCTACTAGCACAGAATGGGAGAAAATATTTGCAAATAATGTATCTGATGAGGGACTTGTGTCCAGAATATATAAGAACTTTTACATCTCAACATTAAAAAGACAAATAGTCTAATTAAAAAAAAAACAGGCAATGGTTTTGAATAGATTTTCTTTCAAGGAAGATATGAGTGTGACCAAAAAGCACATGAAAAGATGCACAATATCATTAGTCATTAGGAAAATGAAAATCAAAACTAACATGAGATACTGTTTCACATGCACAATGATGGATACAATTAAAAAAGAGAAAAAAGCAAGCGTTTAAGAGGATGCAGAAAAATTGGGACCCTCAAACACTGTTGGTAGGAATGTAAAATAGTGCAATTTCTATGGAAAACAGTTTAGCATTTCCTCAAAATGTCAACCATATATGCCACTTCAAGGTATATGCCCAAGGTATATGCTTCAAGGTTTGGTATGTTCACACCAAAACCTGGATGCTAGTGTTCACAGCAGCAATAGTCATAATAACCACAAAGTGGAAACAACCCAATATGTACCAACTGATTAATATAAAAACAAAACCACATATTGTATGATTGTATTTATGTGAAGTGGCCACAATGGGCAAACTAGAAAGACAGAAAATACATTAATGGTTGCCTAGGGCTGGCAGGAGGAGAATGGAGTGACTGCCTAATTGGTGCAGAGTTTCATTTGGGGTGATGAAAATATTTTAAGTTAGGTGGTGATAACAGTTGTGCAGTTCTACGAATACACCAAGCACTGCTGAAATGTATACTTTGGTGAATTTTGTAGTATATGAAATAGAACTCAATAAAGGGGTTATTAAAAAAAAATCTTGGGAGTGCCATAAATACTGAGTGCTCATACCTCCAACAGTTGTTTGGGAGCACCAATGCATGAGTGAAATTAGCCCCTTTTACACTGACAGCAGGCTGCATGTGAGTGATTTGAATAAAGATGCAACATGGGGTGCACGGGTGTCTCAGTTGGTTGAATGTCCAACTCTTGACTTCGGCTCAGGCCATAATTTCACAGTTGTGGGATGGAGTCCCACGTCAGGCTCCATGCTGAGCGTGGACTGTGTTTAAGATTCTTTCTCTCTCTCTCTCTCTCTCTCTCCTCTCTGCCTCTGCCTCCTCTCTAAAATAAAAAAAAGTTAAAAAATTTTTAATAAAGATGCAACAAATTTCAAGTTGTAGTTATGAGAAGGGGCTTGTGGATTTGGTGATGTCAAAATTGAGCCCACTCCCTAGGAGGGGGGCAGAATACGGAAATTTGTTGAATGATGTAGTAAACACCTAGCTTTTCATGAGCAGCAGAGGACATATTACTCTTTTTTACCTCATTTTCCTGAAGAGTTTCTAAAGTGCAAAGCCATCCCTCACAATCCCAGAGAGAAGTACTCAGGAACATGGCTCAAGCCCTGTGCACAGGTGTGAAGTGCAGACACTTATGACCCCAATCAACCTTCCCTGCTACATCCTCAGTGTGCCACTCTGCCCACTGCCTCCTCCAAACTGCTTGGGAGACAATGTGGAAAGAGGCAAGCATGGTCACATAGTATGGCTCAAATATCTTTATTTGTACATATCTTCCTAGAAGCCCTCCTGGAGATTTGGAAAGAATGTGTGCAAATGAAGGGTCAGGCAGTTGAAGCTTATCATTTTCACAGTAATCTTCCCCTGGATTACTGTTAAAGTTAAGATCCTCTCTCCAGTTGTACCAGCAATTAACACGACTATTATACAGAAAAATCCACATCATTTGAATTCTGTTTGAAATATCTTAATTATCAAATTAATCATGGAAGACATCTTTGCAATAGGAAATCTTTCTTTTCGGGAACATATGGCTCTCTTGAAGGATTGATTTTAGGTTCTTCAATAGAATTTTGATTACTTTTTTCATATATGTCTTGTGCCATTAATGTTAAAAAATGTTCCTATGATATATGTTTGCTTTTGCTTTCTAATTTTTTGTCTAATGTAAAGGTATTTATCATTTCTACTTTTACATAGATGTTAATAATGTGAATTAGAGCTGTTAAACATTATGTATTTATTTTGGATTGAGCTCATATCAGTACTTATATTAATTGTAATCATTTCAGTTGCATGCATTATTTTTTCAAGTTTATGATCATTTCACCTGGAAATAATGATATTGACTTTTCTAGTATTCATGATGCTTATTTTTATTTCCTTTGTATAATTCACTGAAACAATTATAATATCCCTAATGCTTGCTTTATGTTTGTCACCTACTATTTCTCCCTCTAATGCATGCTTGGTGTTTTTATTGAAATATGCTACTGAATCAGTCTTTTAAGGTTTTAATATATTCAGTTAATAAATTCTTGTCACAGATATTCCAATGTAGCACCATCACATTTATGAAATAAGTTCTAATCAGTTGTATTGCTCAATTTTAAAATAAATTGCTAAATTAGGCCTGTCAGTATATTATTTTGAATCTTTTTATCTTTAGTGGAATGTTAGATTGTGATGCATCATGGGTTTTACATTTTAACACAAAGGTTACTTGAAAACCCTCTACATTGTGTGATGGCAGAAGTAACATTGGAATAAAACATGATTCCAATGTTGCAATTTTAATTAGAATAATAAGCATTTTTTAAAAGTTTGCTAGAATTCATCTCTAATACCATATATACAAATAAGGTCTTAACATAACTTTTCCTTGAAGTAAACTAAATATACAGAAAAAAACACATGTCAAAAGTACCCATCTTGATGGATTTACAAAACTTAATGTGCCCATCTATCCAGTGTTCTAGTCAGGAGACAGAATATTGCAGATACCCAAAATTTCTGGCAACCCCCAAGACTACCTCATCCCAAGGAACTAAAATCTTTATCCCCACCACATTAGCTACCTCATAGTCCTATTCCAGCAATAACCCATACTCTGCCTTGTAACCTGATTGACTATGCTTTTATGATATAGAACATAGCAGGTCCCCAGGGCTTCCCGATATTACCTCTTTTTTTTCTTTTTAATTTGAGAGAGAGAGAGGCAGAGGGATAGAGAGAGAATCAACGCTAAGCATGGAGCCCAATGTGAGGCTCAATCCCATGACCATGAGATCATGACCTGAGCCAAAATCAAGAGTCAGATGCTCATCTGACTGAGCCACCCAGGTGCCCCATCACCTTTATTAATTGCTTCTCTATTGGAATTGTAACCAACATCTTGCCACTGATACCACTGATTAATTTCCTCTGCTTTTGTTCTTAAGATAAAAAGAATTAGTATGTTCACCTTTGTGTCTGGTTTCTTTTTCATACTTTAAAAAATAGTAGCTTTTTATGAATCATTTATTTTTCTTCAGTTGTTGGTCCTTTAGTGTTTTCTTTCTTTCTTTTTTTTTTTGATGTATTAAGTTTTATTCATGATTGTTAAGTGCATTATTTACAGTAGAATCCACAATATATTACCACTAAGTATCATTTAATATTAAGTACCATTAATTATCATTTCTGTATTCTTTCATAATTTTAGATATCTTTGTTTCATTGTTCTATATTGATTTTGTTGTGTTGTGTCCCTTTTATTTAGTTTTCTTCCAAACTCAGGGCTTTGGCTGATTGGTTGGTTCTACTCTTTGTTTCCATTTTACTGGGTACCTGACACTACTCTCAGTGCTTCAGAAACAGTAAAGAGTGTGCCAACCTACCTGCTTTCTTAGGCTTCTGTTCTCTCGGGTATAAGACAATAAGCAGATAGAGGTAGGTGTGGAGACAGACTGAGAGTGACAAGGAAGCTTGGGATGTGAGATAATCAGAAAAGAGGTGAGGAAGATGCTGGAGAAGCCTTGAGGGTGCAGCCAGCATTAAGGTTATGAGAAAGGGCAAGCATGATATGGTTCAGAAAAACCAGGGAAGTGTTTGACAAGGATAAACCAGTGAGGGGACAGAATGAGGGCGAGATGGCTGTGGGAGCAGCCAGTGGCCAGTAAACATGGAAGAAAATGACCTGATTCATTAAGAGTCAGAAAAAAAAAGCAACAATTAAGATTCACTTTTCTCATGAGATAGGCAATATATATTTAAAAAAAAACTTACTAAAATAGGCAATGCTGACAAAAGTGGTAAAAAAAAAGGTCATTTACACATTATTAACTAATACAAAATCATGGAATGAAATGTGGTATTATTTTTTAAAGTAGTAAATGTCATAAATTTTGACTTGTGAATTTATGTGACAGAAATTCAGTTCCAGAAAACAAATAATAATAGTAGTAGAAATTCAAACAAAACAGACACACTACAAATGTTTATTGTGATATGCTATTTTTCAGCACCTTGAATGGTGGAAGAAATGATACTCCATCCATATTCTTGATTACAATGTGGCCATTGAAAAGAAGGAGGTAGTAAAATATGCACTGAATGGGAAGTATGCCCACAGCACTTTATAAAACACAAGATCCAGAAAGTTATGTCAAGTATAAGTTTATCTTAAAAAAATAGAGATGTGTATGTGCATGTGTGTATTAATGTACATATTATTATATATGTTTGCATGTGCAAACCTAAGCATATAGGATGAGCACATGTGCTAACTGTAGTTCAGTGTCAAGCAGAGATATGGGTGCTATGAAGAGAGGTGGGATGATTTTTACTTTAATTTAGACATTGTTTGAATTGTTGCTTCATGCAACTTATCACACAAAAATAGTCTGCCTTGAAATAAGTGGGGTTTTTTTGCTCTGTCTGTCCAAAATAAATGAAGAACTAGAAACTAAAAGTATACAAAATGTTCTATTTGAGGAAATGGTGGGCAAAAATGTTAGCAAAAATAATTATTTAAATTTTTTTCTCATTATAATACCATAAATGTAATAAGATATATATATTACATATATATTAATATATATTATATATTAAGATATATATTTTGGCCTTTGGATAGATTTAGGCATTAGAGTATAATATATAATACATAATACCTAAATTTGAGTATTTAGGTATTATAATATGTATTATGTAAATATATAATATATAATACCTGAATTTACCCAAAGGTCAATGTTTGGTTACTAAATTCAATTCTTTTTGGATACAGCCACAACTCCAGAAGTATGGCCTCTGAGTAATTACAAAAACACTGACACAAACTAATTCTATAGAATGGACCCTCAGAATTTTAGGCTCCCCATAGTTCATCTAGCCATAGTCACCTGTCCCTCACTTCCCTTAAAACAGAAACAACCAATATGAGATAAATGCAGAAGCATGCAAGTTTCACTGTTTGATAATGAAAAATTACACTTGATGGTGAGAAATGAGAAAGGAAAACTCTGAATATTGGACAAAAGAGACTGTATATTAGTCTAAGGAATTTACTTATAGTTTGAAGGAAGCTTGAATTTGTGAAACTGCAAAGGACTGTCCAGAGATCCATGTTCAAATCATCACTCTGATAAATATAATTATGCTAATTGTAATTTGTTTTCCAGTTTCTTTTTGTAGAAAGTGACATGTTTTGGATGACAACACCCTTGGAAGCGGTTTTTCCATCCTTTTGCAAAACTCCCACATTGTAACCTGTGTTACATGAAGTACATGGGCTGCCTGTGGCCCATAGTATGCATGTTGAAGTTCTCGGCACTCACCACAGATAAGAAGATGTGACACTGAGGCAAAAGGAGAACAAACCACCACCATGTGGGAACTGACCATTAGAACAGAAAGAGAATAGCCCTCTCATATTTTTACACTGACACATTTTCTTTTTTATTTTTTTTTATTTTTTTTTAACGTTTATTTATTTTTGAGACAGAGAGAGACAAAGCATGAACGGGGGAGAGTCAGAGAGAGGGAGACACAGATTCTGAAACAGGCTCCAGGCTCTGAGCTGTCAGCACAGAGCCGGACGCGGGGCTCGAACTCATGGACCACGAGATCATGACCTGAGCCGAAGTCAGCCGCTTAACCGACTGAGCCACCCAGGCGCCCCTACACTGACACATTTTCAATAGCTATCATACATTCCATCTAAAAATTGTTGAGACAGGTGTGCCTGGGTGGCTCAGTTGGTTAAGCATCTGAGTTCGGCTCAGGTCATGATCTCACAGTTCATGAGTTCGAACCCAACATCAGGCTCTGTGCTGATAGCTCAGAGCCTGAAGCCTGTTTCGGATTCTGTGTCTCCCCTTTTCTCTGTCCCCGCCTCTCTCTCAAAAATAAATAAACATTAAAAAATTAGAAATAAATAAATAAAAATTTTTGAGACAGAGGGCAAAGAACAACCAGCTTTTTAAAAAAAATTAATGTTTTTTTCATTTTTGACAGAGAGAGAGACAGAGCATGAGGGAGGAGGGGCAGAGAGTGAGGGAGACACAGAATCTGAAGCAGGCTCCAGGTTCTGAGCTGTCAGCACAGAGCCCAACGTGGGGCTCCAACTCACGGACCCTAGGATCATGACCTGAGCTGAAGTCAGAGGCTTAACCGAATGAGCCACCCAGGCGCCCCAACAATCAGCTTTTGATATTCATGAATGTGTGCTGGGGAGGTATGTATGTTTGGGGAAAGCAGAGAAGGGAGAAAAGTCTTATAAGAGAGGATGTTGGTGGAATCAAACTATGAAAGCATTAAGATAATGGGCATGAAACACTGGAACCAGAAAGGAGGGGCATAAACATGCTGGAGACAGGGCAGAGACAACAAGTTCCTGGGGATGTGACACCCACAGCATCCTGTGGAGAACTACCTTTCCATGTCTGAATGCCACGGAAACCAAGAGTTCTTCTAAGAGACTGGACAGCCTAGACTTTCATCATTGCATCCTCTGTTATAGGTTATGAGCAGCAAGTTGCATCCATTTACCTCACATAAAAATAATCTTTGGAAAATAAGCCTAGATTATATTCTTTTTGGTTAATTTTTGTCAGAAGTATAAGGACAAAGTGAGCCCTGCTAAGAGACTCCCCTGAGAAGCACATTTAATTGCCCCCCATCTCTGATCCAAAAGAGCCAGAAGGAATTGATTGCTTCTCAGCCAGATAATGAAATTGAACTTGCATTTCCTCAAATGATGAGACAGCTATGGAACACCTCTCAAGACTTGATGAGCATATGAATGAGCATGGGAATACAATTTCAGGGAAAGAGGATTGTGTTCCCAGTAACCAAGGCCATATTAAATCAAACAATTTCAACTGTTTCAATCAGGGTGAGAGTTGGCTACACAAATACATGTCACCAGTCAAAAAGTACTATTATTAAATGGTTCTGTGGTGTGTAATGAAGATAAGTAGCATGATTGTCAATGTGATTCACTAGGATGGAACATTGTGATAAGTCAATGGCATTGAAAGAATCAGAGAGAAATTTCCCCTATCAAGCACATTCCAGTGGGCTTGTCATGATGTGCATTTGCTTGTCCTGAAGATGCTACATGGTTATGCCTCAAGCAGAGTGCACTGGCCAGTGTCCAGCATGTGCCAGCAAAAGAAGTCTGAAATTCACCCATATTTATGGAATTCACCAGTCTTACTACATTCTCCAAAATCCTAAACTAGCTTGCTTCATAAAATGGTGGAATGGCCTCTTGAAAACTCAGATGCAACATCAGCTAGGTGGCAATATCTTGCAGGGCTAAGTCAAGATTGTCTAGTGTGGGGAATAAGCTTAGGAATTCCCTGAGCTTGCACTGATGGGTTAACAAGGCATAAAGAATTAGAAAGTCATAGGATGAACACAACCAAGATTGGGCAAACAAGATTAGGTAAACAGGCAAAGGCCCCTGGTATAGGTCAAAAATATAGGAATAGAAAAGCCTCAGGAGGCAAGCATCAAAAATGAGGTAAACAAGATTAGGTGTTCAGGGTGGAAATACTCCCCAACTTAGTACAACAGCAGAAAGCTGCTTTCACAGGAAAGAAGGACAAAATATTTAAATAGGTAAATAGGTAAACAGAACTTTAGGCTGCAGCAGGGTAAAGTTGCCCACAGCGGGGTTAATTAACAAAAGAAAGGTGCCTTGTTGACCCTGAGGTGCATGTTCTGTCTTTCTTGTCCCCTAGGCCAGTTTAGGTAAACAGAAGTAGCACCTCATGTCTGCTGTAAAAAACCTTTGGTGTATCACCAGAATTTTGTTTTGTATTTACCCAAACCCATAAAAACACATATCTTCAAAACCCCTTTTCCCACACCCATGAGTTAATATTCACAGTTTCATGGTCTCTTTGTGCATGCCCATCATGCTTGTAAGCCTTCTGATCTAATAAAAACAGATCAAGAATCCTTACTAGGGGCTCTTGTCTCCTCCCAGACATTAGCCTCTCTCACATTTTAATCCTACATCCCACTCTCTTTCTGGACAAGAAAGAACTTTAGACCTTAGATTTTAGTCTACGACAATCTAAGATGTTGTATATGCTCTGAATCAGTATTCAATAAAATAGTGTTATTTCTCTGATAGTCAGGATTTACAACTTCAGGAATCAAGGGATGGAAATGAGAATGGCATCATTAATTATCTAGTGACCCACTGCAAAATGTTTCCTTCCTGATCTCTGGACCAGAGGTTTTAGTTTCAAAAGAAGGAGTGTTTCTACCAGGAGACACAACAATGATTCTATTGAGCTGGTAGAGAAGAGTGCTACCCATTCATTCTGGATTCCTCATGCTTTTGAATCAATAGGTAAAGAAGGCAGTCACTGTTGGTCGGACAACCAAAAGGAGATTGGATAATACCACTCCACAGTAGAGTTAAGGAAGAGTATGTCTGGAATACAAGTGATTCCTCGGGATATCTCTTAGTATGGCCATGCCCTGTGATTAACATAAATAAAAAAAAAAAACAAAAAAAAAAACTACAACCACGCAATCCAAGCATGACTAGCAAATGTCCAGACTCTAGGAATGAAAGTTTGGTCATCCCATTAGTTAAAAAATCAAGACCAACTGAGGTGTTGTTGAAGGCAAGGGAATATGGGGTACATATAAGAAGGTAGGTATAAATATCAGTTATTAATACATGACCAGTTACACAAAAGAGTGTTGTAACTGTCATAAATAATTGTCCTCTTTATTTTATTATGAATACATGTGTATATAGCAAATATTTTATTTTCTTCCTTCTCTTATTCCCTTATGTAACATAAAATGTATTGACTTTATATCATACTTTTAAGTATTGTTAACTTTACATTATAGTATTTAAGTTTCAGAATATCAAGGAGAAGACTAGGGATTTACTTTCTCTTATGTGGAAGAAGTTAGTGTGTTTTGGATTGTACACAGGGTAGTTGTATCATGTTAGCTGGAATTATGACGTGTCATTGTCTTTGGAGACTAAGTATAGTTTATGGATATATGTATGGGTGCCATTGTACAAGGGGTGGACTTATGATGGTGAATTTTATGTGTCAGCTTGACTGGATTAAGGAAAGCCCAGATAGCTGGTTAAACATTATCTCTGGGTGTGTTTGTGAGGGGGTTTCCAGGTCAGGTTAGCATTTGAATTGGTGGAATCAGTAAAGCAGATGACTGTCCCCTATAAGCACAGGTAATTCAACCAGTTGAGAGCCTGAATAAAATAAAGACAAAAGAAGGGTGAATCTGCCCCCTTTTTCTTGCCTAACTTTTAAGGTGGGGCATATCTTTTTATTTTCTCCTGCCCTTGGACTGGGATTTGCATCATCAGATTCCTTGCTTCTCAGCCTCAGACATACTGAATTTTATGACCAGCTTTCCTAGCTCTTCAGCTTGCAGATGGCAGATTGTGGGATTTAGTAGACTTAATAATCACATGAACTATTTCCTACAATAAATTTCCTTTATAACATATTGGTTCTGTTTCTATGGAAAGTCCTGCTTGATATAGATGGAGACTGAGATGCAGTGGAGTATCAAGAGGAGGAGGACCATGGAATGGAGTTCTGCACATAGTTTCTGCACTTTCTTGAAAGTTCACAATAAAGAGGAAAAAGAATCTTGTCACTGGTCTAGCTTCTGCCTCCTTTGCCAGGCTGCACCCAGTAATATCCCATGAGAAAGTCCCACAGCCCTGAGCCTGGGAGCTTTGTTTAATGGTCTGGAATTAGGAGATGTAGCATCTTCAGATTAGGTTCAGACACATGCACGCACACACTTTCATACCATGTGCACACATGCATACATACCCTACACACATACACACACAATCACATGTGACACGCATACACATACATACCACACACACACCATGTGAACACACTCTTAATACATTACACATATACACATGCATACACACATACTCACCACATATACACACAACATGCACAAATAGTGGAAGATTAAAGGAAGAGAGGTTTGAACACACAGAATGTTCGGTAGCTGTTTACACTGACTCATTTTCTTGAGCTATTTATAATTCAACCTTCTGCCAGCCTGGATAATGGTGATAACCAGAATATTAGCAGTTTTTTACTTTATAGACCTTAAAATTTAAGATTCCAATAAAAGAGAAAGGCTCCAATGAAAAGCAAATTCTTTTTATTCAGTTTCAGGCCTCAGGCACAGAATTACCAAAATTATTATGGAAAATAAGGGTGTCTGGGTGGCTCAGTCGGTTAAGTGTCCGACTTCAGCTCAGGTCATGATCTCACTACAAGCTTGGGCCCCACATTGGGCTCTGTGTTGACAGCTCAGAGCCTGGAGCCTGCTTCAGATTCTGTGTCTCCCTCTCTCTCTGCCCCCTCACCTGCTTTCACTCTGTGTCTCTGCCTTTAATAAATAAATATTTTTTAAAAACCTATAAAATGATTATGGAAAATGAACTACCATTAGATGCTGAGCTACCATTAGATGATGTAGTAAATGGGAATGGTGCCTATGTTTATTGATGTTAAAGAGAATGCTCTTAGAGAACTATCTGAAGGGAGAAAGAAAAGATTAATAATAACCACAAAACATTCCAGGTTTACAGTTTTACAGATTTAGTATAGAATTGAACGAACTCATTATTGTTTCCTGCAGGTGTTACTATTTGCAATTTTTCACTTTGTCAACATACATATACATTGATGGGAAACTGTTTTTCAAGAAGGAAATATGAGCATTTTCCCAAAAGTAGGCAAGGATGATTTGCTAAGGACTAAAACACAGGAATGGAGGAATTGTAATATAGATCATGATAGAACAGCCACTTTGCCACTATGGCCTGAATACTCTAGTAGCTAAATAACAGAATCTGATGTGTGGGTTTCACTTTTCTGTGTTCTGACAGTGTGAAAGAAACATAATTACATCAGCACCACTAGGTGTCTTCATGGTGGCAGCATTACTGGGCCACAGGGAGCCTTGAGCCATTGGACCATGTCATTCCCTCTGCTTGAGAAATATTAACACCAATATCACCAGTGTTATCAATTACACTTTCACAAAGTTTTTCAATTCTGAAGAAAAGTTATTAGAAATACACTACTCAACTTCTCTGTATTTAGATGCCTACTACAAAAATTCCCAGGGAGCATAGCAAATATCTAGATTAAGCATGTTGTTATGATCACCATAGCTTTTCATTCATTTTTGTGAAGGGCCAGGGACAGATCACATGTTTACTTGCTTGTCATATCACATATGTTTAGTTTTTCCAAAAATGCTCAATGAAATGCTATATCACTCTTATGAAAACATTATGGGAATAATGACAAGCTTACCTAAAGATGGACACACTAGAGCTACATAAAGGTGCATCCTCAAACTGACCTTGTGAAGGAGTTTTACCTGTACCTTCTGCATGACCCGCCAGCATGTCAGTCATCTCTATGGACCTATCACTTTCTGTATAGACTTTGAATAGACTACAGAACTCCTGAGACTTATGACAGAACCTTAAAAAGAAGTACACAGACATAAACATAGGGAATAACATAGAAAAAGGAAAAGTAAAAAAATGAGGATGCAGAACAAGAAGAGTGGAGGAAGCCTAAGATTAAGATCAGTGTTTCTCAAAATAAGACATCCATATGGCCAACAGGTACATGAAAAGTTTTCCAAAATCACTAATTATCAGAGAAATGTAAATCAAACCCACAAGGAGATGTCACCTCACACCTGTTAGAATGGATAACATTGGACTTCTGGGAAAGAGGGCAGAGTAGGAGGACCCTAAACTCAATTAATCCATGGATGCACCTGATTAACACTCTTATCAGCATAAATAACCCAGAAAGTGACCCAAAGACTAGCAGAACAAACTCCACAACCAAAGGTAGACAAGAAGTTATACTGAAGTGGGTAGAAAGGGCATAGGAGGACACTGGGCTCACCGCGCGTCCTGCTGATCACTTAGATTCCACCTACACCTGCCTAAATAACCCAGAAAACCACCAGAGGATTAGCAGAACGGAGTCTCCAGAGCCAAGTGCAGACGAGACGCCCACAGAAGAGGGTAGGAAGGGCAGCCAGGCGGAGCATGCTTCAAGGACTGGTGGGAGGGAGCCCAGTTGGAGGGGTGGCCCACCACCAAGCAGAGCACTGAGTCTGGCTTGCAAAAGCGGAGGGGCTGGATGGAGTGTGTTCCGACAGCAAGCAGGACTTAGCATCTGGGAGGTCATAAGTTAACAGCTCTGCTCGGAAAGCAGGAAGGCTGGAGGACAAAGGGAGGGAGAGTTGCTGAGCCCTGGGAAAACAGAGCTCAGTTTGGCTGGGAACAAAGGCACTCACCAGCGCCATCTCCCTCGCCCATCCCCCAGCCAAAATCCCAAAGGGAACCAGTTCCTGACAGGGAACTTGCTCACTCGGCACAAACACCCAACGCTGTGCTTCTGCAGAGCCAAACCTCCGGCAGTGGGTCTGACTCCCTCCCACTGCCACAGGGCCCCTCCTGAAGTGGATCACCTAAGGAGAATTGAGCTAAGCCTGCCCCTCCTGCCCCCGTGAACCTTGCCTACCCACCCCAGCTAATACACCAGATCCCCAGCACCACAAGCCTGGCAGTGTGCAAGTACCCCAGACGGGCCACACCACCCCACAGTGAATCCCGCCCCTAGGAGAGGGGAAGAGAAGGCACACACCAGTCTGACTGTGGCCCCAGCAATGGGCTGGGGGCAGACATCAGGTCTTACTGTGGCTCCACCCACCAACTCCAGTTATACACCACAGCACAGGAGAAGTGCCCTGCAGGTCTGCACCACTCCAGGGACTATCCAAAATGACCAAACGGAAGAAATCCCCTCAAAAGAATCTCCAGGAAATAACAACAGCTAATGAACTGATCAAAAAGGACTTAAATAATATAACAGAAAGTGAGTTTAGAATAATAGTCATAAAATTAATCGCTGGGCTTGAAAACAGTGTACAGGACAGCAGATAATCTCTTGCTACAGAGATCAAGGGACTAAGGAACATTCAGGAGGAGCGGAAAAACGCTTTAAACGAGATGCAAAATAAAATGGAAACGTCCACGGCTCGGATTGAAGAGGCAGAGGAGAGAATAGGTGAACTAGAAGATAAAATTATGGAAAAAGAGGAAGCTGAGAAAAAGAGAGATAAAAAAAATCCAGGAGTATGAGGGGAAAATTAGAGAACTAAGTGATACACGAAAAAGAAATAATATATGCATACTTGGTATCCCAGAGGAAGAGGAGAGAGGGAAAGGTGCTGAAGGTGTACTTGAAGAAATAATAGCTGAGAACTTCCCTGAACTGGGGAAAGAAAAAGGCATTGAAATCCAAGAGGCACAGAGAACTCCCTTCAGATGTAACTTGAATCGATCCTCTGCACGACATATCATAGTGAAACTGGCAAAATACAAGGATAAAGAGAACATTCTGAAAGGAGCTACAGACAAACGTGCTCAAACACATAAAGGGAGACTGATAAGGCTAGTGACGGATCTCTCTACTGAAACTTGGCAGGCCAGAATGGAATGGCAGGAAATCTTCAATGTGATGAACAGAAAAAATATGCATCCAAGAATCCTCTATCCAGCAAATCTGTCATTTAGAATAGAAGAGAGATAAAGGTCTTCCTAAACAAACAAAAACCGAAGGAATTCATCACCACTAAACCAGCCTTACAAGAGATCCTAAGGGGGAATTCTGTGAGACAAAGTACCAGAGACATCGCTACAAGCATTAAACCTACAGACATCACAATGACTCTAAACCCATATCTTTCTATAATAACACTGAATGTAAATGGACTAAATGCGCCAACCAAAAGACATCGGGTATCAGAATAGATAAAAAAACAAGAACCATCTATTTGCTGTCTACAAGAGACCCATTTTAGATCTGAGGAAACCTTCAAATTGAAACTGAGGGGATGAAGAACTATTTATCATGCCACTGGAAGTCAAAAGAGAGCTGGAGTAGCCATACTTATACTCGACAAACTAGACTTTAAATTAAAGATTGGAACAAGAGATGAAGAAGAGCATTATATAATAATTACAGGGTCTATCCATCAGGAAGAGCTAACAATTATAAATGTCTATCCACCAAATAAGGGAGCCCCCAAATATATAAAACAATAACTCACAAACATAAGCAACCTTATTGATAAGAATGTGGTAATTGCAGGAGACTTTAACACTCCACTTACAGAAATGGATAGATCATCTAGACACACGGTCAATAAAGAAACAAGGGCCCTGAATGAGACATTGGATCTGATGGACTTGACAGACATATTTGGAACCCTGCATCCAAAAGCAACAGAATATACTTTCTTTTCCAGTGCACATGGAACATTCTCCAAGATAGATCATATACTGGGTCACAAAACAGCCCTTCATAAGTATACAAGAATTGAAATTATACCATGCATACTTTCAGACCACAATGCTATGAAGCTTGAAATCAACCACAGGAAAAAGTCTGGAAAACCTCCAAAAGCATGGAGGTTAAAGAACACCCGACTAAAGAATGAATGGCTCAACCAGACAATTAGAGAAGAAATTTAGAAATATATGGAAACAAACGAAAATGCAAATACAACAATCCAAACGCTTTGGGATGCAGTGAGGCAGTCCTGAGAGGAAATTACATCGCAATCGAGGCCTATCTCAAGAAACAAGAAAAATCCCAAATACAAAATCTAACAGCACACCTAAAGGAAACAGAAGCAGAACAGCAAAGGCAGCCTAAACCCAGCAGAAGAAGAGAAATAATAAAGATCAGAGCAGAAATAAACAATATAGAATCTAAAAAAACTGTAGAGCAGATCAACGAAACCAAGAGTAGGTTTTTTGAAAAAATAAACAAAATTGACAAACCTCTGGCCAGGCTTCTCAAAAATAAAAGGGAGATGACCCAAATAGATAAAATCATGAATGAAAATGGAATTATTACAACCAATCCCTCAGAGATACAAACAATTATCAGGGAATACTATGAAAAATTATATGCCATGAAATTGGACAACCTGGAAGAAATGGACAAATTCCTAGACACCCACACTCTTCCAAAACTCAATTAGGAGGAAATAGAAAGCTTGAACAGACCCATAACCAGCAAAGAAATTGAATCGGTTATCAGAAATCTCCCAACAAATAAGAGTCCAGGAGCAGATGGCTTCCCAGGGGAGTTGTACCAGACGTTTAAAGCAGAGATAATACCTATACTTGTCAAGCTATTCCAAGAAATAGAAAGGGAAGGAAAACTTCCAGACTCATTCTATGAAGCCAGCATTACTTTGATTCCCAAACCAGACAGAGACCCAATAAAAAAGAGAACTACAGGCCAATATCCCTGATGAATATGGATGCAAAAATTCTCAATAAGATACTAGCAAATCGAATTCAACAGCATATAGAAAGAATTATTCACCATGATCAAGTGGGATTCATTCTTGGGATGCAGGGCTGGTTCAACATTCGCAAATCAATCAACGTGATACATCACATTAATAAAAGAAAAGATAAGAACCATATGATCCTGTCAATCAATGCAGAAAAGGCCTTTGACAAAATTCAGCACCTTTTCTTAATAAAAACCCTTGAGAAAGTCGGGATAGAACGAAAATACTTAAACATCATAAAAGCCATTTGTGAAAATCCCACAGCTAACATCATCCTCAATGGGGAAAAACTGAGAGCTTTTTCCCTGATATCAGGAACACGACAGGGATGCCCACTCTCACTGCTGTTGTTTAACATAGTGTTGGAAGTTCTAGCATCAGCAATCGGACAACAAAAGGAAATCAAAGGCATCAAAATTGGCAAAGATGAAGTCAAGCTTTCACTTTTTGCAGATGACTGATACTATACATGGAAATCCGATAGACTCCACCAAAAGTCTGCTAGAACTGATACAGGAATTTAGCAAAGTTGCAGGATACAAAATCAATATACAGAAATCAGTTGCATTCTTATACACTATCAATGAAGCAACACAAAGACAAATAAAGAAACTGATCCCATTCACAATTGCACCAAGAAGCATAAAATACCTAAGAATAAATCTAACCAAAGATGTAAAAGATCTGTATGCTGAAAACTGTAGAAAGCTTATGAAGGTAATTGAAAGATTTAGATAAATGGAAAGACATTCCCTGCTCATGGATTGGAAGAATAAATATTGTCAAATATCAATACTACCCAAAGCAATCTACACATTCAATGCAATCCCAATCAAAATTGCACCAGCATTCTTCTCGAAACTAGAACAAGCAATGCTAAAATTCATAGGTAACCACAAAAGGCCCCGAACAGCCAAAGTAATATTGAAGAAGAAGACCAAAGCAGGAGGCATCAGAATCCCAGACTTTAGCCTCTACTACAAAGCTGTCATCATCAAGACAGCATGGTATTGGCACAAAACCAGGCACATAGACCAATGGAATAGAATAGAAACCCCAGAACTAGACCCACAAATGTATGGCCAACTCATCTTTGACAAAGCAGGAAAGAACATCCAATGGAAAAAGACAGTCTCTTTAACAAATGGTGCTGGGAGAACTGGACAGCAACATGCAGAAGGTTGAAACTAGACCACTTTCTCACACCATTCACAAAAATAAACTCAAAATGGATAAAGGACCTGAATGTGAGACAGGAAACCATCAAAACCCTACAGGAGAAAGCAGGAAAAGACCTCTCTGACCTCAGCCGTAGCAATCTCTTACTCGACACATCCCCAAAGGCAAGGGAATTAAAAGCAAAAATGAATTACTGGGACTTTATGAAGATAAAAAGCTTCTGCACAGCAAAGGAAACAACCAACAAAATGAAAAGGCAACCAACGGAATGGGAAAAGATATTTGCAAATGGCATATCGGACAAAGGGCTAGTATCCAAAATCTATAAAGAGCTCACCAAACTCCACACCCGAAAAACAAATAACCCAGTGAAGAAATGGGCAGAAAACATGAATAGACACTTCTCTAAAGAAGACATCCGGATGGCCAACAGGCACATGAAAAGATGTTCAGTGTCGCTCCTTATCAGGGAAATACAAATCAAAACCACACTCAGGTATCACCTCACGCCGCTCAGAGTGGCCAAAATGAATGATGTGGAGAAACGGGAACCCTCTTGCACTGTTGGTGGGAATGTAAACTGGTGCAGCCACTCTGGAAAACAGTGTGGAGGTTGCTCAGAAAATTAAAAATAGATCTACCCTATGACCCAGCAATAGCACTGCTAGGAATTTACCCAAGGGATACAGGAGTACTGATGCATACGGGCACTTGTACCCCAATGTTTATAGCAGCACTCTCAACAATAGCCAAATTATGGAAAGAGCCTAAATGTCCATCAACTGATGAATGGATAAAGAAATTGTGGTTTATATACACCATGGAGTACTACATGGCAATGAGAAAGAATGAAATATGACCCTTTGTAGCAACGTGGATGGAACTGGAGTGTGGATGCTAAGTGAAATAAGCCATACAAAGAAAGACAGATACCATATGTTTTCACTCTTATGTGGATCCTGAGAAACTTAACAGAAACCCAAGGGGGAGGGAAAGGGAAAAAAAAGAGGTTAGAGTGGGAGAGAGCCAAAACATAAGAGACCCTTAAAAACTGAGAACAAACTGAGGGCTGATGGGGGGTGGGAGGGAGGGAGGGTGGGTGATCGGCATTGAAGAGGGCACCTTTTGGGATGAGCACTGGATGTTGTATGGAAACCAATTTGACAATAATTTTCATATATTGAAAAAAAAGAAAACAAAAAAATGAAGCTTAGCAGGTGAGAGGGGGGAAAATGTTATATAAAATGAGATAGACTTAGGGAACTCAATGACTCCATTAAGTATAACATTTGCATTATAGGGATCACAAGGGAAGAAGAGAGAAAAGGGAGCAGAAATTTTATTTGAAGAAATAATAGCTGAAAACTCCCCAGATTTGCAGAAGTAAATAGAAATTCAGATCCAGGAGACACAGAGGTTCCCCTGTGACTCAAAGAGGTCACGCAAATGTTATAGTAATTAAAATGGCAAAAACAAGTGGTAAAGAAAGAATTTTAAAAACAACAAGAGGAAAGAAGACAGTTACATAGAAAGGAAACTCCATAAGGCCATCAGCTGATTTTTCAACTGAAACTTTGTAGACCAGAAAGGCAGGGGCATGATGTATTTAAAAGGCTGGAAGGAAATACCTGTATCCAAGAATAATCTATCCAACAAGGCTATAACTTCAGCATAGAAAGACAGATAAATAGTGTCCCAGAAAAATGAAAGTTAAAGATATTTATGGCCACTAAACCGGCACTGCAATGAATATTAAAGAGGACTTTTTGAGTGGAAAGGAAAGACCATAAGGAAGAGTAAAAAAAAAGTAGGACACCTATAGGTGGTAAATTAAGTATATGTATAAAAATCTGTCAAGATTCACAAAATAAAGAATGTAAAGACACCTTATACCTAAAATGTGGGGGGAGAGAAGTAAAGAATGGGCTCATACTTGGGGTATGGGTGGCTCAGTCAGTTAATCATCTGACTTCAGCTCTGGTCATGATCTTCTGTTTCCCGAGTGTAAGCTCCACATTGGGTTCTCTGCTGTTAGCACAGAGTCCCCTTTGGATCCTCTGTTCCCTTCTCTCCCTCCCCCTCCCCCATTATGCACGCTCTCTCTTTCTCTCTCTCTCTCTCTCTCTCTCAAAAACAAATGAACATTTTAAAAAAAGAGTGGGTTCAAACTTAAGTAGCCATAAACTTAATATAGACCATTATATGCAGAAGACATTATGTACAAACCTAGTGGTAACCACAAATCAAAAACCAGTAATAGATATGCAAATAAAAAGGAGAAATAAACCATAGTATACCATTAAAGAAAGCCAACTTATGGTGACAGAAGAGAGTAAGGGAAGAAAGGAACAGAGAAGATCTACAAAAATAGTGGCAAAACCAATAACAAAATAGCAATAAATACATACCTATAGATAATTACATTAAGTGCAAATGGACTAAATTCTCCAATCAAAAGACACAGGGTGACAGAACAGATAAAATAAGAAGCCCCATATATATGTTTCCAACAAGAATCTCATTTCAGACCAAAAGACACATGAAGATTGAAAGTGAGGGGATGGAGAAACATTTATTACACTAACAGTTGTGAAAGAGGGTAGCAATACTCATATTGTACAATATAGATTTTAAAACAAAAACTGTAATAAGAGACAAAGAAGAGCACTGTGTAATTATTTGGGGAACAATGCAGCAAGAAGACATAACAATTTTAAATATTTATGCACCCAACAAGAAAGCATCCAAATATATAAAACAGTTAATAACAAACATAAAGAGACTAATAAGTAATAAAACAATAATGGTAGGGGACTTTAACACCCCATTTACATGAGTGGACAGATCATTTAAACAGAAAATCAACAAGTAAACAGTGGCTTTGAAAGACACACTGGACCAGATAGATTTAATAGATATATTCAAATATTCCATCCAAAACAGCCGAATACACATTTCTTTTTAAGTGTGCGTGGAACATTCTCCAAAACAGATCATGTATTAGGCCACAAATAACTCTCAACAAATTCAAAAAATAAAATTATGCCATGCAACTTTTTTGATCACAACACTATGAAACTAGAAATCAACTATAAGAAAAAATCTGGAAAGAGCATAAATATATGGAGGTTAAATACCATGTTACTAATGAATGGGTCAACCAAGAAATTAAAGAAGCAATAAAAAATTATATGGAAACAAATGTAAATGAAAACACAATGGCTCAAAATCTTTGGGATGCAGCAAAAGTGGTTCTAAGAAGAAAGTTTATAGCATTAGAGACCTACCTTAAGAAGCAAGAAAAATCTCAAATAAATAATCTAACCTTATCCCTAAAGGAACTAGAAAAGGGAGAACAAATAAAACCCAAAACCAGCAGAAAGAAGGAAATTATAAAGATTAGAGCAAAAATAGATGATATAGAACTAAATATATAGATATGATATAGATATAGATTATATAGATATAAATATATAGATATGGATATATAGATATGGATATATAGATATAGATGATAGATAGATGATATAGATATAGGTATATAGATAGATGATATATCAATGAAAACAGGAGATGGTTCTTTGACAAGATCAAAAAATTGGTAAACCTCTATCCAGACTCAGCAGAGAGAAAGAAAGAAAGAAAGAGAGAGAGAGAGAGAGAGGTAGAAAGACAGAGAGAGTGAGAGAGAGAGAGAGATTGAGAGGAACAAATCATAAGAGACTCTTAACTGTGGAGAACAAACTGACGGTTGATGGGGGGAGGTGGGTGGGGGATGAGCTAAATAGGTGAAAAGTTTTAAGGAGGGCACTTGTGATGAGCACTGGGTGTTATATGTAAGTGATGAATCACTAAATTCTACTCCTGCAACCAGTATTACCCTATATGTTAACTAAATACAATTTAAATAAAAACTTGAAAGAAACAAAAATAAGCGTTTCAAAAAAAGAGAAAATTCAAATAAACAAAACTGTAAATGAAAGAGGAGAAACAACAACCAACACCACAGAAATACAAACAAATGTAAGAGATTATGAAAAAGTATATGCCAACAAATTAGATAACCTAGAATAAATGGGCAAATTTCTAGAAACATATTAACTACCAAATCTTAAACAAGAAATACAAAATTAGAACAGATTGATTACCATCAAGGAGATTAAATCAGTAATCAAAAAATTCCCAACAAACAAAAGTTCAGGACCAGATGGCTTCACAGGCAAATTCTTCCAAATTTAAAGAAGAGTTAATACCTGTTTTACTCAAACTATTCCAAAAACAGAAATGGAAGGAAAAATTCCAAATTCATTCTATGAAGCCAGTATCACTCTGATACCAAAACCAGATAAACACATCACCAAACAAGAGAACTACAGAGCAATATCTTTGATAAAACATAGATGCAAAAATCCTCAACAAAATACTAGCAAACCAAATCCAGCAATACATTATAAAAATCATTCACCACGACTAAGTGGAATTTATTCCCAGGATTTAAGAGGGGTTTTGATACTCATAAATCAATCAACATGATACATCACATCAATAAGAGAAAGTGTAAAAACCATATAATCATCTCAATTGACACAGAAAAAGCATTTGACAAAGTATAACATCCATTCATAATAAAAATGTTCAACAAAGTAGATTTATAGGAAACATACCTCAACATAATAAAAGTCATACATGAAAAACCTGCAGCCAACATCATACTCAATGGGGAAAAACTGAGAGCTTTTCTTCTAAGGTCAGGAACAAGACAAGGATGTCCACTCTTACCACTTTTATTCAAAATAGTACTGGAAGTCCTAGCCTTAGCTGCCAGGCAACAAAAAGAAAAGTCATTGAAATCAGGAAAGAAGTAAAAGTTTCACTATTTGCAGATGACATGGTAATCTATATAGAAAACCCTAAAGACTCTACCAAACACTACTAGAAGTGATAAATTAATTCAGTTAAGTCAGCATACAAAATCAACATGCATAATTCCATTGCATTTGTATACACTAATAATGGATCAGCAGAAAGAGAGATTAGGAAAACAATCCCATTTACAATTACACCAAAAATAGTAAGATATCTAGGAGTAAATTTAACCTATGAGGTGAAAGATCTGTTCTCTGAAAACTATAAAAAATTAATTAAAGAAATTAAAAACAACATGAACAAATAGACATTCCATGCACATGGATCAGGAAGAAAAATATCACTAATTGTCTGTACTACCCAAAGTGATCTACAGACTTAATGCAATCCCTATCAAAATACCAACAGCTTTTTTCTTTTTTTTAAAGATTATTTTGTTTTAGAGAGAGAGAGAGAAGGAGAATGCACGAGTAGGGGAGAAGTAGAGAAAGAGTGAGAGAATCCCAAGCTGAGAGTGTGGATCCTGTCTGGGGACTCAATCTCACAAACTCTAAGATCATGACCTGAACCAAAATCAAGAGTCAGATGCTTAACTGAAACACTCAGGTGTCCCCACAATTCCAGACTACAAGTTATATTACAAAACAGTATGGTATTGGAATGCCCAGCTTGCACAGTCAGTAGAGCATGTGACTCTTAATCTCAAGATTATGAGTTCCATCCCCAAGTTGGGTGTAAGCCTACTTAAAATAAAAGTACAAAAAAAAAAAAAAGAAAAAAGAAAACAAACAAAGACAAAAAACGGTATCATACTGGCACAAAAACAGACACATAGTTGAATAGAACAGAATATAAATCCCAGAAACAAAGCCATGATTATATGATAAACAAATCTTTGACAAGGGAGGCAAGAATATGCAACAAGAAAAAGATAGTCTCTTCAACAAATGGTGTTGAAAAATTGTTCACCTACATGCAAAAGAATAAAACTGGACCACTTTCTTACACCATACACTCAAAATGAGTTAAGGTCCTAAATGTGAGAACTAAAACCATAAAAATCCTAGAAAAGAGCACAAACAGTACATTATCTGACACTGGATGGCATTTTTCTAGATATGTCTCCTGAGGTAAGGGAAACAGAAGCAAAAATGAACTATTAGGACTTCATCAAAATAAAAATCTTCTGCACAGCAAAGAAAGCAACCACAAAACTAAAGGACAGTCTACTGAATGGGAGAAAATATTTGCAAATTACATAACTGATAAAGGGTTGGTATCCAAATATATAAAGACCTTATATAATTCAACACCAAAAAATCACATAATCCAATTTTTAAAATGGGCAGAAGACATGATCAGACATTTCTCCAAAGAAGACATACAGATAGCCACTGACACATGAAAAGATGCTCAGCATCACTCATCTAAAGATTGATGAGATATTACCTCACACCTGTCAGAATGGCTAAAATAAAAAACTCAAGAAACAACATGTGTTGGTGAGAATGTGGAGAAAAAGGAACTCTTGTGCATTTTTGGTGGGAATGTAAACTGTTGCAGCCACTGTGGAAGACAGTATGAAGTTTCCTCAAAAATTTAAAAGTAGAGCTACCCTATGATCTAGTAATGGCACTACTGGGTATTTACCCAGTGAAACACTAATTACAAAAACACCAGTACAAAATTACTAATTTGAAGGGCTACACCCTATGTTTATTGTAGTATTATTTATAATGGCCAAATTATGGAAGCAGCTTAAATGCCCATTAATAGATGGATGAATATAGAACATGTGGTACACATCACATTATGTATATATAATTCAGCCATAAAGAATGAATTTATGTTATTTGTAACAAAAACATGGGAGGAAGGATCTCAGGAGTATTATATGAAGCAATACGAAGCAGTATGAGCCAGTCAGAGAAAGACAAATACCATATGATTTCACTCATATGTGGAATTTAAGAAACAAAACAAATTAACAAAGGAAGTAAAAATAAAGACAAACCAAAAAACAAACTCTTAACTATAGAAAACAAACTGATGGTTATCAGAGGGGTAGTGGGTGGAGGAATTGGTGAAAGAGGTGAAGGGGATTAAGAGTACACTTATCTTGATGAGCACTGAGTAATATATGGAAGTGTTGAATATTGTACCACTGAATCTAATGTAAAACTGTATGTTAAATACAGTGGAATTAAAACAAAGAAAATTGGGCAGCAGGCAAAAAATAAATAAATAAATAAAAAGGATGTCACCAGTAAAACGAGACATAGTATGTGTTGGCAAGTGTGTGGAGAAAAAGAAGGAACTCTTGTGCACTATTGGTGAGAATATAAATTGGTGTAGCCACTGTCGAAAACAGTATGGAGGTTCCTGAAAAAATTAAAAATAAAACTACCATATCATCCAGTAATCCTACTTTGGGGCAAGTTTTCAGAAGAAATGAAATCAGGATCTCAAAGAGATATCTGCACACCATGTTTATTGTAGCATTATTCACAGCAGGCAAGATATGGAAATACCTTAAATGTCCATCAATGGATGAGTGGGTAAAGTGTGACACACACACACACACACACACACACACACACACACACACACTGAAATATTGTTCAACAATGAGAAAGAAAGAAATATTGCCATTTGTGACAACATGAATGGGTCTGGAGAGCATTATCCTAGGTAAAATAAACTAGACAGAGTGAGACAAATACTGTATGATGTTACTTATAGGTGATTTATTTAAAAAACAGTCAAACTCATAGAATCAGTGAATAGAATGGTAGTTACCAGGGGCTGGGGAGGATGAAGGAAAAGAAGAAATGTTGGCCAAAAGCTACAAAATTATAGGGGAAAAGAATAATAATATTGTTGCCATCATGAACTTAAAATAGTTTGAGGGATTTTGTGATTTCAAAGGTACTGATGTGATTAAATGGTTATGTTCTACTCTTGGGTATATGAATAACTTATGTATTTTCATATTTTAAGGAAGCATATGCAGTGGATTAAAAATGAAAAGAATGACAGCAGGGAAGGAAGTTGCAAAAGATATGTTTTTGTCAAACTTATGAACATCCACCCCCAAATGCCTATGTCTGCCAGAAAATAGCTATGTTCTTCTCATGGAGGAGAAAGAATTTTTCCAGAATCTCTGTTTATGAACCAAACATCCGTTCAGCCTATCTCCAGTGCAAAATGCCTGATAGCAGGGTGAATTTGCAAAATCACATTTCAAATGTATTGAGTATTTAAAAAAAATAATGTTTACTTATTTTTGAGAGAGAAAGAGAGAGAAAGTGAGTGAGCATGAGCAGGGGTGGGGTGAGAGAAGGAGACACAGAATTGAAAACAGGCTCCAGGCTCTGAGCTGTCAGCACAGAGCCCGACACGGGGCTTGAACCCACAAGCTGTGAGATCATGACCTGAGCCAAAGTTGGATGCTTAACCAACTGAGCCACACAGGCACCCCTCAAATGTATTGAGTATTTTAAAAGACAGATACATGTGCAGCTATAGAAAAGGTACAAAATCAAAGTCACTAGCACCTTCATATACTCCAGGGGAATACTTCACTTTCTACTGAGAGAGTCTGGCAAGAATTTGAAAACATTCAATTATTTTAATTGAACTTCACACAAACTTTATATTGAGTTGATTACAGCATGGCTCACTATGTATGTGTATGTGTTTAGAAAGCTTAGAGTCCTCATTGTCATAACCCATATAACACACCAGCACAATGTAGGTACCTTTTATATATGACTCACATAAATGGGTTCATTTTCCTAGAGCTGGAGCCCACATAGCCATTCCATATTCCTCATTTTTTTCCATTATTTTAAACCAGTTTATCTAATACCCCCCTCCCCGTAGCACCCTGGGCAAAATGTAGAAATCTCAATAACAACATTTTTCCTTCCTTATAAAACGGCAAGAAATGTACACATTGTGTATTTTTCTATTTTCATGGGATATACCATCTTAACTTTTCAAAATAGAATTTTTTAAAAAAATATTAGATTTCATTACTGAAGACTTATGGGATGGCTGGTCTCAAACTGGGTAAGGTGATAAGGAAAAAAAAAACAGTCTTTTGCAAAGCTGGGCTTTTGCTGATTGAATTCTGTAGGCTCCCCTATTCCTTCTGAGCTGTCACTGATAATGAATACTACTGAGGAGGCAACCCGATGAGGGAGGAAGTGGCCCAAACTGAGCTTGAGGACCTCCAGGGAACTGTAGTATTCCAACACAGGTATGCTCCAGCTATGCCTGGAAGACTACAGCTCCCAGAATGTTTCTTTCCTTCACCGACTGGTATAGGAGATCCCTTTGGAGGAAGGAATCAGGGAAAGAATAAGGGATTAGCATGAAAAGGAAGGAAGACAGATTGTGTGTTATCACAGGTACATTTTGGACACCACACACATTTTTCTTCCCTCTTGGAGATGATCGATGCATTAGAGACTCTTAAAAATTGGTATTAAATGTACTGAATTTTGTTATTCAGGGAATTTTCTGAATCTATCCAAAATAACTACAAAAGAAACAGTTTGGAAAACACTTGGTCCAGACTATACATGATAGGGGCTCCTTTTAGAGGATTTTAATTTAATAACTTTGCAAGTGTGTGTGCATGCATGTGTGCCTGAATGTTTGTGTTTGTGTGCAGGCACAACATGTGTGTGTAAAGTCATGCAGTTTCTCAAGTTCTACAGGCTTTCTGAAGGTAATCATTTCAACCAACCAGTGTTTCCTGAATATCTACCATATGAGATCTATGCATATGGGACACATCAATGAACAGAGATTCCTGCTTTCTCTCCCGACAGGGATTATGAAGTGTGCACTAATCAAAATTTGCCAAACTGATTTTAATCAGGGTTCTATGAAGCATACAAAATAATATCAAATCCTAGTGCTATGGATGTGTGCTCAAACTATATTTTTCAGGCATAATTATGTGAATAATTATGTCATAACTGGTATTCAAATGAAAATGAGATGTATTTACAAGTGATATCCTATATGCTCTTCCCTGATAGAATCTTCTGTTTCACATGAGTTGATGCCTTCCAGATTTATATTCTAGCCCCATTTATCTGAATTCCAGGTCTGATTTGTGCTCTGTATTTCCATTTAAATTTCAATGAATGAAACAAAATTCATTATTTTTTTTTTACAATAAATCATTATCTCTTCTCACTATCCCTTCCTTTGGGTAAAAATATTTTAATTTCTTTATACATGTAGGCAAAACATATCAGAGTCATCTCATATCCCATTTGTCCTTTATTTAATCATCAGTATATGTAGTCTTTATCTGTCCCCATCTGCTCAACCCTATCATTCTTGTCTTAGCTCAGACCCTCCCAGGTCTCCTCTAGACTCTGAGGTAGCCTCCTAATTTCTCTTTACAATTATTCAAACCTTCCTGCTTGTATAGTACAAACACAGTTTCAAGAATTATTTTTCTCCCTAAAAAATTTTTTGTCATTTCTTTCATTAACATCCGCTCAGGTCATGATCTCATGGTTTGTGAGCTCGAGCCCCACCTTGGGCTCACTGCTGTCAGCATGGAGTTCGCTTCAGATCCTCTGTCTCCCTCCCTCACTGCCCTCCCCAACTCATGCTGTCTCTCTCAAAAATAAATAAAACATTAAAAAAAACTTAATGATTCCTCATTTCCCATGGCAAAAATGTCTCCTGGTAAGCAAGACCACCCTAGGTCTAGTGCAGCTTCTCCCACCTACACTTCCAGGCTTGAACAAGCTCCCCTCCCCTCACTGGAGTAAACAGGAATGTTCAGTGCTCCTGGCATGATTCTTGTTTTGCCATGATTGTCTGCTTAAAATTTGAATCTTCTTCCCAAGGCCTTCCCTTACTCCTCCGCATAGATTTTGTTCTGTCCTCTCTATTGCTGTTGCATTTTGTACACATCTGAGTTATGACCCCTGACAAACACATTGTAGTATTTTACATGTGTGCCTTCTTTCATAGGCTTTGGATTTTTATGAGGACAGGAGTGTGTGCCTGATTTATTTCCATCACTTCAATGCATGGAACCACCTCTGGTGCAGAGGAGGAACAGCATCTATGTTTTTTGAAGGCAAAAGATATCTCCTCTGCCTAGTTGGAGGTACAAGAGCTCACTGGCCCCAGAATGATTAACAACCATGAGTACTGTCTGTGAGCAGAGTGTTTATCATCCCTATCTAATGAGTCCTAGATGAGGAGGTATTTTTAATATACTTTCTTGACATGAGTGTGACAAGGACTTGAAGATAATAAAAAGTACAACCATCACAGTCTCAGTGAACAGGGTATCTCTGTTTTTTCCCCACACACACATACACACAAACACACATACCACCACATTCACAAATACACGTTCATATACATACAAACACAACAGTCACAAATGCATAAACACATTCATATATGTGCTCACTCATGTACACACACATACCACACTCAGACATACACGTACATTTGTGCACACTTGTTCACATACATATACACACTCATATAACCACATACCACTTTCATTTTTACTTTCTCTCTCTCTCTTTTACACACACACAAACACACACTCACCCACATATGCCATTTTGGAAGCTCCAAGATAGCTCAGTAGTTCCTAGGAATAATTAAAGCACAAGGTGGAAGTAGGGTTCTTGGGTGGCTCAGTCAGTTAAGCATCTGACTTAATCTCAAGTCATTATTTCACGGTTTGTGAGTTGGAGCTCTGCATCAGGCTCTTTGCGGACAGCTCAGAGCCTGGAGTCTACTTCAGATTCTGTGTCTCCCTCTGTCTCTGTCCCTCGCCAGCTCATGCTCCATCTCTCTGTGTCTCAAGAACAAATAAATGTTAAAAAATATTTTTAAAAAAAGCACAAGGTGGAAGTGAAATATTTATTATTCTATTTTAAATTACTTTCATATTTCTTTTTCCTTGATGTGACAAAGAATTATGCTAGGGTTTTTTTTTGGAAAATTTTTCTATGTAAATAAGTATATTATTTACAGATTTTATTTCAGGAAAGTAAGAGACATTGAGTATTTGTTATAAAAAGGAAGCATGGATGTTATGGGTGTTATGAGTTCAATTGTTTTTCCAAATTTCATACGTTGAAGTCCTAATCTCCAGTGCCTCTGAACGTGACTTCATTTGGAAATAAAATCTTTACAAAGGTAATAAAGTTAAAATAAGATATTAGGTAGACCCGAATCCAATGACAGGTGTCCTCATAAAAGGGAAAATGTGGACACAGAGACATATACAGAAGAAAGCCAATATGGAGAGATACAGGGAAAATGGCCATTAGCAAGCCAAGCAGAGAGGCCTAGAATAGATTCCTCCTCCATATCCCTGAGAAGGAGCCAATCTTGCCAATACCTTGATTTCGGACTTACAGCTTTCAAAACTGTGAAACAATACATTTTTGTGGTTTGGGCCACCTATTTTATGGAACATTCTTATGGTAGCCTATCTTAGTCAGCTTGGGTTGCTAAAATAAACACCACACAGACTGGATAGCTTTTAAAAAAACAGAAGTATATTGCTCAGAGTTCTGGAGGTTGGAAAATCCAATACCACGATGCCAGCACAGTCACCTTCATGGCAAAACCCCCCTCTAGATCATAGTGTCTTCTTATTGTGTACCCACGTTGTAGGCTAAAGATATCTCTAGAACCTCTTTTTATAAAAGAACTAATCTCATTCACAAGGGTTTCACCTTCATGACTTAAGTACTTTCAAAGATTCTGTCTACTAATACCATCAATTTTAGGGATTAGGATTTCAACCTATGAATCTGGGAGAACACATATATTCAGACCATAGTGCAGCTTTTGAAAATACAATGGGAATTTTAAGATAATACAATGGGATTACAAATCATGGATCTGCACTAACTGCTTTGAACTGAATTGTGTCCCTCTCAAATTTATATGTTGAAATCCTAAACCCCAATGTGATTGTATTTAGAGATGGGATTTTGGGGAATAGTTAGGTTTAGATGAGGTCATGAGGATAGGGTCCTCGAATTGGATTAATGCCCTAATAAGAATAGACACCAGAGAGCCTGTTCTCTCTCTCTTTGCCACGTGAGGAAACAGGTGGTCATCTGAAAGCCAAGATAAGTGCCCTCACTGGAAACTTATTTGGCCAGCACCATGATCTTGGACTTTCTAGCCTCCAGAACTATGAGAAAATAAATTTCTGTTGTTTTAGCCATCTAGTCTAAGGTATTTTGTTACAGGAGCCTGAGCAGACAAACACACCAATCTATAACTGGAAACATTTCACTGGATCAGGGAATTTCTTCCCATACTGGAAAAAAAGATGGTGTAACCCCCTTTTGCCATGCTATCTAACCCTCAAGGACAGCTCTGTCTCTCATATCATGGAAGTATTGAAATGTGGGGAGAGCTCTTCTCTGACAACACCAGAGAGTCAAAGGACAATCCAGTGGACCACTGTTTCTTAAGCTATATTTCAAATCCTGGACTAAATATACACCTTGTTGTAACAATGTTAAATATTCTATGATGTTTGAAATATGCCCAGGTCTCATTTGCATCAAATGAAAAAAAACCCACCAAGTACTGTTAGATTTTTGTTGAAAACAGACACCTGAGTGTGGAGTAAGACTTACACACACACACACACACACACACACACGCACGCACACCCATACCATTTGCCCAAATTTCAAAACTTTACATTGCCTAGTTAATTCTGAGCTGTCAAAGGGATATGTGATGAGAACAGGAGAAATTTGTCACTCATTTTTGCACTAGATTTTGACTGCTTTGTGGTTGTTATTTATAAGCTTTCCACATTCCTCCCTGAAACATCAACAAGGAACAGTTCTCTGAACTTAAAGTCACACATGACAGTATTGCACACACAACGTGTTTTAAGGGTCCATGCTCACTGCATTACATTCTCCCCATCTTTACATCTGCCCAAATTACATCTGTTCAGTCCAGAAGACCAATGACAAGCAAGAGGAGAATTAAAAGGGTGTTGAGGGTCTTGGGTGCAGGATAAGGTGAGACATCCATAGTAAGTGTGAGCCAGAATTTAGCAACATTCACTTACAATGACCATCAGTGACTTTTGTGATATTGTGGAGGTCGGTGTTCTCTTGTGTGGCCTCCAGATTCTATTCCCAGCATTTCTTTCTTATCTAGAACACTTCATCTTCCTTAGCAATCATTGTATTTTTTCCTGACAGCTTATAGCTGAGTACCAATTAATATCTCATAAGTGTTTATTACATAAAAATGTTGTACTGAAAAATAGCATTCTTCAAGATGACCCAAAGAAAGACATATCCAACTAGGCATGGAAATGAAAGGTGAAATAAAAGGCAACAAACATATGGCAAGAATAGGTCCTATTATCTTTCTCCTTTTTCTTTCTTTCCTCTTTCTTCTTTCTTTCTTTCTTTCTTTCTTTCTTTCTTTCTTTCTCTTTCTTTCTTTCTTCTTTTTCTTTCTTAATTCTCAGGTTACTTAACATACAGTGTACTCTTAGCTTCAGGAGTAGAATTCAGTGGTTCATCTCTTACACATGACACCCAGTGCTTATCCCAAAGAGTGCCCTTCTTAATGCTCATCACCCATATAACCCACCCTTCCACGCCCCACCCCGTAAACCCTCAGCTTGTTCTCTATATTTAAGAGCCTCTTATGTTTTGCCTCCCTCTCTCTTATTTTTCCTTCCTTTCCACTATGTTCATCTGTTAAGTTTTTCAAATTCCACATATGAGTGAAATTATGTGACATCTGTCTTTCTCTGATTGACATATTTTGCTTAGCAAAATACCCTCTAATTCTATCCACTTTGTTGTAAATGGGAAAATTTCATTCTTATTCATCGCTGAGTAGTATTCTATTATATATGAATATATATTAATATGTATAATATATATTCAGAAGATGTGGTATATATATATATATTAAGATATATGGATATATATATATATATCATATCTTAATATATCCATATATCACATCTTAATCCATTAATCTGTTGATTGACATTTGGGCTCTTCCCATAATTTGGCTATTAGCACTGCTATAAATATTATGATGCATGTGCCTCTTCCAATCAGCATTTTTATGTCTTTTGGATAAATTCCTAGTAATGCAATAGCTGGGTCATAGAGTAGTTCTATTTTTAACTTTCTGAGTAACCTCCATACTGTTGTCTAGAGTGGCTGAACCAGTTTGCATTCCCACCAACAGTGCAATAGGCTTCCCATTTGTCCACACCCTCACCAACATGTGTTGTTTCATGAATTATTAATTTTAGCCATTCTGACAGGTGTGAAGTGGTATCTCAAAGTGGTTTGACTTGTATTTCCCTGATGATGAGCAATGTTGAGCATCTTTCATGTCTGTTTGCCACCTGGATGTCTTTGGAAAAGTGTCTATTCACATCTTCTGCCCATTTATTCACAAGATTATTTGGTTTTCAGGTGTTGAGTTTGGTAAGTTTTCAAAAGATTTTTGATCCTAACCCTAATCATTTTCAAATATCTTCTCCCATTCCTTTGGTTGCCTTTTAGTTTTGTTGATTGTTTCCTTTGCAGTGCAGAAGCTTTTTATCTTGATGAGGTCCCAGTAGTTCATTTTTGCTTTTATTTCCCTTGCTTCTGGAGACATGTCAAGTAAGAAGTTGCTCTGGCTGAGGTCAAAAAGGTTTCTGTCTGTTTTATCCTGTAGGATTTTGATGGTTTCCTTTCTCACATTCAGGCTTTTCATCCATTTTGAATTTATTTTGTGTAGGGTGTAAGAAAGTGGTACAGTTTCATCCTTCTGCATGCCGCTGTCTAGTTCTCCCAGCACCATTTGCTAGAGACTGTATTTTTTCCATTGGGTACTCTTTCCTGGTTTGTCAAAGATTAGTTGGCCATATATCTGTAGGTCCATTTATGGGTTTTTTGTTCTATTCCATTGATCTATGTGTCTGTTCTTGTGCCAACACCATACTGTCTTGATGATTACAGCTTTGGAATACAGCTTGAAGTCTGGTATTGTGATGCCTCTCACTTTGTTTTTCTTTTTCAACATTACTTTGGCTATTTGGGGTCTTTTGTGGTTCCATACAAATTTTAAGATTGTTTGTTTTAGCTCTGTGAACAATAGTGGTGCTATTCTGATAGTGATTGCATTGAATGTGTATATTGCTTTGGGTAGTATTGACATTTTAACAATATTTGTTGTTCTGATCCATGAGCATGGAAGGTTTTTCCATTTCCTTATGTCTTCTTCAATTTATTTCATAAACATTCTATAGTTTTCAATGTACAGATCTTTTACCACTTGGTTATGTTTATACCTCTTTGGTTATTTTATAGTTTTTGGTGCAATTGTAAATGGGATCAATTCCTTCATATCTTGTTCTGTTGTTTCATTTTTGGTGTATAGAAAATCTACTGATTTCTGTATATTGATTTTATATGCTGCAACTTTGCTAAATTAATGTATCAGTTCTAACAGTTGTTTTGGTGCAATCTTTGGGGTTTTCCATGTAGAGGATCATGTCATCTATGAAGAGTGAAAGTTTGACTTCTTCTTTGGCAATTCAGATGCCTTTTATTTCATTTTGTTGTCTGAATTCTCAGGCTAGGACTTCCAACACAGACTTAAACAATAGTGGTGAGAGTGGACATCCCTGTCGTGTTCCTGATCTCAGGGGGAAAACTCTCAGTTTTTCCCTATTGAGGATTATGTTAGCTGTGGGCTTTTCATATATGGCTTTTATGATGTTTAGGTATGTTTCTTCTAGCCTGACATTCTTGAGGGTTTTTTTTTAAGAAAGGATGCTATATTTTCTGGGTCACAAAACAGTCGTGAATAAGTACAAAAATATTGAGATCATACAATGCATATTTTTAGATCACAGTGCTATGAAACTTGAAATTAAGCACAAGGAAGAATTTGGAAAGCTACCAAGTATGTGTAGGTTAAAGAACAGCCTAGTAAAAAATGAGTGGGTTAACCAGGAAATTAAAGAAGAAATTAAGAAATACATGGAAGCAAATGAAAATGAAAACAGGACAGTCCAAACCCTTTTGGATGCAGCAAAGACAGTCCTAAGAAGGAAATACATTGTAATTCAGGCCTATTTCAAGAAGCAAGAAAGGTCCCAAATACGCAACCTAACCTTACACCTAAATGAACTAGAAAAACAGTAACAAATAAAGCCCAAAGCCAGAAGAATTGGGAAAATAATAAATATTAGAGCAGAAATAAATGATATAGATTCCAAAACAAAAACAAAAACAAAACATTAGAATAGATCAATGAATCCAGGAGCTGGTTTTTTGAAAGAATAAGCAAAATTGATAACCCCCTAGGAGATTTCTCAAAAAGAGAATAGAGAAAACCCAAATAGATAAAATCATGAATGAAAGGGGAGAGATTACAACAAACACCACAGAAATATAAAAAATTATTAAAGAATACTGTGAAAAATTATATGACAACAAACTGGACAATCTGGAAGAAGTTGACAAATTCCTAGGCATTTACACACTACCAAAACTCAAATGGGAAGAAATAGAAAATTTGAACAGATCCATAACCACTGAAAAAATGGAATCTTCTGTCAAAAATATCCCAACAAATAAGAGTCCTGGGCCATGTGGCATCCCAGGGGAATTTACCAGACATTTAAAACACAGTTAATACCTATTCTGCTCAAAGTGTTCAAGAAAATAGAAATTAAAGGAAAGTTTCCAGACCCATTTTGTGAAGCCAGCATTACCTTGATTCCAAAGCCAGACAAAGACTCCAATAAAAAAGGATAATTAAATGCCAATATCCCTGATGAACCTGGATGCAAAAATCCTCAACATGATACTAGCAAATTGAATTCAACAGTAATTAAAAGAATTATTCACTATGATCAAAGTGGGATTCATTCCTGGGCTGCAGGGCTGGTTCAATATTTGTAAATCAGTCAATGTGAGACATCATAATTAATAGAAGAAAGGATAAGATGTTTGTCAGTAGATGCAGAAAAGGCATTTGACAAAATACAGTACCTTCTTTCTTTTTTAAAATTTTTTTTAACGTTTATTTATTTTTGAGACAGAGAGAGACAGAGCATGAACAGGGGAGGGGCAGAGAGAGAGGGAGACACAGAATCTGAAACAGGCTCCAGGCTCTGAGCTGTCAGCACAGAGCCTGACGCGGGGCTCCAACTCACAGACTGCGAGATCATGACCTGAGCCGAAGTCAGACGCTTAACGGACCAAGCCACCCAGGCGCCCCATCTTCTTTCTTTTTTTAAATGTTTTAAATTTCTTTATGAGAGGGAGAGAGTGGGGGAGGGACAGAGACAGTGGGTGACAGGGGATCTGAAGTGGGCTCTGTACTGACAGCAGACAGCCTGATGTGGGGTCCAAACCCGCGAACCATGAGATTGACGTAAGCCAAAGTCAGATGCTTATCCGACTGAGCCTCCCAGGAAGCCCATCTTGTTTCTCCTTTTAAGACAAGTATGCACTGGCATGGCTCAATGAATTTCTAAACTGTTGAAAATTTCCACATCAGTTAGTTATTGTTTCAGGAATAATCAACCCATCAGGTCCCTGTGCCCTTTTGTCACCCTGAGTGTTTTACTTACCTTCCAAGAAGACTGTTGGCTTCATAATGATTCAACAACAATGAAGCCTGCCCTGGCATGGTAAAAGCTGGAGATCTTATTACCGGTGTGTGTGATATACCAATTGTCAAGCCTTGTGAACACCACCTTATGCCCACATTCATGCAGTGCATTTTTATTTTGAAGGGAAATGTTCACTGATGAATGAGTTTCCTCCTCAGATGCTTGCAGCTTGGTTGTCAACTTGGTCAGAGGTAGAAATAAATGCTCCACTCCTTAGTAAAAGAGATTCTTCCAGTGGTCTTTTTTGTTGTGACTTTAGGTGACTTTAGTAGTTTAGGAGATGTGGCAGGGACATGGGGCATCCAGTATGACCATACAGATGACAGAGGGTAGGTACACCAGTGGTGTGGAGTTCAGTGACATCAAATCTACCTGGTCTTTGTATTAAGAGATAACTACATGGCTGACTCATGCCAGGCCAATCCCCTGGCAATGTAGAGGGAAAAAAGAGATGAAATAGACAAATTTGAATTCAAGCCATCAGAAAACACATTTTTGGCTTTGAGACAGGTGTGAAAGCTTTATAAAGTTCCACATTCATAGCAGTTGTAGAGGGAAGAAAGAAAGAACGAAATAGAACATAAGTGGATCTATTTTGCATTATTTATGAATTAGTTATGTGACCCAGAAACCTCACTTAGAATTAATCCAATCTTATCAAAATTCTTTAGAATCTTATTTGTATAGCTCCTAGGTGATCCTATGTGCTGATGCAGTTGGATAGGTGACTTCAGGCACTGGTAAGACCATCCTTTTGGGGAGATGAAAACCCCCTTGTTCCAGGAAATCAGTGGACTTACACTGGAGCTCAGTTATGTACAGAGAAAGCTAGAAATGAGATATAAATGGGACAAAGTGGGCTTATTTCCATACTTTTATTAACTGATGTGATTGTAAATAGGTTCTATTTTACTGTTTCTTAAGGCCTGCCAAGAGAGGTGTTAAATTCTAAGATGGGCCTCACTATCTTGGTGTCTAATGTTAACTCCCATGATGATGATACTGCACATGGAGAAAGGAGTTTTCAAATATGATTAAGATACTAATCAGTTGACCTTAAAAAATCAATAATCAGTTAATTATAGGGTGGGCTTAGCCTAATCACATGAGCCCTTAAAAATTATAGAGCTTTGTAAAAGATTACAGATATAGTCAAAATATTACAAAAGTGAGAGAGATTGAACATGAGGAAAACTCTCTGTTCCTGGCCTTAATATGAAGGAGGACATAGAATAAGAACTCGTGAGCAGCATATATAAGCTCAGAGATGTCCCTAGCTGACATCTAGCAAGAAAATAAGACTTCATTCTTACAAGAACAAGAAATTGAATTCTGTTAACACCAGGAACAAACTTGTAAGAGGTCCCCAGGAGGACTCTCCAGATAAGCATGGCCAATTCCTTGATTTCAACCTGAGCACATAACCCAATCATGCTATGCCAGATGTATGACCTACAGAATTCTGAACTAATAAATAGGTGTAATTATCCACTAAGTGTGTGATAATTTATTATTCACTGAAAGAAAAATAATGTAAGAAGTCTCAGCAGAGTCCCTCCTATGAGTCTTTGTTCTCTTTTAGTGGTGCTGACAGCTTGACACAGAGGTTGAGAATAATAATGTTAATGATAATAATGATAATGATGACAATACTATTCAAGGACTCCTTAAATATGCAAAGTGCTTCCATAAATGGTTTACCTACATTAATTCATTTATTCAGCCTGTCACAAAGTGGCAGATAAGAATCTGAGATTTCTACATTAGGCTAGAACAACTGAACCAGGCTAAAGTATTTCCAACTTCATTTTGCTCAATGGATGCTACAAGAACTAAAACAAAAATTCTCTCTGGGAAAAGGATATGAGATCCAGGCCAGCACCTCCTCCACTAGAGGAAGAAACCTTTCTTCTGTTCCAGGCATTTATTACCAATGAGAGCCCAGTGTTGTACAGACTTCAGATATTCAGGAAAAGCTAGAAATATGGATTTAAAAACTGTTAAATATTCCCTTTTCTAAATGTTGGAAATTAATTTAACAAGAACTACAAAATTCTGTGTAAAATGAACAAAGTACCCATCTTCAAACTTTGTTATAGTAAAATGAGCAATGGCTGAAAACAGGCCATTCAGAGGAGCATAAATGGCCAAAAGAAATGTTAAAATATGGTTAATTTCCTTTAATCAGAGAATGACAAAATGAAACTATGAGAAAAAAAATTTCATCCATCATACTGGCTGAAATGAATAAGAATAAATAATATTGTGTATTAATATAAAACTTAATAAAATGGGCAATTGCATACCCAGGTGGTAGGAGTTTAAATGCTGATATCCTTTTCCTGGAGGGCATTCTGACACTGTCAAAATTAAAATTTTAAGGGCATGCCCTTTAATTCAGTAATTCTATTCCTAAGTATTTAATCTACTAAAATGTTTTCACCTGTGCACAAATATGTATTTAGTATTTTAATTATATTGTTTATAATTATGAGACATTGACAAATCTAATTCCTTATAGAAGAAGGATGGTTATGATAATTAAATCATGCTGAATCCTCACTGTTAAAAAAAAAATCTCCTGTGATAAAGCCTCTGGACTCTCAAAAATGCACAGGAAAGATGAAGTAAATGCTAGTTCTCAATCAAATAACACACAAAACACAAGGAAACAAGGGACCCAGGAAAAAGTATTCTTAGGAATAAAACCTAGGAAGTGGAAAAAGGATTAGATAGAAAGGGAGACAAAGGAAGCATGAATATAAGGCAAAACCCTTTAGAGATTCTGACTCTAATTCAATCCTGAATAAATAAGTGTGGTTAAATGAGAGAAGCCCTTGTAGGAACTGAAGACCACTTGCAAATCATCTCATACCCTTAGATATCTGCCAGAAGCAAGTTTAACTCACTTTTAAGAAGAAATGTATCGTGGAATAATATTATCTCAGTATATTTTTATATGCAGTATCTAGTACTTAAAAACTATCAGACATTATGTGCTATAATAATTGCATTTAAAACAAGAGGAGAAAAAAAAGAGTTATATAGAAGTAATACTTTTCTCAAAATTTTTAAGGTTTTATTTATTTATTTTTGAGAGAGATAGAGACAGCATGAGTGGGGGGAGGGGGAGAGAGAGAGAGAGAGAGAGAGAGAGAGAGAGAGAGAATGAATCTCAATGCAGGGCTCAAACCCACAAAATTGTGAGATCATGACCTGAGACAAAACCAAGAGTTGGACGCTTAACTGACTGAGACACCCAAGGGCCCCAAAGTAATATTTCTGTACTACACTGTAATTAGCTTAGACATGAATAAAAAATAAAGAAAAACATAACAAAACTTATGGGATGCAACTAAAGCAGTACTTAGAGAGAAATTTATAGTGGTATATATTCATATTATTAGAGAAGAGAAGAAATATAAAAGGAATAATCTAACATTCTACCATAAGACACTGGAAAAATAAGAATGAATTAAACCCAAAATAAGAAGAAATAAAAAAAATTAAAGATTAAGGCATAAATTAATGAAATAAACACAGAATATTGAAGAAAATAAAACAATCAAAAGTTGGCCTTTTGAAAAGGTTAACAAAATTGATAAACTTTCACTTAGACTTTCCAAGAAAAAAAACTGAGGACTCAAATTACTAAAATTAGGTATGGAAGAAAGGATATTGTTGCTGAATCTAACTAGAAATGAAAATGACTATAAAGGAATAATATGTATGTCTACAAATTAAATTACTTAGATTAAATAAAGAAATTACTAGAAAGATATACACTGCCCAAATTGGCACATAAAAGAATCCATGTATATCTATAACAAGCTAAGAGATTGAATTTGTATTTTAAAACTTCCCACAAAGAAAATTCTAAGCTCAGATCTATTCATAGCACCTCCTATGAAACATTTAAAAGCAACTTCATATCAATATTTTAGAAACTCTTCCACAAAATAGAGAAAGCGCAAATGATTTCTAACTCATTGTGAAGCTAGCATTATCTAGATACTAAACCCAGACAGCACATCATAAGATAAAAAAAAAAAAAAAGAAAAACCTTCAGAACAATATCCTCTAAGAAATGGATAAAAATATCATCAACAAAATATTGCAAACCAAATCCAGCAACATATAAAATGGATTATATAATATTATTAAGTGGTATTTATCTCAGGTACACAAGGAAAATTTAATATCCAAAAATTAATGTAATACACAATACTAATATCATAAAAGACATGAAACACGAGTCTCTCAAGAGATGCAGAAATAGAATTTCATGAAAATCCATATCCTTGTGTGGAAAAAAAAGCACTTAAAAACTGAGAAAAAGAGAGGAGCTTCCTCATAAAGCCTGATAGCAAAAATCTGAACAATCCAATTTAAAATGGGCAGATGATCTCAATAGATATTTTTCAAAAAAAAATTATATGTGTGGTGAAAGATACAAGAAAACATTCTCAACATCACTAATCATAAAAAAAACAACAACAATGCAAACCAAAACCACAATGAGCAGTAACCTCAAACATGGTAGAATGGCTATTATGAAAAAGGCAAGAATCAATATTTGGCAAGAGTGACAAAAAGGGAACACTTGTATGCACTTGGTTGGAATATAAATTGGTACAGCCACCATTAAAAACAGTATGAAGATTTCTGAAAAATTAAAAATAGAATTACCATATGATCCAGCAATTCTACTTCCAGGTATTTATCTGTAGCTTTAAAAGGTATATTCACTCTTATGTTCATTGTAGCATTCTTTAAAATAGTTAAGATATAGAAACAACCTAAGTGTCCATTAATGGATAAATGAATACAGAAAATGTGTGTATAAATATATATATAATGTATAATATATATAATGTAATATATAGACATACATACATACATATATACATATATATAGTGTAATATATATACACATTATATATAAACATGTATATGTTTACATTATATATACACATTATATATAAACATAGATATATGTTTACATTATATATATACACATTATATATATAAATATATATATACACACATATATATATATCTTAAATGTCTATATTTATAATATCTGAGTAGTCAACCATGAAGAAGAATTAAAGCTTGCCATTTGCACCAACAAATGCTAAGTAAAATAAGTCAGAGAGAAAAAAGATAAATACCACATGACCTCACTTTTATGTGGAACCTAAAACAAAACAAAACAAAAACAGAAAAAATGGAGTTCATGGATATAGAGGACAGATTGGTGGTTGCCTAAGGCAGAAGACAGGTGTTGATGAAATGGGTGAAATGGGTCAAAAGGTACAAATTTTCAGTTATGAAATTAATAATCCATAAGGATGTAATGTACAGCATGGTGACTGTAGTTAATGATACTGTATTGCATATTTTAAAGTAGCTCAAAGAGTGGATCTTAAAAGTTCTCATCGCAAGAAAAAAATTATTAATATGTTATAACGGGATGTTAACTGAATGTTAACTGGATATAACTGTGGTGATCATTTCACAATTTATACAAATATTGAATAATTACATGGTAGTGTAATGTAGTGCTGGCACAACTGGATTTGCATGCCAAAGAAAGAAGCTGCACTACTCTCTCACAGTACCCAAAAATCAACTCAATGTGGAACACAGTTAAAGCTATGAAATCCTTATAAGAAAAAAAGTAAGAGTGGGGTGCTTGGGTGGCTCAGTTCAATGTCCGACTTCGGTTCAGGTCATGATTTCATAGTTCATGAGTTCAAGCCCCGTGTTGGGCTCTGTGCTGACAGCTCAGAGCCTGGAACCTGCTTTGGATTCTGTGTCTCCCCCTCTCAATGTGCCTCCCCACCTAACTCTCTGTTTCTCTCTCTCTCCTTCAAAAGTAAATAAACATTAAAAAAGAAAAAAAAAACTAGGAATAAATCTTGGGTTAGGAAAAGACTTCTTTGATACGACACCTAAGTATAAACTGAAAGAAAAAATAGACTTTATCAAATTAAAAACTTTGCACTCAAAGCTTACCATTATGTAAGTAAAATTACAATGCATAGAAAGGGAGCAAATGTTTGCTAATCTTATAACCTGATAAGGCACTTATACCCAGGATACATTTAAAAAGGTACAACTCAAAAATAAAAATAACAAATACAATAATTTAATAATGGCAACAGATTTGAATAGACTTCCTTCTCCAAAGAAGATACATAGAAATATTAAAAAACACTCAGCACCAGTGGCTTCCTTCTCCAAATAAGATACATAGAAACATGAAAAGATGCTCAACATTAATGGATATAAAGATATTTAAATCAAAACTTCACACTTAGTGGGATGGCTAAAATAATAATAATAATAATAAGCAGGTAACAAAAAGCATTAGTGAGGATGTAGGAAAATTTCTGGTAGGCATGTGAAATGGCACGACTACTTTGAAAATCATCTTACAGTTTCTGAACAGGCTAAACAAAGTGACACCATATGACCCAGCCAATTCACTCCTAGCTATACATCAAAGTGAAATGAAGAGGGCATCTTTTGGGATGAGCACTGGGTATTGTATGGAAACCAATTTGACAATAAATTTCATATATAAAAAAAGTGAAATGAAAACATATGTCTATGCAAAATTTGTATATGAAAGTTAATAGCAGCATTATTCATACTAGGAGAGAAACTGGGCTGGGGAATGCACATCAAGCAATTAATGGATAATCAAAATGTGTCATATCTGTACAGTGTAATGTACCTTGTCAATGGAATGGAATGCAGTAGTGAAGCATGCTAAAGGAAACAATCAACAAAACTAAAAGTCAAGCGATGGAATGGGAAAATATACTTGCAAATGACATATCGGATAAAGGGCTAGTATCTAAAACCTATAAAGAACTCACCAAACTCCACACCCGATAAAAAAATAATAATCCAGTGAAGAAATGGGCAGAAGACGTGAATAGACACTTCTCCAAAGAAGACATCCAGATGGCCAACAGACACATGAAACGATGCTCAACGTCACTCCTCATCAGGGAAGTACAAATCAAAGCCACACTGAGATACCACCTCATGCCAGTCAGAGTGGCTAAAATGAACAAATCAGGAGACTATAGATGCTGGTGAGGATGTGGAGAAACAGGAACCCTCTTGCACTGTTGGTGGGAATGCAAACTGGTGCAGTTGCTTTGGATAACAGAGTGGAGGTTCCTCAAAAAAATTAATAAATAGAACTACCCTATGACCCAGAAATAGCACTGCTAGGAATTTACCCAAGGGATACAGGAGTGCTGATGTATAGGGGCACATGTACGCCAATGTTTATAGCAGACTTTCAACAATAGCCAAATTATGGAAAGAGCCTAAATGTCTGTCAATTGATGAATGGATAAAGAAGATGTGGTTTATATATACAATGGAATACTACATGACAATGAGAAAGAATGAAATCTGGCTATTTGCAGCAACGTGGATAGAACTGGAGGGTATTATACTAATTGAAATAAGTCAGTCAGAGAAAGACAGATACCATATATTTTTGCTAATAAGTGGATCTTGAGAAACTTAACAGAAGACCATGGGGGAGGGGAAGGGGACAATTACAGACAGAGTGGGATGGAGGAAAACCATAAATACACAGAACAAACAGGGTTGATGGGACGTGAGGGAGAGTGGCAAGTGGGTGATGTGCATTGAGGAGGGCACTGGTTGGGATGAGCACTGGGTGTTATATGGAAACCAATCAGATAATAAGTTATATTAAAAATATTTTTTTTCAAAAAATACAAATACAGCATGCTAAAACATGGATGAAACTTGAAAATATGTTGAGAAAAAAAGCCTGTCACAAAAGACTGACCACTTAATTGATAATTCTGTTCATGTGAAATCTCCAGAATAGGCAAAATGATTAGTGTTTGTCTAAAGATGGAAAAGTGAGTCAGAGGTAATGAGGAGTGACTGCTAATAAATTCAGGGTTATGGTGGAAAGATGCTGAATGTTTTCTAAAATTGATCATGATGATGGTTGCTTAGCTCTGTGGATATGCTAAATGTGATAGAATTGCTCATATTAAATGGGTGGATTTTATGGCATGCGAATTGTGTCTCAAAAAATATATTATATAAAAAGAAGTTGTCAAAGATGTGGAAAAATTATTGAAACCAAAATACATAGCAAATAATAGAAATATATTGCAGGATCTATCTAATGGAATGATCAGACATAGATGCTTAAATACTTACCTTTAATATATTTCAGAAAACAGATAATAAGATTAACAACTTTGGTAAAACACTGGGAATTATACACAAAAAGTGCTAGAAGTTAAGAATACAAAATAAAAATTAACAATTCAGTGGATTCACCTGAAACTAATATAACACTGTATGTTAAATAACTGGAATTAACATAAAAACTTAATAAAAAAAGAACTCGGTGGATAGGTTAGATACCATGTGGATACAGTCAAATAACACAACAATGAACTACAAGATAGCTCAGGAAAGTAATATCCAGAATTAATTACTGAAAGTCAAAGGGCGATAGAATTATTAAAGAAATGGGAGCGGGGCACCTGGGTGACTCAGTGGGTTAAGCATTCGACTTAGGCTCAGGTCATCACCTCACTGTTCATGGGTTCGAGCACTGCATTGGGCTCTGTACTGACAGCTCAGAGCCTGGCGACTACTTTGGATTCTGTGTCTCCCTCTTTCTCTCTGCCCCACCCAAACTCATGTTCTTTCTCTCAAAAAAATAAACGTTAAAAAATTTTATTAAAAAATGGGAGATACAGTGGAAACGCCTAATCTATGTGTATTTGGTCCAACAAAGAAAAGATAAGTATGGGGAAGAATCCATACCTGAAATAAAAATGGCTAAGTGTTTTCTAAAACTATTAGAAATGTACAAAGACATAGATTAAATAAGTTATATAAGCCACAAGTCAAATTGACAAATAAATGCAAATAATACACATGTAGCCCCACATCATAATATTCCTGTTAAAAACAAATGACAAAGAGAAAACCTTAAAAGCAATTACAGAAAATGATAGATGTTTTCAAGTCAGCAACAATTAGACTGATAGCTGACTTCTCGACAGAAAAAATGAAAATGACAATACAATTGTATAAAATCTTCAAAGTGATGAAAGAAAATATTTTAAAAATAAAATTTTATAAGCAAAATATCCTACAAAAATGAAGCTAAGACAGTTTTAGGCAAACAATCAGAAAAGTTTATCATCTATATCTGACCAAATATATTGTTGGCTAAGTAGAATGATTTTTTTCTTAAAGGAAAGCACTGAAGGGCAGTAAGGATTGAAGATCATGCAAAGGGTAGATATGTTGGTAATATTGACTATATAAAATAATAATGATTCACTATGGAAATTTAAGTGTATACATAATTAAAGTGTACAACCACAATGTCAAATTAAGTAAACAAGAGTAAATTATGTTAAAGTGTTATAAAGTATTTTTGTTATCTGAAAACAATAAAAACATACCACATGTCAACAATTCTTACAAACCAGGGAGACTTGTAATAATGCATAGCTTATAAAACAATGATTTTAAAAACTATATAATGACCAAGATAATAAAAGGGTAAAGTGAAATCTATTGAAATATAATCTGTTCAAAACAAGGTAAAGAAGAAAATAAATGGGGAGGGATTGCAAAGGTGAATGAAGTAAATCCAAACACATCATTAATTAAATACTAAAGAACTAATAGCTACACCTAAGAGAAATAAGTTTAGACTTTAAAAAAATAATCCTGAGAAACAACTCTATTATTTTCAACAAACATATCTAAAACATAAAAATTCAGGAAGTTGGAGATTAAGTCGTAAATATACATCATGAAATTATTAACCAAAACAAATCATCTGTTGCCATATTAGGATTAGAACAGGTAGATTTTAAGATAAAATGAAGAACATTTAATAGTGATGAAAATTTCAATTTTGGGGAGGTATAACAATTCTAAATTTGCCTAAACCTAATATAGCCTCACAATGTTCAAACCTCAATGTACAGGACCAGATATAACAATGAAGAAATCTCAATCATTTTGGAGTTTTTGAATATAGTTTGTGATGATTTATTGGTTCTGTTTCTCTAGAGAACAATGGGTGATAAGCGACTACAAGTGAATAAGTAGACAAAAATTCACTAAGTAGTAAGACTTGTAAAATATGTGTGAAAAAGTTGATCTATTTTTTTAAAGAATTTACAAAGAACTGTAAATTCTTTCACAAGGTAGACATGGAAAATCAGTTGTTACCACCTGATTGTATGAGGTCATTTTTACCTTGATAACCTGATACCAAAATTAAAGATATTTTAAGAAAAGAAATTTGACATGAACACTTCACCAAAACATTAGCTATTTGAACCTAGGATTATATAAAAAGATAATAGATCATGTTCAAGTAGAGTTTATTTCAGGAATGCAAAATCACATTAACATCTGAAGATCAGTCAATACAAATTTGCTATACTAATAGATAAAAAGAGAAAACAATATGATCATTCCAATAAATGAAATAAAGACATTTGAATAAATCCAGTACCAATTCATGATAATTTAAAAGATGAATTCATGATAAGTGAATATATTTATTATAGATGAATTCATGATAAAACTTCCCAGGAAACTTGAATAAAAGGAATTCTTTCAACTTGAGAAAGGGCATCTACAAAAATCCTTTAGCTAATATCATGTTTAATGGTGAAAGGCTAACAACTTTCCTTCTAAGATGTGGAACAAGGGAAAAACATCTTTTCTTTCAGTCTTGTTTAGTGGGATCCTGGACATTCTAGCAGGAGCAATCAGACAAAGTAGAAGAAATAAAAAGCATGCAAATTAAAACAGAAAAAAAGAAAAAATGATTGTGTATGTAGAAAATAATGAATCTACAAAAACGCTTTTAAACTTACACGTTAATTTAGCAAGGTCTCAGGTACTAGATCAATAAAAAAATAAATTATACTTCTACATTAGCAATCAACAATCAAAAATGAAATTTAAAGTATAATATCACTTATGATTGAATTAAAATATGAGATTCTTAGTGATAATTTAAATAAAACATGTGATGCAATATGTGGTACAAGCACTACTCAGAAAATGTAAAGAATACCTAAGTTAAGAGATATATGTAACTTAATGGATTGAGAGACTCTCTACTCTTAAGAAATTGTCTGCAAATTGATCTATACATTTAATTCTATCCCAATTAAAATCCCGCTAGGCATTTTTGTTGAAGTTGACGAGGTAATTACAAAATTATACAAACATGTTGTGGAATTTAGAATAGCTCAATTTTTTAAAAGATCAAAATTGAGGGGCACTTGGGTGGCTCAGTCAATTAAGCATCCCACTCTTGATTTCCACTCAGGTCATGATCTCATGGTTCATGAGATTGAGCCCCACAGTTAGGCTCTCTGCTGACAGCATGGAGACTACCTGGAATTCTCTCCCCTCACCCCACCCTTTCCCTGCTCTCTTTCTCTTTCAAATAAATAAATGAACATTAAAATAAAATAAAATAAAATAAAATAAAATAAAATAAAGCAAAATGAAATGAAATGAAATGAAATAAAATATCAAAGTTGTATTTCAAGATTTACCATATAGCTACAGTAATCAAGACATTGTGTTAATAGAATAAAACAGAGCAGAATCAAGAAGGAGATTCACACATATCTGGTCAATTGATTTTTAACAAAAGGAATAAAGATAAGTCAATAGGGAATGGATAGTCTTTTAAATAAAAGTGAAGTTCAGTCCTTACCTCTCACCATTTACAAAATTTAACTAGAAATGCTTAATGTAATTTAATGTAGGTTTTAATGTAAAGACTAAAGATACAAATCTCCAAGAAGAAAATATAGGAAAAAAATTTCACCTCCTTGAAGTAAGTCAAGATTACTTATCACAAAACACAAAAATCATATCAAAGAAAAATGTCACAAATTGGACTTTCCCAAATTAATGACTTTTGCTCTTTGAAAAACACCAGTAAAAAAACAAAACAAAACAAACAACAAAACTGAGAAGGAAAGCCACTACACATCTACTTGAAAGGCTCTAATTTAAAAGATGAATGATAACAAGTGGGGTGACTAGAACATTCATAATATTCCTGGTGCAAATGTAAAATGGTACAGTCACATTACAAAACTATATGACACTTTCTTATGAAGTGAAGCAAACCTTTATATTTGACCAAATAATTCACCCCAGTTATTTACCAAAAAGAACTGTGAAGTCATATCCATGCAAAGATATGCACATGAATGCTCGTAGTAGCTCAAAACTGGAAATAACCCAGTTTTCCATCAACCAAAGAATGGATAAACAAATTGTGATCTATCTACACTAGAGAATATTTTCCACTAATAAAAAGGAATGAATTAATTTAATAAATAAAAAAAATATTAAACTGAATGAAAATAGCCAAGTAAAAATAGTCTATACTTAGGATTCCATTTACATAAATTCTGGAACAGGCAGAATTAATCTGTAGAGAAAAAAGTAAATATAGTTGGTTATAAACTAATAGTTTTAATAAGTTAATTGAAAGTTTCTCATAGAAAAATCTATTATCTTTTCATGTACTAATAATCAATAATTAGAAGAAAACTTAAAAAGTAGCATTTGCAATATAATTTAAAACATAATTGTTTTTACTACTAAGTAAATCAGAGGATATTAAAAACATACACAGAGAAGGGAAAAAAAGAGAATTTAGTCATTCTTCATTCCATATTCTGTATCCATGTATGGGAAGTCACTTTTGTGCAGATATCAATTGTTGTTATCTGTTGATGTCACTCTCGTTCCCCCACACTCTCATGACTTCAGGACATGCCAGCCTAACCTCCTATCGCCTGTTCATGTTATTGTCCACCAGGGTCTCCTTCGCCTATTTATGTGGTTGCTAGAAGCTTGGAGAATAATTGTCACCTAGGGTGAGGTCTCAACCACGAACTGTTGAATTGCTGTATGAATGCTCCAGCGGACAGTTCTAAGGCTTTTGAACTGTGCTGGTTTTGAGACTCCCTGAAGTATTGGTGAACTGCATAATTATACACTTGAATACACACTTTAAGTGTGGCTTTAATACACACTTTAAGTGTGGCTGTGTCCACCCCTTTCTGATAGTGTTCCTGTACTAGTGCTTCTTTCACCTCCCAAATTACAATTTGCACTTCTCTTAGGGTTTTTGCTGGGTAAACCTAAACAAACTAATCAATTCACACCAAATATAATTATAAATTCAATCTCATTTCCAATAAAATACAAATTATGTGTTTGCACGTGTGTGTGAATAAACTGACAAAATGACTCAGTGTAAGATACTTTGTCCTAGGCTCTGCAATAGCAATCTGACCATGTTAAAATACTAAAGCAAAAGTAATTTACTAGGACGTGTTGCTGAAAAACCAGTAAGGTGTGCATAAGGGAGTGCAGGTAAGGAAAGGGGCTAAGAATTGATATGGACCACATTCAGAGTTGCCCCATTGGGCAAGAGGTGGGAGTTGGTGTAGTTATGCTTCTGCATTAGTCTGTGGAAAAGGCAGGACTTAGAAGACATGTACTTCCATCACTCTGGACCTCCATGTGTACCAGCAGCATGGGCTCTGGTAGTCTCCCATTAAAGATGCTTACCATCAGAGAGAAAGCATGGGGAAGATGGAATGCCAGCAGAATCCAAGGGTACTCTGCATTCAGAGGGACATTTAGAGGAGACAAAAGCATTCCCTCTGGGAGCTGCCACTGACTGAAGCTCCAATGGCTCAAACAGAAACCCTCATCTGGCAGAACTTTTGCCAAGGCATCACCACAAAGTGCACAGCTATCAGAAGGAATGTCCTATGGAAGACATGTTTACAATCGTATCTGTTAAAACTGCTGCCATAAACATCTGCTGATGAACCAAGGGGCTTTCCAGAGGTATCCCTGCCTAGCACATCAGAGGATGCATCAAGCCACAAGCATTCTGATTTATTAGAGGCCTTAGTGTTGCTGTGTGTCCAGCCATTTGACTGAGGTTGCAACTTGTTGTATGTCTAGTTCTAAACTATGGCTGCATTAATGACCAAAATAAGCCTTAATTTGCTTTCAGGGTAAAAGAATAATAATATCATCAGAAGCTGGTTAAATGAAGTAATACTTAAGCACCTATCAGAGTCCTCCAATCATGCAGGTAATTGATATATATTTCTTGAAACTTATTTGTCTTTTTTTAAGTTTATTTATTTATTTTGAGAGAAAGCATACATGTGAGCTGGGGAGAGGTGGAGAGAGAAAGGGAGAGAGAGAGTCCCAAGCAGGCTCCACACTGTCAGCTTAAAGCACAATGTGGGGCTCAATCTCATGAACCATGAAATCATGACCTGAGCCAAAATCAAGAGTTGGATGCATAACCAACCGAGCCACCAGTATACCCCTCTTGAAGTTTATTTGTAGAGTAATTAGATTTCTCACTGAGCTATGAGGATACATTCTTCTCTGGGAATACTGGTGTTTAATGGTAGAATTTTGATCTATTGACTAATGATTGTGAGTTCAGTGGGCAAGGTTTGAGAAAAGAGGGTTACAGCAGTCACATTTCACTGTAGTCCAAAATGTCACTTTTATTAGTTGACTGGGAAGAACAACTGGGCACTCACCCCCCAACAAAAATGCTTAGCTTTATTAAAAACCAGAAAAAAATCCAAAACAAGAAACAAAAACAAAACAAGAACAAAAACCTGACCTTAAATTTTTTTTTTTAATTTTTTTTTCAACGTTTATTTATTTTTGGGACAGAGAGAGACAGAGCATGAACGGGCGAGGGGCAGAGAGAGAGGGAGACACAGAATCGGAAACAGGCTCCAGGCTCTGAGCCATCAGCCCAGAGCCCGACGCGGGGCTCGAACTCACGGACCGTGAGATCATGACCTGGCTGAAGTCGGACGCTTAACCGACTGCGTCACCCAGGCGCCCCATGACCTTAAATTTTTACACAAATTCTGGCTAGCTTAGTTGGAAAGTTTTCTAATTTCATAACTATGATTGCTATGGTTATGACTAAAACTTTTTTTGTTCTTACTTCATAGTTCTTTGGAAAGCAAATAAGTGAAAACACGTCAGTGCAAAATGCTTTCTTTGTAGTCTAAATTTTCTGAAGGATGTCCACTGAAAGTGAAATAAAAGCATGAGCAACCCTACCAAATATATAAAAGGTTACCAAAGATAGTGAAGGATAAAAAATATCAACTGAGGGGATCTAAGATGTTTGTGTGACAGAGTCACTACACTGGATGCTCTGAAAAGAGGATTTTATATGGGCTTGCTTGGCTCTCTCATTTGTGCACAACAAAGTACCACAGACTGGGTAGTTTCAACAACAGAAATTAACATATTGTCTCACAGTTCTGGAAGCTGAATGTCTGAGATCAGTGTGAGCAAGGTTGTTTTTCTGATGTCTCACTCTTCAGCTTAAAAATGGTCATCTTCTCCTTGTACCCTCATGTGGTAATCCCTTTGTGTGTGTCAGTGTCCTAATCTCTTTTTATAAGGAACCAGTCAGATTGGATTAGGGCCCGCAGATATGAACTCATTCAACCTTAATCACCCCTTCAAAGACCTTATCTTTAAATTCAGCCACATTCTGAAGTATCAGAGATTAGTACTCCAACATATGTATGTTTAGGAGACACCATTTAGCCTATAACAAACTTCATACAGGGAGGGCCAGACTCTGGCCAGTTCATAGAGCACTGTCCACTTTGGTAGCATACAGAGCACCCTTACTGAAGAGAAACATTCTTCTTGCTTTTTATATTTGACAGCTCCTATTTTCTTGGATGGGCTAACCCTTCTGACTTCATGCAGTCTACTACTTAGAAGAAAACAATTGCATTTTTGTTTCTGAGATATAAAAATGCTATAAGGATTTATATCCTCACTTGTTCAAATTTCCTGTATAAACTGGCCATGTTGTGGAAAAATAGGTTAAAAAATGATTCTGGAGGTCCTTTTGGAGGATGAAAACTAGAACCCAAAGCTGAATATGTAGAAGAGATAACTTATTGGATTCCAAAGTTCATTTTGTGTAAAGTGCATTTACCTGTATGGTTTAGCTTCTAAAGCATCTGAGAATGCCCAAGGTGGCTTGATTAGACATCTTGAGTAAAATACACGTGTGCTGTTTTTCTCTTACTGGATTCTTTTTGCTAGTAATTTGTTACCAGGAGAAGCTTAGCTGTGACATGTTCTTTTGTGCATGGTACAAAGTGGACTTGTGCCCATGATTTTGTTCCAGTGCTCATTCAACCACCATCTACATTCTCATGCACTCTTCACCATTCTGGGGCTGTGGTTGTAGAGAACATTACCGCTCTGGTGCAAAGTGATCATCATAAACCACTATAAAAAGAAAGAAAACTCTGGGAGTGCCAGAAAGGGCACCTGGAGGAATCCGTGCTTTAGGGAGCAAAGGATCGGAGGAGGAGGTTAAGACTGAGAGCCTTGCCTACTGTATCAGCTGTGAACTCATCCAAGACTAGGGGAGGAGTCAACCCTCCCTCCTAGAAGCTCTGTAGATGGACAATCAATGGGCAGTGGGTTTCTCTGGTCCTGGCTTTGAATAGGTCTCACTCTTTGGTCCAAGATTTCCCTTAGTGTAAACCCAACTGATTCTTTCTTTCTTCTTTCTTTCTTTCTTTCTTTCTTTCTTTCTTTCTTTCTTTCTTTCTTTCTTTCTTTCTTTCTTTTTTTCTTTCTTCTTTCTTTCTGATTTTCATTTTTTAAAATATAATCTGTTGTCAAATTGGCTTCCATACAACACCCAGTGCTCATCCCAACAAGTGCCCTCCTCCCTGTCCATCTCCCACTTTCCCCTCTCCCCCACCCCCCATGTACCCTTAGTTTGTTCTCAGTCCTTAAGAGTCTCTTATGGTTTGCCTCCCTCCCTCTCTGTAACTTTTTTTTTCCCCTTCCCCTCCACCATGGTCTCTGTTAAGTTTCTCAAGATCCACATATGAGTGAAAACATGTGATATCTGTCTTTCTCTGCCTGGCTTATTTTACTTAACATAATACACTCCAGTTCCATCCACATTGCTACAAATGGTCAGAATTCATTATTTCTCATTGCCAAGTAGTATTCCATTGTATATATAAACCACATCTTCTTTATCCATTTGTCAAAATATGAGTCTGTGGCAAAATAATTTGGGTAATGCTGTATACCATGTTCTCACTTTGAAATTCTCAATTGGTGTGAGTAACCTCTAAGCAGTAAACTTAATTGAAATGTGTTTAATTCAGTGGTTTCCAAACTTTATCACAAACTTATAAAAAATAGCTTTAACTCTTTGAATATTCAATGGGAGCCATTGCATCAGAATGTGTGGGTTTGGCTGTTTCTTCCCAGGAAGTCATAGGCACAAAGAAGGAGATTCAAGAGATGAGGGATCAATGACAGTTCCTGGCTGGCCTGGGTCTTCCTTGATTTGGACATGTTCTCAGGATAGTTTGACAGCCTCCCAAGATTTTAAAGATGAGGTTTTGGTTCTAAGCAGAGCAAATGAAGATGAATATAAGTTTTTTGGGGGAAAATGGTTCTGTAATATCAAGAAGAAGGAAAATGATTTTTCACTGCACTCATCCTGGAGTCTGTCTTGGGAATTCCTAACTGCTTTGTAGCCAGGAGTTCAAGGACACAACATAGTTAAACATCTTTCCAGGGCTATTTTCCATGTCAAGCATGAAAAAACAACCACTTCATATGATACTCTGTGCTCTACTTGCTAATTCTAAAGCAAAACAGTGAGATACCTGTCATATGGTTTACACAGAACAATAACTTAACATGATAAACTTGGGATGACACAATGTATTCCCTGAAAGAGATTTAAGTCGGCAGTGGATATAGAAAATTGACATTGTACAAATGCTCCAACATAGTCTATTCCTTTGAAAGAGAAAACTGAACCAATATATATCATAAGTCATGTGAAATAGATCATTGAAATACATGCTCAAAACACATTAGAAGTATATGCTATATTTTTACTGTTCTTCATATTTATGATTTTTTTAATTAAAAAAAAAAAAGAGAAAAACTCCTGGTCTTTATTTTCTCACTTAGGGTAACAAAGGGGATCCACATTTTTTTTTAATTTTTTTTTTCAACGTTTATTTATTTTTGGGACAGAGAGAGACAGAGCATGAACGGGCGAGGGGCAGAGAGAGAGAGGGAGACACAGAATCGGAAACAGGCTCCAGGCTCTGAGCCATCAGCCCAGAGCCCGACGCGGGGCTCGAACTCACGGACCGCGAGATCGTGACCTGGCTGAAGTCGGAAGCTTAACCGACTGCGCCACCCAGGCGCCCCAGGGATCCACATTTTGAAGTAAAAACAGCACATGGGAATGCAGCTTCTGATGATACTAGCAACCTAAAGTGGTTCTTTAACCCCAACAACTTTTGCCACTGAAGAGAGTAACAACCAGAACAGACACCATAGACTCCCGTACATTTCACCTGTTTTTGCACCTTAGATTTTTATGTTCACAGATACCAGCCTTCAGAGTCCCTCCCTACCAATTAATAATTAATTTAAAAGTAAATAGATTAAATTATCCAATCAAAAAGCAAGAGTGATTTGGGCGCCTGGGTGGCTCAGTTTGTTGAGAGTCAGACTTCGGCTGAGGTCATGACCTTGCTTTTGTGTGTTGAAGTCTCCCATCAAGCTCCATGCTGACAACCCAGAGCCTGAAGCCTGCTTTGGATACTGCGTGTCCCTCTATCTCTGACTCTCCCCCACTTGTATTCTTTCTCTGTCTCTCAAAAAATAAAATAAAACATTAAAAAACATTTTTTAAAAATGGCATAGAGTGATTGGATGGAAAGACCCAATTCTATTCTGCCTGTAAGAGACTGATTTTAGTTTCAAGAACACATATAAGACCAAAGTGAAGGTATAGTAATAAAAGATATTTAAAGCAAATGGAAACCAAAAGAGACAAAGCTAGCTATACTCATATAAAATAGACTTGAAGTCTAAAAGCAGCAAGACACAATAAAGGTCATTATATAATGATAAAGTGGTCAATTTATCAAGAAGATGTAACAATTATAAATATATGCACAGCCAACGTTGGATACCTAAATATTTTAAACACATGCTAACAAATCTAAAAAGAGTAGTAAATGTCAATATAATAATAACAAAAGACTTTAATATCTTACTTTCAGCAATGGACAGATTATCCAGACAGAGAATCAATAAAGAAACCTTGCACTTGAACTATGTATTAGACCAAATGGATCTAACACACAGATACAGAACATTCCATCTACAATGGCAGAATACACATTTTTCTCAAGTGCATGTGGAGCATTGTCCAGGATAAGTCATATGCTCAGTCACAAAATAAGCCTTAGCAAATGTAAGACAATTGAAATCATACCAAGTGTCTTTTTCAACCACAATGTATAAGAATAGAAATAAATAACAGGAGGAAAACTAAAAAAAAAAAAAAAAATCACGAATATGTGGCAATTAAACAACACAGTCCAACGGATCAAAGAAGAAATCAAAAAGGAAAAAAAAAAATCTTGAAACAAACATAAATGGAAACACAACACACCAAAATCTATGGGATAATGCAAAAGCAGAGCTAAGAGGGAAGTTTATAGTATTAAATGCCTACATTTAAAAAAAAAATATCTGAAATAGGCAACATAACTTTACATCTCAAGAAATTAGGAAAAGAGAAAATTAATCCAAAAATTATCAGAAGAAAGGAGAAAACAAAGATCAGAGCAGAAGTAAATTAAATCAAGATGAGAAAGACTAGAAAAGATCAATAAAAGTAAGAGTTGATATTTTCAAAAGATAAACGAATTTGACAAACCTTTAGCTATACTTACCAAGAAAAAAAATAGAAAGGATTCAAATAAATAAAATTTTAAGTGAAAGATGAAAAATTAAAACTGATATCACTGCTGTTTAAGATTCATAAGAGGCTACTGGAACATTTATATGCCAACAAATTAGATAACCTAGGAGTTAATGGGTAAATTTTTAGAAACATAAAACCTACCAAGACTGATTATGAAAAAATAGAAGATCTGAATAGACTAGTAATCAATAAAGATATTGAACTGATAATCAAAAACCTCCCAGGTTATTGGGGTAATATTGGCCTCATAGAATGAATTGGGAAGCTTTTCTTTCTTTTCTATGTTTTGGAATAGACTGAGGAACATAGGTGTTAACTCCTCCTTAAGTAGTAGAATTCACCTGTGAGTCCATTTGATGCTAGACTTTTATTTGTTGAAAGTTTTTTTTTTTTTTTACATACAAATTCAATTTTGTTACTAGTAATTGTTCTGCAGATTTCCTATTTCTCCTTGATTCAGTTTTGGAAGATTGTATATTTCCAGAAATTATCCATTTCTTCTAGGTTGTCCAATTAGTTGGCATATAATTTTCACAGTAGCCTATTATAATCTTTTATATTTCTGTGGTGTTGGTTTTTACTTCTCCAATATATGGAAGTGACCTAAGTGCCCATCATAGATGAATGGATAAAGAAGATGAGATATGTAGAGATGTGAGATATACAACATGTAACTGAACACATTGTGTACACACAAAATGGGATATTACTCAGCTACAAAAAGAATGAGATCTTGGCATTTGCAACCACATGAATAGACCAAGAGGGTATTATACTAAGTGAAATAAGTCAGGCAGAGAAAGACCAATGCCATATGATTTCACTTATGTGTGGATTCTAAAAAAAAAAAAAAAACCCAAAAAACAAACAACAACAACAACAACAAAGAACAAGCCAACAAACAAATAAAAAAGTAAAAACAGAAACAGAATCATAAATACAGAGAACTGGGGGGAAGGTGGTTTCCAGAAAAGAGGGGACTGAGATTGAGGGACAGATAAGATAGGTAAAGGAAATTAAAAGGTGCAAACTTGCAGTTATAAAATGGATAAGTCAGAAGAATGAAAGGTACAGCATGAGGAATACAGTCAATAATATTATAATGGCATTTTATGGTGATGGCTGGGGAGTGCACTTTTCATGTGAGCATAGCTTAATGTATGGAACTGTCTTATCACTATGCTGTGCACATTAAAATAATGTATGATTGTATGTCAACTGTACTTCAATTAAAAAAAAATTCAGGACCTGATGGACTCATGGGTTAATTCTATCAAATATTTGAATAAGAATTAACACCAGGGATCAAGACATTATGGTACTGGCACAAAACAGACACCTAGATCAATGGAACATAATAGAAAACCCACAAATGAACCCACAACTGTATGGTTAACTAATCTTTGACAAAGCAGGAAGAATATCCAATGGAAAAAAGACAGTCCCTTCAACAATTGGTGTTTTGCAACATCCAAAAGAATGAGCTTTTGACCACTTTCTTACACCATACACAAAAATAAATTCAAAATGGATTAAAGACCTAAATGTGAAACAAGAAGCCATCAAACTCTTAGAGGAGAACATAAGCAGCAGTCTCTTTGACATCAACTGTAGCAACTTCTTATTACATACATCTCCTGAGGCAAGGGAAATGAAATCAAATGTGAACTACTGAGACTTCATCAAGATAAAAAAACAAAAACAAAAAACAAAAAAACTTCTGCACAGAAAAGGAAACAATCAACAAAACTAAAAGGCAACCTTTGGAATGGGAGAAGATATTTGCAAATGACATATCTGAAAAAGTGTTACTAATCAGATCTATAAATAACTCATCAAATTCAACACCCAAAAAATGTATAATGCAATTAAAAAATGGGCAGAAAACATGAATGGCTTTTTTTGCAAAGAAGACATAGAGATGACTAACAGACACATGAAAAGATGCTCACCATCACTCATCATCAGGGAAATACAAATCAAAACTACAGGGGCGCCTGGGTGGCGCAGTCGGTTAAGTGTCCAACTTCAGCCAGGTCACGATCTCGCGGTCTGTGAGTTCGAGCCCCGCGTCAGGCTCTGGGCTGATGGCTCAGAGCCTGGAGCCTGTTTCCGATTCTGTGTCTCCCTCTCTCTCTGCCCCCCCCCCCCGTTCAGGCTCTGTCTCTCTCTGTCCCAAAAATAAATAAACGTTGAAAAAAAATTAAAAAAAAAAAGAAAACACAAATCAAAACTACAATAAAATACCACCTCACACCTGTCAGAATGTCTAAAATTAATAACACAGGAAACAACAGGTGTTGGTGAGGATGTGGAGAAAGGGGAACCCTCTTACACTGTTGGTGGACATGCAAACTGGTGCAGCCACTCTGGACAACAGTAGGGAGGTTCCTCAAAAAGTTAAAAATAGAACTACCTTATGGTCTAGCAACTGGACTACTAGGTATTTTACCCAAAAGATACAAAAATACTGATTTGAAGGGACACATGCACCCCAATGTTTATAGGAGCATTATCAACAATAGCCAAATTATGAGAAGAGCTGAATGGATCCATTCATTATCTTATAGATATTTCAGCTATTTCCATAATTTGGCTATTGTTTGATAATGCTGCTATAAACATTGGCATATATATGTATATATATGTATATATATTATATAAAACAATGAAAACATATATAAATATGAAATCTTGCCATTTGTTACAATGTGGATGGAGCTAGAGTGTATTATGTTAAGTGAAATAACACAGTTAAAGAAAGACAAATACCATATGATTTCACTCATGTGTGGAATTTAAGAAATGAAACAGATGAACATCGTGGGGTAAAAAGAGACAAACCATAAAACATACTCTTAACTTAAAAAACAAACTGATGGTTGCTGGAAGGCAAGGTGAATGAGGGTATGGGTTAAATGGTGATCGATATTAAAGGAGGGCACTTGTGATGAGCACTGGGCCTTGTATGTAAAAATATGTAATAATAATAATAATAATACCAATCCTTCACAAATTATTGCAAAAAAGTGAAGAGGAAATCCTGCTATTTGCAACAACATAAATGGATCTAGAGGTAATTATGCAAAGTGAAATAAGTCAGAAGAGAAAAACAAATACTGTATGATTTTACTTATATGTAGAACCCCAAAATGTCAAATTCACAGAAACAAATGGTAGACTAATGTTTACCAGGACCTAGGAATATGGGGAGATGTTGATCAAAAGCTACAAACTTTCTGTTATAAGATGAATAAGTTATAGGCATCTAATATACAACATAGTGATTATAGTTGACAATACTATATTATATACTTGACAGTTGTATGAGGGTAGATCTTAGCTGTTCCCACTATAACTACAAGAAAAAATGGTAATTATATGAGGTGAAGAATGTGATAACTAATCTTATTAAGATAAACCTTTTGGGGGCATCTGCCTGGCTCAGTCAGTTAAGTGTCCAACTCTTGATATTGGCTCAGGTCATGATCTCACAGTTTGGAAGATGGAGACCTGCACTGTCAGTGCAGAGCCTGCTTGGGATTTTCTCTTTTCCCCTCTGTCCCTCTAATCCCCACCACCCAATATATAAACATTAAAAAAAAGAAAAAACATTTTGTAATATATACATTGTATACCTTAGGTTTACATAATATTATATGCTAAATATAATTTATTTAGCATATTCTCAGTAAATTTAGCAAATTCTCAGTAAAGCTGGAAACAAGTAATAAAATTTGAAAGCCTTGCTCCAGGGTACCTTTAAATACTCCTCAACACACACAGCTATGTTCCTCTTGATTATGTACCCAGATGTACTCAAATGTATGATAAAGAACTTTACTTACATAGAGGGGCACCTCACAAATGACACCCAGCCATCAGAGGCTTTTCATGTGGAGGTAAGTACTTGGTGGTTTGGAACAGCTGGCAGTATGTGGAGAGCTGCACTCTTCTGCCCCCAGCAGGGCTGTTCTCACTCACTGACAGAATCCATAAATCACACCATATGATTTTACAGGCCCAAGAGGTATGCCTCTCTGCTTACTTCCAATCTTTCTTCAAAAAAGCAAAACAGGGGTGCCTGGGTGGCTCAGTCGGTTGGCTCAGGTCATGACCAAGGTCATGGGATTGAGCCCCAAGTTGGGCTCTGTGCTGAGCATGGAACCTGCTTAAGATTCTCTCTCTCTTTCCCTCTGCCCCTCTACCCTGCTTGCACACGCTCTCTCTTTCTAAAATATAAATGAATAAAGTAGTAAATAAATAAATTTTTTTTAAAATAAAGAATAAAAAACTACTTTACATGAGGATAGGAAAACCTAATCTCAGGCTTTCACCATGGTAAAATTTGTGATTTACACCATTGTTATAATATTTACATTGTCATTTATCTTCCAAATTATAATGAATAAATTAAGTAATTGAATAATTAGATAAAACATATTATTATGATATATTTAAAAAAAATGTTTATTCATTTTGAGAGACAGGGAGTGCTCACAAGTGGGGGAGGGGCAGAGAGAGAGGGAGAGAGAGAATCCCAAGCATTGTCAGCACAGAGCCTGAATCAGGACTTCACCTCACAAGCCATGAGATGATGACCTGAGCCTAAATCAAAGGTTGAATGCTTAACAGACTGAGCCACGCAGGTGCCCCCATTACAATCTATTCTTAATTATGTTACATGTATGTTTCCTTTAAAGAGTTGCACTAGGTCCACCCCTTGCTCTGGACTAAATAATGAATCTCTCATATCTTCTTCCTTAACTAAAATGGGGACTAAATATTTAAAATGCCTACTTGATGGGTCTGATAGGTTAAGCATGCTTTATATTGTCTAACACAAGAAAAAACCATGATCAACATTGTTATATTAACAGAGATTTATATTTGCTGTTAATACCCAGCAAAGAGGAGTGACACCAACAGATGGATTTTGATACTCCTAATGGGAGGAAGTACATTAGATAGAATAGCTAATAATAAGCATTACTGAACAGGAATGATTTTGGAGCCAGAAGGCAAAAACAGTTCACCAACATTTCTAGCTTGTTGGAGAAAAAAAGATGCACTATCACAAAAACCTCAAACACACACGTGAATCTCAGACTCCATAAAAATGTCATCTAGACAGGTATAGATTCTTAAAAATAAAGGATCAAAATGGCTCAGAAGATCTTACATTATTTATTTGTTTCTATTTATAATGTTGAAAAGTCTTTCATGGTTAGTTTTTCAGATGAGACAGGGCACCACTCTGCTAGGGAAAACCCAGAGAAATTCTTGAGAGATTATCAGGAATAGGGGAAGGGTGGCAAAGGCAGATGTCTGAAAATATCTGCAGCTTGAAGCACCCCCGTGCAGAATCTTGGGATGGTGCAGGGATCCTGAATGAAGTCAGGTTGTGGGGGAGATAGTTTGGGCACAAAGTTCACTAAGATCTCACATGTATGGTATCACTGCACATAGTGGGAAATGTAGAAACATGAAAAGTGCAATAAAGTCCCTGGTGTCAATCTTAAATGCTAACAAGTTGGAAATAAGATTATTCCGTAGGGGGTTAAACTAGTATAATCTATACCTATTCTAGTTATAGAAACCTACAATGTGCCAATGGTAACTTCTAAGGTCCTATAATAAATGTCTTCAAGATAAATGTAGGGTTCTGCTTTCTATGGTAATTCATCTTGTGGAAGTTGGTAATCAGCAATAAAAGTATTTCCAAGGCATAAGGCCACTCAGAGTTGGGCTTTTTGGGTAGTCTTCTGTTCTGAAGGTGACTCTCTGAGGGTGTCTTGAAAGACATATTTCCACAAGATTGGGTGCTGGGCAGTTGGTGGTATTTACAGGCATTCCACCACAGGCTTGAGTGACAGTTCCAAAGCTGGATACATTTCACTGAAATGTGACTTCATAGGTAATGCTGGCCTTATGAATTGTCTTTAGAAAATAAGCCCAGGACTTCACAGAATTATTATTTTTTTAATACAAAGCCTTCATAAAATGTGTGATACAAATAAAATTATTAGAAAACAGCTTTACATTCAGCTAAGCCATTGAGAAAACACTGAATAGGTCTCTGGTGATTGATACATTTATTAGAAGTAAGGAATTCAAATGTCACATAAACAATCACACCATTTTTTTTATTTCAGGTAATCTAATTTGGATGACTTTTGACTTAATGAATGGAACTGGATAATGTCCTATTCATGCAGGAGAAACACTTCTTTAAGGATCCACTTTGGATCCACAGACATCCTTTCTTTTCCTTGCTTCTCTGCCAAAATGTGAATGCTCATACGGGACACACCAGAACCCAGACTTCTCTACTGCTCTGCTTTCAGCTGAAGCATCATTTCCAGGGACCTTCCCAGGTCTGCTTCCTAAGGCACAGTCTCCCTCATTTGGAAGGTGAACTCTGCTCTGTTAGACATGGATACCTTACTCATTCCTGCATTTCACCCAGAATATAATGCTTCTCTGGGAGGCAGCCAGGTCTGCTTTTCCTCCATTTCATGCCAAGTATTTGTTCAGGGACTGGACATAGCAGGTATTCTACAAACATTTGCAAAATGAGGGAATGGGTGGAAGAAAATGACTTCATTAGAGTGAAAAGTGGAGTGAGGAGTAGAAGAGAGTTGACAGTATGAAAAAGATTTGTTAAAAAGCCAAGTAATCTGTGTTCCAGATAAAAAAGAAAATTTCGGTTTCCACCAAAAATTCAGTATGAAATAAAATTTAATTATACTCTACTTATTAAGCAGAGACACAATTAGAGTTGCTATGTTCAGTAACTCTAAAATTTACAACCTCTCTGACTTATAGGCTGAATAGACTGCATCATGTCAGCAGATTCTCCTGAAAAGTTTTAACAATTTTTTCACTCTTCCTAAGCAGCTGCAATTTTAGAACAGTCTGGCATGTATGTGACAAATTAAAAGATTCTTGATGATAATCAACAATATCAAAGTTAAGTAAATAGAACATGAAAAGGAATATATATATCATTGCTGGTGAGATGATGAGACTGTGGACTGGCCCCTGTTTGGTTATTCCTCCTGACCTCCTGTATGCTATCCGTGTTCTTTGTGTGTTCTTTCCCCACTTTCTGGCCAGTCCATGTTGGGGAACCCAGCCTCCAGTAATGGACTCTGTGATCTGCATTTTCTCTAAGAGTTCACATTCAGTGTTGTGGCTTTAAATACAAAGATGTGTGGACAATGATCACATTTCTCTCTCTCACTTACACTCCCCCACCTTCCAGACTCATCTCTCAAGTAACTCAGAATCTCCACTTGTAGATATAACAGGAATCACAATTTCATATTTCCACATCCAAAATGCTTCAGATTGTCTCTAAGCCTTTTCCCACATCTCAGTGAATGTAACCCCACATACCCAGTGTTCAAGCCAAAAATTAAGCTAAAGTGTTTTATTTATCGCCGTGGTAACCCTAATATTCTGTTCACAACTGCCATCATTATGAACCCCAACATATATCTTGAATCTGAACACTTCCCTTTATCTTCACTGCACCGTGTAGTCAAAGCACCCTCATCTGGTATGGAAACTACTGCAATGGCCTCTCTTGGCCCTACACACATTCCTAGAGCTCATAGAAACTGAGCAGCTGGAAAGCAAGCTCAATCCTTCTCTCCCTAATTCATACCTGATATAGAGGAAGCATCAATAAACTATGGAATGTTTGCTAAATGATTAAAAGAATAATTAACAGACCACTAGTTGAGAGGCATGAAGTCTATGGGTTCTGGACTTTGGCCTATCTCCAGATTTAGATATTTTACTTTGGTAGGCTTTGGTGGTGATTTTAATACCATAAACTTAAATTATTTGACAGAGATAAGATGATATTAACATCATTCAATGTTTAAACAGCACTCTTTATTCATGCCTCTTACATTCAGCATATTTATTGAGCACCCATATTCTGGTGAAAGATAATAAACAATATTTTTCCAGTAGTGCAAATTGTCAGTTCTAGAGCAGGGGACAGCATACAATGACTGTAAGCAAAATCTGGCCTCCACCTATTTTTGTAAATAAAGTTTTAATGAATCACAACAACACACATTTTTATGCATATTTTCTATGCGCCATAGTGACAGAATTGAGTAGTTGCAAGAGAACCCATATAGCCCCCGAAGCCTAAACTACTGACTGTTTTGACATTTAGAGAAATTTACTAAACTCTGCTAGACAAAGAAATAGAGCAGTATAAGGGGAGAAGAGACTGTAGGATGAAGATCGTGGCAGGATATCTAGGGTAATTTGGAAAGTGCTTAGGGTAAAGAAAACTTTCAGTAGGTCCTAAAAAAGTGAGGGCACAGACGCTGCACATGTAGGAGAAGAAACTCCGAGCACAGTAGGAAGTTACTTCCTAATAGAAGAAAGTCTGGCATGTTAGAAGAACAATAAGGGTGTCAGGGTTCCTGGGCTGGGTGACTGGAGAGGAGTAGAAGAGATGAGAGCAGGAAGAAAATTCAGATAAATGCATAAATGGATTGCAAATAACCTAAACTGAACTCCAGCTGAAGAAGGATCCTGTAAGGCAGGAGGCAGGAAAATTTCCCTTCACCTGTTAGACATCAAAGAGAGACCTTCTAAACCAAAGCCCCCAGAGAGTAGAGCCTGTCCCTTCCTGGTCTCCCCTGGAGGCTGTCCCACTGCTTTGGCCTTTGCCTGCTGTTCTCAGTGACAAGTGACACTGGCTCTGATGGCATATGAGTAGACTGTTATATCTACAGATTTACAGTTTGATTGTGTTAGGCTATAGTATGTGCTATAATGTATTTTAATTTTATTAAAATCTATCACTATTATGTTTTATAAAGGTAAAAAGGATGAAAAAATGAGACCCATGTCAGAGATACTACCTATACTGTATTCTTTGTCTTCTTTCTTTCTCTCTCTATTGTCCTTCCTTCCTTTCTTCCTCCATCCCTCTTTTCTTTTATCTATCTATCTATCTATCTATCTATTATCTATCTATTGGTCTATCTATCATCTATCTATCTGTCTTTATGCCACAGTGCAAATTGCTGTGTATAACAAATACTTCCTTTGCATTGTGTTTGAATTCTACTGTTATTCAAAGAAGTTATTTCTCATAGTCTTTTTTGACAAAATGATTATCCATAACTGCTCATTGTCTCCATCTTTTTCTAGCCATAAATACAAATTTAAGCTATTGTAATTGAATCTGCTGTTAACATCTGCATAAATATGTCATGCATTATTCTGAACTGCTTATAATGTGTGTGAACTATAGTGGCACACTAGCAATTTTCATGTTTATCAAAAAGATTTAGTCAAGCCAAAAATCAACTGCCTACAATTTGTTATGCAAATATATTTCCTGGGTCAGATTGAAGGCTTTACATAGCTGCATTGACATGGATAACTGGTGAAGAAAATATTATAAATAAAAAGGCTCATGTAAATTTCTCTAAGAATTGTGTTGTCTAAACATTTTGAGAAAAATAAACATTTGTTAGAAAATTATTAATCTTAAAAAATAAAATAAAATAATTTAAAATAAAAAAAATTATTAATCTCAGGTTTTTTGTGTTTACACAGAAGGTATAGTTCATCTTGAAATTTACCTTTTTTGGGATACTTGAAAATGTGGTGACTGATCTATGATCATTGTTCCTCAGAAGGTTCTGAACCAGCATCTACCAAAACAGAGTGATAGAACACATTTTTGCCAAATGAACTAAACCCAACCACATGCAATGGTACCCCTAAAGTCAAGGAAGGCTTCAACAAAATCTGTTGAATTGGGACTACTAAAATAACTGAGATCATTTTGATAAACTAATTGATTAATTGGATTTTAAAATACCCACCAGAGTGGCAACACTTCTAGAATGACAGAGTAAGGATCTCTGCAAAGACACTACTCCATAATAACAAGGAGAACATTGGCAAAATTATTAATCTTTTCATAACTCTGGAAATTAACCGTAGCTTTACAACAATATGAGGAGAATCTACACAGACACATGCTGATAGCTCAGTAAGAAGAGAAACCTTTGTAGTGTTGTGACTTGTCTACTTCTACCTCCCTCATTCCACATCTGTGGTGGCTCTGAAAACAAAAGTCTTTCTGAGGACACCAGGTGTGAAAGCCAATAGCTTAGAAGGCACAGGAAGAGTCAAAATGTATTGAGAATTCCCCAATAAGTCTTAGACCACAAAATTTTCACTATTTATTCTGTTTGGCAGTGTCAGTGAATAAATAATGACCCTCAAAGATACCCACAACCTAATTTCCAGAACCTGTGTATATCTTACTTTACATGGCAAAAGGGCTTTACAGATGAGATTTAGGGTCTTGGAGGGGAAAAGTATCTTGAATTGTTCAAGGCTCAGTGTGGACTTAATGTAAACAATGATCCTTACAAGAAGGAGGCAAAGGGTCAGAGTCAGAGAAGGATGTGATGATAGAAGCAGAGGTTAGATTGATGTAGTCATGAACAAAGGAATGTAAACAGCCTCAAGAAGTTGGGAAAGACAAGAAATGGAATCTCTAGCTTGTGAAAGAAAACTAAGCTTACTGGCACCTTGATTTTGGCTAAGACCTATTTTAGACTTCTGACCACCAGACCTACAGGTTAACAAATCTGTGTTCTTTTAAGCAATTAAGTTTTTGGTAATTGTTACAGCAACAATAGGAAACTAAGACAGATTTTGATACCTGGAAGTGGGGTTCTGGCTTTGGGCAGCAGTCAGAGGCTAGAATCATTAAGAGGACAACAGGAAAAAACAAGTCTAGATTTCCTTGAAAAGACAGCATAAATGTAGATACTAGAAACTCTGCTAGTGAAAATTCAAAGTGAGGATTATGGTAGAGAAAACCTATGTTATCTTAAAGATAATATGCATAAAAACACTGTTTTAAATCATCATAAAAACACTGTTGACAGAAATATTAATATTAAAGCCACTAAAGATGAAGACTCAGAAGGAAATGAGGAATGTTTCATTGAAAACTGGAGGAAAATGACTTATTGTTATATAGTAGAAGAAAGTTTTGCAGAATCATGTTCTACAGTTATGTGGAATGTAGAACATGTGAACAGTTAAGTGTTAAGTTTAGCTAAGGAGATTTCTGAGCAAAGTGTTTTTTCTTGATGCCTATAGTAAAATGTGATTGGAAAGAGATAAAATGAGGAGCTAAACTGTTATGTTTAAAAGAACCAGGATATCATGATATGAAAAATTATCAGTCTATCCAAATTGCAAAAGTTGTTAAATTTAGGAAATTCACTGTGAAGAAAGTGTGTTTTGAAGAAAAAGCCGAGTGTGGCTAGACTTTCTTTTCTTCTTTCTAAGGATCAAAATGTAGAATATTCAATCATACAGAAAGCTCTTTGAAGATTTTAGGCATGTGACTCTTGGATCTACTCAGCAATCTCAGCAAATCAAAGAATGCTAGACAATGACTTGAATCAACACAAAGAAATAAAGAACACCAAAGAAATTAACTACATCTGTAAATATAAAAGACAGCACAAACGTAATTTATTTCTAACACTTTTATTCTCCTAATATATATATTTTAAAATGTTTTTAAAGTTTATTTATTTATTTATTTTGAGAGACAGAGAGAGAGCATGAGTGGGTAGGGACAGAGAGAGAGAGGGAGAGAGAATTCCAAGTAGACTCTGTGCTGTTAGTGCAGAGTCCCACATGGGGCTCAAACCCATGAACCATGAGATCATGACCTGAGCAGAGATCAAGAGTCTACTACTTAACGGACTGAGCCATCCAGGTGCCCCATCTCTTGTCTAATTTAAATGACAAATACACAAGAGAATAATTATATGAACGTGCTAATGGGCTAATAATATGTAGATAAGCAACTTGTATATAATTAATAGCACAAAGCTGGGGTGAGGGAAAGAAGCTATACTGGAAAAAGCTATTATATAATATTGAAATTAAGTCAGTATAAATCTGAACTATTTTGTTTTAAATTAAGATGTTAATTACACTAACAGACATCTATAGAAATGTCTATGAAACAATAACAGAATACATGTTCTCAAGTACACATAGAATATTTTCCAGGATGAGCCATAGACTAGACCATAAAACAAACCTTATTAAATTTAAAATTGTTGAGACTATCCAAAGTATGTTCTCCAAACACAATGGAATGAAATTATGAATAAATAACAGGAGTAAATTTGGGAAATTCACAAATGTTTATAAGTTAAACAACACACTCCCGAGTAATGAAAAGATCAAAGAAGAAATCACAAGGGAAACAAGAAAACACTGTTAGATGAGTGCAGAAATACAAGATTGGTTTAATATACGAAAATCAATAAATATAATACACATTATTAATATAATAAAGAACAAAATAACATGATAGTCTCAATATTCAGAGAAACACTTTTTAGTCAAACACTTTTATAATAAGAGCAGATAGCCAACAGGGAGTGGTCAATAGGTACCTTCTTCAACTTGATAATGTGTATCTACAAAAAATGTAACAGTTTATAGTGTGCCAATTGTTGAAAATTGCTTTCACCCTAGGAACAACACAAAAATATTTGTTCTTACCATTTCTATTGAGAATTGAACATGAGCTTCTATACAAGGAATTGAGCAAGAAAATGAAAAAAAGCATTAAAATTAAAGGGGAAGAAATAAAACTATCTTTATAGAAAACATGATATAAAATATAGAAAATCCCAAGTAATCCACAAAAAAACTATGTCATGTAATAAATAAATTCAGTAAATTTGCAGTTTTCAAGATCAATCAATATGCAAAACTAAGTTGTGTTTCTATACAGTAGCAGTGAACATTCAGAAAGGAAAATTACAAAATAATTCCATTTTAAAAACTTGCAGTTGGTATTTTCCAGAAATTGACAATCTGATCCCAAAATTCATATGGAAATTCAACAGAACTAGAATAGACAAAACAATCTTGAAAAATAACAAAGTTGGAGGACTCACAGATCCCTATTTCAAAACTTCCTTCAAAGTTTCAGTAACTAAGATAGGGTGATACTGTCATAAGGACAGGCATATAGACAGTGAAATAAAATGGACACTCCACAAATAATCCCTCATGTATATGGTCAATTAATTTTTGGCAAGGGTGCCAAAATAATTCACTAGGTAAAAGAACAGTCTTTTTAACTAATGGTGCTGGGACAATTGGATATACACATGGAAAAGAATAAGTTTAGATTCCTTCCTCTCACCATATGCAAAAAATAATTAAAAATGGATCATAGACCAAGATATCAGAGATAATATTACAAAACTTAGAAGAAAACTTAGAAATAGAACTTCATAGCCTTCATTAGGCAATGGTTTCTTAAATATTATACCAAAAAGACAAGCAACAAAAGAAAAAAAGAATAAAATAAATTTATTCAAATTTATATTTTGTATTTCAAACAATACCATTAAATAAGTGGAAATACAACCCAGAATGCAAGAAAATATTTGCATGACTTGTACCCAGATATTTTGAGAAAACTTGTAACTCAATAATAGATAAATAAAACAATTGAAAAATGGACAGAAGAACTGAGTAGACATATCTTCAAATAATATATATAAAAGGCCAGTAAGCACCTGAAAATATTTTCAACATCATTAGTTATTAGAGAAAATAGAAATAAAATCACCATGAAATATCACCTCACGCTCACAAGGATAGGTAAAATAAAAAGATAATATCAAAGGATAGTATCAAAGTGTTGATGAGAATGTGGAGACATTGGAATACTCTCACACTACCAGTGGTATCATAAAATGGTGAAGTCACTGTAGAACATTGGAAGTTCCTCAAAATATAAACACAGAATTACTGTATAACCTAGCAACTCCACCCTTAAGTATATGCCTGAGAGTATTGAAAACAAAAGTAAAAACCTGTACATGTTTTTTTCACAGCAGAATTATTCTAACAAAATTAAAAAAAAAAGTCTACAAATTGAAGAATAGACCCTCAAACTAGTATACTCATATAATGGAATATTACTTTTCAGACAAAAGGAATACAATGCTAATATGGACAAACCATAAAACGGTATTCTCAGTGAAAAAAGCCAGTAACAAAAAGCTACATATTATATTATGAATTTATATGAAATATCCAGAAGAAGCAAATCCATGTATAGAAAGCGGTTTCCAGGAGGTGAGGGAAAGAGAAAATGGGAAGTGACAGCTAATGTGTATGGGGTTTATTTTGGAGGTGATAAAAATACTCTAAATAGCAGTGACAGTTGTATAAATCTGTGATTTTACTAAGAAAACTATCACATTTATACTTTAAAAGAAGGAAATTTATAGTACATGCCTTATATCTCATTAAAGTTGTTATTTAAAAATTAGCCATCAAAACATTAGGTTATAAGAGACTTGACTCCAAGATAAACTCTGTTTTAACTGTAGAACTCACTACCATGTCAGTAACCTAAAGTCAAAAATGGATAAATCATCTTTATCTGGAAAATTAAAACATTAGAACAGGTAATCTCTATTCCTTCTATTTCTTAATAATATGATTATATGAATGACTTAGCTCCAAATCCTGTTCAGTTTTGTTTTTAAAGTGTTAATATGATCAAATATTTCTCACTTCTTGATTTCAGTTTCTAATTGACCAAAGTAATCACATTAGAAGACTCACTGTGATTTGTAATTCTATTTTGCAAAAATTTTGTTGAATCTTATCTAAAAGAGTGACTCTACTTTTTTTTTCTGTCCATGAAGATATTTTCTGAACTTTGTACAATGTTTTAGTTTCATAGATTCACATTCAACTTTCCTCCATGAACTGTCATAAACACTGAGAGGTTTAGACAGTACATTGACATGTAGCCATTTTAGTTTTAAGAAATCCATTTGTAAACTGACATATTTAAATGAATCTTATTTTTAATTTAATTTCAAATTCTTTCCTTGTTTGCTTATTTGTTTGTTCAGTCAGAAACACCTAAAATCATATGTTGTCACTTCTTGTGGTTAACCAGAAGTATCAGGAATGTGGTGAACACTGTCTTCCATTAAGTTTGTCTGTGATTGCTTCATTCATGGCTGGTGGGCCAATTAGGAAACAGTAAACTAAACAAGTCGGTACAACCCATGGAAAAATGAACAATGAGAGTTTAGATACCTACATATTTTATTTTTGAAAATTATACAAATCTCTCAAATAACAAGGGAGTCAAAAAAGTTGGAGAAGATCATGCATGGTGTCACTTTAAGTTCTCTTCCTTTGTCCCCATAGTCAATCATTCTTGTGGAAACAGATGAGAGCTAAGCTTCAGTTTACATTTTGCCAAATCATCCTAAAGCAGAAAATAATATATCCAGGATGAAAATAACCCTTAGCAATATATCTTTTCTATGAAAGACAGAGCAATACCATTAATCATATATCTCAGCTATATTTTCATACTTAGAACAGCATAAGAGATGATAGTAGTTTTTCACATTCCATGGTAGTAATTTTCAAATGGAAGCTCTGAGACTCCCCATCCTAAAACTCACATTTTATGGATTTATTTGCATAAGTCTTTTAAATTTCAGAGAAGTTAATTATAGCAAGCCACTTCAGGGGATGGGCTAGATATATTTTGATTTATGAAAATGTTCAAGCATATATTTGTATATAAAGATTAGAAAAGGAGAGAATCAAGAGAAAATGAGTAGAATCATATTTCTCTTCCATATATTCAGGACAAAAATGAAATTTAAAGAAGACAAATAAAACTCAAGGTGAGTAGAAGAAAAGAAATAATAAAAATCAGAGCAGAAATAAATGATTTAGAGACTAAAAAGCAATTTAAAAAATCAATGAAACCAAGGACTGGTTCTTTAAAAGATAAATAAAATTGACAAACCCTTAGCCAGATTCATCAAGAAAAAAAGATAAAGCACCCAAATAAGTAAAATCAGAAATCATACAGGAGGAGTAACAACTGACACAAAAGAAATACAAAGGATTATAAGAGAATTTTAAGAAAAATGTTATGCCAACAAACTAGACAGCCTAGAAAAAAAATGGGTAAATTCCTAAAAACATATAATCTTCCAAAACAGAACCAGGAAGAAATAGAAAATCTGAACACACTGATTTCAAGTAAAGAAATTGAGTTGGTAATAATAATTTAAAAAACTACCAAAAAATAAAACTCCAGGATCAGATGAATTCACAAATAAATTCTACCTAACATTTAAAGAAGAGTTAATACATATTCTCCTCAAACTATTCCAAAAAAATAAAAAAGGAAAGCTTCTAAATACATTTTATGAGGTCAGCATTACACCATTAAAAAAATGCTGACCTATATTCCTGGTGAACATATACACAACAGTCCTTAACAAAATATTAGCAAACCACTTACATCAATACATTAAAAGATTATTCACCACAGTCAAGTAGGATTTATTCCTGGGATGCAAAGATGGTTCAATATTCACAAATCAATAAATGGAATATACCACATCAACCAAATTAAAGATAAAAATCATATAATCACTTCAATAGCTGTAGACAAGATTCAACATCCATTCATGATAAAAACTCTCAACAAAATGGGGTTAGAGGAAACATATCTCAACATAATAAAAGCTTTGCATGAAAAACCCACAGCTAAAACATTCTCAATGGTGAAAAACTAGAACTTTCCCTCTAATGTCAGGAATAAAACACAGATTTGATCACTTTTATTTAACATAGTACTGAAAGTCCTAACCACAGCAATTAGACAAGAAAAGTAAATAAGCATCCATGTTGGTGAAGTAGTTAAACTGTAATTATTTGCAGATGATATGGTACCATACATAGAAAATCCTGAAGACTCCACCAAAAAACTATTAGAAGTAATAAACAAATTCAGTAAGGTGGTAGTATACAAAATTAATACCCAGAAATCAGTAGCATTTCTATACAGCAACAACAAAGTCACAGAAAGATAAATTTAAAAATAAAACTATTTACACTTCCACCAGAAAGAGTAAAATACCTAAGAATAAACTTAACCAAAGAGGTGAAAAGTTTGTATTCTGAAAACCGATTGAGAGAGAGAGAGAGAGAGAGAGAGAGAGAGAGAGAGAGAACTTGGAGATGACACAAACAAATGGAAAGATATTCCATTCTCATCCATGGATTGGAAGATTAATATTGTCAAAATGTCCCTATTTCCCAAAGCAATATACATATTTAATGTAATCCCTATCAAAATGCCAGCAGCATTTTTTTCACAAAACTAAAACAAATAATCCTAAAATGTGTATGGAACCACAGAAAACCCTGAATAGCCAAAGCAATTCTGAGAAAGAACAAAGCTGGAGATTGCACAATTCTGGATTTCAAGATATGCTACAAAGCTGTAGCAATAAAAACAGTATGGTACTGGCACAAAAACAGACACATAGATCAATAAAACAGAATAGAGACCCAAGAGATAAACCTACATTTATATGGTTAATTTATCTATGACAAAGGAGGCAAGAATATACAATGAGGAAAATACAGTATTTTCAATAAATGGTGCCAGGAATACTGGATAGCTACATGCAAAAAAAAAAAAAAAAAAAAAGAAAGAAAGAAACTGGGCCAGTTTCTAACACCATACATAAAAATAAACTCAAAATGAATTAAAGACCTAAATCTGAGACCTGAAATCATAAAAATCCTAGAAAAGAGCACAGGCAGTAATTTCTATGACATCAGCCATTGTCACATTTTTCTAGATATGTCTCCTAAGGCAAGAGAAACAAAGTCAAGATAAACTATTGTGACTACATCAGAATCAAAAGCTTTTGCACAGCAAATGAAAACCATCAATAAAACAAAATGATAATCTACTAACGGGAGAAGATATTTGCAAATGGTGTATCTGATAAATGGTTAATATCCAAAAATATATAAAGAAATTATAGAACTCAACACCAAAAAAAGTCCCAAACAATTCAATTAAAAATAAGCAGAGGACCTGAATAGATATTTTTCCAAGGAAGACATACAGATGGCCAACATACACGTGAAAAGATGCCCAACATCACTCATCATCAGGAAAACGCAAATGAAAACCACGATGAGACCTCATACATGTCAGAATGGTTAAGATCAAGAATACAAGAAATAATAAGTTTTGGTGAAGAAGTGGAGAAAAAGGAACCTTCATTCACTTTTAGTGGGAATGAAAATTGGTTGTAGAAAACAATAAGGAGAAAATTGGTTGTAGAAAACAATAAGGAGGTTTCCCAAAATATTAAAAATAGAAATATCATATGATCCAATAATTCCTCTATTGGGTATTTACCCAGGGAATATGAAAACACTAACTCAAGAAAATATATGCACCTTATGTTTATTATAGCATCATTTACAATAGCCAAGCCATGGAAGCATCCTAAGTGCCTATCAATAGATACCAGATGAGGAAATGTGGTATATATATTTAACAGAATATTATGAAGCCATAAAAAAGAAGAGATAATGTCATTTGAGACAGCATGGATGGACTCAGAGAGTATTATGTTAAATTAAATAAATCAGAACCAGAAAGAAAAATGTCATATGATTCCACTCAGAAATGGAATCTTAAAAAAATGAATAAACAAAAAACAGAATCAGACTTATAAATATAAAGAACAAACTGATCGTCGCCAGAGGGAAGAAGGTGGGTGGTTGTGAAAAATAGATGAAGGAGAGTGGGGGATACAGACACTATTTATGGAATGAGTAACTCATGGGAATAAAAAGCAAAACATAAGGAACGTAGTCAATGATATTATAATAGCAGTGCAATGGGACAGATGGTAGCTATACTTGTGAGCATAGCATAATGTATAAAATTGCCAAATCACTAAGTTATATACCTGAAATTAATATAAAATTGTGTGTCAACTATACTCATATGAATTGTTTAATGAAATTTCATCAACTACCGAGTCACTGCACTTAGTTTTTTTCAGATTTTTTAAAACAAACAATGAAATGAGACAATGGACATGGAGCTAGGGTTTTAAATCCAAATCTCATAAATGACATTTGTTAGATATTGATCCAGGTCCAGTCACTTACCATATGCCTAGTTATAATAGCAATAAAAATATTACAAACATTATTATGCACTCCCTGTGTCAGGCCTACATGAAGCTCACTGTATGCTGTATTTTGTTTAAATTATATAATAAACTATATCATAGCCCTATGAAGAAGGTAGTGCAATTATCCTCATTTTATGAATGAGGAAAGAGACTTAGAAGTATTTGGCCCAAACAGGAAAGGTAGGACTTGAACACAGATGGTCTGATAGCACTCTTGGCAACCATACTGCCTATTGTTAATCTCATTAAACTTTAGGTGCCTTATCTGCAAAATGGATTGGAAAATACATGCCTCAAATTACATAAGTAAAGATCAGGTAAGGTTGTACATACAGAGAGTACTTAAATGTGGATGAATTAAGATAAGCATTTAAAATTATAGCTCATTAAATATTAAGAGATAAAACTCAGTCACCATGAAGCACAATTATAAAATGATATTGTTGTATAACACTATCATAAATCTTACATAGGAGAACATATTTAGTATCACATATTTGGATCATTTCCCAGAAGAGAGAGTGTTGAAATAATAAATTTTATTTCTTCTGCTGGTGGAGCCAAACATCAGATTGTCATTCAGGGTTTCTCAGAGAAGATGATGCTCTAATGCTAATATGGAAGGCCTGATTCCAAATGTCCCTAGAAAATCTCTGAGACCAAAAGCATGAGTACTGGAAGCCACACCCAGAGGAGCAGCAGGGAAATTCTCAAGGATACTTTCTTTTGCTGCATTTTCAGTATTGAAATATTTCACATTTGTGTTTTTCAGCTTATGGTTTTGGTTAAAAGTCTGTAATCGGATTTTCCATTAGGACTACCCCAGCATAAGACCTTGTTTTGAAGACAAGCTCTTGAAGGGCTAATTCTTTCAAGTGTTGAAATATTTATTTTTCCTCCTCATGCCAATTTTTACCAGCAAACCAGGCCAATCACATTTATTATATGTGTAGAGTCAAAAGAGATGGTTGGTCTTTCTTTTTTCCCAGCCCACATTTTCAGCAGTCAGCTACTTCCTTTCTCTGGGGAGCATGTATTTGGTGATGAGTTCTCCATCTTGGAATATAATTCAGATGTCCCTCATTCTTTGCAGAGATTCTAAAATTTTTACTCTAGTTGAAGAGTCTTTGGAGTATTTGGATTAATTATTCAAATGTCTACATACTCAGTCTGTGGTAAAGGATGATTATTTTATATCCTCCACTATTGCTGTTGCCAGAATGAAGCTTTATTTATCACAGATCTATGAGCTACTTCACTGTTAAGCCAAGCTCACATGAAGAAGTAAGCCTCTTTCTTATTTTTAGGCAAATCAAAATTTCAAACATTAAAGGAAATAAGAAAATTGAGAACACAGTTATATCTATTTTACTAAAAATAGCACATTCCAGGCCTAAATTTTCATAAAATCATACAACCACAATTACATTCTCCAAGGGGAGATAATAAGACAAGATCCTCTCAAAAATTTCACTTTGCACTGACTTAGGGACAAACTTAAAGTTGCTCAGATATTGATAAGCAGATTCTGGGTTTTATAAAGCCACAAAGACCTCCAGATCTCCAAGAGTACACTCATTCTAAACAACAACTGCAAATTTGGGAATCCGCAAGACCATCCTCAGGTTTATAAATATGTTAGGGCTCACAGAACTCAGCCAAATCATTCCACTCGCAGTTACAGTTTATTACAGCAAAAAGATAGATGCAGAAGGAAAGTAGCCAAAGAAAGCTGCAAAGAGGGCAGGGTCCAGGAGTGAAAAAGAAAAAAAGAAAAAAAAAAAAGAAAGAAAAAGACTCTTTAACTTGTCTGAATGAACAAAAAGCATAAGAAGGGGATCAGACATCAACCACAAGATCTTCCGTTCATTCACTTATTGAGAATAATTATTCCTTCTATGTATTTCCCTGACATTACTGTTAATAGTGTGTGTTCTTTGTTTTCCTATCTTTTATTATGTTAAAATAAATCCTTTCTTTTCATTTTTACCTTAGTAGTCGACCTGAAAGACTATTCTGAAAAATACTGAGAAATGATGTGAAAGAAAGAATATTCTAACAGCAAAGAGATTTACACGGAAGTGTCTATTGTCTATAAAAGTACTGAGTTGAAGTAGTGTAATATCATTTCTTTTCTGAAAATGAAAGTTTTCAAGGGCAGAAAACCTCACTTGATATTCTTGAGAGCCTCTGCTATTATATCCAGAATAATAACGTTGCAATGTTTAACTTAACTGGAAAATAGATTATATCTTCAAGGATTTTTAAAAAATCAGACACTTAATATGTATGACTCCTGGAGTGTTTTAAATACATCAAAAATCTTTGTTCTTCAAGTCTATCCTATAAATTTTTGTTAGCGATTTTCCAACTTATTTGTCAGAAAAGCAACTTGACATGTTGCAATTCTAAAAACTAGTAATCAAAGCCCATCTTTTGTCATGCAGGTGTGATAGGAGAACAAAATCTTACTATCTGTCAACTGTATCTTTTTATCTGAAAGCTGTATTTTCCCCTTCAGTGCAAATAATAATGGGACCAGCCTTATGTGTAAGTGGACTAGACAAAGTTACCTATGTATTATTCGTAATTTGACTACAGAAGATTTATGGAAAAGTCCAAATAGCTCTTCTATTTGTTTTGCGACCTTACTTACAAAAACATACCTGGAGTTTGCATCTCTTGGTGGCAATGATGTTATGCCCTTTTACAATACAAATAACTCTGGGACAGGCAGTTGAGAGTGAAGGGTAAGATGCAGAGACTACACGGAACTATTTATTCCTTAGTGTAATCAGCTTAAGAGAAAAATAATACACTAGACAACTGAGAAAGCCTGAAGGGAATAAGGTACAGACATAGAAATCAGGGGCGCCTGGGTGGCGCAGTCGGTTAAGCGTCCGACTTCAGCCAGGTCACGATCTCGTGGTCCGTGAGTTCGAGCCCCGCGTCGGGCTCTGGGCTGATGGCTCAGAGCCTGGAGCCTGTTTCCCATTCTGTGTCTCCCTCTCTCTGCCCCTCCCCCGTTCATGCTCTGTCTCTCTCTGTCCCAAAAATAAATAAACGTTGAGAAATCAGGTAAAGGAAGTAAATGTCAAAGGTTGACAGACTTGAGGCCAAATGTATGTGAAAGCTCAGTGACTGCTGTGGTGTGAGGTTCTGAAAGGCGGGGCGGGGGGCGGGTTGGTTAAGCATCAGGGCACTAGAAGCAAAGAAAGCACGTGGGGCACTGTTAGTACTGGACAATGAAGATATTGCAAAGGCACCTCACATTTAGACAGAGGGCAAATCACTCTGTGATTAATTGAGCCATTGTTCATTTCCAAGGAGTAAGACTCACCATGCTGATGTAGTAGAGAAAACTAATGACAACATAATGAGAGCTATGTGTGTTATGAGAAGTACAATATCTGTGCATTCAGAATCTAAACTGTGTGTGTAACATTTGTGTTCATAGAGGCATCTTGTGCGACATCCCACTGAGTCTGAGCTGGATCTTGGCTTTTGGAAAAGTCCTGAGTTGTCATGGCAACTGCTTCCCTGAACACTGACATCCATGCCTGCCGCCTGCTGGCTCTGACTTAAATGGTTTGATTTTTTTTAACATAAATTGATTGTGCAATAAAACTTAGTTTAAAGATTGCTGCAATTTGTGCCATAATTTTGCCTCTAGGTTGAAGAAGGAAAATTATTTTAGTTAAAAACCATGTTTTAAAAAACTTATCATTTTTGTGTTTATTCATTTATTCCTTAATGTATTCCTTCTCTAAAAACTAACTGGGGGCATTCTCTAATGTGAGGCTAAAGGCCTACCAATGGAGATCATCAGAGTGCACCTTGTGGTTGAGGGGTCTCTGCCACCCAGAAGCATGGCTGGAGTGGAAAATGGTTGTATCCACCACATCCCAGAGTCAAAGTTGGGTGCTTGCTTCTACAGGGAGTGTCTTTGTTACTGCCTTTTTTGTTTCTAGATAGTCCATTTCTCTCACTATTGGTAGAGGAGTTTCAGTACAAAGTGTCAAAGGAAAGCCCTCTTGTCCGCATGCTTCCTGAGGCTGTGTGATTTTTCTCTTATACTCTGTCTCTCAATGCAAATGAAACTGGTTTCCAGGAGATCACCTTTTTCATTACTATTTTTCCCTCTGCTGTGGCCTGGATATGCTTCACATTGGAACCAGTGGTAGACTTAAACGTTCCTTGACCTTCAGGCATCTTCCCTGCACATCAATCCAAGAGGGGACTGCCTTACTTCCTCCACTTGTGCTATTAGTTTGTAATACTTTGTAGCAAAGGAAGTCACTTTTATTACAATCAGAGTCTTCAGGTGGGACCAAATCATACCATCTCAGATGTATTTAGAGGTTGCTTCATGTGCTGAGCCTTCTCCCTGGTACAAAGGGCCTGTCAATCTTGACAAGGTATTGTTACTGTGCAGTTTGACTTTTGGCAGAGGTTGGGATGCAGATGTCCAACAGCCAGGTGCTTGCTTAACTCTGGTATTTCCCTGGTGAGGTATGCTCTTTATTATCCCATTTTGCATATGAGAAAAAGAGACTCAGAGAGGAAAGGGAAGAGACAGGATTTGAACTCACATTGGCCAAGTGTCCCAGTCACTGTTGCCCTCTGCAGCCCTGTGACCAACATGTGCAGGTTGTGGTAGGCCAATGCTTTTGTCAGAAGGAGAAGGACCTGTACAGCTGGGGAAGGGAGGGCATAACACCTAACGGGAGGGAGCGTTGGGCAGCGTGACAAAGTACAGAAGGATTTTCCGAGGAATTATGAAGAGTTGGTGCCACCACAACCCCTTTCATCCCCAACTCTTTAGGGCCTTTCCCTTCAAGAGTATATATCACTTGTAGCTAGTGACCCTGGTTATTCTTCCTTTCTTAGGAGGGGCATTACCATCCCAACAAAGCACACCAAGGAGAAGGTTGTGAGATTGGAAGGGTAGCCCTGATTTGTTGTCTGTTAGCACAGAAAGGGAGAAAGTACATTGCTTCTGGAAAGAAAAGTGAACAGAGTCAAAGAAATACCCTGCCTAGACTCATCAAACTATGTGAGGAGAAGTGCGGAGGGAGGTAGCAGACTGAGCAGGAGGGAGGTGATCAGCTCCTCTCCTGAGTGCCTGGGTGTGAACATCTTTCACACTTGCTTTATCATCTAATCCTTTCCAAAAGTCCACAGGAAATTGAATGATCTGTCTTTAGGCAAGAATTGAGGCTCCAGGGATCTATGGAGTTAGCCCAAGAGCAGACACCAGTAAATGGGGACATAGACCCTAATGCATGCCCGCTGCTTCTCATGCGCCTAGCAGACCCACCAGCCATCTTGTTTCAGTGAAAAGTGTCAGTTGGACTAACAGGAGAGGGAACCTCTGCCCAGTTATAGGACGCTGAGAAGAAGAAAAAATAAATAAAAACACTCAGAGCAAGACTCTCTTGTTAGAGAGAGGACAGAGGTAAAGGGTCCATATGAGATAGTGGGAGTAACAATAATGAATGAGTGCTCACGGAAGTTACAAAAATGAATGAGTGCTCAAGGAAGGAAAAACGAGGAAAAGATGGCCTAAGAATGAGATTTGACATTTATGATAACTATAATGTGAATAGATGAACACAGAAGAGAATGGAGAAACCCTATGAAGGCCAATAAGCTTTTGGAATTGAAGGGCTAAGCCTTGTGTGATGGGAGACTTAAGGTGAGGGGGCCAAGAAGTGACTTTTAGAGACGGAAACACTACCCACTTAATACCCAACTGTTGGAGTCAGAGAGAAACATAAGCAGCAACAAGAGGAATAGATTTGGGAACAAGTAGTCAACTAAAGATCATTGAGAATATATGGGAGAGGCACTATTTCCAGAGGACTGGATGTCTTCTCAAGGAGGAGAATGCCAGCTAGGGAAAATTTTTCTCATCTCTTGCTCCTACCCATTTGACATGATTAGCACACCACTTCCAGTAGTAAAAATTAAAGAAAAATGTCTGCAGACATTCTCAATATCCTTTGGGGGAGCAATATCACCTCCAGCTGAGAACTCTGTAGAGAATCTCACTGAATGGCTGAGATATTATTTTACTAAACAGTCACATGCTACAGCACACTCAAGTAATTTCCAATTATTTCTCTCCTTTGAGCAGGTTTGGTTATATATAACTCTTATTATTTAAAAATTTTTAACATTTATTTATTATTGAGAGACAGAGAGAGACAGAGCATGAGCAAAATCTGAAGCAGGCTCCAGGCTCTGAGTTGTCAGCACAGAGCACGACGGGGGCATCAAACTCACAAACTGCGAGATCATGACCTGAGCTCAAGTCAGATGTTTAACCGATGAAGCCACCCAGGGACCCCAACTCTTATTATTTAGATAAGTTCTTAGAAATATAATTACTGTTATTTTAAATATTTTGATACATACTTCCAAAGAGCAAGGAGAGAGGAGTTCAGTTGAAGAGGATGCCTAAGAGCCTGAAAAATACAAGGCAAAAACACAAGTTGAAACTGCAGTGGACAGCAAGTGCTCAAAGTCTCTGAGGTGGGAAATGACTACTCACAAGAGTGTTTCTGTGATGCTGCAACTGGGCCATAGCCACGCAGGCAAGAGATGTTATGGAGAATCCACAGATTCAAGGTATTAATTAGATCAAATGAATACTTATTTCCTTAGTAACAATTCTGATGTAGTCCCTAGATACCTTTGAACTCCCCAAATCAAAATGTTTATTCTGTTTGTTTAAAATAAATAAAATAGGGCGTCTGGGTGGCGCAGTCGGTTAAGCATCTGACTTCAGCCAGGTCACGATCTCGCGGTCCGTGAGTTCGAGCCCCGTGTCAGGCTCTGGGCTGATGGCTCAGAGCCTGGACCCTGTTTCTTATTCTGTGTCTCCCTCTCTCTCTGCCCCTCCCCCGTTCATGCTCTGTCTCTCTCTGTCCCAAAAATAAATAAACGTTGAAAAAAAATTTAAAAAAATTAAATAAATAAAATAAACGATAAGATCCTGCCCCTCAAAACATCACAGTAATGGAGTCTTGGCACCTTTTAGGCTTGGAAGGAGGCCTTCTTCAGATGATCCTCCTTTTGGTTGTTCACAAACCTATTTTTCATTAGGCTAAATGGTGGGGTGTCAAGAGATGGCTGAGAAGGCACTAAAGTATGAGAGGAAGTGTGAGATGATGAATTGAATGGAAGAATGAAGAAATTGTGAGAATTAGGGAAACTCATAAATAAGAAAGATGACATGAACTTACTCCGGAGAGAAGAGTCAGAAATGAAACATTTAGGTAATTTGCTTTAAAAAAATATGACATATATTGGGGCATGTGGGTGGCTCAGTCAGATAAGCATTCGACTCTTGATTTGGGCTCAGGTCATGATCTCACAGTCATGAGATCAAGCCCTGCATTAGTCTCCACCTTCAGCCTAGAACATGCTTAAGATTCTCTCTCTTCCTCTCCCTTTGATTCTCCCTTGCTCTCTTCCTCTCTCTCTCTCTCTCTCTCTCTCTCTCTCTCTCTCTCTCAAAGAAAAGTTATGACATATAGTTATTCCATAAACTTTAAGGTGCTTATGGATAAAAATTTGGTTCAGTATAAGCTACATAGTATTTGTCACTGAATTTCACTAAGTGCTGAAATAGCTATCACTCTTTTATAAGCAATAATAAGAAAGAATATGAGATTAATATTTCTAAAGGAATCTACCTTGTACATTTTATCTTTGTAAATTTAGTTTCCCAGAATAAATCAGACACCCAAAAGATGCCTTGTAGAGACTTTATTCAAATTAGTCCTTCTGAACATGAACATTAATTAACTGAAAATATTCAGGAGAAAAATAGGCATATGGAAAAATTGTCATTTCATTCTTTCTTTCCACCCCTAAAAAGTAGTTGTAGGAAAGATAAAAAGGGGACATCTTTAGTTAGGCATAAGTGCAAAATTATAGCATTGGATGAAGAAATAATTTTATTCTGTCAGCAAGCTTCATCAGCTGGGATTCATATTCTTGCCTCCTTGTGTAATTCTACATCTTAAAATCAACCACAAGTTATATACACTGATGTGAATGCATTTTTTAAGGTAAGGACCCAATTAAATATGAAAGTGAACATTTAAATTAGGTACTCAAATGTAATTTAAACCTTAACCACAACTTAAAGATAAGGATTTTCTTGTGCTACACTAAGCACAGGTGAGAACTCATTTCTAATGTTAGCACACATATGTTAATTGCTTTTTCTTTTTAAATATAATCTGTTTACCATAAAATATGCATTTATCATGTTAATTATAAATTTCTATGTAATATCTCTAAACTGTAATAAAAATGACTGTCCTCCAACTGACTTTAACTTAGGTCAAGATCTTCTTCTATATTGTTTTGTCTTAGTTAATAACAACTTTTAGGCGTGTAATATTAATATAAGTTGATATGGCAGACTTATCTTGGACAATACTTTGAACATGAATTATTGTAAACACAAATCTCCTGTAAGTGTGCATTATTATCTGCAAAAATGTTTTCCTAAACATTGCTAAATGGATAAGCTATGATTTATAATCTATTTATTGCCTCATTTGCTGTTTGTTCTCAAGGGATTTATACATCTTTTCACTTTGGTTGCTTTGACTTGAAAAGAATAATGCAAAACAAATTTACAAAAAACAGTAAAACTAACTTTGCAATTAATTAGATTCATTTTCACAATGACTTATAATAAACAGGAAAACAGAGCGATTATCCTACTGTGATATTTTCCCAAAAAGCAAATATATCATTTGTAACTGGACATACAAGATTGAATTTAGAGTAATAAATACTGGGGCAGGGGGGTGACTTTTATTTAACTTCCTAAGTGAAGTCATAATATTTGCCTTTTCTTTCAAAGAAATGACTTATGACACAAAATCTAGTCCTTAACTGAGCTAGGGCTTGAGGAAAGATGAAAGCTGACAGCTATATAGCACTGTAAACTCTCTCTGCATTAGAATCCTCAACAAATGGCCCCAGAAGACACTCCTTTTCTCTTCCATGTGCAAATGTGAGAAGTTCAAAGAATGCCCAACTGCCCCTTCTCATTTTTTTCTCACCTACCTCAAATTCATGAGTTTAGTTCATTGATTTATGTTATATGAATGGATAATACAATATAAACATGCCTTACTTGGGTGCCTGGGTGGCTCAGTTGGTTGAGCCTCTGACTTCAGCTCAGGTCATGGATCTTACAGTTTTTGAGTTTGAGCCCCACGTTGGGCTTGGTGCTGACAGCTCAGAGCCTGAAGCTCGCTTTGGATTCTGTCTCCCTCTCTCTCTCTGACCCTCCCCTGCTCACGTTCTGTCTCTCTCTCTTTCAAAAATAAACATCAAAAATAATTAAACATGCCTTATTTATTAAAAACACAAATCATGCAACAACCTAAATGAATCTCAAAGAATTATTCTGACTAAAAAAAAAAAAGGCCTATCTAAAAAGCTTACATACAGTGTGATTCCATTTATATAACCTTGAAATGACAAAATTACAAAAATAGAGAACAAATTAGTGGTTGCCAGGGGTTAAGGACAGGATGGAAGTGAATGCAGCTATAAAAGGACAAGAGTAGTACAAAGGATATTTGTGAGGATGCTCTGTATCTTGACTGTATCAATGTCAATGTCCTGATTTTCTTGTGCTATGCTTTTGTGAGATGCTACTACTGACGGAAATCGGTAAAGGGCATATGGGGACACCAAATTACTTCTTACAACTGTGTGTGAATCTACAATTATCTCAAAATAAAAATGTTTAGCTAAAAAAATCTGTATGATAGAAAAAATGAAGGAGAAATCAAGATTTGCTGACAAAAAATTAGGGGATATAATGTCAGAAGAAATGCCCAGCAAGAAATGTTAAAAGCAGTTTTTCAAGGAGATGAGAAATGAAATGTGGAAGAATTAAATCTACATAAAGAAAAGATCTACAAAAGAAAAAATTAAGGTAAAACAAAAATTTTTATTTTTCTTATTCTTTTCTAATTCTTAATTGATCTAAAAGATAACTGTTTAAGGAAATAACAGTAACAAAGTATTAGATGACTAGACATCAATGACACAAGGAACCAAAGGAAAGAATCAGGAATGCTAGTCAGATGCCTGTACTGCATGTCAAATAGTAGAGTGCTATCTGAAGGTAAACTTAAGTTATTGATTTGTATTTTATAAACTCCATAGCAACCATTTTAAAATGAAAAAAAAAACAAGTACAAATGATATGCTAATAAAATAGAAAATAGAATCATATAAAATTATCAATTAAGATCATGGAGGTCAAAAAAGAGGTAAAAATGAAGCAAATAACAAATAAAATGAATCAAAAACTATTTTAAAATGGTAGATATTAATCATCTATAAAAATAATCACTTTAAATATACACACCGTAAATATGTCAGTTCAGGGACAGAGTGATTGGATTGCACACACACACACACACACACACACGTGTAAGACCTAATACAGTGTTATCCATAGGGAATCTACTGTAAATATAAAGTCTCAAATAGGCTAATAATAAAGGGATGGGGAATCACTTTTGCAAAGGCTGAATAAGGAAGTCCAAAATTTGCTGATTCATAAAAGCAATCTGATTGTAAAAAGGGGCACCTGAGTGGCTCAGTTGGTTATGTGTCAACTCTTGATTTCTGCTCAGGTCCTGATCTCACAAGTTCAAGCCCCAAGTATATGCTGTCAGCCCAGAGTTTGGATTCTCTCTCTCTCTGCCCCACCCCTACTCATGCTCACTCTGTCAAAAATAAATAAATAAATAAATAAATAAATAAATAAATAAATAAATTTAAAAAAGGACACTGGAAAATAATTTAAAAAAATAAAAACATTTCAGAACTCTGAAAATCAAAGGTTTGCAATAATCTAAACAGTATTTATTCAAGAAAAGTGGCTGAATCTTGGTAATGCAGACAAATCATGTGACATTTTCATGTAAAATGAAATTTACATTACATTACATTAAATTACATTACATTACATTAAATTACAGACATTTAACTGTAAAAAGGAGCACCTAACAAGTAGAGGGGGCAGAATAGGTTAGAAGTTTCCAGGGAATAGCCTGGCCTAATTTAACCTGTTTGGCAGTTCTGTGGAAAACCCCATTCACAGGACTTGTGTTTCTTTGACCTGACTGTGAAGCTCCATCAAAGAAGCCCTATACATAGAGTGTTTGTCCAAAACTATTATTCACAATTGTTTAATATCCAAGCTGCCTATGGCAGTGATACCAGTTGAAGCAAACAAAAGGCTGGCCAAAAAAAAAAAAAATCCTTAAGAGAAAAATAGAGGAAGGAGATATTCATACAGTGCTTTGAAAAGTTCTGACACATTTTTCTGGGGACCTAAAGAACATGCATATATGAAGGACTACGGGCATGGCCAAGATAGATCTAAGAAGATCTTAATGTCTCACCTCTGTGCAAGCAGGAAGTGAACACTGATGGTTGAGAAAGGGTTGTAAACTGTCCAGGAAAGCATTGAAGGCATTCCACAGTGCACACACATGCACACACAAATGCACATACATACACAGACTTACAGAGCTTCAACAAATGCTGGGATTCTTATTGGTTCAAGGCATTAAGAAGATCTCCACCAATGATTAGTTGACCTTATGTTTGAATCTTGAGGCATTATACTAAGTAAGTAAAGCAGTAACAAAATGATAAATACTGCCTGATTCTACTTATAGAAAGTGTATAAAATAGTCATAAAGATGGAACATCGAATGGTGATTGCCATGGACTGGGGATGGAGGGAGGGAAATGGAGAGTTTTTGTTTAATGGGTATAGAGTTTTAGTTTCTCAAGATGAAAATAGTTACAGAGATTGCTGAACAGTGTGAATGCATTTTATGCCACTGAACTCTACCACACCAAATGGTAAATTTTGTGTTATGTGTATTTTTACCATAATTTTCAAACATAGAAAATTGGACTCAGTAATTTATAAAAGTGGCTATAAAACACTATGAAGGGGGTTTATTCTAGTAATATTTCACCATTTAGAAATCAATCAATGTAATCTACCATATCAACAGACAGAAGAAGACAAATCACATGATCATAGCAATTAATGCAGAAAACCTTTGAAACAAAGTCTTTATAATTTTTTAACAAATTTTTAAACAAAACACTCATTTGTGATAGAAACTTTTATTAAATTAGGAAGAGAGGAAAACATCCTCAACTTGATAAAGAGCATCTATGAAACCCTGCATCTGATATCATATTTTACAGCAAAAGACTAAACGTTCTTTTCCTGATATCAAGAACAAGGTACCACTGTAATTCAACACAGTACTGAAAGTTTGTATATTTGGGGGCTCCCGTATTCGGCGCATAGACATTTATAATTGTTAACTCTTCCTGATGGATAGACCCTGTAATTATTATATAATGCCCTTCTTCATCTCTTGTTACAGCCTTTAATTTAAAGTCTAGTTTGTCTGATATAAGTACGGCTACTCCAGCTTTCTTTTGACTTCCAGTAGCATGATAAATAGTTCTCAGGTACTGAAAGTTTGAACCAGTGAAATAAGTAAGGAAAAATATATATAAAGTCATGCAGATTGGAAAGAAAAAAAAGATAACTGTTTACTTGCCTATATACAAAATCCTAAAGAATGTAGAAAAAAACTTTCCTAAAACTGATAAATAAGTTTAGCAAGGACATAAAGGACATAAGATATAAGATCAACACATAAAATCTATCTCATTTCTACCTACTAGCAGTGAGCATATGGAAACAAAAATTCATAACAATGCTGTTTATAATCAACCAAAAAAAAGATAAAGAAAAAAAAGGAAGTGTCTAGGCATAAGTCTAATACAGCATGTACAGAATTTTCATGCTTAAAATTACAAACTAATTAAGGAACTCAAAGAACATCTAAATAAGTGGAGAGATGCAATGAATTAATGAATTAGAAGATTCAATAAGGGTAAAGACACCATCAGTTGTTCCTAGTTTCTGTCAAAATCCCAGCAAGATTCTTTTGTAGATATAGACAAGCTTATTCTAAAATTTATGTGGAAAGGCAAAGGAACTTGAATAACTGGAAAACATTTTTAAAGTTTATTTATTTATTTTGAGAGAGAGAGAAAGAGAGGGAGAGAGGATGCAAGTGGGAAAGAGGCAGAGAGACAGAGACAGAGACAGAGACAGAGAGAGAGAATCCCAGGCCAAGCTCTGCACTATCAGCACAGACCTGACCTGAAGCTCAATCTCACGAACTGTGAGATCATGACCTGAGCCAAAGCCAAGTGTCAGATGTTCAACTGACTGAGCTACCCAGTCACTCGAGGGAAAAACAAAATGTAAAAGAATAAAGTGGGAGGAAGCACTTTATCCAATGTTGAGATATACTTTATAGCTATAGTAATCAGCACAGTGGGATAGTAGCAAAAGGTAGAAATGTAAATCAATAAAGCACACTAAAGTCCCCAGAAATAAACTCAGATATGTCTTAGTGATTTTTGACAAACTGGCAAAAGCAAGTCCATGGAGGAATTACAAACTTTTCAATACAAGATAGGAAATATTGGACACCAGCAAAAGAAATAAACTGTAACCTAAACTTTATGCCATGGATAAAAATTAATTTTAAATGGATTTAAGTGAAAAACTAAAAATTTTAGGAGAAATAGGGGGAAATCTTTGAGATCTAAGGCAAAACATTATTAGATTATTATTAGATGTAATACTAAAAGGAAGTACCATATAACAAAAAAATGATAATTGGATTTCAAGAAAATTAAATTTGTGCTTTATGAAAATACTCTATAAATAAGATGAATAAAAAAGCTATGGACCAGGAGAAAGTTTATGCAATACTTCCACATATATAAGAGAAAAGTCTTATATCTAGAACACCTATTGTCACTCAAAACTCAACAGAGAACAAACAAACAAATAAGTATTTAGAGGATGGTCCCAAGCAATGCAGAGATATTTCACTAGAGAGAAGATATGCATGGCAAATAAACATATAAAAACATATTCAACATCATTTGATATTATGGAAATGCAAGTTTACCTAATAGGAATAGTCATATTACCAAATACTAGCCAGATGGCAGAGCACCTGGATCTCATACAATGCTGGCAGAAATCTAAAATTATATAAATACTCTGGAAAATAGTTTGGAAGTTGTTTTTTTATATATATATAAAATTAAAAATGTACTTTTCAACAAATGGTGCTTGGACAATAGGATATTTCAAAAAACTATGAAGTTGAATGATTTCTTTACTATATACAGAAATTAACTCAGGATGGATTAAAGAATTAAAATTATGAAACTTAAAATAAATCATAGGAGAAAACTTCATGACCTTGGATTTGGCAAGAATTCTTGAATATGACACCAACCGTTTTGTTGGTTAAGAAAAGAAAACACAAATAAAATAGACTTCATCAAAATAATTTTTAAATGTTTGTGATTTCAAAGGACACTGTAAGAAAGTGCAATACAACCCATAGAATAGAAGAAAATATTTACAAATCATATGCATAAGTGGCTTGTGTCTAGAATATATAAAGAACTCTAACAACTCAATAATAAAAATACAAATAATCCAGTTAAAAATGGACAAAGAATCTGGAGAGGTATTTCTCTGAGGAAAATATACAAAAGGCCAAAAAGCACATGAAAGAACATAGATATCATTGATCATCAGAAATGCAAACCAAAACCACATGAGATACTATTTCACACCCACTAGTAGATAATGAAAACTGATGGTAAGGATGTGGAGATATCAAAACTCTCATCAACTTCTGGCAGGGATGTGAAATAATGCATCTGATTTGGAAAACAATTTGATAGCTCCCCAAATGATCAAACATGGAGTTACCATATGACTTCAGCATTTCACTTCTAAGTATATACCCGAGAAGAATGAAAACAGATGCTCACACAAAAACATGTACACAAATATTTATGCTGGCATTATTCATAATAGCTGAAAGTGAACGCAACCTACATATCCACCAACAGATAAATGGATAAACAAAATGTGGTATAGCCAATGAAGTATTACTCAATTATAAAAAGGAAAAAAGTACTGATGCATGTTACAACTTGGATGAAACTCAAAAACATTATGCTATCTGAAAGAAGTTAGGCACAAAGGTCAAGATATTATATGATTCCATTCACATTAAAGTCCAGAATAAACCCATTTAGAGAAGCATGAAGTAGATTAGTGGCTGCTGAAGAGTGGAGAGGAGATGGAGATGAGCAGCGACAGTAAACATGTATGGGTTTTTGGTTAGGTGATGAAAACTGAGTGTGGTGATCATTGCATATATCTGTGATTATACTAAAAACTATTGTACATTTTAAATGAGTGTGGTATGTGAATGGTATTTCAATAAATTTGTTTTTTTAAAAAAAAGGTAAACAGAATTTACAACATGACACAGCAATCACATTTTTAGGAATTTGTAGCAGAGAAGTAAAAACTATACTTACATAAAAATCTGTGTACAAATGTTCATAATAACTATTCATAAGAGCTTTATTTGTAGTAGTAAAATCACTGGAAACAGCTAAGATGCCCTTCAAGTAGTGAGTGGCCAAATTAAATCTGGTATATCCACACAATGGACTACTTCTCAATAATAAAAATAAACAAACTATTGATTTACACAACAACCTATGCTTAGTGAAAAGTGAATCTGATGGAAGAAATCAAAGAAAATCTAAATAAAGAGACATATACGTTGATTGATTAGAAGATTCAATATGAGATATATATTCTCCCAATTAATCTATAGGTTATATACTTATATGATAATATTTATATGGCTCATTTAAAACCACAAGAGTATAAACCAGGAGCAAGAACAGGTTAGCGGTCTCTATAGGGCAGGGCTGGAAGGTGGGGGGTTGTGATGCATGGTGCAAATATAAAGTAGCAGGAAGAAATTTCTTTGAAGTAATAGAACAGTTTTGTATCTTAAACAGATTTGTATATGAGGTTACACATATCTGTGTGTGTGATTAAACTGCATAGAAATATACTAACACACATGTATGAGTCAATTTTTAAAAAGGTGAGCACTGAATAAGGTCTGTGATCTCTTTACTAATATTGTTCCAGTATCAATTTTCTGTTTTTGTTATTTTACTTCAGTATGATGTCACCATTGCAGCAAATATGGGGAAGACTGCATGGGAATCTATGTGGAATTTTTGAAATCTATAATCATTTAAAAATTCAAAGTTTTAAACAAAGGATGGAGAGCATTCCCTACTTTTCATTGTTGCTATCAATTTAATGCCTACTATCTGTGACACTTCCTCTCCAGTCCCACTCCATGTGCCACCTTGCATGCCCAACCCTCTGCATTTTGTTGCTGTTCCCTTCTGGTGCATTAGCAGATTGTTGCCAATTCTCCACTCCTCTCTACTCCATGAAATGAAACACTCTTTCTGTGCCCCATGCTTTTAGAATTTTGGTTTTTGTGTTTTCTAATTCTATAATTTATCCAATTTATCTAATTTGATAAATTAATTTGGGCTGGTGTGATGAGGTACTTTACTCTGGAGAGCACTCAACTGGGTGTTAAGTGCTTCTAATACTTCTGTTGCACACCCTCTGATTTGGTTTCATGGCTTCTTTGAGCCTAAGACATGTCTGATGTGACTAAAATTATCTGACTCATCTGAAGAAAAAGGCGGGCACTTTGCTAATATGAGAATGATAGAGAACAAACTCAGTGCTTTTTCTTTTTCCCATTAGTAAAATACATACTGTCTTTTAGGATTTGTTGAAATCAGTGACTCCTTTTTTATTAATTTCAAAATTAAACAACCTATTCTCTACTGGTTGAAAATGTAGTACAATAACATAAAAGCTAATAAGAGGGATTTGCGGTCAGACAGGGACAACTACTGATATTCTCAAGTCTTTATACAGAGAGTTTCTTGCTTCACCTGGTGTAGGGTCCAGGACACAGTCTTCTCTAAATTATTAATTTATTACAGACGAAGATACTGCATTTTAAGGCAGAACTTGATTAAGAGCAGTGGCTATATCCAGAAATAACCAAATTTCACTTTGTTTAATTGGGCTATTTCTGGATAGAGACTAACAGTAAATTTTTCTCCAGCTCTTATCTTTGTTCACTATTTACAGAAGCTGGCTGAAGGCTACATAGGAATCAGGGTGGCATGTTCACACTTAGAATGGAAATTGGAAGACACCAAACAGAGTAGAACATTGACATAGAGATGTTGCATTAACAGACTTGTTGACAGAACATTGAACATCACTGCTTAGCAAAGATCATACCATCAACAAGCGGTCATGGCTGCCATCCCTGAAGTCATTTTATTTCAACATTTAGAAAGAAGATAAAACTACACTGACAAAATCTGGAGAGAAAGGGTCATGACACCAAAAGACAATGGTTGACAGACTTCAATCCATCCATGACAACTTCCCATAAAAGGGGATGTACTTGTCACATTATCAAGGTAGCTAAAGCAAAGGGCGCAGTTGGAAGAGTTGGAAAAAAAAACATTACAGAATTGTAAAGTTTGTAAATATCATAATCTAAAATAAGGAAAGCAAAAATTAGGTTAACAAATTGCATACTTGTGATTTTTTCACTTGCTTTGTGATAGGGATTTTTTGGTTGTTTTAATGCCATCTTGACTCAATTTTGGTATAAAAGCTGATCAATTCCCTTTCTTGACCAGCTGAATAAATCCATACTCAACCACTTCCCCTATCAGGATCTCATATACAAAGCTACTATGCACCAGCCCTAATCATGCAAGGCCAGATGACAGACACCAAAAGGACAACCTCTATGCCCCTGAGTCTAAGAAATTACTCAAATTAGCCAATCCACACGGATTCCATAAAACCTGGCCACCTCCACCCCACATGCTATGTACAAGTTGCCTGCTTGAAAGATGCAGCTTACTGTTACTCTGTCCCAGGGGTCAACCTCCCATATGACTCTACCTGGCAGCCTTTTCTTGACTGGAACTGCAAGTTATAAAAACGTTCTACCTTTCATCTACCTGAGTGTAATCTGAGTGTCCCACCATTAAAAGAATCTTTTAAAAATTATAAAACATTGCCCAAGGTTATTTTCTAGTTTAAGCAGTGATATGAGTCAATGACCAAGTGCAGCATAGCCAGAAATGTAAGGTATATACTCCTTTTGCCATCCACAAGCCCTGGGGCAGGGAGCACCTCCATGTTTCACTTTCTAATGGTTAGATTGTCTCTTTGGGAGAAGGGAACAAGCATTTTTAACCTCATTGCCTAATATGGTGCCTGAAACTTTTAATATTTTTACTAAATGATTTTCTTGTAAAACAAGTGAATAATTAGGTTAATAAATGTCATTTAGCAATGTCATATGAAATTAAATAGCAAACAAATTAATCCCAAATGTTTTATGTTAAACTATCCCCAGATAAAATCTGTAAGACAAAAGGTTTCATCTTCTGAGGTTTTCCATGTCTTTGCTGTCACTCTAAGTCTAGAAGATTTCTGTACACAAATACTCTTGGTTCAAACTTTTCCAATGTTGTAGCAGAGAAAAGAGACTGCCAGGTAAAATCTATAGGCTTTGATAATCATCTGAACAAAGGTCCAGATAGTTTCCTCACTTAGATGAGAAATAGAAATAATAGTTTGGGAATGGGAATGAGGGGCTGATGGGTAATAATTTATGAGGTTTACAGCATGTTGATTTTGAAGCAATGATGGGGCATCCAGTGGTACTGGGATGAATGGATCTGTAGTTGAGGTAGAAACCTGGGTAGGAGGTAAGTGTATGTAACTCATTAAAATAAAGACAGTTACTGAAATGATGGTGGCTCTGCAATCATGTTCACACTAAGAAGAGAAAATCCCTGACCTGGGACACCAGCCACTCTGGAAGAGAAATAGGAAAGGGGCTGCAGAAAACACTGAGAAGGAGACACTAAAGCTATAGATACAAAGGTGGCAGACAAATCAGAGAGTTGATCTAGAAGCCAAGAAAGAAAGAAATTGGAAGAAGGGGAGAGTAAACTGTGTCTGACGTTGCAGACAGAAAGAATCTACTGGGAGGCACATCCAGAAAAGTTTCTGTTGTACAGAAAGTCATTTAACTGTCTTAATATTTGAAGAGTCATTTCTGGACAGCCATATAACATACACTGGGCAAGATGACTTATTGTACCTTAAAATAACTTAATGCTTGACCATGGAGAAAAAATTACTGTGTGACTCAAGATCTCAAAGTGTGTTACCAAGAGAAACTGAAAAGAAAGCAATGATTCCTGCTTTCTGTCTGATTTGAATATTTACCTTATATTCAATAGGTAATAGAGGTAATAGACTTCATGACATCTGGAAGTCAGAAAGCAATTAGGGCCCAGCAGGTGCCATGATGAGGAGGAATGTCTTCTGAAGTCATCCTGAAGTAGAATGACACCACACTAGAATTCTCTGGAACTATTCAAAATGTGGCAGGCACTGCAGCTCTCTCAGCTGTTACTGCTTTGTTTTTCACCTTCCCATTCACCTTGGCACCAGACTGTTTTCTACCAACCTTAAGTTGAACACTGATAAGCCTTTAAAACTTATAAATCATTTCAGAATTGTGAAGCAACCATTTGTAGTTCTAAGAGATTTGGAGATTTGATTTCTAATAGTAGCTCAGTAATCAAATAGCTGTGTGACCACTGCCTATTCATTAATTTTTTGGTAGGGTTGTTCTCAACTACATTCTTATTCATATATTTTAGTAATATCAAACTCAGTTGGTGTTCTTGTTAAAATTTGCCACTCCTAACTAATTTAATATCTCCTCTCAGGAAAAAAAAAATGAAGGAACACTGTAATTACTCACAATACCATGGCTCTTTGAAACCTGTTTGTATAAAAACAGTACATATCTGGGGCGCCAGGGTGGCGCAGTCGGTTAAGCGTCCGACTTCAGCCAGGTCACGATCTTGCGGTCCGTGAGTTCCAGCCCCGCGTCGGGCTCTGGGCTGATGGCTCGGAGCCTGGAGACTGTTTCCGGTTCTGTGTCTCCCTCTCTCTCTGCCCCTCCCCCGTTCATGCTCTGTCTCTCTCTGTCCCAAAAATAAATAAACGTTGAAAAAAAAAATAAAAAAAAAACAAAACAAAAAAAAACAAAAATAAAAAACCAGTACATATCTTCTTGCCTCTTGTAGTTCCCTAATACTATTGATTAGTTGTTGGTTACATCATGATCATTCTGCTTCATCCATTGGGCTACTTGTGCATACTAGTTTTTAATAACTCTTTCAGAAGCGTTTATTTTGTTTCATATATGATAATCACAAGTACAAATCTAAATAAGAGTATGCAGGAAAGTGATAATTCATATTCAGATCATATTAAATTTTACTATTTGGAATTTTATAGCACAAGCATAAAATAATACATTCTCCAACCATATCTTCTCTTGAACTTTTTAGTTCATAATAACTGCATTCCTAGAATGTGATCTGTTTTGATGTGGGCCACATCCCTGACTTCCAACAACACTTCCAGCAGGTAGAATGGGCAAGTTTAGAAATAAAAGCCATGGCATTTATACTAACATGAGCATCCCTCATCCAACATGGCTGAGACAGAACCAAGAGCACAGTGACACCTTATCAATCAAAATCAAGGGAGGACATTGATGGGGAAAATTTGTTGCCTTTGTTGATCAATGATCTTGAAAGCCCTTAGGAAAAGTAGTTGTGGCCTTGTGACTGTCATACGGTATAGCCTGAAGTGATCACTCAGATGGCCAATAGCATTGGTGCACAAAGTGGAGAATGCCTTGGTTGTATAGACTAGTGGCAAAACTGTGGTCAGAACACAGATAGTGCTCAAGTCCATATCTGTCAATAAGGCAGATCTCTGAATTCTTCTTGTGTCCAGTATGAGTAAGAGTGATCAAACACAAGTACATCATGACCATTCTTGTGGCTCAAAGCTCAGATAAGTGAGCAGAAGCAGTACATTGACCAGGCTTCCTTCCCATCACCAGGCCTTGCTACTGGACCCCAAGATGACCCATAGGCATAAGCTGCAGAGTATGTGGGGCATTTGGTTGACCTCATGTATAGGAAAGAGGGTCAGAAAGCACTCCAAAGGAAATAAACAGAGATAAAAGCCAGATGTGTGCAACCTGGGCTCAGGTTGTCAAATCACCTGGTCAACCCCACTTGTCACAGACACCAGAAAGAGACTTGGATAATTTTAAAGTAGACATATTTGGCAACTGGGATCCATAGAAGACCTAGTCTGTGCTGAAGGTGCCCTGCCTAGATGCACCAGTCATCCCAAGAAACAGAGAAAAATTTAAAAATGTTTAAGGAATGTACTCCAAAGTCATTCCTGAAGTATAAGACCCTGCCTGAAGTCAGTTATTTTTTAAAAGTATTTTGAACAGTTCACTTCATTGTCTTCTGAATTCCATCTTCTCAGTTGAGAACATGGCTCTCAATATAATGATTGCAGCTTTGAAGGAAATGATTGCTTTTGCTTTAGGTATTTTTAAGAGTTTTTTATTTGGTCTGCTTTTCAGCTGATTGCCTCAATGTGCTTAAGTATTTTTTTTAAACATTTTTTTTTCAACGTTTATTTTTTATTTTTGGGACAGAGAGAGACAGAGCTTGAACGCGGGAGGGGCAGAGAGAGGGAGACACAGAATCGGAAACAGGCTCCAGGCTCCGAGCCATCAGCCCAGAGCCTGACGCGGGGCTCGAACTCACGGACCGAGAGATCGTGACCTGGCTGAAGCCGGACGCTTAACCGACTGCGCCATCCAGGCGCCCCTAAGTATTTTTTAATTACTTTCTTATGCATCCTGATAGGAATTCATATGTTTTTTTAAATTTTTATTTGATACCTTTCATCAGTTTTGAAAATCTCTTAGCTCTTATTACTTCAAATATTGCTGCTGTCTCATTTTTTTATCTCTTCTTTTGTTAGGATTCCACTTATACATGTATCTGGCTTTTTTTTTTCCTGCTTCACCTAGTCTCTACTTTTGCTTATGTATTATCTAACCTTTAGTTTTTCAACATTTTATTTTGACAGTTTTAATCTGCAGAAGATAAATAGTTATGTCTTCACAAGAAGAAATGGTTAGTGCATGCTAATGGACAAGAGGTAGCAACTGATGATTATGGAAACTTTCCTCACAGTCACAACTCAGAGTTTCTGATGGTCAATGGCTCTATCTAGTATCTCTTGTACAATTGCTTCCCAGGGAAAAGATGGTATCTGCCCAGCTGCTGCCTTCCTGAACAGAGAGAGGTAAATGGTTTAGTTCAAATAGCCACATGGACCAAAATTTTGGATGTTATTAGGTAGCTGACCAGTCTTCACATCATTCATTTAATTTTTTTTCCACCCAACAATGTGTCAGCTTCTGCAGTCAACAATTCCCTTTATGTGACTTTCTTTCAACAGCCCCTTGCTGGGTATCGCACATGGGCATAGCAGAGTGTAGCTTTTGAGAAAGAAACACAACATTTGAGTTTCAGGGTTGATAGGAAATATGTAAATCTGATAGGTTTGGACTTCCAGGTTTCATCACAATAACAAAATCACCAAATATTTTCTGTAATGGTCACACCTCTATGTTTGGAAAGGTTTGGAAACCTGGAGAATTCAAAAAAAATCTTTAATTTCTGTTTGGACATTGTACTTTTCTCAGGGATGTACTTCTAATGAGAAAGATGGAAGGTAAAAGGACCATTTTACCTTCAATTATCAATTCTGCAGTTGAGTTAACCAGGCCTGAGATTAAATTCACCTTCTCTGCTTATTGTTTACAAGACACACTTTTCTGCACCAAATGCACATCAAACCAACCATAGACTGAAGCAAAATGACAACAATACCAAAGAAATTTAGGAAAATAAGTGGTTTTTTTTTGAGGCAGTTGATATCTTCTTGTCTGATAAGCTCATCTTAAACTTGGAGCACTTCACATATAACTATTTTGAAAAAGCACATTCTTTTTTTTTTTTATAAAATTTTTTTTCAACGTTTATTTATTTTTGAGACAGAGAGAGACAGAGCATGAACGGGAGAGGGGCAGAGAGAGAGGGAGACACAGAATCGGAAGAAGGCTCCAGGCTCTGAGCCATCAGCCCAGAGCCCGACGTGGGGCTCGAACTCCGGAACCGCGAGATCGTGACCTGGCTGAAGTCGGACGCTTAACCGACTGCGCCATCCAGGGGCCCCGAAAAAGCACATTCTTATATAATGATGAGGAATTATGGATTTATAAAGTTATACATTTTTTTAAAATTCTGGGTTTGCTTGCCCAACATGGTTAGTTCTAGGAAAATCAAGTGCTTTCCTAGTTACCACATAAAACAAGTAAACAAACATGAATGGAAGGGGAATAAAGTGAAAAGAATCCATCAATTATTATTATGTAAAAATAAAAAAATAATTATCTCAGCAATGGGTATGGGCAGAATTTTAGTTACTTTAAGATAGTATTTTAAAGTAGAGAAACTGATTTGAAAAATTTCTAAATAATTGCAATAGACTTTGCAAAATCATAGAATAATAAATACAAATGTGAGATATGTTAAATTCTTAGATCAGAAAAATCCAAAATAAGCTTATTTATTTTCATAATATAGTTTAAGGAAGAAGGACTTGAAAAGATATTTTTAAAATGTGATGATGACTATTCATTTTAGTGTTCTAAATAAAAGCTACTATATGTTAAGTATTATATGTTAAGCTAGCTACTATATGGCTTTAGTAGAGAAGGAGAAACATCATCTGAGAAATATATATTTGCTTCCAAAACTTATTTGGAAACAAAGTGGTAAAATATTTAAATTTTATTTGTAACCTTGAAAATATGGGAAAAAATAAAAACAGCATACAATAGATACAAACTTTAATTATCCATATAGATTATTGTATATAAATATATAACTGCTTATATTTCACCTGGAAGCAAGTCCAAATGCCTCTGTGCTTTGTCTGAGTACCCCGAACAGTGTGTTAGTAAAATGGGGATATTTAACTTCTGACTCAGCTTTGATCTTTTCTGTCTTCTTGGGAAGATCTAGGCCTACTGTCATCACTCAGAGGAAATAACTTTAATAGTCTTGAGGCAGAAAATTGAAGACATTTTAATAAAATAGACCAAGCACTTAGAGTTGGTCATTCAAACAACAAGTACAGATAATGCTTTAATATAAATCTAAAATAAAATACTCTCCTTCCTCCACTAAGGGTCCCGAGGTCAACCACAGAACTGTCTCCTTAGAAAACATACTTCCAAGTCAAAGGTTTCTAAACATGTCAAAGCTTAAGCTAGTGCCTTTTGATGTACTAGTTGAAAATGCACTATGGTTTGAACAAAGGTTACTAGCTATTTCTAGGGAAAGCAAAGGGATTACAAAGAAGCCATTGCTATGTAATAAAGGGACTTGAATATTGATTAAGTGCAGGATTGGAAATGATTATTAAGCATCTTAAGCACAGGTTTGAGTCTGGCAGAGAGAGTATTTGTCCATTTATGTAGCATCTCTCCTTTTCAATGGACAGAATTGACATCTGTTTTATTGTCCATTTTTTGGTTTAATCACTCAATCTTTTTTGTAGGGTCTTTTGAAACAGTTTTTTTTAATGTTTATTTATTTTGAGAGAGAGAGAAAGAGAAAGAGAGAGCATGAGCCAGGGAGGAGCAGAGAGAGAGATAGTGAGAGAATCCCAAGCATGCTCTGCACTGTCAGTGCAAAGCCCTACCAGGGCTTGATCCCACAAATTCTGAGATCATGGCCCAAGACAAATTCAAGAGTCCAATGTTTAACCACTTGAGCCATCCAGGCACCCCCTCAAACAATTTATAAATGGACTCTGAGGAAGTCTTCAGGTAAAAAGCTTATTATTACTAAACTAACTTTCTGAAATTTTAGATATTAACAAATTTTAGCTACCCAGAAACTATACAATTCTTTTAGCTTTTAAACCAATTCTTCTATTATAATATAGATTTTCAAATGAGAAGAAAGGCCTGCCATGCTACATATTTAACATTAAGATGACAACTCACAAACTACTGCTCTGATGATGGGAAGGTTCTGTTTGTATGCAGAAAACAAACTTCTGTTTGGTTGCCAGATGTCCCAATGTGTCCCACATTTGTGTTCTAACCCCATCTCCATGCTTTACTTATTCTCCTTCTGCTCAAACTGCCTTTCTTGTGCACTTCTGATGATGAAGATTTTATCTGTATTTCAGGGACTACTATGTTCTATCTTCTGAAAAATTCAGCAAATAATTCGAACCACATTGGCCTCTTATCAAGCCCTTCACTGAATTCAAATATTATTTAATTTACAGTGCTTTCCATTGTGCTGTGATTGGTGTGTGTGCGTGTGTGTGTGTGTGTGATCTTCCCAAATGGATGGCAAAACTTTTTGAATTACTGTTTCCTGTCTTATACATTTCTACTACACCATACCAGTAGGAAATTAGTACTTGTGATTTCCAGATAAAATTCTGGAAATAAGATAGATATAAATAAATATTTCTTTTGCAAATATTAACCATAATTTGCACACATGTACACACAAACAGATATATATAAATACATATATTAATAATGGCAACTGCCCAATAAATATTTATAAACCTAAAGATGTGATACATCATATGAGAGAGAAAATGACTCAATTTAATGACTATGGTTTTGAGAATGGTAATAATTTTTGTGTGTTTCTTTATCTCCACCTTCCAAAAACTTACAGTAGTAGAAGTCCATAAACCCATAAACATATCACCTTAAATTAAGTATATATATTTATTGAATTATTTTTATATTATACAATAATATTGTATTGTATTTACACACATATATGTAATTTTAAATAACAGATACTGTGTAAGATCTTGCCATCCAGAAACGTTTTTATTGAGCAAATGTCAGTCTCAGGCTTTTCTATAAATGATTTTGACTTAGATTTATATATGATATGGATATAAGATGCTGATTTGCATTTATAAATGACATAGAGAGTAAGTAAAATTTCAGAAAAAAAGTAACTCATGCTGAGATGAAGAATAGTGTACTACTGTGAATGCCAAAAACAAATACCTGTATATAAAATATCCTGTATTTGTATAGGTTATATGTGAATCACTGTCAACTTAATCAGGAGCTTGGAGGAAAATAAAGGAATGGGTTGGGAAAAAACATACATAAGCAGAGACAGAGGGAAAAAAAAAACTAAAAGCAAGAAGCAATGAAAAATCAGAGGTAAGTATGTCCCCTATGTGGCAGGGGAAATGGGTTGTGGTCTGTGAAGGGGCCACTATGAATGGAATGAGAGAGGCAGGTTACAAGAGAGTCTAAAATAAGATGAACTACATAGGATAGGTTCTCATGAGGATGAATATTGCCCAGACACCAAGTGGAAAACTTTGGGCATGACAAATCAGAAAATATGGAAAGTACATAATAATAACAGATAATAACAAATTGTTATAGCATTTATTGATAGTGATAATTTCCTTATGTAACAGGATTGGAATTATAAACACTAAAAATAAACATGAGAGTCAAAATTAAAATTGCGTTTATTTTTAAATTTAGCCTTAGAGAATCACATCGAACATTGTTACTTGGGATAATTCTTTTTCTCCTCCACCCTTCTCACTGTGGTCATATGTTGTCTTTGTAATGTAATCGTATTCATTTGTCAGAGAATAAATGTCATCTTTCCTTTCATATCCTGATGATTTGTATAAACTTTCATAGAGCAGATTTACTTTTGTTGGAGTGCAATTCTTTTTGAATTTTACAAACACATGGCCATGTGCCTACCCGCATTATTCTAGCACTCCCCCAATTTCCCAATGCCTTCCTCCACTTCCTAATCCAAGACAAAAACCAAATACTCTTTTCCCTCCTATAATTTTGCCTTTCCAAAAATAATGATATAATGATATAATACAATATGATATAATACATATAATACAATATAATGATATAATACAATATGTAATCATTTATTCTGACTTCTTTCACTTTGAGATTTGTTCATCTTGTTGCATATATAAATAATTTACCTTTTTAAAAAATTGTGAATAGTATATCATTATATGAATGTATAATAGCTTGTTTATAAATTAATCAGTTCAAGGAAATTTGAGTTATGTCCCAATTATGACAATTATGAATTTTATAAGTTTATAAATTTTCACATACAGATTGTATGTGTGCTTGTGTGTGTACATATTTTTTTCCATTTCTTATAAGTGGGAATGCTGATAATTATTTAGCAGGTGTATGCTGAACTTTTTGTAAACCAATAAACTGTATTCTAGAGTAGCTGTACCATTTTACTTGCTATATGTATAAGATATACATATGGAAATGTATAAGATATTTGGTTGTTCCATACCCTCACCAGCACTTGGTATTCCATTTTTTAATGTGTTGTTTTTTTATTATTCTTCTTTTATTAAAATATAATTAACATACGGTGTCTATGACTTTCAGGTGTACATCATACTGATTTGACAATTCCATACATTATTCAACACTCACCACAGTAAGTGTAGTCACCAAATGTCATTCTAACCAGTATGTATTTATCTCTCAGTGTAGTTTTAATTTATAATTCTTTAATGATTAATGATATTGACCATCTTTTCATATGCATATTTAACCTTATACACATTTTTTTGGTGAAGTGCTTGTTTAAATTTTTTACCTATTTTTATAGGTAAAAATTGTGTTCGTATTGTTGAGTATTATTTATATATTCTGGGTACAGCCCTTTGTTCAAATATGATTTGCAAATATTTTCTCCCAGTTTGTAATTCATGTTTTCATTCTTTTAATTGAATCTAATTGCATAGCAAAATATTTTTCATTTAATAAGTTTAATTTGTCCATTTTTTTCTTCTTTTGGAAGTTATGCTTTTGAATTAGTATCTAAGAAATACTTTTAGCTAACCCCAAATGAGGCAAAATTTCATGTTTTTGTCTAGAAATAGTCAAGCTTAAATTTCACATTTATGTCAACGATTCATTTTTGTTACTTTTTATGTAAGGTGTTAGGTATGTGTCTGGGTTTATTATTTGATTAAGGATGTCCAAATTTTCCAGCATTGTTTGTTGAAAAGACAATCTTTTCTCTTTCACTTTTGTCAAAATTCAGGTGACTATGGTAGTGTGGACTTATATATAGACTCTCAATGGTGTTCCATAGATCAATGTGTCTATACTTTTGACAATAACACTGTGTTGATTGATTTAGTTTTATAGTAGTATATGAAATAAATTAATCAAGTCTTCTAGCTTCATTCTTTCTTTACAAAATTCTTTAAATATTATTGTTCCTTTCCTTTTCCATCTAAATTTTAGAATTAGCTTATTAATATCTATAAGTCCTTAGGTTTCACCATATATATAATAACAGTAAAGAGGCAGAAATTGTACACAAATAGACATGATAGGATTGAAAAGTGTAATAAGTGAAACAAAAAAAATACACAAAAGGGGCTCAATATCAGATATGAATTGGCAAAACAAAGAACCAGAAAATGAAACTTAAAAATAGTTTGGTTTAGATTACCCAGTCTGAGAAACTAAAGAAGAAAAAAAAAGACAGAGAGAGAATGAAGGAAAATGAACAGAGCTGTACATCACATGCCATCGAGTATAACAACACATGCATAATGAAATCCCCAGAGAGAAAGGGACAAAAAGAAAGAAACAAAAAGCTAATTAAAAAAAATAATTTCCTCATACTTCCCCAATACAATGTCAAACTTTAATCTACATTTCCAAGAATGTCAATAAATTCTAAGTGGAAAAAACTCCAAGATTTCCACACTTAGGCAACATCATAGTCAAACTGAAAACAGACAGTAAAAAAAGATAATCTTGAAAACAACATGCAAAAAGCACCTCATCATGTACAAGGGATCATGAAGAAGATTAAAAGATGGCTTCTCAGGAAAATTAATGGAGGTCAGAAAGCAGTGAAATAATATATTCAACATTGCCACATGAAATAGGTTGTCAACCAATAATTCAGCATTCAGCAAAACTATCCTTTAAAAATTAAGAAGGAACTAAGACATTCCAAGATTTTAAAAATTGACAGAATCAGTTTTTAGCGCCACCCCTACAAGACATTCTAAAGGTCCTTCAGGTTGAAATGAGGAGACAAGAGAGATAAGCCACAGGGACAAAGAGTCAAGGTAAATGTAACCATGTAGGTAAATGTAAATAATAGTACTTGTTTTTTTCAAATTTTCATTGTAATTTTATTTATTTATTAAATTATTTACTTTAAATATATAGGTTTCCAGTTATGGAATTAATAAGTCATGGGAATAAAAGGCACAGCCCAAGGAATATAATCAATGATATTATAATAGCATTATGTGGTGACAGATGGTAGCTATACTTGTGGTGAGCATAGCATAATGTATAAAAAGCATCAATGTATTTTTATAAAAGTTTTCTACTCCCATGTGATTTGAAATACAACCACATAAATCAAGAGTTATTAAATGAGTTCATGGGTTTATGATGTATAAAAATGTAATTTACAAGAAAATGATAGTAATGAGGGGAAGGGGAAGAAGACATATAGTACAAAAAAACTTTAAAGCAAAATTTCTACAAACTATTAAAATTAAATCATCCCTGCATCCCAGGTATAAATCCCGCTTGGTTGTGGTGAATAATTTTTTTAATGTATTGTTGAATCAGGTTGTCTAATATCTTGTGGAGGATTTTTGCATCCATGTTCATCAGGGAAATTGGTCTACAGTTCTCCTTTTTAGCGGGGTCTCTGTCTGGTTTTGGAATCAAGGTAATACTGGCTTCATAGAAGGAGTTTGGAAGTTTTCCTTCCGTTTCTATTTTTTGAAACAGTTTCAGGAGAATAGGTGTTAACTCTTCCTTAAATGTTTGGTAAAATTTCCCTGGAAAGCCATCTGGCCCTGGACTCTTGATTTTTTGGAGATTTTTGATTACTAATTCGATTTCTTTCCTGGTTATGGGTCTGTTCAAATTTTCTATTTCTTCCTGTTTCAGTTTTGGTAAGTGTATATGTTTCTAAGAATTTCTCCATTTCTTCCAGATTACCCTTTTTAGTGGCATATAATTTCTCATAATATTCTTTTATTATTGTTTTTATTTCTGTTGTATTGGAAACATGCATAATTTTTTAAATTTAAATTAATTTTAAAATTTATTTTACATTTATTTATTTTTGAGAGACAGAGAGAGACAGAGCATATGTGGGGGAGGGGCAGAGATGGAGGGAGACACAGAATCTGAAGCAGGCTCCAGGTTCTGAGCTGTCAGCGCAGCACCTGATGCGGGGCTTGAACTCATGAACTGTGAGATCATGACTTGAGCCAAAGTCAGATGCTTAACCGACCGAGCCACCCAGGTGCCCCACAAAGTATTGCATAATTAAATATCAATACTGACGAACTAGTTTTCCCCTTTTGATCCCTGCTTTTCTGCTTCATTTGATAAAGTTAGAGCCAATGAGAGGAACCTGAAATTTGGATTGTTCAAATGAATGTTAGTCCAAACAAAGGAAACGTAAATGCTTTCAATAAAGCTCCTGATTTGGTAAGCTCAGGAAAGATGGTTAATGAACATAAGTCAGTAAAATTTCAGTCTAGCACGATATTATATTCTAAAGCCCAGTTACGAGCTTCTCTGTCTCTTTGTTTATTTTATATCTCAATAAATCTATATTTGTATCTCTAAATTATTAGAATGATAATCATATGTTCAGAAAATAATGCTTTCACACATTAATTTACATTAATTCTTCCAGTTTGATGATATATTAGTCTTTGTTTTATTGTTGTTGTTTACTACACAGTAATGCAATTTCTCCAGGGCTAAATAGGCATTGTCCAACAGTATTTTATTCCCTGCAAAGCAACTATTGTGCTTTCAGCAGACAAGTCATCTTACAATTTTGATTTTGGACATTTAATGTGTGGAATCCCACTACCTTTTTTTTCATTGGCAAAACTTACCCACAGATAGTTGCAAACCTACACTGTATTTAAACTTCAAAATATGTATTTAAACATTAAATTAAGTGTTTAATCTCTTGGGTGATTAGTTCTTTAGTCCTTCTCAGTCCCTCCCCAAATTCCACAGATCCCAGAAATTCAGGAGAAAAGATTCTCAGTAGTGTCATCTGCCCAGGAGAGGCTGCTTCCTGGCTTCACAGCTTTTGCTTATGTCCCCCTCACATGATATGGTTACTGTGGACAAGACTCTCCATGCCAGTTCAGTTTCCCAGACATCATTCTTTTAAAAACCTGCCCATTTCTCAAACCACTGATATTTCTAAGATAGAAGCCAGCATCCTTGCCTTTTAGTATTTCTCATGAACACTGTGTATATGCTTAGCACCTGAATTTGGGTGATATTCTCAAGAATACCTGTATTTGGCTCCATTTCCTAGAAACTTGGGAAAGTTCTGTTGTTGAATTAAGGGGAAAAAAATATCAACTATTGTAAACTACAGAGGAACAACTCATGTGCATACTCCGTCTGTTGTATTAAACATGGTTCTTAGAGTCAAAAACAGTTAATGGGTCAACTATATAATTGTTGCTCAGGACTGATTGAAACAGTGGAGAGCTTCTGAGTCTAGAGTACATAAAAGTCACAGCCTACAAAGCAAAGAATTCACTAGAAGAAAGTAAAATCTGCAATCACACTAGGAAATTAAAGGTGATCATCTTATATTTTTAAAGAAATCAGAAAAACTTGCTGGAGGAAAAATAAAAATTACTTTGGGTCTTTGGTAGGATATCAGAGATGCTTTCTTGGTAACCATACACATTGAGAAAACTGATGACAACTGGGGATACATTAATAAAAGACTTTTGGACCACCAGAAGAAAATTTTGGCCAGTTTCTTTTAACTAAACTTAGAATGCAGTTGTGCTGACATATCCATGTAAAAATCTAATGGAGGTTGAGGGCATGGATACTCTTGTTATTTTTTTTTTCTTATGATCTTTGTACTGTCTGACTAAAATGTAAATTTCTGGAGGACAATGTATTCTGTTTTTAGTACCAAGCATGTGGCAAATATTTGATGGAAAATGTGAATTATATTGTGACTTTGGAAGCCCAGCCACCCAAAATAAAGATATATGGATGGAGATATATGAATTACACATACATACTTGATCTATGTTCATACTCCATTCAAATTGGAGATATTACTCAAGATTTCCTTGATCAGTAGTATCACTAAGATAACCCTTTTATCCACTTCCTCTGGAATACTCATGTTCACTAAATGTATGAAATAAATATAAAGGAATAAATTAAATTAGAATATATTTTTACTTCAAAATTAAAAAAGATAGTTTAATTTTGAATGTGGAAGACAAGCACATATAACCCTCACTACATAAAAAATAGCTTAATCAATCATCATTTTGCTGATGTTGTTGGTTTTCTCTGAGTTTGTTATTACATCCACTATGATTGGGAACAGAGGCAGAGGAAAAACATTCACCATCCTTTCATTTTCTTTGTAGTTCTTGATTTCCTGACTTTCTCTTTCTCTATTTTATATATTACTCTCTAAATAAAAATGTGAGGCTTTACACAGGATTTCTATGTTCTATAGACTGAATATATTCTACTAAGTACACTAAAAGAAAGTAAACAATATTATTCCTGATAGAAAGTGTTTCATATATCTAAAAGAACTATAGAAGCTTTCAAGAAAAACTCTCAAGTTTCAAAGAAAATTTTTGGGAAAAACATTGAAATTGTTTAATATTATATTCATATAGTTATCTTTCTCTGATTAAATGAAATTTTTTCTCAACTTCTCATTAATTTGTATGTGAAAGATATAAATCAGGTCAATGACAAAAGGCAACATGAACAGATAATGTTTGGTGGCTCCACATTGTTCATGTTCATAATTGATTTACATTGCAAGAAGCCTTGGTGTTTCTCTGTTGGAATCTTCCTTGTCTAAAAGATTTGTGACTACATTATCCATGGTTCTGTTTTTTTTAATGGAGATTAAGCCAAAGAAACAAAACCAAGAAAAGCATTTCCCAAATGTACTGAGCATGAAACTCAAGTAACATAACTTTATTTTATTCCTTGACTACATCCATTTCACTGGGTCATTCTTATAATGATCAAATCTAAGGATGTGGATAACATCCTACCTGAAGAAAGTAAGAAAATTCAGAACAACCATTACTTTACTTGACACTATGATGTATTCTGCATAGACAAAACTATCCATGAATTTATCAAATAGTCTTGTCCTTAAAAATAAAAAGAAATAGGGACACCTGGATGACTCAGTCAGTTAAGCATCCAACTCTTGGTTTTAGCTCAGGTCATGATCTTATGGTTTATGAGTTGGAGCCCCACATCAGGCTCTGCACTGCCAGTGCAAATCCTGCTTGGGATTCTTTTTCTCTCCCACTCTCTGCCCCTTCCCTGCTCACACACACACACTCTCCAAAAATAAATAAATAAACCTAAAAAAATAAAGTCAATAAAACAAGTACTCCCAAATACAGTTTTAAAAACATAAAAAAAGAGAAGGAACCCACATTTTCACCACATTTGAAACATTATTCAGGACATGTATTGTCATGTGAAATCATTTTTCAGACTAAATATTTTTAAAATGCTTTCATTCTCTTATTCCAAAATGTAGAAACATGAGAAATAAAAATTAAGATGTCTTTCTGTAAGAAGATTTCATCACAATTGAGTCTTTTTCTTTGCTCTTCTCTGAGTAAGTTTTTTCTTGTATAAAAGTATTTGGTGAAGTGTTTGCAAAGGGGTAATTATGATATGGATAAAAGGTTTGCATGCTTGGAAAGCAACATATGGCCACTAAGATCTCATTCCCTGCCAGACTCCCATTTTTCTAGTGGATCAGTTGGCATACTCAACTTCTTAATGTCCCTTCTAAAGAAAGGCATTGCCTCTACCATTACCCACCACAGTGATCTTCTGATAATATCTGGTGTCTATGTTCTTACCCAGGGTTAGCACAGGAAACACTCATGATTATTGGTTTTCACATTGCCTGCCTTCTTAGATTCTTGTGGAGACTTGAAATGTATTCTGGGGCTATGAATACATTCTGGCAAATGTACTAATATACTAACATGAAAATTTATTCTAGTCATCTTTGCTTTAAACATGATGCCTCTGGTTTTAAACAAACAACTCAGAAGAAATGCACAAAATTATTTTTTAAAATACATAACTTTTTTAAACACTACGTCTTTGCTTATTCTCAGACATCTAAAATGATACAAGTTAGGGCCTTCCTCATTGTCCAGGCTAGTGGAAAGAACATGTTCACTCATGGATATCCTCTTTTATATGTAGCCTTTGATTTGTGTACATGATATAATCAGAAAATAAATGTAGCAGTAGTACTATCTCTTCTCTATTTATTGGTGACAATTGCTATCATGGCTTATTCTCATTCAGCAATAGAGGACTGTATGTAGGTTAGAGACAGTTTGCACAGGGATTAAGAGTAAAGACTCTAGAGCCATATAAATAAAATTTTCATTTCAAAACAAGTGCTATAATGTAATGAAATTACTTAACTTTAAAATATTAAGTGTTGAACTCCAATATGTAAAGAACTTGGAATTTGTCACTCCAGTCCATTTCATAGGAAAAAGCAGGACAAACTGAAAATCAATGATCTTTTTGCACCCATCAGAGACTTAAAGTTGCTGGGCAAACTGCCACCCTGAAATTTAGAAAGATAGGTGCATCCAAGGAGAAACACCTGAGATCAGTTTACCTGGAACAGAAACTGCTGAACCATAAGATGGTAGAAACAATTAAATGGTGATGTTGATGAAATACTTGAGGCAGAGTTTGGGCTAGAATAAGAGAAATACATGGAGCCAAGTGATGGGAGGGCAGAAGCTCCAACACACTGGGAATTTACCCCAAGGACCCCATACAGTTCTAACAATGAAGACTCAAGAAAGCTACCCTTTCAGCTTTGGGGCAAAGAGTAGGAGAAGGGGAGGTGGGATGAAGTAGGGTGTAGTAATCACTATGAAATATGCACAGGTCCTTCTTAATAAAAAAAATACCAGTTCTACAGAGACAAAAGGATTGCAAGAACCTTATCCAAGTAGGGAGAAGGAATTCCTCTTGCTACAGCTTACTTCTACCCTTATTTTCTCACCTAAGAGGGCATGGGAAGATAGCCAATAGAGTCAGGGCTTTAAGAAATTACATAGGATAGAACACTGAAGCTAGGCAGGGAGTAGAGGTATGGGGCAAAAAAGCTGCACCAATGCTTATGGATGTCACAGTCTAAAGACCAGTCCTACTGAAAAATTGAGATGTAATCAGAAGATTATAGAAAGACCTTCTTCACCCACATTTTATCACCTCACAAATATGACTCTAGTATAATAGCAGGAGATTCCACTGAATTTTCTACAGCAAACAGATGGTCTTCCAGGAGTAGTAATTAGGGAAGCTCAGAGTCAAGATGGGAGACAAACAAATGCCATTTCAGGAATTTGAAGCCTCTGGCCCCAGTAGGTACAAGGGATATGAAACATAGCTGGACTCTAGCCAGATTAATGTAAATGTTTATACCAAAGCCTAGTTAATTCAGTTTCAATGATCTCATGCAACACAACACATTAAACTTGCCCACAATGTTATAAGGCATGTCAAAAGGTAAGAAGAAGGCCCACAATCTGAAGAAAGAAAGCAATCACAAGAAACAGACTCAGATATGGACAGATGTTGGAATTATCAGAATGAAAATTAAAGTAACTATAATTAATGTACTTAAGGATCTATTAAAAATAGGAAACATGGGAAAACATGTAGAAACCTAAAACATTTTTCGAAAGGTAGAAAACATGTCAAATGGATAATGTAAACAAAAAGATGAAAATTCAAAAATATCAAGAAGAAATGATAGAAATCAAAGCCATTGTAATATAAATGAAGAGTTTCTTCAGTTGCTTAATGGTAGACTGGAAATAGCCAAGGAAACAATCAGTGCACATGAAAATAAATCAATAGACACTTCCCAAACTCAAATGCAATGATAAAGGATAATTTAAAAATGAAAATGACAGAAAACTTGAGAGAATTATGAAAAATTTTCAAAAAGTGTAACATGGGGGCACCTGGGTGGCGCAGTCGGTTAAGCGTCCGACTTCAGCCAGGTCACGATCTCGCGGTCCGTGAGTTCGAGCCCCGCGTCAGGCTCTGGGCTGATGGCTTGGAGCCTGGAGCCTGTTTCCGATTCTGTGTCTCCCTCTCTCTCTGCCCCTCCCCCGTTCATGCTCTGTCTCTCTCTGTCCCAAAAATAAATAAACGTTGAAAAAAAAAAGTGTAACATGAATGTAACAGAACTACAAGAAGCAAATGAGATAAAGAACAAACCACAAGAAATATTTGAAATGATAATGGCTAAGAACTTTTTTTTTTTTTTGGCCTTTTATTTATTTTTTTTTATTTTTTTTATATATGAAATTTATTGACAAATTGGTTTCCATACAACACCCAGTGCTCATCCCAAAAGGTGCCCTCCTCAATACCCATCACCCACCCTCTCCCCCCTCCCACCCCCCATCAACCCTCAGTTTGTTCTCAGTTTTTAAGAGTCTCTTATGCTTTGACTCTCTCCCACTCTAACCTGTTTTTTTTTTCCTTCCCCTCCCCCATGGGTTCCTGTTAAGTTTCTCAGGATCCACATAAGAGTGAAACCATATGGTATCTGTCCTTCTCTGTATGGCTTATTTCACTTAGCATCACACTCTCCAGTTCCATCCACGTTGCTACAAAAGGCCATATTTCATTTTTTCTCATTGCCACGTATTATTCCATTGTGTATATAAACCACAATTTCTTTATCCATTCATCAGTTGATGGACATTTAGGCTCTTTCCATAATTTGGCTATTGTTGAGAGTGCTGCTATGAACATTGGGGTACAAGTGGCCCTATGCATCAGTACTCCTGTATCCCTTGGATAAATTCCTAGCAGTCCTATTGCTGGGTCATAGGGTAGGTCTATTTTTAATTTTCTGAGGAACCTCCACACTGCTTTCCAGAGCGGCTGCACCAATTTGCATTCCCACCAACAGTGCCAGAGGGTCCCCGTTTCTCCACATCCTCTCCAGCATCTATAGTCTCCTGATTTGTTCATTTTGGCCACTCTGACTGGCGTGAGGTGATACCTGAGTGTGGTTTTGGTTTGTATTTCCCTGATAAGGAGCTACGCTGAACATTTTTTCATGTGCCTGTTGGCCATCCGGATGTCTTCTTTAGAGAAGTGTCTATTCATGTTTTCTGCCCATTTCTTCACTGGGTTATTTGTTTTTCGGGTGTGGAGTTTGGTGAGCTCTTTATAGATTTTGGATACTAGCCCTTTGTCCGATATGTCATTTGCGAATATCTTTTCCCATTCCGTTGGTTGCCTTTTAGTTTTGTTGGTTGTTTCCTTTGCTGTGCAGAAGCTTTTTATCTTCATAAGGTCCCAGTAATTCACTTTTGCTTTTAATTCCCTTGCCTTTGGGGATGTGTCGAGTAAGAGATTGCTATGGCTGAGGTCAGAGAGGTCTTTTCCTGCTTTCTCCTCTAGGGTTTTGATGGTTTCCTGTCTCACATTTAGGTCCTTTATCCATTTTGAGTTTATTTTTGTGAATGGTGTGAGAAAGTGGTCTAGTTTCAACCTTCTGCATGTTGCTGTCCAGTTCTCCCAGCACCATTTGTTAAAGAGGCTGTCTTTTTTCCATTGGATGTTCTTTCCTGCTTTGTCAAAGATGAGTTGGCCATACGTTTGTGGGTCTAGTTCTGGGGTTTCTATTCTATTCCATTGGTCTATGTGTCTGTTTTTGTGCCAATACCATGCTGTCTTGATGATGACAGCTTTGTAGTAGAGGCTAAAGTCTGGGATTGTGATGCCTCCTGCCTTGGTCTTCTTCTTCAAAATTCCTTTGGCTATTCGGGGCCTTTTGTGGTTCCATATGAATTTCAGGATTGCTTGTTCTAGTTTTGAGAAGAATGCTGGTGCAATTTTGATTGGGATTGCATTGAATGTGTAGATAGCTTTGGGTAGTATTGACATTTTGACAATATTTATTTTTCCAATCCATGAGCAGGGAATGTCTTTCCATTTCTTTAAATCTTCTTCAATTTCCTTCATAAGCTTTCTATAGTTTTCAGCATACAGATCCTTTACATCTTTGGTTAGATTTATTCCTAGGTATTTTATGCTTCTTGGTGCAATTGTGAATGGGATCAGTTTCTTTATTTGTCTTTCTGTTGCTTCATTGTTAGTGTATAAGAATGCAACTGATTTCTGTACATTGATTTTGTATCCTGCAACTTTGCTGAATTCCTGTATCAGTTCTAGCAGACTTTTGGTGGAGTCTATCGGATTTTCCATGTATAATATCATGTCATCTGCAAAAAGCGAAAGCTTGACTTCATCTTTGCCAATTTTGATGCCTTTGATTTCCTTTTGTTTTCTGATTGCTGATGCTAGAACTTCCAGCACTATGTTAAACAGCAGCGGTGAGAGTGGGCATCCTTGTTGTGTTCCTGATCTCAGGGAAAAAGCTCTCAGTTTTTCCCCATTGAGGATGATGTTAGCTGTGGGCTTTTCATAAATGGCTTTTATGATCTTTAAGTATGTTCCTTCTATCCCGACTTTCTCAAGGGTTTTTATTAATAAAGGGTGCTGGATTTTGTCAAAGGCCTTTTCTGCATCGATTGACAGGATCATATGGTTCCTCTCTTTTTTTTTGTTAATGTGATGTATCACGTTGATTGATTTGCGAATGTTGAACCAGCCCTGCATCCCAGGAATGAATCCCACTTGATCATGGTGAATAATTCTTTTTATATGCCGTTGAATTCGATTTGCTAGTATCTTATTGAGAATTTTTGCATCCATATTCATCAGAGATATTGGCCTGTAGTTCTCTTTTTTTACTGGGTCTCTGTCTGGTTTAGGAATCAAAGTAATACTGGCTTCATAGAATGAGTCTGGAAGTTTTCCTTCCCTTTCTATTTCTTGGAATAGCTTGAGAAGGATAGGTATTATCTCTGCTTTAAACGTCTGGTAGAACTCCCCTGGGAAGCCATCTGGTCCTGGACTCTTATTTGTTGGGAGATTTTTGATAACCGATTCAATTTCTTCGCTGGTTATGGGTCTGTTCAAGCTTTCTATTTCCTCCTGATTGAGTTTTGGAAGAGTGTGGGTGTTCAGGAATTTGTCCATTTCTTCCAGGTTGTCCAATTTGTTGGCATATAATTTTTCATAGTATTCCCTGATAATTGTTTGTATCTCTGAGGGATTGGTTGTAATAATTCCATTTTCATTCATGATTTTATCTATTTGGGTCATTTCTCTTTTCTTTTTGAGAAGCCTGGCTAGAGGTTTGTCAATTTTGTTTATTTTTTCAAAAAACCAACTCTTGGTTTCGTTGATCTGCTCTACAGTTTTTTTAAATTCTATATTGTTTATTTCTGCTCTGATCTTTATTATTTCTCTTCTTCTGCTGGGTTTAGGCTGCCTTTGCTGTTCTGCTTCTATTTCCTTTAGGTTGCTGTTAGATTTTGTATTTGGGATTTTTCTTGTTTCTTGAGATAGGCCTGGATTGCAATGTATTTTCCTCTCAGGACTGCCTTCGCTGCGTCCCAAAGCGTTTGGATTGTTGTATTTTCATTTTCGTTTGTTTCCATATATTTTTTAATTTCTTCTCTAATTGCCTGGTTGACCCACTCATTCGTTAGTAGGGTGTTCTTTAACCTCCATGCCTTTGGAGGTTTTCCAGACTTTTTTCTGTGGTTGATTTCAAGCTTCATAGCATTGTGGTCTGAAAGTATGCATGGTATAATTTGAATTCTTGTAAACTTATGAAGGGCTGTTTTGTGACCCAGTATATGATCTATCTTGGAGAATGTTCCATGTGCACTCGAGAAGAAAGTATATTCTGTTGCTTTGGGATGCAGAGTTCTAAATACATCTGTCAAGTCCATCTGATCCAATGTCTCATTCAGGGCCCTTGTTTCTTTATTGACCGTGTGTCTAGATGATCTGTCCATTTCTGTAAGTGGGGTGTTAAAGTCCCCTGCAATTACCACATTCTTATCAATAAGGTTTCTTATGTTTATGAGTAATTGTTTTATATATTTGGGGGCTCCAGTATTCGGCGCATAGACATTTATAATTGTTAGCTCTTCCTGATGGATAGACCCTGTAACTATTATATAATGTCCTTCTTCATCTCTTGTTACAGCCTTTAATTTAAAGTCTAGTTTGTCTGATATAAGTATGGCTACTCCAGCTTTCTTTTGGCTTCCAGTCGCATGATAAATAGTTCTCCATCCTCTCACTCTCAATCTAAAGGTATCCTCAGGTCTAAAATGAGTCTCTTGTAGACAGCAAATAGATGGGTCTTGTTTTTTTATCCATTCTGATACCCTATGTCTTTTGGTTGGCGCATTTAATCCATTTACATTCAGTGTTATTATAGAAAGATACGGGTTTAGAGTTATTGTGATATCTGTATGTTTTATGCTTGTAGTGATGTCTCTGGGACTTTGTCTCACAGGGTCCCCCTTAGGATCTCTTGTAGAGCTGGTTTAGTGGTGACAAATTCTTTCAGTTTTTGTTTGTTTGGGAAGACCTTTATCTCTCCTTCTATTCTAAATGACAGATTTGCTGGATAAAGGATTCTCGGCTGCATATTTTTTCTGTCTAGCACCCTGAAAATCTCGTGCCAATTCTTTCTGGCTTGCCAAGTTTCAAAAGAGAGATCAGTCACGAGTCTTATAGGTCTCCCTTTATATGTGAGGGCACGTTTACCCCTTGCTGCTTTCAGAATTTTCTCTTTATCCTTGTATTTTGCCAGTTTCACTATGATATGTCGTGCAGAAGATCGATTCAAGTTACGTCTGAAGGGAGTTCTCTGTGCCTCTTGGATTTCAATGCCTTTTTCCTTCCCCAGTTCAGGGAAGTTCTCAGCTATTATTTCTTCAAGTACCCCTTCAGCACCTTTCCCTCTCTCTTCCTCCTCTGGGATACCAATTATGCGTATATTATTTCTTTTTAGTGTATCACTTAGTTCTCTAATTTTCCCCTCATACTCCTGGATTTTTTTATCTCTCTTTTTCTCAGCTTCCTCTTTTTCCATAACTTTATCCTCTAGTTCACCTATTCTCTCCTCTGCCTCTTCAAGCCGAGCTGTGGTGGTTTCCATTTTGTTACGCATTTCGTTTAAAGCGTTTTTTAGCTCCTCGTGACTGTTCCTTAGTCCCTTGATCTCTGTAGCAAGAGATTCTCTGCTGTCCTGTATACTGTTTTCAAGCCCAGTGATTAATTTTATGACTATTATTCTGAATTCACTTTCTGTTATATTATTTAAATCCTTTTTGATCAGCTCATTAGCTGTTGTTATTTCCTGGAGATTCTTCTGAGGGGAATTCTTCTGCTTGGTCATTTTGGATAGTCCCTGGTGTGGTGAGGACCTGCAGGGCACTTCCCCTGTGCTGTGGTGTAGAACTGGAGTTGGTGGGCGGGGCCGCAGTCAGACCTGATGTCTGCCCCCAGCCCACTGCTGGAGCCACAGTCAGACTGGTGTGTGCCTTCTCTTCCCCTCTCCTAGGGGCGGGATTCACTGTGGGGTGGTGTGGCCTGTCTGGGCTACTTGCACACTGCCAGGCTTGTGATGCTGGGGATCTGGCGTATTAGCTGGGGTGGGTAGGCAAGGTGCATGGGGGCAGGAGGGGCAGGCTTAGCTCGCTTCTCCTTAGGTGATCCACTTCAGGAGGGGCCCTGTGGCAGCGGGAGGGAGTCAGATCCCCTGCCGGAGGTTTGGCTCCGCAGAAGCACAGAGTTGGGTGTTTGCGCGGAGCGAGCAAGTTCCCTGGCAGGAACTGGTTCTCTTTGGGATTTTGGCTGGGGGATGGACGGGGGAGATGGCGCTGGCGAGCGCCTTTGTTCCCCGCCAAACTGAGCTCTGTCGTCAGGGGGCTCAGCAGCTCTCCCTCCCTTTGTCCTCCAGCCTTCCCGCTTTCCGAGCAGAGCTGTTAACTTATGACCTCCCAGACGCTAAGTCGCGCTTGTTGTCGGAACACAGTCCGTCAGGCCCCTCCGCTTTTGCAAGCCAGACTCAGGGGCTCTGCTTGGCCAGCGAGCCGCCCCTCCGCCCGGCTCCCTCCCGCCAGTCCCTGGAGTGCGCACCGCCTCGCCGCCCTTCCTTCCCTCTTCCGTGGGCCTCTCGTCTGCGTTTGGCTCCGGCGACTCCATTCTGCTAATCCTCTGGCGGTTTTCTGGGGTATTTAGGCAGGTGTAGGTGGAATCTAAGTGATCAGCAGGACGCGCGGTGAGCCCAGCGTCCTCCTAAGCCGCCATCTTGCCGCTTCTCCTCAATGGCTAAGAACTTTTAATTATTGACAGACACCAAACAATAGATCCAGGAAACTTAGAGAATATTGTGCGGGAAAGATACAAACAAAATAAAAAATAAAACAACAAGAAAGAATGCCTCACCTAAGCATATCATATACAAACTGCAGATAGTCAAAGTAAGAGAAAATCTTGAAAGAGTGAAATAGCTAAAGTATTTGAAGAAAAAAAAGAAAACCTACCGACCTAGAATTCTATGTACAGAGAAACTCTTCTTCAAAAGAAAAGAGTAAATAAAGATTTCCTGAGATGAACAAAAACTATGGGATTTTGACACCAAGAGAACTGCTTTGCAAGAAGTGTTAAAAAGTTCTTCAAGAAGGAAAATGATAGATGTCAGAAATTTGGATCTACAAAATGAAAATGAAAAGAGCATTCTGAGTAGGGATAAGTGAAAGTAAAATACAATCTTTCATTTTTCTAATTCTTAACAACGTAAAATAAATTTTTGTTTAAAGTAATAATAGTAGGGGCACCTAGGTGGCTCAGTCATTTGGGGTTCGGCTCAGGTCATGATCTCAGGGTTCCTGGGTTTGGTCCCGCTTCAGGCTCTGTGCTGACAGCTTGGAGCCTGCTTTGGATTCTGTGTTTCCGTCTCTCTCTGTCCCTCGTCCAATCATGCTCTGTCTCTCTCTGTCTCTCTGTCTCTGTCTCTCTCTCAAAGATAAATAAACATTAAAAATTTAATAAATAAAGTAATAATAGTAATTATTCACTGAGTGATTATAACATATACATAAGTGAAAGTATGAGAGAGTTCCAAAGGGATAAAAGCATAAAACTCACCTGAAATGGTGTGTTTTTATTTGAAGTTGTATTTAGCTTACTTAAAAACTACATTAAAACTATCACATAAAATTTTCAAAGACATATAATGGCACACAAAGACAGCAGATATTATGCAATCATATACACCACTAAATTAAAACCAGAAGAGATAGAAAATCAGGATAGGATGAACAAAAAAATAAATGCATTGAAAAGAGATGTTACATCATGCTAGCAACTAATCCAACTATATTGCTAATTACTTAAATAGTAAATGATCTAAATGCACCAAATATAAAATAGATACTGTCAAAGAATAAGAAACTCACTTTACATATAAAGATGCAGGTTAAAAGCAAAGAATGAAAAAATATATATAACATATTAACAGTAACCAAAAAGAAGAGCTGGATTCTTTTATTAATTTTAGAAGAATCAGATGTCGGAAGATGACAGTTCATTAGAGATAAAAAGGAACATTTCATAATGATAGAGATGAATTATCTGAGAAGATACAAGAATCATAAACATACATGCACCTTAAAGGAGAACATCAAAACACAGGAGGCAAAACTGAGAGAACTGAAAGAAGAAATAGGAAAATCTTTTACTATAATTGGAAACTTTAATACCCCTTTGTTAGTAATTGATAAATCAGGCAGGCAATCAGCACTCCAACGTTAATAGCAGCTTGATGATAATTGTTCAAAATTGGAAGCAGCAAAGATATGCTTCAACAAATAAATCAAAAAACAAGGACATCTCCATACAGCAGACTGTTTTTTTGGTGATAAGAAAGAATGAGTTATCAAGCTTCACAAAGGCACAGATGAATTTTATATGAATCTTATAATACTAATTCAAAGAAATTTTTAAAAAGTTCATCTTAAAAGGTTGCATACTACATGATTTCATTTATATGACATTGTGGGAAAAGACAACTATAGAGATGTAAGAAGGTCAGTGATTGCTGGGTGTGCAGGGATGAATCGAAATGAATTAGTGAATCATGGGTGATTCTTTTTTTTGTACTTTATTTATTTTTTTAATATATGAAATTTATTGTCAAATTGGTTTCCATACAACACCCAGTGCTCATCCCAAAAGATGCCCTCTTCAATGCCCATCACATACCCTCCCCTCCCTCCCACCCCCATCAACCCTCAGTTTGTTCACTCTTATGTCGATCCTGAGAAACTTAACAGGAAACCATGGGGGAGAGGAAGGAAAAAGAAAAGAGTTTAGAGTGGGAGAGAGCCAAAGCATAAGAGACTCATGGGTGATTCTTTAGCATGATGACACTATTCTGTATGATACAATATTATAGATACATGACAATATGTGTTTGTGAAAACCCATTGAACTTTATAGTATAGTATAGAATTTTAATTCTTGCACGTTTAAAAAAGAAAAACTTTTAGCATGATGACATTATTCTGTATGATACAGTATTATAGATACATGACGATATGTGTTTGTGAAAACCCATTGAACTTTATAGTATAGTATAGAACTTTAATGCTTGCACGTTTAAAAAAGAAAAACACTGAGGAGTTTAGGAGATCCCAGAAAGACATGCAGAATGTTACCAAAAAAAAATCTGTCTTACAAATGTATGAAACAATCTCACTGCAGAGAGAATGGGAGAGAAATGTATTGACTTAAGTAACTGAATATGTGTAGAGTCTCTATAAGTCTAAAGAAAAAGGGACTGTACTTAAGTACTATACACTAGTTAATAAAGTTGTTTCCATGTGGATATGGGTTATCGACTTTGAAACCACTACACATATACTAGAATTGAACAGTTAAGCAAATGGGATGATGAATGGGAAGTCAGTATTCTAATTGTTAAAATGAGAGTTTACAGATAAAGCAAGTGGAGAAGTCTAGAATGCTCCATGTTGTAATCGATTACAACTGAAGACTTTAATATAAACTCATTTTTAGCTAAACACGAGTTTAATTAATATATGGTTATATAGAGAAATATTTATAAATAAGTGTATATGTATATTTCCAGAATGTCATGTAAATGGAGACACACAATAGTCCTTTTTAGATGAGCTGCTTAGCAATATGCATTTAAGACTCTATTCAAATCTGGTTACTATATATTCTCTCTCTATATAAATATATATACATATTATTTGAATATAGTATATTTGAATATATACACTATATATTTACTGTATATATATTTGAATATGTATATATATATATATATATATATATATATATATATATATATACACTATATATATACTATATATATATGTGGGTTTTTTTTGTTTTTTCAGGTGAGAGAACTGAAAAGCAACAACATCCCAGTAGAAATGAGCATACCTCACACTGGATATTACTCTCTAATAAAAGGAACCAGGGCTTTTTAAGAAACAGATAGTTCTTTGGGACAAAAAAACACACAATATGAGTCTGGAGCATCTTGTGGTAGCAGAGAGTAAGAAAGTGCTTTCAAAACTATTATGTTAGGTATGTCAAAGAGATAAACATGCCAACTGAAAGAGCTCCCAGTGGCCAAGGCTTGAATAGCTGGGTTATTGACTTATAACCCAAATTATAAATTAATATAAATGAATAATTAAATCAATAAATAAATGAAGGATAATAGACAAAATGTTTTTGTAGAAGAATTCCAAACAGTTTATGTAGATGCTCTCCCCTCAAGTAGGTATAGCCTAATTCCACACTCCTCATGTGTTAGCTGCACATGCTGACTTCCTTCCAAAGAAGACAGAGTACTCATGAAAAATAAGGGAAGTAACTTTATAGTGGAGAAACGTACTTACAGTGGAAGACACTACAAGTGATCAAGGTTAATGGCAACAGTGAAAAGTTATGTTGACAGTACGATGTGATAAGAATTGTACTTTACCTCTGTTGTGTTCCTTTCAAAAGTATGTACCCAACTAGTCACGAGAAAAATATTATACAATTCTTCCCAATTGAAGGACAGTCTAAAAAATACTTGACCAATACTCCTCCAACATTTCAACTAAATGTAATATGTTATTCTAGATTGGTACCTAGAACAAAGAAAGGACAGTAGGTAGGTAAAAGGAAAATCTTAAGTGTGGACAATAGTTAACTATAAGATATCAATATTAGTTTGCTAAATTTCATAAATATATGATGGTAATAATATGGATACTAGGGATTGAGTGTGCAGAGATTTTCTATTCTATCTTCATAATTCATCTGTAAATCTAAAACTATCCTACACTAAAAAATTTTATTTTAAAGAAATAAAAAAAATAATGGTGTATGTCACAGTGTATGTATTAGGACTGGGAATTAACTTTTAAAGAAGATTTCAGCAAGTTATTTTCATCCAAGCTTATGCTGTTATGTGAAGCAAAAAAAAAAAAAAACTGGATTATGTCTTGTCCTTTGCTTGTTACTTCTCTGGAGTCATTCTGGTGTAACATGGTTAATGAACAATATTGCCAAATGTATGGGCTGATTTGTGTGAGCATGTTTTTAAACAAATATTTTAAAACAATTCCTGTGGGCATGAAAATAGTGACTATTTTGTTTTATTTTATTTTTAAATACAAAATTTATTGTCAAATTGGTTTCCATACAACCCCCAGTGCTCATCCCAATGGTTGCCCTCTTCAATGCCCATCACCCAATTTCCCCTCCCTCCCACCCATGCCCCCTCCATTAACCCTCAGTTTATTCTCAGTTTTTAAGAGTCTCTTATGATTTGGCTCCTTCTCTGTCTGTAACTTTTGTTTACCTTCCCCTCCCCCATGGTCTTCTGTTAAGTTTCTCAGGATCCACATAAGAGTGAAAGCATATGGTATCTATCTTTCTCTGGATGACTTATTTCACTTAGCTAACACTCCCCAGTTCCATCCACGGTGCTACAAAAGGCCAGATTTCATTCTTTCTCATTTGCCAAGTAGTATCCCATCGTATATATAAACCACAACTTCTTTATCCACTCACCAGTTGATGGACATTTAGGCTCTTTCCATAATTTGGCTATTGTTGAAAGTGCTGCTATAAACATTGGGGTACAAGTGACTCTATGCATCAGCACGCCTGTATCTCTTGGGAAAATTCCTAGCAGTGCTATTGCGGGTCATAGGGTAGGTCTATTTTTAATTTTTTGAGGCACCTCCACTCTGTTTTCCAGAGCAACTGCACCAGTTTGCATTCCCACCAACAGTGCAAGAGGGTTCCCATTTCTCCACATCCTCTCCAGGATCTATAGTCTCCTGGTTTGTTCATTTCAGCCATTCTGACTGGTGTGAGGTAATATTTTAGTGTGGTTTTGATTTGTGTTTCCCTGATGAGGAGTGACGTTGAGCATCTTTTCATGTACCTGTTGGCCATCTGGATGTCTTCTTTAGAGAAGTGTCTATTCATGTCTTCTGCCCATTTCTTCACAGGATTATTTGTTTTTTGGGTGTGGAGTTTGGTGAGTTCTTTATAGATTTTGGATACTAGCCCTTTGTGCAATAAGTCATTTGCAAATATCTTTTCCCATTCTGTCAGTTGCCTTTTAGTTTGTTGATTGTTTCCTTTGCAGTGCAGAAGATTTTTCTCTTCATGAGGTCCCAAATAGTTCATTTTTGCTTTGAATTCACTTGCCTTTGGAGATGTGTCAAGTAAGAAATTGCTGTGGCTGACATCAGAGAAGTTTTTTCCTGCTTTCTCCTCTAGGGTTTAATTGTTTTCTGTCTCATATTCAGGCCCTTCATCCATTTTGAGTCTATTTTTGTGAATGCTGTAAGCAAGTGGTCTAGTTTCATTCTTCTGCATGTTACTCTCCAGTTCTCCCAGCACCATTTGTTAATGAGATTGTCTTTGTTCCATTGGATATTCTTTCCTGTGTGATCAAAGATTAGTTGGCTCTACTTTTGTGGGTCCAATTCTGGAGTCTCTATTCTATTCCATTGGTCTATGTGTCGGTTTTTGTGCCAATATCATGCTGTCCTGATTGCAGTTTTGTAGTAGAGGCTAAAGTCTGGGATTGTGATGCCTCCCACTTTGGTCTTCTTCTTCAATATTACTTTGGCTATTCAGAGTCTTTTGTGGTTCCATACACATTTTAGGATTACTTGTTCTAGCTTCAAGAAGAATAATGGTGCAATTTTGATTGGGATTGCATTGAATGTGTAGATAGCTTTGGTTAGTATTGACATTATAAAAATATTTATTCTTCCAATCCATGAGCATGGAACGTTATTCCATTTCTTTGTATCTTCTTCAATTTCCTTCATAAGCTTTCTATAGTTTTCAATATACAGATCTTTTACTCTTTGGTTAGGTTTACTCTAGGTATTTTCTGATTCTTGTTGAAATTGTGAATGGGATCAGTTTATTTATTTATATTTCTGTCGATTCACTATTAGTGTATAAGAATGCAACTGATTTCTGTACATTAATTTTGTATACTGCCACTTAACTGAATTCACGTGTCAGTTCTAGGAGACTTTTGGTGGAGTCTGTCAGGTTTTCCATGTATAGTATGATGTCATCTGCAAAAAGTGAAAGCTTAACTTCATCTTTGCAAATTTTGATACCTTTTATTTCATTTTGTTGTCTGATTGCTGATGGTAGAATGTCCAACACTATGTTAAACAACAGAGGTAAGAGTGGACATCCCTGTTGTGTTCCTGATCTCAGGGGGAAAGCTGTCAGTTTTTCCCCATTGAGGATGATATTAGCTGTGGGATTTTCATAAATGGCTTTTATGATGTTGAAGTATGTTCCTTCTATCCTGGCTTTCTTGAAGGTTTTTATTAAGAAAGGATGCTAGATTTTGCCAAATGCTTTTTTTGCATCTATTGACAAGATCATACAGTTCTTATCTTTTATTTTTATTAATGTGATGTATCACATTGATTGATTTGTGAATATTGAACCAGCCCTGCAGCCCAGGAATGAATCCCACTTGATCATGGTGAATAATTGTTTTTATATGCTGTTGAATTCGATTTGTTAGTATCTTCTTGAGAATTTTTACATCAATATTCATCAGGGATATTGGCCTGAAATTCTCTTTTTTCTCTGGGTCTTTGTCTGGTTTTGGAATCAACGTAATGCTGGCTTCATAGAATGAGTCTGGAAGTTTTCCTTCCCTTTCTATTTTTTGGAACATCTTGAGAAATATAGGTATTATCTCTGCTTTAAATGTCTGGTAGAATTCCATAGGGAAGCCATCTGCTCCTGGACTCTTATTTATTGGGAGATTTTTGATAACTGATTCAGTTATCAAAATCAAACCCTGGTTATGGGTCTGTTCAAATTTTCTATTTCTTCCCGTTTGAGTTTTTGAAGTGTGTGGGTGCTTAGGAATTTGTCTATTTCTTCCAGGCTGTCCAGTTTGTTGGCATATAATTTTCCATAGTATTCCCTGATAATTGCTTGTATTTCTAAGGGATTGGTTGTAATAATTCCATTTTCATTCCTGATTTTATCTATTTGGGTCATTTCCCCTTTCTTTTTGAGAAGCTTGGCTAGAGGTTTATCAATTTTGTTAATTTTTTTCAAAAAAATCAACTGTTGATTTCATTGATTTGCTGTACTGTTTTTATTTTATTTTATTTATTTTATTTTTTTTAGATTCTATATTGTTTATTTCTTCTATGATATTTATTATTTCTGTTCTGCTGGGTTTGGGGTGTCTTTGTTGTTCTGCTTCTATTTCCTTTAGGTGTGCTGTTAGATTGTGTATTTGGGATTTTTCTTGTTTCTTGAGATAGGCCTGGATTGCAATGTATCTTCCTCTTAGCAATGCCTTCGCTGCATCCAAAGCGTTTGGATTGTTGTATTTTCATTTCCCTTTGTTTCCTTATATTTTTTAATTTTTTCTCTAATTGCCTGGTTGACCCATTCATTCTTTAGTAGGGTGTTCTTTAACCTCCATGCTTTTGGAGATTTTCCAGACTTTTTCCTGTGGTTGATTTCAAGTTTCATAGCACTGAAAGTATGCATGGTATGATTTCAATTCTGTTATACTTATTAAGGGCTGTTTTGTCACCCAGTCAGTATGTGATCTATCATGGAGAATGTTCCATGTTCACTCGAGAAGAAAGTATATTCTGTTGCTTTGGGATGCAGAGTTCTAAATATATCTGTCAAGTCCATTTGATCCAATGTATCATTCAGGGCCCTTGTTTCTTTATTGATCCTGTGTCTAGATGATCTATCTATTGTTGTAAGTGGAGTATTAAAGTCCCCTGCAATTACCACATTCTTAGTAAGGTTGCTTATGTTTGTGATCAATTTTTTTTTATATATTTAGGGGCTCCTGTATTTGGCGCATAGACATTTATAAATGTTAGGTCTTCCTGAGGAATAGACCCTGTAATTATTACATAATGCCCTTTGTAATCTCTTGTTACAGTCTTTAATTTAAAATCTATTTTGTCTGTTATAAGTACGGCTACTCCAGCTTTCTTTGACTTCCAGTAGGATGATAGTTCTCCACCCCCTCACTTTCAATCTGAAGGTGTCCTCGGGTCTAAAATGAGTCTCTTGTAGACAAGAAATAGATGGGTCTTGTTTTTTTTTTATCCATTCTGATACCCTATGTCTTTTGGTTGGAGCATTTAGTCCATTTACATTCAGTGTTATTACTGAGAGATATGGGTTTAGAGTCATTGTGATATCTGTAGGTTTCATGCTTGTAGTGGTGTCTCTGGTACATTGTGGTCCTTGCAACATTTCACTCACAGAGTGCCCCTTAGGGCCACTGGTAGGGCTGGTTTAGTGGTGATGAATTCCTTCAGTTTTTCTTTGGGGAAACCTTTATCTCTCCTTTCATTCTGAACAGCAGATTTGCTGAATAAAGGATTCTTGGCTGCATATTTTTTTCTGTACATTACGTTGAAGATTTCCTGCCATTCCTTTCTGGCCTGCCAAGTTTCAATAGATAGGTCTGCTACAACCCTTATGTGTCTACCTTTGTATTTTAGGGCTTGTTTATCCCTAGCTGCTTCCAGAATTCTCTCTTTATCCTTGTATTTTGCCAGTTTCACTATGATATGTCATACAGATTGATTCAAGTTATGTCTAAAGGAGTTCTCTATACCTCTTGGATTTCAATGATTGTTTCCTTCCCCAGATCAGGGAACTTCTCAGCTATGATTTGTTCAACTACACCTTTAGCCCCTTTCTCTCTCTTCTTCTTCTTCTGGAATTCCTATGCTACGGATATTATTCCATTTGATTGTATCAATTAGTTCTCTAATTCTCCCCTCATACTCTTGGATTTTTTTTCTCTCTCTTTTTCTCAGCTTCCTCTTTTTCCATAATTTTATCTTCTAATGCACCTATTCTCTCCTCTGCCTTTCAATCCGTGCTATGGCCACCCCCATTTTATTTTGCACCTCATTTATAGCATTTTTTAATTCCTCATGACTATTTTTTAGTCCCTTGATCCCTGTGGTAGCTCCAAACTGTAGGGCACTTCCCCTGTGCTGTCCAAAGAAACTTGTGTTGGTGGGTGGCGCTGCAGTTAGACCTGATGTCTTCCCCCAGCCCACCACTGGGTCCACAGTCAGACTGGTGTACCTTATCTTCTCCTCTCCCAGGAACAGGACTCACTGTGGAGTGGTGTGGCCCCTGTCTGAGCTGCTTGCACACTGCCAGGCTTGTGGTGCTGCTTTGATTTGATCTGGCCAGGGTGTATTAGATGGGGTGGATCCACAAGGTGCACAGGGATGGGAGAGTCTGGCTTGGCTAGCTTTGCTGTAGGTGGTCCCCTGAAGTAGGGACCCTGCAGCACCAGGAGGGAGGCAGGCCCTTTGGAGGGATGGATCCACAGAAGCACAGCATTGGGCGTTTGCATGGTGCAAGCAAGTTTGGTGAAGGGAGCTGGTTCCCTTTGGAATTATGGCTGGAAGATGGGAAAGGGAAATGGTGCTTGCCAGTGCCTTTGTTCCCCGATGGGCTGAGTTCTGTCTTCTGGGGCTCACCAACTCTCCCTCCTGGCATCCTCTCACCTTCTCCATTTTCTGAGAGCAGAGCTGTTGACTTTTAACATTCCAGATATTAAGTCCACTGGCTGTTAGAACTCATGGAGTCTGTCCCCTCCGCTTTTGAAAGCCAGACTTCAGGAGCTCTGCCTTGCCCTGCAGGCTTCCCCTCCACCACCCTGGTTCCCTCTGGCCAGTCTGTGTAGCACGCCCCACCTCTCTGCCCTTCCTACTCTCTTCCGTGGCCTCTTGTCTATGTTTGTCTCTGGACAGTCCTTTCTGCTTGTCTTATGTTGTTTTTCTCAGTTATTTATACTGATATAGGTGGAATCTAAGCGAACAGCAGGACGAGGTGAGCCCAGCATCCTCCTATAGTGCCATCTTTCTGGCTATCACCACTTAGGCTTTGTTGACAGTTTTCCCCCAAAATCTCAAATTTAACTTTTAAAAACCTCTCAATGTGTACCTGGATGGCTCAGTTGGTTAAGCATCTGACTCTTGATCTCAAATCAGGTCTTAATCTCAGCTTAGGTCTTGATCTCAGCTTAGGTCTCGATCTCAGGGTCGTGAGTTCAAGCCCCACATTGGGCTGGCTCTGTAAGGTGAATCCCCTGGGCATCTTGGTGGAACTTCCAAAATTATTTGTCTGACTCTTAATTTCAGCTCAGGTCTTGATCTCAGCATCTTAAGATCAAGCCCTGCATTGGTCTCTGTGTTGGATGTGAAGCCTACTCTTCAAATCCAATGTGACAGTTGTCCTGTATGGAATGTTTTAATTTTCTTTGGCATTTTTAAAGACATATGCCTTACGTGTAGACTCTTTTATTCATGTTTTTCATTATTGTACAGGAGCTCAAGAGTTAAAGTTTTGAAAGACAAGGACACACTGAAGAATTGTCACAGATTGGAGGAGACTAAGGGGAAGTGAAAACAAATGCAATGCAATGGGGGATGTTGGTAGAATCATAGATATCTAGAGTAGTCAATGCTTAGCGACAAATTGTAGAATGGTGGTTGCCAGAGCTGCAATTCGGGTCTGTGCTCCATAGGGCTCCACCGTATTCCACCCCTCAATTGCTATTTTTTAATTTTTTTTTAGAAAGCTTTCCAAGACATTATGTGAACATTTGGTCCCCACCCTGTATTAAAGGCTGTTTGCTAACTGAGGGATGTCTGATTGCATCCTTTGATCAGAATATAAGACTTTCTAGAAGTGGTGACAAACTCCCCAGGCAGACCATAAATGTTTAACAAAGGATTTCTTTAGCCTTCCTTCTTGATTTAGCTATCTGGCACAAGAAATAATGGAACACTAGTTTTTATCTGACTCACTGTGGAATATCAATAGAAATGAACAGGAATAAAAGTGCAGACAACTTGTGCCCCAGCGTCACCAGATGAGATGACAGTATGGGGGCCATGAGGAGGGAGACAGCTCCCCTTCATCCAGTTCATGAACTGTATTTGTATTTTGAGCACTGTGGATTTACTGATACTGGTGTACTATGCTGCTAAATACTAATCCAATAAATTCATGTTTATCATGGTAAAACAAATAAAATCAGGTCAGCAGTTTGAAGTCGAGTGCTTCAAAGGAGAAAAACTATTAAACTTTATTTTTTGGTTTGTTCATTCTTAACTTATATTTTAGAAATTACAAGCTTTTCAGTTTATAATCTATTCCTGGTGAAGTCAAATATAATTTCTACAGAGTAACTAATGTTAACAATAGTTGTTTCTCCCTTGTCTAATGAGATCACATATCAATGTAGCAAATTGACCTGAGGTATTATTTTATTTTTATTTTTTTAACATTTATTTATTTTTGAGACAGAGAGACAGAGCATGAATGGGGGAGGGTCAGAGAGAGAGGGAGACACAGAATTCAAAGCAGGCTCCAGTCTCTGAGCCATCAGCCCTGAGCCCGATGCGGGGCTCAAACTCACAGACTGCGAGATCGTGACCTGAGTTGAAGTCGGACGCTTAACTGACTGAGCCACCCAGGTGCCCCTGACCTGAGGTATTATTATTTGTGAAACATTACTCATTAAAGTATTTACTGTTCAATATTTCTCCTATCTGACTTTACCACTATGGATATTTGATTTTTAAAAAGTTAAGGCAATAAGAACAGCAAACACCTCACTTGGAGCATCATGAGAAATTTATGCTTTTAGCATTGACATTTATATTTTTATACATTCTTTAATAGATTCCTAGCACACAAAAAGTTAGCACAAGAGGTGAGATAGATTACATTCTTTGTTCTTGAATAATTATTTCCATATTTTCCTAGCTTCCTGACATTTTTTATACCCTGCAGGCAGTTTTATGCTTGCATATTTTGTATCACTTTTAAATTTAACTATAAAGGAGGATATACTACAACATGCTCTTTTCAATTATTTTACTTATTCTATTTTTGTTAAAGGAAAAGATGGAAACCAAATATTTAGTTGTTTTTGAGAATTTTACAAAATTAAATTTTATTTTTTTTAACTTGAGGGATCATTTAAATAGCTTGCTATTAATAGGTGTGACTGTCTAGTGCTATCATATGTATATATTTTACCAATCAGAATTAGACTGTGGGATGGACTAGAAGCAAGAAGACATCACTTTAGAAGTTTAGGAATATATTTTGACTAATTAAATGTAAACAGTAGACAGCATTTTTCTGAAGGTATACACAAATATTACATATTATTTATCAAAATAATCCATGTATCTTGAATCCATTTGATCTCAGAGAACACTGGTTGTTGCACTGGTACAAAATTTGGCTGGATAAATTTTTAACTTACATTGTGTTCTGTGGTACAGGTAGTATTTTACCACTTAGAAGTAAGACTGTAGGTTTAAATAAAACTTGCATCTAATACCAAATTACTTCCAAGGTGATTATATTGATTTATGTTATTTAAAAACTTCTCCATTTCACACATACTCAACACCAGACACTTTTAGGCAGTTAAATTTTTGCTTCTTTCATAGTTAAGAATGAAAACTTACTGTTGTTTTTATTTATATTTTCTATTTTATTGATGTGAAACACATTTATTAAATTACTATTTGTGGGTTTTTTCTCTATGAATCTCCTTTTTGTATTATATGCAGACCTTCCTACTGCAATGTGAGCTTTATTTATATTTCTGATATTGATTTTTAGGATTGCTTTGTTTAAAAGAGGAATTATGTAGCTCAAGATTCTTTCAGTTGTAAGTCATAAAATCAAATTCAGAGTAACTTAAAACATAATTAACTGGCTTGTGTAACTGACAAAGTTAAAATCAGGTATGACTTAAGAAAAGGATGAACTCAGTAACTCAAAAAGTGTATAGACATCAGGAATCAATTTAATGACACTTTTCTCAGCCTTGTCCTACTTTTCACTGGTGTGGTTTGATGTGGTGTGGTTGAGAAGAAGAAGTCAAATTCCTAGTTCCATCACTTGGACCAGAAACAGAAGAGTGGAAATGGTTTGCAGTGTTTTAACCTGTCTGCGGACTACCCAAGCAACTGGTATCTATTTTACCTGGATTCAAGCTCAGACAGAAACAAATTATGGTAGCATATTTTGAATCGTATGCTAAAGTCAGAAGTGGCAGGCATAGCAGTATGTGAAAACTTCAAGGGTACTATACACTTGTGGATGGTGTAAGAGATTATATGAAGAAGAATCCAATAGAATACCTAAATTCCATAGAAGAAACTGGGATCAGATTTTTTTTTATTTAAGGCATTTTAAAACAGTCACAGAAAACTGGGAAAACACACACACACACACACACACACACACACACACACACACAAACACACACACACATACACACGAGGCCCAAATAACATTCAACCTGGATGGATTTCAAAGTTTAGAAGCTTGTTAATTAGTAAAGGTCTTCCACACAAGTATGCAAAAATAGGGGATATTGCTTTTTTCCACAAATTTCCAACTTTCAACAAAAGATCACAAGACATACAAATAAAAAAAAAACACAGCACATTTAAAGAAACAAAATGAATCTCCAAAAATAGTCTCTGAGGGAATACACACATTGGGCTTACTATTTAAAGACTAAAGCAACTGTTTTATATGTGCTAAAAAAAACCCTAAAAGAAATCATGAAAATACTATATGAACAAAATAAGAATATAAACAAGTAGAAATTATAAAATAGAACAAATAGAAATTCTAAAGCTGAAAAGTATGATAACTGGATTGAAAAATTCACTGAGGGAGGTTATCAACAGACTCTAACAGGAAGAAGACAGAATCAGGGAATATACATACATATAATTTGAAATTATTGGGTTTGAGTTAAATAAATAGACAACAGATAGAGATAGATAGATAATAGATAGATAGATAACTATTTTAAAAGAAGATGAAAAATGGAAAGAATTAAAGGGACTTATCAGACATCATCAAGTTGGATAATATATAGATTAGGAGTCTCAGAAAGAGAAGAGGGAGAAATAAAAGGTTCAGAGTGGTTATTTGAAGAAATAACTAAAAACTACACAATTTTGAGGAAAGACATGAATATACAAATACAAGACAATCAGTGAAATCCCAAGTAGAATAAATCATGAAAACTTACACAGAGATACATAATAAAACTATTAAAAGCCAAATATAAAGAGAAAACCTTGAAAGCAACAAAAAAAAAGCAACTCATCACATACAAGGGCTCCCTAATAAGACTATTGGTCGATTTCTCTGCAGTAAACTTATGGCAGTAGTATTTTTATTATTTAGATGACTAGGATTTATGCCAGTATGAACAATCCTTGTTAATTTATTTCCCTGTGAAATGTGTAAAAATTTCTTTCATTTTGGATTTTATAAATGTCATTATTGCCTACTGTCTATAAGGTGGGGACAGCAGGGGTGGGGGACAAGTGAATATCCCTAAAGTCACTCTTTAGACATTTATGAAGGTCATCCCTTAATGACAAGTTCTAGTATTAGATTTTAAATTATTATTTTTCTACTAAATTCTATGTTTCTTTCCTTCTCCTGTCTCCCTCCCTCTCCTATACTCTCCCCTTCTCTATCAGTCCCTGTCTGTAATTTAGTTTTTATTTTCTGCAACTCTCTCTTTCATTGATTTTTCCTCCATATTCCATAATAATTCTTCAACTTCATTTGCCAGATCACAGTGTTCGCTAATTACTATTCTGTCCTTTTAATGAATCTTAATTCTTGAAAGTTTAGAATTCATATATTTAATTTTCTAGAAATTGGTTTTCTTCTTTTGTGTATTGTATATAGTATTGCCTTAGGGATGTAACAGATTCTCATCACTTGGATAATTAATAATTATAATTATTAATTATTCTAAGGTTTTCTGTTTTGTGCCTTAATTCTGTTTCCTTAAAGTTTATGATATCCAGTTGGTGTACTCTTCATGGATTCTGTCAAGACTCCACACATACTAGACACATTTCCACTGCAGATATTTTACTTGAAAGTAATAGTGTTATGTGGAATATGACATGACAGCCAATCATCTCAGAGTTCAGTATTATTGTAGCAGTTAAAATCCCTTTGAGTCATTTTTCCTAAATATCACCAAAGACTAGTCCGTTCTTTCACAGAGCTATGAAGAATGTTGAGGCTTGGGGCACCTGGGTGCCTCAAGTGTCTGACTCTTGATTTTGGCTCAGGTCATGATCTCTTATGGTTTGTGGGATGGAGTTCCATGTCAGGCTCTGCACTGTCAGAATGGGGCCTGCTTGGGATTCTCTCTCTCCTTCTCTCTCTGCCACTCCCCTTTCTCCTCACTCTCTCAAAATAAATAAATACACTCCAAAAATGCTGAGGCTTTTTTGACACTTTATTGGAAATTAATATTCTTCTCCTTGTCTGTGCTATACATGTCAACAATGTTTGAATTACAGTTAACACAATCCCATCTATGCTTACTCCTTCCTTCCCTACCTTTCTCCCTTCCTTCCCTCCATCCTCTCCTTTCCTCTATCTTTTCTTTCTTTTCTTTTTTCTTTTCTTTTCTTTCTTTCTTTTTTTCTTTCTTTCTTTCTTTCTCTTGGGTGCACATAATTGGATTAGTCATAATTCTTGTTTCATGAAATACACTTGTCATTGTTACTTTCAAAATCTCCTTTTATTAATTTATTCAACTAGATAATTCTAACGGAATAATAAGCTCTTGAAAAAACTATGACCTAAAGTACAAATGAGGACTTCGATAACAACCTGCATCTAACTAGGTAATCTCCCCCAAATCCACCCACTTGCATACCCACAGTGGAATAATTATCTTGGTGTTTATTGTTCTTTAGATTTCCTTTTATATAGTTGTAGTCCATCTCTATGTATGTTTATGCAAAGAGATGCATGTTTATGTTGTGTGTGTTTATGTTTTTTCCCTTTCTATAAAGTTCACCATTAAGTAAACAATTTATGATGTAAATAACCTTCTGAGACTTATTTTTTCCATTAAATTTAATATTTCTCTATAGTTATCCTTATCGGATCTCATCATAGTTTATTTATCTTTACTACTGTGTACTATTCCACTTTTATTTTTAATATGTTTTTTAATAGTCTGTTCCAATAATGAAATCCTTGGACTTTTTGTGATGCTATTAAATTATTTTATTTTTATATGTTTTCTGTAATTTTAGCAGGATTATGGATGAACAGAAGTTAATATTATGTTCAGCCAGCCATTGTGTGCTAAAAGTAGCACTGTTTTTTTGAAGAGTTTATTTTTAAATAATCTCTACACCCAATGTGGGCCTCTAACTCACAACCCCAAGATCAAGAGTTGCACACTCCACCAACTGAAACAGGTGGTCCTGCATTATTTTATTAAAAGTACTGTTACTTTCTCTAACTTAGGCATGAAAATACAAAATCTCAAAGACAAAAAAAAACTTTATTATCCAACATTCTTTGTTCTCACCCAAGTAAAAATATGTCTTATGACCCATTACTTCCATTTATCTTAGAGAAATGAAAATATATGATTGAAAGTTAAGAATTTTTATAACAGCCTTTTAATAGCTGAAAAAAATACTGAAATCAACCCAAATATCTATTTACAAACGAAGGGAAAACAACTGTTTGTTGTAATCATACAAAGAATAAAACTCATTAAAAACAAGTCTAGACAAGATGAAACCAATATGCTTCACTCTTTCTCTTCTGCTGACCACTACTCAAAACCCTGGACAGTATGTATAAAGCAACTATCAGGATAATTTGAAAGGGGAGAAAGAATCTAGAATAGCTAGGGACTTTGAGACTCAACAGAAGAATGGTGAGTCTCCTGGGATTTTGTATTTATATCTCTTTTATATACTGGCCTGGGAGATTCAGGAGCCTGCAACTTGAAAATGCCAGTGACACAGATACACACATGTGCACTCACACATGTCTCCATGCATGTGTGCATATACGCACTCACACACACACACACACACACACACACACACACACACAATCCATTGTCCCTACTCAAGAAATAAGGAAGAGGGTGTATCTGCAAGATAAAAATTTTTGAGCTATATCTGCCCTACTCCATGTGAACACCCCAAAAGCAGCAATGTTTATCGCCATGTTCAGCATGTGCTCTAGAGATTGTGGGATTGACCACTTTAAAGTCCAGCAATTCTGCAGTATTATGAGCAGAGGTATTGCTCATCCCACTCTCCACTGGGTCTCTGGATACTGGGGGAAAGAGACCTGCCAGCCATCTCCACTGTGTACTAAACAAACAACAGTTGAGTTGGCTTCTCACCTCTTCTACTTAAAGAGGATAAAGTTAGAAAAAAAAAACATATTTTATAGCTGTGCATTAAGTCCTGGGCACACAACCAAATGGTGCATGAATAAAATTAACCAGAATTGACAGAGAAAAGCTGTAATAAATGAACTAGAATATGGGATATGTGATTGCAAATGGCCTCTGGGTAGTACTAAGAAGGGCCAGAATAGTGCTGCACAGACTTTGAAACTAAAAATAACATGCAAATGACAGCTCACAAATGTGAGCTAGAATATGGAATATGTGATTGCAAATGGCCTCTGGGTAGTACTAAGAAGGGTGGGCCAGAATAGTGCTGCACAGACTTTGAAACTAAAATTAACATGCAAATGACAGCTCACAAATGTGAGCTAAAATTTGTATTTGGAAACCAACTGATTTATTTGTCTAAAATAATAGACTTAAATAGGTACAAAAGTCTCATAGTTTCATCCTCAAAATGTCTAGGATACAATCCAGAATTATTCATCATATCACAAAAAGGTGAAATCCCATTTGAAATGACAAAAGATAATCAGCAGACATCAACACCAAGAAAACACATGTGGTGTACTTATCTGACAAGGATAAGTTCTCAAACAAATAATTCAAAACACTCTTTAAGCATATGTGGAAATGGAAAATCTCAGCAAATAAACAGATGATATACAAAAGAACTAAATGAAAATGTTAGAACTGAAAAATGAAGTAACTAAAAAAGAACATTCAGTGGATGGGCTCAAAAGCAAAATGGAGAGGTGTCTGGGTAGTTCAGTCAGTTAAGTGCTCCACTTCGGCTCAGGTCATGATATCATGGTTCATGGGTTCCAGCCCCTCTTTGGCCTCTGTACTGACAGCTCAGAGCCTGGAGTCTGCTTTGGATTCTGTCTCCCTCTCTCTCTTCCCCTCCCCACTCAGGATGTCTCTCTCTCTCTCTCTCTCTCTCTCTCTCTCTCTCAAAAATAAATAAACATTAAAACTATTTTAGGGGTGCCCGGTGGCTCAGTAGGTTGAGTGACTGACTTTGACTAAGCTCATGATTTCGCAGCTCATGAGTTCTAGCCCCGTGTTGGACTCTGTGCTGGAAGCTCAGAACCTGGAGTCTGCTTCCAATTTTGTCTTTCTCTGCCCCTTCCCTTGCTTGCAGCCTGTCTCTCTCTCAAAAATAAATAAGTATTAAAAATATTTTAAAATAAATTAAAAGAAAAAAGCAGAATGGAGATGACAGAGGAAAGACTCAATAGATTTGAAGATAGAAGAATAGGATTAGAAACTTTCCAATCTAAAGGACAAATAGAAAATCAATTGCATAAATTGGAACAGAGTCTCAGGGACCTGTGAGACATACAAGAAAACTGATATTTGCATTATGGAAGTCCCAGAAGGAGAGAAGGAAGATGTAGTGAGGGAAAAAAAGTGTTTTAAAAAATAATGGGAGAATATTTCCCAATATTGGTGAAATACATAAACCTACAGATTCAAGAATCTGAGGAACTCCAAAAAGTATAAACTTAAATAAATCCACAGCCAGACACATCATAATCAAATTTGTTGAATTTTTTAAAGAAAAAAAAAGCTTTGAAAGTATTCAGAAAGACATGAAACATTTACTTATATACTTATAGGGGAACAACTATTCAGATGATAATATTTCATCAGAAATCATGAAGGTCAAAAGGAAATGGCATAAAATTTGCCAGATGCTGAAAGAAAACTGTCAATCTAGAATTTTGTCTCTAGGGAAATAGCCTTTAAGAATAAAGATGAAAAAAATATTCTTAGAGAAAACAATGTAAGAGAACTTGTTGCTATTAGACCCACTCTAAAAAATTGGCAAAGGAGGTTATTCAGACCGAAAGAATGATAACAGAAGGAAACATGGAACATAAAAATTAAGAGAAGGTGATAGAAATGGTAAATATCTGAGTTATTAAAATACATTATTCTTCTCTAGAGTTTTTTTTTTAATATGCCTGATGGTTGAATAAAAATAAGAACACTGCCTAATGGAGTTTTCAAGGTTTATAGTAGCACTATATATAACACTTATATCATAAAGAGCAGAGCAGTAGGTAAAGAAATGTAAGTGCTTGTGAGATTCTACAGTCCACCTGAAGTGATAAAATGTTGACATTGGTAGACCATGATAAATTAAGTATGTATATTGTAATTCTTTGAGCAGCCCCTACTGCCATGCAATTCCTATCAAAATCCTGAGGATATATTTTGTAGCTACAGAAAAGCTATTTCAAAATCTTATATGTACAGGAAAAGGAACTAGAGTAGGTAAAACAATTTTGTAAAAGGATAAAGTTGTAGAAATAACATTACCTGATTTAAAGACTTAAGTATATAAATATAGCATGGAATTAGCATAAGAAGAAGCTCATAGATCAATGAAACAAAAGACAGCCCAGACAGACTCACCCAAGTGTAGCTAAAAGTTTTTTGTACAAAGATGCAAAATTAATTTGATAGAAATTTGACAGTCTTTTCAGCACACGGTGTTAAAACTACAGTATGCCAAAGTGAAACTTAATTTAAATCTTACAGCTTATAGAATTCAAATATTAACTCTAAATGGGTTATAGATGTAAATGAAAACAAAAGTATATTTGTACTAAAAAAATATGAAAAAAATTTCATGATCTAAAATTAACTGAAGTGTTCTTAGATGCAAAACAAAATAAAAATTCATTAAAAATTTGTAGATTAAATTTAATTAACATCAAAATTTTCATCTCTGTGAAAGACACTGTTAATAGAAGAAAAATGTATGCTAAGATTGGGAGAAAATATTTGCAAAACACATATGTAAATAATGGTTTTGATCAAAAATATATAAAGAACTTTCTAAACTTAATTGTAAGAAAACAAACAGTGTAATTAGAAAATGGGCAAACACATAAATAAAAAAAAGAACGTGTAGATATAAGCATTGCATATATATTTGACATTATTAGCCATTAGGTAAATTCAAGTTAAAGAAGAGTGACTGAAATGAAAAATTGCTGGCAAAACTAATAATGGGATGTGCACAGAACATCTAGATACCTCTTACATTGCTGGTGAGAATGTGGAATAATATAGTGACTCTAAAAAACATTTTGACAATTTCTTATAAAATTAAACATTCACTTTCCATATGACTTAGCCTTCTTACAACGGGTTACTTATCATACAAAAATGAAAACTTATGTTCATATAATAGTTTCTGTACAAGATTTCATAGTGGCTTTCTTTGTAATTACTTAAAACTGAAAACAATGCAAATATCAATGGCTGAATGAATATGCAAACTATACTAAATTCATACAATAGACTGCTATACAGCAATAAAAGGAAGAAACTATTGATACATGCAGCAATTTGGATAGCATACTGAGTGAAAAAAGTGCATCCTCAAAAAGTTTGCATCCTCTATTGTTCTACTTCTATAAGATCTCTGGAATTATAAAATCAATTATGGAGAACAGATTGATGTTTATAACTAGTTAGATTTGGATAGAGGATATGAATATAAAAGAAAGAGTATTTCGTTTAAGCAATAAAATAGTTCTATGATCTGATTATAGTAGAGGCTACATGAATTTATTCACATGATAAAATTTCATTGACACACACAGAAAGTGAATTTACAAACTGGTAAAATCCAAATAAGTTTGTTGTTTTATTAATATATTTTATCAATGTTAATTTTCTTGCTCTTATCATATGTGCAATATTGAAAGATGCTGAGTAAGGGATACACTGGTATTCTCTATACTATTTCTGAGGTTTCTATGTGAAAGCAAAATTATTTACAAATTAGAAAAAATTAAAAAGTAGAGAAACTATTGATATAAACAATAATATGGGGGAATTTTTAAAACTGTCAAAGTAAATCATACACACAAATGTGCACACACAAGTGCACACTATACAATTCCATTTTTCTGAAATCCAAGAAAAAAACAAAAGTAATCCATGGTAGAAGAATGTCTGTGAAAGGAGCTTGGTTAATCCTTTTCCAAAAAAGCAATGATAAAGTTGGCAAGGTTTTCAAAAATTATGATTTAATGTTTCTAGGTATTGGTGAAGGAAACACACTATGTCAAAAATAATTCATTAAAGAAAGCTATTGAACTGGATATAAACTGTGAAAATATATGTCACTTTAGCCATGGATTGCTTTCATCCACTCCCAGCTTTATGATATGTAAGTTCATTCCTAAAGTTTGGGCATTCCATCAGTATTGTCAACTCCACTGCACTGCCAGATGGGGCTGATTTTATTTGGAGCAGAACATGGGAAAATCCTGTTTAAAAATCCCCAAATCCTGCTGGAAAAATCTGAGCAGCATGTCAAAACAATAGGCATTTCAGTGGTATACCATTATGAAGGCTGTTAGCCTAGTTGTGATATTAGTTGAAGAAAAAAAAATGCAGACCAGCCAGAGATTTGACACAAAAATCCAGGGAAAGACATAGCCAAAGAGGACCCTGCTAATATTTCTCTTATCTTGAACCCATTCAGAAGACTGGAGGGGGCCTTTGGAACTGCAAACCCCTAGAGGAACGCAGAAGAGACTTGGTAGGCCCTTTAACTTAAAAAATTAAATGGCAAGCTAATTCACTCATGGGGCTTAAACATAACCTCTGACTAATCAGCTGTCACTGTTAAGTTGTGCTGCTCCAATTACAAAATCAAATTTAAAAAGAAAAATAAAGAAAAAACTCCAAAAAAGAAAAAAAATATCAGAAGCGCTTCCTGTGAGGGTAACAGATGCCACAGAATTAATCTAGGCAATTTAGTAAACAAACAAAAGCTGCAACAATAACAAAGCTTGGGAATATCAGAATACAGAGTTTCTACAATGTATTATCTAAAATGTCCATTTTTTAATAAGTAAATATGCGATATAAGAAGAAACAGGAGAGTGTGACTCATGTATAGGAAAAACTCAATAGAAACTCCTTGAGAGGGTCCAGATGTTGGACAAGCTGATGAGAGCTATAAAAAATATATTAATATGTTCAAAAAACTAAAGGAAACTAATTTTCCAGAATTAAAGGGAAGTATGATGATGATAATTCACAAAATACAGACCATCAATATGTAATGAAATTATAGAAATAAACCAAAAGGAAATTCTGGATTTGAAAGGGCAATAAATTAAAAAAAAAAAAAAATCAGGGCGCTTGGGCAGCTCAGTGGGTTAAGCGACCAACTTCAGCTCAGGTCGTGATCTCACAGTCTGTGAGTTCAAGCCCCGTGTCAGGCTCTGTGCTGACAGCTCAGAGACTGGAGCCTGCTTTGGATTCTGTGTCCCCCACCCCCCTCTGCCCCTTGCCCCACTCACACTCTATATCTCTCTGAAAATCAAATAAAGACATAAAAAAAATTAGAAATCAAATACGTATTTGCACAAGGTACATCTGAACTTAAAAAAAAAAAAAATCACTAGAAAGACAACATCAGATTTGAACTGGTAGAAGAAATAATGACCTTAAAGATGGTTCTATAAAGATTGCCCTAGGGGCGCCTGGGTGGCTCAGTCGGTTGAGCGTCAGACTTCCGCCCAGGTCACGATCTCGCGGTCCGTGAGTTCGGCCCGGCGTCTGGCTCTGGGCTGATGGCTCAGAGCCTGGAGCCTGCTTCCGATTCTGTGTCTCCCTCTCTCTCTGCCCCTCCCCCGTTCATGCTCTGTCTCTCTCTGTCTTAAAAATAAATAAATGTTAAAAAAAAAATTAAAAAAAAAAAAAAGATTGCCCTAAAAACACCTGAAAGAAAAAGAAAAAGTATGAAGAAAAATAAAAGACTCAGGGACCTGTGGGGGATCATTCAGCACTCCAAACGTATGTAATGGTAATGTCAAGATAGGAGAGAGATAAAAGAATAGGAAATATATTTGAAAAAAAAATAATGGTTGAAAACTTTTAACTTTGGTGAAAACATGAATATGCATGTCTAGTAAGCTCAACAAGCTTCAAGTAGGATAAACACAAATAGATGCACAATCAGATACATGGTAGTCAAATTGTTAAAGGTCGAAAACAAAAGTAATTTACAGTGACAGAAATCATAATGCTGTTGCTTTAGGGCTTAAAGAATGTGTAGTGTTTTAAATGCAATTTTTATTATTCAAATATGGTGAGGCCAACAGACCAGGACACATTTGTCATTGAAAAGATTGTTCCCAATAGGAAACTGTATGCTATGTCATGGGTGAGTGGGCGTGGGTGGGGACACAGGGAAGCACCAGGGTTGTTGAGGGAATGGAAGGAAAAGGGGGAATCTGTGAGAAAGAATCTTTATTGCAGTTTTTACAAGAGGGAGTAGACAAGGCAGAATAAGCAGTTTAGGAATGGCTAATTTGAATAATTTCATCAGTCTCTGGAGCATAGAAACTGTCCTCAGTTATACCTGACTCTGGGGTGATTGGGGCATGCAGAGAGGGATCCCAAGTAAGAGACCCTGCAGGAGGTTTTTGGGAGTATGGGCTCTGAATTGTTTGTTTGTTTGTTTTCCCCTGGGAAAGTTGTTTGCTATCCCTAAGAATTAGTTAACCCTGGAAGAAGCAACCCCTTATAATGTCAGCAAGGTCCCAAAATGTCAAACATCAGAATAAAAAAAGATATGCTTAATACATAAAGAGGCAGGATAAATATTCTGGGGATAACAGCAATTTTCTGTATCTTTTTGGATCGTGTTTACACAGATGCAGACAAGTGTCAAAATACATTAAACTTACCATCTAAGATCTATGCATTTTATTGTATGCCAGCTATACTTCAATCAAAATGTAAACACAAATAAAAATTTGAAAATTAAGAAAATCAGTCTGATATAGTAATATTAAAATTAACAAAATAAAGTCTATACTGGAAAGTTAATATGAAGGTGAGATACCATGTGCAGAAGGTTTCTAGAGAGGAATTTGGTACGTACTAGGGTTTTTAAAAAATAAAGGCATTTTTATTATTGTATGGTAATACAAGTACTACTTGGAATTATTTGGAATACAAGACTTCTCTATTGTCCACCACTTTTGCACATTTAACATTAATGTGTAACTCAGAATTGTGCTGTTGATAAGTATCTGTTAATTGGTTTTCTTCTCTTTTTTTTTCTCCTATGCTCATTTGTTTTGTTTCTTAAATTCCACATATGAGTGAAATCATTTGGCATTTGTCTTTCCTAACTTTTAAGAACAAACTGATGGTTACCAGAGGGGAGGTGGAAGGAGAGATGGGTTAAATGTGTGATTGGGATTTAGGAGTTGCACTTGTTGTGATGAGCACTGGGTGTTGTATGTAAGTGTTGAATCACTTAATTCTACAACTGAAACTAAAATTACACTGTATGTTAACTAATAGGAATTTAAATTAAAACTTAAAAAAGGGATTATGTTGATAATCTAAGGCACAGAACATTATTAAATCATTACTAAATCAGGACCAAACATCAGGGCATTTTTTATGAGTCTCTATTCTCTAGCATTCATAATTAATCTAAAACAAGAATTAAATTATTCTGTCAGTTAAATTTATCCACACACCTCCTTTCCACATTTGTGTGTATATTTCACTTTTCACTTGTGTTTGTTCTTAGTTATTTCCAAAAATCCTTTTTTTTTTTAATTTTTTTTCAACGTTTATTTATTTTTGGGACAGAGAGAGACAGAGCATGAACGGGGGAGGGGCAGAGAGAGAGGGAGACACAGAATCGGAAACAGGCTCCAGGCTCCGAGCCATCAGCCCAGAGCCTGACGCGGGGCTCGAACTCACGGACCGCGAGATCGTGACCTGGCTGAAGTCGGACGCTTAACCGACTGCGCCACCCAGGCGCCCCAAAAATCCTTTTATTAAAATGTCCTCTTACTTTTTCAGCCAGCAGGTGAGTTTTGTGATATCATGACTGGAATCATCTTATTTAATGCAATACTCAATTCTCATTTCCTAGGCTTATGCTAAATTTCAAGGTTCTTCTGGGAATCATTCTCAGTGACAGTTGGTTTACATTTAATCAAGGGAAGCTACAGGTTCTGGAAGCCTGAGCCATCTTCTGGGCTGTTTGCAATGATTCACTATGTCCTGGATGTTTTCTGTTGCTGAAATTACTTGACCTCAGGTTTTTCACTTTAGACATACAATAACCATTAAATATAATATAAATGCAGCATTGAATTTATATGTTTGCATTTCTGCTGAGCAAACCTAAACCTGGTTCATTTGTCAAACAGATTTGTTGAATTAATTAAGATAAAAAATAGCAGAAGAATCTACTATATAGTCTATTATGTGGCCCTTAAATATTGCTCATTCTTAAAGGAGATTTGCAGAATAATCAGTTAAAAAATCAATCATTTGGCCTCAGTCAATTTTCCAATCATGAATTTACCACTGTGCTTGGTGACATTGTACAAAAAAAAACAAAAAACAAAAAACAAAAAACAAAAAACAAAAAAACAAAAAAACAAAAAAAACAAAAAAACAAAAAAAATATGGAAAACTGTAATTATCATATAATCTATTTTACAAAATTACTTTCAAGCCTGTAATCACTCATGAAAAAAATAACACTTTTTAAATTTCAATGAATCTGGGTTTCATTTAATGTTTATTTATTTATTTATTTTGAGAAATAGAAAGAGAAAGAGTGAGCAAGGGAGGGGCAGAGAGAGGGGGAGGGAGAGAATCCCTAGTAGTCTCTGTTCTGTCAGCACAGAGCTTCATGTAGGGCTTGATCTCATGAAATATGAGATCATGACCTGAGACAAAATCAATAGTAGGACACATTTAGGGGAGCCTGAGTGGCTCAGCCAGTTAAGCATCTGACTTTGGCTCAAGTTATGATCTCATGGTTTATGGGTTTGAGCCCAGCGTCTGGCTCTATGCTGACAGCTCAGAGCCTGGGACCTGTTTCAGATTTTATATCTCCCTCTCTCTCTGCCCATCCCCTGTTTGTGGTCTGTCTCTCTCTCTCCCCAAAATAAATAAACATTAAAAAAAATAAGGGCACCTGGGTGACTCTGTTGGTTAAGCATCTGACTCTTGGTTTTGGCTCAGGTCATGATCTCATAGTTTGGTGATTTCAAATCCCACATGAGTCTCTGTGCTGGCAGCACAAAGTTAGCTTGGGATTCTCTCTCTCTCCCTCTCTCTGCCCCTCCCCCACTTGCACTGTGTCTGTCTCTTTCAAAATAAATAAGTAAACTTAAAAAATAAAGAAAAATAATTAAAAAAAAAGAGTAGGACACTTAACCAACTGAGCCACCCAGGTGCATTACGATTAATCAGGTTTTTAAGCAAAATAAATATTGAAGATAATTATATATGCATTTGAGCAATGTTCCAAATTCATTGAGACTTATAAGGTGAGAATCATTTTTCCTTTGATGCTGTGTCTTCCTCTTACAGGTACTTGGATAACCCTATGTCGTGTTTTGCTTAATATAGTTGGCAGAGTGGCTGAAAATATATTGTATAACGTTATATTTCATTAAACAAATGAAACAAGCAGGACAAATGCTAAACTGGACAGAAATCTTGGAAATAAACAATCAAAATTGCTTTGAGCAGCTAAATAAATGATCACTTAAGATAGGGTAACTGCGGGATAAATGACTCACCTACAGGTACAGCCTAGAATTGTAGTCTCCCAGTTTCAATGGGAGATATCACAGAAGCGTAAGACAGGGGTCTAAGCACACATAGCCTAATTGATAAACTTGATTAAAAAAGTGGAAGTGTGGTCTTGGATAATGGCATAGAAATACAAAATATATTTTGTATCTTCATGATGAGTAAGTAAGAGTGAAAATCCTCAATTAAAGTAACAGTACTCAGATGAAGATAACTATGCCATGGTTAAGAAAGAGCGTTAAAGACACATTAACCATTAGTGAACACAATTTGCTTTACATCAATATATACCCATTTATATTCTTTATCCATTCATCAGTCGTGGACATTTGGGCTTTTTCCATAGTTTGGCTACTGTTGATAATGCTGCTATAAACAATGGGGTACTTGTACCCCTTCAAATTTGTATTTTTGTATCCTTTGGGTAAATACCTAGTAGTGTAATTGCTGGACCATAGGGTAGTTCTATTTTTAACTTTTTGAGGAATCTCCATAGTGTTTTCCAGACTTGCTGCACCAGTTTGCATGACCACCAAGAGTGCAAGAAGGCTCCTCTCTCTCCACATACTCACCAAGACCTGTTGTTTCTCATGTTGTTAATTTTAGCCACTCTGACAGGTGTGAAGTGATATCTCATCATAGTTTTGATTTGTATTTCCTTGATGATGAGTGATGTTGAGCATCTTTTTTTGTCAGCCAGCCACCTGGATGTCTTCTTTGGAAAAGTGTCTATTCATGTATTCTGCCCATTTCTTAATTGGATTATCTGTTTTTTGGGTGTTGAGTTTGACAAGTTCTTTATAGATTTTTGATATTAACCCTTTAAGACATTTGTCATTTGCAAATATCTTCTCCCATTCTGTAGTCTGCCTTTTAATTTTATTGATTGTTTTCTTTTTAACTGTGCAGAAGCTTTTTGTCTTGAAGTTCCAATAGTTCATTTTTGCTTTTGTTTCTCTTACTTCCAGCAATATGTCTAGTAAGAAGATGCTATGGCCAAGGTCAAGGAGGTTGCTGCCTGCCTGTGTTCTTCTCTAGGATTCTGATGGTTTCCTGTCTCACTTTTAGGTCTTTCCCTATCAAAATACCACCAGCATTTCTCACAGAGCTAGAGAAAACAATCCTAAAATTTGCGTGGAACCACAAAAGACCCTGTATAGTTAAAGCAGTCCTGAAAAATAAAAGCAAAGCTGGAGACATCATGATTCTGGACTTTAAGCTATATTACAAAGCTATAGTCATCAAGACAGTATGGTACTGGCACAAAAACTGACACATAGATCAATGACACAGAATAGAAAACCCAGAAATAGATTCACAATTATATGGTCAGCTAATATTCAACAAAACAAGAAAGAATATACAATGGAATAAAGACAGTCTCTTTAACAAATGGTATTGGGAAAACTGGACAGCAACATGTAAAAGAATGGACCACTTTATTACACTATACACAGGAATACAGTTTAAAGACAATGAACAGGTTTCCAAACCAGACTCAAGTATGGCAGAAATTTAGAAACTATCAGATAAGGGATTTGAAACAATTGTGATTAATATGCTGAAGGATTAAATGGAAAAAGTGGACAACATGCAAGAATAGATGGGCCATGTAAACAGAAAGCTGAAAATCCTAAGATCAAAAGGAAACATTGACAACAACAACAGCAACAACAAAAAACCTAATAGAAATGAAGAATGTCTTTAATAAGCACATAAATAGACTGGACACAACCCAGAAAACAATTAGTGCTCTGTAAGACATATCAATACAAACTTCCAAAACAGAAATGCAAAGAAAAAAGAAAAATAAATGAAAAGGGCAGAAGAGAATATCAAAGAACCATGGGACAATTACATGAAAAATCAATACCGGGTACTATTTCAAAGACTTCACAGGTAAACTTTACAAAGAGCCATGTTTACCTAAAGTACTTTTAATGATATACCCACATGGGTGGTGCTGGCCCCTTTGGCAATCATAGCTCCAATGAGTGGCCTATAGTAGCACCTGCAACTCAGTTTGAAGGCTCCCTTCCACTGCAAATGTCGGGAACTTAGCCAATGATAAATGCAGTTGGAGGATAAGCTCCCTACTTCCTCACCCCTAGTTGAGAAAACTCTGAGGTGTGCTCTATCCCAGGAGCCCACAGCCCACTCTATGCATACCTTTGATTAGCTACCTGTGTTTCATGAGCTTTCTTCCCAAATATACTGCTTGCAATCAGTGCTTGCTATAGGTTCTGTCTCTGGGAAAACCCACCCTGAGACAATAGAAATACATAAACAATACAACTAGGTTGTAGGATAAAGTATTTGTGAATAACAAGAACAAACTTGGAAACAGACAAAATATTAGATTGATTCTTAAATTTAAAAACGCAATCATATTAATAAAACATTCTAGGATACATCCGTTGGAACTCTTTTTAACAAAAATAATTTAAATGCCATCTATGAAATCTAAAGAAGCCTTAAACATCCCCTCTGAGATAGGAAAATAAATAACAAAATAAGAAAATATGAAAATATTAGTAGCACATTAATATTACAATGGGATTGTGGCCAGTACATGATAGTGTTTCAGAGAAAACTAAATAAATCAGGTAATGACCAAAAGAGGGAGCTAATGAAGATTTTCTATTACTGATGTATTAATTATCTTTTGAGTATTTATAAATAAAATTACCCAAGTTTTAATCATAAATTTGTAGGACAGGAAAATTATTTTTCTGTAACACTGAGGGTTAACAAAAATAAACACCAAAGTAAATGTCAGCAGCTGAAAAAGTTCATATTTTTCAAATAAATTTTACTATGAATTGCTGTTGATATAGTTAAATATTATTAATGTGGATTCATAGCATTTTAGAGTTGTGAGAGCCCTTTTAATGAACACTGTTAAGACTACTGATTAAAAGCACCAGTCATAATGAAGCCACCTGTTAACTTGTAGACTTCTGCCCAGTGGAGATGCAAATTATGTTTGATAGAAAAGATAACTCTAAACATTATGGGTTATTTCCCTGAAGGAATTTATTCGTTTTATATCTAACACAGAAATATTTTCTACCATTTTTTAAAATAAAATCCCCCATAAATGCCTAGTTATTCAAATGTTCCTTTAACTGGTTTGGCATCTTATTGATTTCCTCATTTCTTAATGAGTTTATTAAAATGTTTGACACGTGTTTAGTGTATATTTTTGAGTCATCTTATTAACTCTTTGAAATTATACTTCAGCAGCATATAGTTTGCATTCTTAATTTCATAGGCAAAGATACTTAGAAAGATTATTTTCCTGATCAAGAATTTGGAATTTGGACCCAAGTATTCTAAATACCAGATTGGGCCCTTACTAGAATGGCTCACCTTTCTCCTACTGTATTTTGCCTGATATCTGTATGTCCTTCCACATTTACAGGTACTGTTAGGCATGGTTATATACATCTAGCATTTTGTAGATGGAGAAAATTGAACATAGATGGATAATGTCTTGCTTGAAGCCACAAACCTAGTTATCAGATTACCACAGTATGGCGATACCCACAAGGAACTGTCAGGTACAGTTAAGGACCATTCAAGGTACAATGGCCTGGAACCTGGAGAGACATCTGGGTACAGTAAATGCTGCTGGAGCTGGAAGGGGGGCATTCAGGTATGGGACACAGTGAAGGACTCAGAGGAGATGTTGCTGTTGAGCTGGACCATTTAAACAGGCCCAGCAATTGTAACCTTTTATATTTAGTGGTAGACCTAAGTTCAAAGAAGTAGACTAATACAGTAAGGAACTTGTTATTAAGAATAATAAATTGTGGTTGTCAGTCAAATTAGGTTTTCATAATAAAACTGATGAAATAAACACATAAAATATCATCAGAAAATCAGACCTTAAAATTCTGATATTGTTTTACCTAAAAAGAATCCTGAAATGAGAATCAAGCCTAGTAACAATGACATATATTCTATAGAAGATGGGAAGGTAAAAGCTTGAAGCTGAGTTAATATTTGATTATAATTTTGTGCAATATTTTAGGTTTTTATTAGCAACAAAATATAACTATATCCTAAGTCAATTAAAACTGAACAGTGTGTGCTTAAAATCCATTGCAATACTATTTACTATTCTTTGCTATAAAAAAAAAAAAGATTCACAGTGTTCTTTGCTCTTAAGCAACCAAAATGAATTAATAATATTAAACTGAATGTTCCCATAACTTTTATGCTTTCTTATTTTAAGATATTGATATAAAACTTTGGTACATTCAGCATTATTTGCTTTTTACAAAATATACTGAAGTAAAATATTTATATTTGCTGATGACAAATTCATTGCAATGAGCTTTATTACAATTGAGATTTAGGGAAACAGGGCATCTTTTTGTAATTCTTTTTATTTTTCCTCACACATGTACAGGTTTGTTGGATATAAACAGAAGAGTCAAAATCAATAGAAACAAATTGCATTTCCACTTTCCTCTGGCATTAAATGCTTTGGAAAACATTTAACATTAACTATACATGGTGCTCTTGTATTGTGATTTGTATTATAAACTATCACCAACATAATCACCACAAACTATAAGAAAATATATTATGTTATATTAAGCTATATTATGTTATATTATATATTAATAAAAGGATCAGATTTTCCTTCTAACAGAGTAGATTGCTTTTTCTAAATTATCCTTCTTTTGTAGAAAACTACACAATTTCTTCAATAAATTTATTTGCATCTTTCTAGCTAGGCTAAAAGAGATTATTTTTAAGGTTTATTTATTTATTTTGAGAGAGAGAGAGTGCATGCATGCTTTGCATGCATGAGCAGAAGAGGGGCAGAGAGAGAGGGAGAGAGAAAATCCCAAGCAGGCTCCGTGCTATTAATCTGGAGCCCAACGTGGAGTTTGAGCTGACAAACGTTGAGATCATGACCTGAGCCCAAAGTCAAGAGTTTGCTGCTTAACCAATTGAGCCACCCAAGTGCCCCAAAGATATGAATGTTTAATTCACAACTGGGAATTGCAGATATATTTGTAAAACATTCCAAAAATGTTATTGAAGGGAAAGAGGGTCAGAAAAATGTTGATGTATTCTATCAACATTTAATAATTAATCTAGCCTTTAGGCAAACACATTCAGAGTTTATGGTCTAATATATTAGCTTTTCTCACAAAATATTCTGTTTCTAATTCTATTAGGAGATTCAGATCATGGAACTTAGTACACTGGGCATAAAAGCTGGTTAATATGGGGTGACCATATAATTGCCTAGATGAATGAAGGCACCTGTGTTACTTCAAACCTCAACATGAGACACAACTGCTTGTATGTTTGTTTTTTCCCCTATTATTTTGACCTTGTGATTGAGAAAGAATGCAGGAGAGCAGTGAACATCACAGCTGTGCAGCACAGAACCAACACGTTTGTCAGTGTTAATAATGTGCACATGGATCTGCACCCATTTTTGGCCACTGCTAGAATAACAACTAATATCTTTCTAGTAGCTACTGGTAGCATCTCCATGCATGAGAAACACAGATGTTTACTATGTTAGATATAGCAGGGAAATAATGTGCCAGACTGTCAATTTCATTTTACCATTCCTAGTTTTTTTTCACATAACTAAAATTTACTGTGGGCTTGCCTCATTGAAATATAACTTATGAGAAAAAAGTGGTGCAGTTATTTTAAACAAACAGCTAATGAAGTGGGAGGCACCTCCTGGCTCCTCTTCTGAAGTGGACTCCTGAGATTCTTGGGCAAAAACAGGTCCATGTCACAGTGACTGAGTCTGCTGGACCAAACAAAACAGGTGGCCCCAGATTCTGCTGCTCAGATCCCAAGTGGAGTGAAACACTTTGCTAAGCAACCTGGAGATTATCCAAACAGGTAGGAGACTGGCAACTTTAGATTGTCTGATGTTGACAGCAAAACTACAAAATATTTACTCCAGGCTCTTGTTTGAGCAGGTAAGTTGCTAAGTGGCCATCTTGTTGGCAATTCTTTACTAGCGATTTGTACATTGCATTGTTCTCCTTAGATTCCCTTAAGGCTCTGCTAAGTGCCTAATGCAATCTTCATGGTTGCTGTCAAACTAAATAAAGAGGTAAACTGAGGCAAAGTCAAAATTGTCTAGAAGATGAGGAAATAACAAATGAATTGCAATTTGGGACATGCAAACTATAGCAGTCCATTGAGGGTTTGGGGGAAGACTGTGTTTATGGGGAGGGAATGTAAAGAGAGGAGAGGTCAGTTAGAGTCTATTAAAATAAAAAAAAAAACTAGCTTCAAAATTTTTGTGAGCAGGCAGACCCAGTCCAGTCATACCAAAAAAAAGTTCACCTCATCTTATTTTGTGAGACAAACCTGACCTGGTTTACTTTTTGTTCATTCCTCTGGAACATAATCAATACTTTCCAAGGTTGGGATGAGGCAATCCGTGATCAACTCCTTATAATTTAAGAACATTCCAATATTATCAGTTTTCTGTATATCAGTCATTTATAGAAATTGGTTTCTTAGGGGCACCTGGGTGGCTCAGTCGGTTAAGCGTCTGACTTCAGCTCAGGTCATGATCTCCCGGTCCGTGAGTTCGAGCCCCGCGTCGGGCTCTGTGCTGACCTCTCAAGAGCCTGGAGCCTGTTTCCGATTCTGTGTCTCCCTCTCTCTCTGACCCTCCCCCATTCATGCTCTGTCTCTCTCTGTCTCAAAATAAATAAACGTTAAAAAAAAAAAGAAAATTGGTTTCTTAGTCTAAGTTTTATTTTCCTGAGCGCTTATGCATGAGATTTTCCATTCTATGTCCTCCAGTTTCATTTTAGATTGAAATTCTTTCACATTGTCAAATCTGAAAGATACTTAAAATTCACCCAGGAAAATTAGTTCATTTAACAGATATGAAAACTAAGGACCTCAGTTGAAAAGTGACTACTGCAATATTTCGTTCCACTTATGCATGTTGTTTTTGCAATGCATTTGCTGGTGAATTTTCTTAAGGTCATATTTAAAAAAATTTTTAGCATTTATTTATTTTTGAGAGACAGAGACAGAGCATGAGAAAGGGAGGGGAAGAGAGAGAGAAGGAGAACAGAATCCGAAGCAGGGCCCAGGCTCTGAGCTGTCAGCACAGAGCCCGATGAGGGGCTTGAACTCACAGACCGGGGCATGAACTCAGTTCATGACCTGAGCTGAAGTTGGAGGCTTAACCAACTGAGCCACCCAGGGGCCCCTCCAAGGGCATATTTTAAAGAATGACTTTGTTCTTCAAGAACTGAAAGTTCACTTGATTAGGATGTACTGAAGGATTATGCAATTAGCGTCCAAGCTATTACACTTCCATGTTGGAACTGAGAGCCTCGCATGCCTATCTGAAAACTAAGGGGGCAAAGGGAACATCCCACTCTTGGTCTCCACACGATGAAAGAAGGAGATTTTGTCAATACCCACATGTGAAAGTTTTCTCTGGTATACCTTATCTTCATACAAAAAGGAATTTCTAGAATCTCATTCAATTTTTAGACAGAATAATTGCATCATTTCATGTTGAGGGAGCACTATCTATACTAGCATTGCCTACATTCCCAACAGAGCTTTGGGTTGGGCAGTTTTCCTAGTTATGCTTCTTATGCACATTAATTGAAAGGTATTATAAATGGCATCTAGTCTGAGGTATCTCCTTGTGTTTGTGTTCACTCACCATTAAGTAATATTGCTGAACACACTTGGTTACCTAGAACTTTCTGCTAACTGGTGCTCTACACATCTATAGTGTAATGCTACCTGATGTAAGATAAAATGACCTCTGAGGCTTTAAAAATGTAAGGATCCTTTGAATCATAGACATATGATTAAATTTTTCAGTACATTTTTAATGTTATGCATAAGAAAGGTAAAATACAATTAAAAAACAAAAATACTAGGTAGGATGCAAAACATAAAAATCTTTTAAAATGGGACACCTGGGTGGCTCAGTCAGTTGGGTGTCTGACTCTTGATTTCAGCACAAGTCAAGATCTCATGGCTGAGAGATTGGACCCCAAGTTGGGCTCCATCCTGAGTGTGAAGCTTACTTGAGATTCTCTCTCCCTTGCCCTCTGCCCCTCCTCTGTGTGCTCTCTCTGTCTCTGTCCTTCTCTCAAAAAAAAAACTTTTTAAAACAAAATAAAGAAAAATGGTGAATTGAAATCAAGTCTTGGAAAATGTAGATGATTTGTTATCTGACCCTTGCCTACATATCCAAGATCATTTCAAGTTGTTGGGTTCCTTCAACCTTGAACTTCATCAGCAGAGAGCTTAGTGCACCAAATATGAACCCTTTCAGTCATGCTGGCCTTTGTCAATGTCTCTCATCCCCTTCCTATCCCATCAGCTCCCCTTCCTTCCCTTCACTTCCCTGATTGCCTTTCCATCCAGAAAATTCCTACATACCTGTAAAATCCTTGATTCATTGTCTCTACCATGAAACTTCCCAGACTCCTAAGCAAATGCATTTTTTCCTTCTACAGTTTTCTACTCATTTTCAGAGATAATGGGTTAAACACTCTGTGACCTAGAATGAATCACATCCTACATCCCTGTTCTTCAACATCCCGTAAAACTGGAGCATTCTGACAACAATTGTGTTGTAAGGGTTAAATAAGACAGCACTAGGATAATGTAAATAGTATTACCATTTCTGCTAGTATCATTATGATTATTTGTATTATGCAGTAAATTGATTGAAATATTATTTTTTTCTGAGAGGGACAGTAGGTACTGTGAGGACAGCCCCATGTCTTTTTCATAATTCCTCATACTTAGATCTACTATATGGCAACATTTTTGACCAATAACCCTAGCATACTGTGTGTGTGTGTGTGTGTGTGTCCATGTACTTTGGCCCACACACCTCTATCAGGTTTCCTGATGGTAAGCTTTAGGAATGAGTTTAAAACCTGGATAAGAAGTGGCCAAAGTATCTGTCTTATCTCCATTCCCTGAAATTCACACTATAATCTGAGTCATTAAGCTCTGACTCTACTTCACTGTGGAAGAAATTAAACAAATAAAAGAATGAGTTCTTCTTTCCAAGACCTAAGCTGAGTGGCCCATCACATCAGTCATTTTTCTATCCCATTCCTGGCCATACTGGGTCCTCTAGAGGTGGTGAGGGTCCTGAACCTGGAAATACCCCAGTGAGATGGACAGCAGTGAGAAAGGTCAGTGAGCTCAGAAGAAAGAGAGAGACGGAAAGCTAGGATATTTACCCTGATCTCTTTCTACTTTTCTCCCTATAAAAGCATTCCTCATTACAGTAGTCTGACTTTCCTTGTCTCACATTTAGACTTCTTTGCCTGGTAAACAGAAGGAAAACTGTGCAACCCATGATGGCTAGCCAGTGAGGGCCACAGGGTATCAAGTAGGTTTACAATTAATGTATGACTAGTTGACTAAAATTTAAATAATCAACAAGCCACATATAATTTAGAGAAGTTGCCACATATGTTGTATACAAAGTGATTCAATTTTGCCCTAATATTTACAGATACTCCCACTATATTTGAAGCATCTCAAATGTTGTTTGAAAGTTTATTTTCTTCCCAATTCTTTCCCTTCCTCTCTCTCACACTTTATCTCCTTCCTCTCTCTGCATGTCTCTCTCATTCTCTCTCTGTCCCTTCCTTTCCCTCTCCTTCTTTCTCTCTCTCACCATGCATTGGAAAAGGCACTGTGTAAAAAGAGGGCTGCAAATTTATTGACTCCTCAAAACAATATAAAACAACTTTTAGCGACAAAACAATAGTATCCTTGCTCCCACCCTTACCAAGATTTATAAAATTGTTTAGAATAATGAAGCTACTCTTGGACCTTTAGACACCACATACTTTTATTGGCAGCTGGCTTCTTTTTATATCCCTTTTGTCCATGAAGATGGGCTAAGAGTCATACTGTTTCAGACAAAGGGGAAGAAGACCAGTGTCTTCCTCCTAGATGACTTAACAAATATCTAGGACGTCATAGGTTTTAAGGGTGGGGAATGAGAAAGATGTCAAAGACATTCCTACTAAACTGGAAGAAGATTTGAAGTCCTTATGGAGGAGGGAGCTGGCATGAAACCCCAGGTGATGGAAAAGACCTCACAAAGGTAGAGGAATCTGAAGCAGCAGGCTCCAGCATGTGAGGGAAGCAGGAACAAATCCATGGGCATGAGGAGGCTTAACCCATGTAGACTGGAGAAATACATTGGGGTGTCCCTCAGTTCCCTTAGGAGTCCTGCTACCTAAGTCACCAGAGGTTAGTGGAGGCACACGGAAGTTAGTGGCCAGTGGCCAACCAGAGGGCCTCTCATGAATGTTCTTGCAACAGGAGATAGATAAATCACATGGTTGAATCTGAGGTCTGTCTGCCTCTGTTGCAAGTGTGGGTTTGCAGAGACATGGAAACAGTGAGGGTCAAGTTAGTGGGGGTAAGGGTGCCAGGTTCTATTCTGACAGAGGAGAATACAGGTTCTACAAATTGTGCACATCTGGAGCAGATGCAGGAGGAGTCTTCTGGAGTGAATGCAGGAGGAGCCTTATGATGAGGTGGGAAAGGGCCATTGCTGCAGAGGTGAGCAAAGATGTTGTATACCAGGATGTATGTGAGGACCAGGTATTCCTTCATCACTGGGAGAACACAGTCCTCCAGAGGACTGGTTCCTTGACTTGTCATGTGCACAGATAAATCTTAGCCAGGAGAGCAGGGTCTGGAGAAGAATCTTAAATAACTGGGAATTTAGCCCAAGGCAGAGAGCTAAGACAGAACAAGACACATTTATACTACAGATGGCATACTTTTAGTTGGCAAGTCCATGGCCTGTCCCCAAAACACAAGAATCAATGAGAATGATGCTATATGATGAATTTTATTTTTTATTTTTATTTATTTATTTTAATATGAAATTTATTGTCAAATTGGTTCCCATACAACACCCAGTGCTCATGCCAACAGGTGCCCTCCTCAATGCCCATCACCTACCCTCTCCTACCTCCCACCCCCATCAACCCTCAGTTCTGTTTTTAAGAGTCTCTTATGTTTTGGCTCCTTCCCTCTCTAACCTTTTTTTTTCCTTCCCCTCCCCCATGGTCTTCTGGTAAGTTTCTCAGGATCCACATAAGAGAGAAAACATATGGTATCTGTCTTTCTCTGTATGACTTACTTCACTTACCATAACACTCTTCAGTTTCATCCACATTGCTACAAAAGGCCAGATTTCATTCTTTCTCATTGTCAAGTAGTATTCCATTGTGTATATAAATTTCTTTATCCATTCATCAGTTGATGGACATTTAGGCTTTTTCCATAATTTGGCTATTGTTGAAAGTGCTGCTATAAACATGTGGGTACAAGTGCCCCTATGCATCAGCACTCCTGTATCCCTTGGGTAAATTCCTAGCAGTGCTATTGCTGGGTCATAGGGTAGATCTATATGATGAATTTTAGATCAGTGTCCTGCAAAACAAGGATAGTGGGATTTTTCCCCTTTTTTGTTCTTTCTCTAGAATTTTAGGAAATATATGGAATACATTTTTATCCTGCTCCAAAAATTTTTCCACATATGATGTAGGGAGGAAGAAGCATGGAGTTGGACACTTGAAATCACAGACTCTAGGTACAATTTCACCCTGGCTGGCTGCACAACTGTGGCCTATAACATACCCAAGGCCCACACTAATTTTCTCTTCTCTACTCCATAAAGTCCATGGCTCTTCCTCCTCTGAAATTTTCCAATTTAAAAGGATTGTATGTCTTCTGTTTAAGCTGTAAAAATAATTTTGCCTCATTCTAGTCTCTCTATGAGTGTCTTTGGGTTCTTTACCTAAACTTGATATTTTACATTCATATTAAAATGTGCCACATGCTCTGGGTCCTCCAAGAATACCTTCCATTCATGTAATTGAAGTGCTTGTTGTCTAGGCAACAACACAGTTCCATCATTTCCCAGACTCACTGTGGCCACCTCAGGACATGCAGAAGCACAACTTGCCCGTGAGATCATACTAATGCCCAAAGGGACACATCTATCTCATGCCAAAGTGTAATTTAGCCATGTGGTTGCCATGCAAATTAAATTCTAAACACAAAAACAGATCCTTTTAATTGGAAGCAATTATTCTATTGAGTGTTTCTCTTGAAATATATAAAACCAGAAAGGGCTTTTTATACTACAAAGTTATTATAACAACAGAAATCCAGTTTTTAAAATGTTTACTGAGGTCACTGTGAACATGATTTTCATGCACAATTATGTGTTGAAACCATGGTATCTTGTACTAAACTGGTGGCTAGTCTCTGTCACTATCCTTCTCCTCTTCTGGTACAAACATTAGTTCTCTGATATTCTAAAAGAACACCCATTCTGGTCATTTAGACTCAATACATGTACCCATCAGATGCCACATGCCTGTGTCCAAATGGAAGGGCTCCAGAAGTCAAGCTGTGCATCAGGATGGGCCTTGTGGTCATCGTTCCAGTGAAATGTTCAAGCATCATAGCAGACTTGCTGGTCCTCTCCATTCTCTTATCTCTTTGCTCATTTCTGAAATTTCAGTTCAACTTCCATGTAAGTCCAGGTCTTAAAAGCTGATTTGCTTAGAAGAATTAACAACTCACATGTTGTGCTGAGTTGAGAACTGAGAGCTGGGTAGTTGCATAAATGACAGACAGGAGAAGAGGAAATGCCTGCAAGGTGGGAAGTTAGTGGAGAAAAGGAAAGTGCAATTGCTCAATTATCTGTCCTGGGGTTAAGTCAGACAGAGAGGGTGGCCGACACTGACAATGTGTTTGTCTTTTAAAGACACAGTCCCTACCGTGTATCCACTCAGTGTGGCCAAGGAATGAGAGGCATTCTCACTTCAGTGCTGAGAGGCAGGTGTGTGCCTTTTCAATGTTTGCATTCACAGCACCCTCAGCAGTGTCTGGCCTAGAGGAGGCAATTGTATCCCAATGAATGAATGACCACTGGTTGAAGACCTTTGCCAGAACTGACTCAAGTCTTCATACCTACTTGGAATCAGGACTAAGTCCTGGAGGGTAAATGAATAGTGAAAATATATCTTACTAAGCTTCTAATGTGCATCATGCCTCTAGGACCCTCTTCCTCTCCCTTTTCATGACATGTCATTTTGGCTCACCTACCACCTCCCTCTTTTCTCACTCAACACTCCATCTTGCTGATAGCATCAGTGCAGAAGCTATCATCAGACAACCAAATGCCCAATAGCACTATGCCAAATTTCCAATCCTTCTCCATTACTCTCAGCCATAAATAAGCTCCAGAAAGAGAATATGGCCCATCTTGTTATATAATTGCTTTAGTGATGACCGACCTAAGGTTTGCAAACTCAGTATGCTTTTGTGTCCCTACATCTCTGGAGTAGGTCCTTTAACCTACTTCCCTCCTCATTTGGGTGTCTTTGCTTTTATCCTAAAGCTTCTTCAAAGTACCATCATCATGGGCATCCTAAGTTCAATCCTTCTTAAAGACTTCCTAAAGCATCCAGAAGAAGGCTCCTCCTGTGGGGACTCTCTGTGAGTAACAATGCTGTCTGTCTTGGGCCATCTTTGTCTGTCCTGGCTGGCTCCTTGGTCATACCATATGCTTCATCATCAGCACCCATAAGGAAGCATGGCCCTCTCATACCAGCCATTGCTTTATGGACTAGCAAGCACAGGCCCTGGAAACAGAGGATGAACAAGACCTAAGAGTGGCCATCCTTCTCTCACAGACATGTCTAAAGTAAAAGAAACTATGTGGTGGCATTCAGAGACTTACTAACAGTAAGAATCTAAATTCATCAGTTTAACTTGGTTGATAGGTTTTTTTCCTGCCTTGGACAGAACTAGCTCCTTTAAAGTTATCCAACCATCTTGCCATAGAGTATGGATTCAATGACCTGACAATTTGCTCTATTTTGTCTAGTCCTATATCTGGACTGCTCATACTCACATACTCACTCACATAGGAACTTCTTTTATACTTTCAGGTAAACTAATTTGTTACTACTTCAAAGAAGACTCCCATGGTCACCAAGCCTCACATACTCCCACACACCAGTCATTACTTTATTTACTTCATAGCACTTATCTCTTTCTTAAATCTTAACTTAATAAAAACTATTTTTTTTATGTGCTTGCTTGATTTCTGGTGGTCTGCCTCTCTTCCCTGGAATGCTATGATCCTGAGGTAAGACACTGAGTCAGCCATGCTTACCTGTTTCCTCCATGCCAAGAACCTTCATGGGTGTGTGATCAGCACTTAATATATATGTTTTGATTGAGAAAATCCACCCATGTCTTTCACATCCTCTCACTCAGCTTCCATAGTAGGTAAACTGCCCCTCTATCCCAGATCCCCTCTTCAAGTAAGAACCCTTCTGAAGGGCTTTCATAGCTCCAGAACTCCCAGGGGCAAACACTAGGAATTTGTTTTCTATGTCCTCTAGTTTAAAGATTTGAGTGAAGTCTTGTGCTCAGCTGGACCTAGAATCTTATTGAGTAGAACTTACTGGTGAATGGGACCAACCTTCCTCCATATTTTCACTCCTTAATATATAAGAAATCATAACAAAGTTATATCATGAGAAATTCAGGGCATTCCTGCTGGTTTCTTCTTGGAAGAAGGAAGGGATGTTCCTTTTTGCTAGACAGAAATGTGCCTGGGCAATGTCTGGGAGGAAGCTTGAAATATGGAGATGTAGGTTCTTCTTTCCTCAAACAAAGACAAGTTTTGGTGGTGGCAAGAAAGATTAAAAAAAAACTTAGGAGAATGAAAATTGTTAATGAACTATGTACCAGTTTATAAGCTCTTAACACTGGATTTAGTATAAATCTTTCTATATATTGTAGCAGTATAAAAATATCATTACTTTCATACATTCTTCCTTATCAATAGAATTTCTGGTTTTATTATTATGTATTTTCTAGTCCCTTGAAATACTGAAGAACAAAGTGTTACTTTGGGCAGTTTAACAGCTTCAAATGCACCACCGTGTGGAGAGATGATCATTTGAAACCTGATGTCTGGCTCTAACATCTGAGATGGATTGGTAAGCTCTAACCAGTTGGAAGCAGTGACTCTAACTAGAGTTAGATTTTGGCATTAAGTAAAAGGTATCCAACTGAATGCCAAGATATACAGAGCAATGTTCTTTTAGTGAAACTTCCATTTCCTGATACATGGCAAAAATCACAACAATGGGAGACAATTTCACTATGTGTCTATTTTTCATTTTTACTGAATATAAATGCTACCTCAAAAGGTTTTAATGTATACTGAAAAAAATTTTAAAACATGAAAAATTTTAACAATTTAAGTAGGCATTAACCAATTCTTACTACTTTTTTAACCAAAAACCAGTCCCTTGAAAACCTCTACTTTTGCGTTATATGGTCACAATATTTTAATTTTCATTCTTGACTTCTTCCAAAGAACGTCTGCACACAATGACTCAAACTTCAACACCACCTTTAATTCCATGTCTGAACCTCACAGATGAATCCTGCTGGGGCATTTTCCATGTGCAAAAATTTCCTTTTGGTAGAATCTACTAATCTAGATAGATTATACATTTTAACCTAATCTCTGTCATTGAAGTGAAAACAAGTTCTTCCTGATAAAAAAAAAGCATAAATATAATAGTAGAAGATGTCATTTTGTTACCCTTGCATGTGTGCTTATAATATTCTGTGTGTATATGTAATTAAGCCTATTTGAGCTCTTGAAAGACATTCAATAGTTTGGGAAACATCCAAACTAACGCTAAGTACATGTGAGCAAATAAAAAATCATTTTGTGTAATTAACCCTTGTAGTCATCATAATTAAAAACAATGAGACCAGAGACAGAAAAATGATGTGTTAGTGTCTATGTGTGTGTATAAAATACAAATGTGCATATTAATTTTTTAACATGGACTTTTCTCAAAGCAAATAAAATGGGGGTTATTGAATTATCCTCAAGGGAGATAGTGAATATCAATCAGTTAAATAAGTCCTAATATTTAAAGAAACGGGATAATAATCATTTCAGAAATGTTGAAATTACAGATTGAATGGGAAATATTATAATTTGGCTTCCTTGATACATACTTTTCTGGTATCCTGTCTCCAGGATAGATTCAAGACTATAACAGAAAGTGAGTGGCATTTATACAAGAACACAGAAGCCCAGAAGAACCACATGCCCTCTTCTCTTCACAGTCTGTTGACCATTCACCCTCATTAAAGGCTGGTGTGCTTAGGCCCAATCTTGGAAGAATTCCCTCTGGGGACTCCAGTGAGATGAAAGGTCTCCTGTCTTTTACTGTTAGGGATGTTTATGAGGGTGAAACCAGCTTCCATTTAATTTCATGTAAGTTTACCCGGGAAAATAATAAATACCCAGGAAAATAATATCCCCTCCACCCTTACCTCCAGAACAGAATGATGTTCAGGGAAAGCACTGATCCAGTCCCTAGTCTTGGTGCATTCACATCATTCTGGGAACAAACTAATTCATAATCTTACTTAAGACATAGCATTAACCTTTTCCCGTGTCTGGGGTACCATTTAGATAAACAGACTTCAGCACTCAGGATCCAGAAATGGGTTGACCCAGGAGAAAGTGACGCATACTGTGGAAAGTATCCTCAAGTACCATGCTAGATCACACCACAAGTCCAGGTGTTTTACTGAACCTACCAGCTAAACATGTCACATAAACATACTCCTTCAGAGCCCTGGGCCTGCTGGATCTTCTCTCCTGTGCTCCCATCCAGCCTGGGAGAGACTGCAGTCACAATGGACTGAAGGTACTGAAGGCTTGCTGGTTGCCAGGCACGATGCTTAAGCATTTAAATGGGTGATGATTTCACCCTAGCATGGTACTGTTGACATAAGCTATTGATGGTCTCCCTTTCCCAGCTGGGGAGACAGAGACCTCAAGTCAGTCTCAGAATGAATTGCCCAAGGTCATACTACTGAGGAGAGGTGGGCCTCAACCTTAAATGCATGAGCTCAACTCCAGAGTTGCCTGACTCATGGCCACACAGCACCATCTGGAGCCATCAAGTGTGCCATTTCACACAGATGAAGGAGCATCCCACACATTCCTCTGGGAGCCAAAGAAACTTGGGCTCCTCATCGCAGAAGCAGATGGGAGTTTAGCAACCTTTGAATGTCTCAGGGGTCATCTTTGCAGCAGAGGAATCTAGTTTGACAGAAAGGGATTTGCAGGGCTTATGTAGTAACTGTAGGGGAGCAGTGGACATGGAAGAGGAGTATATCCAACCACCAGACACACCCACAAGCAGACTGAAGGTCCTTATCCAGGTCATATGTCTAGACTGTGATGCCTTGTTTATTAGGAATTATTCACTACTGGTGTTTCATGTTAATAAAATCTCCTTTTGGTACAATCTCATCAAAACAGGCACACATTCTGACGAAAATGTTTTCTAGGCAAAATATCTTGCAAATGAATTACAGGGCTCTGGGTCTAGAGCAGTTAAACATCAATACAAGAGACTGTTAGTTCTTTTTCCCTTGGGCTTTCTGATACTAGCCAGGGTCATGTCCCATTAACTGTTCCTCAAGCCCTTCCTTCTGTTCATTCTTTGAACCACACCCTCCAGGCAGGACAGGATTACCAGTCTAACTGAGTCTGCCTGAGGAAGAGCAAGCAGGAGGAAGAGCAGATTTCAATCTAAGTCTTTTTCATGCACATCCCCCCACCTTCCTAGTCATGGGAGAATTGTGTCTGTCCTGCCACAGCTGCCTCTGCCTTCACACCAGACATCACCTCATCTTGGTAGGTTAAAAATGTCTGGTGAGGGGCATCTGGGTGGCTCAGTCAGTGAAGCAGTTAAGCATTGGACTTTTTTTTTTTAAATATGAAATTTATTGTCAAATTGGTTTCCATACAACACCCAGTGCTCATCCCAACAGGTGCCCTCCTCAATGCCCATCACCCACCCTCCTCTCCCTCCCACCCCCCCATCAACTCTCAGTTTGTTCTCAGTTTTTAAGAGTCTTTTATGGTTTGGACTTTTGATTTGGGATCAAGTCATGATCTCCTGGTCGTGAGATTGGGCCCCGCATTGGGCTCTGTGCTATAAGCATGAAGCCTGCTTAAGATTCTCTCTTTCTCCCTCTGCCCTTCTGCCTCACTTGCATGCTCTCTCTCTCTCTCTCTCTCTCTCTCTAAGAAAGGGGGGGGTTCTGGTGAGCCCATAAGTATTTGCTCCTCTTGCATAGCACTTTTGACACTGCACTGTGGTCTGGAAATGCTCTGGGTCCTGACTCCTACAAGGAGTAAGGCATGTTTTCCCTGTCCCCAGACCCTAGTACAGAATTGTATGTGTGGTCCATACTGAAAAAAAATACATAGTAAATTGAAGAACAAAGTAGATAAGCTTATGAAGAAGGAGGAGGAAGAGGAGCAGGAGGATGAAGAGGAGGAAGAAGAGGAGGAGGAGGAAGAGGAGGAAGACATATAAAAATATTTATATAAGACCTACATCAAAGAACTTGAAGATTTTATAAAGATGTTCAGATAATCTTGGCATGACTTCCCTGGCTTACATAAGCCTCTGCTTCAAATCTATCTTAAAGAAAGGGGAAATATGGATAGCAGTTTAAGATAAACATGCATAGAAACAACAGAAATGATCTCTTTTTTTTAAGTTTATTTATTTTGAAAGAGAGACAGCATGAGTGGGGGAGGGGCAGAGAGAGAGGGAGAGAGACAGTATCCCAAGCAGGCTCCAGGCTACCAGTACAGAGCCTGATGTGAGGCTCGAACCCATGAAGCTGAAAGATCATGACCTGAGCCAAAATCAAGAGTCATATGCTTAGCCAACTGAGCCATCCAGGAACCTCCAAAAATTATCTTTTAAATACTCAAAAAATGTAACATGTCATTTGTTTATGATGACTTCATAGAAAGGGTCACACAAAAAAATTACATAGGAATGCTGATACAGAGTATAACCAGTCATATAAATGCTTTCCCTTTCATTTTATATTTTATTATATTAAAAAAATTAATGTTTATTTCTGAGAGAGAGTGAGAGAGAGACAGAGACAGAACACAAGCGGGGAAGGGCAGAGAGAGAGGGAGACACAGCAACTGAAGTAGGTTCCAGGCTCTGAGCTGTCAGCACAAAACCCCACGCAGAACTCGAACTCACCAAGCCATGAGATTATGACCTGAGCGGAAGTCAGACACTCAACTGACTGAGCCACCCAGGCGCCCCATATTTTATTATATGTTTAACCATGGAGATAGATCACAGTTTGTTTCCTCAGCTTCAAACCAGAGTTTATATAATATCTCAGCCGATCTATAATTGCATTGCTTATTCTCGCTTTTGTTTTGTATTTAATTTGATTATTTGCAAAAATAAAAGAACTAAAGGAACATATCTCCTCTCATTAAATTAAGTTTTCATTATAGGTCACTGTGGAAAATATTAAGACCTGATTAAAACTGAATATACTGAAAAAAAAAGGTCAAGAAGGAGGTATAACATAAAAACCAATATATTTTATTTTAATTGTATAACATTTTAAATAGCTTCTGACTATGAGGGAGCTGAAGGACCAAGGAGACAACTGATGGTTGTTTCCGCTGAGCAAATGAGTCCAGCTCATGCTGTTTGAGGCACCATCCTGAAATGGGATCGGCCTGGGGCAAAAAGGCCTCTGGGACATCCCGGATGGAAGGACGGAGGCCAAAGAGACCTGCCCAGTGACGCTTCTCACGGCTTTCCCTCCAAACTTGTGTCTATCAGAGAAGCTTGTAGTGCCTCACAGCCACCAGAGGGTGTCACCGCGGCTCTTGATCTCAGAACCTTTCTGCCCTTCCAGAGCACAGCCCTGCGCAAGAGTCAGACCCCCTGACGAGACACCCCAAAAAGTGGCACTCTGCACTGCTTAACTCTGTGAACTGCAGCTGAGAGCTGGCCCTTCATGGAACTTTGAGACATGTAAACCAATTAATTTCCAGCTCACACAGCAGCCAGAGTTTCCTATGTTTCTGTATGCTTCAAGAGAAAAATAAAAACCAAAAAAACCCCTTGTTTCTTGACTACAAGATTTCTCCCATAGCAGGCTTTTCATATACGTATTTGAATAGGGAATACATTTTTTATGCAGTAATTTCTTTTGGCATTTTTTAAAGGTTCATCCAGTGTCTCATTTATTACATGTCCTGTGTTCTGACAGTTTTTCCTTGTGGATCTCAGTGGAACCTTGCAGGGATAACAGAATAAAGGTCCTCAAGCAGATCTGTTAGCTCAGGGCATAACTTCCCACTGGAGAGGTACATTGAGGGTGTGTCACTTCTTATCTCACCTCTGGATTTATTGATTGCTTTGCTACCAACCACCATCCCTTCTCTCTACACTTCTTTACCATCTCTACATAGTATGATTTGCATCGGAATAAAATTTCCTAAAGCTGGGGAAGATACCTTCTTCAATAGAGCAGCTCCCAGAGAGGATTTAGAATGAATCTACAACATTCACTTCAAGGTGATAAAGGACAAAGTTTTTCTCATGGAGTAGAAATTTATTTGTAAGAACAACAAGCAGGCACATAGTTACTTTCAGATTTGGGTGTTTGGTAGATATTTTCTTGAAAATGAAAGAAGGGAGTCTGTCACTTCTAGGAAAACAATTGAAAGTATTAGTTACCAATACTAAAATTTGGGATTTCAAGTGGACATTAAAATTTTGGAAAATTTGTATGGTTTCATATTGCAATTAAATTCTAAGAAATTACTCCTTGTTGAATTTTATGATATGAAAAAAAGAATATCCATGATTACCTGAAACATCTAATAAAATACTCATCCATTTTTTAACTACAAATCTGTCTCAGGCTGGATTTTCTTCAATCAAAATTATATATCACAAATTATTCAGTACAGGAGCAGATATGAAAATCATCTGGCTTTCATTAAGCCAGATATTACAGAGATTTGGAAAAATGTAAAATAGATCACTAAACTCTTGCTAATTTATTATTTTTTGGATAATATAATTGTTTTTTATAGAAGTACATTACTTATTCAGGCTTTTTTTGTTATTTTCAGATGAATTAATAAATGCATATATTGAAATGATTCAGCTTAATTTTAATATAGTAAATATTGCTGGAGGTAATGCACATCAATAAAAGTTTTTGGAGTCTTCTATAATTTTTAAGGGTTTTACATAATACTGAGAGAACTTTTGCTAGTTCTAGAACTTTTACTAGTGGGCACATGGACTGGGGGTTTTGTATCTTATGCTAAGTCAATTCACACATTTGAATTTCATGGCTGCTAATGTAAATTTATTTCACTGAGACTTGATGTATCTTAAGAGATTCAAATTGCTAGAAATGGTTTCAAAGGCAGAAAGGAAAGTGAACATAAAGGGCTAGACTCTACTCAGCATTAAGGAAAATAGAATGACATTATAGGAGTTAAATACAATGAAGGACCTCTTGACTGAAAGGGTAATTTCTACATTGGAGTACCTCTCTGTGGAATCCCTCTGAAGTAACAACAAACAAACAAACAAACAAACCTGATAAATACCCCACTCTTGAGGATAATTTATCTTTATAATGTCATATAAATGTCAAATGTACAAAAACACTGAAAGGTTTTTATAACGAACACACATACATCCATGCAGATTCTTCAGTTAACATTGTACAATACTTGTTTTTACATTTATCTGTATATATCAAATTAACCCATGGGGTTATAGGATTCCTGCTGTGATCTGTCTAACTGCATTTACCAGTCAACATTATCTTAGGAAGTTCCTTTCATTTTATGAATACCAATCCTTATCACCACCTTCAAAGTGTGCAGGCCATTCTTATCTCAGGCCAACTTATCTCAGATTGTTTAAACTCTTTATTGATTTGAGAAATACTGAGATGGACACATTTTTTTCCCCAACAATGATCCATTATTTCCCTAATTTCAACTCTAAGAATTTGGATCCTTCAGTGAATGAACTTTTCCAAGGTTTCTTGTGGGTATTTTGGCAAGTTTTGTCAACATGATTTTCCTGTGCAAAATGAGTCCACATGTAGACGTCAAAGAAAAGATAAAGTTTAGTTTGAAGACAAGAGGAATTGAGGGGACATTGTAGCTCCTTTCAGACATCCTGCCTTATAGTGGGTCCTCAATAAATATCAAAGGAATAAATGACTTAATCATGAATCATAGTGCTAGAAGATTTATGTCTGGAGTCTCTCATTGTAAAAGTAAGAATCACAAAGTTGTGTGAGGTCAGACCTCCTGCCTCCATCCCATCTTCCACCAAATCTTCCCCACTCCTTAGATAGGAAAATTTTACTCAAATTAATTGTCACAGAGGTAAGATACAATTTATTATATAACTATAAATTTCATTATGGTAAATACACTTCATAAATCAACTATATTCTTTTTAATAACAGCTTTATCTAGCTATAAATTACACATCATAATGTTCACCCTTTAAAAGTGGACAATTCAGTTGTTTTTAGTATATTCAGAAGTTGGTTTCCAATCAATTGATTACCACTATCTGATTTCAGAACATATCATCACTCCAACAAGAAAGCCTACCTATGAGTTTTAGCTCCTATTCCTCATTCCTCCTACTCTCAGCTGCTGGCATCCACTGATATACTTTCTGTCTTTATAAATTTGTCTATTCTAGATATTTTATATAAGTGGTATCACACAAATATTGGTTCTTTTATGTCTGTTTTTTTCATTTAATAAAATGTTTTCAATGTTCATCCATTATATAGCATACCTCAAGATTTCATTTCTTCAAATTGCTGAATAATATTCCATTGTGTGGATATATAACATCTTTTTTATCCCATTCATCAGTTGGTGGACACTTGTATTTTTCCATTGTTTATTTATCCTGGATAGTGTTGCTATGAACATTCATGTGAAAGTTTTAGTGTGAATATATATTGTCATTTCTTTTGGCTATATACCTAGGAATGGAAACGATGAATAATATGGTAACTTTATGTTTAACTGTTTGAGGAATTGCCAAACTATTTTCCAAAGCAGATGCATCATTTTACATTTCCACCAGCAATGTGCAAGGGTTCTAATTTCTCCATATCATCACAAAGACTTGTTATGATATCTTTGTGTTACAGCCATCTTAGTGGTTGTGAGGTGGCACTTCATTGTGGTTTTGAATTGCATTTTCTTGATGATTCAGGATATTGAGCATCTTTTCATGTCCTGATTGGCCATTTGTATATCTTCTTTGGAGAAATGCCTATTCAAATCCCTTTCCTATCTTTAATTGGCCTATTTGTCTTTGTATTGTTGAGTTGTATAAGCACATGCTCTTATTTTCTCTATTCTCATGGTCTGTTTGTTTACACACAGGAGATAGACTCCCCACCAGGTTAAAGGCTTGGTATCACTAAGCAGCTCCCATCCAGTGGAAGATTTTGACACACAAAAAGAGTAGGAGATAAACATGCCATAGCTAATTATGGAAGCCAGTGGAGACAAAAGTTATCCTGTTGAAGATGAAACCCTGCACACCTTGAGCTTTTCTGGAACAACAAAATTTGGTCCTGTTGTTATCTTAGAATTATTGACAGTACTCTTTTCTTCTTAAAAGTGTTTCAATTGGAATAAGAAATCACATGATATACAAGTCCTATGTATGAACACTGATGAACAGCTAAAGTCTATTCAAAACCTCAGTAATGTAAGTTGTGCATCAACTAGGCTGTGTGCAAGACATGTGATGCTGCATATAGCAGGTGTAGCCACTGACCTCTGGGAGTTTTCATCTAGTTAATGAGAGTCTTCCATAAAATTGTGGTAGAAATTAAGATTGTGGGAATTGAATCATGCTTTAAATGCATGTGATATAGTAACCCATGTAACAGAACCCTGCAGTGAACTTTAACAAACACTAAATTCTTACAGTAGCTTCTCTGGTTGGGGCATACAGCTACTGTAACCCACAAAATATAATAAAGTGTATTAGCATTTCTTAAAGTCTCCTCTTGATGCTTCTCTGTGCAGCTACATGCTCCTGCCCTTTATCAGGCCCTTGATGAATGCTGAGACTTCAAGGCTTTCATTCACACACACTCAAGACCACCCATCCTTAGACAGCTCCTGTTGGGTTGGGAAGTGTCATTGTGCTTCCACTCCAAAGTGAGGTATGGCCCAAGACATATTCATTCATTGTAGTTAAAATAACTGGAGAAGGATATATTTTTGTTAATTTGAGAATATTTGAGGTTATGGTGATGATAACACTGCACTGAATTCCATCTTGCTCTCCTAAGAAGGAGTGGACAGGGACATGCATGATTCCCATGGTGAATAAATGCATAAATGATAACTTGCACCTGCTGTCAGTTTTCTTGTCACCAAGAGTGAGGTTTGCCACTCTACAAGCATTATCTAACTTCATCCTCCTATTATTACTGTAATTTTTCAGACAATGAAACTAAGTCTTAGAAAGATACAGTAATTATCCAAGATCATCCAGTTTATTAGAGCAAACTTGGATTTGAGCCCAAGCAATCTGACTTTGGAATTAGCCCTTTCTTCCTCCTTTCTTTCAGAAGTCCCATGAGCCCTTGCAGTGCCAGGAAATGCCTTCAGGGTTTAGGGTGCCAGAGAGAACAGAGAAAACTGCTATTGCTCCTGGTGCTCACTGAGGTGGGAGAAGCAGTGAACACAGGAACAAGAGCATGCATGATGTCTGAAAGAAAATAAAGCAGAATCCAAAGGTGGAAGTGTGGTACTGTTAAACACAAACAAATCTGGGAATGCTTCTTGAAAATGATGAACTTTACACCAAGACCTGGAGAAAGTGTTAAGAAAACCATGCATAAGTGTATGAAAAGAAGCTTCTGGTCTGAGAGAAAGGTTGATGCAGTATTCTCAGGCAGACATACCTAGCATGTGCAGGACACAGGTGTCCAGTGTGGCTGAGCCCTTGGCGGAGCTAGCAGTGTGTCAGTGTGGAGAAGCCTTGAGAACATAGTAAGGAGTTGGTCTTTATTCTAAGTGAAGTAGAAAGCAACTGCAAGAATACATCTGAGCAGTATGGCTGCTCTAATAAGATGGAGTGTAAATGCCCATGTGGTGGCAAGAGGCATCTGCTAGCCTCCACATGAAGAGATTGCCACTGGGCCACAAAAAAGTTGTGCAGGCACTGAGAGTGGACATAGGCCCTCAGAGAATTCGGTGACTACATGTGAGGGAGAAAGAGATGTCCAGAACGACTCTGAAGTATGCAAAAACAGAAGTTTCATTTAATGAGCAGAGAAAAGAACAGAAAAGGACATGTTTGGGATGGTTTGTAGCTGTTACACTTGAAATATTTGATGGACACCCAACTACCAGAATACCCATCACTTTTCAATGTCTCTTTGTCAACAATAGCAAAATTAAATGAGATAATATGGATAGTATAGATAAAATGAGGTATCAGTTTTTTATCAAGTGAGCATCTGCCCATCTTGGACAGGTCACAGACGTAGTTTCCTTTATTTTATCCTTCCGATATTGTGAGTTAACTGTTACTATCCCCATACTCACTATCAGGACCTATGACTTTCACTATGTCACCCCTGCTTCTGTGTTAAGTGTGGGACATGGGGAAGACAGTAAGAACATTGCTCAGCATTGACCCTCAAGTTCAACTATAGTGATTAAGGGCTGAGTCTGACCCTGATATATGGCCAGTGGCTTCAAGCAAGTTGCTCCTGCAGCTTCCTTCCCTATCACCAGCATAGGATGATGTGAGAACCTGTCTTATAAGCCAATGAAGAATAACCTCAGACAGTCCCTGACCCAAAATGTGCTCACTGTCTCTCACTTTTTCCATTCTTATAATTGCATACTTTAATATTTTTAATTTGAAGGCTATCAACTTGCTCAGTTCACCTTGGATTTATGTCTTGTGGGATTTCCTGGGTCATTTTTTCTAGCTTCAGGAAATGAAAAAAAGAAGCTGACAAATCTTTTACCCACTCACCACCCTTTGAAGTATAGAGGGCTGAACACACAGTCTCCCTTGGTCCTCTTTTTCTATCTTCCCTGATTTACGAGGTGAAGAGTGACAGGGAGATAGAGATTAAATGTCTGAACAGTTTGTCAGAGTCCCTATGTGACATGCAATCTTAAAAGAATGTAAGATGACAAAAAAGAAAAAAAAAAAACTCACGAAGAAGAATGCCTGGCCTGTCTAGATCTGTGTATTTTACCTGCAAAGGAATGTCCAGTGGACAGTTTCTTGTGGAAAACTTGTGACCTCCAAAAGCCACACAGCCCATGTCTTCTGTCTCAACACTCATGACAGGCCAACCTCATTTGTCTGCCAGGTCTGGGGAGCCTTTCCTCTTCCACAAAGTCTTCCAGAACCTGCCTTGCTGGGCTCACCTCCCTATGCAGACCTGTCATTCCAGTTGGTCCCTCATTTCTCATCCAGCTCCATCCTGATTCCCCAAACATATGAAGCAATTGGATTTCTACAATTCATTTGGCAAACAATTAGCAACTTCTCTTATGTTGATCATGTCTGTGCTACCTGCAACTACATTGCAAGCCCTTCAATCATCCCTTGCATATCAGGAAAATCAATCTGTATTCAATATTTCTATTTTTATGTATTGATAGCTTATCCATTTTCAGAAAAAGACAACTGCAGTTTATTGAATTGATATTGGATTTTTCCTGCACTAATTCCTCCCAAAATTTAGTAGTAAAAAGAGCACTGGAGGGGGTGCCTGGGTAGCTCAGTCAGTTAAGCATCTCACGTTTCATGGATTTGAGCCCTGTGTCAGGCTCTGTGCTGACAGCTCAGAGCTTGGAGCCTGCTTCAGATTTGTGTCTCCCTCTCTTTCTGCCCCACCCCTGCTCGTGCTCTCTCTCTCTCAAAAATAAACATTAATAATAATAAAAAAATAGCACTGAACCAGAAATCAGGAAATGTGGTTTCCCATCATAGATCTACCAGGACTAGCTGTGTGCCTGTGAGAAGCACAAGTAACCTCTCTGGCCCTGGTTCCTCATGAATGGAATGAAAGTCTTAGATGAGATTGCCAGCTTCAAGCTTGAAACTTTTAAATGTCTCTGAGGTACACAGAAGTTGATGGATATGAACGTTAAAAGGATAACTAGGAAAGCAATTAGGAAGGAAGAAACGTGTGACAGGAGTGGTGTTTTCTCTAACTAAAGTTTATTGTGTGTACAAAGGGGAAAATCACAACCCTACACAGTAACATTTTGACTATTGTTTAAGTTGCCTAAAATAAGTACTGATAAGAAGTGTTTTGTCACTAAAGGAAAAAAAAATAAGGGCAGCAAAGGATGCAGTCGGGTATGAGCAAAAGGACAAACATGGTTTGCAACTCAATGGGGAATCCAAAAAAACATGTTTCTGGGAGAAAGATTGCAACTCAAGCATTCCTCTAAAATGCATGTTTCCTCCAAAGGGAAAGTTCTAAAGATCCCTCAATTTTCTGATAAACTGTGACTTGTGGAAAACTTTTCACAAAGTTCATGAAGCAGGCAAGTTTCTGTTATTCCAGCCAAACAATAAAGAAATACCCTTAGGTGGGTTTGCAACGACAGAAAGGCAGACTCAATGTCTGGTCAGCATGTTCTTAATGCTGGAAAATTGCAAAGAGGCATTTGCCTTCAACAGCGTTGGTGATGTCCTGGTGAGAGTGGAATCTGAGGACACCACCCATTGTCATTTCTATTGTACCCTATACATGAGTTAAGTAAAAATAAAAATAAGTAGAAGTGTGTTTCCTCTGAAAAAACAACATAATCCTTCTCCTGAGAGAAAGTTACTGCAAACCTCATTTCACTTTGGTCTCTAGCTATTGAGAAGATCATCCTTCATTTTACGTTCCAGCTCAACTAATTATAACTACCCAGAGGGCTAGAGGAGTATTTGAGGAGTTCTCCTCTAAGAAAGAGCTCCAATTTAATTTTAAATGTTATTTTGTATATATATTATTTGCTCTTTAGCAATATATTTCATCATTCTCCATCACAGAAACTTCAAACACTGGAGTCATTTCTGATTCCCTTTTCATCCTTGACTCACTAGTGAGTCCTTGACCCCTCTTGTCCTCTCTCCCCCCTTCTATTCTCACTACAAAATTATCTAACGTCTGTCTAACTGGACTGTCTCTGTTCCTTATTTATATCCAGCTCTCCATGAGTTCTGCTACACATTGCTCTTTTCCAAACTTGTAAGTGATCCTGTCATTTCTTAATTCAAAAGCTTTCCTTCTTGTTGTTGTCAGAAAACAGTTGAGATCTCCCAGGCTGACATTCTGTTCTAGGCTTCTCTCTCTCTTTTTCACTCCACATTATTTATGAATTTCTGGGTCTGTTCACCATTTTCTTTCCTCTCAAAACTCCTGTCACCATAACTGCTTGTTAAATCCTAACTTTAATAACTGAAAATGCCAACTCTTCCCTGATTTCCTATGACAGGAGTAATTTCCTGCCTCCTAAAATGTCAGAGGAAATTTTACTTTCTTTACTACTATTTGCATTATTATGTGTTAGTGTTAGCATTAGTTTATTATCCACACACAATAGTTGCAGAGAGGCAAACTACAGTGGTTAAAGAGTATAGTATCTGTGAGCTTGTTTTAGAATCTTGACTCTTGGGACCTGAGCAAGTTACTTAATGATCTTGGGCCTCAGTGTCCTCATCCAAAAAGTGAAAACAAGAAAGGTATGTATCACACTGTTTTTTTAAAGGGTTTGTTAATTAATTAATCATTACATAAATACAGCAGTCAAAACAGTATCTCATACATAGTAGTAACTTCTCAATAAATTCTTACTGGTTCCACTGAAGAAGGGAGTGTCTGATATTTTTTTAACTCTGCAATCTTTTGTTTCCATTTTCAAGGACATTTTCTTTGAAAATGCCTCTTTTTTTTTTTCAACGTTTTTTATTTTATTTTTGGGACAGAGAGAGACAGAGCATGAACGGGGGAGGGGCAGAGAGAGGGAGACACAGAATCGGAAACAGGCTCCAGGCTCCTAGCCATCAGCCCAGAGCCTGACGCGGGGCTCGAACTCACGGACCGCGAGATCGTGACCTGGCTGAAGTCGGAAGCTTAACCGACTGCGCCACCCAGGCGCCCCTGAAAATGCCTAACTCTTAACCATTAGCTGTAACTGAAATAGCATATGAAGATACTTCTGGATTCAGCTCCATGCTGAAAAGAACTTGCAAGTTGTCACAACTGTCCTTACAATGAGAAAAGCCTGGAATAACTGAAAGTCAATGACTTTTTTTAGTTTTATCCAAGAACTGAGGTCACAAAGCAAATCACCACTCAGAAGTATGGAAAGACACATGAACACAGAGAGTCAAAGCAGAGGTCTATTCATCTTGAGGAGAAGTCACTGAAGCCATAAACTGGTAGGGACACTCACATAATAATTTTAATTACTGTTGGAGGCTCAGTGTGAACAAGAATGGGACTGAAAGACATCTTGAGGCAGAGACCTCATTTACGGGTTTAACCTCAAGGAACCTTATAAGGTTCTCAAAGTGAAGATCCAAGAAAGATCTTTCCTCTGTCAGGAGAAGATTAAGCATTATAAAATATACATGCAGCATTCGCTATATAACAAAGATCTACTCTAGAAGGGAAATGTCTTTACCAGAACCTTATCTTAATGAGAGAAACCATAAGAGACTCTTAAATACTGAGAACAAACTGAGGGTTGATGGGGCACGTGGGGGAGAGGGGAAAGTGGGTGATGGGCATTGAGGAGGGCACCTGTTCGGATGAGTACTAGGTGTTGTATGGAAACCAAGTTGACAATAAATTATACATAAAAAGAAAGAGAGAGAGAGACAAGGGCATTCTTGGCACTTCAGGACTCTATGGCATTCCTGTGTCACCAAAAGGGGTGAGAAACAGTCAGCAGGGACTAGGGATTCAAGAAAGTCAGATAAGGACATTGTAGCCAGGGAGGGGAGTATGGGTAAGGATGAAAACATCTTATACCACTGGAGGAACATTTGTGAAAGTCTTACCAAAAACCCAGGCTTACTTAAAGACAGAGAAGCAATTGTAAAATTAGAGAAAGTTCCCCCTACCTAATACCTCACCATGAACTAACAGGTCTCCAGTCTAAGAACAATAGATTAGAGATGAGAGAGTTGTAAGATGCAAACTCTCTCTGAGTAGGTGAACCTGGCTAGCCTAAATCACTCAACAAGGACTCTGGAGGAGGCACCTACAGCTCCAGCAAACATGACACACAGCCCAATTCCTCACATTAAAGGCCTATTTATTTGTATTTACTTACCAACACAACTTGCCTGACTTTCAAAATAAATAAATAAACAAATAAATAAATAAAGTCAGACCAAAAGGCAACAGAAAAACAAAAACAATGTGGAGAGACAAAGCCATCAACAGAACTATACTCACAGATGCCACAGTTGTTGGAATAATCAGGTAAGAAATTTAAATTAATGATTAATGATTAATATTTTAAGGATTCTAATGGAAAAAAATGCAGAACAGTTGAGTCCTGCAGAAAGCTGAAAATAAAACACTAAGAAAAATTTAAAAGGAAATGTTATAAAACAACAAAAATTGTAACAGAAATAAAGACTATCTTCATGGGCTCATCAATAGACTGAACACAATTAAGGAAATAATGAAGACAGGCCAATAAAAACTTCCACAACAAATTAAAAGAAAGGAAAGCAAAAGAGACCATAACATCCAAGAACTGTAGGGAAATTACAAAATATTTAATATATACAAAATTGAAATACCACAAGAAGGAGAAAGAAATGAAAAGAACTATATGAACTAATACAATAAGAGCTAAGGTCTTTCCCATATTGACAGACAGCAAATCACACATCCAAGAAGCTCAAAGAACATGAGGCAGAATTTAAAAAAATAAAAATTAAAAAATAAAAAATAAACAGACAAAAAACTCCATCACCTACACATATCATATTCAAACTGCAGAAAACCAAACAGTACATTTTCGAAAAAAATGATGAGTATTATAGCAGGTGGTAAGAGGGATTGTAAGTCCTAACATTAGAGAAATAAGGAAAAAAAGTTATGTTTACAGTAAAACCTGCACACTGATGTTGGGAAGTAACCAAAATGTTTTTCAGTGGGTTAATGGATAAGCTATGGTACACTCAAACAATGAAATATTAATCAGGACTAAAAAGTAATGAGTTATCAAGCCATAAATAGACACGGAAGAGCATTATATACACATTATTAAGTGAAATACCCAATCTGAAAAGGCCATATACTGTATGATTCCACCTATATGACCTTCTGGAAAAGAAGGAAGACAATAGAAAAAGCAGCGGTTGCCATGGGATGGAGGCAGGGTGCAGGGATAAATTGGCTGAGCACATGGGATTTTTAGGGCAGTGAAAGTGTTTTGTGTGAGATTATATGTGAGTAAATATGATTATATATTTTTTCTAAACTCATAGCATGTTCAACACCAAGAGTGAACCCAAATATAAACTATGGACTTTGGGTGCAAACGATATGTCAAATGGGAACACATCAATTACAATAAACATACCACTCTGGTTGGGGGACATTGATAATGGTAATGCTATGCTCGTGTAGGGACAGGGGTATAAGGAAAATCTTTGTAACTTCCTCTTAATTTTGTTGGAAATCTAATAATAAATAGTCTTTTTAAAAATTGCTGTCAAGATACTGGGGTAAAATGGTTATAATGTTGAAAGAAAGAATAAAACACTAACCTAGAATCCAATATTCAGATAAATTATCCTTCCAAAGTGAAAGAAAAATGCTTTCTCATACAAACACAAACTAAGGAAATTTGTCAACTTGCTCTTCAAGAAATGTTAAAATCTGTTAATCAAACAGAAGAAAAATGACATCAGAAATTCAGGTCTATATAAATAAAGGAGTTTTAGAGAAAAATAAATCTTGTACTAATTGATACAAAATGTAACTGTTTAAAATAGTAATAATATAATTATAGCTTATGGACAAGTGAAATAAAAGATAACAATGTTATAAAGGACAGGGGGAAAAAAAAGCAAATTCTCTATTCAGGAATCTGCACCACACATGAAGCAATACCTCATTATTTGAAATTAGGTTTATATTTGTTCAGAATGTAAATTGCAAACTTTAAGGAAACTATCATTTTTTAAAAATAATATAATTGATATGCTAAAAAGTAAATGGAATCACATAAAATCACATGAAATGCTCAGTTAAAACTAGAGATGACAGAAAAAGGGAGAGGAGAATCAAAGAACAAATTTAGTGAAAAGGAAACAGGTATAAATATGGACATTAACCCAGCTATATCAATGACCACTTTAAATCAAAATGCTCTAAATACCTCAAGTAAAAGACAGATATTGTCAGAGTGTTTAAAAAAAAAAGAGACCTACATGTTCTCTGTAAGAAACCCATTTTAAGCATAAAGACTCAGCTTAATATAAAAGGGATGGAGAAAGGGATGACATTAATCAAAAGAAAGAATAACTATTTTAATTTCAGGCAAAGTTGACTTCAGAATAAGAGAGTTAATCAGAGATAAAAAGTGGCATTATATAATAGAGGTGTTAATTCTACAAGAAGACAAAACAATCCTAAATGTGTCTGTACTAAAGACAGCATCAAAATACATGAGGTAAAACTGAAAGAACTGAAAGGAGAAATACATATATCTGTTGAGACACTTCAGCATTCTTGTCTAAATAAATAGCGGAAACTTATGCAGAAATTGGATGGCAGAAAAGACTCAAATCTAAATCAAAATAATGTTTTATCAACTGGTAATTTTCCAATTATTTCAAAATATATAATATATATATAAAATATATAAAATATATATAAATATATAAAATATATACAAATATATATATAATATATAATATATATATTTGATATAATGATCACAATAATTTCATGATAAAATTACGTTGACTTTCAAAAGTTAAGAGTATTTATTTCAGAACGTTTCCAATATTCACTTCTGTCCAATATTAACTTTTCACTATGGGATTTGTTTAATAAAATTCTTTACAAATACTAGTAATGGAACAAGCAGAAAGATAACGTATTAAATAGCGAAGCATAATTTCATTGGCATTCATAGTCTGCATCAGATCTATAATAAAAAAATAGCATTCAACACTTCACATTGCTAAGTTATTAAGACTAATAAGGAAGTCCCTCATCTAAAACAGAGTCTGACCCAATGTTTCTGTTATTCCAAGCATGTAAGCACAAGAATGTATGTTATGTCAGAATAAGCCTAACAAGTTGAGAGGAAAATGAAGGCAGAGTAGGTGAACCCTAGACTTGTCTTATCCCATGAGTAAAATTAGATAACTATCAAATCATCATAAATACCCCAGAAATGACCTAGAGACTGATGGAAAAAACTCCATAACTAGAGGGACAGAAGAGGCCACATTGAAGAAGGTAGCAAGTCCAGAGACTTGGTTTCAGGGAGAAAGGATCCTGGTTCCTTGGAGGGGAGGGAGCCATGGTTGCAGAAAAGGGCCAGAGAGAGAGGAGCATACAGAGGAACACACAAGGAGAATATTTTCCCTTAGCCATTGGCTTGGGAAATGAAAAGGGCTGAATTTTATGAGTTTTTGCAACTTTAAACCTGAGTTTTAAAGGTCAGCTGGCTTGACTGAGATACAGCCTGGAGGACACTGCACTGCTCTTGGAAAGAAGGCAGGCAAACAACCCAGGGACATACAGAGTGGGACATACACTGATCTGAAGAGCATCCAGGGGGCACAGTGGGAAAATTATTTGCTTTTCTCAAATGTCCCTGAAAGGCAGCGTTCCTGGAAACATCTCTCAGGGAACAAATGAGCTGGCTGGTGCCATTTCCCTCCCTGTTCCTCAGAATAAATGCAGAGCCACCTGTAGGAAACAGCATGGCCTGGACACTGGCTGCCTAACTTGTTTACACTAAGTCCTATCCCTCTGCAGTCTGATGGCACTGCCCTTCTCAGTCACACTTGCCTCAGTCCCAGTCTGGTATGTACCCTCACCCAAAAGACCAGCATAAACCCCTGCCCACATCATGTCTCCAGACCACAGACTTTTACAGGGATCAATATCAGTGGACGTGGGGACAGGGCTTATTTAACAAGCAAACCAGAGCACACCTAGTTAAAACTCACCACATTCAGGCCAGGGACCAGTCACTCTGCACAGCAGGCAAGGGGAGTCTCTGCAGATGACTGGCATGAGGACAGAGTAGCCAGAACACAACAGCAGAGTGCATGCAATACACACTGGAGATACTCCCTGAAGCACCAGGCACTGGGCAGTACAAGATCTCTTCTTCAGAAGACCATTACTTTCAGGAGCAGGAAATATAACTGACTTTTCTAACATGGAGAACAAGGCTGAGATTTAGACAAAATGAGAAGACAGAGGAATTTATCCCAAACGAAAGAACAAGATAAGACCATGACCGGATAGCTAAGCCGAACAGATATAAGTAACATGCCTTCTAAAGAACTTAAAACAATGATCATATGGATATGCACCAGACTTGAGAAAAGAATGGAAGAATTCAGTGAGACCCTTACTATAGAGATAAAAAGTTAAAAAAAAAGATTCAGTCAAAAAAGAAGAGTGCAATAAATGAAATTGAAACATGCTTAATGCAATAAAAGTAGGCTTGAAGAAGCAAAATAACAAATTAATGATCTAGAAGACAAAGTAATGGAAAGTAATGAAACTGAACAAAAGAGAGAAAGAAGAATTATGCAACACAAAAATAGACTTAGGACACTCAGTGACTCCATCAAAAGTAATAACATTTGTATTACAGGAATCTCAGAAAAAGAAGATAGAGAAAACAGGGCACAAAATTTATTGAAGAAATACTAGCTGAAAACATCCCAAATCAGGAGAAAGAAACAGACATCCAGATCCAGGAAGCATGGAGAACACCATCAAAATCAACTAAAGTAGGCCCACACCAAGACATAATGTAATTAAATTAAAAAAAATATAATGATAAAGAAAAAATATTAAAAGCAACAAAAGATGTCAGTAACTTACAAGGGAAAACCTGTAATGCTACCAGGATATTTTTCAACAGAAACTTGGCAAGCCAGAAAAGAGTGGCATGATATATTCAAAGTGATGAAAGAAAATCTGCAGCCAAGAATACTCTATTAATCAAGGATAGTATTCGGAATAAATGGAGACATAAAGAGTTTTCCAGACAAACAAAAACTAAAGGAATTTGTGACCACTAAACCAGCCCTGCAAGAAATATTAAAGGGGACTCTGAGTTGAAGGAAAGTTCAAAAAGGACAGTGTGGCTGCCTGGGTGGCTCTGTTAGTTAAGTGTCCAACTTCAGCTCAAGTCATGATCTTGGTCCATCAAGTTCCACACTGGCACTGCAGAGCCTGTGTGGGAGTTCTCTCTCTTTCTCTTTCTCTCTTCTCCACTTGTGCTCTCTCTCTCTCTCTCTCTCTCTCTCTCTCAAAATAAATAAATAAACTTTAAAAAGGTAACCATATAAAGGCAAAACACAAAAGCAGTAAATAAATATTTCTGTAAAAATCAGCCAAAGAACTTATAAAAAAGGAAATAAAATATAATAACATATATCCAAAACATCGGAAGGAGAGGAGAAAAGAATAGGTTCATACTTAAACAACCATCAACTTAATATAGACTGGTATTTGCAGAAGAGGGTATACAAACCTAATGATAAACATGTCAAAAAACACTAATAAACATGTAAAAAATAAAGAGAAAGAAATCCAAATATATCACTAAAGAAAATCAGCACAATATGAGTTAGAAGAAGACAAGAAAATATCAGAGAAAATCTCCAAGAACAATCACAAAACAAGTAATAAAATGGCAATAAATACATAACTAATAATAATTACTATGACTGTTAATGGACTAAACCCTCCAATCAAAATATAGAGGGTATCAGAATTGATATAAAAAAAGACCCATCTATATACTGACTACAAGAGACTCATTTTAGAACTAAAGACACCTGCAGATTGAAGGTGAGGAGATGGAAGAATACTATCATGCTAATGGACATCAAAAGAAAGCTGGAGTAGCAAAACATATATCAGAAAACTAGACTTTAAAGCAAAGACTGTAACAATAGCAAAAGAGGGCACTATAAAATAATAAAAGGACAATCCAACAAAAAGATATAAAAAATGTAAATATGCACTCAACATGAGAGCACCCAAATATATAAAACAACTAATAACAACCAAACAGAAAATAATCAATAATAATACAATAATAGTAGGAGACTTCAACACCCTTCTTACACCAATGGACAGATAATCTAAACAGAAAATCAACAATGACACAATGGCTTTGAATGGCACACTGCCTCAGATAGACTTAACAGATATATTCAGAACATTCCATCCTAAAACAGCAGAATAACACATTCTTTTCAAGAGCACATGGAACATTCTCCAGAATAGAGCATATATTAGGCCACAAAATTGGTCTTAACAAATACAAGAAGATTGAAGTTATACCATCCATGCATAGTTTCTGATCACAGTGCTATGAAACTTCAAGTCAACCATAAGAAACATCTGGAAAGACAACACGTACATGAAGGTTAAATAGCATGCTACTAAACAATGAGGGTCAACCAGGAAGTCAAAGAAGGAATTAAAAAAAAATACATGGAAATAAATAAAAATGAAAAATTTCCAAAACCTTTGGGATGCAGCAAAAGTGGTCCTAAGAAGGACATATATAGCAACACAGGCCTACCTCAGGAAGAAAGAAAATCTTAAATTAACAACCCAACTTTATACCTAAAAGAACTAGAAGAAAAATAACAAATGAAGCTTAAAGCTACCAGAAGGAAGGAAATCATAAAGATGAGAGAAGAAATAAATAGTATAGAAACAAAAAAAAAAAACCCAATTCAAGAAGTTGATTTTTTGGAAAATCAACTAGAAGTTGATTTTTTGGAAAAAAATTAATAAAATTGATAAAATTGTAGCCAGATTATAAAAAATAAAAAAATAAAGGACCCGAATAATTAAAATTTAAAAATGACAGAGGAGAACAACACCACAGAAATGCAGTCATAAGAGAATATTATAAAAAACTATATGCCAATAAATTAGGCAAACTGGAAGAAATGGATAAATTCATAGAAACCCATAAATTACCAAAACTAAAAGAGGAAGAAAAGGAAAACTTGAACAGATCAATAACTAGCAAAGAAATCGTATCAATAATCAAAAATTCCCCAAAAACAGAAGTCCAGGACCAGATGGTTTCACAGGCAAATCCTACCAAACATTGAAAGAAGAGTTAATACCTATTCTTCTCAAAGTACTACAAGTAATAGAAAATGAAAGAAAACTTCCAAATTCATTCTATGAGACTATCATTACCCTAATACCAAAACCAGATAAAGACATCATAAAAAAGAGAATTACGGCCAATATCTCTATTAACATAGATGCAAAAATCCTCAATAAAATGCTAGCAAACCAAATCCAACAATACATTGTAAAAATCATTCACCATGATTAAATGGGATTTATTCCTGGGTTGCAAGTGTGGTTCTATATCTGCAAATTAATCAATGTGATACATCACATTAATAAAATAAATGATAAGGACCATATGACCATTTCCATAGATACAGGAAAAAGAAAACATTTGACAAAGTATAGTATTCATTCATGATCAAAATCGTCAACAAAGTTGATTTAGAGGAAACATACCTTGACATAATAAAGGCTATATATGAAAATACCGTATGTTTTCACTCTTTTATGGATCCTGAGAAACTTAACAGAAGACCATGGGGGAGGGGAAGGAAAAAAAAAGTTAGAGAGGGAGGGAGCCAAACCATAAGAGACTCTTAAAAACTGAGAATAAACTGAGGGTTGATGGGGGTGAGAGGGAGGGGAAAGTGGGTGATGGGCATTGAGGAGGGCACCGGTTGGGATGAGCATTGGGGGTTGTATGGAAACTGATTTGACAATAAATTTCATATTAAAAAAAAAAAAGAAAATCCCACAGCTAATATCATCCCCAATGGAAAAAAAAAAAAAAACAAAACTGAGAGCTTTTCCTCTATGGTCAGGAAAAAGACATGAATATCCAGTTTCACCACTGTTATTTAACAGAGTAATGGAAGTCCTAGCCACAGCAATCAGGCATCAAAAAGCCTACGAATAGGTAAGGAAGAAGTAAAACTTTCACTATTTGCAAATGGCATCCACTATGTACAGAAACCCAAAGGACTCCACCAAAAAACTGCTAGAACTGATACATGAATTCAGTAAAGTCACAGGATACAAAATCAATGTACAGAAATCTGTTGCATTTCTATACACCAGTAATGAAGCAGCAGAAAGAGAAATTAAGGAATCAATCCCTTAATCCCTCAATCCCTCAATCCAATTGCACCAAATCCCTCAATCAATTGCACCAAAAACAATAAGGTACCTAGGAATAAACTTAACCAAAGAGGTGAAAGATCTGTACTCTGAGAACTATAAACACTGTGAAAGAAACTGAAGATGACAAAAAGAAATAAAAAGACATTTCATACTCATGGATTTAAAGAACAAATGTTGTCAAAATGTCTATATTATGCAAAGCACTTTATGGATATAATGCAATCCAATGAACATAATGCAAAATATTGACAACACTTTTCACAGAGCTAGAACAAAGAATCCTAAAATTTCTATGGAACCATGAAAAACCTCTAATAATCAAAGCAATCTTGAAATAGAAAAGCAAAGTGGGAGGGACTTCAAGTTACATTATGAAACTGTAGTGATCAAAACAGTATGGTAGCAGCATGAAAATACACATAGATCAATAGAACAGAATAGAAAACCCAGAAATGAACCCACAATTATATGGACAAGTAATCTTCCACAAAACAGGCAAGAATAGCCAATGAGAAAAAGACTTTTTGTCTTATTTTGTCTGTAACAAATAGTGTTGGGAAAACTGGACAGATACATGTAAAAGAATGAAACTGGACCACTTTCTTTCACCATACACAAAAATAAATTCAAAATGGATTAGAAACCCAAATGTGAGGTCTAAAACCATAAAAATCCTAGAGGAGAACATTGGAAGTAACCTATTTGACATGAGCCTTACCAATTTCTAGATGTTTGTCCTGAGGAAAGGGAACCAAAAGCAAAAAGGCACTATTGAGACTTCATCAAAATAAAAAGGGTTTGCACAGAAAAGGAAACAACCAACAAAACTAAAAGGCAACTACAGAATGGGAGAAGATGTTTGTAAATGACATATTCAATAAATGGTGAGTATCCAAAATATATTAAGAACTTATACAACTCACCATGCAAAAAAACAAATAATCTGATTAAAAAATGGGCAGAAGACATGAATAGACAGTTTTCAAAAAAAAAAAAAAAGACACACAGATTGCCAATAGACACATGAAAGGATGCTCAATATCACTCATCATTAGGGAAATGCAAATCAAAAGTACAATGAAATATCACTTCACACCTGTCAGGATGGCTATAATCAACAGCAGAGAAAACAATAGGTGCTGAGGAGAATGTGGAGAAAGAACTCTCTTGCACTATTGATTGGAATGCAAACTGATGCAGCCACTCTGGAAAACAGTATGGAGATTCCTCAAAAAGTTAAAAATAGAACTATCCTATGATGCAGCAATTGAGCTGCTAGGTATTTACCCAAAGAATACAAAAATACAATCAAAGGGATACATGTACCTTAATGTTTATAACAGCATTATCTACAATAGCCAAACTATGAAAACAGCCCAAGTGTCCAGCAACTGATGAATAGATAAAGAATGTATGGTGTATGTGTGTGTAAACAATGGAATGTTACTCAGCCATAAAACAGAATCAAATCTTGCCATTTGCAAAACCGTAGATGGAGCTAGAGAGCACTACGGCAAGTGAAAAAAATGGAAAATTGTGAGAGAAAAGAAAGAGACAAACCAAGAAACAGACTCTCAACAAGAGAGAACAAACTGAAGGTTATAAGAGGGGAGGAGGGTGGAGGTTGGGTTAAATTAGCAGTGAGGATTAAGTAGTGCACTTGCTGTGATGAGCACCAGGTGATGTATGGTAGTATTGAATCACAATATTGTACACCTGAAACTAATACTACACTGTATGTTAACTAATGGTAATTTAAATAAAATCTTTAAAAAAAGAATAAGCCTAACAAGTTGAGAACAGACATGATGCTCCTCACTCCTGGTCTTCTCAGAACAGATTGCATAATTCATAAGATGATGGCCTAAGATCCTAGTATCTTCTAAGTTCCCAGGAAATACACCACTCAATATAAGCTATTTGTCAAACATATTTATAGAATCCTGAAACTACGTATTCTTTTCCACATAACTATTTTCCCTTTATTCAAGCTAAAAATAAGTGCATCATTTTCAATTCTACAACCTCTGCCTGGCTGCAATGGTTGCAATGGCTGCAATGGCTTCAATAAAACTTGAAAATGTATAGAATTATCTGATGTTCTTCAGTTCTTGGTCATCCAAGGAAAGGAAAGTTGTCTAAAAGTATGAAATGTAGTTCACCTGGTACTTAAACATTACCCAAGTCCTCTGTTCATGTTCACATAAGGAATAACGGGATTTTTTGGCTCTATCCCCAAATAATGAAAATTGATCAAAATTACTCTTTGACTTTTAACTCTCTCTCTCTCTCCCCCTTCCCCCCTTGCTTCCTTTCTTTCTCTTTTCTAGATAACTAAATTCAAAGTTTACTTATGAACAGGTAATTTAAAAAAAATTAAAGAAGAAGAATGATTCAGAATCCCTGTTTAGGTAGATCATTTAGTTGAATCAGTAGAGAACAAATTTTAGATCTGGGTATTAGTGAAATTTTAAAGAATAACAATATACAGGAAAGGAAATTAATACACAAATTCAATACATAATTAAAATAATATTATTTGATAGTTATTTGCACTTATAAATGTATTGACTTTCAGGTGTAAATTCACCCTTTACTACCTACTCTGTGAGATTAGACACAGACCCTGTCAACAATTATTTACAGCTGCCACAGTGTTAAATGTCAGTAGAAGGCATAGGAAGGAAACTAAGGATGGGGTTTCATTTCCTAGTTTGAATGTGTTTCTGTTAGCTCTTTCTTCCTTTTGCCATACAGTATGCACTCAGAGCATACGGTCTTTTGTGAGTTTGCAGCCCCAGTTCTGGCCTGCTTACCACGACAATGCAATCCTACCAGGAAAGACACTGTATATTCCAGATCTCATGATAACCATTCAGTGATGAGCTCCTGATGCCTTGTCTCCCTCCATGCATCCATTAATGTGCCTTCGTCTACCTGCACCACATGAGTGTGTTAAGAAACATCAGACGCAGACACCACATACCTCAGGCCTGATAGCACACAGACATTTAGCAGCCCCTGAAGCCCTCTCTCTTTGGGCCTACCAATCAGGCTTGGTCACCTATACCCAGAGGGCTGTTTCCTGCCTGAAAATCCCAGCCAAGTTTTTGTTTGTTTGTTTTGTTTTTGTTTTTGTTTTTGTTTTTGTTTTTCCCATTTGGATTCTGGCTAGGTGCTCCCTGCTTGCATGCCAACTATAAACCAGCTCTGGCCCTGGACAACTCAGAGAATTTTCCCACCATCTGGGGAGCTGCCACCACACCTGGTCCAAAAAAGTCCCAGTGTAAATCCTGGGAAAAAGTTCGGCTTCCAATTTGTTTCTCTGGATATTCTCCCTCAACCCAAGGTTGTTTGTTTGTTTGTTTTAAAGATTTTTAAGTGTATTTATTTATGAGAGATAGAGACAGCACAAGTGGGAGAGGGGCAGAGAGAGGGGGAGATACAGATCCAAAGGAGGGTCCAGGCTCTGCACTGTCAGCACAGAGCCCAATGCGGGGCTCAAACCCACAAACCATGAGATCATGACCTGAGCTGAAGTCAGATGCTTAACCAAGTGAGCCACTCAGACATCCCTGTTTGTTTGTTTTAATATGTTTTATTTTTTGGAACAGTTTTAGCTTTACAGCAAAACTGAGCTGAAATTACAGAGATTTCCCATGTCTCCTCTTCTTTCATATGTGATTTTAGAATTTTCTGATTGACAATGTTCTTTAATAGCAATAGCATGTGTTCTCATTAATGAGCTCACCACCTACTTAGTCAAATGGTATACCTCAAAATGAGGCATTACATGGGTTGTATCATCTTGAGTTGTTAATACAGATAATTGACCTTCGGCAGAATAACCTGACCTACACAGAATAAATATCTATCAAGCACCTACTGGAAACAGGTATTTAGCAGCCCACAGAAAACATGATCCCTAGTCTCTAAAACTCTGCAAGGCCATTTTTATTAAATATTGACTAAGTGCACAGAAAGAGCAGTTTATAACCAAAATGCATTGATAGATTTTCCTCTCAATTACATTCTGGCTTCACTGGCCCAGCAGGGGAAATTACTTGGTTTACAGATTTCTAATTTTCATCTTTTCATGCTGTTAAAGTGACAACAAGGCACTTTCCCAGACATTCTTTCAGTTCATCACTGAAGACCACACGGCCTTATGCATTCCATGACCTCTTATACTGATTAAACAGGTATATACCTGAGATTCACATTTCCAAGTTTCTTTTCTGTCTGGAATGTTTGCAGAAATGGAAGCAGTAGCTGTGTCATGTCCTTCATGCCAGTTCATGCCTTGTAATCATCCATTCAAGAGGCAGTGGTCAGATTATGGATGGAAGTGATAGAGAATACATTTCTAGAATGCCCTACAAGGGGTCATTTGCCTTGACATTGGTTCTACTTAGTTAATAACTTCCCAATTAAGGACTAGTCTGGTAGAGAAAACCTTGGATTTGGGGAAGCAAGAGTTGAGTTTACCTGTCTATGATGCACTAGCTGTGTGACATTGAATCTGCATTTTTATTATTTCTGTAAGACTCAGATTTCTCATCTGTAAAAGGGGGTTGGCAGATGGGAATGGGGTTCAGAATATGCTTCCTTGCAAACTGACAAGAAGCACATGCAAAGAAGAGGATTTTTCGCTGCTCTCTGGCCACTGCATAGTACTGGGTGTGGTGTCAGCCCAGAGGGAGAACTGGATGTACCCTTTGCTATAACTCAGCAGTGGCAGGACCCAGATGCACTGACATTAAGATTTACTAACTGGCATTTACTTCTCTTCCAAATTAATTAGCTTGGGAGAATGGAGTATTTCCTCTTAAAACTGAAAATCAGCCAAAATTCTCAGATATTTCATATATCACTGTAGCATCAGTGACATTTCCCTAATAATTTTGTAGCTCTGATACAGTTATAAGTTGACACAAGTGTCAAAGATAAAAAGTACCATGTTTTTTTTGAAAAAAAATTGCCTTAAATTGTTTACTGGGATAAAGCCACACTACAGCAAAATACATCTCATATAGTGCGATCTGGGTATCTGTTTTGCTCTACCTGTCCTCTACCAATAAGAATAAAAATAACAGTAATAATAATAATAATTAAGAGCAAAGACTCAATAGACATTGGGCTTGGTTCAAACCCCCGGTAATATGGCAGATGACCTTACTGCTCTTGCTGGATTTCCTCAGCTGTGAAAGGCATTGGGAAACACAGGTCCTCCCAGGGCCATTGTACAGATCAAATGAAATGATCATAAGTACTCAGAACAATGTTTGGCACTCAGAACAATTCCTGGCCTCTACATAAGTGTTAGTGGTAAACTGAGGATTTCCAAGTTACAGCACTGAGCTCTGTACTTAACATTAAGCCCCAACACTTCCACTCCAACCTGTGACTATGTCTGAGCAGAGAAGAGGCCAAAGCATCCCAGATACTCAGCATTTAAAAATAAAAACTTTATTTACAAGTTTTTTAAGTTTGCTTATTTATTTATTTTGAGAGAGAGAGAGAGAGCGAGAGAGCATGTGCACACACACAAATGGGGGAGGGGCAGAGAGAAGGAGAAACAAAATCCCAAGCAGGCTCTGTACCATCAGTGCAGAGCCTAATGAAGGGCTCAAACCCATGAACCATGAGATCATGACTTGAGCCAAGATCAAGAGTTGGACACTTAAATGACTGTGCCACCGGGTGCCCCAAAACTTTATTTTTAAAGTTTAAAAAAGTTTTTAAAATTATATTTTAAAGAATACATGCACTATATAAAATAGCACAAACCACACAAAAAGGGTAGAGATTTCATCATTTCTAGTTCCTTACATAATGCTTAGTATTATGACTTTTGGGGGCACCTGGGTAGCTCAGTGGGTTAAGCATCCAGTTTCCACTCAGGTCATAATCTTGCAGTTTGTTGGTTTGAACCCCATGTAGGGCTCTGTGCTGACAGCTCAGAGCCTGGGGTCTGTTTCAAATTCTGTGCCTACCTCTCTCTCCCTCTGTCCCTACCTCACTTGTGTTCTCTCTCTCTCAAAAATAAAAATAAACATTAAAAAAATTAAATTTTGATGATGGAAAATGTTTAAAGCCAAACAATTTTTTTTCCATAAAAACTGGAAACAGCTGTTAAATGAATCCTGAACTGGACAGTAAATACTCAAATGTATTTTTGACCTAGGTAACCATTCAGTAGATTAAGGAATCACTTAGGCATTTTTAAGTCTTCCTCTTCACGTCTCTGTTACAGTGTTCCAACCATTCTGTCCTGTTTTCCCTCCAGAACACATTCTAAGCAGAAATGTTTGTATCTTTATGTTTCTGTTCCTAAGAACTCATTTTCAAAAAGAAAATACTATACAAAAATATGTAACAGAACTATGAAAAATGTGGGTAAGGAGTCTTTTCTCCACAGCCAAGCAGTCTTTGCTTTGCCTGGTTTCTTTTGTGTACTCTTCAGAGTTTGTCTGCCTCATGAGTAAAACAGCACTTGTGGGATTATGTCTGATGAAAGGTAGAAAATATCTGTCTACAATAAAGTGATGACCTTGTGATTAGATTCCCAGTTGCTGCTGAAGTTTTGATTCCATCTTTGTTGACTTCAAGTTTTGCTTTTTGCAAGATGTAAGAAACATGAAGAATTTCTGACCTTATAATTTTTGCAAAATTTGATTTTGATGGATCAAGCATCTTGGCAACACTAAGAACTTTCAGTAGTTCCTTCAAATCAGTGTGCTATGGCTGTGGACTTGTGGAGGTTCAGCTGCATGCTTTTGGTGCCATGGTGCTCACATAAGCTGTCTATGGGGGGGAAATGGCCAAGAGTGAGGCAGAGGTGGAGGTCTTGGTTGGCAGAACAATCAGCCTACTGATGTTTTCCTCAAAAGTACTGTGGGTACATTTGACCCTTATCAGAACATGGAGAGCTGGACTAATACTGACACCAATAAGATTTCTCATCAGCTGTCAAAAATATACTAATTTGTATTCTCAGGATAAAATCTTAATTTTATTAAACCTTAAATTACACCTTACTGACAAGACCCAGTTCAGTGAGCATGCCATTGATATGGTCTAGGGAAAGAAATTGGCCATCATACCCCTGGCCTTATTTTTAACACAGTCACAGAGCCTGGTGTCTGTAGGCAACCCTATACAAAAATGTGTGCATTATTGGCTGGATTATTCTGAATAGGCAAAGGTAAGCACAGTATAAAAGGCTAATGGTTAGTGAGAATTTGTCTTTTTTTATTTTCCTTATAAAGTCTTCCCTGTGCAGTGTGTGTTTACTATAGTTGTTCATCCTTGGGAAACCTACAGGCTGAAAGAAAATGTGCAAACATCTCTAACACTAGTTCCTGTCATCCCAATCTCATCGATGTTGACATGGTTGGCTAAACCAACTAGGAATCTCTAAAAGGAGTGACTCTAGTCCTTTTCCATTATTTTGTAACTTGCTGCTATTCTCACCTTGCAGATGGGAGGAGGGAGGTTTCAAAACATTTAGAGAAATGTTCCTACTGCTGACCAGAGAAATTAGTGCTTGAGCTCCCTTCTAGGATTTTTTATGGTTTCAGGTCTCAAATTTAGGTCTTTAATCCATTTTTAATTTATTTTTGTTTATGGTGTAAGAAAGTTATCCAGTTTCATTCTTTTGCATGTAGCTGCCCAATTTTCCCAACATATTTGTTGAAGAGACTGTCTTTTTCCCATTGTATACTGCTTCCTCCTCTGTTGAAGATTGACTATAAAATTGTGGGTTTATTTCTGGGTTTTTCTATTCTGTTCTATTAATATATGTGTCTATTTGTGCCATTACCACACTGTTTTTATTATCATAGCTTTGTAGTGTATCTTGATATCTGGGTTTATGATACCTCTTATTTTCTTTTTCTTTTTCAAGATTGCTTTGGTTATTCATGGTCTTTTGTGGTTCCATACAAATTTTAGGATTGTTTGTCGAAGTTCTGTGAAAAATGCTGTCAGAATTTTGATAGGGATTTCATTAAATCTGTAGATTGCTTTGGCTAGTATATAAAATCTTGCCATTTGCAATGGAACTGATGGAGCTATTAAGTGAAATAAGCCAGTCAGAGAAAGACAAACACCGTATGATTTCTCTCATACATGGAATTTAAGAAACAAAACAAAAAAGAAAAGGGAAAAAATGAGAGAGAGTGAGATAGAGAAACCAAGAAATGGACTCTTAACTATAGAGAACAAATTAATGGTTACCAGAGGGGATGTGGGTGAGAGTATGGGTGAAATAGGTGATGGAAATTAAGGAATGCATTTGTGATGAACATTGGGTATTGTATGGAATTATTGAATCAGTATATTGTATACCTGAAACTAATATAACACTATATTAAAACAAAAGCTTAATAAATAAATAAATAAATAAATAAATAAATAAATAAGTTTAGAGAGGTAAAGGAAGTTCCCTGATGTTCTATAGTGAGTGAGGAGGCAGCTAGATTCCAGCCCAGAAAACCTTGTTCCATGTCCTTGGCCTCTCCCTTGCAGACTTCTCATTCCCAATACTCTCTTCAGTAACAGGGTTATACACAGTAATGACAATCAAATGACTCCCTCCTGATCTCTTGGGGACTCCTGGGTGGGTGGCTCCCATAATATATACACTCTGTCACTTAATCTTCACAGTGACAGATGAGGTAGGTGTTATGATTCTTATTTCATAGATGAGAAAATAATGTTCAGAGAGGTTAAACAATATGCAAATACCTATACAGTGAGAAGTGGTGGCAGTGGGAAGATTTCACTCTAAGACCTTCTGACTTCCACTTTGTTTTCAGGCATTCAGTGTTTGGAATGTGCAGACAGCACCTGTGTACATTCCAGTGCATGAGTCACAAATCACACTCTTCTCCATGTGATCCAGCCTTGACTATAGGCACATGTACAAGACCATTTGCTGCATAACCTTTAGATGGCAAAAGGAGTGGTCTTGCTGCTATATAATAGGATCTGCAGGATGCTGAAAGATCACCTTCTCTGGCACCTCCCTGACCTTCCTGCCACTGTACCATCCACCCTCCCTCATTTGAGAAAGGGGCAGGATGCCTCCAGGGACCCACTGATACAGGGCATTTAGGGCCAGCTGGCTACAGTGGGAGTACATCAAACAAAAAGCTTCTGCAAAGCAAATGAAACAACAAAATGGAAAGCAATCTACAAAATGGGAGGAAATATTTGCAAACCATAAATTCGATAAGAGGTTAATATCCAAAATATATAAAGAGTTCACACAACTCAGTAGGGAAAAATAATCTGACTAAAAAATGGTGAAAGGACCTGAATGACATTTTTTTAAATAAGACATACAGATGGCCAACAGGTACACAAAAAAGTGCTCAATATCACTAATCATCAGGAAGTGCAAATCAAAATGGCAATGAGATATTACCTTACACCTGTCAGAATGGTTATTATAAAAAAGACAATAGATAACACTGTTGGCTATGATATAGAGAAAAGGGAACCCTTGTGCCCTATTGGTGGGAATGTAAATTGGTTCTCCTATTATGGAAAACAGTATGGAGGTTTCTCAAAAAATTAAAAATAAAAATGCCATACAATCTAGCAATTCCACTTTTGTGAATGTATTCAAAGAAAATGAAATCAAAGAGATCTGCACACCCATGTTCATTGCAACATTATTTATAACAGCTAAGACATGGAAACAACTTAAGGGACCATTGATGGATGAAGAAATTTCTAATATATACATTATATATACACACACACACACACACACACACACATATACACACATACACTAGAATATCATTCATCCTTAAAAAAGAAGGAAATCTTGCTATTCCCAATAATATGGATAAACTTTGAGGGCACTATGATAAATAAAATAAGCCAGACACAGAAAGATAAATAGTACACGATCTCACATGTGGAGTCTAAAACAGTTACACATGTAGCTGAGAGTTGAAAAATGGCTGGCAGGGACTAGAAGGAGGGGGAAATAACCGTTTGAAGGGCACAAAGTTGCAGTTACACAAGATAAATTCTGGAGATCCTCTCTACAGCATGGTGACTATAGCTAACAATACTGTACTATTAACATAAAATTTAATAGAGATTAGATATTATGTTAAGTATGGTTATCACAAAATGAAAAAATAATAAAGGGATCTTCAGGAAAATATGGGATGTGATATATATATATATATATATATATATATATATATATATAGGCTTGAAGGTGGTGATGGTTTCATGGGTGAATACTTACCCCCAAATTTACTGAGTTGTACACATTAAATGTGTACAGCTTTTTATATGTCGATAATACCTCAATAAAGAGACTTTGAAAAATAAAATAAAAGTGGCTGAATATCATTATTAAAGGAAAAAAGAAAAAAAAAAGAGAAGAGCACAGTCTTCAGAGTCACAACTCCTCTCTTGCAGTGGGGCATTCTTTGTTCTGCCATGATCAGGTCCTTAACCTCTACGAACCACTTACTTCACCTAAAGCCAGAATAAAAATAACCCACCTTCAATACTGGACAGTGGAGCCACAGCAATCATGTGTAGCAGTGGTTTGCACTTTAATGAGTTTTCACCACATTGAGGGTCACAGTAACATGGAGGGAATCCCAAAGCCCTGTAATTTCTGTTGTGGATGCCATCACTTTCATTGTACAAGGCATGCACAGTTATTACCAGCTAGTGGACACCCTCCCATCCTCCAAGGTGTGCAAGTCTACAGCAATGGGAAGGCAGGGGCAGGCAAAACTGGAGAGGCCGGAGATCCAGGAACATATGGGTAATTGAGCTGTCTGCCAAGTGTAGAGTAAACACCTTAAGGAGTATGGGCAAGAAAAGAGAAGGTGGAAAAGTCCACCTCACCTGGTGCACAAGTCTGCCTGGTGTAGTTCTTCATGGGAAACATGGTTTTCAGGGCGTTGTCTTGATTCTCACTGAAAGGGGTAGGCTGCTGGACTCAACTGTGTCTCCCAAACATGCCACAGAGCTCCCTCTAGCTACAACCAAATTAGGTAGATTCAAGCAGATACTGGAGCATTTGAGACCTTGAAATCCACATATTTGGTAGGCTGGAAGGGTGGGAACTTCCTCCTGGTATCAGTCAGGGTTCTCTAGAGAGGGAGAATCAATAGGATAGACAGATATAGATAGGCATCGGCACAGGCATAAGAGAAGACCTATTACAGGAATAGGTTCATGAAGTTATGGAGGCTAAGAAGTCCCATTATCTGTCATCTGTAAGCTGAAAACCCAGAAAAGTTTGTGGTGTAGGGATACCTTAGAGAAAATGCAGGTTCAGTTCCAGATCACCACAATGAAGGGAATATCACAATAAAGCTAGACAAATGAGTTTGTTGGTTTCCTAGTATTTACAATATGTTGCACTCTATGAAGTGTGGAGTAGTGTTATATCCAAAAAACAAACAAACAAACAATGCATGTACTTTAATTTAAAATACTTTTTAGGGGTACTGGGTGGCTCAGTCGGTTAAGTGTCTGACTCTTGATTTTGGCTCAGGTCATGATCTCATGGTTCGTGAAATCAAGCCTTGTGTCAGGTGCAAAGTCTGCTTGCAATTCTCCCTCCCTCTCTCTCTGCCCCTCCCCTCTCACACTCTTTCCCCCCAAATAAATAAATAAATAAGCATTAAAAAATAGAACACTTTATTGCTAAAAAAATGCTACCATCATCTGACCTTTCAATGAGTCATAATCACTGACACAGAGCACCATAACAAATATAATAATAATGAAAAAGTTTGAAATATTGTGAGAATTTCCAAAATGTGACACAGAGATATGAAGAGACCAAATTCTGTTGAAAAGAAAAAAAAAATGGCATGAGTAGACTTGCTCGATGCAGAGTTGCCACAGACCTGCAATTTCTAGAAAAACACTGTATCTGCGGAGCACAATAAAGTGAAGTGCAATAAAATGAGGTATGCCTGTGTAAGTCTGAGTCCATGGGCCCAACAATTGGGAGCTAATCATGTAAGTCCCAGTCTGAGTCTGAAGGCCTGAGAACCAGGAGCAGCAACACCTAAGGGCAGAAGAAGATGGATGTTCCAGCCCAAGTAAAGAGAGCAAATTCCATATTCCTCTGCCTTTGTATTCTATTTGAGTCTTCAATGGATTGGATAATGTCCACCAGTGTTGGTGAGGGTGATCTGCTTTAGTCTACCAGTTAAATATTAAACTCTCTTCTGGAGACATCCTCACAGACAAACCCAGAAATGTTTTACCAGTTACCCAAACATCCCATATAGTCAAATTGACACATAAAATTAACCACCACTGTCCCCTTGGATGATGTGGGGTTTTTTTTCTTTATTTCTTCTTATTTTTTTGGAAGTCTCACACCTGAGCATTTGCTTCAGAGGACACAGGACAACTGCTGGCATTTAACACCATCTGCTATTTGGTGATTAACTCTTCCAACAGAGAGAAAGAACTTGCAAGGAGCTGTGTGGTTCCTTTCTTGCCAAAGCCAAAGGGATGGGAGAGAGTCCCACCTGCCAGGATGCTCTACCTGGCGGAAGGCCCACCTCATTAAGGCACTTGGGCAGCATTCAGGAAACAAGCAATTTTGTTTCATCTTATTTTAAGATACACACCAGTTATAAAAGCATTTTGATGAGCCAAGAGTACTTAGTTCCCTCTCCAGGTCACATCAACAGGGTTGATATTTTATTCAACAGGGTTGAATAAACTGGGTTTAGAATAAAATACATTTGGCTCTACTCTGTCTGCTGCACACATAGGAATAAAGGAAGTATTAGTGACCCTTAAAAATAAATCTTTCTGGTTTGTATCTCTGCACAGCCAAACAGATGTTGCCGGAGCCTGATGATGAAGTTAAGTGAAGCCTTCCAGTCTTGCTCAGCCTGCCTTTCTGCCCTGAAGGGATACAATTCAACTGACCATGAGATGCAGCTGATGCCCTCCCTCTAGGCTTTGAGATTTAACTTGGAGCATGAGTCTCCTGGCATGCCTTTAGAATCTTTTTCCAAGTCAACATTCCTCAGAGATCCTGCGGCCATAAGGGGATGTGAAGACAGTGAGCCAGTGTCTGAATCAAATTAAGTAGAAATGAATTTAATTTCAGAGCCACAGAACTGGGGAATTTGATCAACTGAAACTGGTCTCCATTGCTTTTTTTTTTTTTTTTTTTCTATCTCATCACGGCAGATGTGTTTTAAAAGGAAGATAAAAAGGGATGCCTGGGGGCATTACTAAAAGAAAATTTTGATCAAATAGTCTTTTCTCTATTGAATAGTGTGAGTGCTTTTTATATATTGGATATCAGTCCTTCATCATATAAATGATTTGCAAAATTTTATCCTCCTCAATAGGTTGCCTTTTCATTTAGTTGTTTCCTTTGCTGTGCAAATGCCTTTAGTATGCTGCATTCCCAGTTGTTTATTTTTGGTTTTTGCTGGTTTTGGTTTTGGTGTCAGATTCAAAATATCATCACCAAGGCCTATGTTAAGGAACTTACAGCCTGTGTTTCCTTTAGGAGTTTTATGGTTTCATGTCTTTCATTTAAGTATTTCATACATTTGAGTTAATTTTTGTGTATGGTGTAAGTTACTAGTCAACTTTCTCTTTCTTGTCTCTCTCTCTCTCTCTCTCTCTCTCTCTCGTTCCTTCTTCTTTCTTTTTGCATATGGATGTCCAGTTTCCCAACACCATTTCTTGAAGAGGCTATCCTTTCCCCCACTGCATATTCTTGGCTCCTTTGTCATTAATTAATTCAGCATATATGCATGGGCTTTTTGGACTCTCTATTCTGTTCCATTGATCTATGTCTGTTTTTTGCAAAAGACATTGGAATATTGATAGAGATTGCATTGGATCTTTAGATTGCTTTGGGTGGTACAGACATTTTAACAACAGTGATTCTTTCAATCCATGAGCATGAAATATGTTTCCATTTATTGTGTCTTATTCAAATTATTTCATTAATGTCTGATAATTTTCAAAATACAGTAATTTCACTTTTTTGGTTAACTTTATACCTAGGTATTTCCGTAAGCTATCTAAACAGGGAGCAAAATTTGAGGAAAGAAGAATCAAGAACATTATTGATATTAAACAAAACACACAGTTTTAAAGGAAATGAGTAGCTGGTTTGGAAATCTGAGGGATGTCTAAGACTGTGCTTTCCAATAAAAGTTAGCCATGAGATATAAGTAAACTACTGAGCACTTGAAATGTGACTACTCCAAACTAAAATGTGAAGTTAGCATAAAATACACGTTGAATATTGAAGACTCAGTATAAAACTATCCCAAACTAATTTATAAAAATATCTCATTATTATTTTTTCATATTGATTACATGTTCAAATGATGATATTTTGGATAAATTGTATTAAATAAAAATAATATTAAAGTTAATTTCATGTTTCTTTTAATGTTTTAAAACATGGCTCCTAGAAAATTTTAAATTACACCCTTGGTTTGCATTGCATTTCCAGTAGACAGCACTAATCACTGTATGATGAAAACAGATCAAGGAGTGTTAATCTGAAAATAAAGACTTTGGAAATGGAGAGACCACAATGCTACTCAGACAAATATTTACACAATTTAAAATGAATGTCAAACAGAGGAAAAACTAATACAGAGATTGTGCTGTTGCCTATGGATTGAATCCAGCTCATGGACATTTTGGCCAGTAGAGTTTTAACCTTCAAAATGTTTTAATTATACATTTAACTTTAAATGAATTTGTTGTCAAGTTTTAAACAATACTTACTGGAATCTTTCATATAAAAATTCAGATCTCCTGCTTGAAAAAACAAGTATCTGGCAAAATCTTTTCTGTGTTCCATCTAAGTAAGATCTGGCCAACATTGAAAAGTGGCTGTCTCACAGACATTTTATGTAGTTTGCCACAATCTCTACTAGGACTTGTATGCTAGAGACTAAAATTAAATGTTAGCTAGTCAAACATGAAGTCATGCTTCTTTTTGTATACTTATGAAGGAAAAAAATACACATGGTAGCCGAAGTCATTCATTGAAATTCTCAATGTGGCTTTTTTTTATTGCATTTGCAACCCCTACACATGGCATAGGAAAGGGTGGTACAGAGCTAAGAAAGGCTAAGGGTAAACCTTAGCATTTGTATAGAATACAAGTTTCTTGGAGTTAGTGAGAGCACTAGATAAAGAAAAATAGAAACATATTTCTGACAGACTACAATGGGGAAAATAATTTTGAAGGATGACCAAAGATAACTACTTCTGTGGCTCCTAATACATATTTTCAATTTATCTTCATAAGAACAATTTACAGATAATTCACAGATCAAGAATAGAAAGCAATATCCCTCTTAATATGATGGAATAATCGTTTTAGATGTTAAGAGATATATGGGAAGAGGTATCATATCTCAAAATCAGAAGGAAGTAGAGCATATCTGTAATCAGAAGCTCATGGAAAATGGAGGGGTGGGCTTGAGGTTCATTTGGTACATGTGAGTTACTGTTATTGAGTAGACAATCAAATTCCTGGTGAAACAACAATTTAGTGTATTTTCCTTCCTTCACAGAAACTTCTCATGAAATTGAATAAAGTGAAGCACAACTGGCAGATGTCATTTCTCACCAAGCACATAGCTACTCTCCTGAATCAGATTCTCAGAGAGTTCTGCAAACATCCCTTCTCATCAAGTAACCATAGAGGAATATGGAGGATTATCCCATTGTCATGATGATTATGATCCTCTTTAGAGGCCTCTAGTCTACTCACATTGACTATATTTTACTCTTTTCATACGTGTTGCTCTTCTGGTGAACTATCATTAAACCATATAACTAAAAACTATAGTGTAAACAATTATTGGTTTGGAACATGCAATTAAAACTCTATCAGTCAACATATTTGTATCCTTTGGATAAATACCTAGTAGTGTAATTGCTTAGTCATGGGGAAGTTCTATTTTTAACTCTTTGGGGAACTTCCATACTGATTTCCAGAATGGCTGCACCAGTTTGCATTCACACCAATAGTGCAAAAGAGTCTCCCTTTATCTGCATCATCACCAATATCTATTGTTTCCTGAATTTTTCACTTTAGCATCCTGACAGGTGTGAGGTGGTATCTCATTGTGGTTCTGATTTGTATTTCTCTGATGATGAGTGATGCTGAGCATCTTTTCATGTGTCTGTTAGCCATCTTGATGTCTGCTTTGGAAAATTGTTTATTCATGACTTCTGCCCATTTCTTCACTGGATTATTTGTTTTGGGGGTATTGAGTTTGATAAGTTCTTTACAGATTTTGGATACTAACCCTTTATCCAATATGTCATTTGCAAATATCTACTTCTACCCCATCAGTTGCCTTTTGGTTTTGTTGAATACAGAAGATGTGGTGTATATATACACACACATATGTACACACAATGGAATATTATTCAGTAATCAAAAAGAATGAAATATTGCCATCTACAACAATGTGGATATAAGTAGAATGTATTATGCTAAGCAAAATAAGTCAGTCAGAGAAAAACAAACACCTTATGATTTCACTCATTAAGAATTTAAGAAAGAAAACAGATGAACATAGAGGAAGGGAAGGAAAAATAAGATAAAAACAGAGAAGGAGGCAAACCATAGGACTCTTAAATACAGAGAACTGAGGGTTCCCGGAGGGAAGGTGAGTGGGGGAATAGACTAAATGGGTGATGGGCATTAAGGAGGGCACTTGTTGGGATGAACACTGGGTGTTATGTGTAAGTGATGAATCACTGGGTTCTACTCCTGAAACCAATACTACACTGTCTGTTAACTAACTTGAATTTAAATAAATAATTTTTTAAAAAATCTACGAGTAAAATCTATAGATACTAGATCTTTGTATTTGTATTGATCTATACACAGCTATTTAGGATGCCTTTAGTTTCTAATTTGGTAAAATGAAAATATAGAAGATATAGTTTACTGTTGTTTAGAGCTATATGTTGAGTGAAAAAGAGGAAAACATCCATAAAAAATAGTTAAGCATGGAATTTTAAGAAAGAGTGGAAAGAAATGAAGTTAGAGAGGGAGGAAGGGGTCTTTTTGGTTATGTATGGTAAAGATTTCAAGCTTGATGATAATCACCAGGGGAAAGAACTTTTGAAGTACAGGATTGATTTATATATTATATATATATATATATATATATATATATATATATATAGTATATATATATATAATGCAGCTTATTATTATTATTCATATCTCTATTCTTTAAGATAGGGTTTTTAATTTACAATAGATTTAATTTTATAGAAACATTACAAAGATACTACAGGGAGTTCCCAATACACTACACCCAGTTTCTCCTATTATTATTATCTTACATTAACATGTACATTTGTCACAATTAATGAGCCAATATTGATACATTATTGTTAACTGATGTCTACACTTCTTTTTTTCAGATTTCATCAGTTTACCCTCATGCTTTTGTTCTATTCTGGGATGCCATCCAAGACACCACATTAGCTATGATGGTTTCACAGATATTCCTTGCTTTCAATGACATTGACAGAGGAGTACTGGTCAGATTTTTGTAGAATTTACCTCAATTATGATTTTGTCTGATATTTTTATTATGATTATAGGTGGGTTATGAGTTTTTAGGAGGGAGACCACATGGGTCAAATGCCATTATCATCACATATCAAGGATAAATATTATCAATATGACTTATAACTGTTGATGTTGACCTTAATCACCTGGATGAAGTAGTTGTTGTCAGTTTTCCCCACTATAAAATAATTCTTTTTATCCCTTTCCATAATAAACTCTTTGGAAGGAAGTCACAATGCTCATCCTTTACATCCTTTCATCTTCATGAGGGTGGAATATCTACATAAATTATTTGGAATTCTTCTGCATGTGAGATTGCCTCTTGTCCCAATCTACTTAAGATGCAATGATACTCTGTGGTATGAGTATATCAGATTTTGTTTATCTGTTCATCAGTTGATGGACATTTGAATATATCTGTATATCAATCTTTATAGCAGCACCACACCACACTGTCTTGGTATTGTAACTTAGTAGTAAGCTTTAAAATTAGATATGTGAGCTCTCTAAATCTGTTCTTATTTGAAGATTGTTTTGGCTATTCTGTATTTCTTGAATTTCCCTATAAACTTTAGAATCAGTTTGTCAGTGTCAGGGAAAAAGAGCTGCTGAGGTTGTGATAAGTATTGCACTGAATCTATAGATTATTTTGGAAAGCATTACCACCTTAACAATATTAAGTCTCAGTTCATAAACATAGAATGCCTTTCCATTTGTTTAGATTTTTGTTCATTTCAACAATATTTTTGCACTTTTTAACATATAATCATGCACTTATTTTGTTAAATTCATTCTTAAGTATTGTATTCTTTTCGATACTTTTGTAAATGTAATTGTTTTCTTGCTTTGATTGTCAGGTTTTTCATTTCTAGTTTATAGAAATACAAATGTTGTTTATATACTGATCTTGTATCCCATAATCATAATTCAATCCTTTTAAATTTATTGACTTGTTTGATTACTTAACATATGGCTTGTCTTGCATAATGTGTCAGGTGCACTTGAGAAGAATGTATATTCTGTTCTTGTTCAGTGGAGTGTTCTATAGATATCTACTGGATCTAGCTACTTTGAACTGTTCAAGTCTTCTGTTTTCCTGTTAGAACTTTTGTTTATAGTTTTTCTATCCATTTTTGAAAGTGTGGTATTAAAGTATCTATTATTGCTCACTGTTTTTCCCTTCAAATCTGCCAACTTTTTCTTTACGTATTTTAATGTTTTGTTAGTAGATGTATATATATTTATTATTGTTTTGAATTTCTTGATGTGCTGACACATTTTATCATTATAAAATGTCCTTTGTCTCTAATAGCAATTTTCCTTAATGTTTTTTTTCTTATGTTAATACAACCAATCCAGTTCTCTTCTGGTCATTATTTACATAATATATCTTATTTCACCTTTCCACTTTCAAATGATTTGTGTTTGAATCTAACTTGTGTATAATATGGACAGTACATAGTAGGATCATAATCTTTTACCCTTTCTTCCAACCGCAGACTCTTGTTTGCAGTGTTTAATCCTTTTACAGTCAGTGTAGTTACTGATACGATAGAATTTATGTCTGTCATTTTACTATTTGTTATCTATGTCATGTCATTTTTGTTCCTATTTCTTCACTACTGTCTTTTTTGTGTGTTAAATACCTATCTTCTAGTGCAAAAATTTAAGTTCTGTGTCATTTCCTTTAATTTTACTTTTAGCTATTTTTTGTGATTATCCTATTACAATTAATGTCTTAAAACAATCTACTATGGATTAATATCAAATTAATTTTAATAGAATGTAAATTTTTTTTTTGCTCATATAGCTTCATTTCTACCCCCTTATGTTCTTTCATTTCAGCTTGAAGGACTGCCTTTAGTACTTCTTGTAGGATAGGTTTGTCTGCTAGCAATAAATTCTCCACTCTAATTCATTTGGAAATGTTTTTCTTCAGTTTTAAAGGGTAGGTTTACTGTATATAGAAATTTTGGATGATAGTCTTTCTTCCAGCCTTTAAATAATGTCATCTCCTTGCCTTCTGGCCTCCATGGTTTCTGATAAGAAATCAGCTGCTAATCTTATTAAGGACTAATTATTGGTTATGAGTTGCTTCTCTCTTGTTGCTTTCTCTTTGTCTTTGCCTTTTGACAGTTTGATTATAATATGCCTAAGTATAGATATTTTTAAGTTTATGCTATTTGAAATTTATTGAGCTCTTGGATGTGTAAATCCACATATTTCATCAAATTTGGGAAGTTATTGGTTATTATTTCTTCAAATATTCTTTCTGCTTTCTTCTTCTCTCCTCTTTTTCTTGGATTCTCCTTATGCACGTGTTGCTAAGCTTAATTATATTCCATAAGTCTCTGAGTCTCTGTTCATTTTTCTTAATTCTTTTGTATTTATGTTTTTTGGACTCTATAATGAAAATGAATTTAGAACTTCTGGGTGGCTCAGTTAGTCGAGTATCTGACTCTTGGTTTTGGCTCGGGTCATGATCTCACGGTTCCTGAGATTGAGGCCTATGTTGGGCTTTGCACTGATAGCATGAAGCCTGCTTGGGAAAATCTCCCTTCCTCTCTCTGCCCCTCCCTTATTTGCACACACACACACACACACACACACACACACACTCTCTGTCTCTCAAAATAAATAAATAAACATTAAAAAAGATAATGAATCTGTATTTAAGTATGCTGATTCTTCCTTCTTTATGCTCAAATCTGCTGCTGAGCCCTCGAATGAATGTTTTATTCTAGTTATTACACTTTTTGTTCAATGTTTTTGTTGTGGTAAAATGCACATAATGTCAAATGGTAAGTGTACAGTTCAGCGATATTAAGTATATTAACGTTGTGTGGCTATCACCACTATCCATTTCCAGAGTTCTTTTTATTTTACAAAAATAAAACTATATACCCATTCAACTGTAACTCCTCATTCCCTCTACCTCCAGGTCCTGGTGACCAACTTTTGACATTCTGTCCTTTGATTGTGACTGCGCTCTGATACCTCAAATAAGTGAAACAATACAGTATTTGTCTTTTTGTGATTGTGTTATTTCATTTAGCATCATGCTCTCAAATTTCATCCTTGCTGCAGCATGTGACAGAAATCCCATCTTTTTTTAAGTATGAATAATATCCCATTGTATGTATGGACCATTTTTTTTTTTACTTACCTATGCATCTGTCAATGGACATTTGAGGTGCTTCCACAGGGAAGGGAAAAACCTCAGCTTGTAGACTGAGGAGAAATTTTCCCTAAAAGGAGATTCCTTGTCCATATTTGGCTTTGGGAACAACAAAAAAGCAAAAAAGTCCTTCCCAAGAATGTAAAAACACAGCCTGAAATCAGACATGTAGCTAAAATTCACGTATTCTATGTGGCCCAGGAATCCAAGCTTAATCTTTAAAGTAATAGAGACAACCAGGCAAAGCCAGAGCAAAACATCTTTAGAAAAAAAAAAACTGTTTTAAATGTAAGCCTCAAAGAAATACCACAGAAAAAAATCCAAGAAACATGAGTTCAAATGAACTAATTACTAATTCATCAGAAAATCAAATTAATTCCATGTAATGGAGTAAAACAAAACAACAAATTCTGCAAATTGCTCCAACAAAGGCACCAGAACATTTTGAAAATTTGAATAAATGGAAGATGACATTAAACATTTAGTGAAGAAATAAGGTGCTGTCAAATTGCATTAAAAATTAGAAAAAAGAAAAAAAATTAGAATGTCTAATAATGAGAAACAATCATTGAAATTATAAAGTCAATAGATGAATTAATGGCATACCAGGGCATTGGAAGGATCTACATAGCTAAATTGAATTGATTGAAGACACTAATAAACAGTGAAGTGGAAAAGTCACTAAGAAAATTATATGCATATATACCAAAGTGACTCACAAAGAACTAAACTATTTGAATGGTTCCATAATTTTTTTAAGTTTATTTATTTATTTTGAGAGAGAGAGGGAGCACGAGCAGGGGAGGGGCAGAGAGAAATGAGAGAAAAAAAATCCCAAGCAGGCTTCCCACTGTCAGCACAGAGCCTAATGCAGGGCTTGATCTCACAGTGAGATCATGCATGACCTGAGCCAAAATCAAGAGTTGGAGGCTCAACTGACTGAGCCATCTAAGTGCCTCTGAATGGTTCCAAAACTGGTAAAGTAATTAAATAGAGAATAGCAGGCCTAAAGTAATCTACAGACAACTTTATCAGACATTCATATACTTTAGACATTTACTTAGTAAGCGTTGAAAATTTGTGTTATCAACAGTATAATGGTTCAGGGAATGTATTGCTTTAAATTGGGAATCAACCAATTAAATTAATCTCTACAAAAAAATTTTTTGGGTTCCTGGGTGGCTCAATCGGTTAAACTCTGACTTCAGCTCAGTTCATGATCTCACGGTTCATGAGTTCAGGCCCCCAAATGAGGCTCTGTGCTGACAGCTCAGAGCCTGGAGCCTGCTCCAAATTCTGTGTCTCCTTCTCTCTGCCTCCCCCTTCTTGCATTCTGTTTCTCTCTCTCTCAAAAATAAATAAACATTAAAATACATATATATATATATATATATATATTTTTTTTTTTTTTTTTTTTTTTACCCAACCTAGGAGATTAGTGAAATTTTGCTTTCTATCTTGTCTTTTTCTGGATCCAAAATGAACTATAAAGTGTGTTCATCTCTTATTTCATTTTCATCTTTCACTTCCAGTGAAGAAACCCACAAAACCTTCTGCTTGAGATTTCATCACATTTGTTTGTCAAGCACTGTATGCAATTTTATAAAAGGTCAATAAATTTAACTAAATTCTTATGAGTAATACTTAACTACTTGTGATTAACACATTTAAATTGAAGTATACTAAATTCTACAGATCTATATTGACTATTACTTAAAAAGTTATTTTTATATAAACACATAAATTTGATATTTCCTTTTATATGTATCTTTGTATGTATTAGATTTTGTCTTTAAGAATCTGTGAAAGATTACTTGTTAGTAATTATTGGAAGATACAGTACCAAAAAAATTACATCCTACAAGAGTGCAATGAGACAAATATAAATATATTTAAATGAATTTTTTAATCTTTCTATTCAGAATATAAAACAGCTTGCTTGAGGATGATACTAAACCCCAAAATATTGCAAATGAATTTTACATACTTCCAAATAACATGCACAATCCATTAGCATAAGGGTCTTTGGTAAGTCGACTGTTCACCAATTTCTGACTCTTCCAATATTACAAGGAATGGTCAAGCTGATCACAGTTTTTTCAAAGATACCTATTCAGTAACATGCATCCTATGTAATAATGTCTGGAGACAAAATGCCCATGTGTCTAATATCAAAACCATTATCAACTCTTTCTGGTTGCACAGTGATGCTATGATGCTAATCACATGTCTATCTGCCTAAAATCAATAGAAGCTACACATTCCTTTACAAAGCATTTATACCCCAAGTTAGTACTCACAGCTGGAAAAAATCAGTGGACAGGAATGTTCATCCATGGGAAAGTTGTGCAGCTGTAGCTGGCACTCTGCATTTATGGTGAGCCTGCGGGAGAGCCAAGAATCACTCTTGAAGTCAGCCAGAAGCAACCCAGAAAAGTCCCAGGTTAAGACTAGGGAGCTGCCACTTTATCACAAGTGGGGAGTGGGAGCAGCGCATTTAATTCTTGGCAGTGGTGCCATCCATTCAGGGATACCATTTAGTGGTTTTTGTGTTATTTTGTTTTATTTTTAACTATTGGTAACAGAGAGAATTTCAGTTACTAAAATTCGAAACTGCACCTAGAAACACAAACTAAGTCAGAGAGGAGAGAAATAAAAACTGTTATTTTATATATTTTTGCCTTCAATCTGTTTGACTAAATTAAACACTTCTTCCCTTTTGAGACTGACATATGTGTCTAAATAGGTATAATGACAAATTAATCCACTTGCAGAAGCAATTTCAGATTTGGACAACTCCCTCATTTGACCAAGCAGGTGGTAGCACTGCATCCTTCCAGAGCAGACAGCCCTGGGATCAGAGTTTCTATAAAGAATCCCTGGAAGGACCATGTCCCTATTCTGGTTTGCTGAGGCTCACCTTCATTTCAGATTCTCAATCACATTACTTTAAGATTGATAAGGAAGTACCTGTAACACCTCATGGCCACAACTTACCTGCAATTAGGATCTCATACACTGAATGTGGGGGTGAGAAAGGAGAAGTACCCAGCAGCTGGTGGTGGACTTCACTGAGCCAAGAAGACACATGGGTGAGAAGAATTAGAGAATTCACATTATCCTGAGGCATGCTGAGTTTGAAATGCTTTTTTTAGACCTTCAGGAGGAGACATTACATGGACAGGTAGTTTCAAGCATCTGGAGTCCATAAAGGAAGTTCTGGGTTGGAAGTAGGCATGCAGGAAACCTCAGCATAGATATGGGAAGGAATGAGCTAAGCCAACAGGAGAGAGGAAAATGATTGAAGTGATGAGGAAGTCCTGAGACAGAAGAAGCAGTGTTAGGAGGGACAGCATAAGAGCAGGAGCAGGAGACACAGGGAGGAGTCATGGTGCTGCAAGGCAGTGAGAGAAAGTCTGTTAGAAGAGCATGAGCATGCCCAGTGTCACCTGAAAGGTGACAGGCAGTGGGGACAATAGTTTCTGGAAGGTGCTGTCCTGATCCTAATACTAGATGAACAGAAAGGTTAGCTCAGGTGTATGGCATTTCTGTGGTATGTTACAGCTAGATTATCAGTTAGACTTGGACTATGCTAATGGAAAGACTCCTGAGATACAGAGACTCTGATAACACTAGTTGCCAGTGGTGAGTTTTGACAGGTAAGTCAGTTCACTTCTCTGAAGTGCAGTTTTTCTTACATTTCCAGGTTTGTGAGGACTGCCTACCCCTTAGGAAGACTCATTACACTAGCTGCCAGTTCCATTAGGGATGCATTGGGGAATGCCCTCTGTGCTCTTTTTTTCCTCTGGTCCTGAATTTGGTTATAATTACATTTGTTAATTAGCACTCTAAGACATCTTTATTTTCCTAGCTGAGTTGACCCATTGGGTTAAATACATTAAACATAATTTCCACAGACTATTTTCAACAGAAATGGATTCTGCTGAAGGAATGACTTTATATTCATTGCAGCTAATTTGTAGGTCTTTATTTTCACATATAGTATCATTAGGATGAACTTTTTTTAGAATGAGATAACATGTCAAACATGAGAAGTGATAGAACTCACCAATATGAAAAGAGGGTCCCATGTCTATAATAATCTAAATTAGAGACTCCAGTATCAGCCCATCTATGATCCAATATCCACCAACATCTGAGAGAAGGGCCAACATGGCAGAGAAGTAGGGGGATCCATACTTCCTATGTCTCCCAAAGAAAGGTTGAAGCCAAAGGACTTTAAAGTCCAAGAGTCTGGGAGAAAAAGAGACTGAGTCTACCAGGGATAAACAGGACAATGTGAGAGAACACAGGAACACTACTTCAAGGAACATATCAAAGCACAGATGGTGCTTTGGTGGCAGATCCAAACATCACTACAAGTAGGGAAATAAAATAACCAAAGTCACAACAACAGAGAGAAAGTAACACTCTCCAAAAAACACCTCCTGAAGTGCCAGGCAAGGACTGTGTGTAACCAACCATTAATACAACAGTGCTTGCAGGTGTAGAGCACATAACAAGCTTTTAAACTCATAAAGGGCAAAAAAACTAGCCAACATGATGAAACAGAAGAATTCTCCTCAAAAGAAATTACAGGAAGAAGTGACAGCTAAAGAATTGATCAAAACAGATTTAAGCAGCATAACTGAACAAGAATTTAGAATAATAGTCATAAAATTAATCACTGGGCTTGAAAAAAGAATAGAAGACAGCAGAGAATCTATTGCTACAGAGACCGAGGGACTCAAAAATAGTCATGATGAATTAAAAATGTTATCAATAAGGTGCAAAATAAAATGGAGGTAGCCACATCACGGATTGAAGAGGCAGAGGGGAGAATAGGTGAATTAGAAAATAAAATTATGGAAAAAGAGGAAGCTGAGAAAAACAGAGATTAAAAGAAAATCCAGGATCACAAGGGGAGAATTAGAGAACTAAGTGACTCAATATCCATATCATAGGAATTCCAGAAGGAGAGAAAGGGGCTGAAGGTGTACTTGAACAAATCATAGTTGAGAACTTCCCCAATCTGGGGAAAGAAACAGGCATTGAAATCCTAAAGGCACAGATAACTCCCTTCAGATGTAACTTGAATTGATCTTCTGCACAACATATCATAGTGAAACTGGAAAAATACAAGGATTAAGAGAGAATTCTGAAAGCAGCTAGGGATAAACGGGCCTTAACATACAAAGGTAGACACATAAGGGTAGTAGCAGACCTATCTACTGAAACTTTGCAGGCCAGAAAGGAATTGCAGGAAATCTTCAATGTGTCGAACAGGAAAAATATGCAGCGAAGAATCCTTTATTCAGCAGGCTTGTCATACAGAATAGAAGGAGAGATAAAAGTTTTCCCAAACAAAGAAAAACTGAAGGAATTCATCACCACTAACCCAGCCCTACAAGAGATCTTAAGGGGGACTCTGAGTGAAATGCTGCAAGGGCCACAAAGTACCAAAGATATCACTACAAGCATAAAAACCTACAAATAACACAGTGACTCTAAACCCATATCTTTCAATAATAACACTGAATGTAAATGGACTAAATGCTCCAACGAAAAGACATAGGGTATCAGAATGGATAAAAAAACAACACTCATCTATTTACTGTCTACAAGAGACTCATTTTAGACCTGAGGACACCTTCAGATTGAAAGTGAGTGGATGGAAAACTATTTATCATGCTACTGGAAGTCAAAAGAAACCTGGAGTAGCCATACTTATATCAGACAAACTAGAAGAAGGGCCCCCAGATATATAAAACAATTAATCACGAACATAAGCAATCTTTTTGGTAAGAATGTGGTAATTGCATAGGACTTTAAACTCCACTTACAACAATGGACAGATCATCTAGACAGAGAATCAATAAAGAAACAAGGGCCCTGAAGGATACATTGGACCAGGTAGGCTTGACATATATATTTAGACGTTATATCCGAAAGCAGTAGAATATACTTTCTTCTTGAGTGTACATGGGATAGTCTCCAAATTAGGTCACATACTGGGTCACAAAACAGCCCTTAATAAGTATAACAGAATTGAGATCATACCATGCACACTTTCAGACCACAATACTTTGAAACTTGAAATCAACCACAGGAAAAAGTCTGGAAAACCTCCAAAAACATGGAGATTAAAGAACATGCTACCTAAGAATGAATGGGTCAACCAGGCAATTAGAGAAAAAATTAAAAAATATATATATGGAAACAAGTGAAAATGAAAATACAACAATCCAAACGCTTTGGGATGCTGCGAAGGCAGTCCTGAGAGGAAAATACATTGCAATCCAGGCCTATCTCAAGAAACAAGAAAAATCTCAAAAACAAAATGTAACAGCATACCTAAAGGAAATAGAAGCATAACAGCAGACACCTCAAACCCAGCAGAAGAAGAGAAATATAAAGATCAGAGCAGAAATAAACAATATAGAATCTAAAAAATCTGTAGAGCACATCAATGAAACCAAGAGTTGTTTTTTTGGAAAAATAAACAAAATTGATAATCCTCTAGCCAGGCTTCTCAATAAGAAAAGGGAGAGGACCCAAATATATAAAACACGAATGAAAATTTATTACAACCAATTCCTTAGAAATACAATTATCAGGGAATACTATGAAAAATTATATGTCAGCAAACTGCACAACCTGGAGGAAATGGACAAATTCCTAAACTCCCACACACTACCAAAACTCAAACAGGAAAAAATAGAAAATTTGAACAGACCCATAACTAATGAATAAATTGAATCAGTTATCAAAAACCTCCCAACAAATAGGAGTCCAGGAGCAGATGGCTTCCCTGGGGAATTCTACCAGACATTTAAAGCAGAGTTAACACCTATCCTTCTCAAGTTCCAAAAATTAGAAAGGGAAGGAAAACTTCCAGACTCATTCTATAAAGCCAGCATTACTTTGATTCGCAAACCAGACAGAGACCGAGTGAAAAAAAGAGAACTACAGGTCAATATCCCTGATGAATATGGATGTAAAAGTTCTCAACAAGACGCTAGCAAATCAAATTCAACAGCATATAAAAAGAATTATTCACCATGTTCAAGTGGGATTCATTCCTGGGCTGCAGGGCTGGTTCAATACTTGCAAATCAAATAATGTGATACATCACATTAATAAAATAAAAGATAAGAACTATATGATCCTGTCAATCAACGCAAAAAAAGCATTTGGCAAAATTCAGCATTGTTTCTTAACAAAAACCTTCAAGAAAGTCGGGATAGAATGAATATACTTCAACATCATAAAAGCCATTTATGAAAAGCCCACAGCTATTACCATCCTCAATGGGGAAAAACTGAGAGCTTTCCCCCTGAGATCAGGAACACGACAGCGATGTCCACTCTCATCACTGTTGTTTAACATAGAGTTGGGAGTCCTAGCCTTAACGATCAGACATCAAATTGGAATAAAATGCATCAAAATTGGTAAAGATGAAGTCAAGCTTTCACTTTTTGCAAATGACATGATACTGTACATGGAAGACCCGAAAGACTCCAGCAAAAGTTGGCTAGAACTGATACATGAATTCAGCAAAGTCACAGTGTACAGAATCCATGTACAGAAATTGGTTGCATTTTTATAAACCAATAATGAAGCAACAGAAAGACAAATAAAGAAACTGATCCCATTCACAATTGCACCAAGAAACATAAAATACCTAGGAATAAACTTAACCAGAGATATAAAAGACCTCTATGCTGACAACTATAGAAAGCTTATGAAGGAAATTGAAGAAGGCACAAAGAAATGGAAAAACATTCCATGCTCATGGATTGGAAGAATAAATACTGTTAAAATGTCAGTACTATCCAAAGTAATCTACACATTCAAGGTAATCCCAATCAAAACTGCACCAGCATTCTTCTCAAAGCTAGAACAAACAATTCTAAAATTTGTATGGAACCACAAAAGACTTTGAATAGCCAAAGTAATATTGAAGAAGAAAACCAAGGTGGGAGGTATCACAATCCCATACTCTAGCCTCTACTACAAGGCTGTAATCATCAAGAAAGTACGGTATTGGCAAAAATAAATAAATAAATAAATAAATAAATAAATAAAATACAAAACAAAACAAAACAAAACAAAAAAACCAGACACATAGATCAATGGAATAGAATAGAGACTCCAGAATTGGACCCATAAATGTATGGCTAACTAATCTTTGATAAAGGAGGAAAAAGTATCCAATGGAAAAAAGATAGTCTCTTTAACAAATGGTGCTGGAAGAACTGGACAACAACATGCAGAAGAATGAAACTAAACCATTTTCTTACACCCTACACAAAAATAAACTCAAAATAGATGAAAGACTTAAATGTGAGACATGAAACCATAAAAGCCCTAGAGGAGAAAACAGGCAACAACCTCTTTTACCTCAGCTGTAGTAATTTCTTCCTCAACATGTCTCCAAATGCAAGGGAAATAAAAGCAAAAATGGACTATTGGACCTCATCAAGGTAAGGAATTTCTGCACTCCAAAGGAAATAATCAACAAAACTAAAAGGCAAATGACATAATGGGAGAAGATATTTGCAAATGACCTGTCAGATAGAGGGTTAGCATCCAAAATCTATAAAGAACTTACCAAACTCAATATTTGAAAAACAAATAATCCAGTGAAGAAATGGGCAGAAGACATGAATAGACACTTTTCCAAAGAAGATATTAAGATGGCCAACAGACACATGAAAAGATTCTCAATGTCACTCCTCATCAGGGGAATACAAATCTAAGCCACACTGAGATACCACCTCATGCCGGTCAGAGTGGCTAAAATGAACAAACCAAGAAACTATAGATGCTGGAGAGGCTGTGGAGAAATGGAAACCATCTTGCACTGTTGGTGGTAACGCAAACTGGTGCAGCAGCTCTGGAAAACAGTGTATAGGTTCCTCAAAAAATTAAAAATAGATCGATCCTATGACCCAGCAATAACACTGCTGGGAATTTACCCAAGGGATACAGGAGTGCTGATGCATAGGGGCAATGTTTATAACATCACTTTCAACAATAGCCAAATTATGGAAAGAGCCTAAATGCCCATCAACTGATGAATGGATAAAGAAGATGTTATTTATATATACAATGGGATACTACTTGGCAAAGAGAAAGAATGAAATCTAGCCATTTGCAGCAACATGGATGGAACTGGAGGGTATTATGCTAAGTGAAATAAGCAAGTCAGAGAAAGACAGATACCATATGTTTTCACTCATATGTGGATCTTGAGAAACTTAACAGAAGAACATGGGGGAAGATAAGGGGAAATAAAAGTTACAGAGAGCGAGGGAGGCAAATCATAAGAGACTCTTGGATACTGAAAACAAACTGAGGATTGATGAGGGGAAAGCGGGTGATGGGCATTGAGGAGGGCACTTTTTGGGATGAGCACTGGGTGTTGTATGGAAACCAATTTGATAATAAATTTTATCATAAAAATTTTTTTAAAAAATCCACCAACATCTCACCTTAAAGTGTAAAGGATTTTCCCATCATTCCAAATTCTGAGGAGCTGATTGGGGGTGGTGATCCAGTGAGCCTCTGCAGTTTTAGAATTGCGGAAGATTGTATCTGGAATCCATATTAATCCCACCATGTTGCTGTTCAGAGTGAGTATTTTCATTGTACTGTTGAATCGAAGGCGACTGTCTGTCCAGGTCTGAGCAAAAAATATATCAATTTGGTATTCCTGAAACAGAGAAAAATGAGAGGCAACATCGTTCTATTAGTAAATTTTCTGTATGCTTTATTTCCTTTGTCAAGAGTTTGGTTTTCCTTCATGTATACACCCTTATCCCCCATGTACCTTTCTGTCAGTGCTTGGTATAGTGCCTGGCTCAACATAGCACACATTTTAACAAATGATAACCAGTATTATGAAGCAATAATGTGATAACATATGTAAAAAAGGTTCTGTAAATCTTAAATTATAATAAACACATAAAGTGTGATAAGGGGCCAAGAGGTAGTAGACTATAAATCAGAGCATAGATGCAGATCCCCCTGCATTCTCAAGTCCAAGCTTTGACAGGTAACACAGCCTATTTAAGCCTCATTATAATCTGTAAAATGGGTAGAATGCCGACTTCCTAAATGAGGTATAAAAAAGAAAGGAAATGATTAAAGGAAAAACCTTAGTGTCTGGCATTGATCCATAAGTATTGGCTTATATAATAATTATTATCTTCACTTAAAGGCCTTCTGAAACAACACAACTCAAATCAGAAAGAAAAGTAAGAAACAAGTAACAACAAAGAACTATAAAGGTGATAGAACTCAAGCCAAACTCTGATTCAAGAGACTGCTGGTGAGGCTCAGGTGACCTCTGTAATTGGAAACCATTTGATATTCTCCGTACAGAATAAGACTTTGCTGTGACAATCAGGTGTGGGATGGTACTAATTTTACCATGAGACCTAAAGAAATGTCCAGAGACTAGACTACCTCAGAGGCATTTCCCCTAATCACAGTTTAAAGCAATCAAGCCCATAGTAAGGAGGATCTAGATGCAGAATATTGGAGATTTTTATATCTTTTAGTTTCCTTTACATATTAGATATTATAAATGAATTGCTCTTACAAAGTGTGGGTTCAGTAATCCTCAACAAATCCCACATTTATTCCTTACACCGAGTTTCCAGTTAAAGAATCTTTCTGAGATAGGTAATTGAACTGACCAGATCCTAGTTTTTATTAATTAATATGTTTATTTATCATATGTTTGCTGCACTGAGTATGCCAGGCCCTGCAAACCACTGAAGACCCAGCCCTGTGCCAAGAAAACTCCTTGTCCTCATGGAGCTTGTATTCTAGTCAGGAAATTAAACATACAGTTAAGGTGAAAAAAAAACCAGCATGCTTGATGGTCAAATATACCAATCATAAAAAATGAGTTCAGTGTATTAGTTAATATTTCAGCTAGAAAATACAAAAGTTATCCAAGGGTTCAATATGGAAAGAATTATGTACAGAGAATCTGCATCTTGCTTAAGTGTTTGAGGAGCTGAGAGAGAAAACTCCAGGGAAGCAACAGCTGAAGGCAGGTTGCTGTGGAAGGGTCCAGAGCTGAGTGAAATCTCAGCATCGAGAAGGTCCCATTCAAGTCCTTCCCTCTGTTCATGTTTCTGCTTAAACAAGCCTCTGGAGAATAATGGCCTCTGACTCTTCATCACCGTTCAGAATTTTGCACATGTTTCTCATTGACAAACTCTAAACCCAGAACTGCACAGAGACTGAGAGAGACAGAGAGAGAGAGAGAGAGACAGAGACAGAGACAGAGAGAGACTAAGAGGAAGTGTGTGTGTGTGTGTGTGTGTGTCTACACGCATGCATATGTGTTATTTCCTGTCATATACTAATTTAAAAATGGGTTTCAACCAGTGCTGCCATAAGTAAAATAAGTCAGACCAAACCAGATAAATACCATATGATCTCACTTCTATGTGGAAACTAAAACAAAACAGAACAAACAACTGAAGTCATGGATGCAGAGAACAGATTGGTGAATTCCAGGTGTGGGGAGTTGGAGGTGGGGGAAAAGATGAAAGGAATCAAAAGGTACAAATTTCCCATCATAGGATGAATAAGTCCTGGGGGTGTAATGTACAGCATGGTGACTATAGTTAACAATACTGTACTGCATAATAGAAAGTCACTAAGGGTAGATCTTAAAAGTTCTCATCATAGAAAAAAATATTTCTAATTATGTGGATGATGGATGTTAACTAGACTTATTATGGTAATCATTTTGTAGCATATACATATGTCAAAACATTTGTATACCTAAAACTAATATTACATTAAATGTCAATTATATCTCAATAAAAAATAAAACAAAGAAAATCAGTTTATTAACAAAAAAGAATGCTGAAACAAAACTATAACAGGCTTAGGACTGGAGATAAAGTGGCTCATGTCATGCTTGGGTGAAATGCTTGGCAAAGTTGACACCTGTAATAAGGCAGAGCATATCTAATGAATGCGTAGCTCTTTGGGCAGAGGTTGGAAAAGGAACATTAATAAGAATGTGTTGGCTGCTATTGACTGTTTTTGGTAAGTTAACATAAGAAAGAAATTATCTCAGAAGATAATTGGCCAGTCTGAAAGCAGTATGAAAGAGAAAAGAAAGATAAAGCAAACAGTTTCTTGCAGGGTTAGAAGAAGCAAATACTTCTCATTCCCATCAGTAAATCAGAATATCAAGAAATGCTTTGAGAATAAAAGTTCATTGAAACTCAGCTTTGCAAAATAATCAGAATCACTGCTAAAAATCCCTAAATGGATTAAGTTGTCAACCTGTAAGATCTTTAATCATACAAACATGGCTTCAGGATATGAGACTAAGGTATGACTCTTCCATTGAAGGCTGATATGGCCAAGGTAACTATACTTAATTTAAGAGAAAGAGTAAGAGTCCATTTGAAAGCAAAAGGATGGGAGAGGCAGTGGTATGTAAAAGCAAAGGCACATGGTGAATCCTAGAATAGTGTTCACAAAAGGTCTGTGAATGTGGCTATGCACATGTGAAACTCTCTTAATAGGTAAGAAGCTGACTCGGTTTTAAGAGAGTTCTACTGCCAAAGGACCATCAAATCAGGAAGAGACGTCTGTGACGCTTTGAAACTGAGATGTATTTTTGCGTTACTATCTATAGTGGGCTGATTATGGCTTGGAAAACTGATCAGACCTTATTTTCCAATGCTCATTTTTTTCTCATGGCTAAAGTAGCTAGTGGAAAAAGAATAAACTCTCAGACAATGGAGTCAAGAGCCAGGGAGAAGAGTCCTTTGGAACCCTACGTTAGGAGCAGAATTAAAGCTTAATCAAAGAAGATGCCTTCCTTCCAGGGAACAGAGCCCACTCAGGATCTGCCAATTAGAGTCTCAAAATTGCTGTGAAACCAGTGGGTTGATTGTGATGATCCTGGCTCTTCTCCATTGTTGTAGACATACCAGGTACGCTGGAGTAGGTCAAATAGCTTTTCTCTTTAGTTTAGAAGTTGATAGACCAAGAAAAACCATGTACAGAATTGATGTGGATGTCAGCACAAATACACATAACCTTGACGTTGAAGCTGGGCCTGGGTGGACCTTTTTGGTTACCTCATTTGAAGAAGGGTGGGATGTATTTTCCCTGATGTGGGAGAGATAGACAATATTTGGCAGCTAGATACAGATCATGATGGTCACTGGTGCTCTTCACCAAGTACTGCAGCAGCCCTCCTTGTGGGCACACAGTAGAATTGCACTTCCCCCTCCCCCTGTTGGGGCTGTGTCTGCCACCTTATTTATGATAAAGTGTAATGTGAGCAGAGTGAGGTGTGCCATTTCTGAGATGATGTTTGAAGAGCACACCTCCTTTTCAGTGTGTGAGAGACTGTGGAGCACAGCTCCTGCTGATTCATGCTGGACACATATCATGGGTGCAAAATTCCCCAGAGCAGTTTGTAAGAGGAGCAATCCACAGCCTATACCAACTGGTACCTTGGAAAATGTGGAATGGAGAGTGGAATGAGGGAGAAAGTACTGCTTTCCTTATTGAGAAGTTGACTTAGAACCAAAACCTCAGAGAGGTGCAGGAGTGAGCCACACGATAGATGGAACAAAAGACCTGGAGCAAGTTCAAAAGCATACCTGATGAGACAGTAACAATTCTGCCAGACAGAATAGACTGGATGAGGTGAGTAGGCACCTCAACTACTTGATGGCAGGATTTTAGCCTAACAATGATGATTGCTGACTATGTAACAGGCTATATTTGCACAGGGAACATACTCAGTACTTTAAATAAAATTCAGCATATGACAATGACAGTGTGACTCATACAGATATTCATACATGTTACTTCCTTCTTTTCTTTAATACTGGTTTATCAGATAAGAGAATGAGGAGAAAAGGATGAAAAATGTTCTTCCAAGCAGGGCCAAGGCCTACCTATGTGATCAATGATAACAAATAATTGGAGAAAGTATTTGCAAATGACATATCTGACAAAGGGTTAGGGCAATATCTAAAATCTATAAAGACCTTATCAAACTCAACATCCAAAAAACAAACAAATAGGCAGAAGACATGAATAGACAGACACTTTTCCAAAGAAGACATACAGATGGCCAACAGACACGTGAAAAGATGCTCAACATCACTCCTCATCAGAGAAATTCAAATCAAAACCATGATGAGATATCACCTCATGCCTGTCAGAATGGCTAAAATTAACATCACAAGAAGCAACAGGTGTCAGTGAGAATGTGGAGAAAGAGAACCCTCTTGCACTCTTGGTAGGACCACAAACTGGTGCAGCCACTCCGGAAAACAGTATGGAGGTTCCTCAAAATGTTAAAAATAGAACTATCTTACAACCCAGCAATCGCACTAATAGTTATTTACCAAAATGATACAAAAATACAGATTTGAAGGGGTACATATACCCCAATGTTTATAACAGCATTAATAAGAATAGCCAAACTATGGAAAGAGCCCAAATATTCATTAACTGTTGAATGGATAAAGAAGATGTGGTATACTGAGGTGCCTGTCTAGCTCAGTCCTAATGGACTCTTGTCTAGCTCTTGATTTTGGCTCAGCTGATGATCTCACAGTTCATGGGATCAAGCCCCATGTAGGGCTCTGTACTTACAGCACGGAGCCTACTTAGGATTCTCTGTCTCCCCCTCTCTCTCTGCCTCTCCTCCACTAGTGCTCTTTCTCTCTCTCTCAAAATAAATAAATAAACTAAAAAAAAAGATGTGGTATATGTATACAACTGAATATTACTTGACAATCAAAAAGAATGAAAATCTTGCTATTTACAATGCCATGATGGAGCTAGAATGCATTATGCTAAGTGAAATAAGTCAATCAGAGAAAGATAAAGATCAGATAAGTTCACTCATTTTTGGAATTTAAGAAACAAACAAACAAACAAAAAACAGATGGATGCAGGGGAAGGCGGGAAAGAGAAGAAAGTGTAACAAACCACAAGACACTCTTAATGATAGAGAACAAACTTAAGGTTGATGGAGAGAGGTGGAAGGGAGGTGGGATAGATGTGTGATAGGTATTAAGGAGGGCACTTGTGATGAGCACTGGGTGTTGTATGTAAGTGATGAATCATTGAATTTTACTTCTGAAACCAATATTGCATTGTATATTAACTAAAATTTAAATTAAAAAAAGAATACTCTCTATAAAAGTCCCAACTATATTTTACAAAAAACCTAAAATAATACAGATTTTTAAAAATCTATATTATATCAAGGATATTAAAACTCAGAAAACTTGAGGAATTTTACCAAGGTTACTCAATATGTCAAAATTTGTTTGAATTTTGGGCTCCAAAATTCTAGGTGCTTTTTTTTATTGTGTAAAAATGGCAAAACAAAGAGTGTCCTACAAAGGTTCTTCCTCTCCTCTATCACCTTTACTTCCTATTCCCACTAATGCACAGGTTATATACCTTCACAATAAAACATTTTAAAAATGCTGACTTGAAATCAGTAAATCATACAGCAAGATATGAGGTGCAAATGTTTCTTTACCTTCCAGTCTCTGATTATTGATACAGAAACTATAATAACCCTTCCTCCCAGTGGTTAAACTGAGGTTTAAGAGATTAAGTAATTTTCATCAAGTCCCACAACTGCTAAGCACTAATTGCTCTAAACTACACAGTTAAAGTCTGTTTCCCTAGAGGTGGCCGAAATCTGGTTAGAGGAAGAAACCACCAGACATGTAAAAGGAAGAAGCCCAGTGCAGAAGTTCCCTCCGTATTCACCCTGTTTACAAACCACATGAGATTGTTTACCTTCCTCAGCTTCAGTTTCCTCATCTACACACTGGGGTGGTTGGTGTAGATTAAACGTAGGGCCCTTCCAATTGCAACATTTTATATTTCTATATTCATGCCTACATTAGCCTTCTACTGTTGAAAGTAATTTTCCATTTCACTCATTTCTGTCTTAACTTTTGCAAAAAAGATGAGATAGAATGGCTTCTACACAAGTTCTACGCCCTGCCACTAAAAGGAAATTTTATATGTTTGAATTCTACATGAAGTACAGTTATCCCCCTCATCCTTGGGGAATATGTTCCAAGAACCCCACTGAATGCCTGACACCACAGATAGTACTGGACCATATAATATACTCTTTTTTCCCTATATGTACATACATATAATAAAGTTTAATTTACAAATTAGGCATAGTAAGAGGTTAATTATAACTGATACAAAACAGAACAATTATAACAAATATATTGCAAAAAAAGTTATGCAAGTGTGCTTTCTCTCTCTCTCTCTCTCTCTCTGTCTCTCTCTCTCTCTTTCTCTCTCTCTCTCTGTATCTTATTGTACTGTAGTCATCCTTCTTGTGATGATGTGAGATGATAAAATGCTTACGTGATGAGATGAGGTGAGATGAATAACATAGGCATTGTGATATAATGTTAGGCGACTACTGTCCTAACAATAGATCAGAAGGAGGGTCATCAGTTTCAGAACTGAGGTTGACTGAGGGCTAGTGAAACCACAGAAAGCAAAACCAGAGATAAAGAGGGAACCATTGTTTTCAGAAACCGTCTGTGAGGCTTCAGCTTACAAAGTGAGTCATGGATTCCTGTCTCCACCTCCAATATTACTTTCTTGTAAGGGAAAGGAACACCCCATGATGCTCTGGGGTTGGAGGCAGAGGGATTTGGGAGGATACTTCCTTTATTCTAAAGCCTTGCCACAAACTCCAACTCAAGATGGTATAATGTGGATAGTGTGTGTAGTGCATGGGATGGATGTTTTATTGTGTCTACATTTTACTAAATGTTGAAGAAACACTTCCCACCCACAGAGAAATATTTTTATGTTTTTCATAAACTTATTTACAATGTCACTAATCAATTTTCCTTTCTGAAGAAGAAAAAAATCATTCTTACAAATAAACATTTTATATAATTCATAAATAGCTGTGAAATCAATGTGTTTAAAATAGTAGTAAATGTAACATGTGATAAATGTGCAGAATCCCCCAATTGAAATCATCATGCTTGTGGAGACCTTATGTTCCTAATTTGTTTTAATAATTGGAGAACTTAAAGATTCCTAAATAGGCCATGAATTGTTGCAGCATGTGGAGCATTTTGACAAAACGGAAGAAAAATTATGCTTCTTAATGATATCAATCTGTGACTTCTAAAAATTAGAAAATTACTTCCCAACACTCCTTTACTTTCCTTTGCTATAGAAGACGGTGAAATCGATTGATTAATAAACAACAGGGACTCGGATACTGGGTTTGCAAAGGACATACATCCCAGGGACAGAGGCTATCTTCCTTGGATCCCCAGCACATCAGCACATCACCTGGTACTGATGGGTAAATATATTAGTAAAGGAAGTCATGGGAAGTTTTCTTTATAAAATTGTAATACAGACGCATGCCAATAAAGGCTGCTCAAATATCTCAATTATGGGCAAAATGTTAGTTGAAAGTGTCAGAAGTAAAACACAAAGTTATCCAAAGCTGTTCATAACATTTGTGCTTAAACACAGTTTCTTCCACTTTCAGGTTTTCCATTTGAAAATGCACCTACCCTTTCTGTCCAAACTCTCATTGTCTCAATATTCTCTATAAAAGTTTACATTTTTATCCTAATTTACAATCAAGTGGAAAATCTGTTATATTGAATCTTTATGTGCACATCAGCAAAAATTTTAAGAGGTAGGTGGTTCTGGATGAAAGTGTGTACTGTACTATGGTAAGTTATTTGCAAAAACAGCCATAAGAATTCCTTTTACTTTGTTCATGGTCTTGGGCATGTGGCTTAATAGAAAATGTAACAGCAGAAGAAACTTGGAAAGTCTTGAGTGCTGGGGTAGCCTATCTTGCTGCTCTTGGGAACCATGAAACCACCACCAAATGAATGAGATAGGCCAATCTGCCGGAAATGAGAAATGCCCATATGTTTCCATGGTATCAGCTCAAGTCAAGCCAACACCCAGAAAGGTGAGTAAAGCCATCCTTGACTAGCCATCCCAGATCAGACAACTTGGCCAATCCAATCCAAGAATAATACAAAATAATAAAAAACTAGATTTTAGGATGGTTTGTTACACAGCAAGCTAACTGATAGGCTCAATCATCAGTTGTTGCACTTTTAGTATTATTATTTTCAATTCCACTCCCTTTCCTGGAAAGTTTAGCCCTTCATGGTATGTGACCTTCACATAGTCAAACCTACTAAACCTATAGCAAAGCTGGGCCCAATTTAAGTAGTATCTTTATTATCCTTTAACTATTATCTCTCTATCATCATAGTGTGTGTTGTTTGCGGTGTGGAATAACATTATAATTCATAACCAGTACAGTTCTCAGATATAATTTTGGAGTTGTTATATAGGTGTTTAAGAGTTCATTTGTATTTAGGGTATTTTTTTTGGAATTTCTGTATGAACTGCGAATACCTCATTATTATTTTCATTTGAAAATGGAATATAGTGTTCCACTATCTAAAAATAATTATTTATCATGTTTTCACAAAGGGATTGGAATCAAATGATGATTTGTAATTACTGTAGTAAAATCCATGGTTGAAGAAGTTGGTATTACAGGGAAAGCAGATCAAAGAAAACCACTAGAGAGGATATTTCACTACAGAGGATATAAATTGCATTTGCACATCCAAAATAAAGAATGTCATAGAAATAGTTTCCATTTCTCACTGCTTGATGATACTTATCATCAAGATAAGATAGATACTTATCAGGAACGTTTTCTTATCTCTGAAAACTCAAAAATGATTTAAAAATATTATTTTGTTCCTTTACAAATAATACAGAAAATGTACATTAATATTCTCATAGTTGTGTCACTCTAGTCCTCAAAAGGGGTATTAAATACCTTCTAGATGCCATAACTGGGAATGTTTCAGGGAACCCGCAGATACAGCACAAGGTGAAGGCACAGGAGGTAATCTTTGATTCTTTCTTCTTTCTTTCTTTCCTTCTTTCTTTCTTTCTTTCTTTCTTTCTTTCTTTCTTTCTTTCTCTTTCCAATTTTATTATTTATTTATTTATTATTTATTTATTATTTATTCATTTATTTATTATTTATTTATTTGTATATTTACATCCAAGTTAGTTAGCATATAGTGCAATAATGATTTCAGGAGTAGAACCCAGTGATTCATTCTCTCTATATAACACATAGTACTCATCCCAACAAGTATCCTCCCTAAATCCCCTTGCCAATTTAGCCCATCCCCCCACCCCAATCCCCTCCAGCAACCCTCAGTTTGTTCTCTGTATTTAAGACTCTTGTTTTTCCCCCTCCCTGTTTTTATTCTATTTTTGCTTCCCTTCCCTTATGTTCATCTGTTTTGTATCTTAAATTCCTCATATGAGTGAAGTCATATGATTTTCGTCTTTCTCTGACTGGCTAATTTCTCTTAGCATGATACACTCTAGTTCCAGCCATATTGTTACAATGGCAAGATTTCTTTCTCTCTGATTGCCAAGTAATATTTCATTGTATATACATACCCCATTTTCTTTATCCATTCATCAGTCAATGGGCATCTGGACTCTTTCCATACTTTGGCTACTGTTGATAGCACTACTATAAACATTGGGGTGGATGTGCCCTTTCGAAACAGCACACTTGTATCACTTGGATAAATACCAAGTAGTGCAATTGCTGGGTCATATAGTAGTTCCACTTTTAATTTTTGGAGGAAACTCCATACAGTTTTCCATACTGACTGCACCCCCATCAGTTTGCATTCCCACCATCAGTGCAAAAGTGTTCCTCTTTCTCTGCATCCTTGACAATATCTATCTATTGTTGCCTGAGTTGTTAATGTTAGCCATTCTGACAGGTGTAAGGTGGTATCTCATTGTGGTTTTGATTTGTATTTCCCTGATGATGAGTGATGTTGAGCATTTTTTCATGTGTCTGTTAGCCATCTAGATGTCTTCTTTGGAGAACTGTCTATTCATGTCTTTTGCCCATTTCTTCACTGGATTATTCATTTTTTGGGAGTTGAGTTTGATAAGTTCTTTATAGATTTTGGATACTAACCCTTTATCTGATATGTCATCTGCTAATATCTTCTCCCATTCTGTTGGTTACCTTTTAGTTTTGCTGACTGTTTCCTTTGTAGTGTCGAAGGTTTTTATTTTGATGAAGTTCCACTAGTTCATTTTTGCTTTTGTTTCCCTTGCCTCTGTAGACATGTTGAGTAAGAAGTTGTTGTGGCAATGGTCAAAGAGTTTTTTTTTTTCCTGATTTCTCCTCTAGGAACACCATTTGCTGAAGAGAGTATCTTTATTCCATTCGATATTATTTCCTGCTTTGTTGAAGATTAGTGGGCCGTATGTTTGTGGGTCCATTTCTGTGTTCTCTATTCTGTTCCATTGATCTATGTGTCTATTTTGGTGCCAGCACCATATTGGCTTGATGATTACAATTTTGTAATACATCTTGTAGTCTGGACTTGTGACACCTCCAGCTTTGGTTTTCTTTTTTAGGATTACTTTTTTAGGATTTAGGCTATTCAGGGTCTTTTCTGGTTCCATACAAATTTTAGGATTGTTTGTTCTAGCTCTATGAAGAATGATGGTGTTATTTTGATAGTGGGTTGCACTGAATATTTGGATTTCTTTCAGTAGTGTTGATATTTTAACAATATTTCTCCTTCCAATCCATGAGCATGGAATAATTTTCCATTTTCTGTTCCTTCTTCAATTTATTTCATAAGCTTTCTATAGTTTTCAATGTATAGATTTTTCATCTTTTTGTTTAGGTTTATTCCTAGTTATTTTATGTTTTTTTTGGTGCAATTGTAAATGAGATCAATCCCTTGGTTTCTCTTTCTGCTGCTTCTATTTTGTGTATAGAAATGCAACCGATTTCTGTGTATTGATTTTATATCCTGTGACTTTGCTGAATTCATGGATAAGTTCTAGCACTTTTTTGGTGGAATCTTTTGGGTTTTCCACATAAAGTATCATGTCATTTGCGAAGAGTGAAAGTTTGGCTTCCTCCTTGATGATTTGGATTCCTTTTATTTCTTTGTGTTTTCTGATTCCTGAGGCTAGGACTTCCAACACTATGTTGAATAACAGTGGTGAGAATGAACATCCTTGTCATGTTCCTAACCTTAGGGGGAAAGCTCTCAGTTTTTCCCCATTGAGGATGATATTAGCAGTGGGTCTTTCATAGATGGCTTTTATGATATTGAGGTATGATCCTTCTACCCTTACTTCCTTGAAGGTTTTTGTCAAGAAAAGAGGCTATATATTGTCAAATGATTTCTCTGCATCTATTGAGAAAATCATGTGGTTCTTCTTTCTCTCATTAATAGGATGCATCACATTAATTGATTTGTGGATATTGAAGCAGCCCTGCATCCCAGGAATAAATTCTACTTGATCATGATCATAATACTTTATTATTGTATAAATATTGTTGGATCCAGTTAACTAGTATCTTGTTAAGAATTTTTGCATCCACGTTCATTAGGGAAATTGGTCTGTAGTTCTCCTTTGCAGTGGGGTCTTTGGCTTTGAAATAAGGGTAACACTGACCTCATAAAATGAGTTTGGAAGTTTTCCTTCAGTTTCTACTTTTTGGAACAGCTTTCAAAGATAGGTGTTAACACTTCTTTAAATGTTTGGTATAATTCCCCTGGAAAGCCATCTTGCCTTGGACTCTTATTTTTGGGGGAGATTTTTGATTACTAATTCATTCCTTTACTGATTATGGATCTGTTCAACTTTTCTATTTCTTCTTCTTTGAGTTTTGGTAGTTTATATGTTTCTAGGAATTTGTGCATTTCTTCAGGATTGCCCAATGTATTGGCATATAATTGCTCATAATCTCTTATTGTTTGTATTTCTGCAGTGTTGGTTGTGATCTTTATTCTTTTATTCGTGATTTTTTGGGGGTCCTTTCCTTTTTCTTTTTAAGAAGCATTCTTGGCGTTTATCATTTTTGTTAATTCTGTCAAAGAATCAGCTACTGGTTTAATTGATCTGTTTTACTGTTGTCTTTTTTTTTTAATTTCAATACCATTATTTCCTGTCTTCTGCTGGTTTTGGGTTTTATTTGCTGTTCTTTTTTCCAGGTCTTTAAGGTGAAAGATTAGGTTGTGTATCTGAGGGCTTTCTTTCTTCCTCAGGAAGGCCTGGATTGCTATATAATTCCCTCTTATGACCACCTTTGCTACATCCCAAAGGTTTTGGGCTGTTGTGTTTTCATTTTCATTGGCTTCAATATTCGTTTTAATTTCCTCTTTAGTTTCTTGGTTAACCCATTTATTTTTTCATAGGATGTACTTTAATATCCATGTATTCATGGTCTTTCCAAAATTTTTCTTGTGATTGATTTCAAGTTTCATAGCATTGTGATCTGTAAATACCCACAGTATGATTTCAATCTTTTTGTATTTGTTGAGTTCTGATTTGTGTCTCAGCATGTGATCTATTGTGGAGAATCTTCCATGTGCACTCGGGAAGAATGTGTATTTTGCTGCTTTAAGAACTGTTCTGAATATATCTGTTAAGTCCATCTGGTTCAGTGTGTCATTCAAAGCCATTGTTACTTTGTTGATTTTCTGTTTAGATGACCTGTCTATTGTTGTGAGTGGGATGTTGAAGTCCCCTACTATTATGGTATTATTATCAATGAGTTTCTGTGTGTTTGTGATTAACTGACTTATACATATGCTTCCTTCAACATTGGGGGCATAAATGTTTACAATTGTTATACCTTATTGGTGGATAGACCCCTTAATTATGATATAATGCCCTTATTCATCTCTTGTTATCATCTTTATTTTAAATCTAGTTTGTCTGATATAAGTATGGCTACTCCAGCTTTCTTTTGGTGACCATTAGCATGATACATGTTTCTCTATGCTCTTACTTTCAATCTGAAGGTGTCTTTCTGTCTAAAATGGGTCTATTGTATTACAGATGCTGGAAAGTATGTGGAGAAACAGGAACCCTCTTGCACTGTTGGTGGGAATGCAAACTGGTGCAGCAGCTCTGGAAAACAGTGTGGAGGTTCCTCAAAAAATTAAAAATAGGTCTATCCTATGACCCAACAATAGGACTGCTAGGAATTTACCTAAGGGATACAGGAGTGCTGATGCATAGGGGCACTTGTACCCCAATTTTTATAGCAACTCTTTCAACAATAGCCAAATTATGGAAAGAGCCTAAATGTCTATCAACTGATGAATGGATAAAGATGTGGTTTCTATATACAATGGGATACTACTTGGCAATGAGAAAAAATGAAATCTGGCCATTTGTAGCAACGTGGATGGAACTAGAGGGTATTATGTTAAGTGAAATAAGTCAGGAAGATAAAGACAGATACCATATGTTTTCACTCATATGTGGATCCTGAGAAACTTAACAGAAGACCATGGGTGAGGGGAAGGGGAAAAAAGTTACAGAGAGGGAAGGAGGCAAACCATAAGAGACTCCTGGATACTGAAAACACACTGAGGGTTTAAGGGGGTAGGGGGAGAGGGGAAAGTGGGTGATGGGCATTGAGGAGGCCACCTGTTGGGACGAGCACTGGGTGTTGTATGGAAACTAATTTGACAATAAATTATATTTAATCTGAAATAAAATAAAATAAAATAAAATAAAATAAAATAAAATAAAAAGGATCTCTTGTAAACAGTATATAGATTGATATTGTTCTTTATCCATTCTGTTACCCTATGTCTTTTGATTGGAGCATTTAGTCCACCGATATTTATTTATTTATTTATTTATTTATTTATTTATTTATTTTTAATGTTTATTTATTTTTGAGAGAGAAAGCATGAGCAGGGGAGGGGCAAACAGAGGGAGACACAGAATCTGAAGCAGGTTCCAGGCTCTGAGCTGTCAGCACAAAGCACAACACAGGGCTCAAACTCATGAACTGTGGGATCATAAACTGAGCCAAAGTCAGATGCTTAACCAACTGAATCACCCAGGTGCCCCGAGTCCATTGACATTTAAAGTGAGTACTGAAAGACATGAATTTATTGCCATTGTGTTGTCTGTAGAGTTGGAGTTTCTGGTGGTATTCTTTGGTCCTTTCTAGTTTTTGTTGCTTCTGGCCTTTTTTGTTCCATTTCATCTTTTCTCCCCTCAGAGAGTCCCCCTTAAAATTTCTTGTACAGCTGGTTTAGTGGTTATGAACTCCTTTAATTTTTTGTTTTTCTGGGAAACTCTTTATCTGTCTTTGTATTTTGAATGACAATGTTGCTGGATAAAGAATTCTTGGCTACATATTTTTCCAATTCAGCACATTGAATATACCCTGCCACTCCTTTCTGGCTTGCCATGTTTCTGTGGATAGATCTGCTGCCTAACCTGATCTGTCTTCCCTTATAGGTTAAGGACTTTTTTCCTCTGGCTGCTTTCATAATTCTTTCTTTGTGTATTTTGTGAATTTGACTATGATATGCCTTGTTGATGGCTGACTTTTTTTTTAATCTAATGAGAGTTCTCCGTGCTTCTTGAATTTTGAAGTCTGCATCTTTACCCAGGTTAGGAATGTTTTCTACTATAATTTATTCTCCTAAACCTTCTACCTCTTTTTCTCTTTCTTCATCTTCTGGGACTTCCATGATTTGGATGCTATTCCTTTTTAATAAGTCACTGAGTTCTGTTATTCTTGTATTGTGCTCTTTTGCCTTTGTTTCACTCTGTTTTTCTGCTTAATTATTCTCCATAACTTCATCTTCTATGTCACTGATACGTTGCTCTGCTTCGTCCATACTTGTCACTATTGCAACCACTTAAGATTGCATCTTAGTTATAGCATATTTTTAATGTTTATTTATTTTGAGAGAGAGAGGGAGAGAGAGAGAGCAGGGGAGGGGCAGAGACAGAGGGAGACACAGAATCTGAAACATACTCCGGGCTCTGGGCTGTCAGCACAGAGTCCAACATGGGGCTTGAACTCACGAGCCATGAGATCATAACCTGACCTAAAGTTGGATGTTCAACTGAATGAGCCACCAGGTGTCCCTCGGTTTTAACATCTTTAATTTCATCCTGATTAAATTTTATTTCTTTTATCTCCACAGAAAGGGATTCTATGCTTTTTTCAACCCCAGCTAGTATTCTTATTATCATGATTCTGAATTGTAGTTCAGATATCTTGCTTATGTCTATGTTGATTAAGTCCCTGGCTGTTATTTCTTCCTGTCCTTTTTTTTTTTTTTTTTTTGGTGGGGGGATGAATTGCTTTGTTTTGTCATTGTGGAGGAAGAAAAAGAATTAATAAAATAAAAATTTTAATTTTAAAAATGAAAAACAACACCAAAAATCAAACAATGGGAGCTAGATCCTAGGTGCATTTTGGTTTGGTTATTTAAAGAAGCTTGATAGAATAGAGAAATAAGGGAAAGAAAAGAAAAGAAAGAAAGAAAAAAAGTGAGAAAAAGTTAAATTAAAAAAAATGTATACAATAAAATAGAATAAAATGAAGGTGAAATAGAATTAAAAATATAAAAAAATAAAAAAAGTAAGAAGAATTTTAAAAATATTAAAGTAAAATAAAAATAAAATTTTCTCTTTCTGTATCAAAAAAAAATTAAAGAAAGGAGAAAAGGAGAGGAAAAAATGGCCCTTTGATGAAACAGCAAACAGAATGAAACCCAAATGATGTTACATCTGGTTTCCTCCGGAACTCAAACTATGAAGCACTTATAGTCCTTACACTAAGCGGGTGTAGGGACTTGTAGTAGTCCTCTAGAGCATGCACTTGGAGAGTGCAGTTGGACAGGACTTGGTTTAACAGCTCTGTTCTCCTCCTGGTGGCGCTGCTCAGCTTAGTCGGGTGGATTGGTGTGTGCGTGCACATGTGCATGTACGCACATGTGCGGGGGAGGTGAAAATAATGTTACCCAGCTTCCTAGTTTCTAGAACAGGAATTCTACCTCTCACTGACCTGCAATCAAACACCCATCCTTTGTCTCAGGCTTCTGTCCACTCCTTGCTTCTACACTGTCCATGTTCAAGCCATCAGCCTGTCAGGCAGCACCTGCCTTCTGAATTTTATCTCAGATGGAGCTGTATTTCCAAACCCCTCACTTCTGAGGGCCCTGTGACTTTCATCTGCTCAGACCCTTTGGGAGAGTGTCACTGAGCAATGACTGAGTGCTGGCTTGCCCCAGATAATATGCATGTGATTGCACAGCAGCTAAGGTTCAGAGATTTTGGCAAATCACAACACATAGCCAGGGCCAGGTTTCACTGCACTTTAGCATCTTTGTTCCAATACCAGCAAACATGGCTGTTCTCTGGAGTCCACTGGGACCTTTGTCTGTGGGAAGGCCATATGGCCTCTATCAAACACTTAAAAGCAGGGGAACCATTTCTCCTTGTGTGGCCCATGGACCCCTCATACCTCGCTGCCTGATGCTAGGGATTCACCTTCTTCCCCACCAGACCATCTCCAGGTATTAAGCTCCAGAATTTCTGACTCTGTGTTCCCATTTATAGAGTCCTAATGGTATTGAAACCCTCTCATTTCTCCCCATCAGTGGTTTTGTGGAACAGATTTGTTGTTCAGTAACTTGTGGGTGTTTTCACTCTTCTTCTTTCTCTCCAGCTACTTTCGGGGGGAATGCTTTCCCTGTATTCTCCTGATGTGCCACACTCTCCCCCATTTTCTGTGTCCTCTCTCCACAAGAGCAGGTCCTTACCCTCCGTGGCTCCCCTTTCCCCAACTTTACCTCTCTGCGCCACATACCTGACAAGTTCTGTAGCTCAAGTTATACAGATTGTTGTGTTAATCCTTAGATCAATTTCCTAGGTGTACGAAATTGTTTGGTGTTGATCTAGCTGCATTTCATGGACAAGAGAAGCTGAGAACTTCCATGCTGCTCCACCATCTTGGCCCCACCTTTCTCTATTTAGGAAGTACCTTTCAAAGCTGTTTTCTTCTTCCCAGGTTTCTAAAAAAATGGGGACATCACAAGTAACTTCATGACTGCGAACACAAGGGACTGGGAACACCCAGGTCTGAGTGTCCACTCAGATTTATTAGCCTCATCTTCTCATGTTGTTCCTAAGGGAAAAACTGCAGAGCCAACTGGTCCTGTTACACCTTCTGATTCCTCTTCCAGTGTGTCCTGATGAAAGCACAGCCTGGAACCATGCTGCCTGGGTACAAATCCCGCCTCACTACTTAGGGCAGTGAAAACTTGGCCATGCTTCAAAACCTCTTCATGACAAAGGTTCTCCATGCAAGTTGGAAAAATAACGATCCAAATATAATTTTTAATTCCATCATGGAAATAAATAGTTTGAACTTAACACATTAGGGTCATTTGTTTTCAAGAAATTATTTAGTCATCTTCATGTAGTCCTAATTTTTAAAAATTTTGGAAGTTTATTCTAAGTATGTGTATATATATCTATATTATGCAAATGTATATTAAATATAAGTAACTAATAAATATATAAAATAATTCAATAGATACACTAATTCATGAAAAAAGTATGCCAGGCCATGGTAGAAGTGAGAATATGAAGTATATCATCTTTTACAAATAGTCATGGTAGTGTGGCTCTCTTTTCATATCACTGCACATTGGCAGAGACTTCAAAATCCTTGCATATATAGAAAAGTTTGAAGGAAGGTAGTTACAATACTTACAAGTTAATTTCTAGTTGATTAGTGCTTTGCAATTAAGCAAAGCAAACTTTAAAATCAATTTTGAAAAGTAATGCAAATGATGTGCTTTCCCACTGTAAGGTACACCTTTGCATGGAGATATGTAAAGAAAACCAGGGTGGGTGTAGGTGCCTAGATGCTTGCCCAAATTCTAAGGCAGCCCCCTAAGCCCCTAATTTTTCTGGCTACAAACACACGCAGCCAAAAGCGGTGTTTGCCTCTCCCCATTAATGCCCCTGGCACTGGAGGTAGGACCTTTTCAGAGACAAATTTGCAGCCCCTTGGACCTTAACCATTACAAAAGAGTCAGGCAAGACCCAAAATTGTTTTTTTCCCCTATTTTTTAAACATTAAATTTCTGAAAGATTTGCACCAATTTTCTAGGATGTCATCTTATGTTAAGAAAAAAGGATATTATATGTAGAACCTTCTCATGGAATGTATGAAACACTGAAATTGAAGATGTGAATCTTTTAGAACTTTAATATTTGTGTGGAACCACAAAAGACCCTGAATGACCAACACAATCTTAAAAAATAACAAAACTAGAGGTATCACAATCCTAGATTTCAAGAGATACTACAAAGCTGTAGTAATGAAAATAGTGTGGTACTGGAACAAAATAGACATATAGATCAATGGAACATAATAGAGAACCCAGAAATAATTGACCATTATATTATAATGGGGTGACCATTATGTGGTCAATTAATCTATGATGAAGGATGAAAGAATATTCAATGAAAAAAAAATAGTCTCTTCAATAAATAGTGTTGGGAAACCTGGACGGCTAAATTCAAATAATTAAACTGTGCCACTTTCTTACACCATACACAAAACTAAAGTCAAAATTCATTAAGGATCTAAATGTGAGACCTGAAACCATAAAAATCCTAGAGGATAGCATAGCCAGTAATTTTTCTGACATTGACCATAGCAACATCTTTCTAGATATGTCCTCTGAGACAAGAGAAACAAAAACAAAAGTAAACACTATTGGAACTACATCAAGATGAAACGTTTCTGTACAGCAAAAGGAAACAATCAACAAAATAAAAATGCAACCTACAGAATGGGAGAAGATATTTACAAATTATATATCTGATAAGAGATTAATATCTAATGTATATAAAGAACTTATACAACTCAACACCAAAAAAAAATCATCCAATTAAAAATGGGCAGAAGAACTGAACAGACATTCCTCCAAAGAAGACATACAGATAGTCAACAGACACACAAAAAGATGCTCAATTTCCTTATCAGAGAAATTCAAATCAAACACACAATGAGATGTCACCTCACCTCTGTCCGAATAGTTATATCATCAAAAAGATAATAGATAAAAACTGTTGGTTAGGATGTGGAGAAAAATATCCCTTGTGCACTGTTGGTAGGAGTGAAAACTGGTGCAGCCACTGTAGAAAACAGTATGGAGGCTCCTCAAAAAATTTAAGAGTGAACTACCATATGATCTAGTAATTCCACTACTGAGTATTTACTCAAAGAAAAATAAAAATACTAATTCAAAAAGATATATGTACCCCTATGTTTATAATAACATTATTTACAATAGCCAAGATTGAAAGAACAAGTTTCCATTGACTGATGAATATATATATCTCACATTTTTCACATATATACATATATATATATATATATATATTTCACTCATATGTGAAATTTAAGTAACAAAAGAAAGAGATAAACCAAAAAGCTGACTCTTAACTATAGGGAACAAATTAATGGTTTGCCAGAGGGGTGGTGGGTGAAGGATAGGGGTGAAATAGGTGGGTGAAGGATAGGGGTGAAGGATAGGGTGAAATAGGTGAAAGAAATTGTCATTGTACACCTGTCATTATGAGCACTGACTAATGTATAGAATTGTTGAGTCATTATATCATACACCTGAAACTTGTATAACATTGTATGTTAATTATACTGGAATTAAAAATTAAATTAAAAATTAAATTAAATTAAAAAGATAACTTTTTTAAGAGTACATGATTTTTTCTATAAAAATTGTCTTCCACTTTGCTAGTATATTTTCTTTCTAGATAAAATCCTTTCCTGTGTTATTATTTGTAGGAAATACGAGTTTTAGGAAGTTAAATATCAGTACAAATGATACATGCACTTTCTTCTTTCCAAAGTACTGGACACCACTCATTGCCCAAATATTCATGAACACTCCTCTGGAAGTGAATCTTGCAAGTGCTCTCTTTTCCAGAAAGGATAACTTCTAAGAGTAGGAAGTGAAGTTAGCATCCACTGACATTAGGATAGTGCTAATACATGCAAGGGAGTGAGAGAGGGTGCTCTATAACCAAGATAGGGACACAGGACCACCACACTCCAAAAATAATTAGACCTATAATTGATTTTTTTCTATTTATTTTTTTTAATTAGCTTGTTTTATTTTTTTTTAATTTACATCCAAATTAGTTAGCATATAGTGCAACCAGGATTTCAGGAGTAGATTCCTTAGTGCCCCTTAGCCATTTAGCACATCACCCCTCCCACAATCCCTCCAGTAACCCTCAGTTTGTACTCCGTATTTATGAGTCTCTTCTGTTTTGTCCCCCTCCCTGTTTTTCCATTATTTTTGTTTCCCTTCCCTTATGTTCATCTGTTTTGTCTCTCAAAGTCCTCATATGAGTGAAGTCATATGATTTTTGTCTTTCTCTGACTAATTTCACTTAGCATAATACCCTCCAGTTCCATCCACGTAGTTGCAAATGGCAAGATTTCATTTTTTTGATTGCCAAGTAATATTCCATTGTATGCATATACCACATCTTCTTTATCCATTCATCCATCGATGCACATTTGGGCTCTTTCCATACTTTGGCTATTATTGATAGTGCTGCTATACACATGGGGGCGCACGTGTCCCTTTGAAACAGCACGCCTGTATCCCGTGGATAAATGCCTAGTAGTGCAATTGCTGGGTGATAGGGTAGTTCTATATTTAGTTTTTTGAGGAACTCCATACTGTTTTCCAGAGTGGCTTGCATTGCCAACAATGCAAAACAGATCCTCTTTCTCCGTATCCTCACCAACATCTGTTGTTGCCTGAGTTGTTAATGTTAGCCATTCTGACAGGTGTGAGGTGGTATCTCATTGCGATTTTGGTTTGTATTTCCCTGATGAAGAGTGATGTTGAGCATTTTTTCATGTGTCGGTTGGCCATCTGGATGTGTTCTTTGGAGAAGTGTCTATTCATGTCTTTTGTCCATTTCTTCACTGGATTATTTGGTTTTTGGGTGTTGAGTTTGGTAAGTTCTTTATACATTTTGGATACTAACCCTTTATCTGATATGTATTTGCCAATATCTTCTCCCATTCTGTTGCTTGCCTTTTAGTTTTGCTGAATGTTTTGTTCTATTTTGATGAGGTCCCAGTAGTTCATTTTTGCTTTTGTTTCCCTTCCCTCCGGAGACGTGTTGAGTAAGAAGTTGCTGCAGCCAAGATTAAAGAGGTTTTTGCCTGCTTTCTCCTCAAGGATTTTGATGGATACCTATCTTACATTTCAGTCTTTAATTCATTTTGAGTTTATTTTTGAGTATGGTGTAAGAAAGTGGTCCAGGTTCATTCTTCTGCAGGTCACTGTCAGTTTTCCCAGCACCACTTGCTGAAGAGACTTTATTCCATTGGATATTCTTTCCTGCTTTGTCAAAGATTAGTTGGACATATGTTTGTGGGTCTATTTCTGGATTCTCTATTCTGTTCCATTGATCTGAGGGTCTGTTCTTGTGCCAGTGCCACACTGTCTTGATGATTACAGCTTTGTAGTATAGCTTGAAGTCCAGGATTGTATTGCCTCCTGCTTTGGTTTTCTTTTTTCAAGATTGCTTTTGCTATTCAGGGTCTTTCTGGTTCCATAAAAATTTTAGGATTATTTGTTCTAGCTCTGTGAGGAATGCTGGTGTTATGTTGATAGGAATTGCTTTGAATATATACATTGCTTTGGGTAGTATTGACATTTTAACAATATTTGTTCTTCCTATCCAGGAGCATGGAATCTTTTTCCATTTCTTTTTGTCTTCTTCAATTTCTTTCATAAACTTTGTATAGTTTTCAGTGTATAGATCTTTCACCTCTTTGGTTAGATTTATTCCTAGATATTTTATGGTTTTTGGTGCAACTGTAAATGGGATCGATTCCTTGATTTCTCTTTCTGTTGCTTCTTCGTTAGTGTATAGGAATGCAACCAATTTCTGTGCATTCATTTTATATCCTGAAACTTTGCTGAATTCATGAATCAATTCTAGCAGTTCTTTGGTGGAATATTTTTAGTTTTCCATATAGAGTATCATGTCATCTGAAAAGAGTGAAAGTTTCACCTCCTCCTGGCTGATTTGGATGTCTTTTATTTGTTTGTGTTTGATTGCAGAGGCTAAGACTTCCAATACTATGTTGAATAACAGTGGCAAGAGTGGGCATCCCTGTCTTGTTCCTGACCTTAGGGACAAAGTTGCCATTTTTGCCCCATTGAGGATGATATTAACGTTGGATCATTCATATATGGTTTTTATGACCTTGAGGTATGCTCCTTCTATCCCTCACTTTCTTGAGGGTTTTTATCAAGAAAGGATGCTGTATTTTGTCTAATGCTTTCTCTGCATTTATTGAGAGGATCATATGGTTCCTGCCCTTTCTTTTATTGATGTGATGAATCACATTAGCTGTTTTTGCAGATATTGAACCAGCCCTGCATCCCTGGTATAAATCCTTCTTGGTCGTGGTGAATAATATTTTTAATGTATTGTTGGATCCGGTTGGCTAATATCTTGTAGAGGATTTTTGCATCCATATTCATCAGGGAAATTGGCTTACAGTTCTCCTTTTTAGTGGGGTCTCTGTCTCATTTTGGAATCAAGGTAATGCCGGCCTCACAGAAAGATTGTGGAAGTTTTCCTTCCATTTCTATTTTTTGGAACAGCTTCAGGAGAATAGGTGTTAACTCTTCCTTAAATGTTTGGTAGAATTCCCCTGGAAAGCCATCTGACCCTGGACCTTGGGAGGTTTTTGATTACCAGTTTGATTTCCTTCCTGATTATGGGTCTGTTGAAATTTTCTATTTCTTCCTGTTTCAGTTGTAGTAGTGTATATGATTCTAGGAATTTGTCCTTTTCTTCCATATTGCCCATTTTATTGGCATATAATATTCTCTTATTATTGTTTTTATTTCTGCTATGTTGGTTGTGATCTTTCCTCTTTCATTCTGGGTTTTATTTATTTGAGTCCTTTGCTTTTTCTTTTTGATAAAACTGGCTAGTGGTTTATCAATTTTGTTAATTCTTTCAAAGAACCAGGTTCTGGTTTCATTGGTTTGTTCTACTGGGTTTTTTTTTTTAATTTTTTTTTCTATAACATTAATTTCTGCTCTAATCTTTATTATTTCCTGTCTTCTGCTGGTTCTGGGTTTTATTTGCTGTTCTTTTTTCAGCTTCTTATGCTTAATGTTAGGTTGTGTATCTGTGTGATCTTTCTTCCTTCTTTAGGAAGGCCTGGATTACTATATACTTTCCTCTTATTACTGACTGCCTTTGCTGCATCCCAGAGGTTTTGGGTTGTGATGTTATAATTTTCATTGGCTTCCATATAGTTTTTAATTTCCTCTTTAACTTCTTGGTTGACCCATTCATTCTTTAGTAGGATGTTTTTCAGTCTCCAAGTATTTGTTACCTTTCTGAATTTTTTCTTATGGTTGATTTTGAGTTTCATAGCATTGCAGTCTGAAAATATGCACGGTATGATCTCGATCTTTTTGTACTTACTTAGAATGATTTGTGTCCCAGTATATGGTCTATTCTGGAGAATGTTCCATGTGCACTGGAGAAGAATGTATATTCTGCTGCTTTAGGATGAAATGTTCTGAATATATCTGTTAAGTCCATCTGGTCCAGTGTGTCATTCAAAGCCATTGTTTTCTTGTTGATTTTTTGATTAGATGATCTGTCTATTGCTGTGAGTGGGGTGTTGAAATCTCCTACTATTATGGTATTACTATTGATGAGTTTCTTTATGTTTGTGATTAATTGATTTATATATTTGGGTGCTTTCACATTTGGTGCATAAGTATTTATAATTGTTAGGTCTTCTTGGTGGATAGACCCTTTGATTATGCCCTTCTGCATCTCTTGATACACTATTTTAAAGTCTAGATTGTCTGATATAAGTATGGCTACTCCAGCTTTCTTTTGTTGACCATTAGCATGATAGATGGTTATCCATCTCCTTATTTTCAATGAAAGTGTCTTTAGTTCTAAAGTGGGCCTCTTGTAAATTGATTTTTAAATGCACAATCGGGCCCCATCAGTAGGCTCAGCACAGTATAAAATTGTGAACAAGAGATGAGAGTGGCCTGACTTCTTGGAGCCATGTGGTCACACCACCACCCCATATATGTCTGCTGTTCCTACTGATAAAGTAACCTCCAGACCCCTTATATGATATAAGTGATCACAAGTGTCGTAAGCAACTCACCTTGTTGGAAGAATGTAGGGTCCATCTTATTAATGCACTGATACTTGTACAAGTTGGTAGACTCAGCCCATGTTCTAAATAATCCATCCACATGCCCTCGCTTTGCTGAGTGTTCACAATAGTGTTAACATCCTTGTTTTGCAGACAGGAATTAAGGGGTGGGTAACTCAACCACCTAATCAATGACCCAGCTTTGCTGGAGCGAAGTTGGTTTCAAGTGTTATCTCTTGACTGTGTTCAGCAATAGTGAGAGGCTTCCCTCAGACCACCAGACCAACAGACAGGACCCAAGAGATGGAAAGTGTGCCTTTTGGTGCTAGCCCCCATTCCAGGAAGTTGCATCCATATGTATAAAGCCAAATACATTATAAAGAGGATGCACTACAGAGATTTAAACTCCCTCCAGGTAAAGTAATGAAACAAATTGAGTCACAATCTGTCTTGACCACCTGCATTATTCCTGGAGCATCACTAGTATAAATAACAAACAATTTTTGATCTATATGAAATTAAGTCTTTTTACCTCCTGAGACCTCATGAGTGATTTAGTGAACATAATGTCCCAAGGTAGAGGAAGGATGAAGGAAGTAGAACTCAGTATTTTTCTCCTTCCCAGCAGAGTGCCTGTATTATCTTAGGGGACCTTTAGCATTAAAGATGATTTTAAATATATAAATCTCCCTTTTGTCACATTGCTTTATATGAGGCTCTATGAAGGTAACAGTGGAAGGTGAAAAAAAAAATGTGGCTTTTCTGTGCATAAAGAAAACTGCTGTAATTCTGTACTGGTTACATTTTTAATATTACAGAGACAGATCTCTAGTAGATCCCTGCTTTGAGTTTTCTCAAAATGATGAAGTACTTTGCCTTTAAGCACTGCTCAGAAGTACTCACCACCACCCCAAATTATGAGAATTTTAGAAGGTAAAATGATTTGTAAAACTTTGTAAAATAATCTGTATCAGATGCTTACATAAGCAAGGTTTTTTACTTTGTGTTATTTGCTTTTACCCTTGAAGAATTGACTTGGGCTCTTTCTCTTAACAACAACCATAAAAATCAGTATTCCAGATTTCATAGTGCTTTTTTTTTTTAACACAGTGGGTATTAAAATGTATTACAAGATATGTTAACAAGGCTGTATTTAAACTGCTTGAGCGAAGGATGTGGGGAAGACTTTTCTTTCAACTTTATTGAGATATAATTGACATATTCATTGTGTAAGTTTTGAGAAGTACAATGTATTAATACAATTTTATATTGCAAGTGATCATCACCATAGCTTTAGCCAGCACCTCCATTCCACCACATAATTACCTTTTTGTGTGTGTATGGTAAGACCATTAAATTATTTTCTTGTCCACAGTCTCTAAATCAGGATAAAAGATTCTCTATCTGTAATTTAACAAGAGGACTTCTCAACCTCTTTTTTTTAATTCAAAATGTTTGATCATTCCATGAGAAAATGCTTTGCTGTACAGCTGATCCCAGCAGGAAGTTGGGCACAGTTGGTAACCATTCCTGGTTAAAGTTTACTGCCAAATCACATTTTAAAAAAGTTAACATTTATTTATTTTTGAGAGACAGAGAGAGGCAAAGCACAAATGGGGAAGGGGAAGAGAGGGAGAGAAAGAGAGAGAGAGAGAGAGAGAGAGAGAGAGAGAGAGAGAGAGAGAATCTGAAGAAGGCTCCAGGGTCTGAGCTGTCAGCACAGAGCCTGAAGCAGGGTTCAAACCAATGAACCGTGATATCTTGACCTGAGCTGAAGCTGGACACTTATCTGACTGAGCCACCCAGGTGTCCCTTCCAAATCACATTTATCTTCAGACTGAAGTATTTTTTTTAAAATATTTACACAGGAGATAGCAGTCCTTTAGTCATACCATACCTCTAAATAACTTTGCACTAGTGGAGATTCTCAATGAACACAGAGCACCTTTGAAGAATGTCTGGATGAGAATCTGAGATAAATGGCTGCTGACACAGGAAATGACAACAGCTGACTCCCAGGCTTGGTTCCTATGAGGCCACGATTCAAATTGGCAAATACAAAATGTTAGCCTGAACTAGTGAGAAACTGTTGACCTCTTTTTCAGATTGGAAAGTAGTCCCCACAGTGGGATTGGAAGGCCATATAGAAACTTTGCAATCATTCTAGAAGACACCACACCCTTAAGATGGATGCCACAGTGAAGAGGGAGAAAAGGTCAAGGTATCAGTGCAGGGCTGAGAGGACAGATGCATGAGAAGAACAAGAGCTGGCGCGTAGTAAAAGGAAGAGGTGATGCAGCATATGAGGAAAGACCTAGGAAACAATTATAAAAATGGTAAGGAGCTCCAAAACACATCAGAATTTAGAACCTCTGACTTAGAAAAATTAAAATAAGTAAACAAAGAGAGCAAAAACTTTATCATCTCAGGGATTAGGGTTTGCAGAAGAGAGGTTTTTATCTAGTTGGATAGTACTTTGTGACATCACAAGAAGAAATTTCTGAGATATTGTTACTATACTTGATCTTAGTCAAAAGGTGGCAAAACGATTGAGATATTGTTAATCTTCCTCTGGTTAAAAATTTTAGATTCCTCATAAATATTTAAGAAGTGATTTTAATTTAGAAATTAAGATATAAAAAAGAGTATGTTGAAGATCACCATTTTCTCATATAAACTAGTAGATGAAAAGCATTGGTTCATAAAATAGCATGTCTTGTTTAGCAGCTATAGCCCAGGTGGAAATCAAAGGTCATGCTGAAAACTCTGCTCCCTAAAACAAACTAAATTCATCATCAATCGGAGGAATTTCTCACATGAAAAATATACACACATTAAGGACATAGAATAAGATTCTGGATTATAATCTTAAACATTTAAAACACCAATGAGTACTTCATATTTTTGTGCATTCACTATATGCCAGGAATTGTAATTATGTGACAAATATAGATTTTTTTTTAAGAATGCCCAACTACTTGTGAGGTAGATTTCATTACTTTCTCAATTTTCTATCCAAATATATACTTTCTTTTCAACTAGAAAGCAACTGAACAATTTTCACATTTTTTTCTAAAAAATCTAATGAATTAGAAAGTAGTAAATGAGTGTAATTTACAAAATAAACTATAAGGAAACTATCGTTCAAAGTTATCAAAGTGCATTAAAGAAACATTTGCAAAAAACTCATTTATGGGTAATGTTTGAAAATGTAGAATGCTACAACTAAAAAAATCAGAATTTGGATGATTTTTAAAGGTTAGAGGGGGAGGGAGCCAAAACATAAGAGACTCTTAAAAACTGAGAATAAACTGAGGGTTGATGGGGGTGGGAGGGAAGGATGGGTGGGATATGGGTATTGAGGAGGGCACCTGTTGGGATGAGCACTGGGTGTTGTATGGAACCAATTTGACAATAAATTTCATATTACAAAAAAAGATAAGTGAAGAAGTTTGAACTAAAAAAGAAGTGGATATTGAAAAACTCCAGAAATCAAATGAAATATACACTTGTATAGTCTACATATAGATTCATCAAAAATCATTGTGTAGATCTAAGACCGTTTTCATTATATGAAAAGTGTCAACATTTTTATAATAAATGTGTTTTATAAAAATGGTCAAAAATATTTTAAAACACATAATTTCATAGGATAAAAGGATTTCTGTGCATATATGTAATATGACTCATATCTGTCACCATAAGAAGAGAAAGAATGTTTTTGGTGAGAATGTTTAGCATTTAGGTTCCAATTTGCCAATTACCTGGGACTCTAACACAAAGAGGAATATCTTCATTTATTTATGTCCACAAATTTTATTGTCTTGTCTCTTGTATTTTAATCTGTCATCCATCAGAATTGGTTTTTGTGTGAGATAAATGTTAAGTTTTCTTTTCTTCTCATATGGCCATACAATTATCCCAACACTACTGATTGAAAGGGCTGTGTTTTTCTCACTGCTTGGCAATACCAATCTTGTCATAAACCTAGTGTCTGTATATGCCCAGACCTTTTTTCCAGACTCTTGAATCTGTTCCACTTCCACTGACCCTAATCAGCTTGTAAATTTTCACAAAAACAAAAACCACTGGAATTTTAATAGGGATTGCATTGGCTCTATGGATTAATGGATAATTTCCCTATTTCCAATATAGAGTCTTCCAAATACATGGACATGGAAATCACTAACCATTACTTAGGTCTGTTAACCTCTCAATAATGGTTTATAGTTAGCTACAGGGTAATATGCGTCTTTTGTTAGGATTTCCTTAGGTACTTGATATTATGCTTTATTTCTATATTATCATACAGCAACTCTTTCAGTGGCTATACAGTTCCATAAATTTTAAATAGATGTAGATATTTGTGTAACTATCAACATAATAAGGGTACAGAACAGTTCTATCATTCTCCAAAATTATCTTCGGCTAAAGCTTTATCACACTTTTTCAGAGTTGTTTTGGATAGTATAAGTCCTCTGCCTTTCCAAATTGTAGAATCACTTGTCCATATCTACAAAACTCCTTCTGGGATTTGGATTGGCTTTGCATTAAAACTGTGTATCAATTTGTGGATAATTTATATGTTTACTATATGAATAAACACAATGTGACTCTTCATTTCTTTATATCCTCTTTGATTTCTTTTATTCGGATTTTGTAAAAATTTTTTTAATGTTTATTTTTTTGAGATAGAGAGAGACAGAGTATGAATGGGGGAGGGTCAGAGAAAGAGAGAGACACAGAATCTGAAACAGGCTCCAGGCTCCAAGCTGTCAGCACAGAGCCAATGCGGGGCTCGAACTCACAGACCATGAGATCATGATCTGAGCCAAAGTCAGACACTCAACCGACTGAGCCACCCAGGCACCCCTCAGATTTTTAGCTTTCTATAAACTGGCACTTTACATATTTTGTTACTTTTATATCTGAATATTTAAATTTTGAACTTATTTTTATTTATTTATTTTTTCAAATGTTTATTTATCTTCAGAGAGAAGGTGAGGGTATGAGCAGAGAAGGACCAGAGGGTTAGGGAGAGAGAGAATCCCATGCTGTCAGTGCACAGCCTGATGTGGGACTCAAACCCACAAATCATATGGTGACTTGACCTGAAGTCAAAAGTCAGATGCTTAACCAACTGAGCCACCCAGGAACTCCTCAATTTTGGACTTATTTTTAATGATGTTTTCAAACCTTTCTCTTTTCCAATGTATATTATACTATACAAAATACACCTGATTCATATAGGGACTCAGATGTGAGAGAATGAAAGAAATGGGGGAGGAAATGGGAGATTTTTGTCCTCTCTATGAATTAAGAATTCTTTTCCAACTCCTCAAGCCATACTAGAGTATTTTAGAAATTTTCATTGTCTGCAAAACAGTCCTGACTTCCAGATTTCAACTTGTGTTGAATTCAGGTCAGGAGATCCTGGAAGAAAAACAATAGTAAATTCCTTGATCATTTGTGGTACTTCAAATTTTGGTGTTCTTTCCCAAACTATTTGCTACTATTTAATTTTCAGTGTTTCAGATAGCTGTTGCAAGCACTATGTCCATGTTTTTTTTTTTTTTTATTGTTGTAATGAAATGGGAAAGAAAGAGTGAAGAATGTTTATCCTATCTAACCTAGAACAGGAACTTATAAATTGTATATATTTTTTAAAAGTTTATTTTTGAGAGAGAGAGAGAAAGAGAGCAGAGTGGGGGAGGAGCAGAGAGAGAGGTAGAGAGATCCCAATCAGGTTCCACACTGTCAACATGGAGCCCTATGTGTGGCTTGAACTCACGAACCACAATATCATGACCTGAGCTGAAGCCAGGTGCTTAAAAAACTGAGCACCCAAGTGCCTCTATAAATTGTATCTTTAAGATACAATTTTAGTTTTGATTTTCTGTTGGTATATAAAACAGTTAATTATGAAATAGTGACCTTATGGCCAGGAACCATGCAGAAATCACATGTTGCATTTAAAAAATAAACTTTATTGGATTTTCTATGTATATAATTATTCATTTCTAATTTAATTCCATTGTTGAAAATTATACATTGCATAATTTCAATCCTTTTAAATGTATTGAGTCTTGTACTATGGACTAAGTTGTGGTTTTTCCTGGAGAATGTTCCAGTGCACATGAGAAGAATGTGCATTTTGCTGTTTTTAGATGAGTTTTCTAGAGAGAATTTTTAGGTTTAATTGCTTTATACTTTTTTCAAGTTTTCTATTTCTTTGTTGATTTCTATTTGTTCTATCTATTATTGAAAGCAGGTATTGGAGACTCCAAATATTACTGTTGAATTGTGTGTTTCTTCTTCAACTTTGTTTTTGCTTTATATATTTTGGAGCTCTTTTTTTAAAAAAATTGAAGTATAGTTGACATATAATGTTACAATAGTTTCAAGGGTACAACATACTGATTTGACAATTCTATACATTATGCTATGCTCACTGCAAGTATATCTATAATCTGTCACTATACAACATTATTATAATACCATTAACTATATTCTATATGCTGTACTTTACTTGAAGGTCTGTTTTTAGGTTCATGTATGTTAACATCTTCCTGATACATTGATCCTTTATCATTGTGTAATACTATTTATCTCTGGGAACATTTGTTTTTCTTAAAGTCAATCTTGCCTGATGGCACTATAGTGACATTAACACACTAATGTTGACTGTTTTCATGATAATCTCTTTCAATACTTTTACTTTCAACCTACTTGCATCCCTGAATTTAAAGTGTACCTTTGTGGACAGCATATAGTAGATAGGGTCTTTTCCTTTTTTTCTAATCTGATAATCCCTGCCTTTAATTAAATTATTTAATTCATTTACATTTAATGTCATTGATATGGTTGGATTTACATCCACAATTTTCTTTTTGTTTTTTTTGTTTTTTTTTGCTTTTTGTTTTTTTTTTTAATTTTTTTTCAACGTTTATTTATTTTTGGGACAGAGAGAGACAGAGCATGAATGGGGGAGGGGCAGAGAGAGAGGGAGACACAGAATGGGAAACAGGCTCCAGGCTCTGAGCCATCAGCCCAGAGCCCGACGCAGGGCTCGAACTCACGGACCGCGAGATTGTGACCTGGCTGAAGTCGGACGCTTAACCCACTGCGCCACCCAGGTGCCCCTCTTTTTGTTTTTTTATGCCATTCATACTTTTTCATTCTTTTGTTCCTTGTTTACTTATTTATTTTACATTAATTGGATGTTTTCTAATATAAAATGTGAGTTTCTACAGTAATTTTTAAATTTTATTTTTAAAAGTAATATTTTTAGTTGTTAATCTTAGGCTTACAATATATATCTTAGCTTATTAAAATATATTTCAGAGTTGCATAATCTTATTCCTGGAAAATACAGGAAACTTTACTACTACACATATCCATTTCCTGATTTTTGTGTTATTGTTATATGTATGACATTTATACATGTTAAAAATCCAAAACATTGATTAATTATTATTTTATATAATCTGCTTTTAAGAAAGCAGAAAGAAAAGAGAGCAAGTGTATATTTATATTTAGAGTTTGTTATATTAACCATCTTATTTATCACTTCTGATTCTTTTCATTTTTCCAACAGATTCAAGTTAGCATCTGATATCAATAATTTTCATCCAATACAGTTTTATTCTCGATTCCTCTATGCTTTTATTATGTAATTATATATATATATATAATTTTATCCAATTTTTTAAATAAATTAAGAGAAAAATATACAGTTATACTGTATTTTATAATTACATAATTACCTTTACTGGTGCCTTTGTTTTTTCATGTGGAATTATTGTCTAGGATCACTTGCTTACAGCCAGAAAAGTGTCTTTTAGCATTTCTTACAAACAGGCCTCATCACTGACACTCTTACTCCCATGTTGCATAAGCTTTATTCAAGGTAGGTGCAGCTAAGAGGACAGAGGCTCCTTCTTCATGCAGTCCCTACTCATATGGTAAGATCTCTACTCTAAGCACAGCAGGCCATAAACACTGGGAGCCCTAGTAACCCCTGTCCAGTTTGTCTTTGGATGAAGGTCCCATACTATGAAGGGCAAGCCTATAGTACCAGGAACTACCATCCCATTGTCAGTTCATAGAGCAGATTCACCCTGGAATAAGTAGAATTCCACTGTCCCCACCCCAGTTTCTGTTTCTGTCCGGGGTAGAGGTAGGTCACAGGATTAAACATCTCCACAGCTCTGCCTGAAGGGACTAACTTTATTTCAAATGGCAGCAGCTTGCCCATTCCAATGAAACTATAGCCCTAGATTGGGATCTTGGGGGAAATAGAGTTCCAGTCTTATTGGATGCACCTGTCCAGAGTAAGTGCCTGCATTTAAACATCCATAAGATAAAGGTGGAATGGGTGGGGAGCAGATGTGGCTTGAATGCCAACAGGATCTTGCTGTTCTTACTGAGATTTAGTAGATTTCTTGAACGAATGCTTCTTTTTCTTTTATGCACTCAGGATGAGCTCCAGAGACTTTAAATGCTTGTGTGTGTGTGTGTGTGTGTGTGTGTGTGTGTGTGTGTTTTATAATTTCCTCCAGTTAAATGGTTGTTTTGCCAAAAAAAGGATCTGCTGAGCTCTTCATTATACCACTCCAAAACACCCATCTGCATTCCTAATTATCTGCAAATAATGACAGCTATATTTGCTCCATTACAACACCTACATTTTAAGAACTGGATTCAGTGTGGATCTATTTCCATCTACTTTTACTCCTAGTCTGTAGACTTTAGGAGTTGAAATCCAAAGTGTGTAGGTTTTACCAGACATCTTCTTGGAGGGCTCTGTACTCTAATTTTTGTCTCCAATCCCTGTAGGGTTGGCTAGAATTTCTGCTCAGAGTCTCAGCCTGTCAACAGCCTCTTCCAAAATGCAGATGCTCCTTAAGGTAACAGTCCTAACTGCCTGGCTACCCACTGTGAATTTTCTTTATCACTTGACTCTTTCTTCCAAAACTTTTCACAGCCATGATGCTTGATTTCCCATATTTTCAAACTGAAGTTTTGTATTTTGTTCAGCTTTCATGGTTATCTTAGTAAGTTAGTTGTTCTGATCTCCCTTATTCACTATTATCAGAAGAAGTGCAACATAGCTCAAAACCTAATGACTACTAGTTAAGATTTTAGACCAAAGTGAAAGGAGTAGAGAGATATAAGAAATCTTTGTACTTATCTACCTCCAGTTGGAGTGTCATTTTAATATTAAGTAGTGAAAAAGAAGAAAACACAACAAAATTTAATACAAAACACTGCCCACATTTAGGTGAAAATTGACTCAGTAGTAAATTGTGATGGGTCTCTTCAGAGCTACTTTGCTTTCAGATTGGTTCTAAAAAATCCTTTTTCTTTCTCCATGAATTAGATTCCTTTATTCCAGAATTTCCTCCAGGTTGAGTGAATTGGTGTTGCAGAACTTGGCGGTTCCTATATGTGTTCTTTGTTAGGATAGCACCAGGCCAGACATTCATCTTTGGGCATTCATTCACCCTCATTTGGATCTGATTACAGTACTTTGAAGGTATGTTTTTTTTTTCATTATGAAACAACTACTGTTGGCTATATTCATTAAAAAAAACACTGAGGGACTGGGGGACTAATATAGTGCTTAATAAATTAGGACCCATTTATGAAAGGTTTTATAGATCCCAGAATCAAAAATGAGGGAGGTCATTGAAGATTATGTATAGTGTATTTAGAGAAGTAGCTATCAGAATTACCTACGAAGCTTGTTAAAATACAGATCCTTACATACAGACTGTTAAATTCAGTAAGTCTGTGAGTGGGACCTAATAATTTATATTTCTAACCAGCTCCCAGGTAATGTTGAGGCTGCTGGTCCAAAGATAGCCCTTGAGGGATGCCTGGGTGGCTCAGTCAGTTATACCTCCAACTCTTGGTTTTGGATCAGGTCATGATCTCACCGTTGGTGAGTTAGAACCCCACCTTGGGGTTGGGATTCTCTGCTTGGGATTCTCTCTCTCTCTCTCTCTCTCTCTCTCTCTCTCTCTCTCTCTCCCTGTCTCTCTCTCTCTTTCTCTCCCTGTCTCTGCCCCTCCTTTATTTCTCTCAAAATAAATAAATTTAAAAAGAAAGACAGCCCTTGCAAACCTCTGAACTAGACCAACTTAACAGGAAATTGTATTGGTGGTAAATTGTTTAAAATGGAGGGATAGAGAAGACAATGGGATACAGAAAACAGGCACTGGTCTGTCATTATCTAGGCATGTGATATTGTCAAGACAATCTGCTTCTTTCTTACTGGGATGCTCTTCCTTAAACTATTTATCATGGCTAATTCCATCAAATGTTGCTTACTCAGTGAGGCGAACCCTGATACTCCATCTTAAATTTCAGCTCCAGGAGTGCCTGGCCGGCTCAGTTGGTTAAGCATCCAACTTTGGCTCATGTCTTGATCTCGTGGTTTGTGGGTTCAGGCCCTGCATCAGGCTCTGTGCTGACAGCTTAGACCTTGCTTTAGATTTTGGATTCTGTGTCTCCCTCTCTCTCTGCCCCTCCCCTGTTCACGTTCTGTCTGTCTCTGTCTCAAAAGTAAACATTAAAAAAATAAATTACAGCTCCACCCTCACACCTGATATCCTGATAATTTTGCTTTCTTTTATAGCACTGTCATACACACATTCACACATGCACAATTTTCTTATTTATTATATTTACTTTTTAATGCCTGTGTTTACCCTCGAGAATGTAGTTCCACAAAGACAGGGATTCTCATCTGTTTAAATCACTTATTTACTCCAAATACTCAGAATAGTATCTGGCATATAATAGAAGCTCAATAAATATGTTCATGAATGAATGCCTTTTAATACTTCATGTGCAAATTGAGCATGCATAGCTCTAAAATGCATTTCCAGCTCTCCAATTTTACCTTCTGCTTTTCTTTCTCCTTTTCTTTAAGAATTTACTTGCAATGAAAACACTCACATGACTACATCAATTCATTTTTCTCTTTTGTATCAGATCTTTGTTATGTAATGCTGCAATCTATTCAGATTCTCTTCACACATTCTAATTTTTTAAATGTTTATTTATTTTTGGCAGACACACACACACACACACACACACACACACACACCCCGCATGAGTGGGGGAGGGGCAGAGAGAGAGGGAGACACAGAATCCGAAGCAGGCTCCAGGCTCTGAGCTGTCAGCACAGAGCCCAACACCAGGCTCGAACTCACAGACCACGAGATCATGACCTGAGCTGAGGTCAATGCTCAACCAACTGAGCCACCCAGGCTCCCCGTCTCTCCACACATTCTAAACTTAATTCCATCTATATCACTTCTCTATTGTCTACTTCCTCTGTGTCTTGCACTTGTCCCCATGACACACTCTTTGGTACAAATAGATTAATGAAAATTTTCTCTGAATTTTGCAAAGAAAAAAAAGGCAACATTAGTAGCAGTCAATGATCCCTTCATTTCCATAAGTGTCAGTAATCCAAATTCACAGCATCACCTCTGGACCTTACTAACATTTTCAGTGAATGCAATGTGTATGTTTTATGTTTTTTTTTAGTTAGTTTGTTTGTTTATTTATTTAGAGACAGAAAGTAAGCAGAGGAGGGGAAGAGACAGAGGAAGAGAGAGAATCACAATCAGGCTCTGCACCATCAGCATAAAGCCCTATGTGGAGCTTGAATTCATGAACTGTAAGATCATGACCTCAGCTGAAGTCAAGAGTTGGGTGCTTAAGCGACTGAACCACCCAGGCATGTTTCTGTGTCTTACATTTCAAGCCGTTAGTTCAGGCTCAGTGTTTTCTATATTTGTACTCCTTTAAAATTATTAATGACTAATATCAATATTATTAGGTAAAGAAAAGTATAATCTACCAACACCAGTAGATCTATGTTGCTATGGAAATAGCCCTGATTTCTTTTCCTTTTGTCCCTTGTCTGAAAGCATTTATGTTTACTGCTATTATAGAAATAGTGTGCATCCTGGTAGCAATAGTAACAGATTATAAAAAGTTGCTTTTCACATCACTGCTTCTCTCCCATCTCTGCACACCAGAGCACAATCCTTACTTCAGCTAGTGATATGGATTATTATCTAGGGAACAGGGTCAGATAACCTATTCTGACATTAATGTTCAAATGCCTCAAAGACATTTGAAGTGTCAGTTACATGGGGAGACACTCAAATGCCACCCCCCTTTCTCTCTCTCACATACATCTAATCAATAGCCAAATTTATTAGGCATACAAGGAGGACAGCACAAAAGGAAGAGCATAGATTCTTCTTTTTAATCGAGTTGATGTGAGAAGCAAAGGCAAATTAAAATTAAATTTTCTTACAACTTACAGCCACTGACAAGTCCTTGAGACAGGCAGAGTGACATTACTCTAGGAACAAAGTTGCCTTGATGATGAAACTTTGCTAAGGGCAAAAGGCAAACTTACTCCCACCCCCAGGATCCTGTAAATCCAGTTTAACATTAAAAATTACTTTGGAAGCTTCCTTTATTTTTACCACTCCAATATATATGTTGGCAATCATACTCCAAGCTTATGGCCCACTGACATACATCTGAAGTGTCTCATGACTGAGTTTTTACTAAATAGTAATTAAACAACTTTTCTTAGTAATAGCCGGCCCCCTCAGGATTCAGGAAACTCTTTTTGGAAACTTGTGCTGTCCCTAACCCCCTCCCAGCTTGAGAGTACATAATCAGTTACCTCTCACAACCCCAGCACAGTTCTTTCTGCCCATCCGTCCTGTCTCCATGCTTTAATAAACTACCTTTTTGCACCAAACACATCTCAATAGTTCTTTCTTGGTCATCGGCTCCAAACCCCAACAGTTTCCACATCATTTGTCACCCTAAAGTGGGGTTGCCTCAGTGCAAACTTGGTGAGTACTTTCTCTTCTCTTCTTTTAATTTTCATTCCAGGGGCTTTTCAAGGAGCATGGACTTATTGGAACACTTTCATGTTCATTGCTCAGGCTAGAATCGTCTAGACTGTGTCCCCATGCTTTAATAAAACCATCTTTTTTTTAATAAAACCATATTTTGCAGTGAATGTGTCTCAAGAATTCTTCCTTGGCCATCAGCTTTGAAACCGAAAACTTTTCACATCTGAAAGCTGCCCCAGCAGTGCTCAAATCCATAAGCGTATAGCAGAATAAACCGATGTCACAATTTCATCCCTGCTCTAAACACATTTGTTTATTATTCCGTTCACCTTAAAGGAATTCATTGATTTTGAAAAGATTTGGAATACTATAAGGACAAGATATTCATTTTCTGTAGAATGTCTTCATTAAATAAGAAACTTCTGGAATGGACTGCATAATTCAATTTTACTTTTTGTAGTTAAATGGAAATTGGCATTTTAAAATAAGCCTATCTGCTGCCATGTTGATGGATTTCAGTGGAAATCAAATATAGGGTTACAGATCATAGAAGAGAATGATTTTAATCATCAATGTTGAGACCTAAAACCAAGATTAAGCTAATATGTCATCCAGGAATAGCACAGATATTAACATACAAAGCACTATCATTCATAACAACCTACAGTAAGGTTAAGATACCTTAAAAATACAAGTATATCCAAAATTACATGGAAAGCCATATTTATCCTAAGATCCAAAACCATTAGTCATGGATCTACTTTGATAAGCATGGGTTATGTCTTACTTTATAATAATCAGAACTGTCAGTTATGGAGTGTTACCATTATGAGAACAAAGGCAAAATAAATGTAGATAAAATTAATTTTTATTACAATTTGAGACCATTGACAAATACTTGAGACAGGCAGAGTATGACATTACTCAAGGAACTCACAACTCTCTTAGTGTTGATGTTTTGCTAGAGGCAAAAAGCAACCTTACTTTGACAATAGCCAGACCTCCAGGATCCTATAAGTCTTCTTTAATATTTGAGAATCCCTTTAAAAAATTCCTTTATCTCTATCCCCCTTCCCCAAAATTAAAAGCATACAAATGGCTAATAGACACATGAATAGATGCTCAGCATAGTTCATAATCAGGGAAATACAAGACAAAGCAGCAATGAGATACCACCTCACACTGGTCAGAGTGTCCAAAATTAACAACTTAGGAAACAACAGCTGTTGGCGAGGATGAGGAGAAGGGAAACCCTTTTCCACTGTTGGTGGAAATGCAAACTGGTGCAGCCACCCTGGGAAACAGTATGGAGGCTCCACAAAAAATTAAAAACAGTACTACCCTATGACCCAGAAATTGAACTACTAGGTATTTACCAAAAGGATACAGAAATGATGATTCAAAAGGGTACATCCATCCCACTGTTTATAGCAGCACTATCGACAACAGCCAAATTATGGAAAGAGCCCAAATGTCCAGTGACTGAAGAATGGGTAACGAAGATGTGATATATATATCATATCTGGAAAACGCAATGGAATACTACTTGGCAATGAAAAAGAATGAAATCTTGCCATTTGCAACAACATGGATGGAATTAGAGTGTATGATGCCAAGTGAAATTAGTCAGTCAGAGAAAGACAAAAGGCATATGATTTCACTCATATGTATAATTTAAGAAACAAAACATGAACATAGGAGAAGGGAAGGAAAAATAAAATAAAAACAGAGAGGGAGGCAAACCGTAGAGACTCTTAAACACAGAGAACAAACTGAAGGTTGCTGGAGGGGAGGTGGGTAGGGTAATGGGCTAAATGGATGCTGAGCATTAAGGAGGGTATTTGCTGGGATGAGCACTGGGTGTTACATGTAAGTGATGTAAATTCTACTCATGAAACCAATACTACCCTATATGTTAACTAATTGTACTTAAATATTAAGTAAATAATAAATAAATAAATAAATAAATAAATAAATAAATAAATAAATAGTGTATAGTCATTCCTCACAAATCCATGGATCCTGTCCTTGTGCTTTAATAAAAATACCTTTTTGGACAAAAAATGTCTCAAGAATTTTTTCTTGGCCATTTGCTTCTGACCCCATCACTTCAGCCAAATATCCAAATTATCTTGGAAACTTTATTGTAAACAGTTTGGCAGTGAATACAGTGTGTGTGTGTGTGTGTGTGTGTGTGTGTGTGTGTGTGTGTTTCTGAGTAAAATTGTATGTGAATATTATTCTTTCTATAATTACTGAGAAAAGTTTTATAAGAAAATAGGAAATCTTTGTTGTTGGGGCACTTAAAATTCATTGTATTTTTCAAAAAACTGTAAATGTGTTTTTTCATGTTTTATCATTTATTTTCTTAATAATTTTTAAATTAAGGACAGTTCTGAATTTACAGAAAAACTGCTAATGTATTACAAAATTCTCATATACTCTTTACCCAGTTTTTCTTCTTATTAACATTAGATTAGTATGGCATATATGTAACAATTAATGGACTGATATTGATGCACCATTGTTAACTAAGGTCCATATTTTATTCATATTTCCTTAGTTTTTACCTAATTTTTTTTTATTCCACAATCCTAAAGTCTCTGCCTCTGCCCCTCTGGCCAACTTAGTAGTGTTAAATTTTAGCAAGCATCTTTAGCCCATGTGATTGATTAAACTTTTGTTTGTATATCTATAGATCACACATTGCTTCCTAGAAAGACTTGGAACCCAACCCTTTTGCATAACCTCCCCACCCCAGACACCAATACACAGCCTCCAAGCATTTGAAAAGGTCTGTATCTGACACCATTGAGTCTGCACACAATAAATGTTACAAACACTGTGTTCTCCATTTACTGATAAACTACCCTAAAATTCCTTTAAAAATATTTGGGCCAGGTAGAAACCTTGAAGTTGACTTTGGGACAAAAGTCTGCCTTCTCCAAGGTGGCTGGCCTCCTGAATAAAGCTCATATTCCTTTCCAATCAAAATGTGTCTCTTGAGTGTTGGCTTTTTGAAAAATGAGCAGCCAAACTTGGGTGTATCTATAATAATCACATCCAGGTTACCACATCACTTTTAGTTGACGTTTCTCCTTATATCCTTTGTGATTTGACAGTTTTCAGACTTCCTTTGTTTTTGATTACCTTGGCAAATTTGAGGAGTACTAGTTAGGAATTGTGTAGTTTCACTTATGATTTGTCTGATGTTTTTCTCATGATTAGACTTGGGTTATGGTTTTTGGGAGGGAGACCACAGAGGTATAGTATAGTGACATGCTCAATACATTTTTACAAGGGCACATACTGGCTTACCACTTCTGATGTTGACCTTGATCACCTGGATGAGGCAATGTTTGTCAAATTTCTCCTCTGTAAAGTTACTTTTTTGCCCTCTTTCCATGTTTTATTTTTTAGACGAAAACTATGAAGTCCATTTTATGTTCAAGTTGGGGAAGGAGGGTTGAGTTCCACCTCCTAGAAGGGAGTACCTACATAAATTATTTGGACTTCTTTTAGGGAAGATTTGCCTCTTCTCCCTATTAATTTATTTATCTTTCATCTTTATCAGCATGGTCTCATGGATATTTATTTTATACTTTCATTTATAATCCAATTCTATTTCGTGTATTTTTGGCTCAGATTCTTTCAGCTTTGACCATTGGGAGATCTTTTAGTTGGTTTATGTGCATTTTTGACATATCTCCACCAACGAGTGTGTGTGTGTGTGTGTGTGTGTGTGTTAGAACTGTCTTCTTTTCAGGCACTATAAGATACTTTAGACTCATACATTTCCTTACCCAGTCTTAAAATCAGCCATTTCTCCAAGAATCCCTGGTTTAGATATATTTTATTTGAGACTGAGGTTAGAAACCAAATCTAGGTACTAGTTAGGATTGTTGCAGGTGGAATGTCATTATTTTTGACACTCTTAGCTTAAAGAGCAAAAGGAAATATATATGTATATACTAGTGTATGTAAACAGTTATTTCTAAATATTTCTATATGTAACTATCTGTAATATATTAAACTAAATATGAATTCACATTATGCTAAATCATTGTCAACTCTAAATCATTACCACATAGATCATTCCAGCTTCCTCACCTGCTTATGTAAAAATTCTCACTGTAACCATGAGAAACCTGCCTCTAACATTGGACATCCATTGATTTAATTGTGCAATTTTAATATACTATATAGCAGTATCAGAATATTAAACCATAGCCCCTAGGACACAAATTTATAATCTAGAGTACAGTGCTTTTGTTTTTTTTCCTGTGGCTTTTTTTTTAAATATGAAATTTATTGTCAAATTGGTTTCTATATAACACCCAGTGCTCATCCCAAAAGTCTATCTCATTTTATATAATATTTTTCAACCCTCTCACCTGCTAAGCTTCATTTTTTTGTTTTCTTTTTTTTTCAATATATGAAAACTATTGTCAAATTGGTTTCCATACAACACCCAGTGCTCATCCCAAAAGGTGCCCTCCTCAATACACATCATCCACCCTCCCCTCCCTCCAACCCCCCATCAACCCTCAGATTATTCTCAGTTTTTAAGAGTCTCTTATGTTTTGGCTCCCTCCCTCTCTAATGTCTTTTTTTTTCTTCCCCTCCCCCATGGACTTCTGTTAAGTTTATCGAGATCCACATAAGAGTGAAAATATATGGTATCTGTCTTTCTCTGTATGACTTATTTAACTTAGCATAACACTCTCCAGTTCCATCCACGTTGCTACAAAAGGCCGTATTTCATTCCTTCTCATTGCCATGCAGTATTCCATTGTGTATATAAACCACAATTTCTTTATCCATTCATCAGTTGATGGACATTTAGGCTCTTTCCATAATTTGACTATTGTTGAAAGTGCTGCTATAAGCATTGGGGTACAAGTGCCCCTATGAATCAGCACTCCTGTATCCCTTGGGTAAATTCCTAGCAGTGCTATTTCTGGGTCATAGGGTAGATCTATTTTTAATTTTTTGAGGAACCTCCACACTGTTTTCCAGAGCGGCTGCACCAGTTTGCATTCCCACCTACAGTGCAAGAGGGTTCCCATTTCTCCACATCCTCTCCAGCATCTATAGTCTCCTGATTTGTTCATTTTAGCTACTCTGCCTGGCATGAGGTGATAGCTGAGTGTCGTTTTGGTTTGTATTTCCCTGATGAGGAGCGACGTTGAGCATCTTTTCATGTGTCTGTTGGCCATCTGGATTTTTCTTTAGAGAAGTGTCTATTCATGTTTTCTGCCCATTTCTTCACTGGATTATTTGTTTTATGGGTGTGTAGTTTGGTGAGCTCTTCATAGAGTTTGGATACTAGCCCTTTGTCCGATATGTCATTTGCAAATATCTTTTTCCATTCAGTTGGTTGTCTTTTAATTTTGGTGATTGTTTCTTTTGTAGTGCAGAAGGTTTTTATCTTCATGAGGTCCAAATAGTTCATTTTTGTTTTTAATTCCCTTACCATTGAGGATGTGTCAAGTAAGAAATTGCTGCAGCTGAGGTCAGAGAGGTCTTTTCCTGCTTTCTCCTCTAAGGTTTTGATGGTTTCCTGTCTCACATTCAGGTCCTTTATCCATTTTGAGTTTGTTTTTGTGAATGGTGTGAGAAAGTGGTCTAGTTTCATCCTTGTGCATGTTGCTGTCCAGTTCTCCCACCACCATTTGTTAAAGAGACTGTCTTTTTCCCATTGGATGTTCTTTCCTGCTTTGTCAAAGATTAGCTGGCCATTCTTTTGTGAGTCTAGTTCTGGGGTTTCCATTCTACTCCTTTGGTCTATGTGTCTGTTTTTGTACCAATACCATGCTGTATTGGTGGTTACAGCTTCGTAGTAGAGGCTAAAGTCTGGGAATGTGATGCCTCCTGTTTTGGTCTTCTTCTTCAAAATTACTTGGGCTATTCGGGGCCTTTTGTGCTTCCATATGAATTTTGGGATTGCTTGTTTTAGCTTTGAGAAGAATGCTGGTGCAATTTTGATTGGGATTGCATTGAATGTGTAGATAGCTTTGGGTAGTATTGACAGTTTGACAATATTTATTCTTCCAATCCATGAGCAGGGAATGTCTTTCCGTTTCTTTATATCTTCTTCAATTACCTTCATAAGCTTTCTATAGTTTTCAGCATACAGATCTTTTACATCTTTGGTTAGATTTATTCCTAGGTATTTTATGCTTCTTGGTGCAATTGTGAATGGGATCAGTTGCTTTATTTGTCTTTCTGTTGCTTCATTATTAGTGTATAATAATGCAACAGATTTCTGTACATTGACTTTGTATCCTGCGACTTTGCTGGGTCTCTGTCTGGTTTAGGAATCAAAGTAATGCTGGATTCATAGAATGATTCTGGACGTTTTCCGTCCCTTTCTATTTTTTGGAAAAGCTTGAGAAAGCTAGGTATTATCTCTGCTTTAAATGTCTGGTAGAATTCCCCTGGGAAGCCATCTGGTCCTGGACTGTTATTTGTTGGGAGATTTGTGATAACTGATGCAGTTTCCTCACTGGTTATGGGTCTGTTCAAGTTTTCTCTTTCTTCCTGTTGGAGTTTTGGAAGTGTGTGGGTGTTTAGGAATTTGTCCATTTCTTCCAGGTTGTCCACTTTGTTGGCATATAATTTTTCATAGTATTCCCTGATAATTGCTTGTATCTCTGAGGGATTGGTTGTAATAATTCCATTTTCATTCATGATTTTATCTATTTGGGTCATCTCCCTTTTCTTTTTGAGAAGCCTGGCTAGAGGGTTATCAATTTTGTTTATTTTTTCAAAAAAACAACTCTTGGTTTCATTGATGTGCTCTACAGATTTTTTAGATTGTATATTGTTTATTTATGCTCTGGTCTTCATTATTTCTCTTCTTCTGATGGGTTTAGGGTGTCTTTGCTGTTCTGCTTCTATTTCCTTTAGGTGTGCTGTTAGATTTTGTATTTGGGATTTTTCATGTTTCTTTAGATAGGCTTGGATTGCAATGTATTTTCTTCTCAGGACTGCCTTCGCTGCATACCAAAGCATTTGGATTGTCATATTTTCATTTTCATTTATTTCCATATAACTTTTAATTTCTTCTCTGATTGCCTGGTTGACCCATTCAGTCTTTAGTAGGGTGTTCTTTAACCTCCATGCTTTTGGAAATTTTCCAGACTTTTTCTTGGTTGGAACTTGGACTTTTGGTTGGTTCTTAGCATTGTGGTCTGAAAGTATGCATGGTATGATCTCAATTTTGTATACTTATGAAGGGCTGTTTTGTGACCCAGTATGTGATCTATCGTGGAGAATGTTCCATGTGCACTCGAGAAAAAAGTATATTCTGTTGCTTTGGGATGCAGAGTTCTAAATATATCTGTCAAGTTCATCTGATTCAATGTATCATTCACGGCCCTTGTTTCTTCATGGATCCTGTGTCTAGATGATCTATCCACTGTTGTAAGTGGAATATTAAAGTCCCCTGCAATTACCACATTCTTATCAATAAGGTTACTTGTGTTTGTGAGTAATTATTTTATATATTTGGGGCTGCTGTATTTGGCGCTTAGACATTTATAATTGTTAGCTCTTCCTGATGGATAGACCCTGTAATTACTATATAATGTCCTTCTTCATCTCTTGTTACAGTCTTTAATTTAAAGTCTAGTTTGTCTGATATAAGTATGGCTACTCCAGCTTTCTTTTGACTTCCAGTAGCATGATAGATAGTTCTCCATCCCCTCACTTTCATTCTGAAGGTGTCCTCAGGTCTAAAATGAGTCTCTTGTAGACAGCAAATGTATGGGTCTTGTCTTTTTTATCCATTCTGATACCCTATGTCTTTGGTTGGAGCATTCAGTCCTTTTACATTCAGTGTTATTATGGAAAGATAGGGGTTTAGAGTCATGATGTCTGTAGGTTTCATGCTTGTAGTGATGTCTCTGGTACTTTGTCTCACAGGATCCCCCTTAGGATCTCTTGTAGGGCTGGTTTATTGGTCATGAATTCCTTCAGGTTTGTTTCTTTGGGAAGATCTTTATCTCTCCTTCTATTCTAAATGACAGACTTGCTGGATAAAGGATTCTCAGCTGCATATTTTTTTCTGTTCATCACATTGAAGATTTCCTACCATTCTTTTCTGGCCTGCCAAGTTTCAGTAGAGAGATCGGTCACGAGTCTTATAAGTCTCCCTTTATATGTTAGAGCTTGTTATCCCTAGCTGCTTTCAGAATTTTCTCTTTATCCTTGTATTTTGCCAGTTTCACTATGATATGTTGTGCAGAAGTTATGTCTAAGTTACGTCTAAAGGGAGTTCTCTGTGCCTCTTGGATTTCAATGCCTTTTTCTGTTCCCCAGATCAGGGAAGTTCTCAGCTATGATTTGTTCAAGTATACCTTTAGCCCCTTTCTCTCGCTCTTCCTCCTCTGGAATCCCAATTATATGTATGTTATTGCATTTCATCGCATCACTTAATTCTCTAATTCTCCCCTGATACTCCTGGATTTTTGTATCTCTCTTTTTCTCTGCTTCCTCTTCAATAATTTTGTTTTCTAATTCACCTATTCTCTCCTCTGCCTCTTCAATCCGAGCTGTGGTCGCCTCCACTTTATTTTGCACCTCATTTATAGCATTTTTAGCTCCTCCTGACTGTTTCTTAGTCCCTTCATCTCTGTAGCAATAGATTCTCTGCTGTCCTCTATGCTTTTTTCAAGCCCAGCCATTAATTATATGGCCATTATTTTAAATTCATGTTCCATTATATTGCTTAAATCGTTTCTGATCAATTCGTTAGCTGTGGCTACTTCCTGGAGTTTCTTTTCAGGAGAATTTTTCCTTTTCCTCATTTTGGGTAGTCCCTGTGGTAGATCCAAACTGCAGGGCACTTCCCCTTTGCTGTCCGGAGTAACTTGTGTTGGTGGGTGGGGCTGCAGTCAGACCTGATGTCTGTCCCCAGACCACTGCTGGGGCCACAGTCAGACTGGTGTGACCTTATCTTCCCCTCTCCCAGGGCAGGGCTCACTGTGGAGTGGTATGGCCCCTGTCTGGGCTACTTGCACACTGCCAGGCTTGTGTGCTGCTTCTATGGGATCTGGTGTATTTGCTGGTGTGGATCTGCAAGGTGCACAGTGCCGGGAGGGGCAGGCTCAGCTCACTTTACCTTCAGTGGTCTGCTGCGGGAGGGGCCCTGAAGCATCGGGAGGGATGCAGACCCATAGGAGGGATGGATCCACTAAAGCACAGCCCTGGGTGTATGCAGGGTGCAAGCAAGTTCCGAGCTGGGAACTGGTTTACTTTGGGATTTTGGCTGGAGGATGGGCGAGGGAGATGCTGCTGGCTAGCGCTTTTGTTCCCCTCTGAGCTGAGCTCTGTCTTCTGGGGCTCAACACCTCTCCCTCCCGGTGTCCTCTTACCCTCCCCACTCTCTGAGAGCAGAGCTGTCCATGTTATACATTCCAGATGTTAAGTCCCACTGGCTGTCAGAATTCAGGGAGTCCGGTCCCTCCACTTTTTCAAGGGGATCTGCCTTGCCGGGAGGGCTACCTCTCCACTACCCCAGCTTCCTCCTGCCAGTCTGTGTAGCACACACCTCCTCTCCGCCCTTCCTACCCTCTTCCGTGGGCCTCTTTTCTATGCTTGGCTCTGGAGAGTCTGTTCTGCTAGTATTCTGGCAGTTTTCTGGGTTGTTTAGGCAGATGTGGGTAGAATCTAAGTGATCAGCAGGACGCAGTGAGCCCAGTGTCCTCCTATGTTGCCATCTTCCTAGAGTACAGTGCTTTCGTACAGTTTTTTGGTCTTTAGTCTTATAGACTCCACTCATTTACAATGTTAGGTCAGTAGGTTTTATCCCGCCCTTTTTGTTTCATAAGTGTGTATTATGATTAGAATGTTTTTTTTCATATTCTACATTCAACACAAGGAGTTAAGTTCATCCATGATGAACAGAAAAATATAGATGACAAAGGATAGTGCCAATGGATTCAAAAACAGATTGTCCAGATTGAAGAATAAATAAAATAACATAAAATAAAATGTGCAAAAATCTTAGTGACTTCTTAGATACCAACATTTGAGGAATTAGTCTCACTCAAAAAGAAATAGGAGATAAAATGGACAGAAAAAATGAAGAAATAACATTTAAAGAGCCACACTGGGCAAAAGTGTGTGTGTGTGTGTGTGTGTGTGTGTGTGTGTGCGTGTAGATGGTAATGAAAGTTCTTCAGGCTCAAGAAAAATGTTACATGAAAACTTGGAAGAGCTTCATGAATGTTACATATCTTTATAAATAAAAATCACTAACTTTTTACAATTTTCCTCTTTATACTATATATGACAGTTTTGAGCAAAAATTGTACTTTCGCATGTATAATATGTGCAGACACAATACATTTAACAACTACAGCATAAAGTACAGGGGAGAGAGGTAAATGGATTTATGCAGTTTTGGAATTTCTGCATTTTATGTGCAGTAGTACAACATCAATTCTAAATAGATTGTCAATTTTAAGGAAGTCTATTATAATTCCTAAAGCAAGCACTCAAATATAGTGAAAAATATTATATGTGAAACAACCTAAAAATACACTTGTATTCTAATAATATTAAAATAATTTTCCCCCAAACCCAAAAAGGTAGGGAAGGAGGAATAGAGGAACAAAAATTAGGCATAATGGGGAAAAATTCATAAAATTGCAGACCAAAACCCAATCCTATCAAAGATATTCAAAGTCATTATTCAGTGTTATTGAAGATGTGGAGAATCCTGAAATCTTCCATATTGCTAGTAGGAATACAAAATGTTATAGCCACTTCAGAAAAAAATTTGTCAGTATCTTATAAATTTAGTCACACATATATTATCCAAACCCAGCAGGCCAATTCCTAGAAATTTACCCAGAAGAAATAAAAACATATGTCCACCTAAAGATTTATATGCAAATGTCCAGAGTGCTATTATTTACAATAGCAAACACTGGGAACAATTCAAATGTACTCCAAGTGGTTAATGAATAAGCAAACTGTAGTATGCCTATGCTATAAAATATTAATTGGATAAAGAAATGAACTATTGGTATATACAACATAGATGAATCTTAATAAAAACATGACATGATGTAAAAGGTTTGAAATACAAATAACTACATATTACATCATCCCATTTATATAAAATTTTGAGTCAAGCAAAACCATAGTGGCAAGAAGCACATTAGTGGCTTCTTGGGGCTAGGGATCAATGGAGGAGATGGATTGCAGAGGGGAACTAAATAATGGGGTGATGGAAATGTTCGATATTTTGCTTGTAGTGGAAGTTACATTACTCTATACAACTGAATACTTAGAATTAGCAAGTTTTATTATGTGTAAATTATACGCGAATAAAGCTGAAGGAAAAATATAGAAAAATACTAAATAGAGCCGGAACAAAACTAAAATAACTTCGAGAGGTCTGATTTAAAAAGAAAAAGAAAAAGAAAAAGAAAGCATGAATACAAAATATTAGGAATAAAAGAGTACAGCAACAAATGTAGTATAAGTTTTAAGAATAACAAATGTAGTATGAATAAATTTAAATATTTAAAAACAATAGAAAATTCTCTACTAAATTTTTATTTATCAAAATGAGCCTAAGAATAAATTGCAAACATGAAGCTACCATGCACAATTAAGAGAACTGAAATTGTAAAACATTTTGCCAATATCTTCCCCTAATCCTCAACCAAACAAAAAAAACATACATATTGTTGGTAGTTTCTTTATCAAATTTTGAATGAGTGAATGAGTGGATGATTTCTATCTTTTGTAAAACTGATTCAGAGAATTAAAAAAAAAATCAGGAAGCTACTTAACTTGTATTATGAAGTGAAAATAACCTTGACAACAAACAAAACAAAGCAAAAATACCAAATGCAATTAAAGATATTGTATTCCTTTTTTACTGCTGTTGCAGCAAATTGCCACAAATGTAGTAGCACAAACTGCAGCTCTTGCAGTTCTGGTGGTTAGAAGTTTAAATTTGGTTAGCAGGGCTGCTTTCCTGTGTAGAAGCTCAAGGGTAGAATAATTTCTTTGGTTTTCCAGTTACCAGAAATGCTGTGGCATTTCTTAGCTCTTGTCTGACATCACTTTGCTGTTTCCTTGACAAGTCTGCTTCTGTGACTCTGGTGTTATGCCTTTCTCTTATAAAAACCCGTCTGATTAGATTAGCATACCAGATAGTAGGATAAGCTCCCCATCTCAAAATCATTAAGATAATCACATCTGCAAAGTTCCTTTTGTTATGTAAGGTAAAACAGATTCTGGGGATTCTGATAGACATCTCTGGGGGGGCATTATTCTGCCAACCTCAAAGATACAAAAATGCTAGGGGGGCCTGGGTGGGTGGTTCAGTCGGGTAAGCATCCAAATCTTGATTTCCAATCAGGTCATAATCTTAATCTCACAGTTTGTGATTTCAAGTCCTGTGTTGGGTTCTGAGATGGCAGTGCAGAGCCTGCTTGGGATTCACTGCTTCATTCTCTCTTTGCCCACTCTCCCAAAAATAAATAAATAATTTTTAAAAGATACAAAAATCCTAAATTAAAAAATTATATCAAAACTAAATGTGTATAAAAACAATAAATCATCCTGAACAAATAAAAGTTATGCCAGGAACACAAGGTTGATTCAATATTAGAAATTTCATTATAAAGTAAAAAAAAAAAAATGTAGGGGAAGCTCTTTCTGCCCACGGGTCCTGCCCCCTTGCTTTAATAAAATCATATATTTGCACCAAAGACATCTTCAAAAATTCTTTTTGGGTCATTGGTTCTGGACTCCATGAACCTCCATCACCCCAAAACCTCATCATTTGGCACCAGAATGTGGGTTTACGAGTCTCTTCATCTGAACCCTGAACCAGTGCACACTTGGTGAGTACTCTTTTCCTCCTTTACTCTCATGGAATTTTCAAGGAGTATGGTCTTATTGGAAACTTTCATATCAATTTCTCAGGCTACAATCCACTCACCTGTGGCTACTCTACAGGGAGAAGAAAGCCTGCCTTTTGGATGGAAGTTAGTACCCTAGCCTGAATGGTAATAGGACCAAGAAACTTGATGCTTTCATTTCTGTCCTAATACAAAATTGTCTATCTTGGGCATGGGACATCCACCTAAGTGGCTAGCATGGCTGCCAATCTTAATACTCCTATGTGAGATTTCTTCTTCATTAGTCTAATGTGATCCCCTTCACATCTCTGGTCTACTCACTTCTGGCCCTGAGACCTCCACTGGGAGCCAGCTGAAACCAGTACTTGATTGAACTAAAACCCAACAAGGGGCCATTTCCTAGGAAGTCGTTTATAAGGACTACATGTGTTGGAATGTTGCTTAGATCATGATGGATTTCTGTCTTTACTGTTTCCAGTCAATGTCCTCTACTAACTGAAACTACAAAATTGGGTTATTTGGAAAACTTTTCCAGTGTCTCCTATGGTTTAAAAATGGCGTGTTTTTCATGGCCTTCTCTTTAAGGCAAGCACAGTGCAGCACAACATGACCACCAAGGCACAGCATGGCCTTTTCCATGAGGCAAGCCACAGCGCAATGCACCAAGCCCTCCCCCCCCACTGCCCCAGGAATGGCACAACATGTCCTTCTCAGCAAGGCAGACCCTCAGTCCATATGCCAGCACCCATCTGTAGTCTAGAATGCAATGGGAAAGCTGAAGGAGAGTCGACCTCCCTCATTCAGAAGCCCTTAGCGACTGGTTGTGATCATAGCAATTTTGTTCCATGGACACCTCAGGTCATTTTGACACCTCAGGAACCTCTGACATATCTTGGGCATGGGATGCCACCCAGGAATTGGGTGGGGGACGATTTTCATGGTTATGGATCTTCTCTCTAGGAGGAACATGAGAGCTCCTCTTCTGTCCCCAAGGACTCTCCCTCGGGTTGCCTTTTTATCCCACTGGAAATCATTCAAATTGCAAAATTTAGGGAAAAAATGACCTCTTGTAGCACTGCATGGCCTTAGTAGAATCTAGCAGTTAGATCTTTTCTGAAGGAAACAGGGCAAATGGATAGAGGTAACCTAGGTCCAGGCCCTCAAGGATCTAAATCAGGACCCAGACCAAAAGACCTCTTACAGAATGTGTTTGCTGAAATGTGTTTGGTTACTAAACTCCCTCCTGACATATTGGATATCTAAACAGGCCTCCTCCTGATAAAACTCAGTTGCTGGAGGAAAAACAAGCCATCTTTAATGAAGGGGACAATGACTCTCTCTCTCTCTCTCTGTTCCTCCTCCTAATAGATATGGGGGCTTCTCCCTCATTCATTTCCCAGATAATGGCTCTAATTGGAGCTAGCTGTTTAGTCTACCCCAGGATGGGGACATTAAGGAATATTCCCAAGCAGAGCAGCTTCCAAAACTCCCTTTGTTTCAGGAAAATCCCCTCTCTTCTCTAGCTGACATAGACTGCCTAATTCCACTAGGTGGAAAACAAAACAAAACAAAAACCTGGTGTCTGCTCTTCTATTCGGGCTGACAAAATTTAAAATTGGGAATCTTCTTTCTCTGCCATCTGCTAGCACCTCACCTCTTCTGTCTTCCTCTCTCTCTCTTCCTGTTTCTGCATCACATGTGTTGTGGCCTGCATAACTGGTTCCTATAATATTCACAGTGCCTCAGGAACCATTGTCTCCTCTTCACTCCCTCAAAGTCAAGGAGCAAAAAGCACCCCCTTGGACCATCCACTTCAAATTCCCCACCAGTGTTCCAGGTTAAAAAAAATTGACAACAGGGAAAAAATCGTCTTAAGTAGACCCAAGTAAAAAATATTTGTATTTAAGCTAATTTAAATTTGATGGTTTGGCACAGACCAGTCCATGACCATTAAAAATGAAGAGTTTTAGTCTATCTAGGTTTCCTGAAGGTCAAATAACTTCATTTTATCTCTGCTTCAATTTGTTAACAAAAAGATGACTTAAAATGATGGTTAATTTTGTCTGTCTCAAAGTTTTCATGGATAGTTGTTAAGATAGCTTTCATAGTATTTGGAACCTAAAACTCTAAAGTTTCATTTGCATGGATAAATGGGATTGAATTCATTGGATATCTAGGTCTTTTCCAAATAGAATGGAAGGCTAAAGCATTAATTACTGTACTTAGGTTTGTGCTTCTGACTTCTTATTGCAGAGACACAGGATATTTGGGTCGGTTGGTAAACATGCTTTGTGCTTAAGTGATTCATGAGTTTGCTATCTAAAGAATTCTGGTGACAGTTCATAATTGGTTACTACTTTTCATTGGAGACCAAGGTGTCTAAGAGTTAAAAATTCTGCTAAGTGTAATTAAGACTGATGAAAATAAAGGAAAGAATTCTGTGTGTAAAAAGTAGGAGATGTGTAAAAAAGATAAAAGGAAATGAAATACATTTTTGTTGAAGGTAAAAGAAAATAATTTTGTCCTAAATGAGATTCTTTGTTTGGAGAGAAATGTCTTAGGACAAAATTTGAAAGAAAGAAAAGTTGTAGAATGTTTTTGAAGGGAAATCTTTGGAAAAGAATTTTATGTGTGGTCATAATGGACTAAAGCTGAAATAAATGGATTTTAAATGTACACTGGCATAAGATTAAAATTCTGCTTTTCTCTATGTCAAAAAAAAAAGGGTTTCTTTGAATTGTTGATCTGCTGTTAATAAAAAAATAATATGCAAAGGTTTTTTCCCTTGTCTGCAGAGAAAACCAAAGCTTGTTTATGTCTTTATCAGGTCTTTGATTACTTAAAGTTAAAACTTCTCAATGTTAAAAGAGCTAGGTTTTTATAACAACTATATAATGCTACATATTTGCCTTTGCAATGTCTTACTGCCACCTTGGTTAAATCAATAAAGTTTTAAAATTTGAAATAATCTGTAATCCTATTTAGGATGTGCTTTATAACTTTCTAAGGTTTTAACAAACTTTTCCAAGATTTAAATTGTAATTGAAATATTTTTGACCAATTAGGTTTATTTCATGTGTTCAGTTACTCTGGAAGCACTATCAAGCAAATAATGGTAAACCTTAGGTTGTATTGCTTGAGTGAATAGTATAACTATTCTAGAGACTATATGCAATTCCTAAAGTTTTAATATGTTCCAGTATAAGGCCCTCATTTAACATTCTAATTATTGTGTTGCATGGGGGAGGGGCCAAGATGGCGGAAGAGCATGGAGGTTTTGTGTGTGTTTTGCAACCATAAAATACAGCCAGACCAACACTAAACCACCCTGCACACCTAGAAAACTGATCTGAGGATTAACACAACAATCTGCACAACCTGAAGTACAGAATTCAGCAGGTATGCAGCGTGGAGAGGTGAACTTGGGGACAGAGAAGCTACAGAAGGCAGGGAGCTGCTTTTGCCTGTGGAGGGAGGATGGAGAAGGGGTGGGAAGGAGAATATTGGAAAAGCACCCCTCCTTGAAAGCAGCTGGAGAGAAAGTGGAAAATTGGAAACAGCCACAGGGACTGAACTAATAAGGGAGAAAGAAAGGAGAGGGTTTAAATTCCATTAAGACTGTAAACAGGGAGAACACAGAGTCTGAAACCCCACAGCTCAATATCTGGCAGTGCTCTGGTGGGAAAGGCGAATCCCCAGGAGCAGAGTGGGGTTCAGGAGGTTCTTGGGCCACACAGGGAGAGGTGGTTCCACTGCAAGAAGGACATTTGGTAGAGGCTGTGAGGCCACCTAGGCCTAGCAGACCCCAGAGAATGGCCACATTTGCTGGTGTTGGCACAAGGTCCTTGGGGGTGAAAATTGGTGCTACATTTGTGTTGTGATTTTCCATAATCCCTGAGGTGCTGCTGCTACACTGTCTCGCGAGCTTTTTCTGGGGCAGGTTGGCACCTGGCCACAGTCTCTGGGCATTGGCAGCCGCACAGTCCCACAAGTGTTCCTGGGGGCAGCTGGCACCTGTCCATTGCTAGATGAGACCCTCTGCAAAGGGGCAGAACAAGTCAAAGCTGCAGTCCCTCAGAAGTGGGGCGCTGGGGAAGGCAGCCACATCTGAGACAAAACTCAGGAGGCAGGTGCTGCCTGGGGCTTGGTCACGGACAGTGTGGAAACAGGTTGTGGACAGAAGCTGAAGACAAAGGATGGGTGTAAAATTGCTGAGCGGGGAGAACAGAGTTTCAATACTAGAGACTGTATAGCTGGGTGATGCCATTTTCACCACTCCTGTGCATGCCCATATGCACTTACAAGTGCCACAACAATCTAGCCAGGTAGACTAGCAGCGCTATCTAGTAGAGAATGGAGACTTTACAATAAGCCCTTAACAACTGGGCCAACCTCGCTCTTCAAGAACAGAAGTCTCACCACCTGCTTAGTTTATGGACTATAAAGTGCTTCCTAGTTTGACTTCTAGGGGAAAATGAAGTAATTTCAGTCATATTTCAGTCTTTAGCTTTTCCATCTCTTCAACTTTCTTTCTTTCTTTCTTTCTTTCTTTCTTTCTTTCTTCTCTTTTCTGTTTCTTTTCTTTTTCTTGAATACAGAAAGACAAAAAAATCATTTCTATTTTCAAATTTTATTAAAATATTTTTCTTTAATTTTTTCTACTATATTTCTTACTTTTGTGTAATTTTTTTTCAAATTGTATCTTACTTCCATCATTTCATTTTAGTCTACTTCAGTGTATTCATGTTTTCAAATTTTCAAACGATTTCCTTTTTTTTAACTTTTTTCCTCCTTTTTTCTCTAATCTATCAAGCCACTTTCAAAACCTAGACCAAAACACATTTAAGATCTAGCATAATTTATTTGGTTTTGTGTGTTGTGTTTATTTTTAATTTTTTAATTTTAATGTTTTTTATTTTAATTTTTTTATTTTAATTTTTTCAACCTCATTAATTCCTTTTCTCCCTTCAAAACATGAAATGAAGGAATTTGCAACAAAAGAAAGAGCAGGAAGAAATGACAGCCAGGGACTTTATCAACACAGACACAAGCAATATGTCTGAACCAGAATTTAGAATTACGATAATAAGAATACTAGTTGGAGTCGAAAATAGATTAGAATCCCTTTATACGGAGATAAAAGAAGTAAAATCTAGTCAGGATGAAACAAAAAATGCTATAACTGAGCGGCAATCTCAAATGGATGTTGCGGCAGAAAGGATGGATGAAGTAGAACAGAGAATCAGCCATATAGAGGACAAATATATGAAGAATAATGAAGCAGAAAAAAAGAGATTAAGGCAAAGAGCACGATTTAAGAATTAGAGAAATCAGTGACTCACTACAAAGGATCAACATCAGAATCAGAGGGTCCCAGAAGAGGAAGAGAGAGAAATAGGGGTAGATGGATTATGTGAGCAAATCATAGTGGAAAACTTTCCTAACCTGGGGAAAGACACAGACATCAAAATTCAGGAAGCACAGAGGACCCCCATTAGATTCAACAAAAACTGACCATCAACAAGGCATATTATAGTCAAATTCACAAAATCCTCAGGCAGGAGAGAATTGTGAAAGCAGCAAGGGAAAAATGGTCCTTAACTGACAAGGCAAGATAGATCAGGTTTGCAGCAGACCTATCCACAGAAACTTGGCAGTCCAGAAAGGAGTGGCAGGATATATTCAATGTGATGAATCAGAAAAATATGCAGGAAAGAATTCTTTATCCAGCAAGGTTCTCATTCAAAATAGGAGACATAAAAAAAATTCCCAGACAAACAAAAATTAAAGGAGTTTGTGACCACTAAACTAGCCCTGCAAGAAATTTTAAGGGGGATTCTCTGAGGGGAGAAAACATGAATAAATAATAAATAAATAAATAAATAAATACCAAAATCAACAAAGATTAGAAATGACCAGAGAGCACCACCAGAAACTCCAACTCTACAACCAACATAATGGCAATAAATTCATATCTTTCAATACTCACTCTAAACATCAATGGACTAAATGCTCCAGTCAAAAGACATAGGGTAACAGAATGGATAAGAAAGCAAGATCCATCTATATACTGTTTACAAGAGACCCCATTTAGACCTACAGACACCTTCAGATTGAAAGTAAGGGGTTGGAGAACCATCTATCATGCTAATGGTCAACAAAAGAAAGCTGGAGTAGCCATATTTATATCAGACTATCTAGACTTTAAAATAAAGACTGTATCGAGAGATGAAGAAGGGCATTTTATCATAATTAAGTGGTCTATCCACGAAGAAGACCTCACAATTGTAAACATTTATGCACCAAATGTGAAAGCACCCAAATATATAAATCAATTAATCACAAACATAAAGAAACTCATTGATAATAATACCAAAATCGTGGAGGACTTCAACACCCCACTTACAATTGACAGATCATCCAATGAGAGAATCAACAAGGAAAAAATGGCTTTGAATGACACACTGGACTAGATGGACATAACAGATATATTCAGAATATATATATATATATATATATATATATATATATATATATGTGTGTGTGTGTGTGTGTGTGTATGTGTGTGTGTGTGTGTGTGTGTGTGTGTGTGTGTGTGTGTATATATATATATTCTTCAGTGGAATATATATTCTTCTCCAATGCACATGGAAAGTTCTCCAGAATAGACCACATTCTGGGCCACAAATCAGCCCTCAGCAAGTACAAAAAGATCAAGATCATACCATGCATATTTTCAGACCACAACACTATGAAACTCGAAATCAACCATAAGAAAAAATTTGGAGAGGTATCAAATATTTGGAGACTGAAGAACATCCTACTAAAGAATGAATGGGACGACGAAGAAGTTAAAGAGGAAATTAAAAAGTATATGGGAGCCAAAGAAAATGATAACACCAAGACCCAAAACCTCTGGGATGCAGCAAAGGTGGTCGTAGGAGGAAAGTAGATAGCAATCGAGGCCTTCCTAAAGAAAGAAGAAAAATCTCAGGTACACAACCTAACCTTATGTCTTAAACAGCAAATAAAACCCCAAAGCAGCAGAAGACAGGAAATAGTAAAGAATAGAGCAGAAACTGATGCTATAAAAACCAAAAACAAACAAACAAAAAACAGTAGAACCAAGAGCAATAAAACCAGTAGCTGACTCTTTGAAAGAATTAACAAAATTGATAAACCACTAGCCAACTTTATCAAAAAGAAAAAGAAAAGGACCCAAATGTATAAAATCAAGAATGAAAGGGAGAGATCACAAGCAGCACAGCAGAAATAAAAACAATAATAAGAGAATATTATGAGCAATTATACACCAATAAAATGGGCAATCTGGGAGAAATGGACAAATTCCTAGAATCATATACACTACCAAAACTGAAACAGGAAGAAATAGAAAATTTGAACAGACCCATAACCAGTAAAGAACTCGAATTAGTAATCAAAACTCTCCCAAGAAACGAGTCCAGGGCCAGATGGCTTTCCAGGGGAATTCTACCAAACATTTAAGGAAGAGATAACACCTATTCTCTTGAAGCTATTCCAAAAAATAGAAATGGAGAGAAAACTTCCAAACTCATTTTATGAGGTCAGCATTACCCTTATCTCAAAACCAGACAAAGACCCCACTACAAAGGATAACTATAGACAAATTTCCCTGATGAACATGGATGCAAAAATCTTGAACAAGACATTAGTCAACTGGCTCCAACAATACATTAAAAAAATTAATCACCACAACCAAGTGGGATTTATACCTGGGATGCAGGGCTGGTTCAATATCCGCAAAACAGTTAACGTGATTCATCACATCAATAAAAGAAAGGACAGGAACCATATGATCCTCACAATAGATACAGAGAAAGCATTTAACAAAATACAGCATCCTTTCTTTATCAAAACTCTCAAGAAAGTAGGGATGGAAGGATCATACTTCAGGATCATAAAAGCCATATAGGAATGACCCAATGCTAATATCATCCTCAATGGGGAAAAACTGAGAACTTTCCCCTTAAGGTCAGGAACAAGACAGGGATGTCCACTCTCACCACTGTTATTCAACGTAGTATTGGAAGTCCTAGCCTCTGCAATCAGACAAGACATAGAAATAGAAATAAAAGGTATCCAAATCATCCAGGAGGAGGTCAAACTTCCACTCTATGCAGATGACATGGTATTCTATATGGAAAACCCAAGATATTCCACCAAAACACTGATAGAACTGATTCATCATTTCAACAAAGTTGCAGGATATAAAATCAATGCACAGAAACTGCTTGCATTCCTATACACTAATGATGAAGCAACAGAAAGAGAAATCAAGGAATAGATCCCATTTACAATTGCGCCAAAAAGCATAAAATAGCTAGGAATAAATCTAACCAAAGAGGTGAAAAAACTATACACTGAAAACTATAGAAAGCTTATGAAAGAAATTGAAGAAGACACCAAAAAATGGAAAAGATTCCATGCTCCTGGATAGGAAGAACAAATATTGTTAAAATAGAGATACTACCCAAAGCAATCTACACATTCAATGCAATCCCTATCACCATAACACCAGCATTCTTCACAGAGCTAGAACAAATAATCCTAAAATTTGTATAGAACCAGAAAAGACCCCTAATAGCCAAAGCCATCTTGAAAAAGAAAACCAAAGCAGGAGGCATCACAATCCCGTACTTTAAGCTATACTACAAAGCTGTAATCATCAAGACAGTATGGTACTGGCACAAGAACAGACACTCAGATCAATGGAACAGAATAGAGAACCCAGAAATGGACACATTAACGTATGGCCAAATAATATTTGGCAAAGAAGGAAAGAATATGCAATGGTAAGAAGGCAGTCTCTTCAGCAGTGGTGCTGGGAAAACTGGACAGTGACATGCAGAAGAATGAACCTGGACCACTTTCTTACACCAGACACAAAAATAAACTCAAGATGAATGAAAGACTGAAATGTAAGAGAGGGAACTATCAAAAATCCTTGAGGAGAAAGGAGGCAAAAACCTCTTTAATCTTGGCCGCAGAAACTTCTTACTCAACACGTCTCCGGAGGCAAGGGAAACAAAAGCAAAAATGAACTACTGGGACCTCATCAAAATAGAAGGAAACAATCAACAAAACTAAAAGGCAACCAACAGAATGGGAGAAGATATTGGCAAATGACATATCAGATAAAGGGTTAGTATCCAAAATCTATAAAGAACTTATCAAATTCAACACCCAAAAAACAAATAATCCAGTGAAGAAATGGGCAAAAGACATGAATAGACACTTCTCCAAAGGAGACATCCAGATGGCCAACCGACACATGAAAAACATCACTCCTCATCAGGGAAATACAAATCAAAACCACAATGAGATACGACTTTACACCTGTCAGAATGGCTAATTTTAACAACTCAGGCAACAACAGATGTTGGCCAGGATGCAGAGAAAGACGATCTCTTTTGCTCTGTTGGTGGGAATGCAAGTTGGTGCAGCCACTCTGGAAAACAGTATGGAGGTTTCTCAAAAAAAATTAAAAATAGAACTACCCTATGACACAGCAATTGCACCACTAGGTATTTATCCAAGGGATACAGGTGTGCTGTTTTGAAGGGACATAAGCACCCCAATGTTTATAGCAGCACTATCAACAATAGCCAAATTATGGAAAAAGCCCAAATGTTCATCGAATGATGAATAGATAAAGAAGATGTGGTGTATATATACATACAATTGAGTATTACTTGGCAATCAAAAAGAATGAAATCTTGCCATTTGCAACTACATGGATGGAACTGGAGGGTATTATGCTAAGAGAAATTAGTCACAGAAAGACAAAAATCATATGACTTCACTCATGTGAGGACTTTGAGAGATAAAACAGATGAACATAAGGGAAGGGAAACAAAAATAATATAAAAACTGGGAGGAGTCAAAACATAAGAGACTCTTAAATATGGAGAACAAACAGAAGGTTACTGGAGGGGTTGTGAGAGGGGGGATGGGCTAAATGGGTAAAGAGCATTAAGGAATCTACTCCTGAAATCATTGTTGCAGTATATGCTAACTAATTTGGATGTAAATTAAAAAAAATAAATAAAAGCAAAGAAAGAGAGAGAGACACACAGGTGTGGGAGAGGGCCAGAAGGAGAGAGACTTTTCCAAGCATGCTCCATGTACAGCGCAGAGCCCAATGTGAAGCTTCATCTCATGAACCTTGGGATCATGACCTGAGCTGAAGTCAAGAGTCAGAGGACCAATTGACTGAGCCACCTACTTGCCTGTGTGTGTGTGTGTGTGTGTGTGTGTGTGTGTGTGTGTGTGTTAATTCTCGATGGAGTGCCTGGGTGGCTCAGTTGGGTGAGCATCTGACCTCTTCTCAGGTCATGATATAGTGGTTGGTGAGTTTGAGCCCTGCGTCGGGCTCTGTGCTGACAGCTCGGAGCCTGGAGCCTGCTTCAGATTCTGTGTCTTCCTCTCTCTCTCTCTGCCCCTCCCCTGTTCACATTCTGTTTGTAATTTGCTATAACCATTAACCTATATTTTTTCTTGTTTCTATAAAGATGTTTTTTATTAAGTACCTGATTGTTTAGTAAACAAAACAGTCTATATGATGACTAAACACCACCTGTTACAAAGTTAAGGCCTTAAATGACTCTCAAAGTAACATTATATTAAATACTGAAATAAATGCAAAACAGTTCTACAAAATAGAATGTCATTAGATGTTTTAAACTGCTGTACAAGGTAAAACTTGTGCTCTCATAAAAACAATATTTTGTATATATTCCAGATTACCACAAATATTTCTGAATTTCTAATGAACATGAATACTCAAATTGGCACTTTAAACAATCCCTCTCTTTCCTTTAATGATTGGCTAAATTCCTGGACTAGAGGATTTTTGTCAACTCCCAAAAGGAGTTTTATTTGTATCTCTTTCTTGTTATTTTAATTATGTTTTGCTGTTTTCTCCCATATATCTCTGCCTGGTGCCAAGACTCCATCATTACAATGACTTGTTGACAGATGATCCTTATCCACAGGGATACCACCTTATTGTCTGCATTGGATTCAGCTGACTCCACCTTTTGTAACTCCCCTATGTGTTCCCCAACTGACCAATATTGACCCATAGGTAGGGACATCTGTACACCCCTATTCAGCAGGAAGAAGCTACAGAAGATAAGACCTTCCACCTTCAGCAACCTTAAAGATTTAAGGGTCAAAATTGTTCAGGGGAGATATGATGAGGGAGCTTGAGGCAGGGTGAGGAAAAAATATAAGCTAGCACACACTGCCCGCCACCCCAGGTGGGATGTATGTATTCTTTGGCACTCCTGGCTGCCCAAGAACAAAGGAAAGGAGAAAAACAAATGGTTAGCTGATAGAGGTCACAGTCCTGCAGGACCCGAGTCGCCATCTATTTACAAATATCTTAGTAAATTATAAGAAAAGTACAATCTTGTCAATAGCCTAATTTCCAGAAACCTATGGATTCAGTTTCCTGAAGCCCAAACATCACCCCTCCATAATGATGTGGGAAACAGAAGGAAATGGTAGATAAAATTAAATTTTCTTATAACCTGCAGCACACTGACAGAGTAAAACCTTTCTCCAGGAGCTCCCTACTATCTTAATGCTAATGATTTCCTAGAGGAAAAAACAACCTTAGCTTGACAGTTGCTGGCTTCCAGTATCCTGTGAGTATTTAGCATATGAAGATCTCCTAGAAACTTCCCCTGGTTTTCACCTCCCCAACCTCATAGTATATAACCAGTTTGTCCTCATGGTCCTGGGGCAGCTCTTTCTGCCCACGGGTCCTGTCCAGCTCTTTAATAAAATCACTTTTTGCATCGTAAATAAGTAAATAAGTAAATACATACATACATAAAGTAGAAAACACTGTATGATTATCTCAAAAGTTGACAAAAATCTTCCTTCAATCATAATAAATATTTATTCATAATAAAATATTTTAACAATTTAGAGGTATGTGTAAATGTGTGAAAGTATACTTAGTCTATTTCAAAATGATTAATGACAACCAAATTATTCTCCAGCATAATTTACCAAATTTAAGTTCATTCAGGAAGATACACGCAGAAGTTCCTACTTTTCCACATCCTCACTAATATTTGGTATTATCAGACTTTTTTAAAATTTGCAATATAATGAATGTAAATATAATGTCACTGTTTACCTTTAAGTATTACTGTTTACTGACAGATTCTTCTCCCTCTCCTTCTCCTCCTTCTCTTCCTTTTTCTTCACTTTCTTTCTTCAATAAATAGTTAATTGCTTAGTCAAGTTATCTCTCTTCCAAATCCTCTGTCCATAACCTTGGCCTATTTTTCTATTGTGTTGTTATTTTGTTTCTCTAGTTGATGTACAGGAGTTCTTTATGTTTTCTGAATAGTAACCCTCATTATGTGAGTTGTATGTGAATTTTATAAATTCAGTTATTTATGAGAATGGGAAACATAGATGGAGTTGCTTTCTGCTCCATTATTTTAATTCTGAAAATGGAAAGTTCAAAATTATCTAACTCAACTGTGATTCAGGCAAACAACTACATAGCATTAAATGAATATGAATACGGGATACCTATACATAGAAACATAGCTAGTTTCCAAACCATAGAAACATAAAGTTGCAAGTTAAAAGACCTCATGGGCTATCATATTATTTGTGTGGATTTCAAGACACACCAAACCATACTATACATTTTATAGATCATAGAGCTACTTATTGGAAGTAAAAACAGTGATTGGATGAATACACACCAAATTCATTGGTGTGGTTGATTCTGGATACAGTAGTGTAGATAGGTATTATGACACAAACAATAGCTATTTTAATTTTATCTCAAGTATTCTATTTCTTGATGTTCAAAGAAAATTAATTTAATTTTAATTAAATAATTATTTTAAAAATTAAAATTAAATTTTTAATTAATTAAATAATTAATAAATTAAGCATTAAAAATAAATACCCTCTCACTTCATTAACAGCACTATCAACAACTTAAAATTGCTTGAAATGATCAACTTAAAGTTTATAAAGATCTTTCCAAAAAGAGAATAAAATTATCATAATTAACCATATGGAAAATCCAGATATCACCTTTAACCCAGGGTATTTGTGAAAATAAACGTATAAAATAGCTATTTTCAAGGATGTCTAAGATATCAATTTCTTATTAGCAGCACTTCAGCTCCATATAACAGAAAATGTTATAACGATCACACACACGTGCAGTCATCAGTCATGACAAAACCCACAAAGATGTAAGAGAAAAGGGTATTCTTTCAGTAGCCTACTGAATTAATATTTTATTTTTCTACTGTCATAGATTAACCTTTCTTTTGTTTCTGAAAAACTAGAAAGAGGTGGAATTTCTATGAAAAGGGTACAAGAAAATGAAAACATATAAAGAAGTGAGACTCATACCAAAGTCAACCCACCTTTCCTTCTTTATATTATAAAACGCTATTCTTTATCAAAAACAAATATTGTTTAACTTTAAGCTTTTAAAAATGTTCTTAATATGGCTGAGAAATGGTACAAAAATGATCCAATTAGAAAATTGGCAAACTCTAACAAACAGGGGTGCCTGTGTGGCTGTCAGTTAAGTGTCCGACTTCAGATTAGGTCATGATCTTGCAGTTAATGGGTTCAAGCCGTGGGTTGGGCTCTTCGCTGAGAGTGTGGAACCTGGAGCCTGCTTTCAGACTCTGTGTCTCCCTCTCTCTCTGCCCCTCCCCCACTTGCACTCTGTCTCTTTCAAAACAAATAAACATTAAAATTAAAAAAAAAAAAACCACTAATAGACATTTCACTAAAGGGAGAAATAGATGGCAAATAAGCATTTGAAAAAAAAATGTTCAACATCATTAACCACTAGGGAAAGAAGAATTACAGGCATGATGAGATATCAAAACACCTATTAAAATAGCTAAAATATTAATAGAAACATAATAATAGTAGTAAATGATAGGATGTAGAGAAACTAGATCTCTCATATATTGCTGGTAGGAATGTAAAATTGTATAGTCACTCTGGGAAATAGTTTGATAGCGTCTAAAATATAAAAGTTTTATAAAATAAAAATAAAATGATGTAAATAGAATAAACATATCATTACCATAATATCCAGAAATCATATTCATGAGATTTTTTATTTCAGAGGAACAAAAACTTAGGCTCACATAAAAACCTGTATAAGAATGTTCAGAGGCGCCTGGGTGGCTCAGTCGGTTAAGCATCCGACTTTGGCTCAGGTCATGATCTCATGGTCTGTGAGTTTGAGCCCCGTGTCAGGCTCTGTGCTGACAGCTCAGAGCCTGGAGCTTGTTTCGGATTTTGTGTCTTCCTCTCTCTCTGACCCTCCCCTGTTCATGCTCTGTCTCTCTCTGTCTCAAAAATAAATAGACGTTAAAAATAAAAAAAAATAAAATAAAGAATGTTCATAGTGGCATTCTCTCTAATAGTTAAAAGTTGTAAATAATCCAAATGTCCTTCAATGAATGAATGATTAAACAATTTATGGTGCATTCATACCAAGAAATACTAGTCTTAAGAGAATTATGCTGAGTTAAAAAAAAAATCCCAAAAGGTTACATTCTTGAAATCCATTTATAAAACAGTCTTGAAAAATAGATTAGTGGTTTCCAGCAGTTACAAATAGGGATGGGGTTGGGGATAGCTTAGTCCAGATCTTCTCAAGAGATACTAAAACCTGAACACACTCTGAGGACAATTGATCATTTACCTGGTGGCATTTGTAAGATACATTTTCTCTTATGTCTCAACAGACAGGATCTCAATGAAGATCATTAAGAACTGTGAGAAATTCAACCCAGTACTTGTGGGAACAGACCTGGCAGGACTGGTTGGTATAGTTTGAGGCAGGAATTCCAATATAGGGATGGAATTTCCTGGACTTTGCTCATAGAATACCATTTTCTCTATGCAGTTCATAAAAGTTCACTGACTCAATAAGATCAGTTATAAAGCAAATAGCTTAATACTAAAATCTCTTTATTGTAATATTTTAAAAATATTTTAAACAAATTTTAAACAATATTTTAAAAATATTTGTTATGTGCAAAGCTAGTCCTACACCTAGACAGGGGAAACTGAATGTATAGCTTAAAAGGATAATAGGTAGATTCAGGAAGAAAAAAGAGATTTTGAACAAAAACACCGAAGTGTAAATAAAAAACTCAGGATTATTTGCAGATAACCCAGGGGTTCTAAAAATGCATAGATTGCAAATCAACCTAACATCTGTGATTGTAACATTCATGGTTGGGTTTACCAATACTTGCCCTGAAGGTGGAATCCTCGTTTTTCCACTGCCATATCCCAGAGGTCACAGATAAACAGAGTCACTGTGCTGGTGCAGCAGCACACTGTGACCCAAGTACAGGAAACAGTGAGCTTATTGTAGCTCACTTGTTTTGTTAGACTTCAGTTCATAACCCTTGGCATTTCTATGGTTTTTGCCTTCACATCTACCATAAACATTTTAGTAATTCAAGAAATGTACAATACTTTGATAAAAGGACAGGGGCCTTTATGACTAATTTATTCTTTAATGAACATAGTACTTGTGATTAACTGCAGTGTTGTTTTAAGAAGGATCCTTTATAAGCAAAGTATTCTGTATGTAAGATTTGTGTTGTAGAAGGAAGGATGGCAAGAAGAAAGAAGGAAGATGAGAAGAAAGACGAAGGTGGAAGAATGGTAAATAAATGAGGATGCCTGGAGGAGCAGATGAGTCTTTGGGGGCCAGTGCCATTCTTTCAGTAGCTGATAAGCAGGACAAATAAATGAACCATGTAATGCACATGAATTGTCACTTCAGGTAATTAATCTATCTTTGACACAAGGCTGAGGCTGTGTCCTCTTGGAGTGTTTATGTCTTTTTTTCCAAGCAGCATTTCTCTGAGTCTTTCACTGTCAAATAATTACTATGAAATGTTAATAGATATTCCATGAAAAAGTTGTCCATGGTCTAATAACTTTGGGGTACAATGCCCACCATATGTGCCAACCCTGCCAAGATTAATAAGAGATTTTAATATATTAAAGTCGTCAAGAAATCCTGAAATTACAAAACTAACAGAGTTTTACTTTGCTAAACTCAGTGTTTCACAGATATTTCCACATGTGAATTTTTCTTCATTGACTACCGGTTTAACTTATTGCACAGCCCTAGCATGTCTCAGAAGGTGTTCTAGACTGATGCCAATATGTGATATGTGGTGCTTTTTTACATAGGACTAGAAGCAGAAAGCAGGCACCAAAATGGACCCTAATGATCCTTGTCTTTTATTGTTCACTGCCTCGTGTACCCCCCTCCCACATTCTACCAGGGCTGGTCTCTGTGACCAAGAGAATATGCTGAAGTGCTGTATTTATAAGTGACTGTGATTGTCATCTTGGACTTGTCCCTTCTTGGGTCTCTTGCTCTGGGGTAAGCTGGCTGCCATGTAGTGATGAAGCTCAGGTAGCCTATGGAGATATCCACTTGGTGAGGAATGGAGGCCTCATGCCAGCAGCCATGTGTGTGAACTTGGAAGATGATCCTCCCTTGGTTGAACTTTCAGTGGACTGCTTGGCTGCAAACTTTAATGGAGCTAGAGCCAGACTCACCAAGCTAAGTCCCTCATGATTTCCTGATCCTCAGAAACTGTGAGATACTAAATGTTGTTTTAAGAAGCTATTAAGTTTTGGGGAAGTTTGTTATGCTGCAATAGGTAACTAATACACTAGATAATTAAGAAAGGCTGAGGAATATGATATTTAGGTTTGTACCAGGAGGACATGCTCATTCATGCAATCAAGTGTAGATTACGTTGATACCATGAGCCATGTACTGAGATATAGCAGTGAACTAAGTAGTCAATCCCTCTCTCTACCTTGCATTCAAGTGTCCATTTACTTGGTAGATAACTCCAGTTGTCCTCCAGAATCTCTCATATCTACAGTGATTCCATTTGTATCTGGTCCCAGGCTGACCCCACTTCCTATCTCTTGTGCAGCATGGTGTGGAGGGGCTACCAATTTATCACCAATGGAATGGAAGCAGCTCATGCAGCTTCTGTGTCTTGGGCCATAAGCTCCTTCCTCTATGTTTCCCTTTTTCTTGATGCCAGTGGAAACACAGACAGACAGTGGCATACCTAGCTTTACCTATGCAGAATATCATAATGCCCTTGCACATGATGAATCAAAACATGCAAGAAACCTTGGCCCTTGAGTAATTGCATGGAGCAGAGTCACCCCACAGACCTGAAAGATAAATAAAATAAGCCTTTATGTGTTTTAAGCTCTCTATTATTTGGTTTCTTTATTGCAGCAAGATAGCCTGGACCTTATTGATACAATTTATCATCACAAACTATAGTATATTAAACACATAGTTGAAATAAGCTGTATACAGTTACTCCAAAAAATAACTTCCAAAAATCAAACAGCATCCAAAGATAATATTATTTTTGATTTAGGGGACACACTTCTTTCTGTCACTCTCTCTAGCTTGCCCTTTGTCTATTTTTTATCATCATAGAACAAGAGTCAAGAGTCAGTAAACAATAGCCTGTGGGCTAAAATTTAGCCCATCTATTTTTGTAAATCAAGTTGTATCAGAACACTGCCATGATGCATTAGTGACATGTGGTCTGTGGCTGGCTGCTTTTGCACAACTGTAAAGGTGAGTAATTGCAAGAATTGACCTAAAATGTTTACTATCCACTGCTTTACACAAAAAGTCTCAACCCTTGTTGTAGAGTATATGTTTCATTTAAATACTTTGTCAAGGGCCACCTACATCGCTCAGTCAGTTCATGTGTCCAACTTTTGGTTTCGGTTCAGGTCATGATCTCACAGTTTTCATGAATTCGAGCCCCACATCTTGCTGTGTGCTGGCAACACAGAGCCTGCTTGGGACTCTTTTTCTCACTCTCTCTCCCTGCCTTCTCTGCTCATGCTGTCTCTGTCTCTCTCAAAATAAATAAACTCAAAAATACATACATACATACATACATACATACATTGTTGAAAACCCTTTATTATTGACTCATTATTAAAAACTGCAATGTCTAAAAATTACTTGCCCTGATTCTATTTTGGATAGCCAGTCAGTTTCTTCTGTTACTTTCCTAAAGGAGAAAAAGAAAACATGTAGTCTTCCTATTAAGCACCCTTTCTCCTGATTGACACTGAAGCATGCACCCCCATTCTGTGCTCAGCTGTTCACAATGGTGGCCGAGATGTTGCTCCATGGGTCCCAGATGCTCTAACTGGTATCCTTCCTTGTCTTCAGGAGCATGATTCAGCCCTTATTAAGCAACCAGACATTCATAAAAAAAAGGCTTTTGAAGAGCTTAGAGTAGGTACAATCATAAAAACATCTCTTTGCAGAGGTCTTTAATAATATACACCAGGGATCCTATGTAAATTGAACCATACCCATTAAAGGTAGGTGAAAATTTCAAAGCTAGTTAATGTGATTAAAAAGGGAGGCTTTACTGGCAAACCTTACATGGGTATTATTCCTTTAGACTTCTCTAGAGCCTGTATATTTTCCCTGTCCTCTTTCTCTTTGCACTTGATCTCCCAAGATGCAGCAGGTGGCTGCATCACACCCTGAAAAGTGCATCACCCAGGAAGGTCCCTCTGCCACCTACACATGCCTGCTCTGATATTAGTTACTAGCAGAGGATTACAGAGGGTGTCTTATTTTCATGCCATGTTTGTGACTGATGCTTGGTTGCATACCTACTTGTTACTTTCCTAAGGGAGAAATGCAGTCTTCTTATGAAGTGTCCTTTCTCCTGTATGAGACTGAAACATAACCCTTTCCAGGCTCAATTATCACTGTGTTGGTGGCTGAGATGTTGCCATCTTACCTTCCACCCAACCTTCTTTGTTGCTGCCTCCCCAGGGGTGAGACCTGGGCCTGATTTACCTCCACCTCCAGCACCTGGCACATATCATAGCACAGTTCCTAACAAATGACACACAAAAGTAGCAAGCAAGTCGGAGCCCAAGTGACTGCCTGAGAGGTACACACAGAGAAATATTTCAGGCAGGAGAGCCAAACACAACTCAAATTCTGGCCCTGCAGGGCTGCAGAACTGGGTCCAGATGTCAGGACCAGAAATTTCAGTGGGCAGGACCATCTAGGAGACTGCTGACTGTGTGGAAGAGCCTTTCTCCCTGTCCTCTCATTCAGCTCCTGGTGACTAGAGGACCTCACCAAACAGGAAGGGAGGGTCTGGGAGCTCAACTCCCTAAGATTACTGTTTCCCCTCTCTGTTCAGGCTCTACTTCAGTAATCATAATACATAAAATGACAATAAAAGAACAAATAAAAACAGTCACCACCATGACCTTGAATTTCCTCTGCCACTTTCTCCTGGGATGACTCATGGTGACCTGCCTCCCAGAAGAATAGCTGTGTTAGTCTATTCTCCTTATATGTTTTGGTATTGGGTAGTGGATTAAAGGTACATCATCTATAAATGACATTTTTCCTGGCTAAAATTTCTGTGTTGAACGAACAAGGCAACATGACCAAGTGCCAACATGTGATGTGAAAAAAATTGGGATGGCTAAGCCCCATGTCCACACCATCATTTGATCTAAAGGTCAAAGAAAAATTCAATTAGTAGGCATATGAATACATCTTTTTTTGTGGTATTTCCTTCTTGTTAAAGAGATGTTTCTAGAGCTTAAGCCCAAATACAGATCATTCAATAATATTAGCAGAGAGAAACTGACTCATTTTTCTAAAAGTGTTTTTTTTAATTTTCATTATTTTTTAAACTGCATTGAAGAGATGAAACTGAGAACCTAGAAAAACTAATTGGATAGATTTTGCAAAATAGAGCGCTAGAAGAGAGAACTATACTGGGAGAAAATATTTGAAATGAATAAAAATGAAAACATGACATAGCAAACATGCAGGATGTTTCTAAAGCAGAATTGCTTATTATTATTGTGCTAAATGCATTTGTTATTGCACGTTTATTGCACTGTAGATGATATTAGGAGATCTCAAATCAATAACCTTAGCTTCCACCTTAATAAATTTGTAAAAGAAGAGCAAATTAAGATGGAAAACAATGAAAATTAATAAAATAAATAAAAAACAGGGAAACAACAGAAAAAATCGATTAAACCAAAAGGTGGATCTTGGAGATTAATAAAAGTGACAAACCTGTAGCCAGATTAATCAGAAAAGAGAGAAGACACAATTAGGTGTATCAAAAATGAGAGAGGTGACATCACCACAAATTTGTTAAGAGGAAAATAAGGTAAGATAACTAACAACTTTATGCCAATAAATTGACATCTAAGTTGAAATGGGGAAATTCCTTAAAAGACACAAATGACCAAATTTAAGCCAAGATATAGTTAATCTGAATATATCTGTATCTATTTTGAAATTGATTTTCGATAAAATCCTTCACATAAAAAGAATACCCCATGCCTAGATGTCTTTGCTGGTGAATTTAATCAATACATAAGTGAAAAATAAAACCAAATCTATAGAATTAGTTTTACACCAATTATGTAAACATCTCCTAGAAAGTTGCAAAGAAGGGAATACTTCCTAATTCATTATATGAGACCAGGATTACTCTAATATCAAAACCAGAAAAAGATGTTGCAAGAAAATTACACAGCAATATTCCTCATGGAAATAAATGCACAAACTTTAAACACATGTTTAGTATATAAAATCCAACAATACATTAAAAGCAAAAGGCAGCATTATCAATTGGTGTTTAATCCAGGAATGTAAGGTTAACATCTGGAATGTAATTAATGTAATTCACCATATTGACATTTAGTTAATATTAACCAAAACATGTAACAACCTAAAAAAGGAATGTAATCATATCAATAGATACAAATAAAGAATGTATCAAAGTACACCTACTCCTGATTAAAAAGAAAAAAACAAAAAAAAAATCTCAGTAAACTAGAAATGAAAGACAACTTCCTTAATCTGATAAATGGCATTTTGAAAAATCTTTGAGGTAACATTAGAATTATCAAAGATTGAAAACTTTCCCCCTAAGATCATGAACAGCTTAAGGGTATCTGCTATCACCATTCTTACTGAACTTTGTACTGGGGATTCTAGCCAGTGCAATAACACACATGAAGTAAAGAAATAGGAGACATATAGATTGAGCTGGAAAGAGTAAAAGTGTAATTTGTAGATGACATAATTATGTATGGGAGTTATCTAAAAAGCATATGATCAAGGCTGCAGGATACAAGACCAATATAAAAAAATAAATTTTATATTTTTATATACTAACAATTGGAAATTCAAATTAAAAACAATGCTATTTACACTACCAAAAATAGGAAATAAATGGGTATAAATCTGACAGTAGATGTGAAATACATGCAAACTGAAAACTACAAGGCATTGTTGGGAGAAATTCAAGAAATCTTGAATAAAAAATATACCACATTTATACTTCAGGAGAGTATACCATAAAAATACGTCAATATTAAGACGTCAGTTCTTCCAATTGATCTTTTTGATGCAAATTGTTTGATGCATTCCTAATAAAAATCCAGTACAATATATATTTTAGAAATTGGCAAACTATTTTCTAAAATTCATATGGAAATGCAAAGCGCCTATAATAGCCAATATAACTTTGAGAGAGAAAAATAGAAGAACCAAAGTACAGGGCTATAGAGCTGATTTCAAAGTTTATTTAAAGCTATAGTAATCCAGATAGTGCAATAAAGACAAATAAATTGATCAGTGGAAGAGGACAGAGTCTATATATAGACCCACACACATGAATGACTTTTGACAGATTAGAAGATAAGAAGACAATACAAGACCATAATCTTTTCAACAAATAGTGTGGAAAGATTGGATATCCAAGTGCAAAAAAAAAAAAAAAAAAAAAAAAAAGAATTCTGAGCCATACTTCACACCACATATAAATATTATCTCAAAATAGGTCATTCACATAAATGTAAAACCTAAAACTCTAACTTTCAAGAAAAAAACATAGACCTTGGATTTGCTGGAGGTTTTAGATAAATCTCCAAAAGCATGGTCCATGAAAGAAAAAAAAAACAAGTGGATAAACTGGGTTTCAGCAAAATTAAAAACATCTGCTTTTCAAAAGACAGTGTTAAGAAAAGGAAGGACAGGCACAGACTGGGAGAAAACATCTGCAACAGACATATCTGAGAAAGAACGTGTGCCAAAACAAAAGTATTCACTTTTGCTCCTTGAAATACCTACTCCTAATCAGGGCCAGAAAGATCCCTTAAAATACATATCCATTCATGTAACACCCATGCCCAAAGCCTCCACTGCTTCCTTTTGCTCTGGACATGAAGCCCAAACTCTTGAATGGTTCTGGAGCCCTGGATACTTTGATGATCATCAACCTGTCTCAGATGCTCACTCTTTACTCTCTAACCATGAGGCTTGCTGGCCTTTCTTGGTGTTTTCAGAAGCTCCTGCGTCTACATTTCGCCACACCTCTATATCCTTCCTCTGCTGTTACCTCCAAATAGAATACTGCCACCTCTTCTTGACCCCAAAAAGTTTTGTTTACTTCTCAGCTGTCAGCTCAAACCTTGTTCCCCCAAGAGACACTTCTTGACCCTCCACTTGACTGGGACATGGGTTCTCACAGAATCCTGTGCATCTCTTTCCCAGCACTTGTTACCACTGTAACTTATTAAACAAGAATCTGATCAGTGTTTGTCTACCCAACATGGGGACTATGCTTACTATCTCAGCAAGTAGCATCAATGAATATATAAAAATAATTCAAGACACTTGGGTGGCTCAGTCAGTTAAGCTCCTGGCTTCAGCTCAGGTCATTATCCCACAGCTTGTAAGTTTGACCCCACGTCAGGCTCTGTTCTGACAGCTCAGGGCCTAGAATCTGCTTCAGATTCTGTGTCTCCTTATTTCTGTTTGTCTCTCTGTCTCTCTCTCATAAATAAACATGCATTAAAAAAATATATATATATACATATATATATATAATTCATAAATATTTGTTTAAGGAATCATAACTGAACACCACTGACTTGGTAGAAATGAATGTTAGGCATAGAATTTTGGGTTTATAAGTTTAAAGCAAAAAAAAATGATTCTCACAGAGAGATAGAAAGAAAATGGATGTTCTAAATATTTTGGTTTCCATCTGTGCGTTTGATGTTCTCATCTGCTCCTAAAATGGCTAACAACAGGCTTCATTTGCTTGTTTGAAAGTGTTTAACAAGTTCAAATCTCTTAATGTGGGGAAATATCCAAGTATCAGTCCTGGCATAATTTCTGTCACAGACTCAATAGTTCGTAGAAATTAAGACTTGGTGACTTGAGCAAAACAACATCATACATGTCAGATTAATTTCTTGGGACTCACTACAGCTTAAAGATGACTGACCATTTTGGTTGAGATCAATATATCACTAAACTCAGGAAAACAAGAATCTAGCTATGACACCCCCATTTCTGTGCTGAATTCAAATCACCTCCATTTCTCATCAGTGTTCCTTCGGGGAAGTTTATGGTCACTGTCCATCTGTCATTACTATTGACACAACCCTGGCACACTGTGCTCTATATGACATCTCCTGGCTTTGATGTAAGTGGGCTCTGACAATTTCATTTTCAAAGAGGGATTCACTTAATATATATCCTTGACTATAATGAGAATGAGAGCCCAGTTGATTCAAATTAGTAGCTCTCACCTGTGCCAAATTGATGCAATAATCAATTGAGGAAATGTGTGTTTCTTTGTGTAGAAAATAGCACTGGGCATAATGAGGAGAGAAAAGACATATAATTTAGTGGACTCTATATTTTCTCAAAATTATTTTCTAATTTTAAAAAGAGGAAATACATGTTTCTTTTGTGTAGAAAATGGCACAAGGCAGAATGAAGGGATAGAGAGAAGATATATAATTTAGTGGACTCTATTTTCTCAAAATTATTGTCATATTTTAAAAAGAATGTTTATTAAATTGATTTCTTAGTAAGTCACTTTTGGTTCTTTTGGTTCTTTTGGTTCTTCATGTGAATCCCTAAAAAGTTCCCAAATTGTTGAAGGTAATACTTAAATCAGGAAAGGACATTTGTCCCATCTCAAATAATTAAGAATGTCAAACATGTGAGTACAATTTGTAAATATCTTCAAGACTCCAGTGGGAGTCTATAGATAATGGGGCAGGGAGGAAAAGGAGTTAACTAGAAGTCACCTCCCTAACCAGAGAGAACTATATCCCAAAAGGAAATCACTCATGTTATAGAGACTGTGGAGAGTCATTAAGACCCATTATGGATCAACAGAGCCTACTGAAACCTTACTTTGAAAATAGCATTCTTACAATTTAGTATTATGGAAATAGTTCTGGGTAAAGGCACCCAGCATCATGGGGTAGAAGATTCTACTGACTATCTGCAGCTTTGATCACAAAAGAGAAAACAGATAACTAATGGAAGGATCCCTTTAAATTCTGAGATGCTCCTTCCTCTTGCCTGACAGACATTATATTTTCCCTCCCTTGAAAGACACACTGGTCTCTGGTCACTGTGTACATAGGATGCACAAATATGGGGTTTTTATCATTTCATTCTTCTCTAACATAGGAAGTTTGGAAAGGGAAGAATTAATGTCTGTAAGGTGGTCTCAAAAATGAGTTCTGGTTTGCTATATAATCATGAAAAAGGCAAGATTCTCATGGATCTCTTGGGAAAAAGAGAGAAGCAATAATTTAAAAAAAAAAACAGACATTTTCTAAAGCAAATTTGAATATAAGACACAGGTTTGCAAACCCAAGTGATCCATGGGAAAGATAGGGAAAATTGTATTATTGGTCTCAATTCACAATACATAAATTTAGAGAATTAAAAAATATAGACACTAGATGTAGTCACTCATATAATGGAGGGTTTTTACTTAAATGGAAATGTGACAATCTCATAGCATGCTTTTTTGTGAAGTCAAATAAATTTTTCAATAATTTTGCAAGTTAAGAAGGTGTTCCAGCTGATTAAATACACCAGGAATAGTTTACATAGAGTAAATGAAAGGGAGAGGTAGTTTTTACTTATAAGTAAGTCTCTATAAACTAAAATGTCAATGTTATAAGTATAAAATATATTCAGTTATATGCATTTGATACACTTATTCAGTTATTATCTATTTGTCTATTTATTTATTTATTTACTTACCTACTTAAAGAGAGAGAGAGCACAACCAGGGGAGAGGCAGAGAGGTTGGGAGAGAGATAATCTCTGCACTAAGGCTCCATGCTTAGTGCAGAGCCCAACACTTGGCTGGATCTCACAACTGTGAGACCATGACCTGAGCTGAAATCAAGAGTCAGATACTTAACTGACTGTGCCACCTAGGTGCCCTGATATACTTATTTAATTAAACTCACATATATGAATAAACAGAAAAAATATCAGAAGGCAATAGTTCCCTGCCCATCTCCCCAGCCCAAATACCCTCTAACTTGAGCAGAAGCAAGTGGGGAGGTAAGTGAAGGAGTGTTAATTTTATCGACTTTTTCTTATCCAAGTGGTTAATTCCAGATCTCTAGATAATGCTTTACCACTGAAACACATATTGATTTACCAATTCTAGACTCCAGTATATGAAAAGTAACTCTCCTAATATGCCTCTAAGATTGTTACTACTTCCTACAATGGTTACATTTGTAACTTTAAATCATCTACTCCCTCATGTTTCCTTCTACAGATAGGAGATCTATATTCACAATGTTATTGAATAACTTATTCTCCCATCCTTTCCTCTCATCTCTCAGCTCCTAATTTCTGTCATCTATAAACACAAAGTTTGCATGCCAATTTTAAAAGTTGAAAATCAATAGTTGAAAATCAGTACATAATTTGCACTAGTATTTTTACCACAGAGATAGGTTGGGTATTATTATGTCCTCTTATTTATGCACATCTTGTGGCTTTTTTCATAATTAGTTTTCTTCTACCTTGTTCTCTTGGCCCATATTATGCTTTGTCCAGTGCCCTTGTTCCTGATCTCCCACCACCTCAGTCCATTTGAACTGATACTTTCTACAGAGTATCACCACAGCATTATCTTTGAACCCTCTTCACCCATCTGCCATTTTGGGGTCCTTATTTCCTGGATCCAGTATCTTTATTCAAATTGGGTTTACCTGTTTTCTGGAAGGAGGAAAACTCTCTGATTCCTTCACATGTATAAATATCTTTATTTTACCATCACACATGTATGGATTAAATTGTGTTCCTAAAAAACTCATATGTTGAAGCTTTAACCTCCAAAGTGACAATATTTTGAGACAGGCAGTGAAGAGATTATTAAGGTTAAATGAGATAATAGGATGAGGCCCTAATCCAATAGGATAGTGGCCTTATAAGAAAAGGAGGAAGTTGGGGCGCCTGGGTGGCGCAGTCGGTTAAGCGTCTGACTTCAGCCAGGTCACGATCTCACGGTCCGTGAGTTCGAGCCCCGGGTCAGGCTCTGGGCTGATGGCTCAGAGCCTGGAGCCTGTTTCCGATTCTGTGTCTCCCTCTCTCTCTGCCCCTCCCCCGTTCATGCTCTGTCTCTCTCTGTCCCAAAAATAAATAAACGTTGAAAAAAAAATTTAAAAAGAAAAGGAGGAAGAGATTGCGAGAGAAGATGGTGGCATAGGAGGATGCTGGGCTCACCGCGCGTCCTGCTGATCACTTAGATTCCACCTACACCTGCCTAAATAACCCAGAAAACCACCAGAAGGCTAGCAGAATGGAGTCTCCTGAGCCAAGCACAGAGGAGAGACCCATGGAAGAGGGTAGGAAGGGCGGAGAGGTGGTGCGTGCTCCACGGACTGGCGGGAGGGAGCCGGGGTGGAGGGGCTGCCTGCCGAGCAATCAGAGCCCCCAAGTCTGGCTGGCAAAAGCGGAGGGGCCGGATGGAGTGTGTTCCGACAGCAAGCGTGACTTAGCATCTGGGAGGTCATAAGTTAACAGCTCTGCTGGGAAAGCGGGAAGGCTGGAGGGCAAAGGGAGGGAGAGTTGCTGAGCCCAGGGAAGACAGAGCTCAGTTTGGCGAGGAACAAAGGCGCTAGCCAGCGCCATCTCCCTCGCCCATCCCCCAGCCAAAATCCCAAAGGGAACCAGTTCCTGCCAGGGAACTTGCTTGTTCCGCGCAAACTCCCAAGGCTATGCTTCTGTGGAACCACCCCTCCAGCAGCGGGTCTGACTCCCTCCTGCTGCCACAGGGCCTCTCCTGAAGTGGATCACCGAAGGAGAAGTGAGCTAAGCCTACCCTTCCTGCCCCGTGCACCTTGCCTACCCACCCCAGCTAATATGCCAGATCCCCAGCACCACAAGCCTGACAGTGTGCAAGTAGCCCAGATGGGTGACTCCAGCCCACAGTGAATCCCGCCCCTAGGAGAGGGGAAGAGAAGGCACACACCAGTCTGACTGTGGCCCCAGCAATGGGCTGGGGGCAGACATCAGGTCTGACTGCGGCTCCATCCACCAACTCCAGTTATACACCACAGCACAGGGCAAGTGCCCTGCAGGTCCGCACCACTCCAGGGACTATCTAAAATGATGAAACAGAAGAATTCCTCTCAAAAGAATCTCCAAGAAATAACAACAGCTAATGAACTGATCAAAAGGGTTTAAATAATAAAACAGAAAGTGAATTTAGAATAATAGTCATAAAATTAATCACTGGGCTTGAAAACAGTATAGAGGACAGCAGAGAATCTATTGCTACAGAGATCAAGGGACTAAGGAACAGTCAGGAGGAGCTGAAAAATGCTTTAAACAAGATGCAAAATAAAATGGAAATGATCACGGCTCAGATTGAAGAGGCAGAGGAAAGAATAGGTACACTAGAAGATAAAATTATGGAAAAAGAGGAAGCTGAGAAAAAGAGAGATAAAAAAATCCAGGAGTATGAGGGGAAAATTAGAGAACTAAGTGATACACTAAAAAGAAATAATATACACATAATTGGTATCCCAGAGGAGGAAGAGAGACGGAAAGGTGCTGAAGGTATACTTGAAGAAATAATAGGTGAGAACTTCCCTGAACTGGGGAAAGAAAAAGGCATTGAAATCCAAGAGGCACAGAGAACTCCCTTCAGATGTAACTTGAATCGATCTGCACGACATATCATAGTGAAACTGGAAAAATACAAGGATAAAGAGAAAATTCTGAAAGCAGCAAGGGATAAATGTGCCCTCACATATAAAGGGAGACCTATAAGACTCATGACTGATCTTCTTTTGAAACTTGGCAGGCCAGAAGGATTGGCAGATCTTCATTGTGTTGAACAGAAAAAATATGCAGCCGAGAATCCTTTATCCAGCAAGTCTGTCATTTAGAATAGAAGGAGAGATAAAGGTCTTCCCAAACAAACAAAAACTGAAGGAATTTGTCACCACTAAACAAGCCCTACAAGAGATCCTAAGGGGAACCCTGTGAGACAAAGTCCCAGAGACATCACTACAAGCATAAAACATACAGACATCACAATGACTCTAAACCCGTATCTTTCTATAATAACACTGAATGTAAATGGACTAAATGCACCAACCAAAAGACATAGGGTATCAGAATGGATAAAAAAACAAGACCCATCTATTTGCTGTCTACAAGAGACTCATTTTAGATCTGAGGACACCTTTAGATTGAGAGTGAGGGGATGGAGAACTATTTATCATGCGACTGGAAGCCAAAAGAAAGCTGGAGTAGCCATACTTATATCAGACAAACTAGACTTTAAATTAAAGGCTGTAACAAGAGATGAAGAAGGGCATTATATAATAATTACAGGGTCTATCCATCAGGAAGAGCTAACAATTATAAATATCTATGTGCCGAATACCGGAGCCCCCTAATATATCAATTACTCATAAACATAAGCAACCTTATTGATAAGAATGTGGTAATTGCAGGGGACTTTAACACCCCACTTACAGAAATGGATAGATCATCTAGACACACGGTCAATAAAGAAACAAGGGCCCTGATTGATACATTGGATCAGATGGACTTGACAGATATATTTAGAATTCTGTATCCCAAAGCAACAGAATATACTTTCTTCTCGAGTGCACATGGAACATTCTCCAAGATAGATCACATACTGGGTCACAAAATAGCCCTTCATAAGTATACAAGAATTGAGATCATACCATGCACACTTTCAGACCACAATGCTATGAAGCTTGAAATCAACCACAGGAAAAAGTCTGGAAAACCTCCAAAAGCATGGAGGTTAAAGAACACCCTACTAAAGAATGAATGGCTTAACCAGGCAATTAGAGAAGAAATTAAAAAAATACATATATGGAAATGAACGAAAATGAAAATACAACAATCCAAACACTTTGTGATGCGGTGAAGGCAGTCCTGAGAGGAAAACACATTGCAATCCAGGCCTATCTCCAGAAACAAGAAAAATCCCAAATAAAAATCTTACAGCACACCTAAAGGAAATAAAAGCAGAACAGCAAAGGCACCCCAAACCCATCAGAAGAGAAACAATAAAGACCAGAGCAGAAATAAATAATATAGAATCTGAAAAACTGTAGAGCAGATCAACAAAACCAGGAGTTGTTTTTTTGAAAAAATAAACAAAATTGAAAAATCTCTAGCCAGGCTTCTCAAAAAGAAAAGGGAGATGACCCAAATAGATAAAATCATGAATGAAAATGGAATTATTACAACCAATCCCTCAGAGATACAAACAATTATAAGGGAATACTATGAAAAATTATATGCCAACAAATTGGACAACCTGGAAGAAATGGACAAATTCCTAGACACCCACACTCTTCCAAAACTCAATCAGGAGGAAATAGAAAGCTTGAACAGACCCATAACCAGCGAAGAAATTGAATCAGTGATCAAAAATCTCCCAACAAATAACAGTCCAGGACCAGATGGCTTCCCAGGGGAGTTCTACCAGACGTTTAAAGCAGAGATAATACCTATCTTTCTCAAGCTATTCCAAAAAATAGAAAGGAAAGGAAAACTTCCAGACTCATTCTATGAAGCCAGTATTACTTTGATTCCTAAACCAGACAGAGACCCAGTAAAAAAAGAGAACTACAAGCCAATATCCCTGATGAATATGGATGCAAAAATTCTCAAGAAGATACTAGCAAATAGAATTCAACAGCATATAAAAAGAATTATTCACCATGATCAAGTGGGATTCATTCCTGGGATGCAGGGCTAGTTCAACATTCGCAAACCAGTCAAAGTGATGCATCACATTAAAAAGAAAAGATAAGAACCATATGATCCTGTAATCGATGCAGAAAAGGCCTTTGACAAAATTCAGCACCTTTCTTAATAAAAACCCTCGAGAAAGTCGGGATAGAAGGAACATACTTCAAAATCATAAAAGTCATTTATGAAAAGCCCACAGCTAACATCATCCTCAACGGGGAAAAACTGAGAGCTTTTTCCCTGAGATCAGGAACACAACAAGGATGCCCACTCTCACCGCTGCTGTTTCACATAGTGTTGGAAGTTCTAGCATCAGCAATCAGACAACAAAAGGAAATCAAAGGCATCAAAATTGGCAAAGATGAAGTCAAGCTTTCGCTTTTTGCCGACGACATGATATTATATGTGGAAAATCCTATAGACTCCACCAAAAGTCTGCTAGAACTGATACATGAATTTAGCAAAGTTGCAGGATACAAAATCAATGTACAGAAATCAGTTGCATTCTTATACACTAATAATGAAGCAACAGAAAGACAAATGAAACTGATCCCATTCACAATTGCACCAAGAAGCATAAAATACCTAGGGATAAATCTAACCAAAGATGTAAAAGATCTGTATGCTGAAAACTATAGAAAGCTTATGAAGGAAATTGAAGAAGATATAAAGAAATGGAAAGGCATTCTCTGCTCATGGATTGGAAGAATAAATATTGTCAAATATCAATACTACCCAAAGCTATCTACACATTCAATGCAATCCCAATCAAAATTGCACCAGCATTCTTCTCGAAGCTAAAACAAGCAATCCCAAAATTCATATGGAACCACAAAAGGCCCCGAATAGCCAAAGTAATTTTGAAGTGGAAGACCAAAGCAGGAGGCATCACAATCCCAGACTTTAGCCTCTACTACAAAGCTGTCATCATCAAGACAGCATGGTATTGGCACAAAAACAGACACATAGACCAATGGAATAGAATAAAAACCCCAGAACTAGACCCACAAACGTTTAGCCAACTCATCTTTGACAAAGCAGGAAAGAACATCCAATGGAAAAAAGACAGTCTCTTTAACAAATGGTGCTGAGCGAACTGGACAGCAACATGCAGAAAGTTGAAACTAGACCACTTTCTCACACCATTCACAAAAACAAACTCAAAATGGATAAAGGACCTGAATGTGAGACAGGACACCATCAAAACCCTAGAGGAGAAAGCAGGAAAAGACCTCTCTGACCTCAGCCATAGCAATCTCTTACTCGACACATCCCCAAAGGAAAGGGAATTAAAAGCAAAAATGAATTACTGGGACCTTATGAAGATAAAAAGCTTCTGCACAGCAAAGGAAACAACCGACAAAACTAAAAGGCAACCAACGGAATGGGAAAAGATATTTGCAAATGACATATCGGACAAAGGGCTAGTATCCAAAATCTATAAAGAGCTCACCAAACTTCACACCCGAAAAACAAATAACCCAGTGAAGAAATGGGCAGAAAACATGAATAGACACTTCTCTAAAGAAGACATCTGGATGGCCAACAGGCACATGAAAAGATGCTCAATGTCGCTCCTTATCAGGGAAATACAAAGCAAAACCACACTCAGATATCACCTCACGCCAGTCAGAGTGGCCAAAATGAACAAATCAGGAGACTAAAGATGCTGGAGAGGATGTGGAGAAACGGGAACCCTCTTGCACTGTTGGTGGGAATGCAAATTGGTGTAGCCACTCTGGAAAACAGTGTGGAGGTTCCTCAGAAAATTAAAAATAGACCTACCTTATGACCCAGCAATAGCACTGCTAGGAATTTACCCAAGGGATACAGGAGTCCTGATGCATAGGGGCACTTGTACCCCAATGTTTATAGCAGCACTTTGCAATGTGGATGGAACTGGAGAGTGTGATGCTAAGTGAAATAAGCCATACAGAGAAAGACAGATACCATATGTTTTCACTCTTATGTGGATACTGAGAAACTTAACAGAAACCCATGGGGGAAGGGAAGAAAAAAAAAGAGGTTAGAGTGGGAGAGAGCCAAAGCATAAGAGACTCTTAAAAACTGAGAACAAACTGATGGTTGATGGAGGGTGGGAGGGAGGGAAGGATGGGTGATGGGTAGTGAGGAGGGCACCTTTTGGGATGAGCACTGGGTGTTGTCTGGAAACCAATTTGACAATAAATTTCATATATTGAAAAAAAAAAGAAAAGGAGGAAGAGATGTTAGGAATGTACACTCAGAGAAAAGACCATGTGAGACCAAAGCAAGATGGTGGCCATCTGCAAGTTAATGAGAGAAGTCTCAGGAGAAATCAATCTTGAAATCCCAGCCTCCAGAACTTTGAGTAAATAAATTTCTGTTGTTTAAGCCATGCAGTCTGTACTATTTTGTTATGGCAACCCTAGCAGACATGGTTATCCATTTAAATTTACATGTAAGGCAACAGAAAATCTGTTGCCTTATGGCTAGCAAGACTTAGAAGAAGGAGGGATAAACATTAGTGTAACCAGACAGATGTCCAAATAGAAAAATGCCCAGGGCTGTACTCAGGGACCCTGCCTCTCATTGCCTCCCTTTTCAACTTTCTTGAAGAAGAGCTTTTGGGTGTTCTCTTGTAGCACACACCTGACTTCCATTGGGGTGCTCCTAGGGACCGGGAAAGTGACTCTCTGTGCAGCTCAGTGGAGGCTGCTTCCTGCCTCATATATCTAAGGGCTGGGTATCTTCCAGTCCTGTAGGACCAAGCATGGCTCTCTTCTACAGCCCCTCAGTGGACTTTGAGCTCCAGTTTCTCCATACAGATTCCCACTCATCCATCTGTTCCAAGGTTCCAAGGTATTTCCCATCACTCATAATGAAGACCCTCCTCTCATGCCTTCATTGTTGTAAAAGTGTGCCATTTTATTCGTCAGTCTCATGGAAATGGGAATGAGGCAGATGATGGGGTAGTTTCCAATCAGTCCCAGGGAGAGACTTGCTGACAATTTAACCCCCAAAAGGTAGAGGAGAGTCTTTGAGCTTACCTCTTACTTTCTTTTTTTTTTTTTTTTTTAATTTTTTTTTCAACATTTATTTATTTTTGGGACAGAGAGAGACAGAGCATGAACGGGGGAGGGGCAGAGAGAGAGGGAGACACAGAACCAGAAACAGGCTCCAGGCTCCGAGCCATCAGCCCAGAGCCCGACGCGGGGCTCGAACCCACGGACCACGAGATCGTGACCTGGCTGAAGTCGGACGCTCAACCGACTGCGCCACCCAGGCGCCCCAACTTACCTCTTACTTTCAATGGTAAGATTTGAAGGGCTGGAACTTGAAGTGGTGGGACCATGCTGTCTTAGAATTTGGGAAAGTAAAGAAAAGAATTATATCATAGGCAGGTGTATTCCCAAGGTGCTGGGCAATAGAAGAGTCTGGAAGTTAATGATTGACTATAACAAAAGAAAAAAAAAAACAACGTTCTGCAGAAATGCCTCTGCTGTATTTGCACTAAGGTCATCTTTAAAAGAAAAGGAAAGTAGGAGGACGCTAGGCTCACCGTGTCCTGCTGATCACTTAGATTCCACTCACATCTGCCTAAATAACCCAGAAAATAGCCATAAGACTAGCATAACAGACTCTCCAGAGCCAAGCATAGACAAGAGGCCCACAGAAGAGGGTAGAAACGTCAGAGAGGTGGTGCACACTACCGGACTGGCAGGAGGGACCCAGGGCGGTGGAGCAGCAGCCCACCCAGGAAAGCAGAGTCCCTGAGTCTGGCTTGCAAAAGTGGAGGGGCCAGACGGAGTGAGTTCTGACAGCCAGTGGGACTTAACATCTGGAATGTTAGATGTCAACAGCTCTGTTCAGAGAGAGGGAGGGCTAGAGAACAATGGGAGTGAGAGTTGTTGAGCCCTGGAAGACAGAGCTCAGCTCAGGGGGGAACAAAAGTGCTGGCCAGCGCCATCTCCCTCGCCCATCCCCCAGCCCAAATCCCAAAGGGAACCAGTTCCCGACAGGGAACTTGCTTGCACCGCCCAAACACCCAACGCTGTGCTTCTGTGGATCCATCCCTCTGAAGGATCTGCCTTCCTCCCATTGTTGGAGGGCCCCTAACACAGCAGGCCACCGAAGGCAAAGCAAAATGAGCCTGCCCCTCCTCCCCTCCCCCCGTGCACCTTGTGGATCCATCCCAGCAAATATACCAGATCCCACAGAAGCAGCACCACAAGCCTGGCAGTGTGCAAGTAGCCTAGACAGGGGCCACACCACTCCACAGTGAATCCTGCCCTGGGGAGAGGGGAAGATAAGGTACACATCAGTCTGACTGTGGTCCCAGCGGTGGGCTAAGGGCAGACATCAGGTCTGACTGCTGCCCCACCCACCAGCACAAGTAACTCCAGACAGCACAATGGAACAGCCCTGCAGTTCCACACCATTCCAGGGATTATCCAAAATGACGAAATGGAATTCCTCTCAAAAGAAACTCCAGGAAGTAGTGACAGCTAACGAATTGATCAAAAATGATTTAAACAATATAATGGAAGAAAATTTTAAATAATAGTCATAAAATTAATCGCTGGGCTTGAAAACAGTATAGAGGACAGTAGAGAATGTATTGCTATAGAGATCAACGGACAAAGAAACAGTCAGGAAGAACTAAAAAATGCTATAAATGAGGTGCAAAATAAAATGGAGGCAACCACAGCTTGGATTGAAGAGGAAGAGGAAAGAATAGGTGAATTAGAAGATAAAATTAAGGAAAAAGACAAAGCTGAGAAAAAGAGAGATAAAAAAATCCAGGAGTATGAGGGGAAAATTAGAGAACTAAGTGATGCAATGAAATGCAATAACATATGTATAATAGGGATTCCAGAGGAGGAAAAGGGAGAGAAAGGGGCTGAAGGTGTACTTGAACAAATCATAGCTGAGAACTTCCCTGATCTGGGGAAGGAAAAAGGCATTGAAATCCAAGAGGCACAGAGAACTCCCTTCAGACGTAACTTGAATTGATCTTCTGCACAACATATCATAGTGAAACTGGCAAAATACAAGGATAAAGAGAAAATTCTGAAAGCAGCTAGGGATAAACACGCTCTAACATATACAGGGAGACCGATAACACTACTGATGGATCCATCTACTGAAACTTGGCAGGCCAGAAAGGAATGGCAGGAAATCTTCAATGTGATGAACAGAAAAAAATATGCAGCTGAGAATCCTTTATTCAGCAAGTCTGTCATTTAGAATAGAAGGAGAGATAAAGGTCTTCTCAAACAAACAAAACTGAAGGAATTCATCACCACTAAGCCAGCCCTACAAGAGATCCTAAGGTGGATACTATGAGTGAAATATTGCAAAGACCACAAAGCACCAGAGACATCACTACAAGCATGAAACCTACAGACATCACAATGACTCTAAACCCATATCTTTCTATAACAACACTGAATGTAAATAGACTAAATGCGCCAACCAAAAGACATAGCGTATCAGAATGGATAAAAAAAGACAAGACCCATATATTTGCTGTCTACAAGAGATTCATTTTAGACCTGAGGACACCTTCAGATTGAAAGTGAGGGGATGGAGAACTATCTATCATGCTACTGGAAGTCAAAAGAAAGCTGGAGTAGCCATTCTTATATCAGAAAAACTAGACTTTAAATTAAAGACTGTAACAAGAGATGAAGAAGGGAATTATATACTAATACAGGGTCCATCCATCAGGAAGAGCTAACGATTACAAATGTCTATGTGCCAAATACAGAAGCCCCAAAATATATAAAACAATTACTCACAAACATAAGCAACCTTATTGATAAGAATGTGGTAATTGCAGGGGACTTTAATACTCCACTTACAACAATGGATAGATCATCTAGAGACAGGATCAATAAAGAAACAAGGGCCCTGAATGATACATTGGATCAGATGGACTTGACAGATATATTTAGAACTCTGCATCCCAAAGCAACAGAATGTACTTTCTTCTTGACTGCACGTGGAACATTCTCCACGATAGATCACATACTGGGTCACAAAACAGCCCTTCATAAGTATACAAGAATTGAGATCATCCCATGCACACTTTCAGACCACAATGCTATGAAGCTTGAAATCAACCACAGAAAAAAGTCTGGAAAACCTCCAAAAGCATGGAGGTTAAAGGACACCCTACTAACGAATGAATGGCTTAACCAGGCAATTAGAGAAGAAATTAAAAAATATATGGAAACAAATTAAAATGAAAAAACAATCCAAATGCTTTGGGATGCAGTGAAGGCAGTCCTGACAGGAAAATACATTGCAATCCAGGCCTATCTCAAGAAACAAGAAAAATCCCAAATACAAAATCTAACAGCACACCTAAAGGAAATAGAAGCAGAACAGCAAAGACACCCCAAACCCATCAGAAGAGAAATAATACAGATCAGAACATAAATAAACAATATACAACTAAAATATCTGTAGAGCACATCAATGAAACCAAGAGTTGGTTTTTTGAAAAAATAAACAAAATTGATAACCCTCTAGCCAGGCTTCTCAAAAAGAAATAGGAGATGACCCAAATAGGTAAAATCATGAATGAAGATGGAATTATTACAACCAATCCCTCAGAGATACAAACAATTATCAGGAAATACTTGAAAAATTATATGCCAACAAATTGGACAACCTGGAAGAAATGGACAAATTCCTAAACACCCACACACTTCCAAAACTCCAACAGGAAGAAAGTGAAAACTTGAACAGACCCATAACCAGCGACGAAATGGAATCAGTGATCAAAAATCTCCCAACAAATAAGAGTCCAGGGCCAGATGGCTTCCCAGGGGAATTCTACCAGACATTTAAAGCAGAGATAATACCTATCCTTCTCAAGCCCTTCCAAAAAATAGAAAGGGAAGGAACACTTCCAGACTCATTCTATGAAGCCAGCATTACTTCGATTCTTAAACCAGACAGAGACCCAGGAAAAAAAAAAAAAAAAAAAAAAGAGAACTACAAGCCAATATCCCTGATGAATATGGATGCAAAAATTCTCAAGAAGATACTAGCAAATCAAATTCAACAGCATATAAAAAGAATTATACACCATGATAAAGTGGGATTCATTCCTGGGCTGCAGGGCTGGTTCAACATTCGCAAATCAATCAATGTGATACATCACTTTAATAAAAGAAAAGAACCATATAATCCTGCCAATCAATGCAGAAAAAGCATTTGACAAAATTTAGCATATTTCTTAATAAAAACCCTCAAGAAAGTCGGGATGAAGGAACATACTTCAACATCATAAAAGCCATTTTATGAAAAAGCTATTTATGAAAAGCCCACAGCTAATATCATCCTTAATGGGGAAGAACTGAGATTTTCTCCCTGAGATCAGTAACACAACAGGGATGTCCACTCTCACTGCTGTTGTTTAACATAGTGTTGGAAGTGCTACCATCAGCAATCAGACAACAAAAGGAAATAAAAGGCATAAAAATTGGCAAAGATGAAGTTAAGCTTTCACTTTTTGCAGATGACATGATATTATACATGGAAAATCCGATAGACTCCACCAAAAGTCTGCTAGAACTGATGCATGAATTCAGCAAAGTCGCAGGATACAAAGTCAATGTACAGAAATCTGTTGCATTCTTATACACTAATAATGAAGCAACAGAAAGACAAATAAAGAAACTGACCCCTTCACAATTTCACCAAGAAACATAAAATAGCTAGGAATAAACCTAACCAAAGATGTAAAAGATCTGTATGGTGAAAACTACAGAAAGCTTATAGAGAAAATTGAAGAAGATATAAAGAAATGGAAAAATATTCTGTGCTCTGGGTGGGAAGAATAAATATTTTTAAAATGTCAATACTTCCCAAACTATCTACACATCCAATGCAATCCCAATCAAAATTGCACCAGCATTCTTCTCGAAGCTAAAACAAGCAGTCCTAAAATTTTTATGGAACCACAAAAGACTCTGAATAGCCAAAGTAATTTTGAAGAAGAAGACCAAAGCAGGAGGCATCACATTCCCAGGCTTTAGCCTTACTGAAAGGTGTAACCGCCAATACAGCATGGTATTGGTACAAAAACAGACACATAGACCAAAGGAGTAGAATGGAAACCCCAGAACTAGACTCACAAAAGAATGGCCAGCTAATCTTTGACAAAGCAGGAAAGAACATCCAATAGAAAAAAGACAGTCTCTTTAACAAATGGTGGTGGGAGAACTGGACAGCAACATGCAGAAGGATGAAACTAGACCACTTTCTCACACCATTCACAAAAACAAACTCAAAATGGATAAAGGACCTAAATGTGAGACAGGAAACCATCAAAACCCTAGAGGAGAAAGCAGGAAAAGACCTCTCTGACCTCAGCTGCAGCAATTTCTTACTTGACACATCCCCAATGGTAGGGGAATTAAAAGCAAAAATGAACTATTTGGACCTCATGAAGATAAAAACCTTCTGCACCAGAAAGGAAACAATCACCAAAATTAAAAGACAACCAACGGAATGGGAAAAGATATTTGCAAATGACATATCAGACAAAGGGCTAGTATTCAAAGTCTATGAAGAGCTCACCAAACTCCACACCCGTAAAACAAATAATCCAGTGAAGAAATGGGCAGAAAACATGAATAGACATTTCTCTAAAGAAGACATCCAGATGGCCAAAGGCACATGAAAAGATGCTCAATGTCGCTCCTCATCAGGGAAATACAAATCAAAACGACACTCAGCTATCACCTCATGCCAGTCAGAGTAGCTAAAATGAACAAATCAGGAGACTATAGATGCTGACAAGGGTGTGGAGAAATGGGAGCCCTCTTGCAGTGTAGGTGGGAATGCAAACTGGTGCAGCCGCTCTGGAAAACAGTGTGGAGGTTCCTCAAAAAATTAAAAATAGATCTACCCTATGACCCAGAAATAGCACTGCTAGGAATTTACCCAAGGGATACAGAAGTGCTGAGCATAGGGGCACTTGTACCCCAATGTTTATAGCAGCACTTTCAACAGTAGCTAAATTATGGAAACAGCCTCAATGTGCATCAACTGTTGAATGGATAAAGAAATTGTGGTTTATGGGGCACCTGGCTCAGTCGATTAAGCATCTGACTTCAGCTCAGGTCACGATCTCGTGGTCCGTGAGTTCGAGCCCCGCATCGGGTCTGGGCTGATGGCTCAGAGCCTGGATCCTGCTTCCGATTCTGTGCCTCTCTCTCTCTCTCTGCCCCTCCCCCGTTCATGCTCTGTCTCTCTCTGTCTCAAAATAAATAAACGTTAAAAAAAATTAAAAAAAAAAAGAAATTGTGGTTTATATGCACAATGGAATACTACTTGGCAATGAGAAAGAATGAAATATGGCCTTTTGTAGCAACGTGGATGGAACTGGAGAGTGTTATGCTGAGTGAAATCAGTCATACAGAGAAAGACAGATACCATATGTTTTCACTCTTATGTGGATCCTGAGAAACTTAACAGAAGTCCCTGGGGGAGGGGAGGAAAAAAAAAAGATGTTAGAGAGGGAGGGAGCCAAAGCATCAGAGACTCTTAAAAACTCAGAACAAACTGAAGGTTGATGGCAGGTGGGAGGGAGGGAATGGTGGATGATGGGTACTGAGGATGGCACCTTTTGGGATGAGCACTGGGTGCGGTACGGAAACCAATTTGACAATGAATTTCATGGTTAAAAAGAATAAAATCCTATTAAACCTTCAAAAAAATAAATAAATAAAAGGAAAGAGCCAAGAAAGAGACAGAGAAAGAGAGAGAGAAAAAAAAAATAGAGAAGAGAATGAAGGAGCATCACAATTGCAACACAATGTTGGTAGGGAAGTGGGAGCTGCAGAAAGTCAGAACCTAAGGGACTGAGATGTCCAAGAATACCAAGGAAAAGAAATAGGCATAAGGAATATAGTCGATAATGCTGTGATAACATTGTATGATGACAGATGGTAACTACACATCATGGTGAGTATTTTGTAATGTATATTATTATCAATCACTATGTTGTATACCTGAAACTAATATAATATAGTAGGTCAACTATACTGCAATTAAAAAAAAAATAGTAAGAACAGATATGGGTATCCTCTGGGAGAGGTGTTCCACCCAGGGATGGCGTCACTGAGATGGCCAGCAGGGGGCACATGGCCTTTCCCAGGGTGAAGAGTCTCTAGGAAATTGTCTCTAGTGCTGAGGCTAGGGGTCATTCAAAGCTTGAAGTTAAAAAGGAATCTTTCTCAGGCTGTGGAGATAGTGATTCTGAAGATTGTATAGAGTGGTGGATTTTGCAACCACTTTTTAAAAGGTCATACTTTGACAGACACTTTAGTTTTTCCATATATTGGCTATTCTCAATAATGCTGCAATAAACACAGGAGAGCAGATACCTTTCTAATATCCTGTTTTCATTTCCTTTCGGTCAGTGGATCAATGGGTAAAATAGATGTGGTGTTTATATACAATGGAATGTTATTCAGCCATGATAAAGAAGGAAATCCTGCCATTCACAACAACTTGGGTGGACCTTGAGGGCATTATGCTAAGTAAATAAGTCAGACAGAGAAAGACCAATATTTTATTATCTCACTTACATGTGAAATCTAAAAAAGCCAAACTCATAGAAACAGAGAGTAGAAGGATGGTTACCAGGGGCTGGGGGATTGGAGAATTAGGAGATATTGTTTAAGGGTGCAAACTTACAACTAGTATACAAATAAGTCTTGGACACCTAATGCACAGCATAGTGAATACGGTACTATAAACTTCAAAGTTGCTAAGAGACTAGATCTTAATTGTCCTCACCACAAAAAAATGTTAATTACATGACATAATAGGTTTTAACTAATGTTATTGGGGATAATCATATTGCAATATATAAGTGTATCAAATCAACATAGGCTTCACCTTAAACTCATACAATGCTGTATGTCAATTACATCTCAATTTAAAAAAGCTTATACTTTCCTTACTAAGATTTATGCTGGGCCTAGGGGTGCCTGAGTGACTCAGTTGGTTGAACGACCGACTTTGGCTCAGGTCATGATCTCATGGTTTGTGAGTTCGAGACCTGTGTTGGGCTCTGTGCTGACAGCTCAGAGCCTGCAGCCTGCTTCAGATTCTGTGTGTCCCTCTCTCTCACTGCCCTTCCCTCATTCATGCTCTGTCTCTCTTTGTCTCAGAAATAAATAAACATTTTTAAAAAGAGATTTATATTGGGCCTTACAATTATCATATCATTGAAGTAAGGCTTATCTTTATATATTTATACCTAGTCTCAAAATGTGTCCTTCAGATTTTCCTCCCACACTCAGGATGCCCTCAAAAATCAATTATTTCCCTTCATACTCCTAAGGGACTGGCCACGCCAGCCCCATGTTACTACTGAAGCAAAGACAGCTAACACATTTGAAAACAGCTTGTATGGGATACACAGTGTAAATCTGTTATTTAAAAGGTTGACAATAAGAATTTTTTTAAAAAAATATATAAATAACATTTTCCTTTTGAATTATAAAAGTTTAATACTTTATTAATTAAGAAATCCCTCAGAAGAAAACTGATTAATGTTTTCAGCAAAACTGCATGTAGAGATATAGGTAAGGGACGCCTGGGTGGGTCAGTCGGTTAAGTGTCCAACTTCAGCACAGGTCATAATCTCACAGCCCATGAGTTTGAGTGCCACATCAGACTCTGTGCTGACAAGTCAGAGCCTGGAACCTGCTTCAGATTCTGTCTCCCTCTCTCTGCCCCTCCCCAGCTCATGCTCTGTCTCTCTCAAAAATAAATAATCATTAAAAAAATTTAGAGATATATGTAAATAGATATCATAGTGTTTCACATACTATTCTCAATATTCTTTGGTAGGGATGAGGAATCCTTGAACACAACACAATGTGACAAATTGAAATTATGATTTTTGTAAAAAGAATCACTCTAATAAAAACACTGTATTGTATTAGTTACAATGTATTATATCATTGTATTAATTTTTATCACTGCTTCAACAAATTACCACAGATGTAGCTTAAAATAACACAAATTTATTATCTTGTTCTGAAGATCAGAAGTTTAAAATGGGTCTGCAGCATTGAATTTTTTATGGAGGCTTCAGGAAAGAATATATTTCTTGCCTTTTCTAGCCTCTAGAGGCCATCTACATTCCCTGGCCCAGGGCCCTCACACCTCCTTTGTTCCACACCCTCCTGCCTCCCTCTTATAAGGACCTTTATGATTACATAAGACCCCCCCAGATAATACAAGATCATCTTCCTATCTCAAGGCCATTAACTTTATCATATCTGCAAAGTCCTTTTTGCTTCTTAACATAACATATTCACAGTTTCCAGGATATGAACATATTTGATGGCAGGAGGTGGGGGGCCATTATTCTACCTTCCACACTTACTAATAACCCACAAAAAGTAACCAAAGTACATTTCAGTTTCAGGTGAAGTTTGGCATCTTTAAAGCCAATCTAGGGGCGCCTGGGTGGCGCAGTCGGTTAAGTGTCCGACTTCAGCCAGGTCACGATCTCGCGGTCGGTGAGTTCGAGCCCCGCGTCGGGCTCTGGGCTGATGGCTCGGAGCCTGGAGCCTGTTTCCGATTCTGTGTCTCCCTCTCTCTCTCTCTGCCCCTCCCCCATTCATGCTCTGTCTCTCTCTGTCCCAAAAATAAATAAACGTTGAAAAAAAATTAAAAAAAAAAAGCCAATCTAAAAGGGGTGCTGTGTAGCCCCAGAACCTGCTGCCTTGAAGGTGCCAGACCTTAATCCCAGCATGGCTCTGCTTCTTAGTGCTTACTGGCTCAGTTACTAAATGCCTCTCAAGGTCTGGAAAGATTTGACAATGACCATGTGAGGTTCTTGGGGGAGCCTAATTTATCATAATAATACTACTTACAGCAGAATTCTAATGAATGAGGTATAATAGATCACTAAATATATCCAAAAAATATGAAAACAGAATAGAAGGTTCAATTTGAAAAGATCTTATGTCCTCCCTATCACTCAAAGATATAGTCTGAAATGAAATGTGTGAGAGCAGGAGGCATGTCAGCACTCATTTCATTCAGTTTTATACCTAAGTAAGCTGACAGCTTTTTAAAGGAAAATGCAAAATGAAGACCAAAACTAAAAATTCTCTGAGCAGACAAAAACATTTAAACCAGGCAAGTAAAACTAAATTTAATATTTTATAAATGTTGGCAAAACAACTTAGGCTATTTCTTGTAAATGCCTCTGATGATCATAACAGAAACTTAACTCATCTTCCTAAAAATGGTATACGATAATCACTTTTAACCAATCGCTTGGCATCTAGTACCCCACTACAATATCTAGTCATTGTAAAGGTTAAACAACTTCTGCCTTTTTACTTCATAAGCCATCCTAGAAAGTCATGCCCCTGAGTTGCTCACCAGTTTAGGATTTGAAAGCTCCCATTCACGAACAGTTCTTATGTGCACAATATACTCTTAGTAGTTACTCTTTTATTTACATGGTGATTTTAATTTTGCTATCTGGATTTTTGATAAGCCAAGCAAGGTATAAGTAGCTTTGCATCTCGGAGGTGATCACTGCTGTGCTCTGGCTTCCCCAAAGCTTCAAACAGCAAAAGGTTCCAGGAGCTACTGGTCTATTAGAGTGGGGGAAAGGGAGGAGACAGACAAAGGATGCCAACACAGACTGTCAGCCACATACATGCTGGTGTCTGGAGCTCCTGGCTCATTATTTTTAAAGCTATTTCCCAGGAGGGAGCTCTGCCCATGGGGAAGAGGTGGAGGGATGGATCGCAGGATCCTGCTTCTGTTGATCAAAGGTTTGCCCTGGGGACTAGCCTGTGGGGGTGGAATGCAACTTATTCTTCACTCAACATCAGCGGCCAAACAAGGAAGGACACAGGCCCTGAAGGGGAGCCCTTGGGAGCCCACACAGAGATGGTCCCCATGCAGCTGGGAACCCAGAGGAGCTCCCAAAAGAAACTCAGGTGGTAGTGGGTGGTGTCTGGCCCAGGTGGGACCAGGGTAGCTCTGTCTGTGCCTCGCTGCCTGTGTCAGAGCAGCCAGTCAGCTCACTTCTCATTCCACCTCTCTGTTTTCCATCCCTCTCTCTCCAAGAGTGCTGGGTTACTTCTCCCTGTAATCTGGGTTCTGCTCCTGTGCTACTGCAACTGAATCCCATGGAGTGGAGCACTATGGAAAAGGTCCTTAAATCAAAACCAGACAGTGAAATTTCCTTGATTAAAATGACATGGAAACTTACTCAGAGAAACATTCAAGAATCCTCCTATGTGATATGCTCCATCTTACAGTGTGCCTCACTGTGCTCAGGTCACCTTGCCTTCTCTCAGGTCTGTGACACATTGAGCTCCTTCCTGCTTCAGGCCCCTTGCCTTTATCGCTCCTGTAAGCTCTCCATGCAAACCTCTTCCTTCATCTGGTCTCTACTTGAATGTGGCCTCTTGCAGAGACTCTTCCTGACGCTACCCTGCCTCCCCTGCTCTTGAGTCCTCTTGTCCAGGTCCTTCTTTTTCCAGCTTTTATCTCTACCTGACACTATGTGCATGGGTATCTGTTAGTGTGTTAGGCAGGTGAGGGCCAGGGAATTGCATTGTCACCTCTGAGTTCTGAAGCAACATTTCTGCAATTATAAGAAAAATTCTAGAATTGGAGCAAGATAAGATTCTTCATGGATGCCCTAAGATTCTTCAAAGCAAGGTGATTATAGTCAGTAATTTGGAAAATTAATTTCAAGCATTATATTGGGTTATGTTTCAAATTATAAGGCAAAAACATCAATTGGAGAATGACAAAACCTTTGAGGATGACTCTTTAAAGGAAGACATTTAAAAGATCACCAACCAGTAATTTATTCCTCTCCCCAAAATGAAATTGAGCTATTCCAAGAAGCTGGGATTAAAATTAAAACTTCACTAATGGCAGAATGTGAATTATTCCTTCACATTCTGTTATATCATAAAAGACAACACCTAAAGCACAGCAGAAGATTGGGTCATAAGCCCAAGTTTATCAGTAAGATCAGAAGAGAGTTTCTGCTTTTCCCACCAGGGGTGAGCACCTACAGTATTGAACAGTGCCTGGGATGCATGGGTCACTCTCCCACATTGTGCCCAGAACTTGTGGCTAATACCACTAATGCCAGGGGCCAGGTCCTTCAGGGTCTTTCCAGAAGAAGTCTACTCCAGATGGAGGCCCTTGCTTAAAAACAAAACAAAACAAAACAAAACACCAAAAACCAAAAAAAAACCAAACAAACAAAAAAACTCATTTTCTAACCAACAGCAAAAGAAATCAGTGCACATAGGACCAGGAAACCCTTGGGTGAGTTTTACTTCATGGGGATTTCTCAAAGCTTGGGTTGTGGCAAATCAGCCATCTGGGTGGATAGCACCTAGGGAAAGAGAGGCATGAGCCATCCCTAAAGTGGCAGGAGAGGTCAGTCCAAGAAAGTGGCAGAGGGCTATAGTGCAATTCACCTTGCTGTGCTTCATGTAGCAACCAGAATGCTCTGGGAATTCTTAATAAAAATCAGTCATTTCCCTAAATACCCAAACCCATCCATTTAGAAAATACAGTAGTCTACATTTTGATATCTGCTGTCTTTGCAACACTTCCTTCCCAGGGGGTCCTTCCTTGACTAACAGATTTACTCCATGAGTGGGCCCAAGTGCCCTACAATTAGATCAACGACACCCCAAAACTGTTTCATGTTAGTTCAGTGAAAGTGGCCTAACCAGCATTCAGTGTGGGTGTGTCTACATGGGATGTAGCTCAGCAACATGACCTCAAAGCTATCTGAGCAACAAAACCAGTGTTGGGGCTCAAGCTCTGAGTCAGTGAAAGCAAATGACCTCAATGCAAAAGCAAATGTCACAGTCCTTGAAGACACACAGCCAGATTAGCACAAAACATGTGTTGGAGGCATACAAATGATTACACATTAAAATCATAAATTCTTAGCCAATATGCTGTACTATTATTTATAATAAAATCCTTTGGACATAAACTTTTCAGATCCTGAATTTCTTTAACCATAAAATGATGGGTTGGATTATCTCAGAAATCTCTTCCAGATTTAGTACTCTTTTTGTCCTGTCTGAAGTCAGGCCTGTAGATGGGAAGGGTCCCATCCAAAAGAATATGCCCCATTTGATCCTGTAACTGCATTTAATTTCCACTGTTTCAGAGTTCCTGGGGATTTAAGAAAGTTGTACAAATCCTCAGAGGCCCAGTGGGTTTGCCCACAAAGCAGATGGCATGAGTTTTCCCTGGCAAAGGGAGGTATAGAGGCAGTCAAGTTCTCCCTGACCTGGGGCAATCTCATCTATGTTGAGCATGCAATACCTATAGGATGCATGCTTGTCATCCAGGGTCTGTGCATAGGAGAGGATGGTCCCTTGGGAGCTAGGGAAGTAGTGTTGGCAGAGTAACCAACCAGCCCAAGGTTTGAGGCTTGGTGAGGAGGACCAGAGGGGCCAGGCCTAGGCTGGTCCTTGATGATGGATTGTGGCACCCAATTCCAAGGGACCCAGAAGCCATCAGGCCAGGTCAGTGGAAAACCTGAGGGCATGAAGGAGAGAGCAGAGATTAGCTCTGTCACAGCAGCCACTCTGTTCTCTTACTAATCATCTCTCATACCCACTGACTGAACAGTCAGTGTTATCATCTGTGACAGGGCACTAGAGAAGGAGAAGGAGACTGCAAGTCTCACTTTAGCGGTTATTAATTTCCTCAGTATGCATCTTTTTCAAGAAGGTTCATCTATTCCAGATTTGCAGGCATCAGCCCTCAAAGCCTTGGCAGGATGTATCCACCCAAGCTCTCACAGGGTTATGCTGAGCATCCCTGCTGGGAAAGCTACATCTGTCAGCAGCAAAGATCCCAAGGATCTGGCCCAGGCAGACAGGGGCAGCAATGGCATAGGAAGGGGATGCCTGGCTAGGACACAGGGAAAAAAAAAGCCTGCAGTCAATTCTGTTCCCATTTTGCTTTTCATCTGAACCCTGTCTTGTCAGGTTATCCTGGACTAGACTCCCATCTATAGAATCACCTCTGTGAACTAGAGAAAAGAATATACACTTAAAATAAATCAAAACCTCACACAAATGCTTGAATTTTGAAAAAAGAAAAGCCTATTCAAATGATGTTACAACTTACCATATCATACTGAATATTTTATTAGGATTTCTTTAAAAGCACCTTAGCTTATCTGCAACATTTTGGTTCAAGTCAGAATGTTACTATTTGTATTCATTAAGAATAGCACTTTTAAAATCAAACAACCAATGAAAGAAACAAAAATGCAAACAAACACATAAAAAGATTTTACTCTCCAGGTATTCTATGTTTTATGTGTCCCTTATCCTCTTTGCTTTGAGAAGAATGAAACATAAGGGTATGTCAGTGTCTCCAAAGGCACACTCTTCCTTCTCGTAATCTAAAGAAACCCTTACTGGTCATCACCTTGAAGTCAGGAATGCAAAAATGTCTGGAGAAGAATCTTCTGCAATGCTAGAAATGTTCATATAAAATGCAAAAGGATTTAGTACTTGAGAACAGCAAAAGAAGAATCATGAGTTTATCTTTCCACTAACTACCACACAAGTGTTAGAATTGCCAGAAAACAGACATGGCTTGTCAATTCATTTTAGAATTCTCTCCCCCTGCAAGAGAAAACCACACAGTGGAACTGGAGAGGAGAGAACAGCTAGAGCATCTAGCAGGTGGTCTCTGGTTTGTGAAATGTATCTGAAGGCTCAGTACCCCCCGGGGCCTTCTGAAGGCAAGACAGGGAAGCAAGGACTGGATGCAAAAAGAATCTGTGAAAGCAGTGGGCTTGGCACTGGGGGTGGCTAACAAGAGCAGTGCCTGAGGCTGGCTGAGATCTGCACTGGCCCTTCACTTCCTCTGCACTCTGAGCTGCCTCTGCATTTGCACTCTTCCTACTGTATAACTTGACAGTCTAGGAAAATGTGATGAAATATTTAGCTCTGCTCACAGGTACTATCTAGAGCAGAACTTTCTGTAATTCTAGAAAGTGTTCATATAAAATGTGTGACATTTTAGCACTTCAAATGTGGCTGGTGCCACAGAGGAAGCAAAATTTTAACTTTATTTACTTTTCACTAATGTAACTGTCAATAGCCTGTTGTAACCAGTGGTTATGGTCTGAAGGAAAGCAGCATAGGTCTGAAGGAAAGCAAAGCTTACACTGCAAGGTGGGGAACAGAGAGCAGCTTTCAGGGCAAAAGCATACAGATGCTCTCCTATATGGTAAAGATGGGGGAGTGTGGCTGGGTGTACCAAGACCCCTTATGTCCAACAAAAAGGCATCCCTGTTTTTAAAGTCAGATGTGGCCAACCAGGACAATGGAGTTGAAGTAAATATGGTGATGGGGGTAGGGAGGTGAGATGAGTGTGGAAAGGAATATAGAAAGGAGGGGAAGAAGCAGAGGAGAAGTGGAGAGAAGGACAGAAATGTGAGGAAACTGAGTGTGCACACGGTGATGCCCTCCTGTTCAGGGCATCTTGTGCCAGGCTATCACCTGCCTCTACACCATGGATTTCATTATCTTTGCTGCCCTGAAATGAGGGTCAGATCTAGACTCCCAGCTCCTCTCTATCCCTTGACAGGTAACCTGCTCAGCTTCACAAATCACAAAAATGTCATTATCCTTATGCACCAAATAGAATTATGCAGAAACTTCTTCCTGGATGGCTTGCCAAATGAAGCATCACTTCTTTCTTTGTGCTGTCTCCCCCTACCCTCCCACCTTGGTGTCTGGTAAAAGGTTTTGCAGCTTGAGTTGAAAGGGTCTGAGTGATCAATCAGGTAATCTCCTTTAAAGCCACGTTATTAAATTAATATGTGTATTTGTTCATTCAACATGTGTCATTGAGCTCACACTGTCACACAGTTGAAGGTGATTGGGATGAAGCAGTTAGCAGTTAATCCTACTTGGAGAAAGAAAACAAGGAACCCTGTAGTATGTCCAGTGGTGACACTATGACCATGGTGAAGGCAAGCAGGAAATCAAGCCTCAGGGAGGAGGGATGATCAGGGAAGGGGCCTCTGAGGAAGGGAGAAAGGATCCAAGAAGATCTGGCAGAAAATGGTTCCAGGAAGGATAAACAGTGAAGATATAGCCCTGAGGCAGGCTTAAGCCAATGGGGCTGAGGTGGAATAGATTAGACATGCACGTGCAAATCCATGCATTCAAATTATATAATCATGGTGACATGCAGGACCCATTAATAAAGTGGGTTTCAGTATCAGTGAACACCTTTTAGCAAGGAGATATCTTGCAACAACCCCACTAGTCTACAATTGTCCAGATATGTACCCTGTTCCCAGACAGTCTGATGCCCCCAAATGTGGGGTTAGGTACCCCTAATGCAAACTTTGGTATCAAAGCCAAAGTTGACCCTCATGCTCTGTGTATTTGGTAGTGAAACTTGACTAGTCCTTAAGGTTTCAATAAAGCTCACATAAGTGCCTTACCATTGTATCCATACATAAGGCCCTAAGCATTTTCTACCCCACTGCCTTCCTTGTGCTATTCTATTCATTGCTAAGTGCCTCTGAGACACAGATGTCCCATCATCATATTTACCAGTGTGTATGTATGTTGAACACTATGGAACACACCTGCCAGGAGGGCATAGCTATCCATTTAATGGGACATTGTGCTCTTCAAAAGTCTCAGAAGGTGCTTTATCTTTCATCAATGTGGCAGAGATGCTCTTATTTGAGATTCTGTGGTGTAACAACATACCAAATTTTACTTTCCTCTGACCACATAGAATGAGACAAAAACTGGTTATTGTACCACCTGGAGAAAAATATGCGCACCACAGTCAGATATTGCAGCTTCATCATGACTTGCTGAGAACAATTCCTCAGCATGTCAAGCCTGGCTCTATATCTAATTCACACTAATAGGCACTCAAAGGGTATGCTTTGCTTCCTGGTAGGAAACTTCTGACAGTAATAGAGATTGCACAGCTAGGCTGAGTTAGTGTGAGATGCTAACGTGGGTGCAGACATCTGAACACCTTGTAATGCTGTGGCCTTGGAGTAGGAGTAGGGTATGCTCCACAGGATGGTCTTGGAATAGGCTCAGTAAAATCCTCAGCAGATACACATGGCAAGCTTAGAAATAGAAATCTTGGAGCTTCTTTCCTGATGAATAACAACTGACTGACCTCAAGTTCCTTGGCCCTTCTTGTGGATGTAGGCTCTTTGGTTCTGGTCCTTGGGACTGTTTTCGACCATGTCAGAAAGAAATCTCTCAGGAATATGGCACATGACTCTGAGAAACTCTGATGATGATGGGTGTCATCTGCAGTCCAGGGCATTCAGGTTCCAGCATTTCTCCTGACCTTCTCCCCAAATGTGTCTACTTGAAAATTGAAAGTCACTGTCACTTTTACAACCCACCTCACATCTGTCTATGTCCCAAATACTCTTCCTTAAGTATTGTCTCTGGTTCTTCCAGCTATTGAATTAAATTCTGTTATACTTCACGCAGGCAAACAGTACGTGTCCCTCACTCTACATACCACCCTACCACTCAGAAAATAGACTTGTTGATCTGTTCTCAAAGTTTCAATGGTTCATTGTTTCACTGATGCTTTCCTTAATGACTGAAACACAGGCCCCTGAGGCCCTCTGATGGTTCTTCCTTTCTCCAAGATCTAAAGAAGGTATTAGTCTTTTTTACTTCCTTCTCACTTAAAATTTTTCCATTTTTAGGTGTCATTACTGGGATAATCAAATACTCTACAGGTCACTCATTTGAATATTTAACTCTTTCTTAGTGTCAATGATGTGACTGGAACCCTATGCCAGAGCTTTATGTGGCCAAACAGCTCGGGTACCGAAATTAAGACAGGATTTAACTTGTACCAATATTGAGGGTTGGAAAATACTCATGTTTTCTTTCTTGGATATATGTGCTATTTTCTGGAATTATACTTCAGTTCTTTGCCTTGCCATCTGATATTAGTGAGATGAACAATAACCCAGCCATTGCACAATGCTGGTTTAGCTCTGACCATGTGACAGACAGTGCTGGGTGGGAAACAGAAGGCAGACTGGCACATCTACCCGAAGACTGCATTAGATTTGGTGGTGACCCAATACAGAATAACAACAGGAACCTACTAAAACAGGGTTGTGGCACCTATCCTAGGATAATAGAATGTTTTTTTATAAAAAAGTGAGATTCAAAGAGAATTTGGAGAAGCAGTCTTGCCTGATGAAGGAAACTACAGGTGAGACAGGACACCACCTGGAAGACTTGAATGGCAATGACCAAGAATTAGAAAATGAGGCAGAAACTTTTCCAAATATATGAAAAACTTTTCTGCATGGTTCATGGGAGAAAAGAATAAGTGGAAATGCATATAGATGGTGGTGGGGATCACTTCTGCCTTTGTCTTCTCTCTGTGTTTCAGACTCTGTTAGTAATCATCTGTAAGTGATCATTTATGTGTATATGAGTACACATGCACCAAATGCAATCACAAGCAAAATAAGCATTTGTAAATTACGATGCTACTTAACACCACCTTATATTCAGGTCACACTGCTTTTGTTACAGTGCTGTCTTTCAATATTTATAAAACCAGAAAAAAATATTCTTTCCTGGCAGTTCTTTCCAAATTACTGCTTATGATCAGATCATGATTACCACAATATTTATCTAATTAGGTCTGTTATGATTTTAACTCAAAGCAACTAATGATGCTAGAATTGGAATCCTAGTGCTTTGAGCCAGAGTTATGTCTTAATTAGAACAGTTGTCCAAATTTAATGTTATTTAAAGCCAATTTAAAAATTAAAAAAGCTAAGAAAGATCTGATAGGTAGTTTCCTTAAAAGAGAATTTAGATAGATAATATTTTATATTAATGGACTATACATTTGTAACCAACTGATACCCAACCTTCAGAGAATAACAACTGCCTTATCTTAGATGTATCTGTTTATCTTTGCATATCAATCTTTATCTATAGATGGAACATGTATATTTGTTGAAAGTAATTATTCATAAAATGATTACATGACTTGGCTACCTTCATCCATTTTCACATTCATTTTCCCCATGTAAGGAATATGCCATATCATCTTGGAACTAAACTTTCCTAAATATGTTGAAATTACTTTATTTTAAATAAAAACAGAGAAAAACAGAGACATAGAGACTTCATCCTTGCTGGATCAGGTTTAAGGATACCCAAAGCATATTTTGGTAACCTTCTGAAGATAGCTTTAAAGAGAATCCAATGTTTACTAAATGATTCTCAATAATTTCAACAACTCATTTATACATTTGTTCACATATAAACAATATCATTCCTCAAGAGTTAAGTGCTGGACAATTGATTTCAATATTGTCAGTGTTACTTCATTGAATCCATACTGTTTCATGAAGTCTTCCACAAGTGAGAAAACAGATGCCCTAAAAAAGATGTCATTTCCAAATGGTAGGGCTATTTCATGTGCTTTTTCTGCCTCACATCTACTACCTGGTCCAAATCATATTTAAAGGTTCAGGTAAGGCCTCATCTCCCCCTTGTAGCTTTTCCTCAGCTCCCACATCACAACACAGAATGACAGCCCTCCTTTGTGGAGCTCTGCTCCGTCAGAGTGTTCAGGTGTCTCTCTCTATGCACCTTCACAGGGCGGCTGAAGAGGGCCTGTTTACATATATCTCATCCCACACACATGATGAGTGGGATGCATATGGAAGGAAGGGAACTGCATTCATAACTTTAAATTACTTCTCCCTAGGAGCAAGAATACCATGGAGGTTTTAAGAGCACACACACACACACACACACACACACACACACACTGTTTAAATGTGTGTTTCTTTCCTTCTTCGGAAAGAAAAATTATTTTCTTTACATATTTCATGACTGAGGGGCTCCTGGGTGGGTCAGTAAGTTAAGTGTCTGACTTTGGCTCATGTCATGATCTTACAGTTAGTGAGTTCAAGCCCTGCCCTGGGTTTTGTGCTGACAGCTCAGAGCCTGGAGCCTGCTTCAGATTCTGTGTCTCCCTCTCTCTCTGCATCTCCCCCACTTGCACTCTGTCTCTCTCTCTCAAAAATAATAAATAAGACATTTAAAAAATTTAAATATTTGAAGACTGATAAAAAGAGAATTCTATTCAAATGATAGTGTATTTTAAAAAGTATCACAAATATTTAATATATATGGTTTACATTAAGCATACAATGAAGTGAAAATGACAGATCCATCTAGGCTGAAGTTATGTGGCATGATAGAGTCTAATACATATCAGTAGTTAAGATGTTCTGTGAGGGGCTCAGCTGTAAATTCCTTGGATTTCAGGAGCTTCTGCAAGAATTGCTTCTAAGTCGCCAACCCAAGAAAGCTCCTGTGGTCTTCTAATGTCTTTTTTATAGTCATCCTCCCATCACCTGTGCCCACACCTTGTTAAGGTGCAAACTGTAGTTTGTAATAAATATGTTAACATATTTGTACCACATGAAAATCATGAGCTCCCATAACTTAGAGACCATCTCTCTTTCATTTTCATTTTCCTGAACCCTGGGACACAGACTAGCTTCTTCCTACACAAAAATCTCGTGAAAGATAAGGGATGTTATTTTTTCAACATATCTACATCCACATGCTATTAATCTCCAAGCAGATATAGAGATGATGTCTTCTATTTCCTCTGTATTTATCTACAGTGGCCAGAAACCAGCACTTACACATTCCATACTCAATATTTTAAATGCTTTTCAATTTCCTTAGCATCCTGTCTATTATTTTCAGAATTCAACAAAGCCAAAATAAACAAACAAAAAGAAACAACAAATAAACACTTAGTATTATAACCTTTTTTCCCAGGAAATCCCAGTATAATAAGGTTATCTTTATTCATGCGTTCCTACAGCCCTAAACGTCAATGTACTAATAAGCTCTAGTGTGTATTTACTGATATCTACTTGACAGCTTCTAGAATACAGACCCTAGGGATATGCATAAAAGATTCTGAAAACTTCCATTTAATGGTAAAATCATGATTTGGAGTCTTTTTTTCCTGAAGATATTCTGTCATAACATTTAAAAGGATTGCCATTAAGCCTTATTAGTATTAACTGATGTTAAAGTGGTCTGATAGACTAAATATGCAAACAGACAATGGCCAGACAATATATAAAACAGAAGCCATGACCTTTGCAGCAACCAGCCCAGGAAGCCAAACCATAGCTCTGCAACAGTTTGCTCAAAATGTTCTCAACTTGGTCAATAACCGCCAACTTCCCTAATTTTTGCCCCACTTGCAACTTAAGAACAACTAAAGGAATCCATATATGAACCCCTAACCAATCACCCAGGATACCCTGATTCTAGTTAGCCCACCTTCAGCCTCCACATGCCAACAGCCTTCAGGGCACCCGTGAAACAATTCCTTGTTTTCGCATAAAGCTCTCCCACTTTCCTACTGGCTTTTGAGTCTCTGCTACATGATAGTGAGGGTGGCTGACTCCCTTTTGCTATAGGAAGTTCCAACTAAAAAATAGCCTTCGCTTATTATATTTTGGGTAGTCTCATTTATTTCCACAGTATTAATGAAAAGCATGTACCCTTTTTAAGTATTTATTCTTCTTATCAAATGTTTATTCATCTAGTAATTATAAGAAAATAATTGTGTTAGGAGTATCCCTAACATGAGTGGAAGCTTATCTGGTAAGGATCCTAAACTTCTTTGAAATTGACACAACTGGATACTTGGATACTGAAGTCTGTAATCCTAGCAGAATTCAAAATACTATGGCCCACAATAATTTATGTTGATTCCCACTATCATTCATGCAGCTTCAATGTCTTTGGTATCTTCATGGATGTTGAGAAGAAATAGTAATAGAGCTATAAATAAATTAAAATCAATCTTAAGTGCCCGAATTAATTCATTTATTTTCTCAATTAATATTTATAATCTAACTTGTACTTATGTGGCAAGCTACATGAGAAACATGTAAAATAAAATTGCTTATTTTTAATTATTGAGAATAATATGATAGTTATCAAATATCAAATTACCCCAAATTAAATTCTCAGCATTCATGCTGTAATGGCTTTTTCTATAGTCCTTAGCAAATACTGGCTCAAAGTGCAGTTGCTATTTTTCCTGTTCTGTCTTTTTCTTTTTTAATTTTTTAAAAAATGTTTATTTACTTTTGAGAGAGAGAGAGAGAGAGAGAGAGAGAGACAGAGTGCCAGTGGGGAAGGGCAGACAGAAAGGGAGACAGAGAATCTGAAGCAAGCTCCAGACTCTGAGCTGTCAGCACAGAGCCCGACATGGGGATCAAACTCATAGACATCAAGATTATGACCTGAGCCAAAGTTGGATACTTAACCGACTCAGCCACCCAGGTACACCATATTCTTTTTTGTAAGTTTATTTATTTATTTTGAGAGAGACAGAGACAACCCAAGTGGGGGAGAGGCTGAGAGCGAGGGGGCTCCCAAATAGGCTCCACACCATCAGCACAGAGTCAGACGCAGGGCTCAAACCCACAAAACCAAAGGAAATGAAATGTAGAGCTCATTTTTTTAACCAAATTAATGTGAGTAAATTTTAGTTTCTGTGTAAATTAGGGTCTACTCAGGAAATACCTAACTGGATTTTACCTAGTTAATTAATAATTTGGGTAGCAACAACCTGTCTTAGTCACAAATACTCAAAAACTTAAAAAATGACTATTCTAAGCCCCAAAACAAATGAATGTTGCAGCATCATAGAGATATGTAATTGTCTCCTGTTGACCCCTGTCCCCTCTTGTCCTTACAAGAAAACCCTAGCCCAGCTTAAAGAGCAGAATTACCCAGCCTCTCTTACAGGTTGGTATAGCCACAAATTTTAGATTTAGCTAAAACGATTGTGTGTTGTGTATAACTTCTGTAAGTGCTTCTCACATGTTTATTCATTTTTGCTGGCTGAAATGCTAGAGTAGCAGTTTGTCCAGGCAAGCCATCCATCATGTGCCTAAAAGAGGAAAGCAATCCAGGACAGAGAAAAGCCAAGAAGGAGGAGCCTGAGTTTCTGATGACTTTATGAAGCCACTGTATTAGTTCTTAACTGTCTACCTGCAGACACCTTCTGGGAGAATAATCTCTTATATGGCTGAGCCATTTCTGCAGAGTTTGCATTACTATTTGTCAAGCTCAATTTCTAAGTGATATACAAGGCTGCAGATGTAATATTAAATCTACTTTTAGTTCTTGTGGAAAGTGGACCTTTTATGAGGAAAAACTAAAACAAAACAATTCAAAATCTGTTATGCCATTCACTTTAGAGAAGGGACATATCAATAGGCAAAATATGGTGTGCCTTGACTGGTCACCTTGGAAAGACAGATGTTCAACTGAATTTAGAAAGCTCATGGACTGCTAGCTGTGTACCGGGACAGTAGTCAATGTGACTAGAATCAAATAGTGCATGAACAAGAACATTCAAATGGAAATTTTAAAAGTGAGATTTTAGATGCAGCATCCAAACATTCTCAATTACAACACAGTCCTAACTGCCACCAAATACCCAGTATGCATGTTAAATTGGAGAGTGTGCTGGAAACCATAAAGTCCCACATGCTACTCTAGGAGGTATGGCATTCAGACACAGAAATAGTATACTTCCTAAACAAGTCAGCCCATTCTTTTACCCAAGTGTTGCTAAATGTCTTAATTTGACCAAGGAAGGTGGTAAGTGTATAAGAAGAAACAAAGGACATAATGCTGTCACAAACTTTCATTCTATGCAATAGAATAGGATTTTCCATTCACTACATTCTATTTGCTGACACAAAAGCCTCTGAAGAAATAACCTGTAGGAGTGCCTGGGTGGCTCAGTCAGTTGAGTGTCAGACTTCGGCTCAGGTCATGATCTCACAGCTTGTGAGTTCAAGCTCCGCATCAGGCTCTGTGCTGACAGCTCAGAGCTTGGAGCCTGCTTCAGATTCTGTGTCTTCCTCTCTCTTTGCCCCTCCTCTGCTAGTTCTCTCTTTCTCAAAAATAAATAAACATTAGAAAAAAATTTTTAAAAAAGAAATGGCTTATTGTGACTTCAGGTATCTTAAAATACACACAAAGTCTTTGATCTTGAAAAGACATTAAAAAGCACAATTCATATTTGCTTCTCTAGGAAGATGAAACCAATATTTTTGTGTGTATTAAAACTGTTATCCTCACACTGTTCCCTATTGATACTGGGGATATCAGGAGTTACCTGGGGTTGCGGGAAGGGAGGCAGAGGTTGATGGACGTGGAAGGATTTACTTTTGCCTCAACTTTAGTAAAAGCATCTCTTCCTTTTATCAGGATTCCATATAAAATTGTATTTGATGAAAAGCTTCAACACCTAAAATAAGTGAAAAAAAAAAACAAAGAAACAAACACCACTAACCTGAACATTTAAAGTGATATAAAAAGTCACCTAAACATGTTCAGAATAATAAAAGAATAAAAGAATAATAAAAGAATAATTAACTCAGAATTCAACCTGAAATTATCTGTTATCTTAATGCCTTTAAGTAGGCATTTTGTTGTTCTTTTTTAGTACAACTTAGTCATAATTCCCACCTACTTTTTAAAATATTAAGAACATTGTCAGGTATGTTAATTTTTTTTATTTAGGAGTGCCTGGGAGGCTCAGTCAGTTGAGCATCCGACTTTGGCTTAGGTCATGATCTCACAGCTTGTGGGTTTGAGTCCTACATTGGGCTTTGTACTGACAGCTCAGAGCCTGAAACCTGCTTCAGAGCCTGTGTCTCCCTCTCCCTCTGCCCCTCCCCTACTGATGTTCTGTCTTTCTCTCTCTCAAAAATGAATAAAAATTTAAACAAATTTTAAAGAAATTGTCTATTTAGATAATCCAGAAGGAAGCAAACATATTTAATTATTCTTGTGTACAGTTTTTCAAATGGTATATTCTTATTTTTTTTATTTTTTAAGTTTATTTACTTTGAGAGAGAGAGTGTGGGAGAGTGAGAGAGGGGCAGGAAGAGAGGGAGAGAGAATTCCAAGCAGTTTCCACTCTGTCAGTGTGGAGCCCACTGTGGGGCTTGATCCCACAACAGTGAGATCATGACCTAAGCCAAAATCAAGAGTCGGCCATTCTGCCGACTGAGCCTCCCAGGTGCCCCTCGGAGGGTGTAAGATTTTTAATGTATTAACTAATTATGAAGTAATTTCTACAAGTCATGTAAATCATCATGTATGGAAATCATCACCTGCAGAACTCAATGTCCTACCTCATCAGGAAACAAGTTCCTAACATCTATAACTTCCCAGGTCTCTGACCAAGGATTTCTCAGCATCTGTGTGTGTGCTGCCTTGTTCTTTGCTCTAATAGCCCTGCTGGCTGCTTTTACCACCTTGCTGGTGGTAAGATAATTAGCTGTGTCTATTTCATTTTCTAAAAGTATAAAATGATTTTACACATAACAAAATGTAGGGGGCTCAGAAAGAAAGTCAAAGATGACAAAAATCGTAGAGCAAGTGGGAAACCTCAGTGAATTTATATGAGGTTTCCATTCTAAGTTTTAAATTCCAGAAAAAAATATTAAGTAATTGATAGCACTAATTCATTAGGAGTTCTCATAGAAGTTTCAAAACATCAATACAAAATGATTGAATTTAACATCAAGGATGTAACTAATCATTGTTAGTATTATAATAAGGATATAGTAATTTATGATTATACAATTAGCTGAAAGTCTAAGCATACAAATTAATATTACCTTGTAATGTTAAGAGAGCTTAAATAATTGCTGTCAAAGCTTGGGGCGATTTAACTTAATATAAGAGCAATTTATGAATAATTAAAGATTACCATTTTATTACAAAGATATATGAGGAAATATTTTTTGATAACCTGTAGAAACAAATACATTTACACAGATGGGGAAAATGCTCAACTTAGGCAAAAAAATTATTAATAAAAGATATGATTTGGGGCCTCTGGGTGGCTCAGTCAGTTAAGCGACTGACCTCAGCTCAAGTTATGATCTCCAGTTCGTGAGTTCAAGCCCCACGTTGGGCTCTGTGCAGACAGCTCAGAGCCTGGAGCCTGCTTCGGATTCTGTGTCACCCCCTCTCTCTGCCCCTCCCTCACTCATACTCTGTCTCTCTTTCTTTCTCAAAAATAAATATATATTAAAAATACTTAAAAATAAAATAAAAAAGATTTCTGAAAAATTTCACTTCATGGAATTTTATAGGTATTTATTACTTAAACAAATCCCATGAATTCTGTATTAGAAAAAGAAATATGTAAAATTAGCCTATCAAATTCATGTACATCTTTTTATTTAAAAGGTGAAAATATTTAGCTGTACAAGGCTAGAAAAAATAAAGGTCATCTTAAACTGTATACTAGTTTTATTTCTAAAAAGCTTACACTCTTTTTGAAAGAAACAATATTTTACAAATATCCTCCTAAATTCTGAATTTTAATTTTTATTAGTTTGTTAATTTGACTATTAGGATATTAACAATCATGATAAATTCAGAAGCATTTGAAACAATCTTAACCCATCCAAGTTAGTTTAGCACAGTAGTGATGCTGACTATTCTTTGAAACTTCAGATGAATTAACCCATATTTGTTGATCACCTTCTAAATATAAAGAATTTTACTTGGTTCTCTTATAGGGAACAACTCTTGAAGTGATTAAAAAATTCAAAAATTCCCAACTCTTTTACAAATGAGAAAGAGAAGGGAAACATACATAGCACAAAGAAATATTATTTAGTTCTATTACATGTCATACACAAAGGTTTGGGCTTTAATCTATGTTTATTTTCCCATTTTTCTCCTCATATTGCAGATTAGGGAGGAAGTAAAGAAATGGTAAAATAATTCTCATCCAGATCTCTGTAACTTTACAAATATCATTTCATGTCTTTCCATGTTGTTGCCCTAATGTGAAATAAATGTAGTGATGGATACTATTCTCTAACGTCTTTCTCAGACAATTCTGAGCGGGAAGGAGTGGGTGGAAGCTGCTTTGCGCCTCTTGCCAATGGGTGTTTTGAGGATCCATGTTAAAGAACACTGTCTTTCCCAGCTTTTATTAATTTAAACACATTAAACAAATGTAATTTTTGTCACTGCTTCTTCATGAAGCATAAATTCTTCCATTTCTAAGGTCTCATTTATCACATATATAATAAGGAACAAAAAGAAAAAAAGTGGCAAATCCACCATGCATGCTGTCTATTAGGCATGGAACCCTACGATGATCTATCATATTATGTGTAAGACAGAGGACCAGGTGCTTCACCTCCTAAGTGCAGAATTGACGATACAGGATCTGAGTTAACTCTTCTCCTATCATGTCCACCCTTCCTTCCTTCCCTCAGATATAATAATAATGTTCCACTGTTCACTAGGACCATGAACAGTCTATGAACAACGGGTATAAATAAAAACTAAATATACACAGACCCACATAATTCACCTACTCCTCACAGAGGTCCTCTATATTAGATGCATTGTTAGTCTCCCTTTACAGAGGAAGAGTCTACCTGTTGTACTGAAAAATCAGTTGACTGGACAATGGCATGTCTTAGTCTGTTCAGGCTGTTGTAATAAAATACCATGGACAGAGTGGCCTATGAACAACAGAAATTTATTTCTTTCAGTTCTGGAGCCTCTAAGTCTCAGATCAGAGCACCAGCCTGGTTGGGTTCTGGTGACGGCCCTCTCCCTGGTTTGCAGACCAGGTTTGCAGACCTGGTTTGCCGCCTTCTCATTGTATCCTTACATAGCTTTTTATCAGCATGTGTATGTGGAAAGAGGGAGTTACCTATCTCCTGTAAGGTCACCAGTCCTATCAGATTACAACATCCCATTTTATCACCTTATTTAACCTAACTACTCTTAATGGCCCTATCTCCAAATATAGTCAATGGTAGGTTAGAGCTTCAACACAGGAATTTGGAAGGGACACAATTTAGTCCACAGCACACCTCCTCTGGTAACATGAAAACATCACCTAGACATCAAATAGTCCTCAGATGGACTGACCTCATTCATGGAGCTCTGATTACATTGGAGGCCTCACTGGAATTTTTTTTTTTTTTTCTGAGATGTTTGCATGCATTCTGGATATGTCCTACATACAAGACTCCCAGCAGGGTTTCCTGAGTCTCTGCCATGGTTCTTTAAAAATGTGCTGCAATGCCATTCTTCAAGTGACCAAATAACAATGGCTAAGAGCTGAGAAGGGGTTGTGTTTGTTCGTCTGAGTGTAGCTGCTTTATGTTCAGTCCTGCAATTAAGAAGTTGTCATTGTTACTGTCAGCATTGCCACCATTTACTTCCCATTTATTTTTACAGATTCAATTTCATCTGACTGTATCATTAACATTCAGGAATTATGTCAGTTTATATATCTTTCTAATAACCTAGAAAGATCATTCAATTCAGCAATCATCCAACCTAATATTTGCTGAGTAGCTTTGACATGCTAGTTGTGTTAAACCTGTTAGATAAATAACACAGGTACTTGATCCACTGTCAGCTTTTACTGGATTTATAATTTTAGTGGGAAGACGTGATAGAAAACCCAGAAAGAAAAAATACCCTTTGCAAAGGGAAGGTTCTTTCATTCTCCCATTGGTAGCAATTACTAATAAGGGGAGAGGAGTAGGAGAGACACAGTGCACCCCTTTGGGGGCAAAATAGGGTAGGAATTAATTGCCAGCCCCTGCGGGTCCCAGCAGATCCCAGAAACCATGAGTTAGGGAATCACGGACTGTAGCCATTAATGTCTTAGGAAGTTCTGAAATAATCATTTGATTTAAAACCATTTGTCTACCTTATTTTATGAATGTGGTATTTTTTAAAGTTTGTTTCTTTTGAGAGAGAGTGAGAGAGAGTATCCCAAGCAGTCTTCATGCTGACAGCACAGAGCCCAATGCATGGCTCAAACTCATGAACTGTGAGATCACGACCTGAGCTGAAATCAAGAGTTGGATATTTAACCAACTGAGCCATTGAGGCAACCTTGAATATGATAATTATTTGATGAAATGGGTGATAGTATTGTATACATCTCTCAATGAATATTTCAGTTTGAATACATCAAGTGAATTGGTTGGTTTTCACCAAAGAAATAAGTGGGCACAGTCACTGGGATTCATTCAATGATTTTATAAAAGTTTTTTTAAGTTAGTTTACATTCAACTTGGTGTGACTAGCAAATCACTGACCAGCTCCCAGGGAGACAGGAAGGTAGGTAATTACCGTGCCAAATGCACAGCATGTATGAGCAATAGAACAATGGTAAATCCTAGAGGACTGCCTGGACAGTAGTGTGAAGTGGTAACAGGCTATAAAGGATATCAGTTTCTTGAGTTGTTTTAGTAAAAAAATAAAATAAAATAAAAACTTTGGAAATTCCAACAATCTAAAACATTAAATCCTTGCAATTCTGTGTTAAGATTGAGCTAGGGCCAGGGGGATTTCCCACCTTTTGTAATGCAAAATATCAGCCTCAGAGCTCAGTCTTCTCTTAAATTTCCCCTCCTCACAATGACCTTTTACATCCCTTGTCTCTTATCAACCATTTTCCTGTTAATAGAAGTAATTTGCCAAAAGATAGAGCCCTAATTCATGACCTCTGTATTCCCCTTTGAAAAGAAAGTACAGCTTCAAAGCATTAAGGAAGAGCACAAGAAGAGAAGAAGGCAGATTAGTTGCTTTTCAACTAATCCTAATTGTTTGCTGCTAAACATTCTGTTTATCTTTTCACATCAAGAGAAGAGGTGGCTAACTGTGTTATTGTCAAACATGAGAATTCCCAATGCTATCAAAAGAGAGATTGGGAGAGGACATGTCCAAAATAGGAACTCTACCTGCATGTCTAAATGAGCACCCTGAAATACATACAAAATGGGACCACCTTCCAAATGTTCGGTGAGCTGGAGATAATTTCAGAAGTCAAATACACAGTAGTTGGGGAAGGAGGGCTGAGGAAGGGATTAACCTTCCGTTATATGAAACGTTTTCTTTGAATATGAGTTTGTTAGTACTGGATATTAATTTTTTTTTCAGTAAGAATCTTAAATACGATTAATCAAACTTCTGCCCAAGGTACCCCATCCTTTAAAAAAAAATAAGAAGTAAAATAGAATTTTAAAATAAAATAAAGTGAAATCCATTCACATGGGTCCTCTTCCTTACTTGCACTCTCTTATTGCTCTGCAGGGTGGTAGGGATCACCAACTCATACCTGAATTTCCCCTACAGCATGGAAATCTGTGTTCCAAGTGTATCCATGACAGGAATAATTCTCAAAATTGGATAAGCAGGACTCTACTCTGCACTTTCTTACTGTATCTCCAGTCTCCTCAAATCCTGTGTTCCTATTTGCATGTAATTCACATTGAGAGAACATCAACTCTACTTCTTACATGATTCTCCTCCACCTTCCTCCTTTCTAAACCTCTAGTACACTTCAAGGAGTTTATGGACTCTCTTGTAGGACTAATACAAACATAAGACACCTTAGGTTAGTACAAGTGACAAAGACTCTCTCCTTGACCAAATTTTATCCACATTCCTCTGAGCTCTCTTCTCCACTGAACCTTGGCCTTCTGTACCTGTCCTATCCTTGCTGGGCCTGCCAAACATAGTTTTAGCAATAACTCCGCCAAGTCATTTCAGCTGGAATCCCCCCACTTTTCCTATCTGATCACCTTTGATACCTGATCAAGTTCCTTATCCCTACCCGTAATGTAGAAATCCTCACTTGCCATCAGCAAGAATCCTGTTAGGTCAGTATCTTGAGCATCCCTCCATCCTTGATACTCACCAAGTTCCTCTTAGTAATTTTCCCTCCACTGAACCCCTCATTCTGCACATTGACTATAAATCTCCACTTGTCCCTGATTTGGATTTGAGATCAGTCTCTCTCTCCTATTGCAATAGTCTTGCTATTTTTAACAAGTTCCTGGTGAATAATTTCTCTTTTAACACATCACAAATTGGTCTTTTACACCATGAAATTATTGCACTGTAATGGTTTCCAACTTAGGTTACCCACTTCTCAGGGTTTGGGGACTTGGGCCAACTGGGGATAGGGTAGAATGAGAGTATTTGAAGAAGGCTCTGGGCCCCTTCATCGCTGCTCTCTTTTATCTTCTATTATGATTTTATGCTGTAGATTTTATTTAAGAAAAAAATACTGAAAATTGCTGCATGAGTTATGTGATTTCTATACCTACTGGTGAATTATGAGAAACTTCTGGAGTATAAATGTATGCTGTTAATTTTTTCCATTGTTAAAATTAATTAAGGGTAATATATGTATATGATAGAAATAAAATAGTGCAAATACAAAGCAAAACATTCATTCTTCTCCCTGGATCTCCATACCCAACTCTTCAATTCTCTCAAGCATACTAGCCTGTGGTGTCCTTTGTCATGGGTTTCTTAATCTGCCTCCTATGTTATCAAGTAAATTTTGTCAGGGTTTTGAATGGCCTCATATTATATTCATGACTCTAGAATTCAATTTTTTTCAATTTTAAATTATGAATACACTCTGCCCTCAAAAGCATTACCTTTCATGCAAACCCTCATAACTACTTCCCAAGTTAAAAAGTAGAATGCTATAGGGCCAGGGTGTCTGGGTGGCTCAGTTGGTTAAGTGTCTGACTTTTCATTTTTGGCTTAGGTCATTATCTCACCATTCGTGTATTTGAGTCCTGCATCTGGCTCTCACTAACAGTGCAGAGCCTGCTTGGGATTCTCTCCTTCTCTCTCTGCCCCTTCCATGCATTCTCTGTCTCAAAATAAATAAACTTAAGAAAAAAAAGAATATTGTAGGGCCACCAAACCCTTGTGTGTCCAGCCTTGTCCTCTGAAGGCATTCTTTACTTTAAATTTGTGCTAATAGTTCTGTTACATTTCACTGTGGGCTTACTGCCTGTCTATGCAGTTCTAAATAACAAAATTTAGTGTTGTATGTTTTACTTAGCAATCAGCCACTTGTGAGGTTGAACATCTTTCAGATTTTTATTGACTATTTACATTTTCTTTTCTGTGAAATACCTGTGAAAGTGCTTTGACCACATTTCTCATGGGTTCTTTGCCCTTTTTCTGTTCTACAGGAATCCAATATACATTATTATTTTGTTTGTTTGTTTAAGCTGGTACAATTTGGCCATTTCATCTACCAACCCCCACTTCTATCAACTACCAGTCTGTACTTTTTATCTTTGAATTTTTGTGAGTTTTTGTAGCTCACACATATAAGTGAGATCATATAGTATTTTTTTCTGTATTACCTATTTCACTGCGTAATGCCCTCAAGTCCCATACGTTTTCACAAACGATGAGATTTTCTTCTTTTGTCATGATGAATAACATTTCATTATATATATATATATATATATATATATGAGACAAAGTTTAGTGTCTATATCTATCATCTATCTATATCTCTATACATCTATCTATCCATCCATCTATCACCTATCTATATAAATTTTCTTTATCCATTCCACAATCAAAACCACAATGAGATACCAATTCACAACCACTGGAATGGCTATAATTTTTTTTTTTTATAAAGTGGACAATGATAAGTGTTGATCATGATGTAGAGAAGTTGGAATCTTTACACATTGGCTAAGAGGAATGTAAAACAATGCAGCCTTGTAGAAAACAGTTTGGCAGTTCCTTAATAGGTTAAACAGAGTTGCCATATTGCAAAGCAATTCCTCTTCAAGATATATACCCAAAAGAACTGAAAACAGATACTCAACAAAGTATTTGTTCACAAATATTCAGAGTAGTACACTTTATGATTGTCAAGAAGTGAAAACAATCCTAATGCCCAGCAATGGATGAATGGATACACATGTGGTATTTTCATACATTGGAATATTATTCAGTTTAAAAAGGAATTAACTAATTCTAATCTATGAGCACAAAATATCTTTCAATTTATTGGTGTCCTCTAAATTTTCTTTCATCAATATCTTATAGTTTTTAGTGTACAGGAGTACACCTTTGGTTATATTTATTCCTAGGTATTTTATTGTTTTTGATGCAATTGTAAATGGGATTGTTTTCTTAATTTGTTTCTGATAATTTGTTATTAGTGTATAAAAAAGCAACAGATTTTTGTATATTGACTTTGTATCCTGAAAATGTACTAAATTTTTTTATTAGTTCTGATAGTTTTCCAGTGAAGTCTTTAGGGTTTTCTATATATAATATCATGCCAGATGCATGACAGTTTTACTTCTTCCTTTCTGACTTAATGCCTCTTATTTCATTTTTTCTGGCTCATTCCTCTGGCTAGGACTTCCAATATTATGCTGAATGAAAATGTCGAGAGTGGGCAACCTTGTCTTATTCCTGATCTTAGAGGAAACTTTTCACCATTTTAGCTTTTCACCATTGAGTATGGCATTAGCTGTGGATTTTTCATATATGGACTGTATTAGGTTGAGGTATATTCCTCCTATACCCACCTTGTTGAGAGTTTTTATCATTAGTGGATGTCGAATGTTGTCAATTTTGGGGGGGGGCATACATTACGATGATCCTATGATTTTTATCCTTCATTTTATTAATGTGGTTCATCACATTGATTGACTTGTAGATATGAAAAATACTTGCATCACTGGAATACATCCCACTTAACCATGGATGTGATCTTTTTAATGTATTATTGAATTTGGTTTGCTAATATTTCATTGAGGATTTTTTTTCATCTATGTTTATTAAGACTATTGGCCTGTAATTTTCTTGTGTCCTTACCTGGTTTTGGTATTAGGGCAATGCTGGCCTTATAAAATAAGTTTGGAAGTTTTCCCTATTCTTCTATTTTTTGAAAGAGTTTGATGAGGATTGGTATTAACTTCATTAAATGTTTGGTGGAATTCACCATTGAAGCCATCTGGTCCTAAATTTTTTTGTCATTGGTGAGTTTTTATATATCTTGATATTAGTAATTTTGGATTACTGTGTAATAAAATAGAAATTCTTCATTCTAATACATCTAATTTTGACAATCAAGTATTTTATGGCTAGTGCTTTCTGTGTCTTATCTGAGAAATCTGCCCAAGAATTCCATAAGTCATTGAGATACTCTCTTTTATTTTATTCTGAAAGGTTTCCATTTTGTCTTTCATGTTTACATCTTTTAGCATAAGGTCTTTTTTATATGGTGTAAAGTAGGGATTCAATTCAATTTATATAAATTAGTGTACATATATGTATGTATATTCACATATAAATTTTAGTAAATAATTGGTAGATAGATATAGATATATAGATATATGGTAAAATGTATATGTACATATGCATAGATGGACTTGAAATATATATACCAATTACTTTTACTTGTTTTATATATTTATCTACATATATTTATATATACACAAACCAGTTATCCAGTAATATTTGTTATAAGTCCATTCATTCTCCATAATATGAAATTCCACCTTTGGTGTGTTTCTAGGACCCACCTATTCAGAGATCTATACATGAGTCTATCTCTGCTCCTTTGGACTACTTATGTATTTCTACACCAATTCTATATACCATAATTACTAAGTTTTGGTAACAAGTCTTAATAAATGTCAGGGCAAAAGCCGCTCAATGATTTTTCCCTATCCAGCAGAGTTTTGACTATTTTCTAGGCTCTGTGAAATTACATGCAAGGTTTAGTGTCAATGTCTATTTAAAAGCCTGCTGAGGAGTGCTTGAGTGCCTCAGTCAGTTAAGCATCTGACTTTGCTTTGGCTCAGGTCATGATCTCATGGTTTGTCAACTGGAGCCCCACCTCGGGCTCTGTGCTGACAGCTTGGAGCTTGGAGCCTGCTTCAGATTCTGTCTCCATCTCTCTCTGCCCTTCTCTGCTTGTGTTCTTTCTCTCTCTCTCTCTCTCTCTCTCTCTCTCTCTCTCTCTCTCAAAATTAAAATAAACATTTAAAATATTTTTAAAACCTGCCTGTTGATATTTCCTCATGACTGCAATGTATGTATGTTGGTCGTTGTCATCCATACAATATTAAGTCTAACTATCCATGAAATGCCTCATTTCCTCACTTACTTAGGTATAAGCCTTATTTAAGTCTCAAATTAGTTCTATTATCCTCTGTTAGAATCTGTCACATCTTCTTTAGATTTATTCCCAAATAAATTTAAAATTAATCTATTTTTGATCCAACTGAAAATGTGTCCTGTATAAAATTTCATTTGATGTTTCTTACTGGTAGATAAAAATAAATTAGATTTCCATTACCATTGTTCATATCTATGAAGCTTGATCTATATGGTTCAATCTATGGTACATTAATTAGCAGGTTAAAGGAAAGTAATCTTTTTAAACTAAAGTAATTGAAAAAACTATAGCAAAAAATCAGAATGTATGGTAAAAAACTCTAAAAGCTTTATCCTTGAAATGAGACAAGACAAGGATGTCTGCTAACAGTAATCTTCAGTATTGTATTAGACACCCAAGTCAGAGCATTTATGCAAGAAAGAAAATTGGAGTAGAAGACACTAACCATTTTCAGATGATTAAATTTTGTGTATTAAAAACTCAAAATAGTCTATAGATTATTTGCATGTAACCTTCATTCTGGTTATTAAAATATATTAAATGTAATTCATAGTTTATAAAAAGAAAATATTTTCTTTTCATTAGAGTAACACTAATGAATGTAGTAAATAATTTCATTAAATAGAATCACTGATGGATATAAAATATTTTCTAACTGTTAAGTATTAATGTTGTCACTTTATTGAATGGAAAAAGGAATGGATCATCCAAATGTATGCCAAAAATATACTGTATAACAAAACAGTCAAAAGTGTAAGCTTAAAGCAAGAACCAAGTACTATTTCTCCTGACTCTGTGGATTGGCTTTGAAGGTCTGCTGATGAACTCAATATAACACCTTAATTTTGTTTCAGGCTGGTGTACCTGAAGGAGCTGGACATTTCTCTCTGTGTGGTCTTGGTTTTCAAGAAGCTTAGACCAGATTCTTGGCATGGTAGCAGCATTCTAAGAAGACAGTCTGCACATACAGCACATATAGAGGCCCTGTCTTGTCAGGGTTGCTTAGGACCCAGTGGCCAGTGACCATAGGACCCAGTCCGGAATCAGTGTAGAAGAAACAAGACCTTGGATATATACAGCTGGACTCTTGACAGTTATTAACATAACAATCAACCACACCCAGTGTGCACTCTGTATGACAGAGTGGATGTTTTAAACCATTTTCATTTGAAACTAACAACAGAGTTCTGGCATTCCTGCAGAAATAAAATCAGAGGCATCTGCACTGGTAAATAGATGTTCTGGATTTGCAACAGATTGGTGCGGACTTCCAGAGTGATTTGATCAAGGAACGTTCTGTTTTAGAGCTTCTCTTAGAATTAGAATTAGAATTAGAATTAGAATTAGAATTTTAGAGTTAGAGTTAGAGTTAGAGTTAGAGTTAGAATTAGAATGTTTGACTTAGAATCTACAGAATCAACCTTGGAGAAAAGTGAGAATTTAAAGATGGTATATAGAGTGCCATGCCAACATGAATTGTGGTTGATAGAGAAGAGAAGCTAAGGAAAATATAATTACAAATACCTTCAAGACTCGTATTTATAGAGTTTTCACAGAGAAAAATGCCCCCGCAGCAGCACCTGCTGGTTAAATATGACTGTGTCATGGTTTTTTCACCTCACTTCCTCAGGCAAGGGACATTCCACCATGCTAGAGAGTAGAGGACAGGAAGCCTAGGGTCACATACTGTGGAGCAGCTCAGGATTTTCCACAAGACCAGTGAGGTGTAACCTTCCATCCTTCACTCCTACCAACCATTTCTGACAGCCTGTATGACTACAGCAGTGTGTCCACACAGGCACATGCTTTATGCAAGTTGTCAGTTTTCTTGAGATGGGGGAAAATTTTATAAGTTGCATGCCTGGCATAACCTGGATCCTACCTCAAATCTAGGATATGTCTTTATGGGCCGATCAAAGCAGAACAGTGATTCACAACAAATGTGAACCTGGAATGGGAGTCACATGGAAAAAGTCACAGAATGATGCACAGCAGGGTCATCAGGGTGGCTACAACTGGCAGAACATTTTCTGTATAATCTCAGTGAGAGGTCTTATCTCAGTGGAAATCCAGTGACATTAGAGGATGTGAAGTGAGGAAATTACTTGCAGAAATTGCTTTACAAAGAAATCAAGTATCAAAATATCAAGTACTATCCCCATAGTAGCTTCCTGTTCTCACCTTGACTTTAATATCTTAATCTGAATTAACATAGAACTGATAAACATCTCCTCTCTATCATATGCTTTTGCCACATACAATTCATTTACTATGTTCACATAAGAAAGATAAATTGGTGTTTTTTTTCTAAAGCAAACCCCAGGAAGAAAAAATTCCTACACACACCTCAGCTTTCCACATGCCAGTTTGAAGAAGTAAATCTAAACTGAACCATGATTTATGAGGATAAGTACATAATTTCACAAATATATGGAGTTAAATCTCAGAGTGTCAGATAAGGCAGTAATCAGCCCTAGACAGTTAAGAGAACCTATAGATTTGATGGGCCATGTGTGGAGAGGGTCGGGCATGAAAGGTTCTTAATTTATGTCTCTCAAAGCCAAGCTCCATCTCCTGTGCATGAGCACGAACAAGAACTAAACCTGTTTTTATAGCATCATTTTGGAAAGATCTGGGGATATTATATTTTATTTCTTTGAACATATGTGAATATAATTTAAATTAGAATGTGAAATCTGTTTAAGTGTCTAAGATAAAACAAACAAACAAAAAAACCATCAAGAACATCTGGAGCTTCCAGTGGAGGACTCTTAGAGTAACCACTACACTCCCCAGGAGTATGAAGGCCACTTGTTCTGCCACTGTATGAAGAAAGAAGGTACCAGAACATGTACCCCACCAAGCATATAGCCTAAAAATGTGGGTGTTTGTCAGATCACCACAGGACTTTTTTTTTATCATCTGCCTTGATGACCCAACAATGTCCCTTTTTCTCTCATGATGACCAATCTGGTCGCCTATTGGTGAGATTCTTGTTGGGATTATGGCTGAAGGCTGAGTTTATAGCTGTTCTCAAAGAGGACCTACACATTCCAGTGGCTGGAGTTCAGGTAACCTATCTCAAGGTCTTAGATGCAGGCATTAATGATGCAAGCATTCTTTGGACTGGGTCACTTTGCTTCTTACTTGTTATATCAGTCACAAAGGAGGTCCACTGTACATGGATCAGAATACTTATTCATCAATAAGTGGAAAACTTCAAAATAAAGACTTCATAATTTACCAAATAAATACCCTCTAAATGAGACACCAACTTAGTAACTAGAAGATGACTACTCCAAAGCATATTATCACAGCACCACAGCCCAGTGGCTATGTGACTCAGAAAGCAGTGGGCTCCAGAACAAAGGATGTATCCCCTTCTTCCCAGCATTATTGCTGGAGGAAGTAGAGAATAAAGACACAGTCTCACAGTAACCTGCTTATTATGGAGCAGGTAGGGAGCTAAGCCTTAAGTGTACTAATACAGCTAATCTCACAGCAACCTTAGAAAGAAGGTATTTCTATTTTATAAATGAGAAGACTGAGGCCCAGAGAAGCTAAATACATGTGAAAAGGTCACACAGCAAGAATATAACAGGACTGGCATTGCAGCCCAGGGATATATGGCACAAAGCCCACCCTTGCCCATTTGCTATGGTTGGGAGGACAGGGAGCTTCTTTGAAGAGAATGTGAGCTTCAGGAGGTTTTGTATTTGTTTTTGTTTTTTTACATAATAATAAGCTTTCTTAGTTCATTATTCTACCAGCCAAATGTCACAAAACCAAACAGAATAGAAAGGAATAGAATTGAACTAAATGGTTCTAAATAATTTTGGTAATATATTTGTAGAATTTTATTCCTTATTTTTTAAATCTTCTCAGACTAATGAAAAACTTTAGAAAAAAAGAAACAGTAATATTTTTCTCAAAAATTATGTGGTCTTGAGGAGTTTCTCTGAAGTACAAATGTTTGTTCATAATATGTCAAGAAGGAGAAAATGCCATATAGAAACTTAAAATAACCTAACTTAATTAGATATGAAATAATTTATATAGAATATTAATTTCATATGATATCTAAAAGTTTCACAACTTATAGGAAACATAAAAACCATGAATGGGGGCAACATTTAATGTCATTTTTCCATCATAGTCAACCTCCCTAGTGGTTTATATAGGTGTCTAGTGTATTTTGTAGAAAAATGTTAATGAAATGGGTTTACTTATTTATATAAACTACTATGGACTGAATGATTGTTTCCCCCTAAAATTCATGTGTTGAAATTGTAATCCCCAATGTGATGGTGTTTGTAAGTGGGTCTTTGAGATAAAATTAGGGTTAGGTGAGGTCATGTGGGTGGAGCCTCCAGGATGGGATTAGTGCCCTCATAAAAAGAACAAGAGACAAGAGGTCTCTCTGCTATGGGGAACAGAGTAAGAAGGAGGTGGTCTGTAAACCAGGAAGAGGGTTCTCATCTGAACCCAACCATTTTTGCACCCTGATCTCAGACTTCCAGCCTCCAGAACTATATGAATGTTATGAAATGAATGTTGATATCTAGCAACCCAAGCTGACTGAGGCATATACCTTCTTCCAGTTCTCTATGCATGATTTTAAGGTTTAGCTAAATCATGCTAAATAAAACAGTCAGGAATTTGAAGAAAAGGGAAGCCTAACAGACAGATGTGTGTATAAGACAAAAGATAAACACAACTCATCACCCAGAAGTCCCATCTCTTCTCCCCAGCCTGAGATAAAAGGCTCTCACATTTCCAGGTATGCCACCCAGTGGGATAGGTGCAACTTGCCACATAACCACATATCTGATTGCTTCTCCTCAACCTAGGTCCCCACCTCTCCCATTCCAGGGACAAGAGGAGCTGCTGCAGAGTGAGGGCATCATTCAAATGGACAGATGCTGACAGAGGAATGTCTGCTTCCACCTGTGCTTTCTCTGCACCCATGCCCAGGAGAGCATGGCCCTTCTTGATTGACATAGGATCCCCTGAGGCTGCTGCGTCAGAAGTAAGGAAGCAAGTTTCTCATCAACTCATTTCCTTTAGAGATATAGGTACAAGAGAGTTATTTCAACCACAGTGGACCTAACCATTCTATCTTATTTGGGAAGAAACATTTAATACATTGTATCATTTTTCCAGTAAAAATGTTTGTTAGTAGAAAATAATTTTGACTCTTCACGTCATCCAACAAAAGAGAATAATGGCCTTTCCTTTTTCATCTATGTTACCTTGCCTCCTGCCCATAAGTCAAGGTTGACTGATCATGAACATAATTTTCAGGAATATCCTCTAGAGTCTCTGCACTTAGATTGTGACCTGGTGGAAGAAAAGCTGCCTCAATTTACACCTAAGGTAGGGAGTCACCACTGGTGTACTCTGGATTTCCTCCTCTGTCCAGCACACTGCCAAGCTGTCCTTTCCCCACCACAGGCCGTTAAGATCCATGATCTCATCTGCCAAGTGACCATATGCTAACTCTGTACAAGAAAACCTTGGATCTTGAACAAGGCAGGAAGGAAGCTCCTGGTGCACCCAGATGAAATGACAGCCGTTTGGACCACACTTACTTCCACTGAATTTCTTGCCTGAGGCATGAATAAAATTGATCATTTTAAGTACCTACTGAATTTAATAGAAACCAGATTTGCTCTCTGTTATTTTAGTGAGTTATTTTAAGTTTGAAGAATCTGCCCTCAATTCATATTCCAGGGTGGTTAAACACTATTTTCAAGACCTCAAAGTTAGACTGAATTATGACATTATAGAAGTTCCGGCAATGAAATTGGATTTTACTGCATTTAACACAACACCAGAATCATAAAGCGTCTGATGTTTCCATTTTCCTTAATAAAATTAATCTAAAATTGTCTTACTTTTTATATCATTTTCACATATTAAAATTTTATTTTTTACCTGAATTGTGAGAGGCCTAATACAATTTATTGTGCAGTCAGCTTTATTATTTACCGGCATAAAAATTACTTTTATATGAGAAACTCTTACGCACCACGGTAAACAAGAGTGGCATTACAGTTTCCCATCTATTATTTAGACCATTTGATAAAGTAGAAAGGATCTTTGTTATGTTAAAAACATATATTTTAATATGTTTTGATAATTGGATCATTCTTTCCCTCATATAGCTATGGAAGAGTCAACACATTTTTAGATATCCTCTGTCTACCAAGCAAAATATAAAATTTACCATAATGAGAAAATGAATTAATGACAGTAAGTTGAAGTCTCTATTTTCACTTCCACAGCTAGGTTACTAGCGGGGGTTCTAAGATGCCAACCTTGACTGGCACCCTGTGCTTTTCTTTTCCAAAAGATATTTTCAAAAAAAAGAAAGTCATTGAATTCAAGTTTGCAACGCCACATTCATTTCAACTCCACATTCAATGAATGATAGCAGACAATACAGTGACATTTGGAAATTGACAGCTTATTTCATTCCAAGTTAAAGTCTCCTTGGAAGAAGACCAAGCCCTGCTCTCCTGCTGCTGAAGTCCTCTTCTCCCTTCCCATTTCACAACATCTGTAGCAAGTGAACATCAAGGATTGTTCTGAAATCAAACACAAGTTGCTGCTAAAAAGGTATCCAAACTTCTCAAGAGAAGGTTCTGCCTTCAGGCTTGATGATGTGACTTTTATTAAGTCTTTCATCTCTTTCTTTCTTTTTCTTTCTTTCTTTCTTTCTTTCTTTCTTTCTTTCTTTCTTTCTTTCTTTCTTTCTTTCGTGTTATCATTAGTTTAAGTATAATTATATTACTGTGTTGGGCATCTAGTATTAAAAATATAGATTTTTTTCACATAGGATTTAAAAAAAAAATAGATGTTTGGGAAAATATTTAAAAATAAGGGTAACATTAAAAGTTCTAGGGTGACTGGGTGGCTCAGTCGGTTAAGCATCCAACTTCAGCTCAGGTCATGATCTCACGGTTTGTGAGTTCAAGCCCCATGTCAGGCTCTGTACTGACACCCCAGAGCCTGGAGCCCGCTTCAGATTCTCTGTCTCCCTCTTGTCTGTTCTTCTCCTGTTCATGCTCTCTCTCCTCAAAAAAATAAACTTTTTTTTTAAAAAAAGTTCTTAGTTCATTCATGCAAATACATGTAGCACTACTGTGTATGTACATAGAAACATGAGTTTGAGACCTACATATTTGGTATTTTATGTAGAAAGTGTAGTGCATTGAAGGTTTCTTTATTTTCTTGAGTTCCATTTAATATTAAGAAGAAAGCCCACGCATGTGCATGTGCACACACAAACGCAAAGTTTTAATGTTTTAAATTTGGTCCAATCACTTAAAATACAGTTTTAAAAGTATACTCACTGTTCAAAGGACCAAAACAAAGACCCACATTTCAGCTGCTCTACTGCCTTCTGCAAAGCACTTTACATTCAGCTGTTAATGACAGGCTACAAAAGCATGGTAGGTTCAGGTCTATAATTTGTAAAAAATATTTTTAGGCCACTTTAAACAATTTCCAGTGTTAGGTCGTTTAATGGCTTAATATCAAAAGTTAAAATAAATAAATAAATAATAAATAAATAAGAAAACCACAATAGCAGTGCTTCCCAATTTCAAATGGCAGCAACTGCAAAGAGTACTGGAGTCATTTTTTGCTTCACTATTAAATGGTAAACAGAGGCAGAGGAAACCTATTCACCAATAACCAATAGCAAATAATTTAGAAGAAATCATATGCAAATTATAAAAGTCTACACTTGTAGAACAAGTATTTCTAGGAAAAAGAAACAAAACTGCAATTAAAAAGTAACACAGAGTAACATCCAAGGTAGAAGATAAGGAGAATAAATGTGAATGACCACTCATTCCAGATGCTGAGCATGTACCCTTTTCTAGGGTATGGCATGATTCTGACAGGTAGAAGCTGATCAAGTGTTGGGAATCAAGTGTTTTATACTGAATAGTATGAAAACTAGTTAGGTTTGATCTATAATTCAATTTCATGTAGTTACCATAGTAAATGCATCTCAGCTCCATGCTATAGAGTCAATTTAGTATACAAGTTCAGAGCTCTGTATTACAATGGATGTTTACTGTTGTTAACATGGTTACTTAACTGTGAAAACATAGTAAACCTTATCCTTCAGTTAATCTATGTGAGCATTTAAAATTGTTAAAATATATACTGTTAAAAGTTGTTATTTCTTGTTAAAAGCAAAAAGAAAACCTGCAGCTTTATATGATTTAAGACTGTGAGGAAAAGCATGCATGGTAGGATGGAATTATTAAATAATTGTATCAGCCTTTATATTATTTTTCAAGACCAGACAGAGTACAAGGCTTCTCTACCAAATACTTGATAGCATTTCTTTATTTCATGGCTGAAATCTAGTAACTGATTTTTTCTATAAAACAGATTACTAACATGGATGCTTTTATCTTTTCATTAATTATGAAATTACCATATTTTCTAGTTTCTGTTAATAAACTTGACACCTTAATGTTAAGCCAACAACTTTTATATAAGTTAACACCTAGAGAGCTTTATAGTCTTTGCCCTAGAGCCTTTGGCATTTTTGCAACTTATGAAGAATGTTGTTGCTTCCCTTCCCTTCCCTTCCCTTCCCTTCCCTTCCCTTCCCTTCCCTTCCCTTCCCTCCCCTCCCCTTCCCTTCCCCTCCCTTTTTCCTTTTCTTTCTTTCTTTTTGTTTTGTTTTGCTTTGTTTTAGGGGAATGGATGCCTTATTAAAGGGGGATAAAATGTTCCTTGGGGAGGCAGAGACCTGGGGTTTAATTTCTTTTGCAACAGTGAGGGATGACATACCCCAGGCTAACTCCTTTAGGGTTCCATTGATAAAACAAAACTATAAGGGGAACAATTAGGGCTCCATGCATAAAACAATATTATAAGGGGGAGATGCTGTCTATGACCAAATGGTCAAGGTGCCACTCCATGAATCAGGTGAGCATTCATTTGTCCTCATGTCTCCAGGAGTGGAGAGAAAGATAACTAGTTAGGAAAGATATGGCGGTGTTGTTCCATAAACTTGGGACTTTTCACTGGTTGATTACATTAACTAAAAACAGAAGCAAATTACCCTACCCAACATCTCTGTCTGTATGGGACCTGTCAGCCAGAAGGTGGGCACTGACCAATGAGGTGTAGTACTGCCCCTCCTGTGCCACCCAGTGCAGCTGGGGCTTGCTGCAGCCATGACGAAGCTTACTATGAGAACAAGGTTTACCCCATGCCCCCTGGGCTGACAGTGCATCTACCTAGGCCCATGGCTCCTGAGACCTTGTTCCTCTAATTTTTAGATGTCCAAGAGAGCTACTCCCAACCTTTTGGCGACATTCCCATGACATGATTTTCCATACCTTGGAGTGCACTCTGCACTTCTCCCTGAGCACTCAGTCTCCATCCTCTTCCAGCTGAGGCCCCCCCACAGTTAATTTTATCCCTCTGTGCTCAGGCTTTCAACTTCCCTGCTTGATTTTCCCAGACTCACATCCATCAGCACATTCTCAGCACCAAATTCATCCACATTGCCCTTTCTGTGCCTGTGCCTACCTGCTGGCCACTTCTAAAGAAAATTAACTCACCAAAGTGGTCATATTTCCAAATGGAGCACTAAATAGGCCAACCACCTTAGTTATAAACTCTGGACCTCTGTCCCTCTCCTCTGGGCTCTTCCTTGGCTCTTGAAGCTCTGGCCACAAGGAGTCCTCTCTCTTCTGGACCTCCCTTTCCATCCTCAGCACCCCATATCCATATCCTGCAAGTCCCAGGTTGCTTTCAGCACTGCTTTGTGACAGAGGACTTCTCTGATCCCCAGGGTAGGTAAAGCTTACCTGTTAGAGTGCAGTTGGTAATTCCAGATGCATTTTACCAGACAGGCTGCAAAATCCATCATACTGTTTTTAGGTTAGTAGGACTGGAACATGGCAGTCCTTGATAAAGTGGTATTAGTTGAATAAAGGAGTATTTCTATACTTCAGTGTTCATCCTTTTGGATGGAGCACAGTTTGCAAGGGTGAAAGTAATCTTAACCACCTGCAAGCCTAACATTTTGATTTAGATTATCCTTCCTCTATCAGGAATGAAAAACAAATTTTACAACAAATCTTCATCTACAAGTAAACATATTCAGAGTCTAGAATCAAAGTCTTAGACTAAAGAATTCGGTGGTGGGAAAGGTTGTACCCCTACAGGCCCCTGCTTGAAGTCCACTTTCAACACTCTCTGTGCATCCTTTCCAAGTGGCAGTTGTGATTCTATGACTTGCAGGGCAGTGTTATAGGAGCCAAAGCTCCCTTGCTTCAAGTTTTGGGGACTGTCATGGGAAGGACAACAGGAGGGGCTTTCAGATATTGTTTTTGTTTCTAATTAAAAGTATAAAAGTCTATGACTATTTTAAGACAATAAAATTAAAATGATAGAATTAAGAAGAATAAAATATTTGGTTATGAATGATTAGATAAATGTGTTGTGACCACATCTTGGAAGATGAAAGGAAAATTTTTAGTCTTTGTCAAAACAGAGGAGTGGGGTGGGGACTAAGGAGTGGGGAAACCTCCCCGCGTGTTCCCATGCAGAGAGTTCACACCATGTGCTGCTGGCTTTCCCCATTACTAAAAGATAATGTTTGACTCTTCCATAGGAAGGAAATTTATGTCGTGTTGAATAATGCTTCCTACAGCCATGGCTGTGGAGTGGTTTCCTTTGTGAAAGAAAAGGAACTTCATTAAGTTCACAAATAGCACTGCTAAAATGATATACAGAATCCAATAAAGTCATTCCTAAATGCATAGCATGAGTGAGTTTTGCACTTGTAGGGTATTAGAAATAATCTAGACTATTACTACTTAAGCTTTTCTTTCCATATGAAATGCCTTGGAGATAGTATACATTGCCATAATAGAGAGTAGAGTGCTGGTGGGGTTTGGGGTGGTGGAAATGTTGGTCAAGGGTCCAAACTTCCAGTTATAAGATTAACAAGTTCTGGGGATCTGATATATAGCATAGTGGGTACAGTTAATTATACTGTATTATATACTTGAATGTTGCTAAGAGGGTAGATCTTAAATATTCTATCCACAAAAATAGCAGTGGTAATATGTGATGTGGTGGAGGAGTTAGCTAATGCTACAGAGGCAATCGTTTTGCAATATATAAATGTATCAAATTAACACATTGTATGCCTTAAACCTACACAATGTCGTATGTCAGTTATATCTCAATAAAACTATAAAACAAAAAAAATACATTCTCATCAAATCATTTTATGGTATTCTTTGCAAGGGCAGGAAAAGGCACTGCAGTCAGTAACGACCATTGATGTCTAGTCATCTCCCATTCAGGTGAGGAAACTGAAACATAGAGGGGAACCAGCATCCTTGCATGGTGTCACCCTGGGCCTTAGACCAACAACTAACTCCATGTTGTCCCATCAGCCAACATCACAAGTCTGGATCAGAGAAAAGTCAGACCCAGGTGAGTTTCCACTACCTTGGATCAGGTGAAACTTTGCAGTATTTAGGTTCTCTAAGAGCTACTTCCTACATAGCCATGAAAGCTGGGTAACATGATTCAGTATTTCAGGGTTTCTAAGAAAATGGTTCTGCACATAGAGAAACTAAAATCCAGCTTGGACTTTAACAGCTTGGCTGAAACATGATTTTTCTGTGTTTTACATATTTATGTGCTGGCAAAGTGGGGACACAAAGATGGGATACTACTGAATCTCTTCTCTCACTGAAAAGCATTAACTGTTAATCATTCCCTGGGAAATTGGGGACCAGAAGTGGGACAGTGGGGTTTAAAGCAGATTTAAAGTTTTAAGAACTATCCAATCTTACGTCTAAATAGATTTTGGGAATTTACCTAAAGATAATGGTTCTAAATATAGGAAAATGTATGTATAGGAGTGTTCTGCAACGTGAAAAGAACAATCAACGTGTAATCTATTGAGGAAATGGACCAAATGAATTTGGGGGCAGCCACTCACTAGACTTAGTTGAACATTATGCTGGAGGAGACTCACACTTCCTGTGTGTGCAGTGTCAGGCTGTGGATATTTATCTAAATATACTTTTATACCTGTGTAGCTATCTAGCAATATAGGATGTGTATGCATGTATAGAATATAAATAAATATATATAATCTATTTTTATTTATGTAATCCTTCTAGTATTTTAAATATCAGAAAAATAGCCCTACAAAAATGCTAAAAGTAGCTGTGTTAGGGAAGTAGCATTGTGAATCTTTAAAAAATTATTTTCTTCCTTTTTCCAATGTTTTGGAATGGATTTCTATTACTTTAGTAAGAAAAATCAATTAATTATGAACTGCTCTCAAATTTCTATATGAATATATATATAGTTTATAAGAAAAGAAAATTTCCTTAGGGCCCCCCATATTGGTGTTGGATTGAAAAGAAATGCTGCAAAGATACAAATGGATGTTACAACTTGAAATTATTCAGAGCACTTCTTTTTGTGCTTTCAAAAAGAATGAATCATGAATTTAAATTACTTCAAATCTACCCTCAAGAAAGTAAATAAGAATCAAGCAAAAGTGGCAAACAAATGAAGAAAAGTGGAAGGATCTCTTAAGCTCAGCAGCAGATTTTTTTAAATTCTGCTCTGGGCTCTTGGCTCTGGGCAGCCAAGCATGGCAAGGAATCTAAAGTGAGACTATGGAGAATTTATGTGAGGCTCTCTCTGTGTGCTTTTGGGCTGGAACTATTCACAGACCGTGTAGCCACTAACAGGAGCCTGGCTTCAGCCCATGGCTCCCCAGGAGCATCACTGCAGCAATGGCTGGAATCAGTCTCCGATTTGTAAGAGAGGTCATCTAATTGAAGGTAAGAATTCACTCCAAATACCTCTCTCAAGATCCTTAATATCTTGAACACATTCAGGATTGGGGACCTCCTACCACTGGAAATAATAAATTAGGTCATTTGACACTTCCAATTCTTAGATTATTATTTGCACTGACTCTATGTTCTTGCAATATGCACCCACATTGTACTCAAGTACCCCCTGCATTCCAAAGTCCACATCCTCCACTAATTCACCTTAGAAAATTAGGAATCAGCTTTGGAGTTTTTGCCAGAAAAAGAGTCTAATTTGGGCAAAACCTCTTCCCCAGTGTTAGTCATACGAGGTTTGGGCTAGAGAAGCTCTGTCCCATTTCTGCCCTCTGAATTGTGGAGATGAAATGGTCTCCAGTGGCTCCACCCTTTTTCACCCCACATCTAGCTTCCACAGATGGGAAAGAGCAAGAAGGGAGCAGGATGACAGATGAGATCATGGCTGTGGATCCGAGGACCCTGGAGACCTAATGTGGAATCTCACAGTTGTCCACTCCCAGTCTCCATCTCCCTGGCCTCTGCCCAGCAGCCAACTATGTGATCACCCTGCAGACTGTATCCCCCAGGCTGGCCAGCGCTGGCTTTGGCTAACAACTAACAGTGCTACCACAGACTAGAACACTGAGGATACACCATCATAGAAATTTAATGCCTGTTTCCTTCTTGCATTGTTTAAAAACATCTCCCAACAATTAATATGATTTACTTAAAACAGATTTTCAGAAATAAATCACTGGATCCAAGTCTGTTTGCCATGACTTGTACAAGCTTCTCCTAAGAACTATTCCCAGCTATATGTTTATCAACAGTTGAGAAATTGTGGTCATTTTACTATGTACTAGGGAGAGGGGATGCTTGTTGTCATCGTTCATCCACAATTAAAATGCACAGATCAGGAATTCTGTTCAAACTTTTAAATTGACAGTATTTTATATGCAGGACATTATTTAACCTTTCAGTTGATTGAATCTGGAATTGTTTATTTCTTCTTTTCTTTCTTTTTTTTCATCTATCCTTTACTCAACAAATATTGAGGTAAACATACTAGGCTACATTAAGGGAAGAAAGTTGCTCAGGCTTTCAGGATTAATTAAGACGAATCAGAATATGTTCTAAATAGATGAATTTTTTTTTATTAAATAGATGATTAATATCATATAAAATATTTGAGGAATTTTTGTGTCCTAAAAGATGCAGAAATGTAATTAGTTTCCTTTTTTCATGACTTTTATTTTTAGACACTTGCTGTGCTCCCAATATACTCTGTAGAGGGAAGCCTCCTTCTCTTCCTATTTGCTTTGAGAAGAGGTTGAAAACCAGTTAATTCCTGGTGCAATATTGGTTTATGTTACTGAATTTTATATATTTAAATCATAAAATCGATGACTACATGATTGGAAAAAGAGTAGAGAAAGTTATAAAACAAAGAACAAAAAAACCCAAAAAGCAATAATCTTTTTGTTTGTTTGTTTTGGCAAGATGAAGTCAGAGTGACTGAGTGGATACTAAATGTTAGTTTTAAAGTATTCAGAAGAAGAGTCTGGTAAGAGATGCTGTTTTCTGATTCTCAGAAGGCCTTGAGGGACATAGAGAGTCTCACTCATAGGTTCCCACATTTTTGGGGCTCCAACTAGCTCATCCTTCACACCTTTGATCTTGTAATATTTTGCCTTATTACAACCAAATAGCCATTTTCTAGACTGTCTAAATGGCTCTTCATAATTTCTCCTGAGTGTGCCTGGATAAATGTAGCCTGTTTTAGCTTCATAAAATGTTGCTTCCCTCTACTTCTCAACTACTCAAAATCTGAGGTCAGAAAACTGACCTTGCCTGTCCAGATGGCAAATAAAGATGATGAAGATTCTGTTTTGTATCTTCTTTTTCAAGTAAAGCCATGCACTAGGCGTTTTTATGATTGCCCCCAAATGGGTTACATGATTGAAATCCATTTAGTTTGAGGATAGCAGGTGCTTTTGGTTTTCCTTCGCTGGCTATATATTCTTTTTTTAAACTCTTTTTAATATATTCTTCTGCCTTTCAAATGCAGATTTCTCTATCATTCTGGTCTCAACCCTTCTCTCTCTTCCCTCTTATTCTTTTCCTGGGAAACTTTTCTGGAGAAACCATTCCTAAGATTCTAGCACACTTTTCAACAAAAGACTTTCCTGAACTGCTTTATACATTTTGAACACTACCCTGGGTGGAGCCAATCCCCTACTGAGAGTCAGTACGTCTGAGCCAGATGCATAGGCTTGATTTTGATTCTGTTGTTTACCAACAATATCATCTCAGGCAGAGTGCCCCTACACGTAAACGGGATCAATAGAAGACTCTACCTGCAGGGATGTTTGATCAAACATCATGTGAGAGATAATTCATGCCAAATAATTGTTAGTCATAATTATCAGCGATATGATCTCTGTCAGAACCACCTCTTCACTAGGATTTAATGCTGGAACTTTTGGCAAAAAATCCAAAAGCTGATTCCTAATTTTCTAAGGTGAATTAGTGGAGGATGTGGACTTTGGAATGTCATGTGTCACATGACACAGTGATTGTCAATTTGGAGTGAGAGTGTGATCACCGATCATTACTATTTATAGAACACTTCTATATACACAGCTACCATGTGAGGTATTCAGGAGTGAATGCAACATTTTTAACAACAATGTGGCCACAGAATTCATCAGGGTCCTAGAGGCTCCTGGTGGCCTGCATGGAGTCTTTGATTTCTGAAGCCTCAGGTAGAGCCAGGCAGGGCATTACAGGGGGTTCTGGGTAAGGCTATGTGTGATGCCAGGGCATGGGACTCCACAATACCACAAGGTGGTGGGTATTTTGCAGCTGTACAGTAGCATCTCAGAACGATGATACGCTGGTGGATGAGAAAAAGAAGCTAAGATCCCTTTCCCCAAATATCACATGTATACAGCTGTGGCAGCTAAGGCTATAATTTTTGTCCACTGCTATTAGTAATAACCATAGCAGATGTTCAGCCATCCTTACACTGAAATGAACTGGTCACATATAATGGCAAGTTAAATCTTGGGAGATCACACCTGCTAAAACAGGAAATTTATCAGTCACAGCATGAGCTCAGCTCCAAGTTCCCTGAGCATTGGTGTCTGACAATTAATCCCCAAGAGTTAGTTTGGGAAATGTGTGGTGGATTCTTCTTGAAAACCCACTGATGGAGGTAAATGTCAGAATAGGTGATCCTCAGTAATAAAGTAGCTTCTGCCTCTGAGACTGCACCCAGAGAAATGGCTATTGATGTGAATGTTGAACACCCACCTCCTTGGGCTTTGGAGAGGGACCCCTGTCTTCCCAGGTAGCAACACTGAGATGAAAGCCTGTCTAGTTTTCACTGTCTCCAAATGCCTCTGCTTGTTGCAGACCCTCCCTTTTTTCCTTTCAAATCTCTGTAAATTTCACCTTTGTGCATCTAATTATCACCAGTTATATGGCCCAATATGTTTCTTACTCAAGCATGCAGAGGTCTGCACTCATGATTTTTTGTTTTTGTTTTTGTTTTTCACTCATGTTTGGCCCAGAATCCACCTCCCCTAGTTTTTGCCACCTACAGGATGGCCAGCCGGTGCCAGTCTTACTTGCAAAGTGCTATAAATGAGCAAACACCACACAAGAACGTCAGTAAAGCAGAGGACTTTGAATAATCTTGATACAGTGTATGTTAATCCTAGCCAATTCCCTCAGTTCATTAAGCTGTGTGTAAATGTGACTGAGAACACATTTCCATCTCTGCTACAGCAAGTAAACTCAGCTAAAATATAGCATATGCATATAAATTATTTTTAATTTGATCCACTAGTCCTAGGCAACAATATGCAGATATTCACCAGCTCCCAGGAGAGAGAGGACATGACCTAGCAGAATCCTTCCCTAGGACTAGAAAAAACACAACCTACATGTCCTCACAGAGAGTCACTGCCAACATCCATCTGTCACAGACCAGTCATTGCAGGTCCACTCTTCAGACCCAAGTGACTCAAAATATCCTGGTCTTGGCTTGTGATTCATGCCCAAGGAGTGGACACCAATTCTCCCACACAAGTTTTGCAAATGTGTTTAATAACACAGCATCAGATAAGTAGAGCCAAACTGAGTCTTTGCCAGTTAATCATAATAAATGATTCTAAGATCCTTGCAATGTGTGGGCGAAGTTTAGAAGCATCTATTAAGATTATACTTAGGATCTTGATGGGGTCAATTGTTGCAGAATTCACAGAAAAAGAGGCAAGAAGGAGGTACCTCTGGGAGAGAGAGCTCCTTGCCCTCTTTTAACCCTAGCCATTAGGAAACAGTACAGAAGTACATGAGAGGGTCTCACTTTTATGAGGCTAGGGCAAGAGTGGGACAAAGCATAAAGAAGGCAGACAGACCAAATCCTTCACTCTTCTGCCCTCAGTCCATGTGCAACCCCTCCCTACAAGTGCTTTCTGGAATGTACACCAGGTAGGGTGCATCTCACATACTTAACATGTGGAGTTTTGAGCTGTGTCCGGCCTTGTCAAGTTTGCCTAGGGAACTGCAGCATGTTTGCAAGAACAGAAAAGTCAGGGAGTATGTCCAATAATGACCTAGAGAAAGAAAGAGAAGCCAGAGACCTCAGAAGTCACTGGGAACATGCAGGCTTGCTGACCGCTCTTCCTCTTTCAAGATTCCCAATCTTTTCCTGCAAGTAGACATCCAAAAATGCTGGCTGCTTCTCTTTAGAGAAATATTGGCATAAGTTAAATTTGACATAGAGTAAACATTAGCTAGAAGACTTACAGACTTATCTACAACAATAAAAAAAATGAAGTAAATGGGAAAAAATGCAAAACACAAATCTGAGACCTGCCATCCCACCAATATACATTTATTTCCAAGTGTTATCAATGCTATAACTAATATAGCTACCTTTACATACAACTGATTCTAATATCTGAACACAGCATTTGATCACTTTGTTTTGTTTTGTTTTAGAAAAGGTGGCAGGCAGAGAGGATACTCCACTCCCTTTGAAGCTCTCTTGCTCACCAACCCTCCCTTTCTCAGAAGGAAGGTGAAAAGATCTTGCTTTGCCATCAGGGTCTGCAAAGCCCTTCATGCACCCCTGATAGGGTCTCAATATCAGTGACTGGGGGTTTCAAAGGCTATTTGGTAAAACAAGGGAGGCATGTCCCATCAAGAAATATGAGTGTTTCAATTGGATTCAAGGTTAAATATATTTGGGGAAATTTGAAATTAAGCTGGTTTAATGGTTAAACAACATATGTTTAATCTTCTAATTAATTTTCTTGGAAAGTATACAGACTGGATTTTTTAAAGATTTTTTAAGAATATTTATTTATTTTGAGGGAGAGCACAAACAGAAGAGGGCATAGAGAGGGAGACAGAGGATCTGAAGTGGGCTCTGTGCTGACAGCTGACAGCAGCAGGCCTTATGTGGGACTTGAACTCACAAACCTCAAGATCATGACATGAGCCAAAGTCAGACGCTCAACTGACAGAGCCACCCAGGTGCCCCAAGATTTTATTTTTTAAGAGTTGTTAAAGTTTCATAGCAAAATTGAGAGGAAAGTAGAGAGATTTCCCATATACCCTTTATCCTACAAATGCATAGCCTCCTTTATTATTAACATCCTGTGCCACTGTGGCATATTTGTTACAAATGATGAACCTACATTAATGCATCATAATAACCCAAAGTATGTAGTTTATATGAGGATTCACTCTTGATGCTGTATATTCTGTGGGTTTGTCTAAATGCATAATGACATGTATCTATCATTATAGTATCATACAGAATAGTTTCAGTACCCTAAAAATCCTTTGTGCTCTGGCTATTCATACTTCCCTCTCACCTAACCCCTGAAAACCACTGATATCTTTACTGTCTCTATAGTTTTGTCCTTCGCAGAATGTGATACATGTGACTCAGAATACCCTGGTCTTGGCTTGTGACTGGTATCATACAATGTATATAGACTTTTCAGAATGGCTTGTTTCACGTAGTAATATACATTTAAACATTTTCTATTTTTTTCATGGCTTGAGAGATCATTTCTTTTTAGCACTGAATCATATGCCATTCCATCCATGTGGATGCACACAGTCTGTTTATTCATTCACCTACTGAAGAACATCTCAGTTGCTTACAGACTTTGGCAATTATGGATAAAATGATTATAAATGTCTATGAACAGGTTTTCGTCTGAGCACCAGGTTTCAAATCCTTTGGATAAATACCAAGGAGCACAATTCCTGGACAGTATGGTAAGAGTATGTTTCTTTTTATAAGAAAGCACCCAACTATCTTCCAAAGTGTCTATACCATTTTGCATTCCTACAATCAGTGAATGAGAGTTCCTGTTGCTCCACATCTTTGTCAGCATTTGGTGTTGCGTGTGGTCTGAATTTTGGCCAGAATAGATATATAGTGATATCTCATAGTTATTTTAATTTGCACTTCCCTAATGGCATATGATATGAAACATCTTTTCACACATTTATCTGTATATTTTCTATGGTGAAGTGTCTGTTAAGGTTTTTGTCCATTTTTCCACCAAGCTGTTTGTTTTCTTACTGTTGAGTTTTAGGAGTTTTTGTGTATTTTGGATACCATTCATTTATCAGATATTTTTTTTTTCAAATATTTATTCCATTCTGTTGTTCTTCTCATTCTCTTGGCACTGTCTTTCATAAGGCAGAAGTTCAGCTTATCAATTATCTATATCACAGATCATGCCTTTGGCATTGTATCTAAAAAAGCATTACTATATCCAAGGTCGTCTACATTTTCTCCTATGTTATCTCTTAGGAGTTTTATAGCTTTACATTTTACATTTAGGGCTATGATCTATTTTTAGTTAATTTTTGTGAGGGGTGTGAAGTCTGTGTCTAGACTCATTTTATGTCTGTGGAAATCTAGTTGTTCCCACACATTTGTTGAAGACTATCTTTGTCCCATGGTATTGCTTTCGTTAACGTTGTCAAAGATCAATTGAATATACATGTATATTCCTCGGATGTATGTATTTCTGAGAAAATGGAGCTAGTCTCCATTGATCTACTTGATTATTTTTCACCAATACCACACTGTCTTGATTACTGTAGCTTTAAAGAAAAGTCTTGAATTTGAGTAGCATCAGTCCTCCAACTTTGTTCTCCTTCAATATTGTGTTGGCTATTTGGAGTATTTTGCTTCTCCATATAAACTTCAGAATAATTTTGTCAATAACTACAGAATAACTTTCTGGAATTCTGAATGGGATTGCATTAAATCAATAGATTAAGTTGGGAAGTACTGACATCTTGATAGCATTGAGTCCTTTTTTTCTATGAACAAGGCATATCTATTTTTTTTGTTTATCACAGTTTTGTAGTTTTCCTTATATAAGTCTTTTACATTTTTTGTAAGTTAATACCTAAGTCTTGGGGCACCTGGGTGGCTCCGTCAGTTAAGTGTCCAACTCTTGATTTCGGCTCAGGTTGTAACTTCATGGTTCATGGGCTCAAGCCCTGCATTGGGCTGTGCACTGAGAGGATGAAGCCTGCTTGGGATTCTCTCTCTCCCTCTTTCTCTGCCCCTCTCCTGCTCTCTCTCTCTCTCTCTCTCTCTCTCTCTAAGTAAATAAATAAATAAACATTTAAAACAAAGATGTATACCTGTTTTCCATTATTTTTGAGTGCTCATGTAAATTGTATTGTGCATTTAATTTCAAATTCCACTTGTTCATTGCTGGTGTATAAGGAAGGGACTAATTTTTTTTTACATTAACCTTGTATCCTACAACCTTGCTATAATCACTTATTTGTTCCAGGAATTATTTTTGTTAATTTGTTAAGGGAGAGGCAGAGAGAGAAGGAGAGAGAGAGAATCCCAAGCAGACTCCACACCAGGAACAAGATATAAGCTGGACCTTCCATGAACTTAAATTTCTCAGGTTATGATTTACAGTTAAGTTTATAATTTAATTCAAGTTAGTTAACATAATTTAATTTCAGTTAGTTATGTTAGTTTCAGGTGTATGATATAATAATTCAACACTTCCATACATCACTCTGTGCTCATCATGACAAGTGAAGTCTTTAATCCCTGTCACCTATTTCACCCATTTCCCCAATCACCTCCTCTCTGTAACCCTCAGTTTGTTCCCTATAGTTTAGTCTGTTTTCTTGGTTCCTCTCTCTCTCTCTCTCTCTCTCTCTCTCTCTCTCTCTCTCTCTTTCATTTTTTCTTTGCTTATTTGTTTTGTTTCTTAAATTCACATATCAATTAAATTATATGGTATTTATCTTTCTCTGTCTGACTTATTTGGTTTAGCATAGTACTCTCTAGCTCCATCCATGTCGTCGCAAATGACAAGATTTCATTCCTCAATCAGTGAACATTTGGGCTGCTTCCATAGTATTGGCTATTGTAAATATTGTAAATATCCAGAAGTGCAATTGCTGGATCATAAGGTAGTTCTCTGTTTAAATTTTGAGGAACTTCCACACTGTTTTCCACAGTGGCTGCAGCAGTTTACATTCCCACTAATGGTGTATGAGTGTTTAGTTTTCTTCACATCCTCACCAACACCTGTTGTTTCATGTGTTATTGATTTTAGCCATTCTGACAGGTGTGAGGTGATATTTTATTGTAGTTTTGATTTAAATTTCCCTAATAATAAGTGATAATGACCATCTTTTCATGGGTATATTGCCCATCTGGATGTCTTCTTTGGAGACATGTCTGTTCATGTCTTCTGTTGATTTTTTAATTGGATTATTGTTTTTTGGGGGGTGTTAAGTTATATCGGTTCTTTATATATTTTTAATTTTTTTTTCAACGTTTATTCATTTTTGGGACAGAGAGAGACAGAGCATGAACGGGGGAGGGGCAGAGAGAGAGGGAGACACAGAATCGGAAACAGGCTCCAGGCTCTGAGCGGTCAGCACAGAGCCCGACGCAGGGCTCGAACTCACGGACCTCGAGATCGTGACCTGGCTGAAGTTGGACACTTAACGACTGCACCACCCAGGCGCCCCGATATATATTTTTAATACTAGCCCTTTATTGGGCATATCATTAGCAAATATATTTTCCCATTCTGCAGGTTGCCTTTTAGTTTTGTTAATTGTTTCCTTCACTGTTCAGAAACTTTTTATTTTGATATAGCCCCAATAGTTTATATTTGCTTTTGTATACCAAGCCTCAGAGACATATCTAGAAAAATTGGCATATCGCTATGCCAATATCCAAGATGTTACTGCCTGTTTTCTCTTCTAGGATTTTTATGGTTTCAGGTCTCACATTTAGGTCTTTAATCCATTTTGAGTTTATTTTTGGGTATGATGTAAGAAATTGGTTTGATATTTTTCTTTTGCTATCCAATTTTCCCAACACTGTTAGGAACAACATTTCTTGGAGAGACTTTTTTTCCTTTTCTTTCCTGCTTTGTCAAAGACTAATTGACTATATAATTGTGGGTTTATTTCTGGGATTTCTATTCTGTTCCATTAATCTATGTGTCTATTTTTGTGCCAATACCATACTGTGTTGATTACTACAACTTTGTAATATAACTTGAAGACTGGAATTGTGTTATCTCCAACTTTGCTTTTCTTTTTCAAGATTGTTTTGGCTATTTTTGGTTTTGTAGTTCAATACAAATTTTAGGATTATTGCTCTAGCTCTGTGAAAAATGCTTTTGGTATTTTGGTAGGGATTACATTAAATGTGTAGATTGTTCTGGGTAATGTAGATACTTTAACAATGTTTTTCCAATCCATGAGAATGGAATATCTTTCCATTTCTTTGTGTTGTCTTGAATATCTTTCATCAGTTTTTTTTATAGTTTTCAGAGTACAGGTCTTTCACCTTTTTGGACAGTTCATTCCTAGGTATCTTATTATTTTAGGTACAATTGTAAACAGGATTGTTTTCTTAATTTCTTTCCATTGCTTCATTATTAGTGTATAAAAATATGATAAATTTCTGTACATTGATTTTGTATCCTGCAACTTATTGAATTTATAAGTTCTAGCAGTTTTTTTTTTTTTTGGTGTAGTCTTTTGGATTTTCTATATGTAGTATCATGTCATCTGCAAATAGTGAAAGTGTTACTTTTCTCTTATCCATCTAGATGCCTTTTATTTCTTTTTGATGTCTCATTGCTGTGGCTAGGACTTCCAAACTGTGTTCAATAACAATGGTGAGAGTGGACATCCTTGCCTTCTTCCCAACCTTAGGGGAAAAGTTGTCAGTTTTTTCTCATTAAGGATGATGTTAGCTATGGGTTTCTCATAGAGTATCTTTATTCTATTGAGGTATGTTCCTTCTAAACCTATTTTGTTGTGATTTTTAAAAATTTTTATTTACTTTTGAGAGAGAGAGAAAGAGAGAGAGAGCACAAATGAGGGAGGGGAAGACAGAGAGGGAGACACAGAATCTGAAGCAGTCTCCAGTCTCTGAGCTGTCAGCACAGCACAGCACAGAGCCTGACATGGGACTCAAACTCACAAACCATGAGATCATGACCTGAGCCAAAGTTGGATGCTTAACGGACTGAGCCACTCAGGTGCTCCATTGGGTTTTTATCCTAAATGGATGTTGTACTGCATCAAATGCTTTTTCTACACTTATTGAAATAATCATATGGTTCTTATTCTTTCTCCTATTGATGTGATGTCTCATATTGATTGATTTGTGAGTATTAAACCAAGTTTGAAACCTGGAATAAACCCCACTTAATCACAGTGAATGATTTTTTAAACATATTATTGAATTTGGTTTCCTAGGGTTTTACTGAGAATTTTTGCATCTATGTTTATGAGGGATATTGGCCTGTAGTTAGTTTTGTGTGTGTGTGTGTGTGTGTGTGTGTGTGTGTGTGTGTGTTTATTTGATTTTGGTATGAGGGTAATGCTGGCCTCATAGATAGAAAGAATTTAGAAGTTTTCTTTCCTTTTATATTTTTTTGGAATATTTTAAGAAGGATAAGTATTAACTTTCATTTAAATGTTTGGTAGAATTTGCCTGTGAAGCCACCTGGTCCTGGACTTTTGTTTCCTGGGAGTTTTTTTATTACTGATTCAATTTCTTTGCTAGTTATCAGTCTGGTCAAATCTTCTACTTCTTTCTGCTTCAGTTTTGTGTATTTATATATTTTTTAAGGAATTTATCCATTTCTTGTAGGTGCCAACTTTGTTGGCATGTAGTTTTTCATAATATTATCTTACAATTATATTTCTGTGGTATTGGTTGTTAATTCTCCTCTCTCATTTATTATTTTAGTATTTGAGTCCTTTCTCTCTCTTTTTTTTCTTCATAAGTCTGGCTAGAGGTTTAACAACTTTATTGATTTTTTCAAGAAACCAGTTTCTGGTTCCATTGATCTCTTCTATTGTCTTTTTAGTTTCTATGTAATTTATTTCTGCTCTAACCTTTTTTTTTTACATTTATTTATTTATCTATTTATTTATTTACTTATTTATTTGTTTATTTAATTTATTTTTTAATTTACATCCAAGTTAGTTAGCATATAGTGCAATAATGGTTTGAGTAGATTCCACTGATTCATCCATCTCCTATGTATAACACCCAGTGCTCATCCCAACCTCTTACCCATTTAGCCCATTCCCTCACCCACAACCCCTCCAGCAACCTTCAGTTTGTTATCTGAATTTAAGGGTCTCATGTTTTGTCCCCCTCCTTGATTTTATATTATTTTTACTTCCCTTCCCTTATGTTCATCTGTTTTGTATCTTAAATTCCGCATATGAGTGAAGTCATACGATATTTGTCTTTCTCTGACTAATTTCATTTAGCACAATATCCTCTACTTCCATCCACATAGTTGCAAATGGCAAGATTTCATTCCTTTTGATTGTTGAGTAATACTCTATCTTCTTTACCCATTCATCTATCAGCGGACATTTGGGTTCTTTGGATATTGTCGGTAGTGCTGCTGTAAATACTGGGGTGCATGTGTCCCTTCAAAACTCTGCTCTAATCTTTATCATTTCTTTCCTTCTTCTGGAAACCCCTTCTTTTTAGGGTTTTTTTGGTGTTCTTTTTCTAGCTCCTTTAGGTGCAAGGTTAGTTATTTATTTGAGATTTTTCTTGAGCTAAATATGTAATGCTATAAAGTACCTTTTTAGACCCACTTTTTCTGCAACACAGAGGTTTTGGACCATGATGCTTTCATTTCCATTTGTTTCCATGTACTTTTTAATATCTTCTTTGATTTCCTGGTTAACTCATTCATTGTTTAGTAGCATGTTATTTAACCTCCAAGTATTTGTGGTCTTTCCAGATTTTTTCTTATGGTTCATTTCTAGTTTCATAGCATTGTGTTCAGAGAATATGCATGGTATCATTCAGTCTTCTTGACATTGTTGAGGTTTGTTTTATGGGTTATGATGTGATCTATTCTGGAGAATGTTCCATGTTCACTTGAAAATAATGCATATTCTGTTGTTTTAGGATCGGGTGTTCTTAATATAGCTGTTAACGTGTCATTCAAAGCCGTTGTTTCCTTATTGATGTTCTCTTTAGATGATCTGTCCATTGATATAAGTGGGGTGTTAAAGTCCCATACTATTATTGCATTATTATCAATTAGTTCCTTTATGTTTATTATTAACTCTTTTATGCATTTAGGTGCTCCATGGTGAGTGCATAAATATTTACAATCGTTATGTCATTTATGTCATCTTGCTGAGTTATCCCCTTTATTTTATAGTGTGCCTCTCTGTCTCTTGTTGTAGTCTTTATTTTAAACTCTATTTTGTCCACTATAAGTATTGCTGCTCTGGCTTTCTTTTGATATCATTAGCATGATACATATTGCTCTATCCTCTCACTTTCAATCTGCGGGTGTTGTTAGGTCTAAAATATGTCTCTTATAGGCAGCATATAGATGGATCTTATTTTTTAAAATCCATTCTGCCACCCTGTGTCATTTGTTGGGGCATTTATTCTATTTACATTCAAGGTAATTATTGATAGATATGTATTTACTGCAACTTTTTTTTTACTTGTTTTGTGTTTGTTTCTTAAGACTTTCTCTGATCTTTTCTCTGATCCCTCTCTCTTTCATGCTTTGCTGATTTTCTTTAGTGGTATACTTGGATTTATTTCTCCCTATTTTTTACATGTTTATTAGTAGTTTTTGATATATGGTTACCATTAGATTTGTATATAACATCTTCTGCATATAGCAGTGTATATTAAGTTGATGATCATTTAAATTTGAACCCATTCTTTTCTCCTTTCCTCCCCACATTTTAGGTCTATGTTACTATATTTTATATCCTTTTTTGTAATTTCCTTGACTGATTTTTTGCAGAAATATTCATTTTTACTATTTTTGTGTTTCCTATCTCTGTATTGTCACTTTTGGTTCTCCTTTCCACTCAGACTCTCTTTTACTATTTTTTGAAGTACTTGTTTAGTAGTCATGAACTCCTTTAGTTTTTGTCTACAAAACTCTTTATCTGTCCTTCTATTCTGAATGATAGCCTTGTTGGATAGAGAATTTTTGGATGCAGATTTTTCCCATTCAGCACTTTGAATATATCATGCTACCTCTTTCTGGATTGTCAACTTTCTGTTGAGAAATCTCGTGCTAGCCTTATGGGTTTTTCATTGCAAGTTAATTTCTTTCTTTGCCCTGCTTTTTTAAGATTTATTTTTCTTTATCACTATATTTTGCAAATTTATTTACAATATATCTTGGTGTTGATCTGCTTTTGTTGATTTTGTTGAGGTTTTTCTGTGCTCCTGGATCTAGATATCTGTTTCCTTCCCCAGATTTGGGAAGTTTTCACCTATTATTTCTTCAAATAACTTTTCTGCCCCCTTTTCTCTCTCTTCTTCTGAGACTTGTATAATACAAACGTTACTATGTTCACTGGAGTCACTTAGTTCCCTAAATATATTGTCCTTTTGCATAATTCTTTTCTCTCTCTTTTGTTCAGCTTGATTACTTTCTATTACTTTGTCTTCTAGGTCATGAATTCATTCCTCTGTTTTTTTCAAGCCTGCTGTTCATTCCATCAAGCCTGTTTCTTTTTAAATTAATTGTACCCTTTATTTCTAAAATATTTTTTCCTATCTCTGTGGAAGGATATCACTCATGTTTTCCACTCTTTTCCAAAGTCTAGTGAGTCTTGTTATTTCCATTGCTTTAAATTTTTTATCAGGGATGTTACTAATATGCATTTTGCTTAGATCTCTGGTTATGGACTTGTTTTTTTTTTTTTTTTTCATTTGGGATAAATTTCTCTGTTTCCTCATTTTGTCTGCCTCTCTGTGCCTATTTCTCTGTGTTAAGAATTTCAGCTGTGTCTTCTCCTCTTAAAAATAATGATTTTATGAAGAAGAGGTTCCGGAGTGGCCTACAGTGCAATGTTCCCTGGGCACCAGAACCTGGCATTTCAGAAGAGTATCCTATGTGTATTGCTTGCATCCTGCTATTGTGTCTGAGTCACTTTTCCCTTCCGTGCCATTGTCTGCACTGACTCTGCCTATTGTGGGCCATGCTCACTCTCTGTGGTGTTAGTGGGAACTAGTAGGTCAGATCTGGGGGTGCGTGAACATCAGAGAACTTGGGAGCAGGGCAGTAGTGCAGGGCAGTAGTAGCAAAATGTGCACTGGGCCACTATTTCTATGCTGGGGTTTTAATGCTATGGTGGCTAGGGGCTGTGTGCCAGGGCAGCCAGGAGCACAAGGCTGAGCACAGAGTCAGATGGTGGTTGGTGCATGCAGCTGGGTACAGTGTGTTTTTTTAGTCCATTGCAGTGGCAGGGTACCTGCTCAGCCTAGACTGTGTACATGACAGGTGGGCATGGTCCATGATAGCAGCCAGGGTTGAATGGTTGGACAGGGTGAGAGATGGTGCCTGTGGTCACCAGGCTGTGCAGGGGCATGATAACATGGCTCCACAAGGCATGCATTTGTAGCTGGGGGTGCAAGCTAAGAGTGGCTAGGGGAGCACAGCTAAGTGTGGCAGAGGTACATGGCTCTTGGTGGCAGCTGTGCACCTGGCAACTGAGGTGAGGGTGCCCATGGAGTTTTAACAAAATTTGCCCTGAGCCCAGGACTGAGACCATAAGGCTTGGAGTGGGCCTGTCCTGAGGAGAACTTATAGGCTTGGCACACTGCTAGCAAGTTAGGTAGTGTCTGTGCATCCCTACCTCCAGCAGGTGTCTCTGTGCTTATCCTGTGGGCTGGGGGAGAAAAATGGTGCCTGCAGCTCCCTTTGTTCACAGAGAAATCCCCCAACATGCTCAGAAATCAGTATGAGCAGATCTGTGTTCTGTTTGCCTGTTGCCTCTCCCATGCAGGCTTCTGTCTCTTTAAAGGTGGCAACCAGCTACTTCTCACCATCCTGGCTCCTTTAGTGCTGAGTCAACTGACCTCCAATGTTTCAGGTTCCAAGTCCCACTTGTTTTACAAACACATGAAATTCAGCCCCTCTGGTTTTTAAAGCCAAACATTATGGGGATTAGTTTTCCCTATGTGAGCTCCCTGGTGTGAAGGTCCATTTCTCTTCCCTCTCCTCTGCTTCTCCGCTCCCTTCCTCCTGTGGGCAGCTTTCCTCTGCCTTTCTGACCTTCCTAACCTTTCAGATGTAGCTTTTTCTATATACATCTTATGGAGTTTTTCTTCCAGTCTTTGAATGACTCTCCAGTTTATTGACTTGGGTGTGTATGACATCTAGTTGATAAATGAAGGACAGGAAAAAGAGCTCTTTCATCTTCCCAAGCTCCTCAAGTTCTGATTTACTGTAAGATTTGTTTTCTGAGTTCCAAGCTGCTGGAAGCTTAGAAACGTTAATTAGAAACAGAGGGAACTACAATAGACAATACCACTGATGGCATCAAAATGTTAGGAGAGCATAAGATCAAGGAGGAGAGAGAATGAAATGATAACAAGCAGACATAAGCTATCAGACATCAGAGAGGTCCATCTTCAGGAGCCCTTGGCATTGTAGCCAGCACTAAAGCCATGCCAGAGGACCTCTTGGGTATCCCAACCAGCCCTCTGTTTAAGGACCACACAGCAACTTATATTTTATGAACTGTCTTTAAGAACACCAAATGGCAAATTACATTTTAGAAAGAGGGTTTCCAAAAGGGTACAGTTAAATCTATCTCTGTGGTTTCAGGATAATACATATTTATGTTCACTCAGGGCTCTCTGTGATTCTGGACATATGGAGTGTTTTCTTGGGTTCTGTAGAAGGCTCTGTGTGGCACAGACCTGGTGAAGAGATGACTGAAGGAAGACAAGGCATGATGGCATGTACAAAACACTATCTCACATGGCCAGCTTCTGTTAGTAGCGATGACATCTGGCCCTCTCAGTGGACACAAGGAGACCCACATGACTAGAGTCCAGATACAGGCAAGTTTGGGCCTGAAGTTCCCTCACTGGCTCACTTTCTTCCAGGTCCACAATAACAAAAATATATTCCCAATAGGCTCAGAACTGGCCTGTGGTATTTCATCAACCTTTCTTTTATGTCTACTTTCTGATTGACAGGAACATGGTCCTTAAGGAGACACTTCAATAGTGGATCTTCTAAGGACTCTGGAGAGACTGGGGTGAGAGAAAACAAGGAATACATTCCTAGGAACCTGGCCTTTTGATGTGCTTTGACAAACCACATTGTCAAGCAAGATACTTACCCCAGGACTGTCCCCATACCTCCTCCCTTTGTCCCTGGGGGCATCTGCATAGTCTATAGGGAATATTTCTTTCTGAGCTATGGGAATGCTACTCCTCCTACTCTGCTGGCACTTGACTTCTAAAATCTCAATATTTAAATGTTCAAACTGAATCATGGTCTACTGTCATTGTATGTTCTAAGAAAGAGCACTGTCAGTAATATTCTCTATTGCACTCACTGTTATAAAGAGAAATATCAGAGTGGCATTCCTCATAGTTGGCAATTCACTGCTAGCACAATTCCACATCAGTTTAGATTGTGAGTTTGAAACTGAGCATGCACTAGTGTCTGCATTTGTGTGTACAGGTGTGTGAATGTGATAGAGAATTAATTCAAATAACTGCAAACAACCCAAAGCTGGGAGGAATCCTTGGCTGGGAGAAGACAGAAAGGGCAATGCATCATCGAACACTATGGGAACCAGAAAGTTAAAAGCCTCCCATGTCGGGGAAATGTGTTCATGAGTACTCTTGTTACTAAACTCATTTTTTTAGCATTGGTAAAATAAACACTAGCTCTGTGGTCTGCAATCAAGGAGAGGAAAGTTCAAAAGAGTTATAGGTGTTTCTGGAGGCTGAGGAGAAAAAGGGAGCCTTTGTTCTGCTTTAGCTACCAGTCAACATTCACCTCAACTCTGCCCCCTTCCTAAGGCTCCTGTGGCCTTACTTCTGTGGTCCTCAGAGGTCTTGTACAGAGGTGGACAGTCCCTGGTAATGTGGGCATGTTGTCCAGCCCCTAGAAAGGAACCTGGCATATGGTGAAGCCCATGGATGTTTGTAGGATCTTTTTGCCATCCTAAGAATTAGCCCTAAACCAAGTTTCCAAGCCTCAAAGATTCTAAGTTATTTATATAGACCAAAACTCTTAAGAAGAAGAAGTTCTCAGTGTTCATAAATACTATGGACTATGGTCTACTGTCCTTGGGCAGATGACCATCTGTTTGTTGCTCAGCATGATTATTCTTTTTATTTCCTTCTGTATTCCTTCTTCCTTATCTTTTCTTATTTCACACGTGCACACACACGCACACACACACACACACACACACACGCACACCCCAGCTGATTAGATGCTCATTCCATGTACTCCAGTGGCATCCTATGTTAAGTTCTGTTGGCTGACTTTATGATGCTTTATCCTGCTGGGTATTTGCTTTTTTTAAAATTTTTTAAAAAAGGTTTATTTATTTTGTGACAGAGAGAGAGAGAGAGAGAGAGAGAGAGAGAGAACCAGCAGGGGATGGGTAGAGAGAAAGGGAGACACAGAATCTGAAGCAGGCTCCAGGTTCTGAGCTGTCAACACAGAGCCTGATGCTGGTCTTGAACTCAAAAACTGTGAGATCATGACCTGAACAGAGATCAGACACTCAACCGACTGAGCCACCTAGGCACCCCGGAGTATTTGCTTTTCTAACTCTCTTCCTGACCTGTCCACATTTAAGCAATAGTAGCCATGCTCTGAAGCTGCATGTCCAAAAAACAGTGTACTGCCAGAGACCCAACAAATATTCAACACAGAACAATTTTTTAAATCTCTTCTTTAGAAATCAAAGCAGATGTAGTTAGTCAAGCAGCTGACAGAAGCTAAAGGCAAACATTCTGCTCTATTTCTTCTCTCTGCTTTATATTTGTTTAGATTAGTGGGGATTATTCTCAAGGAGATGTGTAGAGATGGCTGGGTATCTATACAGAATGCGGGAGATGCTGTTTTCTGTGTTTCATAAAGTATGGATGAGCTAAAAAGCTAGAAATAGCTAAAAGGAGTAGCGGATATAGACAACATCAATAAAAAATTTAAAATGAAGTAAATCTCAAATCCCTAAGTAAAGATTTTTGTGGAGAGTGATGAATATAACCTAGGGTAGCACACTAGGGCTCTCAGGTCAAGTCCACCTGAAGGATATTTTGTAAATAAAGTTTCCTTGGACACAGCCATGCCCACCATTCATATATGGTTCATGGCTGTTTTCACTATGAGGACATGTGGGAGATGCAGGAGAGAAGCATCAAAGGAAAAGACTTCAAAAGGGAAGGGCTGGAGAAGGTGTAAGGCCTTAGGACATGTTTACACAGCTGAACATGGCTGTGGCTCCTAAGGAATGCCTAGAGCCATTAAAAATGTCCAGGGCCAGATCTTGCTTCACACCTGACCCTTCCTAGTGATAAAGAAACCAATTAACTCAAAATTCAACCTTGAAAAGCTAAACCATTAGATAGCACACTTGCTTAGCTGAGTTTATGCACGTAGTCTATAGCAATTATCCTAATAAAAAGAAGTTTCATTCTGGAGTTGAGGCCTCATTCCGCCTCGAGTATGACGACCTTCACTTAACTGCATTTTGTGGACTTATCTTTTGCGACTCTGGCCATACTCCCTGCAAAATTTGGCATGAGTTGGCAGGATATGGCATGGCAAACAATCTTTGAGACTACTTCGGTTTACAGTTGCAGAGGACCAAAGCAAAACCATAGGACAGGTAAGTCCCGGTTTTGGGATAGTGAAGTATGGGAAACCAGTCTCATGATCATGAAGCTTACTCTAAATTACTTCGTACTTTATTGCAAAGTTCAGGAGTAAAAGTGAAAAGGGGAAGTTTTGATGAGCTCCGGTACTTGGTTAAAAACATTGCTATTAGTTTAACCCTTCTGGAAAAAATCTTTTAAACCTTAAACAATGGAGACTAATTATGAAAACACTTAGACACACTCATCAAAATGGAGATATCATTTCTTTAAAAGTTTGGTCTGTATGCTCTTTAATTGAGATGGCTTTACAGCCTTTACAGTCTGATTCAGAGCAAAATATAAGTTCACCTAAATTAAAAACTCATCAAGAAGGAGATGATTTGGATTTTACATTTGATAGTTTTGAGGATGAATCTTCCTCTGAAGAAGCACCTGAGGATACTTTACCAGAATGGCCTCCACTGCCACCCACAAATGATAACTTGGATACTACTGCCCCCTCTTATAATAAAGTATACTCCTGCCCCCACCCTGTTCCTTTACCTGAAAATACACAAATTCCTACTCATGTTAAATGAAAGAATGTCTATCCAGTCACTTCCAATCCTTTTTCTAATGACCATCCTCACATAATAGTTCCTTCCAAGGAACATGAGGGCCCTATCATTACACCTCTGATGCGAGGGTTGATAAGGGCTAAAGAGGAAGGAGATTTAGAATTGATACAAACGGTATCAGAAATATTTCCAGTTACTCTGAATGCTTTTCCACCAAATGCACAATATCCTAATGGAGGCTGTAATGCTGAATACTCTCAGATCCCTGTAAAATGTTTGAAAGATGTTAAAATGGCTAGTGCCCGGTACGGCACTAACTCTCCTTCTAAGCAAGGCTTACTTTCAGCGTTTGCTGACACCGAATTCTTGATTCCTAAAGATTGGGAAATGTTGGCTAGAACTGTTTTACCCCATGCTTAATATTTACAATTTATAACTTGGTGGGAAGATCAGACAAAAATTCAAGGGGAAAGAAATATTCACAATATTCCTATTGACAAAGAACAATTTTTTGGACAAGGAGAATATTCTCAACTAAGAGATCAATGTGGTATGAATGATCAAGCAATACCACAAGTACAAAATTGCTATAAGATGGCTTGGCAAGGCACAGCTACCCCAGGGGAGGTTACCCCCTCATTTGTAAATGTTAAACAGGGAAATACTGAACCTTATGTTGACTTTGTAGCAAGATTAAGAGATGTTTTGGCTAAAACAATTCCTCAAGCAGGCCTAAGGGATTTGTTGCTTCCTATTATAGCTTATGATAATGCTAATTCAGAATGCCAGGGAGCTCTTTGTCCTGTAAGAGAGGCTGCTGGGTCCATGGCTTACTATGTGAAAGCATGTGCTGATATTGGTACCCCACGTTACCATATGAACCTCCTTGCGGCCTCTATAAGAGGGACAGGCCCTTTTAAATCTAACACCAAATGCTTTGGTTATGGAAAAATTGGCCATATGAAAAAAGACTGGAAAAATAAAGGACAAATTTAAAAAATACAGGCATAATGATAATAATACCAATACTAATAATCTATCTAAATTAGTATATCCAACTGCTTTATGCCCTTGTTGTAAAAAAGGATACCATTGGGCCAATCAGTGCCATTCCAAATATCACAAAGATGGGCATCCTCTTCCATCTTCTAATATTGATCAGAATCAGAGAAACTTCTCATGGGGCCTAGCTCAGGGCCCAACAAACAAAATGAGCCTTTATCCAGCCAGCAATGGGTCTCAACACCACAACATCGACAGGTCACAGACCTCCGTCATGCAACAACTGGGAGTGCTGCCTTAGATCTCCCTGCTATAGACCCAGTTGTTTTAAAGCCTTGTTTAGGTGTCATTAAAGTTAGAACAGGAATTTATGGGCCTTTGGAAAAAGGCACAATAGGCCTTATTTTTGGACAGACTAGTCTTACACTTAAAGGTATTCATGGGCATCCTGGTGTTATTGATGGTGATTGTGAAAATGAAATTCAAGTTATGATATTGGCCGATAACCCTTATACTATTCAACCAGGAGATAAAATTGCTCAATTACTTATTCTTCCTTATATAGAGGGCCAAAGCAAACCTGTTATCAGAACTGGAGGTTTTGGCAGTACTGGAAAACAATTATATTGGCAATTTTTTTTAAAAGATCGTCGCCCCAAAATACATCTTAAAATTAATAATAAATCTTTTATAAGATTTTTAGACACTGAAGTTGACATTACCATAATATCTGAAAAGTTTTGGCCTTCATCTTGGCCTGTTGAAAACGTACCTGTAATTTTTACAGGACTTGGCTTCTTAAGGGGAATAAAAAGAAGTCAACAGATTATGAGATGTGAAGGACCCAAGGATCAGATATCAACTCTTTTTTAAAATTTTTTTATGTTTATTCATTTTTTAAAGACAGAGAGAGACAGCACAATCAGGGGTGGGGTGGAGAGAGAGGGGGGCACAGAATCTGAAGCAGGCTCCTGGCTCTGAGCTGTCAGCACAGAGCCTGATACTGGGCTTGGGCTCATGAACCTTGAAACCATGACCTGAGCCAAAGTCAGATGCTCAACCAACTCAGTCACCCAGGCACCCCCAGATAGCAACTCTTAAACCTTATGTGGCTAAATTGCCATTAATCTGTGGGGTAGAGACTTATTTCAACAATGGGGTGCATATATTAATATCCCATCTATATCTACTCCAGGTAAAAATATAATGTGTGCCATAGGATATAACCCACTGAAGGGATTAGATAAAAATCAACAAGGCATTAAACACCCCTCAATATTTTCCCCAAACATAAAGCCACAAGGCTAGGATATCCAAATTTATCCTAGCGGGCACTGCCAGAGAACAAAAATATACGCTGCCTTTAAAATGGCTTATTGATGAGCCCATGTCAATAGAGCAGTGGTGGCTTTCTCAAGAAAAACTGGCAGCTTTAAAATCTTTAGTTTCTGAACAGTTAGAAGCAGGACATATTGAACCTTCAACTAGCCCCTGGAATTCTTTGATTTTTGTCATAAAAAAAGAAATCTGGAAAATGGAGAATTCTGACTGATCTCCGAGCCATAAATAAAATCATACAACCTATGGGGGCTCTACAGCCTGGACATCCAACACCTGCTGCTATCCCCCGAGATTGGAAAATTATAATTATTGATCGTAATGATTGTTTTTTCTCCATTCCCTTAAACCCTAAAGATTTGGAGAGATTTGCGTTCTCTGTTCCTGTAATTAATCATGAGGAGCCCATAAGCAGATTTCAATGGAAAGTTTTACCTCAAGGAATGTTAAATAGTCCCACTCTTTGTCAGCTTTTTGTTGCAGAACCTCTCTGATATTCACAATCTCAGTTTCCTTATGCTAAGATCATCCATTACATGCATGACATCCTATTAGCTTTACCCGATTGACATGATTTACATGCACTCTTTTTAACAGCTCAGGCAACCCTCTCAGAATATGGCCTCATTATTGCAGAAGACAAAATTCAATTTGAAGATCCCTTATTCTATTTAGGTCAAAAATTAGTACAAAATTCAATAATGCCTCAAAATGTTCAAATTCGTAGAGATACCTTGCATACTTTAAATGATTTCTAGATGTTATTAGGAGACATTACCTGAAAACGTCCTGCTGTAGGTATACCTACTTATCAACTGACTCATCTTTTTGATATACTTAAAGGGGATTCCAATTTAAAAAGCCCTAGAAAATTGACTCCAGAAGCATCCCAAGAATTACAATGAATTGAACAAAAAAATTGTTTCCAGTCAGGTTACTCGAATTAACCCCTCACTACCTGTTTCCTTGTTAATTTTACCATCACCTCATTCTCCCACAGGAGTACTTTGTCAGGCTAATAGAATCATAGAATGGATATTTCTATCCAACAAAGCCTTTACAAAAGTATCTACATATTTAGACAAAATAAGAATGTTAATTTTTAAGGGTCGGGAGAAACTTAAGGAAATAACAACCCAAGACCCTGAGACAATTATAGTACCTCTGTCTCATGCACAAATATCCACAGCATATCAGCAATGCATTTCACAGCAATATGGAGCTGTGGATTATATAGGTCACATAGATAACCATTATCCTAAATCCAAATTAATTGAATTTATCAAAACCATCTCCTTTATCATGCCTCAAATTGTACAATCAGTACCTGTAAGTGGACCTAATTATTTCACAGATGCCAACAAATCCAGTTATTATGCATATTATGGTCCTACTTCTAAATATATAAAATCCCCATATGCCTCAGTACAAAAATCTGGACTCTTTGCCATATTTCTTTTGCCTAATAGCAATCCATCAATATCTTAATGGATTCAGCCTATTCTAAACAAGTGATTGAGAATTTGGAAACCATTAATATTTATTCAGATGGCTCAGAATTGTCTGACTTATTTTTTCATGTCCAACATTGTCTCCAACACTGATCCCATCCTATATACATCACTCACATATGATCTTAGAAGGAAGGAAACAGTGGATTCCTTATTGGAAGCTCCTGTTATTACAGCACAAGATTTACATAGTCTGATTCATCTTAATGGTAAAGGCTTAAGTAAATACTTTTCTATTTCCCTTAAAGAAGCTAGAGAAATTATCACACACGCCCCACTTATGGGCCTATTGTCATTCCTCCATACTCTCAAGGGGAATCCCAGAGGTCAACAACCTAATGATTTATGGCAAATGGATGTCACTCATGTTCCACAATTCAGTTGCTTTGCATATGTACCTATATCAGTAGATACATATTCTGGTTTTATATGGGTTACACCTTTGTCAGGAGAAAGTCCAGCTCATGTTATTCATCACCTTTTAGAAGCATTTGCCACGATGGGACTCCCCCAGAATCTTAAAACTGACAATGGCCTGGCTTATACTTCTCACACCTTTCTTATATTTCATCAAAAATGGGGCATTCCTCATACTACAAGCATTCCTTATAATCTACAGAGTCAAGCTATTATTGATTGTGCTAATCGTACATTAAAAACCATGTTACAAAAACAAAAACAAGGGGATGTGGCCTTGAATCCAAAGAATCAATTAATGAAAGCATTATTTACACTTAATTTTTGGATTTAAGAGGTGAACAAGAACTCACCGTAGCAGAAAAACATCACACAGTATCTAATACCAGACCCTTTTCACAACCAATATTTTGGAAAAATGATAATAACCAATGGTACCCTGGGTATGTTAAATTGTGGGGTCAAGAATTTGCTCTTGTATCCACAGATAACAGTGATATCTGGCTCCCAGCCTGGCAATTGAGACCACAATATGAACAGATGGGTGAAAAGAAAAAGAATTGGCAATTTTCGACCACTGGAGAAAGATATGGAAAAATTAAGCCTGAAGCGAGAGATAAAAAGAACAGAAAAAAACAACAAAAGCCAAACCTCCGACGTGGGGACAGATGAAGACTCTAGAAGCAGAACAGATCTTCCAAAAAACAGGAACACCCAAGACTTCTATTACTCTGTTTATTGCCATGATGCCGGTTCTTTAACCGTGAGCACTAAAGAGAATCACACATATTGGGCTTATATTCCAAATCCACCTCTTAATAGATTGATTACATGGGATGATCCCTCTTTCCCAGTTTTTGTAAATGATTCAATCTGGTTGCCTGGACCTTATGATAATAGAGGCCCATTTAAACCAGAAGAAGGAAAAGTAATCCCTAAATATTTTGTAGGTGCAGATGAGCCACCTATATGCTTTGGAATAGGCAAACACTGTGTTACATTTCATTCACAGGCATGGAGAGCAAAAATACCCAATGGGACTAATGTCTGTATATTGTACTTACTACAGGGAGTCTCCATGAGAAGTCAAAGAATTACATGTGATCACCTTCATACATTGCCTCAATATCAATTAAGAAAGATTATAAATCCTGAGGAATGGGTTAATTGGGAGCTCTGTAGAGGAGAGGTTGGTAGAGTTCTTCTTGATACTTCCATAGGAAACATCATTAATTGGGCCTCTGTAGGATCTGCTCGAACCGAATACTCCAAAAAAGAGCTCTGATGGCATCAATATCAAGACTACATCACTTTGGATATAACATCTCAACCCATTGTACGTCATGAAGGAGGGATGACTCCCCACAGCCCACGTTTACCTGATGGGCCAGTTCATTCAGAACTTTGGAAAATTGGTACTGGATTTTTAGGTATGGCTGCTTGGAAAGGCCATTTAATGAATATTTCAAATAAATTCTCCATCTCTTTTAGATTAAATGAGGCTCATAAAATTCAAGCATGTGTCAAACTTCTTTTTCTGTTTATGTTAGGCATGCCTCATTAGAACCCTGATAACGGTCTTCTTACTTGCCATAATTGTACTTTTTGTACTTGTCTTAATTCTACTATTTCTTTTAACCAGGAAAAAAAAAAACCTTATATATCCTTAAGGCACGTAATGGGGTTTGGATGACTGTAATCATGGATTGGTCTTGGCAACACTCCCCTGAAATGTTTCTCATAGATGAAATATTGAAACGTGTCGTACGCCACACCCAACAGTCTGTAGTTTTACTGGTAACTGCTGTACTTGGGATTATAGCTGTTACAGCTATAGCATCTGCCAGTTTAGCACTGCATCAGACTGTACAAACCACTCACTTTGTACAAAACTGGCATCAAGATTCAGAAAGGCTGTGGAACAGCCAATGGTCGATTGATAGCCGAATAGAGAGCCAATTATCCGACTTGCAACAAGCTGTTCTTTTTCTAGGAGATCAATTGATTAGTTTACAACAGATAAAGCTTCAATGTGATTGGAACATAACCACCTTTTGTGTCACCCACCAGGTATATAATCAATCTAAGATATCATGGGACCTGGTGCTTGGACACCTTCTTAATCAAGGTAACGCCTCTGCTGATACAGCTCAATTGCAAAAGGACATCTATGAAACATTCAAAATAAACTTGGGATGATTTCTGGTGCTCCTTCTCTATCTGAGATAACTAATCGAATCCCGGAATTGAATCCAATGAATTATATAAAATGCTTAAGCTTTTCTGCAATTGGTATTTTTATATTAATCTTTGTCTTATTACTTTGCATATACCTAGTCTGGAGAAGAGGACAGCAAGGAAGCCGAGAATATGCCTGAGTCTCTGTCTTTGCCCTCCAGCTTTGCCAAATGAAAGAAAAAAGGGGAGATGTGGGAGATGCAGGAGAGAAGCATCAAAGGAAAAGACTTCAAAAGGGAAGGGCTGGAGAAGGTGCAAGGCCTTAGGACATGTTTACACAGCTGAATGCACTGTGGCTCCTAAGGAACACCTAGAGCCATTAACATTGTCCAGGGCTGGATTCTCCTTCACACCTGACCTTTCCTAGTGATATAGAAACAATAAACTCGAAATTCAACCTTTAAAAACTAAACCATTAAATTAACACACTTGCTTAGCTGACTTTATTCACAAAGTCTTTAGCAATTATCCTAACAACAAGAAGCTTCATTCTGGAGTTGGGACCTCATTCTGACTCAAATATGATGACCTCCACTTAACTGCACTTTGTTTGCAGATTCATCTTTTGTGACTCTGGCCATTCTCCCAACAGCAAGGAAAAAGGTGAGCCGTGGTGACAGAGACCTAATGGTCCACAAAGTCTAAAGCATTTACCATCTGGACTCTTAGAGAAAAACTCTTCTGAGCCCCTCCTCTAAAAGGTCAAAGGGGCTACTCTTCTTTCTCATGCCAGAATGTAAGCTCCTTGAAGGAAGGGTCTGTTTCTGCTGTGTTTACGGATATTTCTCAAGTCATTTATGAAGTATCTGACATTTGGAGAAATCCTAAACACTTGATTAACATGCCACTCTCTGGAAAAAAAATGTGTGATTTCCTCATTTTATTTCATGTAAAGTTCCCAAAATGGAGAATATATTTTAAGAATGAAGAGGGATGAGACCATTTTTCTAGTATGGATCATATAATTCAACCTCATAGTATAGCTAGATGATTTATACTGAGAGGGAAAGCCACACCTACCCATATAAATTAAGTTTAAATGTAACATGCCATAGCTGCACACATACAGTGCCAGGAAATAAAACTTCCTGAACTGTATTTGCTGCAACTTCTTTGTTGTAGGGTCTCAGAGAAGCTGGTAAATATTCATCCTACTTTTTCTTCTGTTTTTTTTGTTTGTTTGTTTGTTTGTTTGGAGGAGATGGAGGCAATATCATACGACAAGGAAAAGAGGAAGAAAGAAAGAAAGAAAGAAAGAAAGAAAGAAAGAAAGAAAGAAAGAAAAACAAGAAAAGAAAAAGAGAGAGGGAAGGAAGGAAAGAAGGAAGGGAGGGAGGGAGGGAGGAGGAAAGGGAAGGGAAGGGTAGGAAGAGAGGAAGGAGGGAGGGAAAGGGGAAGGAAGAATAAAGACAAAAATAAGACAAAACAGTCACAGAAGTTTATGCAGTGGGTATTTCACTTGAGGCTGCAGTGCTTACTCTCCCAGTAGGGGACACATTTTCTTTCATCCAGGCACCATCAAATGGGAACCCAGTTAATCCTAGCATTGAGATATATTCTGGGAAATCTTGCTTTGTTGCAGTAAGAAACAAATTTCCTTCAAAACAAAAGTTCATTACCTCCAGAACCAGATTAATACAATTGTTGTCATTCTAACCACAATATCAAAATAAAAAAGCTCTCAGTCAGCATGCAGTTATTTTGTTCCAATAAGCTTTGGCTCCATCTATCCTTAATCCTTTTTTGTGATACAGTGTCCATAAAATGCATTTTTGATGTTTGCTTGTATATGCTCCATTGGACACCAACCCCAAATGCAAGTGTGAGCTCCACTGCTGTGTTTCCTAAGGGCATCACCTGTGAGGGTCTCTCTCACTAGGGCATAAGCTGCTGCCACTTCATCCACATTACTCTGAAGATCAAGTAAAGACTCACTTAAAGAAGTCAATAATTAAAGAAATAGGTGAATGCTTATTTTACTGTGGAGAGTTCCACTGGTACCTCCTCAACCAGCCCTCCTATTAACACCAACTTCTTGTTCACAAAATGAAGAGGCAAATCCCATTCTGAGAGCTGTTCAGGATAGAAACAGTTACTAATATGTAAACTTTTAAATGGAATGGAATTTTTGTTCTTTCTAGAGTTTCCTATAGAAGAAACTTGGAAGAAACCAAAAGGGTCATTCCATCTACTTCTCCCACTCCTTGTTTCCAGTGTTGGAGAGACATCTGTCTTTTACCACTTATTAGCTGTGTGTTCTTGGGCTAATTTCACCTCACCAAGTCTCACTTTATGACACAACAGTAATATTAAGTCCAGCAACAACCAGAGCTGCAGAAGTCATTGAGTGCTTAGTATGCTCAATACCTCAAACTTGAAGCAGTCATGCACTGCCTCCTTTAAACTTCACAACCTGAGAGTACTGCCCATATTTCTTGGATGCAGAACTATGATCACATGGTCAAAGACCCTGGGAGTAGGGCTGCGATGGAATCTTCACCTGGGGACTACTCCTCCAGGGCCAAGTGAAAGAAGTCAGCCAGAGAAAGAAAAATACCATATGATCTCATTTATACATGGAATCAGAAAAAACAAAACACTGAACTCATAGATACAGAGAACAGGTTGATGGTTGCCAGGGGCAGGTTGCCATGGGGCGAAGGGGTTGGGAAATGAGTGAAGTTTGTACTAAAAGGTACAAACTTCCAGTTATAACATTAATAAGTTCTGAAGATGTAATGTATAAACATGGTGACTATAGTTAAGAATAACTGTAACATTAACTATTGTTAATAGTATATTGTGTGTTTGAAAGTGGCTAAGAGAATAGATCTTACAAGTTCTCATCACAAGAAAAGAATTGTAACCATACGAGGTGACCATTTTGCAATATATACATACATAAATCATCATGTTGTGTACACCTCAAACTAATACAATGTTATATATCAATTACATATCAATAAAACAGGGGGAAAATATACTCTCAAAGTTTTTAAGGCCCAAAACCATTTCAATCCACCTTCAAAACAGCCCTTTTGTTAATTAAATGCACAGTACTGGATAAAATCAGGGAGTGGAGACCAAAACTATCTTCTCTTAGTGCAGCTCCCTCTGCTTAGTTGTGCAACCTCAAGCACACTATTATTCCATCAGTCAGTTCTCACTCTCTTCATCTTGATGAGGAATGAAATGCCAGCTGAAAGCCAAACCCAATTGTTTTGCTTTGTTTTATCTTTCCAGTTTTTCTGTGGCTATGTGGTGGTGGGGGGTGGGTGGTAAAGACAACTTTTTTATATTCTTATCATTGAGAAATTCAGCAACATGATAACATACCTATTAGAAAGAAATGAAGCATGTTTGTAATCCATTTAAAATCCAGCTGATCTTTTCACTGCTTGTCAGGAGGAAAAAATTGAAAGCAAACAAACTTCTCATCTGTAATATAATATTTCATAAGTAGAAATCAAGGATTTAAAGAAATCTACCACCTAAGGCTCTTCTCTCTAATGTGAACTGATCAATCATTCTTCATTAAAAACTAAAAATGAATCATAAAAGCTGAAGTTTTATTTTCTTGTTGTTTTTTGCTCTATTAAGCTTGATGCCACCCTAAGACTATGTTCTCATGTACCAAAGAATTTTTTTTGTAGGTTTCCTGTAAACATTAGCTGCCCATTAGGGGCCTGAACCAGGAGCAGCTCATTTCTGTCAAGTGGAAACCCTGCTAGTTGGACCACTGAGCCCACACAATGCCTGCCCCCACAGCAGGACCACTCTTGATTTGCAGCAGTTGCAAATCCAGCTGTGCACAGCTGGGTGTCCAGTGGGGTCACTGGACTTCAGCACAAATCTCTTTTATTGATGGCTGTGTGGATAGCTCTTTCCTCTCTATACTGGCCTCTCAGCTAAGCATCCTCCTTAGGCCATCTCATTCAAATCTTAGCACCATAGTGGGAAGCAGGAATCATTACTTACCTACACTGTATAGAGTAGTAGTGGAAGCCCAGAGGTGTCCAGGCATCAGGACACACAGATTCAGAGCATGGTCTGTGTTTTCTGAGTTCATCCTCTTAAACACCATTTATGGAAAACAATAAAAGCCAGTAAAATTGTATGATTAATGGGTTTGACTACCCAAAGTCTTGAGTATTTGAGAATAATTTCTCAGGTCCATGACATTTTACTATCTGTAATTTTGAATAAATATACATTTTAATAATAAATCTGACAAGACTAGTTTGTAGGAGCAAATTACTTAGGTCCAGATACCAGTCTGCATTCCAATACAAAGCTTGCAGTGTAAAAATCAGCCAAAGAAAGTATTGTAGCCAGGGACCATCCCAGGGTTGATTTGCAAGGATGCCTCAGAGTCTGCAGTTTTTACTAGCTTCTCCATGTTATTCTAATATCTGTGTCAACATTCAATTGTGTTGCTTTCTGTTTACTACTAACTCTCATTAGGAATTACATATATTTTTCAGTGATGTTAAGCTGTATACTATAGTGGAAATCCTATGCATTTGGTCATTTCAGGAATTCATTGTATTTTCTTGTGTGCAGAAATAGATGGAAAAGATTGCTATTCATATGGCATATATGGCATAAAAAGTCTAGAAATATTTAAGTAGGACCTTATAATCGGAATATGACCAACATTTGTCATTTTGAGTGCTGGAGTCTTTGGTTTGTTGTTGCTTAGCCAGCATTTTGGGGAGTGCTTACACATAACAACTCAATAAATACACGTAAGTGAATGAATAATCATTTATCATTGATATATTACATAAAGAGAAAGGAACAATCGCCTCCAGAAAGATGTGGCTAGGATGCATATGTGTGGTGAGATGGCTTTGTGTACATATGAAAGTGCATTATCACAGGACAAATAGAATTAGCAATTCATTCAGATGGAAATCATGGAGTCTGTGTTTCTGGCCCTAACACACATCTGTAATATAGCCTTCCTTATTTGTTGTATGCCCAGCTATTTGTATTAGGATATATCCTAATTAGGATATATCCTTGGGACAAATTCAGTCCCAAGTGTCAGTCAAGATAAGACTTCTTAACAAACAGGGTGTATACTGGCAAGAAGATTGTTATCAGTTTTTCCTTCCCTGATGAATAAAGTCTAGAATGAAGGACTCTGAGGATTTGGCATGGGGCAGCATGAGTATGTTGATCTTAGACTCCCCACCAACAACATTCCCTAAATTGCCTGCATGATATGAACAGCTCTCAGTGGCTGTCAATGGCATATGACCAGAGCTTAAAAAACAGCTTTTAACAAACGATTCCTCCTTCCAGGTGCCTGCTTGCAATGTCGCCATACTGAAATGTAGGAGATAAATAGATTTGATGATGAGATATGGAGGAATTTATTGAATTCTGGCCCTTCAACTCTTTAGGCCCTTACTTCCCTCTTCCATGTGATGAAGGTTGAAAATGGGGCTCTTGTAAGCAGAGTCATTGCAATCTAGTAGCTAAAAGTAACACCTGATATGAGAGAGGAATTTCCAACCCTGCTATGGACAGCATGTATTCCCCCAAATTCATATGTTGATGCTCTAATGTCCCAAGTGACTATTTAGAAGTAAGGTCTTTATGGAAGTAATTAAATCTAAAGTGAAGTCATAAGTGTGGGACCCCAATGAGATAGGATTAGTGCCATGTGAGGACACATAGAGAAAGCTGCCATCTGCAGGGCAGGAAGGGAGGTCTTACCAGAGATCAAATTAGGTGGCACCTTGATCTTGAGCTTTCCAGCCTCCAGAACTGTGAGAAAATAAATTTATGTTGTTTAACCCAGTGTATGGTATTTTGTTAGTGTAGCCTGAGAAGACTGAAACAAACCCTAAAATACTAAACCAAAACAATTTTGTGTATTAGATTGGTCAGTCCAAATCTCAAGCCCTAACTAGATATTAGAGAATTTCTGGAGGCCATAAGGAGTACATATGCTAACAGTGACAAAATGTGGGTGGTAAGAGTATTAGTAGGTGGGCTTGGGGCCAGGGAGGATGAAGGAGGAAATAAAAGAACAATGAAAGAAAATAGAGCTGGTGGTGGTAATTTTTTTCAATCATCTTTAGAACTGAGCCTGCTTGAACACACACATGCAAGTATGCACACACACACACACACACACACACACACACACACACACAGTATAGGTTCACCTTAGAAATGGGATCCAAGTTGGAGTGAAGGTAATGGGGTAAATGATGATGTGGTTGGAGCCCTGCGTTGATTTGAAGGTATGAAAGAAGTCGCAGTTGGCTAAGGGAAGTGGGGTGATCAGTGGATCAGGAGAAGGTGACTGCAAGTTACTGTACAGAAGAATTTAGTACATTACCAGGGGAGCAATGGGCCACCTGAATAACTGTCACTAAGTGATCTGGAAGAATTTTACAGTTGCTGTTTCATTCAGTGCCTGTTTATTTTTTTTGTTTTTTGTTTGTCCACTCAGGCCAATTGTTTGTCTGTTCTCAGTTGCTGTTGAAAAGTGTAAATGTTCTCAGTCTTCTAAACTAACAGTTTCCACACCTTTACTTAGTACTAAGTTGAAAGAAAGAGCATGGTGGTCATTTTCAATTAGTCTCTATAGACCCTAGGTGCCAACTAACATCTTCATGAGCTCTATGACATGTAGATGAACTACACCGAGCCCAATGTTTCCTGGGGAGAGTGAAGAACCCAGGAATTTTCCAGCAGGCAGTCTATTAGTGTGCAAAATGCATTGTGAGACAGAATCATACTGACACCTCAGCGCTACCTCCAGTTATATCTAAATGGCGATGAACTTACTGTGACCTCAGAGAACAATTTGGCAATAGAAATTAAAAAAAAATAGAGGAGCTGTTTTGAGGCATATCAAGCTAAAGAGGTAACTACTCCGCTCTCTCACCTTACATCATTAGATTGTTTCTTTTTCCAAGCACTTTGTGCTTCTTCTGGCCCCCACATACTGTGGTCTTTGAAATTCATCCCATGAAAAAATAAGGAACAAACAAATAGGGAATCAAACTCAACTTCTGAAGACAGGAGATAAATGGGTTCCTGACCAGGCAATAGAACCCTAGGGTACTGCATTTCTTTGTATTCCGGGAAGAAGTGAATTCTAAACATTTTCAAACTGGAAACTGCTCACTTGGGTAGTTCTTGATTAAAGTTTTCATACTATAGCAGAGGAGAAAATGATAAATTTCTTGGAGTCAGACTAAGCATAAAGCCATCAGGATTTCATCACAAAAATCAGAGGAACTTGTTATGCAAAGAAGTTAGTAGAGCAAAAATAAGTGATTACAAAACTGGAGGCACCATTATCAACAAAAATCGAGATAAGCACAATGCACCTTGTTTTGAATGTGGCTAATGATTTTTATCTTGGACACATATAATGAATGCATAGTGACACTGCATTGCACGGGGCATGGGACAATGCATGGGAAACTGTTGCAACCTGCTCTTGGAGGGAAGATTGACAATATTGTTTTCCTTGATTGCTAAATTGGACATGTTTCAAAATGGCAAATTGTAGAACTTTATTGATGATATTATTTTCATTTAAAACATAAGTAGTATTTCTGATTCTGGCATTGATTTGAATTTCTAAAGAGGAGTTTCACAATTTCTGACTTCTAGGCTTGTATGAATTGTGGTTTTTAGCCAAGAGCAGATATTAACTGAGTCAATAATATTCATCATCACTGTTTGAAAATCTATGAGATGCCCCATGTAATTTTCCATGGTTTATTTAAGCTAGTCCACTTGGCAGCCCTGTAAAACTTTTAAAAAGAGATTGAAATGCATAGTGAAGCAGTTAAGGAATATCCAACTGCTAATGAATCACAGAAATGAGACACACTCAGGTAGGTGTGACACACACAAGCCAAACCACCAACTCTTCCATACAATGCTCCATTAATCCAAGAGCCATAATTTGGTCATTGCCACTGATGCTCTTTGTCGCTTTACTTAAAATCAGACATTGAGTTCAGCATCTCATTTCCAGAATTTTCCAAGTTCTCCCTCCAGTGGAAAAGTACACAATGTAACTCCACATAACCAGCGATGGACATTCTAAATTCCTTCAGCTCTCTGCCATGCAAGTTCTCAAACTTGGATTCTCTAGGCACCACTTATGGGAAACCTTTCTGACTTTCTAAGGCAGAAGTAATCACTTAGTGTTAAGACAATTAAACAAAGGGGCCATTAGACCGGTGGCTCTAATGCCTCGGTAGCCTTCGTAAGCAAACTGAAACCTAAGCCAGAGTCAATTCGTATAAATGCATTGGTATTCCAGAAAATGAAATTTAAGAACAAGTAACCATAAACAGCCAACTAAGCTTTCCCAAGTAAGGAAACTGCTTAAGCTGTAGCTAATAAAATAATTTCTTTGCTTCCACGTCTGTTCCTTAAAACCTTTGCCCCCAGCTCCTGTCAGTGGGGCACTCCAACCACTTCTGGGTTTGAGTGGTTGCCTCACTCAAATTGATGTTTGCTCAAATAAACTTGAAAATTTTAACATGCCTCATTTTAACTTTTAATGCTAGAAATGAGCTACAGGTATTTAAAGTAACAATGAAACTGTTCTTACTATAAAGATCACTTGCTCTTTTAGCCATAGTTCCTCATAACTTTATTACCACTCATTATGTTCTGTTAAGATGATTTACTAACACTGATGTCTCCTTGAAAGCAGAAACGTTATGTGTAAGGTCTTTGGCATAACTAGCATGACCTTGGACAACACCAGGCTATTCAGTAAACAGTGGTTCATAACTAAGTGGTTAAAGAGTGAATATTATTAACTTTCTATTTTTTAATGTTTATTTATTTTTGACAGAGAGAGAGACAGAGCATGAGCTGGGGAGGGGCAAAGAGAGAGGGAGACACAGAATCCGAAGCAGGCTCCAGGCTCTGAGCTGTCAGCACAGAGCTCCATTCGGGGCTTGAACTCACAAACCGTGAGATCATGACCTGAGCCAAAGCCAGATGCTCAACCGACTGAGCCACCCAGACACCCCAAACTTTCTTACATTCACAGTAGCTTTTGGGTGCTAATAATTGCACTCATTACCTGTGTTCCTTGGGATTTGAACAGTTAAAATATAGATATAAAAAGGCTGGGTGGTCAAGTTAACATAAGGAATGCAGACTGCTAGCCTTTCTTCAACAAATTCATTATTATATGCGTTGCTATTATGTGTATGTGTATTACATTAGCATACTGAAGACTGCTTTGATCTCCTAAAAAAAGGAACAAATTTTCAATATCTTGTACACCTGAAACTAACATACCATTCATTGTGTGTCAATGTACTTCAATAAAGATTTTTTTTTAAAGAAATAGGCTTAATTTTACCTAGGAGATAAATTCAAGCTACAGAATGTATTTTTTGCTTGTTTATTATTATTTTTCAGCATTTCTATTTACACAGGCCAAAATAAGTTTCCCTAATATGAGTTTTGTGCTCCAGGACTATTTTTGTAAAGCTCCAAGCCCTTGTAATGCAAGGTTGCTAAGAGCTACTCTCTAAGCCTTTTTTTTTTTTTTTTTTTGGTATGTGATTTGCCCCAGGCCCAATGCTCCAGGCGATTCTTACGGACAGCTCGGCAGGTGTGCTTAAGAAGAAGGGACAATTGTTCTTTTCCTTCATTGTAACCAGAGTTACAGGTGAACTAGAAATGTTTAAAGCAACAACTGAACTATTCTTAGCACAAAGGTCAGGATGCATTGTGAGGGAAAGAGAATAAAGACATCCCTTCTTCAGGACAATCCTGAGGGATGTCTGACTCACCAAGGGCCCATTTGCCATGATTTCTGGCATTTGCTTTGTTTTATGTTCTCCACTGGGAACATGTCTGCAATGTCTCCATGAGAGGCATATATCTAGGTTATGTCTAATTATATACTGATCTTAATTTAAATTTTACTGGGCCATGGAATCAGATTGTCTACATGGTTTCTGGATTTCCCCAATTCCCAATGCAAGCCAAACAGATCAATGGAATTAACATATGAAAAACACATGGATAATATCTTTGAAACAAAAACCAAACAAGTGTCAGGGAATTTCCTGAGCCCTAAAATACTGGTGGAAGCCACACTGCTAAGTAGGGTTAGCATGAGGGTGTTGAGGTCATGGATGATGCAAGAGGGTACCTGAAGTCCCACAGGCTGCCTGGAAGCTCCCATCCCTCCAAAAGGAGGATTTGGCCCCTGGTAGAAACCAGGTCAATGAGTCAGCAAATGATGGTAAAACCAGAAGTCATTGTAGGCCCCAAGCTGAGGTAAGTGCAGAAAGTGTAGCTAGCAGAAGGACTGATGGATCACACAGCATCAGGAAGCTCTGTCATGGGCACAAACACTGGAAAAGCTACAAAAGCAGGATGTGCCTTGAGGGCACAAGCCCTGAGCCAGGAAGCACAGTTCCCCTGGAGTGGGAGAGGTGCAGGAGAAGTGGAACCCAGAAAGATGGATGAACAGCAAAATCCACCATCCCCAGGGAAAGGCCTGATGGAAGTCCAGCAAATGTGAGACTAACCCTTGGTCTTGATTGCTTTCTTTAAACGCTAGGTACTTCCTAGCTCTGAAAAATACAAGTTTCCAGAAACTGTGACAACCTAATAATGGCAACTCCTACCTATAGGTGCCTGATGGTGTTTTCTAAATGCCATTCCCCACTGAATGGGGGCAGAGCTCCAGAGAGGGATAACAGATTCCAGGTTTGGGGGAAAAATGTAAAAAGAGATTCTGGAACATCCTGAGGAAAGTCAAGTCAAAAGCCACAGAAACCAACTTGTAGAGACTTCCATTCACCAAAGATAGGTATATGTGAGGATCAAAAAGTAATTATTGTAATTGATTGAAATGTGCATAAGGATGTGTGAGTTCATAATGATATTTAACAGGGTGCAAGTTTGGGGAAAGAAGGGAGAGAGGAGTAAGGAGGGGGGTTGGAGAGAAGAAAGAAAGAGAAAAAGAGAAAGAGACTGAAAAGTAAAGGAGGAAGAGAGAAGGAGCAGGAGGAGCTGGAGAGGGAGACAGAGAACAGTCAGTGGGTAACACTGGAGATAACTGGAGTGCCACCCACTCTGCAAACTGACAACTGAAGGGAAAGATCTCCACATTTATCTTCCTTTTCCTGTACAGTAGTCTTTCTGAATAACCAAATAGCTCTAATTGATGAGGGAAAGTAGTTTTGTACTAAGAAACTCTAGCTATTAAAAATGAAAGAGAGGGCACCTGATGTGATACAATATATGTGATGCAGAGAAGATGGGTAATAGGGTAAATTAAATAGTGCCATGAGAAAGAAAACAGCCAAATCTCTTCAGCAAATAAATGTGAGCTAGGAAAAGTGAAGGACTCAATAAAAATCTGCTTTTTGCTTCTTTTCCTGCTTCTATTCTTTCTAGGACCTGCACCTCCACACCACTTGACACATGCCTTGTAATGCAAATAGCTCTCATCTTTGTTCTAACCAGTTCCTGGATGCCTAAGAGGACATGGACACCAGACCACTGTCCTAAGTAAAAAAACCCCAGGCCCCAAATAAAGACAAAACTCCCTCCTTTCCTTTCTGAGTCTCCTGGACATTCCTTCTGTATCTGCACTCCCTCTATACCTTCAATAAACTCTGCTTTCACCTCCTGCTGGCTCGAGTTTGATTTTTATTCTGTGCACAACCAGGAACCTCTTGGCTGGTCCTGTGGAACCCCCCACTCTGGGCCGTCTGACCTGGCCTGCTGGCATCAAATGATATAGAAAACAAGCAGCGAGAGGTTCTGCTGGAGAATCAAGGACACCCAACAGACATGATACTTTCAAGTGTTGTCAGGGGACAGACTGATACTGCTTTAAACAAAACAGCCATACAAATACGTTTGAACGTGGACTGGGCATTACTTACAGGATGCCAGAGAAGTACTGAGAATTTTGTTGGTAGTATAATAGCATTGTTATTAGGTTTTAAAAGTTTATATTTTTTAAGGAATGAATTCTCAAGTACGTAGGAACAAAATGATGAGAAGCCTAGGTTTGAAATTAAAACATTTCACTGTAAAAATACCAAAAAATGTGGGGAAATATTCACAATTATTGAATTGAGTGATGGACATACAGAGTTTTGTTATACTATTTTCTCTGGTTTTACATGCAGTTAAACATTTCAAAATAAAATTTACTTACAAATATTATTGCAAGGGAAAAGGCCCTCAAATAGACATTTTTATAACTACAAATAAAATATAAAGTCTTATAGTCTTTGGAGCAAGCTATTCAGAATTTCCACACTAGGCTCTCACACCACCCCCTGCTCCCCTACCATCCCCCTTCTCATAAAACCACACCAACCGTATCTAGATGGCTTGGAATCACTAGTCAAAGGAGCAGACATAATGGGCATTTGCGTTTGGGTTATCTTCTCAGCACTGTTAGAACTCAGACAATTCCCTGCTGAATTGTTAATGGGACTCTAACTGCATACAACATTTCGCTACATCAATAAAGAGAATCACATCCAGAACATTTAGAAATGAAGTAGGTAGTTAAAATGTAACAAGAAGAAAGCCCTGACATATCGACTTTAGAGCTAGTAAATGATTGTAGACTTTTAGAATGGCGCATTGTCTGCCTCTGTCACAAGAGATGAATCTAACTGTTTGATGGGGTGTTGCTCCCCTAATACAGGAGTGAGGCTTACAAGCAGAAAGAGTATATCTCTAGGTACATTCACACATGGGTGAGTGAAATTCAGGCCACCTAGATGATGATGGCGTGAAAATTATTGCTGGCAATCTGACAGCCCTCTTCCAACAGAGTAGCTGGAAACCTTGTCCAGTATTGCCAGACCACCAGGTGATTTTGAGACCACAGTTTGCCCAAGAGCAATGAGACCATAATTTTCAGGTACAGAGATCTGGACTATGAGCCTGTCTGTGGACTAGAGGCCCTTCTCTGAAGGTCTGAATACAATGGAAATCCCTGGTTCCCTGGAGAGAAATGTGCATGCCCAGTAATGACTGGGGTTAAACTGGGTTACGGGGCTTGCAGTCACATTCAACTTGACTAAAAAGAGTTCAAGGGACATTTCTGGCTCACAGAAGCTTGGAGCTGCAGGTGTACACTTGCTGCCTGCATTAACTAAATGAGGTGGCAGTGCCGAAGTCCGATCCAGGTATGTCTGTCTTGCCAAACCACAGAGCTAGAGAAGACATGGAAGATCCCGTGGAAGCAGTAATAAAAGTGTTAGAGAGAAGGTCAAATGCAAAAGTTCAGGATAGTGACTTGTCTAAGTCATACATGTCGTGGCTCTGAGCCAATGGGTTTCCAAGAAAGAAAGGGGGGTGAAGGTCAGTGTGGAACCAAGCACCGACAATCCCCAGAGAAACTCCACAGCCAGGAAAGCCATCATCCAAAGAATGAAAGATCTTCTAGGATTTCACAGGGACAACTTCATGAACTGGGGGGAAGCTTCACTTGTCAGCACCAACACTAGACAGAAACAGACAAGAAATATGCCAGGTGGCAAGAGAGGGAAACATTCTCCCTCCTTTGTCCTCTCCCTCTTCCTCTCTTTGTCCTCTCTCTCCCTTTCTCTTGTTCTCCATATGCTACACACACACACACACACACACACACACACACACACATAATTTGGGGAGAAAAGCAATGGCATGGCAGGTACTTTGGAGGCACTTTTACCAGGAATTTTGATTCAATAGGAACATTTATATGCAACACTATTCCTGTATTTCTAGCTGTTATATTGGGAGGCCAAGTGAAAGGAAAAAAAGTGTTTATTTAATATTAAAATACATTATTAATTAAAGTGAAGGGGTTTCATGATTTAAGATTGATGTAGAATCTCAATTTGGGAGCATGGATTCTAAAATACTGGTGTTTTATCTGTCCTACCAAAGTATGGACTATAATTTTAGGAGAAATGTTTAATGAGATGGATCTAACATAGAACCCCCTCAGCCCACTGTTTAGCAGTGTAATCCATTATTCTATGCTCTGAGACACTGGGTCTCACTTCCTATCCCTCCTTTGTCACTCCAGCACCAGACCATGCCCAGCTCTTGCTTTTCTGTCACCTGCCCTGGTGAAGTCTGAGTCAGCTACAGAGCAAGAGCTAAAAAGCCCAATCTGGAAGGGACAGACTTGAAAGTAGTAATTATATATTTTCAATTTGAAAACTGCTTGAGATGAGAGATTCAAAATCTATTTAGGGAATGCATAAATAATATACTGATAATTGGCACATATTTTACATCAGCTTTTCCATTTTAAACACTCATTTAAAACAACTGGCAAAAAAAATGCTAACAAAATAAAATGAGACCTTATTTCTTGCACACATCTTATTTGTCATATTCTTTACATGATTCTACTGTCATGATTTCAAAATAATCAAGAGAACTAATACTACCATTGAAAAAAATGGATATATCGGGTTATTAATTGGAGTATTTGATCCATATACACTTTATATGATTATTGGTTTGTTTCTGTTTGTGTTCCATCCTATTATCTGTTCTTTATGTGTTCCATCTGTCCTTTGTCCCCCATAATTCTTTTCTATCTTCTTTTGGGTCAACTAGGTATTTTTTATTATTCCACTGTATCTTCTTTATCTGTTTTTAAGACATATCTCTTTGTATTTCTTTGTTTCTGATGCATCTTTTTTTTTCTTTAAAGAGAGAGAGAGCATGAGCAGAGGAGAGAGGCAGAGAGAGAGAATGTTAAGAAGACTCCATGCTGAGCTCTATTTCATGGCGATGAGATCATAACTTAAGCCAAAACCAACAGTAGGATGCTCAACTGAGCCAAAATATATATAATAAATTTAGATTTATTTTAAATAATCATTTTTTGAATATATTTTAAAATTATTTCAAAATGAAAAGTTTAAAAATTCATGAAAAACCCCACAAAATTGTTGCTGCACCAATGATTTTGAAGTTACCTATTATAGTTTTAAAATTCATGAAAAATCAGCAGTCTATTGTATAACACATAATGTTTGCTTTAATATAAACTGATGATTTAGAGAACTTACATTAGAATTACATGGAAGCCCTATGCCAACTCTGGGGTTTTATGCCCTTCCAGCCATACTTCAGTACCCTGCAGTCTGAGGAGGTTTAGCCTCAGCCACCTGAGTCTGGTCTCTGCCACCTCTCAGTCTTGTGCTCCCCAAATAATAATCTTTCTCTTTTCTTTTAATTTTGTTTTTATTATTTTTTTTTAATTTTTTTTTCAACGTTTATTTATTTTTTGGGACAGAGAGAGACAGAGCATGAACGGGGCAGGGGCAGAGAGAGGGAGACACAGAATCGGAAACAGGCTCCAGGCTCTGAGCCATCAGCCCAGAGCCTGACGTGGGGCTCGAATTCACGGACCGCGAGATCGTGACCTGGCTGAAGTCGGACGCTCAACCGACTGCGCCACCCAGGCGCCCCTTAATTTTGTTTTTAATTTTTAAAAATTTACATCCAAATTAGTTAGCATATAGTGCAACCATGATTTCAGGAGTAGATTCCTTAGTACCCCTTACACATTAGCCCACCCCCCTCCCACAACCCCTCCAGTAACCCTCACTTTGTTCTCCATATTTATGAGACTCTTCTGTTTTGTCCCCCTCCCTGTTTTTATATTATTTTCCCCTTCCCTTATGTTCATTTGTTTTGTCTCTTAAAGTCCTCATATGAGTGAAGTCATATGATTTTTGTCTTTCTCTGACTAATTTCACTTAGCATAATACCCTCCAGTTCCATCCATGTAGTTGCAAATGGCAAGATTTCATCCTTTTTGATTGCCAAGTAATACTCCATTGTGTGTGTGTGTGTGTGTGTGTGTGTGTGTGTGTGTGTGTGTATCCACATTTTCTTTATCCATTCATCCATTGATGGACATTTGGGCTCTTTCCATACTTTGGCTATTGTTGATGGTGCTGCTATAAACAGGGGGGTGCATGTGTCCCTTTGAAACGGCACACCTGTATCCCGTGAATAAATGCCTAGTAGTACAATTGCTGGGTTATAGGGTTTGATGAACCTCCATACTGTTTTCCAGAGTGGCTGCACCAGCTTGCATTCCCAAATAATCTTTCTAAACCTCAGTTTCCTCATCTGAAAAATATGGACAAAAATTGTATTTAAAGGGTCATTGTCAGACTTGGAGATGATAAATACAGAATGTATGAGAGTTTCTGACATCCAGTAGGGCACACATGTAACTATATATTCATAAAGTAGATCTACCATAGGTATGGATGTGTAATACTTATTTTTTAATCATACACAGATTTACATGAAGTCACCTGTTTAACCAAAAACATTGTTTTCAGGGTAAAATATATATTTTTTCTATTCTTCCAAAAATGAAAATTACTAATCAGAGAGAGTAATAAAACAACTCAAGGATCACAGAGAAGAGTAAGAAAAGATTATGAATTAATTTTTTTAAAGAGACATGAAAATCCTCTTTAATGTATAAAACATTTAAATTATATTCAAATTTATATATTCAGAATTAAGAATATGAGGGGAGGGGAGGTAAAAAAAATAGGTAGGGAAAGAAGAGCTAAAGATGCCCTCAGAGATGAGAAGAGTTTCCAAAAGAAAATTTAAAAATTATACTGGAAACATCTGTGTAAGTAAAGAAAGAGAATGGGAGAGATGAGGTATATCCTCACAGTAAAATAGTAGAGATAAAGAGGAATTATTAGACCCTGAGAAAATTCTAAAATCTTGAAGCGCCATTTTCACATGGTGTCTTCCTCAGGACAAAGTTTTCAACTTGCCTTATTGCTCTCTGAAATTCCCACTAAGCTGTCTCACCATTTCACATGCTTTTTATGTATTCTCTGAAAGATAACAGAGGATCCACCTAGTAGGAGAGTGATCATGAGGTAAAAACATGTTCTCTAATCTCCAATAGTAAACCAAGCAATCTTGTACACACAAAAGGAAATAAAGTCAAAATCCAGAATATCAGCATCCCTGATTAAGTTCAAGCCATGGAAATAGCTGAAAGAATTACCTGCCTCTAACCAGTCATTGGATTTCCACTTTCCTGAGTTCAATGCTATTTAAAATACTATCTATACCTTTTCTATCAAAAGAAATAATTTTGGAATTGGAAAGGGGAAAATGATAAGAAACGCAATGATGACAATAACGATTACAGTAAGAATATAATTTATTGAGTATTTATTGCACTCCAACTCTGCCAGGGACATTGTGCATCATGTCTTGTTTGATTATTATTTATTGTAAAATATTAACAATTAACATTTATTGAGAGCCAAATGAGTTTGAGCATGCTGCTTTAGTTATGTGTATTATTTCATTGATCTTTACACTTTCATATGAGAAAAATGGAGAGGAGTCAAGTGCCTTGCTCATTCATGTAATATAAAGTGATAGTGCTGTGTTCCAATTCAACTTTTGTAGACCATTGTCAGGATTCCATTTATTCAATCATTCCTTTTTAACTGTTTATAAGACATTGTGTTAACAGGATGTGGTAATTGGTCTCCTGTAGCTAACTGTAAGTAACTTTCCTTGGGTCATAGAGGCAGTAGATGGCTGAGCTGAGTCCCAAACACAGGTCTGTCTGACTTCTAAACCTTGTTCTTTATCCTCACAACCAATCATCTCTTCTTCTTAATGAGATAACTGAGGCTCACTGGAGTTAAGTTATAGTATGTGAATTAATTAACACATCAATCTCCTAAAACAGGCAACCACATGCATTTATATAGCAAGCATTTATCGTATTTTGGGCTCTGTTGTTGGGACTCACAACCACACTTTACAATCCTACTGTTATTTTATAATAAATATTTCCATTCTGTTAATAAGGAAAATTAATTTCAAGGAGTTGTCTGGCCTGAGAGTCTGAACCCAAGCTCTGCTGCCTCCCTGTTAGGCTTTTCCAGCACAGTTTGGCCTTCTGGATGGAGGCATGGAGGCATGGAGGCAATAAACAAAGTTGACCGGTAGAATGAACCAAGTCATAAACTTCAGTCTGACACTGAAGGAATGCAAAGTGGATGAAAGAATGAAGATTTCCATGTGGATTTAACACACTTTGGCCAAGAAGGGACAGGAAATGTTGATTCAACAGGAAATGAAGAATATTTGAAAGCTTTTGAAAAGGAAAATAGCAGATAAAATTTGCGCTTCATAAAACTGGATCTGCAGCAACATATGGGAAGAAAAGTAAGCGTTAGGGTCTGGAGACATTGGGAATGACACAGGCAAGAGGATATAAGAACATGAATTAGACCTTGGGATTTAAAATGAAGGTACAGCTGCCAGATAGGTAGGATTACCAAGTCTTAGAGCTTGGTTGAATATAAAAATAGAGATTAAAAATAGCAACAAATGTTAATGCTAAGCGAAGCCTAGAAATGGTCAATGGGAGGCTGAAGAATTTTAGAACCAGAGATGGTACTCTCCAGTGAGCTTTAGAAATAATGAGAGATCCAGGGGATACTAATATCAGGCAAATTTAAGGATAAAATGGACTTCAGGAGGTTTTAGTTGTAGAAGGTGACATTTAGTTGTTACAATTAGGTTTAAAGTTTCAGGTTCAAGATAATTACCTCCCCATAAAGATGTTAACTGCAAACCTCTGAAAGTGCAGGGAAGGTAGTGGTTATAGAATAGCAGAAACAGGCACATGCTGTTATGGTTTTCATAACAAGGAAATTGTAGGTTTGGGACAGACTGGTAAATCTAACAATCTCTCCTCAAAGGTGAGAATAAATAATTATTGGGTAGTTGTTAAGCCTTTAGAAAAGGATACTGTAATCACTAGGAACAAGATGGAATCAGTGGAAACAACAACAATAAAACAAGTTATGGCAGACAATACCACATATTTTCAAGACAGAGCTACCAGAATTGCAGGTCAGAGGAATGCCAAAGAGACCCCATATGCCTTGATTTTCAGCACACTGAATTCTGGGTCAACACAGAAATGTGGTGACTACATGCTGAGCAGTTCAGAGGTTTAAGGAGGATTCAAGAGTCATGATCAGAGAATAGAAGTTAATATCAGCCAAGAACATACTTCCCAGCATCATAAAGATTTTTCACATGTGAGGATATAGTGAAGATATAGGAAACATCATAACATTATGAGCTACTGGGTTGAGAATTCTGTGGAATGAGGGGAATATCTTGGATGATGTTAATGTCCAAAATGTTCTTCCCAGATTATTATGATAAATTTAAACTAAGAACTTTTAAAGGGATAAAATGTAAAATTAGGTACATAAGAACTGAGTAAGAAGAGATCATATAGCAGGAAATCATTTGAGAAAAAGGGTTCAGAGTTTTAAACCAGCAATAAATAAATAAATAAATAAATAAATAAATAAAATTAAATAAAAAAATTGCTACTGCTACCTTATAGAAGTCTTATAGAAGTCTTTTATTCCTATTAAGGGCAGCAAAGGTGGCCCAACATTGGACACTGAACAGACAACATCTGGAGTCACTTCATGGTTGAAAAACTTATTTTTATTTTTGCTTTTTTAAGTTTATTTTTAGAGAGAGAGAATGTGAGCAGGGGAACGGCAAGGAAGGGGGGAGAGAGAGGGAATCCCAAGCAGGTTCTACACTTAGTGTGGAGCTTGACGTGGGGCTTGATCTCATGAATTTTGAGATCACGACCTGGGCCAATATCAATTGGCCAATTATTTATTTTATTTAAAAAAATTAATGTGTATTTATTTTTGAGAGATAGAGACAGAGCATGAGGAGGGAGGGAGCAGAGAGAGAGGAAGACAGAATCCAAAATAGGCTCCAGGTTGTTTAACTAACTGAGCCACCCAGGCACCCCAGGGAAACTTATTTTTATAACTGCATCACTGAACATGAAGATTTCCAGTAATTATTAGCAAGGTTAAATAATCTGAGAAATGAGATGGATAAAAGCACTTAGGCCCAACCAGGCTAATAAAGGGAATCCCACTGGGAAAAGACAACAAAAGATTTTTAACCTTAAAAATGGAAGACATATTGGTAATGGGATATATTTTCAAATATCTAAAGGACTTTAATAAGTGAAGGATAATTCCGGGAGTAGAATGAGGAGTGCTGGTTTGACAGATGTTAAAGAGTAACTAGGAATATGCTTATGTGGGAGATGTTTAACAAGTATGACTTCAAGACTCTTTTGGCAAAAATATACTCAGTCTTGGACTTACTGGCAATGTCAAGGCCAAAATAACATGTATTTATTCCACAAATATTTTTTAAGGCTTTACCATGACCCACACACTGGGTTTGGGGTTACAGATGCACTGTTAAAGAAGAAAGACCGCCACAGACCCATAAGTATGGAGCTAATCATAGTGGGGACCTAAGACTTTCCCATGGGGGTGAGCTCTGGGAAGAAAGTGTTAGCTAAGAGTCTGAACTGCTGAGTCAAGTCTTAGCTCATAACCAAGGAAGAGAAAAAGCCAGGTAGGGGCAGAGGCAGAGCGGCTGGGAGTTTGGTTAACCAGTATCCCACTTAGGTAAATTGAAGCAAAATAATTTTGCTGTTAAGTCCTTTTAACAGAAAGTGGTTGGACTTTTACTTTTTTTTTTTTTAAGGTGTTGCTGGCAGGATAAATAAATATACATAAAACACCTAGAAACATCCCAAGCACTTACAACAGTGCTACATAAGGGGTGTCTATTATTGCTATTGCCATTATTGTTGCCTTTTTCTTGATGGTCTTGTTTGTGTTAGGAACTAAATGTCAGTGTTTTCCCAAAATTCACATGATGAAACCCTAAACTACCAATGTGATAGAATTTGGAGATGGGGATTCTGGGAGGAAATTAGAGTTAGAAGAGATCATGAGAGTGGAGCCCCATGATGGGATTAGTGTTCTTGCAAAAAGAGGATGAGAGAACAGAATTTCATCTCAGCACCATGTGATGACACAGCAAGAAGGCAGCCATCTGCAATCCAGGAAGGGAGTCCTCATCTGGCAACTGCATTGGCCAGGACCTTGATCATAGACTTCCCAGCCTCCAGAATAGTGATAAAATAAATATCTGCTGTTTAAATAATCCAGTTTGCTGTATTTTGTCATGACAGCCCAAGCAAAGCCAGGCAGAAAGAAGGAGGTGTTATCAAAGGACACTGAACTTTCTCACTGGGGAAGGAAAACGTACTATTGTTGACCATCAGTTTTAGCACCTCTTGTGCAGTAACCTTCAAAGGGAAGGGATTTGGCACACAATCTTTATCACATTCCTATCACTACATCCTCCATTTCCAATGGCTTTCCATAGCTATTAGCACTTAGAAGCCTTAGATAAGCTATCCCGAGCCCACTTCTCCAGTACCTTCCACCAACATGCTCCTCTTTCTTCTCCTCCTTAGACTCACTGGCCTTTGATCAGCTGCTCCAACAGCCAACACTCCCTACAGCCTTCATGATTTTGTCATACAATTCCCTCTGCATGACATGCTTTTTCATTTCTTTTCACATCCAGCAGTTGTCCAGTAAAGTCTTCTCTGACTTTTCTAATCAGATAAATTCTCCCATTATACATTTCACGACACCTGTATACAGCCCTTACCAACATTTGTAAATACGTTTTCTATGAGTATGAAATTAATGGTTTCTCCCTAACTCTTCTTCCTTTGCTCCATGAGGACAAGGCTCCCCATGCCTATTTTGCTTACCATTGCATCTCCACCCCTCAGCACAGGACTTGACACATATCTATTACTGCACAAATTATCTATCCCAATAAACATGTTAATAAGAAAAAGAAGGTCTTGGACCCTCCGTATACATAAGGTCATACCTGCATGGTTCTCCTTTCAGCCCTAGGTTTAATTACTTTGCATGAACCTTGACTACAGGAATCGTGCAGAAAAACAGAAGGAGGGGCTTCTTAACCAAACAACTACATGTTATGCCTTTCACAGGGGGAACTGCTTAATTATTGTATGTTTTCAGACATAAGTGGTGTGGCCACCTGTTGGGGAGTTGTGATGGTTAATTTTATGCATCAACTAGACTAGGCTAAGAGAAGTCCAGAGAACTTGTCGGTAAAATGTTATTTCAGGTTGTATCTGTGAGGATGTGTCTGGAAGACATTAACATCTGAATTGGTGAACTGAATTAAGATAACCTCACCAGTATAGGTAGGTACCATCCAATCCATTCAAGGGCCCAAATAGAACAAAAGGAAGAATAAGGAGGAAAAGCAGCATGCAGTACCATGATGGTGGGAGGACAGTGGCTTTGAGGATGTGATCCCTGCAGTTATCCCTTCACCACTCACTCAAAACCAACAACCCTAAAGCACAAAACCTGGGCCTTGCACTATGCAGGAGCAGGAGACACAAAGATGAAGAGAATCCTCTGTCCTTCATGAGGTCATAGTCCAGAAAACCACAGAGAAGGAGTCATATTTTAGAGAAGTATATATTCAGAGGAACAGAACAAAATTAGTCAAAATTACACTGGCTGGAGAGTTAACTTAGGGAGAATAAGACTCTGTATCACTTGGATTTTTGGTAAAAAGAGTCTGGCTTCAGCTTAAAGTCCCCTGAGGTAACACAGGAGAAGGTTTCAGGCTGCAAGAGTCATCCTATTATCTCTGTGAAGAAATATGCTAAAAAAGATGGGGCATTGTCTTTGCTGAACCAGCATGGTCTGCATACAGTTTGAGATATTCATCCTACAGGATGATGGACTTCTCCTTTCTTGTCATTTTATTTAAATAAAATGATATGTAATATTAGTTGTAATAATATATTGAATATGTTTATTTTGCAGGAAATAGTAGAAGTCGTTTGCTTTGCCAGTTCAATGTCAGTGCCTCACTGGGTGCTGGAACCTAATGGATGTGACTATAATGATAGGTGTGGTGGCTGAAGTACATGAAAGCCGAGGGCTACCATGTCTACACAGTTTTTTCTACATGAAGGCCAAGCCAAGAGAACAGGCACAGGTCTTCTTGCAATATCTGTTCTACCCCAGACAGTTCTCCAAAGAGTCCTAATGCTGTGAAGGAAGAAACATAAATGCCTTTACTTTCCACTCAAAACATTTTTTTAAAAATGGCTCTACCCAAACAAGAAGGTGTTGTTCATGTTAGGGCACTACTTAAACGTTTTTTTAAGAGCAAAACAATAATAAAATAAAATCAATGGTGATATTGTTTACAATCAGCTGAAGTGCTATACAAAAAACTAAGGTGTTAAGAGGAAAGGAAAATGTAATTCTTTCTGCATCTCTTTCCTTCATGATATATCTATTAGTTGAGAAAGTATTCTATGTCATGTATAGATATGTGAATGCACTTTTCATCAGACACCCTTCTGAAAGATGTGTCTGTCCTGTTACTACTCTGTAATGTGAAACTCATTCTGGAAGCTTCCCCCTGCCCAAAGACAAAATTCAAGCCAGTAAGAAAGGTTTTGAAGACTCTCTATGCCTGGCTCTCTGCATTCTTCTCCATTCCCCACTCTTGCCACTTTGTAGCTTTGCATGTCTTCTTTTTGCACTTCCCCCATCTAGAAGTTTGACCATATCCACACCTCTCTAGAAAACTACAACTCATACAAAACTGATCTTCACTTTCCTCTTTTGCCAGTGACCACCTCCTCCTTTGTGATGGGTGTGACAAAAGCCCTAATCTCAGTGGTGGTGCTAACTCATTGTTATGAGCACTGTCTGCTTCTCTGACCCTCTCCTTGCACTTTTGTGATTTGTGAGCTCCCTGATGACAAGCATTCACCTTGGTGTTCCCATGCCTGGTTTGTACTCAGTGGACCCAAATTATCGTCTGAGGAAGGAAATGAGAGATGGAAGGAGGGAGGGAGGACTGGAACACACATTTTAAAAATAAAGCAGGCAAGAAGTACACACTTACAGGAAATACCCAAGGGACAGAGGGCAGCGTAGGATTTTTAAAGCAGAAGAAAATCCTTCTGAGAACATAGAGCTATCTATAAATATTTGAAGAGATTTAAGGTGGATAAAGGCTTACAAGAACTATAACCTGTACTGATATATCAAAATAGAGGGAATATTTAATTCAAAAATTTTCCAGTATTTCAATGGATGTCTCTGGTAATGGATATCAATATGGTTGGTGGGGACCAGTTCTCTACAGGGAGTTAATGCAGTGAGTCAGAACACTGTATTACATTATCTTCAGGGTGCCTCCAAACATTGAGTCTGGTTGCAGATAAAGGCATAATCACTCATATGGTATTCTAATAAGAAACCCCACTCCATCTGTCCCATAACAGACAAAAAGGAAATAAAATGATCTAGGACAAGAAATTAAATAGCTCCTAACAACCTATCTCAACTACCATTTATTTCTGGTATGTCAAAGTTTGGATTCTATTTTTTTCAAATATTGCCAGTAAAAATATTTAGAGGCACATTTGCCATCTTGTATCTTTTAGAGAAGATTTATAAGAACCATTTGAAGAAAATTCAGATCCACGACTGATTACTAATGTGCTTGTGGAGCTGAATTTGTAAATACTTCAAAAGCAAGATGTATCTGATGTGAGAGACATCACTTTCCATTTGGAATAGGAGATTCACATGTATTAATATAATTTGTTAACTTTGTTGGGATCTAAGGAATTCATGCCCATTATGAAGCTGAATCCTTTTCACAACAGCAGAAAACACAATAATTTTTAATGTTTAATTAAAATCATTTTGATAATGAGACATTGCTGCCAAAATAATGCTCAACGTACATTTAATCATGATGAAACAATCAGGTGTTCCACAATGTGGGACATTATGCCATTTTAGCAGATAACTGGTCTGGAATCCTCACAAAAGTAAATGCCATGAGAAAGACACAAATCAAAAAGGAGGGTGCCAATCTAGATCAAAGGTTACTGAAGAGACATAATTAGTAAAAGTCAAGGGTGTACCTTGATTCTGGGATCAAAGTAATACAGCTATGGAAGACATTGCAAATGCAACTGGAAGACTTTGATTTTGGATTAGACACTAAATGATAACTTTGATTTATTCAAGTTTATTAAATGATTTAGTGGTATTGTGCATGAGGAGTAGAATGCTTTCTTTCTTAGTGCATCTGAAACATTTAGGGGTGACATGCTGTGATGTCTGCAACTTGTTTTCAACATATTAGTGAAAAGTGTGTGTGTGTGTGTGTGTGTGTGTGTGCATGCGTGCACGTGTGTGTTTAGAGAGAGAAAGTAAATCTGAGAAAGTTAACAGTTGATCCAGGTCATTCTATGATAAATAAAACTAGCTCACTATGACTTACAAAATGAAAGCATGTGAAAATGAAGATTACAGGAGTGGAGGGCTGCCATGTGGAAGGGAATTTCATCACTCATAGCTTTGTCTTTCTCTGGTTATAGTTATTAGTAACCCTTTTATTTGTTCAGAGGTCCAGTTCCTTGTCTGGAGCCCAAGAACGATTTGAGGGAACCTAGGTTATATTTCTGCTCAACTCCAGTTTGACATTAAGAGGTCCGAAGAGAGAGAAAAGCATATATACTGGCTTCCAGCTCTTTAAGGATATCAAAAGGGAATTTTCAAGTCATTTTTTGTACAATGTAGCTGTTCAAATTAGCATGGAATCATTTTCCTTATAAATAAAAAAATTTAACTTTCAAAAAATTAGTGTAAGTCAAGGGTAAATGAGCATCTACTGTACTATTCCCTCAGCTTTTCTTTACATTTGAAATTTTTTGAAATAAAATTGGAAAATTATTTTTGGAATATTTATGTCAAACATTCTAATTTCTTCTATGTGCAGTGGCAATAAAATTTACTTGGGGACATGGATATAGTTCCCTCTGACATTTTCTTTTTCCAGTTTCTCCACTAACTAAATTGAATCAGAGTCCATTACTAAGAAGATGCTTTTGAGTGACAGTGAGGCTGGGCCTATCAATGGTGGAGTTGGTTCTCTACACAGAGAACTCCCATAGCCCCTGCAGGGGAGTCACCAAGAGGCTCTGTAAACCCCTCCTACCATAGAATGTTCACCTCATGGAGGGACTAAGACACGCAAACCTATATAGTGTATTGTAGAAAGCAATGCTTACAGTAGGAGAGATAGTAATGGGAATTTACAAAAACTTTGGGAAAACTCAAGATGTTTAGAAAATTGGTTTAACTAGAGAATAAGAGAGAAGTGAAAGAGAAGAAGGGCATGTGGCTGCCAGGCTGCGGTATTCATGTGTAATCTAGGAGCCAGTGGGGAGTCTTTGGGGCAACTGAATAGAGTAGAAACATAATAAGTGTGGTGTTTCAGAAGAATTTGCCTGAGAGTAGTCTTGGTGGGCAGATGGGTCAGGATTGTTGAGAACATTGGAAGGTGTGAGAAGCCCTGTGGGGACAGTGAGGCTACAGAGGACAAAAGGCAAGAATTAGAGAAAGATGTCCATAGACCCAGTCACTAGTAGACCTGGATTGGCTATTAAAATAGTAGGTAAATCTTTTACTCTCCATGTGATTCCTTCCTTTTCATCTTAGACAAACTGGCTGCAATCTCTTGGGTTGTTAAGAGAATCGAACAGGTAAGATAACTTAAATGTTTTAAAATCCAACAAAAAACATTGCCTTATGTTAACATTTTCAAAGTAGTTTTCTGCCTGTCCTCTACCGCAGTGTTAAATGGACCTTTATGCTTCCTTCTGCCAACCATTCTCCTACTTATAATCTATATGTAGGAGCTTCAAAAAGATGCTTTATACATCTAAAGAACAAGCCCAGTCTACTCTCTGAACAATCAAAATGCAATGCCCATTTTCTCTCCTCTAATCCTATTCTAGAAAATGCTAGGTACACTCTTTTACATTTGGTGTACTTTATCTATTGTATATAATTTCCATTGTTGCTGGGTACTGCCATCTGACTTGGCACCTGACATGTCCAAAAGATGCCATTACAATTTCCACTTAGCTCACTGGCCCTGTAGTGCTCAGAGGACCAAAGGTGCACAGTGTTCAGTAGCAAAGTGAAGAAGAATTAACTTCATGCTTTTATGTAGACCTTGGTCTAAGAAATCTTAAATTAGGGTTGCAACGGCCTCAATATCCTATCACAGTTTCAGTGAAACAGCTTTAACTTCCCACATCTCCTCAGGTACCCTGGAAGAAAGGGAGTGCCAGATACCATACTCAGAATGATTTGTTGATAAATCCAATTTTCCTTTCCTGGTGCTCCTTTTCTTGGATTGAGTTCTCTTCCAGGAAATTTCTTAATATACCATAAAATACAATTTTTCCAGGCTCCCTAGTTTTCCTTGGGCATGGGCAGATATTTTGGAACAAATGTGACAACTGTAGAATTGCAGTAACAATTATACAGTCAGAGAGCTGTAAGAGGCCTTACAGAAACATTTTATCCATTTTATTGCATAAGTTTTCCCTTCATTTTAATAAATTACAGTACATGTATAAAGCTTATTTATATCCATTTGTTTATAACCTCCTTAAAGTCAGTTCTTTTATTTCTTTGTTGCCTCTGAATAGCCTAATCACCATTTGGTAAATACACAATAATGACAGCTGTATTTGGTTTCACATTCTATAGTTTATAAAAGTAGCAACATATTAAATACCAAAACATGTTCCCAGTCTTTAGGATTCTATGCATTATTTAAAATAGTTTTTTCCAATATGTGGTCTCACAGCAACTGGATACCATTATGGGGGAAATTAACCTTGATTTCTGCCTCACATTATAAACAAAATTTAAGTTGAGGTGGATTATGGACATAAATGTGAATGCTAGAATATTCAAATGTTAAAAAGAAAACAAAATTTTTAATTGTTTACTTTTGAGAGAGGAAGAGAGTTTGAGTGGGGGAGGGGCAGAGAGAAAGAGACAGAAGATCCAAAGTGTGCTCTGAGCTGACAGCAGAGAACCTGATGCAGGGCTCCAACTCATGTGCTGTGAGATCAAGGCCTGGGCTGAAATCAAGAGTTGCATGCTTAACCAACTGAGCCACCCAGGAGCCCCAGAAGAAGATAAATTTTTAAAGTATGTTCATGACTTTAAGGTAAGCAAATATCTCTTAAATAGGACATGAAAACACTAAGCATAAAGGAATTAATTGATAAATTGAATTTCTTTAAAGTCAAGAAGCTTCTTCATTAAAAACACCATTAAGAGGTGTGAATACATTAAAAAGGTTGGAGTTTTCTAACTTCAGAGATCCTCAGCTGTGACACAAACTGCTTCACATTTACCCCATGGAACTTGGTGAGGGGGAGGAAAGGGAATATATGCAAACATGGAGCTGATGATTCCTCCTATGCTTTGAATAATAAGGTCATTTGTTTCTGAACCAAATACCTCCCCTCTTCTGCCATAATCTATGAAACTGTAGTGGGCCAACTTGTTAATTCACAAGTAATGTAATATCTCAGACTGTCACAGTTCTCTATAGGGATAACCTGAAGCATCTCAAGAGTTACACGTTCTGTTTCTCAGGATAGGAACTTGCATTGGGTCCAAAATAGAAGAGAGAGTTAAAAATTCACAAACCAAACAGAACTAGTGATTGGCTTTCCACATTCCAACAGAACATGCAGTTCCTGATTTTTAGAAGTTAAATCAAAGACCCAAGATTCAGTGACACAGAAATAAAAGGTGAGCACACCAAATCATTTCCCTAATTAGCTCCCAGAATTTTGTCCACAGGTTTTGAACTCCCCAAACAATGGATAAAAAAAATCCTTGTGAAATTACTAAGCCAAAGTAAAAAGACCTGGAAATAGTAACAAGCAGCAATTCCCCTAAATTCCCAGTCTTTGTCCCAATGTGAAGCCTGCAGAGAGCTTCCAATTATCCATGAATATTTCATTTCTAAATATTAAAAGGTCAGTGAGTAAATGTTTTATTGTAAAAAAAATACTCTGCAACAGAGAGAAATTATATTAGAAGTAACAGAAGCAATGTGGGACCAGAAGAAAATTTCAAAGTAATTATAATGTCTTCAGAGAGAGGAGGTTATTGAGCCAACAAAATAACAAGATGCTGTAAAAGAAGAATAATACAAGGATAAGAAAGACCCTTTGGAGTTTTTTTTTCCCTCAATTAGTAGGTAGTTGGAAAGTAAATTGGGAGAAATTTCCTAAAAACTAATGCAAACAGAAAAAAATACACAATATAAAATGATATAAAATAATCATAATATAATTATGAGAGAAAAATAATACCATGGGAAAAAGAATTTATTAATGAAATAATATAACAGAAGCTTCAGAGGAAGTTAGTGGTGAATAGGAGGACCATAGGCTCACCTCTTTCCACAAACACAACTAGATAACTATAAAATCATCTTAAATACCCCAGAAATAGAACTGAAGACTGACAGAAGAAACTCCACAACTAAAGGGAGAGATAAAAGGCCACCTCAAAGAAGGCAGGAGGAAGTGCAGATATGTGGTTCCAGGGAGAAACATATTGCTGGTGCTGTAGAGGTGGAGGAACCATGGTCATGAAGAAGGGAGAGAAAAAGTGAGTCACACAGGGAAATTCACAAAGAGAATATTTCCCCAAAGCCTTTGGCTTGGAAAATGAAAGGGGTTGAGTTTTGTGAGTTCATGCAATCAGCAAAGCTTAAAGTCTGGAGTTTTAAAGGTCAGAGACTTAGCTGGGATAGAGCTTGGAGGGCATTGCCTTACTCTGGGAAAGAAGGCAGGCAAACAAACCACAGGCACACAGCCTGGAAGCATCAATCTGAAAAGAACCTGGGGCACACAGTGTGGAGATTATTTGCTCTTCTCAGAGTGCATCTCTGAGAAGCAGCTTTCATGGATACACTTCTCAGGGAACAAATATGCTGGCCAGCACCATTTTCCTCCCCTGCCCCTCAGCATAAACACAGAACCACCTGTGGGAAGCAGCACAGCCCAGACACTAGCTGATTAACTTGCACACACTAAGCCCCATCCCCTGTGCTCTGGTGGAATTGCCCTTCTCAGTCACACTTGCCTCAGTATGAGGCAGTCCTCTCCCACAGAAGACCAGATCAAACCTCTGTAGGCACCATTTCTCCCAACCAGAGTTCTGCAGGACCTCAGTTATGGTGGAGGTGGTAACAGGTCTCATTTCACAAGCAGACCACAGCACACCTAAGTAAAACTTGCCACATTCAGTCCGGGGACCAAACACTGCCTATAGCATGCAAGGAGAGCCTCAGCAGACAACTGATCTGAAGGATAGAGCAGATAAAACACAGTGGCAGAGTACATGTAATGCATGTCAGAGACACTGCTTGAGGCACCAGGCCCAGGGCACTACAGGACCTCTTCTCCATAAGATCATTACTTTCAAGAATAGGAGACATAACTGACACACATAAGAAGGCAGAGACTTAGCCAAAATGCTGAGATGGAGGAATTTATCCCAAATGAAGAACAAAATAAGGGTATGGCCAGAGATCTAAGCAAAATGGATATAAGCAACATGCCTGATGGCAATTTTAAAATAACAGTTATAAGTATACTGGGCTTGAGAAAAGAACAGAAGATATCAGTGAGACTCTTACACAGAGATAAAAGAATTTAAAAAGAATCAATAAGAGATGAAGTGTGCAATAAACGAGATTAGAAATGCACTTGATGCAAAGAACAGCAAGATAGGAGAAGCAGAGTAATGAAATAGTGATCTAGAAGACTAATAGAAAGTAATGAATCTGAAAAAAAAAGAGGAAAAATTATGCAACACAAGAATATACTTGGTCAACTCAGTGACTCCATCAAACGTAATAACATTCATATTATAGTAGTTCCAGAAGAGGAGACAGGAAAGGGGGCAGAAAATTTATTTGAAGAAATAATAGCACATAATTTCCCTGATCTGGGGAAGGAAATAGACATCAAAATTCAGGAGGCACAGAGAACCCCCATCAAAATCAACAAAGCAGGCCAACACCAAGACATATTGCCATTAAATTTGCAAAATATAGGGATAAAGAAAAAAATCTTAAAAACAGCAAGACATAAGGAGTCCTTAACTTATAAGGGAAAACCCATAAGGATAGCTGGACATTTCTCAATGGAAACTTGGCAATGTAGGAGGGATTGGCATGACATATTCAAAATGCTGAATGGGGAAAATGTGCACCCAAGAGTACTTGCCCAGCAAGTCTATTATTCAGAATGGGATAGATAAAAAGTTTCCCAGAGAAACAAAAACTAAAGGAGTATATGGCTACTTAACCAGCTCTTCAAGAATTATTATAGGTAACTTTGAGTGAAAAGGAGAGACCAAAAGAGAAAAAAACAAACAAACAAACAAACAATAAGAAAGCATCAGAGAAAATCTCCAATGTGTATGCCAAAACAAGTAATAAAATGGCCATAACACATATATATCAATAATTAATTTCAATGTAAATGGACTAAATGCTTCAATCAAAAGATATAGGGTATCAGAATGGGTTTAGAAAACAAGATACATTTATATGCTGCCTATGAGAAACTCATTTTAGACCTAAAGACACATGGAGATTGAAAGTGAGGGCATGGAGAAACATTTTTCACCCAAATGGGAATCAAAATAAAGGTGGAATAGTGGTATTTATATCAGAAAAAATAGACTTAAATAAAAGACTGTAATAAGAGAAAAAGAAGGGCACTACATAATCACAAAGGAGACAATCCAACAAGAAGATGTAACAATTGTAAATAAGTATGCACCCAGTATGAAAAGCACTCAAATATATAAACCAATTAATAACAAACATAAAGGAAAATCACTGATAATAATACAATAATATCATGGGACTTTAACACCCCATTTACATCAATGGACAGATCATCTAAACAGATAATCAACAAGGCAACAATGGCTTTGAGTGACACACCAGAACAGATGGACTTACTAAATATATTCAAAACATTCTATTCTAGGGGGGCCTGTGTGGCTCAGTCGGTTAAGCATCTGACTCTTGATCTTGGCTCATGTCATGATCTCACGGTTCATGAGTTTGAGCCTATATCAGGTTCTGTGCTGGCAGTGAAGAGCCTGCTCAGGATTCTCTGTCTTCTCTCTCTGCCCCTCCTTGTCTCAGGTACACACTCCCATTATCCCTCTCCCTCCCCCTCTCTCTCTCCAAATAAATAAATAAACTTAAAAAAATACACTTAAAACATTACACTCTAAAAAGCATAATACACATTATTTTCAAGTGCACATGGAACATTCTCCAGAATAGAACATATATTATGTAACAAACACACATCCACAGACCAAAAAAAATGATCAATGTCATACTATGAACCTTTTCTAACCATGATATTGAAGCTAGAAGTCAGCTACAGGAAAAAATCTGAAGAGAGCACAAACACATCAAGGTTAAACAACACAATATTAAACAATGAACGGGCCAAACAGGAAATCAAAGAATAATTTATTTTAAAGTACATGGAAATAAATGAAAATGAAAACACAATGTTCCAAAACCTTTGGGATGCAGCAAAAATGGTCCAAAGAGGGAAGTTTATAGAAATACAGGTCTACCTCAAGAGGCAAGAAAAATCTCAAATAAACAACTTAACTTTACACCTAAAGAAGTTGGAAGAAGAACAACAAATGAAGGGTAAAGCTGACAGAAGGAAAGAAATTATAAAGATTAGAGCAGAAATAAAAAAAATATATAGAAACAAAAAACAAACAAAAACCATCAAAAAACAAAAACACAATAGAACACATCAATGAAACCAGAAGCTACTCTTTGAAAAACTTAATAAAGTTGATAAACTTCTAGCCTGAGTTACCAAACAGAAAAGAGAAAAAGTCAAAATAAATAAAATCACAAATGAGAGAGGAGAAACAATAACCAACTCCACAGAAATAAAAACAGTTCTAAGAAAGTATTATGAAAAACTGTATGCCAACACATTGGGCAACCTGGATGAAATGGATAAATTCCTAGAAATATATAAACTGACAAAACTTAAGCAGGTAAAATAGAAAACTTTAACATATGGATAACTAGCAAAGAAATAGAATCAATAATCAAAAAGCTCACAACAAATAAAAGTACAGGGCCAGTTACCTTCACAGACAAATTTTACCTAACATTTAGAAAAGAATTGATACCAATTCTCAAAAGACACTACAAATTGAATCCAATAATACATTAAAAGAATTATTCACCACAATCAAGTGGGATTTACTTCTGCACTGCAGGGATGGTTCAATATCCACAATTCAATCAACTTAATACATCACATTAATAAAAGAAAGAATAAGAACCACATAGATGCATAAAAAGCATTTGACAAAATATAGCATCCTTTATTGATAAAAATATTCAAGAAAGTGGGGATAGAAGGAACATACTACAACATCATAAAGGCCATAAATGAAAGACCCACAACAAATATCATCCTCAATGGGGAAAAACTGAGAGCTTTCCCCCTAAGGTCAGGAACACAGTAGGGTTGCCCACTCTCTCCATTGTTGTACAACATAGTACTGGAAGTCCTAGCTTCAGCAATCAGACAACAAAAAGAAATAAAAAAGCATACAAATTGGCAAGGAACAAGTCAAACTTTCTTCACAGATGACATGATACTCTATGTGGAAAACCTGAAAGACTCCACCAAAAAATTTCTAGAACTGATATATGAATTTAGCAAGTTGTAAGATATGAAATCAATGAAAAGAAATCTGTTACACTTCTATATACATAAAATAAAGCAGCAGAAAGAAAAAGGGTATTAATCCCATTTACAATTGCACCAAAAATCATAATATACCTAGGAATAAACCTAACCAAAGACTTAAAAGATCTGTATGCTGAAACTATAGAACACTTATGAAAGAAACTGAAGAGGACACAAAGAAATGGAAGAACATTCCATGCTCATGGATTGGAAGAACAAATATTAAAATGTCTAAACTACCCAAAGAAATCTACACATTCAATGCTATCCCTATCAAAATAACACCAACATTCCTCACAGAACTAGAACAAAAAATTCTAAATTTTGCAGATAATATGATACTATGTATAGAAAACCCAAAAGACCTCACTAAAAAACTGTTAGGGACTAATAAAAAAATTCAGTAAAATCAAAGAATACAAAAGCAATGTACATAAATTTGTTGAGTTTCTATATACCAATAATAAAATGGTAGAAAGAAAAATTGAGGAATCAATCACATTTACAATTATACCAAAACCAATAATATAACTAGGAATAAATCTAATAAAGAGATGAAAGACCTGTACTCTGAATATTAAAAAAAAAAAAAAACATTGATGAAAGTAATTGAAGAGGACACAAAGAAATGGAAGAACATTCCATGCTCATGGATTGAAAGAATAAATATTGTTAAAATGTCTAACTACCCAAAGCAACCTACACATTTAATGCAATCCCTATCAAAATGTCAACAGCGGTTTTCACAGAGCTAGAACAAACAATCCAAAAATGTGTATGGAACCACAAAAGACCCCTAATAGCCAAAACAGCCTTGAAAAGGAAAAGCAAAGTTGAGGGCATCACAATTTCAGACTTCAAGTTATATTACAAAGCGGTAGCATGTAATATATACTATGGTACTGGCACCACAACAGAGACAGGTAGATTAATTGAACAGAATAGAAAACCCAGAAATGAATCCACAATTATAGTGTCAATTAATCTTTGAAAAAGCAGGAAAGAATATCCAATGGGAAAAATATAGTCCCATAAAATAAACGGTTTTGAGAAAACTGGACAGCAACATGCAAAAGAATTAACCTGGACAAGTTTCTTACAACATACACAAAAATAAATTCCAAATGGATTAAAGACCTAAATGTGAAACTTGAAACCATGAAAATCCTAGAAGATAACACAGGCAATAATTTCTTTCACATTGGCCATAGCAACTTGTCAGTAAATATGTCTCCTGAGGTAAGGGAAACAAAAGCAAAAAAAAAAAAAAAAAAAAAAAAAAAAAAAAAAAAAAAAAAAAAAACAAAAACTACTGGGACTTCATCAAAATAAAAAGCTTCTGCACAGTGAAGGTAGCAATTAACAAATTAAAAGACAAAATATTGAATGGGGGAAGATATTTGGAAATGACATATGTGATAAAGTGTTAGTATCCAGAATATATAAACTGATACAACACAATACCCCCAAAACAAATAATTCAATTAAAAAACAGGGAGAAGATATGAATAGTCATTTCTCCAAAGAAGATTTGCAAATCACCGACACACAAAAGATGTTCAATGTCACTGATCATCTGGGAAATGCAAATCAAAACTACCTGAGATATTACCTCACACCTGTCAGAATGACTGAAATCAGCAACATAAGAAAAAACAGGTATGGGCAATGATGTGGAGAAAGGGAAATTATCTTGCTATATTGGTGGGAATTAAACGTGGTCAGCCACTCTGGAGAACAGTATGGAGGTTCCACCAAAAAGTTACATGTAGAACTGCCCTATGACCCAACAATTGCACTACTAGGTATTTGAGTACATACAAATTCAAAGTGATACATGCACCCTGATGTCTATAGCAGCATAATCAACAATAGCCAAATTATGGAAACAGCCCAAGTGTACATAGACTGATGAAAGGATAAAAAATGGTGTATATATATATACATTATACATTAGGTAATATTCCATTAGAATGGAATATTTTTACCATAAAAAAGGACAAAGTCTTGCTATTTGCAATGACATGAATGGAGCTAGAGAGCATTATGCTAAGTGAAATAAGTCAGTCAAAGATAAATACCATATGATTTCACTCATATATGGAATTCAAGAAACAAAGCAAAGAATCATAGGGGAAAGAAAGAGACAAGAAAACCAAGAAACAGGATTTTAAGTATAAAGAACAAACTGATGGTTATCAGAGGGGAGTTGGGTAGGGGGATGGGCTACATATGTGACTGGGATTAAGGAGTGCATTTATGATGAGCACTGGGTGTTGTATGTAAGTGTTGAATTACTATATTGTACACCTGAAACTAATAATACACTGTATGTTAACTACCCAGAATTTAAACAAAAACTAAAAAAAAAACAACAAAAGATATAAGTGTTTGTAAAGTTCTGTGTAGAAGCAAATGAATATAGACATAGACTTAATTCATTAGAACTACAATGTGTACATCGCATTCCTCAAATAACATCTTCTTCATTAAGATATAAATGTACATAAACTTCTGTGTAGAAGCATATAGGAATCGTTGTATACTTACTTCATTGAAACTACACTTTGTATAAGACGTCTTTTAGGTGATATTTTCAATCATTAAGATATAAGGATTTGTAAAGCATGTAGGACTAACATTATGCTTAACTCGTTGATACTACTCTGTGTATAATGCATTGTTTAAGTAATATCTTTATTCTTTATTATAAATGTTTGCAAATACATATGTAAAACCATATGGAAATAGTCACATGCTTAACTCATTGAAACTGTATATAAACCTTCTTTCAAGTAACATCTTCTTTCATTAAAATTTAAACATATATGTAGTAGTATACAGGAATAACCAGAGACTCAACTCATTGTAACGGACTGTATAGGTAGCGTCCTTCTTGTAAAATCTTTATTCATTATTATATATGTATTTGTAAAGGTATGTGTAGAAGCACATTGGAATAGACTTGTTATCAACTCAATGAAACCATACTGGTATATAATATGTTTTTCAAACAACATATTCTTTCATTAAGATAAAAGTATGTACAAACATATGTGCAGAAGCATGTAAGAACAGCCGTATGCTTAATTCATTGACACTAAACTGTGTATAAACTGTCTTTCAAATAATATCTTCTTTCATTATGATACAAGAGTTTGTCAATGTATGTTTAGTAGCATGTTAGACCAGTATTATGCTTAACACATTAAAACTACAGTGTATATAAGGAAAAGGAATAATACAAGACATTTTTATCATTAAAGTCTTGACTTTCCAGGTTGCTAAAATTTGCCTAATGACTGGCATAATGAAAGACAAGAAAGAAGATATTATCTGTATCTAAAACACATCATCATAAAATTCCAAAATTTGAAGGAGAAAGTAAAATTTCTGGTTGTGGTTAGTAGTAAAGGGGTTGAAGCGCGAAGTCACAATCAAATGAGCATATGTAAAGATGAGATAGAACCCATTTGCATGCAATAACAGAATCTAGCCAACAATGGATCAATGCTCTCACAACTTTGAGGGGAAATTATTTCCAACTTAAGAAGGTGAAGGTAAAGACAGTTTCAAATATTCAAGGTTTCCCAAAAAGTTACCTTCCATGAAACATTCCTCAGGCAGTCCTTGGAGAATGTGTTCCACCAAAATAAAGGAAGAGAATGACTAAGACTAGGAAGACCTGATCTAAAGATGAGGAAGTTAACACAAGAAAGGAAAGAGCTTCCTAGAATAGTGTAAGGAAACTCCAGGTCCACAGCCATTGGGCAGTCCCATGAGAAGATAGGAGAGCAATCTGGGGAAGATGGCTAAAGGGGACTGTTGAAGCATTCTACCTATAGAGGATTTTATGATTCAACAAGAATTACCAATAAAACACTACAGTGCTAGGATATGACACTATTTTTTTAAAGGAAGCAGTTGACTCCTCAACAAATTTCTATTCCCCTCCCTCCAAATTAAGCAAATCACACTAGGACATTCTGCAAAGTTCAGTAATCACATGATTATAACACTGAAAGCAAATAATGTATATTTAATCATGTTTTGTTTTATAATTGTTTTGGGAGAATGGGGGGTGGAGAAAACATAGGGGAGGACAGGTAGCAGAAAACTAAATTCAGGTCATCTTCCATAGGCACTAATATGTATTGTCTTACAATGACTAATATAAGCATATTGTTAGACATGTGAAGATAAATAACAGAAGGTAGAGAATAGAAAGTGGACTGAAGTCAGGCAGGGTGAAGCGTAATGCAGGTTTAATTTATTTATCTTTCAGTATTATTTTTTCTTTAAGTTATGAAAATTTTGTTTTTGTTTAAACATTTTTTAATTTTAATTTTAATTTTTATATATTTTTTATTTTTATAATATCATTTACTGTCAAATTGGCTTCCATACAACACCCAGTGCTCATCCCAACAGGTGTCCTCCTCAATACCCATCATCCACTTTTCCCTCTCCCCCACTTCCCATCAACCCTCAGTTTGTTCTTAGTATCCAAGAGTCTCTTATGGTTTGCCTCCCTCCCTCTCTGCAACTTTTTTTTCCCATTCCCCTCCCCCATGGTCTTCTGTTAAGTTTCTCAAGATCCACATATGAGTGAAAATATATGGTATCTGTCTTTCTCTGACTGACTTATTTCACTTAACATAATACTCTCCAGTTCCATACACATTGCTGCAAATGGCAGGATTTCATTCTTTCTCATTGCCAAGTAGTATTCCATTGTATACATAAACCACATCTTTTTTATCCATTCGTCGGTTCATGAATATTTGGGCTCCTTCCATAATTTGGCTGTTGTTAAAAGTGCTGCTATAAACATTGGGGTACAAGTGCCCCTATGCATCAGCAGTCCTGTATCCCTTGGGTAGATTCCTAGCAGTGCTATTGCTGGGTCATAGGGTCTTTCCATTTTTAATTTTTTTTAGGAACTGCCACACTGTTTTCCAGAGTTGCTGCACCAATTTGCAAACCCACCTACAGTGCAAGAGGGTTCCCATTTCTCTACATCCTCTCCAGCATCTATAGTCTCCTGATTTGTTCATTTTAGCCACTCTGACTGGCATGACGTGGTATCTCCGTGTGGTTTTGACTTGTATTTTCCTGATGAGGAGTGACATTGACCATCTTTTCATGTGTCTTTTGGCCATCGGTATATCTTCTTTGGAAAAGTGTCTGTTCATGTCTTCTGCCCATTTCTTCACTGAATCATTTGCTTTTCAGGTGTGGAGTTTGGAGAGTTCTTTATAGGTTTTGGATACTAGCCCTTTATCCAATATGTCATTTGAAAATATCTTTACCCATTCCATCGGTTGCCTGATACTTTTGTTGATTGTTTCCTTTACAGTGCAGAAGCTTTTTATCTTGATGAGGTCCCAGCAGCTCATTTTTGCTTTTAATTCCCTTGCCTTTGGAGATGTGTCAAGTAAGAAATTGCAGAGTCTGAGGTCAAAGAGTTCTTTTTCCTGATTTCTTCTCTAGGGTTTTGATGGTTTCTTGTCTCACATTCAAGTCCTTCATCCACTTTGAGTTTATTTTTGTGTATGGTGTAAGAAAGTGGTCTAGTTTCATTCTTCTGCTTGTTGCTGTCCAGTTCTCCCAGCACCATTTGTTAAAGAGACTGTCTTTTTTTCCATTGGATATTCTTTCCTACTTTGTCAAAGATTAGTTGGCTGTACATTTATGGGCCCAATTCTGCAGTCTCTATTCCATTCCATTGATCTATGTGTCTGTTTTTGTGCCAATACCATACTGTCTTGATGATTACAGCTTTTTAGTAGAGGCTAAAGTCTGGGATTGTGATGCCTCCCACTTTGGTGTTTTCTTCTTCAATATTACTTTGGCTATTGGGGTTCTTTTGTGGTTCCTCACAAATTTTAGGATTGTTTGTTCTACCTTTGAGAAGAATGCCTATGAAATTTTGATTGGAACTGCATTGAATGTCTAGATTGCTTTGGGTAGTATTGACATTTTAACAATATTTATTCTTCCAATCCATGAGCATGGAATGTTTTCCCATTTCTTTGTATCTTCTTCAATTTCCTTCATAAGCTTTATATAGTTTTCAGCATACAGAACTTTTACATCTTTGGTTAGTCTATTCCTAGATCTTTTATGGCTCTTGGTACATTTGTGAATGGGATCAGTTTCTTTATTTCTCTTTCTGTTACTTCATTATTGGTGTATAAAAATGCAACCAACTTCTGTACATTGATTTTGTACCCTGAAACTTTGCTGAATTCATGTATCAGTTATAGCAGACTTTTGATGGAGTCTGTTGGGTTTTCCATGTAGAATATCTAGATTTTATGTCGTCTGGGAAAAGTGAAAGTTTGACTTCATCTTTACCAATTTTGATGTCTTTTATTTTATTTTGTTGTCTGAGAGCTGATGCTAGAACTTCCAACACTATGTTAAACAACAGCAGTGAGAGTGGACATCCTTGTCATGTTCCTGATCTCAGGGGGAAAACTCTCAGGTTTCCCCATTGAGAATGATATTAGCTGTGGGCCTTTCAAAAATGGCTTTTATGATGTTTAAGTATGTTCCTTCTGTCCTGACTTTCTCAAGGGTTTTTATAAAGAAAGGATGCTGTATTTTGCCAAATGCATTTTTCTCCATCTATTGACAGGATTATATGGTTCTTGTCTTTTCTTTTATTAATGTGATGTATCACATTGATTGATTTGTGAATCCACTTGATCATGGTGAATATATTTTTTTTATATGCTGTTGAATTCGATTTGCTAGTGTCCTGTTAAGAATTTTTGCATCCATATTCATCAGGGATATTGGCCTGTAGTTCTCTTTTGTTGTGGGGTTTCCATCTGGTTTGAGAATCAAAGTAATGCTGGCTTCATAGAATAAATCAGGAGGTTTTATTTCCCTTTCTATTTTTTGGAACGGTTTGAGAAGTGTAAGAATTAACTCTTCCTTAAATGTCTGTTAGAATTCCCCAGGGAATCCATCTGGCCCAAGACTCTTATTTGTTGGGAGATTTTTGGTAACTGAATCATTTCTTCACTAATTATGGGTCTGTTCAAATGTTCTATTTTTTCCTGTTTGAGTTTTGGTAGTGTGTAGGTGTTTAGGAATTTGTCCATTTCTTCCAGGTTGTCCGGTTTGTTGGCATATAACTTTTCATAGTATTCCTTGATAATTGCTTTTATTTTTAAGGGATTGGTTGTAATAAACTAATTTGTGATTTTATCTATTTGGGTCCTCTTTTCTTTGTGAGAAGCCTGGCTAGAGGTTTATCAATTTTATTTATTTTTTCAAAAAAAAAAACCTCTTGGTTTCATTGATCTGTTCTACTGTTTTTTTTAATTCTATATTGTTCATTTCTGCTCTGATCTTTATTATTTCTCTTCTTCTGCTGGCTTTGTGGTGTCTTTGTTCTGCTTCTATTTCCTTTAGGTGTGCTGTTAGATTTTGTATTTGGGATTTTTCTTGTTTCTTGAGATAGGTCTGGATTGCAATATATCTTCTTTTCAGGACTGCCTTTGCTGCATCCCAAAGCATTTGGATTGTTGTATTTTCATTTTCATTTGTTTCCATGTATTTTTTTTAATTTCTTCTCTAATTGCCTGGTTGACCCATTTGTTCTTTAGTAGGATATTCTTTTTAAAATTTTTTTTAACGTTTATTTATTTTTGAGACAGAGAGAGACAGCATGAATGGGGGAGGGTCAGAGAGAGAGGAAGACACAGAATCTGAAACAGGCTCCAGGCTCTGAGCTGTCAGCACAGAGCCTGATGCGGGGCTTGAACTCATGGGCCGCGAGATCATGAGCTGAGCCGAAGTTGGATGCTTAAATGACTGAGCCACCCAGGCGCCCCTAGTAGGATGTTCTTTAACCTCCATGCTTTTGTAGGTTTTCCTGATTTTTTCCTGTGGTTGATTTCACATTTCATAACATTGTGTTCTAAATGTGTACATGGTATAATCTCAATTCTTTTATGTTTATTATGGGCTGTTTTGTGACCTAGTATGTGACCTATTTGGAGAATATTCCATGTACACTTGAGAAAGTGTATTCTGCTACTTTGGGATATAGCGTTCTAAATATATCTGACAAGCCCATTTGATCCAATGTATCTTTCAAGGCCATTGTTTCATTATTGATTCTCTGTCTAGATGATCTGTCCATTGTTGTAATTGGAGTATTAAAGTCCCTTGCAGTTATCACATTATCAATAAGGTTGCTTATGTTTGTGATTACTTGTTTCATATATTTGGGTGCTTCCAAATTCTGTGCATAAACACTTATAATTGTTAGCTCTTCCTGATGGATAGACCCTGTAATTATTATATAATACCCTTCTTCATCTCTTGTTACAGCCTTTAATTTAAAGTCTAGTTTGTCTGATGTAACTATGGCTACTCCAGCTTTCTTTTGACTTCCAGTAGCATGATAGATAGTTCTCCATCCCCTCACTTTCGATCTGAAGGTGTTCTCAGGTCTAAAATGAGTCTCTTGTAGACAGCAGACAGATGGATCTTTTTTATCCATTCTGATACCCTATGTCTTTTGAATGGAGCCTTTAGTCCATTTACATTCAGTGTTATTATTGAAAGCTATGGGTTGGAGTCACTGTGTTATCTATAGGTTTCATGCTTGTAGTGATGCCTGTGGTACTTTGCGGTCTTTGCAACATTTCACTCACACAGCCCCCCCTTAGGATCTCTTGTAGGGCTGGTTTAGTGGTGATGAATTCCTTCAGTTTTTGTTTGTTTGGGTAAACCTTTATCTCTCCTTCTATTCTGAATGACAAGCTTGCTGGATAAAGAATTCTTGGCTGCATATTTTTCCTGTCCATCACATTGAAGATTTCCAGCAATTCCTTTACGTTCTGCTAAGTTTCAGTAGATAGGTCTGCTACTACCCATATGTGTCTACCTTTCTTTGTTAAGACCCGTTTATCCATAGCTGTCTTCAGAATTCTCTCTTTATCCTTGTATTTTGCCAGTTTCACTGTGATATGTTGTGCAGAAGATTGATTCAAGTTACACCTGAAGGGAGTTCTCTGTGCCACTTCGATTTCAATGCCTGTTTCCTTCCCCAGATTGGGGAAGTTCTCAGCTATGATATGTTCAAGTATACCTTCAGCCCCTTTCTCTCTCTTCTTCTTCTTCTGGAATACCTATGATACACATACTGTTCCATTTCTTTGAATCACTTAGTTCTCTAATTCTACCTTTGTGATCCTGGAATTTTTATCTCTCTGCTTCTCAGCTTCCTCTTTTTCATTATTTTATCTTCTAATTCACCTATTCTCTCCTCTGCCTCTTCAACCTGTGCTGTGGCCACCTCCATTTTTTTTTTTTTTGCACTTAATTGATAGCATTTTTAAATTCACCATGACTATTTTTTAGTCCCTTGATCTCTGTAGCAATAGATTCTCTGCTGTCTCCTATGCTTCTTTCAATCCCAGAGATTAATTTCCTGACTATTATTCTAAATTATTGTTCAGTTATGTTGCTTAAATCTGTTTTGATCAATTCTTTAGCTGTCACTTCTTCCTGGAGTTTCTTTTGAGGAGAATTCTTCCATTTTATCATTTTGGCTAGTTTTCTGTCCCTTAGGAGTTTTAAAAGCTTGTTATGTGCTCTGCACCTGTTAGCACTGCTATATTAAAGTGGGGTTATACACTGTCCAATGCCTGGCCCTTCAGGTGGTGTTTTTTGGAGTGTTACTTTCTCTCTTTTGTTGCGACTTTGGTTATTTTATTTTCCTACTCATAGTGATGTTTTAGACCCTCCACCAGGTGTGCTTTGATTTGTTCCTTGAAGTTGTCCTGGAACGGTAAAGAAACAGACAGACAAACAAGGAACACAAATAAAACAAACAAACATAAACACAAAATTAAAAAAAAAAACTAAAAAGAATCCAAAAGTAAAAGACCAGAAACACCAGCTACATGTAAAGAACATGGAGGTGGTGCTAACTGAAGAAGACATACAAAGAGAGGAATGACAGAGGTGGGGAAAAATAAAAAAAAATAAACATTGACCAGCCAGAGAGACTAAAAGGCTTAATCCAGAGAAAGAGAAAGGAAAATAAGGAAGGAGGCAGGGAAACAGAAAGAAAGATAAAGTTAGCCAGAGAAACTATAAGGCTTGATTATTCCAGAGAGAGAGAAAGCAGTGTAAAGAAGGAGGTGTAGAACATGTATCAAGAGAATGGACTAAATATGTCTGTTTAAACAAATCAATAACCAGAGTAATCAGCCTTGAGGATGGAAGAGATAAGAAGGAGAAATTGGGGGGGGGGGGATATATCTATATATCAAGAATTGTCCTATTGTCCTAGAATTAATCCAGAAAATGCAACAATGCTGGTCAGGAGGAGGGGGTCTGTCTGGTTCCACAGTGTTATCCTGCTCTAGTAGATATACAGTTACCTGGCACCGAGGGACATGTCTTGATGTAGCTGGTCCCACCTCCACTGTGGTCCCCATGGACTGATCCCAGAGGCCCTGCCTTGGGGGTGGTGGGGAGAAAAATGGTGAAACCCCAGTCTTTTCTCCACAACCTGGTGTCCCAAATCACTCCTTTGGAGGCTTCCTCACTGCGCCATGGGTGCAGACCAGGCTGTCTGTCTTGCTCCACAGACTCCTTTGCCCCAGCACTTGGCTGGGAATTAAACTCCTGCTCCGTGTGCCCTGGTACTGGGAAGCACCTCCCGATATGAGGTCCCAGATGTTTTTTTTTTTTTCCTGTGCAGCAGCCCTTCAGGGGAGGGGACCAGTTTCTCCTGCTGTGGACTGCACCCTTGATCTACCACTGAATCCACAGGTGGACTCCCTCCTCCCCAATTGTTCAAACAAGGCAGGCAGCCCCAGTCTGAAGATGGGATCTGCAGTTAGAGATCCTCTAACCTGCAGTTAGGATGGGATCCTTCTCCGTCCAGGTCTGAGGTTTTTTCTCTTGTCCAGATACAGTCCTAAGCCTCCCCAGCCACTCTTTCTCTTCTTTTAGTCTCTGGGCAGAAGGGAATCTCTCTACTCCATGCCTCTGTAACCCGTTTTATCTCCCCCAGTTTCACAATCACCCACCTATGGTCTCTCAGGTTGTTCTAGTTTCTCCCTGGTAGACTCAGTCTCTTTTCTCCCAGACTCTTGGGGTTCAAAGTCTTTTGGCTTCAGACCTTCTTTGGGAGACATGGGAAGTACAGATACCCCCACTTCTCTGCCATGTTGGCCCCAAGTAATAAAAATTAAAATCTATTAATGAACATTAATTTTAGAGAGAAGCAGAAGAAGAGGGAAGCTGGGGGAAAGATGGGGTAGGAGAAAAGAGAAGGTAAGGATAGAGAGCAGAAGAGAAAAAAAAATTAATCCTTGGTAGGTGTATAAGCAATTTGGGAAGGTTAAAGAGAAAACTTCATGTGACTTCAATAGTAAATTGACATGTATAATGAAGTAAGTTTGGTGGGAAAGGTGGGTAGTGTGTATAGAGAAGGGAGGTACAAATTATAAGAACAATGTCTTTAAACCATAGAGAAATAAAATACCAATATCAAAATACCGTAATATTCACATGGGATTTCTACATATAAAATTAGTAGTAAAGTATTTTCATCTAAGGAAGGAGGCATTCTCCAAGTGACATGTCTTACAAGGAATAATAGAGATTTTATTTTCCTTCCCCCCCCATACCTGACAATAATGCCATTTACTTGTTATTAAATTTTTAATAGATAAATAGTGATTTATTCTAACCTCTGGAACATTATTTAAAAGGAAACACAATACAGGTCCATGGTTAGGATAAAATAATATATTACACTGAGAATCCTTGTGGAAATAGGTATGAATAGTGTAATTCCTTTTTATTACTGCCATAATTAAACAAAATGTTTAATATAAAGCAAATTTAAACAGTATTTGTAGGTATAATTTGAAAGTAAATTAAAAAAAATCATATTAAACAGGGCATGGAATATGGGGAAATAAAAAGCCTTTAATAAAATTATTTCCTCATGGACTCCCAGACATAGAATCTATTAGGTTCAGATTAATATGTGCTCAGCACCAAATCATACAAAATCTCTGTTATGATAAGAGCTGTTTTCCCGTGCTATGCAGTTGCCTTCAGTGTTTAACCCATGGTTTTAAATGTATTTTCTCTTCTTCCTATTTCTCTGTTCTTGTGTAATTAACCCCAAAACTAACTGCACCATTTTCCATATGGGCTTCTATAACTCAGTTCTTATTCCTAATAACTATATTTCCCATCCCACCTACCTTGCAGAAGCTCTTGCCCACTTGGAAACTTCATCTGACCCAACAGAGCAGGAGAAAGACCTGGGGAGCCTGCTCATGGGTCTGGTTTACCGCTGTATAACTAGGGGCCAGCACATGTTTGAACAAAGGAGATGCTCAGTAAGTACTAATGAACTGACAACTTAAGAACTCTACATACTTCATTCAGGTACATAGTAGTGCTTCTGTGCATTTGGGTGAATGTAGATGGAGGATGCAGGTAGTAACTTGTATTCAATAACAGAGCTCTATGCACAAGAAATTTTAGGAGCTATGATCAAAAGAAATATGATAAAACATGAAAAATTCTGACACTGCACACATAGTCTAATATATTCTGACTTGTACTTTGTGATATCTAACTATAGTAAAAATTATAATAGTGAGCACATATGCACCTGATATTAGAATATGCTTCTATAAGAATTATTTCTATTATAAGCAGATAATATTATTATCTCTAGTTTATAGGTAAGGAAATAGAAATGTAACACTAATAACTTACCCAAGTGTCATAAAGGCAGTAATGGCCAACCTAGCATTTTAGCCCAGGTCTGTCTGCCGACCTTCCAAGCTCAGGATTTATCTAAACATGGGAGTTAATATGTCAAGTACTTTCAGAGTTTAAGTTGATAATAAAAATATGTGAAACCCAGAGGAATTGACAGTGGCGGGGGAAGGGGGGGTGTTGCACAGGAGCTGTGATGCACCAGAAAATTCAGAATGAGTCTAAAGGAGTTTTAATACATTATTTTTAACCCAATGTGTTATCATATGAAAAACTATTATTAGCTTTTCTTCATTTTATTGCCCCTGTGTTCGAATTCCAAAAAAGTTGCATTTCATATGTTCATGATTCTTATGGGGAAAACTATCACACTAGAATAAAAAAAAAATAATGCCATTTGGGTGAGTTTTTCTTAACCTTGGATAAATCACATAGTTTTGCTATCATAATTCTCAAAAAGTATTTTCAATGTTTTTCTTCTCCAAAATATAAAAATTTCCATCTTCTACTTCATGCATGCAGCAATTGAATTATAGTTATCATATTTCTGAAGTGGAACAGAAGTACTGGCAAAATTATTTTTATTTTTTATAGTGCAGTGTTCCCTAACCATGAATGCAAATAAGTTTTCCAATAATATATGCTTCTCTTCCACTTCAGAAATATGATTTTTTCTCTACTTGTCCAGGAAGATAGACTTTGTCATCTCCTATAGGTTCTGTATTTGGAGAAGAATGCCATTCTACACATTGATAAGAGGCAGGTAGGAATATGGTGGGATAAAATTACTTCTTAATTGTGGCCTTTTTTAATGGACAAACTACTTAAACCTGCCATAGAAAGGGAATCATGCCACACCTTTTCATTTTATCTGTGACCCATAGTTACAAATGTATATAGTCCTACCCTTACACAAAAATCAGACTCTCGTCACTAGAATGCAAGAAGGAAAACAAACCCTTATTCTAAAATCCAAACCTCTCTGCATGAGAACAGACTGGAATGAGAAAAAAAATACATCTCAGAGATACAATTTCTGGGAAGATGCAAGAGACACACTCATATTTCTATTGTTAGGTAAATGAAAATCCTTGGATATTAAAATAAAACAACATAAGAAGACCATGAAAAGAAGAGAGAAGAAGGGAAACCCTTAGGGGATCAGGAACCAAGGAGTGGTTTGGGGGTGAGTTCCTAGTGGTGTCTTTTCACCTCATACAGCCCAGACATGCAGCTGAAGAAGCCAGCAACTCAAAAATATTGAAAATTCCACAAAGCTTGCTAAAAGACCAATAAGAGGTCAGCCTAGAAAAACAGAATACTTTTTAACAATAATCACTCCTATTTTCACTAAACATGACAGATTAAGTTGTGGACCCAGCCCCGGTCATGCCAACGAAGATGAGTGGGGAGCCTTGACTTTCATCCCTACCAGGTTATAAGATTCTCCCACCTTCAGCCAGAATGGTGTTAGAGAATGTTGAGATGGGACTTTATTTCCATTGGACAGCAATAAGCAATTAAAATGAAAAATAGAATGACTAAAATTTAAACAAAAATCTCACTGATGGGTTCAACAACGGAATGAAGGGGACAGAGGAAAGAATCATGAAATTTAACATAGAACAATAAAAATTATACAATATGAAAAAACAGAAAGAAAAAAGACTGGAAGATAAATCAGATTTTCAGAGACCTTGTGGGGCTATTACAAAATATCTAATATTCATATCACTGGAGACCAGGAAGCAAAAGAGAAGAAAAGTGGTATGAAAAATACTCAAAATAAATTTGTTAAAAACTTCTCAATTAGGCTAACGACATATATCTACACATTAAGAAGCTTAGAAAACCAAAAGCAGAATGCATGCAAAGAAATTGAAACAGACACATCATAGTAAAATTTCTGAAAACTGAAGATTAAAAATATCTTGAAATTAGTGAAAGAAAATGATACTTTATTTAAAAAAAGAAAACTTGAGTGATAGTGGATTATTCATCAGAAACCATGAAGGTCAGACATAAGTGGCACACATATTTCAAGTGTTTAAAGAAAGAACTATATAGCCCTGTATTTGGCAAAAATAACCTTCAAGAATTCAGAGGTATCCAAGACATTTTCAGATTAAAGGAAGCTAAGAAAAATTTTTACCAGTAGATCTACTCTAAAACAATGGGTAAAGGAACACCTCTAAACAAAGAGAATAAAAACAGAAATTACAGGACCACAGGAGAAAGGGAGTACACAGTTAACAAAAATATGAGAAAATACAATATATATTTTCCCTCTCTTCTTTATTCTTTTGAAATTATATTTGATGGTGGGTGCAAAAAAAATACTATATTATGTGATTCCACATGTATATAGAGGAAATACTAAGACAATTTTATTACAAACTGGGGAGGGTAAAGGGATGTAAAGGAGGTATGGTCTCTATTACTTCACTTACACTGGTAAAATTACAACAATAGTTACATGTGATAACTTATGCATATATATAATGTATGTCCTAGAGCAACCACTGAATACATAATAAAAGCAATACACACGAAGACTATGGATAAGTCAAAATCGAATTCTAAAAATGTTAAACTAATCTATGGAAAGGCATAAAACAGAAAATAAACAAATGAAATAAACAAACCAAAAATGGAAAACAAAGCATAAAACGACTTAAGCCTTAGCATATTAATAAGTACATGAAATGTACATGCTCTAAAGAAATCAATTAAAAGATAAAGATGGGCAGAGTGAATTAAAAAAACATTAACCAATTATATGTTACTTAATTCAACCACACAGATAAGTAGAAAAAGGATGGGGAAGATAAATCATGCAAAAGGTAATCAAAAGAAAGGAAGAATGGCTACATTAAGATCAGCTAAAGAAAAGATAAAGAAAATTATCAGAGACAGGGTGGGACAATATATAATGATAAATGAGCTTCAATCTACAGAAATTTTAAATGTGAATGCACCAAACTACAGAGTTATAAAACATATGTCAAGTAAAAGCTGATGAAACTGAAAGGAGACATAAATAAATCCAATATTATAGTTCATGGCTTCAATATCCCTCTGTCAACAATTGATAGAACAATCAGGCAGAAAATAAGGAAGGTAAAAATATTCATTCCTTTTAAGTGCTCACAGAATATACAGCAAGACAGACCATATCCTATGTGATAAAAAAACAGAACAAAACAAAACAAAAACAAAACCACTCACCAAAGGTAAAATAACTGGAATCATACAGAGTATGTTCTATAACCACAACAGAATCAGACTAGAAAGCAATAACAGAAAGATGACAGGAGAATTTCCAAACACTTGGAAACTAAACAACGTACATCTAAGTAATCCAGGTGTCAAAGAAGTCTAAAGTGAAATAAAAATATACAAAGAATTAAATAAAATTAAAAATGCAACATATCACAATTTGTGGAAGGAAGTTAAAATAGGTATGAGTGGAAATTTGTAGAATTAAGTGCACATATTAGAAAAGAGGAAAGGGTGATAAAGTCAATATCTACTCTCTCATAGTAAGAACCTTGAAAAAAGGGGAAAAAGTAAACACAAAACAAGCAGAAAAAAGAAATTAGAAGAGTAGAAATCAATGAAATAGAACATACACACACACACACAACTACAGATAAAATAAAATCTTTGAAACGATGACAAATTTGACAACCTCTGGTAAGACTGATAAAGAAATTAAGATAAAATATAAATTACAAAGGTAGAGACAATCACTACAGACTCTGAAGACATCAAAAATGTATTAAGGCAGTATCATGAACAACTCTTCACATATATATTTAACAATTTAGATAAATGGATGACTTGTCCAAAACACACAAACTACTACAACTCACCCAATATGAAATTGATAAATCGAATACCTCTATAATTTCTAGGCATATTTGATACATAATTATAAATTTTCGGAGAAAGAAAACTCTAGGGCCAGATGGTTCTTCAGGAGTATTCTATGAAATATTTAAAAAATAATACCAGTTATACTCAGTGTTTTCCAGAAAATAGAAAAGGGAAATTTTTTAAAAATTTTAAAATTTTTTATTTGTTTTTGAGACAGAGAGAGATAGAGCATAAACAGGGGAGGGGAAGAGAGACAGGGAGACACAGAATCCAAAGAAGGCTCCAAGCTCTGAGCTGTCAGCACAGAGCCTGATATGGGGCTTGAACCCATGAACTGTGGGATCATGAACTGAGCTGGCATCAGATGCTTAAATGACTGAGCCCCCCAGATGTCCCAAAGATGGAATATTTTTAAATTCATTTTGTGAAGAGCCAATATTACCTTGATTCCAAAATCAGACAGACAGTAAAATAATAAATAAATAAATAAATAAATAAATAAATAAATAAATATTTAGGTGTAAATCCAATCAAACATATACCGAAATTTTATGTTGAAAACAATGAAGTGTTGATGAAAGTAATCAAATATATAAATAAGTAGAAAGATATTCTGTGTTCATAGATTAGAAGATTCAATATACTAAAAATGTCTTCTTTCCAAATTGGTATATAGATTTAACCAGTTTTTATAAAATTCTCTATATTTTGTATACATAGATATAAGTATTCTAAAACATTTATGTAAAATATTATCTGCTTTATTTAAAACAATTCTTAAAAAAATAAAGTGAAAGGAATCACTCTACCTGGTATTATGGTCCACTTTGTAGTTACTTTGACCAAGACTGCGTGATATTGGCAAAAGGATAGACAGAACAAAGGAACAGAATAGGGAACTTAGAACTAGCCCACCCAGGTATAGCCAACTTATTTTTGACGATGGTACAAAAGCCAACTTATTTTTGACGATGGTATAGAAATAACTGGATCTCATAGAAAAAATATAAACCTTGATTTAAACCCCAAACCTTATACAAAATTAAGTCAAAAATATCATATATTTAATGTTGAATTATAACAGGAAAAATAAATTGTAGGACACTTAGTCTGCATCAGAGAATTGTCATTAGAAAGCATTGACAACAAAATTATATGTTGAATATACAAAGAACTTTTATAACTCAAAGTTTTAAAAAAATTAAATTAAAAAATGGGCAAAAGGCATGAAGAGATATTTAACACTGATGAAAGAAATCAGAGATCTAAAAAATGAAAAGTCAGACTGTTTTCATTAATTGAATGACTCAACATAATATAGACGTGATTCTCCTCAAATTGATGTACAGGTTTAGTATAATTCCTATCAGAAGGTATGCAAGAAGCTTCACAAATCACGGCAAACAACACAGAAAAGGAACCAAAGACTGGCTGAACAAATTCCACAAGTAATGCAGAGAAGAGGCTACACTGAAGAGGGCAGGGAGGGCAAGGAGTTGGTGGGAACCTAAACCCTATGGGTCACTGGAAGGAGGGAGCTTTGGTTGCAGAGAGGGGCAAGAAACAGACTAATACACCTTGGAGACTACAAAGGGAATAGAAATCCTCCCATAGCATCCATTTGGCTTTGAAAATCAGAGAGGCAAAATTGTGTGAGTGCTTACAACCAATAGAACATAAAGCATGGGGACTTTAAAATCAGCAGGCTCAGCTCTGAGAAACCCATGAGGGTCATAGAAAGCTGAGCCTCTGTCCTTGAAGAGATGGCACAGCAAACAGCCTAAAGACAGCTTGGAAGCCACAGTCTGAAAGGTACCTAGGGTTTATGGGAGTGTTAGTTACTAATCTCAGAGGTCCCTGTGGGACTTCTCCAGGAACAAATGAGCTGGCAGGCACCATTTACCTCCCCACCCTTCATCACAAACACACAGCCACCTGAAGAAACCAGTGCAGTGCTGGCACTCACTGTCTAACTTGCTTACACCACACCCCAACCCTCCAGGCAGACCTACCTCAGTCCTAGCACCGAAGATCCTCTCCTCCAGAAGACCCGCCTGACCACATGGAGTATGCACACTTTGTCAAAACTGAATCCCTCTGGCCAAGACATGTAGTATGGAATGCCCTAGCTGTCCCTGGTCTCTGCAGTGACTGTACATCCTTATGGAGGAGGGCCTGCTTTGCACAAATTATGGGATCATGTCCTTGCCAACCATGTGCACTTTGTGGAACACACACACAAATAGACATATAAATCAGTGGAACAGAATAGAAAACCCTAAAAATGAATCCACAATGATATGGTCAATTAATCTTTGACAAAGCAGGAAAGAATATCCAATGGGAAAAAGACAGTCTTTTTAATAAATGGTGTTGGGAAAACTGCACTGCTACACGCCAAAGAATGACATTGGACCACTTTCTTACACCATACAGAAAAAAAATAAACTCAAAATAAACTAAAAATTATGATTAAAGACCTAAATGTGAGACTTGAAATAATAAAAGATCCTAGAAGACCACAAAGGCAGTAATTTCTCTGACATCAACCATAATGAACATCTTTTTAGATATGTCTCCTGAGGGAAAGGAATAAAAACAAAAAATAAATTATTGGGACTACATTGAAATAAGCTTTTGCACAACGAAGGAAACAATCAACAAAACTGAATGGCGACCTATGGAATGGGAGAAGACATTTGCAAATGACATAACTAATAAAGGGTTAGTATTCAAAACATATAAAGAAATTATAAAACTCAACACTTAAAAAACAATCCAATTAAAATATTAGCAGAAGACATGAATAGACATTTCTCCAGGAAGACATCCAGATGGCCAACAGGCACATGAAAAGATTCTCAACAGTACTCATCATCAGGGAAATGAAAATCACAACTACAATTAGGTATTACTTCACGCCTGTCAGAATGACTAAAATGAAAAACACAGGAATAAACAAGTGTCAGCAAAGATTTAGAGAAGAAAGAACCCTCTTCTAATGTTGGTGGGAAGGCAAACTGGTGTAGCCACTGTGGAAAATGGTATGGATGTTCTTCAAAGCATTAAAAATATAACTGCCCTATGATCGAGTACTGGATATTTACAAAAAAAAAAAAAATACAAAGACACTAATTCAGATGTATACATGCACCCCTATTTTCATATCAACATTATTTACAATAGGCAAATTATGGAAGTAGCCCAAGGGTCCATCAATAGATGAATGGATAAAGAAGATGGGTGTCTGGAGCGCCTGGGTGGCTCAGTCTGTTAAGCATCTGACTTTGGCTCAGGTCATGATCTCGTGATTTGTGGGTTCGAGCCCGGCAATGGGCTCTGTGCTGATAGCTCAGAGCCTGGAGCCTGTTTCCGATTCTGTGTCTCCCTCTCTCTCTGCCCCTCCCCCGTTCATGCTAGGTGTCTCTCTGTCCCCCCCCAAAAAATAAATAAACGTTGAAAAAAAAATTAAAAAAAAAAAAAGAAGTGCACTTGTGATGAGCCCTAGGTGATGTATGGAATTGTGGACTCTGTACTGTACACCTGAAACTAACATGAGAGTATGTTAACTACAGTGGAATTAAAATTTAAAAAAAGTCAGGTTTCTTTTGTTGTTATTGTTGAGGTAGAGACTATTATAAAGTTTATATTGAGATAGAAAGGAACTAGAATAGCTAAACCAGTTTTGAAGGGGTGACTGGGTGGCTCAGTTAACTAAGTGTCTGACTTCAGCTCAAGTCATGATCTGTCGGTTCATGAGTTCAAACCCCATGTTGGGCTCTATGCTGACAGCTTGGAGCCTGGAGCCTGCTTTGGATTCTGTGTCTCCCTCTGTCTCTGCCCCTCCCCCACTTGCACTCTGTGTGTATGTCTTTCTATCTCTCTCTCTCTCAAAAATAAACATTAAAAATAAATAAATAAGTTTTGAAAAAGTAGAATTTGGAGGAAATAATTGATTTTGTAACTATGTTAAACAATACTGTGTGCTATTTGTGGCATAACATACATGGATAAATACAATAGCAGATAGAACCCTGAAACAGACCCACACAAACGCAAATATGTTCCATTCATATTTGAAGAAGGTTTGAAGAGAATTCAGTGGAGGGAGGAAGATTCCTGTTCCATTAAATGGTGTTGTAAAAATTATACATTGATTTAAAAAAAAAAATCAAACCTCATATCGGGATGTCTGGTGGCTCAGTTGGTTGAGCGTCCAAATTCGTCTCAGGTCATGATCTCACGTTCATGGGTTTGAGTCCCACATCAGGCTTTGTGCTGACATCTCAGAGCCTGAGCCTGCTTTGGATTCTGTGTCTCTCTCTCTGCCCCTCCCCTGCTCACACTCTCTCTCCATCTCTCAAAAAAATAAAATAAAACATTAAAAAATTAAAAAAAAACTTCATACCTTATACAAAAATGTAATACAAAATGAAGCAGCAGCTTAAAGAAAAACCATAGGAGAAAATCTTCAAGATCTAGGCCTATGGGAAAGGTCTTGTACTGTCTTCAAAAGCATGAGCCATAAAAATATAAACTGATAACTTGACTTCATCAAAACTAAAAACCATGTTTGGTGAAAAACCTTTTTTAAGAGGTTGTAAAGATAAGCTGGGATAAAATATTTGCAAGAACATAATTTACTAAAAACTAGTATGGAGAATATATAAAGAACTTTTAGAATTCAACAAAAAGCCAAAGTGAGTTTCATTAGGCTACAATTATATGCTGGTAGGAGTGTTTATTTTGGATGCCCCAGGTGAAAATATGTTTCTTTGCCTTTTCTAGCTTCTAGAGAGCTCCTGTATTCCTTGAGTATTATCTTTCTTCCATCTTCAAAGACAGCAATGGTGGGTTCAGTCATTCTTACCGCAAATCACTTACATCTTCTTCATTCTTCACATCTCTTTCTCTGACTTTCCTGTCACTCTCTCTTATAATAATCCTGTGTTTATACTGGGTCAACCTAGATAATCCAGGATAATCTCCTCATATCAAGATTCTTACCTTAATCATACCTTCAAAGTCATTTTTCCAGTTGAGATAAGATATTCAGAGGATCTGGCATTTAAAACATGTTAAGTAGGCTATTATTCTGCCCAACATATTATGAAATGATTCAGTAGTAAAAGGAACCATCAGTACAATAACCTGGATCAATCCTCAGAGAAGTATGCTGAGTAGAAAAAGCCAATCCCAAAGATAGTATTCTATATGATTCTTTTTCTACAATGATCTTGAATTAACAAAATTATAAAAATGGGTGACCCAAGAGTGGTTGTCAGGGATTGAATAGGGAATGAGAAGAAAATGTGTGTAGCTATAAAATGGCAAGATGAAACACCATTGTGGTGGTGGAAATGTTATATATTTTGACGGTACCACTGTCAACATTCTGAATGTAATATCATACTACAGTTTTACACAATGTTTTCATTTGGAGAAAATGAGTAAGGGATACAGGGGACCTCTTTAAAATTATTTCTTATTATTGCATATGAATCTATAATTGTTACAAAATAATAAGTTTAACATAAAAATGTTTATCTCAGACATGTTATGAAAATCAATAAATTAGGAAATGAGATGCTTCACAGTCCATCTTAATCATTACCTAAGCACCCAGAAAAAACGCTCCTGAATTGCTCCTTCTGAGAGCTCATGGTCTATTCAGCAACTTGGAAATATACTGTCTATGCTAAAGTGCTTGTTCCTTTCCAGTCATCCACTTCATCAAGGCGCTACTAAAAATTTCATTTAGGGAATCAGAGGAGTGGTCTGTATTGGAAAAAAAATTAAGCAGTCAGCTTGAGGGAATCTAGGTCCCTTGTCTGCAGTCTGCAGTAACAAATTGTGAGCAGATGATCCACAAAATTTATTCCTATTGAGTAAATAGGAGTTATATGTAAAAACAACAGGGTTCAGTAGTGATATCATTTATTTTGAATTTTGGTTAGGATCAATGCAGTAGGTTCTTTTTCTTTCTTTCTTTCTTTCTTTCTTTCTTTCTTTCTTTCTTTCTTTCTTCCTCTCTCTCTTTCTTTCTTTTGATTTTGTATTCTATGACTTTGCTGAACTTGTTTATTAGTTGTAATAGCTTAGTTTTTTTTGATTCCTTTTATTTTCTAAATGTAAGGACATATCATCTGAAAATAGAGATCGTTTTGTTTTTTTTTTCAATAAGATGTGTTTTATTACTTTTGTTATTGATAGATGCCTAATTGTCCTGGGTAGAACCTCTAATACAATGTTGAATAGAAATGGTGATAGTGAACATCTTGCTCTTGCTCTTAGGGTGGATGTTTTCATTATTTTAATCATTAACTACAATGTTAGCTGAGGGTTTTTTATAAATTTCCCTTTATCAGGTTGAAGAAGATACCTTCTTTTCCTAGTTTGTTGGATGTCTCCATAATGAAATAATGCTTGATTTTGTCAAATTTCTTTTCTGCATCTACTGAGATGAACATGTGACTTTTGGTCTATTCTCTGAACATTAAATTTTATACTAACTTTTGTATATTGAACTATTCTTGTATTCCTAGGATAAATCCTATTTGGTCATTGGTGTATAATCAAATTTATATGTTATGGGATTCAGTTTGTTACTATTTTGTTGGGGATCTTGGCATATATGTTCATAAGGTATATTGATCTGTAGCTTTCATCATCTTGTGATGTCTGTCTGGTTTTTATATCAAAATAATATTGTCCTCATATAATGAGTTTGAAAATATTCCCTTCTCTTCAATTTTTTAAAAGAGTTTGTGAAAGAATTGTGTTAATTCCTCTTCAAAGTTTAGGTAGAATTCACTACTGAAGCTATGCAGGTCTACAGTTTTTTTTTTTTTTTATGAGAAGGCTTTTAATTACTAACTAAACTTCTGTATGTGATAGGTCTATTCAGATTTACTTCCTTTTAGAAAAATGTTACTGAGATATACTTAATATACAAAAAATTTTCACATATTTATACATAATGATGTGTTTAGACATGTGCATATATCTGTGATACCATTACCAGAAACAAGTTAATAAACATATCTATCACTCCAAAATATCTCTTGTGTCACCTGTATGTGTATGAGTGTGTGGTAAGAACACTTAGCATGAGATCAACCTTCTTAAGTTTGTCTTTTTTTTTTAAGGATAGAGAAGGAAAGGGAGAGTGTGCACACTGGGGAGGGGCAGAGACAGAGGGAGAGAGAAAATACAACACACAGAAGAATGAAACTAGACCACTTTCTTACACCATTTATAAAAACAAACTCAAAATGGATAAAGGACCTGAATGTGAGACAGGAAACCGTCAAAACCCTAGAGAAGAAAGCAGGAAAAAACCTCTCTGACCTCAGCTGCAGCAATTTCTTACTTGTCACATCTCCAAAGGCAAGGGAATTAAAAGCAACAATGAACTATTGGGACCTCATGAAGATAAAAAGCTTCTGCATTGCAAAGGAAACGATCAACAAAACTAAAAGGCAACCAATGGAATGGGAAAAGATATTTGTAAATGACATATCATACAAAGGGCCAGTATCCAAAATCTATAAAGAACTCACCAAACTCCACACCTGAAAACCAAATAATCCAGTGAAGAAATGGGCAGAAAACATGAGTAAACACTTCTCTAAAGAAGACATCTAGATGGCCGACAGGCACATGAAAAGATGCTCAACGTCGCTCCTCATCAGGGAAATACAAACCAAAACCACATGGAGATATCACCTCACACCAGCCAGAGTGGCTAAAGTGAACAAATCAGGAGACTATAGATGATGGCGAAGATGTGGATAAATGGGAACCCTCTTGCACTGTTGGTGGGAATGCAAGCTGGTGCAGCCACTCTGGAAAACAGTGTGGAGGTTCCTCAAAAAAATAAAAAAAAAAAATAGATCTACCCTATGACCCAGAAATAGCACTACTAGAAATTTACCCAAGGGATACAGGAGTGCTGATGGATAGGATCACTTGTACCCCAATATTTATAGCAGCACTTTCAACAATAGCCAAATTATGGAAAGAGCCTAAATGTCCATCAACTGATGAATGGATAAAAAAGTTGTAGTTTATATACACAATGGAATACTACTTGGCAATGAGTAAGAATGAAATCTGGCCTTTTGTAACAATGTGGATGGAACTGGACAGTGTTATGCCAAGTGAAATAAGTCATACAGAGAAGGACAGATTCCATATGTTTTCACTCCTATGTGGATCCCGAGAAACTTAACAGAAGACCATGGAGGAGGGGAAGAAAAAAAAATGGTTAGAGAGGGAGGGAGCCAAAACATAGGAGATTCCTATAAACTTCTTAAAATATTTCTTTTTGAGAGAAAGAACGAGAGATAGAGAGAGCTCATGCATGAGCAGGGTATAGGCAAAGAGAGGGAGACAAGAGGTTCCAAGCAGGCTCCTCTCTGTCAGCACAGAGCCTGATGTGGGACTCGAATTCACAAACTGTGAGATCTTTACTTGAGCAGAAGCGGGACACTTAACTGACTGAGCCACCCAGGCACTCCTAATCTTATCTTTATAATTGTATCCTTAATGTGCACATGTGTTATTCTCAGGATCAGAGGTATATTTCTTATTAAATATTTGACAGTAAATAAGGCTGTGCCTCCCCCCTTCATTTTGCCCTAGTCTTTATCCCTAGAATGACATAACACCGAAGTCGATCGTCCTATGTGGGTAGATGGGCACCTCATAGGTGAAGGGTAAGGAAACTTGATTTCTCTCTGCTTATTATTAAAGAGGAAGAAGCAGCTGTCCCGTGACCCTCCTGACAGGATTTCCTTGGGAATGTAATAGGTCTGAGACCTAATTCCAGCCATTTGGTAACTTGATCACCTTAGAGATGTCTCCAAGGTTTATTCATTTTTAAAATGTAAATACCTAGGGAGATAGCCATCTTAGTCCTCCTAGAACCCTAGAGTTTAACCTAGGATCTGGTCTGAGCTGTAACTATTTGGCCTTCTTTGTGGAGATAAAAGATGTGTTATTGTCATTTCAGATCAGAGCCAATTAACTAAACAAATGGCTAGTGATCTAATTGTTAAGGTGTGTGAGATCTGGCATTTAGAGGACTAGGGCTTTTTATAGAAACAATAAGAATTACAGGAACATCTTATTTTTCCATAATCCCAAAGGTTAACTATGTCAGATGTCAGAAAATAAGCTTTTATCTACTACTATTCTACCTTACAACACCACCTCCAAAACAGGACACATGAGCCTACTTTTATGGATAGGCAATTACAAAGAAACAACAACAAAAAGGGGGAAAAATGCAGCAAAGGCTGATGAATGTGAATCCCAAAGGAAAAATATGAGAGACCTAATAACCCTGTAGTGAAGCACTCTTTTCCACCTCCACCCACTTAGAAATTCTCATCAACTTTTTAGTAACTCATTCTCAAATATAAATGGTACTAAAATGCCAGGGAACCAGAACCATGAAGCAGACAATAAGATAAAAAGACAAATAAATACTATGAAATGTAGAAGAAAATATCAAAGTAACTATAACACCCTCAGGTACCTTAAAAAAAGTCAATGTATCCATAAAATAAAAACAAGATGCTATTGGGGCACCTGGATGGCTCAGTCAGTTAAGCATCTGACTCCTGATTTCAGCTTAGATCATGATCTCACGGTTCGTGGGTTTGAGCCCCTCACTGACAGTGTGGAGCCTGTTTGGGATTTTTTCTCTCTATTTCTCTGCCTCTCTCCGACTCATGCTCTCTCTCAAAATAAATAAATAAACTTAAAAAAATCATGGTGCTATTATAAAGGAACAATAAGAAAACAACAAAGTAAAATCTTAAAAAAATATGTGATAATTTCTGAAAATTCAATAGAAAACGTAAACTGAAATTGGGGTAATTTCCAAGAAGGGAAAAAATTTACAAAGATAAAGGAGTAATGAAAAGAATATTAGGTGATTAGTCTAATGCCCAGTTAATATCAATTCCAGAAAGGGAAGCAAAAAAAAAAAGTGGTAATAAAATTATCAACTAAATACTGCAAGAAGAAATTTCAGAACAGAACCAGAAATATCCAAGATTGAAAAGGTCCCCGAAATTCATAAGATAGTGAACGTAAAAAGATCAATTTCAGTCATCTCATGGTAGAATTTCAGAACACCAAGAATAAAAGGTATTTCCCAAAGCTGCTAGACAGAAGAAAAAAAATCACAAAAGCATAATTAATTAGAATGATCTAGAACTCCCTAACCAACCAAACTGAAAGACAATGGAACAATGTCTTCAGAATCCTGAGGAATAATGATTTTCAACTCCTCATTGGAGCTTAACCAAAGATGAGGAAGGCCTGAGATCATAGATAAAGATGTCCAAGACCAGAGGGAAGTGATGCTCAAGGAAGATCCTAGTGGAACAAGTATCCATCAGGGTTACCGCACTCCCACCCATACCAAGGACTCTAAGAGGTGGGGGATGGACAAATCATCAGACAGAACTGAATGTCTGGAAAACTGTTCTGAGAGGTATTTTACAAACTGTTTCAGGATATAGGAAGATTTTGTGATGCTTTCCAAGAAAATTGAGCCTATAGTAGGAAAAACAGGTCAATTTTTTATTCCAAGGAAAAACAAAGAGTTTGATGAGAATGGACATATAATTACAGTACACTAATCCATGAGCAAACAGAATTTACATGGTCAAAAGAATGAAAACTCCTATTATGCGTTTATCCAATTAAGATGCAGTTACACAGGGAGGGTAGAGATTATGGAGACAAGCTGTGAGTTACCCACAATTCTCAGCAACCATTATAGGAAGTCAATAGTCTGTGTCTAAAATTGAGTTAAAGAGATAGAATATGCACATTAGTCTGAACTGCAGAGATAAATATTAGGAAAAAAACAGCTAGAAATGTTGAAAGAGGTTGCCTGTAGAAAATAGGATTAGGAAGGGAAGAATAATTTTTTGTTACATTTTAAAGTATTTACAAATAACATAAGTAAGACTAGGAATAACAAGTTAAATGAACCCAAAATAAAATTTAGAAAAGTAAAGACATTTCAAAAGTGCTATTGTATAACTCCTTTTACAGGGGCATAAGCTGCTATGTCAAATCCTTAATAAAAGACTTTGTCACATACCCTAATATTGCAGATCAACAAGCAGAAAGAAAAAAAAAACAAAAACAAAAAACTTAAACAGAAACAATGTAACTTCCCTGACCCACCACCACCAAAGGAAGACTAATAAAACATGAAAAGTAACCTGAGCACAGGCTGAATTGTCACAGAATATCACTTTATAAAAGAGAAAAACAAATGTACTCAAGTAGCGGTCACAAAGTCCTCCAAATACATATGAGCAACTCCTATAAACTGTTTGAAAAAAAGAGAAAAAGTAGGTAGTTTGTATTACAAATTGTTAGTCACAGGACATCCCAACTGTCTTTGCCCCAGTATATTATGCATTAGTCTTGATTGTCCAGAAAGGATCCACAAGGGTGTTTAGAATACCTAATATTAAATGGACATTGATATAGTTATTACATCAAAAATGACATGATTTTGCCTATATAAAGTGAAAGTTTCAACAATTACAACAGCATAATATGATTCTTCAGCAAGATCTTTTTTGGGACAGAGGAGCCACAATAAAAAACAATAAAGCAATAATGTAGTAGTGGATTATCATTTTCTACTTTGGTCTTTTATCTATTTCCCCTTATACCATTGGGAATTTGGTTGGGAGGTCCTTGAGTGACACTTAGCTTTAATATTCCAAAATAATGTGCTCACTGGGATATTTCACCCTAGGAAGGGAAATCTTTTCAGAACAGAGCCCTTGGCTTTCCTCTTTCCTTCACTGCAGTGATGTTTCCTTTTCTTTTCATACTATTTCACTCCATATGCTTCTTCCTCCTGAATTCATTTAAACATTTTGATCTTGGCATTTTCTGGAGACATTTTCATCAATTTCTTTCCTTCATCACAATTATCTCATGATAGTTCATTAATGATCAAAGCATCCTTCTCACCTTCATGGCATGGCTGGACTAAAAAGATGGAACCTGGCATTTCTTTTGCTTCAAGATATCATGTGGCTGTGGATGCCACTCTCATACTGTACCATGTGCTTCCAGATCTTCATGATTCCCATTTAGAGTGAAGAAAATAACTGAGGGCCTCTCCTCAAGGCACAACACTGGACTTTCCATCTCCCTTAGCTCTAATAGGAAACCTAAAGTCAGTGCTGGAAAATTTGACATTATTTGCTCTGACTCACACAATTAGCGTGCTTGAGACATGGTTTACCTGATACATCAAAATCATCATCCTTAAATGTCTAGACCAAGTCTTGGACAGCAGAAGCTACAGAGAAGGAAATGGAAAACAAATTAAGATGGTATGCAGAATTCCCCTTGCTGCTTATGAGAACAGACTGTGTTCAAGTACATAAGAACATCTACTTGGGAAAATTGCCATTACCCATCCATTTAAAGAAGCTCTACCTAGCCACATATTTGGTTACTCTCAAAGTTATTTAATGCGTTCCCTAATTAAGATTGGTTGATGATTCATTGTTTATTTACATAGAAATACACACCCATGCATAAACATACCATATCTTAATCACAGTTACCTAAACTTGTGAAATTTAGCATGATAAAAAAGAAGCATCTCTGCCTACATTGCCACTGACTATTTCTCTTCACCATAGCTAAAGTTACACGTTTACTTATCAATACAAGTATATTTTGAGTACATATTTTTAGAGGAAATTACTGACCTTGTTTTCTACGAAGTCTGAAACTCCCATATTATCCTTGTTGGTCATAATTAGTCTCATCTCACTTTGGAAAAATGACTCTAATGTGGGAAACACCATTAATGAATCCTTAGACATTTGTATCTTTTTTTTTTCTTTTCTTTTAATCAATAAAGGACCAGCTCTTTGAGATTTGGAAGTGAAACACAAAAGCTTCAGCAATGATCACTGTTTCCAAGGAAGCTTTGATGATCTTAAAGAGGAAATCAGTTTATTTTTGTCATATGCTTTGGAAGAAATGTTAAATGGCAAAATTCCAACTATGAGTGCAAGGTGATGTCTGTGGAGAGTGAGACCAACATGAGCTACAGAATTTCAGGAAGGCTTCTTGAAGAAGGGGTTTGAGAGGGATCTGAAACCAGGACAATTTGTGCCTGTGGTCATTCTGAGGAAGACAGTGCACAGTTGGGCTGAGGTGAAAGGACAAGCCAAACATGGGTGGGAATAAGCCACAAACTAGTGTGGTGACTATACAAGTTCAGCAGATAGGATGAAGAGAAGGCATCTGGATAGAAAAGTGGCATATCACACTGCAAAGCCGTCAGAAGCCAAGCAGAGGAAGCTAACCTTGAATGGAGGTGGTGGTACAATTGAGCAGACAGTGCTCACAATGGTTGCTTTAGTGGTTCCCCTGACAAAGAACTGAAAAGGGAGATGTTTTTTCAATACTATGAGAAGAGGGAGTAGCAGCAAACTGATACACTTCAAGAATAGGCTGTTGCTGTATCTTGGACAGATCTCTGCTTTGCACCTGGTACTTGCTCTCTAATTTGTGCATGTTTAATTTGATAACACACATTTTTAATTCTGGTCTCTGGCCAATCATCATGGTTATAGCCAAGGTTATTTCTTACATTCAGAATTCCCTAAGGGATGAAATAAATGAGGTATAAGAAATGTTTTTCTGATGCCTATGGACAAGCTCAGAGATGCAAAATTATCTTTTATTTAAGTATCAGGAGGTAAAAGACAAACTATTTAATTACAGGAAGGCCTTAAGTACCAAATAATAATTTTCTTTGGTTCATGAGTAACCAAATGTTGATTTTCTGGAATTAAATGTTTAAAAAGCAAGTAGTTCAAAGAGGTCCAAATGTTTGGTATTCTGTGAGAAATTTTTAAGCTGTGCAGGTATATGGATCTTGCTGAAACATGAAATATGATAAATTCATACTATAAGATGAACCTAGGTATTTACATTAATAAAAATCATTTATCGTTCTCACTAACAATCCGATTGCATTTGCTGCTTATAACAATTTGCTATCCAACTTTGCAAGTGACAAGTTCAGATAACTCACACAAATTGCCTAATGGAGAAAAATTCCATTGTCATAAGAATTAATAAAATGCTCTCCCATAGAAGTTTATATATGGATGTTAGAAAGCAAATTATATACTTGGAAGCAGAGCAACTATCCTTTGTTGCTATGAAAGCATTTTATTAGGTGTCCATTCCAAGGTGGGAAAGTTTAGAGAAGGGGAGGACAATTCACAGCTCTGGATTGAAACACAGGCAATCCACAGGCTGTCTCATGAGCCCCTTGTGTGGTAGCTACAGGAAGTCACCCCATGACTCTGCAACTGGGGGTACAACACCCTCCCAAAGGTGGGAATTTCTATAAGTAATAAACACTCAATGAGGAGAGAAGTTTGGCCATGGAGAACCTGGAAATTTATAGGCATTTAATTCAGAACACTTTCTAAAGAAGTAATGAACCTATTTAAAAACATCTTAATTTCTCAACAGGCACGCAAAAAGGGCAATTAAAGCATGACCATATTCACTTTTCTGTTCTCTATTCTCGGGCAGAAGAAACCTCAAAAACTGGAGTGAAACTAGAAGTCAGAAGCAGAAGGAAAACTGGGAAATTCACAAACATGTAGAAATTAAACAACACATTCTTAAACAACCAGTGGGTCAAAGAAGAAATCACAAGGAAAATTTGAAAGTATTTTGAGACTAATGAAAATAAAAATATTACATGTAAAAACTTGCAGAATATAGCGCAAGCTGGACATTTAGAGCTGTAAATGCTTCAGTAAAAAAGAAGAAATATTGCAAATAGATTTAAAGTAAGGTAAAATAAGAACAAACTAAACCCAAAGCTAGCTGAGAGAAGGAAATGAAAATTAAAGCAAAGATAAATTGAGCAGACAATAGAAAAACAATAAAGAAAATCAACAAAGCCAGGAATTGGTTCCTTGAAAATATCAACAAAATTGACAACCTAAGAAAAAAATAAAGAAAACTCAAATAACTAAAATAAAAAATGAAAGGGGACATTATCACCTATTTTACTGAAATAAAAAAAAGGATTATAAAAAAGTACTATGAAAAACCAAATATCAAAAGATTGTATAATCTAAATGAACGAAAATTTCCTGGTAATACAACTTATCAAGACTGAGTAATGAAGAAATAGAAAATCTGAACAAATCTATAACTACCAAAGGGACTGAATCAATAGTCCAAAACCTCCTAATAAAGAAAATCTGAGAAACCACATGGCTGAATTGGTGAATTCTACAAAACATGTAATGAAGAATTAACACCAATCCTCTTCATTATTTTCCAAAAAAAAATGAATAGACGGGAACACTTCCAAACACATTCTAGGAGGCTTGACACCAAAACCAGACAAAAACACTCTAAGAAAAGAAAACTACAGACTAATATCCCTTACAAATATTTATACAAAAATCCTCAATGAAATATTATTAAATAATATTATTTAAATATTATGAATTAATTATGAATTATTAATAGTTTAATATTAATTAATATTATTAAATATTATTCCATAGCACATTAAAAGGATTACAGATCATGACTTAGTGGGATATATTCCTGGACAACAAAGATGGTTCAACATATAAAAATCAATGTAATGTGCTTCATTAACAGAATGAAGGAGAAAACACACACACACACACACACACACACACACAATCTTCTCAACAGATGCAGGAAAAGTATCTGATGAAATTCATTACCCTTTATTGACAAAAACACTAAACAGACAAGGAACAGAAGGAAACAAGCTCAACATAATATAGAAAACATATAAAAAGTCCACAGCTAAAATCATACTCATTAATAAATGACTAAAAACTTATCCTTTAAGATCATGAACAAGCCAAGGATGCACATCTTACCACTTCCATTTATTGTACTACTGGAAGTCCTAGCCACAGCAATTATGAAAGAAAAAGAAATTAAAAGATAGCCAAGTTTGAAAGGAAGAAGTAAAATTATCTCTTCAGAAAAGGAAAAAAAAACACATGACCTTACATGCAGAAACCCTAAGATTACACACAACACATACACGATTAAGACTATAAACGAATTCAGCAAAGCTACAGGATGTAAAATCCACACCAGAAAATCAGTTGTGTTTCTATATACTAGCATTGAATGATCCCAAAAGGAAATTAAGAAATAATTCCATTTATAATAGCATAAAAATAATAAAATACTTAGGACTTATTTTAATCAAACAGGCAACAACAACAACAAAAAAATGTACACTAAAAGCTACAAGGGATGCCTTGGTAGCTCATTTGGTTAAGTGTCCGACTTTGGCTCAGGTTATGATCTCATGATTCATGAGTTTGAGACCGACATGAGGCTCTATGTGGATAGTTCAGAGCCTGGAGCCTACTTCAGATTCTGTGTCTCCTTCTCTCTCTGCCCTCCCCCACTCATTCTCTCTCTTTCTCTCTCTCTCTCTCTCTCTCTCTCTCTCTCTCTCTCTCTGTGTGTGTTTCTTCTATCTCTCTCTCTCTCTCAAAAATAAATAAACAATAAAAAATTAAAAAAAATAAAAACTACAAAAATTTGTTAAAAGAAATTAAAGAAGACACTAATAAATGGAATTCTGTGTCCATGGATTGAAGGGCAACATTAAGATGTCAACACTACCTAAAGTGAAGACATTATGATAAGTGAATTAAGCCAGTGACAAAATGATACAGATTGTATGATTCCACTTGCATGAGACACCTAGAATAGTCAAATTCATAGAGACAAAAAAATAGAACTATGGTTGCCAGCATTTGGAAGGCATGGGGAATCGGAGTCATTGTTTAATGAGGGCAGACTTTCAGTTCTGGAAGATGAAAAAAATTCTTTGGATAGATGGTAGTGATGGTAGCACAAGTTGAATTTACTTAACCACACTGAATGGTACTCTTAAAATAGTTTAAGTGATAAATTTTGTTATACATGTTTTAATACAAGTAAAATAGTCCCTACAAAAATATCAGGCTCTGCTCTGACAGCATGAAACGTGCTTGGGATTCTCTCTGTCTCCCTCTCTCTCTGCCCCTCTCCTGATCTCTCTCTCTCTCTCTCTCTCTCTCTCTCTCTCTCTGTCTGTCTCTCTCAAAACAAATACTTTAAAAAAATTAATGTTAATTTTTGAAGGAGAGAGAGACAGAGTGTGACCAGGGAGAGAAGGAGACACAGAATCCAAAGCAGGCTCCAGTCTCCAAGCTGTCAGCACAGAGCTCAACATGGGGCTCAAACCCACAAACTGCACGATCATGACCTGAGCTGAATTTGGATGCTTAACCAACTGAGCCACCCAGGTGCCCCTCAAAACAAATAAATTTTTTTAAAAAAGTTTAATTTTACTTAAACATGTCAGAACTTAAAAGTAGATATAAATTCCATATCTTCTCATTCTCAACTGTAATACAACTGTAAATACAATTTTATAAGCAAAGTACATAACTCAAAATTAATTAAAATATCAAATAGACCTTGTTAAAATAATGAGACACATGGTAGTGTTTTGTAGACAGTTAATTATAACTGCTTTACTTTCCTCCATTGGACATGGATAATACCTGCCATTAATCACAACAAATCAGATTTTAAAGAAGGAAAGAGGACTTTCCCTCCATACATCATTAGATGTGTGTTAGTGGTATTGACTGTGATGTCCAAGTCACATCTGTTGCTCCTCATTTCATAATCTCGTATCCACACACGTGATTTTGAACTGGCCTCTCCCTGACCTGCTCACAGGACAGAGTATGCCCCCTCCATCTTCACCATCATCCTTCACACACCTAGAAACCAGGTGAGGGTTTCTATTCTTACTGAGAGTTATGTGCTATCCAAATCTGCTAAGGTCAAAAGCAATTTTTATTGTGATCACATGTACTTTTATATAAAGTACACATAAAAAAAGAAAGAAATATTGTTTCTTTGAAAGCTAGGTTCATGTTCACCACACAATGAAAAAGCACTGGGGATCTGGCACTCTGCTTATCAGTGTCTTTGAATTCTCACTCCACCTTAAAATATAGGGATTAGATTTCATAGAAGAAGCTGTGATTTCTGCAAAAAAAGGAGACACAACCTCCAGTAAGAATCTCTATTCAGGGACTAGCCTTGGTTCAGGATCACTTTCCAGGGGCTGGCTAAGGTCCACACCTCAGTGGCCTTGAACATTCCAGGTGTCTCCTGCTGGTGTTTTCTGGCTACCCAAGGTTTCATACGTCCTTAACTCTGTGGGCCCAGGTTACTGGAACAGCCTGGAACCAGTGTTAGTGTTGTTTGCCAGGGCAGAGGCAAAGCAAATGCTAAAGAGTGTACAACTGACGATTAAATGTGAAAGTGGTATCAATCTTGGTCTGAACTAGTCCCCTGGCCCTACCCAACTATATGGATCTAGAAAATACAATCTCACCATATAACAGGAAGGTGGAAGGCAACAATATTTTATGAAAAGCACTCTAGTCACATGTGTTTGGCTTCCTTTCCTTCCTGCAGGGGAAACACACTTACCCCTCTACTACAGGGAAGACGACCCATGGATCTTTTTATTCATGGCTTCCAGCTTAAAGCTCCAGCATTTCTGTGTAATATGCAGCGTTTTCTGTCAAGTACCAGATTCAGTTCCTCTTTATCTGGAGATTCAGAACTAAAATGACCAGTTGCCTGCCTTGTCTTCCTCTCAATGGGAAGATGGCAGTAACTTGTCTGTACCAATGCTGTGAAGGGTGCCAACTCTTCAAAGGTCCCCACCATTCTCAGACAGGATCTCCCCAGCCCATCGTTCTACACGGCTTTGGCTTTGTCCTCCAAGGCAGAAGTGAAATTCCCTCTTGGGCCATTCTGCAGCAGACACTGGAGAATATTCCTTCTTAGGGGCTGAGCAGGTTTCTTAGCCCTGCTCGTAGATTTTTAATGGGTTATTTTAAGTTTCACAGAGTCACATAAACTTTGTTCAGATTCATGGGTTTACGTGTCTGTGTTTGGGATTGTTTTGGCAGTGTGTCTCCTGAAATCAAGTAGGCTTTTTGAAGCACGATGCCACTAACAGCACATGCTCACAGCTGTTCCCACAGCTGTGCCCTGCAGCTCTCTTTCTAGACACACTAGTTAAATGTAGCTTGTTTCTTTGCCTCCTCTCTCTATGCCTTCAACCTCCTCTTTCTTGCCATCATTTCTTCTCTCAGCTGTGTGTACTTTCAGTGTGGGTGCTTTGGCCAGTCCATGATCCAGTGTGAGAACTACATCTGTATTTCTTTCTTTGAGACTTCATGCCCAGTTTGAAGGGCTTATTGCATACCAGCTTAGGTAGTGATTGCAATGGCCACACTCTTACTTGTATGTTTCCCACTGGTCTATTAAAAGCCAGATTTTGTTGATCAAGATGTTGCTCCATTTTAACCTTTAGAGTTTGGAATCGATAAGTAATCACCTTTTTCCATCTGGTAAATTCCTGAATTTGTGAACTCCTTTTAGTGCCTTAAATTTCTGCTCATAAACAACCACTTGCTCCTTTTAATGCTTTGTCAAATGCAATCAATACCAAGAAACATGTACCATTGACAATCTGTTTTCTGATCTCTCCATTAGCCATGAGGTCTGTAGTACTTGCTCTGCCTTCCAAAGTGTTGCTCATCAAAACCAAATGTTACATCATAGCATAATGCAGGTCAAGATGTCATCAGCCCCAGAGAACAGTTCTCTTGTCATCTACTGTCAGCCTTGAAACCAGTCCTGTATATTTTAGGTGTTTGGTCATTATGTCATCCATTCTTGGTAGCAATTTCTGAATCCATCATAATGGGTAAACTAAACTTTTGCAAAAGACAACTCCATAAGTTATTTGGCTTACAATAATAAACATTATTTTTCACTAACTTTGCACTGTCTATAGCAGGTTGTCAGGGTGCAGTACTGTGCCATCCTCACTCTGGACTTGTTCCAGTATGGAGGATGATTCACTACAGCTTGGGGATAGAGAACTTAGAAAGGCCTCACATTAGCCATCTGATGCTCAGGTATGGAAGTGACACTCATTGTTTCTGTGAAAAACCCATGCCCTTATCTGGGCAGGTGGCCAGAGTCAACCACAGTCAGGAAGTGCAGTACTGAGGGTGATCAGAAGGTGAAGACTGAGAAGTATTGTAAGAACAGTACTATACTCACCACCTGATGGCTGGATATACCTCAACATTTTTTTAAAGAATTTTTTTAACGTTTATTTATTTTTGAGACAGAGAGAGACAGAGCATGAACGGGGGAGGGTCGGAGAGAGAGGGAGACACAGAATCTGAAACAGGCTCCAGGCTCTGAGCAGTCATCACAGAGCCCAACGCGGGGCTCAAACTCACAGACCGCAAGATCGTGACCTGAGCCGAAGTCGGAAGCTTCACCGACTGAGCCACCCAGGCGCCCCTCAACATGTTTTTAAGATAAGTGTTAAGGTGGATTCACCAAGTCAGACAGCACCTGGTCAGGAGTTACATCTCTTCTATGTGCTGCATAATTTTGACTAAGTTACTTAGCCCCTCTGAGCCCATTTCCTCAAATGCAAAGTGAACAATATTTACCTCTAGGATATTTGTTAAGATCCAATAGGATTATGTATGTAAAGTATTTAGTAAAGAGAGTGTAAAATGAAGAACCCCATTCTCACAATTTGTTATTTGTTGGTCTTATGTTGTGCTCCTGGTTGTTGTAATAACATGAGACTCTGCTGCTCTAATTTCCTCATGGATTTGGACTAAGAAAAGGCACATTTCATTCCACTGTAACCAGTGACAACTGTCTAATTATCTCTACTGCATCACATATGACAGTTCTGTTTACTGCCATTTTTAATTTTTTTTAACGTTTATTTATTTTTGAGACAGAGAGAGACAGAGCATGAATGAGGGAGGGGCAGAGAGAGAGGGAGACACAGAATCGGAAGCAGGTTCCAGGCTCTGAGCCATCAGCCCAGAGCCCGACGCGGGGCTGGAACTCACGGACCTTGAGATCGTGACCTGAGCTGAAGTCAGAGGCTTAACCAACTGAGCCACCCAGGCGCCCCTGTTTACTGCCATTTTGACGCTCCTAATACATCTTATTATCTCCCTTCAATTTTGTTAAGGGACATTGAACTACAAAGTTAAATCCAGTCTTGCATTTGGTGTTTACAATGGTCCTGAGCAGGCTCCAGAACACCTTCACATAACCCACATGGTCCAGCAACGTGGTGGACAGCTGCCTATCACAATGTTTTACGTTGAGAGACAATCTTCCTCTCAGGAATACAGTACTCCAGCTAACAAGGTTATTTCTTTACCTATGTTTGAATTACCTTTCACTGTACAACAGTGGCTGCTGAAGCTATCAGTGATAGATTAGAGCTCTTTTTTTTTCCCTCAATTTTGTTTTCAAAAGCCTTTTGGCATAGCTTCAGACTGAATCTCTTTAAGATCAGAAAAGGTAATATAATTAAATAATGATGTTCTGGAAATGCAACTGGCTTCTATAATTAAAACCCAATGTCTGATGAACATTTGGGGAAGAACAAGCCCATATTGACTAGAAAGCAAGCATTTAGAATCATATTGGAAGAAACTGAGTTTTTTATAAAGAAGCAGCTATAATTAAAGTGAAAATGTAATTATAAAGCACCAACAGGTAATCTCATAAACACTGTTGAAAGAGAAAAAAGAAAAGATAGGGCAAGATTTCAAAATATATTCTTTCAAGTTCTCCAGGATTTTCTAAGTGTGGAGAGAACCTCCAGCAGGACAGGTATGAGGCAAGAAGTTCACTGAGCGCACCCACAGTTTTTCCGACAAGAGAGTTTTCTGTGCCTCTCTTCACTCTTCTGCTCCCCTACTAGACCTGCTATTCAAAGTAAGGTAGATCAGATCAACATGGTGGACAATTAAGGGGACCTAGAATTCCCTCCTACATCAAACACAGCAGTGTTGAGGATTCAGGATTTGAACAGTCTGGGCTGAAGAACGACAGAGACGTCTCCAGGGGCCCTTGGGACAACTTAGCAGGCCATAGGTGCGTGATTGTGGACTGGGAGAGATAAAACATGCAGCCTAGGCATGGAGGGGAAGGATTCCCTTCTGCAGAGAGACAAAAGGAAGAGAAAAAGAGGCTGTGGAAGTGTAAGATTGTATTTGGACAATAGAAAAACCATGGACCAGGGATTGGAATAAAAACAGAGAAAGATTAAATTTCTAACTGTGGGGCTTTCCTGGGATTGGGGCTGGCTGCCCTGTTCATGGGCCTGGGGAGGAAGAGATCCAGCCATAGTCTCAGTAACTATCTCAGAGGTGTAATCCACAGTTTGAGAAAGCAATTGCGTCCCTTGGGTGCTGTGGGAAGGCAAAGAGCCATTCCAAGGACAAAAGACCTTGCTTGCACCCATCCTGGTTGGTGGGACAAACCAACTCACTCACACCTGTGTGTCACTGTGAGGAGCCAAAGGTTCTTTGTTGGCTGCGTAGAGTGGCACTTCCCTGGGAAAGGGTGTGCGGAGCAGGATCCTTTAAGAAATCAGGATTTGAATCCTTTATCCAGCAAAGTTGCCTGTCATTCAGAATAGAAGGATAGATAAAGGCTTTCCCAGACAAACAAAAACTGAAATAGTTCATGACCACTAAACCAAGCCCTGCAACAGATACTAAGGGAGATTCTGTGAGTGGAATGCTGCAAAGGCTACAAAGAACCAGAGACACCACCACAAGCATGAAACCTGCAGATAACACAATGACACTAAATCCATATATTTCAACAATAACTCTAAATGTAAATGGACTAAATGCTCAAATCAAAACACATAGGGTATCAGAATGTATTTAAAAAAACAACAACAAAAAAACAAAACAAAACAAGACCCCTCTATATGCTGTCTATAAGAGACTCATGTTAGACCTGAGGACTCCTTCAGATTGAAACTGAGAGGATGGAGAATCATCTATCAGGCTACTGGAAGCCAAAAGAAAGCTGGAGTAGTCATACTTACATCAGACAAACTAGATTTTAAACTAAAGCCTATAACAAGAGATGAAGAAGGGAATCATATCATAATTATGGCGTCTATCCATTAAGAAGAGCTAATGATATACAGGATTATGTCCCCAATTTGGTAAGCACCCAAATATATTAAAAAATAATCACAAACATAAGCAATCTTGTTGATAAGAATATGGTAATTTCAGGGGACTTTAATACTCCACTTACAACAATGGGCAGATTATCTAGGCAGAAAAAATCAATAAAGAAACAATGGCCCTGAATGATACACTGGACCAGATGGGCCTGTCATATGTATTCATAACTTTTAATCCAAAGCAGAAGAATACACATTATTCTTGAGTGCACAGGGAACATTCTCCAAGGTAGGTCACATACTGGGTCACAAAACAGCCCTCAGTAAATATAAAAAAAATTGATATCACACCAAGCATATTTTGAGATCACAATGCCATGAAACTTGAAATAAACCACAAGAAATGTTTCAGAAACCTCCAAATGCATGGAGGTTAAAGAACATCTTACTGAAGAAAGGATGGGTTGGGGCATCTGGGTGGTTCAGTCAGTTAAGCATCAGACTTCAGCTCAGGCCATGATCTCATGGTTAGTGGGTCCGACCCCTGCATCAGGCTCTGCACTGACAGCTCAGAGCCTGGAGCCTGCTTCAGATTCTGTGTCTCCCTCTCTCTCTGCCCCTTCCCCAATCATACTCTGTCTCTTTCTGTGTCTTGAAAATAAATAAATCTTAAAAAAAATGGATGGATGGGTTAACCAGGAAAATAAAGAAGAAATTTAAAAAATATACAGGAGCAAGTGAAAATGAAAACATGACGGTACAAACCTTTTGGGATGCAGAAAAGGCAGTCCTAAGAGGAAAATACATTGAAATCCAAGCCTATCTCAAGAAACAAGAAAAATCCCATATACAAATCCTAGACGCACACCTAAAGGAACTAGAAACAGAAGAGCAAAGAAACCCTATGGAGAGCAGAAAAAGAGAAATAATAAATATTAGACCAGAAATAAACAATATAGAATGGAAAAAAAAACAGGAGAACAGATACATTAATCTAAGAGCTAGTTTTTTGAAATCATAAACAAAATTGATAAACCCTTAGCCAGACTGCTCAAAAAGACAAGAGGGCCCAAATAGATAAAATCACAAATGGAAAAGGACAGTTCACAACCAACACCACAGAAATACAAATTATTAGAGAATAGTATAAAAAATTATATGCCATAAAACTGGACAACCTGGAGGAAATGGACAAATTCCTAGACACCCACTCACTACCAAAACTCAAATGAGAAGAAATAGAAAAGTTGAACAGACCCATAACCAGCAAAGAAATTGAATCAGTTATCAAAAATCTCTCTACAAATAAGACCTTTGGGCCAGATGGCTTCCCAGGGGAATTCTACCAGACATTTAAAGTGGAGATAATACCTATATTCTCAAGCTGTTCCAAAAAGTAGAAATGGAAGGAAAGCTTCCAGAATCATTCCATGAAGCCAGCATTACCTTGATTCCCAAGCCAGACACAGACCCCACTAAAAAGGAGAATTACAGACCGATATCCCTGATGAACATGGATGTAATATCATCCTCAATGGGGAAAAACTGAGAGCTTTCCCCCTGATATCCACTCTCAAGGATGTCCACTCTCACCAGTATTTTTAACATAGTGTTGGAAGTTCTAGCTTCACGAATCACACAACACAATGAAATAGAGGGCATCCAAATTGGCAACGAAGAAGTCAAACTTTCACTTTTCACAGATGACATGATACTCTACATGGGAAACTTGAAAGATTCCACCAAAAAAGCTGCTCTAACTGATACAAGAATTCAACAAAGTAGCAGGATGCAAAATCAATGTACAGACATTAGTTGCATTTCCATATATCAATAATGAAGCAACAAAAATAGAATCAAGAAATAGATCCCATTTACAGTTGCATGAAGAACCATAAAATACCTAAGAATAAACCTAACCTAAGATGCAAAATATCTGTATGCTGAAAACTATGGAAAATTCTGACAGAAATTGAAGAAGACACAAAGAAATGGAAAAACATCTCATGCTCATGGATTAGAAGAACAAATACTGTTAAAATGGCAATACTACAATCTACACATTCAATGCAATCCCAATCAAAATTTCATGGGCATTATTCTCAAAGCTAGAACAAGTAATCCTAAAATTTGTATGGAACTACAAAAGACTCCAAATAGCCAAAGTAATATTGAAGGAAAAAACCAAAGTGGGAGGGAGACATCACAATCCCAGACTTTAGCCTCTACTACAAAGCTGTAATCATCAATGCAGTATGGTATTGGCACAAAAAACAGACACATAGACAAATGGAATAGAATAGAGAACTCATAATTGAACCCACAAATGTATGGCCAACTAATCTTTGACAAAGAGTATCCAATGGGGAAAAAAAAGTCTCTTTAGCAAATGGTGCTGGAACAACATGACAGCAACATGCAGAAAAATGAAAATGGACCACTTTCCAGCACCATACACAAAAATAAACTCAAAATGGATGAAAAACTTAAAGGTGAGAAAGGAAACCATTAAAATCCTAGAAGAGAAAATAGGAACTACCTCTTTGACGTCAGCTATGGCAATTTCTTGCTCAACACGTGTCTGAAGGCAAGGGAAATAAAAGCAAAAATGCACTATTGGGACCTCATCAAGATAAAAAGCTTTTTGCACTTCAAAGGAAACAATCAACAAAATTAAAAGGCAACTGACAGAATGGGAGAAGATGTTTGCAAGTGATGTATTGGATAAAGGATTAGTATCCAATATCTATAAAGAACATACCAAACTCAACACCTAAAAAACAAATAATCCAATAAATAAAGGCAGAAGACATGAATAGGCACTTTTCCAAAGAAGACATCCAGATGGCCAACAGACACATGAAAAGATGCTCAACATCACTCATCATCATAGAAATACAAATCAAAACTACACTGAGATACCACCTCACAACTTTCAGAATGGGTGAAATTAACAACTCAGGAAACAACAGATGCTAGCAAGGATGTGGAGAAATGGGAACCCTCTTGCACTATTGGTGGGAATGCAAACAGGGGGCATCACTCTGGAAAATAGTGTGAGGTTCCTCAAAAAATTAAAAATAGAACTACCATACAACCCAGCAACAGCCCTACTAGGAATTTATCCAAAAGATACAGGAGTCTTGATTCATAGGGGCACATGCACCCCAATGTTTATAGAAGTGCTTTCAACAATAGCCAGAATCAGAAAACAGTTACACTGGGCTTTTTGGTTCACTTTAATTGACCCTCCGACCTCAATTTTCTCACCTGTAAACTGGGAGTAATAAGACCTCACAGGGTTACTATGAGGATCCCAGGAGATAAAACACTGGCAAACTAGACAGAAGGAGTTAAATAGGATTTATTACCACAGATGCTTCATATATTTCATTCTACAAGCTGTGTTTAATAGGGAAACCAGGGTTTTACAATATCTGAAAGTATCTATAATACCTCAGTACAAATCATCAATTTGGCAATTATTCCAAGGTCCTATAAAAATACAAATATGGGCCGTTCTACTAGATATTATGTGAGTAAAACTGCTCTAGGGTTTGTCTCCTCACTGTTGCCCTTTAGAGGCATTTCAATACCTCAGGCACTCCACCTTTTTCAATATGGATTTTAATTCCTCTCCTAAACTGAAAGCTTCACAGGTAAGTCTATGTTAGCAAGAAAGGAATCAGCCAAGTGGATGTTCAGCAAATTCCTGGTGAATGGATTAATGGATAGATGGACAGATGGATCTATGGATGGATGGATGGATGGCTCCTTCCAGAAGTGGGTCAGAGGCCACCTTCACTAACTCAATAAAATCAGTTAACCCCCATTGACCTCAGCTTCTGCTTAGCCTATGCTCACTCTTTTGGGTCCTGTTCTATGCAGCTTCAAACTCTAAATTTTAATTTTCATGGTTGTATTTCTCCCCAACTACACACTAAGCTATAGAGATTGGATTTAAATCCTTTATTTCTCCCAGAATATTAATCATTCAAGACTCTACATGGATTATGCTTAATAAATGTCTGTTGTCTCAGTGTAGGAAATGACAAAGAAAATGTGACAAGATTTCCAACCATCACAAAGATATCTCATACCTAAGAGTATGAGAATTCATCTACATTTTTTCATGTAGTCATTAGCACACCTATTTTATCCATTAGCATATTCCAATCCTCAACAAAGCTTCACTGACAAATAAAGATAAGGGGAGATTTCAGACACACTATTAGGCAAGATCAACTGTAACGTTAAGATAGAAGAAGGTTGAAAGTGAAACAGAAAGGGAACCACTCCATGCTCCAAGTCATCCCTATGACACAGGCCTACTCATGCCCAACATCTTACTAGAAGTGGGTTAGATTAGCATTTGGGATCACTTTGACATCCTTCTTTTCTTTTTTTTTCTAACATTTATTTATTATTGAGAGACAGAGAGACACTGAGCATGAGCAGGGAAGGGGCAGAGAGAGGGGGAGACACAGAATCCGAAGCAGGCTCTAAGCTCTGAGCTGTCAGCACAGAGCCTGATCTGGAGCTAGAACTCACAAACTGTGAGGTCACGACCTGAGCCGAAGTTGGCCGCTTACCTGACTGGACCACCCAGGCGCCCCCACTTTGACATTCTTGAAACAATTACCCAGCTTGCTTTCAATGGTAAACATGTCCTATTTTCCAAATATCAAAGTAACTATAGAGGAGTCGTCAAGAAAACTAGTTAGGTGCAGAAGGTATACTGCTTTCTGAACTTCAAGCATAATCATAAGCCTATTATCTACTTTGACTGTGATCAGTTGCTAAACAGCCACCTTTTACTACCAAGGCATAGTGACACAATTGGTATGGGGGCACAGAGCCAGACCAGTCTTTATGTGAAGAGCACAGGCTGTCTGTGCCTTTATACTGTAAGAGAGGGCTTTGTCTGAAATGATGCTACTCTGGATTACTCTCTTTTTTTGCCTTTCTTTTTAACTAAATGCAGAGCAGGATCATGTGAGTAAATAAATTCTTCTACATAATTCATAATTTCTAGTATATTGGTTAACATTGCAAATGTTGGATATAAACCCCCTTCTAGCTGTGAGACCTGTAGCAAGTTACATTACCTTTCAGTGTGTTTCTTAATCTCTGAAATAAGATTATAATATCTCACATATTTGTTCTGATAATTATATGAAATATTATATACGAAGCATATAGTACAGTGTGTGGCACATAAATATTTGTATTACTATTATTTAGCCAAAACATGTCTTATATACTATGCATTTTAGGATTATATAACACTGTAATGGAACAAACTGCCTGAGTTCATACCCCAGTTCAGTTATGTGTTAGCTTTATGACCTTGGGCAAATTATATAATGTTTCTAAGCATGTGAAGTGCTTAGAAGAGTAGATGGCACAGTATTTACCACAGTTCCCAGTATTATTGTGGGGGTGGCTGGCTGTTCATCCCCATGTGGGAGCTTCTACAATAGTCTCTTTTAGTCACATTAGCTACATGACCCTAGAATCACTCAGTAGTTATGCATATAGCTGTTGATTGAATAACAGTTACCAACTGCTCAAAGGGAAATTAGAGATGATGAAACCAAAGGAAAGCTGAGCTACTCTTTAAGATTCTGACTCCCTGAAGCTGTGAGGTACAAATCTGAGTACTCTCCAAGGGCAAATGCATCTGTAGTCTATGAACATCTGCTTTAAAGCAATCAAGAATATCTCAGTTAGCTTCAAAGAATGAGCCAAAATGCAAGCTCCCCTTTGCTGGAGAGAAAGGTAACCAGATTCCAGAATAGGCAGGTAATTAATTTCTTATATAGCTGCCATGATGGGGCTAATGTTTGCAGTATACCATAACCATAAAATAATCTGTAGGAATGCTACCTTCTTGTTACCTATAAGAATTGTGTCACATAGAGATAATAAATAAAGTGAAATGTAGTCCAAAAATGAATAACCATCCTTCACTAAGGCAGCACATTCTCTGAATTAGAAGCTATTATTTACATTTTTTTACCTCAGATTATTTACCTTTTTTAGGCCAACTGAGTGATCAGTTAGGAATAGCACATCCTCATGAAAGTATTGAGATATTGATAACCAGAGAGGATAACTAACAATTTTTATATCAGTGAATCTATAACCTCAGGCTACCTTTGACTAAGGTGAGTATCTATAAGCTATGTGAAACACATTCAAGGAAGCTAGAGATTTAAAGAGATTCACTACAAGTCAACATTCTGATAACAGTAATATGTGGCTTCAGAACTTGGCCTCTGTCAAAGGAGTTTTATTTGGCAGGGACAACCAGAAGCTTTGACACTGGGATCCTGGTCAAGGAACACCAATTGATAAGCACAAAACCCATGGATGATTGCAAAGTGCTTTTCAGTGGCCAAAGATAGACTATCGTGATTCTTTACAACCTCTGACACAAAACAATGGTCAGAATTTCACAAGGGGTGAGAGCAGTCCAAGACAGCATGTATCCCTGAAGGAAGGAATGAAGTAACATCACATATTTAGATAAGGAGCTATAAAATCTCAAATGTTAACAGAGCCAAACAAGTAATAAAAAATAATTTCATTTGCATAGATGTGAGAAAAACAACTATGCAAGCATGATAAAATAACATAAAGTAAGAAAAGGGACTTTGAGCCAAAGAGGAACAGCTGACCTGTTCAAAGGAAATAACTATTTTTCAGCCCACACCAATTCTTGCCATATAAAAGCATACCTAGTATCAGCCTTCTTAAATCTGGAAACACTTGGTTTTTAATATATGATTTCCTAACATTTAAGTAGTAGCAATGAATTTAATCATTTAAACGTGTCACAGGCAGACACATAGCCCTCCATGATGCTCCACCTCTCCATGTTCACATCTTTGTCAATCTCCTCTTCTTATGTATAAACAGGTCTTGCAACTTACTTGTAACCAAGGGAACATTGCAAAGTGATGGAGTGTCACTGCCATGATCCCAAGACATTTTCTAAGACTGTGCTTTGCTGGTAGACTCACTCTGATGGATGAAATGAGAAACCAAGTAGGGAAATCCCATATGCCAAGGAGCTGCAGGTGGTCTCTAGGAATCAGAGTAAATAGGCCCAGAGTGTTCTCCAGGGACTGAGGATGTGCTCTGGGACCTAGGAGCTATCGGCAGTCTACAGTTGACATTAGCAAGGCCCAAAATATTCTGTCCAACCCCAGGACATGAATTCTATAAACAAACTGAGTGATCTTAGAAGCAGATTCTTTCTCAGTTGAGACTCCAGAAGAGAACACAGCCAAATGGTACTCTGATTGGAGCCTCCTTAGACCTTAAGCAGAAGACCCAGTTAAGCCACGTCCTGACTGCTGACCTAGAGAAACTGTGAGATTAAAAATGTGTGCTGTTTTAAGCCACCAGTTTTGTGCTCATTTGTTGCACAGTAGTATGCAACTAACACACTATGCAAAATAAACAAATCACATCTAAAAGACATATTTTGCCATGGATAACTAACTTATAATATCTGCTGTATTCTGTTAAACTTGACATCAGTATTTGCCAAAATTATAAGGCTTAGAGTTCAAAGCATTTATAGGAAACAGATAAGCCCTGGGAGTCATTAGAGTACATGCAGTATAAGTTTTTTTTTTTTTTTAAATTCATTTCCTCATTAGTGAGTCAGGAATATGATTGAGACATAACCCCTTGATTTTACTATCATATTTGGTAAAGATTTATGCGCTCATTTTTGCAAAAAAACTAGATGAGTGTGGTCTAGCTAATAACCCAGTTACTTCAAAGGTAGAATTTTTAGAGATTGGGTGACTCACCAAACAACATTTAAAACAGAGCTAGATGTACAGTGATTATATGCTAAATTAATGCATGAATCACATTTAATGGACAGGTGCCACCTTGGCATGCCTCAGGTGCCTGCCCTTGTGCTATTCTTCTACTATATTAGAATTAGTAACTCAAAACAAAGCAGGGTTTCAGGATACAAAATTTATAAATGGCATTTTTTGGGGGGGGGAAAGAAAATGAATTGAAAAATAGAACAAAATAGATTCAAAGGGTCAGAATGATGCACCAACTCTAATGATATACAAATTTGTTAGGGTTAAAGTGAAAACTATCAGTTTAGGTTGAAAAGTACAAACTCCACACAGATGAAATGGGGTATATATGGTAGCAAAAATAAAAAAGAGCTTATATCTTGGGCTGCATGTCCTTTCTTTGTAAATAGAAAGACAAAGGGATGCAGTGGATATGAAGGAATGGGCCTTGATAAGTTTTCCTCAATTTAGTACCCTTTGGTCACACCCTTTTGTCCTACCATATCTTTCCACAGCTTTCCATTATTCATCAATCTTATCATAAAAGCATTCCATTTTAACAATTTCTTCAGGTCTTCATTTCCTAATGAAGGCTCAGTGTCATGAAAAATTAATATTAAATAAATTTATGTGCCTTTTTCCTGTTAATCTGTCTTTGACAGTTTAATTTCCATATCAGACAGAGACCCTAACAGAGTCAAGGAAAACTTTTTTCTCCTGCTCTACACTTGTAAAGTACACAGACAATGTAGCTAGACTATCTGGGTTCAAATCAGCTCCTATACTTGCATTTTATATTTACTCCCTTTATATTTAAGTGTTCTTATTTGAAAAATGAAGATCAGAATATCAACACCCATATCAAGAAAGTGTCATGAAGAGATAACGTGTTAACACATTTACACAGTTTAGAAAGAAGTATGGCATATGGTAGTACTTAGTAAGCATGAGTGATTAGTATTAATATCATTATCATTTTTCTATTAGCTAAAAATCTAGTTCGAAGTGGGCTTATTTTGAGGTCAGACATAGGCTGACGGATAGAAGTCATGGAGATAGAGACCTGTTCTATATAAAGAAAAACTTTCTAATTATCTGAGTAGCCCTGAAATGGAAATAACATTGTTGAGGCAAAGGATCCCTCACCCCTGGAAATTTGCAAATAATTATCTATGATGTTTTTAGGAGAGTTCATGTGAAAATATCTTTAATTTGTTTTAATCACTCAACAATTCAAATGATTTATCTTATTGGATCCCTTGATCCAACTGCACTCCAAAATGGTACAGGAGGACCACTTTGTGAGCACTTGGGAGAAGGTAAGGGCATGTCATGCAGCATAAGGACAGAGAAAGCACTTCTCTGTGGTCTGTTAATGTCTGCATCTAAGAAATCTTGAGTATTTACTTGATTCAGGGAAGACTCTAAACTGAAATCCAGGCCTGATTTTAGAAGAATGAGGAAGAAATTTACATATGTAAGATTTTTAGGGAGAATAAAGTTTCAGAAATACTTTAGCGAAATGAGATTTAAAAACAAAAACAAAACAGGGGCGCCTGGGTGGCGCAGTCAGTTAAGCGTCCGACTTCAGCCAGGTCACGATCTCCCGGTCCGTGAGTTCGAGCCCCGCGCCGGGCTCTGGGCTGATGGCTCAGAGCCTGGAGCCTGTTTCCGATTCTGTGTCTCCCTCTCTCTCTGCCCCTCGCCCGTTCATGCTCTGTCTCTCTCTGTCCCAAAAATAAATAAATGTTGAAAAAAAATTAAATAAACAAAACAAAACAAAACAAAACAAAGGAGTTTAAGGTATGAAACAAAGTTTGTACTCTAAAGTTAAACTCTTGGTTTGAATTCTGTCTCCATTCTTCATTAGCTTTGTAACCTTGAGCTATCACCTTGGATTGCTTATATCTAAAAAATTAAGAGTAGCACTACCTATCTCAGAGTTTATGCAAGCATTAAATGTGTTAAGTATTTAGAATGTGTTAAGTATGTGTAAAGTATTTAGAAAAGCTTTACATATAAATGATAGTTATAATTCTCCTCTTCCTCCTCTTCATTTTTTCCCCAGCAGTAGTAGAAGTAGTAAAAACGGTAGTACTAATTTTACTAGAATATTTCTTTAATTACAGTATTGTGCCTTGAATAAAGTAATTAGACAATAAATATTTCTAGTTTTTTTTTTCCTAATAAGGAACTCAAGATAGAGTAACAAGAGTATTACATATTCCAGGCATGTATGCAGAAAACAAATAGTCATGAACAGACAAATTGTAAAGGCTGATAAAGTTAATTTGTATATTAGGAACCACGAAATGGATCTAAGCCTGTCACTCTACACTTACAAGAATTGCCTCAGTGTCAAGGAAACCTAACACCAATCACATCCTCCAACTTAGCTTTAGCTGGCTTATCTTACCCTACACAAAAGGACCTGCTAGTCTTAAAAGGAAATCCCCAACTGCCTAACTAGCAATGCCATTTTTGCATTGACTATCCTAACAATCTATAAAACTCACTCTTGCTCAAAGTTCTTCGGGAAGAGTGCTCCTTTGCTTGTAAGGCACTTTGAGCCAAAACTGAGTCACCTCTTGGTGGATGTCAAGCCAAAAGACACAACTAAACCAAAGAATAGGAAAAGGAAGGGTTTTGCTTGCAACAAGTAAAGGAGAACACCAGGGATATTTCCCAAAGCGATGTCTCCTTGAACAACAAAACTGGAGAAGTTTAAAGCTAAGGGTGCATATATATTCATGAAGGTGCTTGTGCAATAGGGAATTTAGCATGTAATTGGAACAAAAGTCATCTTAAGATGACAGAGTCCAGGTCTAAATCACAAGTGCCACAAGGGTCAATATCATCAATTCTCTGGCTTTAGTTGGTAAAGTATCTGAGTGCTCAAAGAGGGTTAGATCCTGTAAAAATAACTCAAGAATGTATATCAGATCAGTCTTTACTTTTGAAGCAGACCTGGGAGCTTTACAATTGATTTATTGTCCCTCATATGATTGTGCTATGTCCTAGCCTGATAGTAGCTGTTTGTTCTTACATTCTTTGGTTCCCTTAAAATCATTATCTTTTGGGAGGTGCCTGGGTTGCTCAGTCGGTTAAGCATCTGACTTTGACTCAGGTCATGATCTCACCATTCCTGAGTCTGCATCGGGCTCTGTGCTGACAGCTCAGAGCCCGGAGTATGTTTCAGATTCTGTGTCTCCTTCTCTGTCTCTGCCCCTCCCCTGCTCATGCTCTCTCTCTCTCTCTCTCAAAAATAAATAATCATTTTTAAAAAAATTAAAGAAAGTCATTATCTATTTGGGTGTATTTTTTGGCAATGTCAATGTATTGCAGGAAATTTTGCAAGAAATGTGCTTTGGGCAAGTTGCTGGTTATGCACAGATCACAATATGGCCGTGGGCCTAAAATGACTTTTCTTATGTCAAGAAAGCTATGTCTCATCTTTCTTTTTTCCAGGGACCTGTACCTCTATTCTGCTTATAGCACTGTACTACCCCAGCCCATGGGTTGTCTTCCCTTAAGAAAAGGACATCAAATTTCTTATTAAATCATTTTAGTTTATCATTTTTCAAAGCTATTATTGTTTTCTATAAAAGAAAGTGAAGGACAAATCAGTATCAAATCCTATTTTCAAGATTTGTATGTAACTGCATAGATTTGGAAATTGGGAACTTTGAAAATGTTACTGCTTATAAATTCATAAAAGGGGGTGCCTGAGTGGCTTAGTAGGTTGAGTGTCTGATTCTTGTTTCGGTTCAAGTTGTGATCCCAGGGTCAGGGGATCAAGCCCCACATTGGGCTCCAGGCTGAGCATGAAGCTTGGTTAAGATTCTCTCTCTCTCTCTCTCTCTCTCTCTCTCTCTCTCTCTCTCCCCTTTGCCCCTCTCCCTCACATGCATACTCTCTCCCTATCTCAAAAATAATTTTTTAAATAAAATAAAATATAATAAAATAAATTCATGAAAGAATTTTGTAAATAACAATTAAAAAACAAATATTTATTAACATATGTATTGGGATGATATTAAATTCAAAGTTCCAGGTCCAGGCCTGGAACTAACCAGAACTGTTATACTGAAATAAGAAATGTACTTGCATGGGACTGACACCTAGTCAAGGCATGACACATAATAACTGACAATATTGCTTATAAATGTGTTTTGTTTTGAAGAACCAGCAGTTCCTTCCAAGGGGACACCCAACTAGGTGTTTCACCTGATAACCCCTTGTGAGGTGTTTCATCTGATAGCTCCGTACAGGAGCCATTTTGAGCCAGATTGAAGCTGAAGACCTGTGAAGAACCCCCCCCCCGAGATGTTGTAAAGTTACCTTTACCTCATTATAATACTAATATTTCCTTCTATGGATGGGGTTTTCTGCCATTTTTTGAATGTGTGATGTATGCACTATCATGTTGTCATGCTAGGAATGTGCATTTGAACCAAAGTGCCTAAGTAATAGAATATGCATAAATTCCTTAATGTATATGCAAACTCCCTCCCTTGCCCCCTAATTCACTGAATAAAAGCTTCTTGTACTAATGCCATGGGGAGACAGTGCTTTGAGAGTTATCTCCCTGTCTCCATACTTGCTGCAAGTAATAAAAACTATTTGCTCAAACAGAAAGGACTTGAGCTCTTCTGTTGACGACATACTCCAAGACGCAAGCCCTTTCCATTTAGTGACAATAACAGTGAGACTGATAAATTGCACAGGGTAAAGGTGACAATCCAGAAGTATCTGCTGTCGGGGTTGGTTGTGTGGCAAGGCAGGTATGCCACAGGACCAGCAGAATATAAAATATCCTGGTCAAGTCTCAGTTTTGGGCATCTGAATCCAAGATGTTCTGTGCATATGTCAGTGCTTCTTAATCTGAAAGAATGAGTGTTTACATGTGGCACCTGTCCTTTCTGGACCTGTCAAGGTGTCTTTGACTATCAGGTATATATCCTGATATCAATGATATATCCATTTTTTAATGTTATACTGAATCCATTTTCTGCAGTCAACTATAGTTTTGTAGGCATGTTCATTTTGGGACATCTGAAGCTTCTTAACAATTAAGCCCTATCTAACCTCTACCATTATTAAAAAAGTATAGCCAACTTACAAAAAAAAAAAAACGTAGAGAAGTAGCTCACTATTTCTATTTATTTCATTTTATTTCATGCCCTGTATGTGATATTATGAAAGCAAACTAAAGGAAAATTTTAACATTAAAAAGTTGTGATTATTTACCTAAAAATATTTTCAGAATTTAAAAGACAAATGACATCTAGTTAGAGACTTCTCCATGTTATGATTATAAGAAATTTCTTTGCAATAAAGGCTGCAGATGATAATTATACCTATGAGTTCACTGTACTGATACATTTCCAAGCAAAAGAGAATAATCCTTTTGGATAAATAATTCCTTATTTCCTCAACAAATCTGTACCTTATATTATCTAGTAAATAAACTTAATCTCCTACTTTCACTTTTAAAACACTATCTTCATTCATCAACTAAAATTATTCTGGAAACTAGTGGCAGAATGTTAATTCACATTTACTCAGCTACTTTCGTGCTGTATTTTTTAAATCAAAACTAATTTTTTGAGGAGAACGGGCCCTTAAAAAGTGCTACTTCTTAGCATTGTTATTGTTTTTTTTAATATGAAATTTATTGTCAAAATGATCTCCATACAACACTCAGTGCTCATCCCAACAGGTGCCCATCACCCACTTTCCCCTCCCTCCCACCATCCCCTCCATCAACCCTCAGTTTATTCTCAGTTTTTAAGAGTCTCTTATGGTTTGGCTCCTTTGCTGTCTGTAACTGTTTTTTTCCCCTTCCCCTCCCCCATGGTCTTCTGTTCAGTTTCTCAGGATCCATATAAGTGTGAAAACATATGGTATCTGTCTTTCTCTGTATGGCTTATTTCACTCAGCATAACACTCTCCAGTTCCATCTACGTTGCTACAAAAGGCCATATTTCATTCTTTCTCATTGCCAAGTAGTATTCCATTGTGTATATAAACTACAACTTCTTTATCCATTCATCAGTTGATGGACATTTAGGCTGTTTTCATAATTTGGCTATTGTTGAAAGTGCTGCTATAAACATTGGGGTACAAGTGTCCCTATGCATCAGTACTCCTGTATCCCTTGGTTAAATTCCTAGCAGTGCTATTGCTGGGTCATAGGGTAGATATATTTTTAATTTTTTGAAGAACATCCACACTGTTTTCCAGAGTGGCTACACCCATTGGCATTCCCACCAACAGTGCAAGAGGGTTCCCCTTCCTCCACATCCTCTCCAGCATCTATAGTCTCCTGATTTGTTCATTATAGCCACTCTGATTGGCGTGAGATGATATCTCAGTGCGGTTTTCATTTGTATTTCCCTGATGAGGAGCGACGTTCAGCATCTTTCCATATGCCTGTTGGCCATCTGGATGTCTTCTTTAGATAAGTGTCTATTCATGTTTTCTGCCCATTTCTTCACTGGATTATTTGGTTTTCAGGTGTGGAGTTTGGTGAGTTCTTCATAGATTTTGGATACTAGCCCTTTGTATGATATGTCATTTGCAAATATCTTTTCCCATTCCGTTGGTTGCCTTTTAGTTTTGTTGATTGTTTCCTTTGCTGTGCAGAAGCTTTTCATCTTCATGAGGTCCCAATAGTTCATTTTTGTTTTGCATTCCCTTGCTTTTGGGTATGTTTCAAGTAAGAAATTGCTGCAGCTGAGGTCAGAGAGGTTTTTTCCTGCTTTCTCCTCTAGGGTTTTGATGGTTTCCTGTCTCATATTCAGGTCCTTTATCCATTTTGAGTTTGTTTTTGTGAATGGTATAAGAAGGTGGTCTAGTTTCATTCTTCTGCATGTTGCTGTCCAGTTATCCCAGCATCATTTGTTAAAGAAACAGTCTTTTTTCCATTGGATATTCTTTCCTGCTTTGTCAAAGATTAGTTGGACATACTTTTGTGGGTCTAATTCTGGGGTTTCTATTCTATTCCATGGGTCTATGTGTCTGTTTTTGTGCCAATACCATGCTGTCTTGATGATTACAACTTTGTAGTAGAGGCTAAAGTCTGGGATTGTGATGCCTCCTGCTTTGGTCTTCTTGTTCAAAATTACTTTGGCTATTCGGGGCCTTTTGTGGTTCCATACAAATTTTAGGATTGCTTGTTCTAGCTTCAAGAAGAATGCCGGTGTAATTTTGATTGGTTGCATTGAATGTGTAGATAGCTTTGGGTAGTATTGACATTTTAACAATATTTATTCTTCCAATCCATGAGCATGGAATGTTTTTCCATTTGTTTGTATCTTCTTCAGTGTCCTCCATAAGCTTTCTATAGTTTTCACCATATAGATCCTTTACATCTTTGGTTAGATTTATTCCTAGGTATTTTATGCTTCTTGGTGCAATTGTGAATGGGATCAGTTGCTTTATTTGTCTTTCTGTTGCTTCATCGTTAGTGTATAAGAATGCAACTGATTTCTGTACATTAATTTTGTATCCTGCCACTTTGCTGAATTCACGTGTCAGTTCTAGTAGACTTTTGGTGGAGTCTGTCAGGTTTTCCATGTATAGTATCATGTCATCTGCAAAAAGCGAAAGCTTGACTTCATTTTTGCCAATTTTGATGCCTTTGATTTCCTTTTGTTGTCTGGGTGCTTATGCTAGCACTTCCAACACTGTATTAAACAACAGCAGTGAGCGTGGACATCCCTGTCGTGTTCCTGATCTCAGGGGGAAAGCTCTCAGTTTTTCTCCATTGAGGATGATATTAGCTGTGTGCTTTTCATAAATGACTTTTATGATGTTTAAGTATATTCCTTCTATCCCGACTTTCTTGAGGGTTTTTATTAAGAAATCATGCTGAATTTTGTCAAATGCTTTTTCTGCATCGATTGACAAGATCATATGGTTCTTATCTTTTCTTCTATTAATGTGATGTATCACATTGATTGATTTGCGAATGTTGAACCAGTCCTTGGTTTTATTCAGCCCAGGAATTATTCGCTTGATCATGGTGAATAATTCTTTTTATATGCTGTTGAATTCGATTTGTTAGTATTATTGAGATTTTTTGCAACCATTTTCATCAGGGATATTAGCCTGTGGTTCTCTTTTTTTCCTGGGTCTCTGTCTGGTTTAGGAACCAAAGTAATACTGGCTTCATAGACTGAGCCTAGAAGTTTTCCTTTCCTTTCTATTTTTTGGAAAAGCTTGAGAACGATAGGTATTATATCCACTTTAAATCTCTAGTAGAATTCCCCTGGGAAGCCATCTGGTCCTGGACTCTTATTTCTTGGGAAATTTTTGATAACTGATTCAATTCCTTTGCTGGTTATGAGTCTGATCAAGTTTTCTCCTTCTTCCTGTTGGAGTTTTGGAAGTGTGTGGGTATTTAGGAATTTGTCCATTTCTTCCAGGTTGTCCAATTTGTTGGCATATAATTTTTCATAGTATTCCCTGATAATTGCTTGTATCTCTGAGGGATTGATTATAATAATTCCATTTTCATTCATGATTTTATGTATTTGGGTCTTCTCCCTGTTCTTTTTGAGAAGCCTGGCTAGAGGTTTATCAATTTTGTTTATTTTTTCAAAAAAACAACTCTTCGTTTCATTGATCTGCTCTAAGTGTTTTTAGATTCTATATTGTTTATTTCTGCTCTGATCTTTATTATTTCTTTTCTTCTTCTGGGGTTGGGGAGTCTTTGCTGTTCTGCTTCTATTTCCTTAGGTGTGCTGTTACCTTTTGTATGTGGGATTTTTCTTGTTTCTTGAGATAGGCCTGGATTGCAATGTATTTTCCTCTCAGGACTGCCTTCGCTGCATCCCAAAGCATTTGGATTGTTGTATTTTCATATTCATTTGTTTCCATATATTTTTTAATTTCTTCTCTAATTGCCTGGTTGAGCCATTCATTCTTTAGTAGGGTGTTCTTTAACCTCCATGCTTTTGGAGGTTTTCCAGATTTTTTCCTGTGGTTGATTTCAAGCTTCATAGCATTGTGGTCTGAAAGTGTGATTGGTATGATCTCAATTCTGTTATAGTTATTAAAGGCTGTTTCATGACCCAGTATGTGATTTTGGAGAATATTACATGTGCACTCGAGAAGAAAGTATATTCTTTTGCTTTGGGATGCAGAGTTCAAATATACCTGTCAAGTCCATCTGATCCAATGTATCATTCAGGGCCCTTGTTTCCTTATTGATCCTGTGTCTAGATAATCTATCCATTGTTGTAAGTGGAGTATTAAAGTCCCCTGCAACTACCACATTCTTATCAGTAAGGTTGCTTATGTTTGTGATTAATTGTTTTATATATTTGGGGGCTCCTGTATTTGGCACATAGACATTTATAATTGTTAACTCTTCCTGATGGATAGACCCTGTAATTATGATACAATGCCATTCTTAATCTCTTATTACAGCCTTTAATTTAAAGTCTAGTTTGTATGATATAAGTATGGCTACTCCAGCTTACTTTTGACTTCCACTAGCATGATAGATAGTCCTCCATCCCTTCACTTTCAATCTGAAGGTGTCCTCAGGTCTAAAATGAGTCTCTTGTAGACAGAAAATCAATGGATCTTGTTTTTTTATCATTCTGATACCCTATGTCTTTTGGTTGGCGCATTTAGTCCATTTACATTCAGTGTTATTGTAGAAAGATATGGGTTTAGAGTCATTGTGATGTCTGTAGGTTTCATGCTTGTAGTGATGTCTCTGGTACTTTGTAGTCTATGTAACATTTCACTGACAGAATCCCCCTTAGGATCTCTTGTAGGGCTGGTTTATTGGTGATGAATTCCTTCAGTTTTTGTTTGTTTGGGAAGACCTTTATTTCTCCTTCTATTCTGAATGACAGACTTGCCGGATAAAGGATTCTCGGCTGCATATTTTTTTTCTGTTCATCACATTGAGGATTTCCTGCCATTCCTTTCTGGCCTGCCAAGTTTCAGTAGATAGATCCGTCACTAGTCTTATCAGTCTCCCTTTAAAAGGTAGAGCGTGTTTATCCCTAGCTGCATTTTCTTCTTATCCTTGTATTTTGCCAGTTTCACTATGATATGTTGTGCAAAGATCGATTCAAGTTACGTCTGAAGTGAGTTTTCTGTGCCTCTTGGATTTCAATGCCTTTTTCTGTTCCCCAGATCAGGGAAGTTCTCAGCTATGATTTGTTGAAGTACACCTTCAGCCCCTTTCTCTCTCTCTTCCTCTTCTGGAATTCCTATTCGGATATTGTTGTGTTTGCATCACTTAGTTGTCTAATTCTCCCCTGATACTCCTGGATTTTTTTATCTCTATTTTTCTCAGCTTCCTCTTTTTCTATAATTTGACCTTCTGATTGACCTATTCTCTCCTCTGACTCTTCAATCTGAGCTGTGGTTGCCTCCATTTTATTTGGCACCTCATTTATATCATGTTTAGCTCCTCCTGACTATTTTTTAGTCTCTTGATCTCTGTAGCAATAGATTCTCTGCTGCCCTCTATACTTTTTCAAGACCAGTGATTAATTTTATTATTATTATTCTAAATTCTTGTTCTGTTTTATTGCTTAAATAGTTTTTGATCAATTCATTAGCTGTTGCTAATTCCTGGAGTTTCTTTTGAGGAGAATTCTTCTGTTTCATCATTTTGGCTAGTTGTTGCAGTAGCTCCAAACTGCAGGGCACTTCCCCTGTGCTGTCTGGAATAACTTGTGTTGGTATGCAGGGCTGCAGTCAGACCTGGTGTCTGTCCCCAGCCCACCATTGGGGCCACAGTCAGACTGGTGTGTACCTTATCTTCCCCTCTCCCAGGGACAGGACTCACTGTGGATTGGTGTGGCCACTGTCTGGGTACTTGCACACTGTCAGGCTTGTGGTGCTGGTTTGATGGGGTCTGGTGTAATAACCAGGGTGGATCCTCAAGGTCACAGAGGCAGGAGATGCAGGCTTAGTTCACTTTGCTGTAGGTGGTCCCCTGCAGGAAGGGTACTGCAGCACCAGGTAGGAGGCAGATCTGTCGGAGGGATGGATCCACAGAAGCACAGCTTTGGGTGTTTGCATGGTGCAAGCAATTTCGGTAACAGGAACTGGTTCCCTTTCAGATTTTGGCTGGGAGATGGGAGAGGGAGATGGAGCTGGCCAGAGCCTTTGTTCTCCACCAAGCTGAGTCTGTCTTCCACTGTTCAACAAGTCTCCCTCCTGGTGTCCTTTTGCCCTCCCCACTCTGCAAGAGCAGAGATGTTGAATTTTAATGTTCCAGATGTTAAGTCCCACTGTCTGTCAGAACTCATGGAGTCTGGCCCCTCCACTTTTGAAAACCAGACTCTGGGGCTCTGCCTTGCTGGGTGGGTTGCCTCTCCACTGCACCGGTTCCGTCCTGCCAGTCTGTGTAGTGCACACCGCCTCTCCGCCCTCCCTACCCTCTTCCGTGTGCCTCTTGTCTATGCTTGGCTTTGGAGAGTCCGTTCTGTTAGTCTTCTGGCAGTTTTCTGGGTTATTTAGGGAGATATGGGTGGAATATAAGTGATCAGCTGACGAGCAGAGCCCCGCATCCTCCTACACAGCCATCTTCTCTCCCCTCACTCTTCTGATTGTTGGTTTGTTTAAGCAGACATTTTTAATCTATGTTTTTTACTCCTCTTCTGTATCTCCTTCTTGTTTTAAATTTTTTTAACGTTTATTCATCTTTGAGAGACAGAGAGAGAGACAGAGTATGAGTGGAGAAGGGGTAGAGAGAGGGAGACACAGAATCCAAAGCAGGCTCAAGGCTCTGAGCTGTCAGCACAGAGCCTGATGTAGGTCTCAAACTCATGAACTGCAAGGTCATGACCTGAGCCAAAGTCAGATGCTCAACCGACTCAGCCACCCAGGTGCCCCTGTATCTCCTTCTTATTTTCCTCTCTCTCTCTCTCTCTCTCTCTCTCGATTGAGCTGTATAGTTTCTCTGATTATCTGCCTGGTGACACCCCTGTCATTTCTCTCTTTGTATGGGATAAGGCTTCTTCCACAACCACCCCCTTTTTAAATTTTTTCCAGGGTTACTTCAATGAACAAATCAATGCACACCTGGTGGAATCTCTCCACCACTATGAGTAGGGAGATAAAGCAACCAGAGTCACAACAATGCAACACACTCCAAAAACACCTCCTGAAGGGCCAGGCCCTGGACAGTGTGTGACCCCTTTTTATATAGTAGTTCTCACAGATGCAGGACACATAATAAACTATTAAAACACATAAGGGACAGAAAACTAGCCAAAATTATATAACAGAAGAATCCTCCTCAAAAGAAATTCCAATAACAAATGACAGCTAAAAAAATTCTCAAAACAGATAGAAACAATATAGTTAATAAGATTTTAGAATAATAGTCATAAGGTTAATTGCTGGACTTGAAATAAGCATAGAAGACAGCAGAAAATCTATTGCTACAGAGATCAAGGAACTAAAAAATAGTCACAATGAACTAAGAAATGTTGTAAATGAGGTGTAAAACAAACTAGTGCAGTGACAGCAAGGTTGAAGAAGCAGAGAGGAGAATAAGTGAAATAGAAGATGAATTATGGAAAATTTATGAATGATGAAACCAAGAAAAAGACAGAAAAGACAGTACTACACCACAAGGGGAGAACTAGAGAACTAAGTGATTCAGTGAAATGTAATATCTGTATCATAGGATTTCCAGAAGAAGAAGAAGAGAGACAGAAAGAGGCAGAAGGCTTACTTGAACAAATTATAGCTGAGATCTTCCCTAATTGGGAAAGGAAGCAGACATCCAAATCCAGCAAGTACAGAGAAAGCCCTTCAGATTTAAAAAGAATAGGTCTTCTCCACAGCATAAATACAAAGATAAAGAGAATTCTGAAAGCAGCTAAAGACAAACGGGCCTTAATCTACAAGAGTAGACACATAATGGTAGTAGCAGGCTGGTCCACTGAAACTTGGCAGGACAGAAGAGAGTGGCAGAAAATATTGAATGTGCTGAATAGAAAAATTATGCAGCGAAGAATCCTTTCACTGACTGAAGAATCAGTCAGAGAAAGACAGATTTCATATGTTTTCACTCATATGTGGAACTTGAGAAACTTAACAGAAGACAATGTGAGAAGGGAAGGGGAAAAACAGTTTCAAACAGAAAGGGAGGCAAACCATGAGAGACATTTAAATACAGAGGACAAACTGACGGTTGATGGGGTGTGCAGGGGAGAGGGGAAAATGGATGATGGGCATTGAGGAGGGCACTTGTTGGGATGAGCATTGGGTGTTGTATGTAAGCAATGAATCATGGAAAACTACCTCCAAAGGCAAGAGCACACTGTATACACTGTATGTTAGCTAACTTGACAATAAATTATACTTTTAAAAAGGAGGATATCAGGGGGAAAAAACATACATAGAAGACAGTACGAAGATACAAGGAGAAGACAGCCATCTACAAGCCAAGGAGAGAGTCTTTGAGGGAAACCAACCCTGCATACACTTTGCTTTTACACTTTTAGAAAATAAATTTCTGTTATTTAAGCCTCCTAGTCTGTGTTACTTTCTTATTTATGGCAGCCCTAGTCAATCAATGCAGTAATGTATCACAGTCTATAGTCTACTGGTGTTGACATGTTATCCCTTTGAGTGAAGTAGAGGAAACTTATTTCATTTTGATCCCTTTATCTTCCCCACTTTCTAAAATTTAATTGTCTCAGTATTTTCTCTGCATAATACACACTTTGTTAAACAATTACAACATCTTATTTATCTTGATATTGGCAACTATTCATTTTCTCATTGAGGTTGTAATTTTCCTGTGTCACTGTATAACGAGTGATTTTTGATTGTGTACATGTCATCCCAGACATCATATTATGGCACTGGGGCTAACTCACCACTGTGTCATTCCTTAAGTCCAAAAGTCCCCAAATGATTTGTTTCTTTATTTCCATGTTTCAGTCTTTCTACACTTAATTATATTAACCCAGGGATTTTCTGTCCTAAAATGAAGGTCCTGAGAGCAATGGGGCCACTCCATCTTGAGTGGAACTAGAAACCTCTCTGATATTTTTAAACCTTTTGTCTGGTACACTGAGTGTTTCTGTATTTTTGGTCCTATCTTTTTGTCATTTTCCATGTGGAAATTTGCCATATGTGATTTTTATAAAAATTTCTTTTTTCTTTAATGAGTTGAGACTCTGCTTTTCCTATCAGACTTGGAAAGCTTTCAGGCCTCAATCTTGAAAACATGCTTGGGAAAGGCTCAAATCACTTAAAAAACAATTTTAATTATAGCTATGTAAAATTTCTCATTTAAAAGCTAATAAAGTACTTCCTTTTCCTGATGTCCAAGTCAGGTTGGTTAACAAAAAGGGGCGGGGGGACAGATGAGCATATTTTTGAGTTAGTCCTTGTGATATTAACGTTCAGTATTTTTTTAAAAAATGGAATTTTCCCTTCTTGTGTTCTCATAGCATATTTACAAAAATTCAAATAATAAAATTCAAAATACTCCAAATATTCAGGCTTAACTCTATCTGTGTGTTACCCAGGACTTCATTGTTACTGTTTCTTTTGATGCAATGGTAAGTGTGATTGTTTTGTTTACCTCTTTTTTAAGATAACTTATTGTCATAGCTACTGCACTTCTAAGAATTTATCCTAAAGAAATGATTAGACAAGTATACAAAGGTGTTTGCACAGTTGTCCATTGCTGTATTACATTTAATTGTGATTAACTGGAAGAACTTAAATTGGAAACAACAGAGATAGATTGGCCAATGACATGCTGGTGTACCTATGCAGTAAAATACCATGCCACCTTTAAAAAAGACAATGTTTACCTATGTTTACATACATGGCAAGATACTCATAATGTATTCACTGAAAAAATAATCATAGAAAAGTTCTGGAAGGCCTATTATGTTAGTGGGTATCGCGCAAATGGTGTAGGTGAATGCCAGTGAGCATTCACTGGTAGAGGCTGGGCTTTGTGGGGAGAAAGACCTCAAACAGGATCCTCACAATCTCCTGATATACTATAGAGATGCATACCTGGGCCACGGTGCAGCTTGGGGATTGTGCTCTAGAAGAGGGACTTCCCCCTCTGTTGCTCTTTTTTTTTTTTTTTAATTTTTTTAACATTTATTTTTGAGACAGAAAGAGACAGAGCATGAATGGGGGAGGGACAGAGAGAGAGGGAGACACAGAATCTGAAACAGGCTCCAGGCTCTGAGCTGTCAGCGCAGAGCTCAATGTGGGGCTCGAACTCACGGACCGCAAGATCATGACCTGAACCGAAGTCAGACGCTTAACCGACTGAGCCACCCAGGCACCCCTATTTTTTTTATTAAAAAATTAATTGAGATTTAATGGTCTGATATATGTATATATTGTGAAAAGATTACCACAACATGATTAGTCAACATCCATCAGCTCACATAGTTACATTTTTTTTCTTGCCATAAAAATTTTAAGATGTATTTTCTTAGCAATTTTCAAACATATAATGTAGTGTTGTTTACTGTAGTCACTATGCTGTACATTACAACCCCAAGACTTATTCATCTTATAATCATAAGTTTGTACCTTTTGATCCCCTTCACCCATTTCACCACCCACCACCCCCCAGCCCCCACCCCATCCCACGTCTGACAACTACCAATCTGTTCTCTGAATCTATAAGTTGGTTTTATTTTGTTTTGTTTTGTTTTAATTTTTTTTAATGTTTATTTATTCTTGATAGAGACACAGAGTGCGAACAGGGAAGGGGCAGAGGGAGAGAGAGAGACACAGAATATGAAGCTCCAGGCTTCAGGCTCTGAGCTGTCAGTACAGAGCCCAATGCGGGGCTCAAACCCATGAACTGTGAGATAATGGCCTGAGCTGAAGTCGGATACTTAGCCGACTGAGCCACCATGGACCCCTTGTATTCTTTTCGACTCTCCACATAAATGGGATCATATAGTTTAGGTTTTGTTTTAATTCTACCCACTATCTCCTTTTGTAACATCTTTCATAAAAAGAAAAATACAGTTGAGAAGTAATGAATTTTTAGCTAATAATAATAACAGGCTTGGAATATAATCATTGTGTCTTTTATCCTGGATATCCTTATTTTCTAGGGCAAAGTTTCTCAAAATCTTGACATTATTGACATTTGGGCCAGATAATTCTATATGTTGGGAGTGGGGGAACACCTTCCTGTGCATTGTGGGATATTTAACAGCATGTCAGCCTCCACCCACTCAGTGTCAGTAGCACAACCTGTACACAATGCACCAACAAAAAATGGTTTCAGACATTGTCAACTGTGCTCTGGCGTGTGTGGTGTGGTGGAAGGGATAGCAAAATTTCCCTGGTCATGTATCACTGCCCTAGAGTGATCAGACAACTTAAAGAATATTATAATTAAAGCTAGAGCACCGAAGGAAAGAAAGGTTTGGGTGGGGAAGAATGGAGGAAGGGAGGGAAGGAGACACAGAGGGAAAGGAAGGTAAAAATACCTAGATAAACTTTCCTATGCCTCAGGAAAACGTATGAATGAGGTGAGCTGTGTCTGTGGGTAAGATGTCTTTGCTTCCTAGCCATTCCTACCCTTGGAAATACGCCTTAGGTAAATAGGTCCCTCTTCCAAAGCCTCATGTACCCAAGGCTCCCACTAGCCCACACCCCTTGCCTCAAACCATTTTATCTCACTCACCCCAAGCCTCCCTATGCAGCTTCTCCCATCATTCACAGTTTATGTGCCGGAGAGGGGTCCAGACTTTCCAAGTACCTTCCCACCAGACTCACAAAAGGAACTGATGTAAGTAACACATATCAGTATGTAATTCACAAATGTTTTAATATAGTGATGGACTTAGTACAATGATAAAAAAAAAACAAAAACAAGCCCAAAATGGAGGTGGACAGGACCTAGTCCTTGACCTTTATCTGACCCAGTTCAAATTTATTGTTTATTTGGAAAGTGGTTCTAGATTTGAAAAATAAACTTAGAAGGAGAAATTAGTATCTCACAGTTATTTTGTCCTTCTCAGAAAACATACAAAGAAAATGTATGAACAGAACTCTTGAAAATTTGAAGTAAATGCTGGTTCTAATTTTATGCTTTGTCTAGAGTTGTCTATTCTTGACTAAAGACTGTTGTCTTAACACAGTTAAACTTTCAGTCCTGCAGCTCTACCTTAAAAGTCCAAAGATACAAGAACCATGAGCATGAAAAAAGGTGAGTAATCAATCCATCATCTCTGCTGAAAGATCCAATTTTTCCTGTTTCCCAAAACATAACAGAGGCACATCTGGTTTGCCAGATGTTTGTGTGCACCTTTTAGCCACTAATTTAGTTAGTGCCAGATTAGGTATTCCAGAAGGGCAGAGACTTTCTCTTACCAACTTTAGGATCTGTGGCAACACAAAGCCCAGGGCCTCTGTACAATTGTGCTCAGTAAATATTTGTTAAATTGAATGACAGACATGATATTAGAAAAACAAAACAAAACATGGAAACTAGAAATCTGCTTTGTGTGATGGCATCCAGTGTGAATCTGTGAAAGAACAATTTGTTATGATTTAGTATGAGCTGATTGAATACATTTTGCTGGGAACTGTATGTGATGAATTGGAGCATTCCTGAATGCAAGAATACACAGCCTGCCAGGCTGACCATATGGTGGCTGTTTATCAAATGTGATAATCCAGGTCAAGCTGAACTGCTGGAAATTGAAGAGCTGTCATTGCACATAGGAAGGGAAGATGGGCCTCAGTAAATTCTGCAGCCAGGGGAACTCAGTCTCAGAATGCAAAAAAGACATGGGCATCCATGTCTGAACACCAGGTTGGTGTGAAGAGGAAGGCAGAAGAGCAGACAGAGCCAGGGAAAACATGTCCTTTCTTGCTATGGTTAAGGGAGTGCAGTTTTTGTGCTAAAAAGCAGAGATGTGAGCAGATGAAGGTATCCAGCAGGATCTGTCCTCAGGGCTAGTCCTGGAGGTATCCAGCAGGATCTCTCCTCAGGGCTAGTCCTGTAGGTATTTCTCTAGGAGGCTTAAATCTCAAACACTTGCTCCATAGAACACAGCATCCAGAGGGAAAAACCTAAACTCAATGAGAGAATGGGGAACAGATGACACTTGCCTCCCCAGCCCCCCATGCTTTAGCATCATTCTCTGTAAGCAAGTGATTAGTATAAACTTGCTTATGAAAGGATGCCTGGGTAGCTAAGTCAGTCAAGTGTCTGAGTGTCAGTGTCACTCCCTGCTTCAAGCTCTGTGCTGACAGCCCCGGAGCCTGCTTGGGAGTCTCTCTCTCCCTCGCTCTCTGACCTTCCCCCCCTTAAAAATAAATAAGTAAACATTTAAAAATAAATAAATAAACAAATTTGTTATGAAAAGTCTGGGGAGGTTTCACAAAATGTAATGAAATACAACTACAGGTGATTCTGGAAGTATTTCACTGTCAAATACCACCACACTCTAGCACATTACTAAATATCTAATGTAAGAGAGACCTGACCAGAGGAAATCACTTTAAATGAGATAACTTATATTTCTCACATCTGTTGCAGAAAAGTGTGCAGATGGGAGAGTAGCTGAATGACTACTGAGGCTGAGCTTCCAGATGTGATTTGGGGGTGGATCTTGATTCCTAGAACTCTCCTTTGTCACACAGAAGGTTATACACACATAAACATACATGTATATACATATATGTACCTTATATATATTATATACATCTCACACACACACACATATAAAACACCAATTCTTATAGCCTTGTTAAGTTCTATGAAATCCATGCACATTAGCTAAAACAAACATATTAATGCCTTCATTCGACACAGTTGCTGACAGCCAGCTACAGAGGACTGAGTTAGACACTGTTGATATGAAGGTGACAGAATAGGCTAAGTCCTGCTCCTTGTGGAATTTTTTAACTGACATTTCAGGTTGTTTTGTGTGTGTGTGTGTGTGTGTGTGTGTGTGTGTGTGTGTGACAATGAGAGACATCAATGTAACAGACAACCTAGTATTGTATTGTTTTTTTGTAGAAATCCCTGCCTCTCAGAGTGGAGAATGCATTAAGGTCCTATACAGAGACAAAGGCTTTGACTCATGACCATAACAAACTATGGTATAGAAGAAGTTAGTTATCCAGGTACATATATTGTATTCTGTGTAAAAAGCATATGGGCGTGTGTGTGTTGTCATAATGTATGTATTTGGAAAACTATATACTAAAATGTAAATGGTAATATTTAAGATTTTTTTCTTCTCTGTGTTTTTTTAAATATATTTTCAAATTACAACAGTAAACATCTATTAATTTTGTGACCAGGAAAAAAAATCTTCATGATAGATTTTTAAAAGTCACCTTTTGAGGGTAGACTCAGGGAACAGAAATGTTGTTGGGCTTTATTCTATCCAGATAAGAAGGTACCTGACTCTGTTCACTGCAGTATTGTCATCTACTTTTATGTTCTGAATCCCTAGAATCTAGGCATCCTATCCCTAGGGCCAGAGGCTTTTCCTAGAACCCAGGAAGGGCAAGCTCTTGCGGCCACAATTTATTCATCTGTTTTCCTTGGTTGAGATTGGAAGACAGTACTTTCTGGACCAAGCAAGTTATAAATATCAGGACGGGCAATTTTTCAAAAAGGTAGTCTAGTACTATGAAAAGCTTTAGAGTCTGACAGTCCTTATTTGGAATCCTATGTCTCCCCCTAAATTCCTAGGACAATGCTCTCAGGCTCTCGAAGCCCTGGCATCCAAATAGCAAGGAAATATGGTAACCTTTGCAGCCTCTGAAGAATCAATATTAGAGTCCTAACTATGAAATGGGAAGTGCCCAATTTATTGGCTCAGAGCCCAGGGCTGAGCATATGGAAGCATCCAGTTCAGTAAATTGGGTTTCTTATATTGAGTTTTTCATATTGAGTAAATATTTGCCACAACTAATGCTAATTATGAATGTGTACTATGTGCCAAGCACTTTGTTATGTGATCTACACGCATAAAACCAATTTTACTTGTAGAACAATGTAGGAGAAATGTATTATTATCATATTCATTTTTTAAATGCGGAAGCATGGACTTGACAAAGTTATACACTTGCTCATGACCCCATGGAATTGGCCTTGGAACTAGGTTATCTGACCAAACTTGGAGCCACTTTGTTCTACTACCCTCTGTATGAAGACATTAAGACATTATTAATGCATGAACTAACACACTGAAGTGACCTCAACATTTAAAATGTGCTATAGTGTCAATAACATATGGAGCTTCTTAAGGGCTCCTCAGGTCATTCTCTGACTGTAATATGGAAAATTAGGTTTTTATTTTGAGCACTCAAGCATTGTTGCCAAAATTGTCCAGTCTGGTATCTTTATGAAATTTAAAAAATAATAATAAAATTCTAAAAGCCTTTCTTTTCACAAAAAATATCCTGGGTATCAGTACATGTAATTATTTTGTACATCCAATAGAAGAGCCAACAGTAAAGATGAAGAGAAAACATACAGAACTGTACCTTTTGCATACTGGAAAAGAAGAATGCCTGAGTCCACCGTGCTTAACATGTGTTTACAAACGATTACAATGAAGTAATAACCGCTAATGCTCATAGAGTACTTTATGTACGTTCTTAATATTTCGTACATTTTTTCATTATTCTTTCTATTATTATTATTATTATTAATTGTTATTATTATTATTACCCCCCTTGTACAGATGGAGAAACTGAGATGCAGAACATGTAACTGGTCTGCTCTAAGTCACTCAGTAGTAAATGGCAGAGCCCCCCATTTGGCCTGAGTCAGCCTGGTTCAGCCCATCCCACCTTATCACTGCTCTTCTACTTCTGAATTAACAACCTAGTCACACAGGCTTTTGGTTTGTTCCTTTTCACTTTTATAGTCCTTTCTTCTGCTTCATGCTCCAGGTGCCAGAGCTTTCACCTCAGAAACTGATGTTCTGGGTTAGCCATCCCTCCTGAGGAGATATCTTCATTCATATCAACCAGTACAGGCCTAGAGAAATAAATAGTGGTAGGATTTCAAAGACTGGGGAAAGATGCAAGGAAAAACATATGAGGAAAGAGGTATCTTCTCAGTTCCCTTTAAACTACAGCACATAGGAATCTGAAAAATTCAGCTATCAGATAAGGCTTGGTGAAAACTCACTAAGAAGTACCATCTAGATGAAGACACTAGCAACTGTGTGATGCAGCAGTTGTGCTGGAATGTTATACCTGCAGGGCTTTTGTGAACTCTATTCCTTAATCTGTACAAAAAAAATTGCTCTCCCCCAAAATAGGCAGTAAGGAGGGAGGGAGAGAGGAAGAGAGAGAGAGGAGATAACATCAGGCAAGGTCAACAAAATAAAAAAAATAAACAACTGGGGATACATCAAATTAAAAAGTTTTTAGACAGTGAAGAAAACTATCAACAAAGTGAACAGGCAACCTACCTAGTGGAAGAAGATATTTCCAAATAATATACCTGACAAGAGGTTAATATACAAAATATATAATAACTTTTGCAACTCAACACCAAACAAACAAATAATCCAATTAAGAAATGAGCAGAGGCCCTGAAGAGGCATTTCTCCAAAGAAGACATACAGGTGGCCAACAGGCACATGGAAAGTGCTCAGCATCACTCAGCATCAGGGAAATGCAAATCAAAACTACAAATGAGATTTCACCTCACCCCTGTCAGAATGGCTAATATTGAAAAGACAAGAAATAATGACAGCAATGCTAGCCCCAATCTACAGATCCAATGCGATTCCTGACAAAATCCCAAGGGCCTTTTTTGCCAAAATGGAAAATATGATCCTCAAATTCAAGAATTCTGGACTGACAGGTCAGGAAGTATACGGACTTGAACTTCACTCAGGTATCTGTCAGCAGCCCCCTTGGACCTCACTGAACCCACCCACCTCTCATCTCAGCAAGATTTACGTACCCAGACTTACACAGAAGTGTCTGTTCTGCACCACAGAACTGCAGTGAGGTCAAGGATATGTGTGACCAGCTCAGACTGTATCACCATGAAGACTCAGGGCAGGAGAGGCTTCTGAGGTCATCAAAATGTTGTCTGACTGTAGTCAAAACAACCCTCAAAGAACAAGTCTTGGCTGCAGCATGATGTGCTACTAGTGGACCAGAGGATGTACTGCTGTGTTTTTCAAGTGCTCATGAGCATATTTTAAGTACCAGCTAGTTTTCTTTTGCTGGTGGGACCTTTCTGGGTACAGACATCGTGGCTTTCTATAGGGGTGGAATGTTCCTGCCTCCACTTGTCCTGAATACCTGGATATCATACAGACGGTATATGGAGACAAGACCATTACCTAGCAGGGTTTTGAGAAACCAGCACAGACATCCCAGAGCAGGTCAAGCTTTCCAACACTGCAAACTGGAGATTGGCACCAAGATTACATTTCAAATATGTCAAAAATAAGCAAATTCAGACAAATCTGAATATTTTTTCCCATGCTTTACTTAGGAATTAGCAATTTAAATAAACTGTCCATTGGAAAAAATATTTGGGGGTGCATGGGTGGCTTAGTCAGTTAAGCATCTGACTCTTGATTTCAGTTCAGGTCATGATCCCATGGTTTGTGGGTTCATGGGATAGAGCTTTGTATCTGGCTCTGCACTGACAGTGTGGAGCCTGCTTGGGGTTCTCTCTCTCTCTCTCTCTCTCTCTCTCTCTCTCTCTCTTTCTCTACCCCTCTCCCACTCTCTCTCTCTCTCTCTAAGATAAATAAACATTTGAAAAAATTTGTCTAATAAACCTAAACATATACATTATAAAGTTGTTAATAAAGTAGCATAGTTGTTTTGTGTGGGTGTCAGCCTATGATAGTGATGCTATCAGCTACAAATACCTGGGACACCTATCTGGGAGCATATATTGGAGGCAGCCCCACAGACATTTCTCAGAGTGGAGTCAATGTTGTGGCTGGACCAGCCCTTGTGTTTTTCATTATGATTGCAAGATGCAACTCAGCAAAAACCATGAGGGAACTTTGAAAAAACAGTGTTTAATACTCACAAGTTCTGGGGACTCCACGGCACACCTGGAGCCATGTAGTATGGTCTCAGGGAGATAAAGAAGAGAGGAAAGGAAAGGAAGGAGGGAGAGAGGAAGAGAGAGAGAGGAGATAACACCTGGGCTTCTGCTTTTATTAGAGTTGAGGGTGTGGTGCTCAAGGTTTCCTGGGTTCATTCTTTATTGGTGAATTTAAAGAGAATTTGGTTGTAGGAAGGGAAAAGCAGGGTCACTTAAGTAGTCAGTTGTCTAGGTTACCCAGCATTTTCTAAAAGGGGAACTTCATGTGTGGGCCAACTTGGCTCCTTATGTATTTGTATAGCTGGTAACTGTGTCACACAGCTGGCAAGATGTTTATTTGAGATGGATGTCATTTAAATTGATGCTTTGGCAATCAAAAGCTTAATTTTAGGCACTTAAACTACAATAGTTTTTGTTAAATTACGTTTCAAAGTTAAACTTCATTACAGTTTTACCACCCTTCCATTGTATAAGGCTTTCCAATTTGCCACATGCTTTCATGAATATTATTCTTTGAATTTTCAGTAAATCCAGGTAAGGTAGGCAGGGTAGTAATTACCGCCTTCATTTTCAGAGGAACAAGCTGGGCCTTAAACTTAGTAAGTTTCAGTGATGTATGACTTCTAGTCCTTAGTCTGCCACTCCATCGCCTACACTGCCTCAGTGTCAATTCAACCTACATGCCTCCTCTAATAGGAGCAGGTTACTTTCGGGAGGTGAGTCCTACTTCCTACAGGTGGCTGCCTTCTCTGCCTCCTTCCCCAAGGGAAAATTTCATAAAGTGTCTCTTGGAGTGGTGACAGATATGTACAGGTCCACAATCATTCATTTATCTCATTCTCCACCCTCATGTTTCTTTTTTTTTTTTTTTGATGTTTATTTAGTTTTAGAGAGGGAGAGTGGGGAAGGGGCAGAGAAAGAGAGAGAGAATCCCAAGCAGACTCCACACTCAGCCTGGAGTTCAACACAGGGCTTAATCTTACCAACATCAGCTCATGATCTGAGTTTGATGCTTAGCTGACTGAGCCACCCAGGTGACCCCCATGTTCTTTATGGAAGAAAAGAAATTGTCAAAATTCCAAAATGTTCAGTTTTTCAAAATTATATGTAATGTTTAATCTCACCAATACTGTATTGAATATTTAAAATTTTGTTTAATGGGTAGATCTCTCAATAGACACTTGGGCTGCTTTCATAGCTTGGCTATTGTAAATAATGCTGCAATAAACATAGGGTGCACATATATTTTCTGATTAGTGCTTTTATTTTCTTTTGGTAAATTCCCCAAGGAAGAATTACTAGCTCACATGGTATTTCTATTTCTAATGTTTTGAAGAAACTCCATACTGTTTTTCACAATGGTTACCCCAATTTGCCTTCCTACCAATAGTGCACAAGTGATTTTTTCTCCAAAGCCTCACCAGTACTTGTTATTTCTTGTATTTTTGATATTAGCCAATCTATCGGGTATGACGTGATATCTCATTAATAGTTCTGGTTTGCATTTTCCTGATGCTGAGTGATGCTGAGCACTTTTCATGTGTTTGTTGGCCACCTGTATGTCTTCTTTGGAGAAATGCCTCTTCAGGTCCTCTGCCAATTTTTTAATTGGATTATTTAGGTTTTTTTGGTGTTGAGTTGTATGTGTATGCAGGTATATATGTGTATACATGTGTTTGTACATATGTATATACATGTGTCTATATATATGCATCCATACACACACATTATAGAATATTACTCAGCCACATAAAAGAATGAGATCTTGCCACTCTTGACGACATGGATAGACCTAGAAGGCATTATGCTAAGTGAAATAAGCCCAACAAAGACAAATACCATATGATTTAACTTATATGTGGAATCTAAAAGACAAACAAAGAAAAAAATACAACCAACAGAAAAACAGGCTATTAAATACAGAGAACAAACTGCTGGTTGCCTGAGGGGACAGAGGTGGTGAGATGGATGAAATAGATAAAGGGAATTAAGAGGCATAAATTTCTAGTTATAAAATAAATGAGTCACAGAGATGAAAAGTACAGCATAGGGAAGATAGTCTATAATATTATATGGTGAAAGATGGTGACTATACTTATCATGGTAAACACTGAGTAATATATAAAATTGTTGAATCAATATGTCATACACTTGAAACTAATACAACATATGGTAATTATGCTTCAATAAAAATAATTCAAATAAATAAATAAATAAACAAATAAATAACAAAAAGCAAATAAAAAAGAGAGTAGATCTCATCCTAAGTATTATTACTAAACAAAATTAAATTAAAAATAAAAGTAGGATGAACAAATTAGAAGAAGAACAAGTTGGTAGCTAGCATTTGGCCACTTTTGATGTGTATTTGGAGTTAGTTTTAAGTTCTTCAATGAAATGTTTACATTGATGGCTAATGTAAAGTACACGAGGGGGTGCCTGGGTGGCTCAGTCAGTTAAGTGTCTGACTTCAGCTCAGGTCGTCATCTCGTGGTTTGTGAGATGAGCCCCAAGTTGGGCTCTGTGCTAATGGCTCGGAGCCTGGAGTCTGCTTCAGATTCTGTGACTCCCTTCCCCTCTCTCTCAATCTCTCTCTCTCTTTCTCTCTCTCGCTCTCTCTCGCTCTCTCTCTGCCCCTCCCCCACTCATGCAATGTCTGTCTGTCTCTCTCTCTCTCAAAAATAAATACAAATTAAAAAAAATTAAAGTACATGAATCACTATCTTCCATCTAAAAAGCATGATATATTCAAATAATATCAATTTTAATTTTGGAATTAGTAGAGGAAAGTAAACTGTAAAGTTTATACATCATAAGAATCTACATATTAAAATACTATACCAGGCATAAAATAAGCCAAAGAATTTTTATTATATTTTAAGAGACCATTATAATATTTTAAAATTTACTGGAACTTGCTGCTACCCCCCTTAATACACACATAAATGTACCTCATTCAGTGTTTATCATAAATCATTAAAAACAAATTGTTACTAATCATTAGATTTGCAATTTCTAAGTTAAAATGGGTAATATCCAGTGCTTGTGAAAGAAAAGAAAAAAAAAAAAGAAAAGCAACCTTTACACTATTGCTGGTAGTGATTTGAGACAATATGTTAATTTATTTCCAATAAAATTTGGCAATAACTATGCAAATTTAAGTGCATAGACCTTGAAAACAGCAACTTCATTATTTCCAACTGATCTGTTTAAAGGGAAAACTGGGGATGCCATCAAAACATACTAGTTAAAAACCAGACCATGCATCTATACTATAGGATTCTTTGAATCAATTAAATAGAATGGGGCAAATCTATCAATGTTATATAAAAGGTATATAAAAGGTTGTTACACAAAATAAAGTTACAGCCTAGAGATGTGGCATCTCATGGGAATGAACTCTGCTCATCTCCAGCTCTTCCTTCAGGGTCCTCAGGATCATGTGATACTCATCACTCAAATCAGTCTTTATATGCCCTCTCGTGAGGCACGGCCTGGGCTCACTCAGTAATGAACCCATTGAGTATAACAATAAGTTTAAAGTAGCTCTCAACACATTTTGACATAAACCACTTCTATGAATTGCTGAGATTAGAGACACTTCAATTATTGTAAAAGTCCCAGATCCTATGAAAGATGTTCCAAGTGCTGAGTAGTCAAACAATTAGAAAACACTGGCATCAAAACAAGAATCACTTTTTATGTTAATCCTATTTGCTCAAGAAGCAAAGGAAAAAGCTCTTCAGAGAGGGTGGCACTCTCCTTGGAGTTCTAGTGGTGATAGATATGGCTGTTGGCAGAATCTAGTTGAAACTAGCTTGGTGTCTGCTTCATAAAACAGGAGTTTTTGCCCGTGTTGTATCCAAATTTGTTAACTAATTCTTTTAGTTTCCATAATCTAAGATAGACACAATTAATTGATTGACTGATGAGTACTTATTGCCTATACTTTGAACTTTCTGGAAGCCTACCTAACTAACTATGGCACCACCAGCCCAAAGGTAACCTAAAGTGTAGTGGTATAATGGCCTTGTCTTCTAAGGGCCTCCTTATTTTTCTCACTACAAAATCTCCTTTGGTTAAAGACTGAATCTCTATTCAGTCTTTATTTTTTTTTTTTTTTTTTTTTTTTTTTTTTTTAAGTTTAAACAAATTTTTATTACACAAAGGTTGTCACATAATTGGATATTTCTCTACTTTGTACACAACTATTCTTACTCTCCACAGAAAGGCTGCTTCAGTGTCCTAGCCCAGGGCCAGGGCAGAACATATGCTTTCCCATTCAGGAAGGACTGTGAAAGGCATCCTGCCAGATGAAGTGGAAACACAGACATTTAGGGTACTTCCTTTAATCTCATCCTATCCAGAGAATGAGATACATATATGGAAAAACAAGGGGGAAAAAAAGTTGCAACAGAAGGTCTAAGACAGATACAAAGGACTTCAGGAATTGAGAAACAGCTGGGATAATCCAGAAAGGCTCAAAGACAAGGCAGTATTTGAATTTGAACTGAAAGAATGAGCATTTTCGGTGAGACTGGTTTATCCAGACAAGTTTTCAGTTGGAGGGGGAAGCATAAGAACAATGGCTGAGGTAAGACAGAGGCTGGGTTACACACACACACACACACACACACACACACAGGCAAACAAACAAACAAACAAAAACATGTGTTCTTACTGGTCCTGAGGTGGAGGTGGGAAAGAAACTGTCTGCACTGTCTCACCAGCCAATGAGGCTGCCCTCCATACCCTCTTTACTGTGAATGGTTTAACACACAAATTATTAATAAATGGATTTGTGATGGGATAGACAGAGAAAGGTGAGCAGTTCATCCTCACACCATGTAAAAAAAAATGAACCTTGTTGCATTAAAATAATAAAAAAAGAAGTCTAGAAAGAATACATTTACTTAAACTCTATCAATGGACTGTTAAAAGCACCCATGCTCCACATATATGGCAAAATGACACTGAACAAAATGACACTGAACACATATGGCAAAATGACACTGGGGCTTTGTGACACCATTGGCAAAAAATCCCTATGTAGACTTTGATGTGCTGGGGAGAAAGACTCACCTAGAGTGAAATGATCTTTATTTGGCTTTTGCATTTAACTATATGTATTTAGAAGTGATGACACTTTCTGGAAAAAAAATAGTCAATGGCTCTTTTTCTTCCAGTAATTCAAATTTTGCCATCAGTCATTTCACATGACTAAAAATTTTATGCACTTACGTAGCTTCCTTTGTGAATAAAAGTCAGGAAAAATGATCTTAGCCTTTGTTAATGAGAGTTCGCTTGCTTGCTGGCAAGTGCTATTTTAATAACAAAAACTGTCTTATTTTTCCTTGCCTCATTCATGTTGTGCTAATAAGCCCAGCTTGTAAGTTACCATTAAAAACATGAAAATTTACATTTTAATAGTTTAGATTGGTTTGATTGTTTCCTTATAGAGAATAATGATAAAACTAAAAATACACTACACAGATACATATATGCTTCTTTGAGCATAGAAAATGGCAAATGGAAAAAACTTGTAGCACTGAAAACTGGGGGAGGGGGGGCGCCACAGAGATCCAGTGAGCTCAGCAGGACTCTAGTAGATGAGGTTCAAGGAACAGAGTAGTTGGAGCAGATGCTGCAGGGCACTGGAGCTCTACCAAGCTCACCCAAATTCCTACTGCTGTTCTAGCTGGTCTTTATTCACCAAGCCAGGGGGCTTTTATTGCAGGGTATTTTAAAAGCCACCTGGTGGTTTCTGAGAATTATTTCTCATCTGTTGGTAAGCTAAATAAGGTCACTTTATCCTTTTCACATAAGTCACATTTTCTGCCAACTACTTACTAACATTGTGGTCTTCCCTTGATCTTAAATTGTCTGTGACATCTTTCTTCAGTTGTATGGATCAGAATCAGGCCAAGCCCTTGAATTAGTGATTTTGAATCAGGTTCCATTTATCTCAGTGCACCCATTTATCTTGAATCCTCTTAAAACAACATTTCTGATCTGAAACCTTGTTTACAGTAGTTATTTTATTATTTTGAAAATTTGTTTAAGAATACTAATGAATGACACACAAAGTCATGTGTTCTCCCAGATAAATGAAACATTTTCTATTCAAGGTTCCTGGATTCTTTCTTGCCTATTATTATACCTGCATTTTCATTTCCTTTGACTAAAAGCAGAGTAGTGGCTTCCACTTCACTTGAGGATTGTACAGATTGATGGATCATAAGCCAAATGCCCTGTGACTTATTATTCAGAAGTCATTTCATGTCTGATACTATCTGCCATTGCGATGGAGCAGACAGGACTGCTCCTGTCATCACGGGGAGGACATGGCAACAGGTATAAAGGTATATATGGACACACCTCAGCCATAGTTGGACACAGGTAATCTTCATAATCAGAGAGAAAAACAGAGCTCACGATGACAGCTAGATCTGTTATTTGTAATGTTGTGACTGTGTGCCCTGCCTCACAACTAAAGATTTACCAGGATGTGTTCAGACAAAGGCTATAATTTAAGCACATTTTGGGTTCCCAAGAGAACTCTCACTGAGGATTAAAACTCAATTCAATGAAATGTGCCCAGTTAATAGCCACTAGAGGGATGTGCTACATTAGCATATATAGCTCCATATATTTTTAAATACATTAAAAATATATTTGATACTCATGTGATCAAACCACAAACATTCAAAGTATGTCTCTCTCAGTTAGCAGGGTCAGCCATAAGCAGATGTGTTCAGATACAGGCTATTAGACACTGAGTCTGAGAAGCACGTGCTGTTCGTAGCATAATTGGATGGGAGGGATCTCAGTCCTGCCCATTGTTCATTTATAACCCTTTCCTTCCATTCCAGTTCACAAAGCCCCAAGAACATTTCACATAATGTATTCTGATATCCATTTGGGTACCAGCCCCCTCTGGTCCACACATGCTCTGAAGGTTTGCATAGCTTGAAGACAAAGAATACTAGTAAATGCAGTTCTTGATCAGTGAATATATATATATATATATATATATATATATATATATATATTAGAATCAATAAATGAATATTCAATGAATTCATTTTTTTTAAATAAAAGTACAATGCTTAAAGAAACCATCAGCTTTTCCAGAATGCTTGCCATCAGTTTCCCAACAAATTAAGCAGGAAAAATCTTTAACCAAACATCAGAATAAACAGACCCTGGTTCTATTACCATGCACCTAGCATTTTTCTGGGCCTCAGTTGTCTAATTTGTGATCTGTTAGTGGTGGCACTTATATCTCTTATAACCAAAACTTACTTAGGGGCTTAAACCAACAACCATTTATTATTGCTTGTGAGTCTATAGGTCAATAGAGTGGTCTTGCTGAGGTGGGCCAGCCTTAGCTAATTTTGGTTGAGCACACTCATATGGGTGCTATCAGCCCCTAATTAGGGGCTGCCTCACCTACGATGACTTCAGCTGGGATGGCCCATCTCTGCTCTGTGGTCTCTCCTACTTCAGTGGGCTAGCATGCCTGGTTTCCATGGTGGCTGGGAAAAGTCCCAAGCAAGCTAGGGGAAACCACAAGGCCTCTTGCCTCCCAGACTTGGAACTGAAAGGTAACTTCCACTTAAATCCCAAGGAAAAAGCAAGTCCCAAGGCCAGGTGAAAGGCAAAGAATTTAGAGAGAGATTTTAACTCTGACTGTAGGAATTGAAAAGTCATACTGCAGTGTGATGTGGACACAGAGAGGAACATAAATATACCCATTTCTTATAATCATTCAAGCTATCTTCCAAATTTTAAAATCCTGTCATTTATCATGTGTTCCCCAAAGGACTTTCCTGTGGCTTTGGGCCCTTGGGATGACTCCAGAGGATGCATCTTTCTTACAGAGATTACATTCTTTAAATTTTTTAAAAATATTTATTTATTTTTGAGAGAGACAGAGAGACAAAGTGCTAGTTGGGAAGGTGTAGAGAGAGAGGGAGACCCAGAATCTTAAACAGGCTCTAGGATCTGAGCTGTCAGCACAGAGCAAATAAGGGGCTCAAACTCATGGACCGTGAGATAATGACCTGAGCCAAAGTTGGATGCTCAACCTACTGAGCCACCCAGGTGCCCTGTGAGATTAGTTTCTTTTAAATAGACTTGACTCCTTTGAAACGTTGATGTATTGCCTCATATTTCACCCGATCCTAGAGATTATCTTTAGCTAAAAGCGAGCCCCTCAAAAAATCAACCTCTGCGTGCAGAGAGTGAACTGGGAATTATTTTGGGAAAACACTTTTCTTCCAGGGATATGATCAACAGAAGAGCAACCTTAGAAGGTGAGACCTAATTATTATTTCATTTTCCACCAACCCATCTTTTGCCATTAAAAGTCCTGGTGGTGCTATGTCTGAGGCTGGCATGAACCAGTTCTCAGGGCTGCTTTGGGGCTGTGTTAGAGGCTGTATGTTCAATTTACCTTGCTTTCCAGAAAGGTGATGAACATGTTAGTTGTTTTTAATAATGTTAATTAATAGCAAGACCTGGGTCTGACGCCACTTGCTAAGCAAGCTGACTTTACTGCCAGACTCCTAGTGGGCCTCTTCATGAAACTGCTGTACTGCCATTTTGTCCCCTTTTATCCCAGACACTTGATTGATTGCTGTTAGCCCTTGCCAAGATTTATATCCATATTCCAGTGAAATCTCACACACTTACAACACACACATCCTATGAAACATCTTCTAAATTTTCTCTATTTACAGCTTTTGTCCTCAAATTATAAGGAAGACCCGTTGCTTCTCCAAACACCAATGCTTTCCTGCTTCCATTTTATTTTAAATTGCCCTTAATTTTTAAAACTATGATTCTAACTTTCAACACTTGTTAAATTTTGTAGAAGAACAGGGTTTTTGGTGTCTTTTCTCAGTGACTTCTTATTGCCTCTCTACTATTTGTCTTTGCCTTTGCTTTTAGCAAATACCTGTTTTTGGTTAAGGTTATTAGTGAAAACCCTCATTGTTCACCATGCTTATCTCCCAAAGTGCTATGGCTGTGCTCACACTTGATCTTGTTGTTAGTCTGAATCCAAGGAGTGGGCTAGGCCATGATCTCTTTGAAGGTTCTAGCAGAGAACTGGTCCACGTCTTTTCAGCTTCTGCTATTGCAACAATCCTTGGCATTCCTTGGTTTATAGACACATCACTACAATCTCTATCACTACCATCACATGGCATTCTATCTGTGTGTCTCTGTCTCTGTGTCTCTCCTCTTCTCGTATTTAATTAAGGGCTTACCTTCTACTCTAGTATGACCTCACCTTAACTAACTACATCTGAAAAAGCTGTATTTCCAAATAAGGTCACATCCTGAGGTTCCAAGAAAGACAGGAACTTTGGGAAGACACTATGCAACCCATTATAGGCCTCTTTATTTGACAAAGTGATTTTTATCAAAGTTCTAATAAGGTCATCATGCAAAAGACATTTCAATGTCTCCTTTCATCATGACAACAATGGTTTCAGAGACAGTCTATGATTGTTTCCATTTTACAGATGAGGAGATCCTGGGCAATGGCTCAGCTATATCTAACATTACATCCTCTAGAATAGGTGCTTTTCCTTTTGTAACTTCAGTATTCTGTGCATGGATTATATTCCAGTTTCTCTACTATAGTTTTATTTTACTTCTACAAATTTCTTAATGTGTTATGATTTCTATAATGTGTTTATGTTTAAGGCATATTTTCCCTTCCATAGATATGGGGTTTCTTTCATTGGAGAAGAGCTAAGAACTTGGTTTTCCAAAGTTAGGAATATTGTGAGAAGTGTGAGAAAATGATCAGAGCCCAAAATGATAAGAAAAAACAAGGTGCATTAGTCAGCGTTCTCCAGGAGAACAGAACCAATAGAATGTATTAACAGTGAGGTTTATTACAAGAGATTGGTCCATGGGATTATGGAGGCTGGCAGGTCCCAAAATCTGAAGGTGGTCAGCAAGGTAGAAACCCAAGACAGTCATGGTATAGTTCCAGTCTTAGTCCAAATACCTGAGAATCAGGAGAAACAACTGTGTAGTTATAATCTGAAACTGTCAGACTCAAGGCATCAAGACTCAATATTTCATTATGAATAAAGTTGATTTTTCAATTTGAAGTCCAGCAGGCAGGACAAATTCTCTCTTAGTCACGGGAAGGCCAGCCTTGTGTTCTATTCAGGTCTTCAACTGATTGGATGAGGCCAAACCCACATTAGGGATGGCAATCTGCTTTACTCAATCCAGTGATTCAAATGTTAACCTCATCCAGAAAAAAAAACCTCACACACATCTAGAATAATGTCTGACCAAATAGGGGTGCCTGGGAGGCTTGGTTGGTTAAGCATCTGACTCTTGGTTTTGGCTCAGGTCATGATCTCAGGGTTTGTGAGTTTGAGGCCTGCGTCAGGCTCTGTGATGACAGTGTGGAGCCTGCTTGGAATTCTCTCTCTCTCTCTCTCTCTCTCTCAAAGTAAATAAATTAATGAAAAATTATATATATTTGACCAAATATCTGGGCACCACGTGGCTCACTTAAGTTGACATGCAAAATTAACCCTCAAACAAGAAAAACCCACATTCTACATGTTTATCATACCTGAGACACTGCAGAAATATTAAAATAGCAAATGTTTAAGTATCTCATGTGACCTGACCTGAAAACTTAACCAAAGAAACCTTGGCCAGCCCATGGGGGCTGAGACATAGCCTGTGCCACCAGAGTCACTGCACAAGTGTTTGTTGGGCTATTTTAATACTCAAAATTGCCTTCCAGAATGATCCACTCTTAGCTTTCTCTTTCTCTCTGATCCTCACAGATCATAGCCTTAAACAATGGTTAGGGCAAAAGAAGAAAAGCCCTTCCTTTGATTTCCAGAGCAATCTTCAGCTAACTAAGAGGAGAGTTTGGCTGATCATTACAAAGCCCAAAAAGCCATTTCAGGAAATGGTTTCTTTCATCTTTACTCAATTTCCTCAAAGTATTCTGAAAACTGACAGGGCAACAGGGAAGAATCCTTGTTGAGAACACAAGGAGGATGTTCATCTTCCTGCTGGCTGCCACTTTCCCACAAAGGTCAGCACAGGAAACAATCAATTAAGCCATAAGGGGCATTTGAAAATTAGTCTCCATTTGTCTTGGCATTTCTAAAATTAATACACCCCAGAATAGAACAGAATAGAAAAAAATATAATAATGAGAGAATGAGAGTCCAGCTGCTCTGGAAAATGTAGCTGAACTGGAATGAATCTAACAAACCAATGTGTGGTTACATGGGCCCTTGGGTTCATGTGGGGCTTGTAGTCTTAATTTTCATTAGAATAAAGCTTTTATGAAATAGAGATGCTAGAATTGTGGGAACTATACAGCTCATGAAATGTATACCACAAACACGGCTGCAACATGGTGACTGCCCAGCATGGCCTGAAATGCAGAGTGTTTTTGAGAAACTAACATCCAGTCACTGCCTTTCTGAGATTGCACTCTGTTCAGCTGGATTGGATGGTCTGTTCTGTAAAATGGCAGAGGAAGCCAAATATAACAGGTGTTACCTAGCAGAACTGCAGAATCTAAACTCAAGGGTTATGCATGGGTTAATAAGAGGGAGGCCTTGGGTCAGGGCAGGTCATTGGACTCTGAAATCAATTTTTCCATTTGCCAATAAGAAAGCTTCCTGTGCTACTATAACAGAATACCACAAACTTGGTGATTTAAAGCAACAGGATTTTTTCTTTCATAGTTCAGGAGGTCAGAAGTCTGAAATCCAGGTGTTGACAGGGTCCCACTCTCTCCAAGGCTCCATGGGAGAATCTTTCCTTGCTTCCTCCAGCTTCTAGTGGCTGCTGCATTCTGCAGCCTGTGGCCACATCACTCCAATCTCTGCCTCCATCTTCACACCATATTCCCTCTTCTGCTTATGTCTTCTCCCTTCTGTCTGACTCAAATTTCTCTTTGCCTCTCTTTTATGACAGTTTTCATTGTATTTAAGACACACACACACACACACACACACACACACACACACACCCATCACCTGGGATGATCTCATCTCACAGTTGTAAACTTAATCCCATCAGCAAAGGCCCTTTTACCAAATAAGATAACATTCACAGGTCCCAGGGACTTGATGTGATATCTTTTATGGAGCTGTTTTTCAGCTTCCCACAGAAAGGCTGTGTGAGGTAGTCTATAAGACCCATCCAATTCTGACATTCTAAATCAATGAAAGCAACATGTTATCGAGTCAGCATTCCTTTGAAACCAAGACAAATGGAAATGCATGCTAGATCTATAAGAAGGGCATCCATGAGTTAAACACTCATAAACTTATGACTCTGAAGAAGCTCTTCAAAATAAAAATAATTATGACATTCAGTGTAGAAACACCACATGCTAAATAAATGCCAAGAACATTTTCATTCTATGAGTTGCATTGCATTCTTGGCAGGGACCAGTAGATGGTAGACCAGACACACACGCATCTTGGTTGCAGTTCTCTGCATCAGAACCTTCATACTGTGGTTTCCCTAGACTGGAGTCCCTTAAACCTCTTGTTGTCTGACAGACAAGGGACTTATCTGTCCAGTACAAATATCATCTCAACCAACAAGCCAACCTGGTTCTCATAGAAAATTAAGTTCTTTCTTAACAAAGTGACATGTAAATCCTTTTAATAGCAAAGATCACATTTCCCTATCATGTGAATTTAAAAGTTATTCTAATTATATCACTTAGAACAGCATTTCTAGGCTTGCCTTCTGTGTTTTAAATTGTTTGACTCTTAAAATATTCTAAATTATATCTCTTTGAACATCACTTCTAGCCTGCCTACTGTGTTTTGAATTGTTGACTCTTTCAGGTTCAATGAATTACTCAGAGGACAGAACAGATTTCTTATACAAATACCATAGAAAAAGTTTTCTGCTGGCTGCCCAGACCTGTCATCTCCTGGGATACCTTCATTATTGCACTAGGTTAAGGATGAATTATATAACTCATTTTTTATACATACCAGCATTAAACTCCTGCTATGTGGTGGGCACTGTCATTGTTGCTGTGTTTTCAAAATAAAGTTTAGTTTGTTTCCTGAAGAATCTACAGTGTAGTTCAATCAAGGTAGAGCCTGCATACTTAAACATTTGCATGAAAACTGTATTTGTTTTCAATTTTCTAATATGCCTTAAAAATCACATAAACCTACCCCACTAAATACTTTGTGATGCTTTGCTCAATAAGAAAGGGAAGTCTTCCTTTTATATAACCCCAAGTACTACTAATAGTCAATGATATTACTCCAAACAAATGAGAATAAATAGTAGCCAAAATAGCCAATTAGTTTTAAAAAATTGTCTTAGGAATCATGATCATATTTAACTTGATGTATTTAGGAATCATGATCATATTTAACTTGATCCATACATTGGTATCAGTGAGAATTACATTCTTCTACCATCAACTTTGAACATGTACTATTAGGTAAGACTGGTTATTACTTAAAAATAGTTGAAGGTGCACATATTCTCAGACCTTCAAACACAGTGGCTCTTCCTGGAACTTCAGATTAAAGCCTCAGTGTGACATTAAAGCACTTTACAAACCAACCCTTATCTATCTTTCCAGCTTCACTTCCTTCTACTCAGTTTCTAGCCTTACCTTTCATTTATTCATTATATACATACCTGCACATGTGTGCACTAACACACAAACACACACTCCTAAATGTGCCACCCTAAATACTAAATTTGAACCTTTGCAACACCACTTACTGTCAGGTTAGTAATTCATTTGATATTCAATGTTCTTATATGTGTGATACCAACAATAACTACCTCAAATTTTGTTGTAAAAAGTAAATGCTGCAGTATATATTTACAAACAGATTTTCAATAAAGGCTCTAGAATAACCTGAAATAATACCCACTTCTTAGTCCTCAAGCCCTTGTGCAATCCCTTGTTCCTGAGTGTGGATATAATCTATGATTTACTTTTAACCAATTGCATATAGTGACCACATATCACTCCCATTACTATGATCATAATGTCAACCTCACCAGGACATTCTCTGTGGCTGCCTCTGATGAAGCAAGCAGCCATGCTAGATGGGCCCATGTGCCAGGGGCAAAGGGCACCCTGTTGTCATAGTAAGAAATTGAGGCCCTCCATTCAACAGTCTGAAATTGTATGTGAACAATAACCCCATGAGTTCAGAAGTGGAGCTGTCCTTAGTCAAGCCATCAGATGAGAACCCAATCTTGGCTGATACCTTGATCTCAGCTCTGTAGGAGGCCTAACCAAGCTGTGCCTGGACTTATATTCCTCAGATTATGTGAAATAATAAATAAGTACTGTTCCAAGTCAATGAGGTTGTAGTAATATAATTACATAACAACAGCTAACTAGTTGACAAGGTATTACAAGAAGGAGGTAAGCTCAGTGAAATACTGGTTTGTGTAAAAGTAGAAAAAGAATCTAGAAATGTGGGGCCTTTAGGGATAGTGAAACTGCTTCTAAAGTCAATGATAGAAGTAGAATCATAAAAGATGTTGAGCAACAAAACCCCATTAAGAATTTTCACTCAAACCAGGTGACTCCACACATAATAAACCATCAGGTGATATCATTGTCTTTAAACAAAGCCGTTTGTTTCATATGGCTTCAATGTGGCCACTACTAAGCAGAAGCAACCTGCACACACTATGCCACCCTCAAAGAAGGTACCCTGCCAATGCCTACCACACTGGAGGACATAAAGCATCATAGACAAGAAAGAACTTCCAGAAGGCAGTGCCATTCCCAGGAGCTTCCTCCTCTGCCGTGGCAGAAACACTGCTCAATGTCTGCCATGTGGTACTTCATGAGGTTGGATTCCTGAAGGTTGTGTACAACCTTGTCTTCTCTTCTCCAGAAGAGATTTTTTATGAGAAAATTCTGTCTCTACTTCCCTATCAAAAAACTGGATAGGGGTGCAAGAAACCAGATATCTCATGGTTTATAAATCCCTAGATACATGAGTCACACCGGACTGGAAAGACTGACCTAAGCATTTTGCACATTGAGCTGGACACAGCCCTGGAAAAGAATGTGGCTGTTTGATGAGGACAGTGGTAAATGCATTTGGTCTATATTTCAAAAATAAAGTGAGCCTTGGGGCGCCTGGGTGGCGCAGTCGGTTAAGCGTCCGACTTCAGCCAGGTCACGATCTCGCGGTCCGGGAGTTCGAGCCCCGCATCGGGCTCTGGGCTGATGGCTCGGTGCCTGGAGCCTGTTTCCGATTCTGTGTCTCCCTCTCTCTCTGCCCCTCCCCCGTTCATGCTCTGTTTCTCTCTGTCCCAAAAATAAATAAACGTTGAAAAAAAAATTAAATAAAAATAAAGTGAGCCTGAATGTTTGATAGCCATGGGGTTGCACTTTTGTAGAGATGGCTAAGCGCCCACCAGAAGCCTACATTTTCCACTTTGTAGTATAAAACTATTGCTGTGGGGGGGCGCCTGGGTGGCGCAGTCGGTTAAGCGTCCGACTTCAGCCAGGTCAAGATCTCGCGGTCTGTGAGTTCGAGCCCCGCGTCAGGCTCTGGGCTGATGGCTCAGAGCCTGGAGCCTGTTTCCGATTCTGTGTCTCCCTCTCTCTCTGCCCCTCCCCCGTTCATGCTCTGTCTCTCTCTGTCCCAAAAATAAATAAACGTTGAAAAAAAAATTAAAAAAAAATATTGCTGGGAATTGATGAGCATGTCCCATGAGAGAAGTGGTATTATGAGCTGCTTTGAGTAACCTCATAGAATCCTCTAATAAGATGCATACCTGAGTGTTTATGAATGAATTTCTAAGAATCAGAAGAATGCTTCAAAGAAAAGGTGATGATATGCCAAAGACAAAGTTTATCTATTTCACAATATTAGAAAATGGACTGGGGTCATGGAAAGGCCTTTTATTGAAGACAAATAATGTATTTTCTTGCAAGTAAAACTCTTCAGATCATGAGGCAGCTCACAAAAATATCATCCAGCCTTTCAGGCCCCAGACAAGAGAGGGAAGGAACTGTCATCACAAAAAGTATGACTGGGGATGAGTGTGGTAATACGTTCTCATTTCTAAAGGTAGAATGAGAAAAACAAGGCTGCATGAACTGAGGTCCGCTTTTTCATATGGCTTCAATATTGTCCTGATTTATTAGACGTGACCCAGATTTCTTGTCCACGCCCTGAGGCTGACTAATGGGCAGAAAAAACTCTGTGAGGTTTCATTTGCATGAATTGGTACAGCCTGAGAGGAGGTGTCAAAATTATTTTTCGATTCCCACAACTGTGAAAGAGGAAAGTAATTGCTATTCACCAGAAAATTTGTCCTAGAACTCCTGAATAAAATGTTCAAGCTCTAAGATCCACTTTAAGAAGGTAACATCTTAACAACCAAAGTTCAGAGTAAATATCCATAACTGACTGCAAACAAGACAATTTTGGCATCTCTAGAAAAAGGTCTTCAGCATATTTAGAGTGGTTATTGCTTTATTACTGAGAGAGGAAAAACCCATTCTCCCGTACTGAATCCAGAAGAGAGAGATGCTAGCAATGCTTTGCAGACTGCCTAGTTAGTGAGGAACAATCAAAATTTTTGACCAGGTGCAAAAGTCAGGGATTTATCAAGCTACAGCACCAAATCAAGACTGATAAACAGGCTTCCTTAATTAAGCGCACTCAAGTTTGCAACACCACTGGTGTATTTTCCAGCAAAGATAAAGAAATCAGAGACTGGGTAGTATGTTAGTAACTGTGTAATTAGCATAGTATCTCCTTCCTCACCTCTCTACAGTTCGAAGTAGACTGGACTAAGAAAAGAGGGAGAGCGGGTAGAAGTGGTAAAAGGATAGAAGTATTCCCTTCTTGGCTGCCAAGCCTGATGCAGTGCCACCGAATGCCTCTGGCTACTGTCGGCTTTGACCCTAAAGGGTCAAAATGACAGTACCAAGAAAGTTGCTATTAGTTGGGACTAGGGGTTGTGACAAACACACAGGAAGCCTCCCATTTTGGATTATCTCTGCTTCAAATGGTTGCCTAGGATACAAGGGAGCCCAGATTTTGAAAAACAACACAGACACTGAATGCAAGATCAGACATTTTTCAAGTTAGTCAGATGGAAGAGAAATTAGAATGCAGCAGTCAAGCCCATTTTCTCAGTGCTTAGGGAGGTCCTTAGGTGGGAGAGGACCTTGCAGTTTCTTCTTCATTTGCAAAGTGAAACCAGTTTTAGCAGGCAGTGGGAGACTCTAAGCTACTATGTTTGAACACCAAGAGCATTAATTGGATACTTCTCTTTTCTAAACTCAGAATAAAATGTGGCCATTTATCATTGAGACATTTACTTCAGTCCCTTATTTCAAAGGCCCTAGTTTAGTAAATAAACACATCCTACCAGTTCATTCCATTTCTGGCTTCCTGGGATGCCAGATGTATCTAGGGTATCCTGGGATGTATCTAGGGTCACAGCTTGCTCAGGGCCGACTAGAAACAGGTTCCAGCTTCTTCATTTATACCAATTATGGTGAGCCTTAAAATTCTCGCCAAATTCAATACTTTGGCAAATACTAAGACAAACAGGACAAGGATATGAATTGACCAAAAACTCTTCAGACTGTTGGTAACAAGCATAATTCCATTCCCAAAGATACAGGAGGAGAAATTTTGCTGATGTGAAACTTACATATTTATAAGACTTTAAAAAAAATGTGTTTCACTCATGCCAAAGGATGCAGTCTGATTGAACAGAGGAGGGAAGTATAGAGGTCATATGTGGCCACTCTAGGGGCCAAGAAAGGTAACCCCAAAATGTACCATTTTGACATACTAATTATTTTAAATAAAGTTACTTAACAGAGAACCCATGCAAGGACACTCAGACCTTCTGTCCCCCTGAAAGAAGGAAATAAATCTCCCATGTGAAATTACCCTCCCTGTTCCAGGAAAAAGGGACATCCTTATCACCAAAGATAGGAAATTAAGTGCCATGAAGGCTACATAAACAACTCTTGTTACGTTTTACTCAATTTACTACCATTGCCCAAATTCTGTTTAGAATTCCTTGCTAATTGAAGCTCCCAAAGTTAAGTTTTTTGTTTTGTCCTGTCAATTGCTCATGAATTCATTGACTCTTTATCTAACAAGTATATCAACTGCCTGCCTTGGTCATTTCTTTAGGTCTTTATTTCATTATTGAACCACTGTGTGCATGTAATAAATTTTTGGTTTTTATTTCCTGTTAATCCATCTCATGTAAATTCAATCTTAGTCCAGCTGGAAGACCTTGAGGGTAGAGAGGAATTTTTCCTCCCCTTCACCGCAGTCACTCTCAGTGATGAAAGACAGATACAATTTTAAACACAGCCATAACTACTTGAAACTGTTCCAGAACAGCCCCTGTGATACATCAAATGCAGTAATATCTCACCAACAGGAAGCAATACCCCCAAATGATTTTTTGTCTCTTTTATATTGACACTGAAGGCACAAAATTTGAACTACATTCAAGATGCCAAGAAAATGTTTTGTTTTGCAGAGAAGGTGGTATAACTGGAAACTGGACACTTCCTCTTCTCAAGTGGAGGATGATTTCCCTCCAGGGAGTCTGCATACCTACCTTCTACCTCTTTGCTTCCTTGTTTCCCCAATGTTTACAAAACTCTTACTCCTCTCTCTAACTTGCTTTTCTTTCTGCTTCTTCTGGGAAGCGCAGGTTAGATCATCTTCAAAAGACGGAATTACTCGTATGATCAGAACTGTTGAGGATGTTTGAAAATAGGCTTCTGTCCAGCAGACCCATGAGCATTTGAAGAAAGCACAGATCTTCAGGCATGGTTTGCAAATGCTCCGACCTCATTTCTTCAGTGAGTGGATTACTGGGGCATTTCACTTTTGCACGTGTGTAACATCAGTAAGATGTTGAAGCGAATATTACTGCTAAATAAGATCTACTTTTCCTGATTACAACTGGGATGCATTCACATTGTGTAACATTTGGAAGACTTAGCAAAGTATAAAGAAGGAAATTTAAGTCATCCATAATCCTACCTCCTGGAATAACTATACTTAACATTTTAGTCTAGACCCTGCTGGTCTTCTCCTCATATTTATACATATAAACCCACTCAGGCACACACATTTGCATGGAGAGGAGAGAAAGGGAAGAGGTGGCTGTGTGCATACAGTTGGGATGTCTACATTAGGCTTTCTAACAGAATTCAATTCTTTGATACCCAGTAGAACTATAAAAGTACACAATATTTTACAGTCTTTAAATGCAATGCATTCATTTTATGGATGGAGCAACTGAGACACGAGACCTACAGCAGCTTTTCACAATGAACCAACTAGGTTTGGAAGGAAGTAGTCTGCCTCTCAGTACAGTGATCTTTCCATTATGTCATGAATGTCTAGGACAAGTGTTTCATCCCAAATTGACACTAGACCTTGGAAAAATCACAAATACAAAAGTTCAAAAGTATTATACATTGTGAAAAAAGCATCAACTTGCTTAAGAGTTCTAAGAGAAGGTCCATGGCTCAAGGGTATACTGCATGCATTTAGCTATTTTTGTGACATCTAAGGGACAGGACTGCAAGTTTGCAAGAACAGGAACAGAAGCAAAATTATTTGATCGACAGTGTGCATGCCTTCTTTCAGCCATTTATTTGCCTTGGGATTTGCAGTCTCATTTGCTTGGAGGCATGGAGCCGTGGGGTGGGGGGGTGGGCAATGGCCTATTTAAAGTGAGGAGTTTTGATAACAATGCTTTAGCTGTGTGCTTGCTGGAAAACAATGGAATGTGGCATTCAGAGCCATGGGTGTCATCTGTCTCAGAAGACAGAGAGCCTAGAGAGTGAGAGACTAGGGAGCTCTGATTAAATAAAATACTCTTACTACAGTTCCAAGGTAAATGTTTTTCCCTTTTCTTTTTGGAAGTATTACAATTCATCCCCTTCAATGCCACGGCCTTTGTCAGTTCCACCTCATATTTATCACACACTCCTTATCATACCCGACTAGGAAAGAGTTCCTGCCAGTTCATCACATTAGGAAATAGGACACTGTGCCAGTTATCAACTAATTGCCTCTCAGCGCTGAGTTTGTCCTTCATATCCAATTCATGGAAATGGATTTGGACCCTATATAAATGTTTCTCAGCCAACTGGTAGTAAGTTTTGTCAGCATTGGATGCTGTAGAGACACTGCAAAGGGTTTGTTTCTTGGTTCTGGAACTTTCTGAGCAGGTTTCTGCAGCGTATGCTGCTTCTCCAGCATCCATCCACCTCTTGCAGCGTGGCAGCGTCTCCAAGGCCTGGTTCTCAAACATGCGCAGCTCTTCCAGTTGCAGGCTCCTGCAATACACAATTTCCCCAGTGTCCAGCTCCTGCAGTGTGGGCAGCTCCTCCCCAGCCTGGCTCCTCACTGCACAGCAATCAATACCATCCAGACAGCTTCCTCAGTACCCACCTTGGGTGATTTTATAGTGCAGTGACTCCCTAGTTGGACACCTCCCAGTAAAGAGATTTCCCCAGCGATTTGGAGGGGATTTCTGACCAGTTCTACTGGTGCAGGACCACATGGACTTCTCTGTCACCCAAGGATCCATAGTCACAGCCCCTTCAACAATTATGCATCTTATCCCTGGGATCACTTCCTTGGGTACCTATCTTTTATCTACTATTCTTGTATTTTTCAGTGTTCTCTACTTATTACTAGCCAATCCCTATTTACTCCAATCCTGTTAGAGTTAGTAATTCTTTATATTAAACTATCCTTGTTCAAAGTACTATACAGCCTGTGTGTCTTCACCTGACCCTGATAGATACAGGTATCAAGCTGTTAGAGCTCTGTGGTTGCAAACAGGATCTATTTAACTAAAACAGAAAAAAGATTAGTGAAGGCTATTGAGCAGTTCACAGAATGAAGGGGAAGACTGGAGGCTAGACTTGGAAAGGAGAGCAACTTCAACAGATCTAGGATTCTATGTGCCAAAGTTGTTGGGAAGCCCTGACTTGTGTCAGGATCCCTAAAATTGGAGCCTGAAATAGGGCACTTGAGCAGGTGATGTATTGGGGCAGTGCTCTCAGGAGCAGGAGAGTAAGGGAAGCAGAATAGGGCAGGGGGAAAAAGCTAAGGAAGGAAGAGGTTTTAGCTGGAAGCAGACTGGCCCCATGTGGGTGTTCTGGAGCATAGGCCACATTACAGAATGTTCCACCTGTGGCAGAGGGGCAGCATTTTGTACCAGCTGTCAGTCACTGGCTGTACTGTGAGAGTGATATAAAAATTCATAAGTAGTGTGGTTCCATTCAGTAAGGGATGTTCCCTGGAAAGGGGTAGCCATGAGCCCTCAGCCAGCAACACAACAGTAGCTTTCTCCATAACATATCTATCATAAAATAAGAAAGGAGAGAAAGAACCTCAAATGAACACAGACTGGAACATGAGAATCAAGACACAGGCAAACCTCATACAATTTACAGCCCTGTATCAGCCAGCTTTAAAGTGAAACACAGGAAGGAGATGTCAGGAACATGCAAATAGCTAAAATGCCTCATAAGACTTTGTTGTTGCTTTTATCTAGATGAATCCAGGTCCATCCATTTCCAAAAATGTCATGTCTTCACTAAGCCTTAGATTCTCTCGACTGGCCAGATCCCAGCATAACACACTACAAAGTGCTTCTTTGGTTGGAAAGGGGAGCAGTAGGAAGGAAGGTAGTTCAGTTTGTAACATGTTTTGATGTGTTCACGGAATTAAAAAAAAAAACTAGGAATATTTTTTTTATGTACACATCAATGCTTTCATTTTTCTTGAGAGAAGCTTGTAGTTGAATTAGTGCTCCATATTCTTCAAATTCATGTTCACACAGAAGTTGTTTGCGTGTTTATTCATTGTTTATTTTTTACTTTGTCCCCTTCACTCTTGACAAGCTATTCTGCAACATTTTGGCACATAGCGTAAGTTTAGGTATGTAATATTTTAAATAAATATTATGAATTTCTTAATCCCTAGGACTTGGAATGAAGAATTCAACAGGATAAAATCAAGACAGATTGTTCTGGAAGTATGCAAATGAAAATGATGTTGTTTTCCAAGATGAACTGGAGTGGAAATCCAGGAAACATGATCCAGGAAGAGCTTCCTGAATCCTGATAAGGTCCAGGCATCTCCCCACCATTGCAGCCTCTTTCTCCTGTCTGTGATAACTACCCTGCCTCTTCTGTAAAACTGCTTTGAGGTTAAAAGGTCTTTCCAATTTTTGTGAAGAATTTGTTCCATTGAATTTTCCACAGATAAGGTTTATTATTTTGATGAAAAAATTCATTGCAAAAACAATTTATAAATGAATCAGTAACAAACTTAAAATGAGTTATGTATTTTGCATTTAAAATCAATTTTACAAATATTCATGATTAGTGAATTTTGGTCTTAAAAAAAGACTAAGAGTGGGGTGACTGGATGGATCAGTCACTTAAGCATCAACTTTGGTTCAGGTCATGATTTCGTGGTTCATGAATTAGAGCGGGCACTGGACTCTGTGCTGACAGTGCAGAGCCTACTTGGGATTCTCTCTCTTTCCCTCTCTCTCTGTCCCTCCCCCACTTGTGCTCTGCCTCTCTCTCTGAAAATAATCAACTTAAAAAAACCCTCTGTATTGATAAAAACAGACTAGCAGAAAGAAAAAAAAGACATCTTTTCAACTGATAGCAAATTATAGTGTTGTTATTTTTTTTATAGTGCATTGGGGAAATAATACAGTTATTTAAGAAAAGTTATTTATAAGTTATTTAGGGGAGCCTGGGTGGCTCAGTCAGTTAAGCATCTGACTTAATTCATGAGTTCCAGTCCTGCATCAGGTAAGCACCAGCTCTGCTTCAGGTGGGCACTAGCCCCTTATCAGGTGAGCATGAGGCCTGTTTCAGGTGAACACAAGCCCCACTTCAGGTGAGGCCTACTTCTCTCTCTCTCTCTCTCTCTCTCTCTGCCTCTCATGGGATTCTCTCTTTCTCGCTCCTTCTTTCTTTCTGCCCCTTGCTCACTTGTGCCCTCTCTCTCTCAAAAAAAAAAAAAGAAAGAAAGAAAGAAAGAAAGAAAGAAAGAACGAAAAAGGTTATTTAAGTGCTTGATATTGAGTGGGGTTCACATTAAAAGCTATTTTAACATTTGCCAAAAGCTTGAAGTGGTTCCATCCAAGTATGGACAACACTAGTCTTTTCTGAAAGTCCCTCAAGTGACCTGGTATCTACTTTTAAGTGCTTTAAGTGCTTCCATTTTGACGGTGTCTTTCTTTCTTTTTCTTACAGGAATATTTGAATTGTAGCATAAAAAAAGAAAAGGGAAGTATTAACGTTTCATCAAAAGCAGTCCCAATTGTTCCAAATGTTAGTGAGGCGCTTTTTCTTGTCTAAGGTTTGAGCCCACTTAGCTGCAACGTTTAAACAACACTGTATCTTTAAAAGCCATATATACAGAATAAAGACCACTATGACTTCAAGGATATATAGAAAAAGACAGAATAAATTAAAATGATGATATCTTTGATGATCAAAATATATAGTTAGTAATAAGCAAGATTTGTGTGAACATCCGTATGTCACAGTAAGAATTGCTAGTTCTAGCAAGGCTTAGGAAAATTATGGGGGAGGGATTTCAAGGAAGTCTGAAATATGATAAATATAATGACCAAAGGATTTTTCCAGAAACCTAGTTTTTAATCCTTGCAAACAGCCAATGTCACTTTAGTTCACTTATTTCAGCGATCACTTAGCAGTATTATAGAAGTATGATCATGCAAAATTAGTCATTTTCTGGGAATGGTACATAGGAGGTAAATGCCACCTTCCCACAGAGAATGCTCTTCCCTTTAAAAGTATAAATCCAAGTTGACATGTCTAAATTGGCCAGCATTTTGTCTATATGAAAAAAGAAGTCCACATAATGTTGTAGCTGTCTAGTTCAGTTCCCTACAAAGGATTCTAGTGGAGATAAAAGCTGAAAGTACGCTTGGGTTGTTTTTCTGTTGTTTCTCAAAAAGAAGCATGTAAAGTGCTATCATCCATCAGGCTGTATTTTGGCCTCCACGACTACCTGGCTGCTGCTCAGCAGACAGCAAATTTCTGTTTTGTCCTCTTCTCTTTTCTTGTTAGTTGTCCAGAAACAAAAATCCTATAACCACACTTCTTTTACCAAAACAACAAAAAGCACATAAAGATAATTTGGGTTGACCCTCAAATTCCTTGTCAAACTGCTGGCCTAAACCTATGTGATGTCACAAATGGGTGGAACAGAGACTCATCTATTCTACTGAACAGCTTTCAGGGGATGTACAGAAAAGAGAGAAATTGACTCCCTGTGCCCTTACCACTAATAAACACCACTAACCAACCAGAGGAAAACTCACACATTCCTGAAACTTTGCCTCCAACTCTTGCTATCATAGTGAAACAACTTCCTATCATTTCAAATTTTCAGAAATACAGATATATGTCTAGGAGATTTTTGATGAATCCAATTCCTATTGTATGTTAGCTGAAAGCCCCAGTCCAGAGACAATAGCAAAGACCTACTTAAGAATTTTGTTATACAAATAATAAAGAAGAATCAAATCCATGCATTCATTTGTTCAATGAATTGCAATGATTCGTTCATTAATCCTTGCATTACCATTTTGCTACATGCAAGGTAAATAGCTAAATGAACTCTTCCTTGAGAGCATTACCAGTAGAGTGGGTAGGTGCTATAAAACACAGTTACCAGTTGTTGTGAACTACAAAGATAACAACAGGGTGCCAAAAGAAACCATGGGGGAACCTACCTTATATGATGTGGCATGTAAGCCTTCTGGGGACAGATGACAATATCAGCCTCAGTTATTGGTGACCCTTTGAGGAATCAAATTTAATGGGTAAACAGAGTTACATTGGCTTTAGAAAAGGAATATTATTTGATAAACTTTTATGAACAAAATAAAGAGAAGGTGGGATGAGGACTATTTATGTATCATGAATAACTAGGTCACCAGTCTAACCAGAAAATTGTACAATATTGCACATGTACCAAGATGGTATGCAGAGGTGATGATGTCTGGAATTGCCCTTGAACATTCTGCCATCATGAGAAGGGCCAAAATGAAGCCCCCCTGTTAGCCACATGCTCCACTCATCTTTAAGTATGTTGAAAACCTAGCAAGGTGAAGAGGAGTAAATGAGGATAATCAAAAGAACTAGGAGGCAATGTTCTTTATTATTCAGCATGCTTTCTGAAATGTGGGGGTCAAAGGACACTGGGGCAAGCTAGTCACCTTGACTGTCCCACCAAGGCAGGCAAAAGCTAGAAGATGAAATGTTCCTTTCCTTCAAGAAGCAGTGGGACTGGGGTTCCTGTGAACAGTAGGATTCATGGACTAAGAGGAAGGATAAGAAAAGCTGTGTCAATTTACCAGCTTTAGATAAAGAGTCCAGAGAATCTAGTATGTGTAACCACTGTGCCTTGCCTCGCTGTGCCCCTTAAACTTAATGGTCAAGAACTACTTCATCTGTAAAAACTTTCACTTTAGTGGTGCATGGGTGGCTCAGTCGGTTAAGCATCTGACTTTGGCTCAGGTCATGATCTTGGAGTTTGTGGATTCCAGCCCTGAGTTGGGCTCTGTGCTGATGCTCAGAGCCTGAAGCTTGCTTCGGATTCTGTGTCTCCCTCTCTCTCTGCCTCTCCAAGTCTCACGCTCTGTCTCTCTCTCTCTCTCAAAAATAAATATTAAAAAAAACTTTCACTTTAATAATTATAGTTATAATGACCACCTTCTTCCTGCAACTCACCCTAGTGAACACTAGGTGTTTTGATCACGTTTGCCCACCTGTTTAGAAGCCATTTGCATACATACATACATACATACATACATATATACATAAATAAGAAACCATTTGGCTCCTCTATACCACCACTCTCCACCACACTCCATGGGCCTGATCCTTTCTATTTTCCTCTCCTGGATCCAAAATCAACACTTGCATCTTGAAGTAAATATACTAAAATGATTTAGTGCTTTTCCAGAGACAGTAACTTGGTTGGTCATTTCTCTGATTAGAGATAAACAGGTGCTCTTATCTGTCAAAATGGCTTTTTGTCCTTAGACAGCAGTGAGGGTTAGAATTTGTTTCCACATCAACCCTGAAATTATGTCCTTAGGAGGAAAAGGATGCAAATGAGAAAGGATGCAGAGAAGGTGAACAGGCAGGGCAGCCTGTCCAGGCCAGCACATTTCCTCACCTTCCAAATGAGTCTGAATTTCATGAGGTCAGGCATGGGAGATGGTCCATTGATCTATTCCATGCTCTTTAAAAAGAAAGCTATCCTGCTGTGCTGCAAGGCAACCCCACTGATTGATTTCTAGGGCACTGAACAAGGCCTCCCAAAGCCACCTGAATATCTGCATTTCCCATCTGAAAAAAATATACTTTGACATTAATATGTTGTCATTGCTGGCAACATTTAAATACAATTTGTTAAGTTTCCACTTTGCCATGGTTCCAACTTTGCCTTTGCCTTGCAGTAATTTAGCCAGGCTTAGACAAGTAAGTAAAATATATATATTTCATCCTTTGAGCTTATCCCTCATTGAGGGAAAAAAGAGTGATGAGTCACCCGTCATTTAAATTTTTGTGGTGCAAAATATGACTTCTCAGGAGACTGAACTAAAATATATGAATTCCTTTTATTTGCGAATCACCAGCAAATACAAGAAGTGAAAGGGGTGTCAGATGTATTTCAGCTAAATCCACTTATTTTGCAAAGAAAATAATCTCCAAAGAAATTAATTTTTTTTAATTTCTCTTTTAGGGTTTACTTTTAATTAAAAAATCCTTCTCAGTTGAATAATCATTAATTGAGCATTAGCCAATAAATATTAATTGAACACATCTGGTCTTCACAAGGACTACAAAGAGTACAAAATATCTGACTGAATTGTTTACCAAGTTTAGTCAAAATATCTATTCTTCCTCTCAAACAACAGACTGAAATATTCCCTGTCTTTCAAAAGTGGCCACGTTCTATCATAGGCACCCACATAAATATGCACACAAAAGCGTCAGTGCCCAGAACTGCTTTTCTTCTCTAGTAAGTCTGTGTTAGTCAGATCTATCCACAGAATAAAGCTTACCCTAAGAGTATGAGCTCTGAGGCAAATTCATGCACATCCAGACAAGACAGTTGGGTGGTCAGAAATTCCACCATACCAGCATTATACCAGTATCTGGGGAAGCTGAGGATATGCATATGGCACAGAAACTCTGAACATGTGGAAATTGCCTTCAAATGTTTAAAAGGAAGTTTGTGGATTATGGGTAAGAATTATTCTGTAAGACTCCAGGCAGTAAAATATAGGACCAATCGATAGAAGTAAAACAGAAGCAGATTTTAGCATCATGAAAATTCTTTATTAATTCAAATTGTTCAAAAAAATAAGTTTCTCCTACAGAAAATGCTAAAGCAGAAGGCAGGTGATCCTGTCAGGGATATTTTCTACCCAGGGAAGGGGCACTGATGCCAAGGCTTCCACCAGGTCCAAGCTACCTTTTAAAAATAGGCTTGCTGCTGGGAAGTAATTTACTCCAAGTTATGGACTAAGATGGGGTCAGAGCTGAAGTTTCAGCATCAAGGGAAACACTGTTTTTTCTTTTTCCTTTCTTCCTTTCCTTTTTTTCTTTTTTTCTCTTCTTTTTCTTTTCTTTCAGTCTTTCTTTTTTTCTTTTTTGTTGTTGTTGTTGAGAGGGAAGAGGCAGGAAGATAAAAGTTAGGGAGACTGGTTCCATAAATTAACCTGAGCATTTTTCTGAAACTGATATTTATCATAAATTCCTGGCTGTATCTGACAGGTGTGTAAAAACATGACTCATAAGCACATGATTAAATCTAGGAGAGTTGTGATTGTAATCTAAACAGGTTTTATGCAGCTTAACGGTTTGTTTTTGAATTAAATGATAGAATCTGATGTTTAATTTTAATAACAAAAAAACTTATGGAAATTTGTTGGAAAATTGTTTTGTTATCATAGACTTATAAAAAACCCTAATTGGTTAAATGGTCAGAGTTCAGAATCCAGCCAGCCCAGTACACCGTATGAGACCAAACCATGTGGTGTTTTGTGCGATGATCCACTCAGGACTTCCCTGAGGGACCTATGAAACTACGGAGTTCACTGCACTAGCAATATAAGAACGTATGTTTGGTGAAAACTCTCATCATCATTAAAAGTACAAAATAACATCCCCATAAAGTAGTCTTCCATTTTCTGTCAGTGAAGACACACTTGTCCATGTATTATTTGCCTTTATTGGGAGAAGAAAATATTAAACACAAGAGAGCAATAGCAAGTACCCTCATCCCTAATAGATTCCAATTTTGTGTCATAACCTTCTCATCTATTAAACTTGAAATGTTTTATTTATGGCTTCACTCATCTGAATTGTATTGAGGCATTGTCCTTTGCCTCATCAGGTAAACTCCAGAATATTTAATGTCTTTTGGTGGCTTCCCTAGAAATTCAAAGCCCTGTTAGTACCCCACACGAAGAACAATGGAACTATAGCTAGGACTGCCAGAAAGCAGAAGAGAAGAGAGAAATATAAAAAACAGACCTAAGGTATCTGTCCCTTTACTGAGAGGAGAGAGCTTTGGGGCTATCAGATTCATCTATTTTCAAGCACACATAGTAATCAATGAGACTGGCAGAGTGGAGTGGCAGAAGAAAAAAGTTACTACTTCCTTACAACCCTACAGCTGGTACATGGATTCTACTTAGCATGGGCTCCTGTTTCCTATCACTTGTTGCTCCTTTTGGGCAGGCACTCATCGGGAATGATCTCTGTGTCATCCTCCCTCCATCTATCACTTAATACAGTAATTCCACAGGGCTCATTGAATTGCTTTGCATGTTAACACATGGAACTATTGACATCCTAGAAATCTCAGGGACCTTCTGAAGCCGAATTGGGTCCTTCTGGGCAGGGACCGTTTTACAACATGTGGCAATGACACAGCATGTTAGTTCTAAGTGCCCGTGGGGCTACCAGCTGTTTGCCAAAGAGGCAGTTCCCAGAGCAATATGCCATGACTTGTAGAACCTGCAATGTGGAATTTTAGCCCTGCCCAGGAATTTTAGCCCTGGCCACTGGCCTGGTCAGCCAGTGAGGAGGTACACTGACAGGCCATGAGATACGTTAAAATAGGTAACCACCCTGCCTGCCCCTTCTGGAGACAAACAGTAAAGGATTTATGTTTGAAAGATTCAAATAGTCATAAGTTCTCCTCTCCTGATAGTTCATGACCAGAAGTGATTCAATACTGGAAATTAATAAAAAAACAACTGGATTTTAAATTCTCCTTCATGCATGCAAATTAAAGTACACATTTATCTTTTTATATATAATTTTAAAAAAAATTTAATGTTTTATTTATTTTTGAAAGAGAAAGGGGGGATGGAGGAAGGGCAGAGAGAGAGACACCCACACACATACACACAGAATCTGAAGCAGGCTCCAGCTCTGAGCTGTCAGTACAGAGCCTGACATGGGGCTCAAACTTAAAGGACTGCAGATCATGACCTGAGCCAAAGTTGGATGCTTAACCGATTGAGCTACCCAGGCATCCCTAAAGTACACATTTAAGAACTATGTAGTTTCCTCGGTTCTTCATCTCTTGGTTTATAACTGCAATGAATTATGAATGTATTATCTATATTGTACCATTTAAATTTGGAACACTGATAAAATATTGTCATTAATATGACACTGTCTGTTCATACATACTTTAGGGGAATGAACTGGAAGGGGGAAGATTGTTCTTTCTCCAATAAGCTTTGACTGCACAGAGCAATAACAAGTTTTTGATGCTAGAAATAACAGATACTCGGGGTGCCTGAGTGGCTCAGTTGGTTAAGTATCCAACTTTTGGTTTCCCCTCAGTTCACCATCTCAAGGTCTGTAAGTTCGTCGGGCTCTGCAGTGCCAGTGCAGAGCCTGCTTGGGATTCTCTGTCTCCCTGTCTCTCTGATCCTCCTTTGCTCACTCTCTATCTCTCTCAAAATAAATAAATAAACATTAAAAAAAAAGAAGAAGAAAGAAAGAAATGATACTTAAGCAAAGAGCAAACCTTGCACACCCTGGTGGTTGATGCAGAAACCTACACTCTCTGTGGTGCCATCTGGTGGTTTGATAACCTAACTGTGTCTCTTTATAGAGACTAAGGGCATTTTATCGCCAGGTAGGCAAAAGCTTTGCATATGGTTGCAAATCCTTTTACTTTGCATTATTACTTAACACTGTTTCAAGACTACAGTCTTGGAACACATGTCTTCTCTCTTGACTATCTACGAAATGAAAAAGGATATTTGCTAACTTCTTCAGACTTCTTGACATGGTGAGAAACATGTACTTGGTTGATTCTAGACAGAATTTTAGCCTTCTTTTTGGGACTAGTCATGAGAATAAACACATAGCTACCTCTTCAGCAGAGCCAAAGAGGATGTGGAGTTTATTTGCCATATGCCCTGTTAATATCAGTTTTTAGACTAGATCCAGATGGTCTGAAAATAACCAGACATATTTATATCAACACAGCTTTGTATCTCTGACAACTGTGGTGCACGTTGCCAAGGAGGAAATGAAAGGGACTCAGTCCTACCAGGTGAGTCACCCATGTGCATGTCACTACACATTGGGGACAAAGCCACCATGAGTGAGGACAGCAAAAGAAACACTACTGGGAATCTGGCTTTAGAAATTTTATAAAATAGTGATAAAGACTTGATTTGTGAATACATCCTCATTCCATATTTATTGAACTATATTTTCAAATTGGAATAAAGGTTGAAATTATCCCAGTTATCAATAGCAATTTAGAAATTATAGTCCAATATACTATTCATGTAACTTGTGGAGACTAATGTAGTGGTGGAGACTATTTGCCCACCAAATCCATTCTCTCAATGTTCTATATAGTAGTGTTGCAGGTGGGAGGTGTCTGAGAAATAGGAACTTGTTTCATAGACTCCTTTCCAGCTGGTTGTAGCCCTGAGACTTTTCTCTCCCTGAGAGAAATTTGGACAAACAGAAGCGGAGAGTGTCCCCCCAAGCTCTGCAGTCACACGCTGGAAATGACAAGGAGCATGCACTATCAGTCTGCTTCCTGGCATGATTGAAGGACCAGAGCAGCCAACTAGCCTGAAATGTTCACTTCAGAATTCCCACATGAGAAACTTCTATTCTCCTCAGATGACTGAATTACTTGGAGTTTCCTGTTACAGCAGCTTAGTGCTCCCTAACCAACAAACCAAAGTCTAAATTTATTTTTATAGTTGCCATGGGGTCACAAATTTATGTATAGGCTTCACAAATAGTTTTATTGGTGACAATGGTTGCATTTAGCCTAAGAGCTTTTCGAAAATACGTGAAATGGTAACTATGTGATAGGATGGAGTTGGTAGCTAATACCATGGTGGTGGTAATCATTTTGCAATTTATAAATGTATCAAATAAAACCATTGTACACCTTAAACTTACAGGTGTTATGTGTCAATTATATCTCAATAAAGCGGGGGGGGGGGAATAAATACTGTAGCAATACAAAAGCAGTTAAAAAGCAATTTTATTTTCTACAAAATGGATAGTTACAGACAGTGCTAATTACTTATCACTTGAGAACAGGTCAATGAACATACTGGAATCTAATAGACTAAATTAGCCTTCATACCTACAAGGATACAATCAGACAGCACACCCCTCCAGTTATTCTGATTAGATATGAGATAGTGGCTCTCAGTTTCCACAACAGTAATTTGATTTTTTTTTAAGTATTTTGACAGCAACAGATCAAAACAATTGACCATAAATGGACTTGTAGCCAGAAACTTTGGGATTCATAAATAAATTTCCCAAATGCAGACATACTGTAACTTCTGGGAGAGCATAGCATAGCTCATTTCCTGTTCAATAGATTTATCAGAACTTAGTCAAATTGAGGAATCAAATGATTCAGACTTATGCTGAGTTTTTTCACCCTAAAGCGTGCATATAAAGCTTAAAAGAAAAAGCATACACAAAAGTCTTCTTCACCTTACCCATAGTTATTCAGTCAGATTCTGCATCTGTAATCCCACTGAATTGAGGACAGCTCTATCTGAGTATAAACTTTTACCACCCTCTGTTTTATTCTCAGATGCAGGGTAAACCTGGATACCAGACTTCCTAGCAGAAATCAACATCTCTATTGTTCTATTATGGCATACTGAAGATCTATGTGATCTGATGTCTTATCATTTTGAGTCATCATGGAAGTTGAATGAGATAAAACTAAGTTCAAATGCTGTCTTTGGAGATGGAGCAGATTAACACACTCTTCAATAAAAGTCCATGGCCTTCCTGTCCAACTGTTTGTAAGAATCTGCATGCCTCTTTGGCTTTGGGAAATATCCCTAAAATTCACCATGAACGTGAGTAAATAAAAAAGGTTCCCAGTTGATGTCATGAGCTCTCATGCCATGCAACATATCTGACTGCACAGGGAGTCTAGAGCAAAGGCCTCCTGGCACTGCAATGGAAGCTGGATGTAATGATTTTCATTCTGGACATATGTGGAAACTTCTTATTTATTTTTTGTCTCTAGGACTTCTTTTAGGCAAGTAAACTTGGATTTTCTGTGTTTGGATTAAATGGAAAATATCTTCAAGTCAATTTTCTTATTTTTGCCAACCAGTATTATAAATTTCCAAAGAATTAGTATATGGTAAAATTCCTTTAAAACAATGCCACATTTTTACATAAGGATGGCATGAAGGGCATGCCCAAAGGGAGCATTAAAGATAATCTGGAGAGCAAGATTCACTTTCTCCAGCATCAGTGTTCTCTGCTGCCTGGTCTTTTGAAACATCCTTTAGGATTGTGCAGCCCGGTAGATGCACAAGGCACAGACAGATGAGCAAGCCTCACATGAGTCCATGACACACCCTCTGGAATCCTTTTGTGTTAGTAAACCTGTGACATTCTAGTTATTTATTTGCATTTTCTCCTAAAAACCAAAAGCATAAATGACCATAGGTGTTGAAGCCTTCTTGTTAATTAGATTCAAAAAGCATTCTTTACTGGAACTATAAGAATAGAAGTTGTTTAATCCCATAAAATATTTGTCTGATTACTCATCCTAACTGGATTTATGCAAAAGACAAAAGACCCAGTTAGAAAACATCTTCATTGAAGTTTTCAGTGACTGCAGATTACAGAAAGCTGAAAGGTTTCTCACAGATCAGCTCACATCCATTTGCTACCAGGTCTGAGGGAAGGACTGCCCTTGCAAAGAACACTAGCAAAAAATAAAAATTAAAAAAATTAAAAAAAATTAAAAAAATTAAGAAAAAATGAAAAGGAACCAAGTACTGAATACTTCAAGACATCCAGGGTTTTTCTTGCCGGATGGTTTTATTTTTCCATTTGGACAATGAATATAGAAGAGCACTGTCTACTCTAGACTCTTTATTTAGATCCTCAATACTTTAAAATAAGCAAGGAAAAGTACAGAGTCTGGAAAGTGGGAAAAATGGCCTACATTCTTATGGCATGTTTCTTTGAGGAAGGTTCAAGCACTTGTTGTATACACAGGAACTGAATGATCTACTGCTGCTTTTTCCTGATCAAAGTTTTGGGACTTAGGAGGAGTCAGTAAAGGAATCCAGAATAATATGCTAGAACCATTCTTGAAAATCCACATAATTTCAATTATTGCAGAATAGATATAACATAATAAAAACAACTCATTTACTCATCTCTCCCACCTGCATATCTATTTTTTTCCTGTTTGCAGTGGATGCCTCTGTGGTGGGGCTTTGGGGTTCCCATTCAGTCCATGCATAATGTGCCAGCAGATATGACATGTTGTTCTTCCAAGTGAGGGCATCTCAGAATTGCACCCCATAAACCCAAGCATTATTCTACCACCAACACTGGATGACACATCTCACCTCTTTCCGTGCACTGTGTTATCACCTTTGAGAACATCTTTGCTAATTCCCAGGGTGAATTTTGGTGAACTTTTATTTCAGCACCTAAAACAATGCCTGACCCAGAGAAGGCAGTCAGCATATATTTGTTAAATGAGTCACTTCCTTTGTTTACTGACTTAATACTTGTTTTGTATCTGTATTATCTATTTGTGATTCTTTTCTTGTATACATTTTACAAATATGTTTCCCAAGGGTGCCTGGGTGGCTAGTTAGTTAAGTGTCCAACTTCTGCTCAGGTCATTATCTCACAGTGAGTTCAAGCCCAGCATTGGGCTCTGAGCTGACAGTGTGAAGCCTGCTTGGGATTCTCTCTCTCTCACTTTCTCTCTCTGCCCCTCCACTGTTCATGCTTTCTCTCTTTCTCTCAAAATAAATAAACTTAAAGAAATATTTTCCCAGTACTTCTGGTGTGATGAAGGTTTATTTTTCCTTACTGACTTTTGAGAATGCTTTTATCTTCATTCTCAAATCTTTAATAATCTCTACCATCTAACTTTTCCATTGTCTCCTTTTGGTTTCCTAAATATATAATCATTTCATTAGTAAGTAATAATTTTAGAATTAATTGCCCCAAATTTTTCTTTTAATAGTTCATGTGACTTTGTTTATTGATTGATCTTAATATCTAAAAAATATTATATTATAAAGCCAAGGGGAACTTGGGTAGCTGAGTTGCTTAAGTATCCAACTCTTGATTTTGGCTCAGGTCATGATCTCAAGGTTCATGAGATCGAGCCCCGCATGGGGTTCTTTGCCGATAGCATGAAGCCTACTTGGGATTCTCTCTCTCCCTCTCTCTCTCAAAATAAATATATACTAAAAAAATTAAAATAAAGGCAGAAAGTTAAGGATGCCTATAGAGCAGGTGTCATAAAACTCTGATCTGTAAAGGTGTAGAGATCAAAAATTTCAGGCTTGCAGGACACAGAATCTATCACACATTCCTCTTTTGTTTGGGAAGCTTTGTTGGTGTTGTTGCTACTGCTCTTCTTTTTCTTTTTTACTATCCTTTAAAAATGTAAAGACTTAGCTTAGAAGAGAAAGAAGAAATAAGGAAGAAGGGAGAAGGAGGAGGAGAAAGAGGAGAAGAAAGAGGAGAGAGAAACACACACACACACACACGTTATATCTTGGCTCCATCTGGCCCATGGTCTGTAATTAACAAACCTTGCCCAGCTTCATGCATAGGTCTGACACCCTAGCTTTAAGGCTGACAATCATCCCACAGGGGGCAGGATGAGAAAGCTCAGGGTCACCATAGAAAAGGAACAGTATTTATCATTCTGTTTTTTGTAGTCAATCTCAATGATTACAAGTGTTTCCTTCTTTGTCTCACAGCTGAGACATTTGCACTGCTGCATCTCCTTTGATCCAGAACCACCTTTCAACCTGCCAAGAAGTCCTGGAATCTGCAGACGGTCCTCTCAATGTATACAGAGTTTTCTTTGCAACCATTGCCTTTTGTGTTGAGATTGATCTATATTTGTTATATACTACTGATGTGCAGTACTTTCTTGTCCTCACTAGCTTTCTGAACTAAGATTACAGTAGTCACAGTAGAGTCACCACAAAATAAAATAGTATTACAAGGAGGGTGTATTTCCACACACCAGCCAAGTTTTATAATTTTGAGAGTAGTGATGCTGAGAAAATCTGAAAAACATGAATTTGACTCTGACATCTTATTTGGAGGAAATTCTTTGACAACTTTTATAATTTCTCTTAATGTTACTTGTTTACCTTGCATCTAAGTTTTACAATTTATTTTTCCCACAAATTGTCCATTTTATTTAGATTTTTAAAAACATTAACAAAAAATATATTACATTTTTTAAATTATCGGTTAATCTGTTTGCTAAATCTTTTCAACCATTCTTTTATTGGTATTAGATTTCTTGTGTTGTGGAAAGAGTAAGAACAAAGTGGTCTGCTATATGGAGATTTTTGCAGCACTGGTATGATATATTAAGAAGGTACAAGAGAGGAGCACCTGGGTGGCTCAGTTGGTTAGGCATCCACGTTCAGCTCAGGTCATGTTCTCATGGTTTGTGAGTTTGAGCCCCACTTTGGGTTCTGTGCCGACAGCTAGGAGCCTGGAGCCTGCTTTGGATTCTTTGTCTCCCTCCCTCTCTCTCTCTCTCTCTGCTCCTCCCCTGCTCATACTCTGTCTCTGTCTTTACCTCTCTCTCTCTCTGTCTCTCCTACTCTCTCAAAAATAAATAAATATTAAAAATTGTTCAAAAAAGAAGTTACAAGAGATATGATGTGTCACACACTTGGGATTTTCTATGATTAACCAGGTTTTTATCCTCCACAGGTGGACCACAGAATGCTGAGTTTTTCCTCCCTCCCTCAAGTTCCACATTCTAAGGCCTCAAAGCCTGAGGGCCGAGTCCTTCCTCATGACCTGGTCTCCATGCTAGGCAAGGAAGTGAGAAATTTCTTCTCAAGACAGCCAGAAGTGTCATGATCAAAGTAACCCACTGCCCCAGGAGACGAAGAGCAAGGTTAGTCCATTTCAGGAATCTCCTTAGGGCGAAACAAGGCAATAAACCTTTGTTCCTACCAGACATGACATTTTCGTGCCCTTCCCTTCTGTCAGCAAAGGAAATAAGACTAAGTGACAGATATTACTCAAGAGAACAGCATTTTTTAATTCATTATATATAAAAAAATAGTGCCAATTCACTATGGTTTGTACTTTGGATGTACTTTTGGAGGATATGGACTCAATAAAAAATTCAACAAAACTTTTTGTTGCTTAATTTCACGTATCAACTTGCCTGGGCTAAGGGATGCCAGATACCTGTTAAAACACTATTTCTGGGTATGTCTGTGAGGGTGTTTCCAGAAAAGGTTATCTTATGAATTGTAGGCTGAGTAAAGAAGATCCACCCTCATCAATGCAGGTGAGCACAATCCAATTCATCGAGGATCTCAACAGAACAAAAATGAATTAGAAGAGTGAATTTACTCTCTTTTTAAACTGGGACATCTGTCTTCTGCCCTATGACATCGGTGCTCTGGGTTCTCAAATTTAGACTGGAACTATATCACCAGCTTTCCTGGATCTATATTTTACAGATGACAGATTATGGGACTTCTCAGCCTCCATAATCATGTGAACCAATATGAAGGATTGGTACACACTTGTCTCTCTCTCAGTCTCTTTCTCTCTCTTTCTCTTTCTCCTATTGGTTGTTTCTCTGAAGAACCCTGACTAAAAGGAACGGATTTCTTCTGAAGTTCTAAAACCACAAGTAAAACTAAGAATGGAGGATGCAGGTCTAATCCTTACCTAGAATGATTAAAGACAGGAGAATCAAGAATTGTAGTTGTCTAGATTTCAGAGCTTTGGAAGCCCATCGAGTTTAGGGGACAGGTAGGAAGAAAAATGCACATAATAAATGTATATAATTTGTGACTTGCATCCTGCTACCTAAACATCTAGGTGCATCTGGTTGCACCTAGACTTTGTGCAGCATTTATTTGCTAGAAATGATCAACAGCTAAAAATAGACATTTAACAATATTTGAATCATTTTTCTTTCATCCTACATAGTGGATGGATGCCTTAACTTCCTCATATGAATTAAAAAACTATTGGGGCACCTGGGTGGCGCAGTCGGTTAAGCGTCCGACTTCAGCCAGGTCACGATCTCGCGGTCTGTGAGTTCGAGCCCCGCGTCAGGCTCTGGGCTGATGGCTCGGAGCCTGGAGCCTGTTTCCGATTCTGTGTCTCCCTCTCTCTGTCCCTCCCCCGTTCATGCTCTGTCTCTCTCTGTCCCAAAAATAAATAAAAAACGTTGAAAAAAAATTAAAAAAAAAACTATCAAATTTGGAAGAGTAGAATCACTGTATTAAACATTATATTGTAAGAAAATTACATACACTATCAGTGATATTATCATACATAACTTATCAACCAGCAGTAATATTTTATTACTATGGCACATTACAATTTCATTATAATTATAAATTATTATTTTACAGTGTTTAAAATAAACAATTGATAAAATATTACAATTAAATAGAAACACCTTGTAAAAATGATGTATTGTCATCAATTTGGAAATAAAAACACATTAAGTATGAAAATAACCAACACTAGGAAGTCTGAATCTTAGAGTTTTAACTCAGCAGATCTACATTACTTTGTTTTACTTATCTGAGGAAATCTTGCTTTCCTTATCCAAGAACAATTTTACTGTTAGTAAAATTCATACATTCTCTTAAGATCCATTGTAATACAGTGCTTTATCCTAAATACAGCAGAAGGAGGATGGAATGATGCATCCCCTCTAAGGAGATGGGTGGAGGAAAACAGTGTGCCATCATAGCCCAGATGGAGAAGCCTGCTCAGGCTGGCTGGAGCTCTTAAGCTTATGTTATGGCTGAGCCTGCCCCTGCTCCAGGGGATGGAATGGAGTGTCATGTGAAGTCAACACTGCTGATCTAAGGGCCTAAGAGATAGAGCTTCCCATATAAGAACATAAAGAGAAGGCAACAGTATGTTTCTTATATGTCCCATATAAGAACATAAGGAGAAGGAAAATGCAAATTCATTCTTTCATACAGAAATAAAACAGTGAAGTTTTTTTTTCTAAAGCTAATCTCTTTCTGTGTTATCCAAGCACAAATGGATGCTAATTGAGTTCATGCCCCTTACAGAGACTAAATTTCACTTAATCTGCAATATACACAGGTATTAGAATTGACAAGTGCACCACAAATTACATTTGAACCATCTTACTCTTCCAAAATGCTCTTGCTTCATCTCTGCTTTTGAAAAGGCCCATCTCAGAACAAGAGAGAAGAACTCACTTATTACAGGTCTTATTCAACATACAGAGAGCATTACAAGTACTTGGAGTGATTATCTCATTAACTCACAATCAACCCATCCATAACAGCATTTAAAAAATACAAAACAGAGACTCAGGGAGGGCAAGAGTCCTGGATACAGTCACTCCTGGACTCCCTTCCAGACCCCTTTCCCCTCATCCTCCCAACTAAAACTCCTCCACACCCAGCTCTCCTGAGTGCTAGCAATTTGCAAATTTCACTCACCCTTTTCACTTTTCTTTGAAGGAGTAACTACTAATTTACATGCAATATCTGGTATACTTATACATTTATATGATAGATGTTTTGTTGTGTCCACTTTACAAATATGGAAATAAGCATGATATTCAATCACTGAGAGTTAGAATGTGAGCCCTGATTTGTCTTACTCCATGGCTGACAATTGTTGTCATCTCAGTGTCTTTGTAGTGCACTGTGCAGGTATCTCAACCAACCACATGTGTGGCTTTAAACTATTATAGTTGGTCCCAATTCAGGTGAGTGATTGGCAAGCTTCCTGGGAAGGAAATGAGCTGCAAATTAGAAACTATAAGATTAGAAATTGGAGGGGCACCTGGGTGGCTCAGTTGGTTAAGCATCTGACTTTGGCTCAGGTCATGATCTCACTGTTCATGGTTTCGAGCCCTGCGTAGGGCTCTATGCTTAAACCTCAGAGCCTGGAGTCTGCTTTAGATTCTGTGTCTCTCTCCCTCTCTGCCCCTCCCCTGCTCGTGCTTTCTCTGTCTCTCAAAAATAAATAAACATTAAACAACAACAACAACAAAAAAGAAATTGGAAGACACTGATACAAACAATGTGACTAGCCACTAGCTATTCTAGAAAGCTGGTAGGTCTTTCTAGAAGATTTTGAAATTGTATAACTGCATAATATTTTGCACAGGTGATGCTCTAATTTGTGGGATTACAGGCTGTGTAACCATGTCAAGTGAAACAAACCCACTACTTGAAGGTACAGATTCACTGGAAGATGGGCTGCTTCCACAATTTGTGGGCCCCAGTGCACAATGAAAATGCAGGGCCTCCTGGTCAAAAATTAATAAGAATGTGAAGATCGTGACACGAGTGTTAAACCCATGCAGGGCACCATGTGCCTGCATAGGTGCTCACCCATGTAGTTGCCCTGCAAAGGCAGCTTGATGCTTCTCATCAGTCTCTGACTTCCCAGTCTCTGACTTCTGTGTTCTTTCTCTAGTGTCTGAGTGCAGACTTCCTACAACAGGTTATATGCCCCACAAAGATATACAGAGCCTGGGCTATGATGACCACTGGGTGCAGGGGCCTTGAGGCTCATGGAGGAAAGTCAGGGAACTGACTATACCAGAAGAATCCCAAGGGTCATAAAATAAAGTAGAGGAGACAGATGGGGGAAATGGACCATCTCATCAAGATGTTCAGGAGGTGAGATATACACTTTGTACAGATATAGGACAGAGAGTTAGAAGGACCAAGTCTTGAGGCTGGGGACAGCAGAGGGGCAGGGGAGATACAACCAGAGGAGGCAGGTGTTGGAGGGACAGAGCCCAATGCTCTTGGCTAATCCCAGGGCTTGAGCTTCACCTGGTTGGAGGATTCTGAGCCCAGGGGTGCCACTACCTGGCAAGCACACAAGTTATATCATGGTGACAGTGATTAACACCCCATGTCTCTGGGGGGTATATTTAAATTCAGGGTGACAGGTGATAATTTAAGAGGAAGATATCTTTCTTTTTAAAGGAGAATTGCAATGCCAGCTCTCAGGGAGCCAACTGATGTTATGATTTCATGATTTTATATTAACATGAATGGCAGTCTCAGGAGACTGAAACCTGCATCTTTTTCTCAGAAAGCTAAAATCCTCATGTTTACTACCATGGGACTGGGTGGGGGAACAGAAAGAACTGGGATTCTGGTGGCTGTACCTGCAGTCCTCATGGAGGGGCCACACGCACTTGGACTCTCTTGAGCTTGCAGTCTCCTCTGCTCTCCAGGGCACATTCCCAGAGTACTCCACTTCCAGGGCTAGATTAACTCCTTGTGGCCTTTCTAAACATATGTCTGTTTAGGCTTCTGCTCACAAGGTCTGGCACAAGGGCATGGCACTTGGAGTTTATGAGGTTTTCCCAGAGATTCTGATGTCCGTGATTGGTCCACTTGGATCACCAAGTCCAAAGGCTCTGCATCAGAGGGTGGGCTGGCTCTGAAACCATGCCAGTGCCCACTCTCAGGAAGAGAGAGAGGCTTGGTTTCTAGGCCCTCAGCTGAGTAATGAGAACCTGAGAGGCATAAACTTTACTCCCAGGGTCAGTGAGGATGCAGCCCTTCGGCAGTCATCTGCAGGCCTTTTGCCAGAGCCTCCTCCTAGGCTAAAGCAGAATACACCCCCCCCAGGTGGGGCCCCACTTTGCCCTTGCTGGGGTATCAACTCAGCCCTCCCATACAAAGTAATAACTCTGTTTGTGTTATCACTTTACTAAATATAAATGAGCTGTGCTTGATTCATTTGCTTGGACCCCCCCATTCACTGGTTTCTCTAATTTTCTGTAATTCAGTTGTTTCACAAATTAAATTCTTATTCAGGTTCAAAACATTTAGCAAAATGACCTCTAATTAAAACCTAATAGATCCAAATAAAGATAAAGTACAATTAAGTGTTGTCTCCTAGGCTGAGGTGATCCATCTTGACTCCACTTTTAGCCCACAAATAGATTTATAGTGTTTCTCTCAGATCAGCAAAGTCAGTAGCAGCCCAACAGCATATTCAATAATATTTCCAGCTTGTTTCTTTTAAAACAGAGCCTGATCATGACCCTCAAAATCTAAAATTGTTTTTTATGCTTGTGAAGTATAAATTTGAAAAACTTAAAACTCTGTATTGCCAAATGTATTTCAAGTATTGAAAATTCCCTTTTCCATATTCAATAATTGGAATGTCAGCATATATGGAACCACCTTTGTCCTTCAGCTGAATGTTTTCAAGTGCAACAGACATATGAGAACCAAGAATCATGAACACATATCTGATTTTTATAATTAATTATGCTATGACCTTGGGGCTCCCTCTAAGCCAGGCTGTGGACACATCTTTGGTCATCAAAATGATAGTTCCTGAGAACTACAGTAATGGAAGTGCTGGGCCTCATTCTACTTCAGTGAGTCTGCAGATAATCATGATGACCTGTGAGGATGCTATGTATCCTTTACATAAGTGTGTACCTCTGGACTTTTTACTCATCAATAAGTTTGGTGATGTAAGAAACACAAGACTGGAAAGTCTCACTGAGTACATAGACACTTGACCACAATATTCCTTCAGAGAAAAACCACCTAACAATGTCCAATATGCTGGATTTTAAATGAACGTGTGGTGGTTTATCTCTGGAAAGCAAGCGAGCATGAGCAGTTATGCAACTAGCTGAGTAAGCAACTGATACCATATGGTCCCACCGAAGACATTATCTTATGTTGTCTTTCACTGTCTCAGGGTTTTAAAGAGAAGTCACTGAAGAAAGATTTAAAACAAAATATACAAGACAAGAAAGACATATAAGTATAGCCATGATTAACAGTTGAGTTTGTGTATAATTCTTCATGAAGACATCATATTATTCTAAGTATTTGTGAGCTGCAGATGTGCCTGATGATATTCTACCTCCACAAGAAGGCTGCAAGACAAAGGTATAATGAATGTTCTCTTCCATTCCTGGATCAGAACAATATTATAAAACCATGTGCCTACTTTCTAACCTCCAAAAAACACTCCTCCCATACCAAAGAACAATAAAACATGAACATGAGATGGCTTTGAATTTGGAGTTCAAAGAATATCCTGTCAATATGTTAGAGAGAAAAATTAAGTATGAAGTATCAGTTTTCTCCTATAACACAGAACTGCAAACCAAAGACTCATGAGGAAACAGCATGTATTATAAAGACATGTGACTTATCTCCCTCACCTTTATATACACCCTGTTTCCTTGTCAGTCTTTGGTTTGCAGTTCAGAGTGCATAGCAGTTAGAAACACAGCAAAGGAAGTTTTGCGGCTGTCTTCCCACTGCTGGAGAATACAGGAAGAGGCCACAGAGACACTGAGGAAGAAGAAATAATTTATTAAAAATAAAAGGACTCAGGGCATGCCTCCCAGCTCCCTGTCATCATTCTACACTCTGAACTTTCTATAGTTCTTGAGTCAAGCTAACATTCACAGCCCCTCTCCACTGCATTGACACAGCAAACATATTTAGCATCACCATTTGTTTACAAAGGCATCGAAACTCTGCTCCAAAGTTAGCCAAGGTTTCTCAAGAAATTAGAATTAATTGGCCCATTGGTGAAGATGGAGGTTTGCTGTAAAGTGAAGGGAAAGCCACTCTGCAGAGTGCACACTGCATCTGGAGTGGACAGACCTGGCCATGGGTCTCAGGCCAGGGTCTAACTGCACTTGGTTCCCTGTCTCTGAAAACATGCTGGTAATACTGACCTCATAGGGCTCTGTGAGGACTAAATGAGATAATTTGGGTAAATCATTTGGTGGATGTTGGGATCTCAATAGATGCTAGTTCCCTTCTCTTTTTCCTTTCGTTGAACGTACATCTGCTTTTGAAAAAGCAAAGTAGTGTGACAGGTGACATCCCCTGATACCCAGCAATTTCAGCAGATTTATGGTTTTGTGTTCTAGCCAAAAGCTGTTTAAATTGATTGTTGCCAAAGCATATATCACGTCATTCATTCCAAATAGTTTATCTTGCAGTAGACACTAGGTGCACTCCAGAAAGAGGAAATGGATAAAGGAACTATTAGGCTGAGTGCAAACCAATAAGGATGGAGCATATGGTAGTAACTTTCTCAAGTCAGTTCTGTTGATCAGAGTTGGTGAGATGTTTTGCCCTTCTTGCATTTTCCAAGCAGCGCTAAGCACGAGCGCTTTATGCCTGCTGTTCTTCCTGTTCAGGATGCCTGATGCCAACCTTAAGCCTCCCACTACCTGCTCCCCTGGCGTTTCTCAACTTATCTCTTAAATTCTCACAAGTTCCTCAAGAAATCCTCTGATGTCTCTGATCCAGGTCAGCTCTGTTAAAACATCACTTCAAAGTTGCTCACCTCAACTTGTGCAATAATCTGTTTCAGTGGTTATGTGAATTCATGACTGCTATACTTTACAGGACTTGTCACCTTGATTTCAGAGTCTGCATCTAGTTTTGCTCCTAGCACAGTGACTGACTCAAAGCAGGTGTGTGGTCATCAGCTTCTAAAAGAGCTCCCAAAATCTCCTCTTCCTGCCATTATAGCCCTTGAGGATATCTCCACCTTTCCTGTGGGTTGGACGTAATGGTATGCTCCTGCTGAACAGAATATATCAGAAGTGATGGGGTATGACTTCCAGATTAGATTATAAAAACTTGCCTCTTACGTACCTAATCTCTCTTCCCCCAATCTTCCTTCTCTCTTCCTCCTTTCCTTCCTTCTTTCCACCCTTCCTTCCTTCCTTCCTTCTTTCCTTCCTCCCTTCCTTCCTACCTCCCTTTCTTCCTTCTTTTCTTCCTCCCTCCCTCCCTTGTTTCTTTCCTTCCTTCCTTCTTTCCTTCCTTCCTTCCTTCTCTCCTTCCTTCCTCACTCTGTCTATGGCTTCTCTCTAATAAAACCAGCTGCCCTGTGGAGAGGCTTGTGTGGCAAGAAATGCAGGAGGCTCTGGCAAAGGCCCAAGTCCAACAAATAGTGAAGAACCAAGCCCTGCCAACAGCCACATTAGTGATGCTGGAAATGGATTCTGCCCAAGTCAAACTTTGAGATGACGGCAGGTCTGGCCTCATTTGCAGCCTGTGAGAGATCTTAGAGCTGAGATGCCAGCCAATTGTGTCCAGATTTCTGACCATAAAAATTATGAGACAAGAAATGTGCCAATTTAATTCACTGTTAAGATAACATATTACAAAGCAATAGGGAGCCACCATACTCAACTGTATACCCCTGACCTGATGGAGAAATACATATTTACATCCAAGCAGCAAGGGGAAAAATGTTGTGTTTTTCTGAACTGTAGAAAAGTGCAATAGGCCACCAAATTCAATGCAATCAACAATTCTTCCTGAAATTTGTTGAAGAAAGCATTATTAAAGAAGTAATAGATGTTGGAGTTGAGCTGAAAACATGGAAATCATTTGTCTGGGCAGGGAGAAGCACTCAGACTGTGGAAGAAACATATATAAGCTAGTCAGATTCAGGTGAAGCAAAAGATAGTTTGGGGTCAGTTTCTAGGTCCTGCATTTGCAGGCTTATGACTGAGTACAACACACAAACCTACAGAGAGAAAGTCAACAGTGATATTTGGTAAGTATCTAACAGACATGTGGACCAGGCTTTATGATTACACCAGAGAGTCTCCTGCCCAGCCTTGAGTGATGGCAGAAGACTGCTCAGGAGGAGAACAGTAAGAGTTACATAGGCAAATAGAGGGGCTGAGAGCATTCTTTGTGGAAGCAATGACACCAGCCAAGGTACAAAGTCCCATAAACCTTGTAAAGAATCTGACATCCATGGCAAGGAGTTTGGAGCTGAGCCTGGAAGCATTGCTCACATTGAAAGAATGTGAATAGGTAGTCATGAGGAGTAGCTGGGACGCCCCAGGCCAGGGAGCCTTCTGCAGTGTCATGCCAGCAAGACTTGGTAATGTGCCAGCAGGTGAAAGGGAAAGCAGGCGCCTGGCGATGGTAGCCAGGGAAGGTTAGCCAGCTGCAATCACACAGCCACATGAAAGGGCAATGGGGCTCCCTAAAACATTTTTCAGTAGAGGCCTGGCCAGCTCACTTTGTGAGCTTTGTAAGGAGGGTTCCTTAGCAGCCATGTACTGGAAGGATAGAAGAGGAAGCAGCTAAAGTCAGTAGCAGCAGGAGGGAGCTGCAGAATTCTAGGTAAGGGATTTTCAGACTGGGTTCTATGGAGCCCAGGAGGCAGGTGGCTCCCTGAAGTTGTGGGAGGGTCCAAGTGGCATGGCTCCAGTTTCATCCTCCTACTTGACTCAGAAGCTCCAACATCCAACCATTTTATATATTTCGATTCTGTGTAAGAATTTAGGAAGTAGTGGTGGGGAGGTTGTGCAGCTATTCTATTGAAATTCTCTAGTTCAAGTGAAAAATCAATGAAGAATGATTTCTTCCAACAGCATTGAGAGTGGGGATGCAGAGGGTACCCACCAGGGTAGTCCTTTGCATCAACCTAGGCCACCTGGGTGCTGCATCCTCACAGACAGATGTGGTCTCTAAGAACCTCATTCACTGAGGTCAGCTTTGGCTTTCTGCCTCAGTTTCCTCTAAAGAAATCAAACACCACAAAATAAGACCCAAAACAGGAGACCTGGTTTGCATGTAGTAGAGGCTTGTTTTAAATGATGCTATTCTTCCTTCATGGATATGAAGACCTATCAGAGGACTTCCTGTACCACATTAAAGGCCAGATCAGCTCTACCAAACAGGAACTGCAGTGACCTAAGTCCTTGGACTGAGCACTTTTCCTCTCACTATGTCTTCCTGTGGATGCAGAGATAAGTTTAGAGCTCTGACTCCATGCTGATAGCATCACTGTCTAGCAATCCTAATGACAATACATATTTGAAAAGTAAAAGACACAAGATCAAAGATGATTCTGACTTTGCCTATTTGTTTTGACTGGCTGATTTTGTGAATGAATATGCTGCTAACAATATGGAAACCAAGAAGCAGAAGTTTGGGTTGACAAGTTAGGATGTTTAATTAAGAATCTCTGAATGAAAAGTAGTTACTAGAGAGCCACACAAGATATAGGAATAAGTCAGAAATCATTCCTACAGCTTAGGCTATAAAAACCTCATAAAATGCTCAAATCATAGAATTGTTAAATTAAGGACCACTGTGTGTATATAGTGTATTAGTGCATATAGCATCTAACGTTCTCTCCAGTAGTTGTTAGTCTGTCCAGCACTGCTTGACAGAGAGGGATTTTCAACAAATATAGTCTACAGATGTTCCTTAAATACTGGATACTGGAAGAGTTTCACCCACCAGTGCACCTGACAGAGAGGTCAGCTCCTTACAGAGAAGGGGTCTTGCTGGTCAATTTCATCAAAACATAGTTATTCAGAGAAGACTGGACAATTCCAGAAGGAGAAAGGGAACCTGAATTCACAGGGTCACTTTTTTATCTCATGTATATTCCTTTTAAAAACTTAAACCTTAATTGCTTTCCTCATTCAAATGTCTTTCTCAAAATCTCTTGTAATTTCCCCTTTGTGTCATTGGCTCATGAAATCATATGACATTTACTTTAGAAGAGACCAGAGAGGACCCCACATGCATGTTTATTCTCCCCAACAATGCCCTCAGAACCATGGCTTTCATGGGGCACTTCAGTGACCTGGGAGCAGTCGCCTCTGCCCTTTGGGAGAGAAGGTGCAACAGGCCTGCCTCCAAGGCCCAGCCATTCTTTCCATTCCAGTTCTGTACTGTCACAGAACTTCAGGTGCTCTTGGGTGGACAAAGAAAGAGTGGGCAGTGTGGTTCTTGTAGATTAGAATGTGTCTCAGGATCCTCCCAGTCTGGATGGCTGCCTGGCAGCCTGAAGGCAGTGAACTCAGCAAATGGTGCTGGATAAGCTGGATGTCCACTCTGCCTGGACACTCACTTCATCCTAACTGGCCCTGTTCTGCTCTACTGCCATGAGCTGCAGGGGCAGCACCAAGTGCAGGGACATGGGTAGTGGAACAGCTGTACCACCAAAGCAAAAACTTGGCAGAGACAGCAAGGAAAGGAGAACTAAGATGAACAAAGAAAGGATGGAAGAAGCACAAAGGAGGAGGAAAGTGTCTAAATAAGGAAGAACTTTCTGGAAAGATAAAACAAGAAGCAGACTCTCTTAAGTAAGCGGCTAAAAAAGTCTAAGGGAACTCCATGATGGGAACTTTTCAAGACTGGTCTAGCGTTAAGACACCTATATTTAAAAATACCTTCTCTTTAATTTCAGAGTTGAATTAATTCTTAATATTCATAACATCATTTCCACTTTGAAGATTATTTTCTTACAACTGACTTTCACAAACCTGTACACATTTATTAATCCTCTTCTATGTGCACAGAACCCTGGAAAATCAAAGTAAGAGACAAAAAAAGAACAGTTCCCAATGATTGAACTGAAGAAGCAGTTAAAAATGTTAGGGGTCATACATACATTCAGCCAATAGGTATATGAAGAAGCATGACCTGAGTGACACAATTGAGAGTTCTCATTTGTGTTTGTTTTTGTTTATTTGTTTTGTTTGTTTTTTGTTTGTTTGTTTTACTGCAACAGTAGCTGCAGAAAGAATCAACTAAATGGTAGTGGTGAAGTGTCTTCTGGAGTGTGGGAGCCTTGATGAGTGAATGCAATCTTTACAGAAAGAAAAATTGGATAGTCACTCCAGGAGAAGAACAGGATGAACAGAGACATGAGCTAGGAAAGGGAAATTGGGGGTGTTAGTTCAGCATGCCTGGAGCATCATGTTTCTGGGAATGCAGTGGGTAGTGAGTCTGAAACAGGCTGGAGGCAAACTGTACAAGAGCCACAGTGCTGGCTGAGAAGCCTTTATTCCACAGGCATCTGGGATCCACACAAGGCATTCCAACAGAAGAACAGTGAACTGAGACCCACGTCTAGGTAGACAAGTGAGGCATCTGTGTGAAGGCAATGTGGGAAGGAAAGAATACTGTATACAGGAAAGCCAATCAGGAAGCTGAAGTAGCCCAGTAAAACAGGTTGAGAGCCTGAAGACAGAGCAGAAAAAATTAAAGGTACAAATGAAAATAGTTCCTGCAGCAAAGTTCCAGGGAGAAGGAGACCTGTGAATGTAGGAAGGAGAAGGGCAGGATGTGACTGAGAGAGCCCATGAAGAGCCCCTCCCAGGGCTCGCCTGGATGAGAAGATGATGGGCAGGCAGAAGAGAGGCCAGACAACAGTTGCTGGAGCCTAGGATGCATCAAGGAGTAGGAACGACTGACAGTCTCCAAGAAAACAAGGTGTTCTTTGTTGTCACCTGCAGTCCTGGAAGCACAGGGGGAAAGTGTGCCATCTTCTCTAAAGGTTGGCCTCACTCAGTCATCTCCATATTCCTCACAAATGAGGAAGATAAAATATGCACACCTTTCTCTCTTTCTCTGGACATTTCCTGCCACCTCTGCACCTGTGCTCTGCCCTTGCAAACACCAAACTCCAAGCACTCCTGAATGTCCACACTGCATTGTTCACATCCCCCACATCCTGATACTGGGGCGAATGTGGTGGTCACTCCAAAGTGGGAAAGTTATCAACTGGTTTCCTGAGGCTTCTACTGTCAAGGCCATTCTTCTGGTCCAACCCTGGCCACCAGGTGAGGTTGGCAGTGTCAAAAGCAGACTTCTTTTTCAAGAAAAGGGGGAGAACAGTGACAAAGCACCATGACCCAATGGTAGTGGGCACATCTGCAATGGAACAGGGCCATTGAGAAGGAGGACACTTTTTTCAGTGACAGTAACCAGTATTCATGGTACTCTTTCACTGCAAAGGAAATGTCTGGGTCTGGGGAGTGGTAAGACCTTGGTATAGAATGTCATGACTAAGTGGAGCCCTGAACACAGTGTTCATATTTTATTCATATTATTCCATGTGGTTTCTGTATACTTCAGGAAATTCCTGACCACACAATGTAAGTTGCTTCCATTATAGCCGATTTGAAATGATGTTTGTGGTTATTTCTAGGAAAGAAAAAGTATCAGAATGTCAGATTCTTTAATAGGGAAATAATCCCTAGTCATAGCATTGTGGTTTTCAGGAAAATGATGTTTAACTGTAAACATGATTTTGAACTGCAGCATCTCTTTCTAGAATCTAAATCATTCTAGTAATTTAAAATGACTGAAATGTACCTGGAAAGAACCACAGGTGAACACATTTCTCCTCATTTTCTTCTCTATTATGGGTGTTGTTGATTCTCCCCTTCCAACTGATTCAGTGATGCTAGGCACACACATACTTATCTGGTTAAGATAATCTAACATAGACACATGTCCAGCATCATAGCAGGTACTGTAAGAGGCACAAGAATGAGAAAGCAGCCTATAACTCTGGGCCTCTAAAACCTAGACTCAATGGAAAAAGGTGTGCACTTCCAATCAACACCAGTATTTAGTGACCCATGCCTGGTATTGTGCAGGCACTAGGGTTTGTTAGTGAAAACAATGCTAAGGATCCTGCCTTCCAGAACTCGTATCCCTAAATATTATCCCTGCTATTCTGTTCGCAGAGTGCTTCATCCATTCTATCTTTCCTCCACATCACCCACTCACCAACTTCAAGTCTACTCTGAATCATACATCTGTCCTAATCAGGGATGACAGACACACAAATCCATGCCCTGGAGGACTTCTGAGTCTCATTGGATGTGAAAACAAGTGGTTATCCCTTTTACGGAGGTGTTCTGGCCACAGCAATTATAAGGGTGCCAAAACACAGGATGTTCACTTTGAGCTTTGGATTTACAACCCCTGCAGATCTCACTCCAAGTATGAAATGGGGCATAGTGGCCAGGATGAGCTAACACCAGTGGCTGCCACCCAGGCAGGAGGAGGGGGGGACTGCCATTCCCCCTTCTGCATAAGCCCATCTCAGCCAAGGGTCATATACAGTGGACACCTGTATATGGACACCTTCTTTGCCCACCTAGGAAGCCTCATTGCCCGTGAGCTGAGAACAGCTGCCAGCCTGATCACAAGCCCCAACTATGGCTCTTGCTGAACCAGTGAATAGCTTGGTTTCTCACAGTGGGAAGTTCATGAAGCACAGTCATACCTCTAGAACCAGCTTTGGATTCAAGTCCTATTTCCACTTACTCTCTATGCTGGGTCTCATGTTGTTCAATATTCTCTCTTTTTTAAGTTTATTTTGAGAGAGAGAGAGAGAGAGAGAGAGAGAGAGAGTCCCAAGCAGGCTCCACACTGTCAGCACAAAGCCTGACTTGGGGATCGATCCCACAAACCATAAGATCATGACCTGAGCCAAAATCAGGAGTCAGACTCCCAACCAATTGAGACACCCAGATGTCTCTCATGTTCTTCATTAGTAAGTGGAATGATAATCCCTAACTCACAGAACTGTCCTAGACTAGTAATGTAGTATGAAACACAATCCAAGTAGGGAAGCAGCTACACAAAGAGGGAAGCCACACTTGCTTCCACTGACCTGTCAATCATCCCTTCTGTGATGCTGAGTCCTGAGAAAGGGGTAAGGGTAGTGGGTGAACTACAGCTTCCTTGAAGCAGCAAGCCAGTGTCACATGAAAAGTGACAACCTCTTATAAATGACCAGAACCTGCATAATATGGGACGGGCCCTGTCTTAGTTTGCTAGGACTGCCATAATGAACAACCACAAACTGGATAGCTCAAACAACAGAAATGTGTTGTGTCACAGTTCTGGAGGCTGAAAGCCCAAGATCAAGATGGTGGCAGGGCTGATTCCTTCTGAGGCCTGTGAGGGAGAACATAGTCTTGGTCTCTTTCCTAGATGCTGGTGGTTTGCTGGCCATCTTTGGCATTCCTTGGTTTGTAGACCTCTGCCCTCATCTTCACATGGTATCCTCCTTATGTGCATGCTTGTGTCCAAATATTCTTATTAAGGCTTAAGGCTTATTCATTTATTTTAAGAGAGAGAGAGAGAGAGAGAGAGAGAGAGAGAGAGAGAGAGAGAAAGAGTTGGAGAGGGCAGAGAGAGAGGGAGAGAAAAAGAATCCCAAGCAGGCTCCACACTGTTAGTGCAGAGCTCGATGCAATGCTCCAACTCAGGACCTGTGAGATCAGGACCCAATCTGATCCATAATCAAGGGTCGGACACTTAACTGACTGAGCCACCTGGGCACCCCCAAATTTTCTTTTTATAAGAACACTAATTTTGTTGTATTAGGGCCCACCTTTCTCCACTATGGCCACATCTTAACTAATTACACTGACAATGACTCTATTTCCAAATAAGGTCAAATTCTAATGAAGCTGGGAAAAAAGACTTCAATAAACGAATTTCAGTTCAGGGGTTCCTGATGGGGGGATGCGATTAGTCCCATCATAGGCCTCATTAATAAGATTTGTAGATGCTATCTGCTGCCTCCAGGGAACTGGAGGACAGGGGTAAAGCTGGCCTTCCAACATTTGCATAGTCAGGGTACAGCATTATTTTTGAAAGATAAACTACATAATCTACCTATTTAGTAATTTCCATAGGTTTCCTCCTGAACCTAGAATAAAATCCAAACACCTTACTATGTTATCTGGCATCAATAAGCAATCATATCTAGCTGTCTCCACTTTCATACAAGGAAACCTTGAGTGTGTGGTCACATCCAAGTGTTTAATTTCTTTGTGGATCTGCTCATAAATTGAAGTAATATTGTTTGTGTTTGTTCATTGTTTCATGCCATAAGAATTGAAGTTGGATAAACATTGTGGCCTTTTGTGGTTTATTACACAAATCCCATGATCTGCCTCTGCATCTGGCACATAGCAGGTATTCAGTAACACTTACTGGATTAACAAACTCTGCTAACCTGTGAGTCATCCTTGACTTCTCCAATTCTCTAATGCTTAAATGCAGTTAATTGTCATGTCTAGGAATTTACATTTCTCAAGTCCATACTCACCTCTATATGCCACCACCAGTATTCAGGTTCAGGACTCACATTTCTTATACTGGATTTGCATGGCAATCTTTACACATCTCCCATTCAGTCTTGCCAGACCCTACTGTCATCCCCCACAATGGTACAGGAGGGACTTCTCTGAAAGATACATGTGACCAACCACCCTTAGGAGCCTGTAATTGTACCTTGCCACCTGCAGCAACACCTTGGCATGGCACTCTGGTCCTTCCAAACCCACCACAGGTGCATACTAAGGCCACAGTAAACTGAGTGTTGTTTCCTGCTTCTAGGCAATCTGGACCTGTGTGAAAGCTTGTGGGCACCCTGTCAAGTTGAGATGTGACAGCTTTCTCAGATCCCTTAATATTGAGTCCAATTCAATGGCCCACCCTTTCAGAAAATAGTTTTTATATACAACACAAATAAGGTGCTCTTCTCAGAGGTACATCACATAGCCCATTTGTGAATAATGAGGGATATCAATTGTGAAATACACAACAGAAATTGAAAACCTCAAGATGAAAAAAAAATCTATTCATACATTTGAAGGAGTTTGTGTGCAATATCTCACTAACAAAGAACATACAGATGCTTTATTATCATTACAGCCATCTCTCTGTTCTTAAATCACTGAAAAGTTCACATCCATTCACACAATGGACATTAGTGTTGCATCCTACCAGGTAGTATCTCTAATGATATTTTGTATAAAATGGTGAAAAATTCCAACACACAAGAGGACAAAGAAAACAGGACATATAGTGCAAGTTTAAAATGCATTGATTTTACATTTAAGATATGCTTGTTAGAATAATTCACACTGATTTCCTTTTTACTTTAAAGTGTGAGTGGTGGCTCTACTATCTTCCAGACAGGCAGCTTTTGAGATATGACATGAGGATTGTAAACTTTAGCTTTATTAGCCAGAAGCTTGGGTGATGATATCAATGGCCTCTATAGGTTTGTCAGTATTGATTTCTTGCAACAGTGAAAGCACTGGAAAAGTGTTAGCTAATATTAATAGAGAAAGAGAAGTTAATTTATTAACTAATAAAATTGTAACCTAATGACATGGCAAAGTGTATGGTGTGCAGGATGTGTATGTGTTCACACATAAAGATACACTAATGGGTATGTAGGTGGAGAAGCAGACACATGTAACACATACTTATCAGGGCATCTGGACTGAATTCTAGGGGAATCAAAAAGAGATATGGGGGCTCCTGGGTGGCTCAGTTAGATAAGTGTCTGACTTCAGCTCAGGTCATGATCTCATGGTTCATGGGTTTGAGTCCCACATTGGGCTCTGTGCTGACAGCTCAGAGCCTGGATCCTGATTCTGATTCTGTGTATCCCAGTCTCTCTCTCTCTCTCTCTGCCCCTTTCCCACTCATACACTGTCTCTCTTTCTCAAAAATAAATAAACATTTAAAAAAATTAAAAAAAAAGAGATATGGGTGTTGGCTCAAGGGCTCACAGTCAGGTGGGCACTTGCTACAGAATGAGACTTGAAAAAAGCCTTTAAATATCATCTTCTTTCTCAATCTTTGGGATTCCTCCTAAATTACAGAAGTTATTGTCATTTACACTGTGTGGTTCCTCCAATGTATCCTATTCTTTTTAAGTTTTATTTATTTAAATGATCTCCAAAGCTCACAGGATCAAACTCACAACCCTGAGATCAGGAGTCACATGCTTTTCTGACTGAGCCAGCCAGATGCCCCCCCTCCAGTGTGTTCTATTAGTTTATTTAGCAATGTGTTTATTCTACATATTATTATTTCTACTGCTGTTAGCTTGGTTGGAGATGGCTCTCTGTCCTGTGAAGAACCAAATTTCAAACACATAAGCTTTATGTGCGAAAATATTATTATTCATTTCTTAGAAGAATATTAAAACTACATATATAAGACCATCCTCTTAAACAATCTATAACAGACAAGTGCTCTGATACTCTAAAACTAATATCGCCAGAAGAAATACATCATTAACTTTCTCTAGTTTCTCTTGGAGAGTCATTATATAGGGAAAACCTGGACACCCTGGTCTCTAGAAAATTCCATCTTCTTCACTAATCTGAAGGCATTCAGGGAGATTACTAAAGCAAGAAAAAAAAGAAGTCCAACAGTAATGTTTCACTAGGGCTTTACTCTGAGCCCCAAATCACTTCTTTGCTGATTATTATAAATCAAAATTTATTCCATCTAAATTTAAAAGTTCAAACTAAAGGTGTATGGCTATGATGGGATAACTTGTCATAGACCAACACTCTCACTAAGAACATACAGGAAAGCTAGATAAAATACACATTTAAAAAATCAAATTGAGCAGATGGGAAGGCAGGCTGGCCATAGTAGACCACATTTCCCACACACTGCCTTCTCCCCAGAGTGTATTTCTTGGTAGTCTGGTGCATGATGTGGAGGAGCTGAGTGGAGAACGGCTGCTAAGAATATAGACCTCAATAGAGCTTGAGGCAAAACTGGAGTTTGGGGCAGCCAAGGAGTCCTAATTGGAGAGGCTGAGATTTCAGAGAAAACAAATGATAAGGAAGTGAGCCATACTAGTTTTCCCTCAACACATTTACTGATCAAGCTGCATAAAAAATTGGTTAAACATCAGTCATAAAAAATGGCTTAAAAAGAAGAGCAGAATTTTCAGTCAATTTCTAGTGCCAGAAACATAAAAATTAGAGTTTAGGATCTTTTTGGAGTGGCACTGGGAAGCATCCAAGGACTTCATTTGGGACCCCTGGGGAGCTATGCCCTCTAGTAGGAGGAAAACAGAGCACAACTGAGCCTCCTGAAAACTCCAACCCAAGCCAGCTCTGACCTGATGTTTCCAGGTGAGGAAACATCACCTGAAGTCTCTGCAAGTTTCTGTATATAATCAAACTTATCAGGTACACCAGAAAATGGGGCCAAACAAAAGAAAAACAAAACAAAACAAAAGAGAACAAAACAAAACAAAAGAAACAGACAATAAAAATGGTGCCACAGATGCCAGATACTTCAGCTATCAGCCACATTTAATGATTAATATATTCAAGGAAATACATTGCAAAATGGAGAATTTTACCAGAGAACTAACTTATAAACAATCAAGTTGATATTTTAGAAATGAAAAATACAGTAGCTGAAATTAAAAATTCAACAGTTGGCTTTCACAGATAACTGGACACAGATGACAGGCAATGGTCATGTTGAAAGGTAGTCTGGAAGTTTTTCCACTGACTGAAGCATGAAGCAAAGGAATGTCAAAAAGTCCACAAGCATACGGGACAAATGGAATGTGAGGGAAATGTTTAACATTTATGTGACTGGAGTATTAGGGAGTGAAAAGGGGCAAAGAATGGTGTAGAAGCAAGATTTTACAAAATAATGGCCAAATATTTTTAAAAACTGATGGAAGGTATCAAAGTACAGATGCAAACCTGCTATGAACCTTAAGCAGAATAAATGCAAAGAATACCAAAACAAGGGTGGCACCGTGGCACTGCAACCTTCCTTCTTTTAGATTTTCTGGGCTTAGATGTTTTCAGAAAATTTTTTGAAGCATTTGGCATCCTGTAGTAATAATAGATCTTTCTGTAATGGAATGTAACTTCCTCCCTCCTGGGCTTCTATGATTCCACATGGTCCACTGACTTCCCCTCTTAAAACTGCAGCCAAAAGTGACAGGAGATGGGATGAGGTTCACAGACGTCAGAGCAAGCTTCAAGGGCCCACAATTCTTCCCTTCCCCTAGTGGCTGCATGTCCTCCTACAAGTTTTGTATTTTAGGCCATGGAGCATATTCTGGTGATGTTTAACCTGCCCTCATGACATGTACAGCTGCCCCCTTAGTCTCTGGGTAACACACAATCACAACCAGCTATTACAGTCACATCATGTTGATTTAATCAGTACATATCTTGGATTTCCTCAGATGACTTAGCACCAGTTCTCTTAAAAACAAAGGCAAAGAAGCCAGTCTGAGAGGGCTACATACTGTGGGATTCCAACTATATGACTCTCTGAAAAGGCAAACTATGGAGACAGTAAAAAGATGACTGGTTGCTGAGGTTAGAACACAGGGATGAGCAGGTACAGCACAGAGGATTTTTAAGGAAGTGAAAATATTTTATACAATACCACAATGGTGGATACATGTCAATACACATTTGTGAAAACCCAAAGAATGGACAACACCAAAAGTGAACTCTCCTATAGATTTTGGTTAATAATAATGTATATTCTTTTATCAATTGTAATAAATGTTCCATACTAATGCCATACTTTAGTGATGGGAGCAAGGGTGTGTGTGTGTGTGTGTGTGTGTGTGTGTAGAAGCATATGGGAACTCTATGTGATTTTTGGCCAATTTTTATGTACATTTAAAAATGCTACATGATGTGAGTCAGATAGAGAATAACAAATGCTGTATGATCTTATTTTAATTTTTTAATGTTTACTTTTTTTTTCAACGTTTTTTATTTATTTTTGGGACAGAGAGAGACAGAGCATGAACGGGGGAGGGGCAGAGAGAGAGGGAGACACAGAATCAGAAACAGGCTCCAGGCTCCGAGCCATCAGCCCAGAGCCTGACGCGGGGCTCGAACTCACAGACCGCGAGATCGTGACCTGGCTGAAGTCGGACGCTTAACCGACTGCGCCACCCAGGCGCCCCTAATGTTTACTTTTGAGAGACAGAGATAGAGAGAGGAGAGAGAGAACAAGCAGGGGAGGGGCAGAGACAGTGGGAGACAAAGAATCTGAAGCAAGCTCCAGGCTCTGAGCTGTGAGCACAGAGCCCAACATGGGGCTCAAACTCACGGACTGTGAGATCATGAGCTGAACTGAAGTCGGATGCTCAACAAACTGAGCCACGCAGATACCCCTGTATGATATTATTTATACGTGGAATCTAAAGAAACTGAAATCTCACAATGGTGGCTGTCAGGGGCTGGGAGTGCAGAAAATGGAGAGATGTTGGTCAAACATCAGAAACCTGCAGCATCAAGATGAATAAGTTCCGAGAAATCTAATATAAAGCATAGTGATTATAGTGAATATTGTAATATACAGTTAAAAGTTATTAAGAGAGTAGATCTTAAGAGTTCTTGTAACAAAAAAGGGGGGGGGGGGAATGGAGGTGTTAACTAACCTTATCGTAGTAATGATTTTGCAATATATGTATATCCAATCGTCAAATTGTAAACTGTACATTTATACAATGTTATATATCAATTCTATCTCAACAAAGCTGGGAAAACATTTTAAAGCTCCTCTAAAAAATAAAGTCTATTAAAAGGCACCTAGGTGGTTCAGTCAGTTAAGTGTCTGACTTCAGCTCAGGTCATGATCTCATGGCTCATGAGTTCAGCCTCATGCTTGGATCCTGCTTCAGATTCTGTGTCTCCCTCTCTCTCTGCCCCTCCCCCACTCATTCCCGAGCGCTCTCTCTCTCTCTCAAAAATAATAAAAAATAATAAAGTCTATTTTTTTTAAAAAGAAAAATGATTCTAACATTATAATCACTCTGAGCCAGTATCATCTCAACTTCCCAGTTAAAGCTGAGGCTCAGTACGTGCTGTTGCCTTATTTTGATATTGACTGCAGAAGTGCAGTAGGTCCTTGTTGGAAGCACTGCTCTGGGATCTCCATCTTTGTGAGCTGCACATACTCACTACAAACACAGTAAGTGGGAAAGAACAGTATCTTCTCTAACATGACCTTGTGAAGATCAAAGGATATGAGGTCGATAACACTGAGTAGATATCAAAACATTACTTTTCTTTGTTACTTTCCTAAAAGGTTGCTTATGGTGAACAGTCTCAAAAATAAATGTGCCAGATCTCCTGATCTGCAGACTCCCAGTCTTGAAACAAACCATGCACAATTTCTGTTAAGATCTGTGCACATTTAGGGGCGCCTGGGTGGCTCAGTGGGTTAAGCGTTTTAGTCTTGATTTCAGCTTTCATGATCTCACAGTTCGTGAGATTGAACCCCATGTCAGGCTCTGTGCTGATAGTACGAAGGAAATCTCTTGGGAATCTCTTTCTCTCTCTCTCTCTCTCTCTCTCTCTCTCTCTCTCTCTCTCTGCCTCTCCTGCTCGCCCTTCCTCTCTCTCTCAAAATAAATAAATAAACATTTTTAAAAAAGAACTGTGCACATTTAGATATATTGTAGTGACAAAGAGAATGTGATTAAAGATGACAAAAAATAAGATTCTCTTCAACCCATGTAAGCATTTCTTATTTATTCAATAACTAGAAAAACCATAAGCAATTCTCAGATAAACAAGACAATGAAATCAGTCTGTTAAACAATAGACTGAAATGCAGCTTCATTTTTATTTAGCAAGAAGAATGTATGAAACTGAATCTTCAGTATTAATAATATCAATTTAAGAAGGAGAAAAGTGGGAGGGAGGACAGGAAAAAGAACTAGAAATTATTGTTTTCTGTCTCTCTACTCAAATGAATGTTTGGTAGAAGGAAAGGAATAAATTTATCAGGCTAAAGCCTGTAATACTAAAGCATTACAGTCAAAACCCCAATACAAATTTACATCCTTAAGTCCCATACACATCTCTAAATTGTGCTTCCCCCCCCCACAATATATTCTTTAATTTGATATTCTTGTTCTCCCCCATATTCTTCTTTTTTATTATTCCTGACTCAATTCCCAATACCCACTTACACCATCAGTCCCCTACTCTTAAATTGCTTTTATTTTTCATGAGGTCCACTTTGAAGAACCTTACATTCTTTTGAAACTGCATTGTTTGGTGTCATAGATAGAGTGGACGTATGTGATATATTCAGTGATGCGAGAAGAACTCCTTTATCATGTGACTTCCAAGCAAAGTTTGGAAGTTTGGTGGTTTCCAAGTTTCCACCATAAAGGTTAGAAATAGTCATCCTTCGGGGCGCATGGGTGGCGCAGTCGGTTAAGCGTCCGACTTCAGCCAGGTCACGATCTCGCGGTCCGTGAGTTCGAGCCCCGCGTCAGGCTCTGGGCTGATGGCTCAGAGCCTGGAGCCTGTTTCCGATTTTGTGTCTCCCTCTCTCTCTGCCCCTTCCCCGTTCATGCTCTGTCTCTCTCTGTCCCCCAAAAAATAAATAAATGTTGAAAAAAAATTAAAAAAAAAAGAAAGAAATAGTCATCCTTCAAGAAGCAAATGCATAAAGAGGATTTTTAGGGTAGTGAAACTATTCTGTATGATCCTATAATGGTGGATATGTCTTCACACATTTGTCCAAATCCACAGATGTACATCACCAAGAAGTGAACCCTAAAGCAAATGTTTGAGTGATGATAAGTCACTAGGTGGTCACAAGGGGAAGGCTGTGCATATGTGAAGGCAGGAGTATGTGGAAAATCTCTTACTTTCCTCTCAATTTTGCTGTGAATCTAAAACTGCTCTAAAAAAAGTCTTTTAAAAAATAAACATTTATGTTTATAAAAGCAATTCTTTTTTCTGCCACCTGCTTATTTTATTTTATTAATTTTTAAATATGATTATTGTAAAGTTAGCTAACATACAGTATACATAGTGTGCTCTTGGTTTTGGGGGGGAGATTCCTGTGATTCACCACTTATATACAACACCCAAGTGCCCTCCTCAATGCCCTTCTCTCATTTTCCCTGCCTCCCCTGACCCCCCACCCCCCATCAACCCTCAGTTTGTTCTCTATATTTAAGAGTGTCTTACAGTTTGCTTCCCTCATTGTTTGTAACTATTTTTCTTCTTTCCCTTCCCCCATGGTCTTCTGTTAAGTTTCTCAAATTTCACATATGAGTGAAGACATATGATATCTGTCTTTCTCTGACTGACTTGTTTCACTTAGCATAATACCCTCCAGTTCCATCCACTTTAAAGAGCCCAAACGTCCCTCAACTGATGAATGGATAAAGAAGATGTGGTATATACATACAGTGGAATACTATTCAATGGTGAAAAAAACATTCTGAAGCTCCTGACTAATGAGCCTCTTGAAACATTCCTCAGCGCTACTGGATACTCTCCCCTCTGGGACACTTAGTGTTGAATTTATCTTTGTTCTGTCCCCCTGTGTACCATAATGCTTTGTTCATGAATCTGAACCTTACTCCTTCCATTCATCTTTGTCTTAACCTGCACCCAGCACCATTCATGACACACAACAGTCATATGGCAAACATTTACTGAATGAACAAAGATGGAAATAGAGAAATTCACCCCAGAGAATATAGGACTTGAATATTTAAATGTACCTTTGTGTATCTAGATCAATCTATCATCTATATCTATCTATCTATCTATCTATCTATCTATCTATGTAACAAACCTTTGCCTACGCCTTACACTTTGCTTAGCTGACATAAGTTAGTAGTACAATAATATTCCTCTTGGTAGCAGACAAGGTAGCTAGAATCTAGACAACTCTAGCTCTTCTGAGAACTGACCATAATAAACACGTCCCTATTTCCAGAGCAATGCATTTCCTGTCATTCATCTTGCCCACTGTTGCCTAGACACTTGCTTCACTTTCACAAATAAAAGGCAACCAACATTTATTTCTCTAGCCTTTCATTGCAGTAGACACACCTCCTGGAAAGAAAAAAAAATGGACCAATGAATTTTCAAGGTATTTAGGGCATCTTTTAAGGTGGGGGGGGTTAACTGGAAAAGTTTTGTTACTCAATCTCCTCACTGGTGGGTGCCTGTGTGGCTCAGTCGGTTGAGTGTCCACCTTCAGCTGAGGTCATGGTTTCGCAGTTTGTGGGTTTGAGCCCCACATCAGGCTCTGTGCTAACAAACAGCTCAAAGCCTGGAGCCTGCTTCAGATTCTCTCTCTCTCTCTCTCTCTCTCTCTCTCTCTCTCTCTCCCTCCCCTCTTCATGCCCTGCCTCTCTCTGTCTCTCAAAAATAAATGTTAAAAAAATCTAACACCAGTATTTTGGTTTGTCTGCCACAGGATGTATATTATTTTAATGCTCATTATTTTTCTCAGATGATGGAGGTCTTACAACACCTCAGACCATTTTAAGATCATTCCCCCCACCTTGATGAAGGGATCAGAGTAAATTATTTTAAATAATGATTTTAAATCATTGTCATTTCTATGCCATGTACTTTCTCTCTCTCTCTCTCATTTTTAAAGATAATTTTTTTATTTAATTAATTTATTTATTTGACGGAGAGACAGAGAGAGAGAGAGAGAGAGAGAGAGAGAGAGAGAGAGAAGCAGAGGGAGAGAGAGAGAAGAGAGAATCTCACAACCATGAGGTCATGACCTGAGCTGAAATCAAGAGTCAGATGTTTAACTGACTGAGCCACCCAAGCACTCCTCTCTGTCTCTCTTTAAAAGGGAGAAAAGGGGTCTGACTAGACATATTTCTGGGTATGAACTAATCTCATGAATTATGACCCACACATAACTTAGATGAAAGTGGGTCTGCACACTTCCCAAATGTCAACGTCCATCTGAGGAAAACCTAAGGATGAAGCCCAGCTCTTCAGAAAGGCTCCAGGGCCTCAGTCCCAGGTAGGTCCAAGGTGCTGCCTACCCACACCCTGCTCCCTTGGCATTCAAATAACATGCCAGCCCCTCATTCCCCAATCGGGTCACACACCCATCTTCCTGACTTTTACTGAGGACCTCCCCATGCTATTCCACTTGGCAAATCTCTGTCTATCAATCAAGTTTCAGATTGAGACTTCATCAGAGAAATCTATTCCAAAGGCCACCAGCTTTCCCAAGAGGTTGCCTATAGTTAGCAGAGTCCTTATAGCATTCTGTGGGTGATTGTCACTTAGCCTCCTCCTGTGAAGCCTATGACTTCCAGGCAGAAATTTCTATCAATTCCAAAAGTAAAGCTTAATCCTGAGCACAAAGTAGATCTCAAAGTTATAACTTATGAAAATCCATAAGATATACAAATGCAAGCAGTTGTTTCTAAAATAATTTTGTAACTCTATCTCTATGGAGGCACTTCTTTCTTAGTATTAGACATAAATTAGGGTTGGACATAAGGGTGATAAATAATGTGGAACTAATGTAAGAAAATAAAACCCCAGAATAAGAAACCAATGAACTAAGAAGTTATTATGCTTTTTATGCAGTCAACTAAATAATTATTTATCAAAGAAAGGAAATATTACATTTACAATTTACATTTTACAATCTGTAGCCTATAGGCTGTGTAAAATGAATTCTCTTTTATTCACTTCACCTCTTTGCCAGTGTCCCATCTCCAATTTATGGATGACACATTTTTTAAATGAGTCACCCATAAATATAATTTTACCCCTACATGGAAAACTTTATATCATCAGAGAAAAAATGAACACTTTTAATATCTGGCAATGAAAAGAACTGATTTTGCTACTAATTCTGGAGGGATTATTTCCATCCACAGAACATTGCAATGAAAAGACAGCATCTAAGTCAGCATTTTGGCAATCCCCCCACCCTGAAGCCTCATCCCTCAAATCCAGGAGCCAGTGTGGAGCACTGAAGTACAAAGAAGGTCCCCAGTATACAAGATTTCCTGCAATCACTGGGTCCACAAATGCAAATGTGTGGTCTCGGAACCCTGCACACCACTTAGGGAGCCACACCACGGCCTGTAGCATCTTGCAGGACACTTTTACACTAATGTATTTCAGCATCCCAACACTTTCCTCATAGCTAAGCACTTTTTTACAGGGAAAGCCTTCTTTCACATTGTAGTTACTTCTGGAGCTCATTTTGCCTCTAAGTCTGTGAAAATACCCTCTCAAGGAAATCACATACTTGATCTCATACTTTCTCCTGTTCAAAAAAAAAAAAAGATAATTTATTTACCCACATAGTTCAAACTGAAGAGAAAAGTATACACTGGATAATCTCAGATGCTTTCCTAAAGCAAAACACTAAAGTCCTAAAACACTAAAACACTAAAAGTCCTGAAAAACTGACCAAAAGTCAAAAGCTGTCATTTATATTCATCCCTAATATTAATGAAATAAGATATAATCAATGACTGCATAACTGCAAATAATCTCATCTGAAAATCTATGTGCAATAAATACATGTGTGGACAAGGTAGGAAATGAGGTACCTTTTAAACACTAGAGCCATGTCTCACTACTAGGGTCATAAACTCCACTCTGACTTTTTAAAATTATTTTCAGTTTTTAAACTATCAATTAGTGCTATAGACTTAAGAATTCAATTGTGAGCTTAAACCTGCATGATAAATCTCGAGCAGAAACTCACAATGAGGATGTAAGCAAGAAGTGATGAGGAGGTGCTCAGATCAGAAAAGAGCTTCTTACCATGTTTATTGATGACACAGGACCAATGCTGTTAACATAGATGTCAACGTCAATTACGGTCGGTTTTACTGTGGAGAAAAATACATGTGTGTTAACACTTTGAGCCAGAGAGACTGAGGAAAGCAGTATTCAACTTCCTTTGACTCATGCGCTAACACCTCATGGGTATGTTGGAAAAGGGTGGAATTTCTTTTGGATTTGCCTTATAGTTGCAATTCAAACCCTGTCTTCCTTTTTAAAATTCTCAAAGGATGAGAAATTCTTACTTGTATTTAATAAATTCTTGGGAAAAAAGGACATTTAATACACTGAAATTTGCCAGGAATAGATGATTATAAAGATATTCTGCAATATTTGTTAAGCTGATTATACAGAAACAACAACAACAACAACAACTATAAAATGATAAAAACAAAAGACACTACCTAAGTAATTTAATGTCAGTTTCCTATAAAGCAAAACCCCAGTGATGAGTAATATCTGGGATGGCTCCAGTCCTTATCCATCACCTGACTGCCTAGCTAATGATCTAAAACAAAGTGACTCAAAGCAAAGATCTGGAGAGTACATGCATCAGGGAAGAATGATGAATACTGATAATTGTTATTGTTAGAACTTAAAGACATTTACACATATCACAGATTTATAATCTTATAACTTAAAAACAACACTTTAGTAAGTCAAGGAATTACAGTTTCAACTACGAGGGCATAAAATGGATATGATGAGAGACTGTAACCCAACATTGTGCATCAGAGGTAAAAATGCTTCATTTCTCCTGAAAGAAAACAATTTCTCTTTCCTTGGTAGGGACCAGTAATGAGATTGCAAGAGTCAGGAGCTCATGACCTCTGAAAATAAGGAGGTTCTCTTTCCTCAGTATTTAGCAACTGATAAAAGGAATGACAGCCCCGATTTCAGAATATTTCTGCCCCAGAGGAACACGAACAAGACTCTAAACCTTTGCACATGAAACAAATTGCTTCTATGGAAACAAAAGTGTTTGTATCTGCAATCATTTCAATAAACTTCCTTTAGTTTTGCTAAATAACTAATAATTCACAAATGAACTTCTTCACTCTACTTTTCAAACTATAAGTGGCACTTCTGAGCTCATAGTCTCATTAAATTGCATATCCAGCAGTCTGTAGCCCAAGCCATGTTTTCTGGGCCTCCATGAAAATGAAAACAATGATTATGAATTCGCACCAACCACTCTTAACATCTGTCAGGACAAGCAAGTCATATTAGCTTCAAAAAGCTGTTGGCATTTTGGAAAATACCCAACACTATTCTATTTATTATGTATGTAGTGTTTACATTTCATAAAATGACTGTTCTTCATTTTAGACTGAGATTTGTTAACTACTACAAATAGTAGCATCTTTCTTCAACTTCATTGGATTCAGCAAGTTGTCTGTCTCCACCAGACACTGCATAACCTTTGGTGATGTCATACAAAAGCCTGTGTTAAGTCAGTCCATTGAGAACCTACTTTTTTGCAAGAGAGTTTTCTGGTTGTTTTATGGTATTAGAGCTTAGGCTTCCAGAGCTCTTAATCTCATTAAATGAAAAAGGACCTACAGACATAAAGCCTTAACAACTTGAAGTGGGAAGTGCCAAATGAGTATTAAGTGTGCAATGAAGGTTTTAAGGAATAACAGTTTGGAATAAACACACGCACACACACACACACGGGCGGTCGCATACATGTGCACACAAAACAGGGAAATTGTTTGAAGCAAATGATCTTATAAAGCAGTACCATGCTAAAGTAAAAGGAGCTTTTTAAGAAAATGGCTCTGACACACTGGGTGTTGTATGGAAACCAATTTGTCAATAAATTTCATATATAAAAATAAATAAATAAATAAATAAATAAATAAATAAATAAATATAAAATTAAAAAAAAAAAAAAGAAAATGGCTCTGACAGTGCCACTTGGGAAAGATCACAGGTGGGCTCAAGGTTTATAATTCAAAGGCTCAAGATTAGGCCCTGACAAATGAACTCTGACAAGGGTGCCAAGATCATTTAAATGGGAAAAAGACAGTCTCTTCAACAAATGTTATTGGGTAGAATGGATATCCGCATGAAAGAGAATGATGTTAGCCCTTACACTATGTACAAAAATTAACTTAAAATGGATCGAAAACCTAAAGGTAAAACTGAAAACTATGAAACTCTTAGAAAAAAACATAAGGGTAAAGGATCATGACATTGCAGTTGACAATGATTTCTTGGGTATGACACCAACAGCACAGGCAACAATAAGTAAATAAATAAATAAATAAATAAATAAAACTACATCAAAATTAAACTTCTGTGTATCAGACACAGTCAACAGAGTGTAAAAGCAATCCAGAGAATTAGAGAGAACATTTGCAAATCATATATCTGATAATTGGTTAATGTCCACAACATAGAAAGAAATCCTATAACTCAACAACAAATAAGCAAAAAACCTAATTGAAAAATGGTCAAAGGACTTAGACATTTCTCTAAAGATATACAAATGGCCATTAACCACATGAAAGATGCTCAACATCATTAGTTCTTAGGGAAATGCAAATCAAAACCACGAGATACCACTTCACATCCGTTATGATGGTAACATTGAAAAAATAATATAATAAGTGGTGGCAAGCACATGCAGAAAAAGATACTCTTGTGCATTGTGGGGATGCAAAATGATACGGCCACTGTGGAAAACAGCACGGCAGTTCTTAAAAATAAATAAATAAATAAACATAGAATTACATTACCCAGCAATTCTACTTCTCCAAAGATTTAACAACAAACATATATTTGTCCACTCATGTTCATAGCACCATTATTCACAAAAGCCAACGGGTGAAAGCAACCCAAGTACCTGGGAAGGGATAAATAGATAAACCAAATGTAGTATATTCATATGGAAAATTATTCAGCCTTATAAAGGAAGGAAATTCTGACTGTTTTGTATTATTTTATGTGATGGTCAGCCATGTGTGGCCACAAAAGAAGAGGTTCCAAATAACAAAGTTTATTATACTCACAAGTCTTAGAGACAGGAGATATGCCTTTCAGGACCACATGGGAAAGAAACCACGGTGGTCAGGATACAGAAGATAGGGCAAGGTAGAGGGAGAAGACATTTATGCCATGATCATAAACAGGGTTTCCAAGGGAAAGACACAGAGAGCAGGATAAACAGGTAGGACTGACTAGTTTGAATACTTCCTGTGGTCTGTAATGGTCCTGGGATGATTAAGGCAGAAGAACAGTGTTTCCTGCAGTGTAAGGATCAAAGAGAGGAAGTATGGCTCTGGATTGGTTAGCTTGCATATCAAAGGTATGCTCCTGGCTAGGCCCTTTGTTATCTCTAAGAATTGGCTAGTCCCAAAAGAGCAGTCTCTCTTCAATCAAAAAAGGCTTTTTAAGATATCAAAATATCATAATATACAGAAAGTTAAAATATGTGGATGAACATTGAGGATGTTTTGCTAAGTGAAATATGCCAGTCGAAAAAGACAGACTAGGGGCACCTGGGTGGCTCAGTTGTTTAAGCGCCCAACTTCACTCAGGTCATGATCTCACAGTTCATGGGTTCGAGCCCCTCATTGGGCTCTGTGCTGGCAGCTCGGAGCCTGGACCCTGCTTTGGATTCTGTGTCTCCCTTTGTCTGCCCCTCCCCCATTCGCTTGCTCTCTCTCTTTCTCTCTCTTTCTCAAAAATAAATTAACATTAATTTTTTAAAAAAAAGACAGATACTTTATAAATCAAATTATATGAGGCACTTGGAGTAATAAAATTCAGAGAGACAGAAAGCAGAATGGTGGTTGCTAAGGGCTGGGGGAAGGAGGAATGGGGAGTTAGTGTTTAATGGGAGCAGAGTTTCAGTCCTGCAAGATGAAAAGTATTCTGGAGTTAGACGTTAGTGATGGCTGCAAAACAATGTGAACGTATACAAGACCACTAAACATACACTTAAAAGTGGTCAAAATAGTAAATTTTATGTTATCTGTATTTTACCACAATTAAAAAAAAATAAAAGATTAAGCTCTGGTATGGTTGGTAACCATTCTAAGTTGGTAGAAGGATGAACAGTTACACAGAGGTAAAGAAGCCAGAAATGGGGAGAAAGGGGAGAGGTGATGGTGATTCTCTGAGTGAAAAGGGGCAGATTCTATTGAAAAAGAGTATAAAATAGGGCTGATGTTACTGGGTCTCATACAGTTTGTCCAAAAATGGATTCACTTTCCAATTCTTCATCTGAATTCCACCTTACAAATTTGGATACTATTATTTCCTAAAAATTTGGAATTAGTATGTTTGAGACAAATCACAAACTCATAAATTGTGCAGTATAAATGAACATGGCAAAGATGTACTGAGTAAGCCTTGACAAGCATCGGCCACATTTATTACCTTGAAATATTTACATGGCCCAAAGGGCAATAATGTAGATTGTACTTTTACATGCCTCTGTCACAAAACCAATGAACATACTTGTTCATTTATTTTTCTCCACTCTACCAGGGGCTTCTGCATGCTAAAACAAGCATCTTAGAATTATCACTTAGGAGCTGACGAAATGACCCAGATGCACAGGCAAGAAATGGCACATGTCAAAGTGACCTTGTGGAAAGAAGAGTGTAGGGCCAGGGTGGGTCTGTCCGTTGATGGAATTAGAGGCACATGGCTGACTTCTGCTCTTCAGAATGCTACTTACAGCCTGGAAGTTAACAGATTCTTTGTCTTGTTTATTGCAGACAGAAACGGAACTCTGAAGCATAAATACATTATGCTTCAGTGCAAGAGAGTCCATTTTTTTGACCCTTGATATCCAAAACCACATCTAATGTAGTACAAGATTCCTATTAAACAAAATCAGCCCTCTTGTGAAAAGAGAAATATATCAAAATTTACTTCCAAAATTCCAAAAAAATTATCCGTTAAGGGGCCTCATTTATGAATCATAAATGGGTACTTCCTAGCAGGTGTTTAAAATGTCAAACCTGAATAAAACAGGTAACAAAAACATTTCTGTGTAATCTGCCACCAGTTTACTGCTCCCCAGTTATGTATAAATCTTAACAAATATCTTTCATCTTTCTGCTTGCCATATTTGGTGGTTACTGTTCTGGCCCTGGGCCCCCAGAGGTGAGCACTGATATCATTCAATAAATCAGGTATGCAGCATCCCTCAAAATAAGGTCAGCTCTGAGCTTCTCTTACAAAGTAAGGGGCAGACTGGCTGATCTGATTCCACCTCTTCTCCTAACTTTCCTAAGAGGAAATGGAAAGGTGTATCAAGCTGGCTCCTCAAACCCCCCAAAAGTTTCTCTATAAAACCATAGAATTATGATAGCTTATTTTACTTTAGAAAAAAAATAGAGAAGAAAGTGAAAAAAACTATAGTGAAAACAAAGGAGGTATGCTCGGTGCAATGTGAATTCATGGGCCTTCAGTGAGTCAGTTGTCAATTCTTCTGGGGAAGGTTAAAGACAGGGAATCAGCCCCAGAACGAATGAAGCTAAGGACCAGTAATAATAATCATTTGGTTTTGCTTGAGTCATTTGATTAATATCTCTTATAAAAGATAGTTCCATACAAATTATGAATCAGTGCATGGGGTCTTCTAGGAAAAATTATTTTTTCATGTAGTAACTGAGAGGAAAAGATGTATAACCTTTCTCTGAATCCCCATATTGTTAGATCACTTGCTACTTTTAGGTCATGAGCATCCCTTAATATGCCCACTGGGGACTGGCCCTTGGAGAGAAGGATTTACACATGATTCAGCTTCACCCCTTCCCACAGTTTCTGCTGTAGTTCCTGGCACACAGTAGGTACTCATTGAATACTGGATAACTATGGTACCTGAAACTGTGGTTTTAAGTTATTATTTTAAATGGATTTTACATGTTAAATGTTCACATCAGATTGAAAACTGAAACAGGAAGAGTAATTTTTAAATTATGAACCTGATGACAACCACAGGTTGATGCAATTAGTCAATAGTCAAGACCAAGTAGTCAAGAGCTTATAAAAGATTGTCCAAGACAAGGATATAGGGAAATAGGCATCTGGGAATAGGCACCTGTCACAACAGAAATTATATTAGCTCCCTGGTAGAGGAAAAAGCTGAGAATGGCACTGGGAAAACAAATGAAACCATTTATATTCATTCATAAACAAGAAAGAAAATAGACAATGACAGAAACACAGATTAGAAGAGACAGGATATAGGGCCAATAAGTGTTGACAGGGACAGACAATGCAGAGTGGGGAGAGGCTCCAGGTGATTATAGCTCTCCACAGAAGGCAATCCTTCATGAGCTGGCCCCAGACTGGGAGCAAGAGGGAGGAGGAATGGAGACCCCAAAGGACACTGAGCAAACGTGCTATGTAAAGCAACACAGCCAGTAGAGCATGCTTCCTGGCTGTACAAAGTGGCTCTGCCATTTACCAGTTCTTTAATGTTGAAAAGTATCTTAACATCTCTCTGCCTCAGTCCCACTATGTGTCAAGATGAACTGATGATAGAACCTAATTCGTGGTGGAGGTGGTTAGTCTACTGTGAAGTAAAAGTAGGAGCTCAGTATATGTTTGCTATTGCTCCTGGGGTCCTTGGAGTTAGACACAGAAAAGAATGCTAAAATCTGGCATTTGTTGCCTTTCAACTAATATTTATGTCTAAAAGTCACCCTTTTCACTTAAATTCTACTTTTTCATGAAAAGCTTAAATATGCTGACAGAAATATTTAAATATCAGCAAATAAGTTAAAAAAGAGAGAGAAGTAAGTAATACCAACTCATGCTCATGAGGTTTAAATAGAAGAGTTCTTCCAGTAGCTGAGAACCTCCCTTACAATCTTCACTGCCTTTGGGGAAGAAGTGGGGACTCATCTGCTGTCAGCCCCTCTAATTTATTGCCTCCTTCTTTTACCTGAAACAAGAGTACCGGTAGGCAAAACAATTATTAGGTCGACTGAACCCCCCACTACCATCATTGACTTCCCTTTAAGTACTACCTCCCTTCCTGCTGATGCCCACAGACAAAAGCACTAATGTTTATTAAGTGACATTGTTATAAGCATTTGCATTTAATCAGTATGTAATATTCTCATTCCCATCTGACAGATGGACAGCTAAAACATGACTGAGGAGGTGACATCCAGGATTCTGCAGCCTCACTGGAACAAAATCTCAGGGTTCCACCCTCAACTTCCCAGAGGCTTAACTTTAGTAATGAGGCTTAAAGGAATTCTGGGTAACAATGACTTCAGTCATTTATCATCATCATCATCATCATCATCACAAATAACCTTTCCAGGCTCTTCCTAAAATGCAAATACCACCTCTGAGGCATATATTATGTCGATTTATACCATCTCAGTAGAGATGTGTTTTCAAATGCTTTTCTCTAGCTGGGAGAATACTAGGTTATGAGGAGATGGTGAAGAGATTTGGAGAGCAGGTGCAAAGAATGGGCAAATTTAATTACTGTTACAGTTTTGTCAAGACTACTCAAAAATGTTTGGCATAGGTTAGTATTGGAGAATTGAGAGCACTATTGTGGGTCCCATTTCAGCTCTGTCAGGGTTCCTACTTGGCCAGTTAACTTGGTTCTGACTTTTCATTATAAGGTTTAGAGCTAATACTATCTCCACTAATCCCAGAACTTTGGATGCCAATCCCAAAGGCTTACTTCTTTCTTTATCACTGTTTAAGTATATGATCTCAAGTGGGCCAATAAGAGTTAAATGAACAAGACCAAATAGTTATCACCTCAGACCTGGGTCATACCTGATAAGTAATATGGAAGAAGGCAAACAGTGAGATTCTGCTTTTGTATACACTCATATAAAAATGCATTACTAAAGTAGACAGTGAATTCATATTCTTAAAAGAATGAAGAGTACTGGTATTAAAATTCAGAACCACAACTTCAGAGCAACAATGGGTAGATAATCAAAACTGGCATCTACATTTTCATGTCTTGAAAGAGTCTGGTGGTAAGAATATAAAGGAATTTAGGGAGGTGCCTGGGTGGCTCAGTTGGTTAAGCATCTGCCTCTTGATCTTGGTTCAGATCATGATCCCAAATGTTCATGAGATCGAACCCTGTGTCAGGCTCTGCACTGACATAATGGATCCCGCTTGGGATTCTTTGCCCCCCTTTTGCTCTGCTCTCTCTCTCTCTTTCAAAACTAAAATAAAAAATAACGGAACTTAAGAAGTCACCTGAAAAGTCTAATAATTTATAAATTTGACTCACAAGTAGCCACATGACCTTGTAAAAATAATTTAAATTTTCTGGGGCTCATTTTCTACATCTGTAATTGAGTACTTGAAGCAAGTTTTCCTTCCAAGCATGAACTCAATTGGTTATAACAGGAAAGATACATTTTAACAACTTTCTTCATGATAGCACCTTGTCCTTTCTACTACCTGACTGGGAATATCAAACTGTATTAACCAACAGAAATTTTAGCCCAAAACAGATATGAAAAATCAATGCATTGCATCTTTAAACAGTCAGAAGATTGAGAATGATTGGGAGGCATGGTATGTGACAGATCTTATTGTACCTAAAAATGCATAACAGAGTGATGGATAACAGCAAGACTGACAATAAGGAAGCCCCAGATCCTCCTGCCCCCACAAAGAACCCAACTTAACAACTATGTTTATGAGAAATCCAGAAGCCAGTTAAGAGGTCCTTGAACCCCAGGTGAACTTGAAACCAGCCACATGGAAGTACAGTAGGAAAATTCATGGCACACAATCACTAGAGACTCTCTCCCTTACATTGAGAGTAAATAATAAGACAAACCTCCCAGCTCCCAATTTCTCACTGGGGAGGGAAAAAGAAGGATGGAACATACATTCAACATTTTGACTTTTGGGGGAACTTCCCAGGGCCCGTTTTATGTCTTGCCTGAATTTAAGCACTGACAAGAAGTGGACACCAGGCTGGGGACTGCTAAGAACAAGAGCCATCAATATGGTTTGGTCCATCAGCAAAATCTGTAGTACCCCACAAAGACATTAAGGTAGAGCTCCAATATCTTAGCTTGCTACAGTACTGGAGAGGCTTCAGTACCACAGTCTGACACAGAGGCATGAGGGTGGGGGGCTCATGGGTGGTACTGGAAAACCTCTTCAATTATATTACAATAAAAATCTCAGGTAAGATGTATCCCCAGACTAGGCTTGAGAAGTTGCCAGAATCTCTAGGCAGAAAGACTCATGAAAGTCTTCCTTGTATGAAACCCGACCACAAAGACTGAGAGAAGTGATTGATAACAAGAGAAACAGCGTTCAAAGAAAAATATTAAATCTCCAGGAAATGAAACAGGAATATATTAATAAACAAAGGATTCAAAAACCATCATAAGGATGTTCAATGAAAGAAAAGAGAGCACGGATAGACAACTAAATAAAATTTTTAAAAAATGGTATGTGAGCAAAATGAGAATATCAAAAAGATACAGAAGTTATGAAGAAAAACCAAACAGAAATTCTGGGGATGAAAATTATAGTAACTGAATTGAAAAACTTCACTTGAGGGATGCAGGAGTAGACTTGACCAACCAGAAGAAAGACTCAGTATTCTCAAAGATAGCACATGTAAAATTACCAAGCTGGAAGACAAAAAGAAAAAAAAAAGAAAGAAGAAAAATGAAGATAGCCTAAGGACTTTATGAGATACCATCAAGCAGAACAACGTATGCATATGGAAGTTCCAGAAGGAGAAGAAACAAAGAAAAGTGCAGAGCCTATTTGAAGAAATTATGGCCAAAAATGTCCCAATTTGGAGGAGATATATGGACATACAAATTCAAGAAGCTTAAGGAACTCCAAGTAGGATAATCTTAAGAGATCTACACAGATACACATCATTACCAAATTCAAAAATCACAGAGAGAGAATCCTGTAAACAGAAAGAGAAAAATGACTCATCACATATAAGGAAGCTCCCATTAGATCATCATTGGATTTCTCAGCAGGAACTTTGATGGCTAGGTGGTAAAGGATGATATATTCAAAGAGCTGAAAGATAAAACTGTCAGTCAAGAATATTATGTCTTAATTGTGGTTTATATACACAATGGAGTACTACGTGGCAATGAGAAAGAATGAAATATGGCCCTTTGTAGCAACGTGGATGGAACTGCAGAGTGTGATGCTAAGCGAAATAAGCCATACAGAGAAAGACAGATACCATGTTTTCACTCTTATGTGGAACCTGAAGAACTTAACAAAACCCATGGGGAGGGGAAGGAAAAAAAAAAAAAAAACGGGGTCAGAGTGGGAGAGAGCCAAAGCATAAGAGACTCTTAAAAACTGAGAATAAACTGAGGGTTGATAGGGGGTGGGATGGAGGGGAGGGTGGGTGATGGGTATTGAAGAGGGCATCTTTTGGGATAAGCACTGGGTGTTGTATGGAAACCAATTTGACAATAAATTTCATATATTAAAAAAAAAGAATACTATGTCTGGCAAAACTGTCCCTCGAAAATGAAGGAGTAATTAAGACTCCCAGGTAAACAAAAGCTAAGGAAGTTTGTCATCACTAGATCTGCCCTAGAAAAATGCTGAAGGCAGTCCTTCAGGTTAAAGCAAAAAGGTAATAAATAGCAACACAAAACCATACAGATATAGATATAGATATAGATATAGATATAGATATGACACAGAAACCTGTGGTACTGCAATATAGGTATAAAAATCGGTTTTAAATATGATAGAGAATTTTTTAAAAAAGTAAAAATTCACTATAAATCTATGTTAATGAATACACAATATAAAAAGAAGTAATTTATGTCATCAAAAGCACAAAGTTTGGGGCGCCTGGGTGGCTCAGTCGGTTGAGCGTCTGGCTTTGGCTCAGGTCATGATCTCACTGTTTGTGACTTGGGACTCTCCATCTGGCTCTATGCTGACAGCTCAGAGACTGGAGCCTGTTTCAGGTTCTGTGTCTCCCTCTCTCTCTCTGCTCCTCCCCTGCTCGTGCTCTGTCTTTCTCTCTCTCAAAAATAAATGAATAAACATTTTAAAAAAAGCATAAAGTTTTCAGGGGGTATAGAGATGTAAAGAAGTAGAATTTTTATATGCAATTGAAGTTGTTATCAATTTAACATAGATTATTATAACTTTATGATGTTTAAAAATTTTTTTCAATGTTTTTTATTTATTTTTGGGACAGAGAGAGACAGAGCATGAACGGGGGAGGGGCAGAGAGAGAGGGAGACACAGAATCGGAAACAGGCTCCAGGCTCCGAGCCATCAGCCCAGAGCCTGACGCGGGGCTCGAACTCACGGACTGCGAGATCGTGACCTGGCTGAAGTCGGACGCCCAACCGACTGCGCCAACCAGGCGCCCCTAATGTTTAATATAATAGTACCCACAAAGAAAATATCTTATAGAATATAAACAAAAGAAAGTGAGAAGGGAATCAAAATATGTCACTACAAAAACTAAATAAATGATAATGAAAGAATATAGCAGGAGGAAAAGAGGGACAAAAAGGTGCAAGACATACAGAAAATACTAAAATGGCAATAGAAGTCCCTCCATACTGACAATTACTTTAAGAGTAAATGGATTAAATGCCTCAATTAAAAGACACCAACACAGATTGGCTCAATGATTAAAAAAAACAATATCCAACTTGCTGTCTACAAGAGACTCACACTAGATCTAAGAACACACATAGGCTAAAAGTGAAGGATGAAAAAACGTATTCCATGTTTATATCAGATGAAAGAAACTTTAAGACCAAACGTGTCACAAGAAACAAAGAACATCATTACATAATGACCAAAGGGCCAATTCACCAGGAAGATATAAAAATATATGCACCTAATTATTAGAACTCCCAAGTATATAAAGCAAATATTGGCAGAACTGAAGGAAAAAATAGACACACATGAGTAGAAGATTCAGCACCCTACTTTCATTTATAGAGAAACAACCAGGCAGAAGATCAGTAAGGAACTAGATTTGAAAAAACTATAGACCACTTGCACCTAACAGTTACATACAAAACCCTCCATACAACAACAGCAGAATACACATTACTCTCAAATGTTACAGAATATTCTTCAAGACAGACTACATGGCAGGCCACAAAACAAGTCTTAATTTTAAGAAGATTGAAATTATACATACACACTATCTTCTCTGACTACAATGGAATGAAACTAGGATTCACTATAAGAAGGAAAATAGAAGAATATGCACATATGTGGAAATTAAACATCTCACTCTTAAACAATCAATGGGTCAAAGAAGAAATCACAGGGAATTTAAAGATATCTGGAAACAAATGAAAACAAAAATACAACATACCAAAACTTATGGGATACAGTGGAAGTAGTACTGAGGAGAGACTTTATACTGGTAAACACTTATATTTAAAAACAAAGGAAGATTTTAAATGAATAACCTAATTATGCATCTCAAGGAACTAGAAAAAGAAAAACTAGGGAGGGGTGGCAGGTGTGAGGTGTGTGGAAGTGAACTGGGGGAGAGCAAAATGGTGGTGCCCCAGAGGGGAAGGAGCCCTTTCTGTGCAGAGACAGGAGGGAGAGAAAAAGAGAAGGGTTGAGAAAGTACCTCATAGGTTCACATAAGAGGAAAACTTCTCTGGACCACACACTGGGGACCTATGTGCAGCAGATTTTTTTTTTTTCTGAGTGCAGCAGATTTTTTTTTTCAAACAGCAGTTGGAGCTCAAACTCTGAGGTTTTGGAAGTATGCAATTTTCTCTAGAGCAGAACTGTGGCATGCACTCCTAGGGAGGAAAGAGCTGGACCTGGAGTACATAGCATGGTGTAGGGATCTCTGGGGCACACTCAGAAAGAACATTGCCCTTCCTGTACTACTTTTGAAAGAGGGCATTTTGCCTCCCCAAAGGCAAAAGACCCTGAAGGTGTCAGCAAAAGGCCTTTCATTAGAAGGGGGCGGAGGTGCACCCAGAGCAAGTATAACATTTGCTGCTTTTAGCAGTGCTACACCATAGATTCTGTGCACTTTGCAGGCATGGCTACTGTTTTTCAGGAGCAAAGGACTTCAGACATGGCATGGAGAGGTTTTAATCTAGAGGAGGGGGGTACAGATACACATAGTGCCTGGTCCTTTAAGACATCTTATTTTTAATTCCAGCCATGCACCAAATTAAAAAACACAGGAAAGTTGTGGCACAGAGTAAGCTAACTGCCCTTGCTATTCTGTGAAGGCTGCTTGAACAGTGGGGAGTGTGAGATCCCCTTCTGGGGACAAGAGATTGGGATGATGCTATTTATGCCCTGACACAAATGCCATGGACTTCAGAGAGCAGCACAGCAGCCACCAGTTGGAGGTGCTTGCACCAAACCTTCCTCCTGCCCCCTTCCCCCAAACTATTTACTGAAGCAAGACTGACTGAGCAAGGGAAGCAGGCTGCTCCTCAGGAAGACCAGCATAGGCAGCCCTGTGCTTGCACCAAGTGTTCTGAAACTCCAGCGCTTTAAAGACTCACTTGTAGTTCTGGTGGAAATAGGACCAGGCTTACTTTATTTGTTGTTGTTTTTTCTTTCTGTGTTTCTTATGGAATCAGGCTTATAGTTTGTTGTTTGTTTTATTTATTTCGTTTCATCTTTCCTTTAGATCGGGCTGTTTTATTCTTTGTTTTTACGTATTTTTTTCCTTTTCTTCATTTTCTTTTTCCTTTTTGTTTTTCCTTAGGAATCAACCTGATAGTTTTTGTTTCTCTGGGTTTTTTTGTTCCCTTTCCTTTATTCTTTTTTTTTTTTTTTGGGCGTGGGATCTGGTTTTTCCCCTATTTTTTCCAGACTTACTTCAACAAGCAAATCAAAGCACACCTATTTAAAGGTCCCCACTTCAGACAAGGAGGAGCTCTGCAGAGGACTGACAGCAGCCAAAACGCAACAGCTGATTGCACACAGCATACACCAAAAACACTTCTGAAGTGTCAGGCCATGAACAGTGTAAGACTCCTTTTTTTTTCTTTTAATGTTTTAATATTTATTTATTTTTGAGAGAGAGAGAGAGAGAGAGAGAGAGCATGAGACGCGGAGGGGCAGAGAGAGAAGGAGACACAGAATCTGAAGCAGGCTCCAGGCTCTGAGCTGTCAGCACAGACCCTGATGTGGGGCTCAAACTCACAGAGTACAAGATCATGACCTGAGCCGAAGTCAGATTCAACTGACTGAGCCACCCAGGCACCCCAGACTCCTTTTTAATATAGCAGTACTCTCTAGTGCAGGAAACATAATAAGCTACATAAAACACGCAAAGACAGGTTGATAAAAGAAGATGGCGGTGTAGGAGGATGCTGGGCTCACCGTGCGTCCTGCTGATCACTTAGATTTCACCTACACCTGCCTAAATAACCCAGAAAACCGCCAGAAGACTAGCAGAACGGATTTTCTGGAGCCAAGTGCAAACGAGGGGCCCACGGAAGAGGGTAGGAAGGGCAGAGAGGCACGCGCTACACAGACTGGCGGGAGGGAGCCAGGGTGGAGGGGCAGCCCGCCTGCCAAGCAGAGACCCGGAGTCTGGCTTGCAAAAGCGGAGGGGCTCGACTGAGTGTGTTCGGACTGCAAGCGGGACTTAACATCTGGGAGGTCATGAGTTAACAGCTCTGCTCAGAGAGCAGGAAGGCTGGAGGACAACGGAGGGAGAGTTGTTGAGCCCTGGACGACAGAGCTCAGTTTGGTGGGGAACAAAGGCGCTCACCAGTGCCATCTCCCTTGCCCATACCCCAGACAAAATCCCAAAGGGAACCAGTTCCTGCCAGGGAACTTGCTTGCAACTTGCAAACACCCAGCACTGTGCTTCTGCGGATCCATCCCTCCGGCAGCAGGTCTGACTCCCTCCCGCTGGTGTAGGGCCCCTCCATAAGCAGATCACAGAAAGATGAGGGAGCTGGGCTTGCCCCTCCCGCCCCAGTTCACATTGCCAATCCACACCAGCTAATACGCCAGATCCCCAGCACCACAAGCCTGGCAGTGTGCAAGTAGCCCAGACAGGCCACACCACCCCACAGTGAATCCTGCCCCTAGGAGAGGGGAAGAGAAGGTACACACCAGTCTGACTGTGGCCCCAGCGGTGGGCTGGGGGCAGACATCAGGTCTGACTGCGGCCTCACCCACCAACGCAAGTTATTCAAGACAGTACAGGGGAAGTACCTTGCAGTTCCCCCACCACTCCAGGGAATATCCTAAATGATGAAATGGAAGAATTCCCCTCAAAAGAATCTCCAGGAAATAACAACAGCTAACGAACTGATCAAAAAGGATTTAAACAATATAACAGAAAGTGAATTTAGAATAATAGTCATAAAATTAATCACCGGGCTTGAAAACAGTATAGAGGACAACAGAGAATCTATTGCTACAGAGATGAAGGGACTAAGGAACAGTCAGGAGGAGCTAAAAAATGCTGTAAACGAGCTGCAAAATAAAATGGAAATGACTATGGCTCGGATTGAAGAGGCAGAGGAGAGAATAGGTGAAATAGAAGATAAAATTATGGAAAAAGAGAAACCTGAGAAAAAGAGAGATAAAAAAAATCCAGGAGTATGAGGGGAAAACTAGAGAACTAAGTGAAACACTAAAGAGAAATAATCTACGCATAATTGGTATTCCAGAGGAGGAAGAGACAGGGAAAGGTGCTGAAGGTGTACTTGAAGAAATCATAGCTGAGAACTTCCCTGATCTGGGGAAGGAAAGAGGCATTGAAATCCAAGAGGCACAGAGAACTCCCTTTACACATAACTTGAATCGATCTTCTGCACAACATATCATAGTGAAACTGGCAAAATACAAGGATAAAGAGAAAATTCTGAAAGCAGCTAGGGATAAACGTGGTCTAACATATAAAGGGAGACCTATAAGACTCGTGACCGATCTCTCTACTGAAACTTGGCAGGCCAGAAAGGAATGGCAGGAAATCTTCCATGTGATGAACAGAAAAAATATGCAGCCGAGAATCCTTTATCCAGCAAGTCTGTCATTTAGAATAGAAGGAGAGATAAAGGTCTTCCCAAACAAAAACTGAAGGAATTCATCACCACTAAACCAGCCCTACAAGAGATCCTAAGGGAGATCTTGTGAGACAAGGTACCAGAGACATCGCTATAAGCATGAAACCTACAGACATCACAATGACTCTAAACCCATATCTTTCCATAATAACACTGAACGTAAATGGACTAAATGTGCCAACCAAAAGACATAGGGTATCAGAATGGATTAAAAACCAAGACCCACCTATTTGCTGTCTACAAGAGACTCATTTTAGACCTGAGGACCCCTTCAGATTGAAAGTGAGGGGACGGAGAACTATTTATCATGCTACTGGAAGCCAAAAGAAAGCTGGAGTAGCCATACTTATATCAGACAAACTAGACTTTAAATTAAAGGCTGTAACAAGAGATGAAGAAGGGCATTATATAATAATTACAGGGTCTATCCATCAGGAAGAGCTAACAATTATAAATGTCTATGCACTGAATACAGGATCCCCCAAATATATAAAACAATTATTCACAAACATAAGCAACCTTATTGATAAGAATGTGGTAATTGCAGGGGACTTTAACACTCCACTTACAACAATGGATAGATCATCTAGACACATGGTCAATAAAGAAACAAGGGCCCTGAATGATACATTGGATCAGATGGCCTTGACAGATATATTTATAATTCTGCATCCCAAAGCAAAAGAGTATACTTTCTTCTCAAGTGCACATGGAACCTTCTCCAAGATAGATCACACACTGGGTTACAAAACAGCCCTTCATAAGTATACAAGAATTGAGATCATACCATGCACACTTTCAGACCTCAATGCTATGAAGCTTGAAATCAACCACAGGAAAAAGTCTGGAAAATCTCCAAAAGCATGGAGGGTAAAGAACACCCTACTAACGAATGAGTGGGTCAACCAGGCAATTAGAGAAGAAATTTAAAAATATATGAAAACAAATGAAAATGAAAATACAACAATCTAAATGCTTAGGGATGCAGCGAAGGCAGTCCTGAGAGGAAAATACACTGCAATCCAGGCCTATCTCAAGAAACAAGAAAAATCCCAAATACAAAATCTAACAGCACACCTAAAGGAAATAGAAGCAGAACAGCAAAGGAAGCCTAAAACCAGCAGAAGAAGAGAAATAATAAAGATCAGAGCATAAATAAACAATATACAATCTAAAAAATCTGTAGAGCAGATCAAGGAAACCAAGAGTTGGTTTTTTGAAAAAATAAACAAAATTGATAAACCTCTAGCCAGGTTTCTCAAAAAGAAAAGGGAGATAACCCAAACAGATAAAATCATGAATGAAAATGGAATTATTACAACCAATCCCTCAGAGATACAAACAATTATCAGGGAATACTATGAAAAATTATATGCCAACAAATTGGACAACCTGGAAGAAATGGACAAATTCCTAAACACCCACACTCTTCCAAAACTCAATCAGGAAGAAATAGAAAGCTTCAAGAGACCCATAACCAGTGAAGAAATTGAATCGGTTATCAAAAATCTCCCAACAAATAAGAGTCAAGGACCAGATGGCTTCCCAGGGGAGTTGTACCAGACGTTTAAAGCAGAGATAATACCTATACTTCTCAAGCTATTCCAAGAAATAGAAAGGGAAGGAAAACTTCCAGACTCATTCTATGAAGCCAGTATTACTTTCATTCCTAAACCAGAGACCCAGTAAAAAAAGAGAACTACAAGCCAATATCCCTGATGAATATGGATGCAAATATTCTCAATAAGATACTAGCAAATCGAATTCAACAGCATATAAAAAAAATTATTCACCATGATCAAGTGGGATACATTCCTGGGATGCAGGGCTGGTTCAACATTCGCAAATCAATGAATGTGTTACATCACATTAATAAAAGAAAAGATAAGAACCATATGATCCTGTCAATCGATGCAGAAAAGGCCTTTGACAAAATTCAGCACCCTTTCTTAATAAAAACCCTTGAGAAAGTCGGGATAGAAGGAACATACTTAAACATCATAAAAGCCATTTATGAAAAGCCCATAGCTAACATCATCCTCAATAGGGAAAAACTGAGAGCTTTTTCCCTGAGATCAGGAACACGACATGGATGCCCACTCTCACCGCTGTTGTTTAACATAGTGTTGGAAGTTCTAGCATCAGCAATCAGACAACAAAAGGAAATCAAAGGCATCAAAATTGGCAAAGATGAAGTTAAGCTTTCACTTTTTGCAGATGACATGATATTATACATGGAAAATCCGATAGACTCCACCAAAAGTCTGCTAGAACTGATACATGAATTCAGCAAAGTTGCAGGATACAAAATCAATGTACAGAAATCAGTTGCATTCTTATACACTAACAATGAAGCAAGAGAAAGACAAATAAAGAAACTGATCCCATTCACAATTGCACCAAGAAGCATAAAATACCTAGGAATAAATCTAACCAAAGATGTAAAAGATCTGTATGCTGAAAATTATAGAAAGCTTATGAAGGAAATTGAAGAAGATTTAAAGAAATGGAAAGACAATCCCTGCTCATGGATTGGAAGAATAAATATTGTCAAAATGTCAACACTACCCAAAGCTATCTACACATTCAATGCAATCCCAATCAAAATTGCACCCGCATTCTTCTCGAAACTAGAACAAGGAATCCTAAAATTCATATGGAACCACAAAAGGCCCCAAATAGCCAAAGAAATTTTGAAGAAGAAGACCAAAGCAGGAGGCATCACAATCCCAGACTTTAGCCTCTACTACAAAGCTGTCATCATCAAGACAGCATGGTATTGGCACAAAAACAGACACATAGACCCATGGAATAGAATAGAAACCACAGAACTAGACCCACAAAGGTATGGCCAACTCATCTTTGACAAAGCAGGAAAGAACATCCAATGGAAAAAAGACAGTCTCTTTAACAAATGGTGCCGGGAGAACTGGACAGCAACATGCAGAAGATTGAAACTAGACCACTTTCTCACACTATTCACAAAAATAAACTCAAAATGGATAAAAGACCTGAATGTGAGACAGGAAACCATCAAAACCCTAGAGGAGAAAGCAGGAAAAGACCTCTCTGACGTCAGCCGTAGCAATCTCTTCCTCGACACATCCCCAAAGGCAAGGAATTAAATGCAAAAATGAATTACTGGGACCTTATGAAGATAAAAAGCTTCTGCACAGCAAAGGAAACAACCGACAAAACTAAAAGGCAACCAACGGAATGGGAAAAGATATTTGCAAATGACATATCGGACAAAGGGCTAGTATCCAAAATCTATAAAGAGCTCACCAAACTTCACACCCGAAAAACAAATAACCCGGTGAAGAAATGGGCAGAAAACATGAATAGACCCTTCTCTAAAGAAGACATCCGGACGGCCAACAGGCACATGAAAAGATGCTCAACGTCGCTCCTTATCAGGGAAATACAAATCAAAACCACACTCAGATATCACCTCACGCCAGTCAGAGTGGCCAAAATGAACAAATCAGGAGACTATAGATGCTGGCAAGGATTTGGAATAACGGGAACCCTCTTGCACTGTTGGTGGGAATGCAAATTGGTGCAGCCACTCTGGAAAACAGTGTGGAGGTTCCTCAGAAAATTAAAAATAGACCTACCTTATGACCCAGCAATAGCACTGCTAGGATTTTACCCAAGGGATACAGGAGTACTGATGCATAGGGGCACTTGTACCCCAATGTTTATAGCAGCACTCTCAACAATAGCCAAATTATGGAAAGAGCTTAAATGTCCATCAATTGATGAATGGATAAAGAAATTGTGGTTTATATACACCATGGAGTACTACATGGCAATGAGAAAGAACGAAATATGGCCCTTTGTAGCAACGTGGATGGAACTGGAGAGTGTGATGCTAAGTGAAATAAGCCATACAGAGAAAGACAGATACCATATGTTTTCACTCTTATGTGGATCCTGAGAAACTTAACAGAAACCCATGGGGGAGGGGAAGAAAAAAAAAAGAGGTTAGAGTGGGAGAGAGCCAAAGCATAAGAGACTCTCAAAAACTGAGAACAAACTGAGGGTTGATGGAGGGTAGGAGGGAGGGGAGGGTGGGAGGGAGGGGAGGGTGGGTGATGGGTATTGAGGAGGGCACCTTTTGGGATGAGCACTGGGTGTTGTATGGAAACCAATTTGACAATAAATTTCATATATTGGGAAAAAAAAAAAGAAATTAAGGCCTGTCCCAAGAAGCAAGAATGGTCCCAAATACATAACCTAACCTTACACCTAAAGTAGTTAGAAAAGGAGTAGCAAATAAAGATTAAGCCCAGTAGAAGGGAAATAATAAAGATTAGAGCAGAAATAAATGATATAAAAACAAACAAAAAACAACAGTAGAATAGACCAATAAAACTAAATCCTGGTTCTTTGAAAGATTAACCAAAATTGATAAACCCCTAGTCAGACTTACCAAAAAGAAAAGAGAGAGGACCCAAATAGATAAAATCATGAATGAATGAGATCAAAACCAACATCACAAAAATACAAACAATTATAAGAGAACACTATGAAAGATTATATGCCAACAAACTGGGGATTCTGGAAGAAATAGACAAAGTCTTAGAAACTCACAGAAAATTTGAACAGACCCATAAGTAGCAAAGAAATTGCCTCAACCATCAAAAATCTCCCAACAAGAGAGTCCTGGGCCAGATGGCTTCCTAAAGGAATTCCACCAGACATTTAAAGAAAACTTAATACCTATTCTTCTTAAACTGTTTCAAAAAATGGAAATGGAGGGAGAGGCACTGGGGTAGCTCAGTTGGTTAAGCATCTGACTCTTGTTTTCGGTGCAGGTCAGGGTCATATGGTTTGTGGGATCCAGCTCTGCATCAGTCTCTGTGTTGACATCACAGAGCCTGTTTAGGATTTTCTCTCTTCCTCACTTTCTGTCCCTCCCCCATTCTCACTCACATGCTTTCCCACTGTCTCTCAAAATAAATAAATAAACATAAAGAAAAAAGAAAGAAAGAAAGAAATGGAAGGAAAGTTTCCAAACTCATTCTATGAAGCCAACATTGCCTTGATTCTAAAACCAAAGACCTCACTATAAAAGAGAATTACAGGCCAGTATTCCTGATGAACCTGGATGCAAAAATTCTCAATAAGATACTACCAAATCAAATTCAACAGTACTTTAAAACAATTACCACAGTCAACTGGGATTTATTCCTGGGCTGCAGGGCTAGATCAATATTCACAAATCAATCAATGTGATACACCACATTCATAAAAGAAATTATAAGAAACATATGATCCTGTCAATATGCAGAAAAAGCATTTGACAAAATACAACATCCTTTCTTCATAAAAATCCTTTAGAAAGTGGGGATAAAAGGAACATACCTCAACATCATAAAGGCCATATACAAAAGACCCACAACTAATATCATCCTCAACCGGGAAAAACTGAGAGCTTTCCCGCTGAGGTCAAGAACTCGACAAGGATGTCCAGTTTCAACATTGTTGTTCAACATAGCACTGGAGGTCCTAACCTCAGCAAATCGGACAGCAAAAAGAAATAAAAGGCATCCAAGTTGGCAAGGAAGAAGTCAAATTTTCACTCTTCATAGATGACATGATACATAGATGACGTGATACGTAGAAAACTCGAACTGACACATGAATTCAGCAAAGTTGCAGGGTATAAAATAAACATACAGATATTGGTTGCATTTCTGGACACCAATAAGGAAGGGGCAGAAAGAGAAATCAAGGACTAAATCTCATTTACACTGCACCAAAAACCATAAGATACCTAGGAATAAATCTAACCAAAGAGGTAAAATATCTGTACACTGAAAATTATAGAAAGCTATGAAAGAAATTGAAGAAGGCAAACATAAATGAAAAAACATTCCATGCTCATGGATTGGAAGAACAAATGTTGTTAAAATGTTGATACTTCCCAAATAAAATCTACATATTCAATGTAATCTCTGTCAAATTAACACCAGAATTCTTCAGAGCTGGAACAAACAATCCTAAAATTTGTATGGAACCAGAAAAGACCCTGTATAACCAAAGCAATCCTGAAAAAGAAAACCAAGGCTGGAGGCATTACAATTCTGGACTTCTAGCTGTATTACAAAGCTGTAATGGATGAAAGACATAAATGTGAGATAGGAAACCATAAAAATCCTAGAGGAGAAAACAGGCAGCAAATTCTTTGACCTTGGCTGCAGCAAATTCTTACTAGAAATTTCTCTGGAGGCAAGGGAAACAAAAGCAAAGATGAATTATTGGGACCTCATCAAGATAGAAATCTTATGTACAGTGAAGGAAACAATCAAGAAAATCAATAAGCATCCGACAGAATAGGAGAAGATATTTGCAAATGGCTTATCAGATAAAAGGTTAGTATCCAAAATCTATAATGAACTTGTCAAACTCAATACCCAAAAAACAAATCCAGTGAAGAACTGGGCAGAAGAAATGAATAGACACTTTTCCAAAGAAGCAATCAAGGTGGCTAACAGACATATGAAAAGATGCTCAACCTCATACACCATCAGAGAAATACAAATCAAAACCACAAACTTCACACCTGTCAAAATGATTAAAATTAACCACTGAGGAAACAACAAATGTAGGTGAGGATCTGGAGAAAGGGGAACGCTTTTTCACTATTGGCTGGAATACAAACTGGTGCAGGCCCTCTGGAAAACAGAATGGAGGTTCCTCAAAAAATTAAAAATAGAACTACCTTATGACCCAGCAATTGCACCACTAGGTATTTATCCAAAGGATACAAAATACTGATTCGAAGGGTCACATGCAATCCAATGTTTATAGCAGCACAATCAACAATAGCTAAGTTATGGAAAGGGCCCAATGTCCACCAACTAGTACAAAGAAGATAAGAAGATGTGGATAAAGAAGATGTGTTATATGTATACACACACACACACACACACACACACACACACACATATACACACAATGGAATATTACTCAGCAATCAAAAAGAATGAAATTTCGCCATTTGCAGTAGATGGAACTAAAGCGTATTGTGCTAAGCGAAATAAGTCAGTCAGAGAAAGACAAATATATGATTTCACTCATATGTGGAATTTAAGAAACAAAACAGATGAACATAGGGGAAGAGAATGAAAAATAAGACAAAAACAGAGAGGCAGGCTAACCATAAGATACTCTTAAATACAGAGAACAAACTAAGGGTTGCTGGATGGGAGGTGGGTGGGGGGATGGGCGAAAGGGATGATGGGCATTAAGGAGGACACTTGCTGAAATGAGGACTGTTATATGTAAGTGATAAATCACTGGGTTCTAGTCCTGAAACCAATACTACATTATATGTTAACTAACTTGAATTTAAATAATTTAATTTAAATAAATAAATACATAAATTCATAAGTACATAAATAAATAAAATTTAAAAAAGAAAAACTAAGCCAAAAGTTAGCAGATGGGAGGACATAATAATTACTGTAGCAGAGATAAACATAATAAAGAATTGGGGCGCCTGGGTGGCGCAGTCGGTTAAGCGTCCGACTTCAGCTCAGGTCACGATCTCGCGGTCCGTGAGTTCGAGCCCCGTGTCGGGCTCTGGGCTGATGGCTCAGAGCCTGGAGCCTGTTTCCGATTCTGTGTCTCCCTCTCTCTCTGACCCTCCCCCGTTCATGCTCTGTCTCTCTCTGTCCCAAAAATAAATAAACGTTGAAAAAAAAATTAAAAAAAAAACCTAATAAAGAATAGAAAAACAAAAAACTAAAATAAACAAAACCAGGTGTTGATTCTTCAAAATAATCAAGAGAGTTCACAAACTTTTAGCTACACTAAGAGTAAAAGAAAGAAGGCTCAACTAAAATCATAAATGAGAGAGGAGACATTACATCTGATGTCACAGAAATAAAGGGTTTATAATAGTCTAACAATAACAATTATACACCAACAAATTGGATAACATGGAATAAATGGATAAATTAATAGAAACATACAACCTAACAAGACTGAATCACAAAAAAATTAAAAAATCTTAACAAACCAGTAACTTGAAAGGAGATTGAAAATGTATTCAAAACCTCTTAGCACAGAAAAGCCCAAAACCAGATGGTTTCACTGGTTATTTCTAACAAACATTTAAAGAATTAACAATCCTCCCCAAACTCTTCCAAGAAATTAAAGAGGAGGAAATGGTCCAAGCTCATTCTGTGAGGCTAGTATCATTATTCTAATACTAAAGCTAGATAAATACACTACAAGAAAAGTACAGACCGATATCTCTGATGAAGTCTGATAAAAAATTGTCAACAAAAAACTAGCAATCCAAAATCAACAGCAAATTAAAAGGAATATACACCACGAACAAGTGGGATTTACCTGTGGATTGCAAGGTGGTTCAACATATGAAAATCAATTAATATAACATATATACCATTAACAATTTAAGAAAAAAAAACATGATAATCTCAATTGATTCACAAAAACATTTAACAGAATTTAATAACCTTTCATGATTAAAAAAAAATCAACACACTAGAAGCAGAGGAATTACCTCAACATAATAAAGGCCATACATGAAAAGCCCATAGCTTATAAGGCAAATAAATAAAACGCATCCAAAATGTAAAGGAAGAAGGAAAATTATGTCTATACAGAAATGTTATCTTATAAATTGAAAACTCTAAACATTCTACACACTCACACACACACACATACACACACACACACAAATTCATAAAGTTGCAGAATATAAAATCAACAAAAATCATCTGGATTTCTATACACTAACAATGCACAACATGAAAAAGAAATTAAGAAAACAGTTCCAGTTATAATAGCATCAAAAATAATAAAATATAAAGGGCACCTGGGTGGCTCAGTCAGTTGAGCAACCAGTTTCAGCTCAGGTCATGATATCACGGTTTGTGAGTTTGAGCCCCTTGTCGGGCTCTGTGCTGACAGCTCAGAGCCTGGAGCCTGCTTCTGATTCTGTGTCTCCCTCTCTCTCTGCCCCTCCCACACTCATGTTCTTTCTGTCTCTGTCTCAGAAATAAATAAACATTAAAAAAATTAAAAAATAATGAAATATTTAGGAATAAATTAAACCAAAGAAGCAAAGGACTTGTACATGGCAAACTACACAACATTGGTGATAGATATTAAAGAAGACACTAGTAAATGGAAAGACATCTTGTGCTCATGGACTGGAAGATTTAATATTTTTAAGATATCAATACTACCCAAAATACCAATGACATTTTTGGCAGAAATATAAAATCCTATTGTAAAGTCCGTATGGAATCTCAAGTTACCTTAAGGAGCACGATAATCTTAAAAAGAAAAAGACAAACATTAGCAGTTTCACATTTCCCAATTTTTAGACATACTACAAAGCAATAGTAAACAAGTCAGTGTGGTGATGGCATAAAGACAGAAATATAACCTAATGAAACAGAATTAAAAAAAACACAGAAATAAACCCTTGCGTACCTGGCTAAATGATTTTTGACAAGAGTGTCAAAACTACATTATGGGGAAAGGACAGTCTCTTCAATAAATGATGTTGGAAAAACTGTATATCTACATGAAAAAGAAAGAGGGTATATTTTTATCCTACCCCATATAGAGAAATTAACTCAAAATGTATCAAAGAACTTAATATAATACCTAAAACTATGAGACTCCTAGAAAACTCCTAAAACTACATGGGAATATATTCATGACACTGCATTTGGCAATTATTTCTTGGATATGACATCAAAAGCCCAGGCAACAAAGGCAAAGACAGATAAGTGGGGCTACATCAAATGTGCAAAACACAACAGCCAAGAGGTGGACATAACCTAAATGTCAATTAATATATGAATACGTAAAGAAAATGTGGTATATACATACAATGAAGTATCATTCATCCTTAGAAAAGAAGGAAATTCTATCATATGCTATATATAGCATGGATAAATCTTGATAACATTATATTACATGAAATAAGGCAGTCACAAAAGGACAAATGCTCCATAATTCCACTAATAGTAAGTCAAAAGCCAGCTGTGATCCTATGATTCTATAACAGTATACACTAATGCTAAGTATTCAGTGACTGTACTCTAACATATTTAAGTAGGTGAATACATATGTATTTTCTTTTTTAAATTTTTTTATGTTTACTTATTTTTAAAAAGGGAGGAGGGAGAGACAGGCAGAGGGAGAGGGAGACATAGAATCCAAAGCAGGATCCAGGCCCTGAGCTGTCAGCACAGAAACCGATGAAGGGCTCAAACCTACTAACAGTGAGATCATGACCTGAGCTAAAGTCCAGTGCTTAACTGACTGAGCCACCCAGGCACCCCAACATATGTATTTTCAACAGATTCTGGATATGAAATTTTTTGTAACATGTAAAAGCTCTGCATCTAGGGGCACCTGGGTGGCTCAGTTGGTTAAATGTCCCACTCTTGATTTCAGCTTAGACCTTAGATTTGTGGGTTCCAGCCCCACACCAGGCTCTATGCTGACAGAGCCCACTTGAGATTCAGTCTCTCTCTCTCTCTCAAAATAAATAAATAAACATTAAAAATAAATAAAAGCAATGAATCTAAAATAATTATTTAGCTGAATTACTTTAAAATGGCCCACACAATGGAAACACTTAAGCTGATTTAAATTCACTACCAGTGTCATATGTAACAGTGTTTCTGACATGTTTGTATTACTCTCTAGAAAGATGGACAATGGATAAGATTTATTGAGATAACTTTTTCCAAGATTTCATTTTTAGAAAATATATGTCTAGATAAAGCCCAAGGCACTGGTCCAGATAAGGGTCAAAAACCATTTAGGAGACCACATAAAGTTATCCCTTTTCACCATTTCTTGTGCTAATGATGTTCAAAGTTTTGATCTAGAACTGGAAAAATACTGGTAAGTTTTTAAAGATATTACTCTTGTGCCCTTCTGGTATAAGTAAATATCAGTGCAACTTTTCCAGAAAGTTTGTATCCTTTTGCCAAATAGTTCTGCTTCTATACATTCATGTTAGGGAAAAGCTGTCAGGGTAGGTTGAAAATGGTCAAAACTACTAACAAGGGTATAGTCTACTTGATCTAAGTAAGACTTGTGACTGATTTTGACCAATAGAACATCACAGAAATAATGTTGTGAGGGAGAATCTGGGTGGTTCAGTCAGTTAAGTGACCAACTTCTGCTCAGGTCATGATGTCTCAGTTGATGAGTTCAAGCTCCATATCAGGCTCTCTATTGTCAGCATAGAGCTCACTTCAGATCTTCTGTCCCTCTCACTGCCCCTCCCCAACTCATGCTTCCATCCCCGCTCTCAAAAATAAATAACTAAACATTAAAAAAAAAAAAAGAAAAGAAAAAGAAAAGTTGTGTGACTTCTGCACATGACCAGATTCTGGACCCTTCTGAATTTCAAATGCTATTTTGTAAATAAGCCCAGACTAGACATCGTGAGGAAGAGAGACAATGTGGAGAGGCTGACAGCATGGAGAGAGAGGCCCAGGTATTCTGGTCATTCTAATCATGGCACCTAAAGCCTCGGCAGGTTAATGAGGCCAATAGGCACCAGCCAGCCCCTAGCGAATCCTCCAGCTGAGGCCACCTCTGTTGATTCCTACTCATAATGTGAAATCACACAATAATTAGTTTTAAGCCACTAAAACTTGGAATTGGTTATTTTACAGCAATGTCAAATGTGGATACAAATTGATTCACTGGTGGTGTTTATAGTAATGAAAAAGTACAAAATGAATAAATGCCCAATAATGGAGAGATGTAAAACAATCAAATTACAGTTTTAAAATATTTCATGACACTTGAATATCAAATTTATAATTTTTTGGGGGAAAACTGAGGCTACTAAATCCTGTAATTTCATTATTTTTAATTTTTAATAGAAGCTTGAAAGACATATGCCAAAATATTCCTATATGGTAACTTCTGGATAGGTGTTGTTTTTATTTTTAATTTTTCATACTATTTCACACTTCCCACATTTCTACAATACAATGTATTGTATATACATTAAAAATAAAAATAACCAAAGGGAAAAATGAAATGTTGCATCCAAAGCAGATTACTTCACTAAGATAACTAACAATTAAATGTGGAGGGAAAAATGTTATACACTTTAAACAAAACTTCCATAACCTTGTGAAAATTTCTAAAGAAGTTTATAAAATCAGAATGATCTGTTTAGAGAAAAAGTGTTATCAGTGAAGACTGGCCTGCTGCCAGAGAGAATTAGTAGATGGACTTAGACACTGAACAGATTCTGCCCTGGGATGACACTGGAAAATCTCCCTGTGGGCCAATGAGACCTAACAGAAAATATGGTAGCATGTCATCAGGGTATGAATTCAGGCAGTAGCTTTCAACAACTTTGCATTATAGTTATGGCTCAAGGTACATGTAATGACGGGAAGGTTTTCAATGTTTGAGTAAAATACTAATTATTTTAAAAACTTTGTTGTAGGAGGATTTGATTTACTGATAGGAATATTTTAAAACAAGTGGTTTGAAAATAAGTAGTTTCCTATGTAACAACTGTAAAAACATATATAATCACTCCACACACATGATAGTTATCATACAATATTTGCCATTGGTGATAATACCCAAACTATCCCTAAAGAGTCCAGTTTGCCTTGACCAGAGTCTTTAAAGCTGGATATGGGCAGCTCTAAAAGAGATATCCTCTTCTTCCATTTGTTCCTAAGGCAGAAAGTGGTCAAGTGATTAAACCAGATTCAGAGACTGCCTCAGAGAAAACAGACCACTAGAGTATGGACATATCAACTCATCTTTTCCATTCTTCTTGCAATCTACTAGAAACAAGTAATAGAATGTTGTGGATATAAAACCACTATACATACTAACTACTGCACACCCCTACCTTGTGACAAATGTAACTTAAGGAGTATCCTGCTAAGAAAATGGTTAAAAAGAATCAGTAGCCTCCCAATTTAAACAATAGGTCCTCAAATCAAATAGCTAGAAGAAATTCAAAGTCTACAAATGTTATAGAAAAGTAACAGGCTGCAATATTAAACTCAGCTGGGACAATGAACACTCCTGTTTCTATCCAAGATGGTATAATAGGAACTGGATTTACTCTGTCACTTGAAACAGCAAAGAATCAGAAAAGAAATGGATAAAAGAATGGTTTTCAAGACACTGGATATGTGGCAATGAAAAACAGCGGTCTTTGAGACCAGAAACATGTAAGATTAGCCTAACAACTGCTCTATCTATATAAAGCTGAGAGTTTACGAGACCAAAGCAATTATAGTTCACATAACACAATTCAGAAGAGGGAAGAGCCGTGCAAGAGAATTATGGAGATCTGCAGAAGCCCCTCTATGGTATCTGGCAGAGCACTTTTCAGTGCATATGAGTAAGAAAAACTACCTGAAACCAGTGTAAGAACCATCCCTAAGGATTAGAGAATGGTTTCCAGTGTTCCCATGTCACTGGGAACAGTGCCTGTCCTCAAAAGCCAGAGTGGAAAAAATAAAAATTCATGGGGTTTTTGGTACTCAAAAAAAAAAATGTCAGAATAATTAGCCCTAGAATCTGCCAGAGAACTTCTCCAGATCTGTCTCACAAATCAAAAAAGCAAGATTTAAAAAATCAAATTGTTTCCAAGTAACTTAACCACACCCTAAAATGCCACTCAAAAATATTTACAGAAGTACAAATATCCAGTAGTCAACAAGGTAAAATTCACAATATCTAAAATGCCAACGAAGATTAACAGGCATGCAAAGAATTTCATTATCAGAATCCATGATGTGGAAAATAATTGATACAATAGAAACTGACCAAGATGGATAAAAATGCCAGAATTAGAAGCAACGATATTAAGACAGTTATTAACTAAGGGCACCTGGGTGGCTCAGTCAGTTAAGCATCTGACTTCAGCTCAGGTTATGATCTCAAGGTTTGTGGGTTCGAGCCCCACATTGGGCTCTGTGCTGACAGCTCAGAGCCTGGAACCTGCTTCAGATTCTGTGTCTCCCTCTCTCTCTGAGCCTCCCCCGTTCATGCTTTGTCTCTCTCTGTCTCAAAAATAAATAAACGTTAAAAAAATTAAAAAAAAAAGTAAAATGAGTAAACAATACAGTCCAAAAGAATATAAAAACAAGATGTAATACTGGGTTCTGTTCAGGAGACATATTCTAGAGTCAAAGATACAAATAGTTTGAAATCAACATGATGGAAAAGGATGTATGATGCAAACAACAACTGTAAGAAAATGAAATAGCTATAGTAATATTAGATAAAATACACTTTAAATTTAAAAAGGCTACAACAGGGGCCTCTGGGTAGCTCAGTCAGTTAAGTATCTTCCTCTTGATTTCAGTTTAGGCCCTGATCTCAGGGTCATAGGATCGAGCCCTGAATCAGGCTCTGAACCAGGCATGGACACTGCTTAAGATTCTCCCTCTCCCTCTCCCTTCTGCCCTGCCTCTCCCTCTCCCTCCTGCCCCGCCTCTCTCTCTCTCTCTCTCTCTCTCTCTCTGTCTCAAAAAATTCCTACTAGAAATAAAGAGAAATATTTCATAGTTATGAAGAGTCATTATATTGGTAAATACTGGAAGTATTAATGCAGCCCAATTACATAAAGAACAAAAATAACATAATTAAAAGAAGTAACAGATAATTCCATATATCACACTTTACTTCTATTTTCTACTTACAATAATGGATAGAACAAGTAGAAAGCAATTGACAGGGAAATAAAGAATTTGACCAACACTACAAAATCACAAGACTTAATAGACTTCTACATAGAACACTCTATTAAACAACAGCAGAATTTGTATTTTTCTATTGCAGATAGAACATTATATAGGACAAAGCATATGGTAGGCTGTAAAACAAGCCTTGACAGATGTAAAAGGATTGAAATCATAAAAAAAATGTGCTCTTCAATTGTAATGGAATTATATTAGAAATAAATAACAAATTTGGAAAGTTCACAAATATGTGGAAAATAAGTAATACATTTCTAAACAAACAATGGGTAAAAAAAGAAATCACCCAGAAATTCCACTTCTACATGTATAACTATAAGAAATGAAAATAGGGGTGCCTGGGTGGCACAGTCAGTTGAAAATAGGGGTGCCTGGGTGACCGACTCTTGATCTCAGGTCATGATTTCGTGGTTTGTGAATTCGAGCCCCACATCGGGTTATGCACTGATGATGCAGAGCCTGCTTGGGATTCTGTTTTCCTTCTCTCTGACCCTACCGGTTTGTGCTCACTCTCTCTCTCTCTCTCTCTCTCTCTCTCTCTCTCTCTCAAAATTAATAAACTTTAAAAAATATAAAGAAAAGAAATGAAAATACCTGTCTACACAAAATACACACATATGCATAGCAACATTATTCAAACTAACCCAAAGTGAAAACAATCTTAATGCCTTATTGAATTTTGTTATTATCAATGGATGAAGGGATGAACACATTATAGCCATACAATAAAATCTTATTCATCAAAAAAAAAAAACAAATATTGATCCCTGCTATCATATAAATGAACTTTAAAAATTGGGCTAATAGAAACCAGTCACAAAGGTGCACATATTTCTATGATTCCATTTATATGCAACCTCTAGAATTGGCAAATCTAAAGAGTTGTCAATGAGATTAGTAGTTGCCTACAGTTTAAAGTGGGAAGGTAATAATGAACAGCGACTGCTAATGGATATGTGTCTTTTGGGAGGGATAATGAATATGTTCTCAAATTAACTTATGGCTGCAAAGCTTTGTGAACATCTAAAAACCATGGAATTGTATACTTTAATTGGATAAATTGTATAGTATATGAGTTATATCTAAAGATTTTTTTAAACATTTTTTTAATGTTTATTTATTTTTGAGACAGAGAGAGACAGAGCATGAACGGGGGAGGGTCAGAGAGAGAGGGAGACACAGAATCTGAAACAGGCTCCAGGCTCTGAGCTGTCAGCACAGAGCCCGACGCAGGGCTCGAACTCACGGACCATGAGATCATGACCTGAGCCGAAGTCGGCCGCTTAACCTACTGAGCCACCCAGGTGCCCCTAAATAAAGATGTTTTAAAAGAAAGTAAACTAAAACTTCTTCAGGCTTACAAATGCTGAAATAACTCATAATAAACAGACTCATACTCAGAGAAAAGTTAGGGGAAGTCCATTAAGTAGAAGGAAAATTATAAAAGACAGAAATATTTACCTATACAGAGGAAGAAAAAGCACCAGAATGGGAATGACATGAGTGAATATATATATTAAAAAATCTTATAGTTTAATGCCTTTTAGAGATAATCATCTATTTGAACAAACAATAACAATGCACTATAAGGTTTATAAACATGTATGTGTTTAAGTAAATGAATAACCACACAAGCATAAAGTCTGGGAGGAAATGGATAGAAATATACTATTGCAATGTGGTTTTTTTTAAATTTTTTTTTCAACGTTTATTTATTTTTGGGACAGAGAGAGACAGAGCATGAACGGGGGAGGGTCAGAGAGAGAGGGAGACACAGAATCTGAAACAGGCTCCAGGCTCTGAGCCATCAGCCCAGAGCCCGATGCGGGGCTCGAACTCCCGAACCGCGAGATCGTGACCTGGCTGAAGTCTGACGCTTAACCGACTGTGCCACCCAGGCGCCCCATGCAATGTTTTTATACTGTGTGTAAACTGGTATAAAATCGCCTGGAGGTACACTGTGATAAGTTAAAGATTATACTACAAACCTTTAATAAAACCACTAAAATAGCAAAATAAAGGGTTATAGATAATAAGAAGACAAAGGAAATAAAATAGAATCATAAAAAGAGGGGAAAAGAAACAGCAAAGAGGATCTAAAGAAAATCAATAAAAATATGACAGATTTAAATCTAAACACAATAACTGCATTAAATGTAAACGGTTTAAAGACTCTAATTAGAATGTAGAAATTATTAGATTGAATTTTAGAAAGGCAAAACAAACCTATATGGTGCCTACAAGAAGTATACTTTAAACCTAATGACAAATATAGGTTACAAGTAAAAGAATGGATAGACCTATACCATACTAATACTACGCAAAAGAAAGCTGCAGTATCTATTTTAACATCAGACAAAGTAGATTTCACAAAAAGAATACTTCCAGGTACAAAAATATTCTTTTTCTAGTGATGATGTGGTCAATTAATCAAGAGGACATAAAAATCCTAAATGGTTTTACCCCTAATATCACTGTTCCAACATCCATAATTTAAGCGTTGATAGAACTATAAAGAGAAATGGGCAGATACACAGTTATTACCAAAAATTTCAATACCCCACCCTCAATATTTAATAAAATAGGTTTACAAATCAGTAAGTAATAAATAAGTAGTGAGGATGAAAAGTATAGCACAGGGAATATAGTCAGTAATACTGTAATGTTGTATGGTGACAGATGGTAACTACACTTATTGCGGTGAGCACTGCATAATGTATAGAATAGTTGAATCACTATATAATGTATAGAATAGTTGAATCACACATGAAACTAATATAACATTGTATGTTAACTACACTTCAATATCAGGGGTGCCTGGGTGGCTCAGTTGGTTAAGCATCCGACTCTTGGTTTCAGCTCAGGTCATGATCTCACGTTCCTAGTTTCAAGCCCTACATTGGGCTCCACACTGACAGAATGGAGCCTGCTTGGGATTCTTTCTCTACCCCTGCCCCATTCATGCACTCACATGCTCTCTCTCTCTCTCTTGCTCTCTCTCTCTCTCTCTCAAAATAAATAAACTTAAAAAAAAAACTATGCATCAATAACAAAAAATAAATACATCAGCAAGTAGATCTTTATAAAAATAAGCACCAATTTCACCTAAATGAATTTACAGAAGACTCCACCTCATAATAGCAGAATACACATTCTTTTCCAAGTGCACACCAACATAGATCACATTCTGGGTCATGAAACAAGTCTCAATAAATTTAAAAGGATTCGAGTCATACAAGTATGTTCATTGACCACAGTGGATTTTAATTAGAAATCAGTAACAGAAAGGTAACTGGAAAGATCTTAAATATTTGCAAAATGAATACCACACATTTAAATGAACACCATGCATGGGTGAAAGAAGAAATCAAAAAGGAAATTATATATATATTGACTATGTTATTGACTATATTCCCTGTGTTGTACTTTTCAGCCTCATAACTTATTTATTACTTACTGATTTTTTAAGCCTAGTTTTACTAAATATTGAGCATGGGGTATTGAAATCTCTGATAATAACTGTATATCTGCCCATTTCTCTTTACAATTCTATCAGTGTTTAAATTATGGATGTTGGAACAGTGATATTAGGGGTAAAACCATTTAGGATTTTTATGTCCTTTTGATTAATTGACCAGATCATCACTAGAAAAAAAAATTGTTCCTGGCAGCATTCTTTTTGTGGAATCTACTTTGATGTTAAAATAGATACTGCAGCATTCTTTTGCATAGTGTTAGTAAGGAATAGGTCTATCCATTCTTTTACATGTAACCTATATTTGTCAGTAGGCACCATATAGGTGTGTTTTGCTTTTCTAAAATTCAATCTAATAATCTCTACATTCTAATGGGAGTCTTTAGGCCATTTACATTTATATATGCGTATATATAAATTTACTGAATGTAAATGAAATCAAAACATTGAAATTTGTGGGATGCCACTATAGTATTACTTGGGGGGAAATTTATAGCACTAAACACTAAAATTAGATGAGATGTCAAATCAGTGACTTCATCTTCCACTTCAAGAAACTAAAAAAAAAGCAAATTAAATATAAAGCAAGTAGAAGAATGATAACAATACAGATCCAAGTGGAAATCAGTGAACTAAAAAAACAGAAAAATAATATTCCAATTTAGTAGGTCTTGGGGTTAGGCCCTGATCTCTGCATTTTAAAGAGCTCCCAGCTCTTCTGATTTAAAGAGCTTTATATCAGAATTATTCTGATAATTCTGAATATAAATTCTGATAATTCTGATAATTCTCAGATAATTCTGATATAAAGCCAGACTTGTGAACTGTTATACAGATTTCCTCTAGAATCCCTTCAAGCCATGATATTCTATGAAACTATAATTTTGACATCTGCATTTGTCCCTCAAATGTGAATTAGTAGGATAACAACCTAATCAGTATGGGCACAGTAATACTTTATAAAAGGATCTGTAAGATATTTTGGATCAGGATGTTAATTACATACTGATGAAATGCTGACAGCTGAAAAAAAAATCTCAATCTAAGACAGAGCTTTTATGCCACTGGAGCTGAGAGTTCTATTCCACTACTCATAAACCAGGCTGAATAGCAGCCAAGATGGTGTGTGGGTCTGGGAACACAGCAGACAGAAGGCATGTGACACTTTCTATTCTCTGTCTATGAGCCAGGTGTTATAATCTATAATTCTTACAACAGGACTTAGATTTAGTTTTAATTATTCCATTTAGAGATGGAAATCTATAAGTGGTGAAGTTGTTTCTTTCTCTCAGTGAATCTGCTGGCAACTGGTGGAAGAACCCATTATTTGAGTCCAGCTCTTTTCTTACTCAAACCCTCATGAAGCCACATGAAGCTATTTTGCTCAATTCCTGCAGTAATAATGAATAAACATAAGAAACAGATCATTTGTTATTCTATAAATGGAATTGCATATTCAAATCAAGTCCAGTCATTAGATTATTCCTAGGGACATGTGATCTCAGTTATTTACCAAATTACATATAAAAAATACTTATACATTGAAATCTCATTATATGTTTCCTACAAGCAAAAATACAGTCTGGTGAAAAAAAAGTCTTTTTAATGAACTGAACTGCATGCATATGCTCTAATACAGGCTTGCCTTACAAAGAACTCTGCCTTAGGTAAAACAATGCCATGGTAAAATCCTAAATCTAAGGTACGTGTGTGAAAAGGATCACTGCCCAAAATGTGGGCATTATGTGGGGATTATGTGAGGAAGGGTCACCTACCACCATGTGTTGAGCTGAGGTGATGGGTCTTAACCCAGTGTCTGCTAGATGCCTATTTAGTCTCCCAAAGAGATGACAGGTATAATTTCTCCACAAAATTTATTCTCCACCCCCCTATGCATTTGAAATAGCTTTATGAGAGAATCAGTTAACTGTCTACAGTAATAGCTTTTACTTCAAGGACAGCAATTAAGAATGTCTATTTCCTCTCCTCCTACATCTGTTCTGCGAATGGAGTGAATACATTTGAATTGTTTTCTGGATATACAGTAATTGTTGAGAAATGACAACTTACCCATCTGTGTAGTAGGCTGTGGTTTTTAGGTGAAGACTAACTAATCTGACCTAAATATACACTTGAAACAGCCCTCCGATGTGCATTAAGAAAGGAAAAGATTGTTAGAAAGGTCATCTGAAAATCAGTGCCCAGCTGAGGCAGTTAGTCTGCTATGCATTAGAGACCCCAAATATAGCACACCTTACCTTCAACTCTTTTCCTCTAACATACAAGCACCGACACTTCAACACTTGAACTTCATTTCTTTGGATTAAAACCTTATGTCTCTTATTCTTTCTTAAAATATAAAAACCATCAGGATGAAGGACAATTGTATATATCCATTATAAATCATATCTTAATAATACATTTGATTCTTTGTACAGCCCTTCATACATTTCAAAATTCTCTCAAATTCTGTGATCTAACTTGAACTCTCAAAACCCTATGGAAGGACATGGTAGGAGTTGTCACATTTACACACATCAGGAAACAGCTCAGAAAGACATGAGGGTTTTCTCTGCCTTTCCACTGGCTATTCCAGGCTTCTCTCTGATACATCACATCTGTGACCAAAAGTCTTTAAGCATTCTTTTTACAGTTCTTTGGTTACTCAATCATGCCCATAATTTTTCACTGAAAGATATCAAAGAGCAACACAATAAGACATGATTTAAAAATTATACTTCAGGGGTGCCTGGGTGGCGCAGTCGGTTAAGCGTCCGACTTCAGCCAGGTCATGATCTTGCGGTCCGTGAGTTCGAGCCCCGCATCAGGCTCTGGGCTGATGGCTCAGAGCCTGGAGCCTGTTTCCGATTCTGTGTCTCCCTCTCTCTCTGACCCTCCCCCGTTCATGCTCTGTCTCTCTCTGTCCCAAAAAATAAATAAACGTTGAAAAAAATTATACTTCAAAGCCCACTTATTATGTCTCTTAGTTGCTTAACATGCATTATCCACAACAAAACTAACTCCTAACTTATCTGGGGTCATATTCCCATACTTAGTATTGTCTCTTTCCCTTTCATTAGTATTGTCTCTTTCCCTTTCGTCATCCAGCAACATGACCCTGGAATGGGTAGGAGCTCCTCCTATAGCACTCAGCAGGGTATTCTCTAGGTCACTTCAGTAATCCTGAATCAGTGTGGAGCTACCATGTCCAGTTCTGGGAGGTGTGAAGAAAAGAAGTTCAGGACATCTTAGCCAGTGGAGCATTCCCCACTGAGGAGGAGGTTAGGATTCCTCTGTCTTCTGCCACCAAGTTACAGCAGTGGCAGAGATCACCTTCTCACTCATGCAACCAGCTTCTTCTCATACCGGATGCTCATCATTCCTCATTTAGAAGAAGTTTTAACTAAACTGGGAAAATAAACTTTGGAAAAGCCTGGAAAAGAAGTCCAGATATGCAAATACCTGAAGAAGAGGGATAGAAAATTAATCCTTCTTATCATGGACATAGCCAAGAAAAGATTATTCAGATGTTCTGCTTAGATTAAATGAGTCCATGAGTCATTTCTATGTATTGTGCATGTATTTGGTGTTCATTCACCTTTAAAAGCAAACAAATAACCTTTTATTTTTCCCAATACTGATTGTACTTGGTATAGACAGTCCAGATTATGGACAGGGAATTTGTATTCTGTAATACTCTATTTTCAGGAGAGTGGTTCAAATTTCTTGAAATCCTGAAGGGAGAGAAATTCACTCAAGTTCATTTCCTTTTCTTTTGACAATTCTCTTATTAGAAGGTTTATCCTCCTCCAGCCTTTTCGAGCTCACATGACAAGATCTGTTCCGGAGATAAATGATACCCTAAATAACCCTGAACTAGTAAAGGACACAGCAGAAGTATTACTTAGAATGATGGATAGTTAAAGATGGAGAACTAAAACAGATACATTCATAATTTAGAAGTTAGTTGAGGAGAGAGAATAGCTGGAAAAATAGTGAGTATTTTTAAAACATAATGATCACAATTTGTATTATGAAAACTAAGTAGAAGATTCCATGTGGATATGTTACTTCTATGCAACATAAATGAGTCTGTTCGATTCCATCTATTTATTGTTGACAATAACAGTGATGAGCCATTTTATTTATTTCCTGAGGACGCAGTTAGACTATGTATATTGGGAGATGCCAACGTAAACTACTGCATCTATAGTTAGGAACTGCGAACTGTGTCCTGGGGTGGGGGGAAAGAAGATCAATTCTCAGCTGCAGAACTATGGAAAGTACACAAAAGTGTTGCAGAAGCAGTTTCATGGCTGCAACACATTACATCATCCTCAAGACAGTCCTTCAATATGTGCTATTTCTATTGTACAGATGAGGAACTGATACTTAAAGAAATGCAAGGAAGACACTTGTTCCACTCTGGCTGGGAGGTAAGAGGGGGGCAGACCATGAAAAGGGGTTCCTTTTAATTTTTTTTTCAACGTTTATTTATTTTTGGGACAGAAAGAGACAGAGCATGAACGGGGGAGGGTCAGAGAGAGAGGGAGACACAGAATCGGAAACAGTCTCCAGGCTCTGAGCCATCAGCCCAGAGCCTGACGCGGGGCTCGAACTCACAGACCGCAAGATCATGACCTGGCTGAAGTCGGACGCTTAACCGACTGCGCCACCCAGGTGCCCCGAAAAGGGGTTCTTGTAGGAGGTAATATCTAGGCTTGAAGAAAGGTAGCAAAAAGCTTAGTGTGGAAGTGGGAGAAGGGTGTTAATATAATCACACCTGGAATGAAAGAATAGAAAAATCAAGTATCCAGATAAGGAAAGCAGGAGGGTTGATGTCCCCAAAAGGTATAACATGTGAGGTGTGGAGTTTGAGGAAGTGAAAGTGGAAGTAGGTAAGGGCCAGACAGTGGCTTACCTCTTAATTTCATTCTAGGGGCTTGATTTTATCCTAGAATCAAGTGGAGTTTGAATGAATTTAAGCTAAAGAGTGCCTTAAACAGGCTTGCCTTACTCCAAAGTGGGATTCGCAATATCAACTCTTAAAGTGCTTTTTTTTGGGCACCCTACCCCCTTCCATCCTCTTGAGAAAAAAACAAGCATCTATGTTGCTCCCCACTTGTCCGTGGTCCAGGGCTTGGTGCAGAGTGAAAGCACAGTAAATAGGGACTGACTGGGAGAGGGAGGGAGAGTGATAGAGAGGTGAGCAGATAAATTGGTAATTACAGTAAACTAATAATAGATCCATGTATAGCACTATGTTATGAAATACAAGTTGACTGTATCCTGATGAAGAGGCATCAGGGTTATAGCACATAAAATGGGCTACATGTGAAAAAAGTAGTAAGAAAAGAAAATAAATTCTGATTTTTATAGGAAATTGTCCTTTAAAGCAAAGCCCTTCTAAATCCTGAAAGAAAATCATGTCTAATTCAGTATCTTTGACCAGGAGAGCTGATCTTGGGCAGTTATTCTGATTGAGCATCAATGAGTTGCAGGAATTAGCCATTCAGACATTGTTTACCATTTAAATGCAGCAGGAAGAGGATCCTATAATGCACCAGAGATCCTTCAGACTTTCATTAGGTCATTCTGCTGCCCCAAGGATCATGACAATGTGAATGGTGGAACTTTAAAGTCATAGACCAAAAGATGTGTATCCTGGTTTATAGTTCAAAATCTTTCACTCAAAAACCACAGAGCCCTTCTGATGACATGAGGCTTTAGAAGAGTTGCCATCTAAAAAAGTATTCTTCCTTTATGTGCATTATGCTGTTTCACTTGGAAAATTCAAAATTCCTTATGTACATAATGGAAAAATAAAATCTCCAGAGTTGTGAATAGTGCTTGCCTTTTGCCTTAATATATCCCCTTCTGAGTGTTTTGGTGTGTGTGTGTGTGTGTGTGTGTGTGTGTGTGTGTGTAGAAGGGATTCTCTGTTTTTTAATAGGATTGCCTGGCATTTTCTACAACTAGTAATGTGGCTAGGTAATCTAGCTATAGTCAGAGATCTGGGTTGGAAGCTGAACTCAGCCACTTTCTACCCATGTCCAATTTTCCACTTCTGAAGACAAATGTGGTGTCTACCATAGATTGAAGGTGCAGTGCTATACTGTAACACAAGATAAGCAAAGGATTATACTTACCCAGAACAGCAAGGAACAAGTCTTATTTATCTTTGCTCTAGGGCCAACCACAGTGTCTGACAACTAATGAGGAAATTAGCACCATTATCTCAATCTTCTCTTTCCATATTAATGCAGAATTACTGCAATCTTCACATTGCATAGACCCTTCATTTAAGGGGAAAATGTGGTGACAATTGAATTTATGAACCTTGTGCAATGGTAATTTAGATGTACTGCTCACTGAATAAATGTCTTAAAGCTGCAAGGAAGTTTATGAGTAATTTGGTGCCCTTCTTTCATTGTATAGAAGAGGCAACAGAAACACGCAAAGATGACATGAATGCTCCAATAATGCACTGGGTATGTATCTCCAAACTCTCTGCACACTACATCACAAGGGTTTTGATGTTCTATGCCTACTGAAACCAGTGTAATTCTATGTCCTGCTACTGATAAATTGGACACCTGAGCCTCAAACTTGGAAAACCAGAGGAACAAAGAGCTGGGGTAGTATGCAAGCTAGCAAGCTGCTGGACTCTAAATGAAACTCAGCCCCATGGAGAAGAATAAATAAGCTACAGTTTTGGTTCATCCTATGAAAAATGTGTCTGCCACAATCCCCATGTTCTCTGATCATCACCAAGAATATGGTACAGGCCTGTACCAACAACTGTATGCATTCCTCTCCTGGCCAAACACACCACTTTTGTCTTGGTCTTGGATCAGAATCTACTTTTAAAATCAATCTATCATTAATCTATCAAAACAATTGATAGAAAACAACCTAGACAGAAAATCAGCAAAGATATAGCAGAACTCAACAATACCACCAAACAACAGGATCCAATCCATTCAGCAACAGCAAAATGCACATTCTTTTCAAGTGCCTATGGAACATTCACCAAAATAGACCATATTCTGGGCCATACATCAAACATTAACAAAATCAAAAGAATTTAACTCATATAGAGTATATTCTCTGGTCACAATGGAATCAAACTAGAAATCAGTAAGAGGTAACAGGAAAACTTCCAAACACTTGGAAACTAAAAACACACTTCCAAATAGTCTATGAGTTAAGGGGGGAAAAAAACTCAAGAGAAAGAAACACATTGAACTTAATAAACAATGAAAGTCCAACATACCAAAATCTGTGAGATATAGCTGAACTAGTGCAGTGAGGGTAATTTAAAGCACCCTTGCTTAGATTAGAAAAAGAAGAGTCTCATGTCAAGAAACTAAGTGCTACATCAAAACAGAAGAAGAGTAAACTAAACTCAAAGAAAGCAGAAAAAACAAATAATAAAAATAAAAGCAAAGCTTAATGAAATTGAAAACAGAAAAACAATAGAGAAAAACAATGAAACAAAAAGGAGATTCTAATAAATTACATTTAAAATAAATAATAAATAAATTTAGAATAAATAAATAATAAATAAATAAATAAATAAATAAATAAATAAATAAATAAGAAAAGGTCAATCAAATAAATCTCTAGCAAGATGACAAAGAAGAAATAAAGATGACACAAATTACTGTTATCAGAAATGAAGCAAAGGATATATTATAGGCCCTAAAGATATTAAAAGGTTTATAAAGGAATATCAGAAACTATTCTACACACATAAATTAACATCTTAAAGGAAATGGAACAATTCCTTGAAAAGCACAAACCATCATAACTTACCTAATATAAGTTGAAGAGACTTATAACTATTAAGGAAATTAATTTGTAATGACAAAAATCCCAGAAAAGTAATCTCCTGACCCAGACAGTATCACTGGAGAATTCTATCAAATATTTAAATGAGCAGTTAACACAAATTTTTACACAATCTTTTCCAGAAAACAGATGAAGCTAGTGCTACCTGATACCAAAACCAAAGACTGTCAAAAAAAAAAAAAAAAAAAAAGGGAAAAAGAACTACAGACCAATGTTCCTCATGAATAGAGATGCAAACATTCTTACCAAAATATTGGCAAATAGAATTTAGCAATATATAAACAGAGGTTTTGAAAAAGAGTATTATCAAACACATAATCATGTGGGGCTTATTCTAGGGTTGCAAGACTGATTCAATATTAGAAAATCACTCAACCTAATTCACCATATTAAGTGTCTAATATATATAAATATAATTTGGCAAAATTCAACATTATTCATGATAAAAAGAAAAAAAAACCTTCAGAAAACCAGAAATAGAGGGAACTCTCTCAGTTTGATAAAGAACATATACAAAATAACTCTAGGTAACATTACATTTAATAATAAAAGACTGAATGCCTTTCCTCTGAGATCTGGAACAAAGCAAGGTGTCCACTCACACTATTGCTCTTCAACAGAGTGTTGGAAGTTCTAGCCAGTGAAATAAGGCTATAAAATAAAATAAAAGACATACAGATTGGAAAGCAAGACATAAAACTTTCAGATGACATGACGGTGTACACAGAAAATCCCAAGGAACCTATCAAAAAATGAACACACAAAACTTCCTAAAACTAGTGAGTTTCAGCAAGTCAGAGAACACAAAATCAACATATAAATAATAACTATATTTCTGTATATCTAGCAATGACACAGGGAAAAAGAAAATTGTAAAAACAGTACCATTTGTAATCACTCCAAAAGCATGAAATATTTAAGGGGAAAATATAACAAAGATATTCAGGACTTGTATACTAAAACCTGTAAAACACTAGATGTAAAAAAATTTAGGAAGATCTAAAATGGAAAAACATATCACATTTGTGGGTCTGAATACTCAACATAGTAATGACAGCATTTTTCCAAAACTAATACAGAGACTTAAAGGTTTTTCTAGATATAGACAAGGTAATCCTAAAATTCATATGGGAAACAAATGGATTATAAGAGTCAAAATAATTTTTAAAGAGAGGAATAAAGAGGCTGAACTAATCTACCCAATTTTAAGACTTACTATATAACTATAGTAACCAGGACTGTGGGTATTGACACAGTGATAGACACAAAGATGAAAAGAACAAAATAGAGAACCCAGAAATAGCCTACACTAGTTGATTTTGGCAAATGTGTAAATGCAATTCAACAGAGAAAAGACAGTCTTTTTAATAAATGGTGATAGAGGAACTAGATATCCATACCAAAAAAAAAAAAAAATGGTGAAGGGAGCTTAGCTCTAAATCTCACACCCTGATTTTATATAAAGACAGATAATGAATTAAATGTAAAACATAAATTTATAAAACTTTTAGAAAAAAACAAAGGAGAAAATCTTGAGGAACAGGGGCTTCATGAAGAGTTTTTAGACAACTCCAAAAGCATGTTCCATAAAAGATTAAAAATCAATAAACTGAACTTCATCAATATTAAAAAATTTTCCTCTGTGACAGATCTTATTAAGAAGATGAAAAGACGAGCTACATATTGAGAAAAACATTTGCAAACTATATCTGGCAAAGGAATCACACCTAGATTATATGAAGAACTCAATAATGGAACAGCAAAAATAAAATAAGATTAAATAAAATAAAAATAAAATAATAAAATAAAATAAAATAAAATAATTTTTAAAGGGCAACCAATATGAAAAGACATTTCAATGAAGAGGACATAATGTTGGCAAATACACACATAAAGGGAACTCAATATCACTAACCATCAGGAAAATACTAATCAAAACACAATGAGGTATCAATCTAGTAGATTTATACCTATTAGAGCAGCTAAAATAAAAATAGTGACATTGTTGGTGAAGACAGAGAAACTAAATCTCTCATACATTGCTGGTGGGAACAGAAAATGGTACAGACACTTTGGAAAAAAAGTTTGACAGTTTCTTAAAAAAACTAAACAGACATTTATCGTATGGCTTAGCAATCATTCACCCCAGAGAATAAAATCTTATTTCCACACAGAAACCTGTAAACAAATACACACAGTCATTTTATTTGTAATGGACAAAAACTGGAAACAACAAAAATGTTCCTCAAGAGGTGAGTGGATAAACAAACTGTGGTACATTGCTGCCATGGATGATTATGTAGTAATAAGAAAGAACACACTACTATGAATACACACAACAACTTGAATGGATCTCCAAATCACTTTGCTGAGGGAAAAAAAGCCAATCTCAAAAGGTCACATACTGAATGACTACATGAATGTGACATTCTAAAAATGACAAAAATACAGAAATAACAAATAGTGGCTGACGGGGGTTAGGAATTTTGGAGGAGAGAGGTAGGCATGACTACAGGAGCAGCAGGAGTGGGATCTTTATGACGACAAAATAGTTCAGTATGTTGATTGCAGTGGTCCTTCCACAAATCTACATATGATAAGACAACATGAAACCATGCACACACATTGTAACAGTGTCAATCTCTTCGTTTTGACATGATACTACAGTCATAAATTATGTGACTGCACTATCTTTGCAATTTCCTTTGAATTTATCATTATTTAAAGTAAAAACTTAAAGAATATATCTCACGGTATATTTTCTATTGGAATAACAAACATCAACACTCACTTCCAATATCTGGCCTCAGCTTTTTATCATATTCTCTTAGCAACTTGTTGAGGATAAGAGTCACATCAGTGTCTTGGGATTTTGGAGCCAAGACCCACTTTTGGTTTGATGATGAATCTTCATATTCATCCTCTTCCACCTTCCTGGACCTGTAATTATGGCACAAAGTGTGAAGTATAAGTTGTAGCAATAGCTCCAGGAAGTGTCTTAAGCTTCGCCCACTCAAGCACCATTGACATAGGTAGAAAGTCCCCAATACTCACAGCCCAATCAATGGGTTACATCTAAAATGAAAACAAAACAAAACACATTTTAGAAATAATCCAATTGGATGAATGCCACTGCTCTTAACATGTCATGATGTTTTCATTAAATGTCACAAAATTATTCCTTGTGTACGTTAAACTATAGACTGAAAAGTAAATCAATGCCAGAAGGTCAGCCAAGCAGCAATCACCCTTGCTTGGATCCACCTTGAAAACCTCTGAAGGTCAAAACACAAACCTTCCAGATGTTTGTCAGATGGTGACTTTACCTGCTGTTTCCACCCCCTACTGCCAAGACCTCATTTTAGTTGAAGGTGAGAATAGGTTTTGCAGAATCACACTCACTGAAAAATAGTTAAGTCTGAATTCTGTTCTTCTTAAGGAGACTGGAACCTTCGGTCAAGGTAGACATGGGCACATTATCAGGTGGTCTGTTTGGCCAGCACTAATGTGTGGTGACAGGGAACAGAGATGGTGTTTGGTGAATAACTTCTGGCAAGTTGACATGCCTCCTCCAACACAAACTGATTCATTTCTTACAGAGCAGGCTAATACAGACATTAAAAATTAAAATATTTCTAATATGTCTTAATCATTTGGCCCCTCAATAAATGGATCAAAATGAATGTTTGAGAACCTTTGAGCTTGTCTCATGCAACATGACAGCTACCTCTCCTGGGTGATACACACTGACAGGAGTACTTGAATGGAGAGGCATCAAAATGACAAGTTAGTTCTCTTAGCTGAGTGAGGCCACCTCAACAGCACAGCCTTTTGGGCTTGAAAAGAGGAGAGTCTCCTTCTGCATCAAAGCAGCATTTCCACGTGGACTGCATTTACTAGGGCAAAAAAAAAAAAAAAAAAAGCCTGTAAAACAACAAACAGTTTTGCTTATACTCTGTCAACATAAATGCCTTAGTGACTTTTCACCAAAGAGAACAAAATATGGAATAGAAAATTGTATTGAGGTTTATTTGTCCTGACTTTGTATCAGCTCATTTCTGTTTAGCTTCCCAGAGAGAAGCCAAAATGTTAACATTATCCCAGGGCAACTGTGCTCTGGGACACAAGTTTCTTTAAGTTAAATTTTGGAATTGTCTAAATTATCTACAATGAACATGAAAGAAATGAAGAGAGTAAATTTTCAAAAATTTATTATCTCTACTTTGCTTAAATCCTCATAATCATATATATAATATTATATTATAATCACATAATTATATCTATAGTATAATAGTTTATATAATTTTATGTAATATGTAATCATACATATATGTCATATATTATACACATTATAGTCTTTTTATGAGTGTTAACTAGCCTTAACCTAGATTAGGGCAGTATCACATAGTCTAGTCTCAGATGACTATACACATTTATATAAGATTTTGAAAATGAGTACATGGTATATGTCTGGCAGATGGATTTCACTGAAGTTTTTCCTAGGCTTATCTTAAACTGTAATTATATTTCTTGAATATGTATCGACTAGAAGGTTAAAATAAATCATCCATAGAAACTATAAATTGCTGGGAGTTTTTATTTGCACTTAACATTCACCATCAATAAGAACTTAAAAAAATTGGGACACATTCAAGAAGTGACATGTTGCATTTCATTATTTGTAAAACTGAACTTTTACAAATAACAATATAGGATTTAAAATGTCACTGTAGAATATTTTATCAGAAATATTGTCAGGAATATCGTGTTGGGGAAAAAAAAAAGAGAGGCTGAAGCAGGCTCTGTAGGACTTGGTTAGCTAGAAGCAATCATTGCCCACAGGACCTGGCAATTCATTCCACAGCAAAACCATTTGGGAGACTGGGGACAGAGGGACAGATCACCTTGGCAGAATCACATATAACATTCTCAAGACATGTTCCAACTCAGCCACAGTCCTTTCCTCTATCGCTCTGTTGTCTCTCTGCCTCTTTCTCTTCTCTCTTCTCTTTGCCTCCCATCCCTTTCTCTCTTACCCCTTTCCTGAAGTCCCCTCCCCCACCCCCAAAGACAGCTCACTCCACACACCAGACTATGCTTTTCGTGCTCTGCTATTTTTTATTGCCCCAATGGTCATATGTACATAGATTGAGAACATTAACTCTTCATCAGTTCTCTATATATACACAGCCTTCGTTTCTGAAAAATTCTTTTAACTACTTCAAATGCAGGTATTATAATGAGCCTAATTCTCCCTCTAGTGGTGAGGAGAGGGTTTTCCTGAAATTGCATAAGTGTCTTCCTTAGAGGCCAAGGCAGGTGAGAGTGGGAGAGAGGAGGAAGGAAAAGCAGCAGCATCCTCTCCCACCCCTTTAGGAAGTCAACCAGGACCTACAGCTTGATGGCTGGGCTGGGGTACACAGTTGCAAAGCGTGGGCAGAGATCCCCTTGTCTCCTTAGAGACTGACACTGAGCTTTTCCCAATTCTGATCTTCCGTCAGTTTGCTGTAGGACTTCAGAGAATGAAATAAAAGCCTCACAGTGCTGATGTCAGACCACCAGCCCCACAGGAAAATCTTCCCTTTGATGAAAACCAAATCTCATCTCAGAGGACCCACTAGAATGTGAATAAAACACGAATGATCTGCTTTTCTAAGTGGGTTATATATAATCTTTACGAGTGTTCTGTTATCAGGATTTTGGATCCTAAATACTATAACTGCAATTAGCTTTTTCTTAAAAAAAAACAGGCAATGTATCGTCATTTTTAGATGTTATTTTCACATCTTACACCTTCTCTTTGACTAGAAGGACAAAATCTGAAGTGTTTTTAAATATTAAAAGGAGCTCTTAAACCTCAGAAATCAGTTAAGTGTCTGCAAGGTATCACCAAGCTCCAGGCATGACTTAGTGCGTTCTAATGTATAATAAGCACATCCATGGGGTGTCTGAACAGGGTGCTTTTCTCTCCATGGAGTTGCCAAGCCATCACCACAGAGCACACTGTTAGAACATTTTCCAGGGATTTTGAACACCAGAAGGGCATTCCAGAGTGCAAACAAGAACCCTCTCAGCATTAATAACAGTTTTGAAAGATGACACTGGTCATCAGATTATTTTACATGTCTGTAAAACCCATTCAAAGAATGAAGGCACTTTCAAAGGAGAGGCGTATAGCAATATAATTAGTTTAAAATTTGGATTTTCTTGCAACTGATATACAACCTCTATTTTGAAGTCCAGGGAATGAACCAAGATATAGAACATATTAAAATCATTACATGTGCCTTGGTGAAATTTAAGTATGAAGAATACCAAGAAATTGGACATGTATTTGGGAATTCCCTAGAAACCTGACTGCTTCATGTTAGATACTAAGACATCTTCCTACTTCCTAAGCACATAAACTAATGAGGACAATGAGCAGTTTTCCTTTTAGCATATTAAGTATCTATAAATCTAAAGTATCTGTAATTAATGATCTAACTCTGAAATATAGGTCACTTCAGTTTGTGGCAACAGAAAAGATCATGTGGATATGACTTCAAATCTGGATTATATACTTCAGAATTCTACATTATGCCTGGTGCTATCTGCTGGTCTCTCTGGCTCTAGACAGAGATACATCCAGGCGGAATCAATTTCAGAAAGTGGGCTTTCATTTCCTTCCCCAGTTCTCTCCTTAGACGGGAAGAAACTGGAGTTGAAAGGCCCAATGAGTACTATGCCTGGTGGAGAGAGCTGCCTGTGAGTCACCAGTTGACATTCTCTGGCACACTATCTGCCTTTCACACTTTCACCTCTTAGTGGGGATAATGGTATGGAGGGGATGGCCAGGGCTTTCTTCTTCAGAGCCAAACACCTCTGCCAAAGGTGGGGAGTGAGACTGGGGCTCCTATTACGTCTTTTAAGATTTGTTAATGTACCTCCTTCCTTCCTTCCTCACATAAATGAAAATGTAAGCCTGTCATCGTCTACTGACCCTTGCAGCACTTACTGCCCATAGGAAGGCTCTCTAGTTCTCTAGCTTCCAGATACAGAAAATAAAGAGGTGTCAAAACAAGAGTGTTTTGGGGAAGTGGGTGTCCCAAGATTCTTGGGATGGGGATAGGGGGAGAGGCATGGAGCTGCTCTGATTTCCAAAGTCTGGGCCAGAGATCTAGTCTAGGAGACAGAACTAAAGAAACCAAACCCAGAATATCCTGTTATATTTACAGCAACAGGGTTTAACCCCTCTGGTCCCATCATCCTTCCACCCTCATGAGCCATCTTCATCCTTTCCTGGAGGTCTCTAAGCTCCCATTATTTGGTTGCTATTCTAGGATGCAGGTTATGGGTATTTATGGTAAGATAATGTCTTACAGTTGCCAGGAAAAGCCTTATTATCAATTATCAACATGCTTTATGGGAGTAAGTGTGTATGTCTGTGTATGTGAAAACTGGCTCATCTAGAAGGGGTGCATGTGTATAGTATGTGTTTGCAGAACCTGGAGAGGAGAATCATTTCTGAGAAGAAGGGTTCTTTCCCTTGCTCCAATCCTCTTCTGCCTGTCTCCAGCCTGGATGTTCTTTGCCAGTGTGATCTAAACTAGGCAGCTAGGAAATCATGACTTCTTAGTCCTGGGAAATTTCAGAGTGATGGAAATTATACAGAACGTCAGTCAATGTGTTTGTATGAACCCCTGGAACACTTGTAGAGAGGGGTAAATGGGAGGTACACACCGCCGGTCATTTATGATAGTGGTTTTCAAAACCCCTTAAAACCACCATATCCGAAAAGCTTCAAGAGAAGAGCCCCATTAATCTCAGAGTCACCACATTCCTGGTTGCAGAGAAGGCTGCAGCCGCCCAGCCTGGAGAGGCAGATAGCCCTGTCAAAGGGGAGACTGGGACAGGTGAGATGCAGGCGGACTCCGTCTCCCCCGGGCCGGCCCCAGCGGGGCTATGCCGCAGCCCAGCCGACGGCGGGACGCACCGGGACTCCTGGCCGGCAGACAGCGCCCCCCACCGCCTTCCCGTCCCGCTCGGAGCCTCCAGGGCTGCAGGGCCCGGGCGCCACTTACCGGGCGTGCAAACCCGAGAACAGACAGAGGAGGAGGAGCAGCTTCGGGGCCATGGTGCGGTGGAGCTCGGGGAGCAGGGTCTGGGGCCTCCAGCCAGGCGCGGCTTCCTCCGGAGCGCGGGCCTCGCCTCCGCGGGCTCTTCCCTCCCTCGCTGCCTTTGATGCCACTGACTGCGGCGCCACTCGGGCTCCCGGCCACCGCGGCCGGACAGGTGCGGGCTCGGGCGGGCCGCCGCGCCCCCGACGGCCCGCGGGTCTGCGCCCAGCTCTGCGGGGTGCACGCGGGGCACCCTGCCACCGCGGCGCGCCGCCCCCGCCCGCTGCCCGCCGCGCGCCTGCCGCCTCCAGCCGCCTGGGCGCCGGGTCAGCACAGCCTGGTGGCGGGAGCGGGTGGGCTCGAGCAGTCCCTAATCTCGCCGCCCCGCAGCTCCGCGCGGCGCTGCCCCCTCTGCCGCGAGCTGCGCGCGGGTGCACAGGCGGTGGGCTCTGCGCTTGGTGTGCGGCCGCCGCACGTTCGGAGGTGGGGGCAGCAAGGCGGCCGCTCCTCTGGCAGCGCCTGCAAGGCGGCCCCGGCGGGGAGGAGTTTCCCCTATTACACGCCTGGCAACGCGTGCGGCGAAGAAAGCAAGGTTTGAATGGACTCAGAGTTTGAGGCCGGGGAGGGGGCGGGGCTCAGCGGGGGAGGGGAGGCCTGGGGATCCCATAGGAAGCCTTTAGAAGAATCCCAGGGATTGGCATCTCAAGGTTAAGAGTGAGCCCCCGAGTCCGACGCAGTACGTTCCTTCTGTCTTCTCAGCAAACGCGGTGGTTCTCCCGCGCTCCCTGACCGACTGTTGTCTGTCCTTCCCCGCGTGTCTTCAGCTAGGTAGCCATAGCAAAGGTTTGCTGAAGGCGCCCTTTCCATGCACATGCCCTGCTAGGTCTACTGAGCTCCTATGCACTACTAAGATCTGTGTGAAAAAGGGCTTCCTAGGGATATTTAGAAAAAAGCATTCCCAATATGGACCATCCTAACACATACAATAAACAGGTGGGGGAAAACACACACACACACACACACACACACACACACACACACACAATTAAATGTAGGAGAAAGACTCACCCTAAGTCAAAAAGTAAATGTCGTCCTGTTTTATTGAACCATGAAGAGCACTTCATTCAGTGTATTTTCACTACCCAAAGACAGAAAATTGCATTTATGTTCTCATTTGTGATAATCACGCCAAAAGCTAGTCTTTCACTATGTATTACAATCTTTACAATGTTACCATAGCCTAGAATAAATCCACTAAGAAGTTTGCTTTTGTACTGCCAAAAATAGCTCTTAGAAAGTATTTCATATTTGAATTACTACTTATAGCATTATGAAAGAGTATAACTGTTTCATTAATATTGTCAAATACTTTTGTTCATAAAATATATAGAAGAATAATTGAACGTTGGTGTTTTCTCCACTATTTTCAGTTCATCAATATGAACGTGGTCATACAATGGCATGGGGTGCAGTTGTTGGTGATGGCAGCATTGGTGACTTTAACAATGGAGCTGTAGCTACCTTGGCATTGCCATCTCCCTGTCTCTGTGTGGCCTTGAGCTCACTCCAGCTCACTCCTTCTCAGGGCTCCTTCTGACATCTTCCTCTGCCTGCCACATCTCTCCTACTTAAATGCACAGACCCTATTCAGGTCTTATTTTCTAAGAAGACACCCAATATTCCTGTATCCCTCCACCTCCAGAACATCTTTGAGCTTCGGGGGATTGTGAGCCTTTATCATACCCTGCCCTAATCTCTAATTTTCTCTGTCACACATATGAACACTTTAAAAATCAGTTAGATAACCACTTACCATTTGTTAATTGCTTATAGAAATATGTCAAATGTTCACATAGTTTGTGTGCTGTGAGAAAAACTACAAGTAAAGAAACAATTCTGACCCTCAATTTTTAACACAGCAATAAGAAACACAAGTCAAAGTAATCAACAGACCTTAATAACATAATAAGGGCCCAAGGCTGATGTGAAGACTTTATGTAGATGAACTCATTTTTAACTCACTGCATTATTCCTATTTCAAAGATGGAGGGAAAAGTATAGAGAAGTTAAGTCACTTCCTTAAGATCACACAGATTGAGAACTGGAGGTTAAACCCCAGAGAGTCAGCTCCAATGTCTCAGTCATTTATTGATTGAGTGATCGATTGATTAAGAAGAGAATGCAAGATAGGGAGAGGGGCAGAGGGAGAGAGAAAAAGAATCTGTTTTAAGCTTTTTTTTGTTTTTTTTTTGTTTGTGTTTTTTTAGAAAGAGGAAGAGCGTGAGCAGGGGAGAGGGGCAGAGAGAGAGAGAGAGAGAGAGAGCAGGGGAGAGGGGCAGAGAGAGAGAGAGAGAGAGAGAGAGAGAGAGAGAGAGACTCTCAAGCAGGCTGCATGCTCAGCACACAGACTGACACAGGCCTTGATCCCATGACCCTGGGATAATGGCCTGGGCCAAAATCAAAAGTCAGATGCTCAATCAACTGAGCCACCCAGGTGTGCCTCCAATGTCCCAGTCTTAATCACTATGTCATGCTGCCTCTCAGATGAGTAGGAGCTCAGTGCACAATTGTTGTTTGCTTCTTTGAACTAAGTTTTAGAGTCCTTGCTCTATTCTTTATTATTTGAGATTAAGTAAAATGCTTACAAATTGTTTATAATAAAAACAGACCAGGGGCTCCTGGGTGGCTCAGTCGGTTAAGCGTCCAACTTCAGCTCAGGTCATGATCTCATGGTCTGTGAGTTCGAGCCCCGCGTCGGGCTCTGTGCTGACAGCTCACGGCCTGGAGCCTGTTTCAGATTCTGTGTCTCTCTCTCTCTCTACCCCTCCCCTGTTCACGCTCTGTCTCTCTCTGTCTCAAAAAAAAAAATAAATAAATAAAATAAAATAAATGTTAAAAAAATTAAAAAAAAATAAAAAAAATAAAAACAGACCAATAGTTGAGTGGTTTTTTTTTTTTAATTATCAGTATCATGATAAATATCCTGTTAAGTTTTTACAACTCAACCAGTGGAAAAGAAAATGTGATGCTCTTTTTACATCCCTGTGTTGTTTATCCTATTTTTTTTTAAATTTTTTTTCAACGTTTATTTATTTTTGGGACAGAGAGAGACAGAGCATGAACGGGGGAGGGGCAGAGAGAGAGGGAGACACAGAATCGGAAACAGGCTCCAGGCTCTGAGCCATCAGCCCAGAGACCGACGCGGGGCTCGAACTCACGGACCGCGAGATCGTGACCTGGTTGAAGTCAGACGCTTAACCGACTGCGCCACCCAGGCGCCTCATATCCTATTTCTTTCTTGAATATATTCAATGTATTATTATTATGAATGAATGCAATTTGAGATCTTCTGATATTTGGAATGCTTTGTTCCACTTATTAGACTTAGTGGATCAGCTTGGTAGACATGAACATTTTACCTTCAAAACCCCCCTTCTCATATTGTGGTCTGGAACAAAACAATCTCTTTCTTTCTTTCTTTCTTTCTTTCTTTCTTTCTTTCTTTCTTTCTTTCTTTCTTTCTTCTTTCTCTCTCTCTCTCTCTCTCTCTCTCTCTCTCTCTCTCTCCCCCCCTCTTTCTTTTCTCCTTTTATTTTCCTTTTTTCTCATAAATAACCTGAATTGAGAAGAAAGAAAATCCAAGGCAAGCCTTCTGGGCATAAGTGTAAAAGCCAAATGCAAGTTCCAAAATTTAGAATCTTCAAAGAACAAACTTTCAGGCTTTGATTTTCCTTTATCCAGTTTGATATGAAAGGTGGCGAGGAGGGGGAGGGGGGAGGTGAGGGAGGGAGGGGAGAGAGAGAGAGAGAGAGAGAGAGAGAGAGAGAGAGAGATGCTTTACAGAGCATGCGCGGTATTCACTGTTTTGCCTCAGCTCTTTCCATCTTCAGCACCAGAGAAACTGACAGTTCCACTTAGGCGGGTGGGACTTGCATTCAATCCCAAATCACAGGAAAAGAAAGGAAAATGAAACGTAACAAAAGGAGTAAGGGTTGGAGATCCATAGCACGTACACTTCTGTAAATATCGAACATCTAGCAATGCATGCTGTTTGTTTCGAACGTTTGCATCAGATCCAGACTCAAGGTTTCCGGGGAAAGACCAGGGCTGGCCCGTGCAGAGTGTGGGTTGAGCAGCATCTCTGCAGGAGGCGGGAAGGAACCCGAGGAGGTGGCCAGATTGGCTGCCTTGGTTAGGAATCCTCTTGCGGCTTCTCAGAAATACGTCTAAGGATTTTTTTCATGGCCTCGCTTCACCTCCTACAGGCGCAAAGGAGCAGAGCTAGTCACTGTGCTGAATATAACTGGTCCACTGCATCAGTTCTACATCTTATTGTTTATTGCTTCTGGACGTTGTGTTTAAATAAAATCTCTCCTGCTCTCAAAATTATACTTCTGAATTGTATTATGATGTTTCATAGCTGTTAAAAAAAACTTTTCCACCACACTTAAAATATTATCAAAGGAACACATGCAACAAAACGCACACATCTTAAAATTGTGGCTCAATGAATTTTTTACACATGTATATTCCATATGTATAAGACTAGCATGTGTATATCATCCAGATAAAGATATAGAACATTTTCCAGGTGCTCCCTCCCAGTGGCTGGGTCATCTTCCCAGTCAATACTACCCCTAGGTAAACATTATTCTGTCTTCTGTCACAGTAGACTGTGCCTGCTCTTGAAGCTCACATAGAATCATGTAGTATGTTCTATTTAACATGTGGTTTATCTCACCCAGTATAGTGTCTGCAAGATGTATCCATGTTGCTGCGTGTAGCAGTCACTCCTTATGTTTTATTACTGCACATGGTTTTCCACTGTGGTGTTCAATATACTACATATTATTTAGCTGACATGAATATATTGGTACATGTTTTTTGGTGGACATATGTGCTTATTTCTCTTAGTTATCTGACTAAAAAATGGAATTTTTAGAAGGTATATGTTTAGTGATAAGAAATATTACTAATAGATTTTCAATGTAGTTGTATCATTTTACCACCATTAGCTATGAGTGAGGTCCATACATAACTTCAGTGAAATGTGGCCATATCACTCTTTTTAATTATAACCATCCTGATATTTTATTCCAATTTTAATTTCACTGTGCTCCTTCAAATTCTTACTAACCATCATAATATTTTATGAACTGTCATTCATCTTCTTTCTAGACTGTTCATCTTCTTTTTGTTTATAGAAGCTCATTATGTATTTTTATATGAGTCCTTTAATGTGCATTTGATGAATATCTTCTCTCAGTCAGTAGTTTGCCTTTACTATTCTCTGAATAGTTTTTTTTATGTTCAACAATTTATTTTATTTATTTTATTTTTTTATATGAAATTTATTGTCAAATTGGTTTCCATACAACACCCAGTGCTCATCCCAACAGGTGCCCTCCTCAATGCCCATCACCCACTTTCCTCTCCCTCCCATCCCCCATCAACCCTCAGTTTTCTCTGAATAGTGTTTTATGGACATTAATGCTTTGTGTACTATGCAATAAACCATTGCCTACTCAGACATTGTAAATATAGTCTACCATGTTTTCTTCTAAAAGTGTTAGAAAAAAACTCGTGTTTTAGGTCTAGATTTCATTTATAATGTTAGTGGATGATTTTATTTATGAATAATTATTTACTTTTATGGTGACAACTAACTGACCTAGAATGATTTATTTAAAACACCATCTTTCTCCCACTAAATTTGCATAAATTAGATGAACATATATGAATGCATCTTTTTTTTCTGGGCTCTATTCTCAATCTCTTTGTCTATACTTGCACCATTACCACACTTTTTAAAATTACTAAGGCTTTAAAATGGTTCTTAATATTAGTATTATTTTTAGTACTTTGAATTTATTTCTTTGGTTGCTCTAGGCTGTTTGCATTTCCATAGAACTAAGCTTACCCCAAAATTTTAAACTATCTACTCCAAATTTTCCACAAGCTTAAAAAAGAAACTGATAAAAATAATACAAAAATTCAATATGATAGAATTTACAGTCCATAGTTGAAATTTACTAATGTTCCAATTACATCTTCAATAGCATTTACCCTTGTATACCCTAAGATCGCATTCAGGGTGACAGTGTTTATCACTTATTGTGTCCCTTTAGTCTATTTTTAATCTAGAACATTTCTTGTCCTTTCTTAGTCTTTCATAACATTGATAGTTTCAGTAGAGAAAGTGATTTTGTAGAATGCACCTTAATTTGGATCTCTGTTCTGTTTTCTCATGTTCAGAATCAAGTGATGCATTTTTTGGCAGAAATCTGACATAAATAATGTTGCTTTTCTCAGTGCATCACATAAGAAGCACATAATGTTGGTTTGTCCTATTATGGATCATGCTGATCATGTGGTTAAATTGTTATCTGTCTGTTTCTCCATTGAAGTTACTTTGTTGTTGTTGTTGTTGTTTTTCTTTTCTTTTTGAATGGTTAACTATTCTTTGGGACAAATTCTTTGAAAACATTTAACTATTTTAGTTTAGCTTATATTGATGGTTCTTGCCTGCTAGTTGTAAAAGGTAATTTTGTTGTTCTTTCTACATTTATGAGTTGGTATGCTATAAGAAAGCGCTTTCCCTCTTCCTCTTATTATTTATAGCATAGACTCATGGTTTCTTGTCTTATTCAATGCATTTAATTCATTACTGTAATTATTTATTGTTATTCTCATATTATCCAAGATTTAGAGTAGAGTCTCTTTAAGCTGACTCCTGACTCCTTTTACTATGTCCTCTATATCCCCAATATGGTTTTGAGCACCTTCTTACTTTGTAGTACAAGATTTTCCAGATATTTCCATAATTTTATTTTCCAATACTTGAACCCACAATTTGTTCCTGGTTCCTTTTAATTGAGAATGATATTTAGAAAACAAGATCTAATTGTTCTGAAATACCATTGCTTTGAGGCTTTCTAGAGGACTGAGCTAATATATATATAAATATATATATATATATATATATATTTATATATATATATTCCCATTCGCAGTTTTTATACCTCCAATAGCTTTTGTTTGTCTACTTGCAGTGGCTAATATCTTCTGTATAATGATAAAGAGTAAAGGAAATAGTGGAGGAAATTTCTTATCCCAAATAATAATGGAAAGCCTGTAGGATATCTTCATGGGAGACAGATAGAAGGAGAATAAGGAGAGACCCACAGCTAACTATTTTTTGAATTGTTGTTTTTGCTTTAAATCAGGAAAGGATGTTGAAATTTGTCAGGCTTTTGTAGCATGAGTGGAGACAATCAAATTATTCTTCATAGACTATTGATACAGTGAATAATAATACTGAATTTCCTATTACTAAACCATTCTTACACACTTGAAAATAAAGTTTGAAGTTTTTCTTTATTTTCTATGTTTTGGAACAAGTTATTTTGCATTGGAATTATATGTCTTTTAAAGTTTAGCAGAATTCTCCTGTGAAGACACCTGGCTCCTCTCTCCCTCTCTCTCTCTCTCTCTCTCTCTCTCTCTCTCTCTCTCTGTGTGTGTGTGTGTGTGTGTGTGTAGAAGTATTTTGATAAAGTTCTTTTTTTCCCCCTATGGAAAATGGCATCTTTAAGCTAAAGCTGTCTATCTTTAATGAGGTTAATTGCAGTAAACTGTATTTCCTCCAAGAAATCGTCTATTATATCTGTGTGTTTTTTTAAATGTTTGTTCATTTATTTTGAGAGAAAGAGAGGGAGAGAGAGAGAGAGAGCATCCACAAGTTGGGAAGGGGTGGAGAGAAGAGGAAGAGAGAATCCTAAGTAGGCTCTATACTAAATGCAGAGCCTGATGTGGGGCTTAATCCCAGGACCGTGGGATCATGACCTGAGCTGAAATCAAGAGTCAGACGCTCAACTGACTGAGTCACTCCAGCCCCCTTGTTTCCATGTTTTTGAATAAAGGTGTACTAAAGTACTCTTTTTGTTTTGACTTCTTTTTTTTTTTTTTGCCTCTGTATATATAGTATCATTTCTTATTTTGTGTGTGTTCCTTTTTTTTTTCCCTTAAATGGATTGTAAATTTCGGTTTATTTATCACCAGAGTTTGGGTTCATTAGTTAGATCTACTGTTTCTAAATGCTCTACATAATTAATTTCTGCTTTTATCTTTATTATACTTACCTTGTGCTTTCTTTTGGTCTATTTCATTGTTCTACTTCTAGCTTTTTGAGTGAGAATTTAATTCTTTCACATTTTTAAATTTTTATTAATATAAGTGTTTAAGAATATGAATTTTTCTCTGATACGCTTTAAGTGTATCCTGTACACCCTTAAATGTAATTTTTAATTACATTTGATTTTTTTAAATTTTGGCAATTGTTATGTCTCCTTTTCATTCTAGTATTAGTTAATAGAAGAATTTTTAAATTTCCAGTTGGAAGAGACTTTTTTGAAATGTTTTTGAAACTCTTTTATGTTTTATTTATTTGAGAGAAAGAGACAGAGAGACAGAGAGACAGAGAGACTGAGCTCGAGCAGGAGAGGGGCAAACAGAGAGGGAGACACAGAATCCGAAGAGGCTCCGGGCTCTGAGCTGTCAGCACAGAGCCTGATGCAGGACTTGAATTCACAAACAGTGAGATCATGACCTGAGCCGAAGTTGGATGCTTAACCAACTAAGCCACCCAGGCACCCTTTGAATTTTGTTTTAATTTCTGGTTTTATTACTTATGACCAAAATACTATCCATGAAATTTCTACTCTAAAAATTTGCCGATATTTTTAATACAAATGGGTAACCTAATAAATAGTTAATTTTGCCATTCCATGTCTATTTGAGAAGAAAGTTTATTTATTTATTTATTTATTGAGAGAGCATGAGCACAAGTGGGGGAGCAGAAGAGAGACAGGGAGAGGAAGAGAATCCCAAGCAGATTCCATACTCTCAGTGCATTGCCTGATGCGCCGTCCAAACCCACTAATCCTGAGATCGTGACCTGAGTCGAAACTAAGAGTCAGACGCTTAACTGACTGAGCCACCCAGGCACCCCTAGAAAGTATATTCTTAATTATGAGAAACTAATATTCAATATATATCCATAAGTCCTACCTCATTCTACTGTTTAGTGTTTTTTTTTACCTTTACTTATTTTTTGTTCTCTTGATTTATTTTGTCCTAATATTGGTTTGTTAAAGTTTCTCATATGTATGTATTTATATCTCTGTCTTCCTTTATCTCCTGCAGTTTCTGCTTTGTGTAGCTGATGGTTGTACTCTTTAGAGTATTTCTAGATATTCTAACTGTTATATCTTTGTTTGTGGTTGTGGCTTGTCATGTTCATTTACTTGATGCCTGATTGCTACCTTGTCCAATGCCAGAATTTCAAACCCTGCTTTCTTCCAATTTTCATTTACCTTCTATATCTTTGTTGTTACTTTTATATTTGGCCTTTTTGGATCACTGGGTTTTACGGGAGTTTCTTCAATAGAACATAAAGTTGGGTTCTGCCTTATGAACCTATTTAAAAATATTTTCCTTTACCTTTATGATAAGACTCATTTTGGTACCAGGTCCCAACTTTCTCTGTCTGGTATGTCTTCTTTGTTATTTTTGGATTTGATTTTAGAAAACATTTTTCTGTCTGGTTTGGATGTTTTGAATTCCCTTCTCTTTTGCCTATTACCTCTATAACAGTCAGTGAAGTAGTTCTATTTTTCCCTTTCTCTCTCCTTCCTCTTCTCATTTTCTCATTTTGTTCTTTCTCTTTTGTCACAGTATTTATGATTTGTACACTATTCTCCTACCTTCATTTCCACCCTTTTCATTTTAGATCCAAAATTAAATGTATTGAATACTCACCATCAGTTATTTTAATGAAGTTTCCTGAGGCTTGTCAGGTTTAAAAGTAATAAAATCTTTACTCTATCAAAGATAATATGAGTACATAGGATATTCTAACTCAGATTAGGCACACTCTTCCTGCTACATCGTATGCTATAGTTATCCAGGACTTTATTTTTATCTTTTATGTTCTTCCCACACATAAGCAATGTTTAAATTGTTTTCTATATGCCTTTTTGCTCACATTTCTTTCTTCATATCAGAACTTCCTTCTAGGATATTTTTCCATGTCCTAAAATTTCCTTTAGTGAGGAGCATTTGACATTAGATCTCAGATTTTATTAACATAAATATGTCTTCACTATATTTTCTTCTTTAAATATATAGTTGTCCTGGGTATGGAATTTAATTTGAAATCAATTTAACATTCATTCAGGCTTTTTTTCTATGTATTTTTTTAATTGGAAAAGTATGGTATTTTAATTAAGCATTTTTATTTTTATATAATTGTAGATTCATATGAACTTGTAAAAAATAATACAGAGAAATAAATTTCATGGATCATTTAAAAAATTTCTTTCACAGGTAATAACTTACAAAACAATGGAACAATATATAGCTAAGGTATTGATAGTAATACAATCAAGATATAGAATAGCTTCCTTACCACGAGGATATCTCATGTTGTCTTTTTATAGCTACACCCACTCACTCCCACTTCCAGCCCTGTATAACAAGTCGTTAGCCTTATGTCATATTTATTCCCACAGAAGTATTGATCACCTTTTCCATACAAAAAAGGGAAGATACTTGAATGCCCATGGCCATTTTACATGGAAAGAAACATGTCCAGACATTTGAGTCTGTTCTACTTCATGGACTGTGGCTAGTGGTATGGCTGGATGATCTGAGACTTGGAGGAAAAATACAGTTGGAATATTGGCAACAAGGTGATCTAAAGAAGGTGTATGTGGAAATAATTTTCCATATGTGTACATAAGGAAGACATATATGTCCCGTGTGAATGCTCACCAGCAAATGACCTCAGCACAGATGAATTTTAGTAAGTAGATAATAAGACCCATGCTTGGGATACTAGACAGCCTCTTTCTTCACGCATTTATTGCCATTGACCAATAGGCCAAGATGGGAAGAAAAGAGGTTGTACACAGACTCAGCAACATGGACTTTAACTCAAATAGGCCAATTTGGCTACAACAACTGTGAGAACCCAATATTCCAGTGGCAGAGAGCTACACTGAGTCCTCAATATGGCACTGGTTCTCATGGTGATCAGCCAGCTACCTGGTGAAGTGTTGATTACATTGGATTGCTTCCTTTATAAAAGGACAGAATTATTAGAATAGACACTCTGGATATAAATCTGCCCTCCCTGCCAATAATACTTCTGCCAAAACCACTTTCTGTAGGCTTACAGAATTCTTTATCCACTACCATGGTATTCCAGACAGCATTGCTTCTGATCAAGAATTTCATTTCACAACAAATAAAGTATGACAATGGGCCCACACTCATGGAATTAATTGGTCTTACTATGTTCCTTGCTATCCTATAGCAGCTTTCTTAATAGAATGGTAGAGTAGTAGTACTAGTATAGACTAAATGTTTGTATTCACCTAAAATTCATATGTTGAAATACTACCCCCACTATGATAGTATTAGGAGGGACTTCAGGAAGTTATTAGGTCATAAGAGTGGTGCCTTCATGATGGAATTAGTGTCCTTAGAAGAGAAGATAATTTCTTTCTTTCTTCTTTTCTTTCTTTCCCTCTTTCTTTCGTTCTTTCTTTCTTTCTTTCTTTCTTTCTTTCTTTTGTTCATTCTTTCCTTTCTTCTTTCGTTCTTCTTTCTTTCTTTCTTTCTTTCTTTCTTTCTTTCTTTCTTTCTTTCTTTCTTTCTTTCTTTCTTTCTTTCCTCTATCCTCTATAATGAGGATACAATGAGAAGACATCCATTTGAAAACCAGTAAGTGGGCTCTTAGCAGACACTGCCAGAACCTTGACTTTGGATTTCCCCATCAACCAGAACTACGAGAAATTGGTGTTTTTGTTTCTGCCCCCTAGTCTCTGATAATTTTTTATAGCAACCAGAACCAGCTAAGACAAATACTCTGTAAAGACTCAACTATGACACCAGTTAATTGATAATACCTAGCAAAATTTTGGTTCCCATCCTTTGACCTTAGACTCTGTTGGTCTAGAGGTACAAGTTCCAAAGAAAGGAATGCTTCCACCAAGGGACATAACAATGATTTCATTGAAAACTAAAAGATGAGACTGGCAGCCAGTCATTTTGGGCACCTCATGCTTTTGAATCAATAGGCCAAGAAAGAGTCACTGTGCTGGCGGGGTTGACTAATCCTGATTACCAAGGAGAAATGGGACTATTATTCCACAATGGAGGTAAGAAAAAATATATCTTGAATACTGGAGATCTCTTAAGGCATCTCTTAGTACTCTCACGTTCCATGATTAAAGCCAACAGAAAACTTCAACAACCCAATTCAGCAGGACTGCTAATTACAGATACCTATCAGGAAAGCATCGGTTCACTTCATCAACTGAAATGCTTACAGATAGTAAAGCAAATATGATAGATTCATGGAAGAAGATACTTGTAAATACCAGCACCAACCATGAGGCCAATTTCAGAAATAAGGACTAATAGTTAAGAATATTTCTTCTTTATTTTAGTGTGAATATTTTTGTATGTGTATACAAATATTTTTGGTTTTTTCTCCTTATTATCCCCTCATTTAATAAAAAAATATGTTGGTAGTACTTAATTTTATATCTAATTAAGTTATAAGATATCAAGATGAATGAATAGCACCCAAAGACTTCGTGTAGTCATCTGGGGAAATTGTTGATGTGTTTTGGTTGTAAGTAGGTTAGTTGTATCATGTTATACAGAAATATAACTTTGCTATTATTTGGAGATTAAATATAGTTAAAGGAGATACGTATGGGTGCTAAGTTGACAAAGGGTAGACTGGTGGCATTTTGATGTGTGAACTTGCTTGATTATTTAATCAAGCACTAATCTAGGTGCTGTTATGAAGATGTAAAATCCACAATCAGTTGAGTTTAAGTTAGAGAGGTTATCCTCACTGGACTTGACCTAATCAGATGGAAAGCCTTGAAAAAAAGATTGAGACTTTTTAGAGACACAGAAAGAGAAAAAGAGAAAGAGAGAGGATTCCCAACAGTTTTGGCCTGTGCCCATGGAGTTTCAGCCTGCTTCTGACTGTCCCTTCCTGGTGGCCTGCCCTATAGACTTTGAATTTTCTTAGCCAGCTCCCACACTGTGCAAGTAATTATATCTATCTTATCTATCTATCTATCTATCTATCTATCTATCTATCCTACTGATTTAGTTGTCTGGTTTACTGCTGACGAACACAAAATCATTAAAATCATTTGGAGGTATACTATTAGTTCTAGTAGCACATTAAATGGATCACAAAAATACTCAGACCACTTCCTTTCACAAACAATGGTCAGGAGTTCAGAAGAAGAGTAGATATGGTCAGACATTTACATTTCCTCTGTCCCTCTTATGCTCAGGAATACTTTTGCTAACAAAATCCCCTCCAGGGGTGCCTGGGTGGCTAATTCGTTTAAACTTCTGACTCTTGATTTCGGGTCAGGATCTCATAGTTCGTAGGATAGAGACCCACATTAGGCTTTGCCACTCTCAGTGTGGAACCTTCTCAAGATTCTCTCTCTCCCTCTCTCTCTGCCTCTTCCCTGTGCATGAATATGTTCTCCCTCTCAAAATAAATAAGTAAACTTAAAAAATATCCCCTCCATACAATCAGGCTTCGTTAGGTGAGAAAAGTGGAATATATCTCATTCCATCTCTTATTTACCATATCAAGGTTTTAGGATATTTGAAATTTGAAATGATATATATTTCTAGAATTTCCAGGTAGACGCTATAACTAGAAATTAACCATTTTAAAATGCCAAGCATCCCCAAGGCCAAGACAAAGTCAGTAGCCAAATGTAACAAAGGGAAAAAGTCAAACTTTTCTTTAAGGGTTGCATAGCCCACCTTTTGTCATGTGGATTTAATACAAAAGTCAAAAAAAAAAATTCTAACTGTGTGTTTAAATATTGTTTTAAATGAAGACAGGGCATAATGAATTTAAGATTAATTCATTTGAAAATAAAGTGAAATACCCCAACTCAAATTGTTCTAGAAGATGTGTTGCAAACTTGGAAGTCTACAGAGTGAGGTAGGCTTCACCATGGACATAACTGAAGCAGAGTAGAGGGACTATGGGAAAGTGTATAGTGAGTTCACTACTAAAGTCAGGATGAACACATACCTTGATTTTCTCAAGTTAGTTTTCATTTATGTCTGTTGGCCTGGTGTAATTATCAGTATTGAATTCCTCTTAAAAGTATCCTGGTTTGGGGGCACCAGGTTGGCTCAAAGACTCTTGGTTTGGGGTGAGGTCATGATCTCACAATTTGTGAGTTCAAGCCCCACATTGGGCTCTATGATGATAGTGCAGAGCCTACTTGGGATTCTCTCTCTCCCTCTCTTTCTGACCCTCCCCAGCTCACTCTGTCTGTCTCTCTCTCAAAAATAAATAAATAAACTTAAAAAAACTAAAAAAATATTTATTGCTGGTTTGAGCAATATTTAATTTAATTCCAGCGTGTTTTGAAAACATACTTTATACAGTTTCAATCTCTTTAACATTGTTAAACTTATTTCATGGCACAGAAAATGCACTCTCTTGGAGAATGGTGCATGTGCATTTGAAGAATATGTGTATCTTCTCTTGTTGGGTGAAGTGTTCTATAGACGTCAGTCAAGTCAAGTTGGTTGATAGTGCTACTTTTTCTTTGGCATCCTTGTTGATGTTCTGTCTGTTGTTATATAAGTTACTGAGAGTAGAGTATTGACATTTTCAACTATTATCACCGAACTATTTCTCCTTTAAATTCTGACAGTTTTTGCTTCATATATTTGGGACCTCTGACATTAGGTATATATCTATTTTTAATTGTTACATATTCCTGAAGAATTAACTGTTTTATCATTATAAATTTCCCACCTTGACTGTACTAATATTTTTTGCATTAAAGTTATTTTTCTGCTATTGGTTTAACCATTCCAGTGGTCTTTTGGGTACTGTATGCAAGTGTGGTATATATTTTTCATCCCTTTACTTTCAATGTGTTTGTGTTTTTTAATCTAAAATTTGCCCCTCTTTTTTTAAAATGTATTTACTGAGGGAGGAGGGACAGAGAGAGAAAGGGAGAGAGAATTCCAAGAAGGCTCCACTGGGGCTTGATACCACAAACTGTGAGATTATGACCTGAGTGGAAATCAAGAGTCACCACCCAGGAGCTCCTAAAACCTGTCTCTTACTGATAGCATATAGCTGGATCTTAAAAAAAAAAAAAAAAAAAAAAAAAATCCAGTCTGAATAATCTCTGCCTTTTGATTGAAGCCCTAAATACATTTCATTTAATGTAATATTGATATGATTAGATTTACAAATCCTATTTTGCTATTTGTTTTCATATATCCTTTGTCCCTGCGTTATTTGTTTTTGCCTTATTTTCTAATGCACCATTTTAATTCCTTTGTTGGATCATTTACTATTTTTCCTTTTACTTATTTTCTTCCTGGTTGTTCTGGGGATTAAATATGTGTTTCAACTTGAAACAATATAGTTGAAATTACAGTAAAACCTTGGTTTGCAAGCATAATTTATTCCAGAAACATTCTTGTAATCCAAAGCACTTGTATATCAAAGTGAATTTCAAGAACCATTGGCTCAGTTGTGATCATGTGACATTTGGCAACATGTACTCTTCATATTGCAAAACATTGTTCGTTTATCAAGTTAAATTTTATTAGAAATGTTTGCTTGTCTTGCAGAAGACTCACAGAAAAAGTTACTCGCAATCCAAGGTTTTACTGTATTACTAATTTAGTTTCAACAGTATATAGAAATTTTTTTCTAGTATCATTGTGATATTATTATCCAACAAATTACTGCTTGTAAACTCAACAATATAGTTTTATAATGATTTTTTAATGTAATTACCTTTTAAAACCCGGAGAAAAAAAAGAGTAAAAATACATTTCTATTTTCTATTATATTTAGGTATGTAATTTCCTCTACTGATCTTCTTCCTTTGTGTGGATTCCAGTTACCATGTAATGTCATGTGTTTTCAACCTGAAATACTTCATCTGATATTTCTTTTAGGGTAGGTCTGCTATAAATTAATTTTCTCTATTTTTATTTACCTATGATTCTGTTTATTTCAGTTGCCTTTTTGAAAGATAAGTTTCCTTGATGTAAAACTTTTGGTTGACAGAGTGTTTTTTTTTTTTTTTTCGCCTCTTTCGTTTCAACACTGTTATGGCCTCCATGGTTTCTGATGAGTTGTCAGCTGTTGAGGTTATGGAGGATCCCTTGTACATGAGAAATATCTTTTCTTGTTGCTTTCAAGATTATTTCTATGTCTTTGGCTTTCAACAGCTTGAATATAATGTGTCCAGGAGTAGATCTCTTTACGGTTAGTATACTTGGAGTTGGCTGAGTTTCTTTGATGTGTAGGTTAATGTTTGTAATCAATTCTAGGAAGTTTTGACTATTATTTCTTCAAATATTTCTTTTTCTTTATCTTTCTACTCTTCTGAAATTCCCGTTATGCACACGTCAGTCATTTGATGGTGTTCCACAGGTATGTTCCATAGGCTCTGTTTATTTTCTTCATTATTTTTTCTTTCTTTTTGGACAAAAATGTCTATTAACATGCCTTCAAGTTTGATAGTTATTTTCTTCTGTCTGCTCAAATCTGATATTGATACCCTCTAGTGACTTTTTCATTTCATTTATTGTACTCTTTAACTACAAAATTTCTATTTGATTCTTTATAAAAATGATTTCTCTCTGTATAACTATTATCTATTTGGTAAAGCAAATTTAATTCTTTAAACATGGTTTCCTTTAGTTCTCTGAACATATTTATAAAAGCTTATTTAAAGTCTACCTACTAAGTAAAACATCTAGGCACCCTCAGGGTCAGTTTCTTTGGATTATTTTGTTTCCTGTATACAGACTGTACTTCAGTGTTTCTTTGCATATCTCCTAATAGTTGTTGACAACTGGAAATACTAGATGTATATTTTAGTAATGTTGAAATCAGATCATCCTTCCCACCTTTCCACTGTTTGTTGTTGCACTATTTTTGTTGTTGGGGATTAGTTTTGTTTAGTGACTTCCTAGGACCAGTTCTGTAGTGTTTGTATCCTGTGTAGTGTGAAGTATCATTGTTTGTTTTAATTCTTGCTTAATTGTTAGTCCTGGCCTCCTAGGTATCACTCCTGCATCTGCATGGCTCTTTATGCTCTTTATTTATTGTTCACATAACTCTGACCATGTGAACAGCATTCCAGATCCTCAGGAATATGTCAGAGGTGTTCCTGGCCCACTGTGGACGTGTAATTACCTAGATCTTCCTTTTAAATTTTTGGCTGGGCTCCTTCTTGCCCAGCTGATATCATAGCCTTAGGAAGTCATGATATTTACCTTCCTTGACTGCTATTGGTCTCTACTGTTATCAGCTATGCCCTGGGAATAAAGCTTTTCTATGAAGCTCTAAGTCAGGTTAAATAGTAGCAAAGCTCTAGGGGCAGGGTTTTTTGCAGAGTTCCAAGTCACCTCAGCCCCCTCCGGTAGCAGCAAGACTGCTGGTCTTCAGGTTATCATTCTAAAGAGTTGGTAGGGAGATGGGAGTATTCTTAAATTAAAATATCATAGACTTGGGGCACCTGGGTGGCTCAGTCGGTTAAGCATCCAACTTTGGCTCAGGTCATGATCTTGTGGTTCATGAGTTCAAGCCCTGCATCGGGTTCTGTGCTGACAGCTCAAAGCCTGGAGCCTGCTTCAGATTCTGTGTCTCCCTCTCTCTCTGCCCCTCCCCTGCTCATGTTCAGTCTCTCCCCTCCCCCCATCTCTCTCTCTCAAAAATAAATAGAAACATTAAAAAAAAATTCAAGTGTCATAGACTTCACTGTTCTAACTTAGGCTCAGGAATTTTTCTTTAATAAGTACTTTTAATTTGTGGTATATCTTTGGTTAAATTTCCAGAGTTCTGAAATGGTTGATTTTGATAATCTTGCCAGTGTTGTCATTTTCTGAGGGGAGAGAATTTTCTGAGGTACTAACTCCACCATCTGGAAGTCTCACCTCTGGCTAATACATTTTTTTATCACTTTACTGCAAGGGTCAACCTGTCAGACCAAGCCTGTGGTCACAATGTGGGAATCTGTTCCCAGTATTGTTATGTGAAATACTGATAAGTTCGTAAAAATCTTGAAATTTTTATCTTATACATTCTTAACATATTTTGTTGGGTTGGGATATAACCACCCCTACCCAAAAAGAGGTTTCATGACATCCAGTCCATCCACTATCCATTATTCATTCCCTCCAACATTCACTGAGCAGTCGCTGCCCTGGAATAGTGCAAGGTGCTAGAGAGACAGTGGTGGCAACATGAAGACTGTAGAATAAATTGGACTTAAATTAGTGTTGTGTCAATTACAGCCCATTTCAAAATTTGCTTTCTAAAATTATACAGTATAAAATATAGTATCTGATCTTTGATTTTGTCTTTCAGTTTGAACTCAGAAAAGCTAAGGAAATTTATTTCTTCAGACTTTTATACTAGGAAAATTTTAAGCAGTAAATATTTTTGAATCACAGTTTTCCATAAAGAACCCATGCTCATTTCAAGATAAGATACAGGAATCCAAGTTTAGGATTGAGAGAGTATTGAAAATGACAGTGACAAACAGATAATCATGCAAATCTTTGATGAAATGAACCTTTTGCCCACTTTAAAGGCATTACCTGAAAATCTGGCAAGTAAATTGCAATGATCAGAGTTATTCATATTCAAATTCATAGCCATGTCTACTCATGGCATTGATTGCCCCAGATGTGCTAGTGTTGTAAAAAAAGACATTAAGACTAATTTTTAAATATTTAAAACACTGTTTTCACTAGAGAACTATGGCATTTCCAATTTTCAAAAATACTTTTTTGATTTGAAGCTAGTTCTTACAATGGAAGCTAATGTTGATTGAAGACTTGATGTCACATCATAGTTTTGCTTTCTCCTTGAGGCAGATTTCTCCCAATGCAGTAACCATAATCACTTATGTCAGTCCTCTGGAAGGAGCAATCACATCAAGATATGTGGCTCCTGTCAATCAGTCCTTCTCCCTCACCTCCCTTCCTTCCTCTGCCCATTCTTGCTCCCTGCATCTTTCTTCCTTATCACTTCCCCCCTTCTCTGCTTCTCTTTTTGAGGGGGAGGTGGGATAGAGAGTGCTACCCTGACAGGTCCATTCTATCAAAAGAATTTCTAAGGTCACAGAGTTTTTATAAAGGAAGGGACAGACTTAACGATAATGCTTTCAGTGCCAAAAAAGAACCCAAACAAAATAAAAACAAGCCCCAAAACTCTCTAAGGTGTTCTTAATAGATAGATAATCATTCAACCAGAGCACAAAGCACAATTTTTCATTTTAGGTTATATTTTGGTTCTAAATCTACTTCCATCTGGAAGTAATCACATGGTGTTGTGAACTCAGAGTTAGAAACTATGAAAACTAAAATCTAGGCCTGTATTTTCTTCTAACATGTGATATGATTTGAGCCAGTGGATTAACATCTTTTGGTTTCAATATCCTTATTTGTAAAACAGATTTCTCATTTACTGTACCTATTTCCCATAGCTTGTTTCATAGGAGACATAAACCACTTTGTAAGACATTCACATACAAATAGGTTAGAAGATTTACAACCTCTTTGTCAACCTTCAAAGGGTGGGGTGGTGTTTGCTAAACCATTTTAACTTTGATAGTTACTCTAGAAGCATTTGAACCTCATTACTGTAAATTAGCATTTAGACCAACTTTAGCCAAAGCCTGCCCTATATAGATCCATAGATTCCTGAGAAATACAGAAGTAATTCTGATTGCTGGCTTATTAGAATATTCTTTCTATTTATGGTAATGTCAAAAGAGATACATTTAAATACATATCCTCATTCTAAAAGTAGGGCACTGTAATTTATAATTATTTCCAAAAAATTTTATTTCTTACCTTGTTATCATTCTTCCCAAGGTGATTCTTTATTATGTCCTCACTAAAAATAACAAACACCAAAATATCTACAATATAAAATCAGTAAGCAGAAAACTAATGTGATCTTTTTCACTAAATATTAATCATTTTTAAGACTGAGCAGATGTAAATGCAATAAGCTATCTTCAAACTGGAATTCACCCAGCAGAGCTCCTAGGGTGCTCTGTAACAAAGGCTAGAACTTTTCAAGAAAATTACTGCAACTTGACATGGAACATATCATTTTCCATTAGATGTTTAAGTGTTTGTATGTATAGCCATTTAGACCTAATTTATAGTATATTTTTCTCCAAACTACAATGCAATGCTAAACTGTAAAGACTACAGAGGGGTGCCTGGGTGGCTCAGTTGACTAAGTGTCTGACTAAGGCTCAGGTCATGATCTCACAGTTTGTGAGTTCAAGCCCTGCGCTGGGTATTGACAGCTTGGAGCCTGGAGCCTGCTTCAGATTCTGTGTCTCCCCCTCTTTCTGCCCCTCCCATGCTCATGCTCTGTCTCTCAATAATGAATAAATGTTAAAAAAAAGAATTAAAAAAAAGACCATAAAGAAAGAATAACTAAACAATAGATAAAATAGAAGCTTCAGACTGAGCCTCAGGTTTGCCTTTTGTTATAGCAGATTCTATGCTGTGGTATAAAGAAAACCACATACATTATTCTACAAATATAGGACAATTTGTAATAGAGAAACACTTCCTGCTTGAAGATTTAATCGCACTTTTTTGTTGACCTTTACCTTTATATGTGTAATATCCTGAAATCAGGCAGAGATAGCGGAAAATGGACACCCATCTTTTTGAAGAATGATCTCTCATTCTACTCTGATAAAATATGATCAGTGACCTTGAATTCTATGAAAAGCCTTTATGGGATGAATCCTTTGAGTTCTCAATGAATGGATGTTAGTGGCATTTACATGGTTATTCAAGATGAAAGGTGCTGCTAAATATCTGCCTGTGTGAGTGGCCATGGCCATGGCCATATCTATGTCTACCACAGTCAGGTAAATTGGTTTAAAGAACTATGTACCTGGGCATCTGGGTGGTTCAGTCAGTTAAGCATCCAACTCTTGGTTTCGGCTCATGATTTTGTGGTTCATGAGTTCAAGCCCCACATCATTGAGCTCAATACTGAGAGTGCGGAGCCTGCTTGGAATTCTCTCTCTCTCTCTCTCTCTCTCTCTCTCTCTCCCCCCTCTCTCTGCCCTCCCCTGCTTGCTCTCCTCCTCTCTCTTTCAAAATAAATAAACTTAAAAAAATTAACAACTATGTATCATTATGTAGTCAATATAGGCAGGCATAATTTTGATACTGTTTGCTAACTATCATAAATAATCCCCTATTTTTAAATTTATTTTTTATTTAAAAATTTTTGTTAAGTTTTATTTATGTTTGAGAGAAAGACAAAGCATGACCAGGGGAGGGGCAGAGAGAGAGGAAGACACAGAGTTTGACACAGGCTCCAGGCTCTGAGCAGTTAACACAGAGCCCAGCACAGGGCTCAAACCCATGAACCATGAGATCATGACCTGAACTGAAGTCAGATGATTAACTGACTGAGCCACCCAGGTGCCCCAATAACCACCCCTTTTTTAAAGTTTACTTATTTATTTTGAAAGAGAGAGAGTGCAGAGGAGAGGCAGAAAGAGAGGGAGAGAAGGAATCCCAAGCAGGCTGTCCCAAGCAGTGCACTGTCCCTGCAGAGCCCAACATGGGACTCAAACTCACTAACTGCGAGATCATGACCAGAGCCAAAATCAAAAGTAGGATGCTTAACCAACTAAGTCACCTAGGGGCCCCATCATAACTCCCCTTTTATAATTCCAACTGAGTCATAGAGGAGGCAGCAAGTGTTCATTTTATACACTTTATTCTTGGATACTTCCTCCAACAGTAAGTAAATGGTCTAAATGCAGTACTTGGCATCACTGTTCACACACAGCAAAAGGAAGGAGAAAGAACTGAGCAGTTACCTTGTCCATAGCAAGCACCCAGCTTGGGAACACTGTCAGGGAAGGTTCTATCAAGGAGAGACCCATGTGATGTATGTATGGGAAAAAACTTCTGGTTTTACCTATTTACCGTGTGGTTGAAATTGCTTTCTCTTTGGTACTCTACTCTAGAGACTTAGATTGAAACAGACATGAATCACCAAGAGTTTGTTTGTTTTTTTTTTTGCAAGGAATTTCATGATTGGTTTTCTTTATGTCATTTTTAGGCAATGAGCCCATCAAAATATGGATTTTTTTTTCAAACAATGACATTATCCACAAGATCAGTTCTTTTTTTATTTTTTAATGAACATTTAAGGTTCATATACAAAAGCTAACAGAGCAATTAGTCAGTCATGAAATAAGTACAAGGAAATAAAATGGAAAATAACTCAATTACAGTTTCTCACCACTGAAGCACTACACGCTGGCTGCAGCAAGAGGTGGTCAATGTTTCAGCCAGTGAATGCATGGGCCAAATGCCAAGACTGTCATCACATAACTTTTTGTTTTAACATTTCCTTTCATTTCACTGATCATTATTCAGTTGGATGGGGAGGTGGGGGTGGGGAGAAATGTTTCTTTTCCAAAATAAAGAAAAAAAGGATTTTTTAAGCAGTTAAATTTTTCCCTGGGGAAATATTTTATCTGTTCATCTAGCATATCATATATTTCTGTTATTAAATTTATCTGCATAAATATTTGCCTAATCTATTTCTTAATGTAATATCATGCAGTACTTTCTAACTTCAGAACAGTAAGAATTATCAAAGGCAATTAGTTTTGTACATAAATGCCCACAGTTTCCTTTTTAACGAAAAATGTGCTCTTTGTGATCTATGTTTCTTCCAAGAGAGTTGGTCAAGTAATAATCATGGAGCATTTCCTAAAATATTTATTTGCTGGGAAAATTTGTATGAAATGACATTTGAAGTATAAAAAACATTGTTAGGTAACACTTGGAACAGTTAAAAATATACTTATCTTGTTTGTAAACTATCAGTGTAAGATACTGAGTATCTGAGTGTCAGAGCCATTGTCTCCTGTTTTTCTAGAAAGTTGTTTGCTTTGTTTATCAATGTGACATCTTTGAAACATCTGACGTTATATATAGAAACATCAAGGCAATATTATTTGTACATATTATTAAACATGCAAAAATTTCCTGAAAGACAGTGCCCGAATATGGAGTCCCTCTGAGTTCAACCTCTCCTTGGTAACCATTCTGCTGGAAGTATGGCTCTCCTGGAGTTTGGGAGTGTGGTGAGTTATTTTGGAGGGGCAGCCCCTTTAATCACCGGTTCCCTATTCAAATATGTTGCCCAGTAAACTAAGTTGAAAGTGCCAAACAAGACTGGGAATACAATTCGGGACATTTTGTCAATCTTGCTGATGCTGTTGTAAGTCTTTTTGTTTTCAGAAGTTTTCTCTTCGGAAGGCTTTACTGAGGCTGAAGATGCATTTGAGGTCCCTGCCGGGGTCTGTTCCTTTGGGATGTTGGGGGGGTGGGTCATCTTCCCAGTAGTATAAGCATTTGTTGACTTACTTAGTATGAGTTCCCGCTCCTTCTTCTGCAAAATATATAATAAGACTGTAAGGGCATGCTATTTTCAGGCAATTGTCAAATCATTTCTGAAAGTTCTAAAAGTTTATCTCTCAAAAGAGAGATACAGAAACATCAGCTTAGCTCTAGGGGAGGGAAGTTCTCCACAGACTTCTAAGCCTACAACACCACATGGCCAGTCTTGAACATGAAATTCTAGAATGACAAAGTAATTCTAAATCAGAATATTGGTTATCTTTGTTGAGGTGGAGACTATAAAGGGCTTTGTTGACTGGGAAGTGGCATAGTGAACTTTTTGGAGAACTGGTGATATTCTCTATCTCGACAGGGATTTGGCTTACACAGATGAACTCACCAAATGTATCCTTGGTATCTGTGCATTTTACACTATGCAAATTTTTCTTTGAAAGAATCAAATGGTAAACAAATATTGAACCCTTGTTAATAATATACATATATTTACATGTATATAAATATATTTAGTGGGAAATATAGTGTCTTTTAACATTTACTCTGGAATGCATAAGAGTATAAAGGCGGTTTGAGGATGAGTGAATGGATAGATAGATGAAAATTAGACAGTAATGACAGATTTTCATTGTGAAATTCTTTAAACATCACAAACATTTGTTTGCAAATGTATAAAATAAAATGCTGCAAAAAGCTGTTCCTTAATATAGTGCCATTAAATAAAATTTATTTGCGAAAACACAGGAAAGTAACTTAAAGGAAATATGTCAACCATTAAAACTATGAAAACGATAACAAATAGGAAGGAAGCACATAGAGCAAGGAGTGAGAGGAAGTAAGTGAAAAGAGAGGAAGAATCAATATGGAAACAGATGCAGAGAGCATGGGGACATGGTGAGAGAGGCTACACCAGTCCTGGGCTACAGTAGGGACCCTCTGGCCTACTCTTCAGAAATACTACAGTTCTTTGATACATCAGTGATCATGTGCACACCCACACTGGTCTGCCAAAAGAAACTGATAAGCATAACTATGAATTTACTGCCTTGAATGGCTCCCAACTCTTGGTGTAGCCAAGAAAAGAACAGATGCTTTAGAAGATACTAATCTGTGTTGATAACATGTGTTTTACTTGGGGGAATGAGCAGTAGTACAGAATTCAGCACAATTACAATGGCTGTGGTATTCATTGAGATGTGTCCCAGTCCCCCTTCTAGGTCCACCTGCTGCTCAGCTGCAGGCAGAGCAGCCAGGAGACAGCCTTAAGCTCCAAATCATTCAGGGCTGACTTCAACTTCTTCCTCTGCTGAATGTCACTTCCTCTTTGTTCTTTCATCTGTATTCATCCTTACAAACTACCTTGCACTCCAAACTCTTACCTGGCATTTGCCTCTGGAGATCTCAACATGTGACAATGGTGAACACAGTCTATTTTTCAAGCTCTATACTTTTAAGTAAAAGTCAATTTACGTGAGTAGGCTAACACTATGTTTAATAATTCATGTGCATTACCCATGTCTCATAATATGACTTGCCCACCCGAATGTCTTTAGATGCCCTGATGCTTCAACTGCACAGAACCTTTCAGGCCTAAGTGGTGGGATTCTCCAGCACTACAGCCTTTGAAGGACAACATGAAGCACTGAAGTTCTACAAGACAGTGAGGCATGCTGCTTATTCTAAAAGATCAGTGCTAATCTAGGACTAGGTAAACCATGTTAGCTTCATTCCTCCCTCTCCAAAGGTCTTGCCAGCCAGATCTATGGCAAGTAGTAATAACAGTGGGGCCAAGTGTGAAAGTGGAGGCTGACAAGGATGGTGAGCCTACCTGACAACATTTTAGGGCTCTCCATTCATTCCTTCCTCCTAGATTCAGAGATGTGTGCCTGAAGGCCTCAATTCATGCACTAAACTCCCATCTGCTCTCGTACTCATACTTGAGTATCTCCAGTCCACTGTCACATAGCCATCAAAACCCAGACCCTTAGCAATCATTTCACTTCAGGCAACACAGGGCTGGGCATTGGGAAGCCCTCTTTCCCAATTCCATTCATGCTCCTCCCCCAACAAACATCCTCCATAGCTACTTTTGTCTTTACCATCAAGTCCAGAAGATTGGGTCAAAAATCTCTAGTTTGTGGCACAAAAATAGACACATAGACCAATGGAATAGAATAGAAACCCCAGAACTAGACCCACAAACGTATGGCCAACTCATCTTTGACAAAGCAGGAAAGAACATCCAATGGAAAAAAGACAGCCTCTTTAACAAATGGTGCTAGGAGAACTGAACAGCAACATGCAGAAGGTTGAAACTAGACCACTTTCTCATACCATTCACAAAAATAAACTCAAAATGGATAAAGGACCTAAATGTGAGACAGGAAACCATCAAAACCTTAGAGGAGAAAGCAGGAAAAGACCTCTCTGACCTCAGCCGTAGCAATCTCTTACTCGATACATCCCCAAAGGCAAGGGAATTAAAAGCAAAAGTGAATTACTGGGACCTTATGAAGATAAAAAGCTTCTGCACAGCAAAGGAAACAACCAACAAAACTAAAAGGCAACCAACGGAATGGGAAAAGATATTCGCAAATGACATATCGGACAAAGGGCTAGTATCCAAAATCTATAAAGAGCTCACCAAACTACACACCTGAAAAACAAATAACCCAGTGAAGAAATTGGCAGAAAACATGAATAGACACTTCTCTAAAGAAGACATCTGGATGGCTAACAGGCACATGAAAAGATGTTCAGTGTCACTCCTTATCAGGGAAATACAAATCAAAACCACACTCAGGTATCACCTCACGCCAGTCAGAGTGGCCAAAATGAACAAATCAGGAGACTATACATCCTGGAGAGGATGTGGAGAAACGGGAACCCTCTTGCACTGTTGGTGGGAATGCAAATTGGTGCAGCCGCTCTGGAAAGCAGTGTGGAGGTTCCTCAGAAAATTAAAAATAGACCTAACCTATGACCCAGCAATAGCACTGCTGGGAATTTATCCAAGGGATACAGGAGTACTGATGCACAGGGGCACTTGTACCCCAATGTTCATAGCAGCACTCTCAACAATAGCCAAATTATGGAAAGAGCCTAAATGTCCATCAACTGATGAATGGATAAAGAAATTGTGGTTTATATACACAATGGAATACTACATGGCAATGAGAAAAAATGAAATATGGCCCTTTGTAGCAACGTGGATGGAACTGGAGAGTGTGATGCTAAGTGAAATAAGCCATACAGAGAAAGACAGATACCATATGGTTTCACTCTTATGTGGATCCTGAGAAACTTAACAGGAACCCATGGGGGAGGGGAAGGAAAAAAAAAAAGAGGTTAGAGTGGGAGAGAGCCAAAGCATAAGAGACTGTTAAAAACTGAGAACAAACTGAGGGTTGATGGGGGGTGGGAGGGAGGAGAGGGTGGGTGATGGGTATTGAGGAGGCACCTTTTGGGATGAGCACTGGGTGTTGTATGGAAACCAATTTGTCAATAAATTTCATAAAAAAAAAAATCTCTAGTTTGCCTCTACAAATGTTTCCCTAGGTCACCACCAATCCACTGTGGTCAGGTAGCTCCTATGCCCCCACTCCATCCCCAACTCCAAAAACATCCACTCCTAAGGTTGCTACTTGTCAGGGCCCTCCCTCCCATCCTATCTCCTTTGAGAGGGCCCAGCACAGACCCCACTTGGCCTTCCTCCAACCAGGCAAGCTGGACTTCAAAATGAGTTTTCCATGACTGGAATTCTGACATGGGAAAGGATACCTGGCCCTTGGAAGTGAGGAGAATCAGATGTGTCAGCTTAAGTCATAACCTCTGACTTTTACCGTAAAGAAAATAGTTGTGTTAAATGCAAAAAGCAAGCATGAGGCCACCGATGAGACACTGATGAGTGTCCTCAACAAAAAGAGACAGCCCTGGGTGGCTGTTCCTGGTTTGTGGCCCTGACTGGGAGGTCAGGCCAGACAATTCTAGTCTTCTATAATACTTTCCAGGACTCCCTTCATGCTGAATTTTCAAAGGACAGATTTTTATTTCAAGTCTACTTTGATAACTTTGATCTACTCTTCTTCAGAGCAAAGGTTTTGCTTATTTGTTTAATGCATGGTGTAATTAGCAGTTTATCAAATGCTGTTTCATTTTCTGCTCCATGTAGATTATTCTCACCTCCCAAGGACATGGTTCAGCTTGGAATTCTGTGCAACCTTTTTTCTTCAAATATTCCTTAGATTTAGGCACAAATCACCCTCTAAATACCTGATAATTAATTGCTTTGAACAGAGTAATGCTTTCCACAATAACTGTGCATCATTAAGTGAACCAAATCATCTCTTCCTCAGGTAGGGTTTGCTGCCTCCAGTAAGCTGTATGCTCTCCACATGCCCTTAAAGCCACCCTGCAGAAGATCTACTGTATGGTGTAGTGGCAAAAGAGAGTGACAGAGAATATACAATTCAGAACCGGACAAGTAGTCACTGAACAGACAGAAGGTACGTTAGCAAAAATAGCAGACCTATGTGTAAACAGCTCAAGCCATTCACCTGACATCAGACCTTTTGCTTGATCGAAGCTAATGATTCAAAACAAAGTTGAAATAGGACCTGTTGTAAGTAAGACTTGGTAGAGACCCTCAACACAGGGAAGGAGTCCTTTTTTTGTTGGGGGTGGGTGGGAGATAGGGAGGAGAAACACTTGTCTTATATTTGATATTTTGTACCATAAATGTTTTCTCTGGAGGAAAGGGGGAAAATGTAGTCAGTACCTTGACCTTGGCTGCTTCTGAGGCTTTTTTGCCATCCCAGGCCCAGCCTCTCTTTGTGAAATAGTTGACGGTGGCAAACTCAATCAGCGCAGAGAACACGAAAGCATAGCACACAGCTATGAACCAGTCCATGGCTGTCGCATAAGCCACTTTGGGTAGAGAGTTCCGAGCACTGATGCTGAGGGTCGTCATGGTCAGCACCGTGGTCACCCCTGTGGTGGTTGGGGACGGTGTGGGAGGGGGTGGGTAGGGAGAATGGAAACAGGGATCAGTACTGGCCCCCAGACCCCAGTATAACACCCCTGACCATAACAGATGAAGACAGGAAAGGAACTAGTTACCTTTATCAGTGAACTAGTTATCTTTACCAGACAGAACCTCCCTCTCTACAGTTCCATAACATTTAACACACTCATAGCATTTATTTGCTATTTTATTGCTTATTTTATTTACCTTATTAATTGGCTCATTCCTCGAGAATACAAGCTGAGGAGGGTAGGGATTGGGTCCGATATATACACATACTCTGTGTCCCTATTGTCTTGAACCAAGCAAATAGCAAATAGCTCTTGTTCAACAAAGATGTGTTGAATAGGTAGTGTTCCTCTGTTCCATAGGGGCAATACCCAATGGAGAACAGGTAATGACATTCACATAGCAGCTGGTGAAGTGTTTCACAAAAATTTGCTAGGCACCCTATGAATAGTGGACTCAAGGCAACCTGAAGAAACAAACCTGCTTTTACATGTATTAACCCAACTTGCAGACCTTGAGGAACTGAGAAGGTGAGTGCAGTAGAAGCACCATGTCTGAATCTGAGTCTCAGTACTTTCCTCCATCCAAGAGGGATCAATGTCCCCTAAAAGCCACTGTGCAGGGTGTCTGTGGCCAGTCTGCCTTGGCTTCTGTGGAAACATTGCAGTGATCATGCAGCAAGGCCAGATACGTGGAGGGGAATGTTCAGGACTGGCAGATTACAAGCCATCTATATAGCATCCACTAAGTGCCAGATTGATTTAAGCTACATTCTGGATGGGTGTAATTATCCCCATTCACAGGTGACATGTTTAAAGATTTAAAAATACTTAGCAATGTACCCCATTTCGCTAGCTGACAACTGAGAACCCATATTCAGACCAGGATCTGCATGACCCTTATAGCCCACACAACTTCCACATGCTCTGTGTCTTCCTCCTCACCACAGTTTTGTTTGCACAAGGGTGCACTTGTGTGCATAGGGTGTGGGCACAATGCACCTGCTATGGGTTGGATTGTGTTTGCCCAAAATTCATATGTTGAAGTCCTAACCTCCAGAACTTCAGAATGTAAACTAACTTGGAAATATAGCCTTTACAGAAATAATCAGGTTAAAATGAGATTGTTAAGGCAGGCCCTGATGCAACATGACAGGTGTCACAGACATGAACACAGGAAGAATACTGAGTAAAGACTGGAATTCTCTGTCACAAGCCAGGAAACTGCCAGAAACAAGGAGAGAGGCCTGAAATAGACCCTTCCCTCACAACCCTCAGAAGGAACAAGCTTTGCTGACCTCTTGATTTTGACTTGTAGCCTCCAGATCTGAGACAATTAATTTCTGTTGTTTAAGCCACTCAGGGCATGGTACTCTGTTATATAACCTTAGGAAACCAGTACAGCACCAAGTGCATAATGTCACTGGTGGTCACAGCAGCTTAGTTTTCATCCAATGTCATCCCTCAAAGGTATTTATATGTCCTTATTGAACATGGTACCATGTGTGGAATTAATAGAAATCCACTATTCTTAATAGAATGGAATCCACTTAATTCTTAATAGAATCAAGAGAAATCACTATTAATATTAATAAATTAAATATTAATTATTAAATAGTAGGCATCTTTGATTTTTCTTAGAAATCCACTTAATCATTGTACTTGGAAAGTGTTCTGGCATGACCTTTAACAGGCTTCTTGCAACTTCTTGGGTCCTTTAACACCCTAATGTGCATCTGGAATCTCCAAGAAGAAACAGATGCTAATATGCAACATTGTCCAAACTATTTTTTTTCTCAGCCACCTACTAATGTTCCCCTAAAGACCTGGAGCCATAAGTCAACCTCCACACCTCTCCGAAACATTCCTGAAGCTAGATGAAGCAGGGTAAGTGAAGCTGGCCATGTAGGTGGAGGTAGAGAGATAGCCTGACAGGAACACTCCTGGGCCACTCACTTAGAAACTCCCTGGGCTCTCAAGCTTCCCACAGAATTATGGTAGTGTTAACATAAAATGCTGGTCACGATTACCTTCTTTTCAAGGGAAAGTGCAACAGTAAGAGCTGAGGCATGAAGTATACCTTACAGTTTAGAAATATGTGAGCATCCATTACCGCAACTGACCTGCAAAACTACCTTTAGTATCACTACTGAAATGCGAGGAAGCAGAATTTCCAGGTAAGAGTCAAATGCTGAACTATGTCTGCTATGCTGAGGTACCTCCTGAACTAGATCTTGCTAAACCTCATTTATGTCTTAGGGATGTCAAATGATGTTATTCTGCTAAATGGTTATCCTATATGTGTATGTATGTGTACATGTATATATTTGTATATGTATGTTTATATATATATGTGTATATAATATATATTTATTATTTATACATGAAAATATCCATATATTCATATCATAGACACCATATGATGGTATATATGATATATAGATATGTAATTTATTATTACCATACCACATATGGTATATTGAATGCCTGTTGGGAGTTAATTTTAAAGTGGTATCACGTTTCAAAGAAAACTGCTTGATAACGTAAAAAGCAGTACTTTAGGAGAAGTGTGAAAATACTGTAGCAAAATCTAACATAAGACAGATTGCTACCAGTTTCAAACCTAAAAAAAAAAAAGCCTACCAGCAAAAGCTTTTCAAAATGGAAACAATGATCAAATAGACCAAGTGTCATTTCCTAAAACCTTGTTAGAGTGCAATCCTAAATCCTTATCCTTAACATTGAATTCTTTACTAATTGGTCTGTTTGTTTTCCAGGTCACAGAACAGACAACACTAGTCATTCAGAGGCTGTTCTTTGGGGGTAGTTAGAAGCAGTCACAAAACACCAGTGTAGGCCTGGCTTGGGGACACTCACCAAACACTGTCCTGGCAGGGACTGATTCTCTGTTCAGCCAAAAGGACACTTGTGACAAGATCACGGTCATTATGCAGGGAAGGTAGGTCTGGATGACAAAGTACCCAATCTTCCGCTTCAGATGGAAATGAGCTGTCATGATTGTGTATTCACCTGCAAATAAACAAATTAACTCGGGCAACCACCTGTCCTACAGTCCTGCCTATGGTTCCTGCCCCTGAACCAGAGGCAGTCCAGAAGTCCCCTTCTTTCCACCTTCCCACTGGACAACTATTTGTTTGTATTGTTAGGATGAAGGAGATGAAAGAGGATGCATAGATTTCTTAGCTGTCATTCTGTAAGTCTTTTGAGCCCCAGCCTCTGAAGAGCCTTTCCTGCTGGATGTTTTTCCTGGGGAAAATCAGATTTGTGTGTTTTCCTAATCCCTGGTCACAATCTGTGCCACTCTCTGCCCACCCCCTCACTGCTACTGCCATCAGGATTTCAGGATTTAGCCTCTCCAGATATAACTCAGGACATCACAGAGCCCTGTCGCAGGTGGAGAATTGTTCTCCCTATTTCCCAGCCAGGGAAAGCTGGCAGGAGCTGGGGGAAAGCACTCCCCACAGGCTCTGCACTCCGTGACAGACCCAGGTGGAGGGTGAAGAACAGCAGTTTGAGGAGGCCACTGGTCTGGCAGCCCCTCCCTCCTGCCACCTACCAGGGGAGATCGGGGCATTTCCTTGGAGATGCCCCAGTGCCTTCTCTGGATCTGCCTGGCTGTGTGGGAGGCCAGAGGGGACCTCCCATTCATTGCTGAGAATGACGCTGCCCTGATGGTGAACTGGTAAGGAGCTGAGATGGGTTGTGGTTGGAGGGTATATAAATGGATGTCAACTGGAAAGTCTCTAATGCTAGATTCCTTTTTCTGAAAAAAATATAGTTAACATATGACGTTGTATTAGTTTCAGTTGTACCACATAGTGATTCGACAATTCTGTACATTACTTAATGCTCACCATGATAAGTGTAGTCACCATCATTCACCATATAACATAATAACAATTACTACTGTCTGTACTCTACGTTGTGCCTTTCATCTGTGTGACTGCTACCTGAATATACACCTCCCTAGGGAGATGGGGAGGCTGCTTTGAGGAGTGGAGGCAAAGTTAAGCTGATCTGAGGACAGGAGTTCTTTTGCTGAATTGCAAGGAGTAGATGGTGTGGCTGGGGAGCTGGATAGAACTACAAAGTGGGGAGAAAGGGCTTGAGGCTGCCACTAATGCAGACCTGGGTGGGAGCCATCTGTTTGGGGGTGGGGGGAGGGTCTGCCAGAGACCAATGTGGAGCATTGGTACTTTGAGTCAGATAGCACAGATCTGCCATGTGCTATTGGAATCAAAGCCCAGAGCTCAGCATGGCCAGCTGTGGAGGTCCCTACATGCCTTTTCTCTCAGCATGCCAGATGTCAGAGGCAGGGGGAACCATTAAGATCACATGTAGCAAAATCTGCCCCCTTCCAGAAAAAAAGACAAAATTCCTAGCAGTGTCTGCGACACACCGGCATTGGCAGGCCACATTTCCCCCATAGCTTGAAGGCAGGTCAGAGCAGCAGAGAGGGACTGAGCAGGTTTTATCACACCAGAAGGAAACAGCGACAAAGAGAAGGAGGATGAGCTATGTTTAATAGCAAGAACTGAATCTTTATAATGATCCAGTGTTGCCTCTTCTTAACACCCAAGAAGAGGGGAAATACCAGTCTATTTCTCTGCAGTAGGGTTTGATATTATTCTGCTACTTATAATGCTTTTATTGTTGTTCTTTTCATTCTGTTTTTTTTAATTTGAGTATAGTTGACACACAATATTACACTAGTTTAAGGCGTACAACATAATGATTTAACAGGTTTATATGTTATGCTGTGTTTACCACAAGTGTATCTACCATCTGTCCCAATACATCCCTATTACAATATTATAGTATCATGGACAATATTCCTTATGCTGTGCCTTGTGTTTCTGTGACTTACTCATTCCATAACTGGAAGCCTGTATCTTCCACTCTCCTTCACCCATTTTGCCCATCCGTTCACCCCCTCTTTCATTTGTTTTATTTTTGAGTTAAGGGTAGCAATATCAGATAATGTTTTAAAAAAGACCATATTTTTAGAATGCAGATAGAGGCAGAAACCCCGTTTACACATTTTTAAAGAACTGTATGAAACAACTCCAAACAGCAGCATCCTCCATCAGCATGGCATTTCTTTACCCCAGACATCTGCCATGCTACCTTTTCACTTGTTCCCATAAAATTAGGCCTGCTTCCTCTTCCTTTCTCTTTAACTAGGCATCCACATGGTGCCACCATCCTCACCATGCTGCCAGGTTCTCTCCCCTCTCCCCAGGATGCCCAGCACCAGGCTAATGGGTAGGCTCTAGGAGCCTGTATGTAGAGGAGGCATGCACTCAATGTCCATGAGCTTCCTGCCAGCCCTGAGGTTTGTATCATTTGGAGCGCAAAACTCATCCCCATGACAGGGCCCACTCCATCCCTGTTATACTTTTCTTCTCTGCCATATGGAGACTCTCTGGTACCCTGGGGTCTCCTCCGCTCCTGACTGCTGGGGCTGGGCCTCCTGTGGCCAGGAAGCAGGCAAGGATGCACCCTGCAGGTGCAGAACCTTGAACATATTCTGTTCCTTTGGAACACCTCACCCATTTTGAATCAGGTGAAGCCAGGCTTGCCCCTGTGGTACTCAGCCCGGCCCTATGTACATGAGAGTGAGAGCCTCTGCTTCTTTCTTGGTGAGGTCTCAGCTGTTTCTATTCTGCTTGGTTGTACTCCCCAAAATTCAACCCTTGGGAAATCTTCTTAGAAATTTTCAAAACCTCCTGGTAGGGGGAGCTGGTAAATAGGAGTACTTGTAGGAAGCTGTCCACCTTTCCTGAAAAGACTACTGCCTCTATGTCTCAATGCTGGGAGCAGGGACTGCATTATATAAGGAAGTCTATGTCACCTCCAGGCAGAGCCTACGATCACAGGGGCCTGCTCACATGAGGGCAAACACATCACAGATCAATGCCTCCCATGGCTCTTCATGCTGCTAGGCAGCCACTGCAGTTGGTGCCTCCGTGTGCAGCTGCAAGAACAGGGATCTGAATTGGAGGGCTCCCGTGGACAGCACCACACAACCACAGCTGTGCCCCAGCTTGCTAAGTAGAACTCAGGTGTTCCTAGGAGGCATGCCCCCTCCCCCCACCCCCAGCATGGTACAGGAACACTGAGCTCTCCCAGGGTGTGACATTCTATGTGCACTTGGTCTCACCTGTGCTGGTGCTGATGTTCTCAGTGCCTACTGTCTGCCCCATCAAGTGGTACTGGTTCAACCTGGAGCCATCTTCTGCCACCACCACTGACTTAGTGGTTCCATTAGTCCACACATAGACAACTTCAGAATTAGGATATGCATCTGTATTGGAGCGCAGAAGGTGGTATAAACATGGAATTATTTTCAGCCTGGCACAACCAACAATGTCTATAAAAGTAGCAAGAGAGATGGTTGGAAAGTTAAAGGACCTGAAGACTGCACAGGTGGTCAAACCAAGGCAGATGCCGCCACTGTTCAGGTAGGGCCTTCTCATTTCTAGAGATCTGAGTGGTCAGCAATCAGTGCCTGTTTCCCAGTATGTATTTGCTCTTTAGGGTACGCTATCACATGGGATGAGACTACAGTGCCTGGGGCTCTCCCAGCTCTGTGGTGTTGAGCAAGTAACTTATGGTCTGTGCCTCAGTTCTTCCATCTGTAAAATGGGATGGTTACAGTAGCAACTTCTTAGGGCTCCTGCTATCATGATACAAGCTCCATAATGACCAAATTCGTAGAGCACGTGGAGGAGCACCTGAGTGCATCAGCTATGATAAAGGTTCCACTTTGCAACTGGTACTTATTGTCTTGTCTGACACTGTCCTGGTGGGAGGGTGGCATGGTAGATATGACCTGCGTTGGTGTCATGCCTATGAATGTTACTTTATATGGCAAAGAGCACTGTGCAGATGGAGTTAAGGCTATGGGCCTTTAAATCAGAAGATTATCCTGGATTAACCCAGTGCACCCAATATAATCACTTGAGCCCTTAAAAACAGAGAACTTTCTCCAGCTGGAGCCAGTCAGAAATCCGTCTCAGAGAGATTTGAAGCATGAAGAAAGTACTTGGCTGTCATTGTTGGCTTTGAAGATGGAGGAAGGGGCCATGGCAAGTGGGAAGGTTCTAGAGGGTAAGACCCCCCAGGTGACAGCAAGCAGGAAACAGGGACTTCCAACCTACAGCCATGCAGAACTGAATCCTGCCAACAACCTGAATGAAGCTGGAAGTAGCCCTGCTACTGTCAGCCCTATTGACACTATAATTCTAGCCTGTGGGACCCAGCACAGAGACATCAGGCAAACACACTGTATTCTGACCTATGAAACTATAAGACAATAAAGGTGGTTTTTCTTTTTTCTTTTTTTCCAACTTTATTGAGATATAATTGACATGTAGCATTGTTTAAATTTAAAATATACATTGTAATAACTTGATAGATGTATAAATTGTACAATGATTACCACAGTAAGGTTAGTTACCTATTGATTTAAACTGCTAACTTTGAAATAACCAGTCATGCAGCAATAGGAAACTAGAACAGTTAGATGGAGAACAGAGGCTCTCTCCCAGAGGAGGGAGAAAAATACACATAAAACATACAACAGGTGAGTAATTGCTATGGAGAGCTACAAGCTATGAAGAGGGAAAAGGTACAATTTTAAGTGAGCCTCTCTAGGAAGACCTCACTTAGGAGACCCAAGAGATGTTCAGGAGCTGGCCACAAGGCTGTTAGGAGGAAGAGCATCCCAGGAATGGATGCTATAAAGGTCCTGAGGCAGGAGCATGCCTGCAATACCTGAGGAGAAGCCAGGCAGGCAGTGTGGCTGGACAGGGAAGAGGGCAGAGGGAAGAGGAAAACATCAGATAAAACAGTGTCTCGAGGATATTTTATAGCTTTTGCTGTGAGCTAATCAGAAGACATGGAGGTAGGGATGGGGGATTAAGCAAATAAGTGACATATTATAACTTATGCTTTAAAATGATCTGTCTGGTTGAGATGGAAGAATAGAATGTCGGTGAGAACCAGACGGAAATGGGAGACTGCCTAAGGCAACATTAAAATAATCCAGGTGAAAGGGCACCTGGGTGGTTCAGTCAGTGAAGCGTCCAACTCTTAATTTAGGCTCAAGTCATGATCTCATGGTTCATGAGATCGAGCCCCACATCAGGCTCTGTGCTGACAGCACTGAGCCTGCTTCAGATCCTCTGTGTTGTTCTCTCTCTCTGGCCCTCCCCTCTCTCTTTCAGAAATAAATAAACATTAAAAAAAATCCAGGTGGAATACGACAGTGGTGGGCAATGGCAAAAAGAGGAGAAATTAGGGATACATGTTAAAGGGAAGATTTGTCCAGTTGCTAATGAATCATGTAACCTGTGACAGGAAGAAGGTGGCCCAGGCTGGACATCTGGACAGTTCATTTGCACTTAGGATGGCAAAGATTCTGGAAGGACCTGGTTTCTGGTGAAATAGCAGCAGTGCAGGTGCAATGTATCAGAAATGATACCTACAAGGGGTTTACTTGGGGATCCTGAGGGAGCAGCTGGCTATATAAGTTAGTTCATGGGAATGGTACCGAGTGAACATGGGATCTCTCCAGTTGCTAGCATATGGATGTCAACTGAAGCCTGGGCTGATGAGATCACCTGAGTAGTGTTGGTGGATAAAAAAGGGTGGTAAATGACTTCCTAGCGTGCTGCAGCGTGCAGAATATGAGAAGGTGAGGGGGAAACAACAAAGCCACCGGAGCAGCAGGCACTGTGGTGGGAGGGCACAGGGAATGTGCTGTCCGGGAGACCTGTGTCACAGACTTCTGATGATGGATCAGGAGTGGTCACAGGACCTAGCAGGATCTGGCCACCATGGCAAAAGCAGTTACATAAGAGCAGCTGGCTTTGAGGAACTGACAGGCTCATTTGTTCCAGTTGTCTCTTGAGGCCCCTGAAGGTAAGCCAGCATACCTGTCCCATGATCAGGCCCATGAATCTGAATAGATGCCACATCCAACCACTTTGACACCTTTTGAACAAAGAGGTCTGCTTGGCTCCCAGCTGCTTAAGCAGAGCATGACCCTCAAGCACGTTTGAAAGGAACCATGTACCCATAGAGATGAGAAATCTGTAGATGTCTCAGGAGATGAGGGATGAACTGCAGAGGTCTGATGACACTGCTGGCAGGGGAGCCATCCCTCAGTATGACAGCATGCTCTGCGACTGTACTCCAAGCTGAGTAAGCCCACTGCACTGTGAAGGATCCCCTGGACCAGCAATTCTATTAGATCAGGCCAACAAAACTATGCATTTGGATCAGTGATCTTAACAGGTAGAAGTCAGAAGAATGGGCTCTGGAATGATCAAGAGTTCTACTAAAAAGCATAGAAGTTTCTTTGCTAATGCACATCACTACCTTTATTCTTATTTATGTGCAAAAGAGTATCCATACAGTTGAAAAATAATGAAATCAGCATGTATGTTGCACTCAGCATAATACAGAGGAAAACAGAAGAAGCTTCACGACTCCCTGTGCATGACACACTGAAAACTCACATCCTGGGGCGCCTGGGTGGCGCAGTCGGTTAAGCATCCGACTTCAGCCAGGTCAAGATCTCGTGGTCCGTGAGTTCGAGCCCCGCGTCAGGCTCTGGGCTGATGGCTCAGAGCCTGGAGCCTGTTTCCGATTCTGTGTCTCCCTCTCTCTCTGCCCCTCCCCCGTTCATGCTCTGTCTCTCTCTGTCCCAAAAATAAATAAACGTTGAAAAAAAAATTAAAAAAAAAAAAAAAAGAAAACTCACATCCTCCCTACAAACTGGCATTCTGAATTTTATGATAACCATTGCACTGTGTGCTTTGTAGTTTTACTTCCTGGACAGAAGCAGAAGTCACCAAACAAAGTTGGTTTTTGTTTTGTTTTGTTTTGTTTTGTTTTGTTTTGTTTTGTTTTTGGGCTTTGCCTATGTCTTCTTTGTGAAATCTGTTCATGTTTTGACTCATATTTGCTTTACATATTCTGACACTTTTCGTTCTATGTATTGCAAATATCTTCAAATTTTTGGCTATTTCACTGTGTTCTTTTTTTAAATTTTTTGATAAAATTAATGTTTCTCAAATTTATCAGTCTTTTCATTTTTCTGCATCTTATTTCAGAGGCCCTTGCTGTTCTGAGGTCACACTATATTACATGTGCATTATCAAAGTTTTAACACATTGTCCTTCACCATTTGGGCCTTACTAGAAGCTGACTTCTGTATATATTTTCCACACAGAAGTATCCAATGGCATTTTCTCCATGTGATTTTCTGTGTTGCCACCAAAATTATTAAGCCGTCTCTCCCAGCCACTCACTTTCAGGGTTTGCTCTGCCAAGTAAGGTTTCTGTCATGCACTGGTTTTCTCTTTGCTGGGTCCTCTGCTAAGCTCTCTTTTCCTGTCCTGCTTTAGAAGACCCCAATAACTGGAAGGGTAACATACCCCTCTTTTCTTCTTCAGGGGCCCCTGCTTATTCCTCTGCTCACCCATATACATGTTGGAATTGGCTTAGGCTTCCATAAAAATACTCTGATGAGATTTATACTGGAACTGAACTGGATGTATATATTATAGACTGGGGAGACATGACATCTTTTGGTATTGTATTTTTTTTAATTATGGACATGATGTGTCTCTCCATGTATTTAGGTCTTTGTAGTGAAAGTGCTTGACAATAAGTTTTTTTTTTTTAATTGTAAGACAAGCACCTGATGTTAAGCTTTTGATTGCTGAGGCATCTACTTCATGGCAGCCTTCTAAAACATACTGCTAGCTACACAACTAAATAAAGAGCCAGGCCACCCCACCCATGATATTCCCCTTTTAGAAAGCCCAGTGTGACCTAGATAGCTGACCACTTGAGTCACCCCACTTTTCCCGTCCTGTGTCCTAATTCTTGCTCTTATGGTTTAAATTTGACAATAAAGAATGAACTTGCCAAACCCTAGGCACCCCAACCTAGACCCAAATAAAGGAAAACTCTGGTTCTGTGCTCCCTCTTTCCCTCTCTCTACCTGTGACCTTGCCATATGCCCCCAGGTGTGCTGTGTACCTTCTAGGACTTGTGAGTAATAAATGTTTTTTCAAAGTTCCCTGATGACTATTGCTGAGATTAATCTTGCAATCATAATGAGAACCACAAGAGTTGGTCCCACTACAGCACTGGCTCCACTAAGAGAAATGTCTGTAGGGTTTCACTATGAGTAATATGGCCAGGAAAGTGCCCAGGCATCCTAAGTGATAGCATCACTATTGACAGGCTGAGGCCTACCCAAAAGTTTTCTATATTGAAATATTTCTAATAAGTTTGTATCATTATCTATCTTTTTAAAAAAGTTTATTTATTTTGAGAGAAGGAGAGAGAGAGCACATGCATACATGCACAGGGGAGGGATAGAGAGAGAGAAAAAGCAGACTCCGTGCTATTGGGCAGAGCCCAACACAGAGCTCAAACTCATGAACCCTTCCAGTCATGACCTGAGCCAAAATCAAGAGTTGGATGCTTAACTGACTGAGTCACACAGGCACCCCTCATTCTCTATCTTTTTGCTGGATGTCTCCCCCTAGATGTGTGATACTCAATATTCTTTTTCAGTAACCAGTGTACTCTGTCCTTGAGCAAAGGGCAAGTGATAAGCCAACTTACCAGAAAGTTGCTAAGCAAGGGTGGGGTCAGAACCATTAAAATGAGTGATGACTCTGAGATTTATCTGCATACTAATGATTTGAAATGGAAGTAAACAGAGTAGACTCCATTATAACAGTTAATGAAATATCATGGATGCTAGACTTTACTCACATTGCAGGTAAACATTGAGTGGTATCCTTGCCTTTTTTTTAAATTAACATACCTTCATTTTCAAGTTTTAGGTAATATATAACTATATTTTTCACATTAAAGCTTCCCTGACACAAGTACATACTGTTGTAATTTCCCTTCTCTCCTGGGGAGATGGGTGGCTCTCTCTCTGGAGAGATGAATGTGGGGGCTGATGATGCCTCTACCTTGGCAAGCTGCTTTCCAAATGTCTGGTCATAGGCACCACTGTGCATGTGCTAATAAGACTGTGAGGGCTCCCTGCATTCTACATAAATGACAGTGAGATTTCTATCTCCCTCCTACTTTGTAAATGTTATAGGACCCTAACTATTAAAGAGCTGTGGCACTCAGACATGGACTTAAGCAGAGCAGCCCTGCTGGATTCTGGTCAAGGCTGTGAGTGTGGAGCAGACAGTAGATGATATGAGACTATATCCCCTGGCTTCTTACTGTCCCCAGACTGGCTCAGGAAGCTTCTGTTTCTATCGTCTTATACACCTGCTGTGTATCTTTTTCTCAGTTCATCCACCTCACAATGGGGAGAGCTGCTGCCTGTGAAGCTGGCCTCCCTCTGACTACAACTCTAGTGAGAAGTGCTACAGATGTCCCATTAACAACTCCTCATTCCATTTCCTAATCCATAGGGGAGATGTAAGTCTGACCTCTGGTCAAGAGAAGGGGACCCCGCAACCCTTGGGAAATGTGAGTAGATCAGAAAATGTTAATCCTAAAGCTCAATAAGGGAACTCAAATCTCAAGGCAATAGGTTGGAGTGACCAGGGTCAGTTCTGAGAGTTAGGAACATCTGGGAACACAGACGTGTCTAAAAAGAATACAGAACACAGGAAACAATGTTTCCCCCATGGAGCCGCTTACTTGGTGCCAAATCTGCTCAAGAAAGAAGGGAAAGGAGGTGAAGAGCATATAAGAGGCCGAAGAGAGAAGACATCAGGACACATGGAGCATTCTGAAAAGTGGTAGAGGTCTAGATGTGCAAGTGTCCTTTCTGGTGGCCTGGAGTTAGGTCACAGATAGGAGTCCTGGGGTGGTGGAGGAGGCACTGAGGTGGGTGTGAAGACTGGTACAGGCCTATGGAAGGCGCAGACCCCACCCCATCTGCTCTCTTGACTGCAGTGCTGGGAATTACTTTCTACAGTGGTATTGGAGATGGCACACAGTTGCAGATGGCTCTCCTTGAGCTCTGAGGCTAAGTGGCATGTTGAGCAGGGAAGCAGGTCTATGCTGCAGGGATCACTGGCTGGGCACAAGGCTAACTCTGATACATGCAGGCTTGTTGGGCATATAATCTCTCAGCCTCTTTCTCCATTTTTGGTGAGTGTGTGTGTGTGTATAATAATATTTATAATAAAGACCCAATAAAATAATAATTGTTAACTATATAAAAGTTACTTGAAATCACAAAGTGATATATGAGTGTATCTTATAAGGCAAACTAATAATTCATAACATCTTGCTTTTCAAACTGTTAGTATTAAATAGCCTATTGATATTGATAATGTTAATAGCATTAATAATAACAACAAGAGCCAGTGTGGCCTCTGTCATTTCAATTCAGTATTGCTAAATTCTTCTCTCTTCATCAGATTAAGGATGAGAATAAATGACACTCATGTGCATTTCACCCTGGGTATTTAGCACTAAATTATTCTCTTTGTGTTAGCTGCATGGCATTCCATCTTTTAGCCACGCACAACAGTAAATGAGGCAATCAGGTTTGTTGTGCTATCATTTGTTACAAGTTAGAGCTCTAGAAACATAATACTCGCCTCCTGTCAACCATATATCAGCACAGCAAGGCAGGAAGGTTTTGAATACTTTCACTCTTAACTGACTTGGGAATTCATCACTGCTTTCTGAGTGGCTCCTTTTCCTGGGTTGACACTTTCTGTTTATCCAGGTCTAGCTTTGCAAATCCTGATTAGAAGGTAGAGATGTCACTTTTAACCCTTATTTATAAGGACTTTCAAAAGCAATGAGTGTTTGCTAAACTATGAAAGAAATATAGCAGTGTGACTCTGAACTTCAACAGCCAATATATGCTCTAAACCTCTATTTCCGCATCTGTAAGTTAGGGAAAATAACTCCCATATCCTAGGGCCACTGTGAGGGCAAAGTATATTCATCAATGTTAGACATTTAGCATATTCCTAACACAGTAGGTTGCTTAATAAATATTAGGAACATACCCATATATTGGGAAGAATTTTGGTTTGTGTCAGATCCAAACTTCAAACTTTGAAAAGATCTTCAAACCTAAATTGACTTTTTAACTGTCAGTCAAAGCAAACCCAATGTGTGAAGACCATTGGTTAGCCTCATCTGATAGGTTGCATGGACACTTGGGAACCCAGGAACTGCCAATAACCAGACAGGAAATCCATTTTACCTTGTGCATTCATTGCCTATGATGTTAGAAGAAATGCAGATTAGTATGTACCCAATGAACCGAATTTTGGTAATTTGAAAACATACAGAATTTAAGTTCTCTGACAGCCATGTCCTCAGCCCTCTTCTCTCTTCTGAAATGGAAGGTGGCAATGAGCAGAATAACTGCCTAAGGAGACCTCACTAACCATCACTTGTACGACCTTCTGCAGGGTCCTCAACCTCCTTGAGCCTCAGTATTCTGTGCTGAAATCCAAGTCAACACTTGACCCATCAATTGCATAATTTATATTACAAACTTCATAAGATTTAAATGTATGTAGATACATTATATCTAATTGCCTACTAGATACCAATATCTCTGCTTTGAATTCAGTAGGTAAAAGTTACCTATGCCTTTTTCCTTGCCTAGAATCAATTGAGACATAAGGGTAGCTATCTGCAGATGGAGATGAGCAGATAACATTTCTGCCCTGTTACCAAAGAAATTACAGTGGATGGTTGAGGGTTGCTAATCAAATGGCCCATAACCACTCCACAATCCAGTCTGTAAAATTATATATGGTCACTGCTGCCTGGTCTAACAGAGAGAGTCAAAAAGACTACACTGTCTGTGTCCATGGACTTAAATGGGAAACAGGAAAGAAGGACTAAGGCCGGTCACCACCCAGCAGAAAAGACCCTCCCCTTGTGAAAAGGAGTGAGAAGCAGAGCAAAAGCCTGGAAGTAACATTAGGAAGAAATCCCTTCATGTAATTTCCCATCACTTCATAAACCAATCAGCTTTTTTAACTGAAACCAGCAGTTCCTTCCAATCACTTTCAATTTCCTTAGGGAAAATAGATTTCCAAAGTCACATAGTCTTAAAATCATGATGCCACCCTTGACTCATGTCCCCCTTTGATCCTGGATCACATCTGGCCAACACCCTTGTCACATCTGGTCACCACGCTGTTCTCAACTCTCAGTGTCTCTAGTGCTTCAGGGCAATTCCTAGCTCTTGGTGTCACCTACCTAGTAGTGAGCCCAGCACATCCTCCCCTTGCTCCACAAACCTGTCCCACTCTGCCTACTGCTTTTACACTTTCATATTTGAATGGTTTGCCATCCTGTCATTTGCCCAAAAGAGGTGTTCATCACCTCTACTAAGTGACCCCCAGTCATTTGTGCTTTGTCCTTATTTCTGTTACCCTCCTATTCAAATCCTTCCAGGTTCAGTTTAAAATATCATCCCCATAAAAAAATATATATAAATAAAAATAAAATATCATCCCCATGATGAGTTTCCCCATCTGAATTCCAAGTGGCTTTCAGCTGTACAGGGGTATTTAACCTTATTATGTAATGTGTCCATTAACTCCTTGGGAGCAGAACTTATGCTTCTGTGATTCTCACTGCATCCAGCATGAGAACACACCTAGTGTAGCTGTTAAATAGTAATCACAGTTAACTAGTGCATCTAAGACACAACACAGACAGAACTTCAATGTGTTTCTCAGACCTCACAGACTAAAATGCAGATTAGACACTTTGAAACCTGTGTTCTAGATCACCTACACTCATGCTGAGTTGCTGGGCATGATGAATGCAGTTAATAGTGTCATAATTCCACATGTTTGAATGAACTAATAGCTTACTACAGTGAGATTTACCCTAATTTTGTGAAATTCTCTCCACTGGATGTTTACCAAACACGCATCCGCATCTAATTTAGCATATATTTTCATGAATCCAGATGTTGTTTCATGACTTAATTTACTATTTAATGCATCATTCTACAAATAAAATAAACAAAAAATAAACTTTTTTTTTTTAATTCCTAAAAAATCTTGATTTAAGCACTTGCTTCCAAATATAAGCCATGCCATTATCTTTAAAGAATTTCTTTGTGGACTAGGAAAGATCCCTTTGTAAACTAGGGCTAATTTCAACATTTGTTTGAATTCTTGAGAGTAGAGATAGCAATAACAGAAATGTCTGTTAATTCAGTCCTGCATTAGAGAAGCCAGAGCATGTGGCTCATTAGAATAATGACACCTATTTGCATTCCTTTGTCTCCTAATAGCAGAGAACTGTTGGATTGGGTAATTTGAAACTCATTATACTATCACATTTAGCCTCTGCACTGTGCTCAGATGCCCATGGAATGAGGGAACTACTTGGCCAAGCAGCTATTTTTAGTAAATCAAAAAGATGAAAGACAAGTAAGAGACACACTTAATTAAATAACATTTCTTCTGTTAAAATTATTATATCCTGAGCTGAAACCATATAAGCTGAGGAAAGGTAAAGTTTGTGCAGTTTTTCATTTCTTGGGCAACTGTATATAAACATGATGTATGAAGAAAATCCTTTAAATCACTTTGAATCTGATAGCAATGATATTAAAATTTTTTTAACGTTTATTCATTTTTGAGACAGGGAGAGACAGAGCATGAATGGGGGAGGGTCAGAGAGAGAGGGAGACACAGATTCTGAAACAGGCTCCAGGCTCTGAGCTATCAGCACAGAGCCCAATGCAGGGCTTGAACTCAGTGGACCCCGAGATCATGACCTGAGCTGAAGTCGGACACTTAACAGACTGAGCCACCCAGGTGCCCCTGATAGCAATGATATTAATAGCAGATATACAGAAACAATCAACATCTAAATCAAACCAATCTTCAAAATATCAGGCACATAAAAAAAATAAATTTATCATGAGAGTTCAAAATCTCAAGAATGTTTATATTTGTTTGGGGCTCTCTACTGAGTTCAAAATACACACACACACACACACACACACACAAACTGAGCCCATTTGGTATCACTGATTATAGAAGTGATGAGATCCTATCAGATGTGTATTTTATCACTGAATGTAATAAATGACTTAACTATAGTTGGTTGACTGTTGAATACGAGATATTTTAGTGAAGAATGATTTAGAGGGTCACATATTTTCTTTAACCAAAATGTGCTCTTGTGCTGCCTATCCTGTAAACCATTGTCATTATATCCCATTAACTTGATCTTATTTAATTAATGATGAAAAAAATGACAAGTTCACTTTTAGTGTTTTGCCTTTGATCAAATAAAGAGCATAATTTTCACATGCAAAGAGGGGTCTAATTTTACATTATACAACTCATTTTCCTTTTGGGGACATGAACAATTTATTTTCCTTCAGGGACATGAATCAGTGATTCCCGAATAAGATGCCTCAGGATCTTTTGAAGGTTTTGTCTCAAGCACTGATGTGCACAGCCTCCACATGGCAACATATTATTTAAATAAATCCTGGTGAAAGTCGCTTTCCATTATGCTGCTTCTCCCAAATAAATGTGGGTTGAATCTCTCCTTGGCATTTAAAGGTCATAGTTTGAAAAAAAAAATATTTCCATCCAACCCAACTTTTGGCTCATCACACACATACACCTTTCCTAATTCCAAAAACCTGTTTGAAATGATAGAAGTAATACAAAAGGAAACCCCTGGAATCAAACAAACTTCCCCTGCCAGTAACAGCAAAGTGATTGTTAATAGTTGTTACTATTAACACCATGTAAAAGAGAACTCCCTGAAGCGCACTGGAGAGTGAACAAATAGAGGAAAAGACTGGAGGGAGTTGGCTCAGAGGAAGGGAATGCCTTTCTACTTAAAAAGCTTTGAGTCAGAGCTGTGAAGTGGCTAAAGCTTGGATGGATTCCTTTGGTCTTCCTGGCTCGAAGAACCAAAGGAAAAGTAGACTATCAGAATAGCACATCTGAAAAATGACGTGTAAAATCCTAGAAAGGAAAGAGCCACAGAGAAGAAATCACAAATTTGATGTAATGGATGTATGTAAATTCTACCCAGATATGTATACTTACCCTGAATTATACATACATGGAGCATAATCCTACCAGCCCAACTAAGGTAGAAGAACCATCTGACATTTCATCTGTTGCCTACTATAGGAAAGACAGTGTTTGGAGTTTTTCTTTGGGCAAGTTAATTAACTAAAAAAGAAAAAAAAATGACACTCTAAATTTAACAGAATCCAGTCTGTGCAATACAACACTGAGATAGCCAGGAAAGAATTAAAAATATATATTAAATGTAAAAGAAACACAAAAAAGTGACCCAGACTCAAGAGAAAATACAATCAATATGGAATGCTCCTAAGAGGATTCAGATCCTGGATTTAGCATATAAGGATTTTAAAGCAGATTAATGGCTATGCTTAAGAGTGTAAAGGAAAAAAATGTACTGGTTTGTAATGAAAAAATGTAATGAAAAACTAAGAGTAAGTCTTAGCAGAGGCATTGAAATTATTTTAAAGAAACATATACAAACTCTAAAACTGACAAATACACTAAATAAAAATTTTTTGTATGAATTTAGTCACAGATTGAAATGACGTAAGTCAGTAAACTTGAAGACAGAGTGATAAAAATTATCCAATATAAAGAATAAAGAGGGGTGCCTGGGTGGCTCAGTCGGTTAAGCATCCAACTCTTTTTTTTAATATTTATTTTTCAGAGGTGGGAGAGGGGCACAGAGAGAGACAGAGAAAAAGAATCCAAAGCAGGCTCCAGGCTCTGAGCTGTCAGCACAGAGCCAAGGCAGGGCTCAAACTCATGAGCCCTGAGATCAGGAACTAAGCCAAAGTCAGACATTTAACCCACTGAGTCACCCAGGTTCCCCAAGTGTTCCACTCTTGATTTTGACTATGCTGTCAGCACAGAGCCTGCTTGGGATTCTTCCTCTCCTCCTACACTGCTTGTGCTCTCTACCTCAAAATAAATAAATAAATAAATAAATAAATAAATAAATAAACAAACAAAAAAACAAACATTAAAAATTAATTAGATTAGACTCCAGATGGAAAAAGAAGGATGGGAGAGAAAAATATTAGAAGAGATAATGGCCAAAATTCCTCAAATTTGGTGAAAGACAAATTTAGAAATTCAAGAAGTTCAGTAAACCCTAGGAAATATAAATAATACTAAAAATACATGCAAGGGGACTTCTGCTTCCAGGAGAATGGAGATATGTTTTCCCCTATTCCTCTCACTAAATATAACTAGAAAATCTGGATATGACATAAAATATAGGAAGAATCTGAAAGGTAGAAAGAATAAGGCAGACAGGTCTTGGGATCTTGGTACTCAAGAGATGACCCAGTAGTGAGTTCTGTGGCTTTATTCTTGCCTTATGCATCTCAGACTGGGAGCCCAAGAAGCTTAGCAAGAGCTGGTGTTTCAGTTTGAGTACAAGGCAGGAAAAGGCCAGTGGTCCTGATTAAGGCAGTCAGGCAGGAGGACTTTCCCCATATCATCGGAAGGCCAAACATTTTGTTCTGTTCAAGACTTCAACTAGTTGAATGACATCCGCACGCATTAGAAAAGGCAACCTGCTTCACTCAGTCTATTAATTTAAATGTTAATCATTTCCAAAAACATCCTAACAGACATCCCCCAGAATAATGTTTGACCAAAAATCTGGGCATGTCATCGCCCAGTCAAGTTGACACACAAATTAACCTTCACAGAAGTGAAAAATACAATAACTGTAATAAAAAGTTCGATATATGAGTAAATAAAGAGGATGGAGGAAAGAAAGGAAAGAGTTAGTAAACTCAAAGATAAAACAACAGAAATTAAATAACATGAGAAACAGGGAGAAAATAGGAGAAAATGAAAGAGCCTCAAAACTTATGGGGATATATAAAAAAATCTAATGTTCATGTCATTGGAATCAGGAAATGAGAAGAGAAAGATGATGGAGCAGAAAAAGTATTCAAAGAAATAATTGCTTAAACTTCTAAATTTCATAAAAATCTGTAGATTCAAGAAGCTTAGCAAGGCCCAGGCAGAATAAACTCAAAGAAATCTACACCAATGCATAGTTAAATTTCTAAAAACTAAAGGCAAAGAAAATAATCTTGAAAGTAACCAGAGAAAAATGACATCCTACCTACAAGCAAAAAATGATTTGAATGGCATCAGATTTCTTATTAGAAAACAAGGAAGCAAGCATAAAAAGTACATCTTTCAAGTGCCAAAAGAACTATCAGTACAGAATCCTATGAAAATATCCATCAGGTATGAAGGGAAAAATCAAACCTCTTCAAATGAAAAAAAAAAAAACAAAAACAAAGATAATTTATTGCCCAAAAAATACCTAAAGACAGTTTGCTAGTTATAAATAAGTTTTATTATAAAATATTTTGTTATTATTTTATTATAAAACAACTTAGTTATAAAGAAGAAATCTTGGAACACTGAGACTAAAAAAATAACACAGTAAGTAAAAATATGAGTAAATACAATAGAATTTCCTTCTTGTCTTGGGTTTGTAAAATTAAGTATGATGGTTCAAATAAAAATTATAAAACTCTCTGATATGGTCCTAGACATATATAGACAACATCTTTAAGGCAACTGTATTTATAATTATGGGAAGGTAAGCACATGTAAACGGAGGTAAGGTTTATTTTTCATTTGATCTGGTTAAATGAAGACACCAGTAGACTGTGATAAGTTATGTATATAGTTAACCCTTGAACAACATGGGTTTGAATGTCCAGCTCCACTAATACACAGATATATTTTTTTTATAATTACAGCATAATACTATGAATGTATTTTCTCTTCATCATGATTTTCTTAGTAATATTTTATTTCTCTGGTTTACTTTATTGTAAGAATATATTATATAATAGCTATAATATACAAAATGTGTGTTAATCGACTGTTCAGGTTATTGGTAAAGCTTCTCATCAACAGTAGGCTATTAGTAGTTAAGTTTTGGGGAGTCAAACTTATTGCTATGTAGTAGCAACTGTACTTCAAATTCTGAATTTTTCTCTTTTCCCAAGTTAGCAATATTTGTTCTGGGCTGTGGCAGTGAACCAAAGCTCCTAATCAATCATGTGATCACAAGGGTAAACAATTGATATATTTACAACAATTCTGTGCCCATGTAACCATTTGCATGTTTTCATTTTTAGTACAGCATTTAATAAATTGCATGAGATAGTCAACACCTTATTGTTAAAACAGGCTTTATGTTAGATGATTTAGTCCAACTGTCAGCTAATATAAATATTCTGAGCATATTTAAGGTAAACTAGGTTCAGCTATGATGTTCTATAGATTAGGTATAATAAATACATTTTTGATTTACAATACTTTCAATTTATACTGGGTTTATCAGATGCAATCCCATCACAAGTTGAAGAAGAACTGTATAAAATATTATAAGTCAAAATGTTATCATAATAAAACAACTAATCATAATTGTCCAGCTAACAAACAGGGAGACAGAAAAAAGAAAATAGAGAAATGAGAAAGATAAAGAACAAAAAACAAAAATAAATAAATAAAATGACAGCCTAACATATCAAAAGATACATTATATGTAAATGATGAAAATATACCAATTAAAAGACATAGATTGACCACATCATTAAAAAATATTACGTGGCTATATGATGTCTATAAGAAACTTATTTTAACATGATATATAAATATTGAAGAGTAAAAATAAGAAAAATAAATACCACTCAAATATTATTCAAAAAGAAAGCAAGAGTGTCTATGTGGATATCAGACTGAGTTCAAAGCAAAAAAAAATCACCAGAGACAGAAAGGGATATTATATAATGATAAATGGTCAAGCCACCAAGACATAACAAACTGATTGAACTAAAAGCAGAAAAATACAAATCCACATTTATATTTGGAGATTTCAATATCTCTTTCTCAAGAATTGGTGTAAAACAACTAGACAGGAAGTTGTAAACATTAGTCCCAACTAACACAGTATTGTAAGAAAAGGAAACAAAAGGTGAAAAGATTAAAAAAAAATAAACAAAACTATCTTTCTTCTGTTGTTGTTGTTTTTTTTAATCTGTACACCTTTATTTTCTTTTCATGCCTTATTTGCACAGGCTAGAATTTCCAGCACTATGTTGAGGTAAAAGTGGTAAAAGCAGACATCCTTGCCTTATTCTCAGTCTTAGGAAACCATTCAGTGTTTTTTTACATTAATTGTAATGTTAATTACACGTTTGCATTGTGACTGTTTGTTTGTAGAAGTGTTTAATCAAATTCTGGGATGTCCCATCTATTACTAGTTTTCTGAGAATTTTTACCATGAATAGGTGTTAATATTGTCAAATGCTTTTCCTGCCTCAATTGATATTATTATCTTAGCTTTCTTCGTTATTATGTTAAAATAGTGGATTATATCTCAGTCTTGCATCCCTGGAATAAACTCTACTTGGTCTTGGTCATTGTGTATTATTCACTTTGTTGTTGAACCCAATGAACTAATACTTTGTTAAGAATTTCTTTGTGTCTCTATACATGAAGGATATTTGTCCAAAGTTTTGTCGTTTTTGCAGTATCTTTGGTTTTGGTGCCAAGGCAATCTGGCTTATATAAAGAAAATTACAAAACTCTGATGAAAGAAATCAAAATAGAGCTAAACAAATGGAGTTATTTCATGTTCATGAACAGTAGGACTAAATTATGTCAAGATGTCAGTTTTTCCCTACTTGATCTGTAGATCCAATACAATCCCAATAAAAATCCCAGCAAGTTATTTTGTGGATATTGACAAACTGACTCTAAAGTTCATGTGGAGAGACAAAGGAATAACCAGTACAATACTGAAGAAGAGCAAAATCAGAGAACTGATACTACCCAACTTCAAGACTTACTGTAAAGCTACAGTACTCAAGACAGTGTGTATAGTATTGGCAAAATAATAGGCAAATAGATCAATGGAACAGAACTGAAAGCTAAAAAACAGGCCCACACAGTCAACTGATCTTTGACAAAGGAGCAAAGGCAATACCGTGGATAAAAGATAGTCTTTTCAATAAATTGGTGTAGACATCCACATGCAAAGAGAAAAAAATGAGTATCTAGACACAAACCTTATACTTTCACAAAAATTAACTCAAAATGGATCACAGACCTCCATGTAAAATTCAAAATTATAAAACTCCTAGATGAAAACACAAAGAAAATCCAGATAACCTTAGTTTTTAGATATAACCTCAGAGATGTGATCCATTAAATAAATAATAAGCTGGACTTCATTAAATTAAAAATGTCTGCTATGTGGGGATAACTGGGTGGCTCAGTTGGTTAAATGTCCAATTTCGACTCAGGTCATGATCTCATGGTTTGTGGGTTCGAGCCCCATGTCAGGCTCTGTACTGACAGCTCAGAGCTTGGAGCCTGCTTCGGATTCTGTGTCTCTCTCTTTGTCTGCCCTGCCCCCCCCAACTCTGTCTCTGTCTGTCAAAAATAAATAAACATTGAAAGAAAAATTTAGTTAAAACAAAACAAAACAAAAAGTCTGTGTGAAAGGTACTATCAAGAAAATGAGAAGATAACCTGTAGACTTGGAGAATATATTTGTGAAACACATAGCTGATAAAGAACTGGTACACAAAATATATAAAGAACTCTTAAAACTAAACAATAAGAAAATGAACAACCAGATTAAAAATGGGCAAAATCCCTGAGCCCATACCTCACCAAAGGAGATAAACAGATGGAAAATAAACATATGAAAAGACATTTAGTATCATATGTCACAAAGATATTGTAAATTAAAACAAGATACCATTAGACACCTATTAGAATGGATAAAATACAGAATACTGATAACACCATATGCTGGTGAAGATGTGGAGCAAAAGGAACTCTCATTCTTTGTTGGTGGGAATGGCAATTTGTCAATTTCTTACACAGCTAACCATATACACACTATATGATCCAGCATTGGTGCTTCTTGATATTTAACCAAAGGAGTTGAAAATGTATGTCCACACAAAAACCCGCACACAGATGTTTTTATCAGCTTTCTTCATAATTGCCCAAACTTGGAAACAACCAAGATGTCCTTCAGTAAGTGAATGGATAAATTATGGCACAAGCATACAATGGAATATTACTCAGCACTAAAAGGAAATTAGTTCTTCAGCCAAGAAAAACATGGAGAAACCATAAATACATATTACTAACTAAAAGCAGCAATCTGACAAGGCTTTGTACTATGTATGAACATTCTGGAACTGTATGACATTCTGGAAAAGAAAAAAATATGGATACAGTAAAAAGATCTGTTAGGGATTGAGGGAAGGGATGGTGAATCGGTGGAGTACAAAGGATTCTAAGGGCAGTGAAACTACTCTATATGATAATATAATTTGGAAACATTTATCAAAACCTATAGAATATATAACACCGAGTGAACCCTAACATAAACTATGGGCCTTAATTAATAATAATGTAACAGGGGCGCCTTGGTGGCGCAGTCGGTTAAGTGTCCGACTTCAGCCAGGTCATGATCTCACGGTCCGTGGGTTCGAGCCCCGCGTCGGGCTCTGGGCTGATGGCTCGGAGCCTGGAGCCTGTTTCCGATTCTGTGTCTCCCTCTCTCTCTGCCCCTCCCCCGTTCATGCTCTGTCTCTCTCTGTCCCAAAAATAAATAAACGTTGAAAAAAAATTAAAAAAAATAATAATAATGTAACAATGTTGGTTCATCAATTATTAAAAATGTAATACATTAGTACAAGGCTGCTGATCAATTTCCAGGAACACATTCTTCTGCTTTTAAAAATCAAAACTTCGCATAGCATGAGTACAAATGGATGGCATGAAGAAAGAAGGAAACAGTTTGGTTCTAACCCTGCCTCCCAACATCTCAGAAGGGAGGATGGGGCTGCAGGCACACTTTCAGAGACAGTGTCATCACTGCACTATCTGGAATGGCTGGAATACAAAGGTGTTCACCTAATGAATAATTATTTGTTCAAGAAACACGTTTCCTAAAACGTGGACAGGGTGAGCAGTAAGGGTGAACATCACAGTGTCATTGCTCTTATGGAATATTCTATTAAGAAGTGAAGATCATGGCTGGGTACTGGAAACTGAGTCATGAATGTTGGCTCCTTAGAGGATATGACCTGCAGTCTGAGAAGTAAAAATAATTGCCAGGAGCACCTGGTGGCTCAGTCGGTTCAGCGTCCGACTTCAGCTCAGGTCATGATTCGTGGTTTGTGGGTTTGAGCCCCGCATCAGGCTCTGTGCTGACAGCTCGGAGCACGGAGCCTGCTTTGGATTCTGTGTCTCCTTTTCTCTCTGCCCCTCCCCTGCTTGTGCTCTGTGTCTCTCTCTCAAAAATAAATAAACATTAAATTTTTTTTAAAAAAAAGAAAGAAAGAAAGAACTGCCAGGTGAGGGCCTGAAAACACTTCTCCAGGATCATATTCTTTATGGTATGTGCCTCGACACATCATTCTCTGTTAGAGACAAGAAAACTAGTCTGTGAGGACAAAGGTATGAGGACTCCACAGCATTCTAGTCTTCTCAAGCAGACTGCCACCCATATTGTGTTTATTCACATATGGAACCCAAGTTCTGAATGAATGTGGAAATAACCCCGAAAGTATATCCGTGGTTCTTACTTGTGAAAATAACTTACAGCTGCCAAATTTCAGAGGGCAAGCATGGGCATCCATCGGGAAGTCCTCAAGTTGCATTGGGCATTCTGCAGAAATAGTCAAGCTGAAAAATAAGAGATGAAGACTTTTTAAATGACTCAACAATTCTGGCTATTTACCGAGCAACCACCATGTTCCATAGAGCTATATTAAGTACTTCAGTCATTATTTTAATTACCATATTTTATGAAATTGTCTGCCTGACCCACCAAATTATATAGGTTTGCATTGAAGATGGATATCATTTAAAAATATGGCTTAAATAAAATCTAGTCAGTTCTGTGGCTTCGTGTGTCTATACATACATTATCACTTGTAAAGTAATTCCAGATGCCTTTAAAAATGATTTATTGTTTGTTTCCCATTCCTAACTCAGAATAATCAAAACATTTCCTTGGACAAGGTTGAAATATATGTATTTTATAAAATAGTTTATAAGCTCAAGAAATATAAATGTATAATAAATTCTCAGTCCAAATTCTGACCAGAAACTGGTTACAATTATTGTGTATTGGACTGATGACATGAAACAGAGTAGATGAATTGTGTCATGACAGCAATCTTCTGGTACAACCTAATTGTTTTTAACCCATGTCTGGTCTTGCAGATAGTAATACTACTGTCTGCTACGACTGCCACCAATACTCAAACAGCAATGGACATCACATCCACCAGTTGTATGTCAGGCACTGTGACAGGTGCCTTACCTGCATTAACACATCTAATCAGAGTAGCATTATGAGATTTGTTGCTATTAACATCCAAGTTTACGAGAAAGGAAAGTGTTGCATAGATATTAAAAGATCAGGACAAGGATGCAGAGCTATGAAGTCAGGGAGTAATGATTTAAGCCCAAGCCTCTGACTGCAGTGGCTTCCTGACAGCACGTCCACCACACACTAAGTAGGAATGGGTTCTGTACAATTCCAAAATTGCCATATTGTTGTGCTTTTATTTCCCTACAGACTTTACTAATTAGATAGTGAATCTAAATTTCATTAATGAGTTAATCTTCTGTTTCTTAAATTTCTTCTTCTACCATTTAAAATGAAATTAAATTATATAGAATGAAATAAAAATATAAAATATTCACCTTTAAACAAATGTTATAGTTATATTTTTAGACAAATAATAATTCAACAAGATATTAGCACCATTGGTCCTTCCCTCTTATATTGAGTCCAGATCTTGCCTTTGTGCCCAGAGTGAAAATAAAAATGTAAAAACATTCATTTTTACCTTCACTACTTCCTCCTGTTAAAACAGATTAGCCTTCTGCTCTGAGTACCTAACTCATAGTTAATGATTACAGACAAAGAAGTCAATGTATGTATACTGTGAATGAGACAAATTTATGTGTTAGTGCAAGAAAGGTCTGTGCTGATCAAAGAGAAGAAATCCTCTGCTGTCTTTGGTTTGAGGGGCCATTCCCCCAAAGATGGAGTGACTTTTAGATGGTGTGAGTGCACATAGATGAGAACACATCATCAAAGTATGACATGCAGGCAGGGAGATGGTATTTAAAATGATATGTGGTATATGTTCATAGAAGGAATGGAAATATACAAAAGAATTTTAAAGGAGAAAACTACAAGTAGGTATCATTTCACTTGTAATTTCACTTGGTAAATTTTTTCTACATATTAAAAAAACTTTTTTAAGTTTATTTATTTTGAGGGGGGCGTAGGAGGGGCAGAGAGAGAGAGAGATAGAAAATTCCAAGCAGGCTCCATGCTGTCAGTGCAGAGCCCAATGTGGGGCTCGAACTCACAAACAGTGAGATCATGACCTGAGCTGAAGTCAGATGCTTAACCTACTGAGCCATTCGGGTGCCCCTGTACATGTACATGTATTTTCTTTCATTCTTGTCTTTTGTATATCTAACATTAGAACAGGTTATTTCCCACATGAAGATCTGTACATAATGATTACTTTGAAAGATGAACTATATAATTATAGGATGCAGATGTCTGGACTATATGTACGTGTGTAAATATAGAATATATAACTATATATATTATACACATATAACATATATACAAATGTACATATATAATATATTTCATATTATGCATATGTAATATATATTTCATATTACACATACATATGTGTATGTATAACATATATACACATATACGCATATGTTTCATATTAAATCAATTATGTATAATAATAAATAATATAATAATGTATATATATTAAACTAACTAGCTATTGTTAGACTTTTAGATTGTTTTACATGATAAGTAATCTGCAATGGACTTCTTCAAGCATAAACTATGTATGAGGACTATTATTAGAGACTATGAAGTGGATAAGGTAAGTATTTACTTACTAGAATTAAGAAAATTATGACTTAACAATCACAGCCTGTGAGGAAAGCCTTCAGTCAGCACAAAAGAAAATAATGTTAACTTCATTTGGTTTTTAGCGAATTTAAGAAATTTTTAAGGTAAAGCAAATAGAGGGACAGAGAACTTAAATGAGTCAAATATGTTTTAGAGAATAAATTCACACTGAATTCAGAAAATCTAGAATTTTCTTCAGAAGCAAATTTTTTAGTGAGAAAATAGAAAGTGTATATAAAGCTACAATGCCAGGTACAAAGCAATGAATGCAAAAATAAGCACAAGAAATAACTGTGCTGTAGGAGCTTGGAGGAGAACAGCTTTGATTTGGAGATTCTGTGCTGGTCTACAGCCTCTGTTCAAATATTTTAGGTGTAAGGAAGACCCTGGGCTCAGATAGTTGGCGTAGTGTGGAGTGGAGTGGAAGTGGGGATGCTTCAGGTGATTCTGGCCATCCTAGCCCGGCCACAGGTACTACAGACTTGAACCAGCAGATCCAGTTCTGCAGTCAAGTTGCCCCCTACACATACAATATTGGCAACTTTATGGTCCCACTCCCATCATCAGGCTGATGTGGAGATGGTCTCTCCAGGGCAGAATCTTCCCTCCAGATACTGCCACGTCTGCCAGCTTACATAACTGAACTTCTGTCCCCCAAGAAACACTTTATTGCCCACTGGGTCTGGAGGCTGACTTGAAGCCAGATCTGTTGGTTTTTTGACAGTGTGGTGAATCAGAGTTAATTTCTCTTCCTTCTGTGCTTTGTGGTGGTACTTTGTTTCTATGTCAATGGCCACTGGAGGCACCACCACCTGGCATTTCTATTGTTTGCTCCTACTTCTCAGAGAAGATCCCCTCAGAGAGAACTGACCTCCCACCTTGGAAACACTGCTCACTCCTGGATTTTTCCCTTCTCCTCAATGTCTTCCTTCATTCTTGGCCAACACCCTGTATTTATGAGGTATGAGAAGCCTTTCTTTTTGCCATAGTGGTCTCAACTCTTACTAAAGACAGCATCTTCTGTCCTGCTTTATTCTGGTTCCTTGGTCCTGAGAGCTGCCTACCTTCTGAAAACCACTGCACTGACATTTAAAGATGATAAGGATTGTACACCGAGGAGTCTGCTTTCAGGATATAGCTGGAAAAGTGGAGGATGTAGTGATGGTGGGCAGAGACATGTGGACAGAATTTAGCTGAATCTAAAAAGAAGAATATGTTAAAGAAGAAATAATCCCAGTAAAAAATATAAAAATAAAAAAATATAAAAATAAAAAAATATATAAAAAAGATGATAAGGATTGTACACCAAGGAGTCTGCTTTCAGCATATAGCTGGAAAAGTGGAGGGTGTAGTGATGGTGGGCAGAGACATGTGGACAGAATTTAGCTGAATCTAAAAAGAAGAATATGTTAAAGAAGAAGTAATTCCAGTCAAAAATAAAAAAAATAAAAAAATATATAAAAAGATGGTAATTCTACAATTGCTATCTCAATAAATGCTATCATTAAAGCCTCATGGATTGTTCCCCCATTTTAACAGACTTCCTTAGGATTAGAGTTCCAAACACTGGAAAAATATATGATAGTGTCTTTCTTCTAAAGGATGAACGCATTATTCAGCTAAATCCCCTAAGTAAATGTTTCAGCCTCAGTAGGGGAACAACATTTAAATTTTTTATCCCTTTAAACATTTCAAAAATGGCCTATGCTTTCATAATACAAAAAAAATATATATCTCTAGGTAAGAGCGAGCCTTCCATTGATGGGGTCTCTGAAATATAGAGTACCTTGATGTATAACCAACCTCCTTCATATAGAATTGAGATCAAAGCACTCTATGGAATAATGGATTGTCCTAGCTCAAAGGAGTCAGACTACCTACCAGAAACCTTCACTTTTCAGTTGAAGGAAATGAAGCCCAAAAGGTTAAGAAATATGCCTTACAGAAAAACTTCTCTAAACTACTGGTAGATCCAAAAATCCAGCATTTCCACACTCCTGCCCCAGAGGTCAAATTTCTATTTTGCTCCTAATCTCTGTTAAGACATTCAAGCATTAACTTATTGAAACAAGCATCCCAATTTTCAACAACATTTTAATTTTAGGGTCAAGAAATGACATTTTGTGAGTTAAAATATTTGCTTCAACTTGGATTTATATCATCCTAATCAAGGGTTTAGGGTCCTAAACTCACTAAAGAATTCTCTGCTTGACCAGGGGCAGGTCACAGTGGAGAGAACTTTAAATGGTTAAAACAGTGAAATTCTAGAGTAGCTTTGCCATTAACTGTTTTACCTTTGTAAAACTGCCTAACTTCTCTGGTCCAGTCTTCCCATTTGAAAAAGAGACATAATAACAGTTGTTTTTACTCTCTGAGAAAAAAAATACTTAAGTGTGAAAAAGGGGTTAGTCTCTAGCTTCCCACCCAATATTCTCTTCAGATTTGAGCGTTTTCATTTATATGAAAACACTGCATCAGTGCAATAGAAGATGTGGTGGTGGTAGGCAGAAAAATGGTCCTACAGAGATGCCCATGTCCTTACCCCTCAAACCCCCAAACCTATAGATACATTACTTTAAATGGCAAAGGAACTTTGCAGATATATTAAATTAAGGCCCTTGGGACAGGGGAGAATATCCTGGTTTATCCATATAAGCCCAGTATAATCACAAGGGTTATTTTGAGAGGGAGGCAGGAGTATCAGGAGATGTGATGTGAAAAGGAGATGTGATGGCAGAAGCAGAGGTCAGAGTCTGTGGCCATGAACTCAGGAATGCAGGTGGCTTCTAGAAGCTGGAAGAGGCAAAGAACAGATTCTCGCCTAGAGAAATCAGAAAGAATGCAAACCTACCTATAACTTGTTTTAACCTTGTAAGACCCTTTTGGACTTCTGACTTCCAGAACTATCGGGAAATGAATTACTTGTGTTTTAGCCAGTAAATTTGTGATAATTTGTTACAGCATCAATAGGAAAATAATGCAAAGTTTTGTACTTATAAGTGAGGTACTACTGTAACAAATACCTAAAAGTGTGAAAATAAGTTTGGAATTGGGCAGTAGGCAGATGCTGAAATTCATATAGAGATTTACAATACATAAAACTTTCCTTCCTTGAACAGATTGCTAATTGAAACATGGATGTTAATTATTCTGTGCTGAAGACCTGCAAGGAAGTGAGGTGCATGGCAGAGAAAACTGACAATACATGGTCATAAAGACACTGTTGATAGGAATATGGACATCAAAGATCTTGCAGACAAAGACTCAAAAGGAAATGAGGAACATGCTATTGGAAACTAACTGGAAGAAATGAGATCTTTCTTATATAGTGACAGAAAACTTAGCTGATTTATATTTATAATTATGTGGAAAGCAAAACTTACAAGCAATCGTAGTAGGCTAAATAATGACCCCCAAAGATATCAGATCCTAATTCTGGGAAGTTGTAAACACTATCTTACATGGAAAAAGGGTCTTTGTAGATGTGATGTAAGTTAAGGGTCCAGAGATGGGGAGATTATCCAGGTGGGCACTAAATGCAGTCACAAGGATTCTTACACGAGAAAAGTAAAAGTAGATTACAACATACATAGAAAAATATAGGTGATGCATGAAAGCAGAGGGTGCTATTTGCTTCGGGCTTTGAAGATGTAGGAAGATGCCCTGAGACAAGGAATGCAAGGTATGCAGCTCTACAAACTAGAAAAGGCAAGAAAATGGATTCTTCCCTAGAACCTCTAGAGGAAATATGGCCCTGACACCTTGATTTTGCCCTTTGACACAGATTTCAGATTTATGGCTCCAGAAGCATAAAAGAATAAATGTGTGCTGTTTTAATCCACCAAGTTAGTGGTAATTTATTACAGCAGTCATAGGAGACTGATACAATGATGAATTTGGATATTTAGATGAAATTTCCAAGCAAAGTGTTGAAGTTGTGTCCTGTTTTCTTCCTCTTGCTTATAGTAAAACATGAGAAGGAAAAGATAGGTTGAGGGAAGAACTGACAACAAAAAGGGGACCAGGACTTGATGATTTGGGAAATTCTCAGATTATCTGGGTTGCAAAAGATGCTATAATTAGGAGATTCACTATCAGGAAAGAATGCTCTTAAAATAAAGACTAGGGTGTGGCTGGGCGACCTTTTGCTAAAGCCTCAAAAGTGTCAAAAGGTCAGAGTATGCAGTCACACAGTAGGCTCTTTGAGATTAGGTGTGTGACTCCTGAGTCCCCTTAATCATGTAAACAAAAGCCAGGAATAAAGACTAGATTATTAACGAAAGATTTATGTAGGAACCTCTTATCTAATGGTGTGAATTCTTGAGACACACATAGGGAACCCACAAGACTTCTGAGAATTTTATACCAGCAGAAACACCGCCAATTTGTACTGAAAAGGACAGAGAGAGGGAATAGTGCTTCATTTTTTCCTGACATTTTCTCCTCTTTCAAATGGGAATATCTGTAATTGTTATACGCCTGTCCAGCCATTTGATCTTGGGAACAGAAACTTGTTTCTTGAGTTCCACAAATTCATAGATGGGAAGGAATTGCACTCAGAGTAGATCATACCCAGATCCTCTTTTATAGCTGATTTAGATAACTCAGATTTGGAACTTTTGAACTGGCAGGATTTGGGTGAGATTATGGACTTTAATTTAACAGCTGTAACGAATTTTGAATTTTGGAGATATTGGGATGGGGTTAATTATTTTGCATGTCAGACATACATGAGTTTTGAAGGGGACCAGAACACAGATTGTGGTAGGCAAAATAATAACCAAGGTGGTCCTGTCCTAATCCTTCCTACCTACCAAAGGAACTTTTCAGATGGATGGTATTAAAGCTTTTGAGATGGGGAGATTATCCTGGGTATTCCAGGTGAGCCCAATGTAATCACAGGACTACTTATAAGAAGGAAACAGAATCAGAATCAGAGAAAGATGTGATTATGGAAGGAGTGATGAGCCATGGGCCAAGGAAGGCACACATCTTCTAGAAGCTGGAAAAGGAAAAATATATTCTTCCCTAGAGAATCTGAAAGAAACACAGTCTTGCCAAAAGCTTGATTTTAGCCGTGTAAAACCTGTTTTATACTTTTGGTATCCAGAGCAGTGAATAATAAATATAAATTGTCTTAAGGCATTATATTTGTGGTAATTTGTTACAGTGGCAATAGGAAATAAATATAGTAGTCACCCCCTCACCAAATAAATAGTATTACTAATCAAATAACCAGTCGTTAGTGTGCTGAACAGCAACCCCATGTATATTTTGTTTTTTAAAAAAACTTTATTTATTTTGAGAGAGAGAGAGAAAGAGAGAGAGAGAGAGAGAGAACCTATGCAAGTAGGGGAGGGGCAGAGAGAGAGGGAGATGAAGAATCCCAAGCAGTCTCCACCCTGTCAGCGCAGAGCCTGACACAGGGCTCAGTCTCCCAAACTGTGAGATCATGACCTCAGCTGAAATTAAGAGTCAGATGCTTACCAACTAAGCCACCCTGGCACCCTCCCATGTATATCTTAAAACAATTTTCCAATGTTAAAAAATAAATTTGGTAATATTAGCCAATATATAAACATCTCACAAAGTGCTTGCTACAATGAAAACTCAGACCTTGACAATAAAACAGCATTTCATGCAAAATGTCCTGGCTTGGTCAGTTTTTGAACTGTACACCATGTACATGAGTTATATTCACTCAGTGGAAACATAACTTCTCTAGAAAGATGTTACAGTGACTCTCAGGCAATATATTAAATTTATTTGGGGACTCTTAGAATTAAATAGTTCTAATGATTGGTGTTACGGGAAAGAAATAAGGCGCAAATTGGTCGTTATACTTTTCTAGCCCAGTGAGTCTTTGTAAAGAACAGATGAATGCTTACTGTAGATAACTTTATATTTACCATAGCTGTTCCCTTATGAAAGGCTTCAGGGTTTGGAGATGGAGCAAAGATAATGCTACTCACCTGGCATTCCTGCCGGCAGCATCTTTACATCTTGTACCGTAGCCTCATCGTGCTGCCTCTGGTGTGGGGCTGTGAGGGACCCTTTAACCCTTTAGTAGGGATGCTGCTAGAGAGTTCTTCCTGCTCTATAGCTAAGTTACATCCTCAAAGTTGATGGAACTGTATATTTATACTGCATGTGAGAAGCATCTTTTCTGCTGTGAGGGGGTGTCTGAAAGGAAGCCCAGCTCTGAGGGGTATATATGCCTCCTCTTCCTATATTTGACTCACCTCTAGATTAGCAAATGAAGAGAGGTCTGTTCATGCATTCAATTACAGAAAATTGATATTTTTATTAATACAAATATGTATATATAGTATATATATATAATTATAAGTTATATACATTTAATAAGTCACTAGTGATAGGAATACAGATAGCGCTATTTCTCCTTCAGAAATTTTCCTTTGATATCTTCCTGATGCCAAAACCCTGTCCCACTAGAACTTTCTCCAATGTATGCCTGCCTTCAAAAAAAAAAAAACTGCAAATTTTTCATCAAATAAAAGAATGCAAGAAAGCACTGGTCTTCTTATAAACAATCACTACTAACATGATGCACCATGCATACTGTTGGTTGGTTAGTTAGGAATTACCAGTTCTTGGGAACCTAGCCACAATTTACAGTAATGTGTTTAGGAAAAAGGTATTCTTTGTTTTTCCCCCCTTCAGCACGTTTTATTAACAAAACTTAACGTTATGTCAGTTGGCAAAAGAGAAATGTTTACAGGATCCATCTCTCCTACCAGGGCAGGCAACAAAGTGTGTTTTTGGAGTGGAGAGGCAGGACATTGTTAACTGACATATTGGTATCTTCCACTTTCCTTCCTTTTTAAAAAATAATTTATATATTTAAATTCAAATTAGTTAACATATTAACATACAGTGTGGTATTGGTTTCAGGAGTAGAGCCCAGTGATTCTTCACTTACATATGACACCCAGAGTTCATCTGTACAAGTGCCCTACTCAATGCTCATCACCCATTTAGCCCATCTCCCACCAACACCCTCTTTTTATTCTCTGTATTTAAAAGTCCCTTATGGTTTGTCTCCCTCTCTGTTTTTACTTTATTTTTCCTTCCCTTATCCTATGTTCATCTGTTTTGTTTATTAAATTCTACATATGAGTGAAATCATATGATATTTGTCTTTCTCTGACTGACTTATTTCGCTTAGCATAATACACTCTAGTGGAGAAAAATGTATTCTAAAGTTCAGCCAACTATATAAAAACTGAAATTTTAAAATCTAAACATTGTCAAGCTGGGAACAAGTTATTTTGGAAGCCCAAGGTGATTGGCAGGCTCATCCATTTCCTTGACTTTTTACTAACTGTACAGTGTGTACTGGTCCCTTCTGTGATAGTTGTAGGCCTACTGCAACTGGATTTGGTCTAGACCAAAACTGCAAGCCTAGTTGCTTTCATGGCTGGGACATTGTGCTTGTCCTGGGTAGCCAAACTCCTAAGGGATCTTCACCTTAGCACTAACCCTGCCCCTACACAAATCACAGGCAGGGTTTTTGCCTGTGATCAAAAACGGATGAGATACCAAATTTGCAAGTGGTTGGTGAAGTATGGGAATGGGAAGTAGCTAGTGGAGAGCTAAAAGTGACCTGCTTAAAATGTAATAGAATTTAAATTCAGTGAAGAACAACCTTGTAAAAAGCAGAATTTAGAGAATTACCTGAAAGGTCAAATAAGAATACACTAAAATGATGAATGTTCTGGTTTATACAATTGTAGAGTTTCATCCTTTCAAAAAAATCTGTTATTGAGATAACATAATAAATGTTTCCTTTTTAGCAATAGATCCAACTTCTACAACTTACTTCAAGCTTGAGTTACAGATTTCATTAGTCAGTTCATTGTTCATTTTCTACTCTGTTTGTTAATGTTTATTCAATTTTGAGAGACAGAGAGAGCCCAAGTGGGGAGGGGCAGAGACAGGGAGACAGAGAAGTCCCAGCAGGCTCTGCGCTGAGGCTTGACCTCATGAAACATGAGATCATGACCTGAGCCGAAATCAGGAGTTGGACACTTAACAAACTGAGCTACCCAGGTGCCCCTTATTTTGTACTCTTGATGTAATAGGAACATCCATGAGACCAACCATTGTAATTATACTGGACTAAAAATTCTCTCTAAACTTTGCATTCCTCTTCAATTGTTGGAAATAAGATGTCAGCAATTCTCATTTATGTTGGGAAAACTAGCATATGTGAGATAATTTTGCAAAGTTAGCATATTTTTTATCAAAAGGGGACAAACTTTATTGATATATTTTGATTAATATGGCTGGTATCTATTCTTAATACTCATATTTCTTAGGAAGGCTCTGTAATAATTAATGTGAGCATATAAATATTCTGTTTAAATTTTTATATGTATTCACATGTCCAGCAATAATCCTTCTTACTAGATCAAATATAAAAAAATAAAGACAAGCCTGAACAATAAAAACGTTGCAAAAAAGGAAGAGCACAAATATGCAAAGAAGTTCCTTTCTCAAAATAAAACTCAAGTATGTCTTTAATAATAAAGTATAAGGCCAAAAATACCATAATGGAGGAGAAAGCAGATAGAAGAGGCAGTGGAATCAAACAGACCCTTCAACTCTCATCTCAGTCTCCATGTACTTATTGTGTTACTCAACTATCTTGGGCATAAACTATCATCTAAAAGGGATTATAAAGTTTATTATACAGTGCTGTTTTAAGCCCTGAATATAAATATGTAATACAATGCCTGACACATGATAGTTGTTTTAAAAATTCTAGGAAAGAAGTAAAAGTGACATCATCAAAAGTAGTGAATTAAGGAACATGCACAAATGCAATGAGTAAGGTGACAAAAACTGTCAGCATATTTTTTTTTTTTTTTAGAAAACTAGAATCTAATAAAGAACTTACAACAGCCAGGAGAATACTTAATGAAGAAAAATAATACCTGAATTTTAGTGAGCAAGCTCTTTGGTATTTGAACTTATTCTGTTACCAGTCCCCATTTTCTAGCTCTGCAGTGGCCTTGAAAATCACAGCATGCATTCTTGCTGGTTGCTGGTAAGAGGAGCAGAAGGTGGATTGCTGAAGGAATGACTCAGAGATTTCCAGGGCTGGGGTGTCCTCTAAGGGATCATTTGTTCAAAACATTTAAATACAAATATATTCACTGCAGCCATGGTGCAATGTATACAGCTGGGCAAGCAAAAGACAGACTGAAAAATCTTGGAAGGAGAGGCTAGGGAAAGAAACTCTTGGGGAAGTAAGGGCTGGAAAGCTCCACATATTCCAGAGAATCTAGAAAAATGTGTGCATGCCCAGGATTGGATGCATGTTTAGAAAAGACCCAAGAAGACTAAATTCTCATCTTCAGCTGACCTAAAGGCATTGCACAAGCAAGACATGAAAGCTATGGAAGTTGTAAACTGCCTAAGTAATGAAGGAGTGCCCAACACACACAGAACTTAGCTGCAAAGACTAAGAGAGTTTTCATTTTTTGGGCATTGTTCCAAGTTTTAATAACATACATAAATACAAATGCCAGGATTATTATATTTTTGGTTATAACCCCTCTCTTATCCTATATGATTTAAAAGACAAATTTATAACATGAGAATTATAAATCTATGTTTGTGACCACATTATATTAAAAGATCTAATTTGTTACAGTAGAAATATAAAGGAACAAAGCTATATGAGCAAAGTTTATATATATCACTGAAACTAAGTTGGTATTAATTCAAACGTGATTGTCATGAATTTGGATGTTAATTTAAATCCAGAGTAACCTCTAAGAAAATAATTAAAAATATATACAGTAAGAGAAATGTGAGAGAATTAAAATAGTACACTAGGGAAAAATGAATTGAACACAAAAGAAAATAGTAATAAAAGAATTAAGAAATAAAAAAGAAATAAGACATACAGAAAGCAAACAGAAAAAAGGCAAAGTCCTTTCTTGTCAGTAATTATATTAAATATAAATGGAGTAAAACTTCAATTAACAGCAAGAGACTCATAGAATCAATAAAGAAATATGAACTATGCTGTCTGCAACAGCAGACAATATGATAAATTGAAAATGAAAACATAAAAAAAGACATTCTATTCAAACCATAATAAAAAGAGAACTTTAAGACCAAATTTGTTATAAAAGACAAAGAAAGACACTATACAATGATAGAAGGCTCAAACTATCAAGAATTTATAGAAAGTATACACATAGATGATCCTCACTTCAATACATCACTTTCAATAATGGTTAGGAAAACTGGACAGAGTATTGACCAGAAAACAGAAGACTGAAACAGAAGACACTATAAACCAATGAAACCAAACAGCCATATATAGAACACTCCATCCAACAACAGCAGAATATACTTTTTTTTTTTTTTAAAGAGCACATGGAACGTGATTCAGGATAGACCATGTGTTCAGTCACAAAACAAGTTTCAATAAATTTAAACATATTGAAATCATACAAAGAATTTCTTGTGATCATAATGATAAACCTAAAAATTAGTAACAGAAGGAAATATGAAAATTTCACCCCATGTGGAAGTTAAACAACACATTCCTAAATAACAAATGAATCTAAACTAAATCACAAGAGAAATAAGAACACATCTTTGAGATGAATGGAAATAAAAAACACAGCATACCAAAACTTATGACATGCAACAAAGGCAGTCCTCAAAATGAAATTTAGAGCTGTAAATGCTTAAATTAAAAAAGAAGAAAAATCTCATAGCAACAACCTAATTTCATACATTAAGTACTGGAAAAAGGAAAGCAAATTAAACCCAAAGCTAATTGAAGGAAAAAAATATTAAAGACAGGATAAATTATATAAAGAACAGAAAAACAACAGCCTACTGGGCTTACAAAGAGGTCTTAGAGCTTAGGGCATAGCACATGCTAAGTAGTGATGTGAAAGCTCTCAGGGACATCAACACCAGTGCCAGTCTTTCATACTAAAGATGCTGCTGTTTTCAATTCCTGAATCTCTTCTTTCAGATTTCTGAATGCTCTACATAATGAGTGGGAAATTTTAGCTACTTTTAGAATGTTATTTAACATGTTTTAATAACCTAGTATCTTTTCAATGATGACACCACATCCGTCTTTTGGGGAGCTAATATAAAGTATAGTGTTGCAGCATGTAGGTGCAAACACAGACACTTGGTGTACTAAGTGATGCTAAGAAGGCTGAGTTCAAGGGTGGCCACATCAGAGTGGCAGCCTGCATCCTCTATGATGCAAGGGCTTGGGCTGTTTTCTGTTGGCCTTTATTTACTGAGCAAAGAGGATTTCCTTTTCTATACTCAAAGACTTGACAGTGATTTTCTACCTGCCAATCATTTCTCTCAATTTTAATCACTGTGGTTTTCCTCTCAATCTCTTCTTCATAATTCACATTTCAAAATGCTCTATTTTCTACTATGGCAAATTCCTTGTTTTATTGAGGTGTAGGAGACACACTAATATTTTATTAGGTCAGGTATATATATATAATGATTCAACAATTCTACACACTATGAAATGCTCACCACGATGAATATAGTTACTATTTGTTACCATACAGCTATTACAATATTATGCATTACATTCCCTATGCTGTACTTTTCATCTCCATGACTTATTTATTTTATAACAGGAAGTCCATACATCTTAATCTTCTTTGTCTATTTTACCCATCCCTGCACGCATCTCCCCCCTGCCCACCATCAGTTTGTTGTCTGTATTTATGAGCCTGTTTCTGTTTTTTTTGTTCATTTTTTTATGAATTGATAAAGAGTACATGCTATATATGCATATACACACACATGTAATGTAATATTAGTTACTGTGCCATAAAATAAAAATGAAATATTGCCATTTATAACAACGTGGATGGACCTAGAGGGAATTGTGCTAAGTGAAATAAGTTAGAAAAAGACAAATACTATATGACCTCACTTACATGTGGAATCTATAGAAACTCATTTTGTGACAGTCTATAATTCCTACAAAGCAGACAAATATTCTAGATTATCTGGAGTTTCTGTGAATCAAGAAAGGCTTCAGGTTTCTCTCACTATTCTTCAAATTACTAAGTTCAAGCCTACCAGTACCCAAGGATCATCAACTTATAAAAGGTGAATTATTTTAGAAAAGGTGATAAAACAAGCACTACAAAATTCCTCCATGGGTCAGCCATGTCCTCAGTACACAGTGGATTCCCTAAAAGTGGCATTGATTGGTCTAAACCATGCTAGCTAGGTAAATGGTGGTCCCTGGAAGAGCCAGTGCAGTATGGTAGAGAAATAATAAAAAGCAGCAGTGATATACAAAACCAGCTGGTTAACAAAAAACTAGGGAATCAGTCACAATTTTAAAACTCTGGGATGAGTTTCAGAACTTGGCAGGATGTGCATGAGGGTATGGTATCCTGTGGGCCATTAATCAGGGCTTGACTGTGTTTAAAGTATATAGGTAGATAGACAGTAGTTGGACCCATAGAAGCAGATCAGTTTTCAGAGAAGAAAACCAAAAGTGACACTAGAAGACAAAACACTAGAGGAACCCTACTTTCTGTTAGCCCCAGCTACGTCTGTATGTCCACACAGCCAAGTCTCAGTTAAATTATGTACAGCATAGGGCAAAATATATACCCAACCTCCTCTAGAAACAGCACACAACACACCTTGAGTGGCTATGAATAACAGGTTTTAGCATCCTTCCTAGTGAGCAAGGAAAGGAATAGTTCTGGTGACCAGAGGTTACAGGAAAATACAAGCAGTGAAGAATAATGAATGTTTTAGTGCCCCAGTGTTCTGAAGGCCAAGAGATGAAGATGAAGGAAAACTGAGGGGAAACTGGATGTGACTGGGAAAAGATCCTTGCCAACCTTGGACCTGCTGTTACAAATAGGTGACAAAGAAAGTGCTAAAGCCCAAAGCTGTGAGTAAACGCGTATTGTTCTGTGCATAATGCGGGCTGTACACAGAAGCACCTCCTGTGTGAGGCTCCAGCCCAGGCAGATATTGTGTCAGGAACCTTGCCTGCACCCATCTCATTGATGACTCTGACTCAAGGAGATTCTATAGTGACTGTTCTAATCTTCCTGATGGGAACCAGACTCTGAGAGATGATGTTGCCCGGTGAAGTGGCAGAGCCAGACTACTGCCAGCCTGTCTGATGAATAAAGTTTATGGACCAGACACATGGTTAGTCTCTTTCTCCTTAAGTAGCCCAAGTGTTCAGAGAGAATCGTAGTCATTACATGGAAACATGGATCCCTTCCAAAAGGGTTTTATTTTGGTGTTTTTTTTGTTTTTTTTTTTTTTCTGAAGTGAATGCTGTAGCTGCTGTACATGGTGGTCCCCATGCCATAGGTCCAAGCCTCCTGCACCCTGCTGTCTGGGGAAGGACTTTCTCACCTGGCGACTTTTTTTTTGTCCTTTACTACTGTTTCATGAAGGATTTTTACATTTGACTTCTATTTTAAAAGTGTGTAATTTTACAAGTTATGTGACTAAAATCCTAAGATACGATGAAGAAGTTTTTTTTTTCCTTCTATAATATACAGACCTAGCATTATTATAAAAATGTTCAAAACTGACCTAGCCCTTATTTTTCACCTGGTGATTTTGACATGGCTTCTGACCTCATGACTTCCTCTCCTATTAAATGGGAATGATGGTTCCTAGTCCTACACAGATATGTGAGGAAGAAAGGAGATATGTGGCCTATATGGGTGGTCAGGAAAGGGTCTGATCCTTTCCTTAACATTTCCCACAGCCCAAAGTAAAAGTAACTAGCCCCAAATATAGGGATCCTTTGAATCAGCCCCTGTCCATCATTTAGGTCTTATTCCTGCTACAGCACACACTTCTAAACTAACTACTTGATTCTGATACTTTTACATTTGTATATTTGTCCCCATGTCTAGAACACCCTTACAACTCCATCCCTTACCCCAACTCCTCCTCCTCAAGACTCAGCTCAGATATCATTTCTGTGAACATGTTGCCCCTCCCCAACTCACAAAGCCAGGCCCCTGCCCCTTGGTCACTGTGTATTCCCAAATATGCCAGCCTCCATCTCTGTGACATCCAGGTTCCATGGATGGTGTTCAATGCACGCTTTTCAAGTAATTTTAAATTGATGAAGAGATAGAGCAAGTGGAGAGAAAATGATGGTTAAGTGAAGGGCTGAGCAAAGGGAGGGAAGCAGTCAGACTGTGGGTCAGCTCATGAGATAATTGCTTAGTTATTTAAATGGACACTCAGGATTAGTCCAAACAGATCCATCTTGCCTCTCCTCTCCCTGGTTAATAATATACTTTCAATAAGGAGATTAAAGTCTATCCTCTCACTCCCTCCCCTCGACACACACATGCCCACACATTGCTCCAACTCCAGTACTGACATCTTCATGAAGAATATTCTCACTAACTCAATTGTGCACCAAGAAAACAGAGTGGGGAGAGGGGAAGGAGTATGTCCTTCAGAAGCATTTGAAATTTTTGGTTATCTATGTAAACAAAGCATAGCATATATGCTTGGGGCCTGACAGAACACAAGAGATGGAGGTAAACACCAGCCCAGTGGACACCACCCAGAGACAACCAGGAAAAGATCATGTCTGTCTGCCAACCCCTAAGCATGAGCTCTGGTACACTGACCACCTGCTGTCCAGAGCTTTGTCCCTGCTACTCCACATGCAGGGAAATGGTTTAGTAATTTACTGAGAATCAAACATAAAACACCTAGTTTGATTGCATTTTGTATGTGCTACATACTTTCACTTAGCAGTCTCAGAGACTACACAAGCTCAATTTATTTAAAACAAAATTCAACCCTTCTTTGACCTTCTCAAGAAACCCTGGTGCCCTTAAAGTGTCCCCATTCACTCATTCCTTCAAATCATTTTCTTGATTTAAGGAATATTTGAGGAATAGCACAACTTCTGAAAGACAGATGGGAATCATTTTTGACATTTCCTATACATCACTCCATATCAATTCTATCAGCAAATCCTGTCAATCCGCACTCCAAAATGACTCTGTCCATTTTTTTTCCCCTATGGCTTCAGCCTCTGGCAGAGTCTTCCTTATTTCCTGCCTAGATATGGAAAGCACCCCATAAAAGCTCCTTAATTCCACTTGGAAGCCTAATTTCTTTAAACTATATTTTTTCACAAGGCAGCAGATTCCTAAGCTTAAATCACAGTAGAGGTCCCCAATGCATTTTGTAGAATGCACCTCACTCCCCACATCAGCCTGTGCTTATTTCATTAAAAATACTGAGCTCTGAGCATCTTCTCATACCCCTTTTCTTACCCACCCAATGCTGCCTCATTTGCAAAATGACTTAAAGAAGCCATTCTGGCACTACTCCCAGCCTAAAGGGCCCCTCCGATTATTCTCCCATGTTCTTTTTCTTCTCTGTGTCTGAATGCTAACAGATAATAACATTTCCTAAGTTTATATTTAATAGTGTGTGTTTATGGACCTTATTAATATTACATAAAGCATTGTGGAAAAAAATAGGTTCAACTGTAAACAAAAATAATTTCAATAACAAAAATTAGATTAGCAATGTTTAATATTTCCTTATTGGATGTCTATTAAAATACTTATAGTCTATTTGGTCATTCACACTTTTTCAATGCTTTTTTTTAAAAATCACTCTAGTTAAAACATTGTAGAGAAGTGACATCATCAAAATGGCAACTTAGGAGAGTCCGGTATCTCTCAGAGATCCCACAAAGATCAACAATTAGCTATCCACAAACAAAAACAGCTCTGTTAGAGACCTGGAGTCCACTTAAGAAACTTTAGCAACACAGTGGAACAAACACCTGTGGATAACCACACAGAAAGGATAGGAAGACAGCTTTACTTTGTTGCATCATCCCACCCCTACTCCAGCTGGCATTATTCAGAGCCAAGAGGACACCCCCCAGGTAGAAGAGTATCCCTACCAGCGAAGGAAGAGCTAAGTGAGTGACCAGCTTCCCTGGCCTTTTGAGGCACCACATAAAGTTCCCACTTCAGTTACACTCAACTGAGACTGGCAATGTTGACACATATGGAGGTGGTGAAGAATAAGGAATAAACATAGGGGCTGCCAGCAGTAGCCACACAGCAGGTGCAAGAGTGATTTACAGTAATCTGCTCTGCAGACAAACTAGTAGGTTTTACTACTGAAGAAACCAAAGGCTAACACAGCCAAAGTGGAAACCCTGCAGATTCTGTCAGCTTTTGCCCCTCAAGTATTCACATTCATCGGTGCCAGCTGGCTGAGTTCCTCTTCACTGTACCCCTGCCAGAGCCCAAGAACTGCAGCTAGCCCCTCCAGCTGTGAATAAGCATCTTCCAGCCTGATCCCTGTCACCAGTCTCTACCACCATGTACCTGTGGTATAACCCAGCAACTACGGTAGTGCACACAGACATCCAAGGCCTCTGTGTTGCCAGTGAGGCCACAGTTGGGCCCAGGCCTTTCCTGGTCCCCACCAGTACATGCAACCAGCCTCTGCCACTACACAGTTACCTGCAGCTGGCTCCTACAGCCAGTGTATGCACACCACTGGTTCTGGCCACCACAGCCACCTGCCCTAGTTCCTAGGCACAGACCATGGAGATGCTGCTGAGGACCCAGCAGCCATCACAGCCACTCAGTGAAGTGTTTGCCAAGGACCACACAGTTGTTAGTGCTGTGGAACCCAGTGACTGAGGTGAAGAGACATCATGCCCCCTGGACCGAGGGTCACACATGGTCTGCATTTGGTCCCGTATGCCACTAGACTCAAGGTAATATCACCATCTAGTATGCCCCCACCAGTAATTGAAAGGATTCCCTTCCAGAAATCAGTCTAGAATGTCTGAAAGAGGGTATTGTTTCTTCAAACGTGCAGACAACCATTCAAGGCTACAGAGTTCACAAAGAATCAGGGAAACATGACTCCGCTGAAGGAATACAGTAAACCACTTTTAAGAAGTGGTACAGTAAACCACTTTTAAGAAGTGGTACAGTAAACCACTCCAAAGAAATGGAGATCTAGGAATTGCCCAACAAAGAATTCAAAATAATTGTTCTAAAGATGTTCTGAGAGCTACTGGGGAGCACAGATAAATAATTTAACAATGTCAGGGAAATAATCATGGTCATAATAAGAAGATCAACAAAATATAAAGAAACAAAAATATAAAGAAACAAAGAACTAAAAAAAACCAGTGGGGCTGAAAAAGACAATGACTACACGGATTCAATGGAGAGCTTCACAAGCAGACTTGACCAAGAAAAAGAGAGCATCATTGAGCTAGAAGACAGATCAATTGAAATTATCCCATCAGAGAAGTTAAAAAAGAATGAAAATTAATGAAGAAAACCTATGGAATTTATAGGACACCATCAAGGAAAAAAAAATATATCATCAGAAAAGAGAAGAGAGGGAGATGGGAGTAGAAAGCTTATTTAAAGAAATATATAAGGGGGCGCCTGGGTGGCGCAGTCGGTTAAGCGTCTGACTTCAGCCAGGTCACGATCTCGCGGTCTGTGAGTTCGAGCCCCGCGTCAGGCTCTGGGCTGATGGCTCAGAGCCTGGAGCCTGCTTCGGATTCTGTGTCTCCTTCTCTCTCTGCCCCTCCCCCATTCATGCTCTGTCTGTCTCTGTCTCAAAAATAAATAAATGTTAAAAAAAAATTTAAAAAAAAAGAAAGAAAGAAATAAGAATGTCCTAAACCTGGGAAGAGATTTGGATACCGAAGTCCATGAAGCTAGTAGGTCACCCAAAAATTTCAACCCAAAACAATCTTCTCCAAGACAAATTATGACCCAACTGTCTTATATCAAAGACACATAGAATTCTAAAAGCCTCAAGAGAAAAAAAATTCTATCATACAAGGGAACCCCCACAAGGCTATCAGTGGATTTTTCAGCAAAGACCTTGCAGGCAAGGAGAGAATGAGATGATACACCTAAAGTACTAAAGCAAAAGAAAAAATGCCAACAAATAATACTTTACCTGATAAAGTTGTCCTTCAGAAATGAAGGTGTCATAAAGACTTTCCCTAACAAACAAAAGCTGAGGGAGTTCATCACTACTAGTCCTGTCTTATAATAAATGCTGAAGAGAGTTCTTCAAGCTGAAATTAAGGGACACTAATTAGTAACATGAAAACAAATGAAATATGTAACACACTGGTAAAGATAAGTATATAGACAAATTAAGAACACTCTGTAATACTCTTATATGGTGGTATGTTAACCATCAATACTAGTAAAAAGGGTAAAGGACAAAAAGTATTGGGGCACCTGGGTGGCTCAGTCAGTTAAGAGTTCTGCTCTTGATTTTGGCTCAGGTCATGATCTCATAATCTTCAAGCCCCACATCAGACTCTGCACTGACAGTGTGGAGCCTGGTTGGTATTCCACCTCTCTCACTCTCTCTCTCTCTCTCTCTGCCACTCCCCTGCTCATGCTCCCTTTCTCAAAATAAAGAAATAAACTTAAAAAAAGGAAAAAAAGTATTAAAAATAAATATAGTTACAATAATTCATTAATGATACACAATATAAAGAGATAAATTCTGACATTAAAAACAAGTGACCAAGGTGGAGAATTTGTATATGATTGAGAATAAATTTTTATCAGCATAAAATAGATTGTGATATTCATAAGTTTTTAAAAAATTTTCTACACTTTATTTTTGAGAGAGAGAGAGAGAGAGACAGAGAACAAGTGGGGGAGGGGGGAGAGAGAGAAAGACAGAGAGAGAGACAGAATCCAAATCAGGCTCCATGCTCTGAGCTGTCAGCATAGAGCCCCACGCGGGGCTCAAACTCACAAACCATGAGATCATGACCTGAGCCAAAGTCAGAGGCTTAACCAACTGAGCCACCCAGGTGCCCCTATTCATATGATGTTTATGGAAGCCTCATGTAAATATCATTTCACAAAGGAAGACAACAAGAGAGAGGAAAAGAACAAGGGAACCACCAAACAGCAAGGAAACAATTAATAGAATAGCATTAGTAAGTTCTTATCTGTCAATGTAAGTGGATCAAATTTTCCAGTCAAAAGACATAGCGTGGCCAGATGGATAACAAAACTAGACCCAATTACATATAACCTACAAGAGATTCAATTTAGCCTTAAGGACATACATGGGCTCCAAGTTAATAGATAGAAAAAGATATTACATGCAAATGGACATGAAAAGAGAGCAGCAGTAGCTACACTTATATAGGACAAAATAAATTTTAAGCCAAAAAAAGATAAAAATAGATAAAGAAGGTCATTATATAATTTTAAAGAGGTCAATTCATCAAGAAGATAACAATCAGAAATATATATGCACTCAACATGGAAAACCTACACGTAATACGAAATGTAAAACCTAAATTGAATACTAACAGATCTGAAAGGAGAAACACACAATACAATACCTCACTTTCAACAATGAATAGTTCTTTGAGACAGAAAATCAACAAGGAAACATTGAACTTGAACCATACTTCAGACCAAATGGACCTGACAGACATAAATAACTATTTTCCAACAAATTGGATAATCTTGAAGAGATAAATAAATTCCTAGAAACATACAACCTACCAACACTGAATCAGAAAGAAATAGAAAATCTAAACAGATGAATAATGAGTAAGGAGATTGGATCAGCAATCAAAAACTTCCAAAATAGAAAAGCCCAGGACCTTACAGTTTCAGTGGTAAAATCTTCTAATATTTAAAGAATTAACACCAAACCTTCTCAAACTTTTCCAAATAATGAAGAGGAGAGAAGACTCCAAAATTTATTTTATAAGACCAGCATTACCCTGATACCAACACTGGACAATGACACTATAAGAGAAGAAAACTGAAGATCAATTCCCCTGGTAAATATAGATGCAAAAATTCACAATAAAATATTAGCAACTTGAATTCAACATTATATTTAAATGACCACTGTATGGAACCACAGAAGACCTGAATAGCCAAAGCAAACTTGAAAAAAAGAAAGCAAAGCTGGAGGCATCACAATTCCAGACTTTAAGTTATATTACAAACCTTTAGCAATCAAAATAGTGTGGTACTGGCACAAAAGTAGACACATAGATCAACAGAACAGTTATAAAATCCAGATAAACCCAAAAACATATGGTCAATTAATGTTCAACAAAGAAGAAAAGAATATCTAATGGAAAAATGACTATCTCTTCAACAAATGGTGTTAAGAAAACTGTACAGCTACATGCAAAATAATGAAACCACTTTATTATATTATGCATTCAAATAAATTCTAAGTGGATTAAAGACATAAATGTGGGACCTGAAACCATAAAAATCCTAGAAGAGAATACAGGAAGTAACTTCTTTGACATTGGCCATAGCAAATTCTTTCTAGATATGTCTCCTGAAGCAAGGGAAACAAAACCAAAAATAAACTATTGGGATACATAAAAATAAAAAGCTTCTGCACAGTGAAGGAAATAATAAACAAAACTAAAACAAAACCTACAGAATGGGAGAAGATATTTGCAAATGACATATCTGATTAAGGGTTAGTATCCAAAAATCTATAAAGAACTTATAAAGATCAACATCCAAAAATGAATAACACAATTTAAAAATGGCAGAATACACGGATAGACATTTTTCCAAAGAAGACATACAGATGGCCAGCAGACACATGAGAAGGTGCCCAAATCACTCATCATCAGGGAAATGCAAATCAAAACCACAATGAGAATCACCTCACACCTGTCAGCATGGCTAAAATCAACAACACAAGAAACAACAGGTGTTGGTGCGGATGTGGAGAAAGGGGAACCCTCTTGCACTCTTGGTGGAAATGCAAACTGGTGCAGCTACTGTAGAAAATAGTATGGAGGCTCCTCTAAAGTTAAAACTGAAACTCCCTATGATCCAACAATTGTACTACTGGGTATTTACTCAAAGAATACAAAAATACTAATTCAAAGGTATGCATGCACTCCAATGTTTATAGCAGCAATCTACAACAGCCAAATTATGGAAGCAACCAAAGTCTCCATCAGCTGATGAACTGATAAAGAATATGTGGTACATATACAATGGAATACTACTCAGCCATCACAAAAGAATGAACATTTGCCACTGCAACGACACAGATGGAACTAGAGAGTATTATGCTAAGTGAAATAAGTCAGTCAGAGAAAGAAAAAAACCATATGATTTCACTCATATGTGGAATTCAAGAAATAAATGAGCAAAGGGAAGAAAAGAGAGGGAGAGGCAAATCAAGAAACAGTCTCTTAGAGAACAAACTGATGATTACCAGAATGGAGTTGGGTAGGAAGATAAGTTAAATAGGTGATGGGGATTAAAAAGTACACTCATTGTGATGAGCACTGGGTGATGTATGGAAGTGTTCAATCACTGTATTGTACCCCTGAAACTAATATTGCACTGTATTTTAACTAACTAGAATTTAAGTAAAAACTAAAAATAAAGTACCATACACCATGATCAAGCAGGATTTATTCCTGGGATTCAAGGATGTTTCAATGTACACCAATCAATAAATATGAAACACCATATTAATAGAATCAAACATGAAGATGATATGATCATCTCAATAGATGCAGAAAAAGTATTTGACAAAATACAACATCCTTTCATGATAAGAAACACCGAAAAAATTGAGTATACAAGGAACATAACTCAACACAAAGAGGCCATATGACAAGCCTATAGCTAACATTATACTCAATGATTAGTTTGAAAGCTTTTCCTCTAAGATCAGGAAAAAGGCAATAGTGCCCACTCTGACCTCTCCTATTCAATGTAACACTGGATGTACTGGCCAGAGAAATCAGTGAAGAAAAATAAATAAAAAGAATCTAAATTGGAAGTAAAGAAGTAAAACTGTCTTTGTTTGCAGACCATATGATCTTATATTGAAAGAATCCTAAAAACTCACAAACCAAGAAACTGTTAGAACTAACAAATTAAGTAAAGTTGCAGGGTACAACACCAACACATAACAATTAGTTGTTTTTCTCTACACTAACAATGAAACATCTGGTAATGAAATAAAGAAAATAATTCCATTTACATTGGCATCCAAAAACAATAAAAGACTTAAGAATAAATTTAACCAAGGAGATGAGAGGTCTGTATGCGGAAAACTACATGACTCTGATGAAAGAAACTGAATGAAGAAAATACAAACACAAATCCTGTGTTCATGAATCAGAAGAATCAATATTGTTAAAATATCCATATTACCCAAAGCCATCTATAGATTCAATGCAACCCCTGTCAGAATTCTAATGACATTGTTCACAGTAGTAGAAATAACAATCCTAAACTTCATATGGAACCACAAAAGACCATAAATAGCCAAAGCAATCTTAAGAAAGATGAACAGAGCTGGAGGCATCACACTTTCAGATTTCAACTATATTACGAAGCTGTAATAATCAAAGCAGTATGGTATTGTCTTAAGTACAAACACATGGACCTATAGAACAGTATCAAGAACCCAGAAATAAACTCTCATGTATACAACCAATCAATGCTTGACAAAGGAGCCAAATAAACTATCAGGAACAAACAGTCTCTTCAATAGTTTTGGGAAAACTGGACAACCACATGCAGAAGAATGAAATTGGAACCCTATGTTGTACCACTCACAAAAAACAACTTGAAATGGACTGAAGATTTAAATATAAGACCTGAAGCCACAAAACTCCTAGAAGAAAACATATGGAAAAGCTCCCCAAAAATCTTCTGCAAATCAAAATAAATAATCATCAGTATGAAAAGGCAACACTGGAATTGAGGAAAAAATTTGCAAATCACATATGTGATAAGGAATTAGTTTCCAAAATATATAAAGAACTCATATAATTCAATACCAAAAAAAAAATCTAAATTTTAAAAATGTGCCGAGGCACTGAAAGGATGGTTTTCCAAACAAGACACAAATGGTTAACAGAAACATTCATGTGCTCAATTATCACTATCAATCAGGGAAATGTGAACCAAAATCATAATGAGATATAGCCTCACAGCTGTCAGAATGGCTATCACCAGAAAAACAAGAGATTAAAAGTGTTGACAAGGATGTGGAGAAAAGAGAACCCTTATACACCGTTAGTGGGAACACAAACTGGTATAGCCACTATGGAAACAGTATGAAGGTTCCTCAAAAAATTAAAAATAGAACTACCATATGATCCAATAATCTCATGTCTCAGTATACATACTAAGGAAATAAAACTCAGATCTCAAAGAGGTATCTGCATTCCGATATTCAGTGCAACATTATTCACAGTAGCCAAGACATGGAAACAATCTAAGTGTCTTTCTATGGATAAATGGATAAAGAAAATGTGGTATATATGTAAAATGAGAAACACGGAATACTGTATTACATACTTCAAAGTTGCTAAGAAAGTAGATCTTAAATGTTCTCACCAAAAAAAGGGGGGGGGTAATTATGTGATATGATGGAGGTGTTAGATAATGCTAAGGTAATAATCATTTTACAATATATAAGTGTACCAAATAAACATGTTCTACACATGGAAAATTAGATCTCAGAAAAGCTGGAAAATAAATATGTAAGTAAAATACTGTAGCATAAATGTTTTAATATTTATGTTTTAACATTTATGTTTTAAAATGTTTTAACTATTTTAAAATGTTATTGAAGTCTGAGGATTCCTGGCATCCTCGGAACGTCATCTTTTCTTCATCCCTATTGGCTTACATGCTGTATGTGCAACTATGATCAGGGACAGTGGACAAAGATGAGCACTAAAATAATGTTTCTGCTTCTCTGAAACCAGGCTTATTTGCAATGGAACTTTCCATGATGACCTAAATGTCCTACATCTATTCTGGCCAATACTGAAGCCACTCCACATCCAGCCATTGGCCTCTTGACATAGGCAAGTATGACTAAGGAACAGAATTTTAAAAATTATTTAGTTTAACATGCACTATGTGTCTATTGGCTACTATGTTGGACACCACAGATTATTGAAAACAAAACAAAACAAAACAAAACAAAACAAAACAAAACAAAACACACAAAAAACTGATTACCCCAGGCCGCTTGGGAAATAATTTTCAGCACGGATGACTCTGCCACTTTTTCCTTCTCTATAAGCATCAGACAAATTCCTAATTATTTTCAAGATAAATACAGAAATCCTCACTGAATTGGCCATATTACCGAGGCAATGACCCCCTTGAATTTAACACTACCGAAGGTACTTGACTAATATTTATGGACCATCTCAAATTCAAAGCATGGAGAGAGTATGCATGGGATGAGATAATCAATTTCAGAATACTAAAGGACCGTAATCTTAATTGACAATAGGAGGGCTGGTTATTTACTTTTCTGCAGGTGAAGGGAGGGAAGGACTTTTTCAGCATCCCCTTGATAGTAAGTCAGCACTCTGGTAACCCAGTGATTTGGTGGTAGATGCAAGCTAACTACAAGCTAGGGAAAGAGTGGGTCTAAGGATGGATTTTTTGGCTCTGAGCAACCTCAGGTCTATTGCAGATGTGCCAGCTGCATTTCCACGGGAACACATTCCAGAAATGCAACAGTCTATTTTCCTTAAAAGTGTTTCCGTAAAACCAGTGCTTTACTCTAATCTGATAAAGTAACAGGGTACTGAGGAACTCTATCCTAAATTGGCATGGCACCATCTGCTGGACATTATTTTCACACATGTTGGCCAAAAGGAGTGCATAGAAGCAACATAACTTCTTAAATATTATATTGAAATAGATATAGGCAGGTGGATTTGGCATTTGAGCTCTAGTGATAGTGTAATTCCTCAGCTATCAACAGGTAAAATGATGGTATTAAATTGTTAGGGTGCTATGAGTTTGTTTCTGAAGCACCCAGCACATAATAAAGGCCACGTATGTTTCTGAAAAGTAATTAACAGCCCAGCATAGGTAGTTCTTTCTTTTCAGACATTACTGAAGCCTGAACCTTATCTTTGTGAGGTTGGGGGCCTGGAGCCAAGACCCTATCCAGCAGCTGCCTGGGGCTTTCTACCCAGAGCCTCCCAACCACCACTTCCAAAGAGTGGTCACTAGAAATTCCTGGAAATCTTATAAAGATGTGGCTCTTAGCTTACAGGTGGCTCATTTCCAAGAAGGTCCCTGCATAGATAAGAAAGCCAAGAGTGGCACCAGAAGCCTAGGTTCTCTCTCACTAGGAGAGAATGTCTGACAGCCTTTGTGAGGTCAGAACCTCAAAAGACAAAAATGTGCTAGAGGTGGCCCATTTGCAAAGGATGAAGTGGTCCTTCATGAAATGTGTGCCTCAGTCCGAAAGTCCAGACTGACTAGATTGAATTGACCCAGAATAATTCCAGTCATGTTTTCAAACCAAACATGCAAGAAATATGTATTAATATGTCCTCACTTGTGTCCCACAAGTACACTTTGTTAGCCAAACATCAACTTGAATCTTTACAAACTGGCAGAAACCTAAGCACTGAGCATGTTTATGAAAGAGAAATTCTGTAGATCTCTTTTCTCAGTCCCTCAAAGTAAGTTCTGAGAAGTGAGATAGCCAGACTGAGAGAAGGAAGTCCCATGCATTCCATTATCACTGTTCAAGGGCCAGCCCAGGTGCCAGTTGCAGGGACCAAGATCACTCTGGGTGCCATAAATCACAGAGTATCTGCAAGGTGAGTCAGGGTGACAACAGGCTGATGAAGAACAGGAGGCTTCAGGAAGAAGTTTTGGAGAAGTCTCAGGTTTCTATGACTGAAGATACTGAGCGAGGATATGGGTGTGTGCTTGGTGGGTGACGGAGATCAGAGAGGTGGTGTGCAGGACAGCTTGCACATCCCCAAATTTAGAAACAAAGATCATTCTCAGCCAAGTCAGTGCAGGAGCTGTTCTATGAGAGTAATTTCTCAAAGGGAAAGAAGAAACTCGATGTGACTACAAACCTCAGGATGAGTCAACTTTTAGACACTGGTTGCTAATTACTTCTCCTGTTGCAAAAAGGGGCAGTACTCCATTTTCATCCTTGCATATAAGATGTCAGGGAGGGAGTGATAGAAATGATAGAGACGATCTCTACTCCCACTGCTGGTGAAAAGGAAATTGCTGCAGATTTTCTAGAGAACAACTTGAAAGTGGGTATCAAAAGCCTTATCTTTTGGCCAATTCTTGGAATTTATCACAAAGATACAATTATAAGCTTGCATGGCAGTGTTGTTTATTACATGGAAAAAAAATGGAAATGACAGGAATTTTTGTTAGACACCATATAATGACAGGATATTCACATGATGGAATGTGATGGACCATGAGGTTTCAGAATGATGTTTAGTGACAGGGCAGGGGAGAAGTTTCCACTATATTTCAAATTATAAAAGCTGCTTACAAAATAGTTTTCAGAGAATGAGAACACTCAAAAACTATAGCAAAGTGTGTAATGATGCACACAGATATACAGAGGTGTACATGTGTGCTTACACACATAAACACATGTACATGATACACACCAAACCTTTAACATTGATTCTCTTTGGCCTGAGAGTTATCAGAACTAATTTCCATATCTGGCAATATTCTATGTTTCACATGTTTTTAATTCATATGTAATATTTGTTATTAAAATAAGTGTTAACTTAAAAATTGCAAGATTTAGCCAATACATCTGTCGGTATCATGAAAGACATTTTAGATAGACACTGGTGTGTGCACGTGTGTATGTATAAAAATGGATATATAGATGCTTGTATGTGTATATAGGCACACATACACATTATCAGTGCCTTGTTAAAAACTTCTAATTATAAATGCATAATTTACTTTAAATATATTTTCCACAAGTTAAACACATATAACATACATATAACTTCCTTCAAGTTACTTGTACTATCACTTAACGGATGCTGCCAATCACTATGCAAAAATGTGATTATGCTGCCTCCCAGTGGCCATTCCAAGAATAAGTGTATATATTACCAGTTTTCCAACTTTCTCAGACCCTAGAGCTACACAATTTAGGAAGAAAGAAAATGAAAAACAACGATAAAAATCACTCTAAGAGATATTGGATTCATGAGTACTAAATGATACAGTTAGGACTTGAGCTTAAGTCAGCCTAACCCTAAGGTGCATGCTCTTTTCACTACATCATAGCCCCTTAATTCAAAGCAGTGCTTTCTACTGATGAAAATGTAAATGGAGTGTTAGCATTCATAAAGATACGCCGTTCTATTAAGAGAAGTGCTTTAAAACACATGTAATAAAGATGGTTATGAGATCTGTTTGTGCAGTAAACTTTGAGGAGAGTTTATTATTTTAAGGAATGGATGATAGATCTTCCATGATGCATGTAAAGAAGTATTTTAACACAATGGTAATAACTAAACTTAAAAGTTCTGTACTCATTTGTTTGGAAAAGATCAGTGTGGGTTTTTTTTTTTTTTTTACTGTTTATTTATTTTTGAGAGAGAGAGACAGTGCATGAGCCAGGGAGGAGCAGAGAGAGATGGAAACAGAATCTGAAGCAGGCTCCAGGCTCTGAGCTGTCAGCACAAAGCCAGATGCAGGGCTCAAATCCATGAATCTTGAGAGATCATGACCTGAACCAACATCAGACACTGGTGCCCTGGTGTGTGGGTGTGTTTTTTTTTTTTTAAGTGAAGACATGTGTTTGTCATTTTTAAATGCATTTAGGGTAGTGTTTTAAAACACATGTAATGAAGATCTTTATAAAAGTTGTAAAAAATATGAGTTTCTCAAAATAAAAATAGCACAGGTAAATACATATTGTGTAAAGGTGACCATGCAGAGTGGCATGCAGTACATGACTCTGTCCAGTGCTTTCACTACATCAGTGCATTCTATGACCCCCAATAGCACAATACTCAGCATAGTAAAATGTCTCTTATTACAGGCAAACACAAGGTGATCTTGGGTGGAATGACAGCAAGGTTTTCAGAGACAGGCAGAAGTCTGTGGTACTAGCAGAGTCTGCCTTGTAGTAAGTTCTTTCTTGCTTATGGTCTCCTACACAAGAAACTAAGAGAGACTTGCTCTTCTGCCAGAGCCCAAAGACTAGGAAAATATGCCCTAAAGTGGGCCTCACTGTGCGTCTCCCAAGAGTTTGAACTATTAGAAGATGTGGGAGAGGGACATCTGGGTGGCTCAGTTGGTTGAGTGTCCGACTTTGGCTCAGGTCACAATCTCACGGTTCGTAGGTTCAAGCCCTGCCTCTGGCTCTATGCTGACAGCTCAAAGCCTGGATCCTGCTTCAGTGTCTGTCTTCATTTCTCTCTCTCTGCCCCTCCCCTGCTCATGCTCTCTCTCTCTCTCTCTCTCTCTCTCAAATATAAATAAACATTAAAAAAAAATTTTAAAAATAAGATGTGGGGGACAGGGAGATGAGAGTAGGTCATTGCCTTCCAATTTATGTGCTCATAAAAGAACATGGATCACCAGATTTGGCATGCTCCCTGAGAGACGTGGTAGTCCTATATCACATGGGCTTGCTGGGTAATGGAATTGGGGCATGCTGCAAGTGAGGACAACCACAAGTTCTACCCAGGAAATAGAACAATTAGCAAGGCTGGCCAGAAGGACAAGTCATTCAGTCCCTAGATAGACTAATGTCAAGCTCTGGGCTCTGCACCTCTTCTCTCTTCAGCCCTGCAAGGGAAGGCCCAGGAAAACTGCTGCACTGAGGTTCCCTTTGAGGATTCCTGGCCACTTGTCTAATGTCTGAAGTACAACTCTAGGGATGATTCTATAAAATGTATCACTCTGTTTGCCAAAAGACTGTCCTCAAACAAATTGTTTAGTACTCTATTAAGTGTCCTCTCCTTGAGGGTCCAACAGGAAATATTTGTTTGTACTCTATGGAATTATCCTGAGCAGCTGATAATTTTTACCTTTACATCCTATAAACAGATGACCCATTGGTGGTAGAAAGTTCTTTAGAACCAAAATTGACAATGACTTCCGGGCAAGCACCTAAGGTTTTTGGCACACATTTGGGGAGTGTGTATTTCAGAATACTACTTTACTATTCAAATGATATCTGGACCATGGAGAAGATTTTACACAAAAACCATAATCTGCATGGAGTTATTTTTAGAGGCTGGTAACAGTACTTTATTAGATATTTGTCTCAGTGCATCACAGGAACCCTAATTTGTTCTACACTTTCATATTTCATCCTTTTCATTAGGTCTCAAGTTTGAATAAAAATGTAAAAAAAATATAGTTTTAGCTGGAAAATGTACTAAATTTTTTATATTCCTTCCAATGTTTGGTATCATAAGTAACATAATAATAGAAATCTTTGCCCATAAAGCTTAGTCTATATTTCTAATTATTTCCTTAAGATTGACATTACATGGGAATTCCTGGATCTAAGTATATCATTGGTTTTGCAAGGCTTGACAGGGGTGACTCAAGTGCTAACCAGAAAAGCTGTAACAACAAAGGGGTGGGGGCACTGAGACACCACTGGCCTTTTGATTAGTCACATCACACTGTCTTTGCCAAATCAATAGGTAAAATGCCATCAACTTATAGCTATAGTTCTTTCACATTAAAATTCACAACACTTTCAACTGGAACTATTTCCACATTCCAAATGTATATGACTGGAAGAGAAAACTCATTATCAACTTTGAAAATCATTAGCAGACTTCCTCTACATAAACAATGAAAAATTCTACTGCTGACAAGTTGCTCTGGTTCTCACTGTCCTCCTTCTGCAGATGACATTTGACAAGAGTAAGAAAAAGGCTATTATATGTTAAGTAATGTTGCAACCCTCCAATTTTCAAATGTGGTGGATTAAACAAGGAAATTGCTAAGACTGAATTCAAATTCCTGCTGCCTTTCTCACTAGCTATGTGACCTTGGGCTGATTATCAAACCTTTCTGAGCCTTGTTCCCTTTTTTGGTTAATGGAAATGGTGTCACCTAGTGGCCATGCTGTTTGAGGACTGAAGGACCTGTGAATTTGCCAGGTACACAGACACTCAGTAAGAGGCCCTTCTGCTACCTCTTCCCCCTCTAAACAAGGAGCCTACCTCACCACCCTGTTTGAACAATCATAATCTTGGATCCAAATATAATCTTTTAGTGATACAAACCAGATGTGAACCACGGACAAGGTGAGGACTAGGGATATTTTTATTCTATGAACAGAGTGAAGGTGCACAGCAGGCTCACATGGTGCCCCCACATTAATGGCATCTAATCATTCATCCCAACTGGCATCTTCCAAGATCTGGGACTCTTCACACCTACCCTCTGCTCACAAGACTAAACAAAGTACCCTTGGATTCACTGCACAGACTACCTTTTACAAGAATGATGACCAAGGACTAATTTTCACCACTTGAGATATTTTGTAGCTTTTCAACATGCTTCTCTGCATGGAAAAGGCACTGTCCTGGGGCACTGATGTTCACAATGCATGCTTCATCCATGGGCATAACATGTTCAAGATCAATGTAGGGAAAAGGAAAGAGTGAGAAATGGAACAAAATGCTATGGTATGTATTACAAGCTCATTTACCAAAATCCTTATTGGACTGTTATATAAAAAAATTGCTGTCAAATAGGTTTGGGACACAATGTATCAAACATTCCTCAGGACATATGTTAGGACATGCAGCCTCAGAAGATGACAGCATCAATGTTATTTCCACTATGATGACTTCTTTTAAATATGAAGTTTATTGTGAAGAATTCTAAGTAAGGAATTTCAATAATTCTCATATAAATACATGCTGTTTTAAAAATTTTATTTAGCTTTAGTGCTTTTTAATTCTTTTGACTTAAAATAATCTTTTCTTGAAAAATACTTAGGCCCACCATGGAAACTGAAAAGCTATGAAAGAGACTTTCTTGCCAGTCAACTTATTGATTTACTCACATGCAATGAATAATTCAGAACAACAACAACAAAAATGACTACTGATCATTTTAAATTAGGAATACTAAAATTTAAGCTCAGCATTGGAATGTTATCAGAGCCTATGAGAAATGGGCTTTTACAATTTACAAGAGTGCACAACTGCAATAAGAAAGGACCCCCATAGAGGGTTTTAAATAAAAATTTTATAAAATAAAATCTCCCTAGCTTACATTATTCTGGGTCACTCTCTCAAAGATGTTTTCGATCTTGAACCAAATAAACAAGTGGACCGATAGCAAACACATGGGCCTATAGCAGTTCAAGGAAATAAGCTATATGGACATCAGTATGGGCAAGTCAAAAAGTAAAAATCACCCAAAGCACGCATATGCGCGCACACACAGCAATTTTTGAACTCAATAGGCTGCGAGACCCTTGGGGCGAGACTGGTGGCTACGTTTGCCCTGCAATGCGCCCCTGGCCAGACATGCTGCCAACCCCCCTCCCCCCTCCCCGCCACACCCACCACTCAACCTCAAGCGCTGCACCAGGGTCTGGGCTAAGCCATCGCCACAGTGCTGTGCGCGCCCTCTCCCCACGCTGTGCCGGCTCACCGCATGGTGTAGAGCAGCGTGCCATCGTCCTCCAGCCTCAGCAGCTTGTTGGGCGTGGTCATATTGTGGGCGATGGACTTCTTCCCGTTGTGAAAGAATGTATCTGGGGTCCAGATTTTGCTGGCGAGAAGATTGTTGAGAGGGAGGCGCTGCATGGGCCCTTTAAACCGAAGCCTTTCATCTTTCCAGCTTTGTCGGAAAAATACATCTATCGTATATTCCTAATGCAAAGGAAGGCAACCAGGTGATGCCTTAGTAGAGAAGGCCCTTAGGGGAGTTGGTTCAGTGCCTATTTAGAATGATCTGGGCGGGGCCATGCCCTGAGACCTACCATTTCCGTGTCGGATACTGGGCCAAAGCTGGTAACGTAGATGTCCGTCCGCACCTGAGTGATTCGCTCTGAAACACAGACACAGGTTCCTGCCTAGGCACCGAGCTCACATGGAACCACCCGTCATAGCGTATTTATGTCCTTAGTCCTGTAACCAATTTCATTCTTGGCAATCAGAGGGCTTTTATAATGTGTTTTTTAAATTTGGAGGACTAGACTAACACCAAACGAAATCAAACTGCTCCAAATTATAGCAGGAACTAACATATCCATCATGTAAGGAAAGGGTCTTAGCTCTCATTACACTTCTTGCCCCTTTGGGGGCAGTCGTGAACAGAGCAGAGAGGGATCCTGGTTGTTTGGCCTTGATTGGTCTTTAGTTTCCTCCTCCGTAAACCTGGAACAGTAATTCCAACCTCACAGTGCCTAACCTCACTCTCCTACAAACAGCTGTTTTCCAAAGGCTTAGGCAATTGTGATGAGGGGATAAGATTTAAAAGAATCTCTAATCAAAACTGCAGTACTAGGTGTTCTCTGAGGAAAGGATGTGTGACTTGGGACAAGACCACTTGAAAAGGAAGACCCACTTCCTTATATGTCACCTTATATGTCATTTTGAATTGTTAGAAATTTCTATCATGAGAGACTATTATAACAATTAAAATTATTAAAATATATATGGCAATAAAAGTAGCTAATAATATTGAGGGGAAATTTGTGTGTTCCTTGGGCATCACCTTGCAACACCCTGTGGTCATGAATGAGGACAATAGACTATATTACAGTCCACCATTAATAACCCCAAACCACTGGATGGTATCACCACTGACTCAGAGCTTCAGGGGGCAGGGCTTTTTCTCCCTGCATCTCGTGTGGTAACCATATATGTTACCACATACATGTGGTATGTTACCACATACCAAATACATGGTGTGTATTTATATGTGTGCAGGTGTACTTCTTAACTTAAGGTATGGTGCTGTGTGCTTTCGGCACCTGTCTTCCCACTGAGATGCCTGCCCCAGCAGGCAGCCCCTTTGGCTCTATGTGGTGTCCTAAGGATCCTGCTCCACAGGAGTGTGACACATCCTGGGTGAATGAGAGAATATTGTATAGCAACAACTCATTGATTCTCTACGTGTTTTGATCCTTGTGGATGTGTTCAAAGGGACAGAGGCTGCTGGACACAGGAGACCCAGGGACATAACTCAGAGGGTGGAGTAAGGGGGTGTCAAGGAGGCTTGTTGACTTTTCTTTGCCAAAAAGGTAGAGAATGGCAACTCATGCTTTAAGTGAATCTCCCTGTTAGAAATGTAATAATGAAGGGGCACCTGGGTGGCTCAGTCGGTTAAGCGTCTGACTTTGGCTCAGGTCATGATCTAGCAATTTGTGAGTTTGAGCCCCGCATTGGGCTCTGTTCAGATGGTTCAGAGCCTGGAACTTGCTTTGGATTCTGTGTCTCCCTCTCTCTCTGCCCCTCCCCTGCTCGCACTCTGTCTCTCTCTTCCTCAAAAATAAATAAACAAAAATGTAATAATGGAAAAGAACTACTTTTTCCTCTAAGAATGTAGTTGTTAGAGGGTCTCAAACTTACTTAATGGAGTAAGTTCAAATGCACTACATCTAAATGGACTCGAGTCAATGGCATTGCAAATGCCTGGAAACAGCACACAATTCTCAGCACAAAATTAAGCTGTGCTAAATTGAACCCAGAAAGTGCATTTTGCTATCCACTTATTTTTATCAATTTTCATGGGGTTAAAGTAAATACAATGATTAGTGAAAAGATTAAACATAATATATAAGATGGAAAGAACAATTGCATTAAACGGTGTATTTGTGAAAAAGACTTGCATCAGTACAAGAGTAGGAAGTTGATTATAAATTATTTCTTAAGGTAGTGTTGGCTTTAGTAACACCTAAGAACTGGTTCCTCCTTAAATGAAGCAGAATGGATGTTGGGGGGGGGGGGCGGCGCCTGGGTGGCTCAGTCAGTTAAGCAGCCTGGGCTCAGGTCATGATCTCTCGGTCTGTGAGTTCAAGCCCCGCGTTGGGCTCTGTGCTGACAACTCAGAGTCTGGAGCCTATTTCAGATTCTGTGTCTCCTTCTCTCTGACCCTCCCCTGTTCATGCTCTGTCTCTCCCTGTCTCAAAAATAAACAAAACGTTAAAAAAAAAAAAAGAATGGATGTTAGGATTATCTAAGGAAAAGGGAGTTTGCATGGAGACCACATCCCACAGCTTCTTGTACCTAGGTAATGAATATAAAGGATGTAAGAACCTTGGCAACAACTATCAGTTTAAACTCTGGCAAAAAGCTCCTTAATGAATTGGTTGAATCACAGCAGATGTGAGCTTGAGACTGAGTGTAAGCTTTTTCTGGGGTCTAGCGAGCTGCAGCTGAGAACCCACTCACCTCCAAGGCCAGGCCGCAGTCTATTGTCATAGCCATCCAAGAGCCCATCCAAGATTCTGGTAAATATTGTGATGTTGTCATTGGTCTCATCTTTTACTGAACTGGTTGGCATTTGTGAAAAGCTTTTTAACAGAGAAACAAGAGTTAAAACTTGCATTAAGAATTTAAAAATTCTTCTCAAAATACAGAAAACAAAAACATAATATGGTGACTTGTCTTGGAGGGAAGGCACCTGAAAACAGTCTCTTCTACTAATCCAGGATATTGTTTTTCATAAATAAGCCTTAATTCTTGAATTTCCAGAGAGTGTGCTGGCTCTGGGCTGTTCGTCCTGACATCATGCTCAAAAATCCATCCTTCCCTGATTCCGAGGCACAGTGTAGCCATTTTTAAAACAATAGCCACTATCCATAGACTAGCAGAACCTAATCCACTCTTAGGGGATTTCAGAAGTTTGGTTTAAATACTGGAAAACTGAGTCTTCATATTAGTGAATCACCTGTGATGAGCAGTGGGGTGTGGAGAGGACATTCAAAATCTATGCAATCTGAAAGATAAGATTGTTGGGCCCAAATTTCACTGCATCGCTAATTGGGAGCATTTGTGCTATGAGGAATATGCAGAATATGGTGATAGAAACAATCATATGGTGATAGAAATAAAAGTTTATGAAATCTCTCTGGGCTTCCCTACTCATCAGCACTGCCTGTTGCTGGCACATTCAGGTCCAGACAAAACAAAGCACATGACCCAGGAGCCATGAGGTGTAAAGACCAGTCTGAAAGCCCTTATTAGGGTTTACCCAGAATTGCCTCAGATAAGGGACTCGAGAAGCACAGTATTCTGAATGACCCAGTATGTCAGACTTACAGTAAAACCCCAAGAAAAGCAGGCTGAACCTTCAAAGAAAAACCCAAGAACAATTCTGGTTTTCCCAATTCAGTGAAGTTATCCAGGCCCCAAAAGTTTATGTAGATGGGGCAAATGGAAATGAGAAACTGCCCTCTGCAGATGTGGGTAAACTGAAGAAGTTACTTGGGAGGGAAAGAAAGTCACCGGTCTAGAAGATGGTAATACACCTCAGAAACATGGATCGCACCACAGGATTCTACAGCTGCTTTCAAATCTTGCAAAAAGCGAGATGTTTGGAATTTTCAAGAACTCAACATACACATTTGGTGTGGATACAAGGAGAACTCATGCAGCTGAAAGCCACCTGTGGGCCCCAGGAAGTTAGCATCCTTGGAGCTTGGGAGAAGAACAGGAGACCCCTGGAACTTCTCTGAAGTGCCTGCTGTGGTACCCCAGCTCTCCATGTGACTATTTCTTTTCCATAAATTGTCTGAAATGAGAGTGAGACTGACCATCAGCAGTTGGCTGCTGAGAGTAGAATTGATGTGTGCTTGCCCCACCCAGTTCTTGAAACTTGGGTCATTTTTATCGATTGCATCTAAACAAATCAATTCTTTACTGCTCTGAAGCTATTCCGTTTTGAATGAGAGAGTATAAAGTTCTTTTGATCTAATTTTCACATCATCATTAACTGCATATAATTGAATCTCTAACAAGCTAAAATTCAGTCCTGTTCGTATGCAGCCCACGGATACAATATTTTACTCTGGGACTTAGTGTTTGAAAATATTAAATTCCCTTTTCTCTGACATCCGCTGTAGTTTCACACTTTAGAATGATGAAGAACTCAGTCTCACAGACCTAATACCTGGACAAAAGGCCTTAATACTGCCTTCCAGATTTGTGAGAGAAAGAAACAGTGATATTTTGCATTTGCCCAGTTGTGTAAACTGCTCAAATGACATCTGGCTTCACTGTCCACCTCGTACGATGTTCATAACTTTTATCAGTAAGTTTGGTCATTCAATTCTAAGCTATGTCTAAATGTCCAGTTTGGGGGCAGGGCCAGTCTTCACTGGCTCTCTAACTTAGAATAGAGGGGAGAGCATACACACTAGCAGAAAAAGTATATTACTTCCATGTGCAATCTACAAAAGACAAACTTGTAGAAACATAGTAGAACGGTGGTTACCAGGGGCTGAGTGGGGGAAATGGGATGTTGTTCAAAGCGTATACACTTTCAACAAGAAGATGATTACATTCTGGAGATCTAATGTACAGCATAGTGATTATGGTCAACAATATTGTATTATAAGCTTCAAATTTTCTAAAAGATTAGATCTTAAATGTTCTCACCACAAAAAAGAAATGATAATTATGTGACGTGATGGAGGTATAAGCTAAGGCTACATACTGTAATATATAAATGTATTAAATCAACACATTATACTATCAATTATATTTCAAAAATTTTGATTAAAAAATAACATCACTATCAGAAAAAAGAAAAGAAAAATCATACCAATGTTTCAAATATATTTTTCTATGTTATTTATTACCTGTTGTGAAATGTTCTCAAATTACATTTGATCCGAACAGCCTGAAGAGTATTAGGAGACAAATACTTAACTACATCACTGACCATTTGAGATATTCCCAACACTGTCCACTTGTGGGGGTCATCTCCATGACCACTGCTTTCCTTGGCCCTCTGATGCACTGCTTCACCACAGTTTCAAAGAAACACAATCCCATTTGGCTCTGAATCCTACTTCACAAATACCCAAATCATTGCCAATATCAATCCAGTAGGATGCAAAGCTTAAGAATCCCAAATCTCACCTTCTACTTATTAGCCAGAATTTTTTTTAAAGGTGGGGGGGGGGAGGGCTATTTATACCCCTTCACACATCATTACAGTTTTATTGGAAAAGTTTCAATATGTGCCTTATTCTGACATAAGTGCTTCTTGTACTTATCTGTGGGCCTATTCATGATAGAGCTATGGCTGGGGTTTGCTGTGGCTTCTCTGTATTTACTGAGGATAGGACCCAGGAGGTAGGAAACGAGTTCTAAAAGAATCTCTGAAAATGCTTTTCAGAGCAGGAGTCGAGGTTTTCTCTCAGGACCAACTGGTAGCCCTTCTCAGGTCATAGGTCATCCTAAAAATGACTAATTTGCAGCATGTGGTTATGAAATGCACCATTTCCACAATCATGGAGACAAAGGCCCTTTTTGTATCACAGAAAGCAAATGATATGCCTACACACAGGAGAATCTCACAAATGTCTGGCAAACTTACCTGTTCCTCTCTCAAGGTGCATAATCTTCCAGGGCTGCTTCTAAGGTACAGAGTAACTTTAGCTTGCTTTGTTCCATTTTGATTAGTTGAAGCCACTTGAAACCAAAATAATACAAAAACACTGGGCTATGCCTTCAATGAGCAATAATGCAAAGTTACATCTATGAAGTCTCTGGGTAGAAACACAAGACTCCCTCATCTCTTTGAACACTCACTCCACTTAGGTTCAGAAGGCAGGCTTGAGCTTGCCGACATTCCATTTCAGAACTGTATTGAGTATAACCAAAGAACTCTGCTGATCCTTAGGTCAACTGTAAATACACAATTGCTTCAAAGATAAGCTCAGCTCTCTGGGGGAATGGATTTTTGTGAGCTGAAACAAAATCCATTATTACTGACAATAACCTTGGACATAATAGAAATACTTGAAAATTTTGGCAGCTGACGCTTCAGTATTAGGATTAATTAGATTCTCTTAAAATATGAATTGTTTCCTTATATTTAGTGCATATTGTCTATAAAAACATGTCACATTTAGTCCATGTGAATAGTTCCAACACTGCCAAATTACTGATGTTCCAGAAAGGGAGTCCTAAAGGAAACGCAGAACCAACCATACTTGTTAAAACACCCTGATTTCCTTGCTCAAATATTCGTTCTTACAAAAGATGCTAGGACATAATCTCTAAACTTAAACACTTTTCCAATTATTTTAGCCTGAAAAATAAGGAAATTAGGTCACTAAGCCCCATATTCTAGCCTGAGAAAGGAAGGTGGTAATTGTTAAATGGGCAGGGACATGGGTGGGCACAGTAGGACAGCAGAGTGAAGCTCAGAGGTGTGGAAGGTCTTCTCAAAAAGCTACACAATGGTACCCCATCAGATAAGTTCTGGACTGTTCAGACACTTAGGAGGTGAAGTGGAGAATGAGAAATTAAAATAAATTTCGTCCACTAGTGGGTTTAACACACTGTTTAAGAAAAATAAACATGAATGTCTTCAGAAAGGGTAAACTCTTGCTATTGTGCAAATTTTCCACTTTTCCCAGTTGTCTTACATCTGACTTCTTCAAGGCATTTGATTTTGGACTCCTGCATTAGCTTCATTCTGATTTCTAGGCCCTAGAGATTTGGCTTTAATTGCTCCCTGAGAAACAGCTACAGGTATTATTATTATTTTTTTTAAGATTCCCAAGTGATCCTCATGTGCAGCCATAGTGGAGAGCAACTGCTATAGGACTATCTAGATTGGAAATGGAAAGGACGGTTTGTAAGCCAAGTGCCAGAGTGACTATAAATGACCTCAGAGAGCTTCTCTCCACCATTACACCTTCAAGAGGCTGTATGATGAGCTCAGTGCTTATTCCAACAGCTCAGGCCAATAAATGTATTTGGGATGTCAATCATGTATGTTCCTGGTGTTGTAGTAAGTACCGAGGATGTGAAGATGACAAAGATGGTATCCCCAACCTGTCAGACACAGCTGTGTTCTAAGAGAATCAGTCATGTTGGCAGAGGATTTCAATAGCACATCGTAGATGTAGGGATCTATGTGATACATAGGACATTCTAGGAAAACAAAGGAAAGAGAAGGAGCTATGTACAGTGCTAGAGGAGGAGAAGAGAACTGACCTGAGACTTTAAACATGAAGATCTAGTCTCAAGCTAAAGAAGGAGATGTTGAAGGGGTTGTGAGCAGTGGCCTCAGGGTAGGAAATGATGATGTTTGCAGAGGGTAGTAAAGAACCTTGGTGAGTAAAGTAATGCATGTCAGTGGAGAGCAGCACATATCAAACCATAAAGGACTTCACATGCCATGTTGCACTCCTAGGGTCAGTCCTGAAGGTAGTGGGAGCTTCAAAGCAGTTAGACAGGGGTCACTTACTTTACCTGTGGCTCTTGGGCACTTTGCAGATGATGGACTTGGCAGGGGCAAGGCTAGAGGCATGGAGGCCAGTTACCCAGGCAATTGCAATGGTGATAGAGATGCGGTTGCTGGAGCCACCAGCAAGGTTTGTTAGGGAAGATGTGGGGAGGAGTCTGAGCACAGCAGGATAGGGAATCCCAAACAAGTTACCCCCCAAATCAGACAGTTACCACACAGAGTTAACCCTGTAGTAGAATCCATGCATTGCTCTGAAAAGTGAGTTGCATTATTAATTTAATCTCAGAGTAATTTTGTTCTTGAGGAACTGTGAAGGATTTTACTCCAATATAACTTTAGCTCAGTATTATAATTTCTAATGATAATAATAACAACAACAATATGTTGCAGATTCCATCTTTAAAGGTATTTCATTTTCCAAATAATGCCTGATGAGGTCTTATTTTGGCATTTAAAAGGGTACAAGTTCAAGAGTTATGTCACCCTTTCTGGGGTTTAGAAAAGTCTGTTGAGTAATGTACCACAAATGGTGCTATTGAAGGCTAGGAGTGATGCATTTCTTTGTGATGTTATCTCTGCTTATATTGACAGCCATTTTTGATTTATATAAAATGGGATCCATAATGGCAATGAACTTACTTTGGGAATGGAACTAAGTTGCTTTTAAGTGGCAGCTTCCCTGTCTTCTTAAATTGCATTTCTTTCTGCATTCTTTCCACAGCATTTAATTACTTCTAAGAAATATATCTTCAGTTTATTTGCTTGTCACTTTAATCTCATTAAATAAGTACCTCTAAGTGGCACCGTTGTGTGATGTTTCCCTGAGACATCTAAATTTCCACTGCACACCACTTTAACCATTTGAAAGACTATATAAAAGAAAATAACAAACATGGTGAACACTAGCTACACAATGAAAGTCAATCTTAAGTTTCCAAATAAGAGTTGTCCCCTCTTGTAGTGGAAACATGGACTTGAAATGTGTCTCATGTGGACGAAGTCATGGCCATGAAACATTATGTCAGAACTCTTAGATTGTTTTCACTGCCATGGGCCTCACATCAAAGGTGCCCCCAGCCCTGCCTATCAGCTCCCTAAATAGTGCTCAAGCCTACCCCTGCTGGCACCCTTCGTGTAGTCTCTTTACTCTTGTCCATTTCACTGCAGCCCAGCTCAGAATCATACCGCCTACAAGGTAAAAAGTCGGTCTCCCATCTCATAGGCCACACCCCCTTCATCTAAACCTACCCACTTCCCTAGATTCTCCCCAACCACACAGGATGCCCCCTGTGTGTGATTATGCTGCACATGAACCATCCTGGTGTTTATTACACATGGTTTTCCCTCCATCCCTAATAATTCCTATCATCAATTACATTTGTTGTAACATATCAGGTCTTTAACATGTCTTTCATTCACCTTATATTCCCTTCCAGTTAGCATTCCATTCTTTGCCCCTCTTCTACTCAAAACTCACTGAAGAGTTGTCTCTACTAGAAATCTCTGCTGCCTTTCCTTCCTTCTCTTGTACCCACTCCAGTCTGGCTTTCACTGCCTACATCCCAAAGAAGCCTTTCTTCTGGATGCTACTGCACAATGCCCAATCCAACAATCAGCTCTCAGTCCTTATTTGACCACATCTCCCTTCTTACAACACTTCCTCCTCTTGGCCTCAGGATGCTGCCCTCTTTGTTCTTCCTATATTCACTGACCTCCTCCTCTCACTTGCCCCCACCCCCTTGCCTTCCTAAACTTACACAGGGCACAGTCCAGGGACCTTTTTTTGGTTTATATTCAATCCCTAAATGATCTCAACCAATCTAATGGCTTTAAATATCTCCCATATATGAAAAACTTGAAGTTCATGTCTCTAGCCCCAATCTTTTTTGAACTCTGGACCTCTGTATCCAATGGCTGTCTGGCCACTTGGATATCTAACAGGGCTTAACATGTCCCTAACTGCACTGAAGATTTTCACTAGAACCTTTTTAACTACTGTCTTCTCCAGCTCAGCAACAGGCAATTGAATCTGTCATGTTTTCAGGTCAAATACCAGTGGGGGGAGGGGGGTCATCCTTGACTCCTTTCTTTCATGCCCATGTCAATCTACTAACAAATCCCACTGGCCAAAAATCATCCCTCCCCTGGGTCACTGCATTCGCCTCTTAACTGTCCTGACTGCTCCTTCCTTTACTAACCACCCCTGCCCCAGATTTTGTTCTATCCTCCACTCAGCAGCCAGAGCAAGTTTTAAAGTTTAAGTCACATTACTGTCACACCTCAATTGGATCATACTTCACTCCTACTTAAAACCAATCCCAGACCTTCTTTGACTTACAAAATAAGAGTCAACTGCTCTTCCTGGTGCTACCTAGCATGGCCTACAAATTCTTTCACCATATGACCCTTTCCCCCACTGCCCCACTGCCCCTCTGATTATGCCTCTTACCAGTCTTTCCTTTCAATATCCTGGCCTCCTTGCTGTGCCTACCATCCAAGCATGCTGATACACTCGCTCCTCCTCTCACTTGTTCAGCCTTCTCCATGAACCGCACTGCTCACATCCTCACATCCCTCAGATGTTTGTTCAAGCATCTACCTTCAGTACACTCACTGTCTCCTACTCTAAATAATTCTTAATAGCAATTGTGACCCAACTGACATGTAAAAACCAGAATGCACCCTCTTTGAAGGCATGCTCTACTCTTCCCACCACAGGAACTCAGCACCTAGAACAGTGCCTGGAACATAGTGAGGACTCAATACACATTGATGCTACTAGCAGCAGGGCAGTGTTCTCCACGATGCTCACATTGTAATCTCAGTTTGTGACTATGGATGTACTACATTATATGGCAAGAAGACTTTGCAGACGTGATTAAAGTTATTGACTTTGCTATGCTTAGGCCCTGGCCCAGCACCAAGCTTATCCTGTAGGTCTAGCAAACTTTGGGTGTCTCCTGGTCACAACATCCAGAAAGATAGCTAGCCTATACTTAGCAACCCCTCCCTACCTGGCCTTGTTTCAGCATTTAGCATACATTCAGCAACATATCCTTTACATCAGCCCTGTGACGTAGGATCCATTATTAACTCCACTTTGAGATTAGGAAACTGAGTTGCAGGCAGGTTTAGAAATTCCTCTGTAGCCACACAGTGAGCATGCAGCAACAGAGATCAGAGCAGCCTGACTGCTCTCTGTCAAAGTGATACCTAGTGCTATCTCTATAAACTTAACAGGGGTCCTAGAATAGGATCTAGTTTGATTATAGAGTGATGGCCCAATTTTTTTGTTTTGTTAAAATTGAAAATGATCTGGTCTTGGATTTCATTTATTTTTAGGTTTGCTTTTTGGTTTTGAAATAACTTGTTAAATAAATACAAATAAAATAGAGTTTTCAGTGAACTGCTAAAGCCTGTTTCCTAGCATATCTTACTTTTACTATCATATCCCTTCTCTATAATATTTTATTTCATAGGACATATTTTGTGTTTGATTTTATTTGAGCTGTGGCAGACACACTATCTTTAGAACAGTGTTATTTGAGTTCTAGATTAGGACATTCTTTTGTTCCAAATCTATAGATTTCCACCCTCATCCTTTCCCTTTTGATTGCACCTTAAATATTAGACATTCTGGAGAAGGTCCTGCAATAGAGAGCACTGGTCCAGGCCCTGAGGCCTGATATGGATTCTGATTCTGAAAATTAGACACATTTCCCTATGCTCTCCAGCCTGAACTCTTTTCACTTACAAAAGGAGTTTTTTTCATAGTAGAAAATTAAATAGTACATTTTCTGAAAATGCCTTCTAGAAATGAAGGAAATATAAACCCATACAAACAATGATAATTATTGTTGCTACCAACAGAGTTCTATGATAAGATTTCTTTTTACTTTTGATTCTAATATTTTGTTCTCAAATTTCACACAAATTAAAATATGCATGTTATGCAATCGCACCTTTGTAAAAATCCAAAAGCCCATATTCTCCTTCTCCCCTTGAACCAAGCCAGTGACTCATCTTGGAGCTGATCGCCAGACCGGGTCGGCTAGGTTGGTGCTGGCCGACTGTACTCCTAAGCTTTGCTAAGCTCACTGCCTGTTGGCATGAGGAACATGCTAAAAGTTTCCTCTATAGAGCATGTAATTGGAAGTATTTTCTTTTGGTACCTTAAAAAATGTTGGGCATTACTCTGTAGCAAGGTCTTAATCACCTTAAGACCTTAATCACCTTAATCACCAAATTTTTGCTATATGCAAGATCTACCTTTATGATCTCTGGCCTTCTCTGCACCCTGCATTTAAGATGTCCCATCACCTGTCAGTGTCCTAACTGCTTAGGCGGTGCTTCTGTGTGCTTTTTGATAATTATTACAGTGACCATTTGTCCTAGACCTCATGAACCTGCAGCCACAGTACAGGAAGAACTTGCCATCTGGGGATTCAAAAGAGAGAACTTGCCATTTAAAAAGACATTGTGAGTAGCTGAATGATTCAGAGATTGCACTTTCTGCTCAAGCTAAAAGAAAAGAACCATCCTTGAGAATGTGTATGAAAAAGCTCTCTTCATGAAACCAAAGGTACAGGTTAGCACATGCATGTAGTCAGATAAAGAATAACTTTATCTATTCATTTTCATAAGTTACTTCTACAAGAGTCTGCTTTTAATTGCTAATTATAAAACACTGTTTACCAAAGTACATTGGAATGGTAGCTCCCATGTAATAAAATTCTAATGCACTTTTTCTTTTCCAATAGATAAACCTCTAAAATATATTTAATACAAATAAATGAATGGAAACAGATTTTACTATTATTAAGTTGATAATACTCAATTTTATCTTATAATTATCATTTGTCAATTGATTCTGATAAAGTGATTTTTCAAATGATGATAAATTAATTCCAGTTTAAATTTAATATTATGCATTTTGATATTATATTGATTCAAATATTGTTTCTGTGCTAGTTTTTCTATACCATGTACTTCTGATTACTGGTCTTATTAAAATAATTATAATGATTCAGTCTCCAAATGTGACATAGCATAAGGCTGACAGTTAAATAAGGCCTCTGTCCCATTATATGTTTGACTCATGCTCTGTTATGTAACTTAAAACTAATAAAAGAATTATAAAGGCTATTGAAAATGAGCTGCTGGTGATTCTAATCAAATCGAGAGAAGCAAAAGAAACAATACTCATATACTTTAAAAGCAATTTCACATTAATTATCATATAATTACCAAATATATTTTACTTATCAGATTTATAAATTTTCTGATTGCCAAATCCACATACTTGTCACAAACATTGAGTATAACCTTGTATATGCACAAAAGCTCACACTTGCCTCTTTCCTTTGGCTCACTGACCAGTCTTGTGTAACCCTCTTTACCCTCCACCAGTTGTCTGGTTTCTTTTATGTATTTGCAGGAGTCAGTATTTCTCTTGTCCTAAAATGTTCAAGTTAGGACCTTGCATGCTTCTTCTTTCATCTCTATTTGGAACCCAATCACACAAACTCTTTAGGGAGGAAAGACAGAACTTACCACTACTCTTTTCCCCCCCTAATCTCAAAACAAAAAACACTCTCTACCCCAATGCATAGAATAGCTTTCAGAATTACATTCCCTTCCTTTATAGATTTGTTTGACTCAGACCTACTAGCAAGCTCTGTTTGGCCAAGGACCACTAGGGTTAAATCACTGAGGAGTGCTAAGTAACAAATCCTAGCAGTTACTGCCTGGGTTAGCCCCGCTCCCCGACTTTCCCTTCTCTAACTATAAGACTGGGCTAATGATGCTTAGCTTATAAGGTTCCTCCTAGGATTTACCTAAAACAGATAACATAGCAATAGGTGCTCCATATTGTGACAGCTATTGTTTTGTCAAGATTTTAAGTCAAATGAGTGTTAAGAAACTTTTTTTTTTTTTTGCAATTAACAAAATCATTCTTAAGTACATTTAAAGTAATAAGCAAGTGAGAGGAGCCTCGTATAATAAAGGAAATCAATAGAAACTTGTGCTCCCAGATGTTAAAATGTCTTTTGTGGCTAGTTGTTGAAAGCCACACCTTGCTAGCCAGATTTTTGAAACCCCCCTTCCCATTTTGCTAGACACCCTACTTCACTAAATGCAACTAAACCCACAGGATCACAAGTTAGAAGCAATCTGGAAACCTGACGCAAAATTCCACTTACAGGAATATCTTCTAATAGAAATAGTTTCAAATACTTAAAATAGCAAGTATGTTCACTATAGGACAATTTATAACAGCATTATCGGAAAGAATATAAACATCCCAAATTAGGAAAATACTAGATGATGAAGCACTCATGCACTGTAATAATACTCATCCTTTTTTAAATCATAAATATTAAAGAGTCTGTAATAACAAAACGACATGAAAAAAAAAGCACAGTACAAAACTGAAGGTGAGGTATGATCCCAACTATATAAAAATATCCATAGAAATAAGGGGAAGAAGACACCAAAATATAAAGGATGATAATTTCTGTGTGGGGGAATTAAGGATTTTTTTCATTGATATTCTGTGTCTCATGTATTTTTTGCAGTTAGCAGGCATTGTTTTAGGATGGACTATTGAGCATATGTCTTAAAAATTCAAAACTCCCCCAGCAGCTAGGGGAAGTTGAAGGGTCTTATATCACTTGTTCAATGTTAGCTTCCAGAAACTAACAATTATCTGTCTATTTTGAAGTTAACTTCAGAAAACCACCAAATTAAGTAAGAAATAAAGTATAGCTGTGTCTAATGGTTAGCCTCCATATGCACATTACTTCATATTTCAGGCTTGCATCCACCAGGAAGTGTAGAAACTTCATGAGTATGAAAAGCACGATAATACATTCAACCAAAATCTTAAAAAGAAAACATGTTTCCAATCCTAGCATATTCCTTACCTCTTAAATATTGATAAATATATGCAGTATGTCAGTAAACATACTACCTAATGTATTAACTTGGAAATGTAAGCACTGTGTTATGATTTTACTTACGCAGCTTTCATTCAGGGGAACACCTGGAACAACATACTTTACAGGACTTAACAGATGGAAGAGACTTTGGAAAGGAAAATTTTCATTGAACAGATAAGGAAACTGAAGGCAGGGCAGGCGAGGTGTCCACTCAAGAGGAGCAGCAAGGCAAGAATAACAATGAATGCTCTGTTCCAAGGGAATACTCTGAATGGCTGAAAGGGCTACAACATAGGCATGTCCCGTGCTGAGGGACAGGCATGCCCCTCACTGACCTGGGTACCGGTCCCCATGTGGGGATGGTCACAAACCTCACTCCTCGGTAGAGACATGGAAATGTCAGAAGAGAAGAAAATGTCCAGAGGACAGAGAATGTCATGTACCTTAAGAGGGTCTTCCTTAATGGCCAGAGAGGTGTGGCCCAGAGGGGTCTCTGGGTAGCAGAGCCACTGTGTGCTTAAGATCCTTCTCTGATTTACATCAGTGCAGAATACACTGTGGAATTTTTGGAGCTGATTTTTACAGAACAAGTGCTTGGCAACTTTTGTCATTAAATTTAATTTATTAATTATGGTCCATCAACTTCAAGTTACAATCCTTTTGATTAGCTGGAACGGTTTTGGGGAGGAGAAAAGTGTGGAGGAATATCAGCACCTATACAAACATTTACCTGGAATGTTTGTTATCGCTAGTTTGATGGAAAAAAAAAAAACATAGAATGCGTACCCTGATACTAAGGCTGAAATGAAAGAGCTTAAAGGAATCGATAATGCCCTATGCCCAGGTATGTCTTGCAGACCTTCAGACACACGTAGTTTCTAGTGTCTCCACTTGCATTCAGGTGGCTACAGTTCAAGGCCTTTGGATCAGGCCAGAACCGCTGCCAAGTCCTGGCAATTCCACATAGCGTGGCCTTGCCTTTAAAGGCAATCCCTTTGCATAATGGAACCAAGGAGGGCAATCAAAACATTGAACATTGTCTTGTCCAACAAGCAGTGACTCCTTTATGCCTGTGAGCTTATGAATCTTGTTTTAACCTAAGTAGAAGAAAACACAGCTGATTCTGAAACCACCTCTGCTTCCATTTCTGAAAACATAATCTGCCTCTTTTCTCTGACTCACTTCAGAGACCCCAAATGTGGCACAGCCTTGCTCAAAATGACAGTGTGGTATAGGACAAGGACTCTATTTATTTACAATAAACTGAAGGGCAGGGGACTGCAAAGACGGCAAGTGAGGGTTTGTTGATATACTACTCAGCAAAGTGTCTTAAAGGCACTTGTGCACTGAAAACCATAAAATAAAAGATAGATGGTAACTCACCCAAAGTGACTGGCTAAGTTCATGGAAATACAAAAGAGAAGGAGGTTTTTGATCATGATAAAGCTAGAAAACATTCCATTGTCCATTCCCAATGAGAATAATAGTTGAAGCAGATGAATTTGGAATAACAGTCCCTTTCTTCAACTTGATCTTGAAGCTGAAAGGTACACAACAGGGAAAAGCATATAATGTGAATTTTTTTGTGTCCATTCCTGAAATCATATCCTACTGCTAGTACGCACAATTTACAAAGAAAGGAACCTGGCTGTACTTCCCCAGCACGGCTCCACAGCAGGTTGTTACCTATGTCCACTGGGCAGTAAGTTGGGACATGGAAAGGAGTTACAATATGTCTTAATTTCTTTCTACTTTTACTCAGAGTGCAGACTCATTCTCCTAATTTATTTTTTCCACGTTTTACTTTGTTTTACTTTTCAGCTTATTATCAAATGACCGATTAGTCCTATTATTAGAACAAATATCTGAAGTTATCTGATCAACTTATTTTGCATTTGTCAAATCCACAAGTGGAATCATTTTACCTTTCTGAATATTTGCCACGCGTTCAAAGCCAGCAAGCTACTCCTTGTTCTGCAATGTGCTGAGAGAAAGTATGTGGAAAGAGGGGAAAAAAGGCACATTTAAGAAACAAAGCTTCTATAGGATCACGATAATATAAGAACTGCTTTCAAAAGAGGGTTGCCACATTCTCAGCATTCTGTCCCCATAACTAAATAAGTTAATAATCCCTCCATTTGGGGAAGTCTCTCAGCTCTGTGCCGGGCCCTAATTAACGCATTTGAAGTCCAGGCAGGCACAGTCCCTGGGCTCTGCAACTAACCTTAGCGAAAGAACATATTTCTCAATATGCGCATAACGCAAATAGGTGCACATGATAGAGGAACACCGCGTGTTCACAAGGAACATTTTCCCAAGGAGACCCCAGGCAAACTCCGGAACTGGGAAACATACAACAGGTACTTCCACCTCAGAAGCGAAGGCCCTGGTGTCAAGAAGGGCAGGGTGCCATGCGGTGGTCTCCTGGGCGCGTGTCCTGAGCCTTGTCGCCAGACCCGGGCCGGAGTCGGGGCGGCGAGCACTCCGCGCTGCATGCGGGAAGCCCGGGCGGCGCCTCCTACTGTCCTCAGCCCTGATCCAGGACCCCCAAAGAGAGGCTCCGCTCCCACTGTCCCCTGACCGCGGCGGGATCTTGGCAGGCGCAGGTGGGCTCAGGGGCAGCATTGCGGAGCCGCAGCCTGGCCACCCTGGCGCCGGCGGCCGGGCAGGGTCGGCCTCCCGCCCTGTCCGCAGCAGCGCGCCCCGCGCCTCAGTCTCGCCGACCCTTCCCGGCTCTTTGCTGGCCCTCGTACTCTCCCCTGCTCCAGCCTCAGGTCTGAGCCTCCTCAGCGAGAAACGCGTGCTGCAGCGGCGGCTCTGAGACCCCCGGCCTCAAGAAGCCCGCGCGACCCACCCGCTACACCCCCGCGGAGTCCGCGCCCACCCCGCCAGCAGCTCCGGGACACCACGCGCCTCAGAGCCCCGAGGCTGGCGGGGCCCTCCAGGTGGGCAATTTCGCCCCTCCGGCTCCAGGGACGGCGACGGGTGTCCCCACACCCCAAGTCCTACCGGCGGGCCCGCGGTAGCTGCGCCCTGGTGCCCCGTCCGGCAGAGCCGCACAGCTCAGGCCGCCCCTGCCCTCCCGCTCTGCCTTGCCCCCGCAGTCGCCGGGGGAAAGTTTGCGCTCCAGGCTGCCCCAGGCGCCCCGCCTGCTCTCCACCTCCCATCTCCAGCCTTGCAGTTCGAGGCTCGGGAGCCCGGAGGAGAGGGATGCGTGCCGGGCCGGGGCCGCCCTTCCTCTCACCCTCGACCGCATCTTCTTACCCCACTGCCGGGGAGGCAAGCCGTCGGCGAGGGTGCCGCCGCCGCCTCCTCCGCCTCCTCCTCCGCCTCCTCCGCCTCCTCCTCCTCCTCCTCCTCTCCCCCGGCTGGCAGGCGCGGAAGGCCGGTGCGGCGTCACCGCCCCATGCTGCCAGCGCGAACTTGCCCAGTTCTCCTGGGCCGAGCGGATCAGCCGCCCCGCGCTCCCGCCGCCGCCCTGCGGCCCCGCTCTGCGCCGCGCCCGAGGCCGCGCGCTGCCCCGTTGCAGATCCCCCCGCGCCCCCAGTGCACTCTCGCGCTCGCTCTCACCTCTCCTGAGCGCCACATGTCGTCTCTGGGATTGAAGAACGTTCCTCTGCAGAGGCGCTCCGGTAGAGGCCGCCAGACTCTCACCAAATGCGCCCTCGGGCCGGCTCAACAGAGGGGGAAGGGTTCAGCGCCAGAGGCTTGGCCTGGTTTGGGATAGGCCATATTTCTGAAGTTTCTTGATGGCTTTCAGGAACATACTGGGTGCCTTGTGTAATAACCACTGGTTTCCCGTTTTTACAGAAGAACTGGGAAGGGAGTGTCAGCAAGGCTGTAGCCAGGGCCAGTGCTGGGAGTTATTCTTTTTAAGTCCAACGCTGAGCATCTCCCCAACCTGGTGTCCTTACTCAGTCTTCAACACACTCCTCCATGTCCTCATCTCCTATTCTCTTTAGAAATAAACTCGTTTATGAGGCTTTTTAAAAAATAATTTTATCTGCAATTCATTGCTACAGGAGGGAAAGCCAGAGCAAAACTGGATTAAATTAGAATTAAACCCTTACCTATTTGCAGTATACATTTGGCTTTTGTTTATTTGCTTGTTTGTTTGTTTGTTTGTTTTTCCTGAAGTGTTATTTCTTGACAAGAAGCCGCTTGTCAATGACAAGGGGCTGTGGGTCTGAAGACCTGAGAATAGGCCTGGGATTGAGTGGAGGAAGCTCGCCAAGGAGCGCTCCTAGGACCTAGACATGGGTGCACTGCACCCATGCACACAAGGGCTTCAACACTGGGGTTTGTGGGAGTATGTCTGTCTCTGTCTCAGTGGTGCAGAGCAAAGAGGTGGCACTAATGACAACTGGAAGGAAATAAGGTCCCGTTCAAGCGACAAAACAAGATGGATGCAAAAGCAAGCACCTTCCTTAAATTTAAGATTGCAGCATCTTGTTTACCCAGGAGGTGGATGCCTCTTGACTATGAAAGCCTCCAGGAGAAAATGTTCAAGATTTAAAGTTAAACCACCAAGAACACGATGAGATTTATACTATTATCCTGTATCTTTTGTGACACTGCATTGTTTATAGTCACTTAACAGAATAATTGTGAGAAAAGGCAAATTTCTAACTCTGCTTCAGAAAGGATCTTTAACCTTTCAGTGTGTGAAGTCACTGTATTTTTCAGTTATGCCTAATACTCTGTATTCCAAATCTAAGCTACCTGCTGGTACTTTTACACATTTCAAAAATTCCAAGATTCTCCAAAAATAAGTAATTGTAAATATATTTCTGAACAGGATATAAAAAGGTATGAATGTTGCAAATATACAAGAGGTGTTATTCTGAACATACATTTAGCCACAGTATTAAATCATTCTGATTCTAGTGGTTCTACATGAAATACAAATTACATAAAAGGCTTATTTGAAATTCTGGTTCTAAACTGGTTAACTTGAACACATACATTTCTTCATTTTCTAATTTTTCAGAAGAGATAACACTGATCAGTTTGTTGATGGCCAAAATCATTAAATTAAAAACAATCAGAATCAACTTAATGTAATTCTCACCTATTAGGTGTTAGGATTCTAGGTTCGGAGATACCTGTGATAGCTGCTCTTCTCTCAGGATTAAACAGCGTAGGGTAAATGAAAGAGTTCAAAAACCTAGTGAATCCAAAAGTTTACAGATTATGAAACAAAGCCATTCAGAAATTTATGCAAAAAAAAAATTGTGGATATGCCAGGAATTACTTTTGGATTAATGAGAGTTACAGACATTAATTCTTCACAATAATACCTTATCAAGGTGTCACGGACAAATAATGAAATATAACTATAAGTGAATTTATGTTCTTTTGATGAATTATTTTAAAAATTTCCATATTTTGGGTAAGTTTTTTTATCAGTTTTAATTTCAGTACATATTATTGAATATATGGACATTGTTAAGTAAAATCTAAACTTTAAAATTGTATTCAAGCATGAGGCTTAGATACTTACCGTCTCCCTGTGATAAAATGATAACGCAGTCTCTAAAATAAACTAAAATGTTTATTTTAATATACAATTCAGTGTTTGCCCTGAGGAATAATGATCTATCAACTGAATTCCCATTTATTCCATTAATATTTGCCCTTTTATTGAATGACATAAAGGAAAATAGTTACACTTCTGCAAAGCAGTAGAGGGCACCCCAGTTCCACATAACCTCAGGGTTAACCAGTCTCACTTTTAATTTAGTTTCCAGTGTGAGAGCCTAAAATAGCCGAACTTGGGGATGCTAGGCAATGGGTGGAGCATTTGCCCCAATAACATCCACTGTATGCCATTCAAAACAGAGACAGGGAAGGAAGGCTCTGTGTGAGTAGGTGTTGCAGAGATGGCTAAAACATGGGAAGCAATGTCACCATGAGGAAACAGAGCTTGACAAGAAGTTGAGTTGAGGATGTCATAAGCCAAGAGCCCATTTAACAACATAAAGCATTTTTGTGGAACTGCATGTAATTTTGTATTTATTAAAAATGAAGGTAAAGAAAGCAAGAGGTAGATGAGGCAGATACACAGAGGCCAGGTTAAAGAAGACAGGAAATGTGGAGCTAAGGAGTTAACTTCCTCCTGCCAACAAGAAAAAGCTACTGAATAGTTTTGTTGGTCCGAGGAAGGACATGATTGTAGAAGAGATTCACCCTGGGAATTGTATAGGGGAAAAAAAAAGTGTTGGGAGGAGACAAATCCAGGCCAGAAACAGGTAAGAATATCACAGTGCCAGCCCACAGTGGGAATTTAATAAATATTTCATTAATGGAACGATAAACTCATTGATTCTCAGGTATTCAAAACAGAATTTTAAGTGCTTTGCCCAAATAGAAACGAGTCTTTTTTTTTTTTTTAATGTTTATTTATTTCTGAGAGAACATGAGTAGGAGAGGGGCAGAGAGAGGGATGGAGACACAAAATCTGAAGCGGGCTCCAGGCTTCAACCTGTCAGCACAGAGTCCAATGCGGGGCTCAAACTCACAAACTGGGAGATCCTGACCTTAGCTGAAGTTGGATGCTTAACCGACTGAGCCACCCAGGCACCCCAAGAGAGTTTTCACTGTTAAGGAAACAGAAAGGTCAAGTCTGACTAGAAGGAGGAAAATTCCTAGGAAAAGATGACTACTGATTTGGACTCAGAAAAAGATTTTTGACAGAAAATATCAGAAAAAGCAAAAGAAAGGGTAGGAAGAAGGGTAGAAGGTACAGGATGCTGTAAGTAATAAATGCTCCATTCACAGAAAGCATACTCTGTGTTTTCAATCCATCATGTATTTATTTTATTTTCACTTTATTTAAGTTAGAGCTCACATATTAGCAATCTGAAGGCTACATGTATACTATGGCCATGTTTTAATTAGCCAGCATTGTTTTAAAATAAATTAGAGGAACACCTGTGTGGCTCAGTTAAGCATCTCTACATTTCAGCTCGGGTCATGATCTCATGGTTCATGATATCAAGTCCTGCTTTGGGCTTTGCACTAACAGTTCACAGCCTGTTTGGGATTCTCTCTCTTCTCTCTCTCTGCCCCTCTCCCCACTCATGTGCATGATTGTGCGCTCTCTCTCTCTCTCTTTCTCTCTCGAAAATAAATAAACTTTAAAATATATTAGAGACAATTAAAAACCAGGCTTCACATGAATAAGTAAATAAGCAAATGAGTGAGTAAATAACTACTTTAAATTTCTGGCTTTTCTTAAAAGAGAAAAAATAGAAAACAGATTTAGCAATAATAAGCATACATACCCATCCTCTCATCCTATCCCACTCTACTTGTGGGCATGGGCTCCTTAGAACATTTTTTTCTTTTTACACTTAGCCTGCCCCCTTCAATCTGCCCCCCTTACCTGGCAAATATAGGGGCACCTGGGTGGCTCAGTAGGTTAAACATCTGACTTGGGCTCAGGTCATGATCTTGCGGTCTGGTCCGTCAGTTCCAGCCCCACATGAGGTTCTGTGTTGACAGCTCAGAGACTGCAGCCAGCTTTGGATTCTGTGTCTCCCTCTCTCTGCTCCTCCCCTGCTTGTGCTGTGTCTCTGTCTCTCATAAATGAATAAATGTTAAAAAAAAATTATGTTACCTGACAAATAGAACCAATTGAGTTTTTAAAAAAGATTTACAATTTTTAATTCTGATTTCACTTTTCTCTGTCACTGGCTTGGTAGTTGTATCTATTTTATTTTGTTTTGTTCTAGTTGCTTTAGGGTTTATTTATTTATTTTTTTAAATTGTTTTTAACGTTTATTTATTTTTGAGACAGAGACAGAGCATGAGTAGGGGAGAGGCAGAGAGAGAGGGAGACACAGAATCTGAAACAGGCTCCAGGCTCCGAGCTGTCAGCACAGAGCCCGACGCAGGGCTCGGACTCACGGACCGTGAGATCATGACCTGAGCCGAAGTCGGATGCCCAACCGACTGAGCCACCCAGGCGCCCCAAGTTGCTTTAGGGTTTAAAATAGATACCTTTAAAGTAATATATAGTTTACCTTTAAATTACATCATTTCATGTATAGATTATGAATCTTACAATATGCTTCTATTTTTTCTCTGTCCTATTTGCTGCTGTTGTCACACATGTTCTACATAGGTTAATTGTTAGTCAATTGTCTTTTAACAATCATCTTTTGTTTAATACCAGTAAAATATAATATAAAATTTACACTTAAATCTATTTAAGTGTACAATTAAGTGACATTAAGTTCACTCACTGTGTTATGCAACAAACACCACTATCCATCTTCAGAACTTTTTCATCATTCCCAGCTGAAACTCTGTAACTACTACATAACCCACCCTCAGCTCCTGTTAACTACTGCTCTACTTTCTGTCACTGAAGAATTTGACTATTCTAGGTACCTAATATCAGTGGAATCATATAATAATTCTTCCTTTGTGTCTTCCTCATTTTACTTGTCATAATTTTTTTTCAGGATTCATACATGTTATAGCACATATTTGTACTGCATTCCTTTTTAAGGCAGAATAACATTCCAGGGTATGTATATGTCAAAATTTGTTTATCCATTCATGTGTATGTGGACATGTAGGTTGTTTCCACCTTTTAACTGTTGTGAATCATGTTGCTATGAACATTGGTGTACCTATTCAAGCCTCTGCTTTCAATTCTATGTATACCCAGAAGTACAGTTTTGGGATCATAGGGTAATACATATTTAATTTTTTGAGAAACTGACATGCTGTTTTGAATACTGGCTACAGTATTCTGCATTCCTAAGAGCAAGAGTTTCAATTTCTACACATCCTCAACAACACCTGTTTTCCATTTTTGTTTTTTGTTTTATAAGTCTCTGTTATTTTGATTTGCATTTCCCTAATGATTAGTGATGTTGAGCACCACATAATGTATTTATTGGCCATTTTTTATATCTTCTTTCAAGAAATGTCTACACAGATTTCCTCAGTTTTGAAATGGATTATTTCTTTTTTCATTTTTGTGTTATAGGAGTTTTTTTTTATATATTCTGTATATTAATCTCTTACCAGATATACAATTTGAAAATATTTCTCCCATTATGTGTGTTGCTGTTCTATTCGATTGAGAGTGTCTTTTGATGCACAAAATTTTACATTTTAATGAAGTTCACTTTGTCTATTTTTTGTTGCTGTTGCCTGTACTTTTGGTGTACATTGCAAATAACCATTGTCAAACCAATTATCAAATTCCGTCATGAAGCTTTCCTCTATGTTATTTTCTTCAAGTTTTAGCTCTTACATGTACATCTTTGATGTATGTTGAGTTCATTTCGCATATGGTGTTAGGTAAAGGTTCAAGTTAATTCTTTTGCATATGAATGCACAGTTTTCTAAACACTATTTGTGGAAAATACTTTTTTTTCTGTCACTGAATGATCTTGGCATCTTTGCCAAGTCATTTGACCATATATGCAAGGATTTATTTCTAGGCTTTTTAGTCTGTCTTTATGCCTGTACCACACTATTTTGTTTACTGTGGTTCAGTGTGAGTCCTCCAACTCCATTCTTCTTTTTCAAGATTGTTTTAGGTATTCAGTGGTCCTTGAGATTCATGTGAATTTGGAAAATGTTTTTCTATTTCTGTAGAAAATAATGTCACTGGGATTTTGATAAGGATTGTGTTAAATTTGTGTATCCCTTTGAGTAGAATTTGCATCATAGCAATATTAGGTCTTCCAATCATTGAACAGGGAATATTTTGTCATTGATTTAACTCTTCTGTAATTTCTTTCAGCTACATTTTGTAGTTTTCATTGTACAAGTCTTTCACATCCTTGCTTAGGTTAATTCCTAAGTATTTTATTATTTATGCTACCTTTATACATAGAAAAAGTAATACAGTTGACTCTTGAGCAACACGGGGGTTAGGGAAGCTACCATTCCATGCAGTCAAAAAGTTATGTATAACTTAACTACTAATAGCCTACTGTTGACCAGAAGGCTTACTGATAGTCACTTAGCACATATTTTGTGTGATATATATGTATTATATACTGTGTTTTTACAATAAAGTAAACAAGAGCAAAGAAAATGTTATGATGAAAATCATAAAGAAAAGAATATACATTACCATTTTCATCCATTCTGTTGCAAAAAGCAAGATTTCATTCTTTTTTAGGGATAAATAATATTCTGTTGTGTATATATAAACCACATTTTCTTTTTCCATTCATTTGTTGATGGACACTTAGTTTATTTCCATATCTTTGGTATTGTAAATAATGTTGTAATGCAATGCGGATGCAGCTCTCTTTTGGAGTTAGTCTTTTTGTTTTCTTCAGATAAATACCCACAAGTGTAATTGCTGGATCATATGGTAGTTCTATTTTTAGTTTTTTGAGGAACTCCGTACTCTTTTCCATAGTGGCTGCACCAACTTACACTCCCATCAATAGTGCACAGGATTCCTTCCATATCCTCATCAACACTTATCTCTTTTCTTTTTGGTAATAGCCATTCTAATAAGTGTGAGGTAATATCTCATTGTTTTGATTTGCATTTCTCTGGTGATTAGTGATGTCAAGAATCTTTTAATGTTCCTGTTGGTCTTCTGTATGTGTTCCTTGGGAAAATGTCTGTTCAGATCATCTGCTTATTTTCTAATTGGACTATTTGGTTTTTTGCTATAGAGTTGTATGTGTTCTTCACATATTTTGGATTTATCCACTTATTGGATATATGATTTGCAAATATCTTCTCCCATTTATGAGGTTGCCTTTTCATTTTGTTGATGTTTCCTCTGCCATGAAGACACTTTTAATTTGATATAGTTCCACTTATTTATTTTTGCTTTTATTGCCTTTGTTTTTGTATAAACCCAAAAACTCATAAGCAAAACCAAGACTGATGTTAAGAAGTTTACTGTCTACATCTATGTTTCTTCTAGGAATTTTATGGTTTCAGATCTTACATTCAATTGTTTAATCCATTTTGAATTAATTTTTGGGTATGAAATAAGATAGTTTTCCAGTTCCATCCTTTTTTTTTTTTTTGTTGAGAGGGAGAGAGCACAAGTTTGGGAGAGGGGTGGGGAGAGAGAGAGAGAAAAGAGAGAGAGAGAGAATTTCAAGCAGATTCCACACTCAACACAGAGCCTGTTGTGGGGTTTAATCCCACAACTCTGGGATTGTGACCTGAGATGAAATCAAGAGTTGGACATTCAAACAACTGAGCCACCCAGATACTCCTCCAATTTCATTCTTATGCATATTGCTGTCCAGTTTTTTTTTCCAACACCATTTATTGAAGAAACTCTCCTTTCCCCACATGCTCTTGGATACTTTGCCATAACTTAGTTGACCATTGACACATGGTTGATTTCTGGGTTGTCTATTCTGTTCCATTGATCTATATGTCTATTTTTATGCCAATACCAGACTGTTTTGAATACATAGTTCTGTAATGTAGTTGAAATCAGGGTGTGTGATACTTCTGGGTTTGTTCTTTTTCAAGATTGTTTTGGATACTCAAAGTATTTTGTGTTCCCATACAAATTGTAGAATTTTTTTCTTTAGTTCTGTGAAAAATGCCATTGGAATTTTTATAGGGATTGCGTTGAATCTATACCCAAGATTACTTTGGGTAGGTTGGACATTTTAACAATATTAATTCTTCCAATTCATAAGCATAGAACATCTTTTGATTTATTCGTGTCTTCAATTACCTTCATCAATGTTTTATAGTGTTCAATGTACATGTTTTTAATCTCCTTAGTTAAATTATATCTAGGTGTTTTATACTTTTTGATGTGATTTTATATGAGATTTAAAAATATTTCTCTTTCTGATAGCTCATTATTAGTGTATAGAAATGCAATTGATTTCTGTAGGTTGATTTTGTATCCTGTAACTGCTGAATTTATTTATTAACTCTAACACTGTTTTTTGTAAAGTGTTCAAGGTTTTCTATATATAATATTATGTTATCTGCCATTAGTGACAGTTTTACTTCTTCTTTTCTAATTTGGATGCATTTTATTTATTTTTCTGCCCTACTTGCTGTGGCTAGGACTTCCAATACTATGTTGAATAAAATTGGGAAGAGTGGGCATCTGTGTCTTTTTCCTGATCATAGAGGAAAAGCTTTCAGCCTTTCATTGTTTTGTATTATGTTAGTTGTGGACTTGACACATATGACCTTTATTATGACGAAGAATATTCTCTTTATACTCACTCTGTTGGGAGTTTTTATTGTAAATGAATTTTGAATTCTGTCAAATGTTATTTCTGCATCTATTGAGATATGTATGGTTTTATTTCTCATTTTGTTAATGTGGTATATCATCTATATTGACATGCAGATTTTGAACCAGTCTTGCAACCTGGAATAAATCTCAATTGATCATAGTGTATGGTCTTTTTAGTGTATTGTTAAATTTGGTTTTTTAATAGTTTGTTGAGCATTTTCACTGTATTAATCAGGGATATTGACCAGCAATTTTCCTTTTTTTGTGTCTTTGTCTGGTTTTGATAGCTGGGTAATGCTGGCCTCAAAAATAAGTTTGGATGTGCTCCCTCTTCTTTTATTTTTTGGAAAAGTTTAAGAACGATTGATATTAACTCTTCTTTGAATGTTTGGTAGAAATTAAGTGAAGTTGTTTGGTCCTGAGCTTCTATTATTAAGGAATTTTTAAATAAAAAATTTGAATTCAAATTGGATATTGTTCCAATATCCTTATTAGTAATGGGTCTGATCAGGTATTTTATTTCTTCATGATTCCTTCTTGGAAGGTTGTATGTTTCTTGGCATTTAACAGTTTCTTCTAGGTTTCCAATGTGTTCGTGTATAATTGTTCATAGTAGTCTCTTATATTCTTTGCATTTCTGTGGTATATGTTGTAAACTCTCTGCTTTCATTATGATTTTATTTATTTCAGCTCTCTCTCTCTCTCTCTCTCTCTCTCTCTCTCTGTGACTAAAGACTTTGTACCTAAAGTTTTGTTAATGTGGTTTATCTTCTTAAAGAACAAACTGGTTCTATCGATCTTTTCTATTGTCTTTTTAGTCGCTATTTCACTAATTTCTGGTCTTATCTTTCTTATTTCCTTTCTTTTACTAACTCGGGAATTCGTTTTTCTTTTTTGTTCTTTTTAGCTCCTCTGGATGTAAGGTTTGGTTTTCAACTTGAGATTTTTCTTGTTTCTAGAGGGAGACCTGTATTGCTATAAACTTCCCTCTTAGAAATGCTTTTGCTGTGTTCCAGAGGTTTTGGATCATTGTGTTTTCATTTTCATTTGTTCCCATGTACTTTTTAATTTCTTCTTTGATTTCCTGTTGACCCATTCATTGTTTAGTAGCATGTTATTTAGCCTCCATTTATTTGTGTTCTTTCCAGATTTTTTTCTTATGGTTGATTTTAGTTTAATAACATTGTGGTCAGAAGAGATTCATGCCATGGCTTCCATATTTCTGTATTTGTTGAGCCCTTATTTTGTGGCCTAACATGTGATCTATTCTGGAGAATGTTCCATGTGCACTTGAAAAGAAGTGTATTCTGCTGCTTTAGGATGGAATGTTCTGAATATATCTGTTAAATCCATCTGTTCCAGTGTGTCATTCAAAGCCTCTCTTTGTTGATTTTCTGTTTGAATAATCTATCCATTGATGTAAGTGTGGTGTTAAAGTCCCCTACAATTATTTTATTACTATTGATTAGCTACTTTTTGTTTGTTATTATTTTATGTATTTGAATGCTTTATGTTGGTTGCATACATATTTACAATTATTATATCTTCTTGTTGGATTGTCACCTTTATTATTTATATAGTGTCCTTCTTTGTCTCTTGTTATACTCCTTGTTTTAATGTGTATTTTTCTGATGTAATTATTGCTATTCTGGCTTTTTGACATCAATTTTTTATGATAATTATTTGTCCAATCCCTCCCTTTCAAACTTCAGGTGTTTTTAGGTTAAAATGAGTCTCTTGTAGGCAGCATATAGATGAGTCTTGTTCTTTTTTTAATCCATTCTTTCAATTTTTGTCTTTTGATTCGAGCACTTAGTACTTTTTAATTCAAAACAGTTATTGATAAATGTGTATTTAGTGTCATTTTATTCCCTGTTTTGTGGTTGTTTCTGAAGATTTTCTCTGATCCTTTCTTGTCTTTGTCTCTTTTGTGGTTTGCTGATTTTGTTTAGTTCTATATTTATATTTCTTTCTCCTTATTATTTACATGTTAATTAGTGTTTTTTTATATATGGTTACCAGTAGGTTTGTATATAACCTTTTCTGCATATAGCAGTCTATATTAAGTTGAAGATTGTTTAAGTTTGAACGCATTCTTTTCTTTTTGTTCTTGACCACATTACAGGTATATGGTGTCATATTTTACATTCACTTTTCTGTGAGTTCCTTGACTGATATTTTACTGAAATGTTTATTTTACTTCTTTTGTTTTTCCCAACTTTATACTATCACTTTTGATTTTTCCTTTCCACTGGAAGAGTCCTTTTTAATATTACTTACAGGTCTGGTTAAATAGTCTGGGAAACTCTTTATCTCTCCTGTTCTGAATGACATCTTGCTGGATAGAATATTCCTGGCTGCAGATTTTTCGCATTCAGCACTTTGAATATATTATGCCATTCCCTTCTGGCTTGCAAAGTGTCCATTGAAAATCTTCTGCCTACTTTTGGGGTTTTCCTTTGTTAAGTTACTCTCTTCTTTTGTCTTTTTGCTTTTAAGATTTTTTCTTTATCACTATATTTTGCTAATTTAATTAGAATATGTCTTGGTGTATGTCTACTTATGTTGATTTTGGCTGGAGTTTTCTGTGCTTCCTGGATCTGGATATCTGCTTTCTTCTTCAGAGTAGGAATGTATTCAGCTATTATTTCTTCAAATAAGACTTTTGCTCCCTTCTCTCTCTCTTATTCTTCTGGGACTCCTATAATATGAATGCTGTTATGTTTGATGGAATTCCCGAGTTCCCTAGGTCTATTCTCATTTTTGTGTAATTCTTTGTTTTCTCTTTTCAGCAGATTTCTTTTCATTTCTCTGTCTTCTATGTCACTACTTTGTTCCTCTGCTTCTTCTATTCTGCTCTTCATGCCATCAAGCATATTTCTCATTTCATTTATTAAGCCTTTTATCTCCATTTATCTCTGCTATGTTATTCCTTATCTCTGTCCTAAGGGTCTTATTTATGTCTTCTATTCTTTTCTCAAGTCCAGTGAGTATCCTTGTGATCATTGCTTTAAATTCTAAATCAGCCATGTCACTTATATCTCTTTCACTTAGATCTCTGGCCATGGCTTTGTCCTGTTCTTTCATTTTAGATCAATTTCTCCATCTCCTCATTTTGTCTGCCTCTCTGTGTCTGTTTCTACGTGTTAAGATAGTCAGCTGTGTCCTCTCTTTTTTTTTTAAACGTTTATTTATTTTTGAGACAGAGAGAGACAGAGCATGAATGGGGGAGGGTCAGAGAGAGAGGGAGACACAGAATCCGAAGCAGGCTCCAGGCTCTGAGCTGTCTGCACCGAGCCCAACGTGGGGCTGGAACTCACGGACTGCGAGATCATGACCTGAGCCCAAGTTGGACGCTCAACTGACTGACCCACCCAGGCGCCCCTCCTCTCTCTTGAAAGTAGTGACTTTATGAAGAAAAGTTCCTGGAATGCCCTGCAGTGCACTGCCCCATGTTTACCAGAAACTGGAATTTCAGGAGAATATCCTATGTGTGTTGCTTATGCCCTGCTATTGTGTCTGAGTCATTTTTCCTTTCAGGTATCTGCACTGACAGTCTGCATGTTGTGGGTTGTGCTTGCTCTCTGTGGTGTTACTGGGACCCAGGCAGGCCGGCTCTGAAGGGGTATGCCCACAGGGGAACTTGGAAGTAGGGCAGCACTGTTAGCAAAATTTGCATTGGCACACTAGTCCTATTCTGCGTTCCCCCAAAGCACTGTGGCAGCTGGGAGCTGTGTGCTGAGGTGGCCAGGGGCATGAGGCTGGGTGTGGCTTGAGTGATGGCTGTGCAGGGCTGGGCTTAGAGTGGGATGGTGGCTGGGGTGCACAGCTGTGCATGGCATGCAGTGGCAACTTTCTACCCAGTGGCTGGTCATGGAGCACAACAATGGCTGGGGCATGTGGTTGGGCTCTATGATGCAACTGGGCAGGATGCATGTGAAGCTTTAACACAATTTTCTCTGATCTCTGGGTTGAAGCTACAAGTGTCTGAGCAGACCTGCCTCCTGCAGGTGGCTCTGTACTTATGCTGGAAGGCAGGGGCTAAAAATGGCACCTACCAGCTCCCTCCTTTTCAAAGAAGTCCCCCAACATGTTCCAAAATCAGTATGAACAGATCTGTCTCCTGTTTGTCCCAGAATTATGCAAATTGTCATTTTTGTGTTCCTTCTCTGGGCAGGCTGTTGTCTCTGACCCCGCCCCCCCCCCCAGCTCACCCAGCACTAAATCAGCTGACTTTTAAAGCTCCAGGTTCCAAGTCCCACTGTTTTTACCAAATTACAGAATTCAGCCCCTCTGGTTTTTAAAACAATGGGGATTATTATTCTTCTCCATGTAAGCTCCCTGGTGCAAGGGCCCATTTCTCTGCCCTCTCTGTGCACACAGCTCCCTCCTTCCTGGGGGCAGACTCCTTTTGCCTTTCTGACCTCCTTAACCTTTCAGATGCAGCTTCTTCTTTATATTTAGTTGTGGAATTTGTTCTGCCAGTATTCAGATCACTCTCTGGTTTATTGACTTGGATGTAGAGGATATGTAGTTGTAAAACTGGGATGGGTTGAGCTCAGGGTCCTTCTACTCTCCATCTTTCCAAATTTTCTCAACTCTAAACCCATTTAGTGTAAATGACATACAAATGACTAAATGAGTTATAAAATATTTACCTTATGAATTAATATACATATTTCACTTAATGACTAGTTCTGTAAAATTTATATGGCTTCCTGCTACTTTAATAAACATTTAAATAAATTTTTAAAAACCTGTCAAGTGGTTGCTAGGGAAATTTGAAAATTCCCAAGGAATTCCCTTCTTTATTGTTATATTTTTCAAATTTAATTACAATATGTCTTGGCGTTGGTTTTGATAGGAGTTCTCTGTGCCTATTAGATCTGGATATTTGTTTCCTTCCCCAAATTAGGGAAATTTTCAGCTATGATTTCCTCAGATAAATTTTCTGCCCCCTTTCCTCTCTCTTCTTCTTCTGGGACTCCTATGATATGAACGTTTTTATGTTTGATGGAGTCACTGAGTTCTCTGTTTACTTTCATGATCCGTAATTCTTTCTCTCTTTTGTTCAGCTTCCTTATTTCCCATTATTTTATCATCTATGTCACTTACTCATTCCTCTGTTTCTTCCATCCTTGTATTCATTATACCCAGTGTGTTTCAAATCTCAGTTATTGAATTTTTCATTTCTGACTATTTTTAACTCTTTTATCTCTGAAGTAAGTGTCTCCCTGATATCGCTCATGTTTTTATCAAACCCAGTGACAAGCTTTATGATGTTGCTTTGAAATCTCCATCAAGCATATTGCTTATGTATGTTTTCATTATATCTCTGGCTGTGACCTTATCTTCTTTCATTTGGAATGAATCACTTGTCTTGGCATTTTGTCTAAGTCTCTGTCTTCTCTGTGTTAGAAAAGGCTGTTATGTTTTCTGCTTCTGAGAGTAATGGCTTTATGAAGAAGAAGTCATATAGTGTTCAGGGCCTGTAGCTTCAAGAAGTGTCTCTAGTAAGTGCAGCGTGTGTTCTGTTGCTGTGTTTTGGTCACTCTATCCTTTAGGCCAGTCATCTGCAGAGGTTCTCCTTACCTGCAGGTGGTAGTGTTTGGACCTTGGCCAGAGTGTGGTGAGTTTTAACTAGGTGTGTTCTGGTCTACTTGTGAAATAAAACCTTGTGCTGCTTTTACTAGAACTAAAGACTTGCTGAACTCTGTGGTTGGGATGCATGGTGTGGGCAGGGGTTTCTACTGGCCTTCTGGGGAAAAGGCCCACTGCACTGGGACTGAGGCACACTTGCCCAAGAATGGCAGTCCAGGCAAGAGTGCTGGGGGGCAGGACTGTCTAAGCAAATTAGGTAGCCAGTGTCAGCACTGTGCTATTTGCTGCAAGTAGGTGGCTCTGTATTTATACTGAGGGGTTGGGGAGGGAAATGGTGCCAGCCAGTTCCTTTGTCCTGAGAGAAGGGTCTCTGTACTTGCTGCTCTCAGGGAAGCACTCCTAGAAGAGTGAATAAGAGAGAGAGAGAATTTTAAGCCAACTTCATGTGCATCACAGCCCAATGCAGGACTTGAGCCTATAACCTTGGTATCATGACCAGAGCCAAAATCAAGAGTCAGATGCTCAACAGACTCAGCCACTCAGGTACCCTTAGCAGACCCTCTTTTACCACAGCTTTAGAGTTGCCAAAAATTTGAATCCTAGAGACATCAAGGATTAGGTTTAAATTGAAATCCTTGATGCAAGAGTTTATTTTTTAAACAAACTTGTAAGGTCTTTGATTACTTTTGGCTCTGAGAATGCATCTTTGTATAAATATTCCCTGTAATATTAAGAGAAAAAAGGATTTAATAGTCATAGCTTTTACAAATAAATAAAATACCAAATAAATATTTTCAAGTTAGAAGATGAAAAAGAATGACATAAATTAGCAAAATTTCTTTGTCTGATTTGTCTTACAGCAAAAGAAAAGCATTTGAATGCTTTTAAATACAATGAGAGGTGAATTGAAAACAAAACCTAAAAGGCAAATAACTTGTTATTTTTCAACAAAAAAAATAAAAAGAAAATTAGTTGCTGTTTATTCTGTACAAAAGCTACATGCTGAAAATGGCTCTTCTCTGCCCTTTCAGGTATTATACTTCTTTGAAAATTAAATTATTTATTGAATTATTGAACAATGGCTAGGTAGAAGTCATGCACTCTTCAAAGAGTGCTTGCTTGCATGGTCTCAGATTATACAACTGGCATGGTCAGAAGGATTCATATCTCAGCCATGAGTCTTTACAGTTCTAATACCATATGTCTTCTCAAATTCTCTGTTTTCTTGGGGCAAGGAAGGAATAGCAACAACAAAGTCATGCAGGAGGATGGGGCGCCTGGGTGGCTCAGTCGGTTAAGCGTCGGACTGCAGCTCAGGTCACGATCCCACCGTCTGTGAGTTCTGAGTTCAAGCCCCGCGTTGGGCTCTGGGCTGATGGCTCAGAGCATGGAGCTTGCTTCAGATTCTGTGTCTCCCTCTCTCTCTGCCCCTCCCCCGTTCATGCTCTGTCTCTCTCTGTCTCAAAAATAAATAAATGTTAAACAAAAAAAAACAAACAAAAAAAAACAAAGTCATGCAGGAGAAGGCAGTAGAGAGCAGAAGTCTTTCCTATAATATGACATCAGAAAACATTTGCTGTGACATAGCATTGTTCTGGTGTTGCTCAGCTCTCTAAGATTGATGTTTCCCCATCTACAAAAAAGTTCAGATCTTTGCTTCTCAGGAGTAGTTCTGTACCTTATTTTTTACTCTAGTTTCATTTTGTTGTGTTTTTTTTTTCTTTTCGAAGTAACTTTTTTTGTTAAGATATAAGTACTTTAAAGGGTGCCTGAGTGGCTCAGTCAGTTAAGTGTCCAACTTTGGCTCAGGTCATGATCTCATAGTTCATGGGTTTGAGCCCTGCGTCAGGCTCTGTGCTAACAGCTCAGAGTCTGAAACCTGCTTTGGATTCTGTATCTCTCTCTCTCTCTCTCTCTCTCTCTCTCTCGCTGCCCCTCCCCCACTCACTCTCTATCTCTATCTCTCTCAAAAATAAACAAACATTAAAAAAAGATATAAGCATTTTAATAAAGTTCCATTTTGGAAAAAAATTATTTTAGTTTGACTCATAGCCTTATTTTTATGTTTAAAATTGTGTTGATCAAAGGTTGTACAGAGTAATCTTAACCCAATTAAAATAAAAATTTCCACAAAGGTTTCAAAAAGTAAGCAAACTATTTCACAATTCCAAAACATATTTTTTTCCTGGTTAAAGAGATAAATTGTCAGCTTTCTAAATTATCTTATAAAAAAGTAATATGGAAGCACCTAATAACTTGTTGTCTCAATGCCAAATTAAAGCAAATAAGATAAGGTATTTGGAAGTCTCTGAGAAATATGGCACACACATGGAAAGCACTCAGCAACTGGCATCTATAATTGTTACCATATTAATTATTAAAAAAATCATGAGCCATGTTCATACACACAAACACACCTAAATAAGAGGTTATATATAGCAGAATTGTCTAATAAAGAGCTGGAACAGATAATCAAAGGAGAAAATAACATGAGGTAGAGTACTTATAGTGCAGTATCAACAGCAAAGCTAAAGGAGATAAAGAAGTATTGAAAAATAACAAAGTCAATGTATGTTAGGAGATCAGCCTACAATCAACCCAGCCCCATGGAGATCAGCCTGGAAAAGAGTAAATGTACCTATTATGACTAGACCTTGATAACTCAAGATAATATTTAATGGTTAAATTTATTCTAAGAATTCAAGCTGGGTTTAACATTTATAAATCAATAAGTGTAATTCACTTCATAATGGAGAAAGTAAAAATATATGTATATTATCTAAATGAATAGAGAAAACAAAAAAAGTAATTTACTTAATTTGAAAGTAATCCTTTTTAAAAATAGTAGAAAACTTCATATTTAGATTAAATAGTTTCTTTAAACTGAAGGGTAATAAAAGAATTCTCATTGTTCTCACTTCTGTTTAACATTATGCAATAAGACAAGAATATAAAATTAAAATATTAGAAAATAGGAAATAAAACTTTCATTATTTACATTACTCTGTTCATAGAAAATCCAAAGTATCTAAATATAAATTGTTATAATTTTTAAAGGTGTTTAAAAATTTGCTAAATAAAAGACAAAACTAGCTTTCATTTCCTATGCCAGCAATAAAATTTAAAAAAAAATTTAAAGGGAAATTCCTTATTATAGAGTGAAAATGTCCAATACTTAATAATCAGCATTGCAAAAGACATATAAAGCCTTCATATGAAAGCTATAAAATATTACTGATATAAATTTTGGAAGACCTAAATAAGCATAGGAACAAACCATGTCTCTAGATTGGAAGATTCACATTGTAAAAGAGTAATTCTATCCAAACTATCAAGTTTAATTCAGTCTCAATCAAAATGACAACAGGTTGTGCACATGGATGTGACTTGAGAATTGATTGTAAAAGATTCAGTTAAGGGATGACAGAGTAGGAAGCACCAGAAATATGTCTTTACATATATACAGTTGAACTAACAGAATCTGTCTGATGTAACTATTTTGGAACTCTGGAGTCTATTGAAGGCTTGCAATTTCCAGGGGAAAAACTTGGTTGGTATATTGGTTAATTTTGGTCAATTCTGCTTTTAGTACAGTAGTAGCCATCCATCTCCCACCCGTCAGCCACATGGCAGGAAGATATGCATGTATTCCAAAAGTAGCTTGCACACAGTTTGCAAGAGCCTGGATGGACAAAAAGAACTCTGTCCTCCAAATATTGAATATATGTACTCTGATCATTGATTGCTGATTCTGATCACAGAGATGCCAAAAAAGTAGAGGCCACTAGAGGCCATTACTTTTACATGTCCTCATTGCTTCAAGTCCCTACTCTGACTGAAGTAACTTCAAGAAGATTTAGAGTCAATGCCATTTTTTAAAAGTTTTAATTTAAATGCCAGTTAACATACAATGTACTAACATACAATTAGTTTCAGGAGCACAATATAGTAATTCAACACTTCCACACAACACACAATGCTCATTGCAACAGATGAATTCCTTAATCCTCATCACCAATTTAGCCCAACCTCCACCGACGTCCTTTCCAATAACCATCAGTTTGTTCTCTACAGTTAAGAGTTGGCTTCTTGGTTTCCCCCTCACTCTGTTTTTGTTTTTGTTTTTCCCTTTGCTCACTTGTTTGTTTCTTAAATTCCATATATGAGTGAAATCATATGGTATTTGTCTTTCTCTGACCGACTTATTTTGTTTACTCTCTAGCTCCATCCACGTCATTGCAAATGGCAAGTTTTCACTCTTTTTATTGCTGAATTATATTCTATTGTGCATATATACCATATCTTCTTTATCAATTCATCAGACGATGGAAACTTGGGCTGTTTCCATAATTTGGCTATTGTAGATAATGCTGCTATAAACATTGGGGGTGCATGTATCTCTTCACATACACCACATTAATAAAAGAAAGGATAAGAATCATACAATCATTTTAATAGATTCCCAAATAGCATTTGACAAAGTATGACCTTAATTCATGATCAAAACCGTCAACAAAGTACGTTTATAGGGAATATACCTCAACATAATAAAGGTCATCTAGGAAAAATCCGGAGCTAATATCATCTTCAGGGGAGAAAAACAGAGCATTTCCTCTATGGTCAGGAACAAGACAGGGTGTCAACTCTCACCATTTTTATCCTATCCACAGCAATCAGACACCAAAAAGAAATAAAAAGCAGCCAAATTGGTAAGAAAGATGTCAGTCTTTTCTTATTTGAAGATGAAAGTAAGAATCCACCAAAGAAAATTGCTAGAACTGATAGATGAATTCAGTAAAGTCACAGAATACAAAACCAACATACGGAATCTGTTGCATTTCTATATACTGATAATAAAATAGCAGAAAGAGAAATTAAGGAATCCAACTCATTTATAATTGCACCCAAACCTATAAGACACTTAAGAATAAACTTAACCAAAGAAGTGAAATACCTGTGCTCTGAAAACTGTAAAACACTGATGAAAGAAATTGAAGATGACACAAAGGAATGGAAAGACATTCCATGTTCATGGATTGAAGAACAAATATTACTAAAATGTCTATACTATCCAAGAATTCTACACATTTAATGCTATCCATATTAAAATACTAAAAGCATTTTTCACAGAATTGGAACAAACAATTCTAAAATTTATATAAAAACACAAAAAGACCCCAAATAGTCAATACAACCTTGAAAAAGAAAAAAAAAAAGCTGAAAGCATTACAATTGGAGACTTCAACTTGTATTGCAAAGTTGTGGTGACGAAAATGCTATGGTACTGGCCAAAAAAAAAAAAAAAAAAAAAAAAAAAAAGAGAGAGAGACACATAAGTCAATGGACCAGAATATAAAAACCAGAAATGAAACCACAACTATACAGTCAATTAATTTTCAACAAAGCAAGAAAAAATATGCAATGAGGAAAAGACAGTCTCTTCAACAAATGGTGTTAAGAAAACTGGACAGCTACATGCAAGAGAATGAAACTGGACCACTTTCTTACACCATACACCCAAATAAACTCAAAATGGATTAAAGACCAAAGTGTGAGACCTGAAACCATAAAAATCCTAGCAGAGAACACAAGGAGTGTCTTTGACATCGACCATAAAAACTTCTTCCTAGTTATGTCTCCTAAGGCAAGGGAAACAAAAACAAACATAAAGTATTAGGTCTTCATCAAAATAAAAAGATCTGCACAGTGAAGGAAACAATCAACAAAACTGAAAGGCAACCTATGAAGTGGGAGATGTTCCATGCAAATGACATCTGGTAAAATGTTAGCATCCAAAGCATATAAAAAACTTATGAAACTCAACACCCCCAAAACAAATAATCCAATTAAAGCATGGGCTGAAGGGGAGAAGCCAAGATGGCGGAACAGCATGGAAGCTTTTTGTGTGTCTCGCATCCATGAAATACAGCCAGACCAACACTAAACCATCCTACACACCTTGAAAAATGATTGGAAGATTAACACAACAATCTGCACAAACTGAACCACAGAATTCAGCAGATATGAGACACGAAGAGCTGAAATTGGGGAGCAAGAAGCCCCGAAAGGTAGGGAATCCCTTTTGCGGGCAGAGAGAGGACAGGGAGTGGGGGGGGGAGAGCATACGGGAAAAGCACCCCTCCCCAAAAGCAGCTGGAGAGAAAGTAGAAAATTACAAACAGCCACAGGGACTAAACTAAAAAGGGTGAAAGGAGAAAGGGGAGAGTTTAAATTCCATTAAGACCGTAAACAAGGGGAGCGCAAAGGCTGCAACTCCACAGCTCGATACCTGGTGGTGCTCTGGTGGGAAAGGTGAATCACCAGGAACAGAGTGGGGTCCGGGAGGTTCTCAGGCCACATGGGGAAAAGCGATTCCACTGCCAGAAGGACATTTGGTAGAGACTGTTCAGGCCACCTGGTCCCAGCAGACCCCAGAGGGCAGCTGCATTTGCTGGTGCTAGGACAAGGTTGTTGAGGATGAAGCCTGATCCCAGATGTGTGTTGCGATTTTCCATGGTCCCTGAAATGCTGATGCTACATTGTCTCACGATCTTTTCTTGGGGCGGGCTGGCAACTGGCTGCAGTCTCAGGGCACTGGCAACAGCAAGGTACAGCGGGCATTCCTGGGTGCAGTCAACATTTGGCCATTGCTCATTTGGCCATTGCTTGGTGAGACCCTCCCACAGAGGGGTGGAGCAGGTCAAAGCCACAGTCCTTCAGAAGTAAGCGGCAGGGGAAAACAGCCGCATCTGAGACAAAACTCGGGAGAGAGGTACTGCCTGGGGCCTGGTCACAGAGAGTGGAAAAGTGGGGAGTGGACAAGAGCTGAAGACAGGACTGGTGCACGATTCCTGATCCGGGTGGCACCGGACTGGGTGGCTGGGTGGTGCCAGATTTCACCACTCCTGCGCATGCGCATCTGCACCACTGAGCATCGCAACAATCTACCCCAGTAGGCTAGCAGCGCCATCTACTGGAGAGCGGAGCTGTTACACCGAGCCCTGACCAACTGGTCCAACTTTGCTCTTCAAGAACACAAACCTCACCGCCAGCTTAATTTATGGACTATAAAGAGCTACATGGACTGACCTCTAGGGGAAAATGAAGCAATTTCAGTCCTACTTCAATCTGTTAGCAGGTTCATTTATCCAATTTTTTTCTCTCTCTTTTTCTTTTTTCTATTTTACAATTCTTTTTTTTCTTGAATACAAAAAGAAAAAACTAATTTTTATTTTCAATTTTTATTAAAAATATCTGTGTTTAATTTTTATTACTATATTTTTTACTTTTGTATAATTTTTTTTCAAATTCTGCTTTACTTCCATCATTTTATTTTAGTCTACTTCAGTGTACTCACCTTTTCAAGTTTTCAAACACTTTTATTTTTTTTTCTTTTTCTTTTTTTTCTCTTTTTCATTTCTTGTCTTTTTCTTGAATGCAGAAAGAGAAAAACTTCTTTTTACTTTCAATTTCTTTTGGAAATATTTTTATTTAATTTTTATTACTATATTTTTTGCTTTTATGTAATGTTTTTCTAATGTTATCTCACTCCCATCATTTTATTTCAGTCTACTACAGTGTATTCACTTTTTCTTTTTTTTTTTTTTTTTAGTTTTTTAAAGGTTTATTCATTTTTCAGAGACAGAGCGTGAATGGGGGAGAGGCAGAGAAAGAGGAAGACACAGAATCCAAAGCAAGTTCCAAGCTCTGAGCTGTCAGCACAGAGCCTGACACAGGGTCCGAACTCACGGACAGTAGATCATGACCTGAGCTGAAGTCGGACGCTTAACCAACTGAGTCACCCAGGCGCCCCTGTATTCACTTTTCCAAATTTTCAAATGATTTCTTTTTTTTCTGTTTTTTCTTTTCCTTTTTAAAAAATCTTTATTCTCTTTTTCGTTTCTTTTCATTTTCCTCATATACAGAAAATGAAAAAAATCATATTTCTTTTTAATATTTATTAAAATATTTTTTATAATTTTTTTCTACTACTTTCTCTACTTTTGTGCATTTTAGTCTACTTTAGTGTATTCATTTTTTCAAATTCTCAAATGATTTCTTTTTTCTCCTCTCCCTCCCCTTTTTTTTTTATTCCTCTAACCTGTCAAACCACTTTCTACACCCAGACCTAAACATACCTAGGATCTAGCATCATCTATTCGATTATTGTGTGTATGTGTTTTTAATTTTTAATTTTAATATTTTTTTATTTTTAATTTATTTAATTTCAAATTTTCTACCTCATTAACTCCTTTTCTCCCTTCAAAATGACAAAACGAATAAAAGAATATTATGAGCAACTATATGCCAAAAAAATGGGCAATCTGGAAGAAATGGACAAATTCCTAGAAACATATACACTACCAAAAACTGAAACAGGAAGAAATAGAAAATTTGAACAGACCCATAACCAGTAAGGAAATCGAATTAGTAATAAAAAATCTGCCAAAAAACAAGAGTCTAGGGCCAGATGGCTTTCCAGGGGAATTCTACCAAACATTTAAGAAAGAGTTAACACCTATTCTCTTGAAACTGTTCCAAAAAATAGAAATGGAAGGAAAACTTCCAAACTATTTCTATGAAGCCAGCATTACCCTGATTCCAAAACCAGACAGAGACCCCACTAAAAAGAAGAACTATAGACCAATTTCCCTGATGAACATGGATGCAAAAATCCTGCACAAGATATTAGCCAACTGTATCCAACAACACATTAAAAAAATTATTCACCACGACCAAGTGGGATTTATACCTGGGATGCAGGGCTGGATCAATATCCGCAAAACAATTAACGTGATGCATCACATCAACAAAAGAAAGGACAGGAACCATATGATCCTCTCAATAGATGCAGAGAAAGCCTTTAACAAAATAAAACATCCTTTCTTTTTTCTTTTTTTTTTTCAACGTTTATTTATTTTTGGGACAGAGAGAGACAGAGCATGAATGGGGGAGGGGCAGAGAGAGAGGGAGACACAGAATCGGAAACAGGCTCCAGGCTCTGAGCCATCAGCCCAGAGCCCGACGCGGGGCTCGAACTCACAGACCACGAGATCGTGACCTGGCTGAAGTCGGATGCTTAACCGACTGCGCCACCCAGGCGCCCCAAAACATCCTTTCTTGATAAAAACCCTCAAGAAAGTAGGGATAGAAGGATCATACCTCGAGATGATAAAAGCCATATAGGAGCGACCCAAGGCTAATATCATCCTCAATGGGGAAAAACTGAGAGCTTTCCCCATAAGGTCAGGAACAAGACAGGGATGTCCACTCTTGCCACTGTTATTCAACATAGTATTGGAAGTCTTAGCCTCTGCAATCAGACAACACAAAGAAATAAAAGGCATCCAAATCCGCCAGGAAGAAGTCAAACTTTCACTCCTCACAGGTGACATGATACTGTATATGGAAAACCCAAAAGATTCCAGCAAAAAAACTGCTAGAACTGATTCATGAATTCAGCAAAGTTGCAGGATATAAAATCAAGGCACAGAAATCGGTTGCATTCCTCTACACCAACAATGAAGTGACAGAAATAGAAATCAAGGAATTGATCCCATTTACAGTTGCACAAAAAACATAAAATACCTAGGAATAAATCTAACCAAAGAGGCGAAAAATCGTTACACTGAAAAATGTAGAAAGCTTATGAATGAAATTGAAGAAGACACTGGGGCACCTGGGTGGCGCAGTCGGTTAAGCGTCCGACTTCAGCCAGGTCACGATCTCGCGGTCCGTGAGTTTGAGCCCCGCGTCGGGCTCTGGGCTGATGGCTCAGAGCCTGGAGCCTGTTTCCGATTCTGTGTCTCCCTCTCTCTCTCTGCCCCTCCCCCATTCATGCTCTGTCTCTCTCTGTCCCAAATAAATAAATAAACGTTGAAAAAAAATATTTAGAAATTGAAGAAGACATAAAGAAATGGAAAAAGATTCCATGCTCCTGGATAGGAAGAACAAATATTGTTAAAATGTTGATACTACCCAAAGCAATCTCCATATTCAACAAAATCCCTATCAAAGTAACACCAGCATTCTTCACAGAGCTAGAAGAAATAATCCTAAAATTTGTATGGAACCACAAAAGACCCTGAATAGCCAAAGCCATCTTGAAAAAGAAAACCAAAGCAGGAGGCATCACAATCCCAGACTTAAAGCTATACTACAAAGCTGTAACCATCAAGACACTGTGGTACTGGCACAAGAACAGACATTGAGATCAATGGAATAGAATAGGGAACCGAGAAATGGACCCACAAATGTATGGTCAACTAATCTTTGATAAAGCAGGAAAGAATATCCAGTGGAATAAAGACAGTCTCTTCAGCAAGTGGTGTTGGGAAAACTGGACAGCGACATGCAGAAGAATGAACCCAGACCACTTCCTTATACCATACACAAAAATAAACTCAAAATGGATGAAAGCTCTAAATGTAAGACAAGAAGCCATCAAAATCCTCTAGGAGAAAGCAGAGAAAAACCTCTTTGATCTTGGCCGCAGCAATTTCTTACTCAACACGTCTCCAGAGGCAAGGGAAACAAAAGCAAAAATGAACTACTGGGACCTCATCAAAGTAAAAAGCTTCCGTGCAGTGAAGGAAACAATCAGCAAAACTAAAAGGCAACAGACAGAATGGGAGAAGATATTTGCAAATGACATATCAGATAAAGGGTTAGTATCCAAAATCTACAAAACTAACAAACTCAACACCCAAAAAACAAATAATCTAGTGAAGAAATGGGCAGAAGGCATGAATAGACATTTCTCCAAAGAAGACATCCAGATGGCCAACTGACATATGAAAAAATGCTCCACATCACTCATCATCAGGGAAATAAAAATCAAAACCACAATGAATCACCTACCACCTTACACTTGTCAGAATGGCTAACATTAACAACACAGGCAACAACAGATGTTGGCGAAGATGCGGAGAAAGAGGATCCCTTTTGCATTGTTGGTGGGAATGCAAGCTGGTGCAGCCTCTCTGGAAAACAGTATGGAGGTTCCTCAAAAAAACTAAACATAGAACTACCCTATTACCCAGCAATTGCACTACTAAGCATTTATCGAAGGGATACAGGTGTGCTGTTTTGAAGGGACACATGCACCCCCATGTTTATACCAGCACTATCAACAATAGCCAAAGTATGAAAAGAGCCCAAATGTCCATCGATGGATGAATGGACAAAGAACATGTGGTGTATATATATAATGGAGTATTACTCGGCAATCAAAAAGAATGAAATTTTGCCATTTTCAACTACGTGGATGGAACTGGAGGGTATTATGCTAAGTGAAATTATTCAGTCAGAGAAAGACAAAAATCCCATGACTTCACTCATATGAGAACTTTAAGAGACAAAACAGATGAACTTAATGGAAGGGAAACAAAAATAATATAAAAACAGGGAGGGGGACAAAAACAAAAGAGACTCATAAAAATGGAGAACAAACTGAGGGTTGCTGGAGGGGTTGTGGGAGGGGGGATGGGCTAAATGGGTAACGGGCATTAAGGAATCTACTCCTGAAATCATTGCATCAGTATATACTAACTAATTTGGTTGTAAATTTAAAAAAATAAAAAAATAAAGTTAAATTTCAATTAAAAAAAATGGGCTGAAGACAATGAAAGACATTTCTCCAAAGAAGAAATGCAGATGGTCAACAGACACATGGAAAGATGCTCAACATCACACTCATCATCAGGGAAATGCAAATCAAAACCACAATGAGATATCACTTCAACCCTATCAGACACACTAAAATCAACAAAACAAGAAACAGGTGTTGGAGAGGATGTGGAGAAAAAGGAGCCCTCATGCACTGTTGCTGGTAATGAAAACTGGTGCAACCACTGTTGAAAACAGTATGGAGGTTCTTCAAAAAGTTAAAAATAGAACTTCCCTATGATTCAGTAATTGCACCTCTAGGTATTTACCAAAGAATACAAAAAAAAAATTCAAAGGAATATATGCCCCTGATGTTTATAGTAGCATTATCTACAATAGCCAAATTATGGAAATAGCCCAAGTTTCCATCATCTGATGAATTAATAAAGAAGATATGGTATATATACATGACAGAATATCATCCAGCCATCAAAAAAGAGTGAAATCTTGCCTTTTGCAATGACATGGATGAAGCAGAGAGTAAGGTGTTAAGCGAAATAAGTCAGTCATAGACAAATACCATATGACTTCATTCATATGTGGAATTTAAGAAACAAAACAAATGAGAACAGGCAAAAAAAAAATAGAGCCACAAAGTATGAAACAGACTCTTAATTATAGAGAACAAACTGATGGTTAGCAGAAAAGAGGTGGTGGTAGGGGGGATGGGTTAAATAGGAGATGGGGATTAAGGAATGCACTTGTGTTGAGCACCAGGTGTTGTAAGGAAGTGTTGAATCACTATTTTGTACATATTAAACTAATATTACACTGTATATTAACTGAAAAATAAACAAAATATATGAAGAGGATTAAACTGAATCCCCTCAAAAGAATAAACTTGAAAGATGGCAGGTGACTTAGGTTTTGAAATCAGCAAGGAAGGATTTTAAAGAAGCTATAATAACTAATTTCAAGGACATGAAGTAAAATATACTCACAATGAGTGAAAAGTTACAAATATATCATCAGGGAGATAGAAATTCTGAAAACAAATTAAAGGAAAATTGTGTAACTAAAAATTAATATCAACAATTTAAAAATTAAATTCACTGAACTAGAGAATATAGATGAAAGATAGAGAAGGAAGATTAAGCCTATTTGAAGGCAGACCAGTAGAAACTACCCAGTCTACAGAACAGAGAGGAAAAAATTAAAAAAGAAATAAACAAGCCCCAGGACCTGAGGACACTTTCAAACTATTTGACATATATGTCATTGAAGTGCCACAGTAGAAAGGAGCATGAGTTTGAAAAAAAATAGCAGAAGCTGTTGCCAAAATTCTCCCAATTTAGTAGAAAACATAAGTTTATATATTCAAGAATCTCATAAATTTCCAAACATTAAAATTACAGTTAATATCAAACCTAGGTACATTACAGTGAAACTATTAAAAATCAAAATGAAGAGAAAAATTTTAAAGTAGCCAGAGAGAAATATAGCATATAGGAGAACAGTGATTCAAATCACCACTGAACCCTCAATAACGGTAACTGAAGCTGGAAGATAGTGGGACTTCTTTAAAAGAGTTAAAAGGAGGGAAGCAAAACAAACTGTAAGCCCATCATCTTCTATTCAATGAAAGTTTAATTTTCTATGCTATAAATGAAGTGAAAATAAGTTATTTTCAGATTTTAAAAATAGAGATAATTTGGCATCAAGAAAATATGCCACACAAGAAATGGCAAAGGAAATTCTTGGTGAAAATTCTAATTATTCTAAATTAGAACTCAGATCTTCAGAAAGAAAGAAAAAGTATCAGAAATGGTAAATATATGGGTAATTACAAAAGGCTATCATTTATTGCTTAATATTTTAAAATGCACATGACCATTTAAAAGTAATACTATAAAATTTTTGTGAGCTGTATATCTATAAAGGTATATTATGATGGTACACCAACAATGGGGGGTGACAAATGACCATATGCCATTGCAAGGATTCTACATTTTATGGGAATCACACAATTTTAAATCTAAGAGGGCAATACAAAATTAAGAATAATATTTTAATATACCAAGTGCCCACCAAAAAACTGTAGAGAGGTTTTGCTAAAAAAACATCAGATATATAAAAGTGGACACCTAAAATATTTAATCCAAAAGGAGGCAAAAAAGGAAGAACACAGAAGCAAAATAACAGCAACAAGAAAAAAAGGGAACAAATGGTAAAATGGCTGACCAAAATCCAATTACATCAATAGCTAATGGAATTTTAATGGATTAAGCACTGCTATAAGAGACATAAAATGTCAGAATGGATCAAATTAAAGAAGTAGGTGTATACGGTACTTTCACCAAAATAGTACATATGCTGGACCATTAAACAAATGTCAATAATATAAAAGAATTGAATCATACAGAGTATGTTCTCTGATCACATTAAATTAAATTAGAAATTAATGATGAAAAACTTTCTGAAATTTTCCTGAAGTATTTGGAAATTAACAATGCATTTCTATATAATCCATAGATCAAAATGTCACAAGGAAAATTAGAAAATATTTTAAATTGAATGATAAAGTACAATATATCAAAAATTGTGTGGAAACCAATTTGACAATAAATTTCATATATTGAAAAAAAATAAAAAATAAAAAATAAAAAATAAATTGTGGGGTGAAGATAGAGGGAAATTTTATAACTATAAATGCTTCTTTAAAAAAATGTTTTATTTATCTTTGAGAGAAAGAAAATGTGAGTGGGGGAGAGGCAGAAATAGAGCAGGACAGAAAGCCCAAAGCAGAATCTGTGCTAAAAGCAGAGAACCCAGTGCAGGGTCTCAAACTCAGAAACCATGAGATCATGACCTGAGCCAAAGTCAGATGCTTAACCAACTGAGCCACCCAGGCGCCCCTGGTGCACCTAGCTATAAGTGGTTCTGATGAAAGAAAAAAGGTCTAAATTTTGTGTCCCAAGATGTCATCTTAAGAGGCTAGCTGACACAGGGGTGCCTGGGTGTCTCAGTTGGTTAAATGTCCAAGGACACTTTGGCTCAAATCATGATCTCATGGTCCGTGAGTTTGAGCCCAGCAACACGCCCTGTGCTGACAGCTCAGAATCTGGAACCTGCTTCAGATTCTACGTTTCCCTCTCTCTGTGCCCCTCTCCCACTTGTGCTCTATCTCTCAAAAAATGAATAAACATTAAAAAAAATCAACAACAAAAAGAAGCTAGCTAACACAAAGCAAAATAAATCACAGTATCTGCAAAACAAGCAGAAAGATAATAATAAATATAAGGGCAGAAAAAAAACGAAATAGAACACAAATAAATAGAAATTGCTAAAGCCATAGTTGAACAAAAGAGCAAGAACATAGTTATCCTTATTTCTTGTTTTCTTGACAGATGTTTGCTTTATGATAAATTGTTCAACTAAATGTACATTGTTTTGGTGTTTGTTTTACAATAAAATGCTTTCAAAATACTAAAAAGATCTATCTATCTATCTGTCATCTATCTATCTATCTACCTACTAATTGTGGCAATGGTACAAAACATGAGAAGGCTTTGATAAATTGTCCGGTTCTAGCAGCTATCAGCTCATGGTCCTTGTTGTTGCATCTCTATCCTCACCTATTCATTCCCTCTTCTCCCCAGATTTATTGTTAAGCAAATCTAAGATATAATCCTCTTTTATTGGAAAATAATTCCATTTGTTTTCAGTACATATATTATCAAATTTAAAAAAAAGCAAGTTGTACAACAATGTGTATACTATGATGCTCTTCTTAAAGATATATTTGTTTACATATTTATTTGTAGTTTCTGTCTGCACATATAGAAAGATCCCTGGAAACTGACACAATAAGATATAAACATGTTTTGCCTTTCATAACACATGTAGAAAATGTTTTTTTTTTTTTTGCAGGATATAGTACTTTGCACTCTGTTTACTGCCCCCAGATACACGTGTTGTATCCCCTTGATAGCCACCTCAGCCTATATTAACAATAGGAATGCAAATATTTCTAGAGGTGAACAGATCTTTTGGCAGTAATGAAAGGAGATATCTATGTCTGGGAGCTTAAACATATACACACACACACACATGCACGCACACCCACACACACACCAGAAATAGCTTATTATGGATAAGTAAATGGGTAAAAGTACATGGGTAAAATGGGAAGGATATAGACAACAAGTTCAATGTAAAAATTCAACATGCTTTGATCACATACCATGGGTAGCCTCAGAACCAAGTGGGGAAATAAAAAACATGGTCCTCTCTTTTCTGTATCTGTTACAATAATGATGAGCATTCTCAGCAACCAGTTGACATTTCACAAAATGTAAACATCACTCTGAAGGAACGCCCAAATTTTATTTTATTATTTTATTCTTAAAATGTTTATTTATTTATTTTGAGAGAGAAAGAGAGCATGAGAAGGGAAGGGCAAAAAGAAAGAGGAAGAGAGAGAATCCCAAGCAGACTCCATGCCTCCACTGTAGGCATGGAGCCAGATACGGAGCTCGAACTAACAAACCATGAAATCATTACGTTAGTTGAAATCAAGAGTTGGACACTTAACTGAGCCACTCAGGCACCATAGGAACACCCAGATTTTATGAAGGACCCCAGGTAACTCCTCAAGAAGAACTTTGGTCACATCAATGTGAAACTCAGTTTCCATGGAAAGAAAAACAAGCAACTCTGAATTGAGAAATTTTAGGGAAAAAGGAAATTGGCTACTATTCACACTATATTTTGCCACATATAAGACATGATCCAGGGTGTTGTGAGGCCTTCGTTACAGGAGGAAGTTTGCCTACACTCCCTGTCCCAACAAGATTGTTATTCAGGAGAATTGGTGTGTTATTGAGATTTATAATTTCTTGGGTGCCAATATTTGGGTAAGGTCAGGTATTGGTTGATTGATATTTAAGCCCAGTAAAATGAGTTAGTTCCTGAAAAAAATGACATTGAACTTATATAAAATTCAGCTTCCTTGATTCATCAAGTCATGAAAGTTAAAAAATAAAAAGGGTGGGAAGAGAGAGAAATTGGAAAGGATCTATTTCTCTAAAAAAGCAAGCTGATGAATTAGATGCAGGAATTTGCTCAGCTGCAGAAATATGATGCTCGATGACACCTGAGGCCTATTCATGATATTTTTATTAAACACAATAAAATTATTGACCAAAGAAAGACCTGATACATACTCTTTTTTCTAGCTTTATTGATATGTAATTGACATTCACTTCATACAATTTTAAGATGTACAACATGTTGATTGCATATACATGTCCAAAATGATGAACACCTTAGCATTAGCTAACGCCTATATCGTGTCTCATGATTAATTTACCATTTCTTCTTGTGGTGAGCATATTTTAAAATCTACTTTTAATAACTGTAATCACCATGCTGTACCTGACATCCCCAGAACTTATTCATTTTACAACTGGAAGTTTGTATTCTTTGACCAAGATCAATCATTTCCCCACTTGCCCCAGCCCCTGGTAACCACTGTAACTCTCTGTTTCTGAGTAACCCTGAGTAACCCTGGTAACTCTCTGTTTCTGAGTTCAACTTTTTAAAATACCACATATAACTGAGATCATACGGTAGGAATCATACAGTACTTGTCTTTCTCTATTTGGCTTATTTCATTTAGTATAATGCCCTTAAAGTCAACCCATGTTGCAAATGGCAGAATGTCCTCCTTTCTCATGGTTGACTAATACCCCATTATATAAAGATATATACATATAGATAGATATAGATATATCTCTCATTGACAGTTCACTTGTTTCCATATTTTGGCTATTGTGAATAATGCTGCAATAAATATGGTGGTGCATATATTTCTTCAAGATCCTGCTTTCACTTCCTTTGTGTATATTCCCAGAAGTGGAGTTCCTGGGTAATATGGCAGTTTTATTCTTTAATTTGCAAACTCTTTTCCATGGTGGATGCATCAATTTGTATTCCTGCCAACAGTGCACAAGATTTCTCTTTCTCAACATCCTTTCCAACACTTTTTTTTTCCTTATCATTTTGGTGACAGCTATTCTCTCTGTGCATCTAATTTCATTAGGGATATTGCCCTGTAATTTTTTTCTGATACATATTCTTAGGGAACTTACAGTGTATTGGGATGGGGGAGGTAAAAAATAATCTGATAAGGATCAGAACATGGTAAGGCTGGAAAGATGGCAGCAGAATAGGAGGATCCTAGGCTTGCTTTGTCTCATGAATTCAACTAGATAACTATTAAATCACCCTAAATAGCCCCAGAAATTGGCATGAAGACTGGTAGAACAAACTTCACAACTAAAGGTAGAGATGAGGCCACATCAAAGAAAGTACGAAGTACAGAGATACGGTTTGGGAGGGAAATGGATTGTAGGTGCTGCACAGTGGTGGAGGAGGGTGAAAGATGGACTAGCAATCAGGAGAGTGCACAGGGAAAACAAATCCTCATAGTAACTGGTTTGGAAAGTAAGAGAAGCCAAATTTTGTGACTTCTGGAAAAGAAAGCCTAGAGTTTTTAAGGTTAGTGGGGGGTGCCTGGGTGGTTCATTCAGTTAGACATCTGACTCTTGGTTTCAGCTCAGGTCATGATCTCACAGTTCGTGGGATGGAGCCCCACGTTGGCTCTGTGCTGACAGTGCAAAGTCTGCTTGTGATTCTCTTTCTCCCTCTCTCTCCGTAGCCTCCCTCCACAACTTGTTCTGTCTCTGTCTCTCTCCAATAAATAAATCAACTTAAAAAAAGTTTAGTGGGCTTGGCAGTGATAGAGCCCAGAGGGATTGAGCAGTTCTTGGAAGGCAGGCAGGCAAAGAATTTAAGGACACACAACATGAAAACAATGATCTGAAGAGTACCTGGGGCACATAGAGGGGAGGTTATCCATTCATCCTGGAGTGCATTCTAGAGAGACAGCATTTACTGAGACTCCTCCAGGAAAAAGTACCTAGAAAGCACGATTTCCCACTCCTCCCCTTTAGCATAAGCACAGGACCACCCACAAGAACCAGTGCAGCATGGACATTTGCTTTCTCACTTGCTTACACCATGCCCCCAGCACTCCAGTGGAACTGCCCTTCTAGTCATATTTGCCTCAGTACCAACACGGTGGGATCCTTCCCCTGGAAGACTAGCCAAAAACCATGCCAACATCATGTCTCCCAGGGCAGGAGTTTTGTGGATCCTCAGTTCTAGTGGTGTTGGCAACCAATAAGCTGGAGCACACTTCCACATTTAGACCAAGTAGAAAACACTGCACACATTAGGCAAAGACAGCCTCTACAGATGACTGGCCTGGAGGATAAAGTGGCCGGTACAAACCAGCAGAGGACATGAAGCACACATTGGAGACACTTCAGGACCTCTACCAGGCCCTGGGGAGCAGGGGGAAATTCACCTCAGGGTGCTACAGGACCTCTAATTCATAAAACCATCACCCTCAAGAACAGGAGATGTAGTTGACTTTTCTAACACAGAAAGACAGGTAGAGACAGACAAAATGAGAAGACAGAGAAATTTATCTCAAGTGAAAGAATAGGACAAGGCCATGGGCAAAGATATAAGCAAAACAGATATAAGTCACTTGCTTTGTAGAGAATTTAAATCAGTGAACATAAGGATACTCGCTGGATTTGAGAAAAGAGTGGAAGACCTGAATGAGACACTTAACACAGAGATAAGGAATAGTATAGCAGAGATAAAGGGTATAATAAATGAAATGGGAAACATGCATTGATGGAATAAACAGAAAGCTGGAAGAAGCAGAGGAACTAATTAGTTACCTAGAAAACAGAGAAATGGAAAGTAATTGGCTGAGTAAAAGAGAGAAAAAAGAATTATGAAAACAACAATAGACTTAGAGAACATAATGTCTCCATCAAAATAGTAATATTCATATTATAGGAGTCCCAGAAGAAAAAGAAAGAGAAAGGGGGGCAGAAAACTTATTTGAAGAAATAATAGCTAAATTATTAGGAAAAAGATATCTAGATTCAGGAGGAATAGAGTGTGCCCATCAAAATCAACAAAAACAGACTTGTACCGAGACATATTATAATTAAATTGGCAAGATATAATGACAAAGAAAAAAATCTTAAACGTGGTAAGACAAAAGAAGAAAATAACTTACAAAGGAAAACCCATAAGGCTAGCTGAAGATCTCTCAACAGAAACATCCTAAACCAGAAAGGAGTGGCATGATATATTCAATGTGCTGCATGGAAAAAATCTGCAGCCAAATGTACTCTATCCAGCAAGGTTTTCATTCAGAAAGAGAGAGAAAGAGTTTCCCAGACAAATAGAAACTAAAAGGGTTTATGACCACTGAACCAGCCCTGAAAGAAATATAAAATGGGAATATTCCAGTGGAAAGGAGAAACCAAAAGTAATACTGTAAAGTTTGAAAACATGAAAGCAGTAAAAATGAATATTTCTATTAAAAATTCAGTCAAGGAACTCGAAAAAGGATGTACTCTTTAAATGACCATCAACTTAATATAGACTGCCAAATGCATAAGTGATATAGAAACCTAATGGTGACCACAAATCACAAATTACTAATAAATATGTAAAGAATAAAGTGAAAGAAATCCAAATAAATCACTAAAGAAAATCAGCAAGGCAAGAAAGAGAAAAAGACAAGAAAGGATCAAAGAAAATCTTCAAAAACAACTATAAAACCAGTAATAAAATGGGACTAAATACATATCTATCAATAATCACTTAGAATTTAAATGGACTCAATGCTCCAATAAAAAGACACAAGGTGACAGGATGGACTTAAAAAAAAGAAAAAAAAAAACAATATCCATTTATATGCTGCCTACAAGAAACTTATTTTAGACCTAAAGACACCTGCAGATTGAAAGTGAAGGGATGGAGAAACAACTATCATGCAAAAGGATGTCCAAAGAAAGCCACAGTAGCAATACTTATATTGGACAAAATACACATTAAAACAAAGACTGTTTTAACAAACAGTTAAATAACATTCTATAAAAATAAAGGAGACAATCCAACAAAAATATATAACAATTATAACTATTTATATACCCAACATAGAAAAATGAAAATACATAAAACAGTTAATAATAAATGTAAAGGAACTAATTGTTAGTGATAAATAATTGTAGAACCTTTAACATGCTATTTACATCAATGGATACATCATCCAAATAGAAAATCGACAAAGAAACAATGGCTTTGAATAACACACTGGACAAAATGGATTTAACAGATATATTCAGAACACCCCATCCTAAATACACATTATTTTAATGTGCATATGGAATATTCTCCAGAACATATCACAGACCAGGTCACAAAACAGGTGTCAACAAGTTCAAAATGGTTGAAGTCATACCATGCACCTTTTCTGACCACAATGCTAGAAATCAACCACAAGAAGATTCTAGAAAGAGCACAAATACATGGAGGTTAAATAACATGCTACTAAACAGTGAATGGGTCAACCAGGAAATCAAAGAAGAAATTAAAAAGTACAGCGAAACAAATGAAAATGAAAATGCAGTGATCTAAAACCTCTGGAATGCAGTAAAAGCAGTTCTAAGAGGAAAGTTTATAGCAATATAGGTCTCCATTGAGAAGCAAGAAAAATCTCAAATAAAACCTAACCTTACATCTAAGAGAGCTAGAAAAAGAACAATAAATGAAGCCTAAATGCAGAATAAAGAAGGAAATCATAAAGATTAGATCAGAAATAAATATAAATGATACAGAAACTAAACAAGCAAGCAAACAAAAGCAAAATACAACAAAACAAAACCAACCCACAATAGAACAAGTTAATGAAACTAGGAGCTGGTTCTTTGAAAAAATCAATAACATTCATAGAACTCTAGGCAGACTTATAAAAAAAAAAAGACTCAAATAAAATCACAAATGAAACAGAAGAAGTAACAACCAACACTACAGAAATACAAACAATTCTAAGACAATATTATGGAAAAACTATATATCAACAAATTGGACAACCTAAAGAAGTGGATAAATTCCTAGGAACATATAAACTACACAAACTAAACAGAAAGAAATAGAAACATTTGAACAGACCAATAACCAACACTGAAATTGAATCAGTAATCAAAAAATTCTCAACAAACAAAAGTCCAGGACCAGATGGCTTCACAGGAGCATTCTAACAAACATTTAAAGAAGAGTCAATACCCAAAATAAGTCAGTCAGAGAAAGACAAATACCATATGATTTCACTCACTTGAGGAATTTAACAAGCAAATGAACAAAGGGGATAAAAGAGAGAAAGACAGACCAAGAAACATACACTTAACCATAGAGAACAAACTGATGGTTACCAGAATAGAGGTAGATGTGAGATGGGTTAAAGGTGATTCAGATTAAGGAATGTACTAGTTGTGATAAGCACTGAGTGCTGTATGAAAGTATTGAATAACTATACTGTACCCCTGAAACTAATATTACACTGTATGTTAACTAACTGGAATTGAAATACAAACCTAAAAAAAAAATAAAGACTTAGTACCTATTCTTCTCAGAATATTCCAAACTATAGAAAAGGAAGGAAAACTTCCAAATTCATTCTCTGAGGCCACCATCACTTTGATCCCCAAACAAGACATAGACACAATTAAAAAAGACAACAGGCCAATACTCTTGATGAACATAGAGCAAACATCCTCAACAAATTACTAGCAAACTGAATCCAACAATACATTAAAAAAGTTCTTCACCACGATCAAGTGGGATTTATTCCCAAGCTTCCAAGTGTGGTTCAATATTTGCAAATCAGTCAATGTGATACATCATATCAATAAAAGAAAGGGTAAGAACCTTATGATCATTTCAATAGCTACAGAAAAAGCATTTGACAACGTGCAACATCTATTCATGATCAAAACCCTCAACAAAGTAGGTTTAGAGGGAAAATGACATAATAATGGCCATATATGAAAAGCTTACAGCTAATATCATCCTCAATGTGGAAAAACTAAGAGCTTTTCCTCTATGATCAGGAAGAAGACAAGGATGTCCACTATCATCACTTTTATTCAACATAGTACTGGAAGTCCTAGCCATAGCAATTAGATAACAAAAAGAAATAAAAGGCACCCAAATCAATAAGATAGTAGTGAAAATTTTACCATCTACAGATGACATAATACTATATATAAAAAACTGGAAAGACTCCACCAAAACTACTAGAGGTAAATAAATTCAGTAAAGTTGCAGGATGCAAAATCAATGTGTAGAAATCTCTTGCATTTCTATACACTAATAATGAAGCAGAATAAAGAGAAATTAAGAAAACAATCCCATTTACAATAGCACCTAAGTGACATTGGATATAATAGGACACCTAAGAATAAACCTAACCAAAGAGGTGAAATACTTGTACCCTGAAAACTATAAAACACTGAAGAAAGAAATTGAAGATGACATAAAGAAATAGAAGGACATACCAAGCTCATGGATTTAAATATTGTTAAAATGTCTATACTACCCAAGGCAGTATACCGATTCAATGTGATCCTTATCAAAATACTAATAATATTCTTCACAGAACTAGAAAAGTTCTAAAATATATATGGAACCACGAGAGACCCTGAATAACCAAAGCAACCTTAAAGAAAACAAAAACAAAAACAAAACACAAAGCCGGAGGTGTCATAATTGTAGACTTCAGGTTATATGACAAACCTGTAGCAAACAAAACAGTATGGTACTGGCAGAAAAATAGACACATATATCAATAAAACAGAATACAAAACCCAGAAATAAGCCCACAACCGTATGGTCAATTAATCTTTGACAAAGCAGTAAAGAATATCCAATAGGAAATAAACACTCTCTTCAACAAACGGTACTGGGAAAACTGGACAGATACATGCAGAAGAATGAAACTGGATCACTGTCTTGCACCATACACAAGAATAAATTCCAAATGGATTAAAGACCTAAGCATGAGACCTGAGACCATACAAATCCTACAAGAGAGCACTGTGTTGGCCATTGCCACATTTTTCTAGACATGTCTCCTGAAGCAAGGGAAAAAAATAGAACTACCTTATGATCCAGTGATCATGCTACTGGATGTTTACTTAAAGAATGCAAAAACACTAATTCAAAGGGATACATGCACCTCTATGTTTATGGCAGCATTATTACAATAGCCAAACTATGGAAGCAACAGAAGTGACCATCAATTGATGAATGGATAAAGAAAACATGGTATATCTTAATACAATAGAATTTTATTCAGCCACAAAAAAGAATGAAATCTTGATATGGATAGAGCTAGAGAGCATAGTGCAAAGTGAAATAAATCAGTCAGAGAAAGACACATACCATATGATTTCACTCATATGTGGAATTTAAGAAACAAAACAAACAAGCAAAGGGGAAAAACAGACAAAAGAGAGAGCAATAAACCAAGAAACAGACTCTAAATTACAGAGAAAAACTGATGGTTACCAGAGGGGAGGGGCATGGAAGGCTGGATTAAATAGGTGATGGGTATTAAGGAGTACGCTTGTTGTGATAACATGGTCAAGTATGTAGGTGTTGAATAACTAAATTCTATACCTGAAACTAATATAACTCTATATGTTAACTAACTGGAATTTTAAAAATTCTTGGGGTCACCTGAGTGGCTCAGCTGTTTAAGTGTCCAACTCTTGATTTTAGTTTAGGTCATGATTCCAGGGTTATGACATTGAGCCCCGCCTTGGGCTCCTCACTCACCTCACTGAGTGTGGAGCCTGCTTAAGATTCTCTTTCTCCCATATACATATATATATATATATATATATATATATATATATATATAGTCAGAATGTGGTAAACACTGTATGTGTTTATATATGTATGTGTTTATATATGTGTGTCATATATATATGAGAGAAAGAGAATATATATACATATATATGTATATATTCACAATGTGGTAAACACTGTAAAAGAAATAAAATAGGAAGGGTATGTAGTCTGACACTAAACTCTTTCAATCTGGTAAATATTTCACATTCACAGCTCCTATATACTTTACTGTATCTAAATGTAACTACTATATCTAAATGTTGTCATTATAACAGAGATATCTATGGATTGTTTATATCTGCAGAATATTTCACCTGTCTCAAAGGAAAGGTACTACCTACTGTAATACTACTTTTGTGAGCTTCTGATTTTGTTCTGATTGGATGCTTTCCATGCTTCAAAATTCTGAACTACAGTCATCTTTTGAAATAATGCCATACTAATTTAAATGATGACATAAATTAAAATACTCAGGTGCTTGGATTCAATTAACATCAAAGTGTCACACCTCAGAAAGAAACATAATGATTTATCTTGAAGTAATCAAAGAAGTTTTCTAATACACAATTGCAATGGAGCTGTTGCAATGTGACCAAAATAAATGACTCTGGATTGTTCTACAAAAACCAGAATAGTGGGGCGCCTGGGTGGCGAAGTCGGTTAAGCGTCTGACTTCAGCCAGGTCACGATCTCGCGGTCCGGGAGTTCGAGCCCCGCGTTGGGCTCTGGGCTGATGGCTCAGAGCCTGGAGCCTGTTTCGGATTCTGTGTCTCCCTCTCTCTCTGCCCCTCGCCCGTTCATGCTCTGTCTCTCTCTGTCGCAAAAATAAATAAACGTTGAAAAAAAATTAAAAAAAAAAACAGAATAGTACAGTATCATTAGTAACAGTAAGGAGTATAGGTGTTGGGACAAGACAAAGTTGAAAGTAAGCACTAACATTGCAGTTTCCTAATTGGGTGACCCCAGACAAGTGATTTATTCCCTTTGATCTTTCATCTCTAAACATTGGAAGGAAATAGAGAGATAATGAGATAATGTATGTGAAGATGGTGTGCCCACATAGCCAAACTATTCTGTTATTATCTACTCTTCCTAGCCCACTTTTTTGCTTGCTTCTCACACTATGTTCATCTAGTCACAGGCTTATGGAAGAAGGATACACTTTAATAGAAAGAGGGAGAGGTTTGGGCATATTAAAACAAACATCACTTCCTCTGCCCTAAAAGTACATGAATTATTGTTATAAAGTAGCATTTCTGTAATTTCCCCTAAAACCACATCATATTTACCATGTTTCCAGATCTCCTTAAGCTCCATTCTGTTTTCATCTCATACCTAAAACATCTCTTCTTGGTGGGAATCCTGGATTGCTCATCATTTGGACCTATGCAGTTTTACCCACTAGCCCAGCAATGTTGATCAAATCATTTTACCTCCCTATCAGCTCCTTCCTTTGTAAAATGGAAAACAATGCTTCATTGGAAGTTTACACTCTAGTAAGGTGACACTTAAAAAATGAAGAAAAGAAAAAGAAGTTGCATATATATTATATTACCTAGCAGTAAAAGCTAAGAAGAAAAATAAAGCGAAGAAGATAGGTAGGAAGTATTACGGTGGATAAGTTTGAAATTTCAGATAAGATGTCCAGGGAAAATGACATCTGATTCAGGACTTAAAGAGAGTGAAGGAATGAGTTCCTATAGAAATCTGGAGCAAGGTTGTTAAGTTGAATGCAATGAAAATACACAGCTCCAGACAGCAGTGCACTAAGTGTTTTCAAGGGTCATGGAAGATGCAAATATGGCTGGAGGGGCGGATGATGGAGGTTTGAGGCAATGAAGACAGAGAACTCTCATGACCCCTTGTATGACACTGCAGGTAATGGCAAAAAGTTTTGTAAGAAGTAAAGCTACTGAAAGGTTTTAGCCAGAGTAGTGATATGATCTGACTTCCTTTCAGTAGGACCTATGTTGAGAAAAGAATGCATGCAGCAAAAGCAGGAGCATGTAGTCCGGTTGCAATAATGTGAGCCACAATGGTAACAGGGGAAATATTGGCACTAAGAATTAAAGTATAGAAAATACTTTACAAGTGCCTGATACGTGGAGAATGAGATACAATGTTATTTTTTTATTTAAAAATTTTAATGTTTATATATTTTTAAGAGAGAGAGAGAGAGAGAGAGAGAGAGAGAGAGAGAGACCGAGCACGAGTGGGGGAAGGGCAGAGAGAGAAGGAGACCCAGAATCTGAAGCAGGCTCCAGGCTCTGACCGGTCAGCATAGAACCTGACACGGGCTGGAACTCATGAACTGTGAGATCATGACATGAGCTGAAGTCTGACACTTAACCGACTGAGCCACCCAGGCATCCCTAATTTTTAATTTTTTATAAATTTTAATTCCAGTATGGTTGACATACAGTGTTATATCAGTTTTAGGTGTACGATATAGTGATTCAACAATTATATACATTTCTTAGTGCCCATTGTAAGTGTACTCTTAAACCTCTTTACATGTTTCACCCATCTCCCCACCCACTTCCACTCTGGTAACCATCAGTTTGTTCTCCATAGTTGAGAGTCTATCTTTCGGTTTGTCTCTACCTTTCTTTGGTCATTTGTTCTGCTTAAATTACACATATGAGTGAAATCATATGGCATTTGTTCTTCTCTGAGTTATTTCACTTAGCATTGTACCCACTAGATCTATCCATGTTTGCAAATGGCAAGATTTAATTTTTATGACTGAGTAATATTCCACTATCTATCTATCATCTATCATCTATAGATCTATCATCTATCATCTATCTATCTATCTATCTATCTATCTATCTATCTATCTATCATCTATCATCTATCTCTCTATCGATGGAGATAGGCTGCTTCCATAGTTCGGATATTTGTAAATAATGATGCTATAAACATTGGGGTGCATATATCCCTTTGAATTAGTGTTTTTATATTATTTGGGTAAATCTCCAGTGGAATTACTGATCTCCAAAATTGGAATTACTGGTGATTCTGTTTTTAACTTTTTGATGAACCTCCACACTCTTTTCCACAGTGGCTGCACCAATTTACATTCCCACCCACAGAGCAAAAGGGCTCTTTTTTTCTCCACATTCTCCCCAACACCTGTTATTTCTTGTGTTGTTGATTTTAGGCATTCTGACAGGTGTGAAGTGATATATCATTGTGGTTTTGATTTGAATTTCCCTGATAATGAATGATGTTAATCATCTTTCAAATGTCTGTTGGACATCCATATGTCTTTTGTGGGGGAAATGTCTGTTCATGTTTTTGCAATTTTTAATTTGGATTATTTGCTTTTATGGTGTTGAGTTGTATAAGTTGTCTATATGGTTTGGATACACTAACCTTTTATCAAAAATATCATTTCCAAATATCATTTCCTATTTAGTATAGTAACCACCTGTCACTATACAACATTATTATAATATTATTGACTATATTCCTAGTCTATATTTTTCATCTCTGTGACTTACGTATTTTATTATAGTTTTAAATATTTTCTTAGTTTCATTGCTTTAGTGTTCTTATCAGAAAACTTCCATATCATATATGTTGAGCTGTCCTACATATCTTCTATCTGTATACCTTTTTCTCATGCGATTTTTATCTTTTATCTATTTGTATTTGATAATTTTACTCTTTTTGTTGTTGTTGTTTTGTTTTCTCTTTCTCTTACTGTGGTAATCATGGTATTTAACACCCTTAGGGTGTTTTTCATGTTAAATGCTTTGGAAATATTAAGCTAGAGTTTTTGTCTCTAGTTTTGATTTTCCCAGAAGGAAACTATGAGAAGAGGATTGGGTGAAGTAGTTCATTTGGAAGGTGGAGAAAACACGGGGGGGGGGGGAATGATTGGAAGTGAGGCAAGGAAAGAAAGACAGACAAATGAGTGCATTATCAAGAAAGTTCTCTTTCTAGGTAACTAGGGCATAGTCCCCCTGGGGAACTCAAGACACTAAAGCAAAGATTCTGTCCAGAATGATTCCATCTAAAGGATGTTGGAGCATGCTCATGGTGGCAGCACATACCCTGAAAATTGAATCAATAAAGAGAAGATTAGCATGGTCCTGACACAAGGATGACACAAATTTCATAAAAGAGTGTTTGAATTAGGTCTTTTTAAAATCCCCATTATTGATTGAGGATTGCTCCAGAAGAACTTTTATTCTAAGGCACTTTACCATTTCCGAAAGTAGAGAAGCAGAGCTCTAGCCACTGGAAAATGTCCTTGGCCACTGGAAAATGTCCTGGATAAAGAGATGGTGAAAGTGAGGCAGCCAGATGCCAAACATGGTGGTGGGGGGGCACTCATAGTATGATAGTTTTCATCACATTTTTGACATTTCACGTTTTGTATTTCCTTTTGTCACTTTTTTTCCAGTAGGTTTTATTATTTGTTGGCATATTATTCAGTTAATATAACCATTTCCTAAGTCCTGGCTTTGATTTGAACTCTTTTTGTTCTATTAGAACCTTGTGTGAAAGCAGCAATCATCAAGCGTAGCTCAACTTCATGGCTCAAGGCACACTCTTAAAAATAAAAGTATCTTAAAAGTATAAAAAATAACTGTGTATCTATTTCTATGTTCCTCAGGATTAACTATGATTCCAGAAGTCTTCTAATCTTTGTGTCTGTGTGAGTCAGAGTTCTACATCACTGTGTTTTCCTTTTGCAGTAGTCTTTAAGGTCTGCCTATGCCATACACTTTCTTCCCCACATCTTTCCAATCTCTGAACCATCTTTTTCCTGTGATCCTGATCCTTTTATGTTTTGTTACCACAAATTATTCTTTGGGGTAGACTTTTGTCCTTTGGAAAGGAAATGATTAATCTTTCTGGAATCTTAAGTGATTTGGTCTGCTTCAGTACTGCTTCCCATTTAATATTTTCCCATAAATTTCATGCTTATTTGCAATGAAAAGCCTGTGAGAACATTTCTGAATAATGCTAGTTTATCCCAGATTTACTCATCAGGTTATTGCTTAGTTTACAGTTTTCTGATGGTGGGGTGCTGGTGGTTTTTGTGATTTTGGGTTCTTGGGGTCATTCTATACTTTAAATTTCTGTGCCATTGCTGAGCAATGACTGGTCTCAAAAGAGCCTTTGGCTCTTTTGTGTTGGGTCATGTCTTCCTTTATTCTGGGTTTCATAAAGATTCCTTGTCACTTAGTTTGATTGAAAATGTTGCATATGCTTTACACTCTTACCTCTCACCTTTGCTATCCAAACTGCTCTGTTTGGTTTTCATTAATGTAGTTGGGAATATCAAAAGCACAAACAGACAGAAAGCCTATAATGTTACCATACTCTTGTTGCCAGCATTTCTCTATTTCTTCTATGGTCTGTTTTGGTAAGGTTATTATTTTTTCAAGTAAGTATAAATTAAATAAATAAAATTATATCTCAATTTTCACAGAATTAAAAAAATATATAATATCCTTTTATTATTTTTTTTTAAATTTCTGCAATACTTGTAGTAATGCCTCATGTTTTATTTCTAAATATTATGTGCAGTGTCTTTTTATTCCTATTGAAATCTCACCAGAGATGTCATTATTTTTTGTTTTTCTTTTTTTAAATTATTTAATGTTTATTCTTATTTTTGAGAAAGAGAGAGAGAGAGAGACAGAGCATAAGGAGGACAGGAGCAGAGACAGAGAGGGAAACACAGAATCAGAAGCAGGCTCCAGGCTCTAAGCTGTCAGCACAGAGCCCACTGAGGTGCTCAAACTCATGAACCATGAGATCATGACCTGGGCTGAAGTCTGACACTTAACCAACTGATCCACCCAGGTGCCCTTATTTGTGTTTTCAAATAATCAACTTTGGCCTTGCTAGTAATTATATTTTGTTTGTTTGTTTGTTTGTTTTGCCTTTTCATTTATTTTTTAAATTTTTTACTGAGGTCTTCTTAGTTTAATCCAATATTTGCTACTTAAAAGAAAGAGAACATGTTTTCAGTAATATGTCAGTGACTTGTATATTTACTAAATTTTCTAGAATATTAAAATCAGGGTTTTATTTTATGTTTTTTTTTTTTAATTTAAACTCAAGATAATTAACATACAATGTAGTCTTGGCTTCAGGAGTAAAACCCAGTGTTTCATCTCTTATGTATGACACCCAGTGCTCATCCCAGAAAGTCCCCTCTTTAATACCCATCACCCATTGCTTGTACATAGTAACTAATAATTGCCTTTATTATATGTTTGTTTTCTACTTCTTTGATCTCTTCTATAATAATTCATTATTCTTGCCTTCTACTTTTTTTTTAATTTGATTTTCTTTCTCCACCATCATGTAATGTACATTTAGCTAGTAAATTTTTAGTCTTTTCTCTTTTAAAATGTAAGTATTTATGGCTATAAATTTTATCCTACTAGTTTTTAGCTGTAACTCACAAGTTTGATATTTGGATTTTTTTTTATTTCATTTCAAATTTTTTAAAATCCTATTATTTCTTCTGTGACCTATGAGCTAATTTCCAAGAAAATAGTAATTTTGTATTTGTCTTTTGTCATTGATTTCTAAATTAATTGCATTTTATTTAAGAAACATGTTTTGTATTTCAGTCTTTCGAAATTTATTGAGATAGGCTTTAAGATAATAATACGTTTGTAAATATTTTACATGGTCATGCAAAGAATATGTATTCTGCATTTATTGGGTGAAATATCCAATTAATGTCCATAGGATCAATTTTGTTAATAGTACTGCTCAAATTTTCTACAACCTCATTGGTATTTTGTCTGTTTGCTTGTTTGTTTGTTTTTACAAATAAGCATTTCCAAGAGTCTTTTTTAATGATTGGACAATTTTTCATTCTCTAGTATCCATTTGATCCCAAGTAATAATCTTGCCTTAAAGTTTATTAAGCCTATTTTGTTAAAGTATAGCTATATAATTTTCCTGTTGGGGTACCATTTCAGAGATATCTTTCTTCATTCTTTATTTTTAATCTTTCTACTACAACACATCATACTTGAAATTGCTTTTTTTAAGTAAGAATATTCAATATTGTAAAAATAAATCTAGTAAATCTGAGAATCACTATCTTTTAAGTGGATTATTTATTCTAACCATATTTAATGAAATTGTTAATATTTAAATGTCAACCATATGAAATTGTCCTTTTTATGTAGACACATTAAAGATAGCCCCATTAGTATTATTTTGGATGTTTTCTCAAAGCAAAAAAGCAAGAAAAGAAATAAAAGACAAAAGTATTCTTTTCAAGTATTGTAATGTATACATAGAAACTTGAGCAAGCTGAAGCAAATATTATAAATTATTTTTTAATAGTTTACCAAGATGGTTAGCTACTTACTAAATATATGTTCTAATAGCTATTTAAATCATCAAGAAAAATGTAAGCATATAAAGAGAATAATCTTCACATTAGACAAGCAATTAACAAAATACCTTTGGTAAGTGTAAGTACTCTGTAGGATCTTAATGAAGATAATCACAAAATGTCATTGAATGAGAAAACTTGAATAAAAAAAGAGAGAATACATACATCTGGATAGAAAAACATGAAACTATGTCAATTTTCATAGTTCTTATTTAATATTTACTATGTCTAAATAGAAGAGGAAGCACTAATAGTGTTAAAGTACTTTATAACACTTCTGCTTTCATCTGTAATATTTGACATACTCTGCAATAAGTTGTAGCACATATTAGACAGCACTGTAATGAAAAAAAGAGGAGGAAGTTCTACTTAAAATTTTGTGCACTTGCCAGCCCTTACTGAAGCATTAGCATTGGATCTTTCATATATGTGTGTTTTAATACTTTGCTATGATTTTTGATATTTATTTTAACAAAACATAAGAAGAAAGGTGAAGTAGAAAATGCTCACAGGCACAAAGAAAAAAATGTTCTTTTTGGAGAATAAATTAAAGTTGCAAAATTCACCTGCTGTTGGTTTTAATTAACTTACATGCAGGGGATAGAAATATATTATTTAAGGGGCACCTGGGTGGCTGAGTAGGTTAAGTGACTGGATTCTTACTTTTGGCTCAGGTTATGATGTTGGAGTTTCTCATGTTTAAGTCCAACATCAGGCTCTGTGCTGGCAGTGTGGAACCTGTTTGGGATTCTCTCTATCCCTCTCTCTTTCTTTGCTCGGAGAATCACTGTGGTTTCCTGCTTCAACAGTGCTTGGACTGAACCAGTGCTAAACCCCGCCTACAAGGGCGTGAGGGGAGGGTGCCCTCAGAGCCAACACTTCACCATCTCTTCACAGTCCCCTCTGACTGGTGCCACGGCGCTCCCGGACCCCACAGCCTCTCTTTTAGCCATAGGACCCAGGACTCCTTGCAGGTGCACCAGAACTACCACCAGGCCTGGAGATTGCTTCAATGGCCAGAATAACCTGGAGCTCAATGCTTCCTATCTCTTACTACTTTGACACTGATGATGGGGCTTTGAAGAACTTTGCCAAATATTTTCTTCACCAATCTCATGAGGAGAGGGAACATGCTGAGAAGCTGATGAAGCTGCAGAACCAACCAGGTGGCAGAATCTTCCTTTAGGACATCACGAAACCAGACGGTGGTGATTGGGAGAACAGGCTGAATGCAACAGAGTGTATGTTACACTTGGAAAAGAGTGTGAATCTTTCACTACTGGAGGTGCACAAACTGGCCACTGATAAAAGTGACCTCCATTTATGTGACTTCATTGAGACTCATTACCTGAATGAGCAGGTGAAATCCATCAAAGAATTGGGTGACCAGGTAACCAACCTGCACAAGAGGGGCTCCTGAATCTGGCATGACAGACTAACTCTTTGACAAGAACACTTTGGGAAACAGTGATAATGAGGACTAAGCCTTAGGCTGTCTTCCCATATCCACAAGGGTGACTTCCCTGGTCACCAAAGAAATGCATGCATGTTTGGGTTACCTTTTCCTTTTCTATAAGTTGTACCAAAACATCTACTTAACTTCTTTCATTTGTACCATTCCTTCAAATAAAGTAATTTGGTACCCAAACAAACAAACAAACACACTGCTCGTGTTTTCTCTGTCTCCCTCAAAATAAATAAATAAATAAATAAATAAATAAACTAAACAAATAGATTATTTACTCTTAGTTTTAGCTCTTATAGATTACTAGTCTTAACACATTTTTCTATTATCTTTCTTATATGTCACCCCATAATCAATCTCTCCTCCATGTAAAATCTGATGTGATATTTTAAGGCTCAACAAAAAGAAATCACACCATTCCCTATGTTATTTCTACCATTCTCTATGACTTCCTATTTCAGTTAGAATAAATTAAAATAAAACTGCAACCACCAAAGAGCCTACATGATCTAGCCACACTTTCTCTCCTCCCTCAACATCTATCCTTCTCCGTATCAACCACCATTGTCCCGTGAGAGATACAGCGGTAGTTAATGAAGCACAGAAGAGATGTTTGGGCCTTCCCATGAAGTAACAGTGGAATCTGCTAGAGCCATCTTGTGGTCCTGAGGAGAACTGGCCTGGGGATTGCTTTAACACAGTTGGCAGATGGAAAGATGCAAGAACTGTCAACAATCCAATCCTACAGTAATCTTTACTCCAGTGTTCTTGTTATGTAAAATAGTAACCCTTTACTGTATGAGCCAAAAAGCTTACCCCAAAACACTGAGGCATCAAAAAACATTCATCAAAGGGAAAAAATTTGATAAAATAAAATAGATACAGATTTTTTTGAGTAATAAAACAGAAAAAGCAGCTATCTAGACTGGGTACTGAGAGGGTACAGTAGAAAGGAGCCAAATGTCTGGTAGATACAGAAGATATTCCAGAATTAAAGGAAGCAGATATAACAAAGACAAGAATGAGAACTGGGACAGAAATTGTAAGACTTGTTGAATTATGTATATGAGAAAGTCAGCCCTACCATTTTTTCTCCCATGCCCCATGTACAGTTACCTATTGCTAGACATTTTCATAGAAGCATAAACTAGGGGGATCTTTTGCTGAGGAAAATGAACAAATAGGCACAAATAGACATATAATCAATTTTTGTTGAAAGAATGAATGAGCATTTCCTAAAGTTGATCATATTCTACACCATAAACTGATGGAAACAGAACTCAAAAAATTCAGGAAAAAATATATCAGATTTGAAAAAGAAAGACCACATTCACATATATAAAACACTGCATGTAACAATTCCAAAATATACATTATTTTTACGTATACATAGAACATTTACTAAAATTGACCATATAATAAGAGATAAGGACAGAATTAATATATTTAGAATTGAAACCACATTTCTTGTATTTTTTTACTTCAGTGAAATTAAATTTAGATATCAGCAATCCTCCTCTTCTGTGCTCACAAATGACTAGAAAATATTTACCCATTTGGGAATTAAGACAGTGCTTTTAAATAATGCATGAGGGGAATAAAAAATAATAATGGAATTTTTAAAAATATCATGAACTAAATGATATATAAATAAAGGGTATCAAATTTCAATATGTAACTGAAGCTATGTTGATAGAGAAATAGATCATTTGAAATGCATATAAAAATAAACAAGAAAAGTTAAAGATCGATAATATAATCAGGAACTTTTGGTTCCAGTCAAGAAAGAGTTTTAGAGACTGGATCTAACTAACCTGTTACCTGAAACAAATGAAAATCAGAGAGAAAAGTATAAAACAATGACTTTTAAGACATTGAAACTGGATAATGAAGGAATTTCTCAGAGACAGAAAACATACCAGGTAAGCCTATAATTGTCCTAGTTGTCAATGCCTTGGCAAAGTTAAGTATCCAGGTAGAACATGGAAGATTTTGAGTTGAGTAGATGGAACCCAATATCTGGAGAGACCAAGGAGGAGAAACTGGCACTACAGGGTCTATAAATATTAAAGAATAGTAAGAACATATTGAACAACTTCATGCCAATAAATGTGGCATGTTAAATTCCTTAGAAGACATACACTAACAAGGCTAAACCAGGATGAAACAGATAATATGGATAGCCTTATCTCTATTAAAGAAAAGGAGTTAGTAGTTAAAAATCTTCCCCTTCAACAAACAAACAGATAAACAAACAAAAACACTCTAGGTTCAGATAGCTTCACTCATGAATTTAATCAATAACTTTAAAAAGAAATGATACAAATTATAAACAAAATCTTTCAAAAATTGAGGAGGAGGGAATGTTTGTCAAATCAATAAGGTCAGCTTTACTATAAAAACCAGAAAAAGACATTACAACATAAGAAAATTATAAACCAAAATTCCTCATTTATATAGATGCAAATGTCCTAAACTAAATTTTAGATTATATTTAGCAACATATAAAGAGGACAATACATCATTACCAAGTAGAGTTTATCACAGAAATGCAAGGTTGATTTAATATTCTAAATAAGAGATCAGCTAATTATTTCTGTAAATGGCCAACTAATAAATATTTTAGATTACAGTATATAGTCTTTGTCACAACTATTCAACTCTTCCACTATAGGATAAACATAGCTATCAAACAATATATAAATGGATGGCATGGCTATGTCCCCAAGAAAACTTTATTCACAAAAACAGCTGGACCTTGGGCTATACTTTGCTGACCACTATTCTAAATCATTCAATTTAAATCATCATTTTAACAAATGAAAAGAGAAACCCAATATGATCAACTTAATAGATGGAGAAAAAGCATTTGAACAAAAGAAACATCCACTTCTGCTAAAAATTTCAGCAAAACAAAATAATCTAAGGGAATTTCCTTCTTTTGAAAAAGCACATCTACCAAAAAACCACCAAGCTCACATCATGCTTAATTGTGAGAGACTGAATGAATGTTTGCCACCTAAAATTAGTATAAATTCAAGTCTATTCACTGTTACCACTTCTGTTGAACATTATACTGAAGGTTATAGTCACTTACAATAAGGCTAAAAAGCAAAGTACAAGGCATCAAAATTTGAAATTAAGAAGTAAAATTATCATTACAGGTACAGGAGTATTTATCTGGAATAATGTGATCCTGAAAAAGCTTCTAGACATATTAAGAGAATTTAATGAGGGTGAAGGATGCATGAACAATATGAAAAAAAAATCAATTTTGTTTCTATATAACAATAATGACTGATTAAAATTGAGATTAATAAAATAAAACTTGGGGGTGCCTCGGTGACTCAGTTGGTTGAGCATCTGACTTCCATTCAGGACATGATCTTACATTAATGGGTTTGAGCCCCACATAGAGCTCTGCAGGCTCAGAGCTGCTCAGAGCAGCTCAGAGCCTGGAGCCTGCTTTGGATTGATTCTGTATCTACCTCTCTCTCTCTACCCCTCCTCTGTTCACTCTCTGTCCTTCTCTATCTCTTAAAAGATAAAATAAAATGTTTAAAACATTTTAAGTAAAATAAAATAAAACTTTGAGTGCCTGGGTGGCTCAGTTTGTTAAGCATCAGAATCTTGATTTTGGCTCAGGTCATGATCTCATGGTCCATGAGTTGGAGCCTCATGTCAGGCTCTGCATTGAGCCTTCTTGTGATTCTCTCTCTCTGCCCCTCGCCAGCTTGCATGCACACACACTCTCTCTCAAAATGAATAAATAAACCTTAAATTTATTAAATTAAATTAAATTAAATTAAATTAAATTAAATGTTTAAATAATATAAAAAAACTATGAAATACTTAAGGCTAAACATGACAATATAAAACAATATACACTGAAAACTACAAATATTGTTGATAGAAATTTAGAGGGGAGGAGAGGAGACAAGATGGCAGGGTAGGAGGACGCTGGGCTCAGGGAGTCCTGCTGATCACATAGATTCCACCCACACCTGCCTAAATAACCCAGAAAACCACCAGAAGACTAGCAGAATGGACTCTCCAGAGCCAAGCAGAGACAAGAGGCCCAAGGAAGAGGGTAGGAAGGGCAGAGAGGCAGTGCGCACTACAGACTGGTGGGTGGGAGCCAGGGCGTCGGAGGGGCAGCCTGCCCAGCAAGGCAGAGCTGGACTGCATGAGTTCTTACAGCCAGTGGGACTTAACATCTGGAATGTTATAAGTCAACAGCTCTGCTCAGAGTGCCAGAGGGCAAGAGGACAATGGGAGGAAGATGTGTTGAGCCCTGGAAGACAGAGTTCAGCTGGGCGGGGAGCAAAGGCGCTGGCCAGCACCATCTCTCTCACCCATCCCCCAGCTGAAATCCCAAAGGGAACCAGTTTTTGTCACCGAATTTGCTTGCACCACGAAAACACCCAACACTGTGCTTCTGTGTATACATCCCTCTGATGGGTCTACCTGCCTCCCTCACCAGGGCCCTTCCCCCAGGGGACCACCCAGGCAAAGTGAGCTAAGCCTGCCCCTCCCACCCCTGTGCATCTTGCGGATCCACCCAGCTAATATGCCAGATCCCATAGAAGCAGCACCACAAGCCTAGCAGTGTGCAAGAAGCCCAGACTGGGCCCACACCACTCCACAGTTAGCCCTGCCCCTTGGAGATGGGAAGATAAGGTACACACTAGTCTGAATGTGGCCCCAGTGGTGGGCTGGGAACAGAAATTGGGTCTGACTGCGGCCACGCCCACCAACACAAGTTACTCCAGACAGCACAGGGGAAGAGCCCTGCAGTTCCCCACCACTCCAGGGACTATCCAAACTGACAAAACGGAAGAATTCTCCTCAAAAGAAACTCCAGGAAGTAGCGACAGCTAGCAAATTGATCAAAAAACGATTTAAGCAATGTAACAGAACGTGAATTTAAAATAATAGACATAAAATTAATCGCTAGGCTTGAAAAAAGCATAGAGGACAGCAGAGAATCTATTCCTACAGAGATCAGGGGACTGAGAAACAGTCAGGAGGAGCTAAAAATGCTATAAATGAGGTGCAAAATAAAATAGAGGGTACCACAGCTCGGACTGAAGCATCAGAGGAGAGAATAGGTGACTTAGAAGATCAAATTATGGAAAAAGAGGAATCTGAGAAAAAGAGAGATAAAAAAATCCAGGAGTATCAGGGGAGAATTAGAGAACTAAGTGATGCATTCGAATGGAACAATATGCGTATAATAGGGATTCCAGAGGAGGAAGAGAGAGAGAAAGGGGCTGAAGGTGTACTTCAACAAATCATAGCTGAGAACTTCCCTGATCTGGGGAGGAAAAATGCATTGAAATCCAAGAGGCACAGAGAACTCCCTTCAGATGTAACTTGAATCGATCTTCTGCATGATATATCATAGTGAAACTGGCAAAATACAAGGATAAAGAGAAAATTCTGAAAGTAGCTAGGGATAAATGTGCTCTAACAAATAAAGGGAGACCAATAAGACTAGTGCCAGATCTATCTACTGAAACTTGGCAGGCCAGAAAGGAATGGCACGAGATCTTCAATGTGGTGAACAGAAAAAATATGCAGCCGAGAATCATCCAGCAAGTCTGTCACTTAGAATAGAAGGAGAGATAAAGGTCTTCCCAAAAAAAACAAAAACTGAAGGAATTCATCACCACTAAACCCTACAAGAGGTCCTACAAGAGGTCCTAAGGGGAATTCTGTCAGTGATATGTTGCAAGGACCACAAAGTACCAGAGACATCACTACAAAGCATGAAACCTACAGACATCACAATGACTCTAAATCCATATCTTTCTATAATAACACTGGATGTAAATAGACTGAATGCTCCAACCAAAAGACATTGGGTAGCAAAATGGATAAAAAAACAAGACCCATCTATTTTCTGTCTACAAGAGACTCATTTTAGACCTGAGGACACCTTCAGATTGAAAGTGAGGGGATGGAGAACTATCTATCATGTTACTGGAAGTCAAAAGAAAGCTGGAGTAGCCATACTTATATCAGACAAACTAGACTTTAAATTAAAGGCTGTAACAAGAGATGAAGAAGAGCATTATATCATAATTACAGGGTCTATCCATCAGGAAGAGCTAACAATTATAAACATCTATGCACCGAACATGGAAGCCCCCAAATATATAAAACAATTACTCACAAACATAAGCAACCTTATTGATAAGAATGTGATAATTGCAGGGGACTTTAATACTCCACTTACAACAATGGAGAGATCATCTAGACACAGGATCAATAAAGAAACAAGGGCCCTGAATGATACATTGGATCAGATAGACTTGACAGATATATTTAGAACTCTGCATCCCAAAGCAACAGAATATACTTTCTTCTTGAGTGCACATGGAGCATTCTCCAAGATAGATCACATGCTGGGTCACAAGACAGCCCTTCATAAGTATACACGAATTGAGATCATACTATGCATACTTTCAGACCACAATGCCATGAAGCTTGAAATCAACCACAGGAAAAAGTCTGGAAAACTTCCAAAAGCATGGAGGTTAAAGAACACCCTATTAAAGAATAAATGGGTCAACCAGACAATTATAGAAGAAATTTAAAAATGTATGGAAACAAATGAAAATTAAAATACAACGATCCAAATGCGCTGGGATGCAGCAAAGGCAGTCTTGAGAGGAAAATACATTGCAATCCAGGACTATCTCAAGAAACAAGAAAAATCCCCAATACAACATCTAACAGCACAGCTAAAGCAAATAGAAATAGAACAGCAAAAACACCCAAACCCAGCAGAAGAAGAGAAATAATAAAGATCAGAGCAGAAATAAACAATATAGAATCTAAAAAAAAACTGTAGAGCAGATCAGTGAAACCAAGAGTTGTTTTTTTTTTAAATAAATAAAATTGATAACCCTCTAGCCAGGCTTCTCAAAAAGAAAAGGGGGATGACTCAAATAGATAAAATCATGAATTAAAATGGAATTATTACAACCAATCCCTCAGAAATACAAGCAATTATCAAGAAATACTATGAAAAATTATATGCCAACAAACTGGACAACCTGGAAGAAATGGACAAATTCCTAAACATCCACACACTTCCAAACTCAAACACGAAGAAATAGAAAACCTGAACACACCCCACAACCAGCGAAGAAATTGAATCAGTTATCAAAAACCTCCCAACAAATAAGAGTCCAGGACCAGATGGCTTCCCTGGGGAATCCTACCTGACATTTAAAGCAGAGATAATACCTAGCCTTCTCAAGCTTTTCCACAAAATAGAAAGGGGAGGAAAACTTCCAGACTTGTTCTATGAAACCAGCATTACTCTGATTCCTAAAACAGACAGAGACCCAGCAAAAAAAGAGAACTACAGGCCAATATCCTTGATGAATATGGATGGAAAAATTGTCAAGAAGATACCAGCAAATCGAATTCAGCAGCATATAAAAAGAATTATACACCATGATCAAGTGGGATTCATTCCTGGGCTACAGGGCTGGTTCAACATTTGCAAATCAGTCAATGTGATATATCACATTAATAAAATAAAAGATAAGAACCATATGATCTTTTCAATTGATGCAGAAAAAGCATTTGACAACATTCAGCATTCTTTCTTAATAAAAACCCTCGAGAAAGTCGGGATAGAAGGAACATACTTAAACATCATAAAAGACATTTATGAAAAGCCCACAGCTAATATCATCATCAATGAGGAAAAACTGAGAGCTTTCTCACTGAAATCAGGAACATGACAGGGATGTCCACTTTCACCGCTGTTGTTTAACATAGTGTTGGAAGTGCTAGCATCAGCAATTAAACAACAAAAGGAAATCAAAGACATCGAAATTGGCAATGATGAAGTCAAGCTTTCACTTTTTGCAGATGACATGATATTATACATGGAAGACCTGACAGACTCCATCAAAACTTTGCTAGAACTGATATGTGAATTCAGCAAAGTTGCAGGATACAAAATCAATGTACAGAAATCAGGTGCATTCTTAGACACAAATGATGAAGGAACAGAAAGACAAATAAAGCAACTGATCCCATTCACAATTGCACCAAGAAGCATAAAATACATAGGAGTAAACCTAACCAAAGATGTAAAAGATCTGTATGCTGAAAACAATAGAAAGCTTATGAAAGAAATTGAAGAAGATACAAAGAAATGGACAAACATTCTGTGCTCATGGATTGGAAGAATAAATATTGTCAAAATGTCAATACTACCCAAAGCTATCTACACATTCAATGCAATCCCAATCAAAATTGCACCAGCATTTTTCTTGAAGCTAGAACAAGCAATCCTAAAATTTCTATGGAACCACAGAAGGCCCCGAGTAGCCAATGTCATTTTGAAGAAGAAGATCAAAGCAGGAGACATCACAATCCCAGACTACTACTACTTTTTCCTCTACTACAAAGCTGTAATCATCAAGACAACATAGTATTGGCACAAAAACAGACACATAGACCAATGGAATAGAATAGAATAGAAACCCCAGAACTAGACCCACAAAAGTATGGCCAACTATCTTTGACAAAGCAGGAAAAAATATTCAATCGAAAAAAAGACAGTCTCTTTAACAAATAGTGCTGGGAGAAGTGGACAGCAACATGCAGAAGGATGAAACTAGACCACTTTCTTACACCATTCACAAAAATAAACTCAAAATGGATAAAGGACCTGAATGTGAGACAGGAAACCATCAAAACTCTAGAGGAGAAAGCAAGAAAAGACCTCTCTGACCTCAGCTGAAGCAATTTCTTACTTGACACATCCCCAAAGGCAAGGGAATTAAAAGCAAAAATGAACTATTGGGACCTATGAAGATAAAAAGCTTCTGCCCTGCAAAGGAAAACATCAAGAAAACTAAAAGGCAACCAATGGAATGGGAAAATATATTTGCAAATGACATATCGGACAAAGGGCTAGTATCCAAAATCTATAAAGAACTCACCAAACTCCACACCTGAAAACCAAATAATCCAGTGAAGAAATGGGCAGAAAACACGAATAGACACTTCTCTAATGAAGACATCTATATGGCCAACAGGCACATGAGAAAATACTCAACGTCGCTCTTCTTCAGGGAAATACAAATCAAAACCACACTGAGATACCACCTCACACCAGTCAGAGTGGCTAAAATGAACAAATCAGGAGACTATAGATGCTGGCAAGGATGTGGAGAGACGGGAATCCTCTTGCAGTGTTGGTGGGAATGCAAACTGGTGCAGCAACTCTGGAAAACAGTGTGGAGGTTCCTCAAAACATTAAAAACAGATCTACCCAGAAATAGCACTGCTAGGAATTTACCCAAGGGATACAGGAGTGCTGAGGCATAGGGACACTTGTACCCCAATGTTTATAGCAGCACTTTCAACAATAGACAAATTATGGAAAGAGCCTAAATGTCCATCAACTAATGAATGGATAAAGAAACTGGTTTATATACAGAGTGGAATACTACGTGGCAATGAGAAAGAATGAAATATGGCCTTTTGTAGCAATGTGGATGGAACTTGAGAGTGTTATGCTAAGTGAAATAAGTTATATAGAGAAAGACAGACCATATGTTTGCACTCTTATGTGGATCCTGAGAAACTTAACAGAGGACCATGGTGGGGATAGGAAGGGAAAAAAAAAAGAAAGTTAGAGAGGGAAGGAGCCAAAACATAAGAGACTTTTAAAAACTAAGAACAAACTGAAGGTTGATGGGGGGTGGGAGAGAGGGGAGGGTGGGTGATGGGTATTGAGGAGGGCACCTGTTGGGATGAGCACTGGGTGTTGTATGGAAACCAATTTGACAATAAATTTCACATTTAAAAAATAATAAAATAATATTAAAAAACACAAATCTTAGAGGGACTAAATAAATGGGTCAGAAGACTCCTAAAATTGGTCTTAGAATGAATGCAATTGCAATGGAAATCTCCTCATGTTCTTTGTAGAAATTGACAAAATAATAATAAATTTCCTATGTGATCCAAAGCCAATAATTCTTAAAAATATGACAGAAGTTTGAAGACTAATATTACTTGATTTTAAGACTTGTAAAACTTTAATAATCAAGACAATGTGGTATTTATGTAGAGAGAGAAAGTTACATCAAAGGAATGGTACAGAAAGTCCATAAATAAACCGATGCACACATGGAAAAATGATTCTTTTTTTTTCAATATATGAAATTTATTTTCAACGTTTTTTTTTTAATTTATTTTTGGGACAGAGAGAGACAGAGCATGAACGGGGGAGGGGCAGAGAGAGAGGGAGACACAGAATCAGAAACAGGCTCCAGGCTCCGAGCCATCAGCCCGGAGCCTGACGCGGGGCTCGAACTCGCGGACCGCGAGATAGTGACCTGGCTGAAGTCGGACGCTTAACCGACTGCGCCACCCAGGCGCCCCTTCAATATATGAAATTTATTGTCAAATTGGTTTCCATACAACACCCAGTGCTCATCCCAAAAGGTGCCCTCCTCACTACCCATCTCCCACCCTCCCCTCCCTCCCACCCCCCATCAATCCTCAGTTTGTTCTCAGTTTTTAAGAGTCTCTTATGCTTTGGCTCTCTCCCACTCTAACCTCTTTTTTTTTTTCCTTCCCTTCCCCCATGGGTTTCTGTTAAGTTTCTCAGGATCCACATAAGAGTGAAAACATATGGTATCTGTCTTTCTCTGTATGGCTTATTTCACTTAGCATCACACTCTCCAGTTCCATCCACATTGCAAAATTGCACCAGCATTCTTCTCGAAACTAGAACAAGCAATCCTAAAATTCATATGGAACCACAAAAGGCCCCCAATAGCCAAAGTAATTTTGAAGAAGAAGACCAAGGCAGGAGGCATCACAATCCCAGACTTTAGCCTCTACTACAAAGCTGTCATCATCAAGACAGCATGGTATTGGCACAAAAACAGACACATAGACCAATGGAATAGAATAGAAACCCCACAACTAGACCCACAAACGTATACCCAACTAATCTTTGACAAAGCAGGAAAGAATATCCAATGGAAAAAAGACAGTCTCTTTAACAAATGGTGCTGGGAGAACTGGACAGCAACATGCAGAAGGTTGAAACTAGAACACTTTCTCACACCATTCACAAAAACAAACTCAAAATGGATAAAGGACCTGAATGTGAGACAGGAAACCATCAAAACCCTAGAGGAGAAAGCAGGAAAAGACCTCTCTGACCTCAGCCGTAGCAATTTCTTACTTGACACATCCCCAAAGGCAAGGGAATTAAAAGCAAAAATGAATTACTGGGACCTTATGAAGATAAAAAGCTTCTGCACAGCAAAGGAAACAACCAACAAAACTGGAAAAATGATTCTTAATGAAAGTACCAAGGCAAATCAGAAGAAAAAAAGGTTATCTTTTCAAAAATACTGCAGAACTTTAGATACCCAAGTGCAGAAACAAAAGAAACTACCATCTATAATTCATACTATGTATGTATGTTAACTCAGAATGAATCATAGATCTAAATGTGAGACCTAAAACTATATAACTTCCAGTAGAAAATACTTTTGTAGTGACCTTAGGTTAAGCAAAGATGTCTCTGATATGACCCTAGAAGCATGATCTCTATAGAAAAAAAAATTGATGAATCAAATTTCATAAAAATCAAAAGCTTCTCTTTGAAAGACACTTTTAAGAAAATCAAAAGAGAATCCTCAGAATTGGACAAAATATTTTCAGTGTGTATTTTATAAAAATAAAACCTATAGCAAGAATATATAAAAACCTTTTAAAACTCAATATTAAGAAATCACTCAAAGTATTTCACAAAATCTTTAAACAGGTAAGTCACCAAAGAATGTATACAGATGGCATGTAAATACCTGAAAAGATGCACAAAATTATAGCTTACTAAAAAAAAAATAAAAATTAATACCGCAAGATACCACTACACACCTTTTAGAATAGCTAACATTAAAAAGATTCACAATATCAAGTGTTAGTGAGATTGGAGAAGAAATGGAACTCTCATTTATTACTGTTAGAAATATAAAATTATACAATCATTTTGTTAATATGCCAATTTCTTACAGAATTAAGTGTACTTTCTAACCATATTATCCATCCTTGAGAATAAGACATAAATAGTCATTATCACCATTTCTATTCAACACTCTACTGGAAGTTATGACTACAAGCAATAAGTGAGGGCAAAAAATATAAAGACTATAAAGGAATATAAAGGAATAAATGACATAATCATGCACACAGAAAAACCAAAGAAATCATAGAGTGATATGTTATTAAAATTAGTAAGTTAATTTATCAAACTAGATAGCAGTTCAATATAGAAAAGTAAATTGTAATGGTTTTATACCAACTGAGAAAAATTAAAGAAGAAATCCCTTACCATATTTTGAAAAACATTAAATACAGAGTCATAAATAAACAGACTGAGACTTAAGACAATAAAAAAAAAAATACCCACCAACCTCAAAACCAGGAAAATAAGCATTCTGTAACAAGTAGCCTGCAATGGCTGACACTCTCTGAGGCACAGTGCAAAAGAAGCTTAAATCCAAGGATGGAGGAGTCACGGGAGGTCTTGGGGTGTGGAAAACACACCTCTGGCAAGACAACCTCTACTCTAAACATAAGATATCTCTAGAAGAGTCTGAAGCCTGTGGCAACTGAAAGGAGCTGTAAGAACAACAAACCTTAAACAGAGTTCAACTCTTAACTAGTTTAACTGAAACCCTATCATAAAGCCCTAGATGAGAAAAGGCGTATTCCTTTCTAGGAATGAAATCTATTTTTTTCATATTTAACAGCCTGTTAACATATTAACAGACAAGATAGCCAGCTGTGAACAACAAAGATTATGAAATATATGTGAAAGCAAGAAAAAACACTGCTTCATACACACACACACACACACACACACAGACATGTACACACACACATATGTATATAATGTTTTTAATTGAATCATCCATCAATGGATACTTAGATTGTTTCTATGTCTTGAATATTATAAATAATGCTTCAGTGGGCATGAGGGTACAACTGTCTTACCAATATAGCGATTTTGTTTTCTTCAGGTAAATATCCAGAAGTGGAATACTAGGTCATATGGTAGTTCTATTTTTATTTTTTTCAGGAAGCTTTACACTGTTTTTCATAGTGACTGGACCAATTAATCTTTGCACCAATAGTGCACAAGCTTCCCCTTTCCCCCCCACATCCCCTCTAACATTTGCTATATCTTGTCTTTTGATAATAGTTATTGTAACAGATGTGAGGTGATGTCTCATTATGGTTTTGGCTTGCATTTCCCTGGTGATTATGTTGAGCACGTTTTCATGTAATTGTCAGCCATTTTATATTGGAAAAATGTCTATTAAGTTCCTCTAATTATAATTGGGTTATTTTCCTGTTTTTGAATTGTATGAGTTCTTTATAGATTTTGGATCTTAACACCTTATCCGATACATCCTTTACAAATATTCTCTCCCATTCTAGGTTGTCTTTGCATTTTATTGATTGTTTCTCTTGTTGTATAGGACATTTTTGTTTGATGTAGTCCCACTTATTTATTTTTGCTTTTGCTGCATGTACTTTGGATGTCATATACAAAAAAAGTCTGGTGCCAAGAATGATGTCAAGGAATTTTTTGTTTTCTCTAGAAATTTTATGGTTTCGGGTCTTATGTTTAAGTCCAAACTCCAATTTGAGTTAATTTCTGTGAGTGATGTAAGACAGAGGTCCAATTTCATTCTTTTTCATGTGGCTATCCTGTTGTCATGACTCCTTTTATTAAAGAAACTATCCTTTCTTCATTGAACATTCTTGGCTTCCTTGCTAAATATTAGTTGGCCATGTATGCATAGCTTTATTTTTGTGCTCTGGATCCTATTTCTTTGGTCTATGTATCTGTTTTTACATCAGTATCATACTCTTTGCTTATTATAACTTTGTAATATAGTTTGAATCATGAAGTATGATGCTTCCAACTTTGTTGTTTCTCTACTTTCACTATTTAGGGTATTTTATGATCCCATATGAATTTTAGAGAATTTTTCTTTTTATATGAAAATGTCTTTGGAATTTTTATAGGGATTTCACTGAATCTTCATTTTGTTTTCTTTTCTTTTTTTTTTCTTTTTGCTCTTGTGATTGTATAATTTCAAATGATCTCTCTTCAAGTTCACTGATTTTCTTCAAGTCTGATGCTGAAGCTCTCTACTGAATTCTTGAACTCCAAAATTTGTTTGGGTTTTTTATATGTTTTCTCTTTGTTGAACTTCTCATTTTGTTTTTGTAGTTTTTTTGGTATCACTAAATTATTTGCTCTTTTGTAGCTCTCTGAGCATCTTTAGAGCAATTATTTTGATTTCATTATCAGACTATTCATGTATCTTCATTTCTTTGGAATTAGTTACTGGAGGTTTACTGTATTCCTTTGGTGGTGTTATATTTCCCTGATTTTTCATGATTCATGTAGCCTTTCATAAGTATTTGTACGTTTGAAAAAGTTATTTTTCTAGATTTTATGGACTAGCTTTGGTAAGGAAAGACTTTCACATGTAAGTGGGAACTCTCTGGAGCATATTGTGATCCTGGGTCTAGTGGTACATGGCACCAAGTCCAGGGACATATGACAGTTCTGAGCCCAGGAGGGCATGAAGTCTCATCAGCTCAGACCTTTAAGATCCACAGTGTTGACAACTATATGGCCTTTAGCTGCAGCTATGTGGAGTCCAGTGCTGGCTATAAAGACTATCAGAGTCCTCCTGAGCCTCCAGGTCCAGTGTCTAGGGACCAGGGCAGGCATCAGTTGTGGCCAGAACAAATGGTATGCACACACGCAGCTGCAGGAGTTAGCTACAGGTTCCTGTGTATTGGTAGAGTCCAGTTGCAGACACACACATAGTGGTGGAAGTCAAGGCAAGCAGTAATGGCCAGGGTCAACTGCAAGTATGCTAGCAACTATGAGTGCCCTGGGTGTGGTATACTCTACTCTCATTGCTGGGTGTCACCATGGGTGCACAGCAGGAGAGGCCAGCATCTAGAGTCAGGCTGAGGCCATGCAGGTGTGTAGCTGGAGAGACTAGTGCAGATCAGATCCTTGATGTCAGCTAGTGACAGGAGACAAGGCTGGATCTGGGCTGTGAGTGTTCTGGCTATGAGCATTTACTCTTATGGCTGCATGGTCTCCTCATGGGTACACAGCAGTGAGGGCTAGAGTCATGAAAGTACACAGCTGGAGAGGCTAACCTCCAATATATGCATATTGATGGGGAACAGTTTCTGGGATCTAGGCTGATATCTTATCCTCCCACAGCTGCAGAGGCCTTGGCTGCCTCCTAGTATGGTTCACAGATCTGACAGTGGTGAGGAGAGGAAGCTTAAAGGGAGTCAAGTGGCTGCTATCTATGATTATGAATACCTATGGAGCACAAATAGTATCTGCAAGGGGTCCATGTTCGCTGTCCTGGCCCTTGGTTTCTTCACTGGTGAAAACTGCTGGGGTCATCTGCAGAGCAGGTCACTGATAACCACGGTTGTCCTGTGCTGCATGCCTCATACTGACAGCTCTTGCTCTTCTTGTTTTGTTCATAGCTGTCTCTGTATGTTTGAGTGCTGTTGGTAAAACTGAAACATGTCCTTCATGTAGTGCCCCAAAAGTTTGGGGAAGCTGGTTACTTAATCACCAACTCCTGTTTTCCTGGCAAGGGGAAGTCTTTCTACTTTAAGAGTTCCCTCCTGAAAACTGAACAATGCTGGCCTAGGGAATGGGATAATGCAGGCCAAAAAATAAGTAAATAAATAAATAATTAAAGTGTTCTTCCTTCTCTTCTCGTACAGTTAATCTTGGTTTATTGTTCTACTGTGTTGCTGAAGTGTAAAGGGACTCTAGAGCTCTCCAGGAGCTGTTTTTGTTCATAAATAACTGTCTGATTGTTGATCTTTGTAGAAGGAGAGAAGCTAGGGGGTCTCCCATGTGGCTGTTTTGGGTTTGGTCAATTGAGTTTTGACAAGAGTGCAAAGTGTAATTTAGTAAGAAAAAATCTTTTCACAAAATGGTCCTAGGACAATTGGATACCAAATGTAAAAGAATAAATTTGAATCACAACAGATACAAAAAAATAACTCAAAATATGTTAAATCAAAATATAGGAGATAAGACTATTAAACTTTTAGAAGGGAACATAGGTGTAAATATTTGTTATTGAATTAGGCAAAAGTTTTTTAGAGAAGGAAAGGAAAAGAATAGATAAATCGGACTTCATCAAAATGAAAAGTTTTGTGCATGATAGTATATGATCAAGAAAGTGAAAAGACAATCCATTAAGTGGGGGAAAAATATATGTGAATCATACATCTGGCAAGCATCTACCATCCAGAATATGTATAAAAAAACCTTACAAATCAACAATAAAATGATGAATAAATTATTTTTAATGGGCTAAGGATTTGAGTAGACATTATGGCAAAGAATTTATACAAATGGCCAACAAGCATATGAAAAGATGGTCAACATTACTCTTCATTAGGGAAATGAAATCAACTATAATAATGTACCAATTTACATCCTATGAGATATCTATAATAATATAAAAAAGACAATTAACAATGTTGGTTAGAATATGGAGAAACTGGAACCCTTACATGTTGCTAGTAGATATACAAAGTTATGTAACCACTGTGAAAAACAGTTTGACAGTTTCTCACAAAGTTAACCATAGAGTTATGATATGATCCAACAACTCCACTCCAAGGTATATATCTGAAAGAATTGAAAATTTATGTTAAAAAAATGTATGTGAATATTCACAGCAGAATTATTCATAACAGTCAAAGAGTAGAAACAACCCAAATGTTCATCAACTGATGTTGACATGTGGTATGCCAATAAAATGGAATATTGTTTCATCACAAAAAGTCATGAATTGCTTCTACATGCTACAATAAGGATGAAACTGAAATATAATGTTAACTGAAAGAAGCTGAATACACAAAAACTCCAAATATTTTATGATTTCATTTATATGAAATTTCTAGGATAGGTAAATCCACAGAAACAAGAAATAGATTAATGGTTGACTGGGGGCGTGTCGAGGGGGGAAACTGGGAAGTATAGGTTTATTCTGGGGATATGGAAGCATTCTGGATTAGACAGTAATGATGGGTATACAACATCGTGAAACACTAAAATCCACTAAGTTGTATACTTGAAAATAAAGAAATAAATTCTGTATTACATAAATTTTATATGAATAAAACAAACAAACACTTTTAGAAAACCACAAATAGAAGGGCACTTCCTAACCTGGTCGAGGACATCTACAAAGACCTACAATTAACATCAGTCTTAAAGGTGAGAGAATGAATGCTTCCACTCTCAGAGTGGAAAGATGCCAAGAGGTTTATTCTTGGAACTGGAACTCCTAGCCAGTAAGGTAAGTCAGGAATAGACATACATAAAATAAGTGAAATACAAATGAAAAAAAATCATGTGATATGAATATCTAGAAAACTAAGAGAAATCTACAGAAAATCCCCTAGAATAAGTGAGTTTATCAAGGTCTCAAGAATTAAGGTCATTATTCAAAAGTCAATATGATTTTTATATAATAGCAATTAGATTTTAATTTTAAAAATATCACCTACAATATATCGAAAATTACTTAGGTACATATCTAACAAAATATGTGCAGAAACTGTACACCTATAAAACATTGAATTCTATAAAAGAATACCTAAATAAATGGAAATACATAATGTTCATGAGTTGGAAATCTCAATATCACTAAAATGTCAATTCTTTTTTTTAAATTTTTTTAACGTTTATTTATTTTTGAGACAGAGAGAGACAGAGCATGAACGGGGAGGGTAAGAGAGAGAGGGAGACACAGCATCTGAAACAGGCTCCAGGCTCTGAGCCATCAGCACAGAGCCTAACGCAGGGCTTGAACTCACAAACTGTGAGATTATGACCTGAGCTGAAGTCGGATGTTTAACGGACTGAGCCACCCAGGCGCCCCAAAATGTCAATTCTTAATTTGATCTATAGATGAAATCTAATTTAAATCCAAATCTGAGCAAGTTTTCGGGTAGAATATAGAATGGCCAAGAGAACTTTGAAAAAGACAAGTTTAGGGGTTCCTGGGTTACTCAGTTGGTTGAGCATCCAACTTCGGCTCAGGTCATGATCTCACGGTTTGTGAGTTGGAGACCCGCATTGGGCTCTGTGCTGACAGCTCAGAGCATGGATCCTGTTTCAGATTCTGTGTCTCCCTCTCTCTCCCTCCCCTGCTCGCACTCTCTCTCCCTCTCTAAAATAAATTTAATTTTTTTAATTTAAAAAAGAAAAGTTTGGGGTATTCACAATACTTGGTTTCAAGATTTACAATAAAGATACAGTAATTAGGAGTCTGAAACTGATGAGTATTTAGATATACAGATTAATGAAACAGAATAGAAAGTCTAGAAATATACCAACACAAATCAGGTCAATCAACTTTTGACAAAAGTGTAAAAACAATTCAGTTTGAGAAAGAATAATAGTATTTCTTACAAAAGGTACTTGAACAATAGGACATTTATACTCAAAAAATAAAGAAAGAAAACCCCTGAACTTTTACACATATTTCATATCTTGTATAAAATTAATTTAAATGTATCATGGATCTGAATATAAAACATAAAATGATAAAACTTTCTAGAAAAAAAAAGGAAAAAAATCTGTAAATTTAGAAATGGCATTGAAGGCATAATTCATAAAAGGAAAATATTGATAAATAGCTTTCAGCAAAAATAAAAATTTATACTCTTTGAAAAACACTGTTAAAATAATAAATAGGCAAGCTATAAGCTGAAGGAAAATATTTTAAATTACATATTTGATAAAGGAATTCATCTGATCCAGAATATATCCAGAACATATAAAGAACTCTCAGAACTTAACAGCAAGAAAACAAACAACAAACTTTTTAAAAATGAAGAAATGAAGACCATGGGGGAGGGAAGGGGGGAAAAAAGTTACAGAAAGGGAGTGAGGCAAACCATAAGAGACACTTAAACACTGAGAACAAACTGAGGGTTGATGGGGGGTGGGCAGAGGGGAAAGTGGGTGATGGGCATTGAGGAGGGCACCTGTTGGGATGAGCACTGGGTGTTGAATGGAAATCAATTTGACAATAAATTATATTTGAAAAAATAAATAAAATAAAATAAAATAAAATAATAAAAAGTGAAAATATTGGAAAAAATAATAACATGACAACCACTATAGAGTGCCATTCCTTCACCCTGCCTTTTATTTTTATAGCATCCATCATTGAGAATCTATGTATATTTGTTCACTGAAATCTGACAAAAATTAAATTCCATGAAAGCAAAAATAAATAAATAAATAAATAAATAAATAAAATAAAATAAAATAAAAATAAAAATGAACAAATGACCTGATTACACATTTTACCAAAGAAGACATATGAAAGATCAATAAAAATCTTAGAAGATGCTCAATATTATTAGTCATTAAAAAATACACAATAAACTACCATGTGATAAAATACATGTGTATTAAACTGGCTAAAATTTAAAAACAAAAACTAGAAACAACAAGTCCTAGTGAGGATGCAGAGAAATTGGACTTCTCACACTTTACTATTTGGAAAGTTAATTTAGAAGCCACTTTGAAGAACAGTTTGGCAGATCCTTATAAAATTAAACATACATTTACCATATAACTTAGTAATCCTGTTTCTAGGTATTCATGCAAGTAGAATGAACTTATATTCATACAAAGCTCTGTACATGAGTATTGATTCGTAGGTTTTGTTTTTTTTTTTATGATTGCCAGAGATGGAAACAACCCAGATATTCCCCAAGGGAGAATGAATAAACAATCTGTGATATATCCATAAAATGGAACACTATTCAGTTCTAAAACAAAACAAAACAAAACAAAACAAACAAAAACAATGTATTGATTCATAAGACATGGATGAATCTTTGGTGAATTTTGCTAAGGGAAAGAAATCAAATCCAAAATATTATATAATGTTTGCTTCAATTTATATGACGTTTTGGAACGGGCAATACTATACCATCAGAGAACAGATCAGTAGTTGCCTGGGGCTTGAGGTGAGGGAGGGAATGACAACACACAAATTTTGGGGGGTAATTTATCTGTTCTATATGGTACTTTGCTAATGGATATATAAATTGATGCCTATGCAAAAGCCACAGAACTTCTACTACAAAAAGTTAGTTTTTATTTCAATTCAAAAATTTAACAATCAACCAGCATATTAATGAAAGCCAAATTGAATGCAGACTGTGACAGACAAATCTCACTCTATTACAAATAAATGACATAATCACATTGAAAGGGTGGGAAAGAAAGTAGCATGTTTCCTCATCTTATTGCACTGATAGACCTTGGTGTGAGAACCCTCAGAGCAAATGAAAATTTCTTATTCTCTTTCAAGATGGGAAAGGGGACATATGTGAAGCCTGGAGTGCTTCATTTATTTTGCTTCCATAAGGACAGTTAGCCTGAGAATAGAAACATCTGAAATGAGGGTGGAATAGAGAGAATCCCAGAGCAACTGTACCATGATCCTGATCAACTGTGTCTCCCACCTACCTGTTTGCACACTCTTTAGGTAAATAATTATTAAATTCTCCCTTTTTCCTCAAAATTTGCTACCAAGAATCCAAACCATCCTACGAGATACACCTTCCTTATGATATTTTGAGGAATTTACTCAAGCACGTGCCTCTGTAAAATTAGTGAGTAAATCAAGAAAAATGAAACCTGAGGTTCACAAAACCGTATCTAACCCAGTAATGCAACACCAGCTGTGATCACAGATTTGTAGCGGGCATAAAAAGCAAATGATCCAGACTGGAGCTATCTGGCAAGGTGTGATGTTATGGATTAGATATTATACTTATTGGGTTTTCAGAATGTCAAGGAAAAAATACAGAATAAGGAAAGTATTTATTAGTAGCCAAATATTTTGCAGAAGACACTCAAAAACTTTCCCGTTAGCAAAGAGTTGGTTATTTGCCTTCACCTAAATCAGCCATAGGCAAGGGGATACAATTCCTAAAAAGAAGTCTGTTTTTTTTTTTTAACTTATAAGAGTATGAACATCCTAATGTACCTGGCTTCTGCCATTAAGAAAGTAAGCAGAAGAAGCAGTGTTTTGTTATCAGTCAACAATTGCTGTGGTAGTATTTTGTCAGGCCACTAAAAAGGACACTTACTTTGGGCTAAGAGTCCCATCCTCCCACAGTATCAGGACAATAGACTCCCCAGATCTCAGCCAAGAGAAAGAAAGGAAGAAGTCCAAATGTATTTACATCCTGAATTGAAAGTTACAGAAGTGAGTAAGGGATTACATGGATATTATAAATTACATGTGGCAGACTGGATGACTTTACTGGATATTGTAAATTTCATATGGCAGATGCAATAAAAGGTCCAGTGATGGAAATGGAGACAGATGATTGCTTTTCACACACAAAGATAGAGAGCAATGTTGTATTTCTATTAAATGTATTGTGAGAAGGGTTACACATATGTCATAGAATTTTCCACAGCAACAAGGTCTAGTTTAATTTTACATCAAATACTTCCATATCAAAATTGATTTTGTAGCTTTTTCTGTAGTGCAAGGATTACTTGATGTGATAGACTTTCAATGCAGCTTCCACTTACATTGGAATTGATTGCATTAAAGGGCTTCATACACAGAAAAATTCAATTTGCTAGCCATTTATTCCAAAGATATTTTTCTTAGGAAACAAAAAAGTCTGTCATCATTGAAAAGATTAAGAAAGTTTTAGGAGTTTCAGGTCCTCAGGAGAAAATGTAAAGTGAGACTGGACAAAGAATCAAAAACTATCATTGAAAAGCAATTCTGTAATAGTTATTGAGGTCTTTTCTTTTCCTAATCACTGTTGATTGTCTCACATTGCTAGAAACTCCAAAAGTCCTGACAAAAACAAATAGCAGCATAACTGCTAACACACTTGTTTTAGGATACATTTATTTTTTTTTAATTTTTATACATTTATTTATTTTTGATGGACAGAGAGAGATAGAGCACAAGTGGGGGAAGGGGCAGAGAGAAGACACAGAATCTGAAGCAGGCTCTAGGCTCCGGGCTGTCAGCACAGAGCCCGACGCAGGGCTCGAACTCACAAACCATGAAATCATGACCTGAGCCAAAGACAGACGCTTAATGGACTGAGCCACCCAGGCCCCCCAAGGATACACTTATTTTTTTATACAATTGTTATATAATATATATCTTCCTAGTTGCTTTAATTTTTCTGAATTTCCATTTTTTTTAAAAAAAAGCAGATTTTTAAAAATCTCTGAGAGATGTTTTTTGTAATGAATTTAATTTTTTTCAGTTTATCTGTAATTTATAGTCACCTTGGGGTGCCTGATTGGCTCAGCCGGTAGACCATGTATGTGACTCTTGATCTTGGGGTCCTGAATTTGAGCCCCACAATGGGTGTAGAGGTTACTTTAAAAAATAAACATAAATAATTTGTAGTCACCTCATTACTATAAAATGGTATATGTACTTGGATACTGCAGAGAACTAAAAATTAACTCATTGTTCCAACAGTCAGTGTCATACATTAAGTTTTGATCTATTTTCTAAATAAACACATGCAAGGTCTTGTATTATGATGTCACTTAGTACTATATTATGAGCATTTTCTGTCATTAAAGATTATCCGAATAGATATTATGCCTAGTTAAATTCTTTTTTAAGGCTGTTAAAATATTTTATTTAAGAATTTCTGTACTCTTATACATTTAGTCTGTTTTCAATACTTTACTAGTAAAAGTATTCAGATCAATACAACTTCCAGCTGGCTTTATATTTTGTAATCAGAAATTAGCTCAGATTTCTAAAGAACAGATGCCCAGTTTTTCAAACCAGATTTGTAATTACTGGTTCACAGTGCATGAAATTTCTTGAGGCTCAAGTAAAACAGACATATGAAAATTAATAGCATTTATTGCCAGAATGCATTAGAATGATTTTGTTACAGAACAGTTAGCAATATAAATTATTTTTTTCAAATTAGTTCATGAAAATGCTATCATATTAATTCATATTGCATCAAAATTTGCTTATAACATTTTTGTCATATTCAGCTTTTAAAACTTTATAAAACATTTATTATTCACTTATTTTTCTATCACTTTTTTTCTCAAAGTATTTTTCCCACTTTAAAACTCAGTTCATAGTTATTTTTCTAAAATATTTATGGCTTAACTTTTTATGTTTTATTTTTAAAATTTTATTATTATAATTATTTTAAGTATAGCTGGCACACAATCTCCCATTAGTTGTACATTGGATGTACATTTTACATTAAGTGTACAACATAGTGATTTGACATTATGTTATGCTCACCATAAGTGTAGCTACCATCTGTCCCCATACAACACTATTTCAATGCCATTGACTATATCCCATATGCTGTACCTTTTATTCCCATGACATATTTGTTCCATAACTGGAAATGACTTAAATTTTTAAAATAAACTTTTTATTTGAGGTAATTTTAGATTCACACATGACTGTAAGAAATAATACAGAGAGATCCCATGTGCCCTTTGCCCATGTGCCCTTAAAGGTAATATCTTGAAAATTATAGGGCACCTGGGTGGCTTAGTCAGTTAAGTGTCTGACTCTTGGCTTCTGTTCAGGTCATGATCTCACAGTTTGTGAGTTCAAGCCCCCTGTCGGGCTCTGCACTGGTAGCATGGAGCCTGCTTGAGATTCCATCTCCCTATCTCTGACCCTCCCCTGCTTGGTCTCTCTCTCTCTCTCTCTGAAGAATAAATAAATAAACATTAAAAAATTATACTATAATATCACAACCAGGATAGTGACATTGACATTGTTAAGACACAACATTGTGTTGCCTGCTTGAACTAAGATGTCCAATAGCCAGTCTCCCTACCCCACCTCTCCTTAAACTCTCGCTACCACCAATTTGTTTTCTATGTGTATAATTTTGTCATCGCAACAATATTATATAAATGGAATAATCCAATAATAATATTTGAGGATTAGCTCTTTTCACTCAGCATATATCTCCAGAGTTTCATCAGTTGGCACGTATCAATAAAAAATAATTTGCCCTTTTCGATGGCGGAACACTATTCTACAGCATGGATTAAGTAAAGTTTGTTTAAAAGTTCATTTATTGAAAGATATCTGGCCCATTACATTTTGGCTCCTATTAACAAAACTGCTACAAACAGTTGTGCACAGGTCCCTGTGTAAACATAAATCTTCATTTTTCTGAAATAAATGCCAGGAGTGCCATTGGCAGTTTGTATGGTACTTGCATACTTAGAATTTTTTTTTTAGAGACTGTTTCTAGTGTGGTCATGTTTTATTATATTTTCATCAGCAATCTGTAAGTGATGGAGTTTCTATGCATCCTTGCCAGCAATTGATGTTGTTTTATATATATATATATATATATATAATATATATATACACATATATATATACACACATATATATACAATATATATTATATATATTATATATAATATAATATATATAATTATATATTATATATATATGTGTGTATATATATATATATATATAATTTTTTGCTTTAGCCATTCTGATAAATGTGCAGTGATACCTTGTTGTTTCAATTTGAACCTACACAATAGCTAATGATGTTGAACATGTTGTCATGTACTCACTTGCCATTTTTACAGCCTGTTTAGTGAAATGTCTTTTAATGGCCTTTGCTCACATTCTAATTGGGTTTTGGAATTTTTTTACTGTTCTGTTCTATGAGTTCTCCATACACGATATATAATAGAGTCCCACTGGATACATAGTTTGCAAACATTTTCACCCACTCTATAACCTGTTCCTTTATCCACTTGCCCCAAGTAGGGCCTTCACAGAACTAAGAATTTCAATTTTGACATAGTTCAACTTAGCAAACTTCCCTGATATGAGTTGTGCTTTTTTTGTCATGTCCAAGAACTCTTTGCCCAGCACTGTATCCCAAAGGTTCTTTCCATGTTTTTTTTTGTTTTTTTTCAAAAATTTTATAATCCATATGTTTTAAATTAAGTCAACATTTCACTCTTATTTGATTTTTTTAAAGCAGACTTTATTTTTTAGAAGAATTTAAGGTTCACAGTAAAATTTAGTACAAAGTACAGAGATTTCCTATATACTCTCTGACTCCACACATGCATAGCCTCCTTTATTATCACTGTCCCCAAAGTAGTACATTTGTTACAAGTGATGAGCCTACATTAACACATTGTTAACCAAAGTCTATAGTTTATATTAGAGTTTGCTCTTGGTGTACATTCTATGAGTTTGCACAAATGTGTAATGACATGTATCCACTATTATTGGATCACATAAAATAGTTTCATTGCCCTAAAAATCCTCTGTGCTCTACCTATTCATTTCTCCCTCCTTCTCAACACCTGGAAACCATGGATCTTTTTACCATTTCCATAGTTTGTCTTTTTCAGAACGTCATATAGTTGGAATCTTACAGTATGTAGCCTTCTCAGATTGGCTTCTACCACTTAATAATATGTATTTAAGATTCCTACTTGTCTTTTCATGGCTTGATAATTAATTCCTTTTTTATCTTTGAATAATCTTCCATCACAATGATGTATCACAGTGCATTTATCTACTCACCTATTGAAGGACATCTTGGTTGCTTCCAAGTTCTGGCAATTGTGAATAAAGCTGCTATATACATCAGTGTGCAAGTTTTTACATGGATATAAGTTTTCAAATCATTTGGGTATATATGGAAAAGAACAATTGTTGAATTGTATGAAAAGAGTTTGTTTAGTCTTGTAAGAAACTCCCAAAATGTCTTCCAAAATGGCTGTACCATTTTGCATTACCACCAGCAGTAAATGAGCGTTCCTGTTGCTCCACATCCTTACTACCATTTGGTGTTACAGGGTTCTGGATTTTAGCCATCCTAATAGGTGTATAGTGGTATCTTGTCATTTTAACTTGCATTTCTCTAATGATATATGATATTGAGTGTCTTTTCATATGCTTATTTGTCCTCTTTATATCTTTTCCAGTGAGGTGTCTATTCAGGTTTTTGGTCCATTTTGAATTGGGTTATTTGTTTTCTTATTGTTGATTTTTAAGAGGTATTGTATATTGTGGATAACAGTCCTTAATCACATTGTTTTTTTTTTTTCAAATATTTTCTCCTAGTCTATGGTTTGTCTTCATTCTCTTTACAGTGTCTTTCAAGCAGAAGTTTCTAATTTTAATACAGCACAGTTTATCAACTATTTTTTTCTGGGATCATGCTTTCCATGTTGTATCTAAAAAGTCATTGCCAAATACAAGGTCTTGTAGATTTTCTCCTATATTGTCTTGTACTAGTTTTAGTTTCGTGTTTTACATTTAGGTCTTTTATTCATTTTAAATTAATTTTTTAAATGTTTATTTATTTTGAGAGAGAGAGAATGAGTAGGGCAGAGGCAGAGAGGGAGAGAAACCTAAGAATCTGAAATAGGCTCTGTGTTGACAGCAGAGAGACTGATGCGAGGCTGAAACTCAACAGTGAGGTCATGGCCTGAGCTGAAGTTGGATGATTAACCAACTGAGCCACCCAGGCACCCCATTCACCCCATTTCGAGTTAATTTTTGTAAAGGGTGTAAAGTCTGTGTCCAGATTTTTTTTTTGCATGTGGATGTGCAGTTGTTCCAGCACCATTTTTTAAAAATATTTTTTCTCCATTGTATTGGCTTTGCTCCTTTGTCAAAGATTAGATGGTTATTTTTATATGTTTCCAGATTCTCTATTCCATTCTATCGATTTGTCCACTTTTTCACCAGTATTATGTGTCTTGATTATAGTAGACTTATACTAAGTCATGAAGTCCAGTAGTCTTCCATGTTTATTGTTCTCCTTTCATATTGTGGTGGTTATTGTGGATCTTTTCCTTTTCCATATAAACTTTAGAATCAGTTTCTTACAGTCCACAAAATAACTTGCTGGGATTTTTATTGGGATTGTGTTGCATTTATTGATTACTTGGAAAGAACTGTCATTTTAAAAATAATCAGTCTTCCTATCCATGAATATCGAATATTTCTTCACTTATTTAGTTCTGTAATTTCATTTATCAAAGTTTTATAGTTTTTCTCATATAGAATATATATAATACATATATTATATTTGTATCTAATATTTCATTTTGGGGGGTGCTAATATCAATGGTAATATTTTTAAATTCAATATCCATGTGTTCATTGATGGTGTGTATAAAATTGACTGACTTTTATATATTATCCTTTTATCTTACAACCTTGCTATAATCATTCATCAGTTCTGGAATTTTTTGGTCTGTTCTTTTGGATTTTTCCATATAAACAATCTTGTCATCTGGGAACAAAAAAAGTTTTATTTTTCCTTCTCAATCTATATAAATTTCATTTCTTTTTCTTGTCTTTTTGCACTAGCTAGAATTACAGTAGGCTGTTGAAAAGTAGTGGTGAGAGATGACATCTTTGCCTTTTTCTGATTTTATTGAGAAAGCTGTTTATTCCCATTAAGTACAATATTAAATACAGGTTTTTTTGTAAATTTCTTTTTTTTTAATTTTAATGTTTTATTTATTTTTGAGAAAGAGACAGAGAGAGAGAGAAAGAGAGAGAGAGAGAATGGAAGATGGACAGAGAGAGAGGGAGACACAGAATCCAAAGCAGACCCCAGTCTCTGAGCTGTCAGCACAGAGTCTGGCACAGGGCTCACACTCTCAAACCATGAAATCATGACCTGAGCTGAAGTCGAAAGTTGAACCAACTGAGTCACCTACGTGCCCCTTTTGTAAATATTATCAGGCTGAGGAAGTTCCCCTCTATTTCTCCTGAGAGTTTTTGTCATGCATGGATGTTGTATTTTCCCAAATGCCTTTTACTCATCTATTAATCTGATCAGGTAATTTTTCTGTTTTAGCTTGTTGCTATAATGGATTATGTTAATTTATTTTCAAATGTGGAACCAGTCTTGCTTACCTGGGATAAATCCCACTTGGTCATGGCATATAATTCTTTTTGTACATCATTGGATTCAATTTGCTATTACTTTGATTTTTTTTTTTTTTTTTGCACATGGAACATTCTACAGGATAAATTATAATGTTGAGCCAGAAACCAAGTCAACAAATTTGAAATCATTCAAAATATACAAATCTAACCAAAATGGAATAATATTTGAAATGAAAAAAACAGAATGAGATTTGTGAAAATTAAGCATACTTATAAATAATAAATTGGTCAAAGAAGAAATTACAAAGGAAATTAGAAAATACTTTAAGTAAATGTAAATGAAAACACAACCTGCTAGGACTATGGGTTACAGCTAACACAGTACTTAGAGGAAAATTTAAAACTATACATGTTTTTTTTTTTTTAAAAGGAAGATTTTAATCAATAACTTTGTTTAGAGCCTTTAAAATATAGACAGAAAATAAACAATGGTAGGGAAACAGACTGAAGGAAATAATAAAGATTAAAACAGAAATAAGTAGAAAGGTAATAAAAAAAAACCTATAGGAAAAAACCAATGAAAACAAAAGATATTTTTAAAAAGATAAACAATATGCATAAACTTTTATCCAGACCAACCAAGAAAAAATAAAGAGAAAATATTAGAATTACAAAAATCAGAAGTAGAAGAACAATTATTAGTATGAATCTAAAAGAAAAAATATATATAAGAGAATATTAAGAACAATTGTAAGTAAGTTGAGATGAATTTGACAAATTTCTATAAAGACAAAACAAAACTGACTCAAGAAGAAATAGGCAATATTTTTTCCTTTAACATTTAGGTTTTTAATTTGACTAGGACCAACTTCTTGATGTTTACTAACAGATCTATTCATATTTTCTTCCTATGGTGACTCAGTTATTCTACAACCTCATGCTAAAATGCCCTTTGGTCATTGATTTTTAGTGTAGATTTTTCCAGATTTTTCAGATATATTTGTCCATATGTACTTTCATGAGCAACTGCAGTCTTTACTATGTTCCATTAAACTTTTTGTTTCTTTTTATGCAGTTCCATGCTTGTGTTGTTATTATAACTTTTTAATATCAGCATCGTATATGATTAATGATTGTTTTTATATTCCTTTTCAAAAAAATCATTGTTGTCAAAATACATTCTTTCTGTTATAAATTTTTAAATAAGTGGTTGAATTCTTAATTTTTTTTCAAACTCCAGCAGCAGTTTGATTTGGATTGCATTAATTGTATAGATTAATTTAGTAAGAATTAACATGTTTATATGATTAAGTCATCCTATTTATGTGCATGGAATGTGTTTCATTTTTGAAAACTTTTTAAATGTCACCTAAAATAGTCATTTTTTTCAATAGAAATTGTATGTCAATTTTTTTCTTGCTTTTTGAATTAAAGAATATGATTGCTTTTTTTGATGTTTCCTGATGACAACTTTAATGTCTCAACTATTCTTCTTACCCTTATACCTCACATATGGGCAAGCTGATAAGAAACCCCACTGCTCCCTCTTTTGGTACCGGTTGAAGTTTGAAGCTGTACAAACGTTTGTCTATGTATAAGAATACTCCCACAAGCTCCCAGCCCCCACCAGTAACAATAATCCAACCTGATCTCCTTTCCCCACTCTCCCAAGCTATTTTCCTACCAGCTCAGTAAGCCTGTCCTATTATCCCCCAAATCCCTCATTATGTGAGTAATAATCTTTTTTATACCCTTTCCTTGTGTGAGTGTGACAAAGTTTGGGCCATGTTTTGGGTGAGGAGTCCAATTTCTTTCTGCAGGATGACAGCAACATGGTGGCTAATGGTATTTTATTTTTATTATAAATTTATATTTTGTAAAACTTATATTTTCCAACAATTTCACTTTTGTAGAGATATTTGTCTTTGAAAATTGGCCATATAGCTGAAGATTTGTCAAACTGTGTTGTTGTTTTAATAGTTTGTGACTTAATTCTCATCGATTTTCTATTTAAATTATCATGTAATTTATACATTACAAAAGTTCAATCTCTTTCTTTCAAATCCTGACACTTGACAATTTTTATTCTTTTGATATAATATTGTCTAGGACTTCCAAAACTACATTAAAAAGTCATGACTCTAGTGAGCATTTTTATCCCATTCTGATTAAAGAGAAGCCATCTGAAGACTTCCTACTAATATAATGTATGCTGTAGATTTTTAGAATGTAACATTTACCAGATAAGGATCATTCTTTTATATTTGATTTTTTGACAGTTACTTTTTAATATCATAAGTAAATAGGTGTTGAACTTATGGAAATCTATCTCTGAATCTATTGAGAGAAGCATTTAATTTTTTTTTTTGCCTACCAGTTTGGTAACTTAAAAATTGCTGACAGATTTTCTAATGTTGAATTTTCCATGTGTTTCTTGGTTAAATCAAAATTTGTCATGTAACATATTAACTGCCATCCAATTCTAAGTATTTTATAATCTTCCTAGGACTTTGTTAAACTAAGGATCATTTATTTTTCAAAAATATAGGAAATTTTAGCAAGAATATATTTAATAATATTCAAAAAGCAATCTGAATGATACTGATTACTTGGAACTTGTTGAAGTTTTTCCTTTATGGCCAAAATAACGAATACTTGACAAGATCATGTATTCTTTATATGTGAAATATGATATTCAAGATACGATCATTGACTAATTTTTTTAAGTGTATGATTCACATATTATATTTCTCAGTTTTTGTTTTCTCAATTTATAAGCTCTGAAAGGGATGAGTTAAATTATTTATTTATTTATTTCTCTTAAAATTCTATCCACTATAGCTATAAATATTAAAAGCTTATATTGTTAGATACATATATGTTCAAAATAGTAATATCATTTTTTCTAGTGTTCTTTTTATGAGTAGGTGACATTTCTCATTATCTATGGAAATATTTGACATAAATTTTATTTTGCATAATATTAAAATTGTTACCTTACTTCATCTAGATTTTCCCTATTTCATTTTCAACTTTTTGTTTCAAGTTGTGTTTACTGGAAACAGAATATTTTTGGATATTTAAAAAATTAAAATGAATCTGAAAATTTTTGTCTCTGAGTTCTTGTTTTTAATCCATTTGGATCTATCATAACTTTTAAAAAATATCACTGAATAAAAATGACTTTTGATATAAAATTCTATTATTTTTCATATACTTATAAATTCATGTAACACCACTAAAATTAGGGTACACTATAATTCCATCACCACCTGCTAGAGACTGAATGTTTGTGCCTCCTCCCCAAATTCTTATATTGAAACCCTATCCTGCCCTGTGATCTTTAGAGAAGGGGCCCCTAAGGAAGCAATTTAGGTTAAATGAGATCAGAAGTGTGGGGCTCTGATCTGATAGAATTAGTGTACTTATAAGAAGAAACGTCAGAAAATTCATTCTCTTTCTCTCCCTGTGCACATGCACCAAGGAAAAATCATGTGAGTACACATGATTGAAGGTGGTTGAAATCACACCAAGAAAACACCTTATACTAGAAACCGACTCTGCCAGACTTTGACCATTGACATAGAGCATCCAAAACTGTGACAAAATAAATCTTTTATTTAAGCCATACCATCTATGATATTTTGTTATGGCACCTGGAGCAGACTAATATAGATTTTGGTACTGAGAAGTGGGTACTGATGTAACAAATAACTAAAAATGTTAACATGGCTTTGGGACTGGGTAATATGTAGAAGCTGGAAGACTTTAGAACTACATGCTCAAAAAAGCATTGTTATAAAAAGATTGTTGGTAGAAATATAGATGTTAAAGATGATTCTGGTAAGAGCTCATATAGAAAAAAAAACAGGTGGGCTAGAGAGAAAGTCTCCATCTTCTTAAAGAATCCATAAATAATTATAAGCAGATTGTTGGTGTTTTAAAATCATTCTGGTGAGGATTCAGATAGAAATGAGGAACAAATTATTGGAAATTGGAAGAAAGGCAATGCTTGTTATAAAGAGGCAAATAACTTGGCTGAATTATGATCTAGTGTTTTGTGGAAGGTAGAAATTATAGATAATGAAATTAGATATTTAGCTAATGAAATTTCTAAGGAAAATTTTACAGGTGCACCTTATGTTCTACTGACTGCTCATAGTAAAATATAAGAGGAGAGAGATGAATTAAAGGATTGTTAAGCAAAAAGGAATCAGAACTTGAAGATTTGTGAAATTCTCAGCCTGTCCATATTGCAAAAAAAAGATAAAACATGTTTAAAAAAAAAAAAAAACAACTAAGGCTGTGGCTGATCAACCAGTTGGTAAGGAGATTATTATGGCTGTGAACCATAGATCTAATCAGCAATCTCAGCAGAAGTCAGAAATAGAGATAAGATTATGCCAGCAGAGACACTGCCAGCTATGCCTAAAGGAAATAGAAAAAAAAAAAAAAGGGGTGGAATGGAGGAAGGTTGCAAACGTGTTATCCTTCAAGAAAGTGTTAGAATGATCTAATAATTCATAGATCATCAGAGCTGCCAATCCTACCACAGGCCCAGGGACAAGGCTGATTCTTTCTGAGTTTCAGAGGTAGGACTTCTCTTCAATTTCACTCCCCCCACGCCCCGCTACAGAATAGTGCATTGGCAGGGATTTCACAGAATGCCATGGGAATGGGGCCCTTGCAGAGAGTCAAAGATCAAGACTACCCCATAGAGCAATGGAGGTATTGCTGCTGTCCCAGCAAGCCTGGAAGGCAGAGCATCAAACCAAAGAGGATTATTCTCAAACATTAATACCTGGTGGAATTTGCCTTGCTAGCTTTTGGATTTGCTTAGGACCCATTACCCATCATTCCTTCTGTTTTTTTTTTTTTTCTTTTTAAAATGACAATGTATATTCTAAGCCTGTTCCACCATTATGTCTTGGAAGCACATAATCTGTCAGGGTTACACAGGCTCACAACTGAAGACATATTTTTCTTCAGGGTAAATTACAACTCATATGATTTAGATGAGATTTTGGATTTTAGAGTTCATGCTAGAATGAGTTAAGACTTTGGGAATGGAATTAATGTATTTTGCATGTGAGATGACATGAATTTGGAGGTGCCAAGGATGGAATTTATGGACTTAATCTTTGTGTCTCCCCAAAATTCACATATGGAGGGCCCATTCCCCAAAATGATTGTATTTGAAGATGGGTCCCTTAAGGAAGGAATTACTGTCAAATGCATTCAGAACTGTAGAACTTTAATCTGATAGGATTATTGTCCTTATAAGAAGAAACACCACAGAGAAAGGGCATACGAAGACCTAGTGAGAAGGTGGATGTCTACAAGCCAGAAAGAAACTGACCTTGTTGGATGTTGGTCTGACTTCTATCTCCCAGAACTACAAGAAAATACGTTTACTTGTTTATGTTACCTGGTTTGTGGTATTTTGTTATGGTAGCCCAAGCACACTAATACACTACCCAAATTCCTTTGTGCTATCCTGCATCTCTAATCTCCATAAACCACAGATTTGATCTCAATTATTAGTTCTGTCTTTTTAAGAATGTCATATAAATGAGGTAATAAATTACAGAAATTTTTTTAGGTTTGCAACTTTTACTAGGCATAATGCCTTTTGGATCCATCCAAGTTGTTTTGTATATCAGTAGCCCATTTTTTATTGCTGAGTAGTATTCCATTGAATGAATGCAGCCCAGTATGCTCACTTATTTACCTGTTGAAGAAAATAGGCTGTTAGTAGGTTTAGTTCATTTTGAACAGAGCTGTTATCAATGGATTTTGTGTGAATATATTTTTATATTTCTCTAGAGTAAATACTCAAGAAGTGAGATTTCTGAGTATATGGTAAATACATCTTTAACTTCGTAAGTAACTTAGGTTATCCAAACTATTTTATAGTTATCCCAACTATTTTGCACCATGGCTGTAGTATTTTGCATAACCATCTTCTATGTATGATAGTTCTAGTTGCTTTTAATCCTCACTAGTTTTTTTTTTTTAATCCTAAAGTTTCTAACTGTTGTATGGTGGCATCACAATATGATTTTAATTTGCATTTCTCTAATGGATAATTTTGTTGCACATGTTTTTGGGTGCCATCTGTATATATTATTTGCTAAAGCATCTGGTCATATCTTTCAATCAGTTTTTTTTTTATTATTTTTTTTTAATTTTTTTTTTAACGTTTATTTATTTTGGGACAGAGAGAGACAGAGCATGAACGGGGGAGGGGCAGAGAGAGAGGGAGACACAGAATCGGAAACAGGCTCCAGGCTCTGAGCCAACAGCCCAGAGCCCGACGCGGGGCTCGAACTCACGGACCGCGAGATCGTGACCTGAGCTGAAGTCGGACGCTTTACCGACTGCGCCACCCAGGCGCCCCTCAATCAGTTTTTAATTGAGTTGTTTGATTTCTTACTACTGACATTTGAGAGTTCTTTATATATCCCAGATAGAAGTCCTTTGTTGTATATGCAATTTATAAATATTTTCTGCCAATATGTACCTTGTCATTTCACTACCTTACACATTTCATTTCTTAAACTAATGTTTTAAATTTTTATTAAACACAGTTTGTCATTTTATTATAGATTGTGCTTTTGGTGCCATGTCTAAGTCTTACTAATCTCAAGTCATAAATATTTTTTTTTCCTTTCTTCCCCCGACAAGTATCTAAAAAGAAAAATTTTAGATATATGGTAATTGGTAATTCAGATATATGATTAATTCTGTGATCTTTTTTGTATAAGTTATGAGGTTTAGGCCAAAGTTTAATTTTGCATATGAATGTCCAGTTGTTTAGACACTATTTGCTGAAAGGCTTATCCTTGGTCAGCAACCAATTGAACATATTTTGGGGTATGTACTTCTGGACTTTCTGTTGCGTTCAATTGATCTATGTGTCTATCCCTTCATCAATACCATACTATCTAGATTAGATTATTACAGCTTTATGGTAATTCTAAAAATGCAGTGGAATTTCTTCCATTTAACCTAAAATGTTTCTTATTTAGTTTGGGAAAATTTATTTTTTTTTTTGTCAAATAATTTCTTTCCTGATTTTTTTCTCTATTTCTGGTACCTGCTATTATCCAGGCTTTGGCATCTGTGCTTATATATTTCATTTCTTTTTTCTAATTCTTTACATTATTATCTCCTTATTCTTCAATCCTGCCTTTCTGAGTCCTTCAACATGATACTCCAGCTCTCTCATTTTTTTCTTCAGTTATTTAAATTTTATTTATCACTCTAAACATGTTCTTTCTGAAAACAGTTATATATTCCATAGCTGAAAAATTACCAGATTCTTTTTTATATTCTGTTCTTTTTCCATGATACTACTGTTTTCTTGCCTCTTTGAGATATTTATTTTGCTTATTTTATTTTATCACTTCATCTTTTTCAATAGTTTTGCTTCATGTAGAAAAAGGTGGCCTAATTGTGCTATAATCAGTGCCTTCATTACTTGACTGTCTTCCCCACAAAAATAGACAATAGAAAAAAAAAAAAAAGAAAAAAGTGGCCTAGTTTTTTCTTTTTAGTTCTGGATGTACTTCCCAAATGTCCAGTATTTTTTTTTTTTCTGTGAGCCCATGTTCTGCTGAAGTAGCAGCTAACCAGGTTGATGATAGATGTTACAGTAAGGCTACAGACCAGGCCTCAGGTTTCATTGTTCCACATCACTGACAGTTTTTCATTGTCAATTAGGTTTTACAGTCTTGAATTATGGATTTCACCTCCATTGGTTTATTTCAATTATTTTTTTTCAAATTACTCTTTCAGCATGTGAGATACAGTGACTTGTACATGTTAATCAATATTTATTACTTTCATTGTTTCCATTGGATGATGATAATGAAGTTGAAGATGGTAACTTGTTTCAAATACATCTGGCTCATTCTTACTTTAGGAACTTTGAACTTTATCTTGCTTTTATTTTCTCACCTCTTCCATGATTCAGATTTCAATTAAAAATTCATTTGCTCAAAGAAAATTTTTTTGTTATCACATTTAATATGGCTCTTCTCAAGTCATTTTATATCACTTTTGTTTTATTTTTATCACTGTACATACTTCTATTTGAAATTATCTTATTTTTATTGCTTTTTTTTCTCTTTTCTTCACTAAAATGTAAATAGTGTCTTGTAACCATTCCAACTACTAACAGAGCAGAAACCAAATCCTAAGCTTACCTAATGTGATGTGTATTGCTTTTTAAAATGTGTGTACATTTCTTTAAGTATTATTTATTGAATTTCACCAAATAGACACAATTTGACAATATGCTTATTGAAGGAATTTCAGATATAAGCAATATTTTAACGCTAACATCTTATCCTCTTTTACTGTTTTCAGGAATGCAGTCAAAGAACACAAAAAACTTTACGCCATTTATGAAACCAGGTGAGTCCATATCTTCAATTTATCTATTAAAGTTGTCTTCTACTTTTCACTAATAATACAAGTATTATTAGTCATTGTGATATGAGCTTATGAGTTACCTAGCTCTATATATTTTGTGTTTGAAACATCCACCAAAATTATTGTAAAGCATACATAGAAACTAAATAATAATAACAATAATAATATAACCTTAAGTTATCTTATGTAATTTTTCTATAATTTTAATTTGAAATTTAAGTAAATAATTTAAAAATAAAATTGAATTCTAAAAGGGCATCTGATTCTACGACTAAGTACATCCAACTTTAAAATAAAATGTCTTAGTATTAGAGGAAACTTCAAACATTGTTTGAAATTTCACATATTTGGAAAGGTAGTCCAAAGTTTTGTGTGTATAAAAGCATGTTCTCCAGCTGATATTCTTTTGGAAAGAAATTGGCTACAACAACAAGATTTGGCAGCAAATCTTATGAAAACATGTATTTAACAGAAACTAAAGCATCTGATAAATTCTTGTTTATCTTTAAACATTCAACTACAATATGATTTACAATTAAAATTTCTCTAGATACCAACCACCCCCAACCTCCAAACTCAATCAGCATCTCAGGCAAAAATCATTCTCCTCTGGGCCCACTATTTGTTAATGTTTAAAGCATTTCTATGTAAAGTGCCAATAATTATTTTATTTCTTCCTTCCTTCCATATATCAAATTCTAAGTACTGTAATACAGTGCTATTCAATATTTTTGGTAAAAGTAATAATTTGTTAGAATACATCATTTTAGTATTGTTTATTGTGTACATATAATTTCATTTACTTAATCAAATATTTCCTTAAGATAAATTCTTTAAAGCAGTATTATATGAGAAAAGAATATACACATTTAAAATCTTTTAAATTTATGTATGTTTGTACATAATTTTGCAAAAATTGTAAGTATAGAGCACTAGTATTCACAAGTAAACATAGCCATGTAATCACCAGTCGGATTGGGAAATAGCACATTCAGTACTTCAGAAGCTCACTCCAATCTGTGCCAGGCACTCCTTTCTCTTCACCAAAAATAACAAATGTCATGACTTCTTTCACCATCTGCCTTAGTTTGGATTCCCCAGAAATAAGATTCTTTCCAAGATGAGAATTCTTTTTCCAGTGCTGTATAGGACAAATGCTGTCAGGAAAAACTTGTGAGAATGATCAACAAGTACGGTATGAGAAGTAGAGAAAATACAAAGAGTATTTTTGAGACATCTAGCTTCTACCAGATTTCTAGGCACTCTGTAACATCATTTATAGAACAAAATCTGTCCACCTAGAAGCCTGGTGGCTATACACCTACATCAAAACACTTTAACAAGGCACTGTCTCTGGGGGAGGAGCATAACATCCCAGGGATCTCAAGCACAAGCACGTAAGCAATGTTTTGAAAAAAAAAAAAAAAAGTGGAGGTTTGAGTGATTTGTAGCCAAAACTACATCTAGGAACTAACAAAGGGAGCCTGGTACCAACAGCATATGCTGCAAACCATGCTTTGCACCATGAAGATCCATTTTCTTCTCACATTAAGTTTATGCCACAGGTTTTTAAGTATTCTAATTGGTCACAATTTCATGGAAAACTTACCAGCAAAGGTTTGGCAAAAAAACACAGCTTACACTGCTATGGTACTTCAAGAGGCCATGACAGATATGAATCACCTCCATGCCCCACCCTACCATACCACCTCTTCTGGGCCAGCTGGATTGCTTGGTGGAATTACCAAGACAATTACCACTGAACCTCTGTTTGTCAAGACACTTTCAGGCAATTGATAATGCTGCCTCCCAACTGACAGTTGAGACTTGGCATATGAATGTCAAGAATAGATCCATTGAAAAGCTGAAAGCTTTTCCTCTAAGATCAGGAACAGGACAAGGAAGCCCACTCTCATCACTTTTAATTCAACATAGCATTACAAATCTTGGAGCAACTAGGCAAGAAAGAGAAATAAGACATATCCAAATTAGAAAGGAAGGAGTAAAACTATCTCTATTTGTAGATGACATGATATGTAGGCAACTCTAAAGACACCATGGGGAAAAAAAAACATTAGAACTAATAAATTTTATAAAGTTGCAAGATACAAAATCAATATACAAGAAACTATTGTATTTCTATATATTAATAAACTACCAGAGAGAGAGAACTTAAGAAAACAATCTTGTTCACAAATTGCATCAAAAAGAGTAAATAACTAGGAACAAATTTAACAAAGTAGGTGAAAGACCTGTACACTGACAACTATAAGACATTAATTAAAATAATTGAAGAAGATCAAATAAATGCAAAGGGGTGTCTGGGTGGCTCAGTTGGTTAAGCATCCGACTCTTGATTTTGACTCAGGTCATGATATTGTGGTTCATGAGTCCGAATCCCATGTTTGGCTCCACACTGACAGTACAGAGCCTGCTTGGGATTCTCTCCCTCCCTCTTTCTTTGCCCCTCCCTGCTCATTCTCCCTCTCTCAAAATAAATAAATAAAATTAAAATTTTTTAATTAAAAAAAACAAATGGAAAGATAGTCTGTGCTCAGGATTCAAAAGAAAAAATATTATTAAAATATTCATACTACTTAAAGCAATCTTGGGTACAGACCCAATGCAATCCCTATCAAAACTCCAATGAGTTTTTCATAGAAAGAGAAGTATCCTAAAATTTGTATGGAACCACAAAAGACCTCAAATAGCTAAACCAATCTTCAGAAAGATAAACAAAGCTAGACGCATCACTCTCCCTAATTTCAAACTTTATTACAAAGCTGCAGTAATCAAAACAGTATGGTGTTGGCATTAAAATGAACATATAGAAACAGAGTAGAGAGCCCAGAAATAAACCCACACATATATAGTCAATTAATTTATGACAAAGGAGACAAGAATACAATGGGAAAAGTCTTTTCAATAACTAGTGTTGCAAAACTGGGCAGCCACATACAGAAGATGAAACTGGACCACTATTTTATACCACACACAAAAATTAATTCAAAATGGATTAAAGACCAGAATGTAGGACCTGAAACCATAAAACTCCTAGATGAAAAAAGGCTTGGATATGACTCCAAAAGCAACAAACAAACAAACAAGTGGAACTACATCAAACTAAAATTGTCAGCAAAGGAAATCAGCAACAAAATTAAAAGGAAACCTATGGAATGGGGTAAAATATTTACAAATCATATATCTGATAAGGAGATTATGTGCAAAATCAAACAACTCAATAGCAACAAAACAAAACAAAACAAAACAAAACCCAAACAATCCAATTAAAAACATGGTAGGTGATCTGAAGAGACATTTTTCCAAAGAAGACATGCAGGTACATGAACACATGTACATGAAAAGAGTCCCAGCATCACTAATGATCAGGGAGATACAAATCAAAACCACAATGAGATGTCACCTCACACCTGTTAGAATGGCTATTATCAAAAAAACAAGATATAACAAGTGTTTACAAGGAGAAAAGGGAATCCTTGTGCACTGTTGATGAGAATGTGAATTGTTGCCACCACTATGAGAAACAGTATGGAGGTTCCTGAAAAAATTGAAGGTAGAGATATCAAATGATCCAGTGGTTCCACTTCTGGGTATTTACCTAAAGAAATAAAACAAACAAACGCTGGCTTGAAAATATATCAGCACTGCATGTTCTTTACTGTATTATTTACAATAGCTATGATATGAAAATAACCTAAGTGTCTATTGATGGATAAGTGGATAAAGAGAATGCAGTATGTATATGTACAATGGAATATTATTAAATCATGACATAGAAGTAAATCTTGCCATTTGCAACAACATGTATGAACCTTGAGGGTATTATGTTAAGTGAAATAAGTCAGAGAAAGACAAATACTGTATGATCTCAGTTATATGCGAAATCCAAAAAGGAAAGGAAGGAAGGAAGGAAGGAAGGAAGGAAGGAAGGAAGGAAGGAAGAAAGGAAGGAAGGAAAGAAAAAAGAGAGGGAGGAAGGAAGAGAGAAAGAAAAAAAGATCTTATAGGGAACAGATCAGTGACTGCCAGAGGTGGGAGGTTTGGGGCTTGGAAATATGGGAAATGCTGGTCAAAAGGTGCAAACTTCCAGTAATAAAGCATATAAGTCTTGGGGATGTAATTCAGAGTATGGTGAGTATAGTTAGTAACACTGTATTGTGTATTTGAAAGTTGTTAAGAAAGAAAATCCTAAAATTACTCATCACAAGAAAAAAATTATACCTATACATGGTGGCAAATGTTAACTAGACTTCGTCATAAACTTATGGGTCAATTCCTCTACCAATATGGCAACACCATTGTTATCCAGCTGATTTACTGGCACAAGGATGCCAAAGTGACTATACAACAACCATAGCTTTATGTTTAATAAAGCTATTACTGTATCTACTTGTAAAAGTGTCTCTTCTCTGGGAATCAGGACATGTAGATCCACAATGCTGATCAATTTTTATTATTAACTATTAACAAAAGTCCATAGTTTACATTAAAGCTCATTCTTGATGTTGTAAAGTCTATAGGTTTTGACAAATATATACATTCATGTATCTATCATTACAGTATCATACAGAGGCATTTCACTGTCTTAAAAATCCAGTTTTCCACCTAATCCCCTCCTCTTTTCCCCTGAAACTTCAGGAACTACTAATCTTTTTGCTGTCTCCATTCTTTTCCAGAATGTCATATAGCTGGAATCATACAGTACGTAGCCTCTGTAGATTGGCTTCTTTCACTTAAAAAATATTCATTTAAAATTGTGCTATGTATTTTTTTGCTTGCTAGCTCATTCCTTTTTATAACTGAATGATCTTCCTTTGTATTGATGTACCACAGTTTATTTATATATTTACCTATTATTTTTTTTTACTTTTTTAAGTGTTTATTTATTTTTGAGAAAGATAGAGAGAGTGCAAGCTGGGGAGGGGCAGAGAGAGAGGGAGACACAGAATGTGAAGCAGGCTCCAGGTTCTGAGCTGTCAGCACAGAGCTCGACAAGGGGCTCGAACGCACAAACCATGAGATCATGACCTGAGCCGAAGTTGGACACTTAACCGACTGAGCCACCCAAGCACCCTTATATTTACCTATAAAAGGACAGCTTGGCTGCTTCCAAATCTTGGCAATTATGGATATAGACACTGTAAACATTTGTGTGCAGGTTCTCATTTGGACTTAAGTTTTCATTTGGGTAAATACCAAGGAATGTGATTGTTGGATCATATGATAAAAGTATGTTTAGTGTTGTGAGGAACCACCAGACTCTCTACCAAAGTGGCTGTACCACTTTGCATTCCAACTAGCAACAAGTGAAAATTCCTGTTGATTCACATTCTTGCTAACATTTGGTGTTGTCCATGTTTTGGATTGTATCCATTTTAATACATATATAGTGCTGTCTCATTGTTGTCTTAATTAATGTTATCAATGCCTTGATAACATGATGTTGAGCATTTTCCTATGTACTTGTTAGTCATCTGCATATCTTCTTTGATTAGGTTTCGTTCATATATTTTGCTCATGTTTTAATTGGGTTGTTATTGTTGAATTGCAAGTGGTTTTTGTATAATTAGATACCAGTGCTTTATCAGATATGTGTTTTACCAGTCTGGGGTTTGTCTTTTCATTTTCTAGCAGTGTTTTATAGAGGGCAACCCCAAGTTATTTATTTTAATCAAGTCCAATTTATCAGTTTCCTTCTCCCATGGATAATGCTTTTTGTGTTGTATATAAAAGTTCAACACTAAACACAAGGTCACCTAAATTCCCTCCTACATTATTTGCTAAGAGTTTTAAAGTTTTGCAATTTACATTTAACTCTATGATCCATTTTGAGTTAATTTTTGTGAAAGGTGTAAAACCTTTGTTGGTTGGTTTTTGCATGTGAATGTCCAATTGTTTCGACATTATATGTTGAAAAAAGGTATTCTTTCTTCATTCTTTTGTCCAAGATCTGTTAGTTATATTCATGTAGGTCTATTTCTACACTCTCTATTCTATTCCATAAATCTATTTTCCCATTCTTTCACCAATACCACAGTCTTGAATTTGGGTAGTGCTAGTCCTCTGATTTTGTTCTCCTTCAATAGTGTATTGGCTCTTCTTACTGTTCTGCCTTTCTGTATAGAGTACATTTTTTTTAATTTTTTTTTTCAATGTTTATTTATTTTTGGGACAGAGAGAGACAGAGCATGAACGGGGGAGGGGCAGAGAGAGAGGGAGACACAGAATCGGAAACAGGCTCCAGGCTCTGAGCCATCAGCCCAGAGCCCGAGGCGGGGCTCGAACTCACAGACCGTGAGATCGTGACCTGGCTGAAGTCGGACGCTTAACCGACTGCACCACCCAGGCGCCCCTAGAGTACATTTTTCAATATATACAAAATAATTTTCTGGATTTTGATTGTGATTTCATTGAATCTATACAGAGAGTTGGGAATAATTGACATTTTGATAATATTAAGTTTTCCTATTTATGCACATGGAATCTCTCTCCATATATATAGGTTTTCTTTAATTTATTTCATCAAAGCTGTAGTTTTGTGATTTACCTCATATGAATACTGTACATATTTTGTTAGATTTATTTTTCTTAATTTATTTGTATTGAAGTATAACTAACATATGGTGTCATATTATTTTCAGGTTTACTATATAATGATTCAGTAATTATATACACTATTCAGTGTTCAACATAAGTGTACTCTTCATCCCTTTTATCTATTTCATCCATCCCCCATTCACCTCCCCTCTGACAACCACCAGTTTGTTCTCTATATTCAAGAGTCTTTTTTTTTTCTCTTTTTTTCTTTGTTTTATTTCTTAAATTCCACACATGTGTGATATCCTATGGTATTTTTCTTTCTCTGACTTATTTCAGTTAGCATTATACCCTCCAGGTCCATCCATATTGTTGCAAGTGACAAGATCTCATTCTTTGTGGATAATATTCTGTTATGTATATATAGTACATCTTCTTTATCCATTCAACTTTATCCATTCAACTATGGATGGACACTTGGTTTGTTCCATAGTTTGGCTATTGTAAATAATGCTTCAATAAACATAAGGGTGCATATATCTTTTTGAATTAGTGTTTTCATTTTCTTTGTGTAGATAATTAGTAGTAGAATTACTATGTGATTTTATTTTTAAATTTTTGGGGAACCTCCATACTGTCTTCCACAGTGGCTGCACCAGTTTAAATTTCCACCAACAGTGCATGAGGTTTTTTTCTTTTTTTCACCTTACCAGGAATGTTACTACTTGTATTTTTAATTCTTGCCATTCCGACAAAAGTGAGGTGATATCTCATTGTGGTTATTATCTGCATTTCCTGATGATTAGTGATGCTGAGCATTTTTTCATGTGTCTGTTAGACATTTGTGTGTCTTTTGGAAACATGTCTACTCGGGTCTTCTGTCCATTTTTAATTGGATTATTTGTTTTTTGGTGTTGAGTTATATAACTTTATATACTTTGAATATTAAGTCCTTATTGGATATATCATTTGCAAATAATTCCATTCAGTAGGTTGCCTTGTCATTTTGTTGATTGTTTCCTTTGCTGTGTTGTTAGATTTATATATAAGCATATCAATTTTTGATGTTAATATTCTAATAGATTTTAGCTATATTATATATTTATTGATTACCATATATATTATAATAGACATTTTTATTAGTGTCTAACATGAATCATTTTTCACTTAGACAATTATTGTTATCATTAATTCAAATGCTATACACATTCTAAACCCTTGGAAGTTATTACTATTATATTAGTATGTTTTATACATTAAATATTAATTCATTTACTTATACATTTACCACTAATGTAGCTCTTTATCCCTTTATACATTACCATGTTTCTTACAGCATTTGGATTCTGTGTCCTGGAAAGACTGTTTTTAGTATATATCTTAGTGTAAGTGCTGGCAACAATTTCTCTAAATTTTTTTGCCTGGTAAATCTTTACTTTTTTTTTTAAGTGAAGAATATTTTCAAATAGCATAAAATTCTTTGTTGGAAGCTACTTGCTTTCTTCACTTTATTTATTGTCTTATTTGTTTTTCTGTTTCTATTGAGAAGTCTATTAGTTTTATAGTTGCTTTTGGAGTTAATTTTTACATTTTCAGATATGTGTTTATGATTTTTTTCTTTGATTCTGATGTCCAAAAGTTTTACTATGATGTCTTTAAGTGAAATTTTCTTTTCATCTTGCTTTGGTGTCATATTTTTTGTGAATCTGTGGCTTTATCTCTTTTTACCAATTTTAGAAATGTCTCAGCCATTATTTCTATAAATGCTGTTTTTACCCCATTATATCTGTTGTCCCTTTCTGTAACTTTAATTATAATTGTTATTCCTTTTTAGTATTGTCTTATGTCTTTTATTCTTTTTTCTGTTTTTCCCATACTTTTTTTTTTCCTATCCATGCCTCAATCTGTTCTTTTTCTCCAAATGATGTATCTTTTAGGTAATGATTTCTGTTTTCAGCTAAATCTCATCTTCTATTTCACCATTTTTAATGTGTCATTGTACTTTTCAGTTGTGGAATTTTCATTTAATTCTATTATAAGCATATTGATTCTATGAAGTATTTCTCCATCTTTGATCTATTTTTTAAGCATATTAATCAAAGTTTTGTTAAAGTCTGCATCTGATAATTCCACTATCTGGTTCACAAATGTCTTATTTTTTATTTTTTTTAACTGTTTCTAGATCTTGGTATGCCTTTTAAATTTGATTCAATTCTAGACGTGTTTTAAAATATAAAATCTTTAGATCAACAGTATCCAATAGAACTTTCTGTGAACATGGACATATTTATATCTATGCTGTCCAATACCATAGCTACTAGCCACTAGCAGTTTTTGAACACTATGAAATATCACTAGTGTGACTGAAGAAATGATTCTTTATTTATATACTTTTAATAAATTTAAATGTAAATAGCCACATGTGTCTCATGGCTAACATACTGGACAACACAGGTCTAGATAAAATTTCTTGCTGACATTGTATATTAAATGTTTCAAGTGCTCTATTTGATATTTTTTCCACCAGAAAAAAATTCTTCAGCTTTTTGCAAGTAACTAGAGTAGTAACAGACCATTTAATGCAATCAGACATGGAGCTGAGTTTCTTCATGTCTGCTTTCTTTCTGGTTCACCCTTTCTCCTAGTTTGCAGTTCTTAAGGATCACAAATGAAAGTCAAGTGTATTTACCTGGATCTCTCCAACTTGGCTGGCCTTGAACTCCAATTTTTGTTTCCTCAGAATAGGGAAAGTATTGGTAGCTCTCATTAGCTTTCCAACCTGCTGTTAACTGCCTCCTGCTTAGCTTCTCTGCTCTTGCTTCTAAAATGCTGCTTAGAAATTGGCAAATTAGCACATTTGTTTTTGTGGTTCTCTCTTTTCCAGGATCATGACCTCTCAGACCCTCACTCCTTGGTAGCTCTGAACTCAGTTTTTTATCTCATTAGCCCTGTCAGATATCTGAAAACTCTTTTTGGTGTCCCTGCCTCTACCTCTATTCAACTTCACAGATTCAGCTCCCAAGTGACTTATAAATCATCAGTTGGGCTTCTTTAGAAGCAGACCATGAGATAAGTATTAGAGTAAAAATTATTTATTTGAGGGATGCATCAGACACTGGTAGTGACATGAGAAATTCATACAGAGAAGGAAAAACAGCTAATAAAAGTCAACTAATTTAGCCAGTTACCATAGTAAACAATTGGGGCTGAATTCCTCAGTGAGAAGGTGGAAAGTGGTGTAAAACACGTATCTCAGAGATATCATATTCTAGAGTTGAGATCTGGCGTCTTTTTGAACTAACTCCCAGTGGCTGCTTTGGAAGGGAGGTAATGTCAATAACACTCTCTTCCTCTAATGTATAGCCTGCCACCATTTAGAGCAGCATTCCAAGGTTCCAGAATAAAATAAGTCATCAGACTTGGAGATGCATAATACTGGTATTTGGAAGTCAGTGAGAGGACACTAAAAGGCTGATCAATGGAGAAGAACAAACATAGCATAGAAATTCATGTTCCTCCCACAGAACTTGCCCTTTTCCCAGTATTTTGGCCTCTAAAATTCTGGCTACCTTAACAGCTTTATAATACCCTCTCATATATATTTTTCCATTTTTATTCCTTTTTTTCTGCTTGTTCTAAGTGAGAGGATTGGCTCTCTTGAAAGCTAGTCAGTCATAGCTGATGGTGGAAAGGTGGGTTGTTATTTTTTAGACACTAAAATGTATTTTACTGAATGATTTATGGGTCTGGGTGTTTTTTATTGATTTGGATCAATATATTTTTTATTGATTTGGAAGGTGCATAACTGTTACCCAATTTGTACCAGTTAAACCAAAATGTTTTTAACACCATCAAGCAAAAAACATGCGTTCATTGGTAACTCATTTCCTTATTTGAGTGATATACGGACTGTATGTTCTTTCCAGTTAAAATGTTTTTGTTCTATATTTGTTATTTTTTCATATGATTATATATGAAAGATTAAAGAAAAGTAAAATTATTCTTCAGTATCACCACACAGAATTCATTGATAGAATTGCTTTGAAAACAAAATGGGAAAATGCTAAATAAGAAGAGGGTTTCTCCCTAATCTTATTGTTTATGCTTGCAGAATTTTAACATTTCCGGTCCTGATTCCAGACCACAGTAGTGCCCTATTGAATGATTCTGGCCTCTAACTTGCTGAGAGCTAAGTTTCCCATTCTGGTACTGCTGTTGGTGTCAATTCTCATGTTCCCTGAAGCACTTCCTCACAGTGGCTGAGTTTTGCTCGTGACAACTGTCAATGCACATCTCCCCTTGGCCTTGAAACTCACCACTCAGCTATTTTCCTGATCCTCAGGAAGGCTGCTCATTACCTGGTACAATACTATCAGCACAAAACATGCCCAGCATTAAATTAGGTAACCAATCAGGGACTCAGATCTGAGAGTTTCCATGAACTGTCAAGGGCCACTATACAGTAGATGAGCAGCCTTCATCGTAAGTTTGGGGAATGTGGATCAAGGACAGCATTTGGTAGTACTTGGTAGACCAAGTACTTTTGATCACACATATTAATAGTAAAAATAATGAAATACAGCCCATATATGCATCATATTCTTTATAAAATGCATTAATATATACGAGACTTTTAAGGACAAAAAATCCTCTAATCCCCTCCCGGGAGTGGAGCATTTTGCCAACTTCCTGTGGAAAGCACTAACATAGATAAGAAGAAAGTGGGGTACCAGGAAGTCCAAAGGCACTGCAACTACAAGAGTGTCATTGCAAGAGTAGCTCAGGGTCAGCCCTTGGAATAAAAGTGACAACAGGCAGAGAAACCACTGTGTGCCAAGTTTCATAGGATGTGATCACTGAACTGGCACCCCCCAGGACAAAATCCAATTTCAGAGAAGCTGAGCTAAACCTTGTAAGCAGAATGGCTAATGAGCAGCTTCAAACTGAAGTGGAATATTTAGAGAATTAGGGTAGTTTTCTGTGAACAAATCCAAATAAATTCTGAGTTTATTTATACCAAGATCGTTTCTTTGCCTTCAAAATCTCATGTTCAGTGCAATATGTCTTTGGCTTTGCAGTTATATTTGTATCTGCTGTACAACACTAAAAACATAAGGGTGAATTTCCTATCTATTGTGATGAAATTCAATCTAATTTTACTTAGAGCAGAAATAAAGTATAATATGACTTTACGTTTTTTAGATTGGATGAATCAAAATCTGATATTGGATTATGCAATTAATCTTACTTTGGGAGACAAATAAAGATATGGATGGTAGTTATAAATACTACCTCAGATTTCCAAGGGAAGTTTGTGTTCAAGTTTCTCTCATCCAGCATTTTCTTGTATCATCCATGCATGGAAACAATAGTAACATCACTAATACCATGGAAGTGCCACAAACATTTGTGTTCCTTTTAAATTCCAGCAGAATCCAATGCAGGGTTTCCTGTATTTCTTAAGCCTATTTGTAAATGTCCATGAAGATGAGAAACAGTATTGTATTCTACCACCTGACTTTTTTCTTATTAAATGAAGTGGAGAGCATCAGGTAGCTCCTGACTTATTTATTTTTGTTATTGCTGTTTATGTATTAATACCATACAGTAGCTTTAGCTCCATTTATGGCTTGTGTGCATCTGAAAAACCATAACAAGACTTAGATTAATGTCTGATCTCAACCTTAGAGGGGTGTATTTTATCCTAAGAGCATTTGCTTAGCTCTAATTTGAAAGTTTGCTTGTGTATGTTATCAAGTTATTAAAAAAAAGATTTGTGATTATCCCAATTTTCCTATCTAGCTTTTATTTTTAAGTTTATTTATTTTTGTGTGTGTGTGAGAGAGAAAGAAACAGAGCGTGAAGGTGGGGGCAAGGGGCAGAGAGGGAGACACATAATCTGAAACAGTCAACACAGAGCTCTGAGCTATCAACACAGAGCCTGATATGGGGCTCAAACCTGTAAACTGCAAGATCATGACCTAAGGCAAGTCGGATGCTTAACTGACTGAGCATCTAGGCGTCCCTCCTATCTGGCTTTTTCCCACTTCCTTTCCATCTGTAAATTTTGTACCCAAAAGTTTAAAAATAAGAGTTCTGTATAGGTCATATATTTAAGTGCACTAAAAAACTAGTGACAAAAATGTAAGGTGTCTTGTGGTCCCCAGTGAGTCTCCCTACATTACCTGTTCTAGATCATCTCAGGAAATGTAAAGGAACAATGGACAGTGTCTCACACAGCAGCATCCAGGATTGTGCTGAGCAGCAATTTGTCAGTACATTACACCCGGGGGCTTTAATGGGCTCAGAACTGAGATCCTTCAGAGAGGAAAAGCGAATAAAGTGTTTCTTATAGTCACTCAAATGTCTACCTGGAGTAATTTCCAGACTTTGGTGCAGGAAAACATAATCCAAAGAGAGTATAGCAGCCTAGCTGAGTTGAGAAGCAAGAATTGGAGTTATGAGAGATAAGGTTACCATAAATTGGAGACAAGGGTCTCAGAGCTGAAGCAGATACACAGAAAAAAAGCTTCAGAGATGTGAATAAGGGTGCATTTGAGTCTTTGGTTCAACATCATTTTGCATATGCATAGAGTAAAACTCCATATGGCCAGGCAAAGAAAAACTTGCAGAAAGGACTCAATTCTCAGAGGTCACACACAAGCAAGAATTATTTGAATCCCCAATATCCAGAGTGAAGAAAACTCTTTAAATACATGAGATATTCAGGAGACTCTAGAAAGATAATGTCTTAATAATGGAGCTAAACTAGACCTAGAGGAAAATCTACCCTAGATCCACTATTACAAAAGCTTAAAAGCAAATCTTGAAAGTATCAAATATATCTATGGAAGCCAGCCAGAACAAAGTACGCAGTCTTTATTAGAATATAACAAAGCTAGAGGTGCCTGGGTGGCTTAGCTAAACGTGTATGACACTTGATTTCAGTTTAGGTCATGATCTCAAGGTTCATGAGATCAAGCCCCGCATCTGGCTCTGTACTGACAGTGTGGAGCTTGCTTGGGATTCTGTCTCTCTGTCTCTGTCTCTGTCTCTGTCTCTCTCTACCCCTTCCTCACTCACCCACATCTGTGCGTGCTCTATATCTCTCAAAATAAATAAACTTTAAAAAATAATATCACAAGGCTAGAACTCAAAAATTCATAAATGGTATAAAATTCATAATGTGGTATTTTACTATGTGTAAATTATATCTCATAAAAATTGAACTTACAGAAAAAAATATCTTTATTTCAACAGATAATGAATTTGGTAAAATTTAATACCAGCTCAATTTTTAAAAATGTAGCAATCTGGTAATAGGAGATAGCTTCCTAAATTTGATACTGGATCATACATCTCTACTAACATTATAGTTAATAATGAAGCAATAGACACATTCTCATTAATTAATATCTGCTGTCAGCACTTGTATTTCATAGGATGCTAGAGTTCCCAACCAGAACAATAAGATAATAGAAATAAAATAAAGGTCATAGGACAGAAGACAAAGAATTAAAGCTCTCACTTTTCACCATAATCATTGTGTATATATAGGTTCAGACAATAATAACACAGCAAGGATTCAAACCTCCTCTCACTCTAGAGTATTTGAATTCCTAAGCAACAATTTATTAGGAAATAAGAATCTTTAAAATGCTACAATTTATAGCAACAACAATGGCAACAACAAAAACTCTTCATATTTTTGCTGAGTACCTTGTTACAAAGGTATTGAAAAACACATTTTTACTAAGCAAATATGAAGACCTTGGAGGAAGATAAAAATTTCATTGAAATGCATAAAGACATAAATGAATAAGTGGGATATATTATGTTCATAGATGATGAAATAAAATTGTGTTTCTCCTCAAAATTTTCTGTAAATTAACACAGTTCTAGACACTTAACAGAGCTTTTTTGTGAAACTTGAGCTGACAATCCTAAAATTTATATGGAGAAGTTTAGAATCAAGAAATGACAACTGAAGAAGAGGAGTAGTAAGTAGGGACCCATCTAATTCTTTTTCAAGTGTTACAACAAAGCTATGGTGAATAAAACTGTGGCACAGGGGAAAAGTATAAGTCAATGGACCAGACCAGAAATCTTACAGCAATTCCAATTTTAATAAACAGAACAATGTGGAAAGGTTTGTAGTTGAAGCCCAGTCCTTCCTCATGAAGTCAACCCATATGTGTGTGTTGAAAAAATAGGGAGATGTGATTAGAAATGTATTTTATATATTGTATTTGATTCTTTGAGCAAAAATGGTGAAATAATTTCAGCCAAAGCTTTAAACTTAGTAAGGCTGTTCCTGTAATGAGAAGTAGGCTGAAAGGTAGCTGGAAGGGTGTAGTGAAAAGAACATTCATTTTGTTTGTTCATAATCTATTTTCAGTGAATGAATAAAAGGCATATTTTTGATACAGCAACAAGAACATGAATATGAAACATGAAAGAGGTGGTATTATAAATCAGACAGGAAAGTCTGCACTTAATAACAGATGATGCTGGGACAACTGGCTATACATTTGGAGAACAATAAGCTATATCTTTATCTTACACCTTGATCAAAATCAGTACCAGATGGACCTAAGACATAAAAATGATGGAAAAAGTCTGTTTAAATCTTAAACAGAACCAATGAAAGGAAGAATATCTTGATGACAATGATGGAAAATATGAATTTCCTAAAACACAAAAAAGCACAAGTCATAAAGAGATGATGGATAAATTTAAACATTTAGTTAATTTAGCTTAATTCTAATTCTTTACTATTAATTTAAATTTAAGAGCAAAAATTAACACATTTGTGAAAATATCATTAAAAAATTGAAAAGACAAATTCCAAATTGGAAGAAGATATGTACAACTTTTAGCAAGACATAACAAATAATATACAGAATATATTTATTAATATCTTCTGGGGGTGCGTGCATGGCCCAGTCAGTTGAGCATCTGACTCTTCATTTTGGCTCAGGTCATGATCCCAGGGTCAAGACACACATTGGGCTCTGCACCAACTGTGGAGCCTGCTTAAGATTCTCTTTCTCTCCCCTCTGTCTCCCTCCCCTGCTCATTCTCTCTCAAATTAAAAAAAAAAAAAAAGATAAAACAAGCGTTCTGTTGTGTCATTGTGTTATAATGAGCAATGGATATGAATGATGAGACCACAAACTTCTAAAAATATACTAATAGTAAATAAGCATATAAAAATTATTAAATTTCACTACTAATAAGTTGGAAGTTAAGCAGTAATGTATTATAAGCTCATACACATTATATTTGTAGAAATTAATGACTTTTATATGCCAATAGTGATAATGATGTAGGGAAATAAGAAATTTAATATAGAGCTAGTAAGTATAAATAAGTGCAACCACTTTGGAAAGCAATTTGCCAATATTAGTATTTAGAAATATGCATATCAGTGATGCCATTTCTAAAGAAAATTTCATCCACTAAGATTTATGCAGTAGGATACTTATTTTAACAGTATGTAATAGTGAAAAACCTTCAAAAACTAAGCTTTCTTCTGTGAGGAAATGAATAAATGAACTATGAGGGAAAATTAACATCTGTATAATATTGAATCTTCCTAGGCAGGAATATTACATGTAATTTTATTTACTTTTCTTTATTTTTCCCCTTATATAAGTTTAAACATTGTAGTTAGGCTTATTCCAAGGAATTTTATAGTTTTCATAGTTGTTAGTGACGTTGTTTATTATATTTTTAATGGTATATAAGAAATATTTTTTCATGTTGACTTTTTAATGTAACTACTTTACTTCCTTATTCCTTCATTCTTTCTTTCCCTCCTTCTTTCTGTCTCATTTATTTTAATTTTGTTGTTCTCTTAAAAAATTTATTCACTTGAATATTTAGTTCTTAAATTGTATTTCTTTTTATTTTCTGATAGAGATTTAAGGCAACAATTTTTGTATAAGTGGGAGTTTGGGGGCATAATTTTATGATTATCCCTTGTTTATAAATATATGATTATTTTAGTTTTAATTTCTCTTAGTGATTTAATATTTAGGTAGAGAGATATTTTGACTATCATTTAGTCATTAATTTGGAATTTTATTACATTGTTCATTGCATGTTGATTTCTACTTTTAAAAATTTCTTGACAATTTTTTTGTTTGTTTTGTTTTTATTTATTTTTGAGACAGAGAGAGACAGAGTATAAGCAGGGGAGGGGCAGAGAAAGATGGAGACACAGAATCCAAAGCAGTCTCCAGACTCTGAGCTGTCAGCACAGAGCCTGACGCGGGGTTCAAACTCACGGACTGTGAGATCATGACCTGAGCTGAAGTCGGACGCTCAACCCACTGAGCCACCCAGGCGCCCCTCTTGACAATTTCTTATACATAACCCACAGTTAATTTCTGTGAGCAGTCTGTATATGTTTGCTAAGATTATACTGGTTTTGTATATATATATATATGCACACACACATATATATATACATGTATATATATGTATATATATACACACATATATATGTATATATATATATATATATACACACACACACTCGATTATATTATGTTGTATTTTTGCCAAGATACTTAAATTTGTTGTCAAATCTCCTATATCATATGTATTCTGAGAAAACTGTATTAATATCTCCCACAAATTTTGTGGATTTATCAATTTTTTTGCATTATTATTGACCTTTATTATTTATTTTTTGTACACACTATATTAATACCATTAGAAAAATAAATGAGGAAACAAAACCTATTTTACAAGATTATGTTACAGATGACTCATTTCCAAGATACCTATTGCTTATTTTTCAGATAAATAATTAGTGATCTTGAAAATAAGTCATAAAATTATCCAAATTAAAAATAATAAAAGTAATAAATGGATTAAGAAGCAGTCACAACTAATGAGTGAAATACAGGTATTTTATATGTATGTGTATAATATATGTGTATGTATATACATATATTAAGTTAGCAAAAATTCATGGTGTATTTTTACCTTTCATCTGTGTTAATATTTATTTTTCTCCAGACAAATAGTATGACAATAACATAGATAAAAGTAGTTAAGATACTGAGTCTCAGGGATAAAGATGTAATGCAATAACTGGAAGGACAGCTTTGGGTACTTAGAAGGTACTCCAGCAGCATTCACCTTTTAAACATCAGTTTCTTCACATGTGCCATGGGTTTTATAAATGCAACCTCCTTTATACATCGTTAGAGGTTTTGGGTGGGTGAGACACTAAATAAAGAGCAATTATCTGAATGCTGGGCATACAGGAAGCACATAGTGTTAATCACCAGTCCCATAAATTATTTAAACATATATGACAAAGACTTAATTATCTTAAAACTTTCTTAGAAAATCAATATGAAAAATACAAAGATATCAATAGAAAAATGAGCAAAAGACAAGCAATTCACAATCAAAGAATAAATAAGAGTATAAGCATATGGATAAATATGTATGCGAATAAGAGCATAAACATATGGATAAATATATATGCAATAAAATATAATAAAAAATGAATTAGTAAAATAAATAATAAATGTAATTTTTAAAAATTTAAAACTATAATTGAAATCCATATATAGCATATGGCAATATATAGAATATACACTGACAAAAATGTAGTATCTTTGGTTCAAATATGAACAAAAGACACACCCACTTAATGCTTGAGGGAGAGAAAGCTGTCAGCTGCTTTCTGGTGCACAGAGTCAATAGTTTCTGGGAACCTCAGCAAGAGGCATTCTATTTGAACTGACAGTTCCACTCTTAAAACTTCATCCCAAGGAAACAAGTAGACAAGATGAAAATTATGTTTTATAAATTGCTACATCATAGTTTTGTTATAGGTAAAAATTGGAAACTATTAAATATCTAATCATAGGGAATTAAATAGATTATTGTGTAAGAATTACCATTTAGGCACTAATAATAATTTTGAGGTGTATTAATTTTTGGGAATATATTATTATATTATTTACTTTGCTATGAAACCAATTACAAAATCCCATTCTCCCAGAGCAATTTGTATATTGAAGTATACCTTGAAAAAAATCAAGGATATACACTAAAATGGTAGCAGTATTAGTTTTTGTTGGGAATGAGGCAATTTTATATTCTTTATTATTTTTCTACAGTGATATTTCCCATTTGCATAATTTTTAAAACATTAAATAAGGAAAATAATACATTGAAAGTTAAAGGGTCTATATACATTGTTAATTATTGGTCTTAACATACATTTGCATTCTTTTATAATCTTCTAATTACCAGCAAAATGATGCATGTTTTGAAGTTTGATCATGCCTAGGTCACTGGCATAAAATGCATGATGACTACTGTAGGACAACAAATAGTCATATTGTCAAATATTTTGATTACTCATTCTTGATTATCATTCCTCAAAATATAACAGCATCATATCAATACCTTATGTTAAAAAATACAAGTTAAGGATCTCACTTGGAATTATACTCATATAAAAATATGAGAAGGATATCTTTAGATAGTGTAAGCAAATTTGTAGGTTGTTTTTAATAGAAAAATATGGCTTCCAATTTCAGCCTTGACATGCAAAGGAGGCTGGAAATAGTTACTCTCATTTTTCAAAACAAAAACAATCTGAACAATGAGAAAGTTAAGTTTCTTTTGGAGGCATCAGAGAACTGAGATCATAGGGAAAGCAACTACCCAGAAATCTGGAGATACAGGAGTTTGTGAAGAAAAAGAGGTGAGACATTCATGTTGGGGCAGGAGCCGCTGAAGCCATAATCTGGCGGAAACACTCAAAGGATAATTTGGATCAGTTGCTGGTGAGATGAAAACCTGCTGATAGAGACACAGTCTTGGGGTGACTCACACTTTTGTGGATATTACCTCCCAAACACTACCCAGTTTTCACAGTGAAGACCTGAGAAACATTCCCTAGTGGTTCTGGAATGAGGAAGAGAAAACTTTGATGAATTACTCCTAGAGCCTTCTGTTTAAGAAAGGCCTACTTTCCAAGGACAATTTACCTGAGCCTTATACCATCCTTCTCACCCTGAGATTCAATCATAATATTATAAAATGCTTCCCTTCCCCCATACCTGACCACCACAACAGTAGGACTTCAATAGAATAACAGTGAATTACAGTGGAAAAATCTAAAACACGCAGACTATAAGGAAGAGTAAACAGGAAGTCCACATTCAAAAGTGAGGCAAAACCAAGGACACAGAGGAATTTGAAGCCTCTGGCTTCCCCAATGAGAGCACACATTAAATACAGGCCAACTTCTATCCAGATTAACATAAATTCTCACACTCAAAGGATAGTTACCTCAGTTTTTATTACCTGACACAAGTCCAACTTTCAACAAAAGTATAAGGAATGGTAAAAGGCAATAATAAAACACAATCTAATGACAGCAAGCAAGCAATGGATCCAGGCTGAGATATGACACAGATGTTGAATTATCAGAAAGGGTATTTAAATAGCTATGATTAATATGTTAAGGGATCTAATGGAAAAAGTACAAATATGCAAGAACACATTGATAATGCAAGCAGAAAGATGAAAGTTCCAAGAAAGAGTCAAAACAAAATGCTAGAAATCTAAAAATAGGAGCAAAATTGAACATAGTTTTCAATTTTCATAGACCCTGGGCATGGCCAAGGGAAGGATGAGTGATCCTAGGGAGAAAAAGAGAAAATGATCTAATTGAAATGCAAAGAGAGTGAACATGAAAGGTGGAACCATGTTAAAAAGTATAATATACATTATTGGAATACCAGAAAGACAATAAAGATAATGTAGACTAAAGAAATATTTGAAGCAAGAATGTCTAAATTCCAAAATTAATGACAGACACACCAAACAACAGATCCTAGAAGCTCAGAGAACACCAAAAAGGATAAACACACACACACACACACACACACACACACACACACACACTAAACAGACAATAAACAATGAACAATTAAAGACAAAATGTACCCAGCCAAATCACATTCAAACTGTAGTAAACCAAAACCAAAAATTTGAAAGTAGTCAGAGGATGGGAAAATAAAATTTTCTATAGTGGAACAAGGATGAGAATTACAGTGAACTTTTAGTCAGAAATCATGTAAGCAAGAAAAGAGTGGAATGAAATGTTTACTATGCTGAGAGAAAAAAAACTCAACCTAGAGTTCCATATCCAGTAAAATCATCATTCAAATGGGAAGGAGAAATAAGAACTTTTTTAGGTAAACAAAAACTGAGGGGATTCATCATCAACAGACTGGCCACAGAAGAAATGTTAAAATAATTTCTTCAGGAATAAGGAAGATTATTTAGGTCAGAAACTTGTAATGACAACAAAAAAGGAAGACACCAGTGAAGTTATAAAATATTTTTCTTAACCTTAATGATCTAAAATGTACCTATTTCTTTTTTTAAGTTTATTATTTACTTTGAGAGAGAGAAAGAGTGAGAGAGAGAAAGTGAGAGAGAGGAGGTAGGGACAGAGAGAGAGGGAGGGAGAATCCCAAGCAGGTTTCGAATTGCCAACATAGAACCTGACATGGGGCTTGAACTCACAAACTGTGAGATCATCACCTGAGCCAAAATCAAGAGTAGGATACTTAACTGACTGAGCCACCCAGGCACCCCTAAAAGACATCTATTTCTTTAAAGTTGTAACAATAGCATTGTGTTAAATGATCATAGCACATGAATAATAGAAATAAATGACAGTAAGTCAGACCAGAAATCAGGAATATCCAGTTGTAAGATAACTACATTGTACATGAAGTAGTATATTGTTATTTGAAGATAGATTTAAATGAGTAAAAGTATATATTGTAAGAATATATATATGTGTATATATATATGTATATATTTAAGAAGAATATATATTTAAGAAAATACCTAAGATATTTTAAAATAAATATAATTGATATGCTAAGAAAGGAGAAAAATGGAATGATATAAAATGTTCAATTAAAACACCAAGGCAGAAGGGATAAAAAGGACACAAAGAACAACTGCAATGAACAGAAAAAGATTACAATGATTGTAGATATTAATCCATCTATATAAATAATCACTTTAAAAGGAAGTTGCATAAATACACCAATTAAAACGCAGAGATAAACAAACTGGATTAAAAAAACAATATTGAACTGTATGTTGTCTATTAAAAAGTTCACTATAAAAATAAAGTTATAGGTTAAAAGATGGAGAAAAATATGCTGTATTGATGAATAGTGTCCACCCCAAATTCATGTCCATACAGAACCTTGTAATGTGACTTTGCTCAGAAATAAGTCTTTGCAGATGTAGTTAATTAAGATAAGGCTATACTGGATTAGCATGGGCCCTAATCCAAAACCTGGTGTCCTTTTAAGAAGCACACATGAAAACACTGGACACACACACAGGGAGAACATGCAATGATGGAGGCAGAGATCGAAGGAGTAATGTAGTTGCAAGCCGAGGAGCACCAAGGACTGCTGGCAAGCTCCAGAAGCTGGAAGAGACAAGGAAGGATTCTTCCCCTGAGCCATCAGAAGGAGCATGGTTCTCCTGATAACCTTGATCTCATTCTGGCCTCCAGAACTGAAACAATAAATTTCTGTTGTTTTAAATCACCAGTTTGTGATAATTTGTTACAGCAGCCCTAAGAGACTACCACATGTGCTAACAATCATCAGAATAAGCTGGAGTAGTTATAGTAATTTCAGACAAAGTATGGGATAAAGGGGTCAATTTTCCAAGACATAACGATCCCCACCATCAGTGCCAAGACTAGTCTACAGAGAAATAATTACTAAATATAATGTGGTATTCTGAATGGGATCCTGGAACAGAAAAAGAACATTAGATAAAACTAAGAGAATCTGAGTAAAGAATGGACTTTATATATTGTATTAATATTGATTCATTAATTGTGAAAATATACCCATCAGGTAAGATGGTAATAATAGGGAAAGGTGGTTATGGTTTACATGGGGAGTTTCTGTACTTTTTATCCAACTTTTCTGTTAATATAAAACTGTTAAAAAATATTTGGTGAGGGGGCACCTAGGTGGCTCAGTCGGTTAAGCATCTGACTCTTAATTTCGGCTCAGGTCTTGATCTCAGGGCTGTGAGCTCAAGCCTTGCATTGGGCTCCACGCTGGGCATGAAGCTTACATACATAAATACATACATACATACACACATACATACATAGTGTCTGTGTGTCTGTGTGTGTCCCCTAGGAGAAGCACATAAGTAAATATTTTAAGAGAAATTAGAAATGTCTTCAATGATATTTGTAAAACATTTGCCTTAATAAAAATGTTTTATTAAAAAGAAAACCTGAGTGGGGCGCCTGGGTGGCTCAGTCGGTTAAGCGTCCGACTTCAGCTCAGGTCATGATCTCACGGTCGGTGGGTTTGAGCCCTGCGTCGGGCTCTGTGCTGACAGCTCAGAGCCTGGAGCCTGTTTCAGATTCTGTGTCTCCTTCTCTCTGTGACCCTCCCCCGTTCATGCTCTGTCTCTCTCTGTCTCAAAAATAAATAAACATTAAAAAAAAAAAGAAAAAAAAAAGAAAACCTGAGTTACTATTTTTTCATGCATCAAATACTCACAGGTGAGAAAATTAAATAAACATTTATGTAGGTGTTCTCAATTGGCCACTGTCATACTCAGCTCATGTGAAAGAAACTTTTATAACCTTTGGAAAACAATAATCGGCAATATTTATAGAGCTTTTTTTTTATATAATATCCATACCATTTGACTAAGTAATTTTATTCCTTGAAATGTTTCAGAAGGAAAGTGTCAAAATGGAAACAAAGTTTTGGTCCCAAGATGTCAGAAACCAGACTTACTAGAATATTGAATATTAAATATGACATGCCTTGCATAATGTCTCAGCAGCCAACATTTTCTTAGTAGAAGACCACTTGGTTTTTAATGTCTTATCTTTATAAGACATATGTCAAGAGCCAGGCAGAGCTGGAAAGGGCTAGGTTGCTAGTTTTGGGAGTAGTTGATTAATACAAGCCAAAGTGAAAGAAACGTTAAGGCTTGAACCACAAACTGCGATGTTAGCAGACTCAAGAGGCTAAACAGGAAAAGAGCCAGCTCCCCCACTTTTCATTTTTCCTATAGCAGTGCCATCGAGGCCCAGTGAATCAGCCCTGACATGGGGATCATCTTTCTGCCTAAGGAACCCCAAACAAAAGTTTCTGACTTTTTTTTTTTTTTTTTTTTTTTTTTTTTGTACCCAGAGGCCAGGCAAAGGAGAGGAGGAAGGGCTAGGAGTGGAAAGTATTGAGCCCTGAGCCAGACTGGAGAAGAGTCAAGGTCACCTATTCCTGATCAAAAGGGGAGGCACAGAAGGAAGATTTTAGCTGAGAGCCCTAGTAAAGAGGCCTCCACATGAAGGTGTCTGGGTGAGAAATGCAGATAGGCAAAAGAGCAGGGTGGTGGTGGGCTGTCCTTGACTGCAACTCCCCTGAGAAGCTGCCACAAGCCTGGTGTGGAGAAGGCTTGTCAGGTAGAGTTTTGTAATTACCTGTGGTTGGGCCTGAAAAAAATCACACATGGGTTTTGACCTGGAGCTGGAGTCCTCAATATGCTTGTATCTTTAAAAATGCTTTTCTGTTGCTGTTTGCAGAAGGCAAAATATATTTGTTCCCAAGTGCAGTATGTTTTTTTTTTTTTTTTACAAAATGGCATGTGGTAAAATTGTTAAGTAACATCCAGTCACAATGGACAGAACACTAGCATCATACAGAAATGTTTTGCAAACAGTGTCAAAAATCAAAAGGAGGTGGGCATCAGATAGATGTCATGTTATTGAGTGCAAAGCAACTGTTCATTAAAAACACACTTGTTTGATGTTCAGGAAGCAATGTTATAAGCATTTTAGATCCTGACATGCTAGTTTGTCACTTATGTACAGAAGGTTAGGAAATTAATTGAGATTTTTAGGTGGATAGATGCTACAGTATCATCTATCCCATATAAAATAATAAGAAAGAGTCTCCTGGTTATGATGTTCTAGCCAAATATCTAAAATTCTGGAACGGGTTACTGGCCAAAATGTGAGATGCCTCTCTATGGATTACTAGGGAATTAATTAACTCCAGGATTTATTCAATGACTATTTACTCAATGGTTATTAGGTCAAGAAGTAAAACATTATTTTATATTCAAACAATTGGTGAACTAGAGATTAGATCTAGAAAATTACTTCCAATTCAACACAAAGAGAAAATGAGATGGAAAATATGGGAGTTTCATAATCAGTGTTATAGGAAACTATTAAGGTAAACCCTGATGTCAAACCTAAGTATTCCAAAAAAATATGCTGGAGATCAGAGATCAGAGAGGGCAAGAAGGCAAACATAACAAGAGATATTTTGTCTGGAATTTATTACATGCCATGACTTTTCAGATTGAACACTCACAAAAGTAGGTAGGATTAAAAGAAATCCACACCCAGACTATCTTTAGTAACTATGTAGAATATCACAATTCCCATGAATCTGAGAAAATTCCAAATAGTTAGATAAGCTCAAAGAAATTCATCAAAGACACAAAAAGTAAAACCATAAAGTTTATATCAGTTTTTACACAAACAGAAAACAGGCCTGAAGGCAATAAGCTGCTATTATAAAACTACTGATAGAAAATTTTAGCTGTTCAGATATTTGACAAAGCCTGTCATATTTAATATTCAATATTGTAAGTAAGTTCCACTTCTGATACCCTGGGACATAAACCTTTATTTCCATTTTGACAGCCTTATACAATAGAATTCTACATTTAGCTAAATAATATTCCAGAATAAGGACAAAATAAATAATTCTTCGAAAGATAGAAACAAAAGAACAGGATCTCATGGATAAAGTAAGAAATCAGGAAGAAATTAAGTAAGAAACAAAGGATGAGAATGCAAAAAATACACTGACAACAAAATGGTCAAATTTAACGGTCATTCTCAACTAATATTGCCTTCATAATTAAACATAATGAAAATTATATTGATACATGAGGCCTAAATTAAAATAAAGTGATATACTCTGAACAATGATTTTGTTTCATGAATGTAAGAACGCTATAACACTGGGGAATTTATTAATGACGTTCAGGGTTAAACATGTCAGATTACAATCATTTATCTTCCCTCTTTACTCTTTTTTTATTAGCTAAAATGACAGAAAAAAATTTAACATGTTCTACAAGAATAAAGGAAGGGAGTAAAATTACTCTTTAAAATGGAGTAAATTTAGTATTTCCTATTCTTCTCAGTAAGTATAACTAAAAACACTGCATATTACATTTTTTTACAGAAGCAAACATAAGGAGAGTGGTCATTTCAGCTGTTAGCATCTCTTGCAACTGACCAGACAGTGTCAACACAATATGGGCAAACCTTTTAGAATCTCTAAAAGTATTCTTGCATCCTCCCAACAAAATAAAGGTGCTAGATACTGGGGAAGGAAAACACAGTTTCTAATCCCACTTGTGGAATGCCCACTTGTGATATTCTGATTTATAACAAACATGCAATTGGTCTTCATTCCCATTTCTGGCATGGAGCTCCAAAATTAAAACAAAACAAAACAAAAAGAAAAAGAAGAAAAAAACACCAGAATACAGTAAAAGAAAGAGAGAAAAATACAAATGACCTAGGGAACTCAGGAATGACACAACAGTGATTTACCCATGTTCTCTTTTTGTCTCACATATCTCAGACTGAGTACTGTATAAACAAGCTATCTGGAAATGTCAGCAGGTACAGACAAAAGAAAAGAAAAGAAACCCTAAGAAAAGGCTTCCCTTCCTAGCCAAAAGACCAGAAAAGGGTAACATAGCAAGACAGAAAAACTTTTAGACAATAACATTTGTATTGTAGCCAAACACCATCAAAAAACTGTGATCCCGCCCACTCTTGCCTTCAAAGGCTGAGTAGTGTCTAAACACCCGCATGGAGACTGTTCAAGGAATCTAATGTCCCCAGCCCCCACAGGCACTGCCAAAGAAGGCTGAATGGAAAGCTACGACTTTCATTCTTAACAGATGGTAACAAAAGTTCCCTACACTCTATGGTGTCTTTGGAGACCATGTGCAGATCTTGGACTTCTTTCCACCCAGTAGTAATAAGGCACATTCTACTCCCCACTGGGGTGTTGCCGGAGGACGCTTGGTGGAGAAGGTGTTTTACCATGACTCAAAGACAATAAGGCTGCCATCCTGAAGTGTCAGTGGAGGTCACATGAGGATCAGTAATGAGACAGTCCTCCCTGTCCTTCCAGGTATACTGTAAGGAGGCCCACTGGGGAATCTAAATGCCACATTTACCCAGATGATTCCCTCCCTGCCCTGGGTGTCAATGAGGACAGAGTGAACAACCTAGACTCCCACTCCTATCTGGCAGTAATGAGGCAATGTGCCCTCTGGCTTCCAGAGTGGAATTGAAAGTTGCTAGATGAAACAGGAGTTCAATGAGATCCAAACATTGTAATACAAAATGTCCAGGTTTCAACAGAAGATGATTAATCATACCAAGAACAAGAATGATTTCAAACAGAATGAAAACAAAAACAACAATAAATAGATGTCAGGACTAAGATGACAGATGTTAGAATTATCTGACAAACATTTTAAAGCAGCTATCATAAAAACACTTCAACAAGAATTATGAATGCACTTAATATGTATGAAAAAAAACAGAGTATTAGCAAAGAAATAGATAATATACAGAAAAACTAAACAGAAATTTTAGAACAGAAAAATGCATTAAAAAAATAAAAGACTCAATGGATGGGCTCCAAAGCAGAATGGAAATTACTCAATCTGAACAACAAAGAGCAAATAAACTAGAAGAAAAATAATAAACACCATGCCAGGGACCTGTGGATCTATATATATATCTATATATATCTACATAAAATTTGAGATCTTAGATGAAATGGACCAATTAAAAAACACACAAACACAATACATGCAACATGAAATAGGCAATTTGAGGGGCGCCTGGGTGGCGCAGTTGGTTAAGCGTCCGACTTCAGCGTCCGTGAGTTCGAGCCCCGCGTCAGGCTCTGGGCTGATGGCTCAGAGCCTGGAACCTGTTTCCGATTCTGTGTCTCCCTTTCTCTCTGCCCCTCCCCCGTTCATGCTCTGTCTCTCTCTGTCCCAAAAAATAAATAAACGTTGAAAAAAATTTTTTTTAAATAAAAAAAAAATAGGCAATTTGAATAGGTTTACAACCTTCAAAGGAACTGAATTCATAATCGTAACATCTCTAAAAAAAAAAAAATCCAGACCCAGATGATTTCAGTGAAGAATTTCACCAATATATTTAAAGAAAAAATGAACAACGACAACAAAATTCCATTGTGTACAATCTCCTGTGAAAAATGTAGAAGAGAAAGGAACAATTCATACCTCAGTTTATGAGGTCAGTGACACACTGATACTTAAAACAGACAAAGACACTACAAAAAGCAAACAAAACAAAATAATTAGCCATCAATACCCCTAATTAATACAGATGAAAAAATTAACAAAATATTAGCAAATGGAATTTAACAATATATAAAAAGAATTATACACCATGATGTCATAGGTTTTATTCCAAAGATAGAAGTCTGGTTCAGTACTTGAAAATCAATCAATATGATCCACCATATTAATAGATCAAGGAGATAATTAACATAATCATATGAATTCATGCGGAAAACCATTTGAAAATATTGAACACCTCTTTTAATAAAATCTTTTCAAACACTAGTAATATAGGGGAACTTCCTCAACTTGATAAAGAACATTTACCAAAAATCTAGAGCAAACGTAATATACAACAGTAAAATGCAGAAATGATAAAATGGTCCTCTTAGATCAGGAACATGACAAAGATGTCAACACTCACTACTTCTTTCAATATTGTTCTAGTTCTAACTAGGCAATAGGCAAGGAAAAGAAATAAAAGACATACAGATCAAAAAATAAGAAATAAAATTGTCCTTGTTTGCAGATTATATAACTGTAAAGAGTCACAAGAAATTAATAACAAAGAATTCTTAAAACTAGGAGGCCTCAGAATACAAGTCTCAGAATACAAGATTAATATACAAAATTTGATTTTACTTCTATATAAGAGCAATGAACACATTGAAACCAAAACTAAAAATACACTACCATTTACAATTGCTCTTAAAATTTTAACATTTATGCAGAAATCTCACAAATTTTATTCAGGATTTATATGCTGAAAGTCACAAAACACTGATTAACAAAATTTTAAAGATCTAAATAAATGGGAAGATATTTTGTTTATGGACTGGCAAACTCAGCATAGTAAAAATGTCCATTCCTCAGATTAATGTGCAGATTTAATGCAATTCTTATCAAAACCTATGCAATACTATTTGTAGATATAGGCAAGATTATTCTAAAATTTATACGGAAAGGCAAAGGAATGACATTAGCTAAAACAATTCAGAAAAAGAATAAAGTGGGCAGATTTATTTTACTCAATTTCAAGACTTATTTTATGGCTATGGTAATCAAAACATAGATCAATGAGGGGCGCCTGGGTGGCTGAGTAGTTTGGGCATCCTACTCTTGATTTCAGCTCAGTCAAGATCCCAAGGTCATGGAATCAATCTTGTGTCGGGCTCTGTGCTGAACATGGAGCCTGATTAAGTTTCTTTCTGCCTCCCTTTGCCCTTCCCCCCCATTCATACTCTCTAAAAAATTTTAAAAAATAAGATATAGATCAATGAAACAGAATAGAGAATTCAGTATCACACATAAATGTGCTCAACGTATATTTGACAAAAGTACATAAGCAATTCAATGGAGGAATAATTATATTTTTAACAAATGGTGCTGGAGCAACTGGATATCCATAGTTAAAAAAAATATGAACTTGACTTAAGTTTCATATCTTGAACAAAGGTTAACTTAAAGTAAATAATATATTTAAATGTGAAATGTAAAAAAAAAAACAGTCATAGGAGATAATATTGGAGAAAAATCTTCTGAAAGTAGGGTTTGATGACATAACAACAGCATGTTCCATTAGAGAAAATTGAGTAATCCATTAATTAATCCATTAATCCACTGAAGAAAACTAAATAGAAATTTAAAATATTTTTTCTGTCAACAAAAGGATAGCTATATACCAGGAGAGTATGTTTGCAAATCATATGTCTCACAAAGAACTATTATCTGTAATACACAAAAACTGTGAAAATCAAAATTAAGAAAAAAAAAATTCAATTAGAAAATGGGCAAAAGACATGAAGAAGTGTTTACTCAATGGATATATATGAATGGCAAACAAATACATGAAAAGGTATTCAACATCAGTATTTATTAGAGAAATGCAAACTAAGAACACAATGAGATATCACTACTCACCTATTGGAACAACTGAAATAAAAATTAATAATACTAAAATGATGTGGAGGATCTGGTAAACTTGTTTCTCTCACACATTTTTCAATAGCACAGCCACCTGGAAAGAAGTTTGGCAGTTTCTTTTTCATTTTTTTTCTTTTTTTTAAGTTTATTTATTTTGAGAGAGAGAGAGAGAGACAGAGAGAGAAACCACATGTAAGCAGGAGAAGGGCAGAGAGGGAGAGAAAAAAATCCCCAGCAGGCTCTGCACTACCAATGCGAAGCCCTATGCAAGGCTCGAAATCACGAATTGTAGGTCATGACCTGAGCTGAAGTCAGACGTTAAACCGACTGAGCAACCCGGGTGTTCCCGACACAGTCAATACTCTTAAAAACAAATAACCTCACAAATAATTTTAAATTAAAACAAAATCAACTACTAGTCTTGTTTTCCTAGATGTTTCTAAAAGATCAATATTGGGGCAATTTTAGGCACTATTTAATTTATTTTTATTATTTTTTTTAATTTTATTTTTCATATTTTAAAATCTACATCCAAATTAGCATACAGTGCAACCATGATTTCAGAAGTAGATTCCTTAGTGCCCCTTACCCATTTATCCCATCCCCCTTCCCGCAACCCCTCCTGTAACCCTCAGTTTGTTCTCCATATTTATGAGTCTATTCTGTTTTGTCCCCCTCCCTGTTTTTATATTATTTTTGTTTTCCTTCCCTTATGTTCATCTGTTTTGTCTCTTAAAGTCCTCATATGAGTGAAGTCGTATGATTTTTGTCTTTCTCTGACTTATTAATTTCACTTAGCATAATACCCTCCAGTTCCATCCACTTAGCTGCAAATGGCAAGATTGTATTCTTTTTGATTGACAGTTTCTTTTAAAGCTAAACATACACTTATGATCTAGCAATTTCACACCTGGGCATTGATATCTAAGAAATTAAAACTTATGTTCACACAAAACTTGTACAGGAATGTTCCCAGCAGCATTATTTGTAGTAGCAAAAAGAAAACAAAACAAAACTGGGAGGAATAAAAAATTTCCCTCAATAGATAAATGATCAAACTCTGGTTCATCTGAGATACTGGTGGCTCAGTCAGTTAAGACTCCAGCTCTTGACTTCTCCTCAGGTCATGATCCCATGGTTTGTGGGTTCAAGCCCCAAGCTGGGCTCTGTGCTAATAGTGTGAAACCTGCTTGGGATTTTCTCTTCCCTTCTCTCTCTGTGCCACCTCCACTTGTGCACACGTGTGCTCTCGCTCTCTCTCAAAATAAATAAATAAATTTAAAAAAATCAAAAAGTAGATAAACTATGGTACATCCTCACCATACAGTACTACTTAGTAATAAAAAGGAATAAAGTTGGATCACAATGTATTGTGATGAGTGAAAAAAGGCAATCTCAGTTTGATTTCATTTATATAGTATTCTTGAAATTATAGACATAGGAATAGATTAATAATTTCCAGGAGCTAAAGAGGAGGAAGGGAAGAAAGTGGCTGAAGGTATAAAAAGGTAGGATATTAAATCTTTTTTCTGGAACTCTTGAGTCTGTATCTTGACTCTGATAACAGTGACATAAATCTCTATTCATGTAGTTAACTGAATAGAAGTAAATATGCACACACACACACACACACATACACACCTGCACACACAAATTGAATGCCTGCAAAACTGGTGAAATCTGAATGAAGTCTGTGTAATGTTTAAATGTCCATTCCCTGCTTTTAATTCTGCACCATATTTATGGAAGCTGTAAATATTGGGGGAACTGAGTGGAGGGTGCTTGTGTCCTCTCTGTACTATCTTTGCAATTTTCCATGAATCTATAAATGTTTCAAAATAAAACATTTTAAAAGTGTACAAAGTATTTTTAAACATTCTGTAAAGAAAAACATACTTTTGAGTCAATGCCCATTGCACTTCATTACCTTCCACCACAGACCATGGCCCAGTCAACATCAATTATGTGGTTGCCCATTCCAGGTCGATGACATATCACTGGGCATTCTCATAGTTGTCAACTAATTATGGTCTATTTTCCTCTTACTACACCAAATGCCAGAGATGGCCACAATGGTGGCAGAAGTTCAGTTGATCTTCCATCTGTTTTGGTTCCACAAATCTTATTATTTTATTAAATCACTGGAGCCATGAAGTAGGGAATATAAGTTTACTAGCAATAGTCTTATGTACCGTAAGATAATGTGAAAAAAACAGTTGATATCCAGAAATTCTCCACACAGTAACATTATTTTTCATTTGTGATTGCAACAGAAATATATTCATATAGTCAAAAATCCATAGCATACTGCCTGTTTAACTAGATTTCAAAAAAGTAAAAAAACAAAAACAAAAACAAAAAAAAACAAAAATCTCAAATTGAACTCTAACAAATGGAAAAATATAAACAGATAAGTCAATAAAAATTCAAAGCAGAATTATTTTCATTAAAAAGTAACAAGGGATTCCCTGGTGAACATGGATGCAAAAATCCTTAATAAGACACTAGCAAACCATATCCAACAATGCATTAAAAGAATTATTCACCATATCAAGTGGGATTTTTTCCTGGGCTACAGGGCTGATTCAATATCCATAAATTAATTAAGGTGATACATCACATTAATAAAAAGAAAAGATGAGAACCACATGTTTTCTCAATAGATATAGAAAAATCATTTCACAAAATACAGCATCGTTTCTTGATTAAAAGCCCTCAAGAAAGTAGAGAAAGAGGGAAAGTACCTTAAGATCATAAAGGCCATAGATGAAAGACCCACAGCAAATACAATACTCAATGGGAAAAACTGAAAACTTTCCCCCAAAGGTCAGGGAAAGGATAGGGATGTCCACTCTCATTCACCACTGTTATTCAACATAGTCTTGGAAGTCCTAGCTTCAACAATTAGACAACAAAAAGAAATAAAAGGCTTCCAAATCAGCAAGAAAGAAGTCAAACTTTCACTCTTCGCAGATGGCATGATACTGTACACGGATAAACCAAAACACTCCACCATAAATTCAGCTAAATCGCAGGATATAAAATTAACATACAGAAATTGGTTGCGTTCTATATACCAATAATGAAGCAGCAGAGAAAGAAAACAAGGAATTGATCCTACATACCATAAACAATTGCACCAAAAACCATAAATAGCTAGGAATAAACCTAAACAGAGGTAAAAGGCCTGTACACTGAAATACATATTCAAAGGAATACATGCTCCCCAATGTTTATAGAAGCATTACCGACAATAGCCAAACTATGGAAAGAGCCCAAATGTCCATCGACTGATGAATGGATAAAGAAGATATGGTGTGTATATATATATATACACACTGCAATGTTACTCAGCAATCAGAATGAAATCTTGCCATTTGCAACAATGTGGATGGAACCAGAGTGTATTATGCTAAGCAAAATAAGTCAGTCACAAAAAGACAAATATCATATAATTTCACTCATATGAGGAATATCATATCACATGTGGAATATCATATGTGGAATTTAAGATACAAAACAGATGAACATAAGGGAAGGGAAACAAAAATAATATAAAAACAGAGAGGGAGACAAAACATAAGAGACTTTTAAATACTGAGACCAAACTGAGGGTTGCTGGCAGGATGTTGGGTAGGGGAGCGGGCTAAATTGGCAAGGAATATTAAGGAGGACACCTGTTGGGATGAGCACTGGGTGTTATATGTAAGTGATGAATCACTAAATTCTATTCCTGAAATCATTATTACACTATATGTTAACTAACTTAGACTTAAATTTTAAAAAAAATGAAAATAAAAATAAAAAGATGTGGTACATATATGAATATACAATAGAATATTAGTTCATGATCAAAAAAATATGAAATCTTGCCATTTGCAACAACGTGGATGGAACTAGAGAGTATTATGCTAAGCAAAATACACCAGTTAGAGAAAGATAAATATCATGATTTCACTCATATGTGGAGTTTAAGAAATAAAACAAATATAGGGGAAGGGAACAATAATAAAATAAAAACAAGAGGAAGGCAAACCATAAGAGACTCCTAAATACAAAGAACAAACTGAGGGATGATAGAGGGGTGTTATGTGGAGAATGGGCTAAATGGGTGACGGACATTAAGGAAGGCACTTGTTGGAATGAGCACTGAGTGTTATATATAAGTGATGTATCACTAAATTCTACTCTTGACACCATTACTACACTTTATGTTAACTAGCATGGAGTTAAATAAAACTTTAAAAAAAAGTAACAAGAGCGCTTGGCTGAAAAGATGGGGGAGTAGGAGGACCCTAAGCTCACTTTGTCCCATGTTTACAACTAGATATCATTCACATACAAGTCAATAAACTGTCAGCAGACCAAACTCCACAACTAAATGTAGAGAGGTTAGGAAGGGCAGAAAGGTGGTTTGGATCTGCCTTCATGAGGGAGGGAGCAGCAGCTGTAGAGAGGGGAAAGAAGTAGGGACTTCACATGAGAAAATGAATCTCAATAATCTCTGGCCTTGAAAAACAGAGGGATTGAATCCCCAAGTTTTTATAACCAGCAAACTTAGAGATTAGAGCTTTTAAAGTCAGGTGACCTCTCACTGGGCAGCTGGAAAGGAAAGTGACAACTTTTAGACAACAGCCTAAGGAGAGGTAATACAGAATCCACAATTTGCACAACTCATGGGGCAAATGGGAGGGAGATCTGTTTATAAGAATTTCAGACAGAGCCTGTTGGAGGACTTCTCCTTGAACAAAAGAGCTGGCAGATACCATTTTACTACCCCCCACCCCAGCAAAAACACAGAGCCACCTGTGGGAGGCTACACAGCACAGACACTTGCCACCTAACCTGCTGGCACTGCACCTCAATGGGATGAGTTCTCCTAAGGACTCTCACTCCAACCCTACCAGCCTAAACTCAGGGCTAGGCATAAATCTTTTTAGTGCATAGTGCATCCACTTAGCTCCTGCTTCCACACACAGCATTCTCTCAGCAGCCATTGCACTTCAGGGATTCCTCCTAGCACTATTGGCTCAGTGCAAATTTTCCTAATACCACCACCCTGCCACCAAGCCCTCCTACAGTCAGACCCCCTCAGGTATGCCTGGGTCTCACTAATACTAACTCACACAATAAACAGAGAGTCAGTGCGGAAGTATGGACTGAAAGGAAAAGCTACACAGAAATAATAGCAGGACATAAGCAACACACATAGGAAATTCCCCTGAAGTGTCCTGTTCTGGTGAACAGGGGACACTGCACTGCAGGGCACTCCAGGAACTCTTCTTAATAAAGCCACCACTTTCAAGGGCAGAAGACACAACTGGCTTTTTTAACACAGAGAAACAGACACAGAGAGGCAGACAAAATGAAGAGACAGAAGAATATGTCACAAATGAAAGAACATGACAAAATTACAGCAAGGGATCTAAAAGAAACAGAAATATGTAGTATGCCTAATAAAGAATTTAAAGTAATTATCATAAAGATATTCACTGAACTTTAGAAAAGGATGGAGGACATCAGTGAGACCCTGAAAAAAAAAGAGATAAAAATAACATATGAGAGATGAATAGCTCAATAAATGAAATATATTACATGGAATAAACAATAGGCTATGGGAAACAGAAAAATGTATCAGTGGCCTGGAGGATAGAGTAATGGAAAGCATTCAAGCTGAACAGGTGAGAGACAAATACTACGTAATGAGAATAGATTTAAGAGAACTCAGTGACTCCATTAAGCATAATAACACTCACATTACAGGGATCTGAGAAGGAGAAGGTAGAAACGGGGGCAGAAAGTGTATTTTAAGAAATGATAGCTAAAAATGTCCCTAATCTTGGGAGGACAACAGAGATCCAGACTCAAGAAGCACAGAGATTCCCCAACAAATTCAACCAAAGAAGGTCCACACCAAGCCACAAGTGGCAAAAATAAATAAATAAATAAATAAATAAATAAATAAATAAATAATGATAAAGAATTTTAAAGATTGCAAGAGAAAAGAAGACAGTTACATACAAAAGAAACACCATAAGGCTATCAGCTGATTTTTCAGCGAAAAAATTTCAAGGTAGAAAGGAGTAGCACAATGTATTCAAAGTGCTGAAAGGGAAAAATCTGTAACCAAAAGATTCTATACAGCAAAGCCATCATTTGGAATAGAAGGAAAAACCATAAAGTGAGAGTACAAAATGTAAAACAAACAAACAGATAAATAAAAAAACAAAAGGCAGTAACAATTAGTATTGTTGTAAAAATCAGTCAAGGGATTCATAAAAGGATGTAAAATATGATACGAAATATCTGAAACTTGGAGATGAGAGGAGTAAAGAAGGAGTGCAACATTAAATGACCATGAGCATAATATAGACTGCTATATGTGGAAATTGTTATATGTAAACAGAATGGTAACCACAAATAAAAAAACAAATAATATATAAAAAAATAAAGAGTATGGAACCCAAGCATATCATCAAAGAAAACCAGCAAACTGTGAAAGAGAGAAAGAGAAGAAAGGATCAGAAAAAAAAGTTACAAAAACAAACACAAAACTGATAACAAAATGACAATAAATACATGTCTATCAATAATTACTTTGAATGTAAATGGACTAAATGCTCCAATCAATGACATAGAATGGATAAAAAAAAAAAGACAAATCCATATGCTGCCTACAAGAGACTAATTTCAGATCTAAAGACATCAGCAGATTGAAAGTGAGGATATGGAGAAATATTTATCATACAAATGGATGTCAAAAGTCAGAGTAGCAATATGTATAACTGAAAAAATAGACTTTAAAAAAAAGTCTGTAAACAAGAGACAACTACGGACACTGTATAATAATAAAGGGACACTCCAGTATGCAAATATAACAATTGTAAGTATTTACACACCCAACAAGGAAATACTCAAATATGTAAAACAGCTAATATAATAATAAATATAAATGAAGTAATTGATAGTAATACAATAATACTAGAGGACATTAACACTCTCCTTACATCAATGGGTAGATAATCTAAAAAAGAAAATAAACAAGAAAAGAGTGGTTTTGAATGACACATTGTACCAGATAGATTTAACAGCTATATTCAATATATTCCATTAAAATGGCAGAAGACACATTATTTTCAAGTGCATATGGAATATTTTCCAGAACAGATAACATATTAGACCACAAAACAAGGCTCAACAAATTCAAAAAGATCATAGTCATATAATGCACCTTTTGTTTCTTTTCTTCAGGGGAGGGGCAGAGGGAGAGAGAGAGAGAGTCTTAAGCAGTCTCCATACCAGCTTGAAGCCTAATGCAGGGCTCCACCTCAGGACCATGAGATCATGACCTGAGCCCAAATCAAGACTCAGAGGCTCCAACGACTGAGCCACCCAGGCACCCCACCATACACCTTTTCTGACAAAATGCTATGAAACTAGAAATCAACCACAAGAAAAAAATCTAGAAAGACCACAAATACATGAAATTTCAATAACATGCTATTATACAATGAATGGGACAATTAAAAAATCAAAAAAGAAATAAAGAAGTACACGGAAACAAATGAAAATGAAAACACAAGGTCCAAAGCCTTTTGGCTGCAGAAAAGCTGCTCTAACGGGAAAAGTTATAGCAATACAGCCTACATGAAGAAGCATGAAAAATGTCAAATAAACAAGCTAACCATATACTTAAAGGGACTAGAAAAAGAACAATAAACAAAATTCAAAATCAGCAGAGGGAAGGAAATCATAAGGATTAGAGCAGAAATAAATTTCATAATATTCTTATAATATACCAACAAATTAAACAACCTATAGGAAATGCATAAAATATCCACTTATGATAATGACTCTCAACAAAAAGGGAACATACCTCAATATAAAAAGGTCATATATGAGAATCCCACAGCAAATATCATGCTCAATGAGGAAAAACTGAGAACTTTCCCCCAAGGTCAGGGCAAGAAAGGGATGTCCACTCTCACTATTTTTATTCAACATAGTACTGGAAGCCCCAGCCACAGCCATGAGACAACAAAAAGAAACAAAAGTCATCAAAACTGACTTTTTTTAAAAAGGTAAAATTTTCACTATTTGTGTATGTCATGAAATTATATATGGAAATCCCTAAGCACTCCACCAAGAAAACTACTAGAACTGACAAATGAATTCAATGACATCTCAGGATAAAAAAAATCAATGTGCAGAAATCTGTTGCATTTCTATACATCACAATGAAGCACCAGAAAGAGAAATTAAGAATACAATTTTGAGCCACCTGGATGGCTCCATTAGTTGAGCACCCAACACTTGATTTTGGTTTTGGTCATGATTTGGCTCAGCACTGAGTGTGGGGCCTATTTACTATTCTCTCTCTCTCCCTCTGCCCCTTTCTCCCATTGTGTACTCTCTCTCTCATTCACACTTGCTGTGAAAGTCTTGTACTCTGAAAACTGTAAACCACCGATGAAAGAAATTAAAGATGACACAAAGATATGAAAAGACATTCCATGTTCATACATTGGAATAAGAAATATTGTTAAAATTTCCATGCTACCCAAAGCAAACTACACATTTAATGCAATCCTTAGCAAAATACCAACAGTCTTTTCACAGAACTAGAAAAATTATAAAATTTATATGGAACTACAAAAGACCCTGAATAGCCAAATCAATCTTAAAGAAGAAAAACAAAGCCAGAGGCATCACAATTTTGGACTTCAAGTTATATTACCAAAATGTGGTAATTGAACCAGTATGGTACTGGCACAAAAATAGACACATAGATCAATAGAACAGAACATAAAACCCAGAAATAAACTCACAATTATATAGTCAGTTAATTTTTGACAAGGCAGGAAAGAATATCCACTGGGAAAAATACACTGTCTTCAACAAATGGTGTTGGGAAAACTGGTCAGCTACATGCAAAAGAATGAAGCTGGACCACTTTCTTGCACCATACACAAAAATAAACTCAAAATATATTAAACAATTAAATGTTATACTTGAAACCATAAAAATACTAGAAGAGAACAGAGGCTGTAATGTCTCTGACATTGGTCATAGCAACATTTTCTAGACATGTCTCCTGAGGTAAGGAAACAAAAACAAAAATACACTATTGGGACTACATCAAAAGAAGTTTTCTTCCTGCACAATGAAGCAAATAATTAACAAACTAAAAGGCAACCAATGGATTAGGAAAAGATATTTTCAAAGGGTTAATATCCAAAATATAGAAAAAATTTATGCAACCCAGCACCCAAAAATCAAATGATACAATTAAAATATAGGCAGAAGACATGAATAGATGTATTTCCAAAGAAGATATACAGGTAGGCAACAGGCACATGAAAAGATGCTCAACATCACTCATCATCAGGGGAATGAAATTCAAAACTATAGTGAGATATCACCTCACACCTATCAGAAAGGCCAAAAACAAATACAAAAGAAAGAGCAAATGTTGGCAAGTATATGGAGCAAAAGTAACCTTCTTGCACTGCTGTTGGGAATGCAAACTGATGTAGCCAATGTATGGAGGTTTCTCAAAAAATTAAAAATAGAACTACCCTTTGAGCCATTAATCACGCTACTTGGAACTTATCTGTAAAATACAAAAACATCAATTTAAAGGGATACAGACTCCCCTATGTTTAATTCAGCAATATTTACAATAGCTAAATTATGGAAACAGCCCAAGTGCCCATTGATAGAATGGATAAAGTCATATGATGGAATTATACTCAACCATGAAAAAGAATGAAATATTGGCATTTGCAGTGGTGTGAATGGAGCTACAGAGTATAATGCTAAACAAAAAAAAAGTCAGTTGGTGAAAGACAAATACCATGTGATTTCACTCTTATATGTGGATTGTAGAAACAAAACAAAAGAGCAAAGATGAAATAGAAAGAGAGATTAAGAGAGAGAGAAACCAAGAAAGAGACTATTAGTTGTACAGAAAAAAATGATGGTTATCAGAGGGAAGGCAGATGGGGGGATGGGTCAAATAAATGATGGGGATTAAGAGTGCACTTGTCGTGATGAGCACTGGGTGATGTATGGAATTGTTCAATCACTATATTGTACACCTGAAAATAATATAACACTGTATGTTAATTATACTGGAATTAAAAAAAAACCCTGAAATCTCTTTCTTCACTGATGAGTTAGTCCTAAACAAAAAAAAATAAAGGAAACAGATAATCATTGAAATCACTCCAATATAAGAATAAATTCTACATAAATGCTTTAAATAAGGCTGTAAATTTCTTATCATATAATTATGATAATTGTAAAGGATGCAAATGTGGAAAGAGAAAAGTGAAATATCATAATTTTTCATGTTACATAAAGAACAAATAAATATAATTCCATGATGAATGTCGTGCATTTGACAAATATATATTCAAACATTTTTTTGACAATGAAAGGAAAGTAATTCATAAAGTGGTATAAGGAAATACTGATAAAATAAATGATGCACAAGAAAGGCACACAAAAATTTAAAAAAATGTAAATTGGTTGAGTTCTACTAGAGTACACAAAAATGATCAGGAAGGACAGAAAACTGATTCCAAGTATACGATTCATGACAAACATCTAATAGCAAAAACTATGCAAGGTTAGAGTGAAAAACAGTGGTCAAAGATATGAGGCAAATTGAAAGAGAATGTCATTGAATTATCAAAAAAAGTTAGTGCAAATAGCAATAAGTGGAACAACTCATTTTTGTTGATGAAGGGTATCAATGAGCAATGAAAGAAAATAATTGTAGATTAAAGACACAACGTTAAAAATCTTTAGGATGAAAAATAAAAAATGGATGATAATGTAGTAGCAACAAGTAAGTGTAACAAATCTTTCTAGATATTTACAAAAGAAGTAGAGAAAAATAAATGTTTATAATAAATATTTAAACCATATCATTTATGTTTTTTCCTGAATTTATCAACTTTGATAATCTAGAAACATTTAAAATTTTTCAAGTTTTATGAAGTATTTAAAATTGTTGATATATTGTAACACCAACAAACTGCAAATGGGAAAATACTGAACACATTTTCTGATCACACTGCAGAAAATATGGTATATGATGATAACATTGTAATTAAAAAATAAAACAAAAAACAAAGTTAAATCCCTTCATTCATAAATTAAAAAATAATATTGGGCAAAGATAAAATAAAACTGGCAATCTGGAGTATCATTTCATACAGAAAACCAATAATATTGTCAAAGCTGATTCAGAAAGGAAGTAATAGACTAAAATGCAAAATAAGAAATAGATAATTTAATAATTTTAACATTTAAATCAAGAAGTGAAAGGAAAGATAAAAACAAATAGACACAAACAGAAAAAAATAATGAAAATTAAAATAAAAATATTTGGAAAGCAAAAGAAAAATAGAAATGTTATTAAATCCATTATCTTTTAGAAAAAAAGTAAAAAAAATAAAAACTGTAATCTATTTTTTTAAAAGAAAAAAATAGAGACACATGAAATTACATGTAGAAACACCATTATTACTATTTAATATGTCAAAATCTGTAAATTTATAAGGCAGTAAAGATAATCATATAATCTTTATATACCCCCAAAATAAAAAATAAAATTCAAGATTTATCATGAATTAAAAAAAAGAAAATGCATAGTGAAGTTTGAATTGAATGATACTTTCTTACCATGTTAAATAATATCTATTCTTATATGTATTATATATATCTAATGTTAATATAAAGAATCATATATTTTCTCTTCTATTTGATTGTAATCAAGTTGTCAAGTAACCACTTAAGACAATTGACAAAAATGTCTGAAATTATTGCTATTTAACATTGTTCTGAAAATTTGAGCCAATTCAATAAATATGACATATAACAATTGAAAATTAATATGCATTTCCATTATTTCATATTTTATATTCATCTAAAATATCAGAAGAATTGTTTTTAATATTTAGAGCTAAAGAAAAAAATTGGTAAGTTCTGGGTTTCAAAATTGCTAAATAGTCAAAAAGTTTCTTATAGGCTTCAGATATTTTTATTAAAAAATATGCTAGATAAGGGGTACCTGGGTGGCTCAGTTGGTTGAGCCTCTAACTTTAGCTTGGGTCATGATCTTGTGGTTGGTGAGTTCAAGTCCTGCACTGGGCTCTGTGCTGACAGCTCAGAGCTTGGATCCCTCTTTGGCTTCTGTGTCCCCCTCTCTCTCTGCTCCTCCCCATCTCACTTTTGCTTGCTGTGTCTCTCCCAAAAATAAATAAAGAATATATTTTTTTGATATACTAGGTAAGCACAACTAAGAAGGGATGTATAGAGTCAGTGGATGATGGGGTGGGATTGACTGTTAATGGGTACAAGACTTTCTTCAGATGAATGAAAATGTTCTAAAAACAACAACAAAACGATTGTGTTGTTGGTTTCAAACCCTTGTAGAAGTGAAATTAAAAGTAGAATTAAAGCAGAAGAATAAAGCAGGAGGTAGACATTCTTAGAATATAAAACACTTTTATAAAAAAGTAGCACAGCATAATCCATAATCTTTTACAATCTAATAAGAAAAAGAATATATTTGTCCTTGTTTGAGAATACAAACAGACATAAATGACAGTAAATATGAAAAGATGCTTAATTTTATGTATAAACAGGAAATTGCAAATCATTATCACACTAATATTTGCAAAATTGCAAAATCATATATGAACAGGAAATTGCAAAGTAGTATCACACTAATATTTAATTTTATACCAATTGTAAAAAATGTAAGTCTTGTATTGCAGAAACAATACAAGTATTGAGTATATAGATCAAAGAAAACTTTTAATGCCTGCTATTGTGATTGTAAATTGATTTGAAAATAATTTGTCAATATTTAGTAAATGTGAAGATACACATACCCTTTGATATGACACACTGCATGTGTGTGCTTATATAAATGCGCCAAAGTCACCTTTAATAGTTATGAATCTAACATAAGGGCTAATAAACAAGTTACACAGAATATGAAGTTTAATAGCTAGCTGTCTAGGACCCATCCCAATACACATTACTATGTTAAGTGTAGAAGTCCTTTGTATAAAGAAATAAAGAGAGTAAAACGACTCTCTTCCACTTACCTCTCTCTCTTTAATGTTATTATTTGATTAGCATAGTGCCCTTAAATCTTCAGCTGATAAACTGTGGCTAATATTTAACAAAAGTATTTTTTGTGACTCTATGAATTCCTCCTATTGATAGAAACACAAATGAAGTGTGGAATGACTGTCATGTTTGCTATCTTGGTACTTTGTAGGTTAAATTCAGCTGAGCTAATCTGGCTGAATAGTTTATATATCTTTTCTCCCTCACTGCCTTATGACCGCAGATAAGTGATTGTCTTTAGTAACAGGTATAAGACATCTCAAGTTCACTTAAATGATCCATAAGTCTAGTTTAAGACTAGTTGGCATTTCTGGTATAAGTACAATACCTCTGGTAAACTTAGGTGGTAAAAGGTTTCAGGGGCACAAGAACAACAATAAACTCTATTATTTATTGCCTAAAATATATTTTGTGTTATCACTGATGATTTTTTTCCAGGGAATCTTGTCTTCAATCTCCTCAGTTTAAAATTGCAGCATTACTTTTGTGCTTATTTTCCTATTCCCATTGGAGTTTAAAGAACTACTATCCCTAGTACAAAATATTTTTTAAATACATTTCTTATTGGGATTTTACCATAGATGCAAATGCACTTGGTAGAATATATAAATTTGTTTTGCTAGTAAATTTATTACGTATTTAAATGACTACATAGTGGGTATCATGTGGATAAGTGTTCTTATCACTGATAAGAGTACTTGCTACTTTCAGATCGCTAGACCTGACCTGAGAGTAATGACATTTAATTCCCATTGTGATTTTCCTAAAATCAAAATCAGCTCAATAATTCTTCTGACAGTAATGATCTAAATGAACAAGGAAGATGGAGGCATAGGAGGACGCTGGGCTCACCTCCTCCAGCTGTTCACTTAGACTCCACCCACATCTGTCTAAATAAGCCAGAAAATCACTGGAAGACTACTAGAATGGACTCTCTGGAGCAAAGCTTACACAAGAGGCCCATGGAAGAGGGTAGGAAGAGCAGAGAGGTGGTGCGTGCTACACGGATTGGCAGGAGGGAGCCAGGCAGTGGAGGGGCAGCCCACCAGGCAAGGCCAGAGACCCTAAAGTCTGTCTTGCAAAAGCAGAGGGGCCAGACTCTGTGAGTTCTGACAGACAGCGGGACTTAACATTTGGAAGGTTAAAAGTCAACAGCTCTGTTCTCAGAGAGCAGGAGGGCAAAAGGACTCCAGGAGGGAGACTTGTTGAGCCCCAGAAGGACAGAGCTTGACAGGGGAACAAAGGCCCTGGCCAACGCCATTTCCCTCTCCCACCCCCGAGCTGAAATTCCAAAGAGAACCAGTTCCCATCACCTAACATGCTTGCAGTGCACACACTGTGCTTCTGGGGATACTTCACTCAGAAGGGCCTGCCTCCCTCCCAGTGCTGCAGGGCCCGTCCTCCAGAGGACCACCAACTGCAAAGCTAGCTAAGCCTGCCCCTCCCACCTCTGTGCACCTTGCATATCCACCCCATCCAATATACCCTTGGCCAGATCCCATCAAGACAGCACCACAAGCCTGGCAGTGTGCAAGCACCCCAAACAGGGGCCACACCACTCCACAGTGAGTCCTGCCCCTGGGACAGTGGAAGATAAGGTACACACCAGTCTGACTGTGGCCACAGCAGTGGGCTGGGGGCAAACATTGGGTCTGAATATGGCCCTGCCCACCAACACAAGTTTCTCCTGACAGAGCAAGGGAAGTGCCCTGAGTTTGGGCTACTCAGGGAATACCCAAAATGATGAAATGGAAGATTTCTCCTCAAAAGAAACTCCAGGAAGTACCAACACCTAACAAATTGATCAAAACAGATTTAAGCAATATAGCAGAAAAAGAATTTAGAATAATAGTCATACAATCAATCGCTGGGCTTGAAAAAAGCATAGAGGACAGCAGAGAATCAATTGCTACAGAGATCAAGGGACTAAAAAAATAGCCATGAGGAACTAAAAAATGCTATAAATGAGGTGCAAAATAAAATAGGGGCAGCCATAGCACGGACTGAAGAGGCAGAGGAGAGAATAGGTGAATTAGAAGATAAAATGATGGAAAAAGAGGAAGCTAAGAAAAAGAGAGATAAAAAAATCCAGGAGTATGAAGGGAGAATTAGAGAACAAAGTGATGCAATCAAATGAAACAATATCCATATGATAAGAATTCCAGAAGAAGAAGAAGAGAAAGAAGGTGTACTTGACAAATCATAGCTGAGAACTTCCCTGATCTGGGGAAGGAAACAGGCATTGAAATCCAAGAGGCACAGAGAACTCCCTTCAGACGTAACTTGAATCGATCTTCTGCACAACATATCACAGTGAAACTGGCAAAATACAAGGATAAAGAGAAAATTCTGAAACCAGCTAGGGATAAACAGGCCCTAACATACAAAGGTAGACACATAAAGGTACTAGCAGACCTATCTACTGAAACGTGGCAGGCCAGAAGGGAATGGCAGGAAATCTTCAATATGGTGAACAGAAAAAATATGCAGCCAAGAATCCTTTACCCAGCAAGTCTGTCATTCAGAATAAAGGAGATAAAGGTCTTCCCAAACAAACAAAAACTGAAGGAATTCAACACCACTAAACCAGTCCTACAAGAGATCCTAAGGGGGACTCTGTGAGTGAAATGTTGCAAGGACCACAAAGTACCAGAGTCACCACTACAAGCATGAAACCTACAGACATCACGATGACTCTAAACCTATATCTTTCTATAATAACACTTAATGTAAATGGACTAAATGCTCCAACCAAAAGACATAGGGTATCAGAATGGAAAAACAAAAACAAAAACAAGATACATCTATTTGCTGTCTACAAGAGACTCATTTTAGACCTGAGGACAACTTCATATTGAAAGTGAGGGAACGGAGAAGTATCTATCATGCTACTGGAAGTCAAAAGAAAGCTGGAGTAGCCATACTTATATCAGATGTTAAATGAAAGGCTACAACAAGAGATGAAGAAGGGCATAATATAATAATTACAGGGTTTATCCATCAGGAAGAGCTAACAATTATAAATGTCTAAGTGCCGAATATGGGAGCCCCTAAATATATAAAATAATTAATCACAAACATAAACAACATTATTGATAAGAATGTGGTAATTGCAGGGGATTTTAATACCCCACTCATAACAATGAATAGAACATCTAGACAGAGAATCAATAAAGGAACAAGGGCCCTGAATGATACATTGGATCAGATGGACTTGAGAGATATATATAGAACTCAGGATACCAAAGGAATGGAATATACTTTCTTCTTGAGTGCACATGGAACATACCCCAAGATAGATCACATACTGTGTCACAACACAGCCCTTCAGAAGTATAAAAGAATTGAGATCATACCATGCACACTTTCAGTACACAATGCTACGAAACTTGAAATCAACCACAAGAAAAGTCTGGAAAATCTCAAAAAGCATGGAGGTTAAAGAACACCCTACTAAAGAATGAATGGGTCAACCAGGCAATTAGAGAAGAAATTTAAAAAAATATATATGGAAATAAATGAAAATGAAAAGACAACAATCCAAACACTTGGGATGCAGCTAAGGTATTCCTGAGAGGAAATTCATTGCAATCCAGGCCTATCTCAAGAAACAAAAAATATACCACATACAAAATCTAGCAGCACATGTAAAAGAACTAGAAGCAGAACAGCAAAGGCACCCCAAACCCAGCAGAAGAAAATAAAAAATAATGTTCAGAGCAGAAAAAAACAATATAGAATCTAAAAACACTGTAGAGCAGATCAATGAAACTAAGAGTTGGTTTTTTGAAAAAATAAACAAAATTGATACACCTCTAGCCAGGCTTCTCCAAAAGAAAGGGAGAGGACCCACATAGATAAAATCATGAATGAAAATATTACAACCAGTCCCCCAGAAATACAATCAATTATCAGGAAATACTAAGAAAAATTATATGCCAATAAACTGGACAACCTGGAAGGAATGGACAAATTTCTAACCACCCACAAACTTCCGAACTCAAATGGGAAGAAATAGAAAATTTCAACAGACCCATAACCAGTGAAGAAATTGAATCAATTATCAAAAATCTACCAACAAATAAGAGTCCAGGACCAGATGGCTTCCCTGGGGAATTCTACCAGACATTTAAAGCAGAGATAATACCTATCTTTCTCAAGCTGGTCCAAAAAATAGAAAGGGAAGGTACACTTCCAGAATCATTCTATGAAGCCAGTATTACTTTGATTTCCAAACCACACAGAGACCCAGCAAAAAAGAGAACTACAGGCCAATATCCCTGATGAATATGGATGCAAAAATTTTCAACAAGACACTAGCAAATCGAATTCAATAGCATATGAAAAGAATTATTCACCATGATCAAGTTGGATTCATTCCTGAGCTGCAGGGCTGGTTCAATATTTGTAAATCAATCAATGTGATACATCACATCAATAAAAGAAAAGATAAGAAACATATGATCCTGTCAATTCATGCGGAAAAAGCATTTGACAAAATTCAGCATCCTTTCTTAATAAAAACCCTCGGGAAATTCGGGATAGAAGGAACATACTAAAACATCATAAAAGCCATTTTTGAAAAGCCCACAGCTAATATCATCTTCAATGGGGAAAAACTGAGAGCTTTCCCCCTGAGATCAGGAACATGACAGGGATGTCCACTCTCACCGCTGTTGTTTAACATAGTGTGGGAAGTGCTAGCATCAGCAATTAGACAACAAAAGGCATCAAAATTGGCAAAGGTGAAGTCAAGCTTTCATTTTTTGCAGATGATATGATATTATACATGAAAACCTGATAGACTCCACCAAAAGTCTGCTAAAACTGATACGTGAATTCAGCAAAGTCACAGGATACAAAATCAATGTAGAGAAATCAGTTACATTCTTTTATGCTAATAATGAAGCAACAGGAAAACAAATAAAGAAATCAATCCTATTCACAATTTCACCAGGAATCATAAAATACCTAGGAATAATCCTAACCAAAGATGTAAAAGATCTGTGTGCTGAAAACTATAGAAATCTTATGAAAGAAATTGAAGAAGATACAAAGAATTGGAAAAACATTCTGTGCTCGTGGATTGGAAGAATAAATATTGTTAACATGTCAATAGTACCCAAAGCAATCTACACATTCAGTCCAATCCCAATCAAAATTGCACCAGCATTCTTCTAGAAGCTAGAACAAGCAAGTCTAAAATGTGTATGGAACTACAAAAGTCCCCAAATAACCAAAGTAATATTGAAGAAGAAAAGAGGGAGACATCACAATCCCAGACTTTAGCCTCTACTACAAAGCTGTAATCATCAAAACAGCATAGTGTTGGCACAAAAACAGACACATAGACTCCAGAATTGTACCCACAAAAGTATGGCCAACTAATCTTTGACAAAGCAGGAAAGAATATCCAATGGAAAAAAGACAGTCTTTTTAACAAATGGTGCTGGGAGAACTGGAAAGAAACATGCAGAAGAATGAAACTAGACCACTTTCTTACACCATTCACAAAATAAACTCAAAATGGATGAAGGATCTGAATGTGAGACAGGAAATCATCAAAACCCTAGAGGAGAAAAGCAGGAAAAAACCTCTGTGATCTCAGCTGCAGCAATTTCTTACTTGACAAATCTCCAAAAGCAACAGAATTAAAAGCAAAAACGAACTGTTGGGACCTCATGAAGATAAAAACACTTCTGCACTGCAAAGGAAACAAACAACAAAACTAAAAGGCAACCAATGGAATGGGAAAAGATATTTGCAAATGACATATCAAAGGGCTAGTATCCAAAATCTATAAAGAACTCACCCAACTCCACACCTGAAAAACAAATAATACAGTGAAGAAATGGGCAGAGAACATGAATAGACACTTCTCTAAAGAAGACATCCAGATGGCCAACAGGCACATGAAAAGATGCTCAACATCACTCCTTATCAGGGAAATAAAAATCAAAACCACACTGAGATACTACCTCGTGGCAGTCAGAGTGGCTAAAATGAAGAAATCTGGAGACTATAGATGCTAGAGAGGATGTGGAGAAACGGGAACGCTCTTGCACTGTTGGTGGGAGTGCAAACTGGTGCAGCCACTCTGGAAAACAGTGTGGAGGTTCCTCAAAAAATTAAAAATATATGTACCCTATGACCCAGCAATAGCACTGCTAGGAATTTCCCCAAGGGATACAGGAATGCTGGTGCATAGGGGCACTTGTACCCCAATGTTTATAGCAGCAATAAATAGCCAACAATAGCCAATTTATGGAAATAGCCTAAATGTCCATCAACTGATGAATGGATAAAGAAATTGTTTATATGCACAATGGAATACTACATGGCAATGAGAAAGAATGAAATATGGCCTTTTGTAGCAATGTGGATGGAACTAGAGAGTGTTATGCTAATTGAAATAAGTCATACAGAGAAAGACAGATACCATATGTTTTCACTTTTATGTGGATCCTGAGAAATTTAACAGAAGATCACAGGGGAGGGTAAGGGGAAAAAAGTTAGAGAGGGAGGGAGGCAAACCATAAGAGACTGTAAAAACTGAGAATAAACTGAGGGTTTATGGGGGTTGGGAGGGAGGGTAAAGTGGGTGATGGGCATTGAGGTGGGCTCTTGTTGGGATGAGCATTGGGTGTTGTATGGAAACCAATTTGATAATAAATTTCATATAAAAAATAATGATGTAAATGTGACTTGGCTCCCACCATAAGCAACTAGGAATGGTGAACAGAATATATGAAGCAGTTATATTTAAACATTGAACAACAGGCACTATAGTACTTTGATCCATTCCCTTACAGAAGGGAAATAGGGGTCCTATAATTGAGCTTTTTGTCTTGAGATTTTATGGAACACAGTGTAGTGAGGCAGAACTCAACGGGATATGACAGTTTCAATGGGTTGAGAAGTCAGAGATCAGCTTTCTGAGAGATTGCAGCAACTTATACTTGCAAAATATAGAATAGGAAAGAATAATTCTGTGCAAACAGAAAGTTCCAGGCTTATATGTCCTCTTGCATCTGTTGATGAGCACTAAACTGTACATGATAGGCTGAGTATCTACAATGGTAAGCAGAAAATAAGCAAGGACCTATAAACTGTATGATTTTCAGATATTACATAGAGATATCCAAGATCTAACTAGCTAGAATGGAAAGTCATTATTAAACACCTGAGACATTCAGTAGGTATTACAGAAGATAACACTTTAGTAGTATGAACAAACTAACGTTAATGACTAACTTAGACCCTCTCTAAACAAAGCTGTTGCACTACTCTTGAAAAAATCAAACTGATCGGCAACTAACTAAACTACTATAACAGAGTCCAACACTCTTTAAAAGAAAATAACAAAATCCAGCAAAGAACAACATAAAATTGAAAATGTGCAGATTTCCAATAAGAAACATTAGCATACTAAGAGTCAAAGGAATGGTACCTATAACTAGAAAAAAGCAATTCATTAAAAATAGTCTCAAACATGAAAGATGATTAAATAAGCAGATACAGAAATTTTTAAAAGCTTACTATTAATTAGTAAAGTAGTGAACACAATGATGGCAATAATGGAATATATAAAAACGAGACCAAGTGGAACTCTTAAAACTTAAATAACATTTCTTAAATGATTATGCCCCTCTACATGACTAAAGGCAGATTAGACACCGCAGAAGGAAAGATAAGAGAACTTGAAGACATAACAACATAAATTATCCAAACGAAAGCTTAGTGGAAAAAATAAACTGAAAAAAAAGTGATCAAAGTATTAAGCATATGTGTAAATGGACTTCTAGAGGGAGAGGAGATAATATATTTAAAAATACTAGCCAAAAATTATCCAAATTATATGGATGAAAGCTCTAAATATACAAATCCAAGAAACTTGGTGAATCCCAAGGCAGAATAAACAAAATGAAAACCACACCTAGAAATATTGTAATAAAATTGCTGATAAGCACTAAAAGAAGAAAAAAATCTTAAAAGTAACCAAAGAATGTATATGAGGATATGATGTACAATGAGACAGAAACAAATTTTATTAATTTCTCTTCAAAAATATGTAAGCCAAATAACCGTTAAAAAAACATTGTAAACTTTGAAACTTATAATAACAAAGAAATGTTATGAAAATGTAGGCAAAATACAGATTTTCTGACAATCAAATTTAAGACAATATTTCACTACCAGACATTCACTAGAAGAATGCTAAAGTAAGCTATTTAAATAAAATTAAAATGATATCAGATAGAAATTCTGTTCTTCTGTTCTTCTGTTCTTCATTATTTAATGCTAGGAACAAAAAACATGTAAGTTCTTCACAAAGAAATAAATAATGTTAGGAACAAAAAACATGTAAGAAAATAATTATTTTATTTTTAAAAACATTTCTTAAAAGATATTTATGACAATAACAATGTCTTGTGGTATTTATAACATATGTTAAACTAAAATATAGGAAAATAGTACACAGGGTTGGTGGAGTTTTACTGGGATTAAGGCTCTTACATTAAATATTAATTGTCATTATTACATTTGATGATGGACTGGCTACATAAAGATGAATGCTCTAAACCTTTAATAAAATAGAAAGGCATAGTTAATAAGTCTACATTAAAGATAGAATTGAATGCTAAAAAATAATCAATTGATTTTTAAGAAGGCAGGAAAAGTTGGAAATGTCAAAGAACATACGAAACAGAAAGCAAATAAAATGGTGCTAGACTTAAGTAGAAAAGTGTTACACATGAAGAAATTCAAACCCAAAGCACATGTTTTGAAAACATTAATGAAAGCAATAAACCTTAAACTAGGTTTACCAAAACAAACAAACAGAAAGACACAGAAAATTAGCAATATCAAGAAAGAAAGAGGGAGCATAAGTATGTACCTACAGACTATAAAATTATAATACCAAAATATTATAAACATTTTTTGCTAACAAATATGGAAACCTAACATGAAATGGGCAAATTTCTTACCTTATATAAATTTGCAAAACTGTCACCCAAAGAAGTAGAAATCTAAATAGCCTTATGCCTGTTAAATTATATTAAACATTTAACAAATATATTAGGAAGTCAAATTAATTGACATATTAAAAATGTTAGCCATATTGCCAAGTGATATATACCCTGGGAACGGAAAGATTGGTTAACATTTGAAAATCAATGCCATTTACCACATTAAAAGGATTGGGGCGCCTGGGTGGCGCAGTCTGTTAAGCGTCCGACTTCAGCCAGGTCACGATCTCGCAGTCCGTGGGTTCGAGCCCCGCGTCAGGCTCTGGGCTGATGGCTCGGAGCCTGGAGCCTGTTTCCGATTCTGTGTCTCCCTCTCTCTCTGCCCCTCCCCCATTCATGCTCTGTCTCCTCTGTCCCAAAAGTAAATAAACGTTGAAAAAAAAATTTAAAAAAAAAAAGGATAGAGGAGAAAATTCATATGAAAATCTCCATGGATACAACAGCAATGACAAAAGAATCTGACAAATTCCACTCCTTCTTGATGCAACTTTCCACAAATCAGAAATGGAAGGCAATTTTCTTAATCTGATAAAGGATACCTACAGAAAAATTTTTTCTTTAGCTTGAAAAAACAAACAAACAAACAAACAACTGGGGAACCTGGGTGGCTCAGTCTATTAAGTGTCTGACTTCAGCTCAGGTCATGATCTCATAGTTCATGGGTTGGAGCCCCCTGTGGGGCTCCATGTTGACAGCTCAGAACATGGAGCCTGCTTCAGTTTCTGTCTCTCTCTCTCTCTCTCTCTCTCTCTCTCTCTCTTCCCCTCCTCCACTAGTGCACTCTCTTTCTCTCTCTCTTTCTTTCAAAAACAAACATTTAAAAAAATTAAAAGAAACAAAAACCTTAGAGAAAAGTTTGAAGTAGTTCACAACAAACTTTTCCCTGAACCATTTATGCATAAGAAGCCAAGCTGATGACTACCATCCTCAAATATCTGAGGGCTTTTCATACATACAAGGAGAATTTCCTATGTTATTACAATGCAATAATCAAAATGAGGAAATAAATATTAAAGTACTACCATGCAATCTTTAGACCCCATTCAAGATCTACCAACTGATCCATTAATATCTTTTTATAGGAAAATGATAAAGCTCAGAATTATACATGCTATAAGCTTCCTTGACTCTAGCTTTCTTCAGTTTGAGGACAGTTTCTCAGTCTTCTCTGGAATTTGGTCACTTTGGCACTTCTGAAGAATACAGGGCCATTGTAACTGAAGTTGTAATTGGAGTGTATCAATTTAGGATTGTCTGATGTTTCCTCTTGATTATATTCAGTTTACACATCTTTATTGAAAATGTTACAGAATTGATACAATATTATTCTTAATGTATTGTATTGTGGAGAAAATTATTTTGATTCATTCCATTCTTTAATTTATTTATATTAATCACTTGATTAAGGTACTATCTGCAAGCTGTACTGTTAAGTTTTCTCTTAAAATTAGTATTTTGTTGGGGACATACTTAAAAACTATGTAAATATACCATTGTGATCAAACACTTAATGTGCATGAACTCAAATTTTCCTATTTTCTCCTGTGGGTTGTAGTTCATTATTGCCATTATTTATTGTTATGCTGAAATTTTCCCATAATTGGGCAGCATAAACACGTTGAAGCTAAACTCTGTCTCTGACAACTCTCTGTCATTCCCTGAACACTTCCTTATTTTCTAGGAGTAGATATTTCCAGTATCTCCTCATATTTTCCCTGCCCATCTCAAGAACTACCCATTTTCCAAAGAACCATGGATTTTTTTTCAGTGTAAAATTATATGTAGAAGCCAAAATCTATGTGCAGGGGATGCTGATTGCTATTGAACTGTCACTGTTCCCAGGCCTTATTGATGGATAGAACTAAAGAATATATGTATGTATACAGTAAATATATACACATATATATTTGTATTTGTCTATATATTTTGAAAATTCTTAGTTCACACTAATGCTTTCAGTTGCAGTCTCACAACACAGGGATTTTTTCCCTCTTCTTGGTATTTGTAACTCTCATTTCCAACAAAGAGAAACCTAGCTTCCATTACCCTAAATGTCCCACTATGTAATCTCCCATTGCTGCCCCTACCCAAATTTCCGGCATACATTCTTCTTTCCCTGTTCATTTTCTGAATCCCATTTTGGGCCATCCCAGTGCATAGCAGTCCTCCTCATTTTTCCCAAGTTCTGAGTTTCCACGACAGGTCTCCACAGCACATAGATGCCCATCATTTTCTCACCTTGCACAAGCCCATCTTGGGAATGCTGTCCTAACACTTCTTGGGCTCTAACTCTTTATTCTAGGTTAGCTCACTTTTTATGGATGCATTCCTCATTCTGCTTGGGCTAAGAGCCTCACACCCCATTCCTGGACATTATCTTCACCCTCTGAGACCCCAACTACCACAGTAGATCAACCTCCATTGAGATGTGGCTTTACCTTGCTTTGCCTCTGATTTCAAACATGGGCTGCTTTGTCCACATCTTTGCCTTCTTATCTTCCATGGGCCATGACACCCAGTAGGGTATCCCGCCCCAGTGATACTGTCCTTACTTTGCTTTGGCTGTGACTTCCAAACTAAGCCTTTAACCTAAAAACACACCTTTCTCACGCATTCCAGCCTTGAAACTTCATAACCTCCTCCTGGTCTCTGACACACTAGGCCAGAGCCTTAAAAGCATTGTACTCTATGACAGATGCATACTTTGTCCTGCCCTACTCTTCAGACTTAAGTTTTCACAAAGGTGAAAAAAAAAGAAAGAAAAAAGAAAAGAAAAGAAGAAAAGGTAGAGAGAACAGAAAAAATATAAGAGGAACATGCTAGTGTCATACTTAATGGTAAACAAACATTTTCCCTTAATACTGGAATAAAGCAAAGACATCCACTCACCATTTCCATTTTACATTGTAAAATAGGAGAGGAAGAATATATATGTCTGTATTCAAGGATGACATAATTTTTATATAATCTTAAAGAATCTACAAAAAATAAATTCTATTAAAATAATGAGTGCATTGAGCAAGGTTTTAGGGTGAAATTTCAATATATAAAAATCAATTATATTTCTATATGTTATCAATAAACAATGGGAAACTAAAGTACTACAAATAGAATTTATAATAGCATAAAATATGAAATACTTAGAGATAAATCTAGTGAATCAAATGAAGACCTTTGCACTGAAAACTACAAAATATTTTTGTGAAAAAATAAAGATTGTCTAAATAAATCAAGAGATATAGAATTTTCATAGATCGGAAGATTCAATATTGTCCAGATGTTATTTTCCCCTAAATTCACCCATAGATTTTACATTAAAAAAATGAAAATCCCATGAGGCTTCTCTTTGGAAATTAGTAAGGTCATTCAAAAATGTCTATAAAAATGCAAAGATCTTAGGTAGCCAAAAACAGTTTGAGGAAGAAAAGCAAAATTGTATGAATTACAATACCTGATTTCTATATTTAATTTATAGCTACTTTAATCAAAGCAGGATGGAAGTGGTGAAAGAATACACATATAGGTCAATGAAATAGCTAAATAAAATAGAGTCCAAAAATATGTCCACACATATAAGATCAGTTGATTTGCAACATAAATACAAAGGGAACTCAGTGGGGAAAGAATAATATTTTCAACAAATCATGATGAAACAACTAGACAGCTATATGGAGTGAAAGAACCTTTACCCTTATCCACATCATCCATAAAAAATAGTTATAAGTATATCATAGATCTAAATATTACTGATAACTTCTTAAAGAAAGCACAGAGAAAATCATAACTTTTTAAAAAAATATATTTATTTTTGAAAGAGAGAGAGGATGTGATCAGGGTAGGGGCAGAAAGAGGGAGACAGGATCTTCCACCAGCTCTGGGCTGACAACAGAGAGCTGGATGCTGGACTTGAACTCACCAACTGCAAGATCACTACCTGAGCCGAAGTTGGATACTTAACCGACTGAGCCACCCAGGTGCCCCCAAAATCATAACTTTTGAGTAGGCAAAGATTCCTTGGGGAGGATACCAAAAATATGAACCAAAAAGGAGAAAGATTATAAATTGAAATTTTTAATTTATTAATTAATTTATTAATTATGTATATAATTTATATAATTATATATATTAATTATATATTACAATTATTATATATAATATATTTAATACACATAATATATTATATATAATATAATATATTATATATTACAATTATTATATATAATATATTTAATACACATAATATATTATATATATAATATAATATATATATTATATATTTATATATAACTATATATAATATAATATAATATAATATAATATAATATAATATATATATTATATATAATATATTATGTGTATTAATTTGTGTAATTACTTATGTGTATGTGTATGATATTTTATATAATATATATTATATATAATAGTATATATTATATATTAAATATAATATATTATATATTATATTATATATATTATATTATATTATAGTCAATATTATTGTCAATTGACAATATATATAATATAATATAATATAATATAATATAATATAATATAATATTATATATTAATTATATATATTAATAATTAATTGATTATTAATAATTTATTTATTTATTAACTAAATTATATTCTTCTTTTCGTTGAAAAATACTATCAAAGATGTGAAACAGCAAAGCCAGGGACTGGGAGAAAATATTTACATTAAATATATCTGACAAAGGACTTGTATCCAGAATATATAAAGAACTCTTACATCTCAATAAAAAAAGACAAGGAATGTAATTTAAAAGTGGGTAAAATCTTACATACTCAAAAAGAAGACATGAGTTGTCACTATGAAATTAAATATACTTGTTTGTGTACTTACATGTCATCAGGCAAATGCAAATTAAAATCACAATTATATACACTATATACCTGCTAGAATACATGGAAATGGGGAGCCTGGGTGGCTCAGTCGGTTGAGCATCCGACTTCAGCTCAGATCATAATCTCACAGCCTGTGAGTTCAAGCCCTGCGTTGTGCTCTGTGCTGACAGCTCAGAGCCTGGAGCCTGCTTCAGATTCTGTGTCTCCCTCTTTCTCTGCCCCTCCCCTGCTCATGCCCTGTCTCTCTCTGTCTCAAAAATAAATAAAAACATTAAAAAATTAAAAAAAAAGAATAGATGGAAAGGATGTGGAACAACTTCAATTCTCATGCATTGCTGTTGAAATATAAAATCTTCAATTACATTGGAAAATATTTTGTAGTTCCTTATAAAGCTAAACATTAGCTTATATACAATTCAGATATTACACTCCTAGGTATTTACACTAGAGAAATTAAGCCATATACCCATACAAAGACCTGTATATGACTTTTTATCTGTAATAGCCGAAACTGGAAAGTCTCAATAACAGATGAATGGGTAAATAAGTTGTGGAATAGCTATACAATGGAACACACTCAGGAGTCAAGAGAAACAAACTATAGGGGTGCCTAGGGGGCTCAGTCATTTGAGCATCCACCTCTTGATTTAGGCTCATGATCTCATATTTTGTACGATTGAGCCCTTCAATTCTCCTTCCCTCTCTCTTTGCCCCCTTCCCGTCCTTTCTCTATAAATAAATAAATAAATAAATAAATAAATAAATAAATAAATAAATAAACTTTAAAAAATAGGGAAATAAACTATGGGTCTGCAACAGCATGTATAGATACCAGAAACAGTGTAGTAAAAGAAATAATCCAGACATAAAATAACATATACTGCATAACTCAACTTATATGGAATGCTAGGGAAAAAAAAAAAAAACCTGTAATGATGGAACTTAGGTCAGTGCTTGTCTACAAGCCCTATGAATGACATGTAGGTTTAAGGACTGAGAGGGAATTTTGGGGGTGATGAGAATGACATTTGAAATACATTTGTCAAAACTCATCTAACTATACATTTAACACTTTATTTCATATGCTCTACCTCCAATTAATGAGTTATTTTTCACAGAGCTTTAAAATATACTATCAGAAGATTTTATACTATTTAAACAACCAAGTTGATTCTCTATAAGATGCAACTATGTCTGAACAAAAGACAGTTTGGTGAAAGGCATATGGCTCAGCCAAAACGCACAAATATGGAGCAGATAAAGTGATCATGTGATGCTCTTCTCTTCCTTCTTCCTACCTTATGGACCCCCTAAATATTATTCCAGTCTATTTATAACCACTTTACTATGAAAAAAATGGCATTCCTCTCCTTTTTCTTCTGACATGAAAATTTATGCATTGTGCAACCCCATCTCCTTTCTCTCTTTCAGTAGCAAGTAAAGTGAAAAGTGAATCAATAATTTCCTGACGGTTTGGCTAATACATTACCACCACCTAGTAAAGATATGTAACTATTCTTGGTTTCAGGAACCCTGGCAAGAAGAGTCAAAGGATGGGGTTCTTGGGGTTCAGTGCTCGTCCAACCCTCCAAAATGGCTGAGAGGGAGCTGATGCAGGAGGGTGGGTCCAGTGGCTGCATGTCCAGCCTCTGTTGTTTATGTAAGTGCAAGCTGGGCAGCAACTATTATGAGTCTTATAACCCATGAACATTGATTACACCTGCATGCACTCACCACAATTTTTCTCTTTGATTTTGTCTTCATATCATTTTAGGTGATATTTTTAGTAATTTGCCAATTGGTGATGACTTAGCCTGGGTTCCCCAGAAAACATATTGAGGCAAAATGTAAATGCTACAGTTTACAAGAGTGTGTAATACTGATGAAAACAGGAGTGAAGGCATGGAAGAAGAGAGAAAACATAGGAGCTACTGCTGCATCTCAGGATATTTCTTAGGTGCAATAAAGAGAAAATTATTTATCTACCTGTTTCCCACTTCCCATTTGTCAAATTCCACCCCATGAATCGCTAATTCTCCTGCAACTTCAGATTGCACATATGTGAGTACTGAGAAGGTCCTGTAGCATCTTAGACCTCATTGTCAAGTGAGAAACTTGAAAGTGGGAGGTGAGAGACAAGGAATGTGGACACGAGGTGATGGATGTAAGTTTGTTCTCTGGTAAAGCTGATCAGAGCTTTTATGCATCTGTGTGATAAAGTAGAACTGTGGTGAAAAATAAGGGCAAGAACCTCAGAGACTGCTTAAAGCCAATATCTGAAGTGGTACACAGTTAAATAACAATTGCATCTGTAATGTGGTTTTGCAAATTTTAGAACATAAAAGTAGTAGAAAGGGGGATAATATTTATTATGTTATTGGCTGTACTCAAACACCTTATTCTCATTGTTTACTTTCTATAGCTGTGATCCTCAGCAGGGCCTTTCTTTAAGAGGTATATGCAAATAGGAGACATAGACTAAAACATAATGTAGAGTGGAAGGTATGATAACATAGACCTCATTTTTCTTATAATTCCATTGCACATTAACAGGACACAGAACACAAAGTAGTTGTGAACAGACTTTTCCATAAAACAATTAGGGACCTATATTTATCTATTAACCTACCTTAATATCAACCTTTCAGGTACTGCAGTCACATTTTTTGCTCCAAAAATAAAATTGCTGATTTTTTAAAAGTCAATGATATTTAAAATTAATGCACAGAAACATGCCAAGTTGATAATTAAGGTCTAGATTTAGATATTTACCTACATAAAGTCTTGACAGTAGAAAAGAAAACTTTAAGCTTTACAGAAAAAAAAATAAGTCAATACAGAAAAGCAGGTATCTATTATTAGCCATTCAGTAAGTCCTGGAATGGCTCAAGAAAGCCTATCAAGCACAAAAGTGAACTTGGTTTGTAGGTTTTGTTCTTTAACCACAAGTAGAATTGTGTAACCATCTTCTTCAATATTGGAAGTCTGAGGCACAGAGAAACTATTAAAGATTATTCACTAAAGAAAAATAATGCAACCCATGGTCATGGGTGAACAGACACCCCTTAGGCACACGGTTTTATATTAAGAACCACGGACAGCTCCAGGCTGCGCCAGAAAAGGCAAGTTATTTTCCCAACCCTGGAACAACAGTCCAGGGTCTCCAGGTCTGATTTGGACTCCAATTTACCTATTACCTTACTGCTAATAAGGTGTACATGATCAGGCCTCTCTTTATCATTCATCATAAATGTATTTATACGAGCAGGGAGGGCCCATTGCTCATATGAAATGTTCAGGGGTGAAGTGAGAGGAATAGTTTAACGTACAGATTTTTAAAAAATGGTTTTATGGTGCATAAATAATTAATCCGGCCGCCATGCAAGGGGCTGGATGATGGGTCAGGAGGGAAAACCCGTGGGTGGGGGCAGGGGCGGGGATCCCCGCGTCGCTGTTTGAATGCTGGGTGGCTGTGGGGGAGAGCCGATCCCACTCAGATTCGGTCGGAGGAGCAACGCCATGTGCTCCAGACTCCTGGCTCTCCTGCTGCCCATCTGGCTCTTCTGGACTCTGGGGATTCGAGGCTCTGAGCCCCGCAGGTGAGGTGGGGGCTTTCCCCCGACCCGCAGCCTCCTTCCAGACGCGCTGTAGCGCGCAGACCTGCGGGCACAGGCACTGTACAGCACCCACTGATTCTTGGCCTGCGTCGCAGCTGGGCGGGGGTCGTTGAGGGTGTCGGACCAGGAAAGGGGCGGGGGGAAGCGGATGGCGTTTCCCTCACCGCCGCTGACTGTGTCGCCGTCGGTCCTTCGCCTGGTCGCAGCAAGAGCGGCGGAGCTGGCTTCGCGGCCGAGCCCGGCCCTGTTCAGTGCCGCACAGCCGCGGCTACTACTTGCTGTCCCCGGCCGGGCTCCAGGTCCCGCTCCGCAGCCGCGGAGGCGGGAGGGAGCGCCAAGGGCCGGGGCCACCAGCCGCGGCTAGCGCGGGGGAGGCTAGGGTGCTCGGCGCAGCGGGCTCCGCCTCCGGCTCGCCTTGCCTCCTCCCCCTCCCTCCGCTCCCCAGCCTGCTGCTCCTCCTCCCCTCGCGCCCGCTCCTCCCCCTCCTTCCCTCCCCCTCCCCCTCCGCCCTCCTCCGCTTAGGGCCAGCGCGGCGGCGGCGGCGGCGGCAGCAGCAGGAGCAGCCCCGGCTGCGGGTCGCGACGGCGGCGGGGCGCCCCCTCCCCCGTGCCGGGGCGCGGCGGAGGGATGTGGGGCTTTGCGGGAGGAAGGCTTTTCGGCATTTTCTCGGCCCCAGTGCTGGTGGCTGTGGTGTGCTGCGCCCAGAGGTAGGGTCGCGGGTGGGTGGATGGGAAGCGGGCCGGGCAGCGGGCAGGGCGCGCGGGTGTACGCTTCGGGCGCTGGCGGGTGAGCCACCGCCTGACCCTGCTCTCTGTGCCCCTTGCCCCCTCCCCCAGCGTGAACGATCCAGGGAACATGTCCTTTGTGAAGGAGACGGTGGACAAGCTGTTGAAAGGCTACGACATTCGCCTGAGACCCGACTTCGGGGGTAAGTGGGGTGTGCGCGGCCGCTGCGGGATGCGCGACCCACCGCGCTGGCGGCCTGGGTGGTGGAGGGAGGTGGGGGGCGCTGAAGCCGAGCTGCGGCGGAGTGAGGGGGGGGGTGGGAGGCATTTCACCTGCTACCTCTCCTCGGGTGGGCACCGCTTTCCTCAGTGCCACCCGCACCCCGTGCCCGAGCTTGGCTGATCTCTGTGTGGTGCTCTTCCCGCAGGTCCCCCGGTCTGCGTGGGGATGAACATCGATATCGCCAGCATAGACATGGTTTCCGAAGTCAACATGGTGAGTGCCCTCCCTCCCCAGGGCTGTCCCCGAGCCCCTGCCCCACTGCCTGGGCCCACAGTACTGGGCCAGAGGCCTTCTCTGCCGGGGCCGATCTTCCCTGGCCCGCAGAGGGAGCGGCTCTCCGGGAGCCAGCCTCTCGCTGGTGCGGCTCCCTCCACCCTCCCGGTGTGCGCGGGGGGCGTAGTTGGCGTCGGTTCCGTGCGGAGGGCGCACCCTTCCTGCGGAAGGAAGGGGTCCTAGGCCGGCCTAGCGCTTGGCTTTCACCGCAGCCCTCGTGCTCCCAGCTCCTCCAGCGGTCTGTCACCTGGGCCTGAGGCTTCCCTAGTGCCATCTCGCCTCCTTAGCAACAGGCGCTGGGGAGCCAGGGAAGAGAGGCGAGTTGTGGGGGTGGCTCATATTCTAGGTAAGAGGTACTTAAGGTTTCCTTTGTTGTTTTTCTGGAAAGATGCTGGCAGCTGGAGAGAACGAGGGGCAATGATTTGTGTACTCAAGGGTATCTCGGGTCAGTTTCCTTGGTCTCAGTGGCTTTTGTAAGGGCAGGCTCTTGGACAGTGAAACCCGGAATCCCGCTCCGCCAGTCGCTGTCGGAGGTGCTGACAGAGCCAGGCGTGTCTGAGAACTGGAGAGCCTGGGCAGCTGGCGGGCTTTCGGAAGGGGCCGCTGTGCCAGGAGAGTCGAAGGCTAGTGAGCCCAGTGTCACTTAAAGCTATGTTAATGTGAACGGGATTCAGTATTGTAACCTGTGGAAACCGGAGGTCCGTGTCCTGAGGTGCGAAGTGGGTGTCATGGGCTTTTTTGCTCAGGACACTAGGACAACTGGGAATAAGGAGCAAAAGAACCCCTTTCATTTGTTAATTGAGATGAAATATTCTGGGATTTGGAAACATTTGATTTTCGGTTGAGTGGCACTTTAGAAATTGTAAGAATGAGCATTTGGAAAGAATATTTTTGGGGGAAAAACCATTTGCTGACTCTAACATAACATTAAGAATATAATGAGGCATGGTTTCAGATAGACCCAGTAGGTTTCTCAAGTCTGGTGTACCTAAGAAAACTTGTTTTAAACGCATACTCCCAGGTTCCTCACTCCAAAAGATTCTGATCCAACCGTGGAGTGGAGTCTTGGGGTGTCTGCATTTAAAACTAGTGCCTCACATTTTTTTTGAAGCACTATTTTGTGGACAGTATTTTAGGAAATATCACAATAAATTATAGAAATACAAACATTTACAAATAAACTACATAGACTGTTTAGCAAGATATGTTTAAAAATATTTTTTACTGTGGATTTTTTAGGAAGAAATCTTTGACCACACAAAATTAATTTCATCAAATTTTCACTCTTAACCTAAAGTTTTTAAGTTATAATATGTGCTTTTAAAGTAATGCACTTTTCTTTCAATGTATACTACTAAGGACATTTTTTGTACAAGGAATTATAATAATGAAAGTGTTAGCAAGAAACACAGAAATAATATGACTTTACATACATAATATCAAAAATTAACATTATATATGTTTTACTTTTTAAATAATTTTACAAAAATATTCCTGTTCATAAGGTATGCTTTATGATCTTAAAGGAACAAGTTGACATAATCTGTGATTTTCTTAATTGAGAATTTCACATCGTCTAGAGAAAATTCTTTAAACAAGATAATTGAATAATTAGTGGATTATTATATAAAAATCATTCTATTGGATGTCAAATGACATAGGAGATAGATTGATGTGGCCCTTTAAGAACTCTATACAATATTAAAACAACCAGGTGAATAAGGAGAATGTTCTTGCAGACCACTGCACATTTTCTTTGAGTTAATTTTTAAACTTAGTTATCCAGTTGTCATCATGCTGATATTTGGCACCTGTAAAAACTTCCATCAATAATCATGCACCATAAATTGAAGTGTCCCAATTTTCTCTGGACCTAATAATAAAAAGACAAATTGAAGATACAAGCCATTATACTGAATAATCTTTAATTTAGTTTATATCCCAACGTCAATAATTTTGCATAACATAGCCATAGTATACTTGTATGTATTTTTTTTTTTTGCATTCTCATGATGGTAATTTTTGTGGCTCTCTAAACATAAGTTTACTGTAGGCTATTGGACAGATGGGACTGCTTCGCATTTGAAATAGCCTCAACAAGTGGATTGAGTAAAATTGTAGGCTGGAAAAATATGATTTCCCTTAACATGTTTGCTCATGGTTATAGTTATGATGTTTGATCTATTATTAAAGAAACTTCAAATATAACAATGGTTAAGTATCATTTTGGAGCTCACATTTTATAAGGAAAGAGCAGAGAAATGCATAAGATTAGAACCATCCTTCCATCATGTTATTTAAAAATATAAATCCCAATTATGAGCCTCTTTAATCCCCTTACTAGCCACACAAAAGTAAGTTTTGTGAGGTAATAAAACTAAATAAGAAATGGTCTTGTTTTAAAGGTTTTGTAGCTATTACAGGAGATATGTCAAATCTTTGTAACAAAATGTAGGATGTGGTCAGTCTCATTAGAGGAACAAAAGAAAGAAGCATATGGAAGAGAGAGAGGGAAGGAAGAAGAGAGAAGGAGGGAGATATTGGGGAAGAGGGAGATAGATTATTTCTGACATGGAAAGTTTCTTGGATAAGTAGGGGGAGTAGAACTGCAACAGGCATAGATGGAGGAGGGTGTTCTAGATTAGGTAAGAAAAATGGCAAAGGTATGGATGGATAGATGAGCAGGATAGGAGATTGTGAAGTGGAGATTCAAAAGATAAAATTGGAAAAGTGATACAAACCCCTGTTCACTTACCTTCTGCTCTGCCATGCCGATTTCAAATGCTGATTGTCAAGTAACTCCATAAATGTTTTAAACAGGTGATTGACATGATTTGAGATGTGGTTTTAGATGAATCTTTTGGCTAAAATATAAATTTAAAAAGAAGAGTGAGGATGTCTCAGCAGAAGCAAAATTTACAGGAAAATTAAGGATAAATCATGGAAGTTTTATTCCTTGATTTTTTTTCCTTTTCTTTTCATAGATATATTTTTGAAAACATATATTTAGTGAAATAAATTTTAATAAATTTACTAATGTTTCAAATAAGAATATACAAAGCATGTGTATCTCAATGTGGGACAGATATGTACTTGTTCATGAGCTTTTGGGAGTGATTGGAAAGAATAATACTATACACTGCATAATAGTAATATTGTTACTTTTTAAACAGTTGTGAAGCACAATCTTTATCTACTGAGAGTGCCTATAGATCCTGCTTCCAAAGAACACCTCTGTCCTCAAATAAACAAATAAATAGACATATTTGTATATATACATGTGTGCATGTATCATGCTTTTTGGTATTTTGTAGAGCCATTCTAAGAATGAATTTGAGTATTTTACTATTTAACATTATTTTGCTATAACTTGTTTCATGGAAAATATATTCTACATTTACATTTTCCCCAACCTTCCAATTCTTCTTTTCATGCACTTTTTAAGAAATTAGCTGACTCAACAGCAGTCAAACGAAGACCATTTTGTCTTCTATAACTTCATTTGCTTCTCTTAGCCTTTGTTTTAAAATTTCTTATATATTTTTAAGATTATGTATGGTTAGGAAATTATTTAGACTTAGTCTACATATTTCTTTAAGTGACATTGTATATGTGAAAGAACAGTGTTGACTGAAAACTTTTATATATATTTGTTATAATTCTGATGCTTAAGCGTTGGTCCCAGTGTATAATAAACATGTGTTGAATAGGTAGATGGAGAGATGAATAAATGGAGTACCAATAATGAAATATGAATAAATTAAAGTATAGGAAACATAAAGAAATATTAAATATATAAAACAACTAGAAAATTTTATTTTCAAAACAGTATTTTTACTCAGAGAATGAAGTAATTCTATAACTCTTAAAAATAAATTAAAAAATGGAAACAGTATTTTAAAGTAGTCATGAGTTCTTTTTTTTAATAGAATAAGCCATTATTTGATATAGTAATTTAGAGGAGAAACTACACATACTTAATTTTTAATTAATTAACTTTAAAGTATTGAGGATGTAACACTAGATTCAAAATCTAGTAGTATTAATAGTAATTTTTAGGATTTATCTTGTATTTGTTATTACTTTATATTTAATTAGTCCATTAAAAATAACTTAATCCTGAGGCGCCTGGGTGGCGCAGTCGGTTAAGCGTCCGACTTCAGCCAGGTCACGATCTCGCGGTCCGTGAGTTCGAGCCCCGTGTCAGGCTCCGGGCTGATGGCTCGGAGCCTGGAGCCTGTTTCCGATTCTGTGTCTCCCTCTCTCTCTGCCCCTCCCCCGTTCATGCTCTGTCTCTCTCTGTCCCAAAAATAAATAAAAAACGTTGAAAAAAAAATTAAAAAAAAATAACTTAATCCTAATGAGAATGTAACTACAGGATTAATTTTTTCTGCTATCATGCATGTAAATTATATATATATATATATATATATATATATATATATAAATATATATATATATATATATAATGAGTTCCTCTTAAGTAACATATAATGTGTATCCTTAGTTTTAATGAGATGTATATTCATCCATTATTCTAGTTCTATTGTATTCCTTTCTTGTTTGTTGCATTTTCTTATTACAAAATCCACTTTTTAAAAAATGTCTAGGTGTAAAATAAGTATTGTACATGACGTACTTTTGACACATCTCAAAAAGCTGCTTTGGAGCTGCCTCACTGTAAAATGCATAGGTCTCATTCAAGTACAAAACCATGCATCTACACATGCACAGAAACGTTTGCACTATCACTTTGTCTTTCCCCTTTTCAGAGAAAGTGGGGTCTGAGGTCTGGAGAATTCAGCTTTTAGGCTTTTTGTCCAATTTATGTTACTCAATCCGCCCTCCCACCTTTCAGAGTCTAGAGGTTTCTTTGCCAATAGTGAATGGTGAATCTGAGTTCAGTGTCCACTACTGTGCTAGAATCTCAGGTGGAAGAACTGAATCCCAGGAGTCCAGGTAGTGTGCTGAAAAGAGCCTAATGGGATTGGAGTTTTGGGTTCTATTTTCAGGTTTGTGAGAACATCTAGTCTTAGGCAAGTCACTTAACACTCAGTAAAATAGTAGAAGGCTTTCCAGATGCCCTACAGAATTGATTGCAAAGTATTAAATCACAAAGGGCTAAGGTCTACAGAGAAAATCATGGTAAAGACAATCACAGCTACACAAACACATGGTAGAAAGCTATCATTAACTAATTTTTCCAGTCCTTGGCCATATTAATTGCATATTAATTGTTATTAGCATTTTAAAGGTTGGAAATGTGCTAATGCTCTTATTACAAAGTAAGCTGGGGGATGACTCAGCAGAAAGGAAAAGTATTTCTCTGACCCAGTTGGGATTGGAAAACTGCTTACATGGAAGGCACTCCAGGGGTGAGGTCCACAGAGTGTGTTGGCATTTGGTTCCAGGTTGCTGCATTTTGGAGGTAAGGCTGTTTATTGAGGACATTACTTTTCACTGGCAGTATGTTTCATGCATAAGCTATGATCATACATCAATGCTGAGGCACTGATAAGAAAGCATATAATGAACTTCAGAGATGGATGAAAATAATACCTTACATAATATGCTTTTTACAAATGGAGGTTTGTGTTTAATATTGGAAGGCATGGTATTGAGAATGCAAAGAGAATGCTTTCTGTGTTTTCCTTCAGGGAGGTTGTAAAGCTTATGTTGCTACATCTCTTAAAAGATGGATCTTACACACATTGTCCTGTTGTGAACCACCTCTTATTTGAGCATGTGCCCTGGTTCAGGGTTTGTATGGTGTGTTGCACTTAGGAGTATTTGGCTTGAATTGGTGGTGCGAATATGCTTATTTACATATAAAGATTTTTCTGATTTTTGCAAGTAAAGCAATATGGATTCAACTTTTGACTTTGCTATTATGACTCTTGTTTTCTTCTGTTGGTAGCAGAATCTTTCTTTCTCATATGGGTTTTGTATTGTATCATGCATACTGTCATTGCATAAGAAGCCTATCACCATATGGAATCCTTTAAATAATTTTATAACACATGTTGAGATGCAACTTAGGGAAATAACTAACAGTTTTACACATTTTGCAGTTTATGAAATACTTCAAGTATTCTGTTATATTTGATCTTCAGACCTGGTGATGAACTTGGTAAAGTAGGTAATATGGGTGTTAACCTCATCTCCACTTTTCAGAAGAGAAACAACCTTAGGAATAGCACTAACTTACTACATGGCAAAACTGGCACTTGGTCCTGTGTCTTTGGTTTTTCAACCTTATGCTACGGAGCAGCAAAATATCCTCTGTTCGGAGCACATGTGATTTTACCTTCTTCTGTGACTTTCATTGTCTAAATTTGATCTTCCCATTCTACTTTTGCAAGAAATCTTATTTGCTTGTAACACTTATTACAGTGTTACATATGATTAAGGTGTATTTATTTGCTTAAAGCCTTTCAGACTATAAGTTCCATGAAGCAGAACTGTGTCTATGGACAGTCCTTGCATGGCCTGACACTTGAGAGGCACCTATTAGACATTTGTTGAAAGACAGTATATGAATGAAGAATGAATGAATAAATATATAAGTGCATAAATAAATAGATATGTAGCCTTCCAATGAAATATTTTTGTAATTTTGTAAGCCAAAATTTGGGCTTATGGCCAAGAAGAAGCTTTTACTGGCTAAATGTGATGTATAGAGATTTTACCTTAGGGGACTTAATTTGATCAGAATTTGTATAATTGTACAGAATATAATACTGTGAGCTGGTATTTTATAGCTGTTACCCTTTTTACTGGAGAGCTTTTATGCTGAGTTCAGAGTAGAAAGGAGAATAAAGTATTGTAAGGGTTGGTGTAGATAATCTAAACACCAATCATTGTTGCCTTTTTTGCACTCAAAGTTTCATGTCTACTTGTCAAATGTCGATTCAGTTTTTTTATATGCCACAGAAGTTTTGATTGTTTTTATGTAAGCATTCACTGGGTTTTGCATTGCTTTCCTGATGGCCAGTCAGTAGTACAGTGAGGCTGCAGTGGTTTTTATTGTTTGCTAGCTTTCCAGCACAGTTTACTTCTGGACCATTTATGCCAGCCATTAAGAAGATTCTTTAGCTGCAAAATTTGGAACACAAAGACTAAGATAGGTCTCACCTCTCGGCAATTTTCTCAGTGTTATCAGTTCAGTGGAAAGTCAAGCTTCTGATTTCTCTGGCTGGGGATGTAGAATTCCTTTATTCCTTGTTATCAGGAGACCACATCAAGTAGTAGAAATCATTTGTAAGCATTAACTCATATATCCCTCTTTTCATTTTTCTTTTTCTTTTTCATGTTTATTTTATGTTAGAGGGGGGGAGGGGGAGAGAGAGGGAGAGACAGAGTCATCCAGGCTCTGTGCTGTCAGCACAGAGCCTGAGGCGGGGCCCAAACTCATAAGCTGTGAAATCATGACCTAAGTCAAAGTCGGACACAGCCCACTGAGCCACCTAGGCACCTGTTTCTCTTTTCATTTTTCAATCAAACTTAAGCATCACAAAGAAACATTAATACAATTTACAAAACTTTTACAGTGCATGGATCTGACATTTCAGGTTAATGGGAACAAAATTAAGATGTGAGAATGTCACAGCTTTTTAAATGCCCTAATTTGTGCTTCTGCAGTCAATCTGAAGGAGGATGTGGATTCTATCGATTACAACATTATTGTGTTTTATCCCAGTTATCCTCGTTTTACAACTAAATAATTCCTTTTATGTTAAATATTTGCTAAACCCACATGCTATGATTTGTGATATGAAATACATTCGTTTTTATTTTGGATTGACTTTAAAGGACAAGAAAGTCTATGGTTTAAAGCTATATAATCCTGATTGTGTTTGATATATATGTATATATGATATGTATATGTTTCCATATAAAGTATTTGTTACTTAGTTCAGCATAACATCCCTGTTCTTTTTAACTTTAACTTTTTGAATAAGACTTACCAGTTGGTAACTTTAATGAGTACAAGAAACAAATTTTATGTGTCACCCTCTGCTACATGTTCAGTGTATGTGTGCATGTGTGAGTCTAAGCAAACCAAAATTTGTCTTAAAAGAAGCAACAATTTGGGTAATTTAATGTAATACTACTGAGTTTTCCAATCATGTTGACTCTAAAAATCCATCCAAGAGTTAAGTCCAAATATCAGGTGGAAAGTAGACTACAATGGTTACAGATTTCAGGGCCTGTTCTGTAGAATATGCTTTATTAAATGAATTTGTGTAGCAAATGACCCTGTGGTAAAGCTTTACCTTTGATTTATTTTATTGCAGAGATTCCTTTATTTGGGTATTGTGCACATAAAATGAACCATGTGTGAGGATTGCTGTGAACTTGTCACAGAGGAAAAAAAAAGAAAAACAGCGAAAACAAAACAAACCAAAACAAGACATCTGAGTTGTGGGAAACAGTGCCATTCTTGTGATCTAGACCAGTTATTCCAAAACTATAGACCAAGAATCTTTGTGTGGTGCTAGAGTTATTGCAAGGGTGGACATAGCTAAGTGTTCTTCTCTAAGCATAATTTCTCACCATTGGTGAGTAAACATAATAGAAAAAAAAAAAAAAAAGAATGGGAATAACTGACTGTATGAGAACCAGGATTGATTGTGTTATATTCCTTTTTATGCTATTAAACATTCTGCAGATAATTCATTAGTATGAAGGCATATTTAATTGTGCTGTTGAATGAGTTTTTATTTCTGAATCTTTCCTTTGTTTTGGCCCTGGGCACCAAAATTTCCTCTGAGAATGTCATTTTATGTGGTGTGGGCTAAAATAATAGTTCCTTAGGAGAACACTGTTCTGTAGAATGTAAATGTGGGCCCTGTATTCAAAATATTTCTGCTCAAATCACATTGGAAAGTATGTTAAATATGTAAAATAGGTTTTTTTTTTTTTGCTGCAGGAATTGTCAGGCCCATAATATGCTAATGATTTTGCAAATCTTCATGAGAGGAGTGAAAAATACAATATTTTAAGGATTATGTTTCATTGGGCATCTTTTATTTGTGGACGAATGGGGGACCCAATAAACACTTCTTCAAGAGGTTTTTTTGTAGAACACAGTTTAGAAAATGTGGGGCTAATCCAGTGAATCATAGTGGTTGTCAATATGGCCAGTTCTTGTGAATGATAACTGAGAAGATTACTAGATTAATAAAGGTTTTTCTGGTGACTGTGTCCACAGCATGGAATGCACAGTTTTGATCAAGAATCTACCAGTACATATAGGGATGGGTGATATTTTCTAGAAATGAAGATTAAGCATCCGTTATAATTGACTGATAAAAACCACAAAGATTTTGTTCTACAATAACAGTCTGTCATATTGAGGGAAGTCTGTGTGTTTTTACCTTCCTTGTTTTGTTGTATTATAAGAGTATAAGTACACAATATAGAGGCAGAGATATATATGTTAGAGGAGATGCAAAAGTCTCTTGGGTCAACAGCAACAGATTAATATTAAAAGCAAAATATGGTTCCTTGAGGTTGTTGGGTTTGGCTGGTGGTTTTTAGATGGTGATCTATATGTTATTCATATTTATATGTAAAATAAGATTCTCTTTGGATGAAAGTTTCTTGTGATAAATGTATTTAACATCCCCTAGATTAAGTCACTTCTAAACTTTTCCTTTATGACTAATTATCTATAGTTCTAAGAAGAGTTTATACATGTTTATGAACAGTCAGTGAAAATAGCCTAGAGGGCAGATGCATTTTCTGGATTTTTCTTTAAGCCACAGTAATGTCATAAGGGGCAATATTGCTTAATATTGCCTCCACCACTGTGGAGGCCCCACTGGGTATCTGTGGTGGGCTTAGGGGTTGTAAAAGGCTGGTGGTAATGAGCAGGTAAATCAAAGTAGATCCAGAAAGTATAAAGAGACTCAGAATGTTAATTGATTATAATAGTAAATGGGGTTTTGTTTATTTGCTTGTTTGTTTTTAGCTTTTAGAAGTATAGAAAGCTGGTTTTAAAAAGGGAGGATTCTTATTTTTGAAATATAGTATCTCTTTCTCATATATATATGTTTATATATATATGGGAAAACATATAAAATATATAATATATAGAAATAGATTTATAAAAATATTTGTGAATATAAAATATAAATATAAGAAAAATAAATATTTATAAGAAATATAAATGTAATATATATATTTTTTCTCCCATGCTATGCTTTATTTAGCATAATGCTATATTTCTTCAAAATTTTATCTTAATTTTACAATTGAAAAGCTACTCTCAAAGCTTCAGATTTTACTTTATTATTGTAAATGGTTTGGAATTTTAATTATCTAGGTGATTTCCTCAATACTCTAGGCTGTGTTGCCTTTAGAGACCATAGGGGGTCTAACTTGCAAGATTGCTCTCTGCAGTGGAAAGAGTTGCTTGTCAGAACACTTAGATCCCATGGAAGGGTTTGTTGGAACTTTAGCACGTCATTCAGACTCGATAGTCTTCAGTTTGATCTTTTTAAAGACTGTGTTAATAGGATTCTCTAAATTGCCTTCCAGCTCTGGCTTCTGTGTTTCTTAGAGTCTGTGAGCAGTTAGAAACATAAGGGATCCTTCTATTTGCCTTACACATACCACTACTTGTCATTTGGTACCACATGTGGTTTAATTGGTTATCTGAGTGGTGGTCATCTGGCAGCTTGCAACCTTGTGTTCTAAGCATGGCCAGTGTGAAACCGAGAATTATTTTTTCAGGCTATTTTTTGTGCTATGAACTTCAGACATTTTGTACATGAAGAGCTGGGATTTTAACATTTGTATCCATGCCCATTAATTTTCAGTCTCAAACAGTGGTATTTGCTTTTTTGGTCTGAATGTAGAATTACTAATTTAAGAGTGAAAACTGTAATGAACAGTGAACTGTTAAGATGCTTTTTTTTTTTTTGTATTCAAAATATAACCTTTACATTATCACATAAGAAAAATAGTATGAAAATGTCTTAGTTGCTGTTGGGCTCCAAATTTTCTATATTCAGGTTTTAAAAACATTCTATTCAAATTTAATTCATGAACCATTTTTTACTCTTCTGTGTTATTTTAATAGCATGTTATCATTTTTTTAAATATGAAATTTATTATCAGATTTGTTTCCATACAGTACCCAGTGCTCATCCCAACAGCATAGCATCGTTTTAATATTGTTTGAGTTCATAATCCAGTCCAAAAGGAAGAGGGCATAGGTTTGGCCCATGTCATCTGTACAGCTGCATTCAGCCAGGTTGGGATGATAAGCCAACATTCAGTGAAGTAAATTTTAAACTTAGATCTCAAAGATAGAATTTGCAAATTGTAGTGCCTCTACAAAAAATGAAGTTTTACCATTTTATACCTTTTTCTTGATTCCTAGTTTCATTTAAAATTGAATTTCTTATACATAAAATCCAAGAAAGTAAACCTGTGTGGATGCAGGAATGATGCTATGGTTTGCCTTTATTAGAGATTGCAAAATGAAATATGTAAAATTTTCTAATTTTATTCCATAAAAGGAAAAATGTGGGTGTGCCAGTTATCAAATTAATAGGAAATTGCCTATTTAGGATGATACATATTAAAATGCATAGTGTTACCTAAACTTAGATATAATCGATCAGTAACCAATAATAATAATAATAATTTTCAAAGCAATCAGCTTATATTTTTTCAGTGTAGGTGAAATCCTTCTAACTTGTAGTATGTAATTAAGGGGAATTGTGGCATAGTCTAAACAGGGTAAATAAATGATTTCCTAATTTACCATTTTGAAGTAATTTGTCTACATTGATAGCCGCATGTACACATGTTCCTCAGTTTTTCTCTCTTGTGCATACTTTTTCTCTCCCTCCCTTTCCTTCTCCTCCACAGACAAGAGGGGTATGAAGGCTCTGGCAAAGTTCAGATATTAAAAGGGAAAGACAGTTTGCTCTAAATGTAACCAAATTAGCACTCTGAGAGTAGAGCCAACTCTGAGGATCATGAGCAATGGCTGGTTTACTGAGATTAAGGAGAAAAGGCCAAATAAAGGGGTAGATGTTCTCTATTGTCTCTCTGCTGCTTATCTGTGTGACATTTATCTCCCCTTACCAGATAAGAAATGAGGATTATACCTACAAGTTCTTCTCACCATTTATCTTTCTAAGATTTTGAATTCAAAATTTTGGATATCTCAAGAGCCAGTTTGGCTGAGAAATGTTTCTCCTTTTATCATATCTCTCAGTTTCTAAAACAGTTTAGGAAAATCCTTTTTTTCTTCAACATTTTTTTGGAGGAAAGCACAATGAAACTTGTTAAACAAAGGTTGACCTGAAAGCAGGTATCTATTAAATTGACATCCAATTTCCTGATATGCCAACCTTTGCCCAAGACTGTGCTTGATTATGCAATATGTGTAAACAGAAAAATCAGAACCCACTCATGCTACAATATTAATAGAAACTGTCAGTTAACCAGAAGAAGGATTCATAAATCAGTCTCATATATGACTGAACTATTTTCTGGTCTATTACCAGATAAGTGTGAGTGTTTCTAGTTCTCGCTTCTATGGAGATTTTTTTTTTGTATGACTATTAACATTATAATGGAAATGTGAAAACTACAACAATCACAACAAAACTCTAAAATATAAAAGCAAAATGGTGGAATTCCATTATACTGATAGTAGAGCCTGTTGAGATGGTATAGAAGAGGGGTGTGGAGGCTTGTTTTGTGAATATGTATGACAAAACACTAAATATTAAATATATATTTAAAATCCCAAGCTTATCAAAGCACCTTGCATTTATAGGTCAACGCTAGAACTTACTAGAAAGAGAAAAGCATCAAACTTTCTATTTTTAATTTTAAAAATAACTAATATCACTTAATAATTACTTCTTGTATTATCTTTCATGACTTGACTTTTTAGTTCAATTGCTCTATGTTGAATAGTAGATTCTTGTGTTGTCTTTTTCATTCTAAATACTTTTAGATTTAAGAGGTAGCTTAACTAGTATAAAACCATTATCACAACAAATAGAATGCCCAGTGTCAGAAATCCACATGATGATAGTTGGGGATTTTCCACATTTCTTCAGTTAAGGACACCTGTTCAAACTGCCTATATCATTTCAGACTTGAAACACTGGCACAGCCTCAGGGCCACATAAAGTTACCAAAGAAACTCATGAAGAGAGTGCTTGACTAGAGCCAGGAATGAGTAAGCTACGAGTGAGTTGGACAATAAATGTGTGAGGGCTGAATAATTATGAACTCCGTGGTTGCAGCAATGGTAGGAATGAAAAAAGGGCTGACAGACAGTTGGGCCTGGGAAGCTGAGAGATATATAATCAACCACTGGCATTCTAAAAAGCAGTTTTGAGGAAATATGGATAGGACTAGAAGGCATGGGAAAGACTTTAAGGGATAAAAATAGCAAAAATGGGTAAAATTGTTGCAATAAATGTATCTTTTATTCTTTAAATACTTCAGATACTGAGGTAGCTTGTCATATGTAATTAGAAAATAGATATATACCGATTTGTACTATGAAAAGAAAATTAAATTGTTTTTTTCTGCTCTTCTTACATTTATCCATGATAAAAGTTGAACTACAGAGGGTGTTGATTCCCTGAAGTGGGGCCTATCATCCTCCTGGTGGCAGCCACTTCAGGTACAAGTCTCTAAGATTTACAATCTACAAGAAACCTGTGCAGAAATTCCTAGGTGTTTTCAGAGCAACAAAACTTACCAGATGCTTGATATATGTTTCTTTCAGATATGATGGGAGAAGCAGAGCAGGAAGGAGAATAGTTAAGTGAAAAAGAAGGCAAGATTCTTTCTTACCTATCTATGAACTCTCTAAATAATCAGCACACTTATGGATTGTTATATACACAGTTGTGTCAGGCAAGAACTTTTTTCCCTGGAGGGATGAATGTTCTGTATATTCATTATAAAACAAAGGCCCTCTTGGCTGGAGCAGACACGAGCATCATCTACTGGGAACTTTGGAACTCGTTACGCCTTTACTGCTTTCACAAAACAGTACTATTATTTTACAAAATTAAAAAAAATTTATATACTTAACCACTAAGAAATTTTAGAATTTTTGGAAAAATATACTGGATGTATTTTTAAGTTGTTTTATACATATACAATATGTATGCACTATTTTTATATAAGTTATTATCATGCTTTTCCATGTAATTTATATTATATATACCTCCATGCTATTGAACATATTTCCAAGATATTTTAAGTGCTGTATAGTATTCCTGTTTGTGGCTGAAATAATATAGCTTACTTAATATTTTCTTATTGTTGAATATTTAGGTCACTTGTTCTTATTTGCTAGACTTAATAGTGTTTTGGTGAATATCTTGTACATGAATTATTGTATGGATTATGAATTATTTCCTTGGGTGATATTTCATTAAGACTATTGAATCAAATAGCATAAACATTTTTATGGTGTTTGATACATGTAACCAAGTAGCTTTCAAGAAAGGATCTTTCAATTTGGGCTCTCATTGAATTGCCTAAAATATTCAATATTTATAACTCTGGAATAAAGTTCTGTTGGCAAATGGAAAGAGAAATACAGCTTACAAAAGAGCAGGATTTAAAACTAAAATTGATTTAAACCCCAAAACTATTCTTAACTTTGACATTTTTCCAACATAATCTCACCTAACAGGAAAAATATATGAATAATTTGGCTTTATATTAAAATTGATTTCCTTTTAGTTTTATTTTTGGCATGACAATATGTATAAGGAACAAAGTATACAAGTTCAGGTCATTGTTTTAAATGAATTAGAATTCATTCTAATCCTCCGAATAAATTTTACGCCAAAAAATTAGAATGTTTCTCACTTATCAGGCCTAAGTAGTTGGGAAAAAAAAATTACTGTTAGAGATTCTGAGGTCACAATTGGTCATTTTTGTATGAAAGTGCACATTATCAGAATCTATTAAGATATTTGAATCTGAATTCAATCTCATATTTAATCTCAAAAACTGAGCTAAGCCTTGCCCCTTTGGGTGTTTGAATATGTGGGACAGTTGGTGAAGCAAATATGGGGAAACTCTGAGGAGAAAAGCCTAGAGCCTGGAGGAGACCATCACCACTAGCTGCCTCTGAAGGGAGGGTCCTCATGTGGGTCACTGCCTTGATGGTTATCAGGGACACAGTGAAGCTGATTTGAAGGGCCTTCCTGATTAATCTCAGGTATTGTTTAATGAAACTTACTTTGCCTACATGAGTAACACTTTAGGAGACTATTTTCTGTAGAGTTAATGAGCAAAATCCAGACATCATTTAATTTGATACAAAGTTTTGTCTACTAATGCAGGGGAAAAAAATATTAAGTAGCCATTACCATTTAATTGAAAAGGGAATTTGGATTTTTCCACATTGATTATGAGATTAGTTGGTAACCATTCTTCCTCACTGCCCTGATTCCATGATGCCCAGAAATAGCAGTGAAAGCCATTCAGAAACAACCGTATATTTCCACAATTACTTGCCTACCTCTGACCTCTGTTCTTACCTTTTTTTACATCAAAGTCACACATTTGACTAAAGGTGCCATTCTGCTTTTGAGAAGACCCTTTCTGCTGATCATCTTGTCTTTTTCTCCCAAATGTCTCCCCTGTCAGCAGTTTTAGTTCGACTCCTTAAGCACCTTGTTCTGCCTCTCATACCAGACACCAAAGAAATCTATTTCAGGCTTCTCTAGTCCTCATGGTTGTGTTCAGCTTTTGCCCAGCCTTCAAAAACATAATGGTCCAAGTGCCACAAGGAAGCATGCCCACTAGGAGGAAATAGTTTCTGACTACAAAACGTCTCCCAGTATATAATTTTATTATTTTAATTTTTCTTTATTTATTGTTTGAGACAGAGAGAGAGAGAGAGAAAGAGAGAGTATTGCATGCACATTTGAGTGTGGGGGAAGGGTAGAGGGAAAGAGAGAGAATCTTAAGCAGGCTCCAGGCCCAGGGCAGAGCCTGATGCAAGGTTCTATCTCATGACAATGAGATCATGACCTGAGCTGAAACCTAGTCTGGTGCTTAACTGACTGAGCCACCCAAGCGCCCCTATAATTTTATTATTTAATCTTCATTGTCTTCACCACCCAGAATATTCTCTCTCCCTAAGGTCTCCATTCTACCTTCACATCTTTCCTGGTGGTGTTGAACTTAAATTTTGTTTCCTTCAGAGGATTAACAGCACAGGCTTCCTTTGTCCTGTATCCTTTGTCCTGTCTCCTGCTCCTGATGTCTTACTCTGAGAGAGATGTTTTTCCTTCTGTATGAAATCCATCTTGCTATGTTTGCTTGACTTTTCCTGTACTCACATTCACTACACCTTTTTTTTAAATTTTTTTAATGTTTATTTATTTTTGAGACAGAGAGAGACAGAGCATGAATGGGGGAGGGGCAGAGAGAGAGGGAGACACAGAATCGGAAGCAGGCTCCAGGCTCTGAGCCATCAGCCCAGAGCCCGATGCGGGGCTCGAACTCACAGACCGCGAGATTGTGACCTGAGTTGAAGTCGGACGCTTAACTGACTAAGCCACCCAGGCACCCCTCACTACACCTTTTTAACAAATCTTCCTCTCCATTAGGTTTTGTCAGTTAGCCTTCATATGAGAAAAAGAATTAACTGGATGTAAAAGAGATAAGCCAAGCACTTCCCTTGACTCTACTATCTTCCTTGACCACATATTTCAGGACACTATTTCTGAGACTAGTATCAACCTGTAGCCCTTACCCATACCCTCACTAAAGGCTGCTGAGGAGTGTGTGTATGTATATACATGTTGTGGTCAGCAATTATTGTTGTGCATATTATTGTTGGTTAGGCTTCCTGAATTGTGCTTCTTCACCTCGTCACTTGGTCCTATAGATAATTTTGCCTTCCTTTTTTTCCTAATATCCAGTTGTTTGCCATGTCTTGCCCCAATAATTTTGGTAATATATTGAGGCTCACTCTTTTTTTCCCCCATGACTCCACTTTGGAGCCCTCAAATGCAGTGATTACGATCTGTATGAAATCTGTGATTCTCCTGTGTTCTGGTTCCACTTGTAGGATATTGTCACTCTATTCTTCCTGTCATTTCCAAGATGGGAGCACCTAATTGGCCCCAGAGTGCTTGCTGGATGTGTGGTAAAATGGATGATTGACACGAATACCCACAGTGACAGGATTAAGAACCAACTCCAGGATTTGGAGAAAAGTGACTTTGGGCTATGTTTGTGTACATCAGGTTGATTATAAGGGAAGAGAATGGAGCTGGATGTTTTGAGGTTTAAGCTGATATCAGGGCCTTCCCCATTTGGTTCATACAAGGGACAAGATTTAGGGTTCTTCCTTAAAAAAATGCAAGAACAAAAGTGATGGCTCTGGATGATGGTGTTGACTATACATGTTGGGTTTTGAGAAAGCCCTCAGAATCTAAAAGCTAGGTTAATAGTGAAGCTTTTACCTTAATATGACCAATTTTCCCTGTGATTACTTAATTTCAATCCATTTTAATATGCAGTACAACCTTTAATGTATTTATTTTTCTGTTACTTTTCTATTTGCTTCCAGTTACTTCCCTTGTACATTTCTTCCCTTTCCCATATTATGTATCCCTTTACTTCTCTATATTTCAACTATCAGCCATAAGCAGATACTTTAAAAATGAGTATTGATAGTGACAATATTTTGATTGTCCAGTTGGCCAGAAGCAGAAAAGGACTTATTCTTCAAGGAAGCCATCAACTTGATACACAGTGCAGGGAGGCAAACAGAACCATTAAAGGTATTCATCAAAGAGAGCAAGCAATGAATGCTGAGGAAGTAATTATGAAATTGTGAGAGTCAGCAGGATGTGTGCTATGGGCTCCTCTCCCCCAAACCATCACATTTACCCTTTGTACACAGTTAAAAAGGAGAATCAGAAAGGAGAGATGGAAAGGAGTGGGTGTGATAAAGGCTCTTGGTCTGCTAGTTAAGTAAGACTATGATGTTGATTTTTTAAAAATATTTGAAAGCATGCTTTTGTTGGATAGAAAAATATATTTTGGGGAGGGGCAAGGGTGCTTTCTCAGCTAATGCTTGTATTTAATACGTATCCTCCCTCCTTGCCCAGTACCCATTAGAAGTCAGGTTATATACTGTATCAGAAAATTAGAGGTAAGGCTTACTGAGTGTGGTCAAAAGCATTGCTTTCATTCCTAAAATAATAAAAACCTGAAATTAGAAAAAGAACAAATTTGACATATATGAAAACTGGAGAAGTGGTGACAAGATTTGTGAACTGACCAAATTTCATTTACTGAGATGCTGAACCAACAACAAAAGTCACCGAAAAAAGTGGTGAGGTGTTACATACAGCATTGGTTTTTTTCTAAGGTGTTTTGAGAATATTGGGATATGATGAAAATGAAGACCCATACATTAAATTCCAAATCAGGAGGAAGAGGTGAGAGGTGGTTAGTTTAAGATCCTTTATCTCATGACCTTTTATGTCTAGAGTGCTCTTTTTAAACTCTGATCACTGCTCTGTTTTTACCATTGGGCCTGTTCCAGGAGTTGGAAACCACAGACTGTGGAACAATGCAGTTTTCCATCTGCAATTGTTCTGGATATATTCCGGTACATTTCTGGTTTGAATTTCCACAATGAATTTGTTGCTAGTGTTGCCAGTTGATATTTAAAATGTTATTATTATATTGTAAATATTTGATTAACATAAACTGTAAAATATGCTTTGTGAAAGAAAGAAAGAAAGAAAGAAAGAAAGAAAGAAAGAAAGAAAGAAAAGAGAAAGAAAGAAAGAAAGAAGAAAGAAAGAAAAGGAATCCCATGAATTCTAGATAGCTGTGTTATCAAAAATTTTTTCCAAGCTGGCTAAAATAAAAAATACAAACATTTAGATTTTGGAGAACTCTTATAAAATGCATTATATAAGTTTCAATATTAGCAGTTCATGAATCTTTCATAATCTAGAAAGATTATAAAAATCTAGAGATTCCTCTATTCCTAGATACTGATTTCATTTTATAACACATTATTTTAGAGGAGAAAACAGAGTGAAATGTTGCACTGTTAAGTGGGGGACTTAAGGGGAAAAAAGTGATTCTGTCATAATGAAATCTGAAAAATTAGCTTTGGAAAACTTATAATTTATGATTTTTCTGAGTTTCAATAATTTATTAGCAAATCTTTTCTTATTCACCAAGTCTACACAGCATTACTCTTGACCTCTTTACTTTTCTAGCCTACTTCACAAACTTCATAGGTACCATATTTCTGGCAGTTTTCTATTATTCATAAGTTAAACATTTCATGAAATTTTATTTCTTTAACTTCACAGAGCCATTTACAATGAAATAGCTCCTTGTGTTAATTCTATTTTTCATAATCAATAATAGCTTATGTAAATCTGATGTAAATCCTATATTTTCAGTAATATTGGTTCACTTGTCTTCATATATACAGTCTGTCTCTTATTATTTAATTGAGCATGCTGCAGAGATGGGTACCATGCCAGCTAGTCCCTTTGCTTGATACAAAACAAAGCGAGTTTTAGAAGTATAATTTATATTTTTCATAACAAAAAGTTGATATTCCCATTTTGTCATGCAGGTTTCCAGTCTGGGATGGAAGTATCTTACCATTCTTTGAGCAGTTCCATCTAGAAAGCATTTGAAGGGCAGTATCTAGGCAGTGAATGGGGTCTAAGTCTTAGGTTCCACTACTGCTAATTGAGGGCTTGGGTTGAATGGATAATTAACACCTACAGATTATTGAAAACCTCATTATAGTAAGTAGTTTCAACTTCTTCCTTCACTGAACCTCTTCCAGAATTGCTAATGAGTAGCAAAATGGACTGATTTTGAATTCTAGCTCCTTTTATTTCCCTGCCTTCTTTCTGATAAAGGTGCTCATAAGCAAGAATGCAATCAAAAGGCATGAAACATAAGGGAGGAATTAAATGAAACTGTTTTTTAAAAACCTCTAAACAGACTTCTAATTCCAGCCAAGATGGAGTAGCCTCATTTCTTAGTCTTCCCTCTTACAACTAAAAAGCCCTCAACATAGCACAGCTACTTAATGAAGATTCTGAAGGTTTAAAGAAAAAAAAAAAAGGATTGCTTAAAGATCTCAGGACATGAGGAATGGCTTGGTGTTGAATTCCCTAGGTTTTCTTTCTTCCTTTCATAGGCGTCAGACAGTGTAGTAGAAAGCCTACAGCCTAGATAGAACTGCCAACAAACAGAGACAAAGAAAATAAACTCCAAAAAAAGCCCCATCCCCTTCCCCCACAGGGAAGGAATGGCCTAACAGAACAGAAACTTTTTAATAATGCCTATCCTACTTTCACCTAACACCAAACAAACCCCCAAAACAACCTATTTACCCTCCCCCCCCCCATGGCTTTAGTAGGGCCAAATAGGAAACTAATCTTCCACCCATTGCCCAATAGAAACAGGTGGATATGCTTCCAGGATATACTAAATAGCACCTCAGTCAACAAGAGCTGATTGACATTTAAAGAATACTTCACCCAACAGAATACACATTCTTTTCAAGTGCTCACAGATAATTCCCCAAGATAAATTATGTTTTGAGTCATAAGACAAATCTCAACATATTTAAAAGAATTCCCTTCCAAAAACAGGAGGATACAAAAGAATTCATACCATATAGTTTATGTTTCCTAATTACAATGTAATCAAACTAGAAATCAATGCAGAAAGACAAGAGGAAAATCTCCAAATAATTGGAAATTGAAAATAGACTTTTAAGTAATCCAGGAACCAAAGTGTATGTCTCAAAGGAAATGAAAAAAAAAATGCTGAATGAAAATGAAAATGTAGTGTGTCAAAATTTGTGGAATTCATTTAAAACAGTGCTGAGAAGGAAAATTATAGTGCCAAATGCTTACATTTAAAGAAAGGTGACCTTTCAAATCTAAGTCACTATAAACAAGAAAAGGAACATTAAAATAAACCCAAATTAAGGAGATATGAGGACATTATAAAGAGCAGAAATGAATGGAATTGAAAACATGAGCATTAAAGAAAAAATCAAATGAAAAATGGGATCTCTGAAAAAATTAAGTTGATAAACCTTAGACATACATAAAAAGAGAGAAAACACAAATCACCAATGTCAAAAATGACATGGGATCTATCATTACACATTCTGCACTCATTTAAAGGAGAATAAGAAAATAGTATGAATAACTTATGCATAGAAAAAAAAACAATTCCTTAAAACCCGTAAATTACTAAAACTTATCCAGGATGAATTAAGTAATCTGAATACTCCAGTAATGACTAAATAAATTGAACTTGTAATTAGAAGTTCCCAAACAAGTAATCTTTGGTGCTTATAATTTCACTATAGTACATTTGAAAAAGAACACTAGAGGTACATAATTTCCCATAGAAAGGGGACGAGGAAGGAGCAGGTCCTAACTCATTTTAGAAAGCCAGTATTACTCTGACACCAAACCAGAGAAGGACAGACAGCACATAACAGGAAAATAACAAGATCTCTCAAGAACATCCACACAAAAATCCTGAACAAAATACTTGCAAATCAAATCCAGCAATGTGTGAAAGCAATTCTATACCATGACCAAGTGTCATTTATTTGAGGTATCCAAACCTGGTTCAGTAATCAAAAATCAATCTGTGTCTACCATATCAATATGTTATAGAAAAAAAAACTATATGATAAATATTTCAATAGGTACAGAAAATGCATTTGAAAAGTACAATGCTCCTTCCTATAAAAATTATCATTAAACAACAGAGAATTTTCTCAACCATTAAAGAGAATCTACAAAAATCCTATATCTGTCATTATGCTTAATGCTGAATGACTAAATGCTTTTTCCCTAAAATAAGGAATGATGCAAGGATGTCTGTTCTCACCTTTCTTACTCTAGCCACTTCAGTCAAACAAGAAAGATAAAGAAAAGGCAGACATGTTGGAAAGAAAGAAATAAAAATATCACTCTCTCTTACCAGATGACACCATCATCTATGTAGAAAATCCCAAGAAATTTAAACCAAAAGTCCTAAAACTAAATTCAGTGAGGTTGCAGGATATGAGTTCAATACAAAAATCAATCACATATCTATATACTAACAATAAGCATGTGGAAACTGAGGGGAAATAAACACATAACATTCATAATCACTTAAAAAATGAAGTAGATATAAACTTAATTTTTTAATGTTTATTCATTTTTGAGAGAGAGAGGGACAAAGCGTGAGCAGGGGAGGGGCAGAGAGAGGGATACACAGACTCTGAAGCAGGCTCTCAGCTCCAAGCTGTCAGCACAGAGGCCAGTCTGGGGCTCAAACCCATGAGCTGAGAGATCGTGACCTGAGCTGAAGTCCAACGCTCAACCAACTGAGCCACTCAGGCTTCCCAGATATAAACTTAATAAAACAGATAAAGAACCTGTATGCTAAAAAATACAAAATTCTGATAAAAGATATTAAAAAGGACCTTAAATAAATGGTGAGAACTACTGTTTATGAATTGGAAGTCTCACTATAACAAGACATTGATTCAAATCGGTATATAGGCTTTATGCAATTTCTATAAAAATACCAGCAAGATTTTTTTGTAGACACAGATGGACTTATTCTAAACCATATATGAAAAGGCAAGGTGCAAGGAGAGCTAAAATAAACTTCAAAAAGAAGAAAACCGTGAGACAGAACACTCTCTACTGTTTACATTTACTATATAACTGCAGTAATCAAATCAGTTGGGGTATTGGCAGAGGGATGGACATATAGATGAGTGGAATAGAATAGTGAATCCAGTACACCTACACAAACATGCCCAACTGATTTTAAACAAAGTTCAAAAGCAATTCATTGGAGGAAAGACAACCTTTTCAACTGTGGTGATAGAATGAATTTACTTTGACCTAAATTTCAGACTTATACAAAAATTCACACAATATAGACTTTAATGTAATATGTAAAACTTCAGAAAGAAATGTAGGATAACATCCCTCAGTCCTGGCATTAGGGGAAGCATTCTTAAAACAAAAACATGGTTCATAAAAAAAAATTTGATAAATTGGACTTCACCAATATTAAAATATTTGCTCGGCAAAGACCTTGGGAAGAAGATAAAGACAAGGTATATAGTCAGAGAAAATATCTGCAAATTATATTTGATAAAGGAGTTGGATTTAGGATAAAAAATTCCCAAAATTTAACATTAACAAAATCAATAATATGATTAGAAAAGGGGCAGAAGATATGGACAGACATTTCATCAAAAGGTATATATAGATGGCTAACAAGCACATGAAAATATGTTTAATGTCTAAACACCTATCAAGATGTTTATAATAAAAAAAATAGTAACAACATCCAATACTAGCCAAAATGTGTGGAAAAATTAGATCACTAGTACATTGCATGTGGATTATAAAATGGTACATCCACTCTGGAAAATACATTGACAGTTTATTATAAAATTAAATATGCATTTACTAGGGGCACCTGGGTGGCTCAGTTGATTAACATCTGGCTCTTGATTTCAGCTCAGGTCATGATCTCATGCTTTGTGAGTTTGAGCCCTACATTGGGCTTCATGCTGACAGTTCAAAACCTGTTTGGGATTCTCTGTCTCCCTCTCTCTCTGCCCCTCCACTGCTCACTCTTAATCTATCTCTCTCACAATAAATAAACATTTAAAAAATATATGCAGTTACTGTACATCCCAGCAATTGCACTCTTTGGCATTGGTCTCAGAAGAACGTGGAAATGGTCTCAGAGGAATGGTTACACAAAAACCTGTAAACAACTATTCATAGAAGCTTTATTTTTAATAACCAAAAACTGAAAAACTAAATGTACTACAGTGGGTGAATGGTTAAGGGAACGGTGGTATATCCATACCATGGAACACTACACATCAGTAAGAGGGAATGAATTATTGATACATCCAACAATTTTAATGGATCTTATGGAATTATGCTCTTGAAAAGAAACTAATCTCAAAAGGTTACACACTGTATAGTTTCATTTGCATAAAAAATTCAAAACAATAAAATTATAGAGAAAGGACAGATTTGTGGTTGCTAGAAGTTGGAGATGGAAGGAGAAATAATGGTGGTTAAGTGTGGTTATAAACAGGGAATAGAGGGAGGCTTGTGAGGGTAGAACACATCTGTATCTTGACTGTGGTTACCTGAGTCTCATAAGTGGTAAAATTGCATAGAATGATAACCACCATGCCCCAACCCACCCACCCAATATGTATGCGTACATGCATACATACACACACACACACACACACACACACACACATGCACACACAAATGAGTGCATATGAACTTGGTGAAATCTGAATGAGGTCTGTGAATTGTATTAATGTTCCTTTTTCTGATTTTGATATTGCATTATAGTTATGCCAGATGTTACCATTGGGGGTAACTAGGTGAAGTGTACTGGAATCTCCTTAAACACTTTTTTTTTACAATCTTCCATAAATTGATAATTATTTCAAAATTGAAAAATTCAAAATTCTGAATGTATGTGTATCTATACATAAGGATAAATATGTATATAAGCATACATATGTAAATATATGATAAATGATAATTTTCTGGAGAATATAAATTCAGAATTGAAAAAATGAATTTAGTGGTTGTTCAAATTTTAATAAAATATTTTGCTCTTGTTGAGTTATGTTGAAAATAATTTCCACAATATCTGGCAACTATATTTATTGCAGGAAGTAAGCATAGTTTATATTTTTAAGAAAAATACAAAATGAAAAGAAGCCGGAGTTACAAAAGTGGTTAAATTTCCATATAGCCTATCTGATTTTCTAAGTGAACTGAGAATTTTCATGCTTGATCCTAGTATCAAATGCAATTACTGAACAGCTAGTCCTGATCCGTACTAAATGGCATGGAGAAGAGCATGTAGATTGTACTATTTTTATAGGCCTCGTTCAGAAGACCTCACTCTGTGTAGAAACCTTCACTTCAAGTTGTGTTGAGCTTTGCCAGTTATTTTGGTAGGAGGCACGATCTCAAGCACACTGGAAGGGAAATTACGTACATCGGACTTTATTTTTGGTAACTGGCATCAGTCTTTTTCCCTAGTTTCCTAATCTGTACATGTAATCTTCCTCCTTAGTGAGAAGACTAGGAAAGAGAATTTCTTTCAAAGAAACCTGAAATGTACTTCTTAGAGACGAGTGCTCAATGCATACAAATTGCTGTTGATACTTGATGCATATTCATTCATCTCTGGTGATCAATCCAATCACTACTTTGAACCAGTCATTTGTTAAGATGGTAGAAATGGAAATGGTACAAAGCAAATGTTCACAAGGCGAATCAATTGGCAGATGGGGAAAAAATTCATTATGACGCCAGAAAATAGCCTTTTTGTATTAAGGCTGTCATGTTACATTTTGCTTAGTAACAAAACAGAAAAGCTAATGTGGTGTTCACTTTTCCCACAATTTTGGATTTTCTTTGCTCTGGCATAGAATGTCCCTTGACCTAATGAAATCTTATGGGATGGGGCATGTGGGTGGCACATTCAGTTAAGCGTCTGACTCTTGATCTCAGCTCAGGTCATGATTTTGCAGTTTCTTGAGTTTGAGCCCGCATTAGGCTGTGTGCTGATGTTGATCTCTCTTTCTCTTTGCCCCTCCCTCATTTCTGCTCTCTCTCTCTCTCTCTCAAAACAAATAAACTTAAAAAAAAATCTCATGGGAACACCTAGTTATACACTGGCATCATTCTGAATCAGAAAATGCTTATAATACATACTAATAATCAAGCACCTACAATTGTAACAGGTAAAAAGGTTATATAATTAAACATTCATAGCTATATGCCACAGACAGAAACTGAAAGAGTTTAACTTCTCCAAGCCACATAGCTTACATAAAGCCAGTATTCAACCCCAGTCTGAAATCTTTCTACTATAGAAGTGAATGCCTTTTGGAGTACAGAACCTTGGGTTAGAGGTTGTGGGAGGTGTGGAGATAGGAAGACAAAGGAAAGGATATCATCCATTTCATGTGTACCATTTTCATGAGGAAAGTAAAGTCCAATGAATGTAATGACAGGATGAAAAGACTTAATATTACATAGATGTTAATGATTCTCAAATTAATATGTAATTAAAATAAAATCCCAGTTACAATCTAAATGTTTGGCAAGAACTTGATAAATTGATAAAGTTCATATGGCAGAATATATGGGTAAGAATAGCAATAACCATCTGGGAGAAAAAAGATTTATTATGAGAACTTTCCTTATTAGATATTTAAAAAGCAGCATAAACGTTGCAAAAGAGCTTATACATTGCAACAAAGATGATATAGTGAATCAGTGGAAGAGAAGAAAAAGTCTAGTAGCAGATACATTCATATATGGGAATTAAGGCAGTTAACAAAAATTATGTTTCAAACCAGGGTCAAAATGATAATCTATTTAAGGTTTTGGGTGAAAACATCAGCTACTTTGTTTTCTACCTTATGTTGAGTGTAAAATATCTTCCTGATGGAGCCACGGCTTGCACATTTTAAAAAGAACTGGGAGAAAATATAGGAGAATATTTGGACTACATCTTGGATGTAAGTTATAATTCTAGGATAGAAAATGTTGTGTTCCCTCCCTCCCCCTCCCTTCCTCCCTTCCTCCCTCCCTCCCTCCTTTCTTTCTTTCTTTCTTTCTTTCTTTCTTTCTTTCTTTCTTTCTTTCTACAACACACCAAGATCAGGCACTATATAGAAAACAGAGTTAAAATTAAAAGTTGGGTGAAATATGGACTGTACCATGACAAAGGGTAACTGTCCATTGTAGTAAAAGGACTCCTAGACCTAAAACATCAGAGAGCTTGTCCTGGTAAGGGGCCCAATAGATAAGCTACAGAAGAAGCAGAATGTTAATCGTGGTAATGGAGAAGCAGCCAGTATGTGTAACATGCTTACAGAAACACTAGTAAAACAATAAGGACAAAAAATTATTTATAAGGCCATAGGGAGGTGTGTTTCTGAAACATGGCTTGTAAGAGTGCACATGGATACAATAGATAAGGGCCATTTGGCACCGTACAGTGCATTTTAAAAATTGCATGCTTTTAACTGAGAGGTGGCATCATGAGAATTTTCCTTTAAAAATATTTGCATAATTGTTATAAAGATAATTGCATCATTGTTTAGGACAGTGAGAAACTCGTAAGTGACTACAGTAAATGTCCACAGTACGGGAGGTTCGTTAAATAAGAGTGGATATTTTCAGACAATAGCATGCAGTGAAACCCTTCAAAAATTTACTATATATATCTACATGTTATGGCCCATAAATATTCACAAAACAGCATGCATGGCATGAACATAAATTTGGAAAAAAATGTATATACATTAGACATGGCCAGAAAGGATACTCACCAGTTATACAATGTGTTTTATTTAACTCTTCTGGAGGGTGTAAGGGAGATAGAATTACAAGGTACTTTCATTTTATATATATATATTTTTTTTAGTTTCACAGCTAAAATGATTTTTTTTTTCAAATGGAGATTAAAAGTACTGGATAGCAGACTTTGGTGTGTCTTATGTCTCTGTATTTGGCATTAGCACTGATAACCAGTGGAATGGCTGCAATATTAACTCTCCTTCCTTCTCTGTTAAGGATTCATGGAAATCACCAAAAGCAAGTATTCACTGTGTTACAGGGAATTCAGTTCAATTCACTCAAGGCTTAAACATCTTCCATTCTGATCCTAAGCTTGGAACTGCAAAGAAAAAAAGATAAATAAAAGAAGTAGCAAGAGATGAAGACCATACAGTGCTTGCTTTGTGCCAGGTACTTCTGTAAAGTATCCGTGCATGCACACACACCCCTCCCTTAGCCCTAGGGGTAAGTACCTTTGTCATCATGACATTTTACAGGTGAAGAAATGGAACACTCTAGGAGTGTTCTATTACTCCACCCAGCTGGGAGTCAGACTCAGAGTCTGTGCTCTTTGTCTTGGCTTTTTGCATCTCCTACTGTCTCTACCCTCCAAACGCCTCCAAGAATGCACATGTATGTATTGGGGAATCTGGGAAGATTCTTTATAGCTTATCAGTCCACTGGAAGACTTTGAAAGTGAAAGAGCATTAGTAAACATTGTGGGACAAACAGGAGTGAGCCATGGCTGCCCTTGGAAAAGTGGGTCCACCTACAACTGACATCAAATTGGGTGTGTCTCATATTGTCTAATATAGAGCAAAGGTGTTTCATGGCACAGAATAGGTAATATCTTGTGAGAGTTCAGAACAAGTGCAGAGTCCAGTCATGGGAAAAGGAATGTCTTTGTAGGGAGCAGCACTGGCAGGAGGGAGGTTGTCTGAGCAGGATATGCAGAACTGGAGGGGCTAACCTAAATGCTGCAGAGGAGAGACAGACCTAGTGAGGGGATATCAGATGCAAGGGGCTCTTTCAGCCTTATGTCAGACGTTTCTCCTGCCAGGAACATGGGCCAGTCCTCAGGTCCCATTGCAGTGCCCCTGTTACTTGCTTGGAGATAGTTTTGTTCCTTAAGAACTAGCATGCTTTCCTCATTCATGGCAGGTCACTTCCTGACTCAGCCAGGGTGAAGTGATGCCTTCTATCCTTGATAGATCCCTGAGCCCTGTCTACACTGCAACTGCACTTTCCCAGTTCATACCAGTGTTGGCTCACTGGAGCATGTCCTCTGCTAAACTCCCCATTACTGGAGAGCTGAGGCCTAGCCTTGCCTGCCAATCTGAGCCCAGGGCCTGGCACCCTTGAAGATGGGGAATGCAGTGGTCCTGGGAAGCTCCTGAATATTGTTTGAGTGAGGGAGTGCAGACACCAAAACTGATTTGTAGGCAGATTACTTTTTTGGTGAGGCAGTTCAAAGCAAGGGAGTCCTAGAGACAGAGATACATGAGCAGCCTGTGCATGTGTCAAAGCAGGAGGAAGCAAGGTCTATATTCAGTTAGATATAAGATCTGGAGGATAGTTCTTGCATGCATCCCCTTTTACTTCTGGAGATAAAGAATTTTAACTCTATTTTCCCACTTTTACTTGATACATTTTTCTTAATATTTTCCTGAAACATCCCCATAGTCTACTTTTCCAAATTACTGGTCTGAACATACCAAGCACTTATTACTGAGAAATATCTAGTCAGGAAGAAAAGGTGCAATCTATCCATCTTGCTGCTTCAGCCTCTCATTGCATTCTGACCATCTAGAAGGTATAGATTGGTGAATGAACTAATGCATTACTTCATTCAACAACTATTTATTGAACACCTACTAATCCCATAATATATTTCTGATTTCCTAGCAACAATATTGGACCCACCAAATATGGTAAACAAGTAATTTCTGTCAGTAATTATAAAGCTGTCTCGGTTTTCTTTTAGCTCTTCCTTCTCCTTGTCACTTCTGATGCAATCACACAGGATATAATATGCACAGAATGGTATTTATCTACTCAAGGGTCCTTGTCATTTGAGAAAAGGTCTGTCATGGGTTTCTATAAGCATTGTTTTTATTGAGTGTAACATCAACCAAAAAGATGGCCCAGGTGGAGGTGGGCATGACTGGATGAGTGTGGGCCAGGCTGGATGAAAGTGCCCCATCTCCTAGTGTCAGCTGCATAACATTGGACAAAACAACCAACACACGGCAACTGAGGAACTGGACCACCTGTGTCTACTTTGTCACATCACTAAGCCCAAGTTGAGCTTCTATCTTTGATAATGACCTTGCATGTTTGTTGTTAAAACCAAATTAAGGGGCACCTGGGTTGCTCAGTCGGTTGAGCATACAACTCTTGATTTCGGCTCAGGTCATGGTCCCAGGGTGGTCCTGGGATTGGGTCCCTGGGATTGAGCCCCAATCATGGTCCCCTGTGATTGAGCCCCACATCAGTCTCCATGGAGCCTGCCTAACTCACTCTGTCTCTCTCTGTCTCTGTCTCTGTCTCTGTCTCTGTCTCTCTCTCCCTTTGCCTCTCTCCCCAACTTGTGTTCTCTCTTAACTTAAAAAAAATAATAAGTAAGACATGTCATTAAAAAAGAGTATTGAGTACACTCAATATATCCTAGGTCTTTCCCACTTTGTTCCTCTCTCTGTCACTGTCAAACATGAAAACCCACCTTCTTTTACTCTATCATTTAATCCTTTGTAACGTATTAAGATATATGGCTGATCTTTCACAGGTAAACCCATCCATCCCTCAGGATGTGATAGCTCAGGGAGTCAGGAAGTGAGGACAGAGTTCAATCAAGTGTTAGGCTTCCCAGAGAGTGAACCTCACCCTCTCCTTGATTGCTTCCATGCAGATGCACGTTATCTGGGAATAAATTCCAAGGTTGGGATGGGAGCAGAGTGTGGAAGGTGTCATGGAGTGAAGATAATGTGAGGGGTGCTAACAGGTAACAGTCCCTGTTAGAGAATCAATATTCTCTGTAAGCTCAGTGGACAGGGGTGTTCACGGCAAGCATGGTGCTTCACTGCAAGCCAATAAATAGAAGACCCTAAAAAAGTTGATATCTTTGTCTAGTTATTTCTATTCCAGCAATCTATCTCAAAAAAATATTCATAAGCTTAGACAAAGACTTATGCCACATTATAGTTTTAATAGCAAAAACACACATACTAAATGTCCAATGAGTAATGTATAAACAAATGATGGTACAAATTGAAATGGTAGAACTAGGTAATAACCTAGCAATATGAATGTTTTTGAGACTATTTTCTTATAGGAGAATGTTCATATAATGTTAAATTATATGCAATGAATTGCATAACATATTTTAATAAATCAAAATATTGGCATTAACAGGTGTGTGAAAACTGATCAGAAGAATCTCTTCCCATTGGCCTGCAATATTCATCTATGTTTTCAGATTCTATCTTGATGAAAATTTTTACATTTAACCTACCCAAAGAAATAAAATTTATCTTTATTTAAGAACAGTGAAATGATTGATTTTTCTATACTCTTATTTTTCTATATCCAATATCCTATTTTGCATAGTGAGTTCTTTTCCCCCTGGGCTATCAAGTTGTCACTGCATTGGAGGTCTCAGACTTTTGAAGCACAGAACAGAAATTACACAGATACATGGTACTTTTATAGTCAAATATTCTACAAACCAAGAAGGAAGAAAGTACTGGTGGCCTCAGCTATGTTAACAGGAATGCATGTAGAGGGTTTCTTTCCCTGCCTGTGAGTGAGACAGCACACTAGAGGGCATTGGTGGCCCCTGGAGACCTAGCAGTGATACAAGAGACTAAGTGAAAAATCAAGAAGGTCAAGCCCAGAGAGAAAAGGTGGCATTTTGCCAGTTGTCCTCCTTATTGGAAAATGCACTCTTTCCAGACCTAACCTGGAAAACATTGGTGATAGTGTTTATGTGTTTAAACATGTGCATTCAGTGTCTTCAGGCTATTCCCTTCTCTGGGTCAAGGCCTATTGTCATTTAGGTATCTGTTCCTTCAGTCAGTACGCACTGAACACTTGGGACCTGCTAATCCTCACAAGAACCTCCATGGTGTGATGTTGAAATAGAAACACATACCAACTAGTTAATAACTTTGCTTTAGGTCATAAAGCTGCCCTATGCTCCTGATCCACAACCCTGGAGTGTCCAAACTCCCCATGAGAGTTCAAATGTGGCCCTTTACATGGGGGCATTGGCCTTCTCCCCTGATGTCCAGGGCACCCCCCCTGCAGAGGTTTGGCTCACAGACTGATGTTGCCAATATGTTTTCATCAAACTCAGGATGGAAGATGCCTGATAGGAACATTTTGTTAACAATTTCAGAAGCAGTACTCTTCAAGACTGCAGTTTATGTCATTTTTTATTATTTCCTTCCCTACAAACTGTTGTTAAAATTCTTTACACCTCAGCTTAAAACAAAGCATAGATTATGCCTTGTAATTTTATCATGTTGCTGAATAGCATATTTCTCTTCTGCTTTATACTGATGGGAAAATAATTGTACTATTCCACTAGATACTGGGTTATGGATGTAGCTTCTATTTTTAAGGGTCTTCAAACATGATAAAAGTAATGAGTAATTGCATCTATTTATCTATAAAATTCCATGTTGACCTTATTCCCTAGGAAATGAACATAATCGATATACAAATATCATTCATTACCCATTTCAGCCACATGGTCTTTTTGCAGGAGGCACAGGCTATTGTAATCACTTAAAAAATATTTATTTATTTATTTACTTACTTATTTATTTATTTAGAGGGGGGAGGGACAGAGAGAGGGACAGAAAGAATCCTGAGTAGGCTCCCACTGTCAGCACTCAGCATGGAGCCCAACAGGGGGCTTGGGTCAGGAACCGTGAGATCATGACCTGAGCCAAAATTAAGACTCAGATGCTTAAGTAACTGAGCCACCCAGGCACCCCTATTGTAATCTTTTTCAGAACAGTGCGAAGTGGTACACAAGGTCTCCTTTTTCTTGTTGAGAGCTCTCCCACTTGTTTCTCTCTGTTTGTTTACTGAATTTCGACATAAACTCTTTCCAAATGGTATTATTGTCATTGTCATAGTCCATGCAGAAATAGAAATGCAAAGTGTCAGGAATACAAATATAGGAAGAAAAAGGACATTATGCTACAAGCTCAGTTCTTCTGTTTTAGTTGAGTTTCATAAGAGGGTACAAAAAAAGCCTCTGCGTTGGCCTGCACGCCCTTTGCATACAAGTGTGGGTTTCTATCTACCCTGCTTCCCATGTGTGTCCCCAGAAGGAACTAATGAGGTTGAAATCTTCTGTCTAAATTCCAAAGTGAATCCCAGAGAGCCAGCAAGCCTCAGAAGGTTTTTTATTCAACTTGAGATTGCAACAGGGATATTATTCTGGTAAGATTTGTGTACAATGAAAAATCATTCTCTTACTAGTGGAAAGAAGTCTTTTGCAAACTTGAGTTGAAAAGAAATGTTTCCTGTAGCAAGCAGTACTTAATTTGTGTGTGTTTACTGGATTTTTTTCTTGCTGTTTATTTTTGTTTTGTTGTTTGGTGATTTCTTTCACTATTTTATTAACTAGGTCATGTATGTCCTACAAGTACTTCCCTTTTTAAAACAAGTAGAAATGTGAAATCAGTGTTGATTACAAACATAACTATTGGATGAAAATAGCATCATTGGTTTGATGAAAATATTTAAAAAGAGAGATTGTATCTTTCATTTTAGTATTGCTGAACATAAAAGGAACTTTTCAGTAATAGCTACAAGGATCACACAAATAAGGCTAAAAGTTGAACCTAAATTTTATTCATGATTGTTTGATAGGAGTTATTTGCAAGCTGTTTTTGTAAGTGATGTGTATGTGCAAATTAATTTTTTGCTTACAACAGTCCTGTGAAGAAAGTGTTTTATTATTAACTCTTTTCTTAATCGATGAGGAAGCTGAGGCCCAGTCAGGGTAATTTGTGCCATATCGTATAGCCAGAAAAGAGTAGATGGAGGATTTAAGTTCAGAAATATGGCTCTGAATTTTTGTTCTTAGCTTCTATATCATACTACCTCTCATTAATTCTTTCATAAGTACATGCGCAAAACCCAGAAAAATCTTTTAAAAAAAAAAGGTCTTAAAATGTAAAAGATGAACAATGGCCTTGAGTGTCCTGTTTAGACTTTAAGTAAAATAAAAGTGGGCTCAGAGGTGCCTCGGTGGCTCAGTCGGTTAAGTGTTTGACTTCTGGTGAGGTCATGATCTCACAGTTTGGTTCATGAGTTTGAGCCCCTCATTGGGCTCTTTGCTGTCAGCACAGAACCTGCTTCAGATCTTCTGTCTCCCTCTCTTCCCCTCCCCTGCTCACATGCCTGGTCTCTCTCTCAAAAATAAATAAAAACGTTAAAAAAATAAAAGTGGGCTTAGCTCCTCCCCTGCCCTTTGTACCCCCATGGCCTCAGGCCAGGTGCTCTGTCATCTCAGTTCAGTTTCCTTCCTGCAGTGAGATTCAACTGTGTTTACCCACAGGGCCTTGGCATGTGCACATGTGTGTACTGGGAAACTATAGTTTTCATCCTGTAAATCTTACTATTCTAGATGTTCTTATCACTGAATCAGTAGTGTCAGGAAATGAGACATAACCAAAAAACAGTGTATTTTCTCAGCTTGGACTATCAAAGCAGATATTTGCTGGACTTCTCAGGAACTCGATAGATTTGAAAGCCACCCTTTTTCTATATTCTTTTGTGTATCTTAGTGTTTCTTCTATAACACTAGAGGGGCTACTCCTTTTGCTTCATATAGCCATTTGTGTGTTCAATATCCATTTTACAATATTTAAGGAGCATCCCTACATGCCAGGCACTGTTCTAGATATATATCTAGGGCTACATCAGGGAGTAAAATAAAGTCCCTGCCCCACTGGAGCTGATAGTGTAGGGAAAGAAACAGATAACAAACAAGCATGTAAAAAGACTTAAAAGTTGGATGGTAAAGCCTACTGTGAAGTATGGCAAAGCCGGGCAGATAGGGATCGGGGGAGGCTCCATGCTTGGGTGACATTTGAGTGTGTACCTTGAAACCTTGAAGAAGTGAGAAAGCAAGTCAGGCAGATATCTGGAGCAATAATGCTTAGAACATAGGTACAGAAAGTGTAAAATTTTTGCCATTAGATGGAAAGCTGGAAGTGATCCATTTTTGGCCTAGTGAGTTGTGGGAAGAAGTGAGATTTTGAGAAAGTACAGAGTACCCCTCTCATGCACAGGGTACTTTGGGGGTCTTGTCTCTGGAGGCTTTAGAAATACCCTAGTTAACTCTGTGGCTACTTCTGTAGGAGCCATGTGCAAAGGCTATAGGCCTCCAAGGAGCCCAGACATTAGCTGGGTACCAATGTGGCATACAAGGGATGTTGTAGAAGTGTCAGTTGATAGTGGGTGGGTTCAATGAGCATACTATAGTGTTCCCTGGTCTCCCCAGGTCTGTGTGTCCTATTCAGCCGAATAAAGAGGAGAAGGCCTCTGGACAGGGGTGGTGGGCAGGACTATAAGACTGAGGGCTCCAGGGTTTGCTGCCTATGTATCATTCCTAAAGACTAATTGGAGGCTGGAGGTAGTCATACTTAGCAGTCACCAGAAAAGTTGGAACATTCTCTGCAGCTTACACCACTGAGAATGTAGGGATTCATGCTGTCCTATCACTGCTTCCATCCCACTGCTGGGCCAACAGATAACCATCCTGGAGACGACTGGCAAAGGCAGATGAGATCTGAAAGACTAGATTTTTTTTTAAAGAATCTGAGTATGTATCTTACAGGTAAATTATTGAATCAGACTTATTTTACTCACATATACTCTGTGTAGGTAGGGGTGTTTTTGTGATACCCAAAAAGTGAGCTTTATTGAGGAATGCCATACAGGAAGCTATATTTTCATTATACATTTTAGTGCTGTGCATGCAAATTTATACAACCAGATGCATTTAAATTGTTAGCACAAAATCTGGCCTATATAAAGGTCCAAATAAAAGTCAGCTGTGTAGTATGGGCTGATATATCTAGAAAGGATCAGAGATATTTTGGAAAATGACATACTAATGGAAACACGAGAATCTTTTGTATTTGAAAGTTTGACAACAGTCCTAAAGCAAATATATGATGAGATTTGAAATAAATTAATGGTGACTTTTATAGAATAGTACTATCAGAGCTTCTTTGAAAACTTTTGATAATGTAAACTTACCCTTCCCTCACAAATATCTCACATAGTTAGTATGTGCAATGTGGCCAAGGTGATTACCTAGTCACAAAAATCCACATCTCTGTTTATTTAGATAGGAGCTTGAGGGGAGTAAGAATCAACCCAGGTAACTTAGAAAATAGTATTCTAACCATTGACTCTAAGGCAATAATTCTATTCAAATATTGTACTCTAATTTCTCACAAGTGTATGGGTTAGAATTTTTGAAATGATGTATATTATAATTTTGAGCATATAAGTCAATATATTATGAGTAATTAAAGCCAGGTTTCTCATTGTCAGAGGAAGGAGAGACAAACAAGGACAGGAGCAAAGACAGAATGAACCAGGCAATGTATGAGCACATGGATTTTTGATGTAGTGTAGAGAGAGACACACAGAAATGGACATAGATGTATGGACTGTGGTTGTGTGTGTGTGTGTGTGTGTGTGTGTGTGTGTGTAGACATGAATGTCCCAGCTTTGTCCACTGAGAAGGCTGAGAAGCAGTGACACATCAGTAGCAATGAACATACCTAGCTTCCAGATCTTGGTTTCTAAATATTTTCCAATGAAATAAATCAGGCCTTCTTGGAGTAATAACTGATTTCAGGGTTGGGCATGGAAAGTGCAAGATGAACCTAGTATATCTTCCCATACCAGAGAGAAAGGAAGTGCTTAAAAGTGGTGGGAACCTGGTACACCTGTGTGGCTCAGTCAATAAAGCCTTCAACTTTGGCTCAGTTATGATTTCAAGGTTCATGAGTTTGAGCCCTGCATCAAGCTCTGTGCTGACAGCTTGGAGCCTGGAGCCTGTTTCAGATTCTGTGTTTCCCTCTCTCTCTACCCCTCCCCCAATCATTCTCTCTCTCTCTCTCTCTCTCTCTCTCTCTCTGTCTCTCTCTCTCTCTGTCTCTCTCAAAAATAAATAAACATTAAAAATAACCAAAAAAAGTGATGGGAATCTATTGAAAAAAACATGGGAACCAAGTTGAAGCATTTCCCACTGGTCAAATCTGGAGCAATTCAAGCAACAAAAATTGACAGTTATGGACTTTAACCTATAGAATAAAAGTAACCCACTGAGGATTAATGAGTACACCTGTTGTGATGAACACCCATTGCTATATATAAGGGTTGAATCACTAAATTGTACACCTGAAACTAATATTACACTACATGTTAAATAACTGGAATTAATTTTTTTAATGTTTATTTATTTATTTTTGACAGAAACAGAGAGAGAGAGGTATTGGGAGCATACATAGGGGAGGGGGAGAAAGAGAGATACAGAATCTGAAGCAGGCTTCAGGCTCTGAGCTGTCAGCACAGAGCCCAACATGAGGCTGGAACCCACAAACCATGAGATCATAACCTGAGCCAAAGTCACTTACCCAACTAAGCCACCCAAATGCCCCACTAACTGGAATTTAAATACAAATTTAAATAAAAGTAACCCATTGAATAATCCATGAGTTCATACTGGTACATATTTAGTAAATAAATACATAACTAAGTAAATAAGGGAAGAAGGACAGCCCTTCCTTACTATCAGGAACAGTAAACAAAGAAAACCACTATTTGGCAGGCAATCGTAGCACTAGTTGGTTCAAGCAAAAATGACCAGTGTGTGATAAACAGTGTGTGAAATTTTGATGAGAAACAAAACATTTACACAGTCTCAAAGTCTCTGTCCACAAGATACTTATTAATCAAAAAAGGAAATAATAGTGAGCTTATAGTGCAGAAACTCGGCAAACTCAAGTTTAACCAAGTGATGAAAGTTGCTGATGACAAAATCTTGCCAACAGTGGCACAAAGAAATATCCTATGCTTCCTGATGTGAGGCACTGAGAAGAGCACAACATTGCTTCAGTGATATTCTTCCCTAAAACACATAACTTGAGACATGAGGAAAAATCAGAACAAGCCCAAATCACAGACATTCTACAAGATACCTTGCCAGTACTCCTCTAGACTGTCAAAATCGTGAAAGGCAAAGAAAGATTGAGGAAAGATTCAAGATTCAAGAAGACTAAGGGGCTATGACAACTACATGCAATGTGTGATCCTGGTTTGGATCCTGGTCCACAAAGGGATGTTAGTGAAACCATAGATCAAATTTGAACAAGGTCTGGTAATGAGTTAATAACATAGTACCATTAATGATTTCCTGGTTTTGATCATTTGATCATCATGTGGGTTTTGTGTGATATTATCATTGAGGAAGCTTGGCAGGTGGTATATGGGAAATTTTTGTACTAGTTTTACATGATTTTATAAATTTAAGGTTATTTCAAAATGAAGAATTAAAGAAAATTAGAAATTATTAATGTGTTATTATATTTTATCATAATAGCATTATCAATTGCTTGCTATGAGGTAGCTCATTTTTATTTGGAAGCATGAACTTATCTGAGTGTCTTGCACAGTGCCTAGAAAGATGCCTTATGTTACAGCCACCTATAACTTTCCCAGGAACAGATATGATTAATTGAAACCCTACACAAGCCTATAAGAATCCAAACTGGTTTTTGTGTGCTCCAGGAAATAAGGTGCCTTTTCCTAAGAACTAATTCATTCTACAGATATCTGGTAGATATTTACCAGGCATAGCATGAAGCACTTTAAGGGACAGTGACAAATAAGGAATGCAGCTGTCCTCAAGGAGGTTGCACTCTGTCACTTGCATTTGGCAGGTCATGACCAACTTCAGTGCAATGTGTTGTATGTTCCATGTGCTGGGATAGCCCAGGTGGGGAGGAGCCATTGATACTAGTAGATGCATTTTGCATGGAGGAGAAGGTAAAGTATTGCAGAGCAAGTGACATTTCAAGAAGATGGGCAGGATGTCCCCTGGAGAAGGGAATTCTCAGTAGATTTCCACATAAATAAAGAAAAACATATGAAAAGTTTGGTTTATTGGGGAACAGCTAGGAGAACAGAGTGATGAACATGGGGACTGTGATAGTGAATGAAATGTGAAAAAAGTGGATGTTTCTAGATTGTAAGATGCCCTGACAAGTCATTTGCTCATTCCTTGTAGCTAACAATTTTGTTTATGGCATTCTTTCTTATTGAAAAGAAATTTAGGGACCACCAGTATAGTTATTTGATATCAGCTATTTGATCAATTTTGTTTTTCTTTGCAAATAATCAGTGGAGCTTTAGGAATCATGGGCAGTGGGTGGGCAGAGAAAGCTATAGTGGGCAATGATATCTTCATTCCCCAGAATCTGTGGGAACAAACAGTGGTTGGAGGCCAGATGCGCACATACATTTGCCTACCTCCAGTTCCCACTGCTGTGTGTTCAACTTTTCGTCTGCATGCACAGGCACATTCTATCTTCATATGTGCAGAGATAGTTATTTGTTTAAATTAAGCTGAAGTAACTTATTCTTTGCAAAATTATAGCTGACAAATGCCAAAATGTGGGATTTCTTAATATGAGAACAGCAACCCTAGGTGGGGATTATATTCTGAAATAGTCCATAGTTATGAGGATGTAGAATTAGAAAGAATATCAACAGCAAAGCAGAATACAACATTCAAAAGACTCAAGTTATTTTATGATAGCAAAAGGTAAATGACGTGTATCAACCTGTTCCAAAGCACACATGAATTTTATATTGTGGCCTTGTGAAGATGCTAACGTTAGTTTGACAAATTTCATCTGCAAAATGAGTAGAATTTTCCTGAGTTTTCTTAGATATGTGTAACTTCAAGACCCTTTCCTCCCCTTACTAATGTGTTTATTCTGGAAAAGGGGCTTGAAATATTCTCATTGGAAGTACAAAGGTTCTTCTGAGTTACATTTTGGAAACTACTTTTAAGAGTCTTAAGGTTGACACCTTGTATTGTTATTAAAATGAATTTACTCTCCTGGGAAATGTATGATAAAATCTAAAATAGTTTGAAGCTGTTAGGTCCCTGAGGCAAAACAATGGGAACAGAAAGGCTGTAAAAATTACAGCTGAGCAGAGAAATCCAATGGGTAGGCAAGGAAATTTTGACAGAGAGGCAGAAAGGATCAAAGGCAAGCCCTTTGGATCTGGGAAATCACATTTGAATGAATAAAAAGAGTCAGAAACTCTGAGTCCTGTGACCTTTTCTCTAGTTAGACATTGTATTTCTGAACAAATACCTTTTCCTTGGGTCTCAGTTTCCTCATCTGTAAAATCAAAAGAGCTGGTGAAGTGATATATAAAGATGCTGCCAACCTTGAAATTCTGTCAGACAGGAGAGCTAAATGTTAATGTAAAGTTCAGTGAATAAATTGCTTTAGAATTTTTTCCTTCAACCAAATCACATATACGAAGTGCGTGAGGGTGAGAAGCTAGTTTTAATTTTCACAACTCATCATGTGGTTTATTTTCCTGAGTGCTGTTTATTACCTGAGTGCTGTTTTCACTAAGACTCTAAGTGACCCAGAAAGATAACCAAACAGAAAGCCTCAGTGTTCATGCAGTGATTTAGTCCGGCGTTCTCAAATTCCTTTTCATAAACAAGTAATCCAAATAGTGACCCAGAGATTTCAGTGAAGAAGCTCTTAAGTCTTCATTTTGTTGGCTGGTTCTGTATTTTCATAAAGTGGCTTAGAGCTGATCCCGGTAGCCTCAATATCTCCTCACCCAACTCAATTGAGTAAAGTCTCTTGCCTGGAACTTTAGGATGGTTAAAAATCTTCCATGTTATTCTAATGATCCACTCCTATTGAGGGCTCCTTTCCTAGATGGAGCAAACTAAGCAAAGGGAAAGTGAAATTAGATGATGTAGGTAGTAGAAGATTCAATGCACAGGACACGCCTGGGGGGGTCATTTGAAAGGAAAGATTGTGTTTCAATTTAAAGAATGCAAATCTCTTCCTAGTAATATTGCATAGGTGGAGCAGTGAGCTTGGGGTGGAGCTATAGTTGGAAAGATAACTGTGATTATGTTAGCAAGCACTAATTGAGCTACTGCTATGGGTGCAGATCTTCCTGCAGCATTCTAAGATATTTCTATAAAAACTTTCAGAAGAACAGAGGGCACAGCTGAAATCTGCCCATTCTGGCTCTTTTAAGTGTCTCAGCTGACTCACTGGAGTCTTGAGTAATCAGAGTGCTGATGCCCTGGCAGGGAGTGCTGTGGGCAGTTGGAATATGGACTCTAGCACCCATTTCGAGAGGATGAGCTGCTCTGGCTCAACTCACTGAATCCCAGCAGTGCTTGAGGGATTCTGACTGATGGCATTCAATTTTCAAAAAGCCTCAGAACACCTGGGGAGATGTCTTGGTGGATGGAAGGAGAAGGGAATCTTTGCAAAATGAAGTGTTCGCTCACATTTAAAATGTTGGCATTTTTTTTCCTTCCTGGTGGGATGTAGTTTGAATCCCACTTTTGCGTACTTTATTGGACTCAATGAAATTGACATTTTTTGAGCATTTTTTGATAAATGAAAGCAAACACAGTGTTTGGAATATCAGCATGACTTGAATCACTGAATTAATGGTTTCCATTTTGCAGTCCTTAGGCTTTATCTTTCTTCCCAGCTTTTCCTCCAACTTCTTCTATTTCAAGTTTGGATTTGAGGGATCTTTCTTCCTTTTGAAGTAACTGAAAAATACTCCAGGACTGTGTACTTAGCTGTCTGTATGTGTGTAAAGAAAGTTTAAAAAGAAATAATGTAAAAATTTAGGAATCAGAGAACTCTCAGTATTTTGAAGAAAAATACTTGTGGTTTAAGTAAAACCTGATACCTTTTGAAGAGAGAGGGGGTAGGAGATTGGACACTTGCCAGTTTTTAAAAACATTTCTCTTTGGGTCCCTCAGTGCTCTGAAATGACTGCCTGCTTGTGATGGTGGTCTGGTGTCCTAAATCACAGTGCCTTGTGTCTGTAACACACTTATTTCAGACCCCAAATTATACTGAATTGCATGAGTGAAGTGACAATCAGACAGCCAGGAGGTAAGTTATGGCTGATGGCAGGACAGATAATATGGACCCTGATGATCAGTCAGTTTTGGACATTGTCAGTTTTGGTAATGGGATCAAATGTTGGGTCGGTTTTTGCTTTAACCCTTTCTCTCTCTCTCTCTCTCTCTCTCTCTCTCTCTCTCTCTCTCTCTCTTTCTCTCTCTCTCTCTCTCTCTCTCTCTTTAAATTTTTTTCATGTTTTATTTAGTTTTGAGAGACAGAGAGAGACAGAACCTGAGTGGGGGAGGGGCAGAGAGGGAGACACAGAATCTGAAGCAGGCTCCAGGCTCTGAGCTATCAGCACAGAGCCCGACGCAGGGCTCAAGGTCATGAACTGTGAGATCATGACCTGAGCCAAAGTTGGATGCTTAACTGACTGAACCACCCAGGCACCCTAACCCTTTCTCTTTTCATCCTACTGTCCTGATTTCTTGACTGTTGGTAATGTTAGTAATCGGGGCTAACCCTCCTGAGAATAACTGTGTCCAGACCAATAATATGACATATTTTGTGACAGAAACAGCTGCCAGTATAGGATAACAAGACACAATTTAGGAATCAATGTGTTCACTCCTTGAGGCAATTTAAAACAAACCATGTTTGAACGATAGCAAATACTCATTATCTAATGTTGTCAGTCATTCAAGGCAGAATATTTTAAGGCTTAGCTCTTACACACCAGTGTTGCAAAATTGAATACATTAAAGTGTGAATGAAATTCGTATATTAACAGTTTTAATAATTATCGACAATTGCTTGAATAACCATGCCATGGATTTCCATATAGTGATTTCATGCCTGATTAGAAGTGTAAAATTGAATCTAAGCACATTCAGTTTGTAGGAGGTGCCAACCTGAGTTCCTGGGAAGGTCGACATACATGTCTATGTGGGTGTGGCATCCTGGAATAGTCCACACTAAACAGGGTCATCCATGCAACCAACAATCCCCGAGGTCTTCCATGTGTCCAACTCTATGCTGCATCCCATGCATGCAGAGCAAAGATCATGGAGCTGTTGTGGAGGTGGCAAGAATAACTACAATCCAAACTGGTGTGTATGTGTCCAGAGCCAGTGTGGTACATGCAGGGAGCATGAAGGAAGGTCCAACTGCCACACCTGGAAGATAGGTTCATGCAAGATGGAAGGAGGGGTCTGGATGCCCTGTAGTACCTGAGAGGGCTGAGTTGGGATTCTAAGAGCCTGTGGCTTTATATATGCATAAGAACACACCATTGAGAACTGCATCGTGATCATCATCTTACCTGCTTTGTTGGATGTGTTTCCTTTTTATTTTTCAGAGTGTTTTCCAACTCCACTCCTAGCATGTGCTGCCTCACACACCACCACAGTCAAGAGGAAGAGAGTCAGTGTATGGCATTCCCCTTCTGAAAGCTATTTTGCAGTTTCTATCCTCTGGGCCCCTTGGACAAAAAAAAATTAATCACAATCTTCCATTTTCAAAATGAGACTTCTCTGTTTCCTTCTCCCAAGTTGGGATATTGATCAGCTCATGTGCCTGAGTTGTGTGGATTTACTTCAGGAGATGTGGAGAATTCCTTCACAGATCAGTTGCCAAGTCTAATTGAAAACCAGCCTCTATTTTTGTGGAAGTTTGCATTCTTACTATGGCTTTTTCATTCCCTCTGTTTTGTTTTTTGTATCTGGAATATGTAGCAAGTCTGGACATTTTAGAGCGATTTTTGGAATGACACAAAGTCACATTCTGTAGATTATTAATGATTTATAGCAAAACATGCCTATATACATACTTTACTAATAGTTTGTTCACAAAGAACCCCTTATGCATACAAAGCAACAAATAAGATTCAGGCAGTGAAGACATCAGAGTAATCTACTTCCTGTTTATATATTACACAGTATCACAGGAACAATGCACCAGCCCTTTGCACATTAACATTTTTCTAGCATTTGACTATTTGTAATTTTTATTCTGTATTTATATTCTGTATGCTCAGGACTGGTAACATAATTAAGTTTTTAAAATGGTATTGTTAGTTCCTAACTTGGCACTTAAGGACTTATTGTCATAATGTGGCATCTTTGTGAGAGTCTTATTCTATTGTGTGGGTTTTCTTGCCTCTGTCTTCTGGGATGCAGCACATCCCACACACAGCTGCAGGGAAAATTCTTTGTAGCCATCATATCTATTGCCCTGTTCCCTGCTCCATTTGAGAGAGGTTCTGAGATCCTTCCACATTCAGAGTTGACTTTGCAACCTAGTAGTGGTGGCTTCAAACAGTTGTTTTTTTCTGCCTTTCCTCAGACCTCTGACTTTTATTAACTAGCCCAGGTCTCCCATATTCTGTTCTGTCTCTGTCCTTCAATGGCATGGTTTTATCAAAACTTACTGGTCCTGGAGAGTGACTCTTTCCCCAGGCCACATCTACCTCCTCCTTTCCTCTGGCCCACACCTGGTCTTCTACAAACTTCCCCATTTGTCTGCACCCACTCTTCCTGCTCTTCATCTGAGTACTGTTAGCTCAGCTATAATTAACCAGCACTGTTTTTTACCTGATTTTTGGCTTTGTAATTTTTCCCATGCTGCTTTTTTGGGATGTGTTTTATCTCTCCTCAATGCAGGTGATGTTTCCTTTTCTCTGTTCTTTCTGTATCCTCTAAAAACATCATATTCTACATGGGGTTCAGATCTGTGTTTGACAAATGTTGACTGAAATTCTCTCATGAGCTAGGGACAGTCCCAGGTGATTTCATATACACATGTCATCATTACTAACCACAATGATAATGATGATGATAATAAATAGCTATTGGGGGATTATCATATTTCAGACACAGTTTTCATATATCATATTTATTCTTCCCAATGAGTCATGAGGAAAATAGGACAATCTTCTGAAGCCTGTTTTACAAGTGAAGAAACTGAGGCTTGAAGAATAATGTAAGTTGCCCCAAAAGTATGCATCTAGATGTTTGCACATCTTCTGTGACGGAGTTACCATGTGTTTGAAAGGAATGACAAGTACATTCTCATTGTTGCTATTCGTGTTGCTGGCACATGTTAGTTTCCTTCTGGGTCAAAGGTCCCTGTCAGCATATTACTTCAGCACCCCACAGCAACCCACCCTTGGGATGATACTCTTGGACTTATCTGCTGTGGTTCTCTCCCTTCCTTGGCTAACTCACCCAGGGTTTGGTTTGGTTTTGAAGTATCGCTTACCTGCAGTAAAGAGGAGGAAGTGGACTCATGAGGTGGGCAGCCTGGTAAATATTTACTCATGCAAAAGCTGCCACCAGTTCCCAGAACAGAACACTCACTCTCTACCCAGCACATCTGATGGAATCACACAGTCTTTTGCTGGTTCCCTCATTCTTTCCCATGTCAACACATGTACCCCCAGCTCTAATTCTTCCCTGAAGTGGCTGAGAGCCTACAACCATCCCACTGAGTGACTGTCTCAGAGAACCTGTCATACTGCCCTCTTAACCCTCCACCTTACAGATCCCCAGTCTGGATAATGCCCGTGGCCACTGCCTTCTTCCACACTTGGGACCTCAGAGATGAGTGGTGTTATACAGTGACATGACCACCAGCTACCCTCTCCCTCCCCTCCTCCGCCTTTGCTTCACCCTAAGTGTCTGCTCCATGCTCTCTGCACAGGTCTCCATGTACAGAGCCTCCTCCTACATCCAAGGTCAGTGCCCCAACCTCTACCTGACCTCCTCTCCTTCTAATGTTATTTGCACTCTGATAATACCACTAATGAATAACACAATCCCTCCTTTCTCCAGAGGGCCAAAGTCACATAAACAACAACTTGGAAGTTTGAGCATTGCAAGTATAAAATGTCCAAAACAGAGATCTTGAGTCATTGGCTCCTGGCTTCCCTGTACTATTTATCCCTCATTAAAGACTCCTGCAGAGTTCCACCTGTCACATCTGTAGACATCCATCCTCTCATCACTGTTCCCACCAATTCCGTCCATATCCACAACTTCATTGTCTCAATCTGGACCCCTTCTGACTCCTTGCTTCTCTCTTATTTGCCCTTCCTTTCCAGTTGTTGCCAGAGTGACCACTGAAAATCAGGCATTATATTCCATATGCAAAATCCTCTAATCCTTTATGTCTCCTGAACCCATTCTCTGTCCCCATCCTGTGCCTGCCTCTTCGGGCCCCATACTCTAACCTGCTGACAATCTTGATATTGTGCCATTGTGTTAAGTTTGTGTCTACCTCGAGGCCTTTGCACTTGTGCTTCTTGCTCCCTTTTCCCATGTCTGCACTGGGCAAACTCCCTAATATTCAAATCTATATTCAAGGGCATCCTTATCAGAGCACATTCCTGCATATACAACAACTGCTGTCCTCTATCCTCACTCTCTCTGCTTACTTCTGAAATTGACAGCATTGAGACTGCATTATTTTGCCCTTTATTTCTTCCTTTTCTCTGCTTCTTTAGAATATAAGATTCACCAGGGCAGGTACTTTATGTTGCTCACTGTGGTCAGGAGAAAAGAAAGGTCTTTCTTTACTCTAGTTCTGGTGGGAACCATCCCACACACAGTGTGAATCTCATTCCTTACTGTGCCCTGCTGACTAGCACTGTGCCTGCTACCTGGTAGATGCCCTTTTCCTGGCCCTGCACCTCTATCGAGCAGCAGTGAGTGAACAAGTGAGCTTACTGGTAGCTGGCAAATGCTGTGTGTGGATCCATTCTGTTTCTGCATCATAATTACTTAGAAAGCTAACTGAAGCATGGCACATACTTGTTGGGCATGACTGTCATGGAGAACAGTCAACTTTATCCCGTTTAAATTAAAATTCTAGAAGAACATGAACAGATTTTTCATAGAACATCTCCAGGAAAATTAATATTAAAATTAAAATCATTTTAAGAATTTTTTCGGGGGGGGGCGGAGTAGTTATAATCTTGTTGTGTATTATATTATTTTGCAGGGTTATTTTTTTCCTCTCTTCCTCTGTGATCCTCCCACTCCATGTAACTTCTGCCCCCCTCAACATGCTAAAACCCCTCATGCTAAAACTCCATAAAAACCCCTTTTGCCTAAACTGTGTTAACATTGCCTAAATCCACTAAAGGAGCAATATTCACCCTGTGTCATACTAGATTTCCTTGCAGTATTTGACACCTTTGTCTATGTCTGTGGACCCTGATCACACCTGCAGCAGAGAAATGTGTCTTGCTCCATGTGACTCTCTGAAACATTTCAAATTCACCATTTTCAATAAGAATATGAAGTGAATGAAATAATGAATGAATGAAACCAGGTGTTCACACTTTCCATCACGTAAGACAGAAACTCAGGTTCATCCTTGACCCCATCCTATTCCTCAGCCTGTACTTCTAATTATACAGTCACTCTGAAAGGCTCAGTATCCCTGATGGTTAAGTGTTTATCCCCTTGTCCATCCGAAATGTTGCTGTTTTAATTCAACATCTCATCATTTCCTACTTGAATTTTTGAGGTCATTTCCCATCTAGTTTTCCCACTTCTGACCTTGCCATCCATCTTCTATGCTGACAATGCATATTCCTTTAATACAAATCCTATCTCATAACTTTTTTTTACAAACTATTTGTTAGAAACATACCTGTCATCCATAATTTTCATTACAAACGTCTCCTCTTCCATGAAGCCTCTCTGGCTTTCACAGATACTTTCTCCAATGATCCCATAGCATCTGGTACATTTCTGTTATATTTGTCACATGTGCACAATCATGCTTTTCTGTGTTTCTTTCTCCTTTATTTTATGAGTGATTCTAGGACAGAATCCACATTTCTGTCTTCCTGGGCATTTCCAACATGTAGCATATTGTCCTCACAAAGTTGAAGCTTAAGCACTGCTTCTCAAATACCAATGCTCATTCCCCTTGGAACTGTCACCCCCACCTCCCCTCCTCAAAGACTCATTGAGGGCAAAGGAAGGTGGGTAGGAGGCTGAGAATACCTTTTATTTTTATGCAGAGATCTGTAGACACAGGTTTATAAGATACTGGTTTAATGAATCTTTAAATGAATGAATGAATGAATGAATGAATGAATGAATCTTTAAATGAATGAATGAACACAACCTCCAAAAAAACCCTGTTGATGACTTCCCTCACTTCTCTTACTTTCATTCTGCTTACTTTTTTTCTCTTTGTCCTTGATATTTTCTATATTTACTCCATTCATGCATTTTCTCTTATTTTTCAGCTGTTCTAATTTGGGTTGTTTAAAAAAATAACACAAATGTCACCAGTTAAGGAAGCAAAACTTTCTTCTTCCTATCTGCAGTTAGTACATTTCTTTGTACACAATAGGTGCTAAATGAATGATTGTGAAGGAACAGACATAGTTACAAACCATACTGTGCCATAATACAAAAATAAAAAGGTGGGGGAAAGGCCCTAAATGAATATTACCTGGCTTCTTGAAAATAACAGCTAAGTATGAATTTCTAAGGAAAGTTTGCTAGGTTTTTGTAACATTTCTTATGAACTCTTTGAAGGAAGATCTAATGAATAAGTAGATTTGTCATGTCTGAGTTGCTTCTTCCCACACAATGGATGTTTTTTCATGGGTGGTGCCTTGCTCAGTTTCTGAGCTGAGATTCCATTGAAACAGGGTGGAGCCTGAGTGACATCTGAAGCATTTTTTGATTGCACTATCCTTGAGTGGAGTGGTGTATTGTTTTGTTTTGTTTAACATCTTTTTTGTTGTGGAGAACCAAGTGTTTTCTCTCTGTCTCCTTTTTTGTTTTTTTCCTTTTAGGCTTCATTTTGTGTTTTTAATAACTCTTTTGAGATATAAGTGACCTACATAAACCGAATATATTTAAATTATACCATATGATGAGTTCTGATTTTTGTACACTGATGGAACCACCACCACAATCAAAAAAATGAACATCACCCCTAAAAGTTTCTTTGTGCTCCCTTGGATTCTCTTCCTCCCACAGCAATTAGCATTTCCTAGAATGTTATGTACATAAAATCATATAGTATGTACTATTGTTAGTCTGTATTGTATTGTTTGTCCAGATCATAATATTTTTAGATTTTTCCATTTTAGAGTGTGTATCAGTAGTTCCTTTTGTTTTATTGGTGAATAGTATCTCGTTGTTTATACCATAGTTTGCTCATCCATCCACCTGTTGTTGGATTGTTCCCAAGTTTGACTACTAAATAAAAAAGATTGCTACGAATGTTCATCCACAAGATTTTGCATGGACATAATGCTTTCATTTCTCATGGATATATACCTAGGAGCTTATTGTATGGAACACGTGGTAGGTATATATTCAACTTTTTCAGAAATAACCAAAATGTTTTCCACAATGGTAGTACCATTTTATATTGCCATCAGCAATGTATTTCAGTTTTTCTTTGTCACTGGCAACACTTGGTGTGGTCAGTGTTTTTAATGTTAGTCATTCTAATAGATGTGCAGTGGCTTTTAATTTTGTGTTCCTGATGACAAATGATGTTGAGCACCTGTTAATGCAGTTATTTTTTGGATATACAGGTATCCCTGTTTTTCAAAAGTTTACTTTATGGCACTTCACTTTTATAAAAGACCTGCATGAATATAGACAGTCTCTGACTTACAATGGTTAGACTTCAGATTTTTTGACTTTATGATGGGGTAGAAGCAATACACATTCAGTAGAAACTCTATTTTGAATTTTCAATTCTGATCTTTCCCAGGCTGGTGATATTCAGTACTAACCTCTTTTGTGATGTGGGCAATGAATGAGACACAGCTCCCAGTCAGCTGGGTGATCAGAAGGTAAACAACCAATGCACTTACAACCATTCTGTATCCATACCATTGTGTTTTTCACTTTCAGTATTCAATAAATTAAATGAGATATTCAATACTTTATATAAAATAGGCTTTGAGTTAAATCATTTTGCCCAACTGTAGACCACTGTAAGTATTCTGAGCACATTTAAGGTAGGCTAAGTAAGCTAAGCTAACATATTGAATAGGTTAGGTTAATTTAATGCATTTTTATTTATGCTATTTTTAATTTATGTTTATCTGAATATAACTTCATTATAAGTTGAGGAAGATCTGTATTGGTTTTCACTAACTGAAAGAAAACCAAAGAATGTTTTCATTTTTACAAAAATCATAAGAAAGGCAAAAAGAGAAAATAGCAGTCAACTTTGGTTTTGCAGGAAGCTCTTATAGAGGCAGTTCATAGCCTGAGCAGAGAAGTGTGGCCTTGCCAAGCTCCATCCCCAGGAACTGCACTCAGCCTCGCAGCGTCCAGTGACTGGAGCTTTGAACTGTGTCAGTGAGCGTCTCTGGTTTACTTCTTTATCTATTTTATGTATCCATTAGCAAGATGTGTCCTAAGGTATCAGAAAAACCTAAAACAGGTATGTTTTTGGATCTCGGAATGCTCAAAATTTTTTCCATATAAATTTATGGTAATTGCTTCCTTGCTTTAGGTCCTTCGGGCCTAGGAAAGCTTTCATAGGAACCCTCTAATTTCATATTGTGGGGGAAACTTAGGTGTTTTCTTTGGTGAAGCCTGTTTTCAAAGCTTTTGCCCATTATCTTACTAGGTGTTTTTTATCTTGTTGAGTTTTGAGAGTTCTTTATATACTTTGGATATAAGTTCTTTTTCAGTTATGTTTTCCAAGTGTTTTATCCCAATCTGTAACTTTTCTCCTATCTTCTTACCTTTCTCATTAGTACAATATCTTTTAAAAAACAAGTTCTTCACTTTGGTGAAATCCTATTTCTCATTTTTTTCTTATATGGATTACGCTTTTAGCGTTGAGTCTAAGAAATTTTTGCCTAACCTAGGACACAGAGGTTTTCTTGTAAGTTTGCTTCTGGAAGTCTATAGTTTCAGGTTTACATCAAAGTCTATGATCCATTTTCACTTAATTCTTGTATATAGTACCAGTTATGGATTGAAGTTCTTATTTTGCATATGAATTTTTCTTTTTGTCTATGGATATATAGTTACCTAATTGTTCTAGAATCATTGATTGGAAAGTTCCTTCTCCACTGAATTATCTTGGGCTTTTGTTGAAATCAAAACCACACTGAGATATCACTTCACGCCAGTCAGTGTGGCTAAAATGAACAAATCAGGAGACTATAGATGCTGGAGAGGATGTGGAGAACTGGGAACCCTCTTGCACTGTTGGTGGGAATGCAAACTGGTGCAGCCACTCTGGAAAACATTGTGGAGGTTCCTCAAAAAATAAAAAATAGATCTACCCTATGACCCAGCAATAGCACTGCTAGTAATTTCCCCAACAGATACAGGAGTGGTGATGCATAGGGGCACTTGTATCCCAATGTTTACAGCAGCGCTTTCAACAATAGCCAAATTATGGAAAGAGCCTAAATGTACATCAACTGATGAATGGATAAAGAAATTGTGGTTTATATACACAATGGAATACTACTTGGAAGTGAGAAAGAATGAAATATGGCCTTTTGTAGCAACATGGATGGAATTGGAGAGTGTTATGCTAAGTGAAATAAGTCATACAGAGAAAGACAAATACCATATGTTTTCACTCTTATGTGGATCCTGAGAAACTTAACAGAAAGCCATGGGGGAGGGGAAGGGGAAAAAAGAGTTAGAGAGGGAGGGAGGCAAACCATAAGAGACTCTTAGAAACTGAGAATAAGCTGAGGGTTGATGGGGGGTGGGAGGGAGGGGAACGTGGGTGATGGGCATTGAGGAGGGCACCTGTTGGGATGAGCATTGGGTGTTGTATGGAAACCAATTTGACAATAAGTTTCATATATAAAAAAAAGAAAGAAATTAGTTGTTCATAAATGCCTGGATCTGTTTCTGGACACTCTGAATTGTCTCATTCATCTGTTTATCTTCATGTGAATTCATACTATGACAATTACTACAGCTTTATAGTATTTCTTGAAATAAGGTAGTGTTAGTCCTTTGACTTTGTCCTTTCTTGAAAGTTTTGGCTATTCTAGGTCCTTTGTATTTCTGTATGAATTTAACAATACATTTGTCAATTTCCATGAGATGCTGAGATGTTGATCAAAGTGCTTTGAATATATAGATCACTTTGGAGAGAATTGACATCTTGGCAATATTGAGTTTTCCAACTCATAAAGTTGGCATGTCTATCCATTTATTTAGGTCTTTTAAAATTTCTTTTAATAATGTTTGGTAGTTTTCCTTGTACAGGTCTTTTACAACTTTTGTCATATTCATCTCTATTTTTTATTTTTGAATGCTATCATTAATGAATGTTTTTTAAATTGCCATTTCTTGTTGGTTATTACTAGTCCATCAAAAATAAAATTGGTTTTTATATATTGATCTTGTATCTTGCAATTTTGTTAAACTCATTTATTTGTTCTAGTAGCATTTTTTGTAGATCCCATTGGATTTTTGACATAGATAATAATGTCTTCTGTGAATAACGACAGTGTTATCTTTTCCTTTCCAATCTGGATGTTTTTATTTCTGTTTCTTATCTTATTAATACTGGCTAGATTTCTGATTCAATGTTGAATAGAAATGGTGAGAACAATATTCTTGGCTTGTTCCTGATTTTAAAAGAAAAACAGTCAATCTTTTTACCATTATTATGTTTCATAGATGCTCTTTATCAGGCTAAGGAAGCTCCCTTCTATGCTTAGTTTGGTGAGTTTTTCAATAAGGAATGGGTATTAAATTTTGTCAAAATTTTTTCCCTCTGGATCTACTTCCCAGTAGATAATATGGTTTTCTTTATGATAATATGGTTTTCCTTTTGTTCATATGTTGAATTATATAAATTATTTTTTTAAGACTAAAAAATAAAATAACTTACCTTGAATTGCTGGTATACACTCAACTTGGTCAAGATATATTATTCTTTTTATATGTAGTTGGATTTGATTTGCTAGATATTCATTTAAATTTTTCACATGAATGTTCAGGACAGATATTGTTATGTAGTTTTCTTTTCTTATGATTTCTCTGTTATATGTGAGTATTAGGGTAAATTTAACCTCACAGAATAAGCTGGGAATATTCCTTACAGTTGTTTTTCTGGAAGAGTTTGATATAGAATTGATCAAATATAGAATTGATATTAGTCCTTCCTCATATGTTTGGTAGAATTCACCATTGAAGTCATCTTTGTGGCAAGGTATTTAAAACTAAAATGTTAATTTCCTTAATAGATATAGGGTTATTCATATTATCTGTTGTTTCTTGAGTGAGCTTTGGTAATCTGTGTCTTTGAAAAATCTGTCCATTTTATCTAAGTTGTACAATATATTAACATAAAGTTGTTTATAACAGTCCTTTATTTATATATGTAGAACCTGAAGTGATATTACCTGTCTCATTCCTGAAATCGATAATCTTTGTTTTCTCTATTTTTTTCTTTTTTTTTTTTTTTCCTTATTAGTCTGGTAAAAGTTTATCACTCTTCCTAAAGAATCAATTTTCAGTTTCATTAATTTTTCTATATTGTTTTTATTTTCTATTTCACTGATTTCTCATCTGATCTTTGTTATTTACTTTTTCTACTTAATTTGGATTTAATTTGATTTCTTTTTAGTTTTGTAAGGTGGAAGCTAAGGTCATTGGTTTGAAAACTTCTTTTCTAAACTTAGAGACTCAGTGTTACAAATTTTCTCAAGTACTTCATTAGCAGTTCCCACAATTTTGCAAATGTTATATTTTCATTTTCATTTAATTCATAGATGTCACTTTTATTCTCTTAATTTTTACTCTTTTTTCTCTGTATTTTATTTTGTGTAGTTTGTATTTATATGTCCTCAGATTCACTAATATTTTCTTCTGCAAGATCTAGTCTATGGTTATTCTCATTCATATATTTTTCATCTCAGATATTTTAGCTTTCATCTCAGAAGTTGAATTATTTTTATATACTTCATGTCTCTGGTTAACTTTTTGAATATATACAATAGAGTTATAATAATTTTTAAATGTTAATCCAAACATTTTTGTACATTCTGGGTATGCTTCATTTTGATTCATTGATATATTTCCTTATTATGGGTTATATCTTTATGTTTCTTTGGATGCCTGGTAATCATTATTTGGATTCCAGACATTATGAATTTTAATTTCCTGAGTGCTCGATATTTTTGTCTTCCTATAAATACTTTGTCCTGGTACACAGTTAAGTTCCTTGGAAGCAGTTTTATCCTTTTGAGTATTGCTTTTAATATTGATTAGGCAGGACTGGAGCATTTCTCAGTCTGGGTTTAATTATTCTCCATTTTAAGGCAAAACATTATGAGTACTTTACCTCATGCTCCATGAATGTATTCTGGTGGGGGCCGGCACTATTCATTCCTATCCCTAGAAATTTATTTTTAAACCCTGACAAATGTTCCTCTGAATATGTGTATTCCTGCTTCTCATTTGGCTTTTGAGTTTGTTTTTCCTTTTCTTACTGTTTTGATATATTAGCTTAGTGTAAACTCAAAAATTTATCACACTGGATTAAATAATGACATTTTTCTTGGCTTTATTAAAATTTGGTTATTTAATCTAAATTTGGTAATTATGTTACTCTTATGGAGGTTCAATAGAGCTCACTGAAAAATAAATGTTTTATTATTGTTGTGGTGGTTGTTGTTGAATCAGATTTACTAAATCAGCTTTCTTTTTCACAGTCCTCATAACTAACATTTTAACAGATGAAGTTTCTGACAGCTGAGGGTAGGGAGAATAAACATGCATCTGCTAAACACAAGCTAAACTGAAGACTTTGAAGAGATAATAGGAGAAAGGCAATAATGGAGTTGAAAGAGGGTGGATTAGCCCCACATATATCTCTTATCTCCCATTAGACCCTCTCTTCAACTTTTTCCTCCCTTCTCTCTTTATTCTCCTATTTCACCTCTTCTCTTGGACATATTTTTCATTTTCATCATTTAGAACAAGACTGTCTTCTTTTTCTTGTGTGGGTCCCTCATCACCATGTTTTTATGTTCAGAGAACAGTCCTCTATAAATGTGTTATAATTGTGATTCCCTGAGTGTGATCACACCACAATCAATTGAATTCTAATAGATTTCACTCTGGCATTCACAGCCAGGTTACAAAAGAGATGGAAGAATACATAACAGAGACTGAATATTTCTTTTACCAAGAAACAAGCCAAAGTATTTCCAGCCTTTACCTTCATGAAGCATATGTGTAAATACTCTAGTGTTTTCTCCCTGTTTCTAATTCCCAGAGGCAAATAGGCTAATGACATTAGTCACATCAATCCATCTGTCCCCTTTTCCTTCTGGGGTATAATCAGTTGACATTTCTTTGGCAGCAGAGAGGCTAACCTGGCAGCCTGCTTTGCATCTGTCTTTTCTGCTGATTGCATGGGGGCTGTTTCAACCCTATCCCCTTTGCTTGGTGTGATTCATAGAGGCTTGCTTAGGTGATGGGTTGGAACTCTTTATAAGCTCTAAAGTGATGAGGAAGTTGGGGTGAACTTAAATGCCAGATAATTTCTAAGATCTGAAATTCAGTAGAGAAATCAAAGCATTTGATGGGACATACCTTGATCAAGTCCCTGAACCTGACAGGAGAAACAGTGGATATGGAGATACAAATGTGAGAAGAACACTGTTGTTTGGTCCTCGAGGTGCTTACATGTAAGACCAATTTTATTTAGCTAGAGTCATTATGATTTTCCAGATCACTGATCTGAAAAATGTTTGCAGCAGGAATGGAACCAGATATTGCAGTCTCTCTTTGTAGCCCGAGGGAAGAGACCAGGCTTTCTGTATACCCTTGAAACTCTGGATAGGGGTGGTGTGTTGTGGAGGGTCCCAGGATGAAAGTGTGTATAGGCTGACATGTATGCTCTCTGTTTCCCATTTTATCTGAAGTCTTACTTTGTAGGATTTGAGAAGTGCGAGAGAGAGAGTGCTAGACTGCTAGGTCCAAGTGGAAATACGAGAAATAGGTCATTCTCAGCAAGGAAGGGAGACTTATCCCCTGCTCAGGGATTGAGAAGATAGCTGGTCACTGAGGAGATCATGACTTTTCCTTTTTTATAAAACTCTTTAATTCTAAGGTAGAAGTTCTGCCTTAGTGATTTTTAAAGCATATTTAAATAGTGTTTATTTCCATGGAATTCAAAGGAAAATCACATTATTTTAATAATAATAAAAAAGAAACACATTTTTAAAATAGACCATTTTTATCCTGTTTAAGTAGGATAATGTATTTCTTCAGAAACATTTTCTCCAACCTTGTGCTTAAAAATAATTGAATTTTTAGAATTATACTTCCTGTGCAGTTAGCACTTTAAAGAATCTATGGGGATCTGAAAGCTGCAAGGCCACCTACTTTCAGAAAAGCCTTATATGTTACAAGGATTCTTAAAAATGTGTGTGGGCTTGGATATAAATGTGTTTTAAGCACATGTTTTCTTGTGTCATCTCTTTTTTTAATTCCCCAAATTTGATTTTATCACTTATGTCAACATTCTCTCAAATTCATTACATCTTGGCCAGTTTCTGGGGTGCAATATTGCATTGTCAGATTTAATCCAATAGAACTTCAGCAAACATCTCCACACTTAGATACTCCACATACATACTTTTCTTAAGAGCAGTTTGACATCTTTGCCTCCCACCATTCAGTGGTGTTCAGGTCCTCTTATACTCTGAACTCCACAGTACCTTCTGTAGGTTTTATGCTCAGTGTAATGAATGGTCTGACTGGGCACAAAGTAGCAGGGGTCTATTGGTCACTGGGGAGATGAAACTCAAATTGGCTAGAGCCTTGCCCTATGTAGATTCAGGTAATTGTTGATCAAGAACCAGGTGAGAACATGCATACATTTCCTGCTTTGCAAGTCCATTCTGACTCAGTACATGAGGTCATACTAGGCATGGCAGACATGAATCAGCCCATAGCAGAATGCCAAAGAATGTATGATTTTCTTTATATACATGTGTGTGACTGTGGAAAGGAGTTTGAGGATTGAGAGAGGGAGGGATGTTCCTAATTTAGATTCCTAAAAGTTTCATGATGGAAGAGACCTCAACTAGTATAAAATTTCCATTTTGAGGAGAAATAATATAAACCCAAACACCATTGCATTTTGGGTTTTTGTTGTTGTTGTTTTCTCTTGTGGTTATTCATGTAGAATTTACTTTTTATTTTCTTACTTAAACCTACCATGAAAGCAAAGACTATAGAGAGTTTTCATAAGCGCCATGAAAAGACAAATTGTCTTTGAGTAACTAAAGATGGTTTCCTTGCATTTGCTGTCTCAGTGTCAACCTCTGCACTATGTTAAGTTTCAAGATCCAGGAAGAACACCCAGGAGATTTTATTTATAAGCTATAGTCCCCAATTCTATTGCTACCATAATTATGTTGAATAGATCAATTAAGAATAAGAAAAAATAAAAGATTTTATTTTACCATCACTTATTCTTTGCTTATGGAGATCCTAGTTTCTTACCTACATCAAATTTCTTCTCTCTGAAGAACTGCCAGTACTCCTTGCAAAGGAAGTCTACTGACAACAAATTCTATCCACTTATGTTTGTCTGAGAAAGTCTGTTTCTCTTTTGCTTTTGAAGCATACTTGCACTGGATAGAGAATTCTAAGTTAGTCATTTTCTTCTTTCAATAATACAAATATTTCATTCCACTCTAGTCTTGCTTTTATGGTTTTTGAAGAGAAGTGTAATATAATTCTTATCCTTGTTCCTCTATACATTTTTTTTTCCCGGCTTCTTTCAAGATCTCCTTGTCTTTGTTTTTTTTGTTTTGTTTTTGTTTTTGTTTTTGTTTTTGCAGCTTGTATATGAAAACTGTAGTGTAATGTTTTTTTCTTTTCATTCTACGTAGTGTCTCTGAACTTCTTGTATCTGTGGTTTTGTGTCTGTCATTAATTTTGGAAAATATCAACCACTGTTACTTTAAATATTCTTATACTCCTTTCTTTCTTCTCTTACATACACTACATGTATGTTATATCTTTTATAATTTTCTTACAGTCCCTGGATGTTCCGCTCTGTTTCTTTCATTCTTTTTTCTCTTTGCTTTCCAGTTTGGGACATTTCCTTGACATTTCTCTAAGCTGATTCTTTCCTCAGCTATGTCTGGTCTATTGATGAACCGTTAAAGGTAATTTTTTTCATTATCTTTCAGTGTTTTTGTTTTCTAGTATGTCCTTTTGATTCTTAGAGAGTCCATCTCTCTGCTTACATTACCGATCTGTTCTTGCATGTTGTTCACTTTTTCCATTAGAGCCCTTATTAATCATAGTTGATTTTAAATTCCTTTTCTGATAATTCCAAAATTTCTGCTGTATCTGAGTCTAGTTCTTATGCTTGCTTTGTCTCTTCAGGCTGTGCTTTTTGCCTTTTAACATGTCTTATAATTTTTTTTGTTGGAAGCCAAACATAATGTACTGGGTAAAGAAAACTAAGATAAAATGGCCTTTACTGTGAGGTTTTGTGGCTATCTTGGTAGGAGTTAGGCTGTGTTTACTATTTGCTGTACCTGTACCTGTACCTTGTGGTTTTCACAAGTGTTTCTTGTTTTTTCCTCCCCTTTAAATGAGACAGGAAGACTAGAAGGAGCTGGAGTTGGGTATGTCCTTTCCCTCACATTAGTTAGGCTCTGGCAAAATAGTTTTCCTTGGGGAAGATCTTTGTTAAGGGAAAGAAGACACCCTGAGTATATTTCTAAATGGTTTCTGTTCCTTTTCCCCTGTTGGAAGTACAGAGGATTTTTCTGCAATCTTCACTTTGATAACTTGCTGGGAATCTTGGTGGTAAAAACTCACAAAAATGTAGGAGCCCTTTTTGGTGGTACTGAGGAGTACCCCAGGAGTTTTTAATCCTCAAGGTAGCATATGCTCAATCTCCAGCAAATAATTACCCAGTTGCTAGGTACAGCAGCAGTTTCTACTTCCAGAGAGCTGTAATTCTCTGTATCGACCTATTGGCCTGTCTAGTTTTTGAAGCAGTAGTTTGCCCTGTGACCTCAATTCTTGGATGGATCTAAGAAGAGTTGTTTATTTTTAGTGTATTCAGCTTTTCTTTTTTCTTGTAAAAACATGAGTGATGACTTCCAAGCTCTTTAAATATCGGAGTGGAAACCAGAAGTTCCCTCCAGGTTTTAGTCTCCTTCTCCAGGGGACACAAAGTATTACCTTCTTTTGTAGTAATGCAGCTCTAGTGAACCTTCCTTTTCTAACCCAACAATGTTGCCAGAACTGCCTTTGTATTTAGCATGATTCAAATAGAAGTTCTCTTCCATTTCTTTTTGTGTGTTTCCCATTATTATTTCAATCTTCTGGAGCACGTTGGAGATAGTGCTGGAAATGACAGACCAACTTGGGGTTTTAGGCTTGCCTCTGCCACTAATCAGCTGAGTGAATTGAGGCAACTCAGTAATCAATCTGTGCTTTAGGTTTTCTCACCTGTGAGAACAGTTACTGACACTTGTGCCCTTCTTCTGATTGTATAAGGATCAAATAATACAATGTACTAATGCTCTTTAAAATGAGAAATCCTGGGCCATAGATTTCTCTGTACTAATTTTTTTTTCCCATCTGGAATTATCACAGCATTAGCTCCTCAACACTTGAAATGCATTGTGAGCTTGGGGAGAAGCAAGGCCTTCTTGTGTAGCCCTAGTCTTCTTGGTCTCCCTTTGTTGCATATATTCTCCTACAATTTCTTGTGTGACCTAATAATGCTTTTTTTTTAACTTTTTAAATGTTTATTTATTTATTTTTCAATATATGAAATTTATTGTCAAATTGATTTCCATACAACACCCAGTGCTCATCCCAAAAGGTGCCCTCCTCAATACCCATCACCCACCCTCCCTGCCCTCCCAATCCCCATCAACCCTCAGTTTGTTCTCAGTTTTTAAGAGTCTCTTATGCTTTGGCTCTCTCTCCCACTCTAACCTCTTTTTTTTTTTTTCCTTCCCCTCCCCCATGGGTTTCTGTTAAGTTTCTCAGGATCCACATAAAAGTGAAAACATATGGTATCTGTCTTTCTCTGTATGGCTTACTTCACTTAACATCACACTCTCCAGTTCCATCCACGTTGCTACAAAGGGCCATATTTCGTTCTTTCTCATTGCCATGTAGTACTCCATTGTGTATATGAATAGACACTTCTCTAAAGAAGACATCCAGATGGCCAACAGGCACATGAAAAGATGCTCAACGTCGCTCCTTATCAGGGAAATACAAATCAAAACCACACTCAGATATCACCTCACGCCAGCCAGAGTGGCCAAAATGAACAAATCAGGAGACTATAGATGCTGGAGAGGATGTGGAGAAACGGGAACCCTCTTGCACTGTTGGTGGGAATGCAAATTGGTGCAGCCACTCTGGAAAACATTGTGGAGGTTCCTCAGAAAATTAAAAATAGACCTACCTTATGATCCAGCAATAGCACTGCTAGGAATTTACCCAAGGGATACAGGAGTGCTGATGCATAGGGGCACTTGTACCCCAATGTTTATAGCAGCACTCTCAACAATAGCCAAATTATGGAAAGAGCCTAAATGTCCATCAACTCATGAATGGATAAAGAAATTGTGGTTTATATACACAATGGAGACCTAATAATTCTTAAAGTTAAGATCTGACTCCTTTGCTCCACAGAAAACAATTTTAATTAATAAAAAATAAATTAACTTTATTCAAAATTTGAAAAGGTTAGAAATGGGTTAAGTGAAATGAGATTTTTTACTTTGATCATGCATAGTTGTGATTCATAAAGCACCTTAGTTTATATTAATTTACACTTTTCTATTTACACTTTTCTATTATCAAAGGAATATATGGAAAAGATCTTAAAGTTTCTTTCTCTGCCTTCATTGAAAAAGTTATTGCTGTTATTACATATGACTAAAGTAGGAATGTGTATGTCCGTATGAACTACCCCCAGGTAACTGCAGCCACATATGGTACAGAACATGAGCCTTCAACTGCACAAAAGGTAGAGAATTAGTAAGCATAAAAGCAGAATTCAAAAGCATAAAAGGTATAGAGTTAATAGTCATAATTTAAAGTCATCCTACTCTAAACTAGAGTCAAACACTTGACTATAGTCTTAGAATGTTGACTATAGTCTTAGAATGTTAAAACGTAACTTTTGAATTAAAAGGAGCTGTTATACTAAATACTTTTATCTGAAGATTTCACATAAATATATAGGAGAGATTTATTATACTCAAGATGGAAACTATTATATCTGAAAACATTTTTGCTAATCTCACTATCATTTGACCCTTTGCTCTAGCCCATTGCCTTGATGAGGGCAATGGACATAGTTGCTGGCTCTTTCAAATGAAACATGAACTTATGAAATGTACAGAGGCCCAACCAAGGGCCAATGTGAGCAGTGAGGGGTGGTGAGGGACCCAGTTCAGTTTCCTTCCACCACACCTATTGTGCAAATGACAACCTTTTGTCAAAAATTAAAAGCAGAATTAAAAAATGGAAATAAATCAGACAGTGTAAACTTTATATACACTTAATAAAATATGCTTCATTTTATGACATGTTTATTCATTTTTCATGAAAAAATGCATGCTCAGTCACTAGTTAATGTGCTTGCATTTCATTTCCTCATGATAAGCTTGTGATAGGGACAGAAAATCCTTAAAGCTTCATAGCCTTGGGACTAGAAATCAGTGATAACAGTAGTCACCAAGAAAATGTATTTAATTGCTGGTTATATGCCTCCTCCCACAGTCCATCCACTTGGCCTCTCATTTTTCTTTAATGTTAAAATGTAGTTCAGTTGGATACTCTGTCACCTGGACTACAGTAAACCAGAAAGAGGATTGTCTCTGAGAGGAGAAATATCATCTGTAGGAGATTAATTCATGTTAAGATGGCAAAGGAGATACTTGGGACTGGAGGCCAGTCAATATTGAGTTGGCCAGTGTAGGCCAAGTAGAGGTTGAAGGATGGAACAGAATGATCTCTTGGGTCATTTCCACTCTAGTTGTTTATAATTTTAGTTCCTTTAATCCAATTTACTTTGAACTTATTTACAGTGAACTACTGGGAAGAATCAGTAAGGTTTAATTGTAGCTATTTGGACCATTACATGACTCTGGGCAGATAAATAACCTTATTCCTTGTCCTTTTTTTTTTTTTTTCATAAAGATTAGGTTACTAAATAATATGTGATTAGATTCTTCTTTCTTTATCCTTTCCCCTGAAGTACTGTGGGTCATTTACTTCAGCTCCATCCTCTCCATTCTGTGAGGCTCCCAGCCCACTGAGACAGCTGCCTAAGGGCAGAGGTAATGAACAGAAATTACACCCGATAAGCCACAGGTCCTTAAGACTGCTTTTTGGGGATTCAACTCTATTAATTCCCATAATCCCTTTCATTTTCTATTGTTCTGGCTTCTTTCTTCCTTGTCTGCTTTGCCTTCTCCATGTTCTTTCCTTCCCTACTGGGAACATATAACTATATCATCCTTAAGCCCTGTGTTGATACAAAGCTCATATCTAAGACAAAGGAGAATATAGTGAAAAACGAATAAAAGAGAAACATAAAGGATATGTGATAAAATAGAATAGAGAGACAAACCTGGGAGACTAAGGCCAGAGTCTTAGAGTCTCAATATCTAGCTGAGAGGTGATTTTTATCTAACCAGTGAGAAAAAAAAAATGGAGAAAGAAGGAAGGGAGGAAGGAAGGAAGCATAAGGGTGAAAAGAGAAGGTAAAGATGCCTGGGGAAAAGGAATACGGAAAGGTGAGAAGAGAGGGGCTGAATGATGATGGAGTTCAAGAGAATCTTTAGGACAAATACAATTGGCCAGAACTCTTTTGTTATTACTGATGTGATCACACGCATCATAATGAAAGGTTTTGATAATTCCTCACATCAGAGATCAAAATTCTCATCGCCCTCATCTATTCTTTTTGCTTGTGTCCTGTGAAAATTTGCTACCTGGTCAACATTGTGCCTCACTGTTTATGCTGACACCAGCAGGCCAATGCCAGGGCCAAAGGATCATTTGTACTTGGCTCAAAATGTAACCTTATGCTTCTCAAGAAACCATTTCTTAGTTATTTGCCTAGAATGAGAATGGTTAGTTTTTCTTCCAATTAATTGTCCCCAAGTCTTTGTAAACTATTTTTGGATAATAATTTCATTATACCCTCTCATTTTCCATGGGAATGTTGTGAGAACAGTAGGAATTGAAATCTTTGCAAACTTTTATACAGGAAGAGGACTCTAGAAGTGTGATTCCTGCTTTAGAACTTGCATGTGAAAAAGAGGCTTAACTAAACCTGAAAATAAAGAAAACGCTGAAGCTTTGTTACAGATTTGTGCTTTCAAGCAGTTGTCGATAACAACTAGCTAGATTCTAAGGTAATAGAAATGTCCTCATAATATCTAGAAAGTTGAAATTATCTGTGTATACCTTTTTAGAATTATTTAAGTGTTAAAATGTTCAGCATCTGTAGCCAAATATCAGTGGCTAGTTTTACATACTGTCAAATTTTCTCAACCCCTTGAAAGTGATTGGTCTAATTCCCTGTCCATTGAACAAATACAGTGAACACAGCTCGCTACAGATTTGATCTATATGGCTAAAATCTGGACTGAAATAAACAGTATCTTGGAAGATCTATCACAAAAACCATGTAAATGATATCATTGACATACCTGACATACAGTAACACACTTATAATCTATTGATTCCTTTAGGAAGTCTTCCACTTCTCCAATTGTCTCATGCCCCTCCCCCAAGAAAACAGAAATCCAGAACAAATAGCAACAACAAAACCAGCAATGGCCTGGAGTCATGGAGGCTTAGTTCACCAAAGGCTGTCTGTGCAGTGCAGTTTAGCACCTTAAACAAACACACCTGCTGAAGTTTGGAGAGGGAATGCCTGGTTTGAGTTTATAGAGCTAGTGAGTAGTGGAGCAGATATAGATTGCATTTCTGGCAACTATAGTCCATGTGGTTGGTATTCATTTGACCTGTCTAGAGTTGACTGTATGGCTGATGTTTGTCCGTGCCCAGCATGTTAATCTAACAATCAAGTTTTCAGGGGGAAAAGGTATTGGATGCATTTACCTATACCTTTAAACACTGCCATGTGTCTATTTTAGTTTATGATAATTACAGATTTTGAGTTTTTCACTCAAATTATCAGTCTTATGGTCATTATGTAACAGAGAAAATTTCATTTCTAATTATAGTTTTTTTTTCATTTTTTGACTAAAGATGATATGTCATTAAGTCAGTGTATCTTCCTCAGTAGTAGATCCCCCACTGGACACAAAAAGTATGTTCTGTAAAGATAAAAGTGTTTGTTAAGATTCAGTAACTTGTAACCTACCAAAAATGAAAATTATATGTCTATTTTAAGTAATTATTTAGTTTAAAGCAGAACTTCTTTTAAATATATATTCTTTAATGATGGGAAAGAACATTCATCATGGAAATACTTATTAAAATTCTCAGTCAGCAGGTGTAATTAAACAGGACCAGACATCCTACAGGGCAGCAGAAGCAAATCTGTTTGAAAAATGCAAGACGTGCCCCATTTTGCTCTTTTCTGTCAGACTTTTTTCAATTAAGTGCAAAACACCAACAACAAAAAATTAGGATGTCATGGTTGTAAATACTTTATGTTATAAAACGTTCCATCACTCTGAGAAACAGTTGGGAAGAAAAAAGGGGAGAGAAGGCAGAAGAGATGGGGAAGGGAGAAAGGAAGTAGAGAGAGGGAGAAGAGAGAAGGGAGAGGCAAGCAGGAAGGATGAAAGGAGAAACAAAAATATAAAAGAAAAAAAGTGATGTTAAGATGTGTCAGGGCACTCCCTTTTGGGACATGGCACTTAAACTTTTCTTGTTAACATCCTTTTTTTTTCCTTTTTTTGTAAATAGGAGGTTGCTTATGTATAATCACTTAGTTACTTGTATGAATAAGCTCATTTAAATAAAGCACTTTGAAATTTTTAAATCTCCAATGAATTCTAAATCTCAAGTGCACACCTATAATCTCATTCTTTCAAAAGGTGGCATTGATAAGTTTCCTGTGAAATATGCTCAAAATAAGTGATGGAAGTTAGGCTGAAAGATAAAGCTAAATATGTATCATCTAGAGCCATATGAAAACAGAATGGAGAATCAGCCAGCTGACTGTGGGATGAAGGAGAAAGTAGAGTAATGTGGCTAGAGCAAGACCCCCCCCACACACCCAGGGAGGTTTAATCTCCCTGCACTCAGCTCACCCAGGGCAGATGCCCGCAAGGCTTCACCTCTCAGAGATGAAGCTATGTGGTGCTGAAGAGCTGCAGAGAGCTGCCTGGTCATCAAGTTTATGCCTCTTTTGCTGAGGTAGTCAGTTCTAACTCAGCACTTTGCCAGATGCAGCTACTATTGATAAAAGAACTTACATTTAGTGGAGAAGTGTAACACTCTAGGCAGAGCTTTTATTGAACATACTCTTTCCAAAGTAGACTTTGTGCGAGTTTGTGATTCACAGCAACTCCTTAGTGGTGTCCCAGGCACAGCAGCACTTCTGTCCAGGAGCATAAATGTGTTAGCACGCTAATGATGCTGGAGCTCATGCTGCTTCAGCAGTTTTCCTGGGGCATTGCCTGTACAGTATAAAGCAACACTGCTTACATATTATCTTAACTTTATGAAAATCCTTTGATGTGTGGTATGTTTTCATGAGCTGTTCAGCTATTATCAAATTCATTGTTGAAGCCAAAGTTTGAACCTCTAAATGTTTTGGAGCTGTCAACATCTATTTGTGCCTTCTAACAGAAGCTGTATGTTCTTTGGAACTTTAAATGTTGTAATGCACTTTATACTCTGTTATTTACCAATATAAATACTTTTGCTGAGGGTACTGGAATAGAATATATCTCAGACAATATAAAGGTGAGAATGCCCTGAAAACTGCACTGACATCCCATCCTTGCTTATTATTGAAAACCTCCTTCTATTTTTATATTGTGTCCTTTTTCAAAATAGCTGATGATAGTTCTTTATTATGGCAGTCATTCATATTTTGGGAACATGAGGACCACCATACTTACTAGAAATGGTGGATCCAGTCCAATATCCTAGACAAGAGTCATACATTTGTGAGCTTTTCTTGTCAGTGACCTTGACAAGTTAGAAGTCTATTCCTGCTATCTTCACCTTCCTTTAATAATTTATTTTGGGGGGCTTGGTGACTCAGTCAGTTAAGCATCCAACTCTTGACTTCGACTGAGGTCATGATATCATGGTTCATGGGTTTGAGCCCCATGTGGGGCTCTGTGCTGGCAGTGTGGAGCCTGCTTGGGATTCTCTTTCTCTCCCTCTCTTTCTGCCCCTCCTCCACTCATGCTCTCTGTCTCTCTGACTCTGTCTCTCTCTCTCTCAAAATAAATAAACTTTTAAAAAAATAATAACTTATTTTGGATAAGTTATTTCATAAATTTACTATAGCTATTCTTGAACATAATTATTTTTTTAATTCTGAATTACTTCTTGAGATAATTTTACCTGTTCATTGCCTAACACTGTCTATCATTTTTTAAAAAAAAATTATATAGTATTTTAAACTCTTATATGGGTTAACACATAGTCAAGTATTTTTACAAATATAGAAAACCAACCCATTTCACTTTTCTCTTAGAAATTGTGCTTTTATAGACTTGGATCAAAACTTTCATTGCCACCATTCTATTCAATAATAATTCATACATATATTTCTTTATCACTAATGTTATCTAATAGGAGGATTAGTTAAGTGATCTATATCTCAAGTTGCCATAACATTAACTGTTTTTTGTTTGACTTCCCTGGAAGCAAACCTGAGATTAAGATCCAAGTTTTAGCGGTTTTATTTAGGAAGGGCCTTGAATGTTGGCAGAGAAGTGGAGGCAGTGATATAGGGGACGAACACCAGCCAAAAAAGCCTCATTTTTAATCCACTTCCACTGAGAGTGACTGTAGCTTACTTCCATGGGAAACAGTGGGCAAAGGTGTAAAACACACTTGTCCCCATTACCTCACCCAAGAAAATGGAGGATGCATAGTATGTGGTTGAGGTACTGACATTTGGTTCTGGTAAAGTTGTTGTGAGGAATAAATGCATCATTATGTGGGAAATGCTTTGAATAACCAGGGCCTGGCACATGCTAAAGTGCTTGGTATCTGCTAGCTATTATGATTATTTACTATGAAATTATATGATAGCTATTTTTAAGAGCAGTACATATTTATTAAATGCCAACTATAAGCATAGGATCCATAGATCCTAGGTTAACCCCAATGGATAACACATGGTCTCACTAAGCTTACAAGTTAGTAGGGAGACAAGCCTGTGAAGAAACCAGTGTGGTTGGTGCCAGAACACAAACAGGAAGAGTATGCAGCATTCTGTTTGAGTGTGGAATAGGGGGCCTCATTTAGACCTGTGCTACAAAAGAAGGGTATTTAAGGTTTCCCAAAGAAGGCTGACCATGGAGCCTGGCCAGGCTGAGGAAAGACATATGGGGCCATAAAGACTACAGAACAAATATGGAAACATGGGAAAGATGATGTATTAAAATGAGAACAGATTTTTATCATAGAACAGTGAATTTGGAAGACCAAAGAAAAGGACCAGCTTCAAGAGCATGTGCGCTTGACAAAGGCAGTCACCCAGGACCCTGTGCTTGGAAGGGCTCCGGACTTGGTTTAATGCTCTCGCCATCTTGAAATTTTTCATAATTTTTAAAAAAAGGGATCTTGCATTTTAGTTTTCACTAGGTCCCATGAACTATGTAGTGATTCTGCATAAGAACATTAAGTTTGGGATAGATTATAGAGGTTCTTATAAATATTACTGTGATGGTTAATTTGGTATGTCAACTTGACTAGGCCATGAGGTCCCAGGTATTTGGTATTCTGGATGTGTTTGTAAGGGGGTGTTTTTTGATGAGATTAACATTTTAATCAGTAGACTGAGTAAAGCAGATCACCCTCTCCAGTGTGGAGGGTTGAAGTTCTAATAAGTTGAAGTTCTGAATAGAAAAATTAAGCTGACCCTTTTGTCAGTAGGAGGGAATTCTTCCTACCTGACTGCTTGACTTTGGACTTGAACTGCAACATTGACTCTTTTTGGTTCTTAATCCTGCTGGCCTTTCAACTGGAATTACACCATTGACTCCTCTTGGTTGCCAACTCTATGATCACATGAGCCAATTATTTATGAAATACTGATATATAGATGGATATAGATATGTAGATTTAATTAGACAATTTCATGGTCGATAATCTCCTGTTGATTCTGTCTCTCTGGAGAACCCTGACTAATATACCTGCAAAAGTTTTTGTAGTTTTCTGTAGGAAATTTGCATTTTTTTATTCAGGAAAATGGCATGTGCTCTAGGTAAAAATCCAAAGCACAGAGAGGATGAGTTAAATCAGGAAAAAGCTAGTTCAGTTGTCCAGCAGAGAGATGATGAGGGCCGACATTTAAGCAAAGTGGTAGTGAAGGAAAGGAAAGCAGTTGGTAAACCATTTGGTGTGGAAATTTAAATAAATTGAGTCAGCAAAGAAAGAGGCAAATGGAAGACAACTTCACAAAGAAAATTTGGGACACCAGAGTCCTCATGCTTTTGTCTTCCCACACTTGAAAATCTCCTAGATAACTCTGGTCATTCGTTTTTTCCTCCTCATCTGCACTACCTCCAGCAGCATTTTCCTCTTGCTACCATGTGGCCACCAGACTATTGCTCAGTGTCCAGATATGGGTGCCAAGTGGGGGTGAACATATTCTCTAGTTGGTCCTGTTATCCATGCTGATGGATGGATTGAACTTTATGTGTCTGTTTCTGACTACAGAAAACATTAGGGGTCTTCAGAAGGCACCCTGAAGTTATTCCTAGCTACCTTTCCTAGGTTGCAAAATAAGAGCTTGGAGCCATTCATTTGGTAAATAACTATATTAACCTAAACATGCATAAGCTGAACCATCACTTACAGCATGTTTTTTCTAAATCTGTCTCCAAAGTTCTGCTGTGGTTATTCCCACTAACTGGACATTTTGCTCTGCACAATAACACAATGTCATCTGAAAACTCAGAGATGGATTTGTACCCTTCTCCTTCTAGGTCAGTTACGAAAATGTCAGCAGCAATCTCCATGCCTCTCTAGAGAGCTCTTCTCATTTTAGTATCTTTATTCAGAGACATACAGCATTATTTCTAACCATCATTTTTTTTCCATCAGCCAATTCAAATGGGTGTACCATTTTACATAGTTTTATAGTGTCTTACACTTGTTTGAGTCAGGGGTGTCTGGTGGCGAAAGCTTTATTTTAAGTCTAAATATATTACATGTATTGGGTTTCCTGCCTTTATCAGACTCCAGGAGACAAGGGTGACACAATGTCTTTTCACATAGATTGGGTTTTCTTTGTTCTCTCCTGTGATAATCATATTTCTGTCTACAGGTCAGTGTAAAGTTGTCCATCTCATTCATGTATTCATTATGCAAACACTGTAAAGCATTTACCTTAGGTTAGGAACTGGGTTATGGGCTGGCAGTAGAGCAATGAGTAGACCAATGTGGCCACTCTTATTCTTCATCTCACCCATAAACAGACCAGTTCCTACCAGAAAACCCAGTGATGGGGGGTTCTGAAGCTCCAAGTGGGAACTTAATCTTAATAAATTGAAATTGACACTCACCTATCTAGAGGACGTTCTAACTCACATACGCCCTTCATATTTTTATTATTTTGTAATAGAGGGCGTCTCTAAAAAGAGTCCTTAGAAACCATGTCCTGAAAACATCCAGTGTTGGTGGCCAGCAGCCACTTTGCCCCAATAGTGTTTTTATGAGCAGTTTTCACCATGCTGCCTTAGGGATGCCTCTTTTGACGCTGAAGTCAAAGTCTGGACTCCTGGTAACTGAACTTTTACTGAATTTGTCCCTAGAACTGAAGGAACTTGCTGCCTTCATGTGGAATATAGGACAGTGCTCTTTGGTGACTGTCCAAACTATTCAGGCTGCAGTGGTACACACTGCGGGCACTGTGAGATGAGCTCTTTAACAGGGCTGGGGTTGACTCACCATGTACCAACTCTCTGAAGGTCCCATAGGAGGCTGACAGGCACATTCACAGGGCAGCAATGGGCCTGAACTGATGGGTGCCACCCCATCCTGGGGAGTGCCTTCTCAGTGCTTCATCCTTTTACATCATGGTCTAACAATCTGTCATTATGTTATGTACACTAAGGTACAGGGATATGACCTGTCCCAAGTTATACTGCTAGTTAGGGACAAAGCCAGGACCCAGACTTCACAGCACCTTTGGAACTTCAGGATCCTCTGGGAAGAAGAGAAAATTCTCTAGAACATAGAGTTTACCCTCCTTCATTTAGGTAGGAGTAGGAGCCATCTAGTAAGGTACTCAGCATCAACTGGTCATGCATTAGGTTAGGTCAGTCTTAATGTTTTCATAGACCCTGCCCATATTTCATCTTGCTCCACAATAGGACCTTATCTGTGTTATGCCAGCAAATAATGAGGAAGGTTATGAAAACCCACCTGGGTGCTATTCTTCAAAATAACAAGAAAAAGGGTCAATTGCTCTGAAGGTAAGTCAGGAGGAAAGTATGGAAATACTCATTCCAGGATTTCCTGCTGACACTATCGAAGACATTTCAAATATGAAGGTGAAAGCAGGCTTTCATATACAAAAACTGAGTCAATACTACCTGAGCAATATGAGAGAGAAATACAAGAAACCAAAGATTAGATATCAAATTAAAAGTTTGATTAGAAACCAAAACTAAGGGTAAAATATAGGAATCAGTGATTTAGTATGCCTCTTCTAGAAAAGTGTAAGAAATTGGAAAGTGTTTAGGGAAAATAGAAGCAAGATAGTAAGTAATTTTGATGTTATTCTCCAAATGCGAAGTGATGATTTTATAATAAACATTCTTTGACTTCACCAGAAATATGTTTCTCAAGTTGCAAGGCCTGGAAATTTCTGACACTAACTAGAACCAACAAAAACTTATGTTTATGATTTGTAATTTGGACCATTACCTTTATCCTGACACTTAAAAATGATTCTGGGGGAATAGAGAAAAAAAAGACTTTCTACTTTTCTTTCTACTTTTTTCTTAGATGTTCTGAGTTACATATGCTTAGCATGGATACAAAATAAATAGGAATCACATTACTGATCAGGTGTAGCAACTTGGATCTGATAATACTCAAATTTCCCATATATGCAGTCAGATATTGCTTGAGATATAATTTATGCTTTTAATAATCTGATTTTGAAGGGAAATATATTTCATATTGATATTCTCCCTGAATAAGGAGATGGAAAGCAAATATATCAACCTTTCATTTTAATTCATATTGGGTGCATGAATCTTAAAAGCCTAAGTTCCAGACCAAGTGAGGAATGAATCCAGGATGATTAGATCAAGTAAGGCTAATATTAGAAATGCTGATCATTGGCTGGTGGTTAACTTTGATGGCCTCCAGAAGATTTAAGGCAGCTTACAAAAAATACGTAATTGCTGTAAAAATCTTAAAAATAAGATATTTGAAATCAGGCCTGAAGGAAAGCAAGGGTAAGAAAAGTAATAGGAAGCCATGGGAAAGATCAATTTTTAAAAATGCATACATTCATGGTTGCTACAGCTGGAAGAGGAAGGGAACATATTTGGCTCTATTTCCAGCAAACAACACAAAGCAAGAAGGATAGTTATTCATGAAAAGTATGATACTCCTGGGTCTGGCCTGAAGAAGACTCCCCCATGGAGCTCCATAAAGAATTCATCACACTGCACTCTTAGCACCTCACCTTTGGGCTCTAAAGCAATGAATCCTGTCATGACAGTGTTGATGATAATAATAATCATGACCACTTCTTGAATATTTACCACATCCAATTATAGAGAAAATTTGAGTCAACAGCCAAAAAAAGCTCTGCTGGCTAGTACATGGTTTGTTCTCCACTCAATGTGACCACTAAGGCTTTGCTTTTAACCACCACACTGTAAATTAGGAAAAGAACAAATTCAAGACATTTTAGTATGAAAAGAAAGAATCCTCTATGCCAGAAGACAGTGAGCAGAGAGGTTAAATTGACCTATATGTGACTTTTTGTCTAAAATAGATTTGGACTATTATATCAAGTAGGGTCAATCAAATGACAAGGTTGCTATAATTCTATAAGGGTATGCATAGGAGTGGTACTAGGGTTACAGTTCTTCCCTGGTCAGGATTAATTTCCATTGAGGTGTTAAGAAGGTAGCAGAAATAATAAAATGCCTGCAGGCCATGTCCTGGCACTTTTTTTCAGAGAAATAGAAACAATAGGATGTACGCATATAAAGAAATTTATTTTAAGCAACTGGCTTATGTGATTATAGAGGTTGGCAACTCTAAAGGGTGGACCAACAGGCTGAAGATGCAAGGAAGAGTTAATGTTGCAGCTTGAGTCCAAAGGCAGTCTACTGGCAGAATTTCTTCCTCTTTGGAGGACATCAGTTTTTGCTCATAAAGTCTTTAACTGTCAGACAAAGCCCACCACATTAGGGAGGAATAATCTGCTTTACTCAAAGTCTCCTGATTAAATTGTTAATTGCATAAAAAAAATGCTTTCACAGCTACATATAGACAGGTGTCTGACCAAATATCTGGGCATCATAGATTAGCTAAGTTGACACAAAATTGACCATCATACCATGTTATGAAAGGAATAGAGGGAACAGGATGAGAAAGTTAAACTCTATGATAAATAATGGCTATGGACCAAGGCTAGTTTTCTATGTATGTGTTTGGTGTTTGAAGGGCATCCTAGGGAGTGAGGAATCTGATTTGTGGTGTGGGATACTGGAGTGAAGAACAAGGCCCAGTGGGTGCCATCTACAAGAGCAGACTGAGGTTGTCTGGACACCAAGATGGGCTGCTTCCCTCATTTTGGGAAGCATTTGGGAAGCAGTGAAATTGGTTTTCAGCTTTTGTGAAGAGACCTGTTTGTGGCTCTGGGTGGTCCTAGATCCACTTCTACTGTTTGGTGAGATTTAGTTTAAGATTTTATGATTATTAAATATTCAATTTTTTCTTTCCAAAACAAACTTGAGTAAGTACTCCAAAAATGCAAATGAAATAAATAGCTCAAACCTGAATTTGAAAATGATCAGGTAGAGTGATATGGGGCAAACAGGATGAATATACAATAAACACTACATCATATGGCAATGTGCTTAACCAGATCAGAGTGAAATTCTAATATGTATGTGTGAATTCTCATCAGCAGGTGAGTGTGATTCTCACCATTTTATTCTGCAAGTTCAGAAGGGGTATTTTAGAAATGTGACGTCAGCCAGCACTTATACTAATGAAGTCAGAAAACAAGATTTCAATGGATACTGTAACCACTGGTCAATGAATGAGGGGCTTAGAAGCAATTGCCAGAAGGCAGAAGAACTTTCCCATGGAAATGATTTTGTTTTTATTTTTGTTATTTGAAACATATAATAAGAACAGTAATCCACACCCCACATCTTGTAATGTTAGATTAGGGCATTGGTTTCATTGTCAAATATACAAAGCATGCTGGCCTTGTGGGGATTGAGCCTGGAGGTCTCCGCACAGGTCCCTACAGACCCTCACAAAGGGTCCTGTTGGAGCTTCCTCACTCTGTTTTTGAAGTCGAGTCTTGAATTGCTATTCATAAGAACTCACACTGACATTTCATGTGTTTCTAGTTGAATAAATTTACATACACTGAGCTTTTCTGGTTTTTGACCTGAACCTGTCCTTCAATGAGGCACAGTTCCATCTGGGACAGAGAGCAACACCAATGCCCAACTGCCCCAGAATTGCATCCTTGCCTCAAGCAGCCAGGGCTCTAGAAAAGCAGTCTCCCTAGATTATATATAGCCTGGTGCTCCCTCAGGACCAACCAGAGTGAGCTCAGGGTACATATGGTTTATCCATATTTCCCTTAGACACACTCACATACTCTCTTCCTCTTTCTCTTTCTCTCTGTCTCTGTCTGTCTCTGTGTATCTCTGTGTCTGTCTGCCTATTTTTTCCCCTTCATATCAAATAAGGGTCTGGAGAAGAAAGGAAGGGCACTGGGCCTGGGGAGGGTGTTGCCAACATTGTTCCACTCCCCTGTCCTGTTCATTTTCAACATGATGAGAACTCAATCCTGGATTTAAAAAAAAAAAACAAAAACAAAAACAAACAAACAAAAAAACAAGAACAAAACATTCACAGGAATTTGAGAGAAGTACCAAATTGTGAACTGATTAATTTAAAATAAGAAATTGTAAGCAGACTAAGCATAGAAGTCCTCATGGCCAGCTCATTCTCTCCCTATAATCAAACCCCTGAGAAGCCAGATCATCAGAGCATTGCTTTGGTGGATGAAGATAAAAACCCAAAGCAAATGAGTGGCTCTTCTAGGGGTAGCTTTGCCACTCCTGCAGAACTCTTTGACCTCACTTTTATTCTGGGATCTTTTCTTTGGTGCCACACTTCTTTGATTTTGTTTTCCTTGACATATGTTAATAGCAGCACTAATTGAATTGCAAGGATGCTCACACAGCCCAGTGTACATAGGGTTACCCTTGAGAGCTTAATTGGAAAATAAATTCTTGATTTAAGCATATACTGACAATAGCTTAGGCTGATATGTTTTGATGCTCTAGTTGTCTTCCTATGTGCTGATATCTGGATGAAATTTGGAGTATTTCCCCCCTAATTTATGAATTCTTCTGAGAACCTAATTATCATCCTCAAATATTGACAAAAAAGGAACACAAACTATTAACTATTAAAATAGTTTCATGAGTCAACTTCAAAGGAAAAAGGAAAAATTTTAGAGCAAAGAGATAGCTCAGAAAAATGTGATACTCCATATTAATGTGCAGTTGCCATTCTGGTTCACTTTTCTGTAAATTTTCTCTCCCCTGGCCCTTTCTCAAATAAAGAATGAATGCTATTTTACCTTTTCCTCCTCTTTCTGAGTTTCACAAAATTGGGTAGGTGTTTTGACTTACAGTTTGAGCCTTAGAATTCTAGTTAAGTGCATAAGTGTTCTCTAAAGTTTTGGGGAGAAATCCTCTCCCCCTAAGGTGAGGAATTGTCAAGAGGATGCCAGAGCATTTGGCTTCATGTGTTAGGGTATTATCTTTATCCCCAAAAATGCACTTTTAAGAAAGGTCGGATTAACTCACTATTACTAACATGTCAGTGAATGAGAAGACTTAAAAAGTTTTCAACTGTAAATAATTAAGCAATATTTGTGTTATCTCTTCTATGGATATTTGTATATAAACGGTCCATGTTGGAAATAATGAAATTCTAATCGGGGAATTGGGGCATCTTCTAGGTAGGTGGGAGGGATATTTGAAGTGGAATGGCCTTCCTGTTCCTGAAATCATAGCTGTTTCCTGCCCAGCCCTTTCAAGGAAAGGACTTCAATGTTAGATTATTTTAGGTGAGTCTGAAGGAACAAAAAGTAATCTAGAGGTCAAAGAGGCAACTCAGATAAAACTAACGAATATAATTCTTTGCATAGCTGATCCAGTTAAGGAAGAGTCCTTCCTAGCACAGGGTCTGGACCTGTGATAGCAAGTTCGCTCCAGGAGGCAGGTCTAAAATTCACGAGCATAAGCCAGTTCTTTAGTTAATGTTATTTTCCAAAATGTATCTCTAACCAAAATCACTAGATAAATTTTAAAATGTTTCTAAGAGAAAGAGAGGGAAAAATCCTTTAAAATAAGAAGATATATTGGGGCGCCTGGGTGGCGCAGTCGGTTAAGCGTCCGACTTCAGCCAGGTCACGATCTCGCGGTCCGTGAGTTTGAGCCCCGCGTCAGGCTCTGGGCTGATGGCTCGGAGCCTGGAGCCTGTTTCCGATTCTGTGTCTCCCTCTCTCTCTGCCCCTCCCCCGTTCATGCTCTTTCTCTGTCCCAAAAATAAAAATAAAAACGCTGGAAAAAAAATTAAAATAAGAAGATATATTCTTCTTATATATTAAATATAATATTTGGCATAATGTGGAATTCTTAATCATTCACTTCATCTTGAATTTATTGTTATTTGATTAATACCAGTCATGGCTACACCTGTTATTAAGGCATGAATGTGAAATGCAAATGATGGTATTAACAAGTTTTATTTAAGTTTGTTGGAGATGTTCAACCATGAAGGATTTGGGAGAGTATGCCTAAGACATTGAATAAAACCTAAGATACTAAGAATAAGTTCTTTTATTTTAATAGATTTAGCTTAAGAACTATTTGTGGTAATGGATAATAACACTTCTAAAACAATGGCAGGTGTGTGTGTGTGTGTGTGTGTATTTGCATGTGACAGATGTGTGAGAATGAGTATGGACACACAAACACAGTGTCTTGAGTCTCTTTGGTCTGTACAAATAGTAGTTTTAGTTACACCAGCTTCTGCTTCATTGCAGAGTCACCTCTGTCAGTTTTAGGCAGGTGAGCTCTGCAGGGAGCCTGTTGACTAGGATCTCATCAGACTCAATGGCCATGAGTCTGAGTCCTACAACCACAGTTTTGCTAGGACCAGAGTCAGAAATGAGAGAATAAAACCTAAGGGTATCCTTAGAATTGGATTCTGTATAGCTCAATCAAGTACTAGTCACAAAGAGAGCTAAAGTTCTGTCTAAACAAAATAGCTGAGAGCAGGTGCTAAGGAATTTATTGTCTACCAGCTCAGATGTTTTGATAGATGTGCTCCATGTTTATGTAAGCAAAGCTATAAGGTCTAACAGTGACTCTGTAAGTGGTATAATTAATTGTCTCAATTCTTTTCTTAAAGATGCTTTCCATACTATCTCTACTTACACTGACCCCTCTTAAAACACACACACACACACACACACACACACACACACACACACAGGCATACACATGCACAAAAGGTTCAGAGTCTTCTGATTTTTCAGCTGCTTCCTGATTGAGTTATATCATCTTGGAAGGGGCCCATGGATGGAGGGGAAATGAAGAGAACGTTGTACAGCTTCTTCTTTTGAACACAAGTTCCACTCTTGAATAGGGTAGAGCACTGAATCAAAACCAAAGCTTTGGTTTTATAAGTTGCAAAGAATTTTAAACATTTGTTGTGTTCCTCAGAAACCTGGGAGAAAAAAAAGTCACGGTGCCATGAGAAATCAACTTCATAATCTCAACTGGACCCAGGGCTCTCGAGTGTAATTTAATATTCAGTGCCTCATTAAGAGACCCAGGGACTCCTGAGATTTCTGAAACCACAAGTAATTATTTCACAGGGAGTCTCACTAGCTTGATAAGTTTGATCCTACGTATCCCAGTGAGAAGGAAGGCAGAGGCTTGGATTGCACATGATTAGAGCTCTCTATGGCAGCTCGGTTCCAGTTAATATATTACACTCTTGATCTCAAGAAGATGACAGTGCATAGTCTAAAAGTGAGCCAACCTGTTTCTTTTGCACAGAAGTGTAGTATTGGTCCTGTACTTGCCTTTCTAAGGCTGGTGATCTTCTGGTGAAATCCTTAATGTCCATGATTTTGTAGCTACACCCTGGTTCGCGTTTCACTATTTTAAATCTTCACTTGAGCACATTCCATCAGCTCACTGCTCACTGTCATCTCCCCAGGGAGGCTTTGCCATATCACTCTCTGTCTCTCCCCAAAGTTCTGGTTTTCTTCACAACATTCACCAGTCTCCTTCACTGCATTATATATGTAAGTCTTTGTTAGTTCATTAGTTCAGAATTTCAGTGTCAGAAGGTCAGAATCTTATTATATTCCTCACTGCTATGCCCATAGGGTCTAAAACAGAGTCTCAGGAAATACTAACAAATTAAAACAAACAAACAAACAAACAAACAAAAACTAAACTGATTGAATGAGTGAATGAATTAATATATTAATGCACCCAGTCCTGGGACTTACGTGGGCCTTTACTGCCAGATAACATATTTTATAGATTAACAGTATTATGAATATGTGTCTTTAAGAGAGGACTTACAGAAAACTACTGTAAAATGTCAGATATAAATAGAAACAAAGAAATCTACTTTAGTGTGGAGTTTTCCCTATAATGGGTCATTAATTAACTTCTCACATTCTATGTTATATCCCAAGAAGTAAGCTTTGGACAGAGTTTTTAACACTATGGTGCAATTCTAGATGTATTCTTATGTGCTGGGCACAAAGAATAAGAATAAAATGGTGTGGTGCTGACCCCTCCCTCCTGTCTGTGACCCAGGGTCTTGGTGTGATGTACATAGCTGTTTGATTTGCTCAGAATGAGGATGCTTCCTGTGATATTCATAGTCATTACTTGCATAGGCATCCTGAGTCAAACACTGCTTTCTCTAAGAATGGACTAGTAATTCCCTTTTCCAATAGTTTATCAGCCTGGTAATGGTCCTGGGAACCATTCAACTCAGATCAGTGTTTAAGGGCACTGTGACATCTTACTATTGCAAGTTCCTTAGGGGAGAAAGCAGAGTTTTAGGTGGTCAGATAAAACTGTAAGTAATAGGGATAAACAAGGTGGTTACACGAATTCACTTCTCTAAGAGAGAATGTGAAGAGAATAAACAGACTGAAGCGTGAACCTGACTACTCACTCTTCTAATGGTTTAAATGTATTTTTTTTTATTTTTTAACATTTATTTATTTTTGAGACAGAGAGAGAGCATGAACAGGGGAGGGTCAGAGAAAGAGGGAGACACAGAATCTGAAACAGGCTCTAGGCTCTGAGCCCTCAGCACAGAGCCTGACGCGGGGCCCGAACCCACAGACCACGAGATCATGACCTGAGCCGAAGTCGGCCGCTCAACCGACTGAGCCACCCAGGTGCCCCACCCCTCTAATGGTTTAAAAGAATCTTGTCATCAATTTGCCTGCATCCACTCTACAAACATACAAACAAAAATTCAGTTACAATTTGAACTTTTTTCTGACAATATTATGATGTTGAGTTTTAGAAGTCACTTGAATATACATGCCTCAATTCTGTGCCCAGCTTGTGTTTTTCAAAATGAGTTGGAGTTAGTCTCAGGGAGAGCCGCCCCAGGAAAACATCATAGAAGGTCAATTTAGCTCAATTATGACAAACTCTGAGTTTTGCTTAAAATGCAAATTCTACAATTTTGTGTATTTTTAGGCATGTAAATATGATAAGCACTTACAATTTTTGTGTGTTTGGAATGGAGTTTTAAGATACCATGAAATAATTGTTTATTTCATCCTAAAAAGACCTACTTTTTCTTTCTCTCTCTGTTTTCATTAAGTGTTTTTTTTTCTCTTCTTTAACCTCATTTTATCATTCCTCATCTTCCACATATTTTTCTTCTCTCTTCATAAACATCACACCTCCATTCTGATCATGCTATAGAGGCTTGGGGATTTTCCCATTGTGAAAACTTCACATGTGTAAAATGGAGAGTTGCGCCAAGAAAAAGTTAAATGATATTGGACAGCCTATAAAGTCCTAAGCATCTAAAGAAAAGGAGACAGGGGGAAAAGCAACTACAAAAAAGGGAATATATATATATATATATATATACACATACATATATATATGTATATATATATGTATACATACATATATATGTATATATACATATGTATACATATACATATACATATACATATACATATACATATACATATACATATATATTGCTTACAAGCAGGATGTAAGGTTATTTTTCCAATTTTTTCTTGGTATTATCTCTCCTTCCCACAGCAAAACCATTTGTTGACTGTATCAAAGTGAGTTAACAAATATATAGATGTGAAAATGAAAAATAGCATTTTACCTTAGCTAAGATCAAAGTCTTCTAGAATGTGACTAAAAGAAAACAGTTTCTGGTGTATAGATCTCAGAATCTTACCACCTGTCCCTGTGGCATTAGGGAGGAGGAGAAAAGAATGAGCATCTCATTCCAAAAACTTGTTTCAATTTTTTAGTAGTAAAAAGTAAATTGAAAACACATCAACCATAAAATTGATGAAACACAATAAAGCCATTCTGAGATTCTAGCCAAAAACCCAATGCAAATTAATCAAATAAGAACTTTATAATTCTTTAATACAACCCATCCATAAAGCACCCCCAGCATTATAAAGCACAGGGCTCTATTACAAATTCTGTTGGTCTCTTGATGAATGTTGAAGGCACTCTAAAAACAGCCAAGAAAAGATGCAGTCCTCAATGACAGATTCTTTTTCAGTAGTTTTGGATCAGTCTCTGAACTAGGAGGAATGTGTCCCTGATTCAACATTAATCCTAAATCTTCCTGCCTTCTCAGATACAACACATAGATTGCTCTTGATATGGCACTTTTGCTTAGATATATTTGAAAGATGAATTTTCATTTTACTATGAATTTGTGAGTTATTTGTATAGCATAACAAATTCTGTTTATTTCAAACCACTTAGTGACAGATTTTTCAAAATTTATTTTATTACAGAAAAAATTTAAGAGATACCAAAGACCTAAAAGGAAAATGATTGGTTATTTGCATTTGTTCTGGAGACATTTCTGGAAATTAAAGTCCTTATTTTTCTTGATGAATTGATGTTGGGGAAATTTTAATTGTCTTTTCTCCACATATCATGCCATTTCTTCCTTCAGTATGTGGCCTTGGCCTCATCAGCAGTCAAATAATGAGAATAGCTTCCTGGTAAGGAATCTTAGTAATTAATGGTCTTTGGAGGAAAAAGCAAGAGCTTAAAAGTAATAAAGGAAGACCACATGAGAAAAACAAGTAGAAAACAGAATTTTTTAAATTATACTGTGTCTTGAGTATACAAATATTGATTTCATCATATTTCTCAAAATAGAGTTACTCTTCATAATTTTCTTGGTATCAATATTATCATTCTTTTAAATCCCACAATTTTATTTTTCTTATGTCAGTGTTTATTGGAAAAGCTTGAGCTGGGGGTGTGCTAAACACAGCCACAGAATATGCAAAAAACTAGTATATTCACTGGAACCCTGTGGTGTTACACCATGCACTGGACTTATATTGAACCCTCTGCCCTCTGTTTTTCTCACTTCTTAATGTCTTCTGATGGTATCCTCTGATCCTGCTCTGCCTGAGTCTCTTGGAGGGGATTCACGTTTGGGCAAGATGCCCCAAACCATGAAGCTGTTCTCCTCTAGATCTGAGGGAGGAAGCCACAGAAAAGGTATTTGGCCCAAAAGAGAGAGAGGATGGGGATGAAGGACAGGGAATCTTGGGACAGGTCAGAGCTTTTGTAGGGACCTAGAAATAAGTGGTTGTAGGGAAGACAGCAAACACAGTGTAAAAACAGAAAGAAGCTCTTAAACCAAGATTTAAAAAGATAATAGACAACGCTAAAGAAAGCAAAATTTTTACATTAGAATAAGAATACTGAAGGAATACAAGTTTTAAGAAAGAGAAAGAACGCTCTCTAGAAAGAGTCTTCGAAAAAGGCTGTAGTTCATGACATCATGGGCCACCACTTTCTCTGGGGGAGAAACAGGTTGTAGTGTTGGATATCCATAATTAAAGAAGTAATGTGGTAAGAGTCAACTTTTCTTGAACACTCGCTCCACGGTAGACATTATGCTAGGTTCTTTGGATAGGTTTTGTGATTAAACACTCATAGTAAGTCAATGAGTAACATACAGTTGTGATCCCTAATAAACAAATGAGGAAACTGAAGTTTGGGGATACCACCCACAGTCAAGATTTGAACCCATGTTGGGAGTCAATGTCTTAGACTATAGTACGAAAACTTAAGGCAGTTTCAACTAAACAGTTACTAGAGGTTATGTTTTTAATACCAAAGACAGTTTATTGTGAATTTAAGAATTTAGGATAAACCTGAGGAAGTCATGCCTTTGTAGAAGAATTAAGCAGTTTACAATGGCCAGTCTCAGGAATCCACACATTCCAAGTGCATCTGTATCATGCTTCCAGAATTTGCTATCCTGAGCAGTTCCCTCATGGGGGACTCTGCGCTTTATGTGGCCACTGCATTAGAGCAGTTATGGCAAAATGAAGCAGGTGAAATGTCCTGTGTCATATCCCGCATTCTCCTAGAGACAGAACCCCAATGCAAACACCCATTGGGTGGCTGTTCTGCTTAAGTGGTTTATTCTTTGAGCTCTAGTGTCTACAACTAGACACAACCCTGCCCCTGCTCTGACTTAGCGTGAAACCACAGAGTATTGTGCCTTCAGTAAATAATTGTCCCATTATTTACACACCAAAAGCATCTAAAAATGCACAAATGGTGTGCATTAGGGAGTGAGACAAAAGTGTGCATTCTTATACTGCTAAGGTCTTTTTCAAAGGAAATGGATTATCCCTTGGTCCCCTGGGAGAGGGCAGAGATTAATGTTCCAACCTAGAGGTTGTTAGACTTCTGGGACATGAAGTGACTCATCCTGTGTTCCTTCTTTCTGACACATCTTCCCTTTGAGGGAAGCTTTGGATGTTTAAATCTTTTCTGGGACCATGGAATGTTTTCTCTGAGCAAATACTTTCTCTCCTTCAGGGAAGGGGCACCCTTTGTCTGGAATGCCACAGATGTCTCCACTGTATCAGTGACTCTAATTCCACAAATGTGTCAAGTCTTATAGTGGTTTCAGAAATCCCTGAGAAGTCACTGGATTACATTCCTAGTTTACTATTTCCTTGCACTTCCCTTGGCATGTAATAATGATTGATGGTATAAACAACATCTGTCAGACTCTCTATGGCTTGAAGATCACTTCACATCCCTCCACATTTATCTCTTGCTTCTGAACTGCCTCATGTAGAACAGCAAATGACCCATGAAAAGCCTATAAGGGTTATTGCATCCCTCAGCCTCCCCCTACTTTTCAAGCCTGAGTGACTTCAGCTCTGCACATACAAGAAGCCCAGTATGCTGCTGGTCAATGGAAAATACATTACATCTAACAAATTACTTTTCGGAAAGAGTTGCAATAAAAATACTCACTTCTCACTTCCCCTCTGCCAAGTAATAGAAATAAACTACTCAGTTGGTGGCTTAAAAATTATTTGACCATAAGTAATATGGTAGTTGGGTAGAGTGGAGGAGTCATGCTTTCATCTGAACAATTCATTTTCCCCTGAAACCTGAAAATAGCATCACACTTGGATAGATTATTGAGGTGTTTTACATAGGCCATTTTTCAGTGCTATTGCCTTTACATAAGCATACTTTCTGTTAGGTATTGGCTTCAGACTGAAAAGCAACACTGTGTGTGTGAGTCTCTGTTTACATGTGTGTGTGTGTGTGTGTGTGTGTACTTGAGTGTGTGTTTGATGAAACAATGATCTAAGGTCAAAGAGTTTCAACTCTGAACTACCTGAAATAGAGAAAGGTTTTATACTCATTAAGTCTACTTGTCTCAGCGTTACCATGCATGTGATGCTATGCCATTTAATACACATATCGTTTGTTATCACTCATTGAGAATAGCCAAGTTTGTGTTTTTATCATATAAAACTTTATAGTTTATCCTAATGTTATCCATATGAAGTATCTCATTGGCAGTTTTAAAATGAGCCTGGGTGGCTCAGTCGGTTGGGCATCTGACTTCGGCTAGGTCATGATCTTGCAGTCCATGGGTTCAAGCCCCTCATCAGGCTTTGTGCTGAGAGCTCGGAGCCTGGAGCCTGCTTTGGATTCTGTGTCCCCGCCTCTCTCTGTCCTTCCCCCACTCGTGCTCTGTCTCAAAAATAAATAAATGCAAATAAATAAATAAATAAAATGAGCAAACGAAAAACAAAACAGAAACCTACATGGCCGCCAGATGAGGATATACCATCTTTATTTTGAAGATTAGGAAACTTTGGCCCTTAAAGACTAAGAGACTAGTCAGAAGTCCCTAACCCATCCATCATGGCTATAGCATGAGCATTAAATGATCCTCTTTGATTTGATACTACCTGCTTCCAATACTTTATTTCCTACTCTTCCTTTTGTCATATGTTATAAATGGAAGGCCCTTTAGATGGAATATAGGATAAATATCAAAAGAAAAACATTAATTTACTCCACCTCCTCTTTTGCTTCTGCTTCCTCCTCCTCCTCCTCCTTATCTTCCTCTTCTTCCTCTCCCATCTCCTCTTCCTTTTCTCTCTTCCTCCTCTTCCTTCTCCTCTTCCTTTTCTCTCTTCCTCCTTTCTCCTCTTCCTCCTCCTCTGCCTCCTCATTTTCCCATCCCTCTTCTCCCCCTTTGCCACTGCCACTGTCTCCTCCTATTTAAAAGATACAGTTCTCTAACCTTTGTTCTTTAATTCTGTATGTTTGTTCAGCCTTCAATAGCAGTTTCATTGACCTACACTACCTTTATAATTTTGTATTAAGTTTCTGATTTATAATTATGTAATAAGAGGACTTAACTCTATAGTCTTTAACATGTCTTTCCACACTGAGTACTATATTACCCAGATTGAATGAATTTACAAGTGAGGACTAGGTTTCCAATTCTAACCAAGATGGAGCAGCCCTTTTTCTTCTGGCTTTTATCTCTTATAACTAAAACACCTTAGATGGATGTAACACAACAAATCAGGAGAAGACTGAAGGTGGAAAAACAAGGAAGATTGTCTTGGACCTCAGGACTGAGGGAGAACATGAGGTGAGTTCCTGGCCGTTTTTATCTCCTTTCTATACCAGACACAGTGCTGGAGAAGGCAACAACCTGGAGGCACCAACCAATAACTACAACCAAAGCCTTTACCCATGATAGATGACCAGGAAAAGGGTGGCATAACAAAATGGAGAGCGTTTTAAACAATACTTACCTTTGTCCATCCAAACACCAACAGGAAAATGCTTCCCCTACCATTTTCATGGTTACACTAGGGACAAATTGAGAGCTAAATGTCTACCTGCTCCCAGCAGAAGTAGGCAGCGTTACTCAGATTCTCCACCAGGTGGTATCAATGGGCTGATCATTGAGCTGACCTTTCATCCTTTGCAAACTGTAGTGCTCCTAGTTTCCTATCTGGGTGGTGTTGATGGGGTTTAACAGAGATTTGATCTTCCCTCAGATTACCCCAGTGTGGTAGTGTCAGTAAGGTCTAACAGGGAACTAAACCTGTACCCTGATTTAGCAGCAATGAAGTTAAGTAAGGCAGTGTGAGGGGGGTTAATTGGCACTTTGCTTCCTGCCCTCCAAGGCCTCAGTGGGGAGCTGAGAATCCATCTCCACATAGTAGCAATATGAATGAGATGGTGTACAATGTGACTAACTGGTATTCTGCTTTTTCACCTTCAGATACCAGTGGGGGTGATAACAATGAGAATGAGTGAAGTGGTATGAGGTAGGACTAATAAGCATTTCACTTACTCTACCCCTTCCAGATTTCAGTGGGACCCTACAGGAAGCAGAGATTTCAAATCACCCTGTACCAACAAGGTGGTACACGGTTGTCCAAGGCAAGTTTAGTCTTTTTGCCCTCATTCCCTTGGGTCAATGGGGCTTGGTTAGGGGGAAAGGTAGGAGGTGGGTTGTGGGTTTTTACACCTTCTTCTAGCAATGAGTGACTCAAGTCAACCATCTGTTGTTCCCTATCACCACTAACCCACTGGAGTCAGTGTGCTCCATAAGGAGTGTGTACATTTCATTTCCTGGGAAGGTGTCAGCAGAGTCTAAGGGGGAAGTTGAATTTACGTCTCACACATCTCCAGTTAGGTGTCATGAATCAGAGAGTGAGGCTGACTGAAAACTTTTGCAAGATAGGGCCAATGGGGCTCATTGGGGAGCTGAAGAAGATCTGCTCCATCTGAATATGCATGCTAAATGTTTACACAGAGTGACTACTTGCTAAAATGAAGATAGGTTGGAATCCAAAATTTTACAATATAATATCCAAAAATTCTAGTACATAATTGAAATCATTTGTCATATCAGGAACCTGGGAAATCACAGCTTGAATGAAAAAAGAAATAGTCAAAAGATTCTAATACTACAAATCAGATATTGGAATTAGCTGACAATGATTTTAAAGATAAAATGCTTCAGTGAGTAATTACCATAAGACTTGAAACAAATGAAAAAAATAGAAAATTTCAGCAGTGAAATAGAAAATTTAAAAATAATAAAAAGGAACATTAGGTAACTGAAAATACAATAAGTGAAATTTAAAAGAACAAAACAAAACAAAATCCTCACTAGATGGGAGATTGGAGATGGTAGAGAAAGGAATTGATGAACACTAAGACAGATCAATAGACATTGCCCAATCTGATAACAGACAAAAAATAGAAAGGGGGAAGAGAAAAAGGAATGGAACTATGTGGGGGTAATCACAAAAGATCTAATATTTGCATATCCACAGTCCCAGAGGAAATGAGAGTGTGGGACTGAAAACAAACTCAAAAATATAACAGCTGTTAATTTTCCCAAAGTTGCAAAAGACATAAATTTACAGACTCATGAGGCTTAGTGAATCATGAATAGATTGAACCCAACAAAATCCATAGGAAAAACATCATGATCAAACTTCTAAAAAAAAAAAAAAGTTCTGAGAAGCAGCCAGAGAGAAATGAAATTTTACCTTCAGGAACACAATTTGAATGACAATGAATTACTCATTTGAGACTATAGAAAACATAAAGATGTGGCACATTTTTCAGATGCTGAAGGAAAAGAAATGTCACCTGTGAATTCTACATCCAGCAAAAAATATCCTTCAGAAATGAAGAAGAAATAAAGGTATTCTAAAATTTAAAAAAGAGACAGTTTATCCTAGGAGACCTACCCATAAAAAATACCTGAAAGAGGGGCAACTGGGTGATTCATTCAGTTGAGCATCGGACTTCAGCTCAGGTCATGATCTCAAGGTTCCTGAGTTTGAGCCCCACATTGGGCTCGCTGCTGTCAGCACAGATGCCTGTTTTGCATCCTCTGTCCCCTTCTCTCTCTCCCCTTTCTCTCTCTCCCTCTCTCTCTCAAAAATAAAGGAAACATTAAAAAAAAAAACTACCTAAAAAAAAAAAAAAGAACCTGAAAGCAGTTCTCTAAACAAAAAGAAATGATAACTGAAGAAAACTGATGCATCATGACGGGAGATAGAACTATGGAATGAGTAACTTAGTGGTAAATATAATGAGGTTTTAAAAAATGTGATTAAAGATGGGGCACCTGAGTTGCTCAGTCAGTAAGCGTCTGACTTCAGCTCAGGTCATGATCTCACGATTCGTGAGTTCGAACCCCGCATTAGGCTCTGTGCTGACAGCTCAGAGCCTAAAGCCTGTTTCAGATTCTGTGTGTCCCTCTGTCTCTGCTCCTTCCCCACTCACACTCTGTCTCTCTCTCAAAAATTAGTAAATATTAAAAAATGTGATTAAAGATTGAAGCAAAAATTATAGGATGTGGTGCTCAATTAATGTAGAGGAAATTCTTAACCTACTTCTATTTAAAAAGATAAAAAAGGACCAAAATAGATACAAGGTGTTTCAGCTTTGCTCAAAGTGGTAAAATACTGATGCCAGTGGACTGTGTGTTCCATGCATATATATACTTATATATATACATATATATACTTATATATATACATATATATATAATATAAATATTTATAAATAAATATGCATATAAAACATCTAGAAAACACTAAATTACTATTCTGAGATAATCAAAACATGATGGATAAAATAGACTTCTAAAAGGTGATCTAGTAAGCCATAAAAAGGCAAGAGAAGGGAGACAGGAATAAAAAACAGAACAGAAAACAAGAAATAAAATGGCAGACATTAACCTTTACCTATCAAAATTTACTTGAAATATGAATGATCTAAACATATCAAATAAAAAACAAGTCTTGTCAGAGTAGATACAAAATATAACCCAAATGTGGTATATGCTTTCTACGAGAAGCTTACTTCAAACATAGCACCATAGACAGGTTGGAAGTAAAATGATGGAACTAAAAATATATCATGAAAACATTAGTTTTAAAAAAGCAGGTTTGGGGGCGCCTGGGTGGCGCAGTCGGTTAAGCGTCCGACTTCAGCCAGGTCACGATCTCGCGGTCCGTGAGTTCGAGCCCCGCCTTGGGCTCTGGGCTGATGGCTCAGAGCCTGGAGCCTGTTTCCGATTCTGTGTCTCCCTCTCTCTCTCTGCCCCTCCCCCGTTCATGCTCTGTCTCTCTCTGTCCCAAAAATAAATAAACGTTGAAAAAAAAATAAAAAAATAAAATAAAAAAGCAGGTTTGGGGGTGCATGGGTGGCTCAGTATGTTAAGTATCACACTCTTGATTTAGGCTTAGGTCATGTTCTCATGGTTTGTAAGATCCAGAGCAGGCTTTGTGCTGACAGTGTGTAGCCTGTTTGGAATTCTCTCCCTCCCCGCCCCATTTGCTTCTGCCCTGCTCATTTTTTCCCATCCCGTGTCTCTCTTTCTCAAAATAAATAAATAATTTATTTCTTTGACTATGTTTATATCAGATAAATAGGATGTACGAATAAAGAAAAGAACATTACATAACAATTAAAAGATCAATCTATCCAGGTTGACAAAGAACATGAAATGCACAAATGTACATCACCAATAGAGATGAAAGGGAAAATAGATAAGTCCACAGTTGTATCTGGGAATTTCAATACCCTGGTCTCAGTAATTTATAGAGCTCCTAGACAAAAAATAAATAAATAAATACATAAAAAAAAATCATAATGTTCCTAAAAATAACAGAATTAAAAAAATTGGAGAACACATTAGCAGTTGTCAGGGGTTATGAATGGGGATGGGGTGTTCATATAGTTATAAAGGGATCATGAGGGAGTTATGTATTTTATTTTATTTTTTTTTCAACGTTTATTTATTTTTGGGACAGAGAGAGACAGAGCATGAACGGGCAAGGGGCAGAGAGAGAGGGAGACACAGAATCGGAAACAGGCTCCAGGCTCTGAGCCATCAGCCCAGAGCCCGACGTGGGTCTCGAACTCACGGACCGCGAGATCGTGACCTGGCTGAAGTCGGACGCTTAACCGACTGCGCCACCCAGGTGCCCCATAGTTATGTATTTTAATTGTGGTGGTGGTTACACAGATTTACACATATGATAAGATTGCTCAGAATAATACACACACACACACACACACACACACACACACACAAACACACACACACACAAATGATTTCATGTAAAGCTGGTGAAATCTGAATTAGGTCTGTGAAATCTGAATTGTACCAAGGCCAATTTTCTGCTTTTGATTTTGTGCTTGGATTATGCAAGATGGTAGCACTGGAGGGAAATCCGTGTAAGGAATGTGGAACTTCCCTCTACTTTCCCCCCAACTTCCTGTGTATCTCTAATTATTTCAAACTAACTTTAAAACAAACAAACAAATGAAGAATGCTAACCCCATAGTATGCCACTAGGTTTGTTGGAACTGCATCTGGACTTACCGTCATGCTTTTACAGTCATCACATAAATGTATTCTTCTTTCTTGACCCTATTTAGATTGGGGTTGTAATGCCTCTGTCCCTGAAATGCATTGATCTGTGCTGTGGATTGAAAGTGAAAGCCCCCTTGGGGCACCTGGGTGGGTCAGTTGATTAAGCATCTGACTTCAACTCAGGTCATGATCTCATGGTTCATGGATTGGAGCCCCAAGTTGGTCTCTGTGCTGATAACTCCAAGTCTGGAGCCTGATTTAGATTTTGCATCTCCCCCTCTCTCTGCCCCTCTCCTGCTAGCACTCTGTCTCTCTCTCGCTCTTAAAAATAAATATTAAAAAAAAAATTGAAAGAAAGTGAAAGCCCTTCTCTAGTGATTGCAGAGACAAAGCTGAATATGTGGGACCAGGGTCTCGAGGCCCCTGGGACCTGAGGCCCAGGGTCTCCCAATTCATCTGCAGACAAAAACCATGGCAATGACGCTGCACATAATTAGGCCTAATTGTTGTGTGGTTTCACTCAAAGCATCAGAAGCTAAAATTAAGGCCATTTATTTCCTGATGCAGGTGTAACATCTATGGAAATACTCCTGGCTGTGAAAGGAGCAGCATAACCCAGTGACAAAGAACACGTGATTGGATACTTCATTTGATGGAAATGACTATGGATGAACATCCCATCATATAAAAAATTCCTATGTGACTAATCAAATAGAAAATTAACCATTTGTATCTGATTATCTCTCTTTTAGAGCCATCTTTGAATGCAGGAAATTCTTGAAAATAGTAGAATGAATGCTTTTCTCTGGTATTAGAAGTGTCTATTTTCTGTGTTGTGAAATACGGATTAAGACCAAAGAGCACAATCACTTGTGGAAGTGTATTTCTGAAAAACATACACCTTTCTTATGTGCTATACAAGTTTAAAGCTTCCACTCATTCAAAAGGATTATGTTTTCATAATTATTAAAGATGGCATCTGATTAAAACTAAGAAACAGAGTGGAGATAATTGACTGTTTAGGTTATTGTTTTTATTTTTTATTTATTTTTTTTAATTTTTTTTCAATGTTTTTATTTATTTTTGGGACAGAGAGAGACAGAGCATGAACGGGGGAGGGGCAGAGAGAGAGGGAGACACAGAATCGGAAACAGGCTCCAGGCTCTGAGCCATCAGCCCAGAGCCCGACGCAGGGCTCGAACTCACGGACCGCGAGATCGTGACCTGACTGAAGTAGGACGCTTAACCGACTGCGCCACCCAGGCGCCCCTAGGTTATTGTTGTTAAATATCAATCTTGGCCGCAGTTCTAGGAAGGTGGCAGCGTGGGAGCATGCTTGGCTCACCTTGTCTGCTGATCACTTATATTGCACCCACATCTGCCGAAATAACCCAAAAAATTGCCAGAAGACTAGCAGAATGGACTCTCCAGATGCAAGTGTAGACAAAAGGCCCATGGAAGAGGGTAGGAAGAACAGAGAGGTGGTATGTGCTACACATACTGGCAGGAGGGAGCTGGGCAGTGGAGGGGCAGCCCACCAGGCAAGGCAGAGACCCTGATTTCTGGCTTGCAAAAGCAGAGGGGTCAGACTCCGTGAGTTCTGACAGCCAGTGGTGCTTAACATCTGGAATGTTAAAAGACAACAGCTTTGCTCTCAGAGAGCATGGAGGGCAAGAGGACTCTGGGAGGGAGACTTGTTGAGCCCTGGAAGGACAGAGCTCGGCATGGGAACAATGACGCTGGCAAGCGCCAGATCCCTCTCCCATCCCCCAACAGAAATTCCAAAGGGAACGAGTTCCTGTCTCAGAACTTGCTTGCACCACACAAATGCCCAATACTGTGTTTTTGTGGATCCATCCCTCCCACGGGCCTGCCTCCCTCCTGGTGATGCAGGGCCCCTCCTGCAGGGGATCACCAACTGCAAAGCTAGCCAAGCCTGTCCCTGCCACCCCTGTGCACCTTGCGGATCCACCCCGTCTAATACGCCCTTGGCCAGATCCCACTGAAGCAGCACCACAAGCCTGGCAGTGTGCAAGCACCCCAAACAGGGGCCATACCACTCCACAGTGAGACCTACCCCTGGGACAGAGGAAGATAAGGTACACACTAGTCTGACTGTGGCCCAAGCGGTGGGCAGGGGGCAGACATTGGGTATGAGTGCAGCCCTGTGCATCAACACAAGTTCTTCCAGACAACACAGAGGAAGTGACCTGAGTTTGGAGCTACTGCAGGGACTACCTAAAATGATGAAATGGAAGAATTCTCCTCAAAAGAACTCCAGGAAGTACCAACACCTAACAAATTGATCAAAACAGATTTAAGCAACATAGCAGAACAAGAATTTAGAATAATAGTCATACAATCAATCGCTGGGCTTGAAAAAAGCATAGAGGACAACAGAGAATCTATTGCTACAGAGATCAAGGGACTAAAAAATAGTCATGAGGAACTAAAAACTGCTATAAAAGAGGTGCAAAATAAAATGGAGGCAGCCATAGCATGGATTGAAGAGGCAGAGGAGAGAATAGGTGAATTAGAAGACAAAATTGTGGAAAAAGAGGAAGCTGAGAAAAAGAGAGATAAAAAAATCAGGAGTATGAGGGGAGAATTAGAGAACTAAGTGATGCAATCAAATGGAACAATATCTATACGATAAGAATTCCAGAAGAAGAAGAGAGAGAAAGGGGCTGAAGGTGTACTTGGATAAATCATAGCTGAGAACTTCCCTGATCTGGGGAACGAAAAAGGCATTGAAATCCAAGAGGCACAGGGAACTCCCTTCAGGCATAACTTGAATTGATCTTTTGCATGACATATCATAGTGAAACTGGCAAAATACAAGGATAAAGAGAAAATTCTGAAACCAGCTAGGGATACACAGGCCCTAACGTACAAAGGTAGACACAAAAGGGTACTAGCAGACCTATCTACTGAAACGTGGCAGGCCAGAAGGGAATGGCAGGAAATCTTCATTATGGTGAACAGAAAAAATATGCAGTCGAGAACCTTTACCCAGCAAGTCTGTCATTCAGAATAGAAGGAGAGATAAAAGTACTCCCAAACAAACAAAAACTGAAGGAATTCATCACCACTAAACCAGTCCTACAAGAGATCCTAAGGGGGACTCTGTGAGTGAAATGTTGCAAGGACCAAAAAGTGCCAGAGACATCACTACAAGCATGAAACCTACAGACATCACAATGACTCTAAACCCATACCTTTCTATAATAACACTGAATGTATATGGACTAAATGCACCAACCAAAAGACATAGGGTGTCAGAATGGATGAAAAAAAGAAAAAAAAACACAAGATCCATCTATCTGCTGTCTACAAGAGACTCATTTTAGACCTGAGGACACCTTCAGATTGAAAGTGAGGGGATGAAGAAGTATCTATCATGCTACTGGAAGTCAAAAGCTGAGTAACCATACTTATATCAGACAAACTAGACTTTAAATTAAAAGTTGAAACAAGAGATGAAGAAGGGCATTATATAATAATTAAAGGATCTGTTTGTCAGGAAGAGCTAACAATTATAAATGTCTATGCACCGAATACGGGGGGCCCCCAAATATATAAAAAGATTAATCACAAACATAAGTAACCTATTGATAAGAATGTGGTAATTGCAGGGGACTTTAATACCCTACTTACAGCAATGGATAGATCATCTAGACACAGGATCAATAAGAAGCAAGGGCCCTGAATGATACATTGGATCAGATGGACTTGACAGATATATTTAGAACTCTGCATCCCAAAGCAACAGATTATACTTTCTTCTTGAGTGCACATGGAACATTCTCCAAGATAGATCACATACTGGGTCACAAAACAGACCTTCATAAGTATGAGAGAATTGAGATCATACCATGCACACTTTCAGTTCACAATGCAATGAAACTTGAAGTCAACCACAGGAAAAGTCTGCAAAACCTCCAAAAGCATGGAGGTTAAGAACACCCTACTAAATAATGAATGGGTCATCCAGGCAGTTAGAGAAGAAATCTAAAAAATATATGGAAACAACTGAAAATGAAGACAACAATCCAAATGCTTTGGGATGTAGCCTAGGCAGTCCTGAGAGGAAAATACATTGCAATCCAGGCCTATCTCAAGAAACAAGAAACATCCCAAATACAAAATCTAACAGCACAACCAAAGGAACTATAAGCAGAACAGCAAAGAGACCCCAAACCTAGCAGAAGAAGAGAAATAATAAAGATCAGAGGAGATCTTTATTTGTTAGATTTATTTGTTAAATCACTATAGGATCTAACAAAAAACAGTAGAGCACAACAATGAAACCAAGAGTTGTTTTTTGAAAAAATAAACAAAATTGATAAACCTCTAGCCAGACTTCTCCAAAAGAAAGGGAGATGACCCACATAGATAAAATCATTAATGAAAATGGAATTATTACAACCAGTCCCTCAGAAACACAAGCAATTATCAGGGAATACTATGAAAAATTATATGCCAACAAACTGGACAACCTGGAAGAAATGGAAAAATTCCTAAACACCCACACACTTCCAAAACTCAAATGGGAAGAAATAGAAAATTTGAACAGACACATAACTAGTGAAGGAATTGGATCGGTTATCAAAAATCTCCCAACAAATAAGAATCCAGGACCAAATGGCTTCCCTGGGGAATTCTCCCAGACATTTAAAGCAGAGATAATACCTATCCTTCTCAAGCTGTTCCAAAAAATAGAAAGGGAAGGAACACTTCCAGACTCATTCTGTGAAGCCAGCATTACTTTGATTCCCAAAGCGGACAGAGACCAGCAAAAAAAAAAAAAAAAAAAAAAAAAAAAAAAAAAAGGAGAACCACAGGCCAATATGCCTGATGAATATGGATGCACAAATTCTCAACAAGATACTAGCAAATAGAAATCAACAGCATATAAAAAGAGTTATTCACCATGATCGAGTGGGATTCATTCCTGAGCTGCAGGGCTCGTTCAATATTTGCAAATCGATCGATGTGATATATCACACTAATTAGAGAAAAGACAAGAACCATATGATCCTGTCAATCAATGCAGAAAAAGCATTTGACAAAATACAGCATCCTTTCTTAATAAAAACCTTCGAGAAAGTCGGGATAGAAGGAACACACTTAAACATCTTGAAAGGCATTTATGAAATGCCTACAGCTAATATCATCCTCAATGGGGAAAAACTGAGAACTTTCCCCCTGAGATCAGGAACACGACAGGGATGTCCACTCTCACCGCTGTTATTTAGCACAGTGTTGGAAGTTCTAGCATCAGCAACCAGACAACAAAAGGACATTAAAGGCATCAAAATTGGCAAAGATGAAGTCAAGATTTCACTTTTTGGAGATGGCATGATATTATACATGGAAAACCCGACAGACTCCACCAGAAGTCTGCTAGAACTGATACATGAATTCAGCAAAGTCGCAGGATACAAAATTAATGTACAGAAATCGTTGCACTTTTATACACTAATAGTGAATCAACAGAAATACAAATAAATAAACTGATCCCATTCACAATTGCACCAAGAAGCATAAAATACCTAGGAATAAACCTAACCAAAGATGTTAAAGATCTGTATGCTGTAAACTACAGAAAGCTTATGAAGGAAATTGAAGAAGACACAAAGAAAGGGAAAAACATTCAATGCTCATGGATTGGAAGAGTAAATAATATTCAGATGTCAATACTACCCAAAGCTGTCTACGCATTCAAAGCAATCCCAATCAAAATTGCACCAGCATTCTTCTCGAAGATAGAACAAGCAATCCCAAAATTTGTATGGAAGCACAAAAGACCCCGAATAGCCAAAGTAATATTGAAGAAGAAGACCAAAGCGGGAGGCATCACAATCCCAGACTTTATTCTCCAGTACAAAGCTGTAATCATCAAGACAGCATGGTATTGGCACAAAAACCAACACATAGACCAATGGAATAGATACAGACTCCAGAAATCGACCCACAAACGTATGCCCAACTAATCTTTGACAAAGCAGGAAAGACTATCCAATGGAAAAAAGACAGTCTCTTTAACAAATGGTGCTGGTAGAACTGGACAGCAACATGCAGAAGAATGAAACTAGACCGCTTTCTTACACCATTTACAAAAGTAAACTCAAAATGGATGAAGGACCTGAATGTGAGACAGGAAACCATCAAAACCCTAGAGGAGAAAGCAGGAAAACACCTCTCAGACCTCAGCCACAGCAATTTCTAACTTGACACATCTCCAAAGGCAAGGGAATTAAAAGCAAAAATGAACTATTGGGACCTCATCAAGATAAAAAGATTCTTCACTGCAAAGGAAACAGTCAGCAAAACTAAAAGGCAACCAATAGAATGGGAGAAGATATTGGCAAATGACATATAAGATAAAGGGTTAGTATCCAAAATCTATAAATAACTAATCAAATTCAACACCCAAAAAACAAATAATTGAGTGAAGAAATGGGCAGAGGACATGAATAGACAGTTCTCTAAAGAAGACATCCAGATGGGCAACAGGCACAGGAAATGATGCTCAACATCACTCCTCGTCAGGGAAATACCAATCAAAACCACACTGAGATACCACCTCACGTAGGTCAGAGTTGCTAAAATGAACAAATCAGGAGACTATGGATGCTGGAGAGGATGTGGAGAAATGGGAACCCTCTTGCACTGTTTGTGGGAGTGCAAACTGGTGCAGCCACTCTGGAAAACAGTGTGGAGGTTCCTCAAAAAATAGATCTACCCTATGACCCAGTAATAGCACTGCTAGGAATTTCCCCAAGGGATACAGGAGTGCTGATGCATAGGGGCACTTTTACCCCAATATTTATAGCAGCACTTTCAACAATAGCCAAATAATGGAAAGAGCCTACATGTCCATCAACTGAGGAATGGATAAAAAAGATGTGGTTTATTTATACAATGGATTACAATTTGGCAATGAGAAAGAATGAAATATGGCGTTTTGTAGTAATGTGGATGGAACTGGAGAGTGTTATGCTAAGTGAAATAACTTAGGCAGAAAAAGACAGATACCATATGTTTTCACTCTTTCGTGGATCGTGAGAAACTTAACAGAAGACTATGGGGGAGGGGAAGGGGAAAATGTTAGAGAGGAAGGGTGACAAACCATAAGAAACGCTTAAAAACTGAGAATAAACTGAGGGTTGATGGGGGTGGAGGGAGGGGAAAGTGGGTGGTGGACATTGAGGAGGGCACCTGTTGGGATGAGCACTGGGTGTTATATGGAAACAAATTTGACAATAAGTTTCATAATAAAAAAATAAGGAATAATTTTGCCAAAAAAAACAAAAGACAATCAATCTTGTATAAAAGAGACATGATTTGGGAATATATATTACTCACTTTAGCTATCTTGGCTGTATTTACTTGAATATTCAATATGTAGTATATAATAAAATGGTTTTCATGTATTTTATGGTAGTCAGTATTACACCTTAGGTGTAACAACTGTGTTAAGAGCTTAGCACCAAAATAGGCAGATACTGTTCCAAACAATACTTTGCCATGAGAACCTGGAGGACCTGTTTCAGGTGGCTCCTCGCAGGTCCAGAATCACACCTCAGCTCCCTCTTCACCCCACCTGACTAGTGGCAGCTTTTCCTTTGGTATTTTCCCTCTCTTCATGGAATGGCCTTCACCCATCCCCACTCTCTTCTCTGCATCCTGCATGCATTTCCCTCACCAATAATGCTGCTCTGAACATAGGGATGCAGATATCTTTTTTCAGTCAGTCTTTTCTTTACTTTTGGATATATTCCTAGAGGTGGAATTGCTGGATCATATGGTAGTTCTATTTTTAATTATTTGAGGATATTCCATGCTGTTTTCATAGTGGTTAAACCGGTTTACAATCCCACCAACAGTGCACCATGGTTCCCTTTTTTCCATGTCCACAACAGCATTTGTTATCCCTTGTCTTTTTAATAATGGCCATTCTAACAGGCATTGAGTGATACCTCACTGTGGTTTTAAATTGCATTTCCCTGGTGACAGTGATGTTGAGCATCTTTTCATGTACCTGTTTGCTTTTCATATATCTTCTTTGGAGAGATGCTTGTTCAGGACTTTTGCCCATTTTTAAAATTGGGTTTTTTGTTTTTGACTATTATGTCATATGAGTTTTTATACTTTTTGGATATTAACCCCTTATCAGGTATGTGATTTGCAAATATTTCCCATTTCATAGGTTTTCTTTTCACTTGGTTGATCGTTTATTTTGCTGTTAGGAAGCTTTTTTATTTGATTGTAATTTCACTTGTTTATTTTTATTTTGTTGCTTGAGCTTTCAGTATCATATCCAAAAAAATCATTATGAAGACTCATGTCAAGGTCCTTTGTTCCTATTTTTTTTCTTCCTGGAGTTTCATGGTTTCAAGTCTTAAGTTTTAATACATTTCAAGTTAATTTTTGTGAGTGGTGTGGTATATGGATCCAGTTCCATTTCTTTATTTTATTTTTTTCCATTTCTTTACATGTGAATATCCAGTTATCCCAGCACTATTTATTGAAGAGGCTATATTTTCTCCATTGAGTATTCTTGGCTCCTTTTCAAATAGTAATTAGCTGTATTTGCTTGAGTTTACTACTGGGTTCTGGATTCTGTTCTATTGGCTTATGTGTCTGTTTTTATGCTGGTACCACACTGTTTTGATTTCTATAGCTTTATCGTAGAGCCTGAAATCAGGAAATATGATACCTCCTGCTTTGTTCTTTTTTCTCAGCATTTCCTTACTTAATAAGGGTCTTTTGTGGTTCCATATAAATTTTAGAAGTATATTTTTTCTATTTGTGTAAAAATTGCCATTGGAGTCTTTATAGAAATTGCATTGAATCTATAGATAGATGATTTTCACAATAGTTATTCTTCTAATCCATAAATATGGGATACTTTTCCATTTATTTGTGTCTTCTTTGATCTTTTTCATCAATGTCTTATAGTTTTTTAGCATAAGATCTTTCATCTCCTTAGTTAAATTTATTCCAAAGTATTTTACCACTTTTGACTCTATTGTAAATGGGATTGATTTTTTTTCTTTTTCAGAAATTTCACTGTTAGTGTATAAAAATGCTACTGACTTTTGTATGTTAATTTTGTAACCTGCAACTTTACTGAATAAATTGACAGATATAACAGTTTTTTCATTGTCTTTAGAATTTTCTATATATAAAATCATTTTTCCTAAAAATAGAGACAATTTTACTTCTTTTTTTCAAATATGGATACATTTTGTCCCTTTATCTTGCTTGATTTCTCTAGCTAAGACTTCTGGTACTATGTTGTTTAAGAGTGCTCAGAGTGGGCCCTCTAGTCTTTTTTTAATGTATAAAATTTATTGTCAATTTGGTTTCCATATAACACCCAGTGCTCATACCAAAAGATGCCCTCTTCAATACCCATCACCTACCCTACCCTCCCTCCCACCCCCCATCAACCCTCAGTTTGTTCTCAGTTTTTCAACGTTTATTTATTTTTGGGACAGAGAGAGACAGAGCATGAACGGGGGAGGGGCAGAGAGAGAGGGAGACACAGAATCGGAAACAGGCTCCAGGCTCTGAGCCATCAGCCCAGAGCCCGACGCGGGGCTCGAACTCCCGGACCGCGAGATCGTGACCTGGCTGAAGTCGGACGCTTAACCGACTGCGCCACCCAGGCGCCCCTGTTCTCAGTTTTTAAGAGTCTCTTATGCTTTGGCTGCCTCCCACTCTAACCTCTTTTTTTTTCTTCCCCTCCCCCATGGGTTTCTGTTAAGTTTTTCAGGATCCACATAAGAGTGAAAACATATGGTATCTGTCTTTCTCTGTATGGCTTATTTCACTTAGCATACACTCTCCAGTTCCATCCATGTTGCTACAAAGGGCCATATTTCATTCTTTCTCATTGCCATGTAGTACTCCATTGTGTATATAATCTGCAATTTCTTTATCCATTCATCAGTTGATGGACATGTAGGCTCTTTCCATAATTTGGCTATTGTTGAGAGTGCTGCTGTAAACATTGGGGTACAAGTGCCCCTATGCATCAGTACTCCTGTATCCCTGGGTCCTCTAGTCTTAATACTGATCTTAGGGAGAAAACTTTCAACCTTTCACCATTGAGAATGATGTGAGCTGATGGTTTGTCATCTACGACCCTTATTATGTTGAGATATGCTCCTTCTATGCCTAGTTTGTCAAGATTTTTTATCGTGAATAGATGTTGAATTCTGTTGAATATGTTAATCATTGTGAATGTTATGATTGAATGAATCAACATGTTGAATGTTAATCATTCTTTTAATGTGATGAAGCACACTGATTGATTTACATATTGAACCATCCTTGCATTCCAGGGATAAATCTCATTTGATCATGGTGAATGATACTTTTAATGTGCTGCTGAATTCGTTTTGCTAGTATTTTATTGACAATTTTTGCATCTATATTCATCAGGGATATTGCCCTGCAGGGTTTTTTTTGTCTGTTTGTTTTGTTTTGTTGTTTGTTTGTTTGTTTCCCTAGTAGAGACCTTTTCTGGTTTTTGTATCAAGGTAATGCTGGCCTTGTAAAATAAGTTTAGGAGTGTTCCCTAATTTTTTTGATTTTTTGGAAGAGCCTGAAAATTATTGGTGTTCATTCTTCTTTAAATGTTTGGCATAATTCATCATTGAAGCCGTCTGGTCCTTGGCTTTTGTTTGTTGGGAGATTTTTGATTACTGATTCAATCTCCTTACCAGTAATTGGTCTATTCAGATTTTATATTTTTTGCTGGTTGAATCTTGGTAAGTTTTAGGTTTCTAAGAATTTTTCCATTTCTTCTAGATTTTTCAGTTTGTTTGGCATGTAGTTCTTCACAGTAATTTCTTATGATCCTTTGAATTTTTGTGGTGATAATTGTAACATCTCATTTTTTATTTATAATTTTGTTTTATTTGCCTCCTTTCTTTTTTTAACCTTGGTTAACATAGCTAAGAGTTTGTAAATTTTGTTTACCTTTTCAAAGAACCAACTCTTAATTTAGTTAATCTTTTGTTTTCTGTGCTCTATTTATTTTATTTCTGCTCTAGTCTTTTTGTTTTTCTTTCTGCTAACTTTGGTTCAATTTGTTCTTCTATTTCTAGTTCTTTAAGCAATAGAGTTAAGGTGTTTATTTGGGCTCTTTATTGCTCCTTAATGTAGTTGTTTATTGCTATGAACTTCTCTCTTAGAATTTTTTTTTGGAAAAAAATATTTTGTGTGTTTTGTGTGTGTGTGTGTGTGTGTGTGTGTGTGTGTGTGTGTGTTTGTGTTTTGTTTTGTTTTGCTTGTTGTGTCCTAGAGTTCTGGTGTGTTGTGATTCCATTTTCATTTGTCTCAATTTTTTAATCTCCCTTTTATTTCTTCTTTGATTCATTTGTTTTTTTTTAGGAGAATGTCATTCATGTGTTCATGAATTTTCCAGTTTTCCTCTTGTTACTGATTTCTAATTTTATGCCAATGTTGTCAGAAAAGATATCTGGTAAGATTTAAGTCTTAAGTTTGGTAACTCTCCTTTTGTGGCCTATATATGGTCTATCCTAGAAATGCTCTATATGTGCTTGAGAAGAATGTGTATTCTGCTATTGTTGGATAGAAAACTCTGTACATGTCTAAGTCCATTTGGTCTTATAATATTTTTCAAATCTGTTCTTCCCTCACTGATTCTGTGTGGATGATCTATCCATTATTAAGAAGTGAGGTATTAAATTTCCCAATTAGTATTGTATTACTGTTTATTTCTCCTTTTATTTCTATTGGTTTTTGCTTTATGTATTTAGGTGCTCTGATGTTGGGTGCATAAATATTTACAATTGCTATATATTTTTGGTGTATTGGTCTTTGTCTCAGTATGTAATGACCTTTTTTGTTTCTTTTTACTATTTTTAGTTTAAAGTATCTTTTCTGTGGCACCTGGGTGGCTCAGTTACTTAAGCATCCAACTCTTGATTTTGGCTCAGGTCATGATCTCATGGTTGTGAAATTGAGCCTAGTGTCAGACTCTGAGCTGGGCGTGAAACCTGCTTAAGATTCTCCCTCTCCCCTCTCCCCTTCCCCCAGTGACTCTCTCCCATTCCCATTCTTGCAAGAAAGAGGGAATGAAGGAAAGAACCAAAGGAAGGGAGGAAGGAAGGAAGGAATGAAGGAAGGAAGGAAGGAAGGAAAAAAGAATTTAAGAAATAAAAAATAAATAAAAGCTCTTTTCTCTGATATAATTATAACTACCTGTTTTTTTTTGGGGGGGGAGGTGTTTACCATTTGCTTGAAATGTCTTTTTCTATCCCTTTACTCGCAGTGTATTTGTATCTTTAAGACTAAAGTGAATCTCTTGTAAGCAGCATATTTTCAATCTTATTTTTTATATCTTTTGACTGGAGAATTTGTTCTGTTTGTTTAAAGTAATTATTAATAGATAAGGACTCACTATTGCCATTATGTTAATTGTTTTCTGATTGTTTTATAGAGTCATTCTTCTTTCTTATTTTGTCTTTTTTGTGTGTTTTGGTGTTTTCGTATTAGTTATGCTTTGACTTCTTGATCATATTATTTTGTATAATTACTAGAAGATTTTCCCTTGTGGATACTATAAGGCTTATACAAAAATCTTTAACTTATGACATCCTTTTTTAAATTTATACCAACTTAGTTTCAAAAGAATTCTTATACTTTATACTTCTATTTCTTCTCCCTCTCACATTTGAGGTTATTACTGTTATAATTTACATGTTTTTATATTGTGTAGCTAATAACAGATTATTGTGTTCATGGTCATTTTTGCTACATTCTTTTCTTTCTTTTTTTTTTTTTTGAAACTAGAGCCATGAGTTATGCACCACTATTACCATACTGCAGAATCTATTATGATTATGTATTTACCATTACCAGTGACATTTATGCTATCTTTTTTTTCTGTTTTTACAATGTTAATTAGTGTTTTCTTACTTCCACTCAAAGAACTCTCTTTAGCATTTCTTCTAAAGCATATCTGATGGTAACGAAATTGCTTAGCTTTTGTTTGTTCAGGAAAGTCTTTAACTAAAGGACAGCTTCACCAAGTATAGGATTCTGGGTTGACAGTTATTTTTTTTTCAGTATAGTGAATATGTCATCCCATTCTCTCCAGGCCTTAAAAGTTTGTGTTGAGAAATATACCAATAGTTTTATGGGGATTCCCGTTTACACAGTTTCTTTTCTCTTAATGTTTTTAAAATTCTTTCTTTGTTTTTGTCTTTTGGCAATTTAGTTCTTACTTGTTTTGGTGAAGCCCTGTTTGGGTTCAACCTATTTGAGATCCTTTGGGTCTCAGTGGATCTGGATGTCCATTTCTCTCCCCACGTTCAGGAAATTTTGAGCCATTATGATTTTAAATATACTTTTTGTCCCTTTCTCTTTTTCTTCTCCTTCTGAAATTCCCATAATGTGAATGTTGTTTCTTTTCATTGTATCCCATGATTCCAGTAGACTTCTTCACTATTTTTCATTCTTTTTTCTTTTTGCTTCTCTAATTTGGTAATCTCTAAAGTCCTGAGTTATGGATTCTTTCTTCTGCATGACTGAGTCTACTTTTAAAGTTCTGTATTGAAATCTTTAGTTCAGTTATTATATTTCCCCCCTCTAGGATTTGTTTGTTTGTTCATTCTTTAATAGTTGCTCTTTCCTTGCTGAAATTCTCATTTTTTTCATGATTGGTTTTCATAATTCATTTAGTCGTCTATATTTTCTCATAGTTCACTAAATTTCCTTCCAAGGATTATTCTGAATTTTTTTTCTGAAAGTTCATAGATTTCCATTTCTTTAAGGTCAGTTATTGGAGCTTTATTAGCTTCCTTTGGTGGTATTTACCTGATTTAACTGATTTTTGTGACATTTGATTTCTTTCATTGATATATACATTTGAATAATGGAGTTCCTTTTCTAAACTTTGCAGGTTTGCTTTTATAGGGACAGTCGTTCTTTGTTCAGCCTAGTTTGGGTTTCTAGGTATGTTTGCTGGTAACATCTTTGCTTTGGGCCAATCAACAATGTCTGCCTTCTTCTTGGTTCAAGTGCCACTGGGCCACACAGCTTTTGGAGGTTGTTACTGGCCTTTCTGGTCAAATGGGGCTGGAAGACACTCTCCATACTAGGTGAGGCTATGATTCAGTTACTTGTTAGTCCTGGGCAAATCTGCTCTAGGGCTGGCAAAACCTGTCATTTGAGGATCCATATACATCAGATTCTACACCTTGCTTAGTTCCCTGGTCAGTGTGCCCCTGACTCGGTTCTGCACATGAGCAAAGCCACTAGTTGCGATTCTACTTGGGCAGTGCAGGTATGAACTCAGTCTGCCGAGATCTATGTTCTGGTTGCTACAAGCCCCTCCCCTCTTTGTCACAGTCAGATTCCCAGTGGCTGGGCCCTGCAGGCTCCCTGCAATCCCCTGGTGTGAGATAAGAGTAAGAGCTCCAACAAAGCTACCCATATACTAGGGGTGGCTGGTTGTCCATCCTCCCTGAGTTCCTTTCCCACTGGAAAAACTTGGGGCTCAGGAGAAGCCTCTCTGTATACTGCTACACTGGTCTGGGGGAGGGACACTGGTCAATGTGAAGCTACATCTCTCACCCTTCCAATGCAGTCTGTCTTCATCTGTGAGTTGTAGGATGTTATTGACTCTTCCCTCCATGTTGTAAAAATTCTCTCAGGGGTGTTCTTGCATAGATGTCAGTTAATCTTCTTGTGAGTGGGAGTGACATCAGGAACACTATGTCAACATCTTGGTGATGTTACTTCAAATTTTTTTAAAATTTTTTTTAAAATTTTTTTAACGTTTATTTTTGGGACAGAGAGAGACAGAGCATGAACGGGGGAGGGGCAGAGAGAGAGGGAGACACAGAATCGGAAGCAGGCTCCAGGCTCTGAGCCATCAGCCCAGAGCCCGACGCGGGGCTCAAACTCACTGACCGCGAGATCGTGACCGGAGCTGAAGTCGGACGCTTAACCGACTGAGACACCTAGGCGCCCCACTTCAAATATTTTTAAAATTCCTTATTTACAAAGTTTGGTCATGCCAGTATTTCATTCTATCATCATAATGGATGTGTGTGGTAGACCTACCTGGTTTTATCTCACTTTTCAGGTTATGAAATGAGGTTCCTGAGAGTGTTGACTTATGTGGCTAGAAAAGGCAAAACCAGATCTAGAGCTCACTCATTCCCAGGGGCTTTCCCTAAAATATCACACAGAATTTGCTGCCTGGAATTCTGCCAGATTAAGGGAATAGTCTTTTACTATCAAAGCATTTTGGGCGGATGCCAGTTGATTCTCATTCTAAATAAGGCAACTATTAATTCTGATATATTTATTCACTATATGGAAGTTCAGAGGAGAAAGATGAGGAAATTGACTTGGGATTTCAGAACTCCCTCACTATATGAGATCAGGTGATTTTAACTACAATATAACTAAACTGTTTATTACACATACTCAATTGTATGGACATAATCAAATGTTTCATAATTAATTAGATATTGGGAGGGTCCTAGATCCAGTCACTTATTCACATGTGCATTTTCCCTAATGAGGGTCAAATCTGTCAGTTGCTATTCCCTGAAGTGTACATTTAAAAAGGGATTCCTTCATCTTTCCTGACAATGCTAGCAAAATAGCTTTACAGTGTGCTTTCTGTGACATTCTATATGCTGTTCTACTTGTAGGTCTTCCAATTGCAGGCTGATGCCCACAGCGATGGTGCTTTACTTCAGAAAGTGCGTGGGTTATCTTTAGAAGCTTCATGGTTGTTTCTTTGCTGATGAACCCTTTTCTTGACAAAGAAGGTTTATTCCTTTCTCACTTCCATCTTCCTTTTTTCATTCTCTCTGTACTCAAACTACCAGGTGAATATGCTTGGAAGATGTGACACTTTACTCGAGTAGAGTTTGTTAAAAATCAAGCTTATAAGGGGGCGTCTGAGTGGCTCAGTTGGTTGAGCATCTGACTTCAGCTCAGGTCATGATCTCGTGGTTCCTGAGTTCGAGCCCCATATCGGGCTCTGTGAGGACAAGCTCAGAGCCTGAAGCCTACTTCAAATTCTGTGTCCCCCCTCTCTCTCTGCCCTCCCCTGCTTGTGTTCTCTCTTGCTCTCAAAAATAAAATTAATTTTTTAAAATTTTTTTAAATCAAGCTTATAGATGATAAGCATTTTTATCTTGCCATCATCATAATACTTAATTTTTTTCACTTTTTAAAAAATTTATTTATTTTTAAAATTTATATCCAAGTTAGTTAGCATAAAGTGCAATAATGATTTCAGGAGTAGAATCCAGTGATTAATCCCCTACATATAACACCCAATGCTCATCCCAACGAGTGTCCTCCTTAATGCCCCTTGCCCATTTAGCCCATTCCCCCACCTCAAACCCCTCCAGCAACCCTCAGTTTGTTCTCTATATTTAAGGGCCTCTTGGCCCCTCCCTGTTTTTATCTTATTTTTGCTTCCCTTCCCTTGTGTTCATCTGTTTTGTATCTTAAATTTCACATATGAGTGAAATCATATATTTGTCTTTCATTAACTGACTAATTTCACTTAGTATAATATACTCTAGTTCCATCCATGTTGTTGCAAGTGGCAAGATTTCATTCTTTTTGATTGCTGAGTAATACTCCATTGTATGTATACATACCACATTTTTTCATCAATTCATCTGTCAATGGACATCTGGGCTCTTCCCATACTTTGGCTATTGTCGATAGTGCTACTATAAATATTGGGGTGCATGTGACCCTTCGAAACAGCACACCTGTATCCTTTGGATAAATACCTAGTAGTACAATTGCTGGGTCTTAGGGTAGTTCTATTTTTATTTTTTTGAGGAACCTCCATACTATTTTCCAGAATGCCTGTACCAGTTTGCATTCCTATCAGCAGTGCAAAAGGGTTCCTTTTTCTCCTCATCCTCACCAACATCTGTCATTGCCTGAATTGTTAATTTTAGCATTCTGACAGGTGTAAGGTGGTATCTCATTGTGGTTTTAATTTGTATTTCCCTGATGATATGTGATGTTGAGCATTTTTTCATGTTGACATATTTTTCATGTGTCTGTTTCATCTGGATGTCTTCTTTGGAAAAGTGTTTATTCATGTCTTTTGCTCATTTCTTCACTGGATTATTTGTTTTGTGGGTGTTGAGTCTGATAAGTTCTTTATAGATTTTGGATATTAACCCTTTATCTGATATGTCATTTGCTAATATCTTCTCCCATTCCACTGGTTGCCTTTTAATTTTGCTGATTGTTTCCTTCACCGTGCAGAAGCTTTATCTTGACGAGATCCCAATAGTTCATTTTTGCTTTTGTTGCCCTTGCCTCTGGAGACATGTTGAGTAAGAAGTTGCTACAGCTGAAATCAAAGAGGTTTTTGCCTGCTTTGTCCTCTAGGATTTTGATGGCTTCTTATCTTATGTTTAGGTCTTTCATACATTGTAACTTTATTTTTGTGTATGGTGTAAGAAAGAGGTCCAGGTTCAATTTTCTGCATGTTGCTGTCCAGTTTTTGCAACACCAATTGCTGAAGAGACTGTCTTTATCCCATTGGATATTCCTCCCTGCTTTGTCAAAGATTAATTGGCTGTACGCTGGTGGGTCCATTTCTTGGTTCTCTATTCTGTTCCATTGATCTAAGTGTCTGTTTCTGTGCCAGTATCATACTCTCTTGATGATTACATCTTTGTAATACATCTTGAAGTGCAGAATTGTGATGCCTCCAGCTTTGATTTTCTTTTTCAGGATTGCTTTGGCTATCTTTTCTGGTTCCATACAATTTTTAGGATAGTTTATTCTAGCTCTGTGAAGAATGCTGCTGTTATTTTGTTAGGGATTGCAATGAATATGTAGATTGCTTTGGGTAGTATCAACATTTTGACAATCTTTGTTCTCCCAATCCATGAGCATGGATGTTTTTACATTTTTTTGTGTATGTCTTCTTCATTTTCTTTCATAAGCTTTCTATAGTTTTCAGTGTATAGATTTTTCACCTCTTTGTTTAGGTTTTATTTGTAGGTATTTTATGGGTTTTTGGTGCAATTGTAAATGGGATCAATTCCCTGATTTCTCTTTCTGTTGCTTCATTATTAGTGTATGGAAATGCAACCAATTTCTGTGTGTTGATTTTATATCCTGTGAGTTTGCTGAATTCATGCATCAGTTCTAGCAGTTTTTTGGTGGAATCTTTTGGATTTTCCATATGGAGTATTGTGTTGTTTGTGAAGAGTGAAAGTTTGACTTCCTCCTTGCCAATTCTGATGCCTTTTGTTTCTTTGTGTTGTGTGAATGCTGAGGCTTGGGCTTTCCATACTATGTTCAATAACAATAGCCAAAGTGGAAATCCCTGTTGTGTCCCTGACCTTAGGTGGAAGCTCTCAGTTTTTCCCCATTGAGGATGATATTAGCGGTGAGGCTTTCATATATGGTTTTTATGACCTTGAGGTATGATCCTTTTATCCCTGGTTTCTTGAGGGTTTCATCAAGAAAGGATGCTGTATTTTGACAAAAGCTTTTCTGCATCTATTGAGAGGATCATGTGGTTCTTATTCTTTCTTTTATTAATATGATTTATCACACTGATTGATTTTCAGAGAGTAAACCAACCCTGCATCCCTGGTATAGATCCCAGTTGTTCATGGTGAATAATTCTTTTAATATATTGTTGGATCCAGTTGGCTAGTATCTTGTTGAGAATTTTTGCATCCATGTTCATCAGAGAAATTGGTCTGTAGTTCTCCTTTTTAGCGGGGTCTTTGTCTGGTTTTAGAATCAAAGTATTGCTGGCCTCATAGAATGAGTTTGGAAGTTTTCTTTCCATTTCTATTTTTTGGAACAGCTTCAAAAGAATAGGTGTTAACTCTTTTTAAATGTTTGGTAGAATTCCCCTGGAAAGCCATCTGGCCCTGGACTCTTGTATTTTGGGAGATTTTTATTACTAATTCAATGTATTTACTGGTTATGGGTCTGTTCAAATTTCCTATTTCTTCCTGTTTCAGTTTTGGTAGTTTATATGTTTCCAGGACTTTGTCTATTTCTTACAGATTGCCCAATTTGTTCCATATAATTGTTCACAATATTCTCTTATTACTGTTTGTATTTCTGCAGTGTTGGTTGTGATCCCTCCTCTTTCATTCTTGATTTTATTTGAGTCCTTTACTTTTTCTTGTTGATCAAATTGGCTAGGGGTTTATCAATTTTGTTAATTCTTTCAAAGCTCCTGTTTTCATTGATTTGTTCTACTGTTTTCTTTGTTTTTGGTTTCAATAGCATTGATTTCTGCTCTAATCTTTATTATTTCCTGTCTTCTGCTGCTTTCGGGTTTTATTTGCTGTTCTTTTTCTATCTTTACAGTGTAAGGTTAGGTTGTATATCTGAGACCTTTCTTCCTTCTTTAAGAAGGCCTGGATTGCTATATACTTCCCTCTTATGACCGCCTTTGCTGCATCCAGAGGTTTTGGGCTGTCATGTTATCTTTTCATTAGCTTCAATGTATTTTTATGTGTCCTCTTTAACTTCTTGGTTAATCCATTCATTCATTAGTAGGATGTTCTTTAATCTCCAAGTATTTGTTGTCTTTCCAATTTTTTTCTCATGGTTGATTTCAAGTTTCATAGCATTGTGGTTTGAAAATATGCATGGTATGATCTCGATCTTTTTTTTACTTACTTAGGGCTGATTTGTGTCCCAGTATGTGATCTTTTCTGGAGAATGTTCTATGTTCACCTGAGTATAATGTATTCTGCTGCTTTAGGATGAAATTTTCTGAATTTATCTGTTAAGTCCATCAGTCCAGTGTGTCATTCAAAGCCATTGTTTCCTTGTTGATTTTCTGCTTAGATAATCTGTCCATTATTGTAAGTGGGGTGTTGAAGTCCCCTATAATTACAGTATTATTATCAATGAGTTTCTTTATGTTTGTGATTAATTGATTTATATATTTGGATGCTTTCACACTGGGGGGTGGGGGGCTAAATGTTTACAATTGTTAGATCCTCTTGGTGGATAGACCCCTTAATTATGATATAATGCCCTTCTTCATCTTTTGTAACAGTCCTTACTCTAAAATCTAGTTTGTCTGATGGAAGTTTGACTACTCTGGCTTTCTTTTTGGCAACCATTAGCATGATAGATGGTTCGCAATCCACTATTTGTCAATATGAAAGTGTCTTTGTCTAAAGTGGGTCTCTTGTAAACAGCATATAGATGGATCTTCTTTTCTTATCCATTTTGATACCCTATGTCTTTTGATTGGAGCATTTATTCCATTGGCATTTAGAATGAGTACTGAAAGATATGAATTTACTGCCATTGTGTTGCCTGTAGAGTTGGAGTTCTGGTGCTCTCTGGTCCTTTCTAGTCTTTGTTGCTTTTGGTCTTCATTCATTTTTTTTTTTTATCTTTTCTCCCCTCAGAGAGTCCCCCTTAAAATTTCTTGCAGGGCTGGCTTAGTGGTCACCATGTCCTGTAGTTTTTGTTTGTCTTGGAAACTTTTTATCTCTCCTTCTATATTGAATGACAGCTTTGCTGGATAAAGAATTCTTGGCTGCATATATCTTGCCACTCCTTTCTGGCCTGCAAAATTTCTGTGGATAGGTTTCTGTGAACCTGGTCTGTCTTCTCTTGTAGGTTGACTTTTATTTTTCCTTCGCTGCTTTCATAATTTTTTCCTTGTCTGTGTATTTTGTGAATTTGACTATGAAGCATATGCCTTGGTGATGGTGGGTTTTTGTTGAATCTAATGTGAGTTCTCTGGCCTTCTTGGACTTTGATGTCTGTGTCTTTCCCCAAGTTAGGAAAGTTTTCTGGTATGATTTGCTCACATAACCCTTCTATCTCTATTTCTCTCTCTTCCTCTTCTGGGATCCCTATGATTCTGATGTTATTCCTTTTTAATGAGTCACTGAGATCTCTAATTCTTATATTGTGCTCTTTTTCCTTAGTTTCCCTCTCTTTTTCTGCTTAATTATTCTCCATAATTTTGTCTTCTATATCGCAGATTCGCCATTCTGCTTCATCAATCCTTACTGCCATAGCATCCATACGAGATTGCATCTCAGTTACAGCATTTTTAATTTCATCCTAACTAGATTTTACTTCTTTTGTCTCCACAGAAAAGGATTCTGTGCTTTTTTCAACCTCAGCTAGTACTCTTATTATCATGATTTTAAATTCTGGTTCAGAATTTATCTTGTTTATATCTGTGTTGATTAGGTCCTTGGCTGTCATTTCTTCTTGTTCTTTCTTTTGGGGTGAATTACTTCTTTTTGTCATTTTGGAGGAAGAAATAAAATAGAATAAATAATAAATAAATAAATAAATAAATAAATAAATAAATAAAATAGAAAATTAAAATCACAACAACACAGAAAATCAAATAATGAAAGCTAGATCCTATGTGTGTTTTGGTCTGGTTGTTGGAAGAAGCTTGATAGAATAGAGAAAAAAGGGGGAAAAAAAGAAAAGATAAAAAGGAAAATATTTAAAAATGTAAAAAGATGTATACAATAAAATAGAATAAAATGAAATGAAGTAAATAAAATAGAATTTTAAAAAATTACAATTTTTTAAATTAGTAAAAAAAAATTAAAAATTAAATGAACAGAAAATAAAAATATTTTTTCTCGTTCTGTATCCAAGAATAAGAAAAGAAAAAGAAAAAGTAAATGAATAGATGGATCAATAAGCAGAATGAAATCCAAGTGAAATTACATCCAGTTTCCCCTACAAGTCTAACTATGAAGGACTTTATAGTCCATATGCTAAGCAGGCAGAAAGACTTGTGTTGCTTCTCTAAGGCCTGAGCTTGGTTGGCACAGTTGGGTGAGGCATGGTGTAATGGTTCCCTTCTCCACCACATGGCACTGCTTAGCTTACTGGGGTGAATTTGTATGGCCCAGATGAGCATGTATGTACATGCATGGGAAAGGTGAAAATGCAATCATCCAGCTTCCCAGTCTCTGGTACCAGAATTCTGCACTCTCACCGACCAGCAATCAAGCACCCTTCCTTTGTCTCTGGCTTCCATCCACTCCCTGCTTCTACACTGAGTCCAAGCCATCAGCCTGCCAGACCATACCACCCTCCTGAATTATATCTCATATGGTACTGTGTTTACGAACCCCTCACCTTTGAGAGCCCTGTGGCTTGGTCCCCTTCTCACCCTATGGGGGAGGGTCTCACTGAGCAATGGCTGGGTGCTATCTAGCCCCCAAGAATGTTGGTGTGGTTGTGTTGTTACAGAGGTTCAGATATTGTGGCTGGGTGCCTACTTGCCCCAGAAAATTTCATGGAATCGTGTGGCAGTACAGGTTTAGAGATAATGGCAAAACAACACACAGCCAGTGCCAGGTTTCACCGTCCCCTGGAGTTTTTTTTTTACAATACTGTCAAACATGGCTGTTCTCCGGGGTCTTTTGGGACCTTTGCCTGTGGGGAGGACATAAAGCCTATACCAAATGACCTCTTAGCAGAGGAACCACCACTCCCCATGTGGCTTTGCTGCCTGCTCCTGGGGATTTGCTTTTCCCACCAGAGCACTGCCAAGTATTGAGCTGTGGAATTTCTGACACTGCTCTCCCCTGTTTATAGGGTCCTAATGGCATTGAAACCCTCTCCTTTCCCTCTTTCTTGTTCAATCACTTGAACAAGTGGGGTGTTCCCATTTTTCTCTTTCTCTCCAGCTACTTTTGAGGGTAGTGTTTTTCCTGGACTCTCCCTGCTTTCTCTGTCTTTTCTCTGTAAAAACAATTCCCTATTCTTCACAGCTTCTCTCCCTCAGTTCACCTCTCTGTGCTGCAAGTTCTGTGGCTCAAGTTATGCAGATTGTTGTGTTAATCTTTAGATCTGTTTTCTAGGTGTGCAAAATGGTTTGGTGCTAATCTAGCTGCATTTTAGGGACAAGAGAAACTGAGAACTTCCATGCTGCTCTGCCATCCTGGCCCTCACTTCAAAATCTTAAATTGTTTTTAATAAATTGTTGACTTCATTTTTCAAACAACAAATGAACTTTACAGAGTAAAGGATAGTGTGTGACTTGAAACATGCAACAGTGGACCCACCACTTCACCTAGCAGTACTTATCTCAGACCCATCTCTCAATGTCAGGCTTTGAAAGCATGATAATCTTACTTCACCCCCAGGTTGTGAGAGCAACATACAGTGTACATGGGCTCTGTATTTATGTGACTAAATGAGAAAAAGAAAATATATTCTGGAGGCACAAATTGAATGTTTATGAACAATTTGATCAACTTATTTTAGCACAGATTTCCTCACTTATGACTTATTTTCCAAATGGGTATGCTATGACTTCCTCTCTTGTTGAACTCTGGTCTTGAATATTTTATTTCAATACAGCAATCCTGGGGATGTTTGAGATCAAAACAGCCAATTTCTTTTCAAATGCCAATAAATATGGAGAGGTGTTAGTATTAGGTCACTGTTGTGTGAGTACCTACACAAATAGCATCATGCAATGAAAGAATATGAGCTTTGGAATAAGATGGAGACATACTGTTCTGGGCATTTATTTATTAGTGCATAATGTAAGTTAATAATAGTCTTTGAAATTCAGATACTTATGGACCAGAAGGGATACCCCCACTCTTCATACGTTTGCTATGAAAATGTAATGAAATCACTCATATGAAGTAGCTAACAGTGTTTGGGATTTATCATGTTCCTATTAATATTCCCTTTTCTGGTCATTAACTCACTATCTTCATTTTCAGTGATTTTACTTACATTTGGATACATGGGTGGCTAGCTTATTACCTAACGTCCATCATTGGTTTTATCCATAAATATCTCCATTACTAAGTTAGGGAAAGCAATGAAAAGGTTAACATTTCATTGTGAAAATCACTTTGGATTACATTTGACAATTGGGATTCAACTCCGAGAATTATAAACCACTGAGTACCAGTTTTCTCAGAAATCTTTTGAAAATTAGTGAGGAAAGAGAAACCAGTCACCATTAGATACTAAAAACTCCAGGGGGAGGAATGTTTGGTTAAATAAGGCACTAAATAAGATATGCCTCTCCACAGGAGATGAAAGGTCAACCACACATGAAGTCCAAACCATTAGTCTTAAGCCCACCTCTTGCCCACAACAAAATCAGCACTTTTCATGTGAGTTAAGATGAAGGAACAGGAAGTAATTGCTTCTCAAAGACCACAGTCAAAAAGCTTAAGGCTATATTGTTGACTATGAATCCTCCAAATAGTGGATTGGGTTTCCTTTCCACTGCAATACAAAAGGGAAAGTGTTAGTTTCTACTCTGAGACCAGAACTCCTAGGTTAGAACTCATTATCAGTGTTTATAATATCTTACGATACGCTGGAAGCCAAATCACAAGGATCTCAAAACCCAGACAATAATTATTTTTTAAAAAATTTTGTGCTCTGGGATATTCAGAGTAAAATTAACAAAGATTAACCCTGCTTAAAGTACTTAAAGAAAAATCTTAAGTTTGCAGTAAACATAAATCCTGCCTCTGAGTTTTTCTGAGGGATCCGATTTTATAAGAGTCATTTAATTCTTCTTGACAGCAATTATTATTTAAGTTTAGGAAGGATCAACTGAGTTTTGTTCGTTATAATAAAGTCACGACACAATTTATACTTTCTGATCTGGGAGTGATGAGAGATGGACAGGCTAACTCATTTGTTTTACAGATGAGAATCTGAGGCCCCAAGCAGGTGAGTCACTTAATGGTGATAGAGCAGAAGCTTAGCTCAGGGCAGTCCCCTATGCCTCACAAAAGAGACAATGTTCCAAGGCTGCTGCATTTGATGACTGTTAAAACATGCATGTCAAAAAACTCACAAAGAGATAAAAGGAAGACACTACAAATGGAAAACTGACTTATCAAAATATATCAGTCAGAGGTTTCATAACTGTAATATACAAAAAGTGCTGTGACAAAAATAACCTCAAATATGAAGAGAAATCTAGGCAAATGGCACATTTCGTCTACTCACAGAAGAGGAAATGCAAGTGATACAATTGTCTTACTTATACTTAATAATACAAAAAATGCAAATGAAAACAAAAGTGAGATTTCTTTTGGGCCTAATAAACCAACTAAAAATGCAGGTGCTTGAGTAGTGAGGCCAGGCTTTGCGGCAGGGTCCTGACAGGTATAAGGGTACCCACACCTAGAAAAGTTCTCCATAAGAACATAGGCTGGAAAATTTAAATTCGCTTCCAGAATGCAGCCCCACAAAACAGTCAGTAGTGTGGAAATCTATCCTTGTGTCTATGAGATTACTCATTATTATTATTTGTAACCCTTAAAAAGGGGGTGGGGTAAGGGGTGCCTGGGTGACTCAGTCAGTTAAGCATCTGACTCTTGACTTCAGCTTATGTAATGATCTCGCTGTCAGTCATGAGATTGAACCCCGTGTCAGGGTCTGTGCTGACAGTGCAGAGCCTTCTTGGGCTTCTCTCTCTCTCTCTCTCTCTCTCTCTCTCTCTCTGTCTCTGCCCCTTCCCCATGCTTTTTTGCTTTCTCTCTCAAAATAAGTAAATAAACTTAAAGAAAAGGGAAGTGGGTTAAATAAATTACGATACCTCCGTATAGTGCCTATAATAAAGTGATCGTCAAAGAATTTTAAATGTGGAAAGATGTTCAAAATGCAATTTTACATGAAATGAAGCACACAACACAAAATTCAATATAAGCATGATCCTAGTTATATTAATTTAATTCATGTGTACTATGTAAAAAATGTAAAGCAGTTTACCGAAATATTAATACTAGTTATCTCAAGATAGCAAAGGTTTTCTTTATTTTTTCAAACATCTTATAATAAAGAGGAATTATTTTTATGACCAGAAAAAAGGGTACACTTATTTTTAAATAATTTACAAAGTTAAAATCAGATTCATTTTTTAGAGTATCTCAATTTACTATGAAATTAAAATTTTTGGAGTCATCAAACCCCATATGTTCACAGTGCATCCTCCACAGATCACACAAAATGGCTACTGCACACTTCATAATTGTGTTATCACCCAGTGTTCTCTGCTTTTGGGATTTATTATTTTAACATTTCAGCAGTTTATTAGTCCTAATAAACATTACAGTCATGAACTGATTACTTTTACAAGTTGCTTCCCAAATTTTCCATAAGCTTTGAAAAGAGGAACTTATCTCAATATTCAGATACAACAATTCATTCCTTCTCAGCTTCTACATACTTCCTGTTGAAAAAATAATGATAATGACTAATATTTATTCAGTGTACCAAGAGCCCTATGTGTTCCTTTTCAGGCTGTCTTGCCCCATACAATTCATTTCCATATCTCTGTATCCTGGACCCAGAATAAATAGTTGTAAGTAAATATTTTGTCACTGTACAAAAATTAGATTTATCCTCCATTTAGACTCTAATTTGATAGTCAAAGAAATTGCAAAACTCCATGCCTTGTTTTTTCAGCCTATCCTTTGGCGATGATTAAGAGGCTAATGTTCACCTTTCTGTTGATTGCTTCCAAAAAAAGATTCATGTCTTTGTTAAATAACAAAATTCAACCAAGTAAATTTGAAGATCTAATTGGCTTTATTAAATGAGTTATGAATTGGGAAGAACTACATCTAGCAAGTAGAGGAGGCTCTGAGGAATTATACAAAATTGAAGGTTTTTATAGAAAGAGGGTGGAGCAATAAAGTTATTAGCAAAAGAAAAAAAAATGTTCCAGGGAGGCCACTTTCTAGGGGGAAAGCAAGGTGTCTTATTATATATGCTGCATCATTTTTGAGGAGTGGAGGGTTCCCTGGTGACAGACTCATTGGCTTGGATTGACAAATTCCTGGCTGACCAGTTAACACTACATTTCTGGAGGAGGTTGAAATGCAATTAGATTGTATTGAAGCAACAGATTGGGAACTCTTAAGTGACACTATTTTGAGCCTGTGGTGTTTTTTATTTTGGTTGGTTCATTTTGGTAACAACTTATATTTATGTATTCATAGGTACATTCATATTTTAATGTTTTATTAAATATAAATTTATATTTAAATGGGATTATGGAGACAATCTCTTTCTACATACCACACAATTAAAATTCAGGTGATTTTCTTTTGGCTACATGTGTCTTTGTCTCTGGGAAGATGCTAGCCTTAAAAGCAAAATTGTATATAAGAATTATTTCCCCTTGTAATCTATTTGCTTTATCTCCCTCAGCACTTAAAAATGGACTCTAATCTCTGATGTTTATTCAGTTGGAAACCACCAATAAGGAGGCTTTTTTTTAGACAGGATTTATATAGTTATGAATATATTTAGATGTTTTCATAAATCAGTACACCTTCTGACTTTTATCAGGTAGCTGAATGCAGAAGGATGATACAAATGCTGATATTAAAGGTACTACATATTTCCATTTGCATCTGAAGTCAGAGGGATCTTTTTGACCATTTGCTTCTCCTTTTATAACATCATACAATAATATACTAATGTTAGTAAAATTAGATGAGGTGAGTCTTATTTGCTGTGTATGTTTTTAATTAAATACACTGATTATAGAAAAAAAAATATGCTCATGTAACTCTCATGGGTTGGGGGGGGGGTGGAAGAACAGTTACCCATAGAATACCTTCTGCTTTCCAAGACCTGAATTCATACTTTATTTTTTTTTTCTTTTGTGGCTGCAACTTCCTCATTAAATGTCCTAAAAGTTGACACCCACCTCCTCATAGAACTGACTTTTATGTGTAGAGTTGATGACTATAGTGATAAGAAATTTATTTGATCCTTTAGCTATGCAGGTTAATTGCATAACTTTGCACTCCTTTGAAATTCACAGTTTTGTGATAAGATCTGCCCTGCAGTCATTTAAAATGCAAATTATCATAACAAATTGTACTTACAAGGTAATGCCTCACACAATACCCAGGTAGGATGTAAGGGGATTCTCTAGGATGGGGAAGTGGACAGGGAAAGCTACAGCTGAGAAGAAAAGGAACAGGTGGTGACTCAGAGCATTATGTGGGTGGGTCTGGGTCTGTGACCTGTGAACTCTGTGTGCCTGATCAGTGGGAGGGCCTTTCCTGGGGATGGCTGCTGTGACAGGGTATGGAAGCAGGGGACATACTAATGCCCTTAACATGGGCTTGCCAAACCCAAATCTGCAGCTTTGTGGGGAAGGCATCTAGAGAGCACATGACTGAATTATGCAGGTTAACAGATGCCTCTAGGATGAAATGGTGAAGCAATGAAAAAAGAAAATAAAAATGGCTCTAGAGAAAAGTATGTATAAGAAACAAGTGACAGTTTTCACACTTGGATCTGATTTCTCAGATATATATTTGGTTTGTTTCAAGCCCTCTGGCTCTCCACTGGGATTGTGAAGCTCCTTTGCTGGATATCAGGTTGTAAATAGATTTGCCAGGCTTTGTTGCCAGATTTCTTCATGCTCATTATGATTGCCTAAGAAAGGTTTCCTCTGGAATGCCAGCCCTCTCTGAAGGCAGCAAGGCTTTGTGGAAGGACCCAGGACTGGAGCCAGAACTGGGATCTATAAGGTGTTGCCTCAGCCTCAGTCTCCAACCTGCAAAATGAGAGCCCTGAACAAGATAGTAAGACTAATTATAGTTCTAATGCTTTGGATGATGTTACTGAGAAATAATTGAATCATTTCAAATATTCTGAATTTTGTTGCATGAAGAGTTTGGGAAATACCAGTGTTCACTATGCAGAACAAAGGAAATGGTTATCATACTCTGTTTTTTTGTTTGTTTGTTTGTTTGTTTGTTTGTTTGTTTTTTAGCATCTTTAAAGTCCTTTTAGGATTCTGATGTTGTAGAAGTCAGTAATGGGGAAAGATCAGTCTGCATGTTTTGGAGCAATTTTGTTAAGCTATAGTTACTTAGAGAATGTTAGTTTTCAAACAGAGAAAAACAGTTTTTAAACATTATTTGCTTTTTTACCTGCATGCTCTAATTGGGCATACTGAACATGGTTCCTTTTTGCGAACTCTAATTCATAAGGATTTGGAATGACTCAGTAATTTTCCTATAAATTGCTAACACAGAGGATCGTTTTATTCTGAAGGTCTTCATCTTTGATAAATATAAAATGCTTAACTATTAAATAGTTACTCTGTTGAATAAAACTTGGAGAAGTTATAGTATTGTCTCCCACTGTGGAAGTTAATCAAGTTATTATCCATTGTGGATAGTAAAGGATAAAAGTGATTCTTTGCTCTATTTGTATTTATTGTTATATGAATACATGATAAAGTATTGTTATGACATCACCTCCATGTTTTTCTTGATAGGTGACTTTCAAAAGTATTTAGTTCCCTCCCCATGGACTTTTTGTCAGTATTCTGGTTTCTGTCAAGGTAAATGATATAACCAAGTAGTGCTTGCTTGAGCAAGAATCTCATAAGTGTGAAAGTTGGGGGTTGCTGCAATGAGATCACAGTACCTAGTGTAGATGAAGAAATTGTTTTTCCTGTCCCCATCTTAGAGTCATGAGTTGGTTCTCTGCAAATTTCTCTGCAGGAGAAAAACAGTGTGTTAATGCATCCATTGAACACACCCATGGGAGTACTCAGTGATGGGTTACTCAAAAGAAGTGTTTGGAACTTGGGCTTACATGGCATCTTAACAAAAGAACAATAAATTTGTAGATAAGTGACAGGGAAGGTAGAGGCTTTTAGGAGTGACAAATATAAGAGGAAACTAATGGTAAATGGGAGTTGGTTAGTAAAGTGTGCTTGTGTAGACTCTTCTTTAATGTCTCATCGTTGATGATAAGGCTATTTTCTTCCTTGTATGGACATGGGGGGCGGGGAGGAAGGAACACTTTCACAAGGGGACTCTATATTCTGTTTTCATGTAAATAGAAGAGCAGAGAGTTCTTGTGTCTGCTTTTTCTTATTTTCCTTCAGCTCAAGATAATTCTTAGAACTGAGTGGCACATTTTGGGATGGCATACTTTGAGCCTTTTCATCAGCTAGGTGTGGGTCTGTATAATGGTGGGACTCCCCACAGATCCAGGAAGAGCTGCAAAAGAATGCCAACAGGCACACAGGAAGATAGTGCCTTCAGAAGGAGACTGGGGTTTTTACCTTGGCCATTTTTCTCCTTAAGGGCCTTGGTGACCTTCAGGAAGAAAATTGCTCATGAATACTGAGGGTTCTATGGATGGTCTATGGTGAGTCTGCCTTCCCCTTGTACAGAGTTGTGGGAGAAAATCCATGGTCAAAATGTACAAATCTCCAGACATTGACAGCTCTTAGCAGCACTGAGGGCACAGCTATCCCTGGATTTTGTGTGGATTTCCCTGGCTTCTGTTTCTTTTTCAGTTTATTCCCAGCTCCTTTCCTTCTTTGTGTAGAAATTCTACCTCAAGTCATGCCTTATACCTTAAGTTCTCAATTATAGATCCATGAGCTTCTCCTCTTGGTGCCCACTGTGTCCCAGCCCCATGCTAGCCTTTTACTCTGTTCCTTCAGGATTCCCATCTTACTCAAAGTCCAGTAGTGTTGCTACTGCTTTCAACACATACATGACTGGCCCTGACAGATGGTGTGTACCACTCACTTGGCCCCACTGACTCTTATCTTCTTAATTTGTATAATGCATCTAAGTGTGCTTCTACTCCAGCACCTTTACATGTTTGCTTTTCCCCATCTGGAACATTTCCCTCTAGCACCAACCTGATGGCTCATCACCATATCACTCTATTCTGTGCTTAACTTTCTCCTTTTCAGAGTTTTTCTGTCTGCTCCATCAAATATACCATTTTTCTATAACATTACTCTCCATTCTTTCAAGCTACTTTTATTTATCTTTAAATTATCTGGCATGTCTTATAGTTATTTATTTGCTTTTAATTGTCTATATGCCCCAGAGGAGGTCTATTTGTGCAACTCCTACAGCAATGCCTGGTCAATGGGACATCTCAATAAGCTAAATGAAGTAAGTTAAATGAACTATGATGAGTCTTCTTTACATTATGTGACATCATATGTCTTTAAAAATTGCATTTATACCTTCCTTTTAACTCATTTTTGTCTGGTTCTCCTGGATGTAAGTAATACTTCCCATTTTGCCATTTTGTTGTCTTTTGTCTGACACTTAGTTTCCATAAGAGGTTAGCCAAGTGGCTAACAGACTTGCATTTGGTTCAGTGTTCTGTATTCCTTTAAAATTTATACTCTCCAGCTGGACCATCTCCCCATCCTTGTTTCTGTTGCTGCCACACTCCAGAGCACCTTTCTGTGATTCCTTCACTGATGCAGGGCCCATCTCTAGTTGTCCATTTCCTTCCAATCCATTCATATTAGTAGATTCCCTCTGGAGCTTCTAAGTGTGCCTACAATTGCCACTTCACTAGGATTCCATTCTATTGCAAAATTGTGCAGATGTAGCTCCATATTAACTCTCTGGCAGTTCTTGTTCATATATTCATTCATCAGGAAACTGAGGCCAACCCTGGCCTGGAAGCTGGGACTCAGAGGGGCTATTGATTGACAATCATTTCCTCTAGAAACTTTTAGCCAACTGATGAGGACACTGAGGAAGGGCTCATTTGAGATGGACCCTGTGGAGTATGGTATCAGAGATGACAGGGAGGCTCTGGATGCTTCTGGGGTTTGAGGAGAGTTGAGTAGCTCAGTCTAGTCCCAAGGGCGGGGAGGTATGCTTAGGGATCTCCATGGATCCTGTCAAAATACCACTTAAAGGTTCCACTCCATAGGTCATGGTCTGGTGGGTTTAAGTCAAGGCATAGACATTGTACTTTTATTATGGAAAAAAGACACCTTGGGTTTTACATACACATGCAGTCCACCAGTGATAGCATCTGAGCCCAGGGACCATGTCAACTCTTTATTCACAGAAAAATATCCTAAATTATTTTAGGAGACCCATTGATTAGGCTACTTACCTGCAAACTACTGAACTAGAAGGAAAAATAATTTTATAATGTAGTGCCAGAGAATACATTCTATTGTTAAGGTTGAAGTTGGAAATTATTTGTGTAATGTATGCTTTCTATATCCAGATATTGAAATAGCTCTCTATTTATTTATCCTTGATGAGAATGCAATTATAGGCTATAAATCAGTACAGGCTAAGTACTTTCCAAAGAGTGGCAGTATTATCATGGATGTTAAATATCCAATATGGAGGAAGCTACAAAATATTTACAGTAAACATTGAGTAACCTGTTGGGCCAAGGTGAAGTTCTCAGTGCTTTAAGTCTGATGCTGTTCTGTCTGTTCACTCATTATGGGCTAGACACTTGTGCCTCTTGACGTCATAGTCAGGGAATCAGGTCCCTCTGGGTCACTATGGTGTTTAACTGCAGAATTTTAAATGCAGTTCCTTACACCAAGTCTTATGTGAACATTAAGTATCTATAAAACATTTTTTAGAAGATTGCATGCAATCATAAAATGTGAAGTTCTGGAAAGAAGTCTTAATAAAATAGTCACTTATATTAGTCACTAAGACTTTAAATGAAAGAATTAATGAAAGTATTAAGTTATTCCTTCCTTTCCATAATTCCTTTGTTGTTTATATATTCATATGTACATACACACTCTGATAGGTCTGATGTGGAAAAAGCAGTTTCTCTCCTCTGCAGCTGCTTATGATAAAGTTATCTCTGGCAGTTCTGATCCCAACACAAATATTTATATCTTTTACATATACAATGTAAAATATAAGATCCATGAAAGTAACATTTCCCCCCAAATATGATGATCACAATCTTCTGTACGTACATCATCAAGTGATATTTAATCATCATAGGAACATGGCAGGACATGCACAACTTCCCCTCCCTGTTCACTGGTCACAGAAAATCACTGCAGTCCCACATAAGCCACACCATCTGAAGGCTGGAAGGATGGGAGACAAGAGATTTGGTGGCTGCACATATGATGCCTGATGAAGGGAGAGTGTTGAGCTTTATTTAAGGATGGAAAGATTTGATTGTATTTGAAAGCAGAAGGAAAGAAGTCAACAGAAAGAAAATGTGCAAACGCCAAGGCAGGCATGGAAGAAAAGAATCAAGAGCATAAGGGAATGGTTTTCCTGTCTCTATTTCTTCCTTTTTGGTAGATTTCTACTTCTTAATTGCACTTCACTTTTATACTAAACATGAAAGTAGATATCTTGTGAATTACCTGATATTTCCTATATTCTCGGTCCCTGTTTTGTCTACTTTTCTCCTTCAGTCTTCATCTGCTGTCAAAATGCTCTCTGTCCTTCATAGCTCAGCCTGAATCCCATATTCAGAAGGCTCCCTGATGCCTCTTCCTAGATGTATCCTCTTCTTAGTTCCCATCATCCTTCAGCCCATGTTCCTCTCTCTTAGAGCAGTTTTCCGTTCCTGTCTTGTGTAATTATGTGTGCCTTCCGAACAAGGGCGACTTGATAATAGAGACACTAAATTGGTGTTTACTTCAAAATCCAGCCTGATTTCTGCCTCCTCTCTGGAGCATCATGAACTGCCCACACCCACATTCTTTTTATCATTTCCTGACCTTTCAAAGCTCATTACATTTTTTTCCATCACTATGACTTATTTATAACTGGAAGTTTGTACCTTTTGACCCCCTTCACCCATTTTGCCCATCCCCCAAGCCCCCTAGCTCTAGCAATCATCAATCTGTTCTTTATATCTGTGAACTTGTTTTGTTTTAGATTCTACATATAAGTGAAATCATATTGTATTTGTCTTTCTGACTTATTTCACTTAACATAATGCCTTCAAAGTCCATCCATGTTGTTGCAAATGGCAACATTCCATTCTTTTTATGGCTGAAAAATATTCCTCTGTGATTGTGTGTGTGTATGTTTTACATCTTACCTCTTCATCCATTGGCAGAAGCTTAGGTTGTTCCCATGTCTTGACCATTGTGATAATGCTGCAGTGAACGTGGAGTGGCATATATCTTTTTGCGTTAGTGTTTTTTGTTTTCTTTGGATAAATGCCCACAAGATGAGCTTGATTTCCTTCTTCTTTCTGGAGCATTCTGAATTAACCACACCCACATTGTTTTCTTTTCTTGACCTTTAAAACTCATTTTTAAAAATAATGAATTGATACCTCTCTTCAAAAACTGATCCTAGTCTATTTTAAATATTTCACATATTTGAGGTTGCCACCCATAAACTCGTGAGCTCATGGATGGGTGGTCAGTGAATGGCAGCTCTCAGTATATGCTTATTCAAAGAATGTCTTCAAAGATTATTTTATTTATAGATGTATGTCTATTGTTCCAGAAAAGATAGTAAGCTATCTGCAGAACCAGATATTTTAGATCTTAAATATCCTTTCAAGAATCCACCATAAACTATACTCAAATTAAAAAAAAAAAAGAATCCACCATAATTCTAGATTAGATGGTTAAAAAGTAATTGACTGTGGTAGAAACCTAGGAAATGCTAGAGTCTATGTGTCTATGTGTATGCTTATATGATATTTATGATGGAAAAGGAAATAGTAGGCAAAATGATTTTAAATGAAACAGTGCCCTTGTATTTAAAAGCCATAGGGACACACAGCTGAGGAGGTAAAGGTCTATATGTTTCTGCTCAAATAAGTAGCTATTAGATTTCACAAAGAGGCTCAAAAAACAAAGCTATCCTCTGCCATTTACACAGCCTAAAGGATTCCACAGAGCTCCTGAATATTGTGCCACTGCTAAACAGAATAAGTATTTTATTTGTAACTGTTATTTATAAAGAGAATGTGCTTTGTAACAACCATTGCTTAGTGAAAGAGATGTGACCTTCTTTCTTATATTGTAGATGTTTGCCTTGTTCATTCAGTCCTATAGCAGAACACTTGACTTTAAATTAAACATTTTTATATGTCAGCAGATCCTTTGGTCTCCCCTCAGTTTCCTCTTAGCAATATCCTTACATCTATTTTAGACTGGAAAGCAATGATCTTAAAGTCTTATGAAACCTTGTAGTACTGCCTTATGTACTGGCTCATGGAAGATTTTTAAATATCCACAAAAATAATTCAGTTTATACCGAGTTGATGAAAAAAATTATATGAAAGTCTCTTAAAATATTATGTGCATTGTGACTTTTTGCATACAAATGAAGGGTAACATATTCCTTAGTACAACAAAAAATGAAATGATCCTTCATCTGTATAGAGTCATAAAAATGTACTGTATTTCAAATTATCTTCTCCTCTCTTAAATGTTTCACCTCTGAGGCTTTGTGTGGCAGATAAGATATTTGGGGTCTTGACTGATTTGGTGTTATGGTTGCCTGTGCCCCAGAAAGCTTGGCATGAGGCACTGACAGAGAGCTACAAACCAAATGGGACATTTTCTCATAAAAAGATACTGCTACAATTAAGTTTTATACTTGGCAAAAGACATGTAATGGTGTCATAGACAAAAAAAACCCTTAGTGCCTTCATGATGAAAATAGGAGAAATAGAAGTGTGCCCCTGGGACACTCACTTGGTGGAATGCTTTCCTCATTCTTCTGAGAAGATGGACGGGAAAAGAAAGGAAGCTGGGGCCCAGCACACTTCTAATCCTGACAGCCCTGCTTACCCAGCCTCTGGGCACCAATATCATGGCATCTGCCTAGTGTTTGCCAGTGGTGTTCTTACTACACAGCTGTGGGCAGGATTTACTATCTTCATGTCTAACTCTTAAAATAATTTTCCTTTCACAGTAAATAGTATTCTACACCCAAACCAGAGAAAGATGTGTACTGTTGCGTGTGTGCACAAGAGGATGACTAGATGGGGCTGTGAATAGTTGCCCCAGGTCAAGCCCAAAGGGATTTCCCTGCTCTGAGATATTCCAGCCTGTGATGGTGGCTGTGGGATATGGAACAGACCTGAAGTGGTCTAAGGAGATGAGGTGACTGAGGATGGCCTGCAGCACCTGAGAGGTGCTAGAGGGAAGAAATCGCCTCTGAGCCAGGGACTTTGCTCATAGATGACATCAGCTGATATGTAGGGTCTAAGTGCAGCTTCTGGAGAAGTTCAGGCTGAGCAAGAAACAACCCTCGCTCATGAGGCTTTAGGGAGACTGAGCTACTGGAACCCAGATGAGTGAAGCCAAATGGGAGGTGCAGGTTTCCAAGTTCCTGCCTCACCAACACCAGATACAAACTTCTATATATTCACAAGGAAAACAAACACCAGATACATGTGCTTTGCCAGTTGAGTTTCTAGCCTGGCCTGGTTAAGTGGTTGAGCATGATGTTTCCATAAGTCCTTCCATGATCGATCAATTCAGGCTCACACCTTTCTCTGGTCTTCAGAACATTTGTGTGTGTCCTTCCCATGTTTTATTGATCACCTGCTATCTACTTGTTCATTGAGTCAATTGTAGAAAGATTGATGATAAGATTCTGTAACAGATGGAATTTGTGCTCCAGGCTGGTCCTATATTAAATGAGATAATGAGGGATACATTTCCACTGATGTGGTCTCATCACCAAGATACTGAAGTCACCAGGATTTCTGCCTCCCACTTTCTCTAGTGTAGCAAGAGAAAAAAAAAAATCACCCAATTTTATGTTGGCAATTCCAAGTTGGGAAGACTGGAAGCAGATCAGCTTCAAATCTTCTGTGGGACAGGATATCTCTAATTGAGAATTCCTTCATAAGTTTGTACAGGAAAGTTAAAGAACTAAAAAGATATTTCTTAATTCCTATATGTTGAGAGTGATTGCAGTTATATCCAGGTACATTGTTCTATGGGTTGTTTTTATTCACTTCTTTAGAAAGATTATGTAAGAAAGAGAATTGTAAGGTGAATATTTTTGCATTATTATTTTTTACATCAGAATATTTAATGATTGAAAACAATTGTCTCAAAAAGAAAATAGCTGAGAATGCTTACATTTACTTAATGTACAAATAAATTGAATAGTGATTTTCAAAGATTAATGGCATGGAATGAAATCATATAACTCAAAATTTGAGGGATAGTGTAAATATCAGACCTACTATAAATTAGCAGGTAATAAATGTCTTGAATAAGTAGGGCAGGTGATTTCAGATCACTGATACTGAGCAGAACATTAAACATTATGTTTGACTAAATTAAAATAGATAATTATGGAAATGTGATTATCAAATTTTCTATTTATGTGGAGTCTATTTAAGAATTGGGTACATGAGACAGCTCTCTTGACTTCTTTCTCCTAGTGATGCTTACTGCTCTGGTTTTCTTTAAACGGTAATTTCCATATGTACAAATATGGGACTGTACTGTATAAACTACCTTTTTGTTGCTCATTTATAATATATACTTGAAAGATAAAACTAATGCAACAAGTAATCATGTGTGCCTAGTAGGATAAACTAATGAGTAAGTCATTCAGTGGAGAACTTAGAAATATTAACTGCCAAAGGATAAAGGAAAAGTGTAACCTGCACCCTCAGTTGTTTATATTTTATATAGAGTGATCAAACACTACAGAGACAGCATTGATGATGACTGTAGGCTGGGCAGGAATGTGAAAGCTTTGCACTTAGGACAGAGAAACAGGCAAAACACTTACTCTGTGTGCAAGATTCCTTTGTAAAACACTCACCTAATCACTTTCACAGGCTGAGAATGAGAATAAGATCAGCTGCAAAATATAGAAGTGTTTGGAAAAAACACAGTCTGCTAAAAATAGGAAGAGTAAAATTAAATGATAATGATACTGATTATACATGATGAAGTAACAAGGATAGGATTTACCATTCCACCTGGAACAACCAAATATTTTTGTGTTTTTTATGTTTCTACCATAAATAAATAAATAAAATATATGAGATGGTTGTTTTCAAGACACTGGGCTTTAGACAATTAATGACTGTGGTCCCAGAGGGATGAGAAACAAATGAGTAAGCCCTATGATTGGCCCAGTTCACTGCATTGAGAGAGTTTCCGGGATATGATGCAGGGAGGGGAACTCAGGCAGAGCCTGCTATTGACCCTGAATGAAGGAGGCAGAGCAGAGAGTCTGGGGAGACCAAGATGTCTAGAGTTCACAAAATACAGTACTGTAGAGGAGAGAGCTACATAGAAAGACCCCTAGAGATCTGTAGAGTCCCGCTCAAACATACAAGAGTATTCTGATCCATGTATGCTGATGAGGAAAATGCTTGAGGCTGAAGCAAGAACAACCCAAAAGGAGCCTCATACTTCCTAGCTCCTTCCACCCTTAAAAGGGGCTGGAAGTTCCCTGTTCCTACTAGATAGATTGGCAGACTGAGCCCAGCTTTGGTTCCACTTAATAAGTCTTAAAAAGCAAGATTCAAAAAGATCAAACTGTTTCCAAATAACTAAACAACACCCCAAAATAAAGCTGAAGCATATTTACAGGAAAGCAAAAGTGCCCAGCTCCCAGCATGGTCAAATTTGTAATGTTTGGAACCCAATCAGAATTTACTAGACATGCACAAAATCCTGAAAATAGGAGCCATAATGAAAGAAATGAATCCATCAAAATTGGTCCAGGATTGAAACAGATGTTAGAATTAGCAAAAAAGTGCATTAAAATAGTTATAGGACTTCTAGTTCTGATCAAGATGGAATAGCCTTGTTCCTTCCAGGTTCTCCCCCCTCACAAAGGAAAATCCATGAACATAATACAATAAACACATGCAGGACACCTCTAAAAGATAAAAGGAGGAAGCTGGGTTGCCTAGATTCCATCAGTGAGACATAAGATAGTGGGAGTAAACCCTAGTGGCCAATTTGTTTTTCTTCCCCATCTGCCACTGTGTCAGTGGAGCCCCTTGGTGAGAAGAACTTTCACTCCCATCTTATAGTAATAAAGCATAGTGATTAGCCTTCTGCTTCAGCCTTACCTGGTGTCATTGGGTCTTAGCGGGAATCTGATCTTACACTCCAACTCAGATGTGATGAGGTGTTGTGAGTCCAGTGCACCCCTGTCCCAATAAAGGTTCTAGTGGGACCAAGGAAGAGGATGTCCTTCTACTCTGATGCACCACAATGAGATGGTACCCCACCTTTCAGGGGATGCTATAGGTAGAACTAGTGAGAACCTGAACATTCACACCTGCCTGTCCCTTAAGCCATATCTGTACATGGAAACTCTTTACTAAAAAAAAATATTAAATGGGATCCATAGTGTCCCAATATAGTGCGCCAAATATCCAGGGTATAATAGAAAAATCACTCATCATTTCAAAAACCAGGATAATCACAACTTGAACAAGAAAAGCCAAAACTGAGATGAATCAAATGGTGCAATTGTCTGACAAGGATTTTAAAGCAGATATCACAGAGAACTTCAGTGAGCAATGATAGACATTCTTAAAACAAGTGAGAAAATAGAAAATCTAGCCAAAAAACCAAATTATTAAAATACAGAAATGATAGAACTGACAAATATAATAACTGAAAATTTAAAAGCTTGCTGGATGGGCTTAATAGTAGAGTGGGAATGACATAGATAAAATCAGTGAACCTGAGGATAATTAACAAAATTTACCCAGTTTGTACAACAAAGAGAAACTATACTGAAAAAAAAAAATAAACAACTCAGGGATCTGTGGGACCATAACAAAAGAGCTAACTTTTTTTTTCAAGTTTATTTACTTATTTTGAGATAGAGAGGGAAGGAGGAAGGCAAGGAGAAGAGGGGCAGAGAGTGAGGGAGAAAGAGAATCCCAAGCAGGCTCCACTACAGATCCCAATGCAGGGCTCTGTTCCATGAACTGTGAGATCATGACCTGAGCCAAAATCAAGAGTCGAATGCTCAACCAAGTAAGTCATCCAGGTGCCCCAAAAGAGCTAACATTTATGTCACTGGAGTCCCCAAAGAGAAGAGAGAGCAAGTGGAGCTTAAATGTATTTGAAGACATCATGGCTAAAAATCCTCAAATTTGTCAAAAGGTATAAATAAATGTACGGATTCAAAACAACCCTAAGTGGAATAATCCCAAAGAAACCCATGCTGAGACCCATCATAATTAAACTTCTGGAAACTAGAGATAAGAGTTAATCTTGAAGCAAATGGAGAGAAATTATAGAGGAATACCAATTTGAATGACAGCAAATTTCTTATATGAAACCATCTAGACCAGTAGGAAGTGGTACAATAGTTTTCAGATACTGAAAGGAAAGAATTGTCAACTGTGATTTTATATAGTGAAAAATATCCCTTAGTAATGAAGGAGAAATAAACAAATTATCAAAGAAAAACTAAGACAATTTGTTACTAGGAAGCCTACCCTTTGAGAATGATTAAAGGAAATATTTCTATATAAAAGGGAAATGATAACAGAAGTCTTAAACGATCATAAGTAAAAGAACATAAACCATCCCACTTGTCATTACCATTTTAAATCATATTATATGGCTGAACCAAATTACAATTACAAAACTGTAATGTCATTTGATATTTGATATTTGATGTTCAGTGTATAAAGAAGATATACTTTGGACAATTCTATTTTAAAAGAAGGACAATAAAGGCCCCTAAATGAACATAAAGTTTCTGTTCTCCAACTAAAGTAGTAAAATCTTGATACCAATATACTATATAGATTTGCATATTATAATATTTAGAATGCTACTAACAATAATGTGAAGTGATGCTCTCAAAATGTTGCAAATAAATCAATGTGGAATCTTAAAAAACTCAACTCAGGAAAGTTAAAAAAGAGAGAGAGGGAGAAAGAAAAAACAAGAAACAAAAGAGAGAACAAATAATAAAATGGTCGGTATACAGTCTAAAATATCAATGCTTACTTTAAATATAAATCATCTGAATGAACTAATTAAAAGATAGGAATTGACAGAATGGATTCTAAAAAATATAATTTAATAATATGCTCTATAGAGGTAACTCAGTTCAAATACAGTCACATAGATACGTTAAAGGTAAAAGGAATGAAAAAGATACACCATGCAAACATTAATAAAGGAAGAAAGCAGGTTTGACTAGACTAATGTCATATAAAGTATACTTTAGAGCAAAGAAAACTCTCTGAGACAAAAAAGGCTATTACATAATCAATCCACCAGGAATATGTAACACTCCTAAGTGTGTGTACCTCAAAATACGTGAAGCAAAAAATTTACAAAGCCTAAAGGAGAAATAGGCAAATCCACAATTATAGTTGAGGACTTCAAAACACCACTTGATGGAAAAAGGAGGCATAAAATTGTCAAGGATATAGAAGAACTGAACAACACAATCATGGCTGTTGACATATATATAACATTCCAACCAACAAAAATAAAATACACTTTTTTCAAGTATCCAAGGAACATTCAGCAATGTAGATCATATTTCAGGCCATAGAACAAACGTCAGCAGGAATTGAAATCATACATAGTATATTCTCTGACCGCAGTGGAATAAAATTAGAAACCAATAACATAAAGAAATATAAATTTGTCAACCTATTTCTAAATACTCCATGGATTAAAAAAGAAGTCTCACAGGAAATAAAAAAATTCATGGAACTAAATAAAAATGCAACATATCAACATTAGTGGGATGCAGCCAAAGTAGTCCCAAAAAATGAAATTTAGAGCAGTAAATGCTTATCTCACAAAAGAAGATGGGTCTCAAATCAATAACGTAAGTTTCTACTTCAGGAAACTAAAGAAGGTATAATAAACCCCAGACAAGGAGAAGGAAATGAATAATAAAGATAAGAGTAATAATCAATGAAATATTGAGAAACAAATAGGAAAAAAGCAATGAAATTGAAACCTGTTTCTCTGAAAATAAATTAATTAAATTGATAAACATGTAGGAAGAGTGACTAAGATAAGAGGAAAGAAAAGCACACACTATCAATATCAGAAATAAAACAGGACATATCCTTATAGATTCTGCTCCCATTAAAAGCATGATAAGACTTGCATTCCTTAAAAACCAGAAACTACCAAAACTGACATGAAAGGAAATATACAACCTGATGATCCTATAACTACTAATGAAACCAAATTATGTAGTAAAGAGCACCCCAGCCCAGCTAAAATTGGTCCAGATACTTTCACAGGAGGATTCTACCAAACTTAAAAGGATAATTAACACCAGTTCTACACAATCTCTTAAAATAGGAGAGGAACATATCTAACACATTCCCAACTCATTTTGTGAGACAACTATTAAGTATTGTCTTGAAACTAAAAAAAATTAAAAAAAAAAAAACAAAAAAAATAAATAAAAGACTGTACCAGAGACAGAGAGAAAGAGAGAAAAGAAGAAGAAGGAGTAGGAGGAAGAGAAGGAGGAGGAGGAGGAAGGGAGAGAGGTGGAGGGAAGGAGAAAGAAAGGAGGAGGAGGAGGAGGGGGAGGAGAAAAGGAGGAGCAATAATTTAGAGACCATTATCTCTAATGAACTTACATGTAAAATCTCAAGGAAATATTAGACAAATGAAACCAGCAATATAAAACGAATTATGCACCATGATAAAGTGGGGTTTATTACTGATATTTGTGGCTGGGTTCAACATTTGAAAATAAACTAGTGTAATTTGCCATACCAACAGGGTATACAGGAAAATCATAATTGCACATTATTTTAGTTAAAAAAATTTGACAAAAGTCAACACTTATTCACGATCAAATTTCTTAGTGAACATACATATAATATATATATAACATATATTATAACATATATATATATATATATATATATATATAATTTATTGTCAAATTGGTTTCCATACAACACCCAGTGCTCATTCCAACAGGTACCCTCCTCAATGCCCATCACCCACTTTCCCCTCACCCCCACCCCCATCAATTCTCAGTTTGTTCTCAGTATTTAAGAGTCTCTTATGGATTGCCTCCTTCCTCCCTGTAACTTTCCCCCCGCTTTCACTCCCCCATGGTCTTCTGTTAAGTTTCTCAGGTTGCACATATGAGTGAAAACATATGTTATCTGTCTTTCTCTGCCTAACTTATTTCACTTAGCATAACACTCTCCAGTTCCATCCATGTTGCTACAAATGGCCAGATTTCATTCTTTCTCAATGTCAAGTAGTAATCCATTGTATATATAAACCACATCTTTTTTATCCATTCGTGAGTTAATGGACATTTAGACTCTTTCCATTATTAGGCTATTGCTCAAAGTGTTGCTGTAAATTTTGAGGTAAAAGTGCCCCTATGCATCAGCATTCCTGTATCCCTTGGGGAAATTCCTAGCAGTGCTATTGCTGGGTCATAGGGTAGATCTATTTTTAATTTTTTGAGGAACCTCCACACTGTTTTCCAGAGTGGTTGCACCAGCTTGCATTCCCACCAACAGTGCAAAAGGGTTCCCCTTTCTCCACATCCTCTCCAGCATCTATAGTCACCTGATTTGTTCATTTTAGCAACTCTGACCTGCGTGAGATGCTATCTCAGTGTGGTTTTGATTTGTATTTCCTTGATGAGGAGTGATGTTGAGCATATTTTCATGTGCTTGTTGGCCATCTGGATGTCTTCTTTAGAGAACTGTCTATTCATGTCCTCTGCCCATTACTTCACTGGATTATTTGTTTTTCGGGTGTGGAGTTTGGTGACTTCTTTATAGATTTTGGATACTAGCCCTTGGTCCGATATGTCATTTGCAAATATGCTTTCCAATTTTGTCAGTTGCCTTTTAGTTTTGTGGATTGTTTCCTTTGCAGTGAAGAATCTTTTTATCTTGATGAGGTCCCAATAGTTCATTTTTTTGTTTTTAATTCCCTTGCTTTGGAGATGTGTCAAGTAAGAAATTGCTGTGGCTGAGGTCAGAGAGGTCTTTTCCTGCTTTCTCCTCTAGGGTTTTGATGGTTTCCTGTCTCACATTCAGGTCCTTCATCCATTTTGAGTTTACTTTTGTAAATGGTGTAAGAAAGCGGTCTAGTTTCATTCTTCTGCATGTTGCTGTCCAGATCTACCAGCACCATTTGTTAAAGAGACTGTCTTTTTTCCATTGAATAGTCTTTCCTGCTTTGTCAAAGATTGGTTGGGCATACGTTTGTGGGTCCAATTCTGGAGTCTCTGTTCTATTCCATTGGTCTATGTGTTGGTTTTTGTGCCAATACCATGCTGTCTTGATGATTACAGCTTTGTACTGGAGAATAAAGTCTGGGATTGTGATGCCTCCCGCTTTGGTCTTCTTCTTCAATATTACTTTGGCTATTCGGGGTCTTTTGTGCTTCCATACAAATTTTGGGATTGCTTGTTCTATCTTCGAGAAGAATGCTGGTGCAATTTTGATTAGGATTCCTTTGAATGCGTAGACAGCTTTGGGTAGTATTGACATCTTAATACTATTTACTCTTCCAATCCATGAGCATTGAATGTTTTTCCCTTTCTTTGTGTCTTCTTCAATTTCCTTCATAAGCTTTCTGTAGTTTACAGCATACAGATCTTTAACATCTTTGGTTAGGTTTATTCCTAGGTATTTTATGCTTCTTGGTGCAATTGTGAATGGGATCAGTTTATTTATTTGTATTTCTGTTGATTCACTATTAGTGTATAAAAGTGCAACGATTTCTGTACATTAATTTTGTATCCTGCGACTTTGCTGAATTCATGTATCAGTTCTAGCAGACTTCTGGTGGAGTCTGTCGGGTTTTCCATGTATAATATCATGCCATCTCCAAAAAGTGAAATCTTGACTTCATCTTTGCCAATTTTGATGCCTTTAATGTCCTTTTGTTGTCTGATTGCTGATGCTAGAACTTCCAACACTGTGCTAAATAACAGCGGTGAGAGTGGACATCCCTGTCGTGTTCCTGATCTCAGGGGGAAAGTTCTCAGTTTTTCCCCATTGAGGATGATATTAGCTGTAGGCATTTCATAAATGCCTTTCAAGATGTTTAAGTGTGTTCCTTCTATCCCGACTTTCTCGAAGGTTTTTATTAAGAAAGGATGCTGTATTTTGTCAAATGCTTTTTCTGCATTGATTGACAGGATCATATGGTTCTTGTCTTTTCTCTAATTAGTGTGATATATCACATCGATCGATTTGCAAATATTGAACGAGCCCTGCAGCTCAGGAATGAATCCCACTCGATCATGGTGAATAACTCTTTTTATATGCTGTTGATTTCTATTTGCTAGTATCTTGTTGAGAATTTGTGCATCCATATTCATCAGGCATATTGGCCTGTGGTTCTCCTTTTTTTTTTTTTTTTTTTTTTTTTTTTTTTTTTTTTTGCTGGTCTCTGTCCGCTTTGGGAATCAAAGTAATGCTGGCTTCACAGAATGAGTCTGGAAGTGTTCCTTCCCTTTCTATTTTTTGGAACAGCTTGAGAAGGATAGGTATTATCTCTGCTTTAAATGTCTGGGAGAATTCCCCAGGGAAGCCATTTGGTCCTGGATTCTTATTTGTTGGGAGATTTTTGATAACCGATCCAATTCCTTCACTAGTTATGTGTCTGTTCAAATTTTCTATTTCTTCCCATTTGAGTTTTGGAAGTGTGTGGGTGTTTAGGAATTTTTCCATTTCTTCCAGGTTGTCCAGTTTGTTGGCATATAATTTTTCATAGTATTCCCTGATAATTGCTTGTGTTTCTGAGGGACTGGTTGTAATAATTCCATTTTCATTCATGATTTTATCTATGTGGGTCATCTCCCTTTCTTTTGGAGAAGTCTGGCTAGAGGTTTATCAATTTTGTTTATTTTTTCAAAAAACAACTCTTGGTTTCATTGTTGTGCTCTACTGTTTTTTGTTAGATCCTATAGTGATTTAACAAATAAATCTAACAAATAAAGATCTCCTCTGATCTTTATTATTTCTCTTCTTCTGCTAGGTTTGGGGTCTCTTTGCTGTTCTGCTTATAGTTCCTTTGGTTGTGCTGTTAGATTTTGTATTTGGGATGTTTCTTGTTTCTTGAGATAGGCCTGGATTGCAATGTATTTTCCTCTCAGGACTGCCTAGGCTACATCCCAAAGCATTTGGATTGTTGTCTTCATTTTCAGTTGTTTCCATATATTTTTTAGATTTCTTCTCTAACTGCCTGGATGACCCATTCATTATTTAGTAGGGTGTTCTTAACCTCCATGCTTTTGGAGGTTTTGCAGACTTTTCCTGTGGTTGACTTCAAGTTTCATTGCATTGTGAACTGAAAGTGTGCATGGTATGATCTCAATTCTCTCATACTTATGAAGGTCTGTTTTGTGACCCAGTATGTGATCTATCTTGGAGAATGTTCCATGTGCACTCAAGAAGAAAGTATAATCTGTTGCTTTGGGATGCAGAGTTCTAAATATATCTGTCAAGTCCATCTGATCCAATGTATCATTCAGGGCCCTTGCTTCTTATTGATCCTGTGTCTAGATGATCTATCCATTGCTGTAAGTAGGGTATTAAAGTCCCCTGCAATTACCACATTCTTATCAATAGGTTACTTATGTTTGTGATTAATCTTTTTATATATTTGGGGGCCCCCCGTATTCGGTGCATAGACATTTATAATTGTTAGCTCTTCCTGACAAACAGATCCTTTAATTATTATATAATGCCCTTCTTCATCTCTTGTTTCAACTTTTAATTTAAAGTCTAGTTTGTCTGATATAAGTATGGTTACTCAGCTTTTGACTTCCAGTAGCATGATAGATACTTCTTCATCCCCTCACTTTCAATCTGAAGGTGTCCTCAGGTCTAAAATGAGTCTCTTGTAGACAGCAGATAGATGGATCTTGTGTTTTTTTTTCTTTTTTTCATCCATTCTGACACCCTATGTCTTTTGGTTGGTGCATTTAGTCCATATACATTCAGTGTTATTATGGAAAGGTATGGGTTTAGAGTCATTGTGATGTCTGTAGGTTTCATGCTTGTAGTGATGTCTCTGGCACTTTGTGGTCCTTGCAACATTTCACTCACAGAGTCCCCCTTAGGATCTCTTGTAGGACTGGTTTAGTGGTGATGAATTCCTTCAGTTTTTGTTTGTTTGGGAGTACTTTTATCACTCCTTCTATTCTGAATGACAGACTTGCTGGGTAAAGGATTCTCGACTGCATATTTTTTTCTGTTCACCATATTGAAGATTTCCTGCCATTCCCTTCTGGCCTGCCACGTTTCAGTAGATAGGTCTGCTAGTACCCTTATGTGTCTACCTTTGTATGTTAGGGCCTGTGTATCCCTGGCTGGTTTCAGAATTTTCTCTTTATCCTTGTATTTTGCCAGTTTCACTATGATATGTCATGCAGAAGATCAATTCAAGTTATGCCTGAAGGGAGTTCCCTGTGCCTCTTGGATTTCAATGCCTTTTTCGTTCCCAGATCAGGGAAGTTCTCAGCTATGATTTATCCAAGTACACCTTCAGCCCCTTTCTCTCTCTTCTTCTTCTGGAATTCTTATCGTATAGATATTGTTCCATTTGATTGCATCACTTAGTTCTCTAATTCTCCCCTCATACTCCTGATTTTTTTATCTCTCTTTTTCTCAGCTTCCTCTTTTTCCACAATTTTGTCTTCTAATTCACCTATTCTCTCCTCTGCCTCTTCAATCCATGCTATGGCCGCCTCCATTTTATTTTGCACCTCTTTTATAGCAGTTTTTAGTTCCTCACGACTATTTTTTAGTCCCTAGATCTCTGTAGCAATAGATTCTCTGTTGTCCTCTATGCTTTTTTCAAGCCCAGTGATTGATTGTATGACTATTATTCTAAATTCTTGTTCTGCTATGTTGTTTAAATCGGTTTCGATCAATCCATTTGCTCTCTCTACTTCTAGAATTTCTTTTGAGGAGAATTCTTCCATTTCATCATTTTGGCTAGTTTTCTGTTCCTTATGCATTTTAAAAGCTTGTGTGCTCTGCACCTGCGAGCACTGCTATATTAAAGGAGAGTAATATACTGTCCAGGGCCTGGCCCTTCAGAAGGTGTTTTTTCAGATTGTTACTTGCTCTAGGTTGTTGTGACTTTGATTATTTTATTACCTAACTCGTAATGACATTTTGTACCCTCCACCAGGTGTCCTTTGATTTGTTCCTTGGAGTTTCCATGTAAAGGAAAACAGATAGATAAATAGGAGAAAAAAACACGCAAACACACAAACAGATAACACAAACATACAAATAAACAAAACCAAAAAACTAAGGAGTAAGTAACCAAAAACCCCAAAACACTGACTACAAGTAAAGATGAGGGTGGAAGCAGTGCTGATGGAAGAGCACATAAAAGAGAGAAATGACAGGAGTGGGGGAGAGGGAGAGAAAAAAATAAACATTGAGTAGGCAGAGAGACTAACAGGCTGAATCCAGAGAGAGAGAAAGAAAAATAAAGAAGGAGGCAGGGAAAACGAAACGAAGATAAAGTTACCCAGACAGAGAAACTATATGGCTTGATTATTCCAGAGAGAAAGAAAAGAGTGTAAAGAAGGGGGTGTAGAACATGTATCAAGACAATGGATTAAATTGTCTGTTTAGACAGACCAGTAACCAGAGTAACCAGCATAGGGGAGGAAAGTGATAAGGAGGAGAAATGGGGGGTGTGAGGAGAGAATATATCTATATATCCAGAATTGACCTAGAGTTAACCTAGGCAATGCTGCAGCGTTTGTCAGGAGGAGCTTTCTGCAGAGTCTGTGCTGCTTAGGTGGATACACAGTTACCCATTTGGAAGGGGTGTGTTTTGGTGTAATCTCGACCCGCCTCCATTATGGTTCCTGGGAGTGATCCTTCAGGCCCGCCTTGGTGGCGGGGTTAGGGCAGGTCGGGGTGGGATAATGGTGATCCCCCAGTCTCTTTTCCTCGGAGCTGGACCCAGTGGACTCCTTTTGAGTTGTCCTCACTGTGTTGTGGGCTCAGACAAGGCAGTCCTTCAGGCTTCACCAACTCCACTGACCCTGTGCTTGGGTAGGATTCAAAGTTCCACTCTGCACTCTGGCACTGGGGAAGTGCCTCTCAGTGTGCCAATATGTGGTCCCAGATGACTTTGTGCCCTGTACTTCAAGGAGGACCTCCTTCTCCTACTTCGGACTGAGAGCTGCCGCCCTCGCTGTGAGCCTCAGGGATGGTGGACACAAGCAGGCTTTGTCTTTTCCCATAGAACTCCAGGGAGACAACCACCTTTTCTTCCTGCAGACTTTCCCCTCGGCCCAGCCACTGAGCCCGGGGGTGGCGGATGCAGGCAGGCTTTGTACTATCACGCAGCCCTCCAGGGAGGGAACCACTCACTATTTCCAACTTTGGACTGAACCCCTGTTCTACCACTGCATCCAGGCCCCTGGCTCCCCTCCTCCCCAGGTGCACAAACAGGGAGCCGGTCACAGTCTGAATAAAGCCCCGCCGTTAGAGATCGGATCCCTCTCAGTCTCAGTCTGAGGTCTTTCTCTTGTCCACATACAGTTCTACACTTCCCTAGCTGCTCTTTCTCTTTCCTTTGTCTCGCTGCAGAATGGGGCCTCTCCCCTCCATGCCTACATGGCCTTTTTTTTTAATCTCCCCCACTTGGCAGTTACCCACTTATCTTTTTTCCAGCTTTCCCATTTTCTTCCTAGTAGATTCAGTCTCTTTTTGTCCCAGGCTCTGGTGTTCAAAGTCCTTTAGCTTCTGCACTTATTTGTTTGAGAGCCATGGGAAGTATGGATCTCCCTACTTCTCCACCATGTTGGCCCCTCTACAGCAAAGTAGGAATTGAGGGGGACTTTCTTAAGTTGATAAACACATCTATAAAGTATCTACACCTAGCATCATTTTTAATGTCTTATAATTTAATGTTAATGGTAAAAGACTGAGTGCTTTTCTGTTAAGATTGGGAACAAGTCAATGATATCTAGTTCCACTAGTCTTTACAACATACTACTGAAAGTTCTAGACACTACAATAAGACAAAAAAAAAAAAAAAAAAAGGAAAGAAAACTCATACAGACTGGAAAGGAATAAATAAAACTCTCCTTATTTGAAAATGACATGATTGTCTACATAGAAAATCCCAATAATCTATAAAAATCCTACAAGAACTAATAAGTGAGCTTGGAAAGTCACAGGCTACAACATACAGAATCAATCTCATTTCTGTATATTAAAAACATGAAAAACAAAAATAAAATCAGAATGCCATTTGGATTTCATCACTCCCAAGAAAGTGAAATACCTATGCATAATTTAACAGAACACATACAGGATCTGTATGCTAAAAATTTCAAAATGCTGATAAAAGAAATCAAAGAAGACCCATATGAATGAAAAGACATACTGTCTTAGTGAATGGGATAACAACATAGTGAGGATGAAAACATGCTTCAAGCTTTTCTATAGGTTTAATGCTATTTCTATCAAAATCACAGCAATGTATTTGTGGACATAGATAAACTTATTCTAAAATGTATATGTAAAGATAAGGCCTGGAATAAGTAAAACAATTTTTAAAAAGAAAATAATGTTTTAGAATGACTTTCCCCAATATTTAGGCCCATCCTACAGCCACAGTAATCATGAATGCATGGTATTGGCAATGAAATTGACACATAGATCAATGGAACAGAATAGGGAACCCAGAAATAAAACCACATAAATATGTCAAGCTTTCTTCACAAATGTATAAAATAATTCAATTGAACATACATACACTAAAAGCAAAAAGAAACAAAATTAAAAAAAAACACCTTTACTGCAGTATTTTACCTTATACAAATATTTTATATTTCACATTCACAGAATTAAATATGAAACTTTAAGCTTTTAGAAAAAAACATAAGAGAAAATCACCAAATAAATACTAGACAAAAGTTCCTTTACTGGAAACCAAAGCACAATCCATAAAAGGAAAAAAAAGGTAAATTGGACCTAATGAAAGTTCAGAATGACTGCTCTATGAAAGACCTTGTGAAGAAGATGAAATTACAAATTATAGATCTAGAGAAAAATATTTGCAATCCAAATATCTAAAATGATTTGTATGTGTGTGTGTGCTTGTGTGTGCATGTATAATAAAATAATAATAATAATAATCCCATTGGAAAATGGGAAAAAGATATGAACAGGCATTTTACCAAAGGGTATATAAAGGTTGCAAATAAGCACATGAAAAGACGTTTAACATTGCTAACCATTAAGGAAAGGCAAATTAAAACCAAAATGAGATATCACTGCAATACTTATCAGAATGACTAAAATGAAAAATAGTTATAATATCAAATGCTAATGAAGATGCAGAGAAAATGAATCACTCATGCATTTCTGGTGGGAATGTAAAATGATATAACCACTCCATAAAATAAGTTTGAAGTTTTTCATAATAAAAACCAACAATATGCACTTACCAATATAGCCCAGCAATTGCATTTTTTTGGTGTTTATCCCAGAAGAATGAGAACTATTCATAGCATCTTTATTCATAATAGAAAAAAGAAAGAAGGAAAGAAAGAAAAAGAAACAACTTAAATGCATTTCAATGAGTGTATGGTTAAATAAACTCTGCAATATCCATACTTTGGAATGCTACTTAGCAATAAGAAGGAGGAAGCAACTGATATGTGTACTACTTGGATGGACATCATGGGAATTATTCTGTGTGAAAGAAATTATCTTAAAGATTATATACTACATAAATATGTTTATGTAATGTTCTGTATATGACACAATTATAGATATGGAAAATAGATGAATGATTGCCAGGGGTCACAGATGGGGGTTGGGGGCATTAAGGAGGGGAAAACTATCAAAGGCCTTGATATGAAGCATCCTTGTGTGATGCATGTAAAGTATACTGGAAGTAAAGTAAAGACACTAAAGTAAAGTATCTTGATTGTATAAATGTCAATACCTTGGTATGAAGCTGTATCATAATTTTGCCAAATATAACCATGATAGGAAGTTGGAGACAGAATACAGGCTGTTTCCATATTATTTTTATAATAGCACATAAATTTAGAAGAATATAAAAATAAACTTAATTAAAAATAATGATTATATGGGATGCCTGGGTGGCTCAGTCGGTTAAGCGGCCGACTTCAGCTCAGGTTATGATCTCGCAGTCTGTGAGTTCGAGCCCCTCATTGGGCTCTGTGCTGACAGCTCAGAGCCTGGAGCCTGCTTCGGATTCTTTGTCTCCCTCTCTCTTTGCCTCTCCCCTGCTCATGCTCTGTCTCTCTCTGTCTCAAAAATAAATAAAAACATTTTAAAAATTAAAAAAAAATAGTGATTATAACTATTCTATATGTTCAAAAGTTTAGTAGGGACATGAAAGATATAAAAAAAAGACCCAATATCTGAAACGAGAAATGCACTGGATGGGATGAATGACAAATTAGAAAGTACACAAGAAAAGGTTAGCACACTTGAAGCCACTATGATAGAATCTATCTAAAATTAAACAATGAAAAGAAAAAGGGCCCAAAGTGTTATAAAGAATATTGGAGAGTGGAAACATCCAACTTTTGATTTCAGCTCAGGTCATGATTTTAAGGTTGGTGAGTTTGAGCCCCCATATCAGGCTCTTGCTGACAGTGTGGAGCCTGCTTGGGATTCTCTCTCTCTCCCGCTTGCTCTCTCTTTGTCTCTATCTCTCTCTCTTTCTTTCTCTCTCTCTCTCAAAATAAACAAATGTTAAGAGTATTATAGAGGGCAAAAAGATGAGAGAAGGCAAAAAATAAATAAAATAAAGATAGAGTGACCACAGATTTTCCAAGGTTGAGGAAAACTATAATCCTAAATATTCAAGAACCTCAACAAACCTCCAATAAAAGAAGCATGGAGACAACCACACCATAATCAAATTGATCAAAATCAGTAATAAAAAAATATTAAAAGAAGTCAGAAGATAAAAATGTACAGAAGTACAGCATAATGATGTCAATAGATTTTTTGTTGGAAATAATGCAAGTGAGAAGACAGTGGATCAACATTATTAAAGCCACTGAAAGAAAAAAAAACAATAACTATCAATCTAGGATTTATATCCTCTGAAGATATCTTTCACAATCAAAGGCAAAATAAATAATTTTTTAGACATACAAGATTTGAAAGAATTCATTGCCAGCAGAACTGTAATACAAGAAATGTTGAATTTAGCCCTCAGCAGAAAAATATTACCACAGATGGATATATGGGTCTATAAAAAAGGAATGAAAGCACCAGAAATTATAACTACATGGGTAAATATATAAGATTTTTTTATTATTTAAATAATTTTAATAGAAATTGAATTTAAACAAAAAAGCAATGATTTATATTGGCATTTATTAAAATGTGCATAAATAAAATGTATGAAAATAAGAGCATAAAATCTAGAAGTGAAAAAATAGGAGGTAAGATTCTTATATGATATGTGACGTGGTATAATATCACTTGATATTAAGCTGTGATAATTAGATATACTGTTAATCCTAAAGTAACCACTAAAGTAACACAACACAGAATTAAGACTAATAAGGCAACAAAGGAGATAAAATGAAATCATGAAACATACTCAGTTAATCCAAATGAATGTAGAAAAAGAAAAGATGAGCCAAAAACTAGTGGAAAAAATGGAAAAGAAATAGCAAAATGATTAAGCCAAATCATAACAATAATCAAATTAAATGTAAATAGTTTAAATATCTCAATTAAATTGATAGAGCATGATAGATTTTTTTTTAAAAAAAGAATTAACTATACACTGCCTACAAGAAGTTTCCTTTCAACATAAAGGTAAAAATAATTTCAAAAGTAAATTATTTCCTAAATATGACACCAAAAGAAAAAATAACTGAACTTCATCAAAATAAAAATTTTGTTCTTCAAAAACACAGTTAAGAGAATGAAAAGATAAGCCACAGGGGCTGGGAGAAAATATTTGCAAAGTGTATTTTTGATAAAGGATGATGGATATCTAAAATATCTAAAGAACTCTTAAAGCTCAAAGTAGCAAAACAAATAAAGCAATTAAAATAATTGATTAGAGATTTGGATAGATCCTTCACTAAAGAACATATATAGATGGTCAAATAAGCACATGAAAAATGCTTGATATCATTTCTTGTTAGGGAAATTCAAAGTAAAACTATGCACTTATTAGAATGGGTAAAATTTTTAAAAGATCAATCATATCAACTGTTGATGGGAATGTGGAGGAACTGGAGGTCTCCTGTAGTACTGGTAGGAATGCAAAATGGTACTACCAGTTAGAGAAACAGTTTGTAAGGTTTTAGAAAGTTAGTTATACAGTTCCAATGATCCAGGCATTTTATTCCTAGATATTTAGCCAAAAGTAAAGGAAATACATGTCTTTGCAAACATACACATATATTCATTGCAGCTTTATTCATAATAACAAAAAGTGGAAGAAAACCCAAATATTTTTCAACAGGTGGAATAGATAAAAAATATTGTATATCCATATAATAGAATACTACTGAGCAATAAAAGGGAATTAACTATGGATATACACAACATGGATGAATCTCAAAATAAGCTGAGTCAAAGGCAGACCAAAAAGGTTTATACTTCAGTAAAATTCTGTAGAATCATAAAGTCATAGACCTCTTTGTGGACTCAATGCCTCAAGAAAGATTACAAGGAGGGGATTCAGTAAGACAATTGTAGTTATTAAAGGTAACCTGTCGACATAAAAGTGGAAAGTTTAGATTGTTGCAACTACTTATTTGGGCTGATTGAGGTTGTTTCAAAATTTTGTCAATCAATCTTTTTGTCACCCTTTTCTTGATTTTAACACATTTCATCATCATTTCTCATTTGCCCCTTAGCCCAGTATACATCACTTTCCTCTAAAAAATATGTTAACTGGAAGTGCTCTCTTTCATCACAAGAACATTCATTAAATGTGAATATTTACGTTTTATTTCTTTTTCTTCAGGTCTTCCTCTCCTTGTGACCAGTATAAGATGTCATTTGATTTGCTTGCTATATCTGTGTTGGTTTTGAGTTACTATGGCTAATTTCTCACTTGTCTGAATATAATTACGGATAGATCCCTAGCCACATCTTCACACTTAACTTTAAAATAAACTGAGATTGGAGCACCTGGGTGGCTCAGTTGATTAAGTGTCTGACTTTGGCTCAGGTCATGATCCCGCCGTCTGTATGTTCAAGCCCTGCGTCGGGGTCTGTGCTGTCAGCTCACAGCCTGGAGGCTGCTTCAGATTCTGTATCTCCCTCTCTCTCTACCCCACCCCTGCTTGCACTCTGTCTCTCAAAAAAAAATAAACATTATTATTTTTTTAAATAAACTGAGATCTTGTCCCTTTTTGCTTTGAGAAAAAAATATGGCCATAGTCCCTTCAGCTCTGCAGATAGATGTTGCAACCATCCAGGCTTCATGAATGTGCAGCATGTTGAAGCAGAAGAGAATGAGTTTTGGAATGGGGCTCATTTCTGGCTCTGGTGGTGATTTACTGGGCCACCCTGAGCAAGCTACGAGACTATCTTAGCTGGTTTTCTCTTCTGCAAAATAGGGAAAATAATAAGGTTTGCCTTGCAGAATGTCATAAAGATTAAAGGTAATATATGTAAATGGCTATAGCTCATAATAAATAAGTGATATCACTATTAGTTTTTTGTGACTGCATTCTGGAAAAAAAGTGGGAAAGGGAACTTTAATGAAAAGGAGACTCTGTACCATATCCAACTCCATTTCAACTCTTTTCTTTACCAGCTTAGAATTTCTGTGACACTCTATAACCCCTATCTTAGAGCTGCTAGCACTACCTACTCATCATTAACACAGATGCATCAGTCTCTGGGATTGCTGACTTGATTGAGGCAATCTTTTCCCAGCCTTTACACTTCAGGGGCTATGTTGTAATATAATGCTGGAGTGCGTTCCCCCTCTACCTGATCCTTATCTGATGTCAGCCCTCCTGGTGGGTCTCCATTTTGGAGAATGTGATGTGCTTGTCTCTTTGTTGGGCAGGATGAGTTATTTAGTAAAGGTGGCAAACCCTATGTCAAGTGCCAGACACCAAGATGATATCTGTGACTTGGAGGCCTATCCTGGAGCTTTTCTGGGGGCATCTGATGATGTAAGATTCTTTCTGATTCACCCTGTGATTACTGACATGCCTCAACTAGAGAAAGAAACCACCATCAAAATATGACATGAAAACTGGGGTCTGCTTGCCCAATGAATAGAAATTGAGGCCACACACGTTACTTGTCTACTGTGCTAGGTACTTCCTGAAAAGTTGAATACACAGTTACTACCTGAAGAGGCTCACAGTTCAAGGATTCCTCAAATAAATAAGTTCAAAGGGATATGCCAAATGCAATAATCAAGATATGCACAGGGTATTCTCAGGTTTCTAGAAAAGGGAATAAGGAAAGAGACTTTTTACCTCAGCCTGGAATTTTGGGAAAACCATGCTAGAGTTGATGATGCTGGGCTGCTTCAGGGCAGTTAGGAGGTAGTCAGGCCAAAGGATACACTGGATGTCAGAGTGGATAGTATGAGCTGTTACGTACTAGCCAGCATGCCTTGTATAATTATTAAATGGGTTCCAAAATGCATGAGCTGCCAGGATATAACAATGGGGTCCTAACTGGGTTGGAGATCTAGGGATGATCTTACAGAGAGTTGGGAGTATGCAGGACAGATAGGATTATCTATACATAGAGTTAAGCCAGGGACCATTCCTGTAAGGCAGAGTACAAGCGAAGGTTTTGAGTTGGAAAAGAAGGTGGGTTTTCAGGAACTTAAAGCAGATACAGTCATAGAGCTTCGTTGTGAAGGAATTGTGAAAGGTTTCCAAACAGGCAAAATATGTTCAAATTTTGTTTGTGAGCTACAGTGACATGGTGTAGAAAGTTGATGCATCTTTCAGGCTGAAAACTGGAATGGTCTTGAAGTAGTCTAGGTAAAAATGGCAGGGGTCTGTGCTTAAGAAGTATGGAAAGGAAGGAATCAATTGGATTAAATAAGGGAAGGGAAAACTTATAGGAATTAGTTGTTTGAAACTAGGTTTTCAGCTTATATTAATGAGTAGATGCCACTAATTAAAATAGTTAACTCAGGAGAGCAAGCAGGCTTAGGAAGGATGATGGTTTCATTTTTTGATTAGGTTGTGTTTTACCTGTATCTAGGGCATCCAAATATGTGCCTTCTAGAGCCTATTGGGAAAAGGGAATAGGAGGCTTAGCTCTGGGAAGAGGTTGGTGTCAGCTTGTTCTGAGTGTTAATACACTCAAGTATCCTAGGGTGGTGAATGTGTTATCCAACCACAGTATAGGGGCCACAATTTATCCAGACAACATCCATCTTTAAAGAGGGATGAGGTCTCTAAGAAGAGGTGGAGAAGGGTTGAAGGGAGATCATAGAAACTGAAGAAGAGCAGTGTGGAGTGTGTAGCCAGCAGTTAAACACCTCCAAGGGGACCAAAGAGGCAAGCATGGAAATGCAACCTGTGGACTTAGGGTGGTGGAGCTCCCCAGTCTGTATGGAGGAGTGGAGGAGGCCAGAGCAAACCTGCACAGGTATGAGGAGTTAGGTGAGGAGGGCACTAAGTAAGGCCACTTGGCCAGCACACTAGATGAAGGAACACAGGCCCTAACTGCCATCACTAACTGTGAAGCATGTTCCTTTCCCTCCTACCTTAGTAAACAGGATATTAGCTGAGTGGTGAAGCCACACAGATACACCTTTAACTCCAGATTACTCTTATTCACAGTTGGGCCTGCTACCCCTTTACTCCTATTTTACATCCTCCCTGGGGTGAAGAAATAGGACTGCTGATGCCCTACATTCTCAAGCACTTTAATTTCTACCATCCCACCAGGGAAGTGACTTGCAAGGAAGAAGGCACCCACAGTGCCCCTGCCCTTGGACCTGTTCATAGCCCCAGCATTCTCCCTGATGCCTTTGCGATGAAAGGTCTTTTCACCCAGAGAGGCTGTCTTTCCTCTTAGTTGTGCTCTGGGCTTCTTCCCTACAGTCTGTGCATGCTCCTTTCCAGGCCTGGCTCCCCTTCATGAGCGCTTCTAGTTCCTGGAGACCTCCTCCAGGCACTGGGTTTGCTGTGTGAGGGGCTGCATGGGGTATCCCCAAGGACATCAAAATTAGCCGGGAGATGTTCTGATCAAAAGGAGGCCAAACAGGCTTTGATTCAGGAGTTGGGTCAGACTAACTGGCCCCTCAATAACTTTCATGTGGACGTGCTCTGCAGTCTGCAGTTTCTCCGCAGACTTGTTTAGGATGAAGGATTTGTTTTCACTGCAGACAGGGGACATGGTGAACTATCAGAAGATCTCTACAGAGTTGTTGAGTGACTATTGTTATGAGAACAGCTGCTTAGAGAATAGTGCTTTTTGCCCCAGGAGCCTTACTTCTTCACCGGTATAACAACTAAACTAGCAGATAATAACAGTAACTTCATTCTTGGATCTTTTCAAACCATATATAGACGGCAGAAGCATCAACCCACCTTTTTAATTACTTCAGCTATGAAAAAAAGAAAACCTTCCAAAGCAATTTATAAGATACTTTTTTTAAAAACTGAGTATGTGCCTAAATATATATTTATTTTATTTATATTATTATAATATATTATATTAAACATATAAATATATAATACATAAACCTATTGTATATTAAATATATAATGGGTGTTAAATATTTATATATAAACATATACTTACATATGTATTTGTTATGTATTTGTATACACATATATTTTACATATATTGAATAATAAATAAATTTTAATAGGGGCAAAGCAGCCCCTATTTCCAGGCTCCATAGGGAGATATATTAGTTAGTTAGTGTCACAATTATGCTGCCTCACAATCTGCCTAAAATACAGTGCTTGAAAACCACAATCATTTTTTCAACTTCACATGTCTACAGGTTGGCTGAGGGCTGAGTAATCTAGACTGCACTCAAGTGGACTTAGTTCCAAGCTGCAAATTAGGTTCAGATTTAAACCATGTATCTTTCATCCTCTGGGCAATACCCTTTGCTGGGGCATGTGAAGACAGGAGTGCAAGAGACTAAGCCCCAGCATGCAAGTACATTTCAAGTTTTTGTTTAAACCAATCCCCTAAACCACAATGGCCAACAAGCCATGGCGAAGTCTGTCATCAGTTGGCAGGTGAGCATCCCTGGTGAAAGTCTCTGCAGAGTCATGTGACAAAGGATATGGATGCAGGAAAGAGTGAAAATCGGCAACAACAGCCCAATCTACCAAAGGAGATCATTTTGCTTATTATTTAAGCCAGTGGAGACAGTCTTTAATGTGGCTTACAGCTGAAAGCATCCATATAGAGGTAGATGTTTCAAGTTTCCTAATTTACAGGTGAGAAAACACAACATGCAATCTAATCCCAGAGCCTGTGCTCTTGTAGCTGTGCTGAGTAAATACAAGATTATCATTTCTAGGACAGTTGCTAAGAGTTCTTTAGGATTATGTATTAAGTACATTTGCATAGATTTCCTCCCCAAATTGACTTCTTAAATATCATATTGTACAATAAAGGAAAAGACATCATTTAAGGAAGAGAGGAAATGGAGAAGAGAAAGCAGTGAGTTTAAAAGAAACACACACATACATTGGGTAATGATGTACGACAGTGTATGAGCCACACAAAATTGGTGGTTCAGGTATTACTGTGGGATTAAGAGGTCAATAAAACAATCATTTTTTTTTCCTGTCAGAACCAGTTCAGAAAGAAGTAAAGTCAACTGAGTGGAAATCAAAATATGAGGTTTATTACTGGTGAGATCTGGAGTGGAGAACATGTCTTTGATAGGCAGGGACTCATGAATTCCTCACAGTACTTTTAGTCACAGCAGCACTGGGAAGCTGTAGGCTTCAGAAGCTAGCTTCAAAGGAGAGAAAGCAAGGGGCCCTGTTCAGAGCACCCACATTTATTCTGCTCTGATTGACAGATGAGTTACTCTAGTTCCAATGAGAGGAATGATAGCCTAGCATCAGTCTCTTCCCACCCTGGAGAAGCTCTGGCTGATATCAGTCCCAAGGGAGAAAATTCTCAGCTAGAATTAAATGAAGAACTAAGTCAACCAGAGAAAGGCAAATACCATATGATTTCACTCATATGTAGAATTTAAGAAACAAAACAAAGGAGCATAGGGAAAAGGGATGTGGGAGAGGGAGAGGGGGAGGGAGGAGGGAGAGAGAGAAAGAGAGGGAGAGATCAGGAAACAGACTCTTAACTATAGAAAACAAACTGATGGTTACCAGAGCGGAGGTGGGGAGGGAAGGAATGGGTGAAAGAGGTGATGGGGATTAAGGAGTGAACTTGTCATGATGAGCACCAGGTGTTGTGTGGAAGCGTTGAATCACAGTATTATACGCCTGAAACTAATATTATACTGTGTTAACTGGAATTTAAATAAAAGCTTAAAAAAGATTTAAAAAAAGAACTAAAGAGTCAACTTAAATATGAATAATGTCTTAAAAGAAATAAGAACCAATTTGAATGTGAAAAAAAATAGGGGTGATTTTAGGAAGTCTTGTAACAATGATAGTATTTTAAGAAAACTGAGCAGGAATATAACATGAATATATTACCTGGCTTGAAATGTAGGTAAAGGCTTTGTATATACCTCATTTTGAACCATGACAATAATCAAATATGCCAGAAATATACCATCCGGCTCTGAAGTTTTGAATTGGGGATTCCAGCTTCTCTGTGTTCTGCACTCTTTCATTCTTCTCTCTCTTCAGATCCCACTGTATCTTCAGGCCTGACCTCTTCGTCCTTCCAGGTTCAGCCCATCCCTCAACAATGTTCCGTTTAGCCCCTTTCACAAGTCTTAGAGCTTCCTTCTCTCTTCTATCTAAAAGGGCTCCAGGGCATGGGGTTCAGGTTGGACGTATGTGGCTCCTCCTTTTAATTGCTTAGGATTAAGCAAGTTCATTAACCCAGGCCTCAGTTTTCTTGCCTGAGAGTTGACATGACAGCACTGTGAGCCTTGGGAAGTGACTGAGATGATGAGTGCTTCAGAAATGTGTGGGCTTGGTGGTGTTATCATTCCAAGTGTATCGTTGTTGGGCTGTTGAAAGTAATCGAAAAGAGCTAAAGAAACCTGCTGACTGGCTCCACTATAAATGTACAGTTTCAGTCTCTGTTGTATCCTACAAATGGCCCAACATTTTGTTTTGGTTTTGTGTCCAATTTTCTTTACACACAGAATTGGACTGTTTTATCTGGCTAATAAAACCTCCCCCTTATAGAAATGTGGAAATTAGAAAACATTGTTTAAAAAAAACCATGATCCCGCCCCCCTAAAGATAGCTTTACTCCACTATTTCCACATGTTGGGATATTTTTAAAGTGTATTAGACATCTCTGTCTAGCTGAAATCCATCCATAATCACAACTTTGTGTCTTTCTTTCTCCTATGGACTCAGCAAATTTTCCTCTGTCCCTATCAGCTTTCTTTCCCTATAGCGGCTGTTGGGGAACCTGACTTGTCTCTTTAAACTACCTCAATTCATGCTATTTATCTTTCCAAATGGCCATACAGAAGATACAGAGAGGGAAGCCAACAGCTCTGCTACCTCTTTTTCCCCAGACTCCTATGTGGTCTCCTGCTCCTCTGCTCTATTTCCATGGCTGCTCTCTGCTTATTTTCTCCAAGACTCAGCTCTTCTCACTGCCCTCTCCCCAACATCACTAGCTCTGGTCTCACTCAGGTATCCCCCATCACTAACCTTTATTCTAAATCCTCCCTCCCCCTTTGTCTCCACCCTCCAGCCACTGTTCCTTTTCCCACCAGACAGGCACTGTGGCCTCTCTCCCTCAACCTACCAACGTGCCCTTGGACTTCTGCCTAATGGTTTTTCAGAAACTGATTTCATATAAGTTGCTACATCCTATGAACTCCTTGCACCCATTGCCTATTTCCAAACTGCCTTTCCTCCAGTTCTCAGCTGCTACATAAACTCTTGACTGCCTGTGAGTTCCAATTCCTGGCTTTCATGCTACTTGCTCACTCCTCCTCCTCAGTATTTTTTAATTGATTGATCATCCTCTGCCTCTTTCTTAGGGATCATAAGGTTCCTACTCCACACCCACTTCTTGGTTATGTCATCCATTTAAAAATCTTCACCTATTTTAATCTTTAAGCTTTAGACTCTTCCTTTCACATCACACTTACGGCTCCTCACTGCCTTGCCCCACTGCACTTCCAAATTTCTATGAACATCTTTACAGTGAACTATTATTCAGTCTCAAAAGAGAAGGAAATTCTGATACCTGCTACAACATGGATGAACCTGGAGAACATAATGCTAAGTAAAATAAGCCAGTCACAAAAGGACAAATAATGTATGATTCTACTTATATGAGGTACCTAGAGTAGTCAAGTTCATAGAGACAGAAAGTAGAATGGTGGCTGCCAGGGTTTGGAAGGAGGGAGGAATGAAGAATTAGTGTTTAATGGGTGCAGAGTTTCAGTCCTGCAAGATGAAAGGAGTTCTGGAAATGGATGGTGGTGATGGTTGCACAGCAGTGTGGATATACTTAATACCACTGAAGTGTACACTTAGAAACTGTTCAGCTGGAAATATTTTCCAGCTTTATTGAGACATAATTGATATACAGTATTGTGTAAGTTTAATATGTACAATGTGATGATTTGATACACATGTATATTGTGAAAATAAGCTGGTAATTTTTTTGTGTTATATGTCTTTTATGTGTTTTATGTGTTATGTGTTTTTACCACAATTAAAAAAAAATCTTTTTCTCCTTTTCTGATTTATCTATTTCCTGACATAGCCACCCTTAGTCTCATTTTGGATAAGTGGTTTCTCAGGGTTCCCTAACTAGCACCATGAAAGGCAGCTGTATTCCTGGGTTTCTTTGCACAGCCCCGGTGCTGACCAAACATGCACAGTTTTGGGATCCTGCCTTTCCTTGCAGCCTCTGCTCCTGGCTTGGTCTGGGTTTCATCTCTTGAGAATGGCTGCCTCTTTAGTTTACCCTATAGGTTGCATTCCCGAATTCAAATTATACTACTTCTGTAGAATGCCCAGCCTTTGTACTGCACTTCTCTTTACCACGAATGAGTGACCTTTTTTCCTTTCTTTGACAAACAAATTTATACATACATGATCTGCACACAAAAACAGACTCAAAGTGAGTTTCAGTGTAACAGATACATTTATAAAACAGAGAAGATAAAAGTGGGACTAACATTCCTGATCTTAGATTCAGTAAAAATTTTTTAGATGATGATAAAAAATGATAAAAAGAAGACAAAATATATTAATCATTTGGATTTTGTCAAAATTTAAAATTTTAGCTCTTCAAAATATTGCTAACTCTTCAAGATATTGCTAACAGAATGGAAAACAATCCACAGCCATGGAGACAATATTTGCAAAGCATATAACTGACATAGGACTTATGTTTAGACCACATAAAGAACTCTTGAAACATAATAAGAAAAACACAAAGATTGGCAAAGATTCTTAACAGATATTTCTCTCAAAAATGTTAAATGAATGACAAAAAAGCAAAATAAAAGGGAAAGACAAATTAAAACCAAAATGAGGTACCATTTCATAAGTACTAGGATGACCATAGTAACAAAGAAAATAGCAAGTCTTTTCAAGGATGTGGAAAATTCAGAACGCTCATATTGCTGGGGTGACTTTAAACTGATACAATTATTTTGGAAAAACAATTGGACCGTTTCTTAGGGTAGTTACCCTATGACCCAGCAATTCCACTCCTAAGTATATATCCAACAGAAGTGAAAATGTTTGTCCACAAAAGACTTGTATATGAATAACAGCATTATTCATAATTTTCAAAAAGTGAGTACTCAAGTACCCAAATGTTCACTAATTGATAAATGCATGAACAAACTGGTTTAGATTCATACTATGTAATAAATATTTGGTACTGGAAAGAAATGGAGCCCTAACATATGCTCCAACATAAATGTGTATCAAGAATATCATGCTAAGTGAAGGAAGCCAGGTACAAAATGATACTCACTATATGGTTCCATTTATACGAAATGTCTGGGAGAGTCAAATCTATACAGCAGAAAGTAGATTAGTGGTTGCTTAGGGTTATAATAGTGTAATGGAGAGTCACTACAAATAGACACATGGTTTATTTTTGGAATGATGGATATGCTCTAAATTTAAACTGTGGTGAACTCTGAAAATTTGATAAAAATTATTTAATTGCACCCTTAAAACAGGTGAATTTCTTGGTATATAAATTATATCTCACTATTAAAAATAGATCTCATTATTTGATAGGGTAAATATTGAAGTGTGGAAATAAATTTTAAATGTATTCTTAATTAAAATATCAGGCATGAATATATATATATATATATATATATATATATATATATATCAGGCATATAAAGGAAAGTTTAATTTCTGTTAACAAGTAATTATCTCTAGGTACACACACACACACACACACACACACACACACACACACACCAGACCAGAACAACTGAAAGCCTATGTATCAGAACAGGAACAAGGGTGACTTTTATTGTTTTTTTTTTTTTTTTCAACGTTTATTTATTTTTGGGACAGAGAGAGACAGAGCATGAATGGGGGAGGGGCAGAGAGAGAGAGACACACAGAATCGGAAACAGGCTCCAGGGTCTGAGCCATCAGCCCAGAGCCTGACACGGGGCTCCAACTCACGGACCGCGAGATCGTGACCTGGCTGAAGTCGGACGCTTAACCGACTGCGCCACCCAGGCGCCCCAAGGGTGACTTTTAATTGGAGATATTAGAGGTGTTTTAAATTTTCTCTTTATATCTTATTTTCTAATTTTAGTACAAATCTATAGATTAAAATTTTCATTGAGACTCTGTCACATACTGATGAGATAGAATTACTCTAGCTATCAGCCTGCCTCCTACTTAGTGCTTCCTTTCCTCACCATGTACACACCATCATGGGGACATTTTTGTCTCATTGCCTAAATTTCTTCCAAACATATTCATGTCTTTCTTTTTCAGGGGAACAGACATTTCATCCATTCAAAAATGTGAATTTTTTTCTTTTTTTTTCCCAATATAACATTATATAAGTTTAAGTTGTATAACGTGATTATTTGATAAATGTGTATATTGGAAAATGTTTGCTATAGTAAGGTTAGTTAACACATCCTTCACCTCACATAATCACAGTTTTGTTGTTTATTGTTGTTATGGTGAGAACGTTAAAGTTCTACTCTCATAACTTTCAAGTATATACTACAACATCATTAACTATTAATTATACTCATCATGCTACACTTCTTTTTTTTTAATGTTTTTATTTATTTTTGAGACAGACAGAGACAGAGCATGAGTAGGGGAGGGACAGAGAGAGAGGGAGACACAGAATCCGAAGCAGGCTCCAGGCTCTGAGCTGTCAGCACAGAACCTGACCCGGGGCTTGAACCCAAAGACTGTGAGATCGTGACCTGAGCTGAAGTCGGATGCTTAACCAACTGAGCCACCCAGGCGCCCCGATCATGCTACACTTCTGACGCCCAGAACTTATTCATCTTATAAGTGGAAATTTGTACACTTTGTCCAACGTCTCCCCATTTTCTCTACCCTTCAACCACACCACCAATCTACTCTCTATGAGTTCAGCTTTTCTAGATTCCATATATAAGTGGAAAGTAGAGTATTTGTTTTCTCTGTCTTGGCATAATGCATTATATGCTCTCAAAGTCCATTCATGTGACCTGAAATGGCAGAATATCTTTCTTTTTATGGATTAGTAATATTCTAGCATGTGTGTGTGTGTATGTGTGTGTATCATACGTATATATGTGATATGACATACATATATATATATATATATGCATTTTCTTTATTCACTCATCTTTTTTATTTTTTTTACGTTTATTTATTATTGAAAAACAGAGAGAGACAGAGCATGAGCATGGAAGGGGCAGAGAGAAGGGGAGACACAGAATCTGAAGCAGGATCCAGGATCTGAGCTGTCAGCATAGAGCCCGAGGACGTGGGGCTCAAACTCACAAATCGCGAGACCATGACCTGAACAGAAGTCAGACACTTAACTCACTGAGCCACCCAGGTGCCCCCATTCATCTTTTGATGACAACAACTTAAGTTGTTTCCATGTCTTGGCTATTATAAATAATGCTTCAATGAGCATAATGTCATCCTCTCTGGATATATTTTCAGAAGTGGAACTGCTGGATCATATGGTTTTATTTTTAATTTTTGGAGGAACCCCCTTTCATTTTCAGTGGCTGTACCAATTTACATTCCCACTAACAGAACATGAAGGTTCCCTTTTCTGCACATTGTCACCAGCATTCTTTACCTTTTTTTTTTAATTTTTGTATAATAGCTATTAACAGAATTCATGACTTTCTGTTGCCATCACCACCACCCATCATGGCTGTGGCAGTATGTTAGTTTGCTAGGGTTGCCATTATAAAGTACCACAGACCAGGTGGCTTAAACAACAGAAGTTTATTTTCTCACAGTTCTGGAGTCTAGAAGTTCAAGATTAAGATGTCAGTAGGGTTGGTTCCTTCTGAGGGCTGTGAGAGAGTCTGTTCCAGGCCTTTCTCTTAGTTTGTGGTAGTTTACTGGTCATCTTTGGGTTTCCTGGTTTGTAGATGCATGACCCCAATTTCTGCCTTCATGTGCACAGCTGTGCTCCCTGTGTGGTATCTATGCCCAAATTTCCCCCCTTTTTTAAGGACCTGCTCATATTGAATACTGACAATATCTTATTTCACTTTGAATTCCTTCTTCTGTGGATTGGCAATGCATATAGATGGTCATCAGTAATGTTTATTAGATAAATACATGAAAAAATAACAAAGGCTTAAGAAGGTCACCCATAGGACTAATCCCAGGTAAAAACTTGTGGAGTGAATCTCCACAACACACACACGCACACACACACACACACACACACACGGCCATCCTTAAACCTAGGGAATTTACTTTGAGTTGCATATTGGTTCTGTCATGTACTCATGCTCAGAGGGAATGCAAATGCTAATGACATTGACCTCAGTGTACGGTGAGGGAGTCTGAAGACACCACAAGAAGAAAGTTGCTCCTACCTACAGCTGAAGATTGCATTTTGTTTTTTTTGTTTTTTTTTTAATTTTTTTAATGTTTATTTTTGAGACAGAGAGAGACAGAGTGTGAGTGGGGGAGGGGCAGAGAGAGAGGGAGACACAGAATCCAAAACAGGCTCCAGGCTCTGAGCTGTCAGCACAGAGCCCAATGCGGGGCTCGAACCCACGAACCATGAGATCATGACCTGAGCCGAAGTCGGATGCTTAACCGACTGAGCCACCCAGGTGCCTGAAGACTGCATTTTGGCTAATGCCTGTGGCTGCTATTTTTAGTTTGCTCTAATAAGTGACTGTCCCTGAGGATTTCAGGTTACTTTGTGGATGTGCTCCAAATGGATTGTCCATTTCTGATTGCTCCTTGTCCCTTTGCATTGTTTGCTTTTCTGTTTTGCCTGTGGCTATATTTTAGCAATCATATATTGCTTTTCTCCCAAAACCCAGAATGGGTGCATGGAGTTTTCATGAAGCAAGTAGATAGCAAGTACTTGGTAAACTTTTATATATGGCCTTCAGAGAATTGTGAAATCTTAGTAAAGTTGGTAGTCATCAGGGACAACCTCCTTATTTAGGTGAGGATCTGACTGAGTCTACAGTGGAGGAGAGTCCAAGAAGTTTCCATGGTGGATGTGTCACTTTAGTGTTCTTTGCAGAAAGATGAGATGGAGTAGGAAAATCTTATAAGATGGTGAAAATATGGAGAGCCAACTGTGGAGAGGACCAGTGCAATACAGAGGGAATCAGACAATCTGGCCATATTGGTGCAGTTGGGAAATTAACTGCAAATCTAGTGTGGACCAGCCAGAGTTTATAGCTCATGGGTTGTGCAGGAAGAACACTTAGCTGCTTGAGAAGAGCAGGGTTTTGGCTCAAGCAATGATGATCCCAGTATCAGGTTTATTTTCAGGTGCAAGAGATGTCACCCTTTCAAGATCCACCTGTTGGAGCCCTAGAAACACAGACTGAGGGATACAAGGAAGTGAGGGCATGAAGGCCTGGAGTCTCGGGTCCTGGTCAGGACTAGAGCACATACGGAACTTCTCAGGAAAGGAGAGCCTGCGGCTAGGCTGCAGATACATTCCTCTGTGCTGCCACAGATGCAAACACAGAGTGAGGTAGGTTTGACCACAAGGACTGGAGACTATTTTAACAAGTGGGCAAGAGGACCTAGCTTGAAGCAGGGAGAAATGGTACACTGCTCTGCCTAGAGGTGATGATGAGGGTGGGGGGAAGAAAGAAAGAAAAAGATGGACCTTTAAAAGACTTTGATGGGAGAAAAGATGGGGCTTGAACAGAGGGTCTAAATAAAAGTGTTACACATCTTGTAGAGTGAACCCATAACAAGTATTCCTCTTATAAGCTTAGTTAGGGCAATGTAATAAATAAATGAATAGAAAGAGTTGAATGAATACAAAGACTGAATGACTAAGTCCATGAATAAATGAATTGAATTAATAAATGCCTGGCCATTGACTAACTGATAATCTTTTCTGCAGCAACCCACAATATTTAAAAATTATATATTGATACAACTATCTATTACCGCCTTAATGTGTGTGTATGCACATATATATGCAAATACATATATTCAGAGAGATAGGTAAATAGATATAGATATAAGATATCAGCTAGACTTTATTTAGAGTGAGCACAATAATTCAAAGTGTTCTTTATGTTTCTCATTCCTTTACAGTCTTTCTCAGCTTTCTCGGCTGCACAGCTAGGATTCAGCCTTTGTGCTGCTTATAGATAAATTCTTTAGCTGAATAGTCATGGCTTATAGACACATTTTCCTTCTCATGATTTTTGAATTGTCTATTTGTGTGTATTTATATTTACATACATACCCACACATATATTAGTGTGTTTTTGTGGGTGCATGTGCATGTGTGCATTCCTTGTTCTTTATTCTTAGTGCTACTTCATTACTTCAGAACACTGCAGCTGTGTATGTATCTTGCTGTCAGCTCTCCTTTGTCATCCAGGGAAGCCCAGCTACACCTGGCACTGGCCCAGCCATAAACTGGTAGATAGACTGGTGTGACTGGGAAATCATCATCCACCCCTTGACATGTCAAGTGTGACTTACCTGTGTTAATTAAACTGACCAGAGCAGATGTAAGCTCCCTCTCAGGTCCAGGGAGTTAATCATGGATAGCTGAGGGGCAAAGTACAATTTTGGGAACCTTAATTCTGACCATGAGTTTGTATTCCATAGGACATGCTGACCCTGTATTCCAGTGTTCTGTTCCCTGGTATAATCTTTGAATCTCAGCTACACTAGTCAATCCACTATTCTCCTTCCTTACTCTCTCACCTTCATCCAGCCTGTCCCAGAGAGAGGGCATCCCTGAGAAGTAAGGTGCCTGGAGCAGCTCTGTCAAGCTGTTCTACAGAACCTCCTAACATTTGCCTCAGGTCTGAAAAGTCAACATGTTCCATCATCATGGAACAGTGATGAAGTTCCAGACATTATTTCTCTGGCTCGTGTCCTGCACTGTTGTCAAATCACTACAGATCATCACAGGTTGTCATGCATAAAAGTAAATTTGATAATGGCTATAAAGGCTGGAAGTAAGTCTAAAGATCATTACAGGTTTTGTCACTCACAGTAACGTTTCATTTAACCTCACACAAATGGCCTTTTTAGGATGTGGGGTTACATTTTCAGTAGGCACATAGCAGTAGACAACAAAAAAGATTGCAGCTTTTGTGACATCCCACCCTATACGTTTTAAGTGCCAACAGTTTCACAGTGTTAAAGGTGAATATAAAGCAAGTGAATCATGACTGATTAAATTACCAGCTGTTAATTATATTGCTGGTTATAAATTATAAACTCTAATTCTAATTAGCACAGCAGTTAATTAATTGACAACTTTGGTTGTGTTAAAACTGAGTCTGGCATGCACAATTCCAAATTCATGGGAAGGGAAAAAAAATGTGTCTACAAGCTGTGTAATCAGTGGCACTGTGACTAAATCCTAGCTGTGCAGATCCTGAGACAGCCTGCAAGAGATCGAGAAACACAAAGGACACTTGAAATTATTATTGTTCTCATACTAAAAATAGTCTCTAGCTGCTATCCAACATGAGGCAAGTCACATATGGAAAACCTGTATTTTAATATCCAACATTACTCACAAAATCAGGAAAATGTACAATTAACTTGATAGTTGATGTTCTAAACAGCGCCTTGGTGAATAGAGACATTTTGCTACTTTAAATCACCATCTGGATGCTATGTAAAAGTTTGTTTTCAATGGCTAGAGCTCTCTTGGCTGGTCCACAGCGCTGCTTGATGACTCTTTTGAACTCATTTGCATATGAATAGTGTCAGATACTATGTTGAAGTTTACCAGGACCACAACTGCCAGCTGAGTGTGCTTGCTTTCTTACAACAATGCTCTGTTTTTCAATAATTGAATAGTTCTTATTTACCAACTTCCAAAGCAAAATATGGGCATTTTAACAATCAAAATCATCCTTTGCCGACTCCTATTGGCACCATATATTTCACCTTCTCTTCATGAATCCTAAATCTTCCCTGTGTATTCATGATTTGCAGGCGTAAGTACTGAAAGGGAATAATTAGAAACATCTGTTTACATTTACCAAAAGCAGATATTAGAAGAATTAAAATAAGCACAACCAGCACGCAATGGCTTAAAGAAATTGATTATACGAGAATGTCTGAATATTACGAGAATGCTGGATTTCTGTGTAAATACACTATATGAATACACCACTGTATGAATACACTGTATGATATAAAAAGACCCTTTATGAAATGATATAAACAGCAAGCAAAGTTAACATGTACTAAGTATTCTGAAATATTCATTTCTTTTCTTCATTTACTGAACAGCTCATCAGTGTGATGTTGAAGGTAACAATGTCTGTTGGGTTGATGGCCACAGTTATTTATAGCATCAGAACCTGGAAGAAGGCAGGACATCCATGCTCTGAGACAGTTCTTGGACACCTGTGCTGAAGCACCACCAGAAAGCTGTGATCCTAGAGCCCTGACCCATGTCTTCATATTGTCATGTTAGCTACTGACAGAGAGTTGGTCGTTTTTGTTGAGACTGCTGGAAGCAGTTTGCAGCAGGATGTATTGGCATCTACTAGAATCTCAGAAGCAAGTGGGAAGATTGTGTTCTTGCAACTCACCCAGCACAGACTCAACTCTCCATGGCAGCACAGGGTGGGAGCCGTCCATATGCCTGCATTTCAGTACACATGTGCATGCTTTCTAAATTTAGACTGTTGATGTTAGGAAACAGAGTTTACTGATTTTAATGAAGTGAAAGGATTCTGTGTAATTATAAGTCAAAATAGTGATCAGAATATGAACTCATGGTGTAAAGACTAATTACATACAAAAATAAGAATCACAAATGGAACTTTTAAAATTACCAGTGCTGGGCCTTGCCTCCTACAATTCTGATCCAAGGCAGTTAGGTTGAGCCCTGGAATTAGACTAGGAATAAGGAAAGAGAAAGAGTAAAGATGACAAGGTACTACCGATAAAGCTGTCAAAAGAGTCGTTGGATAAGGAATCAGTGCTCAAAAGAAATCAGTGCTCAATCTGCTGGTTTGCAGATAAAAACAGGGAGCCATTAGCTAAAGATTTTGTTAAATATCTTAGGGATGGATGAGGTCACCACAGAAGAGAGGAAGAAGGAAGGAAGGAACAGGGACAAATCTGAGGCAGTCGAACATTGAGATATACATGGCCCAGGGAAGTACAGGAGCCATGAGCTGAACAGCCAAATTGCAGCCATTCGATAAGCTCCCCAAGTATTGAGTCAGATGAGGACAAAAGATGTGCCCTTTGGAGGTCATTGGGCATCCTTGCTGGGATCAGGCTGGAGATTGGAAGCAAGTCTCAAGAGGATTGATGATGGGATGGGGGCTCTGTGGTCAGCAATTTGGTTGACTTGAAATTCTAAAGAAATCTCAGTATAAAACCATTAGAAATGGTGAACATGGGGCACCTGGGTGGCTCAATCGGTTAAGTGTCTGACTCTTGGTTTTTTGCTCAGGTCATGGTCTCGTAGTTCGTGGGTTGGAGCTCTGCCTCGTGCTCTGTGCTGGCATCGCAGAGCCTGCTTGGGATTCTCTCTCTCTCCCCCCCCACCCCCTTCTCATGCTCTCTCTCTCTCTCAAAATAAATAAACTTAGGGGTGCCTGGTGGCTCAGCAGGTTAAGTGTCCAACTTTGGCTCAGGTAATGATCTCACAGTTCATTAGTTCAATCCGCACGTCAGGCTCTGTGCTTATAGGTCGGAGCCTGGAGCCAGTTTCAAATTCTGTGTCTCCCTCTTTCTCTCTGTCCCTCCCCCACTCATGCTCTCTCTCTCTCTCTCTCTCTCTCTCTCTCTCTCTCAAGAATAAATATGAAAAAAAAATTAAAGAAAATAAAAGTAAATAAACTTAAAAAATTTAGGAAACAAAATCATATTTAAAAAATAAATAAAATCATGTTAAAAAAATAAATGGTGAACAAATCAAAATAAACATAATTGGAAGGTATCACTGTATCACTTAATTAAAAGGAAAATAAGAGAAAATACCAGGAGCCACAAAAATAGCCAGATTTGGAAAGAAAGCTGAGGAAGAAAGTGTTGGAAACTGTTCTTGGAGCCCTGGAAGCCCTGGAGTCAGTTTTTGTATGTGACCGGTTGGGTCAGTGTTAATGACCAGGCAGCAGAGGGTTAAAATTGAGTCTTCATAGAGCTGGCACACTCAAGGGCCACACACTCATTGAAAGAATATCATAAGAAAAATTTCCCCAAAGGGAATTCCATCAAAGGGAGATAATAAAGAAATGTATCTGTCTCATCTGGGCTTTAAGTGACATGAGAGATACCTTCCCTGAGAATTTGTATCATATGGCTATACTAATCTGGATTTAGGGTTTGACTTTAAACTGCCAAGAAATCTTCACTGCAAGTGATCCAAGGTTATCAACCAATGTGGAATGCCAGGTGAAAGCACATCCACAATCTTATAAAGGGACATGTTGGCAATCCAGGTCACATAGAAGTTCTGCTCACTTGTTCAGCAAATGTTTATGAAGCCTCTATCATATACCAACCACTGTCCTGGCACTGTGCTGGGAATACACCAGTGAGCAAAACCGACAAAGTTTCTGTACTCATGCAGCTTACATTCTAGCATGGAAGAAAGAAAATAAACATAATACAAAATAAATAGATCACTAGGATATGAGCAGGGTTAATAGGACGGAAGATTGCAGGGGATGAAGGTTGCCATTATTAGGAACAGCTTATTCAAAAGGTGAATTTGAGTAAAGACTAAGGTGAGGAAGTCAGACTAGGTGAGGAAGTTTATTTGGAGAAACAGAGTTCCAGACAGAAGACATAGTTAATATAAAAGGACTAAGATAGGAGAATGTCTGTATTGTTTGAGGAACAACAAAGAGGGTATTGTTGCTGACATGAAGTTAGCGTAGGAGAAGAGGCCAGAGCATGTCCACCTGGGCTTTATTTTCAGTGGACTAAGGTGCCATTGTATATTTCTAAACACAGGAGCAAATGATCTGACATAAATTGTTAAAAATCATTCTGGATGCTGTGTTGGGAAGAAGACCATGGGAGAATAGAGGTTTAAGAAACCAGTTAGGAGGCTTTGATAGTGTGGAGGGGAGAAAGATGGTTTTTGACCAGGCTGGTAGCGATAGCAGTGATAAGTGGCTGAACCATAGTCCCCTTTTAATGTGGAGTCACAGATAGATTGATGTAGAATGTGAGGGAAGAGATGAACAGAAAATGAATGGAGATTCTGATTTGAGTAACTGCAAGGATGGAATACCTTCAAATGAATTGGGAAGACTATAAGTGGTTCTGTTCTTAGGGTAAAATTAGCAGTTCAATCTGGATGTGTAGATTTTGATTTATAAATCAGGCTGGAGATAAAATTTGGGAATACTAAGCATACAGATGGAATGTAAAACCATGAAGTTAGCAGAGATCACTAAGGAAGTGAGTGCAGATAGAGAAAAAAAGTGATGGAGGTTTGGTTGATTGGGTAGATGGTGGTTCAGAATAAGGAGCCTTGGGGCACCCTGGCATTAAGAAGAAAAGAAAGAATTGGAGTAAGAGACAAAGAAGATGGGCCAGTTGAGCAGAAGGAAAAGCAAAAGACAGTGTGTCAAGGACAGTGATTGGTCTAGGATTTCACCCACAGTTTCATGGATGCTGGAAGAAGGTATGAATCTCATGGCTGAGACAAAGGATAGTTTACTACTCTTATCTAAGGCCAACTACATAATTTGTGTGATCCAGTGCAAAATGAGAGTAAAAAGCAGGAAAATGTCATTCCTCTCCTATCTGAAAGTTAGCGCTTGTGTTTTTCCTTCCTTACACACTGTGCTTGATTGAGTGTATGAAAATCTACATCACAGTTTCTTTCTGGCTACCTATACCTTGATTATAATGTCCGAGAAGATAGGATTACTTCATGTAATTACATTCAGTAATGTTCACCCAAATATTTATGCTGAAATTAATAACAATTCAGAAAAAGAATGATTATCAAGCCAATATATTCTTAGTTATAGAGTATAATATTTTTAATATTGTTGATTTATCTAATAACAATAACCTAACAAGTTCTGGGTAGAGACCAGAAATAGACATGATCTCATAAATGAATGGGCTTGCTGTCTAAAAATAGCATATCTTCTTGGAATCTGAAAGTACTTTAAAATATGTATCATCACTAATCTACATGATTTGTCTCTGAGGAGACGAAATCCATTGTTAAATCCTGATATAGAGGCCTATATATAAAAGCAAAGGGCATTGAACTCTCATAGCATAAGTATCTGGGAGGGGTTTTTCATTTAAAATGGGAATATTCTTCCTTTATTTTATGACAAATAAACACCTTTCGTTCTGTTGTAGCATATTTTTCCTTGTTTTCTGCCTTGAAGGGATTGAAACAGAAGTGATTTTAAGTGATACTCAGTTCAGCAAATCTAATAATATGAACTCTAGAAGCCATGCAACCCAAAAGATGACCATCACTATTTAAAGACATACAATCTTTAACCTCATAGTCATCTGCAGGCACCATGCTCAAGCAAGGGAAGAGCACAGTCTTGATAAATGCCACAGAGTCAGAATATGGACAAATCACTCACAAGTCTCCAGATGTAACATTCTTCCAGTTGTTTGAATATCCCTCAAATATAGAGATGTTAAGAGTTCTTTGCACAAGCAATATGTCTGTTTCTCATATCCAATGCTTGGAGCATTTTTGAATGAGTGACATATTTAAGAGACATCACATCCCCTTTTGGGAGCCTATTAATTAAAGATAGTTGCTGGAAAATAAAGATATGTATCTGATTATATATACATAATAATAATTGTAAATATAATAACTTTATATAAATGTATATACACACATGTTGCAGACTATAATTTGTAAACAGTCTGGTGTCTTAGTGAGTATTATTTAGATAAATACTTTTTAGAAAAGAGGAGAATATGTAGTGACTCTCCAGTTTATAAGCACATTCCAAAATTTCATTTATATGGCGTTTGTGCTGAGTTGGAACATCTGTTCCCATACAGAGTGTGAGACATCTGATCATATTATATATTCTTCTATTTAACCTCCTATGCATCTGAGATCTCTTGTTGGACTCAGTCTTCTCTAGACATGAGTAAGTGTTCTTCTGGAATGCAATTTGAGAGTTCAGGAGCTTATTGCTAATCATGGGGACATCAGTGGAAACACTCCCAACCCTCTGTACTGTTGTTGCCAACTCATGGACCAGTTCTAGATATGGAAGGCATTTAGGAAATAGGATTAACATAACCCAGTAACAGAGTAATGTTGGATGTAGGATGAGAAAGAAGGAAGAGATTGGTATACAGACTCTGGTTTTGGTTTAGTTGAGAATGAGTGAGTGGGTACAGAATGGTGGTATGGAATGAGAATAGATTTGGGATAGAAAGATAAGGTAAGAAAGAAAGATGAGTTAATTTTGGAAATATTGAGCTTGGGTGCCTGTGGGGCATTTGGAAAGGTTCAAAAGGCAGCTGGATCCATCCATGCAAACTCAGGAAAATACAATGGGTCAGATAAACTGATGGAGGAACCTAGGAATGTGAAAGAACAGTGGAGATACTTCTTTCTTCTGGTGCCTTGGTGCCCAGTTTGGGAGAATAAATAACTTCCCCTAGGGGAAAAAAAAGTATATAGAGCCATCAATTTAAAATTAAAGGGGGCTATGGAGAGAACACTTAGTGAACATGTTTTGCATACAGATGGGTCAATTGACTATAAAATAGAGTTTTTCCCATTTTAAAATGGAAAGGGATGTTGAGAATTCTATATTAAAGTATTAGGCTGAGTCTTTTTTACCTGCACCTCTAAATAATAAAGCACATTTTCCTTTGCAGTTTGGCATGCACTTGCATGGAATAATGGGCTAAGGGTCCAACTGTTAAAAAGGATCATTTTTCATCATGTGCTGGGGAGGTTTCATTGAGGAATGACTAGCCCTGCTCTAGGATGAGGGAAGAGAATGTAGAATTTTCCAAATGCCTATTATGAGTCAAGCATTGTTAGCTCAATTAATTGCTAGAGCACTTTTGTAAAATGACCATTCTTAGTTTCTTTTTTCCACAAGAGATTTCTGAGACTCAGAGTGATTAGGTAACTTTCCCAGGTAAAGTACCAGGCAAAGAAGGTGACCCAGTGTGTCAGTGGCATCCTGCTCCACCACCTCCTGCAAATCACCCCCTGTCAGAGTCTCATTTAGCCTAGGCATCTCTCTTACATCTTCCTGGTTCTCGTTGGCTTATGTTGAATTCTTGATTTCTTTGAATACTACCTTTTTTTTTGTCCTTTGAATGTAGGTCAGTATAATCATTTTCCTTTTCTAACTTAATAGATTCAAAAAAATACCTATGATATCTATTCATATATGGAAAGAAAAACATATGTCTAGAGTAATTTATATCCTATGTAAGTTTTTCAGATGGCTATAGAGGATCAGGAACTTGTAACTATTTTCATCAGCCATTTTACATTTCATACAGAGATGACTGGTTAATCTTTGAATACATTTAACATTTAGATGGATGAATAAAAAATACAAACTATGAACCTTTGGGCGGGTATAACAATTATAAGAAGACCAGACCATTCTCATAGGCACACCAGCTTCCTTCCCTGCCATCCCCAGACTTAGTAGATATCCCTTAAATATACACTTCTTTTGCATTATTGTAAATTTCTTGACTCTTGATGGGTGCTCTTCACTATGCTAAGCCTTTAAGAGTGTGTGGCAGGCAGTCTCCAGACAGAGTAAGTGGGCTTAAGTGAAATGATTCACATACATTTGCCCAGCCAGCAGGAGGCTGACTTGAGACTTGGGCATGTTTGATTCCAAAGCTCCTTCTCTTAATCACTTCCATTTTCTTTGGTTCAATTTTATGTCTACCTCCTAAATTGTGAGCTACTTACAGTTACAAATTATGTCTTTCTTATCTCTGGGTCCCTAGCACTCTGCATGGTTCCTGGCTTGCAGAGATACTCAGTGAATGCTTAAAGGGGATCAGGAAGAAGAGAGGGTAGCAAAGAGATGAGGGTCATACTTTCTTAGGAAAGATCACATATGGATTCAACAAATGGGGACTGAAGTCTGTTGTCGGAGGAGAGAGGTATGTAATGTTGGATACTCATTTTTAGGTCATTAAAAAATGGATTAGGATTTTCTAAATATATCTTGTTAATAGAAGTGCCAAGAGTCCCCCAACCTGATCTCAGAAGGAAGTTGCCACCACCTAGGTCTTATGTAAACTTTCAGAACAATTTTCCTTAACCTGAGAACAACTTACCTGTAAGGTTTTGTATCATAAACTTGCTGAACCAGATGCAAATGCAGGTGTCCTGTGGCTTTCACAGCTGCAGCTAGATATTTAAATGTAGTTTAGAGATTGCATTTCTTTCTCAGGGTTAGTAAATTTTGTCTTCATTTCCTGTGCTGAGGAAATCTTGTCAATTTCTTAATTGCAGAATAATGAGCAGTATTTCCACTTTTGAATATGTATTCTTGTTTTTAATGTGATAAATGTGGAGAGATTTCCTCAAGCAGAAAGAAATTTGCAATTTATTTGAGTTGCTTGAGTGCCCAAAAGATGGGCTGAGGTTTTATTTTGTTATTTGTGTTGTTGTTGCTGCTGCTGTTTGTATATTCTCAGGAGATTTTTCAAAGGATTGCCACCTATGTGTAAATGCTTGGCAGGTGAATGACTCATACTTAAGAATGCCTATTCCCTGCCCCCAGCCACTGGGGATTCTGGAGCTATGAGTGCCAGCAATCCTTTCCTAGCAGCCTCAGACTGCCTATCTCCTCCTGCCCGCTCCCCTCCCCATTGCTATCTCAGCCCACTGGCTCCAGACCATAGGACCCTGGGCTGGGCTGGTGTCTTACCCAGGAACTCTGGCTTCTGACTTTGCATGAAGTGGATTTTTGTAATCTGGGGTAAAACCTGACAACTGTGTCATATTTTTTCGAGGACAGAAATTATACAAATTCTAAATGTGTTAAAAATTTGAAAACTCCACTTACTATTTTATTTGTTCTCACTTTGTGAGGCAATAGGAATGCACCTCAGTGGACTTTAGTATGCTGACTGAATTGATACACAAACACATGCACACATCCACACACAAACACGCAGAGAAGAGACAGGGACCATGACTTCATTAGATTATCAGAGGGATTAATGATTCCCCCCGCAAAAGACCCAAGGAATAAACAATCTCTTAATTGAATTATTTTGTTTGTAAGATTCTTTTAAAGAAAGACTGTTTTGAATACAATTCTTCAATATTTCTTCATGCTGATCTAAAGTTTGTTATAGGCCTTTTATAGGACACATAAAAATTCAAGACATAGAGTCTTATCTAATGATTTTGATGAGTTACCATAGTTCAAACCAACTATAATTAAATAATTCACATTTATACATTATATCCCAGAGAATTCTGAGTCCTAGGGGACTAGAGAATTCTGGATGAGGAAACTCCTGGGTTTTCTTCCTTATTGCTTGATGTCTCTCCACTGAATCCCATATCCCAGGGCTACAGTCCCCACTGGAATCTGTCACAGTATAAATCAGAGAGCTGGATGTTTTCCTTGTATGGACAACCATCTCAGATATAGATGAACCTGGAAGGGTAGAGGCTTAGAAGGTCTCAGCAGGGGTCCTGGGTCCAGGTTCCCCCACCCCCACCACACACACATCTCAGTCCATTTGTGACTAGATATGGGACACAACTGAGTCTCCACTAGTGAAGAAGTGGCTAAGCTAACCTGGGAGGCCAAGGACTGTTGCTCTACAAGGGCTTCCAGCTGACTTCCCTGGCAAGGATTTGAGGCTAGACTACTGAGGGAATAGAGAAGCAGAGGTGGTAGGAGGTGCTGGCAGCTGAAGGGACTAAGGTCCAGGAAATCAGTGCCTTTCCTTACAGCCTCCCAACTAAACATTCCAGAGTTGTAACTGCATCTAAACCAGAAACCCAATGTTCTCAGAGTACCCAGGGCTGTTGAATGGCCTGCTAACACAATAGATGGTATTACTATCCATGCACACACACCCAATGTGTCCATAAATTACTTTATGGGAGGAATGTTTTATAAATGTTTTAAGTACTACAAATCTCAACCACCACCCAAAGCACAATCTTCTAAAATAAAGTGATACTATATTATATCCAGAAGGAACTTTGTGAGCCTAGGTCTGAAGAATTTGGGACAGGGTTAGGAGTGAAGGTTATCCCTCTCAATCCATGAAGGCCTCACAGATGAGGGGATTCTGTGTCTTCTCAACACAGGCCTCTGTCATGTGGCTCACTCCATTGGCAGCTATTTCCATAAATCTTGATCTCTCTTGGCCATCACCCCTCCTCTTTCTGCCAGCATGCTCTGTCTAAATGTGCTGATATGGCTGGTTGTGCCATAGCCAAGGATCAGTGCCAGGAAACAGACTGTCTCTTCCTACTGTGTGCTAATCTATTTAAGCCCACCCTCCCAAGGTGAGATTTCTGGAGGCTGTTCCCATTGCACTACATGGTGAAGGAACTTACTTGATGGTCCCCTGTGTCCCACCCCTCCTGGATACCCACTACTCTCATGAGCCTGTTTCTCCTAGACTCCTGCTTCTCCCCATGTCCCACCCCTTTTTGCACCTTGTTCCTCTGCATTCCTTGCTGAGCCTGGCTGCTCCCTGCTGCCCTTTCTTCCCAGAAGTCCACTATTCCATTGAGCCTCTGTCCTCCAGACTCTTGATTTTCCTCACCCTGGGCCCACCTCTCACTCTGACCTGCTCTGACCCCCGTACCTTCTAATGCCAGCTTCTCCCCACAGTCCACTCCTCCCTAACCCCCACCCCCCTCACACCCACTCCTCCCTAATGTCTCTCTACAGGAGATTAAGTTTTCCCTGCAAAGGGCAGAGATGGGAAAGGAAGAGACCATTACAATTTTCTCTCACCCTAGCAGAAGCTTTTGGTGTCTGAGATTTCTTGTCAGTGTGACTGGAGACGCCTCCCTGTGCTCAAGTGGATCATGTGGTCAGAGCAGGAAAGATGAAAGCCAAAGACACAGTGAGCTCTGCAGAGGCCCAGGACATTGGCATCCGCCACTGGTATCAGACTCACTAGTTCCTACTCCCCATGAACCTTGGAGCCCCTGAAAGCCCTGCACTTGAGAAATGCCATTTCAAGGCCTCTGCCCTGTTCTCTTTGATCTCCCTCAAACCCCACCCCCCAAGCTGCCCCACATTTGGTGGTGACCACTCCAGGAAGAAGGTGAGGAGGGCTTATGAAGACCCTGGGGACCTCTGAATGTGGAAAACATAAACTTGTCTGGGATTCCCTAAAGAAAAGAAACTTTCACAAGGCATTTGCCTACATAGCAGCTGTACTAAATATTTGCAATGATGGGGGCTTTAGTGGTGCCACAATTCTTACTCCTCTCAAAAGCTGAATTATCTTACATGACTTGATTCTCTAGTAACCAAGATATCTTTGCAGACTATCCTCCCACCAAGCTCATTTCAGTGTATTATGCAGAACTATTTAGCTTCTGTCCTTAGGAGCTTTGTTTTGAGGTTGAGAGTCACACCCTCCAGGGAGGGAGCCCCAAATTCAAATCCCACTTCCCCAGGTTACTCCTATTTATTGGGGCATGGGGGAAAGGAAGCAAATTACTTGAGCTTTCTAAAACATTTTTCTTCATTGATGGGGGATGATAGTGAGAATACTGATAATCCCTGTTTTACATTTAAATGACTCTAGCATAAGGCCTAGCACATACCAAGAGATCAGAGCATGTTAATTGCTGCTGACATTACCGTGCATGGTGCTCACCACTGCACAGAACAGGAGTCAGTACTGTGGCCCACTTAACACTAAAATCTCCCATTAACTGCCCCAACTGCACAAGAGAGCAAAGGGAGGATTGGACTTGTCTGCTGTCCCCTTTCCTTTGTCTGCCAATCTGTACAGGAGAAAGAAGTGGCATACTGACTAGTGTCCCCACTGGTGTAATGATGGCATTGCTTTAGAAAGCACAGCTGATACAGCAGGTTTGAATTTAAATACTAGTTTTCTCCCTGTACGACATAAGCTCTCCCCAACTCTAATCCACTCAACTCACCTCAGCAAACACCCAAGACCAAAATTGAGATGTGCTGCTGCTTGTGTGGAGAACAGCACAAGACCCAGAGTCCAAGTTTGATGACAACTGAGTTCCCAGGGCAAAATGACACATTCCCTACAACCTCACAGCAACCCATATGAATGCAAGTTGGAAGGAAACTCGGAGAAGTGCTAGACTTCATGACTCAGGCGTAGGATGTGGGCTTAGAAACCAAAGAGAGAAGCAAGTGAAATGCTTCTATTTCAATAAGAATGTAATTTGGAGCATTACATTCAAATTGAAAATCCTTTAGTTGCTACTGCTGATTTCCAACTTATGCCACCAAAACTTTGCATGTTTTAGTTAAAGATGCACCACCTACATTAACCATCGTTTCTGCTAATGCAGGGTATGTGATTGCACTCTTTGTGGGTCCATTCACATCAAGCTTAATATCTGTGAAATTTTAGGATTTCCTTAACCTGTACCCCCTTTCCACCTGTTCTCCCTATCACCCACCAGCAAGCACTCTCCACCCATTTGATCACACCTGATTTTCCTGATCCACAATTTTGTGTTTAAAATCGGTTGTATTATTATTTAGGTATGGCAGACACAACAGATCAGGAGGCAACTGACATTGAAAAGATAGTTTGTTAATCACAGACCCCAAGAGAAGGGGACACACAATCCATTGCAGGGGATGTGAGGCACACAGGGAAGCACCAGGGTCAGTCACAGGCAAGAAGGGAAGCTGTGGGCAAGAGCCTTTATGGTGGTTTCCATGGGAAGGAATGGGCATGGGGGAGGCTGGATAAACAGGCTTAGGATTGGCTAGTTTCAGTAATTAAAGTGGGCCCTATGGTCTAGACTGTCTGTAGTTGCCTGGTACTTGGACATAGATGATGTATTGGCCTTGAGTGTGAAAGCCCAATACAGAAAGCACTTGGGATGTGAGCTCTGGCATTTGGGGTGTAAGCTCTGGATTGGTTGGTTTGAATTTGGAGTTTAGAGCTTAATGGGATTGTTTATTATGTATAGGGATTAGCTAGCCCTTAGAGGAGGGAGAGAAGTCCCTCCAAGGTCAACCAGGGTCCAGATGTTAAAACATGGGAAAATATAAAATAAAAGACAAGATTAATACACTTGGTTGGGTCAGTTGCTACTTGAAACCTTCAATGACTTTCATTGGCTATGGAGTTGACATTGAAGTTTTTCCACCTTCTTGGTCACTGCCACAGAATCCAGCCTTGCTGACCACTTTGTCCTTTTCCCCTCTTGAACTCTAAGTTCCAGCAAAACTGAACTCTTCAAGGATTCTCATCAATGCAATAAAAGCAGCACCCTCGTATGATTTTTTTTCATGCTCCCTATCTAATATCTGGCTAACCAAGGTCTTTCTTTAATGCTACCTGCTCTGTGAGGATGGGAGGTGGGCTGGGGGACAGTTCACACAGGTAATGCCAGACACAGAGCTCTGCCCATATAAGTGCCTGGGGTGGGGGGGGGGAACTCCTCTCTGTGTCTTCTCATCTACACAAATAGTATCTCTCCTTCAAGCTGCAAATGAAACCTCTATAAAGACTCCTCAGCCCATTTGAATTTTCTTGATTCCCCCCCTCTGATTTTTTATGGCCCCTATAGTTTAAAACTTATTCTATTTATAGTTATTTAGAATGCATTGGTTTTTGTCACCTCCTTGCCTGTGAGCACCTGGAGAAAAACATCCAGGTGTGTTCTTTGACATTTCAGAGGCTTCTATGTTCTAACACTCTTGAGGTCAGTGATAAATAGGCATTGTTAGATTAGCAAGCACTGAGAACTGCCCTGTGAGTCAGTAAAATGAGTATTGCATAGGATGTCATAAGACCTGTGTCTAGGATAGATTCTTCAATTGATTTGCAATCCCCTCTCTCACTGTGCACAAAGCCAGGATGTTTTCAGATACCTGTAAGTGTGTGAATTCAGAAGTTCCTATATGTAACAGTGTTTTTTCCTTCCCTGGTTGGAGAGTTTAGATACTTATATAGTGGGGTTTTCAGTTTGGATTCTTATATAGTGGGGTTCAGGATGTCCCATGAATATTACCAAATTTTCAGACTTGATTGTTGTAGACTTGAATATTGATTGCCAAAAAGAATAGAAATTTAAAAATAGAATTTTCATGCTCAGCTTGATTTCTTTCTTTCTTACTACATTAATGACTTTGCAAAAGAAATCCCAAAACAAACAAACAAACAAACAAACAAACCAAAACAGTAGGATCATCTGCCTAGATATGTGCTTATTTTGTTGGCAAGCCTGTAAGGGTTATACCATGGTCCATTTCTCTTCTCCTATATCCAGCGTAAGCTACTGGCTCCCATTTTTCCCAGACAAATGTATCATCATCTCAAGGTGATGATATGGCCTAGTTAGTATAGAAATGGTGTTCTGGAAGAAAAAAAGAATAAAGCATAGAGACCTCCCACCGGTCATTGGGTGGCCAAAGTATGTTTACAGAGTTTGTATTTACAGCTTTCTCAGAGGGTAGGAGAGGAAAGAGGCTTATGTTGCAGAGAGAATTTGTAAATAGAGGTCCTCTGCCATAGGTGGTGAAGACACATGTGTGTCTGGTGGGAGATGGAGGACATAGGAGAGGGCTCAGGGTCCTCCCAGCAACCTGATATTATGATGACTTTTTAAAAATTATTTTTTGTCCCTTATGTCTGTGTGGCTATTGCTTAAATGCCAATTTGTCTAGTCTGGTTCTTGTCTAAATAAAACAGAGGATTTTTTTTCTAAAACAGAGGATTTATTAGCATGATTTATACCTATTAAACCTAGTATTTATTTGCATTTACAAGAAAGCAACCAAGCTTCCAACCCTGCCTGAAAATAATACCCACTTCTTCTGGATTCCAACCTGAATTTGACCAGTCATGGAGGAAATACGCCTGTGGCTGAGCACAAACTAACTTTTTCCTTTTCTTTCCCCCCCTAGGATTACACCTTAACCATGTATTTTCAACAATATTGGAGAGATAAAAGGCTTGCCTATTCTGGGATCCCTCTCAACCTCACGCTTGACAATCGAGTGGCTGACCAGCTATGGGTGCCTGACACATATTTCTTAAATGACAAAAAGTCATTTGTGCATGGAGTGACAGTGAAAAACCGCATGATCCGCCTTCACCCTGATGGGACGGTGCTGTACGGGCTCAGGTCTGTCTGCCTTTTCAGGGCTAATTTCGCAGTTGCATGACTCATTGGCATTGAATTTCTCACTTGAGATGATTATAGGAAGTGAGGCCATGTCCTCAGATTAATTAGGAGACATCCACGGAACACTGAGATTTGCGCGCGCGCACACACACACACATACACACACACACATAAGATTTGGTGTATTACTGTTACTATAAATAGTCATCACACAAGGGAAAAACCATCTCCTTGGACTGATTTTAAATAATCGCATTGCCGTATCTGAGAGCACAGATTCTCTGAGGACGGATTTCCTATATCATAGCCACAAAGGCTGTAATGAATATTGCTCTGACACTGCAGAGGCTTTCAATAAAGTTGTCCCACAGCTGTTTGCTGAGGTGAAAAAACTGTCTAGTTTTGCCATTATATGGGATAGTCTCCTCAGAGCTTTATGAGGTAGTGTCACCAATATTTATGGGAATGACTAAATGCAAGGCTTCCTGATGAGAATCATCTCACCAGGTCTCATAATGAAATCACTTGAATCAGGAAACCAGACTGCTGCCTGGAACCCTGAAGAGGCTCTGGGCTTTCCTGGTTGCCCTGGAAACCACCAGACCTTCCCATAATGCTCCACCACTGTTGGTGGCTAATTATTATGAATATCAACCTTGCTAAATGGTGACCTTAAAAATCTTTTGTCTCTTGTGCTGATTTTGTAATGATTTTTATTTTGTTTCGTTTTAGAGTAATTGTGTGTGGGTGTGGATGTGTGCACGTGTGTCTTTCCTGATCTCCTGGTCTAAAAGTGCTTTTGAGATCTTCTAGGAGTTACCACAGTTTTGAGAGGATGATGGTGGATATCTTGAACAAAATATGTATCATAAAATATTGTGAGACCATAGACCTTTTACTAAGATTCCAATAGATCTTAGTGAAATCATAGCAACATACATTTAAATCCACACCACTGACTTTTCATGCTTCAAATTAGGGAAGGGTTTATTTAACATTGCCTTAAGTAGAAATGTTGAGTGACTTTCTCAAAACAGCAATATATAGAACAGGAGTCAGATTTTAGTGAAAATCAGACTTTTTTTTAACTTTAAGGAGGAAAAAAAAGTGGTACATGTCAACCAACCTATGGTATTACTATAATAATTGATGTTTCAGGTTGATGTTTCTCTGGGACATTTTAAGCCTCTTTCATTTTTGCCTGGAAATTAAAAAAATGGATGCAAAACTCCAGAGGTTCTGAGAAGTACATCAGTTTTACGAAAGGTTACCCAGAAACCATGTGAGCATAAAATGAAGAGTCATGTCCCTCATTTACCTGCCCCACCTCCCGCCAAAATGAATAGAAAAACTATATGTGTGTGTGTGGTGGGGGGAAGAGCAAAAAGAAGCAATATCAATAAAAATTAAGCCTAAGCTTGCCTTTTTAAACAAAATTTGCTATTTGGGTTCTCTCCATTTTTATTTTTGTGTTCTTTATTTTCTTACCAGAGGTAGAAAATTTAGTATGCCTCCTTTGAAACTTTAACTGTTAGGAGAATGCCTATCTGGCTGCTATAACAAAATACCATAAGCTGGATGGCTTATAAACAACAGGTATTTATTTCTCACATTTCTGGACACTGGATCCAAGATCAAGGTGCCAGTGGCTGGGGAAGGCCCACTTCCTTCTTGATAGTAGGCACATTCCCACTGTGTCCTCACCTGGTGAAAAGGGGAAAGGAGCTCTGTGGGATCTCTTTTATAAGAACACTAACCCCATTCATGAAGGATCCACCCTGATGACCTCAGCCCCCACTTCTTAATACCACCACCTTTGGGGATAGAATTTCAACATATGAATTTTGGGGGCACTTAAGCATTCAGATCATAGCAGACAGAATGATATGAATGAAAGAACTGTAATAAATTTTCAAGCTCCATTTGAAACTGCTGGATTTAACAACACAAAACACAAGAATAAGAAAAGCCAAGAGAATAAAACTATATCTTTAGCTAATACCCTGCCTGTATAAATATAAATATATATATTTATATTATATTAATATTTATATATTATTTAATATAATAATATTAATATATATATAGTAATTATATAATAAGCCCATGGAAAGTTTTCAATAATAAAATTGGTACAATAACTTTAACTACTCTCCAGTCAAATTACATCCATTATACATCTCAAGCAACCTCTTAAATCAGTAAATGGATTTCTAAATAAATAGCTGTTTTTATTCAAATGCAGTCTCAATATACTCCTTAGATCTTTATTTAGAACCTCATATTTTTGAAACAATTCTTTAGATCTTTATGGTCCTGGACAAGCTGTCAGAAAGAAAATCTCTAAACAACAGACTGCCACATTCTGCATATGCTTAACAGCTACACTGTGCCATCTGATTCCTTTTGAATTTGACTAATCTAGAAATTTCTGCCTTTAGATTTAAAAATCACAAATAGCTATAGAAATTAATTTGAATTTGAAGTTGAAGTTTGACTTGAATTTTTGGACAAAAAGCACATTAGTATTTCAAAATAATGTTATTGAATTCATGTATATACATATTCCATGTTATTCCTTGTGAACTGAAGTAACATTTTTATATATTCTATTTCACACACACACACACACACACACACTCACACTATAAGTATTGTGTTTTGGGTTAAAAACACTGTGAGTGTTTACATTGATAGGAAACCCTCTATCCTCCTCTTGGCCCCAGATTCTACCTTCTCTTTGCTCTCTTTCTACTTTTGTGATCACTGAATAATGTTGGTGACATGGCAAACCCAGGATGTGCCAGTGTATAAAACCCCAATGACACATTATATCTTTTTGGTACTAGGTACCATGGCATGAGCCTGAATGAGGTCTGGTGCAGCTGAGGACTTTAGTGAGTTAAATTCCCATTAAGGGTTATGGAGCACTAGGATTACTATTTATCTCCTGCTTAAAAGCAGGTGCTGCTGATGAAGGTCCAGCCCAATAGGGATTGCATTCTTACTGGCTATATCCCTGAGATACTAATTGTCCTGGCTATATCCCTGAGACATTAAGGTTGGATTTATCTCCCCACTGGAGACTGGGATTGGCCTATACCCAGCTATACCACAGTAGCTTACGCTGGTACGTCAGTCACCATTTAACTCCTCTAGGCTCCTATTGCTATTCATATTCAGCCATTGCAGTACAGGATCAATAAGAACTTTTGCTTTATCGAGCGTAGATGAAGATCTCTGGCTGTGGATGAGCTGTCCATGACATGGGCTTGTACGTCATCTCAGTCTTATTCTGGGAAATCATTAATCCATTATTCTGATGACTCTACAAAAGTGGCCAATGACTGCTCACACAGATACTTGAGAGTGATCATGTTCTTGTAATGACAAAAGGTCATTATAAATCATGAGCTATTTTTTCAATGACTCTTACAGCCCCTTGAATTTGAAACTTGGGCTATCACTAGTTTGAGCTTGTTGGTTTGGGCTCATCTGAATAAAACAATGAACTGAGCTTTGTGAACATGTCTCAGTCACCATGTGATGTGACACAATGCTCTTGATAGGGCATGCATACCATCCTAAAATAAAACTGGGGCTCTTTGAAATTTCCTTTGTGCGGCCAAACCTTTTCAGGAACTAGGAAGATCTTGGCTAAGATGCTTATAGATCTTGGTCCTGTTCCTGTCACAATTTTTGTGTTTTCTTTGGTGCTGGGCTTAAGATTTTTGCTGCCTGTAAGAAGGCAGAGTCATTATCCCTCTATAATATTCCCATCTTTCTTTTCCAGTCAACTGATCATCTGATATCATTGAATATCTCACCCTGCACCAGTGAGTAAACTTTGTAACATGATCTTTTTTTCAGGCCATGCATTTTGTCTTTGGAACATTTTTCTTATGTTAGGAACTGGTAATAGGTTCACAAAATAGTAATTGATTTGCTTCAAAAAGCATCTGAGAGGGCGCCTGGGTGGCGCAGTCGGTTAAGCGTCCGACTTCAGCCAGGTCACGATCTCGCGGTCCGTGAGTTCGAGCCCCGCGTCAGGCTCTAGGCTGATGGCTCGGAGCCTGGAGCCTGTTTCCGATTCTGTGTCTCCCTCTCTCTCTGCCCCTCCCCCGTTCATGCTCTGTCTCTCTCTGTCCCAAAAATAAATAAAAAACGTTGAGAAAAAAAAAATTAAAAAAAAAAAAAAGCATCTGAGAATCTAAGGCTTAGTCATCTTCATCAAAAAAGCATAGCAATATTCTACATGAAAAGCTTATTGCAAAATATATTGGAAAATACATTGTAACATTCCCACTTGCTATTAAAAATACTTAAAATTGTTAAAGTTGCCATTTTTATAATTAAGAGGTTTAATGCAATGCCAAGATGAAGCTACAACTTATTTCACAATATTCAAATTAAGTCACCTGATTGGTTTGGCTGCCATCTTATTCTGAAACTGTATTTCCTATGGTGGTTCTGATCAGACATCTTTTTCCCCCAGAAAAGACCTAAGCTTACAGAACTAATAAGACTGATGTAATTTGAGCATAGGTGTGCTTAATTCCCAAACTCCCGTTTTGTCTCTGGTTCCCAGTTACTTTTATGTAAGTAAATAACATATTGATGAATTACTTTCTAAAAAAGATTATGCCATTTTTTTTTACTCTTATCAGCAATAAATTACATATTTAGGGTTGTGACACATGCTTCAGACTTTATCATTTGGCTACTGTAAATAACCTATTTACTTCATTCCTCAAACCTGTTTAAAATCACTTGTTCCATTTTAAATTCAAGCTCATAAAATTGTATCCTTCTTACTCTCCATTCATTCTTACCCTGTTTTTAAGGACACTGTCACACCTTCACTTCAATCACTCCCACCACTCTCATTTGATGACATTACCTCACACTTTAATTAAAAACACAGAAACCTTGGGGCGCCTGGGTGGCTCATTCAGTTAAGCGTCTGACTTCAGCTCAGGTCATGATCTTATGGTTCATGAATTCGAGCCCCACATTGGGCTCTCTGCTGTAAGTGCAGAGCCCACTACTGATCCACTGTCTCCCTGTCTTTCTGCCCCTCCTTCTTCCACCAACCCTCTCAAAAATAAATAAAACAAAAACAAACAAAAAACCATGAAACCTCTTCATCTTCTGATTTGCAAAGAGACCATCTGACATGGCTGTTACTCTTTGACTCTTGCACTCACTCTTTATCATGCTTCTAGTATGCAGACCTTCCTTCTACTCTTCATAAATATCAAGAGTGAGGATGTTCCTGTCTTAAGGCCTTTGCACATGCTCTTTGCTGGATGTAATACTTCACTTGTAGATACTCGTGTTTTGGCATCATAGAGTACTTACATAATTGAAGACACTTCAACCGTCACCTCCACAAGGAGAATCCTATTCTGATTGTCTATTCCCTTGTTTTATTTGTATTATAGCACTTAGTCAGATCTAACATTATCTTGTCAATATCTTGTTATTTATTGACTTTTGTAATTACCCATGATGGTGGGGAACATGAGAATATAAATTCTCTGAGAAAAGAACTGTCTCTGTCTTATTTATTGTTCCATCCCAAAAATCTACTATTGTCTCGGGTGGAAAAAAATATTGTATGAGAATTAAACTTAAATTCTAATTCTTCTTTCTGTAGTACTTTTATTTTTATATTTTCCATTTAGGTTCTTAATCCATCAGAATTTATCTTGGTGTATATAAGGCAGCTTTTCAAATTTTTTCTTCTCAAATAGTTAGCTATTTGTTTCTATACTTACCAGTTTATCTTTCCACATGAACAATCATCTGTTTTAGCAAATTCTAAAAAATACAGTTTGAAATGTTGGCTGGAATTACGCTCGATAAACATTGAACAAATGCTATACTATATTCAATCTTTCCTACATAACTGTGACTTTTCTGCATTCATTCATGTCTGCATTCATTCATGACTTGTAGCAGTTTTATCATTTTCTTCAGACAGCCGTCTCATATATTGGTAAGGATATTCCTATTTTTTATGTGTGATACTGTTAGGAATGGGATCATTTTTGTGTTATTTTTAAACTGTCTTCTACTAATATGTGGGAAAGCTATAACCTATTTGTTTATAGCTCTTTGTTTAGGCATTTATCCAGTATCATATCCATCCAGGCTTACAGTTTAGTTAGTAATCTTCAGAATTTTAGTCTAATAATCATAATGCTTATAATGATGGGTTTTTTGTGTTCATTTTCATTAGTTTTACTCTTATTTCTATTTCCTGTTTTATTGCATTGATTTCTGCTTTCAGAAAACGAAACACAGTAAGGATAATAATGTACAGTATTTCCTAGTTCTTTGTTAAAAGAAGAGTGCTTCTTGCATCCCACTATGAAACATGATTTGCATTTTCAGTTTACGGTAATTATGACTCATTCTTTTACTTCCGTTAAAACAATATATTTATGGGGGCATCTGGATGGCTCCGTTGGTTGGGCATCCAACTTCAGCTCAGGTCATGATTTCACGGGTCATGAGTTCGAGCCCCACGTTGGGCTCTGTACTGACAACTCAGAGCCTGGAGCATGCTTCAGATTCTGTGTCTCTGTCTCTCTAGTCCCCTCCCCCACTTGAGCTCTGACTCTCTTTCAAAAAAAATATAAATACACTATAAATTAGTTTCTGGGAACTATCTCATGAGTTGAACAACACAGATATCACAAAATTATGGAGTTTATATTCAACAACTAATTATAAATCAGATAACTGACCCTAGATTACTTTTTCTTTACATATCAGAAGTAAAAGTGGTTTATTAATTAACTCTCTGTTTGCTCATTTTCCTAACTTAACCTGTAATTGAGATGTAATAATTCCTACCTTGATTCATCCTTGAATTCCTTATATAAATCCTATTTTATCATGGTGGGCAATACTCTTTAAAAACCATTACATTTGTTTTGTCCATGGCTAATTTACAATTTTTTTAATTGATATATAATTCACATACAATGTTCTCTTAGTTTCAGCTATGCAACATGTTGATTCAACAATTCTATATATTACTCAAGCCTACCATGATGTGTGTAGTCATTATCTTCACCATGCAATATTATAATATGATTGGCTATACTCCCTGTGCTGTACTTTCATTCTGTGACTTATTTATTTTATGACTAGAGGTTTGTACTTCTTGATTCTCTTTATGTATTTCACCCATCCCCCCACCCTCTCCCTTCTGGCAGCCACCAATTTCTTCTCTGTATTTAAGAGTCTGTTATTTATTGTTTGCTTGCTTGTTTGGTTGTATTCTACATAGAAATGAAAGCTTACAGTATTTGTCTTTTTCTGTCTGACTTACTTCTCTTAGTATAATACCCTGTAATTTCATCCATATTGTTGCAAATCGCAAGAATTCATTTCTTTTTATGGCTGAGTAATATTCTATTGTATGTGTATGTATCACATTTTCTTTATCTAGTCATCTGTCAATGAATGCAAGTTGCTTCCATATCTTGGGTGTTGTAAATAATACTGTAATAAACATAGGGGTGCATATATCTTTCTGAATAAGGGTCTTCATTTGGGGTGGCAGGTAAATGTCCATAGTGTAATTACTGAAATATATGGGATTTCTATTTTTATTTTTTTGAGTAACCTCCATACTGTTTTCCATAGTGGTTGCACTAATTTACGTTCCTACCAATAGTGCTTGGGGGGGTCCCTTTTCTCCACATCCTTGCCAACGGTTGTTATTTCTTATCTTTTTTTAATACTTAATACTTGCCATTGCCTGGTGCGAGGTGATAGCTCATTGTGGTTTTGATGATTGATGGATGATGGATTGATGTTTTTCTTGATAATTAGTGATGTTTAACTTTTTTTTTTTTGTATTTCTATTGGCTATCTGTATGTCTTTGGAAAAATGTCTATTCAGGTTCTCTACAAATGTTTTAATCAGATTTTTTTTTATGTTGAGTTGTGTTCTTCACATAGTTTCAATATTAATCCCTTATCAGATATATCATTTGCAAATATCCTTTCTAAGTCACTAGGTTGTCTTTCTGTTTTGTTGATGGTTTCCTTTGCTGTGCAAAAGCTTTATATTTTGGTGTAGTCCCATTAGTTTATTTTTGTTTTTCTTTCCCTCTCCTGAGGAGAGATATCAATAAATATGTTGTTATAATTGTTCTTTTATAATTGCTTAAACAAACAGTTTATTGTTTTTAAGCATACCTTGTGATCTAGTCATAATGCAATTTTGTTTGTTACCCACTATCCCCTTATACACTGTTCATTGGGGTATGAAATTTCTTCACCATGGGTAAAAATTTTGGCAGATATTATGGTTTTCTGCCAATGTTTTAGTATTAGTTCTTTTCCATCATTATGTTACACAACAATTCTGAAGTCAGTGTTTAATACTAAATTCAGATTTAGCATTATTATTTTCCCTTTCCACAGCCCAGCCTTATTACAGACTAGAAGACTGTAACGGCAAAGGAAGGGTAGTTGACTTTTCAGCCTTTCTGATTCTATATTCTGATTCAGCCTTTCTGATTTCTCTTCTATAACCCACCCCCACCCCACAACCGAGGTTGATAACAATGTGACCTCTCCCATTGTGAAAATTTAGGATTTGGAGGGAAAATAAGAAAAGTTTTACTTGAACTAGTACCACTTTCTTGTGACTTCATACTCTTTGGACTTAGAAGATACTGAAAATTAACACTTCTCAGAGTTTCCCACCATAAGGCACCTTTCTCCAGCTGGTCCCTTGACCAGCACTGAGGGTTAGGGGAGTAGGAGGGTAGGATATGTTTTTATTTCATGAAGTCTCTTAGAACTCTTTTCTCAGCTCTAGGAATCCATCTTTCATGGTCAGCTTGTCTCTGCCATCTTGGCAGGCCTCTTGTAGAGAATCCAAGATGACTTTGGATCTTCCTATTTTTACACATAGCTCATGTGTGATCCACAGGAAGTATGCCTGCATTGCTATTATGACGATCCATTCCCCATTCAGTTTCCTCTATTCTGCTGCCTCAAAACTACTCAATTTGTCCCAAGTGTGAAACAGGTACCATTGCTCCTGGAGTCCCAACTGACGGTATTAATCTCCTAGAAGGATGGCTGGAAACTGTCTCAAGAAATCTATTCCCAGACTAATTCTTTGTCTCTTATTACTGTGACTCTTATTAAGATCTATGACTTACCTGAAACTTCTAAGAACCATGAGCCAATTCACTGAAATTCCTTAGTAAATTGTCCAATGGTGAGGTGGTAAAGTGGGGCACTTTCACACATTTGTGATATATACCATATAGATTCTGTTAAATATATCAATGAATTACATCTGTCTTTGTATTTCATGGTATGTTTTGACATAATATGAATCAAGAAGATTTCTTTTAATATGTTCTGTAATAGATTATATTATACAAGTAAATATTCCTAAAAGATTAGTATTCCTGTAAGTACTCTAAAAAATTAGTTATAAATATACACATCATATGAAATGTTTTCTATAGATGCATGGTATGTTGAATAGGTTCTTGAATGACATTTTCTACCCTGGCACACATGGCTATACTTTTATGTCTCTCTAGGTTTTCTTCTTGCATCAATCTTGAAAATTCATGTTTTTCAGGAAAATTCTCTCTATTTTAAAGATGTTATTATTGAGTGACATTAGCAAAATAGCAGACTAAGAAACTTTAAGCTCTTGTTTCTTTATAGAAATATCAAAAATAGGCAGAAGCTGTCTGAAACAACTTTGTAGGAGCTCTGAAAAATATTCTAAAGTTTGCAGAAACCAAACAAATGCCAAATAAAGGAAAACAAAACTATATTAAAAAGAATTGGAAAGTTTTGTGATATTTTTACCTGCCATTTCCCCATCCCCTCCCTGATGCAAGGACAGGTAGGAGCCCAGTTGCCAGTTTCCTCCCTTACACTGGTGACACAGAAGAGACCTTGTTTGTAAATATGGTGTACATATGTTCTAAACTGTCTGGAGGATACCTGAAGGACTGAAACAAGATGCTCATATCTATTTTGCATAACTCAAAATGCAGGCAGGAAAAAAGTCAGGTTATGGTCATAAAGGCTACAATATGTCTATAACTCATGGATGTCTAGGTCAAGAGACTCGGGGTAGAAATATAAAATAGATCATGTAAGGCTCAAAGAAGAAGCTGAAGTAAGACTGAGAAATCATGTTATTCAAAAGCAGTTAGGGGTGCCTGGTGGCTCAGTTGGTTAAGTGTCCAACTTCGGCTAAGGTCGTTATCTCATGTTTCATGAGTTTGAGCCCCGCGTTGGGCTCTGTGCTGACAGCTCAGAGCCTGAAGCCTGCTTCAGATTCTGTGTTTCCCTCTCTCTCTACCACTCCCCTGCTCACATTCTGTCTCTCTCTCTATTAAAAATAAACAAACATTTAAAAAAAACAGCTAAGTGTACAGAATTAAGAAAGTTATGCATATACGCAGGCAAAACATATTCTCAGAAAAAGTCCTGAGAAGACCTTAAGTTTTTACCCTGGCTGATCCCTAAACTCAGAGCCATCCTAGCTATGTGGTGAAGAATGTGCCAGGACAGAGCCAGTCTACAAAGACAGAAGAGGTGGCTGTTCTCTCTTTTTATTTATTTGTTTGCTTGAGTTTCTGTTTGTTTATTTTAGCTCCTGTCATTCAAAAACATCTTTGTTGAAACATCAGCTGAACATGAACTAATAGAACAAAGATTTTGCTGATTATACTGACAAGGAAAAGTCTTTTTAAAACATGATTAGAAATACTTCAAAATAAATGGATAAAGCCTTCCTAAAAATGAACAATAGAAAGAAGAAAAACTTGATTGTCAGGGTTGTAACATTATAATAGTCAAATGCCCAATTTTCAAGAAAAAAATATTGCAAGACATACAAAGAAAAAATAAAACATGACTCATTCAAAGGAAAAAACAATAAATTGACAAAACCATTATTGAATATACAAAAACATTGGATTTAATAGATGAAGACTAAAATGTCTGCCTTAACTATGCTCAAAAAGCTGAAGGGAAACATGAACAAAGAAACTGAAGGAAATTGATAAAATGATGTATGAATAAAATGAACAGAATGCAATAAAGAGATAGAAGTTATAAAAGGAACCAAACAAATCCTGAAGCTGAATGACACAGCAATTGAAGTATTCACTAGAGGGAATTTCACCGAGATTTCAGTAACCAGAAGAAAGAATAAGCAAATTTGAAGACAGAACAATTAAAATCAAGTAGGATAACAGAAAGAAAAATGATCAAAGAAAAATGAATGAAGCCTAAGGGACTTGTAAGAAACCATCAGGTCCACCAAGAGATGGGAGTGAGAAAGGTGTTCAAAAATTATTCAAAGAAATATTGGCTAAAAAATTCCTGAAGTTGATGAAAAATATGAATCTATAAATCCAAAAGGCTCAAAAAGCTCCAAGTAGGAAAAAACCAAAGAGACCAACACAAAGACACGTACAATTGAACATGAAAAGTCACATATACAGGGAGAATCTTTAAGTCATCAAGACTGAAGTGACTCATCCTATATAGGGGAGCCTCAAAAAAGATTATGGGCCATTTTTTTTCCATCAGAAGCCTTGGAGGCTAGAAGGCAGGGGAATGATTAAATATTTGAATTGTTGAAAGATAAAACTTATGAATAGCAAATTCTAAATCTGACAAAACTGTCCTTCAGGAGTAGGGATTAATAAATTCCCAGGTAAACAAAAGCTGAGGGATTTTTATTACCACTAGACCTGTGCCTCAAAAAGGCTACTTTCATTTCAGTTTGAAATGAAAAGATGCTAGACAGTAACTTGAAGGTATATATAGATTTTTAAAAAATCTCCAGTAAAAGTAAATGAAATGAGTATTACTTTAATTTTTTTGTAACTTCATTTTTTCTGTTATTGAAAAGACACAAGCTTAAAAATAATTATGAAGCTTTGTCATTAGCTACATAAGGTATGAAGATGTAACTTGTAACATCAATAACATAGGGTAGTGCAAAGCAAATTGAGTAGAGATTTTATATGTTGTTAAAGTAAAGCTTATGTTAATTAATATTAGGTTATTATGTCAGGATGTCCTATATAATCTCCAGGGTAACCAAAATGAAATTGTCTATAGAATATATGTAAAGGAGGAGTGCCTGTGTGGCTCAGTCAGTTAAGTGCATCTGACTCTTGATTTCAGCTCAGGTCATGATCTCACAATTCATGAGATTAAGCACCATGTCAGGCTCTGCACTGACAGCGTGGAGCCTGCTTGGGATTCTCTCTCACTTTCTCTCTGTACACCTGCTGATCATGGGTGCTTTCTCTCTCAAAATAAATAAATAAATAAACATAAAAATAAAGAATATACATAAAGGAAATGAGAAGAGAATCAAAATATCTCACAAAAAAGTCAGCTAAACAGAAAAGAAAAAGATAGGGGAAATGAAGGAACAAAAGGCTATAGGATATACAGAAAACAGAAAAAAGAAAGAAGCCTTTCCTTATTCATGACCACTTTAAATATAAATAGATTTGGTGTGCCTGGATGGCTCAGTTGGTTAAGCGCCCAACTCTCGATTTTGGCTCAGGTCATGATCCCAGGATCTTGATATCATGCCTTGCATTGGGCTCTGTGCTGGATATAGAACCTACTTAAGACTCTCTTGCTCTCTCTCTCTCTCTCTCTCTCTTTCTTTCTCTCTCTTTCTCTCCCCCTCCCTCACTCTCTCTAAAATAAATAAATAGATCATAGATGATAGATAAATAGATAGATAGATAGATAGATAGTAGATAAATAGATAAAGAATATAAATAGATTAAACTCTTTGCACAAGAGCTAAAGATTGGAAAAATGGCTAAAAAAACAAAACAGGATCCATCTATATGCTATTTATGAAAGACTCACTTTAGTTCTAAAGACATAATAAATTTAAAGTGAAAGGATATAAAAATGTATATTCTATACATATAGTAATGAAAAGAGAGCTGAGGTGGCTATACTAATATGAGATTAAATAGACTTTAGGTCAAAGACTACACTAAGACAAAGTAAAATACTGTATATTGATGATAAAAGTCAATTGTCCAAGATTTGATGGTTATAAACATATATACATGAGACATCAGAATTTCAAATATATACAGAATTGAAATGAGAATTATAAAGTTCTACAATAATAAAAAAAATATGAGATGCTGGGAAGCAATGTTAAGAGGGAAATTTATACCTGTAGACATATACATTGAAAATAAGAATCGAACTATCCTAGTTCCCTATCTTAGGGAACTAAAAAAAGAAAAGTAAATTAAAATGAAAGCTAACACAAAGAAGCAAATAATAAAGAGTAGAGTAGAGATAGAAAAAATATAGAGTACTAATGCTATGTAGAAAAATCAATGAAATGAAAATGTGGTCCTTTGAAACGATCAACTAAGTGGACAAATCTTTAGTTAGACCAAGAAAAAATAAAGAAGACTCAAATAACAAAAATCAGGAATGAAAAGGAGAACATTAGTACCAATTTTACAAAATACAAAGATTTTCAAGTGAATACTATGAAAAATTATATGCCAACAAATGAGATAACCTGGATGAAATGGATGAATTTATAGAAGCATGCAAAACTGATATATAAACAAAGAAAATATGAACAGACTTACAATTACTGTAGCAATTGAATCAGTAACTTAAAACAAAACAAAACAAAACAAAACAAACCAGCCTTGGACGAAATGGCTTCACTGGTGTATTTTACCAAATATGCAAAGAAGAATTACTCCCAGTTAAATCAAGTGAAGAATTAACCCACAAAAAGTCAAACTCTTCCCAAAAACTGATGAGGACAAAATGCTTCCTTACTCATTCTATGAAGCCAACATTATACCCTGACACCAAAGCCAGAAAAAACACTATAAGAAAACCACAGATCAATAACCCTGATTAATATTAATGCAGAAATCCCCCCCCAAAATTACTAGCAAGCTGGATTCAGCAACACATGCCTTGATAAAGTGGTACTTATTCCTGGAATGCAAGTATGGGTCAACATAGGAAAATAACATTAAAAAAATGAAAAGAAAAAAAAAACATATTTCAATTGATGCAGAAAAGTATTTAACAAAATTGAACACCCTTTTATGATAAAAATGTGCAAAGAAGTAGGAATTGATGGCAACCCCCTCACATGATAAGGAACATACATTAAAAACTTCCAATTAAATTCCTATTCATTTGTGAAAAGCTGAAATCTTTTCCCTTAATATCAGTAACAAGGATGTTTACTTATGCTATATCTGTTTTAATTGGAAAAGAAGTAAATTTGTCTTCAGAAAATATGATTTTATGTAGAAAACCTAGAGATTTCATGCAACACCTCCCCCTAACCTGTTCTTCTAAAAAATGAATTCAACAAGACTACACATTTCAAAATCAACATATAAAAAACTAGTTGCAGAGAGACCTGGGAAGATGGCAGCGTAGGAGGACACTGGGCTCACCTCGTCCTGCTGATTGCTTAGATTCCACCCACATCTGCTTAATAACCCAGAAAACTGCCAAAAGACTACCACAAAGGACTCTCCAGAGCCAAGCTTAGATAAGAGGCCCACAGAAGAGGGTAGGAAGGGTGGAGAGGTGGTGCACGCTACATGGACTGGCAGGAGGGAGCCGAGGTGGTGGAGGCAGAGCCTACCTGGCAAGGCAGAGCCCCCCAAAGTCTGGCTTGCAAAAGCAGAGGGGCTGAACTCCATGAGTTCTGACAACCAGCGGGGCATAATATCTGGAATTTGAAAAGTCAACAGCTCTGCTCTTGGAGAGAGTGGAGGCCAAGAGGATGCCAGGAGGGAGAGTTGTTGAGTTCCAGAAAACAGAGCTCAGCTTCGCTGGGGAACAAGGGCTGGCAAGCACCATCTCTCTCTCCCATTCCCCAGCTGAAATTCCAAAGGGAACCAGTTCCAGTCACAAAACTTGCTTGCACCACGCAAATGCCCACAACAGTGCTTCTGTGGATCCATCCCTCAGACAGGCCTGCCTCCCTCCCAGTGCTGCAGGGCCCCTCCTTCAGGGGACCACCAACTGCAAAGCTAGCTAAGCCTTCCTCTCCCACCCCTGTGCACCTTGCGGACCCACCCCGTCTAATACACCCTTGGCCAGATCCCATCGAGACAGCACCACAAGCCTGGCAGTGTGCAAGCAGCCCAGACAGGGGCCACACCACTCCACAGTGAGTCCTGCCCCTGGGACAGAGGAAGATAAGGTACACACCAGTCTTACTGTGTCCCCAGCAGTGGGCTGGGGGCAGACATTGGGTCTGAATATGGCCCCACCCACCGACACAAGTTTCTCCTGACAGAGCAGGGGAAGTGCCCTGAGTTTGGGGCTACTCAGGGAATACCCAAAATGATGAAATGGAAGAATTCTCCTCAAAAGAAACTCCAAGAAGTAGCAACAGCTAATGAATTGATCAAAAACGATTTAAGCAATATAATGGAATAAGAATTTAGAATAATAGTCATACAGTTCATTGCTGGGTTTGTAAAAAGCATACAGGACAGCAGAGAATCTATTGCTACAGAGATCAAGGGACTAAAAAATAGTCATGAGGAACTATAAACTGCTATAAATGAGGTGCAAAATAAAATAGAGCCAGACATAGGATGGATTGAAGAGGCAAAGGAGAGAATAAATGAATCAGAAGGTAAAATTATGGAAAAAGAGGAAGCTGAGAAGAGAGATGAAAAATCCAGGAGTATGAGGGGAGAATGAGAGAACTAAGTGATGCAATCAAACAGAACAATATCCAAATCATAGGAATTCCAGAAGAAGAAGAGAGAGAGAAAAGAGCTGTAGGGGTACTTGAACAAATCATAGCTGAGAATTTCCCTGAGCTGGGGAACGAAAAAGGCATTGAAATCCAAGAGAAACAGAGAACTCCCTTCAGAGGTAACTTGAATCGATCTTCTGCATGACATATCATAGTGAAACTGTCAAAAGAGAAAATTCGGAAAGCAGCTAGGGATAAACAGACTCTAACTTACAAAGGTAAGCTCATAAGAGTAGGGACAGACCTATCTACTGAAACTTGGCAGGCAAGAAAGGAATGGCAGGAAATCTTCAATGTGATGAACAGAAAAAAATATGCAGCCGAGAATCCTTTATCCAGCAAGTCTGTCATTCAGAATAGAAGGAGAGATAAAGATTTTCCCTAACAAACAAAAATGGAAAGAATTCATCACCACTAAACCAGCCCTACAAGAGATCCTAAGGGGGACTCTGTGAGTGAAATGTTGCAAGGACCACAAAGTACCAAAAACATCACTACATGCATGAAACCTACAGACATCACAATGACTTTAAACCCATATCTTTCAATAATAACACTGAATGTAAATAGACTAAATGCTCCAATAAAAAGACATAGGGTATCATACTGGATAAAAAAAAACCAAGACCCATCTATTTGTTATCTACAAGAGACTCATTTTAGACCTGAGGACACCTTCAGATTTAATGTGAGGGGATGGAGAACTATCTATCAGACTACTGGAAGTCAAAAGAAAGCTGGAGTAGCCATACTTATATCAGACAAACTAGACTTTAAATTAAAGGCTGTAACAAGAGATGAAGAAAAGCATTGTGTAATCATTACAGGGTCCATCCATCAGGAAGAACTAACAATTATAAATGTCTATGTGCCGAATACGGCAGCCCCCAAATATATAAAAACAATTAATCACAAACATAAGCAACCTTATTGATTAGAATGTGGTAATTGCAGGGGACTTTAATACCCCACTTACAACAATGGATAGATCATCTAGACACAGCATCAATAAAGAAACAAGGGCCCTGAATGATACATTGTATCAGATGGACTTGACAGATATATTTAGAACTCTGCATCTCAAAGCAACAAAATATACTTTCTTCTCGAGTGCACATGGAACATTCTCCAAGATAGATCACACACTGGGTCACAAAAAAGCCCTTCATAAGTATAAAAGAATTGAGATCATACCATGCACACTTTCAGACCACAATGCTATCAAATTTGAAATCAACAACAGGAAAAGTCTGGAAAACTTCCAAAAGCATGGAGGCTAAAGAACACCCTACTAAAGAATAAATGGGTCAACCAGGTAATTAGAGAAGAAATTAAAAAGTATATGGAAACAAACAAAAGTGAAAATACAACAATCCAAACACTTTGGGATGCAGCTAAGGCAGTCCTGAGAGGAAAATATATTGCAATCCAGGCCAATCTCAAGAAACAGGAAAAATCCCAAATACAAAATCTAGCAGGACACCTAAAGGAACTAGAAGCAGAACAGCACAGATACCCCAAACCCAGCAGAAAAAGAGAAATAATAAAGTCAGAGCAGAAATAAGCAATATAGAATCTAAAAAAACTGTAGAGCAGATCAATGTAACCAAGAGTTGCTTTTTTGAAAAAATAAACAAAAAAACCTTAGGCTTCTCAAAAAGAAAAGGGAGATGACCCAAATAGATAAAATCATGAATGAAAATGGAATCATTACAACCAATCCCTCAGAAATACAAGCAATTATCAGGGAATACTATGAAAAATTATATGCCAACAAATTGGACAACCTGGAAGAAATGGACAAATTCCTGAACACCCACACTCTTCCAAAACTCAAACAGCAAGAAATAGAAAACCTGAACAGACCCACAACCAGCGAAGATATTGAATCAGTTATCAAAAATCTCCCAACAAATAAGAGTCCAGGACCAGATGGCTTCCCAGGGAAATTCTACCAGACATTTAAAGCAGAGATAATACCTATCCTTCTCAATCTATTCCAAGAAATAGAAAGGGAAGGAAAACTTCCAGACTCATTCTATGAAGCCAGTATTACTTTGATTCCTAAACCAGACAGAGACCCAGTAAAAAAAGAGAACTACAGGCCAATATCCCTGATGAATATGGATGCAAAAATTCTCAGCAAGATACTAGCAAATCTAATTCAACAGAATATAAAAAAGAATTATTCACCAAGATCAAGTGGGATTCATTCCTGAGCTGCAGGGCTGGTTCAACATTTGCAAATCAATCAATGTGACACATCACATTAATAAAAGAAAAGATAAATCCATATGATCCTGTCAATTCATGCGGAAAAAGTATTTGACAAAATTCAGCATCCTTTCTTAATAAAAATCCTCGAGAGAGTCAAGATAGTAGGAACATAGATAAACATCATAAAAGCCATTTATGAAAAGCCCACAGCTAATCTCATCCTCAATGGGGGAAAACTGAGAGCTTTCCCCCTGAGATCAGGAACACGACAGGGATGTCCACTCTCTCACTGTCATTTAGCATAGTGTTGGAAGTTCTAGCATCAGCATCAGACAACAAAAGGAAATCAAATGCATCAAAGTTGGGAAAAATGAAGCCAAGCTTTCACTTTTTTGCAAATGGCATGATATTATGCATGGAAAACCCAATAGATCCCACCAAAAGTCTGCTAGAACTGATACCTGAATTCAGCAAATTTGCAGGATACAAAATTAATGTAAAGAAATCAGTTGCATTCTTATACACCAATAGTGAATCAACAGAAAGATAAATAAAGAAACTGATCCCATTCACAGTTGCACCAGGAATCATAAAATACCTAGGAATAAACCTAACCAAAGATGTAAAAGATGTTTATGCTAAAACTATAGAAAGCTTATGAAGGAAATTGAAGAAGATACAAAGAAATGGAAAAACATTTCGTGCTCATGGTTTGGAAGGGTAGATATTGTTAAAATGTCAATACTCCCCAACACTATCTACACATTCAATGCAATCCCAATCAAAATTACACCAGCATTCTTCTTGAAGCTAGAATAAGCAATCCTGAAATTTGTATGGAACCACAAAAGACCATGAATAGCCATTGTAATATTGAAGAAGAAAACCAAAGCGGAGGCATCACAATCCCAGACTTTAGCCTCTACTACAAAGCTGTAATGATCAAGACAGCATGGTATTGGCACAAAAATACACAGAAACCAATAGAACAGAATACAGACCCCAGAATTGGACCCACAAATGTATGCCCAAGTAATCTTTGACAAAACAGGAAATACTATCCAATGGGAAAAAGACAGTCTCTTTAACAAATGGTGCTGGGAGAACTGGACAGCAATATGGAGAAGAATGAAACTAGACCACTTTCTTATACCATTCTAAAAATAAACTCAAAATGGATGAAGGACCTGAATGTGAGACAGGAAACCATCAAAACCCTAGAGGAGAAAGCAGGAAAAAAACTCTCTGACCTCAGCCGCAGCAATTTCTTACTTGATATATCTCCAAACGCAAGGGAATTAAAAGCAAAAATGAACTATTGGGACCTCATGAAGATGAAAATCTTCTTCACTACAAAGGAAACAATCAACAAAACTAAAAGGCAAATGACTGAATGGGAAAAGATATTTGCAAATGACATATTGGACAAAGGGCTAGTATCCAAAGTCTATAAAGAACTCACCAAACTCCACACCCAAAAACAAGTAATCCAGTGAAGAAATGAGCAGAAAACATGAATGGACACTTCTCTAATAAAGAAGACATCTAGATGGCCAACAGGCACAGGAAAAGATGCTCAATGTCGCTCCTCATCAGGGAAATACAAATCAAAACCACACTCAGATATCACCTCGTGCCAGTCAGAGTGGCTACATTCCAGCCACTCTGGAAAACAGTGTGGAGGTTCCTCAAAAAATTAAAAATAGATCTACCCTATGACCCACCAATAGCACTGCTAGCAATTTCCCCAAGGGATACAGGAGTGCTGATGCATAGGGGCACTTGTACCCCAATGTTTATAGAAGCACTTTCAACAATAGCCAAATTATTGACAGAATCTAAATGTCCATCAAATGATGAATGGATAAAGAAATTGTGGTTTATATACAATGGAATACTACTTGACAGTGAGAAAGAATGAAATATGGCCTTTTGTAGCAACATGGATGGAACTGGAAAGTGTTATGCTAAGTGAAATAAGTCACACAGAGAAAGACAAATACCATATGTTTTCACTCTTATGTGGATCCTGAGAAACTTACCAGAATACCATGGGGAAGGGAAAGGAGAAAAGAAAAAGTTACAGAGAAGGAAGGAGGCAGACCATAAGAGAGCTTAAAAACTGAGAATAAACTGAGGGTTGATGGGGAGGTGGGAGTGGAGGGGAAAGTGAGTGATGGGCATTGAGCAGGGCACCTGTTGGGATGAGCACTGGATGTTGTATGGAAACCAGGTTGACAATAAATTTTACATAAAAATAGTAAATAAATACCAGTTGCATTTCTATATGTTAAAAATGAGCAATCGAAACAGGAAATTAAGAAAACAATTCCATTTAAATTAGCATATGAAAGAATGAAATACTTAGGGATAAATTTAATGATGGAGGCAAAAGACTCATACACTAAAACTATAAAACATTGTTGAAGGAATTTAAAGAAGACATAATTTAATGGAAGACATCTTGTATTCATTGATTGGAAGACTTGGTATTGTTAAGATGAAAATACAACCTAAAGTGATCTACACATTCAGTGCAATCCCCATCAAAATCCCAATTCCTTTTTTCTGTAACATGGAAAACCCCATTCTAAAATTCATGCAGAATTATGGAACCCCAGATATCCAAAACAATCTTGAGAAAAAAGATCAGAAATGGACGTCTCGCATTTACTGATTCAAAACTTACTACAAAGCCCTGGTAATCAAAACATTGCAATACTGGCATAATAATATACACACTGACCAGTAGAATAAAATAGAGTTCAAAATAAACTTTTACATATATGATCAAATGATTTTTGACAGGGGTGGCAAGACAATTCAATGAATAAAAGACAGGATACTTAATAAATAGTGCTGGAAAAGCTGAATATCCTCATGTAAGAGTGAAGTTCCATGCTTAAACCAGAGACAAAAATGAGCTCAAAATGGATCATAGATGTAAATGTGAGAGATAAAAGTATAAAAGTCTTAGGAAAAGATGGGAAAAGCTTCATGACATTAGATTTGGCAATGATTTCTTGGATACGGCATTGAAGTGCAGGCAACAAGAACAACAACACAATATAAATTGGACTATAGCAGAGAATTCTGTGCATCAAAGAACACAGTCAACAGGCTGAGAAGACAACCAGTGGAATGGGAGAAAATATTTGCAAATTGTATATCTGATATGGGTACTTAATATTCAGATTATGTACAGAACTCCTGCAAGTCAACAAAAACAAAAAATCAAGCGGTTTAAAAATAGCCAAAGGACTTGAACACACTATTTATCCAAAGAAGATATACCAATGGCCACTTAGCATGTGAAAAGATACCTAACATTACTAGTCGCGAAGGGAATGAATATCAAAACCACAGTGAGATACCATTTCACACCCATTAAGATGGCTATTATTTAAAAAAAGAAAAAGAAAAGAAGTGTTGGCAAACTTACAGAGTAATTGGAATCCTTATGCATTGTTGGTGGAATATAAAACAGTTCAGACTCCATGGAAAGCAATGTGACTATTTTTCGAAAAATTAAACATAGAATTATTATACAGTCCAGTAATTCCAATTCTAGGTATATACCAAAAGAAACAAAAGCAGTGACTCAAACAGGTAGTTGTACACCAACATTCACAGCAGCATTATTCACAATAGCTAAAAGTTTGAAACAAACCAAATGTGCATTAACATATGAATAAACAAAATGCAGTATATCATACAATTGATTATTTAGCTTTAAAAAGATGTGAAATGCTGATATATGCTACAACAAAGATGAACTTTGAAAACATCGTAAATTAACTAAGCCTGGCACAAAAGGACAAATATTAAATGATTCTACTTATGAGAGATACCTAGACTAAGTAAATTTATAGAGAAAGTAGAATAGAGGTTACCAGGTCCCAGGGGAAGGGGAGAATAAGGAGTTAGTGTTTGATGGGTACAGAGTTTTCTGTTTGAGATGATGAAAAACTTCTGGAGATGGATGGTGGTAATGGTTGCAAAACAATATGAATGTACTTTCCAGTAAACTGTCACTTAAAAATGGTGCAAATGGTAAGTTTTACATATATTTTAAAAATAATTCTTTATTGTTTCATGTTTAATTCTACTAATTGTTGACTTGTATGCTATTTGTTTTTGCTCTGTTTGTCTAATAAGCTGTTTCATACCCATTTTCTGTCCTTTACCTATCATCTTCTTTTTTCAAAGCTTTGTCTTCTTCCTCTGCCCTTAGGAAGGTTCTACAAGTTTGCCTTCTCCCTTCCGTTTTACTGTCCCCAGACCAGCAGCAGCACTGTCATCTAGGAAATTCAGAACTGCAGACCTTCTGTTCAGAATCTGCATTTTAACAAAACCCCTCTGTGATTTGTTTGCCCATTAAAGTTTTAGAAGTCATTTACATCATTAAATTATTTTCAGCTGTGTCAAGCCTACTGTCTCTGTCTTCAGTATAAGTATCAATTCAGTGCCTATGGCTGGGAATCCTAACCTTTTTTTCTTAGCTTTACAGAATCTATCTATGCCTTTATCTCAGGTTCTTCTTTCCCTGTCTCCCTGTTTTTGTTCTAAAGAGAGCACATATGCATTCATGCCTTTTGACTACTAGACATACATTTTCCAAATATTCCAAGTTTCATTTTCAATGCTTCCACACTTTTCATATAACACCTCTTTGTTTTATTCACGGTTATGCTTATGTAGGCTATAACCTGGACACAAATTGATTTTCTAGTGAGACTATGGATATGGTGACCCTCATGTCCTTCAGCCTCATTCTCACCTTGGAAGCCTTAACCTCTTAGGGTATAAATCTGAAAAATTGGTTAATGTGCTCCATTTGTTATGCCTAATTGCATTCATTCAGAGTAGGACCTCTCTTCTGACTGCTGGATTAACTGTCTAAGCCTTGAAGTCAGGTGTAATGTATGGTAATTTGAACAGAGTCTAGAATGATATCTTCTAATCTAGCATGCATGGTTTCCAAGCCCTGTGCCTTTAGCACCAATAACTTTTCTTTGAGCTCATGGGTTATATGTATTTGGCTGTGTTCCCCAACCACTTTCAACCAGAGAGTTGTATCCTCTAAACCTATATAGAAAGAGAGAGGGAAAGAGGGACTGGATGTTTAGGTTATGGGGCAAGGCCAGACCACTCATTCTGTCTGGCTAATGCTATTCTTCTAGCCCTTTCCAGGGGAACTCACTGTAGTCATGAAGATGTTCTAAAATCTGTACTGTCTGATATAGTAGTCTCCAGCCATATGTGACTGCTGAGCACTTCAAATGTGACTAGTGCATCAGAGGAACTGAATTTTCAACTTTTATTTAATTTTAATTAAAATTTAAATGTAAAATAATCACATGTATTCATGCCTACCATTTTTGAACAACATACTTCCAGATGTGAAGCTCTGCCAAGTGACATAACCAGATCCAGATAATTAGGGAGTACTTTCCTGGTTCTTTCAAATTGGTTCCTCCCTTCCTCTTTAGAGGGTTGAGCTTGTAGTAGTCTCCTTGAGAACTTCCTCAATCATCCATTTTGACAGTTCTGTTCTTGGCAGATGATTAAGGATCTGGCACAGACTTTTCTGTTCATTTTGGTTTTCAATTCAGCACTATTACCAGTTGTGGCCTTCGTGTTGCTTTATAACCATATGGTTTGAAAATCAAGAAGAGATACATCAGGACCTGTCTCATTTTCCTGATATGACTACTCATTTCAACAAAATTGATATATTTAAAATGATAGTGGTTTTATACTGAAACATAGAGATAAATAATCCTGTTTTAGAAAAATGCTGTCTGCTAAGGGCTTTGCTATCCTATCTCACTCTTGAGAAGTATCAGGTTGTGATTTCCATTTTGTATAAGAGAATTTATGCTTTTCTATGTATGTTATTATCTTGGTTGATTGTTATATCTCTTATCTATTGCTACAATGCTGCTGTGTAACAAACAGCTAGAAAGTCTCAATGCCAGATGATAATAAGTGTTCATTGCCTGTGTGTCTGTGTGATTAATGAACATCTCTGCTCATCCTGGCTAGCTCATTCACAGAACTGGGGGTGGGTGGTCTCTACAAGGGATTAGTGGGCACCTCCATACTTCTCCACTTGGCCATTCTCCATCTAAGACCAGTGGACTCATTTGGTCATGGTTTTCTCACAACAAAGGCAAAGCACAAAAGGAGACTGGAAACAGAATGCTTCTTGGGAGCTAAGCTTGAGACTGGCACATTGTCACTTCCACATATTCTGGCAAAGTGAGTCACAATTTGGCCCTCATTCAGGAGGTGGGCAGACAGCTTCTTTTTAGTGAGGAGAATTTCAAATGACATGGCTAAGAGCATGGATATTTGGAAGCAAGGAAAGAATGGGACTGCCAACATCAATTTAACCCAAAAACTTTCCCAGCAACATGCTAAGGAGTCTGCATAGCAAAGGCTTTTGGGCAGTACTATGAATGTACTTTATTAAATTTTTTGTAAAACAAAAATTGGAATAACTTAAATGTTGGTTTATTCCTTGTGTTTTCTCCACATTGAATAGTAAGCACTTGCTTTAGAATAATACGTAGTCAGTTTGAGTTATTTGACTTAGGCCCTTAACCCTAGCATCTGAGTTCCTATTCCTGGAAAAATGCCTGATGAACTTGGTATATGGAGAACCAGGAAGAAGAAGACTATGAGTTACCATAGAGCTGTTGTAAATGGATAAATGGTTACCTGTAAAGCACTAGTCCAGATGGGCTGCTATCCCATGACCATAGACACAGCAATTGCCCAGAGTTCACAGGCATTTAGGCATCCCAAGTGCAAGCCAGAGGTCACACAGGAGGTGCTTCTAACTTGCTCCTAAGTCCTGTTAGTTTAACAAGATTGTGATCAGAGAGCCAGGATTCCACTGATGGCTGCATTTTGCTGTGATCATCACTGCAGTGGAGGCCATAAAACTCATGCACATCAACATTGGCCCGCTAAGAATTCATTCTGCAGCAGAAAGATTCACAGAGACCACTTGGCTATTAACACAGGGGGTGTCCCCCAGTCATCTTGACAAATGAGCCCATGGAGCTCTCAGTGAGTCAGTAATTGTGCAGGGCCAGGGCTCTTGCTTGGAGTGCTTGAGAGAGGGCAGGTTGCCTCTTACACTTAGATTTGGGGGATTAAATCCAAGAAAGGTTAAGATATCTCTTTCTTTTTCCACTTCTTGAGTTCCATGCTGTGTGCTTATGCCTGGTCCCCATATCTTCAAAGTCATTTTTTTGTTCAATGAGTATTTATGGGGCACCTACTGTGTGCATGCAAGGAACTATTTCAGGCATTGAGGGGATGGCCACCAACAGGAGAGACAAGGCCCTGCTCTCAGACTCGCCTGAGGAAGTAAAAGCGACCTGCAAATCAACAAATAGATGGTGCTCCAATTGTAGATGGTTCTAAGTATAATGAAAACATTAAAATGGGAGTAATGAGAAGAGAGGTAGCTGGGCTGAGGTACTTTAGTTCTGGTAGGGCTCTGAGAATGCCAGTCAAGGACATTTTCATCTCTGTCCTGTCTGGTATTTACCATGAATCTAAAAGATTAGTACAAGTTGATAAAGAGATTGTGTGCATTGCCTAAATGATTCACTACAAGTAACGATCCCAGACTCTGCCTATAGTCCACCTTTCCCAGCAGCATTGGCAAGGAGGGCTTTTGTACCTTGGCTGACAAGTGAATATTTCAAGTAAATGTTTATGGTATTTAGTGTCATGATAAACCAACAAAAACATTTCCACAGCAGCTTCTCCACGTGGTCTGCGGAGAATTCTGCATTTGTGCAATGACATGAAGAGTTTGCATCTGCCCTTATAATTTTCAATTGGTGAAAATTTAAAAATGGAAGTGCTGACACCAAAGTACAGCTCATAATCTTAATGTAATTGAGACAAAGTGAAAATCTTGCAACATGCTAAAAGCCATGGGTCTCTTGACTCAGGCTTCCTCACTCAGCTGTGCAGGCAAACGACACACAGGGATAGTTTATAGATGGTGTTCAAAGATGACACTTATCACATAATAGAATTTTAAATTTACTGGGGATAACACTCCTCATATAAACTTTGAGTTTATTCCTTGGATTTTCATACTTTTGACTATGAAACACATCTTTAGGAATATATCACTTATAAAAGCAGGACTACCTACTAAATTCTACCCTATTCCACAATGGGTTAAATATCACTATTGTTACTGCACGTGTAGCATGTAGAATATTTACTATCTTCCTTTACATATTGTATTTACAACTTGCCATATATATGATAAGAATATTACATGTATGTATATGATCTCTCTCTGTGTATATATTATATATGTATACTTTATGTGTATATATTTTAGATATGTATATGTGTATTTATATATATAATTACAAATTTCTCTACCTCCTTTGATCTTCAACAAGAACCACACACCATGAGTAGCCTTTTAAAATGTTGAATATACAGTATGTCATACTTTAAGGCAGAAGAGATGTTAAAGAGGTAGTATAGGATTCTGTCTGCTTGGATCTGAATTCTGTACCTGTCTTCCAGCAGCATTGTTAATGTGGTCAAGCTATTTAATGTTTCCTAGCCTTGGTTTGTTTATCTTTCAAATGAAAATGGTAATAACACCTTCATAATATGGTTATTAATTAAATGCCTGACTGTTTAAGGCCTGAGCATAGAGATGGGTACAAAGTAAACTCTCAACCAATGTTACATAAAGTACAGATACGACAGCATGCTGTTCTGAGCCCTGAGATAATAAATCAAAATCCTTTTCTGTAGCATTTCCTAGTCTTCTACCCATCACTTCTCAACTTCTCCATCTTTTTTTTTTAATTTCTGTTTTCAGCACGCTCGAAGTGTGACTATTTGCAAAGAAAGTACATATTGAATGGTAGACACTTTTTCTGTCACTTGGCTACCATCTTTCTCTCTCTCTCTTTTTTTTTTTATCATAGGCATAAATTGCAGCCTTAGACACTCTAAGCACTGTTCTCTCTCAATTAGAAAACAAAAAAGAAACAATGACACTTCCAAAAAAGTATCTACTGAAGAGTAATAATGCAAAACTCCTTAGCCAGTCATGTTTCTCACTGACCCTACCACTATTCCTTAGAAATGGTAGTGGAATTCTCAGATTACAGAGGGTTGTGGAAATGGAGCTAGATATTGGTTAAATTCTCCTCTCAGGACAAATAAAGTTTATTGAGGAAAATATGAAAAGTTGTGGGTAGAGGTTGGGGGTTATGCAAATGGAATTCAGTCACTGTGGCTTTCCTGCCTTTGTTCTATTCCCATTAACTAGGCGTGAGGTCTCAGTTCTGAGTATTCAAATTCCCTTCCATAGTTTCTGCAAAGCATCAGGCCTCAAAATTTGGCCAATTCATGCAAAAAGTTCACTCCCCTAGTAGTCATGAATTTAGCCCAACTTAGAAGAAGGTTTTGTGGCTCAGGGAGAGGTTTTGGAGTGTTGCACTCTTCTTGATTCCTCTTCCCACCCCTCCTTTCCCTTTTCTTACCTTTCTGTCCCAGTAGCACACAGACCTCTTTCCTTCATGTGTCATCCCTATGCTTACTTTTTGTACCATGAGTAGGCGCTCATGTCGTACTTTTCATCATGAAAGGGTTTCTCTGTTACTTCTTCCATAAGGAGAAGAGTAGTAATACATATTTTTACCTTATTCTTCAAGTAAATTAGGAAAAGGGCTCCATTTTATAGGCAGTATTATGCCAGAATGAGAAGACGAGACAACAGGTATACTGGATACTGAATACCCTTTTATAGATTCTTCCAGCATCATGTTCCCCTTCCAGTAATGCCCATGAAACACACTACATAATGTCACAATAAGTGTGAGTCTCTAAACAATCTGGATATGTTTGTGTTCCTGTTTGTATCGGTGACACTGAGAATAAGAAAAACAAAATCGTAATCTCAATTATTGGCCCTTTCAAGTGAATAGGTACCAAAATATGTAGGAACTTAAAAACTTGAATATTTCCAGTAGAGATGTTTTTCCTTTCTTCATAAAATTCATAATTTTAACAGAAATTTATTCTAATTTTGCCTTATCGACATCTTGCACGGATGTTGGGTTGTCAATATGACATAAAACATGCCAGAATTTAAGTGTGAGGCTGGTTCTTCAGTTGTCTAGAAAGTCAGATGCTATGGAAAAATATACCAAAGAGCTAGGTGTTGACTTTGGATTATAGAATGTTATCCACTCCTTAGAATGATAATTGAAAATGTTATGACATTTGGAAAGGACACACTTTCACCATTGGTATGGGCTTTATAGCATATGTCTCCATAGCACTTGCATACTATTTGTAGAGAATAATTTAGTATTTATCCATAATTGCCAAATATGTTGACATTTTCCCTCACTGTTCTTTTTGGCCATTGAAGAGTAGAACTTTTCTCAACCTGCTTCTTATCCATATGCTAATAGAAAGACATATTTTACTACTTCACTTATGTTAAATGAGACTAGCCCAACAGAATTGGCACATGCCTGGTGTTTTACTGGTGTTTTGATTAAGATCTGCTGATAGGAACAGAACTTTATCATGTAGCCCAAAATAGAATATTCATATGGAAGGCTATCTAGAGAAAGCTTATTACTGGGCTTCAAGAAAGGTGGAACATGGAAGGTGGTTGGGAATTCAAGGTAACTCGAATCTCAGGAAAAGACATTCTTACTTCTTCATTCTTCTGATCCACCATCTAATGGCTATAATGAGGGCTGGCAGTTACACATTCCACATAATTTATAAAAATGCTCTTCCTTCAAATATGTAGTACATGCCCTGCAAGGCCATGTTCTGTGATCCAGCCATAGTGACCACTATTTCCTCAACCATCTACTCTCTGCATTTTCTCTACCTCTATTATTCTTTCTCATGCCTCACTCTCCAATTTCAAAATGACATCAAAATCCTCTAATTCATGAACTTGCAAGGTCAGCTCTGTTCTTGCCCTGTCTTTAATTTACTTCCATGTAAGAGAATTCCTTTAGCTCCATTCTGCCTTTTAACTCAAGGCCACATCATAGATTCTTGATCAAGTAATGGTTCAGTCATCTGTAACTGTGGGTGGGATTCTAGAGAAAAAGAGTATAAAATATAGTGGCTGAATTGCATTTCAACTGAGGATTTGTGTAGGTTGGTTTTCCTAAAATGAAGCTGTAGACAGAGTTGGAAAATAACCTGACATTTCTAGAAGTGTTGTCTCTTAATGTACAGTTGATTTAACCATTGCATGGTGGAGGTTTAACTGTCCTTGGACAGTTAATGATATAAATTCTTTCCATGGTCGCAGATGACCTTAAGGTCCTTAAGGAAAGCTAACCAACTCAATTTTCATTCATAATTCATAACCAAATATTTTCTTTGAAAAGATATATGATCTCATGGTGAGAAACTCTGAATCATTAGGATCCAGCCCAAAAGACAACTATAATAAAATAGGATCAAGCAGAAGCTTGGCTGAGAGTTCCAAAGTGCAGCCTATGAATCTGTAGCTACATAGACATTCACATGGAACATCAAAGAATTCAATCTTGATCTAATCAGTGATGTTCCTGCACATACGTTTTTTCTGTGCTATAAAACTGTGCTATAAAAATTGAAGACCAAAGCTTCCTTAGAAACACCTTCCTCTGCCGTAGATTATCCAAAGTCAACATGAGTAATTTTAAGAGATTTAAAGTTTTTATATTGCTTTTCTTGATAAAGCTGGACTATAGGATACTGAAAAGTTATTCAGTACACATTATGAAATATGTTTAATCACGTGTACTTTGAGGAAAGGATGCCCTACATGGACATTACTCATTGTTTAGCTGGAAGCAGTTTCTCTGCTACATTTTCTCATACCATCTTTAATATATGCCTTCATCTGTGTATTTCAGAATCACCACAACCGCAGCATGCATGATGGACTTGAGAAGATACCCCTTGGATGAGCAGAACTGCACGCTGGAAATTGAAAGCTGTGGGTATCTGTACTTCTTTTTCATTCACTGTATTTTAGGTGTTGTCATTATTTGGCATCTTTTCCAAGGCATATATAATTTTCTTGCCATAGTTTTTAACTATCTTAAATACAGGAGGCTTAATCCTCCACTCCACAAATTTAACTGTCATGAGAGAGACAGAAACAGAGACAGAGAGACAGAGACAGAAACAGAGACAGAGACTCAGTATAAAGAAGTTCTCCTGTCTAATCTGATTAAGAGAGTCTGCTTGGTGTACTGAAATGTAAGAAAGCAAGCTCTCCTCACCTTGATCCATTCAGTGAGAAGAGAAAAAACACTGAGATGCAATTTTCTCACAATATGCTTTATCACACATGAGTGGCTCTACTCCTGGGAACCTGGGCAGTTGGAGTAAAACTCATTTCCCATCAGGAACTCAGCTTTACAAGCAAGCTATTCCTGCATTTTGGCAATTTTCTCAATTTTAAAAGATTCAGATGCCTTATTGGTATTTCAGTGTTGAATACGTTTTTTGTGAGGGATGAAAACTGCATCTTTATTATCTAATAAACAAGTGTCCCTCCTGATACCTGAACTACATCTCCTGGCATATCCAGATGTTGCTGTTTCTGTTGTTACTTATCCTGGTCTATCATAGATTGGTTTATAATTAGTCTCAGTTAGGTTTAGTCTTGCCATATTTCTTTAGGGGGAAGGCAAATGACTGCAGTGTTACTGATGCATTTGTGGTGAGAAGTGAGTGTCATTGTGAGCAACCATACTGGGAAGTTGTGCTGGGTATACACATGTTTTCATCCCGTATAGAACTGACCCCACTGTGCACCTCATTTCGACAGTATATCACTGTCAACTTTTCTGAGAGCCATGCTTTCAGAAAGTGGGGGACATGAAATCATGTCAAGTGATGCATAATGGAATCATCTGGGGAGATTTAGCATGGAGGACAGAAAGCTCAGTGGAAAAATAATGATTTCCCAGTAATTGAAGGTTTATCTTAGAAGTAAAGTGGATTCTGTATGGCCGGAAGGCACAACTCCCAGTGAGGTGATGGAAATTTCAGGAAGGCAAATTTGGGACCTAAATAAGGAAGCAGCTCCTACTCCAAATCTCTGAACTCATACTGAGTAGCCTCAGAGGGTGCAGATTCTGTTACTGTGATGTTTGAACTGAGGGGGAGAATGGGTAGGATGGTCTGTTATCAACTTCCTCAGAAAGTCAGGAATAATCCTTCACTTCGGAGCCATTAGAGAAAATCCATAGTTAAAGCATTTGAGTGGAAGAAAGGATTTTCTGGTGACCTGACTACACACATATACAAATGTTTTTATTTAAGTCAAGATGGAAATGTGGGGAAGTGTGAGCCCCCACACAAGGGGGAGGGACGCACTACTGGGCACAGTATGCAGTCTGAGCTGCAGCCAGAAGACCAGTGGTGCCAGGCTGGGTGAGCGAGAGAAAGAGAGTGGATGTACTCACAATACATACAGGGTCCAGTTCTGTAGATTCTTCACATCCTTGTAAGGACTTTGGATTTATTTCACTAATTGTATTGGGAAATATTTGAGAGATTTAAGCAGAAGAGTGGCTTGGTAAGATGTGTGTGTTATGAACTGTTGTCATGATTGCCAGATGTGAATGGAATGTAAGGAAGTCAGAGAGAAGGGAGGAGACAAAAGTTGTAACCACCAGATCCAAGGAGAGAAGGCAGAAGATGGGACAAGGGAGATGACATTTGCCATGGAGAGCAGTCATGCCCATAGCTTGGCCTATTTGTCAAATATTGAGTGTCTGCCTTACATTGTATTACACATTCAAATTAAAAAAAAGTCTGTTATACTGATAGGATATTTTTCTCTAGGTCTAAGTTTTAATCAACCTTACTAATAAAGTTAACTTAATTCTGTGGAAGACTCTTGGGTGGTGCCAGAAACATCAGATTTGATTGTCCTATTGTCTCATTCTGAACAAGCATTGGTTGATTTATTACAAGGTGAACAATGTACACTATGCTAAGATCTGGGCTTGGAGCTATAATCTGGGTAATAAATACTACCCTTTCTAAGGTCCAATAGTATCCCAACCAAATGCATTTCTAAAGATGGCAGACCTCATAGCCAGAAACGTCTGATGAAACCATATAAAAATACCAAGGAGGACTCTACTTTGCCCTGAAATTTTCTAATGTTATCAAACTTCAACATGTTAAATTCACCCTCAGTGTTTTAACTTTGTCATAGTTTTTGAGAGGAGTTGCTTTTCCAGAATTCCTTATACTTGAGGTTTAATTTTTTTCTTACAACCATCTTCTGCAGTGCTGTTAATATATATTTTAAATTCATTTCTATGCAACATCCAGTCCAACTCTATGATTAGGCTTTGCAAACAGAATTCTGGTGAGAGCATTCAGCCTCCCCAGCTCCTCTACTTCTCAGTGCTACTGTGGTCTGAATGAAACAGCAGAGGTAGTAACCAAAAATATTCGAAAGTTAGTTCTTTGATGATGCTTTTTCTCATAGTTAAGCACATGGGACAAATCTACTTCAAATATGGGAAAGCTGTTATTTCATTTTATTAATTACAGTTTCTTTAGGCTTGCATGTAAACAAAATGAAGATTCTTCATTTCTGTCATGTCCCCACTTCTCTCTCATGGCAGATGGCTATACCACAGATGACATTGAATTTTACTGGCGTGGAGGTGATAAGGCTGTCACTGGAGTGGAGAGGATTGAGCTCCCTCAGTTCTCTATTGTGGAGCATCGTCTGGTCTCAAGGAATGTCGTCTTTGCCACAGGTGAGTCCTGTGTTCACTCACTGGAAGCCTAGGCAGTGATGGTCTCGTAATGAAACCATGCAGCTTACTCACAGAACTTGGTCATTCAAAGATGTACTGTCATCAGTAATTCATCATCTTAGGTACTCCTTTTCTCTGTGTCTAAAGGGATTGGTAAACTTTGATGGGAAGGAAAGATCACCTCACAAGGAGATGCATTCAGGGGATAGTTACTGAGAAGTTAAAAAGCTAGGGTGAATTTAACCAACCCACATATGGTAACATAAGAAACTCTCATTTCTGGGCATACACAAATCCAGTGATAGCCTTGAAGGCAGACAGGAAGGGAGGAAGGAGAAGTAGGAAGATCTGAGGAAGTAGTGCTATTCCCCTCCCAGAAGTAAGATAACTTCACCCCACTTCTGGGGTAGCAGCCTTGGTGGTCCAAGAAATTGGGCCACCCTCAGTGAGTGATGCTTCTTGAAATATGATCATATTCTCCTTACACTATCTGGTTAAGGTTGCCCCAGCCTGGGTTTCATTGTCATCTTTGTTTCAACTATCTAGATTGAAACTGATCTAAGATTTCTAAGATTGAAATCTAAGATTGAGAAGGTAATTTCTGCTATCCTGTCTGTCCTTGCTGAGGTTTCATTAAAGTACAACTATGTGTATTTTAACATTGTGCAGTGTTTTCTTGTTACCCTTGCATTCCTTCTATATATATTGTAATTGAGGTAATAAACAAAAGTCCTTTTTAATCAGTAAGGTTTTATAAAGACCACAAACTCTGGGTTGAAAATGCTAAATAAAGACAGAGCTGGAACCTTCCACCTCGGCTTTCTCCTGTCAGTATAGCTTGAACAATGACAAGTGGGTGCCAATCAGCTCCAGTTCTGTGAGGGCATCCATAAAGCCCAAGGAAGCCCCTGTTCTTTCTGCCTTTTGCCTCTGGCTGGAATGCCTGTGACCAACAGCCACCTGCCTCTCCTTTGCCTGGTCACCTCTGACTCATTCTTTAGCTTAGTCTAGATGCCATTTCCTCTGGGAAGACTTTTGGACTCTGCTCTGCTTACACACTTACACATTGCCTCCCCAAGCTGGATTAAGTGGCTGCTTTGTGTTGCCACAATACTGCTCTGCTGTGCCTCTCACCTCAAGGATACATCTCCATTAGGAAGGGCCTGTCCTGGTTATGGTTTACCCCTAATCCCATCCCCATCTTGTATAATGCCTGACATGTCCTAGGCATGCAGCAATAGTCCCTGGATAAATGAACAATGAGTCAAGCACCAACTTCCCTCCTCTCTACCCCAGCTTCTAAGAACCAATGAGACATGCTAAGTATAGACAAAAGCCCGAATGCTTAAGACACCAATCTGGCTCATTTTTATGCAGTGCCATTTTATCCTCTGTTGCAAGAGGTGCTGCAGATATCCCTGTAGTCTCTAGAGGCACTCACGTCAGATGGACAGTAAGAGCCAGCAAATACATTGGCTTATTGTTAAGCAATGGTTTCTACAACCAAGAAATCTGCCCTGTGATGAATTGGATAAAATGCTTTACTGATTTTAGAACCAGGATTCAAATTGTTCCATGCTACAAGTGATATGTGCAGATGTTCTGCTCAGAACATAAGAGTAGTGTTCTCTCAGTGGAATAATCTTCCCAAGCCTGCCTTGGTCTTGAAAATTGCCATTGTGGCCATTAGTATGTTGCCTTGAGGATCTCTTACTGCATTTTCATGCAGCCTCATCAAAAAGATGGATGAGGTCTGTGTGCAGTGCTTCCATAGGAAAATGCAACCATTTAGAATGGCCTTCCTGAATCCTCTACCTCAAAACCACTAAGAGGCCTTTTTTTTTCTAGATGCACTCTTTGTCTTTCTTTGAAGTATTTATATGGCAGAAAGTCTCCCAAATAGACACTACAGATGTGGGGGATAATATTTAAACTATGCATAGAGCAATCAGCCCATCAGAATGAAGTACAATGTCTTCTTTCTAGTACTTACCAAGTTCTGGCATTTGCAAGATATAAGCCAGGGACTCCATATCAGTCAGTTACAAACCTCCCAACTTTCAAAGAGCTTGCACTTTATATTGTGTGTCAATTATACTTCAATAATAACGTTTTTTTTAAAGAGCTTGCAGTTTAAAATTAGTCTGATTGGTCAATTCATAAGGAAGTGGCATAAGCTACATTGTTAAAAAATATTTTAAAATTAAATGTTACACTGATTTGTTTTCCTTTCCACAAGTGTTCTTAATTAAAGAGATTTTGATCAGTCAACAGGATTGATCAGTCAATCAGGCTATAGGATTGAAGAATTCTGTAGCCTGATAGAATTCTCAAAAAAGGATTAGTTAAGAACAAACTCTGGAAGTTTATTTGGACCAGCCAGAGTCCATGATGAGGATTAAATGTAATGCTCTCCACCTCTACTTCCACCTGGAGGTAAAAAACAGAGCAGCCACATGAATCTGCAGGACAATGGGTGGAGGCAAGCTAGACTCAGGGGAGGCAAACAAAACATATAAGGTGCAAAATTTCAGATATTTATTCTCACTATCATGCAAGTGAAATTTTGTTTTACCCTCCTAACCTTTGTCCTGCCAATTTGGGGATCTTACAGAAGGTCCTTTGCTGTGATTGCCTACAGGAAACTGTCCTAGTCCATCTCCAGGGTAACATGAGGTTTAGGCTACAGGGAAGAGAACATGCAAAAGCAAGTTATGAATATTCACTCAACAATTGACATGAACTGGTTGTGGGACTGGGCCTGGTATCAAAGAGAGAAACAAGGAGTGTCTAGTCTCCTGGGATTTCTCATTAGGCCTTCATGTTTCAGCAATATTCCCCTGATGATGACACATAGTCCACTGTGTAAAGTAATGTTTAGTGAGAATTAAGCCACAGTAATAGAGCTGACTTAAATATGTTCAAGAGACACTATGTCTGGGGTTTTAAAACACAGATGCTGGAGAAGTCCTAGCTGAAACTTGCTAGCAGTGTGACCCAGGGCAATTTATTTAACCACTTTGAAAAATAGGGATATTAATAATAGCTATTGGTAGGGTTGTTGGGAGGAATACATGAGTTAGTATAAACAAATAGCCTAGAATAGTGCCTATAGTAAGCATTTATTAGCTCTCACTAACTAAAATGTGGGATCAGGAAGGAAGCATATTCTGAGGAGTCTGAGAATAGATACTGTAGCAGCTGACCAGATCTTTGTATATATTGGAAAATTTATGACATTCTTCTCCTGAATGATTGGGCTTCTAATTACTTATCAGAGGATTTTAAGAGTAGGGATTGTCTTGGGTTCATATTTGTATCCATAAAACATTCCAGTACCTAGCCCACTCAATAGTTTGAAACCTGAGGGGTTATTGAATTTAGGAGAGGAAATCTGACCATCACTAAGTATGTGAACTCTTATTGAATGAATTGTTTCTGCAAAAGAGATATTATAAAAATTTATGATATTATATATTCAAATATTTAATGTACTAAAATATTATGTATTTTTTAGAACTTTATTTTAACTTTATTTTTTTTCAATATATGAAATTTATTGTCAAATTGGTTTCCATACAACACCCAGTGCTCATCCCAAAAGGTGCCCTCCTTAATGCCCATCACCCACCCTCCCCTCCCTCCCACCCCCCATCAACCCTCAGTTTGTTCTCAGTTTTTAACAGTCTCTTATGCTTTGGCTCTCTCCCACTCTAACCTCTTTTTTTTTTTCCTTCCCCTCCCCCATGGGTTTCTGTTAAGTTTCTCAAGATCCACATAAGAGTGAAACCATATGGTATCTGTCTTTCTCTGTATGGCTTATTTCACTTAGCATCACACTCTCCAGTTCCATCCACGTTGCTACAAAAGGCCATATTTCATTCTTTCTCATTGCCACGTAGTACTCCCTTGTGTATATAAACCACAATTTCTTTATCCATTCATCAGTTGATGGACATTTAGGCTCTTTCCATAATTTGGCTATTGTTGAGAGTGCTGCTATAAACACTGGGGTACAAGTGCCCCTATGCATCAGTACTCCTGTATCCCTTGGGTAAATTCCTAGCAGTGCTATTGCTGGGTCATAGGGTAGGTCTATTTTTAATTTTCTGAGGAACCTCCACACTGCTTTCCAGAGCGGCTGCACCAATTTGCATTCCCACCAACAGTGCAAGAGGGTTCCCGTTTCTCCACATCCTCTCCAGCATCTATAGTCTCCTGATTTGTTCATTTTGGCCACTCTGACTAGCGTGAGGTGATACCTGAGTGTGGTTTTGATTTGTATTTCCCTGATAAGGAGCGACGCTGAACATCTTTTCACGTGCCTGTTGGCCATCTGGATGTCTTCTTTAGAGAAGTGTCTATTCATGTTTTCTGCCCATTTCTTCACTGGGTTATTTGTTTTTTGGGTGTGGAGTTTGGTGAGCTCTTTATAGATTTTGGATACTAGCCCTTTGTCCGATATGTCATTTGCAAATATCTTTTTCCATTCCGTTGGTTGCCTTTTAGTTTTGTTGGTTGTTTCCTTTGCTTTGCAGAAGCTTTTTATCTTCATAAGGTCCCAGTAATTCATTTTTGCTTTTAAATTAAAAAGGCAAGGGAATCCCTTGCCTTTGGGGATGTGTCGAGTAAGAGATTGCTACGGCTGAGGTCAGAGAGGTCTTTTCCTGCTTTCTCCTCTAGGGTTTTGATAGTTTCCTGTCTCACATTCAGGTCCTTTATCCATTTTGAATTTATTTTTGTGAATGGTGTGAGAAAGTGGTCTAGTTTCAACCTTCTGCATGTTGCTGTCCAGTTCTCCCAGAACCATTTGTTAAAGAGATTGTCTTTTTTCCATTGGATGTTCTTTCCTGCTTTGTCAAAGATGAGTTGGCCATACGTTTGTGGGTCTAGTTCTGGGGATTCTATTCTATTCCATGGGTCTATGTGCCTGTTTTTGTGCCAATACCATGCTGTCTTGATGATGACAGCTTTGTAGTAGAGGCTAAAGTCTGGGATTGTGATGCCTCCTGCTTTGGTCTTCTTCTTCAAAATTACTTTGGCTATTCGGGCCTTTTGTGGTTCCATATGAATTTTAGGATTACTTGTTCTAGCTTCGAGAAGAATGCTGGTGCAATTTTGATTGGGATTGCATTGAATGTGTAGATAGCTTTGGGTAGTATTGACCTTTTAACAATATTTATTCTTCCAATTCATGAGTATGGAATGTTTTTCCATTTCTTTATATCTTCTTCGATTTCCTTCATAAGCTTTCTATAGTTATATATTCAAATATTTAATGTACTAAAATATTATGCATTTTTTAAAAAATACATATAAAACCTCTTTGTACCTGGGGAGGAAATTAAGTACCCCTTTGCTTAGGAAAAGGGAGTCGTGTTCCATAGGTGTGTTTTATTTTTTTTGAGAGGTAGATAGAGGGGCAGAAGGAGAGGGAGAGAGAGAATTTTAAGCAGGTTCCACACTCAGCATAGAGCCCAACACAAGGTTCTATCTCACTGACTTGAGCCAAAACCAAGAGTCGGACACTAAACAGACTGAGACACCCAAGCGCCCCTCCCCCCCGTTGGTGTATTTTAAAGACAACAAAGAAATGACTGAGTTAGTTCATATTAACAAATAATTATTCAGTTACTACCATTATTCAATAAATAGTTTTGTTTTGTTTTGTTTTATTTTGTTTTGTTTTGTTTGGAAAAAAACCCTTTTAAACTCGAAAGAAAATGAAGCAAGCCTACATTACTCTAACTTCTGACCATAATGGCATGCTGTATTATAATTTATAGCACCTTGTTTTAAGCATTTTTCACTAATGTTCCTTGAAGACTGGTAATAGACAAATAAATTAGCCCAAGTTAAAGTTTAGGAAAACTGAAGTTCAAGAATGATAACAATTTGGGGCCCCTGAGTGGTTCAGTCAGTTAAGCATCCAACTTTGGCTTAGGTCATGATCTCGAGGTTTGGTTCCTGAGTTTGAGTGCCACATCAGGCTCTGCGCTATTAGCAGAGATCCTATGTCTCCCTCTCTCTCTGCCCCTACCCTGCTCTCTCTCTCTCCCTCAAAAATAAATACACATAAATAAAGCATGATAATAATTTGATCAAAGTTGCATAGTAAAGCTAGAAAGGATGACGATTCCATGTTTCTTAAGGAATAAGTACCCCTAATGCATTTTGACAAAGATTTTAAAAACTAGCCTTTTTATGCTTTATTTTAAATGATCATTTTCATCAATTTTACATATTAATGTTATAAGGGTTCTTACAAAACAGGTGAATATGTAGTTGGGATAACAAACAATGAACACAGTGCCTGCTTTTAGAGTCTGTGCCACTCTCTCCTTCACATGCCTATGTTAATAGGCCATGTGTTCTTGATGAACAGTGCTTTATGCAGGTTTCCAAAAACTGATAATGGGATCGGAGGCCTCCACAATCCCAACCCAGGGCCCTACAATTGCTTCATACAATACCCAGAAATACTTGGTGGCAAGAAATGTGCCTCTGCCTTCCTATTCATCCTGCACTTTGCTACCAGATTAGTAGCTGAGGAACACTGTTTGCATGAAGCCATTACCCAGCTCCAAATGCTTTGATGACTACCCTTTGTCTGCAGAGTACGATTAATACTCGTTGACCTTGAATCCATATGTTGCACCAACCTGTCTCTTCAGTTTAGCTCACAAATGTCCCCAGTATGAAGCCATCCTGATAGTTGTTGCATCTAACTCTTTTACTCTCCTCGAAGCATATGCTCCTGCATTCTGCCTAAAGACTTTCACTTCTGTTATAGCCTCCACTTGATATATTTTCTTCCTGTTTTTCTTATCCAAATCTTGTATGTTTATCAATGGACAGTTCAACCACCAACACCTCCACTTAGCTTTCCTTGAGCATATCTGTCAATTATCTTTCCTTTGGAAAACTTGGTATTACACTCTACCTGTATCATTCCTTTATCAACTGTCAAATATTATTAATTTCTGTCAAATATTATTACTGCCACTCTCATATATGTCAGGCATGCAATAAATATATTTTCAATTATTTTTTTGGTTCATAAATTGGTGCTCACTGTTTTCACAAAATGCCCAAGTCCCAAATATAGATTCTTCTTGAAAGTCAGAGAGGAGGGGGGCACCTGGGTGGTTCAGTTGGTTAAGCATCCGACTTTTGATCCCAGCTCAGGTCAGGTTACAATCCCACAGTTTGTGAGTTGGGGTGGGGCATCGGGCTGCTCTCTGACAGCATGGAGCCTGCTTGGGATTCTGTCTCTCCTTCTCTCTGCCCCTCTCCTTCTCTCTCTCTCTCAAAATAAATAAATAAACTTAAAAAAAAGTCAGAGAAGAGAAAAAAGAAAGTAAATTATTTTAATTAGGCTTATTGTGTGTCATTCGTTGTTCCAATCTACTGGATTTCCCGGGAAGTCCTGGATCTATTACAAGTATTCCTTATTGATCCAGAATTATATTTACTTTTTTTAATAATTAAAGCAGTTGACACACATTTTTACAGGTGTACACACCTGTTTCAGGTGTACAACATAATGATTTGACAACTCTCTATACGCTATGCTATACTTACCACAAGTGTAACTACCATGTCACCATACGACACTATTACAATACCATTGACTATATTCCCTGTGCTGTACATATTCATCCCTGTGACATATTCATTCCATAACTGGAAGTTTGTTTCTTTTCATCCCCTTCACCCATTTTGTCCATCTCCTTCCCCTTCCCCTCTGGCAACTATTAGTTTCTTCTCTATATTTATATGTCTGTTTCTGCACTGTTCATTTGTTTGTTCATTTGTTTTGTTTTTAGATTCCACATATAAGTGAAATCATATGGTATTTGTCTCTGTCTTTGTTATTGCATATGGCAAGATCACATACTTTTTTTTATTTTTTAATGTTTATTTATTTTTGAGAGACACAGAGACAGAGTGTGAGCAGAGGAGGGGCAGAGAGAAAGGGAGACAGAATCTGGAACAGGCTCCAGGCTCTGAGCTTGATCTCATACTTTTTAATGAAAGGGTATATGAAGAGAGTTCTCAGATTATTCCTTGGCACCTACAATCTATAGGATTAAGCCAAATCTGAAAACATGCCTGAGTAAGGCTTTCTAAGAAAAAGGAAGCCAGATTAAAAGGGAGACAGAAGAAAAAAGAGAAAGAATACAAGGGTGGGGGATTCTCTCCCTCCTGCAACTTGATACCTAGATGTGAGCTACATGGCATTCTCTTTCTCCTTTAACCATTAAAATAAATTTATTTACTATAGTCAATGTATTTGTATTTAATCTGTCATCTACTTCTGTGAGATCCATTAGGGATCTATGGTAGAATATCAGAAAATACTGAAAAGTATTTTTTAAATAAGTGGAAACAAATTAGTCTTAGAAATTCTTTGGATTGAAATCTGAAAAAAAGAAAAAAGATTGGCCTTCTATATAAGCCTTTAGGAATAATGTAAGAAATCTTTGCTGAACCTAACTTTTAAACCTCTTCTAGATTGACAATTCTTAATCATTTAAAAGTTGAGGTCTGAAATATTCTCTTAAAAATGTTTAACAAAGCATTCTTCCTAAAAATGGTTAGAATTTTTCCATGCTTTATAATTTTATACAAAGACATAGATTGTTAGATTTTTTTTACTTTAATGATAACTTTTATAACTTTTCTGTATGAGCACATATAGAAAAATACTTACAATATAAATGCAAAGCTAACTGAATTACCAGAAAGTGAGCAATCCTATAACTGCAATTAGGTGAAAAAGTAGAATGTTACCAGAACCCCAAAATCCCCACTATGACTCTACCTAATACCCTTTCCTCCCTCCTTCTCAAAGAAAACTATTATCTTGTCACAATATAATGAAATTTGTGTTTTTGTTTTGTTTTGTTTTTTGGTGTTTTTTTTTGAATTTTGTGTTTTTGAACCTTATTTGATGGGATAATAGAGTTTGAATTTAACTGAACATTATGTTTATGAAATCCATCCATGTCACTGTATTTCATTTATTTTCTTTGCTATATTACTATACAATTACACCACATTTTATTTATCCACTCTATTGTGGGTACAGATTTATGAATAATGCTACTGTGAACACTCTTGTACTTGTTTTTGTGTGTGTATGTGAATATATGCACAGGCAAACATTGACTGTATACCTGGAAGTGTAATTGTGAATGTTGAAGTTTAATGATCATGCCAAACTGTTTTCCAAAGTGATTCTGCCAATTTAAGTTCATGCGAGTAATGCATGAGTGTTCCTTTTGCCCACATCCTTGCCAACATTTCACATGGAAGTTACTGGCTGGGCGTTGGGTGGTTTTTTGTGGTTTTAACTTCCATTTCTCTGAGTACTAGTGAGATTGAGCACCTGTCTTTATTGGTTATTTGGAGATCCTCCTTTGTGAATTACTTGTGCAATTCTTTTTTGTGAATTATCTGTCATTAATTTGAGTTATTTATAGATTTTAGATGCAAGCTGGCTATAGGTCACAGTGTGTTACAAAAATGTACTTTTTTACATTGAAACCTACAGTCCACATGCAATTGATTTTTGTGAATGGTGTGAAGTATGGGTCAGGTTTTATTATTTTCCACAGCACCATTTGTTTTACAGCAACACATTTGTCATCAATTTAATGTGCATAGATCTGTTTTTGAACTTTATATTCTGTATCATAGGTTTATTTATCTATCTTGTACCCTTAACTCACAGTGTTAATTACTGTAGCTTTAAGTAGAGCAGATCCTTTATTTACTGTTTACAATCGACTTTACTATTTACTTGTTATTTATTTTTAACTTGATTATTTTGGTCCTTATATTTCCATGTCACTTTTATAATCAGATCATTAATTTTCACCGAAAAAGTGCTTTGGCTTTTTATTAGGAATACATGAATTTGGTGAAAGGCATATTATTATAATTTTTTCCAATCTGTAGTATATTTTATCTCCATTTACTTAGGTCTTCTTTAATTTGAGGTAATAACATTTTAGGATTTTCTGTATAAAAATCTTGTACATATTTGCTAAACTTTTCTAGATGTTTGATATTTTTCTGATGCAAGTATACATGCTAAAAATTTTTAGCATTATTTTTTGTTGCGATATATATAAGAACACAATGATTTTATATTGAATGGCCTTGCTAAAGTATTTATTACTTCTGATAATGTATCTGAGATGGTCTTTTTACCTCTTCCCAAACACTGTAGAGACCTTTGTGCATTTTAACTATTTCCTCATTTGACCTACATATGCTATTGTCATTATATATTATAACTTTATATATATATGTATTTAAAACCCTATATGATATTATTATTATTGTTAAATGCAGTATATGTTCACTTAGATATAATTATAAATGTCCTGTTTTCTTTGTTATTTATTTTATCTCTAAGTCACTATCTGTGAATGTTTCCTTCTGCCTATAAAACATTTTTGTTTTTTGTTTTGTTCTGATTTGTTTTGGTTTTTGCCTAAAGAACATTTGAAAAATATTTTCTTTAGTCTGAGTCTCCTGGTCACAAATTTCTTCTAGGTTTTTTTTCAAAACCATGTATGACCTATATATTCTTGTAGGATTGTTCCAGAAATTTTGGTTGACAGTTTTTTTTCTTTTCCATTTGAAGATATTATTTCATTGTCTCTGGCTTCCACTGTTTATATTGAGAGGACACTTGTTGGTCTAATTGGTGCTCTCAAATTAATTTGTTTTTCTTCCCCTTCTAGGATTTTTTTTTTAATTTTTTTCTCTTTGATTTTGATTTCATTGGTATTTATGATGTACCAAGATATGGTTTTGTCTGTAATTATTTTCTTGGAATTTATAGATCTTCTTGAATCTTTGGTCTTTCAGCACTTTTGGAGCATTTTTAGTCATCACTGCTTTTGCTCTATTCTCTCCCTGTGGTTTTCTTCTAGGATCCCAGTCTCAATTCCAGTTTTATAACTCCAGCACAAATCTCACTGTATCTTCTGAATATCTCAGCCCCCTTTTTGGAATTTTCATTTTATTTTCATGCTTCACTCTGGAAATTTTCTTCTGACTCATCTTTCAGTCCAACAATTTCCTCCTTATTTGTGTTTAATCTGTTATTATCCATGGGGAAATTGTGGATATAATTCAAAATTTATGATGATGTTTTCTTTCCTCAAAGTGAATGTATGTTACCTCTGTCAGACACTAGAGGCATTAGCAATCCCGGACAGGTGATGTTGAGTTCAGATTCAGTCCTTGTATATGGGTTAATCCTTCTGGTTTATCTTGACTTCTTGGACAAAGCTCTTTGGAATCCCTACTTGTTTTCTGTCCCTAGTTTCTGCTCATTTAGTCCATGATCTGTCAGATGTCCTAATTAGCTTCTCATCTTTCTCTTCTAGAAAGTATGTGTTTCAGCTACCTGAAATGTGGCTCACCTCTCTGTTTCTTTTTCTCCCAGAACTTGCCCCACATTTTTACTAGCTTGCTATTTCTCCAGTGCCTTCAAGGAGATATATTTAAATTTTGTCCATTTTCCTCTAGTTGTTTCCAGTGGAAGTGCTACCTATCTATAATACTCAAACACCATGGTTTTTTTTTCCCACTCCTCTATTTTTTCAGAAAAATTTACAGTTGTTTTAATATTTAATTCTTACTTAGTTTAGACTATTAATACATGAGAGTAAAAAAGAAAAAAAAATAGTATACATTTTGTAATCACATTTTGGAAAATATAATTTTGGATTTTTCCAATAATGTTATGTAGAGGAAACACTTATATTGAACAGTGTGCAATAGAGGGAAGTGCTGTAAAGCTCAAAGGAGATCTGACTCTGGTTGTAACAATAAAAAGCTGTGGAAATGTTAGGGAAGCACTTGAATATCAGTAAGGGAATCAGGTTAAACGAAATATTACATTACATTTATTTTAATAAATATATTCAACTAGTTAATAATCTAAGAGCTCTTTAAATATCACTCTGGACTCAAGATCACCAGATTGAGACTTCATCTTTTGCATTGGTCTTGAATGTATATTCTGCTAACCAGCAAAGTTTGGGATGTACAGTTTTTGCCATATCTGAAATTTACTCCTAACTTTTTAGTTTTGTTTCAGCTAAAAGACTGAAATTTTTGCTAGATACATGAAAAACATGTTTTTTAATATGCTTCTTTAATTGTGTCATGTTTTTATTTCTCTTCCTTTTTTCTGGGGTACATTTGGACTGATATCTTCGGGGTTTATTTCAAAATACTTCTGCCAAGATTAGAAGAAAGAAAAAGAGAAGAATTCCAAAATGAATGATAATGAACATTTCTGTTAAGATATGTGAATTTTCTATTCTTCAAAAATCAATTTTCAAAATGCAATTGTGCTTTTCATTAATGTTTATGACAGATTACAAATATTTTTTTTCAACGTTTATTTATTTTTGGGACAGAGAGAGACAGAGCATGAACGAGGGAGGGGCAGAGAGAGAGGGAGACACAGAATCGGAAACAGGCTCCAGGCTCTGAGCCATCAGCCCAGAGCCCGAAGCGGGGCTCGAACTCACGGACCGCGAGAACGTGACCTGGCTGAAGTCGGACGCTTAACCGACTGCGCCACCCAGGCGCCCCAGATTACAAATATTTTTAAAGTCTGCATGTCACATTGTTAATACATTCACTTAATTTTCTCTAAAGTCCATTGTGAGATCCATGCTTTAGTGAACTAAAGCCCTCTGATCAACTTACTGTCCATTGAGTCTATAAATAACATCTACTAGAGGTCTAGAGAAAGTATTATATGAAATATTAAAAGAAGGAATTATCATCTCTATCTTACTTACAATATAATCTAACCTTAAATTCTAGAGGCAAATTCCCATTCTTTTTTTCCTCCTACTGATTTTTGTTAGAAGGATCCTAAGAGACAATTCATCTCTGCTTCCTAGACAAATACTAATTCTTCAGTCCAAAATGGTGGGACCAAAGCAAGCTTACTCTCAGTGCTAAATGAGAGCTTAGCTATCTCATCTTGCTAATATGAAATCATTTTCCTTTAAGGGCTCCTGACCTATCAAACATGTCTCACCACAGAAGCCAGATATCTTCAGAAATTCATTGTCCTGCACTTCCTTTGCAAAAAAAAAAAAAAAAATCTTGTCTACCTTTACCTTTTGAACTTAATTTTAAAACTACCGCACATTTTTTTTTAATGCTCAATGGTAAGAATTCTTAGATTATAGAATCCTGAGCATAGAAGGCACCATAGAGGAAGAAAAGGAAAGGAAGAAGCAGCAACATTCAGTATTTACTGAATGTGTATTTGGGGCCAGATAGTAAGTTTGTTACTTAATATAAATTAAGTCATTTAATTTCCAGTAAGATACATGTAATAGACATTCCTTTTTTTTCTTTTAAGTGATTATCAAAATATAATTTAGATACCATAAAGTTCACCCATTTAAATTATATAGCTCAATAATTTTAATGTATTTACAGAGTTGTATAATCATGACTGCATTCAATTTCAGAATATTTTCATAACTCAAGAAGAAACCTTGGGGGTGCCTGGGCGGCTCAGTCAGTTAAGTGTGAGACTTCAGCTCAGGTCATGATCTTGGGGTCCATGAGTTTGAACCCCACAACAGGCTCTGTGCTGACAGCTCAGAGCCTGGAACACGCTTTGCATTCTGTGTCTCCTTCTCTCTCTGTCCCTTCCCGGCTCTCTCTCTCTCTCAAAAATAAACATTAAAAAAAATAAACCCTGTGCCCATTAGCAGACACTCCCCATTTCCCTCTACCTACCCCCCAGCCTTGGGCAACCACTAACCTCATTTCTGTTTCTGTGGATTTGCTTATTCTGTGTATTTTATATAAATTGAGTCATACACTATATGGTCCTTTTGTGACTGACTTCTTTCACTTAGCGTGATGCTTTGAAGTTTCATCCATGTTATGTCATGTATCAACACTTCATTCCTTTTTATTGCTGAATAACATCCCATTGTATGAATATATCATATTTTGTTTAACCATTCATCATTGATGAACACTGGGCTATTAAAAATAGGATTGCTACGAATATTCATGTACAAGTTTTTCTGTAGATATGTTTCCATTTCTCTTAGGCATGTGCTTAGGATTGGAATTGTTGTATCATATAGTAACTATATTTAACTCTTTTGAAGGACTATCAAACTGTTTTTCCAAAGTGATGGCACCATTTCATATTCCCAAGAGCAGTACATGAAGGTTTTAATTTCTCCATATCCTTACCAACACTTGCTATTGTCTTTTTTTATATTGAAATATAATTGACACACAATTTTACATTAGTTTCAGGTATACAACATAGTGATTCCATAGCTCTATACATTAGACTATGTTCACAATTGTAGTTACCAGCTGTCACCATACAACTGTTACAATACCATTGAATATGTTCCCTATTCTGTACCTTTCATCCCCATTATGTATTCATTCCATAACTGGAAGCCTGTATCTCCCATTCCCCTCACCCATTTGCCAACCACTCCCCCACACACACCTCTTCCCTCTGGCAACCAGTTTTTTCCCTGTATTATGGGTCTGTTTCTGCAGTGTTTGTTTATTTTATTCGTTTATTTAGCTTTTTTTTAGATACCACATATAAGTAAAATCATATGGCATTTGTCTTTCTCTGTTTGACTTATTTCACTTAGCATAATACCATCTATGTACATCCATGTTGTCATAAATGCCAAGGATCTCATTCTTTCTTATGGTTGAGTAATGTGTGTGTGTGTGTGTGTGTGTGTGTGTGTGTCTGTGTGTCTGTGTGTGTGTGTATGTCTATTTTCATTATCCATTCATCTATGAACGGACATTTAGTTTACTTTCATATCATGGCTATTGTAAATAATCTTGCAATAAATATAGGGATACATATACGTTTTCCAATTTTTTGTATTCTTTGGGTAAGTAGCCATTAGTGGAATTAGCAAATCATGTATTTCTATGTCTGTCTTTTGATTGTAGTCATCCTAGCAAGTATGAAGTGGTATCTCATTGTGATTTTGATTTGCTTTCTTCTAAAAAGTAATAATGCTGAGCATCTTTTTATGTGCTTATTGGATACTTTCTCCTGTGGAGAAATGTCTATTTAAGTCATTTGCCCATATTTAAATTGGGTTGTGTTTTTTTAAGCCTTCTTTATATATTATGAATATAAGATCCTTCTCAAATATATGATTTACAAATATTTTTTCGCATTCTGTAGGCTGTGGTTTTATTTTCTTATAGTTCACTTTGCAGATTAATAGCTTGTAATTTTGATGAAGCATTACTTATTTTTTTTTTTACTGTGATATTCTTGCCCTATTTCAACACAAGGAAACTGAGGGTTTGATCAGATAATCAGCTTACCAAAGGAATATTCCAAATAAACCATGAGGCTGAACCTAAACTCTTAGACACCACCACCCTTTGCTCCAGAGTCATGTGATACAATATTCTTGTTTTACTGTGGAGAATCAGAATGAGAATCATTGCCTATTGAAACAATCTGAAAACATTTTTCTCAAGTTCCAGTTCTATTTTTCCTCTTTTTTTTTTCTTTCCTCTTTCATATATGTTCTGCCCTTCATGCATTTTTTTGAACATAAAATAATTAAGGTGACTAGTAATAGGAGGAAGAAAATTAGTAACACTATTTTGAGTTTTAGGTTGTGTTATGAAGTGAAAAAAGTAGATTATAAATGAATGAGACAGTATGATAAAAAAATAAAAACTCAAGAGCAGCACTGAGAGCTCACAAAACTTTTAGGCAATGGTGGGAGAGCCCCTCACAGTGGCCACCTTAAAGAGGGAGATGCACATGTGTGTAGGTCAGCTCTGCTGCAGTTGCTAAAATATCAGCTTATTATTTCATGGACACATTTGAGTGGCTCTCTCCCTCCACAAAGGTGACATGGTACTCTGTGTCGACATTTTAAATGACATCTTCAACAATATTAATGCTTTAGAGTACAATATTAAATTAGGCTAGATTCCGTACCCAGAGCCTTGTTTTTGGCATAACTTTTAGTGCGTCTGAGGAGAAAGGGTTGAGATCAGCATATTCAATAGGTAGTTTTGCCAAGGAAGCCCTGAACTGGAACAATGCACTTGTGTTCAGGGACTGTTCCTCTCTTTGTTGGCTCAGCATCTACTTGGGAACCTGACCACATCTGCATTGGCACACAGGCTTTAGGGCTTCTGTGCCTTTCTGTTGTAATTTTTAAGCTCTATTGCTGTTTTGAAGGGTATGTCTTAGTGTAGCTGACTCACTACTTCTCAACTTTATTAACCACTAGCTATGTGGGGAGATTTCCCATAGATACAGCATACATCATGGCATTCACCCTGAATGTAAGGACTTTGTTTAACAAAGCTACAAAAAGACTTTATGTGCTCTTTAAGATGCATATCCAATGACAAAGGCCTTGACCTAAAACAGGTCTTAATATATCTTAGAACTCATGTTTATTAACATTCTGAGGCCTATTTCTCACGGTGTATTGAAAGGCTTTTCTTCATTTGCCCTAGTGAGTCTTTTACCTTGAACGCTCTCCTGCTTCCCTGCCTAAAAAGAATTGTATTCAACCAGGAATAGTATCTTGGTTCAGATGCTATGAAACGTCCCCTGCATCACCAAATCTCATGCTCTAGAATATCTTTCTATCTCCAGCAAGACTCTTACTCTGTTTTACCAGGGCCAAACTGTATGATTCTTTCTCTGACATGGATTAGGACCTAGATGAGAATGTAGAACCCCTTCTTATTCATTTGTTGTCTGCTCCCTTCACCATCCCCACCTCTGGGATTATGAGACTAGAATGTGTGGGGCATATGGTGAATGCCTAAAACTTTTTTTTTATTTGAAGTATCACTTCGGTTTCAATAGAATGTATTTACTATACAAACATAAGAAAGTAGAATATTTCTTAAATCTAATTTTTGCATTATGAATTCTGTTATTCTAAATTCTGTGTTATATCTTGGAAAATTTCCAGAGATCAAGTTATTTTTTGAATGAGATTAGTATTCCCTTCCTCAAGGTTATAATGATTTTCCAAATATTTGACTTTGCATTAATTTCATTGACCTCCCTATTACAGGGGGCAAGTATTCCCAATAGTGTTAATCATACTTCATTGCATAGGTATCAACATTTGCTTCTGTTGGGAACAATTTCCCTAAAGAAGGTGTACTTTGGAAAATATTAAGCAAGTTGATGTAGAAAAATGAAAGTTTGGCAATAAGATAGATTATATTATCACTCAAAAAAAAGTTACTCATCTCCTCTGGGAAAGGACTAAACTCTTACTCCAATGACATAAAGATTGACAGTAGGACTTGCTCTAGACAAGAAAGTGTAAGGGGGAGTATGTGTGGCACTTCTACCACGGTGTCCAGCAGTGTTCCAGATACAGAAAGCTAAGTGGATACACAAGAAAATAAAAATCTTTGTTTTAAGCTATAGAGATCTGGGGTTCTTTTTGTTATTGCAACATAAACCAACCTATCTTGACAAATACAGAAACTATTCCAGTATAGTGGATAGAGTGAGACATAACTGAAATAAGAGCAGCAAATGATTAAGTGATAAGTAAAGCCCGAGATTGTCATTAAATTTCAAACTAAGATCCAACAATGAATTTACTTTGATAAAGATATTAAAGTTGCTATGGGAGTTCAAACATTCAGTAAAGATGTTGAACGTTTTGAGTATTACACTTGCTAGAGAGTAACATAAGTAAACCAAATACTCCCATTTTTATGTATACAGATGTATTTGTTGATAACCTATGATAGTTTAGACATTTATCTAGGCATCATATTATATGAAAAATACATCACTTCACAAACTCTGCTTTAGGGACTGTACAACTTACTAAGGAAGATCCTGTCTTGATAAATAGTAATAATTTTATAAAAGAGAAAATAACTCAAAAAGGTAATCACCTACACTTTGAGGAAAGAAGGAGAAAGGATTCATGGAAGATGTGGCATTTGATTAAGGCTTTGTAACGTGGGTAAGGAAAAACATTTCGTCAGGAGGGAGGAATGTGGGTGAATCAGCAGAAGCAGGAAATATGGACAATTATTTTTAGGTAGTGAGGACACTCTTTGAGCTAGAAAATGGTATTCTTAATGAAAAGATATAGTGGGAAATAAAACAGGAGTTAATTTGGGAAAATGTTTTAGAGAAACTAAAATTCCCAGATGCATATTTGGACCTTTCTAGGAAGCAGTGAGCCATATAAGATTTTGAATATGGGTTGACAGCAAGTGTCCGTGCTGTACTTCAGGAATGTGTGGATGGAACATAGGGCCAGGAATCTGGAAATGGCAAGATAGGACTCTGACCCAGTTCAATGGCACATCATGCCAAGGATCCACATACACATAAAATGTAATGTAAAACAAAAATAGAGTATATCAGACCTATATCAAGGGAAGCTTTATTCCACTGATGGTGTTTGGAGGATTGGTTGATGTTTGTGGAACAAAAAACAGTGTGTATGGATGCTTTATATCAAACACTGAAATAATTATCAACCTTCAAAATAGATTTGTGATTAAATTTCTATTGTGAACTTACCTAAGATTAAAATCAAGTTTTAAAAATAACAAGGAAAACATGAAATGGATAAACTCAAATATATACAAAAATTTAAGTGTTTATATGTCCCCTACTCAAGCCATTACAAATTTTAAAACAAACAACTGAAGAAATTCTTGCAGAGAATGCACACAAGGATTAATGTCAAAAGAACTGAAATGAATAGGTAAAAAAAAGGAATAAAAAATGAGAAAAATGAATAAATAGTATAATCAGATCATATATGAGCTTATATACAGAAGAAAAACAAACATTTAGGAAGTATGCAATTAAAGAGACTAATTGGAAAGGACAACATTTTCCCAAATAAATTATCAAAAGGTATTTTTCGGGCGCCTGGGTAGCTCAGTCGATTAAGCGTCTGACTTCAGCTCAGGTCACGATCTCGCGGTCCGTGAGTTCGAGCCCCAGGTCCGGCTCTGGGCTGATGGCTCAGAGCCTGGAGCCTGTTTCCGATTCTGTGTCTCCCTCTCTCTCTGCCCCTCCCCCGTTCATGCTCTGTCTCTCTTTGTCTCAAAAATAAATAAACGTTAAAAAAATTAAAAAAAAAAGGTATTTTTAAGAAATGTTCTGGAACATCGTCATGTTTACAAGGTGAGTAGGGAATTCTATAAAGTGCTGATAGTGACGTGTACACTGGTATGATTTTTTGACAAAGTAATTTGGCAATAACCATCAAAAGCCTAAACAATTCCTAGCAATTGCCTATGCCTTGCTAGGCAATTGCAATGGCCTAGCAATTCCTCTTTTGGCATTTTCATCCTAAAGAAACAAGTCCAAATACAGTGAAAGGACACTATGCAGAGATATTAAGAATAGTGTTTATAGTTTTGTAAAAATGGAAATAATAAAAATTTGTTGCATTCAGGAAAATATTTTTGTAAACTAGAGTACATATGTATATATTTGAAGGAAAATTGGGAAGAATTTTAAATTGTGTTTACGAATAACTTGAAATAAGTATGAAAATGTTTATGCTATGATGACAGTATGATGTATGCATTTGATCAGAGCTATGTAATAGAAATTATGCACACACACACAAATGACTGGAGGAAATTTCCCACATTCTTAGGCTTTAAGTGCTAAGTCCCCTTCTTCTTCTTTTCTCCTTTACATAATTCCAGCTGAAAATGTGGTTAATGGCAAAGTAGGAGCCTGGAGATAAAAATCTTTCATTTTCAACATAGAACTAATAGTCATATGAGTGAGTCAGACTTCTTAGGAAAAGAATATAGAGACAAAAACAGAAAGATACATGGAACAAAGTCTGGAAAATTTGGGTGTGGGAGAATAGGAGGTTGTCAGTCTTAGAGTAGAAGGAGGTCAATATGAGCAAGGTACTGCAATCTCAGGAAGGGAGCACCATCCATCAGTGATTGTGGAAGAGAAAGAGGCAGGAAATGGATGATTAGAGAAGGTCATTGGGTTTTCACTGGTTGACCTTCCAGCAGCTTCACTAGAATGTAGATCAGGGAGATTTGGAACTGATAAAGTGGATGGTTGAAGTGGACAGGAGGAAATGGAGCCTACACTCTCTTTGCTGCAAGAAAAGCAAAATAAAATGGAGAAGGCAAATATAAAACTAAATGTGGCATAATCAGTGGGCAATTTTCTTATTCTGTAATTGTGGGTATACTAAAGGTATACTGAGTTGGATGCACACATCAGATTAGCACTGGGACAAGATGCTTCTCTGAGGCTCTCCTTAATGCCTTGTCTGTGGTCAGAGTAGAGCATCGCAGTGTATACTGCCACCTTCTGTAAGACTGGGTCTGCGTCTATGCCTCTGCAGCTCTCAGGGTACCCTTGAGATTCCTTAGGTGAGGGTCAGTAATTCAATGTCTGTGCACAGTGTTGCTCCAGATGGGCAGAAGGGACAACCGGTGAAAACCATTTTGGTCAATAAAACCTGAAACAAATCTCCCTTATTTACAATGGAGAAGAAGGGTACAGCCATTGATAAAATAATAAACAAGATACTTGAGATGATTCTGTATTCTAAGCTAAAAACTTTCCCAAAGTTTTCCTAGGGATGATTCTCAGCTGAACACATAGCTTTAGAAGAGTATCCTCATCATTCTCTTAGAGACTGAAATAAAGTCCCCTCCCAATTCTTCTATAAATACAATTAGGCAAACAGAAGCAAATTTCATGGGTCACCCCTCAGTTCATGGGCTTTTCAAATGCATGCTGTTGACCAATGGAGGTCAAAGCCAACTTTTTTTGTCTGCTATGTCTTTTCTCCTGTGTAATCTTTGTCTGTTTATCATAGGTGCCTATCCTCGGCTCTCATTGAGCTTTCGGTTGAAGAGAAACATTGGATACTTCATTCTCCAGACTTACATGCCCTCGATACTAATTACGATTCTCTCATGGGTGTCCTTCTGGATCAATTATGATGCATCTGCAGCTAGAGTTGCCCTTGGTATGTGCTATTTTTAAATGATAACTAAAATGTAAAGTAACCATGTCATTACAGTATTAAGGAAGTTCAAAAGCTATAGTTCAACTACAATTTTTTGGCATCATGACACTAGTCTTGCCCATAAAGTTACTTTTATCTTAAAATAATAATTTCATGCATGATTCCCTTGATGTGTTAATTTAATTACAAGGCTCAAATGTGAATTTTCATGCCCATGAAAGGGAAAATATGTTTGCCGAATATTTGCATAATAAAACTATTTTTGACACTAATTTTAAATCAAGGATTAACATCTCCTGTTCAAAATTGTTCTGTGGCCTAGTAAGAAGACTTGACTAATGGGCATTCATCTTTTTTAAGTCAGAAAAATAGTCAAATATTATAGCATGTAATTGGAATTACATAATTTAATGAACATTAAAATATGTGATTAGATTCTGAGTGATTATTTGGAGCTCTAGTGATCTGTACTGGCCACTGGTCATTTGGCAATTGGATTGTTAGCTGATATGCAAGGTATTTTACACGTTCCTATATCATTTGTTATATGTTTAGATTATTAAAAGAATACTATATATTATTTGTTTGTTTGTTTATCATTTAAACACATTTTAGTTGAGTATAAGGCTGAAGAGCAATTATCCAGTCCATCCCTCCTCTGGTAGGATTGAATTCAATTCCTGAAAGCAAAATTATTGGTAATACTTTTACAAATAGATGGAAAATAATTATCAATGCATTTGCTGGTAAATTAGCTTACAGAAAGCTATAATATTTCAGGGTTCCAGTTATCCCTCTTTCTTCCTGATTTTGTTTACCATCTTTTTCCAGGACTTCAGGTTGAATGACATCTTTTTCCCTGGGAAAATGTGTGTACATGTGTGTATGTAGATATCTGGTTTAGAATGACAGGTGACTTGCAGAGTTACATTCATGAATAGATTAATACATAGGAAATTAGGTAGCTATTCCTAAAGGTGTTCATTGAATAAAAAATTGCTTTGAGAAGAAGAAACTATCAAAAAACTAAAAGTGCCATATTAATTATTATGTATTTTTAATGGGAATGGTGAGAAAAACATCCCTAAAGATCTGTAGGATTTTTCTACAGCCTGCAGAGGTTACCCTGTAACATAAGTCCTTTATGAAGGTTTTGCCCTTCTTCTTCTTTTTTTATTTTTTAATGTTACCAGATTACTCTTTGTTAAAGTATTTTCTCTTCATCTCACCTGGAAAAACCAGACCTGCAATGATTTTGGATGGTCAGATCTAAATTTTGCAGATCTGTTAGCTTATACATTTTCAGGGTCTCTCTTTAAGAAAAAGAATATAAAATAGACAAATATAAAATATCCAGGATCCTGCCCCAAGCCTGGGAGAGGCTTATGCAATTGGAGACCTGAAGCTGAAGCTTCATGAGTTTCACAGTGAATCAGCCTTTGAGAATTTGTCATTATTGAAATAACAAGAGAAATATGAGTACCAAAGAACTGTAATTATCTGACATCAATATGAGTGAGGTGAGCTGAAAATGTGAATTTCTAACTTTTATAGATATATAAATTCTATAGCTCCTTAATTGTAAAATACTGACTTCCACAATATTAAACAGATACTCTATCTGAAGTGAGTTGTAGTCAACCCAACCTTATTACAGTATGTGAAAGTAGATTCCACCTTTTCTAACAACACAGCATTATTATTATAAACCTAAATCATCCTGTTATGGCTTTGCTAAGACAAAGGAATGGTCTGCCTAGAGTTGCTAAGGCTTCACCACTGGAGGAGCTCCAGATTCTGACCAAAGTCACAAGTCTGGGAGGCAGATGTGAGCACAGAGACAGACATGAATGGGCATTTGCCAGTGTCAAGGTGAACCTGAGGCCTGGGGGTCTTGAAGGCAGCTGTGACCTTAAGGCCACAGCATCTGAGCAGATAAAAGTCCAAGTCCAGATCTCAAAGTAGAATACCAGTGTGTTCACTCCATCTGTCCCACCTTCTGCCTACATAGAACAGGGTCTCTGAGCTTGGATCTGCAGGGATTGGGAAATGTTACCTGGTTACCTTCAATAACTTAAGGAAAAGTATATCATAGGATCATGAACACTGAATGACAACACAATAATCAAGGCTGAACTTTACCAAATACTCAGGTGCCAGGTTCTTTGCAAGGACATTAATGGGGTTGCCTTATCTATTCTGCAGAACATCCATAGCACAGTAAGCAATGTTATTGCTCCCATTTTACAGAGCAGGAAAACTAGGTATGGAGAAGCTACATAACTTGTGCAACATCATATAATATTAAATGTCAGAATAAAAATTGTAATGCAGTTAGTCTGACTCCAGTTCTCTCCCTTAACTGGTACAGGTGATTCCTATGGTGTCAGTAGACAGTACACACAGGAGTAATTTTGTCTATTACATTGTAAACACAAGGATTAAAAATAAAAAATAAAGCTAAGCAAGGATTATTATTAATTATTATTATTATTGAGGGATCCCTCAAAATCATTAAAATGCTATGTGCTCTAGTGCCTCTTTAAGAATATATGGCCGGGGCGCCTGGGTGGCGCAGTCGGTTAAGCGTCCGACTTCAGCCAGGTCATGATCTCGCGGTCCGTGAGTTTGAGCCCCGCATCAGGCTCTGGCTGATGGCTCAGAGCCTGGAGCCTGTTTCCGATTCTGTGTCTCCCTCTCTCTCTGCCCCTCCCCCGTTCATGCTCTGTCTCTCTCTGTCCCAAAAATAAATTAAAAAAACGTTGAAAAAAAAAATTAAAAAAAGAATATATGGCCATGGTATGGGGGCAGGCAGTTAATTGGATAAATCCTCTTCCCACCCCATTCCACCTGTCTTGTCCTGTACCATACCTTTTGAAATGCCTTGAGTGCTGTTACCAGCATCCTAAATGGTTGCACCATGATGAATGTGCCTCATTTCTAAGTGAGGTCTTAGAGGTACAGGTCTGTGCAAAGGGGTTTTGAGGAAAGATATCCATGGCTCTGGCTCAGGATTCTTGGACCTACAGTTGTCTAGGGTTGTCTCTCTACTGAGAAGGGAAATGTTGGTCCTTCAGAAAGCTGTGTTGCACTGCTGCTGTGTATGCTTCAGGATTTTATGCTTCTTCTGACCAAGGGCTGACTGTCTGATCTGTTGAACTGTTAGTGTTACAAGCATTCAGACTGCAAATTTGGGAGTTGTAATTAAATGGTCTTCCTCAAAATCCTAAGGTCCACTTATCACTGAATAATAGTACTTGTCCTTTTAAAAGTAAAAATTTATACTAAAATAATTTAGGCCACATTATTTTTATCACAAAGAAGAGAAAGAAAATATCTTTTGATTAAATGATGCAAATTATATTTTTATTTCATAGTCCTTTTATAAATGCATCTTTTCAAATACAGTATTTTCTTAGCATAATCTAAATGAGAAATAATTTGAGGCTAACAATTAGTGTAAAGACTGAACAGCTTGATAAATGTAAAAGAATAGGGAAGGAACCATTCAGTTATCTCCTGTACTGCAGTTGGATGGGTCCCCTCAAGGACAAAGGACAGAAGTTCAAAGCAAGGCTGTGGCTGTGGGTACTTGCCAGGAAACCAGAAGCTACTGAATAATTTCTTTCCCTGTAATGGTAATAATAAATATGACTGTTTGTTATTGTCAGTGTTAACAATGCCAGTTTATTAACATATCACCAATGATTTTCAGGCATTGTATTTAGACTTCACAACAGTTCTAAACAATGGTGTGGACCCATCAAGGCTCAGGTCATGCTGCTGGCAAGTGGCAGAGCTAGGCTTTTGGGGCCATGTGGCTGTACCATCCAGGTCTGTGAATCCCTACAGTCCACCATCATCCACAATATCTAGATAGGAAGTAAAATGATACAAAGAATTAGTAAACACATTGGCCTTTTAAGCTAAGAGCCAATCAGAGCCCAAACAGAGCACTCACCTAAAACTGTACTGTTAAGGGACTCCTTGACCCTGAGATAATGGGCCTGAGCCAGGGTCCTCTCCCATTTTTCAGGGGCCGCTTTTACCTGGCTGAGTGCCTATGACATGTGCTGGGTCTTCTTATCCCTGTGTTCTTTCAGCCCATTTCCTGGGATGTCCACTAAGGCCGGGGTCATACATGTCCATTCAAAATAGTCAACTGGAGAACCAAAGCAATGACTAAACCAAAGCATTCAAGCTTTCCAAATACATTCGAAAGGAAAAAATTATGGCAGCAACATTACAAAAATTTTGAATAATGATGAGAACACCTAATTTCAGGGAGTTTGCATGGTGTTTTCACATTTATTTGTAAACTGTAATCATTCCATTGCCATTTTCAAATTTTAAAAGTCCCTAGGTACACATGATGGTACTTTAAAGGGTAATCTTAAAATATTCTGACATATTCAATTTCCATGTATTACATAAGCTATCATGATTTGCAGTTATATATAAAAATAGTTTTCAGTGCCTCAATTCCCTCCTCTACTTTTAATAGCAGTTTAGAGATGGGTGGAAGGAAAGCACATGCTAGTGACAGAAGACCAGGCTTTATTCCCTGCTTTCCAGATGGTCCTGAGCAAGAGGAGATCTGTGGTCAGGAGGTTCTCTGTGTGGGATACACAGGATGAGGATGCCTACCTCCAACAATAGGATGGAAATCTAGAGGGCATCAAACTAAGGTTCTTAACGAATACAAACCCTACACTGGAGAGTTGGGTGAGGATCTGCGGACTCAGATGCCTTTGGGCAGAATCATATGTAGAGGTGGTCTGGGCTCTGCCGTGTATCTTAGCAACACTTACCTCTCTGGCCTGCACTGTCCCCTGGCCTCAGTGACATCTTTTTTTCAAGTTACTGTGGCTGAAGGACCATGGCTAAAGCTTTGCTTTCAAAAGTCTCCTTTTTGAGGGAAGGCATGACATAGCAATGAGGAAGAAGTGTTTCCATTGGGTCCTAGAAGACACAGGGGGTATCTCATTCAGTGGCACCAGTTAAATAGGTAGATAAGAGCACTCTTTGGAGATATCTTTCTTCCTTGAGACTTCTTAGTATTGTAAGAGAGAGCAAGTCAGCTGTAATAGTTACTGTTCCACTAAGAAACAAGCAATCCATATCTTTCTTGGATGTGTGGCTTCACTGTGTTCAACAAACTCTGGTTTTGTCACTGACATGTCCCCTCCTCTCTACGACTTCTAATTATCCATATGAACTCTTTGTAGAGAAAAACATGTCCATTGCTATGGAAGAATTGCAAAATATGGTCCTTATATGTTTTTGGAGACTGGACTTGGCTCTGTTGGGCAAAAACTGAGATCATTCACACACTACTACATAGAGAAGTCAACATAATGACATAAAAAAGGAGTGATGAGGATCTTTCTTGCTCCAGAGTATGGCAAGATTCAACACTTTGAATACAATCATTATACCTTGATTTCACCAAGAATGTTCTGAGAAGCTTATATAGACTTTAGTTAAGGAGGAAAATACTGTGAGCTAATCTGCCGTCAGGAGCTTCCTTGAAATATTCCTTTCTTTTTGAGCTCAGGACTGGATCATGTTCATTAACAGTTTTGAAAATCATTGCCCCATCCCCCCTTTTTAAAAAGCATTATAGTAAGAATTGTTTTCTTCTGACAGGTAGGCCCCTGAGACTTCACTAATGGCCATAGATGACCCTCGTCCTTGATTCGTCATAGATTCATTCTTCTTGAAAGCTCATTCAGACACTGAGAATTCTATGTTAATTTCTGGTTTCATTTTCATTTTTTTCCCATCTTTCATAAAAAGCACACTATCCTTTGCTCTCTACACAACTCTCTGTATACTCTGAATTCCCTCTATCTATGGGCCAAGTACCATGTGGTAGTGCCCTGCGAGGGAATAGAGGTGTCAGCTTCTTGACCTGACCTGCTGCCCACATGACATGTTTCATGCTCTTTTGCTGATTGCCCAATAATATTCAAGCTAATATCTCCAACTATTTCAAGCTGTTTGAGAAAATACAAAAGTGAAAAGTCAGGAATGGAGCAGCAAATTTGCAGCCTCTCACACTTCTGTTTCTTTTGTAGGGATCACTACCGTGCTGACAATGACAACCATCAACACACACCTCCGGGAGACATTGCCCAAAATCCCCTACGTCAAAGCCATTGACATGTACCTCATGGGCTGCTTTGTCTTTGTGTTTCTGGCCCTTCTGGAGTATGCCTTTGTCAACTACATTTTCTTTGGAAGAGGCCCTCAAAGGCAGAAGAAGCTTGCAGAAAAGACAGCCAAGGCGAAGAATGACCGTTCCAAGAGTGAAAGCAACCAGGTAGGCCCTCTACCAGCTTGACCACTCACCAATCATGCCTATCACAGACCCACCTTGCCCCCTACCGCTCATCTGTCTAACTACAGTTACTTATTTGACCCTTAAATAGGAATTGTGTGGCTTGTTGTTTATGACCTGAAATGTTGCCTCCTGCAAGTCACTGAGTTTTATATAAAACCAAAATTAGTAAAGAAGCTAGAGAAGCCATAAGCTTCTAGTTCTCCGCAAAAAGAACAGAACATGTGAATACCATGTGGAGTGGTAGCCTGAACCTGACAGGCAATAGCATTTTTCCTAAATGCTGCCTTATTCCTTTAGTGATAAAATTACAAATTTGATTATCCACCATGCCACTGTTCTTTTACAGTGTGGGCAGGCCCCTCTGTCATCTCTGACTTAGATCCTAGTTCAAGGTCCTTAGTGTAAAGTAGGAGCCATGCTCTTCCAAGGGCTCTCCTCCATCTGCACTGGTCCTCCCCTGTCAGTGTGTTCACAAAAGCCAGAGCATGGCAAACCCAGATAGCAGTAGCCAAGGAGGGCACATTGCTTTAGGAAGCCTTGGGCAGTACACTCCAAGAAAGATCATAAATAATGTCCACCCCCTCCAGCTCAGCTCAGTGTTTACATCCTTCCAGTTACAAAGTAACTTTGTAATTACATGTCATTTCAGTTTATTTTTTAATAAAAACAGTATGTCATTGCAATTATAAACAGTACTTTGAAGAAAGTACATTATCATTTCTATATAATTTTTGTTTTTATCTTTCTACCTCTTGCATTCCATCAAGTTCTCAAAAATATATTTCTCCTTGCTTACATGCTGGGCTTGCTTCTGCATTTCTTTATTATTTAATTCTTCTTGCTGAACTTAGTCATTTCTCAAGTCTGTGGTGTTTCCTTGCTTTTTACAGGTTCTTAGTGCATAATGGGTCTGTTTCTCAGAGGAATACAGCAGCTCTTTGGAGTATTTCCTGTGTCCATAGCTCACTGGTGGCCCAGAATAGGTTCACAAACATTTATGAATGAATAGAGGCAGTTAAATGAATGTAAATGGCTCCCGTCATTTCAGCAAAACATAAATAGGGTTGGTCAGAGAAACCCAGGATCTGTGAAAAAACTCAGGCTTCCATAAGCAAAATTATCCTGAACTTCTTACTGGAAAATATACTTAGTATCATACTGTTATGTTTCTAAATAAGTCTGCATCTTACTATGAATACACAATATGCTTTGGTCATGCTGTTTCCAAGGAAACTGGGATTCATCACATCATTATTGTTTCCATCACACAGATATACAGACACACATACACATGCAATGCTGTTTTCCAAATTCCCTCATAATTTAAACAGATTATAAATTTGTTTCTTTCTTCTAAATGAGATGGTTTAGAACAAACCAACACGTCAAATTGTTGTGCTGCAGAAATACCTTTTTGAGTGTGAAGCTTAAAATTTAAAACAAAAATACCTCTAACATCCACAGAGAGAAATAGCAGAATGTAAAAAATATTGTATATTGGATATGATGATATAAATCAGATGCAGAGGAAAATTTTGTTTTATTCATAAGACCATTTTTATTGTTTTTCTAAAAATTTGTTTTCCCAGCAGCTTTTTTAAAATCTTTACATGTTCATATTTTTAAAAATCTGTGATTGTAGATCAGCTGTTAAGGTTTGAAGTTGGCATACAAATGCACGGGTACTAGTTTTAAATGCATATTTCATGTCCTTAAAGGCAAGCATTAAAAATTCTTGCTGACAAAACCTAAGAATTTAGTGATAATATTTAGATGGAAGTGAATATCCCAAAAAGCTTATATCATGTGATGTGGATAACTTAAGGGAAAATGAGAAAAGAATCATAAACTTCATGCAAAGCAGAAATAGCTCTATGTACTGGCCAACACTTTCAAGAGTTATTTGTAATTATAGTTATTCATTTATTCACTTTCAGTAGTATCTCTCAGGATTGCTTGCTAATGTGGCCATCAACAGCCCAAGGAACCCCCTCTGTGTTATAAATGGGAGCCTTAAGGGTCCAAAGGCTGTACCTTTCCTTGGACTGAAAGAGGACACTGGGCTGACCACAGGAACTTACACTGGCATTGTTCTTCTGTCTTGTAAGGGATATCAGGGAAGTACACTTAGGAATTCTGTAGGCCACCAAGGAGGGATCTGTGCCACCAGTGACTATCCTTGGGATGATGGTGTTTTTGTCCTTAATATAAACCATGAGTAGATTTTCCTTATATTCAGTGGTTGTACACTATTTTAACTTAGTGGTTGATTCATGAATGCTCAAAATGTTCATGTATCCACTTAGTTTCTCCTCAGATCAGTGGTGCAATGTAAATTGTGACCTTAATTTATTTGTGCTTAACCTCCTTTCATTCCTGAATTGTTTCTATACTCAAGAGTTAGTCTTTGGTTGTGATGTATGTATTATGGTTACTAGCCTTGGATATTTTGCAAGTTGACCAATTGGTATTTGAATTTCATGAAGTGGCAGAAAGCCTGAATTCCTGCCAAGTTATCAAAGCTGTAGACTTGACATCATTCCTCTTACTACAGAGCAAGATTTCTTTCCTCAAATGACAAATACTTTTTTTATTTTTCTAAAATTACAGTATTTTACTTATATAGAAGCATGAAGGTAATTAAAGAATGAATATCAATAATATGCCAATTTGGTGACAGATTCTAGAAAAAAATGAAAATCCCTCTGTGATATATTCTGCATGAGATGTTTTTCACCTTTGAATATTTGTCCCTGTCAAGTTTATAAACAGGAAGAAAAACTATGTTGAAATCAATGATTCTAATTATCTTATATACCAGACAAACTCTTCAAAATATGGAGTATTCATGAAATGCTTTAAAAAAATGCAAGTCATCATCTGTCATTCTAGACAGGACATTTTAGTCTTGTGTTTCACTCACAACAACTTACATCTGTTTTGAGATTTAAATTTTAGATGATAGAAAAAGATTAACATCTTTTTGGGACCTATTTGTTTTAAATGCTTGGTTTCCAAGATGTAACACATTTTAATAACACTTTAATTCTTTTAGAAAAAAAATCTTCTAGTAATTTTGTTGGAAATGTTCTACACATTGGTTTACTTTAAATATAAATTATGCAAATATAAAACTATAAGTCAAAAACATCCAAACTAATTTACACTAAGCTCTTATTATTCAGTATATGTTCAAGTTACTTTCAACATTATTGTTTCTGTGACAAGTGTTCACCCACTCTGAAAGAGAAATAATGAAAAATAGTATTGATTCTTGAGACCTACCTCATATGATCTGTGTCTTGAAACAGCTGCAAGTTAGCCATAATTCTTCAAAGCACTCAAGAGCACTCTAATTTTGTAAATTATTGATGATATTGGATTTGGCTTCCTCTAAGGTAGATTTCCTTCACTAGAGTCAAGGGCACAGGCTTAGATCTCTTACCTCATGAAGTCCTTTCACAAATGCACAGGACTGGTCACAAGGGACTTGAAAAGACAGGATATCAATTCATATAAATTTGTCATGAAATCATGAAAAATCAACTCAACATTCAGTTGACCTTATTTTTTGTGTTTTCTCCACTCTCGCTGGGTGCCTTCCAAAATCACTCTGCACATCATTATCTCTTTGCCTTGGATTCCCTCTTCCAGAATCCCTTTCTTCTTCACATCTTTCCCTCCTTCATGACTGACTCTTCTCCCTGACATTGTCCCTGATTTTTTTCTACTACTTGTTTCCATCCTGCCTCTGTCACTCCCCTCTTCTAGAAGTTGGTTTTGTCCCTGTTCTCCCAACTTCCATGGCACATGCTCTGTACTTGTGAAATGGCATGTCACATTTCATGTGGCCACCATGTCTTCTCTACTAAACAGCATTTGCTTCTTTGCATCCACCAAAATATTCACACCATGGCTCAGACATAGTAAATGCTCAATGGAATATGTGTTCATAAATGGGTGATATTTGTCATTAATTTGGTTCCACTGCTGTGGTGTGTTTTTTCACTTTTCTAATGTGAGGAGAAGAGATGTTTCATAAATGTATCTTTTTAAAGCCAGGTGAAGCTGAGTCATTAGAGCCATCAACACTCATTAGAATTATCATGTCACAAAATACTCCCCTCCCTTCCTTTAAGAAAATATTCGTCTTTATTTGGTATTTCATTCTACAAAGTCATTATTTATAATCTCCTAAATTTTGATAAAAGGAGCTTTTCATATGGCATTTTTTGTAACTAAAAAGAGACTGTATTGTTGGCATTTATTTAAAAATGTGTTTAAAGTTCATTATGTAGTATTCTTTAAAAATGTGCTTGTTAATTATTTGAGACTCTCACCTGGTAGACGCCTTAAGGGTAAGAATATTTTTTGTCCACCTATTAGGGTGTCTCAACTAGCACAGGACATGTTATAGAGCAAATATAGAGTAGATCTTTGCATAAATGATCCCAAGAGTCTGGACTCTTCATGTGCATGTCTCCAGTGAGGCATCCACCTTTTAAGTAGACCACTGGGCTTTTTATCTCATAGTTTTGTTGTATTTAAAATATTATGTAAAATGGAGAGAACATCTTTTAGAGTTAAATAATGTTTTCTGTTTTCCTACCTTTAGGAAAATAATTTCAGCCCTCTGAAATTCTAGTTAACATATAGTAAATCATATATTAATATCGAAAAGTATAAATTCCACATGAATATTTTAAAAAAGGAGAAGCATCTTCCACCTTTGGTTATTCTGTGACTCACCTTTAGAAAAATTTTATTTTAAATACATCAGCTTACCATGTAAGAAGATGTATTGAAAATGTTGAGTAGTTAAACTCTAATTGAGATAATCTGATAAATAATCTCAGTTTGTTAAATCTGTTTAAGTGATAACTTAATATATTTTCTGTCATAATTCAAAGTCAGGTATTTGGTAGGATATCACACCTATTCAGTTCAGTATTAAAATACACTGAAAAAAAAAAAAACAGAATCACCCTGACTGACTCCCGTTCTAGAAAAATACACCCTGAGTGAGCCAGGCAGTTCATTCATCATCCTCTTCTCTCCTGTGTGGCAAAAAGCACTGTGGAAGGTGCTAGAGAGAGATAAAGATTACTAAAAGGGTTCCCTCTTCTAGAACCCTTCTTTGAAACCTTCGTATAAAGCCCAGCTCAGCTAACTCTATGCACTTTCCTCTCTGCTGACTTTGGATCTAGCTATCCATAGCTTTCTAAGCAGGTTCAAATCACCCCTTTCTTAGAGAGAGTGTGACTACTTGCAGAGAAGACATGCTGCTACCCACTGGGCTTTCCTTTGTTGTCCCTCCTATTTCAGCCACATCTTAATGTGCCTCTTAGGCTTTGCCTACCACATTCTCTTCCTACAATGAGACTGTCTCCCAAACCACTGGAGGCTTCACTGATCCTGAAGATAGCCAAACAGATTTTTGTTTTTGTTTTTGTAAGGATTTTACTGCTAACCATTCCAGGGCAAGATAACAAGAACAGATACAGAACACATATCCCAAACTCCTACAAAGGTCTAACATTCCTGGTACTTTCAAGATACAAACCTTATTCAATTTTTTCCCTCTACTAGATTAAAAAAAAAAACAAAACACAGAACTCTAATGTTCTGTCAGTGCTGTCCCTCCCCCCAAGAATGGGTCTAGAAGGGTCTTCTCCCCAGTAGCTCTGGTATTTCTGTGGTCCATTTGCATCTCCAAGCATCCCCAGGCTAGCTGTCTTCCATTCTAAGGAGACCATGGACCTTCATGGTCCCTCCCTACTGTGATACTGCTCCCCCTTCAGTTCAGAGGCATCACTGAGGAAAACAGTGCAGCCTGGGCTAATTTGTGCTCATTGCTGCTGCCCCCTATACCCCGCATGGGCAGTATGAGCATTTCTGCACGGAGCTCAAGAAGGGCCAAGAGGCCAGGTGGGAACAGGATGGCAGGCAACTCTCCCTCCACTCCTTTTTCACTTTCTTAACTGAAGAGTTAAAGAAATGAGTTACGATGGCAGAGCACCACTGCTGTGTGGACACAGCATATGTTGGGAGTGCTGGGGTTTGTTTCAGTGGCATGAGGAGAGTATTACTCACAGCTTCTTGGCATTTCTCCTTGAGACTGCTCTAAAGGAAACAGAAAGGAGTGTGGTGCACTCCAACAGTGATCCATCTCCTTACCCTCTCCTCTCAAATGTGTATTTTACTTTTTACCTTGACGCTTGGGTTGCAGTTCAGAAATATGTCATCTTTCCACCTAGAAATCACTGTTACTTTTTATTACCTGGAAGGTAAAGTTGAAATTCCTTAATGTGACTTGCAGAAACCCTTAATGGCTTGACTCTAGTGTGTATTCCTGTTCATCAACAGGTATATTTCCTTATTATATTAGGAAGATGGTAATGACAGCAATGAGAATGACCATTGTCCTGCCAACCATGATCTTAGCATGTGCCAGGACCAATTCTCACCAAGACTCCAGTCCCACTTAGCTAGTTTGCCTTTCTCAAAACATTTCAGTCATGCTTCAAGCCTTTGCTTGTGATTTTTTTTTTCTGATTTTTGCCTGGAAAATATCTACTCATTCTTGGAGGCCCAACTCAAATGCATTTCTCTTCTGAAATCTTCCCTCTTCCTTCCTGTAGTAGTTTTGATTGCTACCCCAACAAATTACCACAAAAATAGCCACTTAAAACAGCACCCAGTTCTGTTGGTTAGAAGTACAGATTCAGTGGGGCTTAGCTGGGTTCCCTGCTGAGAGTCTCAGGAGGCTGAAATCAAGATGTCTGTGGGGCTATATTCTCTTCTCGAGATTCTGGGAATAGATCTCTCCCCAGACTCATGCACATTGTTGATCATAGTTTCTTGTGGTTGTAGGAATGAGGCTGTCAGCTGGGGCCAGTCTTTGCTCCTAGAGGCTGCCCCATTTCTTTCTACGCTTTCACTGCAGTGCCCTTTATCAATAGCAAATCCCATTCTTCTCCCACTGCAAATCCCTCTGCTCTCACCTTCTGCTACATCTTCTTTCCCTTCTGTTTCCAGATGGAGAAAATCCTTTACTTTTTATTTTTTTTTAGTGTTTATTTATTTTTGAGAGACAGAGAGAGACAGAGCATGAGCAGGGGAAGGGCAGAAAGAGAGGGAGACACAGAATCAGAAGCAGGCTCCAGGCTCTGAGCTGTCAGCACAGAGCCCGACATGGGGCTTGAATTCATGAACTGTGAGATCATGACCTGAGCTGAAGTTGATATTTAACTGACTGAGCCACCCAGGTGCCCCCAAAATCCTCTACTCTAAGGGCTCATGTGATTAGATTTCCCCTCCCCCCCCCCCAAATAATCCAGGCTAATCTTCCTATTGTAAATTTCATAACCTTAAATAATGTTTGCAATGCCCCTTTTACATGTAAAGTAATATATTCACAGGTCTGGGGAGTAAGGGGTGGTATCCTGATGACCACACTTCTTCTTCCCTAGCCATAATTGAATGGTACTCCCAAACCATGGGATAGGTATCACAGAGTCTATTTTGGCACCTTTGTGCCAGAGCCTGAGTGGCCACTGGATGTTTGCAGCCCTTCCTGTGTCTGGGTTACCTTGGTGTCCGGGGGTCATCCCACCTGTGGTCTCAGTACTGCTAATAGGTCTGCACAAGCACAGACTTCATTTAACACTGAGTGCCTCTTCTTATTGGGAGTCTTCTCTCCCCACCTCACCTCCTTCACATCTAGCATAATGTCTTTAATGAGATTAAGGAGTATTCAGAAGAGAGGAACATGCAAATTAATATGTCAATGAATTATTCCTCCACAAAATGACTAATTTTGTGAAAGCCTCATAGAAGAAGCTATAGATGCATAATCTAGCTCTAGAAGAAATGGTAGGCTTTCCACAGACAAAGATAGGACAAGGAAGATGGACTTCCAGGCAAAGAAATGAAGATAGCTGGTGAAACCTCAAGCATGCTGGAGATCAGTGACACCCAGGGGACTGTGGAATGGGCCATGTGGTCCTGAGAGGGTTTGGCACTACTCAGAGAAGGATTATTGTCACACTCAGAAAGAAAGGACTCCACTGGCAACCCCTAGCCTTAGGCATGTTCCATGAAAATTTCATAGAAACAAACAGACCATTGACATCATCAAGAAAGGTCTGAAGCTGTATTTAGTACAGAATAAAATGTTATTTTAAAGTTTGTCTCCAATGTGGGAGGGACTTTCATCTGTCTTAAATACAGCCCTTAAAAAAGAAACCTCCTGTCAGGATCAGGATTGGGCAAAGAGATCATACTAGGTAGCAGTCTGTATCTACACCCATCAAAGTCATCAGGAGTGTCCATTCATCACAGGACTATTTGATTGTTTCTCCACAGTAATGTGAATAGTTTTGTAGCATCATAAAAGGGGACAAGGTAATTTCTAAAAAAGAATGGGAGAGTATAGTTTACATCCAGTGTCCAGCTGTGAAAAACGGTTAAAATACCTGAAATAACATATTGAAAGGGAATTTTACTCTAATTTTGTCTTCACTAAGGACTTGTATCCATAATGTGAAATTTCAATTTAAAAAATCCCCCTTTACTTAACCTTCTCACATACAGTGAGGACTTTTAAATTTGAGAAAATAAAATCTCTAAACTGTAGTTAAGCCTCCAAAATGGCACTTTCCACAAAAACAGTGTTGGGTTTGACAAATGTGCAATTTCTCATAATGTACGTGATGCGATTGCATGGCATAAGTCTGCACTGTGTTTGTATATGAAAATTAGATTCACTGGTATGCTAGCTAATGATGTGCACTTTCTTCAATTAGGTGGATGCTCATGGAAATATTCTATTAACATCACTGGTGGTTCACAATGAAATGAATGAGGTCACAGGCAGTGTCGGTGATACCAGGAATTCAGCAAGACCCTTTGACAACTCAGGAATCCAGTACAGGAAACAGAGCATGCCTAGGGAAGGGCATGGGCGACACATGGGGGACAGAAGCATCCCGCACAAGAAGACCCATCTACGGAGGAGGTCTTCACAGCTCAAAATTAAAATTCCTGATCTAACCGATGTGAATGCCATAGACAGATGGTCCAGGATCGTGTTTCCATTCACTTTTTCTCTTTTCAACTTAGTTTACTGGCTGTACTATGTTAACTGAGTGACTGTACTTGATTTTTCAAAGACTTCATTTAACACTGAGTGAAATATTACTCTGCCTGTCAAGTTTTTATACCTGTACACACACACAGACACACACAAGCAGACACACATATATACATACGCAATTGTATATATATGTGAACTTTCTCAGCATATATATAAAATACACGTGTATATGAGGATGTATGTGTATATGTTTATACACACAGGTGTAAGTACCCATGTGTATGTAAAACAAATACACATACATATATACATTTTGCAGCTATGGACAATTTAACACAGGATGCATATTAAAGAAAGTCATAGTTTTTTCTTTTTTAATTGAAAGGGACAAGCATCGTCTAAATATTATGCCTTGAGAATGAGGGTGTGAAACACATCATCCAGAAATATGTGTTTTATTATCATAAGTTAGATGTTTTAGTTTGAAAATCAGAAAGAAAATCTTAGTTAATCTTCAAAAATTCATTCAGTGGTATTGCTAGTTTAAAATGAGTCACATACTTCATATTGTTTCTGTTTACTAAGCGAAGGCTTTTCAGCTTTTTTGGTGATGGGGTTTGCTTTCATCAGGCACACTTTTTCTGTAACGGTTTAGTGGATGAGGTGAGCCACTGGTGTGTGCTCACCTGTTGTCTTAAATATAGATAGATCCCACGTTGATGTCTGAAACATCCATCTTTAGAAAACCCATCAGGAATGGATGGCATCTCATTGTAAGTACTCTTAATGTATAGTGTATTTTTTTGTTGTTGTTCACTTGGAGTGGATTCAGCTTACCTGTCATATGGGAATACAATGGCATGTTTTGGCAATGTTTAGTTGACATTTCAATCACTGAAAATGTGCTCCACATCTTGTATGGATTTCTAGGCCTGATCTAACAGAAAGCATAGACGTCTCAGGTTATTTGTTACTCTAAGGTAAAACCATCTAGGATGATTTTCCCCCTTGTCTTTATGTTATCAATCACTCTTATAACATTGTATGTTAATATGAAGTATATTTGCATAATATGCATATATATGTATATTTACCAATATTTTGTTTCTTAATGCTTGCTATCATGGCAGCATGCGATGTCATAATTTTCCTTTACATGATGTAACTACTTTCTGTTACCTAGAATTAAGATTGAAGCTTAAAACACATTTACTGTTCAATTTCAGAAACCAAGAAACATCTTCATGCCTTCATTTCTGTATCTGACATATTTCATAAGCACATCCAACTACTCCTAGTCTAACTAGGATGCTGCAGGAACATGACCAGTACACACCACGCGTCACCCAGTAATCCATGACCGTTCTCTTGAGGCAAAGGAAAGAAACCCAACAACAAACAGTCATTTTTGGTTCCTTCTGATCCACAGCCTCATCAGTATTTGGACTTTTTAAAGCTCGTAGAAACAAGACAAGGTGCACCGGTTTCATAGACGCAACCTTAACTTACTATTTAGATGAGATCTTTCTAAAGAAAAAAAAAGAGATGATATATTTTTTGTAAACAATATTTCTATCACAGGCCTCCATAAATGGAAATGACTACAGTTGTGCAAACAGATGTCACAGTGAGGTTAAGCATTTGGAGAAAAAAAGCAAAATATTCAGGAAAGAACTGCTAAATTAATACTTTATCCCAACATGCCACATATGCCTCACCTTCTCTGTTCTATCCTAAGCCAATGACCAAAATCTTGTCCAATATGCTACTAGCTGGCACCAGTTTGCTCCACGTAGATAGAGGCACCACCTTCCCTGAGGATGCATGTGGTGTGAACTATCACCATAAGCTTACCATTACTTGATTTTTCTTTGGTATAAAGATAACAATCTTTAATTTGTGGAAGTCTGTCACAGTTCAAGACCCACTGTCAGGTAAAACACAACCCACAAAATCTCATGCTAGAAGCAATGACTAGTTTTTTACCTTAACCCCTCCTTCATTCCGACCTTTCTACAACATCTTCCACCTACTGCTCTCTGGTTTTATTTTGTATCTGGAGATTAGCCAGTGATTTCTGGTCTTGGGCTTTTCTCTGATAATTTTTTTTTCATGGGTAACAATGAGGGATCCTAAAAGTTAAATAGATTGGGAAAAACCTTGTAAGTGGCCTTATCATTGTTAACATGTTAAAGAAAAAAGACATTTGTGAAGACCTTATCCCTTTCAATACTTCAGGTATCTTTTTCTGTATCCAGTGATTCAAGGAGTAAGCTCCACATGCAGAAGAGGGACCCCAAAATGCAAATGAATATGGACAAAAGCAATCAATGCTCGATTTACTTGTACAATTTATACTATTCAGAACTGTGACATTAATTCTTTCTGTGAGAAAAATGATTCAAAACATTTTTGATGCATAGTTGAGGTACCCAATTATCAAAGGAAGAGACCCTATGGGGCTCAGAAGAGCTGCAGTCTACTTACCAAGGTTTTCTGGTTATAAATTTGCATGGTATAGTCATAATAGCTTTTGAGCTTTTTATATGCATTTGGCACCAAGACTGGGATCCACAACTTTGTAGACACTGCGATGAAGTTAACATAATAGCTATACTATAAATAGTGTTTGTAACTACACACATACATACACACATACACACACACACACACACAAATACATACATATATTCTGTAAAAAAAAAACTTTTTAAGATCCTTGGGTATGTGTTTGCTTTACTCCATTTCAGAAGAAAATTACTTTTCTTCTAATAAAATTATTTTATAGCTTCTCCATTTTTAAAAGTTGTGAGAAATATTGAGAAGCAGAACTCTGTGCTGACAGAAGAGAGTTGAGTTTGGTTCTCTGTTCTGTTTCAATGACCTCTCATTATTCCACAGTAGTTACTGGAGCCAGTGTGCAAGCTGTATTGATGAATTCTGAACCTGGACCTCCGACATTAATGTGAGGTGGCTGTCACCCACATCCAGACATCTTGAGTAAGGAGAGAAAAGTTGAATTTGGAATATAATGGTATTTCTTTCTCAACAACTGAACATAATAAAAAGTTAATTTTCTATGTAGTCCTGTCTTCCCAAAATGCTTCACAGGGGCTCAAAATGTACTGAAGAATCTTTCTCTGAAAGTTGGTTATTACCCATATTTAGATATACTTGAGACAACTCAAGAGCCCTACTACATAAATCCCTACAGTGAAAGACTGATAAGACTTGAGTAAATCTTGAAAACAAGCGTTATTCTTGTTCACCTACCCCAGGAATGTAGAGGGGTTTCACTGTCTATATCATGAGACATGCATTTCCCCCCTGAATCATAAATGAACTAGGAAGTATGTCATGATAATATTCCTGTTAGGTTTGAAGATTACATGTGCATCTGCAATATCATGTGTTTTTAATGCCAGCATCCAGAACTTTTGACATATTTGGTCAGTTACGTCAAAGGCACTTTTCCCCTGTGCAGCTTCGGAATTAACATTTTCACCCAGGAGGAATCCCAGAGGTGATGCCACACACTTTTGGGACTGGTTTTAAGGGGACAGGCACATTGGCAGCTGTAGGTGTTCATTTTCAGCATCTAGTAGATAACCTCATTGGTGTTAGTCCCACAGTGGTGTGTTTGAAAAAAGAGAATATGTCCAATTTTGAATCTCCTGGCTTGAAATTATAAACCATCTCATAATCCTTACTTAATGCTCCACCTGAAAACTAGTTCACATTTCTGACCATTTTTATGTAAGCAAAATTGATCAATTAGTGAAATATTTTGTTACTTGTGGAAATGACTTCGGCTCTCATCTTATGTGAGCCATCAGTCAGAGTAACATTGAATCATGGGGCAAAGAGCTGTCCAGGTGGACTAAATTTTCCCAGGACACTAGCTAGTGTGCCTTGGATCAATTACCTCTTCTACTGCATTGAAAGGTGCCATGTTTTCCAAAATACTCAATTCCCAACACCTGGGTAAACAGTGACTTCCAAGAGAGTGGCTACAATAACATGCCTCTCCCTAGGGTGAGCCCCATAAACATGTTTTATCATTCTTGTCTTATATTTCTACTTTCCAAGTCAGTGAGTGTATTCAAGGTAAGTACAGGATTATTCTAGTAGGAATAGGCGATTGCTGTCATGATCAATTCCCATGTGGATTTCATTTCATTGTAAAGATAAACTAAAATCCAATTTTGCTTAAGCACATTGATGTAATTTTTTGGTATTATTTGACATGAAAAAAACAGCAAAATTGAGTGATAGATACAATATGAAACTTGTTGATGAATGAATTCAAATTTATTAAAAAAGAACTAACTGACTTAAATAAGAAGACTGACTTTTTTTTTCTTCCTTGGCTATCTTTTGGTGATACGGTGTGGTTATTTTAAGTCCAGCTATTTTTAGATGTACATGTCCATTTAGATTACGTGGAAAGTACAAAGAAATGAGCTCAAAGCTGACTGCATTTGAGAACAACTGAATCATGACTTTTTTGTATTAAAGATGATTTATTCTAAACTTCAAAAGACAACTAAATACAGAGATCCAGCTTGTGCCTGTCTTCAAATAAGTGGTTAGAGAGAAAGAAATATTTTTCTATTAAAGGCAAAGGAAGAAACTTACCAATAACCTCTGGGCACAGGTGGTATTGGTCCTTACTCTTTACTTTTTTAGCACTGAAACGTAATTTCCCTTGTCTCCTCTCCAGTGAGAAAGTAACAAGCAATGTCATGAATGAATGAATGGATGAATGAATGAGTTCACATCCTCAGACACCTCAAACCAGATAGAACTTGTATCAAGAAATTTATCTGTATGTTCCTAGAAAGGCTGCTGGCTCACATGCAAACACCTTAAAAAGAAAGTTCCCCACTGTGGTTGTCAGTCTAGTATTTAATGGAGGTTTATCCTCAAATGTATCTATTCTTAGCAAAATAATACAAATTCTTCAGTAATTCTTTACAAGGCCTGTTTCCATTCTTTCATTTTTTTCACCATATGTTTTTACATCCCTGCTTTACTTTGGGACCCTGTCTTGGACATATTTCACACTAATTCTTCATCTAAGACTGGAACATCACTATGAGGACATTTCTCATCTACTCCATTAGGCTATAACATTATTCATTCAGATGAGAAAGTTTAAATTACCAATAACTGCAAAAAAAAGTATTTTCAATTTTTCAGAGTTTATTTTTTTATTATGAAATTTATTGTCAAATTGATTTCCATACAACACTCAGTGCTCATCCCAAAAGGTGCCCTCAATACCCATCACCCACCCACCCTTCCTTCCCACCCCCCATAAACCCTCAGTTTGTTCTCAGTTTTTAGGAGTCTCTTATGTTTTGGCTCCCTCCCTCTCTAACCATTTTTTTTCTTCCCCTCCCCCATAGTCTTCTGTTAAGTTTCTCAGGATCCACATAGGAGTGAAAACATACGGAATCTGTCCTTCTCTGTATGACTTATTTCACTTAGCATAACACTCTCCAGTTCCATTCATGTTGCTACAAAAGGCCATATTTCATTCTTTCTCATTGCCACGTAGTATTCCATTGTGTATATAAACAACAATTTCTTTATATATTCATCAGTTGATGGACATGTAGGCTCTTTCCATAATTTGGCTATTGTTGAGAGTGCTGCTATAAACATTGGGGTGAAGTGCCCCTATGCCTCAGCCCTCCTATATCCTGGGTCATAGGGTAGGTCTATTTTTTAATTTTTTGAGGCATCTCCACACCGTTTTCCAGAGTGGCTGCACCAGTTTGCATTCCTACCAACAGTGCAAGAGGGTTCCCATTTCTCCACATCCTCTCCCACATCTATAGTCTCCTGTTTTGTTCATTTTAGCCACTCTGACTGGTGTGAGGTGATATCTGAGTGTGGTTTTGATTTGTATTTCCCTGATGAGCGACATTGAACATCTTTTCATGTGCCTGTTGGCCATCTGGATGTCTTCTTTAGAGAAGTGTCTATTCATGTTTTCTGCCCATTTCTTCACTGAATTATTTGTTTTTTGGGTGTCTTAAATCTTCTTTCAAAAGCTTCCTACTTCCAAATAACCAAAAAAGCCTCACCGAATGTGGAGTTCAATTATGCCCAGAGAGCCTCTACCCAGAATCTACTCACTTCTATGTCCCAGGGCTTTCACAGCCCCTGCACACATTTGGCATCATTTTATAATTCTTGCCTACCTCCTTTTTATCAGCCTCTAAAGGACAGGGATTGCTATTCTCCTTTTAGTGGGAAAAATTATTCAGGGGAGATTGATTCTTTGGAAGGCAGGGCATTGAGCCCCTTATAAGACTAAACCAGCAATGGTTATTGATTGGGGCACTCCTGGCATTAGAGGCATCTATAGTTTTATTTTCTATCAATAGGTTCCATTTAAAATCCATAGGCAAGCAATGTAGAGGATAATAGTAAGCGAAGTGCAGTTCACAGAAATGGTGTGGAGTGGTTGTGAATGCATGTGTGTGCATCTTGAAACCAAATAGGAAACTAGTTAGTAGCTTTGGCAGCTGGATAATTGTAAGAAAATACCTTTACAACTGAAGTCTCCACTTCTCCAGGTTTTTAGGCAGTTGTCTCTCGACTCTCCATTTTTTAGATAAATATGTTAATAACCCTATAATTTTATGTGTTTCTCTTTCCTCTGTTTCACCTCCCATCCTCTGTTAACTGTAACTGTACGTTTACATTACCAAGGTGTAACACATTTGCATTCTACCTACAGTCATAAAATTATATCTTACTATTTAATATTATGTTTATAGATTGATTCTAAATGAAAACTAATGAAACAGCCCACATTATTGATCTATATTACATGGGTACAGTTCAATGTGTAGTATTTCATTTGAGGGGATAAAGATAAATCTTAGAAGGAAAAAAACCAAATACTGTAGTTAATAGTTTTTCCTACTGCAAAGTGAGTTCAACTGATGTGTAAGAAAAGTGATATTCCAGCACCTGCTACCAGGGAGACTGAAAACTTTCACAATTAGCACTGTAGCTATACTTCAACCTTTAGGATTTTACTTATAAATTAATTGTAAAATTTGAAAAAATAATGAAAAATTTTATCAAGTATATAAATATTATTCAAAGCAGAGCTAAGCAGTTTGCTCCAAACTCTCTGTGGAATATCTCAACCTTGGGCTATTTGAGGAAGAATCACTGTAAGATCCAGATAAAATGAATTACTTTTTCCTGCACTACTTAATTTGATCCAAACCACACACCATGTGTATTTCATCAAGACTATCCTGGTTTAATCCCCCCAATCACCCACAAACACCCATTCTGGAGTTTCTAATTTGCATTCTTTTTTCTTAATAAGGAAATAATAGTATGCTTTCTTAACCATGTAGCTAATATCATTTACCACCTTAGTCATTAAATTTATTGTTTGTTATCCTTTCTATTTTTCTTCACGAAAATATTTTTCTTGGTGTTAACTGACTACCCATACAAGTTATGACTACTTGCATTTTGGACCTGCTGCAAAACTCTCATCCTATGATTTTTTTCCATCAGACTCTGGAAGTCCTCATTTTAACAAAGATCATCCTCAGTAAATGTCCAAAAAAATGAGTATGGGATAGATGGTTTCTAGGCTTTGCATATCTGAATTCTTTCCTTAGTTTTTTTGTTGTTGCTGTTGTTGTCGTCGTTGTTTACTTGGTAGTTAGCTTGATATTGATGCAGATTCAAAGCAATCTCCCACAAACTTTGAAATCATTGTACAATTATATTTTAGCATCCGGTGATACTAATAACAAGTTTGATGTCAGCTGATACTTACTTACTTATAGAGATTCACCTATAACTTCTCAACCCACCAAGGATTAAGGAAGATTTTGACATCTTTCTAACATTTCATAAAGATGTATTTAGTGTGAATCTTTTTGGCTTAGTATATTTTGGATCCTGAATGAAACTCTGGATCTAAAGATCTATATATCTTAGTTCTAAACACCTTTCTTACATTACTTGTTAAGAAAACATCCTCTGCCTTTTTTCATATGCTCTCAAATTTTGTACTTAATAGTTCTGTCCTTAACATACAATTTTTCCAATTGTAGTCTTTTTTTTTTAGCTATATGTTCTGAGAGATTGACTTTAACAATTCTATTTCATTTTCTAAGTAGCTTTTTTTAAAGAATAAATGATATAAAAAAACTGCACATATTTAAAATATATAATTTGATTAGTTTTTACATATGTGAAGCCATCATCACAATCAACATTTCATAATCAAAAATTTATTTGTGCCACTTTGTAATATCTCCATTCCACTGGACACACTCATTCCTGTGTCAAGCAACAAGTAATGTGTTTTCAACAACTCATGCACTAGAGATTTGTTTGAATTTTTAAAAAATTTATACAAATGAAATAGTATTCACTTTTTTTCCTCTAATTTCTTTTTCTAATTTAAATTCAAGCTAGTTAAGACATAGTGTAATAATAATTTCAGAAATAGAATTTAATGATTCACCACTTACATATAACACCCAGTGCTCATCCCAACAAGTGTCCTCCTTAATGCCCCTAACCCAGTTAGCCCATCCCCCAACCCAAAACCCCACCAGCAACCCTCTTTGTTCTCTGTATTTAATACTCTCTGTCTCCCTCTCTGTTTTTATATTACTTTTGCTTCCCCTCCCTTATGTTCATCTGTTTTGTGTCTTAAATTCCATATATGAATGAAATCATATGATATAGATCTTTCTCTAACTTATTTCACTTACCATAATACACTCTAGTTCCATCCACATTGTTGCAGATAGCAAGATTTTGATTGCCGAGTAATATTCCATTGTGTGTGTGTGTGTATATATATATATATATATATATATATATATATATACCACATTTTCTTTATTCATTCATCAGTTTATGGAAATCTGGGCTCTTTCCATAATTGGCTATTGTTGATAGTGCTGCTATAAACATTGGGGTGAATGTGCAGCTTTGAATCAACATCTTTGTATCCTTTGGATAAATTCTTAGTAATGCATTTGCTGGATTTTAAAGTATTTCTATTTTTAGTTTTTTGAGGAAACTCCACACTATTTTCCAGAATGGCTGCACTAGATTGCATTCCCACCAGCAGTGCAAAAGGATTCCTCTTTCTCTGCATCCTCACCAACATCTGTTGTTGCCTGAATTGTTAATTTTAGCCATTCTGGCAGGGGTGAGATGATATCTCATTGTGGTTTTGATTTGTATTTCTCTGATGATGAGTGATGCTGAGCATTTTTTCATCTGTCTGTTGGCCATCTGGATGTCTTCTTTGGAAAAATGTCTATTCACATCTTTTGCCTATTTTTTTCACTGGATTATTTGTTTTTTGGGTGTTGAGTTTGATAAGTTCTTTATAGATTTTGGATACAAATCCTTTATCTGATATCTCATTTGCAAATACCTTTTCCAATTCCATTAGTTGCCTTTTAGTTTTGTTGATTGTCCCCTTTGCTATGCAGAAGATTTTTATCTTGATAAGATCCCAATAGTTCACTTTTGCATTTGTTTCCCTTGGTTGTGGAGACATGTCAAGTAAGAAATTTCTACGGCCAAGGTCAAAGAGCTTGTTGCCTTTTTTTTTCCCCTCTAGGATTTTGATGGCTTCTGTCTTAGGTTTCGGTCTTTCATCCATTTTCAGTTTATTTTTATGTATGATGTAAGAAAGTGGTCCAGGTTCATTCTTTTGGATGTTGCTGTCCAGGTTTCCCACACCATTTGCTGAAGAGACTGTTTTGTTGCATTGGATATTCTTTCCAGCTTTGTCAAAGATTAGTTGGCCATACGTTTGTGAGTCCATTTCTGGGATATCTATTCTGTTCTAATGATCTGAGTATCTGTTTTTGTGCCAGTACCATACTGTCTTGATGATTATAGTTTTGTAATACAGTTTGAAGTCTGGAATGATGATGCTTCCAGGTTTGGTTTTCTTTTTCAGGATTGTTTTGGCTCTTCAGGGTCTTTTATGGTTCCATACAAATTTTAGGATTGTTTGTTTTAGCTCTGAGAAGAAAGCTGGTGTTATTTTGATAGGGATTGCATTGAATATGTAGATTGCTTTGGGTAGTATTGACATTTTAACAATATTTTTTCTTCCAATCCATGAGCATGGAATATTTTTCCATTTTCTTGTGTGTCTTCTTTAATTTCTTTCACAAGCTTTTGATAGCTTTCAGTGTACAGATTTTTCACCTCTTTTGTTAGGTTTATTCCTAGGTATTTTATGGGTTTTGGTGCAATTATAAATGGGATAAATTCCTTGATTTCTCTTTCTGTTGCTTTATTATTTGTGTATAGAAATGCAACTGATTTATGTACATTGATTTTTATATCGTGCGACTTGCTGAATGCATGAATCAGTTCTAGCAGATTTTTGGTGGAGTCTTTTGGGTTTTCCACATAGAGAATCATGTCATCTGTGAAAAGTGAAAGTTTGACTTCCTCCTTGATGATTTGTATGTCTTTATTTCTTTGTGTTGTCTAATAGCTAAGGCTTGGACTTCCAACACAGTGTTGAATGCCAGTGGTGAGAGTATACATCCCTGTCGTGTTCCTGAGCTTAGGGGGAAGCTCTCAATTTTTCCCCATTGAGGATGATATTAGCATTGTGTCTTTCATATATGACTTTTATGATCTTGAGGTATGATCTTTCTATCCACACTTTCTTGAGTGTTTTTATCAAGAAAGGATGCTGTATTTTGTCAAATGCTTTCTCTGCATCTATTGAGAGAATCATGTGGTTCTTATCTTTTCTTTTATTAAGGTGATGTATTCACATTGATTGATTTGCAGATATTGAACCCTCTCTGCATTCCAGGAGTAAACCCCACTTGATCTTTTAATGTATCATTTGCTAGGATCTTATTGAGAATCTTTGCGTCCATGATCATCAGGGAAATTGGTCTGTAGTTCTCCTTTTAAGTGGTGTGTTTGTCTGATTTTGTAATCAAGGTAAAGCTGCCCTCATAGAATGGGTTTCCTTCCATTTTTGTTTTTTGGAACAGCTTCAAAAGAATAGGTATTAATTCTTCTTTAAATATTTGGTAGAATTCCCCAGGAAAGTCATTCAGCCATGGACTCTTGTGTTTTGGGAGATTTTTGATAACTGATTCAATTTCTTTACCGGTTATGGATCTGTTCAGGTTTTCTGCTTCTTCCTGTTCCAGTTTTGGTAGTTTATATGTCTCTAGAAATGTGTCCATTTCTTCCAGATTGCCCAATATGTTGACATATAATTGTTCATAATATTCTGTTATTATTGTTTGTATTTCTGCAGTGTTGGTTTTGATCTCCCCTGTTTCATTTGTGATTTTATTTATTTGGGTCCCTTCCTTTTTCTTTTTGATCAGTCTAACTAGGGGTTTAACAATTATGTTAATTTTTTCAGAGAACAGAGAACCAGGTCCTGATTTCATCGATCTGTTCTACTGTTTGTTTGTTTTATTTCAATATCATTGATTTCTGCTCTAGTCTTTATTATTTCCCTTCTTTGCTGGTTTTGGAATTTATTTGCTGTTCTTTTTCAAGCTCTTTTAGGTGTAAAATAAAGTTGTGTATGTGAGACTTTTCTTCCTTCTTTAGGAAAGCTTGGATTGCTACATACTTTCATCTTATGAGCATCTTTGCTGCATCCCAGAAGTTTTAGGCCATCATGTTTTCGTTTTCATTTTCATTGGCTTCCATGTACTTTTTAATTTCCTCTTTAACTTCTTGGTTAACCAATTCATTATTTAGGAGGATATTCTTTAATTTCCAAGTAATCATGGTCTTTCCAATTTTTTTCTTGTGGTTGACTTCAAGTTTCATCGTGTAGTGGCCTGAAAATATTCAAGGTATGATCTCGATCTTTTTGTACTTGTTGAGGGCTGATTTGTGTCCCAGTATGTGATCTATTCTGGAGAATGTTCCATGTGCACTCGAGAAGAATGTGTATTCTGCTGCTTTAGGATGAAATGTTCTGAATATATTTGTTAAATCCATCCGGTCCAGTGTGTCATTCAATGCCATTGTTTCCTTGTTGATTTTCTGCTTGTATGATCTGAATATTGCTGTAAGTGTGGGGTTGAAATCCACTACAATTATGGTATTATTATCAATGGATTTTTTTTTTATTTTTGATTAAGTGATTTATATATTTGGGTGTCTCAAAGTTGGGAGAATATTTACAATTGTTAGATCCTCTTGGTGGATAGACCCCTTATTTATGATACAATGTCTTCCTTCATCTCTTTTTACTGTATTTTAAAATCTAGTTTGTCTGAAATAAGTATGGATACTCCAGTTTTCTTTTGACCACCATTAGCATGATAGATGGTTCTCCATCCCCTTGCTTTCAATCTGCAGATGCTTTTAGGTTAAAATGGGTCTCTTGTAAGAAGCATATAGATGTGTCTTGTTTTGTTATCCTTCTGATGCCCTGTCTTTTGATTGGAACATTTAGTCCATTGACATTTAGAGTGAGTACTGAAAGATACGAATTTAGTGCAGTTGTAGTGTCTGTAGAGTTGTTGTTTCTCATGATGGTGTCTGGTCCTTTCTCATCTTCATTGCTTTTGGTCTTTTTTTGTTTTGTTTCATCTTTTCTCCACTGAAAGAGTCCCCCTTAAAATTTCCTGAAAGGCTGCTTTAGTGGTCATGAACTCATTTAGTTTTTGTTTGTCTGGGAAATTCTTTATCTCTCCTTCTATTTTGAATGACAGCCTTGCTGGATAAATAATTCTTGGCTGCATATTTTTCCCATTCAGCATGTTGAATATATCCTGCTACTCCTTTCTGGACTGCTACGTTTCTGTGGATAGGTCTGCTGCGAATCTGGTCTGTCTTCCCTTATAGGTTAAGGACTTTTTTCCCTTGCTGCTTTCATAATTCTTTCCTTGTCTGTGTATTTTGTAAATTTTACTATGATATGCCTTCGTTATGGTGGGTTTTTGTTGAATCTAATGGGAGTTCTCTGTGATTCTTGGATTTTGATATCTGTGTCCTTCCTCAGATTAGGAAAGTTTTCCACTATAATTTACTCACATAAAGTTTCTGCCCCTTTTCTCTCCCTTCACCTTCTGGGACTCCTACAATTCGGATGTTATTTCTTTTTAACAAGTCACTGAGTTTTTTAAGTCTTGTATCATGCTCTTTTGCTTTGTTTCCCTCTTTTTTTCTGCCTCATTATTCTCCATATATTGCTGATTCACTGCTGTGCTTCATTCATCCTTGCCTTCGTGGCATCCATTTGAGATAGCATCTTGGTTATAGCATTTTTAATTTTGTTCTTGATAGATTTTACTTCTTTATCTCTGTAGAAAAGCATTTTATACTTCTTTCGACCCCAGCTCATATTTTTATTACCATGGTTCTAAATTCTAGTTCAGAATCTTTCTTATACCTGCATTGATTAAGTCTCTGGCTGTAATTTTCCTGTTCTTTCTTTTGGGGTAAATTCCTTTGTTTTTTTTTTTTCAATTTAGAGGAAGAAAAAAATTAATAAAATTGAAAAATTGAAAAAAAATCAAATAAAGGAAACTAGATCCTAGGTGTGTTTTGGTGTGCTTGTTGGAAGAAGCTTGATAAAATAGAGAAGAAATGGGAAAGAAAAGCAATAAAAGAAAAAAAAGTAAGAAAAAACTTAAAACTTAATATATATATATATAGAAAGAGAGAGAAAGAGAGAGAATTAAATGAAATAAAGCAAATGATATAGAATAAAAATATAAAAATTAAAAATAAAAACATTTTTCAAACTTAAGAAAAGTAAATTAAAACTTTCTCTTTCTGTATACAAGGAAAAGAAAAGAAAGGGGAAAAAACAATTTAAACAAAAACAGAAGCAAAAAAATGAACTAATAAGTGAACCAGTAAACAGAAATGAAACCTGAATGAAATTACATCCAAAACTATGAAGCACTATATAGTCTGCACACTAATCAGGTGGAAGGACTTGTGTTAGTCTTCTAGGGGATGTACTTGGAGAGAGCAGTTGGGTGGGGCTTGATGTAACAGCTCCATTTTCCACTAGATGGCACTGCTTAGCTTACTGGACTGAATCAGTGTGGCCTACATTTGCTTGTGCAAGTATGTGCATGCACAGGAGAGGTGGTAATTGTTTCACCCAGCTCCCTCGTCTCTGGCACAGAAACTTTCTGATCTCACCAACCAGTGATCAACCAACCCTCCTTCGTCTCAGGCCTCCATCCACTCCCAGCCTCTGCCCTGTCCATGTCCAAGCCATCTGCCTGCCAGGCAGCAACTCTCTTCAAATTTTTATCTTGGGTGGGGTTGTTTCAAAACCCCACACTTCAGAGATCTCTGTGGCTTGAGCTAACACAGACTCTCTGGGGTAAGGTCTCTCTGAGCAATGGCTGGGTGCCAGCTTGCCCCAGAAAACATTCATGCAATTACATAGTAGCAGAGGTTCAGAGATTATGGCAAATCATCACATACAGCCAGTGCCAAGTTTCACTGCACTCTGGCATTTTTGCCCTAATACCAGAATATGTGGCTGCTCTCCAGGGTCCACTGGCACCTTTGCCTGTATGCTGTATGCTGTATGGCCTGTACCAAATGCTTTCCAAACAGGGGAACTTCTTCCCCCATGTGGCAAGTGGACCCGCCACACCTTGCTGTCTGCTCCTGGGAATTCACCCTACTTCCTCACCAGAGTACTACCAGGCACTGAGCTCTGGAACTTCACACTCTGCTTGTTTATAGAATCCTGGTGGTGTTGAAACCCTCTCCTTTCTTCTTGTCAGTAGAACATATTTCTTGTTCAGTCCACTGTGAGTGTTTTCTCTCTCTCTTTCTCTCCAACTAGCTTTGGGAGAGTGTTTTTCCTGCACTCTCCTGATGCATCACACTCTCCTTTCTCTGTCCTCTCTCTGGAAAAAAAGTTCCCTACACTCCATGGCTATTCTCTCCCCCAATTCACCTGTCTGCACCCTGTACCTGCCAAGCTCTGTGGTTCAATTTATGCAGATTATCAATTTCCTCGGTGTGAAAAATGGTTTGGTGCTGATTTAGCTGCATTTCAGGGATGAGACAAGCTGACAGTCTCCATACTGCTCTGCCATATTAACTCCTCCTCTAACTTCTTTTACTCAGCACAATTATTTTGAGGTTCATTCATGTTCCATGTATTAATACTTCACAACTGTTATTGCTGAATGATATCCCATTATTATGGGTATTCACAATTTGTCTATCCATTCACCTCTTGACAGATGTTTGGATTGTATCTACTTTTTGGCTTTTGTACATAAAGCTGCTATAAACATCAATATGCAAGTTTTTGCAAAGGTATATGCTTTCATTTTTCGTGAGTAAATATCTAAGAATGAAATAGCTGGATGGTGGGTATATGCTTAATTTTTTATGCTTATCTATTTTGAGAGAGAAGGTGTGAGTAGGGGAGGGCCAGAGAGAGAGAAAAAGAGAAAATCTCAAACAGGCTCTACACTGTCAGCCCAATGAAGGGCTCAAACTCACAAACCATGAGATCATGACCAGAGCTGAAATCAAGAGTCAGAATCTCAAACAACTGACAACCTAGGTGCCCCAGTGTATGTTTAGTTTTTAATGAAACTGCCAAAATATTTTTCTAAAGTGATTTTATGGTTTACATTTTACCAGTTGTACATGTTGCCAGTTGAGAGTACTAGTTCTCCATGTATTCTCCAATACTTGGTGCGGTCAGTTTTTCTGATTTTAGCCATTATAATACTTATGCAGTGATATCTCCTTTTGGTTTTAATTTGCATTTCCTTATTGGTTAATGATGTTGAGCATTTTTCCATGTGTTTTGTTGCCATCTGTTTCTTCTCATTAAAAAGTGTTCAAATATTCTGTCCATTTTTAATTGCCTTGTTTTTTATTGTGTTTTCAGAATTCTTTACATAGTTATATGCTTCAGATACAAATTCTTTATCAGAATATGCTTTATAATTTTTTACTCCCTGTCCATGGTTTACCTTTTCATTCTCTTAACAGGTATGAATTTCAAATTTTGATGAGGTCCAATATAGTTTTTTTCTTTTATGGGTTATGTATTTTGTATTATTTCTAAGAGATCTTTGCCTAATAATAGGTCACAATGATTTTTTCTTTATCTTTTCTTTTGTAAGTTTTCTATTTTTAGGTATTGCATTTATACTATGACACCCTTGGAGTTAACTTTTGCAGATGTTGTGAAATATAAATGGAAGTTCATTTTCTCCATCCACCTATATCCAATCGTTCTAGCACCATTTGTTAAAAAGACCATCCATTTCATTGAATGATTTTACATCCTTGTTGAAAATCCATTGTTCATATGTATATGGCTCCATATCTGGACTCTCTTTTCTGTTCCATTGATCTACTTGGCTATTTTGAGGTCAATACCACACTGTCTTGACTGTTGTAGTTTTATACGTCTCAAAATCAAATAGCGTTAGTTAACCAAATTATTTTCCATATTCATTTTGACTATATTGAGACCTTTCCATAGAAATTTTAGGATCAAATTGTGTGTGTGTGTGTGTGTGTGTGTGTGTGTATACACAAATTCTGAGAATTTGATTGAAACTACATTGACTCTATACACCAGTGTGTGGAGAACTGGCATCCTAATAGTGTAGGTTTCTTAACCTTACACATTGACATTTTGAATTACATAATTCTTTGTTGTGGAGAGCTGTTCTGAGCATTGTAGAATGTTTAGCAGCATCCCTGGCTTCTACTGACTAGACTGCAGTAGTACAGTCTGCTTCCTCAGTTTGACAACCAAACATGTCTACACATTGCCAAATGTCCCTGGGAGTATAAAATTGGTTGAGAATCACTGCTTTAATTCTCCTTTAATTTCTTTCAGGAATAGTTTTTTTTTTTTATTTTAAATGGAGGGACTTTGTAAATCTTTTGTTAGGTTTATCTCTATTATTTTGTTTTTAGATGATAGTATAAATGGTATTTTTTTATTTCAATGTCTGATTGTTGCCAGTAAGTGGAAATGCAATTGATTTTTGTATATTAATTTTGGTCTCAGTTTATTTCTTAATTCTGTCTGAGAATAGTAAAAGTTTTCTTGGATCCCCAAAGATTTTTTTATTTAGAACTAATTTTTAAGTTTTCTTTATTGTTGTTTTTCTTTCTTTCTTCTTTCTTTCTTTCTTTCTTTCTTTCTTTCTTTCTCTTTCTTTCTTTTTTTCATGCCAGGTGGTTTCTAAGACTGATGGCCTTTTGTGAGGTATTTTGTGAGAACGGTTTTCTCAGGTTTTCTTTGTAACAAAAATCTCATGTGTTCTTTTACAAAAATGTTTTTCCCATAAACCTAAAGACTAAATTATAGGTCTGAGTATGTTTCTGGAATGTTAGCAGAAATGTTTTATTTTAGGGTGAGCAGAGAGATGACCTAAATGTGGGGGACCCTAATGCCAGAACAAAAAGGGCCTTTCTTTTCTGGGCTACTTATCCCCTTTCTAGGAGGCTAGTTCTTCATTATTTTGTAACGTCTACTAAAGATGTTTGTGAAGATTTGTTGTTGTTTATTTGTTTCTTTTAATTTGGTAATAAAAATCACAGTACATGGGGTTAGAAGGAAGATGATAGAGCAGTAGTGAGGGTGGAGTTCCAATGAGATTCATTGTCCCAAATGGAGATATTCAGGAACCCTTCAGCTTTTTGGACACCTCTTTTCATACTGCTAACATCGTTTATGTTCACTGTATGGCCTGTGATGTCTATTTACTTTCTGACCTTTACAGGAAAAAATTTGCAGACTCTTGCTTTAGATGTTTTAGATGAATGAGAAGCAAATGGTTTGGAACCCAGGTTTTTAGTTAAAATCATTTTCTATTCTTAGGTCCTGAAAGGCTTCTCTCCTCAAACAATTTTTCTTATCTTCACTATTATGGACTGAACATGTAAAATTTTCCAGTAAACTACACTGAGTTAGCAATGGATTTCTTTTTCCATCAAACCTGTATCTGGCCATAGCTTTAATCATCTATTTCACTGATGATTCCTTAGTTCATTGTTTGAGCAAAGTTTCCTTGAGAAGATAAGTTTAACAGTAACACTTAAAATAAAAATTCAAACTTTATATTTTTAAATAAACCAAGTAAAAATTATTTAGCCTTACTCATTCAAAATTGAAATGATCTTCCTGAGCTAGATGAGGATAAATCACTGCTGGACTCATCACATTAATACTTCTTTACTCTCAAAAGAATAAACCTCTCAATGGAAGGAGGAGAAAACTATTTCTGTAGGATCTACTGTCTTGGGTTATTTACAAGGTTGATGTACATTACCTTCACAGAAAAATAATATTATTTCTTTAAACAACAAATGAATCTGAGCTAAAGGGAAACAAATTTCAGAGTCTTGAGCCTTTGATAGACAATGCCCCATCCATTAAGAACAAAAATTATTCTTTGTGGAGATTTATCACAAGGCATCAACTTTTACTCTGAGTATGGTTCTTGGGATTGCAAATAATTTAATTAAAGCTGACTATCTCTAATAGTAAGAATTGAATTTGAATACAGAAAAATCAATGAAACCAAAACTAGTTCTTTGATAAGATTGACAAAATTGACAAAATTGTAGGCATATTTACCAAGAAAAATGAGGGAGACTAAAATACTAGAATCAGAAATTTAATAGGGGACACTACTATCAGTCTTATAGAAATAAAAAGGATTAAAAAGAAAAACTATAGGGGCGCCTGGGTGGCGCAGTCGGTTAAGCGTCTGACTTCAGCCAGGTCACGATCTCACGATCCGTGAGTTCGAGCCCCGCGTCGGGCTCTGGGCTGATGGCTCAGAGCCTGGAGCCTGTTTCCGATTCTGTGTCTCCCTCTCTCTCTGCCCCTCCCCTGTTCATGCTCTGTCTCTCTCTGTCCCAAAAATAAATAAACGTTGAAAAAAATTTTTTTAAAAAAAAGAAAAACTATAAAAAATTATACCAATAAATTAGATAACTTAGATAAAATGGACAAACTTTTAGAAAAATGTAAACTACCAAACTGACTCAAGAAGAAATATACATTCTGAAAAACTCTATAACAAATGAAGTGGTTGACAGTAATTTTAATAATTATCCACAAAGAAAATTCCAAACCCAATTGCTTTCACTGTTGAATTCTACCAAACATTAAAAAAAATCTTCAAAACTCTTCCAAAATGTAGGACATGAGAGATCACTTTTCAAATTATTTTATGACTCCACTATTACTCTTAGACCAAAACCAGACAAAGATATCACAAGAACAGAATACTATAGACCAATATCCCTTATGGATATAAATGTAAAAATCCTCAACAAAACTCTAACAAACTAAACCCAGAAACATATAAATAGAATTATAAACCTTGACCAAATGGAATTTATCCCAGAAATCCAAGGTTGGTTTAGTGTCCAAAACTAAATTATTCAATACATTATATCAATAGAAGAAAAAATAAAAATAACATGATCATTTCCATAGATGCAGAAAATACACTTGACAAAATCTAACATCAATTCATGACAAAAAAACAGACACTTAAGCTGGAAATAGAAGGGAGCTGCTTCAATCTGATATAAGGCATCTACAAAAATCCACAGGTAACATAATGGTAAAAGAGCAGGTATTTTCCTACTGAGACCAGGAACACATTTAGAATGTCTTCTTTTATCACTTTTATTCATAATCTAATGAAGATTTTACCCTGACAATTAGACAAGAGAAAGAAATAAAAGTGATCCAGATTGGAAAAGCAGAATAAAAGCTAACTCTATTTGTAGATGACAAATATATAGATAGAATCCTAACAAATTTACTAATAACCTGTTATAAATAATAAATGAGTTTAGTAAGGTTGCAGGATACAAGATCAAAAGATAAAAATAAGTTGCATTATTATATATGTGCAATGAACAATCCAAAAATGAATTTTATTTAAAAAATTTTAGATGTTTATTTATTTTTGAGAGAGAGAGAGAGAGAGAGAGAGAGAGAGAGAGAGAGAGAATGTGAGCAGGGAAGAGGCAGAGAGAGAGGGAGACATACAGAATCCAAAGCAGGCTCTAGGCTCTAAGCTGTCAGTACAGAGCTGACACAGGGCTCAAACTTGTGAACCATGAGATCATGGCCTGAGCCAAAGTCAGATGCTTAACCGACTGAGCCACTCAGGTGCCTACAAAAATAATTTTTAAATGCTGTTTATAAGGGTATCATAAAGAATAAATCGTTAAAAATAAATTTAACAAAGAAGTGTAAAAGTATACTCATAAAGTATCAAATATTGTTGAAGGAAAATAAAGACGTTCTAAATAAATGGAAAAACATCCCACATTTATAGAGTGGAAGAGTTAACATTGTTAAGATGACAATACTCCCCAAACGAATCCACAAATTCAATACAATCTCTATCAGAGAGGTATTGGCAAGATAATTCTAAAACTCATGTGACATTGCAAGAGACCCAGAATGGCCAAATAATCTAGAAAAAGGACAAATTATTATTCACCCTTCTTGATTTCAAGATTTCCTACAAAACAATAGTAATTAAGACAGTGCAGTATTAGCACAAGAATATGCATTTAGATAAATGGAATACAATTGAGAATCCAAAAATAAATGTACACATCAATGGCCAACTGATTTGGACAAGGGTATTTAGAAAATTATATGGAGAAAGGGCCGTCTTTTCAACAAATGATGCCAGGACAATTGGATTACATGCAAAAGACTGAAGTTGGACACTTACTTCACACCATGTAACAAAATTAACTCAAAATGGATCAAATTTCTAAATGTAAGAGCTAAAGCTGTACAATTCTTAGAAGAAAACAGAGGGATAAATCTTTATGGCCGTGGATTTAGCAAAATATTCTTAGTTTTGACATGAAAAGCACAAACAAGAAAAGAAAAAAAATAGATAAATTGGACTTTATCAAATTTAAATATTTTTGTACCTGAAAGAACATCAACAAGAAAGTGAATAGACAACCAACAAAATGCAAGAAAAAATTTGCAAATCATGCATCTAAAAGGACTTATATCTGAAATTTGTCAATCATTAAAAAAAAAAAAAACTAAGTAAAAAAAACAAGCAAAGGATCTATAAAGACAGCTAATCAAGGAAAAAATACAAATGACTAATAAGAACGTTAGCCATGAGGGAAATGCAAACCAAAATCACTATTCAATACTACTTCACACTCACTAGGATGTCTAAGATAAAAAAGTCAAATAATAAATAACAAATGTTGGCAAGAATGTGGAGAATTTGGAAATTGTCTCGTATAGTGCTGGTGAAATGGTATATCCATTCAGTCTGAATCTAACAGTTCCTCAAATAAATAAACATAGAGTTTGATACAGCAATCCACTCTAGGAGTATTCTCAAGAGAAATGAAAATATATGTTTACATAATAATTTTACATGAATATTTATAGAAGCATTGTGCGTAATATCCAAAAGGTGGAAATAGCCCAAATTCCAACAATGAATGAATGGATAAACAAAATATATGATATCCACACAATAGAATATTATTTGGTAATAAAAGGGAATGAAGTACTGATATGTGCTATATAATGTGGATGAATCTTGAAAACATTTTGATAAATCAAAGGAGCCAGTCACAAAAGACCACATATAGAGAAACTTATTTGTTCCTTAGGGCTAGGGTGAGGTGGGGTGGGTGCATAGCAGGGTAATAACTAAAGAGTATGGGATTTCTTTTTAAGGTAATGAAATGTTATAAATTTGGCTATGGTGATAGTGGCACACATCTGTGAATACACTCAAAACCATTGAATTGTACACTTTAAATTGGTGAGTTACTAGATATATTAATTATATAATATTACTCAATAAAGTTGATAAAAAATTGAATTTTGTTGGTCACAAAAAATAAAGTAAAATAACAGTGGTTTGAATAAGATATGTTTAATTTTTAACACATTCAAAAGATCTGGAAGTACTCATTCTAGAGTATATATGGCAGTCCAAAGTTTCAGAGACTCAGGCTTCTTCTGCCTTATTGTGCCCCAGATTATCTCATGGTCCACTGGCTGCTGGGATGGCAGCTATAACATTCAACTTTTAAACAACAGGAAGGAGGAAAGGGGAACAAAAGTTCAAACCTCTCCCCTTTAAATGACACATCTCACAATTGTACACACCACAATTAGCCATAAGGTAGTCACATAGCTATACCTATATGAAAGTGAAGACAATGTAATTTTTATTCCAGCACTACTATTGCAATCAAATGGAAGAACAGTTGTAAGTGAACATCAGCAATCTCTGTCATGTTAACAGAATAAATATGGGGCGCCTGGGTGGCGCAGTCGGTTAAGCGTCCGACTTCAGCCAGGTCACGATCTCACAGTCCGTGAGTTCGAGCCCCGCGTCAGGCTCTGGGCTGATGGCTCAGAGCCTGGAGCCTGTTTCCGATTCTGTGTCTCCCTCTCTCTCTGCCCCTCCCCCATTCATGCTCTGTCTTTCTCTGTCCCAAAAATAAATAAATGTTGAAAAAAAATTTTTAAAGAATAAATCTTTGATCAGTATAGTCATAAAAATATAAAATATTACTTACTAAATTATAAAATAACTTTCTTACTGAGGTGTGAGATGGGTAGAGAAAGGGGCAGAGAATATTTAATTAAACATATAAAAAATAGTGAAAGTTTATATCAGAAACTCTGAGTGACACATATTAATTATAATCAACTGTCAAATAAAGGTTTTATAAACTACAGAGAATCAAGTATAAGCTTCAGGAAAGCAGCTAATTTCAAGCAGCTCTGAAGTAATAGGAAGATAGATAAGTTTGGTATCTCTCCAAAAGACAAGGCAATTAAGGTTGCTGGAGTATAAATATTAAAAAAAAATGAAGAGGTAAAAGTTCATTCAGATCAATTAAAAGTTGACTAAAGATCTATTCCTTTTTAACTCTGTCTCTGCTATCATGAAATAGATACATATACTAAGGAAATATTTCATAAGTGATGATGTGTGGGAATAAAATCTCTTTATTTTATTACAAGATCTTTAGGACAAAATAAAGCATGTGTTGGTGTATCAAAAATTTAATTTAAACTACAGTCCTTGTGTTTGACTGATTTTGGACTGCACAGTCGAATGTTGGAAAAAATTCAGGAGCCATGGTGTTTACTTTAGCTTGAATTCATAGTTCCCACTGCAGGGTTGATATTGGCATCACTTTGTCAACTAATGTAAATAACCCATGAATAATCATTTAATAACCAGCAAAAGTATTGATATTTAAGTGCAGTATCATTTTTAGTCACATACTAAACTAAGTAAAATAATGCATTTGTATCTTCACACATAAATTTTAAAATAACCATTGTTTTTTCTGATTGCTAAGGCTAGGACTTCCAACACTATGTTAAACAACAGTGGTGAGAGTGGACATCCCAGCCGTGTTCCTGATATCAGAGGAAAGGCTCTCAGGTTTTCCCCATTGAGGATGGTATTAGCTGTGGACCTTTCATATGGCTTTTATGATGGTAAAGCATGTTCCTTCTATCCTGACTTTTCATAGTATTCTCTAATAATTGTATTTTTATAGTCTTTGTTGTGATCTCTGCTCTTTCATTCATGATTTTATCTATTTGGGTTCTCTCTCTTTTCTTTTTGGGAAGTCTGGGTTATCAATTTTGTTTATTTTTTCAAAAAAACAGGTCTTAGATTCATTGATGTATTATACTGTTTTTTGGATTCTAGAATGTTTATTTCTTCTCTGATCTTTATTATTTCTCTTCGTCTGCTGGCTTTGGGGTTTATTTGCTGTTCTGCTTCTAATTCCTTTAGGAGTGAGGTTAGGTTCTGTATTTGGGGTTTTCCTTGTTTCTTGAGAGAGGCGTGGATTGCAATATATTTTCCTCTTAGGACTGCGTTTACTGCATCCCAAAACACTGTTATGTTTTTATTTTAATTTGCTTTCACATATTTTTAAATTTCTTATTTATTTATTTATTTATTTATTTATTTATTTATTTATTTATTGTTTTAATATTTGTTTATTTTTGAGAGACAGAGAGAGAGAGAGAGCACGTGAATGGGGAAGGAGAAGAGAGGGAGACACATAATCTGAACTAGGCTCCAGGCTCTGAGCTATTAGTGTAGAGCCTGATGCAGGGCTCAAACTCACAAACTATGAGATCATGACCTGAGCTGAAGTCAGATGCTTAACCGACTGAACCACCCAGGTGCCCCTAATTTTTTCTTTAATTGCCTGGTTGACCCCTTCATTCTTTAGTAGGATGTTCTTTAATGCCCATGCATTTGGAGGCTTTCCAAGTTTTTTTTTCTTGTGGTTGATTTCGTTTCATAGCGTTGTTATTTTCATCTGAAAATTTGAATGGTGTGATCTCAATCCTTTTATATTTATTGAGGGCTGTTTTGTGACCCAGTAAAAGCATCCAAATTGGCAAAGAAGAAGTCAAACTTTCACTCTTCACAGATGACAACATGAGTATGTATGTGGAAAACCCAAAAGACTCCACCAAAAAACTGCTAGAACTGATATGTGAATTCAGCAAAGTCACAGGATATAAAATCAATGTACAGAAATCGGTTGCATTTCTATACACCAGTAATGAAGCAACAGAAAGAGAAATTAAGAAATTTATCCCATTTACAAATTGCACCAAAAACTATAAAAGACCTAGGAATAAACCTAACCAAAGGGGTAAATATCTATATGCTAAAACTGTAGAAAAAATATGAAAGAAATTGAAGAAGACACAAAGAAATGGTAAAACATTCCATGCTCATAGATTGGAAGAACAAATATTGTTAAAATGTCAATACTATCCAAAGCAATTTACACCTTCAAAGCAATCTCAATGAAAATTGAGCCAGCATTCTTCTCATAGCTATAACAAAAAAATCCTAACATCTGTGTGGAACCACAAAAGACCCTGGAGAGCCAAAGTAATGTTGAAAAAGAAAACCAAAGCTGGAGGCATCACAGCCCCGGACTTTAGCCTCTACTACAAAACTGTGATCATCAAGACAGTATGGTATTGACACAAAAACAGACACATAACCAATAGAATAGAAAAGAGAACCTAGAATTAGACCCAAAAATGTATGGCTAACTAATCTTTGACAAAGCAGGAAAGAGTATCCAATGGAAAAAAGACAGTCTCTTTAGCAAATATTGCAGGGAGAACTGGATGGCAACATGCAGAGAAATGAAAATGGAACACTTTCTTACCCCATACACAAAAATAAACTCAAAATGGATGAAAGACCTAAATGTGAGACAGGAAACCATCAAAACCCTAGAGTAGAGAACAGGCAACAACCTCTTTGACCTCAGCCGCAGCAATTTCTTGCTTGATACATCTCCAGAAGCAAGGGAATTAAAAACAAAAATGAACCATTGGGACCTCATCAAGATAAAAAGCTTCTGCACTGCAAAGGAAACAATCAACAAAACTAAAAGGCAATAAATGGAAGGAGAAAAGATACTTACAAATGACCTATTGGATAAAGGTTTTGTGTCCAAAATCTATAAAGAACTTAACAAACTCAACACCAGGAAAACAAATAATCCAGTGAACAAATGGGCAGAAGACTTGAATTGACTCTTTTCCAAAAAAGGACATCCAGATGACCAACAGACACATGAAAAGATGCTCATCGCTCATCATCCGGAAAATACAAATCTTAAACCGCAATGAGATACCACCTCACACCGGTCAGAGGTGTGAAAATTAACAACTCAGGAAACGGATGTGGAAAAAAGGGAGACTTCTTGCACTGTTGGTGGGAATGCAAACTGGTGTAGCCACTCTAGAAAACAGTGTGGAGGTTCCTCATAAAGTTAAAAATAGAATTACCCTATGACCCAGCAATTGTACTACTAGAGATTTATCCAAAGGATACAGGGGTGCTGATTCATAGGAGTACATGTGCCCCAATGTTTATAGCAGTGCTATCAATAATAACTAAATTATAAAAAAATCCCACCTGTGAATGGATAAAGTAGATGTGGTATATATATATATATATATATATATATATATATATACACACACACACACATATATACACAATGGTATATATAGTATACCATATATATGGTGAGATATATATATATATATATATATATATATATATACACACACACATATGTACACACACACACACACAATGGAATATTGCTTGGCAATGATAAAGAATGAAATCTTGCCATTTACAACAATGTAATGAAACTGGAGGCTATTATGCTAAGTGAAATAAGTCGGTCAGAGAAAGACAGATATCATATGTTTTCACTCATATGTTAAACTCATAGTTTCAAACAGAGAGGGAGGCAAACCATAAAAGATTCTTAAATACAGAGAACAAACTAAGGGTTGATGAGTGGGGAGGGGGAGGGGAAAATGGCTTATGGGCATTAAGGAGGGCACTTGTTGGGATGAACACTGGATGTTGTATGTAACTGATGAATCATAGAAATCTACTCCCAAAGCCAAGAGCAAACTGTATACACTGTGGTTAGCCAACTTGACAAAAAATTATATTTAAAAAAATTAAAAAATAAAATAACTATCTTAATGAAAACAATCATAAACATTATAAATGATGGCTTATATTAATAAAATTCCTAAAAATAGAGGGAACTCTTTCATAAAGCTTATTTGCAAAAGTATGGAAAAAGAAGATAAATAATGCACAGATATTAAAACAAAGAACCAATTTCCTAGCATTTTTTAGCTCTAGCACTAAGATGTTACTAGAATAATGTCAGACCTTTGATGAACACAAAAAGACCTGGACTAAATATCATTTTCTAGCTATGTTACCTGGGAGAAGCTAATTAGCTCTTCTGAGCTTCATTTGTCTCTGGCACAGAACAGTAATAATCTCCTTCTTGTAATGAGAGATCACCGAAGTGCTTGAATATAATAGATACTATCTTTCCACACTCCACTCTCCCTCTTTGCTCTTTTATGGAACTACATCAAAATTATCAGTAGAATAAAAGGCACAAGGCAGTGGAAAAAAATCAGACAGCCTGTCATGTGGGTCACAGACATTTATCTTTCCCTTAATTGGTTCCCAAATTAGTATTTGGTTTACAATTTGGTTGAGGACAACAGTTGATGGAAGATGAAGTGATTGAAGGGGGCTATCTGCTGACATTGGACCTAGAGTGTCAGTCTCACCTAACACAGGATATTTGTATTTCATAGCTTTTTGTCCCAGTCCTGGATGCATACAGTCCTGGATGCATAATGGGCTCTAAGAAGACTTGGAGCTGAGCAGCCTGGGTTAAAAGTGGAGAAGCCAGATTTCCTTCCTCTCCTGACCTTTGGCTGGGTAGCTTCTCCAGGACCTTTCCAGCCCTTCTTTTCTCTACATGGTGCTAACTACTGCTATGGGGCTAATAAGCACATTCAGATGGATGACTAATAATTTCTCTACCATCAGCTCTCATTTATCACAGCCAGATTATTTGAATTTCAAATTATCTCCAGAAAGCCTCCCTTTTGAATGTTTATTGACATTTCAACAACTCTTCTTAATTAAGTACTTTATTGGAATGAACAAGATCTTTGTTTACTCTAGTCCAGCAGAAGCATGAAGAGTCAAAACAACACCATTACTGCCCTGTGGAAGACATCAAGAACTTTGCCAAGAAATCTTTGTTCTGCTTTAGGTTCATTATTCATTCATTCAACTGGCAATGAGTAATGTGTAGGATGCACACACTGCTGGATTCTGGGCATGTGTAAATGAAAAGATATATTTGCTGACCTTAGGAATCTGAGAATCCCCCAGGGAAGACAGACATGAAAACATTGATAATATAGAAAGAAACGTGTCTCATGAAAGGCACAGTGGAGAATGGGAGGAGACATCTAAATCATCCTCACAGAATTAAAGATAGGCCAGAGGAAATGGTACTGGAATTCAGCCAAGTTTGGGTGGCTGTGAAACTGGAAAAATGCCATGTGTAATGGCACTACAACGTGACAGACAGAGGAAACATCAGTCCTTTGTTTCAAATGTAAGTTTTCTGAGTGGTGATGTAATCCTTTTCCAATAGAAGATGCATGATGGAAGTTGTATGCCCATGATGGTTTCACTCTTTAATATAATATGTGAATCCTTGGAATATTAGAGGCACCTGTCTTCATACGTTGATGTTAAATAAATCAAAATAATTGTATTCATATATTTATTATTTCAGGCATTTCATGCTCTTAAGGACAGGTTGACTGCCTTCACTTTTGTATCCCATTAGCCTCCATTTGAATTGTTATGATGTGCAATTCTTATTCCGGGAATTGGAGTTGGCATCTGAACAACCATAAAAATAGAGTATCCAGGTGTTGAATAAAGGGCTGTGTGTATTGACTTTTTACATAAGTCATCTCAGTAAACAATATACACCTATAATTAATTTTAGTTATGTTTGTTTTCAAGTCTCTATAAATGCCATTGCCAGCAAGAGAAAAATATTAAAAATTTGAGTGTTTTTCTTTGTGCAAACCTTAGTTTCCTAACAAAAAAATATTTCTTTTAATCAAACTAATAATTTTATTTGTTTTAGGTGTGTTCTATAAATATACATTAATAAAAAATTATTTCCTTAGCATTCATTGACCATCATACTATGTACCTTTTGAATTTATTTCATGTTTTCAATGATCAATGAATACAATTTTTATTAAATTTTTATGATTAATTAAAATGATTGAAGAATAAATGTATATAAGTAGTAAACCATTTCACAAGGCATAAAGACATCATCTAGATACAATTCTGGGAGTCAGAGCAGCTGTGAGCGATAACAGAATTTAAAGGCCATCTTTCCCTGCACTTACTCCAGGGAAGTCACTTTTTAAAAGTTGATTTGAACAAAAGAGTAGAAAAAAAGCAACCCCCTGGGAGTAGAAAAAATAGCAGTGTGGACAGTGTTATTATGGAATACGTGAATCAGATGACATCATAAACTGCATGTGGACATTTTCCTTTGACTTTTTCTGGTCTCCTTCCCATTCATTTCTCCAAGTGTGGGATTGTAAATGGGAAGAGGATAATCATGTATACCATCATGGCCTGGATACATAAATGGTTCTCACTGCTGTTGGCAACTGGACAATGGATGAATTACTTAAGGTATATCCTTAGAGAAAATATTAACATTGGAATATTTGATGACAAAAATGAAATATTTTAAGCCAGAAAACAAAGATCAAATGAGACTATCTGATTTTGCTGACAACAAATAGAGACAGAACTCCCCCCTGGCTTTAAATGTTTTAAATGTTATTATTTTGTAATTATACTGTGATATGTATATTCTATTTTGATTTGTCTTGCACAGGTTATCTAGTGCAAATGCTTTTCTTCAAACAGAAATTCATTTGATCAGTTCTGTGTTAACAAGAAAGTACATTAGTGTCTGTTTATCAGTGAATATTAAGTAATAGGAATACAATTTTAGAAACAATGATGCAGGTCTGTGAAAATCACAGCCTTTATTTTCTGGCTGCCTGAATTTAAAAAGAAGGGTCACAAAACAAAATGGAACAAAATCTTATAACAGATTGGGGTTATTTTCCTTTAAATATATTCTTGATCTTATTTAAACTTGAGTGTCCCTAGAAGCAGAGCCTAATATAGGGAATCAGGTTCAACTGACTTATTGGTAGTGGTCTCAAGTGAAGGGAAGTCTCAGCTCAAACTGGCTTCTGTCCCATTCTAGGAGGGGGGATGTGCAGGATCACACAGGGGAAGGGGCTGGCTTTTGCACCCATGTCAGTCACTGGGCCAGATTTTGGAACCATGGTTCCTCTTTGGAAGAGGGTAGTTCTCCAGAGAATTGTGCACAACGCAACCAGACCTGTAGCAATGACTCAGAAGCTACCTTCAGACCCTGAAGGTAGGAAGTGAGTGGAATTCATGGGAAGATGTGCAGGGCAACAACTGTAGTTGGCAGCCATCTTCAAAGATGGTGCCATGTCAGTACTGGGATATTAGATGCGCTCCCACAGGTGACCTCCAGTTAGCCCTGTGTCTTTTATAAATTGCACAATTAACACCTTGGGAAATGGTGACCTTGTTGGCATGACATTCTGGCAGAAGATTTGCTTAAAGCACTGTCATCTGGGTGGCAAATCACCTATAGTGCCAAAAGCTTCCCACAGTCACTTTAAGCCTTCCAACTTTTTGTATGCAACAGGTGAGAATAAATTAACACTGCTGAGTAAAAGGAAAATCCCCCCCCCCCAGAGAGAGAGAGAGAGAGAGAGAGAGTTATTTAACCAAAGCAACAAAAGTGATTCTCTAGGTCCCTTGGGTCATAAAAAACTCATCTTATTTTCTAGGCAAAGGTCACATACCCCCTGTGCTGTGATACATACAGGCTTAACTGTCTGGGGTGGGGAGGAAGCAGAAGCCTGATGCCTCAGACCCCAGGTCTGGGAGGCCTGGGAGGGTCCATCCCCAATCATGTTGTCCTAGAGGCCATGTCTTCACCAGCTGGAGATACTGCCACACTAATATCCTGGAGAGCAAGCACTCACTCCACTCTTGTGCCAAAATTACCAGGATAGAAACATTTCAATAGGAGCATAACCAAAAATATGCTTTATAAATTTTACAAAATTTTACACTAGTTAGCTTATATACCATAGCCCCTTTGCCTTTGGGAATGCGCATGCAGTCAGGTAATTATTTCCATTAAGTTTCCTGGCAACTGACTAAGCCCAGCACAATGCAGCTTTCATGAGGTATAAATAGGAAAGCTGATTTAAATCCTGGGGGCCTCCTCAGTTCAACAAATGAGTTTGCTAGGTGTTTGGGACTATTGGAAAGGAAGATATTTCTGTGCACTCTGCAGATTGGAGGGGTGAGAATGAAATGAGGGAGGCCAGGTAGGAAGTTATTGCAATGGAGCCCTTGAGATGCTTACAGAATGCAGTGGTGGCTACAGGCAGGAGCAGCCGGACAGACATCTCTCACTGATGTGGACCTCACTTAGCGTAGATGTGGGTCCATTCCTCCCCGTATCATGTAAGAGGAGCCAACAAGAAGATTCCCCAGTTTTTTGGCCACCATTGATCTAGGGAAGGGTGGGGGGATGTATCTCATTATTCTGAGAAAAGCAGGCATTAAATAAAAGTTGATATCCTAGATAATGTAGCATTTAATATCTCCATGGGATAAATTAGCCTTGAAAAATCAAACAACAACACCAACAACAACAAAACAGAAAGTGAGCCCAAGGAGATCCTCTCCTGTTTCCCAGCAATCAGAAGAAAAGGGATGACTTTACAAAGAAGTTAATATGGGTGCTGACCCAAGCAGTCTCAATTTTTTTCCTGGCAATCCCCAACAGTGTGAGAAGAGCCAAAAAGCAAAATACTGTCAGATGCTGCCTCTCCAGGACCTTTCTCAGCTGTCTTCCGCCTCCCATTGCTTTACAAGGTGAAGGTCAGATCCCAGAGTGGGATTTAAGTGTTTCCCAATGGCGCTAGCTTTATTCTCACCTTCCAATATGACAGAAAAACCACTCTGAGTCACAAATGCAATGCCTGATTCAGTTACAAAGAGGTCAAAAAACAATTTAAAAAAATAATCATTGGAAATTCTTCTATAAGCTGGATGCAATGCCCAGCACTTTCACATGCATTTGTATTGCTTGTTTTCTCAAACTCTTAAAACAATTATAGGAAATAACGTTACTAGTTTAACTTGACAAATGAAAAACCTGCAGCTGCTATGCCAAAGTTACATAATAAATTGAAAATCTGAGAGAACCTCTGGTCTAAATTGAATTAGATGGTGCTAGTGGGTTCAAGGTGACTAATTTATTAATTAATGTTTTGTTCCTGTGTAGTTAGAAAGAGTTTATGGGAGCAGAGGAGGACATAAAGCCCATCTAAAAGAGAAAGGAAGAATTCTTTTCTACATACATATATATGTGTAGAATATAAAATATTCAGGAGTCTAAGCTTTACGTGTCCATCTGTTTCCCTTGCCCCTGGGTCTCAAGGAATGATTCAGGGTGGTTCAGAAGCTCACTGCACATGCAGTGAGTCTGTATCACAGCTAAGCAACCTTGAATTTAGGAAACCTCAATTTTTAAGGGGCCCCAAAGAGGCCTATTTCATCTTATTTACCTGTTCAAGAGAAAAATATGTCTCTGTCCTGAGGGAGATGCAATCTCTGTCTTCCATGGATGCCACAAGACATGCAGAAACACCATGGAAACTTGCCTCCAATGGGCATTATCTGGAACCTGTTAGATATACAAACTCGAGGTCTTTCCCATTCCTGGACCTACTACTGAATGAGATTCTCTGGGGAGAGTTTAACAAGCCATCAGGTGATTCTGTGAGAAGCATGACTATACCTCAGCACTCTTGGTTCTGATTAAGTGTGAAGCTGTATAGGTAAGTGATTAAGGGCTTTCAGGCCAAGGAGTTGAATCATGTATCTGCAAACTGGAGCCATCCTCCAGTTTAACCACATATACTAGATTGAAAGCCCAATTACTTCACTACATAGTCCTTGGGATAATTTTATAAGGGCAATCTCATTGATGTGCAATCTCTCTTTTTCTTTTAATTTCACACAATTATAACATTGAAAATGTAGATGACAGTTTTGTGACAGATAGTCACAAAAATGTATCTTCAATTAGCATGTTGATTACTTGATCTAAAAAAACAGATGCCCAAATATTATTAAAGATCACACAGAAGAAATATTTAATTTTCATCTTTCAATATTTGAATTTTATTGAATTAGAAGTGATTTTATTTAGTTGCATTAGAAGGTGATTTTATTTAGCTCCCCACCACCCCCTTAATTTTTTTTTCTTTTGGATAATTATAGAAATTCAGATTCATAAAAGGAAGGAAAAAATAAGATTACCCAGTCCCTATGTATTAGTTACCTTTCTTTTTTTTTTTTTCCCCCTAGTAGCAAACATTTAAAATAAAGCTAGGGGAAAAGAAGATGTGTAACAATACCAGTATAAGGAACGACTCTGCTTGATATATCATTGAAAGGACAAATTTGAATAAAGTGTCATTTAAAAAGTGTTAACAAAACTATCACTCTATCTTTATTTTTTTTATCATTGTTTCATAGATTCCAGGTGAGATTTTTAACTAAGGTTTTTTAACCATGACCAATTAGGTGAACTTTCTACAATCTAACTTAAAATTAAAATATTATCAATATTCCCTGTACTTCTCATCAATTAGTTTGTCAATAGAATTAAATTAGATGGGTACTTATTCTTGGTAAATCCAACCTAAGCTATACCCAACTGAGGTCACTACATGTTTCTTATAGTCCTTATCTCTATCTTACTAAAAAGAATGAAAACTAATGGGGCAATTAATGTGAAAATTGATATCCAACTTAAATTCATACTAGAATAATTTCCAACTTTGTTGTGTCAAGTGACCCTGTTTGTATATTAATTATGGAATATTCCATCTCTTTGAATCCTAAGGGTTTGGGCATCTTACAAACTTCTTTACTTGCCTAAAGCTTGCAAGGCTTCAGTAGTGACTTACCTTCCTTCTATTTCATCTTGAATTAACAAGTAAAATGTTAAGTTTTTGTTATTGGATCTTATATCCTTGACATAAGAACAGCCAGCTGAAAAGAAACTTGGATTTTAGACATTTAATAAATTATTATAGCCTTCTGTAAGAAAATAATCAGCCAAGTTTTTAACATGTGATTTAATTTATTAGATTCCACATATAAGTGAAATCATATAGTATTTGTCTTTCTCTGTCTTATTTCACTTAGCATAGTTCCCTCTAGTTCCATCCATGTTGCTGCAAATGGCAGCTGGCAGGGTAGAAGATGGGCAAAATGGGTTAAGGAAGGGGCACAGGCTTCCACTTATAGAATAAATAAATCACAGGGATAAAAGGCACAGCAGAGGGAATATAATCAATGGTATTGTAATAGTGTTATATAGTGACAGATAGTAGCTACATTGCAGTGAACATGGCATAGCCCAAAGAGTTGCTGAATCACTGTGTTGTACAACTGAAACTAAGGTAAGTTTGTGTGTTGACTATACTGCAATAAGAAAACATGTGATATTATATGTTGATTAATAAGGCAGTTAGACCCACCTTCCTTCCTATTCCTACCTTACAGGCTGTGCTCCACCAAAGCAAAAACTACTCAGTGTTTTTTGTTCAGTATCCTGCACTAGCATAGGCAGGAACTGAGCCACAACTTTTTAATTTTATCTTTATTAACGTAACTTGTCTTCATACAGTTGTTTATAGTATTCCCTTATAATCTTTTATATTTCTGTAAGGTCAGTAGTGATGTCTTCTATCAACTCAAAACTACTATTGAGCCCCTCTAGCAAATTTTTCATTTCAGTTATACTTTTCAACCCCATACTTTACATTTGGTTATCTTTATAGCTTCCATCTCTTTGTTGACATTTGTTATTTGTTTAGTTATTGTTATCATACCTTTATGTAATTCTACAAACACAGTTTTCTTTAATTTCCTTGAATATGTGATAATAATTGTTTAAAAATCTTCATCTGCTAAGGCCAACATCCTGGCTCCCCCACAGGCAGTTTTTAGGGCCTGTTTTATTTCTTGCGTGGTCCTGACTCTTATTGCTTTGCCCATCTCATTATAATTTGATATTGAAAACTGAAAATTGTAGATAATATATTGTAGCAACTCTGGATAATGACACATACCCTCCTTATTCTGGGGTTTCTAGTTTGGGATCATTTAGTAGTATGTTTGGTCATTTTGTTTAGTGGTTTTGTTGGAACAAATCTGTGAAGTCCATTTTGCCCACATCATATGGTCTCTGATGTCTTTACTCAAAACTTCCCCTTATTTTTATCTTGTAGCTTAATTTTCGAGGGAGGCACATCCAGGGTCTGCATTAACTACTTCTTTGGTCAAAGGTTGTGTTTAAACACTTTTAACCAGTTACATTTTCAGCTTGTACTACTGGTTGCATATGTGGCTTAGAGACTGCTCTCACTATTTCAGGAATTTAGAATCTTGCGTTCTCCCTTTCCCTCACATTCCTCCATATACTAGTAGTTTTTGTTTGTTTGTTTGTTTGTTTTTGTTTTTTTTAAGTTTATTTACTTATTGAGAGAGAGAGAGAGAGAGAATTCCAAGGAGGCTCCATCCACACTATCAGCTCTACAAAAGCACGAACTGTGAGATCATGACCTGAGCCAAAACCAAGAGCCAGATGTTCAACTGAGCCACCCAGGTTCTCCCAGAAACTAGCAGTTTTGAAGTTAAATCTCCAGTTGCTTCTGAAAGGTCCCAGCCTTGGGTGTGTGCATGATCTTCCTGATCACCAGGGATAAGTGTGATTTTTTTAAAGTTTTTATTTAAATTCCAGCTAGTTAACATACACTGTAATATTAGTTTCAGGTGAACAATATGGTGATTCAATACTTCTATACATTTCCCAGTGTTCATCACAAGTTCACTCATAAATACCTATCACATATTTAACCCCTCCCCTGACCTACCTCCCTTCTGGTAACCATCAGGTTGTTCAACGATCAGTGTGATTTTATTTTTATCCCTAGCTTCTATGAGATGCTGGAGGTTGAAGTGGTTTGTTCGTCTATCAGTATTAGTCACAGGTTGTTTTTAAGCCCCCAGAGCCTTTAAGAATCAAGGGACTTTACTGATAGATGTATGGGTGGCTTGGGGAATTTTTTTCAAGTCTGAGCTACATCCTGCTTTGATTTTCCTGTGTAGGTACAGCCTAGGGCATGAGCACATTCTATGATCCCTCAAGAGGGTGACCCAAGAGGGCTCCTCCTGGCTATCACTTTTCTTCAGTTCTTCTGTTAAACCTCAAACTCTGTTTTCCAACAGGGATTTTTGGAATTCCTTAAAATGTTCTTTTTTGCTCACTTGCATATTAGTCAAGTCCACTTCAGATTTACTAGGAGCAAGATAAATTAGACAATATCTAGCCTGATTCCCAGTGGTTAGCAAGCTTTCTTTTGCTACATCTATCCTGAGCTACAGTCTATGGTGAAGGAGACATGGTGCATTGCTGCTAGCCTTATTCTCACCTTTACTCTGCCTAGAAAATCATTATATGTAAAGATTATATTCTCCAGACTATCGTGCACTTCTCCCCAGTACTCTGAATAATAGAGGTGAAATGACGAAAAGTACTCTCTGACTATAAAGGAAGAAGGTTGACGGGGAGGAGGAGAAGAGGAAAATTTTTTATGATTAGATGGACCACCTTTTTTCTTACTCATATACATTTCTTAGACTTATCAGCTGGGCTTTTGGTAGCATATCCAAGAGCATATTTTGTAAATACTTTCAGGTGGGCTTGCATACAGAATCTTAACAGAAACAGTTTATTTTACATTTTTTTCAATGCACTCTTCACTATAGTTTGAGTGCAAATTTCTTGGAGATTCTGGCACTAAATTGTCAATCCAATAATTCAATATTGTAGTAAGTTTGTATATGTTTCTGGGTACTCACAGTTATGCTTGTGATAAATTAGAAGAGTTTGTGGTAAGGAATTCTTGTCCTTGTGATATATTACAGCAGAATCCCAATGCATTTTCTAAGCATTAAGCACCATGTGTAAGCATAGACTGAGGATAAGTTAGATCACTGGTTCTCATAGTGAGTTATATGTCTAGCAAAAATAGAAAGGTCATGTAATTCTGTAATGCTGTGTCCCAACTATTGGAGATAAACAAAGTACATTATCATATAAAGGCTTTGAAAAGCCTATAGCATGCAGACTTCTTGAATGTTGTGTCTTTGGCACCACACTTCACTTGTCACCTTAAGTTAGCCCAAATAAAAAGGGATTGAGTAGATATAAAGGGCAGTATCACAGAAAACCAAACTTGCCACATAAGACTACTACTAGAAAGTGAAAAACTAAAAACAAAATTTGCCACATAAGACTACTACTAGAAAGTGAAAAACTGAGGGTATTTCTCCTTCTCTTCTGGAACTGTCTCTTCCCCATTACAGGTCTGTTGTGTTCTGTTTATCTGTGCAAACAGTCTTATTAACTTTGATCATACCTACTGTGCATATGATTTTGTTTTGGAAAATGCCAGCTCCATCCCAGGATATATGCCATCTCTTATTTTTAATTCCCTTCATAGTTTAACTGGTTCATACTCTCACCATCTCAATTCCAAATTCTCCAGAAAGTACTGACCCAACATGGGCCAAAGGTCCACTCCTGGTCCAGTAGTGGCTGGATGACATAAGAGGCCTGTAGGGATTGTATGCAGGGTCAATTTTCAAAGATGAGGGTTTGAGGGGCACCTGGGTAGCTCAGTTGGTTAAGTGTCCAGCTCTTGATTTCGGTTCAGGTCATGATCCCATGGTTCATGAGATCCAGCCCCAGGTCAGGCTCTGTGCTGACAGTACAGGTTTTCTGGAATTTTCTCTATCCCTCTCTCTATGATCCTCCCCTACTTGTGCTCTTTCTCTCTCTCTCCCTCTAAAAATATATAAATATACATTTAAAAAAAGACAAAGATGAGGGTTTGAGTATAGAGAAGATAATTGGCATACCTGCCTGTTCTCTGCATCATCATATCATAGCCCAAATTATTTGATAGGTAACATTTCTTTTACATGAATGACACTTATTAACATCCTTTACAGATGACAAACATTTGGAAACAATTATCATAGATAAGATGGTCATGTGGAAGAACATGATCTATGAAGGTAAAGAGGATGACAAAACTATTAGAAGTTCTAATGAGAGAAGGCTCTGCTGGACTGTCTTTGTATGTATGTTTTTGGATGTGTCTTTAATTTCATTTTGAGAAAATTGGAAAAAGTTTCCACATAGCAGAGAATACTGTGTGTATAATGAAAAATCTGTGATGGGAAATGGTTAGTTTTAATGATAGAAATTTATTCAGGTAAGATTCACCCCTCTGCTCAGTGGCATGTTTACTGAGAGAGTTTATGTAAAAAATATGAAAAACTAGAAAAGAATCAGAAATTAATTTTATTAAAAACTGGGAAAATGCCTAGTATTATTATCAAAATGGTGGGTTCCTTTCTTACTCAATACTGTTTTCCATATAAACAAATAATAGTCGAAGGCAAGGAGGTAATAGAAAATGTTCTAAAGGCACCTTCTCCCCAATTAGGTCTCTTTCATAGTCAGAGTTTTATGGGTTTAGAGTAATTCAGAGGCTGGAACGCAAACTGGCATCAGGATTTTTCAAGAAAGGGGGAAAAGGCTTTTTGGAATCAGAGTGCCACCTCTTTTCTTCCTTTAAATGAGTGCTAGTCCAATTTGTCATGGCTCTGGTAGATGCGGATTGTTATTACAATTACATGGTAATGAACTTGAGGCCATCTAGAGGGTTGGCATGCCATTTGAACTGGATCAAAGTGGTTAAAAACTGGGTCATACGGGCTTGTTTGGAGTTTGCATCTGACATCTGGCCTTAGTTTCTTGTGGCAGGGCTAGAAAACTGGGTTATTGTGGCTTGTTTGAAGTTCATTAGTGAGTCCCTGGTGACAGTATTATCATTTGAAATTCTCTGGTAAAAGCTGAATTTGTGCTCGTAGTCTTATTTAGCAGACATCAGTGAGTTCTCCTTTCTTCTCTGATCATTTTATGCTCCAGCCCCCAAGCATTCATCAAATAAGAGCCTAACCACTGCAATTTGAGGAAGGGTCAACCCATAGTATATCCACATGTTTCAGAGAAAGAATAGTGACAGACCTTAAGGAACAAATTTGATTTGTTTCATCATCATTCCTTAATGCTTAACAGCAAGCTAGCCTGGACCCCTTGGCCTATGCCCAAACCAGCATCTGGCTACCATATGGAGAGAGAGAGAAGACAGCTAACCCACTTCCACAAGGGCCTGCTTCTCTTAGCTCTGCCAAACCATTCATTTCAATAGTGGAAGGCAGTGCAACAAAATATACTTCATGTGAGCATTGAACATGATGATGTGACCCACCATGACACATGATGCATGACACAGGCCCAATGACTGTCAGGTTCTAACCAAGCAAGTTAACTCCTCCTTCTGTGTAGCAATAATCTAGTGGATATAAAGGTTGACATTGTTTCCTCCATTCATTTCTACTGTGGGAGAAGGTTGGGTAGAAATTCATCTTGCCTAGGACAGAGGTAAATATACAATGACTAAAGGAAAATTGATTGTTCTTCCTTGATATCCTACTCTTCTGGGTAGATATTAAGAAGTCAAAGAGTCAGGCACACTTATTAAGGTTATGACTTTGTTCAAGTTATGTCACCTCAATGAATTTCAGATTTCATCTGTAAAATAAGCATGCTAATACCACCTCGCTTGAATCACATGTGAAAGCCCCAAATGACATAATGCATGTTGTGTGCCACTTGCAGTGCTTGAAGCAACAAAAAAGCTCAAAAATATTAAACAATTTTCTTTACTACTACATTATGGATTATAAAGATAAGTGCATTACTATATTTCATTATTTATGTACTCAATAAATTGTATGTCTTTGTTTCTTCTAACCATAAAAAATAATTTGAATAGATAAATGAGACAGAATTATTCAATTGTTTCACAAAGTGTGTGGAAATGTTTTAACATCATATGCAAAAGGATGACTTATGTTAACCAAAAACAGAAATACTAAAAATCAACAAGATAGGGGCTCCTGTGTGGCTCAGTCAGTTATGCATCCAACTCTTGGTCTCAGCTCAGATCATGATCTGATTGTTCATGGGTTTGATCCCAGAACTGGGCTCTGCACTCCAGTGTAAATTCTCTGTCCTTCTTTTTCTGCCCCTTCCCTGTTCTCTCTGTCTCTCAAAAATAATTAAACATTTTTATTTTATTTATTTTATTTTTTTTCAATATATGAAATTTATTGTCAAATTGGTTTCCATACAACACCCAGTGCTCATCCCAAAAGGTGCCCTCCTCAATACCCTTCACCCACCCTCCCCTCCCTCCCACCCCCCATCAACCCTCAGTTTGTTCTCAGTTTTTAAGAGTCTCTTATGCTTTGGCTGTCTCCCACTCTAACCTCTTTTTTTTTTTCTTCCCCTCCCCCATGGGTTTCTGTTAAGTTTCTCAGGATCCACATAAGAGTGAAAACATATGGTATCTGTCTTTCTCTGTATGGCTAAATAAACATTTTTAAAAACCAAGATTAATTGGAGTCCAAGGGAAGCAACAGACATTATATCAGTTATTCAGCTTTGAACATTTGTTCTATAAAGGATTGTTATATGGAATATAAAGTGTTGCTATAGAATAACTATCATATCTAACTGTTCCTGAAAAATTTCTTTTCCTGGAAATGAAATCTTTTTATTATTATTTTTTTTATTCTCAAGTTAGTTAACATACAGTGTAGTCTTGGTTTCAGGAGTAGAATCCAACAATTTCTCACTTGCATATTATTCCTAGTGCTCATCCCAACAAGTGGTCTCCTTAATGCCCATCACCCATTTTCCCCACCCCAATCAATCCTCCGTTTGTTTCTATATTTAAGAGGCTCTTAAGGTTTACTGCCCTCTCTTTTTTTATCTTATTTTTCTTACCCTCCCCCTATGATCATCTGTTAAGTTTCTCAAATTCCACATATGAGTGAAATCATGTGATATATTTCTTTGACTGACTTATTTTGCTTAGCATAAGCAGTTCCATCCACGTTGTTGCAAATGGCAAAATTTCATTCTTTTTCATCACCAGGAAGTGTTCCATTGTATATATATAACACATCATCTTTATCCATTCATCATTTGATGGACATTTGGGCTCTTTCCTTAATTTAGCTAATGTTGATAGTGCTGCTATGAACCTTAGAGTACATATGCCCTTTCAAATCAGCACTCCTGTATCCTTTGGATAAATTCCCAGTAGTGCAATTGCTGGGTCACAGGGTAATTCTACTTTTAATATTTTGAGGAACCTCCACAGTTTTCCAGACTGGCTGCACAAGTTTGCATTCCCACCAATAGTTCAAGAGAGTTCCCTTTTCTCCACATCAGTTTCCTGAGTTGTTAATTTTAGCCACTCTGACTGGTGTGAGGTGGTATCTTATTGTGGTTTAAGTTTTGTGTTTTCCTGATGAGCGATGTTGAGCATCTTTTCATGTATCTGTTGGCCATCTGGATTTCTTTTTTCAGAAAAGTGTCTATTCATGTCTTCTGCCCATTTCTTCACTGGATTATTTATTTTGGGTGTTGAGTTTGGTAAGTTCTTTATAGATTTTTGATAATAACCCTAATGAATAATATGCCATTTTCAAATATCTTCTCTTATTCTGTCAGTTTTTCTTTTTAGTTTCGTTGATTGTTTTCTTTGTCTTATGAAGGTTTTTAATTATATTAATCCTTACTATATTGTAAAAGAATCATTACCATTTATCATCTGGATCCGTGGAAACTTTTTTTAATATTTATTTATTTATTTATTGAAAGGGGGAGAGAGAGAGAGAGAGAGAGAGAGAGAGAGAGAGAGAGAGACTGTGCATGCATAAGCATGAGCAGGGAAGGAGCAGAGAGAGAAGGAGAGAGGGAATACAAAGTAAGGTCTACTCTATCAGCACCGAGCCCAAAGTGGGGTTCAATCTCATGAACCATGAGATCATGACCTGGGCTGGAATCAAAAGTCAGATGTTTAACCAACTGAGCCACCCAGGTGCGCTGAAGCTTTTTATTTTTAATTTCAATGAAGGTTTAGGTCATTTTTAAATTTACACAAGACTAAAGTAATAGTGAGAAACAACTTTGCTCAGAATTTTAATAAATATTCAATATTGCAAAATAAAAATTTTATTTCACCTTCCTGGTTTTGGAAATTACATATACACAAAATGGACAATGTGTTTTGAATGCAACAAACTTGTTATCAACTCTCTTGCATAAACCTATAAATACTGATTACAGATTTTAAATACTGTAATAGGTTCTACATTACTATTAATTCTTTTTATGCTTGTATCATCAAACTGAAATATTCTTGAAAACTTCAATCGTTCATATATTGTTAAGGAAGAATTTTCTTTACTCCAAAGTTACACTTTCATTTTCAGATTACCAACACTGACTACAATGATCAACCGAAGAAGTCTTTTTATTTCTTCATTATCTATTTCCTTCCAATCACCACCATATGCACACCTGCCTTCATAATTTTTCTAAACAACTGTATCAAGTAAACAATGGTGCACACACATCATAAAAAAATGAAAGAATATTGTCATACATCCTTTAGCAGAATAAGATGTTCTAGATTCTTGTTGAAAAGTATTGTGAAGTCCTTCTAGTGAAATGACTAACTGGATGAAAATGCTGTATTTTCTTTTTGTTCTTATAAATGTATTGTTCCCTCATCTATTTGAGAAAATTCACCTAGAAGAAGAAGGAGAAGGAGAAAGAAGGAGAAGAAGAAGAAGAAGAAGAAGAAGAAGAAGAAGGAAGAAAGAAAGAAAGAAAAACCAACTGCCATGGTTTACAGTACAAATGCATATTATTTCATTAAAAATGAACAAAATTGCTCTTTTGGGGGGATGGTGACCTCTAAGAAAGAAAAAAATGTCTTATAAAATGTAAATCCTTATAAATAACTGGAACTGCTTAAAAAAGAAACTAAAAAACTAGAAGGAAATACAATGGAAACCGATGGTTTTTCAAAGACTAAAACTCAAACTATTTTCTTAAAATGTTTATTTATTTATTTTTGAGATAGAGAGTGAGAAGGGGAGAGGCAGGGAGAGAGGGAAAGAGAGAATCCCCAGCAGGCTCCATACTTTCAGAGCAGAGCCCAATGTGGGGTATGATCTCATAAACTGTGAGATCATGACCTGAGCTGAAATCAAGAGTCGGATGCTTAACTGACTGAGCCACCCAAACACACCTCAAATATGGGCACCTACACTATGGATAGAACAAAGAGAAAATTCTTAAACATAGCAGTTTTAGGTTAGGTTTATTATAAGAAAATTCATTAAAATTTGTTAAATACTGAAGTATACCACCAAGGGAGGTAATCATAATTATTTTGTTTAGATACCCTTATGAACACAACTAAAAAGTAAAAAAAAAAAAATGTTATGAATGTTAAGGGTATTTCTAATCCCATCTCTTTAGAATTTCATTTTATTTCTTATTAATGCCCCTCAGGATCCCTCCTGTCCTGCTCTGCTGCCATGCACACATATACTTTGGTTTGTTTGTCTGCTTTTCCACTGAGATTAAGTCATGAATGTTGTCAGAAGGGCTACCTGGTATTATGAAAAGTACCCATTAAAAAAAAACCAGAAAATTAGCTCCTAGTCAATTTCTCTACTTATTTGCTCTATAATCTTATCAATCACTAAAACTATGTATTTCACAAAGTTGTTATGGGTCATATAAAAGAATGGGATTATATGTGCTTTTTAATATAGAATATAGATATTAGTAATAGAGCACTAAGTGCCATTCCCACTCATTCTTTCAGGTTTTTTTAAATTTATGCATTATTATTGTTTTTATATTTTATTTATTTATGCATTATTATTTCTTTTCTTCATTCATGGAATTTCCAAGGTCCTTGACCACTGCAACATCATGTGTATGAACTCATTTTACTTCCAACTTTCTCTACCTGTCAGCTATTCTGGCACATGAAATTGGCAAAATCAGTTAAATGGGAGTGCTCTTCACTCAAAATCATGATGACTGATATATATATATATATATATATATATATATATATAATCTTAATAGGACAGATTATATCACCAAGTCAGAGTTTCTGATATAAATATATACATTGACATTCTATTTTTAATGATTCAAGGTGGGCATCCTCCAATCTGTTGAGGGCCTGAACAGAACAAGACGTGGAGGAAAGGAGAATTTGCTTGTTCTGCCTGAGCTGGGACATCTCATCTAAACTTTGCCTTCAGATTGAGACTTAACACCATTAGCTGTCCTGGTTCTTAGACCTTCAGACTTGGACTGAACTATACCACTGGCTTTCCTGTCTCTGGCTTGCATATGGCAGATCGTTTCAGTCTTCATAAATGTGTGATCCAATTCCTCATAATAAATTTCTCTTTCTCTATCACTAAATATATATAATATATATACATATATATATATACACATACACACACATATACATATATATATATATATATATATATATATATATATTATGTTTTTATGGGTTCAAAATTATTTTGGGGCTCCTGGGTGCCCTAGTAGGTTCAGCTCTTGATCTCAGCCAGGTCATTATCTCAGCTCAGGCCATGATCTCACAATTTATAGGATTGACCTCCACATCAGGCTTTGTGCTAACAGCACAGAGGCTGCTTGGGATCTTTGGATCCTCTCTCCCTTTGCCCATCCCCAGCTATCTCTCTCTCTCTCTCTCTCCCTCTCTTTCTCTCTCCCTCTCAAAATAAATAAATTTTAAAAATTGTTTAAAAAAACAAAATTGTTTTATTTTCAGAGCCTGTAGTAGTTGGTAGCAATGCTAATTAAGATGTATAAGCTGAGGGCCATCTCATTTTTCTCTTCAGGCATTCAACCAACAGAATCCCTACAAACAAGATTAGAGATCAACTGAGATGTGTCTCAGTGTGGGTAGGGCAAGAGGCTTTCTCTCTCTCCCCTCCTATTCCCCTGTTCCCCACATACTTTTTTCTGACGTGATTGTTTTCTAGCCAAATACAACCCAAACCCATGACACAGCAATCATTCATCTCCAATATCACTGATTCTCTTGACAACCCCACAATGGGAAGCCAAGGGAAGAGGGATCTATCTATCTATATATATCCCTATATAGGTTCTGTTTCTCTAGAGTGCTCTAATACAATACCCATCTATTTAGCTTCATGTCAGTTTTTAAAGGAAACACATATATTATCACATTGCTCTTTATTTTTCTTTTATCTTTGGTTTTATATTGTGACAGGTTATGACGTATCAAGATTACCTGTTTCAACATTATGTAGCATGGGAAGTAAAATTTCAAGATAGTTATTTTCTTTACAAACTTTAATCACTTGAATGACGAAGATCATCGCAAAAAGTTGGGCAAAGAATAGTCAAGAATTTGAGGTGAGATTTCAGATGGACTATATACAGCTATGGAAGATACTTCCTGAAGCACCTTAAAGTTATCACTTGGACTCTCATAATAGATTTTTCCCTGAGTTACTAAGCTTTTGGCTACTGGTTATAAATCCTAACAAGTATAAAGTGTTATACAAGTAGATAGACCCACATACAATGAAAAGTGCACTGGAGTTTTGTAGAAATTCAAATTACCAAAAATTCTAAGCAATAACCAAGTGGAAATTGGAATTTCAAAGATCTTAATATTTTAAGAGTAAAAAAAGAACACATGTTTACCTTAATGAGATGTTCAGGATCACACCAAGAAAGAAGAATTTAGCAGATGTGTCATTCGCAATCCAGAGTATTAAAAAATATTTGAAGTTTGTGGGAACCAAATGAACATGGATCATGTCTTCTTCCCAGGCTGACTCTTGCTGTATAGGTAAAATGTAAAAGGAACTCTTTTCTCATTTCATATCATGATTCAAGTCCAAGTCATTGGGACTTAAAGAAGAGGAGTATATCCTTTCTTTCCCCTTTATAATCATATCTGAACCAACTTTAAGCTTCAGAAAGTGAAAATTATGTGTAGCTTTCATAAAATGCTTTGTTAAGCAATTAATATTTTCATAGCCATCACACTATATATATGTAGTTTTATTTATATAAATATATATAAATAATATATATATAGTTTCTAGCTCAATATATTATATTCAAAGATTTTATATTTATAATGTATTTTCTGTCTTTACCCAAGCATTTTAACAATCCTTTGCTTAACCATTAACTTATTCCATTTATTTGATGCCAAAATATCTGTTTCTCTGATTCTAATCAATCAGAAATGCTGTCTAACATATGAAATTATTTAGATAAGCTGTTAAGACCTGACTCTATTTTAGACTGCCAGTGATAACAGATTTGGCCCATGTTGATTCTCCTAAAATTTCTCGATAGAATATAACATTTTCACATTTTTTCATGGATTTATTAAAAACATAGGGGAATTCTTTCAACTTCCTAATTTTATAGATGACAAAATATATTCATTTAACAAATATTTTTTTCTATCTATTTTTAAAACTTTTTATTTTGAAATAATTTTAGACACAGAAAATTGCAAAGATAGTACAGTGTGTTCCTGTAGGCCCTTCACATAGCTTCTTAAATGTTATCTCATATGACCACAATAAATTTATCAAAACAAATGTAGTATATCATGAATTTACTAAACCCTATACTTGATTCACATCTCACAAGTTTTGGTGCTAATGCCCTTTTTCTGTTCCAGGATCAAGCCAGGACTTCACATATGATCTGGCATCTACCTGCCATGTTTCATTAGTCTTCAGTCTGGTACAGGTCCCTAGACATTCCTTGTCTTTCTTGACCTCAGCAATTTTAAAGAGTACTGGTCACAATTTGGGTTTATCTGATATTTTCCCTTTGTTCAATTGGGTTTACCCATTTTTGTTCAGTGCATCATATCAGGTAATGCATGTCTTATTACATCTTGATAACTTTGTTAAGGTGCTGTCTTATGGTTTCTTTACTAGAAAGTTACTATTTTTCCCTTTGTAATTAATAAATATTCTGGGAGAGATACTTTGAGATTATACAAATATCTAGTTTCTCCTTTTTCCCACTCATTTTAGCATCTCTTAGTGGACCTCACCTACAGTAATTTTACTGTGATGTTTGCTTCATTGTCATTCTGTATGTCCCTCATTCCTTCTACATTCATTAATTGGAATTCGTCTGCCACAAAGAACGGTCTCTTATTTATTTATTTATTTATTTAATCATTTGTGTATATAAGTATTAACACAAGCATATTTATTTTATTTTAGGGCTTATAATTACTATTTATTTTTTGACAAAAATGTTTCACCTTTGACTACTGGGTGTTCCTTTGAGCTCACTTCCTTCAACATGTCACCATCATTTAATTTTTTTTTAATTTTTTTAAGTTTATTTATTTTTGACAGAGACAGAAAATGAGCTGGGGAGGGACAGAGAGAGAGAGAGGCACAGAATTCGAAGCAGGCTCCAGGTTCCAAGCTGTCAGCACAGAGCCTGATGTGAAGCTCCAACTCACGAACTATGAGATCATGACCTGGGCCAAAGTCAGATGCTCAACCAACTGAGAAACCCAGTCATCCCAAAAATATTTTTCATTGAAGAATAGTTGATATGCAAAACTACCTTAGTTTCAGCTGTACAGTCACCATTATTTTTAAGCTCTTCTTTACTTTCTGATACCACAGATCCTCCAGTTTTATCTTCCATTTTTGCTGTCCCAGCCCTGAAATCAACCACTTCTCCAAAGAGCCCTGGTTCCTTCTATTAGAAAATAGTATTAGAAACATAGATATAGAAGCTAGAATTGAACACATATTAAGTTTTAGAAACTTGATAAAGAATAGTAAACAAGTAGATCAAAAATCTCTGCCCATCTGGGGTTTGCATTCTAGTTTGTGGGCATTAACAGTAATCTTCCAAAAGAAGGTAGTAAATGCTAAGGGTAAAATTCAAAAGGAAGAAAGAAAACAGAAGTTCTAGAGACAGTGGGGATTTGGCTGAGATCATAATGCCATATTAAAGAGAAAGATTAGAATGAGACTTATTGAAAAGGTGACATTAGAGCAAAGACTTGAAGAAGTCAGGAAAGTATTTTAGTCAGCTCCAGCTGCTATTACAAAACACCAGAGACTGGGTGGTTTGATATCCAGATATATATTTCCTACAGTTCTGGAAGCTAGGAAGTCTAAGACCAAGGTGCAGACATATTCAGTTCTTAGTGTGGGCCCACTTCCTGGCTTGTACATAGTTGTCATCTTGCTGTTTACCTACATGGCCTTTCTCACTGCACGCAATTGGAGAGAGATCTCTATATTCCTCTTTTTGTAAAGGCACTAATTCCTTCATGAGGATCCCACCCTCATGACTTTTCTAAACCTAATTATCTCTCAAAGGCCCTTCCTCCAATGTCACCCATTAGGGTTAGGGCTTCAATATATAAATTTTGGGAGGGCACAAACATTCAGACCATAATAGAAACTGACTGCCAAAAATCTGGATAAAGTGCATTTAAGAAAGAGAAAGTCAGTTGAAAGCTCTTAAGCATGAGAAAGACTGTGTGGTCTAAGAACACCAGATATGTCAATGTAACTTAAGGGAAAGGAACAGGGGGAAAAGTCCAGACAGAAAAGATCACAGAGAGCCAAATAAGTTACTGGTCTCTAGGTCACTGTAATTTCAGAGGTTTTGAGCAGAGGAGTGGCCAGATTAGATGCAGGTTTTTTGGTATCACATTAGTTGCTGCATTGAGAATGAGCATTAAATGGTTAGGGTAGAGGTATGTAGACCTGGGGTCTGCAGTTACTGAGGTGAAATATGAGAGCAGTTCAAGTCAAGGTAGTATCAAAGGAGGTAATCAGATGTTGCCAGATATTTTGTATATTTTGATATAGAGTCAACAGTTCCCTGTTGGATTAGATGTGTCACATATGAAAAAGCTAAGATTTTGGTTTGAACAACTAGAAAGGTAGGCTTGTCATCAACTAAAAAGGTGAAGACTTTATGTAGAGTGTATGTGTCAAAAGATCAGAACCTCTATTTCCTTACTTGAGAGTATTCATTTCACAAAGTTGTTCTCATGATTGCATGGCAAAATGCCTACAAAGACACATAGCACAGTGTCTGGAATATACTTAAGAGCTAAATAGATTACTACAATTAATTTCATATTAATTGGAGACATGTGCATCATCTCCATCAATATCATCACCAATGAGATGTCCCAGTCTGTGGTAGAATAAGAGAAGTTGATGGAAAGGGCTGAGTGTTTTTGGAAACCAGTAACTACTTTAATCCCCTAATTTTGCAAAAGAGAAAAGTTTGAACTGAAGTAATGAAAAACTCATGATTTTCTAGTTTCCCTGTTTCCTTAAAGTAAACTCTGAGAGAAAAACAGATGTGTATGTGTTAAAGCCTCTGAGACTGGGATGGTTTTTTATGGCTGTGTAAGCTTAACCCATTTTCACCAACAAAGCAAGCCATCATAGAAGGTGGTGTTCTCTTGTTTTCTAGCGTAGAACACCTTCTACTAGTCCATGATATATGATTATTTATTCTAAAATATTCCTCAATAAATTATGGTTAAAATGAATAATATGGTATAAATGAAAGAAGGCAGAATCTTAGGGGAAATCGTTATTTGTACAGCTAATTTATTTTTTATTGAGAGTAAAAAAAATCTAACAGTCATAATTCATTATTCATGCAGTGGGTTTCCATTGTGAAAAATTACATAAGTAGAGCCATTTTTAAAGTAGAGCTGGAGAAGCCAGTTCAGGGAGACTGCCTTGCACATCCTGTTTTCTAAACCTTTAAACTGGGCCAAACCTCCAATAGTCCAAGAGGTCAGCAAGAACAAGAAAATCCTGTTTGAAAAGAGGAATCAAAGTAAACTTCTGCCTAGTTGACTCTTTCATTTGACCAATCAATGAAGTACATACAAACCTAGCCCTGCTTATCAGCACTAATGAACTCCTCTTAAAAACAACTTAATCTTCCTTCTTACCCCCATGAAAACCCTGAGTCCATCTCAAGTAATTGGGACACTATTTGGATTTCTACCTAAATCTGTGGGCTCTAAATTGCAGTTCTTTAAACCCAAATAAATACTTTAAATATTGAACTTATTTTTATTTTTAGGTTGACACCATCCAGGAGCTAGGATTTGGAGTGGTGTGAAAGGTAACAGTAAAGCCCACAATGCCCAAACCTGGACCCCAGGTGAACTACTTCTGGAAGACCAATTTCATCTTTGCTTTGGATGACTGTGCAAATATGGAGTCAGATGACCTTTAATAGGAGCATTATCTAAGAAATATTTCAAGACATTAGAAATCTCTCTCTCTCTCTCTCTCTCTCTCTCTCTCTCTCTCTCTTTTACATTCATCAATGTTATGCATCCATATAGTTTAAAACAACCAATTTTAGGGGCTCCTCAGACTCTTGATCTTAGGGTCATGAGTTCAAGCCCTGTATTTGCTTTAAAAAATTTTTTTGCAAGGCTTGTTATTGAAAAAATACCATCTGATATACTTCCAATATCCTATTCTACAGAGCCTTTAACATTTTTAAGTGTTTCTTTTGGTTTTTATTTTTACAATTCTATACAGCACAATTATACTGCCACTTCATGATTTTTTAGTTTTTTACATTATGAGAACTGCTGCTTCTCCTAACATTCTCTGTTTTCCTCTCTCTCTCTCTCTCTCTCTCTCTCTCTCTCCATGTCCTTGGTTCCAGTTCTCTTAATGTATTATAAGATATTGCAGTTTAAATCAGTATTTATTGTTTATATCATTACTATTATGCAAATGTTAATCATAGATGAACCACCTGGCACAGTACACTTTTTCCTTTTTTGCATTTATTCTTGTCCTCAAAGCTAATTGTCTTATTTTCATTTCCTTAGTTTCCTATGAACTTGCCAGCATTCCAGACAAAAATGTCTAAATATCTTTAAAAACATCAATTCCATATTCTTAAAGAAAGCTCTTTAAGAGATTTCATTTACTTCCTGTACCCTGCAGTTCTTCACAGCTGAACCTGAAATCTCCCCTCCTCAGTATTCTGAAGGTGCCCCCTTCAGCTCTTCACTGGCATGCGTTCCCTATGTCCTAGAGCTGGGGGCCTCACCATTGAGTTACTATGTTGATACAGTACAGCTCCGTTGCAACGAGCTTCCTGGGAAAAAGGATGTACATGTCCTCCATCCTGATGGTTAATAGATGATTTTCCTAAGTTTAAGGTTGGATACAATTACCCTTCCTAATTTTAAAACTTTGGCTGCATTGTTTTCAATTTTCTGTTTCACTATTGAGAAGAACAAAGACATTTTTATTCTTAATCCTTTGTACCTGACACATTTTTTCCTCTAAAAACTTAAAATATTTCCCAGAATTGTGATAGTTCATCTCAAGCTTGATTTTTTATTTATTTAATTTTTTAAAGTTTATTTATTTACTTTTGAGACAGAGAGAGAGAGAGAACAGCACAAGCAGGGGAGAGGCAGAGAGGGACAGAGAATCCCAAGCAGGCTCCATAGTGTCAGCTCAACACTTAAAGTGGGGCTTGAACTCACAAATCATGAAATCATGACCTGAGCTGAAATTAAGAGTGAGACACTCTATATCACTTAATCGACTGAGCCACCCAGGCACCCCCAGACTTGAATTTTTAAAAAGTCTATTGTGTTGAGTACTTGATCGGCCTTTTCCATTTGAAATTCACGTCTCTTAATTTGGACAAATGTCCTTGAAGATTTAAAACACAATTGTCTACATGCTTTTAATGCTTTTTGCTCTTTCTGAAACTCATTTATTTCAGTGTTAGATCTCCTGAATTGACCCTCTACTTTTCTTCTTTTCTTTCCTAATATGCATCTATTTGACTTTTTATTCCACATTCAGGAAATCTTTCTCATGTTATCTTGCAACATATACTTAATTTCTATATATTTAATTTTAATTTACGAGAGTTCATTCTTACTTTAAAACCCAATATATTGATTGAGGAGATGGTGGCATAGAAGGACACTGGGCTCACCACGTCCTACTGATTGCTTAGATTCCACCCATATCTGCCTAAATAACCTAGAAAACCACCAGAAGACTAGCAGAATGGACTCTCTGGACCCAAGCGTAGACAAGAGTCCCACAGAAAGGGGTAGGAAGGGCGGAGAGGCAGTGCACGCTACAGGGACTAGTAGGAGGGAGCTGGGGCAGTGGAGGGGCAGCCCACCCAGCATGACAGAGACCCTGAGTCTGGCTTGCAAAAGTGGAGGGGCCGGACTCCATGAGTTCTGACAGCCAGCTGGACTTAACATCTGGAATGTTAAAAGTCAACAGCTCTGCCCTAAGAGAGCGGGCAGGGTGAGAAGAGGGAGAATTGTTGAGCCTAGGGAGACAGAGCTCAGCTCTGAGGGGAACAAAGGCACTGGCAAGCGCCATCTCCCTCTCCCATCCCCCAGCCGAAATTCCGAAGGGAACCAGTTCCCATCACCGAACTTGCTTGTACCCCACAAACACTCAACACTGTGATTCTGTGGATCCATCCCTCTGACGGGTCTGCCTCTCTCCTGGTTCTGCAGGGGCCCTCCCACAGTGGACCACCAATGGCAAAGCGAGCTAAGCCTGCCCCTCCTGCCCCTGTGCACCTTACTGATCCAACCCAGCAAATACACCAGATCCCACTGAAGCAGCACCACAAGTCTGACAGTGTGCAAATAGCCCAGAGAGGGGCCACACCACTCCACAGTGAGTCCTGCCCCTGGGACAGGGGAAGATAAGATACACACCAGTCTGACTGTGGCCCCCAGTGGTGAGCTGGGGCAGACATTGGATCTGACTGCGATCATGCCCACCAACACAAGTTACTCCAGATAGTACAGGGGAAGTGCCCGGCAGTTGGGAGCAACCTGGGGAACACCCAAAAGGACTAAACAGAAGAATTCTCCTCAAAAGAAACTCCAGGAAGTAGCGACAGCTAACAAATTAATCAAAAACGATTTAAACAATATAACAGAACAAGAATTTAGACTAATAGTCATAAAATTAATCTCTGGGCTTGAAAAAAGTATAGAGAACAGCAGAGAATCTATTGCTACAGAGATCAAGGGACTAAGAAATAGTCATGAGGAATTAAAAAATGCTATAAATGAGGTGAAAAATAAAATGAGGGTGACCACACTTTGGATTGAGGAGACAGAGGAGAGAATAGGTGAATTGGAAGATAAAATTATGGTAAAAGAGAAAGCTGAGAAAAGCAGAGATAAAAAAAATTCAGGAGTATGAGGGGAGAATTAGAGAACTAAGTGATGCAATCAAATGGAACAATAACCTTATAATAGAAATTCCAGAAAAGGAAGAGAGAGAGAAAGGGGCTGAAGGTGTACTTGAACAAGACATAGATGAGAACTCCCTATCTGGAGAAGGAAAAAGGCATTGAAATCCATGAGGCACAGAAACTCCCTTCAGACATAACTGGAATTAATCTTCTGCATGACATATCATAATGAACCTGGCAAACTACAAGGATAAAGAGAAAATTCTGAAAGCAGTCAGGGATAAACAGGTTCTAAACGACAAAAGGACACCATAAGACTAGTGGCAGACCTACCTACTGAAACTTGCCAGGCCAGAAAGGAATGGCAGGAAATCTTCAACGTGATGAACAGAAAGTTGAGAATCCTTTATCCAGCAAGTCTGTCATTCAGAATAGATGGAGAGATAAAGGTCTTCCCAAATGAACAAAAACTGAAGGAAATCATCAACACTAAACCAGCCCTTCAAGAGATCCTAAGGGGGACTCGGTGAGTGAAATGTTGCAAGGACCACAAAGTACCAGAGACATCACAACATGCATTAAACCTACAGACATCACAATGACTCTAAACCCATATCTTTCTATAATAACACTGAATGTAAATGGACTAAATGCTCCAACAAAAAGACATAGGGTATCAGAATGGATAAAAACACAAGACCCATCTATTTGCTGTCTACAAGAGACTCATTTTAGACCTGAGGACACCTTCAGATTGAAAGGGAGGGGATAGAGAACTATCATGTTACTGGAAGTCAAAAGAAAGCTGGAGTAGCCACACTTAGACAAAATAGACTTTAAATTAAAGGCTGTAACAAGAGATGAAGAAAAGCATTATGTAATAATTACAAGGACTATCTGTAAGGAAGAGCTAACAATTATGAATGTCTATGTGCCAAATATGAGAGCCCCCAAATATATAAATGATTAATCACAAACATAAGCAACCTTATTGATAAGAATGTGGTAATTGCAGGGAACTTTAATACTCCACTTACATCTAGACACAAGATCAATAAAGAAACAAGGGCCATGAATGATACATTGTGCCAGATGGACTTGACAATATATTTAGAACTTTGCATCCCAAAGAAATAAAATATACTTTCTTCTTGAGTGCACATGGAACATTCTCCAAGACAGACCACATACTGGGTCATAAAACAGCCTTTCATAGGTATAAAAGAATTGAGATCATACCATGCACACTTACAGAGCACAATGCAATGAAACTAGGAATCAACCACAGGAAAAGTCTGGAAAACCTCCAAAAGCATGAAGGTTAAAGAACACCCTACTAAAGAATGAATGGGTCAACCAGGCAATTAGAGAAGAAATTTAAAAAATACATAGAAACTAAAGAAAATGAAAATAGAACAATCAAAACACTTTGTGATGCATTGAAAGCAGTCCTGAGAGGACAATACATTGCAATCCAGGCCTATCTTAACAGACTGAAACATCCCAAACAGAAACATCCCAAACAGAAAATCTAACAGCACACCTAAAGGAACTGGAAGCAGAACAGCAAAGACACCCCAAACCCAGCAGAAGAAGAGAAATAATAAAGACCAGAAGAGAAATAAACAACATAGAATCTAAGAAACACTATAAAGCAGATCAATGAAACCAAGAGTTGTTGTTTTTTTTTTTAATAAACAAAATTGATAAACCTCTAGCCAGGCTTCTCAAAAAGAAAAGGGAGATGATCCAAATAGATAAAATCATGAGTGAAAATGGAATTATTACAACAAATCATAGAAATAAAAGGAATTATCAGGGAATACTATGAAAAAATTATATGCCAACAAACTGGACAACCTGGAAGAAATGGACAAATTCCTAAACACCCAGACACTTCCAAAACTCAAACCGGAAGAAATAGAGAACCTGAACAGACCCATAACCAGCAAAGAAATTGAATCAGTTATCAAAATTCTCCCAGCAAATAAGAGTCCATGACCAGATGGCTTCCCTGGGGAATTCTACCAGACATTTAAAGCAGAGATAATACCTATACTTCTCAAGTTATTCCAAAAAATAGAAAGGGAAGGAAAACTTCCAGACTTATTCTATGAAGCCAGCATTACTTTGATTCCTAAACCAGACAGAGATCCAGTAAAAAAAGAGAGCTACAGGCCAATATCCCTGATGAATATGGATGGAAACATTCTCAATAAGATACTAGCAAATCGAATTCAACAGCATATAAAAAGAATTATTCACCAGGATCAAATGGGATACATTCATGGGCTGCAGGGCTGGTTCAACATTAGCAAATCAGTCAATGTGATGCATCACATTAATAAAATAAAAGAAAAAAAATATGATCCTGACAATCGATGCAGAAAAAGCATTTGATAAAATTCAGCATCCTTTCTCAATAAAAACCCTCGAGAAAGTCGGGATAGAAGGAACATACTTAAATATCATAAAGGCCATTTATGAAAAGCCCACATCTAATATCATCCTCAATGGGGAAAAACTGAGAGCTTTCCCCATGAGATCAGGAACACGCAGGGATGTCCACTCTCACCGCTGTTGTTTAACATAGTGTTGGAAGTTCTAGCATCAGCAATCAGAAAACAAAAGGATATCAAAGGCATCAACGTTGGCAAAGATGAAGTCAACCTTTCACCATTTGCAGATGACATGATATTATACATAGAATACTCGATAGACTCCACCAAAAGTCTACTAGAACTGATACATGAATTCAGCAAAGTCGCAGGATACAAAATCAATGTACAGAAATCAGTGGCTTTCTTAGACACTAGTAATGAAGAAACAGAAAGACAAATAAAACAACTGATCCAATTCACAACTGCACCAAGAATCATAAAATACCTAGGAATAAACCTAACCAAAGATGTAAAAATCTGTATGCTGAAAACTATAGAGAGCTTATGAAGGAAATTCAACAAGATATAAACAAATGGAAAAAAATTCCAAGCTCATGGATTGGAAGAATAAATATTGTTAAAATGTCAATACTACCCAAAGGAATCTACACATTCAATGCAATCCCAATCAAACTTGCACCAGCATTCTTCTTGAACCTAGAACAAGCAATCCTATAATTTGTATGGAACTACCAAGGACCCCAAATAGCCAAAGCAATATTGAAGAAGACCAAAGTGGTAGGCATCACAATCCCGGACTTTAGCCTCTACTACAAAGTTGTAATCATCAAGACAGCATGTCGATTGGCACAAAAACAGACATATAGACCAATGGAATAGAATAGAGACTATAGAATTGGACCCACAAAAGTATGGCCAACTAATCTCTGACAAAGCAGGAAAGAATATCCAATGGAAAAAAGACAGTCTCTTTAACAAATGGTTCTGGCAGAACTGGACAGCAACATGCAGAAGAATGAAACTAGACCACTTTCTTGCACCATTCACAAAAATAAACTCAAAATGGATAAAGGACCTGAATGTGAGACAGGAAACCATCAAAACCCTAGAGGAGAAAGCAGGAAAAAATCTTTCTGACCTCAGCTGTAGCAATTTCTTACTTGACACATCTCCACAGGCAAGGGAATTAAAAGCAAAAATGAACTATTGGGACCTCATGAAGATAAAAAGCTTCTGCACAGCAAAGGAAACAATCAAAAAAACTAACAGGCAACTGATGGAATGGAAAAACATATTTGCAAATAACATATCGGACAAAGGGCTAGTATCCAAAATGTATAAAGAGCTCACCAAACTCCACACCCGAAAAACAAATAACCCAGTGAAGAAATGGGCAGAAAACATGAATAGACACTTCTCTAATAAAGACATCCTTATGGCCAACAGGCACATGAAAAGATGCTCAATGTCGCTCCTCACCAGGGAAATACAAATCAAAACCACACTGAGATACCACCTCATGCCAGTCAGAGTGGCTAAAATGAACAAATCAGGAGACTATAGATGCTTGACAGGATGTGGAGAATCCGGAACCATCTTGCACTGTTGGTGGGAATGCAAACTGGTGGCGCTGCTCTGGAAAACAATAGGAGATTCCTCAAACAATTAAAAAAAAATAATTCCTATGTCCCAGCAATAGCACTGCTAAGAATCTACCCAAGAGATACAGGAGTATTGATGCATAGGGGCACTTGTACCCCAATATTTATAGTAGCACTTTCAACAATAGCCAAAATGGAAAGAGCCTAAGTGTCCATCAAGTGACTAATAGATAAAGAATTGTGATTTATATACACAATGGAATACTACATGGCAATAAGAAGGAATGAAATATGGCCTTTTGTAGCAACATGGATGGAACTGGAGAGTGTTATGCTAAGTGAAATAAGTCATACAGAGAAAGACAGATACCATATGTTTTCACTCTTGTGTGGATCCTGAGAAACTTAACAGAAGACCATGGGTGAGGGGAAGAAAAAAAAAAAAGAGGTTAGAGAGCAACAGAGCCAAACGATAAGAGACTCTTAAAAACTGAGAACAAATGAGGGTTGATGGGGGGTGAGTGATGGGTATTGAGGAGGTCACCTGTTGGGATGAGCACTTGGTGTTGTATGGACAGAAATTTGACAATAAATTTCACATTAAAAAAAAATAAAAGAAAAGAAAATAATTATTGATAAAAAATAAATGAAAATAAAAAATTAAAAACTACATTTTAATCAAGATTCTGTCCATGTTTCACGGATGTAACATCTTCCTTCTTCTTTCTAGGAATACTTAAAAGTATAGGAAAGGGATTCTATAATAGTGCTTGTATTATTAAGGTTTAATTGTCCTGTGTGGTTTCTGTTTTGAGTATTCTTTCCCTGTTATTTATTTTTCATTGTTACCTTTGATATTAGAGATTTTCATCAATATCTAGTCATTCTCACTGTCGTGCATATTTATGGATGAGCCACTGAAATAATGATTGGGATATCTGCATGTGGAATGGTCAACAGTGGGCTTTACAAAGTTCAACTGGGATGGACAATTTCACTGGGGAGTCCCTGATCTTAATTGTCTGTAGGTTTTTCTTCTCATGCTATTCAGAATCCATGCAGAAGATTTTTCATCTCCTGCCTGAAGTTTTTAGCCTATCTTATGAATTTCTAGGCATCCAGTAGGGAAGATGACTGGAGGATTTAATACTCAGTGTATAAATATTCACTTTTTGCCCATGTTTTTAAAACTATACCTTTCTTCCCCTGTGTCAACTGTCCCAGATGCCTTAAGACAAGCATCTCTCCTGAGAGGGTAAACTGCTGGGCTTCTGTTGGAATCATCCAACTATAGTGTGTGTGTGTGTGTGTGTGTGTGTGTGTGTGTGTGTGTATGAGTGTGCATGTACATGCATGTGCTATTATAGGGGCAGAAGGGATATCTGGTAATATAGCAGTTTCTTAAACATGCTTTTTACTGATCCTTTTTATTATCTCCTTTCGTTTCCAAGACCATTTATTAGTTAAGTGATTCTAAGCATACTTTAAGCCATAGATTCTTCTATTATCAAATGAGAATAATACTTCCAATTCTGTATGAAAGCTTCTAACTCAGAGTAAACACACACTAAACACACTTGGTAAATACCCAAATGTTGCTTAATGTGGATGTAAGCCTAATACAAAATGGTATTCACTGAAATTGCATCCCAATAATCACAAAAAGCTACACATGAGAATATGTATTTTAATTTTCTCTTTATTTTTGTGGGGACTTGATATCAATAAAGTCTCCTCAAATTTAAGAGAGTAGAGCAACGTACTCTAGGCATATTTACATGGATACTTTAAAGATTGTCCACATTGAGAAGTATTCCCATTATGCAGTGAGAGTCACCTATTGACCCACACACCAGTCTCTTCAGTACCTGCAAGGCAAACTATTCTAAGCATGTTGTTTGCTTTCCCTCATGCCAAATTTAAAAAGATCCTTTTGGGTAGTTATAATAGCCCCATTATAATTAGTGCTTAAAAGTAAACTAAACCTAATATGCACTCTACCAATGCCAGTAAATTACTTTGCAAAGTTATGCATAGTTGAAGGTTTTCCCACTCAGAATCATTAGAATAAATATAGTTATATGATTAGCATTAAGTGGATGCCAAGAATGAACTTTGAAAAAATATGGAACAAAGGCATTCTGAAGGGTGGGTAGGAAATGCTGGCTTAATGTCTCAAGTTAGCTCCACTGAAGAGTCTCTATATTTTATTCCAGAGATTCATTTTAAAGCATTGTAATAAACCTACATTGGTGACCTTTCATGTGCCAAACATGGAATTGTTTGTTGATTTAAAACAGAATGTTTGATAATGATTGGCTTAAAGTATATTGTAGGGCGCTCAACTTCCTACCATAGCTTGTCACATGATGATCTCTAGGGAAAGCAAGCCAATGCACCAAACTACACCTAACCCTCTACCCCACTTATAAATTTATATAACTGCCTTGAAATTATATAAACTGGCATTAAGAAAAACCATTTAGTCTTCTCTGAAGTATTACTTGAGTCAAAATGATCCATCCATTGGTTTGAGAACCAAATAGGTAGCAAAGTACTCTAGGCATGCTTACATAGATACTTTCAAGAGTGTCCACATTTGAGAAGTAGTCTCATTATGAAGTGAGAGTCGCCTACTGGCCCACACACAAGTCTCTGGAACTGGAACCATCATGTGTTGAAGCCCCAAGATGGGACAGAGGCAGCTTCCACATCTTGATTCCTCATGCTCTTTAGGGCTGTGCCTGTGTTTGACTGCTTCAGTCAAGACTTTCCTATAAATACTGTGCACTCCAGTCTCTGCCATTCCTAAATTTCCTGAAAAAATATGGCAATTGAGTTGCTAAGCACGTAGCATATACAACTTGTTGGATTGACTGAACTGTGGCCCCACAGACACCCTAAGTTGAGAGGTCTGAGAGGGGACCTGCTGTGTCAGGTGTAGGAAAGATGAGTGACTAAATGAATGAGTGACACCACCAGGGGAGGGACTGTTCTGTGCATATATTTCCAATTACCTGACATGGAATGCACTCCAAAAATGTTTGGCAAAGATGATGATGATCATTGGTGTTAGCTTGACCCAAGCCCTAGAGAGATAATTCTATAAGGGCTTGGGAAGAAGAACGTTTCCTTTCTAAGAAATATAATAGACTGAAACCTATTTTCCTTGGAAAGAAATTTCCCTATTTTTTATGTCAAATTCTGTATTACTTTACTTTAGCATTTGACTTACTTTAACATAACATGTGCGGGTGCACATGCGTACACACACACACACACGCACACACGGACAGAACTTATTCCATGTTCATATGGACTGCCTTTTTTTTCTGTTAGGAATGTGAGGCTTGAAGGGGTACTCAAATTCTGGGTCTTTTTTCCACCTTTATTAAAGTGGATCACAGTATTCACCTACATAATGAATGTGCTACTTCTTTTTCCTTTAGTGATCCAAATGGTCACTGTTATCATTAGTAAAAAATGTAGAAGAAAGAAGCAAATCTCTTCTTGTTTTTGTCCTGAGGAATGATTCTCCTACTGTGTTAGTCCTCAATCATAGATGAAACTGAAAACCAAACATATTAAGCAACACAACCTTCCATGTTACATGCTATGGCTTGTTCTCAGAAATCTACCTGCAGATTTGAAAAATTGGTTGACTGGAAATTTTTCAGAACCATTTAAAAATATAAATTGAATACTATGTCAAAATTATTTTAATATGGTTATATTTCTTATTATTTATGATTAATTCAGGACCATTTTTCCTACTTTGAAAAGTTGCAATAGTTAAAAAAATCAAAGAAAAAATAATCATCATAAATACATGAAAACAATTAAAGCCAGGTTGTTAAGTGAATGGTTAAGTGAAGAACACAGCAATGGATTTCAACCTCTTATTGGCCTACATAGCACTGGGCACACAGGGGCAGGAGGAGATTCAAGAGGTAACTATCATCTCCTTTTCAAACATTTCTCTAATTTGCCCCACCTGCTTTCTTGATAACAGGACCTCCCTGTTATCAGTACCTTGTTCACTTTCACTCTATTTCTCTTTATGAACTATTCCCTCACTGTTTCTTCACAAGGGAGAAACTCATTCTTGTATGAGGAGTACATAAGCCTTGAGCTAGAGAAACAAAGAAAGATGCCCTTGTAATTCTCTAAAGAGCAAAGATATCAGGCAACTCTATTAAATTGTGGTCAAGGCAAAACAGCAGACCAGTGAGTGAAAAGTTTTGGAAAATGTCTATTGTATGTAAGCATTTCTTTTTCCTTTTAGCCAGATAGCACCTAGCTCCCTAAATTGTGGGCTATGGGGTGTGGGTGGCACTGAGGTGTGTGCTGCTTGCCAATGCAAATATGACAGAGTAAGAAAAACTTCCACAGGTTTGAGCATTTACAAAACTCTTATCTAAAATGTTGTCAACAATCTTTTTCCATAAGATCATGAATAGACAAATGTACACATTAGATCAAATTAGACCATCAGCGTGGAGTTAGTTCTATATTTCACTTGAGCTTAGCAGCTGGTTCTTCGTTCTGCATCTGTCAAGTCTAGTTACCACCAGCTTCAAAAGTCGTCTCTAATTTACCATCTATTTTCACATAAGAACAAGAGGTTAGGTAACATAGCTAATTGGAGTAAGATAAAAACATATGTAAATACCAAGCAGTGAATGTGGTTATACTTTAGTTCTAATCTGGTTTCTCTTGTTCACACAGTAAAAATAGCACCTAGTAAATCTCTCTCATTTGAGCTTAAGAGGGCTTTAATTTGGCAGGCCTTGGTGTTTGTATTACCTTTTCAATTTGAAAACATCCTAGAGTAGTTTAGCACATTTTAACAAAAATGCATACTCTTGAACACTTTCTTCTCTTTCTTTCTGGAAAAAAAAGCTACATTAAAGAAATTTTGGCTATGTCAATGCTAGGAAATGGAACTCAGGAGCCTAGTGAGTTACCACACATTAGTATCACTAGAAAATTTACTGGACATATCATCATGTTCCTCAATAAAACTTAAGTGCTTAGCCCAGAAGGTCTCCAAATATTGAAGTCCATTTCAGAACATCATTAGGGATGATTCTTTTACCACTCCCCCAAACATGATGGCAATTTCACAGCTGCTTATGGAAAAGGAATGGGCAGTGTATAGGGTGAAGGGTAAAGGGTGAGAGTAGCTAGGAGTGCAATGAGACTGGCCTTTCTTATACACTAAACAAGACATCCCCCTTTCTCATTAGTGTTTCCTTCATGTTTGTGGAAAAGAAAAGGGAACAAAATAGATATTTATAAGAGCTGGGTTGTTCTGTGCTGGTCTCAGCTTATCAGTACTGATGCTATTGGCTAGAAATGTCTAGATGCACTCACCTAGACCCAGGTTCCTCTTTTGGAACCAATGTTGTGTCTTTCCAGACCCTTATGGTTCTTATGATTGTAGGATGAACTCACCAACAACCATCAGGAAACTTTAAAAGAAACAAGGCTTATTACTCACGAGTCCTATAGGGTATACATCACATCTAGGGCCACACATTGAGGTCCTTGTTGGGGTGGGGGGGGAGAGAGAGAGACAGAGAGAGAGAGAGAGAGGCATGCAAAGAAAGTGAGGACCTGGGTCTCTAGTTTTAGTGGGTTGAGAGTGGGGGCCTAGGTTTTCAACAGTTCACTTTTTATTGGTGAACTTAAGAGATAAGAATGGGGGTGTATGGGTGGCTCAGTGGGTTGAGCACTAGACTCTTGGTTTTGCTGAGGTTTCATGAGTTCGACTGCCATGTCAGGCTCTGTGCTGGCAGGTGGAGCCTGCTTGGGATTCTCTCTCTCTCCTTCTCGCTGTTCTCCTACCCCCACTCACACTATCTCCCCCTCTCTCTGAAGATAAATCCATAAAGTTAAAAAAATACATAATAATTGGAATTAAAGTGTGGGAAGAAAAAATGTGACTAAATGATTGGTCACTGAAATCAGCCAAGATCTTAAAAACAAATGAGGCTAGGGTTGGGATGGTGGGGAGTTGACCTGGCTCTTTATCTGGTCATGTAGCTGGCAATGTGTTTATTTGAGATAGCTATCTTTGAAGTGAATGCCTCGGGAATCAAAAGCTTAAGTCAGGTACTTACATTACAGAAAAGAAAAAATCACTACCAGGGCTTACATGAGTACAAAGAACAGGTGGTGCATTTTACACATGCTATCCACCAACACTGACATGCTTGTAAAAAGAAAGAAAGTCAGTCAGTAGAGACTGAATGTGTTCCCCCCAAATTCATATGTTGAAATCTAATCTCCATTGTGATGGTGGTATGAGGTGGGGTCTTTGGAGGTGATTAGGTCATGAGTATGAAGCCCTTGTAAATGGGGTTACTGCTTTTATAAAAGAGACGCCAGAGAGCTCACTTGCCTCTTCCACCATGCGAGTATATAATAAGAAGTCAGCAGTCTAAAACCCAGATGAGAGACCTCACCAGAACCCAACCATGCTGGCACTCTGATCTTGGACCTTCAGCCTCCAGACTCATGAGGACTAAATTATTGTGTAATCTACCAGTCTATGGTACTTTGTTATAACAGCCAAAATGAACTAAGACAGGAATGCAGTGAGAACTTTACTTTCATGATAGAATATATTATGTTATTTTTCAAATTTTGTGTACAACCTGGACTTGTAGTTTATAGGTTTGGCGACTTTTTATCTGGGCAGAAAGACAACAATGTACATGATATGAAAAATTTTGAGGGAAAAGTTACCTCTTGATGAGAATCATCTTTAATAAGAAATGCCTAATTGGGAAGGAAACCACAAGATGAAGCAAAGTTATCTCCTGAAGCCTGCCCCTTCTTGACCACCCGACCTACCTAAGGGTGTCCCCCAGGCCTTGGTTACTCTGCAGGTCCCCTTGGCCTTCAGTTTGGTCTTTCTTTCAAAACATGTCCAGGTCAGTGCTGACACTGACCAAAGTCAGATTTTGGCCTCAATGATTTAGGCCTCAATGCAGTCTTGAAATTTAGAAAAAACAAATCTCTTTCGTTGCTTTTGGAATAAAGTGATAGAGTGTTATTCACACTTGGAGGAAAGATAATCAACCAGCCTTTCCTCTGGAGCCTGGTAGGCCCTGTGCTTTTCATTCACACAAGATTCTAACATGGCCTAAATTAAATTCTAAGCTGCCTAAGAAATTTTCAGATACAAAAAAGCTAAATTAGGTACTAAGACATGTGACCAGAAACTTCTGTAGTTCATTTCTTGACATATCTTTACATGAAAGCACTATTTAAAAAGTTTGTGTGTTATTATGTATATTTAATTCAGGAACTGTCACACTTTGAGTCTTCTTTATGTGACATACAAGAAAACATTTCCCTTAATTTTCCCTAACATTGAACCTAGGGTAATAAAAAGGGACAGTATCTAGGCACAGCTCTGACCTATCTGTAAAGCTCACTATAGAAAACAGAAGTCACACTAGGGGCTCCTGGGTGGCTCAGTCAGTTAAGCATCTGACTTCAGCTCAGGTCATGATCTCACACTCCATGAGTTCAAGCCCCACGTCAGGCTCTGTGCTGATGGCACAGAGCCTGGAGCCTGCTTTGGATTCTGTGTCTCCCCCTTTCTCTGCCCATCCCCTGATCATGCTCTGTCTCTCTCTGTCTCAAAAATAAATAAATAAATAAATAAATAAATAAATAAATAAATAATAAAAAGAACATAGTCCAGAGATTTTACCAGGATATGGTCTAATACATAGAAGTAGATACATATACAATAGGTGGAGTGGCTGGAAGAAAGTATAAGCTAGACCTCAAAGAAAGACTCCTTGAACAACAGAAATCTCACTACTGGGGAAGTTACTACATTAAGGCTATTAAATGCTGCCTGTGAGTTGCCCTTGCAACTGCAAATCAAATATCATAAAGTTGTGCCATTGCTGCTGTCTCTTCTTTTACTCAGGAATTGGGAGAGGTGCCACTGAAGTCAGCTCCTGCAGAAGACCTCCTATTCCCATGACTTTGCCTCCCCACAGGACAGAACTCTGGCCTCTGCTGTAGCCTCTCTTTCAAATTATATGCAAGTTCATCTAACTGGCTAAGACTAATTAACTCTCAGAATCCTAGCAGCAAGGGAGTCTAAGAGACAGTTTTTTTTTAATTTTCCAACTTCCCCAAATATAAGTCAAGTGGTGCAAACTAGTCCAGAGCATCTTCTGTCTATTTCTCTTCCTTCTTGAGAAATGAAGAGGCAGCAGCAAAAAGGAATGACAAGTGTGAGATACTCACAAGTAAACTGCACTGCTCAGGGTGGTCAGGGTGTTCATCAAAGTACAACAATAACAATAAAGTCAAAATGGAAGTCCTCAGGTGCCTTGACCCAGCACTGCCCTTAGGACCAGAACTGTGTCCTGACTGCAGCTCTATGTCAGTGAGGTACAGAGCTGGGACCATTGATGAGACCCTGCCAAATTCAAATTGTCATCCACAGTGCCTCACTGATGAGTCCCCATGCTGGGCTGAGACCCCATCCCACTCAGTGTCTTAGCAAATGTTGGACAGGGACACCACAGATAATAGATTATAGACAAAAAATACTGCCTGAGGTTTAATTGCTGTTGCAAGGGCTCAAAGGTGGACTAAGAAGTATCTTCATATTTGCTAGTAAACAAAGACAACAGCAATGACAGCAAATATCTAAACTAACTGAAAGGTGAGACATCTGGGTGGCTCAGTTGGTTAAGCGCCTGACTTCAGCTGAGGTCATGATCTCATGGCTCATGAGTTCCAGCCCCGTGTCCAGATCTGTGCTGACAGCTTGGAGCAGGAAGCCTGCTTCTGTCTCCCTCTGTCTCTGCCTCTCCTGTGCTCATGCTCTCTCTCTCACTCTCTCAAAAATATATAAACATTAAAAAAATTAAAAGAACTGAAAGAATCTTTCTTTCATGTACTTTTAAACTCACATTTTTGGCTTAATATTTGATTTAAATTGTCTTCTCATATTAATTCCATTGTTTTTTATATCCAAATAATTTCTTTCACATGGTATATTTTAATTGAGAGGTGACAAGAGAGAGGCTAATTCTATCACATGTGTAACCCAAAAATAGAGATTATGGGTGAATAATGAAAATGAGATTTCAACACCTTTGACTAATAAGCTCCTGCTTTTCAACTTTTTTCAAGATGCCATTTCCAATAGAACAATAAATACTCAGAGAATGATTTTCCAAACAGTATCATTAAGTAAGAGCCTTGAAATTCCTGTCTAATTGAGTTATAACTAGAAAATTATTTGAGGGGCACCTGGATGGCTCAGTCGGTTAAGTGTCTAACATCGACTTAGGTCATGATCTCCCAGTTCATGAGTTTGGGCTCTGTGCTGACAGCTTGGAACCTCGAGCCTGCTTCAGATTTTGTGTCTACCTCTCTCTGCTCCTCTGCTCCTCCCCTGCTTGAACTCTGTCTCTTTCTCTCTCTCAAAAATAAAATAAAACATTAAAAATAAAAATAAAATTGTTTGATTTCTGCTTGTCCACAGAATCCAAAATATTGTCCAGACAACCAACCAATACACAGGAGCAAATGTGAGCCTTCATGGAGAGGACCCTGAATTTCAGCAGAGGCTCACCACAGTTGGGAATCTATTGGTTATAGTGACAAAGTATAACAGAGTCCTTTCTTAAATGTTTGCTGCAAAGATCAGAGTTTCTTCAGATTAAAAACTGTATGCTGGGGTGCCTGGGTGGCTCAGTCAGTTGAGCATCTGACTTTGGCTCAGGTCATGATCTCAGGATTCATGAGTTTGAGCCCTGCATTGGACTGTCTGCTGTCAGCACAGAGCCTGCTTTGGATCCTCTGTCCCACTCTCTCTCTGCCCTTCCCTTGCTCATGCTTTCTCTCTAAAAAATAAAAATAAACATTTGAAAAGAAAAGAATGAAGAAAGAAAGAAAAAAGAGAAAGAAAGAAAGAAAGAAAGAAAGAAAGAAAGAAAGAAAGAAAAAGAAAGAAAGCTGAAAGAAATAAAACTGAATATTTCCCCAGAGCCTTGGAAAAGGCACCATCATTTGTGACTTATGACTCCGTATGTGTCTGTCTACCTATTAATCTCATGTCATGTGGACTTTGTTCCCTAGTAGTCATGGCATCCTTTGCCCTGGAGGGCATGATAGTATTTGAGCAAATGGGACCATATGTAAAAATGACTTTAATTCCAACTTGGTCTCAGTCTGCAAACAAGGAACATGGTGCCTGGCACCAACAGAGGAAATTCAGCCAACAATGGGCTAATCCTTCACATGTGATATTTTCTGTTTTTCTCAAAATCTCTCCTCTTCAGCACATTCCTCTGATTTCCTTTGCTTTTATATAGTACCTCACCCCATGCCCTATGTTTAAGCTTCCTTTCTGGAACCCCTCTGATTTTCTTTGCTTTTATCTAGTACCTCACCCCATGCTCTATGTTTAAGCTTCCTTTCTGGAGCCAATCAGTTCACACTGGTTGTCTGGCATTTGCATATCTTTTCCTATGCATGGGAATTCCCCACCTCATGCAAGTTTGTGGGAGGCAGAATCTATTTCCATATATATTCTGCAGAAGCTGGATACACCTGGTGGTCTGCTTTGACATTCTTTGTAGCAAGATGTAGGTTCTGGCCATTTCAGACAGCCATACTCTGAGTCAGGAGCAAGGAATCAGAGCAAGTAAGCAACATCAGTGGCTGTCAAAAGATGCAGAGAGATCAAGCTTCTGAGAGAATTAGTCTGTTTGGGGTGCCACACAGACTATGTGACTGAAGCAACAGACATTCATTTTTATAGTTTTGGGGATATGGAAATCCAAGATCAAGTGAACAAGAAGGGTTGGTTCCTCATGAGGTTTCTCTTCTTGGTTGACAGACTGACCCTTTCCTTCTATATCTTCACATGATCGTTCTTTGTATGTGCGCATGTCTGGTGTCTCCCTCTTCTTATAAGACCACAGGCCTTTTGGATTAGGGCCACCCTTTGACCTCATTTAACCTTAATTACCCTTTTAAAGGCCTTATATTTAAAGAGAGTCACATTGGGGGTTAGAGCTTCAACATATACATTTTGAGGGTACACAATTCAGTCCATAACACTGGGCAACAATGCTGCAGTCTACATATAGTGTGCAGGCCATTGGTCACATGCCAGCACAGTGTCCACTGTGCAGCCAGATGAGTGATACTCCCACCTGGAAAGCCCTGTTACATGGTTTGGGACATAGTCCTGGCCAGGTAGTCCCGGATTTAGCTCTTTAGCCCTCCTGGAGAAAATTATTTTCAATGTGCTACCAAGGATATTGAACAAGGAAGTGAACTCTTAATTTCACCCTACTCCAAACTGTAAAACTGTAGCTATCACTTTGAAGACTATCTTTACATTCTCAATTCCTGGATTTCAGCTTAGTCATAAATTAGTCTCCCTCAACTAAAAAATAATAACTGGAAATCATGATTCTGGACTAATTGTGGAAATTTACATAAACCAAATTACACCTGTTAGGAAACTGGCTTTTAAAGTGGGTCCCTGGGCAAGGGTCTCACTTGGGCACTCATTAGAAATGTAAGTTTGTGGTCCCATTCAGACCCCAGAAATTCTGGGAGTAGATCCCTGTAAAATGTTTCAGTAAGCCCTCCAGGCAATGCTAATGCACAACAATGTTTGAGAACCACTGGTTAAGAAAAACTTTAATTCAAATATAAAACATGAGGGCCAAAAAACTTAATAAAAAAAAGAACATTGCAATTATCACCATGAACCTGCTTGTCCCATATTCCTCAACCTCATATGCATGGCATCCCAATGCTATTTATGCCTAAAGTCAACATTTTTATACAATTTGTGTGATTGGAAATGTGTTTTTTACATGTGTAGGAGTATGCTGTTAACTAAAAGTGTGTCTATTAATCCCTTTTATATGCCAACTATATTTTAGCTATGTGGAATACCACTCTGGAACCCCCATTTTGCACAAAGATCTTATATATCTATCATGTAGTAGAGTGAGGTTTTCAGTGTTCATCAAGGAAGTGAAGCTTCTTGTTGCTATTGCCATGGCCTCATGGGGCTACCTCTGTCCATGAAACCCCACACTCTCTTTTGATGTCTCTATTTAGTGGGAAATGTTTCCTATGTGGCCATAAATAAGACACCAATAAATTTCTTCAGCATAAATACTTTTCCAGTTTGACAGTGTGTCCCACTCTGTGCTTAGTTTAGAAACAACATGTTAAGAAAAGCAAGCATTTCATACTTATAGCTGATTTACTTGAGGGCATCGTCTCTAGGGCCTAAGAGAATACTGGGATACCCTAAGAATATTTTCTCCAAGTCTTATGTAATGCCACATAGGCATGTACAACAGTAAATGTTTACTAATTCAGAATCTGAGAAATCATGATACAGTGGTTAAGGAAGGCTCCAGGATCAGATGCCCATTCTACTGCTTTGGAGAAATCAGCTTTAGTCTGTGAAATTTTCTAGGTTTCTGTGTCCCTGTCTGTAAAAAGGAGGTAATAATTTACTTATTTCATAGGAACAACTCTTCAAATATAAAATCCAATAGAAGTAACATGTTTAAACTCTGGCATACCCTAAGTTGCAGCCACTACCTCCCATGAAAGAGCTTCTTTGACATTTTTTAAAATTTACTTTAGAGAGGGAGAGAGCTCAAGCAGGGAAAGAGGCAGAAGGAGAGAGAGAGAATCTTAGCATGCTCGACATTCGGCACAGAGCCCCATGCAGGGCTTGATCCCAAGATCCCCGTATCATGACCTGAGCTGAAATCATGAGTCTCATGCTCAAACGCTCAAACACCCAATTGCCTGAGCCACTAAGGCACCTCCCTTTTTTGACTTTTTTTTTTCAAAGGAGACTCTTAGGGTCACACCTAGTTAGAAGGCCAAGTGGAGGACGCTAGAGCAGGGAGTGGGTTGCTGGAGGCTCTGCTCATCCAGCTCTGATTTCACACTCCTACTTGCTGCTAACAACTTTTATCTGTTTTACAGAAAACATTTAAAAAAAGAAGAGGGAAAGAGAAAGAAAGAAAGAAAGAAAGAAAGAAAGAAAGAAAGAAAGAAAGAAAGAAAGAAAGGCAAATCAAATGGACAAAGAGGATTTATGTTGGAGGCCAAATCAGATAGGTGGTAATCTGGAGGAAAATGTTGTGTGAGGAGGGCACCAGGCTGCAAATTAAAACTCTTAGATTCCTCTGGATCCAAAAATAGGCTAGTTAAACTCCCTGTTGGCCTCTTTTCTTTCATATAGAAAATATGAAGACAAGGTAAACTTCTAAGATTGTTTCCATGACGTAATACTAATCATTTTGTTTAGATATCCCAAATGTTTTCTTCTCTTTTTTTACAGGAAATCTATGTGCTAATTAAAAATATTTTTTGCCTAAACACAAAGAGGAATGAAGAAATTTTTGGAGGTGAAGTATGTTTATCACTGTGATTGTGGTGATGGTTTCTCAGGTGCATGAATATTGTCCAAAGTCATATAATTGTATACACTAAATATGTACAATTTTTATATGTCAAACATACCTGAATAAAGCTGCTAAAAAATACCTCTTTTTGCCTCTCATTTAGATAATGTCTCTACTGACTAGACTTAATTGGCTGAGCCTTTGTTTTTGTAAGCATTGGAGAGTATAACTATAAAATTTTAAGTAACACATTCATTTAGAACCTCTTGTCCTTACCCTTTAATCCTAATTAATGTGGCTTTACAACACTATTTGTAGCCATGACACTTTTTAAACAGAAACTTTCAATCATTTTATTATATTTAGATGATCAATGCTGTACCAGGATAGTTATTAGTTATTTCAGTTTGGTTTAATGAAAGTCATAGCTATTCAAAAAGAAGATAACTTAAATTCTCTTGTTAAAACAGTAATCATTCCAAAAATCAAAATTTTTCACTATACGAGATGTGAAGCATGGTACGTGTTTTATATTTAAGCCAATAGAAAATGACTTTATTTTTTTTTTCTGTAGAACAAGATGCTATGGAAACCAAGCATTTCTTAATATCATACCTCTATTTTAGCAATGTGGCTTATAAGTGATAAAGCTTTATAGTACTTCATTTATGGAACACTTTTGCCAAACATAAGGGAATACTATATATGCTGTTATGGAAAATGATACCACAGACTGATATAATGTTATCATCATGGAAGACAATGGCACTTTCAAAATGTTGACATCCTCAAAATAAACAACTTCCACTTAGTATATCAGAAATAAGTGTTTTCTAGAGCACAAAGTAGAGTTAATCTCTAGACCTAGAGAGAAAGATACTGATGTGGTCAAACAAATCAGCAATGGTAGAAAATTAGTGTTATAGACATTTGGAAAAAGGTGTGCAGTCTTCTGCAAGTGCTCTTCAGGATTTCATGTATTTACTTTAGGCTTTGGCCATAGCACTGGGAAGAAGGACTTTCCAGTCCTGTTAAGGGAATGGACCAAAAAGGATACTAGATGTAAGAAAAGGAAATCAGGGGGCGCCTGGGTGGCGCAGTCGGTTAAGGGTCCGACTTCAGCCAGGTCACGATCTCACGGTCCGGGAGTTCGAGCCCTGCGTCGGGCTCTGGGCTGATGGCTCAGAGCCTGGAGCCTGTTTCTGATTCTGTGTCTCCCTCTCTCTCTGCCCCTCCCTCTCTCTCTGCCCCTCCCCCGTTCATGCTCTGTCTCTCTCTGTCCCAAAAATAAATAAATGTTGAAAAAAAAATTAAAAAAAAAAAAAGGAAATCAGGATAGTCAGCTTTCTTCTTTAGAATGTCTTCAGGAAAAGGCAGCCCAAAGAACCTTCCTTCTGGCCAAGGTTTGTGGGAACCTTCTGGTTCCACTCTTGTTTGCCATCTACCCATTCACTTTACTCATTCACTTATTCCTTCCTTCCACAAAGTGCTATTGGGCACCTCCTATGCTCTATGCTCTGGGCAGCAGGAACAAGCAGTATGAAAAACAAAATCATGGGGTTCCCATTCTTTTCAATTGAAAAGCAGTTTATAAACAAGAAGGGCACTCTCCCAATGACTGAGTAAAGTGAACTGCCAGAGAAATGATGTGGTGACCCCTGGATTGGCCTATGGATTACTGCAAGCCCTCTGCTTCATGGCTCATATGATGTTGCCAGTTGCATACCAGCCACTTACCCTTCCACAGAGCTGAGCAACCTTGTGTCAAGACAGCCTATTGGCTTCTGGAGAGTGAAATACTGACACTGTTCAAGCAGTCCTGGAGAGGGGATTTTGCATCTTTGACTCAAAATGAAAAAAAATTTAGGACTATCAGGGGCCTAGCCAAAAATCCTCATTTGCAAAGAAGATTTTTACAGATCATTCAACATTCCTAAAAGACTAGTGGAACTTCACAAGCTGGCAAAACCCAAAGGACAGCTGGGTAATTTTATACAGATACATTTAGATCCATGAAACCTACTGGAGCCTTTCCAACCCTGCCAGTGCAAAATCTGGCCCCATTTGGAAGCTATGTGTGCACACTTCTGTCAGCCTCTAAAGAGCAGCACCCCTGCATGGCTGCCCTCATTTGCTCAGTGACCATCTTCTGCTGGCACTCCTCTGGCTCTCTGCTCAGATGGACTCCCTTGATTTTCAGAGCACCAGCTTCCATTCTCCCTTTGAGTATGCCTGTTATGTCCAGTCTTCTCTAGGAACTCTGACAGATTGTGTGAGTCCAAAAACTACTGACCTCTTTAATATCTCTTTGTAAAAACAGCTTTCATTTCTCTGTTTTCCATATTTAAAAGAAACAAAAGCCACCCCAATAATGGAAGGAAAGTATTTGAATTTGAATTAGATCTCTGTGATTGCTATGTGCTCTCCTGAACTAAATTTAGGCATGTATGAGTCCATTTTTCCTCTGCAGAAGCTAAAGTTGTGACTGTAAATTTAGTCACATACCTGATACACATTGTGTACAGCTAGGCATGTATGAATGGTCTGTTTATCTTGTTTCAACTGTGGGCTTCAACCATGCTTCAACCGTGGGCTCTCTTCAGGTAATGCTGGGAAAGTCAGACTCAAAAGCAGGAGAAAGAGGTTATAGGGCCACAGCAGGAATTTTTTGGGATTCTAGGTACAATAGATGAGAAGATGGGTAATGAAACATCATAAATACATACATCTTCAGCACATACTTAAAGTCTTTGAGTCAGTAATTGCTTTAGAATAGGTTAATCATTGAAACAACATGGATGGACCTTGAGGGCATTATGCTAAGTGAAATCAGTCAGATAAAGAAAGACAAATACTGTATGATCTCACTTATATGTGCAATTTAAAAATAAAATGCAAACTCATAGAAAAAGAGATCACATTTGTGGTTATCAGAGGGGGGAGTCAGGGAATTGAATGACTGTGGTTACAAACTACCAGTTATAAAGAAGAATAAGTACATGGGATGAGTTGCACAACATGATGACTATAGGTAACACTGCTGTATAGCATATTTTAAATTTGTTAAGAGAGTATACCCTAAAATTTCTGATCACGAAGAAAAAAAAACATTTTTCTTTCTTTTTTTTCTTCTTTTGTGCATATATGAAATTATGGATGTTAACTAAACTCATTGTGTTAATCATTTCACAATCTATGTAAGTCAAGTCACTATGCTGAACACCTGAAACTTATACAGTGTTCTATGTCAAGTAAATTTCCATTAAATGGGAAAAAGATTGAGTACTTCTGGGGATCTAATGTAAACATGATGACTTTAGTTGATAATATTATAACATATAATTGAAATGTGTTAAGAAAGTAGATCTTTGTAAAAAAAATTTTATGTTTATTTTTTGAGAGAGAGGGAGAGAGAGAGAGAGCATGAGCAGGGGAGGGGCAGAGAGAGAGGGAGACACAGAATCTGAAGCAGGCTCCGGGCTCCAAGCTGTCAGCACAGAGCCCGATGCGGGGCTCACACTCGTGAACCATGAAATCATGACCTAAGCCAAAGCGAGATGCTTAACTGACTGAGCCACCCAGGCTCCCCAAGAAAGTACATCTTAAATGTATTCACATACACAAGAAAGGTAACTATTTGAGGTGATAGGTATTTTAATCAACTTGATTTTGTCAATCCTTCACAATGTATACCTATGTCAAATCATCACATTGTGCACCTTAAATATACTACAATTTTATTTGTCAAGTATACCAGAATAAAGCTGGGGGGAAAAAAGAAAAAAATAATATGTTAATCATTGTGCTTGGTATTCCATCAATTGATTCCCCAAATAGATTATAAGTTCCCTGAATGTGATCTGACCTCAGGCTACCTGGGCTCAGTCCTGGATTCAGTATACTAGTGTCAACCGAAAACAGGACAAATGCAAGAAATGTAGGCTTCCAATCCACTAATGAAGGATTCTTTAATTATGGTCTCAAATTTAGATAGGCAGATAAAAGGCATTACATATGACATCCTTTAAGGTTTGAATTTTTAGACCAGCAATATTAATGCCAGTATTTCTCAGAAAGGTCCAAGGAGAATCTGAATCATTGCACCTGGGTGGCCACTAAAAACATTGATTCCTAAAATTAATAAAAATTTTAAAAGATTGATTGCTGATCCATGTGGATAGCTCCTACTCACACCAGAATGTGTAGTCAGACTTTGGAAAAATCTCTGTTTTAAAGGAAACAGAGCGATTTTTAGGCAAACTAAAGTTTGAGAATCCCATTCTGGGACTCAGGTGGCTGCCAGCAGATAAATAGATCAAGAAGGGGGTGGCTGGGTTTTCTTCCAGCTATTGAGATTTAAAAAATCCACAACTATATATAGAACAGAAAACCGGTGATACAAACCAAGGAGTGGGCTGGATCCAGCCAGGAGATACTCTTTGAGCTATGCAGTGTCTAAAATAATTTGTACTTGTAAGGCAAATTTGCACTTGTAAGGTGGATCATGTTCTCTATTTTGCCATAGTCCACAGTGTTCCCTGTTGTGTCATACTCAATCCATCTGACTGACTTTGAAGGTATGACCCATGAAATGTGGACAATTGAGAAAAAACACTTGGGCCTACAGACTTAACAAGGTCAAAAGAAATTTAAAGGTAAACCAAAATGTCAATTTATTCAACAATAGTCATAAATAGTTGAAAGATGGATAAACATTCACACAGCCTGACCCTGAACTTCTGGTCCCATAGGTAAGTCACCTATGAAGGCTTATTACTAAAGATCACCAAGAAAAGAATGGGTTTTCTATTTAAATATTGAATGGCTAAATGAAAAAAGTTTGGCACATTCCCTTCCACAATGTCCGCCATACAGACAAGAAAATTGCACTGGCCTGGGAAGTCTAATGTAAAAGATTCTTTATTGGGGGCGCCTGGGTGGCGCAGTCGGTTAAGCGTCCGACTTCAGCCAGGTCACGATCTCGCGGTCCGTGAGTTCGAGCCCCGCGTCAGGCTCTGGACTGATGGCTCAGAGCCTGGAGCCTGTTTCCGATTCTGTGTCTCCCTCTCTCTCTGCCCCTCCCCTGTTCATGCTCTGTCTCTCTCTGTCCCAAAAATAAATAAATGTTGAAAAAAAAAATTAAAAAAAAAAAAAAGATTCTTTATTGAATCATGGTATTCTTTGTGAATTTAGATATTCTGATTTTGGTTTATTGTATGTTGATTTCATCATTTAAATCTCAAAGATGATTCTTACTTCAAATCCTGAACTAACATTTAAATTCTCTTCTACGTCTCCTATAGAAAGAAAAAGTAAAATTGACACTTGTTGAGGATCTGTTTGTGTTCTGTATATGATTTCATCAATGTCCATATTAGCTTGATGTATACACATTATTACTCACATTAGTATGTGAGGACATTGACCCCCAGGGTGGTTACATAAACTACCCAAGGTCACATCGTAAGTGGCCGAACTGGAATTAAAAACTACATGTATGAATTCCAAAGTTTAGACTTCCATGAGTCATGTGGCCTCAGGATCCAGCCAAATGCTTTTCCAACATAACAAAACAGCAGTGTAAATACTCAAGGGCCCACACCTGATATTTATATGCCTTATAAGAAAATACACTATTTAGAGCACTATTTACTGCAGTACTTATATACCAATTAGTTAGTCTATAAGCAACAAATATACAAAATGAGTTGTAAGTGCTACAGGGGAAATGGGAGTTTACAATCTGATGTCTCAGAGTTAAACAACTGTTCCAAATAAGAATCTTAGAAATGCTGTAAGGCAGAACATAATTAATAAGAATAAGATGTGGAAATTCAAGAGAAATGATGAGGGCAGTGTGAGAAATAAGCCCACTGACCAAATCAAAGGAGACTCTGAGCACAGTGAAGCAAGGCTTTAATCAACGTTCTTGCAAGAACTGGTGTCTGATGGACAGGCATACTCAGGGCAGTTATAGTAGGCAACTTATCTCCTAGTGTGCAAGATCCTCCCCTGATTCCTCATTGGCTGAGTACTACAGAGGTTACAGCCTTACCTGGAAGTTGCCTATGCCCATGTAAGGCAAAAAATAGTCTGATTGGGACAAATGTACATTTCTTGAGGTGATGCAGAGACTTCAGTTCTTTGGCTCATGCTCATTGTAAAGCCCAAGAAATGGAGAGGGGAAGAAGAACCAGGGGAAGAACCAGGAAGTGAAGTGTCTAAGTGTTTGGGACTCCACCGTTGGAAGGTGGGGGGTTCATACATATTTCCAATAGGTTGTAAACCTATTGTTAACTAGACAGCACAGCTTCTATTTGGTATTTCTGAAAATGAATCATCTCACTTCTCACAGGCAGCCTTCAAGGTCACAAAGGATTTGACCTGGGTTTTGCAGAATTTAGGACACAGAAGAGGTGGTGGCATTCTAGTATATCAGACTGAAATTTAGAGACCTTGGGATGTGGAACAAGGGCGCCTTATGACCATAAGTAGTTCTTCTCTTTTTAAAGCCAGCTGTTGTACCTCACTAGCTTCTTGAATTCCAACCTGTGGGTTCAATGGTTCTGGCTTTGACTCAAGCAGAACTTTTGGTTGAAATGCAAATGCCCCCAGCCCTGCTGCTGCCACATCATTTACATGAGAAAACAAGCTGTTTGCAATCTGCTTTAGACCTTAGATTCCAAATGATTTTTCCCTCTCTTTACGTTAAAAATAATTTACAAAAATATTCTTAGATCTTTAAACTGAGATACAATGTTTAGCTCACAATAAGAAATGTGTCTTGTATTTAGTTTTTGTAAAACAACTTCCTATTTTTCCTTCTTGGGTTCAGTGGGGATATCTCTACATGGAACCCTTCTCACTCTGAAAACTCCCAGTAAATGGGCAGAAATGTTGTTTTTAGTTCACAAAGGCAAACTTCATCCCAGTAATCAAATACTTTGAGGGAAAAAAAAACATATTGATTGGAACAGAACACACTACCCCAAAATATGACACCTTGGCAAATTGAATGTTTAAGCTGAAGAGATTTGAGAACATACCCCATCCTTCTCCCCTGAAGCATGTCATAAACCTTCCTACACCAAGAGGAAAGCAACACCCTCATTTCCAAGATGCGGTACACTAAGAAAATCAGAAGGGATAGGTCTTGTTAAGTTCCCCCAATTCATTATTCATACTATTTGTCTTATTCTTCCCACGACTTTCCACTCTATCAAACCTAACATAAAAACAATCAGCTTTAATAGCTTCTTAGGTCTCCATTTCCTTATCAAGACTCCCTTGCCATGTAAAACTTATGCTAAATAACTTCATGTGCTTTTCACTTATTAATCTGTCTTGGTAAAAAACAAAATTCAACTGAGTACATTTTGATGATCTTACTAGCTTTATTTAAGATTTATGAATTAGGGAGCCTCTAGTCTAGCAGAGAGAAAGGAACTCCAAGGAGCTATACAAAATGAAAGACTTTTATAGGAAGAAGGGGTCAGGAATGAGAAAGTTATGGCAGGCCAAAAAAGTAGGCTGATTATTACAAGGTTACTTCCCTTTAGGGGATGGCCAGGGCCTATTAACTAGAGCTGATTAGCTGATTCCTGATTGACTGGTTTTAAGGTTCCATTTATGGGAGAACCAAAATTATAATTAAGTTAAATCTCAGTATGGTAACATGGTAATAGATAGGAGGCAAAGGGAAGTTACTCAAATCAGAGAGATAAAAGCTGAAAGCTATCAGTGGAAGAGAGGCGGGGGAAAGGACAAAAGCAGAGGAGGAATGTATTTTATTTTGTACAACCAACAGCTCCTACCAAAGAATCATAGCCTGGGTGTTTCCTCTGATAGCTCATTGCATGAGCCAATTTTAGCCAATTTGGAGCATAGGACCTGGCAGAAGCCCCCCAGAGTTGTCATGAAATGATCTTTAGCTCATTATAATGCTAAGATTTCCTCCTATGCATGGAGTTTTTTTTTCCATTTTGTTCTTTTTTTTTTTTTTAATGAAGGAGAAAGAGGTTAAGGTCTTTCCATTTTTTGAACATACAATGTGTGCACTATCATGCTCACATGCTAGGCATTCACAGTTTAACCCAAGTGCCTAAGTAATTGAATATACATTAGTTGTTTGGTGTATATGCAAGCTCCCTGCCCCCACCCTCTAATACACTAATGAAAGCTTCTTGTACTAACCCCCGAGGGAAACAGTGCTTTGAGAGCTATCTCCCTGTCTCCTTACTTGTAACAAATAATAAAAAATTCTTTGCTTTCAACAGTTCCTTGGGTTATGTTCCATTTAATGCATCCCAAGGAGTGAATGCCTTCAGTTTGGTTACAACTGGACTTAATTATAAGCAACTCTATTTTGGTCTGTTGTATTGTTTTCACATGGGGTTGATAAAGGATAGATTTTTATTTTATTTATCTCACTTTATTTATTTATTTATTTATTTATTTATTTATTTATTTATTTATTTATATTTTAGAGAGAGAGAGTGCGAGCAGGGGAGAGGGGCAGAGGGAGAAAGAGAATATTAAGCAGGCTCTATGCTCAGCACAGAGCCCAACATGGGGCTTGATCCCATGACACTGGGATCATGACCTGAGCCAAAATCAAGACTGAAACACTCAACCGACTGAGCCACCCAGGCACCCTGATTCTTCTCACTTTAAAGAAGCTCAAGGATGTTATGTAAGGTGGCCAGAAACCCTTGATTCCTCCATCTCATAGTTCTGTTCACTTAGCTGTGTTCCCAATCTCGCATACCAAGGTGGCTGCTAAAACTCCAACTGCTGTAACTGAACTAAGGTTTACTCCTTGGTGGGATGCAGATAGAAACTACACTAGGTGTTGTTGTCCCAAAAAGTAATTATACTTGCAGCAAATGAGGAGATTCAGGGAATAACTTCCAAAGCCATGACTCTTTGAGCAAGGGTGAATGGATTCCTTTTATTTAGAGCTAGGATGAATATTTAGATAGGGAAGTCTTGTTTTTTGCCTTGCTGTCTTCATTGGTATAACTTAAAGATCTAGCCAGGGATCATAAGATGTCAAGGAAAGCTTTTTTCTCCCCTACAAAGGCAACAGCCATGAAAATGCAGAGAAGGGCTATGGCACGGCATCTCTAAGCCTCTGCAGACACACAGTGTGGTTGCAGCTGGTCAGAGGCTGGTCTTTCATCTTCCACAACCTGTGACCTCTGTCACCACCTCAGGCTCCTTATTTACTTATGTTGAACTTCTCACTGCTTCTGGTGAAGGTGCTGGTTCTGATTCAACTTGGTTAGGCTGTTCCAGGTATGTAACTCAGCTCATGGTAACTCAGAAGGAGTACTTCTCCAAAATGTCTATATCCTCTTCTCCTGTTCCCTTTCCTCTTCCGGGCAGCATTAGTCCTCACCAGTCCACAAAAACTGGTCTTGTGAAGGCCAACAATGACCTCCATGGTGCTAAACCCAGCAGTCTTTAACCTACTTTATCTTTAGGCTGCATTTGGCCTGGCTGACTCTATATCCCCAGTCTCCAATATCCACATGGGTGTGGTCCTTCCCCTTATTGCCTTTATATGTCTGCCAAATGTTGCTTGACCTGAGTTACTCTGCCTACCTTCTTCACCTTGGTACTCAAGGCCCTTTATTCCATTGATTGTCCTTTATGACAGTTATCACAGAGGCATATTATTTGTTTGCGGTGTAGGGGAAGAAAGATTTTCCCTCCACTATCTTAGGTTCAAAGCCTGGGTCTGTGAAATCAATTGATAATAGGGAGATTAACAGGGGAAAATTATGTTAATTTGGTAATTTTTAATATTAAATGCATGGGAGTATTGCAGGGGGAAAAAAAGTGAAAATCCAAAATAGTGTTACGATTTGAGAGCTTGTATACTGTTTTAATATGAGAAGAGGAGGGGAGATAAAAGTCACTTGGGGGAGAGTAACTGATTTGAGGGAAAGCAAATGGCCCCTAAGAAGGATAGATGGGAGGAAAGATCATTTGTGACAAAGTCTGGATATGATGTTCACTCTGGTGTCCTCTCCTGTGATGAATCAATCCTCCCAAACTGATGAAAATCCTGGACCATACAGGGGTGGGAATCTATAACAATTGCATTCCTATTATGTTCATTTTGGAAGACCTGTCTTTAGTTCAGAGAAAGCTTCTCCTTACATTTGCTGTTTTTCAAGTGCCTATAGCTCAAAATAATAAATATATCAAAGCAGCATATTTAGGGTGGCATGTCCTAAATTCCTTCAACTGTCTCCCCCACAAGACTTTGTCTTTCCTGCTCGCTGTTCTACCACTGAATTTGCCAGCACCCAGCAAGTTTTCAAGATAGATTTACTGGCTAGATGGAATCAGCAGGCTCCCACCAATGGAATCATGGTTATGTCAGGCAATTCCAGGCTCTTGGATTCCTGTCTCCAGTACAACCATGACATAGCAGTTATAACTGCCAACTTGTTTTAGAAGCTGCTTTTTAGACACCTCACTAAACATAATCATCTAAATAAGCATTATCCTTCCTAAGGATTCAATTTGGTAAGACACATGTGCACTAACCCCACTAAAACAGCCATCATCTTAATATTTGAAATTCCTTCCCACAGATTATTTTAGAATACTGAGCACATTTCATAGTGGCAAATATCTAGAAAAGCAGAGACAAAAAATGAGGTTTCAAATTATGTCATTCAATATAAATAATTTCTTTCTTTTTTCCTTCTCTTGGTCAAAAGAAGATCTGAACACAAAATACTGAGACCACTCATTTTATTGTGATATATATATATATATATATATATATATATATATATATATACTGGATCAGCAATTTAGTACACAAAAAATTATGTAAATAGAGGCAGCAACCTCAGCATAGGCCCATTACTTTACCAGAAGTCCACCTTAAAGGATTTTTAATTTTGTTTACATCTAAAATTAGATTCTGAAATTACAAAAAAGTCATTTACTTCATCCCTAAACCCAATGTTCATTTTACCAAGACCTCTAAAATCGTATACAGTAAAACCTTGGATTGCAAGTAACTTGTTCTGCAAGTGTTCTGCAAGACAAGAAAATATTTCTAATAAATTTTAATTTGATGTGTTGCAATACAAGTAGTACATGAAGCCAAACAATATGTGATCACAACTGACACAATGGTTACTGAAATTTGCCTTGATATACAAGTGCTTTGTATTACAAGCATGTTTTCAGAACAAATTATGCTCACAAACCAAGGTTTTACTATATTATTATATTCTCAATTTCCCTAACATTGCTACAAAACTTTTATGTAATGTGAGTTATTTGAAGAAAACATTTTCATAATGGGCTTAATTTAAAACCTAGGGATAACCCTGCCATGAAAGAGCAAGCTAAGGTGTATGTTAGTATGAACAAAGAGATATTGAAAGATAAAAAAAATAACAATTTCAAAATAAGATTTATTACCTTAAATCTTACTTGTTCTTTATCTCTGTACTCTATCCTCATTTACCTCCAGTACTGCACATTAGGAAAAAAAAAACAATAAACAAAAAAATACCAACATGACTTTTTCTGTAGATAATAAACCTGTTTAGCTCCATCTTAAATACCATATGTAAAATACCTTTAAAAGTCAATCTTATTAATATTGAAAAGGTCTCCAACTAATCTGGTAGTCAAAATTAGGTTCTTTTTTCAGTCTTGATTTAGAAAATTAATTAAATAGTGTCAGAAGAGAATCTCTCATCCTTGTTCTTCTTCAAGTATAATAACAATTGTCCACTAAAGCAAAATTATCTTTACCAAAAGGAAATCCTGGCCAATTTCCCTTTAGGTAAATCTATCAGATGATTTTCTCAGTAAGCCCTCTTTGGGTTTCAGATCCTTGTGCTATTTTTCCCTAGAGATCAACCAGAATGGAATTGTTGTGACATCTTGAATTACTAAAGCATCCTTACCTGTACAAACTGACAGCAAATCTGCAGATTGTCCATGAAGTATTATAATAAACAATTTACATTTTGCTACACTGAAAGCAAATGTAGAAAACACTCAGCAGGATTTGGTGTCTTTCATTTCTGTTACAGTAGGAGCCTTATTTGCTTTTTAAATGATTAATTCTAAATTGTACTTGAGTCTCTAATATATAATATCTGTATTTGTAGATACTTCAAATGGCAATTATAACATTGAATTGTACAAATAACAGGTTATTTGATAAATGACCTGGCAGGTAGTTTAGCAATCAAGGAATATGATGCCCTTATTTTACAGATAAGACACTAAGGTCTGAAGAAGTCAGATGTCCAACTGTACCACATGAATAATTTATGGCAGAACTAGAATCACATCCAGTTCTCTTGATACATGCAATAACTTGGCTGATCACTAAAGCAATATGTTGACTTGCACATTCCTTCACATGGAAAGACTTTTTAGGTAAAAATAATTTTTTACTTTACAAGTAAGCAAATTCCTTTATATGAGATAATATGGGCAGCAATTATTTTTTCCTCTCAAGTCATATCAAAAATCTATCTTATGGTACTTGTTATTTCAGCTAAGAGAAAAGAAAAAAATGAAATTTGTGTTTAAAAGCATACTTAGATATATCAATCATAACTTTGTGAAAAATATTTTAAATCTGTGTCTGTGCCATCTGACTTAATTTTGGAAATTAGCAAAAATACTGGAAGTAATTGTTTGACATTATTCTTATTTTTCCAATATACTCTTTGCTCTCTTATCTTTATTATGTATTTATGTTACAGTTTACTGAAAGAACATTGAAACCTCATTATTTTCAAATGCATCTATTCAAGTCCTTCTATTCAGTGACTGAAATGAAGTAAGAATTGGTGGCCATCCCAACCTCTGTGTTAGTAGTACCAAATCATTTAACCAACCATTTCCTTGGCATTTCTATTTGTTAGTTTAGAATTAATGAATTAACTCACTTACTCACTGATTTGTTCGCTGCTTATTTATTTATTTTATTTATCCGTTCAGTGTTGAAGTGATGTGTTAAGTATTGGTGATTGAAAGGAACTGCATAAAACAAGATCCCTAACCCCAGGAACACAGAGTTTCTTAGAACTGACATACATATAAATACACAGAATGCAGACCAACACATATGGTTCCAGACAAGCCACAGGGTGTCAAAACAGTCAGTAGTGTGTCTGTTTAGGGTATTTGTGAGGCCCCAAAGGTGCTTCCCAGGTGAAGAAGGATTGGCCAAACATTGACTGTAGGCATTGGATCTATAGTGGTATTGTAATGCCCAAAGTTCCGAAACCTCCCACAAAAGTCCACCAGAGTCGTAAGTCAAAGCCAAGCAACAAGGATCGTTTATTGCAGGTTCGAACCTGGTCCTCTGCGCACTTGTCATCGGTGACACAAGAGGCCACGATCAGGGTTGGTACAGCGTTTTTATAGACAGAGACAAATAGCACAGGGGAGGTTTCAAATTATGAGGGGCCTGATTAGTTGATTTTAAAGTAAGGACTTTTGTTGTTCTCTGATTGGGCGTCCTTTGTCTGTCCTTTGGCAGGAAGGCTTTGTCCGTTACTTGTGGCGGGAGGAAAAAAGGGGGAAGGGGGTAGGTGAAGAATGTGTTAAGCAAGCAGGTTTACAGAAGCGAGAAATGCCGGTTAGTTTATGTACAATCACTCATTCCATTACATATCAGACTACATTTAGGAAGGTTTACAACCCATTCTACTACACAGCGGGTTACATTCAGGAAAGGCCTCACAATGCTCGTAGCAAACAGCAAGCAAAACAGACTTCTCAGTCTGTATTTCTTATCAAAGATCCATAATAAGCAGAAAAGAGAACCTAGCTTTAAACTAAGGCAGGGCTGTCATTTGGATTGTTCCTTTCAGTATAGTATTGTTTATAAGGAACAGGATGATGTTCTTATAGGAGGTAAAGTAGGCTTTGGTGGCACAATGGCGATGGGTGATGATGAGGCTTTGTGGAGTGGTGGTGGTAAGGTTCGGAGATGACAGCCAGGAAAGAATTATTGAGACATCTTTGGTGCAAAAAAAGGTGATTTTTATTAAAACACGGGGACAGGACCTGTGGGCAGGAAGAGCTGTGTGGGGACTGTGAGGAGAGACTGATTATATATTTGAGATATACTTGAGAGTTGGGAGAGATAAAGTCAAGAGGAAGTTTCTAAAGGGATTTTCTAATGCTAAAGAAGACTCACAGGATACTGGAGGCCTAGCTATTGTCAAGCTAAGGTTGTTTTTCCTCTAACAAAGCATTAACATCAAGACAGTAGGGAGTACCTGAAGAAACGTTTTACTCTGCCTGCCTCAAGTATTGTCAATGGACTGCAGGTTATAAGGAAATTTAATTCTGCCATTTTCTTCTACCTTTGTTTTCAACATCAGGTGACATAGGATAAAAATTTTGTGACAAATGATTCGCTTTGTTTGGCAACATAAGGAGGCAGAAGTTTAAGTAGAATATTGTCTATGGAAGATAATCTTTAATTGCTTTCTGATCTCCAATGGAAAATTTCTCCTTTTAAAAAAATGTTTATTTATTCATTTTTAGAGATAAAGAGAACACCTGCAAGCTTTGTATGTGTGAGTGGGGAGGGGCATATAGAGGGGGAGAGAGAATCCCAAACAAGCTCTGTGAACCATGAGACCATGACCTGAGCTGAAGAGTCTGACACTTAACCTACTGAGTCACCCAGGAACCCCAACTGATTTTTTTTCTATAAATACAAGGTATTTCTATTTTAATACAGAGTATTACCTAAAAATCTAGATTAAAAAAGTGAAACAGCAAGTATTTAATAAACTAATATATAACAATAATTGACATTCTAAATATTTCACGGAGACACCAGCATGATCCTTGTGAATCTGAACCAGTTGAATCTTCAAGAGGTTTAGGTATAAATGTATTTCATTTATCATTTTAATTTTTTTTGCTAACCAGTGTTGCTTTTATATTGTTCTTGATCGGTTAATTCCTTATTAACCAGAAAAGCAAATTAAGCATAATATCTGATTTTTTAATTATGATAATAAATAATTTATCATACCTTACTATAAAAGGAATCTTATGAAGAAAATTTTCAAGTTTATCTATGAGATATTTTTAGGTCTCTTTTTACTTACACTTGACAAAGGAAAATATATGGAATAATCAATGATTATAGAAGCCAGAGGTATAAATAACAGCTAATAAGGATTCTTTCACAATGAGTCTCCAAAATGAAGTCTCACTGAAGCTAGCTGCCATTTTTTGTTTGTTTATGTACTTATTTTTGAGAGAAAGAGAGAGAGAGAGCACATATTCATGTGCATGAGCAAGCAGGGGAGGGGCAGAGAGAGAAAGAGAGAGAGGGAGAGAATCCCAAGCAGTCTCCTTGCTGTCAGCACAGAGCCTGATACAGGGCTCAAATCCATGAACCATGAGATCATGACCCGAGCTGAAATCAAGTCAAGTGCTTAACTGACTGAACCACCTAATCACCTCAGTTAACTGTCATTTCTAATGAGCTGCAGATTATTACTGGCAAAGGGGAACAATTTGAAAATATTTATTAGAGCTGTTGAGATATGGAAAATAAAACCTAAATTGTGGTGAATATGATTATTTTCTTAATGTGTCCGAGGTGAACCAGAGGTTAGCTTTACCCTCTAATCTGAGGACCTAAATAAGTAACAATGTGGAGGCTGAACTAGAGACTTCTGTGATAAGGCTGAAGAGGAACAGAATCTACCACTGTAAAATCTGCCCCTGGCATAAGGATTATTTTGAGTTGATTATTTTGAGAAATAGCAGATATAGGACAAGCTCTGAAATCAGAGAGGTGACTCTTTTGTTAGGGAAATTTACATCTAAGAAGAAAATTTCCATTTGTAAGGGTGTCTCCCTCTCTATACCAGGAAGAGGAAGATGATTCAAGGGAAGAGGCTGAGATTTAAATCTGCATAACAAACCTGATTCTTGTTTACCTTGCTTTTCCTGGTCACCTTCCCACAACTGGCCTCCTCATACCTTTCTTTCTTTCATTAGCTGACAATGGTGCTTAAATGTATGGCTTCCACCACCTCAGGGAATGCCCTGATGGATGGACATGGGATGTAAGTTCTGTCTTCCTACTAGGTTCTGCTTGACACTGCCTGGCTGAGAGGAACCCCTCATTAATCTCCACAAGGCCTCCAAATGATGAAGTTTTGGTATGATGATGGGGTTTGGAACTAATGGCCAAGAAAGAATTCTTTAAGATGTCTTTGGTGCAAAAAGGTGATTTGATTAAAGCATGGAGACAGAACCTGTAGGCAGAAAAAGCTGCACTGAGGTTGCGAAGAGTGACTGGTTACATACTATGGAGTTAGGGGAGGTAAAGACAAAAGGGAAGCCTCCAGAAGGACAATGATATGTTAAACAGGACTCTTAAAATACCTGAGACCTTGCTATTGTCAAGCTAAGGTTGTTTTCCTCTGGCAAGGCATTAACATTAGGATGCTAGGGGTTTCCTTGGAGGAATGTTATACTCTGTATTTGCCTCAAGTATTTTTCAGTGGGCTGCAGTTTATAAGGAAATTTAATTTTACCTGCCATTTCCTTCTTGCCTTTGTTCCCCACATCACTATGGAGGGGAGGGTGATACTAGGGGCTCCAGGAAACTGAGTCTCTAGGTTTCTGGAGATTAGGCTATTGATAAGATTGCCTTTTTCTTGTAATTTACTAAGATATTTGTAAACCCTTGGAGATTCATGTCCTGTATGACTGTGATCTCTATCAGTTAGCCATTTGTTTTCTTTCCTTTCCTTTGTTCTTGGGCAACCAGGAGTGCCTGAGGAATATCACACACATCCCACCTGGGTGGGGGGGGGAGCGGGGTAGGGCAGTGTGCTAGCTTGTGTTTTGCCCTCAGCTTGCCTTATGGTCCCTCATCACAATGACTAGACAGTGGGAGAGATGGAAGTTCCTTACTGGTGGTGGTAGCCACAACTTTCCACTGGACTTCTTTAGACCCATGCAGTGAGGGAGGAAAGGAGGGAGGGGAGGAGCTCCTTAGAGCCACCAGGTGAGAATGGAAGTCCAGGTTCCCTATTCAGGGTTTTCTAACACAATCTTGTCAGGAGATTACAGTCACATCATTACATCTGAGTGAAGTGAAAATACAGGCTTTCCCTTGAGCCTTTGATTATTTTTTTTAAATTTTGTTTAGTGTTTATTTATTTTTGAGAAAGCGAGAGTGGAGAGAGAGAGAGAGACAGAGAGAGAGAGAGAGAGAGAGAGAGAGAGAGAGAACAAGCAGGGGAGGGGCAGAGATAGAGGAAGACAAAGAATCCAAAGCAGGCTCCAGGCTCTGAGCTGTCAGCACAGAGCCCTACGAAGGGCTTGAGCTCATGAACTGTGAGATCATGACCTCAGTTGAAGTCTGATGCCTAACCAGCTGAGCCATCCAGGCACCCCTTGAGACTTTGAATTTATGAAGGGAGCTAGGGCTTCAATTTTTTTCCATGTGTAGTTATTTTCTGAAAGTATTGTCTTCTTAAGCTGCTCCTTTCCTGGTCCCTTGGCTAGAGAAAACATACCTTTTTTGAATATTTTCTTGTTTTTATGTTGCCCATTGGTTTTCCAGTTTACCTGTTTCTCTAATACACTTTCTGTTATATGTCAGGAAAAAGAAAACACATGGCACTAATCACAGTGTGGATCCTTGAGTCTCAAAAGCTCCGATAGTCTTCCTTTTCTCTACTTTTTAGAATCACCAAATATTTATACTGTATATAATGTCCAGGTTTTTAATCTCTCCTCCATAGAATGTTCCATGTTTTTGTCTAGTACTATTTCTCTCTTATTTGAAGTGTAATGCCCGAAGTTCCGAAACCTCCCACAGAAGTCCACCAGAGTCGTAAGTCAAAGCCAAGCGGCAAGGGTCGTTTATTGCAGGTTCGAACCTGGTCCTCTGCGCACTCGTCGCCGGTGACGCAAGAGGCCACGATCAGGGTTGGTACAGCGCTTTTATAGACAGAGACAAATAGCACAGGGGAGGTTTCAAATTATGAGGGGCCTGATTAGTTGATTTTAAAGTAAGGACATTTGTTGTTCTCTGATTGGGCGTCCTTTGTCTGTCCTTTGGCGGGAAGGCTTTGTCCGTTACTTGTGGCGGGAGGAAAAAGGGGGAAGGGGAAAGGGGGTAGGGTAGGTGAGGAATGTGCTAAGCAAGCAGGTTTACAGAAGCGAGAAATGCCGGTTAGTTTATGTACAATCACTCATTCCATTACATATCAGACTACATTTAGGAAGGTTTACAACCCATTCTACTACACAGCGGGTTACATTCAGGAAAGGCCTCACAATGCTCGTAGCAAACAGCAAGCAAAACAGACTTCTCAGCAATTGTATTTCTTATCAAAGATCCATAATAAGCAGAAAAGAGAACCTAGCTTTAAACTAAGGCAGGGCTGTCATTTGGATTGTTCCTTTCAGAAGAATTTCCTTTACCACCTTTTTGAGAGCAGGTCTTCTATCAATGCTCTTAGTTTCCCTTCATTTGAGAATGTCTTTTTCCTGCAGGGTATGTTCACTGAATGTAAGATTCTGAATTAATTCCTTTGATTCCACACTTTAAGAATATAATTCCACTTCCTTTTGACCTCTATAATTTCTGATGAGAATTCCATTGTTATTTGTTGTTCCTCTATAGATAATACATTATTTTTTCCTGTGGCCGCTTACACAACTTTTTGTTTGTCTAAAGTTTTTTCAGCAGTTAATTATGATGTATCTGGTTGTAGATTTCCCAGGCTTATTCTCATTAGAATTCACTCTGTCTCTTGAATCTGTATTTTCTTGCTTTCACCAATCGTGGGAAATTTTTCATCATTATTTCCTCAAAAAATGTTTTTGGCTTGTACTCTTCCTCTTCTTCTGGGACCCTAAAGACTTGAACGTTCAATCTTTTATTGTTATTTCACAGGTCTCTGAGACTCTTCATTATTTTCTCAATCATTCTTTTCTGTTTATTGTTGGGATTGCATAATTTCTATTGTTTCCATTTCCCATGTCATCACATTATTAGCATATTTTAATTTTTTTTCCTCCTCTTGTAGAGGCTGCTTTTAGGCAACAGGCAACCAACTTGAACAATGCAAACCTGAGTAAGGTAGAAGGGCCCACAGAAACCACCTGGCTGAATACAAACAGGCCCATTTGGCAATGCACCTCAAATTATCGATAAACCCTAGCGACCAATGGGTTACTTATACCAGGACACAGGTACAAAAAAAATGAAAATTCCATATGTTCCCATACCTCTTCACCTTCCCCCTTAATTATAATCTCCCACCACTGTCTCATGGCAGACAGTCTCTCCCTTGCTGTCCTGCCCACTGCTCCCTAGTGATGTATTCAATAAACTTGTATCTGTTTTGTTCTGCTTTGGGTGAATTTTTTTCATTGCCCACACTGCTGGTCCCCACCCAATAGAGTCACCTCACATTTGGTGCCCCTCCATCCAACCAGGAGATCCCACACATGAGGTGAGATTTTCATGGCTCTTCATATGTAAAGTGACTTTTGTTTGTATCCTGGACCTTTAGAGATTTAGATAATGAAATTATGGATTTTATTTTTATTGTTTATTTTGCCAGCAGTGGGATTTTCCAATGTCAGTTCAGTTTTCAAAGTGTTTGCTGTGCTTTTCAGAACTGCTCTGCATGTACAATATGTAGTGGCCAATCAGGGACCTGGGTAGAGGTTCTCAAAATCTTTGGCATATTAATTACATTCAGATTCATCTCAGGTGGGCCTAAGAATTCAAAACAATTTTATGGGGCAATTTTCATGAACTTCTCCATCTATATTATCTCCCCAGTACTTTCTGTTTCACTAAACTCTCTGTTTTGGTCCTTTGGCTAAAAAAAACTACTCACTTCTTCAGTTATGACACATTCAAGGCCAATTGGCAAGAAAACAGAAAGGAAGAAAGGTTCCTGATCCCACCCTACTGGCACCACATTTCTACCCAGTGAAATTCCTGTTCTACCACAGTTTTGGCTCCCGGGAGCTATTATACCTCTCCTTTTTGACATCACCACTTGTATACTGACAACCCACTATGGGACAATTTAGACACTGGGGTATAAGAGAATAAAGACAAAGAGAGAGGACCCCCCCATTGATTTCTCTCATTGTCTTTGAATTTTAGTGGTCCGTTTTCTTCCCCTACAGCAAATTAGAGGATTTCTTTTGTATCTCACTGTATTTATACCATAGTGCTTACTTCCAAGTTTTGGCCTGTGTTGAGTTCAGGCTAGGGATACCAAAGCCAAAAATTGTTAAGTTTACTGTTTTTCATGGTACTTCAGATTCTTGTGTTATTCCCTTATCTGCCTGCTTGTGTTTATTTTCCAGAGTTGTCAAACAGTTGTCCTTGTATTCTCACCAGGTTTTATATCTGAGTTAGTAGGAAATGAAGGGAGGTGTGTTTTCTCCAACTCTGGAAATTAGAGGATGTATTCGTATTTACAGAAGAAAAAGAGGAGTGAAAAAAAGAAATTTAGCAGTTACATGATGAATTTATCAATGTATGTTCACCTGATAATTCAAGTGGGTTTCCTGAGCACATTAATGAGAAGTAAAGATTTGGAAATTTTATGGTTGGTTAATTAGGTCACTATTCCTGTAAATTGTGAAAGTTTTCCTTACTTGTGGGCAGTGTTTGCCATAATATAAAGTGAATGATGCCTCTAATAAAATGTGACTCCTTTTCAATTCCCACATGAATGCTTAGATCTCAGGGATGTACAAGACATATATCCATAAGACACAGCTAAAGTTGGTATGTTCTATTTAATTTTCTTTAATATGTTCAGAGGGGATCTTCGTATAGGGAAAATTCTGTGTGATTAACACTATTTTCATTGTTCCTCTGTTTCCTTACATTTAGTTTCTTTATTGTCATTAAATAAGTTAGTGGCCTGGAAAAGAATATAAACTAACTTTAAAAATGTATAAATTAAGTTGCTGTATTATGGGTTGAATTTTGTCTCCCAAAATTCATATGTTGAAGTCTTAAGCCCCATTATCTAAGAATATTATCATATTTTTGGTGCCTGGGTGGCACAGTCAGTTAAGCAACCAGCTTTTGGCTTCAGCTCAGGTCATGATCTCATGGTTTGTGGATTCAAGCCCCACGTTGGGCTCTGTGCTGATGGCTCAGAACCTGCTTGGGACTCTGTCTCCCTCTCTCTCTGCCAATCCTTCATCATCTCTCTTTCTCTCAAAAATAAATAAACTTAAAAAATAATATTATCTTATTTGGAAAAAAGGATTGTTGTAGATGCAATTGGTTAGGATGGGGTCATATGATGGGCCCCTAATACAATATGACTGGTGTCCTTATCAAATGGGAAAATTTGGATGCAGACAGAAACAGGGAGAATACCATGTTAAATGAAGGCTGAGATGGGACTGATGCTTCTATAAGGCACATAATGCCAAAGATTTCCAGAAAAAAGACCAGAAGCAATGAGAGAGGTAAGAAGCATATTTTCTCTCATAGTTCTCAGAAGGAACTATCCCTGCTGACATCTTTAACTAGTACTTTTAGATTACAGAATTCTTTGTAAGACAATATATTTATGTATTTTGAGACAGTTTGTGGTTTTTCTAAGTAGCAGTCCTAGCAAATGAATACACTCAGAAATGTAACTACTGAAGAAATACATTTTTGTATTCAAACAACTTAGAACTTTTTTGGTCAGTGAAAAATATCTTTTGGGGATAGTGCTAAATAAACCCCATCAAAAGTAATAACAGAGTAAGATAAAAATATAGTTTTGCTATCTTAAAAGTAGATGTTGTTGGGGGGGGGAGGCATGAGTATAGTTAGTAGAAAAATTCTAAGGTTTCAGTGCTGCACTGTGAAAAAAAATAAAATAAAAAGTTGGTTTTACTCCCATATCAGCCTGTATAAAAGGAATGCTGGCAGGGCATGATTGGCTCTGCTAATAATTAAACCCTAAGTAGAGAGGGACCACAGCTGGAGCTAGAAAGGACTCAAATTACACAGGGAATATGGCACAAGAGTTTACAAATATCGAGAGAGTGTGTATGTGTGTGGTGTGTGTATGTGATGGGTTGAAGAAATCTTAACAATTTAGGCAAACAGATCCCAGAAACAGTGGCCCAGATTGATTAGATAAAGGCTTTATACAGTAACATTAAAAATGTTCTTGCAAATGGTGCTGGCTTTTATAAATCTTACTAAAATGTATCTTAGAAAATCCTGATGAAAACAAAATATAGTCCACAATAGTGGTAGGAGGGGAATAGGGAAACTTTTCCCTGGAGAGACATATATTAAGTTGATATAGTTAGCAAAGACTGTCTTTCAAAGTCTTAGGGAATTGGTCAAAGGGTCTAAAACAAACTGGGAACCATTTAGTCAATTAAAATCTATGGAGACTGAGCAAGAAGTGAGAGGCTATGATACATAAACTAGTTACTGCACTCATTTCCCTCAGCTCTGTCTTGTGGGACAACTGCTCCAGTGGCCTCAGCAGCTGGGTAGCAATTTTACCCACCCAGGTCCCTGTGGGAGAAATGTTACCTAGGTGCCTTGGTTGGTGGTATTAGCAAATACCATTTTTCACAGCTCCATGCTAAGAATGGCCTGTATCTAGTAAGTGCCAGCACCTGGGTGGCACCAGATTCCAATCTCAACTCCTACAATGAAGGGAGGATATGGGAGGGGCAACTGGTGAAGAACAGAGTTCCCTTTCTCTTCAAAGCTCTGTGTTTCAGGAGAGCTGGCCCAGTGAGCTTGGAAATCGAGTAGAAGATTTTATCTCCTCCAGCTTCCTAAAGCAGATCTGTTCCAGGTTGGTTCAGCAGCCAGTGAACATTGGTCCATCCCATCTTATCTGCTCAGGCTACAGAAGATTAATACCAGGTGAAGTGGTATGAATTGGCAGAAGTTAGGTTATAGCACCTGTTTCCCTTCCATCTTCACTTCACCTCCCACCATACACAACTCTTATTATACACAGGAAATCTGTGTGAGATAGCCAGCAAAGAGCAAAGCCCCTCCCCAACCAGGTTTTGCACCAAAGTGCAGAGATCTTCCTCAGAGGAGGGTGGGAGCAAATTGCAAATATTGGCAGTTCTCCACTCCCGCCAAGGGGCTCAGATCCAACAGGATCAGGTTGTGGAGCAATTTGTGCTCCAGGACAATGTCAAAAGCAACACAATAATTAGCTAGTAATTAATGAAAGCTAACAACTGGATGTAATAACAATAGATGCTGGATGAAGAGATAAAAGTAAGAAACAGTCAAAATTATAGTCACCCCTCATGGACAGGAAAACTGTATAAATAGCTAAGGCTACATCCTGTGAGGAGTAACATCACATCACAGGCTTCTCACTGAAGGGAAAATAGACTTCACTGATATACTGAATAAAAATACAATAGAAAACATAAATCCAAAAGAAGTTGGTTCTTTGGTAAGATCAATAAAACTGACAAATCTTTAGCTAAACTGACAATAGGGGATGAAAAGACACAAATGGCTAAAATCAGGAATTAAAAGGGGATACCACTGCCAATTTTACGAATCCAAAGGAATAAGATGACACCAAAAAAATTAGATAACTTTGATAAAATGAAAAAAAACTCCTAGAAAGACACAAAATACTGAAACTAAATCAAGAAGAAACATAAAATTGGAATTGTCTAACAAGTAAAGAGGAAGAATTAAAAATTTTAAACTTCTTAAAAAGTAAAGGCCAGATGACTTCGCTGGTGAATTCTAATAGACATTTAAAGAAGAGTGAACATCAATCCTTTATTAATTCCTCCATAAAATAAAATACTGTAAACACTTCCCTACTCATCATATGAGGTCAGTTTTACCCTGATACCAAAATCAGACAAAACACTACAGAAAAACAAAAAACAAAAAAAAAACCAAAAAAACAAAAACAGAACAATATCTCTTTTGTGTACAGATGCAAAAATTCTTATCAAAATACTAGTAAACATTTGAGTCTTTTCATCTCCCATCGTCAGTTTAGCTAAAGATTTGTCGGTTTTATTGATCTTACCAAAGAATCAACTTCTTTTGGGTTTAAGGCAAATTTTCCTTACAAAAGAATTCCAAATAATATATGCATATACTTATCTTTCCAAAAGATGAATTTGAGTACCACTTCCATTGGTTGTTGACTATACTCAGTGTCTTCCTTCCAAAAAAATGGAGTATGGGGGGAAGAAAGCAAACATGGAAGCTTTCCATGGAGAAACCTACCATAAACCACCTTACCTAGGTGATCAAGGTTGACATCACCAATGATGTCAAGTGGATATCAGATACACAGGGCACCAAATTGTGTCATTCTTTAAAAAAAAAACCCTAACCTCACTCTAATCATGAAAAAAAAAATCAGACAAACCCAAATTCTTTTATGACTTTGCTATCCTTCACTTCACTTATCTATATGTTATAATCACCCAATTGCTACCATTGTTGTTACTATTTGGGGTTATTTTCCAAATCATTTAGGAATGATAAAAATAAAATATTTCATTAGTTCACCCTAGTACTCTTCCTTTCTGGATGTAGCCCTAAATTTCTGACCTATATCATTTTCCTTGGGTGAAAATTTTTTAACTTTTTTTTTTTTTTTGGCAAGGCATGTCTGCTACTAATGAATTACCTCAGTTTTTATTTGTTTGAAAAAGTCTTCGTTTCTCCCTAAATTTTTATTTTTTTATTTAATTTTTTTTTAGTCTTTATTTATTTTGAGAGAGAGTGTGTGAGCAGGGGAGGAACTGAGGGGAGGGGGACACAGAATCAGAAGTAGGCTCCAGGCCCTGAGCTGTCAGCAGAGAGTCCAACGCGGGACTTGAAATCATGAACCGTGAGATCATGACCTAAGCCAAATTTGGACACTTAACCAACTGAGCCACCCAGGCACCCCTCTCCCTAAATTTTTAAAGAATACTTTCTCTGAATGTAGAATTCTAAGTAGATCTTTTTTTTTAACACTATATATTTTACTCCAGTTTCTTCTTGCTTAAATTTTTTCTGACAAGATGTACACTGTAATTCTTATCCTCATTTTTCTAGAGGTAAGGTTATGTTTTTTCCCCACTGGCTTCTTTAAAGATTTTCTTTCTTTCTTTCTTTCTTCTTTCTTTCTTTCATTCATTTTTTTTTCTCTCTCTCTCTTTTCACTACAGTTAGGATATGATGCTCTGTTTAGGTAATTGTCCCACTCTAATCTGTGTGCTTCTTGGTTCCATGGTTTTGTATTTGCCATTACTGGTGAAAGTTCTTAGCCAGTACAAATATTTCTTCTATTGCTTTATCTTTATGGTATTCCAGTTATACATATTTATACCTTTTGAAACTATCTCTCAGTCCTTAGATGTTATGTTCTCCTTTTAAATATCTTAAAAAAACCTTTTTTTGTCTTAGTATTCCATTTTGGGAAATTTATTGGCATATCTCAAGCTAAATGATTCTTTTTTACCTTGTTCCTACCCAATCTACTGATGAGAATATCAAAGGCATTTTTTTCATTATGTTAGTGTGTTTTTTATTTTAGCCTTTCTTTTTAATTCTTTTTTAGAGTTCCCATCCCTGCTTACATTACCAATCTGTTCTTGTACTCATCTATTCGAGTTCTCAACATATTAATCTTGACTACTTTAAGTTCTTTTTTGTTTTTAAACTATTTAAATTCCTTGTCTGGTAACTATTTTAAACATCTCTGCCATATTTGAGCCTATAAGACAGTTTGAAAGTTACTCCAAATGTTAAACACAGAGTTGCCATATTCCTATTTCTAGGAATAGGAATTTCTATTCCTAGGTACCTATCCAAGAGAAATGTACTGATATCTACACAAAAACCTGTATAAGAATGTTCATAGCAGCATTTATTATAATATACAAAAGCTGGAACAATAAAAATGTCCTTCAAATGATGAATTGATATGTAATATATGGTATATTAATTGACAATTGCGGTAGACAGAATAATGTCCCTGCCCAAAGACATCCATGATCTAATTCCAAGAACCTGTGAATCAAATATCTATCTTACATAGCAAAAGGATTTTGCAAATGAGATTAAGTTAAGGCTATTGATGGCAAGATTGTTCACTATGATTTGGGTGGATCTAATGTAATTACTCTCAAGGTACTTAAAAGTGGAAGAAGGAGGCAGGAGAGTCAGAGAGAGATGTGACTATGGAAGCATGATAAGAGTCATGCAATGTTGGTAGCTTTGAGGATGGATGAAGGGGGCCTCCAGGCAAGGTGGCACCTAGAAGTTGGAGTAGGTAAGGAAATGAATGGATAGTCCCATAGAGCCTACAGAAGAGAAGACAGCTCTGCTGACACCTTGATTTTAATCCAATATACTTGTGTTGGACTTCTAACTTATGGGACCATAAGATAATAAAGTTAGATTGTTTTAACTCACCAAATTTGTAGTAATGTATTACAATAGCAATAGAAAACTAATACAACAATGAAAAGGAACGACGTTTTGATACATGGTAACATAGATAAAACTTGTGAACATTATACTAGACAAATGAAGCCAGTCATAAGAGATACACACTGCATGATTCCATTCATATGAAGTGCCCAGAATAGGTACATCAATAGAGACAATGTAGATTTTTAGTTGCCAAAGGCTGGGTGGTGAGGCAGAATAGGACAATTTCTCATGTGTATGGAATTATTTTAGGGGTGATGAAATGTAAATTTAGATTGTGGTTATGGATATACACATTAAAAGGGTGAATTTTATGTTATGTGAGTTATATAAAGCTGTTTTAACAAAGAATAACAAAAAGGAAGAGACAGGATTGACTTCATCAGTCTTTCATTCTTATTTTCACTGAAAAAAAAAAAAAAAAAAACACTGCTGCACTCTGAGAGTACAAGTACTCTGGGATGTATTTGATTCAATTTTCCCCTAACTCAGCAGATATCCCTTTTCTGGGTTCCCATGGATTTCTTTCCCCATCATTTAGCTTCTTGTAATAGAGTTACTGATTTACTTCTTGGCCTCACCCTGCAGACTGTGAATTCCTTGAAAGAAGGACTGTGCTTTTTATTTATAATGCTTTGTATTGGTGGAGCCTAGTCAATGTTTTTGAAAAATAGAAACAAAAAGAAAAAGAGCAGAAAAAAGGTTAGGGGGAAAAGGAAGAAAAGCTCTAAGAGATGAGCAGTCCACTTTAGAGAAGCATATAATCTCCATCACAATCCAAAAATATTGGCTCTAGTCTGGGTGTATCACATAGATACTCTGTGTGGTAGACTAGTAATAGCCACATATTCCTTCAATCCTAGTGTACACAGAATGTGGCTTTGTTACTCATTCCACAAAACATGGATTCTACTTCACTGCTTTTAACTGGGCTGGATGTGTGACTTGCTTCATTCAGTAGAATGTGGCCGATGGAGCATTCTAAGACTTCTGAGGCTAGACCTTAGTAGACCTGTGGCTTCCATTTTCACCCTCTTAGAATGCACTGTGATATGAAGCTAGTCAGATCTACAGGTGATGAGAATAATTGTGGAGGACAACTGAGGCACCATGACAATAGCCATCACCAATAGTATCGTGTGAGTCAGGCTACTGTGGCCCTTCTAGCCCAGTTGACTCTCACAAACTGCAGCTGCATGAGTGATCTCAGGGATAGTCCATGGAGAAACTAGGTACCTAACCCACATAATTGTGAGAAATACTATATGGTTGTTTAAAGCCACTGAGTTTCAAGATGGGTTGTTTGTAGCTACAAGTAACTGATATGCCTGGATTGGAAAAATAGTAACACACTTCTTTTTTTCCACTGATTTTAGTTTTTTAATATAAAATTTATTATCAAATTGGTTTCCATACAACACCCAGTGCTCATCCCAAAAGGTGCCCTCCTCAATACCCATCACCCACCCTCCCCTCCATCCCAACGCCCATCAACCCTCAGTTTGTTCTCAGTTCTTAAGAGTCTCTTATGCTTTGGCTCTCTCTCTCTCAAACCTCTTTTTTTTTCTTCCCCTCACCCATAGACTTCTGTTAAGTTTCTCAGGATCCACATAAGAGTGAAAACATATGGTATCTGTCTTTCTCTGTATGACTTATTTCACTTAACATAACACTCTCCAGTTCCATCCAGGGCCATATTTCATTCTTTCTCATTGCCACGTAGTATTCCATTGTGTATATAAACCACAATTTCTTTATCCATTCGGCATTTGATGGACATTTAGGCTCTTTCCATAATTTGTCTATTGTTGAGAGTGCTGCTATAAACATTGGGGTGAAGTGCCCCTATGCCTCAGACTTCCTATATCGTGGGTCATAGGGTAGGTCTATTTTTTAATTTTTTGATGAACCTCCACACTGTTTTCCAGAGTGGCTGGAATGCACCAGTTTGTATTCCCACCAACAGTGCAAGAGGGTTCCCTTCTCCACATCCTCTCCAGCATCTATTGTCTCCTGATTTGTTCATTTTAGCCACACTGACTGGCGTGAGGTGATATCTGAGTGTGGTTTTGATTTGTATTTCCCTGATGAGGAGCGACGTTGAGCATCTTTTCATGTGCCTGTTGGCCATCTGTATGTCTTCTTTAGAGAAGTGTCTTTTCATGTTTTCTGCCCATTTCTTCACTGTATTATTTGTTTTTCGGGTGTGGAGTTTGGTGAGCTCTTTATAGATTTTGGATACTAGCCCTTTGTCCGATATGTCATTTGCAAATATCTTTTCCCATTCCATCAGTTGCCTTTTAGTTTTGTTGGTTGTTTCCTTTGCTGTGCAGAAGCTTTTTATCTTCATGAGGTCCCAATAGTTCATTTTTGCTTTTAATTCCCTTGCCTTTGGGGATGTGTCAAGTAAGAAATTGCTACAGCTGAGGTCAGAGAGGTCTTTTCCTGCTTTCTCCTCTAGGATTTTGATGGTTTCCTGTCTCACATTCAGGCCCTTTATCCATTTTGAGTTTATTTTTGTGAATGGTGTAAGAAAGTGGTGTAGTTTCATCCTTCTGGTGTTGCTGTCCAGTTCTCCCAGCACCATTTGTTAAAGAGACTGTCTTTTTTCCAGTGAATGTTCTTTCCTGCTTTGTCAAAGATTAGTTGGCCATATTTTTGCAGGTCTAAATCTGATGTTTCTATTCTATTCCATTGGTCTATGTGTCTGTTTTTGTGCCAATCGACATGCTGTCTTGATGATTACAGCTTTGTAGTAGAGGCTAAAGTCTGGGAATGTGATGCCTCCCGTTTTGGTATTATTCTACAAAATTACTCTGGCTATTCAGGGCCTTTTGTGGTTCCATATAAATTTTAGGATTGCTTGTTCTAGCTTCTAGAAGAATGCTGGTGCAAGTTTGATTGGGATTGCATTGAATGTGTAGATAGCTTTGGGTAGTATTGACATTTTAACAATATTTATTTTTCCAACCCATGAGCACAGAAAATTTTTCCATTTCTTTATATATTCTTCAATTTTCTTCATAAGTTTTCTGTACTTTTCAGCACACAGATCTTTTACATCTTTGGTTAGGTTTATTCCTAGGTATTTCATGCTTCTTGATGCAATTATGAATGGGATCAGTTGCTTTATTTGTCTTTCTGTTGCTTCATTATTAGTGTCTTAGAATGTAACTGATTTCTGTACATTGATTTTGTATCCTGCGACTTTGCTGAATTCATGTATCAGTTCTAGCAGACTTTTGGTGGAGTCTGTCAGGTCTTCCATGTATAATATCATGCCATCTGCAAAAAGTGAAAGCTTGACTTCATCTTTGCCAATTTTGATGCCTTTGGTGTCCTTTTGTTGTCTGATTGCTGATGCTAGAACTTCCAACACTATGTTAAACAACAGCGGTGAGAGTGGACATCCCTGTCGTGGTCCTGATCTCAAGGAGAAAGCTGTTTTTCCCCATTGAGAATGATATTAGCTGTGGGCTTTTCATAAATGGCTTTTATGATGTTTAAGTATGTTCCTTCTATCTCAGCTTTCTCGAGGGATTTTATTAAGAAAGGATGCTGAGTTTTGTCAAATGCTTTTTCTGCATCTATTGACAGGATCATATGGTTCTTATCTTTTCTTTTATCAATGTGATGTATCCCAGGAATGAATCCCACTTGATCATGGTGAATAATTCTTTTTATATGCTGTTGAATTCAATTTGCTAGTATCTTGCTGAGAATTTTTGCATCTATATTCATCAGGGATATTGGCCTGTAGTTCTCTTTTTTTTACTGGATCTCTGTCTGGTTTAGGAATCAAAGTAATGTTGGCTTCATAGAATGAGTCTGGAAGTTTTCCTTCCCTTTCTATTTTTTGGAAGGGCTTGAGAAGGATAGGTATTATCTCTGCTTTAAATGTCTGGTAGAATCCCCCTTGGAAGCCATCTGGTCCTGGACTCTTATTTGTTGGGAGATTTTTGATAACTCATTCAGTTTTGTCGCTGGTTATGGGTCTGTTCAGGTTTTCTATTTCTTTGTGTTTGAGTTTTGGGAGTGTCTGGGTGTTTAGGACTTTGTCCATTTCTTCTAGGTTGTCCAGTTTGTTGGCATATAATTTTTCATAGTATTCCCTGAAAATTGCTTGTATTTCTGAGGGATTGGTTGTAATAATTCCATTTTCATTCATGATTTTATCTATTTGGGTCATCTCGCTTTTCTTTTTGAGAAGCCTGGCTAGAGGTTTATCAATTTTGTTTATTAAAAAAAAAAAAAAACTCTTAGTTTCATTGATCTGCTCTACAGTTTTTTAGAGTCTATATTGTTTATTTCTGCTCTGATCTTTATTATTTATCTTCTTCTGCTGGGTTTGGGGTGTCTTTGCTGTTCTGCTTCTATTTCCTTTAGGTGTGCTGTTAGATTTTGTATTTGGGATTTTTCTTGTTTCTTGAGATAGGCCTGGATTGCAATGTATTTTCCTGTCAGGACTGCCTTCGCTGCGTCCCAAAGCGTTTGGATTGTTGTATTTTCATTTTCATTTGTTTTCATACAATTTTTAATTTCTTCTCTTATTGCCTGGCTGACCCATTCATTCTTTAATAGGGTGTTTTTTATCCTTCATGCTTTTGGAGGTTTTCCAGACTTTTTCCTGTGGTTGATTTCAAGCTTCATAGCATTGTGGTCTGAAAGTATGCATGGTATGATCTCAATTCTTGTATACTTATGAAGGGTTGTTTTGTGACCCAGTATGTGATCTATATTGGAGAAGGTTCCATGTGTACTCGAGAAGAAAGTATATTCTTTTGCTTTGGGATGCAGAGTTCTAAATGTATCTGTCAAGTCCATCTGACCCAATGTGTCATTCATGGCCCTTGTTTGTTTATCGATCCTGTGTCTAGACGATCTACCATTGTTGTAAGTGGAGTGTTAAAGTCCCTTGCAACTACTACATTCGTTTCAATAAGGTTGCTTATGTTTGTGGTTAATTGTTTTATATATTTGAAGGCTCCCATATTTGTCGCATAGACATTTATAATTGTTAGATCTTCCTTATGGATAGTCCCTGTAATTATTATATAATGATTTTCTTCATCTCTTGTTACAGACTTCAATTTAAAGTCTAGTTTGTCTGATATAAGTATGGCTACTCCAGCTTTCTTTTGACTTCCAGTAGCATTATAGATAGTTCCCCATCCCTTTTCAATCTGAAGGTGTTCTGAGGCCTAAAATGAGTCTCTTATAAACAGCAAATAGGTGGGTCTTTTTTTTTTTTTATCCATTCTGATACCCTATGTCTTTTTGTTGGAGCATTTAGTCCATTTACATTCAGTATTATTATAGAAAGATATGGGTTTAGAGTCATTTGATGTCTGTAGGTTTCATGCTTGTAGTGAAGTCTCTGGTACCTTGTCTCACAGGATCCCCCTTAGGATCTCTTGTAGGGCTGGTTTAGTGGTGATGAATTCCTTCAGTTTTTGTTTGTTTGGGAAGACCTTTATCTCTACTTCTATCTGAATGACAGACTTGCTGGATAAAGGATTCTTGGCTGCATATTTTTTCTGTTCATCCCATTGAAGATTTCCTGCCATTCCTTTCTGGCCTGCCAAGTTTCAGTAGATAAATCCATCACTAGTCTTATCAGTCTCCCTTTATAAGTTAGAGTGTGTTTATCCCTAGCTGCTTTCAGAATTTTCTCTTTATCTTTGTATTTTACCAGTTTGACTATGATATGTCATGCAGAAGATCGATTCAAGTTACGTCTGAAGGCAGTTCTCTGTGCCTCTTGGATTTCAATGCCTTTTTCATTCCCCAGATCAGGGAAGTTCTCAGCTATGATTTCTTCAAGTACACCTTCAGCACCTTTCCCTCTCTGTTCCTCCCCTGGAATCCCAATTATGCATATGTTATTACGTTTAATTGCATCATTTAGTTCTCTAATTTTCCCCTCATACTCCTGGATTTTTTTATCCCTTTTTTTCTCAGCTTCCTCTTTTTCCATAAGTTTATCTTCTAATTCACCTATTCTCTCCTCTGCCTCTCCACTCCGAGCTGTTGTCGCCTCCATTTTATTTTGCAGCTCATTTATAGCATTTTTAAGCTCCTCCTGACTGTTTCTTAGTCCCTTGATCTCTGTAGTAATAGATTCTCTGCTGTCCTCTATACTTTTTTCAAGCCCAGCAATTAATTTTATGACTATTATTTTGAATTCATTTTCTGTTACATTGGTTAAGTCGTTTTTGATCAGTTCATTAGCTGTCACAACTTCCTCGAGTTTCTTTTAAGGAGAATTCTTCCATTTCGTCATTTTGGATAGTTTCTGGACTGGTGCAGAACTGCAGGGCTCTTCCCCTGTGCTGTCTGGTGTAACTTGCATTGGTGGATGGGGCCACAATCAGACCTGATATCTGCCCCCAGCCCACTGCTGGGCCACAGTTTGACTGGTGTGTACCTTATCTTCCCCTCTCCCAGGGGCAGGACTCACTGTGGAGTGGTGTGCCCCTGTCTGGGCTTCTTGCACACTGCCAGGCTTGTGGTGCTGCTTCTATGGGATCTGGTGTATTAGCCGGGGTGGATCTGCAAGGTGTACAGGGAAGGGAGGGGCAGACTCAGCTCACTTTGCCTTCTGTGGTCCGCCTCAGGAGGGGTCCTGCAGCACCGGGAGGGAGGCAGACCTGTCAGAGGGTTGGATCCACAGAAGCACAGCATTGGGTGTTTGCACGGTGCAAGTAAGTTCTGTGATGGGAACTGGTTCCCTTTGGGATTTGGGCTGGGGGATGTGCGAGGGAGATGGCACTGGTGAGCACCTTTGTTCCCTGCCAAGCTGAGCTCTGTCCTCCGGGGCTCAACAACTCTCCCTCCCGTTGTCCTCTAGCCCTCCTGCTCTCAGAGCAGAGCTGTCTGCTTATAACATTCCAGATGTTAAGTCCTGCTGGCTGTCAGAACACACTCTGTCTGGCCCCTCCGCTTTTGCAAGCCAGGCTCGGGGCTCTGCCTTGTCGGTTAGGCTACCCCTCCACCTCCTTGGTTCCCTCCCACCAGTCCATGTAGTGCACATGGCCTCTCAGCCCTTCCTACCCTCTTCTGTGGGCCTCTTGTCTGCACTTGTCTCCAGAGAGTCCATTGTGCTAGTCCCCTGGCGGCTTTCTGGATTATTTAGGCAGATGTGGGTGGCATCTAAGTGGTCAGCAGGACGCAGTGAGTCCAGTGTCCTCCTATGCCTCCATCTTCCTCTATTCTCCCAGCACTCTTCTTTCCACACAGATGAATTTTGTGGAGAGGAATGATGATCTACTTACCCTAAAGAATATTTTGATGTTATTCTTTGGTAATCTCACCTCAAGGAGTTCTAAATGTCAGTCCCCACTCCCCATTGAAAGCAATATTGCAGACTTTAATGGTCAAGTCTCACCACTGAGATGGAAAAAAATAGTATTTCTAATAATTATTATTTTCCATTTATAAGTTTGAATATGGGTGAAAGTATGAGTAAGCTAACATTACATACATTCCATACAACTTACATTTATGGAACTGATTCAGCATGCAAGCCTCTTTGCTAGGAGCTATGAATAATGACAACAATATGGACATTTGAAAAGCTTATATCTAGTGGGTGAAATAGATGTAAACATAAATAAATATTATTCAAGGCAAAATGTGATATGTCCTTTAATATAGATAATAAGGAACATAGAAATGACTCATGATGGAGGTGGGGATACATATCAGGCTTCAGTGAGTAAGAAGGTATGGAGCAAATAGTCCAGTTTACTCCAATACATTAAGTCTTTTTATGTCTTTGCCATTCTATAAGTGTACTGTATATGTGGAGTGGAGTAAATGATGTGCTAAGGCCTGCTGTGCCCACAAACCCCTTCAGTAATTCCTTACACTTGAATCATTTTGACCTTGGTCTTTAGACTCTGCAGCCCTAATCACAATTTACTGAGGCAGAGATAAGGCTGACCCAGGGGTTGCCAACAAGGTAATATCTCCTTCGAAGTTCAACATGCAAGGTGGGATGCAGTCCTGCCTGTCACTGCCCAACATAGTTTGTTGTTGAGATGGGAGCAGCTAAGATCTCTCACAGGTGTTAGTTCTTCATTGGGGCTTATATATGTGGCTACTTGGGAGAACGGATCCAGGCATTTTGGACTTTTTTTTTTCAGACATGGAGAGCACATGCCCAAACCAGGGAGAAGAGCAGAGGGAGAGAGAAAGAATTTCAAGCAGGGTCCACACTCAGTGAAAAGCCAGACTCAGGGCTTGATCCCATGACCTCAGCCAAAATCAAGAGTCAGATGCTCAACTAACTGAGCCACCCAGGTTCCTCATTTTTTCACTTTGAAAAGGTGAAATCAGGGGTGCCTGGTTGCCTCAGTCAGTTAAGCATCTGATTTAGGCTCAGGTCATGATCTCACAGCTCATGAGTTTGAGCCTTGCATTGGGCTCTATGCTGACAGCTCAGAGCCTAGAGCCTGCTTCAGATTCTGTGTCTACTTCTCTCTCTGCCATTTCCCTGCTCATGCTCTGTCTCTCTCTCCTTCAAAAATAAGTAAACATAAAAAAAAAAAAAACGAAAAAAAAAAAAACAAAAAACAAAAGATGAAAACAAAAGGAAATGTTTGAGCTTCCTGTATTCCCTAGGCTGTGTTGTTCATTTCCTATATATGCTGATTTGAAGTCTGAGTAATGCAGACTGGCTACATATATGAAACGTTGATTATGTGGTCATGGAGCCAGACCTTGTCAGAGTGTGGTACAGGTAGGTTTTCCTTGGAAGGAAATGATTATTATCACGTCATCAATTCAGGTATTTGGAAATAGACTGGAGACATTTCCCCTTAACTCTGCTGGGTTTGAAAACTGAGCTGGCCATGGCCAGCCAGGAAAGTGAAAGTCAGGCAGGGAGCTGGCTCAGCCCAGGACCCCAAGAGGAGCTGCGCCTTTGCCATAATGAACCATTCTGTGGACTATAGTTGCTTTCCATTACTCCCAACTTTTCATTAATGTCTTATAAAAAGGACAGTGTGTTCTCTGTTGTGTTTGGGGACCATGGATGAACTGCCCCATTTAGGGGAATTCATTTAAGGGAGAATAGGACACACATTTGACTCATTGGCTTATCTTAGACTGAAGATATCAGAGACACTGGGCCTATGTTTTTTTTTTCCTCTATGAGGATGCACAATTATATTAACTAAAGCTGCTAAAAAGGCTAACACAGTAGCAACCATTATCCAATCACATATATAGTCTTACACGAATTATTTTTGAGAGACACAGAGAGAGCAGGGGAGGGACAGAGAGAGAGAGAGAGAGAGAGAGACAGAGAGAGACAGAGAGAGACAGAGAGACAGAGAGAGAGAGAGAGAATCCCAAGCAGGTTCCCACTGTCAGTGCAGAGCCCTGTGCAGAGCTTGAAGTCATGAACCATGAGATCATGACCTGAGCTGAAGTTGGACGCTTAATTGACTGAGCCACCCAGACACCCCAGTCTTACATGAATTTTAAGGAAGATTTGACTCAAAGCTTAAATCTCATTATTATTCTTTTTATATGATTTTTAACAAAGATGGGAAAACTGTTAAGTTATTATTACAAAGCAGGTAATATTTTTCCTAGAGTTTTCATAAATTCTGTATTGTTAGGTCTGTCTCCTAAATCAAAACCTTGGGCCCCACTATCCATTCATAACTTATGATCTCATAAAATTTGTATACATTTATAATTTTATTGTTTCATATATTTATGATATTATCAAAACTTTTATTGAGCACCTATCATTTGCCAGGCAATGTGTTTTGTCTTGGAAAATATAAGCAGCCAGACCTTGTCTCCTTGCTCCTGGGGTCTTTGTTTCAATATTAAATCATAAAAGAATTGTAAACCACAAACTCACAGATTTTGAAAGATGATGTGTGCCTTTAAAAAAAATGAAAGATTAGTTTTCCTTCTCTCACAGTATTTATTTTGTCATTTGTTGTAATTTGTATTTGTTTTATTTCAGTATCTTTCCAGAAAGTCAGTGTTTTTCCAAAGGTGTTCACTATAATGTTTTAACTGTTTTATTTTTTTAAGTTTATTTATTTATTTTGAGAGAGAGAAAGAACACACAAGCAGGAGAGGGACACAGAGAGGGAGAGAGAGAATCCCAAGCAAGTTTAGCACTGTCTGCATAGAGCCCAGTATGGGGCTCGAAATCATGAACCACAAGATCATGACCTGAACCAACACCAAGAATCAAATTTTAATCAACTGAGCCACTCAGGCACCCCAATATAGTGTCTTAACTATTTTAAAGCTGGAATGTGGGGGTGGTAGTGCTTGAATGGTTCAGTCAGTTAAGCGTCTCACTCTTGATTTGGCTCAGGTCATGATTTCACAGTAACCCTGCATGGTGCTTACACCGACAGAATGGAGCCTGCTTGGGATTCTCTCTCATTTCTCTCTTTGATCCTTCACCCACTACTGCATGCATTCTCTCTCTCTCTCTCTCTCTGTCAAAATAAATAAATACACAATTTTTAAAAAGGTAGAGTGCTGAGGGGCGCCTGGGTGGTGCAGTTGGTTAAGCGTCCGACTTCAGCCAGGTCACGATCTCGCGGTTCGTGAGTTCTAGCCCTGCGTCAGGCTCTGGGCTGACGGCTCAGAGCCTGGAGCCTGTTTCGGATTCTGTGTCTCCCTCTCTCTCTGCCCCTCCCCCGTTCATGCTCTGTCTCTCTCTGTCCCAAAAATAAATAAAAACGTTGAAAAAAAATTAAAAAAAAAAAGGTAGAGTGCCGCAAGTCATGAATTAATAGAAAGCACATGAATTTAGGGTCAGTGTATCGTATGTATATATCTGCGCTAAATGAAAGAAAACAATATACAGTAAAACCTTCATTTGTGAGAATAATTCATTCCAGAAATGTGTTCGTAATCCAAAGCACTTGTCTGTCAAAGTGAATTTTAAAAACCATTGGCTCAGTTGTGATCAAGTGACATTTGGCATCACATACTACTTAAATTGCAAGATGTTGCTTGTTTATCAAGTAAAAAATTTATTAGAAATATTTGTTCGTCTTGTGAAACACTCACAGACCAAGTTACTCACAATCCAAGGTTTCACTATATATTTATATTGAGCAATATTAGCATAAAATATCTCTGGAAGGATAAGCAAGAAACTTGTGTGAAAGAGGAAGAGAAGATGACTGAATCAAAAGGTGGGAGACAGATTTTTCAAAATCCTTTCATACTTTCTACTGTCAAACCAAGTGAAGGATCATTTGCATAAATATATAACAAGTTTCTAAAGAACAAAAGCCTGTGGATTCTTGGGCTCCATATCACCAGCAGAATCAGAATCTCTGAGAAGGATGCCCTAGAATGGGCATTTTCATTATGTAGTACAGGAGATTGCTGTAGCCACCAACATTTGAAGCACATTAAAGAGCCTGGAATGTCCTATTAAGCCTTGCAACTTTGTATTGAGGGCAGTAGGATACCATATGCAGGATGCATGGCATAATCACACTGAAGTATAATCTGATGAATTTGGACACTGTGTTGATGGTAAGTTTGAGCCACCTGAGTCAACCTGAGGGACAAAAGTTGGGTGGAAGCAAAGAGAATGATGAAGTAGCTGTTAAAGTGGCCAAAATAAGAGGTTATGAAGAGCTGATCATAGACGTTGGAAACTCCAGTCTACACAGAAATTCAGGAATCCAACAGAGGACACGGCCATACTGATAATCCCTTAGCTAGTCTCCTCCAAGTCTCCCACCCTCATGACTGTGCGTGTCACAGCTCAGCTTACTGCTCTGAGGTTCTACTACTGAGGTCCTTATTGTTTGTGCTTCTTCTGCCATTTTCCATTACTCTTCTCTTTTCCTGTCTTCAGTTTTGTTTCTGAGCCTTCTACTGCCTCAAAAGTTCTTCTAGAACTTTCTGTTTGTTTAATACTGATTTTTTAAAACTTCTGTTGAGGCATCTGAATGGGTTATCAGTCCTATTCAGGATAGCACTCCACCTTGAGTGTTGTCCCACTGAGCTGTTTGCCTGGATGGTAGCCTCTGGGTCAGCTTGATTTCTGCCTCAATAAATTGATTAGGGCTGTGGAGTCTAAAAATCAAGTACAAAGTCATTAAAGTATAAGAAATTACTGGTGTACTGTGAGTGTAGCAGTCATCAGCACATTATTTACTTAGCTCTAAATACAAAATATATTTATGGAATGCACAAAAATAAAAAAAAAAGATTTAACATATTTGAGAATATGTCCAATAGTCTCCATATCATTTCAGTATTAAAACTTGTATTGATAGAATCAGATTGGAATATTGAGAAATGAAGTTCCCTTACACTGTGATCATTATAGGACAAAATACTTGATTCGTGGAAAAATCAAGTGCACATGAACCTCCCCATGTGTCTACCTTGTTTATTCATTCTATATTAACTTTCTTTCATGCATGTTTTAGTCTGTCTCCTGGAGAAAAAATAATTATATATCCTCACCAGTTAGCTCATATGAACAAAGTGACATTTCCCAAAAGTAAAATGTGGCTCTGTCTGTGGTATTTAATCTATAGGGGTTTGTACATCATGACTGAAAAGGAACAAATGGTTCCCATCCTGAGAGCTGACTTACTCAATGTCACATTTTAGCACTGTCATAAGGTAGGGCTCTTTGCTGTTACTAGGAGGTTCATTGGTCTGCTCCAATTTTACTTTTTTTTTTTCTTTTTTTAGTTTAAATTTTTCTTGTGATAATTGGAGAATCAAATGCAAATGTAGAAACAATACAGAGAAACACTGTGTATACTTTTCCTGGTTTTCTCCAATTTTAACATTTTGCAAAATTATATTAGTATCACAACCAGGATATCAACATTGATTTAATCTACCAATTTTATTCATATTTCCCCAGTTTTTCATGTACTCATGTGTGTGTTTAACAAGATCTACACAATTTAAACCACTGTAAGATAAAGATACTGAACATTTCTAATACCACAAAGATCTCTTATGTTTACCTTTTGTAGCTACACCTACTTCATTCCCACAAGCCCCTGGCAGCTACTAATTTGTTCTCCATTTCTTTTTTTTTTTTTTTCATTTAAAAAAACTATTATGTAAATGGAAAAATACAGTATGTAACCCTTCAGGAATAGTTTTTTTTTTTTTTTTCTTTTCACTAAGCATAACTCCCTGGAGCTCATCCAAGTTGTTGGTATTAATGGATTCTTCTTTATTTCCCTAGTAATATTCCATGACATGTGTGTAGAACAGTTTATCCATTTACTTATTTTTTATTAATTTTTTAAATATTTATTTACTTTTGAGAGAGAGAGAGAGAGCACGAGCAAGGGAGAGGCATAGAGAGGGAGACACAGAATCTGAGGCAGGCTCTAGGCTCTGAGCTGTCAGCACAGAGCCCAATGTGGGGCTCAAACCCATGAGCTGTGAGATCATCACCTGAGCCAAAATTGATGCTTAACCAACTGAGCCACCCAGACTCCCCTATCCATTTATTTATTGAGGGACATGTGAGCTGAATCCAATTTTTGGCAATTACAAATAAGGCTACTGACATTCATGCACAGGTTTTTGTAAAAACGTTTTCATTTCTCTGAGATAAATGCCTGGGAATGCAATTGCTGGTTGGTATGATAATTGTAACTTTAGTTTTATAAGAAACTGACAAACTGTTTTCCAGAGTGGCTGTACCATTTTATATTCCCACCAGCAATGCATGAGAAATCCCTTCTTTACACGTCCTTGCCAGAATTTGGTGTTGTCAGTATTTTTTCTTTCAGCTCTTCAGATATGTATGCAGACATCTCACTGCAGTTTTCATTTGGATTTTGCTGATGGTGAATGATGTTGAATATTATTTTATCTTCTTATTTGCCATCTGTACATGCTCCTTGGTGAAAAATCTCTTCATGTCTTTTGTGCCTTTTCTAATTAATTAGTTTGTTTTACTTCTGTATGTTAAGACATCTCTATATGTTGTGTATGTTTCAAATACTAGTCCTTTGTCACACACATAGATTGCAAATATTTTCTCTCAGTCTGTAACTTGTCTTTTCATCCTTTTCTCATGGGCTTTCATAGAGCCAAGCTTTCTGTTTTAATGAGGTACAATTTATTGATTTTTTTCCTTTTATGAACAGCACTTTTGTGTTAAGTCTGTGCTGAGTCTTATATCCCAAAGATTTTCCCTTATTTATTTTCTAAAATTTTTACAGTTTTGTATTTTAAAATTAAGTTTACGGTCCACTTTGAGTTAAGTTTTACATGGGGTATGAGGTAAGGTTAATTTTTTGCCTGTGGATGTTCAGCTGATTCTCTTGATTAAAAAAGTTATTCATTCATTAAATTACTTTTGCATCATTGGTAAACAACATTAATTGAGCCTACTTGTGGGTCTGTTTCTGGGTTTTCTATTTTGTGCCATTACTCGATGTGTCTCCCTCCACACTGTCCACATTACCATGACCGATGGAACTATACAGTAATCTTGAACTCCAGGTAAAGTAATTCCTTTCACTTTCTTCTTTATTGACTACATCACCTACTCTGGGGTTTATTCCTATTCATATAAATTTTAGAATAAGCTTGTCTATACCTTGATAGGATTTTTATGGGTATTATGTGAAACCTCTGGATCAATTTGGTAAGCATTGATAGCTTAGCTATGCTAGCATGCTAGCAAGTCTTTATATTTATTTAGGTCTTCTTTGTTTTCTTTCAACAACATTTTGTCATTTTTATCATACAGATCTTACACATTCTGTGTTAAGTGTATACCTAAGTATATAATTTAATTTTGAATGATTGTTAATGGTATTGCATTTTTAATGTTAATTTATACATATTCGTTGTTAAGTATGTAGATATAAGATTTATTCTGGAGTGTAAATTTTGTGTCCTTTGATATCTTCTAAGTTCTGGAAATTTATTTTAGTTTAGTTTAGTTCAGTTTTAGTTTAGTTTAGTTTTGGTTTGGCTTTTTTGGTAGAATACTGGAAACTCTCTAGGTAAACAATATATCATCTAAAATTAGGGTAATTTTATTTCTTACATTCCAATCTGTATGCCTTCTCTGTCTTTTTCTTCCCTTATTGCCCTAGCCAGAGCCCTCAGCACTATGTTGAATAAGAGGGGTGAGAGTAGATTCCTTGCTTTTTTCCCACTTTAGGGGGAAAGTATTCAATCTTTCACCATTAAGTATGATGTTTGCTATAGGGTTTTGGTAGATATTCTTTATTAAACTGAAGTAAATTATTTTTATTCTAAATTTGCTAGTGATTGGCATAAGTGATGTTTCTGGGATATTAGCAGTTTTCTTTTTCTTCTTGTGGATGGTGTTACATAAGTGCTATACAAAGTGTCACACTGAGTGTGCATTTATATTTTGTGAACTTTTCTGTACATGTGTCATATGCTAATAAAATTTTTAGGTAACTGATAATATCTTATAATAAAATGTAAAAAAAATCTCAAAGTTGCCAGAGAGAGAAAAAAAAAGATAACCTGCAAATAGAAAGATTCAATTAACATTAGTCTGTTATTAGCAAAAATGGGCCTAAGAAGATTAACAACAATATTTTATTTTTTTTCATTTTTTTAAACATTTATTTATTATTGAGAGACAGAGAGACACAGAGCATGAGCAGGGTAGGGGTAGAGAGAGGGGGAGACATAGAATCCAAAGTAGGCTCCAGGCTCCAAGCTGTCAGCACAGAGCACAATGTGGGGCTCGAACTCACAAACTGCAAGATCATGACCTGAGCTGAAGTCATTGGCCCAACCAACTGAGCCACCCAGGGGCCCCTAACAGCAATATTTTAAAGGTGCTGGAGAGAGACACATTTTAAATTAGAATTGTATATCCAGTCAACTTTCATTCACATGTAAGAACAAAATGATGACTCAGATCATCAAGAACTCAGAATTTTTACTAAAGACAAACTATGAAAATGAGAAATTATATTTCAGCAAGGAAATGAAAACAAGGGAAGGAAATAGAATACAAAAAGATGATCAAAGATATTTGTGAAATATACAAATAAGATACAACATAAAGAATTTGCCTAAGTGAGTTGTTTTCAGTTTTAGTATATAATCTTGTACTGAAGTGCCAGATAATAACATAGGGAAGGAGAAGGATGAGTAGAGACAGTATATCATGCTACGACTTTTATCTTTTTGGGAGGATACAGACATTGTTTATTTTGTTCAAGTATGTGTGTTAAAAACTTAAAGACAACACCAAGAACAGAGAGAATGAGTAGTTCAAAACTGAATGAGTAATTATGAAAAATAAAATAGGTATTGAATTGACATTTCATTTAATTCTAAACTGTACTTTTTTGTGCACCTTTCTATTTCTTTCAACGTATCCAATTATGTGAAAACAGTACCTGGCATTGATACTACATCACAAGCAAGAGGTTTGATTATTGTGAATGTGATAGCAATGTTCTTACCTGGGATCAGGTTTGTATTTATTGAAATATATCTCAAGGAATAAAAAAATGAAATTTCTGAAATATGATTCCTTTCACAAATGAAAACTCAAATTAACCAAACTCTATTAAAATCACTGAACTTTGAATTTCAGAAATCAAAGGAGAAATCCTTTTTTTCCCCTTCTGTATTGGTGTTGAATTCAAGGGGAAAAGAGTGCAGAGTAAGCTAAACAGGAGCTATCTATATACTGTCTAATGGCAGTGATAATTAATGACTTATTCTTACACAGCTCATATGTATTGCAAGTTGTATTAATAGCCATATTAACAACTTTTATATGAAGTTTTAAATATATTTTTATTTCTATAAAGAAATAAAAGATAAAATGTGATGCGAACACAAGGACTCTTAAAGGAACAATATATTCCCTTTACAAGTATTCAGAAAAATGAATTAAAGTTAAATGTCCATCCAAAAAGGGTACATTAGATATATTTATACAAGGTAGCCACTTAATAGGATGATTTGGATTTTGGGGCAGGAACATATTTTTATAATATAATAAACGATACTAATCAGGTTACAAAACAGGATATATAGATTGTATTTTTTTTATTTTTTAAATGTATTTTAATAAAAAATACTTACATATATTTGTATATACAGAGAAGATATAGGGAATATGAAACATGAACATTGGTACATGTGTGTAGTACTACCTTCTTGGTGTTGTGGGTATTTTGTTTGTTTGTTTCATCATTTTGTTTTTTCAGTTTTGCTTTTAATTATCTGAATTTTCTGAATTTTCTACTTCAATTAAAATTTATTGCTTGTGTATAAAAACAAAAGGATAACCTGGGTGGCTCAGTCAGACACTTGACTGGTCAGGTCAGGTCATGATCCCAGGGTTGTGGGATTGAGCCCTGAGTTAGGATCCATGCTGAGTGTGGAGCCTGCTTGAGATTCTGTCTCTCTTTCTCTTTCCCTCTCCCTCTGCCCCTCTCCCCAACTCTCATGCTTTCTCTCTCTCTCTCTCTCATTCTCTCTGAAATAAATAAATAATAAATAAATAAATCAAACAAAGACAAAGGAAGGAAGGTAGTCATGAAAAGAATAGTGAAAGAGATCATGGAAGCTACCTAATCAAAATCTCTCCACAATCTTCAAAAGCATCCAAAACCAAAAAGAAGGAAGGAAGGAAGGAAGGAAGGAAGGAAGGAAGGAAGGAAGGAAGGAAGAAAACTCAAAACCAAAACTACACAGATATACAGATTAACAAGAAAAATAAATAAAAACACACAAAATATCATACCTTTAACAAAATTAGAAGGTTGAAAACACTAAAAGAAAGTACTTGTAAGCAAACAAAAAAATTTACCAAATTTAGCAGAGCTTCAGCTCAAGCTTCTAGTGTAAGAATTTTGAACAAGCAAGAGTAGCATAAATAAACTCTATGGGAGAGAGGGAGAAAAAAGAGAGAGTTGAGAGGGTGAAGACAGCCTAATATCACCCCTTAAGGGGAGTCCTAGTATTTAAAAGAACTGATTTCAGGGATGAGATTGAAAATTACATGGGGTTTACATGGAGGTGACAGACTCCCAAATGCATTGCTTCTAGAGGTGAAAGGGAGTAAGTGTTGAAAAAAGAGGAGCCCTTTGGGTACTGGTTGATGAGAAAAAGAAGCCAGAAGAGGAAATTTGGGATTTTGAAAACAAAAGAAAAACAAAAATTCAAAAGACCCATAGTCCACCCCTTTCTATACAGACAAATGTTAACTCAGCAGATCTGAGTTTTTCAAATCCTACACATCCCCAATAAAGGTCCTTGACCAGCTTAGGGAGATGAGCTCTTAGCCCTAAGAATATTATGCCTGATAAAAGTATTTTTGTATGTGTGAGACCATGGACTATGCTGTACTAGTTTGATTAGAATGTATGCTAATAGTTATGATTTATTTAAATGTTTTTGCTGAATAGCAGAGGTAGGTAATGCAGTTGCTGCATGCCTATATGATTGACTTCTAATGAAAACTCTGGACATGAAGGCTCATTTGAACTTTCCTTGTTGCTACCACTTTGCACCTGTTGTCACACACATCGCTACTGAGAGAATGAACTTCATTGGTTAACTGCATTAGATTCCACTGGAAAGGATACCCAAAAGCATGGATTTTGTCTCATGCATCTTTTCCCTTTGTTAATTTTAAACTATAATTTTGCTGTAAGACTCTAACCAGGAGTGTAGTCAGTCAGCTTTTCTGAGTTCTGTGAGTCCTTTGGAACCTCCAAACCACTCATTATAAAAATCCATGTATTGAATAAAAGTATACTTAACAGATGATAAAAATATCATTAAAATGCAGAATTTTCTTCTTCTCTAGAGGAAATAAAAAATCTACTCTCATATCAATGTTCTAAGCTTTCATATGGCTATAAAGCATCGATACACTATCTGACTGAAGTTGAAGACTTAATGCCTATTCTCAAAGAGATTAAAATTTAGTTCTGATATCATTCTGGAAGTTGTAAATCAGTTTTTTCAATAAGGAAAAGTTGCTAAAGCATAGCTCTTGAAGTTCTTCCAAAGCTTCTGGCACTTCTAGTTCCTTCTTCAGAGATATCCCTATTGCCAGTAAGATATGTATCCTTCCACTTCTTTCTCTCAACATCTGCATCTATGCTCCCACTGAAAATACATGGTACAATACCTATGGGTATAAATTTTACATACTTAATGTTGAACAAAAATTCCAGTAAAAAAAGAATACATAAAACACACAGCCCAAAATAATAATAGTGTTTAGGGATGTATGCTTAGGTGCTAAATCTATAAAGAAAAACTAGGATGCCATTATCATAAATCAGGATAGCAGTTAATATTAAGAAATGGATGGGGAAGTGATTAAAAAGAGACACAGTGGTGGTCTCTAAGTTTGTGGCAATATCCTCTTTTGTGACTGGGGTTATTTTTGCATTGGTGTTCACTGTGGTAAATCAATAAAATGGTATCCTTATTTTGAACACTTTTATGTATATAGAATTAAAAAAGCAAATAAGAATAGTAAAAATATAACACAGGAATGTTAACTAAGAAAATAAAACACTTTTTTCATTAATTTGAATGAAAGTAATAGAGAAGAAATGAGATTAAAACATGAGGGTTAAGGGGTGCCTGGGTAGCTCAGTTGGTTGAGTGTCCGACTTTGACTCAGGTCATGATCTGACAGCTCGCGAGTTGGAGCCCTGCGACGGGCTCTATGTTGACAGCTCAGAGCCTGGAACCTGCTTTGGATTCTGTATCTCCCTCTGTTTCTCATGCTCTATCTCTCTCTCTCTGTCAAAAATAAATAAACATTAAAAAAAAAACATGGGGGTTAAGTAGAAATAAATAGTTAGCTGACAGACATAAATTCAAGTATATCCATGATTACATGAAAATGTTATAAATATTCCAAATAAAGTAATAGAATTGTCAGAATCTATTTTAGACATATTATACTTGCTTAGAATGACATATTATATACTGCTTATAATGAATTGTCCTCAAATATGAAAACACAATAAAGTTGAAAGCAAAAGGCTGGGGAGATTTTCAGTGCTGTCCAAGATGGAGAACGCTATATTCCAGGAGGGAATAATGGACATTCTTGAAATACAAACTTTATTTTTATCTTCATTTTTTTTGAGTTATTTTTTACATTTTTTAAAAATTCAAGTATGATTAACATACATTGTTATATTAGTTTCAGGTGTACAATATAAGGATTCAACAATTTTATACATTACTCAGTGCTCATCACAATTACTGTACTCTCTTTTTTTGCCATTAATTAATTTAACATTTATTGAACAGTTATTATGTACAAAGTATTGTTTTAGGTTGTTAAAAGATACTAACTCACACACTACTCCAGTGTATATTAGTTAACCAGTGAAGTGGAAACTTAAAAAAAAAAAGAAGCAAATAGAAAATTCAGAAATGAAAACTATGTCTGAAATAAAAAGTTCACTGTATGGCCTCAAGGGAAAACAGAGATGATGGAGAAAAGAATCATTGTACTTTATGTTAGATTATTAGAAATTAGCTAATATGAAAAATAAATAGAAATATTGAGAGAAAAACAAATCTACAGATCCTTGTATCAAAACCAATATTAAGGGGCGCCTGGGTGGCGCAGTCGGTTAAGCGTCCGACTTCAGCCAGGTCACGATCTCACGGTCTGTGAGTTCGAGCCCCGCGTCAGGCTCCCTCAGATGGCTCCCTGATGGCTCGGAGCCTGGAGCCTGTTTCCGATTCTGTGTCTCCCTCTCTCTCTGCCCCTCCCCCATTCATGCTCTGTCTCTCTCTGTCCCAAAAATAAATAAACGTTGAAAAAAAATTTTTAAAAAAACCAATATTAAAATGTCTAATATTCATGTAATTGGATGTCCAGAAAAAAGGGGGAAAGGGTGGTACAAACAAAGGCTTGAGTGACTATACTAATATAAAAGTAGACTTCAAATCTAGGAATATTACCAAAGATAAAGAAGTAGATTACACAATATTAAAAGTTGATTCATAATAATTCTAATGATAATTCACCAAAAAGACACAATTTAACAACACAGCTTCTAAAGGCTTGGAGCACAAACTAATAGAACCAAAAGAAGAGATAGACAAATCAGTTTTAGTTGGAGACCAATACACCTCTTTAAGTATTTGAAAGAACAACTAGACAGAATATCCACAAAGATATAGAAAACCTGAACATTACCAAGCAGCTGGAACTAATTGACACTCCATACCCAAGCAACAGAATGTACATTCTAAGTGTATATGGACTCTTCACTGAGAGAGACCATATTCTGAGCCATAAAAAAAAACTTATGTTTTTTTAAAGAATTGAAATGATATGGAATTAAACTAGAAATCAATAACACAAGGATTATGTGGAACCCCCCCAATATTTGGCAATGAGATAACACATGCTGAAATAACACATAGGTAAAAGCAGAAGTAATAAGAAGTAATAAAGCATTTTGAATTGAATGAAAATGAAAATAGAAAATATCAAAATTTGTTTCATGCAGTTAATGAGGTACCTATAGGGAAATATATAACATTTAATGCTTGTATTAGAAAAAAAAGTCTCGATGGTCCATGCTTCCACCTGAAATAACTAGGGAAAGTTGAGTAAATTAAACCTAATATAAGTAAAAGAAACAAAAAATAAGAACAAAACTAGAAATCAATAAAATAAAAAATAGGAAAACAGCAGGGAAATAAATAAAACTGAAAACTGTTATTCTGAAAAGGTCAATGAAATTGTTAAACTCCACCCAAGAAAAAGAGAGGAGATACAGATCACCAATATGAAGAATAAAAGAGGACTCATCACAGGAGGCCCTAGAAATATCAGAAGATTATCTGCAAATTCTACAAACATCTTTATGCCCATGAATTCAAGAATTTAGGTGAAATAGTCGCCTGAAAGACATGAACTACTAATACTCAGGATTAAATTGGTAACTTGAATAATCCTATATACACTAAATAAGTGTAATTTTCTATTAAAAACCTAAACAATTACTGACAAGGAAAATTCCATGTTTTACTGGCAAACTCAAACTTTTAAGGAAAAATTCATAGAAAGTCTACACAATCTCCTTTAAAAATACAATAGGAAAGAAAATTTATAAAGCCATTAAATGAAAGCAGCACTACCCTAATACCAACTAATCAGTGTATACTGGCAAATAAACAAAAGAAGAAAAGCATATAATATTCAATATATGCAAACATAAATTGTGAAAAAATAAAAATTTAATCATAGTAAAAACCAGGCACCTAAAAACCTACAGATAAAAGCAACTTAAAGATGAAAAACTGAATGTCAAGACATTCAGGTAGACAAGGTAATGTATATATAACTCTCCTTGCATCTCCAAACTAAGTACAATTTAGCCCTGGAGATAATGCAAGAGGCAGCCAAAGGAGAACTCTGAAAGGTAGAAAAACAAAGGCGAACTGGTTAGAAATTACAGGAACAATAGGGTGGCAGGCCATCTTACATCCCCACCCACCAGAAGAATGCAATACAGGCCTGACTTTTTCTACCACCACCCCATCAAGAGAAGTCTGTCCACATGGACTCATTCCTTACCTATTTCATCTTGTGAATCCAAGTAATCCACATATAGTTTTCCTTCTGCGTGAAGATCGTTTGACATTTTTTATGTCTACTGGCAGATAGATATGGCAGGTCTACTGGCAATAAGCTCCCTCAGATTTTCTTTGCTGACAAATATTTTTCTTTCACTTTTAAGGAAAAACTGGATATAGATATAATCAGATGTGGAATTCTAGGTTGGCTAGGTCTTTTCTTTCAACAATTAGAAGATTTTACTATAGTCTTTTCTTGCTTGGATGGTATCTGATGAGAAGACTCTTGTATTTCATATCCTTGTTCCTCTCTAAAAAAGGTGTTTTATTCTCTCTCTTACTTCAAGATTTTCTCTCTTCCTTTTTATGTCCAGAGTTTGAATATGATTTGCCCATTTTATTAATATTTATATCCTGCTGGTTATTCTGTGCGATTTTTTTTTGAGAGAGAGTGCAAATGGGGAAGAGGGGCAAAGGACAGAGAGAGAAAGAGAGAGAGAGAGAGAGAGAGAGAGAGAGAGAGAGAGAGAATCCCAAGCAGGCTCCATGCCCTGTTCATAGCCTGACCTGGGGCTTGATCTCATGACCCTGAGATCATAACCTGAGCCAAAATCAAGAGTCAGATGCTTAACTGACTGAACCACCCAGGTGCCCCTCTGTGAGTTTTTTGAAACTGTAGTTTGGTATCTGTCATTAATTTGGGGAGGTTTTAAATCATTATTTTTTCAAATATTCCTTTTGCCCATTTTCTTTTTGTTCTTTCTGCTATTCCAGTTATGTGTATGTCACACTTAGTGATATTTTCCACAGTTCTAGTAAGATTTTTTGGTTATTTACATTTGTGTTACCATTTCTGGTTTCCACTGACATATCTTCAAGTTCACTGATTTTTTTCTTCAGCTGTGTTGAGTCTAATGATGAATCTGTCAAAGATATTCTTCATGTCTATCATTGTGCTTTTTATTCTGAGCATTTCCTTCTAATTTTTATAGTTTTTATCTCTCTGCTACCATTGCCTTCTGATTGTGCATGCTGTCTTCTTTCCATTGATAGCTTTGCCATATTGATCATACTTATTTTAAATCCCTTATGTGATAATTCCAAGATCTGTGTTATATCTGAGTTTGATTTTCATGATTGCTTTGTGTCATCACACTATGTTTATATTTGCTTATGGGCATGTCTTTTAATATTTGTAGAAATCCAGACATATTTTATAGGGTAATAGATAAACTCCTTTCATATGAGAATTTATGTTACTTTATCAGTTGGGCTGTATTTAATATTTGATGTAGCTATAGGTATCAGAGGCTTCAAATTTCTATAGTGAAATTTTTTTAATTCCCTCTTATCTTTTGGGCTTCCCTTTGTACTGTCCTTAGAGAGTGTGTGTCTTGCAGTTCTTTAAACTGTAATCCATTGTTATCAATGTATTGTTTGTTTCATCTTAGGATAAATGGGAGGAGGACATTCTCTAATATTCTAATTAAATGGCAGTCTTTTAGTGGGCCTGTGATTCAGGAATGTTGCCTTTGGAAGTGTTTTAGAACTGTCCCTCTTTGACATGTCAAACATTGCCCTTCCTCCAACCACTGTTCTCTTTTCTGATTCCAGCATTCCTGGTCTATTCTTTTAAGCACCTTCCTCTATTTGTGATGCAGTGTGTGTGTGTGTGTGTGTGTGTGTGTGAGAGAGAGAGAGAGAGAGAGAGAGAGAGAGAGAGAGAGACAAAGATAGAAACAGAGACAGAGACAGAGAGAGGAACGTTGGAGCAGCCTGGAGTAGGGTAGATGTCCCTTCTACTAACAAGGATAAGGCTTCAGAATTGCTTGTTGTTTGGGAGAAGGGTTTGTAAGGGTTTCAAGATACCTGCTCATCCCCTTCTCCTGTCAGGGCAGTGTTGGGAATTTTCCTGGATCCCTTCAATGAGAATCTGGTGGAGTTTCTAGAGGAAAATTCTACAAAAGGATGGAAGTTCTTATTATGATTTCAGTCCCCAACAAATCCCCTTCTCAGCCTCTAACAAATCATCAAAATTATTATGTGAGTGTTCCTGCTGGCTTAGGGCATCCAGTGATTTCTGCTTCAGGAAAGCAAATCTTGACAGCTGTATATCTATGGATGCATCAGACTCTCCTGATCTTGTGATGATGATTTGGTCTGCAATTTTAATTCCCAGATAGGTTCAAGAAAAGTCAACAGTTTTTTGTTTGTCCAACTTTTTCTTACTGTAAGGAAAACCTCCAAGTGCTTTATAAGTCTGAGTTGAATTGGAAAGCTTTTGCTTTTTATAACACTCTACTCTGCTGACTTTCTTTCACTTACTCAGGCCATTATTTTCCAACAATCACTTTTTTTTTCACCTTAGCTTTTTTGGAGCCATGTGAATGCTGCTATTCCTGCAGGTCCTGCCACTGGATCTCATCTTTATAGATAAGATCTATTTGGCCCAATATATTCACCTCCATGACTTCCTCCACAACATATTGCAAAAAACTACTAAATTCCTCTTTTCAACCCTGTCTGCCTTCCTCAACTCCAGACACATTGTTTCAGATTCATCTCAGCATCTTCATATTCCAAACTGAAGTTGTAATGTTACCCCCACTCCTCAGTCCCCCAAACACTCCTTCTTATATTTATTCCCTTAGTTTGCACCAAATATCTCCTACTCAGTTATCAAAATTGTACACAAGTCAACCTTCACATTTGAGCCCATATACCAAGTCAGTGGCCACACCCCAATCCATCACCACTACTGTTTCTCAGTAGATTTTACTCCAGGCCAAGGCAATAATACGATGATATGCTTCTCTCACTAGTCTCCACCCCTCCTGCCTCGGCTCTGTAGTTATCTCAAAATTCTACAATTTAGCTTATGTTCTTTTCCATAGTTATATTCTTCAGGCCTTCCTGTTGTCTTCCAAGATAATCTCTTTTATGAGGTTCTCCATTATCTGGCCCCCACTGTCCTGTTCTTCCCAAACACAGCTTCACATGTCCCTATGGTCTGGTCTCATCAAGCTTCTGAAGCAGGCTATTTTCTTAAGCTTTTTACCTGCTTTACCCTCATCTGGTCATCATCCTTCTCTCAAGGTAATGGCTACTAGTACTATATCTTCAAGATTCAGCTGTCAAGTGGCTTCTTTATGAAAGGCTTCAGTGGCCTTGTGTCAGGAGACCCTCTTCTGTGCTCACAAATCACATAAGTGATATTTCTATTTATGCCCTCAGTAGTCTTTGATCATACTGAGGGCAGGGCCTGTCTGCTGGGCCCCAGAGTACATATTCAATAAATATTTGCAGAATTAATGAAAAGGATGAATGAAAAAAAAAAACTGTCATTGAAACCTCTTCCTCTGAAGGACCCAGGAAAGCAGCCCTCAAGTGAGATAGTGATGACAATGTGCTTGTAGCTTGGTCTACCACTTGCTCCCTTGGGCACCTTGTCTGTTGCCTTGGATGTGATCACAGCTCTGAAGCTTACTGTATAGCTAGGGATGCATTGACAGATGAATGATGAAGTTTAGTCTGATTTCCTAACTCTGAGGCCATAATCATGTGAATTCATTAGCTCTGTGCCACATCTGTGAACTGGGAAGGATGATAGTGATAACAGATTTCACAGCCATTCTTTTGATCTGGATAATAACAGGACATTTCCACAGAGTACTCACCCTGTCCCTTTATGTGAAACATATGGAGAGTGTCACCTAAAACTTGGACAAAGGGGAAATACTTTGATGGGTACATGGTCAGTATTTCCTGGGATCATGTTAATTAACATTAATCAGAATGCCAGATTATAATACCAAAAATGGTCATTGTCTAAATGCTACAGGGAGAACTTTTGTAAGGAAAAAAAGAAAAAAAAAACAAAAACACTTGATATCCAGGTACTGGTTGTATCTGAATAATAATTATGCAGAAAATTGTGGAGGGCAGGCAAAGGGAGGAAGAGGGTAAGATCAGGCTGCTGTGAGGTGAATGACCAGGTGTTCTGAGAAAGTGGTACCAGCTAAATATAAGAGAAAAAAAAACTGTTTAGATAGCACCCAAACATAACTATTTTGAAAGTCTATATGGAAATTTTGTGCTGGAAATCTTACTATATTTTAGGGAAGCAGAATAGCATACAGGTATTTTACAATATATTTATATACAGTGTTATGCTATATGCTTTGAAAGCATAGATTTGGGGTTCTCATTTGGACTTAATTCAGTCCTCACCATCGAGCAAGGTATTTAAAGTCCCTGAGCCTCAGCTACTTGTGAAATGGAGATAATAACAATACCCACTTGATATGGTTATTATGAAGACTAAATTAGGTAACCCTTGTAAAGTTCTTAGAGTAGTGCTTGTACATGTTATGCACATTAGAATCTTAAGTATTTACATCATCAACATCACCATCTTTATTTATTTGTCTTCAAACAGAAAACATCCTAATAAGTTTCATTCCTTTCTATAGGTCTGCATTGGGAGCTGAATATTGCTGAATTTAATGCATCATATTAGGACATCTAATGTCCAAGTTTCACTTTATAACCTACTCTAAGTTATACATTCTCCATTAATACTAATGCCTTAAGAAGAAAAAAAATTACTTATTTTATTCTTGCCATCCATTTCCTATCATCTGTGGTATTGTCAAATATTTTTCTCCTTATAAGATTCATTATATGGAAAGGAAAATCTGGCACTCCAATTCTTGACAGCCATACTTTCTATGAAGAATATATGTTTGGTTTGTACACTTTTTGGTGGATATTAACTTTAGACATTTGTGATGAAGTTGAGGTTGTACCAAGCACCCTTAAGTGTCTACTACATAGCACGTCTAAGGCTAGATGAGAGAGCCAAGAATGATATGTTGTCGTTTTATACTTCATGGAGAGATGGTCCTATTCCTCTTTTGAACATATTGATTAAGAAAGAGAATAAGGGGTGCTGGGATGGTTCAGTTAGTAGAGCATGTGACTCTTGATCTCAGGATCATGAGTTCAAGTCCCATGTTGGGCAAAGAGCCTACTTAAAAAAATATATATATATATATATATATATTTTTTTAAGAGAAAGAGAATAAGGGGTGCTTTGAAATTTAGTGAGAAAATTTCTAGTGGGTTTTAGGTACACTGGTATTCTCTTAATTCAAGGGCAAGTAATTCTTTTCAAAAGTATAATCTTTCTTCTGTAGCTGACTCTTACCTATCTTAAGAAATCTGCTTGATACTTTCTGTGTAAGCCTTCCTTGGTATTAATGTTGTAGGATAGAGCACATAAGGTGCTGGTTGGGCTGTTTTGTACTTTTTTCTGGATATGATGAATGCTGTAAATTCTCTTCCTTTTAGAGGTGAATCTGACTGATCATTCTTTTTAGAGTATCTTTTGACAAGGTTGAGAGTCAAAGCACAAGCGCACAAGCCTGGTGATGTATGTGGATGCTCCTGTTATGAACATTGTCAGTCCTGTTACTTGACAGCTTATAGATAGAAAGACAGTTTTAGTTGAGTCTCATCAAGTCACTGCACTTGCTGATATTTCTGTTGTTATAGTTAATGGCAGTTTCATGGATTTTTGAATTTAAAAATGTTTTATATAAACGTATAGACAAGAAGAGCAAAAATAATTGCTGTATATTCCCAGAAATACACTTTCTGAAGTCTTAACTTTTTAAATAAAATCATGTTAAGGAATTCCCATAGGGTAACTGAAAAATCCTGATACAAGCAGAACATAGTTTTAAATCAAATTTGATTTATAGTAGATAATAGAAACCAATAAATGTACCAGGAAAGGAGACGTGCTGAGGAAGCAGTTCAGTCTTTTTTTTTTCTCTCTCTCTCTCAAGGTATCTCATTTGATTGTGCTATTTTCAGAATGACATTCTGCTTAGAGCAGAGGAATTCAGATGAACCCAGATATAAGGCCTCATTCGGTGTGGCATGATACCCCTCTCCTTCACTTCATCACCTTGCAGCTATTGACAACCTTATCTTCTCTGTGGAAGGTAGTTACTTGTCAGAGAATGCCTAGTTCCTGATCTCCCTCTATACACTAATTTAAGAAATTATGACCACGGAATTCTTGTGAAAATATTCAAGGGCTTTGGGGTTTTAAAGCTTAATTTAATCTCTTGATTCATTTCATTGAGTAAAAGTCGAGTACTATCCCATGGGTACACATTAGAATCAACTGGGGAGCTTTTAGAAAATATACATGGATTCCCATCCCCACTTGAGGCATTCTAAGTCAGGGCCCAGACATCAATAGTTAATTTAAAAACAAAAAACAAACAACAACAACAACAACAACAACAAAACCTAAAACACCTCATCCAGGAGATTCTACTATAGTGTCAACATTGAGAACTTTGCAAGCTCAGAAGAGACATATGTACAACAGAGTTTTTAATGCTGCCTTTCTAATTCCTAGACTTTGGTCCTATATAGTTCTTGCATCTGAGCATTTATTAAAGATTTAAAATATTTAAATATAGATTCCTTAAAAGTGCTTTTGCACAAAACTGTAGTCTGCAGAATGTGCTACATCTAAATAACCTTAAGGAATTATCTTAGAAACAATATCCTACAAAAATCAAGATGTACTTCCATGGTTACCAAATACTAAAAAATAAGAGATAAAGTTATCTGTTTAATTAGTTAAGATGATTTTCCTTTAAAGCACTTTACATGAGATGAAGGACGATGTTTTTACTAGTTTTCCGAGAACAGATGTAAGCATGCAATATTCTGAGATTCAGATAGAACTGCACCTCCCAGGCTACCTCCCAAGGCACCTCCCAAGAAATATCTTAAATCTAGAGATCTATTTCAGAGAATTTTTCAAGTTAAATGCATTTTTGCTAATAATATGCAAAATACATTTTATGCCCACAAGTAATGTGTTTAGCTTACCTACTTTCTTCTGTCCTCAATCATCTTTGCAGGAGTCTAACCACTGAGAAGGTAGAGGAGCATGGCAGGCACTTGGTGACCACACTGAGAGGATATGGGCTCTATGCATTATCTCACAACCCATAGTGTGGTTAATAACCTAGCTCTCCCTGGAATAGGAGAGCAACAGCTGGGCTCTAGTTCACGAGCAGCTCATGCAGCACTCATGAAATAATTCATGGACAGCTACTATAAATGAAATAAAACATATACAGACAGAATGCAAAATGAGGGAATTTCTGTCACCTTGTAGGTTTCTGGGGTGAAGGACAATAGCTTTGTTCAATGCAATAATCTTTTCTTGGCTCTCTGCTTAACAACTATACTGACCGGGGTGATGAGAATAATAATGCCAAAGCACAATGGAAGAAGAAATAGAGTTGAGTATAATCTTTTGAAGAGCTAGGGAAAACATTTTCCTTTGTCATCCATCTTTGAGCTACCAAGGGAGGAAGACCTCTCCTCATTGCCCTTCCTCTCCTCACTCATGTGCCTGGGCATTTATTAGTAGTTGCTTTTATGGCTGTGCAAGAGTTTGGGCACACATGTGAGAGGGTTTAGTTCTTTCTGCACCTTGGCCTTCCTGCCATAATAAACAGAAGTCAGCTACTTTGTGTAAACTCACTAACTTCTTTTTTAATGTGACATATCTACACCAATTACAACAGGAGTTTTTAAGCCCAGTCCTACAATTTTAAATAGAAATAATATTCTTCCTCTTACCAAATATTCATTGAGAGCCTATTATACACATCGTACTGTTCTAAATACCAAAAACATTTTGCCATATAGTAAACCAAAAATCAAAAAAACAAAGTCTTATAATTACAGTTGACCCTTGAATAACATGGGGCTTAGGAGCACTGACCCTCCACATAGTCAAAAAATCTGTGTATACCTTTTGACTCCTCAAAAAGTTAAATAGTACCTACTGTTGACTGTAAGTCTTACCAATAACATAAACAGCCAATTAACCATGCATATTCTATATGCTACATGTATTATATGCTGTATTCTTACACCAAACTAAGCTAGAGAAAAGAAAATGTTATTAAGAAAAACATGATAAAATAAATTTACAATATAGTACTTATCTTTAAAAAATTGTGTTTAAGTGGGTGGCTCAGTCATATAAGCATATGACTTCAGCTCGGGTCATGATCTTGTGGCTAGTGAGTTCAAGCCCTGCATCGGGCTCTGTGCTGCCAGCTCGGAGCCTGGAACCTGCTTCAGATTCTGTCTCCCTCTCTTTCTGCTCCTCTCCACTCACACTCTGTCTCTCAAAAATGAGTGAACATTAAAAATTCTTTTAATTGTGTATAACTGAAACTATGCAGTTCAAATCCATGTTGTTCAAGGGTCAACAGTACATAAGATTTACTTCATGGTTTCACAAAGTATAAATTATGTTTTTTCTTTGTCAGCCTTGTCAAGGTTTCTAGCTTCCTCCACCCTATCTTATTTGAAGCTGTTCACTTGTTACGCCATTCCATATTGAGCAGTCTAATCAATCCTTCATCTTTGCACAGCTATTACCACTCAACTCTACTCTTCATTTCTAAGGTTTTTGGTTTTTTTTATTATTCATTGTTGACTAGCATCTCTGAACTGACTTGTGTCTGCTTCCAGATCTGTATCCTCTTCATTCTGACTTGTGAATGACAGACCATCTCTCTGAAAAATACCAGAGCCCTTTACAGCCAAAACCATATTCATATGTGATTACATAACACACATTTGGTAGGAAAACATAAAATCGATTCTTCAAGCTAGGTGGGAACCAGTAAGAGTCTGTGCTGGGAGCATTAGAAGAATAGTAAAGCTCATTTAGTCCAGTGATTGTCCAATGTCTGAGTTCTACAGAGCTTCTAGGAGTGATCACCCAACTTTATTGATTTATTCAGTTCTGTGCTCTGATTTGAGGTCATTTCAACTAACTTTAGTGAATACAGTGGAGAATAAAAGTGAAGAAGAAAATGTTTCTTATGTGACTTTTATTTGATCACTTGTATACCCTGGTATTTCCTGCAATTGTGATGGTTACCATCAGTCTCTGACAGGAAACAAGTGGCATAGTGAAGGAAACTTTAATGAAACATCTATTCACTCAACATGAACAGAGTTATAGAAGATGACAAAGAATGGTGACACACTTCAAGTCCAGCAACAGTAAGAACTCCAAATTTCCCACAGGCCTGCAGGGGCCACTGGGGAGAGGGACCACAAAATCTTATAAAAGTAACGGTAGCTCTAAGAGAAAGTCACAGCACATAAACTCCCAGAAAAGTGAAGTAGCCACTGCCAACCCAGAAGCCCAGTATGGAGAAGTCTAGTGCCATGATGGCACTCTCTCCCCATTCCCCATTCTCTTCAGCCCATCAAGAAGCCAGAAGATGAGGGTGTCCACAGTAGCTCTCCATAAATCAGCACATCCTGGACATGGATGGATGCAGAAAGTGGAAGGTGGACCTAGAAAAGCAAAAACAGAAAACCGGCATCATCCTCCACTTTTCTGTATCAACATCCAGTTATTTCTATGTTTGTATGAAAAACAAGTATTTCATTATTTTTTGATAACTGAGTAATATTTCATTGTGTGTGTGTATATATATCACATATTCTTTATGCATTCATTAGTCAATGGACACTTGGGCTCTTTCCATAATTTTGTTATTGTTGATAATGCTGCTATAAACATTGGGGTACATGTATCCCTTCAAAGCTGTATGTTTGTATCCTTTGGGTAAATACCTAATGGTGCAATTACTGGATCGTAAGGTAGTTCTATTTTTAATTTTTTGAGCAACCTCCATACTGTTTTCCAAAGTAGCAGCATCAGTTTGCATTCCCATCAACAGTGTTAGAGGGTTCCCCTTTCTCTGCATCCTTACCAACATCTCTTGTTTCTTGTGTTGTTGATTTTAGCCATTCTGACAGGTATAAGGTGGTATCTCATCATGGCTTTGATTTGTATTTCCCTGTATCTGTTAGCCATCTGTATGTCTTCTTTGGAAAAATACCTGTTCATGTCTTCTTCCCATTTCTTAACTGGATTACTTATTTTGGGGATGTTGATATGGATAAGTAACTTATAGATTTTGGATACTAACCCTTTATCAGATATGTCATTTGCAAATATATTCTCCCATTCTGTAGGCTGCCTTTTAGTTTTGTTGTTTCCTTTGCTAGGAAGCATCTGTCTTTTGATCACCAGATCCTCTAAACTTTTCAAGCCTAGGAAAGTAGGGATAGACACAACAACTCCTGATATGTGCTATTTGGGGCAAAACTGACATATTCTCCTGTGGGTATACATCCCACAGACAGGTTTAAAAAAAGCAATACTTTCTACCTAAGATAAACCAAAAATAACGTGTATAGTTCTGGTCTCAGAATAAATAAAACCATAAGAATTTCCTACCAGTTGCTGATTCTCTAACAAAAATAAATTCAATCTTCATATCTAATAACTGAATGTATCTGAAGATATGCCATGCTTTTATGGATATGGTAATCATGTGAGAAAGTCACTCTTTCTTCATCATAAACAGATTAAGTGTAAACTCATTAACCTTGACAGTTTTGTAGAAGTTTTTCCAATTTGAATGCGTGCTATAATTTGACTTGCTGAGTCTTCTGAAGTCTGACTTTCTTGCACTCTTCAGGGAAATCTCTATTTTTGCTTTTCTAAATGCTTTTATATTACACTCTTCTTTTCACATGCCCCTGGACATCTCAGTGACCTGTCGGGTTCTTAAAATTTTGGACAACTAATTTCTCAGCCTTGGTTATTCTTGGACCTCACCAGCGTTGTTTATTACATTCTACTTTCAAGATCCATTTAGCATGATAACATCACTCACTATAATGAACTAGTGTGATGTTCTATGGATCATTAACATAATCAAGATCTCTCCAAACAATATGTTGAAAGAAAATAAGAAAGCAAATATAGCCAGGGGTTAAAACAAACAAACAAAAAGGTGCATTGTTGTCCTTATCATGTGAAGCAAACTGCATGAAATAATTATCTTTGCTGGTAAGATTTAGAATATTAATTCATTAGCTACATAGTAGGTTCCACGTACTACAAGGATTTACTCTAGTTAAAATATTATCCTGAGCAATATCATTATCTGAGTAAGTATTCAACAGACCTTAGTCATTTTCTAAGATCCTTCCAATTTTTGCACTGATAATAAAAGAAAACTAAATGAGATGTACTAAAAATCACACACCCTTTATCTTTCAGAAGATGTATAGTGCCATTAATCTCTGATATTGCCCCAGGAATATGGTTTTGCTTTGTTAAGTGACTTAGAGAACAAGCTTTCTAGGGGCTTTCCTCTATCTGGATTTTCCTACCTAAGTAAGCATTATATAAATCAGGAAGCCAATGTGGAGACTCCGCATGTTACTAAGTATAAGTATTCCTAGTTACATTCTAAGACTTAGAAAATTACTACAAAGTGTGTCCACATTACCACAGGATCCAATATGAATTGAATTCAAGCCAAGTACATTTCACTTATATTATATATGGTACACACTCCGAGTGATGGATCGTAGTGGCTTTCCAGGGATCTTAGAGCTAGAATGTGGATGTTTTCCTTTCCTTAATAGGCAATAATTTGGCAAATAACTCCAGTAAACTGGCAAATAACTCAGCATGACCTTCTGGGGAAGGCTTAGAAGAAGGTACACAGTACATACCTGGAGCTGTGTGGCCAGGTCCATCCTCAAAATGAACCAGCATACTCCTCAATCAAAGAACCTCAATTATGTGAACTGGCCTTAGGTCCAATCACTAAGAAGAAAAGTCTATAAGACTCCATAAGGCAACTGGTGTCAGGTTTCTGCCCAGTAGGCTTAGAGTTTTTTTTGCCTTGAAAATTTTTAATCAACATGGTAGTCTGTTTTATTTTTAAGAAATCCATGGTCAATTCAAATATCATATGATTTCACTCATATGAGGACTTTCAGATACAAAACTGATGAAGGGAAGGGAAGCAAAAATAATATAAAAACAGGAAGGGGAACAAAACATAAGAGACTCTTAAATATGGAGAACAAGCAGAAGGTTACTGGAGAGGTCATGGGAGAAGGGATGAGCTAAATGGGTAACGGACATTAAGGAATATACTCCTGAAATCATTGTTGCCCTATATGCTAACTAACTTGGATGTAAGTTGAAAAAATAATTTAAATTAAAAAAAAATCCATGGTCAATCAACCATAACCACAGTTATGTGGGTCAAAACAGTTATTCAGAGAACTGTTGTGTCCTCCAATCCCCACTACCATTCTAACAACAGTGGGATAAAAATAATAGCAGAGCATGACCTGGAGAACTACAAGAGATAGACTCTCTTTAGGGAGAAGCACAAAGGGAGACAAAATGGTGAGACAAAAACAGCATATCTCTAAAGGAATTGAATCAGAGGCCTCTTGTGCACTGAGGGTAATCGTAGTAATAACAAACTTCAAACCCAGACCAACCTCTGACTAAATTAATGCAAAATTTCATACACTTCAATTATACTTCTGGGTATGCATCCAAAAGAATTGAAAGCAGAATCTTGAAGAAACATTTACACACCTATGTTCATAGAAACATTATTTATTATAGCCAAGAGATGGAAACAACATAGATGTCTGTCAATAGATAAATGGATCAAGAAAATGTGGTATATTCATTCAATGAAATACAATACAACAATAAAAAAGAAGGAAACTTGATCACATGCTACAATATCAGATGAACATCGAAGACACTGTGAAGGGAAATAACCAGTCATAAAAGGACAAATACTGTATGATTCCATTATATAAGGTATCTAAAATAGTAATATTCATAGGTATAAAAAGCAGAATGGAGGTTACCAGAAATTGGGGATAGGGAGTAAAGGGAAGTTTTTGTTTAATGGGAACAGAGTTTCAATTCTTCACAATGAAAAAGTTCTGGAGATCTGTTTCAAAATAATGTAAATATAGTTAACACTACTGCACTGTACAGTATAAATGGTTAAGATGGTAAAATTTATGATATGCTTTTTTTAACCACATTTTTAAAGAGTTTACACTAAATGCTTAGCAGAAGAAAGCGCATGCTCATCTCCAGGCATGAAAACTATTTACCTCAATATCTAATACCCTATAAAATGTCTGACATTCAATAAAAATTTGCAGAATAAAAAGAGAAGAAAAAAGTCTGATAAGACAAAGCAATCAGAAACAAATCCATACATGACACAGATGTAGGGACTATCAGGGAATTTAAAGTAATTATTATTAATGAAAAAATAGAGAACATTTAAGATCCAAGAGGTCTTCAGGAGAATAAAAAGATATGAAAAAGAATTTTTAAAAAAAATTTTTTTTCAACGTTTTTATTTATTTTTGGGACAGAGAGAGACAGAGCATGAATGGGGGAGGGGCAGAGAGAGAGAGACACACAGAATCGGAAACAGGCTCCAGGGTCTGAGCCATCAGCCCAGAGCCTGACACGGGGCTCCAACTCACGGACCGCGAGATCGTGACCTGGCTGAAGTCGGACGCTTAACCGACTGCGCCACCCAGGCGCCCCTGAAAAAGAATTTTAAAAACACAGCTACAGATATGGAAAATATCTTCAATAGGCTTATAATCACATTCAACACAGTAGAGCAAAGAATCAGTAAACAGAGAGAGTGCAAATAAATTACTAAAGGCAAAGAGAAAAAAATGAGTAAAAGAAACAAAACAAAACAACAAATAATGAGCAACCAAAACTAAACAAACTAAAACCTATTAGCCAACAAAAAACAGAACAGAGAGTTCAAGAGATATGTGAGATAGCATATTAGTAGCTGGAAATTCCAGTAAGAAAAGAGAGATTGGGTCAGTGAAAGAGTTGAAAAATAATGATTGAAAATTTTCTAAAATTAAGGATACATACCAAAACACTGGAGACACACACACACACACACACACAGACACTGCACATAATCTAAAAGGGAACCAGGATAAAAATGAAAATAAACTTCTCATAAAAAATCACACAAACAAGAAAATAAATGGAATAATATGTTTAAAGTGTAAAATGCTAAAAGGAAAATAACCTGTCTGTGGGGAATAAGTTTAGGAATTCCCTGAGTCTGAGCAGATGGGTTAACAAGGCAGAAAGAATTAGAAAGGTGTAGGATGTATGCACAAGTTTGGGTAAACAAGATTAAGTAAATAAGCTTAGGTAAACGGGGTAAAAGCCCCCAGTATAGGACAAGTGGGGCAAAGGTCCCCAGTATAGGACAAGTGGAACAAAGGTCCCCAGTATAGGACAAAGGTATAGGAATAGGGAATGCCAGGGTGAAAACATCCAAGATGAGGCAAACAAGGTTAGGTATTGGGGCAGAAATGCCCCCCAACACAGTACAAGAGCACAAAGCTGCTTCCACAGGAAGGAAGGACCAAATTAGGTAAACAGGTAAATAGGGCTATAGAGGCAGCAGGGCAAAGTTGCCCAGAGCAGAGCTAATTAACAAAAGAAAGGTGCCTTGTTGACCCTGAGGTAGCATGCTCTATCTTTCTTGTCTCCTAGGTCGGTTTAGGTAAACGGAGGTGGAGCCTCATGTTTGCTGTAAACAACCTTCCATCCAGCACCACAATCTTGTTTTGTATTGACCCAAACCCCTAACACCACATATCTCCAAAACCTCCTTTTCCCCAGGCCCATGAGTTAATGTTCACTGTTTCATTGTCCCTCTGTGCATGCCCATGATGCTTGTAAGCCTTATGATCCTAATAAAAACGGAGTAAGGGCTCTTAGAGCTCTTGTCTCCTCCCTGACATCAACCTCCCTCTCATTTTTAATCCTGCATCCGGCTGCTTTCTTGCTGGACAAGAGAGAACATGAGACCCAGGGTCCATGGTACCTGTCAGTCCAGAACTATTGGTATATTTTGGTATTATCCTCTAAGAATGAAGAAATATGTGGGGCAACTGGCTGGCTCAGTTAGCTGAGCATCTGATTTCTCATGTCATGATCTCAAAGTTCATGAGTTCCAGCCCTGAACCAGGTCTCTGCTGTCAGCACAGTGTCCACTTTGGATCTGATTCTCTGCCCCCCACCCTCCCCCATCTCCCATTTCTCTCTCTCAAAAATAAACATTTTTATCAAAAAAAAAAGAATGAGAAAATATGAAATGACATCACAGTTGACTAGAAATTCTATGAGATTTGAAAAAAGTATAGGGATGTACAACTACAGTAGACAAAATATCAGTAAGGTTATATATAGATGACCAGAAACATTATCCATCAATCTGATCTAATTGACATTATAAAAAAATCCACCTAGTAATGTCAGGTGATACATGAAACATTCACCAAGGCATAGCACATCCCAGACCATAACAAAAAAAGTTAACAAATTTATAAATATAGAAATCACACAAAGTATATTTTTAACCCCCTAAAAATTTAAACTAGAAGTCAGTAAAAGAAGATATCTGACAAATCCCAATATTTTGGAAATTAAAAAATGCTAAAGTTAACCCATAGGCTAAAAGGAAGTCTGAAGAGAAAATGGAAGTAATATTTTGAAATAAAAGTGAAAAACAAAAATGTCACCAAAATATTAGCAAACTGGATTCAACAATGTTTAAAAGAATTACACATCATGACCAAGTGGAATTTATTCCAGATATGCAAGGCTGATATGCCATTTGAAAAAAAAATTAATATCATACATCACATCAACAGGTTAAAGATGAAAAATAATATGATTATGTGAATAGATGCAGAATAGACATAGATAAAATCCAACACACATTCATGATGAAAATTCTCAGCAAACTAAGGAATAGAGGGAAACTTTCTCAAAGGTATAAAAATTATCTAAAAAAAATCCTACAGCTAATATCATACTTAATGGTCAGAAGCTAGAGGCTTTCTTGCTAAGGGCAGGAACAAAGCAAATATGTCCTTTCTCAACTCTCCTGTTCAATAGACTACTGGAAGACCTAGACAATGCAATAAGACAAGAAAAGGATTGCAAAAAAATAAATAAATAAAACCATCTTTGTTTACATATGACATAACTGCCTATATTGATTGTATAATCAACAGAATCAACAGAAAAACTAGAACTAGCAAGTGATTGTAGCAAGGTTGTAGGATATGAGGTTAATATACAAAAATCTATTGTTTCTTATATATCAGCAATGAACAATTAGAATTTGAAATTTAAAATGCAATACAATTTACATTGGTACTCCCTCAAAAGAAATAGGTATAAATCTAACAAAATTTATATAAGACCTATCAATATATGTGCAAGACCTCCATGAGAAAAACCAAAAATATAAAGAAATAAAGAAAAGTTAAATAAATAGATATTCTACATGTATGAATGAGAAGACAATCTTGTCAAGATGTTAGCTCTTTCCAACATGATCTGTAAGTTCAATGTAATCACAATAAAAATTATATCAAGTTATTTTGTGGGTATCAACAAGATGATTCTAAAGTTTATACAGAGAGGCAAAAGATCCACAAAAGCCAATACAATATTTAAGGAGTACTGATTCTACACAACTTCAAGACTTACTATAAAGCTACAGTAATCAAGATAATATGGTTTTAGTGAAACAATAGATAAATACATCAATGAAACAGAATAGAGAGCTCCCCTAAAGACTCTCATAAATATGGCCTGACAAAGGAACAAAATCAATTAAATGGAGAAAAAAAACATCTTTCAGCAAATTAACATCCACATTAAAAAAAAAAAAAACAGATCTTACACCTTTCACAAAAATTAACTTAAAATGGATCATAGGCCTACATGTAAAATACAAAACTATTAAACTACTAGAAGGTAACAAAGGAGAAAATCTAGGAAACCTTGGATTTGATGATGAACTTTTAGATAGAACACCAAAAACATGATACATGGAGGAAAAATTTGATGAGTTAGGAGTACCTGGATGGCTCAGTCAGTTAAGCATCTGACTTTGGCTCAGGTCATGATTTAGTGGTTTGTGAGTTCGAGCCCCACACTGAGCTCTGTGCTGACAGCTCAGAGCCTGAAGCCTGCTTCAGATTATGTGTCTCCCTCTCTCTGCTCCTCCCCTGCTCTCTCTCTCTCTCTCTCTCAAAAATAAATAAACATTAAAATTTTTTTAAGAAAAATTTGGTGAATTAGACTTCATCAAAATTTTAAAAATTATGCGTTGCAAAAGTATTATTAAAAAATAAGACACCAGATATGCAAAATGCATATCTGATAAAGGGCTGGATTCCAAAATAACAAAAACTCTTAAAACTCAACAATAAGAAAACAATCCATTTTTTAAAATGGATAAAAGATCTGAATAGACCTCCCACCAAAGAAGATACACAGATGGCAAGTCAACACATGAAAAGATGCTCAACATCATGTGTCATTAAATAATTGCAAATTAAAACAACAAAGAGATAACACTATACACATATTGGAATTTATGAAATTGAAAACACCGACAACACCAAATGCTGGCAAAAATATGGAGTAACAAGAATTCTCATTCAGTGCAGGTGGGAATGCAAAATAGTACAGCTACTTTGGAAGACAGTTTGGAGGTTTCTTACAAAGTCAAACATATGCTTACCATATGATACAGCAATTGCACTCCTAGGTATTTACCCAAATGAGTTGAAAACTTATGTTCACACAAAAACCTGCACATGGATATTTTTAGCAGTTTCATTCATAACTGCCCAAATTGCAAGCAATCAAGATATTCTTTAATAAGTGAATGGATAAACTGTGGTACATCTATAAAATGGGATAAAAACAAATGAGGTGTAAAACCACAAAAAGACATGAAGAGAACTTAAATATATATTATTAAGTAAAAGAAGCCAATCTGAAAAGGCTACATATGATCCCAATTATATGTCTTTCTGAAAAGGCAAAACTACAAAGATGGTGAAATTTAGTAGTTGCCATGGGTTATGGGGAAGAGATATATGAATAGGCAGAGCACAGAAGATTTTCATGACAGTAAAACTATCTTGTATGGCTCTGCAATAGTGGATTCTTGTCATTATACATCTGTCAAAACCCACAGAATGTATAACACAAAGAGTTAATCCTTATGCAAATTATTTACCTTAAGAATATATCAACATTGGTCAATTGTAACAAATGTGTCACACTAATGTCAGATGTTAATAGTAGTATATAAACTCTATATGTGTACCACAGATATGAAAGGTAAACTGGAATTCTCTGAATCATCACTCAATATTCCTGTAAACCTAAAATTGTTCTAAATATTAAAGTATATTAATTTAAAAGAAGAAAAAAGAGAATGAAAAGAAAACATCAAAATTTAGGAAATACAGATAATTTAGTAAATACACATTCTGTAGTGTTACAGAACCAGGCTGACGGAAAAACCAAGTGGCACTCAGAGATCTTGGTGATCGGAGATTTATTTAACACCCATGGGCTCAGAGGAGACCATTTCTCCAAAGATCTGAGTGACGAGTAAGTGGGGAGGGTAATTTATTGTTGTCAGCTTCCATATCTGTGGGGGTTTTTGCACGTGCAGCACACCAAGGAAGAAGATCCCAGAAGAGGGATCTCTAAGCTAGAGACCAGAGCTTGTTTTAGTCCTATCAGCCATCTTTGGTGTACTTTATTTACTTCTCCAACATCCCCCCCCCCCTTTGATGTCTTTAAAAAAAACTTTTAGTAGGCATCACCTTTCAGTTTTACAGGTTGGTACTCTTGGAGGGCTAAGATACGTGCAGTAGTTTGGCGAGCAACATTGTTTTCAATAAAATGTACCACAATATTCAGTATATAGGGGCAGATGGATACAAGTAAAATTATGGAGAGAGGGCCCTGTCAGGGCAGGAAGCCAGGATGCCCAATCCATGAGATCCCATCCTTTCCATTGATTGATACTTTCTTGTTGTCTACATTGAATTCTTTCATTGAGTTCCTTAACCTTAGTTGTAAGTATTCCTGACTTACAGCTACATTCCTCCCCCAGAAAAATGCAAGTCTCTCCTTCTTCTGAAGTGAGGAGGTCAAGGGCTCACCTATTTTGGAGGGTCATTGCCGCCAGAGAGTTTATTTGGCTTTATAAGGTTACCAGAGAAACTGCCACCTGTTCCACATCTTCATTTAGCTCTTGAGATAGTCTATGGTACAGTCCTATGGATGAACCTATGCCCCCTATTCCAGTTCCTATTTCTGTTGCAATTCCTGCTCCTATCAGAACGGGTAGCAGGATTGCCCCTTTAGCCCAGGACTTGGGGATAAAGGCTGTTAGGAACCGATCTTCAGTGTATATGGATATCTCTGGGTGAGAAAGATGGAATAACATATCTGAGTCCAATTGCCTCTAAGCATTGGTAGGCCAAATTAGAACACAGATAGAACACCCCAGAGGTTGAACATAGGGTTGTATTCATCTTAAAGTTATATTTCTTCCACATAGAGAAGTGCCATTCATAGCTTCAGGGACTGTACAGATTAGATTGTTGGCATTTATGAGACAGATCCCAGTGGCCAGTGGTCCAATTAAGACAGAGGTGTTGGTTTTGAGATTTTTCAGGAGCTTCCAGGTCAAAGAGTTGGGAGTGGCTGAGGGGCAAGCACATCCAGCAGGTTTGAGTGTGATTATCTATTTTATGGAGGACTTGTAGTGTTGGCCCAATGCCAGAGTGGGGGATTGGTAAGCATCTGATTGAAGGCTGAAAGGTTCAAACCCTGGTAGGCTGCTGGGGGAGTAGTCGCCTGTATGGCTTGTATTACCCTATCCTGGGTATCCTTTATAACCCTTTGAAGGACCCTGTCTTGCACCCTTCCCCCATCAGAGATCCCCCATTGAGGAAGGTAAGTGTAGCAAGTGTGCTTCCCTCTCTGGAGGCCCTTGTTGTGACATGGGTTCCTAACATTTTGGGTTATCTCTACTGTCCAATACTTAGTCCTTGGGGCACCGGGTGACTGACAGTGTGTGTGTGTTTTTCCCTTCTAGCAATCTTTGTGGAGGGAGGTGAAGGCGCTGAATGTTCTTGACACCCTTATTGTCATATAACAATCCTGGGGGCAAAGTGGTAAGCGGCTGTTGTGAGGGTGAGACAGGTTATCATAATATATAGGCAACACTTAAAAATCCTCCCATCCAGAGGAGGTGTGTGAGACCCAGCATGAATCTTTTGTCCCATGTATAGCTTGTTGGTGCAGTCTCTATCAGCCCAACAGTAAGAAGTAAGATCAGGGATATGATACGAGTAAGGGGCAAGGACTGGCAGAGTTGCATCCAAATCCCTGGGCTAGGTTCACGTATTGATTCCCCAGGCTTCTGCTGTTCTCAGGCCAGCCAGCTTCCAGGTTGTGGCTGGAGCAGGGCTGGAGGTCTCAGGGGCCAGTTTCCCTTTTGAGGGTCAGTTTAAGTGGGTTGACTGGATCTGGATCACTTTGTCAGGTTGTGGGTCCTTCTGAGTTGGCCTTCTTAACTCTGGAGTGATGGACCCATGGGGTGATACTTGAAACTTTTAAGGGCTGTAGAAGTTGCTAGAATAACAGTATGAGGCCCAGTCCACCGTGGTCTAAGAGGTTCCCTCTTCCAATCTTTGACCCATACAGAGTCTCCTGGCTGAAAGGGGTGAACGGAGATCCCTAAGGAAATTGGGACCTTCTCTATGGTGTCTCTCTGTAACTTCTTTAGGACTGCTCCCAAGGTCTGGAGCTATTCTCTTATTCCCTTGTCTTCAATCTGGGTGTAGGTCTCCTTGGAGTTACATGGGGGGGGGGGGTGGCTAAACATGGTGGGGGTGGCTCATATAATAACTCAAAAGGGGAGAATCTCAGTGCCCCAGGCATGCATTGGGCATGCAGGAAGGCCAGCGGTAGTAAATCTGGCCATGGGAGATTAGTCTCTTGGTGGAACTTAGCCAGGGTTTCCTTGAGGGTGCGATTCATCTTCTCTACTTTCCCTGAGCTCTGGGGTTGGTAAGCAGTATGCCGTTTCCAGGTAACGTTGAGGGACTTTGTCAGGGTTTGTATAATATCTGCCACAAATGCAGGTCCATTATCACCGTGTATGGTTAAGAGTAGACCAAACCCAGGCACAATCTCCTGTAGAAGGGTTTTGGCCACCTCGTGACTTCATTCCATTCTGGTCAGGAATTCTTCGACCCATCCTGAATATGTACAGATTATTACAAGAAGATACCTGAACCCTTTATTTGGTTGTATGTCGGTAAAGTCCACCTCTAAGTCTTCAAAAGGGGTGGCCCCCATCTTTTGTGTGCCAGGCAGGGGCTATGGGGCAGAACAAGCATTGTTTTTGGCAAACGTTACACATTGTTCACTCACAGCTCGGCATAATGCTGGTAGCCGGCTGTTATAGTAGTTCTTTTTGAGGGGGGCCTCTAGTGAAGTTTTCCCTAGGTCGTGAGTTGGTGATATTTCTTCATTAGGTGTTTCCCCGTAGATGACGGGACAAAGATGTGTCCATTTGGCATAACCCACCATCCCTCTTCGCTTAGTGTTCCCCCTTCTGTTGAGGCCCACTTTCTTTCTTTGTGTACTGGGGTGGAGAGGCTTCCCTCTGAGGCACAAGAGTCACACTGTAGGTAGGAGCTTTGCCTGGGTCACAACAGGCAGCCACTCTGGCTGTTTTGTGGGCCAAGTGATTTCCTCAAGTTATGGGGTCGTCTCCTTTCTGATGTCCCTTACAGTGTAGTAATTTATGCTGTCAGCTTCCATATCTGTGGGGGGTTTTCACACATGCAACAAACAAAGGAAGAACCCGGAGGAAGGGGTCTCTAAGCTAGAGACCAGAGCTTGTTTTAGTCCCATCAGCCATCTTTGGCATACTTTATTCAACAGTAGGAGAAAATTTATAACATGAAACTCTTCTATTAGAAAAATTAGCAACTTCATATTCCACAAAGAAAAACTAGAAATGAGAGAAGGAAAAAATTAAAGCTAAAATAAACAGAAAGAATGAAATAAGACAAATTAGAGCAAGTCAATACACTTGATAACAGAAAATGGAAAAACAATAAGGAAAATTATCATAGTTGGTTCTTAAAGAGATCAGTACAATGAATACACCTCTAGTGAGGATCACGAAGATAAAGGAAGGTAAACACAAATTACCAATGTCATGAAATAAACAGGCAACCTCAATACTGATCCTACCGGTATTAAAAAATAACAGAATCCTGGAGCGCCTGGGTGGCTCAGACAGTTAAGCATCCAACTTCTGCTCAGGTCTTGATCTTGTGATTCCTGAGTTAGAGACTCACGTTGAGCTCTGTGCTGACAGATCAGAGTCTGGATCCTGCTTCAGAGTCTGTGCCTCCCTCTTTCTCTGCTCCTCTTCTGCTCATGCTCTGTCTGTATCTCTCTCTAAACAATAAATAAACATTAAAAAAATAACAGAATCCCACAAACATCATTGTGACCCTAAATTTGAAAACTTATGTGATATAGACCAATTCCTTGGGAGCCTCAAATTACAAAACTCACTCAAAAAGAAATAGATAACCTGAAAAGCTCTATACTTATTAAATAAATTGAATTTGTAGATAAAAACTTTGCCCAAAAATATAAAAAAGCAAAAGTTTCTGTCCAAATAGTTGACCAAGATGACCAATAAATTGATTTAAAAAAATTGTGGCATATAATACAATGGAATATCATTCAGCAATAAAAACAAATGAGCTGGCAGAAAAACAGACACTCGGATCAATGGAACAGAATAGAGAACCCAGAAATGGACCCACAAACATATGGCCAACTAATCTTTGACAAAGAAGGAAAGAATATCCAATGGAATAAAGACAGTCTCTTCAGCAAGTGGTGCTGGGAAAAATGGACAACGACATGAAGAAAAATGAACCTGGACCACTTTCTTACACCATACACAAAAAATAAACTCAAAATGGATGAAAGACCTAAATGTAAGACAGGAAGCCATCAAAATCCTCAAGGAGAAAGCAAGCAACAACCTCTTTGATCTTGCCTGCAACAACTTCTTACTCAACACGTCTCCAGAGGCAAGGGAAACAAAAGCAAAAATGAACTATTGGGACTGCATCAAAATAAAAATCTTCTGCACAGTGAAGTAAACAATCAGCAAAACTAAAAGGCAACCAGTAGAATGGGAGAAGATACTTGCAAACGACGTATGAGATAAAGGGTTAGTATCCAAAATCTATAAAGAACTTATCAAACTCAACACCCAAAAAACAAATAATCCAGTGAAGAAATGGGCAGAAGACATGAATGGAAACTTTTCCAAAGGAGACATCCAGATGGCTAACAGACACGTGAAACAATGCTCAACATCACTCATCATCAGGGAAATACAAATCAAAACCACAATGAGATACTGCCTCACATCTGTCAGAATGGCTAACATTAACAACTCAGGCAACAACAGATGTTGATGAGGATGCAGAGAAAGAGGATCTCTTTTGCATTGCTGGTGGGAATGCAAGCTGGTGCAGCCACTCCAGAAAACAGTATTGAGGTTCCTCAAAAAACTAAAAACAGAACTACCCTACGACCCAGTAATTGCACTACTAGGTATTTTTCCAAGTGATACGGGTATGCTGTTTTGAAGGGACACATGCACCCCAATGCTTATGGCAGCACTATCAACAATAGCCAAAGTATGGAAAGAGCCCAGTGTCCATAAATGGATGAATGGATAAAGAAGATGTGATACACACACACACACACACACACACACACACACACACAATGGAGTATTACTTGGCAATCAAAACAAATGAAATCTTGCCATTTACAACTACGTGGATGGAACTGGAGGGTATTATGCTAAGCGAAATTAGTCAGAGAAAGACAAATATCATATGACTTCACTCATATGAGGACTTTAAGACACAGAACAGATGAATATAAGGGAAGGGAAGCAAAAATAATATAAAAACAGGGAAGGGGACAAAACATAAGAAACTCTTAAATATGGAGAACAAACAGAAGGTTACTGGAGGGATTGTGGAAGGGGGGATGGGCTAAATGGGTAAAGATCATTATGGAATCTACTCCTGAAATAATTGTTGCACTATATGGTAACGAATTTGGATGTAAATTTAAAACAAAATTTAAAAATTTTAAAAATTAAAAAAAATAAAAATAAATAAAAATGAATTGTGAATTAGAAAAAATAAAAAGGACCACAACTTAATGATAGTTAAATTTACCAGAAAAGTGTAACAATTCAAATCTTTCATTCTTTTAAAATTAAAGCCTAAATTATGTAAAGGAATATTTGCTAGAGCTACAAGAAGAGATTGATAAACCAACCATTAAAGTGGCTGTGAGTTAAAGTAAATAAATAAATAAAATAAATGAGCTACTGAATCACATAATTAGTATTAAATAAGTTGGACCATAAATGAATTTATAACTATTGGATCAATATTAAATTGTGCAAAGTGAAAGAAGCAAGACCCAATAGGCTACACAGTTCCATGTATATACCTCATTAAAAAAAAAAAAAAAAAGCAAAATCACAAGGGGTTGCCAATGATTGATGAAGGTGGGGTTGACTTTAAAGGGAACACACATAGATATTTAGGGTAATGGAACAGTTTTATATGGCACTATGGTGGTAGATACATGAATCTATGAATTTGTTAAGACTCATAGAAGTGAGTGAAATGCTACAGAGTGAACTTATTTGCATGCTAATATCAAATAAATCATTAAGGATTTGGGAGATCCCAAGGCAGGATGCCCAGTATAATAAAGAAATCTACTGTATTATAAATGTATGCATAGTCTTATTAAATTGAGTGTGGCAAGGTGTGCCTGGGTGGCTCAGTTGGGTGTGTCCAACTCTTGATTTTGGCTCAGGCTCACAGTTCCTGAGATCGAGCCCCCATGAAGCTGTGCACTGACAGCAAGGATCCTGCTTGGGATTCTCTCTTTCTTTTTCCTCTCTGTGTCTCTCTCTGTCTCTGTCTCTGTCTCTGTCTCTCTCTCTCTCCCTCTCTCAAAAATAAACAAACAAACGTTTAAATTGAATGTAGCAAAAATGGCTTGACCTAAGTAACTTTGGAAAATTGTTTTGACTAAATATGATAAGGTTAAAGACAAAACAAACAAACAAACAAAAAAACACACAAAAAACCCACAACAAACCAAACCTGTATGTAAAAAGTTACAATAGTGGGTTTGAGTTAAGAATCATGAATTAAAAAAAAAAAAGAATCATGAATTAAAGTTGCATGTACAATGGATTTAAATAAATAACTAAATTGTAGAAAATGAAAACTAGGGTTTTTTGTCAGATATAAAGTTAATAATATGTAAGGAGAGGGAAAGATAGAATAAACCCTAGATGCTGAGCTGGAATTACCATGAACTCATGTTAATTTTTATCTATGTATCACTTTTATAGGTAGGTAGGTCAGGGTAGGTAGGTAGGTAGGTAGGTAGACAGAAATTCATTATGTGTAAATGATAATATACATATATATATTTTTTTCTAGCTACTCACTGAGAGGGTCTAGAAGCAGTAACAAGCCTACAGTAATGACATACCCAGCACCCAGATCTCATTTTCAATTTCATTCTCCAACAAATAGAACCAGGTTTACTAAGAGAAATGGTTGATTCTATGCTTGCAGAAGGGAAAATTCAAGCAGGTTTAGTGCATCTTGAAGTGCCAGAAAGTAATTTTGGAAGTACTTTAAAAAATGTTAGATATAAAAAAGGATATATAGACCATCCTAAAACAGCTTCCAATAGTCAAAGCTGGCACATTTTGAACAATACTATAAATAATGAAAATATTGAGTTATAATCCAAAGAAAAAATCCATGAATCCATAATGATATAAATAAATAGCTGAATAATAAATAAATAAATGTGAGAAGGTACAAATCTTTCTTGCAAAAGAATTCCAAATAATATACAAATACTCTCCCTTTCAAAAGGTGAAACTTAATTCCTCTCCTCTTGGGTTTGGGTTAGACTTAGTGATTCTCTCCCAAACAAGAAAGTATGAAAAGGAAAAAAAAAATTGACAACATTATAGTGGAGAAACTTCATCAATACTACCTTAATCAAGTTATATAGGTTAATATCATCAATAATGAGTTACTATCTGGTATCCCCTGACGTGATGTGATGAGAAGGGCACTTTACTTTTGTGGTATCCTTCCCCAAAGTCCTTAACCCTAGTCTAATCATTAAATCATCAGACAAATCCAAATGGAGGAACACATTACAAAATATTTGCCTAAATACCCAAGTACTCTCTAATATAGTCAAGATCATGGGGGGGGGGTGGGAAGAGAATAAGACACTATCATAGATCAGAGGAGACAAAGAAGAATAAATGCAACATGGATTGGATCTGAAAGCAGAGCAAAACAAGAGAGAAAAAAAACTAGATAAATTCCAGTGAAGTCTGTAGTTAGTTAATTGTACTGTGTAATGTTAATTTCTTAGTTTTGGCAAATTTGCCACAGATATATATGATGCTAATATTAAAGAAAGCTGGGTGAAGCATACATGAGAACTCTCTGTACTATCTTTGCAAATTTTCAGTAAATGTAAAAGTACTCCAAAATAAATAGGTTTTTCTTTTTAAAATCACCCTAATTGTCAATCCATCCTCCAACTTTTTAGTTCCATCATCTGGTGTCTACCATTCCAGAATCATATTATTCTAACTATGAACAGGGAATCCAGTATCCAGTATAGTACCTTCTACTGTTAATTTCCAATTACAGAGGGCAGACATCAAAGAATTTTTCAGGTATACTAGTACCATCTACACCAATTAATTCTTTGTATCTTGGTGAAAAGAGTGTCTTCCAGGTCCTCTGTGTAGCTATTTAAAGAATGGCTGAGTAGTTAGCACGTAAGAGATCCACTCCAACATGCCCATTTCCTGAACTCTAGAGGTTGCTGGGAAACTTTTGACTTCTCAGTCTCATTAATTGTGGGCAACAGTTGAATGCAGCTTTTAATTACACAACTTAGCATACTGGTAATATCATTCCACATGGGTAAGCCAACAAATTACATCCATGTGAACACATCTGTATTAATACTTTCAGTTCAATCTCATCTCAAATTTTGTCCATTTTGTTATAATATTCTTAAAATTCACTCTCATGCATGTTTCCTCTGACTCTTGCAGATAAAAACTGGTAAGTTTTTGCAGCTTTTTTGATATTTGTATTATCTTTCTAAAAATGACTAGTTCTCTGACTGGCTTTCCTGGGATCTAATTCCCACTATGGATCTGGATGCCATGGGGAGAGCTGAGAAAAATTAACATCTCCTTCTGAGGCAATTGCCTTAGATACAGTCATTGAAAAGACTTTTTCCTGAAGAGAATAGGTCCCTTCACTTGAGGGTGGGAGAGGAGGGTCAGGAGAAAAGTTCACATGGAATGTGGGGTCAAAATGCTCAGCTCTATCTCTATTTGGGCAAATTCTAACCCCTGCATTGGTTACTTATTGCTGTATAACCAGATTACTGCAGAACTACTGGCTTAAAACAACACAAATCTAATGTGTTTTTCGTGTCAGAAGTGTGGGCATCAATTTGCTAACATCTCTGCCTCAGGGTCTCACAAGCTGCAAGCAAGATGTCAGCAGGGGCTGCTGTCTCATCTGAGGCTCAAATAGGAAAGGATCTGGTTCCAAGATCATGTGGTTGTTGACAGCATTTCTTATAGCTGTCACACTAAAAGCCTCAGTCTCTTTATGGTTGTTATGTTAGAGACCATCCTCAGCTCTATTCCACGTGGTCCTCTCCATGTGGTAGCTCACAATATGGCAGCTCACTTCTGCAAAGTCACAGAGAGTGAGAGAGATTCTCCTAGCAAGACAAATTACATCCTATGAAATGTAATCACATGGATCCCATCACCTTTGCCATCTTCCAGTGTTTTGAAGCAAGTCACAGTTCCTACTCACACCAAAGGTAGTGGATTATATAAGAGTGTGAATACTGGGAGGCAGTGATCATGAAGGCCACTATAGCAACTGTCCAGCACAATCTCCATCCCTCATCTTAGACCCTCATCTTCTCCACCAGTACCCTGGTCTTAATATAAGGGACTTGGCAAGGTTGTATATTTAGGTGGAAGTAGAAGTCTTGTGCATTATAGATAGGGATGTAAATTGGTGCAGCCACAGTGTGGAGATACCTCACAAATTAAAAATAAAACTACCATATGACCCACCAATCTCACTTCTAGGTATGTATCTGAAGGAAACAAAATAATTATCTCAAATAGATATGTACACTCTCATGTTCATTACAGCATTATATTTAACAGCTTAGATGTGGAAATAACCCATGTGTCCATCTAGAGATGAATGACCAAATAAAATGTCATATATGTATACAATGGAATACTATTCAAACATGGAAAAGGAGGAAATCCTGGCATTTGCAGCAACATGAATGGAAGTTGAGGACATTATGTTAAGTGAAATAAGTCAAAGAAAGACAAATACCTTATGATGTCACTTATATGCAAAATCTAAACATAAAAGAAACTTACAGATATAGAAAACAGTTTGGTTGCCAGATGTGAGGTTGAGAGGTAGGGGGAATGGGTAAAGGTGATCAAAGGTACAAATGTCTTGTTATAAGATAGATAAGTTCTGGAATGTAATGAGTTCTGGGATGGTGACTGTAGTTAACAATACTGTATTGTATATTTGAAAGTTGCTAATTGCAACTATGTGAGCAATGATCATTTTGAAATATATACATATATCCACTCATCATGCTTCATGCCTAATGCAATGTTATATGTCAATTATATGTCAATAAAACCAGGGGAAAAGTCATCACCAACCAACAAATCCCTCCCACAATAGGTAACTAACTAATTAAATGGAACTGCAACTCTACAACTAATAGAACCAGGACTTGTTTTTCACATCTTCCTTGCAGTAAAGAAAGTAAAGATGTTACTGATTCATACAGATTTGCAGATTTGTCTATGCATGTTTTGAGTTGGGGACATCACACCTTCAAATTCCCTTTTCCCTTTGTACACTCTCTCGGTCCACCTAGAACAGCCACATAACTCCACAACATTATAATCACCCTTGTTGCCATAGTAACTAAGTTTCACAGCCACTTGACTGCTCAATGCCTTGCTTTCATCGTTCTTGATACTTATAATTAAACACATATTGGATTGTGCAAAATCCTTTTATGTCTGAAACTTTGTTTCTCTTTTCCACTACTGAAAATTAAATGTAGATTTATCATAAAACACAATAACTCAAGAAAATTAGTACCTATGAAAATTTCACTTTCTTAACAAAAAGAGTAAACACCTGCAGTTTTATTGATGTGGAATGACATCCAGCCATTGTATGCTACAGTTTTTCCCATGAACAATGGGAAAGATCTTTTAATTCTCAAAACAAGTGCAACTACCTACATTCCAGAGTAAATCAAGTATTTTTACTCCTTCCCACAATGTCTCTAAGAAACAGTAGCAATCTTATAAAGGAAATAATCTCTACTTTCCTCCATGGGTCATCAGGTTGGACCCAAGAGGGAAAAGCATGAAAAGGGAGAAAGCAATCTTGGATTTCTGTAAACTTTTGTGTATAGGGCCATTGTTTGTAGTCCATAAAGTGACACAGCAACAAAAGGTTGAAGCACATTTTCAGCCTTGGGCAGAGGAGAAATGATACAAGGCAGAGCAGTATCATTACCTGAAGCTGTCAGAAAGTGGAAGCATGGAAGTCAGAGTGGGGAAATACTTCGTCAGGCCAGAAAGGCCAAGGGATGCTCCACAGAGAAGTTGGGCATTGAGCAAGAAGACAAGAAGTAAATAAAAATAAAACCTGGTTGGGGCACCTGGGTGGCTCAGTCGGGTAAGCTTCTGACTTCGGCTCAGGTCATGATCTCGCGGTTTGAGTTGGAGCTCCGCGTCGGGCTCTGTGCTGACAGCTCAGAGCCTGGAGCCTGTTTCAGATTCTGTGTCTCCCTCTCTCTCTGACCCTCCCCCGTTCATGTTCTGTCTCTCTCTGTCTCAAAAATAAATAAACGTTAAAAAATTAAAAAAAAATAAAAATAAAACCTGGTTACTAGAAATCAAGAAGATCATGAATCAGGAGATCTAGGTACTAACCCCCCAGCACTACACTGTTAGCAGTGCTTCACTTTTCTGGGTGTCAGAGCAAGTCTATAGCTAAATGGGGTATTCCGCCATTCCCTTTCCAAGCCATCATTTTACATACATGGCTTAAATGACCCCAGTTGAATGTGTTGTGGATACCACAATTTTCATTTCTCTTTTTGTCTAATAGTTTTTCCAACATTGTCAAATAAAGAGACAGCATGCCCAGAAAAGATGATAGTCTCTTTGTCATTGTACATGGTGTTCAATCATGGCCTCATTTTTCATCTTTCTTTATGTTCTGTGGAGTTGAATCAATAAACCATCTCTTATTGTGAATAGTCCACCTGATGAAGTATAAACTAATTCAAACTTAGAATCTGATCTATTTTAAACACTTAAAAATAGTTAAGTGGGCTGTTAGATATTCCAATCTCAGAACTAAGATATGTTTATAAAAATAATTTCTCTAGGGTGCCTGGGTGGCTCAGTCTGGTAAGCAGCCATCTCTTGATTTCAGCTCAGGATATCATCTCAAGGTTCGTGAGTTTGAGCCCCACATTGGGCTCTGTGCTGACATCGGGCTCTGCTCTGAGCCCCACATCAGATCCTCAGTCCCTCAGTCTCTCTCTCTCTGAAAAATAAATAAATGTTTAAAAAAATAGTTTCTCTCGATAGTGGCTGTTTGATTCTGAAACAAGTCAGTACTTATTTTGTCTACTCCACCAACCCATTTCAGGCATGTGCTCTGAATCAGTAGGTTGCCCCCCAACCCCACCTCCATGGCAATTGGTGTTTCAGGTAGTAACAGCAGCAATCTCAAGGAACACAAAACCCCTTTTTCAGCTTCAGAAATTATTTCTGAAATTCTAGGCCATAGGTGAGTTGGCATTTGCCACTAAGTTATTTTGCTGTTACTTAGTTTGTAAGACTGATATATATTGGATGAATCGGTTTATCCAAAACCAAGTAAAATCTAAAACCTTTATCTAATGAAAGATCCAGAGGTAAAGAGTGATACCAATCTCTTACTTAGTGGACTTCCCACCTCTCTGAAAGGGGTATACCCATCAATGGCTTTTGGGGATTCTCTGGTGACAGGGAAAGCTGACTGGGAGGCTGCTGACACCATGCCTGTTTCCATGTGGGGTTTACACAAGAATGTTCAGGCCTATATTATTATCTACAGTTTAAAGGTCTATATCAAATGATTCCATGAAACAGGAATTACCATCACCCCACATCAGTGAGAAAATAATGGTCCCAAAATGAAATAACTTTCACAGGTTACAGGCAGAGGAGTAGGGCTGGGCCCAGATGCAAACTGGAGTCTGACTTTCCGGGACACAAATAACTGTGGTCCAGCTGACAATCCTGAGAGCACTGTCTATCTGACAGTCCCAAATTTAGCACCCAACCTATTGCCCCAAAAGCCTGTGACTCTGCCTTTTGATTCTCTTGCAAGTACCAAGACGTTCAATGTAAACCAGAAACTTGGGAGTCATTTTTATTGTCCCCTCCCCTTCTCTCCTTACAAACAAGGAATTAGCAAATTCTGCTGATTTTTCTCCCTTAATAGTCACCACTATAGTATTTGCCACTTTAATATTTTATTTAAAGGCAATATTCAGCACAGACTTTGGATTGAGATTATCTTTTTTCAAATTGAGAGTAAACTTTACTCAAACTACTCATCCGAAAAAATATACTTGGTACATATGGTAATGTAGCAAAAAACTTGCACTCATAAGCCTTTGAAATATTCAAGTAATCTCCAATGATGCTGATCAGGAAATTCCTTTATTGGTGGGAAGAAATTACTTCTCCTGTCTCCAGAACTATATCACCTGGGAATATTCTGAGTCTCCTTTCTTTTGTTTTTTTTTTTTATTTTTTTAATTAAAAACAATTTTTTTGATGTTTATGAATTTTTGAAAGACAGAGAGAGACAGAGCACAAGCAGGGGTGGGACAGAGAGAGAGAGGGGGACACAGAATCTGAAGCAGTCTCCGGGCTCTAGGCTGTCAGCACACAGCCCAACACGGGGCTTGAACTCATGCGCTGGGAAATCATGACCTAAGCCGAAGTCATAGGCTCAACTGACTGAGCCACCCAGGTGCCCCAGAGTTGCCTTTCAATGATGCCTCTAAATGTGTGACATTGAGTGAGGCACTTTTTTTCTCTGTGCTTCAATTTTCTCACCTTTAAAAAGGTGAGCTACTCCATAGCATTGTGTGAAGATTAATATATGTAAAATTCTTAGAATAGTACACACAAAAATTGAGCCTTAAATATACATTTGCTGCTGTGGTCATGCATGACTTCTGGAAAGTGTGTTATTTCTATATTCAGAATGCGATTCAAAATCAAGATTTCTTCAGGAATTTTTCTGAAAAATGATACCCAGGCAATTCAAGAGCATAGGAGTATATTGCCTATAATCCTGTGCACTTGGCTGGGAAGGTAACATGAAGCCTCAGTGACACAGACTATGTGGATAAACCAGGTTTGCAGAAGATAGGAGCTCAAAAGAGTTGCTAGAATAGAGGCTGAAGAGCCCCAAGAGATACAGAACAGCAGAGACAGACAGCACAGGGAGAAGAGAAGATAGGCTGGACTAAAAAGCATCTAGCCAGGATAGAAGTTCTGAAGAACCAATGCCTACTTTAATAGGAGAAGCTGGCCTCAGTTTCTCTAAAACGGATTTTGACAAGAGTTGTACAACAGGATATCAGGAGCCTGCTTAAGTACTTCAGAAAAGGCCAAGACTTTAGTAGGACACTGGATGTTGAAAAGAGCAGAAGAGTCTGGTAAGAAGTATATGACTTAGAGGACATGCAGGGGCCAGGGCTCATCCACAGTTTCCAGGACATCAGGAAAATGGCAATAAGGATATTGTGGACCTCTGAGATGCATCTTTGCCTGGTCAGGCTGAACTCTGGAGTCAGGTTGTTCTTCCTGTTCCTTTCCCTGGGACGTGGCCCCTAGACCTCAGTTTGCTAAACCTGCCCTACAGCACTAGCTGTTCTCTCTCTGACCTCTCCATTCACTCCACTGCACTGAGTTCTGTCAGTTCTATGGCCTATCATGGCCATGCAACCACAGAAAGGCCTAAGATTTCAAGACGTTGTAAACCATGAGTTTCCATAATCTCATTTGTCCTTATTGTATGAGTAAAGATAGAGCATGCCTTCATGCTGAAAACTAAAAAGTAAGGTTAAAGATCATATTACCAGGTAGAATATCCACAGCCAGACTGGCTTCCAGGGTCTATAAGGTGAGGGTTAGTTGTACAGCCAGCTTTGCTGAGCTCATGCTTAGAATGAAAGCACTTTGTTGCAGGTTAGAGAATAGAGGAGAAGCAATCTAGAAAGACAAAGCACCCTAAATTACCTCTCTATTTATAACTATATATTAGGGGAAGGCAATTTAATGGCATTTATTAAAACTTTAAAAATTTATAACATGTGCAGAACATAAGCACCCTGCCAGTAGGAACTTGATTTTCTTCACTGCTATACACTGCTATGAACCCCAGAATCTGGAACAGTAGGTTCAAAATCTTTTACTTCAAAATATTTGTAGAATGGACTTAAACTTATGACTCAACAATTCTACTTGTTAGAATTTAGTTACACTATTCAGCTTTTGCAATGGTATTGAATGTCCCTAATATCCCAGAGTGGTATAATAAGAAATCTCTCTTTCTCTGTTACCACCACTTGGGAATGTGGGTCAGCTCTGGTCTTCTCTGCATGTGCTCCCATTATGGAGTCATAGATGGAAGAAAGCAGCCCTTATCTCAGATATGCTGTTCCTGAGGCAAAGGGAGAAAGAGCCACAGGTGGAGCTGAACCACACCATCTGAAGCAGAGTGTCCCTTCCGATGTGGTGCTCACAGGTCCAAAGCCAATAATGGGACAGGGAATGCACTTTGCTTGCTTGGAGACATGACAAGGGCAGGATAGATATGATGCAGTGTGAATCAGTAGAACACAATTGTAGGGAAACCCAGACAAACAAGTAGGTTTGTCCCAGGGTGTTTTTAGCATCTTGTTTGTGAAAAATAAAAAAAAAAAAAGTTGTAAAATACTATCAATTATTGAATGGATAAGGCATACTAGAGAATATACTATAGCAGTTGTGCATGATAAGGAAGATTTTTATAGAATGAACCCCCCAAAACATACTAGTTTAGTGAAAATAAACCCCTGCAAAATGGTATATAAAATAGCAAACAGCACAAAATACTATTTGTATTGGGTACATTCATGTGTCTACATGCCTTTAAGAAGTATGGCAATATGATAGACCTATTTTTAACTTTTTGAAGCACTTTCATACTGTTTTCCATAGTAGCTGAACCAATTTACTTCCCATCAACAGTGCACAAGTGTTCCCTTTTCTCCACCTCCTGGCCAGCACTTATTATCCCTTATCTTCTTGATGATAGCCATTCTAACAGGTATGAAGTAATACATCATTGTGGTTTTTATCTGCATTTTCCTGATGATTACTGATGTTGAACATCTTTTCATGTACCTGTTGACCAAATGAAATATTATTCAGCCATGAAAAGAAAGGACATCCTGCTGTTTGTGATAACATGTATAGAACATGAGGACATTATGTTAAGTGAGGTAAGTCAGAAAGAAAAAGATAAGTACTGAATAATATCACTTGTATGTGGAATTTTAAAAAGCTAAATATGTAAAAACAGACAAAGGAAAATGGTGGTTATTAAGATATGGGGGGAGGGTAGGACAGACGTTGAAGGGTGCAAACTTGCAACAAGTACTAAATAAGCCCTAGAGACTTAATGCACAGTCTTGTATTATAATCATCAAACTTGCTGAGAGACTATAATTTAATTCTTCCAACCATTAAAAAAATGATAATTAATATGGTAGGTGTTAATTATGGCTACAGTTTCAATCACATTACAATATATAAATGTATCAAATTAAGATGTTGTACACCTTAAATTTACACAATGTTATGTGTCAAATATATTTCAACTAAAAACAAAAGTAAAGGGGTGGGTTAAATGGGAAAGGGGTATTAAAGAGGGCACTTTTGGGGATGAATACTGAGTGTCATATGTAAGAGATGAATCACTGGATTCTACTCCTGAAATCAAGACTACACTGTATGTTAATTAACTTGTAAATTAACTTAGAAAAAAAAGTATGACAAGATGTTACCAAATGGATAGAAGTTGGCAGGGTAAAAAGTGAGTGAGTGTGGGGTGGGAGGATACACCAGGATACACCTGCTATTCTTTTCATGTGAGGGGGTTTGCTTGAACTTCTATGCCCAAGAGGATAAGAAAAACTGACTTTTGTGGCAAATACCTCTTCCTCTACTTAGACAAGAAGAGCAACTTAAAAAACAAATGGCTCAATACTAAAGCCAACGCTTATGATAATATTTCCTTTCAAAATGAGCCTGAAATTGGTGGCTAAATTTCGTTTAGAGAAATGCTATAATTTCTGGTAATGTTTTTTTTTTCATGGAAAGAATCTTGAGTTGAGCCCCAAAAACTGTGTTGGTGCCACTGGTTCATTCTACTCGGTAACCAGGACTCTAATGAAAGCTTTGAACCACTGTCCTCCAGACGCTAGATCATTTGTGTTAATTCTGCCACCTTTGATTTTTAAGGAAAAAAAAAGAGAGAAAGCAAAGCATGTAACACTTTCTATCTTCAATGAACTCTGGTTGAACCTGACAGATGTTGGAGCTTTTCATTTTCTCCTCAAGCAAGGCTCAATGGAGATTATGTTACCAGGGTAATTGCCATCACTCTGTTTGCTTTATTAATCTACCCTCTCTAAATGTTGATTCTAGATATATAAATGTGGCCTTAGTGTCCATTTGTCCACAGACTTACCAGCTTGGGTTTTCATTTTGTAATTTTACTAATATCAGTCCTCTAATTAAAGGAAAAAAGAAAGAAAGAAAATCTTCAACTGCTGTGGCTGTAAATCACATACTTGGAAAAATAATTTTACTTATTCTTTGGGTTGCTTCAACATGAGGCTATTATTCTAACTAAACACTTCTCAGGATGTCTGGGATTTGGAATCACACATACCATTGTTCATCCACTTTCTAACAGGGAAAAAATATCTGGACTTCTGTGAGCCTCTGTTTCTACCCCTGTAGTACAGAGATAATTACTACCTTACACAGTGCCATTAGGAAGATAAAATAAAATTAGGTAAATTAAGTACTAGGCTACTGTCTTCAATACAAGATATGTTCCCTGGAAATTTAATCAATGGTATTGTGGTTGCATTATATGGTGATAGATGGTAGCTATACTTGTGGTGAGTATAGATAGCATCAGTATAGAGTTGTTGGATCACTATATTAGATACCCGAAACTAATGTAACATTGTGTGCAAACTATACTTCAAATAATGATAATTTTAAAAAGGCAGTTCTCTTAATATTAGTTGCTGAGATTCTGTCTCTGATTATGTATGGGAAGATTGGTTATACTAACATGAAGTAATTTACTCCCTCTCTTTTGCTACAAATTGAGTGCAGGAGTATTCCCCAAGAAAAAGTAGAGGAATACTTGCTCCACTTAACAAGGAGGAAAGTGTTCTGGCCGGGAAGCAGACCTTTCTCAAACCAACGCTACTCTACGCACTGTAGCTTGATTTCAGTCACCACAGACCTCAGGACAGTCCTCCATCCAGCCTGCTGAACCTTCAGTGTAGGTCAGTCCCTGGACTTGAGGCTGAAAATCTGGCATAACATAGGACAAGAGGAATTCAAAACACGTGAACTTAGTGAGACATTTTACCTTTCAGAGTCTTAATCTTCTTATCTGGACAATTGGGGGGGGTAAGATAGATGACCTTTGAGATTCCTTCTGGGGGTACACACAGACAAATCATGACTCTGGGGTTCTAATCTGCTGTTAATATACATAACACAAGTAGTCAGTAGGTGCAGTGTAACTGGATGGTGACTCACCAATGGTGGATTCCTGGTTTCCTGGAGCTGTTTCTTTCTGGGATCTGTCTCTCAGGAAACCATAGTTGCTTTACTGATTCCCAAATACTCTTCTGCAGACATTTGCTTTCTGGTATGCAAAAAAAAAAAAAAAAAAAAAAAAAAAAGGGAGTGACTTATACTGATTAGGTTTACCTTGTTAGAACCTGAAAGACAAACTGACAAGGAATGGTAGATTCACTGTGCTTACTGTTTACTGACCCTGGCTGCTGTTATTGTTGTTTTGGCTAACTCTAGACAGAGTACTAGATTTCAACCACCAACTTGTCTGAGACCATGCAGAAAAAAGACCCATATGTTTTGAGCATCCACAATGGACCCAGTGTTACATGGAAAGCTTCATATATCATTCATATATATTTATTTTATAATGATAGCAGTGTATTAAAAATAAAACAAAACAAATAAATAAGACTCCAGCTGTGAAAATGAATAAAGAGAAACCAAAAAAGTAGATTCAGGATGCTAGACAGGAAGGCTACTAGGGGGAGCCATACCATCCAATGCTAATCACAAGAAGAATTGTCAATTACAGACCCAACAGAAGATTCCTTAACAGGAAAGAATGATCAATTATAGGCCACCCAGGGAAAGTACATTGCATCTTCTACAAGAATTTACCCCTGCAACTTAGCCAATGAGAAACCTTCACCACCCTGAACTCTTGCTTTTCTCCAAAGGACTTTCCCTCAAAACAACTCCTCACAACTTCTTCCTTCTCTATAAAATAATGTTCTTCTCTTTTTTTTGTTGTTGTTGGACTGACTTATGATTTTGCTGTGACTTGCTAGCCATGGATTGTAATTTTCTGCTTTTCTCAAATAAACCTATCTTTTGCTAGTAAAATAACTGGCAGTTTTATTTTTTTTAACATTTGTTCATTTTTGAGAGATTGTGAGTGAGGGAGGGGCAGAGAGAGAGAAAGACAGAATCTGAAGCAGCCTCTAGGCTCTGAGCTGTCAGCAACAGAGCCCAACGCGGGGCTCAAATTCGTGGACTGCAAGATCATGACTTGAGCTGAAGTCAGATGCCTAACCCACTGAGCCACTCAGGCGTCCCAGTGGCAGTTTTATTTTTAAGGTTGACATCATACATTCTTAAGTCTAGTTAACTTGTGTTCAGATTCTGACTTTTCTCCTTACTTACTGTGTCACCTTGATGAAGCTATTCAGCCTGGTGAGACTCAGATTTTTTATCAGTAAAGTAATAATAACCACCATTTTTTTTTCAAAATTCTGTGAATTAAAAATAGTATCTGTAGGGGCACCTGGGTGGTTCAGTTGGTTAAGTGTCCAACACTTGATTTCAGCTCAGGTCATGATCTCACAGTTTATGGATTTAAACCCTTTGTCTGGTTCTGTGTTGACAGTGGAGCCTGCTTTGGATTCTCTCTCCCTCTCTCTCTCTGCCCCTACCCCATGCTTGCTCGTGCTTTCTCTCTCCCCCTCTAAAAACAAATAAATAAACTTGAAAAAAATAGTACCTGTAAACCATAGCACACAATGGGTTCCCTTCAGCAGTGGCTATTGGTACCATTACTGACTGACACATGGAATACAGATGCCGTATGTCACATTTCTGCTTTCTGTACTCTTTTTATGAAAGCAAGGGATTAGTTTCTCAAAGTCTGTTTCCTCATGTTTAAAAAGGATTAACGGTAGTGTATACTTCTCAGGATTGATGCAAAATGCATTTGGCAGAGTGAGTCCCGGAAAATAATTAGTACTCAGTAAATAATTGCTACTTTCCTCTACATTTTCTATTATGTGCAATAGTGTTATATTTAGAACAATCTCTTTCAGTTGACCCATATCATTCTTTGAATAATTTGTGTTCAATTCAATGCTCGAAATAGGCCAAAAGTTAGAAGGCATTCCATGATATCAGAGGTTGTGCTGGGAGTTTCAAACACCCTTTCCTACCCTGCTGACATTTCATGTGCAACAGGACAAATATTGCACATGTTTTGTCTACAGAAAAACAGCAAACTTACATTTGCCTCTGATTTCTTCCAGGCAGGACTCAATAGATCTTGTTTGCCAAACACAGAACCAGGTATCAGAGGATAACATGAAAGCCAGGTGTATGACAAAATGAGATCTAGATTGCATTTCAAAAGTGGCTCTGAGATGGAAGGACTTTTTAAAGAACAGGTGTTTGGAGCCCCCCCCCCCCCACCTTCTATATTTCTACTATGAACTTTTCCTCTGAGATTAAAAAGCAACAGGCTTGCAAGAGGCTTTTCTTTCCATTTTCTGTGCTATTTTTGTGCTATTTTTCTAGTATTCAGCCCTGCAGTTTTTTTCTCCCAGTCTTCACGCTTTTTTGACTGAACGTTATTATCACTCTTCTGTGTTTGGAACTGGTCCCTAGGAAGCTCAGATTCTCGCATTTTCATTTCTAATCTAGGCTATGTGTTCTCACCTTTTGACTGTCTGCTTCTGACTTAACTTTTCACTTACATCTACTTGGACAATTGGCTTTTATTTTTTTAATCAGCAGACTTATTTCATTAGGCAGTTTTAGGTTCATAGAAAAACTGAGCAGATACTGCACAGAGTTACCATTTATCCTTTCTTCCAGAATTCAGTTCCCTTACTATTATTTTTTAACAGATTTATTGAGGTATAATTGATATACCAAAAGATGCATATATTTAATGTATACAATTTAATGAGTTTGGACATATGCATATGCATGGAACCATCATCACAATCAAGGTAATAAACATATCCATCACCTCCAAAAAGTATCTTTGTGCCCCTTTGTGTTTGCTTATGTGTGTGGGGAGTTGTAAGAGCACTTAACGTGAGATTACCTTCATAACCAATTTGTAAGTGTGCAACACAGGATTGTCAACTACAGGCACATTGTACAGCAAATCTGTAGAACTTACTCATCTTGGCATAACTAGTTCCTTTATTGAATACATTTTATTTTAAAACATTGCCTTCCACTGCTGTGTCAGTGATAAAAGCTTAAATACTTGGGCTCCATTCCCATAAGGTGCATTTCACATCTTGGTTTCCTTGAGATTCTTCCTACAAGGACTATTTAAGAATGAAATAATGCTTTCTGAGTGACAAATGCTAGAAGAGTAGAGATCATATATGGGATGCTTCTGACTGAGACATTTTGTTTAATCTTTCCTTACGAGCTTTGCCTTTCATGTCATCTCACATTTACAAGTTTATATTTGTTAAGAGAAGAATGACATCAAAGCAAAGCCTGAGGCAAAAGTTAGGCATTACTACCTAGATAGTAGAATTCCAGGGAAGTATGAGTGAGCACAAAAGCAGCAAGACAGGGAAGGAGAGACAACCAGCCACCTGCTCCATGCAACCTTGTGGGTTCATCTCCTGAAAGGCAATGTGATTGCCTACCTCTCAGGGCAGCTGAAACAGGGAAAGTAAAGAAGAAGAATATATTGACTGATCTTCACCTCCTACTGGTTGGAAGATCATCCTTATAGTATTTTGGTATTCCTGCATTTCCAGTTGCACAGATGTGGGTACTAAGCATATCCTATGGAATCTTATGCCTCAATACCAATAAGCAAACCTATGGCAGGTGATGAAAAGTGACGAGTAAGGCAGGAGGCAAGGTGCTATTGGGTTATGCCTACATGGAGCTGGCTGCCTCATTGTTCCAGTGAAGCTGGAATAATGCAGAAGGAAGCTAGAGGCAGAGGGACTGAGAGGATCTAAAGTAGCAGAGTAGGGTAGGTGGTGATATTTGGGCTGTTGATGATGGAGACTATAAATCACAGAAAGGAATAGTGTTTTCACAACAACAGTATGGCTGAAGCACAGCCATATTGATATTCCATATTTTGACAGCCACAATAAAACTACATAACTAAGTGTACAGTCTACCTAATAAAGAGTGCTTTGATTCAATAGAAATTTAATGAAGTTTTGGTTCAAGATGGAGATGTAGGAGGCTCCTGCAGTCATTTCTTCCCTCTGACCATTGAAACTACAACTACATACAGAAGAATACCCTCTAAAAGAAATCTAGAAACTAGCTGAGTGACCCCTACACATCTGGTGAACAAGAAAAAAAAAAACACACATCGAACTGGATAGGAGAGGTAGACACAATCTCACCACAGCCCCACCCTGGGGATTTTCCCTATGACAAGAAGGGAAATCTCAACTCCCAGCTTCTCCCCAAATAGCAAAGGATTTAGACCGCAAATCCAGCACCCCAACTTTTAAGACTGCGACTGCCACCTGAAGGATAAAACCCCAAAACATCTGGGTATGAAAGCCAATGGAGCTTGTGTCCATGAGACCCATTGACTACAACATAGAAATAGTTCTTATGGGTTATTGAGGACTCACTGTTCTGATTTTTTTTTAATTAGTGATGGCATTTTGATTTTAATTTAATTTTATTTTAAATTTACATCCAAATTAGTAGGCATATAGTGCAAAAATGATTTCAGGAGTAGATTCCTTAATGCTCTTTACCCATTTAGTCCATCCCTCCTCCAACAACCCCTCCAGTAATGTTCAGTTTGTTCTCCATATTTATGAGTCTCTCTTCTGTTTTGTCCCTCTCCCTGTTTTTATATTATTTTTATTTCCCTTCCCTTATGTTCATCTGTTTTGTCTCTTAAAGTCTGCATATGAGTGAAATCATATGATTTTTGTCTTTCTATGACTTACTTATTTCACTTAGCATAATACCCTCCAGCTCCATCCACATAGTTGGCAAGATTTCATTCTTTATGACTGCTGAGTAATACTCCGTTGTGTGTGTGTGTGTGTGTGTGTATATATATATATATATATATATATATATATATACCACATCTTCTTTATCCATTCATCCATCGATTGACATTTGGGCTCTTTCCATACTTTGGCTATTATTGGTAGTGCTGCTATAAACATGGGGGTGCATGTGTACCTTCAAAACAGCACACCTGTATCCCGTGGGTTAATGTCTAGTAGTGCAATTGCTGGGTCGTAGGGTAGTTCTATTTTTAGTTTTTTGAGGAACCTCCACACTGTTTTCCAGAGTGGCTGCACCAGCTTGCATTCCCACCAACAATGCAAAAGAGATCCTCTTCCTCTGCATCCTCACCAACATCTGTTGTTGCCTGAGTTGTTAATGTTAGCCATTCTGACAGGTGTGAGGTGGTATTTCATTGTGGTTTTGATTTGTATTTCCCTGATGATGAGTGATGTTGAGAGGACTCACTGTTCTAATTTAATACATATTAAGGGGTCTGTTGCAATTCTTTCCAGAGACTGATAAGGCTAACATGTATCATTTTTGTGTTTTCCCTCTGCTCAGCTCCAGATCACTGAAGTCTCCTCAAAGAGAGCTTGTGAGTATGTCTGGTGCCTAGTTTTGGCAGCCTACACCTCTTAAGCTCCTGACTCTGGTGGCCAGCAGAACTTTGGTTCACAGGTACCACAAGACTGTATCAAACAAAGAAATGGTTCTGAACCAGCTATCTCACAGAGCTCAGCATAGAGACAGTAGTCAAAAACCTTCATCCCCCAGTCATTCCCTAAAACAAGAGTATTTGCATATAACAATAAAGAGTGCTTGAAAATAACAACCAGATTCCTCTAATCACTGTCATCATAACTCTGGGAAATGGAGCAGGAAGATGGGCCAATTGTGGATATTTCATCTGACTACCTTAGAAGCTTAGGATGATGAAATTGAACCACAAAACACAAACATTCTTTGAGGCCAGGAGTTTTTCCTTCTCTTTTTCTCATCACCATATTCATGACCTGGCATACAGTAGTCAATAAATATTTGTTGAATGACTAAATGACTCAAATGTAAATAATATGCACACAGGATCATGATAGGAAGCTACGTTTCTCAGTGGAAAAGGTTAAACTTTGCTGGGTGAGGAAGAAAGAAAGCTCTTCTGGTAAGAGGCCAAGCAGAACACTAGGAGACCAGGAAAACCCACACACTCCACCAGAGTTGATGGCATAAGCAAGACTTGTAAACCCCTAGAGGCAGGAGTAATTTCCTTAAGAATGGGTGGACAAGAGAACTGGAGGGTTGACTCTTCCAGGTGGTTATACAAATACCATTAACCTAGTATATATTATTCCACATGCCAATGGCAGAAAACACTCTTCTCAAATGTACACAATTCATTTCACCAAGATGGACCATATTTTGGGATACAAAACAAAAATTAAAAGAATAGAAAGTATATAAAGTGTCATATCATAATAAAATTAAGCTAGAAATCAGTAAAAGTATCTTAAAAACTTTCAAATATTTAAAATAACTCAAGAAAAAAGATGAAGTCTTAAGGGAATATTTTTTTAAATAAAGAAAAATGAAAACAGAACATGTCAAAATTTGTGGGGTATCCTTTAAGCACTACTTAGATGGAAATTTATAGTATTAAATTAACATGATAGAAATTAAGAAAGTTCTCAAATCAATTATCTAAATACATACCTTAAGAAACTACTGGGCAAAAAAAAATTAATCCAAAAGCTTGCAGAATGAAACAAATTATAAAAATATGTGAGCAGAAATCAGTAAAAGTGAAAACATAAATGTAGAAAAGCAATGAAACTAAAAGCTGTTTCTTTAAAAAATTTTAAAAATTGATAAAACTCTAGCCAGTCTGACAGGGGAAAAAGAGAGACAAACACACTTCCAATATTAGAAATGAACAACTGGACATATATACTGACTTCATAGATATTAACAGGATAAACAAGCCTTAAATTCAATAAACTTAATAAATTCTATGGCCCTAAATTCAATAAATAAGACAAAATGTACTACTTCTTCAAAGACAAAAATTTATCAAAACTTACTAAAAAAATAATATGAATAGTTCTATATCTATTTTCTAATTGAATTTTCAGTTAAATATATGCTTCTCTTCCTAAAGGAAAAAAAAAACAAAACACGAAAACTTCAGGTCCATATGAGTTCATTAACAAATTCTCCCAAGCATTCAAGAAAGAGACAATATATATTCTACATAATCTTTTCTAGAATATAGAAAATACCTCCCAACCTATTTTATAAGGCTAATATTACCCTAATCCCAAAACTGGACACAAAAATAACAAGAAGAAAAACAAAAGACCAAAATCCCACATGATCATAGATGTAAAAATCTTCAATAAAGTGTTATTAGGAAATTGAATACAGAATATATAAAAAGGATAATATATCACTGCCACGTAGGGCTCATGCCAGAATGCAAGACGGGCTCAATATTTGAAAATCAATCAATATAATTCACTAGATTAACAGACTAACTGGAAAAACCATATGATCTCAATTGTTACAGAAAAAGCATTAAAATTCAATATCCATTTATTGATGAAAACTCTAAGCAAATGTAATTAAACCAAATCTTCTTAACCTGATAAATAGTATTCACAGAAGAAACCCTACAGCATAATCATGCTTAATGGTAAAGGAGGCAATATCTCCACCCACTCTTCAGCATCAGGAACAACCTTGTCCTGATAGTCACAACCAATGAATCAGGGGAGTGGGAGGAGAAGAAGAAGAAGAAAAAAAAATCTCAATTCCCAGGCAACATGACATAGAAAATTCAAAAGAATCTACAAAATCAGTTTATAACTAATAGTTTAGCAAGTTCATCTTTATACATGATCAAAATACAAAAGTTGTCTGTATTCCTAAGTAAATCTGTGGCAGCAATGACAATCAGGACTTGAAATGATAAAAAAATAAAAAAATAAAATAAAAAAACAGGCATTTCTAGTAGTCATTTCTACTGCATGCACATAAGCACACATACAGAAAAAAACACACAGGTACAAATCAAACAGAAAAAGTGCAGGATCTGTATGCTGAAAACTGCAAAACACTGATAAAAGAAAATAAAGGTTTTGGTTTGTGTTTTTTTTTTTTTTTAGTTTTAAATGAAGAGGCATATCATGTTTATGGATTACAATATTCCATTTTTTTAAGACATTAATTATGCATGAGGCCCCTGTTTGGCTCAGTCAGTTAAGCGACTGACTCAGGTCACGATCTCAGGCTTGTGGGTTCAAGCCCTGCATCAGAGTCTGCACTGACAGCATGGAGCTTGGTTGGGATCCTCTCTCTCTTCCTCTCTCTCTGACCCACCCCTGATTACATTCTCTCTCAAAATAAATAAATAAATATTTTTTAAAAGATGTTAATTATTCACTACACAATCTATAAATGTATCACAGCCTTAAACAAAATCTCAGTAAACTGTATTAGATATTGACAAGCTAATTCTAAAATTCATATGAAAACTCAAAGAAATTAGAGTGGCCCAAATAATCTGAACAATAACTAAGTACAAAGATTCAGACAATCCAGGTTTATAAAGAAGGATATATATGAATCAATGGAACAGAAGACAGAATCCAAATGTAATTAAGTGATTTTTTAAGGTTTTATTTATTTACTTTTGAGAGAGAGAGATAGCATGAGTGGAGGAGGGGTAGAGAGAGGGAGAGAGAGAATCCCAAGCAGGCTTCATACTCTGTTATTAGCCCAATGCTAATTAAGTAATTTTTGACAGAGATGCTAAAGCAACTCAATGGACAAAGGACTGTCTTCTCAATAAATGGTGCTGGGAAACCAGACATTCACATACAAAAAATAAAGTGACAGATACATTGCACTTTATACAAGTGGGTCATAGACCTAAACATAACACTTAAATTATAAAACTTCCAAAAGAAAACATACAAGAAATTTGATACAATAACAAAAGCATAATCCATAAAAGAAAAAACTGAAAAACTGAACTCTGTCAAAGTTATGTCATAGCTCTGGGAGATGTATCATTAAAATAATGGCAAGACAATCTACAAACTAAAAGTAAATATTTTAAAAGCCTCATATATGACAAAGGACTTGCATCTAGAATATACAAAGAACTCTTAAAATTCAACAATAAAAAGCTAAAGCATACAATTTTGAAAATTGGGCAAAATATCTGAGTAAACACTTCACCAAATAAAATATAAAGTTGGCAAATAAGTATATAACAAGAAGCTTATTTGACCATGTTGACAATATTTGTCATTGGGGAAATGAAAAATTAAGACCATAATGACATACCACTAAATACCTATTAGAAGGGCAAAACAAACAAGGACAATACCAAATATTTGCAATGATGCAGGACACCAGGAAATCTCATTCATCACTGGTGGAAATGCAAAATGAGACCGCCAATTTGGAAAACAGCTTGTTATAAAATAAAACCATACACTTATTAAAAAATCAAGCAATCCCACTCCTGGGTGTTTATCCAAGTGAATTGAAAGACTTTGCTCACCAAAATCCTGTATGCAAATGTTTATGGCAGCTTTTTTTCATAATAGCTGGAACTATAAATAGGCAAGATACCCTTTCACTTGTAATGGATACACAAACTGCAAAATAGTCATAAAATGTAATAATGCTCAGCAATTAATAGTAATGGGCTACTGATGCACTTAAGAATATGGATGAATCTTGGGGTGCCTGGGTGGCTCAATCAGTTAAGGGTCAGACTCTTGGTTTTGGCTCAGGTCATGATCTCATGGTTCACGAGTTTGAGCCCCACGTTGCGGCGCTCTGTGCTGACAGCTGCAGAGCCTCCTTGGGATTCTCTGTCTCCCTCTCTCTCTCTTCCCCTCCTGGTTCACTATCTTTTTCTCTCTCTCAAAATAAATAAATAAACATTTTAAAAAAGGATGAACTTTAAATGCATTTTGCTAAGTGAAAGAAGCCAGACCCAAAAGGCACCTCGCCTTCATCATCTATTTGAATGAGTATCACTGGGAGGGGGTCTGGGAACTTGAATTTTCTAGCCAGTTTTCAGGTGATGAAGATATCTTCTGATTTTAGGCCACATGTGAATAGCTCTGTTCAAGTATGTATCTCCCCCAGACTTTACTAGTCAACAGTCCCCACAGACAGATCTATAAGCGGAAGGAACCAGATTGCAACAAAAGGAAAAAAAAAAGGTGCATGGGAGTAGGGGATGTAACTGCAAAAATGTAACATTGTTAACCACTTCTTTTACAATATATTTTATCTTTTGGTTTACTTAACTATATCTGTGAATAGACCAGAAGTATGGAAAAAAATGTTTTCTTCGGTTTTACATCGTCATGGCTTAGTACAATTATAATCAAGTCGTAGAAACTAAATATCTATGTTAACCTGTGAATAAAATCACAAAATTAGAGACCTCTTTGTTTACTACTTTGTAACCTTGGGAAACATACCCCACTTCTCTCTTTATCCAACCATAAAATGTGAATAATAACAGTAATAAGGTTAAAAAGAGTTAATACATGTAAATTGCAAAGAATAGTGCCTGACTCTTAGCGAGTACTAAATAAATGTTAGTTGTTGTTATTTCACTGTGTAGAATAGCATAAAATGTGGTTGTGTGTCAGTACATGCCTAATTACCTTGGAAGGAAAAACCTATCTACTGCTTTGTTGCTAGGGAAATACAAATTTCAGCAACAGCCTGATAGAATAAAACACTTTCAGTGGTGTATGGACTGGTATTCTTAACTTCCATGCTACTAGAAGTAATTGTAATTGATAATTTTTTCTCCTCCCAAAGTTTCTATTTTTGAAATGATATACAAACACAACATTTTTAAAATCCTTTTCTTTCTCTTTATTTTAGCAATCAAAATCTCCTCAAATAAGTGTAAAAGGCATAATAGTGTTTCATTAACCTCATGTATGGAAAAAGACAGAGTTATTTTATCTCCGTTGGAAGTTACACTAGCTTAAAATATAGTTTACAGCTATAATCTTCTTTACTTATCCAAATATAAGCACAACATGAAAAGCATTTTATTAAAGTGGTAAAACGTATCAAGTCCTATTACACTCATTTTTTTATTAGAAATAATAGGACATCCCAAATATACAGCAGATTAGCAAGAGGAATATTCTTAAGTAATTACATTCAATTCTGTAGCTATTAGCATATATTTTATTGGCATAATCCAAACCACACTACCCTGGCACTCTACAGTATAATAGCCACCAGCCACATCTGGCTACTTAAATTAAAATTAAATTAAATACAAAATTTAGTTCCCTAATCACACAAACCATAATTCAAGTGCTCAGTAACAGAGCAGAAATAGAACATTCCATCACCATGGAAAGTTCTATTGCAGAGTGCAATTATTGCATTAGCCAGTTGTCAACCAGAAATATTGGGTTTTATCTCTGTGCTCTTTTGAGGACTGTTTTAGAGTGATTAGTATTTTTTTTCTATAATGCTTTCTATCTTTATAGATGACACAGTTGATGAACTGAAAAGTTTCCTTGTGGGGTCCATGAGTAGCTCTGAATGTGCAGAAAGCTGGTCACAACAGACAGCTTCAGTTCACTGTAGGCCCCTGGGGTAGAACTCAATTAAAAATAACTTTGCACCTGCTCATTTGCTGAACACAACTAAGTGAGGGAAATGTGCTTCTGCACCATTCCCAGAGTCCACTCACCCAGACAGTCACTCTCTCTCCTCTACCTACACCATGCACCTGGTCTGCTTTCCCTAAAAAGGTATGGGAGACAAACCGTGCCACGTTGTTGAAATGTCGAATCTTTGAATTTTACAGGATGATTCTTCAACTCAGCCAGTATCTTTTTCAGGAAATTAAAACACCAACTTAGTAAGTTTCAGCTCATTTTCAGAAATGAGCTACCTTGATCAGGCCCCAGGTACTATAGTATGTTGAGGACACAGGACTGGATGAGGCTGTAGACATTTTGCAATTGAAACACAAACCTGGATCAGAAAAGGTGGGGATTTTGAACTGCCAGAATGTAACATGAGCATATGAGATAAGAGAGGGAAGGATTAATGGCAAAGTGGTTTCTAAAGGGCCATGAAAAGCCACCAAGGCAAACTTCCCACAGGGCCAAGGCAGCAGCAATCAGGCTTGTCGGCAAGCTTCTACACTGGGCTTTCCTCTACGGTGAGCAACACAATAAAGTGGTGTGTGGATGGATGGATCTGAGGGTGATGTTCAGTATGACAAGTGGGGAAACCATCAGGTTACAATAGTCTATCTGAAATACAGGTACTGGCTCTGCAGCTGCTTCATTACTCTGCTGCAAGACCCTGAGGCATCCAGTTCAGCCTCTGGAATACCCTGGAACTCTGACACACAATGCATTAATGAGAAGCAGGTGGTCAGTTAGGTGGCATCTCCCTGTCCTATGTTCCATACAAGTCTTTCTGGATGTATGGATAAAAATGGAGATTCTTTTAAAATATATGTAAAGACAGGAAACAAATATGCATTGCTCAGAGGTGAGCACACAGCAGCACTGACCAAATAATACCCTCACTCTCTCAGAATAGCATCCCAAACCTAGGACTTTACCCAGGCTTTCAAGAAAGCTGATTTCATGATGTCCAATAAAGTCAAAGCCCTCATGTGCACAGGACTACTTCAGGAACAATCTCAAGGGAGGTGAAGTTGGAGGCTGCTTAGCTGAGTGTGGATTCAGGATATGACTAGTTTCTTACAGGGCTCAAATACATACTGGAGTCTTGATCTGATAATCCGCAGGTCCTTATTATTTAAGAGATACAGTCTGACTTTGAACCTATTACATAGACACCTGTCATTAATGCCCTAGGACCCAGAGAGCCCGTTTGTTCATCTCTTAAGAGAATATTCATGTTTCACTTCATTTACTTGACTTCCTGTTCACCATGGGAAAGACTCTTTTGCTTTTAATATTTTTTTCAATATTTATTTTTTTATTTATTTATTTAGAGAAGGGGGCAGAAAGAGAGAGAGAATCCTAAGCAAGCTCAGTGATGTCAGTGAAGAGCCCAACATGGGAATCAATCTCACAAACCATGAGATGATGATCTCAGCCGAAATCCAGAGTCAGACGCTTAACCAACTGAGCCACCTATGCGCTCCTCACCATGGGAAAGACTCTTGATCCAGTCTCTAGGGAACTCCCTGACTTGCTATCCATTTGGGGACAGATTGCTGGCTGCTTTCTGATTCCACTGGAGAAATGAATTGATACACCTGGAGTTATTCAGCAATACTTTGGACAAACACAGTCCTACTTACAAATGCTTATTTAATGTGAGTAACCATTAAAGACATTTGCCCTCCCTAAAGAGAGAGATTTTATTCCTGTCATTGTGTGTTGATTGTATACCAATCAGGGACGCATAAGAAATGTGAGGGGTGCAGAGCCTGCCCCCTGCTTCAGCTGCAGGCTAACCCTCTGGGTATCCTTAGCAGTTCTCCCAGCCCACCTGGCCAGTAGTAGGGGCATATATTTCTGCTTGCGTGAACAACCTGAGGAACATAGCCTATTTTAACCGTGGCCATCTGATAATAAATGTTCTGCCATAATAATAAAATAATAAGACATAAAAAAAGAGAAAAAAAGTGCTCAATAATGAAAAGGAAGCAATAGCAAAGTCTTCCTTTATCTTTGAGATAATAACCTCACAGCAAGTCCATCATTCTCCCAACATTTCTGTCCTCCTGTCCCTCATGAGGAATGTGTTCTCATTCTCCTTAGTTTATACAGAGCCCCAGGCAGCAGATCTTCAGCTTGTCTGCACACTTAAAAGAACTCCCTTTCCACACATCCTTGTCTCTATTGAAAACCCCCACTGAAAACCCCACCTAATAGACTAATTGGCTTGAGTGAGTCAGGAAAGGGGAGGATTCTCACTACCTGGGTGTTCTGCATGGAACCTTCCTGTTAAAATATGGGCTACACACCCAGAAATTCTGAGGGACATTGGAGCTTCTTTTTTCAGATTTCTCTGTTTATTCCTAAATAGTCCTTGTGGTATTCAAAATAACAGGCCCCAAAGATGTCTAAGTACTAATGCCTGGAATCCATGACTATTTTAACTTACATGGAAAGGAATTTTATAGCTATGGTTAAGGATCTTGGGATAATTATTCTGGATTATCTAGGGAGCCCAATCTAATCACAAAAGTCCTTATAAATTACAGAAAGAAGAGGGGGGAGTCCAGATCAGAGGAGGAGATGTGATCAAAACATGAGTTGGAGTGATTTGGGACCATAAACCTAGGAATGTGAGTAATCTTTAGACCCTGGAAAAGACAAAGAATGTATTCTTTCCTAGAGCCTCCAGAAGGAAGGCAGGCCCAACAATGCATTCATTTTAGGGCTTCTGACCTCCAGAATTAATAGATTCATCTTCTTTTAAGCCACTATTTGTGTGGCAATTTGTTACAGCAGCAATAGGAAGCTAATATGAGATTAGAAATGTTTGGTTTGGGTACATAGCGATATTATGAATAATAAGAATCTATATAAACTGCTTATTCATTGTGTCCATTTGCCACACACTGAAACTATCATACAAATCATTAAATATTTAGTATATAGACCTTATTTTGTTTCTTTTTTAATTATAATACTAAACTTTGCATGGATAAGTCACAAGGCTTGATGATACAGCAAAGCTGTACATGATACTGAATTGAGAGCCAGAAGATCCTGATTCTAGTGCCGTCACTGTCACTTAAGTGTGACCTGTGACATTTCTGAGCCTTCTAGTTTTGACAGTTCTTAACTAAAATTAAATTTTTAATTCAGTCTGAGTAGAGAGTGAAAAAGAAAAAAAAAGCAGAAACAAAAAGAGCCCTCAGCTTTGTTGCTTGTGGTTCATACCAAGAGGTAATCAATAAAAACTTTTGTTTTCATTAAAAAAAATTAGTATCAAAGAATTCTTTTCTTAAATTGAATTTTAGTTAACTTATACAGCAGTATTGGTTTCAGGAGTAGAATTCAGTGATTTATCAATCACATACACCACTGAGTGTTCATTACAGGTACCCTCCTTAGTACCCATCACCCATCTAGTCCATTTCCCACCCACCTCCTTCCATCAACCCTCAGTTTGTTCTCTATGGTTAAAAGTCCCTTGTGGTTTGTTTCCCTCTCTTCTCTTTTTCTCTTCCTTCCCATATATTCATCTGTTTCTTAAATTCCACCTATTAGTGAAATCATGTGGTATTTTCTTTCTCTGATTGACATATTTTGCTTAGCATAATACATTCTAGCTCCATCCATGTCATTGCAAGTGGCAAGATTTCTTTCTTTTGGATGGGTGAGTAATATTCCATTGTACATACATACCACATCTTTTTTGTCCATTCATCAGTCGATGGACATTTGGGTTGTGTCCATAGTCTGGCTCTTGTTGATAATGGTGCTATAAACACTGAGGAGCATTTAACCCTTAGAATCATTATTTTTGCATCCTTTGGGTAAATACCTAGTAGTGCAATTGTGGTATCATAGGGTAGTTTTATTTTTAATTTTTGGAGGAACCTCCACCACAGTTTTCCAAAGTGGCTTCACCAGTTTGCATTCCCACCAACAGCACAAGAGGGTTCCCCTTTCTCTACATCCTCACCAACACCTGTTGTTTCTTGTGTTGTTAATTTTAGCCATTCTGACAGTGTAAAGAGGCACTTAATTGTGGTTTTGATTTGTATTTCCCTGACGACGAGTGATGTTGAGCTTCTTTTCATGTGTCTGTTAGCCATCTGGATGTCTCCTTTGGAAATGTGTCTATTCATGTTTTCTACCCATTTCTTCACTGGATTATTTGTTTTTTGGGTGTTGAGTTTGGTAAGTTCTTTATAAATTTTGGATACTAACTTTTTATCAGATATATCATTTGCAAATATCTTCTCACATTCTGTAGGCTGCCTTTTAGTTTTGTGGATTGTTTTCTTTGCTGTGCAGAAGGTTTTTTTCTTGATGAAGCCCCAATAGTTCATGTTTGTTTTTGTTCCCTTTGCCTTCTTTGATGTGTTTCATTCTTCTGCATTCATTGTCTAATTTTCTCAGCATCATTTATTGAAGAGACTACCTTTTTTCCATTAGATATTCTTTCCTTTTTTATTGAAGATAAGTTGAGCATATTGTTGTGGGTCCATTTCTGGGTTTTCTATTCTGTTCCATTGATCTATGTATCTATTTTTGTGCCAGTACCATACTGTCTTGATGACTACAGCATTGTAATATAGCTTGGAATCTGGAATCATGATGCTTCCAGTTTTGTTTTTCTTTTTCAGAATTGCTTTGGCTATTCAGGATCTTTTGCAGTTCCAAACAAATTTTAGGATTGTTTGTTCTAGCTCTGTGAAGCAATTTTGTTTGTAAATACCAAATTGCAATTATGGTCACTGGGGAAAATAAAAGTACATGTAGCATCGTGTACTGATAAAAGCATACTAGTGAAACCTCAAGACGCACTATCAAAACCAGTAAGGCAGAGAAGTACAAAGGAACCTCAATGCTGCCTTATTTCCAAACTCTTCACACTTCAAATATGCTCTTAAAATCTCTGCCAAAGAGAATTAGAAATATGTGAATTTTCCCTATTAAAGAAAAAAAAAGGAAAGAAGGAAGGAAAGAAGGAAGGAAGGAAGGAAGGAAGGAAGGAAGGAAGGAAAAAGAAAAGCTTTATTTTGAGTCCTCCATTCCTCTCTCACTACACTTAATTCACCCAAGGCAAAAAGTAGTGATCTAATTCGTTACATCCTGGACAATGGCTGTAAACAGACATAAAGGTGCCAGACCAACATCAGCAATTGCTCTCTGTACAGCATCTATCCCCTAAGTCCATATGTACACTGACAGCTGAACTTAACCCTTGGAAATTACAGTATCAAAATCTGACAGATCCATCACTGTCTTTCATCTCCCTGGCCACAATAATTGCTGGAAGGACTCAAGTTGGCCCTATTAAAAGTGCCCCTAGGATTTCTAAATGGAAGCCAGGAAACATGTACATCCTTTCCTCTTTGGCAGTGACTTGTAAGGAAGTTAACACAAATGTGTAAGCACCATGCCTCACTTTCAAGGAAAATGCAGAAGGAGATGATCCAGTCAAGAGGTATGGAGCTCCTGCTTTCAGTTACCCATCAACTAAAACCCTGCGTTTTCTGCATCCACAGTCAATAAATCTGCTTTTTGACAGGCTACATTCTGTCTTCACCACCTGTACAATCCGAAGAATTTAAGCTATTACTGAATCAGCCCCAGTGAATGAAACACATCAAGATTATAAGGTATCAGTATAGTATTCCTCTTCACCAAGTTTTTTTTTTTTTGTTTTGTTTTGTTTTTTTGTTTGTTTTGTTTTGCCTGTAGAGGTAATAATGTCATACACACCACCTGGCAAACAGCTCCCAGGGCCTGTGACTTTGGACCAAATAACTCATCATAAAGATCAGCTGTGGGATCAGGTCGATAATAACCTCTTGAGCCCACCAACACTAGGGTACAATGATGTCCTCAAGAGCCTGCCTCAATTGGGGTCAAAGATTCACATGTTATTTGCCTTGCTCTGCTGATTATATTCTGTATATTCACTTTTACTGGAGATCAGGAAGATGCAAGTGGTTTATCTGGAACAAGATTCAGGTATTACCAACTTCTTTAGAAAAAAATATTATAATAATCTATTAATTTATCTAATAGCAACACATTTCATTACGCTTTTTCTAGAAGACTGGGAACTTAGCATGCAATTATTTTTTCTCCATATCCCTCACTTTTCCATGTCTCTGTCAATAAAATAGACAGGGTTAGAATTGGAGATAATTTCTAATATTTCAAAGAAAGCCTTAATGTAAAGGTATGGGAAAATTTCCAACCTAGGAGCTCCTTTTGCAAGAAATAGATTTACAACTGAGGACATGCCATCTAAAGATATTTTAGACAGAAAGGCTGTGACATATCTTGGGTTATTTTAATGCCTCTCTATCTGAACCACAAAGATAGAACCAGAGGAGTTGTAGTGGTCTGTTCTTAGTAAACTTGTCACCAAAGAAAAGACAAAGTTCACCATCACATAAACCCACGACTGAAGAGCTACTTACTGGGACTTATCTTTACTTAGCTTTTAGAATGCTTAGAGTCTGTATGTTTGGAAAGTTCCCAGATGTACTTCTAGAATGAAGCAATAAATGAAGCTACTTAAATGACTAGGAAACTGGTGTTGATTAAAGGATTGTATAGACATGCTGGCACAAGTTCAGAAGTAATTCAGATTACTTCTTTGTACTTCTTCACTATCCCACTGCTACTCATTCTGACTCAGGAGAAGGGGGTTAAAGGGGAAGTCAGAGCCCATCCTTGTGTTTCTCTCTTCTCCACTGGGAACCTGCCATGCTGGACCATCAGAGTGTGCACTCAGGGAATTCTTATTTGAATGTGCACTTTCTGCTTCATGCTGTGTCCTTACAGATTTAGCAGCTCCAATATTAGACAGAGCCTTAGCACACAACATAGCTGGCATTCAACAGCTCAACTGTAAAGGAAGATGCATTTTGTCCACTCCAATAAACAAAGTGGCACACCAGTGGCAGTAGGCTAGGGCTAGGCAAGAGGAAAATGCCAGGAACAGAAATGCAGGCTCTTTTAGTAACCTAGTCCTTAAAGAAATGACTTTTCCTATTAGTTTATTTCTCATTTTTAGGGACTGCTTTCAATTTGGAAGAAAAGGACCCAGAGGAGCTGAGAAAGTGGCACAGCACAAAGCAAATAAACATCACCTTAGCCAGTGAGTCATGGCCTCTACTGCTGTGGCTCACCTGACTAGGATCTGAGACTTTCCACAGATCTCCCTTTGCAATTCATGATGTAAAAAAAATACATACCTTAGAAAGTATGAGCTAGAATCCCATAAGATTCCAGGATTTCTTTCAGCTTCTTACAATATGGGTACAGGCAGATTTGACCTTCCCTCTCCTGGGTCACTGGGGGACCAACCCTCTTCTGCACTTACTACTCTATAGACATAAATGCAGGCTACATTCAATTTAAGGTGATTTATTATTTGCTTGTAAATGATAGTGATTAGTTTTAAAAGAAAAATTCTAATGGATTCCAGATTTTCCCTTGGTGACCTTATTTTGCAGTTCATTATGTGAAAAGGAAACATATCACCCATCATTGCATTTGCAATGATATCTCAGTAATACTACCCCACTTCATAAAAGTGTTGTGAGAAACTGATAAAATATAAAGTGCTTTTCAATTATTTATGTTTCCTGGAGCTATAAGTTGTCCAACTTAAAAATAAGGAATGACATGTTTGGGCCAAATATTATTAGGCAGTGCATTGACTTAATATCCATCTAATGAAGGAAAAAAATAGGATCCTAATCCCTGAGTAAGGACCACTGAGAAGCAGCCTCCTGTTAGGGGCAAGAGCTTCAAGATACTTGGCTGCATTATTAGTAGGAAACAAAACCCAATGTGGCAACACTAAAATGTTAAAACTTGGCCCAGTTGCTTGTTCCTGAACCATCTGTGGTTCCGCAGTGTTCCCTCCAATAGGAGGAATGATCCTTATGTTAGAATGAGGTTTCCAAATACCTTGGAATGCATCTGTAGTACTCCATTTCCTTTTGGACAAGAACAGGGGATGGGGATATTCTTGTCACCCAGCCTGAAGAAATTGATAAACTAAGGGAAGAAAATACTGAGGGCTGAGTTTATGAAGCTGGCTCCAGGAACCAATTGATTCTGTTTTTGTACATTTAGAAATAATATGGAAGACCGGCTTTGAAACATGATTCATACCAAAAGAATATTTAAAGGTTTAAAACCTGTGCTAACAAGTTGTTTATAGTTTAAGCTGCCCCTCCTGTTAACAACATGAGATATTTTCACAGTTTCTTTAGATCACTCCTCAAAATACAGACTAAAGTGGATTTAATAGTCCAGTGAATTGACAATTAACAAAAAATATGCAATTTTCTAACATATGAAATTTTAGGCAAAGTTTTTGTTTTGTTTTGTTTTGTTTTTCTATGGACTTGAAATTACTGTAAGACATTTGACCAATAATATTAACCCCAGAAGTGTAAATGAGAAAGACATTTATATTCAACGTCATGAGGAAATTTGGGGGAAAATAGTATGTATTTCTTGATATCCCTTCCCTCTGTGACTTGTTACAGTCAAGTTTGTGTCTAATTTAGTATCTGAACTGAGGGGAGAAGACTTCTATGATGTATTCTTAAAGTAAATGACCAATGTGTTAACCCATAAAATATCAATCAGAATATGTCATGATCTTTGCAATTTTGGCTGGCACCTAAATAAATACATTATTAAACCAAGGAAGAGATTTTGTAAAACAATTTTTATGTAAGCCCACTTTCTTCTCAGACCCTTAGATTCAGTCTGTTTCATGTGCCCATATGTGTACTTGGGCACAGATGATATGAAGAATTATGAGTGGTGAGTATTTTTATAAGTAGGTATCATCATAAGTCGTCAAAATAGGCACAAAATGGAATTATTTCTGGAAAAATAGCCAATAGAAAGGGTTGAAAATTAAGTAGGAAATTCACTCCACTCAGCAGAGAGAACTGTATTTATACAAGCTGTTCCTTCTGGTGCTATAGTCAGGCTGAGCTGAAGCAGTTTACCAAACTCTTATCATTTGATCAAAGAATTAATTAATTTTTATTTTAAGAACAATAATACTTGGTTAATTATTCCTCTAAATATAAAAAATGATCTATTTTTTTAAAAGACATAGTAGATAGTAGAGGGAAACAGAGGTAGCATGCCTAAAGGTGGTGGCAGCAACACCCATGGGTCTATCTTAATCCATTCAAGCTGTTACAACAGAAAATCATAAACTGAATGGCTTATAAATAGTACACATTAATATCTCACAGTTCTGGAGTCAAGGAATTCTAAAATCAAGGCACTGGAAGACTCAGCGTCTGCTGAGAGCCTGCTTCCTGGTTCATAGACAGCCATCTTTTCATTATGACCTCACATGTTGGAAAAAGCCAGTTAGCTTTCTGGAATCTCCTTTATAAGGTCACAAATCTCCTTTATGTTGGTTTCTCTTTCATGACCTACCAGTGCTCAAAGACCTCACTTCCAAATACCATCACACTGAGGATTAGGATTTATCATAAAAAATTTTGCTTGGACACAAGCATTCAGTCTATAGCAGGATCCTCATCCTGCTGTGCTTGAAGGCCTGGAGCACCCTTGAAGGACTGACACAGGGCACATCTCTGATTCAGTGCCACCTGTTCTCTGTTCCTAGGCAAAGTCTGTAAAAACTCTGTCTGTCAAAGATAACCAAGCATGGCTATGATTTTTGTCTAAATTTACACATTTACCACTGTCATTTTCAGCCTCCAATTGTGTGCCCCTTTCCTTCATTAGGGTGACCCCAGTATTCAGAATATTGAGCCTTCTAAGTAACTTAAGCTCTTCCTTTTATGGAAATAAATAGGAAAGCATCTGATAATAGCTATTTATATGTATTGCTTGATTACTTCATTACAATTTAGATTAGATTAGGTACAAATGTTAAAAAAGCATTTAGATTTGGGGGCTATTTCTCTCTCAACTATGGAATAAGATTTTGTCATCACTGGTTAAAGGGGTGTCAATTATTTATAAGAAAATAATATGTTCAAATGTTCAAATATGTTGAAGGGCACAAAAATTCTTTCCTTATTATCCAAGTAGAACTAAAAATAAATCTTTAAAAGATAATAGAAAATTATGATTTTTTTAAGTTTCTTCTCCAAAAATTCTTCTGTTTTCCTACTGAGGGTGAGTGAGAGATAGGCTCTTGTGTATGTAGTATCAGGAGCTACATGGAGTAGGGAAGTTTGGGAACCAACAAGTTGACCTGTCCATGTGTGTGACAGTATCTTTATAGATCCAATCCTACCCTCCCTTTATGCCAAGATTTCTAAATGATGTTCTTTCTGATACATTTTAACAGTTTGTTTTATGTCTTGGAACTCATTCATCAATTCACTCATTCATTCAGCAGATGTCAGTTAAGTGTCCATCATATGCCAGACAGTATTCTGGGTACTTGTGAAACATCACTGAATAAAACAAATGAAAACCATTTCTACCTTCATGAAGGTTATATTTTAGCATAGAATAGGCAGACAGTAATAGCATATAGAGTATATTAGTAGACAAGGGCTAAGGAAAAATGTAGGCAGTGTAATGTGTTTAGGGTTCTCAGAACATGGGGACAAGCATCTTTAAATAGGCTGGTCAAAAATAACAATAGTTTGGTCCAGGTTGGGTCTCATTGGAAGGAGATATTGAAGAAGGACTTGAGGAAGTCAAGGGATTTGTCCATATGATCATTAGCAGGATGGATGCCCAAGCTGCACAAAGGCTCTATAAACAAGAGTGCTCACTGTGTTTAAGGAACATTAAGGAGGCTCAAATGGCTGGAACCCAGGGAGGCAGGTAAAGACAAACAGGAGATTTTGGAGATCTATAAGGGGCTAAGACAGGTAGGACCTTGTCAGTCACTGTAAGGACTTTAGCTTTTACTCTGAATGGAATCAAGAGGCATTGGAAGGTTTTGAGTATGGTCAACATGATCTTTTTAAAAAATGTTTTTATTTATTTATTTATTTTGAGAGAGAGAGAGAGAGAGAGAGCAGGGGAGGGACAGAAAGAGAGGGAGAGAGGGAGAATCCCAAGCAGGCTCCACACTATTGGTGCAGAGCCAGATGCAGGGCTTAATCTTACAAACCATGAGACTGTGACCTGAACCAAAATCAAGAGTGGGACGCTTAACTGACTGAGCCACCTAGGTGCCCTTAATTTTTTTTTAATTTTTTTAATGTTTATTTATTTTTGAGACAGAGGGAGACAGAACATGAGTTGGGGAGGGGCATAGAGAGAGGGAGACACAGAATCTGAAACAGGCTCCAGGCTCTGAGCTGTCAGCACAGAGCCCGATGCAGGGCTTGAACCCACGAACTGTGAGATCATGACCTGAGCCGAAGTCGGACGCTTAACCGACTGAGCCACCCAGGCGCCCCAATTTTTTTTTTTTTTAATCATCACCCTGGGTATTGGATCTGGAGCTCAGGAGAGAACACTGAGCTGAAGGTATAATTCAGATTCATTAGCATATGTATGGCATTTAATACCAGAACAATGGAAGAGATCATGTCAAGAGTGAGAGAGAAGAGGTCCATGGACTGAGCTTGGAAATCTCCAGTTTGAAAGGGTCAGAATGAAGAAGAGGAATTATCAGAAAAGTCTGAAAAGGTACAGCCAGTAAAGTAGGAAGAAAACTGGGCAAGTATGATCTCCTAGAAGACAGATGAAAATCTTTTCAATGGAGAAAAAGAAACAAGACTTAATGTATGATTACTTTTACAGCTCAACTGCTTACCTTCTTCACACTGACCCAATGAATGATTGTCTTTTTTAGTGCTCTAAAGTTTGTATACCTCTTCCATGCACTGTATAATTTTATACTCAAACAGTACGAGGTAAGGCATCAGGTATTAGGTTCACTGTTTTCCAGATGTAAAATCCAAGGTGTAGAAAGAGTGACTGGCTTTCAATTCCCCAATTTCATAACTAGAAAAAGAGAAAGAGCCAGAATTAAGACAAAGTCTTCCAAGTCTAGTCCAGTGTTCTTTCTTCTACCATATGGCACTGGGAAACCTGACTACATTGTTTTGGGTCCATTTAGGATTAGCCTATGAGTTGTTGCGGATTGAGGTGCCTAAGAGATTTCTAACCCTAAGGGCATTGGCTAAACTCCTCTGTAAATTCTAAGTGCCTACTTTGTTATTTTGCTTGCCTGAAGGGTCTCTACTCTTTCAATGCTTATAAAATATCCATGAACACACAAATAAGTTTAAAATGTTAACTGAAACTTCCAGGTAGTAAGTGCTAAATGCATCCCTGCAGAACAAGGCTGATCTTGACCTGCAAGGGGTTGAGTGGAAGCTTTTTTCCTGGCCAGACTACACTTGTTCAAATATAGGCTCTACTTAGTACTGTGTACTGGATTGGAGGAAACTTACTTAAATCTGTACCCCAAAATTCTCATCTGTAAAATGGAATAATGATAATAATAATAAATGGAAATTCATAGAAGTTTGAAATAGTGAGAACTGATACAGTATATAGATTTAGAATGGATCTAGTGCAAAATAAGCACTCAATAAATTTTAGGTCTTGTCATTTCTGTTTCCCTACAGTTAATTAGTTCCCTATGCAAAGTTTGTATTCAGTGCCTCATAAAAGATCAAATAAGGGAATAAATGAGCAAAGGGTTGATCAAATGGTATTGTTGCAATACTTTACAGAAAATCAAGAGATACACTTGGTGCCACTTGTGTCCAAACCACCTGAGAGAAAGGAATTCATATAAGGAGAGTTTACTCACTCTCAGTCTTGAAGCAAGGATGACAAGCCCCAAAAGGGAAGGGAAGGTGGAAGATGGAGCAGGTAGAAATGATGTTTGAGCATCCATAAATCCATAAATGCTGAACACGTGAAACCTGTCTTATAGTTCTGCCTCTGCTAACACACAGGGGAGATATATCTGGAGGTCATTGAAACTTGGGACAGAAAGGGTGTGAAGAAATTAATCCATGAGTCTCAAAATATAAGTTAAGTGATTTGATTTAGCTTCCTTCCACAATCCCCATTAGAAGAAAAAAATGCCCTTTCTCTGTACACAAAATAAGTACAAGTGTAGGAAAGAAGTAAAACAAACAAACAAATAAAAAAAATTCAACAGAGTGGGATATTTATCAGTGAGATAAGGGGAGAAAATGCACCAGGGTATAATGTAAATTAGACAATCACTCCTGAAAACTCTGAGGGGTAATTATTTTATCAGTTAATAGCAGTGCCATTTTTGTTTCTGATAAAGATTCTTATTTCATTCTTGTTATATTTCTACACCCAAAGCATAACTTTGGAGAAATAGGAAACTATATTTACATTCAAGCCTATCATTTCCTGTTAGATAATTTTATTCTTTTAAAAATAAATCTCCTGGGCCCCACTTTTCTTATCTACAATATGAGATATTATCCCAATTAAGATAATTGTTTTGAGGATATAAATCTGAAGTCTGTGAAACAACCCAGAAATGTACCTTCCCAATTTAAAGTCGTGGTGTCAAGATTTCCTTCACTTCCTTTAATGAATAGCAAATCTGATTTTTATGTTTTAAGTTCTAGCCCAAATGTTAAGTAAATAACTAAATAAATAAATATTACAAACCTTTATGAACTTTTCTAATTAAGTTCAGTCTTACCCTCTATGCACTCAGTACATTTCTTTCCTTTATTATAACATTTATTAAGTTGAATTAAAATTATTCATGTGTCTGTATATAAGGTGAAGTACATAGTGTAAGCTATAGAACTTAGCTATGAATGATTAAGTGGAAAAAAGTGGATAATTAATTCATAGAATTTGTTCCTTCTTGAAGCTCTATTAAAAAGAAAGAGGAGCTCCTGGGTGGCTCAGGTCATGATCTCAGGGCTCATGAGTTTGAGCCCCATGTAGGGCTCTGTGTTGACAGCTCAGAGCCTGGAGCCTGCTTTGGACTCCAGGTTTTCCTCTCTCTCTGCCCCTGTCCTGCTCATGCTCATGCTCTGTCTCTGTCTCTGTCTCTCTCTCTCTCAGAAATAAACATTAAAAAAATTTTTAAAAAAAGGAAGGAATGAGTTTTAAAGGAATAAACTCATAAATCCAAAGGAATAAAAGAAGAGAAATAAGCAATAAAAATTGGAAAGTCTAAAGGTATTAAAAGAGTGATAATTGACTTATACGATCCAAGAAGTGTTCATTAAAATGCAGCAGAGAGACTCAAGAAAACCTCCAGACCTCTTCCCCATCTCAATAGGTAAAACATAAGCAATAGGCTTTGGAGGGCATTAGAAGTTTCTTCTCTGGGGAAGATGACAAGTTCCAAAAGGAGGTAGGGGGACAAAAGCTAAAGATGCTGCTGATTTGGGACTTCTTTATATAATGCCCTAGTCACATTACCACAAAATGAAACTTACAGTCAAAAGCTCTAATTCAAAGAGAATTTCTACCTAGCTTTTTATTGCCCTGTCTCAAATACAGGTAGACAGTCAAGGATCATCCTGTATCTGTGGAAATTCTCTCACATGAAAGAGATCAAAACAAAGATGGAGCACCTGGGTGGCTCAGTTGGTTAAGCATCTGACTTCCGTTCAGGTCATGATCTCATGGTTCATGGGTTGAAGCCCCATGTTGGGCTCTGTGCAGACACGCTCAGCATCTAGAGTCTGCTTCCAATTCAGTCTTCCTCTCTCTCTGCCGTCCCCTGCTCATGCTCTGTCTCTCTCGAAAATAAAATAAAAAACATTTTAAAAAAACCAGAAAAAGCAACTTTGAGAAAACAAAGATTATGCATAGCACAGAGATGAAAACTTCTAAAAATGAGCTAGCAACAATACCTTCAGAGGAGTAAGAAAAAATATACTTGTGAAAACAAGAGTGCTATAAATAAAAGAACAGAGTGCTATAAATAAATAAAAGAGGAGCAGGACATTCAGAGGGAAAAATAATCCTCTTAGAAATTAAAAATGTGTTGCAAATATTAAAAAGTAAATGGATGGATTGAAATATAAAGTGGAGAAAATCTCTCAAAAATTAAAGTCAAAGACTTCTAATGGAAAGTAAAAGAAAAAGGTATATAAGGATATTAAAGTCATTCTAGAAAGTCTAACAGTCAAATTAAAGCAACTCCAAAAATAGAGGAAATGAATACAATGAGGATATATTATCTAGATATATTTAAAGACCTCTTTTAGGATTTGAAGAATATAAATTTTCAGACTGAGAGATTCTATGACTTTCTGAAGAATGGGGCAAAAATAGATCTGCCTCAAGATACAATCTAAGAATGCTAGTGTGAGGTATATATAGAAAAAAAATATATATATATATATATATTGGTCTCTGCCCCAGGTTATGGACCAAGAACTCCTAAAACCCTTGTAATTTCCTAAGTGATAAGAACACTAACAGCATATTTTGTTTTAATGAGGGGACCCTGGGTGGGATCCTGGGTGGCTCCTGGATGAGAGCTTGTCACCAGAAAGGCCAAAACATAGTTAGAAACTTGGAATTTAAGCTCCCCCACCCCACTTCTCTAGAGAAGGGAGAGGGACTGGAAATGAAATTAATAATTGATCATGCCTACATGATGAAGCCTCCATAAAAATTCCAAAAATACGGGGTTCAGTGTGCCTCCAGGTAAGGGAACACATCAATGCTTGGGGAGGGTGATGCACCACAACTCCACAGGGACAAAACTCCTGCACTTGGGACCCCCCCCCACACACACACACACAACCTCCCAGACCTCACCCTGTGTATCTTTTCATCTGACTATTCTTCTGCGTTCTTTATCATATCCTTTAATAAACTGATAAACATAAGTATTCTGCAAGCCACTATAGAAAATTAGTTGAACCAAAATAGGGGAGCATGGGAACCTCAGCTTTGTATTGGATCAGTCAGAAGCACTGGTGACAACCTGGACTTGTGACTGACACTTAAAGTTGGGGGTAGTCTTGTGAGGCTGAGCCCTTAACCTGTGGGATCTGATGCTACCTCCAGCTAGATGGTGTCAGGATTGATTTAAATTACAAGACATCCAGCTGGTGTCATAGATTATTCGGTGAGAGGGGGAAAAAAAACACATATTTGGTGACCATAAGTGTCAGAGGTGAAGTGTTCTGTATGAGTAATAAAAGAAGACACTTATGTTTTCTAATATAACTGGGGATAAGGAGAAGATTCTAAAAGCTTCTAGAGAAAAGCAAGGCAAAAACAAAATTAAAAATCAAATTTTCTTAAGTCTCCTCAACATTTAAACTACAAAAAATGATTGAACATTACCTTGAAAATTCTGAAGAATGACTAGCCTTAATAAAAAATTTCTATACTCGACAGAAATATAAATTATGAGTGAAAATAAACAACAATTTCAAGTATTCAAAATTTCAAAAAATTATCTATGAATCTTCTCTCCAAAAGTTATTGAAGGATATAACTCCCCCAAATGAGAAAACAAAACACAGAAAGAGAAAGACAATGAGATTCAAGAAACAGGAGATCCCAAGGATTATGGCCAAGGGCAACTCAATATGATAGCTCTGTACCAGACCTCTTGAAAAAGGAACAAATCTAGATTGCAGCTTGCAGAAAACTCAAGAAGAAATGCCTCCAAAAAAGGTAAAATTGGTAGAATATATATTTAAGGAGATTTAGATAACTAGGGGAAGGTTAGGGATAAATTAGTGATGATGGAAGCTAAGCAAACAATAACAAAAATATGATTATTAATCTCATAAAAGAAAAAATCAAGAAAGTATAGGTTAGTATGTACTATAGGTTTCAGCTCTGAAACATTGAATGCCAATCTAACCCAAAATATGGTTATGTATTGAATATATTTAACCATATTGAAATGATAGATGAATGATATGCATGTATATGTGCATGGAGGTGGTAAAAGGGAGGTTAAGTCAGTGGTGATTTCTAAAACTAAAAAAAAAAAAAAATAAGAAGTAGCAATACAAACATGATATCTAGGTTTATGGAAGTAAATGCCAAAATGATAATGACGATGATGATGATGATGATAACTAAAAACGTTGAAAATCTCTGAGCATCTGAAAATTGGGATGGAGTATCAATTGGTTAGGAGGATGCTGGCTTTCAAATGTAGCTATAAAGAATGATTTGACTCCTTAAATTATGTTCATACATACCTTTGATTAAAATTAAAGGAAACTGATGGGTACCTGGGTGGCTCAGTCTGTTAAACATCAGACTCTTGGTTTCAGCTCAGGTCATCATCTTGCAGTTTTGTGAGTTCAAGCCCCATGTCAGGCTCCGTGCTAATAGTGCGGAGCCTGCTTGGGATTCTCTCTTTCCGCCCATCTCTCTCTGTCCTTCCCCTACTTGTGCTATCTCTGTCTCTCTCAAAATAAATAAATAAACTTAAAAAAAAATAAAGGAAACAGAAAATGAGGCTATTGAACCATTTGGAATGCTAAAGAAACAGGCTTGGAACTATCTGGAGCTACACTGCCAGGGCCAGTGTCTCAAATCAAACATAAAGAGTATACAGCACTGCCATCACATCCAGATCATAGATTACTGCTTTCACCACTGACATTGTGGTGGGAAAGACCATCAGCCCAGACTCTGGAGAAAGACTGCCATTTATTGAAGATCTACACACAGAAAGAAACAAGAGGAACAATTAGCCGTAAGCTAGAGGAAATACACAGACTTTTCCAGACATAAGCTTATGTATATAAGGGCGGGGGGACAAAAAGGAATACTAAAACACAAGGGTTTAAATGTCCAGAATAAGCAAATATACAGAGATGGAAAGTAGATTAGTAGCCGCCTAGAGCTGGGAAGCTCTGGAGCATGACTGTTAATGGTTGTGAGGTTTCTTTGCTGCTGATGAAAATATTCTAAAATTAGATTATACTAATGGCTGCTTAACTATGGTTGTACAACTCTGTAAATATACTAAAAAAAACATTGATTTTTACAGTTTAAGTCAGTGAATGTTCTGGAATGTAAATTATATCTCAATAAATCTATGAAATATGGATTTTCTTTGACTACAATACATTATTAGGTAGGCCAATACATATAGAGAATACAACAATGCAAAATATTTGCCAATAGATGTATGATTAAATTCCAGGATGATAATCTCAAAAGACTATTTTGAAGAAGCACTTTAACATACACTTGAAAACAGTTACAGCAATTTAATTAGTAAAACATTAAAGATGTATATATATATATATATATATATATACATACACACACACACATACACATGCACATACACATATACAGACATGATTCTTGGTATTTTTCTAGGAGAGTATAATATCAAGGGCATCTTTGTTTGTTGAGCCACTGTATATTAATATCCCTAACATGAACATAGATTTTTTATGAGGGCTTTGCTTCATCAATAGTAATGTTCTACTAGTTCCACTACCAGTACTGCCCTTGAGATTTGCTCTTCTTGCAACTTCTGTCATCTTGGCCATAGGAGGGACACCTGCTCAGGACCATGCACTTGCTCACCTGGCCCTGAGCCAGACCCAGGGTAGATGCACAAATCCCATGCTTGATCATCTGTACTACACTTTCATCAGCACTGTCAATCCCCTGCTTTTCCTAGCTTTCTGCTGCACTCCACCCTAACAAAAGTCTGGTCCAAGATTTATATTGCTACCTTCTTTTACTCCTTTCTATAGCCAGAATGGGACTGGAGAATGAATTCATTGTCCCTAGCTTCGGAGGGTACTTGTTCCTTGGTCCTTGCTCAGCTCCCATTTCCATTCTCTTCATCAAATATACTGAACACTTGTTGCTTCCAGAAATCCTATACTTCATTGCTACCTGCCTCCCTTCAACTCTTAGCAGAGAGCCATTCCTAACTAGTCCCTTCAAATTAAGAAGATAAATCATTAGCTTCCTCAACCGGCCTTATCCCTGCTTCCTCACTTTCTGTTCTTTCCCCACTAACTCTTAACTTCTCTACATCCACATTCATCCCTCTTAGCCTGTCTCCAAGATTCCTAGAGAAGTGTACTCTTGTTCAAAGTCAGCCTCTCCACCCATGATCCCTCCTGCCTCTCTTTCTCTGGGACCTTGCTTCATCTATCCCTCTTCTTGATCTAAAACTAACCACATTAAGGCCTACCACCAAAGGAAGTGCCAGGAACTAGATCGGGTACTGGAAACTCTCCCTTTCCCATGGTACTTCCCCAAAGTATTTTTGATCATTTTTGATCTCCACTCCTTCACATCCTGAAGAGACTTTCCACAACTCCACAACTTCCTCTAGAAAAGTCTATCTCCTCTTATCACATCTAAACTTCTCAACAGCATAAAACAAGTATCAGTTACTTCTTGTCCCATTTATCTTTCATCTCATCCCAAATTTGCTTCTTTTTTTTCCCACCTAACTGATGCCACCTTTTCTAGGAGTCAGGAATGACTGCCAACAAGCTGAGTCCAGCACTCATATTTCATGTCCCATGTTATTGGCTTTTTTGTTCCATTCAGTAGTCAACCAACCCTGTTCTTTAGGCTCTCCATTCCCTTAGTTTTTAATGTACTCCTAATTTTTCTCATCCACCTCTGATTTCCTCTTGTCTGTTTATCCAGTGGTTCCTTCCTCATCCTTCAACAATCCCTAAAATAATATCTCCCACCACTATTTGGGGGCCACTTTTCTTCTCTATCTTCAATTCTTTATCAATAATCTCATATGCTTTTATTAGTTTGGCTATCAACTAAAAGCTGATGAGTCTAAAGTTTGACTATGCATCCAAGACTCTACACTCAGCTTCAGACTCACATAAACAACTGACTCATGGACACACCTACCTGGGTACACTAGTAGCCTTAAATACAGCATGTTCAAAACTGAATCCTACTCATACCTATTCTCCCATGCTGGCACTACCACATTACCCAGTCTAAATATGAATTGTCATTTCTTATTCTCCCCTCTTCCTCAATTTCCACATCTATATATTAAGTCTCTAAATTCAAATTATTTTCTCTCCTAACTTATTTATAAGTATAATTAATATCCATCTCTCTGTCTGACTTATTTTAGTTAGTATAATGAATTCAAATCTGTTAGTTACTTTTACATTACAATGAATATTAAATATTAATTACCTTTAAAAGATAACTTTTACCTATAGGATAATGTCCAAAATCCATCTCTGGACATAAATAATCCTTTGTAACCTGAACTCTGGCTAGCTTTCCACTCTTGCCTCTGAATTTAGTATATTTATACACACACACCATATCTTTTTTGCCTGTATCTCTTTGCTTCTTTGTACCTTTTCTTTAGACTTTATCTCATTCATCTGTGGTATATCTGGCACATAAGTTTCAATGGATATTTATTGGAAGAAAAAGAGGAATAAAGGAAAGGAAATAGGAAATACAAACACCTCCCCACTTCCTGCTTCCTTTATGGTTCTCCTCATATCTAGCCAACTCATAACTTTTACTTAATAGTCAACTCCTGAATCACCATCTTCTGAAAGTTTTTTTTTTATCTCCTTCTCTTCTCAATGCCAATTAAAAATCTTTCTCTTTACTCATAAAAATTAACATACATAACTCCACCATTACATTTAGCATATTGCATTACCTTTCTACCAGATTATGAACTCTTTGGAGGTAAAGATCAACTATGCATTCTTTCTTTCTTTTTTTTTTTTTAACGTTTATTCATACATGAGCGGGGAAGGGGCAGAGAGAGGGAGACACAGAATCCAAAGCAGCCTCTAGGCTCCAACCTGTCAGCACAGAGCCTGATGCAGGGCTCGAACTCACTAACCGTGAGATCATGACCTGAGCCGAAGTCAGATGCTCAACCGACTGAGCCACCCAGGCACCCCAACTATGCATTTTCTATGTGAGTATTATTAATATACTTTACACATAACAAGAACATGGTAAATGTTTTTAGAATCAATGAATTAATAAATTTTATACATAATACCAAGACAAATAACAAATGAAAAGACTGAATGCTAACTTCAGAAACTTGACAAGATTCTCCAGTGCAGTGTGCTGTTGGAATATACTTCCACTGACTTCAGCCTGGCCCATGTTCAAGGGAAAGCTAAATAAGACATGAACAAGATAATTATGCATCACGTATGCACCTAGAAAACCTGTGTTGATTTTAAGATTCTAAAATTCCAGAGTATATTTTAATGAAGTCTTTTAGAAAATAAAAACAATTGAAACAGCATAATATTAAGAATTTATTAGACTCAGAAAATATAATTTATGGCAATACCTGTTAGTCATGACAGACTACAGAAATAATAAACTAATGTATGCTTCAAAAAGACAAATAGATGGAACGTCTTCAGGCTCAATGTAAGTCATTTAAGATAACATTATGACCATTGATTTTATTTTTATTGCATCTCTATCATCAAAAGGAATTCCTGTGCTTGCTGGGTATACAAATTCAACGCTTCCTCAGCAGATTCACTGCAACTTAATATTAAATAATGTGCAGAAAAAAAACATATTAAAATTGTAAATTATTTACCCTAATTTTGGCATGGTTATTATTCTTTACCCAGTGAGTTACTATAGGAAAAACAATTTATAATGCAGAAAAGAAAGTACTGGTAAGGGAAATTTCCAGTGTTCTATTATTTTAGCTGCCAAACTGTGCAGAACAGAACTAAACTTTGCCATCTTTTAAAAATAATCAGAAGTACCTGCAAGCAGTCTGAACACACTGTGCTTAAAACAGTCGATTCATGTTCCATTAATAGGTGATCCCTACCTTTGTTGTAGTCCAGTAGTCATTTTTAGGCTGGTAAATGTTTCTAATAGTGTTCTCCTTCCCCAGCCTTTTTTCTTTGCTAGTTGTTTTCTGTCTCTGTGTTTACCACACAGTAGCTCTCTAGTTTGGGAATTCAATGCCAATGCTATCATAGTAAATTGGAAGGAATAAATGGTTGTTAGATAAATGCCAAACTTTGAAGCAGGAACTACAACTTGATTTGATGGTTCACTGAGCATACCTTGGTCAAAATATGGATTGGCATGTGTTAGCTCTATAAAACTGAGTTCTTTACTTCATTACTTGCTTTCATACAATTGTCTTTTTGTTTTATTTTATTTATTGTTATCTTGTACATTTTTTCACTTTTTTTCAATTTAAATTTTAGTTTGATAACAAACAGTGCAATATTGGTTTTAAGAGTAGAATTCAGTGATTCATCCCCTACATGCAACACCCAGTGCTCATCATAAGAAGTGCCATCCTTAGTACCCATCACCCATACAATTGTCCTTTTAAAGTGAACTTTATGAAACAATAGAGTTCAGGCACCCATGAGTTTATTTAACCCATAAATCAGTTCATCTTCATCTTAGGCCCTGAGATGAGTCTGTCACAGAAAAAAAGTCTCATCATCTGATCTGTTTTCCCCTCTTTAACCACATCCTCTTTTCTAATTGTATCACTAAGTGCTTTGAACTCCTGACTAGTACTGTATAAAACCAATTACCCCTATTTTAGGTGACACAAGACAAGTTGTTTAAAATGGAATAAAAAACAAACCTAGAACCTACCAGAGGAAAACAGTGTTTGTTATTAGTTGACTAGTTTAAACTCAAATATTTATATCTGAAACCATGAAAATAATGTACTTTTCCACTCTAAAAGTACATGTATTATTGAGTGCCTACTAAAACTCAGTATTACACTAATAGCTAGAACTGTAGCAATGAGTAATACTGCCATGATACCCATTCTTATGGTTAAATTAAATACATAATTCCAATAAATTGATAAATTCCATAAAAGAAAAAATAAAGAGTATATGATGTGCATCTAACTCAAGGCTGAGGGGAGGCTGGTCAGAATAGGCTTCCCAGGAAAATAAGAATAATTAATGTTAATATAGCAACTAGTTTATTGAGGGCCTGTTAGGAGGCATATGATAGCAGTGAAGTATTCCAGGTAGTGTCCAGGTAACAACCTGGACAAAAGCTATATGTTAAACTAGTCTATTTTAGGAAGGAATTCAGTATATGTGAAAGGTAAGGCACATGGGCTGAAAGACAAGAGATATAGTTAGAGAGGTAAGCATTGTCTTTTAGACAATGTCATGGAGTTAGGTTTTATCTAAAATGTAATGAAAAGTGAACAAGGGGGGTTTGCAAGATGGCGGCTTAGGAGGACGCTGGGCTCACTGCACGTCCTGCTGATCACTTAGATTCCACCTACACCTGCCTAAATAACCCAGAAAACTGCCAGAGGATTAGCAGAACGGAGTCCCTGAGCCAAACGCAGATGAGAGGCCCACGGAAGAGGGTAGGAAGGGCGGCGAGGCGGTGCACGCTCCACGGACTGGTGGGAGGGAGCCGGGGCGGAGGGGCGGCTTGCAGGCCAAGCAGAGCCCCTGAGTCTGGCTTGCAAAAGCGGAGGGGCCTGACGGACTGTGTTCCCACAACAAGCGCGACTTAGCGTCTGGGAGGTCATAAGTTAACAGCTCTGCTCAGAAAGCGGGAAGGCTGGAGGACAAAGGGAGGGAGAGCTGCTGAGCCCCCTGACGACAGAGCTCAGTTTTGTGGGGAACAAAGGCGCTCGCCAGCGCCATCTACCCCGCCCATTCCCCAGCCAAAATCCCAAAGAGAACCGGTTCCTGCCAGGGAACTTGCTCCCTCCCAGCAAACACCCAACTCTGTGCCTCTGCGGAGCCAAAACTCCTGCAGCGGATCTGACTCCCTCCCGCTGCCACAGGCCCCCTCCTGAAGTGGATCACCTAAGGAGAAGCGAGCTAAGCCTGCCCCTCCTGCCCCTGTGCACCTTGCCTACCCACCCCAACTAATACGCCAGATCCCCAACATCACAAGCCTAGCAATGTGCAAGTAGCCCAGATGGGCCACACCACCCCACAGTGAATCCCGCCCCTAGGAGAGGGGAAGAGAAGGCAAACACCAGTCTGACTGTGGCCCCAGCGGTGGGCTGGGGGCAGACATCAGGTCTGACTGCGGCCCCGCCCACCAACTCCTGTTATACACCACAGCACAGGGGAAGTGCCCTGCAGGTCCTCACCATGCCAGGGACTATCCAAAATGACCAAGCGGAAGAATTCCCCTCAGAAGAATCTCCAGGAAATAACAACAGCTAATGAGCTGATCAAAAAGGATTTAAATAATATAACAGAAAGTGAATTTAGAATAATAGTCATAAAATTAATCACTGGGCTTGAAAACGGTATACAGGACAGCAGAGAATCTCTTGCTACAGAGATCAAGGGACTAAGGAACAGTCACGAGGAGCTAAAAAATGCTTTAAACGAAATGCATAACAAAATGGAAACCACCATAGCTCGGCTTGAAGAGGCAGAGGAGAAAATATGTGAACTAGAAGATAAAGTTATAGAAAAAGAGGAAGCTGAGAAAAAGAGAGATAAAAAAATCCAGGAGTATGAGGGGAAAATTAGAGAACTAAGTGATACACTAAAAAGAAATAATATATGCATAATTGGTATCCCAGAGGAGGAAGAGAGAGGGAAAGGTGCTGAAGGGGTACTTGAAGAAATCATAGCTGAGAACTTCCCTGAACTGGGGAAGGAAAAAGGCATAGAAATCCAAGAGGCACAGAGAACTCCCTTCAGACGTAACTTGAATCGATCTTCTGCACGACATATCATAGTGAAACTGGCAAAATACAAGGATAAAGAGAAAATTCTGAAAGCGGCAAGGGGTAAACGTGCCCTCACATATAAAGGGAGACCTATAAGACTCGTGACTGATCTCTCTTTTGAAACTTGGCAGGCCAGAAAGAATTGGCACGAGATTTTCAGGGTGCTAGACAGAAGAAATATGCAGCCAAGAATCCTTTATCCAGCAAGTCTGTCATTTAGAATAGAAGGAGAGATAAAGGTCTTCCCAAACAAACAAAAACTGAAGGAATTTGTCACCACTAAACCAGCCCTACAAGAGATCCTAAGGGGGACCCTGTGAGACAAAGTCCCAGAGACATCACTACAAGCAGAAAACATACAGACATCACAATGACTCTAAACCCGTATCTTTCTATAATAACACTGAATGTAAATGGATTAAATGCGCCAACCAAAAGACATAGGGTATCAGAATGGATAAAAAAACAAGACCCATCTATTTGCTGTCTACAAGAGACTCATTTTAGACCTGAGGACACCTTTAGATTGAGAGTGAGGTGATGGAGAACTATTTATCATGCTACTGGAAGCCAAAAGAAAGCTGGAGTAGCCATACTTATATCAGACAAACTAGACTTTAAATTAAAGGCTGTAACAAGAGATGAAGAAGGACATTATATAATAGTTACAGGGTCTATCCATCAGGAGGAGCTAACAATTATAAATGTCTATGCGCCTAATACCGGAGCCCCCAAATATATAAAACAATTACTCATAAACATAAGCAACCTTATTGATAAGAATGTGGTAATTGCAGGGGACTTTAACACACCACTTACAGAAATGGATAGATCATCTAGACACACGGTCAATAAAGAAACAGGGGCCCTGAATGAGACATTGGATCAGATGGACTTGACAGATATATTTAGAACTCTACATCCCAAAGCAACAGAATATGCTTTCTTCTCGAGTGCACATGGAACATTCTCCAAGATAGATCATATACTGGGTCACAAAACAGCCCTTCATAAGTTTACAAGAATTGAAATTATACCATGCATACTTTCAGACCACAATGCTATGAAGCTTGAAATCACCACAGAAAAAAGTCTGGAAAACCTCCAAAAGCATGGAGGTTAAAGAACACCCTACTAACGAATGAGTGGGTCAACCAGGCAATTAGAGAAGAAATTAAAAAATATATGGAAACAAACGAAAATGAAAATACAACAATCCAAACACTTTGGGACGCAGCGAAGGCAGTCCTGACAGGAAAATACATTGCAATCCAGGCCTATCTCCAGAAACAAGAAAAATCCCGAATACAAAATCTAACAGCACACCTAAAGGAACTAGAAGCAGAACAGCAAAGGCAGCCTAAACCCAGCAGAAGAAGAGAAATAATAAAGATCAGAGCAGAAATAAACAATATAGAATCTAAAAAAACTGTAGAGCAGATCAACAAAACCAAGAGTTGTTTTTTTGAAAAACTAAACAAAATTGACAAACCTCTAGCCAGGCTTCTCAAAAAGAAAAGGGAGATGACCCAAATAGATAAAATCATGAAGGAAAATGGAATTATTACAACCAATCCCTCAGAGATACAAACAATTATCAGGGAATACTATGAAAAATTATATGCCAACAAATTGGACAACCTGGAAGAAATGGACAAATTCCCGAACACCCACACTCTTCCAAAACTCAATCAGGAGGAAATAGAAAGCTTGAACAGACCCATAACCAGCGAAGAAATTGAATCGGTTATCAAAAATCTCCCAACAAATAAGAGTCCAGGACCAGATGGCTTCCCAGGGGAGTTCTACCAGACGTTTAAAGCAGAGATAATACCTATCCTTCTCAAGCTATTCCAAGAAATAGAAAGGGAAGGAAAACTTCCAGACTCATTCTATGAAGCCAGTATTACTTTGATTCCTAAACCAGACAGAGACCCAGTAAAAAAAGAGAACTACAGGCCAATATCCCTGATGAATATGGATGCAAAAATTCTCAATAAGATACTAGCAAATCGAATTCAACGGCATATAAAAAGAATTCTTCACCATGATCAAGTGGGATTCATTCCTGGGATGCAGGGCTGGTTCAACATTCGCAAATCAATCAACGTGATACATCACATTAACAAAAAAAAAGAGAAGAACCATATGATCCTGTCAATCGATGCAGAAAAGGCCTTTGACAAAATCCAGCACCCTTTCTTAATAAAAACCCTTGAGGAAGTCGGGATAGAAGGAACATACTTAAAGATCATAAAAGCCATTTACGAAAAGCCCACAGCTAACATCATCCTCAACGGGGAAAAACTGAGAGCTTTTTCCCTGAGATCAGGAACACGACAAGGATGCCCACTCTCACCGCTGCTGTTTAACATAGTGCTGGAAGTTCTAGCATCAGCAATCAGACAACAAAAGGAAATCAAAGGCATCAAAATTGGCAAAGATGAAGTCAAGCTTTCGCTTTTTGCAGATGACATGATATTATACATGGAAAATCTGATAGACTCCACCAAAAGTCTGCTAGAACTGATACACGAATTCAGCAAAGTTACAGGATACAAAATCAATGTACAGAAATCAGTTGCATTCTTATACACTAACAATGAAGCAACAGAAAGACAAATAAAGAAACTGATCCCATTCACAATTGCACCAAGAAGCATAAAATACCTAGGAATAAATCTAATCAAAGATGTAAAGGATCTGTATACTGAAAACTATAGAAAGCTTATGAAGGAAATTGAAGAAGATTTAAAGAAATGGAAAGACATTCCCTGCTCATGGATTGGAAAAATAAATATTGTCAAAATGTCAATACTACCCAAAGCTATCTACACATTCAATGCAATCCCAATCAAAATTGCACCAGCATTCTTCTCGAAACTAGAACAAGCAATCCTAAAATTCATATGGAACCAAAAAAGGCCCTGAATAGCCAAAGGAATTCTGAAGGAGAAGACCAAAGCAGGAGGCATCACAATCCCAGACTTTAGCCTCTACTACAAAGCTGTCATCATCAAGACAGCATGGTATTGGCACAAAAACAGACACATAGACCAATGGAATAGAATAGAAACCCCACAACTAGACCCACAAATGTATGGCCAACTCATCTTTGACAAAGCAGGAAAGAACACCCAATGGAAAAAAGACAGCCTCTTTAACAAATGGTGCTGGGAGAACTGGACAGCAACATGCAGAAGGTTGAAACTAGACCACTTTCTCACACCATTCACAAAAATAAACTCAAAATAGATAAAGGACCTAAATGTGAGACAGGAAACCATCAAAACCTTAGAGGAGAAAGCAGGAAAAGACCTCTCTGACCTCAGCCGTAGCAATCTCTTACTCGACACATCCCCAAAGGCAAAGGAATTAAAAGCAAAAGTGAATTATTGGGACCTTATGAAGATAAAAAGCTTCTGCACAGCAAAGGAAACAACCAACAAAACTAAAAGACAACCAACGGAATGGGAAAAGATATTGGCAAATGACATATCGGACAAAGGGCTAGTATCCAAAATCTATAAAGAGCTCACCAAACTCCACACCCGAGAAACAAATAACCCAGTGAAGAAATGGGCAGAAAACATGAATAGACACTTCTCTAAAGAAGACATCCGGATGGCCAACAGGCACATGAAAAGATGTTCAGCGTCGCTCCTTATCAGGGAAATACAAACCAAAACCACATTCAGGTATCACCTCACGCCAGTCAGAGTGGCCAAAATGAACAAATCAGGAGACTATAGATGCTGGGGAGGATGTGGAGAAATGGGAACCCTCTTGCACTGTTGGTGGGAATGCAAATTGGTGCAGCCGCTCTGGAAAGCAGTGTGGAGGTTCCTCAGAAAATTAAAAATAGACCTACCCTATGACCCAGCAATAGCACTGCTAGGAATTTATCCAAGGGATACAGGAGTACTGATGCATAGGGCCACTTGTACCCCAATGTTCATAGCAGCACTCTCAACAATAGCCAAATTATGGAAAGAGCCTAAATGTCCATCAACTGATGAATGGATAAAGAAATTGTGGTTTATATACACAATGGAATACTACGTGGCAATGAGAAAAAATGAAATATGGCCTTTTGTAGCATCGTGGATGGAACTGGAGAGTGTGATGCTAAGTGAAATAAGCCATACAGAGAAAGACAGATACCATATGGTTTCACTCTTATGTGGATCCTGAGAAACTTAACAGGAACCCATGGGGGGGGGGGAAGGAAAAAAAAGAAAAGAGGTTAGAGTGGGAGAGAGCCAAAGCATGAGAGACTGTTAGAAACTGAGAGCAAACCGAGGGTTGATGGGAGGTGGGAGGGAGGAGAGGGTGGGTGATGGGTATTGAGGAGGGCACCTTTTGGGGTGAGCCCTGGGTGTTGTATGGAAACCAATTTGTCAATAAATTTCATATATAAAAAAAATAATAAAAAAATAAATAAAACCCTGGACCTAAAATGAAATTTGTATTGAAAGAATTACAATAAACAAATGAAACCAATAAAAAAAAAAAAAGAAAAGAAAAGTGAACAAGGGTTTATGGAAGAAAATCACGTGACACACTCATACTTTATTAAGATGTGTGATAAATTGGAGAGGAAAGAGACCATTGTCATAATGCACTTAAGAGAAATGAAGGCCTAATCTTGGGTATAGTTGGTGGAGATATAAAAAAAGTACATGAAATGTGAAAGTATTTAGGAGGTAACACTGCCAAGGCTTGGTGATTAAGAGAAAGAGGAAGAATGTTCAAGTTTTTGGCTTTGGCACATGAGTTGGCAGTACTATCATCAGTTTAGATATAGAAGTCAGGTAGACTGGAATTTATAAGTTTGAGATTGGAATATCTTGGGAAATTTGCATGGTGAAATCCAGTAGATGGCCTGAAGCTTATGAGAACAATTTGGTTTGTAAATACAGCTTTCTGGGTCACTTATAGACATGGTTAATGTACACTTCTGGGGTAAGCAAAAATGTGTATAAGGTCAGAATAAAAAAAGGTTGAAATAGAACCTTGTATGTTCCTTCTATCCCGACTTTCTTGAGGGTTTTTATTAAGAAATGATGCTGAATTTTGTCAAATGCTTTTTCTGAGTAGATTGACAAGATCATATGGTTATTTTATTTTATTTTATTACTGTGATGTATCACATTGATTGATTTGTGAATGTAGAACTCACCAAACTCCACACCTGAAAAACAAATAATACAGTGAAGAAATGGGCAGAAAACATGAATAGACACTTCTCTAAAGAAGACATACAGATGACCAACAGGCACATGAAAACATGCTCAACGTCGCTCCTCATCAGGGAAATACAAATCAAAACCACACTGATATACCACCTCACACCAGTCAGAATGGCTAAAAAAAACAAATCAGGAGATTATAGATGCTGGAGAGTATGTGGAGAAATGGGAACCCTCTTGCACTGTTGGTGGAAATGCAAACTGGTGCATTCCAGCCACTCTGGAAAACAATGAGGAGGTTTCTCAAAAAATTAAAAATAGATCTACCCTATGACCCAACAATACACTGCTAGGAATTTACCCAAGGGATACAGGAGTGCTGATGCATAGGGACACTTGTACCCCAATGTTTATAGCAGCACTCTCAACAATAGCCAAATTATCGAAAGAGCCTAAATGTTCACAACTGATGAATGGATAAAGAAATTGTGATTTATATACACAATGAAATACTACATGGCAATGAGAAAGAATGAAATATGGCCTTTTGTAGCAACATGGATAGAACTGGAGAGTGCTATGCTAAGTGAAATAAGTCATACAGAGAAAGACAGATACCATATGTTTTCACTCTTATGTGGATCCTGAGAAACTTAACAGAAGACCATGGGGGTAGGGAAGGAAAAAAAATTAGAGAGGGAGGGAGGCAAACCATAAGAGACTCTTAGAAACTGAGAATAAACTGAGGGTTGATGGGGGGTGGGAGGGAGACGAGTGTGTGTGATGGGTATTGAGGAGGGCACCTGTTGGGATGAGCACTGGGTGTTGTATGAAAACCAATTTGACAATAAATTTCATATTAAATAAAAAAAGAACTTTGTGGGACACCAAAATATAGGAAAAGCAGAGTAAGAGAAATATACAAAAGATTCTGGGCAGGTACGGCCAAAAGGTAAAAGGATGAAGGTGTAGCATCTTGGAAGTGAAAGGAATGTACATTTTTTTTTACTTTTTCAAGAGAAGAGAAATCATCAATGTTAAATATAATAAAAAGAACAAGAAATATAAAGAATGGAAATGTGCAGAGTTAGTAATACCATTGTACATTTATAGTTGTACGGCTAGATTTTTTTTCACTTCCTTAGTACATTAATCATCATCTTTTTCTTCCTGTCCCACCTGTCGTCATAATCATCTGCTCTATAAAAACCGTACTGCCTCAGTCTTGTGTTCAAACCTACAACCACATTCTCCAACCCATAACATCTCAATGTCAGACACATTTTCCAGGAACTCTCTTCCTCAGGCTTAACCTCTCATTTTTATACTTACAGAAAACTAGTTTTCTAGTTTCTGGTTAAAGAACAAAATGAGCTTGGATTAGTAGAAAACACGCTTCATTTGAGTTTAAACATGGTTGCCAATTCCAATGAGTTTTAGAATAACTATTTTCACCTATCTTAACGATTTCTGAGGTAATAAATCAGAACATTCATACCATCAAGAAGATAGTTCCAAATAGGGAAAACACTGTTTTAAGCTGGCGCATTTTATTGTTTTGATACAAACAATTTTAATACAAGTATACATTTTAGAGTCTATTCTCTGATATGTCACCTTTCTGAAATGTTGTACACAACCTGTGTGTGATATAGTCTTTTCGATGGTTTTAACATATTTTGATAAACATCAATCCCTATGTACTATATAAAATCAAGTAGTATATTGAGGAGAAAAATAAAGATCACAACATTTTAATAGTTTTACCCTGACTCCAGGGAATAATGATGAGTAGTCTTTGCAAAGATATGTTATGAAAAAATCTTTGTACATTAGCAAGAAATGCAGACTATAATACTAGATTTTGTTTAGTGGTAAAGAACTCATAATATACAAGATTATAAATATGTAAATACATTGAAGACTCATTTAAAATTTTAGAACTGTACTTATTCATGAAACAAAATGTTCTCATGTATTTTTCTTATTAATGTCTCTAGTTATATTTGCACATTCAGCTACATGCCAGACACTTATTATTTGATGACAGGAGATACACTTAACACATACAGTATAGAAGTTCTTTCTTTAGCTACAAAAACCACTTGCAAAAACGTGATATTAATTTTCATGGTGAACATTAGTTGGAAGCAACAACAAAATGTCTGTGATGCAGCTAAGGAAAAAAAAACAGATCTCAATGAATCTACAGTCAATGTTAATAAAATCGCCTTTAAATCTCTGTATGCATTGCCTTTTTTTGGTAAACTTTAATCATTTTCTGAACTTTATTCACCTGACAGGATGATGGGCTGGAGATGTAAAAGGATATAGGAAAAAATTAAAGTTTTTCCCTTAAGAAAAGTTGTGATGCCATCTCAGGAGATTGGGGCAGCAGCTCTAAAAAAGACTTATCTTATTCAGGAGGGTCAGAATGAAGTAAAGGCTAGAAGAGACTTCCAGCTATTCCAGAGTACTATCATTATCCCTTTTAGGAGCAAAGAGACAATACAATAGAATACAGCCATCTCTGTAACACTAAAATTATATGATTACGTTAATCAGTGTAATATGTTGGTTAAACAGACAGTCTGATACCACTCAGTGACTTTTCTGTCTTTCTTATGCTTGTATTCTAAGGGTTTGCCATAGCAGGATGTTCATGTGAGTAACAGGAATGTGTAACTCAATTATGTGTCTTCACGAGGCTTTTATTGATATTTATTGAACATGTTTAAGATTTTCCACTGACTTACTCTATGCGCTGAACTTATCATATTACCAAGACCATCTTTATTGTATTTTTCTTTCAGAAAAAGTCACTGGAAATGTTTTCAATCAAAGCCAAGTAAGGTGTCTTCCTTCCTTTTCCTTCCTTCCTTCCTTCCTTCCTTCCTTCCTTCCTTCCTTCCTTCCTTCCTTCTTTTTTTTTTTGTCTTAATTTTGAATAACCATATGAATTAAATACAGGTTAAAAAATAACATGAAAGTAGTATTGGTTAGCATAAAATGGGTGTTTTCATTTTCTTAGTATTCAACTATTCATCACATGATCTCAAAAAAAAAAAAAACAGTGGGGTGATATCTCTTCTTTCCAATATGCTAAGTACCCTGCTCTAGGTACGGTTGTCATGGATACTGCTTGCTGAGCTCATGCAGACCTTGACTCTCCAGTGTTTATAGGGAATTGATAGACTGAAACTAAATGTTACACAACAGAATGTTGTGCTTGCTGAAAGCCTGGCAGGGCAGACATGACAGAAGAACTCCTTGTCCCCTTCTGGGTGTGCTCTGATAAGATTAGATAGAAAAAGCCACTATTGGTCCATTTACTTTTCACATCAAGGGCAGGAAAAGTTGGGGGAAAGGAAGGGTCATACAGAGAATGGGCAGGTGAAATAGATCCATAAACCTAAATAGATCAATCTAAGAAGAAAGATCATAATCAGAATAATCTAAGAAAGCAAACACATTTATGAACTCTCAATTCTATTAGCCTTAAAAACCACAGTCTATATAGACCCTAACCTCTTGGAGTTCAAAGACTAGACTTTATTCACTTTAAGGTTTCCCAAGTTACCTAGTAACAGTAGGTTACCTGCCTCCAGTAGGTTATCTGTAATCATTTGTTGAATTAAATATGTGCCTTTTTACCAGTTTCCTTCCATTTCCTTTACCAAGAAATGAAATGCCCACTGTACCAACTGCCTATAGGGAAGAGTGATTTTTCAAAATAGCCAGCAGGACACTGGCCTCAACCATCAGAGTGGGCTTTGTTGATGGCCTAGGTCTGAGGTGGTCCTGGGACCCTCCTGCAGGGTGGGTGCCATCTACAGGTGGCAGGGAAGACCCAGGTGAGAGGGATGGGAACTGAGGCAGTGAAGGAACAAGAAACTAGCTGGCTAGTAGTGATGTTTTTGAATATTTTAAAAGCTGTTATGGACACACTGTCACAGATGAATTGAATAGCGACCCTGCCTGCAGGATTTAGACAGAACCTTCTTATGATGCATTAACATCACAAACTTTAATGTTTCTATCAAGAAACTTTGGCCAGATCCTACCATATTTATAAATGGTCTCTTTGCAAATTTCAAAAACTTGGTGACAGAGTCATTAGGTGAGTAAGATAATTAGCTTTCTCAGTGAACCAGATTGCCACTGAATATAGAACTACCCCAGGACCCAATGTGCACTCAGAAAACAAAGCTGCCATAAGTGAAGAGGAGTAGCCAGGACTGACAGAATCAAGTCAGGGTGCTATGTTACACTACAGACAGTATGTGCTAAACTGCCTCAAGGGTTGTCCAATTAACTTCATATCTAAGTCCCCTTAGAAAAGTAGAGCTTAGGGGCGCCTGGGTGGCGCAGTCGGTAAAGCGTCTGACTTCAGCCAGGTCACGATCTCGCGGTCCGTGAGTTTGAGCCCCGCATCAGGCTCTGGGCTGATGGCTCAGAGCCTGGAGCTTGTTTCTGATTCTGTGTCTCCCTCTCTCTCTGCCCCTCCCCCGTTCATGCTCTGTCTCTCTCTGTCCCAAAAATAAATAAACGTTGAAAAAAAAATTAAAAAAAAAAAAAGAAAAGTAGAGCTTATACTTGTCTCTAGAAAAGTCATTTGGTTTAAATAAGGCAATGTCTAGAAATTTATACAAAATCTGGATAATTGAACAAGGTAGCTAAAGACCCCTCTTCTCATATTGGTGCATAGTTTTTCTGTCATGTGAATAAACATGGCCCCAAAACTGGGTAGTTGGTCATTAGAATTGCATGCTGCCTGTATTCTCTCAAAAAAACATCTTGTGAAGTTTTCTCCATTGCTGTCTACAAGGAGCAGGCTACCGAGAACATCTTGGAATGTGTACACTTTCCTTATATTTTATGTCTGTGAAGGGTCTTCCTTGGGTTATGAGTTGAATTGTATCCCACCCACCCCCCAAATTCATACATTGAAGTACTAACCCCCAATACCTTAGAATGTGACTGTATTTGGAGACAGGGTCTTTAAAATGGTAATTAAGGTAAAATGAGATCATTCAAGTGAGTCTTATCCAATCTGGTTGGTGTCCTTAGAGTAAAAGGAGATTAGGACATAGATATACACACAGGAAAGTAGACCATGTGAAGACACAGTCAGAAGATAGCTATCTACAAGCCAAGGAGAGAAATCTCAGGAGAAACCAACCCTGCCTGTGTCTTGACTAACAGCAAGAAGCTCAGTGTCTAAGGGAGTAATTTTGCCTTCCAACTTGATTTTATATTTTCTTTGCTTAAAGCTATTATTCTTATTCTTCATAGTAAAACCAGAGTTTGCCCATGTAAAAATGTGTACACCTAAATGTATGATTTTTAAAGCATTCATCAAACATCTTATAGATATGCACAGCTATCTACAGAGCATGTTTACATTCATGAATATTAAGATGATTAGTTATATTTTATTCTCACAGCATCTTATCAAGTGACCATGGAGAAAAATTAAGCCAAGAAATACTGGTCTGGAGATGAGGGCATGAATACCACTCTGCCGCTAGAATGACCTCATTGCAAGAGGCTCCTTTAAAAATCACTGTTGTTTTTAAAGACATAGACATAATTTATGATCCTAAATAGACATGGAAGTTTCACAGAGTGACACCAGGAAATTCAGGTGAGGGTGGTTTGTCACGTTTTGAACTTGTGAATGTTCTACAAGGTAGAGCAGGTGCTGACAGCCTTTAATGAAGCACTATTTATATGATTGCACTTTGAAGAAAAAAAAACACATTGGAATGGAAAGAAATGGGACACAAACTGATCCTGGTCTTTCAAAAATCAAGTGCTGAGATATTTTAAATGGGATAGCAAAAGGAGAAATCTGCAGTTGAATGGCTATTTGCTCTGATTATGAAATACATTAAAACTCCCTATCAAGCTAGAAAAAAACTAAGTCAAAATATTTTTAACATTTTATGGAGTTGCAAGTTGAACCAGAAATAATGAAAGCAGATGCTAAAAAGATTGCCATCCAGATAGAATCTGCTTATTAAAAATAGGAAACAGATTTATTTATATGACCCTTCAAACAGCTTTTAAAGAGGCTGTTAGATCATCCTGCTAGTGCCATTAAAAGAGGGAAGAAAAAACAGTAAGAAAGACAAGAAACAAAGGAATGGAAAAGTAAAAACAAAATAAATTAAAAATAACATGTACTTTTTTGGTTGTTGCAGATAAAAATCCTGCTAAATTTAGAAATAATAAATCTGTGACAAATATACATGAAAATATCTGAATGTTGACAATTTGTTACATCACATGTGATTTAAAACAATTAGAACATTTTTCCCATGTTTCTTAAAAAATTGAAACAACAAAAGTTCACAATCATATTCCTCTCACCTAAAAGAGAAAGCTGGTGGAACCAAAAAAGTAAAGATATAAACAGATATGAAAAGAGCCTTAGGTAAAAAAATTCCATTTACAGATTTCCTTCTCTTGGAGATGATACAGTTTCATCTTTATGGGAATGAAAATTAAAAAGCTGAGTATTTCCCTTTATGATTTGGCTGCTTGGGAGCTCAGAGCCAAACCTGTGATTCATTTATAACAACTATCATATTTCTTCCTGATTGCTAATTCATATCTAATACTTGAAATACTCCGATCCAGAGTTTTAATTTTTTATAGTGTCAACTTTTCTTTTATTATGCAAAAAATGCATGGCTCTTATAAAATATAGAAATAAACAAATAAGAATTACCCATAAATCTGTGTGTCTCATCACCAAAGACAGCCATCCAAAATGTATTGCTAATAGTCTTCTGGAGGTGCATATATATATATATATATGGATAAACACATACATGAGATTATGCTATATATGCTGATATGGACTCTTTTGCTTTATCATAAACATAAATAAATGTCAATAAATAATCACATATGATACATTAATGTCTTTTTAGCATTTTGTTATATGGAGATGTCATGTTTTACTTAACCTATCAAGTTGCTTCCATTTTTTTTTAATTATCACTGCTGAAATATATTCTTGATAAGTCTTGCAGATATCCTAATAAATAAGCTTACAGTAAGTTTCTAGGAATAAAATTGCTGGGTCAAATCATAAGCAAATTTTTTAGATTTTTAACAGTGATTACCAACATTATTTGTTATTCAGGATGGTAGCATCAGTGTATACTCTTATACCAAGCACATATTTAAAAATTTATTTGTCTTTATATCATCACCACTGTCTTTTTTTCCAGTTCGATAAATAGGATAAATTGGGGGGGGGGGGAATCACATCCTTCAAAGTAAAATCCCCTAGATCACTATAAAGCTTGAAAAAAATCAATAGCTTTCTGGCCTCACCACTTTCTTGGTGAAAATGCAATGCCTTGAGGGGACATTCTATCTGCCCTCCTTTTACTCGGGCATCCTAGCCAGGGTCTCCTGGTGATGTTCTGCCTATAAATTCTGTAGTATTTACCTCGACAATCTTGAATCTCACCATGCCTCACACGAGGTGTCGAATTTTTAGTCCCTGAGAGTTATGAGCAGTACATTTTTAGCTGTCATTTTTTAAGGCCCATTCCGATCCCCGCATTGTCTAACGCTATCATGTCACCATCTTTAAGTCATCATCTCACCTTTAAGTATAATGCCATGTTTCCAATTCACAATCTGCCAGACTTTGAGGCAAGCTAAACACGGCAGGATTAGAAAGCGCGACTTGAACTTCTAAGCAAAGAAAGAAACTTCACAAGGATATATGATGTTTTTGTCTTTTTCTTTTTGGTTTGTAGGTGTGAATCATTGTTAGAAAGGCCCTCCCTGCTCTAAGGTTGAAATGGATTTTGCATGTTTTCCATTAGCCGTTTTATAGTTTTCTTTAAGTGCTTATATTCACTTGAAATTTGTCCTGGTATATGGCATCCTCCATTTGGCTATCTGGTTGTTCCAAAACTTTTTCTTCTCAATAATTGTCTTTTTCATGAGGTGTAGCTTACATGCAGTAAAATACACAGACCAAATATTCAGTATGTGAAGATATAAAATATTTCCATTATCCCAGAAAATACCCTTGTGACTCTTTTTAGTAAACTCTCCATTCACACCTACCAGAGATAACTACTTTCCAATTTTTGTCTTTATGGATTGCTTTAGCCTGTTCTAGAACCTAATAAAATTGGAGTCATACGGTATATGCTGCTTTGGTGTGGTGTAGATGATATCGATACAGACGTACACATAGAGAAGCTCCCATGCAAAACGGGGACAAGATTCCCTGTCAACTTGATTGGGTTGGAGATGCATTAGTGTTCTTCAAATTAGAAAAGAACAGAGCAGCCTATTGTTTCTTGCACCTGAAATTTGTAGGGTACAGTTATTCCCTCAGTGGGTACTCTCATTTTTTCCCTGATTAATTTTACTCACATTTAGACTGGTAATTCTCAAATTTATTTGCACACTGGATTTACAGGATTCTTAAGACACTACTGATATCTCAGTCTCACCTCCTTCCACATACCCCCACAGAGATTCTAATGAATTTCTCCAAAGTATGATGTGGATATTTGAAGTTTTAAGATATTCTCTGGTGAGTGTAATGTACAACCAAGGTGGAGAAACAAGGATTTGTAGTGCTGCTTCAAGTGCATTAACATTCTCAAAAATTACAAAGGATTTTTGTTAAAATTCAGATTTTGATTCAGAAGTTCTAGGGGCTGACTCCATGTTTCAAACAAGGTGATGTCAGTGCTGGTCCATGGACTATGCTTTGAGAAGTGAAAGATGTAAATGTTCTAGACACTTTCCTTACTCCCAACATCTTCTTTCAACTTTCTTGTAATCCTGAAATCCATTACAAAACTCATCCTGATGAAAACAGTGTTGGTTTTCTGGTCACCCCTGCTGTGTATTCTCTTTTACTCACATATTAGAGTTTCTTGGGCCTGCAATACTCAGTCCTTTCCTTCTTTTATTTAATAATTTTTCATTAGATTGAATCACCCTCTCTATGCCAATAACTCAGAAACACTTCTTTAGCTTAAATCTTGTTCTTGAGTTTCAGACCTGCATACCCAACCATTCAATTTGATATCTCCTCTTGAATGTCTCACAGAAGTCTCAGCATAAGTAGTTTCAAACTGAATTGATGATTATTTTCCAAACAAATATGACATTCCCAAAAATCTTTAATATATATATTTTACATGTTATACACACACACACACACACACACGTGTATATATGTAAAAAATATGGAACCATCCTTCATCTTTTATACCTCTCCACCTTCACACCCAACGAACAACATTTTTGTCAATCTTCAAGACATATTTTGACTCTTTTATTGCTTCTCTCTGTGTGCACTACTGCAACTAGCCAAAGCTCTTATGATTTATTATCTGTACCGGTTGTCTACTTTTACCCTGACTCTTCTAAAATACATTCTCCGCAAATCCAGTGTTATTTTCATAAAACATAAATCAGATTATGCCATTACCATGTTTCAAGGTGTTGTATGGTTCTTAGTGCATTTACAATAAAATTGAAAATCTTATTTAGTAATGTTTCTGGCTATCTTAAATGTTTCAAGAAATAATGACAACAGCATGTTATTTCAATGTTGACAAGTGCTTTGCTGTAAGGTAACAAACATAAGGCAGATACTATGAAGAAAGTTCTGGGAATGAAGTTGAGAATTTACCCTCTGTGGGAATGACTTAGATAGAGGTAAGTCCCCATTCTTATGTATAATTGGTCAATAGGATCCAATCAATGTGGATTCCATAAGGAGGCAGAAGTCTATTGGGTAAAAAGGATCCTGTGGCACTTCACACCATTTCTCCAAAAATGTGGAGATGGGGGACTTTCAAGATAGACTATAGTTTCCCATTCCAAATCTCAATGGCAGAAAGATAAATAAATACATTGAAATTCAGTGACCTTAGGGGAAACAGACTGCTAGGCCAGATGGCATAAGAGCCTAAGGTTTCTTCAAAGCTAAGGGCTGACCTCTGCTCAGGGTGAGAGGGGCTCAGGCTGGGATCTAGGCGGAACACAGTGGTTGAACTTCTAGGAACATTGTTGAGGTGTTTAGTGCAGGGTCATAATTGTGGTATCTAATGAGGACCACTCCTGTGGCTCCAGTCAGGACTGAGATAGGAAAAAGCAATTCAGAAGAAGTGGACAATTGCCATCTGCCAAAGAGGCCTAAAATAGTTTTTTAATGATGATAAGGTCAAACACAGGAGACAAGAGGAGGCTGTAATGAACCCTGTGTGGTGCCAGTTCTCTCTCCATATTTGTGGATGAGGCTAAGCTTTTTGTTTTGAAGGAGATCCTTAGCTTTAGGTAAACAGGGATAGGAAGAAATAGACAGCTTCAAGAAGCACACTGGCCTTTCTGCTGATAGAGTTGGTGGATATCATGGAATTGAGTGAAAAAGGGAGAGGAAGGGGAGGAGATGAGAAGGAGATGATGAGATGACAATAACTGTACCCCAAGGCCATGCCAGTTTCATTTTGTCAACCTCACTGGAAACCTTCACAAACCCTTATACAGAAATCACTAAATACAATTATATTATTGATGTCAATTTACTCATTGTCATTCATTTGTTCATTTATTTAAAAAAGAGTTACTGAATATCTACTGAGGACTAGGTGCCAAGAACAATTCCAGGTGCTAAGAATATCGCAGTGAAAAAAGTATTCCAAAGCTGCTCCTTCAGAAGTCCATATTCTAGTGGTAAGGTTGGCAGGAAACTGACAATAAACACAATAAATAAGTCAAATGGATAGTATGTAAGAAAACGAAATGAGGTACAAAGAAACATACAACAGAAAAGGGAGATAAGAAGTACATACTGGGGATTAATTTTAAGTAGGAAGGTTGGAGAAAGTCCCTTTAAAAACATAATATCTGAATAAAGACCAGTAATAAGGAAACCAGACATGCAGATATTGGGGGAAGATAGTTCTAGGCAGTAGAACCAGCAGGTACAAAGTCCCTGAAGTAGGCACGTGTTCAGTATTCAAGGAGTTGCTAGAAAGACAGTATACTAGAATAGAGTGATATTGAGGAGGGGAGACAGGAGACAAGATCAGCCAGATAAAGGGGAAGGTGGATTCTAGATATCCTTGTAAGCCATTGTAAGAATGGTGACATGAGTAATATGAGAAGACACCGAAAGATTTTGGGCAATGAAGTGGCATAATGTGTCTTATTTATTTTCCGGATTACATTGGCTGCTATATTGAGAATCAACTATAGGAAGGCATGAGGGAAAACAGGAAGACCAGGTAGGAAACCACAGCAATAATCAGTATGAGAGGCAGGGCTGGTGAATGATCAGATGCTGGATATATTTGTAAGGTACAGGTCACAGGGAACCATCTATGAATTAGGGATGAGGTACACAGAAAGTAAAAAATTAAGAATGCTCCTAAGGTTTTTGACTTAAGGAAATTTCATTCACTGAGATAGAAAAGGATTTGGTTGGAACAAGTTTAAGAAGGAAGAGCATGTTGTGGCATATATTCAACATCCATCTGTAGATTTTACATAGTTGGAGTTATAAGACTGAAACTGAGGCTGGGTGGGAGGAACTGCAGCTGAATATATACATTTGAGGGTAAAATGTGGTCAGTAGGGTATAGATGCCGTCTAAAGCCATGAAACCAAATGGAATCAACAAAAGAGAACAGGTCCAAGTACCAAGACTGGAGGCATTTTAATCTTGAGAGATTGGAGACATGAGTAGGAACTATAGAAAGAGAAAAATGGGGTACATGTGGCATCCTGGAAACCAGGTTAAAAGAATTACATTTCTAGGAGGAAGTAGCAATAAAATATCCTATTTTGTTAGGATAAAACACTGCTGATGGGTCAAGTATGATGAAGACTGAAAATTGACCATTGAATTTAGCAATGTAGAAGTCAATTTGCTGTTTGAAACAATAGCCATGCCCAAGAAGTTTAGTATACAAGCACTGTTATGGACCCTTCCCAGAAAGAAGAGAACTGTAAAAAGTTTGGGGCAAAATGTCCCTTTATGATGCTGTACAACCTTGCTCCTCAAAGTCTGGTCCACTGAACAGCAGCATTGGCACCAACCAGGAGCTTACTAGAAACACAGAATCTCAGACCCCACCCCCGATGTCCTTCATCAGAATCTGCACTAGAACAAGATCCCTGGCTAATTTGCTGTGTGTTAGAGTTTGAGACACACTGCTTTAACCTACCTGGACCAGGGATCCTAAGTCTTGTTGTGTACCATACTGATGGCATGTGGACTGGTGCTCCCATAGTCTGTTTGTGGGCCTCCTGATGCTGGGCTTTGCTCACTCCCTGTCTTATGAGCTCTAAGGCATAGGGATTAGGGAGCTGAAGTTGGGTGTTAGAGCCAGGAGGGACTGAGGTTCGCCCATCATGCTTGTAAATTAGTGTTTTGGGAGTTAGTTTTTAGCAAAGAAGATAAAATGTCCCTATTTTGGTCCCTGTTATGTTCGTGATCTCTCCAGATCTGAGTATCAACTTGGCATGTCTGCTCAGTGTTCACTATGGATTCCCTACTTGTCTAGACACTGGCTTTCAGTTAATCCCCTTCATCAGGTACAGAGGCTTATAATCACTTGGCATGCACTCCTGAAGCCCTCAGCCTTAGCTGAATTGAGGTGTGTTGTTGCCTGGTCATCCCCTCATGTAAGGTTCCTGGTCATCTGCCCTAGGATACCTGTGCCTTAGTATGGTGCTTAATTTGTTCTGTAGAATGTTAGTCACTCACAATGTCCTTGTAAAAAGTTCTATAAAGAAATATGCTTGAGAAATTGAGAGGTTTTGTTCCCTTTAAAGAGTTAAACTGCACACTGAAAGGCTCTGGGAAGACCTGTACTTAAAATCCTCCACCCACCACATGTAGTGCCTTGTGCCAATCAGGCCTTTAAATTCAATGGCACTAAACATTGTGTGGACACATGTTGGGAAATAAACTACCAACAGGTTCACCCTTAACAAAACTCCTGCCTCAACCATATTACTGTTTGTATGAAGGAAAGAGCAACTATGTAATTGAAATTAAAAATTGTGTGTCTGGGTGGCTCAGTCAGTTAAGTATCCAACTCTCGATTTCCACTCAGATCATGATCTCCCCGATTTCATGAGTTTGAGCCCTGCATCAGGCTCTGTGCTGATGGTGTGGAGCCTGATTAGGATTCTCTCTCTCCCTCTCTCTTTGCCCCTCCCCTACTACACTGTCTCTGTATCTCTCAAAATAAATAAACTTTAAAAATAATTTTAAAAATTGTGTTTGTATCATACAACTTATAACATAGTTTAAATGTCACCATTTAAATGAAGACCCATTCTTTTATTAGAGCTATTATCACTAAAAATATTTCTCTGAATCTGCTACTTTAGTGTGAGTATAAAATAAATGAAGTGCAAAGTCAGGGAAAAGGTTTCAAATTAGAACTAGTTTAAACTATTTTTTTTACAATTTAAACAAAAATTTAAACAAAAATCTACTATGTGTATAGATAAGCTCCTTTTTAAACAAGAATTTAAACAAAAATCTACTATGTGTATAGATAAGCTCCTTTTTTGCTATAATAATGACATATATCCTTTAATAAAGTTTCAGGAATGTTATATACATTAAGAATTAAAATTCTGAATGAAATATATATATTTGCATTACATAGAATGATTATATATTTTTATGCAAAGTGAGGAATAAAGAACATTTGTTTTACTAAAATAGTCTTATTATATTCAAGATACTATCCAAAAGACTTCCATTTTTACATATAAATACACCCATAATTTAAGAATTAACAAATTTAAGAATTTAAGAAATGACAAAAAATCTGTGGTAAGATTTTTTACATATAAATACACCCATAATTTAAGAATTAACAAATTTAAGAATTTAAGAAATGACAAAAAATCTGTGGTAAGATTTTTTTCCTTTAGCTTTTTCCATCTTAGATTTTGTCTAAATGGCTCTTTCCTTCAGTTATACTTTATTATTTTATTTTATTTCATTTAAAACAGAGCACTTAACATTACACCTGTCCTCTTACCAAATTTTTAAGTGTATAATATGCAAATATTGACTATAGATACAATGTTATACAGCAGATCTCTAAAGCTTATTCATCTTGCTTGTTGGAAACTTAACCTTGTTGATTTGTAACTCTGAATTTCCCCTCAGTCCCTGGCGAGAGCTGTTCCACACTTTGTTTCTACGAATTTGATTCTCTCAGACCCACATATAATTGGAATCATAGTTTTTTGTGATTGACTTTTTTCACTTACCATAATGTCCTGCCTCAAAGTTCATTCATATTGTTGCATATGGCAGAATTACCTTTTTTAAGTCTGAATAATATTCCATTTTATGTATATACCACATTTTCTTCTTTCCTTATCCATTTATCTACTGATGGAGACAAGAGTTGTTTCCATATCTTGGTCATTGTAAATAGTGCTGCAATTAACACATGTGTGCTAATATCTCTTTGAGATCCTAATTTCTTTCTTTTTCTTTTTTCTTTTTATTTGAGTATAGTTGACACACAATGTTACATTAGTTTCAGGTGTACAACATAATGATTCAACAAGTATATAATATGCTATGCTACCATCTGTTGTGATACAATGCTACTACAATAGCATTGTCTGTATTTCTTATGCTGTGCCTTTTATGCCAATAATTTATTTATTACATGCCTGGAAGCCTATATCTCTCACTCCTCTTTACCCATTTTGTCCATGCCCCCCTCTGTCTACCCTCTAGTAACCATTAATTTGTTCTCTGTATTTGTAAGTCTGATTCTGCCTTTTGTTTATTTATTTTGTTTGTTTGTTCATTCGATCATTTATTCAATGAATATCACATATTCATTTTTTTTGGATTCCACATGTTAGTGAATCATATGGTATTTGTCTTTCTCAATCTGATTTATTTCATTTCGCATAATAATCCCTAGGTCCATCCATGTTGTTGCAAAAGCAAGATCTCATTCTACTTTATGGTTATGTAACATTCCATCACATACATATGCCACATTTTCCTTATCAATCAATCTATTGATGGACATTTAGGTTGCTTCCACATATTGCCTATTGTAATGTTGCAGTAAACATAGAGGTGCATATATTCCTTCAAATCAGTATCTTTGTATCCTTTGGAATACAAAAGTAGTGTAATCATTGGATCATATGATATTTATCTTTTTAACTTTTTGAGGAGCCTCCATACTGTTTTCCACAGTTGCTGCACTGAATGTAATTTGATACATTCCTACTAACAGTGTACAAGGGTACCTTTTTCTCCACATCCTCACCAACAATAGTTATTTCTTGACTTTTTGATTTTGGCCCTTCTGATAGGTGTGAGGTGATATCTCATTGTGATTTTGATTTGTATTTCCCTGATGATTAGTGATATCGAGCATCTTTCCATGTGCCTGCTGGCCATCTGTATGTCTTCTTTGGAAAAATGTCTATTCAGGTCCTCTGCCCATTTCTTTTTTGTTTGTTTGTTTGTTTGTTTGTCTTTGGGTTTTGTTTGTTTGTTTGTTTGTTTTTGAACAGAGAGAGACACGACATAAGCAGGGCAGGGGCAGAGAGAGAGGGAGACACAGAATCCGAAGCAGGCTCCAGGCTCTGAGCTGTCAGCACAGAGCCTGACCCGGGGCTTGAACTCACGGACTGTGAGATCACGACCTGAGCCAAAGTTGGACGCTCAACTGGACTGAGTCACCCAGGTGCCCCTCCTCTGCCCATTTCTTAATTGGGTTGTTTGTTTTTTCAGTGGTGAGTTGTGTAAATTCCTTATATTTTGTTTTTTGTTTTATATTTTTTATGTTTATTTATCTTTTGAAAGAGATGGAGAGACAGAGCAGGAACTGGGGAGGGACAGAGACAGAGGGAGACACAGAATCTGAAGCAGTCTGTAAACACTGAGTTGTCAGCACAGTGCTGGATGCGGGGCTCAAACACACAAACTGTAGGATCATGACCTGAGCCAAAGTTAGACACTCGACTGAGCCATCAAGGTGTCCCTCTATTTTTTTTTTAATATTAACCATCAGCTATATCATTTGCAATTATCTTCTCCCATTTATTAGGTAACCTTTTTGTTTTGTTGGTGGTTTCTTTTGCTATGCAAAGCCTTTTATTTTGATGTAGTCACAATTGTTTATTTTTGCTTTTGTTTCCCTTGCCTTAGGAAACATATCTAAAAACCTATTTCTATGGCCAATGTCAGAGAAATTACTATCTGTGTTCTCCTCTAGGATTTTGATGGTTTCCTGTCTCGCATTTAGGTCTTTAATCCATGTTGAGTTGTATTTGTGTATGGTGTAAGAAAGTGATCAAATTTAATTATTTTACATGTAGCTGTCCAGGTTTCCCAGAACAATTTGCTGAAGAGACTTTTCCTCATTGTACATTCTTGCCTCCTTTGCCATAGATTTATTGACTGTATAAGCAGGGTTTTTTGCTGGGCTCTATTCTGTTCCATTGATCAATGGAAGTGTCTATTTTTGTGCCAGTATTATGCTGTTTTGATTATTGAGATTCTGATTTTAATTCTTTTGGATGAATACCCAGAAATGGGATTGCTAGATCATATGATAGTTATGTTTTTAATTTTTTTGAGGAACCTTCATATTGTTTTCCATAGCAGCTGCACCACTTTGCATTCCCATCAACAGTATGCATGCTTTGTAATTTTTGTTAGAGGCTGATGTTTTATATAGAACAGTAGATACTGGGGTATGTATATTTTATGCTTGGAAATGAGCATGCTCTTTAGAGTGGCATTTTGTTTACTCTCTTTAGGAATTGGGCTGGGTTTGTAATTTGTTGTTGCTGTGGTTACCATCAGTGCACCATTGCAACTTCAAATTCCTTAGCTTAGCTTTACATCTTATCTTTATGCTTCTCTAAAGTCAGATCTGTCTCCCACAGATCTATCAGATATTTTAACTGCTGATTATTCTTCCACTGCTTCTTAGCCTGGTGGTGAGTGATGGAAGAAGGGAATTCCCTCTGGTGTTCCCTGGTTGATCCTCAGCCCTGGGCAGGCACTGTGAACCTGACCTCTGAAGTGTGGACTTCCCAAGTACTCCTGCCCCATCTGCAGATGAAACGTTGTCTTCACACATATTCTTCCCCTTTCCCAAGTGTTTGAGCTTCTCTTTTACCTCTGTTCCCTCCTGCAGTTACAGTGGGTGGCCAGAAGTGCACTTACTGTGTTTTTGGTGCCTTTTCTACCTCCCCTTTCCCCACAGGGAAGTATTTTGTTCTGTAGGGGAGATGAATCCCAGTGAATTCTGTTCCTCTCCCACCTGCAATGAGATTCCACAGGAGCCCATAGGTGGCTACAATTTCCCCAACCCCAGCCAGTATCATCTCTGAGCTTTCTTGACTCTCTCCATTCCCCCTATGGACATTTGGTGGATTCCTGGAGGAAGAGCCTCCAAAATGTTGTAACCCACTCAAGTCTGCAACCCATAGGGGCTTCACACATTCAACCTTCAGCAATTTGTTAAAAAATGGTTACTTTACTTTTCTTACCAGATGTTCACTGGTTTTTAGTGGTGTTTATCCCAAATAAGCAAATACCCAAGACCTGTCTCTTCCTGTCTCTCTTTAAATCTTGTGTTCTTCACTCTGTGATTCATCTTTCTAATAGGCTTTTAAAAAGTCATCAATTTGAAACTCTTACAGGCTTTTTCTTGTTACATGGATGGGGAAAATACTCTTTTTAGCTCTTTGCATCTATTTCTGAAACACAGAAAAATCTATGCCCTCTTAAACGTCAGGTCCACAATTCAAGTAGTACCAGAAATAACAAGTTAAGTCTAGCATTTCTTTATATTATCTGATCCTAGAGTTCAAAATGTTTATTTTGTCAAAGTCATTCTCATTGCCCCCTTTCATTTTATCCAAACAAATTTTTAAATTCAGATATTAATTACTTAAAAACATAGTCTACTTCATATAATCAGAAATATTGCTGGTAAGTGATCAAAGTAGCATTCAGTTACATTTTTCAGATATATTTTATTGTACTTAGCAAAGTCTAAATGCACCATTCTCTAGTGATTTAATAAATGCAAACATTGAAGTTGTCCCCCTCCCCCTAAGTCATATGGTATGTGTTGACTTAACAGAAAAGCATGTTACTATGACTGTTCAAGAATTATGTTTTTAATTAGGAGGAAGCCAACTGCAAAGGACTTGCAAGTCCAGTTTATATGCTTATCACATTTAATCAAAACTTCCTGATCACACTGGGTCTTACTATAGAATTATATTAAAATATTTTTCTTGCAAGTTTGCAAATATCATTTTTGTTTCATTTCCTTTGCAGGTCAATCCAGAAATAGTAAATAATTCAATGATAATCTAATTTGTAACATTTTATAAATCTGCTCCCAATCCCTAGTCTCCTTGGCTCACTCAGAATGGTTAAGACAAGTCTTTAGTAGATGCGACACACACACACACACACACACACACACACACACACACACACACAGTTGGAGGCACATGCTCTTATGGTCAATTACTAGACCAATGAAATCAGTTCTTATGTTACTTCTTTGAGGCCCAAATCTTAAGTTGTTTTTTCTTTGACCCATGTCCCTTGTTCCAAGTTGGGCTGAGCTCATCAGGTGTCTCTTGAGGCTTCTGTAGCAATAGAGCCTATCTCTGTAGGATGCATGGACCAGTGGGCATTATGACTGCTTCTTAGGTGAAAAGGGCAAGTACATACCAGAAAATCTACTGCTTTTATTTAAGTTTATTTATTTTTGAGATAGGGAAAGAGAAAAATAGAGCTTGACTGGGGTAGGGGCAGAGAGAGAGACGAAACAGAGAATCCCAAGCAGGCTCCAGGATCTGAGATGTCAGCACAGAGCCTGACACAGGGCTCTAATTCACAAACCATGAGATCATGACCTGAGCTGAAGTTGAGTCATATACTCAATTGACTGAGCCACTGAGGTGCCCCCAAAATCTACTGCTTTAATGGCATGGTTCTCTGGGTGACATCAGTAACTTGGGGTTACATTCTTTAGGTATAATAAATGATCATAGCTATCCCTAGATATGAAAGAAAACATCCTCAAATGCAGGGACTGTTCTCTGACTCTGGATGTCCTGCCAGCATGATTCTATATTTCCCTGAATGGTCACTATCCCTCCTTCCCTAGTTAATCATGACCTTGAATTTTGGGCAAGCTTTGAAAACTTTGAATATAAGAGAAGATAGTCTGTTTCTTAGAAGCTGAATCTTTACTTGTTCATTTACTTCCACATGGTGACTATTCTTTATGACAAAGCCTAGGGTCACTTATGCTTTTTATTTTTAGTAGCAGTTCTTACTTATCCTGCCTGCCTTCCTCAATGCATTTTCCACTCAGCAGCCAGAGTGATTTATTTACTTAGTAAATAATAGTCTGGCCACAAGATACATGTGTACAAAGCTCTTCAATATCTCTTGGGCTTCTTCCTAACTGTGTAACCTTGGGGAAGTTACTCAACTTCTCTGTGGCTCTGTTCTCTTATGTGTACATGGGGCTAAGACTTCCTGCCCCACAGGATTGTTAGGAGAATTAAATGCAAAACGCTTAGAATAAGGCCTGCATATTATTGCAAGTCACAGCAAATAGTGCTGCTGCTACTACATTAACCACTATTAGTATTGATGTTACTCAGCTGAAAGCCCCACAACAATTTTCTCTTGTGTTTTATTAAAGCAAAACTCCTGCTAGGGCTGTGATGCCCTGCGTGGTTCCTTTCTCTTCTTTTCTAATCTCATGTCTTATCTGCATTGTAGCCACAGAGACATGCCTTCTGTCCTTGTTTCCATGCCTCTGTGCGAGTCAGTAAGTGTCCCTCCACACTGCTCTCAGTGGTGACCTGGGGCCCTAAGTCACAACTCTCTTGGAGCAGGTCCTGAAGGCTCACTGTGGGGATGCTGGATGGTGGAGCCAGAGTGGAGGTCTGCTGCTCCCCTACTCTATGTTCCTGTTAGTGTTGCCTGGGCCAAAGCCCTTCACCCCATTTGCAGCAGCAACCAGCTGTAGTGATGCTTCCAGAATTAACCTCAAGGTGTCCAGTCACAGGCCCCTGGCACCAGAACCACTGGCAGTGTTGTCCTTGGAAATCTGGCCTCAGTTCATGTTTGGATCACTCCAACCTCTCCCCTTCCTCCCTCCCACCTACTTCCTCTCCCTGTGTAGCTACTGGCTCTGTGTCTCCCCAGCATTCCCAGTTCCCTTTCTCTATCCTCCAAAGCCATGTGACCCATTCCTTAGGTTATATTCTTTCTGATTTGTGTTATTTTCCAGAAAGGCCTTTGCTTACCCCTCTTGGTCTAGAGTGTTTTTTCCTCCCACCCTCTCTCATCTCTGCCCCTTAACCTGCTGATAATGAGTCATGTTTAAAGTCTTGGCTTAAAGCTTTTCCTTGACTTCTCTAAAAGGAGGTTCCCACCTCTGCATTTAGTGCATCAGTTATTAGTTTCATTCCTACATTTTTCCCAGCTTGTAATTATTATTTGCATTCCAATTAAGCTTTATGTGGGAGCAACCATTTTCTTCCTCATCTTTAAAACATCTTTATTTGAGTAATTTTTTTAATGTTTATTTAATTTGTGTGTGTGTGTGTGTGTGTGTGTGTGAGAGAGAGAGAGAGAGAGAGAGAGAGAGAGAGAGAGAGAGAATATGATTAGGGGAAGGGTAGAGAGAGAGGAGACACAGAATCTGAAGCAGGCTCCAGGCTCTGAGCTGTCAGCACAAAGCCCAGTGTAGGGCTCGAACTCACAAGCCATGAGATCATGACCTAAGCTGAAGTTGGACGTTTAACGAAACAAGCCACCCAGGAGCCCCTAACACTTCTTTAACTTTGTGATCAACACAATGCCTAAACATAGTACATAATAATTAAGTATGTCTCTATGAGTGAATGCATTCCTACTACGTTGGGACTCTTGCAGTAATGAAACTTGTTCTTAACACCCATTTTTTTCAAGGCTTGTGTCTGTTGCCCCTCCTTGGTAAACCAAAAAGGAAGTGTTCTGAATTTATTGTGAGTGTTATTTCCTCTGGGTAATTGAAGTATATTTTTTTTTTGCTTACCATATATTAAGAATAGACCTTATAAAATTACATGGCATCATTAAAACAATCCTTTTAGGTAATCTCAAGAGGTAATTTTTTTTCCCTTTCCTCTTTTTAAAATGGGATTAATATCAAGTTTTTTGTGTGTCTCGCATCCATGAAATACAGCCAGACCAACACTAAACCATCCTGCACACCTAGAAAATTGACCTGAGGATTAACACAACAATCTCTACAACCTGAGCCAAAGAATTCAGCAGGTATGGGGCATGGAGAGGTGAAGTGGGGGAGAGAGAAGCTGTGGAGGGCAGTGAGCCGCTTTTGCATGCAGAGAGAGGACAGTGATGGGGGGGTAGAATATGGGAAAAGCACCCCCCCAAAAGCAGCTGGAGAGAAAGTGGAAATTGGAAACAGCCACAGGGACTGAACTAAAAAGGGAGAAAGGAGAGGGTTTAAATTCCATTAAGACTATAAATGGGGAAGGACAGAATCTGAAACTCCGCAGCTCCATACCTGGTGGTTCTATGGTGGGAAGGGTGAAACCCCGAGCAGAGTGGACTCCGAAGTTATTCAGGCCACACGGGGAGAGGCGGTTCCCCTGCTGGAAGGACACCTTGTATAAGCTGTATGGGTCCCCCAGAGGCAAGGCCCCACGGGACCTGGGAGAACAACCACATTTGCTGGTGCTGGAACAAGTTGATTAACGATGAAGCCTGGTGCCGGATATGTGTTGTGATTTTCCATAATCCCTGAAACACTGCTGCTACACTATCTTGGGAAATTTTTCTGGGGCAGGCTGGCACCTGGCCACAGTCTCTGGGCATCAGCAGCAGCGAAGACTCGCAAACATTCCTGGGTGTGGCTGGCACCTGGCCATTGCTGGGTGAGACCCTCCTGCTGAGGGGCAGAACAGGTCAAAGCCACTGTCCCTCAGAAGTAAGGGGTCAGGAAAAACAGCCACACTGGAGACAAAACTCAGGAGGGAGGTGCTGCCTGGGGCTTGGTCACGAACTGTGTAAAAGCAGGGAGTGGACGGAGGCAGAAGACAAAGGACGGGTGCATGATTGCTGATCAGGGAGAACAGAGTTCTGATACTAGAGATGGGGTAGCTGGGTGACACCATTTTCACCATTCCCATGCATGCGCATACACACCTACAAGCGCCACAACAATCCACCCCAGTAAGCTAAGCAGCGCCATCTAGTGGAAAATAGAGCTGTTACACTAAGCCCTGCCCAACTCTTCAGGAACACAAGTGTCTCCATCTACTTAGTTTATGGACTATAAAGCATTCATAATTAGACTTCTATGGGGAAACAAAGTAATTTCAGCAGTATTTCAGACAGTTTGCTTGTCCATCTATTAAATTTTCTTTCTTTTTTTTCTTTTTTCATTTTTCTCTTTTTCATTTTTTTCTTTTTCTTGAATACAGAGACAAAAATTCATTTTAATTTTTAATTTTTTATTAAAAACATTTTTCTTTACTTCTTTATACTATATTTTTTACTTTTGTGTAAAATTTTTCAAATTCTATTCTACTTCCATCATTTCATTTTAGTCTATTTCAGTGTTTTCACTTTTTCAAATTTTGAAACCATTTCTTTCTTTTTTTTCTTTCCCCTTTTTTCTCTAATCTATCAAGACCCTTTCAACACCCAGATGAAAACACACCTAGGATCTAGCATCATTTATTCAGTTTGTGTGTGTGTGTGTTTGTTTGGTTTTAATGATGAAACAAAGGAAATCACCCCAAAGAAAGAGCAGAAAAAATGACACCGAGGGACTTAACCAAAACAGATACAAGCAAGATGTTTGAACCAGAATTTAGAATCACGATAATAAGAATACTAGCTGGAATCAAAAATATATTAGAATCCCTTTCTGTGGAGATAAAAAGAGTAAACAGTATAAAAAATGCTATAAATGAGTTGCAATCTCTAATTGATGCCACAGTGGCAAGGATGGATGAGATATAACAGAGAATCAGTGATATAGAGGACAAACTTATGGAGAATAATGAAACAGAAAAAAATAGGGAGATTAAGGCAAAAGAGCATGATTCAAGAATTAGAGAAATCAGTGACTCATTAAAAGGGAACAACATCAGAATCATAGAGTTCCCAGAGAGGAAGAGAGAGAAATACAGGTAGAAGGGTTATGTTAGCAAATCATAGCGGAAAACTTTCTTAACCTGGGGAAAGACACAGACATCAAAATCCAGGAAGCACAGAGGACTCCCATTAGATTCAACAAAAACCAACCATCAACAAGGTATATCATAGTCAAATTCACAAAATACTGAGGCAAGGAGAGAATCATGAAAGCAGCAAGGGATAAAAAGTCGCTAACCTACAAGGGAAGACATATCAGGTTTGCAGCAGACCTAGCCGCAGAATCTTGCCTGGCCATAAAGGAATAGCAGGATATATTCAATATGCTGAATCAGAATAATATTTAGCCAAGAATTCTTTATCCAACAAAGCTGTCATTCAAAATAGAAGGAGAGATAAAAAGTTTCCCAGACAAACAAATATTAAAGGAGTTTGTGACCACTAAACCAGCCCTGCAAGAAATTTTAAGCGGGACTCTCTGAGGGTAGAAAAGATACAAAACAAAAACAAAAACTAAAACAAAAACAGATAAATGAAGACCAAAAGCAACAAAGATTAGAAAGGACCAGAGAATACCACCAGAAACTCCAACTCTACAAGCAACATAATGGCAATATTCATATCTTTCAGTACTCACTCTAAATGTCAAAGGACTCAATGCTCCAATCAAAAGACACAGGGTAATGGACAAGAAAACAAGACCCATCTATATGCTGTTTACAGGAGACCCACTTTAGACCTAAAAACACCTTCAGATTGAAAGTAAGGGGATGGAGAACCATCTATCATACTAATGGTCAACAAAAGAAAGCAGGAGTAGCCATACTTATATCAGACAATCTAGACTTTAAAATAAATACTGTATCAAGAGATTAAGAAGGGTATTATATCATAATCAAGGGGTCTATCCACCAAGAACTAACAACTGTAAACATCTATGTGCCAAATGTGGAACACCCAAATATATAAATCAATTAATCACAAACATCAAGAAACTCATCGATAGTAATACCATAATAGTAGGAGAATTCAACACCCCACTCAAAGCAATGGGCTGATCATCAAATCAAAAAATCAACAAGGAAACAATGGCTTTGAATGACACACTGGACCAGATGGACTTAACAGATATATTCAGAACATTTCATCCTAAAGCAACAGAATATACATTCTTCTCCAGTGTTCATGGAACACTCTCCAGAATAGGCCATATACTGGGATACAAATCAGCCCTAAATAATCACAAAAAGATCGAGATCATACCGTGCATATTTTCAGATCACAATGCTATGAAACTCAAAATCAATCACAAGAAAAAATTGGAAAAGTTAACAAATACTTGGAGACTGAAGAACATCCTACTAAAGAATTAATGGGCTAACCAAGAAGTTAAAGAGGAAACTAAAAAGTATATGGAAGTCAATGAAAGTGATAACACCACAACCCAAAACCTTTGGGATGCAGCAAAGGCAGTCATTAGAGGAAAGTATATAGCAATCCAGGCCTTCCTAAAGAAGGAAGAAAGATCTCAGATACACAACCTAACCTTACACCTTAAGGAGCTGGAAAAAGAACAGCAAATAAAACCCAAAAACAGCAGAAGACAGGAAATAACAAAGATTAGAGCAGAAATTAGTGGTATCAAAACCAAAAAAAAAAAAAAAAAGTAGAACAGATCAATGAAATCAGAAGCTCCTTCTTGAAAGATTTAACAAAGTTGATAAACCACTAGACAGTTTGATCAAAAGAAAAAGGAAAGGACCCAAATAAATAAAATCAAAAATGAAAGAGGAGAGATCACAACCAACACAACAGAAATAAAAACAATAATAAGAGAATATTATGAACAATTATATGCCAATAAAGTGGGAAATCTAGAAGAAATGGACAAATTCCTAGAAACATATACACTACCAAAACTGAAACAGGAAGAAATAGAAAATTTCAACAGACCCATAACCAGTAAAGAAATCAAATTTGTAATAAAAAATCTGCCATAAAACAAGAGACCAGGGCCAGATGGCTTTCCAGAGGAATGCTACCAAACATTTAAGAAAGAGTTGACACCTATTCTCTTGAAGCTGTTCCAAAAAATAGAAATGGAAGGATAACTTCCAAACTTTTTTTATGAAGCCAACATTACCTTGATTCCAAAACCAGACAGAGACCCCACTAAAAAGGAGAACTATAGATCAATTTCCCTGATGAACATGGATGCAAAAATCCTCAGCAAGATTTTAGCCAACTGGATCCAACAATACATTTAAAAAAATTATTCACCACGACCAAGTGGGATTTATACCTGGGATGCAGGGCTGGTTCAATATCTAGAAAACAATCAATGTGATTCATCATCAATAAAAGAAGGGACAAGAACCATATGATCATCTCAATAGATGCAGAAAAGGCATTTGACAAAATACAGCATCCTTTCTTGATAAAAACCCTCAAGAAAGTAGGGATAGAAGCATCATACCTCAAGATGATAAAAACCATATACGAGCGACGCAACGCTAATATCATGCTCAATGGGGAAAAACTGAGAGCTTTCACCCTAAGTTCAGGAACAAGACAGTGATGTTCACTCTCACCACTGTTATTCAACATAGTATTGGAAGTCTTAGCCTCTGCAATCAGACAACACAAAGAAATAAGTTGGCCAAGAGGAGGTGAAACTTCCACCCTTCACAGATGACATGATACTGTATATGGGAAACTCAAAAGTTTCCACCAAAAAACTGCTAGAACTGATTCATGAATTCAGCAAAGTTGCAGGATATAATCAATGCACAGAAATAAGTTGCATCCCTATACACCAACAATGACAGAAAGAGAAATCAAGGAATCGATCCCATTTACAGTTGCACCAAAAACCATAAAATACTTAGGAATAAGTCTAACCAAAGAGGTTAAAAATCTATACACTGAAAACTATAGAAAAATTATGAAAGAAATAGAAGAAGACACAAAAAAGGAAAAAAAAAGATTCCATACTCAAGGATAGGAAGGACAAAAGTTAAAATGTCGACACTACCCAAAGCAATCTACATATTCAATGCAATCCCTATCAAAATAACACCAGCATTCTTTATAGAGCTAGGGCAAATAATCCTAAAATTTGTATGGAACTAGAAAAGACCCCGAATAGCCAAAGCACTCTTGAAATAGAAAACCAAAGCAGGAGGCATTACAATCCCAGACTTCAAGCTACACTACTAAGCTGTAATCATCAAGACAGTATGGTACTGGCACAAAAACAGACACTTGGATCCATGGAACAGAATAGAGAATCCAGAAATGGACCCACAAACGTATGGCCAACTAATCTTTGATAATGCAGGAAAGAATATCCAATGGAATAGAGACAGTGTCCTCAACAAGTGTTGCTGGGAAAACTGGACTGCGACATGCAGAAGAATGAACCTGGACCACTTTCTTACACCATACACAAAAATAAACTCACACAAAATGGATGAAAGACCTAAATGTAAGACAGGAAGCCATCAAAATTCTCAAGGAGAAAGAGGCAACAACCTCTCTGATCTTGGCCAGAGCAACTTCTTACTCAACACATCTCTGGAGGCAAGGGAAACAAAAGCAAAAATGAACTATTGGGACTGCGTCAAAATAAAATGCTTCTGCACAGTGAAGGAAAAACTCAGCAAAACTAAAAGGCAACCGGCAGAATGGGAGAAGATATTTGCAAACGACGTATGAGATAAAGGGTTAGTATCCAAAATCTATAAAGAACTTTCACACTCAACACCCAAAAAACAATCCAGTGAAGAAATGGGAAAAAGACATGAATAGACACTTCTCCAAAGAAGACATCAAGATGGCCAACCGACATATGAAACAATGCTCCACATCACTCATCATCAGGGAAATACAAACCAAAACCACAATGAGATACCACTTTACACCTGTCAAAATGGCTAACATCAACAGCTCAGGCGACAACAGATGTTGGCGAGGGTGGGGAGAAAGAGGATCTATTTTGCACTGCCGGTGGGAATGCAAGCTGGTGCAGCCAGTCCAGAAAACAGTATGGAGGTTCCTCAAAAAATTAAAAACAGAACTACCTATGACCCAGCAATTATACTACTAGGGATTTATCCAAGGGATACAGGTGTGCTGTTCTGAAGGGACACATGCACCCCAATATTTATAGCTGCACTATCAACAATAGCCAAATTATGGAAAGAGCCCAAATGTCTATTGGCAGATGAATGAATAAAGATGATGTGGTATATATATATATATATACAATAGAGTATTAATAGACAATCAAAAAGAATGAAATTTTGTCTTTTGCAAATAGTGGAACTAGTAGTTCCAGTGGATAGAACTAGACGGTGTTATACTAAGTGAAATAAGTCAGTCAGAGAAAGACAAATATCACATGACTTCACTCATATGAGGACTTTAAGACACAGAACAGATGAACACAAGGGAAGGGAAGCAAAAATAATATAAAAACAGGGAGGGGACAAAACATAATAAACTCTTAAATATGGAGAACAGAGGGTTACTTGAGGGGTTGTGGGAGAGGGGATGGGCTAAATGGGTAAGGGGCATTAAGGAATCTACTCCTGAAATCATTGTTGCACTATATGCTAAATAATTTGGATGTAAATTTAAAAAAATGAAATAAAATAAAAAACATATCCACTAGACTATAAAACACATGATGAAAGAATTTATACATCTTAATAAATGGAGACCTCCAATATTCAAAAATACAATACAATACAATACAATACAATACAAAAAAATGGAATTAATATCAGTAAAGCCAATTAACCTCCCACATTATATCAATCAGTTTTGACAAGCACAGACACCAAGGTCCAGAGGAAACTGTATTACATTGTGCTGTGTTTCACATCATTGTTCTACTGTGCCTTAAATGTTTCTCTAAGCAGCATGAAGTTGGGAAGGGTATTTTAATCAAATACCTCAGTGTAAATGAGTACATCAGTGCTTTTCAACAGTTTCTCTTTTTAAGGTCAGAGTATTTCCCTTTGTAATATTTGTCTTCTTTATGAGGTCTGGCTTCACAGGCCAAAATTCTGGTTTTCATTTCGTAATATCATTTATTTCCTGTTAGGCTATTTTTATGTAGCCTACGTTGTAGGCAAACTTCTCTGAGATACAAGTAAATGCGAAATATTATGGAATCAACCAAATGTGTAGAATGAGTCACCTTAAGAATGTATTTAATAAATAAGAATGTATTCTCACAACTAGAGGGGATGCTGTGAACAGTCCACAGAGCCCTCCGACACTTTTGTTTTTGTCTAATGGAATGAGGGAGACAGACTCATGATCCATTGCCCCATTGTCCATAAGAGGTTAGGTACCTGCAACTGATCATATTTAGATTTTTCTTCTTGAGAAACCTTTTCACTTTTGTTTTCACCATCTCTACCCTTTCATCCTAAGGTATCTCGACAAATCTCATTTGTATGAAGGTTCAAATATCCCTCAAATATTAATTGCTCCAAAACATATACCTCTAATCCTACAATTTGTATCTTTGTCTCTGGTTATTCTCTTATTCAACAGTCTTCTCATCCAAGAACATTGCACCTACTCTGTGTCACTCCCATCATTTTCCCACATTGGAACTTCTGTCCTAACCCCAGAGCACCACACTTGTCACTACACACTGATCATTTCACTCTGCCTGTTGTGTGAGTGTCATTCACATGGATCTTTAAATCTTTCCAGCTTTCTACTGTTTGGATTTATACTTATAATTGTTTTTCCTTGGTCCCTGAAAAATTGGGAGAGCCAATGGAAGATTTATTTTTCCACATGAGATGCTCTAGGACTTTGTGCACAGCACTGAGCAACATCTGAGATGGTGGCTGCTCTATCAAACAGAGGGCTTGAGTAACCAAACACCTGCCAGCCAGTGATGGATAGGGAGCATTTGTGAGAAACAAAACTTTGTTGTTAGGCAACCAGATCTGAAAGTTGTTTATTACCTCAACACACCACTAGCTTATCATGGATGAAATTCATTCATATAAGTGACCTTCAACTCCTTTAAACTACATGTAATTTAAAGAGACAGCAGCCTTTACATTTTAAACCACACAAAAGGTCATTTCATCCAGTAGTTGCTCAAAGTTGTGTTTTTTTAAATTGAGATGTATTCAAGTAAAACCACAAGTAAAATTAAAGAAAAATGTGATTTTAGGGAGGTGGAAAATGTTCCTTTCTCAACTGGTGAAATGAAACATGGATACATTAATGATTTTTGGCAATGCTCAAGATGTAACTAAGCAAATACAGTATTGGGTACATTTTCAGAAATGAAAAATAAATTGTGCTGATTTTACATAAAGTAAGCTTTTGTTTTCCTGACACAGCTATTTCTCAGAACAATACAAAAATATTTGCTTTACCATATTCTTGATTGTTTGGCTTTTAAAACAAGGACAGTTGTCATTTATTAAAACCTCCTATCAGTTCAGCATTTAATTATAGAGTCAACTTTTGAGAACAATAATATTTAGGAAATCAGCAGGAGTTTTTACTCAAGCTTCTGTTCAAGATGAGTTTATGTTTCTGGTATGTTATGTTCCATGTTGAAGAAATATAAAAGCTCAAACTCATCCAATTGAACAAGGAAAGATTGAAGACCTAGTCATGTAAAGCTTGGCCCATCACAGGCTGGTTGGAGCAGAGAGGTTACTTATTACATAGGATCATCCCCTGAAAGAGAGATCTTATAGATCCACCTCTAGTGGAATTTCTGTTACAGTGAGATGGCCAGGGCACCCATTAATGTTGTCTAACTATTCCTTTGGATTTTCTGTGTATAAATCTATCTATGGAATCCATCTATCTATGGAAACTCAATGTGAAGACAGAGGAAAAAGGCATCAGGGGGAAAAGGGCATACAGAGTCATAGAGCGAGAATCAGGAGTTAAATTTGAGGTCCAGAGTCTGCCATTGGAAAGAAGGCTTCTCTGGTTTGCTCTTGTATATCCTTTTGTCTCCTGATAGCCTGCCAGGGCATGCCCCAGGCAGCTTAGAAAGAAAAGAATATTTCTTATATGCAAGAATATGAAAATTAGGATCCTTATTTTTAGCATCACAGTATACTTTTATAAAAGCAAAACAATTTGAAGGAGAATGACTATACACATTTTGTGACATAATAAGAAATACATATTTGGTTTTCTATCCCCAGTTCCTGACACAGAGCTCCTAAAAGCTCCTAAAACCCTTGTAATTTCCTGTGTTATGGGGATGGTGGTGATAGCAACACCTTGCAAAGAGCTCCTACATCCCTTAGAATTTCCTGAGAGATAGGAGCATACTTTTCTACTGAGATGAGAGCTACTAGGTGAGCTCCTGGATAGCTTCAGGATAGGGCTGGTCACTAGAAAGACCAAGCCATGATTCAGAACTTGGAAAATTCAGTCCCACCCCACCATCTTCTGGAGAGGGGAGAGGGGATGGAGTTTGAGTTAATAATTGATTTTGTCCATGTGATGAAGGCCCCCCAAAACCCCTAACCTACAGAGTTTGGGGAGATTTCAGGTTGGTGAACACATCTGTGTGCTAGAGGGTGGCCCACCCCAACTCCATGGGGATAGAAAATCCTGCACTAGGGATCCATCAGGACCTCATTTTGTGTACCTCTTCATCTGAATATTCATTCTTTATAATAAACCAGTAAACATAAATCAATGTTCCCCAGAGTTTTGTAAGCAATTATAACAAATTCTCAAAACTGGAGAGGGGCTGGTGGAGACATCCAATTTATAGCCAGTTGGTCAAAACACAGGTGACATCCTGATATTTGTGACTGCAGTCTGAAGTGGGAATGGTCTGGTGGAACTGAGCTCTTAACTTGTGGGGTCTGCACCAACTCCAGGTAGTTAGTGTCAGAATTGAGTTGTGAGACACCCAGCTGGTATCCAGAGAATTGGAGAATGAAGATGGGAAGACACCCCGCCCCCCCCCGCCTCTGCACGTGCACGTACACACACACACACACACACACACACACACACACACACACACAATTTGGTGTCAGAAGTGTTGTGAGCAGAGGAAACAAGTTTTCTTCTATAACTCTACCAAATTAAGGAAAGCATCATAAAAGCTGAGCTCTTCGGATATCACACAACCTCAGAGTTTCTTTGGATTTAAGAAATGCAAGTGACCATTTTCCAGAAATAGCATTCTTTTTAAAAGGAGCAGTGGCAGTATCCCTGGAGTAATGCAGGCATTAACTGTAATTTAATTTCGAGAACTTCTTTCACAGTTGTTGTTACCACTTTTGGAAATCGATGACTGTGTTTTACTCAGCTGTTGAGACTTCTCTCCTGATTTACTGATCTCCAGTCGCACTCCAGATGGCTGATGGGGGAGGGACCTCAGTGCCTGATCAGCTGATGTTTCTATCAGCCCTGCTGACAAATTCTGGGAATACTGGAGACTTTAAATTTGCTGATTTTTCCTCAGATGCAGCAACTCTGTATCCAGATTAAATGACTGTGTGTGTGTGTGTGTGTGTGTGTGTGTGTGTGCGCGCGTGTGCGTGTGCGTGTGTTTTAAATCCTCCTGCTGGTAGGTGGGAGGGGGCATTACAAACTAAAATCTTAATAGAAAATACTATGGTTTTTACTGAATTGAAAAGCAGGTTTATATTTATTCACTTTGGTTCACAGTTTCTCTTTTTATACCCAGAGAAAGAGAGGTAAAGTGTTGTCTAACTCTTATAACTATGATCACTGCCCGGTTAAAAATCTCCTGGATTATGAGGTGTTTGTCACATTGTCATTGGTAGCAAATTGATATGATACTGTTCTTAAAAATATGCGCTAGTTTTTTTTTTTATCTATTTATGAGGGTATTATAATCAAAGAAGCTTTTTAACACATTTCCTGAAAAATGGCTGTCAAGATACTTAGACGTTAGACAATCTGAAACAACTTAGGGCAAGAAGGAGGTCAAGATACATATGTGTTGTTTTCATCTTAACTGAAGGAAAGATCTTGAATGCTGCTGTAATGTTATTCACCAGATGTCCTATTTTCCATGTTCCTAATTACTTAATTTTCCTCCCACTATCCATTTGCTGTACTTAGTGGAATTGCCTCTTCATTGTAGTGAAAGTACTGAAGGATCAGAGGAAAGCACTCAGAGCTGGCCATGTCCTGCAGACTCTGGCCTCCTGAGCCAGGTTGCCATTATTCCTGTCACCTGACTTTGCCAGGCCACATCAGCATTTTCCACATTTCATCAGCAGAATTACTACATTTCTTTTCCAACAAATGAGTGGTTACATGTTGACCTATTGTGTCCCTGTCAGAACAAACCCTTTGAGGACAATGGAGGCTCACCCTTGAATCCCTAGTTCCTAGCAGTGAAGATGGAGCTAAAAGAAGTACTTACATGTGTATGCAAAGTGACAGGAAAACTTTTTAAAAATTAAAAAATTAATATTGGGTCTTACAAACTAAAACATAATACCAAGGGTTACAAACTTTTAAAATGCATACACTAGAACAACTTCCACAGAAATATAAGGTTAGCATTGAACCGCCAACTTTCTATTTTGTCAAGGAAAGGTATTTTTTTAAACTTACAATTAAACCATTCAATTTGTTGCTGTTATAATATGCTCAAGCACATGCAGAAAATAAGTTTACAGTTTTATAAGACACTCTATTTTTCTTGTTTCCTCAGTCTTCTATTTTTTTTAATTGAAGTGCAATTGATATACAATATTCTATTAGTTTGGGGGTACATCATAGTAAGTTGATATTTTAATTTTTTTAATATTTTATTTATTTTTGAGACAGAGAGAGATAGAGCATAAGAGGGGGAGGGACAGAGAGAGAGGGAGACACAGAATCCGAAGCAGGCTCCAGGCTCTGAGCTGTCAGCACAGAGCCCAATGCGGGGCTTGAACCTACGAACCATGAGATCATGACCTAAACTGAAGTTGGACACTTAACCAACTGAGCCACCCAGGCACCCTCGATATTTGTAAACATTATGAAATGATCTGCATAATAATTTAGTTACCATCTGTCCCCATACAAAGTTATTTTACTATTATTGACTATAATCCCTGTTTATATGTGACATTCCCATAACCATTTTTTTAGAAGTGGATGTTTGTACTTTTTAATCTTCTTCACCTATTTCAGCTTCCACCAACTGCCCTCAGTAACCAACAGTTTGTTTTCTGTATCTATGAACCTGTTTCTGTTTTGCTTGTTCATTTGTTTTGTTTTTAGATTCCAGATATAAGTGAAATGATAATGATATTTGTCTCTCTCTATCTGACTTACTTCACCTAGCATATTACCCTCTAGGTACATCCATGTTGTCACAAATGGCAAGATATTCCTTTTTATGGCTGAGTAAAAATATATTCTATTGTATATGTGTGAGTGTGTGTGTGTGTATGTGTGTGCCTTTCTTCTTTATCCATTCATCTATTGATGGACACTTAGGTTGCTACGGACACCATGGATCTGTGAAAACTGCTGTACCTATTTTCTATTGTTGCTGTAAGAAGTTACTGCAAATATGGAAATTACACAAATTTATTGTCTTATAGTTCTGTAGATCAGAGGTACAAAATGGTCTACCTGGACTACAATGGAGGTCTCAGTTAAAGCCAACGTATGGAAATAGATTTCCTTCCTTTCTAGCTTCCCAAGAGCCCCCTAATTTTTTGCCTCATCGCTCTTCCTTCCTCTATAAAGCCAGCAACACAGCATCTCTCTGACTCTTCTTCAACTGTCTCATCTCTGAGTAGCCAGAAAGAGTTCTCTGCTTCTAAGAACTCATGTGCTTAAATTAGGCCCCCCACCATTATTTCCCCATATTAAGATCTATAGCTCAATCACACGTATAAAGTCCCTTTATGAAAGTCTACATAGTCATAGGTTTAGGAGATTAGGACAAGAACATCCTAGGTGGGGAATATTGTTCTAGTGACCACAATTCCTCACACATGGGCCTTGCTGCTGAGAATGCTGGATTGGATTTCCCAGGCAAAGAAAGTGATTGATGGATTTGGTCTGAAGAGCGAAGAAAAGGAAAGCTGAAAAACAGAATCTTGATGGCCAATTTCTTCTGAAAATATTGTCTAGTGCCTCCTGGGAATTATCTGGCCTCATTTATGGAAATGGTCCATTACATGGAATTAAGATTTGCACCAAGCTCCTTTGAAATCCATTTTTATACCACCAGGTCCATGGATTGACATGATAATTATGGCAAAAACAGAAACGAGGTTTAGACCATTGTCTTTCTCTGTTGGTATGTTGGTGGAAAGTGTCATCTAAGATAGCAACACGTTGAGGTGAGCACATCTTCACATCTTTGCAGGACTTGAAACCATACACAGATATGACCTCTCTAAACACACTAGCATCAAACAGCCTTGTTGCTGGAGGGGCTTTGATGGTAAATTCAATATTTGTGCTCTTCCTTGATTCAAAACTCTTATCTTCCTTTTTGGTACATTTTCTTCCCTTTAATTGTGATTATGCAAAAACCAGAGAGAATTTGTGTAATTTTCTTAATTATAAAAGAATGCCTTCTAGATTTTAATAACTCTTAAGAAATAGATAAATGTCATGTAAAAAGCGTCATTGATATGTATATTGCACCAATTATGTACATTTTAAGATACAAGCTTCTATACAAACCATAGCATGATATATATATATATATATATATATATATATATATATATATATATCTCACTGCAATAATTGCATTATTTTTCTCTTTATTTTATTATTCCATTTGTAAAATAAAGTGGTACTGAATGTACTGTGTAAGAATTGAGGGTTTTTTTTTAATTACAGCTTTGCAAAGATTTAGTTGCGTATTCATAACCACTGGTGACATGGTGCCAAGTGCTGAAACAATTATTCAGTGAATTCTTTGCATGACACTTCAGGGGAAACGATAAAAGTGCTGAAGCTGGGTTCTATTTTAAGATCTTTGGCTGATGATTGTTAGACTGCATAAAGGAACATTGCACAGTGAAAGAAAGGTTCTAGAGGAGGAGAAACAAAGCACATGTGATTAATCAGAAGGAAAAATTAATGTAGAATATGGCACAAACTGAATTCCTTAAATATTAACTGAATAATTGAAACCATTCTAGTTTTAGGATAAATTCTCCAATTTCTATTTATAAAGTTAGTATTTGTACCTATTTCTTCATAATTCATAACTTCTAAAGATTTTATCTATTAAATAATATAGGAAAAACAATAGTCCATCATGTTGAAATGCTATTCCAAATAATCAAAAATGATAAGCAGAACAAAAATATATATCCCCCTTTTTACAAAAGAAGAAACTGAGGCAAATGAGTTTAAATGTCTTATTCAAGTTCTCAAAGGTGGGAGCGTTAGTCAGAAATCTAGTCTTCTTATTTCTTTCCATGTGATTTTTCCAGTATGCTACGCTGCAACTCATAGGAGCATGCTCTTTATTATCCAATGATCCCTGTTGCAATATGAGTTAACTTATTTTTTTTTAACGTTTATTTATTTTTGGGACAGAGAGAGACAGAGCATGAACGGGGGAGGGGCAGAGAGAGAGGGAGACACAGAATCAGAAACAGGCTCCAGGCTCTGAGCCATCAGCCCAGAGCCTGATGCGGGGCTCGAACTCACGGACTGGGAGATCGTGACCTGGCTGAAGTCGGACGCTTAACCGACTGCACCACCCAGGCGCCCCAAACTTATTTTAATAAAAAGTAGTAACAAATAGAAATTCAGTATCCAACTGTTGAAGCATTTTCTTCTTTGTGTATGTGTTCAAACAATACCTAAGTTGAACAGTAGAAATTACTTGATTCAGATAAGACTTTTAAAAAGACATCTTACGCTTGGAGTTAGGGCCAGCATCTTCAACAAGGTGAGAAAAAAAAAAAAAAAAACTTTTGGAGCTTGCTTTTCAGCAGAATCTCATAATTCCATTCCAGGAGACAGAGAATATACAAAAGGAAATCAGCTTACAGTAGTTTTTATTTTTATAAATTAACAATTGAGGCATAAATAGCATACAGTAAATTGTACTTATCTAAAGCATTAATTGTACTTATTTAAAACATAAAATTTCATAATTTCATAAGTTTTAACATGTATATACCTGTAAGATTATTAACTCAATCAAAAGGATGAATATATTCATTGGGCCCCTAAATCTTAGCACCCCTTTATAAATCTTCCTACCTACCACATATCATTGGACCTTCCCACACCCCTAGTCCCTGGAAAATTACTGCTTTCTGTCACTAGAGATTAGTTTGTATTTACTAGAATCTCTCGTAAATGGAATTATAATGTGTAGTGTTTTTTTTGATCTGGCTTCTTTCACTCAGTATAACTGCTATAAGATTCATCCACATTGTGGTATATACCAAGTTCATTCCTCATTATTGATGAATAGTGTTTTATTGTATGAATATATCATAGTTTGCTTATCCATTCATCTGTTAATGGATGTTTGGATTGTTTCCACTTTATGGCTTAAAAATAAAGTTGCTATAAACATTTATGTCCAAGGGGTGCCTGGGTGGCTCAGTTGGTTAAGCAGCTGACTCCTGATTTCAGCTCAGGTCATGATCTCATGGTTTGTGAGATGGAGCCCCACATCAGGCCCTGCACTGACACCATGGAGCCTGCTTGGGATTCTCTCTCTCCCTCTCTCTCTGCCTCTCTCCCGTTCATGCTCTTTCTCTCTCCCTCTCTCTTCTCAAAAGAAATAAACATTTAAAAATTAAAATAAACAAACAAAAATAAACATTTGTGCCCAAGTCTTCACATAGTTATATTCTTCAATTTCTCTTGGCAAGTGTATGTTTAACATTTTAAGACACTGCCAAACTGGTTTTTAAAGAAAATTAAATTCAGGAATTTAAAAAAAAATGGATAAAAGTAATCTAAGATCCCAAAAGCAAGAGTACATTCCTTGTTCATTTTGTGAGTTAGTACCTAAAAGTCCCAGTTCTTCTGTATCTTCATCAACACTTAGCAGTCAGTCTTTCAAGTTTTAGATGTTTTATTGGTGTGCAGTGGTATCTCACTCTGATTTTAATTTGCATTTCCCTAATGACTAATGAGGGTAAGCATCAATTCAATGCTTTTTAGTGCACTCACAGATATGTGCAACTATAACCACAGTCAACTTTAGAACATTTTTATCACCTCAGAAAGAAACACCATATCTTTTACCTATCATTTCTCAAACATTTCCACCACAGAACCCCACCCTTAGCCCTAAGCAACCACTAATTTACTTCTGTCTCTATGGATTTCTCTACTGGCAAGAATGGAATCATATAATACATGGTCTTTTGTGACTGTTTCTTTCACTGAGCATAATGTTTTCAAGGTCCATACTTGTACCATGTATCATTCTTTCTATGCCTGAATAATACTCCATTGTATGAATATGCCATTTTTCTTTTTTCATTCATCAGTTAATAGACATTTGGATTGTTTCCACATTGGGGCTTTTAAGCATAATGAGGCTATAAACATTCATGTGCCAGTTTCTATGTGAACATTTTTTCATTTCTCTTGGTTATGTAGGATTGGAATTGCTAAGTAATATGATACTCTTCCAAACTGTTTTTCAAAGTGGCTATACTATTTTACATTCTTACACTCAGTATAAAATATTTCAAATTTTTCTACATCGTAGCCAACATTTATTATCTGACTTTTTAATTCTAGCCATCTCAGTGGGTGTGGAGTGGCATATCATTGTAATATCTCTTTGCATTTCCATGATGACTAATCCTATTAAACATCTTTTTATATGTGTATTGGTCATTTATATATCTTTATTGGAGAATGTTTATTCAGATCTTTTGCTCACTTTTTAATGGGGTTATTTTTCTTTATATTGCTGAGTCAAGAATTCCTTATGTGTTCTAAATATAAGTACCTCATCAGGTGTATGGTTTGCAATACTATCTCCCTCTCTGTGGGTTGTCTCTTTACTTTCTTGATCGTGTCCTTTGATACATAAAATTTTCTACTTCGATGAAGTTCTGTTTTCATTTTTTTTCTTTTGTTCTTTACGCTTTTAATATACATTTAAGAATTAATTGCCAGGCATAAAGTCGTAAAGATTTACCCTTCTTTTATTTTAAAAGCTTTTTAGTTTATCCCTTATATTTTGGTCATTAACTCGTGTTGAATCAATTTTAAATATGGTGTGAGGTAAAGGTCCAACCTCATTCTCTGCTTGTTATTAGCCAGTTTTGCCAGCAACATTTGTTGAAAGACTGGTCTTTCCCCTTTGGCACCATTTTTGAAAATCAGTTAACCATATATAGATAGACAGTTGAGAGTGTTTTAAATAAGTAATAATAAAAGAATCCAAGTATTGGGGAAGATAAAAGTTAGACTTTACAATTTATATGAAGTTTAGATTAAAAGTTCAGCTGAATTCGTAAGTCCTCAGCAGTAAGTTAGAATGTTCTTTATCTGTTACCATATTTTATGCTATTCCTATGGCAGGTACTTGAATAATTCTGATAAACTCCTTTATTTGCATGGAATGCCTGACTGTGGGAGTTGGCTGAAATTAGTATTGACTGGTTGGTACTGAATCTGGCTGCAATTTTTCTCTAGGGAAGATATTGAACCATAACTAGAGTGGAAGTTGAGGATTGATTGATGGGTCCAAACTTCCACTCCAAAAAACCAATGGAACCAATTCTGCAGTTGGAGATAGTTATATTTGGTATCTGATTAGACTGGATTCAGCTAAAAAGAAGAAGTACTCCTAATTAATTTTGGATTAAACAAGACAAAGGTCTATTTCTCCTTCAGATGAGTGTTAATTGGGGTCAGAAATCCCGGGCTGATATAGCTATTAACGTCACAGATTCCTTCTAGCTTACTGCTTCACTACCCTCTCAGCAAAGCTATCATCTTCAGTTCTCCAAAATGGCAAATTGTGCTCAAGCCATCACATGTGTACTCCACACAGCAGATCGTGAGAGGAGATATAGAGAAGGAAGTGAGCAAAGGGTGCTCACCAGATGCCATTAAGGAGCTTTCTTGGAAACCGCCATACAACCTTTCCTCAATCAACTCAATCATAGAGCTACCTATTGGCTATGCCACACAGCAATGAGGACCAGAACATGTGGTTTTTACCTGGTGCCTTTACAGAGATGACTTTTATTACTAAGGTTATTGGGATAGGCAACTATAGATGATATGCTAGATGCAGACCACAAGGAGAGATCATCCCTGCTTCAGGCAGTAACTTGAAAACAATAATAAAATTGACTAAAAGTGTGTTGTGATTGCCATGTGGCAGTAAATCTAAACAATCTTAATAGTAACATACTACTCTCTGAAAGCATCTTTTGGTGGCATATTGTCTAAACCAGGGTTTCTCAACATTGTAAGATTCTCAACATTGGTATTTTGAACTGAATGATTCTTTTTTTGTGGGGGGAGGTTCAGCTGTCCCCTGCATTGTAGGATGTCTAGTATCTGTCCACTCAGTCACAGAACCCCCATTGTATTGTGGCAATAAATATATGTCCAGATGTTGCAAAATTTCCTTGAGGAGCAAAATTGCACCCTGCCAAGAACTAGTGGTCTAAACATTTGCTACAGTTACCACTGAATTATAGTAATGTCTATAAAATATTCAATTTATCATATTTGAATAATTTATGCTTTAATAAGCATTATATTTTATGTGGAAGTAAATTTGCAAAATTCCTAATGATGCTGTGATCCCACACATGTGGCCTTAGCGACATGTATGTTTTGAAATTCAGTTTGATTGGGAATAATTTGAGCTTGCTTTGCGTCCAACCATAATAGACTACACACTCCTGCTTTAAAGCAATATATTCAAAAGTAGATTAAAAAAACAATGAATATAGGATGAAAAAATAAAATTTGAATTACTTCAAGTATATCATTCTTCATGACACTATAAGTTTTTGTGTTTGAAACAAATTTCATTTAAGTGCAAATTTTAGATCATGTATGAAATATCTTATTGACTTTGTATAAGAAATTTAAAATTGACATTTATTATATAGAAAACCCAGGGGCATCTGGGTGGTTCAGTCGTTTAAGTGTCTGACTCTTGATTTTGGCTCAGGTCATCATCTTGTGGGTCTGGGGGTTCGAGCCCCACATTGGGCACTGCACTGACAGCATAGAGACTGCTTGGGATTCTCTCTTTCCCTCTCCCTCTTCCTTTCCCCATCCCTTTCTCTATCTCAAAATAAATAAAATAAACTTAAAAAAAAAAGAAAACCCAAAAGACTCCACCAAAAAACTGATAGACCTGATAAATGAATGCAGTAAATTTGCAGTATACAAAACTAATGTACAGAAATCTGTTGCATTTCTATGTACCAATAATGAAGCAACAGAAAGAAAAATTAATGAAACAGTCCCATTCACGATTGCACCCAAAATAATATTAGACCCCTAAGAATAAACCTAACCAAAAAGTTGAAATCCCTATACTCTGAAAACTATAAAACACTGATGAAAGAAATTAAAGGTGACACAAAGAAATGGGAAGACATTCCATGCTCATGGATTGGAAGTACAGATGTTGTTAAAATGTCTATATTACCCAAAGCAATCCACACATTTAGTGCAATCCCTGTCAAAATAGCAACAGCGTTTTTCACAAAGCTAGACAAAACAATCATAAAATTTGTATGGAATCACAAAAGACCATGAATAGCTAAAGGAACACTGAAAAAGAAAAGAAAAGCTGGAAGCATCATAAGTCTGGACTTCAGGTGATATTACAAAACTATAGTAATCAAAATAGTATAGTGCCATTACAGAAATAGACACAGAGATCAATAGAACAAAATAGAAACAGAAATGCAACCACAATTCATCTTCAAAAAAGCAGGAAAGAATATCCAATATCCAGTGGGAAAAAGACTGTCTCTTCAAAAAATGGTGTTAGGAAAACTGAGCAGCAACATGCAAAAGAATGAAACTGGACAATTCTCTTTCACCACACACAAAAAGAAACTCAAAATAGATTAGAGACCTAAATGTGAGACCTAAAACCATAAAAGTCCTTGAAGAAAGCACAGGCAGTAATTTCTCTGATATGGGCCGTAACAACTTTTTTTCAAGATAGGTCCCCTGAGGCAATGGAAACAAAATCAACATTAACTATTGGAGCTACATCAAAATAAAAATATTCTGCACAGTGAAGGTAACAAATTAACAAAACTAAAAGGCAATCTAGGGAATGGGAGAAGATATTTGCAAATGACATATCTAATAAAGGGTTAGTATCCAAAATTTATAAAGAACTTATAAAAATCATCACCCAGAAAATGAATAATCAAATTAAAGATAGGAATAAGGCATGTATAGGCATTTTTCCAAAGAAGACATACAGATGGCCAACAGATACGTGGAAAGATGCTCAACATCACTTACTATCAGGGAAACGCAAATCAAAACTAAGAGATATCACCTCACCCTTATCAGAATGACTAATTTCAACAACATAAGAAACAACAGGTGTTGGCAAGGATGTGGAGAAAGAGGAACCCTCTTACACCATTGGTGGGAATGCAAACTGGTGCAGCCACTCTGGAAAACAGTATGGAAGGCCCTCAGAAAGTTAAAAATCGAACTACCCTATGATCCAGCAACTGCAAGGTATTTGCCCAAATGATACAAAAATACTAATTCAAAGGGATACATGCACCTGGATGTTTATAGCAGCATTATTAACAATAGCCAAATAAACTATGGAAACAGCCCAAATGTCCATCAATTGATGAATGGTTAAGAAGATGTAGGGTGTGTGTGTGTGTGTGTGTGTGTGTGTGTGTATGATTTAATATTACTCAGCCATAAAAAAGAATGTAATCTTGCCATTTAAAACAGCATGGATGGAACTAGAGTGTATTATGCTAAGTGAAATAACTCAGGGAGAGAAAGACAAATACCATATGATATCACTCATATGTGGAGTTTAAGAAACAAACAAACAAGTAAAATGGAAAAAGAGAGAGAAGAAAATCAAGAAACATACCTCTAACTATAGAGAACTGATATTCACCAGAAGGGAGAAGGGTGGGAGGATTTAAACAGGTGGTGGGGCTTAATGAGGGAACTTGTGATGAGCACTGGGTACTGTGTCGAAGTGTTGAACCACTATACTGTACACCTGAAGCTAATATTACATGTATGTTTACTAATTGAAACTTAAACAAAACTTAAAGTAAAAATTATTATTGGAGGAGCCAAGATGGTGGAACAGCATGGAAGCTTTTTGTGTGTCTTACATCCATGAAATACAGCCAGACCAACAATAAACCATCCTACACACCTAGAAAAATGATTGGAAGATTAACACAACAATCTGCACAACCTGAACCACAGAATTCAGCAGGTACGTGACACAAAGAGCTGAACATGGGGAGCAAGAAGCCCTAAAAGGTAGGGAACTCTTTTTGCAGGTGGAGAGAGGACAGAGACTGGGGAGGCAGGGAGCATACGGGAAAAGCACCCCTCCCCAAAAGCAGCTAGAGAGAAAATGGAAAATTGGAAACAGCCACAGGGACTAAACTAAAAAGGGAGAAAGGAGAGGGTTTAAATTCCATTAAGACTGTAAACAAGGGGAGTGCAAAGGCTGCAACTCCACAGCTCGATACCTGGTGGTGCTCTGATGGGAAAGGTGAATCCCCAGGAACAGAGTGGGGTCCGGGAGGTTCTCAGGCCACATGGGGAAAAGCAGTTCCACTGCCAGAAGGACATTTGGTAGAGACTGTTGAGGCCACCTGGTCCCAGAAGACCCCAGAAGGCAGCCACATTTGTTGGTGCTGGGGCAAGGTTGTTGAGGGTGAAGCCTGGTGTCAGATGTGTGTTGCAATTTTCCATGGTCTCTGAAATGCTGAGGCTATACTATCTTGCAATTTTTTGGGGGGATGGGCTAGCACCTGGCCGCAGTCTCAGGGCACCGGCAACAGCAGGGTCCAGTGGGCATTTCTAAGAGCAGCTGAAATTCGTCGATTGCTCATTCAGCCATTGCTTAGTGAGACCCTCCTGCAGAGGGGCAGAGCGGGTCAAAGCCACAGTCCTTCGGAAGTAAGGGGCCAGAGAAAACAGCCACATGTGAGACAAAACTTGGGAGAGAGGTATTGCTTGGGGCCTGGACACGGAGACTGGAAAAGCGGGGTAGAGCTGAAGACAGAGGACCAGTGCTTGACTGCTAATCCAGAACAGACTGGGTGGCTGAGTGGCACCATTTTTCACTGCTCCGGCGCATGCGCACCAACGAGCACTGCAACAATCCACCCCAGTAGGCTAGCAGCGCCATCTAGGGGAGAGTGGAGCTGTTACACTGAGCCCCACCCAAATGGGCCAACTTTGCTCTTCAAGAACACAAGTCTCACTGCCGGCTTAATTTATGGACTATAAAGGTCTACATGGACTGACCTCTAGGGGAAAATAAAGCCATTTCAGTCCTACTTCAATCTGTTAGCAGGTTCATCTATTCAGTTTTTTTTCTCTCTCTTTTTCCTTTTTCTTTTTTACAATTCTTTTCTTTTTTCTTGAATACAGAAAGAGGAAAAAACTCAATTTTATTTTCAATTTCTATTAAAAATATCTATCTCTAATTTTTATTACTATATTTTTTACTTTTGTGCACTTTTTTTTCAAGTTCTACTTTACTTCCATCACTTTCTTTTAGTCTACTTCAGTGTACTCACCTTTTCAAATTTTCAAACAATTTCTTTTTTTGTTTCTTTTTCTTTTTTCTCTTTTTCATTTCTTTTATTTTTCTTGAATGCAGAAAGAGAAAAACTTCATTTTTACTTTCAATTTCTATTAAAAATATTTTTATGTAATTTTTATTACTATATTTTTTGCTTTTATGTATTTTTTCCAATTCTATCTTACTCCCATCATTTCATTTCAGTCTACTACAGTGTATTCACTTTTTCAAATTTTCAAATGACTTCTTCTTTGTGTGTGTTTTCCTTTTTTCTTTTTTATCTTTTTTCTTTTCTTTTTTCTTAAATCTAGAAAATTAAAAATTCATATTTCTGTTTTTATTAAAATATATTTCTATAATTTTTTTCTACTATATTCTCTACTTTTGTGTATTTTAGTCTAATTTAGTGTATTCATTTTTTCAAATTCTCAAACGATTTCCTTTTTTTCTCTCTCCTCCCCCCTTTTTTTGTTTTGTTTTGTTTGTTTGTTTCTCTAATCTGTCAAACCACTTTCTACACCCAGACAAGAACACACCTGGGATCTAGCATCATCTATGCGATTTGTGTGTGTGTGTGTGTTTAACTTTAATTTTAATATTTTTTAATTTTAATTTTTTTAATTTCATTTTTTCTACCTCATTAACTTATTTTCTCCCTTCAAAATGACAAAACGAAGGAATTCACCACAAAAGAAACAGCATGAAGAAACGACTGCCAGGGATTGAACCAACTCAGACACAAGCAAGGTGTCTGAACCAGAATTTAGAATCACAATAATAAGAATATTAGCTGGAGTTGAAAATAGATTAGAATCCCTTTCTTCAGATATAAAAGAAGTAAAAAATAGCCAGGGTGACATTAAAAATGATATAACTGAGCTGCAATCATGGATGGATGCAGGGGCGGCAAGGATGGATGAGGCAGAACAAAAATCAGCGATATAGAGGCAAACTTATAGAGAATAACAAAGCAGAAAAAAAGAGGGAGATTAAGGCAAAAGAGCACGATTTAAGAATTAGAGAAATCAATGACTCATTAAAAAGGAACAACATCCCAGAGGAGGAAGAGAGAGAAATAGGGGTAGAAGGGTTATGTGAGCAAATCATAGTGGAAAACTTTCCTAACTTGGGGAAAGACACAGACATCAAAATCCAGGAAGCACAGAGGACCCCCATTAGATACAACAAAAACCGACCATCAACAAGGCATATCATAGTTAAAGTCAAAAAATACTGAGGCAAGGAGAGAATCATGAAAGGAGCAAGGGAAAAAAAGTCCCTAACCTACAAGGGAAGACACATCAGGTTTGAAGCAGACCTATCCACAGAAACTTGGCAGGCCAGAAAGGAGTGGCGGGATATATACAATGTGCTGAATCAGAAAAATATGCAGCCAAGAATTCTTTATCCAGCAAGGCTGTCATTCAAAATAGAAGGAGAGATAAAAAGTTTCCCAGAAAAACAAATATTAAAGGAGTTTGTAACCACTAAACCAGCCCTGCAAGAAATTTTAAGGGGGACTCTCTGAGGAGAGAAAAGATGAATATATATACCAAAAGTAACAAAAGATTAGAAAGGACAAGAGAACACAACCAGAAACTCCAACTCTACAAGCATCATAATGGCAATAAATTCATATCTTTCAGTACTCACTCTAAATGTCAAAGGACTCAATGCTCCAATCAAAGGACATAGGGTAAGAGAATGGATGAGAAAACAAGACCCATCTATATACTGTTTACAAGAGACCCATTTTAGACTGAAAGACACCTACAGATTGAAAATAAGGGGATGGAGAACTATCTATCATGCTAATGGTCAACAACAACAAAAAAAGCAGGAGTAGCCATACTATATCAGACAATCTAAACTTTAAAATAAATACTGTATCAAGAGATGAAGAAGGACATTATATCATAATCAAGGAGTCTATCCACCAAGAAGACCTAACAATTGTAAACATCTATGCACCAAATGTGGAACACCCAAATACATAAATCAATTAATCACAAACATCAAGAAACTCATCGATAGTAATACCATAATAGTAGGAGACTTCAACACCCCACTCACAGCAATGGGCAGATCACCTAATCAAAAAATCAGCCAGGAAACAATGGCTTTGAATGACACATTGGGCCAGATGGACTTAACAGATATATTCAGAACATTTCATCCTAAAGCAACAGAATATACTTTCTTCTCCAGTGCACATGGAACATTCTCCAGAATAGGCCATATACTGGGACACAAATCAGTCCTAAATAATCACAAAAAGATCGAGATCATACCATGCATATTTTCAGACCACGATGCTATGAAACTCAAAATCAACCACAAAAAAACATTTGGAAAGGTGACAAATATTTGGAGACTGAAGAACATCCTACTAAAGAATGAATGGGCTGACCAAGCAGTTAAAGAAGAAATTAAAAAGTATATGGAAGTCAATGAAAATGATAGCACCACAACCCAAAACCTCTGGGACACAGCAAAGGTAGTCATAAGAGGAAAGTATATAGCAATCCAGGCCTTCCTAAAGAAGGAAGAAAGATCTCAGATACACAACCTAACCTTACACCTTAAGGAGCTGGACAGAGAACAGCAAATAAAACCCCAAAACAGCAGAAGACAGGAAACAATAAATATTAGAGCAGAAATTGATGCTATTGAAACAAACAAACAAAAACCAGTAGAACAGATCAATGAAACCAGAAGCTCCTTCTTGAAAGATTTAACAAAATTGATAAATCACTAGCCAGTTTGATCAAGAAGAAAAAGGAAAGGACCTAAATAAGTAAAATCAAGAATGAAAGAGGAGAAATCACAACCAACCCAACAGAAATAAAAACAATAATAAGAAAATATTATAAGCAATTATATGCAAATAAAATGGGCAATCTGGAAGAAATGGACAAATTCCTAGAAACATATACACTACCAAAACTGAAACAGGAAGAAATAGAAAATTTGAACAGACCCATAACCAGTAAGGAAATCGAATTAGTAATAAAATCTGCCAAAAAACAAGAGTCCAGGGCCAGATGGCTTTCCAGGGGAATTCTACCAACGTTTAAGGAAGAGTTAACACCTATTCTCTTGAAACTGTTCCAAAAAATAGAAATGGAAGGATAACTTCCAAACTCTTTCTATGAAGCCAGCATTACCCTGATTCCAAAACCAGACACCCCACTAAAATGGGGAACTATAGACCGATTTCCCTGATGAACATGGATGTAAAAATCCTCAACAAGATATTAGCCAACTGAATCCAACAATACATTAAAAAAATTATTCATCACAACCAAATGGGATTTATACCTGGGATGCAGGGCTGGATCAATATCCACAAAACAATTAACGTGACTCATCACATCAATAAAAGAAAGGACAAGAACCATATGATCCTCTCAGTAGATGCACAGAAAGCATTTGACAAAATACAGCATTCTTTCTTGATAAAAACCCTCAAGAAAGTAGGGATAGAAGAATCATACCTCAAGATGATAAAAGCCGTATATGAGCGACACAATGCTAATATCATCCTCAATGGGGAAAAAACTGAGAGCTTTCCCTCTAAGGTCAGGAACAAGCCAGGGATGTCCACTCTCGCCACTGTTATTCAACATAGTATTGGAAGTCTTAGCCTCTGCAATCAGACAACACAAAGAAATAAAAGGCATCCAAATCAGCCAGGAGGAGGTCAAACTTTCACCCTTCACAGATGACATGATACTGTATATGGGAAACTCAAAAGTTTCTACCAAAAAACTGCTAGAACTGATTCATGAATTCAGCAAAGTTGCAGGATATAATCAATGCACAGAAATCGGTTGCATTCCAATACACCAACAATGAAGCAACAGAAATAGAAGTCAAGGAATCGATCCCATTTACAATTGCACCAAAAACCATAAAATACCTAGGAATAAATCTAACCAAAGAGGTGAAAAACCCATACACTGAAAACTACAGAAAGCTTATGAAAGAAATTGAAGAAGACACAAAAAAATGGAAAAAGATTCCATGCTCCTGGATAGGAAGAACAAATATTGTTAAAATGTCGATACTACCCAAAGCAATCTACATATTCAAGGCGATCCCTATCAAAGTAACACCAGCATTCTTCACAGAGCTAGGGCAAATAATCCTAAAATTTGTATGGAACCAGAAAAGTACCCGAATAGCCAAAGCAATCTTGAAAAAGAAAACCAAAGCAGGAGGCATTACAATCCCAGACTTCAAGCTGTACTACAAAGCTGTAATTATCAAGACAGTATGGTACTGGCACAAGAACAGACACTCAGATCAATGGAATAAAATAGAGAACCCAGAAATGAACCCACAAACGTGTGGGCAGCTAATCTTTGACAACGCAGGAAACAATACCCAATGGAATAAAGACAGTCTCTTCAGCAAGTGGTGCTGGGAAAACTAGACAGCGACATGCAGAAGAATGAACCTGGACGACTTTCTTACACCATACACAAAAATAAACTCAAAATGGATGAAAGACCTAAATGTAAGACAGGAATCCATCAAAATCCTCAAGGATAAAGCAGGCAAAAACCTCTTTGATGTTGGCCGCAGCAATTTCTTATTCAACACATCTCTGGAGGCAAGAGAAACAAAAGCAAAAATGAACTATTAGGACTGCATCAAAACAAAAAGCTTCTGCACAGCGAAGGAAACAATCACCAAATCCAAAAGGCAACTGACAGAATGGGAGAAGATATTTGTAAATGACATATTAGATAAAGGATTAGTATCCAAAATCTATAAAGAACTTATCACACTCAACACCCAAAAAACAGTGAAGAATCCAGTGAAGAAATGGGAAAAAGACATGAATAGACACTTCTCCAAAGAAGACATCCAGATGGCCAACTGACATATGAAAAAATGCTCCACATCACTCATCATCAGGGAAATACAAATTAAAACCACAATGAGATACCACCTTACATCTGTCAAAATGGCTAACATCAACAGCTCAGGCAACAACAGATGTTGGCAAGAATGGGGAGAAAGAGGATCTCTTTTGCACTGCTGGTGAGAATGCAAGCTGTTGCAGCCAGTCCAGAAAACAGTATGGAGGTTCCTCAAAAAACTAAAAATAGAACTACCTATGACCCAGCAATTGCACTACTAGGCATTTATCCATGGGATACAGGTATGCTGTTTTGAAGGGACACATGCACCCCCATGTTTATAGCAGCAATATCAACAATAGCCAAAGTATGGAAAGAGCCCAAATGTCCATCAATGGATGGATGGATAAAGAAGATGTGGTATATATATATATATATATATATATATATATATATAATGGAGTATTACTTGGCAATCAAAAAGAATGAAATCTTGCCATTTGCAATTATGTGGATGGAACTGGAAGGTATTATGCTAAGTGAAATTAGTCAGAGAAAGAGAAAAATCATATGACTTCACTCATATGAGGACTTTAAGAGACAAAACAGATGAACATAAGGGAAGGGAAATAAAAATAATATAAAAACAGGAGGGGGACAAAACAGAAGAGACTTGTAAATATGGAGAACAAACTGAGGGTTGCTGGAGGGGTTGTGGGAGGGGGGAGGGGCTAAATAGGTAAGGGGCATTAAGGAATCTACTGAAATCATTGCTTCACTATATACTAACTAATTTGGCTGTAAATTTTTAAAAAATAAAAAAATAAAGTTAAATTGAAAAGTAAATATAAAAAATAAAATAAAATAAAAATTATTATTGTTTATTTTTACTATTATCTATTATTAAAGTCTAATATTATTTATTACTGTTACACACTAATTATGTTTTCCATTTGTTCAAAAATATATTAATGTAATTAAGATGCATTTGTAAGTGTTTTGCTTGTTTGTTTCCATTTTAAATAAGCTCTTCTCCCAACCTGGGGCTTGAACTCAAGACCCTACACATACTTTTACCAACCGATGCAGTCAGGCACTTGCATTTATAAAATTTTTGATTGTTTACAGATAAGATTATATATATATATATATATATATATATATATATATATGATTCAATATTAGAACATTTTCACTGTCTGCATTTCCTTTCTGGCCACTGTTAGTTCACTAAATTATAAGTTATAAAAAGTTGGGGGTTGTTAAAAAATGACCTGCTCTAGATTTACCTCTGCCAGCTATGTCACTGGGCAGCCAGCATGTCTGCCATCACTAGCTTCAAATAACTAATTCTGAACATGATAGAAAAGATGTCATCTTAAAAATGGGAGGCCTAGGAGAAATTTCCTGCCAAAACTAACTCATTTGAAAAGAACAAATGACATTTCAAAAACTGTACGATCCAGAAACTGGGCAGGAGGCACCCAAGTACACAACCATTTTAGTCAGTTTCTGCCCAGTGGCTGAAGGCTGGGAGAGGATAAGTGACAGACTGATGAGAGACACTTTATTTTGCATTGGAAAAGCTCAACAGTGGCATTTTCCCTAAAGAATACTGGGACTAGGAACTGTGATCCTACTTGAAGAGAGGAAATCTGTGCTCTGTGCTCACCCATTAAACCTTGTTCGACATTGTTGAAAGTTTAGGGCATTTCCTCTCAATGAGATTATTAACTGAATGTAAGAATTTCCAGAATCCTGACCTCTCTGAGCTTCTTCATTTCTACAGAATGAGTTAATTAGAAGCTCACAAACAGTTTATGGGATTCTCTATATAACAAAGGTGAAACAGTTCTAGTGGTCTTTGTGCTGAAATAGACATGAACATGCAAGGAGCCTGAATTAGAAAATGAAATATATTTATGCCAAAACAAAGCAGAACTACATTGACCTATATTTACTTTAAAAATTCTGCATTAAACTCTTAGGAAGATTTGGGTTTTCAGAAGCCAGTTTCAGAGTTAGGAATAGCAATCTAGATATATTTTGCATTGAATACCCGATAACATAACAGCCAGGCTTTTCCCCTACTGATTTAATCCTGGAGTCGGGACCAGCTGGTGCAGTTTTAGATGATTGTCAAAAGTGGTCAATAGAATTTAGGCTTCTATGCTAGATCTTTCTTATACAGGCATGCCCCTCTCCTCATGCAAGTTTATTTGATATTCTATTCTATTGATAATTATTAGTGTGATCAGGACAAGGTCATCGTCTCCAAATAATATGATGAATCCATTACTATATGGTATTAATAGTGCATTCACAGGACATTCAGATAGAGAAGTCTAGGACATAAATACTACCATAGAACTCTATGATAACAGAAAAAGAGCCAATGCCAGTCAAAGATGAGACAATCTGAGCATCAAGATTCTCTTGTGAATGAAAATTAGTACCTCTTCTGGAGCAGCTTTTCCCAATATCCAGAAAAATTGCATGGACATTTTCAGGTAATTTAGTAATCCCACCTCTAGGAATCTATCCCAAAGATATGCTGGCAAAAATATATGAAAAGACTTTTGCAACATTATTTATGAAGTTGAGGACTAGAAATAACAAAGTGTTTACCAAAAGGGAACTGGTTGAATTAACTATGATACACCCATATAGTGGAGTACCACCCAGTTTATGGAAGGTAAAAACCATCACCCCTTCAAAAAAGAAAAAAAAGGAAAGAAATAAAGAAAGATATCCACATCCACATCTTAATCCCTGGAACCTGTGAATGTTATTTTATACAGTTAAAAAAAAAATCTTTGCTGATGTGATTAAGGATCTTGATAGAAGGACATTATCCTTATGTAACCTTATAAGAAGGTGGTCTTGGAAGATTTAACATGCACAGAGGAGAAGGCAATGTGAAGGTAGAACAGAAAGACTTGAAGATGCTGACCTCGAAGTGTGCAGTGATGTGGCCACAAGCTAAGGACACTGACAGCCACCAGCAGCTGGAAGAGGAAAGAGACATACTCTTCGACCAGGGTCTCTGGAGGGAGTGCAGCCCAGGTTATATTTTGATTTTGGTTCAGTGATACTGATTTCTGAATTTTGGCCTTTATAACTGCAAGAGAATAATTTTCTATTGTGTTAAGCCATCTAGTGGGTACTAATTTGATACAACAGCCACAGGAAACTAATCAACAGATGTAACCTGGAATGAAGAACACATTGCTCTGAATTGGTTATCCAGCATACAGATATTGACAATTTTTTTTTCTATGAATGGACAGATAGTTAATATATTTGGCTTTGTGTGCCATATACTCTCTGTTGCATTGACTCAACTCTGCTACTGTAGTCATCAACAGTATGTAAATGAATAGGTGTGGTTGTGTTCCAATAAAACTTTATTTATAAAGATAGGCAATGAGTCATACTTGGCCTGCAGATGGAGGAAAAGAAAAAGGGATAATGGCATAATGTGCTACCATTTGTCTAAGAAAGAGAAACAAGAATACATATAGAAAACAATGGAAAGAAAACCCAAAAATATTTTAAGTGGTTACATGTTGGAGAAGGAAGAGTATAGAGTGAAGGGAGTGGGGATATAAACCATACTTTTTATACTATATTTTATTTTACAGATTGGGATTTATAATCATAAAAAATATTTCATATAAACATAAATCAAAGTTAAATTTACAAAGCAGTGCCTATACACTGAAAGCAAAAGAAAATAAATTAACCTGTATCTCATTGGTGACATAACTATACAAAGACTTCAAAATACAGTTATTTGACTATATATTCATGTGAGGAATATTCTCAAGAACAAAGAAAAAAAAAGAAACTGAAAAGCAACTTAAAATGTTTTCAGTAATAATGTTGCTGCTGATTGTATTTGTATTCTAAGAGTAGTGGCTGCATGTTGTGAGATGAAGCAAATGGGTAATTTATTTGGAGTATTTGAAAACATGGATTTTTAGCATGAAAGAAAGAAAATAACGGTGTGTAAAATAAATTACATATAGCCTGAATTTGAATTGAAGGACAAAACATTTCATGAACTAATGAAAAATGTATATGTATTTCCTAACTCTGACCACTGAAAAGTCTAAAAATAAAGACCAATTCAGTAGTAACAGTTCTCTCCAGCATCCTAATTGTGACCTTTGAGTAACATTCCCCAGTAAAGGATACCAGTGTTCCTGGGAGAAATTGCAGATTCCAGCCTGGGACAGGAATTGCTGAGATGAGTCTGGAACATTAGACTATTAGCAACAACTTATATCCTCTCTTAATGGCCAAAATTATAACAATTTGAACATCAATAAGATTATACTGGAAAGGGACTGAAATGAATTCACTCTGTATAAACCCATTAGTTCATACTGATGCATTAATAGTACTGAACACCAACATAACAAACACACCTAATTTGGAAAAGACTATGGAGCCACCTAATTATTTTTAAAGCTGCTAGTACACCACTATTCATGAAGTTGTCTTGACAAAAAACAAAAGTAAGTCAAATGTGAATTTCAATAAAGTCTGTAGATCTAACAACCTATTTCCATGAAACATAGGGAAGAAACACTTTTAAAGAGCTAACAAATTCAGAGTGTAGGAAAGCCTATAAGATAAATGAATTCATTTTCAATAAAAAATTGCAAAGAAGAACAGAGGAAAGGGATTCCATTGATTAAAAGAGACTTAAAACACACATCAAAAATGATAAGATTTTTTTCAGTCATTAAGAGAAAGCATTAAAAAAATCAGGAGACAATCAGGTACATGGACACTGATTTGATTTTGAAGATAATAAAGAATTACCATTCATCGTTTTTAGGCATGAATATTTACACATAAAATTTTGTGATGTTTGGGATTTGCACCAAAATGATATGCAATGGGGAAGAGAGGAGCATAGGTGAAACAACATTATCCATGAGGTGATACTTGTTAAAGCCAGACAATAAATAAATGCAGCTCTTTACAGAACTCTCTCTAATTTTGTTGGAATTTTTCATAATAGATTTTTCTAAGTAAAGAAAATCAAAACAAAGCAAAAAAAGATATCTCCCCAAAATAATAAAAATATCAATGACTATCATAAGTCAAATACATAACATCAAATATATATCCAATACATAAACCCATGAGTTAACAATGATACATTTAAGATAAATAAATTACTTGCTCACTATTGAGATTGCTAGGGCACAAGGTCACTCATTATTTCTGAAAATTTATAAATACTGGGAGACAAAGTCTTGAGTAGACTACATTTAATGAGACAAAGTTATTCTTTTTTTAATTTTTAAATGTTTATTTTTGAGAGAGAGAGAGAGAGAGAGAGGCAAAGAGAGAGGAGACACAGAATCTGAAGCAGGCTTCAGGTTCTGAGCTGTCAGCACAGAGCACGACTCAGGGCTAGAACCCACAAACTGTGAGACTGTGACCTGAGCTGAAGTCAGACGCCCAGCCCACTGAGCCACCCAGGAGCCTCAACAAAATTATTCTTTATAACTGAATGACAGATAATAAAAGTAGAAGAAAGATAACATTTTTTAAAATTGCATTTTGTGATTTCTAGTGAAATAATGGAATCGGGCAACTTTAACAGCTGATAAAACCGTTAAGTGAAAGGTTGAGAGAACTTTATAATGGATGAAATAAGCTAACACCAATTGACCTTGTTGCTTATTCTTAGAATTAGAAAACAAGGGACAACCTGGCACAACCTGCCTCTGATATAGTGCAATAAGGAAGCACTATCATTCATAAAGCATTTTTTTACCAAAAAGCTGAACTTTAGTCTAAGTATCTCCCTCTGTATATCTATCCACCAGTTTCAGAATACACTGGAGGCTGAGGAGCTTGTTTAACAAAACCAGGAGGAAGCAATAAGTCAAATCCAAAGTGTCAAAAAAAAAAAAGTCTCAGGACAACTAATGCAATTTCTTTAGCAAACACATGGTACAGAAAGTGATGAGGGGATGTTCTAGAGGAAAAGAGACCCAGAAGGTGTGTAGAAAATACATCTGCACTCTGACTCAAACAATTCAATTGTTAAAAGTCATTTTATGAGACCATCAGGGATTGGACATTAGATGATGTGGAGGAATTAATATTGTTAGTTGTGATAATGGTGTTGTGCTTACATTAAACAAAGAAAAAACATTGTCCCATAAAGACACCTACTAAAATACTTACAAGTGGAATGAAATGGTATTTTTTCCTACAATACACCAGCCTAGGGTGCATCCAGCTCTTGATTTCAGATCTCACAGTTTGTGGGACTGAGCCTTGCATTGGGCTCGCACTGACAGCATGTATCCTGCTTGGGGTTCTCTCTCTCCCTCTCTCTCTGCCTGTCTCCCACTTGCTCTCTCAAAATAAACAAATTTTAATGTAAAAAAAAATACACCAGTCCTTGCCCAGAAAATGTAGTAGGGGAAAGATGAAACAGCAAAACTAAATGAAGAGGTGACATAAGAAGAACATAATGGAAATGGTTGTTAGAGCTGTGTCATGGGTTCCCAATGGGGTGGTTCACTGTTTTCTGCAATCTGGTTTCATACATGTTTGAAATTTTTCACTAAATCTAAAAAAATAAAAAAGCTCCTGCTGCTTCCTTCCTCATTGTTAAACATATCAGTTACCAACTGGTTACAGGAACAGAATTAATGTTCAATGTTTTGCTTTTGGAAAACAGATATAAGTCAAATTCTGAAATTAATTTTTCTCTTTTTTTTTCAGTCATATGCAGCTGAGAGTCGCATTTTAATTTCAGTACACAAAAGTTTTCATCATTCCAGGAAGAAAATAGTATAGGTTACATCTAGCAAATGGCAGCATGCCTCATTTATAAGGACATGTTTAAAAGCCATTTAGGTTCAAACTGATAGACTGGAAGTTAGTAAGTATGAGTGTTTGAGCAGTTAATGAAAACAGCCTTCATAGCCTTTTATATCTAAAAGAAAGAGAAAAAGAAATCCCTCATTTCATGCTTCCAACTTACTAATCATGCTTGTGATGATTGATTCCATATTCAGATTACTTATTCACAGAAAAGTCCTGAAATAGAGTCTCACCAAGTGCCTGCTTATATATTAATCACCAAGTGCTTTTGGCTTTCTTGGCTGCAGGCTTTGAGTCCTTACCCTGGGCAAGACTGGAAAAGACAGCCTACATTAAACAAAGACTGATAAAACCCAAAGACCTTGTGCTGCCTAGGACAACTGCATTGAGAGATAATAAGCTGACATCCTCTGGGGCGCCTAGGTGACTCAGTAGGTTAAACATCCAACTCTTAATTACCCCTCAGGTCATGATCTCATGGTTAGTGAGATTGAGCCCATGTTGGCCTCTGTGCAGATAGCACCAGAGCATACTTGGGATTCTCTCTCTCCCTCTCCCCTGTCTCTCTGCTCTTCCCCTGCTCTGTCTCAAAATAAATAAATAAACTTAAAAGGACAAAGAAGCTGAGGTGCTGAAGGGCTAAATCAGTCAGCTGTGGCCCCACCACTGTGTGGAAGCAAAAAGCCTGATACAGTCTGGGTTTCCCGAGCCAGGCCTGCGATCTGCCATCCTGGTCAAAGATGCAAAACATGGGGTGCCTGACACCACAGACTAGCAATAGTGTAGGTGAACCCTTCAACTTTTAATATTTGATGTTTTTTAAAAAATTATGATTATGTTTAAATTTACATAAGGTGTATGTTTTTGTGGACACACAGTTCTGAGTTTTAGCCTATGTGCAGATTCATGTAACCAGCACTGTAATCAGGGTACAGAACCGGTCCATCACTTCCAGAAAACTCCCTCATGCCACCCCATTTTTTAATTTTATTTATTTTGAGAGAGAGCATGTATGAGAGCATGTGTGTGTGTGGATAGGGGAGGGGCAGAGAGAGGGGGGAGAGAGAATCCCAAGCAGGCTCCACACTGACAGCAGAGAGAGCCTGACATGGGGCTCGAATTCACAAACCGCGAGAACAAGACCTAAGCCAAAGTCAAGAGCCAGTCGCTCAACTGACTGAGCCACCCAGACACCCCCATTCTATCCTTTTTTTTTGTCAAACACTACCCACAACTTGATCCCTGGCAACCATGAATCTCCTTGAGTCTTTGTAAATTTTTTTATTGACATTATTTGCCTTAAGATTACATCAATGCTGCCTGCCTACTTCCAGTCAGCTTTGCCAAATACCCCTTATCTTTCCTGAACAACTAAAAGTTGTTAGTTATGTTTCAGTTGCCAAGCATGGAAATGACTTATGCATATGTGCAGGGATAATTTTCATCATTGTTAAATTATCCTTTGCCTTTAAAACAAATAAACTTCTATTGTCAGATATCTCACATTGTTTCACCCAAAACAGGATCCTGCTTTGTTTTTTTTTTTCTAAATTGGAGGCCATAGAGAAAGAAGGGCTGAGATGAGTACTTTAAAGCCATGCAGAGCTGGAACTGCTCTGAGCTGGCTGGGTATCCAAGACCCGAAGCACAGGAGCAGATGGATTTGAGAAATTATGGAGAAACACACAAGTCCCCACCCCAGACCCTGGTCACTTATGCAAGGATGATGAAATATCAAAGTAATGTTATGGAAGGCCACTTTTATAGTTAGTAACAATTTTAAGTAAGATTTTGGTCTGTCAGACACTGGGTCTAATGGCAAAGTCATGGAATTAGAAAGTGTTGGAAATTATAAAAAAGAAAGGAGATAATCTGCATGGAATGTGTACCTACATGCCAGGAATCTCTCCCTTCCTGAATTCCTTTTATTTCTCATGGCAAATCTTCAAGAGGAGCAGGGTTAACTTCTGCTTTTTAGAGAGGATAGATCCGAGGTAATGCTAAGTTTAACTAGCATATCCATGAGCCATATTGGGACTGGGACCCAGGTTTCTGCAATTCAAGCTTGTGAAGATGCTAGAGAACCAAAGACTTGTCAATGAAAATTCTCTTAACTTTTTTATTTTTATTTTTATTTGTGTTCTGATATGATCTAAGTCTTTAATCCCTTATCCATAAAAGGATACTGAGAAAATGTAGCACTAGGTAATAATGGCTATAATTATACAAATAGTATCTTTGCAATATATAGATTTATCAATTCTTAATATTCAGATTATCTCAAAATTCCAGGCATCTAATATAGAAATGTTTCCCTCTTTGTATTTTCCCATCAGTTAACTAATTTATCTAGGGAAATTGCTTTTAAAATTATTGTTTTCCTCCCTTTTAATGTTTCCATATTACAGAACATAGGAAAATAAATTCCACAAACAAGCTTCTCCCGATTTGCTCTTCCCACATTTGTATCTTGCTGGATAATCAATATTGAGCCTTCCAAATTGGCTCTTTGTCCAATGTGATGGAGATAACAGAAGCGACTGGCATGTGAGCCTAGAAGATAGAACACAAAACCAATTGCAAGCACATTACTCCTTGGCACCTGAAATAGGCCTAATCTGCTCTGGAGAAGCCCAGGCTTCTGCATTCATTTATCTACTGTACTCCCTTCCCTTTTTAAAATAAGTTCTGCAGCACTGCTACAAAATAGCAGGTGGAGCACTCACCTGTGCATAAACTGCATGGCTGCTGCTGCTGCTGCTGCTGCTGCTGCTGCTGGGAAAGGCTATTTTTCCTTTCCAAAGTAACAAACTGAAACAACTGATCCAGTTTCTCAGAATTGAACTCCTAATTAAAGGGGGAGGAGAGGAAAATGGATCTAGTAACAAATACATCCAAAGTCTTCAGAGAGTTCATTCTCCTTCCCCCACATCAGCTGGTTACAAACTGCTACCAATGAAAAGTAGGGTTGTCAGCACCTTTGAGCCAGTGTTGATCAGCAATTTTCCTCTTGAAGCCTTGGTTGCTGTGTTCTTTGTCATTTACCAAGATGCTGACAATGGAGCCTCCATTTCTTATATTTTAGATACAAAACCAACAAACATGTATTTCACTTAACCTGCATAAGTAAGTACTGGTAATGTAACATACAACATGATGACTCTAGTTAACACTGCTCTGGGATATACAGGAAAGTTGCTAAGAGAGTAAATCCTAGAAGTTTTCATCCAAGGAAAAATACATTTTCTCTGTTTTTTTTTTCTTGTATGAGATGATGGATGTTAACTAAATTTACTGTGGTAATCATGTCACAATATATATGTCACATCATTATGCTAGGTTCCTTAAACTTATACAGTGATATATGACAATTATATCTCAATAAAATCGGAAAAAAGACATAGTAAAGGACGAACAAGTGTATGACTTGAGAAAATTTTTTTTCCCATTTTGACAGTTGGTTGTCTTTTCACTTCATGATAGTTCCCTTTAAAGCACAAAAGCGCTAAATTTTGATGAAGGCCAATTATCAATCTTCTCTTTATTGCTTGTGCTTCTGATGTTACATGTACGAAATCATGTGCTACCCCAACATTGTGAAGATGTACTTCTGTGTTTTCTTCTAAGAGCTTTAGGACTTTGGGTATTACTTTTAAGTGTATGAGACACTTTGAGTTAACTTTTGTGCCTGATGAGGTGTAGGGGTCCAGCTTCAATCTTTCGCATGTAGATATCCATTTGCCTCAGTGATATTTGTTGACCAGATGATTCTTTTCAACACCAAACACCAAAATATTTCAAAAAATGTTAGATTCATAAAAAGAAACAAAATATTACCGTAAATCACCTGGGAACCCATATTTTTGTGTGTTTGGACCAACAAAACAAAGGTAGCTTGAAGTCTAGAGTTGAGACATATGCTGGTACAATCAACATGAAGAACCAGTGCAATGAAATGGACAGCAAGAAAGCTCAAGGGCCCAAGGGCCAAAGCAACTTGGTGTAAAAGGAGGTAGTGATGCTACCTTAGCTGTCAGGGTAATGAATGAAATGCAAATGAAGGATTCAGAGCAGAGTCTGGCTCTCAAATAATGCTATTTTTAAATAGGTATTTTTCCAAATTTACAGATGAGAAACTTAACATTTAGAAAGCTTAGGAAAATTTTTCAGCTAGAAAGGGACAGAGCTGAGATTTGAATCAGTCAAGTCTGATTTCTCAGTTTCAAGTACATTTCTTGTTATTTCCCACCAGCGTCCAGCTTATTACTCTGCCTCTGCAGAAACTATCACCTCTCAGGAAATATTAAACCTCTTGCACAAATTTTTCCAATTGGATTTGTTCTCACTGGGAACATAAGCACTGGGAATTTTTTCTTCCATCCATCTCTTCCTTCCCTTCCTTTCTCTCCCATTCTTTCTCCCTTCCTTCCTTACTATAATTATTAAGAATTTATCTTTATTTTTTTTAGATTTAGAATAAGTTTTCTTGGCTTGATAGCCCAAAGCTGCTGAGAAAATATTTTAGAGACTGAAAAATTTAGTTACAGGAGTGGGTCTCAGTCATCTCCACCTCTGATGCAATTTGTTCAGGAATGGCAAATACCTATTAGAAAATACAAATGAAAATCCTGTGTTAACTTTCTGAAGTTAAACTTTACAATGTAGAGGTAACCAGAAGTAAGAAGCTGACTTTATTTAGTTTAAAAAAATCACTCTTCAGAAAGCTGCCAAGCAATAGTGCTCTGGGGGAAGTATCAGTAATGTGATTGCTGACCAGAGTCCCTAACCCCCATCTTTTATGAGCTGCAGTGCTGACAAAATTTGACGATATTGGTTCTGTCTGCCAAACTCAGCATTGGCAGGTGCAAGTGAGTCCAAAGAATTGATTTGGAGAAGGCAAATAATCAAACACCAGAGACTTCTTATTTGAAAGCAGGTTTTTTAGGTGTGTTCTGAAGTTTACAGTCTCTCTATTCTCCCACAGTTGAGGACAAATCAAGCTCAGGAGGATCATTGTTTTTTCACTCCAGGAGGCAATTCAACACTTTGCAGGGAAATATCTTTGGCTTTACAACCCAGTTCATCACTTACAAGTTCTGCTTTCCACGCTATTGAAATTTTGCTAATATTTCTGCATTACATAACAAGGATTTCCCTTCCTCCAGTTTTCAATAATACATTGCTCACTACCTTCTGAACCCTCAGCGTATCCAGATTTCTACTATTAATCTCTCCAAGGTGATTCAGTGAGGGAGTGGGAGAAGAACCTAAAAAGTGTGGGGTTCCAGAGGGAGCTGTCACAGGAAGGGACAGGTTCTTGGGGAGAGAAAAATACTTGAGAAACAGAGGAGTTTGTTTCTTAGACACTTATTAACAAACTATGGAAGCAATGGAAGTATGGGAGGTATTGTTAAAACTGGATAGAGGGATATGAAAAATAATAACTACACATTTTTATATAACATTATACACCAAAATAAAATCCAAATGGATTAGAAATCCAACTATAAAAGTATTCAAGTACTGGAGGAAGACATGGATGCATGTCTCTATAATTTAGAAATGAAAAGCCTTTTAAATATAACTCAAATTGAAGAAGACTGGTAATTTAACTACATTAAGAAAAGCATGACAAAAAATCATGAGGAAAGCTAAAAGACAAATAATTTGAAGAAAACATTTGCAGTTCATATCATACACAGAGAGACTCATTTTCTTAATATATTATAAACTTAAAAACAGGAGAGACCAAAAAATAGCACAAGCCATGGACAAAACACATGGACACGCAAAGATGCTCATAGTAAAAGTAATGCACAAAAGTGTATGAGTTACCAATTCCTCACCCACCAGGTTGGCACAAATCTGAAATTTAACAACTGACTCTGTTATTGGCAGGGTTATGGAGAATCACACACTAAATGGAAGCGAATTTGGCAAAACCTTACAAAATTGAAGATGCATTTACCTTTCTATCCACCTACCGCACTTTGGGACTGCCACTTCAAGATTCACATCAACAAATACAAAACAACATATTTCCATGGTTATTCATTATAGCATTAATATAAAAATAGCCCAAATATCCAATAATATAATTGACTAAACTATTGTAACAAACTGCCTAAATAAACTATGAAGTAAAATAAAAAGAAAATTGATGCAGCTTTGGAGTGACCTTCAGAATATATTAAACGCAAAAAGCAAGGAACAGATAGTGCATATAAACTGCTTTTTTCTGTTCAGAAAAGGACCTTTTGCATACAATTTTTGCAAAACATATCCATTGTGTAATATTTTTGTTTACATTAGATTGAGGATCCTTGAAGCAGAGGTTTTCCTATTTGTTTTTATTTTGTTTTCATTTGATTTTGCCCCCAGTGCCTGGGATACATTAGATGTTTTCAATAGATGTAGACAGGCTATTTCCTCTCTCTTTCTTCCTCCTCTTTCAAGGATTTCACATAGACTCTTTGGGGGCTGATGTCTGATTAACTTTAATAATAGAATTTTGCTCCACACCTCATGTTTCATACTCCAAGCATCCTCACTGAGTTACATCTGGGTCTGTAGCTCCCAGAAACTCCATGAAGGACCTCCCATCTTTCTTTGTTGCTTGGTAACACTATTCAGTGATTACTTTTATTGTTCCCATGTGAATTACCTATCACTGTTCTAATTAATGTTTCAAACAAACATTCCTGGAACTCTAGAGAAATATTCCATCCTTTCCACTTACCCCTTTGGAGGTAAGTGAAGATGTGTAACAATGGCAAATATTTTTATTACATAGTCCACGTGCATTCCGTCACAGTATTCAGGAAGAAATGTTTTTCAAATTCTCTCCAGCCTTCAAGGTTTAATTTTCTTTGTTTTTACAAAATATTAGATATAATTCAAAATTAATGTAGTAGAAACCTTATATCCCAACTCTTCCAAGACATTGTTCTATTTTTGGGTTTGTACCTTTATGTAAATTGTTGTGATGTAGAAATGTTTTCCAACCACTGATATGTTTCTATCAAATCAGTTTTCCTTCTTTTTTTCACAACTAAGTCTACTGAAGGCATGTGTACTGTATGTGTTTTTTTACTTTTTTTCTTTTTTAAAAAAAGTTTATTTTTCAGAGAGAAAGGGGAAGATAGGTAGAAAGAGAGGGAGACAGAGAATCCCAAGCAGGCTCCATGCTACCAATGCAGAGCCCAACACAAGGCTTGAACCCACAAACCCATGAGGACATGGCCTGAACTGAAATCAAGACTTGGAAGCTCAACCGATTGAGCAACTCAAGCACCCCTATATTTTTTCTTCTTAAATATATATTTGTATCATCTATGATAATCTATTTCTTTTCAAAATTACCCAGATAATAAATAGAATATTTTAAGAATGTTCAGGGATTCAGTGATACTGATAATGAGGAATATTGCTGGCAGGTGATGTAGAATGTGGGCTGTGAAACGGATGATGTGTTTGGGGATAAAATCAGACATGGAGTGTTATAAATCATGATGGATTAAGATTACACATTTTCTTTTAATGACAAAAAAATTGATGAGTAATAAGTGGAAAGGACATGATCAAATTTATCTTCTGGAGAGAGCTTATTGGCTGCAAAATGAAGCTGACTTGGAAGATGAGATAGGAGGCCATCTGTGTGGTGCTCCTTGTGTGGCAATAACATGAAATGCTCTGGAGGCTCCTGACTCAGTGATAGCCTGTCCTGAAAGTTCACATGCTGTGGGCAGCAGAAGACCAGTCATGCCCACACCAAATCTCAAAGTCTGAAACTCCTCCCAGCACTGATTTCTGAAGTTTCTGGATTAAGTCACTAGAAATATAGGAGTTCTCTTTTCTAAAATGGGAATGTGGGAAAGGTGCTCTGAGGATAGAAAATACAATATCAAGATTTGTTTGGGGGTTGAAGAAACAGAGTCAAGGCCCAGAGAAAGGGTTTGTGATCCTTGGGAGAGTAACATTGGTGGGAACCTGCTGTTTTTGGCAGTGGTGGGGTGTCTGTGCCTGCATTGTGCTTGTGTGTGTGTGTGTGTGTGTGTGTGTGTGTCTGTGTTTAGTAGTTTAAATGCAGGTGAAGTAAAGTAAATGCCTATGTTGGTAACATATCTAAACATAGATAGTTCATGCCCCCCCAGTTCTTTCAACTTTATGAATTTGATTTTGCACTGAACCTAATTGCTGTGCTTCAGAAGGAAAAGGAGAATTGTTAGACCAGTGCTTCCCAACTCTGGCTGCTCACGTGATCCAGCTGGGGCACTTCACATACAATAGTGGTGCCCAGCACCCACCACCAAACTAATAGCAGAATGCCTGTGGTGGGCCCTAGAAATCTAGTTTTCCAACTTATTACAGCATATGCCCAAAAGTGAGAGCCACTGTACAATGGTAAAAATGGGATATTCATAAATAAAAAGGTATCTTTATTTAAATTGTATTAATATAGTAATTTTATTAATTCTTCTAGTAGAACTTAAAGACTTAATTTGGAGGCATTCTGGGTAACTTTGAATTCATTTTTATTTATAAAGTTATGATGACTTGAAAATTAATGAAATCCATTGTTTGACTCTGACCCTTAAGAGTCATGTTGGGTAATGATTGAATTGGAGTCGAAGACATGAATCTTGGTTAGTTCATGGTTGAACCAAAGGGAGCTCCATTGTTTCTGGTAGCCAATTAGGTATAATATGTCTAGGTGCTAATACAACTTGTATATTCTCCAAGGACTCTTTACTGGATTTCAGATTCATTACCTGAAAAAATAAGGTATCTAGTAAGATGTTTGGATGCCTTTTTAAGTCCAAAGTATGTGATTTCCCTTATGAACTCAATTTGAAAGAAAATTTAAGTCATATATTTTTATTCATTCCATTCATATTTGAATTTCTGATAGTAAAGTTGCTATATAAATTCATAATAAAAAAATAGTAATGTTCAAATGTTCATTTTAAAAACTATCCATAATTTAAGAAGGACTGGTGCCATTTTGATACTATGTTTTATACATTATTCTTAGAAAATATATTTCTGTCTTAAAGCTTTGGAGGTGTTTCTCTTTGACAAAGCTGATGATTCATATTACAATTCTCATATATTACAATTTAGTTTACATGTCAAGCTTGGGGAATTATGAGATTCCAGGGTTTATTCTTGGGACTCAATTTATATAGAATTGAGGTCTGTATATTTAACTTCCTAAAATATTTTTATTATCTAGCCCTCCCTCCACATCTACACATCTGGTTTACCTTAGTTCAGACATCCTTTCTAAGGTTTTAACTTCTCATTAGTCTCTATCTGTCTCTGTTTTACCGACCCGAGGAAAGTTACCAGTGAATATTAGCTGTGGGTCTATATCACCATAACCAGTTTAAAAAGGTGATTTAAATTTTAAAAGTATGATTGAGACTAACACATGAGGATCCAGAAGCTGAGTTATAACTATACCAAAGTTAGACAGGTTGGCTTAAGTGTACTTCTTCTCCCAAAAGTAAACCACAGCCCAGAAGGAAAGAGGGCCAGTGTGAATGTCTATCTGCTCCATCTGCCAGACACAGCCCCCCATCCAGGTGTGCTCATAGTGACTTCTCAGCAGACTCCCACAACAGGACACTGCTTTACAGTTCCATGAGATCAGCCTCAGGGAGAACATTTTCCATCCCTATCAGTGAATCCCTCATGGAATCTATGAGTGGTTCCACCACAGGCCATGACTGCAAATACAGAGATGCACAGTCTGAAAGAGAAAAGTGGAAGAGCTGAGCATGGTACTACAAAATTGGCACATAGGATCTGGGAGCTTTTGTACTAGCATATAACAATCTTCAATAATTCCACACCCACTGTTTTTAATGAGACACCTAATAAAAGATGAATTCCCATTTTAACCCAACAAAGTGCATTTTTTCACATGAATTTTACCCTTGTATTTATCCTTTTATCTTGAATTCATGCACATTTTATCCTCGCAAGATCCCTGATCCTTTTACAATGATGTCATTAGGCTGAAAGACTACAAATGACATAATGCCTATAATGTACTTAAAATTAGTAGTATAAGAATGACCAGAAAATGAACAATGTAAAATATGAATGCATAAGTATTTACATCCCAATTAATTATTTGAATTTTTCTCTCATATACTGGTGTTTCCCCTATTAACAAGCCTTTAACTTTCCCAGCATTTGATGCTGAACTTTAATTTCACTGTCATGGATTAAAGAGTGCCACCCCCTTCCCCAAATTCACATCATCCTGGAACCTCAGAATGTAACCTTATTTGAAGTAGGGTTTTTGCAGATGTAATTAGTTAAGGATCTTGAAATGAAATTACCCTGAATTTAGAGTGGACCCCAAATTAAATGACGGGTATCTTTATAAGTTAAAGGAGGGAAACATATAAGAGTCCACAGAGAAGAAAGCTGTGTGAAGATGAAGAAGAAGACAGAGTTTAGAGTGATGCATCTATAAGTTAGGGAAAGCCAAGGATTGCTAGAAACCACGGGAAGATAGGAGACAGGCATGGGATGGGTTTTCCTCAGAGCCTCCAGAAGGAACCAACCTTGCTTACATCTCAATGTCAGACTTTTGGCTTCCTGAACTGTGAGAGAATTGATTTCTGTTGTTCTAAGTAACCTAGGGTGTGGTTACTTACACAATAGCCCCGGGAAACAAATGCACCCACTCTTTTTATTTATTTTATTTTTTTATTTTAATTTTTTTAATGTTTCTCTATTTCTAAGAGAGAGAGCATGAGTGGGGGAGGAGCAGAGAGAGGGAGACACAGAATCCAAAGCAGGCTCTAGGCTCTGAACTGTCAGCACAGAGCTCGATGCAGGGCTCAACTTGAGAACTGCAAATTCATGACCTGAGCCAAAGTTGGATGCTTAACCAACTGAACCACCCAAGCACCCAGCACCCAATTTTTTAAAAAATATTTATTTATTTATTTATTTTGAGAGAATCAATTATCTCAAGGGAGGGAGGAGGGGCAGAGAGAGAGAGAGAGAGAGAGAGAGAGAGAATCCCAAGCAGGCCTCATGTTCAGCAGAAGCCCAATGCAAGGTTCAATCCCACAAATACAAGATCATGCTCTGAGCTGATATCAAAAGTCCAATGCTTAACTGCCTGACCCACCCAGGTGCTCCCAAATGCACTTACTCTTGAGGCTAAGTTTCATGGTACTTATATGTGGAGTTCTATCTGCTATGCTATGTCCCCTCCCCACCCTGACCTTTAAGTGCAAGTGTTTGATATTCTCTATTTCAGTACTTAAGATACTTAAAAGATACAGACATTCTCACAGGTGAATGTACATTGTTTATTCCTGTGTAAAATCTCCACTTTCTTTTTTAAAAATTTTTAATTAAATTCCAGTTGGTTAACATACCAGTTAATGTAGTCCCAACTAATCTTTTACAAAGCAGGAAAAAATATCCAATGGAAAAAAGTCTCTTCAGCAAATGGTGCTAGTAAAACTGGACAGTGACATGCATAAGAATGGACCTACAGCAGCTTGGTCTTGAAAATGACGACATAGGAGGACACTGGGCTCACCAGGTCCTGCTGATCACTTAGATTCCCCCCACATCTGCCTAAGTAACTCAGAAAACTGCAGAAGACTAGCAGAATGGACTCACTGGAGCAAAGCATAAACAAGAGGCCCACAGAAGAGGATAAGAAGGGCAGAGAGGCTGTGTGTGCTACATGGACTGGGGGGAGGGAGCTGGGGCTGTGGAGGGGCAGCCCGCCTGGCAAGGCAGAGCCCCCAAGTCTGGCTTGGAAAAATGGAGGGGCCAGACTCCATGAGTTCTGACAGCCAGCTGGACTTAACATCTGGAATGTTAAAAGTCAACATCTCTTCTCTTGGAGAGTGGGGAGGGTGAAAGGACACTAAGAGGAAGAGTTGTTGAGCCCCAGGAGTCAGAACTCAGCTCAACAGAGGAACAAAGGCACTGGCAAGCACCATCTCCCTTTCCCATCCCCCAGCCAAAATTCCAAAGGTAACCAGTTCCCATCACCAAACTTTCTTGCACTGCACAACACCCAACACTGTGCTTTTGTGGATCCGTCCCTCAGACACTTCTGCCTCCCTCCTGGCGCTGCAGGGCCCCTCCTGCAGGGGACCACCCACAGCAAAGTGAACTAAGCCTGCCCCTCCCGCCCCTGTGCACCTTGTGGATCCATCCTGGCTAATATGCCCTTGGCCAGATCCCTTCGAAGCAGCACCATGATCCTGGCAGTGTGCCAGGGCACACACCCTAGACAGGGACTTCACCACTCCACAGTGAGTCCTGCCCCTGGGAGAGGGTAAAAGAAGGTACACACCAGTCTGACTGTGGCCCCACCCACCAACACAAGTTACTCTGGACAGTACAGGGGAGGTACCCTGCAGTTTGGAGCCACCCCAGGGACTACCCAAAATGATGAAACAGAAGACTTTACCTCGAAAGAAACTCCAGGAAGTAGTGACATCTAATAAATTGATCAAAACCGATATAAGTAATATAAAGGAACAAGAATTTAGAATAATAGTCATAAAATTAATCGCTGGACTTGAAAAAAATATTGAGGACAGCAGAGAGTCTATTGTTACAGAGATCAAGGGACTAAGAAATAGTCATGAGGAGTTAAAAAAATGCTATAAGTGAGGTGCAAAATAAAATGGAGGCAACCACAGCTCGGACTGAAGAGGCAGAGGAGAGACTAGGTGAATTAGAAGATCAAATTATGGAAAAAGAGGAAGCTGAGAAAAAGAGAGATAAAAAAATTCAGGAGTATGAGGGGAGAATTAAAGAATTAAGTGATGCAATCAAATGGAACAATATCTGTATCATAGGAATTCCAGGAGAAGAAGAGAGAGGGAAAGGGGCTGAAGGTGTACTTGAACAAATCATAGGTGAGAACTTCCCTGATCTGGGAAAGGAAACAGGCTTTGAAATACTAGAGGCACAGAGACCTCCCTTCAGACGTAACTTGAATCAATCTTCTGCATGACATATCATAGTGAAACTGGCAAAATACAAGGATTAGCGAGAATTCTAAAAGCACATAGGGATAAACAGACCCTAACATACAAAGAGAGACCGATAAGACTAGTGGCAGACCTATCTACTGACACTTAGCAGGCCAGAAAGGAATTGCAGAAAATCTTCAATGTGATGAACAGAAAAAAGATGTAGCCAAGAATCCTTTACCCAGAAAGTCTGTCATTCAGAATGAGAGCTAAGTGTCTTCCTAAACAAACAAAAACTGAAGGAATTCATCACCACTAAACCAGCCCTACAAGAGATCCTAAGGGGGACTCTGTGAGTAAAATGTTGCAAGGACCACAAAGTACCAGAGATATCACTACACACATGAAGCCTACAGACATCACAATGACTCTAAACCCATACCTTTCTATAATAACACTGAATGTAAATGGACTAAATGCTCCAACCAAAGACATAGGGTATCAGAATGGATTAAAAACAAGACCCATCTATTTGCTGTCTACAAGAGACTCATTTTAGACCTGAGAACACCTTCAGATTGAAAATGAGGGGATAGAGAACTATCTATCATACTACTAGAAGTCAAAAGAAAGCTGGAGTAGCCATACTTATATCAGACAAAATAGACTTTAAATTGAAAGCTGTAATAAGAAATGAAGAAGTGCATTACACAATAATTACAGGGTCTATCCATCAGGAAGAGCTAACAATTATAAATATCTTTGTGCCAAATACGGGAGCCCCCAAATACATAAAACAATTAATCACAAACATAAGGAACCTTATTGGTAAGCATGTGGTAATTGCAGGGGACTTTAATACTCCACTTACAACAATGGATAGATCATCTAGACACAGGATCAATAAGGAAACAAGGGCCCTGAATGATACATTGGATGAGATGGACTTGACAGATATATTTAGAACTCTGCATCCCAAAGCAACAGAATATACTTTCTTCTCGAGTGCACATAGAACATTCTCCAAGATAGATCATATAATGTGTCACAAAACAGCTCTTCATAAATATAAAATAACTGAGATCATACCATGCACACTTTCAGTCCACAATTCTATGAAACTTCTGGAAAACTTCCAAAAGCATGGAGGTTAAAGAACACCATACTAAAGAATGAATGGGTCAACCAGGCAATTAGAGAAGAAATTTAAAAATATATAGAAACAAAGGGAATTGAAAACACAACAATCCAAACATTTTGCGATGCAGTGAAGGCAGTCCTGAGAGGAAAATACATTGCAATCCAGGCCTATCTCCAGAAACAAGAAAAATCCCAAATACAAAATCTAACAGCACACCTAAAGGAAATAGAAGCAGAACAGCAAAGACACCCCAAACCCAGCAGAAGTAGAGAAATAATAAAGATCAGGGCAGAAATAAACAATATAGAATCTAAACAAAACAAAACAAAACAACAACAACAAAAAAGAACTGATCAATGAACCAATCAAAGAAGAGCCGATCAACAAAACCAAGCTTTGTTTTTTTTGAAAAAATAAATAAAATTGATACACCTCTAGCCAGGCTTCTCAAAATAAAAAAAAAAAGTGAGATGACCCAAATAGATAAATTCCAGAATGAAAATGGAATTATTACAACCAATCCCTCATAAATACAAGCAATTATCAAGGAATACTGTCAAAAATTATATGCCAACAATCTGGACAACCTGGAAGAAATGGAAAAATTGCTAAGCACCCACACACTTCCAAAACTCAAACAGGAAGAAATAAAAAATGTGAACAGACCCATAACCAGTGAAGAAATTGAATCATTATCAAAAATCTCCCAATAAATAAAAGTCCAGGACCAGATGGCTTCCCTGGGGAATTCTACCAGATATTTAAAGCAGAGATAATATCTATCCTTCTCAAGCTGTTCCAAAAAATAGAAAGGGAAGGAATACTTCCAGACTCATTCTATGAAGCCAGCATTACTTTGATTCCTAAATCAGACAGAGACCCAGCAAAAAAAGAGAACTACAGGCCAATATCCCTGATGAATATGGATGCAAAACTTCTCAATAAGATACTAGCAAATCAAATTCAACAGAATATAAAAATAATTATTCACCATGATCAAATGGGATTCATTCCTGGGTTGCAGGGCTGGTTCAACATTCACGAATAAATTAATGTGACACATCACATTAGTAAAAGAAAAGAAAAGAACCATATGATCCTGACAATCAATGCAGAAAAAGCATTTGACAAAATTCAGCATTCTCGCTTAATAAAAACCTTCGAGAAGCCGGGATAGAAGAAACATACTTCAACATCATAAAAGCCATTTATGAAAAGCCCACAGCTAATATCATCCTCAATGGGGAAAAACTGAGATTTTTCCCTCTGAGATCAGGAACATGACAGGGTTGTCCACTCTCACTGCTATCGTTTAACATAGTGTTGGAAATTCTAGCATCAGCAATCAGACAACAAAAGGAAATCAAAGGCATCAAAATTGGCAAAGATGAAGTCAAGCTTTCACTTTTTGCAGATGACATGATACTATACATGGAAAACCTGACAGACTCCACCAAGTCTGCTAGAACTGATACATGAATTCAACAAAGTTGCAGGACACAAAATCAATGCACAGAAATCAGTTACATTCTTATACACTAATAATGAAGCAACAGAAAGACAGAGAAACTCATCCCATTCACAATTGCACCAAGAAGCATAAGATACCTAGGAATAAACCTGACCAAAGATGTAAAAGATCTGTATGCTGAAAACTATAGAAAGCTTATGAAGGAAATTGAAGAAGATACCAAGAAATGGAAAAACATTCCGTGCTCATGGATTGGAAGAATAAATATTGTTAAAATGTCAATACTACCCAAAGCTATCTACACATTTAATGAAATCCCAATCAAAATTGTACCAGCATTCTTCTCGATGCTAGAACAAGCAATCCTAAAATTTGTATGGAACCACAAAAGACCCCGAATAGCCAAAGTAATATTGAAGAAGAAGACCAAAGTGGGAGGCATCACAATTCCAGACTTTAGCCTCTACTGCAAAGCTGTAATCATCAAGACAGCATGGTATTGGCACAAAAACAGGCATACAGACCAATGGAATAGGATAGGGACTTCAGAGTTGGACCCACAAAAGTATGGCCAACTAATCTTTGACAAAGCAGGAAAGAATATCCAATGGAAGAAAGACAGTCTCTTTAACAAATGGTGCTGGGAGAACTGGACAGTGACATGCAGAAGAATGAAAGTAGACCAGTTTCTTGCACCATTCAATAAAATAAATTCAAAATGGATGAAGGACCTGAATGTGAGACAGGAAACCATCAAAACCTTAGAGAAGAAAGCAGGGAAAAACCTCTCTGACCTCAGCCACAGCAATTTCTTACTTGACACATCTCCTCAGGCAAGGGAATTAAAAGCAAAAATGAACTATTGGTACCTCATCAAAATAAAAAGCTTCTTCACTGCAAGGGAACAATCAATAAAACTAAAAGGCAACCGACGGAATGGGAAACCATATTTGCAAATAACATATCGGGCAAAGGGCTAGTATGTAAAATCTATAAAGAACTCACCAAACTCCACACCCGAAAAACAAATAATCCAGTGAAGAAATGGGCAGAAGACATGAATAGACACTTTTCCAAAGAAGACATCCAGATGGCCAACAGGCACATGAAAACATGCTCAACATCAGTCATCATCAGGGAAACACAAATCAAAACCACAATGAGATAGTACCTCACACCTGTCAGAATGACTAAAATTAACAACTCAAGAAACAACAGATGTTGGTGAGGTTGTGGAGAAAGGGGAACATTTTTTTAACTTCTGGTGGGAATGCAAACTGGTGCAGCTACTCTGGAAAATAGTATGTAGTTTCCTCCAAAAACTAAAAATAGAACTACCCTCTGACCTAGGAATTGCACTACTAGGTATCTATCCAAAGGATACAAAAATGCTGATTCGAAGGGGCACTTTTTGAGGAGCCTCCATACTGTTCTCCAGAGTGGCTGCACCAGTTTGCTTTCCCACCAATAGTATGAGCCTTCTCTGCATCCTTGCCAACACATATAGTAACATGTCCACTTCCAGTAGACATCCTTCTGTGTGCTGCCCACTCCTTCCCCTCTCCCTCTGTGTGAATGTGTGTTATGCTGAACTAGCACCACCTCAAGTTTTCTCAGATTTCCCCAAAGCTCTCTGTATGTTGCCACCACCACCAAGGACAATTGCATCTGTACTTCTCTCTCTCTTCATGCAACTTCTTACACAAACCTTCCTGTATGGAGGAATTCTTCTCATATGTCATGCACTATGGTTCATAGTGAAGCTCATCTCAGATCTCCAATTTTGTCTCTCAATCTATGAAAGCCAGGATTTCAACATAATGTACTCTGAGGAGTCTGGTTGAAACCAAAGATTGAACAATGGCATTTCTGTTGATGTTTTAGGTGTCATCTACTCTTTCTAGGAAGCAGTATGTTGATTTGATGGATAGGAAGACATGGGGCAACCTGCTTTACTGCAAATTAAAATACATAAGTCATTTTTTAAAGGTATTAACTACCTACACAGTCTACCATCCATTCACTGATTCAGTTTTGGAGTGTCTACTGCATTCTGGACCCAAGAGATGACAAGATCATCCGTGACCTGAGGAACTGCTCAGTATACAAATGTAATCGCACAACGTGGGGTACAAGTCCCCAGTACGTATAAGTGCTACTTTATGTGGAGAACCTGTAGGGGAGCTGAGGATCAAATGTCATGGCTTACTACCTTTCATTGCAGTACTGCTGCATGTATGACCCAGTCACCTTTATAAGGTTGTCTCTCCTAACCAGTAGTGATATTACAGCTATTTAAGCGGATGTATGGCACAAATACTGACTATGCAATGGCTAGTTAGCATGAATGAAACTGAAGCCAGACATGCCCTTCAGTTGCTAATTTCCCTAATCCTCGGTTTTTGGAGGCTTTTAAAACTGCTTTGTGAGGTAAGGGATTATTCTAGGAACATCTCTTTCTCAGAGGTGAAACAATGAGTGCAAGGACTGTTCCCCTTTTAGCCTCCAGGAGGAGCCCAAAGTTCTTTGCCATCAAAGAACAATTGGAATCAAAGGAATGCTGTTCAGGTGTTCCAGGATATCCGCCTCCTTATCTGAAGTTACACCTTTCAGGGAAGATAAAGAACATAGACATTCTCTGCTCCCTTCATTTCCTGCAGCCCAAGGAGGCACTTCTCTTTGGACAAGTTTTGCCTCTTGTAGTAGCCTCTGAAGGCCCTTGTTCCAGGATGATAGAACAGTTCTCCTGCCACTTTTCTTCCTTGAGCTTCCTTCTGCTGCTAGCTGGAGGGGGTGTCTCACAGGGGGTGCCAGACAGAATACAGGACACAAAGTGAAATTTGAATTTAAGATAAAAGTGTGTCCCAAATGTTGCATAGATCATGCTACCTCTGGGTGCCAAAGGGAGGGGCTGGGCCCCACTGCTCCTCCCATTCAGCACCCTAGAATCCTGCTTTGGGTTGGGAGTCGGAGCTTATCTACATGTCCTGACTGTTGGGGGCAATTAGGTACTAGTGTGGTTCTGAACCCCAACTTGACACGTGGTGAAATTCTCTGATTAAACATGACTTTTGCTAGCATGCTGAATTCACTTTGCAAGGAGGCCTATCCAATCCCAGTGGGCCCAAAATTAACACACAATACAGACCCAAGACTCATCATCCATCTTGTTAGAACCTGCTCTACAGGAACTGGAAATTAAGGTGTTTTTAATGCCTGAAATATATCAGGCTTAATTTAACAATTAGAAATATGGTTATATTTTGCATTCCTAAATTCTGAATAAAGATGTGACCTACCAAATTGCTTTCAGCTATGACTGCAAACGGTGACATTCTGCTGGTGGCATTCAGAGTTCTATCTTTGAATGCCATGGTAATCACTTGCTTCCCTTTGAGGCTGTCGTGTCTGGCATGAAATTTAAGAATTTAAAATATCACCTCAGCAGGCTCATGCCCAACAGAGATGGCACGTTTGAATGTTCAGTTAATGATTGCACATTGATATATTTCAATGTAAAAGTGAGGCAAGTGGTGACTGACAGTAAAACAAATAAAAAAAAACCCACTAAATAAATTAAAAATAAATACTTTACGCACAATGGTGGTGGTATTCGAGGTTACAAATAAGAAATTTCAGATTCACTCCCTTATGAGGTAGCTAGGCTGGATAAATTCAGCTCCTTTTGGCTTGCTCAAAGCAGATGCCCCAAACCAAATGAAGATTTTTGAGTTGTCCCTCAGCTCTGAGAATGCACAGGGACAAACATCAGGGACTGGATTCAAGGAAAGTACCTTTGCTCTCTTGGCTCAGTATTCTGCCTCAACTCCAGTATGCATGTGGTACAGAGTGGGTGCTCAATTAGTATTTGTTGAATTGTTCTGTTGACTTAAAATTACAAGGGAAGGAAGATATACACCTGGGAGAATCTTCCCCAGTGTTGTTGATTATAAACTTAAAAAAAAAAATAGATGTAGTTGGTGTCCCTTCCATCTGTAAATTTCTCTTATCCATTGACTTCATGCATGCTGAATAAAATATAATAATATGCCTCCAATATAGACACAGCCAGAAATCCATTCTGAGAAACTGCTGATACTTTTAGTATTTTTCACAATCATTATGAGCTTGAGAATCAGGGTCTGCCTATAGTCTTATGGCATTTCAATCCTCTGCCATGGCTAAATGTACAAATATAAAGTGATTCTCTCATTTAGAAAGAGCAAAGTCTCATATTTAGCAGGGTCTATTTCTGATACTGCACACATAGCATCACTTCAGGTATAGCCAGTGATTAAATACAATCTTGGAAGTAATTCAGTCTAGCAAGGCTGTAGAAAAGTGGCAGATGAAAAATAATGTGAGCAAGAGCAAAATAACACATCTAGAAAAAGAAAAAAAGGAGCTTAAGCTATTTTCATAAGATTTTAAGCTCTGAACTTTCATCTAGGATCCAGGAAATGGACCTCGGATTCACTATAGACAATTTACTGAAGACATTACTAAAATGTGCTACTGCTGCTACCAGAAAGGTCAGCCAAATGTTCTGATTCACCAGGAAGGGCTAGAAATGATTCAGAAAGCATTACCTTACCGACCTGTAAAATCATGGTGCATCTTTTACCCTGGGTGTGCAATTGCCTGAAGTTCTAGTTGCTGGTCAACAAGAAAGTTCTAGCAAGACAGAATCAACTCAAATAAAGAAAACCAAAATGAAATGTTAGAAGGGACATATGGCATCTCTTTTAGATTGAGTAATGGATAAGAGGAAGAAGTAAGACTGAACGTTGTAAAAGCAAATATCAGATTTCAACTATGCCTTTGGAATCTTGTGTATGTGCTTAAGAGAATTGAATAGTAGTATTAGTTTAGAAAAGAAGAGAAAAAATATCTTATTAAAGAAGTAGTGATGTTGGAAAACCTAAATAAGTTCTAAAAGATTTGAGATACATCTTTTATATTTTGAGTTTATAGAGAATACTATTTGGGAGAGCATTCTTAATATTTTGAATGGGAAAACATTCCTAACAAAATTCTGCACTCCAGGAGGAGCAAGCAGACCCAGCACTCAGATATTGGTTTCTTTTATTCTCCAGTTAAAAGAATGAGGGCTCTTTGGAGTGGCTGTTTCTAGAGTTGGGGCAGGAAATATATAGGATAAACCTGGAATATCTTGTAGTGTTCAAAAAACCAATGATGGGCTTGTTGAAGGAATACATGAGCCAACTGAAAGAGCTGTCAGTGGTCAAAGCTGGCACAATTTGGGGCAACAAAATAAGTGACATCATACTGAATTATAATCTAGAGCATAAAATAAATATCCATGAGTTCATACTCATATAAATAAATCATTGAATACATAAATAAGTATGAAAGAATAGACTAATCTCCATGTAAAAGAATTCCATATAACTTGTTTACCTATTCTGCCCTCAGAAAGGTGGAGCTAGACTTAAGTCTCTTAAGTGTGGGCTTCCTTGCAAACTGATTTCCTTCCAAAGAGTACAGTATAAGGGAGAAAAAAAAAGTAACTTTGCGGTGGGAAAAACTGACCAATTTTTCCTCAGCCAAATGATTATGGTCAACAACAATAATGATGAGTCATGTAGATATCATGTGCCCTTCACATTATGTGATGAGAATGGCACCTCACCTATGTGGTTTTCCTCCTGAGAACCCATAAACTCAGCATAAGCATGAGAAAAATAACAGACAAATCCAAATTGAGGGACCTTCTACAAAATACCTGACCAGCATTCTTCAAAATGGTCAAGGCCATCAAAATTAAGGGAGGTCTGGACCACCTGGGACATTCAGTTGGGTAAGCATCCCACTCTTGATTTACGTTCAGGTCATGATCCCAGGGTGGAGCCCCTGTTGAACTCCATGCTGAATATGGAACCTGCTTAAGATTCTCTCTCTCTCTCCTTCTGCCCTCTCTAAAATGAAAAAATGTTTAAATCAAAAATAAATTAAATACATCAAGGAAGTTCTGAGAATCTGTCACATCTAAGAGAAGCCTAGGGGACATGATAACTAAATGTAATGTGATATCCTTGATAGGCTCCTGGAACAGAAAAGAACAAAGGATTAACAACTAAGGAAATCTAAATGACATATGAACTACATTTAATTAAAAAAAAATGCCTTATAGAACCAGGATAAGACCTTGGTTCTAGGATGCACATTCTTTGTTATTTTTAAAATAAAATAAAGTATGGAAATAGATGTATGAGAGGAGATAGGCTGAATGAGGGAGCCTATAATGAACTTACACACTTGAAAATGTGTGCTTCTGTGTTCTGAGATTCCTTCTGGAGATAAATTAAGATAGAATAATTGTTTGCTTTTGACACAGCAAGTAAATCAGGACCTTGTTCTCAAAGCAAGCACACAGGAGGATTTCTTTTTCCTAGTAATCTATATAAGAAAGTGAAGTATAGACACAAGCTGAGTGGAAACACTGTGCTTATACACATGGCCTTATTTTAAAATATACCTTTAAGGGAGAGAGGAGGAGATGGTGGCAGAGTAGGGGTATCACCCAGTAGGGGTGGCAGAGTAGGCCCACCTCCTCCCATGACTGCAAGTAGATAACTATTATATCATCCTAAATACCCCAGAAATTGATTGAAGACTGGAAAACAAACTCCACAACTAAAGGTACAGAAGAGGCCACATTGAAGAAGGTAGGAAGTGCAGAAACATGACTTGGGAAAGAAATGGATTGTGTCAGCTGTGCTGGGGAGGAAGCTTCAGTCACAAAGAAGGGTAAGAGACAGACTAGCGCACAGGAGAGTGCATGCAGAAAACAAATCCCCATAGCAATTGGCTTGGAAAGCAAAAGGGCCTGAATTTCTTGATTTCTTGCAACCAGAGGGGCTTAAAGCCTAGAGTTTTTGTTTTGTTTTGTTTTGTTTTAAGTTCATTTATTTATTTTGAGAGAGAGAGAGCAAACAGGGTAGGGGCAGAGAAAGAATCCCAAACAAGCTTCACACTGTCAGCACAGAACATGATGTGGGGCTTGACCCATGACCAAAGGTCACCCATGACCTAAGCCAAAACCAAGAATCAGATGCTTAACTGAATGAGCCACCCACGTGCCCAAAGCCTAGAGTTTTATGTACTTTTTTCAATATATAAAGTTTATTGTCAAACTGGTTTCCATACAACACCCAGTGCTCATCCCAAAAGGTGTCCTCCTCAATACCCATCACCCACCCTCCCCTCCCTCCCAACCCCCATCAACCCTCAGTTTGTTCTCAGTTTTTAAGAGTCTCTTATGTTTTGGCTCTCTCCCACTCTAACCTGTTTTTTTTTTTCCTTCCCCTCCCCCATGGGTTCCTGTTAATTTCTCAGGGTCCACATAAGAGTGAAACCATATGGTATCTGTCTTTCTCTGTATGGCTTATTTCACTTAGCATCACACTTTCTAGTTCCATCCATGTTGCTACAAAGGGCCATATTTCATTTTTTCTCATTGCCACGTAGTATTCCATTGTGTATATAAACCACAATTTCTTTATCCATTCATCAGTTGATGGACATTTAGGCTCTTTCTATAATTTGGCTATTGTTGAGAGTGCTGCTATAAACATTGGGGTACAAGTGGCCCTATGCATCAGTACTCCTGTATCCCTTGGGTAAATTCCTAGCAGTGCTATTGCTGAGTCATAGGGTAGGTCTATTTTTAATTTTTTGAGGAACCTTCACACTGTTTTCCAGAGTGGCTGCACCAATTTGCATTCCCACCAACAGTGCAAGAGGGTTCCTGTTTCTCCACATCCTCTCCAGCATCTATAGTGCAGAAAAGGCCTTTGACAAAATTCAGCAACCTTTCTTAATAAAACCCTAGAGTTTTAAAGGTAAGTGTTCTTGGCTCTGAACAGCTAAAAGGACATTGAGGCTGCTTTTGAAAAAAAACATAGGACAAAAATCCCACAGACTTAAAGCATGAAAATAGTGCTCTGAAGAGTGCCTGGGGCACACCATGTGGATGTTAGTTGTTCATCTTAGAGCATCTCCCAGAGAGGCAGTGTTCAATGGAAAAACTTCTCTTGAAACAAAGTAAATGACCTGTGACATTTCCCTCCCCTGCCCCTTAGTCTAAGCACAGAGACACCTGCAGGAACCAGCACAACTTGGCACTCACTACCTAACTTGTTGACATCAAGCCCCACACCACCATGCTATGGTAGAACTGCCATTCCCAGTCATGTTTGCCTTGGTCCCAGCATAGTGAACCCCTTCCCTGAAAAAAACAGTCCAAACCCAGTCCAAGCCACTGCATCTCCTGACCTGGGGGTTTTTTAAGGCCTCAGTTCTGGTGACAGTGGTTACATGTCTAATTTCACAAGCAGATCAGAGCACACCTAGTTAAAACATGTCACATTCAGGCCAGGCACCAAACACTGCCCATAATAAGCAAAGAAAGCCTCTGCAGATGACTGGCCAAAAGGATAAGGTTGCCAGGACACAATAGCATAGTACACACAGTACTCATTGGAGACACTCCTGGAAATTCCAGACCCTGAGGCACAGGGGACACCACTGTACTGCAGGACACTACAGGACCTCTTCTTCATAAAACCATTACCCTCCAGAACAGGAGATGTAGCTGACTTTCCTAACAGAGAATCAGGCACAGAGACTTAGACAAAATGCAAAAATATAGGAATTTGTCCCAAATGAAAGAACAGGACAAGATTATGGCTGAAGATCCAAGAAAAACAGTTGTAAGTAATATGCCTTATGGATATTTAAAGCAAAGATCATAAGGATACTCACAGCACTTGAGAAAACAGTGGAAGACATGAGTGAGACCTTTCACACAAAGAAAAGGAATAGCATAGCAGAGATAAGGAGTGACTCAATAAAATGTAACAACATTAATATTATAGCAATCTGAGAAGAAGAGAGAGAAAAGGGAGCAGATATTTTACTTGAATAAATAATAGCTGAAAACTTCCCTAATCTGGGGAAGGAAATGCATATCCAGATCCAGGAGGCACAGATAACCGCTAACAAATGCAACAAAAGCATATACATAACAAGAAATATTGTAATTAAAATGGCAAGATATAGTGATAAAGGAAAAATATTTTTAAAAATCAAGACAAAAGAAGACAGTTACATACAAAGGAAACTCCATAAGACTATCAGTGGCTTTTTCAGTAGAAGCTTTTCAAGCCAGAAAGGAGTGGCATGGTATATTCAAAGTGCTGATTGGGAAAAACCTACAACCAAGAATACTCTATCCAGCAAAGTTCTCATTCAGAATAGAAGGAGACATAGTCCCCCAGACCAACAAAAACTAAAAGAGTTCCCCACCACTAAACAAATCTTGCAAGAAATATTAAAGGGGACTTTTTGAGTGGAAAGAAAAGAACGGAAATGACAGTATGAAGATAGGAAACACAAAATCAGTAAAATATTTCTGTAAAATACCAGTAAAGGAACTCACAAAATAAAAGGGTGTAAAATATGACACCACATAACCAAAATGTGGGAAGGAGAAGAGTAAAGAATAGGTTCGAACTTAAATGACCATCAACTTAAAACAGACTGCTATATGCAGAAGAGATGGCATATAAATCTAATGTCATCCCCAAATCAAAAACTACTAATAAATATGCAAAGAATAAAGAGAAATAAATCCAAATATAACACTAAAGAAAACCAGCAAAGCAAGAAAGAAAAAGACAACAAAGAATCAGAGAAAATATTCAGAAACAACCACAAAACAAGTAATAAAATGACATTAAATACATATCTATCAAAAATTACTTTGAATGTAAATGGACTAAATGCTCCAACAAAAGAGGGTGGCAGTATGGATTAAAAACAATACCCATTTATGTGCTGCCTGCAAGAGATTCATTTCAGACCTAAAGACACCTGTAGATTAAAAGTGGAGAATGTTGAAAACTATAGAAAGCTTATGAAAGAAATTGAAGAAGATTTAAAGAAATGGAAAGACATTCCCTGCTCATGGATTGGAAAAATAAATATTGTCAAAATGTCAATACTACCCAAAGCTATCTACACATTCAATGCAATCCCAATCAACATTGCACCAGCATTCTTCTCGAAACTAGAACAAGCAATCCTAAAATTCATATGGAACCACAAAAGGCCCCGAATAGCCAAAGGAATTTTGAAGAAGACCAAAGCAGGAGGCATCACAATCCCAGACTTTAGCCTCTACTACAAAGCTGTCATCATCAAGACAGCATGGTATTGGCACAAAAACAGACACATAGACCAATGGAATAGAATAGAAACCCCAGAACTAGACCCACAAACGTATGGCCAACTCATCTTTGACAAAGCAGGAAAGAACATCCAATGGAAAAAAGACAGTCTCTTTAACAAATGGTGCTGGGAGAACTGGGCAGCAACATGCAGAAAGTTGAAACTAGACCCCTTTCGCACACCATTCACAAAAATAAACTCCAAATGGATAAAGGACCTAAATGTGAGACAGGAAACCATCAAAACCTTAGAGGAGAAAGCAGGAAAAGACCTCTCTGACCTCAGCCGTAGCAATCTCTTACTCAACACATCCCCAAAGGCAAGGGAATTAAAAGCAAAAGTGAATTACTGGGACCTTATGAAGATAAAAAGCTTCTGCACAGCAAAGGAAACAACCAACAAAACTAAAAGGCAACCAACTGAATGGGAAAAGATATTTGCAAATGACATATCGGACAAAGGGCTAGTATCCAAAATCTATAAAGAGCTCACCAAACTCCACACCCAAAAAACAAATAACCCAGTGAAGAAATGGGCAGAAAACATGAATAGAGGCTTCTCTAAAGAAGACATCCGGATGGCCAACAGGCACATGAAAAGATGTTCAGCGTCGCTCCTTATCAGGGAAATACAAATCAAAACCACACTCAGGTATCACCTCACGCCAGTCAGAGTGGCCAAAATGAACAAATCAGGAGACTATAGATGCTGGAGAGGATGTGGAGAAACGGGAACCCTCTTGCACTGTTGGTGGGAATGCAAATTGGTGCAGCCACTCTGGAAAGCAGTGTGGAGGTTCCTCAGAAAATTAAAAATAGACCTACCCTATGACCCAGCAATAGCACTGCTAGGAATTTATCCAAGGGATACAGGAGTACTGATGCATAGGGCCACTTGTACCCCAATGTTCATAGCAGCACTCTCAACAATAGTCAAATTATGGAAAGAGCCTAAATGTCCATCAACTGATGAATGGATAAAGAAATTGTGGTTTATATACACAATGGAATACTACGTGGCAATGAGAAAAAATGAAATATGGCCTTTTGTAGCAACGTGGATGGAACTGGAGAGTGTGATGCTAAGTGAAATAAGCCATACAGAGAAAGACAGATACCATATGGTTTCACTCTTATGTGGATCCTGAGAAACTTAACAGGAACCCATGGGGGAGGGGAAGGAAAAAAAAAAAAAGAGGTTAGAGTGGGAGAGAGCCAAAGCATAAGAGACTGTTAAAAACTGAGAACAAACTGAGGGTTGATGGGGGGTGGGAGGGAGGAGAGGGTGGGTGATGGGTATTGAGGAGGGCACCTTTTGGGATGAGCACTGGGTGTTGTATGGAAACCAATTTGTCAATAAATTTCATATATAAAAAAACTTTTAATAAAAAGATAAAAACAGAGAAAAAAAAGTGGAGAAATAAAGAAACATCTATCATGCAAGTGGATATCAAAAGAAAGCCAGAGTAGTAACACTTATATTACACAAAATAGACTTTAAAATAAAGACTGTAATGAGACAAAGGGCTCAATATAATAATAAAGGGGACAATCAAACAATATGACAATTTTAAATATTTCTGCACCCAATATGAAAGCACCCAAATACATAAAACTGTTAATAATAAACATAAAGGAACCAATCGGTCATAATACAAAAATAGTAGGGGACTTTAACATCCCACTTACAACAATGGACAGATCATCTAAACAGAAAATCAACAAGGAAACAATGGCTTTAATTGACACACCAGACTAGGCAGATTTAACAGATATATTCAGAACATTCCATCCTAAAACAGCAGAATGCACAGTCTTTTCAAGTGCACATGGAATGTCTTCCAGAATAGGTCAACAAATCCTAGCAGATCAAAATAATGTCATGTATCTTTTTCTGACCACAATGCTATGAAACTAGAAGTCAACCACAAGAAAAATATCTGGAAAGACCACAAATACATGGATGTTAAATAACATAATACTAAATAAGGAATAACTCAACCAGAAAATAAAGAAGAAATAAAAAATTACATGAAAATGAAAACACAATGACTCAAGCCTTTGGGATGCAGCAAAACTGGTTCTAATGGGGAAGTTTATAGCAATACAGACCTACCTCAAGAAGCAAGAAACATCTCAAATAAACAACCTAATCTTACACGTAAAGGAACTACATAAAGAAAAACAAACAAAACTTAAAACCAGCTCGAGGAAGGAAATAATAAAATTAGAACAGAAATAAATGATATACAAACAAACAAAAGAACAGACCAATGAAACCAGAAGCTGGTTCTTTGAAAAAATCAATAAGATTGAACCATAGGACAGACTTAACAAGAAAAAAAAAGAGAAAAGAGTCAAATAAAATCATAAATGAGAGTAAAACTAACAACTAACACTTCAGAAACACAAAGAGGGTTATAAGAGAATATTATGAAAAACTATGCCAACAAATTGGACAACCTAGAAGAATAGATAAATTCCTAGAAACATATAACCTCCAAAATTGAACTAGGAAGAAAAAGAAAGTTTGAACAGACCATTTCCCAGCAAAGAAATTGAGTCAGTAATCAAAAAACTCCCAACGAAGACATGTCCAGGACGAGACGGCTTCACAGGTAAATTCTACCACATATTTATTTATTTATTTATTTATTTATTTATTTATTTTATATATATGAAATTTATTGTCAAATTGGTTTCCATACAACACCCAGTGCTCATCCCAAAATCTACCACATATTTAAAGAAGAGTTAATACCCATTCTTCTCAAACTACTCTAAAGAATATAACAGGAAGGAAAACTTCCAATTTCATTCTATAAGGCTATCATTACCCAGATACCAAAACCAGATAAAGACACACACACACACACACACACATATATATATATATATATATATATATATATATATATATATGTAACTACAAGCCAGTACCTCTGATGAACATAGATACAAATATCCTCAACAAAATACTAGCAGACTGAATCCAACAATACATTTAAAAAAATCATTCACCATGATCAGATGGATTTATTCCTGGTTTGCAAGGGTGGTTCAGTATTTGCAAATCAATCAGTGTGAGAGATCACATCAATAAGAGAAAAATAAGAACCATATGATCATTTCAATAGATGTAGAAGAAGCATTGGACAAAGTACAGTGATGATTCATGATAAGCACCCTCAACAAAGTAGGTGTAGAGGGAGCATATCTCAACATAATAAAGGCCTTACATTAAAAACTCACAGTAACATTATCCTGAGAGGGGCAAAACTGAGAGACTTTCCCTTAAGGTCAGGAACAAGACAAGGATGGTTGACTCACCTCTTTTATTCAACATAGTACTAAAAGTCTTAGCCACAGCAATCAAGCAAAACCAAAGAAATAAAAGGCATCCAAATTGGTAAGAAAGAAGTAACACTTTCACTATTTGCAGATGACATGATACTCTATGTAAAAAACCTGAAAGATTCCACACACAAAAAATGCTAGAACTGATAAACAAATTCAATAGTCCCAGGATACAAAATCAATGTGCAGAAATCTGTTTCATTTCTATACACCAATAATGAAGCAGCAGAAAGAGAAATTAAGAAAACAATCCCATTTACAATGTGCCAAAAATAGGAAGATACCTACAAATAAACCTAACCAAAGAGGTGAACGACCTGTACTCTGAAAACTATAAAACATTGGTGAAAGAAATTGAAGATGACACAAGGAAATGGAAAGACATTCCATGCTCATAGATTGGAATAACAAATATTGTTAAAATGTCTACATTACCCAAAGCAATTTGCACATTGGGTCTACATTACCCAATGCAATCCCTATCAAAATAGCAACAGCATTTTTCAAAGAATGAGAACAAACATTCCCAAAATTTGTATAGAATTACAAAATACCCCAAATAGCCAAAGAAATCTTGAAAAAGAAAATCAAAGTTGGAGGCATCACAATTCTGGACTTCAAGTTACATTACAAAGCTGTAATAATCCAAAGAGGATGGTACTGGTACAAAATTAGACATATGGATCAGGGGAACAGAATAGAAAATTCAGAAATAAACCCACGATTACATGCTCAGTTAATCTCTGAAACACAGGAAAGATTATCCAATGGGAAAAAGACAGTCTCTTCAACAAATGGTATTGGGAAAACAGCACCATGCAAAAGAATGAAATGTACCACTTTCTTACACCATACACAAAAATAAACTCAAAATGGGTTAAATATGTAATGTGTACCTGAAACCAAAAAAATCCCAGAAAAGAACATAAGCAGTAATTTTTCTGACACTGGCTGTAGCAATTTTTTTCTAGATAGGTCCACTGAGGCAAGGGAAACAAAAGCAAAAACAAAAGAAAACAAAACAAAAATAAAAACAAAGAACAAAAACAAACAAACAAAAAACTTTAGGACCTAAACAAAATAAAAACATTATACACAGCAAAGGAAACAAATTGACAAAACTAAAAGGCAACCTAGGGAATAGGAGAAGATATTTGTAAATGATGTATCTGCTAAAAGGTTAGTAAGTAAAATATATAAAGAATTTATAAAAGTCAACCCTCAAAATACAAATAATCCCATTAAAAATGGGCAGAAGACATGAACAGCCATTTCTCTAAAGAAGACATCCTGATGGCCAACAGACACATGAATTGGTGCTCAATATCAGTTATTATCCAGAAAATTCAAATTAAAACTACAACAAGATATCACCTCACACCTGTCAGAATGGCTAAAATAAAAAACACAAGACACAACAGGTGCTGGTGAGGATGTGGAGAAAAAGGAACTCTCATACATTGTTTGTGAGAATGCAAACTGGTGCAGCCACTGTGGAAAACAGTATGGAAGTTTCTCAAAAAGTTAAAAAGTAGAATTACCCTATGATCCAGCAGTCACACTACTGGATATTTACCCAAAGAATACAAAAACACTAATTCAAAGGGATACACGTACTCTTATGTTTATAGCAGCATTATTTATAATAGCCAAATTATGGAAGCTGTACAGTGTCCATTGATAGATGAATGGATAAAAAAGAGGTGGTGTATATATATAATGAAATATTATTCATCCTTAAAAAAGAAGGAAACCTTGCCATTTGCAACATCATGGATGGAGCTGGAGAGTATAAAGGTAAGTAAAATAAGTTAGAGAAAAACAAATACCATATGATTTTACTCACATGTGGAATTTAAGAAACAAAATAAGTGAGCAAAGGGAAAGAGAGAGAGAGAAAGAGAGGCAAACCAAGAAACTGTCTTAAATATAGAGAAAAAACTGAGAGTTTCTAGAGGGGAGGTGGTGGGGGGATGGGTGAAATAGCTGATAGGGATTAAGAAGTGCACTTTTCATGATGAACACCAGGTAATTAAAATAAAAAGTTAAAAAACAAAAATTTAAAGAAATATATGCCTTTTGGTGGGTGACTTTGAAATCAGGAGGGGTGTGTCCCTCTATGGCTATGAGGAAGTTTAGTTTTGTGAAAGTCACACCACAGAGTTGAAGCACAGGATACTCTTTGAAAGGATAAAATATGAGCTTCTCGCTTTGTTTTAAGGATCAGTGGTTTATTCCAAGCACACAATTTTCATCTTTTATGGCACCCAGTCAACAGCTTGCATTGAGCATCTATTCTATGCCTATCACTGAGCCTTCAGCTGAGGCATAAGGTGTATAAAGGGAGGTTCTTGCTTCAGGCCAGCAAATGGGCCCCAGAGGCATCTCTGACCAGACTTTGAGAACTGGTGACATCACCCTGGAGGAGATGATGCCTGAAGACATGAGAAAAGAATTGCCAAAGTGAGGGTAAAGGTGAGACATTGGATTGTGGGGTGTTTTCTTTTTAAGTTTTTAAATTTATTTTCAGAGTAAGAGAGAGTGAGAGTGAGAGTGAGAGTGAGAGAGAGAGAATCCCAAGCAGGCTCTGCACTATCAGTGCAGAGCTCTCTGTGGGGCTCAAATTCACAAACTGTGAGATCATGACCTGAGCTGAAATCAAGAGTGAGACATTTAACCAACTGAGCCATCCAGGCACCCCAGATTATGGGGTGTTGAGTGCTGTGGCTTGAACACCATGCAAAGGAAGATGCTAAGGGGACAACAGCCAGACCTGGTCAGCTGGCTATCTTCTGCTGTGTCCAGGAATTGTGTTTCTCATCATAGGAAATTTTAGCATAGGAATAACATAATCAGTTTTGCACTTGAACTGTGGAAACTGTGTGGGAAATGGTCTGGATGGCTGAATGATTGAGGGCATGCAGACAGCTATCTATCTCATGCAAAATTCAGGAGGTCCTGACCCCAGAGAAGAGCTCCTGACAACAAAAGAAAGAATGGACTAGAAAAACCATGACTTCAATTACCAGGCAAGACATGGGGCCAGGTCCAAGGTCTGGCACTCTGTGTGTGTACAGGGCAGTCTCCACCTTCCAGATATCAGACACATCATAAGCAATGAGAGCTTATGTTATAACAGGGAAGATGTGGGCGCTGCTGGGGAGTGTATGCAGGATTTCCTGTGGCCTGGGGAGGAAGAGAAGATATCCCAAGTGAGTAGTGTGTAGGCTAAGAATGAAGAATGAGTACGTGTCTATCTGGTGAAAGGGTACAGAAGCAGATGTGGAGGATAGGGCTCCAGCCAGTGGCATCAGCCTGCACAAGGTCGAGTTTGGTGGATTTTCTGGGGAGAGAGGGAAGGAGCTGCTGCTGACCAGTTGGACAGAGAGCCATAAACAGCTGCCAAGGACTTCTCATTTGAAAGACTATGGGTAGCCATGGGAAAGGTTTAAACAGGAGGAGAGTGATTTGGAGTGTCAAACAGGTAATCTTTCTACCACCTAGAAAAACAACAAGAGGGGGTCAAGTGTGGATACAAAATGACTTGTTAGGAGGTTGGTGTCGAGAGGAGACAATGATGATTTGAACTTGGTCATTTTTGGGTTTCAAGAGAGATTCAGGAGCTCTTCAGGAAGTAGGAATGGTAGGGGACTGGATGTTGGGAGATGAGGGGCAGGTTGAGGAAAAGGTCCTCCTGGCTTCCTGCAGATATGGAATCATCCCCCACAGCAGAGATCCAGGGGCCTGAGCAGGCTTGTATATATGCATATGTGGATATGTGAGTGGGATTTGGATGTTCAACCCTCAGAGAAGAATTGGACAATAGTCAATTGGTTATATAAGTCTGAACATAAAAGAAAAGAAGGGTAGGGGCGGGACTTATTCACAAACAGAAGTATGTAGAAAGGAAGTACAGAATAAACCAATCATGGGAGAGGGTATGAATAGAAGAGACCTGAAGCCAGAAACCTAATGAACCCCAGTATTTAAAAAGTGGACAGAGGAAGATGAGCCCTTAACAGAATGATATACTGGAAGTAGTTTAACATGAGTTCTATGGGAACAGAAAATAAAAGGCCCTGAATTGTAGAACTTGCCAATTTCAAACACTAATATGACACCAACTGGCTAGCAAAATGTCTGAAAATGAACAATTGAATCTGAGCATGCCCTAACACATACCTAGCTTCTTGGAGTAGCTGGTTGGGCTGGGAAGAGAGAAACCAAGAGAATGTTCTGCCTGGAGGCAAGAGAAGAGATCTTAGAGTATTGAAAGACCAAATGCCACAGAGAAGTCACAGAAACAGTATAGTAAACTTTGGCTTTTGCAGCTCAAAATGCCATTGATTTGTTAGAGCAACTTCTGTGGAATACCAAAGTCTGAGGTTGACTGCAAGCAGTTAAGAACTAATAAACACAGAGAACAATCTGAGCGTTGCTGGAAGGGTATTGGGTAGGGAGACGGGCTAAATGGGTGATGGGCATTAAGGAGGGCACTTGTTGGGATGAGCACTGGGTATCGTAAGTGATGAATAACTAAATTCTACTCCTAAACCAACATTACACTGTATTTTAACTAACATTGATTTAAAGAAAATGAAAATACATACATACATACATACATAAGCCTTAAAAAAAAAAAGAACTGACTAAAGAGGAAAGAAATCACTGAATGTCATTCTCTTAGGAGGATTACACAGGAAGTCAGACATCCTGTCTTGCTTTTAAAATCCCTGATTTAAATAAAACTCAAGGAAGAAATAAGCTAACAATATGAAAAGCCACACTGAAAGAAAGCCTTCCTCTTCTGTTTTTAGAATGTTTGCAGTTTTTAGAAGCTTGCTACTTCCCTTCATGTGATGCATGCCAAGGTAAGTAGAAAAATTGAAGTCCTCTAGCTCAGGAGCCACACAGTGTTTAAAGTCAGCAACAGCACTGACACATTGTGACCTAGGACAGCTCCCTCACTTCTTCTGTATAAGCAAGGAGGGTACACCTAAAGACTTCTCTTGGAGCAGCCCTCTGCAGGGTAAAAGTTGCTTTCACAGGCAGTGTGGGGTCAACAAGTCCATTCTGTTTGATCTGGGGACAGAGAGAACCAGAACAGGAGAGTGAGGGAGTTTCCTTGTCACACAAATAACAAAAGAAGGCACTAAGGCTTCATTCTACTATTTTTACAAAGAGTCCTTGCACTTCATTGCTCTCAAAATAGTCCAAATAAAATGAGACAGATAAAGGGACACTAGGAAAAAAATACTTAAAAAAATATTTTAAACAAAGTGCAGTGACATTATTTTTTTTTGAAGTCAGATTGTTTTTACGTGACATGTTTAATAGCTAAAATAGCTGATGTTTGCTCAGTACTTACCATATACCCATTATAAGATATGGCGATCAATTTATTTGTATTGCTTTGTAAATCTCACACAAGTCTGTGAAGTGATGGCTAGTATGACCCCAATTGTAAGAGTGAATAACTTGTTTAAAAAGAGGGAAAATTCTGGGGTGCCTGGGTTGCTCAGCCTGTTAAGTGTCCGACCGGCTCAGGTCATGATCTTGCAGTAGAAGAGTTCAACCCCTGCATCAGACTCTGAGCTGACAGCTCAGAGCCTGGAGCCTGCTTCAGATTCTGTGTCTCTCTCTCCCTCAGTCCCTCCCCTGATGGCGTGCTGTCTCTCTCTCAAAAACTAAATAAATATCAAAAAAAATTTTAAAGACAGAAAATGCCAACATGTTCAATGTGGCATTGTGGGCTAGGGTAGGCTTATATTACACATTCTTTGGTGGGTCATGTGTCACCATCTGGTGGTTGTGATTTGCTTCCCCCAAAACCCCCATCTCATTTGCCATTTCCTCTCCCAGCCCACTGAGCAGAAATAAGCAAAGAAATAATGAGCCTAGTGAGTATCCCATATTCTCAAAAGCATGCCTGCAGGACAGGTAAGTCTAAAACATATAGGAAAAGCAGAGTAAGAAAAAGATACTAGGGGTGCCAGCATGGCTCAGCTGGTTAAAAACTCTTGATTTCAGCTCAGGTCATGATCTCACAGTTTGTGAGATTGAGCACCACATAGAGGATCTGCACTGACAGTGTGGAGCCTGCTTGGGATTCTCTTTCCCTGTCTCTCAATCTGCCCCTCCTCAGCTCTCTCTCTCTCTCCCTCTCAAAATAAATAAATAAACTTTTTTTTTAAGATGCTAAAAGGAAAGGGGGTGGAAGGAGGACAAGGCAGGGAGACCACCACCTGCAGGCAGCAGGAGCAAAACAGGGTAGACACTACTCAGAAGATGAGCACTCCTCAAGTCTGGATGTAACAATGCATCCCAGGGGACCCCTTACCTATGGTCTACCAATCTGCAGCCCTGGATATGTGTGTCTCTCAACAGAGGGTGGGGAGCTTGGATACCTTGCCTATGAATCAGGGCAGGGAGGTAGACCTCAGCTCTTGATTGGGATGGATGGAACTAGTTGATTTTTTCACCAGTGTCCATGTCAAAGCAATAAACATTCTTATTTTCTGGGAGGCAACATACATAAATGAGCTTTGATTTTAGCAGCAGCAAGGTGATTTTCTTCTGTTATTATTTTTCTTCCACTCAGATTATTTTCACATCTCAGAGTTGATGTTAATTATTAAAGTCATTTAATTAGACTACAGTTGAGCTAGTTTCAGCTTATAAATACTCACAGAGTGTCACTTATTTTCAACCGATAGGAGACCTTGTTCCAGAAAGCATTGTGGATATCTTGCTGTGTGGTAGGTTTTCAATGGCAAACACAGAAAAACCATAGCAACCATCATCAGGCAGTAGAAAATGAGATTACTAAAAAGCTCCATCAGTCAGTGTAAAGGTCCAGCTTGGGGCTCGGTACTCTGCCTGCACTGTTGTATGGAAGGTGAGGGGAAACAGTCAGTGCCCTCTACGGCTTTGTCAGGTTTGGGAGTGTATTAGTTATTGATTGCTGTTGAACAAATTAACATAAATGAAGCAACTTCAAACAACACCCACTCATAATCTCAGAGTTCTATAAGGCAGAAGTTCAAGTGGGATCATCTGGGTTCTCTGCTGTGGGTCTTACAAACCTAAATCAAAGTGTTGTCTGGATGAGACTCTTATCTGGAGACTGGGGAGAATCTAGTTTGAAGTTCATTCAAGTGGGTAGCAGAATTCAGTTCCTTGTGGCTGTAGTACTGGGGTCCCTGTTTCCTTGTGGGCTGGCAGTCAGAGGTTGCTCCCAACTTCTAGAGGCCACTTGTATTCTTTGGCAAGTGTAACACCACCTTTCTCCCCAAATTTTCAAGTCAGCGATAGCATGTCAAATCCTTCTTATGCTTACAGGCTGACTTCCTCTTCTGCTGCCAATTTCAGAAAACACTATACTTGTAGAAGGCTCGCCTGATTGGTCCAAGCTGACTATATAACATTAGTATCATATTTTAAGTCAACTGACTTGGAATACTGTTAAAACTAGAAAATCTCCTCATAGCAGCCCCTAGATTAGCATCTGCTTTAATAGCCAGAGGAGAGGATCTTGGGGTCATTTTCAAAACTGTATCAATCAAGAGATACAAGACAGCCCCCAGGAGACAATGATGAACACAAGGGGGTATAAACCAAGAATGTAAACACACACACACACACACACACACACACACACACACACACACACAGTTAGCCAAAGAAGCCTGTAGGGGGGGAGAAGGCTATGGTGGGAAGAACTGGAAGACTTTGGGGTGCAGGTAAGGAGGTGCAGGTGTATACCATGAAAGAAGAGCAAGCAGGCACTGCAAGCCAGTGATCAGTGTGTGCTGTCACTCATGGATGACCCCAAGTAAAGGTAATTAAAAGAAAAGGTGACAAGGCAATTATTAATTAAAGAATCGTTAGTGATGCTCCCAATACTACCTGTCATTTAAAAGATACACATGCACCTGTTCCTTCACACTAAGCCTCTAATTAACAAAGTGAGGCAGGGAGCTCCAAGGTCTCCCTTTCATGGGGGAATTTATAGCGTTGTTTAGTGTGAAAATGCATTATGCTTACGTGAATTTCTTAGGGATGTCATAACAAAGTACCAGAAACTGGGTGACTCAAACCACCCAGAAATTTATAGTCTGGAGGCCTGAAGTCTGAAATCAAGGGTTGCTTCCTTCTGGGGGCTGTGATTGGGAATCTCTGTGAGAGAAAGATAGGCATATTGACTTAGACACCAGAAAGGATAGGAGTGCCAAACAAAAAAGGTAAAAATGTAAAACCCTTTGAGGAGGGAAAAACAATGAAGCAAGGATTTGGAGACAAAGAGAGGGCCTCATGAAGGGGCTGGTATTAAAGTGGTGTCCTTGTATCCCTGAGACTTGAAAGACCGGGAGAAGATATCACTATCCCTTTGAGATTTATCCGGTGGAAGGAGCCTCTCTCTGAGTCAACATGAGAAGCTGGGCTGTTTTCTGGCTTCACTTCACAGTCCCAGGTACTGGTAGCCCTCCCTAGTTGACAGTCATCAGGACTTCAATCTGCACCTGAAGCCTGCAGCTGGCAGAACCCCTTCCCTCTTCAGATGTGACTGGGCCATGCTGGGAGAAATGGAATTTGGAGGTAATATAAGAAGATGGAAGAATTATACCTCTTTCCCTTCTTGCCCTGCCCTTCCCTTCCCTTCTCTTCCTTTCCCTTCTCTTCTCTCTTCTCCTCTTCTCTTCTCTCTTCTCTGTTCCCTTCCTTTCCCTTCCCTTCCTTTTTCTTCCTTTTTCCATTCTTTTTCCTTTCTTGTCCCTTCTTTTTCTTCTCTTCTTCTCTTTACCCCTTTCATTTTTGATGATTAGTCTCTTCTGTTTAATTTCAGAATAATTATGGCTTTGAATAAATTTATTTTCTCAGTCATAAGAAGACCATAAAGAGAATACCAGCCTGGGCCAGCTGCCACTGAGGCCAGAACCAGGAAGGGGACGGGCTCAGAGAGGATCTGCCCTCCGAGTGGGCCAGCTGGCCACAAAGGGCAGTTATATCTGCCCAAAGACCTACAAATGATGGAGGTTGGCTCTTCCAGAGGTTTTCTTGAGAGATTCCCACACCTGGGGACCTGCAATTCCTATGATAGGCACACTATTGTGTTCCCCAGGAGTCTATGTTTCTTGATCTCTCTCCCAGCCATCCTTGGAGTGGCTCCTGCTCTCTTTTCCATAGGAAACACCAACTTCCTGACACTGACAGACTGAGAGAGGGGCTGGACCAAGCCACTCACTTTCCTGCTTCTGCCACCAGGGCCATCCTCTGCCATCCCAGCCTCTAACCCAGGGACCATCAGACCCATATTGAGAGGTCTCCCAGCTCCAAACTTCCTGAGGCATCTTAGAAGGCCTCTCCCCAGCTCTGTGAGTGAAAGCAGAGAGCTACACACACACACCTCTGGGTTCATGGAAGTGATGGGGACCCACTGTGCCACAGCCGTATTCACCCCAGGAAGATCACCCCTCCAGGGCTCTCTGCTCCTGCTCTCTCTCTCTCTCTCTCTCTCTCTCTCTCTCTCTCTCTCTTCTCCATGTTATATTCTCAACAGGATGAGAGTGTTAAACCTGTAAGGTTTTTCTTTTGTAGATTCTGTATGGGATTGTCTGACACATCACTTTGCCATCACACTTCAACTGTATCTCAGTGCTTATAGGAAACTTGTATTTTAGCATACTGTTACAAGTATTTTCATGTAGTAGACTCAGTAAAAGGCCTGAGCAGAGAGAAGGTGGAAGTTGGGTCACATGGGGGGAGCTTGAGGCTGCAGTTTGGAATGCAGTGTAGATAGTGTCCAAGAGAGTGTAACAAACTAGGGGAAAAGAACATGCTGCACAGTGGTGGGCAGACATGGATGAATCCAGAATTGAGGGAAGCAGGATGCCAGGTCTCACCTGTGTGGTCAAAGCTAAAGGAAGGATGTAAGTCTTATCAGGGGAGGAGACAAAGCCCTAGTCATGGCGATAATGGAGGGACAGGGTTGTGTTTCAGGATATGGGTGAAAGACAACTACTCATGAACCTGATTCCAACCTTTCCTGAACTCCAGCCTGTGCCAGTGTTGGCTTCAGGCAGCAGTCCTCCATCCTAGCTGAGCACTGGAATCCCCTGGGTGGCTTATAGCATGCTACCAATATCCTTTCCCCACACCCCCAGATTCTTTATTGGTCTGGACACAGTTTTGGTTTTGTCTTTAAAGCTCCCGTGGTGATGATGTGAGCACACCAGATGTGAAACAACAGATTAGGAGAACCTGGGTGGGGAACCCAGTGGCTAGGTGAGAGGGCTATGTAAGGCAAGGGCTGGCAGGAGGCTGGAAAAGTGGGCTTGGGTTCCTTTATTTAAAGCATTGAGGGCCAGACTGTAATTTACATGCAGCACAGGGTTCATGCTGACAAATTTGGGGTAGGAAAATTATATGATTGGAACTGTGTTTTAAGAAGACCAGTTTGGCTGTTTTGTGTAAGATGGGTTGGCTAGAATTCAGAGACCAGTGAGGAAGCTATTGCAGGAGATGTGTAATGAAGACATCAAAAGCAAGATAAGGGCCAGGGGGAAATTCCAGATCCTAAAAATATTTCAGCTCCGAAGGGCAGGTGTTGCAGCCTGAGCCACCCAGTGTGAAGAGGCAGCCAGCTTGTAATTAGCCTGCACACGTTTCATTGTTGCCGGAGATCAGGGTGGCTGCTGGCTAATTAGTCCTTCCTGGAGGACAAAAACAGCTGGTATTTTCCTTTCTGATTCCAGTAATGACGTACTATTTTAACATAATAAAAGGATTCACTGGCAAGGGTGGGGGGGGCTGCTTAGATGAAAGGCCTAGGTGACTAGGGGCCCCTCTGTTTGTTCAGAAGCTGCTCAGAGATTCCAAGGAACATTGCAGGTCTCATCAAAGGAACAGCCAGCATTCTGCTGCAGCATCTGAATGTCAGACTTGTTCTAAATTTACATAGTTGGATGATTGAAGCTCACAGGAAGCTCAGAATTGTCTGTATTATCTTTGATCTTTAGAATCCTAAATCTTGCTGTTTATGGTTAAGAAGCAGAGACACGCACATGCCCAGCAACAACACTGACCCACCAGTCACCCTTAGCTCCCTCTACCCCCTTACATGAGATAGGAAGGGAGGAGGAGTCTTCCACCTCAGTTAAGACTTTAGTAAAATCTTTCCCCTGGAGAGTAGGCTTTTGATATGAATACTCCACCCTGTGTATGCATCCCAAAGATTACTTTTCCTTCCCCTATGCTAGAGCATTGAAGGGATCTTCCTTAATTCTTCACAATGAGAACCTGATGGAATTATTGGAGGTAAAACACACAAATGTGTGGTGGCTTCACTAAGCCTGGAACCTCCAAACTTTCCCTTTCATAGGATATTTCATACATAGTATGATGTTTCATTTTATGTATCAATTAGGCTAGGTTATGGTGCCCAGTTGTTTTTCCAAACACTCATCTAGATATTACAGGGAAGGTATTTTTAGATGATATTGACATTTAAATTGGCAAACTTCCAGTAACATAAATTCACTTCCATGATTTGGGTGGGCCCCATCTAATCAGTTGAAGGCCTTAAGAGAAAAAGACTGACCTACTTTGAGCAAGAAGGAATTCTGCCTCCAGGGGTTCCTGGGTGGTTCAGTTAGTTAAGCATCCAATTCTTGGTTTTGGCTCATGTCATGATCTCAGGATTCCTGAGTTTGAGCCCTGCATCAAACTGTGTGCTGACAGCATGGAGCCTGCTTGCAATTCTCTCTCTTACCCTCTCTTTCTGCCCTTCCCCCCACTCACTCACTCTCTCTCAAAATAAATAAGTAAACTAAAAAAAAAAAAAAAAAAAGAATTCTGCCTCCAGACTGTGTTTGAACTTGGGCCACAACATCAACTCTTCCCTTGACCTCCAGCCTATGGCCTGGCCCTACAGAGTTTGGACTTAACAGCCTCCACAATTTTGTGAATTGTTTCTTTAAAATTTCTCCTTCTCTCTCCCTCTCTGTGTATATGTATGCAGATGTATATGTACATGTATACATTCTATTGGTTCTGTTTCTCTGGAGAACCCTGACCAATGCACTCAGTATCCAGTAATTCATCAAAATTACCCTTTGAGGACAGTTCTGAACATGGCAGAGAGTCAGGGGGATCCATACGTCCCGCGTCTCTCGAACAAAGAAGTGTAGAAGCCAGAGGACTTTGAACACCAGAGCCTGGGAGGAAAAGAGACTGAATCTACTAGGAAGAAAATGGGAAAGCTGGAAAAAAGATAGGTGGGTAACTGCAAACTGGGGGAAATAAAAAAGGCCACATGAGCATGGAGGGGAGAGACCCCCTTCTGCAGAGAAACTTTATTCTGCGGAGAGACAAAGGGAAGAGAAAGAGTGGCTAGGAAAGTGCAGGACTATAGCCAAACAGGAGAAACACCTCAGACTAAGACTGAGAGGGATCTGATCTCTAACTGCCGGGCTTTCTTTGGACTGGGGCCTGCTCCCTGTTCGCACACTGGGGAGGAGGGGAGCCAGGCCTGGGTGCGGTTGTAGGCCAGAGACTCAGCCCACAGCTGGAGAAAGTAGTTCCCTCCCTGGAGGGCTGCATGATAGCACAGGACCTGCTTGCATCCACCACCCCCTGGGTGCAGTGGCTGGGTGGAGGGCACAGTCTGCAGGAGGATAAGGCCGCCTTTTCCCTGGAGTGCTGTGGGAAAACACAAAGCCTGCCTGCATCCACCACCCCAGGGGCTCCTGGCAAGGGCGGTGGCTCTCAGTCCACAAGGAGAAGGTGGTCCCCTCCCTGTAGTGCAGAGGCACAGACAAAGCCAGACTGGAACACATACACCCGAACGGAGAGGTACTTCCCCAGCAACAGAGTGCATGGAGCGACTTTGAATCCTAGCCAAGCACAGGGTCAGGTGAATTGGTGGAGTGAAAAGGACTGCCCCCATCTGTACCCATGGCACAGGAAGAACAACTCAGTCCACCGAGTCCAGCTCCGTGGAAAAGAGACTGGGAGATCACCATTCCCTCCTGCCCCACCACCACCACCACCAAGGTGGGGCCTCAGGGATCACTCCCAGGGCCCATAGTGGAGGTGGGTTCAGAATACACCAAACCACACCCCCTTATACTAGGTAACTGCATATCCACCAGAGCAGCACAGACCCTGTGGACAGCTACTACCTACAAGTGATGCAGCAATGCCTGGATTAACTCTAGGTCAGTTCTGGATATATAGATATATTCACCCCCAACCCCATTTCTCCTCCTTATCTCTTCCCTCCCCTAGGCTGGTTACTCTGGTTACTGGTCTGTCTAAACAGGCATATTTAATCCATTATCTTGATACATGTTCTACACCTCTTTCTTTACACTCCTTTCTCTTTCCCTGGAATAATCAAGCCATATAGCTTCTCTGTCTGGGTAATTTTATCTTCGTTTCATTTTTCCTGCCTCCTTTTTTACTTTCCTTTCTCTCTCTCTGGATTAAGCCTTTTAGTCTCTCTGCCTAATCAGTGTTTAATTCCCATACCCCCATCCCTACCTCCTGTCATTTCTTTCTTTGTATGTGCTCTTCATTCAGCACAGCCTCCACCCTCTTCTTTACTTGTAGTTGGTGTTTTGGGTTTTTTTTGTTTGTTTGTTTGTTTTTAGTCTTTAGGTTTTTGTTTATTTGTTTGTTTGTGTTATTTGCTTGTCTGTTTGTGAGTTTTTGTCTCCTGTTTGTTTGTCTGTTTTCCTTTACAGGGCTAATCCAAGGAACAAATCAAAGCACACCTAGTAGAGGGTACATAATATTACTACCAGTAGGGTAATAAAATAACCAAAGTCACAACAACACAGAGCAAGTAACAATCCCCAAAATAACACCTAATAAAGGGCAAGGCCCTGGATAGTGTATGACCCTCCTTTAATATAGCAGTGCTTGCAGGTACAGAGCATGAAATCTTTCAAAACACATAAAGGACAGAAAAATAAGCAAAATGACAAAATGGAAGAATTCTCCTCAAAAGAAACTCCAGGAAGTAGCAACAGCTAACTGATTGATCAGAATCGAATTAAGCAATATAACAGAACAAGAATTTAGAATAATAGTCATAAAATTACTCACTGGGCTTGAAAAAAACATAGAGGACAGCAGATAATCTATTGCTACAGATCAAGGGACTAAAAAATAGTCATGAGAAATTTAAAAAAAATGCTATAAATGAGGTATAAATGAAAATGGAGGTGGCCATAGCATGGATTGAAGAGGCAGAGGAGAGAATACATGAATTAGAAGATAAAATTATAGAAAAAGAGGAAGCTGAAAAAAGAGAGACAAAAAAATCCAGGATATGTGGGGAAAATAGAGAACTATACCCATATCATAGGGAACAATATCCATATCATAGGAATTCCAGAAGAAGAAGAGAGAGAAAGGGGTTGAAGTTGTACTTCAAAAAATCATAGCTGAGAACTTCCTTGATTAGGGGAAGAAAACAAGCATTAAAATCCAAGAGGCACAGAGAACTCACTTCAGACCTAATTTGAATTGATATTCTGCATGATATATCATAATGAAACTGGCAAAATACAAAGATAAAGACAGCATTCAAAGCAGCTAGGGAAAAATGGGCCCAAGATACAAAGGTAGACATATAAGGGTAGTAGAAGACCAATCTACTGAAACGTGTCAGGCCAGAAAGGAATGGCAGGAAATCTTCAATGTGATGAACAGAAAAAAATATGTAGCCAAGAACCCTTTACCCAGAAAGTCTGTCATTCAGAATAGAAGAGATAAAAGTTTTCCCAAAGAAACAAAATCTGAAGGAATTCATCACTACTAAACCAGCCCTACAAGAGATCCTAAGGGGGACTCTTTGAGTGAAATGTTGCAAGGACCACAAAGTACCAGAGACACCACAACAAGCATGGAACCTACATATATCACAGTGACTCTAAACCCATATCTTTCAATAGTAACACTGAATGTAAATGGACTAAATGTTCCAACCAAAAGACACAGGGTATCTGAATAGAAAAAAACAAAACAAAACAAAAAACAAGACCCATTTATTTGCTGTCTACAAGAGACTCATTTTAGACTTGAGGACACCTTCAAATTGAGAGTGAGGGGATGGAGAACTATCTATCATGCTACTGGAAATCAAAAGAAAGCTGGAGTAGCCATACTTATATCAGACAAACTAGACTTTAAATTGAAGGCTGTAACAAGAGATGAAGAAGGGCATTATATAATAATTACAGGATTTATCCATTAGGAAAGGCTACCAATTATAAATGTCTATGCACCAAATACGGTGGCCCCCAAATATATAAAACAATTAATCACAAATTTAAGGAAACTTATTGATAAGAATGTGGTAATAGCAGGGGACTTTAATACTCCACTTACAACAATGGATAGATCATCTAGACACAGGATCAATAAGGAAACAAGGGCCCTGAATGAGACATTGGATCAGATGGACGTGGCAGATATATTTAGAACTCTGCATCCCAAAGCAACAGAATATACTTTCTTCTCGAGTGCACATGGAACATTCTCCAAGATAGATCACATACTGGGTCACAAAACAGCCCTTCATAAGTATACAAGAATTGAAATCATACCATGCATACTTTCAGACCACAGTGCTATGAAACTTGAAATCAACCACAGGAAAAGATCTGGAAAACTCCAAAAGCATGGAGGTTAAAGAACACCCAACTAAAGAATGAATGGGTCAACCAGGCAATTAGAGAAGAAATTTAAAAATATATGGAAACAAATGAAAATGAAAATACAACAATCCAAACACTTTGGGATGCAGCGAAGGCAGTCTTGACAGGAAAATACACTGCAATCCAGGCCTATCTCAAGAAACAAGAAAAATCCCAAATACAAAATCTAACAGCACACCTAAAGGAACTAGAAGCAGAACAACAAAGACACCCTGGGCCCAGAAGAAGGGAAATAATAAAGATCAGAGCAGAAATAAGCAGTATAGAATCTAAAAAAATAAAACAAAACAAAACAAAACAAAACAAACAAAACAGAAGAGCAGATCAATGAAACCAAGAGTTGTTTTTTTGAAAAAAAAATAAATAAAATTGATACACCTTTAGCCAGGCTGCTCAGAAAGAAAAGGGAGAGGACCCAAACAAATAAGTTCCTGAATGAAAATGGAATTATTACAACGAATCCTTTTGAAATACAAGCAATTATCGGGAATACTATGAAAAATTATATGCCAACAAACTGGACAACCTGGAAGAAATGGAAAAATTGCTAAGCACTCACACATTTCCAAACCTCAAACACGAAGAAATAGAAAACTTGAACAGACCCATAACCAGCAAAGAAATTGAATCATTATCAAAAATCTCCCAAAAAATAAGAGTCCAGGACCAGATGGCTTCCCTGGGGAATTCTACCAGATATTTAAAGCAGAGATAATAGCTGTCCTTCTCAAGCTGTTCCAAAATATAGAAAGGGAAGGAAACTTCCAGACTCATTCTATGAAGCCAACATTACTTTGATTCCTAAATCAGAAAGAGACCCAGCAAAAAAAGAGAACTATAGGCCAATATCCCTGATGAATATGGATGCAAAAATTCTCATTAAGATACTAGCAAATCAAATTCAACAGAATATAAAAATAATTATTCACCATGATCAAATGGGATTCATTCCTGGGTTGCAGGGCTGGTTCAACATTCACGAATAAATTAATGTGACACATCACATTAGCAAAAGAAAAGAAAAGAACCATATGATCCTGACAATCAATGCAGAAAAAGCATTTGACAAAATTCAGCATTCTTGCTTAATAAAAACGTTCGAGAAGTCGGGATAGAAGAAACATGCTTCAACATCATAAAAGCCATTTATGAAAAGCCCACAGCTAATATCATCCTCAATGGGGAAAAGCTGAGATTTTTCCCCCTCAGATCAGAAACATGACAGGGTTGTCCACTCTCACTGCTATCGTTTAACATAGTGTTGGAAATTCTAGCATCAGCAATCAGACAACAAAAGGAAATCAAAGGCATCAAAATTGGCAAAGATGAAGTCAAGCTTTCACTTTTTGCAGATGACATGATACTATACATGGAAAACCTGACAGACTCCACCAAGTCTGCTAGAACTGATACATGAATTCAACAAAGTTGCAGGACACAAAATCAATGCACAGAAATCAGTTACATTCTTATACACTAATAATGAAGCAACAGAAAGACAGAGAAACTCATCCCATTCACAATTGCACCAAGAAGCATAAAATACCTAGGAATAAACCTGACCAAAGATGTAAAAGATCTGTATGCTGAAAACTATAGAAAGCTTATGAAGGAAATTGAAGAAGATACAAAGAAATGGAAAAACATTCCGTGCTCATGGATTGGAAGAATAAATATTGTTAAAATGTCAATACTACCCAAAGCTATCTACACATTCAATGCAATCCCAATCAAAATTGCACCAGCATTCTTCTCGATGCTAGAACAAGCAATCCTAAAATTTGTATGGAACCACAAAAGACCCTGAATAGCCAAAGTAATATTGAAGAAGAAGACCAAAGTGGGAGGCATCACAATTCCAGACTTTAGCCTCTACTACAAAGCTGTAATCATCAAGACAGCATGGTATTGGCACAAAAACAGGCATACAGACCAATGGAATGGGATAGGGACTTCAGAGTTGGACCCACAAAAGTATGGCCAACTAATCTTTGACAAAGCAGGAAAGAATATCCAATGGAAGAAAGACTGTCCTTTAACAAATGGTGTTGGGAGAACTGGACAGCAACATGCAGAAGAATAAAAGTAGACCAGTTTCTTGCACCATTCAATAAAATAAATTCAAAATGAATGAAGGACCTGAATGTGAGACAGAAAACCATCAAAACCTTAGAGAAGAAAGCAGGAAAAAACCTCTGTGACCTCAGCCGCAGCAATTTCTTACTTGATGCATCCCCAAAGGCAAGGGAATTAAAAGCAAAAATGAACTATTGGGACCTCTTGAAGATAAAAAATCTGCACTGCAAGGGAACAATCAACACAACTAAAAGGCAACCGATGGAATGGGAAAATATATTTGCAAATAACATATCAGACAAAAGTCTAGTGTCCAAAATCTATAAAGAACTCAACAAACTCCACACCTGAAAAACAAATAATCCAGTGAAGAATTGGGCAGAAGACATGAATAGACGCTTCTCTAAAGAAGACATCCAGATGGCCAACAGGCACATGAAAAGATGCTCAACGTCACTCCTCATTAGGGAAATTCAAGTCACAACCACACTGAAATATCACCTCACTCCAGTCAGAGTGGCTAAAATGAACAAATCAGGAGATGCTAGTGAGGATGTGGAGGAACTGGAACCCTCTTGCACTGTTGGTGGGAGTGCAAACTGGTGCAGCCACTCTGGAAAACAATGTGTAGGTTCCTCCAAAAATTAAAAATAAATCTACCCTATGATGCAGAATTAGCACTGCTAGGAATTTACCCAAGGGATACAGGGGTACTCATGCATAGGGACACTTTTACCCCAATGTTTATAGCAACACTCTCAACAATAGCCAAATCATGGAAAGCGCCTAAATGTCCATCAACTGATGAATGGATAAAGAAATCGTGGTTTATATACACAATGGAATACTACATGGCAATGAGAAAGAATGAAATATGGACTTTTGTAGCAATGTGGATGGAACGGGAGAGTGTTATGCTAAGTGAAATAAGTCATACAGAGAAAGACAGATACCATATGTTTTCACTCTTATGTGGACCCTGAGAAACTTAACAGAATGTCATGGGAGAGGGGAAGGGGAAAAGAAAGTTACAGACCGGGAAGGAGGCAAACCATAAGAGACTCTTAAAAACTTAGAATAAACTGAGGGTTGATGGGAGATAGGAGGGATGGTAGGGTGGGAGATGTGCATTGAGGAGGGCACCTGTTCGGATGAGCACTGGGTGTTGTATGGAAAACAATTTGACAATAAATTTCATATTAAAAAAATTATCCTTTGAATAGAGGAATTCTTGTGCATTGTTGGCAGGAATGCAAACTATTGCATCTACTAAGGAAGCTAATATGGCATCGTTCCTCAAGAAATTAAGAATAGAACTACTTTATGTTCCAGTAATCACAGTACTGGTATTTACCCAAAGAATATACTAAGTTGAAGAAATACATGCACCCCATATTTATTGATCATTATTTACATTAGCCAAACTATGGAAGCAGCCCAAGAGTCCATTACACACACACACACACACACACACACACACACACACACACGTAATATTATTCCGCCATCAAAAACAAAATTTTGTCATTTGTCACAACATGGATGGAGCTAGAGTGTACTATGCTAAGTGAAATAACTCACTCAGAGAAAGACAAATACCATATGATTTCACTCATATGTGGAATTTAAGAAACAAAGAAGTGAACCAAGGTAAAATAAAAAAGAGAGACAGAGAGGCAAATCAAGAAATAGACTCTTAACTTCAGTGAACAAACTGATGATCATCAGAGGGGAGATGAGTGAGATGTTGGGTGAAATAGTTGAAGGGGTTTAAGAGTACAGTTATTGTGATGAGTACTGAACATGTTTAGAAATGTTGAATCACTATATTGTACGCCAGAAACTATGATACTATCTACACTTGTATTAATACAATGCAATACATTACAATACAATACAATACAAAAACCAACCAAACAAACAAGCAAACAAAACAAAATTACCCTTTGAATGTTCCTACCAGTTTATGGCTCCAGTGGCTTTTGTTCCAGGTAAGCAGATCTCACTGTGTCTTGTATTCTTCTGTCTTTCTACATTTCAGGGTGGTGGTTTGAACTGTGACTGCCATTCTCTGGTGGTTTCAAGAAAATTCAGTGATTTTTCAAGTTATTCAACTTTTTCTCTTGTAGTAAGGATAGGAGTGACACCTTCCAAGCTCATTACATGTTGGACCTCTGAAACTGAAATCTTCCAAAAACTTAAACTATTTTAAAAAGATAATTTTCACCAATTGTGTTTGTTTTACTGGAAAGCAGTTCTGCAGACCTCCTCACCCTGCCATTCCAGAAGTGGAATTCAGTAGATCTTTTCTTAATGACATTTATGGCTAATATTTGTTGAGTACTAAAGCCAGAAACTCCTCAGACTTTTTATATGCATTATCTCATTTAATCTCTGTGAAGATTTCCTATGCAAATACCATATGAAGAAGGTGTTATTATTATGTGCAGCTTTTAAGTGAGGAATCAGACTCAGAGACATTACGGTCTGCCAAACTTGAATTCAGAATTCTGTAGGAAAATGGCAAAGACTAGATTAGAGAAAAAGGAAAGGCATTAGGCTCTAGAGCAGTAGATATATAATGAATATCCAATGAAAATGTAATGAAATAGAGTGAAAGCCATGGTATACTTTAAAATGTTGTAATACCACATTTAAATATAAAAATAAACAAGTAAATAAAAAATAAATAATTAAATAAACAGATAAAATTGATTTTAATACTATTTTAATATATAATATATTCAAAATCATCAATTCAATATACATTCAATATAAATTATTAGTGGGATACTTTACTTCCTTTCTTTGTACCAAGTCATTGAAATCTGGTGTGTAGTTTGCATTTATTGTGCATCTCTGTTTAGACTAGCCACCTCTTAAGTACTAAGTAGCAGTCCTAGACTAAATGGTTGATATTTTTATATTTAAGGTTACTGTGCAAAGAGGAAAGGCTTTTTACAGACTTTAGGAAGATCCTCAAGGAGACAGTATGGGAGGTGGATGGGGGAGGAGCAAGAGAAGAGGTTCAGAGATTAGAAGTTAGCATTGGAGTTTACCAAGAAAGAAACTACAAAATAAAAAGTAGACCAGAGAATAGAGAACAGAAAATAAATAGAAAAATATTATACCAATATAGTTATGAGAAAATTCACCAAGACTTGGTGACAGGTTGCATGTTGATGATAAGGAAAAAGATGTCCAGGATGACTTATAGTTTCTTTCAGTTAAATGAGTATTTTCATCTGTCTCAGACAGGTATTGGACAACTAAGGAAAGATTTGGAAGAAAAGATTAATGAACTTTGATATATCTGTGGGCTTCCCAAAAGAGATGTCTCCTGGCCAATTTGTATAGAGTGTGGCAAGACGTTTTCTTTTCTGTTTCTAATAGCATTTGTTGTTAATGTATCATGGAAACTCTAGGAGTTCTTTCTTCCTGTGTTTTACGCCTAGAAGTATATTCGCTTCAGGTGTAAGCAAGTAATTTCTCTGTGGTGCTATTAGCCAAAGAAAATTCTGCCTAGTAATCCATTCACTAATGCCAGACAGTATTTCTTTCACTTTGGGATATAACTACAAACCAAAGGGGCACAAACAATCAGTTGCCACCAGCACTAAGATGAACCAGATGTTGGAAATACCTCACAAGGATTTTAAGACATCCATCATCCATTCATCCATTAGCACATTTCTGATCTACAGATTCAAGAAGTGAAAAACAGAATAAACCCAAAGAAATCCATCCCAAGTCATAAACTAAAATAGTGAAAATGAAGACAAAGAAAAAATCCTTAAAGTACCTAGAAAAATGTATGATGCATTACCTATAGAAGAGAGATGCATGATGCATTAACTATAGGAAACACCAATTCAAACAAGAGTGGATTTCTCATGTGGAAAACATGGAAACCGGAAGGATGCACCTCAACACTTTTCAAGTGCTAGAAAAAAATAACTTTTAAGAGTGAATTCTGTGTCTAGCAAAACCATCTTTAAGAATGACAAGGAGGGGCGCCTGGGTCACTCAGTCGGTTCAGCGGCCAACTTCGGCTCGGGTAATGATCTTGCGGTCCGTGAGTTCAAGCCCCGCGTCAGGCTCTGTGCTGACAGCTCAGAGCCTGGAGCCTGTTTCAGATTCTGTGTCTCCCTCTCCCTGACCCTCCCCCATTCATGCTCTGTCTCTCTCTGTCTCAAAAATAAATAAACGTTAAAAAATTTAAAAAAAAAAGAATGACAAGGAAATAAAGATATTCTTAGAGGTAAACTAAAATAATTTGTGATGAAAACACCTGCTCTTGAAGATAAGCTGGAGGAGCTCTTCAATAGAAAGGAAATAATAAAAGAAGGAATCTTGGAGCACTGGAAAGGAAGAAGGAGCACTGGAAAGGAAGAAGGACCAGAAGAAAGAGCAGAAATATGGATACATACAGTAGGCTGTCCTTTTCTTCATGAAATTTGCAAACCATATTTGATGACTGAAACAAAAGTTATAGCACAGTGTGATACTCCAAACAATATTTTAAAATGAGAAAAATAAAAGGTACTAAGTGGAAGTGAGTTTTCCACAATTCATTTGAAGTGGTAAAATGGTGATACTAGTAAACTGTGATAAGTCACATATGTATATGGTTATACACAAAGCAGCCATTATGGAAACTATGCAAAGAGGTACACTCAAAAAACTTTTAAGGAAATCAGGTAAAATTCTAAAGATTATATATATATATATATATATATATATATATATATATATATATATACACATATATATATATGTATAATACACACACACACACACACACACACACACATTCCACAGGAAAGCAAGAAAAAAACAGGAATGACAAACAGAAAAAACATACAGAAAGTAAATAGTACAGTGACAGACTTAAGTCCTAACATGTCAGTAATTATTTTAAATGTAGTTTAAATTTAACAAACCCAAGACAGAGATTGCCATAATGTATAACAAAACATGTTTAATAAAATATAACTCAACTAAATGCTATAAAAAGAAATTCTTTTCTAATCCAACCCATAGGTTGAAAATAAAAGGATGGAAAAAGATACACCATGAAAACAGTTTTAAAACATCGAGAGTGACTATATTAATACCAGAAAAACCTCAAAGTAAAGTCATTTATTAGATAAAGAGGGGTATTACTCATAATGATAAAATTATTACACCACCAGGAAGGCATAATAATCTTAAATGTGTATGCATCAAACAACAAAATATGCATGACAACAGAATATAACAAACAGAAAACACAAACTATGGGAAGCAAAACACTGATAGAGCTGAAAAGAGCAACAAACAAATCTACAATTATAGTCGGGGACTTCAACACTCCCTCTCACCAACTGGTAGATCCATTGGACCACACATCAACAAGAATAGGGATGATCTGAACAACAAAATCAATCAGCAGGAACACTCCACCCAACTAAAGCAGAATACATGTTTTATTCAAGTGTCCATGCAACATTAAACAAGATAGACCACATCCTGAAACATAAAACCACCCTGAACAAAATTAAGATAATTAAAGTAATAAAGATTGTATTTTTGACTATACTGGCATGAAAGTAGAAATCAATAGCAGAATAACAGTAGGAAAATCTTTATCCATATGGAAATTAAGCAACACATTTTTAAACAATTCATGGATAAAAGAGGAAGTCTCAGAGGAAATACAAATATGTACAATAGAATGAAAATGAAAATACAACATATGGAAATATGTGGAAGGCAGCTATAGCTGTACAGAGAGGACACTGAAGCCTAGGTGCTGACACTAGATACAAGAAAAAGTCTCAAATCAACAATCCAAATAACTCCATCAAGAATTTTTTTTAGGGGTGCCTGGTGGCTCACTTGGTTAAGCAGCTGGCTCTTGATTATGGTTCAGGTCATGATCTCATGGTTCATGAGTTTGAACCCTTGTTCGGGCTCTGTGCTGACAGTGCAGAGCCTGCTTGGGGTTCTCTCTTTCTCTGACTCTCTCTCGCCCCTCCCCTGCACATGCTCTGTCTCTCTCAAAATAAATAAAACATTTTTTTTTAATTTTTAAAGGAGGAAATAAACTCAAAGAAGCAGAAAGAAGGAAAGAGTAAACATAAACATAGAAATCAATGATATGCAAAATAGGAGTACCAAAAAAAAAAAAAGAATTAAACAAAAACAAAATGTGTTTCTTCCAAAAATCAATAAAATTGTAAACTTCTAGCGACTGACAACCATAACAAAAGAAAAGACATATCACCAATTTTAGGAAGTAATAGTGGATACAACCACAGATTTTACAGCCATTAAAAAGATAAGGGAATACTACAAACAAATTTACACTCATAAATCTGACAGTTTGGGAGAAATGGACCAGCTCCTCAAAATCCACAAACTACCAAAACTCCATTAAGATGAAATAGAATCAGAATAGTCTTGCTATCTTTAAAGCAACTAAATTTGTAATTTAAAAGCTCCTGAAAAAGAATTCAAGAAAGACCCACATGATTTCATTTCAAAATTATATTAAACATTTTTAAAAGAATTAATAATTTCACAAAGTCTCTTCCAGATAATAGAAGAGGAGAATATTTCCAACTTATTATCTCAGGACATTATTACCCTAATAGCAAATGCAGAAAAAAAAAAAAAGGCTTGAGAGAGACAGACAGAGAGAGAGAGAGAGAGAGAGAGAGAGAAAGGAAATTATATAATGGAAAGTATAGATCAATATTTATTACCTTTGATGAAAAAATTCTCAAAATATTAGCAGTAAAATCCAACTTTGTATAAAAAGTATTACACACCTCAGGGCGCTTGGGTGGCTCAGTCGGTTAAGTGTCTGACTTCGAGTTAGGTCATGATCTCATGGTTTGTGAGTTCGAGCCCCGTGTCTTCTGTGTCCCTCTCTCTCTCTGCTCTTCCCCCACTCATGCTCTCACTCTCTCCTCTCTCTGTCTCTCTCTCAAAAATAAACATTAAGCAAAAAAGATTTTTAAAAGATTTTTATTTATTTTTGAGACACAGAGAGACAGACCATGAGCAGGGGACAGGCAGAGAGAGAGAGGGAGACACAGAATCTGAAACAAGCTCCAGGCTCTGAGCTGTCAGCACAGACCCTGATGTGGGGCTTGAACTCAAGGACGGTGAGATCATGACCTGAGCCAAAGTCAGATACTTAACTGACTGAGCCACCTAGGCACCCCCCAAATTGTTTTTTAAAAAGAAAGGATTACACACCTCGACCCAGTGGGAATTATTCTAGTTCTGAAAGACTAAGTCAGCATCCAAAATCAATCAATGTCATCCATCACATAAACATATTAAAAAATAAAAATCATTGAGGAGTTAGGATGGTAGAGTAGTAGGGACACCCTAGGCTTTCATTGTCCCTCAAACATAGCTGTTTTGAGGTCAGATCACTTGAGACATCCAGGAAATCCATCTGTTGACTGGCAGAAGGATCTTCATGGTTGCAGGGAGATGGTGTGGCAAGTACAAGGTGCGTGTAAGTGAATTGGGAAAGAAACATGGTACTGCAGAGGGGAGAGAATCCTTTCCATGAAGAAAGGGAGAGACAGAGAAGGGTTAAGAAAGTGCAGCATTGAGTTCACACAAGAAGAAGGACCATAGACTGGGGAGCAATAAGTACTGAGTGTCACAGGTTGGGTGTTGTTGTTGTTGTTGTTGTTTGCAAACAATGCTTGGAGCTCAAACTCTGAGGTTTTAGAAGTGTGCAACTTTCTCTGGAGCAGAGCTGCAACACCCAGGGTAGAGGTATCTGCCCCTGGAGTGCATAGCATGGTGTAGGGATCTCTGGAGCACTTTGGGAGAGAACATTCCCCTTTCTGGAAGATTTTTGGAAAAGGGTATATTGCCTCCCCAAGGACAATAGATCCTGCGGGTACCAGCAAAAAGCTTTTCATCAGCAGGGAACAGAGGCACACCCAAAGGGAATATAACCTTTGCTGTTTTAGCAGCAACTCTCTAGCAACTGCTTATTTACTGGGGCAAGACTGACTCTGAGCCAACACAGCCAGCATCTCCTCCAGAAGACCAGCATAGGCAGCACCCCACATGTGCCAAGTGTCCTAGTCAAGCTGAAATAAAAAATGCTAGAACTGACAGGCAAAACTGACTGGATACAGTCATAATGAGGAGTGAAGAAGCAAAGGAGACAATAGGTGATATAGAAGATAAAATCATGGAAAATAATGAAGCTGAAAATAAAGAAGGAAGGGAAATTATTATACCATGAGGGGAGACTTAGAGAACTAAGTGATATTATGAAGAGAAAATTATAACCATATCATGGGAGTCCCAGAAGAATAAGAGTGGGAAAAAGGGGCTGAACATTTATTTGAACAAATTATAGCTGAGAACTTCCCTAATCTGGGGAAAAAAACAGGCATTCATGTCCAAGAGACAGAGAGAGCTCCTCTCAAAGTTAACAAAAGCAGGTCAACACCATGATATATCATATTGAATCTTGAAACATACAAAGATAAAAAGAGAATTCTGAAAGTAGCTAGGGACTAAAGGTCCTTAACCCATAAGAATAGACACATAAGGTTAGCAGCAGATCTGTCCACTGAAACTTGGCAGGCCAGAAAGGGGTAGCAGAAGTATTCAAAGTGTTGAATAGGAAAAATATGCAGCCGAGAATCCTTTATTCAGCAAGGCCGTCATTCAAAATAGGAGAGATAAAGAGTTTCCCAGAAAAACAAAAACTAAAGGAGTTCATGACCACCAAACCAGGAAATTTTAAGGATGATTTTCTGACTGGAGACAAGACAAAACAAAACAAAACAAAACAAAACAAAACAAAACAAAACAAAAAAAACCCAAAAGCAATAAGGGCTAGAAAGTTCCAGAGAACATCAGAAACACCAACTCTACAGGCAACATATTGGCACTAAATTCATCTCTTTTCATAATCATTTTAAATGTAAATGAAATGAATGCTCCAATCAAAAGACATATGGTAACAGAATAGATAGGAAAATAAGACCCATCTATATGAGTGCCTACAAGAGACTCATTTTAGACCTGCAGAATGAAAGTAAGGGAATGAAGAACCATCTATCATGCAAATGGATGTCAAAAGAAAGCCAGTGACCATACTTATATGAGATAAACTAAGTTTTAAAACAGTGTAAATCAATAAATAAATAAATAAATAAATAAATAAATAAATAAATAAATAAAAAACAAAGATGTAACAGGAGATGAAGAAAGGCATTATATAATAATCAAATGGTTTATCCACCATGATCTAACAATTGTAAATATTTATGTCTCAGACTTGAAACCACCCAAATATATAAATCAATTAATAACAAATCTAAAAAAAAAAAAACTCATCGATAATAATACCATAATAGTATGGGACTTCAACACCCCACTTACACCAATGGACAGATCACCTAAGGAGAAAAGCAACAAGGAAACAATGGCTTTCAGTGACACATTGGGCCAGATAGACTTAAAGGTATATTCAGAACATTTCATCCTAAAGCAGCAGAATACTCATTCTTCTAGAGTGCACATGGAACATTCTCCAGAAAAGATCACACACTGGGTCACAAATCAGCCCTCAATAGGTAAAAAAAAAAAACAAAAAAAAAACAAAAAACAAAAAAAAAAAAAAAAAAACATTGAGATCATGCCATGCATATTTTTTAGATCACAACACTGAAACTTCAAATCAACTACAAGAAAACATTTGGAGAGCCCTCAAGTACATAGAGGTTAAAGAACATCCTACTAAAGAACGAATGGGTTAACCAGGAAATTAAAGAAGAAATTAAAAAGGAAACACATGGAAGCCAATTAAATGAAAACACAACTGCTCAAACCCTTTGGGATGCAGCAAAGTCAGACCTAAGAGGAAAGTACATTGCAATTTAAGTCTATTTCAAGAAGAAAGAACGGTTCTAAATACACAACCAAACATTTACACCTAAAGGATCTAGAAAAGGAACAGCAAATAAAGCCTAACGCCAGCAAAAGAAGGGAAATAATAAATGTTTGGGGCAGAAATAAACGACAGAGAAACAAACAAGAAAAAAAAAACCAGTAAACCACATCAATAAGACCAAACACTTTTTCTTTGAAAGAATTAACAAAACTGACAAACCCTTACCCAGACTTATCAAAAAGAAAACACAGAGGACCCAAATAGATAAAATGATGAGTGAAAGAAGAGAGACCACAACCAACACCACAGAAATACAAACAATAATAAGAGAATACTATGAAAAATTATATGCCAACAAACTGGACAATCTGGAAGAAATGGTCAAATTCCTAGACATTCACACACTTACCAAAACACAAACAGGGAGAGATAGAAAATTTGAACAGACCCAAAACCAGCAAAGAAATTGAATCAGTAATGAAAAATCTTCCAACAAACAAGAGTCCTGGACTAGATCGTTTCCCAGGGGAAACCTACGAGACATTTAAAGAAGGGTTAATACCTATTCTTCTCAAACTGTTCCAAAAATTAGAAATAGAAGGAAAGCTTCCAAACTTATTCTATGAATCCAGCATTACCTTGACTCCAAAACCAGACAAAGATCCCACTAAAAAGGAGAATTACAGGCCAATATCCCTGATGAGACTGGATGCAAAACTTTTCCACAAGAAAGCAAATTGAATTCAACAGTACATTAAAAGAATTATTCACCATAATCAAGTGAGATTTATTCTGGGATACAGGGCTGGTTCAATATTTACAAATCAATCAATGTGATACACCCATTAATCAAAAAAAAGGATAATAAGTATATGATTCTCTCAATAGATGCAGAAGCATTTGATAAAATACACCATATTTTCTTGATAAACACTATCAACAAAGTAGGGATAAAAGGAACATACCTCAACATCACAAAAGTCATATATGAAAGACCCAGAGCTAATATCATTCTCAATGGGGAAAAACTGAAAGCTTTCTTGAGGTCAGGAACACAACAGGGATGTCCACTCTCATCACTGTTGTTCAACATAGTATTGGATGGAAGTCCTAGCCTCAGCAATCAGACAACAAAAAGAAACAAAAGGCATCCAAGTCAGCGAGGAATAAGTCAAAATTTCACTTTCATCTTTGCAGATGACATGACACTCTATGTGAAAAACTCAAAAGACTACACCAAAAAACTGCTACAACTGATACATGAATTCATCAAAGTTGCAGGATATAAACTCAACATACAGAAATCAGTTGCATCTCTATAAACAAATAATGAAACAACAGAAAGAGAAATCAAGGAATAGATCCCATTTACAATTGCGCCAAAAATCATAAGATACCTAAAAATAAACCTAACCAAAGAGGTAAAAGATCTATACAGTGAAAACTATAGAAACCTTATGAAAGAAATTGAAGAAGACACAAAGAAATGGAAAAACATTCCATGCTCATGGATTGGAAGAACAAATATTGTTATAACGTTCATATTACCCAAAAAAAAGTATACATATTCAATGCAATCTCTCTCAAACTAACACCAGCATTCTTCATAGAGCTAGAACAAACAATTCTAAAATTTGTATGGAACCAGAAAAGACCACAAATAGCCAAAGCAATCTTGAAAAAGAAACCAAAGCTGGAAGCATCACAATTCTGGACTTCAAGCTGTATTACAAAGCTGTAATCAGCAAGACAGTATGGTGTTGGCACAAAAACTGACACATAGATCAATGGAACAGAATACAGAAACCAGAAATGGACCCACAAACGTATGGCCAACTAATCTTTGACAAAGCAGGAAAGAATATCCAATGGAAAAAGAAAACAGTCTCTTCAGCAAATGGTGTTGGGAAAGCTGGGCAGCAACATGCAGAAGAATGAACCTGGACCACTTTCTGGACCATACACAGAAGCAAATTCAAAATGGATGAAAAGCCTAAATGTGAGGCAGTAAACCATCAAAATCCTAGAGGTGAGAACAGGTAACAACAGCTTTGACTTCAGCTGCAGCAACTTCTTACTAGACATGTCTCCAGAGGCAAGGGAAACAAAAGCAAAAACGAACTATTTGGACCTCATCAAAATAAAAAGCTTCTTCACAGTGAAGGAAACAATCAGCAAAACTAAAAGGCAACTTAAAGAATGGGAGAAGATATTTGCAAATGACCAATAGGTCATAAAGGGTTAATATCCAAAATTTCCAAAATAGGATTTTCAAAATATCCAAAATAGGATTAAGGGTTAATATCCAAAATCTATAAAGAACTTATCAAACTCAACACCCCCCCAAACAAAAACAAAAACGAAAACCCAAATAATCCAGTGAAGAAATGAGCAAAATACATGAATAGAAACTTTTTTTTCAATATATGAAGTTTATTGTCAAATTGGTTTCCATACAACACCCAGTGCTCATCCCAAAAGGTGCCCTCCTTTTCCAAAGAAGATATCCAGATGGCTAACAGATATGAAAAGATGCTCAACATCACTGATCATCAGAAAAATACATATCAAAACCTCACACCTGTCAGAATGGCTAAAATTAACCACTCTGGAAATAACAGATATTGGTGAGGATGAGGATAAAGGGGAATCCTTTTGCTCTTTTGGTGGGAATACAAATTGGTGCAGCCCCTCTGGAAAACAGTATGGAGGTTCCTCAAAAAAATTAAAAATAGAATTACCCTACAACCCAGCAATAGCACTAGTAGGAATTTATCCAAAAGATACAGGAGTGCTGATTCGAAAGGACACATGCACTCAAATGTTTATAGCAGCACTATTAATAATAGCTGAATTATGGAAAGAGACCAAATGTCCATCAACTGATGAATAAATTAATTAGATGTGATATATATACATATCTAATTATGTGTATGATATATACATATATACAGTGGAATACTACTCTGTGATTAAAAAAATGAAATCTTCCCATTTGCAACAATGTGGATGGAATTAGAGTATATTATGCTAAGCTAAATAAGTCAATCAAAGGAAGATAAATATATGGTTTCACTCATATGTGGAATTTAAGAAACAAAACAGATAAACATAGGGAAAAGAAACAGAGACAAAAGCAAATCATAAGAGACTCTTAACTATAAAGAACAAACAGGGTTAATGAAGGGAGATGGGTGTGGAATAGGCTAAATGAGTGATAGGTATTAGGAGGACACTTGTGATGAGCGCTGGGTGTTACATGTAAGTGATGAATCACTAAATTATACTCCTGAAATCATTATTACATTATGTGTTAATTAACTTGGATTCAAATTTTAAAAAATATAAAGAAAATACACCTGTTTAGTCACTGATCCCTGTCAATGCCAGTCTAGGAGTTATCTCACACAGCTCCCTCATTATCAGCTCCTTTTTGTCTAAGCAACAAGTCAATGGAGCCACCTATATTAGCAGCTCTTAGTTATAGAGATGTATGTCAGTTGTGTGAAAAGCACAGTGGTCAGAGTCCATCATCTTTTTTGAGGGCTTATTTTCAGTGCTTGAGTTTCTGCAAAAGTCTATCTCCAAAAACCATGTTTTGGGGCTTTCAACATCTTTCTCAGAGTTATCATGTCTCAGATAAGTCTTCCCCTGCTGCCCTGTCATATTTAGGCACATATCAGCAAAGACTATTAAGTATGACTGCAACCCAATTACACTTTGTTTATTTCCTCACAAACATAGTATGAGCCTTCAAACCACACTGTAATTATAAGGGATGAAACCATATTGTTTGCTTCAAATATGTAGCTCTTAGTCCTGTTGTTCCTGGTGCTGTTTCTCCTTGCTTGTACATACTTTCTCACTTATTCTGAGGTGATTGCTGCTTACTCAACAGGAAAGAGGAGAAAATATTCATATTTAAACAATAATAGACTTCTAGGCTGAAAATTGTAATTGTAGGCTTTTCTTGGGGAGCCTTTAAATAGAGAGTGTACTTGTTACCTTTGTGAAAATGGATGAAGTATACTGAAATAAAGGGTTTCAATCGCTGTTGGCCATCATACATGACAGGAAAAAATACCTCGCACTTACTTTTTCTTCTTAAACACACACATTCTACTGTATTTACTCTATTATAAAATTTGCCAATCGTATAAGAATAATAATCTTTAAAAATGCACATTATATATCTAAGCATCAAGCTTTTTATGAAGAAAAATATATCAAGATTGTATGGCATAGCCAAGATTAACCTAACTTGACCTTCAGAGAATTGCTATCTCAGAATATTTCAGACAGAAATGTGCTAAATACTAAAAGTTTAGGTTCCTTTATGGATTCCCAGCATTGCTTAAAAGATTCCATTTATGAGAAACGTGTAAAGCAATTCCTGTAGGGAATACTGCATTTCCTGAAGGAATTTAAAAAATGTTTTAAATAGAGATGGAAACTGAGACTATGCTGCCAGAGAATTAGGAAGCCCAAGGCTAGAGATTTGCAAGGCTAGAATTCTGATCTATGTGCAGCTTGGGAGATTTCACAGTTTGACTTTCCTGAAAGAATTGCTGCCTGAAGTAAATGGCTTCCTTATTCTCGCTGGTCTTATTGCTTATGGTCTTTATCTGGGGTCTTTCTGAACCACATCTGTGTCAGTGGCCTAAAAATTTCTCCTTCCAGCTATAGATAAGGTTTGGAAAACTCCATTTACTCAAAAACCTTCCAGTAATTCTTTAAAGAGAGAAACAGGGCTCCACCTGGGGGCCTGTGACATCCGCACTTCCTCTGAGCTATGCTTGGATCTGTATGTTAGCAGAGGAGCTTGGGTGCTCTGAATTTGGTGTTCCCTTTATTCCTCTTGTTATCAGCAGGGATCATCTGTTAATGAAAGGTAAAATGTCTTCCAGAGAGTGGTTTATACACCTGGAACAAATATGTATGTTAACTACACTGGAATTAAAAAAAAGAAAGAAAAACAATTTCTGAGGATGTTATGTACAATGTGACAATAGTTGCCAACATTGTATTGCAAATTTTAAAGTTACTACAAGAGTAGATCTTTAAAGTTTTCATCTGAAGAAAACAAAGTTTGTAACTATTTGTGATAATTTATATTAACTACACTTACTGTGGTATTCTTTTAGCAATATACACATATGCCAAATAATTATGCTGTGCGCCTGAAACTAATAAAATGTTTTAGCTCAATTTTAAAAAGTAAAATGATTATTGCTATTTTTAAAGTAATCTACTTTAAAAAAATTTTTTTGAGGAACATTCACACTGTTTTCCAGAGCAGATGCACCAGTTTGCATTCCCACCAGCAGTGCAAGAGAGTTCCCATTCTCCACATTCTTGCCAGCATCTATAGTCTCCTGATTTGTTCATTTTAGCCACTCTGACCAGCATGAGGTGGTATCTCAGTGTGGTTTTGATTTGTATTTCCCTGATGAGGAGTGATGTTGAGCATTGTTTCATGTGTCTGTTGGCCGTCTAGATGTTCCTCAAAAAATTAAAAATAGAAGTACCCTTTGACCCAGCAATAGCACTGCTAGGAATTTGCCCAAGAGTTACAGGAGTGCTGATGCATAGGGGTACATGTACCCCAATGTTTATAGCAGCACTTTCAACAATAGCCAAATTATAGAAAGAGCCTAAATGTCCATCAACTGACGAATGGATAAAGAAGATGTGGCTTATATATACAATGGAATACTACTAGGCAATGAGAAAGAATGAAATCTGGCCATTTGCAGGAACGTGGATGGAACTGGAAGATATTATTCTAAGTGAAATAACTCAGTCAGAGAAAGACAGATACCATATGTTTTCACTCACAGGTGGATCTTGAGAAACTTAACAGAAGACCATGGGGGAAGGGAAGGGGGGAAAAAAGTTACAGAGAGGGTGGGAGGAAAACCATAAGAGACTCTTGGATACTGAGAACAAACTGAGGGTTGGTGGGGGGTGGGGGAGAGGGGAAAGTGGGTGATGGGCATTGAGGAGGGCACTTGTTGGGATGAGCGCTGGGTGTTGTATGGAAACCTATTTTTCAATAAATTATATTTAAAAAATAATAAAAAAAATAATCTCCGTGCCCAACATGGGACTCACAACCCAGAGATCAAGAGTTGCACACTCTACCAACTGAGACAGCCAGACATCCCAATTATTGCTATTTTGGATTAATATTTAGCATAAAAAATAAGAGAGGTTGAGGGATTTTGAGAAGAAAGTGTGGAAGGATGCATGAAATATTGCAAAGAGACCCAGAATGCTGACTTGTTAATAGATAGCTTTGTGAAATCAGATGACAGAATGCACTATACTTGTTTAACCAATTAGCAATCTTAGACTAGATCTCTATTTTGTCATCTGAAACCCAATAAATGAACACCATTTAAATCCCTTTCTATTTCCTCATGTGTATGAAGAAATTGCATATCCTTATTAAGTTTCCAGCACACAGGGTCCAGAATGTGGGAAGAATAAATAATGAAGAGACCCACACATTGTTATGTTAAAGTAGCCACATGATGAGACACAAAGCTACCAGAGTGTTTATGAAACATTCAGATATCAAAGATTTTACTTCAAAGGAGGGAAAGATCTTTGTCACTCCCAGTTCTCTCCTGGGAATTGGCTCCACACATTTACAGCTGCAGATGTGGCAGTTATATTTGCCCCAGTTATGAGAGGCACAAATGGTCCAGCAAATGCTGGATATTTCCAGTAGCTACTGCAAAGTCTAGGGCTGCTTGTGTCCTCCTGGAACTGTGGTCACTATATATTTATTACCTATTATTATTATAGTTCCCTGATGCTTAGGAAATTCTCCTGAAAATATGTTTTACTCACTAAAAAATTCCACACTTCTAGTTATGCAATGTAATATTGTGGAGAATGCAGTTGTCATGTAAACACTTTCTCTGAAACATTTTGTTTTGATATCATAAGAAATACCTCACACAATTCTGCCTCTTTGTACTTGTGCACTTCCGTGTGGGTGTTGTTCATTGGAGGAAAACAATCCTGGATCTTCCAGGGCATTGAATGTCTCTAATTGACACTCTCTGCTCTTCCCTCTACATGTGGCATATGGGAAGGGCATAACAAATGTTTATTGAAACAAATCTGAATATTGGGGGGGGGGAATGTCCTTTTCTTTTGACAAGCTTTGTTTTTGAAGCTAAGAATTATCTTATGGTTTAAAAATATCCCTCTGTAATCAGAATTTGTTATAAAGTGTCCTTCACCTTGTCTGACCACAGACAAGGCTTCAAGAAAGCTTTCAGGGCAATAGAAGGTCAACTCTAAAAATCAGTGTAGCCCACCCAGTCCATGGAGCAAGCAATGGAATCATTGAGAATGATGATGGATTCATGCTATGAAATGAGACCTGCGTATCATTTTCTAGATTTTTTAAAACTGTTATAGTCCTTAAAAAAACTGTTATAGTCCTTAATACTTTACACTGGGGTTTGATATTGATTTCTGTTTTTTTGTATTTTAAAGTAGTAGAAACAACAAAATCTTTTAGTCAAGTGTAGCTAAAGAATGGTCTTGCTCCTGGGATCAGGTGTATTCTCCTCATTTTCTGTTTTTGTTGTTGTCTCTGCAAGTCCCACACTCCTTGTTGTCTTCCAGAATGCTTTACAAATTGCATGCAACCAGTGCATTAGTACTTGAGCTGGCTTCTCCATCTATAGGATCTGGTGTTGTAGACATTTCCTGGCTTTTTCTGGGTGCTCTTTTCTGGAGATACTGAGTCCTGTGCTCACATGGCTTTGATACATCAAGGATTTCAGTGTGTCAACAGTTTGTGTGCAGTCGTAGTCCTAATCAGAAGGGCAGAACCCCTGAAAGGGACCAGTGCTCATGGAATATCACATCACTAAGACACCCATTTTTTATGAACACAAAGTTTCAGAAAAATGTGATGAAATGTCAACTTGCCCTTGTCAGAGGTCCATAACCTCTCTTGCTACAAAATACCTCTCTCCAAAGCTCTCCTGTGTCACAAAGGATCCCTGAGCACAATATAAAGAAATAGGAATTTTCTGGGAAAGCAATACTTCTCTCCATCATGGTCAAAGGAAGCTCCTGACCAAAGACCCAAACACCTTCAGGCACTCTAAGGTACTGGGTAGGTGACATAGAGGAGATTGATAGCCTGCATGTAGTGCACACTCACTGGTGTTTCTGCCTTTCCCTGACTCTTGTTTCACTCCTTCTTACAAATAGATTTTTAGTAAATTACAGCATCTTAATTTAAATTGTTGAGTCTTTGAACATATTTTGAGGGACTTTGGCAAGGAGTAAAGTCCTGAAATGGTAAATTTAAGGACAACACATAAAGTACTGATTTTCACAATAAAGGGACACCATTTTAGAGCTGAGGATTGTGACTCCAAACCCTCTACTTCATATGTGATGCTGTTAGAGATCCTGGCCCTGAATTTTTCCAGTATATATAGACACTGAAGAACCAAACTCATGAGAATGTGGTGGCAGCTAGATATAAATAAAGTAATCCAAACCAGACTGTGGGAGATAGCAAGTAATGCTATGGGCACTAACTCTAATCCTGAACCAACAGGGTGGATTCCACAAAGTTCCCACAGAGCCCTGTGGTAGAGAGACAGCTACAGATGCAGACACCCATTTGTTTTATGCAATGGTGAAAAGCTAAGCCAAGCAAACCATCTGTATCCTTTGTCAGCCCACCCATACCTTATCACCACAGCAGTCATTTTGATTAACACCTGGGGATCTTTCTTGCACTGCTGTTCTCTAACACTTTTCTGCCTGCCTTTCCATTTTGTATATGTTTACATTCCTTGAGGGAAGGAGTCAACAAGTAATGCTCCTTTATAACTCCTATTATATTTAATAGAGTGCCTTTGAACATTCAATACTATTTCTTCAATCTATGAAGAGAGAATTGAAACATGCACACAATCAAACAGTCCACATCTATATGGAGGACTCACTGTGTAACTCAGTGTGAAGTCATTGAAATGCAGAAGACACAGTCCCTGACTTCATGCTGTGTCACTGAATATCCACCTATAGTCTTACTTAAGAAAGGCATTTAAAATCATGCTTTAACTTCTGCAACTGCCTTTGAAAAAGCAAAACAAAACAAAACAACAACAACAACAAAAAGCCTTTCCTTCTGACCTAATGGATTTGGCTAAAATAACTTCATGAACAAAGAAATGTATTTGATACTTATACAGTGTATGAAAATGTTCTCTACTTAGTTTCTTTCTTTATTCAATTTTCCCCTCTTATCCATATTCAGAATCATTAACTCTGCTACAGAAGACAATGCTACAGGTCATTTGTCAAGACTGGGATGCTGGAAGTCTTGGAAACCTTTCCAAACTAATCAGCACTGGTGTTTGGTGATTTTTTGCAGTCCCAACTCAGCTACCAGTGTTAGAGCCATTGTCTAAACAAGCCTCATGTCTTAAGAAATATATCTGTATTCTTGGAGTACATAGCACCTTCTCAAACTCAAAATTATTTAGCTGTCTTGTTCTGTTCCCCCTTCCTGGGGGGACATTAGCATCAAACATTTTTTTTTTACTCCTAACAACATTAAAAATCTTCTTCACACATGAGTAACAAGTGTCAATGAAACCCCTATCTCAATATATAAATTCCATGGTCATCCTTAATTTCTTTCACTGGTATGCCCTTGAAGAAATGCAAGTCTACTAGGGAATGAGTGGCTTTGACACTGCATAGATGTGAAAAGTAGGTCATATTTATATATATATTTTACAAGGTACCATAAAAATAAGCTTTCTACAGGGAATATTCATACATTCTCTCTTTGCCACTGCAATGATTTAGACCTTTAGCAAAGGAAAGAGAAGGGTCAGGAATGGAGACAGAAGAATAGATAGTGAGTAATGCTGTGATCAGGCTCAGAATTCCAGCTGGCCAAAGACTGACGGTTGCTGCCTATGCCTCTCCAGGTCTATAAGCCAACAAACACTGAGGCACTATCCAGGGACAAAGCCTGTCCTCAGTTCAGGGGCTACAACACCACTGGGATAACTCCTGCCTTCAAGAAGATAGTTGGACGCCGTTGTCCTTCATAACTCTTTGGCTAGAGGTTTCAAATAAAAATGAGCATATAGTGCTACATTTTCTGTGATTCTTAATTTGTATAACTTTTTTCATGAAGAAATTGGCTAATACTTAAGTAGAAAGTTTTTTTGGCAAATGGACTAGAAATTGTGTGGATTGCATACAGTTGAAGAGGTTGAAGATACTCAAAGAAAAGAGGATATTAGGAGGCTACATCACACCTGTCTTTATGTATTTTAAAGACCACCTGGAAAAAGAAAACATTAATAGATATATAAACAAAAGTTTTAACACTCAAAAGTTTATAAACCATATGCATATGTATTAACTCATTTACTCCTCTGAACAACCCTGTGAGGTTCAAATGGTTATCAGCTCATTTTACAGAAAAGAAAACTGAAATGTAGTCACTTGTCCAGCTACCCATGCAATAAGTACTGAAAATAAACTATAATGTATAGTCTAACACACACACACACACACACACACACACACACACACACACACAAAACACCACTTCTAATTAAAGATCAACAACTTCCCACTTCATTTGAGGAAAGAGATTGTATTAATTTTGTCTTATACTGAAGACATGACAACTTGGAGATGGAAAACAAAAGATTTCCAACGGAAAGAGCAATTCAACAATAGGAAGTACTGCCTTTGAAGCAATGATCCCCCTCCACCAGAAGCCCCCTCCTGTCCCTGGAATAATCACAAAACTTAGGGGACAGATTGGAAGGTGTGTTAGTTTCTTATTGCTTTTGCATCAACCACCACCAACCTAGTGGCTTAAAACAACACAAATTTATTACCTTAATTAAAGGTCTGGAGGTCAGAAGTCTGATACAGATTTTTGATGGGCTAAAGTCAAGATGTTGGCAAGGCCGCATTTCTTCTGGAGACTTTGAGAATCTGTTCCCTTGCCTTTCCCGGCTTCTAAAGGCTGACCACATTTCATGCTTCTTGATTCCCCCTCCTTCTTCAAAACCAAAAGTGTGCCATCTCTCTGACCCTGCTGTCACCACATACATGTCTTTGACCAGCCAAAAAAGGTCTTCTACTTTTTAGGGCCCTTGTAATTACATTGGGCCTTCCTGGATAATCCAGGATAATCTCCTCATCTCAAGGGGCCCTTTTGCCATGTAAACTAACATTTACAGGTTTTAGGCATTAGGACATGGGCATCTTTGGATGGATATTATTATGCCCCCTACAGAAGGGATTGTTTTAAATAAATGAATTATCAGTTGCCGGTAAATTCTTTTTACTTTCTGAGATTCTTGAGGAATTCTCTGATTATACTTCCTGTCCATTCAAGTAATACTTTCTTTTAATGGGGTTGACCATACCTTTGTAGAATTTTTATTAAACTAAGTATATTATTCATCTCAGGCTCCCCAAAACAAAGCACCACAGACTATGTGGCTTAACCAACAGAAATTTACTTTCTCATAGTCTTGGAGGCCAGAAGTCCAAGATCAAGGTGCAAATAGGTCTGGTTTCTCCTTGTCTTGCAAATGTCTTCTCACTGTGCCACAAAATGTTTCCTCTCTGTGTCCATCCCTGCTGTATTTTTGTCCAAATTCCTTCTTTTTATAAGGACACCAGCCATATTCATTTGCAGTCCATCCTAATGGCCTCTTTGTAACTTAATCATCTCTTTAAAGGCCCTATCTCCAAATACAGTCACATTCTGAGGAATTAGGGGCTAGGACTACAAAGTATGAATTCTGGGGGACAAAATTCAGCTCATAACACTAAGATTTTAAGATATAAATTACACAGGGCTTTTCAGTCAAAGGCATATGCTTCATGGCTTGACCTTAGTAAATGCAGTCAGATAAGCTACCCAATGCCAGAGTAAATCCTGTTTTATGCTCCTCCTCCTGGATCATCTCTATCTCTACAGAAACAAGGATGTCTCCTCCCTCCTAAAGGAGGAGGCTCCTACTTTAAAGGCCCTCACAGGCTCAGAGGTCTCTGTGGTCTGTCACACCAGTTCTTTCTCCTTCCATCCTATCTAGGCTCCTACCCTCACTTGGAGGCATGGAGATGTTGGAGGAGAAAGGAAGGGAAATGCCTCCCACTCCATCTGCTCCCTGGGTAGAAGATAGTTGTACCTCTTCCCCAATAAACTACATACATTTCCCTATTTAATCTTTGTCCCATTTCCAGGTCCATGTTGAGTTCTACCATTCTCTTTGATCCTTTGTCCCAAGTATACAGCCAAGGCTGAAATTAGTGAAATACAATGTAGTGCTAACCTTGTCTATAGATTACTCTTAGGGAAAGGAATTCCTTTTATATTTCCAGCATCAGGGAATTACATGACATCAGATTTAACTCCCTCTAAAAGTGCTAAATGTTTATGTAATTTGGGTTTCAGTGAGTGAATCTATTTCTCTCATGTGGCAAACTTTTTACACTGATTACAGATCTCAATAATTAATATGATATCTATGATATGATCTACATTATCTTCAAATGTTATTTTATTCTTCAAAGACATTGGAAACCATTGTTTGAGGCAGTACTTTATTTCAATTACTCCTAATAATGGCAAAATGGTCTACTTGTGGAAAGTCATTTATTCCCAAATGGCAATGAAATATGACATTTGGTATATAGTTCTGGCCAGATACCTGTCCAGCTCTGCCTCTATGCTATGGCATGAGCAAGTGCCATGTCAGAGACTGAGAGCAGCTCTTGTTGCCTACTTGTTTCTACCACCTACCACCTCTGATCTCTTGAATCCTTTGGTCAGAATCTTCACTAATCACTCTCTCTGTAAGCTTTCTCAAGAAATAACACAAAAAAAATTAAGTCTGAGAGAATCTGTTTATTATTAAGGCAATGACATATTTAAAATACATCCTAAGACAGTTTTGTCTAAGCACTGAAATATAATATATTTCAGCCTGAAAAAGAAGGGAGTAGAGTTTACTATCTAACAGGTATTGATTGATGATGATAGTCCACAATACTAGTACTTATCTGCAATTGCACAATCCTCAAAGCTCTGAAAACCCAAATCTGTCTTAAATTTGGCACAAAAACTTGCCAACAAGACGTGATCTGAACTAATGGAAAGCTATAGGTAGATCTCATTTATTCAACTTTTGGATATTTCTATTTTCACTGCAGAATATTAATGTGTTTTATTACATGGTGCTGTCTCTGATACTGCTAAGGTGCAAGCAATATACATGGTGATATGTACCAAATGACTTTTAGGTCCCAATTTTTTTAATTCTCAAACTTATCTGGCTATAGTAGTTTTGTGTAAGGTACAATAGATAATAGATAATAATAATAATAATAATAGATAATAATAATACTCTATATTCAAGATTTATTTGCAAGGTTACATTTAAATACTGTGTATATGCTACTCAGTATAGTGGATAAATCAATACAAAAGTAAAGGTAGTTGCAAGTCGTTTTCAGACATGAACACTGCCCAACTACACTTTTTTCATTTTCAGACAGTTGTATATAAACAGCTTTAATATACAGCAGGAAAACTCCTCTGTGTTCATTTGAAGGAAATGCATAATTTATTTAATATGTGTTAAGTGTATCATCCCCTACAAGGCTCTGTCCCAGGTACTACTGGAAAAACAAAACTACTGGTTACATAGATGCTAAAAAAAATATTAAAAAAAAATTACTACCTCCACTGAAAATTTTTACATAAATCTTAGAATTGTAACTCTTCCACATGTTTCTGAATCAACTCAAGGTTTTTGTTTGTGAATTTTTGGCCTCAGTTTCTCTTTATTGTTAAACATATTAATGAAGCTTGTTAAGGTTTTAATAATTTTATTAATGTTATTGCTGTTACGGTTAAGCTTATCTTTTATTCTATTTCCTGAAGTTTTTGTTATAGTTATGTAAAAGCTTCAAAAACTTTTTTAGAAGTTTAAATTAGGAATTTATTTTGAACTTGAAACTTATTTCTCCAATGTTTATCTGAATTTCTTTGATGTAACATCAGACTGAATTTGTAAAGAGAAGCAGTAGGATTCTCTTTACAAATATTGCTTCTGGTAGGATCAAAGTTCAGTGAAAATAGAGTTTTCTCAAGGGATTTAGAACGGATTTCTTCTAGGCTAGGTTGAAAAACCATGTGAAATCAAAAGGAGGAGAAAAACGTTATTTGAACCATTCAGAAACTCTGAGTAGAATGTATTCAGCTTAAAACCTAAGCCAAAGTTGTAGAAAGCAAAATCCAACAATTAATCTTTTTTTTTTCCAAAATGTAGATAATGTATTTATCAGGAATATGTATTTTAATTAAAAAAAATCTTTACATAATTTCAAAAGCTGTCTACTGCCTATATAAAGTTAGAAAATAGAAATCAACAAAACTAAGATAGTGATAATATACTCTGTCACTCAGAAGTGACACTATCTGCCCACAGTGGATGTCTTTAGATCTTTTTCTTTGTATATGACCATCTACCATTATAGTTTTACCAAAATAAGGCCATACCACATATTATATTTGAAAAATATGTACATCTTGTTATGTCAAAAATTTTATTCAGGGAACCTGGGTGGCTCAGTTGGTTAGTGTCCTGCTCTTGATTTTGGCTCAAGTCATGATCTCTCAGTTTGTGGGATTGAGCCCTGCATAGTGCTCCATGCTGACAGCATGGAGCCTACTTGGGACTCTCTCTCTCCCTCTTTCTCTGTTCCTCTCTCACTCACACTTTGTCTCTCTCAAAATAAATAAATAAACTTTAATTTTTTTTATTCTATGAAATATCATCTGTCCTCAGTTGTATGTAAAATCTCCTCTATGGTTGTCTTGTCCAAATCAGGATTCAAATCCACAACTATACCTTGAATTTTGTGGTGATGACTCTTACATCTCTATTACTTTGGTAAAGTACACCTTCTTTCCCTTGTCTTTATTCATGACACCAACTTATAGAAAAAATTTCCAAAGCTAAGTATCCCAAGAGAAATATTCAGCCTTATGAATTTGTCTGGTTATGTCCTTGCAGTATTTCTCAGTTTAATTCTCTAGCTCCTATAGTTTCTACAAACTGGCAGCTAGATCTGCAAGCTTGATAAGTTCATGCAAAACATTATTGGCCAGTATTCATTTTCTGTGATATTGTGTACTTTGTAATGCAGGACAGCAGGAGGCAGGACATCTGGTTGACCAATGGTTAGTGATTGGAAATCAAAAACTGAATAGAGGTTATGACAATATTACCCTTCCTTGTGCAATTAAGCTGTTCCTCTTTTGCTCCTTGAAACTAATCTATGTGGTATTATGCTAACACTCTGTGAAAATCCAGTTGCCCATGAATAAAATGTGGTGTCATAATGATGATGTTTCTAATTCTATGGCTTCTTTCATTCTTATCACTATTAGTTGTTTTCTCATATAACAAAGAGCTTTCGTTATCACCTAGGTTTATTTGTTCACCTCACCTGTAGTTCCTACTAAAAAAGCAAAATAAAGACACTGATTTTCAAAGCAGTAACATGACTTTTAATTATTTTTTTTTCTGGTGCTATCTTTCCTGAGTTCCATGAACCCATGTATGTTATTGCTTAAATGTATTCCACTCTACTATAATAAAACATTTGAGTCCATTTTATGTGACCTCATTGGTCTTTAAATTTTTTCTTGTTTTGTGGCACTAGATCCCTTCTTCACCTTATTCCTTCCTGTGTTCTTTGTACCACCATTTCTCCAAGGAGACAGTGATTTACTTATCAATGACTGAAGGAGGTTAAAGTTAGATTCCTTAGAGCTTTGAAGATGGCACTTTCAATGCTAAATCAATAGAAAGCTAAAAGCCATTTCTGTCAATTTCTATTGATTAAAGAGACCTCAAGTTTAAAAGGCTATACTACTATTAGAATGAAGAGTACATCATTCAAAGTAACCTTTTCATACTTACACATAGAAAATTCAAGACAAAAATTAATCAAATGAATTTTTAGGATTTTTTCCCAGAATTATAAAAATTTATCTAAAGAAATCTTAGACATGCAGCCAAATCTGATTTAAACTCAGAGCAGACTTCCTTTCACTGGGAAACTGAAACTAGACTCCCACAACTAAGTATTCAAGCCCATCTGTTACTAACAACATTCCTATAATATTGCAGTTGATTTAATGGGAGTCAACTGGGTGATGGTACAACCAGCTGGACATGGGACATACAAGAAGAGAAAGAGTATTCTCTGCAAGAAGGAATTGGTCATTAGGAGTGAATTAGATGAATAGCTCCTTCTGTCCCACAAACCCCCCAATCCTGACAGAAGATCCCATGTAATATTTGGGATATACTTATACTAAAAATTGGGCTTTTTATCTGAAATTCAAATTTAATTAGGTATACTATAGTTGATCTGACAGCCCTACACTCAAAGCCAATTCGTTTATGGCTGGAGGTGTGTGTGGGGGGGGGGGGCGCACATCTTCTATAGTTGTCCCTTATCTTACTTGAGCATAAGTTTCCTCCTTGCTGGAATCTTTGCCTTACATCTCTATTACTCACCTGCTATGTCCTCTCCCAGTTCTTATGTTAAGTCAGGGTCTTATGATATTTGTCTCCATGCCCTACTTTTCCTTGTCATCCTAAACCGATAATCCAGTTTCAGATTTTATGCCTTTAAATGCCTTACCCAAACACAACCAAATATTACTCTCATTCCTGTGTTCAGATAACCTGTTTTTTTTTTCATGACCTTCAGTTCTGCCAGACTTCTGGTTATAGCCTTCCATAATCTTCTACTGTTCAAATGCACAATTTTGTAGCTCAGATGACTCTACATGAAAATAATCCTAGTCTGGCATAGTGAAGGCTTTATTTTATGCTTTGTTTGTTACAGGGCTGGAAACAAATTGTATTGAATGTGCTTGTTCTGCTTTGTGACAAGTGACTCATTGTTGATTATGTTTTAAGGGTTTTTTAAGAAGCTGTTGGTTATATTGTCTCTGTTCAAAGCTAAATGGGTTACCGGGTGTTGGCACTTGTGCTATTAACATTTTGATTGAACTATCTTCATCCTGGAAACATGTTACAATGTGTTACACATGTTACAAATTACATATCACTTAGGTATTTGGTGTTTTATTTTATCATATATCTATATCATCATATGTATCATATATCAATTTTATCAATATCATGCCTTGTCCCCACTTCCATAGATCTGATTCATTGGATCTTGGTTTTAACACAGATGTTTGTGCATTTTAAAGTTTTCCTGGTCATCGTAATGTGCACCACAATTAAGAATAAACTAAAATGGAACAAAAATGGGATCAGAATATTACAGTTAATACTATATTTTTACTATTGGCTCAACTGAGAGGATGAAACTCATTCTTAGGGGGTGGGGATTTCTTGGTAGGTTTTAGGATAATAGCACTCTAAGAAAGACAAAGGAAATTCTAGATATATAGAAAAGCAATCAAGGCAATACTAATGAAGAAATGTATAGCATGTTTCGGAAATTAAGGGTAGATTGGTAGAACCAGGGGTACCCCTAGAAAAGACATATGCATTTGAGTATGAGATTCTTATCTCCTTATCAGGTTTCTTCAAACAGTTTATGGAATCAATGCTGAAGTATCAAATACTATGGAATGTACCTAGAATATATAATGTTAATTAGGCTCAAAAAGCAAGTAAAATGCCCAGGTTCTCTGTCAACTAAAATCAAGAATGATCCTAGAGAAGACCTGGGTTAACATATTGACAAGCATTCAGGAGCGGGACCAATGGATAAGGATGAATCACTGAAGGATGAGAAAGAGAACCCTAGTTTGGATGTGAGATTGTTTCCAACTGGATATTATGCTCAAATTAGATGGCACAGTCCAGCTTCCTGGTAATGAGGTTTGATAATGGAATTCCTTCCATGCAGTTGTGCTTGTGTGTGAATATAGACACAATACACCATCTCACCTCCTAAAATATTGTCTCCATTGTCCACTCCAGCCCTTTCTTACCTCTACCTGGAGAAGAATTCAGAGCATTTATCTCTGAATATTTTAGAGAAATCTAAGAACATACTCATAGAAATAATTGTAATCATTTTTTCATGTTTAATAAAAAGAGGAAAACTAATCTTCCTGGGAATTTATTCCCAGATAGAAATGACTTAAAGTGAATGTAGATCTTTCCTCCTTATTTGTATCAACATGATCATCAACATCTTTAAAAGATTTTCAAGGGGCGCCTGGGTGGCGCAGTCGGTTAAGCGTCCTACTTCAGCCAGGTCACGATCTCGCGGTCCGTGAGTTCAAGCCCCGCGTCGGGCTCTGGGCTGATGGCTCAGAGCCTGGAGCCTGTTTCCTATTCTGTGTCTCCCTCTCTCTCTGCCCCTCCCCCGTTCATGCTCTGTCTCTCTCTGTCCCAAAAATAAATAAATGTTGAAAAAAAATTTAAAAAGATTTTCAATAAACAAAGAAGAATATGATTGCTGTTGTCTTCTGGAAGGCCTTAATAAAGAGAAGTGTGCCTTAATCCTATATACATGTGGATCACAAGCCCCATGAAGCCTCACCGCATTCTTTAAATCATGTGAGAATGATTCTGGGTAACAAATAATCACCACAGTGGTCTCTAGAGATGAGTCTGTGGAGGTATATGGGAACAGTGAGTGTGGTTCAATTGCTAACTTTACAGAGAACAAGGTGCCAGAGATGTAACCACTCAGCTTACCTCCTTCCCTACAGGCTCACTTTCAAAGACTTGGTGCTGCACATCTTGTGCCAGATGATGCCTTAGTCATCCTCATACAATGGAAACACTGTGTTCACTTAGACACCAAAACAAACATTTTGGTTTTAGTAATACCTTGAGGAGGAAACTTTTTGTTTGTTTGTTTAAATGTTTATTTTTGAGAGAGAAAGAGAGAGAGGATGAGTGGGCGAGAGGCAGATAGAGGAGACAGGACTGTACTGGGTTCTGTGCTGACAGCAAAGAGCCTGATGCAGGGCTTGAACTCACAAACTGTGAAATTGTTACCTGAGCCAAATCGGATGCTTAACCAACCGAACCACTCCAGTGCCCTGAGGAGGAAATTTAATTGCACTTCATCCTAGAAAGGTAAGTAGGGACTTTCTTTGTATATATTTTCTCCCTGTCATATTTTTAAGAATATCTCTTCCTGAGTCATCCATAAGGGTAAGGGTAGGAATGGATCTGTCTCATTTATGACTATAGGAACCCCAATGCCAGTACCATCCTTACTCCAAAGCAAGTGCTCAATATAAGTTTGCCAATAAATACATGAATGAAGGAAGGAAACTGAAAATTAAAATTAGGTAATTTGTTACCTAATGTAAAAGTTCATCAAGGCAATGGTTCAATGTGATTTCTGAATGGAAAATATGCTGGCTAATAAACCACTTGTTTTTCCCAAAAGCTTAGGAAATACTCTTTGTCCCAAGGAACTTAGAATTTATCCATCTCATAGATGCAAAGACTGATAAAGCGTGTAGTATGAAAAAGAAAAAAAATAAAGTCAACATCTTAAATCAATGTATTAGCTTCTCAGAAAAAAAAAATATAATTCTAACAGTGAAAGGCAAGCACCCTTAACATAACCTGTGACTATAACAAATTGAGCAAATTATAATGGAAATTAATTTATTGCTGGAATTTTTTTCATTCCCATTTTGTTGATAAACCCATGACTCATTTTATGATAAAATCAAAATCATTCATGAAAAGTAGAGATGGAATCGGTATGAGTTGAAACTAGACTTTCTTCTCTTGCATTATACATGAGCAATTTGCCAAATTGCCAACTAACTGTCCAGAGGCACATTTTTTAATACATGAATGAGCTAATGTAGCCGTGCAGATGATGGTAAAAGGAGTTCACCTTGCATTAGCCTTGACTCATCACAATAAATTTAAAATGTTACCATAAATAGTTGTCCTCTTTTTGTAAGTGACCTACATGTCATGATTTAAACATTTTTGTGTCCAAATGCATTGATGGAGGGCATTCTGGTTGCCTAAAAAGATATGTCTCTTTAGGGAAGAATGTTCAATGAGAACCCAGAGGCAAAGTTGGTAGCTAGTGATGTCATGAGGAGGGAGCCACAAGTGGTGGTCTTGTACTCTGCCTCCACAAAGAGACCCATTAATGATGAAGTAAAATTGTGAGGGAATTGGTATTAATGAAAATATTCTTTAAATTAATTTTCAACCAAAGAGGCTCCTTTTAAAAATCTTTACCATAGAGGAATTTCCTCTTGCTTTTTCCATACTCTTCTATAGACTGAAATATGTTTTATAGATATCTTATTTATACAACAATGTTGAATCATAAATGAATAAGTGATATTAGTTTAAAGTAAAATATTTCTGGGGCACCTGGGTGAGTCAGTTGGTTAAGCGTCTGACTCTTGATCTCAGCTCAGGTCATGATTTCACGGTTCATGAGATAGAGTCTTGCATCAGGCTCTGCACTGACAGTGTGGAGTCTACTTGACATTCTCTCTCCGTCTCTCTCTGGCCGTTCCCCACCCCCACTCTCTCAAAATAAATAAATAAACTTAAAAAATAAACAAACAAATAAAGATATTCCTGAGTAAGAACCTTGGCTCCATCACTTTATTATGGATAAGTGTCCCAGCTTCCTAGAACCCAGGTTTCTGTATTTATGGTGTGTGTATAACAATCCCTACATCATGGGGTATGGTGAGGAGCAAGTAAAATAATACATGTAAGTTTCCATTGAAGTACTTCAGCCTGTGATGTATGAAGAACTTACTATATGATGTAAACACACAAAAGAATAAGCACTCTCCCACACCTCAAAAAGCTCAGAGTCTTGTGGGGAAGTTATATGTGAAACAATATAGCATGACCCATAATTCCAATAACCTCAATATGTGGAAAACTATGAGATGCAGTGAAGAAATTTTCCATCTCAGTTCTATTAATGTCATTTTCAAATACTTGTCTCATTTCTATCTCTATTTCAAAGATCTTCTGTAGAAAATTGTGATTTCCTTGGAAATTCAATTCCCCTGATTCTGTTCTCTGCATAAGTATGATGCTTAGATCTTTGGGTATTGAAGTTTTTCTTAAGCACACTGTAGAAAATCCTCTCAAGACACATACACAATAATCAAGAGGATGGAGTATATAATGCACAATTCAACTAAAAATTAAAATGTTATGGGATCAATACCAAATGAATGTCAAAGGCTACTAAGACTTGCCAGAAGTAAATATTTGATTCTGACATTTCATATTTTAAACTAGATTCCTAGGGATTTAGTACGTGCATTTACAAGTTATTATGATACTACAGTGTATGAGTGATGTATTAGTCAAGATAGGTCATGCTGCAGTAGCAAACAACTCAAAATCCAAATTGCTTACAACATGCATATATAGAGTATGTTTTCACAGGAAGTCTCTTCTTATTTCATTGTTACCTGGGCACTCAGGTGACAAATGTTCCATTTGTTATCTCAACTCAAACTTCAAGGTATGCTGTGGTTGAGGGAGTGAGCTTGGAAAATTGGTCTCCAGTTCTTAACTACATCCACTTGGAAGGAATACATTTCTTTACCTCAAATTTCCTTAATCAAAGCAAGCCATAAAGTCACCCTAACATCAAGGGGGTTGGGGTGTGCCTCAGGAGAGGGGAGAAACAGTAAAGAATTAAACCTACTAATGTCTAGTACAATCTACCAAAGGGATTTTCCACATACAACTAGTCAATACTCATCCTCTCTCTACAAAGTACCCAAAGTCCCATTTAGTACATCACCAAGCTCTCAAGGATACATAGAAATGTCTTCATTGGGTGTGAATACGGCTTCTTTTGATCCTTTTGACCAACGAACAACAACAATAACAACAAAAAGTTTTTTTTCTTTTTTTCCCATCGAACCACGCTACCAAGGTGAAACAAGGATAGGATCTCTGCATCAAACACTCCTCTTTGGAGAGGGAAACAATAGGCACACATTGTCACTGGTACAGAGCAACACTGAAACCCTGCTAGGCAGATGATGTGAGAGTTCCTGAGCTGTGAAAGGAGAGTATATCTTAATTCCTCTCCTTGGGAAGAAGTCTCAATTCCACTATTCAAAAAAAACATTGTTCATGTTTCTTCATTTTCTGCCTTCAGTTTGGGGAGTCTTCCTTTTCATTTGCTTCCTCAACTACAGTAAAGTAGGTGCTGAGGATGAACTTTGTCATGGGGAGTTAGTGGAAGGAAGGGCTGTGAGAATTTCTACATGTCTATCTAGATGGATAGGTGCTCAAGGGTGACCTTACACCTAGAATAATCTCAGCTTCCTGGTTCCCTCATCAAAAATTTAGCCAGTTTCTTTATTAGTTTGATTCCAGTGAGTGGTATATGCCAGCCAATAGTCTTACTTATATAATTTTTTGAGATGGTGTCTAGAGTGCTAATTTTTTTTTATCTTGGCTTCAGAAGAGTTTTATTAAGTTTAGAGGCTAGGACCGTGAATATATCTAGCTTATGTTGGGAGGACCACAACAGTTGTGATTTATCCTCTATCCTGATTTTAATCCAATTGAAAATGTACTGGGTGTCACACTCTACTTCTGATCCTTTCTCTGAAACATCTTAGTTGGTTGAAAGATTATACAGGGCATTTGAACCTGGAAGCCTCTCTTAATTTTGTCTTTTACTATTTTGGGTCAAGAATATTATTGTCTAACTTGCCAGGCTCTGAGTTTGGGGATGCTTTACATTTCTTTTTACTTCTGCTTAAACACCAATTATTTCCAAAGTTAGCATTTATCTTGTAATACCTTGCCAAACAAAGCTGACAGCTATCAATAATAGTATTACTGTCATGTGTATTAACTTCTAAAGCTATAAATATATTAGATTTATCGTTCATTAGGTTCACTAGGCACAACTCCTCTGAAGTTATCAGAGGTGATAATTTCAACAAATGCTTTGCCACTACATAATAAAAACAGTCTTCTCTTAAAGCTCTCACATCAGTGTCCTCACTGTTAGCCACATAATTATGTTTTGGATGTAGCTGTAGCCTTGTTCCATGTGACAATCACTGTATTTGTCAGGACTGATTAGATGATGCTATGTAACAAACAAGACACAAATCTCAGTGGGTTTAAGCAACAAGAGTTTATTCCTTGATTGGGCCTCATGTCCTTCAGAGGTTGTGAAGAGTGGGGATGGGTGAGGAGAGGTTGGGAGAGCTCTATTTGTCTGAGATCCAGGCTGAGAGGGGCTGCATCTTCTCATAGTGCCCTGTAATGCAATAATGAGGCCATGTAACCCAAATCCACTTAAGTTCAATTAAGGCAAGATATCTGGCTTACAATTTTATGAATTGAAATACAAACTGAAATATTTTTATGTTGTTTTAAAAAGTATATATATTAGTAGACCTAGTATTAGAGTATGGTATTATAGCATGCTTGATATTAGAGAAGAAACACTTGAAATGTTTCTGACTTATATAATATTGATAAACATCAGAGGTTATTGACCATGTTAGTCATTAGCACTTATTCTTTCATTTCAATTAATTACTGAATGAAATTTTCTTAAGATTTTTTTTTCGAAGTTGAGCAGTCATTGTAAAAATACAGATAAACAACTGATCAAAGCAAATAAAAACAAAGACCCTACATTGAAATAGTATAGCAGTTCAATAGATGATAAGGGAAAGAAACAACAAAGACATTGTGAAAGCATGAAATACACAGCTTACAAAACAATAGCCACTCTAATTTTGGCTAAGGTTTTGCATCCTTATACTCTCAGAATTTCCACTGATACATAAATGGAACCTGACTCAACACTGAGACCTTGCTACTCAAATGTGGACCAGTGGCATCAGCCTCACCTGGGAGGTATGTTAGAACTGCAGAGTCTCAGGGCGCCTGAGTTGCTCAATCAGTTGGGCACCTCACTCTTAATTTTGGCTCAAGTTATGATCTCAGGGTCTGGGATCCAGCCCCGTGTTGGGCTCCACCTTGAGTGTGGAGCCTGCTTAAGATTCTATCTTTTCTCCCTTTGCCCCTCCCCACTGTTCATGTGTTCTTGCTCTATCTCTAAAAATAAATAATAATAATAATAATAATAATAATAATAAAAGAAGAAGAAAGAAAAGAAAAACAGAGTTTCAGCTCACCAGGCTCAAGTTAGAATCTGCATTTCAAAAGGATACAGGTGTTTTCTGTCCATGGTAAAGTTGGAGGAATGCTGCACTAGAAGATTGTAAAATCATTTCAACTTTGTTAAATTAAAGAAAACCTCTCACCAACAGTCTGCACAGCCCCCGCCAAAACCTGAAGGCATAAATAAACTGAAAGTACCTTTCTTCTAGTCAGTTTTGAAATTAGAAAATTCCTAAGAAGATAGACATGAACAATTTGTCCATTCTTGCCCCTGCCCTCTAGATAACATAGGCTGATAAATAATCTACTGGCCTTGCAGAACCTGATCTGAAGAAGACAATCATGTTTTCAAATGTCAAGTCTACAAGACATTGATGTTGCCTGTGTATTAAAGCCCCCAGGTTTGTGTCAGACCCTCTGACTTGGCAAGAGGAGAGAGAATCCTCTGCTTTCCTCTAAACCAGGAGAGGAGAGAATTTACCCTAGGGAAAGGAAGGTGATTCCATCATGTAAGAGAGATGCTGCAGTGGGAAAAGGAATACTGGGGGCTGTGAAGGAAGAAATACCACAGCCACTTGAAGCGACATGTCAGGGGTAAGCAGGAATCACCAATGTGTGCAGTAGCCACTAGCCACATGTGCCTTTCTCCCCCTTTCAAAATAGCTGTCAGATATACTATTCCACTGCTGCAAATCCTGCGTGTAGACCAGGCCCAGGCTTTCCATGGACTTCAAGGTCTGCAGTACCTGGATCTGGCAACCTCTTTGTCCCTCTGCTACCTTCTCGCCTCCTCAGTTGATGTTTTCCAGATGCATCAGGCACCAAGCATATGCCAGCCTCAGGTCTTCTGCATTTACCATCACATCATTCTGGAATGTTCTCTCTCTGACACCCACAGACATAAGTTTTTGTCACTGCGTTTAGGTTTGCTTACCCAATACTCCTTACCTTAACCCTCATGTGAATATCCAGTAGACACCAGCACCCAACCAGGTCCCTCTATTCTCTTTCCCTCTTTTATCACTTATAACACCTATCCTAACTAACATATTTATGATTACTTATTTATACACAAGTTTCCCCCCTGCACCAGAACACAAACCACCAATGTAGTGACTTTGCCTGCCTGCCGCAGTTATCCATGTCCAGTGTCTTGAGTAGGGACCAGTGCTGTGACAGGTGCTCAATGAGTAGCATGAATGATAAAATAAGTGTGTGAGTCAGGATGGCTGTGATGTTTCTGTAACTCCCAGGCAGCTCTTTCTCCCCACAAGACCTGTCACCAGCCCCTAAGACCTTGGTCCACTGCCTTCTCTCAAACTCAAAACCTCTGGTTTATAAATGAGCCTACCTTGTATTGTTGTTTAAGATGAGGGCTACAGGAGACAGCAAGGTGTCCACTAAGTGTATCTTTAATACCTAAGTATAACTTGCTTAGAAGTTATATACATAGTTTCTGGTGGTTTCTATAACAAATCACCTTGAACTTCATGGTTTAAGACCACAGAAATGTATACTCTCATTGTTCTGGAGGCTAGAAACCCAAAATTAGCACTAATGAGCCAAAATCGAGATGGAAGCAGGGGCACACTCCCTCCAGAGGCTGTAGGGTAGAACCATTTCTTGTCTCTTCAGGCTTCTGGTGGCCGCCAGCATTTCTTGGCTTTGGGCTGCATCACTCCAGTCTTCAAGACCAGAATATTCTTTCTGTTCCATCTTCTTTTCGCCTTCCCCTATGTGGGCATGTCAAATTTCCCTCTTCTTTCCTTTGATAAAAATACAAGTGTTTGTCTTTAGGAACAACCGAGATAACCCAGGAAAATAATCTCTCCATCACAAGATCCTTAATTGATCACATCTGAAAAGATTTTTTTCTTTCTTTTCTTTCTTCTTTCCATCCTTCCTCCTCCTTTTTTTCCCCCCTCAGTAGGCTTCATGCCAGCATGGAGACTAATTTGGGGCTTAATTTCACAACCATGAGGTCAAGAATCAGACCCTAAACCAACTGAGTCACTCAGGTACTGCTCCTTCTTCTTCTTTTTCTTCTCCCTCTTCCTCTTTCTCCCTTTTCCCCCCTCCCCTTCCACCTCCCACTTTTTCTTCTAACAAGTCCCAGGGATTAGGGGATTAGGACATAAATGTTTTCTAGGGAGTCCTTTTTCCGTCTACACACTATAGATTTTGTAATTTCTATTAAAAGACAAATCACAAAATACTTTATCAACATTTCAAACAGGAAAAGAAACTAAGAATTAAAGAATCAATTTTTAGCATTCACATGTGAAGTTGTATCATTTTTCTTCTTTTTCCCCCAAACAGTATGTGCTTCTTGGAACCACTTCGGTTTTGGTAGCATCCAATATGGAAAAATTAATTATAGCTGCTTGTGATGAAATGGAGTATTGGCTTTTAAATACCAAAATGAAACTTAATGGGGCACCTGGGTGGCTCAGTCAGTTGAGCATATGACTTCAGCTTAGGTCATGATCTCATGGTTTGTGAGTTCGAGCCCAGCATCAGGCTCTCTGTTGTCAGCACATAATCCACTTCAGATCCTCTGTCCCCCTCTCTCTCTGCACCTCGCCTGCTCATTCTCTCTCTCTCTCAAAATAAATAAATAATAAAATGTTTTTAAAGAATAAAAAAATAGAAATGAAACAATTATTTTTAGGGAGTAACAATGTTTGCTGCTCTGGTTTTACAATGTATGTGTTTGCATGTAAAATAAAAAAATATGCTTGTGTAGCTTTTGATAATATGAAACCTTCCTTTTGTTTTTTATATGTAATTGGTACACAGATAACACATTATATAATGAATGAATAACATTTGAATGGTGATATAAGTATATTTTTAGTCATTATGAATTTTGTATGTTTCACTTTAAGGAAAATAACATTTACATGTATTCATGGGTTATGAATGAATGAGAGACACTGTTTTTCTTCATTTAGTACTTTTCTGTTGGTTAAGAACAGAATCCTCTAGCTATTAACAGATTTAGTTCCTGGCAAAATCCTGTAAGAGGAAATTGAGAATGCCATGAGTAATACTGAAGACACACATAGATCTAGAAAATCTTCAACTGCCCTTGATTTTAAATGCATTTAGAATCTTTTCAAAACCTACAGCAACATGTGGTTATTTGAAATGCCACAATATGTTATTTTGGCTAAAAAGATATTTATAATGAGGGTTGCTAAAAGAAAAGAAAATGGTGTCAAGTCATATTTGGTTGAGATTATTTAAATTCCTTTCACCTATGAAGTCTTAAGGTCCTAGTGTTTTCCTCAACCTCAGCATTCTAAAAATCACACATTCCACATTTTCTCCAATTCTAGTATGCATGTTTTTATTTTTATGTTTAATATTTCTGAACTTGAGAAAAATGTCTGCTATAAAGGGAGGAATAAGTTGTAACACCTTGGGACAAGTCCTTTATCCAAGGGAAAACACCCACTGAGATGAAGTTTTCTTTCATTTGATTTCCATGATAATCTTCATTGGTAGTTCCATAAGGAGTGGACTTGTAGAGTTTTTTATAACTCTTGTTATTATTTAAAATGCTTTCCATAAGATGACATTATCATTCTTTATTGAAACAAAAAGTTGGGCATGCATAAAGTTGCCAGCAGTGAAACTCTGGGCAGTAGACATTGCCAAGCCTCTTGGAAGAGGATGTAGAAATTTCAGTTAGTTGAGGTTGATATCTTCAAGTATCATTGTTCTAGAATTGGAAAACTCTTCTAAAACACTGTGATTCTATATAATATTGGATGACAATCTTCTATGATTTTAGTTGTGATTCTCCCTAAGCCTGGAAAGCATTCAGCTCAGGATTAAGTCTTGGGCCACAGTTATTATGAATGATAGAATTGCCCCCTAGACTTCTTTCTGGTAGGCTAAGGTAGAGTCTGTGCAATTGCTACTATATCCTGCCTAACCTGAACTAGTGTTTCTGGTGAGTAGAAAGGTCAGTGATGAAACTTAAGGAGAAGGACAACTAGCTTTCTAAAACATCCCTGATAGTTTATGAGATTTATTCAACTCTAAACTCTGGGATCTTGGGGATGCAGGGGACATGGCTGAGACAAACACTGCAGTAGCCTTTTACTTGGGGTCCTGTTGGCAGTAGCCTTAATTAAACTCTGTATGAGACAAACTGAACAGATTTGGTCCCAGCCTCTGCCAGAGTGGCTGACAGAGTGATGTAGCCATGGGGATATTTGCCAAGAGTCATGATGGCGTAGAAATGATGCGTAGATTTTGTTAGGTGACAATTCTCTATGGGTCTGTTGTGTTTCTTCATGTCTTGTGAGCAAGGTGTTGACAGTCCTTATTACTTTGTTTTGGACTACCTTTTTTGGGACGTTCATAGAGTCAGCAGTCTTGGAAGACAGAGCTAGTCTCTCTCTTTCTGTCTCTCTCTGTCTCTCTGTCTCTGTCTGTTTCTCTCTCTCTCTCTCTCTCTCTCTCTCACACACACACACACACACACACACACAGGGAAGCCATGCTTACTGCCAACTATAAATAATTTGAGTTTTTAAGATTAGAGTTCCTTTACTGTAGGACTACCTGCTGCATAGGTAGGTATCATCAGGTTCTCAGTGCTACCCTGTAGGACCGGGGTTCAACGAATTATCACAAAAATGCTAATATTCTGGCTATTGCTATTACTGTAATACACTGTTCTTCACCTTTGACCCAGGAGTCTTGTGTATCCTGCCAGCATCCATAAAGCAATAAAAGGCTAACATGAAAGCTTACAAATATGGTGAAATTGCAGACCCTTCACAGTTCTTGACATGTAAGAGAAACTATTTAACTTTTAGCAACATGTTATTCAGTTAAAGAAAAAATGGAAATGGGTTTAGCTTGACAGAAATGTGTACAGAATTTTCTCTGGTATTCTTTGATTTCCCTTTGAAGATTATACAGTCAATCCTAAAGGTTATAAAGAAGTCGAAATCTCAAGCACTAGATAAGGAAAGAAAATTATATACAGGATTCTTTTTATAATTGCTAATGACCAAAAGTAATTCAGAAAAACATTGAGTCTACAAATACAAACATAATTTAGAATCAAACTTTAATTATGGAGATTAGGAAAGTTGGAGGTAATTGTATGCAAAGGTGTGTACTATCGTTATGCATATTTTTAAGTGTATTTAATATAAAATGTATTTTTTCTCCAAAAGTTTTAATATCTTGACCATACATCAAATAATTGATGGAATGTTGGACTTGAAATATTTTAATTCTTTCTCTCAAAGATAATTTATTGTACCTACAAAAAATTAAAACATAACTTTAGACTCTTCAAATTATGAGAGAGAGAGAGGGAGAGAACCTATGCAGGTGTCTGAAAAAAAGTAACAAAACAGATTTGGTTTAGATGAGAATAAAGTTTGGAAAGTAAGAAAATTCTTATTTTTCTTGCTGTTTGCTTCCATTTTTCTACCTTAAAATATAACACTAAGAATTTTCATGATTTGTTTTACAATTTTTGGAGGCATAATCACTCTTTCCATTTCTCTTCTTACTTTGTACATACTTGAAGTGATAAAAGAACAACCCATCATTCTTTTTTTTAATATAATTTATTGTCAAATTGGCTTCCATACAACACCCAGTGTCCATCCCAGCGAGTGCCCTCCTCAATGCCCATCATCCATTATCCCTTCTCCCCTACCCCCCATCAACCCTTAGTTTGTTCTCAGTACCCAAGAGTCTCTTATGGTTTGTCTACCTCCCTCTCTGTTTGTAACATTTTTCCCCCCTTCCCTTCCCTCATGGTCTTAAGTTTCTCAAGATCCACATATGAGTGAAAACATGGTATCTGTCTTTCTCTGACTGACTTATTTCACTTAGCACAATACCCTCCAGTTCCATCCATGTTGCTGCAAATGGCAGGTTTTCATTTGTTCTCATTGCCACGTGGTACCATTGTATATATAAACCACATATTTATCCATTCATCAGTTGATGGACATTTAGACTCTTTCCACAATTTGGCTATTGATAAAAGTGCTGTTATAAACACTGGGGTACATGTGCTCCTATGAATCGGCACTCCTGTATCCTTTAGATTAATTCCTAGTAGTGCATTGCTGGGTCATAGGGTAATTCTATTTTTAACTTTTTGAGGAAATTCCACACTGTTTTACAGAGTGGCTGCACCAGTTTGCATTCCCACCAACAGTGCAAGAGGGTTCTCATTTCTCCACATCCTCTCCAGCATCTAGAGTCTCCTGATTTGTTCATTTTAGCCACTCTGACTGGCGTGAGGTGGTATCTCAGTGTGGCTTCGACTTGTATTTCCCTGATGATGAGTGACCTTAAGAATCTTTTCATGTGCCTGCTGGCCATCTGGATGTCTTCTTTGGAAAAGTGTCTATTCATGTCTTCTGCCCATTTCTTCACTGGATTATTTGTTTTTCGCATGTGGAGTTTGGTGAGTTCTTTATAGATTTTGGATACTAGCCCTTTATCCAATATGTCATTTGCAAATATCTTTTCCCACTCCATTGGTTGCATTTCAGTTTTGTTGATTGTTTCCTTTGCAGTGCAGAAGCTTTTTATCTTGATGAGATCCCAGTCGTTCATTTTTGCGTTTAATTCCCTTGCCTTTGGAGGTCAAAGAGGACGAAGAGATTGTTTCCTTCTTTCTCCTCTAGGGTTTTGATGGTTTCCTGTCTCACATTCAGGTCTTTCATCAATTTTGAGTTTATTTTTGTGTATGGTATAAGAAAGTGGTCTAGTTTCATTTTTCTGCATGTTGCTGTCCAGTTCTCCCAGCACCATTCGCTGAAGAAATTGTATTTTTTCCCTTGGATATTCTTTCCTGCTTTGTCAAAGATTATTTGGCCATACATTTGTGGGTCCAATTCCAGGTTCTCTATTCTATTCCATTGGTCTATGTGTCTGTTTTTGTGCCAACACCATAGTGTATTTCTGATTACAGCTTTGTGGTAGAGACTAAAGTCTGTGATTGTGATGCCTCCCACTTTGGTTCTCTTCTTCAGTATTACTTTGGCTATTCAGGGTCTTTTGTGCTTCCATACAAATTTTAGGATTGTTTGTTCTAGCTTTGAGAAGAATGCCGGTGCAATTTTGATTGGGATTGCATTGAATGTGTAAATTGCTTTGGGTAGCATAGATATTTAACAATATTTATTCTTCCAATCCATGAGCATGGAATGCTTTTCCATTTCTTTGTATTTTCTTCAATTTCCTTCATAAGCTTTCTATAGTTTTCAACATACAGGTCTTCTACATCTTTGATTAGGTTTATTACTAGGTCTTTTGTGGTTCTTGGTGCAATTGTAAATTTGATTAGTTTATTTCTCTTGCTGTTGCTTCGTTATTTGTGTGTAAAAATGCAACCGATTTCTGTACATTGATTTTTTACCCTGTGATTTTGTTGAATTGATGTATCAGTTCTACCAGATTTTTGATGGAGTCTATCAGAGGTTTTCCATGTAGTGTATCATGTCATCTGAGAAAAGTGAAAGTTTGACTTCTTCCTGCCAATTTTGATGCCTCTGATATCATTTTCTTTGTCTGATTGCTGATGCTAGGACTTCCAACACTATGTTAAACAACAGTCATGAGAGTGGACATCCCTGTGGTGTTTCTGATCTTAAGAAGAAAGCTCTCAGTTTTTCCAAATGAGGATGATATTAGCTGTTGGCTTTTCATAAATGGCTTTTATGATGTTTAGGTATGTTCCTTCTATCCCAACTTCCTTGAGGGTTTTTATTTAGAAAGTACGCTATATTTTGTCAAATACTTTTTTCTGCATCGATTGACAGGATCATATGGTTCCTATTCTTTCTTTTATTAATGTGATGCATTACATTGATGGATTTGTGAATATTAAACCAGCCTTGAAGCCCAGAAATGAATCTCATTTGATCATCGTGAAAAATTCTTTTTATATGCTGTTGAATTCGATGTTCTAGTATCTTGTTGAGAATTTTTGTGTCCATATTCATATTGGCCTATAGTTTGCCTTTTTTGCTGGGTCTCTGTCTAGTTTGGTAATCAAAGTAATGCTGGCTTCATAGAATGAGTCTAGAAGTTTTCCTTCAATTTATATTTTTTTGAACAGCTTGAGAGGGATAGATATTAACTTTGCTTTAAATGTCTGGTAGAATTCCCCAGGGAAGCCATCAGGTCACGGACTCTGTTGGGAGATATTTGATAACTTATTCAATTTCTTCACTAATTATGGATCTGTTCAAATTTTCTAATTCTTCCCATTTGAGTTTTGGTAGTGTGTGGGTATTTAGAAATTTGCCCATTTCTTCCAGGTTGTCCAGTTTGTTGTCATATAATTTTTGATAGAATTCCCTGATAATTGCTTGTATTTATGAGGGATTGGTTGTAATAAGTCCATTTTCATTCATGATTTTATCTATTTGGGTGCTTTCTCTTTTCTTTTTGAGAAGCCTGGATAGAGGTTTATCAATCTTGTTTATTTTTTTCAAAATACCAATTCTTGGTTTCATTGATCTGTTCTACTGTGTGTGTGTGTGTGTGTGTGTGTGTGTGTGTGTGTGTTTGATTCTATATTGTTTATTTCTGCTCTGGTCTTTATTTCTCTTCTTCTGATGGCCTTGGAGTTTCTGTGTTGTTCTGCCTCTAGTTCCTTTAGGTGTGCTGTTAGATTTTGTATTTGGGATTTTTCTTGTTTCTTGAGATAGGCCTAGACTGCAATTTATTTTTCTCATAGGACTGCCTTTGCTGCATCCCAAAGCGTTTGGATTGTTGTGTTTTCATTTTCATTTGTTTGCATATATTTTTAATTTCTTCTTTAATTGCCTGGTTGACACATTTGTTTTTTAGTAGGATGATCTTTAACCTCCGTGAATTTGGAGGTTTTGCAAACTTTTTCCTGTGGTTTATTTCAAGTTTCATAGCATTGTGATCTGAAAGTGTACATGCTATGATCCCAATTATTTTATATGTATTGAGGAGCACCCCATCATTCTTAAGCTATTTAGCCAGTTTTTAAGGTCCCACGTAGGCAACACACCAAAGAGTAAGTGGGCTTTTGATCTTCCTAAAGTAAACAGTATTTTTATCTATGGGGAATGACTGTAATAATTGTCATTCTTCCTTATAACCCTCCCCAGGCACCTTGCCCAGGTCATTTGTGGCAGCAATCTACTTCTGTATTAATAGGTCTTACATTTACATATCTCCATGTTGAACTGGAAATGGTTGTACTGTATCTCAAAATATTGATATTGAAAAAAGCTACTGGCTATTCTTGTTATGGATAGCAACCACTATATATATATATATATATATATATATATATATATAGTTGTTGTTTAATCAGTAATTGAAAACCAATCAAAGTAAAATACATAATACAGTTAATTCTTCTTATTCACAATAGTTTCATCTTATAAGGTTACCACAAACATTGAATCAATGAACACTGAACTGCGGTTTCTAGGGGAAATACAGGGTGAGTTTCCTATGAGTCTCTGGTCACAATTTTTTATTAACTGATTGATAGATAACTATGTATCTAAACAGTGTATGTTTAAAGAAAATTTATTAGGGCCACCGAAGTGGTTCAATAAGTTAAATATCCAGCTCTTGGTTTTGGCTCAGGTCATGATCTCACAGTTCATGAGTTTGAGCCCAGCATCAGGCTTTGCACTGACAGTGTGGAACCTGCTTGGGATTTTCTCCCTCCTTCTTTCTCTGCCCCTGCCCCATTCAAACTTGTGCTCTCACTATCTCTCTCTCTAACAATAAATAAATAAACTCTAAAAAAAATAAAGACACTTTGTTAAATACATACAGCTGATTCATTAACATTCAATTCCTGACCAACAACAGTATAACTCATGCCTGAGGGAAGCTTATCTATATTTTCTCTGCAAGGCACATCACAACTTTCTTGCCCTTGGGAACACTAGACAGCACTTCAACATTACACTTGGGAACCATTTTAAATAGTGAAATTATCAAAAAAACACAAAACTACAGCTCCTGCGTGGACCAAGGCAGCACTGGAAGGATCCCAGCAGCCGTGGCGAGGCTGAGACACCCCTCGCCTCTGCCCCTGAGACAAAGGACCACGTGGGAAGGAACGAAGTCTACATTTGTCCAGACTGGCAGATGAAGTGAGTTTGATTCCACCTACACCTGCCTAACTAACCCAGAAAACCACCAGAAGACTAGCAGAATGGAGTCTCCGGAGCCAAGAGCAGATGAGAGGCCCACGGAAGAGGGTAGGAAGGGCAGAGAGGCGATGCGCACTCCATGGACTGGCGGGAGGGAGCCGGGGCAGAGGGGCAGCCTGCTGGCCAAGCAGAGCCCCCGAGTCTGGCTGGCAAAAGTGGAGGGGCTGGACAGAGTGTGTTCCGACAGCAAGCAGGACCTGACATCTGGAAGGTTATAAGCTAACAGCTCTGCTCAGAAAGCGGGAAGGCTGGAGGACAAAGGGAGGGAGAGTTGCTGAGCCCCAGGAGGACAGAGCTATTTGGTGGGGAACAAAGGCGCTCGCCAGTGCCATCTCCCTCGCCCATCCCCCAGCCAAAATCCCAAAGGGAACCAGTTCCTGCCAGGGAACTTGCTTGCTCCGTGCAAATACCCAACACTGTGCTTCTGTGGAGCCACCCCTCCGGCAGAGGGTCTGACTCCCTCCGGCTGCCACAGGGCCCCTCCTGAAGTGGATCACCTAAAGAGAAGCGAGCTAAGCCTGCCCCTCCTGCCCCCGTGCACCTTGCCTACCCACCCCAGCTAATAGGCCAGATCCCCAGCACCACAAGCCTGGCAGTGTGCAAGTAGCCCAGACAGGCCACGCCACCCCACAGTGAATCCTGCCCCTAGGAGAGGGGAAGAGAAGGCACACACGAGTTTGACTGTGGCCCCAGCAGTGGGCTGGGGGCAGACATCAGGTCTGACTGCGGCTCCGCCCACCAACTCCAGTTACACACCACAGCACAGGGGAAGTGCCCTGCAGGTCAGCACCACTCTAGGGACTATCCAAAATGACCAAACGGAAGAATTCCCCTCAGAAGAATCTCCAGGAAATAACAACAGCTAATGAACTGATCAAAAAGGATTTAAATAATATAACAGAAAGTGAATTTAGAATAATAGTCATAAAATTAATCGCTGGGCTTGAAAACAGTATAGAGGACAGCAGAGAATCTCTTGCTACAGAGATCAAGGGACTAAGGAACAGTCAGGAGGAGCTGAAAAACGCTTTAAACGAAATGCAAAACAAAATTGAAATGACGACGGCTTGGATTGAAGAGGCAGAGGTGAGAATAGGTGAACTAGAAGATAAAGTTATGGAAAAAGAGGAAGCTGAGAAAAAGAGAGATAAAAAAATCCAGGAGTATGAGGGGAAAATTAGAGAACTAAGTGATACACTAAAAAGAAATACTATACGCATAATTGGTATCCCAGAGGAGGAAGAGAGAGGGAAAGGTGCTGAAGGGGTACTTGAAGAAATAATAGCTGAGAACTTCCCTGAACTGGGGAAGGAAAAAGGCATTGAAATCCAAGAGGCACAGAGAACTCCCTTCAGACATAACTTGAATCGATCTTCTGCACGACATATCATAGTGAAAGTGGCAAAATACAGAGAAAATTCTGAAAGCAGCAAGGGGTAAATGTGCCCTAACATATAAAGGGAGACCTATAAGACTCGTGACTGATCTCTCTTTTGAAACTTGGCAGGCCAGAAAGGATTGGCATGAGATCTTTAATGTGCTGAACAGGAAAAATATGCAGCCAAGAATCCTTTATCCAGCAAGTCGGTCATTTAGAATTTGTCACCACTAAACCAGCCCTACAAGAGATCCTAAGGGGGATCTTGTGAGACAAAGTACCAGAGACATCACTACAAGCATAAATCATACAGACATCACAATGACTCTAAACCCGTATCTTTCTATAATAACACTGAATGTAAATGGATTAAATGCACCAACCAAAAGACATAGGGTATCAGAATGGATAAAAAACAAGACCCATCTATTTGCTGTCTACAAGAGACTCATTTTAGATCTGAGGACACCTTTAGATTGAGAGTGAGGGGATGAAGAACTATTTATCATGCTACTGGAAGCCAAAAGAAAGCTGGAGTAGCCATACTTATATCAGACAAACTAGACTTTAAATTAAAGGCTGTAACAAGAGATGAAGAAGGGCATTATATAATAATTACAGGGTCTATCCACCAGGAAGAGATAACAATTATAAATGTCTATGTGCCGAATACCGGAGCCCCCAAATATATAAAACAATTACTCACAAACGTAAGCAAACTTATTGATAAGAATGTGATAATTGCAGGGGACTTTAACACTCCACTTACAAAAATGGATAGATCATCTAGACACATGGTCAATAAAGAAACAAGGGCCCTGAATGACACACTGGATCAGATGGACTTGACAGATATATTTAGAACTCTGCATCCCAAAGCAATAGAATATACTTTCTTTTCAAGTGCACATGGAACATTCTCCAAGATAGATCATATACTGGGTCACTGAGAGCTTTTTCCCTGAGATCAGGAACACTACAGGGATGCCCACTCTCACCGCTGTTGTTTAACATAGTGCTGGAAGTTCTAGCATCAGCAATCAGACAACAAAAGGAAATCAAAGGCATCAAAATTGGCAAAGATGAAGTCAAGCTTTCGCTTTTTGCAGTTGACATGACATTATACATGGAAAATCCGATAGACTCCACCAAAAGTCTGCTAGAACTGATACATGAATACAGCAAAGTTGCAGGATACAAAATGAATGTACAGAAATCAGTTGCATTCTTATACACTAACAATGAAGCAACAGAAAGACAAATAAAGAAACTGATCCCATTCACAATTGCACCAAGAAGCATAAAATACCTAGGAATAAATCTAACCAAAGATATAAAAAGATCTGTATGCTGAAAACTATAGAAAGCTTATGAAGGTAATTGAAGAAGATATAAAGAAATGGAAAGACATTCCCAGCTCATGGATTGGAAGAATAAATATTGTCAAAATGCCAATACTACCCAAAGCTATCTACACATTCAATGCAATCCCAATCAAAATTGCACCAGCATTCTTCTCGAAACTAGAACAAGCAGTTCTAAAATTCATATGGAACCACAAAAGGCCCCGAATAGCCAAAGGAATTTTGAAGAACACCAGAGCAGGAGGCATCACAATCCCAGACTTTAGCCTCTACTACAAAGCTGTCATCATCAAGACAGCATGGTATTGGCACAAAAACAGACACATAGACCAATGGAATAGAATAGAAACCCCAGAACTAGACCCACAAACGTATGGCCAACTCATCTTTGACAAAGCAGGAAAGAACATCCAATGGAAAAAAGACAATCTCTTTAACAAATGGTGCTGGGAGAACTGGACAGCAACATGCAGAAAGTTGAAACTAGACCACTTTCTCACACCATTCACAAAAATAAACTCAAAATGGTTAAAAGACCTGAATGTGAGACAGGAAACCATCAAAACCCTAGAGGAGAAAGCAGGAAAAGACCTCTCTGACCTCAGCCGTAGCAATCTCTTACTCGACACATCCCCAAAGGCAAGGGAATTAAAAGCAAAAATGAATTACTGGGACCTTATGAAGATAAAAAGCTTCTGCACAGCAAAGGAAACAACCAACACAACTAAAAGGCAACCAACGGAATGGGAAAAGATATTCGCAAATGACATATCGGACAAAGGGCTAGTATCCAAAATCTATAAAGAGCTCACCAAACTCCACACCTGAAAAACAAATAACATAGTGAAGAAATGGGCAGAAAACATGAATAGACACTTCTCTAAAGAAGACATCCGGATGGCCAACAGGCACATGAAAAGATGCTCTACGTCGCTCCTCATCAGGGAAATACAAATCAAATCCACACTCAGATATCACCTCATGCCAGAGTGGCCAAAATGAACAAATCAGGGGACTATAGATGCTGGAGAGGATGTGGTGAAATGGGAACCCTCTTGCAGTGTGGGTGGGAATGCAAATTGGTGCAGCCGCTCTAGAAAGCAGTGTGGAGGTTCCTCAGAAAATTAAAAATAGACCTACCCTATAACCCAGCAGTAGCACTGCTAGGAATTTACCCAAGGGATACAGGAGTACTTGCATAGGGGTACTTGTACCCCAATGTTTATAGCAGCACTCTCAACAATAGCCAAATTATAGAAAGAGCTTAAATGTCCATCAACTGATGAATGGATAAAGAAATTGTGGTTTATATACACAATGGAGTACTACATGGCAATGAGAAAGAATGAAATATGGCCCTTTGTAGCAACATGGATGGAACTGGAGAGTGTGATGCTAAGTGAAATAAGCCATACAGAGAAAGACAGATACCATATGGTTTCACTCTTATGTGGATCCTGAGAAACTTAACAGGAACCCATGGGGGAGGGGAAGGAAAAAAAAAGAGGTTAGAGTGGGAGAGAGCCAAAGCATAATAGACTGTTAAAAACTGAGAACAAACTGAGGGTTGATGGGGGGTGGGAGGGAGGAGAGGGTGGGTGATGGGTATTGAGGAGGGCACCTTTTGGGATGAGCACTGGGTGTTGTATGGAAATCAATTTGACAATAAATTTCATATATTGAAAAAAAAACGACACAAAACTACAAAAAGTGACACTAAGTAGGCCACAAAAAAGGACACTTGTTTGCAGTATGAGCGCTGAAACAAGAAAGCAGAGTGACATCTATTTCAACCCCAGCTGGGAATATGTACATGGGAGACTCAAATTTTTGCTGTTCTGTGCATGTCTGCAAATGATCATAAAAGCACTGAGGGTATAGATCTGGGAGAGACAAATTTTAGTGAGTAAGAAAGTTTTGCAAATATTGAATAAGTGAATAATGAGGTCTGAGTATACATATATTAATTTCCTTCCGGACACACTTTCTTTCTCAAAACAAGGTTTGAACTTAAATCGCTTCTGAGACACATGAAACAGCACTGAAAACACTGAGTTTAGGACCTTGTTATCAAGCATACATTTATTAAAATCCCAACATGTATATTACTGACTCTCTCTATTATAGCTCTAGAGATTATGGATGCACTTTTCTCTATAGACAGCTTTGTTCTTTTTTGTTTGTTTGTTTGTTTCTTAATTTTGTCTATGTAATAAATGTTTAAAGTATATTCGTTTCTCACTATATGCATAAAGAGGGATCACCTTTCATTTTCATTTCCAAGGAAGAACACAGGGTGAACCATAAGCCAGACACATAAGTACCAAAAAATAGCAGACAAGAAGAGCTAATCAGCACAAGTGATCACTTCTCAAAACTTGGTGGAAAGAGGAAGAGCAGCACGGGAGTTAATAATATATTAACCGATGACACAAGGGAACAAGTGTTTCTGCTGATACACTGCATCATCTGAGTTAGTAATTCATTGTAATTCAGAGGAAGAATTACTAATAGTTTACACTACTAAATAAGCTTCCCTGGATCAAAAATAAGCAATTTTATTTGATTCCAGGTAATAATTAGAATGGGATATAAAAGGCATAACAGAGAAAAGATTAAATGCATGGGAGGCTTCTAACAGCTGGCACTCGATTGCGAGATATCCAGAGAGGTGGCTTCCAGGGAGGTGTTAAAAGTGGCAAAGGGGTGGAAAGAAGGAGGGTGTTGTGTTTTTGTATAACATATAAACTGGACTCATAATTGTACCATTGAATCCTTGCTAGACTACAACTGAAATTTCTGCTATGAATTGTTGGTGGAGAATACAGTGAACTACCAGAGGGATGTCTGCAAACAACTATCTTGGTAACTATGATTTGATAATGGTAACCATGCACCTTTTAACGATGGCTGTAAATTTGTAAGTAAATTTATAAATTTACTTTGTGAATTGGGAGTTAGATGACACATATCTAAATATTATTTCATTCATTAGTAGATCTCCATACACCTACACTTGTAACCCCAAGTGGAAAATCATCACCAACACTGAACAAATGTCTACTATAGTTGAAGCATCATTTTAAGATCTGGGGAGGATACAAAGAGGCATAAGGCATAATTACCATCCTTTGGGATTTTAGATTATGATTGGAAACACAATATATGTTACAAAAAATAGGAGAGATCAGTACACATTTTTATAATTTTCACATTATTATATGTTACATAAAATAAAGTTCAGTGTTTTGCTTATAAATCCAGGTGTGTAGCCCAGCTGCAGTGGTTAGAACACTGCAAGAATTGCTCTGGTGTTCTGCTTCCACAGACAGTAGCCAGTGCCAACTGACCAGTGGAAGAGACTGGGTTTGGGCATCTAAGATATCCTTTCTTACCCACCCAATATCTAAACCACCTGAGAATTAAAGCAAAAGACATCAGATGGAGAACCAATATACCATAATTTTACAGAACAACAATAAGTATGGAAGAATGTGTCTTAAATCAGTGGACATGAGGACTTTTCAAATGATACTCTAGAACAAGACAACATGTTCCCAATCATCCCCATGGCTGAGAGGAGAGGGGAGGAAATGCTCCTCTTTTCAGAGGAGAGAGAGGATAGACCCAAATTGAGCATTCTGGATTTAGTCTTCTGCAATTCAAAGTCAGATAAACCCCTCTTTCACCCTCAACACAGAGTGAATAAATGCATGGGGGAAGGGAGGCATACTGTCACTCCTGATACCAAATAAAGTACACAGTGCAAAAATATCAGTGAAAGTAGAAGGATAATGAAAGATTGGGGCGCCTGGGTGGCGCAGTTGGTTAAGCGTCCGACTTCAGCCAGGTCACGATCTCGCGGTCCGTGAGTTTGAGCCCCGCATCGGGCTCTGGGCTGATGGCTCAGAGCCTGGAGCCTGTTTCCGATTCTGTGTCTCCCTCTCTCTCTGCCCCTCCCCCATTCATGCTCTGTCTCTCTCTGTCCCAAAAATAAATAAATGTTGAAAAAAAATTAAAAAAAAAAGATGTATGGTGCCTGAAACCTTTAACAACTTCAATTTATATACACTGCAAATCATCATAGACAGAGGGACAAAAATATAGATTCAGGATCAAAATTCAGGAGCAATAATTAGAGAGCTGACTTGGACATGACTGACCAAATAGGTTTTTTTAAGTTACCAAAATAACAGTCCAGGACTCAGTTTTCAAGGATAAAAGTTCCACTCTCTCACTTGCCCTTTAATGAGATGCAATTTTCAATTATCTCAAAGACCCTGAGTTCTCAATAAAGTATCAGAACTTCACGTTAAAATGCTAATTTCCACATATAAGTCATGGAGGTGGTGGCAGAAGAATCATGAGCTCCATAATTACTGCTTACAGGATAATTAAGAGATTAATATTATGAAAGTTAATTATAAAATTATATTAATTAATTTTAATAGCCCAATGATCCTTCTGGAAATGATGTCTAAGAAGTATGCAGTCCCTAGAGAGACCCACAGGGAGAAAGCAGTGTCAGACTGACATTCAGCCCCAGAATGATGCCCTCTTTGATCTGAACTGTGATTCAGGAAACATAGGACACATAAAAGGTATGAATGTAGATGTCTCAGATTCTTGGGCTCGTGGAGTGTAGTGAGGATGGAAGAGTAACACCTGTTCCCAAATACCTTTGGGTTGCAAGAAAATCCTTTCAAGAACCAAAAGTAAGCCTTATGACTACTTTATAAATTTTTTTGGTCTTACATTACACAAAGGGAAATTTTTTAAATATCATGATGATATTTCCTAAATGTAAGATTTGATGATGCATTTACTATCCAAATTACTGCAATAATTAGCTGTCTTCTGGTCCATTTCTCATATAATTTTGAGATCTATGGCATGGAGAATAAGTTTAACGCTGAAACTCCATACTCTGTTGCAGACCACAAGCCTTGAGTTGTGATTCAAAGCATTCTCATTGTGATATCATCTGTAGTCTGTCTTCCTCCCTAAAATTCATAAATGGTGGGTGTTTTGAGACTTATTTTGCTTCCAGATTAAGGAAGCTCTTCAATATTTTATTTTTCAAGGGAAAAGAGATATATGCAAGCAAGAATAGTAAGGGTTTGAGATATCATTGTGAAGATAAAAGGATTTGTTTATATGAAGCCAGTGATTTTGGTCTATCACACATCACATGTCAGACATTATCTAAAAGAAGCAATAGTAGGTGCAAAGATTTAACCCTGATCCCATGTAACTGAAGAAGTGAGTACCCTGGGAGTAGTTAGGAGCATGGGTTCCAGAGAAAGATGAATCTTTTATTTCCTCACTACCAGACCTTGAATTGGTACACTGGTAGCCCCTAATACCTCTCTCAGGTTCAACAATTTGGAAGGCAGCTATGCTCACGACTATACCACAAACGCTCAGGTTCAACAATTTGATGGATTGACTCACAGCACTCAGAAGAATCTGTTATACTCAAGTTATAGTTTATTACCATAGAAGGACACAGGTTAAAGCCAGCAAAGAGGAAATGCACATAGGATGAGGTCCAGAACAAAAAGGCACAAATTTCCACAGTGAATAGCTATGCTCTCCATGTGTTGCATAGAAGGTGCTTAATTCTCCTGACAATCATGTATGACAACACCTGCTCAGTGTTACCAACCAAGAAAGCTCATCTGAGCCTTGGTGTCCAGGGCTTTTATTGGATATCTGTCATAGGGTCATGCAGCAACGACAAGACTGACAGCCACTCAATATTTAGCACCCTCGTAAGTGAAACAGATACAACATGCCTAAAGCCTCAGGCATACAATAACAGATAATCACCCTAAGTCACACTGTTAGCATAAACTGTCTGGTCACATTGACACAACCTGGTCCAGGGCCTCAGTCATAGAAAACCCTTCTCATCAGCTCCCAGAGGTCATCTCCCAGGACTTGGCCAAGGACCAGTCCTTTCCCTGGAATGTGCAGAGTGTGAGTACCTAAGCCTGCTTAACCCTTCATTGCAGAGTTACTCAGCCTCCCTGGGACTTGGTGTCTTTTTGAGAAAACTGGGCTAATAAAAAATAATTGCCTCACAAACTTATCATGAGGATAAAATGTATACATATACATGTAATGTGTTCAAAAGCATGCCTGGCTCATAACAAGAACTCCATTTGATTATTTTTAGACTAAAAAATAATACCAATTATTTCCACTTCAAAGAAGATGGAGTATCCATGTATGTTTCTATTCTCTCCTTTAAGTACAACTAAGTACAACTGGAGATTATATATGAAACAATCATAAGAAGACTCTGAAAGGTGAATAGCAAATGGAAGAGTGGTTAGGGACCAGGACACCCAAGGAACACAATGGTGAGTTCTCTGGGCTTACTTTTTTGCCTCATATAGCCGCAACTTAGAGCTGAAGAAGCTGGTGAGCCACAAATGTCAATAGGAACAGAAAAAAAAATCCCCAAGGAAAAATACCTTCTCTAACCAACACAGCAAGAAAGGGGTAGCTTAGTAGGACAGAAAAGTTTTACACGATATCCTCTCTACTGTAGCTAACCACTGTAGACCTATATCCACCCAGGACAGCAGAGGCCAGATGGGGAGCCTAAACCTCCATGCTCACTAGGTATAATGAAGGGACCAGCATCCTATTCCCACTGAGTTAGCATCAGATAAACCTGATAAGGAACAAGGATGTTTATCCCCAATGGGTAGTAATGACCCCTTCTCCTCTTTCCCCTAACCATCATGTTGGTGGAGACCATAAAAGGAGCCTGGACTTCCTGGTCATCATGGTGGTATCAAGCACTTCTTCCAGCTGTGGCTGAATCAGAGGAGAGCTGAAGGATATTCAGGACTTCCGTCACTGTCCAGTAGTAATAAGACCACACCACACCTCTCTCACCCCTGTAGAGGCCATATGGATAGCAGTAAAGGCAGTTATATGCATTCTAGCCAAGGTGACATCAGCAGAGGTCTACTGTGGAACTACAACTCCTACCTCACCCATTCCTTATGAGGAAGTGTTCCTTTCCTCAAGTGTTGATGAAGGCTGGGTGGGGAAGGAGAAGCTCAAAAAAACACTCAAAGAAATATTGGCTGAAAACATCCCAAATTTTGCAAAGGCCATAAACCTGGAGAAACATGAGGATGCACAAATCAGAACTGGATGAACTTGAAATAATCCACCCCAAGACCCATAATAGTCAAACTTCTGAAAACTAAACTCAATGAAAAAAAATGTTTTTTGAAAGTGTGAGAAATAGCAATTTAGCTATAGAAAAAAAAAAAACAATTTGAATGACAATGGATTCCTTATGAGAAATTGTGGGAGCCAGAAGAAAGTGGTATGACATATTTGTATGTGCTAAAAGAATTGTCAAGCTATAATTCTATATCCAGTAAATGAGAAGAGTCCAAACATAATTTTAATTCCGAAAAAAATTTTTAAAAAGATTTGGAGCTTTTTTCTCCCTTACCTGAATTCAAGTCCTTATTTCCTGCCTCAAAATTAATCTCTTATTAGAATTAATGAATATAGGAACATCTGGACACTTTAGAAGAAACCAGTTATTAGCCAAAGTGGTATATTTACTCAAGTCCTGTGGCTCAACATGGCAATCCTAGAACAGTTTGACATTGGTACATTCCCAAAGTTAGAGATGTTTTTCAACCTTGCACTGTGTAAAATTGTCTATATTTCATTTATACGATGTTAAATTTTCTTTCATGACAATTGGTTTAGGAAACTACTTTTATACCACCTTCTTACATATGTACTTTTAAAACATGCCATGTTGTAAAGGGGAAACATCTTAAGCATCTGGACTAGTTTACGTGGACGAAACTACCTTAGAGAGCTGCACCTGCCAATGTAGCAGTAGTTAACTACAAACGTCCATTTCAATTTACATTATCTAAAATTAAAATTTAGTTTCTCTGTTGCACTAGGCACATTTTGATTGTTAAATGTTGCTAGTGGCTCTCATATTGGCAGCCTAGATCCAGAACATTCCCATCATTGAAGAAAGTCCCAATAACAGCACTACTTCACATATTTATCTAGTTACTGTTACCTGGGACATAGTTTAAATGAATTGTGAAGAGCAGGGAAGATGGCAGCATAGGAGGACACTGGGCTCACTGTGTCGTGCTGATCACTTAGATTCCACCCACATCAGCCTAAATAACCCAGAAAACTGCCAGAAGACTAGCAGAACGGATTCTCCAGAGCCAAGCATAGACAAGGGGCCCACAGAAGAGGGTAGGAAGGGCAGAGGGCAGTGCGCACTACACAGACGGGTGGGAGAGAGCCAGGACAGTGGATGGGCAGTCCACCCTGCAAGGCAGAGATCCCAAGTCTTGCTTGCAAAAGCAGAAGGCCTGGAAGGAATGTGTTCTGACAGCCAGCGGGACTTCAAATCTGGAATGTTATAAGTCAATAGCTCTGCTCTGAGAGTGGGAGGGCTAGAGGACAACAGGGGGGGAGAGTTGTTGAGCCCTGGAGGACAGAGTTCAGCTTAACAGGGAACAAAGGTGCTGGGAAGTGCCATCTCACTTGCCTATCCCCCAGCCAAAATCCCAAAGGGAACCAGTTCCCATCAGGGAACTTGCTTGCACCTCGCAAACACACACAGCTGTGCTTCTGTGGATCCATCCCTCCAAAGGGATGGGTGTGCCTCCGTCCCAGTGTTGCAGGGCCCCTCCCGAAGTGGACCACCGAAGGCAAAATGAGCTGAGTCTGCCCCTCCCGTCCCTGTGCACGTTGCAGATCCACCCCAGCTAATATGCCAGATCCCATAGAAACAGCACCACAAGCCTGGCAGTGTGCAAGTAGCCCAGACAGGGGCCACACCACTCCACAGTGAGTCCTGCCTCTGGGAGAGGTGAAGATAAGGTACACACGAGTCTGACTGTGGTCCCAGCAGTGGGCTGGGGGCAGATATCAGGTCTGACTGCGGCCCCGCCCACCAATGCAAGTTACTCCAGACAGCACAGAGGAAGAGGCCTACAGTTTTGTGGTAACTCAGGGACTATCCAAAATGGCAAAACGGAAGAATTCTCTTCAAAAGAAACTCCAGGAAGTAGCGACAGCTAATGGACTTATTACAAATGATTTAAACAATGTAACAGAAAATGAATTTAAAATAATAGTCATGAAATTAATCTCTGGACTTGAAAAAATATAGAGGACAGCAGAGCATCTATTGCTACAGAGATCAAGGAACTAAGAAACAGTCAGGAGGAGCTAAAAAATATTATAAATGAGCTGCAAAATAAAATGAAGGTGACCACAGCTCAGATTGAAGAGGCAAAGGAGAGAATAGATGAATTAGAAGATAAAATTATGGAAAAAGAGGAAGCTGAGATAAAGAGAAATAAAAAAATCCAGGAGTATGAGGGGAGAATTAGAGAATTAAGTGATACAATAAAATGTAATAATATATGCATAATTGGGATTCCAGAGGAAGAAGAGAGAAAGAAAGGGACGGAAGGTATACTTGAAGAAATCATAGCTGAGAACTTCCCTGATCTGGGGAAGGAAAAATGCATTGAAATCCAAGAGGCACAGAGAACTCCCTTCAGATGTAACTTGAATCAATGTTCTGCATGACATATAGTCAAACTGGCAAAATACAAGGATAAAGAGAAAATTCTGAAAGCAGCTAGGGATAAATATGCTCTAACATATAAAGGAGACCTATAAGACTAGTGATCTACTGAAACTTGGCAGGCCAGAAAGAAATGGCACGAGATCTTCAATGTGATGAACAGAAAAAATATGCAGCCAAGAATCCTTTATTCTGCAAGTCTGTCATTTAGAATAGAAGGAGAGATAAAGATCTTCCCAAACAAACAAAAATTGAAGGAATTCGTCACCATTAAACCAGCACTACAAGAGATCCTAAGGGGGAATCCTGTGAGACAAAGTACCAGAGACATCACTACAACCATGAAACCTATAGACATCACAATGACTCTAAACCCATATCTCTCTATAATAACACTGGATGTAAATGGACTAAATGCTCCAACCAAAAGACATAGGGTATCTGAATGGATTAAAAAAACAAGACCTATCTATTTGCTGTCTACAAGAATCTCATTTTGGACCTGAGGACACCTTCAGATTGAAAGTGAGGGGATAGAGAACTATCTATCATGCTGCTGGAATTCAAAAGAAAGTGGGAGTAGCCATACTTATATCAGACAAACTATACTTTAAATTAAAGGCTGTAATAAGAGATGAAGAAGGGCATTATATAATAATTATAGGGTCTATCCATCAGGAAGAGCTAACAATTATAAATGTCTATGCACCAAATACAGGAGCCCCCAAATATATAAAACAATTACTCACAAACATAAGCAACCTTATTGATAAGAATGTGGTAGCTGCAGGTGACCTTAATACTCTACTTACAGAAATGGATAGATCATCTAGACACAGGATCAATAAGGAAACAAGGGCCCTGAATGATACATTGGATCAGATGGACTTGACAGATATATTTAGAACTCTGCAACCCAAAGCAAAAGAATATACTTTCTTCTCGAGTACACATGGAACATTCTCCAAGATAGATCACATACTGAGTGGGTCACAAAACAGCCCTTCATAAGCATAAAATAATTGAGATCATACCATGCACACTTTCAGACCACAGTGCTATGAAGCTTGAAATCAACCACAGGATAAAGTCTGGAAAACCTCCAAAAGCATGGAGGTTAAAGAACATTTAACCCCACTAAAGAATGAATGGGTCAACCAGGCAATTAAAGAAGAAATTAAGAAATATATGGAAACAAATTAAAATGAAAATACAACAATCCAAACGCTTTGGGATGCAGCAAAGCAGTCCTGAGAGGAAAATACATTGCAATCCAGGCCTATCTCAAGAAACAAGAAAAATCCCAAATAAAAAATGTAGCAGAACATCTAAAGGAAATAGAAGCAGAACAGCAAAGACACCCCAAAACCAGCAGAAGAAGAGAAATAATAAAGATCAGAGCAGAAATAAACAATACAGAATCTAAAAAACTGTAGAACAGATCAATGAAACCAAGAGTGGGTTTTTTGAAAAAATAAAATTGATAAACCTCTAGTCAGGCTCCACAAAAAGAAAAGGGAGAAGACCCAAATAGATAAAATCATGAATGAAAATGGATTTATTACAACCAATCCTTTTGAAATACAAGCAATTATCATGGAATACTATGAAAAATTATATGCCAACAAACTGGACAACCTGAAAAAAATGGACAAATTCCTAAACACCCACACATTTCCAAAACTCAAACAGGAAGAAATAGAAAGCTTGAACAGATCCATCACCAGCAAAGAAATTGAATCAGTTATCAAAAATCTCCCAACAAATAAGAGTCCAGGACCAGATGGCTTCCGAGGAGAGTTCTACCAGATATTTAAAGCAGAGACAGTACCTAGCCTTCTCAAGCTATTGCAAAAAAACAGAAAGGGAAGGAAAACTTCTAGACCCATTCTATGAAGCCAGCATTACTTTCATTCCTAAACCAGACAGAGACCCAGTAGAAAAAGAGAACTAGAGGCCAATATCCCTGATGAATATGGATGCAAAAATTCTCAATAAGATACTAGCAAACCGAATCCTACAGCATATAAAAAGAATTCACCATGATCAAGTGGGATTCATTCCTGGGATGCAAGGCTGGTTCAACATTCACCAATCAATAAATGTGATACATCACATCAATAAAAGAAAAGATAAGAACCATATGATCCTCTCAATTGACGCAGAAAAAGTATTTGACAAAATTCAGCATACTTTCTTAGTAAAAACCCTCAAGAAAGTTGGGATAGAAGGAACATACTTAAACATCACAAAAGCCATTGTGAAAAGCCCACAGCTAATATCATCCCCATGGGGAAAAACTGACAGCTTTCTCTCTGAGATCAGGAACACCACAGGGATGTTCACTGTCACTGGTGTTGTTTAACATAGTGTTGGAAGTTCTAGCATCAGCAATCAGACAACAAAAGGAAATCAAAAGCATCAAAATTCGCAAAGATGAAGTCAAGCTTTCACTTTTTGCAGATGACATGATATTATACATGGAAAATCTGATAGAATCCACCAAAAGTCTGCTAGAACTGATACATGAATTTAGCAAAGTCGCAGGATACAAAATCAACGTGGAAAAATTAGTTGCATTCTTGTACACTAATAATGAAGCAAGAGAAAGACAAATAAAGAAACTGACACCATTCACAATTATACCAAGAAGCATAAAATACCAAGGAATAAACCTAACCAAAGATGTAAAAGATCTGTATGCTGAAAACTACAGAAAGCTTAAGAAGGAAATTGAAGAAGATATAAAGAAATGGAAAAACATTCCATGCTCATGGATTGGAAGAATAAATATTGTCAAAATGTTAATACTACCCAAAGCTATCTACACATTCAATGCAATCCCAATCAAAATTGCACCAGCATTCTTCTCGAAACTAGAACAAGCAATCCTAAAATTCATATGGAACCACAAAAGGCCCCGAATAGCCAAAGTAATTTTGAAGAAGACCAAAGCAGGAGGCATCACAATCCCAGACTTTAGCCTCTACTACAAAGCTGTAATCATCAAGACAGCATGGTATTGGCACAAAAACAGACACATAGACCGATGGATTATAATAGAAACCCCAGAACTAGACCCACAAAAGTATGGCCAACTAATCTATGACAAAGCAGTAAAGAACATCCAATGGAAAAAAGACAGTCTCTTTAACAAATGGTGCTGGGAGAACTGGACAGCAACATGCAGAAGGATGAAACTAGACCACTTACACCATTCACAAAAACAAACTCAGAATGGATGAAGGACCTGAATGTGAGACAGGAAACCATCAAAACCCTAGAGGAGAAAGCAGGAAAAAAACCTCTCTGACCTCAGCCGCAGCAATTTCTTACTTGACACATCTCCAAAGGCAAGGGAATTAAAAGCAAAAATGAACTATTGGGACCTCATCAAGATAAAAAGCTCTGCACTGCAAAGGAAACAATCAACAAAACAAAAGGCAACCGAAGGAATGGGAAAAGATATTTGCAAATGACATATCAGACAAAGGGCTAGTATCCAAAATCTATAAAGAACACACCAAACTCCATACCCGAAAAACAAATAATCCAGTGAAGAAATGGGCAGAAGACATGAATAAACACTTCTCTAAAGAAGACATCCTGATGGCCAACAGGCACATGAACAGATGCTCAACGTCACTCCTCATCAGGGAAATACAAATCAAATCCACACTAAGATATCACTTCACACCAGTCAGAGTGGCTAAAATGAACACATCAGGAGACGCTAGATGCTGGAAAGGATGTGGAGAAATGGGAACCCTCCTGCACTGTTGATGGGAATGCAAACTGGTACATTCCAGCAACTCTGGAAAACAGTGTGGAGGTTCCTCAAAAAATTAAGAGACCTACCCTATGACCCAGCAGTAGCACTGCTAGGAATTTACCCAAGGGATACAGGAGTACTGATGCATAGGGGCACTTGTACCCCAATGTTCATAGCAGCACTCTGTCAACAATAGCCAAATTATGGAAAGAGCCTAAATGTCCATCAACTGACAAATGGATAAAGAAATTGTGGTTTATATACACAATGGAATACAAGGAAAAAAAAAGAGGTTAGAGTGGGAGACAGCCAAAGCATGAGACTCTTAAAAACTGAGAACAAACTGAGGGTTGATGGGGGGGTGGGAGGGAGGGTAGGGTGGGTGATGGGTATTGAGGAGGGCACCTTTTGGGATGAGCACTGGGTGTTGTATGGAAACCAATTTGACAATAAACTTCATATATTGAAAAATAAATAAATAAATAAATAAATAAATAAATAAATAAAATAGCTTCTTGTTGCCATCATGCAACTGTTTAGAAATGGTACTGTATTTAGCATACAAATTTAATTGAATGATTGTAAATAGCTCCCTAAGTATACTTGGAATGAAATTATTAACTTTAATTTCAATAATTAGTTGTGACTATGTTAAGTAATCTTTTCTGTAAGTGACAACATAAAATATTCACATAAAGATTGTGATATTGGTGGAATGCCTGGGTGGCTCAGCTGGTTAAGCGTCAGTCCAACTTTGGCTTGGGTCATGATCTCGCAGTTTGTGGGTTCAACCCCAGGCTCAACTCGGAGCCTTGAGTCTGCTTTGGATTCTGTCTCTTTCTCTGACCCCTCCCCCACTCCTTTTCTCTTAAAAATAAAAAAAATATTAAAAACAATTTTTAAAAAGACTGTGATATTGGGTTACTTGATCCACTTATAGGCCCAGAGTTAGGAAACAGCCCCAAACGCAGGAGCTTTCAGGCAGAGTATCAGCATGTGCCTCATTATTAAGAAAAAAAATCTAAAAACTGGTGAAGCTATAAAATCAAATCCAAGAATGCACTACATCCTTGATAGGAAATGGAGTTACCACATTGATCATCCCTCCCCATTCCGCCCTGGTGTACCACTGCTCACCTTCAATATTACAGATTCTCAGTGACTTCTTTATTTTGGTTAGGTCAATGGTTCCCAAGCTTCAGTGTACGTATCCATCAAGTGGTAAACTTAAAATGTGGTGCCCTTAGCTGTATCATCAGAGATTCTGATTCATTGGCTTGAGGTTGGACCCAAGAATATGCAGTTTGGAAAATACTCCATATTAATAGATGTAGGTATTCCAAACACAAATGGAACAGACACACATGGTACTTATTCTTCAAGAAACACGAACCAAAGTCTCTTTTACTTCATTGTTTCTCTGATCTAAATTTTGACTATTTTATACAATGGACAATAACATGAATTAGAAAATCAGGAAGTCTTGGGTTAATATACCTCAGTTTGTTCTTATTAACTTTGGATAAATTATTTACTGTTTTTAATATGGAGTTACCTTCAAGACTGTTGTAATTGTTTCTGTTACTACCATGTACTCTCAATGGCCATCACCAGTTTAGAAATATGCACACAATTTTTATTATGACCTTACATGTGGCAGAAGAATCTTTTCCAGGCAGCTATGTAGCATCCTGTTGGATGTATAGCCCAGCAGCCACTAAAGTCACAGAGTTATTTTCATCCTTTGTATAGTTTTAAAGTTGTTACTCTTTTCTCCCATTTCTTTTTCTTTCCTTCCTTCCTTATTTCCTTCCACTCTTCCTCCCTTCCTTGTAGTTCTAATTCTGGTGTTTATTCTAAAAACTATACTTTCTCTCATATTCCGTCAAAATACCATAAAAATATATATGCAATCTGTCAGATTCAAATCATAAGTTTTATTTCTGGAGTTTTTCATTCTAATTCTGACTTTATTGAACTAGGATCATTTTACTGACATGAATTTTTAAAGGTTTGTTAAAGCTTATATTCCAGGTCTTCTGCTGTTAGTAATGTTTCCTGGTAAATCTCAGGAAAAGAAAACTATCCTAAGTGTCCAACTACAGCTCACAAATATTGTGTCTGCATCACTACAGAGAACATGTCCTGATATATTTTTAAACATTATATTCATAATGTTAATTTTTATTCAAGTCAAATACTATGAAATTGGTCTGTTTTATATATATATATATATATATATATATATATATATATATATATACCTATATATATATATATATACACCTATACCTATTTATATATAAATACCTATATATATATATATATATATATATATATACCTATATATAGATATAAGTATATATATATAGGTATATATATATATATAGGTATATATATATTTATATATATATTGAAAAATGTTTTTACTTAATTTTTGCTTTGGTCCAACAGTTAATTTTTTCTTTCCATTTGTGTATGGGTTGATGTGCCGGCATATTGAATAATTTGGCTAATTAAAAGGTATAAACTTCATCCCAGGTAATTGATTCACTAGAGAAAATGGAAGAGAGATGTGATACAAATAGCAATGCATTCTTGATACTCTTTCGGTTCTCTTTTAATTGATATCAGCACATAAGCTGTCAAAGCTGCATGGCATAGTGGGTTCTTCCTGTGTGTGTGCACATGTGTTCATGGATCACATAAATATACTACCAAAATAATGTAAGTTCCCCTAATTGAATTGCAACTAAGGGAGAATTTATAGGAGTCAAGCAACCCATATTTGGTTACTCTATTTCTTATTAAACAAACAAACAAACAAACAAAGGAAAACACTGGGAAAATGGCTAGCCAGACATGAGGTGCAGTAGATTTATGGTGCAATTTTTTCATATGCTAAATTACAGACTTTTTTAAACTGTTTTTTAATGTTTATTTATTTTTAAGAAAGAGAGTTCAAGCAGGGGAGGGGCAGAGATAGGGAGACACAGAATCCAAAGCAGGCTCCAGGCTCTGAGCTGTTAGTACAGAGCCTGACACGGGGCTCGAACACACGAACTGTGAGATCATGACCTGAGCTGAAGTCGGATGCTCAACCAACTGAGCCACCCAGGCACCCCAATAACAGGCTTGATAAGAAAAAAATCTGGAACCTTGTGTCCTGATCTATTGTAACTAATGACCACCTTAAAATCAATGAATGAAATTTCTTATTTTTGCATGAATTATACTGACATTTATTTATTCATTATTTCAATTTTTTATTCAACAAATTTGAATATACTTTATGTGCCAGTCAAAGGAGATTGAAACAAAAGCCCTGCTCTCTGGGACCTCATAGTCTAGTCCAAGAGATAGGCTACTAGAGTCACAATGCCATATAAGGAGATATAGTGAAACCCAGAGCAAGGCATGGATTTCAGACATCCAGATACTCAATTTATCGTGCCAGGCACTTAGGCACTATTGAGCCTTTGCTCAATCTGAACTCAATTCCTACAACCACCTTCCTGGACTCAAGCAATGGATGAATCTAAACTTGTTCTTTGACAACTTGTTCAAATATGACCCTTTCTCTAAGGGCTTCCTTCATCCTTCTTCCTTCATCACACTTTCCACACTACCCTCAACCTCTTTCCAGGCAAAATCCATCATTCCCTTCTCTGAGCTCCCAAACACTTAGAACATGCATTAGTATAGCAGCCACCTCATTTTATTACAGTTGTGGCTTCTAAATAGAAGATGACCTTCTGGAAAGAAGAAATCAGCCATTCTATGTCCTTGCAAGGCATCTGGTCCACTATAGGTATTAAAAAAATATGCCCTGGATTGTATTGACCCAAACAGAAGAAGAGCCATTGACTGTGGGCTGCTATCCACCCTCTGTACCAGCCCTGGCACCATCTGCCTTCTTGTCTTTCTGAAGTGCTGCAGAGTGATTTTGCAGCAAGGAACAATAACAGGTAGCCCTCTTGTGGATGAATGTGAGATGAACCAGTTCTTATTTTTGCAAAAAAACAGAAAAGGTTTCCTGATTAGACACACATGGTATTTTGCCACCACCATTCCTGTCCCACCTTTATGTTTCAGCACTGACCCCTCACAGGAATCTCGGGGTGTCACTCTGTGAGGCCTATCTCTGTTAACTTGGCTCATGTCTGTTCTTTCAGATAAATGGAATTTTGTGCCCAGATGACATTTTTCTGTGCTTTGGCCAAGAAATTCCATGCCTCTGACACTGGAAAGGCAACAACTTTGGTGGTGATTAGCAACTTCAGTCTGTTAATAAATACTGTGTATGAAGTCTCTCATGTTCTTAAACCCAGCCACAATCAGAGCTGTGTATTATAAATTACCTCAAATCAAATTGAAGTAAATACCAAATTTAAATAGAGAACCTAATTTACTGGACCAAACTCTCCCCAAAGTTCAACATACACACCTCACCTTGGGCTCATCACTTGCTCTTTCAGATTATTTATAATATAATGCAAGAAACAGTATGTTTTGTCTTACCTTTAAGGCCTCTCTTTCCTCTTTGGAATATTCATCTTTTTTACGCAATGGAAAAAAAATTGTTAGAAAAATTAAATTTTAACTTACGAATTCTGGGCATGGTTCAGTGTAAAAGGAAAATCACTGCACATTTGGGGCAGTAAAATGAATCTGAAGTCTGTCACACGTGTAATTGTCTCCTAGGAGACCCAAGCGTAAATCATCACCATGGAGACCACTTCAGCCTTCACTGCTTGAAATCATTAGCATGGATAATCAGCTGGGCTTTGTTTTGGGGGAAGAAAGACTATAAATACCTGGCCAAGCCTTACACACTATGACAGAAGTTGGGTGCCTGAGGGTGAGCTGTGGGATGCAGTGATTCCAAGTCTCTCCAGCATCGTGGGTGGGAAATCTCATGGACTATGCTCTTAAAACCCTTCTTGCGCCGGACAACAGATGGACAGTTGTAGAAATGCAACAGCACCAAGGAGAGATAGCAGGCAGATAGCCTTTACAGGAGAGATACTTCACTTGAAAGCCAGATCAGGAAGATGCCTACCCAGAAGCCGCCCGTCTGTTGTTTGCCTTGTCTGACCTTCCCACTTCTCTGACTGCTCCCAAGGTGGGGCAGCCCTAGTTAAAGGAGAGACCCACCATGTTGCAGTAATGCTCTAGAGTTGGCTAAGAAGAAGAAAAAAATACATGATGTTTTGTCTCTGATTTAGATTTCCCAAAACTCAATTTTTGTATAATAACAAAAATAATCATATGAACAATTCTAATAGTTATAATAATTAAATGAACCACTTACTGAGCCCTTCCTTATCAGAGCTGGGTATTGAGCTAGGTGTTCTAGATATTCTTTCACCAGTCTGGGGAGACCAGGAAATGGGGCTTTGCTCCAGCCCTACCCTCCACTACCGGCTCTACTTTTAGCGATCACAGTTTGCAGCACACCAGCCATATGCAGAGATTGGTAACCACGTCAAGAAAACATTTCAATAATGTTTCCTAGTGGGAATAGTGGCAATGTTGCCTGGTGAACCACTCCTGGGGACTGGTTTGGGAAGGCTGGAAGATGATATGGAAAGGGAACACATGAATTTACCTAAACAAACAGCTATTAAAATAAGTGAATTTAGTAAGACCACAGAATATAAGGTCAATATAGAAAAATCAGTGAAGGGATAAATATGATGAAAGAGGTTCAAGACATACACATTAAAACTATAAAACATGACTGATAAAAATGATCAAAGACAAGGAAATCAAGAGCTATATTATGTTTACAGATTAGAAGATGAAATACTGTTAATGTGTCATATTGATCTATAGATTACGTATTGAACTATAAATTAAACTCAGTGCTAATCAAAATAGTGATACCTCTTTAATAAAAATTGATAAACTGATCCTAAAATTTATATAAACATGCAAAGAACTTAGAATAGCCAAACAAATTTGATGAAGGAGAACAAAATTAGAGAAGGTACACTAACAGGGTTCAAGATTTACTAATCAAGACAGTGTGGTATTAACATAAGAATAGGCATATGGATTAACGCATCATGATGGATTTGCACAAAATATAATCACATGTATAGGATCAGTTGATTTTTAAATAAAGGTGTTAACATAATAAGAAACAAATTGCTTTGGGGTAGATTTTTTTAGGAATAAATATTTTTTTTTTTAGGAAGGAAGGAAAGAAGGAAGGAAGAAAGAAGGGGAGGGGAGGGAAGGAAAGAGAAGGGTGAGAAGGGAAGGGAAGGGAAGGGAAGGGAAGGGAAGAAATGGCTTGAAAAGATAAATGTTGATGCATTGGTCATTCTGTAGCAGGCAAGCATAACATTCCCTTTAGATTAAGGACAGATGACACTCAAGTTATATACATAATACCAGGAAATGTGTTTTCTAATTATCTATTTTTATTCATATAAGTTTAAATGCTGACATGCGGTCAGCCCCTTGATAGCTGATTTATTCAGGGAAGATTTAATATGTCTTCCACTTTTCTTAAACCCCTAAGAGCACCTTTCCAGATGTGCAGTCCTTTAAGAACTCATATGTCACCTGTTTCGTGATGCTTTTCAGACTTCACAGTCATCTCTCCCTATGCCACTGACCACCGTGCTTCTGTAGTACTTAGTGTGTCCCAGTTTCATTTGCCAAGGCCTCACTTCTCACAGCATAGTTGTGCACATAAGTGTTTCCCCAGATGGCTTGGAAGCTCTTAGTAGGAAATATCTGCATGTGATTTATCTTTGAGTACTCCTTTCATTCTTTCATCCATTCAAAAAAATGTTTATCAAGTACCAAAGTGCCAAGCATTGACAAGACAATACTGAAAGAAACTAGTGGGCCCCCTGGGAGAGATGCAATGAAATTGCAAACAAGGGGTTCAAAAGGGCAATGGTCTGGCTCATGCTCTGAGAGAGAACATCAGAAGTAGGGGCCTGCTTCAGCCAACAGTCAGGGAGAGCCACCCTGAAGGACAACAAGAGTTTAGTCCTGAAAAGCATTTAGCATTTCCTCTGCAAAGAAAAAAAAAAAGGAAAGCATTTAGTCTGAGGGAAGGGTGAGTGCAAAAGCCCATCGTGGGTGAATGGATCGGGTGAATGAGTATTTGGCAGAAAGGTCACCATGGCATTTATGTTTTGAATAGCATCACTCTAACTTTTCTGATGAGGTTGGAGGAAGGTAAAAAAAAAAAAAAAAAAAAAAAAAAAAAAAAAAAAAAAAAAAACCCAAAAAACAACTTGGTCGTTGTTTGACCACAGTTGTGCCTAGCTGTGAGAGTTTCTTGCCTCAGTGAAGCTATTATAAAGCCCCGGAGCCAGAAGAGGATGAAAGTTAGGACGAAATGATATCATCACACCAACAGCCTCAAGTTAATGGTTTGTGGTTATATTTAAAATAGGGGAAAAATCTGACAAAGCAGAGCTGTCTAGCTTGTGTGCCTGTGCAAATTCATGCCATAAAGGAAGGAGTGGCAAGTGTGCCTTGAATGTGGCTCCTCTGAACCCTGAATGAGGCTGTATGGAGCCCCAAGACCATGCCATCTAGCCACAGCAAACTCTTCTGTCACTGCCCATCTGGGCAAATATTATGCCCTTCTGCATGTGTCATGATGTAAAATGATCTGGAGGCATGACAGAGAGCTATACCTCTCAAGAGGGTTCCTTAGAAATCTGTTTCTGGAAAGTGTTTTTTGGGGAGTAAGAGGCTCAAGCAAATAAACTCAGGAACATTTGGATGCTATATCCTACACTCACCTTTTGGAGATTTACAACATATTGCCATACCAGAGATACAGAAAGCCCTCAGTAGAAGAACATGTCTTAACTTTCTTTAACATAAAATTTCCCAGACATATTTTGGTCATGGGGTCAATTTTTAATTATGTAATGCATATTACTATTCCATAGTATACACAGGAAAAAATACTCTTATAGTTTCTTCTAGAGCAGTTGAGATGGGTAGAGAACTTTGTGAAGGAATAGAACAGAGAAAACTTGGGGACAGAAACAGAATCACTGGGAAAAAAATAAAACAACCAGAATGAATTCTTATATAAAATATGTATAAATAGATCCACCAAAAAGCACACATTTTCAAAGCATGTTCTCCACTGAGGCTTTTTGTTCTCACAACTATTGTGAGAGAGGCAGGGCAAGAATTATCACAATTTACCAGAGGATAAGGCTCTGGAAAGAACTGGCTTGCCTAGAGTGAGGTTCTTAGTGAAAGAAGATGAACCTTGAATCTGACTGCAAACCCAAAGCTCTTTCCACTATAGCAGACTGTTTCACATGTCACTGAAGTACTTAAGGATTTCTAGGGAAATTGTCAGAGGTAGCATTTAACAGGTTCCTTGAAGAACCTATGAAAAACTTCATTGATAAAATGACATCCAACTCAGCACATGTTGTGAGCGTCTCCTGTATGGACAACGTTTCATTTATTTATTCATTTATTGCTTTGGGGTGGTGGTCACCAAGCAAAGCCAAAGCATGCATAGCATTTAATTTAAACAACCAGAAGTAATCATTACTATCCTCAAAGGCAACTAAAATGGAGATTTTTGTTAGCAGGATCTTTGGTTTTAGGAAGTCCTGTCTCAATTTCAGGACTATCTTGCCTCTACTGGTCAAATGCCAATATCGAATAAATTGCTGGCTTTCACACACACAAACATCACACATCTCATATGAATAAATTAAGATGAAGTATCTCCAGTCACATAAAAAGCTGGTAAAGAAAAGAGTTGGTAACCAGATATAACTTGTCATCCGCTGTTGAGATGGGACATCTCCTGATGAAACTCCTATGAATGATTGGTCTATGGTGACATAACCTAAAACTACAGTCCTTGAAATTCTTTGAGGGTTCAAGGTTGGAAAAGAACTCAAGCACCTACAAAAGTAAAACCGAGCTATTTTGATGTTCATGTACACGGATTCTAAATGGAAATACAGGGGCGCTTGCGTGACTCAGTAGGTTAGGCATCTGACTTCAGCTCAGGTCATGACCTCACAGTTCGTGAGTTCAAGCCCCACATCAGGCTCTGTGCTGACAGTTAACAGTTTGGAGCCTGCTTCAGATTCCGTGTCTCCCTCTCTCTCTTCCCCTCCCCCACTTGTACTCTGTCTCTCTCTCAAAGTAAAGACACACACAAAAAAATAAAAATAAAGAAAGAAATAAATGGAAATGCATAAAGAGAATAACTTAATAACTTAATAAATGCAATAAAGCAAATGTTCCTTCTAACTCAAAGGATGAATATGTTTTAAGAGCTGAGGGTACACAATCTACATCTCGGGAGTAGTATTATAACTATGGAAAGTTTGGTTTTTTTTGTTTTTTTGGTTTTTTTTTGCAGACAAAAACTACATGTTCTTGGTTTTGAACAGGCACATTCCACCTGCCTTGTTGACTATTGAATTTTCCCCTTCTAAATATAATCATGGTTCATTGTCTCTTATGTTATTCTAACAATCAATCTAACATTTCCTGTCTCTACTAACTTTATATATCTTCTAACTTTACATCACTGCTAGAGAACTTTAAATGTTGAAGCTTCTATATCAGTGACTATTTGTCTGAATTTTTTTCTAGGTGTTTTGGAACAACATCTGTTTTATCCACTTCTTGTGCCATGAACTCTTTTATTCCTGAAATTGTTCTTGTTCTAATTAGAAATTTGGTACCATTGGTGTTCAAATCTTCTTGCCATCTCACTTCTTCCTCAGGCATTCATAGGTAATCAAGATGGTCCTATATACATGTATGTCTTCTGTGGAAAGTATTCCTAATTCTTGACAAATGGACATGTACGACAATAGATGTCATGATACGTGAAATACATTTGGATAGGAAAATCCATCCATTTGACAGGGATGTAAGCAGATGTAAGAATTAAGACCAACCAGGAGAAATTGAATACAATTGAGAAAAAAAAGTGCAATTCTGATCTTCCAGATGATGATTAAGTTGTACTATTCTCAGTTGCTGTGTGTTGGTGGGAAAAAGCATGGCTCGGCTGTGTAAAAAGGCAACATCCCCACCCTCAGTGATGGTACTTGGTTGCTGAATGTGTACATCATGGCAGAAGTGGATAAAGAGACAAGGGGGAACATGTAATTTGAAATAGCATTTTTGCCCTTTCTCTGATTTGGTCCTTCCTCGCGTGCAGTATGGCAAACAATGAAGTGGATGGTTAAGTGTTCCTCAAGGAGAAAAATATGATCTTGCTGCTCTCCCTGCTTCACCATTCCATACAGTGGATTGTTTCTACTGAATTCACTATTAAACTGTTAATCACAACCACTACAACAATGATGAAACATTTTCTACACCATAAAATCCATGTGAACATCTTTGACCTACAAGCATTCGGTATTTGCTTGAATGAACAACAATAAATCTCAGCCCAAAAGATAATCTCTCAGAATGTCATCAGAAAAGATGGGGAAGGTTACCAAAAAATGCTGCATCAAAGGGTGGTGTCACAATCAAATAGAAAACATTCAGGGATGCTGCTTTATGCAATGAGTGGTGAATAATAATGGTCTAATTTAAATTTATTCATCACACAATCAAGCAGAAAACCCACAATATTTACAAAGGGAATTTATAGAAGTCACTTCTTTAGTAATTTCATATCCTATGCTCTAGTGTTCATCTGGCATATAAATCGTGTCTCATTTGTAGGCTTGGGTATCACTGTGTGCCTTCCACATCTTTTACACTGTCATTGCCATAGTAACTAATGTACGTTAATGACAGCAAAGCACAGAGAGACTAAAATGAAGTAATAAAAGTAAAAAGGATACAGTATTGTTAAATTGCATGAGTATCAAACTAAAAATATTCTCATGTGAAATGCTATTGATTTTATTAATACAGATTTACAAACTGTCAAACTCATGCTTTAGCTGTCTATAAATAATGCTAATATTGAATCATCAAGATTGGATTTTTTCTTTAGGATCCAACTTTCCAAATTAGTAACCGTGTTTATTTATTTTCTCAAATGAAACAACTACAAATGAAGAATATGTCCTTCATCTTGTCCCCATTTATTTTTCACACACAGACTCAAATGAAATCAAACATAATTTTAACATTTTTCAATAGTCAGATTTATCTGTCTGGCAGGGCTAGAGTTTGGGGACAATTTTTAAATAAGGGCATAAAAATGGAGGTAAAAATTAGTTTCAGCAGAGTAAATAGCAGAGAGGTGTAAAAGGAATCAAAATGAGGCTGTCTGAAAGAGAATAAAACAGGAGCAGAGGAAGATGTAAAACGAGACAGCAATGCAGAGAAATCTTGAAATACTCTTCATTGTATTGACTTTAGCCAGCTCAAGGTCACTGCACTGAGGACCTGTTGCTTGACAAGCACTTTACAAGATGCTCCTGGGAGGCTCAGAAGGGGACAAAGGCAGCCTACAGGTGCCCTGCATTTCATAGAAACGATGGAAAGATCAGGCAAGTATGCAAGTTTTTCTTTACATTGAACACTATTTTCAAAGAATTGCTAGATACCAGACTTGTCAGTTTGTTTCTATTTCCACCTCTTCTCAGGTCTCAGTTTTTAAATGATAAAGATAGAACAAAGGGAGAGTTTACCTTATTCTCCACTCCTCCTGCCACCATCACCAGATTTCCTAGCTACATAACATAATAACTAATATTTACTGAATATTTAAAATATGCTAGGGACCATATCAAGGCTTAATGAGCATTGTTTTATTTTATTTTATCTTCACAATGACAATGTGAAGGAGGTATGATACTTCTTCCTGTTTTCAAATGAAGAAATCAAAGGACCCAGTTCTGTCTGGGTTCTAACAGCTACATCTAGTGCCTCACAAACACACATCCAAGCTTTCCAGGTTCCAATGGCTTCTACTCTGGAATAACATGGCACAGTGGGAAGTGCTAATGAGTGGAAAACCCATCACTTGCCATAACCCTGAAAATGTTATTTAATGTCTCTGAACCTATTTTCATCTATAAATGGGAAAAATAATATCTTCCTATTTGAATAAATTCCAATAGGGCTTAAAGGAATATTGTTTGTGAAAGCACCTGCCCAAATGCACTCAACTCAGAAGGGAGGTTCCTTTCTTTCTGGAGCAGGGATAGTCTCCACTCTGCCTTGCAATCACTGAACACTGCCCCAAACCCAAGTAATGTATTCTGAAAATCCCTCCTCTAGCCACAGCCAACACCCATCCAACATTGGCCCCAATCCATTCATCATCATCATGACAAAAAGCTCCGCCCCAACAAGTGCTATGTCTTGTACTTCTCTCCCTGGTTTCATTAGCTTCAACCCTCAGCATGCCCGCCCCCTGCCAATAAATCAGCTTACCAACACAGACCTTGTTTAGGTTTTTCCTCTGTGTCATGGACTCCCTTTCAAACTAAAATATTGTAATACTTTTTAAAGTGTGGATGCCTTCAGGATCACCTGACTGCTGGTTAAAAATGCATACCTCAGAGTCTGAGCTCAGACCTATCAAAACAGATCTTTGGATGTAGGACCCAAAATATGAATTTTAATAAGGCTCCCCAAATTATTCTTAGGTTTATAAAAGGATAGGGGAAAGAGAAAACAAATTGATCCTAAAATTGAGAAACTTGAATTCCATCCCTAGAATCAGATGTTAACAGCAATTTCTAGAGATTATATTTTACTGTTATACAGATATTGTACCATGATGTTAAGTATCATAATTAGAACAAGGTAAACAAATAATTATAGTGATGATTTTTATTGTGGTAGAGAGAAAATAAACAGAAAGTAGGCTGACTGTGGAAATTACCAGATAATAGGGTCAAATGAAAAGAAATTCAATCAAATATTTCCCAGACCCTCTTTCAGAAAGTAAGAGAGAACTACTGTAAAATCCTATCTCCTAAAAACCCCTAGTACTAGAGTTTACAACAAATAGTGGGTCATCTCACAAGATACAGAGAATGGGTATTCAAATAGACTTCAGTATGAACAGTAGGCCTTCAGATCGACCAAATAAATAGCCTATCTCTCCACACAAGTTGGGATTGTTCAATACTCCTGGATTTATTATTATTTTTTCCAATAATTTATTATAAAACTTTTCAGACATACAAAGGAGTTGGAAGAAGAATATAATGAAGGTCAAAGTACTCTTCGTCTAGATTCAACACTTGTTAACATCTTGCCCTATTTGCTTTATCTCTAAATATATGTGCATCTGTGGTGTATGTTCAAACTCATTGGAAATTATGTTGTAGGTATTCCAATATTTGAGCTCCAAATATGTCTTAGCCTGTAAGAATACCATAATTTTCTAATATCATTTAATACACATTCCATATTCACATTTTCCAAATTATACCCAGAATTCGCTTTATAGTTATTTTTTTCTCCTGATTCACAGGAATAATCCAATCAAAGTTCATGCATGCATCAAACTATTAAACCTCTTTAGTTTTTTAGAACCTAGAATCTAGAACCTTCCTCCACTTATCCAGACATTCACTTTCTGAAAGTCCAGGATAGACTGTTCCACATTCTGGATTTGTAGGATTCCTCATGTACGTTTTTGTCATCTTGATTTTCTCCATGAATTCTAAGTTATATCTAGAGATGTGATACTTCTGGATTAGGCATTTTGGCAAAAATACTACACAGGTTACACAGGTACAATGGAAAGTGTGTAATGTCAGTTTGCCCATCATAGGTAATGCTAACCATAATCTTTTAGTTAAGGTGGTAACTGCTTGATCTGTCAGCTTTAACACTATATCTTCCTTTTTTGAAATCCATATGGATTTGGTGAGATAATATTTTGTCAGCATTAGATACACACTGCTCCCCAAAAATCTTTCACATAACAATTTCAGCATCCATTGATAATTCTTGCTCAAATCAGGTTTTATATTTGGATTTTCAAGATATTTTCACATCGTATTATTGTTTTTGCATTTATTAGGTGATTTTCTTTTATACAGAAGAGATTTCCTATTTTTCTGTTTTTTGGAATAGCATTCTGAACTCATGAATTTTTGTTTATTTTGTGTTTGTTTTAGTTATTATGGCTGTGTAAAATGTTATACCGATGGAAAATAAAATAAAGTATATATGTGTGTGTGTGTGTGTGTGTGTGTGTGTACACTTGCAATGGAATGTTATTTGGTCTTAAAAAGAAAGGCAACTCTGACACATGCTACAACATGGATGAAGCTTGAAGATATTAATCTAAGTTAAATAAGCCAGTCACAAAAGGACAAATACTAAATGATTCCACTTATATAAGGTGCCTCAAGTAGTTGCATCCATAGAGACAGAAAGTAGAATGGTGGTTGCCAGGGGTAGTGAGAAATGGAGAGTTATTATTTAAAGGGTGAAGTGTTTTAGTTTGGGAACATGAAAGAGTTCTGGAAATGATTGGCAGCAATGACTGCCCAACAATGTAAATACACCTACTGCCAATGAACTGTACACTTAAAAATAGTTAAGATGGTAAATTTTATGTTATGCATATTTTATCACAATTTTTAAAAGTAATATAAATAAATAAATAAAAATTATCTCAGAATGCACTGGCATGAAACAATCATTTATTGTTTTTACTGATTATATGGGTTAGTCCTCTGAACAGAGCACAGCAGGAATGGCTTGTCTCTGCACATCTCAGTTGGAAAATTGAAGGATAGGAACTAGAATGATCTGAAGGGTCATTCACTCACATGTCTGACTGTTGATCCTAGCTGTTGGCTAGGTGCCTCAGTTCCTCTCCACACAGTCCTCTTCAGGTGGTCTCTCTGAATATGACTGTTTTGGCTTCCTCACAGTGTGGTGTCAAGGGCAAGCATTAGGAAGGAAAGGAAAGAGATAGGCTTTAAGCTTTATCTTTTTTATGACTTAGCTTCAGAAGTCACTCATTTTCTCCAGGTCCAAGTAGCCACAAAAACTGATCTAGGTTCAAGGGAAAGAAAAGTAAACCCTTCATCTCCTGTAGGAAGACTTTCAGTTACATTGTATTAGGAGGGCAGAGCATGAGAGAACACACACACAAACACACATGCACATACACACACATATACACACACAGCCCTCATGGAAAATACTATTTACCAGCCATAGATGCTGCTATCAATTACATTAGTTAATCTTTTTGATGTTTAAATTGTCCCAATTCCTGCTGCATGAGTCTTTTCAAACTGGTGCCCAAGTCTTTCTGACATTACTTGATGAGTCTTTCTGTACTAGCTTGCTTTCTGGCTCAACATGATACTTCAGACTCATTCTTTTCCTGCCCCAAACTCAACTCAGCATTTCACAAAGGAGGCTTAGGCACTTCTATGTGGGAAACTAGATACTGTGTAGATTCATTGCTACTGACATGTCATTGCTTCTGGGCCCTTTCAGTGGACAGAACTAGGAGATATTTTCTAAAAGAAGCAACTGGGAGTTCATACTCCTATTTCCAATTTTTCTTACCTTCCTTGTTTTATTTAATCTTTTAAAGTTGAATCTTAAACTCTTGATTCTTAATAATGTTTACACTTTTATTCATTTGCTTTATCCTGTAATATTCATTAAAAATTTCAAAATTACAACACCAATATTATTACTAACAATAAAACTACCAAACGAGTTTTAAAAATTATTTTTAGTTCTCATTGCCTATAGAATATACATTACAAAACCTGTTCAATCAGAGAACTATATTAAGGATTACATAAACTGATAATTTTCTCTATATATTTGTTATCAATTTTATATATTTAGATTTGTTTCTGTTTGTGTTCAGTATTAGGGCTTATTTTTTTTTCTTTGACTTAACGTTTTAGATATTTTATATATTTATGGATGAACATATATACCAACACATATATGCACATATGCATACCCACATATACATAGTTCAAAAGTCAAAATCATCTTAAAAGTATTTTCAAAGGTGTCTCCATCCCAGCCTTATCCCCTTCACTCCATTGCTTGCCACACTCTGTAGTTAACTATTTTCTTTTGTTTCTCCCTATTTTTCTTATAGTATTTCTTTTTTTCTTACACAGTTAAAAACCCATACAATTTACTATTCTATACATTGCCTTCAATTGGAAGAAGCAATAAGATAGGAGTATCACAAGATGGAGGAATTCTGGCCCAGATTCACATCATGGAGAAGACCCCCTCTGGCCACCATTGGGCTTTGCATAAACCTGCATTCAACTTGTATTATTCTCTACTATGAAATTTGAGAGTTTTTTACCACACAACTCCATCTTATCCTGACCTCCTTTTCAATACCAACTGCCATTGAAATTATATGATAGAAGCATTCCTAACACAGAATTTAGCACATAGCACATCCTCTGCTCAAACCCTCTTACTGACATGCTTAACTCCCTCATTGTTTCATTTCTGGACCACTGACCTAGCTTCCTAAACAAGCCCTGATTATTGTTCTTTTACATATTGTTTGATAACCTGGACACTATCTTTATTTCCCCAAACATCAATATCATGAGGATCTTTCTTCCTCCCCAATGTAATTTTCATAGTAATACTCCTCCATAGTCATGTAAAAACTCTCTTCTGCTACCATCTATCGCTAAATTCTTGCCATCCATACCTCCCCCCGGTGCTCTCACTTATTCATTAAACAAATTAGCCCTTAGTCCACTACCCTCCTTTCCACCCACAGTGATGCTATTAACTTCACCATTCTTACAGATGACCCATGCAAAATCTAGCCTCTTGATTCCTTGACCCCATTTGCTAACAACTTTCATTTTTTCTCCATTACCTATTTCCTTATAAGGAAGCACTAAAACTCATGATAAAAAATTAGAAATATCATACCAATTAACACAAGTATTTACTGGAGTCTTCTTATATAACCAATGAAATGCATATTGTTCCTATGCCTGTTCAGTGAATGTAATAAATTCTTTATATGGATTTGAACACTTAACAGGCAAATTTTTTTGTTGACTTTTACAATGGCCCACTGGCATGTAGGGAGAACTGATCCTGGAAACTTGGATTAATCAGAGCAAATTAGGCATACTTACAAGTATTAACTAATGGTGGATGTATGCAGGCTTGGAGACTGATGCTTCTACAATGCTAAATTGCTCTGAATGAAATAAAAAGAGATTTTTAAAAGGAGGAGAAGCAATCTGGAAAGGAAGATTTACGGGCTTTTTGGTTTGAGAGCTGAGGCAAGAGAAAGGCAGAGCAGACATAGTAGCTATGCTGCTGAAACAAAGAATCTTGGGAAGGAAGTATGTCTATAAAAAATGTCCCCATGTGAAATCTTTATGCAGCATAAACCTTCTCTATATCCCCAACAGAGTCTTCATTAATTTTTCCATCTTTAAAATGCTATCATACAAAAAGATTTTGTTTTGGAAGAGTCCAATGAACAGATTTAGGTAATAGCTGATATATGCATTAATATCTATTAATAGAAAAAAAAACATTGTTAATTAAGGAACACTGAAGGAGCACAAAATTGTCAGCCTGTCATGGGGCAGGCACCTGTCCAGGTGGCCCTGCTGCCTGACCTATGGCAACATGGGAGCCTCTTTGATAGAACACAACTTGCAAATACAGTAAAAATATTTTGCTTCTCACTTTTAAAAAAATGTTTGTTTATTCATTTATTTTGAGAGAGAGAGAGTGAGAAAGAGAGCCCATGAGTGAGGCAGAGAGACCATGCATGAGGGGAAGAGAAAGAATCCCAAGCAGGCTCCCGCTGTCAGCACAGAGCCCAACACAGGGCCAGAACTCATGACCTGAGATCATGATCTGAGCTGAAATCAACAGTCGGATGTTTAATTGACTGAGCCACCCAGGCACCCTTGCTTCTTACTTTTATTAGCTCTTGGTGACATGTGATACTGTAGCACATACCCTCCTTGTTGAAATAGTCTCTTCTCTGGGCTTCCTCAAAGTTCTTTTACCAATCCCAGTTCCATGAAAGAAGACAGAAATTCTAGGCATTTTGAGAAGAAAAAAAAAAGATTTTAATCTAGGATATTAGTTTCTTAACAAAATTCACAGATGGACTAGAAAATGGACTAGAAAAGCAGAAGTCAGTGGTCTCCCATGGGATCAGGGTTTGAGAATACATCACCAAAGCAATGATCTTAGAGATATGCAGCTGCCACACTTGTGTCCTCCACACCTGCCTCTAGGAATGTACAAAGTTGGTGACTACACATTGGAAAGCTGATTCCAGCCACTTTAACTGCCACCAAGACCCATGACTTCACAGATTGTCCACCAGTAGTGCCAGCAGGAGGAATATAGCCTCTATTTCCTGCAACTGTCCATGTACTGCATCTCAATATCCTTGCATGTAAGCCTCTGGGAAATATTTTGGATTGTTTTTACTTTTACCCTCTCTAAGTTCTCACACTGGAAAGAAGGTGAGGTGAAGGTAGAGAGTGCCAGTGCAGTGTCTTTACCCAACTCCCGTTTGTAGATTTTGTCCTGCCTGTATAACCACACTGGTCCCTCCAGCACTGGTTTCTCACAGATGCCCTAGGCCTACAACTCATGAGCCACATATTCACTGGGAGGATCTTATTCCTTTCTTGCTTTCAACTTCCATTTGGTAAAGTGTCTCAAATCGATGTTGACAGCCCAGATCTCTTCCAGCTGCCAATAAGAAGCATTAGAACAAGTGATGCTATGTTAATAAATTGCCTCAGTTTTTTTAAGAAAACCAAACTATTTTCAGCTCTCCAAATCACCAAGTTCTCTCTCACTTTTTCACATTCTGCTCCATCTAACCTGACCTGTTTCATCCATTTCATCCATCTCTTTTCTAACATCCTTGGGGTAAGCTTAGCTGTCCCCCAGCTGGCAAATCAAAACAGGTGATGCTCTTATACCCTCCCAGGAATCCTAGCATCTGGGGACTTGAAGCTCATGGACAGCAAGAACAGAGCTCTATAGCTCACAATTCCTGGGCCACAAGAAACATCCCCTCTAATGAATGGCAGCTCTCAAAATCTGGTAATAGCTCAATCAACATTTCTTACAAGTTGAATCCCATATTCTGCATTGCAGCTTCCCTCTGCTGCAAAGAACTGTCACCTTTCTGTGATGGCTAAGCATTTGCCAGAGTTTCCCATATTGTGTCATTGCTGATAAAGACTTTCTTCTGGGATTTCCTGCCTTTTCCTTTCAGGCTACCAAGACCCTTCTTGATCTTCAATTCATGTTTCAAACAAATCTTCTCCATTAGATTTTCCCTCACCCCTCATCTGGATTGAGTCCTCACATATTTGAACCTCTCTGCACTTTGCCTTACTTCCCCTGGAAAACTCACTATGCTCTACCTTCATTTAGATTGAAAGACAACCTTGAACAAGTGTCTGACAAATCCCTGTGCTTCATAGAGTAGATGGTCAAAAAAAGCCACTTAGTAAAGACTAAGGATTATTCTCTTGAAATACCCCCCAAAAAGGCAAGAAAAATCTCTTCCAAATATCAAAGAACAAAAGATGCCTGGATAAAGACACAAAAATCCATATAGCCTCCTTAAAATTAGACTAATTGATGTCATGGGAGACACATTACTCTATACTTACCAATTTGCAAAGGCTCCAGTCTCACTTCTGAAACCAGTTTCACCATTTTACAGTTAAACTGCCTTCAATAGCATGCCATAAAAATCACTACACATTAGACTTCCATAGAAAGAAAGCTATACTGCTAGTCCAACAACAAGAAGTGAAAAATCCTGTTCTGGTTGTGTTTATTGAAAGGAGATCAGCTGAAATTATCAAAAAGTGAAAATCCAAATCAGTTAAATGCAAGAGTATGGACCAGAAACTTATACTGTAAACTTATTGTAGCACTGTTGGGGGGGGGGGGGTTGGCTGTCATTTTTTCCTCAAAGCCTTCAGACCAGGGAAGAACATGATTATCCCCATTTTACAGGTTAAGAAACTGAGACTCGTAGAGGCTAAGTAACTTATCTAAAATTACAGAGTAATCTGAAGAGTCTGTATTCCAACCCAGGTCTGTCTTATTCTTTATCATTCTGTTGTACTTTAAAAATAGACCTGCAATTAGTACAGATTTAAAAGCATAGAGTAATTCCTTGTAGGAGTTACTCTAATGAGTAGGTGAGTGTGATTGTAATTAGTATATCAACAATCTCTAACTAAATTAGTGCTTCCATATACAGAAAGGGGCTTAAAAAATAAGTTGGGTTAGGTAGGGTTCTGTGCTCAGCCTTTCTATAAAGAGCAGTGACTCATCATTCCACCATTGTGAAGGTGAAAATTAATTAGATTTGACTGTGTACAATTCATCAAACCAGAAGAATAAAAAGCATTAATCGCCACCCTTTTTTCCTATACTATCAATTTAATTAACTTGAGGCTGGTTTCCCAATGAGTGGTAAAGCTTTGTTATGTTAGACTCCCAGCCTCCCCTGAGCCTCATGAGAATGGAGCTTACCCTGACATGTCTCTTTACACTAATGGGTGCCCCTACTGCATCCTGGCATGAGAAGAGTTCACTGGAGGGGTCACAGATCACTTGAATTGGAATCCAGCCCTGAAATGCAGAAAAGTTATGTATCCTGTCTCTGAGGCAGGCTTCCTATCTTAAAAACAGGGATGTTAAGAGTCCCTACCTCCTGGGGTTGATGGGAAGATGAAAGGAGTTAATACTTGCATATAGTTAGCCCCCATAAATCTATTATTATTATTGCTAGCAATTCTATACATGTTTTCAATAAACATTTTGAATTTGGAGACTGTTATTAATTGAATGTTTCTGTTCTCTCAAAATTCATATGTTGAAATCCTAATCCCCAGTTTGATGGCATTTAGAGATAGAACCTGTGGGAAGCAATTTGGTCATGAAGATGGAACTCTCATGACAGCATGAATGGCCTAATAAGAAGAGACAGAAGAGAGTTTGCTTACTCTAACTGCTGTCTGCCATGTGAGGTTACAAAAAGAAGAGAGCTGGTCTGCTAACCAGGGAGAGGGCCTCACCAGACACCACACCTGCCAGCACCTTGACCTGCTCTTCACAGCCTCTGAAACTGTGGGAAATATGTGTTCATTGTTTAAGTCACCCAGTCTATGGCATATTTGTTACAGCTCTCTAAACTGACTAAGACAGAGATTAAGAATAGGAAGACAGGAAAGGAGGGGAGAGAAATAGAACAAGACATCTAGAAAATAGTTTTTTTTTTTCTGGAAAAATTTTAATTTCACTCTGAAAACTCTATTCTGTATAACTCAAATGGCTTACTCTTCTGGGTCTCCTAAATGAATCCTTCTTTTTCCAGGAAATTATCAAGGCAACTCAGGTTTCCCAAGACCATGCCAAGGGGCAGCTCTCCACAATGAGGTCAGCTCAGAAGCCACGGGAGAAATCTTTAAAAAAGGGCTCTCACTGACCTCTAATGCATCCCTAAGACCACTAGCACCATCCCTAGATCATTAGCAAGCTTCACGCTGGCACCAAAGCTGTGTAATCTGAGTAACAATAACATTAAGAAAAAAAAAAAACACAACATCCTGGGGATGATGCCAGTGATTAGGGCACTGTAATTGCTATAATTAAAAGCAAATCAAACACTGCAGCAAAAATAGGTCAGTCATCCTCTTGGTGCAATCTTGAGAGTGGAAAGCAAAAATTAAAAAAAAAATTGAAGGGTAAACAAGTTTCTATAACACTTAAGCAAGAAATTTGTTGGGATACTGCATGGGTGTGTCTCAGTGTGCTGCTGGATATTAAAAGATAAGCTCATCAGTGCAGTGATAGCTCAGACAATATGCCAGAACTGTGAAATCTCCTGGCATAGAGGGTGTTTCATTCCAGTTTATGTTTGATGATGCCTTTGTTGAATAACAAACATGTTCATCCAAAATAAGCCCCCTTTTACTTGTATGGGGACAATTCCCTTTTCATCCAAAGCAAGGAGACTGTGTTATCTTTTTGCTCTGTTTTATCTGCAGAAGTCTTATATCCCTGAAAACCTTATATTTCTCTTATTTCTTCTTCAGTATGCATACATTATAGTTGGCCATTGAAATACTGACTGCACACATTCAAGCTTTATATACAAAAAATAAATCATGGAAAGTGAAGCTGAGACCACCAGTGGGAGCTGAAGAAATATGCTTTTATTTTAGAGCAGCTTTCTGGGTTTATTTTTTAGGTGGACAATTTTGTGCAAGGTTACATGTTAAATGAACTTGGGTAAGTTCTTTATTTCCTGAAGTCTTTATTTCCCATTCTATAAAATGTATACAAGAATAATAAATGAAATAACATATACTAAGTAATAAAGTATTTAGTATTTTGTTGGTATTCAATAAATGGAAACTCAGTAATTTACTCATGCTTCCTAAGGATACTACATTTTTCTAGATCTAATTTTTTCCTTTCTGTGCAAATCCAGCTAAGCATCAGTAAGGGGTTGAGGGTGGGTGTGAGGGAAAGATTATCAAAGTTTCCTGGAACCCATTTTGTGATAAGACCAGAAAAAGCAAACAAAGAACTAAAAGCATGTTAACATATCTCACAAGAAGATAATTTTACAAAGATAATTATTAGATGAGGATCTTTGGCATTTCACTGGCCCTTCATCCACAAAGCTCTGATTGCATAATTCAAGTTTTGTGATGTGCTAAATTTAGGTGTCCCTAGAGGAGTGGCCAGGTTCCCCCAGTCAGAGCCTCCAAGGTCATCTGGGTGGACAGTCTGTGGGTGAGATCTTGCAAGAGATGAAAGGCCAGGCCCTGCTCTTCAATAGATGGTATGTTTAAGACTCTTGGCTCTTCTCTTGGATATAATACTTTTAACTATCAAAGACTTTCCTTTTATAGACAACACTGTTGGATTCTCAGATTTTACTCAAAGACAAATATACTGACATCAAACAATAATTTGAGGAAGGAATTTCTAGCATTCTTATCTATTTAGGCAACGTATTTTACCACGGGGACAAATTCTTCAAGGCCAAATGTATATTCACATCTCTTATTTCAGGACTGTCATTGCTGAGTTCCCCAGAAGTGGACCCTAATGATAAGATTAATATGCCCATAATTTATTAAGTAATTTCTTCCACAAGAATTGTGGGAAAGCACAATTGGGGGAGCAAAAGAGGGAAGAGGAAGGAACCAAACAAAGGTGCAATTTCAGACAAAGCCCCAGCCTGAGCCTTGTCCTCTGGGGAGCTCTGATATATGAATTACACTTCAGACCTGTCTCCACACAAGGTGACAGCTGGGTTGTCGTGTCTCCTGTACCATTTGGTGGTTGGCTAAGACTGCTCTGGGAGAAGGTCAATTCTCAAGCACCCCAGGCTGTCTGTACTGAGGGCAAATGGGCTCCAGCAATCTTCTGACCTTATTTTTTTTTTCTTACTGAGGAGCTACAGGTGCTATCTATAGAACAAAGGGGCTGGAATAGGGGTGCAATGCAACTGGGGTTGCCAGATTGAGCAAGTGTAATTAGAAGGCAAATAGTCAATGGTATTTATATATACTAAAAAATTGTTTGCTATTGATCCAAGAGTCAAATTGAACTGCCTCCTGTGTTACACCTGGAAGCCCTCACAGAAAAAGTCAAAAGGGTCTGAGACATTTGTCTGTGCTTTGACAGTGTGTGCTCAATGCCACACTGTTCATCCAGAACTATGACTGGTCCTTCATGCCCTGCTTTCACTCATCATATTTCCTTCTGAACCACAGTCTTTACAAAATGTAATCCCTCTCTTGCTCAAAAATGTGTAATGAAAGGGTGATGAACAGTTCTTGTGTCAGTCTGTTTCTTTGTGAATAATTCTGGAGGCTAGAAAACTTCCTTGTCATTTTCCATAATTCTAATTAGGAAAGGCAAGTTTAATCCACTGTCCACATTATAGCCTTCATAGGTATTCATGGTTGTTATGTTTTGTTCTGTTTCAGGCTAGAAACCCTGAATTGTCACATTACTTTGCTTCTAGAAGGTTCCAGGCTGCACCCTAGATGTGAGCATTCCCAATATCCACGAACACGGGAGACTTACCTCTTGTGGTTGCTGATGTGTCCTAGAGTAGTAAGTAGGTGCTAAGTAAATATTTTCTGTAGGCTGAAAGCAGAGCTCTCTTTGTTAATATCCCTCTCAGCAGTCCTTGTTCTTACTTAAATTTTGTATTAAAGTATATTGAAATAAATAAAGAAAGGGAAACCATGTTAATTTTTCTTGAAATGAATGGAGTTTTGTTATAAAAGTGTTGCCATGGCTTCCTATGTTTGCCCTTGATAGCCTTCTCTTTTGGATGCTTTTGCTTATAAACATAACCTAATTTTCCATAGAAACACCAAATTTTCCCTTAAATCTTCCATTTAAAATTGAATTTTCCCAGTTCTAAATGTCAGTCCTTCAAACCTATTATTTAGGGACACTGTACCAGAATTAAATAGGCAAGCAGCTATTTATTCTAACTGTTTTGCTATAAGACACTGAACCTGGTCAATGCACACTGAAGGGACTAGAGAGCACCCAGATGAAATTTTTTTTAAATTACCCAATAGTTGCCCTTTTTAACTTAACTTTTCACTTCGAAATTACAAAAAAATATATATCATAAATACAAAGAATAAACTGGTGGTTGCTAGAGGGGAAGAGTGTGGAGGGATGGGCAAAATAGGTAAAGGGGATTAAGAGGTACAAACTTCCAGTTATAAAAATAAATAAACCAATAAATAGATCATGGATATGGTAAGCACAGCATAGGGAATATAGTCAATAATACTGTCATAGCTGTAGTGACAGATGGTTAACTACACTTATCGGGGTGAGCACTGGGTAATGTATAGAATTGTCAAATCACTATGCTGTACACCTGAAAGTATTATAACATTGTATGTCAATTATGCATCAATTTAAAATTAATTAATTGATAAATCCATAGAACGTTGCAAAAATAGCACAGAGAGGTCCTGAGTATCCTTCACCCTGTTTCCTCCATTGTTGCATTTTTTCATAACGAGAATCTGATATCAAAACCCAGGACTGGGGTACCTCATTACTGCTGGGTGGGTGTGGGGGGGTCAGGTCCCCCACTGGGGAGCTGATACTGGGGTGGGTCTGTGGTTTTCCTGTGGTGTTTGGCTGGGGTTTTGTCTAAAATTCTCTGACTTTCTAGGCTACCCCTTTTCTGGCCCTTTAAGTAGGGGCAAGCAAGCTTTTCTTGGAATTTTTCGTCTGTCCTCATTGACATTTCTGGGTTACTGACTTCTCCAGAATGTGGTCCAGCATATATGAGGCAAAAAGAAAACTGAAAGAACTCAGGGATATGACCTCTCACAGTCCTAAGGTTCCTAGAGGGTTGCCTTTTCCTCTCCACCTTTCCAAGTCTTATGCTTGTTGTGTATACAATGTCCAGGGGTGGGATTTTAGCTTTTTTGTGTGAGACACATAGATAGAAGCATTTCTACTCTATACTGTTCTAAAGTCTTCCCAAGTTTTCTTTCCTACACTTAGATTTTTGATTTCTCCAAAAAGTATTTTCTCTCTTTTTTACATGAACACCATCAAATCAAGTGCAATGCCAAACAATGGAAAAAAAAAGTACCTTTAAAATAACAAGTAGCTAATACTACTGTACCAAATAATAACCTTACCATTTTAAGTAAAGAAGAAATGGTGATGAGGCCATCTTTGGTGAAACGTAGGGTCCACAGCACACATCTTGGCATGCCATCCCTCCTTCAGCTCCCCTGAAATTTATATTTAATCTGAATATAATAAACATCAAGGACATTCCACGTAATAGGACTGGGAGCCTAAGCATAGAAGGACCTAAATGCCATGGGAAGGTTCTAGCCAGGCTTACTTATGTTGTCATGGTGACAGCAGAAGGAAGGTGGAGATTTCTTACAAATGCCTCGAATCTTTTATAAAACCAATCTGTGGGCATGGCTTCTCATTCTCCCTCTGCCTTTTACCACCTTGAGTCCGGGCACAGATGCCCTCAATAGGTAAGACCAGGACAGCTGCCTCACATGAACGTATTTTAGAAATAATTTCTACTGAGTAGTGGTGATTCCTGTACATCCCTTTGAATTAAATATCCCTTTCATTTAAAAGCATTTAAAAATAAGTTTTCAATATAATGATTCAGATGAGGATTACTGAATACCCAAGCCATTAGAGGAATGGTGGTTGAAAAACAAGGTATTTGAAGGTGCCAAAGAGTCCCTGCAGAGAATCATTGCTAATTGCAAAAGGACAATGTATCTTCATGATGGAGAATCTGCTAGTCACCACCTGGGACAACAGGTGTTATTTGCTTCCTAATGAACGTGAAGCACACAGCATCATCTATGAAACATTCTTGCCAAAAGTTTACCTTGAATCTAAAAAAATCACCTAGATCTGTCAGTTCACAGAAAACATGACAAATAGAGGGACACATTATCCAACAAGGAAAAATAATCTACAAATCCAGAATGTTGGACACGGTAGAAATACTTTCAGACTTTTCAAAAGTAAAGATCATGGGGGGAAAGCATGGACTATTCTAGATTAAAAGAGACTATAGACTCATTAAAATGTAATTTAATGAGTAAACTTTAGATAGATGCTTATTAGGAGAAAAACATGCTAGAGAACACATGGGGGACAGTAAGTCAAATTCAGTATGGTTCAAAAATTAGATAATATTCAAGAATAAGCATTAATTTCTTTAGTTATGGTAATAGCATTGTAGTTAGGTAGGAAAACGTTTTTATTCTTAGCAGACATGTACTGAAATATTTAGACCTCAAGAAATGTCATTTCTTACATTTAAGTGTTTTACACATAAAATATGTAAATAATATTAACAATTGCTAAACTTCTGGGAGCACAGATTCAGCAAACTATGTCCCATGAGCCAATTCTGGTCAACTCCCTCTTTTTGTCCAGATCTAAGAAAAGGATTTTACCTTTTTCAATGGTTGAAATAAATGGAAAGAAGAATAATATTTTCTGGCATGTGAAAATTATATGAAATTCAAATTTCAATGTTCATAAGCAAAATGTTGTTAGAATGTGACCACACTCACTTTACATATTTATGGGTGCATTTACACTACAATAACAGGGATGGGTAGTTGGCATAGAGACTATGGCTCACAAAGCCTGAAATGTTTTACCAATATATTAAAAGAACATGAAGTTCAAAGAACATAGGTTTAGTGACTTGCCCAACATCCCCCTACAGTTAGTGATGGAGGTGGGCCTAAACATATGGATCTCTGCACTTCTATCCTCATGTTACTGCCCCTGATGAAAAAATTTTTAAAATAATTTTTCTAAATTGAGATCTTCTAAAACAATAACAATCAGTGTTCAAAAAACTTGTTTCTTCAATGTTCAAAAAAATGTTTTTCCACAGGTTTTGTTCCGTATCTACATCTATGTGAAAAGTATAAATACACAAAAATGTGCAATAGTGAATACCTCTGGAGACGAAGGGAAGAATTAGGCCTGGGAAAGGAAGAACAAAGGGAGGAAGATTGAAAAGGTATCTGTAATGGGATTTTTGTTGGATTCGAATAAATCATGTTAAGATGTTAACAGTTGGTCATTGTGGGTGGTGAGTATATTACATTATTCTGTTTACCTTTCAGTAATGTTTAACTGAAAAGAAAGGAAGACCATGGTATTTTCTGCCTAGGTGGTCTTCTCCTTAGAGCACTCCCCATGGGGTCGATTACTGCACAGCACTCCTTGTAGAACTTCTGGCCTAGAAGACAAAGCTTCCCACTTTTACTAGCCCAGGATAGGCCATCTTCCCTTGATGTTTTGCCAAATCCCTGCTTACACTTTTAATAATTAGTCCTTTGCCTAAATTATCCTCTCCTATAATTCCTCAATTTTGAGACAGAAATACAGCAGGGATGAAAACTTTCACCACTATTATTTCTTTTTCTGAATATTCTAGTCAAAACAATTTCATAACAGGAATAAGTGAAGGAAATGAAAATACTGGAAAGTATGTGGCAAAATTATCATTATTTATAAATGATATGCTTATATCCTTGTACAGTAACAGAGAAATCAGTTACAATAATAACAGGTATAAAACACTTTACTAAGTGGACTTATTAAAAAATTATATTAAAAACTAATAATTACACACAAAGACCACCATTAAAAGTTAATGGAAAGTTAGAGTTAATGGAAAGCAAGAGAGAAGAATGGATTTTTAGGACATTGAAACTACTCTGTACAATACTAATGGTTATTATGCAATTGTCCATACCCATAGAGTGCACCCAAGAGTGAGCTATAACATAAGCTATAGAGTCTGGATGATAAGGATGTGTCAATGTAGGTTTATCAATTGTAAAGAATGTACCACTTGTACAGGATGTTCACAGTGGAGGAGACTATGCATATGGGGGAAGGAGGGGAGTATATGGGAACTTTCATTTTTGCTTTAAACCTAAAGCTGCTCTAAAAAGTAAAGTCTATTAAAACATTTTTTAAATCAAAATACTTGCTAGGGAAAAAATATACAAACTCATACTTTTAATGCAAATTATTGGAACAATTGGGGGGAAAACTGTATATTACCATGCTACAAATGAAGACATTTGATTTCAAACATCCAAAAAAAATGAATGGAAGAAAACATATGAACAAAAATTTGACTAACAACAATCACAGATGACTTCACTTATAATTTAAAAGAAGAAATAAAATTATAACAAAAAGGTTTCCAGTTCCTACTGAAATTGAGTGAGCTCTTTCTGGTCTCTCTCCCCCTATAATTACAACTAAAATGTCTGGACAAAATACAATAAGTAACTACCTGAAAACTGTCAATTATGTAAACAAAAGCAGGTGGAATGTGGAAAGGAGCTAAAACTTGAGTAGCAACCTGGAAGGGGGTGAAGTTCTCATACCATTTTATTCTCATGGCTTTTAAGTGAGTATTCCCACTGTGAAATCATGCATCAGCTAAGAAGGCTAAAACTCTGAGAAAAATCCCACCATTTTACCTAGAGGAATCATGAAAAGTGTCTTTTGTGATTTGAAGATAGTAGAAGTAGCCTCTGTGTGTGTGTATATTTAGTTACCTTTTTTTATTCCTGTAGTTTTCCCCCAAGAGTAGGCCCCTACAATGGAGCTGTTGCTGCAGCAATGGCAAAATACTTAAATTTTTTCTAGCCAGAGGAACCAGAACGAGCACCCTTTCAGAACAAAGTGGGTAATCCAATGGAAGAGACAGCTGAAGAAGGGGATTACTTAATTCTGTGTATAAGCCCACATATCCCTGAGCTACAGAATGTGCAGGACATACCCAAAACAAAATATCAAAGGCTTGAGAATCAAACTAAGATTTAAATCATCACTGGGGTGCCTGGGTGGCTCAGTTTGTTAAGCTTCTGACTTCAACTCAGGTCAAGATCTCACAGTTGGTGAGTTTGAGCTTCACATGTACTGACAGCTAAGAGCCTGGAGCCTGCTTCAGATCCTGTCTCTCCCTCTTTCTCTGCCCCTCCCCTGCTCACACTCTCTCTCTCTCTCTCTCTCTCTCTCTCTCTCTCTCTCTCAAAAGTAAATAAACCTTAAAAAATAAAAATAAAAAGATTTAAATCATCACTTAAATCTTTTTTTGTTTTTAATTTTGAGACAGAGAAAGAGAGAGAGAGAGAGTGCATTAGCCAGGGAAAGGGGTAGGGGGAGACAGAGAGAATCTTATCCAGTGCAGAGTCTGACATGGCACTCGGTCCCATTACTCTGAGATCATGACCTAAGCTGAAATCAAGAATCTCACACTCAACCCAATGAGCCACTCAGGTGCCCCAATCATCACTGAAATCTTAAATGAACATATTAGTGACACATGTGAAGAATAGAACCAAAAGAGTGAAACAAAATGTTTGGAACAAATCTAAGATTGGAACCAGAATTCACAAAAAATAGGATAGAACCAAGTATTGGACCTATCTGGATTGATGGGCTGTTAAAGTGAAAATATTAACATTTCCCAGGAATTTTAACAGGACTAAAACAGCTCAATATAATACTCAAAGACTTTAAAGAAGCAAATGTAACTATATCAATGAGATAAAGATACACAATTGAAATAAATTGAAAACTGTTTTCAGCATAGAAATAAAAACTAAAAAAGAAGCAAATGATAATTTAAAAACTTTAAAATACAATATTTGTAATAAAACATTCACTAGATGGCCTCAAAAGCAGAATAGAGATGACTAAAGAATCAGCAAATTTGAAGATAAGTCAATGTAAATTATCAATCTAAAGAGAAGAGAGGAGGAACCAAGATGGCGAAACAGCATGGAAATTTTTTTTGTGTGTCTCAGGTCCATGAAATACAGACAGACCAACACTAAACCATACTGCACACCTAGGAAACTTATCTACAGATTAACACAACAATCTGCACAATCTGAACCACAGAATTCAGCAGGTACATGGTGCAAAGAGATGAACTGGGGGAGAGATAAGCTGTGGAGGGTAGGGAGGTGCTTTTGCATGGGGAGAGAGGATGGAGACAGGGCAGGGCAGGGGGAGAATATGGGAAAAGCACCGCCCCAAAAGTAGCTGTAGAGAAAGTGAAAAAGTAGAAACAGCCACAGGGATTGAACTAAAAAGGGAGAAAGGAGAAAGGAGAAAGGAGAAAGGAGAAAGGAGAAAGGAGAAAGGAGAGGGTTTAAATTCCATTAAGACTATAAACAGAGGGAGCGTAGAGTCTAAAACTCCACAGCTCAATACCTAGCAGTGCTCTGGTGGGAAGGCAAATCCCCAAGAGCAGAGTGGAGTCAGGGATTCTTCAGGCCACAGGGGGAGAGGCAGTTCCCCTGCTGGGATGACACCTGGTAGAGGCTGTGTGGGTCCCCCAAAGGCAAGGCCCCAGTGGACCCAGGAGAACAACCACATTTGCTGGTGCTGGAACAAGGTCATTAAGGGTGAAGCCTGGTACCAGATGAGTGTTGTGATTTTCCATAATCCCTGAAATGCTGCTGCTGAACTATCTCATGAACTTTTTCTGGGGAGGGCTGGCACCTGGCTACAGTCTCTGGGCATCACCAGCAGCACGGTCCCGCAAGCATTCCTGGGTGCAGCCTGGCACCTGACCATTGCTGGGTGAGACCCTCCTGCTGAGGGGCAGAACTGGTCTAAGCCACAGTACCTCAGAAGTAAGGGGTTGGGAAAAACAGCCGCATTGGAGACAAAACTTAGGAGGGAGATGTTGCCTGGGGCTTGGTCACAGACTGTGTAAAGGCGGGGAGTGGATGGAAGCTGAAAACAAAGGATGGGTGCTCAATTGCTGATCAGGGAGAACAGAGTTCTGATACTAGAGACGGGGTAGCTGGGTGACGCCATTTTCACTGCTCCCACGCATGTGCATACACATCTACAATCTCCTCAACAATCCACCCCAGTAAGCTGAGCAGCACCATCTAGTGGAGAATAGAGCCGTTTATAATAAGCCCCACCCAACTGGGCCAACCTCGCTCTTCAGGAACACAAGTCTCTCTGCCTGCTTAGTTTATGAACTATAAACCACTTCATAGATTGACTAGTAGGTGAAAATGAAGTAGTTTCAGTCGTATATCATTCTGTTCGCTGATCCATTTGTTCAATTTTCTTTCTTTTTTCTTTTTTCTTTGTTCTTTATTCTCTTTTTCATTTCTTTCCTTTTTCTTGAATACAGAAAGAGAAAAAATTTCATTTTTATTTTCAATTTTTATTCAAAATTTTCTTTAATTTTTTTCAACCATAGTTTTTTACTTTTCTGTAATTTTTTTCAAATCCTATTTTACTTCCATCATTTCATTTTAATCTACTTCAGTGTATTCATTTTTTTAAATTATCAGATGATTTTCTTTTTTATTCTTTCCCCTTTTTTTTTTTCTAATATATCAAGCCCTTTTCAACACCCAGACCAAAACACACCTAGGATCAAGCATCATTTATTCTATTTTATTGTGTGTGTTTGTTTTTAATTTTTTAATTTTAATATTTTTTAATTTTAATTTTTTTGCCTAATTAATTTTTTCTCCCTTCAAAAAAAATAAAATGAAGGTATTCACCCCAAAAGAAAGAGCAGGAAGAATCGAAACCCAGGGAGTTAACCAACACAGATACAAGCAAGATATCTGAACTAGAATTTGGAATCATGATAATAAGAATACTAGCTGGAGTCTAAAATAGATTAGAATCCCTTTCTGTGAAGATAAAAGAAGTAAAAGCTAGTCAGGATGAAATAAAAAATGCTATAAATGAGCTGCAATTTTGAATGGCTGTCACGGTGGCAGGGATGGATGAGGCAGAACAGAGAATCAGCGATATAGAGGACAAAATTATGGAGAATAATGAAGCAGAAAAAGGAGGGATATTAAGGTTAAAAGAGCACGATTTAAGAATTAAAGAAATAAGTGACTCATCAAAAGGGAACAACATCAGAATCATAGAGGTCCCAGAAGAGGAAGAGAGAAAAATACCGGTAGAAGTGTTATGTGAGCAAATCATAGTGGAAACGTTCCTAACCTGGGGAAAGACACAGACATCAAAATCCAGGAAGCACAGAGGACTCTCATTAGATTCAACAAAAACCAACCCTCAACAAGGCATATCATAGTCAAATTCACAAAATACTCAGGCAAGGAAAGAATCATGAAATCAGCAAGGGAAAAAAAGTCCCTAACCTATAAAGGAAGACAGATCAGGTTTGCAGCAGATCTATCCACAGAAACTTGACAGGCCACAAAGGAGTGTGGCAGAATATATATAATGTGCTGAATCAGAAAAATATGCAGCCAAGAATTCTTTATCCAGCAAGGCTGTCATTCAAAATAGAAGGAGTGATAAAACGTTTCCCAAACAAATATTAAAGGAGTTTGTGACCACTCAACCAGCCTTGCAAGAAATTTTAAGGGGGCCTCTCTGAGGGGAGAAAAGGTGAAAAAAAAAGACAAATAAATGAAGACCAAAAGCAACAAAGACTAGAAAGGACCAGAGAACACCACCAGAAACTCCAACTCTACAAGCATCATAATGGCAAAAAATTCATATCTTTCAGTACTCACTCTAAATGTCAATGGACTCAATGCTTCAATCAAAAGATGTAGGGTAACAGAATGGATAAGAAACTAAGACCCATCTATATGCTGTTTCCAAGAGACCCACTTTAGACCTAAAGACACCTTCAGACTGAAAATAAGGGGATGGAGAACCATCTATCATGCTAATGGTCAACAAAAGAAAGCAGGAGTAGCCATACTTATATCAGACAATCTAGACTTTAAAATAAAGACTGTATCAAGAGATGAAGAAGGACATTGTATCATAATTAAGGGGTCTATCCTCCAAGAAGACCTAACAATCATAAACATTTATGCACCAATGTGAGAGCACCCAAATATATAAATCAATTAATCACAAACATAAAGAAACTCATTGATGGTAATGCCATAATAGTAGGAGAATTCAACACCCCACTCACAGCAATGGACAGATCACCTAATCAAAAAATCAACAAGGAAACAATGGCTTTGAATGACACACTGGACCAGATAGATTTAACAAATATATTCAGAACATTTCATCCTAAAGCAGCAGAATATACATTCTTCTCCAGTGCACATGGAATGTTCTCCAGAATACACCATATGCTGGAACATAAATCAGCCCTACATAATTACAAAAAGAACGAGATCATACCATGCATATTTTTAGACCACAATGCTATGAAACTCGAAATTGACCACAGGAAAAAATTGGAAAAGTTAACAAATACTTGGAGACTGAAGAACATCTTACTAAAGAATGAATGGGATAACCAAGCAGTTAAAGAGGAAATTAAAAAGTATATGGAAGTCAATTAAAATGATAATACTACAACCCAAAACCTCTGGGATGCAGCAAAGATGGTCATTAGAGGGAAGTATATACCAATCCAGGCCTTCCTAAAGAAGGAAGAAAGATCTCAGATACACAACCTAACCTTACACCTTAAGGAGCTGGAAAAAGAACAGCAAATAAAATCCAAAACCAGAAGACAGGAAATAACAAAGATTAGAACAGGAATTAATGCTATTGAAACAAACAAAAAAAAAAAAAAAAAAAAAAAACAAAAAAAACAAAAACAAACAAACAAAAAACAAAAAACAGTAGAACAGATCAATGAAACCAGAAGCTGGTTCTTTGAAAGAATTAACAAAATTGATAAACCACTAGCCAGTTTGATCAAAAAGAAAAAGGAAAGGACCTAAATAAGTAAAATCAAGAATGAAAGAGGAGAGATTACAACCAACACAGCAGTAATAAAAACAATAATAAGAAAATATTATGAGCAATTATATGCAAATAAAATGGCCAATCTGGAAGAAATGGACAAATTCCTAGAAACATATACACTAACAAAACTGAAACAGGAAGAAATAAAATTTGAACAGACCCATCACCAGTAAAGATATCAAATTAGTAATCAAAAATATCCCAAAAAAACAAGAATCCAGGGCCAGGTGTCTTTCCAGGGAAATTCTACCAAACATTTAGAGTTAACACCTATTCTCTTGAGGCTGTTCCAAAAAATAGAAATGGAAGGCAAACTTCCAAACTCTTTCATGAAGCTAGCATTACCTTGATTCCAAAACCAGACAGAGGCCCCACTAAAAAGGAGAACTGTAGACCAATTTCCCTGATGAACATGGATTCAAAAATCCTCCACAAGATATTAGACGACCTGATTCAACAATACATCAAAAAATTATTCATCACGACCAAATGGGATTTATACCTGGGATGCAGGGCTGATTCAATATCTGCAAAACAATGTGATTCATCACATCAATAAAAGAAAGGACAAGAACCATATGATCCTTTCAATAGATGCAGAGAAAGCTTTTGACAAAATACAGCATCCTTTTTTGACAAAAACCCTCAAGAAAGTAGGGATAGAAGAATCCTACCTCAAGATCATAAAAGCCATACACAAAAGGCCCAATGCTAATATCATCCTCAATGGGGAAAAAACTGAGAGCTTTCCCCCTAAGGTCAGGAAAAATACAGGATGTCCACTCTTGCCACTGTTATTCAACATAGTATTTGGAAGTCTTAACCTCTGCAATCAGACAACACAAAGAAATAAAAGGCATCCAAATCAGCCAGAAGGAGGCCAAACTTTCACTCTTCACAGACAACATGATACTCTATATGGAAAACCCAAAAGATTCTACCAAAAAACTGCTAGAACTGATCCATGAATTCAGCAAAGTTGCAGGATATAAAATCAATGCACAGAAATCGGTTGCATTCCAATACACCAACAATGAAGCAACAGAAAGAGAAATCAAAGAACCGCTTCCATTTAGAGTTGCACCAAAAACCATAAAATACCTAGGAATAAATCTAACCAAAGAGGGTAAAAATCTATACACTCAAAACTATAGAAAACTTATGAAAGAAATTGAAGAAGACACAAATAAATGGAAAAATATTCCACCTTCCTGGATAGGAAGAACAAATATTGTTTAAATGTGGATACTACCCAAATCAATCTACATATTCAATGCAATCCCCCATTAAAATAACACCATCATTCTTCATAGAGCTAGAACAAATAATTCTAAAATTTGTAAGGAACCACAAAAGACCCAGAATAGCCAAAGTAATCTTGAAAAAAAAAAAAACAGAAGGCATTAGAATCCCACACTTCAAGCTATCCCACAAGGCTGTAATCATCAAGACAGTATGGTACTGGCACAAGAGCAGACACTTAGATCAATGGAACAGAATGGAGAACCCAGAAATGGACCCACAAACATATGGCCAACTAATTTTTGACAAAGCAAGAAAGAATATCCAATGGAATAAAGACAGTCTTTTCAGAAAGTGGTGCTGGGAAAACTGGACAGTGACATGTAGAAGAATGAACCTGGACCACTTTCTTACACCATACACAGAAATAAACTCAAAATGGATGAAAGACCTCAATGTAAGACAGGAAGCCATCAAAATCTTCAGAGAGAAAGCAGGCAAAAACTTCTTTGATCTTGGCCACAGCTACTTCTTACTCAACACGTCTCCAGAGGCAAGGGAAACAAAAGCAAAAATGAACTACTGGGACCTCATCAAAATAAAAAGCTTCTGCACAGCGAAGGGAATAATCAGCAAAACTAAAAGGCAACCTACAGAATGGGATAAGATATTTGCAAATGATATATCACATAAAGGGTTAGTATCCAAATCTACAAAGAACTTATGAAACTCAACACCCAAAATACAAATAATCCAGTGAAGAAATGGGCAGAAGACATGAATAGGCACTTCTCCAAAGAAGACATCCAGGTGGCCAACTGACACATGAAACATCACTCGTCATCAGAGAAATACAAATCAAAACCACAATGAGATACCACCTTACACCTGTCAAAATGGCTAACATCAACAGCTCAGGCAACAACAGATGTTGGCAAGAATGGGGAGAAAGAGGATCTCTGTTGCATTGTTGGTGGGAATGCAAGCTGGTTCAGCCACTCTGGAAAACAGTATGGAGTTTCCTCAAAAAATTAAAAATAGAACAACCCTATGACCCAGCAATTGTACTACTTTCTATTTATCCAAGGGATACAGGTATGTTGTTCCAAAGGGACACATGCACCCTAATGTTTATAGCTGCACTATCAACAATAGCCAAAGTATGGAAAGAACCCAAATGTCCACTGATGATTGAATGGATAAAGAAGATGTGATACACACACACACACACACACACACACACACACACACACAATGGAGTATTATTTCGCAATCAAAAAGAATGAAATGCTGTCATTTGCAACTATGTGGATAGAACTAGAGCGTATTATGCTAAGTGACATTAGTCAGAGAAAGACAAATATCATATGACTTCACTCATATGAAGACTTAAAGTCACAGAATAGATGAACACAAGGGAAGAGAATCAAAAATAATATAAAAACGGGGGGGGGGACAAAACATAAGAGACTCTTAAATATGGAGAACAAACAGAGGGTTACTGGAGGAGCAGTAGGAGGGGGGATGGGCTAAATGTGTAAGGGGAATTAAGGAATCTACTGAAATTAGTGTTGCACTATATGCTAACTAATTTGGATGTAAATTTAAAAATTAAATTAAAAAAAATTTTAAATAAAGAGAAGAGAGAAACGTGTAGAAAAAATAAATAGAACTTTGAGGAAGTGCAATTTATGTGGAAAAAATATTAATGATACATTTGTCTAACACTCACATCACTGGAATGCTAGCAAAAGAAGAGAAAGAAATTGGTGAAGAAAAAACTGTATTCATAATGACCCTGAACTTTCCCAAGCTGTTGAAATTCATAAATGTACAGATTCAAGTTCATTGAACCTCAAATGAGATGAACTTAAATAAAAGCATGCCCAAACACAAAATCAAACTTCTCAAAAGCAAAGATAAAGGAAAATCATGTGAACAACTACAGAAAAAGAAAGACATACAGAGTAACAATGGTACAAATTACCACATATTTCTCATCAGGAAACCTGCAGACCTTATTTACCATAGCCATACATAAAACCACTTAGGTTCCTGATGGATAAACAAATATACATATTTGTTTGTGTGTGTGTGTGTGTGTGTGTGTGTGTGTGTGTGTGTATTACAATGGAAACAATGGAATAGTATGCATCCATAAAAGGAAGGAAATCTTTCAATTTGTGATAAAATGGATGGACCTTTAGGGCCTAACTGAAATAAGTCAGAGAGAGAAAGACAAATATCATATGATTTCTCTTACAAGTAGAATCTTGAAAACACCCAAATGCAGAAAAATAGAGGGTATATTAGTGTTTGGCACTGGCAGAAGTATAGGGGAAATGGTGAAAAGGCACAAATTTCCAGTTATAAGATGAATAAGTTCTGGGATTCTAATGTACAGCATGGTGACTATAATTAATAATATCATTTTGTGTATCTGAAAGTTACTGAGTGAGTCAATTTTAAAATTCTCACCACACACACACACACACACACACACACACACATACACAGTAACACGTGAGGTGATGGATATGCTCAGGAATCTTACGGTGGTAATTATTTCACAATACATATGTATATACAATCACCATATTGTACACCTTAAACTCACACAATGTCATTATGTCAATTGTATTTCAATAGAGTGAAAGAAAAAAAAAACAGAAAAGAAAGCATACAAGCCAGAAAACAGTGAAACATAACCACTGAAAGAGTTGAAAGAAAAGGAGTCTTAACCCAGAATTCTATACCCAGCAAAAGAATCTCTCAAGACTGAAGGGAAAGTAAATGTATTCTCAAATGAAAAAGTTGAGACAATTTGTCACCAGCAGAATTTCTTTTAAGAACAATTTAAAGGACATACTTCAGGATTAAAGGAATATTTGAATTTAAGGAATAAAAGAACTGCTTCAGAAATGATTGTGTTTGGATAAATATAAAAAACAATTTTTTTGTTTTTAATATTCCAAATATAGGTTAAATTATGTTATTTGTCAAACAAACAAAGAAACAAAACCCAAACTCTAAAATACAGAGAACTGGTGGTTGCCAGAGTGGGTGTGTGGAGAGGAATGGGTGAAATAGATGAAAGCGATTAAGAGGTACAAACTTCCAGTTATAAAATAAGTCATGGAGATGAAAAGTACAGCATAGAGAATATGATCAATAATATTATAACATTATATGATGACAGATGGTGACTAATCATGGTAAGCATTGAATAATATATAAAATTGTATCCCTATGTCATATATTTGAAGCTAATATAACATTATATGTCAGTTATACTTAATTAATAATAAAACACTGTTTTTCACTTTTAAAAGTCTTTAAAATATATAAGACTTGGATGTCTGAGTGGTTCAGTAGTCTAAGCATCCAACTCTTGATTTTTGGCTCAGGTCATGATCCCAGGGTGGTGGATTGAGCTCCATGTCAGACTCCATGCAGGGCATGAAGACTGCTTAAGATTCTCTCTCTCTCTCTCTCTCTCTCTCCCTCTACCCCTCCTCTTTGCACTTTCTTTCTCTATAAAATAATATAAAATAAAATAACAAAATAAAATATATAAGACTATTGAAAGCAAAACTTATAACATTGTATGGTGGCATTTTCTTTTTATTTTTTATGTTTATTTTTTATGTATGGTAGCATCTTCTATGTTATTGTGCTCTATAGGAAAATTATAACATAAGTGGAAGGAGTATTAATGACAAATATGATTATGAGTCTTTTGCTTTTACCTGACGTGAAAATATGAACTCTAAGGAAACTGAAAGGTTATGTATGCATATTATAATCCCTGGAGCAACCATTAAAATGAATAAAAATTAAAAAAATATCCAAAAAATAAAGAAAATGATATACTAAAAATATTGAAATAATGCATAGACAGTACAGTTGGAATAGCGGAGCAGAAACCAGACAGACTAAATAGAAAACAAATTTTAAAATGGTAGAACAAAATTTAACAATCTCACTAATTACATTAAATGTAAATGATCTAAACATATGTATTAGAAAAGAACACTAAAAACTAGATTTAGAAAAATATGACTCAACTATATACTGTTTATAAGAAACCCACCTTAAATGTAGAAAATAATAAATCATGATTAAGATTTATAGCAAGTTTATGTGCCTGGTTTAACATTCAGAATGTAATCCATCATATCAACTGAATAAAGAAGAAAAAGACGTGATGGTTTCAATAAATAGAAAAAAAAATCACTCAAAAAATTTCAATATCCATTCATGATAAAAATTCTCAGCAAATTAGGAACAGAAAGGGACTTATTCAACCTGATAAAGGACATCTATGAAAAGGCTACAGCTTAACAACATACTTAATAGCAAAAAATTGCATGCTTTGCTCCTAAGTTCAGAAACAAAGCAGAGTTACACTTGCACCACTTCTGGAGGTTCTAGTCAGTGCAATGAGGCAAGAAAAAAAATAAAAGGGATAAGTGTTGGAAAGGAAGATATAAAAGTGTCACTTTTCACAGATAACATAATTATCTACATACACAATGCCAAGGAATCTGCAATAAAAAAAAGGTACTAGAACAAGTGAGTTTAGCCCAGTCATAGGATATAAGGTCATATTCAAAAATCAATTATATATATATATATATATATATATATATATATATATATATATACCTACTAGCAATGAAAAACTGGAAATTGAGATTTTAAAAATACCACTTTCAACACCACTCCAAAACATGAAAGAGGTATCTAACAAAATATGCACAGTGTTTGAAATCTGAAAACTACAAAACATTCATTTAATTAATAGTTAACTAAATAATTAAGTAGAAACCAATGAAGGCAAATGCATATAGCTGTAGTAAACTCATGTATTGGAAGACATTTCTGAAAATGAATCTATAAATTAAACACAATTAAAGCCAATATCCCATATTATAATATACCAATATTAAGTTTATATGGAAAGTAAAAGGAACTAGCACATCCAAAGTAATTCTGAAAACAAAGAATATATTTGGAGGACTGTCACTATCTCACTTAAAAACCTACTGAAAACTTATATTAGTCAGGATGGTGTGGTATTGTTAGAATGATAGACACAAAGAACAAAGAGAGGCACCGTGGCATATTGTGGGTTTGATTCCAGACCACCAAAGTAAAGCTAATATGGCAATAGAGTGACCAAATATTTCTTTTTTTGGTTTCTGGGTGCATATAAAAGTTGTTGATAATATATAGTAGACTATTAAGTGTTCAATAACATTATGTTTAAAAAAAACAATGTACATATCTTAATTTTAAAATGCTTGGGGCACTTGGGTGGCTCAGTTGGTTAAGCAACTAACTTTGGCTCAGGTCATGTTCTCCCAGTTCCTGAGTTTGAGCCCTGCATGGGGCTCTGTGCTGACAGCTCACAGCCTGGGCCCTGCTTCAGATTCTGTGCTCCCTCTCTCTCTGCCCCTCCCCTACTCATTCTTTCTGTCTCTGTCTCTGTCTCTGTCTCTGTCTCTGTCTCTCTCTCAAAAATAAATATTTTAAAAGTTTTAAATGCTTTATTGCTAAAAATGGTAACCATCATCTGAGCTTTCAGCAAGTTGTAATCACTGATCACATATCACCATAACAATTATAATAATAATGAAAAAGTTTGAAATATTGTGAGAATTACCAAAATGTGACAGAGACATGAAGTGAGCAAATGTTGTTGGAAAAACTGGTGCCAATAGATTTGCTTGACACAGGGTTGTCACAAACCTTTAGTTTATAAAAATGCAATATTTGTCAAGTGTAGTATAGCAATATGCTATAAAATGAGGTATGCCTGTATAATAGAATCTAGAAATAGACCTGTTTATACATATGTGGTCAATGACTTTTTATACAGGGGAAGAAATTAGACTTCTCAAAAAATTGTTCTGGAACAATTGGATGTCTATATGCAAAACACACAAATACACACACGCACGCACACACACACACACACACACACACACACACACAATCTTTTCCCATATCTTATTATTTGGTATCTTATGCTAAAATTATGCACAATAGACCTAAAAGTAAAACCTAAACCTATGAAGCTTCATGAAAGCATGGAGAAAAATCTTTGTGACTTTGGGTTAGACAATGATTTCTTAGATATAATGCCAAAAACATAATCCATTAAAAATAAATTAATAAATTAGGAATTATCAGAATGTAAAAATTTCTGTTTCACAACATACATTTTTAGGACAATAAAAATATAAACCACAGACTAGGAGACAATACTTGCAAAACACATAAGACAAAAATGTTATGTACTGAATACATGAAGAACTTCCAGAACTCAATAAAAAAACTAATGACCCATCAGGGAAACGAATCAAAACTACAGTGAGATATCACCTCACACCTGTCAGAATGCCTAAAGGGAAACAATAGCTATTGGCGAGGATGTGGAGAAAGGGAAACCCTCTTACAGTGTTGGCGGGAATGAAAGCCAGTGCAGCCACTCTGGAAAACAGTGTGAAGGTTCCCCAAAAAATTAGAAATAAAACTACCCTATGACCCAGCAATTTCACTACTAGGTATTTGGTATTTGTCTAAAGGATACAAATATACTGATTCGAAGGAGCACATGCACCCCAATGTTTATTAACAATAGTCAAATTATGGAAAGAGCTCAAATGTTCATCAACTGATGAATAGGTGAAGAAGATGTGGTATACATATACATAATAGAATATAACTCAACCATCAGAAAAAATGAAATCTTGCCATTTGCAATGATGTGGGTGGAGCTAGAGTGTATTATGCTAAGTGAAATAAGTCAGTCAGAGAAAGACAAATACCATATGATTCCACTCATGTGTGTAATTTAAGAAACAAAACAGATGAACATAGGGGAAAAAAACAGAGAGGGAAGCAAACCATAAGAGATTCTTAACTATAGGGAAGGAGGGAGGGAAGTGGGTGTGGAATGGGATAAATGAGTGATGGGTATTAGGAGGACGTTTTTTGTGATGAGAACTGGATGTTATAGGTTAAGTGATTAATCACTAAATTATATTCCTGAAACTAATATTACACCATATGTTAACTAACTGGAATTTAAATTAAAAGCTTAAAAATAAAGGAAAAGAAAAGAGAAGAGAAGAAAAAAGAAAAAGAAAACTAATGACCCAATAACAAATGAGCAAAAGATCTGGACAGCATTTCACCAAAGAAGATGTATGGATGGCATACAAGCAGGTGAAAATATGCACAACATCACATTAGGGAAATACAAATTAAATCACAATGAAATATCACTGTGCAAGAGTGATATTGGCATTAATAAATTGGCATTAATAAATTAATAGTTGTGGATAAGAGAGGAATTTATGCAATATTTTGGGAGAATAGTTTTGTGAAAACTATTAAAAATTTAGTGAACACAGTCTTAGACACAAGGTTCTACTTCTGAGAATTAGTTTCTTTCCAGCTAAACAAAGATGTACGGGGATGTCCACCTAACATGTATATATGTATGAACATTTTATAATCATTAAAATGTGAAAGAATCCACAAAATATTAATTGTAGTGATAGCTAAAAAATAAGAAAGTAGAAGTAGGGAAGGATACATTTCCTTTTTCAATTTATACTCTTCTCTAATTATTTCTTTCAATTTTTTACCATATGTTTGTATTTCTTCTATAATTAAAATCTAAACAGCTGAGGTGGATGCATATTAATAAGCAGTGGAATAGGCAGGATGAGTTGTCAGCATTTGGCAAATTGAAGGATTCCAAGTTCCAAGTTGACATACTTTTGGAAAACTGTAGTCCAGTAAATTGCAATGTACCATCTGTTTTTGGCTCCCTGTCAAATGGAATGTGGTGCCTAAGTTAGGGTCTTTGTTTAATAAGTGTAATTTCATCACCTAAAGCTATGTTCTTTTTGTCATTGTGTCAGTGTAACGTGGTACCTCCCCCGTGTTCTGAAGCTGGGTTCTCTACAATGGTATTAAAATGTCATACTTTATTATCCACCCCTATTTCAACTGTTTATAACTTTTTGAAAAAGAAAAAAAAAACTGCTATGTATTCTCTGTTTTGTGTTTATTTGGATACAGAGCTTACCGAAGTGTGTTCAGGCAAGATAACAAATATGATCCTTGTCCCCCATGCTCTGCGTCCCTACAACATTACCTCAGTTCATGGCCTCATAAATTATTGCCTTGGTTATACAATAGACTTAAAAACTGGTCTCTGAAACCCCAATAATCCAATACATTCCTCAAGCCTGTTATCCATGTAGCACCTAAAGGGAGCTTTCCATAGCCATGGTACTCCAGCCTAAGCTCCATCAGTGCCTCCCTGTTCCTACCAGATAAGTGTTATCTCCTTCAGATGACTCCAACCTCATCACTCATCATTACATGTTCCATAATGTATTCCCCAGTCACAGAGAATTTCCCAGCCACAACACATCCCAAGGCAAGAGGCATACTCCTCTCTTTCCACTCTACCAGCCCCACTCCAGCTCCTGCTGTTCTTCACTAGATGCTGTTCTTGAGCTGAGTTAAGAATCCCCCCTAATAGTTTATTTACCACCCTGTGTTTCTAGCTAACCAAGGTACACCTGCATCATCCAATTACATAATTGACCTCCCAATTACTGTGTAAGCTCCAAGGGAGAAAACATCTTTATGTTGATGTTCCTTTGCCTAGTAGTTAAGATGATGGTCATATGAATCATCATATTTCAATCAATAGAAACAGGTAGCCAATAATCAAATGATATTTTTCACACACACTTCATTATTTATTTGTTTGTTTGTTTGTTTATTTATTTATATTTTTTATTTGAGAGAAGAAGAGAGAGCACATGAGAGGGAGGGAGTAGGGGCAGAGAGAGAGAGACAGACAGACAGAATCTTAAGCAGGCTCCATGCTCTGTGCAGAGCCTGATGGAGGGCTCTATCCTCCACCCTGGAATCATGACCTGAGCCAAAATCAAGAGTTGGATGCTCAACCAAATGAGCCACCCAGACAACCCCATTTTTCACTTTTTAGAGCAAGAAGCAAATGTAAACAAGTTGGACTTTGGACCAAAGTGTTTACTTTGTCAAAAAACAGTTCCATGAATATGTATCAGTCCATGCACAATTCATCTGCTTTTGTAGCAGTAGTCCTAAAAAACTATCCAAGGATTTACTCACCTTTCAGTTATGCCTTCTTGCTTTATTTTTTGTCCTTTATCGGTGCCTTTTTACTGAATGGAATTACACAATGTCTCAGAAGAAACATTAAATTGTTGGTGTTAATGAAATCTCAATCAGCCACTGATGTGTGTTAGACAAGCATGGTGTAAATTTTCAGTCACTTGCTGAATTGAGGCGTATGGGGCAGACAAAAACACGAGAAAGTCTATATGCACATGGGAATAACAGGGCCTTTTTGTTGTTGTTTGTTTTTTTTGGGGGGGTGGGTTTGTTTGTTTGTTTGTTTAAGGAATAAAAAATGAAAGAATCCAAAAGTTCAGAGGATTCAGGAGGTTACCAGAAAGAGATTGTCCCCTTTGATGTCTGGCCAGCCAGATCAGCCAACCATTCCCCTACATATCAGACAGAGGCTGAGACCATTGAGGTGGGCACCTCCTGTGCACTGTTCTTTTGGTATCATTCTCCTTGCTCAACAAAGGAGTGCATTTAAGTTCACTGAAAAAAGGGAGGTTAGGAGTTTGCACAAGGAACCCAGCTAACCAGTGTAAGAGCAAGCCTCAAGCTCAGTCCTGTGGCTCCAAGTGAATGAATGTTCTGTGTCTCCTGTTGCCCAAGCAGATGATATCAGATGTGAGGATGGAGGAAGAGTGCTGGCACACTGCAGGTATCAAAAGTGTGAACTGACACCGTGTTATTCCCTTCTTTTTATTTTTAGACCAGGATTCAGCCACTTTTCAAAAAGGGCCATATTTCATTCTCCTGCCAAGGAGAAGGGGTGGACATGGTGTACAGTCCCCACCCCCCACCCATCCTCACGCTTTTTCCCACTCCAGCTATGGATGACCTTTGTGAACACCCCAGGATCTAGCCTGTGCTGGCCCAGCATCAAGTCTGTTCTGTTGCAAATTTCACTGCAAACTCTCTCCCTAATTTCCCCTAAAGATCCATGGCAGCTCATGTTCTGATAGGAACAAAAAATGCCTCATTCTCTTGTTCACTCTTTTTTTTAGGGTTACTTATTTATTTTCGAGAGAAAGCACAAGCAACAGAGGGTCAGAGAGAGGGGGAGACAGAATATGAAGCAAGCTCCAGGCTCTGAGCTGTCAGCACAGAGCCTGAGATCAAGCATGGTGAGATCATGACCTAAGCAGAAGTCAGATGCTTAACCAACTGAGTCACGCAGTCTCCCTTTACTTGTTCACTCTTGGTCTGTCATCAGTGAAAAGCCAGGACTCTCCCCCAAGGACCTTTCCCAGGTAGCACAGACAGCAGGCTCCAGCAACCATGGAGTGGTTGAGTTTTGCTCAACCATTTCCAGTTCCATATTGCTAACACTGCCTATTTATTTATCTCATTTAACAGTGGAATGTTCTGTGGAGCTGAGAGTCAACAAGAAAGCAGATGTCAGAGGTCATTGTTTCCTTGATTTACTGAATGTTATGAAAACCCATTCATATTATTTATCATGAAGTATTCTTAGTCTTAAAATAAAGAGATGTCATTATTATAACCCCCTTTACAACACTGGGATTTTCTCCATAACAATAAACAAAGCCTTGTCTATAAAACACTCTGTGATATACACACTTTACAGTATGGTTTGATTATGTGGATTTAAGAGCAACATCCCAGAGGTTCCAAACCTTTGTCTGTTCCAGCTTATCTTCATTTATATTCAGTGCAGCTGTTAATAGCGGCTGTTGGCCCCTATCAGGCTACCAGTGCTTGTTAACAGAAATTCTTGGCATCTACAAAGCCTCTTCTGTTTCACATGCATAGTTTTCATTTAGTGGTCACTGGAGCCCAGTAGAGTAAATATTAAGATGCCCCTTTAACAATGGGGAAAAGGAGGTTGCAGGTGTCTGGGAAACCTGGGCAAGCATATAGTCTATAAACAGACTGGAATATACTCTTTCTTCCTGCACTGATGTCACAGGCAACACCTGGGGCCCTGATTTCATTCTCCAGGCAGTCATGAAAGGGTCACAGATGCCACACTCCCAGCTGAAGCCAGCAGCTCCATGTCACTATGCTGAGATCTACATGCTGTGTAAAGCACCATCTGATAATGCAGGGAGGAGATACAAAAAAACTCGTAAGAGTTTAGGGGAAATGAAGGAGATAGTTTGCAGTGAAATTTGCAACAGGTTTGTGGAAACCCACATTTTTTTTCCTTTGAGAGAGAGAGAGAAAGAGAGAGCATGTGATCAGGGAGAGGGACAGAGTGAGGGAGAGAGAGAATTTTAAGCAGGCTCTACACTCAGCGCTGAGCCTGATTCAGACCTTGATCCCACAACCCTGGGATCATGACCTGAGCCAAAATCAAGAGTTACATGCACAATGGACTGAGCCATCCAGGTGCCCCATGGAAACCCACATTCTAACTGATATCCCAGAAACTCAGCTTCAATGTGCATATATCTGTGTATATATGTAAACCTTAATGTGTTTACTTATACAGAATGGACAAAAACAGACTTCAAATGCATTATTAATCATTCAAGTTAAGCATACCATAGCAACCAAGCTCATTACAACTATGCTGATACTAGCAGCCTGCTGAGCATGAGAGATGATTCCATCCTTTAACTATTGACCACATTGGCTTTCATTGTTTCCTGTTTTTTGCTGTAATTATATATCTGCATACAGAGATTGTATATATTGTGTGCATCTTTCTGGAGGAAGATCAGTGTCTATTGGCAGAGAGTCCCCTAACACCAGAATTCTGTAAGCTTTCTACTCATGCATACATACCAATTAACAGAGTGATTCAGCCCCAACTCAGAGTGGAGCTGATTTTCCCTGAGTCAGGTTTCTCCTCTCCCATTGTCTTACTGCAAAGTTAAATATACAGCCATAGCGTGGCCTTTAAAGATAATGTATCCTCTGATTTCTCTTCTGCTTCTTATTCCATGAGACTGAGTGAGATATGAGCACACCACAGGGCAACCAATGCATGGAAGACCAGCATAGTCTATCCTGAAATCCCCAGAGGATAAGCCCATGGTCATCGTCAATAGCATGACCCTCCTCCTCCAAAACCAACCATACAGAATAAAAGAAGGAAGATGGAGGGTCTAGGGGACTGAGGTAGGTGGGAGTTGCTGGGCTCCATACAGGAATGTCTCCTTGTCATCCCTTGGAAAGAAATATTATAAATTGCCTTAATGGGGATCAGTAACCAAGGGTTGGCTATTTTCTTTCCAGCTGGGTTGACAAAAGCATTTCCATGCCTCTCTGCCAAAGTACTGCCCCTTACCTAAGAGGTAGTTTTGGTCATTATAATCTTCTGGTCCTGTGTCAAAAGTTTCATGAGTGTTTGGAACAGGATCAAGGAAACAATATTTCAACATGACCCCACACCCACCCACCCAAAAAATGGTTTGGAGATTGTAGGATTCAGGAAATTCAGTATGAGTCCAGTATGAGATTGTGTTTCTTTCTCTCTTTCCCCCACCCCTTGCAATGGCTTAGGAAACTTAGATGTCAATTTATCTAGAATGACTTTAATCCACACTGACCACACAAGAGCAGGAAAATAGCATCCTGAGTTGAGAAGCATATGCCAAGAAAGAGATGGGCTTCCTGGAGCACACTGAAGGAAACAAGCAGGTTTGATTAACTTGGAGGCAGAGTGGGGGAACTGCCACTTTGTTCAGCCCAAACAGGGTTTCAAACATGAATTGAATTTACATCTAAAATTCAGACTATGTCACATACAAATCTGGAATCTGGTTGGTTTTGTTTTTTAATCATAAACAATCAGAAGAACTAATTATACTGTTCTGTTTTCCCATGAAGCAATCATGGGCCAGAGAGGAGAAGACCTGCTGCTTTAGGTAGGGTATACACTCCCAGCTGGACTCAGACTGCCACTTGCATGTGTCTCCTCAGCACTAAGACAGCCAGTCAGTTATCAATTACCCTCAGATGTGTGACACTCTTCTTCTAGTAGATAGGTATCTCTCTGCATTAATGTTTATCAAAAAGAGAAAAATTGAATACTTCTAAGTGTAAGTGAATAATATTTCTGTATGTTTAATGCAGAGAGCTGGCCCACTTAACTCCTCTATTTTACTTGCCTGGATTCTGTAAACTATTTAAATGTTTGGTCCCTAAGGTGTTTTGCCTAAGAAATGGCTGAAAGATCTAGGAATGATTAACCCAGAAGAGAGAAGACTTGGGTGCTACATGAGGTTAGGTTCAATGCATGTAAGATTGTCACAAGGGAGAAATATTGGGCTGACATGCAAGGTCTCATGAAATCCGCTAGGAGAAAGGGACCAGCTCAGTGTAAAGAAATCAATACCACCAGAATTTTTCAGGAATAAAATGTCTGGAGATTACAGTGAGCCCCAATTACTGGTAGTTTTGAAACATAGGAGAGTACTCCTAAGTAGTAACACCAGGATGCAAATTGACCAATTGAGTGTGCAGTTGTACCTGGCCAGAGATGCTCACCTGGGTAGGTGCATTCAGGGCAACTTTTTGGATGGCTTCATTGGCCATCAGTTATATGGAATTGTCTACAGATACGGAAATAAGATTCTCAAAAGAAGAAAATAAAGGATGCCTGGGTGGCTCAGTTGGCTGAGTGTCTGACTCTTGATATCAGCTCAGGTCATGATCTCATGGTTCATGATATCAAGCCTTACACTGGTCTCTGCACTGACAGTGCAGAGACTGCTTAGGAATCACTCACTCTATCTCTCTGCCCATCTTCTGTTTGTTCTCTCTCTCTCTCTCTCTCTCCCTCTCTCCCTCTCTCTCTCTGAACAAATAAACATTTAAAATAAAAGAGGAAGAAAATATGTAAACCTGGATCCTTACAACTTACTAAGAGTCTCAGTCTCTCCACACTCCATCAAATCCTGATATTTTCTACAACCTGATGAGGGCTTTCCAAAGCATCTCATAAAACTGTCAAACAGCCACCTTTCTACAATTTTAGTGACTGAATGTGGCCATATATCCCAGCCCAGGGCTTTTCACAAGCTATATAATGAGAAAAATGATAGGATGTCTATGTTTGTGTGAGGAGTTTGCCTATGCTAGCTTCACATAAGTCCTTAATATACCTGATGAGCAACAATAGAAGTGTTTCCAGGTGCCTGCCACCTATATAGATTTATTTGGGCACAAGGAATAATGTTTGGGCACAAAAATGTTTGGAGAGATCTAAAAACTGACTCAATACATTAATGTTTTTCTATCCAAAAGTAGTACCATTCAATTATTACATTATTATTCAAGTGGAATTTTGCTTGATCTATTCTCTTAAACTCAGAGAATAAACATGTTATTAGTGATGATGAAATGGGGAAGATTATTAACTTCCAACAATGGCAGGCTACATAACAGCCTATTCTATCCCCTGTGAGCATCCAGATCAATGGGACTAAATCTATTATATTAAATCTGTTTGAAAACATGGAGAATAAACAACACAATAGAAAAGAATAAAGCCAAGGGGTGCCTGGATGGCTCAGTCAGTTAAGCGTCTGACTCCTGGTTTTGGTCCAAGTCACAATCTCACGTGTTCATGAGTTTGAGCCCCATATTGGGCTCTGTGCTGACAGTGCAGAGCCTGCTTGGGATACTCTCTCTCTCTCTCTTTCTCTCTCTCTCCCTCTCTCAGAATAGATAAATAAACTTAAAAAGAAAAGAAAAAAGAAAAAAAGCCAAAATCTTGTGGAAGAGCACAACTTTGAGAAGCAAGCTTAGAATTTGAGCAACTTCTCACCTAGGGGTGTCTGTCCATTCTGGAAGACCCAGAAAAAAGGCAAGATAGACAGCAGCATTTTGACAGCCTGGTGGTCCTAGCAGTGTCCAGAGACCACTGAAGCAGGATCTGATAAACCACCTACTTTTTACTTTAGAACCCTAAAGAATAACACCCTGGGACTATTAAGGCAAAAACAAAAACATTGTAACATTGGTATTATAATGTATGTGGAGGTAAGACATATGACAGTAATAGCATAAATGCTGCGGATAAGGAAAGGTAAATGAAATTAAACCACTATCAGTGAAGTAGGCTGTAAATAAGTGAAGTATGATATTGACTGTACATAGACTTTTATAAGTTAATAGGACATATTATTATCTCAAGAACAGCCACTAAAAAATAGTAAAAACAAGGACAAATAAGACGGAAGTTGTAAGAAAGAGTCTGACTCAGTTTTTGATATTTGACTGCTGAAGTCTTTTAAGCCTCTCTCATCCCTTTTCCTCTCCATCCTACAAATAGGCAAGCTGATAAGCAATCCAAGGTTCTCCCTCCTTTAGTTCTGGGGGACTTCAGAATATACAAACCCCCAGCTTGCACAAGAGAAGGCTCTCCATGACTCCACCCCATAATCGCCAAAAAGCTACCAATCTAGTGTACTTTTGCTGCCTAAAGCCACTTTTGGACCAGCTTAGGAGCCTCCCCTGCTCTTGCCAGAGAGTCTCATTATATGAGTAATAAATTTTGTCCCACCCTCTTAGAGTATGCGATGTCATCAGTCTCAATATCCAAACCAATTTTGGGATGGGGACCTTACCCACGTATAAAAGACCTCTAACATCAATGAAAAAAATAACATTAAAACTAAAACTGAAGATGAAATAGGTATTTTATACAAAAATAACTAAAGGATCTTATTATTGGCATATTTCTCTAAAGGAAATGCTAAAAAGTATTCTTCAGACAAAAGAAAAGGCTCCTAGGAAGATGGTAAATTGAGTTGAATATTGAGTATATAAAAATAACACTAGTTTTTAAAATTTAAGATATATATTTTAATGTTATATATGCACATATATAGATAGGTAAAACTTTGCATATACACTTTGTTTAGGATAAACAGTATTTTTTAATTTATTTTTATTTTCAGAGAGAGAGAAGGTGCATCTGCATTGGTGGTCATGGGGAAGAGGAAAGGGAGGTAGACAATCTCGTGGTTTTTTTTAAATTTTTATTTATTTTTGAGACAGAGAGAGAAGAGAGAGAGAGAGAGAGAGTGGGGGAAGGGCAGAGAGCAAAGGAGACAGAATCTGAAGTGGGTCAGGCTCTGAGCTGTCAGGATAGAGCTCAACACAGAGTTCAAACTCAAAAACTGAGAGATCATGACCTGAGCTGAAACCAGATGCTCAACCGACTGAGCGACCCAGGTGCCCTAAGGGATGTAGAGAATATTAGGCAGGCTCCATGCTCAGGATGAACTCCTATGTGGGGCTTCATCTCACAATCATGAGATCATGACCTGAACTGAAATCAAGAGTTGGACACTTAACCGACTGAGCCCCTCAGGCCCCCCCTAGGATAAACAGTATTAAACATTTTAATATCTTTGCATTGTCTGAAGAGATTTAAAAAAAATTATTGATTAACATTAAAGACTTATAAGTCAAAAGTTTGTGTTGTAATCTCTGGGCTAATGCCAAAGTAAAGAATGATACAAGGGACAAAACAAATCTGGGAGTTTAATTGGAAGATGGCCATGTAGGAGGATGCTGGGCTCACCTCTTCCCACTGATCGATTAGATTCTACACAGGTCTGCCTAAATAACCCAGAAAACTGCCAGAAGACTAACAGAATGGACTGTCCAGAGCCAAGCATAGACAAGAGCCCCTCGGAAGAGGGTAGGAAGGGCAGAGAGGCAGTGCTTGCTACACGGACTGGTGGGAAGGAGCCGGAGGGGTGGAGGGGCAGCATGCCCAGCAAGGCAGAGCCCTCAAAGTCTGGCTTGCAAAAGCAGAGGGGCCAGACTCCGTGAGTTCTGACAGCCAGCGGATCTTAACATCTGGAATGTTAAAAGCCAACATCTCTGCTCTCAGAGAGCAGGGAGAGCGAGAGGACGCCAGGAGGGAGAGTTGTTGAGCCCTGGAAGACAGAGCGCAGCTCCGCAGGGAACAAAGGTGCCCACAAGTGCCATCTCCCTCTCCCATACCCCACCCAAAATTCCAAAGGGAGCCAGTTCCCATCACCAAACGTGCTTGCACCATGCAAATGCCCAAAGCAGTGTTTCTGTGGATCCATCCCTCCAAGGGGTCTGACTCCCTCCTTGTGCTGCAGGGCCCCTCAGGCAAGGGACCACCAATAGCAAGGCCAGTTAAGCCTGCCCCTCCCACCCTTGCGCACCTCGCGGATCTACACTGGCTAATGTGCCAGATTCCATCGAAGCAGCACCACAAGCCTAGCAGTGTGCAAGTAGCCCAGACAGGGGCCACACCCCTCCACAGTGAGTCCTGCCTCTGGGACAGGGGAAGATAAGGTACACACCAGTCTGACTGTGGCCCCAGCGGTGGGCTGGGGGCAGACATCAGGCCTGATTGTGGCCCGCCCACCAACACAAGTTACTCCAGACAGCACAGGGGAAGTGACCCGCAATTTGGAGCCACCACAGGGACTACCCAAAATGACAAAATGGAAGAATTTACTATAGAATTGAATCTCAGGTGCTCTGTCATCACTTTCAATCTTTGTGACTTTTCAATCTGAGATAAAATCTCTTACAACTAGTAAACATTTTTTAATTTTTAATTTTCCCTGGTCTGATAATCTTTGATGTTTGATGAAAGATTTTAGCCAATTTAAAAATAGATTTGCATTTAGATCCACCATTTTATTACTGTTTACTATTTTTTGGTCTATTATAAATTAACTTTTCATAGTTCTTGCCTCTTTTTAGAGTATTTTTTAATATTCCACATTTTCTATTTTCTTAGAAGTTTTATGTCCTTTATCATTCTTTTTTTTAAATATGACATTTATTGGCAAATTGGTTTCCATACAACACCCAGTGCTCATCCCAACAGGTGCCCTCCTCAATGCCCATCACTCACCTTCCCCTCCCTCCCACTCCCCATCAACCCTCAGTTAATTTTCAGTTTTTATGAGTCTCTTATGCTTTGGCTCCCTCCCTTTCTAACCTCTTTTTTTCTTCCCCTCCCCCATGAACTTCTGTTAAGTTTCTCAGGATCCACATAAGAGTGAAAACATATAGTATCTGTCTCTCTCTGTATGACTTTTTTCACTTAGCATAACACTCTCCAGTTCCATCCACGTTGCTACAAAAGGCCATATTTCATTCTTTCTCATTGCCAAGTAGTATTCCATTGTGCATATAAACCACAATTTCTTTATCCATTCATCAGTTGATGGACACTTAGTCTTTTTCCACAATTTGGCTATTGTTGAGAGTGCTGCTATAAACATTGGGGTACAAGTGCCCCTATGCATCAGTATTCCTGTATCCCTTGGGTAAATTCCTAGCAGTGCTATTGCTGGGTCATAGGGTAGATCTATTTTTAATTTTTTGAGAAACCTCCACACGGTTTTCCAGAGTGGCTGCACCAGTTTGCATTCCCACCAACAGTGCAAGAGGGTTCCCATTTCTCCACATCCTCTCCAGCATCTATAGTCTCCTGATTTGTTCATATTAGTCACTCTGACTGGCGTGAGGTGATATCTCAGTGTGGCTTTGACTTGTATTTCCCAGATGGGGAATGACGTTGAGCATCTTTTCATGTGCCTGTTGGCCATTTGGATGTCTTATTTAGAGAAGTGTCTATTCATGTCCTCTGCCCATTTCTTCACTGGATTATTTGTTTTTTTGGGTATAGAGTTTGGGGAGTTCTTTATAGATTTTGGGTACTAGCCCTTTGTCTGATATTTCATGGTAACCTTTCATTTTAAAATGAATAAAGATTAACAGAATTACTAGAAAAATCATCAAGTCTACAATAGTGATAAATTCCAAAAGTTACTCTGTAACTGATAAAACAATCACATCAAAAACAAAACAAAACAAAACAAAACAAAACCAATAACAGTACGGATATAAAAGATTTGAACAACAAAATTAGTATGATTTAGTTGACGTATATGAAACACTGCATTCAATAGCCACAGAATACAAGCTTTCCATGTACTCACAGAATATTTAAAATTGACCAAGCACTGCCCCATAAAGCAGAGCTCTACTAGGTTCATAAATTTGAAATCATACTGAATAAGGTTTCTGACCACAATGCAATTGAGCTAAAAATCAGTTACATGTGTTACTAGAAAATCCACATATGGAAGTTAAAAATACCTTTCTAAATATACACAAGTCAAAAAAGAAAATAATTTGAAATGAATTTTATGAATTAAACTACACACCAGAACATGTGAGATATAGAGGAAAATTTATAGAAAAGAAGAAAGCTAAAAATGAATGAGACTATTACATAAAAAAAATTAAAAAGAACAACAAATTTAGCCCAAAAGGAAGAAGGATGGAAACAATAAAGATAAATGCAGAAATCAGTGAGTTAGAAATCAAATGTACAATAGAAAAAATAAGATAACCTAAAATTTAAATCTTGAAAAAATAAAAAATCTGATAAAATAATAAATTTCTGGTAAGATAGTTCAAGAAAAATATATATCCAGAAGGAAAGAAAAAGATATCATCAGAAAAATCATTGTGATTTTAAATGAGGGCATCACAAGGACATTACAAATATCATAGGAGGAAATTATAATAATAATAGTCCCAATATATTTGAAAAATTAGATGAAATGAAAAAAATAGAAAAATACAACCAACATTAGAAAATATGTAATCCTATAATTATTAGAGAATGAAAACTGTAATTATAAATCTTTCCACAAAGAAAACTCCAAGCCCAGCTGGTTTTTCCAGTTAATCCTGTCACAAATTTAAGGAATATGACCTACCAATCTTGCTTAATTTTTTCATGGACAAGAAAAAAATATAGATTAAGTACTCTGCAGCCTGTTTTATATAAAATAAAACCATCATAATCTTGATTCTAAAATCTGGCAGGGAAAAATAAAATTAGTAGAAAAAATTATAGATGCAACTCCCTCAGGAATTCAGCTATAAAAATTATAAACAAAATAATAGCAGATAAAATCTGGCACCACATAAGAAGGATAAATCCTAGTAACCAAGTTAATTTATTCTAGCAGTGCAAGATTTATATACAACAAATGACTTATCAGCATGCCTGGGTGGCCCAGTTAGGTAAGTGTCTGACTTAGGCTCAGGTCATGATTTCATAGTTTGTGAGTTGACCCTCCTGACGGGGTCTGAAGCATACTTCAGATTCTGTCTCCCTCTCTCTTTGCCCTTCCCCGCTTGTGTTTTCTCTCACTCTCTCTCTCTCTCTCTCTCTCTCTCTCTTTCTCTCTCTCTCTCCCTTTCTCTCTCTCTCAAAAATAAATGAATAAACATTAAAATAGACAAGTAACTTATTTAAAAATCAATCTTAATAGAAGACCGTGGGGGAGGGGAAGGGAAAAAAAGTTATAGAGAGAGAGGGAGGCAAACCATAAGAGACTCTTAAAACCTGAGAACAAACTGAGGGATGATAGTGGGTGGGGGAGAGGGAAAAGTGAGTGATGGGCATTCAGGAGGGCACTTGTTGGGATGAGCACTGGGTGTTGTATGAAAACCAATTTGACAATAAATTATATTTAAAAAAAACAAAGGTAAATTCAGGTTGAAAGAGAAAAAAATAAAAATAATAAAAATCAATCATACTAATTTACCATTTTGAAAGAAAAATTATGGGGGCACCTGAGTGGCTCAATCGGTTAAGCGTCCAACTTTGGCTCAGTTCATGAACTCACAGTTCGTGAGTTTGAGCCCCGCATCGGGCTCTGGGCTGACAGCTCAGAGCCTGAAGCCTGCTTTGGATTCTGTGTCTCCATCTGTCTGCTCCTCCGCTGCTTGCACTCTGTCTCTTGCATTGTCTGAAAAATAAATAAACATTAAAAAAAAATTTTAGAAAGTAAAACTATATGGTTATATCAATAGATGCAGAAAAAATATGATAAAATTTAACACCCATTATTATAAACCCTCTTAGCCAACTAGGAATAGAAGAGAATTCCCTTAATCTGTTGAATAGCACTACTCAATTTCATTTCATTTAAGATTGAGAATGAGACAGGAAATGCCTCTTCTGCCCACTGCCATTCAACAGTGTATTAGGAGTTTTGCTGATTCAACAGGTCAAGGGAAAGAAATAAAAATTAAAATGGTTAGAAAATATGAGATAAAACAGTCACCTCATTTTCAGGTTATAATTATATTTGTAGAAAATCCAAAGAAATTTACTGACAAGTTGTTGATTAATACGTGAATTCAACAAGCTTGCTGATCTAAGGTCGACCAAAAAAAAAAAAAATTAACTAAAATTCTGTGTACTACCAACCTACCACTAAAAAGCAAAATTATACAATATGATACAATTTACAATGATAAAAATGTTAAAACCTAGGAATAAGTCTAATGAAGATATGCAATATCTCTATACTGAAAGTATGAAATATTATTAAAATAAATTAGAAAACGTCTAAATAATGGACACACATGCCAAGTTAGTAGACTGGACGACTCAAAAGTCTAAGGATATAGATTTTTCCTACATTGATCTATACAATTCCATCCTAATCAAATAACAACAAGGTTTTTATTTGGGTGGTTTTTTTGTTTGTTTGTTTGTAGGTATTGACAAAATTCCATTTTATATGGAAATTAAAAAAAACAAGATCATCCAAGATATTGTTAAAGAAGGATAATTTGAAAGATTTTGTCTCACAAATATTGAGTTATAGTTAACCTACAGTAAAATGGTATTGTTGACATAGTCATGAAGAAGATTCACAGAAGAGAAAATTGAGAAATAAACTCACATGTATATGAATACTTGATTTCTAATTAATTTGGTACCAAAATAATAAAGAAAAACATTATTTTCAATAAATGTACTAGGTCAATTAGATATCCATACGAAAAGAAAAATCTGACCCTAAGTTATGAGTTGAATTGTGTCCCCCCAAATTCATATGATGGAAAAAAATCCTACTATCTTGGAATATGACTCTATTTAGAGATACGGGGTCTTTAAAGAGGTAATTAAGTTAAAGTGATGACTGTAGGGTCTGCCCAAATCCAACATGACCGGAGTCCTTGCAAAAAAAGAAAATAAAGACACAAGTACACACAGAGGGAAGACCATGGGAAGACAGGGAGGGAATGGACATCTATAGTCCAAGAAGAGAAGCCTCAGAAGAAACCAATCTTTCCAGGACCTTGATCTCAGATTTCTAGTTTCTAGAATTATGAGAAAATATATTTCTATTATTTAAGTCACCCAGTCAGTGGCTTTGTTATGGCTGTCCTAACAAATTAATATACCCTAAATTACATCATTCACAAAAATACTGTGTGGATTATAGAGCTAAAACCCAAACAATATCGCATGTAAAGACAGTATGGATAACATCTTTACAACACTGGGGTATCAAATGCCATTTTAAACCACAAAAAGTACTAATCATAAAGGAAAACATTGATAACTTGGACTCTATTAAAATATGATATTCAGTTTAACAAGAGATACTACTAAAATTGTTTAAAAGGCAAGACAGGAAACTGAAAACTATATTAGTAAAACATATAAGCAAGCAAACAAAAAAAGGCTTGTATCTAGTACGTACAAAGAATGCTTACAAATCATTAAGAAAAACCTAATAGAAAAATTAGCAAAAAACTTAGGCACTTTGTAAGAGGATATGCAAGAATGTTAGTTGCTCAGGCAGCTATACCAAAATACCATAGACTGGGTGGTTTAAAAATCAGATTTCTTACAGTTCTGAAGGCTGGTAAGTCCAAGATCAAGGTGCCAGCTAATGCAGTTTCTGCTGAGAGCTCTCTTTCTCACTTTCAGAAAGCTGCCTTCTCATTGTGTCTTTATTTGACAGAGAGAGACAGAGACAGAGAGAGACAGAGAGTGAGAGATCACAATCATAGGGGCCCTACTCTTATGATCTCATCTATATTAAGGTTTGAGGTTTCAACAGATGAATTTTTTTGTCAGATAATTTTATTTATTTTTTTTTCAATATATGAAATTTATTGTCAAATTGGTTTCCATACAACACCCAGTGCTCATCCCAAAAGGTGCCCTCCTCAATACCCATCACCCACCCTCCCCTCCCTCCCAACCCCCATCAACCCTCAGTTTGTTCTCAGTTTTTAAGAGTCTCTTATGCTTTGGCTCTCTCCCACTCTAACCTCTTTTTTTTTTCCTTCCCTTCCCCCATGGGTTTCTGTTAAGTTTCTCAGGATCCACATAAGTGTGAAAACATATGGTATCTGTCTTTCTCTGTATGGCTTATTTCACTCAGCATAACACTCTCCAGTTCCATCTACGTTGCTACAAAAGGCCATATTTCATTCTTTCTCATTGCCATGTAGTATTCCATTGTGCATATAAACAATTTCTTTATCCATTCATCAGTTGATGGACATTTAGGCTTTTTCCATAATTTGGCTATTGTTGAGAGTGCTGCTATAAACATTGGGGTACAAGTGCCCCTATGCATCAGTACTCCTGTATCCCTTGGGTAAATTCCTAGCAGTGCTACTGCTGGGTCATAGGGTAGGTCTATTTTTAATTTTTTGAGGAACCTCCACACAGTTTTCCAGAGTGGCTGCACCAATTTGCACTCCCACCAACAGTGCAAGAGGGTTCCCGTTTCTCCACATCCCCTCCAGCATCTATAGTCTCCTGATTTCTTCATTTTAGCCACTGACTGGCACGAGGTAGTATCCCAGTGTGGTTTTGATTTGTGTTTCCCTGATGAGGAGCGATGTTGAGCACCTTTTCATGTGCCTGTTGGCCATCTGGATGTCTTCTTTAGAGAAGTGTCTTTTCATGTTTTCTGCCCATTTCTTCACTGGGTTATTTGTTTTTCAGGTGTGGAGTTTGGGGAGCTCTTTATAGATTTTGGATACTAGCTTTTTGTCCGATATGTCATTTGCAAATATCTTTTTCCATTCCGTTGGTTGCCTTTTAGTTTTTTTGATTGTTTCCTTTGCTGTGCAGAGGCTTTTTATCTTCATGACGCCCCAGTAGTTCATTTTTGCTTTTAATTCCCTTGCCTTTTGTGATGTGTCAAGTAAGAAGTTGCTATGGCTGAGGTCAGCGAGGTCTTTTCCTGCTTTCTCCTCTAGGGTTTTGATGGTTTTCTGTCTCACATTTAGGTCCTTTATCCATTTTGAGTTTATTTTTGTGAATGGTGTAGGAAAGTGGTCTAGTTTCATCCTTCTTCATGTTGCTGTCCACTTCTCCCAGCACTATTTGTTAAAGAGACTGTCTTTTTTCCATTGGATGTTCTTTACTGCTTTGTCATAGATTAGTTGGCCATACTTTTGTGGGTCTAGTTCTGGGGTTTCTATTCTATTCCATGGGTCTATGTGTCTGTTTTTGTGCCAATACCATGCTGTCTTGATGATTACAGCTTTGTAGTAGAGGCTAAAGTCTGGGATTGTGATGCCTCCTGCTTTGGTCTCTTCAAAATTACTTTGGCTATTGGGGGCCTTTTGTGGTTCCATATGAATTTTAGGATTGTTTGTTCTAGCTTCGAGAAGAATGCTGGTGCAATTTTGATTGGGATTGCATTGAATGTGTAGATAGCTTTGGGTAGTATTGACATTTTGACAATATTTATTCTTCCAACCCATGAGCACGGAATGTTTTTCCATTTCTTTATATCTTCTTCAATTTCCTTCATAAGCTTTCTATAGTTTTCAGCATACGGATTTTTTACATCTTTGGTTTGATTTATTCCTAGGTATTTTATGCTTCTTAGTGCAGTTGTGAATGGAGTCAGTTTCTTTATTTGTCTTTTTGTTGCTTCATTATAGTGTATAAGAATGCAACTGATTTCTGTACATTGATTTTGTATCCTGCAACTTTGCTAAATTCATGTAGCAGACTTTTGGTGGAGTCTATCGGATTTTCCATGTATAATGTCATGTCATCTGCAAAAAGTGAAAGCTTGACTTCATCTTTGCCAATTTTGATGCCTTTGATTTCCTTTTGTTGTCTTATTGCTGATGCTAGTGCTTCCAACACTATGTTAAACAACAGCGGTGAGAGTAGACATCCCTGTCGTTCAACAGATGAATTTTAAGGGAACATAAACATTCAGTCCATAACACTGAGGATTGATAACATGTGAAAGAGTGCTCGCCTTTATTAGTCATCAGGAAATGCAAATTAAAACTACCATGTGATACCACACAAGACTGACAGTAGCAAGTATTGTTTAGGAGATGGTACAGTGGATTTTCTTGTGCTACTAGGTAAAAATGTGTTTTATACAACTACTTGGGAAAGTAGTTTGGTTTATAACTTGCTTCATTTGAAAATGTGTACGTCCTATGACCAAACAATGCTAGTCCTATATATATGCCCAACAAGAATATTGCTATGTGCAGGAACAGTCAAGTATATGGGAATATCTATAGCAGCATGCTCATGAGAGTTCCAAACCATAAACAACCCATAAGTCCTTCAACATGAGATTGGATCAATAAATGGTGGTGTATACATACAGGAGAATATCGTACAGCAACAACAATGAATGAAATGTAGTGACATACAACATGGGTGAATATTACAAGTATAATATTATTGAGTAAAAGAAGAAAGCCACAATATAACATATACTGTATATTCCCATTCTGTGAAGTTGAAAAATAGAAAAAAAAACTTAACTGTAGTGCAAGAATTTAGGATAGAGGTTATCTTTGGAGGAAAAGTAAAAGGCTAATGCCTCTGAGAAGGCCCAAGAGAGGTATCTGGTATGCAGCCAACATTCTTTTTCTTAACCTTAGTGGTTTGTTTTGTAATAATTTATCCAACACTTTATTTGTGTTTTCACACTTGATTATAAGTGTGCCACACTTTAACATTTAGAAAATTAGAATTGGTTAAACATCAATGATATGCTCAAATTTTGTTAGACACTTTGCACATAGCTCCTTTAATCCCTTTGGCATTATTATTCCTATTTTGGAAATGAGAAAGCTGAGTTTCTAAGAGGTTAGGATATTATGTACTACCTATAGTAAGTAAAAGTAGAGATAAATGCAATAGTTTTTTTTTTTTAATTTGGCTGAAACAATAGAAATTCACTTTTTTATATTTCTGAAGTCTGCAAATCCAAGATCAAGGTGCCATCAGAGTTGGTTTCTGGTAAGACGCCTCTCCTTGGCTTCCAGATGGACATCTTCTCACTTGTTCTCATAGACTTTTCTGTTGTGCACATTCCTGATGTCTCTTCCTCTTCTTGTAAGACAAAGCCAAGCTCTGTTTCTACATGATAGACTCTCAGAGAGTTCTTTCCTCAGCAAGTAAGAATCTCTCTCTTATCAGAGCTCTTAGGACACTGATGGTGTTATGGACTAAACTGCACCCCCTAAAAAAATTTATATGTTGAAGCCTTAACTATCAATGTGGCTTGTAACTGTAAGTTAGCTCATTTAAGGAGATAGTTAATGTTAAATGAGGTCAGAAGGATGAAACCCTAAATGTGATCTTTTTCCCCAGGGTACACTGTTGCACCTCAACAATGAATCTAATCTTATTCTTACCCCATCTACCTGAGCTTTGCTATTTTGGAAGGTAACTATTTAATTAATTATGCACAATAATATCTTTTAGGCCATATCAACATGGACTTAGATATATAGATATATAGATATAAGTGATATAGATGATATAGATAGATGTAGATAGATATAGACACAGATATACATATAGATAGATAAGAAAAACAAGATCCAGTTAGCTGAACAGACCACCTAATACTAAGCATTTGAATGATGATATTGAGAAAACCAATTACTATAAATTTTTTTAATGTTTACTTTTGAGAGAGAGACAGAGACATAGTGCAAGTGGGAAAGGGGCAGAGAGAGAGGGAGATACAGAATCTGAAGCAATGCGGGGCTTGAACCCATGAACCATGAGATATTGACCTGAGCTGAAGTCAGACGCCCAGCCAACTGAGCCACCCAGGAACCCCCAAGAAAACTAATTATTATAAAAGTTCAAATTTTTTCCCTTTTTCATCTAGTGGTAAATTCATAGGAACATTGGAAGATATAGATTATTCTCTTTCTGTCCAAGAGTTACCCTCCCTATACTTTAAGATTTTCATTTCATAAAAAATATGCATAAACCTATCTCACTTCATAGCACAGTTATAAAAAGAACATTGGAGAGTGGGTATAATAAGACTGTATTAAAAGCATTAAGACCTATGGAAATGGAAACAGCCATTAAAAGCCATGGCATTACATTTTACAAGGAACCACACATCTCCCATGTTCTTCACAAAAGCAATCATTGGCAAATTGGAAATTTGTAACAGTTCCAAGGATAAATGAGTTTTCAGAAAGGAAAGGGAAATGAAATTGTCATTCTCCATTCCATCTTCCAAATGAGAAAATATATTTCTGTGTCTTCATCTAAAAGTAAGTAAATCAGCAGTTTAAACATGTCATGTAGTTCTTACAGAAGGGAAAAGGATAATAATCCAAACAATCCATTTGTTTCTCTCTGAGTTCAAGTTTCTAAGAGTAATTGGATTACAGAATACTGTGACTGAAAAGGAGTCAACAAGTGCCTGTGAAGTTTACACTACATGCCAAACAGCTTGTAGGCACTTTGGGGTCATACGGTTCTTTTGATTATTCCAACAATGTGAAGGAAAGTATTGTTGACTTCATTTCAGAGAAGAAGAAATTGGGATTTGGAGATTAAGTAATTTGCCCAAGAGCAGGTAGGTGAATGACACATCCAGGATTTCAACTCAGATATTTTTATACTATTTCCAACTTATTTTCACAAGGAAATTAAAAAAATCATTTATCATGTGCAGAAATAGATCCAGAGAAGGCAAATTACTTTTACAAGATTACTCAGGTGATTCATTCAAGTCAATCAAATAAAAGATGGTTCCTGGATTTCACCTGTGCAAAGTCCTGTGCTGGATAATCACAGACTACAGATAAAATTTTTTTAATGAAAATAAAATAATAATAATAATAATAATAATAATAATAATAATAATAGAGATGTTTGGAGTTTCTATATCTCTCTCCATGACCTAGTGCCTCAGGGCTCTTCCTACTAATAACATTTAGCTTATGGAAACCTGAGAAACATTTGTTGATTTATACTCAAGTTTCTCACAGCAAAGATATGATTTAAATTCTAGATCTGGTTAAATCATCAAAATTAACTATGGAGGGTTGCATGGGATTTGAAAAAAAAATCAATAAAATTAATTACTGCCGAGTCTCAGAAATATTTATTAAATCACCAAACCTCTTAGACAAAATTCTTATCCTCTAAGAGAGTGAGACTCCAGCTAGTCATTGACCCTTTGGGACATTCTACTGATTTAATTCAGTGAATTCACATCCTTCATATGGCCAAAGCCAACTTTCCACTTGAAAATTATTCTGTGATTTAAGATCTTACTTAGCTCCAAAAAGTCCCTATAAATAGCTTCACACATTTATTATAGACTTCCTTTTCATGAAAATGTTAAAAACTCATTCTAAGAAACCTCTAAAAAATCACTTAACATTTAACATTTTTCTCAATCAATTAAAAAAAACCCTTAGATGTAATTAACAAATACAATATACAAATATTTTATTAAGGAGACATAAAATCATAATATTTTTTATGTGAATTAAACTATTTTTGTCCCCTAGTTAATAGTTAATATGGATTTGTTAGTAAAACTGCCTTTTCTTCCTTCTCTTAGCTCAACATTAGGAACTAATAATGGATGCACATTTAATTCTTCAAGTACACTGGAGGTTACATCTCTATATTAAACCAAATCAATAATGTTTTGCATTGATATTTATTAAATGAAATTTGCTAAACATCACTTGCAGAATACATCGATGCTTGAGTTGGAGTAATGGACATTGCAAAGCCTCATGTGTGGTTTGGACAACATGATGGGTTTAGCTCCACTAACAGCATTCATGAAACAATGAGCATCGTAGATTCCAATTAAAATATGAGATGTGTTTGGTAAACCATGAGGCTACAATCTTAACAGTCCTGTTGTTTTCTACCTATGAAATCCAGCTAATTGATATCCCAGGGGCCAGCCATAAGCCCAGTTAACAATGTGAGATAAATTAATGCTTGCATTAAAGCTGATGAAGTCCCTAAGAGACTTGGGAAAGACCTGCTCTTCAGGGGAAAGAGCAAATAACTTCTTTGTAGATATCTGAAAGAAGATTTCATGAGCTTTCACTAGTTGACCTAATGGGAATTTACTGGCATTTCTATACATGGGGAAACCTGCCCCTCTACTTTATGCTGGAAAATTCCACCAGCGTTCCAACAAACTTCTCCAGGAAGACTTCTCTGGCCAAGATTAGTCTCCAACCACCTTTTCTTTCTCACTGTAGGGCACAATTTTACTTGAGTTTTTTTCCTCTATACCTTCCACTATCCACTCTATTCCTGGGGCTGGTTCCTTCTTTAAACACTGGAGCCCAGTTGGGGTATAATCTCCCCAGTCTTCTTTCCTTCTTTTCTAAAAACAAGCACATTTTATTTGAACTATGTAAACCTAAGTCTTAGAGTGAATCAAGGAGAAGAAAATAAAATAACAAAATAAACTTTTGAAATGCTAAAACCATACCCAAACCTACAGAATCTTTATAGCCTCCATCTCCAAACTATAGCCTGACACCCTTGTTACATGATAACTGGATTTCCTTTCCTGATTTCCCTCTTTCTCCTCTAATTCCCCTTCCTGCCACATTCCAACACTGGGTTGGAGGTTTGGATTGAGTTTAATTCAGTTAATGTCAATATAAACCCATATATTTATCAAAGTCATCCTCAAATGGCTCCATTGTCCTCCAAACACAAAATTTTCAAAAATGAAAACATTTCCCACAATAATTCTGATGCAAGTTCTGTCCAGCTGCTTAAACAGAAGACTTGGACACTATGATTTGAGAATGATTCTCACAGAGCTTGTTTCCCAAACCATTATGGGATATGCCTATGATTTTATTTCTTGGGCTCTTAGAAGCTTTTCTGAACTTGAGATATAAATTCCCTTATAAGGATTTATGCCTTAGGTATCTAGAGGGAAGTGGGGAAAATGGAAACCTAAAAGTGCTCTACATTCTGCCCCTTATCCCAAAATGGTCTTTCTTAAGCAAAAGCCATTTGATTTGTCTCTTACAGTATTTAATTAAGGCTACTATCAACAGCCTCCAAGTAACAGGATGAGGCCAGTCTCAATCATGACCCCTACCCCAAAGTTCCAGATTCAGTTAGTTTTAAATAAGTCATAGAGACATAGTCCTTTGGGGATAGCCAGGATGTAGTGTAAAGTTGGACTATTATCCATTACAACCCACCCAAAGAAGTTTAGACTGACTTTCTGATCTTTGGTGTCATTGTGAATAATTACAGAAGCACTATATAGGTCACAAAAAGCCCCACTTCCAATGAAGCAACATTCCATGGCCCACATACAAACATATAAACCGGAGGGTTTTACATTGATTAGGTTAAGTTGCATGGGCAGTATCACTGAGTAGATGCAGCCTCAGTCACCACACATGGCATATCCTAAGGCCACTTGGACATCCAGAGAAGTATATACATTTGTATTAGTCAGACCAAAGCAGGGCCGTTATGTCTGTGGGTCTGTATGCATCAGGCACAAAAGAATCAGGATCTGCCATGTCCACAAGAGTTTTGTTTTCATAGTACATGAATCAGACAACAAACCCAGCAGCGAGTGAGATTGTCAGCTGCAGCTGCTATCTAACTCAGACATTGTTGCTGAAACTAGGGCACAATGAGAGCATTAACTGCCACCATGACACCTCTTGTACTTCCTAATGTTTAAGATATTCTCTCCGCATGTGCCAGAGTCCTTGCTCTTCTTACACCACCCTAACATTGCTGTGTCCCCTCTCAGTTCCTATTTTATCTTTTCTCCAATCACACCCTACTTGACCAGACCTTTTGTTATAAACAATCAGAAAATCTTCTCATTTCAAAATATCTCCATATAACTTCAAGTAATGTGTAAGCTCTACTTGTTTGTTCTGATTATTAGCAAGGAAACAACAGAAAGGAAACAATCCCTTTCTGGGAATAGCTGCATCCAGCCACACTGCCTTACAAAAGTGTGGAGACCTGGAGGAGGTGACGGAGCTAGAGTCAGGTATCCTTCTGAGTCAATATTTTAAGAAGCCATTTCAGTGTTCCTCAATACCAGGTGTGTGTGTGAAATGTCTGTTAATCACTTTGAACATTGACCCACTTCTGGGTGGCCTTTGTGACAAAAGGTGTACCACAGTCAGACTAGAAAAGGTCCAGAAGCTGAAAGGGTGATACAGCTTAGTTTCAAGGGCCATGATGGGATAACTGGGGTTGGCTAATTAAATGTGAACCACACTTAACTAGAGTTTGTCAGTCTCATTACACTTACACTTTGGGCTAGATAATTATTTGTTAGTGTGGGGCTGGGGTGAGCACTGTCTTTGTGTTGTGGGGTGTTTGTCACCATACTTGTGTATACTCACTAGATGCCAGTTGTACATATCACCAAGTTGTAGCAACCAAAAATAGCTCCAGACAATGCCCAATGTTCCCCCAAAGGACAAAATTGCCCCCAGCTTAGAATCAGTGCCATAATTTCAAAGGCTGTCAACAGTGAAGATGCACTGATAGCTTGGAGGAAGGGTCATAAATGCAACAAAGTCAGCCCATTTGGAGTTGACAACACCCTGGCAAGGTGGCCACTTGGAACTTAAGACCAAAGGACCAACTCTTGGCAGGAGTCCCAAGTTCAGCATACAGTACATACATAAAACTATTGCATACTTGGTGTCCAGCCTGTGACAGGGGCAATATGAGTGGAGATGCTTGACCAGAAACTTGGATTCTTATCATTCTCATCAGAAAAAGAGTCCATACCACCAACATGAGTGACCCACACAGTTTGATCAGGGGCCATGATTCATTTCCATGGTTCAACCCCCACCCCTAGAGGTGTGTCTTTAATATGAAACCTGTAGTTTTCCAAGTGACAGACCAAACACTAGACTATTGACAACAGCCCAAGAGTCATTAAAAATACAACAAACTTCATTAAGGGAGTATGGCCAGAGCTACAAGAACAGCCTTGTGTCCTGTCCACTGGAGAGTGACCAGGTACACTTTTGTTTCTGCAGAACTGGTGCTGGAGGCAAACACCCACAATTGCACAGTGGACACCACCAGATTTCAGCTTAGCTGAAGCATCAGTGAACCAACCCAGGCATTTAGGGAAGTCTGTGCATTGAAGTCCCTGCTGAGCAGCATCTTTGCTTTGAGCAACCTAGTTTCCCCAAGACAGGCAGATGCCACTCCTTCATGCAAAATTATGAGATGCCACGGCCAGGCCAGCTGCTCTGGCACACACCATGTTCAGTTAGCCATCAGGTCTCTTTAGTGTTGCAAATACTGTCTGTATTCCATAGGAGTCCAATAAGGCATTCGGGCCTCCTCTGTAATAGAGGGAGCTGAAAAGACCAAGATTTTTCTATGACTATCAAAGGAATTGAACTTTGTGAATCTGCTCACATAGTCCCAAGAAACTGTGCTTGGCTAGCAGAACCCCTGACTTTTGTTGGGGTTTATCAGCTACCCTTACTGACAGAGGTGTGATTAGACTATGGTCAGGACCCATGAGACTTGTCAGCTGATGCTGGGATAGGGCTTCTGAGGTGTGAACCATCAGTACATCACCTATAGGGTGAACACTTTTCCCGTCAGTGCTTAGAGGCCCTCATGCTAAATCCTGACCCTCCCACTGATGGCAAAGTGAAGTGATGTTTGTCCTACTGTTGTTTCTTTACATGCAGTTCTGCCCTGAATGGGAGGAAGAGAGAGCTTCCTACACTGAGTGAACATTTCATTTAACATTAATTTTCTTTAAGTGTGTTATTTAGAAAAAATTCTCTGGACACAATCACCAAGTTTGAGGACTTTTTATACCCAGTACATTCCCACTGTTTCCATTATGGTTGAAACAGGAAAATATTTAGCTCCATTTTCTTACCATCTTAGATTTGACCATGATCTGCTGTACCATCACTCTCCCCTTCAAAATGTCATCTTGTCATGTGGCATTGGGCTTGTCGTTGGCATCTCAGTCTTTTTAATTAGTTGATCTTAATTAAATGCACAGGAGGTAGAGCTGGATGTCTTCAACACACATCTTCTTTAGAACTGCTCTAATTCAGGGAGCAGAGAAGATAGCATGTTAAAGGGACAGTAGTCTTACAAGTGCTTCTCATGCCATTTCCCCATTCAGTCATTCCCTGTTTCATGAAGAAAACCTTTCTTTTATGTCTTAACTCCCAACATGAATTATTAGCAGCTAATCACAACTGCACAATTTTTTCCTTCTGCCTGAGATGGCCTGCAGCAACCAGGTTACAGACATTCTGTTAAAATGCATTTTATTAAACTACTCCAGTAATGGGTTTCAAAAGGAACTTGTAATATTAAATGAACAAAATGTTGTAAATTTGGAATTTGACAACAAAGTATTAAAGAAAATTCCTTATGAACTGCTCTAGAATTCTGGATCATATCCTTCTGTGGATGGAACACCATTCCTACCTTCTCTTGGGTCTACAAAGAAGTTCTCCAATGATCATTTTCTTGTTCAATAATTCATCAATCTTTCTATCTAGAACAATGCAGCAAAAATGGTAGCAATGACTTATAGAAGTCATTGAGAAATACTTTCAGCTTAGGAGTTTGATTGTGCTTAATGTTGTTGGGGGGGGAGCATTAAAAAAATGAGCACCGCAACCATGTATTAAAAATAGAATTAGGGGCGCCTGGGTGGCACAGTCGGTTGAGCGTCCGACGTCAGCCAGGTCACGATCTCGCGGTCCGTGAGTTCGAGCCCCGCGTCAGGCTCTGGGCTGATGGCTCAGAGCCTGGAGCCTGTTTCCGATTCTGTGTCTCCCTCTCTCTCTGCCCCTCCCCCGTTCATGCTCTGTCTCTCTCTGTCCCAAAATTAAATAAAAAAACGTTGAAAAAAAATTTTTTTTAAATAGAATTAAATCAGTAGTATGGTAGAAACAAAAAATTCTGTGGCTGCTTCTCTGTTAGTTATATGCAGATAATCAATTACTTTAACAACTTCTTCCTATGTCTAAAGCAATGAAATATACTTTGGACAAAATTTAATTTTTAAAAATTACTTTAAACTTCTTGCTTTAGACTTGATGTTATCACAAAATGTATTCAATTAGCATATTCAGAAGAAACTTGTTTCTTTTCGTTTTTTGTTGGGATGTCATAAAATATGCATGCTAGCAGTTTACATATTTATTACACAATATATTTTTGGCCGTATTTAATGGATAAGTAGATTACTTATTTATGGATAAGTAGATTAAGTATTTATGGATAAGTAGATTACTACTAGAATAGGGAAAGTAAATATAAATTATTATCTTAAAAAGAATAAATAACAGAATAAATAAATAACATGCATACCAACTATGTATGCATTCTTATACACATCATCCAGTTCTGCCTGTTTCAGGGACTTTATGTGAATTGCAAGAATGAAAGTGCTACTTTATAATTTGCTTGAGTACCAAAATCCATCCTTGTTATTGTGCTTAGCTGCATTTTATTCATTTCCATTGATGTATAATATTCCACCACATATTTGGGACTTGACTGTGTATCTGGTTTGGGGTTAATTCAAGAACACTGCTATGAGGTACCTTGTACCTGTTTGCCCATATACATATGTAGAAGTTTCTCTGGATTACACCCTAGTGGAGGAACTGCTGGGCATAAGGGTATATATTTCCTCATCTTGATGTGTGATGATGAGCTACCTTTCCAAGTGGTAGTGTTAATTTTCATTCTCACGAACACTGAAGGGTTCCAATTGTTCCACTCTCTCACCCACACTTAATATTTTCAGACTTTTACATTTTTGCCAATGGACATATAATTAAAGGCACTTCCCTATCATTTTAATTTGTATTACTTTTCTTACCAAAAAGACCTGAGCCCATTTTCTTGTGCTTATTGGTCATTTGGATCTTCTCTTGTGTGGACTATGTCTTTGAGTGTTTAGCCCATTTTTTCCCAACTGGTCTCTTTCTTATTGATATGTAGAAGTTTGTTACATGTTTGGGATACTAACCCTGTGCTACAAATATCTTTCCTGCTTGGTGCCTTCCGTTTCCACTCTTCTAATGGTGTTATTTATTTATTTATTTATTTATTTAAAGGGGGCAAGGGGTAGAGAGAGGGAAAAACAGAATCTCAAGCAGGCTCCACGCCCAGCACAGAGCCCAACACAGGGCCTGACCTCACTACCACGAGACCATGACCTTAGCTGAAATCAAGATTCTGACACTCAACCAACTGAGCCACCCATGCACCCAGTTGGTGTTGATTTTTTTAAACATAAGTTCTTAATTTTCCATGTAGTCAAATTTGTCAGTTTTATTTCCTGTTTATTTCTGTTTGTGCTCTATTAAGATGTGTTTTTATATAATAAAGGGGAAAAAGAGGTTAATCTCCCAATTGCTTTCTAAAGATTTCATAGCTTTGTTTTTCACATTTAGATGTACATTCTTTTGTATGTTGATTTTCTTATATACTGTGAAGTAAGACATAGTTCATATTTTTTCCATATTTTTTCCATAATAAATGCCACCAACACCACTGATTTATTGGTGCCACCTGTGTCATATATCAAGTATCAATGTATAGGTCATTTTCTGGCTGTCTATACTATTCCCCTGGTCTATGTATCTATTCATAGCCTTAAGGCAAACTATCACCTTCATTATAGCTTTATAATCACTGCTGATAGCAAAAACAGCAAGTCCTGTCTACTTGTTCCTTAAGCTATTCTAGACCTTGCATTTTGATATGAATTTTTAAAACAATTTATCAAGTACTACTAGACATCTGCTTGGATTTTGACTGAGATTTGTATTGCCCTCCCTATCATATGGAGTCTTCCAATCAATATGCATGTCTATCTCCATATATTTAGATCTTTGCTAGGGTATTAAAAAAAAGTTGTCACTTCCTTTCTTCTGTAGAAGTCTTTCATATCTTTGTTATATTAATTACTAAGTATTTTGATATTTTTAATGCTACTGCCATTAAAAATATGCCAACCCAAAAAAGCCACTTTAGCATAATGAGTTAAAGGCACTTAAAAAATCTAATTTCCCCTTTTCTTCACCAAAGCAGGAAACATCAGTAAAGTAAGCACATCTTTCTCATGTGAAACATGTCCTTCCTGTTGTACCAGGAAGAAAGAAACATTCTTTTCACCAGAGATAAGGAGTAGAAGCCTAAAGAATGCTATACGAACAGACCTTAATAAAATAAACCTCTTCTTCCTTTAATCTCTCCAAATATTTTATTTACTTTTCCACAATTGTCTCCTTGTTCAACCTGATATAAATGTGGTTAGATTTTTGCCACTTCTTTTCATTATGAGGTCACTTAAAACTTAACATTAAATCAATATCTATCCTTTTCTCTTGTCAATCTGTCTTTTGTTACAGATCCCCAGCTGAAAACCTAAGATGAGTAGAGGAAAAATTTTTCTCCTTTACTATGTTAGAGTAAAAATTTTAATTTTGCTTTCTAATAATACTTTTGTGGTAGAGGACATTTTAATTGGTTTTTATACTAACTTTATATTAAGAAGTTTTATTAAACTCTCAATTTTAATTAATTATGATCTATAGATCATAACTCTTTCCACACCTTGTATTTGTTATTTAACATGGCTGTGACAAAGCAGAAGAAGAAACAGTTTTTGAACTTCTTTTTCCAATTTTATATATTTTTTAATATAATTTATTATCAAATTGGCCAACATACAGCGTGTAAAGTGTGCTCTTGGTTTTTGGGGTAGATTCCCATGGTTCATCACTTACATTTAACAGCCAGTGCTCATCCCAACAAGTGCCTTCCTCAATGCCCATCACCCATTTTCCACTCTCCCCCCATCAAGCCTCATTTTGTTCTCTGTATTTAGGAGTATCTTATGGTTTGCCTCCCTCTCTCTCTGCAACTATTTTTTCCCCTTCCTTCTGTTAAGTTTCTTGAGATGCACATATGACTGAAAACATATGATATCTTTCTCTGACTGATTTGTTTCACTCAGAACAATACCTTCCAGTTCCATCCATGTTGCAGCAAATGGCAGGATTTCATTCTTTCTCATTGCCAAGTGATCCCATTGTATATATAAACCACATCTTCTTTATCCATTCATCATTTGATGGACATATAGACTTTCCATAATTTGACTAGTGTTGAAAGTGCTGCTGTAAACATTAGAGTACAAGTGCCCCTATGAATCAGCACTCCTATATTCTTTGGATTAATTCCTAGTTAATTCCTAATTAATTTAGATTAATCCCAGCTATTTCTGAGTCATAGGGTAATTTTATTTTTAATTTTTTGAGGAAACTCCACACTGTTTTCCACAGTGGCTGCACCAGTTTGCATTCCCACCATCAGTGCAAGAGGGTTCCTGTTTCTCCACATCCTCACCAGCATATGTTGTTTCCTAAGTTGTTAATTTTAGACACTCTGATCAGTGCGAGATGGTATCTCAGTGTGGCTTTGATTTGTATTTCCCTGATGAGGAGTGATGTTGAGCATGTTTTCATGTGCCTGTTGGCCATCTGGATGTCTTCTTTAGAAAAGTGTCTATTCATGTGTTCTGCCCATTTCTTCACTGGACTATTTGTTTTTCAGGTGTGGAGTTTGGTGAGTTCTTTATAGATTTTGGATACTAGCCCTTTGTCTGAAATGTCATTTGCAAGTATCTTTTCCCATTCCATCAGTTGACTTTTAGTTTTGTTGATTTTTTCCTTTGCAGGGCAGAAGGCTTTTATCTTAGTGAGGTCCCAATAGTTCATTTTTGTTTTTAATTCGCTTGGCTTTTGAGATGTGTTGAGCAAGAATTGCTATGGCTGAGGTCAAAAAGGTTGTTGCCTGCTTTCTCCTCTAGGGTTTTGGTGGTTTCCTGTCTCACACTTAGGTCTTTCATCAATTTTGAGTTTATTTTTGTGTATGGTGTAAGAAAGTTGTCTAGTTTCATTTTTCTGCATGTTGATGTCCAGTTCTCCCAGAACCATTGGCTAAAGAAACTGTCTCTTTTTTTGCATTGGATACTCTTTCCTGCTTTATCAGAGATTAGTTGGCCATACATTTGTGGGTCCAATTCTGGGTTTTCCATTCTATTCCATCGGTCTATGTGTCTCTTTTTGTGCCAATACTATACTCTCCTGATGATTACAGCTTTGTGGTAGAGTCTAAAGTCTGGGGTTGTGTTGCCTCCCACTTTTGTTTTCTTTTTCAATATTACTTTGGATATTCAGGGTCTCTTGTGGTCCCATACAAATTTTATGATTGTTTGTTCTAGCTTTGAGAAGAATGCCAGTGCAATTTTGATTGGGATTTCATTGAATGTATAGATTGTTTTGGGTAGTATGACATTTTAATAATATTTATTCTTCCAATCCATGAGCATGGAATGTTTTTCCTTTTTTTTTTTTTTTTTTTTGGTTTGTGTGTCTTCTTCAATTTTTTTTATGTTTTCTATAGTTTTCAGTGTACAGATCTTTCACAGCTTGGGTTTGGTTTATTTCTAGGTATTTTATGGTTCTTGGTGCAATTGTAAATAAGATTAATTTCTTGATTTCTCTTTCTGTTGCTTCATTATTAGTGTATAAGAATGCAACTTATTTCTTTACATTAATTTTGTATCCTGCTACTTTGCTGAATTCATGTATCAGGTCTAGGAGACTTTTGGTGGAGTCTTTCAGGTTTTCCATGTAGAGTATTATGTCATCTGATAAAAGTGAAAGTTTGACTTCTTCTTTGACAATTGTGATGCCTTTGGTTTCATTTTGTTGTCTGATTGTTGATGCTAGAACTTCCAACACTGTGTTAAACAACAGTGGTGATAGTGGACATCCTTGTCATGTTTCTGATCTCAGGGAGAAAGTTCTCAGTTTTTCTGAATGAGGATGATATTAGCTGTGGCCTTTTCATAAATGCCTTTTATGATGTTTAGGTATGTTCCTTCTATCCCAACTTTCTCGAGGGTTTTTATGAAGAAAGGATGCTGTATTTTGTCAAATGCTTTTTCTGCATCTATTGATGGGATCACATGGTTCTTATCCTTTCTATTAGTCATATGATAAATCACATTGATTGATTTGCGAGTATTGAACCAACCCTGCAGCTCAGGAATGAATCCCACTTGATCATGGTGAATAATTCTTTTTATATGCTGTTGAATTCAATTTGCAGTATCCTGTTAAGAATTTTTACATCCATTTTCATCAGGGATATTTGCCTGAAATTCTCCTCTTCATGACCTCTCTGTCTGGTTTGGGAATCAAGGTAATGTTGGCTTCATAGAGTGAGTACAGAAGTTTTCCTTCCATTTGTATTTTCTGGAACAGCTTGAGAGGACAGGTATTAACTCTGCTTTAAATATCTGGAAGAATTCCCCTGGAAATCCATCTGGCCCAGGACTCTTATTTGTTGGGAGGTTTTTGATAACTAATTCAATTTCTTCACTAGTTTTTGGTCTGTTCAAATTTTCTAATTCTTCCCTTTTGAGTTTTAGTAGTGTGTGGGTGTCTAGAAATTTTTCCATTTCTTTCAAGTTGCCCAGTTTGCTGGCATATAATTTTTCATAGTATACTCTAATAGTTGCTTGTATTACTGATGGGTTGGTTGTGATAAGTCCATTTTTACTCATGATTTTATCTATTTGGGTCGTCTCTCTTTTCTTTTTGAAAAGTCTGGCTGGGAGTTATCAATTTTGCTTATTTTTTCAAAAATCCAGCTCTTAGTTTCATTGATCTGTTTTACTCGTTTTTGTTTTGTTTTGCTTTGTTTTGTTTTGTTTCATTCTATAGTGTTTATTTCTGCTCTGGTCTTTATTAATTCTCTTATTTTGCTGGCCTTGGGGTTTCTGTGTTGTTCTTCCTCTAGTTCTTTTAGGTGTACTGTTAGATTTTGTATTTGGGATTTTTCTTGTTTCTTGAGATAGGCCTGGATTGCAAGGTATTTTCCTCCTAGGACTGCCTGTGCTGCATCCCAAAGGATTTGGATTGTTCTGTTTTCATTTTCATTTGTTTCCATATATTTTTTAATTTTTTCTCTAATTGCGTGGTTGACCTATTCATTCTTTAGTAGGATGTTCTGTAACCTCCATGCATTTTGGAAGTTTTCCAAACTTTTTCCTATAGTTGATTTCAAGTTTCATAGCATTGTGATCTCAAAATGTGCATGGTATGATCTCAATTCTTTTATATTTATTGAAGTCTGTTTTGTGACCCAGTATGCAATCTCTCTTGAAGAATGTTCCATGCACTCAAGAAGAATATGTATTCTTCTGCTTTTAGATGAAAAGTTCTGAACATACCTGTCAAGTCCATCTGGTCCAGTGTATCATTAAAGGCCCTGCTTCTTTATTGATTTTCTGTCTAGATGATCTGTTCCTTGTTGTAAGTGGAGTATTAAAGTTCCCTACAATAATTACCACATTCTTAGCAATAACATTGCTTATGTTTGTGATTTATTGTTTTATATATTTGGATGTTTGTGAATTGGGTGCATAAACATTTATAATTGTTAGCTCTTCTTGATGGATGGACCCCATAATAATGATAAAATGTCCTTCTTCATCTTTTGTTACAGCCTTTAAAATATGATTTGTCTGATATAAGTATGGTTATTCCACCTTTCTTTTGACTTCCAGTAGCATGATAGATAATTCTCCATCCCCTCTCTTTCAATCTGAAGATATCCTCAGATCTAAAATGGGTCTCTTGTAGACAGCAAATAGATGGGTCTTGTTTTTGTTGTTGTTGTTGTTGTTGTTATCCATTCTGATACCCTATGTCTTTTGGTTGGAACATTGATTCCATTCAGTGTTATTATTGAAAGATATGGGTTTAGAGTCATTGTGTTATCTGTAGGTTTCATGCTTGTACTGATGTCTCTAGTCCTTTGTGGTTTTTGCAACATTCCACTCACAGAGTTCCCCTTAGGACCTCTTGCAGAGCTGCTTTAGTGGTCATGAACTCCTTCAGTTTTTGTCTGGGAAAGCCTTTATCCCTTCTTCTATTCTGAATGACAGCCTTCCTGGATAAAGGATTCTTGGCTGCATATTTTTCCTATTTAGCACTCTATTTCCCGTCACTCCCTTCTGGCCTGCCAAATTTCAGTTGACAGGTTTGCTACTACCCTTATATGTCTACCTTTGTAGGTTAAGGTCCATCTGTTCCTAGTTGCTTTCAAAATTCTCTCTTTATCTTTGTATTTTGCCAGTTTCAGTATAATATGTCATGGAGAAGATCTATTCCTATTACATCTAAAGGGAGTTCCCTGTGCCTCCTGGATTTGGATGTCTGCTTCCTTCCCCAAATTGGGGAAGTTCTCAGCTATGAATTGTTCAAGAACACTTTCTGAAACTTTCTCTCTTCTTCTTATGGAACTCCTATGATACAGATATTATGTTTATTGAATTACTTAGTTCTCTAGTTCTCCCCTCACAGTCCAGAATTTTTTTATTTCTCTTTTTTTCAGGTTCATCTTTTTCCATAATTTTACCTTCTATTTCACTGCCTCTTCAATCCCCGCTGTCACTGCCTTTAGTTTGCTTTTCACCTCATTTACAGCATTTTTTAATACATCATGATATTTTTTAGTTCCCTGATCTCTGTGGCAGTAGATTCTCTGCTGTCTTCTATGCTTTTTTTCAAGCCCAGCAATTAATCTTTTGACTATTATACTAAATTCTTATTCAATTATATTGTTTTATATCCATTTTGATCAATTCTTTAGCTGTCATTTCTTTCTGGAATTTCTTTTGATAATTCTTCCATTTCATAATTTTGGTTAGTTTTCTGTCCCTTATGTGTTTTAAAATCTTATGTGTCCTACACCTGTGAGCACTACTGTATTAAAGAGGAGTTATATACTGTCCAGGGCCTAGCCGTTCAGAAGGTGATTTTTGGAGTGTGTTACTTGCTCTCTGTTGTTGTGACTCTGGTTGTTTTATCTCCCTGCTTGTAGTGATGTTTTGTACCCTCCACAAGGTGTGCTTTGATTTGTCCATTGAAGTGGCCTTATGGCCTGTCAGGTTGTCCCCATGGGTCCCTGTAGATGTCTTTGTCACTCTGCAGCCTGTATTATTGGAATTCAAAGTCCTTTGGCCTCAACACTGCTGTGTTTGAGGGACAGGGGAACTTTAGTTCCCCCTACTTCTCTACCTTGTTGGATCTCTCTCTAGAGGAACCATTTTCAAAGCTTCTGACCAAAGTGCCTACACCTAGTGATCATCCAGGCATTCATCCATTCTCTTATTCATTTTCCATTTTGGAGGAGTTGCTGGTGGTACTATGGGAGACACACCCTTGGGAGAAGCCCACAGTGAGTCATAGGTGGATCTCAGGGAGCAAGATTTTTACCATATCTGAGTGAGAAAAGGGCTATGTAATAAAGTTAGATTTCTTGATATTCCATGTAATTTTATTTTATCTTATCTTATCTTATTTATTTATTTTGAGAAAGAGAGAGAGAATGTGAATGGGGGAGAGGCAGAGAGAGAGATTCCCAAGCAGGCTCTGTGTCCAGTGCAGAGTCTAACATGGGCTCGAGTTTATGAACCATAAGATCATGATCTGAGCTGAAATCAAAGGTGTCACTTAACCAACTAAGCCACCCAGATGCTCCTTCACATTCTTTTAGAATCATGAGCTTCCTACTCTCTGAAGTGAAATTCCTGGGTTCTTTCCTATTTTTTTTATTTAAAAACCCAATTTTAATGTCTCTTTCACAGCAAAGATAATGCTACACCTCAAAATTAGCTGCTCTGCTCTCTAAGCACACTACTAACTTTTTTCTTATCTCCTAATGGCATACCACAGGATATCACAGCATATTTGTCTATACCTCTGTTTCATATCCTGTTAGCCTTTTAAGTACAGGCCTGTGATTCCTATACCAGTACTATAATAGACATGAAATAAGTTCACATAAATCCTGAATTGAATACTTTGAATACACAGTGGTTTCATTTTGACTGTGTCTCACTAACATTAAATCCTAGATGCTTTTTTAGGGGGGGGGGCTAGAACTCTCTATTTCCATTTATATTACATGAACTCTGTGATTATTAAAGTCTTATATGTGGATAGGTCTCTCTCTCTCTCACATGCACACAAGGAAGTAGGAATATTTTTCTACAATGTAATTTGAGGCAGGGAATACACCAAATATGTACTAATTGAACAAGAAGGCTTATATTTCTTAAACTTTATTTATTTTGAGAAAGACAGAAACAGCATGAGCCTGGGAAAGGCAGAGAAAGAAGGAAATAGAGAATCCCAAGCAGGCTTCACATTATCAGTGTGGAGCCCCATGCAGGACTCAAATTCATGAAACCCCAAGATCATGACCTAAGCAAAAACCAAGAGTTGGATGCACAACCAACTGAGCCACCATGTGTCCCAAGAGACTTAGATATTTTATGATCAATGTAGGATATAGTGTATATATGAATATAAAATGACTGCTGAAGACCAAAGCTAGTAAACTTCAAACCTGGAGAAAAAGAAATACAACATTCTTGGCAAAGACTGTGAAGATTGTTTCAAGCCACCAAGTCACATTTTGAGTCTCATTTTTAATAAGATTGGTTATAGATTAGGGAGAGGTGTAAAAGAAAAAAGGAAGACTGTGCTTTCATTATAACCTTGCTTCACCAAGTGTCTTTCTTTGAAATAATTTTCTTGTGTATAAAGTGAGGTTTGGATGAGCCTCAAACTTCTCTCAGCTCTAATGTTCTAAAGCTTTATTTGAGTGAAATAAAAGAAAGAAAAAGAAAGCAAGAAAGCAAAAAAGAAAGAAAGAAAGAAAGATGGAAGAAATAGGAAGGAGAGAAGGAAGGAGGGCAGGGAGAAGAAAGGAAAAAAGGAAGTAAAGGAGAAAAGGGGGAAGGGGCAGAGCCCAGGATTAAATTTTCCAAATGATATTGAAACCAAAAAGTGAAGATCCAAAATTACCTTATCTGAAAGTCATACCATCTGACCTTTCACATGACATAAGTATTCAAAATTGCAAGGGGAAATTTCCTCCCCCAAAAGAATTGACCTGAAATGATGATTTGGGGTTTTTATATGGAAATATTGGATCTTAATAAAAGGCTGTAAGTCTCACAATTAGATTCACTTGGACAGTGCAGACTAAACTATGCTGCAAGGCAATTAAAATAATACTCTCTAAGTTTACTCGTGTTGGAAAGACTCCAATGTAAAAAGTCCACTTGACATTTGTTGGATTTCCTGGTTTGCAAAAAGTTCTAGTTCCAATTTTAAAGCTATGTAAAGAAGTTTTTATCTGAAATTATATAAAGAACATAATCTTGATGTTAGAGATAATGTCTTTTACAATCATCTTCCAAAAGGATTAATAGAACTTTTTCATTGAATTGACTATTCAGTGAAAAAAAATAATACCATGCCTTCAAACTCATTGTCATACATGTAGAACCAAATAATTATTTGGTGTGAAATTCTATTCAAATTCTTTTGTCCACACATCTTCATTGTGCAGATCAATACAGAGGTATTCAGAATGCATTAGTAACTTGTAGCAAAGGAATAATACACAGCTTTCTGATATGATCAGAAAAAATCAGAATAAGGAGTGCCTGTGTGGCTTAGTCCATTGAGGGTCTGACTCTTGATTTCGGCTCAGGTCATGATCCCAGGGTTGTGAGACGGAGCCCCACATCAGGCTCCACACTGGGAGTGCTTAAGATTTTCTCTCTCTCTCCCTCTGTCCTTCTCTCTTGCTCATGCTTTCTCTCTCTCTAAAATAAAAAAAAGTAAAATAAAAAAAAAATTAAAGACCAGAACAGAATACGTTCAAGAAGCAAAAATAGCTGCCAAAGGAAAATAAATTGGTCACAGAAAAACATATTGCCACTCTTGGCCTCAGTTTCTCATTCATATAAGTAGTTAATCTGTAACAGTCCATTTTAAAGGAAAGTTTCATAGGACACTGGTTTCACTGGATATTAATAGTATTTGTACCATTGTCAAGTACATTTGCAGAATACTGGGATAAATAAAGGGGTTGCTAGTACTTTTACTTGTACGGTGATATATGTGGTCTCGGTGCGTACCATATTCTACATTCCTCTCTGGATCATTCCTCTCTGAAATGTGATGTACACTATTTCCCAAACTTTCTACATGAGATTATTTTGAAAGCCTCTCCTGACACTGGTATCACCACAGATCAATCATTCTAAGCCCTCCTGTGATATGGGGAATCCAAGGGCTAGCCCTGAGCCAAGTGGTTTTCATACCTTAACACTCAAATGGAGTCTATGAGGTACTCTCATGCCTTTGTTTCACAGACACTAAAGTTCCAGGGTTCACCTTCTAGTTTGAATGACTTGGAAGACAGTTCCCTATATCCAACGGAGCTCAACACAAAGAGGAAGGTCCCTCAGAGCAGTGCCAAGCCTGATGTAAACTAAGCCTTGCTTTGCAAGGGTTTCAAAGAACTGTTAAGATTTCCAATCCTCCTCTTTGTTTACAGTCTTTAGAGATGACCTAAACTATTTTGTTTTCCTCTTGCAGAGTTTCCATGTTTACTGCATCCAGGTGGTGTTGCCATATTATGCATAGTACAGGTATAGTGATGTAGGAACAATGATTTCTAATTTGAAAATTAAAAACTCCTGTGAAAACACACATATAAACACATTGCATACAAATATAAGACAATGTAGAAATTAGTACACATATCAACATAAACAAAAAGAAATCTCTGACTTGGTGGACTCTTGGCCCCATTCCTCTATTCCATTATGAAGCAGTCTAGCCTTGGGGGATGAGTCAAGATGGCGGCATAGGAGGACGCTGGGCTCACTACGCATCCTGCTGATCACTTAGATTCCACCTACACCTGCCTAAATAACCCAGAAAAACACCAGAGGATTAGCAGAACGGAGTCGCCGGAGCCAAGCGCAGACGAGAGGCCCATGGAAGAGGGTAGGAAGGGAGGCAAGGCGGTGCGCGCTCCACGGACTGGCGGGAGGAGGCCAAGGTGGAGGGGCGGCTCGCCGGCCAAGCAGAGCCCCCGAGTCTGGCTTGCAAAAGCGAAGGGGCCGGGTGGACTGTGTTCCGACAGCAAGCGCGACTTAGCCTCTGGGAGGACATAAGTTAGCAGCTCTGCTCGGAAAGCGGGAAGGCTGGAGGACAAAGGAGGGAGAGCTGCTGAGCCCCCGGACAACAGAGCTCAGTTTGGCGGGGAACAAAGGCGCTCTCCAGCGCCATCTCCCCCGCCCATCCCCCAGCCAAAATCCCAAAGGGAACCAGTTCCTGCCAGGGAACTTGCTCGCTCAGCACAAACACCCAACTCTGTGCTTCTGCGGAGCCAAACCTCTGGCAGCAGATCTGACTCCCTCCCGCTGCCACAGGGCCCCTCCTGAAGTGGATCACCTAAGGAGAAGCGAGCTAAGCCTGCCCCTCCTGCCCCCGTGCACCTTGCCTACCCACCCCAGCTAATACGCCAGATCCCCAGCATCATAAGCCTTGCAATGTGCAAGTAGCCCAGACGGGCCACGCCACCCCACAGTGAATCGCGCCCCTAGGAGAGGGGAAGAGAAGGCACACACCAGTCTGACTGTGGCCCCAGCGGTGGGCTGGCGGCAGACATCAGGTCTGACTGCGGCCCCGCCCACCAACTCCAGTTATACACCACAGCACAGGGGAAGTGCCCTGCAGGTCTTCACCACGCCAGGGACTATCCAAAATGACCAAGCGGAAGAATTCCCCTCAGAAGAATCTCCAGGAAATAACAACAGCTAATGAGCTGATCAAAAAGGATTTAAATAATATAACAGAAAGTGAATTTAGAATAATAGTCATAAAATTAATTGCTGGGCTTGAAAACAGTATACAGGACAGCAGAGAATCTCTTGCTACAGAGATCAAGGGCCTAAGGAACAGTCACGAGGAGCTGAAAAACGCTTTAAATGAAATGCATAACAAAATGGAAACCACCACGGCTCGGATTGAACAGGCAGAGGAGAGAATAGGTGAACTAGAAGATAAAGTTATGGAAAAAGAGGAAGCTGAGAAAAAGAGAGATAAAAAAAATCCAGGAGTATGAGGGGAAAATTAGAGAACTAAGTGATACACTAAAAAGAAATAATATATGCATAATTGGTATCCCAGAGGAGGAAGAGAGAGGGAAAGGTGCTGAAGGGGTACTTGAAGAAATAATAGCTGAGAACTTCCCTGAACTGGGGAAGGAAAAAGGCATTGAAATCCAAGAGGCACAGAGAACTCCCTTCAGACGTAACTTGAATCGAACTTCTGCACGACATATCATAGTGAAACTGGCAAAATACAAGGATAAAGAGAAAATTCTGAAAGCAGCAAGGGGTAAACGTGCCCTCACATATAAAGGGAGACCTATAAGACTCGTGACTGATCTCTCTTTTGAAACTTGGCAGGCCAGAAAGAATTGGCACGAGATTTTCAGGGTGCTAGACAGAAAAAAATATGCAGCCGAGAATCCTTTATCCAGCAAGTCTGTCATTTAGAATAGGAGAGATAAAGGTCTTCCCAGACAAACAAAAACTGAAGGAATTTGTCACCACTAAACCAGCCCTACAAGATATGCTAAGGGGGACCCTGTGAGACAAAGTACCAGAGGCATCACTACAAGCAGAAAACATACAGACATCACAATGACTCTAAACCCGTATCTTTCTATAATAACACTGAATGTAAATGGATTAAATGCGCCAACCAAAAGACAGGGTATCAGAATGGATAAAAAAACAAGACCCATCTATTTGCTGTCTACAAGAGACTCATTTTAGATCTGAGGACACCTTTAGATTGAGAGTGAGGGGATGGAGAACTATTTATCATGCTACTGGAAGCCAAAAGAAAGCTGGAGTAGCCATACTTATATCAGATAAACTAGACTTTAAATTAAAGGCTGTAACAAGAGATGAAGAAGGACATTATATAATAGTTACAGGGTCTATCCATCAGGAAGAGCTAACAATTATAAATTTCTATGCGCCGAATACTGGAGCCCCCAAATATATAAAACAATTACTCATAAACATAAGCAACCTTATTGATAAGAATGTGGTAATTGCAGGGGACTTTAACACCCCACTTACAGAAATGGATAGATCATCTAGACACACGGTCAATAAAGAAACAAGGGCCCTGAATGAGACATTGGATCAGATGGACTTGACAGATATATTTAGAACTCTGCATCCCAAAGCAACAGAATATACTTTCTTCTCGAGTGCACATGGAACATTCTCCAAGATAGATCATATACTGGGTCACAAAACAGCCCTTCATAAGTTTACAAGAATTGAAATTATACCATGCATACTTTCAGACCACAATGCTATGAAGCTTGAAATCAAACACAGAAATAAGTCTGGAAAACCTCCAAAAGCATGGAGGTTAAAGAACACCCTACTAACGAATGAGTGGGTGAACCAGGAAAGTAGAGAAGAAATCAAAAATTATATGGAAACAAATGAAAATGAAAATACAACAATCCAAACTCTTTGGGACGCAGCGAAGGCAGTCCTGAGAGGAAAATACATTGCAATCCAGGCCTATCTCAAGAAACAAGAAAAATCCCAAATACAAAATCTAACAGCACACCTAAAGGAACTAGAAGCAGAACAGCAAAGGCAGCCTAAACCCAGAAGAAGAAGAGAAATAATAAAGATCAGAGCAGAAATAAACAATATAGAATCTAAAAAAACTGTAGAGCAGATCAACGAAACCAAGAGTTGGTTTTTTGAAAAAATAAACAAAATTGACAAACCTCTAGCCAGGCTTCTCAAAAAGAAAAGGGAGATGACCCAAATAGATAAAATCATGAAGGAAAATGGAATTATTACAACTAATCCCTCAGAGATACAAACAATTATCAGGGAATACTATGAAAAATTATATGCCAACAAATTGGACAACCTGGAAGAAATGGACAAATTCCTGAACACCCACACACTTCCAAAACTCAATCAGGAGGAAATAGAAAGCTTGAACAGATCCATAACCAGCAAAGAAATTGAATCGGTTATCAAAAATCTCCCAACAAATAAGAGTCCAGGACCAGATGGCTTCCCAGGGGAGTTCTACCAGACGTTTAAAGCAGAGATAATACCTATCCTTCTCAAGCTATTCCAAGAAATAGAAAGGGAAGGAAAACTTCCAGACTCATTCTATGAAGCCAGCATTACTTTGATTCCTAAACCAGACAGAGACCCAGTAAAAAAAGAGAACTACAGGCCAATATCCCTGATGAATATGGATGCAAAAATTCTCAAAAAGATACTAGCAAATCGAATTCAATGGCATATAAAAAGAATTATTCACCATGATCAAGTGGGATTCATTCCTGGGATGCAGGGCTGGTTCAACATTCGCAAATCAATCAACGTGATACATCACATTAACAAAAAAAAGAGAAGAACCATATGATCCTGTCAATCAATGCAGAAAAGGCCTTTGACAAAATCCAGCACCCTTTCTTAATAAAAACCTTTGAGAAAGTCGGGATAGAAGGAACATACTTAAAGATCATAAAAGCCATTTATGAAAAGCCCACAGCTAACATCATCCTCAACGGGGAAAAACTGAGAGCTTTTTCCCTGAGATCAGGAACACGACAAGGATGCCCACTCTCACTGCTGTTGTTTAACATAGTGCTGGAAGTTCTAGCATCAGCAATCAGACAACAAAAGGAAATCAAAGGCATCAAAATTGGCAAAGATGAAGTCAAGCTTTCGCTTTTTGCAGATGACATGATATTATACATGGAAAATCCGATAGACTCCACCAAAAGTCTGCTAGAACTGATACAGGAATTCAGCAAAGTTGCAGGATACAAAATCAATGTACAGAAATCAGTTGCATCTTATACACTAATAATGAAGCAACAAAAAGACAAATAAAGAAACTGATCCCATTCACAATTGCACCAAGAAGCATAAAATACCTAGGAATAAATCTAACCAAAGATGTAAAGGATCTGTATGCTGAAAACTATAGAAAGCTTATGAAGGTAATTGAAGAAGATTTAAAGAAATGGAAAGACATTCCCTGCTCATGGATTGGAAAAATAAATATTGTCAAAATGTCAATCCTACCCAAAGCTATCTACACATTCAATGCAATCCCAATCAAAATTGCACCAGCATTCTTCTCGAAACTAGAACAAGCAATCCTAAAATTCATATGGAACCACAAAAGGCCCCGAATAGCCAAAGGAATTTTGAAGAAGAAGACCAAAGCAGGAGGCATCACAATCCCAGACTTTAGCCTCTACTACAAAGCTGTAATAATCAAGACAGCATGGTATTGGCACAAAAACAGACACATAGACCAATGGAATAGAATAGAAACCCCAGAACTAGACCCACAAACGTATGGCCAACTCATCTTTTACAAAGCAGGAAAGAACATCCAATGGAAAAAAGACAGCCTCTTTAACAAATAGTGCTGGGAGAACTGGACAGCAACACGCAGAAGGTTGAAACTAGACCACTTTCTCACACCATTCACAAAAATAAACTCAAAATGGATAAAGGACCTGAATGTGAGACAGGAAACCATCAAAACCTTAGAGGAGAAAGCAGGAAAAGACCTCTCTGACCTCAGCCGTAGCAATCTCTTACTCGACACATCCCCAAAGGCAAGGGAATTAAAAGCAAAAGTGAATTACTGGGACCTTATGAAGATAAAAAGCTTCTGCACAGCAAAGGAAACAACCAACAAAACTAAAAGGCAACCAACGGAATGGGAAAAGATATTTGCAAATGACATATCGGACAAAGGGCTAGTATCCAAAATCTATAAAGAGCTCACCAAACTCCACACCCAAAAAACAAATAACCCAGTGAAGAAATGGGCAGAAAACATGAATAGACACTTCTCTAAAGAAGACATCCGGATGGCCAACAGGCACATGAAAAGATGCTCAGCGTCGCTCCTCATCAGGGAAATACAAATCAAAACCACACTCAGGTATCACCTCACGCCAGTCAGAGTGGCCAAAATGAACAAATCAGGAGACTATAGATGCTGGAGAGGATGTGGAGAAACAGGAACCCTCTTGCACTGTGGGTGGGAATGCAAATTGGTGCAGCCGCTCTGGAAAGCAGTGTGGAGGTTCCTCAGAAAATTAAAAATAGACCTACCCTATGACCCAGCAATAGCACTGCTAGGAATTTATCCAAGGGATACAGGAGTACTGATGCATAGGGCCACTTGTACCCCAATGTTTTTTTTTTTTAATTTTTTTTCAACGTTTATTTATTTTTGGGACAGAGAGAGACAGAGCATGAATGGGGGAGGGGCAGAGAGAGAGGGAGACACAGAATCGGAAACAGGCTCCAGGCTCCCAGCCATCAGCCCAGAGCCTGACGCGGGGCTCGAACTCCCGGACCGCTCCCGGACCGCGAGATCGTGACCTGGCTGAAGTCGGACGCTTAACCGACTACGCCACCCAGGCGCCCCAGTACCCCAATGTTTATAGCAGCACTCTCAACAATAGTCAAATTATGGAAAGAGCCTAAATGTCCATCAACCGATGAATGGATAAAGAAATTGTGGTTTATATACACAATGAAATTCTACGTGGCAATGAGAAAAAATGAAATATGGCCTTTTGTAGCAACGTGGATGGAACTGGAGAGTGTGATGCTAAGTGAAATAAGCCATACAGAGAAAGACAGATACCATATGGTTTCACTCTTATGTGGATCCTGAGAAACTTAGCAGGAACCCATGGGGGAGGGGAAGGAAAAAAAAAAAAAAGAGGTTAGAGTGCGAGAGAGCCAAAGCATAAGAGACTGTTAAAAACTGAGAACAAACTGAGGGTTGATGGGGGGTGGGAGGGAGGAGAGGGTGGGTGATGGGTATTGAGGAGGGCACCTTTTGGGATGAGCACTGGGTGTTGTATGGAAACCAATTTGTCAATAAATTTCATATAAAAAAAAAAAAGCAGTCTAGCCTTACAGCTTCTCCTGAACTCCCTTCTTTGTTTTCTGTCAATAAACTAGTTCTTAACCTTAACACTTTAACAACTTTGAGGAGTTTTTCGTATGGATTCTGAAGATTCTGACTCCATTGACTGGGGATAGAGGTGTGACCCAGGCTTCACTATTGTTTAAAAAAGCTTCTCTCACCGCTAAGATGAATCTAACATGTAGTCAGAGGTAAAATTCACGGTCCAAGATTAATGTCCTTCCGAGGAAATCTAAATCATCACCCTAAAGATTATTGAGAGCATTCTTATACAGGAGGAAAAATAAAATGTCACAACCATCAGTCCAATAATCTTTTTTTAAGTGGGTTTTTTTTGTTTTGTTTTGATTTTTGTTGTTGAGAAAGAGAGAGAGAGAGCAAGGAAGAGGGGCAGAGAAAGAGAATCCCAAGCAGACTCCACATTCAGTGTGGAGCTGGCACAGGGTTCAGTCCAATGACTCTGGGATGATGACCTGAACTGAGATCAAGAGCCCAATGCTCAACTGACTGAGATGCCCACGTGCCTCAGTCCAATAATCCTTTTTAAAGGCCACTGTATTTTAGACGGGGTTTGCCAAAAAAGCAAAACCGAGAGAGACGCATATAGGCTGAGAAGTCTCATACTCTGCCATTTGCAAGCTGGAGAATGCAGAAAGGCATTTATAATTAACATCAAGTCTAATTCAGTGAGTTCAAAGACCTGAGAACTAGGGACGGCAGTGGTGTAAATCCCAGTCCAAGTGCAGGAGAAAATGAGATGTCTTAGTTCAAGCTATGAAGCAGGGAAAAGGGGAAAATTCCTCCTTCTTTCATCGTTTGTTCTACTTTGTTCCTTTTTTTTTTCTTTTTTTTTTTTTTTTGTTCTATTCAGGTCCTCAACAGATTGGGTGATGCCCACCCACTTGGGGAGAGCCATCTATTTTACTGAGTCCACCTACATAAATGTTAATCTCCTCTGGAAACACCCTCATGGACATACCCAGAAATAAATTTTAACCTGGGCATCCTATGACCAAGTCAAACTGACACATAAAATTAGCCATTATAAGTATGCATCAGGATCATCCAGAAGCCTTGTTAAAACAAGTGGTTGGGTCCCACCTCCAGAGTTTCTGATATGGTAGATCTGTGGTGAGACCCAACTATTTACATTTCTATCAAGTCCCAGGCAGTGCTGATGGCACTAGTCTGTATACATTTTGAGAAGCACAGCCTTCAGCAAATAACCATAAATACAAATTTATTAAAATAAAATGACAGCTACAAACATCCTGATGTTTGCATCACACAGATACTTACTTCTCCAATTCTCAACTGAATATCTTTGAACTTTAAGTTTTGGGATTTGAAGGCTAGTATAATACTAATCATTGCTTTTGCTTGTCATAGGGGAAAATAGTTTGATCTTCAAAACAAAGTAAAAAAAATTAAAGGCAAAACATTGGATCCTGAGCTGATAATAATGTGAGAACTTTGTAATTTATATTGCTTCTTAAATCTTAAAGACATGATTAGCACTGGATTTCTATCACAGTTTTTTTATTATAGACTCAGTCTAAAGTGTCTTAAAGTACACCCATGGGGTGAGTAAAATAAATTCTAATGATGTATTTGATTTCTTTCCTGCTATCATGTTTAAATTTTAATTTCAAAGTAAAAAATGTGTCATATATTCTTTATTTTATGTGTATAAAATAGCATGGACTATTATATATATCATTTACACAAATTCACCAATTCTGAAGGCATTTAGAACCTTAAACTTACTAAAAGAAAACGTAAAGGTCTTTCCACATTTGAGAGAAGAGGTTTTTGGTTTAGAACAGCATGATGAAATTGTGCATTATTATGGTTGCCAATATAACATTTGAAGACAAACCAAAGTGATCCGTTCCCCTCTCTCACACTGCCATGCTTCTCTCTCAGCCCTTTGCATGATGTCAATATGAGGGATATATTTTAAGAATCTTCTTCAGCTTAATTTTCTGAGGCCTTTTATTTGGTTTTCCTGATTATAACTGTATGTTAATACAAGTTTAGATACATATATATTTATAAAGCCTCTGTGAGGTGCTAAAGGATTTACATAAGAATCTAAACTTTGCACGACTGGAAAGTGACTCCCTTGAGAAAATCACAGTGTCCTTTGTGGCAAGATAAGAAATTGCCTGCCTGGTTTGTAGTGGGTTTTAGTGTATTTATTTGCTAAATGATGTTGGTGGTCAGAAACATCATGCTATTTTGACAAACTGCCCACCACCTGATGTAAATCCCCATCTCAAACTGGCAACCACACACAGCGGGACTACACTCTCACGAGCATCATCTGCTTTCTAGCCTGAGCTGACTGTACTGTGTTTAAAGCCAGTAATTGTCTCTTTGAATCTTAGCTTCCTTCCATTTTCCTTTTTTTTAAATTGTTTTCATAACTGATTTCATGAATTCATAAAGTAATTTTATTTATCTCAGCACAGACTAAGAATGGATTTAAATCTTCAGTTGAAGGAATTTCCCACTGTTTTCAGATAAGCTGGGCCTAGGATAAACAGTGTCTAGATTTCCCAGTTTCTGCTTATATATCCTTCTTTTCCTTTTCTGTTGTTGTGTCTATTTCCACATAACCAACTACCTCAAAACTCAGCAACCATTGTACTATATCACATAATTTTGTGGTTCAGGAAATTGGGTGGGTGGTTTAGGAAACAGTAGGGTGACCCTTCTGTCCCAGGTGATGTCCACAGGGTTCACTTAGTAATGATCCACTAGCAGCTGGTCTGGTTTGGAGGATCTATAATAGCTTCAGCTGCATGCCTACAGTCTGGGCTGGGATGACTGAAATATCTGGACAGGCTCCCACTGTTTTGTCTTCACTGTGGCCTCTCCATGTGTCAAGTTTGGGCTTCCTCTCAGCGAGTTGGGTCTTAGAAAATGATTACATTTTCTTTTCTTTTTTTCCCTTTATTGTTTTGAACTTGCCACTCTGTGGTGCTTCCCTGAGTCTCCCAGCCTGTTTGTGGTTAAGCCAGCCCAGGTGACTACTTCTGGCCGATATGAAATCTCTACTATAATTGTGAGTTTGACAATGTGTGCTGAGTTGGAGGACCCACAGGATCCAAACAGCCTAGGCACTTAAGTCAAGTTACTGCTTAAACAACAGCTGCCCTCCTATAGTGTAATTTACAGGAAATTTACCAAGAAATTCTGACTTCTGAGCTGAACATAGTATACCAATAAGACTATTGAGTTACCGTCCTTGAGAATGAAAGGGTATTTGATAACCATAAGAGCAGATTGCAACAGTGATGTTAATTCTCACCAAATATTTTATAAGCACTGTGAGTCCCATTGCAGTAAGTTTGTCTGTAATGGATGTCACTTTCCAGGTAAAGTGTAGAAGGGTGACTGTGAACTTCCCATGTGCTGCCTTCCCTTTTGGTACAGAGTGTGGAAACCATATGATTACACTAGCAGGAGCACATAATCAATCAGATCCACCAGGATTGCTGAGGCAGAGCCTTTGGGGAACTGCCCAACATGCATCAGGATTTGTGTGGCTAAGAAATAAATGGCTTGTATAGGTCACTGAGATTTTGGATTTACAGGTCACCATAGTGAAACCTTGCCTAGCCTCTCCAATATACCATTCCATTTTTACTGCAGTAGAAGCTATCCTTGAAAGTGAAACATGCATAGTTGATTTAGCAAAGTCTAAAATCAATCATTATCTTTACTCTGTTCCCAAACAATGAAAATACCTCTGAATTCTTAATTATGTTGGGCATCTTCCCTTGCAATCTTACATGTCATTGTCATCCAACATTGTAGTTCCATCTTTATAACCTCAATATCAATCATTTTATTGTGATTTATTATTGTTTATACAAATATTTTTTTCTTTAGATTTACCTACAGACTTAGTAATTTTTGCTCACCCTTCCTTGTTGCATTACACTATTTCAGTTCAGATTTCATTTCCCTCACAAAGCAACTTTCTCTTTGAAAAATAGTTAAACAGGTATAGAATTTTAGTAGTCAGCATATTTGTCTCGGAATTTTAGATATAGATCAGTGTCTTTCATCCTCTGTACCAGGGGTCAGCAAATTTTTTCTTAAGTGCTCAGATAGAAAATATTTTAGGCTTTGTGGGCCATATGGTTTCCATCACAACCACTCAACTATACTGTTGAAGCATGAAAGCAGCCATAAAAATATGTATGGGTATAAGTGTGTTCCAGTAAAACTGTATTTGCAAAAACAAGTTCCTGGACCATCGCCTTCAGCTATTGTTTGCTGATGTCTGCACTATAGTTAAATTAAGAAGTCTGCAGTGAGTCTAATTGCTTCTCTTCTAAAGTAATCTGCCTTAGGTTCTCTTCTTTGTCTTTGGTGATCAGCATCTTGCTGTAATTTATTTTATAAATGAGACTTCCTGAGGATTAATGTTTCCTGAATCCGAGGAGCAATACTCATAATGATTTCTAGGAGAACTGCAACTACTAACTCCTCAAACACTGTCCATTCTCCTCATCCTTTCTGCTTTTGTTTTTTGGAACTTATAGTAAATTTATGTTAAAAATGCACTCCTAACCAACAAGTCATTCATACTGTTTCATACTTTTTATCTTGTTTTTCTCTGTGCTGTATACTCTTTAGATGTTTAATTCATTCAGTAATTCTTTCTTAATCTATGTCTGATATGTTGTTTCATACACAGAATATTAATTTCTTATGTCTAGAAGTTCTCTTACTTCCTTTAAAAATCTGTATTTCTCTTTAAAAATATTTTGTTCTTTTATAAGTTTTTCAGTTTTTGTCTTATATGCCTTTAATCATTTATAGAATATTTTTACAGTGTAGGGGCACCTGGGTGGCTCAGTCGGTTAAGCATCTGACTCTTAGGTCATGATCTCAGTTTTGTGAGATTGAGCCCGCATTGGGCTTCATGCTGGGTATTGAACCAGTATTATTTGATAGTTTCATTACCTGACATTTTTTGAGGGTCTACTCCTATAGTTTCTTTCACTCATGGTAAATTATTTCCTCCTGTGCTTTATAATAGTACATTATGAGTTCATCATCATCAGGGCTTTATCTATGAGTATCATGTGAGAAATTGTCCTTCCAAATAAGACTTACACTTTCTTCTGCCAAAAATTCCATGAAAATGTGACCTAGAACCATTTTATATATTAATTTCTCACCTGAGGAATTACTGTACTACTCCAGTAATGTAAATATGATCAACAAATCCATGTAAATTGCAGACAAAATATTGTAAATTCTAAGACTGGCATTTTCTCCATTCACAGCCTAAACTAAGAGTTTAACTGAGAGTGTAGGTCTTTATGTTTCTGGCGTACGAATCTCAGTTTCAAATATACACCTGTCTAGGGCCCAAAAGCACACCTTATCTCCTTACCTGGTATCAACATTAAAACCCAAGCACTTGAATTACAAACAGCAGTAGTAACTTTCCCCAAGGCTAAGCAGCTGCAGTCATCGCTAGCATTCCTTGTCATTTCTTTCTCCTTTTAGTCTCCTATAAAATTATCTCACATTTTCCCTTTGTTTTTGTTTTTTCCCCAATTTTTTAATGTTTATTTATTTTTGAGAGAGACAGAAACAGAGTTCAAGTGAGGGAGGGGCAGAGAGGGAGAGAGAGAATCACAAGCAGGCTCAACGGGAGGCTCAAACACACAAACTGTGATGTGAGATCATGATCTGAGCTGAAGTCTGGACATTTTAAGGTAGATTTTATCTCAGATGGGTTTCATAGTATACATTAGAGGTCTTGTGCCAGAAATCAATTTCATCCTTATAAAAAATAACAGAATCGATTACAAAAATGATTTTAAAAAGTAAGGCAAAAACATATTTTTTGCAAAGATGTATAAAAGCTTTATGGCCAAATACTCAAAATACATAACATCACCATTTTGTGGAGGACAGGGATTCTACCTACACTATACTGGCTGGAGCTTATTATAACAAATCTGGTGAAAGTGGAATCAAAATAATGTCTCCTTTTTCTGGTAGATCTCTCATGTTCAACCTCCATTCAAAATCAACATCACCGCTGCAAATCTCGTTGACAGCTGGATGCCTCCCATGCCTTCAAAATCAGGAAACAAATTGCAAACGCTAAGCCAGAGATATTTCCATCTAGTTCCTTCTAAAATATTTGACTGTTAAAACATTTACAACTTGGTGGACAGGCTTTTTTTTTCCTTTTTCATGTTGTTATCTTATTACTGAATTATAGAAATTCTTTATATATTTTGGATATAAGGATACAAGTCGTTTATCAGATATATGTATAATGAATATTTCTTTTTTATCATTTTATTTTATTTTGTCTTCATCATAAGTGTACTGTTTAATCCCCACCCTATTTTACCCATCTCCTCACCTACATCCCCTCTGATAACCATCAGTTTTTTGTTCTCTATAGTTAAAAGTTTGTTTCTTAGTTTCTCTCTCTCTCTCTCTCTCTCTCTCTCTCTCTTTTTCCTTTTCTCATTTGTTTTCTTTATTAAATTTGGCTGGGTATCCTTTTGATGTGTACACTGACTCTGGAATTAACCCTGAAGGTCATACTTACTAGCATTGCAAAGTTTCTAACAGTGGTCTGGGCATATAAAGCTCTCCCAAATCAAGGACCAGCTGTTTCAGACTCTCCATTGAACAGGTGATATTCCAAGAGGAATTTTTAAACTTGCCTGAAGTCCTGAGCATAAATGTCACTATGTACTTGGTTTTAATTCTAACTAAAAATTCATGTTCTTTTTTTTTCCTCACTGGGGAAACTTTCTAATGATAACATATGTTTGTTTGACATAAAAAGTACCAGACATGAATAGACATTTCTCTACAGAAGATATACAAATGGCCAAAAGACACACGAAAATATGTTCAAAATTACTAAACCATAAGGAAATACTACCTTATACCCATTAGGTGACCATAATAAAACAACAGCAGAGAATTAGTGTTGTAAGTGCATAGAAACTGGAACCCTCATGCATTGTTTGTGGAAATGTAAAACAGTGCTGCCACTGTAGAAAGCAGTATAGCAATTCCTCAAAAAATTAAACATAGAATTTTCATTTGATTTGGCAATTCCAAAAGAAGTAAAAGCAAGGACTTGAACAAATATCCGTGTATTTATTTCATAGCAGCATTATTCACAATATCCAAAAGGTGGAAACAACCCAAATATCCATCAATGAACCAATAGATTTTAAAAATGTGGTATACTCATACAATGGAATATTATTCTGTATTTTAATTTTTTTTCATTTTTTTCAATGTTTATTTATTTTTGAGAGAAAGAGCACAAGCAGTGGAGGGGCAGAGAGAGAGACACACACACAGAATGCAAAGCAGGCTCCAGTCTGTGAGCTGTCAGCATAGAGCCCAATGCGGGGCTCAAACTCAGGAACCAACTGAGCCGCTCAGATGCCCCTATTCAGTATTTTAAAAAGAAGGAAATTGGGGGGCACCTGGGTGGATCAGTCAGTTGAGCATCCAATTCTTGGTTTCGACTCATGGTTAGTGAGTTCAAGCCTTGCGTTGGGCTGTGCGCTAACAACGTGGAGACTGCCTGATATTCTCTCTCCCTCCTCTCACTGCCCCTCCCCCACTTGTGCTCACAGGTTCTCTCTCAAAGTAAACAAACTTTTTTTTTTTAAGAAGCAGTTTTGACACATGGTACAGCACAGATGAACCTTGAATACACTATGGTGAATAAAACAAGCCAGATACAAAAGGACAAATATTTTATGATTTCACTTATACGAGACAAGTAAAGACATCAAATTCATAGAGATAGAAAGTAGAATGGTAGTTGCCAGGGGCTGGGAGGATGGGGAAAGTGCTTAATGAATGCAGAGTTGGGGAAGATGAAGAGTTCTAGAGATGGGTAGCAGTGATGCTTGCACAACAATGTGAATGTACCTAAGCCACTGAGCCCATAAATGGTTAAGAGAGTAAATTTTATGTTGTGTATATTTTACTACAAGTTAAAAAGAAAAAGTACCATCCATCAGACTCAGTGGTTCTGATACCCATCACTTACTTGGAATTCTCTCACCAGACCCTCCTGACAGGTATCCTCAGGCTCATGTGGCAGATAAGGAGATGTGTCATATTGACTGATGGTCTTAGCACTCACAGCAGGTCACCAGACTCCAGGACTTGCGTTCACAGAGAAAAGCCAGCCAGCAGAGGTGCTGCAACTCCACTGCAGAGTGTGCAGAGTAATACAAATGCTTAGCTGGCAGCAGCTACATGCTACTTGAGAAAAGGGCCTCAAGCACCTGTGTCTCCAGCCCTGCGACCTGAACAGCTCTCCCAGCTGGGTCAGAAAGGGGAACAGAGAATCCATTCTGGTTTGGCTTTTAGAGATCACCTTTGTGTGGACTTGCACAGTGAAGTTGCTGCAATTCAGAGCATCTCAGTTCTGCCAATATATGTGAAAGAAGGGGATGAGTCTGCAAGATAAATGCTTGCAGAAGAAACCTAGCTTTTTAGATATGTAGCTTTTACTCAATTAAAATGATATTCAGTAGATACCTTTGACATTTACCTCTTGAACATTTTCCTTTAAAGTCCTAGCACACTAATCAAGTGATATGATTTTATTCACTCAAGAGATACTGTTAAACTAAAACAAAGCAAAAAATTAAAAAGCCCCAAATGGAGTCATTTGCCCTCCATGACAGAAAACCAAGACCTGACTACAGTTTCAACCTATCTTTTAACAGTTTTAACAGTTTTAACAGGTTTTAACCTATCACATTTTAACAGAATGTGATCTTTTAACAGTTAATCTGTAATTTTTTAATCAGTACTAGTGAGGTCACTTGTGTGATAAAAAAAACTGCTGATATCTTCCTCCCCCAAAGGAAGATGACCTGTCCTGAAACAGGCCAATATTTATTTTTCCAATAATTTTTTTTGCCTCATCCTCCTTACTATAAAAGCCTTCTATTTTGTACAACTCTCAGAAGCATCTCTTTACTTGCTGGAGAAGATGGCTGTCCAATTCATGAATCCTTTGATAAAGCCAGTCAGATCTTCAAATTTACTCAGGTGAACTTAGTTCTTTTAACATAACTTATTAACTACTACATGTAAGAAAACCTCAAAAGGAAAAACTTTTATATCTTATTCTCAAGAAGTCTACATCTTCTTAGATTTGAATTACCATCTTTTCTCCTGAATCTATGGCCAGAAGAAAGAGATCCACACAAAGGTGGTCTCTAAAAGCCAAACTATAGTCAGCCAAACCATAAGAGACTTAAAAACTGAGAATAAGCTGAGGGTTGATGAGGGTGGGAGGGGGGAGAGGGTGGGTAATGGGCATTGAGGAGGGCACCTGTTGGGATGAGCACTGAGTGTTGTATGGAAACCAATTTGGCAATAAATTTCATATAAAAAAAATAAAAAAAATAAAAAATGAAAGCCAAACCAGAAAACCAGGTTCTGCATAATCAACAATCCACTGCCTGATAGAGTTTAAAGCATAAAATTTTATCTTGTTCAAAATTATTTGCAGTCATTGTAGATTGTTAATGAGAAATGTTTCCCTTTTAAATTCAATAAAAGCAGTAATAATATGCTTGACAATTCTCAGCCATGGAGGGGTAGTTCATATCAACACATTCAAACAATTTCCCTAATGGTTCTGTCAAAATTAATGAATGTAGACCCTGCAAGAACCCAGAATGTTAAAAGTTTTACAGCAAGTGCTACACTCACAATGTGAGGATCTCAGTGCTATAAGGAAGCTTGTCTGGAAAGCCTTGCCTTCTGCAAATAGAATTAGTGGGGGTACAATGTGAAATCGGTGAAGAGTAGGCAATTTGCAACCTTTTGGAAGTTTTTAATTGCAGGCCAGATTCTGAGTAATGATAGCCTGTTGCCCTACCATTCCTTGGATATTTTTAACCATGAATTTATTTTTAACACTTTTGTTTTAGCCATTTCAATAGGAGGAAGTCATCTTTTGCATCCTCTAGTGATTTTCTGTGATATGTTTTGGAGAAAATAGCTCAAATATACTTCACACCTATAATTTTATTGCTTGGAAAGGACTCCAGGCCTTGGCAGGCATGGTGGTGAGCCTTCAGCGGTGAGCCTATGGTCTCCCGGGAGCCTAATTCTGCACCCTGATGAAGTGGAAACTTCACTGCATACATATTTCTTCCTTATACAGATACTTGAATTTTTACTTATTTTAGGTTCACAGGAACTTCCCAGGTTGACATTACACAGCATCCACCTGAAGATCTTGAGACCCTCACCCACTTTCTTCCTATTATACCATACTATCCATTCTTATGTCCATTCCATGACCTGTTCTTATTTATCAAAAATGTGTTAGCCTCTTCTTTTCTAAAATGCTATTTGATTTCAACTCAAATTACCACCTTCACTACCTTTGGTATCTTCTGATTGTAAATTGATTCATGATGTCAACCTGAAAAATAAAACAGCCAGTTATGTTACTAGCAGAATGAGTTTATTAGGGAATAGCAGAAAATTGCAATCTGAGACAAACAAAATAATGGTGAACCATCAGCAAGTCCAAATAGACAAAGGGAAAGTCAGCTTTCACTAGGTTTTAGGAGGAAAGTGGGGAAGGTTGTTTTAAACAAAATTTATTTGGAAAAGAACAAGAGTTTGAAGTTGTAGTGGTTTCTCCTTGGCTATAAGCTATGGTTAGTGCATTGTTGCTGAGGCAAGGAGGGATGTTCTTTCTTTTTCTTGAAGGCAGGAGATAAAAAATCCCTATGTGAAAAATGTCCTCCTTTCTCAAGATAATTCTTATCTTTCTTCTTTCTGTTGACTGTACAGGCTGTAAGGAATGGTACATGCATGAGAACTCCCTTTTCAGGGCTTCCTGACTCCATTTTATATGGGGTTTCCTTTATTTATTTTCACAGTATATTTCCAGTTCCACTCATATACTTTTAGTACAACTCAAATGTATTTGGTCTTTGTCACTAGAGCCATGCAGAGAGCCCCTCAAACACTTGGAATTTCCTGAGTGACAAGAGTGTCTTGTCATTCATCAGAAGCCTTTTTGAACCCACCTGAGTTTATGCTAATGAGGTGACCTAGGGTGGAGACCCTACATCACCCAGGTTGGGGCTGGACATTAGAAAGACCAAGTGATTAGAAGGTTGGAACTTTCTGGTCCACCCACTGACCTCTGGGAAGAAAAGGAGAGGTGCTGCCGATTAAGGTCCATAAAAACCACTGGACAGCAAAAGTTGATGAGCTACCACATACTGGGAAGGTGGTGCACTCCAGTTCTACAAGGACAAAAGCCCATGTACTCAGGCCCTTTCCTGACCTCATCCCATATACCTCCTCATCTGGCTATTCATCTGCATCCTTTATAGTATCCTTTATAATAAACTGGTAAATGTAAGTAAATGTTTCTCTTGAGTTTGGGGGTCACTCTAGCAAATTAGTCAAACCTGATGAGGGCAAGAACTTCCAATTTGTGTAGCTAGTCTGTAAGAAGCCCAGATGACAACCTGAATTTTTTTTGACATTTATTTATTTTTAAGAGACACAGAGACACAAAGCATGACAGGAGGAGGGGCAGAGAGAAAGAGGGAAATACAGAATCTGAAGCAGGCTTCAGGCTCTGAGCTGTCAGCACAAAGCCTGACATGGGGCTTGAACCCATGAACTGTGGGATCATGACCTGAGCCGAAGTTGGCGCTTAACTGAGCCACCCCTGGGCGCCCCAAGAACCTGAATTTGTAATAGGTGTCTGAAGTGGGGATGGTCATGTGGGACTGAACCCTTAACCTGTGAAATCTGATGCTATGTCCAGGTAGATGGTGTCAGGATTGAGTTAAGTTTGTGGGATACCTGGTCAGTGTCTGATGATAACTGAACAGTTGTTCGGTGATATTGGAAAAAAGAAAACACCATCAGAATAGAATATCTCATTCAGTCTTAGATAGGAGTCAACTGTCCCTTTTTTGTTGATATGGGTGTATTTATGCAAACTTCTGTCCTTTATTTGATTTATAATTTCAAGCTAGCAATACTTATTGAGCACCTATCAGCTTCTATCATTGTGAAGAGCACTGAGATTTAAAGATGGAAAATAATCCTGAGTTTCTCCCTTCAAGGAGTTCATATTCTACCATTTCATTCAGTTCTATTTCATCTAGTGAAAAGAAGGTCAGCTCTGTGGGTGAAGGATGTGCAAGATCTCCCTGCTCCCATACAGATGGCATTGCAAGTAATCATCGCTGAGATGGGCAACTGCTTAACTGGAAGGGGTGTGAAGGTGGCATGGCCTTCTGAAATCCTTGCAAACCTCATTTCCCATGTCCTCAGGCCATCATTTTTATCACATCCAGGAGCCACTTCCCTTCACAGGCACCCTGAACATTGTCAGGACCTGAACTATCTCACTCTTAATAGCTATTAGCATCTCAAATGACTGCAGCCTCCCTTCTCTCCCAGTTTCCTGGGATGCCCTACAACTCCATCAGGAACTCTGTTTTCCAACCCCTGAACTTTCTCACCTACTGATGTACAAGTTTTAATTCCATATTCACCATTTGAACACATTGTTGCCACTACCTTCAACTCTCTAGCCCTAGGTCTTCCTGTCTTATCAGCAGACAAACCTCTACCCTGAGCAAACAATGTTATCTCCTTTCTCAGAACTCACATGACCTAGCAGTTCTGAAGAAAACCACATAATAGAACGAATTTTTTTTCACTATAAACTCACAATGGCTAATGAGACTTCACCACTAACCACAAACCCTGTTCATTTTCTATATATGCTACTCATGGCAATGGTGTTTCAAACCTTCTGCCTGCTCATACCCCCACCCACCTGACTTACTTTTGATTCTATCATATCTCTTACTTGATATGGAAAATAAAAACCACTAGAGGTGAAATTCTTCCATTTTCCCTCACAAATGGCCAAACCTCCCCTGTCTGCACTGTTTTCTCATCTCCTTCCATGGTAAGAGAGGCTCCCCTTCTCTTGGGCAAAGCCTAATCCTTCACTAGGGGTTAGCTTGATCTCCTTCCACAATATAGATTATTTTTTCTCGTTGGGATAGTCTACTTTACCCTTTAAATAGTACCACCCCATCTGTAATGCAAACATGATTGAGCCCATGCACCCCATACATCACATCTATCATGTAGCTGCAGTGACTCCCCCACACATGGTCACTGAAGTATTTAAAGCCAATCCCAAATTTCAGATCAATGCATCTATAAATACTTCAGTACATATGTCTAAAAAATAAGGATTTCTAAAAAACTATAACCAAAATACCTTGTTACACATAAAGGACTTAACAAAATTTAACACCATCAAACTACTCAGTGTTCAAATTTCCCAATTGTCTCACAATTTTCCTCCTGTAGTTGGTTTCTTTGAACCAGATTCCAGTATTTGACCAACATGTGTGTGGGAGGCTGAATAATAGCCTCACAAGTTTTCCATATCCTAATCCCTGGAACTTGTGATGTTACTTTATTTGGAGAAAGGCACTTTGCAGATGTAAGTAAGTTAAGGCTCTTGGGATATAGAACATTATTCTGGATTATCCAGGTGGGCCTAAAGTCAATACAAGGATCCTTAGAAGAGAGAAGCAGGAGTTTCAATCAGAGGAGAAATAACAAAAGCAGAGGTGGGAGTAATGTGGGGCCAAGACATAAGGAATGCTGGTGGCCTGGAAAGACAAGGAAACAGATACTCCCCTCCAAAAGGAGCAAGGCCTCCTCATTCATATAATATCATGGACCTGCAGAACTATAGAGGAGGATAAATTTATGTTCCTTTAAGCCAATAAATTTGTGGTAATTTGTTACAACAGCGATAGGAAACTAAGGCAATACCACTTCAGTATATCTTAGTCTATGGCATCGTCCGGGTAATTTTTGTTTCCTTTTTGAATTTTCTTTGTTGAAGAAACAGTGTCATTATACTGTAAAATTTCCTATACTTTGGATTTCGCTGACCACATCCCTGTGGTTGTGTTCAATTTGTTCTTCTATTTTTTTTTTTATTATTTCTTATAAACTATTAGTTTGATTTTGAGGCCTGGTCAGGTATAAGTTTAAGATTTTGGAAACAAGACCTCATAGATGGGCCCAGAAATTTCTTATTGCTTCAACCCAGGAGGCACATCATGTCTGATTGTCTCTCTTTTTGTGAGTAAAGATTAATTATCTGATTCAAGTTTTATCACTCTCTTATAAAGTTTCCATCAGCCTTTCAAATAATTGTTTTAGTGGCATTGTCATTAAGGAAAGCAAATGGTCATATTCTCATATTATTTCTTCTGCAGTTATGGGTTCCATCTATTCCATACAAAAAACCTTTCTGGGGCACCTGGGTGGCTCAATCAGTTGAGTGTCCAACTCTTGATTTTGGCTCAGGTCATGATCCTAACATCATGGGATTGAGTCCTGCATTGAGCTCCACACTGAGCATGGAGCATGCTTAAGATTCTGTCTCTCTTCTCTCTTTTTCCCTCTGATCCCTCTCCCCAACTTGCTCTCTCTCTCTATCTCTCTCTAAAAAATTGAAAAATTAAAAAAAAAAAAAAAAAACTGTTCAGGGACGCCTGGGTGGCTCAGTTGGTTGAGCGTCCGACTTCGGCTCAGGTCATGATCTCGCGATTTGTGAGTTTGGCCCTGGGTCAGGCTCTGTGCTGACAGCTCAGAGCCTGCAGCCTGCTTTGAATTCTGTGTCTCCCTCTCTCTATGCCCCTTCCCTGCTCATACTCTGCCTCTCTCTGTCTCTCACAAATAAATAAATGTTAAAAAACAAACAAACAAACTCTTCAGGTACCCTGAGATACAGTTTAAAAAGGAAAGGTAGAGTAAATATTTGTTTTTCTTTATCAATTTTCAGAAAAAATGATTAATATTTTGTACGTTTCAAAGGTAACCAATGAGTTGTTGTTTGTTTGTTTGTTTTAAGTTCTATGGTAATTCTATGGACTTTAACATATTTGATGTATTTCCATCCATTACAATTATTCTTTTTGCTTCCTCTGACCAGTGGATGGCCCTGGCTGGGAATGTTGACAAGTGCAGTTCATTCTCTCAAATGTCCTCTGACAACACAGATCTTTCCTAGATTTCAGGACAACAGCCCAGTTTGTGATTTTCTCTTCCAGTAAAAGGTAATTGTCTGAGACTGTCATTTTTTAAAATTAATTATTGAAGTATAGCTGACATACAATGTTACCTTAGTTTCTAGTATATAACATATTAATGCAACAATTCTATATATTACTCAATGCTCACCACAATAACTGTATTTACTGTAAAATGTTATTACAATATTATTGACTATATTTCTTATGCTGTACTTTTCATCTCTAAGACTTATTCATTTTATAAGCAGAAGTTTATATCTCTTAATCCCCTTTATCTGTTTGCCCTTCTCCTCACACCCTGCTTGGGCAACCACCAATTTGTTCTGTGTATTTATGAGTCTGTTTCTGTTTGTTTATTTGTTTATTCGTTCATTTATTTTGTTTTTTAGATTCCACATTTAAGTGAAATGATATGACATTTGTCTTTCTCTGTCTGACTTGTTTCATTCATTTAGCATAATACCCTCTAGGTCCAAACATGAGTTTGTCATTTTTATATAAGGATTTATACTAAAATCCCACTCCCTGAGTGGGTCAAAGCCACAGGTAGTGTTGGTACATAAATGTCAGGAGCTTGGGTTCAAGTCACTTGGGTGGGTCTTTATCCAACTTTCACAGACTCACAAGATGTGATTATGCTCTTCCAAACTCTGTTCAGTGATGTCACATTGTAGTTTGAAATCAGCCATGGTATAAGTAATTACACCATGGAAATTGGCAAACATGACAAGTCAAAACTTTTATCTCCTAGAGACCCAGATATTCAACATTTACCCCACACCACTGTAAACCCCCAGAAGCCACCAGGCATCAGCCTGGGTCCTTCATCTGGTTGTGATTTTTATTTCTATTTTTTGGTTACTGAGAATTTCATTTATCTTTTCCACTTACATTTAATGCTATCTGATCCAAAATGTATTCATGTTTGTGGCAGGAAAGGCTTTTCCAGTGTGCCACATTGTGAGAAATATCTATAAATAACCATGATAGGATTTGAGGATTAATTGAGGATGAAATAGGGAAGGGGGTAACAGGATGTAAAATGCCAAGGAAGCAGAACTTGCCCACCACCCCTCACCACACAGGTGCCATGATGCCCAGACTCCAGAACCAGTGGCCCACATTCAAATATTTTTAGCTTAATAAGGTAGCAGTAACCAGAACAGCAAAAGGGAAACACGCTGAGACCAGGGAATGCTGATTCAGATGCAGGATACAGGAGAAACTCCTACATGGTAAAGGTAAACTTTCAATCAGTGAGGAAACTTTAGATAAAATAATTTCAAAGGAAATTATAAAAGTAAATTAATACAAGAAAATTCAGGTGGATATTTTAATATTGTTTTGTGACCAACCAAAGTTTCAAAATTGATATGTCACCAAAGCTAGAAACTAGGAAGAAAAAGATTGATAGGGTTTATCCATGCAGTATAAAACATGTCTTTTTTTTTTAATGAACAAGTACGACAGACAAATGACTGATTTTAAAATATCTGTAATATTTATTGGTTTTTGAGCTTGACAAAATTATCCTAAAGTTCACTGTACAATAATTAGAAAAAGTATGGAAGTATGAAAAATATGAAAGAACCTGCATCAGAGGACATTAAAGTTTATTATAAAGCTGTAATTATAATATCATTCTACACAGAAATAGAGTGGCATGTGTTAACCAATTCCATTGTATAAAGGAATGTATAAGTAATCATTTTAAATTAGTGGAGAAAGGTTGTTTAATACTGGACCATTTGGTTACTTCTAAGGAGAAAAAATAAGCCAGATTTCACCATTACAAGACACACTAAAACGTATTCTAGGGAGCTCTTAGAGTAGTGTTGTGTTAACTAAGTTTTAGTCAGTTTAAAAGTATAAGAAAAATCCGAATCACTTGGGTGGCAACCGACTCTTGATTTTGGCTCAGGTCATGATCTTACAGTTCATGGGATAGAGCCCCATGTCAGGCTTTGCACTGACATCATGGAGCCTGCTTGGTGTTCCCTCTCTCCCTCTCTCTGTCCCTCCCCCACTCATGCATGTGCCCTCTCTCTCTCTCTAAATAAACAAACGTTTTTTAAAAAGTATAAGAAAAACCAGTTAAACAACTAGAATCATAACAACTTGAGTCAACATAAGACTTTTCTGAAAAATCTCTCCAGTATAAGTCTGATAACACAAGAGTAGGCACCAACATTGAAATACTGGAATTTGCACTGGTGGGAGTGTGTGTCATCCAGGGGACTTCGAAGTGTTCACACTAAGGTTGAGGACTGTAGCTGTCCATCTAATGGTCCCATTGCTAAGACATCTCTCCTTAGGAACACGAGCACTTGCACAGCAGGAAACATGTGCAAGGATATTCATGGCATCATTGTGTCAAATAAAAAAAATGGAACCAACCTACGGGCGCCTGGGTGGCGCAGTCGGTTAAGCGTCCGGCTTCAGCCAGCGCACGATCTCTCTGTCCGTGAGTTCGAGCCCCGCGTCAGGCTCTGGGCTGATGGCTCAGAGCCTGGAGCCTGTTTCCGATTCTGTGTCTCCCTCTCTCTCTGCCCCTCCCCCATTCATGCTCTGTCTCTCTCTGTCCCAAAAATAAATAAACGTTGAAAAAAAATTAAAAAAAAAAATGGAACCAACCTAAACATCCCTCAACAAGAGAATAGGTAACCTATACCTTGTTTGTAAATTAATGAATGAGATCTACATGTACTAATTCTGAGAAATCTCCACAAATATTAAGTGAATAAAATGACATTAGGTGGGAAACATAATTCTTTTTTTGATGTTGTTTTATTGAAATATTGACATACAGCACTGTATAAGTTTAAAGTATACAGCATTCTCACCTGACTTATACTATGAAATGATTACCACAATAAGTTTAGTTAACATCCAACATCTCTTATAGATACAAATATAAAGGAAAAACATAATTTTTTCCTTTTGATGATTTACTCTTAGCAACTTTCCTGTATCATACAATGTTAACTATAGTCATCATGTTGTACATCACCTCCTCAGTGCTTATTTATCTTATAAGGGTAAGTTTGTGTCTTTTGACCATCTTTTTCCAATTCCCCCACACTCTACCACCTACCTCTGATAACCCTTTTTCTATGAGTTTTTTGGTTTGGGTTTTGGTTTTAGATTCCACATGCAAGGGAGATCATACAGTATTTGTCTTTCTCTCTGTGTCTGACTTATCTCATTTAGCATAATGCCCTGAAGGTTCATCCATGTTGTCACAAATTCCTTCTTTTTTATGTTTGAATAATGAATCATAATTCTTATGCAAGTAACTAGACATACAAATGATTAGTATATATATTTTATGAGCAAATACAAACTGAGTATTTTCAGGTTTTTGTACAGAGTACAAAAAATGGCTTGCATGCTAAAAAAGACCCAGAAATTTAAGGTGGTAATAACTTCTGTAAGCAAAGCCAGAAAGAGTGTTAGGGTTAAACTGTAATTTTAATGCTTCTTTAAAAAAAAAAAAAAAGATGATGAGGGTGCCTGGGTGGCTCAGTTGGTTAGGCACTGACTTCAGCTCAGGTCATGATCTCGTGGTTTGTTGGTTTGAGCCCCACGTGGGGCTCTGTGCTGACAGATCAGAGTCTGAGCCTGCTTCAGATTCTGTTCTCTCTCTCTGCCCCTCCCCTGGTCATTCTCTGCCTCTCTCTCAAAAATAAATAAACATTAAAAAAATTTGTTTAAAGATGATCTAAAGCCAATAGCGTAAGTCAATAATGTCTATTGACTACAATTAGCATGTAGATAAATGATTTACTTTTTTTCTTTTCTTTTTTTCCCTTAATTTTTCTGAAAAAAAAATTTAGAAATGATTAAAGAGAAGAAAATGTAGACTAAGGTTTAGGTGCTCTCAGATGAGAAATATCTTTCTACATCAAACAGGGTAGGGGTGCTTGGGTGGCTCCATTGGTTAAATATCTGTCTTCACTCAGTTCATGATATTGCAGTTCATGAGTTCAAGCCCTGTGTAGGGCTCTGTGCTGACAGCTTGGAGCCTGCTTCGGTTTCTGTATCTCCCTCTTTATCTGCCCCTCCCCACTCACATTCTGTCTCTCTCTCTCTCTCAAAAAGTAAATAAACATTAAAAAAAATTTTAAAAACAGGATAAAATGAAAATAAAAACTAGAATACTCCAGGAAATGTCATCAGGGAGATTAAAAGGCAATTTAAAAGCTGGATAAAAGTATTTACAAATTTATAAAGAGGCATAAAAAATCAATAAAAGGAATAAATGCCATCTTAGGAAAATGGGTCATGAACAAACAAATATAAAAAAGAAATTTAGACACTTGTCCTCTCAGGCCAGGGATATGTTTTTGGAAAAGCAACAACAACCTAAAAGGACATATTTCAGAAGCAAAAAAAAAAAAAAAAAAAAAAAAGAATATCAAAAGCAGGGAGTTGGAGCATTTAGTTTCAAGTAGAAGATTATCTATATTGTTCTAGGCTATCGTCTTATTTAGCTGTGGAATAGGAGTTACAGATTTGGTGGATGAGGAGGGGTACAATGGGGTAGGAGGAAGAGTGTTGAGAGGTACAGAGGGATTGATGAACTCTCTGTATTCTTTGCTGTGGTTGGAGTGTCTAGCTCCTTAATTTCAGGAGGGGTGCCTGAGTGGCTTAGTAGGTTAAACGTCTGACTCCTGATTTAGGCTCAAGTCAGGATCTCAGGGTTTGTGAGGTCAGGCCCCTCATCAGGCTCTGTGCTGACAGTGCAGAGCCTGCTTGGGATTCTCTCTCTCTCCCTCTCTTTCTGCCCCTCCCCAGCTTGCCCTCCCATCAAAAAAATAAATAAACATTAAAAAAAAAAAACAAATGAAAACAAGTCCACTCTTCAGTGATGCCTCTTTTTCACCTAGATATGCTTGTATAAGAGCAGCTAAATCACAAGCAGAGCAATCCTCACAAGGCAAAACAGTAAAGGCCTGCTATATGCCAGGCACAGTTCTAAGTGCTGAAGACCCAGCAGAGGACAAAATGGAGCAGGTCACTCTCCTCCAGTGGAAATAAATACATTCACAGAGAGAGAGTAGGAGGTCAGCTTGTGATCCCTGCTGTAGGCAACAGAGGAGAGGAAGATGTTTGGGTGTGGATACAGCATGCCATTTTCCTCTGCCTGAGATGTTTTTTTTCTGAGGCTGTGCTTGGAGTACTGAGCCAGACGGGTATCTAGGCCACAGAGAGTCAAGAAGGATGCATTTTTGGTGCTAGATTATTTACGACTTCACTATTTTTTAAGTTTCTATTTATTTATTTTGAGAGAGAGAGTTGTGTGCACAAGTGGGGAAAGGGCAGAAAGAGAGGCAGAGAGAGAAAACCCCAAGCAGGCTCCATACCATCAGCGCAGAGCCCTATGTGGGACTCAAACTCACAAGTCAGACACTTAACCAACTAAGCCACACAGGTACCCCAGTTATTTGTGATTTTAATTTCTTCTTCCTATTTTTACATTTCTTTAAATCTCTTGAATACATTTATTTAACTTTTTAAAATTAAGCAAATATCAAGAATTGGTTAACTTCCTTTTGTGACAGTATGGTGAACTAGACACCCTGAAAAACTCCTCCTGCTGAAAACAACTAAAAATTGTAGAAAAGGTTTAAAATTTTTTTTAGTGAGTGGGCAAGGTAATAAAGAAGGCTCAGAGGCCTAGAAAGAAGTGGAAGCAGGGACCAATTAACAGGTGTCTGGCTTTGTAGCCCACTGTCCCTAAGGGGTACACACTGCATCTTTGGCAGACTTGGTGGGTGGAGATGGGGTGAGGGGGTGGGTTTAGGACCAGAGGTATATAAGGACTCCAAGGATCTAGGGACACTAGGAACATGAAAGCTGAACAAGAGCAAAGAGGAAATGGGATGCTCCAACTTCGATAAACACAGCAACCACAGACTGGCCCCATGTGGTTGGTGCATCCAATTCATACTTACCATTCACACCCAACTCCTAATCTCAAATTAGGAATTTATCCTAAAGAAGTCCCAGATTAATAGTGAAGTCCTGCCTGATCAATATAAGTTAATCTCAGAAATATAATGATGAGTAATATAAGCAAATCACATAAGACTAAGTATCAGATGAAGGTGGTCAAAGGTAGAAACTTCCAGTTACAAGATAAATAAGTATTGGAAATGTAATGTACAATATGATGACTATAGTTAACACTGCCATATGGTACATATGAAAATTACTAAAAGAGTAGATCCTAAAAGTTCTTATCACAAGGAAAAACACATTTGTGTGTGTGTGTGTATATGTGTGTGTGTATGTATCTATATAAGGTGATGAAGATTAAGTAAACTTATTATGGTAATCACTTCATGATATATGACGTTATATACTTTAAGTTTATGCAGTGCTGTATGTCAATTATATCTCAATAAAACAGAAAGGAAAAAAGAATACATGCAATGTGCTTCCATTTTGATGATTTCCAAAAATATAAAATGTTTAACCATGTATTGTTTAGGAATATGTGTGATACAATTTTAAAGAAAAGTTCTATAGCTTCAAAATTCAGAACTCAAATTCTGCATAGGGATAGACTTAATCATACCTCTTTCAGAAAGGGACAGGTCAAATGACTCTGAATTCACAATTACCAAAGTTACATTCATTCGTTAAAGAATATGCTTTCTTTTCAAACACATATATAATTTTCAAAGTCAATTAACCATGCTCTGATCCACAAAGGCAATTGCTATAAATTTTTAAATGTTGTACATTTAAACCACATTTCTTCTCAAAAGCAATAAAATAAGAAAACAATGTTAGAAGCCAAACATTTATACAACTTTAAATCAACAATCAAATAAAAGTATAAACTGTAAATTATTTGTAACTGAATAGCAAATGAAAGCACCATATTTCTAATTCTAAGAAGCAGGCAAAAGGGACATTTAGAAAAACACATTCTTAAATGCATTGAGTAGATTCAAAGACAGATTAAAATAAATTGAATTAAGCCTTCCACTCAAGAATCTTGATAAGTGAACAAGACAATTAACATAAGAAATTAGGAGAAAAATTGTTAAAGACATAAACAATTTAATTCAATAAAATAGACCAACACACCAAATGTTCAGATGATCAGCATCACCAAAAAAATATGATATGAAATCACCAATAAAACAAACTTTTGGCAAACAAAATCAACAATAAATTAGGGTAGACACAAGTAATAAAGGAAACAAACAGCACACAGGAGCATCAAAACAGAGAGGATTAATATGTTATAAATGACTTATGTGCAAATTTAGTTCAATAAAAATAAAGATTGGTTTGAGAAACATAGGATATATTGGCAACTCCTGTGCATCCTATTTTATTTCTGCAAGAGATATACAGTAGCTAACCATGAAATGTGAACCTCCTATCTGTTTTTGATAACCCACACTGAAAAGTAAACATTTTAAAGAAAGAATAGTATTGAAAATTGGGCTGCTTGGGAAGGGGGCAACGGAAAAGTATGTAATCTAAGGCATTTCCTTCTTCTAGAAGAAAAAAAAAATAGCATGGATCCTTTTCACCATTTACATGCAACTTAAATAAACAGGAAGTGCATTTGTGCCAATAAGAACATGAAGAGTAATTTTGAAAACTGTCCCATCTCTTCCAGCCACACCCCTAAGTATCACTAAACATAGCAAGGAGGCGAGTGTGCCAGCACCCACACCAGAAGTCATCTCTAGCAGTCAGCACTCTGATTTATTACCCTACAACCTGCCTCCTCCAGGAGGCAACACAGTATCCCTACTATGGTTCTAGCTACAGTTTTATAACCCAAGGGAAAAATAAAAGCCCACAAAATAATTATTTCCATCGCACTGTGTGAAGAGGAAGACAACTGCACCTGGTCCCCATAAGCCAAACATTTCTAAATCTTGGCAAGGCAAGGTGTATTCTGCACCATCTTTTTGGGGCATTACAACATATAAGGTCATCAGAAACTCTGTGGTTGTTTGCAGTACAGTGGACATTCACATTTACAGCCTCAGGAGTGTCCACTTTCCTGACAAACACCACACTGTGCACCCTCACATCCTTGCCAAGGTTCTTGGCCTCCTTCAGCTCCTAGTGGGACTTCTTCTCTGAAGAAGGAAAATGTGGTGTTGAAAGTAGTTCCCCCAAAGGATGGCCTTACAAAGAGTTTGCTCCAGCAATGGCATTCTCCTGGGTACAAGCTGTGTTTGAGCTCCCTGAGTTTTCAATACAAACTAAACTCCAGAAGAAAGGTTTACAAGCAGTCCCCCTTGCTCCTTCTCGAGAATTGAACAAGCCCTGTAATCTCCATCTGGTTTATATGATAGTATTCCACGTTCAGACTGAGTACACTTCAGGGGGCAGGCCAGGAATGCTCTCCCAAAGGAGCAGCATTTGGCCCTCCAGCTTGTTCTGCCCACTCCCAGAGGGAGCAAATCCCTCCACGATAGAGTAGGCCAGTGCTCTTGTAATGTTGACCAGTAATGAGTGTAAACCCCTGAAGACCTGTGTTGGAGAGAAGGAAAGACTATATTTTCTATTCAGAAACAACTTTAGATGAACATAAGGTATATTTCAGAGTTCTTTTGCCAGGGATAGATTTGTATTGAAAATAGTCACTGGGGGATTTTCACCTGCTGTGTTTTCCCTCCAAGAGTAGGCTACCTTATGAACTGTGGGTCCCTAACTTTCTTGTCCTGTCCCACATCTGTCTATCCACCACCTGATTATTCTGCCATGACAGCGCTCATGTATCCCCACTCCCAGCACAGATGGTAAATCTTCACTGTGCCAGTTGATGGGGGTTAGGAAATGCTACCCAAAATACTGTACTTTGGCCTATTGGATTCCTAAGCTGAAGGAATTTGAGAAAACGGCAGAAGCAAGAAGACCTCCCTGCCATGACCTGAAACAGGTTATAAATTTACCAAGTGAAAGGTGCCCTCCCTGTACCGGAAAGAGAGAAGACATTCTCAATACCAGAGATGGTGAACTGAGGGCCAAGACAGAAGTACAAACAAACCATGTAAAACTAACTGTTATCTTCCTACTTACTTTTTTCACCTTTTACTCCCTTTACCACAATCCCCTTTGTCTTGTCAGTTGTTTACAAATACAGTAAAACCTTGGATTGTGACTAACTTGTTCTGAGAGTGTTCTGCAAGACAAGCAAATATTTCTAATAAATTTTAACTTGATAAACTAGTGTAATCTTGCAATATGAGTAATATGTGACATCAAACATCACATGATCACAACTGAGACAATGATTCTTGAAATTTGCTTTCATATACGAGTGCTTTGGATTACAAATGTGTTTCCAAAATGAATTATGCTTGCAAACCAAGGTTTTACTGTAATAGTGTTTCTGTATCTAAAAGATATAAAAACTTCCAGCTCTGGCCACTTCTTCAGGCATTCATTCCCTTGTGAAGGCTCTCAGGTACATTTAACAATTCAAATTGTTAATTTGTAGGCTTTTCTCCTGTTAATCTGTCTTTATTGGTGGTATATTTTTTAGACCAAGCCAGGGGCCCTAAGAGGGTCAAGGAAAACTTTCCTCTCCTCTACCATAATAGCTGGAGCACCCAAACCTCTTATTTCTTGCCATCTCTCAGTGTTCACAAAGTCAGGGCAATGGTCACACATGGCCTTTTAGCTGAGCAATATAACAAAATTTACTTTTAGTATGCAAGATTAGAAAGTCACCTCTGTGTTTCTACTTCTCAAATAACTTGTTGCTGATAAAAACAGTAGCAATCTTATTGTCATTTTAAAATTCAGTAGAGGAGTTTATTCTAAACTAAAAGGATGTATCTCTTTAAATCTTAGCATTCAAATACATTTATTTAAAAATATAATCTTTCATAAAATGTCTCTCCCAAAAATTACAGTATAAATTATGTGTTGTATCCAGTAAATCATTACAGAGACCTACAGAGAACATGGGCATGAGCTCTCCATCCCCCTTCTCATTTTAACCTCTAGTCCCTCCAGCAGATAGCCGATTTTAACCTGGTGGGTACCACTCTAAAATTTTGTTCATTATACCTTATAAAAAATATAAATACACTTATACATGAAAACAAATTCCATCATATATTCACATGTATAAATAGGACTTGTGTTGTTGATAGTTTTTAATTATCTAATTTATTTATTTTGAATAAGTGATAAATATACATAGTGCAAATTTCACAAGATTCAGAAGAGTATACACAAGTGTATTGAGTTGAACAGTGTTCCTTAAAAATTTATTCCATCCAGAACTTCCGAATGTGACCTTCATAGGATCATTGCAGATCTTTTTAGGATTTCAAGACAAAATCATCCAGGGTCAGGATTAGGATCAGACCCAAATCCATTGATTGGTGTCTTTATAACAAGAGGAGAGGACATCTGAGTCACAGAGGGAACAAGGCCAGGTTAAGACAGAGGTAAAGACCTGATTATGTGGCCCCCAAGGAACCTGGGGCCACAAGAAGTTGAAAGAGGCAAGGAGATCATCCCCTAGAGCCTTCAGAGAACACCTAGCCCTGCCAACACTTTGATATCAAGCTTGCTGATTTCAGGTTCTAGCCTCCAGAACTGTGGAAGAATAAATTTCTGTTGTTTTAAGCCAAAAAGTCTGTGATAACTTATTATGGTGCCATGGGAAACTGATACAAAAGGAAAATATATAGCCCACCCATCTTTCCCCATATTCCCAGTTTCCTTTTCTATATACTTACTGCCACTAGTTCCTTATATTTATTTCCAGAAAGAGTTGATGCTTAACAACCACATTCATCTTTATGTGCTCTTTCAGTGAATAGCAGGTTGCACTGTTCTGCACCTCACTTTGTTCTCTTAGATAAATTCTGAAGTTCAGTTTATAGTGGCTCATATATCAGTGTCTCATTCTTTTTAGCAGTTGTATCTTTTTTTATTTAATTATTTTCCCCAACGTTTTTACAGCAAACAATGCCGAAATGAATGCCCCCATATATTTTCCACTTGCGCATGTGTGAGTAAACCTACAGGCTATATTTCTAGCAGTGCAATTGTTGGACAAGGATTATGCTTCTTAAATTTTAGCATGTTAGAAAACAAAATCCAACTGAGCAAATCTGAATACCTAACTGACTTTATTAAACAATTCACGACTTAGGCAACATCTCATCTAGAAGTAGAAGGGAGCTCTGAGGGGTTGTACCAACTGTAAGGTGTTTATAGGAAGGAAGGTGGAGCAAGAAAGATACAAGCAAAAGAAAAGAAAGGATTGTTCCACGCAAGATCACCTTCCCTTAGGGGGAAGGACAGGGTAGTTTTTTTTGTTTTTGTTTTTGTTTGTTGTTTTGTTTTGTTTTTGTTTTGGTTTGGTTTGGGTATTTTTGGTTTTTGTTTTGTTTTGTTTTTTGCAGATTACTTTTTTGCATCTTCTTTTAGGGGATAGAGAGGGCCCATGTGACGGATTGACCAGAAAATTCCCAACTGACAGGTTAAGACTACACTTCATGACAAGGGGTGGGTTGAAACTGCAATTAGGTTAGGTATTATGTTTTAGTTTACTGACTTGGGGCCTTAACACAAGTGACACCCTATTTTGGGTCTATGGTTTTCTTTTTAACAATAGTTATGGCCAAATTGTGTTATCCCCAGCATCATCATATGCAAGTGCCTATGTCTCTGTACTCTTGAGGACAAAGCATGGTATCAACTATCTTAATCTTTGGCAATCTAAAGGAAGGTGGCATTATGATTTTAATTCACTATCTATTCACATATATAGGAGTAATTTGTATTTCCTTTCCTGAAAGACTTATTTTTTTTTCTATTTTTCTATTGCTCTGTTGAGGATTTGGTGATTGAAGCTGCTCATTATATGTTAAGAAAATTTGTGTTCTCCTGTGATATAAATTGAATAAAACCTTCCCAGATTATTTGCTTTCTGACTTTGTTTATGATGATGAGTGGTTTATTGATTTCTTTAAGTTACTTTTATTTTATGTTGCTATAATTTTTTATTGTGTAAAGTACACACAACTTAAAACCATCTTAACCATTTTTAATTATAGTTTCTATAGCATTAAGTACATTTACTTTGTTGTGCAACCATCACCAATAGCCATCTCCAAAACTTTTTCAACTTCCTGATGCTAGGAGGCCAGGTCCAAGGACCAAGGTGGAGGGGAGGGGGTCCCGTAGGACCAGCCAAGAGGGTTCTTGGCTTCACACAGGGTGGAAATCAAACATGAGCCAGTAGGAGGTGAAAGCAGAGTTTATTGAAGATATAGAGTAGATACAGATGAATTGAGTGTCTGGGAGACTCAGAAAGGAAAGGAGGGAATCTCCCCCTTTGCCTGGAGTCTGGGGTTTTTATTGGTGATTGTGGTCTGGTTTATATGTCCTCTCAGGTATCCAGGAACTGGTCAGAACAAGGACAGGGTCCAGGTGTCCTTCATTAAGCCATTCATCCCCTGAAGTCAGGGGTCTTGCCCTTGAGATATCTAGCACCAGTGGTCTGGAGTAAGCACATGCTGGCCTTGCCCCATCATTCCTTAGATATCATCTATTGTACTGGAAGACTCAAAAGACAGCATTATCTCTTTGTCCCTCACAAGGAGGACATATGCTATTTGCATTGCAAGGCACATGTAGAGTGGGGTAGGGATGCAGGTCCTAGCAGGAACAGCCAGAAAGAAGCAAAAGAAAAAAAGAGAAAGAAAACAGCTATTTCTTTCATGGGGTTCCATCAGTTTCCCTGTCTCATTCCCAAGCAGAAACTCTGTATCCATTGAATGAATACTCTCCCTCCATTCCCTCCTCCCCCAGCAATCTCTATTCTTATGCTGCTATAATTTTGTATCATACTTAAAAAGATATTCCGTACTCCCTATCAATGTTCTCTCATATTTTATTGAGGTATTTTCTTGCTTGGGTTTTTAGATTTAAATATTTAATATACTTTTAATTTATCTTGGTAAAGATGTAAAGGAGGCATATAAATCTACTTGGATGTGCAGTTTTTCCCAATCCATTTATAAATATATTCCCTACCAATTTTTATTCTAACTTGGCCAAATGAATTTAGTCTATTTGGGTACTTTCTATTTTTTCCATTTATTTTTCTGTTCAAGGCATGCATTACACTCTTTTAATTATGAAATCATAAAATATGTTTTAAATTCTGGTACAGCTTGCTTATAATTTTCTTGGCAATTATTTGTTTATTTTTTAATACACACTTTTTAATTGGCTTGTCTGGTTCCCACAAACATATTCTGTTGGTATTTTATTGCAATTATGCTAAATGTATAAATTACTATTGTGATAATCAATATCATCACGATACTAATTCTTCTTATCCAAGAAGAGAGTCTATCTTTCTGAGGCAGAGCAGGGACTGGACCTGGATCCCACAACTCTTGTCTGGAACATAAAATCCAGCATTCTTGATAGCTGAAACCCTATGCCCCTTAAGTAATATATTTTTCAGGAATGTGGAAGCAGGATGCTTGCCTAAAGGAAGGACTAGACTATGACTAGCCAAGACTAGCCAAGACAGAACCAAATCCATGTGTGCCAAGGTGGACTCCAGCACTCACCTTTCAGAACTTTCTCCCTCATCGTAATACTAAAATTCAAGCCCAGGGGTAGAGTTTCAACACACTAATTAGACGTGCAACAGTAAAAAGCATGATTGTTAGGTGCTCAAGCTCCAAGAAATCCCCACCTCTACATGCTTAAAAGTCAGTCCTTTCCCTCCTTAGTCCTTTAAAAACTTTGGGGAGCCAGCTTGAATGATCCTTTCCTTTGTGCTTTTCTTTCTTGTGCTCAAACATAAGCCCCAATAAAAAGCCTTGTCTGGAACATCCATTTGGCCCCAGTGAATTTTTATTGTTCTGAGTGCCCAAGGTCCCAACTTGGTAATATTTCCATATGTTCATGCTTCCTTTTGTATCACTCACGAACACTTTAAATGTTTCTTCATAAAGGGGGCACCTGGCAGGTAATATATTCTAATTCAATGTACATACAAAAGTGTCATCTTTAACTCTGACAAGTGAATGGAATTTTAATTGGGAATACATTTTTGGGCCTAAACACTATTATTTTAGTATTCTGTAGGTATTATTCCACTATCTCTGAGGTCCAGTGCCAAAGAAGACAGGTCTGATGCTATTTTAATTTCAGTTGTGTTTGTTTTTTACATTTTGGAAATTGAAACAATTTTTTCTTTATACTCAAGTGTCAGAATTTCAAAAAGGATGTGTCTAAAGCATCTCTTTATTTTTTTAATTAATCTTTTCTCTACCCAGTGAGTTTTTTTTTTAATCTGCAGACTCGTCTTTATTTATTTATTTATTTATTTATTTATTTATTTATTTATTATTTAATTTATTGTTAAAATAATATTTAACATGAAATTCATTATTCATTATTGTTGAATCCAGTCTCAATTTTGTACAGAACATCTCTAGAACTTATGTTGCTTGACTGAAACTTTGTGCCTGTTGACTAGTAACTCCCCATCCCCCCCTCCCCAGCCCTTGTCAACCACCATTTCATTCTTGATTCCATAAATATACTACTTTAGATATTTCATATAAGTGGAATGTAGTATTTATCTTTTTATAATTGGTTTCTTTCATTTAGCATAATATCCTCAGTTTTTCCATTCACATATTGCAGAATTTTCTTCTTTTTTAAGGTTGAATAATATTCCATTATATTTTTATTACCACATTTTCTTTATTCATCTGCTCATGGTGACTTAAGTTCTTTCCATGTTTTAGCTATTGTGAGTAATGCTTCAATGAACATAGGAGTACAAATATCTCTGAGATTCTTATTTCAATTATTTTGGATAAATACCTAGTAGAAGGATGGTGGGGTCATGTGGTAGTTCTACTTTTAAGTTTTTGAGGAACTTTAATACTATTTTCCATAATGGTTGCACCATTTTGCATTCCCACCAACAGTATGCAAGGTTTCTGCATCTTCACCAATATTGTCTTTTGTATTTTTGATAATAGCCATCCTGATAGGTGTGAAATAATATCTCATTGTTGTTTTGATTTGCATTTCCTCATAGTTAGTGATGTTTTTCATGTACCAGTTAGCCATTTGTATATCTTCTTTGGAGAAATGTCTTTTCAGGTCCTTTGTCCATTTTTAAATTGGGTTTTTATTGTTTTTACTGATGAGTTATAGGAACTTCTTATATATTTTGGATATTAATCCCTTATCAAGTATATGGCTTGCAAATATTTTTTCTCATTCTATAAATTGCCTTTTCACTCCATTGATTGTTTCCTTTGCTATGCAGAAGCTTTTTAGTTGGATGTAGTCCCACTTGTTTATGTTTGTTTTTGGTACCTGTGCTTTTTTGTGACATATCCGTGATATCATTGCCAAAAAACAATGTCATGAAGATTTTCTCCTTTGTTTCTTCTAGGAGTTTTATATTTTCAGGTCTTATGTTTAAGTGGTTAATCCATTTTGAGTTGATTTTTGTGTATGGTATAAGAGGTCCAATTCCATTCTTTTCCATGTAGATATTCAGTTTTTGGTGATAAAACTTTATTATTGCAGAAAATTTTCTTTATAATTTAATTATCATCTCTCTTTTGACTATTTTTATGTCTTTGGACTGCAGAATTATTTGCTTGTTATATTTTCTGAAACTATTGAAATACTTTCACTATTTCTATTCTTTTGGTACATTTGTTTTAATTGTTAAACTTTTTTCCAATTTTTCTATAAAAGTTAAATTTGAGAAAGTCATTTTTGTGCTCTAATTGAATCTCTTCTAAAGGATAATTTTTTTGTTAAAACTGTCAAATGGTTTATCTGCCAGTTCTGTTTCATTCATGTTTACTTGTAGCATAATTCCCCTTAAGCATATTGGTTTTTTTTTTTTTTCTGTTTATGAGTCTGTACATGCTCTCAGCTGCCAGATCACTTAGAGTCTGTCAAGAAGTGGTAAACCCATGTAGGTAAATCTACTTTTTTTCATGCAGGAAACAAGCTTACAAACTATTAAGTCTTTCTTGAGACAGAAGGATGGAGTGTTTTATATATTTATATATATAATCTGTAAACTGCAGTTCCTCAAAGTTGATCCTTCAACAAAGAAACAAAAAGTATATACCCAGATATATTCCACTGCCTAAACCAATTTCCTTTATGCACTCTTTATGCCAACCTCATCTCTTGCATTTAACATGCCTTTTATAAATATTAAATTTCCTGTTTACACGGGAACCCTCTTGCACTGTTGGTGGGAATGCAAATTGGTGCATCCACTCTGGAAAGCAGTGTGGAGGTTCCTCAAAAAATTAAAAATAGACCTACCCTATGACCCAGCAGTAGCATTGCTAGGAATTTACCCAAGGGATACAGGAGTATTGATGCATAGGGGCACTTGTACCCCAATGTTTATAGCAGTACTCTCAACAATAGCCAAATTATGGAAAGAGCCTAAATGTCCATCAACTGATGAATGGATAAAGAAATTGTGGTTTATATACACAATGGAGTACTACGTGGCAATGAGAATGAAATATGGCCCTTTGTAGCAACGTGGATGGAACTGGAGAGTGTGATGCTAAGTGAAATAAGCCATACAGAGAAAGACAGATACCATATGTTTTCACTCTTATGTGGATCCTGAGAAACTTAACAGAAACCCATGAGGGAGGGGAAAAATAAAAAGAAAAGGTTAGAGTGGGAGAGGGCCAAAGCATAAGAGACTCTTAAAAACTGAGAACAAACTGAAGGTTGATGGGGGGTGGGAGGGAGGGGAGGGTGGGAGATGGGTATTGAGGATGGAACCTTTTGGGATGAGCACTGGGTGTTGTATGGAAACCAATTTGACAATAAATTTCATATATTGAAAAAAAATAATAAAAAATAAAAAAAAAATTTCCTGTTTACAGCAATGAGTAGATTTACACAACAGCTAAATCCCCAGGAAATTCTGGGCAAAGAGCTGTAAAGAAGAAAGCCTGTCACATGTATTATTTCATGTCATCCTTACGAAAGCCCTGTGAAGCATAGGTGATGCCTCCAGTCGACAAATGAAGAAACAGAGGGGTCAAAGAGTTAGCCATTACCTCATTTCAAACCATAGTACATGGAGAGGCTGTGGTGTTGAGCTTTGTCTGAGCTTAAAACTGGGCTCTGTTTTCCACACCCTCCCTTGGTTTTGATTCCTAATGAAGAAAACACATCCAAGATTGCTATAGAAGCAGTTTGTGGCTATGACTCAGACTGAAGTAAATCATCACTGAGACCACAAATGAGTACTGTACAAAAACTCATAGGAAACTAATTTCAACTATAAGAAAAAAAAATTTTCAAACTTCCTATTAAATTAAATTCATTTAAATTAACATACAATACCATGGTTGGGCTGACAGCCTGACAAAGATGAAAAACACTGACCTTAGTGCTGGTAGGAGTATAATGGATGAGCATTCTCAGTCCCTTCCAGTGGAAATAAAATGTTAGTAATTTTGCGGGGGAAAAAAATGTGTGTATCAAAGAACTTTAAGGGGCTGTTAAAATTTTATATAATAATTCTAATTCTGGGGTTTCATCTGAAATGAGGTGAAAGATTTATGAATCATGTGGTTTGTTTCAGCATGATTTAAGATTAGAAAAAGTTGAAAATAAATTAAATGTCCAACATAAAAAAAAATTGTAAAAAAGAATAATCCCACAGGAGAAAACAGGCCAGAAGGAGTTGTGAGTAATTGGTTAAGGTGGCTATTCCTGAATGGAGGTGTGGGTAAGTTTTTATTTTTATAACTACACATGGTTTCAAAATTTTCTGCCTGCGTCATTTGATTGTCAGATCAAATGTGGCAGGCCCTGGCTTGGTCCGCTGGAGGCTATTAACAGAGTAAGAAATGACACATAAAATCACATATGTGCAATAAGGCAAGAACATCCTTCTGCCATAGTAATGAGATCACTGAATGCTGATGGGGCAAAAGATCAGAATATAACCAAAGAATCTACACAAATTATAAATAAGCATACAAAAAGGTCTTCATCATCATTTGTCATTAGGGAAATGTCAACTAAAACAGCAACGAGATACCACAACACATCTATTAGAATGAATTAAATCCAAAAAAGGTAATAAAATCAGTTGCTGGCACAGATATGGAGCAAACGGAACTCTCATTCATTGCTCGGTGGAAATGCAAAACAATACAGTCCTTTTGGAAGATCGTCTATCAGTTCCCTACAAAGCCAAACACACTTTTACCATGTGATCTAACAATTGTACTCCTCATTATTTACCCAACTGAGCTGAAGACTTATACCCACACAAAAACCTACCTATAAATGTGTATAGCTATTTATAATGGCCAAAAGTGGAAGCAACCAAGATGTCCTAGGTGAATGGATAAACAAACTTTGGATGGGGTACAATGAAATATTATTCAGTGATAAATAGAAATAAGCTATCAAGCTACACAAAAACATGTAAATCTTCAATGTACATTGCTAAATAAAAGAAGTCAGTCTGAAAAGACCATATATTATGTGATTCCATTCATAGAACATTCTGCAAAAGGCAAAACTGTAGAGACAACAAACAGTAGTTGCCAAGAAATTGGAGAGGGAAGATGGTTGAATTACCAAGGCTCTTCTAGGGTAGTGAAACTATTCTGTATGATACCATAATGGTAAATACATAAATCTATGCATTTGTCAAAAAGCATAGAACTTTACAACACAAAGAGGAAGTGTATATGTGGAAATGTTTAAAAATCAATTGGGAAGTCAAGGCCCCTTAAAATGGAATGCAGGCTGTAACAAAAGGATCTAACTGTATTACAAGTGCATGACACAACCTCACAGAAGAGAGCAGGGACAAATAGTGTAGACCTAAGTAGTTTTAGAAATGAGTATATAAGACTAAAGGCAAAGGATCTGTGCATAAGCATTGCACTGTAGATGGAAATTTTATTTCAGGATATGGGTTAACACATCTGAAACTACTATACACATATATGGAATTGAAAAGAAAGTAGATGGTGAATGCTAAGTGTCAGGTTTCTCACTGTTAAAGCAGAATGTTACATATAAGCATGGGTAGAAGGCTAGAATAATCTGTAGGTAACAGATTAGAGCTAGAGACATCAGTATGAACTCGTGTTTAGCTTCACATAGATAGGCACATATAGAAATATTTATAGATCTGTTAGTATCTATAAATATAGACATATAGTATATGTACACACATAAATTTCCTTGCTCTTTCAGCCAGGATGACCTAGAAGAAATGACATCCCAGTAGCAATGAGCACACCCAGCACCCAGATCTTGATTTCTAATACCATTCTCCAAGGACTCCTTCGAGAAATGGCTTATTCTTGAGACAGGAAATATACAAGATGAGTCTGGAGCATCTTACTGTGCCAAAAAACAAGAAAGTGTTAAGATACAGATACACACACACATTAACTAATTAATTAATTAATTAATATGGAATAATAAGCTAATTTCCTTTGAAGAAGAATTTCAAAGAATTTATGCAGATACTCCCCATTAAGGAAGGTAGAACATAACTGTCCTTTCATTAAGTGAAGGCTGGGCATTATGACTTCCTTCCAAAGAGTGCTGTCCATTCTTTGGTAGGTCTAATAATCAAATTAAAATAAGACAGATTAACAAGAGAAAAACAAATTTAATTACATACATATAGGGGTCCCTTAAGAATATGAGACCCAAGGGCAAGCCAGGTAATTGAGGTTTGTATGTCATGTTGTGCTAAGAAATGAGATAGAGACCTTAGATTTCAAAGGGAGAAGGGTGATTCACAGGACAATAAGAAGAGCAGATGTTTGGTAATTAGACATTAATCCTGCTATACAAATAGGTCATTTATATAAAAAACATATCTCTTGGTAATAGCTCTCTTTCCCAGCCAGGCCCCCTATCTAAATTCTTTCAGGTAGTTTAAGGGAGAGCTAATAGCTTTTATTGAGTCTGCTGGGCCTTGACTGCCATCAGCTCAAAATTGTCCACATGTCAAAGTGGCACGGTTTGGAAAGACTTGTTCTGAATCCCTTCAGTACAATATGCCAAGGTGGGGGGGGGCAGGAATAATAACTTTATAGTAAAGAAACCTGGCAAATCTCCCTCAGCCAGCTGATCAAGGTTAAGATCAACAGCTGATAATATGTACCCTTGATATGATGTAATGGGAATGGAGGCATTTTACCTCTTCCATTTAAAAACCCATATGTCAAATCTAATCATGAGAAAAATATCAGTTGAATCTCAACTGAAGGGCATTCTGCAAAACATCTGATGAGTACTCCTCAAAACTGTCAAGGTCATCAAAAACAAGAAAGTCTGGGAACTTGTCAAAACCCAAAGAACATAAGGAGATACAATGACTCATTGTAAGGTGGTGCCCTAGATGAGATCCTGGAACAGATAAAGGACATCAGGCAAAAACCAAGGCAATATGAATAAAATATGGACATTAGTTGATAATAATATACCAAAACTGGTTCATTAATTGTGATAAGCATACCAGACTAATATAAGAGGCTAATACATCAGGGAAACTGGCTACAGGATATATGGCATATTATGTGCTATCTTCACAACCTTTATGTACATCTAATACTATTCTAAAATTAAAATGTATTCATATAAAATACATAAACATTGTCACTATATTTAATTAAGTTCAAGTTTATACATAAAATTTTTAATTAAAAATTATTGAAGTACTGGAAACTTAACTTACAAAATCAATGTAGAAAGTTTGAATCACAAGAAATTTAACCTTGATTTTGAACAATCCAAAATATTGTTGTGATGTTGTTCATGGTGAACTAATTGTTAAGGATGCTGAATCATGCCAAGGTTTTCTTCTATTTTGAAACTGAAACCTTTTCTTCTTATCTCCTATCTAGAGTCACAAAGGCTATTACGTAAATATAGTTTTCAGTGTCCACAAAGAGAACATATTTTGATAACTTTTTTCTTTCTTTTTTAGACAATTTTGACTGTTGATCTGAACTAAATATTCCTGGAGTATATACATAACAATTGAATGACCTTTTTTTTTTCAGTTGATCTGTAAAGTTTCTCAAGAAAGGGGAAAAGAGTAGGACAAAAAGATGTGAGGAAACACTCTTCAGACAAATAGCTAATTATCTTCTTCTATAAGGAATGGGAAGCAAGTTGAGATGCATTTTTAAAAAGAGTTTGACATATGGGAATGTAAGCTGGTGCAGCCACTCTGGAAAATAATATGGAGGTTCCACAAAAAATTAAAAATAGAACTACCCTACGACCCAGCAATTGCACTACTAGGCATTTATCCAAGGGATACAGGTGTGCTGTTTCAAAGGGACACATGCACCCCAATGTTTATAGCAGCACTATCAACAATAGCCAAAGTATGGAAAGTGCCCAAATGTCCATTGATGGATGAATGGATAAAGATGATGTGGTGTATATATATATATATATATATATATATATATATATATATAATGGAGTATTACTCGGCAATCAAAAAGAATGAAATCTTGCCATTTACAACTATGTGGATGGAACTGGAGGGTATTATGCTAAGTGAAATTAGTCAGAGAAAGAGAAAAAATGATATGACTTCACTCATATGAGGACTTTAAGAGACAAAACAGATGAACATAAGGGAAGGTAAACCAAAGTAATATAAAAACAGGGAGGGGGACAAAACAGAAGAGAGTCATAAATATGGAGAACAAACTGAGGGTTACTGGAGGGGTTGTGGGAGGGGGGATGGGCTAAATGGATAAAGGGAACTAAGGAATCTACTCCTGAAATCATTGTTGCACTATAAGCTAACTAATTTGGATGTAAATTAAAAATTAATTAATTAATTAATTAAATTTTAAAAACAAACAACAACAACAAAAATAGTTTGACATATACACATACAAAAGAGAGTGTCGTGCAGCTGGTTTTGACATAATGTGAGTCCTTGAGAATTTTATCAAGTCATCTGATCAAAAAGCCCACACTCACTTAAACAAAATGATGTCTCTTCTAGACAAATAAGGCAATTCCCTTGTGAGGGCTTTGAAAAAATTTTTTGTTGCTAAAGCCTGTGAAAAATTCTCAAATATTGAAGGTCATGCAACAGGTGATTTGCCAGGCAATTTTTTTTTATTTACAACCATATTGTTTAATTTCTGACTTCAAACCATCAAGAACAAATTATGAAGGTCTTTGGAAATGTCAATAGTAGCCAATCCTGAATATTGTTTAAAAATACTGTTTAGAGAGACAGTGTCTCATATTTTTCATTAGCTTTAGCTAAAGAATATTTTAGGGAGGCAAATTTTGGACCTAAATTGTATTCGGAAGCCTTATACCATTTAAAGAAAGTAGATCATGAAACGGTAGGGATTTTGTTTCCTTTCTGTTCTAAAGTGCTGCTCAAGTGAACTATCCTGCCTATATTAAAAATTCTCTAAAGTGTTCTCTTTGGTTTCAAATGTGTTGGTAAAATTGTGCCAGTTAGAAAGATATGCACAATAATTTGAGTTAATAGTGATAAAATATAAGGAAAGCAAGGGGTCAGCCTGGAGGAAGTGTAGTTTATATTGAAGAAACCAATGAAAATTACAAAATATCTATAACCAGCACTCTCAACAATAGCCAAATTGTGGAAAAAGCCTAAATGTCCATCAACTGATGAATGGATAAAGAAATTGTGGTTTATATACACAATGGAGTACTACGTGACAATGAGAAAGAATGAAATATGGCCCTTTGTAGCAACGTGGATGGAACTGGAGAGTGTGATGCTAAGTGAAATAAGCCATACAGAGAAAGACAGATACCATATGTTTCACTCTTATGTGGATCCTGAGAAACTTAACAAAACCCATGGGGGAGGGGAAGGAAAAAAAGAAAAAGAAAAAAAGAGGTTAGAGTGGGAGAGAGAGCCAAAGCATAAGAGACTCTTAAAAACTGAGAACAAACTGAGGGTTGATGGGGGGTGGGAGGGAGGGGGGGGGTTGGTGATGGGTATTGAGGAGGGCATCTTTTAGGATGAGCACTGGGTGTTGTATGGAAACTAATTTGACAATAAATTTCACATAATAAAGAAATAAATAAATAAAATAAAAAATAAGGATGGCTCTTGTATGATTGCGTGTGTCTGAAGCTTGGTAAAGACCGATCATCATCTATTGGGGCCAGAAAATATCTAGTTACAAGCAGATAAAATTAAATAAGTGCAGTTTTTGAGAGAATACAAAAATAAGACTGCAGAAGAAGTTCTTACCAGGGTTTTAGATGGTGACCAGGGCAAAGGTTGCTCAAAGAACACTGAGAAGAAACCTCAATTTCTCAGCCCCTGAGATGGCTTGATGATGGATTTCTCAGATCTGGATCTATAGACTTTCCCTCCAAAGACAAATAACTTCTAAGATACAAGGCAAGCAGACAACAGGGGATTAGACAAACAGGTAGTAAATACTAATAAACAATTTTATAAAAGAACAATATGAATATACTCTGATGAGTAAAAATCCCAAAAGACCTAATTCCTAAGAAAAACAAATAAACCTAATGCTGAAAAGCCTTTAGCAAAATAGGGGAGTTCGATTCAGCATGTACTCACCACCCTGCCAGGGCACATGGCATCTGGTGCAGGTACAGGCACAAAGTCCAAGATGTGTGTGCCATCACTGAGTCAAGCATACCAGGCCAAGGCAGGAAGCTCTCAGTGCACCTAAGTGGAGCTTTATTTCCATAATGCTCTTCAGCCAAAGACCACCAGGGGCATACCTGTAGCTAAACAAATTGGTTTTATTACTGTTTTCAGTGAGAAAGAACATGTACCATAGGGAACCATGGCATCTTCACAAGAGGCTGTTCCAAAGAATCTATCATATAATTTGGTTTCTAGTTGGCTGAATTGATATGCTCTCAGAAAATGTAGACAATTCTATAACTGGGTATCCCAATTCATCATATCTAGGGGGAGGACCCTCAAGACTATAGAAGGAAAAAGTTATAATTGATCAAGAAATTGCAGTCACTCATAGCTGAGAGAGAGGTGTTTGACATTTTGTGGGTGGCATAGGGACCTTGTTTTTCATCTATACTTAGACAACATTGAAATGGCCTTGCTTTGTCTCACTTCATAATGGCCTCAGAGGGACTTTGTCTGAGTTTTGTGTTCTGTAAGATTGCTTATGTGCAATAGAAAAATAACATGATCTAGATATGAATACCAGACCAACTCCCTGGATATCTGGGGCTGTATATTTTTTTGTCTTTCTCAAAACTAAAGTTTTGGGAAATACACACATACAATTTGAATTAATTATAATATAGGGTGAGAAGTGAGTTATAAGGATGTATAGAAGGTGGAGTAGTGGTATGATGTAGGAAATCATCTAAGGTATGGATGGGGGCTACCATGGAGCAAAGCTTGGTTCTAGAAAAATATCCACAATGAGGTGATATTTAACCTAAGTCTTGACAAATAAGGAAGCATTCCTTAGGTAAAGCAGATGAAGGATATGCACAAAGTTGGGGAAGAAGGCAATTTAGCAGAGGTAAATTGGCACATACAAAGGAAAAGAGTTTTTAGTACTGCACAGTAGGAGAAACAACAAAGAATACAAAGCATAGAGAAATAAGGCTGTATGTAGAGGCATGAGTCAGATATTAATGGCCTTTCTGAACTGCTAAGGAATTTGACCTTAGATGATAAATAACCATTGGAAGGTTTTAATTAGTGGACTAACGAGATATCAGATAGAAGATAAAACCAAGGTATTGACAGACCAGCAAGGAAACATTTTCAATCATTCAGGAGTTATCCAAGGGAGGTCTAAACTAGGGCCCTGTTGATGGGATAGAAAGGAGGAAGGTGACAGAGACTTTAGGTCTACTTCCTAAAGCCAGAGGTGAATTTTTCATGAAGTAAATGAGGCTTTAGCTTTAGGAAGCTTCACTTTTCACTGGCCCTTTTCAAGACCCTGGGCGTGGCTCACAGACTGTCTTATGCAGTCACAGGTTTTGTAAAGTTTACAAAGTAAGTTATTTTAACTACAATCAGGTAAATGTCTCCTTCTCCTTGGAATTCTGGTCCTTCACAACTCCCCTCAGGTTGGGTGGAATTGGATGGCTATGAGAATTCAAGGTCTGGCTGAAGAAAGTAATATGGGGGCATTAGAAGTTAATAAATAAAAATACCCTTTTCTAGATTTTTTTAATGTTTATTCATCTATTTTGAAAGAAAGAGAATAAGTGGGGAAGGGGCAGAGAGAGAAGAGAATCCCAAGCAGGCCCCATACTCAGCATTTAGCCCGATATGGGGTTCAATCCCAAGAACTGTGAGATCGTGACCTGAGCCAAAACCAAGAGTCAGACACTTAACCAACTGTGCTGCCGAAGTGCCCCTCTTTTCTAGATTTTTAAGTATTTTTGGTATTTTTCATTTTGTGTATGTGTAATTAGTTGTCATTTGTCCGCAATGAATATTCACTTTCATACAGAATTTTGCATTCATGAATTTGTATTCTTTTTCTTTAAATGGATCCCAACATTTGTATGAGTGCTGAGCCTCACAGACTTGAACTTCACCATGCTAATCACTCAGTATTATGACACAAACAGCTAGAGGTGTTATCTTGATAAGAACATTTCCTATGGCTCTGGCACTGGAAGATGTCTGCAATGGAAGAAAAGCAGCTTTGCTATTTACAGAGCCAGAAGCTAGCCTGTGGAAAATTCTTCCAATTACCAGACATGCAAAATTTTAACTAGAGGATGGCATTATCATTGGTTTCCTCTTAGGAATATACTTGATACCATTCAAAAACTCCTAGATACTTTTCTGGATAGGAATCATATAGAAAATAATTTATAACAAGTCCTATGATTGCAAAGCACAAAATCACAGCTATCCTACAAACTGTGAATGTTCATCTGTGTGTGAAATTATGTTTTACACATTCCAACACAATGGGGTTTTAACAAATCTTGACACATTATGTGAAAGTCACATAAATAATACCAAAGTAATAATTCATTAAGAAAAAGATATAAATTTCAAAAAGAAGTGGCAAACTCTTAAATTCTTTGATAATCTAATTAATAAAAAGGAGCAAATGGGGCTCCTGGATGGCTCAGTAGGTTAAGCATCACTCTTGATTTCGTCTCAGGTCATGATCTATGGTCATGAGATCAAGCCTGCCTTGGTCTCCGCACTGTCTGTCGAGCCTGCTTGGGATTCTTTCTCTCCCTGTCTCGCTCTCTGTCCCTCCCAACTCATTCTCAATCTCTCTCTCTCTCTCACTTTAAAAAAATAAAAAAGGAGCAAATCATATGAATTCATTGAGAAAATATTTAAATTTCCTGCTGATTTGACACAAAATACTGATTTCAACAAAGACTGAAACAACCACAAAATCTTCTAAGATGCCAGTGCAATGAGACACAACTACTAAACTGGTAAATAAGTGTCAACAATTGAGGGAATATTTGAAATATCCTGCAATGTTATGATTCATGTATGAAAAAACTTTAACAGAAGTTGCTCTAATTTAATAGCAATGTTAAAAATGTATGTTATTACTAACAATGAGTTGAGAAACTAAAATAAAAATTTTCAACTATTGATAACAAAAGAACAATTTTCAAAAATCATGCTAAATTTTTAAAAAAATTTAAAAAGGTGGGGGGGGGCACCTAGGTGGCTCAGTCGTTTAAGCATCTGACTTCAGCTCAGGTCATGATCCCGCAGTTCGTGGGTTCAAGCCCCACATTGGGCTTTGTGCTGACAGCTCAGAGCCTGGATCCTGCTTGAGATTCTGTGCTTCCCTCCCTGACCCTCCCCACTCACACTCTGTCTCTCTCTCTTTCAAAAATAAATATTAAGAATTTTTTTAAATTCAAAAATCATGCTAATGACTGCATTATCTTTAGATTCTCTCCACAGAAAATATTACATTCTGTGTCACATGAGGAAAGGATCAGAGTATGCAGCCAAAAAGAAATGTAGAAAAAAAATTAACACGGGGGCATTAGAAGTTAATAAATAAAAATATTCTCTTCTAGATTTTTAAATATTTGTGATATTTTTCATTTTTAAATGTGTAATTTGTTGTGATTTCTTCTTACTCTAAATATTCACTTCCATACAGAATTTTATATTCATGATTTTGCATTCTTTTTTTTTTTTTAAATAGATCCTAACATTTGTGTAAACTCTAAGTCCCAAAAACTTGAATGGACTTCTACTCAACCAATAAAAATCTAAGCCTGTGTGCCCTCAAGAATTATCTCCCTGACAACTTCATTCCTACTGAAAAGCAAGCATGGCTTCATGATGAATGACATCATCTTTTTAATGGTTGCTACAGTCTCTTCAATCACATGCTAATTCTCTAAAGCAATGACTATTTTTTTCAACATACTTGGAAATGTAGCTTACTTTAAAGGAGTCCCCATTTTAGAGATGAATTCATAAATGTTTTTTATTCACTGAAGGGAATTTTCTTCTCCCTCTAATAATTCAGGAATTCTCATTGATTTAAATAATGTTGAATTGGGGCACCTGGGTGGCACAGCAGGTTAAGCATCCAACTCTTGATCTCAGCTCAGGTCATGATCTCATGGTTTGTGAGTTGGAGCCCTGAATCAGGCTCTTTGCTGATAGTGTGGAGCCTGCTTGGGATTCCCTCTCTTCTCTGCCTCTTCCCCAATTGTGACGCTATCTGTCACTCTCTCTCAAAATACATAAGAAACGTTAATTTAAAAATTTTAAATAATGTTGAAGTTGTGAATCACATTTCAACTCTGCTTTTACACACCAGAATAAATTTGTTAAATAAATACTCTGTAACTGCTCTTTTCCCACCTCTCAGCCCACTAGGCTTTCATCTTTGCATGGTGACTTTAAAAAGCAAAGTGTCTATATCCTGGGAGCAAGTGTAGTTTTTTATTGTTGTTGTTGCTGTTGATATTGCTGTTGGAAAACTCAGATTTCAATTAAATAGTATGTTTTCCTTAAGTCTCTCCTATTATTAGGTAAATCTGGATGATCACAGTTAGGGGAAGAATTGTGTTAAAACATGAAATTTCCATTGTAGTAAATCAAAACCAGTGGGTAATTGGCAATTCCATGTGGCTAGCCCAATATAATGAACAGTTACTTTTTAAATAAATGTTTGGTTTGGCTTAGAGAGTAATCAAAAATGCTCTATGGAAGCAATGCCAGTTTTGTGTTTGCTTTGTTTAGTGTATTTGTTAGCAAGAGTAAGGGTGGTTACCATCTTCCTTCCCAACTGGACACATTTTTAGAAACACAAGTTGAGGAACTCGGACTTGCCAAAAAATCACTTTCATAATCTTACTATCATTGAAAAGAAAATAAACCAATCAAAAATTATTGCATATCTATCGTATACTAGGCCCCATGTTTAGTATGGACCGGATAGAGAGTTCAGAATTCTACCCCATCTTAAGAGCCATCTTGTGGCTCTGGCCCCTCCTGCCTCAGAAGGCTCTGCATTCAGGTGATGAGGGGCTGGGGGATGCCAGTCAACTATTGATTTTTCAGAATGTTAATGAATAACCTTGAAGTCTGTGCTGTGCTCTTTGTTCTCCCATGTGGGAGCTGCAGAGAGTGTTAAGAGTAGGAAGAGGCCCCAAGACTCTCTTCTGAGATGACTGCCTCCCAGACAATCCTAATATGCTGCCATCATAGGGTACCTGGCTATGGGCAGCACAGAATTGAAAATGCCGAACTAAATATACACCTTCCACACTTCAATACCTAATTGCCAAGTTGTTCCTACCCATTCCTTCCCTTCCCTCCACAAATGGACTGTGCCCATTTCCATTGTCTGGGTTTGTGTCCTCACTTCTTCCCTAACACTGGATATTTTAGCATTGTTTTACATTGTGCTGCCATGGTTACACATGAGGCTGAGCTTTTTCCCTGAATTTACTGGCTAATCAGAACTCCTTGCCCCCTATCCCTGTGGGTTTCCCCAGATGCTTAGTTTCAGTTGTATGGTATGCATAGTCACCTTTTCCTATCAAACATATTTCAAACATTTCCTTACAATCTGTAGCTAGAATTTTGACATATTGATGTTATTTATAGTCCCTTTCATGTCAAATAATGTTTTCAATTCTTAAGAATTTTGATTTTTCATCAGACATTTGAAATTCTTAGAGATTAGGAATATTTTAATCCCTTCACCCTTCTTCCCTTTTTCCTTAGGGTTATCCTGGCCCTCCACTGTGGTAATGTTATCATGCCCCAAGGTGTGTGTATTACTTGCACAGCAGTGTGTCTTGATATTAAGTGTCTGAAAAGCAGTTCAAGAACAATGCGGGGTTTACAAAAAATGAAAAATAGAATTGCTTGGTCATAAACACATTTAGAAAATCCTGACACTGTGCCTCCTTGATCAATTTTTAGGAGTTTCTAAGAACTTCCTTTTTCCCACATAACTTGCCAACACTTCACATTTTCACACTTTTGTTTTTTGTCCAAATGCTAGCTGGGAGCCAGAGAGGTTGAGATTTTTTTCAAATTGTTTTGTCCATGGGGTTCCTCTCCAACTAATGGCCTATTCACAGCAAGTTCTCACTTTCATATCGCAGTGTTTGTCTTACTAAAAATCATGTGTAGTTTCTTATGTATATATTTATCTTTTATGTTTATTCCCAATCTGTGTTGTTGTTGTTGTTGTTTTTATTCCCCCCACCCCCGCCCCCAGGTACGAGTTCTTTACTGTAGTGCAATGTGTGGATTTTTCCTTTACTTAAAGTTTTGGGTGTTTTGCTTTGGTTTTATTAATGTAAGGCCAATCCTAAACAAGATCGTGAAAACAGTAGTCTCCGAAGGCCATATTCGCCCAAAACGTTCCCCACAGGTTATTCCGGGTTTCATTCATGCAGGCATCGAACTGTGAAATTCCAGTTAAAATGCCCTAAGGGCTAAACTCTCATGATTGGAAAAATCTGGTCTAATAAAGGGTTATCCGCAGCGACAAACCCGGAGAACTGGGACCTGGGGAGCCAATCTCAGAATTTGTTCCTTGAGCCATTTAGTCCATTCTTATCCAAATCTCACCGCGGGAGCTTTTTAACAGAGATTTCTGGAGATTCAGTCCTGGCTGCAGCCTCTCTAAGCAGGGAGACAGGTGAGCCGCGGCGTCCATTAGACAAAGCACCCGCTCCCACCCTTGGGCGGAGAAAGCGTTGGGAGCTCACCGCAACTAGGGAAAGCCGAAAAGCCACGCATGCGCAGAAACCTGGTGCGGCAGGAGGCGGGGCCGAACACAGAAGGCGGAAGCTGAGAGAATGTTTCAATTTACTTACACGGCAGGCTGGAAGCGTCTTCTCCCACATGGTCTAGCGGTTAGGATTCCTGGTTTTCACCCAGGCGGCCCGGGTTCGACTCCCGGTGTGGGAAAGACTTACCTTTTAGAACTCTCTTAAAATTATCACCCAGTCAATTTAGACCATTCCTAGCAAAAATGTATTAAATATAGCTGTAATTACTTAAATAAAGCTGTAATTACATAGGGGGAACGTGGAGATCGGAACGCCTAGCTTGTGATACTCAACCCAGAAAAGCTTGCTTGTGTGGTTAATTAACTTCTTCCCATCATACAATTCATTTAAAATGTTACAAGTGATCATAATATTTAGTGGTCAAACTCTATTAGGTAAAGGATTTTTTTGTTGTTCCTACTTTATTCAGAAAATTTACATACAACACTGTGTACGTTTAAGGTGTACAGCATGATGGTTTTTACGTCATATATTTACCATAGTGGCGTGAGTTAATAAATACCTCCATCACCTCACATAATTACCAGTTCTTTTAGACTTCTTAGAATTCTTATGTCCTGGCCAATTCACTGCTGTCTATGCCAACACTAAGTGTTTCTGGACCAAAATTAAAGAGACGGTGAACAATAGGAAGAGAGAAGGGGCATGAGAAACCTGCACTCAAGAGCAGCTGATATTTGAGAACTCAGTGGGGATGGCAGGCTGCTGTCCTGAAGCAAGAGTCACTAGGGCTGAGATAAGAAATGAGAGGTTTCCAAATAGAAGTACAGCTTTAACAGAGGTTTAACAGAGGTAGAGAGTGAAGGAAAAAACCAAATCCTTTCACTTAGCGAACTTTCACAGAACGTGTGGGGAAACTGAAGCGTGGAATCAGCTTCTGGATAGAATCACACATGTGCTTAGGTTGAAGTCAGCACTCAGCAAATTCAAACTTTCAGAAGCAGAAAGAGCCTTGAAACTTTCTCAGCTTCTAAGCCATTTCCAGGATAGAAATAAAATATTTTTCTATGAATAGGCCTACATACTTTTAATTATAAGTCTAGATGAGTAGTGGTTAATGCACACAATACTATCTCCTTTGAAAATTCTATTGTTTGAATGAATCCTGTGCCATTCACTGGGATTGATCAATCAGGTGAGCAGACTCATGATATACCAGTTGCAGATGTCTTGGGCTTGATTTGGACAATAAAACCATTTGAGAAAATATCCAAGACCTCTGAACCATCCATAAACAAACAACATGAGCTACACACAGAGATAAAATTTATATGGGGAAATTGTGCATGCATAGGCAGTCACTTCCATTCTTTGATTGAATTTGAATTTTATTTTCTTAGTCTGGATGGAGACAATATAGATTTGACCATAAAGAACATTTGAGTGTTCTGCAAATTATTGCTTCAGACATTGTTCATTATGTGACATATGACAAATTCTTTTAAGATTTAATTCTGAAAATTAAGTTAAATTAAATCTGTAAATACCTCTCAGACTGATTGCCTTCTCTCCATTCATACTCCCATTGCACATCTCCATGGCACCACTGGCTTTGGCCAGAACTATCTTAACAGCCTCACCCAGGGCTGGCTACAGTGGTAGATATAGAGGAGACTTTACATCTCACTTTTGGAAAAACCGATGAAAATATTTCATTCATTTAAGATAATCCCATCATACTACCCTGAATATTATGCCCTTGTACAGAAGTGAAATACAGGTGGAAAGCTGAGGAGAATGGATGTCAAATAACCAAAAGGGTAGGCTGTTCTGGTTATTTTCTTGTTTGCTCTTGCCTTCTTTCACATCTTTCATATTCTTCTCCTTTTTGAGAGGGCTGCAGCTCTGCAAAATTCATTTCCCAGACTCCCTTTCTAGTAGATGTCTGGTTAGCTTTTACCCAAGGGAAGTACTGGCTGAAAGACTGAAATGTGTTAAGAAAGCAGGGCCATTTTTTTAATGCTTCTGATGTCTTTGGTAGCAGTGGGCATCCCTGATGGCTACTAGCAGCTGTAGACTCTGGTCTACAGGGGCTGCTGTCAGCTGTGAGCCACCAGCGGTGTCACAATGGGTGGCAATGGACTGTACTGCTCCTTAAAGTTTCCACAGAGCATAGTGGGTTTGAAAGTCACAATGTGCCTCTAATGGCAATGGCAGTGCCCACCAGTGACATGCAGAGTGGTGTCCTACCTTCAGGAGCTCTTCACCACCTCTTCTTTTTTATTCTTTCAGCCCTAAGTGAATTGTGGTATCTGCAGTTACTAGTTTCTGAATAATCTAATTTTATATCCTCTTTAGCTCCTCCAGCACTTCTAAAAAGTCTGCAACTGATTCCCTCTGTTAAATTTCCTGTTTGAAATATTTGTTTTCTTGACTGCAGACCAAGAGACACAAGTGTTGTTACTGTGTAATTGCCATCTACTGTTATCCTTTTAGCCTTACTGACTTTTTGAGGGGAGTTGAGTGAAAAACTTATTCTGTATGTCAGGGAAAGTTCTTGAAGAAATAATATTCACCTAAGGCCTAGAGGATGAGTTAGCAAGGTGAGGGGATATGCAAATGTACATGAGTCAAGTTATTTTCAAGATCAGTCTGCCTTTTGCACAGGTCAAGTAGATGAGTCAAAAACTAGATACATCATGGGAAAACTCCTGCATCTTTCAGGTCTCTGTTGGTGGTACTAATCTCTCTAATTCTCCCTAGGGTGCACAATTGATTTTGGCTTACTCTTTTGGTTAGAAAGGGAACTTCCAGGGGCTACCATTTGTCTTTTCTGGCCATAGTAGTCCTCATTCCAAGATTCAGGGAGCAATATGATAATGCTGATTGCCAAGTAATACATTTGAACTGAATATAACAGAATCAGGTGTGTCCACAGACCCACTGGAACAACTTTGAGATAGACAGAAGCCAAAACTTCCTTTATCTCCTAAGCTCCAATGAACCACATAAAAGTATTCAAAGGCCAGGAGGAACAAATAACAACAGCAACATTAATACTAGTAATTCCTAGTTGCCTAACCACAGGAAAATATTTGTGTTAAATTAGCTAGTGTTAAGTCAACGGAATGAATGGCTACATATAGGTCCTCTGGGGAAAGGGTTGGGGACATATTTACAGCCTATTCTTGTGGCAGTGTTGAGGGGGGGGTTCTTTCTCAAGTGGAACCAGTCTACCCTTCCTTCAGTAGGACTCCAAACTATGAACTAACTTGGCTTTTGGTACCCAACCACATATGCAACACATTTCCATTGTCGTGACTCAAGCCACATTCTGGTCACCAAATCTACAGTTTTTAAATTGTATATATCAAATAATACTTTATCAAACCACCCATGTACTTAATTACTAGGACACCACTGCCAAGGATCCCTGTTGTTCCAGCACTGCTTCAGTGACCAAACCCACTTTTGTCCTGGCAGCTTGGCTTCTTGGACTTTGCTACTCTGGGATTCCATGATTCCCATTGAATCAGGAGCCCTTGTAGTTTTTCCCAGTGATCCTGGCATGTGGAAGACTGACACCAAGGTTTTTCAAGCTTCTGGTGCTCCCCTTACAAATGCATTTCTCAATACCTTAATGAAGGAACTATTTTCTGGGCCTCTCTTGGGGGTATAGTAGATGTACAAGTGTTTGTGTCTCATTTTATAAATTCCCCTGCAACATGACAATTTGTCTAAACCTTTAAAAATATTTGTCCATCCTATATCACCCATGTATGACTTTATAATTCCAATGGAGGTGGGCCACAGTTGGTCCAGGTTTCAGTTAATTAACCAAGCAAACTTGGACTTATAGCCACTCCCAGATACTCAGACTAACCCATGGAATGCATATGCACAAGTATGGCCCAATCTAATGTTATCTCCTGCCTCCTTGGTGTAACGATCTTAGGATCCATTTCCACACCTATTCCTCACCTTTCTTCTAATATAAATTGGCATAATCTTATAATTATTTCAAAGTCTAAACTATCCCATGCTGGGTCAGACTTTATACCCGACCTCACGGCAGGCCTAGGATTGAGTTCCAGTTTGGGGTCTGGAAACTTTGGAGGGTGACGAGAATAGACCAGGTGTAAAATGGGCATCTCCTTGCAATATAATTGCCATGGTTAAAATTCATATTGAGTCTCTTGGTGTGCAAAGTGTAATCTGGGAACCAGCAGCATCAGCATCTTCTAAGCACTTTCTGGAAATGCAGAAAGCCAAGCAACACCCTAGACCTACTGAGTCAAAATATGCATTTTAACAAGATACTCAGGTGATTCTTATGCGCATTAACATCTGAGAAGCACAGATTGAGTCCTGTAGAAAGGAAGACTAGCTTTCTCAGACCCAGGGAGGGAAGCTGCTTCTATAGCAAGAAAAAGCTCAAGGAAATTTGGGGCTTCATAATTCTCAGATTTAAATCTTCCCATTCCTTGTTTTGGGGTTCCATTCTTTCTTAACCAATGCACTGACTTTCACTTAAGTAATATGGAAAAGCTATGAGTCAGATTTACACTGTAATTCCACAATTGGCAGAATCAAATTGTGGGCTTAATTTTCAGCAATATCTCTTATGTCTTATTTCTATAAAGGATAAGGAATTGTCTGAGGGCCATCACAAACGATCTCTAGTCCTCTGGCCATATATTGAGTTGAGAGTTTAAATCCTTGAGTGATTAATTTTCTTTTATGTAACTCTCTAGTACAGTCAGAAATAGCCAGCCCACCATCACAGTAGTTGATTGTAGCAGTCTCTTGGTCTCCCAACATCTTACCTTCAACAGACTTTTTATTTCAGGTAATACCAGGTTGCGATTTAAATAAATATCTTGCCTCTGCATATGTGATTTATCAGTATCTTTTTTTCCCACTGATAATGAGGTTATTGCCACGTTTAAGTCTAGGGAAAGATAATTCTGAAATTTTCTTCTTTAAGTGCTTATTTCCTGAAGGCACTGTTGGCTACAAAAATTGTGTAAATGGTTGTCTAGTTAGACAATCAAAAAACATTTCAGACATTTCTAATAGATGTAGGGATAGATGAGCAAAGAGGAAGGAGGTGGCTTTAGCAAAACTCAGGAGCATCACACTGCTGACATTGTTGGAGCCTGCTGATAATATAGCTGGAACCACCCAGACTGCTAATTCAGACTGTAATCACTCAGTCATTTATGATGGCCACTGCAGAATAAGTGGCCAATGCCACTTATTTAAACACACTGCCCCAGCTGCTTGAACTACTGAAGCTCATGGACAGCTCCTGTTACCTCTGTTAGAAATGCCAAAGACACTGGAGCCTAGAGTCAATCACTGTACTTAAAAAGACAAGAAGAAGAATATGCTCCTTCCTCCTGTTACTGTCTTCAATTGACTGAGCCTAATCTGATTAGGCCAGCTGGTCAGGTGAACTAGAAATGTGTGTAAGATTGCAGCCCTCTGCAATATAGAGAAGAAGTATATGCTTATGCAGACAGAAGGAATGATGGCAGCCATCTTTGAGACAGCTCTGACATCTATGAAGGTGTTTACTTTGGTTTCAACTTTTCCAAGCCTAACCCACAGTTTCTCAGTATTGTGTTCCACTGCTCTATCTCTAGGCCCTCATCTCCTTTTCCCACTTTGTCTCCAAGTGCCTTGTGCAGATACAAACATGGCTTTACTTGCAGCCTCAGTAAAGGATGCTTCATTTTTGTTGATAAAGCAAAATGCTTATAAAAAACAAAACAAAACAAAAAGACAGTTGACTTTTTATTGAAGCCTGCTTTATTAAAAGGCAGGATGAGTTCTTCTTAATGCTTCCTGAGGGAGGAGCAAAACAAGTGAAATTATCTTGTGACATATAACCTAAAATATGATAGTATTGGCTGTGACCCCTTTTCCTAATATTTGTACAAACTGCAAAAACCCTGGTTTCTTACCAGCTGGTTCACTTTCAGTTTGCTATCACACTTTTTCTTATAGTGCTATATTTGTTTTATTCTGGTTTGTTTGTTAATAAAAACAAATTGTTCATGGCAACATCTTAATAAATCCTATTAATTATTTTAAAAAGGTATATTAAAAAAAGACCTCAAATAGAGTTGCTTATACTAAGCCCTTGTCATTAAACCAATACCTAACTTAATTATGGCTTCAGCTCTCTCAGAAATGGAATCTTAAATTTTTTTTAATGTTTATTTATTTTTGAGAGAGACAGAGACAGAATCCAAGTGGGTTAGGGGCAGAGAGAGAGGGAGACACAGAATCTGAAGCAGGCTCCAGGCTCTGAGCTGTCAACACAGAGCCAGACACAGGGCTCAAACTCAGGAACTGTGAGATGATGACCTGAGCTGAAGTCAGTCGCTCAACCCACTGAGCCACCCAGTTGCCCCAGAAATGGAACCTTAAACCAGTCAATCAGGAATCATCCGATCAGCACTAGTTAGGTAATCAGCCTGACAGACCCTTGCCGTAAGAAAGGAAAGTAACCTTTTAGTAACCAGTTGCTTTTTTGCCTTGTATACTTTCCTTGTCCCCACTCACTTCTGCCTATAAAAGTCTTCCATTGTGTACAGCTCCTCAGAGCTCCTTTCTGTCTGCTAGATTGGATACTGCCTCATTCATGAGTCATTGAATAAAGCCAATAAGATCCTTAAAATTAACCCACTTGAATTTTGTTTTTTAACAAGAAGCTAATATTATATCTACCTTAAGATATAAATAAGTATATAGAAAATATGTCAATAAAGAGAGAATACAAAAGCATAAATGTTTACTGATGGTAAAATTGTGTTCAAATTTCATATTTTGGTCTTTGACTACAGAGAAGCAAAGCCCTAAGAGCACACATTCTCTTTCAGATAGGATCAGGCAGGTGGTGGAAATCCTGGTGAGCTCTTTAATATGTCCTAGAGACAGATATCAAGCTCACAGAACTAAACATCTACACCAATACCTACTGTAGTGTAAGACCAAAAGTTCATTTAAGAAGCATGGAATGACTATTCTAAGTAGTCAGCATAACCAGCTTTTGTGGACAGCCCAAAATAGATGACCTAATTCTTACTCTCTAGGATGTTTTTGCAAGGAGTGGTTGTTAGAGGGGAAAAGAAAAAGGTAAAAATGTTGATAATGTGCCTATTAATTCTCCATTCACCCACACAGGAAAACCTGAGGGTGTTTTTGTTGCTTCTTTTCATTCATAATCTACATCTAATCAATCATGATGCTTCTTTTAGTTGATCCAAAGAGCTTCCAAGAGATTCCCCACCTCCCTCTCCTCAACACTATACTCTTAGGTCTGGGTCCAAAACATCCCACCTAAAAGATCATGAACATTGGCTTTCTTAAACATTCAGGAGAGAGACTTTTGGACTGAAATGGTGTCAGGTGCTGGCTCTGACACATCTAAGATTTTCCACTACTCTGTCTATGAAGACTCCTTAAAATGGCATATCATGGCCAGAAACTATGACTCTTTTCAGACTGAGATCCATTTTTATCTCCTACAACCAAAGAAAGCAAGCATGGTACAAGCATGATTAAAAGGTCCCCTGTTAGACCACTGGAGATGGAGTTGGCTCACCTCCTGCAAGTAGTGGGATGCCTATATAGAGTACAACTGGGCCCCTACTGCTCCAACTTCAGCCCCTCAACCCATCCCACTCCCCTCAGCCACTGCTTCCACACAAGTTAAAGTTACAGGACTCAGACAATAGGGCAGGCATCTCTCAGTGGTAGTAATTCCCCACAGGACTACTGCCTATTGAGAGGGAGGATTCCTACCCTGCAGGAGGCATGATCAAAGTGACTGGTGATATTTCTAGTTACATTTTCCTGCAGATTCCAGGAAGCTCCCTCCTCCCTTACTGCCATCACCAACTGTAGTATCTTCCCTGCCTATGATGTGTTAGGAAGGAAAAAAATTTGACAATGTTTAGTATTATGGGGGTAACTTTCTGAATCAGACATAAAACTGCTTCCCACCAACTCCCTCTCCATTTCTCTCTCTCCATGTCTAGACTGCAGATCCAGAAAACAAGCCAGCTCAGCTGAGCTCCTGACAAATTGCTGCAGTGAAAAGGGAAGTCAGTTATGCACAATGCCATTCTGGAACTGCAAAAAGCCTGAAGAGTCCACAGGTCATTATAGAGAAATGCTAGTGGATCACTTGCAAGAATCTGAGGGTCCCACAGAGCACATTACCAATGGGCCTTGGGAAGTGCTAGAAGGTTCTATAAGGAATTCTTTTAGGCTGCTAGTGAATTGTTCATACAAGATCTTCAGGTTCAAGAGGGACAACTGATCCTTCTTTTTAGCTCCTGACTCCCTGGCTGAGCTTCACCAGTGGGTCAGAATAGAAATGCAACAGAGGGATTCAAAGAAAGCTGGGGAAATAGTTCTTAAGTCCCTGCTATGGATCTCAGTCAACAGAACCAAAGATGATGGTGGATAGGGGTAGTTCTTATAAGCCTTGTGACTCCAAGCATGTCCCTGGTGCTGGTAAACAGCCTTGGTGCAGCAAGTTGTTGGAATTTAGAAGACAGAGAGAAATAGAGAGAAAGCATAAAGCCCTTGGGTTTGCTTTGCTCAGTGGCCCTAAATAACCTTAGAGACATAGATGTCCTCTAACAGTAATCTTTCTAAAGCTAGTAAGGGAGAGTGACACAGTGTGGGACAAGCCCCTCCCTCCTTCAGAGAAATGTGACAGTAGTCCTGCCAGGGTAACTGGATGCAAGCTACAGCTGCAGCCTCCTGGGCACCAAGCCCTCCCCTGCAGGGAAGCTGGCTCAGTTCAAAGCTGTGCCTGCAGCTAGGAAATAGCTGTCTACCTGGCCCATTGCACTCCCCAGCCCTTCCCTCCTTCTTCCTCCCCATATAACTTGTGGCCAGATCCTAAAGGCTTCCCCTGTGACGGATGCAGGTCCTCTAAGACTGTACTTCTTATGTGCATACCCTGCCTGTCAGGATACCACCCAAGCCCTGGAAGGTATTTAAGCCTTCAGATCAGCTTCAACTTACTGGTCAGAGCTGTGCAGTGCCCAAACTGATGTCTTGGACCAGGCAAAGGAGATTTCTACAAAAACTTAAGGAAGAAGTCTTTCTGAAGGCTGACTTTCTAAAGTACATCCTAACAGGCCATGAGGCATGTTTTCCTGATTTGGTGACTGTTGGGACTCATGGCTACATTCAATCCTCCAGGCAGTCCTGGTCAATTGGCATGGAATGACCTTTATCTTGGCCTTGCCTCAGAATAATCAACCGATTCTTGTCACAGTCCCTCAAAGTCTAACCTATTTTGATTCATGATGAACAGCCTATACTTCTCAGTTGTGTCTTAAAAAAATCAAAGCCAAAAACTTATATGTGATTTTCAGGCCCAGCCAGACACAATTACCAGGCTCTGCCATGCAAGCCTCAAGGATAGACTTCCCTGCCAATACCAGGTTTGGTGATAACCAGGGCATGGCAGTCTCTGCTGGGAGTTTCAGTCAAGGACTCATGTCCCCCCAACTCTGCCTCTTGGCCAACCATGAACTTATGTACATCTGCATTCTTCGCCAAGTGACCTCATTCACAGGCCTCTTTCTGGGCCACCATGCTTGGTTTCTTTGGTGTAAAAGATTAAACTGCATGATGAGTTTGTAAAGAGTCATTTTTTTCTGACCATGAGGTACCCATTTCAGGCATCTTCACAGACACAGTAATAGAAAACCATAGAAGATGTCTTGGCAGCTGCCACCTGACACCATACCAATCCAAAAGTCTCCCTATTGAATGTATATGGAAGCCAATGGAGGCTGATAATCTTTTAAGTGGGACATTTTAGGCTCAGAACTAATGCTATGATAATGAGAATGGGTAGAAGGGAATCTCCAGGAGCTCTTTAGAAGATCAATTCAATGGAACATCATGATTGATTAGATGCAGATTGTCAGTGAAAGTGTCCCTATTTTTCCTAATATAAGATGTTATAAGGGTTTCAGAATTGTGTGTCAGGACATGGCATGGTGCCTCTGCTAGATCTTTTTATGGGAGAGGGGGCAGAGGGGAGACTAGAAATACTTTTCTCCAATTCTGGTTTAAGTAATTTCCCTGGCCCATCCTGCTCTCCCTTCTCCATACTCCTTCCTGGATCCGTAAAATAGCAGTAGCTATCTTTTCAGGGTTCCCCCAGCAGTGAAATGATCACCACCTACCATATTATGTCTATGGTGAACCACCTGACCCTTAGCCAGAATGTTGATCCATGAACGAAAATAGAAGATGAGGAAACTAGATGAGGAATAGATGAGGAATAGATGATGGAAGATGAGGAATAGAAAGATGAGCACTTTCTCTGGCTTAGCCTCATGCTCACACAGTCATGGTAGCTTATTAAAGTCTTGAGCATTGCTTTCCTTGTGACTTATTTTAACCAGCTATTCTGACATATGGAAGTTCCAACTCTCTCCAGTTCAGCTGACACCCTAAAAAGGAGAAAATATCACTGTAAGCCATTTAGGCTGTATAAAACTCTGCCACCCCTAAAAACTGAGCCACGAGTTCCACATGCCAGGCTGTGGTCCAGCTGGAGAACAAAAAGAATGGCAAAAGCACCTTGTGCCTATTAGTTAATAAGTCTTTCATTATTGAGGATGAGTGAAGGCAAAAGCATCAACATGTGGCCTATAACAAAACACTATGAAAGGGGAATAATAACATAATCTGAAGGCTTAGAGATAGGGCAGACCCCTGAAAATTAATTTTGTAAATGACAAACTCACCTAGGCAACCACTTGCTGCCCTAAACTCTTTGTAAAACTACATGATGTTTATGAAACAACAGTAATCCAGGAGGAGAGAAGAGGCTGAGATGAAAATCATAGGAGAAAAGAAGGTGTTGTAAAGGAAACAGTGCCAAATGGACAATGAAAATCTTCTTAGAATGAGAAAAGAAAAACAGAACCAATGTTGCAGAAAACTGAATTCACCATAAAGAGGGCAAATTGAAGGCTGTCTTTGAAATAGCCAATGTGTAGACAGGAAAACATTGAAGGCAGTGCTATTAGTTACAAAGGACAGAAAGGAGAACTTGGAGATAAGAATTAACAAGTTTTTCATGAGGCAGAAACTATAGAAAGTGGAAGAGAAGCAAAAACCATACAAATAATTAAAGACAAACAAGGAGCACACAGCTGGGCAGGACTCACTGAATTCCAGGAAAAGCAGATAAAAAGACACTTTCACATTTTTTCAAACTTATCATCATGTTATTGGCTTAAAAATTCATAAACTTTGTTAAAATCATTTTAAAAGATAGTTTAGGTGATACAAACTCGGTTGAAAACTTCATGAAGCAGGGAGTCTCTGTTCTCAAGGGTGTAGAGAACTGCCAAATGGGGCTGAAATCAGGATGCTTTTATATGACAAAGAATAAAGAACAAGGAAAAGAAAAATATAAAAATTTGGTTGCTTGTGGCCACATAGTCAACTTTGTTTGGAGTAAGAGGAACAAGAAAATATAGAGCTGGGAGGTGCTTTGCCAAATGGAGATTGGCTGCATGTATACACTGCATTTCTGGTCAAGTGGAGCATTTACATGGACATGAAATTTAAGTTGTTGTTGTTGTTGTTGTTCGTTGTTGTTGTTTTTAAAGAGAGAGACAGAGTGTGAGCAGAGGAGAGGCAGAGAGAGAGAGAGACACAGAATCTGAAGCAGGCTCCAGGCTCTGAGTTGTCAGCATCAGAGCCCGATGCAGGGCTTGAATTCATGAACCAGGAGATTGTGACCTGAGCCAAAGTCAGATGCTTAACTAGCTGAGCCATGCAGGCACCCCAAAAGTTAAGTTTTGACTCCCTAATATGCACCTAGGTAAGGCAGCTCCATATTGGTCCTAGAAAATTATTTTAACAACTTCTACATGGAAAAATTATATTATCCAACATATCAGTCTAGTATGGGTTTACAAAACAGAATCACTGCAAAAAATTAAGGGAATAAAAAGGTTTAATATAGGAATTTGGGCTTGTGTAAATGTTGACGAGTTGAAGGTCTGAGGAGTTGCCACCAGGAAATTGCAAAATAGTCACCAATAACTTTGGCATCAGGTTCTGTGTGAACTGAGAAACTGAACCTCACAGAGAAGTCACCACACCACAGTGATCTGTCATGACCAACCAAGAATAAGCATCTCTCTTCCTCTTCCTTCCAGATCTCACCTTTCCTCATGCTGGGATATTCCAACCCAGAATCATTCAGCAAAAGGGAGTCTGCAAGTGTAATTCCTGGTATCATGTGACAAAAATAATGCAATTTAGTAATGAGTTTGATATCTTTTTCTCAAGGGAAAACAATCCATGGACTTGGGGAGTACAGTGCTTAATGGAGCAATGGAACGCTCTTCCCAAGGGATTTTGGACAAGATTGAGTTTTACAGAGCATTAAGAGAGGCAGGGTGGAAACGGGGTATGATTGGCCAGATTGGGGATTTCTTTTTAAGGCTAACAAGTCATAGTCTAGCATAAACTAAGCTAGTTAAAGCTGAGTTGGAATATTGTGATTGGTGTATGTTAGGTTTCCTTGACAGGAAGGCATTTCCCAGGAGTGTAGGCTGATTTAGGTTTAGATTTGTGACATGGGGCAGGGCACTGGGGCACCCTCCATTTTGTGGGTCTCAGTATACAAATTACCTTTATCCCTGACTTCTCTCTCATTATCCCATTCTCTGTGCTCAGTACAGAGGAGACATAAGAAATTCAGCTATCAAAACAAGACAAAACACCCAAACAGTTCACATACAAAAATATAACCAAGTAAAATCAGACCAGCCTCTGACTTCTCTCCACATCAGAGAACAACTGGGCAAGGTTTACAAAACTGGACTCTACTGACACCCCACCCATGTGGGGTGTCTAAAACATTCTCAAGCCAACAAAGGTCAATCACAATTAAGAATCTAAAACAGTTTGGATCTTAAACTTAAGAAATTAGTCAGTCAAATATCTGATCACTGGATTCTGCAACTGTGATATTCTGATTTATAAGAAATATATATTTGGTTTCCATTGCTCCTGGTGCCTAACTCCTGAAAACCCTTGTAATTTCTTATATATGAGCCATTAGAGCACATTTTGTTATAATATTTAGTTTTGTTCCCGGTTCCTAAAACAGTCAGAGTGATCAAGGTGAACAAAGTGTCTTTTGTTATTCATAACAAACCCCTTTCAGCCATACCTAAGTTTATGTTAATGAGATGATTTTTGGAAAACATCTAGATAACTAGGAGATGGGAGCTGGTTGCCATGAGACCAAATCATGTGATTAGAGGGATGGAACTTTTAGTCCCATTCCCTCTGACCTCCAGGAAGGGTAGAGGGGCTGGAGGCTGTTTTAATCATCAACTGCCAATAATTAAAGCAACCCTGCATACTTAATGAAGTTCCATAAAAATCCAAAATAATTTGGAGAGCTTCCGGGTTGGTAGTCAAGAACATATTCACATTCTGGAAGGATGGGAAACCTAAACTCCACAGGGACAGACACTCCTCTTCTCAGAACCCTGTGTATCTCTTCATCTGCCTGTTTATCTGTATCCTTTAATATCCTTTGTAATGAACTGGTCATCTAGTGAGTAAACTGGTTTTCTAAGTCCTGTGAGGTGCTCTAGCAAATTAACTGGACACAAGGAGGGGAGCTTCCAATTTACAGTCAGTTGGTCAGAAGCATAGGCGACAACCTGGACTTGCTTTTGATGTCTAAAGGCAGGGGAAAGCAACCCTGTGACACTAAGCACTGAACCTATGGAATTTGATGCCATCTCCAGGTAGTGTCATAATTGAGTTAAATTATAAGATACCCAACTGCTACCCCAGAATTGCTCAGTATGGGGAACTCTCCCCCATTTGGTGTCAGAAGTGCTAGAGTGGAGCAGAGGATTGACACTACAGGAATGTTTTCTTTCACAGCAACATTGCAATAAATATTGGTCCTGAATTTCTTTTCTCCATGTATTGCTTCCACATATTAGCTTTATTTAGTACAAGAAAATACACCTCTCAACTCTTCCTTATCCTTTCTCTACAGTTCAGATGTGATTCTCACCATGTTTCATAATGAATTAAAATTATTAGTGTTGTTCTGTTTCAATGCTTGCCCTCTTTATAATCCACTACTATCTTGAACAAGTTTGAAGTTTCCTGTTGGCCTTTTTAAAAATTATACATATTATGTTATCAATTATTTTAAAATGTTCTTAGGAAAGGGACAAAATGGAAAACATAAATGTTAAGTGAAATTTCTGAACAGTAGAATTGTGGATGACTTTTAATTTTTTCTCTATACTCCTCTGTATATTGTAAATGCAGTTCAATGAACAAATATTATTTTTTATAGTCAGAAAAAGCTATGCTAATCAGTTAGTATGGAGCTCTTCCTCTCTTCCTTCCTTTCCCTTCCTATGGAGTCTCAGATCATGAGTAGGGTGAGAATGACATCTTCACAGAATGGTGGTCCATCATAGGGTTTTGGAATGTAAGCATGGTGAGAAGGTTTCCTCCTGGAGGAGTGGCCCAGCATGAAGTATCAGAGAACAAGCAGTGTTAGGAAGACAACTATACCTGGAAGGGAGAGCATGGTGGCCGGGATGGGAGATTAATTAATATAGGGAGTTGGTCCCATAAGTAAATATATCAAGGATAAAGGGAGATAAGTTTCTTACTATTGGGGAAAAGAGTTACAAATATGGAAAAGGCAGAAAACTTTTATAAACTTTGTGCTGTTATATTGGTATTAAAGGTATTAGTGTAAACATGGTTTTCAATATAGATAGATAGTATATTGGGTGTATAGATAGTTAGATAATAAACACAGAAACAAGTAAAAATGTAAGTTTGTGTGTGTATACATACATTTGTTACCTAGCTCTGTTTCCTGAAAGAGCCTGGGAGCATTAGCACCACAGTACCATTGAGCACAACTAGTACCCTTGTGTAGTAAAGATTTTTACCTTGTCCAAAGAAAAGTCTGCGCTTTGTCCCTCAGTTTCTAGGAGGTAATCTTTAGATACTTGAAATATTATGCCTAATAGAATTGTTTTTGTTTGTTGGAGAGTCTTGAATCATAGCAGATGGCCTAACAATGTGAGTTAGGGGAGGAGTTGGCCACATCCATATAGACTTAAGGTAGGGGCCATGCCAGAAAGACTAACAATGTGACTTAGGGTGAAGACTTTGGGTCACATAGCATCAGTATATCTGAATACTGAGATTAACCATGTGGGCAATCAATCAATCTATCATGCCTGCGTGATAAAACCTCAGTAAAAACTCTGGACACCAAAGCGTGGGTGGGCTTCTCTTATTGACAATACCCATGTGTACTCTCATACATAGAATGCCAGGTTAATAACTCATTCTGTCTCCATGGATGGAGGACAATGGAAACTCTGTATCTGGTAACTCTCCTAGTGTCTGCTTCTTCTCTTGGCTGATTTTAATCTATACCTTTTCTCTATAATATGCTATAACCATGAGCATAATAGTTTTCAGTGAGTTCGGTGAGTCCTTCTAGTGAATCATCAAATCTGAAGTTATTTAAGAAAGACCTGAATTTTTAGTTGGTATCAGAGGTTAGGATTATTTTGGGGGACCATGCTTTCTAACTTTGCAGTTGGCCATATCTCAAGGCCCACAAGATAGCTTCTAAATAACATGCTGCACCAAATGGAACCAGAGCTGCTTAAAGAAAAAACTGAATCAAGGGCAGACACAGGGGCAGGGGCAGGAAAAGTACAAGATGAGTTTAAGAATCCTTTTTGTGCCAGAAAAAAATGCTCAAAGAAGGATGAGAATATGTCAAAAAGATACAGAAATCAACTTGAAGGGGCTCCCATTGGCCAAATCAGGGGATTTGATCTGTGTATCAAAAGAAATAACAATAGTAGCGGAATATAACCTTTTGTAAAAATAGGAAGGCATGCACCCATATAGATATAAATAAAAAGGTAAATTTAAAGTTTGATGAGGAAGAGGTATTTACATAATTTCAAAGTTCTAAAGAACTCTGAGGTTTTACTCTTGCAATGTTATAGGCTAATTGCTGATAGTTTCATGGAGGCTGGAAGAAGACAAAGGACAGCAGGAAGAATGAGCTTCATGGTTTTTTTTTTTTTTTGGTTCCCTTTTTCTCCCAAGCTCCATAGAAACAACATGATGTGGCCCAGGTGGATGCTACCCATCACAACTGAAGAGCCCTGAGCTTAGAAAACTCCAAACTTTTACAATGGCCTCCAAACAATTTGCCCAACATTTGCCCCTGAGTGAAACATTATCTTTATTACTCTGGATGGCAAACAAAGCTACTCTGTGCTCCAGAGGGAGACATTACCTCTGTCTAACAAGGCTGTTTGCCATAAAAGCATGTTCTAAAACCAGGCCAGAACAGGCCTTAAAAAGGTAGCCAGTGCCTCTCAGAGGTGCAGAAATGCAAGAGAACTGTCTTCCAACAAAAGCATTTCCACAGAAAATACTTATCAATTACAAGACTGAAGAAGTCACCTCTCAGTGGAGAATTCTAGCTGACAACTTAATCGAACAACTAGTATGAACCTCATCAGTAAAGGTGCAAATCAAAATTATGCATCCATCTGATAGAATAGGAAGAATGCATATCTCTTCTGCATTATGCCTGCCAAATACCCATAATCAGATTCTAATCATGAGGACACTTTGTACAAACCCAGATGGAGGGACATTCTATCCCAGTACTTCCCTAAGACTTTCTAAAGTGTCAGTCATCAAAGTACTGGAAAGACTAAAGAACTATTACAGACTGAAGGAGACTTAATAGACATTACAGCCAAATGCAACATGTGATTCTGAACCTGACCCCCTTTCTTAAAAGGATATTTGGGAGAAACTGAAAAAAAATTAAGTCTGAGAGTCTGAGGATTATGCATTATGTTAATTTCATGAAGTATAGTACTCACAAACGATTAAGGGTGAAAAATTCCTTGTACTATACTTCCAAATTTTTATTAAGTTGTAATTGTTTTAAAATAAAAATAATTAAGTATTGGATTTTACCATTTTTATATGTAAAGAAGTATACACGTACCTACATAACTGTAAATATATATATATTAAAGTGAGTTAACAATGGGTATTTCTAGTAATGAGACAATTGGTACTTTTTATCCCAACTTTACTAGTCATACTTTCCAATTTTCATACTTAACTGGTATTAATTTCATAATATGAAATATACATGTGAAAGTCTCAGAGGTTATCCATTAGCTTTAGACAGATCCTCTTGTCAAAGTATGTTGAGCAGGGCCCTCCAGGAACTGCATGCTAACAGCGTCACCACATCATCCATCCTCCCCACTTCTCCACAGACTCCTGCATTTCAGACACAACTCATTCCTAGCCCTGCTATATTCAACTATGCATATACTCCCATTGTAGTGTTTACCCTGCTGCCCTAATGATTGCTTTGATTGTTCATGCTGCTCTCTAGATGCCAAGACAAAAGCAGATACTAGATCTCATTGTCTTTACACCCAGTCATTGAAATAAGTTCTGTCCATAAAAGAGTTTGGTGGATGAATGAACCAACATGATTATAATTATGAAACTCCACTGAGGTAAACCTAGACATGCAGGTTTTGTTTCATTTATTCATTGTTTCTTTTAAAAAATGTACTGAACGCCTTTTATTTGCCAAGAAATGAGCTTGGAAGAAGACATTTACTTTGCTTCAAGGAGCTCACAATCTACAAGGTAAGATGAACTATTAACAACTACCAGAGAATGTGGCAAATATATACAGACATAGCAATATAGGGCTGTTCTGGAGGTGGGAGTTAGAAGCAAACAAAACAAGTAACCAGGATTTGAAAAAAACCCTTCCCAGCTCAGCACTCTGTAGCTTGAAGGACATGTAAGAAAAGAGTCCAGCACCCATGCCATTTGATTTTTTTTTGCTGTTTTTCTTTGTGTCTATGTCCTTATGGAGCTGCATTAAGGCTCTAATAAATGAATAAATACACCAATAATTCCCTTGGCCCAGATCAAGAAGCCCAGCCATGGTCAGGCTTAGAACAGGTAAGTATGAATATGGGGTGTTGGGAGTGTGAAGACTTGGGTTTTCATCTCAGCTTCGTGTCCTGTGGGCACGTTATCTCATCTCTATTTTCTTCAATTTTTGCAAATATAGAAAAAGTCTGTATATCTTCTTTTCCATGTATATCACAAAACTGTTTTGTCTAGACATTGCCTATACATTTGAGTATCTGTAAATTCTCAAATTCTCAGCCTCCTGATGTGGAATGCACTATTATCTAAGATTTCATAGGATTTCTCATTCAGCTGAAAGAAATAGGTTACGTATATACACCTTTTGCATGGATATGAATGTATCCATCCATACCATATACATATATGTTTTCATTTTACATATCAGACATTAAAACACTTACTAAAAAGCACAAACAATATAAACGATGTAAAAAAAACTTTTTTAAACTAGTGATTTTTGATGTTACACAACTGCTCTCCTTTGTGGTGACTGTTGTATTTTTAGCTTCACTTTGATTACTTCTGCTGGAGACAGCTGTTCCCACAATCTACAAGAACGTATAGTGCATACATTCATCATGTGATCATGGATAACCACCATCAGGCATCTTCTCTCACAGTAGAGTTTCACTCTCCAGTTGTTTTCTGCATTCTCTTATTAGTTATCCCAGTACTGGAAAAACAAATCTTCCAGCCAGGTTCCTGATTTCCACATTAATCTATTATTCAATAATAGCATTCCTTACAGACCTGCGTTAATTAAAAGCAAGCACCACAAGAAACCTGTCACTTCAAGTGTCATTTGTCACAACAACCTGATGTTCCTTTCTTTCTGTCATTTTTAGAACTTTGGTTACCATGGCAACCTATGGCCCCTTTTATATATAGCATCACTTATATTCAGTTGGTTTATTTTATTTCCTTTTTTTTTTACCGTCAGGAAGACAAGCTGTTTTTTTTCTTTTTTTCTTCTTTTAACAAAGCTCATAATGTGTTAGAATAATCAGGCATAATGATAGGTTGATTCACAAACGAATATTACATGTTAAATGAAAAATTATTATCTTTCAGTTGTATATTAAAATGCTCTGTTTAAAAAATAAAATCTCTACAAAGAAGCAAGTCCAGGTTTAATCTCCCAGGTGCTGGCTCATTAGAAGTCTATAGCCCTAGGATGTAATTAGTATCCCATAAAGTAGCAGATAAACAAAACAACTGTGGGTTTAAGGGAAATTCAGGTGTGCATAACAAGCAATATTCAGCCTTGAGCTGGCCCCATCCACTCAGGAGTTGTGGGGCTCACTGACCCAGCCCAGGTCACTGCTGGAATTCTCAGTGCTTCCACCCACCACTTCCTTAGAACCAACTCCAATATTCAATGAGGACAAAGCTTTTCAGGACAGAAAGTTGGGGAAAAGTAGGCTGCTGCAAGGTACAGATGACATTCATGAAGATTCCTAACTACCTACCATCAGGGAGAGATGGGAAAGATACACCACAAGAGGGTACTGTGTCTGATTGCAGTATCGAACCAGTTTCCATAGCCATCCCACCCTACTACATCCACAGGTAGTTCTCAATTCTCCCTATGCCCTTGTACCTTCTAATCTGTTCAGTCTCTTTATTTCCAAGATAATCCAGGTCTCTTCTCATTTTGTTGAAGTTTTGGGGAAATAGTGGGGCTCATGGGGTTCAGAGCTGATGGCCAAGAAAGAATTCTTAAAGACGTCTTTGGTGCAAAAAAAGGTGATTTCATTAAAGCACAGGATGCAGAAAGAGCTGCCCCTGGACCCTGAGGAGACACTGGTTATATACTATGGAGTTGGAGGAGGTAAAGTCCAGGGGAAGTTTCCAATGAGATTTTCATATGCTAAAGAAGACTCACAAGGTACTGGAGCTACTGCCAAGCTAAGGTTGTTTTTCCCTCTAGCAAAGCATTAACATTAAGAAGGTAGAGAGTTTCTTGGAGAAATGTTTTACTCTGCCAGCCTCAAGTATTTGTCAGTGGGCTGCAGGTTATAAGAAAATTTAATTTTATCTGCTGTTTCCTTCTGCCTTTGTTTCCCATCTGCTATTTCCTTCTGCCTTTGTTTCCCATATGAATCCGACTTCACTTTCTAATTGTAAGCTCCTGGCCTGGACTTACCTGTTTTTTCTCCCATCCAAGTCCTGTTTCCTTGTTGACTAACACCTTAGTTCTTAGCAACCTCTTTGCTTTTTAATCTCTGTACCACTTAGCAATTAAATATATGGCCTCCTTTCATTTAGTTCTCCATATATTCATTGAGCATTTGCTATGTGCCAAGCCTTAAAGAGGCACTTGGAGAGAAAGATCAATAAATTCAAATTTTAGACTTAAGAGCTTTCAACTAGTTGGGGGAAAATCAATACAAAAAGAGGTAATTTCAGTATAATTCAGTGAAAAAGAGATGTTCACATGTCAGGCAGAAGTACAAACTATCTTTAAAAATATCTGGGGTTTCTTAGAGAAAAAAAAATGCCAGAAATGAATCTTTAAAAGTGAGGAATATGTAACAAAGAAAAGAAAGGGTATGAGGGCTCTCCAGGCAAAGGAAGAGTATGGACAAAGACCTGCGGGCATGGAACATTGGAGGCTATACAGGAAAACACCACAGGTATTGCTAGAAAAAGGAGAGATGGGGAGTTGGAGATGTGAATAGCAACCATGTATTAAAGATCTTTGCTTGTCTTGAAAAGGGATTTGGGATTCACTTAGAAAATAAGAAAGAGCCATTAAAGGGTTTTGGCTTGGGTATGACATGTTTGAATTTTTTTTTTTTTTTTTTTTTTTTTTTTTTTTTTTAGCTTAGGATGTTGTACAACCCTAGGTCCCTCAATGTTTCCTGGTATATGGGCAATTTGTAATGCTTTGATTAGGTGGTATTTGTCTTTTTTTATTATTATTATTTATTATTTTTTAATGCTTTTATTTATTTTTGAGACAGAGAGAGAGACAGAGCATGAGCAGGGGAGGGGCAGAGAGAGGGGGAGACACAGAATCTGAAGCAGGGTCCAGGCTCTGAGCTGGCAGCACAGAGCCCAACGTGGGGCCTGAACTCATAGACCTCGAGATCATGACCTGAGCTGAAGTCGGACCGCTTAACCGAATGAGCCACCCAGGTGCCCCGATTAGGTGGTATTTGAAAACATAATTTACTTTTTAATTTTTTATATATGCCACAATTTAAAATATATAAAGACAGGAACTCTAGAAATATATGAACTTGCTAAGAACCACTCTGCCTCATTTTCTGTGACTTATTGAGATAGCCACAAGAGTAGTGTACAGAAAAACCCTAGATGTGAAGGTATGATTAAAAGCAGCCTATCATCAAAAACGTCTAATATGGATTGACTAAAACTTTGGGGATAAGTGAAAAACAGTACTCATAAGGAAACTTATGGTTGTAAATACTTTCATTAAAAAAGAAGAAAAATCTCAAATCAATGACTTAAATTTGTATCTTAAGGCAATAGGAAAAAAAGAACTAAACCCAAAGCCAACAGAAGGAAATAATGAGGATTAGAGCAGAGATCATTGAAATAGAAAATAGAAAAACAATTGATAAAATCAGCAAAACCTAAAGTTGATTCTTTGAAAAAAAATTGGCAATCTTCTAACTTCTAACTATATTATATATTAAAAGAGAGAGAAGACTCAAAATATTAAAATCAGACATTAAAAAGAGGACATTACTACTGACCTTACAGGGAAAAAAAAAGGAATATAAGAGAACACTGTGAACTATTTTATACCAACAAATTAGATAACCTAGATTGTTGGGGTTATTACTGAGGATGACGATATTATACACAATGCTTAGCTAGCTAAAATGTAACGTAGATATTTCCGGTGGGCTGCAGTTAAACTTGAGAGGTGCATGGGTCTCTTGGAATGCCAGAGGCTTGCTTAACTGCCCTGATTGTGGAATGCAAGGGGGGGGGGAGGGGTGGTCTCATGTGTTTCTGCGGTCCTTGGGGAACTCAGTTATCTATACATTGTATGCAAAGTTTAGCAAAACAGTAGGACACATAGAACCTTGCAGTATATCTATAATTTGATTAGTCTCTTGTGATTGTTTGTCTTTAAATCATGCACCCTTTGTTTTTGCATGCTTAAAATGTTATACGCCTTCTGTACACAACAAGCCAACTGAGATTCGTGATTGGCTTGACACTGCAATAAATGAGAATCTGAGTGAGGCGAACGGGGTCTTCAGCTAGGAACGTTGACCCCCATGCCTTCTCTCTTTCTTAGCAAAGTGTGGAGTAATCTTTCATCCAGTTGGCGCAAGATTTGCTGGCCATTCCTGGCACTGGATGAAATGGACAAATTCCTAGAAATGCGCAAACTACCAAGAGTGACTCAAGAAAAAATAGAAAATCTGAGAAGACCTAAAGCAAGTAAAGGATTGAATCAATAATCAATAAACGCTCAACAAAGAAAAACCCAAGACCAGATAACTTCACCTGTGAATTCTACCAAACATTTAAAGAAGAGTTAACACCAATCTTTCTCAAACTCTTTAAAAAATAGAAGAGGAGGGAATACTATCTAACTTATTTGATAAGACTAACAGAAACCCTGATATTAAAGCCAGACAAAAACATCATATGAAAACTACAGGCAAAAATATCTTATGAATATTGAAGTAAAAATCAACAAAATCCCAAGAATTTAAGACTGGATCACCATATGAAAATAAAGCAAAGTAATGCATCACATTAATAGAATGAAGGAAAAAGACTAGTTTCAATAGATGCAGAAGAAGCATTTGACAAAATCTAGCACCTCCTCATGATATAATCATCTACTTATCTAGGTAGATAGGAACTTCCTCAACCTGGTAAAGGCTATTTATCAAAACAAAAAAACAAAACAAAACAACAACAACAAAAAAACAAACAAGAAAAACACAATTAACATCATATTCAATGATGAAAATCTGAAAACATTCCCCCTAAGGTCAGGAATAAGAAAAGGCTGCATGCTTTTGACATTTGTATTTAATATTGTACCAATAGTTCTAGCCAAAACAATTAGGCAAGAAAAAGAAATAAAAGATACTCAGGGGCACCTGGGTGGCTTAGTCAGTTAGGTGTCTGACTCTTGGTTTTGGCTCAAGTCACAATCTCCCGGTTTATGGGATTGAGCTCCGCATTGGGCTCTGTGCTGACAGCACTGAGCCTGATTGAGATTCTTTCTCTCCTTCTCTCTCTCTGTCCCTCCCCTGCTCAAAATAAACAAATTTTAAAACTTAAAAAAAAGGATATTCAAGTAGAAAAGGCAGAAATAAAAGTGTCCTTATTTATAGATGATGTAATCACATTTTGGGGAAATCCTAAAGAATTAAAAAAAAAAAACTATTAAAGCTAATAAAAATTCACCAATGTTGTAGGATATAAGACCTATATAATAGTAATAAATGATCTGAAAAGGAAATTAAAAATCAATTCCCTTCACAATAGAATCTAAAATAATATAGTATCTAGGAATATATTTAACCAAGTAATGCTGTAGCCAGATTAAAAATTCCAAAATAATATTGGTAGAAATTTAAATAAATAAATAGAAAGACATACTGTATTCATAGACTGGAAGATTCAGTATTGTTAACAAACCACCCAAAACAATCTATAAAAATAATGCAATCCCTATCAAAACTCCAGTGGCTTTTTTTACAGAAATGGAAAATATAATACTTAAATTTATACAGAATTACAAGAAACACCAGCTAGCCAAAACAATATTGAAAAAAAAAGTTGTAAGAATCACATTTCCTGATTTCAAAATAACTACAAGTCTACAGAAATCTGAATCTTGTGGTAGTAGCACAAAGGTAGATTTAGAAACCAATGAAATAGAGTTGAGAGTCCAGAAATGAGGCCATATATCTATGGGAAATTGATTTTTAACAAAGCTGCCAAGACCATTCATCTTATTAAATGGACAAAGGGTTTGAACAGACATTTCTCCAAAAATTTACAAATGGCCAACACATGAAAAGATGTTCAAAACCATCAGTCACCAGTAAAATGCAAATTAAAACCACTGTGAAGTACCACTTCAAACTCACTAGGATGACTAGCATAATTTTTTTTTTATTTAAAAAAAGAAAGTAACAAGTCTGGCAAGCATAGGGAGAAATTTTAATCCTCATACATTGCTAGTGGGAATGTAAAATTTTCAGCTATCTGGAAAACAGTTTGGTGGTTGCCAAAAAGTTAAATATAGAATTACCACATGACTCATCAATTCCATTCTTAGATGTACACCCAGAAGAATTGAAAAAAAAAGGTCCTTAAAAAATTAGTGTACACACATGTTCATAATAGCTCTATGCACAATAACTAAATGGTGGTAACAGCCCAAAAGTCAATCAGTGGATGAATAGGTAAATAAATTGTAGTATATACATATAATAGAAAATTATTAAACCACAAAAAAAGAATTTTACAATATGAATACATCTTTAAAAACATTATGCTAGGAGAAAGAAGCCAGACTCAAAAGGTCACATACTGTATGATTCTATTTATATTAAACATTCTGGATAGATAAATTCATAGAAATAGAACACAGATTAAGGTTTACCAGACACCAAGGACAGGGAGGAATAAGGAGTAACTGCTAATGGGCATGGTATGCTTTCTTTTGGGATGGTGAATATATGTTGAAATTTGACAAGATGATTGATGTCATTGTACAAAATGACATTGAATTTTAGACTTTAAAATGGTTAATTTTAGGGGCACCTGGGTGACTCAGTTAAGCATCAGACTTCAGCTCAGGTCATGATCTCGTGGTTCACAAGTTCGAGCCCCACTTTGGGCTCTGTGCTGACAGTGTGGAGCCTGGAGCTTGCTTCAGATTCTGTGTGTGTGTCTCTCTCTGTCCCTCCCCTGCTCATGCTCTGTCTCTCTCTCTCTCTCAAAAGCAAACATTTAAAAAATTAAATAAATAAAATGTTTAAAATGGTTAATTTTAATGTTATGTGGATTTCACTCCAATAAAAAAGAAATTAAAAATTCTAAAGACACATCTAATATGAAAAAAGAATTATAAAATTTTAGATTCAAAAGCAACTCTAGAAGCCTCTGGCCCAAGCCTCTTGCAGAAGGTATTTTTGAGTAATTGGTTAGCTATCTTTACACATTTCTGAGAATTTACTTTCTACTTCGCTTCTTTTCACCTAATCCCCATTCCCATGGTTCCAATGGGAACATTTGGGCTTACACAATGGGACAACAACACCACTCATCCTCTCCCATCAAAAGTCAATAATCTTGAAATGAGCACATGATCCAGACAGGTCAACCAGAGATGTTGTTCATCTTAAAATTTGAAATCTGAACTAGGACATTTCAGTTTCATTCTGGCTGACTTCTTCAATTGAAGAAATGTAGACTGAGGCTGCAGATGGTATATTCCACTATGTTTTATCAGGAGTCCTGAGTAGAGAAAGCTTATGAAGAAAGAAAGACAAATTAGTTTTACAAAGAGGATCATTCCTTGGAGCAGTTCTTTCCTGAGATCTGGTTGTTCCCCAGAATTTGGATTACATGACAGACCCTGTAACTCCCCTTAATTATAATTTTTCCATGTAAGTTATTTGAATGGACATTTGTGTCTTGCAACCTATACACTTTTCTTATGCAGATGAGAAACCAAAGACCATGTATGATTTAACTATAAAAAATAGTTATTTAATCATAATTTGTTAAGCATTCATGAGAAGCATTAATTCTAAGAGGCTTAATTAAGGAAATTAATACCAAGAAATGATTATGTTGATGCTATTATTATATTTGTTGATTACTATTACCAGAAAAATAAAGTGTGCTTAAAAAACAAAAGGAACAGTTCTTTGTCCTTGCATACAAGCCCCTAAAAATCTAGGTAGAAGGCAGAAGATGGCTGCCAGACATCTTATGGTTGACTTATGAGGAAAAAGTGACAAAATCTTGACAAAATGGAGAATAATTTTATTTCAAAAAAGAGTTATGTAAAAAAAAAAAACCTCCACAAACCTTAAGAGACTCTTAAATACAGACAGCAAACTGAGGGTGCTTCACTGTTGGTGAAGTGTTGGGTGGGGAGATGGGCTAAATGGGTAATGGACATTAAGGAGAGCACTTGGGATGAGCACTGGGTGTTATATGTAAGTGATGAATCACTGAATTCTATTCCTGAAATCATTATTACACTATATGTTAACTAAATTGGATTTAAATTAAGAAAAAGTGTTTAAAAAAAAGAAAACTCCAGATCTGGGTTTTAATTTATTCACTTCATTAAGTATATCTTTGCCTGCATTTATAAATAGTCACACATTCATTGAAGTTTTTATTTAACAGTTACAATTTTTCATTTCATTTCATCATTAAAATATATTTTTTATTTTCTGTATTCATTTGCAAATGTTAACAGTGTAGTTACAGAGAACTAAAAAGATGTATTTCGTAAAAATTCCTCACATTTGATTTGTCTTTGTAATATTAAAAAAAATCCAAGACACAATTTGTTCTTTGGAGTATGGATCCTTCTGTATAACAAAGAAAGCAACTCCATTAATTTTTCTCTCCCAAGGCTTTGACAAATATATAATCAGGGGAAAGCTGTGTTGGTACAGGTCTTCCCTGTAAATTATATATACAAAATCTTCATTTCATTTTTTAAGGCTTGGAAGATGAAAACCTAAAGTTTACATTAATACATCTGTCAAAAAACTGATAGTATAGGCATGGAAAGAAAGCACCAAAATGTAAACTAGCGAGTGAATGAATGGAATTCACTGACACCTGATTTTATTGCTTATACCTGAGTCCATTTTTTAATTGAAAAATTTTTAAAATCTGAGTCCACAGTTGAATTTAAACTTGTATTGAAGGTGTTTCTTAATCATGGAAATGATGCTACTATGTATATGCCTAAGTCTGTTCAGGAAAAAACTATAACTGATTTATAACTGATGTGTTCCCTCAGTGACTATTATTTTCTAAGACAACACAATGAAATCTGTAGAAGCAGTCTTAGTTCCCTCACTACCTGTTAATGAGGAATGTAGAGGTAAAAGTAAACATGGAAGTCAAAAGCAAAGTCACATAATTTATTTCTGTGTGTGTGTGTGTGTGTGTGTGTGTGTGTGTGTGTGTGTTCATGGAAGTATGCATGGAAGAATGGAAGGTCAATAGAAATAGAGGATCCCAGAAAATCACAGATTCATAAGACATTGAATTTGGAAGACCTAAAAGAGTTTTCCTTGAAGGTCTAGAATGCTAATGCTACCTGTTTAGATGTCTCATATAGTAAGGGATTTGTTCTACTCCATTCACGTGTTCTTTTAGTAATGTGTCCAGTGTCCAAAGACACAAAGCAGAAATTCCAGCCCTAAACACTTGTAAGTGCATAAATCCAGTATCATGCCAGCTAATCTTCCATATGTAGCTCAGGACCCTCTGAGGTGCAACACTGAAAAGAGTTTCCATTTCCACCAGCTTTGCATCCCCTATAGTAATATTATTTTCACCTACTAGGTGCTGCCAAATTGTGGTAAAATGAACTGGTCACCAGAGTAAAGAATCTTCAAGATTTAAATAAGTTCATTGGGCATGAGATACATAAAGTCAATCCTTTGCTTTTTAAGCCTAAGTCTGTCGTCCTCTCTTATTTCATTCTTGCAACTTCTTCCAACTTCATCTGGAATTCCAGGTATAGGGTAGCACCTTTCTTTCCAGACAAAGTTACCCACATGCACAATATAAAGTGACAATATAAAGCTCACTTTTTTCGACTACCATTCACCAATATATTAATTACATAGCTTCCAGTGGGAGTAGGATGGATAGATACAATAAGACACGAGGCGGTTGAATAAGGTAACTTTGGTTCTGTTTCTGTCATACCCTTGAAATGTATGTCTTCTCAATGACTGGCTTATTCCTCTGTGAGTATAATTGGTATTTGTAAAATCATACCAAGAGAGTTGATAAGTCCCGAAAGCAAATAGAATTATTTTTTTCTACCCACAAAATATGCAGAAAATTCCATAAATATTTCTTCTCCAATAAAGCTCATTTCTGCATTTTTCTATAAAAAAAAATTCCTGTCCTAATTGCTTGAAAATCTGAACCCTGCCCCAGCTGGAAAGATATGTGTAGTACGTGAAGATTCCCTGTGGCAAAACCATTTCTGAGGGAGTTCACTTTGCATTTCATACTCAGACCAGGAGGCAAATTTCAATATAGCTCTTAACACCCCAGGGCTTTCCTGGCAAGTGTTAAAGTTGGGGTCTCTAGTCCTGTTTAAAAAATATCTAAGACTTCATTTAGAAGTCATTCTAGTTTCTTTTCAAGTGTCATTCAAGACTGGATCATAATCTGTAGTTCAATATTTCCTTTCCATGCTATTTTGAGTCCTCTTATTCAAAACAGATTTATTTTGTTTTAATGCCTCTCTTGCTCTTGCTGGTCAGGTCCTTATTGAAGTTTAGCTATTTGCATTGCCATATCCCAGTGTAACATTGGGGAAATGAGCTAGTTGTCAGAAATGGAAAATTATGGAGATGAGTCTTTCTTCAGGGAGGAATTTAGGAGAAATAAGGATAAGGAAAGCCTTAAACAAACAAACAAAAAATAACTCATAGCATATATTGACACAAACATTAATAGTAAATTAAGAATAAATAAGATATAAAGGAGACAGACAATAGATGAAGAAAGAGCTATTACAGAATAATCTTTGCAAAGTTTTAAAGAAAAAAATCTGCATATTATTAAAGTATGAGATATGAAGGCAAATGCAGGTTTTGAGAAATTGCAAACATTTTAGCAGCATTTTCAGAGGGCTTCAGGATGCTCCTTTGTTTATCATAGAAAGTTGGAGGAATCAGAGGTAACTGTTGAACTGGTTGTCAAGACTTACGGAGCCCCCACTGCCTGACCTGGCAGATGCCTCCACTGGGGTCAGCATCTGATTAAGTAATTTTTAACAGTAACATAAAGCAAGAAGTTAACAAAAGTACTGAAACATACTTTGAAAAAAAATAACAGATTCAAACACATAGATAATAAACATGTATTTATCCACAAATCTTATCTGTAGACCAAGATCTTTTCTTTGAACATGATTGTAGCTCTTTGTTCTTCTTGCATTAACCACACTTATAGCAACTCTGTTTGTCAGCCAGTGAAGTGAACAATTTAAATACAGTTGCAAAGTAATTTGAGTGTAGAATTTTTCCAATTTTTTATTTGCATTTGATATCTGCTTATTCAATAGCAACATTATAAAATCTTTCAAAAAGCAATAAATTAAATTTTCATAAAAACAAGTCTATTTTAAGATTGTTTATCCAGGGATTGTGTAATATTTCATTAAATAACAAGTATGCTGCTTATAATTGTACAATATAATGAAATAGTACTTACAAGACTCAGAGGTTGGACACAGCCTAGTGGCCTTGAGCATTCCATGACTGTGAAGTCCACTAACTCTAGGAAGTAATGAAGATCTGTTACTCTCAGAATCCAGTACATGGTGGTTGGGTTAGATTATATCCACTGTACCATGAGAATGTAGATAGGGCACCTACTCTCATCTGCTCTGGTGCAGAAATGAGAAACATCCAAGGACAGTGCAGTACACAAGAGAAATGAGGAAAAGGCCAACATAAAACTGGACAACAGGGGCGCCTGGGTGGCTCAGTCGGTTGGGCAGCCGACTTCAGCTCAGGTCATGATCTCGCAGTCTGTGAGTTCGAGCCCCGCATCGGGCTCTGTGCTGACAGCTCAGAGCCTGGAGCCTGTTTCAGATTCTGTGTCTCCCTCTCTCTCTGACCCTCCCCCGTTCATGCTCTGTCTCTCTCTGTCTCAAAAATAAACGTTAACAAAAAAAAAAACAAAAACTGGACAACAGAGGGCACACAAAGACATGAAAAAAATATCATAAGTCATACAAAAATATCAAGGAATTCTAATGGAATTAAAAAAAACACCACCTATGGAACACTCAGTGAGTACCATAACCAAGCTAAAGGCAGCAGAGAACATAAGTGACAGCTCCACTCCACTCCCCATCAGCTCTAAGAGCATACATCTCAGTCACTGTCTTCTTAAAATGACTGCATGAGGTGATGTCTGTAAAAATATCCTGCTGTCCCATACCATAAGTCATCTTTGTGTTAGAGTTAGCATACCATGATCTGTAGCTAATACATTAGACCATATGCTTCTTGAAGAGGGATGCTATGCCTTACTCATTTGTGGTATCACCAAGTTATAACTAGTATATGCCTTTTCCATCATGAAGACTCAACAAATTCTTGTTAAATTAAATTTACAGATTTTCTGATTGTAAGATTATGCCTCATGTATCCCGACATTTGTCCCACAGACATCTATGCTTCTAATGCTTTTCAATTATTCTGTGATTGTGGCAGATATAAAATAATGAAATGCTAAGAATCAAAGTCAGTTTAAAATCTTACATTTTGTTAGTTGTTTTCTCACAAAAGACCAGAAAAACCTAGAAGCATAAAGTTATGGAAGAGTAAGGGTTCTTTGATATTCATAAGTATCTGTAGATAAATTACCCTAATCCTGTATAAAAAACACCTAAATTTAAGTAATACTGAGATTTCTTAAAGTTTTATTCATACTTGAAAGAAAATTTGGGCTAGCAAATAAATATTGAGGATACTAGATACATTAGAAGTAAATGTATATGAAGCCTTTCACTTTCAGATTGGTTTTTAAAAACTCATATAATACAAAGTCTGTAACTAGGAGTTTAGAAATTTTCTGGTGAAGACAAGATTGTTGTGTTACTATTTATCATTTCCTAACCTATCTGGAAATTTGGGGCAAGTCAGTGTGTTTCTTTTCCTCTATTTTACTTTACATTAGCCCTTATCTTTAAAAATGATGTATCAGGTATAGCTATTAACTTAATTAAAATTCCATTTATATGAGAAAGTTTGTTGAGCTCTTGAGAAGGTAAAGGAATTATAACAATTAAAAGGATAATGAAATTCTTTTAATGATAAATTCTGGATGTATAATTACTGGAGAGCATTATAAATAATAGTTTATTTCTTATACGTAATATCTTCCTGGTAGTTCCAATAAATCTGTCTCTTTCCTGCTTCAATACTGGATAATGGATAATGCTTCTTACACAAAAGTCTTGATTCAGAAGGCCTGTATACAGGCTGGAGCAGTGAAGTTTTAATATTTCCATAACATATCATCCAACACCTCCATTTAGTCCACTGCTGCTTTGTTTGTTTGTTTGTTTGTTGGTACTGATTACTTAACTCATAAATTCTTAATAAACTTAATCTATCCTTTCTTCATGGGGCTCATTTATTCATTAGCATTCCAAACAGAAGAAACAGGAAACAAACTAAAATAACACTCAAGCTCATCCATTTTCTTCTTGCTCAATGCAGATAAAATTTTCTAAACTCTAGGGGCGCATGGGTGGCTCAGTCGGTTAAGCGTCGGACTTCAGCTCAGGTCATGATCTCACTGTCTGTGAGTTTGAGCCCCGCGTCCAGCTCTGTGCTGACAGCTCAGAGCCTGGAGTCTGCTTCAGATTCTGTGTCCCCCTCTCTCTCTGCCCCTTCCCTGCTCATGCTCTGTCTCTCTCTGTCTCAAAAGTAAATAAAAACATTTAAAAAAATTAAACTCAAATCATCTCAAAATCATGTTCAAATCTCACTAATTCTCAAGGCTCCAACTATTTCTTCTTTTTTCATAACTCCAAATAGACACATTAATTTTTCATCTCCCTCCTGTTTTCTGAACACCTCATCATGGTGTCTTACAGGCAATTCAATTTCAGTGCTTCAAAAGCTATGCTCATATTTCTCCCCCACAAATCTGTACTTCTTTTTGGCACCTGTCTTGGTTAATTACATCACTATTCACCCAGCAACTTAAGTTGACAACTTGAGAGGTCTTTGGGGATCACTGACAGATGGAGAGGCAAGAGAGAGTTGGGTGGAAGAAAGTAAGGACAAAGCTAAGTCCATCCAAACACTACCTTCTTTCTACTCTTTCTTCACTGTCATTTCAGAAGACCAAGGCCTCATCTGCCTTCCTTTGTTTGCTTGTGACACCTTCATGGTCACGTTCTATAGGTTATCCCCTAATAAACATTCTATACTGTGGCCAAATTTATGATCACCAAACACAGATCTAATGGAGTAATTATCCTTCCTAAGAGCCTTTAGATGACCCCTCCTCCAAGATGAAGGCTATAGTCTGACCCTCTCCTTTTTCCTGTCAGCATCCCCCTCTCCTACTGCCACCTCTTCTTGAATCATCTCTCCATGTACCATCCCTTTATTTACCCTCCTTCTAGCCACTTGGAACCATTCATTCTTCTCTCCAAGTAGTGTCACCTTTTGACCTTGCTCCTTTCTATCATACTTTTCTCTCATCTTAGAATGCCCTCCAATTCCATTTCAACCTTGACTTCCAAGCTCAAATGTCAACTATGTCTCCTCTTGTTTGAAGAATTCATGGGCTCACCAAGGAAAAAAATTAATTGCTTTCTTTTCTGGACTTCTATAGCATTCTGTCCATAGTGTCAGGAGACCTTTATCTCATGGAATGGGAAGTCTCCTGTAACTCTCACAAGGAGTATGGCAATGGGCAGTAAATGTTTGTTAAGTGAATGAATGGAATTAATGGAAAAACGAATGAATGTATAGTATTATCTTAGACAATAAGAATTTTAAGGGGAAAGCCAATTTAGGGGCCATTTGTAAATGTAACTAACTCCCAACCTATCTCCCTAGTGCTTTCTATGTTCATGCCATTACTGTGGTGGATGAACCATGGGCCCTACACTGAAGTATCTTCACACCTTAGGTGTGTAAATTACATCTAATACATTAAAAGTTAAACATAAATTAGATTGAGAGTAATTGTCAAATAGGTTTCCACGTAGTGCACATCAGAATTCTGTGGTTAGATTCATAAAAAATAAAATTCCCAGACCCCACAGAAGATCCACAAACACTATATTGTTAACAAGCTCTCAGGTATACTTGTATACTAATTAATCCCTGTTCCACAGACCAATATTTGAAAACCAGTGCATTACCTGCTTAGAAATATTTTAGATGACTGATAGATGGAGCAATGAGAAAAGTACTCATGGAAGAAGGAAAACCTAAAGTGGTTTCTGAAGAATGGTTGGTATTTGGAGGGTGGAGAAAGCACTTCAGATAAGATGAACTTGTTTGTGAAATCATAATAGTAACAATAAGCACTGGGTATGAAGGGGCCAGAGAGAGTTCATGAATTTGGCTGATGTAGAGGCAACTGATGGAAATATGGTTGGAATTGTGAATTGGGACCATATTTCCTAGAGTCTGCAATGACAAGAAATGTAATTAATTGTGTTTAAGAAAGAGCAGTATATGTGATGAAGGCATTAAATCTAGTTCATTTTAAAGTGTTAATCAGATAACCATATGTGAAGACAGGCCTAAAAGCAGAGATACTAATACAAAGTTTATTGTAATAAAGACTTCAAGGCTTTATCTCAGACTACTGGTGGTGTCAGTAAATGGAAAGGAAGAAGCAAAAGCAGCAAGAGGAATAAGCAAGGGAAAATAATAAATCAGTGGGCTGTATGATCATGGGGGGCAAACAGGCTAGAGAAATAAAACATCAGCCCATAGAAAAAGAGTGACACAACCATCAGAAGCAGAATTCTGGAGAGGAAGCCAGGCTGAAATGGAGAGGGGAAGTTTGGTTTGTAGTTATTTTGAGTCTAATGCAAAAACACAACAGAAAGGAAGTGCAGGGCTTGTGCTTTAAACATAAGACATGCTGGAAATAACAATTTTGGAATCATGTTCATGGAAATAATAGCTTAAGCTATGAGACTGTTTCTGAGGGAAGGCACACACACAGACACACACACACACACACACACACACACACACAGAAAGGACCAACCAATAAAAGAGATTCATTAGGAATGACTATAGTTGGGAAGTGGGAGGAAAAAGGGGACAAATAAAGACACTTAAAATACTAATGGGACCATCAGTGTAACATAATTTCAAGCCAAGAATGGAAAACATTTCTAAGATAAGATTGAATGCTGAAAACAAGAAATAAAAACACAGTAAAGTTCATAGTATTTGATAATGTGTGTCATACATGATCTGAGAAAGTATAGTTTCTATAGGTGTGGGATGCAGATCAGAGGATGATAAATATGGAGAGTAGTCATTGGAGAATCTCCCTAAAAAAAAGAGATGAACAAGCCAAGCTAGAGGGTGCACCAAGGTTTGTCAGGAAAGCAAAAACATCCTACTTTGGTAGCAGAGAATATGAAATCCATGCTGGAGCAGAGCAACAAGCTTGAATGCCAGGAGTGATGAGGACTCAGTAGAAATGGAGAATCATGTGGAAGCACAGAGAGAAGAGAGAACTCTGTCCTTATGACAGAAGGAGGTAAGATGATGTGAGAATAAGCAGATCACCATGGGAGGGAGACATTGTGAGCACACTTGTGCAGAAGATTTATCTAGAATTATGAGCTGAGAACCTCCTCCTAGCTTTGTGACCTGTGACAGTAGGATGTGGGCAGTCCTTTTACATTTTAGTGCATCGATGTGGTGATAACAACTTCTGCCCAGCTCTTGATCCCAGGGCTTTTTGGTTATTTTTCCCATGTGTTGCTATTGGCAAGTGCTGATCAGGAAAAGACATTCATGTGGGGAGGATTCATCAGTTCTCGAAAGGCTTTTGCTCCACGACTTGCATATATCACTTCTCCAGCCCCTTCCACTGTCTGCAGAGGAGGGATTTACAAGGATAAGGAAACAAAATGAGGTGTGGGTAATTACCTTAAAAATAAAGCTAACAGTTATTGTACCAGCAAAAATGAGTTTATTTAGGAATAGAGAACTGCAATCTGGGACAAGCAATCTATAGCAAAACCATAGGCAAGTCCACAGAACAAAGGAGGGGAATGCTCCTCTGTAGAGAAAAGGATGTATTTGAAGGGGCTGTTATAAACAAAAATCCACTGGAATAAACTGGGAGTTCAAAGTGTAGTGACGTCTTATTGGCTAAGTTGTGACAGTTTCTCATTGGCTGGTCTATTGTGCTCCCAGAGAAAATATTTCTTCCCCCTGCCAGGATAGTAAAATATAGGCTCTTTCTGTTGGTTATCCAAGATACCTCTCTTCCTGTTTAGTCTGCAATTCACTAGGAGTAGTAGGTCATGAGAGCACCCCCTTCTGGCCTCCTGACTCCATTTTGAATACAGTTCCCTTTTATTACTTTTTACACAATGTGAGAAGTAAGAAAGATGATTCATTTTCAGAAATACCAAATAAAAGTTGTGCTGTCTAATTAACATGTTTACAACCTGTTGGAAATATGTGCCAATGCTCTACCCCCACAATGGAGTCCCAAACCTTTAGACAATTCACTTCCTGATTCCTCTTCCACTCTCTGTTTCATGGGCTTATTTTCACAGGCTTTGCAATGAACATCCGCCAAAGCACAAAGGGAATAGCGACTGAAAGTCTCTGTGTCACCTCAGGGAATGTACATTTTTTCTAATCAGACTACTTTTTGCCTAACATGGGCATAGGTAATGTTTGGGTAAGGCTATAATCTCTGTAGTACTCAGCCAATGAGGAACCAGGGGAGGAACTTGTATGCTAGGAAATAAATTGTCTGGTATAGCTGCCCCAAATGTGCCTGTCCATCAGACAGCTGCTCTTGCAGGAATGTTGATTAAAGCCTCCCTTCACTGTACTCCAACTCTCCACATGCCTCTTTTGATTGGGTTAATGGGCTTATTTCTCACACACAAGGAACCACAACTTTCATGTTAGTTTATTGTACTTATCAACCTAGCTCAAGTTCCTTGATGTAAACAGTATTTTACTGCAGTGAGTACACATGTCCCAAATTCCTTTGGGGAGGGATGTAGCACAAAGCACTAAAGGTAGAAGGGAGAGGTGGGCCACCTGCATACAGTGTGTTGGCCCTCTACCATGAGATAGGGCACCTCAGCAAATCACTCAATCTCTCTGCAGTTCTGTTTCCTATTGGTTAATACATAAAACAGAATGAACTACATAGGGTTATTATAGGATTAAATAAATCATTACACATGAGGTCTTTAGAACAGCGAGACACTCCAGAGGCTTTATGTAAGTGCAGCCCTTAGCATCAATACTGCAGTAGCCCGGGATTCTACACTTAGTGCTGCAAAATCCCTGCAAAGGAGGTCCATCCTGCACATATCAGGGAGAACTTTAGTGCATGGTCATGTGTCTGTAGCCACCCAAAACCATAAACTCCAAGAAGGCCAGGGACCATGATGCTCTTGTAAACTGTATTCTTAAAACCTAGTACCTGGAACATCACAGACAATGAAAAGATATTTGTTGAATGTATGCAAGTGGGCGGGTGGGTGGGTGTGTGGATGGATGAAGAAATGTTGGAGGGACAGAGTAAGTGAAGGAATGGGAAAAAGAATTATGCAAAGAAATGGATGGAAGGAGGAACAGAGGGAGAAAGAGAGAGGGGGAGGAAAGAACAGAGGGAGAAATGTTATAAGTCTCTCCATTTCACAAAACATGTGGCAGATGTCACTGGGGTTGATTACCTTTTATTGTAAAATATGTTTTGCAGAAGGAAGTGTTTTATAATTGGATTTGCTCTGTACTCTGTCCTAATTTTCAGATGAAATAGAACTGCTATTTGCTCACTAGCCAGGACATTCTCTCCCCTTCAGCTGTTTAAGATTCAGCACACCATGCAACTTGAGCCCCCAGGCATCTCCCCTCCCTGTTCCCTTCAGACAGAATACCTCTGTATTGCCTACATTTCCTTACTGTTAAGCTATTTGATTGGCTGACTTTGCATTCCAACTTGATTTTTCATTGGCAGCTGGCCGTTTCCAGGTAACACTCAACAGCGCAGGATTAGAGGACAGCTTGTCTTTCGTCTTCTTATAAATTCTTGCTTAGTAGTTTCCAATAACATTTTGCCTCATAATTATTCTGTTACTCTTTCTTGAATGCAGTTTTCTGCAATTGAATTCAAATGGTTTGCTTTTTCAATTGACAAATTATATCAGATAAGAGCCACCAATTACTGCATGAACAATTAAGATGCTAGAAAGATTTACCCAATTGCACTCTTGTAGTTGGTTTGGAATTTTATTGACTTAGTTTGTACCACCTCCACTGCATGTTTGAGAAGTCAAGATTTACCTGTGTCTGGTGGCTTTCCCTCTCATCATTACTAAAAGCTAAGGCCACTCTTGCAACTCTTAAGATTCTATAAAAAAATTGTAAGAGTTAGCTGAGCAGTGGCAGTCTCCCAGTCAGAAGACAGAAGTGCCAGACCTGACCTTGGCAAGTTCTCTGACCTTCAATTCTCAGCTTCCACTCCACACATGAAAAATGTGTACAGGGATTCTTGGCCACCAAGGTGTATGAGGATTGAGTGTGACAGTGCATTTGAGGAAACACCCATGAGGCAGGGGGAGTTGAATGTGAATCTGAGCCACTTTATCTGGTCCTATTCAGTTGGGAATTGTCCACAAAAAAGCTCCATTTTGTTAAGATAACCATCATAAAAGGAAAGTGTAAACCAGGCATCTGTTAATTAAATCATAGATTTGTCAAACACAGTCCAGTCTTACAGTGATTATTTTTAAAAACACAAAAATGTTCAGAAAAGCCAGTGTTTACATCAGATAACTGAGGAGAGGTGTTGGAACTTGAACCTTGAGCTCCAGGGCAAAGTCCAAGTGTGAATGTGTGAGTGTGTCCAGCACTTGGCACCAGTGCCATGAGCTGGCACAGCTGAGACTTAGTCACTACATCAATCAAATATTCTGCTGAGCACAGTTGTGTGTGCCCCACAGGAATTACTAACAAAAAAATTGAGGGGCATCTGGGTGGTTTAGTCAGTTGAGTGTCCAACTCTTGATTTTGGCTCAGGTCATGATCCCTGGGTCATGGGATCCAGCCCCACATTGGGCTCTGCCCTAAGTGTGGGGCCTGCTTAACATTCTCTCTCTCTCTCCCTCTGCCCCTCTCCCCCCACTTGTGCTCTCTCTTTCTAAAATAAATAAAATGAAAAATCTTTTTTTTTAATTTGAAATCCAATGAAAGCACTTAGTAAAACCACAGGGAAACAATTGTTTTTATTTGGAAAGTATATTTCAGCATCTTCAGTGCCTCCTCTGCTCATTCATCACAGAGCCTCAGTCTTGTCACTATGAAAATCAATCACCTCTGTACTAAAGATGCTGTCATCATGGTCATCAATAAACACACATTAGTTATCAATTGGGTTCATGAGGCTTCTGATAGCAACTATTACATGTTGATAGGAGAAGGGGATTTTTAAAAGTTATGATAATAGAACACCAAATAACATAACATTTACTACAAATGACTTTGGAATATCCTATGGTGCCATAGGTGATTCCTTAAATATTTTCTCGTGTATTCATCACCCTGGTACAATTGATTCATGAGCAACCAAGATATTCCAAGCACTCTAGGAATGGGGCGAGGTTGGGTAGAGGCTGTGAGAGGATAGAATGTACAATTTACTCGTTCTACCATCTAACACACTGAACATTTATTGTGGGCCTATTCAATGCCAGGCACAAATGATTCAATCATGAGCAAAGACAGATGTGGTCCTTACCCTCAAAGAGGCTTCAGGCTAGTGAAGGAGAAGCTGGCAGCTCATGAGAAATTATGACACTGGTTTCTTAGATGTCATGCAAACAACCAATGAAACTTAGGGGAATGAGTGATGGAGAGATCTGATTTGGCCTAATTGCTCAAAACTGAGTTAAAACACAACCGATAAGACATAACTACCTGTAAGGGAAGTTTTGGTCCAGAAGGAACAGCAGGTTAAGGAGGGAACAGAGTCATCAGAACATCAAAGTAGGCCAGTGTGTCTGGAGCTCAGAAGGAGAAAGAGTGGTGAACAGGAGGCCAAGCAGAAGTGCCCAAGATGCAATGGCAGGAAAGGGTACAAAATCAGATCTGCCTTTAAAGGCCCTCTGGCAGTCCTTGAAGCATATAGACTGAGGAGAGAAAGAGTGGGGGCTAGAGCACTCCACAGACTATCAACACAAGGGCAAGACTTCAACTGAGGTCTTACAGCTCATGAATATGCTAGCTGACTGGAGAGTGTTCAAGCTTTCATAAAGCAAGCTGAAGGACAAAAGAATATATGGCAAAAAGAAGCAATGGCAACATGATGCTTTGAAGCCCAAATTAAGAGGTGGGTTGTACATGTCAACAATTGGGCCACAGTGGCCTCTCTCCAAGCATTAGGGAAAAGTGTTCTCCCACTTCCAACCTCCAACAGCAGGACATTCCAACATGAGTCCAGAGAGTCCAAATCTGCAGCAGTTCCCCTCCTTCATTATCTAAGGGGAAAACCCATGACTAGAGGCCAAGGATGATGGATGAGAAGAATTGCATTTCAGCATTAGATTTCTCAACCATATTCTCAAGAAGATAGGGACACCAATGGCTACATCTTTTTCAAGAGGGAGTTGATATATGTGGTGCATCTGTAGAATTCTAAGGACAGAAAATAACTTAGAGAACACAGTAATAGGTTCCTGTAGGACAAAACCAAATCTATAAAGGATGAAGTACATGTAACAGTACACTAGCTTTGCAGAGGTACAGAAAGCTTAGTAAACCACTTCAAGATAATGTCATTCTCCAGGTGGAAGAAATGGACCCCTCTCTTCCAGCGTCCTCACTATGTTCCTTTGCAATCTCACTTTAAAAAACAGCCACAATTGCCAAAAAACAAGAGTCCAGGGCCAGATGGATTTCCAGGGGAATTCTACCAAACACTTAAGGACGAATTAACACCTATTCTCTTGAAGGTGTTCTAAAAAATAGAAATGGAAGGAAAACTTCCAAACTCTTTCTATGAAGCCAGCATTACCTTGATTCCAAAACTAGACAGAGACCTCACTAAAAATGAGAACTATAGACCAATTTCCCTGATGAACATAGATGCAAAAATCCTCAACAAGATATTAGCCAACCGGATCCAACAATACATTAAAACAATTATTCACGACGACCAAGTGGGATTTATACCTGGGATGCAGGACTGGTTCAATATCTGCAAAACAATTAACGTGATTCATCACATTAATAAAAGAAAGGACAAGAACCACATGATCCTCTCAATAGATGCAGAGAGAGCATTTGACAAAATACAGCATCCTTTCTTGATAAAAACCCTCAAGAAAGTAGGGATAGAAGGAGCATACCTCTAGATCATAAAAGCCATATATGAATGACCAAGCTCCAATATCATCCTCAATGGGGAAAAACTGAGAGCTTTCCCCCTAAGGTCAGGAACAAGACAGGGATGTCCACTCTCATCACTGTTATTCAACATAGTATTGGAAGTCTTAGCCTCTGCAATCAGACGACACAAAGAACACCAGCATTCTTCACAGGGCTAGAGCAAATAATCCTAAAATTTGTATGGAACCAGAAAAGACCCTGAATAGCAAAAGCGATTTTGAGAAAGAAAACCAAAGCAGGAGGCATCACAATCCCGGACTTCAAGCTATACTACAAAGCTGTAATCATCAAGACAGTATGGTACTGGCTCAAGAACAGACACTCAGATCAATGGAACAGAATAGAGAACCCAGAAATGGACCTACAAACGTATGGCCAACGAATCTTTGACAAAACAGGAAAGAATATCCAATGGCATAAAGACAGTCTCTTCAGCAAGTGGTGCTGGGAAAACTGGACAGCGACATGCAGAAGAATGAATCTAGACCACTTTCTTACACCATACACAAAAATAAACTCAAAATGGATGAAAGACCTCAATGTAAGACAGGAAGCCATTAAAATCCTTGAAGGGAAAGCAGGCAAAAACCTCTTTGGTCTTGGCTGCAGCAACTTCTTACTCAACACGTCTCTGGAGGCAAGGGAAACAAAAGCAAAAATGAACTACTGGGACCTCATCAAAATAAAAATCTGCACAGTGAAGGAAACAATCAGCAAAACTAAAAGGCAACTGACAGACTGGGAGAAGATATTTGCAAATGACATATCAGATAAAGGGTTAGTATCCAAAATCTATAAAGAACTTATCAAACTCAACACCCAAAAAACAAATAATCCGGGGAAGAAATGGGCAAAAGACATGAATAGACACTTCTCCAAAGAAGACATCCAGATGGCCAACAGACACATGAAAAAATGCTCCATATCACTCACCATCTGGGAAATACAGATCAAAATCACCATGAGATACCACCTTACACCTGTCAGAATGGCTAGCATTAACAACTCAGGCAACAACAGATGTTGGCAAGGATGCAGAGAAGGAGGATCTCGTTTTCATTGCTGGTGGGAATGCAAGTTGGTGCAGCCACTCTGGAAAAAAATATGGAGGTTCCTCAAAAAATTAAAAATAGAACTACCCTACGACCCAGCAATTGCACTACTAGGCATTCATCCAAGGGATACAAGTATGCTGTTTCAAAAGGACACATGCACCCCCATGTTTATAGCAGCACTATCAACAATAGCCAAAGTATGGAAAGAGTCCAAATTCCCATCTCTGGATGAATGGATAAAGATGGGGTATATATATATACAGTGGAGTATTACTCAGAAATAAAAAAGAATGAAATCTTGCCATTTGCAACTACGTGGATGGAACTGAAGGGTATCATTCTAAGTGAAATTAGTCAGAGAAAGACAAATATCATATGACTTCACCCATATAAGGACTTTAAGAGACAAAACGGATGAACATAAGGGAAGGGAAACAAAAATAATATAAAAACAGGGAGGGGGACAAAACAGAAGAGACTCATAAATATGCAGGACAAACTAAGGGTTACAGGAGGGGTTGTGGCAGGGGGGATGGGCTAAATGGGTAAGGGGCACTAAGGAATCTACTCCTGAAATTATTGTTGCACTATATGCTAACTAATTTGGATGTAAATTTAAAAAAATAAAAAATAAAACAAGTTAAAAAATTAAAAAAAAAATAATCACACGGGTATTGGTACAGTGATAGACAAGCCAATGGAAGAAAATACTGAATCTAGACACAGAACCATTCATGTAAGGTCACCTAATGGCAAATATACCACTGCAATTCACCGGGGGGGGGGGATGGTATTTTTAATAAGTAATAATAAAATAATTTTGATCCCTACTTTAAAAAGAAAAAAAACAGCCACGATTGGGGAAACCTGGGTGGCTCAATCATTAAGCATCTGAATTCAGCTCAGGTCACAGTCACACAGTTCATGACATGACATAGAGTCCCACGAGTGAGCTTGAGCCTCACTTTGGGTGAGCTCAAGCCCTGCTTCAGGTAAAAACACAAGACTGGCTTCAGGTAAAAACTTCAGCCCCACTTTGGGTGAGCGCTGCTTCTCTCTTTCTCTTTCCCTCTCTCTCTGTTTCCCTCTGCCCCTCCTGGAATTCTCTCTCTCTGCCCTTTGCTCACTTGTGCCCTCTCTCTCATTGTCTCTCAGAAAAAAAAAAAGCCGTGATTCCAAATTCTAGAACTGGCACAGATCGATGGGCATACAAAGTGGCTCTAATAGGAATGTCTGTTTTTCAATTCTTCCTTCAAATGACAGCCCACATACCCTCATACAGGTTGAAGTGCCATTAGGACATTGCATATAAAGTGACGTCATTTCTGAAGACAGTTGTGGGATCAAATCAGTAACATTTCTGTAAGTCAAAAATTATTTTATTTTGTCTAGGCTGATAACAAATTCTGCTGGACTTGGGCTGTCAAAATGGCACCAGAGATCATCCACAGAACTTCTAGTATTTCTAAAGTTCAAGATCTATGAGATTCACAAAACCAAAGAAACATCAGGGACACAATTGTACACTGGCTCAGGCCAAACTCAAATTAAATATCTCATGCAGCCATTACTGTTTCAAGGAAGTATAAAATGCTCAGAGAACTTAAAACTTCCTTCGAATGATGTCTGGTACAAACTTGTTCAAGTTAATCTCTTGCTCATGTGAAAAACTGAGTGAATCATCTTTAATTTCAAATCCAAGTTTATTTAGATTAGGCAGAAACATTCCAATAATCTTTTTGCTGGAGTTGCATAAGTCAACTCACTGTAGATCTTACCATGATTTTCTGAAACTGTTCTTCACATTTTGATCATAATAAAATTGTTAACATGCTACACATAGTTTTGAAATAGTACAATGCCATCATAATGTCATTTACACAGCACTCGTTTTATGAAAATGACTGAATCACATGATTTTGTACCCTTGAATTGTACTTACGATGATTAACTGGCATACCCCATCCCGTAGCTTCATTGCCTTAGTTGGCAGTAGTCTGAAGCCAAATTTCCCATCACCAGGCATTTGGACATGAGGCTGCCATGGTCCTAGGGGAACCAGGTTAGCCAGCTCAAAATATAAGAATTTCAAATTTCTGACTTTTAACTTTTGGAAATAATAAGAAATCTCAAAGGCATATGAAAACAGAAAAGTTTTAGAAATATACTTGCAAAAGATCTTATAAGCTGGAAAAAGAGACAGAAAACATTTGGGAAGAAACAAGAGAGTTGAATAGGTATTAGCTGTGGAGGGGTTCTTCTACACTAAGGCACCTACAGTTCTCCTACTCACACCAGTATCAGAGTGTAAACCTGTGGTGTGTCTCAGCTCTCTGTAAGGGTGTGGGGAAATAGCAAATATTTTCCTGCATCACCTGGAGGAACTCAAATGTGGGGCTGAGGGCCAAGATCCTGGAAGGCCTTCCAGCCAAGACCAGGAGACACTGCCCAGAGAGTGACCTTGACCATGTCCTACAGAAGATGCATTCCATGAATACTCAGGAGGAGTTGGAAGTGTTCTCATGGTGAAAGCACCAATTATGGTACCCAAAACAGACACCATGTGGTAGAGAGCCTCACCCCTGCCCCTCAAGCCACAGGAAACCACCACCAATTAAATCTATCCTCCAAAGAAGAAAGGGAGAGGAAATCTTGAAAACCCAAAATTGTTATATTCCTTTTTTTGAAGGGGGATTCATAAAATAAAACAAGGATTTGAAATAGAGATTAAGCTGAGCTATAGTAAAACAACCCACATTTTTCTTTTCACACCCAAGTTTGTAACATAAAACCTTATGCCCACCACAGAGGACTCTATGGCAAGTAAGCAAGCTCTGCAGATGGCTTGGGATAATAAAGACATTGCATAGTCATTATTCACTGTGAGATTTTTATATTAACATAACCAAATATGAAAGAGATAACATGGAAGAAGGGCTGGAGAGATTATAACATGATGCTTGATTTACTATAGCTGTATTCCAAATCTTATTGGCAGTCAAAACTTACATATGCCATTGTTTATTGTGGTAAAACCAAATACAAATTACAGTATTCTACTTTTATTAAAGTAACATGTAAATTTTAGTTTTTGTTGTTTTTCTTAAGCAATTTTCAGAGAATGATTAAGGTTAACAGGAATTCAGGCCAGTGTGCCACAACTTTGGTGTCCACAGCTTTGTCCAGCTAGCCAGGAGAACCTGATGTGCTTTGCAAATTACTGAACACATTAAGTGCAGGGTATTTGGTGGGACAAGAGAGCTTTATGCCTTCTAATTCCTTTTTTAAAATTATGTATTTATTTATTTATTTATTTATTCACTTATTTAAGCTTTACGTCCAATGTGGGGCTTGAACACATGACCCCTAGTTGAATAGTCATATGCTCTACCAACTGAAGCAGCCAGACACCCCATTTCTCTTATTCTTCACACCCATGACACATGAATGCTGTAGATGACAGCCATTCTGAAGCCAGAATAACCTGGTACTAGTTGCTAATAACCCTAGAAACCCCACAAGTGAATGGCACTGCCACTTTTGCAGCCTATGCTGATATCAAATACATACATTTTAAATACACAGATAAAAATATGATAAAAATTTATTACACGCTATTTGCATTTGATATGGTTCTATATCTACACTGTCCAATATGATGGTCACTCATGACAGTGTAGTTCTTGAATGTGACTACCTGAAACTGAACTGTGCTATGAGTGTAAAATGCACAGATTTCAAGGAGTTAGTACCAAAAAAAGGTCAAAATATCTCAATAGTATTTTATATTTGTTACATGCTCAAATAATACTTTGAATATATTGAGTTAAATTAAATATATTAATTAAAGTTACCTGTTATTTTTTTTCCTTTTTCTAATCTAGCACTAGAAAATTTTATATTACATATATGACTTGCCCTATATTTCTATTCAACATTGCTAGTCTTTATGACCCATCTCCTTTGAAAAAATACAAAAGGAAAATTATTCCATATATTATTAATATCTCTGAGTTCTGTGATATCAGGAAAAGAAATGTGCATACCACTAAATTTAAAACAGTTGGCAATTGCTCATGGATGAAGTCAACATTTTTTAATGTCTATTGTGTGCCAAATACTGTTGATATTTCGTATATAGAATTTCAAGCTTCCCATATCAAACAAGAATTACTGTTCAGAGAAATGAAACCATTAGGAAATACACATGTATAAAAATCAAATAAAGGGATTATTCTAGAGATTGATCTTATGCAACTATGAGAACTGGTTAAATAGTCTCTGAAAGCCTTATGTCCTCTCATCTAAATCTTCAACTTTAAGTTTCCCGAGTGGGCTGTTGGGAAAAGAAAATGCTTGTAAAGAGAAGAAGGATAAGGGCAAGCTGGAACTCAAAGGCATAAATAGGATCTGATAAAAATGGGCTAGACCCATGCTAGCGGTGGTGTGCTGGAGCCCTCTCATTCCAGCTCACAAGAGTCCACTGTACATATCTCTTCCCAACTTCACACTCCATCATACCACATTGATAGCTTGAAATCATCCAAGAAGAGAGTATTTACACCATGAAAACTGGCAAATACAGCAAATCACAGGTTTTGTTTTTGTCTTTTTTTCAAGAGAGTTGATTTTAAAACAATGCTTAATACATCTCTGTGCATCAGTTTCTCATTGACTCCAATTTTCACGACATAGGTGATGTAGGAGAAGCTGACATTCTTCACTGTGTAGGTAAACATATACCTGACCCAGGAGTTGTATGGAAAATCAGCTGCAGGGTTGGCTGCTTCTGCACACCAACAAGGAAGCTAGCAGGTAAGTGACATCGTGTGTGCCTCTGCTCCAACCTTCCAAGAATAATAGCTTGGAAGTATAATAGTTTGTACATATGTACACAACTACAGTATCAGTTCTGCTCTCCAAGTCTATGCAAAATGTCCCTCAAGACCCACTCCAACTGGAAACATGAAGAGAATTTTGGGCACAATAGCTGATCTTAGCCAAGTTGACATATTACAAATTCACTAAAGTTTACAACCATCTGAGATAAAGAATATTATACCCATTTTAAAGGTGAGGATGTCAAGACCCAGAAGGCTTAAAATTACATTTCTCTTGTGCAGAGGTGGTAAGGCAGAATTTGGACAAGTCTGTGTGATTTTAATTTCCATGTTTTTCCCACCGCCACCCACTGGGCTCCAAAATAAGGACTTGCTTTATAACAGATATATCCCTTCCACAAGGAATTTCCATTTGGAGGAGGGAAACTCACCTCGTTGAACAATTACTCCATGTCTGTCCTTGTGCTAAGTGTTTCAAATTCAAGATCAACTCATTGAATTCTCATCAACCCCAGGAGATGAGAAGATGTTATTTATAGGTGAAGAAAAATTAGGTGCTGGGAAGTTATCAAACCTTCAGAAGACTTATAAGGAGGTAGTGGAATACACAAGATGCAGAATAACAGACAGGATCAGGAAACTTCCTGGTCCCAGACAAATGACCAAAAGGAAAAACAATTGAAGTGTGATATAGTAATTTAAAATGCTTTAAATCTGTCACAGAAATTAGAGACAGATAAAGATATATTTCCTCTAATTCAATATAAAACAACACATTTCTCCTAAGGACAAGAAATTAAAACCTACCCATATCCAAAGAATCAGAGTCCCTTCTGACCCTACCTCATGGAAGCAGTAGGTTTTGAACAACTGTTTGCTTGGAACATGATGGGCATGGGGATAGGATTGTCCATGTCTGCCAATTCTCCCACATAAACCAGGTCTGCTCACTAAGACACAGCAAGTTCCTCCCCTCTGCAAATTCCCCTAATTCTTCCCATTTGAGGTCAGGTATAATCGCACCACTGAGGTAGGCAGATGGCAGAGATGTGAAGCAAGGGCAGAACACCCAGTTGGATGTGGTTACAAGAGCAGGAAAGTGGCCTTGTAGCCTGTTTGGGGCTTTTTGATTCCAAAGATTTGGAATTAATTGATTCTTCATTCAAATTTATCACTTACAGTACCACCCTTATAAATGCCTGTGTTTAGGGGGTAAGAGGGACAGACGTTTGAAGCAAAAACATAGTACAACCATAGATTCATCTGATGATTATGGGCATGTGTTTCAGGAATGTCCTTAACTTTGTCTTGGTTCAGGCTTCCAGTATTATTTTTCTAGCTTGTATTGATAGTCCATATAGTTAAACTTTGTTGGTCCAGAAGGGTAAAATATTAGAAAGGAGTATTAACAGCTCTAATGGTCCAGAGGAAAAACATTCTTAAAAATGGGTAGTTCTATTTTCCAAGAATATGACCACATTTTCTCTCAATTTTCTAACTTACACTTATTAGAAAATATTATTTATTTCTGAAGGATATTTTATTATTTACTTTGTAGATATTTTGTGGGAAATAATTAATTTTACCTATGTATATTTATTTGATAAATGTACATATACACATCAGATATATATACACGATGTTTCTTATTAAGAATATAGTATGTGTCCATACTATGGTACTTTTTAAGTAACACAGAGAGAACAGGATTTCCTCTCTGAAAAGAGATTCTGCTTTTATAAAAAATTGTATTGCTCTCAATTATTTTTATAAATATTAGTAATAATATTGGTTACCCACATACATGGCATGAATAGTTAAAAGAAATTTCAGCCTGACCAATATTTGTTGGCAGAGCACCTACAAGAACACATCTGTTAATAGTAACTCAAAAAAGGAAATGAGCCCTTTTAGAGAGATGAGCCTTTCAATCACTGCTGAGACACAATGGCATTTAAGAAGCTTGTTTTATTCCGTGATCAATATTTAGCAGGATTACTGAGTTGTAGCAATCAGGAAAGAAGTTGTTTTTCAAAGAAATGTGTAATATCCTAGAAACTGGAATTCTACACCCCCCTGCTGGATTTTCTGGTTTATAAGATTATTTTTAACAATGAAAAAGAAAAGCCCATATGTTAATGTAGAATGGAAATGTGTCAGTTCTTCAGATAGTCATCTGCTCTCCAATTCAAGCTGCAGTAAGTGAACATAAGGATTCATTGTGGAAACTAGCATTTTGAAGGCAGTATACCTAAATATGTAATTTCTGAAGGCATTTTTGCCCTGAGGATATGTACTTCTATGGTATTTAGAAATTGAATATTTTGAAGCAAGGTAGAAACTATTGAAATAAATAAGAACTCTCTTTTTGTGAATTTATTTCAAAACCTTACATACCTCATATGTTAACCTGACTTCCTTCTCCTGGGTCCTTCCTAAAATAAGCTAATCTGGTAGAAACCAACTGGCTGTACTATTCAATTCTGGGACTAACCACCCAGAGTGAGCACAGACCCCACATGTTAAAGGGCATGGTGCCCAACAAGACTGCCCTTACTTCAGAGGTCACTTTAGATGTTCCCAGGCCACCCATGCTTCTGGATGACTGACTAAATTTTGGCATTACTATAGTCCCCTCAGGTTTCATAATTTGCTAGAACAATTCACAAAATTCAGGAAAATGCTACACTCATGATTATAATTTTATTCATAAAGGATGCAAATCAGGAGGACAAACCAAATGAAGGGATTCATGGGACAAGATTGAGGAGGGATGCAGAGCTCCCATGCCTTCTAATTAAAATCAGCCCATGTCACTCTCCCATCACATCAGTGTGTTCACCAACCAGCAAGCTCTAATGAGCTTCGTGTTCATGGTTTTTATTGGAGATTTGTTACAGATACATGATTGATTGGTCACTTGACTGAATTAACCCCCACCTCCATTCATTTCCTTAGAACTTGGATTGTCTCAAAGTTCCAATCTTCTAATTATGTGAATAGTTTTCCTGGTGACCAAACCCTAACCCTGATGTTACCTAGGGGCCAACCCTGACTTACTTCATCATTAACATAATGAGAGTGAAAGCATAGCAGTCCAATGGGCTCATGATTAACAAAAACTCTTCTATCACTTGAGAAATCCCAAAGGTTTTAGAAGCCCTGTGACAAAAACTAGGACAAAATTAGTTCTTTATTATACAACAAGTAAAAACAGATTCATTGTTATTTCCTCTTCCCTTTTTTTTTCTTTCTTCCTCTTTTCTTTCTTTAGTCATCTTTTCCTTTTATACAAAGAGCTTTAAATAACACTGATGTTGCTTATGCTAGATGATTAAGTGGAAAAGTTATTACAAAAATTGTATATGCAGTAATAGACATCTCAGCTGCATGTGTGTGTGTTTCAGATTTTATTTATTTTTTATTGAGATATAATTAAAAAGTATTATATTAGTTTAATGTATACAACATAATGATTTTAAATATGTATACATTGTAAAATATTACCTAATAAGTTTGGTTAACACCCATCACTACATATAGTTACAAATTATATTTCTTGTGATAACTTGCAAGATATATTCTTCTTCATCCATTTTACCATCTTCATCCTTGCCAACTGTTTTTATTTTTTTTTAATTTTTTTAACATTTATTTATTGAGAGAGAGAAAGAGAGAGAGACACAGAGCATGAGTAGGGGAGGGGCAGAGAGAGGGGAAGACACAGAATCAGAGGCAGGCTCCAGGCTCTGAGCTGTCAGCATAGAGCCTGATGCGGAGCTGGAACTCACAAACCGTGATATCATGACCTGAGCTGAAGTTGGTCGCTCAACCAACTGAGCCACACAGGCGCCCCCCCCACCCCCGTCAACTGTTTTTAAATTCAAGACAGAGAGAGAGAAGGAAATATGCCAACATTTTAAATGGTGGAATTCAGGGAGATTTTCTTTTTTTATATTTCTAAACTTCTGTTCTTTCCAAATTTGCTAGGACAAGCATATATGACTTTTATAAAGAGAAAGTTAAAAACAAGAAAAAGAAAGAAAATGTAAGGTCTGGGCATTCCAATGGGGCAATGCTGTGCAGAAGTCATGACTCAGTTCTACATTCTTTGAACACCCAGGAGGCTGAGCTGTTTCTAGCGAAGCTGGAACGCCACATAACTTCTTCAAAGGGTAGCCCACCAATCTTTAATCCATTTACCCATAAGCTCTAAAATCATTAAGTTCTGCTTCCCAGTACTTTCCACTTTAATGTCCTATAAAATCCACCTTACTATTTGGTTCCATATGTGTCTTTTTTGTATACCCCAAGTCAGCCAATGCCATCACCCATTAATTTCTCAGACTCAAAATTTCAGATTCCTTTTTTCTCATACCTAGTCTAAGACGTTGAGCGGTCAGGTACCTTTAATTCTGTGGCATTTCTTTTCTGTGTGTCTCCTCTTCTCATGCCTGTTCCCACTCATGCAGACACTCTTTTCCCTTCAACAAGACAATCAGAACTGCCTGATGGCTTGACTCCATACTCCAGTTTCTGCTCCTACAACCCCTGTTCCCCAGTGCAGGTTGACCACCCATCTTCAATCCGAGGTCTAATGGAGAAAACCCTTACTAAGAAGGCTGATGTTACTTCCCTAAATAAACAAATCTGGCTGTGGTCCAAAGGTAAACTTCACTTTTGCATTAATGCCTATTGTTTCCATTTCCTGGCTGATGCATCCCATATTGAAGAATTGTCTCTTTTCTGCCAACAGAGCTCTGTTTGTTCCAGATCCATTGTTCTTATTGTTCATTCTCTTTGCAACCTAATTACAGCACACCCAACTCCTGTTGTTACATTTTAATTTTTATTTTAAATGTGCATTATTTTATTTGAAGAAAATGTAGAAAATATAGAAAATAGAAACAAGACTAAAAATTTCCATAACCTTACTATTTAGAAATAACCACTGGTAATATTTTGATGTGTTCTCTTCATATTATTATTGAAAATATGATTTTCAAGATTCATGTAGCATTCTCCTTATGAAGACACTTTAATTTACATATATTTCCTCTAATGGTGGATACACAATTGCTTCCAGTTTTAGCTTTTATAAATATTTTATATGAACATGATTTTTCATAATTATTACTTATGATTGTGGTTACTACTATTTTTTTAAGTTTATTTATTTTGAGACAGAGCAATCAGGGGAGGAGCAGAGAGAGAGAGGAAAAGAGAGAATCCTAAACAAGCTCCCCACTAACAGCACAGAACCTATCGTGAGGCTCCATCTCAGGAACTGTAAGATGCTGACCTGAGCCAAAATCAGGAGTCCAAAGCTTAAGTGAGTCACTGAGGCACACCCATGGTTACTTCTTTTAAATAGATTACTAGAAGTAGAAATTCTGTGCAAGGGTTTTAAAATATGGGAGCCCCTAGGTAGCTAAGTCAGTTAAGCAACCAACTCTAATTCGGCTCAGGTCATGATCTCACAGTATCTGGAATTGAACCCTCCATGGAGTCCAGCATCAGGACCCATGTTGGGCTCTGCTTTGATACCACAGAGTTTCCTTGGGATTATCTCTGTCCCTACCCTGCACACATGTGTTTATACACTCTTTCTTTCTCTCTCAAAATAAATAAACTTTTTAAAAACAAACTTGGAAAATATGATGCAATGTTGCTTTTCAGAGAGTTTTATACTGAAGGTTATCATTTTTTTTCCTAATCATTGCCAAGTTATTAAGCCAAAAAAAGACTATTTCATTTTATTTTGCACTTTGTTATCAATGAGGCTGAAAATTTTTGCATTAAGTCTTGTCATTTTTACTTCTTATGCTGACACTTATTCAGTTTCATATTATAATGTATATTAATTTTTAAGACCCCATTGTATATCAGGATTCAGCAATCTAAAGCCCATGTGCCAAATCCAGCCACCTGCCTATTTTTGTACATACCACAAGCTTAACAATGTTTTTTACACTGTTAAATGGTTGAAATTTTTCCAAAAACTAGAAGAATATCTTATGGCTTGTGAAAATCCAATGGAATTTAAATATCAGTATTCATAAAACATGTTTATTGGAACACATTTACATATTGTCTATGGCTGCTTTTGTGTTAGAATAGTAGAGGAATTGAGACAGAGACCCTCTGTCTTGCAAAGCCTAAGTATGGTATCCTTTACAGAGCAAGTTACCAACCCCTGGTATATATGGAAGAGAAAAAGTATGTAAACATTTCCACACTATGTTATTATTAGCATTTTTCTGTTTTCTTTTTTCTAACTTCAGAAAGTTTATCTTTTTATGCAGTAAAATAGGTCATTTTTTTCTTCTTTAGAACTTTGTCCAGTATTTTAGGTTTAAAAAGCACTTTTTAATTCAAGAATTGGTTAATCATTAGGCAATACTGCTTTCTATGTTTTTAATATGATTTGCCTTTTTATTTTTATTTTTTTTTAATTTTTTAATGTTTATTTTTGAGAGAGACAGAGAGAGAGACAGAGAGAGAGAGCTAGCAGGGCAGGAGCAGAGAGAGAGGGAGACACAGAATCTCAAGCAAGCTCCAGGCTCTGAGCTATCAGCACAGAACCGAATGCAGGGCTTAAACCCACGAACCATGAGATCATGACCTGAACCAAAATCAAGAGTGAGACCCTTAACCAACTGTCACCCAGGTGCCCCTAAATATTCTTTAGTTAAAAATTTCAGTAGCACCTCATCAGTAGCACCTTGGTTGCAGCCAAGGAAGCCCACCAAAGACAAATATTTTGAAAATCTTTTACAAAAATACATTGTACAAAGCATTATCTTGCAGCTTTAAAAATAAAGTGATATTCAAGATATTTCCACCCCAACTCCCAAATTTAGTTTTATATAAGAAATACCTGTATACACTTATACAATGTATACACACTAGTTCCAATTCTAAGAAGAGTGAAAAAAATATTAATTTATGTAGTTTTTGTATATTATTTAAGAGCTGTTGTGAAATATGCATATAACTCTTCAGAAAATGAATCAACACTCATTTTATCTTTTCCTGAAAATACATTTATTGTATACCAAAACTGTCTTAATCAAATAAAATTTCTATTTTTATTTTTGTTCCAAATAGTCCATTTGCCCAATATTATTTGTTGATTTTAAATTTTTCTCATATTGGTTTCTGAAGCTCTCAGAACTTAATGAGAGAGTCAGGACTATATATTCTATTCCACTGATTTATCCATTCATTTCTGAGCCATTAAGACATTGCTTTTTATAGGCCTAAATTTTGGAGTGTATATATGATTTCTTTAATTAATTTCTTTATACAATAAACTTATTCTTCTAATTTCAGAATTTCCTCCCTCCAAAAAGCCTTTGTAGCTTTTCTTGTTGCCTTTCCAATGTTGTTCTTGTTGTCTTGTTGAATGACCAATAGGGAGCATGGAGCTGGAAATAGAAGTGTCAAGAGAACACAGTTCCTGCACCAAAGGAACTTACAGTTTAATGAGGAATACTGACACATACATAAATTAGAAGGTAACTAACCCAGAATATGGAAATATAATCAGATACTATGTGTGAATAGCATTCATACAAGTAAGGGGAGAGGTAGGAGATGTTTCCCAGGCAGGGGGATTGTAATTATTGATTCTGTAGTGTATCAGGGAACTGAAAGAATTTCATGTTACCACAGTTTTACCATAGTCCAAGGCAATTCAATGGGAAAAAGAGATTTTTTTTTTAACAAATAGTGCTAGAACATTTGAATATCCCCATGAGAAAAGAAATTTAGGGTAAATTATAGGTTAAATAAAAGATAAAACTAAAAAGTCTTTTTTTTTTTAGTTTATCTATTTGTTTTGAGCAAGAGAATAAAGCATGAATGGGGAAGGGGCAGAGAGAGAGGGATGGAAAGAGAATCCTAAGCAGGCTCCATGCTGTTGTGCTGTCACACAGAGCCCAATGTAGGGCTTGATCCCACAAACCATGACATTACCTGAGCAGAATTCAAGAGTTGTAGCTTAACTGACTAAGCCACCCAGGCACCCCTAAAACTATAAAGTCTTAAGGAAAACAGAATATCTGCATAACCTTGGGGAAGATTTCTAAAACAGAACAAAAATGCACTAACCATTTAAATAAACGATAAATTGAATGTCATCACAATTTAAAACTTCTGTTCATCCAAAGACACCATTAAAAAAATTAAAAGGTAAGCAATATACTGGGAGAAAATATTTGCAATACATATAGTTGACAGTAAAAAATATGATACTATTATATCAATAAGAAAAAAACTACACAATAAGCAAAATATTTAATCAGAAACTCATATATATATGTATATATATATGTATGCATGTATATGTGTATATACATATATGTATGTATGTGTATACATATACATATATACATATGTGTGTATGTATATATATATGTATGTATATACATATATATGTGTGTGTGTGTGTGTGTGTGTGTATGTGTGTATCAAGAAACACAAGCAGGGTGCACATCTTTAGTCATCAGGGATATGAAATTAAAATCATATGAGATATTCAGATACACTAGAATGGATAAAATAAAAAAGAGTTTCAATATCAAGTGTATTGAGATTGGAACAAATGGAAATCTCAAATATGTTTAATGATACATTGATTTTAGAAAATAACAGTTTTTAATGCAGTCAAACATATACTTAGCCTATGACCTGGCAGCTCCATTCTTAGATATTTACCCAAGAGAAATGTATAAATATGTTCACAAAAACATTGCACAAAAAATATTTATAGTAGATTGATGAGATTATATCAAAGTAACACAGGAACTAACCCAAAGGGGCTCCTATTGATGAAATATTAAATAATTTGAACATCGAGCAGAACGGAGTCTCCGGAGCCAAGTGCAGACGAGAGGCCCACGAAGAGGGGCCCCTCCTGAAGTGGATCACCTAAGGAGAAGCGAGGTAAGCCTGCCCCTCCTGCCCCCGTGCACCTTGCCTACCCACCCCAGCTAATATGCCAGATCCCCAGCATCACAAGCCTGGCAGTGAGCAAGTAGCCCAGACAGGCCACGCCACCCCACAGTGAATCCTGCCACTAGGAGAGGGGAAGAGAAGGCACACACCATTTCTGAATGTGGCCCCAGTGGTGGGCTGGGAGCAGACATCAGGTCTGACTGCGGCTCTGCCCACCAACTCCAGTTACACACCACAGCACAGGGGAAGTGCCCTGCAGGGCCTCACCATGCCAGGGACTATCCAAAATGACCAAGTGGAAGAATTCCCCTCAAAGAATCTCCAGGAAATAACAACAGCTAATGAGCTGATCAAAAAGGATTTAAATAATATAGCAGAAAGTGAATTTAGAATAATAGTCATAAAATTAATCGCTGGGCTTGAAAACAGTATACAGGACAGCAGAGAATCTCTTGCTACAGAGATCAAGTGACTAAGGAGCAGTCACGAGGAGCTGAAAAACGCTTTAAATGAAATGCATAACAAAATGGAAACCACCACGGCTCGGATTGAAGAGGCAGAAGAGAGAATAGGTGAACTAGAAGATAAAGTTATGGAAAAAGAGGAAGCTGAGAAAAAGAGAGATAAAAAAATCCAGGGGTATGAGGGGAAAATTAGAGAACTAAGTGATACACTAAAAAGAAATAATATACGCATAATTGGTATCCCAGAGGAGGAAGAGAGAGGGAAAGGTGCTGAAGGGGTACTTGAAGAAATCATAGCTGAGAACTTCCCTGAACTGGGGAAGGAAAAAGGCATTGAAATCCAAGAAGCACAGAGAACTCCCTTCAGACGTAACTTGAATCGATTTTCTGCACGACATATCATAGTGAAACTGGCAAAATACAAGGATAAAGAGAAAATTCTGAAAGCAGCAAGGAGTAAACGTGCCCTCACATATAAAGGGAGACCTATAAGACTCGTGACTGATCTCTCTTTTGAAACTTGGCAGGCCAGAAAGAATTAGCACGAGATTTTCAAGGTGCTAGACAGAAAAAATATGCAGCCGAGAATCCTTTATCCAGCAAGTCTGTCATTTAGAATAGAAGGAGAGATAAAGGTCTTCCCAAACAAACAAAAACTGAAGGAATTTGTCACCACTAAACCAGCCCTACAAGAGATTTTAAGGGGGACCCTATGAGACAAAGTCCCAGAGACATCACTACAAGCATAAAACATACAGACATCACAATGACTCTAAATCCGTATCTTTCTATAATAACACTGAATGTAAATGGATTAAATGCGCCAACCAAAAGACATAGGGTATCAGAATGGATAAATAAACAAGACTCATCTATTTGCTGTCTACAAGAGACTCATTTTAGACTGAGGACACCCTTAGATTGAGAGTGAGGGGATGGAGAACTATTTATCATGCTACTGGAAGCCAAAAGAAAGCTGGAGTAGCCATACTTATATCAGACAAACTAGACTTTAAATTAAAGGCTGTAACAAGAGATGAAGAAGGACATTATATAATAGTTACAGGGTCTATCCATCAGGAAGAGCTAACAATTATAAATGTCTATGCGCCGAATACCGGACCCCCCAAATATATAAAACAATTACTCATAAACATAAGCAACCTTATTGATAAGAAAGTGGTAATTGCAGGGGACTTTAACACTCCACTTACAGAAATGGATAGATCATCTAGACACACGGTCAATAAAGAAACAAGGGCCCTGAATGAGACATTGGATCAGATGGACTTGACAGATATATTTAGAACTCTGCATCCCAAAGCAACAGAATATACTTTCTTCTCGAGTGCACATGGAACATTCTCCAAGATAGATCATATACTGGGTCACAAAACAGCCCTTCATAAGTTTACAAGAATTGAAATTATACCATGCATACTTTCAGATCACAATGCTATGAAGCTTGAAATCAACCACAGAAAAAAGTCTGGAAAACCTCCAAAAGCATGGAGGTTAAAGAACACCCTACTAACGAATGAGTGGGTCAACCATGCAATTAGAGAAGAAATTAAAAAATATATGGAAACAAACGAAAATGAAAATACAACAATCCAAATGCTTTGGGACGCAGCGAAGGCAGTCCTGAGAGGAAAATACATTGCAATCCAGGCCTATCTCCAGAAACAAGAAAAATCCCAAATACAAAATCTAACAGCACACCTAAAGGAACTAGAAGCAGAACAGCAAAGGCAGCCTAAACCCAGCAGAAGAAGAGAAATAATAAAGATCAGAGCAGAAATAAACAATACAGAATCTAAAAAAACTATAGAGCAGATCAACGAAACCAAGAGTTGGTTTTTTGAAAAAATAAACAAAATTGACAAACCTCTAGCCAGGCTTCTCAAAAAGAAAAGGGAGATGACCTAAATAGATAAAATCATGAAGGAAAATGGAATTATTACAACCAATCCCTCAGAGATACAAACAATTATCAGGGAATGCTATGAAAAATTATATGCCAACAAATTGGACAACCTGGAAGAAATGGACAAATTCCTGAACACCCACACGCTTCCAAAACTCAATCAGGAGGAAATAGAAAGCTTGAACAGACCCATAACCAGCGAAGAAATTGAATCGGTTATCAAAAATCTCCCAACAAATAAGAGTCCAGGACCAGATGGCTTCCCAGGGGAGTTCTACCAGACGTTTAAAGCAGAGATAATACCTATCCTTCTCAAGCTATTCCAAGAAATAGAAAGGGAAGGAAAACTTCCAGACTCATTCTATGAAGCCAGTATTACTTTGATTCCTAAACCAGACAGAGACCCAGTAAAAAAAGAGAACTACAGGCCAATATCCCTGATGAATATGGATGCAAAAATTCTCAATAAGATACTAGCAAATCGAATTCAACGGCATATAAAAAGAATTATTCACCATGATCAAGTGGGATTCATTCCTGGGATGCAGGGCTGGTTCAACATTCGCAAATCAGTCAACATGATACATCACATTAACAAAAAAAAAGAGAAGAACCATATGATCCTGTCAATCGATGCAGAAAAGGCCTTTGACAAAATCCAGCACCCTTTCTTAATAAAAACCCTTGAGAAAGTCGGGATAGAAGGAACATACTTAAAGATCATAAAAGCCATTTATGAAAAGCCCACAGCTAACATCATCCTCAACGGGGAAAAACTGAGAGTTTCTCCCTGAGATCAGGAACACGACAGGGATGCCCACTCTCACCGCTGTTGTTTAACATAGTGCTGGAAGTACTAGCATCAGCAATCAGACAACAAAAGGAAATCAAAGGCATCAAAATTGGCAAAGATGAAGTCAAGCTTTCGCTTTTTGCAGATGACATGATATTATACATGGAAAATCCGATAGACTCCACCAAAAGTCTACTAGAACTGATACAGGAATTCAGCAAAGTTGCAGGATACAAAATCAATGTACAGAAATCAGTTGCATTCTTATACACTAACAATGAAGCAACAGAAAGACAAATAAAGAAACTGATCCCATTCACAATTGCACCAAGAAGCATAAAATACCTAGGAATAAATCTAACCAAAGATGTAAAGGATCTGTATGCTGAAAACTATAGAAAGCTTATGAAGGTAATTGAAGAAGATTTAAAGAAATGGAAAGACATTCCCTGCTCATGGATTGGAAAAATAATATTGTCAAAATGTCAATACTACCCAAAGCTATCTACACATTCAATGCAATCCCAATCAAAATTGCACCAGCATTCTTCTCGAAACTAGAACAAGCAATCCTAAAATTCATATGGAACCACAAAAGGCCCCGAATAGCCAAAGGAATTTTGAAGAAGAAGACCAAAGCAGGAGGCATCACAATCCCAGACTTTAGCCTCTACTACAAAGCTGTCATTATCAAGACAGCATGGTATTGGCACAAAAACAGACACATAGACCAATGGAATAGAATAGAAACTCCAGAACTAGACCTACAAATGTATGGCCAACTCATCTTTGACAAAGCAGGAAAGAACATCCAATGGAAAAAAGACAGCCTCTTTAACAAATGGTGCTGGGAGAACTGGACAGCAACATGCAGAAGGTTGAAACTAGACCACTTTCTCACACCACTCACAAAAATAAACTCAAAATGGATAAAGGACCTGAATGTGAGACAGGAAACCATCAAAACCTTAGAGGAGAAAGCAGGAAAAGACCTCTCTGACCTCAGCCGTAGCAATCTCTTACTTGACACATCCCCAAAGGCAAGGGAATTAAAAGCAAAAGTGAATTACTGGGACCTTATGAAGATAAAAAGCTTCTGCACAGCAAAGGAAACAACCTACACAACTAAAAGGCAACCAACGGAATGGGAAAAGATATTTGCAAATGACATAACACACAAAGGGCTAGTATCCAAAATCTATAAAGAGCTCACCAAACTCCACACCCGAAAAACAAATAACCCAGTAAAGAAATGGGCAGAAAACATGAATAGACACTTCTCTAAAGAAGACATCCAGATGGCCAACAGGCACATGAAAAGATGCTCAGCGTCGCTCCTTATCAGGGAAATACAAATCAAAACCACACTCAGGTATCACCTCACGCCAGTCAGAGTGGCCAAAATGAACAAATCAGGAGACTATAGATGCTGGAGAGGATGTGGAGAAACGGGAATCCTCTTGCACTGTTGGTGGGAATGCAAATTGGTGCAGCCGCTCTGGAAAGCAGTGTGGAGGTTCCTCAGAAAATTAAAAATAGACCTACCCTATGACCCAGCAATAGCACTGCTAGGAATTTACCCAAGGGATACAGGAGTACTTATGCATAGGGCCACTTGTACCCCAATGTTCATAGCAGCACTCTCAACAATAGCCAAATTATGGAAAGAGCCTAAATGTCCATCAACTGATGAATGGATAAAGAAATTGTGGTTTATATACACAATGGAATACTACGTGGCAATAAGAAAAAATGAAATATGGCCCTTTGTAGCAACGTGGATGGAACTGGAGAGTGTGATGCTAAGTGAAATAAGCCATACAGAGAAAGACAGATACCATATGGTTTCACTCTTATGTGGATCCTGAGAAACTTAACAGGAACCCACGGGGGAGGGGAAAAAAAAAAAAAGAGGTTAGAGTGGGAGAGAGCCAAAGCATAAGAGACTGTTAAAAACTGAGAACAAACTGAGGGTCGATGGGGGGTGGGAGGGAGGAGAGGGTGGGTGATGGGTATTGAGGAGGGTACCTTTTGGGATGAGCACTGGGTGTTGTATGGAAACCAATTTGACAATAAATATCATATAAAAATAAATAAATAAATAATTTGAACATCAAAAGTATGAAGACTACAATCAATTAAAATTCAGCAAATATATAAAAATCCTGGAGTCCAAAATGACACTAAAATAAAAGGAGAAAAAATCCTCCAGACATCATTGTAGTAGTGTGTATAACCCAATATTCAGAAAACCAATATATAAAGGAAAATAACTAACCACTTATCTTACCTTCTTATGCTTTGGGGGCAACCAAACTGTTAATATCTCAAGGCTATCTTTATGGAGGAAGTCTATAAAGGTGAAGAAAATGGTAGAAATATGCAGAGAGAGAAAGAGAGAGGGAGAAAAGGAAGAAATGGGGACAGTCTTCAGATTACAATGCATCCTTTTGAAGGAGAGAAGTAAGAAAGGGGGGTTGAGTAGGAAGGGTCACAACTGCAGCACACTTAAAAGAAGGCTTAGGGAAAAGGGAGACCTTGAGCCAAAATTGGCTATTGAAAGAGTTATTTGCCTATATGAATGGGGGTACATTCATATCCCAGCCATGTTCCATAATAGACTGGGAAGAACCCATGGATATCATGATCTCAGCTCAAATGCACTGGAGAATTCAAAGGGTAGCAGCTGGGATTGAAAGTCCATTGTGGTCCCCAGAGCCAATTTCAATGGCACATTTTCATAGCCACCTCAAAAATCGAGTGATATATCTGGATGTATTAATCAAATGCATTTTATGTACCTTATTTAGAATGTAAATAAACTAACTTTGTTTTTAAAAGTTATTTTGAGACAAACAGAAATATGCTAATATAGATTGGATGTTATATATTATATTGTTAATTTTGATAGGTATGATAATGACATTATACAAAAAGAAATCTTTCTCTATTAGAGATTAAATCATAATAGACTGATGTTTGAAGTCTGAGATTTCCCTTAAAATATACCAAGAAATAAAAAAGGAGGAAGGAGTTTTACCAAGTAAGATTGACAAAATGTTGGTAATTGCTGGATAGGTGAATGATTCATGTGAATTTATTACATTATTCTCCCTTTTGGTGTGTTTAATACCTCCCATTAAGTAGTTTTATATGTTTAAATAAAGTTATTATAGGAGTTGTTCAAACAAATATTAGGAGCAAAAGTAAAAATATCCCAGAAAAGAACCACAAGCGTGTCTTATAGTAACAGTAATAAACCTGATCCACTTAATAAAGTAATATGACATGAGAGAATTGTGTTGTATGCAGGGGGAGGGCTCTGTATACTTTTGTTTTTCATATTAAACAAACCTACAAATCATCAGTCGTGCAATACAATTAAAAACTGTGATTTGTTGATTATATAAGGAATATAAATTTGCTATTATTAGCAATAGCTACATAATTAGAAAAATGAATACAAGTTGGCGGAAAAGCTGAGAAATTTCAGATAGATCAATAGATATTACACAATCCAAAGAGCAGAATAAAAAGGAATGAGGAAAATGAACAAATCCTGAAATTTGAGGCACTGTAAAATATATTAACATAACTTCAATGGAGTAATAGAAGAGAGAAAGAAACAAGCAGGAAAAAATATTTAAAGAAATAACAGATGAAACATTCCCAAATTTGATTTTAAAACATTAATCTATATATCCAAGAAGCTCAACAAACTCCAGCTGTGATAACTTCAACAAGATCCAACACAGACATACCACAGTAAAAATGATAAAGACAAAGAGAAAATATTGAGAGCAGCAGAAAAAAAAAAAAAAGACTAGTCTCATATAAAGGAACCTCAATAAGATTAACAGCTGATTTCTCATCAGAAATGATGTAAACCAGAAGGCAGTAGGGTGACAAATCCAAAGTAATAAAAGAAAAGTGCTGTCAACCAAGATTCTTATATCCAGTAAAACTGTCTTAAGAAAAATAAAGAGAAATGGGAAATTTCCTTATGAATAAAAACTGGTAATTTGTTGTTAGCAGACCCACCCTATAAAAAATAATACAGAAAATGCTTTAGACTGAAAGCAAATGACCTCAGAACACAGACTTAGAGTTACCATATGACCCAGCAATACATGTATGTGTCTGTATATACATATATATATATGAAATATGAGATAGATAAATATCTATGGATATACAGAAAATTATATAGATATATAAATATATCTATATTAGTTACAAATAATATTATGCTAGTATATATAGCTGTTTTTATATGTTTATATATACGTTAATACAGATAATACAGAAATGTATTATCTTGCAGTTATGGAAGCTAGAAGTCCAAAACAAAGACATTGATAGGATTTGTTCATTCTGGGGGCTCTGAGGATGAATCTGTTCCATGCCTCTTTCTTAGCATCCAGTGATTGACAGCAATCTGGCATTCTTTGATTTGTATCTACATCACTTCATTCTCTGCTTCCTTCTTCACATGGCATTATACTCTCCTATGTCTCAATGTCTCTATTTCTTCCCATGGCCCTCTTAAAGGACCCAGTTATTGAATTTAGTACTCATCCCAATCCAGTATGACCTCATCTTAACAAATTACATTTTCAAAGAACTTGCTTCCAAATAGGATCACATTATGAGGTTCTGGATCGATATGAATTTTACAGGAAACTATTCAACCCAGGATAGTGTATAAACAAGAGAAATGAAAACATGTTTCTATACAATATTTTTCACATGAGTGTTTGTAACATGATTGTTATTCATAACAGCCAAAAAAGTGAAAACAACTCAGATGTCTATACACTCATGAATGGGTAAAAATTGTGGTATAGCTATACAATGAATAAAATTCAGCAGTAAAAAAGAGTTAAGTATTGATACATGCTACCAAATGAATGAACCTCAAATACATTATGCTAAATGAAAGAACTAAACACAAAAGAGCACATATGGTATGATTCCATTTATATGAAATGTCCAAAATAGGCAAATATATAAAGCTAAAATATAGATTAGTACTTTCCAGAGGCTAGCAGCGGGGAACTTGGAAGAACTGACTGCTACTGAATACGGCGTTTCTTTCTGATGTAATGAAGGTGTTCTAAAATTAATCGTGAAGATAGTTACATAATTCTGAATATACTAATAGCCATTGGATGGTAGATTTTAAATAGGTTAATTATATCTCAGTAAATGTGTTACAAAAATGTATACAGGTGACAGAGACTGCAGGCTGTTACAGAATCCACTCATGTATTTTCTCATGATAGGATTGTAGCTGAGTGTTTGGTCATCCAGCTATGAGCACATTCTCCAGCCCACTCCCTTGCAGCCAAAGGCAACCATAAATTAACTTTTTGCTGATGGAATGTGAATGGAAGTGATCCTGTGCACCTCACAGATTAGTCTTAAAACTCTATAGCATACTCATCCATACTTTATCCCATTCCCAAGAGCTGGAATCAAAGAAAGGTAAAGTTCTAGACATCATGAAAGCAAGAGAGAAGAAACTTTGCTCCTTGAATGGCCACATGGAATCAAGAGCTTATATATACATATATTTCTGTTTTTTTAGATGAGTAAATATAAACATCTGTGTGCGTAAGGCATTAAGTCATTATTGGTTCTTCTCCTTATAGCAACTGTTCCTTGTCCCTGACTAATGCAATACTGTCTCCAGCTATTTGATGCCTGTTTTAATCATGATCTGCTGTAGAGATGGGGACTAGTAAAAGAGACAATCATGAAATTCTCTATATATCATCATATTAATTCCTCAGAGAGTACTTAATTAGAAGTGTTAGTTGATAACACCTGGGTGCAACTTTGTTTATTTTGAAAATAGAAAGTGATAGGGTATAGAAAAAGGAAAAGCTATGATCAAAGGAAATGAATCTCATTCTGTTATCAAGGATAACACAGATAATTATATAGAGTTAAGGGAGTTCAAAATAGAGGGGGAAAGTCTGAAAAACAAAGAGAAAGACCAATAATGTTTTACAACATTACTGTCATCAATCCCACATTGCTAATATGGGACAAGATTTTTGGGGGGAGAGGGACAAAAGATCTTAATTTGACAAGCCTAAATTTTGAACATTTGGAGTATTCCCATAGGAAAACCGCACTCCAAATACATAATTCCTCCTATTATAGGCAGAATTTTAAGATGGTTCCCAGGACCTTTGTTCCTTGGTCACACTCCTGAGATTATAGTGCTATATTGCAAAAAAGAGATTACGGAGATGGGACAATAATATAAATATACAATCCCTTTAAAGGCATAGTTTTATTCAGCTGGCAATGGAAGAGGTCAGAGAGTGTCAAAGCATGAGAAGGACTTGATATGCCATTGCATGTTTAAAGATGGAGGGAGCCAATGAGAAGGAATTAGGGCAGCCTTGAAAATCTGAGAGAGACCTCAGCTGAGAGCCAGAAAGTCATAAAAAACAGACGTCTGACCAATAAGTTGAATGAGCTGTGAATAGGATTCTTTCCCAAAGCCTCCAGATAAGAACCCATGTTAACTGATGTGTTTATTTGGCCTTTGAGATCCTAAGCAGAGAACTTGGCCAAACCTACCCAGACTTCCAGCCTACACAGTTATGAGATAAAAGTCTGTGTTAAGTCATTAAGTTTGTGGCAAGTGGTTGTGCAGCTTCTCAATGATGGAGGAAGATGCAGATTCCTAAAGATGAAATGGTAAAAGGAGGGCAGGCTGAACTAAGCCCAGCAAGCAGAAGCTGGAACTCAGATTTAATAAAGAGAGAGGTATTGGCCTGGTAATGGGGAAACTGTTGGACTTGTCACCATTAGGCAGATGGCCTGATGATGTCTAAGACCTGAAGGGTTATGGTAATTGATTTCCACAGAGATCCTACTTGTGTGTAGGAGGCCACACTGTGCAGCCCACAAGCTCAGCATTCAGCTTTATGCATAGTCCTGATTGACCACAGCCAATCAATATCCAGAGAATGAGAAAAAGATAGATCAATGTAGTAAATAAAAAATAGACAGGTATCAGGACCACAGCAAAACCATCTGGGGGAAGGAAGTGGTATTTATGTGATGGGATGGAGATGTTAGATAATACTACAGTGGTAATAATTTTGTACTATATAAATATATCAAACCACATCTTTAACTTATACAATGTTATATATCAATTATATCTCAATAAAGCTGAGGGTAAAAAGAATATCTGAGGACATTTTAGGGTCATCCTATGTATTCAGAAAGCTATGGATTTTTCAAGGTGTTTTATATTCAGTTGCTCTGATGAATAATGTTAAGAGTTCTCAAAAGTTGACAATTGATTATTTTATAATATTAATTAGTTAAATAATCTTATAATTTGAACATTATTTTGTATCTTTTCATTTAATATTTTAAGTTAGTGAATGATTATGACAGACAGGATGATTGTGAATTCTTTTTTTTTCACTTTTATTATTATTAATTTTATTTTTTTAATTTATTTTTTTAATTTACATCCAAATTAGTTAGCATATAGTGCAACAATGATTTCAGGAGTAGATTCCTTACCCATTTAGCCTATCCCCCTTCCACAACCCCTCCAGTAACCCTGTTTGCTCTCCATATTTGAGTCTCTTCTGTTTTGTCCCCCTCCCTGTTTTTATATTATTTTTGCTTCTGTCATGTTCAACTATTCTGTGTCTTAAAGTCCTCATATGAATGAAGTCATATGATTTTTGTCTTTCTCTGACTAATTTCACTTAGAATAATACCCTCTAGTTCCATCCACCTAGTTGTAAATGGCAAGATTCCATTCTTTTTTATTGCTGAGTAATACTCCACTGTATATATATACCACATCTTTATCCATTCATCCAGAGATGGACATTTGGACTCTTTCTATACTTTGGCTATTGTTGATAGTGCTGCTATAAACATTGGGGTGCGTGTGTCCCTTTGAAACAGCATACCTGTATCCTTTGGACAAATACCTAGTAGTGCAATTGCTGAGTCGTAGGGTAGTTCTATTTTTAATTTTTTGAGGAACCTCCATACTGTTTTCCAGAGTGGCTGTACCAGCTTGCATTCCCACCAGCAATGCAAAAGAGATCCTCTTTCTCCACATCCTCGCCAACATCTGTTGTTGCCTGAGTTGTTAATGCTAGCCATTCTGACAGATGTGAGGCAGTATCTCATTGAGGTTTTTATTTTGTATTTCCCTGATGATGAGTGATGTTGAGCATTTTTTCATGTGTCTGTTAGCCATCTGGATGTCTCCTTTGGAAATGTTTCTATTCATGTCTTCTGCCCATTTCTTCACTGGATTATTTGTTTTTTGGGTGTTGAGTTTGATAAGTTCTTTATGGATTTTGGATACTTAATCCTTTATCTGATATGTCATTTTCAAGAGTCTTCTCCCATTCCATCAGTTGGCCTTAAGTTTTTCTGGCTATTCCCTTTGCTGTGCAGAAGTTTTTACCTTGATGAGGTCCCAGTAGTTCATTTTTGCTTTTGTTTCCCTAGCCTCCAGAGACGTGTTGAGTAAGAAGTTGCTGTGGCCAAATTCAAAGAATTTTTAGCCTGCTTTCTCCTCGAGGATTTTGATGGCTTCCTGTCTTACATTGAGGTCTTTCATCCATTTTGAGTTTATTTTTGTGTATGGTGTAAGAAAGTGGTACAGGTTCATTCTTCTAGATGTTGCTCTCCAGTTTTCCCATCACCATTTGCTGAAGAGATTGTCTTTATTCCACTGGATATTTTTTCTTGCTTTGTCAAACATTAGTTGGCCATACATTTGTGGGTCCATTTCTGTGTTCTCTATTCAGTTCCATTGTTCTATGTGTCTGTTTTTGTGCCAGTACTATACTGTTTTTATGATTACATCTTTCAAATACCTCTTGAAGTCTGGAATTATGATGCCTTCAGCTTTGGTTTTCTTTTCCAGGATTGCTTTGGCTATTCATAGCCTTTTCTGGTTGCATACATATTTTAGGATTGTTTGTTCCAGCTCTAAGAAGAATGCTGGTGTTATTTTGATAGGGATTGCATTGAATGTGTAAATTGCTTTGCGTAGTATTGATATTTAACCAATATTTATTCTTCCAATCCATGAGCATGGAATTTTTTTTCCATTTTTTTTTTTGTGTGCCTTCTTCAATTTCTTTTATAAGTTTTCTATACTTTTCAGTGTATAAATCTTCCACCTCTTTGGTTAAGTTTATTCCTAGGTATTTTATGATTTTTGGTGCAATTGTAAATTGGATCTATTCCTTTATTTCTCTTTCTGCTGCTTTATTATTGGTATATAGAAATGCAACAATTTCTGTGCATTGATTTTATATCCTGCTACTTTACTGAATTCAGGAATCAATTATAGCAGTTTTTTGGTAGAATCTTTTTGGTTTTCCATATAGGGTATCATGTCATCTGTGAAGAGTGAAAGTTTGACTTCCTCTTTGCCAATTTGGATGCCTCTTATTTCTTTGCATTGTGTCGTTGCTGAGGCTAGGACTTCCAACACTATGTTGAATAACATGGTGAGAGTAAGCAATTTCTTTCTTTCTTTTTAATGTTTTATTTTGAGAGATAGAGAAAAAGACAGATAGTGAATGGGGGAGAGGCAGAAAGAGAGGGAGACACAGAATCTGAAACAGGCTCCAGGCTCTGAGTTGGCAGCACAGACCCAACACAGAACTCAAACTCACAAACCTTGAGATCACGACCTGAACCAAAGTCAGATGTTTACCTGACTGAGCCTCCCAGGCACCCTTAGAGTAAGCAATTTCTAAAAATGGTCTCAGACACACATATGAAAAAACAAAAGAAGTTTTAAATGTCATTAAATATAGGGCACCTGGGTGGCTCGGTTGGTTGGGCACCAACTCTTAATCTTCGCTCAGGTAATGATTTTCTGCTTCCTGGGATTAAGCCCCACATCAGGCTCTGTGCTGACAGCATGGAGCTTGCTTGGGATTCTCTCTCTCCTTTCCTCTCTGCCTCTCACCCACTCACATTGTCTCTCAATCTCTGTCTCAAAATAAATTTTAAAACATTTTTAAAAGTCTTTAGGGGCAGCTGGGTGGTTCATTGGGTTAAGCATCTGACTTCAGCTCAGGTCATGATCTCACGGCTCATGGGTTCAAGCCCCATATCAGTCTCTGTGCTGACATTGCCAAGCCTGCTTGGGATTCTCACTCTCTCCCTCTCTCTCTGCCCCTCCCTGACTTGCACCTTCTCTCTCTCTCAAAATAAATAAATAAACTTAAAAAATGTTTTTAACCACAAAATATACTTAAATATAAATAAGCATCAATTTTCAAAATAATAATGTCTTGTGAAATTTAAAAACTTAAAGATAAAAGGTAAAATTTAAAATAGGCAACAAAGCAATCATAGCACATAAGTCAGAAATCTTCACACGTTGCACTCTGTTCTTCTTAACAAGACTTGCCCTCAGGAGAATTAGTTAACCAGAGCTTAACCTGCTGGGGTTTTATTAAAGTCTAATGACATGAGTAAGGGAAATACCCAACTCCAGCCCACTCTAACCTTCCTGTCCTACTTCAGAGAGAGGGAGAAGACTGACAAGCATGGATAAAGTTCACACTCCAGAGGCATAGGTCCACTAAAAGATTGAGACTTAATCATAAGATTATAAAGCACTTTCCCTTACCCCATCTCACCACATTATTAAAAAAAGCTCCTATTAATAAAGGACGTACAGTAGTTCCTTTAAACAGTACACCATGTCCTGCTATCAAGAAAAGATTATAAAGCATAACAAAAGCAAATCAAACACACACACACACACATACACACACACACACACAGTTTGAAGAGACAGAGGAAACATCATAACCAGACTCAGATATAGCAGGAATGTTGGAATCATCACACCAAGAATTTAAAACAATTATTGTTATTATTATGCAAAGGGCTCTAATGGAAAAAGAAACAGAAAGCAAGAACAGATGGGTAATGTATGCACAGAAATAGAACTTCTTAGAAAAAAAATAAATGCTAGAAGTCAAAATCACAGCAACAGAAATGAAGAATTTCCTTGATGGACTTAGTAATATAAACATGGTTGAGGACAGAATCTCTGAGCATGAGGATATCTCAATAGAAACCTCCAAAACTGAAAAGAAAGTAGGAAAAAAGAGAGAAAAGAATATCTAATTATTGTGAGACTATCACAAAAAGTGTAACTTATGTGTAATGGGAACTCTAGGGGGAGAAGAAAGAGAGAAAGGAACAGAAAAATATCTGACAATAATGATAGAGGATTTCCCCAAATTAATATCAGATACCAAACCACAGAATAAGGAATCTCAGAGAACACCAAGCAGGAAATGAAAAAAAAAAATACAGTTATACCTAGTTGTATCATTTTAAGACTACAGAAAGTCAAGGATAAAGAAAAATCTCAAGAGAAGGCAGAGGAAAAAACACCTTACTGATAGAGAAGCAAAGATAAGAATTATATCTGACTTCTCAGAAACTACACAAGCTAGAAGAGATGAAGTGAAATATTCATTAGAGGGGTAAAAAGCCCACCTAGAATTCTGTACTTATCTTCCAAAAGACAAGGACAAATGAAGCTTGTGTCAGACAAAAATTGAAGGACTTTGTTACCAGTAGATCTACCTTACTAGAAATGTTAAAAGAAATTCTTCAGAAAGAAGGAAAATTATTTTTTCCTGAACAAGTATTAAAATAAAATAAATAAAATATACAATTCAGAGGCTTCAGTATATTCACAGTTGTGCAGCCATCACGAAATCAATTTTAGAACATCTCATCACCCCAAAAAGAAACTCTGTGCCCTGTAGTAATCACTCCCCATCCTCCCTGACCAGCCCCCAGCCCTAGGCAACCACTTATCTGCTGCACAATTTTACATTCCTACCAGCAATTACTTAAATTTTAAAACAACAACAACAACAACAACAACAACAAGTGTACAAGAGACCGGTATAAATGAACTGCTGCTTGCTGTAAGGCAACATTACATCTGAACTGACTCAGTGTTTGCAAAGTAAATAGTGGCTCCAGTAAAATCCAAAAAAAAAAAAAAGAAGGAAAATTATATAGTTCAGAAACTCAGATCTACATGAAGGGAAGACATTGGAGAAGGAATAAGTATAGGTAAAATAAAAACTTTCATTATTCTTATTCTTAATTGATCTAACACATAACAGTTCAAAATAATAACAGTATTTATATTATAGGTAAAATATATATGTATATGTAAAATGAATGACACAAGGGATGAGAGGGAGAAATTAAAATTATTTTCTTATATAAGATATCTTCACTACCCATTGTGCAGCATAGTGTTATTTGAAAGTAGACTTGGATAAATTGTAAATGTATATTGCAAACTCTGTGGTAAACACTAAAAAAGTAAAAACAAAGTACAACTGATATGTAAGTAAAGAAAGAAAATGGAGTAATTTAAAATGTTCAATTAAACCACAAAAGGCAGAAAAAGTGAATAACAAAAATAAGAACAAAGAACAAGGGTAACAAATCAAAAACAGTAACATATATGGTTGCTATTAATACAACTATATCAGTAATTACTTTTGTTTGTCAATATCTTGAACCAATTAAAAGAGATTCTCAGAATGAGTCAAGAAAGCAGAACCCAACTATATTCTGCCTAAACGAAACCCACATTAAATATAAATACACACATAGATTAAAAATAAATGGATGGAGAAAGATATACTGTGCCAACACTAATCAAAAGAAAGTGAAAATATTAAGTTTGGACAAAACAGACTGTAGAGCACAGAAAGTTAACAGGTTGTAGTGTTATCATTTTCACTGACTTCCATATACTTTTTAATTTCCTCTTTAACTGCTTGGTTAGCCCATTCATTCTTTAGCAGGATGTTCTTCAGTCTCCAAGCATTTGTTACCTTTCAAATTTTTTCTTGTGGTTGATTTCGAGTTTCATAGTGTTGTGGCCTGAAAATATGCATGGTGTGATCTCGATCTTTTTGTATTTACTTAGGGCTGATTTGTGTCCCAGTATATGGTCTATTCTGGAGAGCATTCCATGTGCACTAGAGAAAAATGTATATTCTGCTGCTTTAGGATGAAATGTTCTGAATATATCTATTAAGTCCATCTGGTCCAGTGTGTCATTCAAAGTTATTGTTTCCTTGTTGATTTTTTGATTAGATGAGCTGTCCATTGTTGTGAGTGGGGTGTTGAAGTTCCTAATATCATGGCATTACTATCTACGAGTTTCTTTATGTTTATGATTAATTGATTTATATATTTGGGTACACCCACATTTGGCACATAAATGTTTACAATTGTTAGGTCTTCTTGGTGGATAGACCCCTTGATTATGATATAATTCCCTTCTGCATCTCTGGATACAGTCTTTATTAAAGTCTAGATTGTCTGATATAAGTATGGCTACTCTGGTTTTCTTTTGTTGACCATTAGCATGATAGATGGTTCTCCATCCCCTTACTTTCAATATGAAGGTGTCTTTAGGTCTAAAGTGGGTCTCTTGTAAACAGCATATAGGTGGATATTGTTTTCTTATCCATTCTGTTACCCTATGTCTTTTGATTGGAGCATTGAGTCCATTGACGTTTTGAGTGAGTACTGAAAGATATGAATTTATTGCCATTATGATGCTTGTGGAGTTGGAGTTTCTGGTGGTGTTCTCAGGTCCTTTCTAATCTTTGTTGCTTTATATATATATATATATATATATATATATATATATATATATACATATATATACATATATATTTATCTTTTCTCCCCTCAGAGAGTCCCCCTTAAAATTTCTTGCAGGACTGGTTTAGTGGTCACAAACTCCTTTAATTTTTGTTTGTCTGGGAAAATTTTTATCTATTTTGAATGACAGCCTTGCTGGAAAAGAATTCTTGGCTGCATATTTTTCTGATTCAGCACATTGAATATATCCTGCCACTCCTTTCTGGCCTGCCAAGTTTCTGTGGATAGGTCTGCTGCAAACCTGGTCTGTCTTCCCATGTAGGTTAGGGACTTTTTTCCCTTGCTGCTTTCATGATTCTCTCCTTGCCTGAGTATTCTGTGAATTTGACTATGATATGCATTGTTGATGGCCGATTTTTGTTGAATCTAATGGGGGTCCTCTGTGCTTCCTGGATTTTGATGTCTGTGTCTTTCTGCACATTGGGAAAGTTTTCCGCTATGATTTGCTCACATAATCCTTCTGTCCCTATTTCTCTCTCTTCCTCTTCTGGGACCTCTATGATTCTGATATTGTTCCTTTTTAATGAGTCCTTGATTTCTCTAATTCTTAAATCGTGCTTTTTGCTTTAATCTACCTCTTTTTTTCTGCTCCATTATTCTTTATAAGTTTGTCCTCTATATCACTGATTCTCTGTTCTGCCTCACCCATCCTTGCCGCTGCTGCATCCATCTGTTATTGCAGCTCAGTTATAGCATTTTTAATTTCATTCTGGCTATTTTTTACTTCTTTTATCTCTGCGGAAAGGGATTCTAATCTATTTTTGACTCCAGCTGGTATTCTGATTATCGTGATTCTAAATTCTGGTTCAGACATCTTGTTTGTATCTGTGTTGGTTAAATCCCTGGCTGTCATTTCTTCGTGCTCTTTCTTTATGGTTAATTCCTTCGTTTTGTCATTTTGAAGGGAGAAAAGGAATTAATGAGGTAGAAAAATTGAAATTAAAAACATTAAAATTAAAAAAATATTAAAATTAAAATTAAACACACACACACACAAATCAAATAGATGATGCTAGATCCTAGGTATGTTTTTGTCTGGGTGTTGAAAGTGGTTTCACAGATTAAACAAAAAAAAAGGGAGGGAGAGGAAAAAAAAGTAAATAGTTTGAGAATTTGAAAAAATGAATACACTGAAGAAGACTAAAATGAGATGATGTGGGTAAAATAGAACTTGAAAAAATATACACAAAAGTTAAGAATGCAGTAGACAAAAATTAAAGAAAATATTTTTAGTAGAAATTTAAAGTAAAAATGAAGTTTTTCTCTTTCAGCATTCAAGAAAAAGAAGAGAAATGGGGGCACCTGGGTGGTGCAGTCAGTTAAGCGTCCGACTTCAGCCAGGTCACGATCTCGCGGTCCGTGAGTTCGAGCCCCGCGTCGGGCTCTGGGCTGATGGCTCAGAGCCTGCAGCCTGTTTCTGATTCTGTGTCTCCCTCTCTCTCTGCCCCTCCCCCGTTCATGCTCTGTCTCTCTCTGTCCCAAAAATAAATTAAAAAAAAAAACGTTGAAAAAAAAATTTTAAAAAAAAAAGAAGAGAAATGAAAAAGAGAAAAAAGAAAAAGAAAGAAATAAAAATGAAATTGTTTGAAAATTTGAAAAGGTGAATACACTGAAGTAGACTAAAATAAAATGGAGGTAAAATAGAATTTGAAAAAATTTACACAAAAGTAAAAAATATAGTAATAAAAGTTAAAGAAAAATATTTTTAATAAAAATTGAAATTCAAAATGAATTTTAAGAGAAAAAGAAAAAAGATGAATGAAAGAAAGAAAAGAAAGAAAATTGAATAGATGAACCTGCTAACAGATTGAAGTAGGACTGAAATTACTTTGTTTTCCCCTAGCAGTCAGTCTATGTAGCACTTTATAGTCCATAAATTAAGCCCATGGTGAGACTTGTGTTCTTGAAGAGCCAAGTTGGCCCAGTTGGGTGGGGCTCAGTGTAACAGCTCTGCTCTCCACTAGATGGCGCAGCTAGTCTACTGGGGTGGATTTTTGTGATGTTCATAGCTGCGTATGCTCATGCGTGGGAGCAGTGAAAATGGCGCCACCCAGCTACCCAGTCTGTTCTCCCAGATCAGCAATCGTGCACCCTAACTCTGTCTTCAGCTTTTGTCCACTCCCCGCGTTTTCACTCTCTGCGACTACACCCTAGGCAGTACCTCTCTCCCAAGTTTTGTCTCAGATGCAGCTGTTTTTCCCCAGCCCCTTACTTCTGAAGGACTGTGACCCATTCTGTCCCTCTGCAGGAGGGTCTCACTGAGCAATGGCCGGATGTCTGCTGCACCCAGGAATGCTTGCTGGACCCTGCTGCTGCCAGTGCCACAAGACTATGGCCAGGTGCCAGCCCTTCCCATAAAAAGTTTGCAAGGCAGTGTAGCAGCAGCATTTCAGGGATTATGGAAAATCACAACACACATCTGACACCAGGCTTCACCCTTAATGACCTTGTTCCAGCACCAGAGAATGTGGCCATTTTCTGGGGTCTGCTGGGACCAGGTGGCTTCAACAGTCTCTACCAAATGTCCTTCCAGCAATGGAACTGCTTTTCCCCATGTAGCCCAAGAACCTCCTGGACCCCACTCTGTTCTTGGGGATTCGCCCTTCCGACCAGAACACCGCCACCAGTTACCAAGCTGCAGAGTTGCAGCCTTTGTGGTCCCCTTGTTTACAGTTTTAATGGAATTTAAACCCTCTCCTTTCTTCTTTCTCCATTCTCCCTTTTTAGTTTAGTTCCTGCGACTGTTTCCAATTTTACACTTTCTCTCCAGCTGCTTTTGAGGAAGGGGTGCTTTTCCCATATTCTACTCCCGTCCCCAGTCTCCATCCTCTCTCTGCCTGTAAAAGCGGTTCCCTACCTTTTGCAGCTTCTTGCTCCCCAAATTCACCTCCCGCACCGAGTATCTGCTGAATTCTGTGTTTCAGATAGTGCAGATTGTTGTGTTAATCCTCCAATCAGTTTTCTAGGTGTGTAGGATGGTTTAGTGTTGGTCTAACTGTATTTCATGGATGTAAGACACACAAAAAAGCTTCCATGCTGTTCTGCCATATTGGCTCCTCCCACAGAAAGTTATCAGGAATAAAGAGAGTCATCATACAATGATAAACTGGTCAATTCTCCAAGACAACAATTTTTAACATGTATATCCCAAAAACAGAGCATCAAATTCATGACACAAAAACTGATAGAATTGTGAGGAGAAATAGATGAATCCACTTTTATAGTTGGAGACTTCAACACCCCTCTGTCAGAAAAGGACAAATCCAGCAGGCAGAAAATTGGTAAGGACACAATTGAACTAACCAACACCCTTAATCAACTAGATATGAAGGATCACTTAAGAACCTTCTTATGTAATAACATGTTAAAATGGAAGTTTCTATAAAGACCCCAAGTCACAATAAATGTTATATTCTAAAACCAAATCACCATATGGACAATTTACAAAGAAAATATCCCCCAAACTGGTTTAAGTTCTCTTGAACTTTTTCCCAACTTTAAGATAATAAATAATCAAAAGAGGAGAGAAGGACTGGGGAAAATTAGGAAAAATAAGTCCAAATATACTAGTAATAACAATAAATGAAAATGGAATAAATACGAAAAATGATAAAGAAAAATAAACATCAGACTGGATAAATAACCAAATCCAACTGTATACTGTTTAAGGGACACATCCAAAATAGGACACCTACATATTAGGGAAAAAAAACAAGAAAAAGGAGTAATAATAATCATAATAAGTAGCATATAGTGATTACTCACCATGTGCTAGGTCAGTATTGTATACAGTTTACATATATTAACCCATTTAGTTCTAACAATAATCTATACTAAAATCTAAGTTCCACAAGGACTGGAATTTTTGTTTGCAGCTATTTCTCCCAAGCACAGAACAAGCCCTAACACATGATAGATGTTTAATAAATATGCAGTAAACAAATGAAGAAAAGAATGAATAAATGAGATTGTGATGTTGGTCTTATTGTTCTACCCATTTTGTAGATAAAGAAATTGGAGTACAGAGAGTAATTAAGTAACACAAGGTCCCACTACTAGAAATTAACAGAGCCATTCAGGCTGATGTAGTTATATCAATATCAGACTGAATATATTTTAATGGCAAAAAGCATTTATAAGAGAAAAAAAGGGTATTAAATAATGCAAAGACATCCAGTAGACCAAGGATATATAACAGCTCTAAAATTGTATACCTAATAACATAATCTCAAAATATATCAAGCCATACTAATAGAGGATGTTAACATATCTCTTTTAGAGATATATCAAAGAGACAAAAATATATAAGTAGGCAATAGAACATTTGAAAAGCAAAATTCAAAAGTTTGACCTAAGGAACATATATAGAACATATGACTACTATAAATTATGCATTCAACAATGAAAGGTTGAAAGGTTTTTCCCTAAGATCAGGAACAAGACAAGGGTGCCTATTTTAACCACTCCTATCCAACATAGTACTAGACATCCTAGTCAGGGAAATCAAGGAAAGAAAAAAACAATAAAAGCATCCAAATCATAAAAAAAGAAATAAAATTTTCTTTTTTGCATATGATATATTCTTATATGGAGAAAATCCCAAAGACAAAATACTTTTAAAACTAATCAATGAATTCAGTAAAGTAGCAGTATTCAAAATCAAGATACAGAAATCAGTTGTGTTTCTGTACAATAACAGTGAAATATCTGTAAAAGAAATAAAGAAAACATCTATTCACAACAGCAATAAAAACAATAAAATATGTAAGAATAAATTTAACTAAGGAGGTAAAAAATCTGTACATTGGAAACTATAAGACTTGGATGAAAGAAATGGAAGACACAAATAAATGGAAAGATATACCATGTTCAGTGTTCAGAATAATTAATATTGTTAAAAATGTCCATGCTACCCAAAGCCATCTATAAATTCAATGCAATTCCTATCAAAATTCTAATGGCATTTTTCACAGAAATAGGAAAAACAATGCTAAAATTTGTACAGAATTAAAAAAGGCTGTGAATAGCCAAAACAATTCTGAGAAACCACAAAGCTGGACACATCACACTTTCAAACTGTAATACCAAGCTATAATAATCAAAACACGACGATACAGGGATAAAAATAGACCCATAGACCAAACAAACAGAATCAACAGCCCAGAAATAACCCTACATATAAAGTCAACTAAGGACAATGGAGCCAAGAATACTTACTAGGGAAATGTTAGTTTCTTCAACAAATGGTGCTGGGAAAACTGGAGAACTACATGCAAAAGAATGAAATTGAACCGATAACTTACACCATTTACAAGAAGTAATTCAAAATGAGTAAAAGACTTACCTATAAGACCTGAAATCACAATAGTCCTGGAAGAAAACAGGGGAAAAAAACTCCTTGACTTGGGTTTTTGCAATAATTTTTTTGATATAACACCAAAAGCACAAGCAACAAAAGAAAAAATAAACAAATGGGACTATTATAAACTAAAAAGCTCTGCACTGCAAAATAAACAATAAAAAAATGAACAGATAACCTATGGAATTGGAAAATATTTGAAAACCATGTATCTGATAAGGGTTTAATATCCAAAATTATAAGGAACTCATAAATTCAATAGCAAAACACACCCTAAAAAATTCAACTAAAAAATGAGCAAAGGAACTGAAAACACATTCTTCCAAAAAAGACATACAAATAGGTAAATGAAAAGATTACCACTAGTCATCAGGAAAACACAAATCAAAACCATGATAAAACACTTCACATCTGTTGGAATGGTTATTATCAAAAAGACAAGACATAACAAGACAAGTGTTGGTGAGGATGTGTACACTATTGATGGGAATGTAAATTGGTACAGCCACTTTGGAAACAGTACTGAAGTTCCTCAAAAAATTAAAAATAGAACTATTATATGATTCAGCAATCCTACTTCTGGGTATATATCTGAAGAAAATGAAAGCAGGATCTCAGAAAGGTATATGTACTCTCATGTTCAGTGCAGCATTATTCACAATAGCCAAGATACAGAAGCAACCTAAATGTCCTTCTATAGATGAATGGGTAATGAAGATGTAGTACACACACACACACACACACACACACACACACACCGGAATGTCATTCAGCCATAAGAAAAAAGGATATTCTTTAATTTGCAATAACATGAATAGATCTTGAGGACATTAGGCAAAGTGAAATAAGTCAGAGAAAGAAAAACATTGTATGATCTCACATGTATGATCTCAAAAAGCTAAATTCATAGAAAAAGAGAGTAAAATGGTGGTTTCCATAGGCTGGGAGTAGGTGAAATGGGAGATGTTGGACAAAGGTTACAAATGTTTCAGTTATAAGACCAATGAATTCTGGAAACCTAATGTACAGTATATAACTACACTTCATACTGTGTTATATACTTGACAGTTACTATCAGAACAGATCTTAAATGCTCTCACCACAAAAAAGAAATGGTAATTATGTGAGATGATGGTGTTGTTAACTAACTTTATTGTGTTAAACATTTCAGAATACATAAGTATACCAAATCATCATAATGTTATATGTCAATTAACAATTGATGTATAACAACAATTAACAAGCTTACACAATGTATGTCAACCATACCTCAACAACCCTGGAGAAAATATAGGCAAAGCTACACAATGCACTATATGGAGGCACAAATATATGTGTTAATATTATAAAGAAAGGTAAAATAATAATAATCACAGAATTCTGCACAGTAGTTTCCTTTGACTCTGGAAGGCAGGGATGGGAATGAATTGGGAGCAAGGAGAAAATCTTAAGAAATGTTACATGTAACTGTCACATTCTTTTTCCTAAATTAAGTTGCCTGCACAGAATGTTTATCACATATAATTATTTTATTTTACATAGATTTTCTGATACTCTTTTGTATCTATTTTATATACAATTTAAAGACAATAAAACAGTATTTTTTTCATTTGAGAGAGAGCGAGAGGGAATGGGGGAGAGAGGCAGAGGTAGAGAGAGAGAATCCTAAGCAGGCTCCACACTCAGCCCTAACATGCGGCTTGATCTCATAGCCTTGGGATCATGACCTGAGCTGAAATCAAGAGTTGGATGTTCAACTGACTGAGCCACCCAGGTGCCCTGACAACAAGACACTTTTTATGAAGGAGTCATAATTTTCCCAGAAATATTCTAAGACCTTTAATTCTCTATAACTAAACATATTATATATATGTGTATATATATATGTATGTATGTATATGTACATATATATGTATATGTGTATATATATGTATATGTGCATATATATAGGTATATATATAATGTTTATTTATTTTCTTGAGAGAGAGAGAGAAAGAGAGTGAGTAAGGGAGGGGCGGGGGAGAGGGACACAGAATCTGAAGCAGGCACTGAGCTGTCAGCACAGAGCCCTACGGGGGCTCAGGCTCAAACTCACGAACCATGAGATCATGACCTGAGCTGAAATCGGACCCTCAACCAACCAAGCCACCCAGGTGCCCCTCAATAGCTAGACGTATATAATCCTGGTTCAAAAAGATCTCTTGATTAAACCAAATGGATGGGGAACAAATGAACCAAGGGATGTTGGCTTTATTTTTTTAGGTTTTTTTTTTTTTAATGGGAACAGCAAGAAAGCAATTTACTACTGATGCTATAGATTGAGTAATGTCCACTTAGGTATTGTGTAGCTGAAAATAATACTCTACCTATGATTATTTCCCATTAGATTGGTTCAAAAGCAGCTGTCATGCACATGGAACTTCAAATCTAGCATGAAGAAGAAAGTCTCTTCTAAATTAATCTCTGAGGAACTCCTGAGACCTTCTTTGTAGAATGAAATATAAAATGAAGTTTGTAAAAATTTAGTATCACTGAGCAATTTTATGATTTTTTTAGTGAATTGGTCTGACAATTATATGTTTTGAGAGAGAGTTACAGAACTGACTTGGTTAAGCGTGTGATAGTTTGTCTCCCACATAGAAGGTGTCCCCTCTGAGCAGTGATTTCTAGGTTCGCTGTCTCCACCCCAACAGACACAACCTAATAGAGATGACAATCATAACATTAATATGGTTCATAGAAAACCAGCAGAAAGAAGCTAACAATATAGAGCTCAAATTGATCTCCTAGATAGCGCTGATTCTTTGTCATATACTGCTTCATCAGCCACATGTTATGCAATTCCTGGGTCATCCTTGGTGTGAAATATTGTATACCACTGTCTCAGAGCACTTTCATCTTTGAAAAAGTTGTCAGTAGTTGTGAGATTAAGGAAATTGGGGTCAGACACAGTCTATACATTGCACGGTTCACATGCACACATTCTTGTGGTTTATTGACTGTTAATAATTGCATAAAAGGCAAATTCTACTGCTAGCTTTACAGTCTGCAAACCACCCCATAAATAATAGCTGTGCAGCATGATCAAGTCTGCTGGTAATGGGTCACTGAGCATTTGTTATCAGGTCACACTCAAACAGCAAAGGATATAACTGTACTGCTTCTTTATCTCCCAGTGATAAACCCACCTTGGACATTTTACAAAAATGGGTCATTGAAAGAGGGAATTGGCCAACAAAAATTAATGTGCAAAGATGAAAGTTCAAAATAAATGAAAAGTGGTAAAGTGGAAGGGGAATTAGAATTGAAAGTGAATACAGTTATAGAGGAAATAGCTGACCAGGGGAATGTTGGGGATGACTGTTATTTGTGAAACTCTAAATGTGCAGCCAGATAATCCTAGTGAAGGAGAACTTATTGGCATATATTAGGAAAGTATCTGTGACAAAGAGGAGGAAAAGTATCTCAGAAAAAGTAAGGTGTGCAAAAAAATTTCTATGACAGGAGATATTGCACAGCATTGAAAATACAAAGAATGAGGGGCGCCTGGGTGGCGCAGTCGGTTTAGCGTCCGACTTCAGCCAGGTCACGATCTCGCGGTCCGGGAGTTCGAGCCCCGCGTCGGGCTCTGGGCTGATGGCTCAGAGCCTGGAGCCTGCTTCCGATTCTGTGTCTCCCTCTCTCTCTGCCCCTCCCCCGTTCATGCTCTGTCTCTCTCTGTCCCAAAAATAAATAAACGTTAAAAAAAAAAATTTAAAAAAAAAAGAAAGAAAATACAAAGAATGAAATGTAGAAGTTATCCAAACAGAAAGGACTATGACAGTTTGCCAAGGCATAGAAAAGATGCTCATTCTGTATTATAAACTATAACATGAGGAGAAGGCAAGTGCTGTTCAAACTGATCCTTGGAAAGCTTTCTACAGTGAAACAAACACTTTAGTTCTTAACATTTCTAATATTTTAAATTACAATGTACACCTTAAACTTACACAATGTTATATGTCAGTATACCCCAATAAAGTTGGAAAAATTAAATTGAAGGAAGAAAAAAAGCAAGGAAAAGACTACAGAACTGTTCCAGATTAAAAGAAACTAAAGGGATGTGACCCTTGAAAACAATGCATGATCTTGGACTGGATCTGGCATTGGGGTAAATATCTATAGACAATATTATTGGGACAGGTGAGGAAATTTGAATATAGTCTGTAGATTAGATAACAGAATCAATGTTACATTTCCGTTTTTTTTTTTTTTAGATTTTTATTACTCATCTTTTTATGACATTACATTCTTTTATTGTGATTAAATTTGTGTCGTCTTTCTGTTATTTGGTATACAACTGGAAGCAATTTTTTAAGGATTTCTGACCAGTGTGATTTCTGAACCTCTCAAAGTCTAAAATTGGCTTTCTCTTGCTTTCCCACATGAATGACAACTTCTCTGAACATAAAATGTGGCATTTACAAATTTTAACCCTTGTTGATAATATGACTTTGTTTTTTATTGTGAGGTTTAAAGGAGCTTTGCTTCATTATAGTTCAAATGTTTGCCAGTTTTTGTCCAGGAGCAGGTCTTTCCCCATTGATTTCACCTGTTACAGTTCTATATTTATTTGTTTATACCTTTGAAGAGACCAGCTCTGTGCCAATGATACAACACGGAAAGATAACATAATTGCTTTCAAGGAGTGTAAAGGAGTATCCTTGGGGATAGATAAATAAAATATCCTTTACAATTTAAAGGATTAAGAACAATGATATGGCAAATATAAGACAGTGTGGGATCCAAGAAGAAAAGCACAAAGCCTAGATAGGGCTTTACTTGAAGTAAATGTTTCCTGGAGGAAATGTGTGATCTTTGTTGGAAACACAATTATCTCTGGATAATTGTTATTGTTACTAGTATTATTACTTATAAATCTAGCCTCCACCTCTCTGACAAAAAACATGATTGTCATGGTAACAAACACAACTTTATGCTCATGGCGGGGACCCGTGACAGGTTGCCCCCAGGGAACCTGTCTTCTCAACCAGTTAGCCCAAGTGGTGGATCTCCAAGTTATACCTGCAGGAGGAGTTGGAATTTAATATTATTTGTGGCAATTAGTGACTGGAAGATCATTCATTGGTCTCAGTACATCCAGTTGACTATAGAGTCAGGGCTTTTGAACTGTGCAGTATCCCCTCCATGCTCCACAGATTTGCTGAAACACATTTCTATGGCCTGAACAAGCAGAATGTGATAAATTACTTATATGACATCTTCAAATACTGATGGAACCATCCAAATATGACTTTTCAGCTTGTACATTCCTCACCTTCTTCCCCCAGCAATGCTTGTTTACAAAGACTGATGAGGCTAAACGAATCATAAAAATTACCATTTGTCTTAATTTGGGTATTCCCAGAAGACAAGTTTTCAAGTGCAAGGAGTGAACTTGGAACGTGTGGCTGGCGAACACCAGCAGGGGAGTGGGGCAGTGAGACAGGGAAGGGAGGGCAGCCGATAAAGAATATAGAAGCCCCAGGGGACCTGGAGAAAGCCCTCGCCCAGAAGGCTGCAAACACTGGCAGCTGAAAGTGGCTGGGGCTCTCTGAGGTGAGGAGCCAGAGGGACAGGGAGCCAGGCAGTGTTGCTCCTGGTTCTTCATGCTCTTTGCCCAATATACACCAGTCTTCACAGAATAATTTCTTAAAAATGAAAACCCATTCCACCTTTTAGATCCTTAAGGAATAAAAAACATGTTTGAAGAGCTCAGGTTACATCATCTCTCCCTGGACCATACAGCAACTCACCAGGAGTTCAAGATTGTCCCTCAGACCATCCTTACTTATCCAGTCTGCCTCCCCGCCTAACTTTACTGCCTTCCACATGGACCATTTTCAACCTAATCATCTGGGGGGAAAACCCATTCTTTCATAGAGGAAACATATTTGAGCAGTTCCTGTGTGCCAGGCACTGAATAGATCTACTGGGGCAGTCAAATCCAGTATAGTTGCATTGCTTTGTGTTCCTTCATGATTCGCAAGCAGCTTCCTCCCTCCTGAAGATTCCTACTGCAACAAATCCACGGTCACGGGCACTCAGCCCGCTACTGCTACTCCTAACTGTGGATCCTTCCCCTAGAATCTCCCAACAGCAATTCTTCAAACTGTCATGTATACATCATAAAATATAGCATTATGGCATAAATGATTGGAACAATATAATTAGCAAAGTAAAATTCATGACCATTTCAAACTTATTATTTCTTTTATAAAATATATTGTATTGGCGTCTTCCTAAATACCCACAGGTTTTTTTTTTTTTAATTTAAAAATCTAAAGTCATCAGTCCCAGGCAAATAACAAAGTTAGAAAGATGAATGTATGCAAACCATGTTCTCTACATTTCCTGTTTTGATCATTCTACAAGGGTAGCCTAAGAGGATTCTTTGTCCTTAGGAAATACACTCTGGAGACAGTTAGTGGCCCCAAACGTCCTCTCAGATGATTTTAAAAAGGTGTGGAAGGGAGGAGAAAGAGAACAAGCAATAATAATAAAGCAAATGGGACAAAATGGAAATAATGGAATAAAGTACCTTATACCATTCTTGCATTTTTTTCTGTAAATTTGAAATTATAATAAAATTAATTTACAAAAAACTATTACAGTATACTTTTTATTTATTGTACAGTACACAGTTTATTATTTATTGTATATCTCTATCCATTTACTGTTTCAACAAAATTGAATGTTTCAATGAATGTTAATTTTTAATTAAAAATTTAATGTCAATATTTAATTTATATTACAATTTTTAATTAAGAAATTAAAAATGCAATGTTTTATTACATTAAATTAAATTTTTACATTTGGATTACGCTTAAAATCATAATGCTTAAATGTGTAATATTTTAATGTTTCAACAAATTTTGATGTTTAAGAAGAATTTTTAAACAATTTTTTAATGTTTATTTTTGAGAGAGAGTGCTAGCAGGGGAGGGTCAGAGAGAGGGGGGGACACATAATCTGAAGCAGGCTCCAGGCTCTGAGCTGTCAACACAGCCCCACGTGGGGCTCAAACTCACAAACCATGAGATCATGACCTGAGCTGAAATTGGACACTTAACTGACTGAACCATCCAGGCACCCCTAAGAAATTTTTTTTTTGTTTTAGAGAGAGAGAGAGTAGGGGAGAAAGGCAGAGGGAGAAAGAGAGTATCTTCAGCTGGCTCCATGCTCAGCGTGGCGCTTGACACAGGGTTCCATCCCACAACCCTGAGATCATGACCTGAGCCAAAATCATAAGTTAGATGCTCAATCGACTGAGCCACCCAAGCACCCCTCAAAAAGATTTTATAAGGTTTCAGAAAAGTCCCTTTGAGTGTTCCACTTTGCATAGTTTCAGCTTGCATGGCCATTTTTACAGTCCTGTACTATCATGCAGAGCAAGGACTGCCTATGTTGTGTCCACTGTAAAACAGTTTTTATATCTACACTACTTCCTGCCCATGAAAGGAAGGCTATGAAGATGAGTCTCTGGCTCTTTAATTTCCGCCATGGAAACAAGATGACGAAAGGAATGACATCATTTGGAAAGCATTGCAATAAGACACACATGTTGGGCCACTGCTGTGGCTCTAGACCTACCACCTTCAGAAGTTGACCTGTGGCAAATGTGGTTATCCTGTCAAGCAGGAGAGAAAGTGCATGGATTCTGTGAAGGGACAGCACCTAAACCTAAGAGGGTAGCTGTTGCAGCATCCAGTTCATCTTAAAAATTTCAATGATTAGTCACACAATAAATGTTCTGGTTAAAAAAAAAAAGAGTCTGTGTGAAAATTTGCAATTTTAGACTTAGGCAAATGTGTAATTTCTTCCCAGAAAAGCTTCAGGAGCCAAAACCAGCAGGTTCCCCCCAGGGAACCAGATTGAACTCAACCCAAAACACAACATGAAAGAACATTCTAGTATCCAATGAAGCCATTTGAGCTACACTGGAGTGTGTGTGTGTGTGTGTGGGGGGGTCTTCTCTTTGACAATTCTGACTCTTGTATGGAAGTATGGCTGTTATATTATTTAGGCCATTTGGGTAACAGAGAAGGAAATTGTTTTCAGTCTATTTCCAATGATGGGGCTTTGATGATCAGGATGTGTGGAAAGAAGGAAGAATCTCATAGGAACTCAGGAACAGTGTGTAGATGGGCCTTGCACAAAGCTAAAAGCCACAATTGTGCCAGAAATCTCGGCTGTAGGTCACTAAGGACTCAAGGCAGCAGTAGGATGTGGCCATCTTCAGTCTCTATGATCACTCAGTTTCCCCGTCTCTATAACACTCCTATTTCTCCCAACTGCACACCTCACCTGTTCCCTAAACAGCGTTCGTTTTCATGCAATGTCTGCTGACTCAAATTCCCAGATCCCTCATGGTCTCCCATGACTACTCTTGCTCCTTCATTTCAGCACCTTCTCCTGAAACTGACTGAACTCTCCCTCCATATTTTTCTGTCCAATTCAAAGAGGGAAAATCTGATTGGCATTTGCTAGTTCCACTTGTCATTGTTTATAAAGAGCTTTCCATCCTGGGATACTCTGTGACATTGGTCAGGGAAGGATACAGGTAGGGATCTGGGACAGAGCAGGAACATGTGAATAGTGACCTTGAAGAGCCTATGGCCTGTGACTAGGTAAATCCATGCCTTGGAGGTGCATGCAGTTGGGCCAAATGTGCATCAACAGGACCCAAACATCTTCCAGAAAGAAAAGCTGTTCTTTACATTAGATAGTTGAATTCTTGTGTTGCACATACTAAATGATGAGGAATTAAAACATGTTTTGACACATCTTTGAAAATTAATGACTGCTATTATACTCATTAATAATTATTTTATTAATAAAAGAATATCTCTCTGTCCCTTCTGGTATTTCTTTGGTTTATTATGCTATCTAAATGGGGAAGGAGGAACACTCAAGTATCTTTTCTTGCCCACACCTGATAGTACCCACCATTATACTTGAATTGTTTACTTGAACTTTTAGTTGAACTAAGAACATAATGCACAGCAGAGACAAATCTTATTTGCCCATAGTAGCATAGATTAGCACTAAGAAATAAAATCATAAATACTTTGAAAATATTTTATCCACTATCTTTTTTTTTAAATAAAATTATAGTAGGACTCTTTTGATGCTGAATAAATGATCTCTGAGTTCAGCTTCCTTGCCCAGTCCCTGCTAAATTCTGGAAAATATAATATAATCTGAAAACAGCTTATGTAAAGAATTAGTACAGAAGTTTAAAGGATTCTAATAATAAAAAAAAATCATAGTTGTACCAGAAAGTCAACTTTTAGAGTCTACAGAGAATTTCTCACACACTTTCCCCAAAATATCATAATTTATAGGGGGGAAAAAAGAGAAGAATCCTGGTTCTCCATAACAAGGTTCTAAGAGGAAAGTATGTGAAGAAGAAGAAGAAGAAGAAGAAGAAGAAGAAGAAGAAGAAGAAAGAAAGAAAGAAAGAAAGAAAGAAAGAAAGAAAGAAAGAAAGAAAGAAAGAAAATTATTTTTGTCCAGGTATTATATTAAACATATTACTTGCATTCTGTATTCCAACCTTTACAATAACCCTGTGTAATAGCTGTTATTTTTACCCTTATTTTATTTATTTATTTTTTAATTTATTTATTTTTGAGACAGAGAGAGACAGAGCATGAACGAGGGGAGGGCCAGAGAGAGAGGGAGACACAGAATCTGAAGCAGGCTCCAGGCTCTGAGCTGTCAGCACAGAGCCTGATGCGGGGCTCAAACTCACGGACCGTGAGATCGTGACCTGAGCGAAGTCGGACGCTTAACCGACTGCGCCACCCAGGCGCCCCTTTACCCTTATTTTATAGATGAACAAACCAAAGATTATACATGTATGCAACTTACCCAAGGCTACACAGAAAATAAATATCTGAGGATGAGATTGACTCTGAACCTGTGCTGTCGGCTGTATTCTGTCTAAGAAAAGGGCCAGGCAGCACTCTATCCACTAAATGTCAGTCCTAGCCTGGTAAATAGCTTGCAGGAAGCAGAGGTGGGTTCCAAGCCCAGGTCTTTTGATACCTGAACCGGTCCCTTTACGGCAAAATGCAGCTAGTTACATTAACTGTGAAATAGAATGAAAAATTCTACTTCTCAACCTAGTCATTTAGTAATATAAAGTGTTATTAATGCCAGGGTATCATTTCCTGACTTCTGTAGTTTTAATTGATTTGCTTAGCAAGACTTTAATGTATATCTAAGAGTTTAAATTCATTATAGTAGAAAAGTCCATTGTAACTTAATTAAAAGTGTTATTATGTCTTAAAATACTCAGTGGATTTTAATGGGCTGCTGATGATACAGAATGTATTTCTTTAAACTGATGCTTTTGCTTTGTTCTTTAATTATAGAGCATTTGTATAATCAGCTACCATTATTGCCAACTTAATGATAAAATAAAATAGAGTAATATTCCAAATGCTAAAATTACAATTCACAGATAAAAGCAAAAAGGAAATGACACCTTGGATTTTTAGAATAATTATGAAAAATAATCGAACCTATGACATTTCTGTGGACTAAAGAAAAAACCTACTTCTTTGATGGGTAAACAGTAACTGAAAGAAGGATTGAAATTATTTCTTCCAAGGAAGCCAAGGAGATGACTTTGAAGAAGGAGTGTCAGGCTTTTGGCTCCAGGAATAATGGTATGTGAGTTTATTTCTGTCCTTTTCTTTTATGAAACAGCAACAAAAATTAAAATCAAAGTTACAAACTTCAAGAGATTAAAGTTTATCTAAATCTTTTCTGAGGAGAATGAGAGACCTAAATATATGGAGAGATGTGTCTTACTTGGGTTAGAAGATTCAGTACTGTTAATATCCCTACTGTCCCTAAATTGATCTACAGATCCAATGCACTTCCATTCAGAATTTCAACAGATTTTTTTCATAGACACTTGCAAACTGATTCTAATATGCACATGGAAATGCAGAGGACCTGGGACTGCCTAAACTACAGTTGACCCTTGAACAACAAGGGGATCAACAACTTTTGATAAATGCAACAGTACTTTGAAAGAGAAACAAGGTGGGGGACTAAACTTGATTTCAAGACTTATTACCAAACCACAGTAATCAAGATAGTATGATATTATCATAAAGAGAGAAAATTGAATCAAAAGAACAGAATAAAGAATCCAATTATATACCCACACATAACTGACAGATTTTTGACAGGTACAAAGGCAATCAGCACAGAAAGGACAGCATTTTTACAAAGATATATCTTCTATCTAAAAAATAACTCGAAATCGGTCATAATGTAAAACCTACTATTATAAACTTCTAGAAAGATATACACAAGAAAAATCTTTGTAGTCACATATGTATGCTACCAAAAGGACAATCCATTTTTTTAAAATGAATAAATTGGACTCTATCAAAATTAGCAATTGTGCCCATCAAAAGACAAGTCACAGACTGAGAAAAAATATCTGCAGAGATCACATATCTGATAAAGGACTTGTATCTAGAATATATAAAGAATTATCAAAACTAAATAAGAAAAAAACAACCCAATTTTCTTAAATGTGCCAAATATTTGAACATGCACTGTACGAAGGAACACAAATGCCTGGTAAATTAGGACATGAAAATTAATGCAAATTTAATTTTAAAAGCCACCATGAAACACCATCTCACACACTTACTAGAAAGAGGAAACTTAAAAACAGTGACCATAACAAATGCTAGTAAGGATTAAGAGGAACTAAAACTCTCATACAGTGCTGATAGATATGAAATTATTTTTGGAAAACTGTTCAGTAGTTCATTAAAAAGTTAAAAACTCACCTACCATACAATTCCTTTCTACTCCTAGGTGGTATTTACCTAAGAGGACTGAGAGTGTACATCCACATAAACGTGTACATCCACATAAACGTGTACATGAAGTTTCGAAGTGGTTTTAACCAAATGCTGCAAACAACCCAAATGTCCATCAGCAGAAAAGATGAATGAACTATTTATTCATGCCATGACATAAATGAATGTCAAAATAATTATACTCAATGAAAGAGGTCAAACCAAAAGAAAAAAAAAGAGGATATAACCTGATTCCATTTATATAAAATTCTAGAAATTAAAAATGAATTATAGTGACAGGGCAGATGATGACTGCCAGGGCAGATTGGAGACAAATGGGAAGGAGTGCAATGGAGTATAAAGAAATTTGGAGATAATGTTGCTATCTTAATTGTGGAGATGGTTTCACAGGTATACACAGATGTCAAAATTTATGAAATTGTATTCCTTGAATATTTGGTTTGTTGCATGTCAATTATAACTCAATAAAGCTCTTTTTAAAATTAAAAATACAGGGCCACCTGGGTGGCTCAGTTGGTTAAGCATCAAACTCTTGATTTTTCACTCAGGTCATGACCTCAAGGTCATGAGATAGGCCTGGAATCAGGCTCCACACTTGCTGTGGAGCTTGCTTAACATTCTCTCTCCCTCTCCCTCTCCCTCTCCTTTTCTTTATGCCCCTCCCCCCAACTCATGCTCTCCCTCTGTCAAAATAAATGAATAATTACAGGGCACCTGGGTGGCTCAGTCAGTTATGCATCTGACTCTTGATTTCAGCTCAGGTCATGATCTCAAGGTTCATGAGATCAAGCCCATGTCAGGCTCTGTGCTGACAGCACTGAGCCTGCTTGAGATTCTCTCTCCTCACTCTCTGCCTCTCTAACTGCTCATGTGTGATCTCTCTCTCTCTCTCTTTCTTTCAAAATAAATAAATAATTTTAAATTTAAAATATAATAAAATAATAAATAATTTAAAAAATAATAAATAATTAATTTAAGTAAATTAAAAATACAAATCTCGAGTATTAAAGGTAACGATTCTCTAGCCCTCACTATTAAAGTGCAGTCCATGTACTGACAGCATCAGCATCACCTGGAAGCCTGTAATAAATTCAGATTCTCAAGCACCATCCAGACCTACTGAAACAGAATTTGCATTTTCACCAGGTCCCCATCCTTTCAAGCACATATCAAAACTGTAGAAATGCTGCTCCAGATAAAGTGTGTCTCAGGGAAGTCCTGTCCATGAGGGTGTGGGATATGCTACTGTGCTTCTTTCTTTCCCTGTTGGAGAAACAGGGGTCAATGTATGCCCTTCCACCCCACAATGCAGGAAGCTGTCTCATTAGCTTCATGCTCCTCTTTCCAAAAGCTCTGGCAGCCAGCAGAGCTTGGAGGAGTGGGGAGGTGAGGAGCTGGGATTGAAGGAAGCTGTACACATTAAAATAGCTCCAACCTGGGGCCTACTGTGTTGCATATGAGCTGAACCACAGAAACGGGTCAATACCCTCTCAGAAAATTGGTTAGACCTAAGCACCATCTACACAGTGCTGGCCTTCCTGTGTCCTTTCTCCTATCTGCTTGCTTTCCTCCTCCCCACACATGTTGCAGCTTTGTGGTAGTGACACAACTATCAAAGGTACCTCTAAAATGATAGTCACCACCAAAATGTTGACTCAGTTGTGCTAGTCACAAACTACTGTCTATCTGTTTAGTCTTTCCTCTTTTACTGACTAACAAAGGCACCTTCACTGGGGCAGCCCTCTTTCTGATGTAGGTCTAAATCTCAAGCCAGCAATACTGATTCTATATTCTTTGGTTTCCAAGGAGTTTTATTATTTGAACACATAGTTGAAAAGATGTTAAGAACGTGACATCAGGGCAAAAGCAAATCTAGTGACTACAAACAAGAAGTTCTGAATAAAAAGTATCATTTGTTGGCCTTCCCAAATTATTTTAACATTAAAGATGGGACATGCCAGGGTCCAGAAGCTGTACCAAGAATCTGTGTGTGAATCTAATGACTAGAAGACCCTAGAAAGCAGGCACTGTTTTGTTATCACCTACTGTGATGCCTGTCAAGGGATAAGAAGGAAAGAGAGAAGAAAAGAGGGAGAGGAAAGGAGGGGAAGAGAGGTAGGAAGGGAAGGGAAAAATAAAGAGGGTAGAGAAAGTGTGGTACAATAAATAGATAGATGATGATAGATAGATAGATGACAGAAAAATGTCTACGTAGGTAGAAAACCATAGGATAAGCCCATCCCTATACTATGATAAATGACAATGGGAGGAAGACAGCATTAATGATGACAGAATAATGTGTAGACACATTAAAAAATTGCTTTAAGTCTGCTCCTAAATATGATTTACTAAGCCTGTGATTATGCAGTGTGGTTGATTAGATAAAGGCTTCCTGTATATAAGCTTTATAGCAGTTAAAGTCATGCCACACAATAGGCTATTTTATAGTATTTCAGAAGCATTCTTTAATAGATTTAGAGATAGGTTTCTAATATAACAACACTCACCTGGATTCCCTTTCCATCAAGATTCCTGATTCCAGGGGAACAGATGCCATGAGAACTAAATCTTGTTAATGATTCTGCATGTTGAAAAAAATATGTTCCCTGGAAAGTGCTAAGTTGTCACAAAAATGGCTGTAGAAGGGAAACAATTAATTCATATGTACTTTTTGGTTATTCTCTTTCCTGGTAAGATTAGTGGTATTGATTTTTATTTGTAAGCATAAATCTAGTTCCATTTTTTTTCCTTAGCTGAATAAATGTGTTAGCTACAATTTCCCTACTAGAAAGTCTCAACCCCTGGATGTGAGATCTGGCTATAGTGAAGTATCTATGACTTCCAACAAGTTACTTAGTCTCTCTGAGTGTCTTCTTCACTACAAAAAAAAAAAAAAAAAGCTATCAGGTTTTAAGAATTAAAGTAAATAATGAATGTGAAACGCATTAATAACTGTAAAGTACTAAAAATAGAATCATATTATCTATTATTAATATTTTAATTTCTATTATTTTAAGTAACTAATCTCATGATTAAGCTGACAAAGGAATCTGAACAGGTTTTGACCCACCCACTACCTTTCTGTAAAAATAAATTCTAACAGATCTGTATTGTAGAATGTGCAAGATGGAAATTACAACCTTCAAATATATGCATTGCTTACCTCCAAAGTTTCCTTAAGACTCAAAATAGGTCTTGGGCGCTTGGGTGGCTCAGTCTGTTAAGCGGCTGACTTTGGCTCAGGTCATGATCTCGCGGTCCGTGAGTTCGAGTCCTGCGTCGGGCTCTGTGCTGACAGCTCAGAACCTGGAGCCTGTTTCAGATTCTGTGTCTCCCTCACTCTGACCCTCTCCTGTTCATGCTCTGTCTGTCTCTGTCTCAAAAAAATAAATAAATAAACGTTAAAATTTTTTTTAAAAAGACTCAAAATAGGTCTGATTTAAGTCCTATTAACTAATTTTCTATTTGTTTACTATAAACCTTAGCATATCTGAGCTTCTCTGTAAGCAAGGATATTGAAAGAGATACTAGATGAACAGGGGACTTTCAAGACAGTACCTATTGGGAGAGAATTCTTAATGGTTTTTCTGCACCTCTTAAGTTAGTTTTTGTTCCATACTCTCATGTCAAGGGTATTTTTATAGTGAACAACTTCAGAAGATAGAGATATTGTCTCTCTTTGAGGCAGAGGGTAGATTTATTTTCTGACCAGGATAATAAAGATGATGTCTCCTTTGTAAGCTCAGGTTTCCTCAACTATGATACAAACTCACTGTCCGCACTGTCCACAGGGGCAAGTGGAACACACATGCACCAGAAGCTCAGGCTGCCTACTGTACTTGTTTCTGACCCAGGAATCATCTTTTGCCAGGAAATAGGACATGGTGGAAGGCTAATTTATTAACCTAAAACTAATATAAAATCTCTTATCCTTTGCAATTCTTGATAGTAACTTTCTCAGGGTATCTAATGATAATTTCTAAAGCATTTCGGCATCTTTGAAACATCCTGTTATGCAATGATTTGAACAATCCCACCGTCACTAAAGTAGACCATCAGACCACATGGATATGTCTGCTAAAGCAGAGCTTCTTAAACTTGAATGAAAATTCAGGTTCTCATTCAGTCACTCTAAGGTGGGGCTAAGATTCTGAGTTTCTCACAGCTTCCAGATTATGCTGCACTTGTTTGTCCATGGACCACACTCTGAACAGTGAGGGTCTAAATCATTGTTATTTCAGGTGTGACCACAGGATAATCTAATTCAGATTCAACCCTGGGTGCTTGTTAGAGTTAGTCCTAAACCATAACCCAGAATGCATCAGAAGTTCTTGAACAGGACTGCATTTTTAAAAAACCTTGCAGCAATCCTTTTGCATTTTAGTGCTAGGGAGCTACCATCCCAATTTCCGGTGACTTCGTGAGTGCAGGCTTTTGCAGCTGGTTCCATACTGGAAGAAGTTCTTGTTCTCTCCTTTATCATCTCTTTTATCAAAGCCCTTAGAGGGTGAGCTGAGGCAAGGAGGCCCCAGGAATGACCTTTACCAGATCACAGGCAGCAGGATTTGGGGGATGATGTTCCAAAGTTTATCTGAAGAATCACATCCTGTGCATCCTGTGTAGGCCATTGATCCACATAGAATCATGCCTCCTATCCTTGTTCTGAGAGGTCTACATGATCACTCACTCACAAAAGCATTTATTTGCCAAGTAGTCACATGTAGCCTGTGTCAGAGGCAGAAAAATATTGTCTTGCACTGATGTAAGCATGTTCTTCTAGAGAGTTCCATGTAATCTAAAACATCATATAACAGAGCTGAGAGATGGGGTCTGCAGAGCTCTCACTCACCCCTCCCTGTTGGGTGGGCTACACTGAGTCACTTGTCCTGGGCTTCAATGATCTGTCTGTAAAATCAAGCTTTGAGGCCATATTTCGAAGAAAGATTTCCTGCAGCTCTCACTACTAGATTCTAAATCATGTTCTCAAAATGAAATCTATCTGTTATGGATTGAATTATGTCCCCTAAAAATTCAAATATTGAAGCCCTAACTCTCAGTGCCTTGGTATGTGACTGTGTTTGGAGGTTGGGCCTTTTAAGAGAGGATTAAGCTAAAATGAGGGTGGCTAGGCCTTAATCCAAACTGACAGGTGTCCTTTTTGTTTGTTTGTTTGTTTGTTTGTTTGTTTGTTTTATTTTGAGAGATGGAGTGTGTGTGTGAGAGGGGGGAGGGGCAGAGAGAGGAGAGAGAGAATTCCAAACAGGTTCTGCACTGTCAGCATGGAGCCCAATGTGGGTCTTGAGCACACAAACCCAAACCATGACCTCGCTGAAATCAAGAGGCAGGTACTCAACCAAATGAGCCACCTAAGTCCCCCAAAACTGACAGGTGTCCTTATAAGAAGAGGAAATTTATATGCACACAACACAGACCAAGGGATGGCCATGGAGACTTTAACATAAGATGTACATGCACAAAGACCACATGTGAGGACACAGGGAGAAAATAGGTGTCTGCAAGCCAAGTAGAGACACCTCAGAAGAAACTAACCTGTCAACACCTTGATCTCACAAATCCAGCCTCCAGGATTGTGAATACCTAAATTTCTGTTTAAGTCTGTCAGTCTGTATAGTACTTTGTTACATAGCCCTAACAGACTAGCACACTATCTTACAATTAAAGGAGTTCCCAGAAACAACATTCTCAGTCCTCTCTACAATCCCTATCTAGTATTTTATACTCCTACCAATTGGAAAGTTCTCCTTTAAAGCTTCTCTATATCTCTTCTACTGGGTTGAAGGTTACTTTTCTTGCTTTTCTTTAATAATAATGAGAAAATGGCCACCATTCTCCATATAATAGCTTTTCACAAAGATAAGTTCTTTAAATAAATCATCCTTTTCTAGACTGAATAAAGTGAACTCTAGAGCCCCACCAGGAAAAAAGAAAAAAAAAAGAGAAATCATTCTGGTCTAAAAGTTCACACATTAAAAGAAATGGGGCAGGGGTGATAATGAGAAACAGTGATGCTGATGAAAACGAAGCTGCAGGTCTAATTTCCCCTTTCTTTCCTTCCTATTGCATTTTGCGTTTGGTTTCCATGGAAATCCACATTTGTGGGTGATTTCTCCTCACGGAGCCACAGGCAGATTTTTCAATTTGCATAACGCAGTGACTTATGGAGCAGACACGAAGCTAGCAATAGCTTCCCAACAAGGATAGAAGGAGGAAGGTGCAGTGATAATTGGGAGTGGTAGGACTGGCTGACCTGTCACCTTAGAGCCCAAGAGTGCCCTAAAGGAGGGGGTTTAAGTCATGAACCAGTGAGGTGTTTGTGGTGTAAAAAGACACACATTGCCATTTTCTCAGGGAAATTCTCTTTGCAAAATCCAGGGCACCATCAAATCTAGGAAACATCCAGTGATTGCATTTCCATTTGTAATAGCATATAGATGGTATACCAAAGTGCATTCAGGAACACAGCTCATCATCTCCCTGCCTGTTCCAGGTCTCCTGCTCTGAGCTGTCTTGGGCATTGGGCTCCAGAAACGCTGAGGACCTGATTTCTCATTCAATCCTGGCTTCCCCTTAGAATTACCTGGGGAGCTTTTAAAACTCTCTGCCCCTCCCTCTTCAGACCGAAGACATCAGCCTCCATGGGGACACCTGGAATCTCCCAAGCATTTGGTCTCCAGTTTGGGGGTGTGAAGGACCCAGCCACAGAGGGCATGGTGGGAGAGAGGGCAGGGCTGGGCATCATGAGTGCTCATTTCCACTGTCCCCCTTCCCCTCCACATTCTCCAATAACTCTGATACTACCACCAGCTCGCCAAGCTGCCTGTGAAACTCCTTTCCTCCTTTGGGGTGTTACTGCAAGCTGTCCTGCATCAGTGCCACCCCAAAGTCTTAGTTTCTAATCCAGAAATCACAGGTTCTAATCCAGTTTTACCACTTTGATCTCCCTGCACCATGGCTTTCCTATGAGAGGAAGGAACCATACTATTCCTATCTGAAGGATTCTTTCAAGGATGCCAAGGTGCCACATGAAGCGCTTAGAATTCCATACAGAGATTTGTGTTAAACTCAGCTGATTGGTCAGATGACCCACAGGAATCCAAGCTCAGCAAGTCCAAGCAGAAGTCCCCCAACTGACTTCTACAGTCCAGCTCTATAATCAGAGATGCCCCCTGCTCTCCATATTCCACTGCTTCAAGCCCTGTCCCTCTTAATGCCCTAACTCCTCTCAAATCCTACCTCCTTCCTCTCCACTGGCCCTGCCCTTGTTCCTGTACTCTCTCCTGCTGAATCAAGGGCAGCCCCAGACCAGGGGCTCCTCATAAGATTGCACCTTCCCCCACAAAGTCACAATTTGCAAGAGCTGCTCTCTCCCTTGCAATGACGTTGAGATCAGTGAGACCCATCTTTTCATCTATACATAGTGGTCCCCATGAGGCCAGGACTCTCAAGTCACCTCCAATGAGTGTAATGGCTATTAGGGCAACTGTTCTTGGCCTGCCCCTCCATTCTTCTCCATAGATGTTAGGACCACCCAAAGATACTATGTCAGGACTGCATTGTTTTACCAGCCCTGCTATCTAGCATATCTGTCTAGCATATAAGCTCCTTAAAGCCAGTGCATTCTGGCTATTTTGTTGCTGAATCCCCAAAGCCTGTAACTTTACTAACACCCTTAAAAAATATGCATTAGTTGAATGAACAAATGACTGAAGAGCAAAGAAATGAACTATAAACTAATGAATAAACGTCCTCCTAATTTAGGCTGTCTTCCTTTTTACTCCTTTCTACTTACAATCCCTTTTCCAACCAGCAATCACAAGGACCTGTTTGGAATTCAAAACAGATTGCTTCATCTACAGAAGAAAATTGTTTAAGTAATAACTCCTGTGTTTCCTGTGTAACAGTCTGAGGTTAGAATTCAACACAAGGCTTTTCCTGACTTTCTCATGGCTTCCAGACCAGCCTCATTTCTTAGGGCTCTGCATACCTGGACACTTCACTAGCATTTCAGGCTTGTGCTAGGAATATTCTCTCCCACCTTGAGTGTACCTATGTTTTTCAAGACTCAAATCAGGAGCAATTTTCTCCCAGATTTATGCCTTACTTTGCCCTGACCCATAATTGGCTTTCTCTTATGCTAACATTTGTCACAGTGCCCAGCATATGTTTCCCCAAAGACAGTGTAAACTTCTTTAGAACAGACATTGTGTACTGGGTCTCTATTCCCTCTATACCAACAAAGCATTGGGCGCAAACTAAACACCCAATTTATTTTAGAATATATTGTTAATTAATTTTAATTGATTAACATATGCCAGTTCTACTTCACTAATTAACAGGTCAATCAAGAGGGTGTTTTTATTATTTCAAAATTTTATTAAATAAGAAGTCCTACCGTACCAATAAATATTATGCCTACACAGTCAATCTTCATTATTCACAAATTCCGTATTTGCAAATTCACTTACCAAAGTATATTTGTCAACCAAAAATCAATTCCCAGTCATTTTCAGACATGTGCAGAGCAGCAGAAAGTTTGTGTCACCCAATGCACACCTTCGAAGCTGACATAGGACAAGGCAATGTTCTGCCTTCTTATTTCAGTTCTCATAAAAAACAAGTGTCCTTTTTGTGGACAGCTTAGTGCCATGTTTTCCACATTTTTGTGCTTTTTGTTGGTGAGTTCACTGTTTAGAACACATAGTTCTGTCTGCACACTACTGTCTAGTGTTCCTAAGTGCAAGAACGCTGTGATGTGCCTTACAAAGAAAGGTACAAGCTTCATTCAGCTTGTCAGCTAAGCTTCATTCAGTCATGAGTTACGGTGCTGTTGGCTGTGAGTTCAATGTTAATGAATCAACAACATAGGTTAAATAAGGTGTCTTTAAATAGAAACGCACAAAGAACAAGGTTATGTAATGATCAGTTGATAAAAATTATTACCAGAGGTTTGTAGGAACCTAGCCCTGTATTTCCACCTGGGAGCAATAATGTTTAGTAGTTACTAATTCCATGTTAATGGTGATTTTATAGAACTTAAAAATGCCTCAAACAATGAGAATTAACTGTATATTCTTTAAACTACTCACACGTACAGATCTTATAAAGGACAGAACTGAAACACACTTGAAAACCCAAGGAAATTTATGCAACTTAGGGGTCATTGGACATGGGTGCAGGAGAGCCAGCCAACTGGTTGATGTTGCCACTGCAGAAGGGTATCAGCAGAAGTAGTCACATAGCCCATTTGTTGTGCCCATTACTATTAGACCAACACACTGTTTTTAATATACCCATATACTATGAGCTAACTGTGCAACTATGTACAAGTACACTAAGCTTTCTGGTTTTGTGAATTTATCTGAAAATTACAAAGTTTGACCAAATGATTTCAAAAGACACTTCTAGCTTCCAAATGTTATGTTTCTATAGTTATAACACAAAATGTCTCTTTCTTTTTACAAATGGGCCATGTCTAAGACAGGCCTCCAAGCATTGCACTTCACTGAGTGGAGGGAGTGCATTTCTTACTGGGATGTTTCAAGGATGTTCAAAACGTCCATTGTGAAAATTTTCACTCTCAAGCAACCAAAACAGGTATAGAGCCAAAGCATGCTCATCTTGGGTCAGGCCTTGGCAGCAGGGGGTGAGAGGAGGGGTTCTGTGTGGCTGACCTTCCAGTATGGTTGGGAAGACAAAATATATGCAAATGAAACAAATGGTGAGTGTTCAGGGGCTAAGTGGGTGAAGCTCACTGTGCTTCAGTGATAGGGATTCTGGAAGCAGAGTTTTCCAAGGGGCTGCCCACTATTGGATTCTCTCTGCATTAAGTGGCTCCACAGTCTGTATATCCTTGCCCAGTGACCCAGCTGTCCCCAGGCCATGGGATTCTAAGGTCTAATATGAAAGGAGAGCTGAAATGATTGATGGCTTCCTGAGTCCATGCTTCCAAACTTACCCTGTGCCTTTGACTTTCCATCAGTCTCTAAGAGTCTCAGAAGCTGGAAGAAGACACTTGGGCCTTGGGACCAACAATATCTACTTTGGCAGCTTTGCCCTGTGACTGTGAAACTGGTTTATCACCACAGGTGATCCTTACAATCTTTATAACCCAGGCATCAAGGTCCAAGACAGACTTTGATAATGCCATTTCCTTATGTGGCATGCTAACAAAGAAGCATCCATTCTACCTGGGGATTACAAAAGCCACTTTTTGGTTGGTAAAAGAGGTTTCCTTGGGACTTAGGGCCCTTAAACACATTTTATTCATCTATTCATCTATTCATCAGGGATAACCTTACATTTATCATAGGGCTTTCTCAAGGTTTTTGTAAGGATTAAGTGAGGCATAACGTAAGTAAACGTCTAAGACACTGCCTCCCAGCCAATATCCTTGATAGTCATCATTATTTATTAAGCAGAAAACATTTCTTGTTGATCACACAAGTATATGGTTTAAAAATTCAGTTCCAGGGTGCCTGAGTGGCTTAGTCGGTCAAGCGTCTGACTTCAGCTCAGGTAATGATCTCGCAGACCATGAGTTTGAGCCTGCGTCAGGCTCTGTGCTGACAGCTCAGAGCCTGGAGCCTGCTTCGGATTCTGTGTCTCCCTCTCTTTTTGCCCCTCCCCTCCTCATGCTCTGTCTCTCAAAAATAAATAAACATTAAACTTTTTTTTAAATTCAGTTCCAATTTAAGCACATCCATGTAATATTAAAACAGGGATTTATTTCCCTCAGGATGCAAAAGCAGAATGCAGTCTCCCGAATGGCAGGTTTCAGCAATAATGTGGCATGCCTGCCCTAGGTTGAACAGAAAGAATGAACCAGCACAGTCACCCTTGCTCAGAACCTCCTCCTATAGCCACAAGCAAAACCCAAATTTGTTTTCCTAAGCAGCCATTGTTTCCCTTAGAAACCTGTCATGAAATTGTGATGACTGACATTATAAAGACAGAATTTCAAATTAAAAGATTAACAAAAATCATAGTAAACTATGATTTGCAATTCAAGGGATGTTTCCATTTCAACTTATTCCCATCTCCACTCTGAGTAAATTGAGGTTTGAGAGAAAAGAAGGAAAGAGGAGGAAGGAACTTTTGTTTTCCTCCAATAATCTCCTTGCAGCTTTTGTTCATCAGCTCCTCCTGGGAACAACGGTGTGTTTAGATGGGAGAGCTTCTGTCGCCATAGAAACACATGATAAAAGGTCCAGTTATTAAGGAGTAGGGTCTTCTGGTTGCCATAGGCAATGTCTCCCTAATGGATTTTCAAGGCTAGGGATGTGTTTATGGTCTGTGTTACTATTTATTTGTATCAAAGATTACAGCATGCTTTGTGTGATCTTTAGCATTTGCTTGCAGTTAGATTTTCCTTTCTTTTGTCTGACTTCCACTTTGTAAAAACAAATTAATCTCCTAGAACATTATAAACACTGCACACCATCTTCAGTAAGGAATGTTGTCTGTTTTATAAAACCAAATTGTAGAAAAATAAAGCATCATTTCTTCATGTTCAATAGGTATAGGAAGAATGTCCTTTTAGCCCTTTCCCCTCCCCCTGGGATATTTAAGTCTAAGCTGGGTCCCTGAGAAGTAGAATCCCTGGATGCAGTAAATGGGAGGAAATCTTGGGAGACTGCCCAAATCAGACAGGGACTGCCCTCACTTTCTCTAGAAACTTCTGCTTCCATGGTGACTGGCAGGGTGGACAGGGTACAGGTACTTATTTGTTCATTTATTCATTCACTCATTAATTCATTCAAAAAGCAATTATTGAGCATCCGGCATGTGTAAAGCCCCTGATAGACCATGAAGTGGACACAAGATTAACTCAACATTGTGTTGTTTCACATATGTTCTTGCAGAAAGAGTAATCCAAATCTGGGGATACGTTTGGACACATAATGTAGTCTTAAATGGCTTATACTACAGAAGTTTTCCTACAGATGACTAAGAAGTATATTCACTAACTCAGAAATATGAAAAATAAGGCCTATCTCTGGCCATATTGAAGATCTCCCTAACTTAGTGGTTACAGAAGAGTGGAAGATTCTTTCACATGACCAGGCAGTATTTAGGGCAGGCTAAACATTACTACATCTCTTTAGTCACATTTCAATAAGATATTGTATTTGTTGTTAGAAGATGTTGACTGATTTTTGTGTTGTTTTGCCATCATCACACACCTTATGTTGTGTGAGTCTTCTGAGGGTCCTGAATGAGACCTCCAAGGAGCCAAAAGTACTTTGAGGTCTGTCTCTGCAGAGCACCCCTCAGAGGAGTTTGGGAGCTTGTTTTCTGGCAGCATGTCACCTGATCCCAAGAAGACCTTTGGAAGATGGGTTTGCTTCCCACTGTCATCACCTTCCCAGAGCCAAGATAGGGAAGAACCATCTACATGAACTTTACAAATGTAGTCATGACAAATCACAATGACTACCTCTGGCCATGCTGCCTTAAAGATCAATACAGAGTACTATGGGGAATTCTGTTTGGGGAGACCTGAGAGAACATCAACACACTGTTGTGGTGATCTGTTTTAGGTCACTCTGGGAGGTAGTTGTTCTCAAATAGTCTGACTAGAAGCCCCCAGCATGGTACATGCCATGCACATGTGACTGTGCTCTTCAAAGTGTGGGGTTGCATGGGGAACCACCAGGTATGACACACCCAAGCCACAATGAAGCAGTGAAAGTTCCCTGGGCTGGAGCACAAGAGATGGATGAGGGACAGACAGCGGACATCAGAGAACCATCTATGGCATATGAATGATAACCCGCAGCAAACAGGTGGTGACTGCCAGTGTGCACGGTGAAGAGTGCCACAATGGGATTCATCCTGGGTTTTGTGACATGAAACCAGCTTATGATCAGAACTTTTAGAAAACTTCATAATTCAGTCTCTAAAGAGGGAGATCTGAGACCAGCTTTCAACAATTTAAAATATTCTCACAAAGCATATTAAGTGAAGAAAGCAAGTTGTAAAACAGCATAAGTTCTATGCAACCATTTTGTTTAAATTAGAAAGAGGAATAAAAAAGAGTATGTGGCTTATAAATACAAAAACAAGCACAAACAAGGAAAACAAAATAAAACAAGCATCTCTGAAAGGAACAACTAGTGGAGTGAGGAAATGGGAACAGCCAAGGGGAGACTCTCAGACCCCCTTTCCATATTTTTGACACATGAATCATGTTAATGAACTACTATTAAATCTTAAGTAAAGCACTTTTAAAGTCTAAATTCATATTGTATGAGTAGGTACAGATGAGGAAGCTACAGATCCAAGAAGTGAAGTCACTCTCTGAGGCCACACTGCTCATTGACAGGCGTGATGAGATATGCAGCTTCAGCAGGCTTCCCCAGATGAACTCCTACAGAGCTGCTGCACACTGCCTCACTCTACCCATGCCTTGGTCCCCATTGGAGCAGAAAATTGCTGCTACCCTCCTTCTCATTGTACCATATTTAAGTTGCTACTATGTAGTACATGGTATTGTGGTTTCCTGATGATATAATATCTGTCTTTGCATTAAGTATTCCCTTAGAAAGAGCCTAGTATTTATTATTGAATTTAATTGAATTTCATCAAGTGTAATAAAGTAGTTCTTAATTCTCCCATTAAAAAATTGAAGTTAAGAGTGACTGAAATGGACTGAAAGTTTGTGTCCACCCAAAATTCATATGTAGAAACCCTACCTCTCAATATGATAAGATTTGGAGGTGGAAACTTTAGGAGGTAGTGAGGTCATGGGAGTGGAGTCCCCATGATGGATTAGAGTCCTTATAAGCAGAGGAAGAGACCAGAGCCCTTTATCGTTCCACCAAATGAGGATACATACAACAATATAATCTTCACCAGGAACCTAATCAGCTAGCACCTTGATCTCGGACTTCCCAACCTCCAGAATTGTGGAAAATAAATATCTGTTGTTTAAACCACTTAATCTGTGGCATTTTAATATAGCAGCCCAAGCTACTCTGACACATTTAAGTCAGCATAAGGTCACACAGCTCTTGAGCCTCAGAATTGGATCTGAGTTTAAATAACAGATTCCAGTGTTGGTAGCAGCACTCTCAACAATAGCCAAATTATGGAAAGAGCCTAAATGTCCATCAACTGATGAATGGATAAAGAAATTGTGGTTTATATACACAATGGAGTACTACGTGGAAATGAGGAAGAATGAAATATGGCCCTTTGTAGCAACGTGGATGGAACTGGAGAATATTATGCTAACTGAAATAAGCCATACAGAGAAAGACAGATACCATATGTTTTCACTCTTATGTGGATCCTGAGAAACTTAACAGGAACCCATGGGGGATGGGAAGGAAAAAAATAAAGAGAGATTACAGTGGAAAAGAGCCAAAGCATAAGAGACTCTTAAAAACTGAGAACAAACTGAGGGCTGATGGAGGGTGGGAGGGAGGGGAGGGTGGGTGATGGGTATTGAAGAAGGCATCTTTTGGGATGAGCACTGGGTGTTGTATGGAAACCAATTTGACAATAAATTTCATATATTTAAAACAAAGCTGTATCACTCTCTGGGCAAGTGTATAAATCATCATTAAATAAATAAATAAATAAATAAATAAATAAATAAATAAATAAATAACAGATTCCAAATCCCACATTTCCTTCTACATGGTGCTCTTTCCTTACAAGACTGCAAATATGTTAATCTTTGTTTTACCAACACTCTCTAATGCCTGGCAAAAGATACTGGCTGCTATTGTTGTCTGCATGGAACCTGAGGGCAAATTTATGCTCAAGCATATCGATGGAAAATTGTCTTGGAGGTATTTGACAACCCTTTCATGATTTTTCTAGCAAGATGACTGTGATGGTCTTAACATTATCTGGCAAAGTTAGATCCTTTCCTGAAATCAGATCTGGGATCCCAAAATAGAGACATGGATCCATAATCTTAACTAAATTCACCAACTCTAAGAACATTTTTGAAACCAAACCACTTTCCCCTCTAGCACTCCAGGAGATAGAGCCAAAGACACATTTAATGGTGTTATATCTAAAATCATAATCAGTTCTGGAATGGCTGCCCTTAGGACTGCTGCTGTCTATAGTAAAACAGTGTGCTTTACCCACATGCCTTAGCTGTGCACTTCCAGTGTTTGTGTTTCAAATGATAAACCTGCCTGAAGGGACCATAATGAAGTCTTTTTTTTCTTTTCTTTCATTAAAGGAACTCAAGTGCATCCAGTCTCTGGGAGCTTTCCTACTTTTTGTTTTACTCCCAGACCAACACTTTACAAAGCATCTAGTGCATTGCATATAGCACATTTATAAATAGGTGCACTGATCCCATCCCCCAAGATGGAAAACACAGACCTTCAAGAGACATCAAAATGCTAGACTCCAGACAAAATACCAATTTTCACCCTGATTTCTGTCTGTCTATATCATACTTTGAAAAGTGTAGTTTAGTGCACACCTAATGGCTGGCCAAAGTCCTTGAGCACAGCCCATTTCACAGCACTTAGCTCCTAATTGAAATTTCACAGTACAATACTTAAGACATAACTCCAAATTGCATTGCCATTTAAGCAAATGTGTTTTCCTACCCATTTAACTGTTTGTGACTTCCTTTCAGCCATATGCTTCTTATGATTTGCTGTTGGTCACTGTTGCAATTAAGACCTTCAGTATTTATTTGAGGATATTCTAGAATGTCCTATTTCTCTGTGAAGTAAATTTAACCCAGTAGTGTATTAATAGCCTCACCCAATTGTGTGCCTTTGGAAAGAAAGAGAACATTTCCATCCTCAGAGGAGATACTAGTTCTTGGCTCTCCCTATCACAGACTTTTCCAAACTATCAGTCCTTATTGGCTTCCTTACTTGTTCTCTCAAGCTTGATTCTAATATGAAATCGTGTAGGAATTCAATTCCACAGATAAGAAATACAAGCAGCATTTATATAATAATTGAAAAGATAGAAGTCTGTTAATAGAATACAGTAGCAATCCTTTTCTTTCTAGACAGATTTTAAAATTTTATTCTTTCAAATAAGCAAAAGCATAGAATAGTATAATGAATTTCCCATAAACCCATGTTCCAGATTCAACAATTATCAGTATTTTGTTAATCTCAGTTCATCAACAACACCCACCCTCATTTTTATTTGTTTAATTTTGTGCTAGATTGCTTGCTAGAGAATTTTAGGGATATGCCATATCATGCCATAGCTTCACTGAACTCAATATGTCTCTGATAATGACTTCTTTTTAATATTACCACCATGACATAATTACATTTAACAGAATTAACAGTATGTCCTTAACCTCATCTAACACCTAGTCCATATTTAAATTTTCCCAATTGTCTCAAAGATGTCCCTTTATCTTTGTATGAAGTTTGAATGTTTTGAATCAGGACGTAAATAGATCTACTTATTGCTTTTTTTAATATAACTATTGTTTTATCACATGAGTCCTCCATCCCTTTTCCTCCGGACCTTCCTTGGATCTGTGGGTGAACCTGGTCTCTGAAGTACCCACCCCTTCCCCCAATCCATTGGAGAAGTGGTTTCTCTGTAAGGTCATGCAATTATTCATCTATGTCTATCCTCTATATTCCCTGATAATTGGTGGTAGGTTTGATGGCCTCCTCCTTTCAGGTAGCTTGTTAACAGAAATAGAGATCCTGACTCATTGAACTGCATGACTTACAGGCCTCTCACTTTATCTTCCATCTGATACCTGAGTCTTCTCTACAGTGTGGCTTCCTGGGTGCTTGTCTGGAATCAGACATTGTTTAACCACTTCTTGAATGAATAGGGAGACTTACTCTTCTGAAACATAGCTAAGAAAGAGAATTGGGAAAGAAAGAGAGACTTAAAAAGGGCCCTGTCCAAATTCCAAGGCCCATACAACTCAACTCCTAAAACATCACATTGAAGATTTTTAGTCATGAGGTAGAGCCAGAGACTGACAAAATGGATTGTCAATGAGGCCTTCAGACAAATGAAATTTGCTTAATGTGGAAGTCAAGAACCTGGACAGAACCCCTCAAGGGTTTAGGTGGGACCATCAGCAGCTTTTTCAGTTTGCCCATTGAGGTACTGAGGTAGTTTGAAGCACTGGCAAGAAGAAACAAAGCATCCACTCCCCTTGCAACTAAATTTCTCTTCTAAAAAGAGGAAATTGAGGGGCACCTAGGTGGCTCAGTTAGTTAAGCATTGGACTCTTGGTTTTGGCTCAGGTCATGATCTCATAGTTCATTAGATGGAGCCCTGAATTGGGGTCCACACTGACAGAATAGAGCTTGCATCAGATTTCTCTCTCCCTCTTTCTCTGCCTCCCTGGCTTTAAATAAATAAATAAATAAATAAATGGAAATTGATCTTGAACATTTTGTATTCATTTCTGGAGAGCTTTGTGAGTATGACTGAATGACTCTAATTCCTGATAGCAGATTTCTCCACACAGTTGGCTCTGACAAGGTTGAGGCCAAGCCCTGCATGTGGGGGACTCATTGATAAAGCAGCTTTTGGGGATCTTTTATCCACTAGCAGCTGACCTGTTTTTGAAAAAACATATCCTTAAACATCCATACTTTTTGTTTTCAAATTCTACTGTCATTTATTTTTTAAATCTCTGCTAACACAGAGTCATTTCTCCCTCCATTGTTTCCTTTGGTTCACTTATGCTCATCTCTGTCCCAGACTAGTCAGTCCATAATTTGATCTGCTGAAGCGGACCCTTTTTTCCATCATATCATTCACAAATTTGAGGCATTTAAAGTGAGTGTTTCTAAATTATTCATGAAAATGTAGAACAGGACAAGGCCAACAACTGAGCTCTGAAGCCCTCCAGTGGGACCTCCCAAAACAGATCCTGATCCAGTAACCAGCAGCCTGAGGAACCATCATTTTCTAGTGGTCAATACATGTCATTTAACCCAGCTTCCAATTGCCCTTTATCTCAACTTCGTCAACAGAATACTTGGAAATACTTTACAAAAAGCTCAGTTGTGTATTTCATACACTCTGGTAGTTACTAGTCCAAGAAACTAATCTTTTTTTATTTAAAAAAAAAGTAAAAATAAACTCATTTCACTGTGGAGCTCAGTATCATATACTTGTTTCCTTAGGTGTCCTTCTAGTTTTTCCTTGTTGTTTAATGAAAATTCAAATGTAGATTGTTCTCCTCTTCCTGGGTAATTCCTGCCATGAGATTTTTGTCTCTTTTGTCTCTGAATCTTTTAAAATATGTCCTCCTAGGATCTCATGCACATGAATGACTCTCACACACCTATCCTTGCTGGTACACTGACAATACACACTTCACAAAATTAATTTCAAAATGGATTGTATATCTAAATGTAATGCAAAACTATACAGCTCCTAAAAGATAATATTGGAGAATATTTAGATGACCTTGGCTGATAACATTTTAGGTACTACACCAAAGGTACAATCCATGAAAACAAAAAGAATTCAAAAGTTGTACTTAAATAAAATTTAAAACTTCTGCTCTGTGGAAGATACTGACAAGAGAATGGGAAGGCTAGCCATAGACTGTGAGAAAATAATTGGAAAACACAAATCTGATAAAGAATTGTTATTTCAAATGTACTAAGAAAATTTAAAACTCAATAATGAGAAAATGAACAACCTGATTTAAAAATGGGCAAAAAATCTGACCAGACACCAAGGAAGATATACATATGGCAAATAAGCATATGAAAAGATGCTCAACATCATATGTCAGTATGGAATTTCAAATTAAAACAAGATACCACTACACCCCCATTAAAATGGATAAAATCCAAAACACTGACAACACCAAATGCTGGCAAAGATGTGGAGCACAGGAACTCTCATTCTTCACTGGTGAGAATGCAGAATGGCATAACTACTTTAGAAGACAGTTTGGCAGCTTCTTACAAAACCAAACATACTCTTCCCATGTGTTCCAACAACCACACTCCTTGGTTTTCACCCAAATGAGTTGGAACCTTATGTTCACACAAAAACCAGCACATGGATGTTTAGAACAACTTTATTCATAATTGCAGAAACTTTAAAGCAACATGTTCTTTAGTAGGTGAAGAGGTAAATAAGCTATAGTATATCTAAGCAGTAAAATATTATTCAAGACTAAAAAGAAATTAGTTATTAAGTCACAAAAAGACATTGAGGAAGCTTAAAGGCATATTACTAAGTGAAATAGGCCAATCTGAAAAAGCCACATAGCATATGATTTCAACCTTAGTCAGTCAGAGAAAGACAAATATCAAATGACTTCATTCATATGTGGAATTTAAGATACAAAACATAAAAACATAGGGGAAGGGAAGCAAAAATAATATAAAAACAGGGAGGGAGAAAAAACACAAGAGACTCTTAAATATAGAGAACAAACAGAGTTGCTGGAGGGGTTTGAGGAAGGGGGATGAGCTAAATGGGCAAAGGGCATTAAGGAGGACACTTGTTCGGATAAACACTGGGTGTTTATGTAGGGGATGAATCACTGGATTCTATTCCTGAAATTGTTATTACATTATATGGTAACTAACTTGGACATAAATTTTTAAATAAATAAATAAATAAATAACTTATGTACACACACACACACACACACACACACACACAATCATCTCTAATTCACCTGTTCTTCCCCACCCTTCCTGCAACCTGGCAATCACTGATCTTTAGTCCTGCCTATTTCTTGAATGTCATGTATCTGGAATCATCTAGTTGGCTTCTATCTAGATTGGCCTGTTTCATTTAGCAATATGCATTTAATGTTGCCCCATGTCTTTTTGTGACTTGATAGCTTGTTTCTTCTTAGAGCTGAATAATATTTCATTGTATGGATATACTACAGTTTTTTTTAATCCATTCATCTATTTAAAGACGTTTCTATACAATGGGACATTATTCAGCCAAGAGAAATAAAGAAATCCTGCCATTTGCGGCAACATGGATGAAGCTTAAAGGCATTATGCTAAGTGAAATAAATCATACAGAGAAAGACAAATGCTGCATAATGTCACTTATATGTGGAATCTAAAAAAGCCAAACTCATAAAAACAGAGGGTATAGAGTCATGGTTACCAGGAACTGTGTGGGTGTGTAGAGGAAAAGGAGCATGTGGTAGGGAAGAGGGTGGGGAGGTGTTAGTCAAAAAGCACAAACTTCCAGTTATAAGATGAATTAGTTCTGAAGATGTAATGCAAAGTTACTATAGTTAATAATACTGTATTATATGCTTGAATTTGAAAGTAAATCTTAACTGTTCTCACCACAAAAAGAAATGGTAACCACGTGACATGGTGAAGGTGTTAGCTAATTCTATGGTGACAATCATTTTGAAATATATAAATGTATCAAATCACATTGTATGCCCTAAACTCACAAAATGTCATATGTCAGTTATATCTCAAAAAAGCTGGAAAAATAAACAAAACAAAAATTAATTTAAAAAAGAAAGATTTCAGTTTCTTCCAGTTTGGGGCAATTATGAGTAAAGCTGCTAGAGACGTTTTTTGTACACGTTTTTATGTGGACATACGTTTTCAACTCAGCTGAGTAGATACTTAGGATCATGATTGCTATATCATATAAGATTGTTTTGATTGGTGACAAACTATCCAACTGTCTTCCTGAGTTGTTGTACTTTATATTCCCACTAGCAATGACAGTTCCTGCTTCTCTGCATCCTTGCCAACATTAGATTCTATCAGTGTTTTGGATTTTACCATTCTAATGGTTTTGTAGTGGTATCTCTTAATTTTAACTTATCTTTTAATGTTTTAATTGGCAATTCCCTAATGACATACAATGTTGAGCACTTTTTCATATGCTTATTTACCATCTGCATATTGTATTACTTTGCCAGGGCTGCCGTAACAAAATATCACAGACGGGTTGGCTTTGACAACAGAAATTATTTTCCACAGTTCTAGAGGCTTACAAGTCCGAAATCAAGGTATTGGCAGGTTTAATTTCTTCTGAGGCCTCTTTCCTTGGCTTGCAGGCCACCTTCTCACTGTGTCCCCATGGACTTTTCTCTGTGCATGTACACATTACATCCAAATCTCCTTTTCTTATAAGGACACCAGTCACCTTGGTTAGGGCTCACCCTAAAAACTTTAACTTAATTACTTCTTAAAGACCTTGTCTCCAGGGGTGCCTGGGTGGCTCAGTCATTAAGCCTCCAACTTCAGCACAGGTCAGGATCTCAGTTTGTGAGTTCAAACCCTGAATCAGGCTCTGTGCTGACAGTTCAGATTGTGAAACCTGCTTTGGATTCTGTGTCTCCCTCTCTCTCTGCCCTTCCCCCACTCGTGCTCTGTCCCTCTCTCTCTCTCTCTCTCAAAAGTAAATAAACATAAAAAAAAATTTAAGACCTTATCTCCAAATCAGGTTATATTCTGAGGTACTGATAGGGCTTAAATACACACATTTTAAGGAACATAATTCAGCTCATTCATAATTCAGCTGCTTTGGTGAGGTATCCGTTCAGATCTTTTGCCTATTTTTAATATAATTTTGTGTATTTTTGATATAAGATCTTTATCTGATATGTATTTTGTAAATATTTTCTCCAAGTCTGTGCCTTGCCTTATTCTCTTAACAGAGCCTTTTACAGACCAGAAGATTTTAATTTTAATATACTTGTACTTTTATATTTTTTTTCATTCACAGATTGTGCTTTTTGTGTTGTATCTAAAAATCCATCACCAAAGCCAAGGTCATCTACATTTTCTGTTATTTTCAAGAACTTTTCTAATTTTGCATTTTTATAGTTAGGCCTATGATCCATTTAAATTACTTTTTGCAGAAGATATAAGGTCTTTGTCTTTATTATTATAATTTTTTTTTTTTGCATATGGATGTTCAATTGTTCCAGCAGCATTTTTTTTTTTAAGTAGGCTCCATGACCAGCGCAGAGCCCAATGCAGGGCTTGAACTCATGACCCTGAGATCAAGACCTGAGCTGAGATCAAGAGTCAGATACTTAAACAACTGAGCCACGCAGGTGCCCCCCAGCAGAGTTTTTTGAAAAGACTATTCTCCATTTAATTATCTCTTCTCCTTTGTCAAAGATTAATTGACTAAATTCATTTGGGTCAATGTCCATAGAATCAGTATTGATCATCTCTCCTTTTCTGATATGAGCAATTTGTGTCTTCTCTACTTTTTTCTTAGTTATTGTGTTAGAAATTTAGAAATGTTATTGATCTTTTTAAAGAATCAGCATTTACTTTTGTTCACTTTTGTTGACTTTTCCTTACTCTTTGTTTTCCTGTTTTTATGATTTCTATTCTTCTACTTGATTTAGGTTTATATTGCTCAGCTTTCTTACTTTTTTAAGGTAAAAATTCTTTGCAGGCTTCTTCTTTGACCCATGTCACATATAGATATGTGCTGTTTAATCTCCAGATTAGAATTTTAGAATTTTCCAGCTATCCTTTTGTTATTGATTTAGTTTAATTTTACTGTGGGTTGGAAGCATACTTTGTATGATTTTTATTCTTTGAAATTTGATAAGGTGTGTTTTACAAGCCGGAATGTGGTCTATGTTAGTGAAATTTTTTTGTGAATTTAAAGACAATATGTATTCTTCTATTTTTTTGATAAAATATTATATAAGTATCAATTAAATCCAGTTAAATTATGATGCTGTTCATTTATTTCAACTATATGCTTGCTGATTTTCTATCCGCCAGTTCTGTCAATTACTAATAGAAGGGAGTTGGTGTCTCCAACTATAAAAAGGGATTTGTCTATTTTCCCTTGCAGTTCTATTAGTTTTTGTTTCAAGTACTTCGGTGCTCTGTCTTTATGTGGATATATGTTAAAAATTGTTATGTCTTCTTGGAGAGTTGATTTTTTTACCATTATACAATGCCCCTCTTTATCTTTGCTATTTTGTCTCGTTCTAAAGTCTGCTTTGTCTGAAATTAATAAAGATACTCCAGCTTTCTTTTGATTGATTTTACCATTATGTCTTTCTCCATCTACTTTTCCAGTTTACACCCTTAATATGTTAATCATATTTATTTAAAATTCCCTATCTGGGGCGCCTGGGTGGCTCAGTCGGTTGGGCGTCCAACTATACAGCTCAGGTCACAATCTGGCGGTCCGTGAGTTCGAGCCCCACGTCGGGCTCTGGGCTGATGGCTCGGAGCCTGGAGCCTGCTTCTGATTCTTTGTCTCCCTCTCTCTCCGCCTCTCCCCCATTCATGCTCTGTCTCTCTCTGTCTCAAAAATAAATAAACTTAAAAAAAATTAAAAAAAAAATTCCCTATCTGATAATCCCCAAATTGCTGTCATACATGGTATATGGTCTGGTTTTCATAAATGCTTTGTGTCTTCAGCACTAGTGGGGGAGGGGCAGAAATAGAAAGAAAGAGAGAGTCCCAAGCTGAGAGTGGAGTGCAATGCAGGGCTCAATCTCTTAACCATGAGATCACCACCTAAGCCAAAGTCAAGAGTCAGATGCTTAATGGACTGAGTCATCCAGACACCCCAGACTGTGTTTACTTTTGCCTGTTAGCATACCTTGTAGTTTTTCTTTTGCTGTTGTTGAAAGCTGACATGATGTAACTGGTAATAGGATCTGAAGTAATCAGGTTTCATTGTGAAGTTTCATGGTAATTTAGTTAGGAATTGGGTTGTTTAAGGTTTGTTGTAGCTGGTGATACCAGAGATTTTAGTTTCCCCTGGTTTCCTTGGTGCTTTTTTTCTTTTTCTTCCCATCTTGTTCTTGGTTTTCCCAAGAATTCTTTCTTAGTTTTATCTTGCGCTCTCTTAGTTGTGATTTGCTGTTATCCTGGAGCCCTGTTGATGTGATGGTAAGGTGTTGGTTAGGGGAGGCATTTTTCAATACATGATTGAATTTCATGTTTTGAGTGGTCCTGGTCCCTGGGTTCTGACCTCCAGAAACATTTCTTAATCTCACCCCCCATCCCCCTCCTGCCCCATTCCTTTAGGTGAGACAGGACCACAGACAGATGCTTCTTACCTAATTCTCCTTCCCTCAGATAAGATAAGGCTCTGGCAAAGTAGTTTCCCTTGAGAGCATTCCTTCGTTATGGAAAATGCTCAGTGTTTCTTTCAAATGGCTACTTTTTCCCTGCCCTTGCCTGAAGCATGAGAGCATTTTTCTCTGGTTTTCTCTGTGAAAATCTGCTGAAGCTCCTGTGGGTAAAACTGATGAAACTGTGCGGGTCCCCAAGAAGTTTTAACTTTCAACCTGGTCTACATTCATCCTTCAGCAATTTGTCAATTTCTACCAGTTATTTGCTCCAGTGACTTCTGCTCCAGGTTAGATGAACACAGTTGCAATGCTCTATATCTGTCCATCTTTCCAGCTTGGGGGACGGCAGTTTGCCCTATACTCTTGATGAGGTTTTAGGATGATGGGGGAGTTCAGACCTGATGGCCAAAAAGAATTCTTAAAGTTGTCTTTGGGACAATAAGATGATTTTATTAAAGCATGGGGACAGAACCTGTGGGGAGAAGGAGCTATATTGGGGTTGTGAAAATTGACTGTTTATATACCACAGGACTGGGGGAGGTAAAGTCAAAAGGAAGTTTCTTAAAAGGATTTTCCATATGCTAGCGACTAACAGATTACTGGAGCCTAGCTATTGTCAAGCTAAGATTGTTTTTCCCTCTAGCAAAGCACTAACATTAAACAGTGGAGAGTTTCTGGACATTAGGCTTTTAATAAGATTGTCCTTTTCTTATAATTATACCAATATATTTGTAAACTGATGGAGAGTCTATCAGTTTAACCATTTGTTTTCTGTCCTTTCCTTTGTTCCTGGGTAGCCAGGAGTGCCTGAGGAATGTCACACATATCCCACCTGGGGTGAGAGAGGTGGTAATGCTAGCTTGTGCTTTTCCCCTCAACATGACTTATGCTACCTCATCAGTCTCAATCCTCTGATGGGTCTAAGAAAAGTCTTTGATTTCAGTTTCTTCAGCTTTTTTCTTTTTGTGAGAATGAGAGTGATGACTTCCAAGCTCTTTACATGTTAGAAGTGACACCAAATGTCCATAAATAATTTTAAACATATCTACAAAATATAAACCTAGATGACAGGAAAACATATGATCAAATAAGTGTCTTGGTATATATGGAGTCTTAGGCCCTACTATCACTTTCCCAGGACACACAGAGATTTTGTCACTTGTTCCATCTTCTGATGTTTTAGGACAATTTCTAGAATTTACAATGTGGCCTGTGGGTAATCTACAAAGCAGGTCCCTCTTGCCAACCCATTCTCCCCGAGGCTCCAGGGCACTCACAAAATTTACTCTTTTTTTTTTTTAACTTAGTTGTCTTATTATTTAAGTATGGCAAGTCCAGCAGATCTGGGTACGACTGACATTAAAAAGATAGTTGTTGGGGCACCTGAATGTCTCAGGGTTAAGTAACCAGCTCCTGATTTCCAATCAGGTCTTGATCTCATGGTTCATGAGCTCAAGCTCCACATTGAGCTCTGCACTGACAGCATTGAGCCTGCTTAGGATTCTCTCTCTCTCTCTGTCTGTCTCAAAATTAATAAGTAAACATTTAAAAATTAAAACAAAAAGATAGTTATTAAGCTCGAGATCCCAAGAAATACACCTCACCATGGAGAGTTACAAAAAGAAATACTGGGTTTGGTCAGGAGACAGAGAGAGCAAGGGGGACAAATAATAATAAGCAAGAGATTTTATTTTGATTCCCATGTGAAGAAACAGGCAAGGCAGAATTGGCTAGTTTGAATAATTTCAGTGAGCTGTGGGGCATAGGGCTTGTTCCTAGTCCTGGGGAAGTTAAGGCAGAGGATAGTGGCCTGGAGTGTGAAAGCCCAAGGAAGAGGTGGTGGGGGTGTAGAATTCCAATCAGTTGGTATGTTTTTGAAAAGTGAACTCTTAGGAGGAAGAATCTTCCCAAATATAAGAGTGAGGGGTGATGAGGGAGGCAGGAGGCCAACATCAGGAGATTCAGGCATGTCATCATGTGTCCAGAACAAACAAGGCAAGTTCAGCATCTCCAGGTAGAGCAAATGTTAAAGCATAAAGTTTACAGAAGCTACAAACATGGTTAATACAGTTAATGCATTTCTCCACATACCCAAATGTACCTGATGGTGGCAAAAGTGAGAAGGAATCATTTCCCACTTGCTTTACCTAGCATTATCAAATTTGAAAAACAAAAATCCATCCCATCTTGCTTAGCCTTTAAACCCACTTTTCTAAAAATTATTTGGTTCTCATCACAGTTCATCTCTGCTATTGCCCTTGGGATAAATTTGTATTCAAGAATTGAGTGGAAAATGCTTCTCTGTAACAGACTTGTGCATGGGGGAAATTATTATTGTAGGCATTCATAATTTGAGAACAATCAGTCTCTTCCTTAGGGAGAGAATCTAAGTAATTAAAAATTATGATTATTAATGTAAAAATAATGGAATGGTGCTCCTGCTATTTCCTAACAGCATTAAGACGTCTTTAGCCACAAAAGATTTGTAGGAAGAAAAGTGAATTGACAACCTAAGATAGAAACTAATTTGGAATACAATTAATTTTGGTTCTCTTGAAAAGTAATACATTTTACATTATGGCAAATGGTTGCAACTAATTACTGTCTGAGGAATACTTGTAAATTGGTTATTTGTTCTTTATTTAATATAGTTTCTATGATTGCTCGAACTCTTATTTATGGGAAGGTCTGGTTTTCAATTTAAAATAATTACTAGAAAAAGAAGAGGACACAATTTTGCTATGAAGCATGTACAAACAGGGACAACCCTGGGAGGTGCTAATGGTTGGCAGAGTTTATCTTCCCTGCCTTCTGCTTCTCATCAGGACATGCTTTCCACCCACCTATACTGTGTACAGTGCTTCTGCATTTATACCCACTGCTTAGACAGCCCACAGGCTCCTCCCTAAAGAACAACCAATACATAATGAAAGCCTTGCTTGTTATGCACCAAGCTTAAGTTGAATGATTTACTATTATTACTGCATTAATTTCCAACCAATCTTATAAGGTAAAAGCTGTTTTTATTTGAAAGATGAGGAAACTGAGGCAAAGAGATTCAGTAACTTAGCCAAGATCACCCCAGCTAGTTAAGTATTAGAGCCTTTCAAAGAAGGCATTCTGACTCCAGAAGAGGCTTTAATAGTCAAGTTATCCTGGCTCCCAATATGCCTGTCCCCCATGGTTCATTTTTGCTAATGCAGAAATCTGTGCCAAGCAATAATCATGCTTGTCATTGTACATGCTTCCCCTTTAGCACAGGCTGTATCAGTAGGATCCATTGGTTCTCTACAGGTCTGCCTTAGTCAGGCACATTTAGAGGGCCTGAAGGGCCCAGATCACTGTCAGGTATTAAAACCACTAACCACGATACCAAAATTAAAATGTGTGGAAACAAAGCAGCAAACAACTGCCATTGTGGACTTTTTTCCCTCTAGAAACGCAAAAGCTATTGAGGAAAAGTTTATCCCTGAGTAATCTATTTTTTACCCAACATCAAAATTGATATGAATCAATGAGGAAACTGTTCTAATACCAAATAAATACCATGTCATTTTTTAAGCCCACCATGAGCTTGGGGCCCTGACAAAAGATGTCCCTTTTCTCCACTGCCATCTTGCTCCCTCCAGTGCCTCACAATGGAGGGAGTCCACCCTCAGATCACAGAGCTGACCCTAACTCTTTAATAACAGAGCTGTGTCAATCAATTGCATTAATGGCAATTATTCACTTCTCTTTCCATTCACATTCTGTCATGTGACTTTGCAGCTCCTCTTACTAAGGAAGCAAGGGCTGTTCCTTGAATCTGTGCTAGCTTTGAGAAGTGTTTAGTCTATAGAAAGAAAGTGGTGATATCTCAGTTTTGATCTTAGTACTCAAGAATCTTTGCATGTTTCCACTTACTCTCTTTTGCCAATAGCATTTCCATAAAAACACACCCAACCTAGTGTGATGAAGTGTCAGAGTCATGAGGAATGAGCTTAGTTACTTCAGGTGACCAGCCAAGGCAAGCCTAGATTTACCAATCATCGGCTGACTCCTCAATTGTTAATAAATCCAACCAAGACAGTGAAACCACCTTGCCAACATGAAAAGTTAATCTCAGGCACAGCAGGTACAGATACATATTATTATGCACTACTAAGATTTTTGTAGTAATTTGTTATACAGCATTGTTGTGGCAATACATTTTGATGCAGAATTTTTGGTTTTGGTATGAAGTAATAGAATCTTTATGCTTTTCATAGGAGCTATGGGCCATTTGAAATTAAATAAATTTCAACTTGATCGATCCTAAATAAGGAACTATTTTTCCCCTCACACCCATCCATACTTTTGCATTTTATTTTAATTTTCAGTTTAAAAAAAAATCTCAAATCTGTACATTAATGAAATCACAGACAAATCTAACTTTGTATCAAAGATATAAGTAACTCCCCAATATAAACTGAAATTAAGTTTGGAAACTTAAATAGATTAAATTATATGTTGGAACTGGCATCCGATATTTCCCCAAAGTTCTCAAATCTTGACAAAGCAGATTTATCACAATTGTAATTAAAACCTGAAGCTAAGATTTTGTTTTGTTTCATTTTGTTTTTCTCAGAACACTTATCTTTACTTTCTCTTCTTTTGAGCTTGAATAAGTTAGCCCATCAGTTACTGCTTTGGAGGTTAAAAAATAATGGGACAGATTTCTAGTTTCTATGTTGTATTTATCAAGTATTTCCTTATTTCTTCAAAACATAGGCTCATATTTTTGCATGTCACAAACTAACACTTTCAGTGATAAGCTTAATTACTTTGGATCTTTCTGTCAGAGCTATTTAAAAACCAAAACAGGACTGAGACTCTTCACAGTATACTCTTATACAGGGAAAGTGTTCAACTGACTTATCTTTGTGCGTTGAAAGCAGAAAAATCTGGGTAAATGGTATCAAATGTTCAGTCACTAATTGGGACAGATATCTTTACCTTTAAGACTATTCCCGTTAAGAGACTTTCCCAAGATGACCAAATCTGCTGAGCACAACCACCAGCACCACCCTGAGATGCCACAGCTGTCATTTCTGTTGATACAGCATATACCAATAAGATTTTTCTAGAAGAAAATAACTTTAAATTCTTCATCTCATTCATGAAAAAAAATCAGGCTAGATATGTCCTAAAAGAATATTTTTATGTGGCTTCAAATGGGTTGTTTAGAAGAAGGTCTTATTTGCACTTCAGTGCTTCTATTTTTAGGGTCCAACAGGACTTCGGGGATGCAGGACAGTGAAAGGCAATTAAAAGTAAATACATTGCTCAGCGTATTTGCAAATCACTGGGAAAGATGTGTTTTAGATTAACTCAATTTTCAGTTTACTTCCCCTGGTAGTATTCTTGTGAAACCACCTTAACCCATACTGTCTTCAGTCTCAGACTTTGCCATGACCTCTTGACATCTGCATGCATCTTTTCCTAGAGCTAAAAAGGAACATGAGAGCTTGATGTCACTGTAGGAATCTTTATCACTTGCATTTTCTTCTTTTTTTTTAATCTCCACATGGCACTTTCGCATAGCAGATAGTCAGAAAATACTGACTGACTAAACTCATAGATGCTTTAGTTTCCCTTGTGGTGAAATGGGTTTGTAAACCCTCTCTTGTATTCCAGCACATTGTGTTTACCTATGACAGATAACAGATGCTCCAGAACTGATTGTTGAGTAAATAAACAAAAGGTGCAAAGGGAGTAATAGAGGGAGAGGAGGAGGGGAAGAGAGAAAGAGGGAGGAAGAGAAAGCTGTTCCTCATCAAGCAGGCTGGGTCCTCAAACTCACCACACCTCCAGGAAAATGACATTTTATTTCAATATTTGGACGTTTACAAACTTTCAATCTTGGTCCATGTGCTTAGCCTCTCTAAGTTTTCCTAGTTAATTACCTGTGACTCTAATCTCCAGGAGATGGGGGAATTATGGAAGGAAAGAGTAGAGAGAGTGCAGGAGGAAAAGGATGAAGAGGAAAAGGAAATAAGAAAAAAAATTTAATGAAAATGTTACAAAAGAAAACAAAACGTCTTTTTTCTTTTTTTAATATGAAATTTATTGTCAAATTTTTTATATGAAATTTATTGTCAAATTGGTTTCCATGCAACACCCAGTGCTCATCCCAACAGGTGCCCTCCTCAATGCCCATCACCCACCATCCCCTCCCTCCCAACCCCCATCAACCCTCAGTTTATTCTGTTTTTAAGAGTCTCTTATGGTTTGGCTCCCTCCTTCTAGAACTTTTTTTTTCCTTCCCCTCCCCCATGGTCTTCTGTTAAGTTTCTCAGGATCCACATGAGAGTGAAAACATATGGCATGTCTTTCTCTGTATGATTTATTTCACTTAGCATAATACTCTCCAGTTCCATCCACGTTGCTACAAAAGGCCATATTTCATTCTTTCTGATTGCCAAATAGTATCCTATTGTGCATATAAACCACAATTTCTTTATCCATTCATCAGTTGATGGACATTTAGGCTCTTTCCATAATTTGGCTATTGTCGAAAGTGCTGCTATAAACATTGGGGTACAAGTGCCCCTATGCCTCAGCACTCCTGTATCCCTTGGGTAAATTCCTAGCAGTGTATTTCTGGGTCATAGGGTAGTTTTATTTTTAATTTTTTGAGGAACCTCCGCACTGTTTTCCACAGTGGCTGCACCAGTTTGCATTCCCACCAACAGTGCAAGAGGGTTCTTGTTTCTCCACATCCTCTCCAGCCTCTATAGTCTCCTGATTTCTTCATTTTAGCCACTCTGACTGGCGTGAGGTAATATCTCAGTGGTTTTGATTTGTATTTCCCTGATGAGGAGTGATGTTGAGCATCTTTTCATGTGCCTGTTGGCCATCTGGATGTCTTCTTTAGAGAAGAGTCTATTCATGTTTTCTGCCCATTTCTTCACTGGATTATTTGTTTTTCAGGTCTGGAGTTTGGTGAGTTCTTTATAGATTTTGGATACTAGCCGTTTGTCTGATATGTCATTTGCAAATATCTTTTCTCATTGCATCAGTTGCCTTTTAGTTTTTTTTTATTGTTTCCTTTGCAGTGCAGAAGCTTTTTATCTTCATGAGGTCCCAATAGTTCATTTTTGCTCTTAATTTCCTTGCCTTTGGAGATGCGTCATGTAAGAAATTGCTGCAGCTGAGGTCACAGGTTTTTTCCTCTAGGGTTTTGATGGTTTCCTGTCTCACATTCATATCCTTCATCCATTTTGAGTTTGTTTTTGTGAATGGTGTGAGAAAGTGGTCTAGTTTCATCCTTCTGCATGTTGCTGTCCAGTTCTCCCAGCACCATTTGTTAAAAAGACTGCCTTTTTTCCATTGGATATTCTTTCCTGCTTTGTCATAGATTAGTTGGCCATACTTTTGTGGGTCCAATTCTGGAGTCTCTATTCTATTCCATTGGTCTATGTGTCTGTTTTTGTGCCATACCATGCTGTCTTGATAATCACAGCTTTGTAGTAGAGGCTAAAGTCTGAGATTGTGGTGCCTCCTGCTTTGGTCTTCTTCTCCAATGTTATTTTGACTATTCAGGTTCTTTTGTGGTTCCATACAAATTTTAGGATCGCTTGTTCTAGCTTCTAGAAGAATGCTGGTGCAATTTTGATTGGTATTGCATTGAATGTGTAGATTACTTTGGGTAGTATTGCCATTTTGACAATATTTATTCTTCCAATCCATGAGCACAGAATGTTTTTCCATTTCTTTGTATCTTCTTCAATTTCCTTCATAAGCTTTCTGTGGTTTTCAGCATACAGATCTTTTTACATCTTTGGTTAGGTTTATTCCTAGGTACTTCATGATTCTTGGTGAAGTTTTGAATGGGGTTAGTTTCTTTGTTTGTCTTTCTGTTACTTCATTATTAGTGTACAAGAATGCAACTGATTTCTGTACATTGATTTTGTATCCTGCGACTTTGCTGAATTCATGTATCAGTTCTAGCAGACTTTTGGTGGAGTCTGTCAGGTTTTCCATGTATAATATCATGTCATCTGCAAAATGTCTTTTAAAATAGCATCCATTCAATCCTGGTCCTTGATAGATTTTCTGTCTTTTCACTTTTTTCACATATATTTTAATCTATTTGTTCTTAAGATGCTCTGTGGCATCTGTGTCTATATTGCCACAATCACTGTGGGAAGTCATGAGCTCCCAGTTACGGGTCTGTTGAACTGGAGCAGATGCCAAGGGCACCGCTTGGCACAGTGCTGAGAGGCAGGCGTATGAGGTGGAGGGTGAGACCCCCACTCCACTACACAAACACACTGAATTTTTACTACCTTTGGTATTTTGAGGTGACCTTTTTGACCTCTAAGGACTTTTCTCATACCCACATGCCAGCTGCCCATCTCACCAATTGAATGAAATGTGTGAAATGCCTTCTGTCCAAGATGGGCAAACCCTCCCCAAATTTTGGAAAGGAGGAAAAAGTAGGGGACCAAGCAGAGAAGCCTATTATCTAAGCACCTTAGCTTTTACACATGAAGGATTCTGATGAGTGTCAATAAGCCTAACAACCTCTCAGAGCCTGAAAGACCCTCAGTGAAAGCAAACAGGGGCTCCTCCAGCCCAGAGCCTCTCCTGCCCTTACCCAGGCCCAGGAGCTTTGTGCTCGCCTCTGCTCTTCCACTCACAGCCGCTTTACATGCAGCTCTCCAGACTGCCAGCTTTCACAGATTAAAAAGAAACAATTCCTTCTGAGGCAGATGGAGATGAGCAAAACTCGGCTTACTGTCCAAGGCCCATCCTTCACAATGAAGGCAATTTTTCTGATGCCCTGTATTTCTTTCATTCTAGTGTTATCAAGAGTTCATATTCATGTTCCATACTCTTTGGCCTTTCCAAACATTGAACATGTGATGTTCTACTCTTGTAATGTCACATGTGGCAACAGGTGTAAACAAAATTACAGACCATGAGGTACAAAAGATAATAAAACATACTGGTTTTGAGCAATATGAGATGCTGAATGCAGTCTGCACATTTAGAAACCTGTGAATCTCAAATGCTGCCCTCTGAATCCCCATCATAAATTTTAGTCTTGCTCAGGAAATCTGCTGTAATTCCCTTCCTCTTATTATACAGCCTGAGCAAAAAGAGAACTGTGCTTTTCTTATAAACTCTCACCATTAACAAAAAGCTTCCTGCAAAAGCCAAGCCCCCATTTTTCTTTCAGATTAACACTGATATTTGTGTCCTAATATTAAGTGGCCTATTGTCACCCTCATAGAGCAAATAGGTAGGCCAGCAAAAATCATACATTTCAGTCATTAGCTTTTATAGGTAAGTGATGCTCACTCACAAAGATATATATCTTTGTATAAAGAAAAACAAACACTTGAGGTACAAACACCTCCAGTTTATGTCTTAGAAAGAAATTTCGATTTTGAAATCAGCTTTGATCTGGGAGGAGACACATACTCTCTGGCTCATGAGAAACTGATTTCTGTTCCTCCTACTTTCCTACCATATCTCTAATTGAAGGAAAATGCCTGCAGTATCTTAAAGACATGGCACCATTGATTCTACAATTATATATCAGTCTAAAAGTGAGTATCCAAAAAAATAAAAATAAAGTGAATATCCCTAAGAGAGGTTACAAGCCAATGGATGCAAAAACATTAATAAATAAGCTTTCGTCAAAAATATGGAAATAAGAGGTGTGCCTGGGTGGCTCAGTTGGTTGAGTACTTCACTCCCGATTTCAGCTCAGGTCATGATCTTAGGTTTGTAAGATGCAGCCCCGCATCAGGCTTCACACTGACAGTGTGGAGTCAGCTTGGGATTCTCTCTCTCTCTCCCTCTCCCTCTCTCTATTTCTCTCTTAAAATAAATAAAGAAACATTAAAAAAGAGATGGGGTTGCCTGGGTGGCTCAGCTGGTTAAGCGTCTCTTGGTTTTGGTTCAGGTCATGATCTCATGGTTTCATGAGTTCAAGCCCCACATCAGGCTCCGCACTGTCAGTGCTTGGATTCTCTGTCTCCCTCTCTTTGTACCCCTTCCCCACTTGTTTCTCTGTATCTCTCAAAATAAATAAACTTTTAAAAAAATAAATAAATAAAAATAAAAGATGGAAACAGGAAAAAACAGACTGTCACAGGACATTTGAAGGGAAGGAGATCACATGAAAGATAACATCAACAAAGGGTGTCTGGGATATTAGAGACAAGTATCACCTATGTTCCTCTAAACCAGCTCTTCTAAGACATCTTGTCAGAAGTACATACCCTAGATATACCTTGCCAAAGGTTGCTGCAAAGAATGATCTTATCCATGTGCATTGGCTGGTTTGTCTGAGCTTCATTACCAAAACATCTCTGTAAGATCCAAAAATAATCAGTTTACCTTCATGTCTAATATATAGAGATAGATAATGCACATATTTCTAAGACATTTCTGTGGATGTTATATAATTTTTTCTTGCAGATTTATAGAAACACCTATTAATTCAAATAGTCTAAAGATCTCATTTGTTTATTTCAAAGAAAATGTGCCCTTTATGGCCTTTTTGTGTGGATGAGCAAGCACCCTCATTCACCATACCCTTCTCCTGCTAATTCTTGAGATAATCAGGTCATAAGCTGCTCCTAAGCCAACTGGGAGGAGAGAGAAAAGGGAAAGAGAATGCCTTCTGAAAATTCCAAGCAAGAGATGAATGATGACCATGCTATGAATAGCTACACATAAATCTCAACACTTTTTAGTCCATTGCTTGCCCTGAATGAAAGAGCTGAGTAAAAACCTCATAGCACCACAGAGAGCTTTAGGCACATTCTATAATTAGCAGTAAATGGCTTCCCCAGAAAATCCCTTCTATGTTATTGACCTTCATCCAGAAAATGTATCCTGGCTTTATTTATTTATTTTTTTCTCTAACACTGCAAATTAAAGGGCAGCATAAAACAACTGGAACTTTCCCCTGGCCAGTCAGCCCTTATGGTCTCCACATCAAAGGAAAACCATTGTTTTATCAAATATCCATCAGCTCAATGATCTTGTCTAATCAAATGTTTTAAGATTAAAATATTGGCTCCTTAAACAGCCATGTATCCAATTGGTTGTGTGGAGCATCCATTACCACTGACCAAATGATTTGTTGTTTTTAATTAAATCCAGTAACAGTCATTGCCACTTTTGCACTAATCTTGAATACTGCAGTGTTTTTAGAGATGATGAATCTAGTTTCAATAAAGCAATGTGCAAAGTCCCTTTCTTATTAAATTTAAATTAGTTGCAGAATTTAAATAAATCATCATTGAAAAAAAGAGTGAGCAAATATTATCAGCTCAATAAATCTATCCCTATACACTGAAGAAGATAAGCTTATATTAACTGCTAGGCTGCATATGAAAGTTACAGAGAGATGCATCTAGTGAAGTACTTGGGGAAATAACTCATAAATGAAATACTAAGATACCAAGGGAACATTTCTTTTATATTTTATCTTCCAGTGTTCTATTCCAGTTGCACTGCTTCTGCTTTTCCCTCCGACCTCACTCATAGCACTTATAAATTATTGTCAACATGATCTACCATTTTTATGGCAAAAGTAACCCATAAAGCAAAAAGAAAAAAAATAAAAAGAAGATGATGACTAAAAGGGCTTTAAGTGTATTTTTAAACCCTATATACCACTACACAGTTCACTTCCATAAGAACTTAAAATTTTAAAATGTGTTTCCTTCCTGAAAAGAAGGAAAATACCGAAGGCCATAGTTTTAACACAAAAACACTTTAGTAAATTGTAAAGATTTGAAATTGGAAAATAGCACAGTGGTCATGTTGATTTACTATCCTAATAATCTCATTAAACATTATATATTGTCATCTTTCTTACACACATCTCTAACTACTCTTTAAAATTCCACAATGCTGCTTATTCTCCCCAAATACACATAGATGCACACACAAACACCAGTAACAGACAATTCTCCCATAATCACATACTCACTCACAGGGATAAAACACTGTGATATTGTGATTTATAAGAAATATGTATTTGCTCATTCAGATAACTAAAATATATATCTCAAATATATTTGCTCTTCATCTATGGTTCCTGGCTCACAGCTCTCATAACCCTAGGAACTTCCTAAGTGTTCAGAGTGGTAACATGTCTTTTGTTATGTTAATGAGATGATTTTTAGACGCCACTAAGACTGAGGCCAATTGCCAGGGGGATCAACCAGGTGATTAGAGGGTTGGAATTATCATTCCCAACAACCCCCATTACCTCCACTTGTAGGGAGAAGAAAGAAAGGGGATCTGGAATTTTAATCACAATGGCCAATGACTTAGTTAATCATAACTACATAAAACCATAAAAACCCAAGAGGACAGGTTTTTGGTCCTTTTTTTTGAAGAACTTCCACATTTGAAGAACCAGAATGCTTCTGTGTGCCCCAAAGCTGGACCCAACCTCCACAAGGACAGAAGCTCCTTTGTTCAGGACTCCATCTTCTATCACTTCATCTAGCTGTTAATTGGTATCCTTTACCATATCAACTAATGAATTAATAACGGTAAGTGTTTCCCTGAGTTCTGTGAGTCATTCTAGCAAATTAATGGAACCAAAGGAAGATGTTATTGGAACCTGGGACTTTTGACTGGTATCTGAAGTGGGAGGTAAGGGTCAGATAGGTAGATATTGTCAGATATCTAGGTAAATATTGTCAGAATTGAGTTGAATTCTCAATCACTCTGCTGGTGTCTTGGAATTGTTTGGTTCCCCATCCCTCAACATTGAAATTGGGTCCCAAACCCTATAAGAAACACAATGCTGATTCCTTTCCATTTTTACTACTTTCTTCAGAGAGGTAAGCATATGCCATGTTCCAATATTCTGTTGAATGTTATAACTGGTAGGAACATTAGAAATGATATAATTTAGGCATGCCTGCATGGCTCAGTTGGTTAAGTCTCCAACTTTCACTCAGGTCATAATCCCGTGGTTTGTGAGTTCAAGCCCTATGTCAGGCTCTGTGCTGTCAGCTCAGAGCCTGGACCCTGCTTCGGATTCTGTGTCTCCTTCAATCTCTGTTCCTCTCCCGCTCACACTCTGTCTCTGTCTCTTTCAAAAATAAATAAACATTAAAAAAAAAGAAATGATATAATTTAAATGTGAGGAAACAAATTCAATCACTTGTTAGATCATGGAACCATCAATGATTTTACTAAGAGTAGAATCCATGTCATTATCTTCCAAGCCAAAATTCTTTCCATTATAGCAAATTATCTGTTTATTACAGGAAGTTTATTGAAAGAAACTAAAAATGAACAGAGAGTGTTAACAAGCCCTTTTGTTCAACTATATATCCCAATTGTTAAAACCAGAAGTAGATAAGACCACTTAATTCATGCTCTAACTCATGCTCTAACTCAAACCCATTGTTCTTGTTACTGCACTTTGTTGAGGCATTGATGAAGATGTTTTACAATGACTGGAACTTTCCAATGACCAGACCAGAAAGCCCTAGTAGTGAAGGAATGTCTAAAAGACCACATCCTACCCATCATATCCCTTGCGTATGATCACGTGCTAAACACTACGGACCCCCACTGGTTATCACATGCTCTCTGCCTACTGTCTTACAGATACCCCCTGGACTTCTCCATATAATACTCTAGGTGTTCATCTTGTAGGCAGAGAGGTTGGTTGTTAAGGCTTGAGCCTGCCACCTCCCCTGCCTGCCTGGCACCCAATATAAATTTCTCCCTTTCTCTTTCAAACCCTTGTCTCTTCATTTATTGGCTTCTCTAGCAATTAGTTTATTCAAGTTTGTTTGGCAACTGTGTTGGCAAACCCAGACAGGAGCTATACTTTCAATCTTTCCAGTCTCCTCATGATTCCCGGGGACAGAGCAGTTGGCCAAGGCAGCAGGCCAGGGCTTACCCATTTGTTTCCTGAGTTAGTGGTTATGATAGATAGGTAACAAGAGGAGACACCAGGCTCATCCCTAACTTTTTATATCCAGAGTGTATTTGTTAGTACAGAAAGGAAGAGCTTCTAGGTCCAGAGTTTGAGCATGGTAAACTTAGAAAAGGAACAGATGAAAAAGAAACTTGACTTCAAGATATAACTCTAAGATTCACTATCTGTGTGGTGCTGAACAAATCATTTGCCTTCATTTGGCTGCAATTTCTTCATTTAAAGAAGTTTGAATTATCCAGTGAGCTGTTTTCTTATAGTGACAAGCATCTGATAAACAACTGAATAGAAATATTAATTCCAGGGCATACAAATAACAATCATATTATTCTAATATAGCACCATGCATTCCAGTTTCTGAATTAGTCAAATGAAATCTAAAGAGGTTTAAATGTCAGAATTGTTCATTGAAAGTGCCCCACACATATGAAATATAGGATTATTTTATTGCTGGGTTAATGTTATTTTGCTTTGTACTACTAACATCGTTTCCTCTTCATGTATGATAGTAATTGTTTCCATTTAAATAATTAATAATCAGGGTCACCTGGGTGGCTCAGTAGGTTAAGTGTCTGACTCTTGATCTCAGCTCAGGTCTTGATCTCTGTGTCATGAGTTCAAGCCCCACCCATGTTGGGCTCCATGATGGGTGTGAAGATTAATTAAGAATATAATAATAATTATAATTATATATATATATATATATATATATAATCAATTGAAAAATATGACATTAGAGTGAAAATATAGCCAAGTTACTGCCATGACAGAATATCTCTCAATGTTTTGGGGCACTGAAAAGCAGACAACATAGAGCTGTAATCTTTAAGAAATCCACATGGTGAACTCTGTATTTATCTCAAATTTCTGCTTGGAAATACTTTTCAAATTTCAAAAACAAGAATAAGTGATAAACCACAGGAATCTACACCCAAAACCAAGAGCACCCTGTACACACTGTATGTTAGCCAATTTGACAATAGATTATATTAATCTTTTTTTCAAAAACAAAAAGAGAACTCAAAAGGAAAACTGAGTTCTAAGCCACTAAGGAGGATGGAATTTGCAAAGCAGGATACAGAGGACAAGGGAGCATCACAGAAAGAAAGCTCTGTGTATCTACATAGAGTCCCTTGACTTTTTGGCCAATTTTTAAGCTACTCATGCATATAATGAGGTTCCATAAGTCCTCTCAGAGAACAACTGCTGGGGGTTGTAAGCTGAATGGAGATTTCAAAGTTCCAAACATCCAGAGTAGTGAGACCCTGCTACATATCCCAAGCATTCCACTGAGATTCCAAAAAACCTACCAAGAAGTAATGGCTAGAATGGTGTAGTGTTATTCTAGCCTAATGGTTCTAAATTTGGAGTAATTTTATTCCCCAGGGGACATTTAGCAATGTTGAGAGCTATTTTGGTTGTCACACCTGTAAGGATGCTATTTATATCTACTACATAAAGGCTAGGGATGTTGTTAAACATCCTATAATACACAAGATATCCCTCACCCTTCCTCAGCAAAGAATCATCTAGTCTACAATTCAATAGTGCTGCTGTTGAGAAACACTGATCTAGTCCTGCCATTCCAGGCCTGCTAGTAAGTGATACTCTTGACCTACCCCAAAAAAGCTCAAAAACAAACCTCAATGGCTGCTGCCTAACTACTACTAAATTAACTGCCTATTAGAACAAAACTCAATATTTTTTAAAGTAAATCAGGATAATTCAGACTCACAAGAGAGGGTACACAAATCCAGCATAGAGTAAAAAATGATTAGACATACAAAGAAGCAATAAAATATCATCCAAAACCAGAAATATGGGGAAGTAGTCAATATAAATAGACCCAAAGATGATGGATATTGAGTTTTGCAAATAAAGATTTTCAGACACATGTTAAAAATATGCTCAAGAATGTAGACGAAAAGGTGGACAGAATAAGTAAACAGATGGGCTATCTCAGCAAAGAAATAGAAAGTATAAATTGGAAATTTATAAAACTAAAGTTGGAAATTCTAGAATGGAAAAATTCAATGTCTGAAATAAAAATTAACCATCTGGGCTTAAAAGAAGATTGAACACTGCATAAGAAAATTTTAGTGAACTTGGGAGCCTGGGTGGCTCAGTCAGTTAAGCATCTGACCCTTGATTTCAGCTCAGGTCATGTATGATCTCACAGTTCCTGAGTTTGAGCCCTGCATCAAGCTCTGTACTTACAGCACAGTGCTATAAGTACAGAGCCTGATTGGGATTCTCTGTCTCCCTCTCTCTCTCTCTCTGCACCCCCCTCAAAAATAAACATTTTAAAAAAAAATTAAAAAGAAAATTTTAGTGAACTTGAAGACAAGTCAATAAAAGTTATCCTAATTAAAGCATGCAGAAAAAAAAGCACTGAATCAAAACAGTACAGTACTGGTCCAAACATAGACACATAGATCAGTGAAATAGAACAGAATCCAGAAATAAACCCATGCTTTTATGGTCAATTAATCTATGACAAAGATGCAAGACTATACAATGAGAAAAAGACAGTCTCTTCAACAAATGGTGTTGGTAAAATTGGACAGCTACATTCAAAATAATGAAACGGGACCACTTTCTTACACCATACATAAAAATAGACTCAAAGTGGATTAAAGTCATAAATGTGAGACCTGAAACCATAAAAATTCTAGAAAATAACACAGGTAGTAATTTCTCTGACATTGGTTACATTTTTCTAGATATGTCTTCTGAGGCAAGGGAAACAAAAGCAAAAGTTAACTATTGAGACTACATCAAAATAAAAAGGAAAGAAACCACCAGCAATAACAAAAAAAAAGACAACTTACTGAATGGGAGAAGATATTTACAAATGATGTGTCCAATAAGGGGTTAATATCCAAAATATATAAAGAGCTTATACAACTCAACACACCCAAAACCACAAATAATTCAACTAAAAAATGGGTAGACATTAATAGACATTTTTCTAAGGAAGACATGCAGATGGTGCATGAAGAGATGCTCAATATCACTAATCATCAGGGAAAGGCAAATCAAAACCACAATGAGATATTACTTCATACCTGTTGGACTGGCTAAAATTAAAAACACAAGAAATAACAAGTGTTAGCAAAAACGCAGAGAAAAAGGAACCTTTGTACACTGTTGGGGGAAAAGTAAATTGGTGCAGCCACTCTGGAAAACAGTGTGGAAGTTTCTAAAAAAACTAAAAATAGAGTTACTGGGTCACCTGGTGCTCAGTCGGTTGAGCATCTGATTCTTGATTTCAGCTCAGGTCATGATCCAAGGGTTATGAGCTCAAGCCCCATGCCAAGCTCTGCACTGAGCATGAAGCCTGATTAGGATGCTCTCTCTGCCCCCTTTCCATGCTCACGCTCTTTTTCTCTCTCTCTAAAATAAAAAAGAAAATAATTAAAAAAATAAAAATACAAATAGAATTACCATACAATTCCATTACTGGAATCAGTAATTTATGGAATTGGTAATATATAGAATTACCAATAATTCCACTACTTAGTGCTCACCCCTGAAAAAATAAAAACATGAATTTAAAAAAAATATATGTACTTATGATTATTGTGGCATCATTTATTTATTATTTTTTAAATTTTTATTTATTTTTGAGACAGAGAGAGACAGAGCATGAACGGGGGGAGGGTCAGAGAGAGAGGGAGACACAGAATCTGAAACAGGCTCCAGGCTCTGAGCCATTAGCACAGAGCCTGACGCAGGGCTTGAACTCACGAACCGTGAGATCATGACCTCAGCTGAAGTCGGACACTTAACTGACTGAGCCACCCAGGCGCCCCATATTGTGGCATTATTTATAACAGACAAGATATGAAAGCAATTTAAGGTCCATGCATAGATGAATAAAGATGTGGTATATATGTACAATGGAATATTATTCAGCCATAAAAAAGAAAAAAAAAAACTTGCCATTTGCAACAACATAGATGTATCTAGAGGGTACAATGTTTTGTTTTTATTTTTTTAATGTTTATTTATTTTTGAGAGAGAGAGAGAGAGAGAGAAGGGGTGGGGCAGAAAGAGAGGAAGCACAGAATCTGAAGCAGTCTCCAGGCTCTTGAGCTGTCAGCACAAAGACTGATATGGGGCTTGAACCCACGAATGTGAGATCATGACCTGAGCCAAAGTCAGATGCTTAACTGACTGAGCCACCCAGGTGCCCCTAGAGGGTACAATATTAAGTGAAATAAGTCATAAAAAGACAAATACCATATGATTCACTCATATGTAGAATATAAGAAACAGAACAAAGACACATTACCTACAAAGGATAAGCGGTGGCAATCACTAATGACATCTTATCAGAAACAATATGGTCCAGAAGACGATGTAATGATATCTTTAAAGTGCTAAAAGAAAAAACTGTCAACCCAGAATTTTATGTCTAGAGAAAATACTCTTCAAAAATAAGTTTTTTTAATGGATTCCTGGATGGCTCAGTCAGTTAAGCATCCAACTCTTGGTTTTGGTTCAGGTCATGATCTTGTGTTTCGTGAGTTTGAGTCCTGCATCAGGGTCTGCGCTGGCAGCATGAAGCCTGCTTGATATTCTCTCTCTTTTCTCCTCTCACTCTGCCCCTCCCTCACTTTCTCTGCCTCTGTTTCCCTCAAAGTAAATAAATAAACTTCAAAAATAAGTTTTTAAAACAAAGGGAGACTTTTTTTTTAAATTTTTTTAACGTTTGTTTATTTTTGAGACAGAGAGAGAGAGAGAGAGAGAGAGCATGAACGGGGGAGGGGCAGAGAGAGAGGGACACACAGAATCGGAAGCAGGCTCCAGGCTCTGAGCCATCAGCCCAGAGCCCGACGTGGGGCTCGAACTCACGGACCGCGAGATCGTGATCTGAGCTGAAGTCGGACGCTTAACCGACTGAGCCACCCAGGCGCCCAAAGGGAGACATTTTTAAACAAACAAAAGTGCAGCAAAGTTGTCACTACTTCAAGACTTATTAAAGAGGTTATTTGAGCTGAAGGGAAATGATACCAGAGAAGAATTCAATTACAGGAAAAATGGGAAGCTTGCTGGAAAAGTGAAGTCATTGTTATCTTTTATCTGAAAACATCTTTCTAACTGGTCTCCCTGTGCTTTCTCTTGACTCCACTCAGGCAATTATGAAGGTTGGATTATCACCACAGATAAAGACAAACCATATTAGGCCATCTATTCTGATGTCATAGGTGACCAAGATGTACAGGCAGCTAGAAGGCTACGGCAATCTACCTAATGTGGTTCTCAAAAATAAACTGAGCTTATAAACCAATCCTCACCCCAAATCAAAATCCTTTATGTGCCCCAGAATCCTGCATAACTTGGCCCCAACTAATGGCTCCAGCCTCACCTTGTCCCATGCTGCTTTCATTCTTTGCTCTGGTTATGCTGTTTCTTCTGATTTCTGGAACAATGCACTGTTCTCTCCCACTAGATGGTCTTTGCATACACTTTGAAACTGTCTGTACTGTTCTCCTACCCCAACCTGCCTTTGCCAAACTAAATTGACTCCCAGCTAATTATACTTTCCTCAGGGAAGCTGTCTCTGTGCTCCCTAATGTGTCTATCATGTACCTTTGAGGGAGGTTCACCTGCTAAAGAACAAAAAGTGTTTGTGTGATTACTGGATTCATGTCTATTTCTGCATGACTGTAAGTTCTATGAGGGCAAAGTCAGGTCTTTGTTTTATCCTCTCACTATTATATCTCAGAGCTTAGTGGGATGTCTGGTCTTGAACAAATATTTGTAGAATAAAAGATTATTAAATACTGAAATAAAGAGAATTAGGGGATAGCTGTTAAAAAATAGAAAACAGGATAAAAATGGTATTACTTGTGATAAGCCTCACATCAGCAAACCAAGACTTATACAGAACCTAACTACAGTTTCACCTTCCCAGAATATAACTTTTAGCCAGTCAACATAGAATTACCTGGGTAGCACTAGTGAAATAATATGCTCAGTGGACCCTTTCCACTTTCCTTAGGAGGGTGACCTTGCCTGAGACAATGTATTCTCTTCTAATAATTTATTTTTCCAGCCTCCTTTCTGCCTTTAGAAAAACTGCCATTGAGGCACTTGAGTGGCTCAGTTGGTTAAGCATCCAACTCTGGCTCTGGTCATGATCTCGAGTCCCACGTTGAGCTCTGTGCTGACAGCTCAGAGCCAGGAGCCTGTGCTTCAGATTCTGGGTCTCTCTCTCATTTTGCCCCTTCCCTGCTCACACTCTGTCTCTGTCTCTCTCAAAAATAAATAAACATTAAAAAAAATTTTTAATAACCCCCCTACCATTTGTATAGCCTTTAAAAGCTCCCTTCTATTACTAGATGGGATGCTGCCTGATTCATAAAGTGTTGAATAAAACCAATTAGATCTTTAAATTTACTCAGTTGAATTTTTGTTATTTAACACAACCAAGTACCCTCTTCCTTTCTGCTGGCATTTGAAGCATGGTGTCCAGCTTAGGAAAGGGGCTCCAGAATGCCAGCCAGGGGCTACACTGGAGGAGATCAATCACTGAAGCTGGATTCTGTGCAGGGAGAATGGGGAATTGCTTTTACAGAAACATTATCTTTGAATTGGAAGAAAGATCCTCACTTATTTTAAATACAACTTAACTAGAAGTGGTGGGGAAGGAGACACACACATCCATAAACATGCATACCTCATACTGCACTGAAAGTTTTAAAAATAGTTGCAGAGTTGATGGCAACCCGCCAATGATTTATATCATTCTTTTCTATTCTTTGGGGAAAACAATTTACATGGATAAAAATTTGAAGAAGGTAATAACGAAAAAGTTAATTCCATTCAGCTGCCTCAACTTCTTAATCTTGAAACTAAACCAAGAAAAAGAAAATATTGAGAGACCACCTTGCTATTCTCAAGAGCAAGTTGCATAATTTACATAGATGTCTGCTGTGAAATTGGATAAGGCCACAAAGTGCCTTTTTCTCCTTTAAAGGTCAAAATATGCATTTCTTTCTCCATATGTAGGAATAACATCAAATTTGCTACTAGCCATACTTCCAACATGTAAAAAATTTCTTTATAAACAGACTCCTGACATGAGTTGTTGAGTGCGTCCTTCATTTCTCATTTTAGAAAGTTTATACACCTCAAAAAAAAAGTGATCACATGCATTTATAATGACTGACATCTCAATTTTGTAAATTATATGCTAAGGTACAAGAAACACGATTCTCCTGCCTTTAAAAGTATCATTTGGCATATTTTATTCATCCTGCCTTTCATTTTTTTAAAGAGATCTTGCCTAGAGTGTGGAATAAATAGGTCTTTGTTAAGATCATCTTCTATTTTCTGAGACTGTTACAAAGTGTCCTATTCTGCCAGGCCCTATGACTCACCAAGAATTCCAGTGCTCACAAATGACAGAAGACAAGTCTGACACAGGACCTAATCCAGGTCTTCAAGCACACACTTCTTTGTTCTACAGAAGGATGGAGCTCAGACACTCTTTCTTTCTACCTGCTGCATGGATGTGAACACACATATTAATATTCATGCCCTCAGATGCATATGCACACAGGTGCATGAGCACACACATACACACACATATACTTGCACACACACACACACACACACACACACACAAACACACACACACACAGTCACCACACATACACATGGGTTAAAGATGCCTCAAAAATAGATTTAGAATAGATTCTAGAATTTCCTTGAAGTAAAGGAGTTCTTTAAGAGAGGTAGGATCTAGGGGTGTCTGGGTGGCTCAGTCAGTTAAGTGTCTGACTTCAGCTCAGGTCATGATCTTATGGTTCATGGGTTCAAGTCCTGTGTCAGTCTCTGTGCTAACAGCTCAGAGCCTGGAGCCTGCTTCAGATTCCGTGTCTCCCTCTCTCTCTCTCTGTCCCTCCCCTGCTCATGTTCTGTCTCTCTCTGTTTCTCAAAAATAAATAAACGTTAAAAATAATAAAAAAAATAAAGGTAGGATCTAATCTTGATTAGGGCAGTTCAGATATGTTTTAACTAATGCAGTGCAGTGAATAAGTAAACCCTAAAGGTTCCACTTAAATCTATGATTCTGTGCTATATGTGAGATTGAAATATCTCACATATCTCACAACTTAGCATTGCCAGATAAAATACAGGACTCCAAGCTAAATGTGAAATATTTGTGATATACTAAAACACTACTTGTCATCTATCTGAAATTCATAAGTAACAGGTGTGCTATATTTTAATTGACAAATCTGTCAGGCAGTCCTATAGTCAATGAACTAAACAGCAAGAAAGCTCTTAACATGAGCCCAAATTCAGCTTTATCCTCATAATCCTGAGCTTTTACCTGAATTGGCTACAGTGGGCCCAGCCACAGCTTCCCTCAAGATGGGACAGTGCAGAGGTGCCTGAGTGGTTCAGTCGGTTAAGCGTCTGACTTTGGCTTAGGTCATGATTTCAGGTTTGTGAATTCGAGCCCCGTGCTTCTGATTCTGTGTCTCATTATCTTTCTGCCCCTCCCCTGCTAGCACTCTGTCTATCTCTGTCTCTCAAAAATAAATAAATGTAAATTTAAAAAAATTAAGGATGGGGAAGTGCAGAGAATCCCAGGATACGGAGTAAGACCCACAGCACTCAGGGACCACATGGCCATAATGTATGTGACTGTCACCACAGCAGAGGGCTGAGCTCATGTTACTCAGCCAGCCAACCTGTGAGGGATATGGAGATGTTACCACTCATCATGGACCTGGCTACTCACTTGCTCAGTGACCTCTGTTCCTCCATAAGCCTGTAGGCCTTGTCACACCTCCAGGAGCTCCATGCAGTGAATGGCTCACAGCAGGAGCCCCCACATCCAAATCCCCAATCTCTCCTCCTCACTTGTTTTCTTCTCAGTGAAGATTCGCCACTGAAAATATCAGGGCTAAACTCAGTTTTTGTATACATCCTCTTGAATATTATTACTTAAATTTACCCACATTGACAGTCATTGGGAGAGAAATAGCCATTATCCAGCATTTACAATTGAAGAAACCAAGGTTGTGTCATAAATATATACTATGCTTTCCTGGACTCCATGTGGAAGACACAGAAGACATGACCCCTTGTTCATGGGAGCTGTGATCTAGCATGAGTGCAGAACATTTACATGTTATATGCACTTGTAGGTACACACACAATATATCAAATGCAATTGTTAAATTCAGTTTGACCCATGAGCTCTTTGGACAAACAGAAATAACCCATACCCTCCTTTAATTTATCTGGGACATCTAAATGAATACTATGACTGGAAACAAATGAAAGCAATAGTAAGTAGAAATATGATTTTTCAAAAAACAAAATCTTCTATCCATATTTCCCCTCAACTCTGTTGAGAATCACAGAGGATGATGTTTTTCCTCTTTTGTAATATGTGTACACAACTACAAAGTTAAAGTTTGGCATTTGCCCAAGTGAATCCTGGCTTTACGGAATATAGTCACAGAAATTATTCTACAATTATCATGTTTGCTTTGGTTTCTTGATATGTTCTCATGAACAATATCTTGAAGCTTGTGGGTATCATTGGCTATGGAGAAGACTTCAAATCCTACAGATAGAGAGGGAGGGAGAGAGAGAATCCCAAGCAGGCTCCACACCATCTGTGAAGAGTGAGACATGGGTCTTGATCCCACAAACTGTTAGATCACCACCTGAGCCAAAATCCAGAGTTGGACACTTAACCCACTGAGCCACCCAGGCAGCCTGCCTACTCTAGACATTTATTATAAATGGAATCATATAAAAATGTGGTCCCCTCATGACTGGTTATTTCATTATGTTCAATATATTTCAATATGTTCATTATTTGTGGTTAATGCTTTGAAGTTCAGCATATTGTAGCACATATCAGTATTTCATTCCTTTCTTTCTAAAGCTGAGTAATATTCCATAGTATAGATACACCACATTTTGTTTACTCTTCCATCATTTCATGGATATTCATACTGTTTCCACTTTTTGGGCATTATTAATAATGCTGCTGTAAATATTGGTATACACATTTTTTATGGACATATGTGTTCAAATCTTAGTCAAATACCTAGGAGTGGAATTGCTGGGTCATGTGGTAACTCTGTTTATCATTTTGAGAAATTGCCAAAATGTTTTCTAAAGCGGCTAAACATTCCCTCTGGAAATGTATGAGAGTTCTCAATACTTCTTAACGTTGATAGAAAAATATGTGTAAACATGTTTGCTAAAAGATTAATGACAAAGCTAGACAAACTAGACACAGGATAAATGAGTTCCAAATCATAATTTAAAGTGAAAAAAGAAAAATCTAACAATTAAAGATCTTTAAAAAGAAAATAGGGGCATCTGGGTGGCTCAGTTGGTTGAGTGACCAACTTCGGCTCAGGTCATGATCTCACAGTTCGTGGGTTCAGGCTCCACATCAGGATCTGTGCTGACATTTCAGAGCCTGGAGCCTGCTTCAGATTCTGTGTCTCCCTCTCTCTCTCTCCCCTCCCCTACTTGCTCTCTTTCTCTCTCTCCCTCAAAAATAAACATTTAGAAAATAATAACAGTAAATTAAAAAAAAGGAAAAGAAAATATACAAGAGGTGCCCAGCTGGCTCAGTGAGTACAGCATGCAACTCTTGACCTTGGGATATGAGTTCGAGTCCCATGTTGGGCATAGAGATTACTTAAAAATAAAATATTTTTTAAAAAGAAAGAAAAGTATAAAATTACTAAATTCTTGCATATTTCCAAGTATCAATGAACTGAAACATGGTGGCCATGAGTTCAGTGCATCAAATATTCCCCATTCCAGAGATAGGACTTTATTCCCACCTCTTTGCAGTGAGATGTGGCCACACAGAATTCTTTGACCACCAAAGTGTGAGCAGAAGTGATGTGTATCATTGCTGGGCAGAAGCTTTAAAGATTGAGGTGGGATTACAATGGGCTCTTGCTCCCTGCCACAGAAACCATCCACACTCCAGATGGCACATTCCTGACAGTCTGGGGACCAAAATGACCACAATGTAGAAACCCAACCAATTGTAGACATGTACCATGAAGAAGAAAAAAATCTCTACTTCTTTAAACCAAGACATTTTGGAGTTATTACCACAGCAAAACCTAATCTATCACACACACACAAAAATTAGTATCAGGATTGGGGGCATCATGAAAAATTTAGAATATGTAACATTAACTTAGGTACCAGGCAGCATACTTGTGAGAAAATTGTTATTGAAGGCCAAAAGGACCACAATCTATGTAATACAGTAGCAAAATATCTAGTAAAGCCATTATTTGTAATGACTCAGGAGTCAGACCATAAGCCTAATGAATTTATAGCTCAAGGGGAAGAGGTTGGAAAATGGAACTAGTCTACACTAGTTGTGACAGGTTGCAGTTAGTACATTTTTATGAAAAAATAAAATGAGTGCAGAAATGAAATGGCAGTAGGAATAAAAGAAAATAGAGTCTAAAAAGTCATGAATTTGCAGAGTTGGAAGTGGGAACTTTTTCTCCATTTCAAATGGTAAAAGATAAAACTGAATGGCCTCTTAAGAGTTCTGTCCCTCAGTTTAGGGAGGCTTCGAAGATGAGGCGACCTTCAAGCTTCATTTTGAAATATAATCAGTGATCTACCAAGTTGTAAAAACAATGAAGACTGTTCCAAACAGAGAAGATCCATGGACAAGAGAAAATACTTATGAAGCAACTTGGAGGAAATACAAATAGTCAGTACTGCATCACAATAGTTTCCAAATCCTCCCAAGCTGAGAATACCTTTATTCAATGTCAGGATCTAAAACTGATGAGAGCAGACTTATTCCAGACTCCATAGATCACATTTTAAAATCACCTGAATAAGTAGCCAGTCTTGAGGGGCTATGCCACCTCTCAAGAGAAAACAGGATCAGATCTAGTGGAGGAGTAACAGAAGAGTGAGAAGGGGGTCACTATAGGTAAATTGACCTAATAAGAGATTCTTTCAATAGTCAGAGCATGAGAGAATGGGGTCCTGACATTCACAATCGCTCTGAGGATAACTTAGAGGGTATGTATTTCAGAGATATTTAGGAGAGAGACTCAACAGAACTGGACCACTGATTACATGGAGGTAGGCAGAAGGATAGGAAGAGGATAGGGTCAATAATAATTTCCAGATTTCCAATTTGGGGGACAGGATGAGTACAGTTACTAACAACCAATACAGGAATACAAGGTGAGCAAGGATGGCAATAAGGAGCAAAGGGATTGAGTTTATTTACGAATATGTTGAGTTTGGAAAATCTGCATTATAGCCAGTTTTAAGTGTCCCATTGAAATTTAACACACAAAGAAGTTGGGAACTCTAGGCAGTACTAAATGTTGGACATTGCTTAAATATCAGAAGAAGATATTTAGCACCACAATCTCACCCCCAACATGTCCCCACCACCAAGAGCCAGCCCCACTCCATTCTTTCTGCCCACAGAAGGGGATCCAGAGTGTTAGTATCCAGAGTCAGCCAATGTTGAATTTGAGCAGCAGAGAACTGTCTGTCACCATCTGGGAAGGAGAGAGGGGGGAGAATTTTTCACTATTTCTCCTTTTATTCCTGCCCCAGAAATCCCTTTATAGATTAAGTAAACCAGTGTTTACAGATGTGTTTGCAGCTCCTATTAGCCAGGGCTCTATCTCAAGGATGGTTAGACACTGATTGTGAAGAAATCAGCAGGCAAGGCAGGATGTTTGATGATTTCAGCTTATCATGGAGATAGACCCCACAAGGACTCCTCTGAGTCAACAGCATGACAAAAAAAAAAAAAATCCTTAAACAATTCCATTCCAATTACCAGTTGCTGAGAAAATAAAACTAAACCTCCTATTTTTGATTGATCCAAGTGAGAATCATTTAATGATTATAGAATTACGTGCTCCTAAGGGTTAGGTTTCCCGGGAAACAGACTCTGAGAACTGTGTGCAGGAGGTTCATTGGGAGTGCTCTCAGGAACCACACTGTGAGAAGGAGGAAAGCAAGAAAGGGCAGAGGGAGTGAGTGCACCATGATACCTCAGTCCAGCTCATCTTTGAGGCAAGAGAGCTGGGGCTTTGTATTCACCTATGGACGAGTCACTGGGTGCAAGTGGCTTCCAGGGAGCAGGTATGATCTAGACATGTCAATTCCCCAGTGTTTTGTTTTTTTTTTTTAATCTGAGTAAATGGTGATGGGTCTCTTTGAGGAAGGACCAGGCATGTCATTACCACATATCCTTCCCATGGTGACATAGGGTCATTTTTCGTGGGTACCCGGCCTCTCTTTTAGTCAATGGGGTTCAGATTCAAGTTTCTAGAATCACTAACTGAAATATAAGCTGAAGATAAGATTTTTTTATGGAGTACTTTGCCTCAGAAATGTATATATTATTTTTAAGAACTCAGATGTTTTTTCAGCGCAATCTCAACATAGAGAATGAAAACTGATGATCTTACATTCAGCACAAGAATTTTTTTATATGTTTAAGCCCAGAAAAAGAAGTCTATGCATTACATTTACATGCCTATTAAAGTCTGTGTGTCTGTATATGTGTCTGTGTGTGTGTTTCAATTTTTCCCTGATGAAAAATAGTGTTTCTTTATGGAACCCCTGTTAAATTCCAGATTTTGTTACATAAAACAAATTTCATTTGTTTCTTGCACACTTCCTTTCCCCCATCATCATTCTAGACCCCAACTTCTATTTGAGTCAACAGTGAGCATGTGCACAATGTATCACTCAGCAGACATCACTGTCCTGAAATAGACACCCCTAGCTTTTGCCAGTACTGTCCATGGAAGTTATGACAATAATGCAAGGACAACCAGAATCATAGATGATGAATGATGAATTACAAATGTAATTTAAATTATGTAATAAAATTACTACATTAAATACAACAGGCCCAGTTAAATTTAACTTTCAGATCAACTACACACACACACACACACACACATATATATACACTTGTATATCAACTATATATATCTATATTATATATATAACTATATATATATATTAGTGTAATAACTAATATGTATATATTAGTGTAAGTATGCCCTATGCAATATTTGAGACATACACTAAAAATCACTTGTTTTTTATTAATATTAATTCAAATTTACTGGACATCTTGTATTTGTTTGTTTTGCAAACTCTGATACGCCTACTATATATAATCAGTAGACATAATTCTTCCACATTTCTTACTTTTACTTCTGCCCTTCAATTTTATCTGTCATTGAAATCCATGTTGCCTTTCCCGCTTGAAGAGAAGTATTAGGATCACAGAAAATACTGAAGATAACAGACAAGGGGGCACATCTGGTTTTACCATTTATATCATAGAAAAGTTGGAACCAAACTGTCTTCTCATCTTAACACTCAAGTTTGTTCAGAAGTTTAAACACTCTTGGCAGAACTTTTCTTTTGAATAACCATCACACACAGAGATATACAATACCAGGTTTTTTCTGATCTGCTCTCATGGTATATCATAAAATGAATCATCTCAAATGCTAACATCTCAACCTTTACATAATGCACAATTTTTACTACATTATCCCAAAGTGCTAAGACTTAGAATAATTGTTGATGACTGCTCTTATGTCTTTGTGTCATCTAGTCAGTTCTGGTACCCAGGCCAGACTCAGTCAAGCTTGGCTGCACTTCTCTGGGCAGCTGCTATCAGCAGGCTGTTCAGTGAGGGAGTGGTTGTGCTAGGAAGTGTCACTTGTCTGGGAGCAGGTAGGCTGTTGGCAGAGTGGAAGTAATGGAGACTTCTGTCTCCTGTCACCCATTAGACTAACTCAGAATTGGCAGGGGTCCAAGAGAGACTCAGGCAAGGCTCTGTGAGGCATAGAGTCAAAACTACCTTTTCTTCTGCATTCTATTAGCCAACACATGTAAAAACCAGACAGAGGGGAAAATGGATTTAATTTTCTGCTGGGAAGAGCTGCAAAAGACATGGATAATGGAAGGTCTAGAGAACTGGATTTATATTTCTAATCAATCTCCCCATCTTTAAATACAATGATGAACATGCAGACATTTTATGGGGGAGAAAAGAGCTTTCTCAGTGAAAAAAACCATGGATTGACTTATATCCTGCCACAAGTTTCTTATTCTGGTACCTGGTCCAGAATAGTTACCTGTCACTGTCACATCAACATCTGAACAACCTCTTATACAAAACTAAAAAGTTCTAAACCACCTTTGTTAAGTAGGTTATCCTTCATGGCTTCATGCAATTCAGAGCTTGTTGTGTTTATTGATAATATAGCTGAAAGATAAACTTCTTCCTTCACACCACCACCATATTTAGTTGAACATTTACCAAAAGGGCTACTATTATGTTTACATTATCTGTGCTTTCATCAGGAAAAATTGAGAACTATGTCACTAGCTGTACTTGTCATATTGGTGGTACTTCAGTATACTTCTTGCTTCATATTCACCCAGCATTTCCAAGGACTATATCAATACTATTTTTCACAAGTATCACCTTGTAGTCTAACCTCCTAAAGTTCAGCTTTATTAGAAGACAGCAAAGTACTAATGTTTAGATGTGTAATATTAAACATCTGATACTATTGTCTTTAAATTCCATATTTTCTCTAATTTTTTTGTTGTTTGACAAATTCTTCATTTCCTGTGTGAAACCACCTAAATGTGTTTTTTTCATATTTACACATTTTCTTTCTTTTTGTTTATTTTTTGTTTATTTTTTTCCCTCAAAATTTCAATGTAATTTATTGTCAAGTTAGCCAACATACAGTGTATACAGTGTGCTCTTGGCTTCAGTAGATTTCCATGATTCATTACTTACATACAACACCCAGTGCTCATCCCAACAAGTGCCCTACTCAATGCCCATCACCCATTTCCCTTCTCCCCCGCCCTCCCGCCCATCAACCCTCAGTTTGTTCTTTGTATTTAAGAACATCTTATGGTTTCTCTCCCTCTATGTTTGAAACTATTTTTCCCCTTCCATTCCCCCATGGTCTGCTGTTAAGTTTCTCAAATTACACATATGAGTGAAACATATGATATCTATTTTTCTCTGACTGGCTTATTTCACTTAGCATAATACCCTCCAGTTTCATCCATGTTACTGCAAATGGCAAGATTTCATTCTTTCTCATTGCCAAGTAGTATTCCATTGTTTATATAAACCACATCTTCTTTATTCATTCATCTGTTGATGGACATTGGGCTCTTTCCATAATTTGGCTCTTGTTGAAAGTGCTGCTATGAACATTGGGGTACATGTGCACCTATGAATCAGCACTCCTGTATCCTTTGGATAAATCCCTAGTAATGCTATTGCTGAGTTGTCGGGTAATTCTATTTTTAGTTTTTTTGAGGAACCTCCACACTGGTTTCCAGAGTGGCTGCACAAGTTTGCATTCCTACCAACACTGAAAGAGGGTCCCTGTTTCTCCACATGCTAGTCAACATCTGATGTTTCCTAAGTTGTTAATTTTAGCCATTCTCACTGGTGTGAGGTGGTATCACAATGTGGTTTTGATTTGTATTTCCCTGATGATGAGTGATGTTGAGCATCATTTCATGTGCCTGTTGGCCATCTAGATATCTTCTTTGGAAAAATGTCTATTCATGTCTTCTGCCCATTTCCTCACTGGATTATTTGTTTTTTGGGTGTGGAGTTTGGTGAGTTCTTTATAGATTTTGGATACTAACCCTTTATCCAATATGTCATTTGCAAATATCTTCTCCCATTGTACATTACCTTTTGGTTTTCTTGATTGTTTCTTTTTCAGTTCAGAAGCTTTTTATCTTGATGAGGTCCCAATAGTTCATTTTTACTTTTATTTCCCTTGCCTTCAGAGATGTGTCGAGCAAGAAATTGTTGCTGCTGTGGCCAAAGAGGTTGTTGCCTGTTTTTTCCTCTAGGCTTTTGATGGTTTCCTGTCTCACATTTAGGTTTTTCTTCATTTTGAGTTTATTTTCGTGTATGGTGTAATAAAGTGGTCTAGTTTCATTCTTCTGCATGCTGCTGTCCAATTCTCCCAGCACCATTTGCTAAAGAGAGTGAATTTTTTCCATTGGATACTCTCTCCTGCTTTGTCAAAGATTAGTTGGCCATACATTTGTGGGTCCAATTCTGGGTTCTCTATTCTATTCCACTGGTCTATGTGTCTGTCCTTGTGCCAAAACCATACTTTCTTGGTGATTATAGCTTTTTAGTAAAGGCTAAAGTCCTCTACTTTAGGACTGTGATGCCTCCTGTTTTGGTTTTCTTTTTCAACATTACTTAGGCTATTTGGGATCTTTTGTGTTTCCATACAAATTTCAGGGTTGTTTGTTCTATCTCTGAGAAGAATATCAGTGCAGTTTTTATTAGGATTGCATGTAGATTGCTTTGGGTAGTATTGGCATTTTTACAATATTTATTCTTCCAATCCATGAACATGGAATGTTTTTCCATTTCTTTGTGTCTTCTTCAATTTCTTCCATAAGTTTCCTATAGTTTTCATAATACAGATCTTTTACATCTCTGGTTAGGTTTATTCTTAGGTATCTTATGGTTCTTGGTGCAATTATAAATGGGATAGAAACCACTTACATTTTGAATGTGTCTTAGCTTCACTAGTCAGTGTATCTCTACAAACAGGACATCAGGGGTTTCCTCTCTCACTTTCAACCACAGCCATAAAAGCAAATTCAGATTGCACAACATTATGAAGTGAATTGTACTCTGTAAAATGGTTACTTTTATGTTAGGTGAATTTCACCTCAATTTTTTAAAAAAAAACTTTAAAAAAATCACAAATTCAGTACAAGATAAATAGTACTTATGAGTAATTTGAGGGCAAACCTATTTGGTCTTCATTTTCTCAGATCACTGCCATTGTCACCAGTTGGTTTACAATGTGTGTCTTTTCTTTTTTTTATTTTAAAAAAAACTTTAACGTTTGAGAGAGAGAGAAAGAGTGTGAGTCAGGGAGGGGCAGAGAGAGAGAGAAAGTGAGGGAGATGCAGAATCCGAAGCAGGCTCCAGACTCTTGAGCTGTCAGCATAGAGCCAGACATGGGGCTTGAAACCGTGAGATCATGACCTGAGCCAAAGTCGGACGCTTAACTGACTGAGCCACGCAGGCACCCACAATGTGTGTCTTTTCTTAAGAAATAATCCAATAAAATTTTTTCCACTTTCAGTAAATTAGGATTAAAAATAAGTAATATGAATTTCACTTAGTTATGTTAACACTAGCTTGATTTTAAATTACAATGATTGTGGTTAATGTTTTGGCAGATTCAAGAGCGAAGTATAGGTATCAGCTGCTCAGGTCTCTGTGACCCTGAAGATGCAGGAAGGAGTACCTGACCTTCAAGGTGTCCCATGCAACACTAAATGAATGCCTTCAGACTTCTCCAAAAAACACTGACTGAGACACAAGCCATGTCACCATGGTTGTGGCTGAGCTGGAGAAGATCTTAAGCAGCTGCCCAGGTGAGGAATCTGTGGTCAGCCTTCTGGATGGCACAGTGGAAAAGCTGAGCATCCCCAAGGCAGGTGGTGGAGTCCATCCAAGTGAAGGAGGAGAGTACCAAGCTGTGCAAGCACAGAATCTAGCACCTTAAGGAGCATAGCAGCAACCAGCCCCTGGCAGCCAGCATGAGGAAGAGAAAGCACATGGACCATACAATGGCGGGGCACCTGTTTTGCTGCAGCTACATCTCAGTGAATTAGCACACCAGAGTGGCATAGAGAGCTGGTTGGACCCAGCCAAGGTGGCTGATGCTGAGCCAGAAGTTCCAGTACAACTACCACCTGCACCAGATGGGAAACAATTCTGTGTTCACCATCACACCAACCTCTCAGCCATAAGGACACCACAATATTCCAAGGGGGACGGCAGCTTCAAGAGCCCCCACTGGCCCATGTGCAGCCACTCTCTGAACGAGCAGGCATAGCCCCTGCCCCTGGCCCACTGCGCCAACTCCCACCTGCTCTGCAGACCTCAGACATCTCAATGATGGAGAACAACCGGCCCCCAAGGCTGCCCAACGACTATAGCTACAACCCTTTGCTGTCTGTCCACCAAGAACCAAAGAAGTGTTGCACTTCTCACAATCCAAGAAAGTGTACATTATGTAGGCACCCCACACACACCTGCGTGTCCCATGCCCTCGCACTCCAGCCTGGTCTGCCTACCTGTGTTTCTGTTTCTTGTGACCCAAGATCAGTGAGCGATGGTAACTACTCCTAGAAAGAGAGGAGTCAGATCAAGAGCACATCTGTGCTTGGAGATGTGTTTCCACTGGTAGAATTCTGAAGGACTCGTGAGCTACTTGATGCCTTCCCTTTCAGAGAGAGACTTTCCTGCCTGGGAGCTTCCACCACTTCAGAAACAAAAGTCAGTTATTTCCTGCACCCCTGAACCTTGTGTCCTCCTTCTGTTGGCCCCTCCTTCCCATCACCAACCAACATGCCAGGAAGGGTGGCAGCCATGCCCAACGAGCATGCCCTGGAGAGGCATCCATCAGAGTTGCGTCCTTGGGACCTGGCTTTGGGTGTGCCAGGTTCAATGTCAGGTCATTCGTGCCACCTTATCTCCTCCTTGAGAATGTGTTCACATGGAAATCCACTGGGCAGAGTTCTGCAGAGAACTTTCCTGCCTATGGTTCCCTAACTGTAGATCTAATGCTGATCCTTACAGTAACTTGTAGTTCAATTGAACTAAACACCTGTGACTTTTCAAATCAAATGATCTACTGTAGTTTACAAAAAACCATACGGTAGAGGTTTGTATTTAGCACTTATTTTTGCATGTTGATGTTGATTAGTTAATAAACTGTAAATGTAAAGCATAATAAAAAGATTTTCTATTTCTTGAAAAAATAAATTACAATGACAGTAAAAAAAAAAACAAATGTTATGGACAAAATGTTTCCATTTTCTCAGATGCATGAGCATGCATTGTAGTTGAGAAATCACCCTTAAAGTTCGCACACTGTAATGTGATCCCTATGTACATGGCTAGCCTGAAGCTCACACTGTAAGCAACTTATCCCCAACTCCTGAACTGGTCAATACCTACTCACTGAGACAATCCCCTGAATACACATAGGGTTGTTGGGAAACATAGTGTCACGTTTCCATAAAAATTTCTAAATATATATATTCCATTTCTATGCTTATATCCTCACTTGGAAATAACAGTTACCAGACTTTGAGTAGAACTTGATAAATGGGTTTTTGAAACTGGTCTAAATAAACTGCTTTGGAGGAGGTGCCTGGGTGGCTTGGTCAATTGAACAACTGACTCTTTATTTCAGCTCAGGTCATGATTCAGGGTTGGTGGGTTTGTGCCGTGTATGGAGCCCCCCAGTTGGGCTCTGCACTAACAACACAGAGCCTGCTTGAGATTCTCTCTCCCTCTCTCTCTCTCTGCCTCTCCCCTGTTCGCTCTCTCCCTCTCTCTCTCTTAAAATAAACAAATAAACTTTTATAAAAAACAAACTGCTTTGTGAATACCTTAGTAGGTCCCTTTGCTGAGGAATTCTCAGTCTTTAACGTATTACCAAACATTGGAAATCTGCAAGAGAAAAATGGAACATGAAACATCTCTCACATTTATTCAACCCCAGGATTTTATTTTTCGCTGAGCATCTCACACTACTAAGTTTTCTATGCAACAGACATCGGGAGGTAACACATAGTCATGTTCAACACAGACATGGAGTCCAAAAACCCCTGAACCCCATTGCTCACTGCTGCTTGCTCTCTCTCCAGGCAAGCCAACTTTATTCCAGAAGATAAAATGGAAACAAGGTACTGCCACTGAGTGTCTCAAAACTGATTAGAAGTTTGTCTGACTTTCTTCATTTGTGTGTTCAATCCAGCCAGTCATGTGTACGGACACCACTGGTTTTTCCATTTGTGAGTAGGATGTTTTTTTTTTTTTTTCTGGTTACTTGCATTATGTATCGCCTCCTTGGTGGCTCCAACAAAGTAACACAACTTAATTTTCCTTGTCTATGGTATGCCACTTACACCCACTTAGTTATGCTTGTGTCATTTGATTAAATTGAACATCCTTGCTGTCTCTATACATAATAGTGATGGGTAATCACATAAAAGCCTCTTTCACAATCAGACTTAGATATAAAAAAGCAACATGTTTAATAAGATCCATTGGATTTAATAAAATAAAAAATAGTGGGAGCCTTCGATATTATAAAGGCCTTACTTTGCAAATGAGAACAATGAAGAGTAGAAGGATGAAGGGCTTTGTGCGGGATCACCAGCTGGCTGTTGGCAGAACGGAGCCTGTACCCTGCAAGTATCTTGACATTTTATAGTTTCTCAAAGAGCTATAATGATTTACAACAATATGTAATAATCATTTGACATTTCCAAGTTGGTCACATGTACTTTCTTCCTTCTGACAGTTTCCAGGTGCTTGGCAATTTAATAAAGTATGATAATATTTAGCAAAATGTCCTGCAGCTTGCCAAGCATCATATATTTTCATAATAAAGTACTTGTTTCCAAATTAAACTTCTATTGTTTACTTATTTAATGAAAGTTGTCCACTGTTGGGGCATCAGTCCCACAAAACAGAAAATCTTCTGGACATAGATGTTGCAATATGGGACTTCATTCACTTCATCTATTCATTCATTTATTCACTTGTTCATCATTGAACTGAAATCAATAAATCTAATCAACATTTTGAATGCCCATTTATATTTGACAAAACCATATTTGTAAAAGGCATAATCCCATCACAAAGAATCTCACAGTTTAGTTGGAAGACAGGTACATAAATAGCACAGAGAGGGACCCTGAGCCTAACATGGGTACCAGGTGACCAAAATGCCAGAGCATGGCCTGAAATGAATTGCAAAGACTGTAGGAGGCATTTGTTCCTGCAAAACACAAAGGTAAGACATGAAAGAGGGAAAAGAAAGGAAAACACAAGCAGAAGAGCCTGCAGGGCACAGGCATGAGAGAAGACCCAGCAGGTACCCATTTGTGGAAACTACAAGCAAATCCATGTCACTGACATAAAAGGCAAAGGTGTGAACCAGTTCACAGAGAGCAATTATCTTGGGCACAATGTGGGCTTTATTCTAGATCTGAGATCTAGATCTAGATCAGGGCTGGATTGTTGTGGGGACTATCTTGTGCATTGTAGGATGTTTAGCAGCATCTCTGGGTTCTACTCAAAAGATGCTTACAGCAACTTAGCCCCCAAAAATGTCTCCAGACACTGCCAAGTATCCTCTTGGGGAGGGGAGGGAGGGAATCATCCCTAGTTGAAGACTACTATTCTAGGTAAAAGAGAGCCATTCCAGTGTTTTCTGAAAGGAATGACAAGGTTGCATTTGCCTGAGACTGGGGCAGGGAGTCTTGGCAGAGGTCTGTGGTAGCATCCTGAGAGATCTGGGACAGGTCGGAGCATAGGTGGATAGCAGCATCACCCAGAGTAATGTTTGAGGCCAATTGAAAGTGAAAGTAGGAGACTGTCACACTGAGGGAAAGGTGAGTTTAGTGGAGAAAGATAACAAATACCTTTGGGAGCATGTCCCATTTGAGGTGAGAGTATGGCATTAAACTGATGATGGAAATTTTCAACACAAACCAGGAGGGAAGAGGATCTGGAGGTTCCTATTTGGGCACCATGTCGACATGTTGACTGCCATGTCGACAGTCTCTCAAACCCTGAAAATGACTAGAACCTCTCCAGGAAAAAGCTTAGAATAAGCAGCAGGGTAGGGAGAGTTTGTGTTTAGAGAGAGTAAGAAAGGGCACAGTCAGAGAGAGTTGGGGAGCTCAAGAAGAGCTTGCTATCCTGCAGGCCACCAGCATGAAGAGTGGGAAGACTTGATCAGCAATCCAGGCAGGGAAGTAGGCATTCGGAAGACTGAGTTGATTAAAACAGCCTGAAGAGGAATACAGTGAGCATGGCTTTTTTTAAGAGCTCCACCCAAATCAAAAGGGCAGCTAGAGCCAGGACATTTAACCTCCCAGGACTTCTAGAACCCAAATGCCTAGGTATGTTAACTAGTGTTACCAATTCTATTGTTTTTATTTGTCTTATTACCTGGTCTCCAAATTTGTTTTTCTTCTTTCAACTTCCTTATTCATAGTTCTATCACTGTTCTTCTACTCGTAAGCACCATGCCCCAGCATTCCTTTCAATCTCTCTCCTCCCACAGTGGGGAGACAGGAAAGCCTGGGGGGAAGACTGGCAGGGAGAGAGAGTGAGTTTTAAGTCCAGTAGATAATTTTTGTCCAATGTCTCAACTTGGCTCCTTCTTATGTATCACTAAGTCACTGCCCTTAAAAAGCCATCTGTGGATCCCCTATGGGCACAGAACAAAATCTAATCACTTTATCTTGACATCTAAGACTCTCCTCCATATTCCTTTTACCAGTCTTGTTTCCAACTAATTCCTGCACCTAGCCTGTGTTCATGGGCTCCATGGTCCACGGAAAGACACACACTGAGGATGAGAACACAAAAGGTAGGTTCTGTCAAATGAGAAATGAGTGAATTTCCTTCTCTCTGTATGTGGTCTATGCCTCAGAGTCTCGAGTGGTTTGGGGAAGTTGCCAGAAGGTAAGTGAGATGTTATGATTTATATTAACAAATACATGTATGGGGACGCCTGGGTGGTTCAGTTGCTTAAGCGTCTGAATCTTGATTTCAGCTAAGGTCATGATCTCACAGTTCGTGAGTTCAAGCCCTGCATCAGGCTCTGCACTGACAGCATGAAGCCTCTTTGGGATTCTCTCACTCCCTCTCTCTCTCTGACCCTCTGTGCTTGCTCTCTCTCTCCCAAAATAAATAAATAAAAGAAAAAAAGAAATATATGTACAGTTTTTGTTCTGTTCTTAGAACAAAGCTCCTAAAACACCTGGAATTTTCAAGAGTTAAGCACTATAAAGGTATATTTTGTTATGTTAATAAAATGACTTTTGAAGCATGCCTAAGTTCCCTAAGGATGGGGACTGGTCACCAGAGGAACCAATCAAGTGATTAGGGGGTTGGAACTTTTAGTACCACCTTTCCAACCTCAGGGTAGAGGAGAGTGATGAGATAAATTAATTAATTATTTAATTTAAATAGCCGGGGCACCTGGCTGGCTCAGTAGGTAGAGCATGTGACATTTGATCTTGGGGTTGTGAGTTCAAGCTTCATGTTGAATGTAGAGATTACTTAAAAAATAAAATCTTTACAAAATAGAAATAATAAATTAATAACCAATTGAAAATAACTTAATCAGTTGTGCATATCTAATAAAGCCTCCATAAGAACCCAAAAGAATGGTGTTCAGGAGCTTCTGGGTTGGTGAACATATGGAGGTGCTGGTAGAGTGGCACTCCCAGAGAGAACATGTAAACTCCGTGACCCTTCCCCATACATTGCCTTATGCATCTCTTCCGCCTGTCTGTTCTTAAATTATATCCTTTTATAATAAACAGTAATCTAGTAAGTAAAATGTTTCTCAAAGTTCTGTGAGCCACTTTAGCAAATTAATCAAACCTAAGGAAGGGGCCATGGGAACCTCTGATTTTTAATGGATCAGTCAGAGGCACAGGTGATAATCTGGACTTGAAATTGACAAATTGACATCTGAGGTGGGGGCAGTCTTATGGTACTGAGCCTTTAACTTGTGAGATCTGTTGCTATCCCAGGTAGATAGTATCTGAATTTGGGTTAAATTGTAGGACAGCCAGCTAGTGTCAGAGAATTGCTCAGTAGTATGGGGAAACCCCCTGCACCACATCAGAATTGGTGATCAAAACTGTAGATTCCACCTGAATGTCAGGCAGAGCTGGGGTACTAGGGCCATGCCAGAGTGGACCCTCACAGCATGGTCAAGTAAGGTAGGTCTCAAAGGACAATGGGAATCCCAGACTCATCCTGGGCACTCTGGATGTCTGGCCTAGTTGGTGACAGGCCACCCTAGGGGTGGGCTGGGGGGTTTTCTTGGGTCACCATATCCCAGAGCAAGATTGATTTACCTGCTACCTCACAGGGTCTGCTTTGGACCTGAGATGGGCTGCCTGCCAACGTGGGGCAGCAGGTGACATTCCCCTGGCTTTGCAGGTAAGGAAAGCTCTGTCTCCAAGACGTCCACAGTCAGATAGGTCTACAGTCAGTCAGTCCAGGCCTTGGCCCAGCCCTGCCATCTCTGTTCACCAGACTAGTCCAGAGGAAAAGATGCTTAAGCCACAGTTGTGTGATTTGTGTCAGTTTTTTTCCCTTTGCTCAACTTTTCCATCACTGTCTGCTATAAAAAATCCCACATGTGGCAAAGTGCTTTCCATCAAAGTCCCTTTTTAAGATGCCAGTCACCATGCAAACTTTTAATGATAGAAAGCCATGCACGGGGTGAATTTTTATACCTTTTCATTCAAAGGAAAAGCTATGGGTGAACTCAGTCAGTAAGAGGTTTATGACAAGAAAAAAAAAAAGGAAAATAGAAAGACTCAGAAACTACAAGGCCAGGTCTCCCTGAAAATTGAATTGTCTTTGTCAAAAAGCTAAACCCATGACTCCATACAAATATAGAATGGACACGTGTTAAAGATTTATCTACCCAACAGTGACAGCTCCAGCAGGACAGCAAAACTGGTTCAAAGAGAGTTCATTGGATGAGGTCTAGAGCATCAGTCAAGAAGAAAGAAGGAAAAAGCCATGGAAATAAGTCTGCCAAGTTAGAGACAAATGCCCTAATGGGGCAAAGTTAAAAAAAAGAAAAACACTAAAGACTTTTGTATGATCTTCTCCAACGGACACAAAGGTTTGCATCTCTACTGGCCAAATATAAGTTTACTGGTAACCTTGCAGGACCTGGGCCTATGTGGGGGAAACTAAAATGGCCCCAGAACTTCTCACTGTAATCCCCAGTACAACAAATATGATGAAATAGCATGTGGTTATGTTACCTCACATGGCAAAAGGGATTGTGCACATGTAATCGAGGTTAATAATTAGTTGACTCTGAGTTCATCAAAAGGAAGACTGCCCAGGTGGGCCTCAACTAATCATGTGCTATCTTAAAGGCAGAGATTTTTCTCTAGCTAGTGGCAGAAGGGAAATAAGAGTAGGGGATTTATGAGAAAAGGTTCTGGGTTGCTGAGATGTAGGGGGCCCTATGGCAAGGACCCAAAAGCAGCTTGTAGGAGTTAAATGTGTCCCATGCTGATGACCAGCAAGGAAATGGAACCTCAGTCCTAGAAGCTCAGGAAGGTAGCAAAAATCTGGATGCTACTAACAACAAAAATCAAACCGTCGTATGAAAGAGGACAAAAAGTGCAAGAACAATCTATCTCATAATTCATTCATGCCTTTCTTCACTGTCTTCCAGATCCTGCAATCTCTGTTCCGTCCCAAGAAGGAAAAGGGTAAGGCAGCATCTACCAGCAAATCAGCAAGCCCATGTTTTTCCGATATGTTTTACCTAGACCTACACAATACAAAATATATTTAACACAAAACCCATATGAAACACTGAAACACACATACCCACGAATATTTAAAGGCAAAGTTTTACAGAAAACCTTACCAACACCTTGATCCCAGACTTGTAGTTACCAAAACTATAAGATCATAAATTACTGTTGTTAAGCCACCCATTCTGTGGTACTTTGTTATGGCAACCCTAGCAAACGAATACATGATATACTTCAATTTTTTCTATCTGTTCCATGTCTTCCTTTTTTTTAATGCTGCTTAGGACACAATTGATTTCACAATGATAAATTAACCACACCCACAACCTGAAGAACTGAGAAACTTATACAACCCCTCCTTTTTCTACACTAGTAATAAGACATGTGTTACCAATAGCATCAGGAATGAAAGTTTTATATATCTGATACAGAGAATTGCCTTGAGCGGTAGGATGTAAATCTAACCCCTTTAATGGGGGAAATAAACTTCTCTAATCATCCCTGACACAAATATAAATAAATGATACTCCCATGGGGAACCTGGGTGGCTCAGTTGGTTAAGCGTCCAACTTCACCTCAGGTCATGATCTCATGGTCTGTGGGTTCGAGCCCCACTTTGGGCTCTGTGCTGACAGCTCAGAGCCTAGTGCCTGCTTGGGAATCTGTCTGTATTTCCCTCTCTATTGGCCCCTCCCCTGCTCGCACTATGTCTCTCTCTCTCTCAAAAATAAACATTAAAAAATTTTAAATAATGATACTCCTATTTTCCTTGAAGAAGGGAAAATACATGAACTTGAGTCTAAGGAGAGGAAAGCAATTTTTTTTAGTTCTTTCTGAAGCTATGGTCCCACTCTCAGAATGGGCCTTGGTTATTTCCATGTAATAATGCAAAGAGGAAAACAAAGAATGTGCCTTTGGTTTTGATGCCATCCATCCTGAAAACTGTGGGAAAGAGTACTACATCTAGGGCTTGAAGAAATAGTTTCTCTACCAAATAGACGAGGAATAATAACAAGACTTAGTCAGAGTTTCTAGTATTTCTAAAAGTAGGGCAATGCCCAAATCACAAAGCCCTGCTCTTCAAAGAGCTAGAAAACTAAATTTGGAGTAAATATCATCATCATCATCATCACCATCATCATTATCATCATCATCATATACTGTAGGAATTATAATATAACAAGTCCATGTATAAGTAATTTCACAGTCTACTAAACTGAACAGTTCCCACAAATAGCATCTCAAGGCCTATTGGATCTTTCATGAATCAGGTGTTGGTGCACAAAGGGGCCAGGCCTGAAGTATGGGATGAAGGCCCCATGCTCTGAAGCCAGATGAGAGTGGGGACAGGGCCATACAATGTTCCCCATGAGTCACTGCTTCTCAGGATTCCATTTAGTCCTCATCAGGATGCAGTGAGGAGTAAGCATGTTGTTCCCATAAAGCCCTTAGAATAGTGCCTGCAGTACTGACTCTTCTCCAGGAGTGTTGGTCCTTATTTGAACACAAAACACCTGGGGGATTTGTGAAAATGTAGGTTCTGGGGGCACCTGGGTGACTCAGCTAGATGAGTGCCTGACTCTGGCTCAGGTCATGATCTTGCAGTTCATGGGTTTGAGCCCCAACTCTGGTGCTATGCTGACAGCTCAGAGCCTGGAGTCTGCTTCAGATTCTGTGTCTCCTTCTCTCTCTGTCCCTCTCCCACTCGTGCTTGCTTGCACTCCCTCTCTCTCTCCCTCTCTTTCTCTCAAAAATAAATGAATATTTTTTTAAACTTTTTAAATAAATAAACATTAAAAAAAAAAAAAAAGAAAACGGCCTGTGGACAGGGCCTGAGGCTCTACCATATATATGTATGTATATTTTTACACATTTATTTTTTATACATTTATATATTTTTTGAGAGAGATAATCTTTCTTTTAACTTTATTTATTTATTTTGAGAAAGACAGAGAAAGTGAGTGGGGGAGGGGCAACAGAAGGGGGGCAGAGGATCTGAAGCAGGCTCTGCACTGACAGCAGAGATCTCTATGTGGGGCTCCAACTGGTGAACCGCAAGATCACAACTTGAGCTGAAGTCACATTTAACCAACTGATCCACCCAGATGCAGAGAGAGAGAGAGAGAGAGAGGGAGGGAGAGAGAATGTTTGGCAGGCTCCATGCTCAGTGCAGAGCCCGATGTAGAGCTCAATCCCATGACCCTGGGATCATGATCTGAGCCAAAATCAAGAGTCAGATGCTCAACCAACTGAGCTACCCAGGCATCCCAGGTTCTACTTTTTTTAAAGCTCTGAGGTTATAGTGATGATGCTGGTTGCTGGCCCCATTTTGTGTGGCCAGGATCAAAAACATGCAAAAGAAATAGCTTATCACAGACAAGAAGAGGTTTAATCACTTTTAAACATCTGTGTATGTATGTATAATAAATATAATTAATATATAATTATTTTTAAATAAATAACTAATATATAATTAATATATAATTGTTAATATAAATATACATATATAAGTATGTATGTGTATGTGCATATATAAAACTTACGCTATGATGCTATAGTCAGTAACAGGAAGTATAAACTAAGGACAAGGTCACAGCAGGTGGCTGGAATAGAAATGCAATGTGCAGCATCTGTAGTTTAAAGTAAGTACTCAATACTGTAATTAAAGGGGAATCATCAAACCTGTAAACACCAGGGCCTGCCAGCCCACACAGTGGCCCAATAACAGCTTCTGACCAGCTGGTGAAGCTCAGATGTCCTTCCAAAGTTAATTAAATGGTTTCTGCTCCACTGGTGGACCCTGGAGGGCCCTACTTGGGATGTCCCATGGGTCCTGCACCTGGATCCTCTGTCCATGTCTTTTCCAAAAAGCAACTGGAATTTCAGAAAGCTTCACAACAACTCACCTCTATTTCTATCATCCTCACTAACCAAAATGTTTTCCTTCCCAGCTCCTGTATTGACCTTGCTCCACCCCAGAACTCAGTGGGACATGCTTCAGGGAGTGTAAAACTCTCCAGTGACACCATTCTTCCATGCCACATTACGATGCTCTCACTCTGAAATGCAGAAAAGATGTCAAAACAAGACATGGGTTCCTGTTCTCTGTCTAACACATACCATATGGCTTTAGATGGTTACTGCTTATCTGTATTCCTTATCTCTAAACTGACCAGAGAAACAGTTCTTGCCCATCTTCCCACCTTATCACTGGGATCCTTTTCCCAAAGGCCCCAGCCTTTTGCATACTGTGGCACCTTCTGTTCTGCCCTCCAACCCCTCACCCACCACTACCACCACCACATCTGTAAGAAGCAGCCTTTAGGAACCTCTCCTAGGGAAAATCAAAAAGAGATAAAGCTGCTGGACCCACTCATAAGCTGAGAGCTGGCAATTAAAAACCCAGTAAGAGAACTCAGAAGTGTTATAAAAAGAGAAAGAAGTGATCAGAACAATTTCTAAATGGGTGGACATCTTTTAGATATAAAATTCTAATGGGGTTTATAACCCTAAATATGAAATGTTTCAGAGTAAACACTGAAAAAGGCAGTTTTACACCAACAAAAATAGCAATGCCTCAATATTTTAAAGTAGCTCAGTATATTAGAATACCGGCCTGCCTACCCCCTCCAAAAATATTAGCACTACAGAAATAACTTGAAACCCAAATGAAAGTGGACAGAAAGTGGGTCAGGGTGTCTGCGGAAAACTGCTTCTTTGGAGGAAGGTTGGGGACAGCCAGGCAGGAGGTGGAGGAAAGGGCCCCACAGCCTCCCCCAAACCCCTCCCACCCAGCTGGGGCACCCACAGGAAGCCTCATTACTGACTTTCCTTTCTTTCCTTCTTTCTTTCATACATTGGTTTCAGCTCGGATTCAAGTTTCTTCAGACACAGTCTTCTCTGTTTCCAACACCCTCCTGGTGTTTTACGGAGACTTCATCTATATTAGTCAGGGTTCTCTGGAGAAACAGAGCCAATAAGATATATATAGACACAGAGAAAGAGATTTAGTATGAGGGATTGGCTCATGTGAATATGGAGGCAAAGAAGTCCCACAGTCTGCTGTCCGCAAGCTGGAGGCCCAGGAAAGCTGGTGATGTGGTTCCAGGCAAGACTGAAGCCCAAAAACCAGGAGCACTAATTTCTGAGAGCAAGAGAAGACCCATGTCCCAGGTTAGGCAGAGAACACATTTCTCCTTCCTCTGCCTTTTTGTTCTATCTGGGCCCACAAAGGATTGGATTATATATACCCACCTGCATTCCTGAGGGCAATTTCCTTTACTCAGTGTGCCAATTCAAATGTTAATCTCTTCAAGAGATACCCTCCCAGACACAGCCAGAAATAATGTTTTGCCAGCTATCTGGACACACCTTAGCCCAGTCAACTTGCATAAAATTAACCATCATACCAGCCAAGTCACATCTCAGAAAAAACTTCCATTCTGAGGAGGTTCTTCTATCAAAACTGGTCAGGCTTGATGTTGTAACCACTAATGTCACCCAAGGATTATAAAATTCTAAAATTCCAACAAAACCAAATATGTTGTCCTCTCCACATAAAGTTAGGAGGTGTTGGAGATTTGCCTGGCTCCAACATCTATGTCAGGTGAAGACAATACTCCATCCAGGTCCAGATTTACCCCCAGGTCCCCATGCAAACAGTTAAGAATCCTCTGATAACTCTCCTCAAGGAACTCAGAGATACCAACAGCATAGGGAAAAACCTCATATGAACCATAGATATACATGAAACAATACAGCTGGATTCTAAAGATGCTGCAGGCTACAGCCTCTGATGTCTTCTGAGGACTGGGGCCACGTTCAAGCCATGCAGTACTGCCATGATGCCCACTAAGCTCTAAGTTCTTTATAACCAGGAACTGAATTCCATGAGTTATCATAATTCACTTGTCATAAAATCACTAGCAAAAGTAGCACATGATCATGATGTACAGGGAAAAAAAAAAAGCTGTAAGAATTATTCAAAAAGTCATGTTATAGATAGGGTTTGTGTTTAAGCTCAGATGCCAGGACATTTCCAGTGAAATTGTTCAGAAAGTAGAGCAAGCATCAAGGTTGCATTTTTAGTAGCATTAATTTGAAAGATCACACATAAAAAAAACCATAACTCAGTGATATTTTTAGATTATTTCATATTTTATGAGTCTTGATGAGATCTGTAGACACTTAGGAAATAGTAGATGTAAATGGAAGACAGATGCTGACTTAGTCTACGAACACTGCTGAGTGTATGCGGAGGCAGCCCAAGACCTCTGCCCAGGACTAGGAAAGGTGAGGCTGGCTCATGCGTGGGTCCTGGGTGAGGAAGGGCTGACTGATAGAAGCATTGGGATGGATCTGTCTGACCTTTCTGGATCCAAGCCACTTCAAATAACAAGGATTTTATTTTCTCAAATAAAAATGAAAGATGAGATACTGAAACTCCTTAGGGGATTAAAACTCTGTAAAAGACAAACTCTGGACATTTATATTGTTGAATTGCTAAACTATATTAATTTCCAGGCCAATTTGACATATTATTCTCAATCTCTATAAAACTCTGCATTTATCACTAAAATACATTTCCCAATAAATTCGCTGGACTAAAATACATATATCTTGGTACCATGAGGCCATAATACATCAAATATAAACAAAATAGGGGAAATTAGGAGATGTGTTTTTTTTTCTCTTTGCATGAATGATCAAAGCTCAACCTTCTGTAGCACTATATTTGCTTGATTTATGAGTGTCCAAATGACAACTCTTCCTTGTCATACCTCTATTAGACCATAAACTTCATGACTGCTCCTCATACTGGCACAGAACATTGTGTTGCTCTTATTTGGAGGATGTCAAGTTAAATTAATTTTTATGAAGAAAAATTGTTCATGGGAAAGTCACAGGTTTTCAGGGAAATGGAATTATGACGCACATGAGTTGTATATTTAGATTGCCAGTGAACATTCTTTAAGATCTTAGGTCGAATCATCAGGCTAGCAAACCCGCCAGCTGTTTTCCTGGACTCTTAAAAAATTCCCAGAGCCAGGACAGACTTATCCTCACTTTGTAAATGCTTCCTCCCACTATCAATGTTGGCTTTGGATAAGAATAATTTTTTTTTATTTTTTAAATGTTTTTATTTTTATTTTTGAGACAGAGAGAGAGAGAGACAGAGTGCAGTTGAGGGAGGGGCAGAGAGAGGGAGACCCAGAATCTGAAGCAGGCTCCAGCCTCTGAGTTATCAGCACAGAGCCAGATGAGGGGCTCGAACTCACGAACTGCGAGATCATGACCTGATCCGAAGTCAGATGCTCAGTCCAACTGAGCCACCCAGGCCCCCCTGAATAAGAATAATTCTTTAACTGAGGGTGTAATAGAAATAAACTTAATTAGAACATCTTTGTGCTTAACCTACCAAATACACTGTGTAAAATTTAATTCATTTTCCACATCAATGTTAGAATTTTCTTTACAAATTAAGTGGCTAAAAAATGCAGGGGTGAAGATGAGCTCACAGTGGGCTGGCTGTACATTTTGTCTCCTCAATAAAATTAAAAGAAGTAGGCCCATGTTTTAAAAGTTTAAGCTTTGGGGGCACCTAGGCGGCTGAGTCAGTTGTGCCTGACTCTTGGTTCTGGCTCAGGTCATGATCTCATGGTTTCTGAGCTGGAGCCCAGTGTCAGGCTCTTTGCTGACAGCGCAGAGTCTGCTTGGGATTCTCTCTCCCTCTTTCTGTCCCTCCCCTGCTCAGACTCTCTCTCAAAATAAATAAACTTTTTAAATAAATTAAATAAATAAATAAATAAATAAATATTTAAAAAATAATAAAACTCCAGGCTTTGTTCTCTGTCTTGCTGCTGGCTCTGTCTTTCCCTCCCTTTGTGATACATGGACTTTCAGGGACATCCTCATCCTCAGGACTTTCCATGAACACAGTGCTCCTTCATTTCTGGGGAACCTTCTGATTCTGTGATAGCCAATCAGCCTATACTTCAGCCTTGCTCTTCTTAAATGTCTCAAGTGTTTGATTGACTATTAGGTTTGGACACAGCATGCTCACTTCTTAGACCACCTTTCTATCAAATACAAATCTGGAAGAAGAGATTTTTCATTATTAGATTTCCCAATAAAAACAGAAAAAAAGGATTTGACAAAGGCTACCATCTAGGCAGAAAATAGATTGGAGGGCGATTTTATTTTAGCAATGTTAGCTGCTTTGGAAAATGCCTAAATTAGGGACAGATATACGATAAAAATTACATGTTTATTTAAAGTCGAGGAAAGGAATACGAATGAAAAGCAAAGGAGTGTTTTGGGGTTAAGCCATTTTTATCCCGCGTTTGCCCCAGAAGAGTTGCACATACGCTGAAGCCAAGATGTTAGTTACTGCAGCCTCAATTTGACGTTTCCAACAAACCTCCCTGTCGCATAATCTTCGCTGCAGGCTGCGAGTGCACCACTAGATGGCACTGTTGTCTATGGCACACTCCCTACCTCTGCATGTTTTGCCTTCCTGAGGTGGCGAGGTGGGAGGGGAGGGGGGCAAAGCAAAATCCCAGTTTACTCACACACGCTACCATGTGCTGAACACTGAAGATAGCGCAATGCCTCTTAGCCTTCAAATCATGCCCCACCTGTCGGAAGCCTTCCACAAATCTCAGTAGTCTGTAGGACTCCCCAGGGCCTAGAAGATGGGTAGACAGCAGACACCAACCAGCTCAGGCTAATAAGCATAATGTACAAAAGCCATCGAATGTGTGTGCAAGCTGGATCAACTGGAATATCAAAGAGAAGATCAAATTCCAAAAAGAGCATTGAAGGTTGTTCCAGAGAGAAGCAGGGCAGGTGGCAATGCTGAGTTTTGTGAGTGGTAGATGGCTTGTGAGGAATGCATTTAGCTGAAGGAGAGAAGGTCTAGGGCAGGACAGCCTCAGAGGCTAGGGCCTGAGACAGGGTGACCAGAGGCAGCAGTGTCCACAGATGCTAGCAGGCTGCATGGGCAGTGAGCACATGGAACAGTTATGTTATTATGTTCTCATGTAGCCACAGGTAAAATACAATTTATGAAATACAGAGTTGAGGCCAGATTCTCTACCTAATTATGACACTCGCTATGAACACTGTGTTCACCCTTTGTGGCATTTGTGGAAACCCAGAGTAAAAGGGATTATGGGCCCTGAGGAGCTGTCAATGGGGAGAGAGTGAGGGGACAGATACCACCCAGCCCACTAGAGCCAAACAGATGAGGCACGTAGACAGAATGGGCCATCACCTCAACTGCTTTCTTGAATGGGTATATTGCTATCAAATATGAATCATTTTTCAGGGAATGTTAACATCAGTAGGTTTTAATACCACCTGAGAAGTTGCTCAAACATATGAACTACTGTCCTGTCTCTGAAATCAGGTGGGATTTAGTTATTCTTGAAAGGTGTGCCCAAAGGAGAGAGGTGAATCAGAAGGGGAAGGTAACAATAAGTTCCATGAGAGCACTTGCTCCAGGTCAGTTCTGGGAAGTATTAGCCTGAGAAACAGCCCACCAGAGGCGCCCAGAAACCTGTCCAGCACATTGCTGTGTAGCATACACAGACTTTATAGCTCTGTGCTTTGCTACAGCTTGAGAACAGGACAGCTAGTACCTCACGTATGTGACAACTCACCATACACCAGGACAATCCACCTTTCAGACAGGGAAACAAGAGGGTTCTATGAAGGACTTTCAACACATTCCTCTGGAGTGGAGCACGTTTCCGTTTTGGCAACCCATAAACCACAAAGCACAACCCTAGCCTTCAGTGGATTTTAGCGTTGGAACAGAGATTTTAGGCATTCATTCTCCACCCTTCATCTCTACAACATGCAGCTACTTTGAAGGCCAAATGAGCAACTGTAGTATTATTTTAAGAACTAAAATTTCCCAAAGCCCCAAATACTCTGAGAACTTTCAAAGAAAGCTATTTTGGTCATTTAAAGTTTTGGCCAATATTTAACCTTCTCCATGAATCGTCCATTCTTGCTTAGGTTAGTACTTCCCTGGTTCCCAAGAGAAAGCTACATTCATGATGCAAAAGACATGTGCTGACTGTGCCCTTGAGGGGCAGGGGGAACCCCTGAGAAACTGTTAGGGATCATACACTTCCACAGAAGCCCTGAGAAGGCACAGGTGTGGGATAAGAACTCATTTCATTAGGCTTTTCTCTCTGCTCCCACATTCTGAGCTTCTTGTCAAAAACTGACCTCTGAACTTCAGAGCCAAAATAGAATTTGAAGACAGAATTTGGGATAAAGAGGAACAATAGCTTTATTACTTTTTAAGACAACAGTTTGCAGCAGGCAAAGACCTTCAAAAGACAGCAAGCCTGCCTGGAGGAAGGGGCTAGGGGAGCATTATAGAGAAATACAGGATCTAGCTGGTTTTGAGAGAAAGAGAAAGAGAGAGAGCCAGGGAGAAGCAGAGAGAGAGAGAATCCCACGCAGGCTCCATGCTGTCAGCAAAGAGCCCAACAGGGGGTTCAATTCCACAAACCGTGAGATCATGACCTGAGCCAAAATCAAGAGTTGGGTGTGTAATCAACTGAGCCACCCAGGCGCCCAAGATTTTAAGTGGTTTCAAGCTCACTGAGAAGGTCTGAGCTATTTGTGTGGAAATGGTATCTTCACACCTCTGTAGATTATAGCCAACTTTATACAAGCAAAAGACAAGAGAATGTGTACTTCCGTTATAGAATAAGGTCATTGCCTACTTTTTCTATTGCCTAATTCAAATTCATATATGCAGGAATTTTAAGTTTATAAAATTAATCATAAATGCACTCTAGGGGAGCCTGCATGGCTCAGTCATTTGAGCCTCGGATACTTTATTTCAGTGCAGGTCATGATTTCACAGTACTGTGATCAAGTCCCATGTCAGGCTCTGCACAGGGTGTGGAGCCTGCTTGGAACTGTCTCTCTCCCACCCTCCCTCTCTCTCTGTATCAAATAAATAAATAAATAAATGCACTCTAACAACCTCTTTTCTTTCTACTTAGCCTTAGAATTCAAGAACTTGGGGGTGTTATTCCCCCAGCAAGGGGTCGTCACCATGTTCTTCCCACTGTGCCATCCTCATATGTGAGTGCTGCCTGAGCACCAGAGACTCTACTGGTGTGAGAGATCGATGTCCACATGAGGTTTGCATGCCTCTGTGCAGTGCCTTAGATGTGAAACCATCCTCATAATAGCTAGAATTTACTGAGGGTTCACTGGTAACCCAGAGATCTCTTGAGCACTTTACATCTATTAATTTTTCACTCTTTGTTCCTTTAGGGCAAAGTTTCTCAAAGGACACAACAGTAAAAGTGAGAAGACCCTTCAGGGGAACAGAGGGGGAAATCTTTGGAGGTGTTTAAGAAAGAGAGTTCTGATCGCCATCTCAGGATGGGAAGGAGGGGAAAGACTGGAGACAGAGGGACATCTGTCTGCAGATGACAGGCTCAGATTACATCTGTGGGCTGAGCACATACCTTAGCAAACCCTCTCCGTGTAGCAGCCTGCACATGTGTAATCTCACAACAAAGTCATGGCAGTCATGTCAACTACAGTGATGAAGCAGAGGCCTCTCTCCCTTTGTACTCTGCATGGTAAGGCCACTTTTGTGTTCATTTTGGTCGTCACATGTCAAAGGGCATCAACAAATCATAACGTAGAGACAAAAGAGTGTCCAAGATCATGACGGCACCCAGCACTACATCATAGGGGAATGACTAAAAGAACCAGTTGGAATTATGAAAAAGAAAAAAAAAATAGCACTAAATAATGTGAAAGAGCCTCTGGCATATCAGAGTGGCTGGTGCATCATAAATATCAGTAAATTTTAGGAAAAAATAAAGGTGAGGCAGGAAAGCTGCCTTCATACAACTGAAGTTCTTCTCTTAGAGAAGCAAATGAGTACTAATGGGTAAATGGCACCGGAGGTTCAAGTATCAGGAGAGCCATCAATCTAAATGATTCTGAGATTTTCTGATTCTGTCCAATCTCCTCATGTCCTCCCAGGTGATCATTTGCACCAGGAGTTGTGATAGGTTCTGAAGGCCACATTTCAAAAGGAATTTTGTCAAGCTGGGATAGTCTCAAAGAAGAGCACCATCTTGTTGTAAGCAGCATTAATATATTCAGTCATATTTGCCAAGTTAATGGGGTAAGTTTTCTTCTTTCCCCCTTAAGAATAACATTTACTGTTTTATCATATTCTAACAGAATTCATACTCTTTTGAGGACATTTATAAAATACAGCTGAGAGTAAACCCACCATCCAGTAATAACCATTTTTAATATTTTAATATTCTGCTATATTGCCTTCCAAGATTTTTTTTTGCATACAGATTCCTACTTTAAAACATAATTCAAAGAAATTACAAATTCTTAATCAAATATTTCCATCCAGACACAATCTTCAATGTTTATTTTTGGCATTATGAGCACCATCATTAATTTTGAAATTTTCCTAATCAATTGAGTATAAACTCTAAATCAAAGCAGGTATGATTGTGGGTGATGATCCCTTCGGATTTCCAGATTCACGTTGATTTCATTATGCTTGTAAGAGCATCTCTTGCCACAGCGCTTTCATGGCTCCATTTTCCTCTCTATTTTATAAAATAATAAGAACAAAATATAATAAGATACATTCAAATAATTGCCTAAACGTTGCCAAAGCTAAATTTTTGGCATGCTAGTAGGGTGCTCAAAATGCTCAAAATGCTGTTCAGTTAATGCATAAAGTGCTCAGTCATCATGTAGTAGGAGGATTGGGGAAAGGTAAAAGTCAAAAGAAACTCAAGGTCTTGATTCTTCTCTTCATGAAGTGTATGTTGTATGTAAGGTTTTGTATCTGCTCCTTCCATGTAATATATTGTCAGCCTTTCTGCCATGTTACTAAATTTTCTCTCAAAGGGATAGGGTGCCTGGGTGGCTCAGTCAGGTAAGCATCTGACTTTAGCTCAGGCCATGATCTTGTGGTTCCTGGGTTTGAGTCCCACATTGGGCTTTGTGCTGTCAGCTCAGAGCCTGGAGTCTCCTTCAGATTCTGTGTCTCCCTCTCTCTCTGCCCCTCCCCCCTCACACTCTTGTCTCTCCCTCTCTCAAAAATAAATAAACATTAAAAATTTATTTAATTTTCTCTCAAAGGGAACCCTCATGCATTGGTGGGAATGTAAATTGGTACAGCCACCACGGAAAACAGTATAAAGTTTCCCCCAGGAAATTAAAAATAGAAATACCATGCACTCCAGTAATTTCAATACCGGGCATTTACTTAAAGAAGACAAAAACACTAATTCAAAAAAATATATGCACCACTCTGTTTATTGCAGCATTATTTACAATAGCCAAAACATGGAAAGAACTTATGTCTTTTGATAGATGAATGGGTAAAGAAGATGTGGTACCCACACACACATCCACACACACACACACACACACACACACACACTCGAATATTACTCAATCATAAAAAAGAATGAGATCTTACAACAACATGGATGGACTTACAGGATATTATGCTAATAAAATAAGTCAGGCAAAAAATGACAAATACAATAAGATTTCAGTGATATGTGGAATCTAAAAAGTTAAAGACACAAACAAAAAACAGAAACACTCATAAATACAGAGAACAAATTGGTGGTTACCAGAAGGAAGGGGAGGGAGGGCATGGGCAAAATAGATAGAGGGGATCAAGAAGTACACATTTCCAATTACAAAATAAATAGCTTACAGGAATATAAAGTACAGCATAGAGAGTATAGTCAACAAAGATATTGTAATAACTTTGTATGGTGACAGATGGTAACTCCACTTGTCACAGTGAGTATTGCATAATGTATAGAATTCTCGAATTACTATGTTGCACACCTGAAATTAATATAACATATGTCAACTATACTTAAATTTAAAAGAATTTTCACTGGGGAGCCTGGGTGACTCAGTTGGTTAAGCATCTGACTCTTGATTTCAGCTCAGGTCATGATCTCATGGTTCATGTGATCGAGCCCCTCATGAGGCTCTGCATTGACAGCACAGAGCTTGCTTAGGATTCTCTCTCTCCCTCTCTCTCTCTCTGCCCCTCTCTTGCTTGCTGGTGCACTCACTTTCTCTCCCTCTCAAAATAAATAAATAAACATTTTTAAAGAAGAATTTTCTTTGAGACTAGATTGGAAATTGAGGCATAATATTCATCTGGTGAATTTCTTAACAAATCAAAGTATTTCCCTTTAATTAATAGGTCTGCTATGAGCAAATTTTATCATAAATAAATACTCCTAAAATTAACATCCTTATAGAGAAAACTGAGTTGTGCATATTTTTGTAGACAAAATGCTTAGAAGTAAAATATGACTTGAAAGAGTAAGTATTTGAATCATTCTGGATCCATTTTGCAAAATTGCTCTCCACAAATACAATCCTTTAATGACATATAGTCACACCAGTAGAATATAAAGCTACTATTTAATCTTTCCTGCAACCCTTGCTAATAATAGCAATTATCTCACTGTTTTCCTTCAATCTTTGACAATAGGCAAAAATACTATTTTTATTCTTTGCATTTTTATATTTGAGAGGTACAAGTTTCTTCATATTTATTAAGAGACTGTATTTCATCTCTTATGTTCTTTGCTCAATTTCTATTCATAAATATTAAGTAAATATATACAAGATTTCCCTTGTTTTTTGTTAGACTTTCTTGGATGAAACTTACCACTCACCCCCATGACCCCTAAAATACTCCACCAATAAGAAATCTGCTCAGCAGCCAGCAAAGGACCTGACTTCTCATGGAACTGAAGCAGTAGGTTTAGGGTGGGTGCCAAGAATTTCAAACAAGGGCCTAGGTGTTGCTGCTGTGCCTGGTCTCAGGGCTGAGGCCATGTGGGTTATAAGCACCTGCTTCAACTGCATCAGCTCTTTTCGACCTCTTCTCAGAGGCCTTTAAACTAATCCCGAGGGTAAGTATTGCTTTTCCAGGGAGAATATTGGCATAAAGTTATTAGGTAACAATTCTGCAAGTTATATAAATTCAGTAAATTCTTCCTCAAGTCCCGGTGCCTGAGCCTCTGCAGCTGGTTTACTTAGGATCTCTTTCTACAATGCCTCCCCCAAATAACAAAAGCAGGGTCTGTTCCTCACCCATGACCAACTGGATAAGAGTATTAAAGACTACCACACCAAGACACCCTTCTAAATATCATCCTTCATTAGCTGATAAAATCTTAAGTTTGCGTAAGGCTCTGTTTTCCTGCTCTTACGCACAGGGCTATCACTGGTGACACTGTCCCTATAAGCTGAGACTGTGGTCTTTGTTGGGACGTTCTGAAATCAGTGTTTCTATAGTGCAGAAGAGGGAGTGACGTCACCCCTTTTGGCTAATTCATCTCCCACCCCATTATTGTCAAAGGATGTATAGTTCCTGAACAAGGGTCCTGTGAGAGCAAAGAGATTGTCAGATTCTTAAAAATATCTTTTGTTCTTTCCTCCAAGTGCAATAGAGATACCACTGTCAAGAAATGAAAGTCTCTCCAAATGCTAGAAGCAATGCATGTTAATGTTGTTTTGCTGTAAATAGAATGTATTTCCAAGACTAGCAATTTTTTCAAGATATGCAAGACAGGAAAATAAATATTTTATGTGCTTTCTTTCAGATTCAATGTATCATTCAAGAAGGAAATCAAACCTATGTGGTCAAACAAGATCATGAAATATTTATTCCAATCATAAAGTCTGACTTTTATATGATTAGATAGAATGTTCAATATGTTCTGTCTTTTAGTAACAAAAAAAAACAAAAATTATACACTAGGGCTAAGATCAAGGCAAAGCTTGTCATGTAGCCTAAAAAAATTAATGGATTCATTTTCTGATGTTTTAAAAGTAATTTTTGTTTAATAATAAAAAAAAACTTGTTTAATTTTTATTTAAGCCAAACACTAGAGTTCAATGCATGCTTGCCTACACATTTATGGAAGGGATATCAGGGATTTTCCTATGCTCCTCATCCATATATGTAACTCTTACTACATATAACATTTCATTATTACAAATTAAGTGATGCTTGGGAGTGCAAACTGGTGCAGCCATTCTGGAAAACAGTATGGAGTTTCCTCAGAAAAGTAAAAATGGAACTACCCTATGACCCAGCAATTGCACTACTAGGTATCTATCCAAGGGATACAGGTGTGCTGTTTTGAAGGGGCACATGCACCCCAATGTTTATAGCAACACTATCGACAATAGCCAAAGTATGGAAAGAGCCCAAATGTCCATTGATGAATGAATGAATGAATGGATAAAGACAATGTGGTATATATGTACACACACACACACACACACACACACACAATAGAGTATTACTTGGCAAGGAAAAAGAATGAAATCTTGCCATTTGCAACTACATGGATGGAACTGGAGGGTATTATGCTAAGCGAAATTAGTCGGTCAGAGAAAGACAAATATCGAATGACTTCACTCATATGAGGAATTTAAGATACAAAACAGATGAACATAAGGTAAGGGAAGCAAAAATATATATAAGAACATGGATAGGGACAAAACATAAAAGATATAAAGAGCAAACAAAGGGTTGCTGGAGGGGTTGTGGGAGGGGGGATGGGCTAAAAGGGTAAGGGGCATTAAGGAGTCTACTCCTGAAATTGTTGCATTTCAGGTGCATCGGTGCATTGTTGCACCATATGCTAACCTGGGTATAAATTAAACAATAAATAACTTTTTAAAAAATTAAGTTATGCTAAACAGCATTGTTACCTTTTTTTATAAATTAATAGAATGGATAATTGATTAATAATTAATCAGCATTGTTTTAATCTTGACTGCTATTAATAATCTGTCTTTAAAAACAGATTGCATATTTATTTCTCGGTGTTTTGGGTAATATTCCTCAAAATTCATGTTAACTCATTTATTTACATATAAAGATAATATTCTAACAAATTGACTTGATGTGACAGGTGTGTTAATGTGTTAATTTTCCATAGATAGAGTCGTTAAATCCACAGCTTCAAGGTTGTAATAAAAATATGTGTTAAGTATATGATTAAAGTGTTTTATAAAGAAATATTGTATTAGCAAAAGTGTTTTGAGATTAATGTTTCAATTTTTCCAATTTTTTATTAGGAACCTAAAAGTGAAAAAGAAACAAGGATAGTCCTCATAGAAAATTCCTGCTTCAGTAGAGAAGTAAGCATTGTCTAAATTCCAGAGCAAACATTTTCAGTGTATCAAATTCTTGCTTTTCTCTGCCATGAGTTATTTTATACTCCAGCAGGTTGAAGACACTGCAAAATCCTTCCTGCCTATAGTGCTGTAAATTCCACCTTCCCGTGGCAATACAGCTGACTTCCTTTTCCAAATGGAAGGGGACAGCCCTTCTGCCTTCATTTGCACTTTCCTATCAACATTCCTGATCAATAAGTGTCTGTTCTTGTAGTTTCCTTTAAACTGGTTGTAACATCTTACTAGTTTCCTCACTTATGATAAATAATATCTTTGGGGTGTCTGACTGGCTCAGTTGGTAAAGAATGAGACTCCTGACCTTGGGGTCATGAGTTTGAGCCTTATGTTGGACATGGAGCCTATTTAATTAAAAACAAACAAACAAACAAACAAAAAACCTTAACATGTGTTCATTTTATAAATGTATGAGAAAGATTTCATCTTTTTTAAATTACCTCTTCACATTGTTAATCCTGATAAAGGCTTTTTTCTTACATATCTCCCAGAAATTGAGAGAGTAAATGACTTCACTGACATGGTAGCAAGTCATAGCTAGTATGCTTCCAATTTTTACTTTTAACAAAATTGAATCAAGCAGGCATCAAACAGATCCTTGAAAATAATATGTAATGATAGATTATGATATGATTTGGGGCATATAACTCCAGAGAATCCAAAGAACTGAATATTCTTGCTGTAATAAAAATCAGCCCTATGCATCAAAACTTTTCAGTGCTATAGCTATAATATGCTAAAATAGGAATAGCTTCAATGCTGAACTCTGCCACATTCTAACATTAGCAATGTTCATTCATGGATGCATGGACCAACTGAAAAGGAATCCTCATCCGTGTATTAAGTTTATCAACTGATGCATTTCCAATACAATTATCATAATTATATTTCTAATGTTTATTTCTGAGAGAGAGAGAGAGAGAAAGAGAGAGCTAGTGGGGAAGGGACGAGATAGAGAGGGAGACACAAAATCTGAAGCAGGCTCCAGGCTCTGCGCTGTTGGCACAGAGCCCAACATGGGGCTTGAACTCAGAGAGACCATGACCTGAGCCAAAATCGGATGCTTAACCAACTGAGCCACTCAGGTGCCCCTATCATAATTATTTAATAACAGTTTTAGTGCATTTGTTGTTTTGATCAACTGGCATGCATGTTTTGTGACATAGAGTATGATAGAATAATCAGTAATCAATAAAAGACATTTAAGCAAAAAATAAACTATGTTAAGTTGTATGGGGAAGTTAAAAAGAAACACAAAAGAAAAAAAACCTTATATTGTCCAGCTGTCAAAGATTTTGCTCATTTTTGTTTTGTTTTTGTTTTTGTTTTTTGAGAGAGCAAGAGAGTACACACACACAGTGGGAAAGGGGCAGAAGGAAGAGAGAGAGAGTCACAAGTAGGCTCCATGCTCACCACAGAGCCTGACACGGGGCTCCATCCCACAACCATGAGATCATGACCTGAGCTGAAATCAAGAGTCGGACACGTAGCCGACTGAGCTATCCAAGCACCCGGCCTGTGTATTTTTTTAAGGATGATGGTGTATTTCATATGACTAGAGGATTTAGATTTCATTGTATACACTAAACAGAATGACAACATACATATATTAAATGCCAATATTTGCAATATACCAGAAATTACATTGTTTTCAAATATATAAACTTAAGATGAAATATGTCAAAAGCCATTTTTTACAATGTGTACAAGGTATGAAGTTTTTCATTTTACTTTTAGTTATTTGTAAGACAAAGTTTGAAAACCATTGCTATAACTACTAATGTTTACTTTTAATTGAGAAGTTTTTTGACATACAGAAGTTTAAATTTGCTATGTCGTGAAATCCTGATTTTCCTCCAGGTTATTACTTTCGCTGTCTTGATGCTTAGATACTTCTCCCTTGTTCACTTATATATTCCATTCTTTTTAGTAGCTCCATGGGAGTGGATCTCAGAAGAACACTCTAATGTCTTGGTAATCACTATTTCTAGTAACACCTAGTACTAGTAACTTGCCTTCTCATGACCTCAGAGAATGCCTCCAATCCTGGTTCTCTCCACAAGGTCTGCAAACCTTTGGACTCTCACTCCCTAAAAGAATGTGAAGTTATCACATACCTCCTTGTATATTTTTAAGATGACAATTTAACATTTTTAATCACACATCTAAATAATTTAAGAGATTTAACTTTCATCATATGGCAAATGTTAACATTACAATAAGTACATTCTTTTTTTAAAAGTTTATTTATTTATTTTGAGAGAAAGAGGGAGTGAGCATGGGAGAGAGGGAGAGAGGGAGGGAGAGAGAGAATCCCAAGCAGGCTCTGCACTGTCAGTAAGGAGCCCAATGTGGGGCTCGAACTCACAAACCATGAGATCGTGACTTGAGCTGAAATCAAGAGTCAGATACCTAACCAACTGAGCCACCCAGGTGCCCCAAAAAGTACATACTTCTTAAATGTGTCCCATGAAATCTAAATAGCCTGAAAATTTGATATCTGCCATCATCCATTTTAATAATGCATGAACAAGCTCTTTCTAAAATAAAACAACTTAATTTTATATTACTGATTTTTCTCCTTCAATCCATATTTTTAGTCCCCGTCCCCCACATAATTATAAATGATACTTTTTATAATTTTCAAACAATTTTTATTATAATGTCTTAGTCTTTTTTAGCTCTACAGTTGAGTTTTCTGAAACAAAAATATGTGTAGAAATGTAACATTTTAATTTTCTATAAACATAAGTCTCTAAATGTTAAATGACTTTTTTCAAGATTGAGTTATCATTGTAATTATTAGTAGTAGTAGTAGTACTCAATTAATTAAAGCAAAATGATTGCTTTATAACTTTTGATAAATAATTATTAATAATTACTTAAAATATGCATGAATCAGAAATACATCTTATAATGAGATGAACGGTACTAAGTCTTTTTCCAAATCATTTAAGTTGTGTTTCTATTCTTTTGTATATATGCATGGAGAAAAATTTCACAAAATAATTACATGATAATGGAAGAAGTTTTATTATACAGATTCTGATCCTTCCAAGTTATATGCTGAAAATTACCTGGCAATTGATCATGAGAAATTATTTTTACTGATCTGATCTTCAATTTATAAACTGACTAGATCTTCCTTCAGTGTATGGAAAGCAGAGAACCAGAACTCTCTGATTTGCACAAGAATTTGTTACACAACCATTAGTCATTCACTTCCTCAACACTTTCTCCATAGTATGAACACCCTTGTCTGCTGCTGCCTAGAAGACCTTTACCCTCCCTGAGCCCCCACATCATTGCCCCATGCTTGCCGTGGGAAAGGAGAGGTGATTCCTGAGGAAGCAGGAAGGAGCTGCACCTCCATCACACAGCCAGTTTCAGGAAGCAAACATCTATAACAATCTTCCCTTAAAACTTCCTTGGGGTTGTGAGTTAGAGCCCCACATTGGGTAGAGAGACTTTAAAAATAAAGTTGTTAAAGACTTTTTAGCAATCTCTACACCCAACATGGGCTTGAACCTACAACCCTGTGATCAAGAGGCCTATCAACTGAGCTCTATCAACTGAGCCAGCAAGGTGCCCCTACACCTACCATTTCCTTAAAAAGAGATGATTTTGAAATGGTTTTGGTCTAGAAATCAATAGATTTTTCTGCCAGGAACATCTCGATGTCATAATGGAGTTAATGAATGAATAAAATACACTTGGGTAAGGTTACTTTATATCCACACTAGCATGCCAGCCTGTTGGTCCCTGTCCCTGAGGAGATCTGGCCTGCAGCCCAGAGGATGCAGGGATGGGCTGAGCATAGCAGGGTCTAGTGAAACAGCACTGCATTGAAGAACAGTCAGTGGGGTGGCATTCTGTGTGGTTTAAGGAAGACAGCTGAGACCAAGACCTGGAAGAGCTCGAAGAAGGGCCTGATGCTGTGCTGACATTAAAAAACCTCATCATGGTGTCACAAAGCTGTTTCTCAGGCTGTTAGAACTCTCTGCAGAACATACAATTAATTTGACACCCTCATTCCTTGAGGCTGACATCTCAGGCTCTCTGGTGGGAGGCACAGAAGCCCACTGGAGCAAGTCAATGCTGGGAGTTGGGGTACAGGGGCAGGGCCTGGGCTACATGGGGGTTCTGAACAGAGGCTATCTTCTTGACCATACTCTAGCCAGTTTCCTCTGAGCCCTCTTCTCAATGAGGCCCCAACCTTGTCCTGTAAAGAGCACTAACATCCTTTCTGACAGCTCAAGGCTGTATCCCAGGTTGATCCTAGCCTCACCACACACCCCTACCCTCCACTACAAAATGCCTGCATGAGAAAATTCAAGCAAATGAATTTGCTGTTTGTTACAGGCAACATCTGAAGATAGGGTTCCATCTCCCAGTCTCTGCGAGAAGGTAGGAGCCTAACATTGATAAGTTCTAGTTAACAAACCCAGATGGGTTCCATATGGATCAATTCTCCCTCCCACTTCTTGTAATTTTTCACTTCCCTGACTACTGAGACCCCACTGACCTCCTCCCTCCTCCCTCATTCTCCTTTAAAAGGACAGTCACCTCCCAGCAAATAGAAGTTAAGCTCAAATCACACTGTTCTCTTTTCCCTATTGCAGTAGTATATTTCAGATTAAAATCTGTCCTTGCAACTTTAGTCTGTGTTTGGCTTTTTTTACCTCTACTACTCTGGAATCGGTGTGGCAGGATGTCCCCACTATAACCACACCTAGTGATCCTGGACTGGATTACTCCTCTCTACCTCTGAGGTTCTGGAGTTGAGAATTTTTTCTGCTTTGTTTGTTTTCATGAGTTTCAGTCCCTCTTAATACACTGGTGGACACCATGGTCAGTGTAGGCCAGCAACTGATCCTGTCCTGGAGGTCCACAACTGTGCCTGAGTCCCTATCCCCTGACAAATGGCCAAAGGCTCCTAATCTCTTATTCAGTCCCCTAATCTGGGTCCCACCTTTAGCCAATTTAGCCAGCCCTCCTCATAAACTCCTGTTATTTGTACCTATTCTCTCCAGGCATATAGAAATGTCCTCAAATGGGCCTTGCCTTTTTCCTTACCCTTTCCTTAGCAACTGGGATTATTATTAGAATCAAATGTTATTTTTGCTTTTCACAATGACTGCCAGTCCCCATAGGGCCCAGCATCAGCCCCATGCTGGTTATCGTGTCAGACACTCACAGGTTCACCCCTGTTCAGAACCCAGGTCCCTGTGAGACCAGCGGTGGGCACATTTGGAGACTCCACTCCGAGTGTGCCAGTGACCCTCTGGGATAGAATAACAATGCACTAGAGTTTACTGAGCCCTTTCTAGGCACCAGTTCTGTGACTAGAATTGTCCAAGAATTGTCTCACTCAATCCCCTAATAGTCCCGGGTATGAAGCTATGCTTACCCACATTTTACAGATACTTCATCCTACAGAGGTGAAGTTATTTCCTGAAGATCCCAGAACCCAGAATCACGTTAGGATGTCTGGCTCCAAATAAAGGCACCACCCTACAGTGTATTCCCAAAGAATTCCTCACAGAGAGGCTTCCCTCAGAAACCTACCCCTCTGCATATATGGCCACTGTGATGAATCAGCCCCAGTGCCCAATTCCCCCCAGCTGAAGGAACCCACTCTTGAACTTAGCTTGATGTGCTGGGGTATCTCACTTACAGTTGCTCTCTATTGTGGTGTAACAAACTAACAGACACTTAAAACAGCACCTATTTATTTTCTTACAGTTTTGTCAGCTCAGGATTCTGGACATGGGTTCGCTTGGTTCTCTGCTCAGGGTCTTACCAGGCTGAGATGAAGACATGAGTGAGCATGGACTGTAGTTTCATCTGGGGCTGGGGTTCTCTTTCAAACTCACTGATTCTTGGAAGAATTCAGCTCCTTGTGGTTGTGACACAGATTTGCATTTTTTTGCTGGCTATCAGCCAGGGGCCACTATCAGCTCCTATAGGCCAGTCTCAGGTCTGGGGCACATGGCCCCTCCAGTCAAAATATGGCAGCCTTCTTTTTTATGTCCAGAAGGAGGAGGATGTCTATTAGTACTTCCTGTCTCTTGTGGACTCACCTGATTAGGTCATTCTCACAGTAAATCTCCCTTTTGATTAACTCAAGGTGAACCGATCGGGCATATTGATTGCATTTACAAAGTCCTTTTTTGCCACGTCATGTAATCCATCCCATTCACAAGTGCAGGGTGAAATCCTATCTTATTCCCAGGTGTGGGCCCACTGAAAGAGAGAGGATTAGGCAGAACAGGTACACCAAGGCCAGGGATCTTGGGAACTAATTTAGAACTGTGCCTACCACATACCCCATTATTGGATTCTTCCAGGCTCTTGCCAGGCCAGTGCTGACTCTGCAATCCTTCATCTCCTCTCAGACCTCTGAGAACTGTGAATTCACTCCCACTTGAAAACAGGGATAACCAAATGCATGTTCAAGTGTTGCAGGATCTCAGGAGACTGTGTGGTCATCACGTACCAACTGGTGACAGACAAATGAGCAAGACTGTGAGTCAAAAGGGTACACTCCACTAAGACCAAAGAGGACAGACGCCCCTCTGTGACCCACGTTCCTCCTCCCACCATTTGTGTGTTGAAGAAAATCAGCAGCTGAGGCAGCCATCAGCCTTACCTTTGCCCCATTCAGAGATGCATGCAGCTTGGGTGTGAATCACTTGCCTGTGAGGGCTGAAGTTTGTCCAGACAGATGAGGGCTTTGCTTGACACCTTGGCACCAACCATGTGGGTTCTCCTCCACATTCAACGTCAAATGCTGAATTAATTCCAAATGCCTATCAAACCACACATTAACTAGGGCAAAGGAAAGGAAGATCTGAGATGAAAGAGAGAGAGAAGGTTCACTGAGAAACTCATGTAATAGGTATGGAAATGCTGACCCTAGGTGACAGAAGGAACTAATAAGCAATATTTTACTCTTATCTTTTGTTGTTCAGCAAAAATCCAAAAGAACCTGTGGCAGGTTTGATTCAACATTCCTATTCAGAGCCTCCCTGGCCACCACCAGGACAGCGTGCAAATTTAATTCATCATATCTATTCAGTGGTATCTGATATTATAAAGGAAGAAGTTCATGTGGTTCAGAAGGGCACCCACTGAAAAGTCAAAGTCCTTCTCTCTCCCTCAGTCCACACTCCACCAGGGTAACCTGGGGTCATGGTTTCTGGCTTCAGTTCTTCTGAGGGATTTCCCTTTGTGTCTTTTTGCTCTGATCCTGGGAAATTTCCTTAATTTCAGCTTCCAGATATACAGCTTGGTATTCAGCCATTCCCAGTTTAGTATACTACCCTCACCTTTCATTTAGAGTTTTTTACAACGTTTCAAAACCCCAAGAACACATTAAGCTTCTCAGAGGTTCCTTTTTCATCGCAGTACATTGTCACATCTTCCTACTGTATGTATGCACATGCACGTTCTACATGCATGTATATGTAACACATATGTAATGTGATACATGCATATAATATGTGATTTGTGTATTAATTTTATGTACTACATAATATGTGCATAATAATATGTACATAATAATATGTACTACATATGAATCAATATATAATAACATGTGTGTAATTATGTTATATATACATATTATATATACATACTATATATATATATATATTTATACAATTACATACATACCTATACACAATTAATATTTATGTCTAATTAAGTATCCTCCTACTCTCTGGATTCTCTCTCCTCTGGCATTAGTTGGTTCATCTTGCTTTTCTGCTGTTGCAAGTTTTCTCCACATGTCAAGTTTTCCTTTGAAAGGAGGGCCCTGAGGATGAGTACAGATGGTGGGGAAGAGGGTGGAACTCATGGGCAGTAAGACTACCCAAAGATCCTTGGGTGCACAGGCTGTTGGAGCCTTGTTACATAGGGGTGAGCTCTGCCCTTCAAGAGGGCTCCCACCCCATCAAATCCAAGGCCTCTGCTGAGGACTTTGCACATTGTTGTTTGTGGGCAAAAGGTAGAAAGTAGGGCCCAATGCAGCTAAAGTCCCCATGCAGCAGTTTACTGGATCTCCTCACCACTCCTGCTCTTGTACTGACATATGCAAGCTTGTTTCTTCTGTCTTCCAGGGGACAACCCCTGCTGATATTCAGATTATAACTTGCCCAAGCAATCAGACCTCACCTGAATAATATCTTTCAAGATTTCCTCAACCTTCAATGGCCTATTGATGACCCCTTTCCTGTGTTCCTGCATCCATGTATTTTCTTGTTTTTCAAAAGCATCTTTTCTGTGATTTCACTGGGATTCCTAGAGGAAGTAATAGAGCTACCTGGGCCATATTTATCATCACTATCATCATTATGTCCTTCCATGGTCAAAATCATCCACCATTGTTTGCCCAGCTTGTCTCCTGAGACCTGGAGTTTAGGGGTTGGCTGGGGGATGGACTGCCTCTTGCACTCAGTGTATGAGAATGCCATGCTTTCCCCCAGAGAAGCAGAACCCAGGCTCCACTTTCAGATATTCTGATCCATTAGGTTAGGATGGAGCTCAGGACTTTAACAAGGATATCTGGTAAATCGATTATAAGACTCTGAGAATGCTTTAGGAACAGAAGCATTCTGGAACCAGCTAGCCTCAGTTTGACCCTCTTTTACCACTTATTACTGGTTGTGTGGCTTTGGGAAATTTAGTCCTACCCTCCAAGCTATAACAAGGAAAATATACTGGTCTCTTATTCAAGGATTTGGCTGGATGTAAATGGTAAAATGCAACAGAGGACAAAGGACATCACGTAGGAAGCACTGGTGGTTCTGGCAGGTATACCCCAGCTCCTGCTCTATGTATGTGTGGTGGATTTCTGGTGGTTACCTGAGTTGGGGCCTCTCAAGCCATGGAGCTCACGTTGGAACATTTATGTGATATCTTCATGAGCCAGTAAAGTGTGGAGGACAATTTCATCATAAAGGGACTCTAGCTCAATGCCACTTGAATCCTTCTGAAGGTTTTTTTCAGGATATTCTGACTCCACCTTGGATAGCAGGATTTTGACCATCAAATATTTCAGTAGGTAGATTACCTGCCTCCAACTCATTTGGATAATTTGCAATTATTCTGAGGAAAACCAACCAAGCCTGTTAGAACTATGCCCAATTGAAAGGAAAGGGTAGAGTCTTTTATCTCATTGGCTCAAGTGGATGCTACATTTGGTGTCCTTCACCTCTCACTCACATCTTGTGTGTACATTTTCTTTCCACGCCTTAGCTGGATGGTGTGTTCTTGAGGGTACCTAACATCTACTTGGTACCCCATAAGTTTTGTTAAATACCTGTTCCTGGTAATAAAGACCCTCATCTTCTATAAAGAAAAAATGAAAATCTACAGTTTTATTAACACTCATATATAGCTAGAAACACATTATGTGTAACATCTTCATCTTGAGGTAGAGTTGTATAATAATTCCAAAGGTTTTGAAGAAATCCCTGAGCGCTAGATATAAATTTGAGTCTAAATAGAATAAAGAAATCAGAGACCAGAGATCTAGCTGCTGCAGAAGTAAACAATAGGATCTTATTTTACTTTGAAAAGATGAGAACACATCAACTGGTGATAAATTAAGGGATTAAGATGAAATGGAAAAAACTCTTCTCTGGTCTAACAGGAATGTCAGCAGTTGGAAAAGAAATCTGATTTGGAATATCAGAGTAGGTGGATCAGAGTTCATCTTGATAAATTTCAAAGGGAAAGAATGACCTTGATTTAAATTCTTGATGCCTAGCCTTCAAAAGAGAAAGGAGGTTATTTCAAAATACACCCTTTTTTTCTTTGATCTTGGCATGGAGCTGAAAAATGAAAACACATCATTATAAAATGGATGTCAATTCAAAGAACATCTACTCTTGAAAACATGATCTTATCAGAGAAAGAGAAGGAAGGAGAGTGGAAGGGAGAAGGAAGCTTATATTAAGGTGATTCTGAAAATCAAGGCGATCTTTCCTCCTGACACAAATGCAAAAACATGGGGTTATGGAAAAAATTAGAATATTATGGAACTCTTTGCCTCCAATTTATGTTTCCTGATAACTCATTTTATACTTCAATGAAATTTTAAGGAAAATTGAGTTTTCCTTTTCTCTTTTTCACATCCTGTGATCCCCCCCTGCCCCTGCCCTGAGGGAGACTATACTGTGAGTGAGGAAATAATGCTACAAGGAACTCAAGGGCATCCTCCTCACACCAAACAGCTAGGATTGACAGCACAGCTCATTCCCTTATGCCATACATGATGGCCACCAGGGTTGGCTCTAGTTTTGTAGGTTATGGGTTCTCTGCCAGCTTCCTCAACCACTGAGCATTCTTGCCCCATCACCCCTGAGACTGGGAGTGAGACTGGGGAGCAAGGCCCACAGGAGAATTTTGGGGTAATTTGAGTTTAGATACTGAAAGCTTTCCAAAACTCTTTTCAAATAGAAACCATTTTTTTCAGTATATCTCTTTATTATTCTTATACACAAACTTTTGTTTGCTGATTTAGAATGAAGCTTTCTTGGAGATCCTGGGTGTCTCAGTCGGTTAAGTGTCCAACTTCAGCTCAGGTCATGATCCTGCAGCCTGTGAGTTGGAGCCCCGCGTTGGGGTCTGTGCTGACATCTCAGAGCCTGGAGCCTGCTTCAGATTCTGTGTCTCCTTCTCTCTCTGCCCCTCCCCTGCTCACACACACAATCTCTCTCTCTCTCTCAAAAATAAATAAATGTTAAAAAACAAGTTTATATAGTGAAGCTTCCTCACTCTGTTACATTGTTTTCTATTCTTTGCCACCACACATTGGATTCAGTCTCCCAGAGCTACTGACTCTCCTACCTGTTAGGTTGTTCAGTTGAGCTATTGGTACAATGTTTATTACATATAAAAACAATTACAGTAATAATAATACTCTTTAAAGTTCAACAACATAAAAATAAATTAATGTAATCCAGCACGTCGACAGGTGAAAGAGGAAAAATCACATGATCATATTAATAGCTGCAAACAAAGCATTAGACAAAATCTAATACCAATTTATGATTAAAAATTCTCCATAAACTAGGAATAGGGAGGACGCCTGGATGGCTCAGTCAATTAAACGTCTGACTTTTGATTTCAACTCAGATCATGATCTTTGTGGTGTGTGAGATCAAGCCCCATGTCAGGCTCTGTGCTGACAATGCAGAGCCTGCTTGGGATGGGATTCTCTCTCTCTCTCTCTCTCTCTGTCTCTCTCTCTGACCACCCCACCCCCATTCATGCTCTCTCTCTGTCTCAAAATAAATAAACATTAAAAATAATTTTTAATTAGGAATAGAGAGAAACTTCCTCAATTGGATAAAGAACATCTATAAGAAACTGATAGCTAACATCATACTTCATGGTGAGAAACTAGAAACCTTCCCAGTTAGATCAGGAACAAGGCAAGTTTGCCCCTTCTCACCATGCTTTTCAACATTGTACTGGAAGCCCTAGCTAATGCAACAATACAAGAAAGGAAATAAAAGACTAGGAAAGAATAGGGGTGCCTGGGTGCTTCATTCAATTAAGCATCCGACTTTGGCTCAGGTCATGATCTCATGGTCTGTGGGTTTGAGCCCCAAGTAGGACTCTGTGCTAACAGCTCAGAGCCTGAATCCTGCTTGGATTCTGTGTCTCTCTCTCTGCCCCTCCCCTCCTCACTCTCTCTCTCTCTCTCTCTTCCTCAAAAATAGATATTTTTTTTAAAAAAATACTAGGAAAGAATAAATAAAACTGTCTTTATTGGCAAAGGTATAATTATCTATAAAGAAATTCTGATAAAATTTATAAAAACACTTTTAGAACCAATAAGTGATTATGGCAATGTTTCAGGACATGGGGTTAATGTACAAAATTCAATTGCTTTCCTATATACTGGCAATGACCAAGTGGAATTTGAGATAAAATAGTGCTTTGTGATCATTTGATTTGAATTCTTAGTGCTTAAATTAAAATGCAACTTCTCTTCCTTTTTTAATTATAGAGTTTCATCTTTCTGTTTTCTTTAACCCTTCTCTGCCCTGTCCAGTATTCCAGGACAATCTCAGGAGCAAGCTGATATTCAAGCTCAGGAGCGAGAAGGCACAGTGAAAAGTAGGTCTCTTCTCCATTCCCTGTCCCACTTTCAGGGAAAACAGCGCATCAGTCAACAGCAACCACACAGTGCTTATTCAGTCACAGCTGTCCTGGGAAAGAGTTACAGGTAAGACAATATTTTTTTTTAAGTTTACTTATTTATTTTGAGAGAGAGAGAGAAAGCATGAGTGGGAAAGGGGCAGAGAGAGGGAGAAAGCAAGAATCCCCAGCAGACTTCACACAGTTTAGAGTCTGAGTCAGGGCTGGAACCCACAAGATGAGAGATCATGCCCTGATCCCAAGTCTGAGGCTTAACCAACTAAGTCACCCAGGTGCCCCAGGTAAAGCAATAATTTACCTACAGTTTTTAATGTATGTTTTTATGATCAATAAATAGAAAATTTGAAGATTCAATGCAATAAGCACTTATGATGTGGAGCACCATAGTTTCTCCTAAAAGAGCAAGGAAATAAAGGACTTTTTTTCCTGTAACTACATGGAAGTAAAAAAAAAAAAATGAATTCACTTTGGTAAAAAAAGACCTTGAGAGTTTTAAAGTATAAAAGATTACAGTTCTATAAAAGAATGTTACCTTTTATCACATTATAACAGAAAATTAGGATTTAATGTCATAACAAAACTACTTTCTTTGCACCTGGATCAGCTCACAAATTCTGATAATATTATGGCCCAATTCTCTAGAATTGCTACATTATTGTAAAGAATCCACGTCAGATATAAATTTACTCATCTAACTTTCTTTAAAGAAGAGTAGACTAAGGTTTTCTACTTTGAGTATGTACCTTGTTAACTTTGGTTACGGGGCTCAAAGGACCCTGAGTTGATGATATTTTTAATATTATCTTTCACTGAAACAATAAAGAATTGCTTACTGTATCTGAAATTAACCACATCCAAACTTTAATTTTTCTCATCACAGTAACCATGCTATTTTTTTAATATTTATTTATTTTTGAGAGTGAGAGAGTGTGAGTGGGGGCGAGGGGCAGAGACAGAGAGAGACCCACACGGAATCCCAAACAGGCTCCAGGCTCTGAGCTGTCAGCATAGAGCCCAATGTGGGGCTTGAACTCAGGAAAGGTGAGATCATGACCTGAGCTGAAGTCGGATGCTTAGACGGCTGAGCCACCCAGGCACCCCCACATTAACCATGTTATTGATGTCTCCTCTCTGCCTCCAAATTTCAAAGGTTCATAATGACCGTAGGTGGGAATATTCCAACATCTCACATGCACCCACTTCTGAGTCTAGCCTACATTTCCAAATTTACCTGCTGCTATATCATGGTACCTCTGCTCCACATTCTCCTACCCAAACCCCAGCATCATTTGTTCCAACATGAAGGATTCATTACCATTTCCTAAACATACCACAGCCCCTTGCCTTCTGGTCTTTACATACTTTGATCTCCATCTGGTATCTCTGCTCCTACATAGCCATTTACAACTACTGGAGCCCAGTAATTCTTCAAGGCCAATCATAAATGCCACCATCTTATCAAAGGTTTCCAGTTCTAAATGACTATCTTCTTCTGTTCCCCCTTGGAACTTGGGATTTTAGTCCAGCCTTCATCACATCCATTCATTCAATTGAATTGAATGTAATTGAACGTTATTAGTCATTGACAATTTATCAGGCACTAGCACATATGTTTGGCAACTTTCTATTAAGTGAGCCCAACCCTCTAGTCATTTAAGGTTTTTCTTGGTGTTATAGTAGTAATATTTGTTCTTCTCCATTAGATTGTAAGCTCCCAAAGAACAGAAACTCTTCTACTTAGTTTTGTGTTGGGTTATTATTACAAATTAGCTCATGACCGCAAGTCTACTCTTGGCAACTGTGGGGTCACAGACATCTTGCCTTCAGATAACAATCTTATAAAATCATCAATAAAATAAGACCTAAATGTACAAGTTGATTATAAAGTTCATATGGAAAGATAAAAAAAAAAGTAGTCAGAAAAACCTTGGAGGAAAATAACAGGGGTGGGGAACTATTTCTACCAAACGTTAAAATACATTATAAACTTTCATTAATTAAAGTGGTGTGATGTTGGAAAGCAAAAGGATGACAGGCCAGTGAAACAGAATAAAATCCTTAGAGACAAGTACATATGGAGATAGACTGTATCATAAAGATGGCTTTTTTTTTTAAGGAAGGTTCATACCCAGCATGGAACCCAACATGGGGCTTAAACTTACAACCCTGAGATCAAGACTTGAACTGAGATCAAGAGTCAGACATTTAACCTGCTGAACTACCCAGACACCCCATAAAGATGGTTTCTTAAATCAGTCAGTAAAAAATAGAATTCTGAAATAAATGTTTGGACAACTGGATAGTTACCTAGAAAAAGTAAAATTGTATCCATACTTCACTCCACACCAGAATAGGTTACAGATGCAACAGAAATGTAAATGTGGAATTTTGAAATTATCTAAATTCTAGAAAAAATAAAAGTAAGCTTCTTTATCACCAGGAATAAGAAAACCTCCCTAATTATGATTCAAAAATAAAAATTAAGAAGCAATGAAAACAATGACCAACAACCCTATAGAAAACTTAGTTAAGAAGGTATATTGAGAGTGAGTTTACAGGAGGAAAAAAGTGTAAATAGTCCTTAACCATATGAAAAGATGATCAGTCTCATTCAAAATAAAAGAAATAGGGGCTCCTGGGTGGCTCAGTCAGTTAAGTATCTTACTCTTGATTTTGGCTCAGGTCATGATCTCACAGTTTAGTTCATGGGATCAAGCCCCACATTGGGCTCTACACTGATAGTGTGGAGCCTGTTTGGGATTCTCTCTCCTTCTCACTCTGCCCTCCCCCCCCAAATAAACAAACAAACCAAATAAACAAAATAACAGAAATACTGAGAGTGGGGTGTGGGCAAAATGGGTGAAGGTGGTCCATAAACACAAACTTCCAGTTATAAAATCAATCCTGAAGATGTAATGTATAGCATAGTGACTGTACTTAATACTGTACTGTATATTTGAAAGTTGTTAAGAGAGTAGATCTTAAAAGTTCTCATCACAAGAAAAACAAACTCATAACTATGTGTGATGATGGATGTTCATGTTCATATCATGCTCGATATGTGAAAATGAGGGGTGCCTGGCTGGTTCAGTCTGTGGAGCATATGACTCTCGATCTCAAGGTTGTGAGTTCAAGCCCTGATTGATTGATTTCAATGAATTGGGACAATTGAAAAATACTACTCTAAAATTATAGTCAATATATAATCTTTCTTCAAAGAGATTTACTTTCAAATAAAGGGGAAATATGTGTGGATTTTTCTGATTGTTCTAATTCTGACTTAAGTGAGAGTTGGTTCTAACAAGAGTGGCTAAAATTAGACATATATACCACTGGTATCTTTATACCACCCAAAGCAGACATCACTAGCTGATCATGGAACATTTACTCCTATTCAGTCTGGATTTAGCCACAGAATCTTTGTCAAACTGGCACTCAACTACCAATTCCTCAGTACCTGTTGCTATTCCCTACCTTTGCAAAAATAATCTTTAAATAGGGGTGGGAGAAAACATAAATAGTCACTATAACAATATGTAAGTCTTCATAATTCTGGACAGGAAAAAATAGAAGAAATACAAACTAAAATTAAGCTGAGATACCATTTCTCACCTACCAGGTTGACATAAATACAAAAGATTGACAACAAACTGCTGGAGAGATCATGAGGAAGCAAGCATTCTCAAACATTAGAGGTAGTAATGTCGTGGAGGGAAATTTGGCAACATGGAGCAAAGCTGCATATGTATTCCAGGAATCTAGCTCAAATTTACACTTGCAAAAATGTGAAAAAATGTAGGCAATAGGGTATTCATTGCAGCAAAAGAACAGAAACAGCCCACATGTCCTCAAAATAGCAGGAAACTGAATGCACTATGTGTACCACGTAATGGTAAAAATGAAGGAGGATTCTAGGCAATGGTTATGTTAAGGTTGTTATGTTATTCTCTTCACTTTTGTATTTGCTTAAAAATATTTTTATCATAAAACATTAAATACTTCCCCTCCCTTCCCCCAAGACTGGCCCTGGAGGAATGTTGGTAAATTTTTTTTATTCACTCAAGGGTCTCTCATTAAAACAAATATCCGAGGGTGGCCTGTGCCTCTTTCAGGAACTTGCAACTGTCTTCTGTTTGGGAAATACTGTTTCTAAAGTTTGAAAGCCACTGCTGTATATGACATATGCCTGGCTATGTTTCAGGGAAATATTTTGTTGCCATCGCAATTCTTTTCCACTCTTCAAATTTATGGGTCTGGCTGCCCTTCAGGATTCCATTGGCTGCATCAGTTTTATTTGGTACTGTCCTTGGCTGCCAACATTCAACTGCAGTGAAATATTGCTGCTATAATTTGAGGTATCTCTTGCCTTTTTAGTATTTCACAGCCCCAAACTCCCTGTTTCTTGGTCCCTAGGCAGCACTGTTCATGGGGTGAGGACATTACAAGTTTCAACAGGATGTTACTTTGCAGAGTCACGTTTTGACACTCCACCCCACCCCAACCCCACCCCCACCCCCTCCTCTACCACTCTCCACCTTGAACTAGAAAGCAGCCTTGTAAATAAATATTAAAATGAAATGAGATAGTGTTGATAAATAAAAACTTCAAGGGAAATTAAGTGTTAATCAAAGGGAAGGTATGTTATATAAAAATGCCAGCCACATAGTTTCACCATCCCAAGAGTATTAATTCCTATAAAGGCTTGGCTGACAGCTTGCTCTACCCAGTTCTTAACCAGTATGTGTAAATATTTTCATTCTAACCTAAACATCTTCCACTTATATTTCTTAATCCTTTATTTCCTTCCCCAACTCAAGAGAAGTAAATTGCAGGTAGCAATTTTAAACTTCCTTATGGGAATTTCCCATCTAACTCAGTTAAAAAAAAATTTTGGTACCTTATGAATCTGTACACACTTCTCTTCACTGATGATATAAGAAAAATTCTGGAGACATAATAAAATCTGCTTTCTTTCACCCAGAATCAAAGCTCTTCTAATCAGTGTCAGGACTGTGGTATAGCAGGTAAACTTGGTGGTCACCTGTTCCAACCTCCTGACTGATCCCAAACTCTTAGATGTTGGCTACCTGAGCCTCAGGTTTTCCTCTGCACGCACCACTTCTGCAGCTGTCTCTCAGGACAGAATCTGTCTTCAAATTTGGAAGTGACATGATGGGCTTGGAGAGAGAAGAGTGTGGGCAATCATTGAAGTATATGACAAATACCTTTCTGATCCTTCCTACTGCAAGTTTCTGACACCTGCCCCATTTTGCCTGGTGCAACAGCTACCCCTTAAATCCTTCCTTCCTTTCCCCTCACCTGGATAATTGTTTTCTGTCTTCCCCCTTTCTGATGTATATTCTACCCTTAATACCTTCCCTTTAATCTACTTTCCACAGTGTCACCAGGAGAGCTCTTAAACAAAGAGCTTCAGGGCACCTGGGTGGCTCAGTCGGTTAAGCATCAGACTCTTGATTTTGGCTCAGATCATGATCTCAAGCACATGAACAGTGATCTCATGGTTTCTGGGGCACAGGACTCAGAATAGTGGCTGGGCTCCACCTCACACTGTTGCCCCTCCTATCTTCTTTCTCGCTACAGGCTCCTACCCCAACTCAAGTCTCCTTCTCATTCCAAAAGACCAGGAGGAGTCATGATTCTGTCTTAGGAAGTAAAAGTTATACACTGAAGCCAAAGGAGGAGGAGGAGAGGAGGAGGAAGACAGAGAAGAAGAATGGAGATATATATATATATATATATATATATATATATATATATATATGTATATATATATTCTTTTTATTTTAACATTTATTTATTTTGAGACAGAGAGAGACAGCATGAACAGGGGAGGGTCAGAAAGAGAGGGAGACACAGAATCTGAAACAGGCTCCAGGCTCTGAGCTGTCAGCACAGAGCCCGATGTGGGACTCGAACTCACCGACCACAAGATCATGACCTGAGCCAGAGTCAGACACTTAACCGACTGAGCCACCCAGGTGCCCCAATATATATATATTCTTTTTAAATGAAAATATAGTGGACTGAGGTTCAAAACTACCAAGTACTGGAATTACCAAGCAGGCATAATGGTTATACAAGAAATCAAAAGAGTGAATCCAGAGGAGAATTCAGGTTTCTAAAACTAGAAATAGCAAACATTAGGAAATGTCTGGCACAAACTAGGAAGTAGGTTGTGTAAGAGAATCTGAGTAATGCATTAAAAAATGTACAAAGCCAATTTTAAAGCACCAAAAGAAAGAAGTCACTGAGGAATCAATAGTGGGCAAAGCATGAGAGCAGCCAGTACATTCAAGAACAACAACCATTTGACAAAATTAAGACAACAAAACACAAGTTAATAAGTTAACCAGCATATAACGATGAAAATCCTGGGCTGGCAAGCCCTATGTAAGCTGGTGCCGTGGCATGTACATGTGTAACCCCCATACCCTTTCTCCCATAGCAGAAACACTTCCCCAAGCAAGTCATGAGCTCCAGAATTGCTGGCATGGAAGAGGGTAATTGGGCAAGACTTTAAGTGGGAAGGAAACAGAGACAGACAGAGCCAGGGAGAAGAGGCGTGGGTGACAGGTGGCATTGAACTTCCCATCTCACTGGTCTTTTTCTTTGACACCAACCTCATTGCCCCATGTCTTTCTGTCCCAACCCACCATGTTCTCTGCTTTCCTGATGGATGGAGAAGAACAAACATTTATGTCCTAACAAACACTTGCATGGTGAGATAAGACGCTGATAACCAAGGTGTCTTTCCCTATATCCCTCCTCCCATTTCCAGCAACCTGGAAATTCTTGTTTTACCAGCTTAGGAATATTGGCCAGAAGGGTTGCAGAGATCCAGCACTTGGTTTCTCAAAATCGACTTTTAAAACTTTGTGGCAGAGAAAAACAGCTGAGAGAGACCTCAAGAAAGCTCACGATGAGAGTCATTCCTCTCTCTCACTCTCCCTTGCTTTCACAATGATACAAGAGTCCAGAGGGAGAGGAATTAGAGATGGACCCACAGGGCTGGGCCAAAGGAGCAGGGACAAACTCTTAACGGTGTTTCTCTCACTGGCTTCTTCTTACCATGGACTTTTTCCCTTTTATTCAGTCTTTTGTCACATCTGTGTTTGTTTTGCTGTCTTTCAGTTCTACTTATGCCCCAAGATCTCCGTTGTCCTTTTCCTCAGATTCATGCACTACTATTATCATTACGTATTATTTTATGTGTGTTTGTGCTTATGTGGGTTTATCAGCTTCTCAGCTTCTTATTCACACCCTTGCCCAAATGTCTCATGTATTCTTTCTTCAAATATTTATTGATAACATATTATGTGTCAGACGTTATTCTGGGCACTAGAGCTATAGGAGCAAAGCAAACATTTCTGTTCTCCTATCATCACAGACTTTCTATTCAGATAAGTTATGGGCAGCATAGAAAGGGCATACAATAAACAAAATCAGCATGTAAATCATATCAGTTGGTGATAGGGGCTTTGAAGTAAATCAGAGAGACAGACTAAAGAGGCAGAGAAGAAGATGGGATTTCACATGTGAACAAGCAAATAGAGATCAGGGAAAAGGGACCTCTCAGCTAGGGGAGCAGCATACCTGGGGGCTGAGGTGGGAGCAGACTCAGCATGTTCAGTTTGGCCTGTACAGGTGTGAGCAAGAAGGAGAGGAATAACATGGGGCCATGGAGACAACTGAAGACAAACATGCTGGGCTTTTCTGACTATGGAAGTGTCAACAGATGGTTTTGAACAGAGAAGTAACCTCATCTGATATACATATTCAAAAAGATCACTCAGGCTGCTATGTAAGAAATACACCAAAGTGGTGGAGTAGAAGCTGTAGGCAGAAGAGTATTGTAGTACTTTAAGGGAAAGATTGTGACTTTGACCAGGATGGTAGCAATAGACATGGTTACAATGAGGGGGGATGGGTTAAGGTATAAGTGCTGAACGTGTGGGATTAGTTTATATAGTGGATGTAGACATAAAAGAAAGTGAACAGTCTTTTCCTGTCTCTGAGCTCTTCTGTTTCGCTTCCTTGAAGTTCCTCCTTTCCCCCCCCTCTTTTTTTTTTTTAACTTTTTGAAACCAAAGATCTGAACTAAATGTATATGTATTAGTCTGTCTCGAAAAAGCTTCAGGCCTTAATTTAAATGTGTCTTTTTAATGTTTTATAATTTATTTGAAATAAAAAATAGCAAGGGTGCCTGGCAGCTCAGTCAGTGGAGCATGTAACTCTTGATCTCAGAGTTGTAGGTTTGAGTCCCATGTTGGGTGTAGAGATTACTTAAAATTAAAATTTCAAAGGGCATCTGGGTGGCTCAGTCATTAGGCATCTAACTTCAGCTCAGGTCACAATCTCATGGTTAGTGAGTTCCAGTCCACAGAGGGTGAGCTCAAGCCCCACACTGGGTGAGCTCAAGCCCTGCTTCTGGTGAACATGAGCCCCACTTAGGGTAAAACACAAGTTCTGCTTCAGGTTAGCCTCGTGAGCCCTGCTTCTCTCTCTCTCTCTCTCTCTCTGCCCCTCACTTGTGCCCTCTCTAAATTAATTAATTAGTTAATTAATTAATTAAATCTTTAAAAATTAAAATTAAAGGGGCACCTGGGTGGCTCAGTCAGTTAAGTGTCCGACTTCAGCTTGGGTCATGATCTCACAGTTTGTGATTTCGGGACCCGTGTTGGGCTCTGTGCTGACAGCTCAGAGCCTGGAGCCTGCTTCCAATTCTGTGTCTCCCTCTCTCTCTGCTCTCCCCCACTCACGCTGTATCTCTCTCTCCTTCAAAAATTAATAAACATTAAAAAAATTTTTAATTAAAATTAAAAAAAAAATAAAATAATGGGGTGCCTGGGTGGCTAAGTTTGTTAAGCCTCCAACTTCAGCTCAGGTAATGAACTCATGATTTGTGGATTTGAGCCCCACATCGGGCTCTGTGATGACAGCTCAAAGTCTGGAGCCTGCTTTGGATTCTGTGTCTCCCTCTTCCTCTGTTCCTCCCTCACTTGCACTCTCTCTCTCTCTCTCTCAAAAGTAAATAAAGATTTAAAAATATCAAATAAGTAAAAAATAACAAACTTACTGATGTGTGGTGATAGGATTGCTTTTTTTTTTTAATTTATACTTGTGGCTCAATTCCTTTTATTAGTGTGCCAGAAGTCATTTTTCTTATTTTTCATTCCAAGTAAAAATACCTTTTTTCTACATAAAAATATGAAACATTTTTATAGTTGCATATTAAGGAAGTTGCATATAAATGCAATGACCACTGCAGTAGCAATGAATGCCCTATCACCCAGGCTACCGTTTCTAAATATCATTTCCTGTACTAAGTCATCAGGGATCTTTGGAGAAATGCCTTATTTCAGAGCTAATGTAGGATGGACCTGGGACATCATGTTATCCAAGTTGAGGGAAGCTGTCAAGCACAACTGGAGTTGTATTAAAAAGACTCAGAAACCAACCTGAACTGATACTCAATGACCAATAACAGGACAGGTGGAGCACCAAAATGCTATCTGCAGTGATTGAAAGACATCAAATGTGTTAAAATCCATGAGTTCATTTTGTTACAAAACAAAATACCCAAATTGCTCACTATTGGAAGATACTAGGAACCAATCCATTATTCTGCAAACCAATTAATACAGAAAATAATACGGCATTTTTTATTTTTATATTTTTTAACAATTCTTTAAATGTGTATTGTTGAGAGAGAGTGAGAGCGGGTGAGAAGCAGAGAGAGAGAAAGGGAGACAAAGAATCTGAAGCAGGCTCCAGGCTCTGAGATATCAGCACAGAGCCCGATGTGGGGCTTGAACCCGTGAACTACAAGATCATAACCTGAGCTGAAGTCGGACTTCAACTTAACCAACTGAGCCACCCAGGCGCCCCAATACAGCATTTTTTTTAAAAGACTGACTGGACTGTCAATGTCCTTGGGAAATTTGATTTAGCCTAATGTACTAACAGTGGCAGTTAAACAGCTTGATTGCTAAGACTCACAAGATCCAATGGCAATGTTTACAATTATATATACTGTTATAGGAGAATAATCTAATGTATTGCATACAGCAGCAGCATTTAAAGTAAGGACATGCATCACTGCCAAAAACCGTCTCCCAGGAAGGGATCCAGAGAGGTCAGCAGCAGGCTCTTCTGTGCTCCCTCTGACAGGGCTGTGGCCAGGTGCACATTCTCTCTTTAATTAGGAACCACGTGGCTGGAGAGGCAAGTGGTAAGCAGGCTAAGACAGAACCAAGATGCAAAGCCAAATTGGGAAGGCAAGGTGCAAAGATCCCCAGAGACTAAGGCCAGGGAGCAGAGGTTGGATAGTTTTCCATTGTATTAATATACGTTGAAGTGGTTTCCAGTTTTTAGCTATTTTCAATCAAGTTGCAATGAACAAGACTTTTTATGTATATGTATTGTTGTTTCTCTAGAGTGTATGCCAAGGACTAAAATTGGAACAGATGTTTATTTAGTTAAAAACTATCGTTTCCAGAGTAGTTGTTCCAGTGTTACACTCCCACCAGCAATGCATGAAAATTCTGGTTGCTCCACATTCTTGCCACATTGGGTGTTGTCATTCCTTTCCATGTAAGTCATTCTATGTGCATAATAGTACCACCTGGAACGGAAGTTTCCTTCATGGGAAGGATTTTGATTATGAACTTAATATCTTAAATTGATATAGAGCTGTTCATATTTCCTATTCATTTTTTAAGAGTCTTATTTCTTTTTTTAAATATTTATTTTGAGAGATAGAGAGCATGTGCATGCATTCACGTGAATAGAGGATGGGCAAGAGAGAGGAGGAGAGGGAATCCCAAGCAGGCTCCATGCTGTCAGCACAGAGCCCCACGTGGGGCTCAACCCCACAAACTGGGAGATCATGACCTGAGCCGAGATCAAGAGTTGGACAGTTAACTGACTGAGTAACCCAGACACCCTAGCTTCTCTTATAATTCATGTCAGTGACAAATTTATTTTAAACTACCTTTATTTCATTCTCATTTGGACAGTTCTATTGGATATAGAGTTCTGAATCAAGAGTTTTTTTCTTTCAGAGCTTTAAAGATATTCTCTTACCTGCTATTCTCCATTGTTTATGACACAAGTAGCTGTCTTTTGAGGCACCTGGGTGGTTCAGTTGGTTAAGCGTCTGACCTCGGCTCAGGTCATGATCTCACAGCTTGTGGGTTCGAGCCCCACATCGGGCTTTGTGTTGACAGCTCAGGGCCTGGAGCCTGCTTCTAATTCTGTGTCTCCCTCTCTCTCTGCCCCTGTCCTGATCATGCTCTGTCTCTCTCTTTCTCTCAAAATTAAAATATTTTTTAAAAACTTAAAAAAAAAGACGTAGCTGTCATTCATATAATTTCTCTGTATATGTTTTTCTCTGGTTTTCAAATTTTTCTCCTTATCTTTTATTTTTAGCAATTTAACTCTAATGGCCTAGTTCTCTTTTTCTTTTATTCATCCTGCCCAGAAGTTTTCTAAGCCTCTTATAAGCTTATGGAAGCTTATGTTTTTATCAATTTTGAGAAATATTTGCCCTTTATTTTCTCAAACACTTTTCTTGCCCTGTCTCATCGCCTACTGAACTCCAATTATACATATGTTACACGACTGAATATTGTCCTATGGATCAATGACTCTGTACTCAATGTTTTCAATATTGTTTACTTTCTCTTTTTCAGTTTGGTTAATTCATATATACCTACCTCAGTGTGCACGGAGTATATCTCTGTTACCTTCAGTCTACTGTTACGCCCATCCAGTAAAATTTTCATTTCATATATTGTACTTCTCACTTCTAGAATTTCCATCTGGTTCTTTCAATAGTTTTAATTTTTTTGCTGCTATCCCTTATTTTTTTAATTCATCATGACAATATTTTTCTTTGCACTTAAACATGTACAATAGCTAATTTAATGTCCTTGCCTTCTCATTTTAAATGTGGGTCATAAAGGCTTGTTTCTATTTTTTTGTCTGGTTTTGATTTTGGTTTTTGCTGGTTGTGTATCACATTTTCCTGTTTTATCTCATATTTTGCATGACATTGTGTGTGCTAGGTTGCTAAGAGTTGTTTGTGTTTTGTTTTATTTTTGTCTTCCTGAGACCTGTGTGTTTGATTTTTTTTTTCTGACAGGCAGTTAATTCATTGTTCAATTTCATCCACTTGAGGCTGTTTCTAGGCTTTGATATTGTATACCTACAGTAGCCCTTACTCATGGACTGAAATAGTCTGTCCCTATGGCATGGCCTTTCTGAGGCCATTTGAATGAATATTCAGGGTATCAGCATTGTATCTTTGAAGATAGAAACTTCTGGTGAATGGGAATTCCTATATTTCCCAGACTCTCCAGGATGGTGAAATCTCTCCATTTCTGTTTAACTCAACCGGCAGATCTGAAAATGTGTTCAGCCTACCTTCATCTGAAGTTTGCAAAATACACTCAGGTAGCAATTGAGACAATCTTGGTGTTCATCCCACATTCTCTCCTTCTTCCAGGGGTCACAGTTCAGTGTCTAAAAACAACTGTTTTATGTATTTTGTCCATATGTATAGTTTTTTATGGTGGAAAATCTACTGTCATATCAGTTACTCCATCATGGCTAGAATTGGAAGTTGCCAAGAGGCTTCTTCCTTCCTTTAACTTTTTCTCTTTTATTAAAGTTTGTACTTCAATAATTCACAAACATCATCACATATAGGTTATACTTTACATAATTTTCTACAAATTTTAAAATAAGAAAGAAAATTAAACAAATGTAAAGTATGATAGCACGTTTTGAAATAGCTTGATATTAAAAAAATTATTTTGAAGAAATTAGAGTAATAGAGCCCTTCTTCTGACTCTGCTTCAAATGCTACCTTCTGTCATGTCAGTGCATGAGTCTCTGGGTACTGGGGTTTAAAATGCATTTGGGGGGCACTTGTGTGTCTCAGTCTGTTGTGTCTAACTCTTGATTTCAGCTCAGGTCATGATCTTATGGTTGCAGTCATGAGATCTAGCCCCACGTGGGGCTCTGCGCTGGGCCTGGAGTCTGCTTGGGATTCTGTCTCTCTGCCATACCCCCCAACCCTCAAAATAAATAAATTAACATTAAAAAAATAAAAATAAAACCCATTTGGCATGGGGCACCTGGCTGGTTCCGTCAGTAGAGCATGTGTGTTTTGATCTCAGGGTTATGAGTTCAAACCCCATGTTGGACATGGAACCTACTTAAAAAAAATGCATTTGGCAAAACCAGAAGGTAAGTAGATGTATAGGTGTAGTATAAGAATAAATATATTTGGCGTTTATCCCTGGTTTCTGGCAAACAGTTCTTATAACCCTTGGAATTACCAGAGTATTAGCAGTGTATTTTGTCATTCATAAGGAGTCCCTTTTGAGTCCACCTGAGCTTTTGCTAATGAGGTGACATATGCCATCTCAGGATGGGGCTGGTCACTAGGAAAGCCAAGTGATTGGAAGGAAAACTTTCAGCCCCACCAAGAGACCCTTGGGAAGGGGAGAAAAAGCATTGCAGATCAAGCTAATAAAAACTCTAAAATGAGATTTGATAAGTTTTCATATTCATGAACATCCACATGCTGGGAGGGTGCTGTACCCTAGATCCACTGGAACAAAGGCTCTTCCAGTTTGGGACCCTTTCTTCCAGACCTTACCCTATGTACCTCTTCATCTGACTAGTCATGTGCATCCTTTATAACATCTTTTATAATAAGTTGGTAAACCTAAGTAAATATCTTCTAAAGAACAAAAATTTCACCTGAGTAAATTTGAAGATCTAATTGGTTTTATTAATTGATTCTTGACTCAGAAAATATCTCATCTGGCAAGTAGAGGGGAGCTCTGAGGTATTGTACAAAATGGAAGGTTTTTATAGGAAGGATGGTGGGACAAGGAAGTTATTAGCCAAAGAAAAGATTGTTTCAGTCAAGGTCAATTTCTGTCAAGGGGACGGGCAGGGGTTTTTACTAGCTGGATTACCTCATCCTCCTTTGGGGAATGGAGAGGGCTCCTGTGACAAATTACCTCTGGTGCTGACCAGAAAATTCCTGACTGACCATTTAAGACTACACTTCCATGGGAGGTTGAAACTGCACTTAGGCTAGATATTAAGCCCCTGTTTGGTGACTTGGCCTAAATGACTCCATTTTGGGCCTGTAATTCTCTTTTTTTTTTCTTTTTTCTTTTTCTTTTCACCCACTCTCCCTTCCCTCCCTCCCCCACTTCAATACACATTTTATTCTCAGATTAAGAGTCTCTTATGCCTTTCCTCCTTCCCTCTCTTTAACTTTTTTCCCCTTCCCCCACCATGATCTTCTGTTAAGTTTCTCAGGATCCACATAAGAGTGAAAACATATGGTATCTGTCTTTCTCTGTATGACTTATTTCACTTAGCATAACATGCTCCACTTCCACCCACGTTGCTACAAAAGGCCATATTTCATTCTTTCTGATTGCCAAGTAGTATTCCATTGTGCATATAAACCGCAACTTCTTGACCATTCATCAGATGATGGACATTTAGGCTCTTTCCATAATTTGGCTATTGTTGAAAGTGCTGCTATAAACATTGGGGTACAAGTGCCCCTATGCTTCAGCACTCCTGTATCCCTTGGGTAAATTCCTAGCAGTGCTATTGCTGGGTCATAGGGGAGATCTATTTTTAATTTTTTGAAGAACCTCCACACTGTTTTCCAGAGTGGCTGCACCAGTTTGCATTCCCACCAACAGTGCAAGAGGGTTCCTGTTTCTCCACATCCTCTCCAGCCTCTATACTCTCTTGATTTGTTCATTTTAGCCACTCTGACTGGCGTGAGGTGATATCTGAGTGTGGTTTTGATTTGTATTTCCCTGATGAGGAGTGATGTTGAGCATCTTTTCATGTGCCTGTTGGCCATATGGATGTCTTCTTTAGAGATGAGTCTATTCATGTCTTCTGCCCATATCTTCACTGGATTATTTGTTTTTCAGGTCTGGAGTTTGGTGAGTTCTTTATAGATTTTGGATACTAGCCGTTTGTCTGATATGTCATTTGCAAATATCTTTTCTCATTGCATCAGTTGCCTTTTAGTTTTGTTGATTGTTTCCTTTGCAGTGTAGATGCTTTTTATCTTCATGAGGCCCCAATAGTTCATTTTTGCTTTTAATTTCCTTGCCTCTGGAGATGGGTCAAGTAAGAAATTGCTGCAGCTGAGATCACAGGTTTTTCCTGCTTTCTCCTCTAGGGTTTTGATTGCTTCCTGTCTCACATTCAGGTCCTTCATCCATTTTGCATTTATTTTTGTGAATGGTATAAGAAAGTGGTCTAGTTTCATTCTTCTGCATGTTGCTGTCCAGTTCTCCCAGCACCATTTGTTAAAGAAACAGTCTTTTTTCCACTGGATATTCTTTCCTGCTTTTTCAAAGATTAGTTGGCCATAGTTTTGTGGGTCCAACTCTGGAGTCTCTACTCAATTCCACTGGTCTATGTGTCTGTTTTTGTGCCATACCATGCTGTCTTGATGACTGCAGCTTTGTAATAGAGGCTAAAGTCTGGGATTGTGATGCCTCCTGCTTTGGTCTTCTTCTTCACCATAACTTTGGCTATTTGGGGTCTTTTGTGGTTCCATACAAATTTTAGGATTGCTTGTTCTAGCTTTGAGAAGAATGCTGGTGCAATTTTGATTGGGATTGCATTGAAGGTGTAGATAGCTTTGGGTAGTATTGACACTTTAACAATATTTATTCTTCCAATCCATGAGGATGGAATGTTTTTCCATTTCTTTGTATCTTCTTCAATTTCCTTCATAAGCTTTCTATAGTTTTCAGTATACAGATCTTTTACATCTTTGGTTACGTTTATTCCTAAGTGTTTTATGATTCTTGGTGCAATTGTGAATGGTACAAGTTTCTTTATTTGTCTTTCTGTTGCTTCATTATTAGTGTATAAGAATGCAACTGATTTCTTTACATTAATTTTGTATCCTGTGACTTTGCTGAATTCATGTATCAGTTCCAGGAGACTTTTGGTGGAGTCTATCAGGTTTTCCATGTATAGTATCATGTCATCTGCAAAAAGTGAAAACTTGATTTCATCTTTGCCAATTTTGATGCCTTTGATTTCCTTTTGTTGTCTGATTGCTGATGCTAGGACTTCCAACACTATGTGAAACAACAGCGGTGAGAGTGGACATCCCTGTTGTGGTCCCGGTCTCAGGGGGAAAGCTCTCAGTTTTTCCCCTTTGAGGATGATATTATCTGTGGGCTTTTCATAAATGGCTTTTATAATGTTTAAGTATGTTCCTTCTATCCCGACTTTCTCGAGAGTTTTTATTAAGAAAGCATGCTGAATTTTGTCAAATGCTTTTTCTGCATTGATTGACAGGATCATATGGTTCTTATCTTTTCTTTTATTAATGTTATGTATCACACTGATTGATTTGTGAATATTGAACCATCCCTGCATCCCAGGAATGAATCCCACTTGATCATGGTGAATAATTCTTTTTATATGCTGTTGAATTCGATTTGCTAGTATCTTATTGAGAATTTTGCACCCATATGAGAAGGATAGGTATTATCTCTGCTTTAAATGTCTGGTAGAATTCCCCTGGGAAGCCATCTGGTCCTGGACTCTTATTTGGTGGGAGATTTTTGATAACTGATTCAATATCTTCGCTGGTTATGCATCTGTTCAAGTTTTCTATTTCTTTCCTGTTTGAGTTTTGGAAATGTGTGGGTGCTAAGGAATTTGTCCATTTCTTCCAGTTGTCCAGTTTGTTGGCATATAATTTTTCATGGTATTCCCTGATAATTGCTTGTATTTCTGAGGGATTAGTTATAATAATTCCATTTTCATTCATGATTTTATCTATTTGGGTCATCTCCCTTTTCTTTTTGAAAAGCCTGGCTACGAGTTTATCAATTTTGTTTATTTTTTCAGAAAAGCAACTCTTGGTTTCATTGATCTGCTCTACAGTTTTTTAGATTCTATATTGTTTATTTCTGCTCTGATCTTTATTATTTCTCTTCTTCTGCTGGGGTTGGGGTGTGTTTGCTTTCTGCTTCTATTTCCTTTAGGTGTACTGTTAGATTTTGTATTTGGGATTTTTCATGTTTCTGGAGATAGGCCTGGATTGCAATGCATTTTCCTCTCAGGACTTCCTTTGCTTCATCCCAAAGCATTTAGATTGTTGTATTTTCATTTTCATTATTTCCATGTATTTTTTTAATTTCTTCTCTAATTGCCTGGTTGACCCATTCATTCTTTAGTAGGGTGTCCTTTAACCTCCATGCTTTGGGAAGTTTTCCAGACTTTATCCTGTGGTTGATTTCAAGCTTCATGGCATTGTGGTCTGAAAGTATTCATGGCATGATCTCAATTATTTTATACTTATGAAGGGCTGCTTTGTGACCCAGTCAGTATAATGATCTATCTTGGAGAATGTTCCATGTGCACTCAAGAAGAAAGTATATTCTGTTGCTTTGGGATGCAGAGTTGTAAATATATCTGTCAAGTCCATCTGGTCCAATGTATCATTCAGGGCCCTTGTTTCTTTATTGATCCTGTGTCTAGAGGATCTATCCATTGTTGTTAGTAGAGTATTAAAGTCCCCTGCAATTACCACATTCTAATCAATAAGGTTGCTTATGTTTGTGGTTAATTGTTTTATATATTTGGAGGCTCCCATCTTCAGCACATAGACATTTATAATTGTTAGCTCTTCCTGATGGATAGATCCTGTAATTATTATATAATGCCCTTCTTCATCTCTTGTTACAGCCTTTAATTTAAAGTCCAGTGTTTCTGATATAAATATGGCTATTCCAGCTTTCTTTTGACTTCCATTAGCATGATAGATAATTCTTCATCCCCTCACTTCCAATCTGAAGGTGTCCTCAGATCTAAAATGAGTCTCTTGTAGACAACAGATAGATGGATCTTGGTTTTTTATCCATTCTGATACCCTATGTTCTTTGGTTGGAGCATTTAGTACATTTACATTCAGTGTTATTATTGAAAGATATGGGTTTAGAGTCATTGTGATACCTGTAGGTTTCATGCTTGTAGTGATGTCTCTGGTACTTTGTGTTCCTTGAATCATTTCACTCACAGAGTCCCCCTTAGGATCTCTTGTAGGGCTGGTTTAGTAGTGATGAATTCCTTCAGTTTTTGTTTGTTTGGAAAAACCTTTCTCTCTCCTTTTATTCTGAATGACAGACTTGCTAGATAAAGGATTTTGGCGGCATATTTTTTTTTTCTGTTCATCACATTGAAGATTTCCTGCCATTCCTTTCTGGCCTGCCAAGTTTCAGCAGATAGGTCTGCTACTACCCTATGTGTCTATCTTTGTATGTTAGGGCCCATTTACCCTAGCTTCTTTCATAATTCTGTTTATCCTTGTATTTTGCCAGTTTCACTATGAGATGTCATGCAGAACATCGATTCAAGTTAAGTTTGAAAGGAGTTCTCTGTGCCTCTAGTATTTCAATGCCTTTGTCCTTCTTCAGATCAGGGAAGTTCTCAGCTATGATTTTTTCAAGTTCACCTTCAGCCCCTTTCTCTCTTCCTCTTCCGAATTCCTATTATACAGATATTGTTCCGTTTGATTGCATTACTTGGGTCTCTAATTCTGCCCTCATATGCCTGGATTTTTTTATCTCTTTTTCTCAGCTTCCTCTTTTTCCATAATTTTATCTTCTAATTCACCTATTGTCTCTTCTGCCTCTTCAATCTGTGCTATGGCCGCCTCCATTTTATTTTGCACCTCATATAGCATTTTTTAAATTCTTCATGACTATTTTTTAGTCCCTGGATCTCTGTAGCAATATATTCTCTGCTGTCCTCTACGCTTTTTTCAAGCCCAGCGATTAATTTAAGACTATTATTCTAAATTCTTCTTCTGTTATATTGCTTATATCAGTTTTGATCAGTTTGTTAGAGTTTGCTACTTCCTGGAGTTTCTTTTGGGGAGAATTCATCCGTTTCATCATTTTTGGCTAGTACCTACAATAGCTCCAAACTGCAGGGCACTTCCCCTGTGCTGTCCAGAGAAACTTGTGTTGGTGGGCGGGGCCGCAGTCAGACCCAATGTCAGCCCCCATCCCACCCCTGGGGCCACAGTCAGCCTGGTGTGTACCTTATCTTCCCCTCTCCAAGGGGCAGGACTCACTGTGGAGTGGTGTGGCCCCTGTCTGGGCTGCTTGCACACTGCAGGGTTGTGGTGCTGTTTCTATGGGATCTGGCCAAAGGTGTATTAGACGGGGTGGATCTGCAAGGTACACAGGGGTGGGAGGAGCAGGCTTTGAGGTCAGTGGTCCCTTGCGGGAGGGGCCCTGCAGCACCGGGAGGGAGGCAGACATGTCGGAGGGATGGATCCACAGAAGCACATAGTTGGCCGTTTGTGTGGTTCAAGCAAGTTCTGAGTCGGGAACTTGTTCCCTTTGGAATTTCGGCTGGGAGATGGGAGAAGGAAATGGCACTTGCCAGAGCCTTTGTTCCCCACCCCCCCAGCCCCAGCTCTGTCCTTCTGGGACTCAAAAATTCTCCCTCCCGGAGTCCTGTCACCCTCCATGCTCTCTGAGAACAGAGCTTTTGACTTTTAACATTCCAGATGCTAAGTCCCACTGGCTGTCAGAACTCATGCAGTCTGGCCCCTCCACTTTTGCAAGCCAGACTTTGGGGGTCTGCCTTGCCCAGCGGGCTGCCCGTCCACCGCCCTGGCTCCCTCCTGCCAGTCCGTGTAGCATGCACCGCCTCATCACCCTTCCTACCCTCTTCAGTGGGCCTCTTGTCTACACTTGGCTCTGGAGAGTCCGTTCTCTGATTTTCTTTTTCACATAGCTGAGTTCTGTGAGCCATTATAGTGGGGGCAGTCATGTAACCAAACTCAAGGAGTTGAGGACAAACACAACAGTCCTAGTTGAAGTATATACTTTATTGCTTGTTCAGTCTCAGACCAGGGCAAGTTTAGATTCCTAAGATGCCCAGAAAAGGCCTCCCATACATCAAAGTGAGCTTAGTGCAAGCTTTTTCTTCAGACCTGCCCTAACTCTGGTTAAAGTTATGGGTAGCAGCAGCCTCAACCAGTTTTCCTGAGTTTCTTGACAAAACTTAGCTAAAGTTTTCTTTAAAGTTCTGTTATGTCTCTCACTTTCTGGATAACTGTGTTCTCCAGGCAACCCGTAGCTCCATTTTATCTCTAGAGCATGGGGCACACCCATGGTTATTTTAGAGGCAATTCTGGTCCATTATCATTTTGTATTGTTTTGGGAAGACCAAACCTAGGAATCACCCCCTTGACAACCTTAATTTGCTTCTTCATTTCTACAAGGAGAAGCTTCCATCCATCCAGTTGATGAGGAAGCATAAGGCAAACTGAGGGAAAAAGCACAAGCTAACAATACCACCCCCACCCAGGTGGGATATGTGTGATATTCCTCAGGCACTCCTGACTGTCCAAGAATAAAGGAAAGGGGAAAACCAATGATTAACTGATAACACAGGACCCCAGTCTCCATTAGTTTACAAATGTCTTAGTAAATTACAAGAAAAAGGCAATCTTATCAATAGCCTAATCTCCAGGAACTCCCTACTGTCTTAATGATAATGCTTTGGTAAAGAGGAAAATAACTATAGTTTGACAATAGTTAGGCCTCCAGTATCCTGTGAGTCTTCTTTAGCATATGAAAATCCCTTAATAAACTTCCTCTTGACTCTATCTCCAACTCCATAGTATATAACTAGTTACTCTTCACAGCACCAGTGCATCTCTTCCTGCCCGCAGGTCCTGTCCTCTTGCTTTAATAAAATCACCCTTTTTGCACCAAACAGGTCTCAAAAATTCTTTCTTAGCCATTGGCTCTGGACCCCACCATCACTCCAAAACACCATCACAGTGAAAGTATCTATGAAAATCAGGAGGTATTTATATCTTCCAGAGGCAGTAGGCATAACTGAAATCCACCTGCCTATCTTTCCCATGTAAAGTTCCTCTAGCTGTATAGCTTTGGCTAAAGGTAGAATCAGCAGGTTAATTTGTATATCTTTTTTCTTTTTTACACAGTACTTACATTTTTGTACAGCTTCCTTTATGGGGTCTCTCAATCTTTCTGAGTGGCTCACAGGCATGAAGATTATATAAACTGTTATGCCCAGAATTTGTGATCCCCCAAAGACTGCCAGGGAGCCGAGTCTGATGTAAAAGCAAAAGAGCCTTTATTTGAGCTAGCTTGAGCTCAATCCCCTACCTGCACCAACACAGCGGTGAGATACGGGGGGGGGGGGGGGGGGGGGAGTGAGTTTCAAAAGGACAAAGGTTTTATTGGGGCCTAGGGGCAGTTGGTGAGGTAATGGCTGTGGCCTCAGCCGATTGGCTGGGGAAGGGCCTGAGTCCTGTTAGGCAGGTGAGCGGGAGGTTACTCAAGGGGAGGAGGCGTGGTCAAGGTGAAGGACACAGAACAAGATGGAGTCGGCCAAGGTAGGCCCGCCCTTTCATAAACATGGGCTGTTGTGGCAATATTCTCTTAAGTTTACTTTAAGTTGTCTGTTTTCAGATTACAGGGCATCAAGAAAAAGGACAGCTCTAGCCCAAGTCAAGGAATGGGAGAAAATTAGAAACCTTAGTTTGGAGAATCATAGCCAGATACTCAGTGAAACCAGAACAATTCAGGATCCAGCCCAGTTTCAAAGGCAAACAACAAACACTCGGATACAATTAATCAGAACTAGAATCTAACATTCACAGAGGTGTGTTACTGAAATGTAATTTTTCTCTCTAAAATCACCCTCATTTCCAACCAAAGATAGACAAATTAAGACTAATTTGTTGTAAAACAAGTACAGTTTTAATGAACTTGGCCTATATATTTACATAGTGAGGCATGAAATAGTGATTGGACATATAGGCTCTTTTAAATCTACTTTGCTGGAACTTTTCATAACGAATTTCAGATTGAACGGTTAACAGCTTCTCAAGGCTCAGAAGCCAAGCCAAATACTTGCTATCAGATTTGCCAAAATACCTGTAGATTTTGGACACTTCCTCTCTTCTTGAGGTCCTCAAAATATCTTGATGTTCCCAAGTATGACAGGAAGTAACCTTCCTTACTTACCTGGTATGGCTCCCTGGAAACTTGTAAGTAAGGAACCAGGTCAATTTTTTCAAAGGGCTCACTGGCTCCATAAAATCAACCTTAGTTCCTTAAAGCTGTCTGATCATATCTGTGTCTATGCATGTCTCTCCCAAATATGATATTCCTGTCAAAGCCTTGGTAATATGACCAATGTGTCCAATGGTATTCTGTTACAAGGAGAACAAATTTTTATTGAATTCATGCAAATAACTACAATTGCCATAAAAGTAAGAATACTCACTGAATTTCCAAATTCTGGAATGATTAGATAGGGAGAAAAAGATAAATGTTTAATATTTGTTTACAAAGTAATATTTTACCAAATTTTTCTAAGTCATAGGTAACTTAAGAGAAAATGTTTCCCTAAATCTGGAAGAAAAAACATTAGAGAACCAACAATGTTTCAAACAAGAGTCATAAAAATTATAATCATCTCAATTCATTCAGTCCCAAGTTACTAATTCTTGTTCTGTTTGAATGCAATTTTTTTTTTCTGTTAGTTCCAGAAATTCTTACTCGGTTTAGTTTTATGATCTTAACAGTATCAGGAGCAAATACTTTTTGACAGTATTTGTCAAAAATCATTTCCATGAATCTCTTTGAAAATGAAACACATTTGCAAAAGCATCAGGACAATAACTGTAAATGACAAAAGACTCAAAAATAACCATAGTTGAGGATCTGATGAGAGTACATTACAACGCAGTTGACAAGGAAATGTGTGACACATTTCAATAACTAGAATTACAGTTGATGACATTATCTCAGGACATACTAAGACTTTAGAAATTTCATATAATTTCTGGAATAGTTACAGCATTTACCCACACAACATAACCTTAGAAGATTTATCATTTGTGTCACAATGCTTCCCAATGTAACTTAACATAGAAAAGAAACAAGCCTACTTAGTCCAAAAGACTTTTTAGAATTTGAATTTTGGAGAAGTCAGTTAAAAACCTCAGGAAGTTTTAATGTGCATGCCTAAATGAGATCACAGATATACAAAACTTAATAATCTATTTAACCAATGTGGCAGTGACAGATGCTACAGAAATTTACATAGTTGTTAGCAAATCGTGGCTCTTTTTATTTAAGTTTTTGTTTTAATTCCAGTTAACATACACTGTATATTAGTTTCAGGTGTATAGTATAACTGTCAGCACAGGGCCTGATGCTGAACCCAAACTCACCAACCTGGATATCACAACCTGAGTCCAATTCAGATTCTTAACTGACTGAGCCACCCAGCTGCCCCTAATTTAATTTAAACTTTTAAAAAGTGTTTATTTATTTTGAGAGAGAGAGGAAGCATGAGTTGGGGAAGGGCAGAGAGAGAGGGAGAGAGAGAATCCCAATCAGGCTCCATTCTGTCAGCACAGACCCCAATGTGGGGCTTGATCTCACAAACCCTGAGATGACCTGAGCTGAAATCATGAGTCAGGTGCTTAACTGGCTGAGGCACCCAGATGCTCCTAATTTAAATTTTATTAAAGTAGACTCTGCACCCAACATGGGGCTTGAATTTACAACCCTGAGATTAAAAGTCACATTCTCTACCGACTGAGCCAGTCAAGTGCCTCAAAACTTAGCTCTTTTAATATTAAGAAGATTCAGTTTTCTTAATTAAAGACCTGATAAAGAGAAAACATAGAAACTTTGTTTTTACTGGGCATATAAAGAAAAAAGTCATTGTTTACAATTTCTTATCAAGAAGAATTCAATAATCTAAGAAAACTGTCATTTTAAAGGAGAGAAAAATCAAATTCCAAGCCTATATACGAGTATTATTTTAATTTTTTTAAAGTTTTTAAATGTTTTTATTTACTTTTGAGAGAGAGAGAGAGCGAGTGGGAAAGGGGCAGAGAGAGAGAGAGAGGGAGACACAGAATCTAAAGCAGACTCCAGGCTCTGAGCTGTCAGCACAGAGCCCAACCAGGGGCTCAAACTCATGAGCTGTGAGATCATGACCTGAGCTGAAGTCAAACACTTGACTGAGCCATCCAGGCTCCCCTGTATTCTTTTATTTTTTTAATGTATTTATTTATTTTGAGAGAGAGAGAGAGAGTGAGCATGAGCAGGGGAGGGGCAGAGAAAGAGGGAGAGAATCCTAAGCAGGCTCTGTGCTATCAGCACCAAGCCTAACTCACAGGCTCTACCAACTGAGTCAGCCAGGTGCCGCTAAACAGTCTCATTTTAGGTCAAAATGACTGTATTTTTTCTCAAAAAGTGTATTCCCAGGGGCACATGCATGGCTCAGTTGGTTAAGCCTCTTACTCTTGATTTTGGCTTAGGTCATAATCTTGTGGTTCCTGAGATCAAACTCCAAGCTGGGCTCTGCTCTGTACTGACATTCTCTCTCCCCCCTTTCTCTGCTCCTTCCCTGCTCACTCTCTCTCTTTCTCTCAAAATAAGTAAATAAATTTAAAAAGTATTTCTATTCCTCATTCTTTCTTACCAAAAATATACCTTACTTTCCTTGCATATAGGGTTATTTCCCCTATTTTTTCCAGTGGTCTTAATTACTGGACATTTATTAGAATTCTTAATACTAGTGAAAACTAAGTGGTAAACAATTGTGAACTCTCTGTGATACCAGGATTCTTTACATAGGTAAATTTATGAATACATCTCATGATTTCTAGGGATATGTACTTCTCCATAGTACAATCTTTCTATAAACATAAAATACATTTACTAACAGACCCAAATCGATCTTTAGTTTCTCTATAACAATAGTAGATAAACCTATGTTTAATAATCAAAATTTCAGTATTTTATCTCACTTGGAAAAGACTTAGATACCTAGCGAATTCAACTCAATTTATCATTTAAATTTTTAAAGTTCTAAGTTACCAAGGATTTTGGAAACTATTTAAAAGTTTACCTATATAAACCATTTATCTATTTAACCTACTTGTTCTTAACAAGTACTCATGAAAAATTCATGAGATAGACAAAATCAACCATCATTTTAAATCATTTTTGCTGACAAATTCAACAGATACAACATGAATTTAATAAATTTAGATAGAATAAAAGTTAATTATCTGTATTATATTATATTTGATGCTAAGTCCAAAAGACATGCCTATTTTAATTAAGCCAACAAGCTTACACTTTAACAGAGATTATCCCAGATCACATTAACCTGAAAACCACTTGAGGTAGTTACTATCTTTCTGAGTTTTAGAATGCCCAATTATAGTTCTTGTCTTCAAGTTAACTAAATAGACCTCTTTTAGAATTAATTTTAGCAATACCATCTGGAGGTAGAAAATACCTTATATAGACAGACACAACAAAAATGTTACAGTTAAGAGTTGTATTTATCTTTGATAAGTACCTTATGAAATCTGTGGGATAGATTTTGAGCAAGGATGATTTTCTAGGCTGTATTTTAAAAAGGCCTGTTTTGGGGCACTTGGGGGCTCAGTCAGTTAAGCATCCAGTTTCGGCTCAGGTCATGATCTCACAGTTCATGAGTTGGAACCCTGCATCAGGCTCTGTGCTGACAGCTCAGAGCCTGGAGCCTGCTTCAAATTCTGTGTCTTTCTCTCTCTCTGGCCCTCCCCTGCTCATGCTGTCTCTCTCTCTCTCTCTCAAAAATAAGTAAACATTAAAAAAAAAAAAATGAAAGGGGCGCCTGGGTGGCGCAGTCGGTTAAGCGTCCGACTTCAGCCAGGTCACGATCTCGCGCTCCGTGAGTTCGAGCCCCGCGTCAGGCTCTGGGCTGATGGCTCGGAGCCTGGAGCCTGTTTCCGATTCTGTGTCTCCCTCTCTCTCTGCCCCTCCCCCATTCATGCTCTGTCTCTCTCTGTCCCAAAAATAAATAAACGTTGAAAAAAAAAAATGAAAAGGCCTCTTTTTCCCCTTTTTTTCCCTTCAATCTTAGGAATGGGGAATGATCTAGATAAAACTTCCCAGAGAATCTGGGGGACTTTGAATTGTTTCTGAGGCTATATTTCTAGTTTTTGCAAAGATTTGTAAGATAAGGACAGTTGCTTTCAATCCCTCTAGGAATTGGGTTGCAACTCAAATGACATCATAGGTTGATCTACCCATCTGATTACATTTTTCTCAATTTGTTTCTATCCCTCTGGGTACATTTTTCTAATTTGGATTTAGGAGAGAAGGCCTTTAAAAAATTTCCTATCATGTTCTGATTATCAGCTTCCAGCCTGGCCAACTTTTGACTACAGAGTTATCATTGCATTCCCAATGTAAGGAGGAGAATTTTTATTTTAATGCCTTGTTCTCCAGCATCTCATTTTATGGATAAGAAGAACATAGAGCAGTAAGAAATACTGCTTCAGGGGGTGATATTTTTAAGCTCAATTTTGTCACTATTTCAGAAAGTTTCAGTTTCTTGCATGAATAGTATCCTGTCGATGTTTTTTTTTTATTTTTTTAATTTACATCCAAGTTAGTTAGCATATAGTCCTGTCAATGTGTTTTACAAGCTTCCAAATACCAAACTTTGTATCGTGCTCAGATTGTTTAGTTAATAGGCAGCTTTCTGGAGTTAGGTGTACAAATACACGAATTAGGTATTCCAAAGGATCTTCATTTAGGCCATATGAGTGTTAAAATAATCCTTAGTATAATCCTAAATTGTTTTCTTTCTTTCTTTCTTTTTTTTTTTTTTTCCCCAGTAACATGTACCTGGTGCGTGCTTCCAGTGATCCAGGGGGCTCTTGCTTCTTTCACTTGGGGACTTCTAGGTTCCACCTGAATAAGCATTTAATCCACCAGGGCATTCACCTAAGGGGCTCTTTTAAAACAAGAACAATAACAAACAAACAAACAAACAAACAACCTTTCCTCTAATCTGGATATCCGTTGAGGATTTGCCCCCAGCAGCCAAGGTCTATGATAAGGGCTAGTTGAAGACACAGACTCAGCTGTTCTTAGCCTACTGAAAATTTCCTTCTCTAGAGAGTAGACAAGTAAGCTCTTAAAAGCTCTTAAGAATGCCCACTCAGGTTGTTCAGGTATACCACCCTGGAACCTCTCTACAGACAATTTCCAGAACATGAGATTTATCTTACTGACGACTTCAATGATCAGGCATCTCCAATCAGCCTCCAGGGCTTGCAACTCCTCAGATTCCCTAACAACACTAGATCAGATAGCTGTGCAGATTCTGAGCCTTCCCCCTCCCAGCCATAGAGGCAGAGCCCTAAAGCAGATTTGTGCCAATTACTTGCCACTCATTTCTCCAAAGTGCTCTCCAATTAAAATGTCCTAAGCAGCTACTGAGCCCATTCAGAGATTCAGGGTGTACAAATTTGACAAATCAGGTACCAAGATGGATTCTTCTATGCCCTTCCCTACAGATTCCTCAGCAACATAGATTAGTTCATCCCCCAACCCTCCACCCTCACTATGTAGCCAGCTGGGAACTGGGGGAACTAAAAGGGGTTAGGGTCACAAAAATTTGTAAACAGACAAGCAGTTTGGTGCTTGAGTGCAGTAAATTGAACAGAGCCCAATGAAATGTTGAAAGCCCAATAAAATAAAAAGCTTTTTATTACTTGCTACAAGTAAGAAGACAAGAAGATAGCTCTTAAAGTGTTGGAGAAGTAAATAAAGTATGCCAAAGATGGCTGATGGAGCTAAAACAGACTCTGGTCTCTAGCTTAGAGACCCCTCCTCCAGGTTCTTCTTCCTTTGTTTGCTGTGCATGTGAAAAACCCCACAGATATGGATGCTGACGACTATAAATTACCCTCCCCACTTGCATTCCAGGCTCAGACCTTTGGAGAAACAGTCTCCTCTGAGGCCACCGGTGTTAAATAAATCTCCAATCCACCAAGATCTCTGAGTGCCACTTGGTTTTTCTGCCAGCGTTCCAGTCTGGTTCTGTAACATACTTGGCTCCCTGACTGGGAAACCCAATCGTGCTGGCCCATTGTTGCCACTGGTTTGGGAGAACAGCAAGATGGTGATGGAGCAAGGGATTGCAAGGGAGAAGGCATGCCCTGCCTGAATTTCAGCAGTCTCCTTCTCAGTTGCCTTGGGGTGGCCCCACACTGTTGTTCCCGCCGAACTCAAGAGACCTGGTAGGTGAGGACCTGGACCTGACATCAGAACCAGTAAGGCTGGGGCCCCAAAGAAGTCAGGCCCACCCAAAAGGGTGGAAGGGGGACCTGATCAATCCCTGGAGGCCTTAATAGGTCTCACAGGTAGAGAATTTTGCAGGAGTGAATATAATAGACTCTGGTGTGTGTGTGTGTGTGTGTGTGTGTGTGTGTGTGTGTGTGAATGTGCGGCTCGGCCAGGCTTGCCAGTCAAGTTCGTGGCTCCATGGATGGGCACTCTTAAGGTCCCCAAAAGTCTGCGGAATCTGAATGGGCTCTCCTGTGTCATGGTGAGCATATAAAGTCTAGGGTGGTATTGGATCAGATGCCAATCTCAAGTCACAAAGCTTAGGCCACTACAGCCAAACCTCACCTAAAGTTTCCTTCAGGAATGTGACCAGAGGAGTATCTGATTGGTTCTCTATCCGAGGGGATACCCTCCCTTTGTCTGTCTTTGCGACACCAAACACGAGAAAGAAATTAATAATGGGATCAAAACAGAGTAAGCCTACGATTTTAGAGGTCATGCTCAAAAATTTTAAAAAGGGATTTTCAGGTGAGTACAGGGTGAACATGACACCAAGGAAGTTAAGGACCTTTTGTGAACTAGAATGGCCCATATTCAATGTAGCATGACCCCCCAGAAGGGACATTAGATGCTCAAATAGTGCAGCGGGTTTTGCTAATAGTCACTGGGAACCCAGGCCACCCTGATCAATTTCCATACATTGACTCCTGGCTTGAAATTGCCAAAAATCCACCGACTTGTGATTCATCATTAGCAAGAGGAGCCAGAAAAAGGTTTTAACCACTTTATCTGGAGGCTCACCCAGGGAGCCAAAGAAGCAACCCACCACTCCTCTAATATTTAAAGGGGACGTGGCAGAAGATATTGTTTTTCTGCCTCCTTATGACTCGCCAAGCTCCCTCCCCACTGTTCCTGAACTTGAAACTCCTCCCCATCTGTCTCTCTGCCACAGCGGTAGTCGCTACTGCCGCTGCAGTTGCCGCCACAGTTGCCATTGCAGTCACCGCTGCCAACGCCACTGCTGGTTGCTGCTGCAGCAATCACCAAGGCAGTGGTGGCCACCGCCTCCGCCACTGCAGTCAGCACCTCCCATCTCCCCAACCCTCTCGGACCCAGAGAACCCTCCCCCACAAGGGCCAGCACCCAGACTGCGCCCCAGACCCAGACCTAATGCTCTTCAAATGCCTGTAAGGGAGACGAGAGAGCCTGAAAGACAGAATGAGGATGAACAGTCCAGCCCAGCTGTTCCATGATGTATTATCAACCTTTCTCTACAACCGACCTCCTCAACTGGAAACACAACACTCCATCATACTCTGAAAAGCCACAAACAATGGTCAACTTGATGGAGTCCCTCTTCCAGACCCACTGACTCTGTTTAATACAGAAGAAAGAAGAAGAAGAATGAGAGAAACATGATAGTACCTAGAAGATCACACACCTCTGGGGATTAATGACCCTGCAGTCTGGGCTCAAGCTGCCACACCTATGGGATTTCACCACAGAAGAAGGACAGGCCCACATCTGAGGATTCCAGGAAGCCCTCCTCCGGGGAGTCTGAGCTGGAACCAGAAAGCCCATGAACATGACTAAAATATCATCAGTCGTGCAACAACCTGGGGAGTCTCCCAGAGACTACTATGAAAGATTATGTGAAGCATACTGTGAATATATCCCGTTTGACCCTGAGGCACTAGAAAGTCAACAGATGGTAAATACCTCTTTTGTGGCACAGGCTGCCCCAGATATCAGAAGAAAACTCCAGAAGTTGGAGGGCTTTGCCGGGATGAATATCACTCAGCTGATAGAGGTCACCAATAAAGTTTTCATGAACAGAGAAGTCGCAACCGAAAGAGAAGCAGAGAAAAGACTAAAAAAAGAAGGCCACCCTTCTTGCAGCAGCACTAAAAGAAACAGACACTGAGGAGACAGGACGACCCCAACCACCAAAAGGGCGGGGGGGGGGGGAAGCCCAGAGCCTCCTTAGCAAGATATCAATGTGCATACTGCAGAGAAGGGATACTGGAAGAATGAATGTCCGAATCGGAAGGGGCCCTCAAAACCCAGCCGATATGGGGAGGAACCTCAAGGTGAGAATCTCATTGGTCTGGCTGGGGTAGAATCAGACTGAGGGGGACTGGGCTCTTTCTCTCTTGGCCCCAGTGAGCCCACGGTCGAAATGAAGGTAGGGGGCTGAACAATAACTTTCATGGTTGACACTGTGGCTGAATACTCCGCTGTTACTTCCCCGGTGGCACCCTTAAGCCAAAAGACAGCAACTATACTTGGGGCTACTGGGACACAGATGATGCAATAGCCCTTCTGTCAAGCTCGACAATGTGAACTTGGGGGTCACAAGGTCCAGCATGAGTTCCTCTACTTACCTGACTGCCCAATTCCTCTCCTGGGCTGGGATCTGCTCTCCAAACTTGGGGCCCAGATAACTTTTGAACCCACTGGACACACTAGCCTCCAATTAAACCCAAGGCAGAAGGAAACCTTGGTCTTAGCAATTACCCTACCAAGGGAGGAAGAATGGAGACTATTCTGCGCCCAGGCCCTACCCTATAGCCGCTCAGAATTCAGGCTTACATTCTGCTCCATTTGGGTTGAAGATAACCCACCTGGACTAGCTTAGAGTCAGGCCCCCATCATTGTTGACCTGATCCCTGGAGCCCAACCTTAGAGACAAAGGCAGTACCCCCTTCTACCCGAGGCTAGATGGGTGTACAATAGCACCTGACCAAGCTCAGAGAAGCAGGTATTCTAATTGAGTGCCAATCAGCTTGGAATACCCTGCTCTTGCCAGTCAAGAAGCCAGGAGGAGGATACCGACCAGTAGAGGAATTGAGGGCCATTAACAAAGTGACTGTTTCCTTACACCCAGTGGTTCTGAACCCATATACTCTCCTCAGCCAGATTCCGGAGTGAGCCAGATGGTTTACATGCCTTGACCTAAAGGATGCTTTCATCTGCCTCTGCCTGGCTCCTTAAAGTCAACCATTGTTTGCCTTTGAATGGGCTGAGCCCATTACAGGGTGCCAGATGCAGCTGACCTGGACACCACTTCCCCAATGTTTCAAAATCTCACCCACTCTTTTTGGGGAAGCACTAGCTGCAGACCTCGCTGATTTTCCGAGGGAAACCACAAGGTGTGTCCTCCTCCAATATGTATACGATCTCCTCCTTGCCAGCAACACCCAAGAAGACTGTATGAAAGTTACCAAGGCCCTCCTGCAGCTCTTATCCTACTTGGGGTACCGGGCCTCCTGGAAAAAGGCAGATTTGTCAGCAGCAGGTCTGATACTTAGCCTTCCTCCTCACAAAAGGAAAAAGAGAACTAGGACCAGAAAGGAAGAAAGTTATCACCACACTGCCACAGCCCCAAACAAAATGAGGCTTGCGTGAATTTTTAGGGGCCACAGGGTTCTGTTGCATTTGGATTCCCAGATTCTCAGCCATAATGAGGCCCCTCTATCATCTGTTTGGAGGGCCAGACTGGGAGCCCCTCGCATGGACTGAGGAGGCAAGGGCTGCTTTCACAGAAATAAAGTTGGCTCTGGGACAAGCCCTCGTTTGCCTGACACAGAAAGGCCCTTTAACCTCTTCATACGTGAAAAGGATAAAATAGCCCTTGGAGTGCTGATTCAGAGCATGGGGCCTTGGCAATGGCCAGTGATCTACCTGTCAAAAAAACTTGATCCTGTGGCTGCAGGATGGCCACCATGCCTCAGAGTGCTGGCAGCCACAGTCCTGCTCAAGGAGGCAGACAAACTCCCACTGGGAAAAACACTTAATGTTAAGGTCTGACACGCAGTCATGTCCCTCATGAGCACCCAAGGATATCATTTTTCTCTCCAAATCTTGGCTGACACAATACCAAGGCCTTCTCTATGAAAACCCAAAGTCACTCTCAAAACAGTAAGAACACTAAACTCGGCCACCTTCCTTCCCACAGAGGAGGGAGAACCCGACCATGACTGTTCCGAAGTAGTGGATGAAGTCTACACCAGCCTCCCGGACCTCCAAGACCAGGCTATAACAAGCCCGGAGATCACCCTGTTCAGCAATGGGAGCAGCTATTTACAAGAAGGCAGCTGAAGAGCAGGATATTTGGTAACCACAACCACCGAAGTTCTGGAAGCCAAGGCCTTGCCAGAAGGATGGTCGGTACAACGGGCTGAAATGTACACCTTAACCTGAGCCCTCATCCTTAGCAAAGGTAAACGCGTTAACATCTACACTGATTCCCAGTATGTCTTCGCTACTGTGCATGTACACGGGGCCATCTATAAAGAAAGAGGTCTCAGTACTGCTACAGGGAAAACTATCAAAAACAAGGAAGAAATACTAAAGCCTCTTGAGGCTGTATGGCTGCCAAACAAGGTAGCTATCCTACACGGTAAGGGACATCAGAAAGGAGACAACCCCATAACTCAAGGAAATCACCTGGCCGACAAAACAGAGCGGCCACCAGTGGTGACCCAGGCAAAGCTCCTACCTACAGTATGACTCTTGCGCCCCAGAGGGAAGCCTCCCTGCTCCAACGAAGAAAGAAGTTGGGCCTCGACAGAAGGGGCACATTAAGCAAAGAGGGATGGTGGGTCATGCCAAATGGGCACATCTTTGTCCTGTTGTCTATGGGAAAACACCTAGTGAAGGAATATCACCAACTCACACACCTAGGGAAAACTGCACTGGAGGCCCTTCTCAAAAAAACTACTATATCAGCCAGCTGCTGGCATTATGCTGAGCTGTCAGTGAACAATGTGTAACGTATTCCAGAAAGAATGCTTGGTCTGCCCCATGGGGCCCGCCTGGCATGCAAAGGATCAGGGCCGCCCCTTTCGAAGACTTAGAGGTGGACTTTACTGACATACAACCAAATAAAGGGTTCAGGTATCTTCTTGTAATAATCTGCACATATTTGGGATGGGTCAAAGCATTCCTGACAAGAAGGGAACGAAGTTGCGAGGTGGCCAAAGTTCTTCTATGGGAGATTGTGCCTCGGTTTGATCTACTCTTAACCATACACAGTGATAACAGACCTGCATTTGTGGCAGACATTATACAAACCCTGACAAAGTCCCTCAACATACCTGGAAACTGCACACTGCTTACTGACCCCAGAGCTCAGGGAAAGTAGAGCGGATGAATCACACCCTCAAGGAAACCCTGGCTAAGTTCCATCAAGAGACTAATCTCCCATGGCCAGATTTACTACCACTGGTCCTCCCGCGTGCCCAATGCACGCCTGGGGCACTGGGATTTTCCCCTTTTGAGTTATTATATGCGCGACCTCCCCCCCCCCCGCCATGTTTAGGAAAACTCCCAGGAGACCTACACCAGATTGGAGACAAGGGAATAAGAGAACAGCTGCAGACCTTGGGGGCAGTCCTAAATAAGCTACAGAGATACATAGAGAGGACCCCAATTTCCTTAGGGACCCCGACACCCCTTTCAGCCAGGAGACTCTGTGTGGGTCAAAGATTGGAAGAGGGAACCTCTTAGACCATGGTGGACTGGGCCTCATACTGTTATTCTAACAACTCCTACAGCCCTTAAAGTTTCAGGTATCACCCCATGGATCCATCACTCCAGAGTTAAGAAGGCCAACTCAGAAGAACCCACAACCTGGCGAAGTGATCCAGATCCAGTCAACCTGCTTAAACTGACCCTTAAAAGAGAAACTGACCCCTAAAACCTCTAGTCCTGCTCCAGCCACACCCCAGAAGCTGGCTGGCCTGTGAGTGGCAGAAGCCTGGGGAATCAATGCGTGAAGCTAACCCAGGGGTTTGGATGCAACTCTGCCAGCTCTTGCCACTTACTGGCGTCATAGCCCTAATCTTACTTCTTACTGTTGGGTTGATAGAGACTGCACCAACAAGCTGGACATGGGACAAAAGAGGCATGCTGGGTCTCTATACATACCTCCTCTGGGTGGGAGGATTATTAAGTATTGCCTGCATATTATGATAACCTCTCTCACCCTCACAAAGGCCGCTTACCCACTTTGCCCCCAGCATTGTTATATGGCAATAGGGTGTTAAGGGCATTCAGCGCCTTCACCTCCCTCCACAAAGACTGCTACAAGGGAAAAACACCCACTCTCTGTCAGTCACCTGGTGCCCCAAGGGCTAAGTATTAGACCATAGAGATAACCCAAAATGTCAGGAACCCATGTCACAACAAGGGCCTCCAGAGAGGGAAGCAAGCTTGCTATACTTACCTTCCTCAGTGGGGGATCTCAGACAGGGGAAGGGTGCAAGACAGGGCCCCTCAAAAAGTTATAAAGATACCCAGGATAGGGTAATACAAGCCATAAAGGCGACCACTCCCCTGGCAGCCTACCAAGGTTTGAACCTTTGAGCTCTCAATCAGATGCTTACCAATTCCCCACTACAGCATTGGGCCAACACTACTCTACAAGTCCTCCATAAAATAGATAATCACACCGAAACCTGCTGGATGTGCTTGCCCCTCAGCCAGAGGGCTTACATAGCCACTCCCACCCATTTGACCTGGGAAGCTCCTGAAAATCTCAAAACCAACACCTCTGTCTTAATTGGACCCCTGGCCACTGGGGTCTGTCTCATAAATGCCGACAATCTAATCTGTACAGTCCCTGAAGGTATGAACAGTACCTCTCTAAGTGGAAGAAATATAACCTTAAAGAGGAATGCAACCCTATGTTCAACCCCTGGGGTATTCTATCTGTGTTCTAATTCAGCCTACCAATGCTTAGAGGCCAACTGGACTCAGATATGTTATTCTGTCTTCCTGACCCCAGAGATATCCATATACACTGAAGATCAGCTCCTAACAGCCCTTAACCCCAAGTCCTGGGCTAAACGGGCAATCCTGCTACCCATTCTGATAGGCGCAGGAATTGAGACAGGAATAGGAACTGAAATAGGGGGCATAGGTTCATCTGTAGAACTATACCATAAACTATCTCAAGCGATAAATGAAGACATGGATCTGGTGGCAGATTCTCTGGTAACCTTACAAAACCAAATAAACTCTCTGGTGGCAGTGACCCTCCAAAATAGGCGAGCCCTCGACGTCCTCACTTCAGAAAAAGGAGGGACTTGCATCTTTCTGGGGGAGGAATGTTGCTATTTCATAAACCAGTCAGGAATAGTTACAACTAAGGTTAAGGAACTCAAGGAAAGAATTCAAGGTAGACAACAGGAAAGTATCAATCAATGGAAAGGATGGTATCTCACGGATTGGGCATCCTGGCTTCCTTCCCTGGCGGGGACCCTCCTCTCCATAATTTTACTTGTATCCATCGGCCCTTGTATACTGAATGCTATGGTTCATTTTATTGAAAACACTGTTGCTCGCCAAACTTCCGCAAGTATCTTAGCCCTCAGAGAGTATCAACCTTTAAAAATGAAAGGTGATGCCTACTAAAAGTTGTTTTTAAAGGCATCAAAGGGGGGAATGCTGGATAAGTAAATAAAGTATGCCAAAGATGGCCGATGGAGCTAAAACATACTCTGGTCTCTAACTTAGAGACCCCTCTTCCGGGTTCTTCTTCCTTTGTTTGCTGTGAGCGTGCGAAAACCCCCACAGATATGGAAGCTGACGACTATAAATTACCCTCCCCACTTGCATTCTGGGCACAGACCTTTGGAGAAACAGTCTCCTTTGAGCCTGCCAGTGTTAAATAAATCTCCAATCCATCAAGATCTCTGAGTGCCGCCAGGTTTCCAGTCTGGTTCCATAACAAAAGCACTGTCCGCCCCCCACCCCCACCCCATGGGGTTAGTACAGGAAGCTTTTATCCAGTATATTAGAGCGCAGGGTGGGAGCTTGCATATACATTAAGGAATTTATGCATATTCTATTATTTAGGCACTTTGGTTCAATTGTGCATTCCTAGCATGTCAACATGCTAATGCATACACTGTATGTTCAAAAAATGGCAGAAAACCCTGCCCATAGGAGAAGATCTTAGTATTATTATCAACTAAAAGAAACTTCAGGACAACTCAGGTGGCTTCTGTGCAGATCCTCTGCTCCAAACTAGTTTGATCAGGCAAGGGGCTATCATGTGAAACACCTAGCTAGAATCTTCTTGGTGGGAGCTGCTAGCTATACAAAATAAAACACATCCTGTTCCTGCTTTTGTCGTTCCCCTACCCCACTCCCAGCTCTGCTGATAGATGTTAGCCCTCAGATTTTAGTACCTCTCTGCTGTGTCCTAGCTAACAATCTGGGACTGAGACCTTAACCTGTGGGATCTAATAACTATCTCCAGGTAGTGTTCACTTCAGCAGTACATGTACTATTTCTAGGTAGATGGTGCCAACACTTAATCCCAAGATCAAGTTAATTGCTTGGTGGTGTTGGAAAACACACATTAGAATAGTATTAATGAAATGAGCCATCCAATGTAATGTCAGAAATGGTTGAGAAATACATGGTTTTCTCCATTTGATACATATATTTTTCATTTCTTCAACTCCCTTGCCCCACTTCCATTTCCTTTGAAATGATAAGTTATGGCATTTCCTAGAGCTATAATTCTGATACTAATTAGTAGATACCAGTGAGATCTACTTGAAATATGACCTGCATTTTATTTCAAAAAAAAAAAAAGTGATGTTTTAACCAAGTCAGAAGACAATGACCACAGACAAAAGAAAAAGAAGACAAAATATTCGTTTTTCTACACAGATACCTGAATTATACACATGAGGATATGTGTGTGTTGTTTTTAGCCAAAGTTACTTCTTTGTATGGAAACTATTTCCCTTTATTTAACTGTCCCGAATGAGGCAAGTTTTTGTTATATATGAATTGTCTACAGCAAGATGGAGAGGGAATTTAGGATTCAAATCCGGTCAGGAAATAAGAGTAATTTACATTTGATAGCTGAAGTACAGAGGAGGTTGGTAGAATCATGTTGCTCCTCAAGACGTATAAGATAAACAGAACTGCCATACTGACATAACTCAAAGGACACCCTCTTTTACCTGCCCCACCACCGCTGTCCCTAACTCCCACATGTTAAAGAACAAAAATCCCACTAAGTACCACTGAAGATCTAACTAGCTTTATTAAGTGATTCTTGAATCAGGCAGCATCCCATCTACCAAGTAGAGGGGAGCTCTGAGGAGTAGTACAAAATAGAAGATTTTTATAGGAAGGAAGGTGAGGTGAGGAAGTTATTAGCAAAATAAAAGAAAGGATTGTCTCAGGTGTGGTCAACTTCCCTTAAGGGGAAAAGTAGGAGATTTATCATGCAGATTATCTCATTTTCTTTTGGGTGGGGTGGATAGAGAGGGCCCACGTGACAAATGACCTCACTGATGCTGATCAGAAAATTTCCTGACTGACTGGGTAAGACTACATTTCTGGGGGAGGTTGAAATTGCCCCTAGGTTAGATATTAAGACTGGGTTTGGTGACTCCATCTAAGTTGATGCCATTTTGGGCCTGTGGTTTTCTTTGTAACACAGACATACTTAAGTTCTTGCAGAAAGTCTGTAAATAGCTGGCTATTTGCTTATACTGCTTTGCTTATACTGCTATCTCTGCTGTGTCCTGTTTTCAGGGTACAAGAGGTGGGCATCAGACCTGGTGCACTATTGTAGAGACGTTGGCATCCTATCTTGTTTCACTCTTAAACAGCCCCTGGAGGCAGCTCCTGAAAACCAGTAGAAGCAGAGTTAGTGCATGTAGGAAGACTACAATTGTCAGGAGTCTCACAAGTTGCCTTGGTGCTTTTCCCTTGCCTTGATGTACTACAGCTGGTCATCCACAGTTGTCATCGTGAATTTTCTAGCAGAGTTTTTTCCCGATATCTTGCTACTATTTTGAGCATTCTCAAAACTGTCCTGATAGACATCCTTTTCTGTTCAATAGAACAGGACACATCTGTGTTTTTCCAAAATAGAGGTGGGGTCCTTGACACCTAGATGGGCAACAGTGGTGTGGAAAGGAAAACTTAAGCCTTAGCATGTGAATGTGGTTGGACAGAGATGATAAACTGTCATAATGCATGTTTGTACCCCCACTCAACATGGGCTTCTGAGGGCAGAGACCAAGACCTATTCTAGTGTTATTCAATTAGCATATCCAACACTATTTGTCATTTGTCTGTAAAAAGAATAGGAACTTGCACCAGAATGTAATGTTAACATACTGCTTCTTTAACTGAGAACATTTTGTCTAATGAGCAGTGCACCAACACTTACACTAGCTATGCATACTTATAATCTTGCTAGTTATCACAGTATGCAATAGTAGGCACTTAATCATTATTTATTCACTTTGTGAAATAGTTTTCTGCATGGATTGATTGATCTTTAGGTTAATCATAAGAGGACCTAGGCCATCCTGGAAAAGCAGTACTTTTTTCACTAATTACTTTCCTATCTTAACAATTCCTTCATCGGTAAAGTGGCACATAATGTATCTAGTATATATTATCGATATATATCTATTGATCAATATATTATTTATGATAAAAAATAATATATATTATTGGTCCAAACATGAATTTGGTTATTCTACAAGATAAAAGTGGATGTTCCTTCTTCTCTCCTTGCTGACTCATCTTCCTATAGCCTAGATACAGAAAGTATCTACTCAATAAATCATTAATTAATTAATCTCTCATGTTAGGGATTGCTATGGGTTGAATTTGAACCCCCAAATTTACATGTTGAAGTCCTAACCCCCAATTCCTCAGAATGTTACCTTATTTGGAAATAGAGTTATTACAGATATAATTCATAAAGTGAAAATGAGGTCATACTGGAGTAGGGTGGGCCCTAATCCATTATAACTGTTGTACTTATAAAAAGGGGAAATTTGGAGACAGATACAAACACAGGGAGAGAATGCCATGTGAAGATGAAGGCAGAGATCTAAAGTCAAGGAATGCCAAACATTGCCAGCAAACCACCAGAAGCCAAGGGAGAAGCCAGGAACATATGCTCCCTCAAGGCCCTCAAATGGAACCAACCTTGCTGACATCTTGATGTTGGATTCCAGTCTTTGAAAGGATGAGACAATACATATCTACTGGTTTTTAATTTTTTTTTTTAATGTGAGAGATTTATATTTACATTTGAGAGGGACAGAGAGAGCATGAGTGGGGAAGGGGCAGAGAGAGAGAAGGAAACACAGAATCTGAAGCAGGCTCCAGTCTCTGAGCTGTGAGCACAGAGCCTGACACGTGCCTCAAACTCATGAACCGTGAGATCATTACTTGAGCCAAAGTTGGGTGCCTAACTGACTGAGCCACCCAGGCACCCCACATTTCTATTGTTTAAGGCACCCAGTTTGTGGTACTTTCTAATGGTAGCCCTAGAAAACCAATATAGGGATACACTGCTATATACTTTGTTCAAATCCCACAAATAAGATATAACACATATTATTACTGCACATGTCATTTTCCAACTTCCCTTTTTCACTCATCAAGGTATGGGTGTCCTTCTTCATGAGCACATTAAATTCTACCTCATTTTTAGAAAATGGCTGCATAGTATGCAAAACTGCATGCTTTTCTCTGTTAAAATGTTATTTACCTTTTACATGTTAATATGTTAAGCTTTAATAGTAAAGAAGGATTAAATTATGTAGCTGGTCTTGTTCTTTATGGCTTCTTTTTTTTGTTCTTGTTTAGAAAAATCTTCCCACTCCAGCATTATAAACATAGTACATTTCTATAATATTTTTTCCTTTTTAAAAAATTATATAATTAATCTACCTAGAATTTGTTTTAGTTTATGGTGTGAGATTAGGATTTGATTTTTTCCCTAGTCAATTTTTCCAACATGCTATACTGAATAGTTCTTTCTTTCCTCCATTGATTTAAAACTCCACATTTGAGGGCACCTGGATGGCTCAGTCAGTTAAGCATCTGCCTCTTGACTTTGGCTCAAGTCATGATCTCACAGTTCATTGCATCCAGCCTAGGGCAGAGCCTGCTTAGGATTCTCTCTCTCCTCTCTCCCTGCCCCTCCCCCACTTGCACTTATACTCACTCCCTCTCTCTCTCTCTCTCTCTCTCTCAAAATAAATACACATTAAAAAAAAAAAACTCCACATTTATCACGGACCAATTCTCCATAAACACAGAAATTTGTTGCTTTTGTCCCAGTTATACATTCCTTCATGAAAACCATCAGGAAAAATAGCTTTAACTGACATGTAATAGGATATAGCCTTCTTTTTTTTTTTTTTTTTGAAAGAGGAAATTATAATGTTTCTTTTTCTTTTTTTGGCCCACTATTTATTTATTTATTTATTTATTTATTTATTTATTTATTTACTTACTTACTTACTTATTTTTCAGAGAGCATAAGGTGTAGAGGGAGAGAGAGAATCTTAAGCAGGCTCCATGCCCAGTACAGACCAGTGCAGAGCTTGACACAGGGCTCAATCTCACGACCCTGAGATCATGACCTAAGCTGAAATCAAGAGTTGGATGCCTAACTTACTGAGCCACCCAGGTGCCCCGTTTAAACAAATCATTTGATACACAAACATTATATGTTAGATATATTAGTTATAAAGCATGGTAATACACTTGAATAATAGTTACTTATTACTAAAAAACAAATTACCCAAACAAAAATCACTTAAAACAACAACAATTATTTATTCTCTCTCTGTTTCTGTAGGTCAGAAATTCAGGAGCTGCTTAGCTGGTGGTTCTGGCTTGGGATCTTTCATGACCCTAAGATGCATTAAGATGTTGGCCAAGGCTACAAACTTCTAAATGCTTGGTTAGAGCTAGGGGATCCACTTCAAGGATGCCTGGCAGTTGGCAAGAGATCTGAGCTCCTCACCACATGGATCTCCCAGAGGGCTCCTTGGGTGCCCTCCACCATGGTAGCTGGATTTCCCTGGGACAAGGGATCCAAGAAGGTAGGCAGAAACTGCAATGTCTGTGACCAAGCCTTAGAGGTCACACACTGTCATTTCCTCAGTATCCCATTCTTTACACATACCATTCCTATTCAGTGTGAAAAGGGACTACACAAAAGCATCAATACCAGGAGATGGGGACCATTGGGAGCCACAACATATAACACCCATGAACTCACCAACAAGAGCAAAAAACAGTACACTACTGATAACTTGCATCTACCCATGTGTCCTTTCCTTACCACAGCCCCCTGCTTCCTGTTGGTATCATTCCACTGTTTTTTTTTAATGTCTGCATTTTCAAAAAATGTTTATTTTGAAACAATTGTAGACTCATATGCAATTGTGAGAAATAACAAAAAGAGATCCAGTATATTCTGCACCAAGTTTTCTTTAATGTTAACACCTTACAGAACTATAATACAGTATTACAACCAGAAAATTAACCTTAATGTAATTTGACTTTATTTAAATTTCACCATGCACTCATGTTTTACATGCACTCATGTGTATGTATTTGTATGTGAATTTAGTTCTTTTAAAAAATATATTTTATTTTTCCATAATCTCTACACCCAATGTTGGGCTCAAACTCACAACCCTGAGATCAAGAGTCCCATGTTCCTCCAAATGAGCCAGCCAGGTGCTCGGCTGTATATGAATTTAGTTCTATATGATTGTGTTGCATGTGTAGACTTATGTGCTCACCACTATAGTCAAAATACAGAACACTTCCATCACAAGGACCCCTAGCAATACTATTCTATAGCCATAACCACTTCCCTTCCTTTCTCCTCCCAAACCACCAGCAACCACATTTGTTCTCCATCTCTGTTATTTTGTTATCACAAAACCGGAATGGAATCAGACAATATGTAACCTTTTGAGATTGGCTTTGTTTTTTGAGCATAATTCCCTTGAGATCCATCCACACTGTTGTGCATATCCATAGCTCCTTTCTCTCATTGCTGAGTAGTTAATTCCATGATATGAATGTATCACAATCTGTTTATCCATTTACCTGTTACAGTTACTTGATTTCTTTCCTGTTTCTATTATGTATAAAGCTGCTTTTATAAACATTTGTGTGCAAGTTTTGTGTGAATGTAAGTTTTAATTTATCTGGGATAAACATTCAGTAGTTTAGTCACAGAATTGCCTGGTAAGCACATGTATAATTTTGTAACAAACTGCTTTATTGCAGATAAAAGTAGCTGAACGATATTTTTCTCAGTATGTCTAGCATTTGGGATCTGTAAAAACAGTATTGCTATGTATATAGCCTTCTGGGACTTATTTTTTCACCTAAAGTTAGGTTTCCAAGATTCTTCCACATTGCTGCATGTATCTATAGTTCATTAATTTTCATAGCTGCACAAATTTCTCATTTTGTGATTACCATACACAGTCAAAGATGGAACAAGTTGCTCCATTTGTGAACAAGTGCACTATTTACAAAATGAGTGTTCATGTGCAAGTTTTCTCTGGTGTATTCTTAGGGACAGGGGTGCTGAGATTTAAGGACTTCAGATGTTCAAATTTAAGATGGAATGCCAAATAATTAACCAAAGTGGCTGCACCCATTCATACTTCCAGTGGCAACGCTTAAAAGTTCTTCTAATCCACATCCTCTAGAGCCTTAAGTATTTGACTTCTTAACTTTTGTCAAATGTAGTAGGTTATTATGACTTCTTAATTTTTGTCAAATGTAGTAGATTATTAATTTCTTATACCCCCAAAATTTTAACTTATTTATCTTCCTTTATTCTTCTGTTACTTGTATTCAAACTGACAAGTTGAAAACAATAAATCCAGTTGGAATTCGTTTGGAAAATACACAAAATCCACAGGTTAGTTTAAGAAGCAAGCCCACTCAGATAAATGGCAGGTCTATATTTATCCAGATCTTCCTTTACCACCTTTAGCAAAATGTTGGTAGCCATGTGATCACATATTCCTCATATGTGATATGGGATAAAAATTCTCCTACCTCATGGGAATGGCCAGGAGGACGAAGACAATCGCTATAAAATGAGTAAGCACATGCCTGACAGGCATTACATTCTCTACAAAGTTTACATTCTCTACAAAGGTTATCACCACTTCTATTGTTGGTTTTTGTTATGATTATTTGCATACATCTTGAACTGACATTTTTGTTCTTCATTAGGCATTTTATATTATTCTAAAAATGAAATCCTTCTGTTGATCCATCATATTTTCTAATTGGCTCTTGCTTATACATGAGAAACTTATAATTGCACATTTTTATCTTATAGTTAACTATATTACTAACCACTTTCCTAGATAAAAACCATGACACTGCAAACAGTGATAAATTGTGCCTTTTTCTTTTCTAGTATTTTTTTTTATTTTTTTTAACGTTTATTTATTTTTGAGACAGAGAGAGACAGAGCATGAACGGGGGAGGGCCAGAGAGAGAGGGAGACACAGAATCTGAAACAGGCTCCAGGCTCTGAGTGGTCAGCACAGAGCCCGATGCGGGGCTCAAACTCACAGACCGCGAGATCATGACCTGAGCTGAACTCGGATGCTCAACCGACTGAGCCACCCAGATGCCCCTCTTTTCTAGTATTTATACCAAAAATATTACTTTATGGTAATAATCTATAAATACACTATAAGCTGCCCCTGCAGCTCTATACTTTGATAATTTAATTTAAATGAATGTTAAGGCCTTGTTAATTACTGTACAACATCTGTGCCTAACTTTACAAATTACAAATTTCAGAATCTCTTATGACCTTTTCTTACAAATTAAGTACACTCACAGGGCACCTGGGTGGCTCAGTCAGTTAAGTGTCCAACTCTTGATTTCAGCTCAGGTCATGGTCTTGCAGTTTCTGAGATCGAGCCGCACGTTGGGCTTTGTGCTGACAGCTCAGAGCCTGCTTGGGATGCTCTCTCCCTCTCTCTCTGTTGCATATGTGCTCTCTCTCTCTCTCTCTCTCTCTCTCTTTGTCAAAATAAATAAACCTAAAATATATATTTTAAAATTAGGGACACTTACAAGAGTAAATATTAAACAAATAATATCAGTTTAAAATATTACAGACTGTGATTTTTACTCATTCCATAAGCATTTATTAAGTAAGCATCACACCACCAAAGTAGTACATGAAAGCTGGAAGCAGTCTTCATGATTCTTTCATCCAACTCCATATATTTTTCAGAGAGAATGTATCATCCAGAGTCTCTTCTATTTACATTCTATCTGTAGGTACAACCTTCTCATCACACAGCTCTAAATCACAGGTATCTCCTGACATGGCCCAGATCTTTATCTCTAGTGCTTGGCTTTTCCTGTCATGTTGATATTTCACTATCCCTCTACCTCCTTGACATCTGTTAGATGTCAAACAGCCACCTCTACTTTAACATGGCATATGTTAGCTTTGTATTTTTTCCCCAAAACTTGTTATTCTTTGTGGGAGTGGGAAAATTTTCCCTTCTTCCAACCTAGGTTCTTGGCTGTCCTAATAATTAAATTAACAGGAGAAAAACAAATTAATTTCATACTTACAAGGGCCCCGTAAAAATATGAGGCTCAAAGAAGTGACCAAAGCAGGAAAAATTTATACCTTTTAGACAAAAAAATAATAAATAAATTTGTGAAGAATTGACAAGAAAAAGGGGTTTGGGCTTGGGGTAGTAAACTGGTGAAGAGACAGGATCTGTTTATACAGCCTTCTTGGTCTTTTTTTTTTTTAATTTTTTTTAACGTTTTTATTTATTTTTGAAACAGAGAGAGACAGAGCATGAGCAGGAGAGGGGCAGAGAGAGAAGGAGACACAGAATCCGAAGCAGGCTCCAGGCTCTGAGCTGTCAGCACAGAGCCCTACCCGGGGCTCGAACTCACAGACCACGAGATCATGACTTGAACCGAAGTCGGACGCTCAACCGACTGAGCCACCCAGGCGCCCCCAGCCTTCTTGGTCTTAAATTTCCTATCTCTGGTGATAAGGATGCCTTCTACTCTCCTGGCACAGGGATGGTACCTTTCACATAGGAGATTTGTTTCCTGCTTTCAGAGAAACAAAAGAGGGTCAGCATATCACTCTTGCACTAACTGTTTTTCAGGTCACTTTAATTCAAAATAATCAATATGCCAAAGTGGCATATTTGGGGCTAGAGCATTCTACAATCCTTCATCCCCAAGTCATTAACTAGACTCTTGAAGGTTACTCTTGATTCACCTCTTTTCCTCCTCCAAACATCCAAGCTGTTGATCTATGATACTTGTAGTTTTCCACTCTATCCACTGCCTAGAGCCTAAGCCACCTCCTAATTTGTTGCCTTGACTGCTCCCACTGGGCTCAAAATTTAGCTTTCATCTTTTGAAAGGGATAATAATATCTTCTCACCTTATGCCTCTGCTTGGGGCAGTCTACAGCTTCCTATTGCAGTTGGAGCAAATCTAGAGGCCTATCCCTTCCAAAGGCAGCATGGTCCATGCCTGCTGGCCCCTCTGTCCCCTTCCCACTACCAGCCACACTCTCTTCCACCCAGACTCACTCTATGACCCCAGACCTGTATCTCTGGCTGGGTCTCTCAGCTGAGCTTGGTTGTGTGCACCTCTGTCAGACCTCCCCTCCAGGGCCTGGTGACCATCCCAGGTCTGCCCCTCCCACTGCCTTCAGGCCCCAGCAACTCAAGATATCAGTTGCTTGGGCCCTCCTCAACTCTTTCCTTATTTCATATCCCACAGCCAGTTCAACACTATATTGTGCATGATTTAATATGGCCATGTCCCACCCTGCACCATGACCACACTCCCACATGAAACACCAACTCCTCTCTCCAGGATTATTGCAATGGCCTCTTACTGTCTCCTTGCTACTGACCTAGCCCTTCTGCATTCTATTCACACAGCTGCTGGTGATCTTTGGAAACCTAAGTTTAGTCATAAGACTCCTATGCTCAAAGCCCTCCAAAACTTCCCTTCTCACTCAGCTAAAAGCCAAAATCCTTACTCTGATTCTTTAGGCCCTATATGAGCTCACTATGGGTTTATCTCTGCTCAGCCACTTGGCTCTAGACACCTGGACCATCTTACTGGGCCTGGAACCCCACACTCTCCTACACTTGCTCATTTTTCCCCAAGATATCTCTGCAGTTTTTTCCTTAGGCCTCTGCTGAGGGCTGTCCCAGGAGGCCCCCTCTGATAGCCCTAGCTATAGTAGCCCAGGCACACCCTTCCTGCTGGGTTCCCTGTGCCCCTCCACTTCCTACATCCTTCTTGTTGGAATCACCTTAGGAGATATAGCATTCCTGACAGCAGGGACTTAGTGGTGTTCTCAGGGTGTCTTGTTTAGTTGCTGCCAATTTTAAGGGACACTAATTCTCTTAACATGGGTTGTCTGTAGGGTTTTTCCCCACACCACCAAGCAGTTCCTTGACACCGCTGGGTGTCCTTTAATTCAACTCAATTGACACTATTTGGATATAGCATCAGATCTCACAGGTTAAGGTCTTAGTCCTGCAAGGCTGCCTCCCAACACACACACACACACACACACACACACACACACACACACACACACACACACACACTTCAGACACTAGTCACAAGTTCAGGTTGTCAAGTGCTTCTGAACAATTGGCTATAGATCAGATGTTCCAACAACCCCACCTTGGGTTTAATTCATTTGCTAGAGTGGCTTACAGAACTCAGAGAAACATTTTACTTACCCAATTACCAGTTTATTATAAAATGATATAACTCAGGAAGAGTCAGATGGGAGAGATGCACAGGGAAAATATGGGGCTTCCATGCCCTGTCTGGGAGTGCCACTTTCCCTGACTCTTCATATGTTCACAAACATGGAAACTCTCCAACCCCCATCCTTTTGGGGTTTTATGGAGGCTTCTTACATAGACAAGATTAAAACATGGGCCACTGACAATTGATTTGACCTCCAGCTCCTCTCTCCCCCTGGAGGTCAGTGGAATGGGGCTGAAAGTTCCAACTCTCTAATCACAGGTGGTTGGTTCCCCTGGCAACCAGCCCCCATGGAAAGTGCTTTCTAAAAGTCACCTCATTGGGGTGCCTGGGTGGCTCAGTCGGTTAAGCGTCCGACTTCAGCTCAGGTCATGATCTCACAGTTTGTGAGTTCAAGCCTCGCATCGGGCTCTGCGCTGACAGCTTAGAGCCTGGAGCCTGCTTCGGATTCTGTGTCTCCCTCTCTCTCTGTTCCTCCCCTGCTCATGCTCTGTCTCTCTCTCTCCTTCAAAAATAAATAAAAACATTAACAAAAAATGAAAGTCACCTCATTATGATAAACCCAGGTGTGGTGCAAAAAGGTTATGACTATCAAGATAACTTTATCAGTCTCATCACTTAGGAAACTGGTTTAAGAGCTTTATGCCAGAAATGGGGATGGAAACCAAATATATACTTATTATTATAAACCAGTGTCATACTGTCTCTTCCTACTAGAATGTTAGATCCAGAAGAATATCAGTTGTCATCAGCAATTTTTCCAACTTGGTCCCCAGTGCCTAGAACAGTGTGTGGGGAAAAACTGGGTGATGAATAAGTATTTACTGAAGGAGGATAATTAAAGGGACTTGTCTAGAGCCCAGCAGCAGGACCTCATCAGAGCTCAGTGGTCCAGACAGTCAGCTCAGAGTTCACCCAAGCCTGGCCCTGGCCCAGGCCCAGGCAGTCAAGAGTCTGAGAGTTTAACTGGCAGAAGACATCTAAGCTCAAAACCCCTGCAGAGCAATCTAAGGGAGGTTTACATACCAATGCACATAAGTCAGAAGAGAAGTGATTCCATGAAGTTCAATGGATCATGCAGTGTGGAAACCTTCTGGGAGATGAGTTGAGTGAGGACTTAGCGGAAATACTGAATTTGGATCGGTGAAGAGCAAGTGGGGAAAGATTCTAGGCTTCAGGAGCTGCAGTGTGACTCATGGAATCTTGGAACCTTACAGCGGAATGTAGATGGGAATGAACAAGGCCTGTTCTGAGAAGGGTAAGGAAACCTCTTGCCCTGGGCCTGGGTAGGGAGGGGTGGAGTTAAATCAGTAAGTTGGTGACAGTTCCCCTGAGGGCCTCAAAGGACCTCTGCCTGAGGAGTCAGCATTTGACTTTGTAAGCAACAGGGGACTCCGGTAAGCTCCAGGGTAAAGAAATGAAGTGAAGGGGTCCAGGAGATCAAGGGACCACTTTGTCAACACGTGGATTGGCTGAAGCAAGGAGACTGGGAGGCAGGGAAACCCTCCCAGAGGGTTGGGGCCACACTGGGGATACCTACAGGGATGGAGGCATCTATGGAAATAGAGGCCCTGGGGCCTCACTGGGTTAGGTAATGGAGGAAAAGAAGAGTCCATGAGGTCTTAGTCCTTGGAAACCAGGTAGTTGTAGTCCTTCATTTGTTGTTAACACTCATTTTGGGATGCCATTGGTTCATTGTGAGATCTGATTTCTTTCCCTGAAAATGCAGGTACTTTAGCCAAATCTTTCTCTGACCCAGGCCTCTACACATTAATATTATACCCCTAGAAATGGCACAGGGGAGAGGTTTGATATATGGCATGCATCATTTTCTTAGTACCTGTCACTCTACCCTCCTTATGCTGGATTCTGATAAATACTGTGGTCTTTGGCAAGGCTCCCTGTAGAGATGTGAGACCCTGGCATGGCTGGATGGTGTTTGACCAGGGTACAGGAGGTAAGAGTATCATGGGGAATAGGTAAATGATTTGAGTAAAGTTTAGGAAGTGACTTGTAGAAGGCCTGGGAGGGATGAACCCAGCACTGGCAGAGGCTGCTAAGGTGGTCTCTTGGGCAATGACTGAGTATCCCAATGCAAGAAGAGAAAGGTGGGGCTGGCCTACAGGAGGAGGCCGACAGCTCTCAGAATCAAAGACAGACAGTGCCCATAATGGCTCTTCTCACCCAAATTCCCAGCCAGAGTCTCCTCAGCAAGAATCTCTGCTTCTTATCTCTGTACTTCCAAAGCAGAAGGCTAACTGTCACAGCTGTGGTATATCTGGGGGAGAGCATTACTGCAGGAGTGGGGACTCCCCCATATCTTCTGCCAGACCCAGCATATTCTCCTACACCCATCGTTTACCCGCTCCCCTCTCCAATTGCCCATCAGTACTAAAGGTAGCCTTTGCCCCAAACTTCTGCCACCGCTGGTCTTCACCTGCCCTCCCAACAACCACTTTCAATTCCCTGTCACAGTTTCTCATAAAGGCCACCTCAAAACTGCAGCACACAGGGATATTTTAGCTCTCAGGGTTTTCCAGAGAGGAAAAGAAAAATACTTGCAAACCTGTCTTTCTTTTCCACTGCGAAATAGTCCTCCCTTCAATTAAAAAAGAAAGAAAGAAAAAAAGAAAGAAAAAGAAAGAAAGAAACAAAGAAAAAGAAAAAGAAAAAGAAAAAGAAAAAGAAAAGCCTATTTAGGGAAGTAAGGAAAGGCGGCTATGATCAGGGAAAAGAAAAAGTTCACCGAAGAAGTGAATATCAAAGTAGGTGGAGGTTGAGCAGGGATAGGGAAGGGCGTAGAGGCAACGGAATTCCGACTTCTTGGGCTCTCCCCTAAAGCAGATATTCTCGATAAATAAGATTCAAAAATTGGAGCAGTGGTATGCCATGGCTCATTTGGATTTTGATTCTAGCTGATTCCAGAAGGAGGCTCCTAACCCGGGTCCCCAAACTGTTTCCTAGTCCTGGGCCCAGGAAGCAGGGCTGGCCCAAGAAGAGCCTGGTAGCTGCCAGGGAATTGCGGTGCCTTTTCTCTCACAGTCTGCAGCTTCCTCTCTCCTACCGGAGACAAGGCGCGTTCCTAACGTTCTGGGACTGAACTGATGCTTCTGGGAAACGAAACCAAACTGCTCTAAGTTTCCAGCTCGGGCTTTTTTTCTTTCCCGCTATCTACGCTATCTCCAGCCCTGGCGCGGCGCGAGGCGGGGCCAGGAGCTGCGGCGGCGGAAATGGCCGGGAGGGCGCCAGTACAAGGGGGCTCTATGCGGCGCGCGCCCCGCCCCGCCCCGCTTGCGCCCTGCCGCGACTGCGGACCGGCGGGCTGGGCGGGGCGGGCGCTGACCGCCGTCTCCTTGCGTCCCGCAGGCTGGGAGCTCGCGCCGCCGCGCCCGAGCCGCCGGCGATGATCACCTAGGAGGCTGGCGCGGTCAGGCGCGAGCGGCGGAGGAGCCGGGCGCGGCGACACGCGGCCATGGAGCGGGATCTGGCGGCGGCGGCGGCCCAGGAGCCCGGGTCCCCGGGTCGTCGCCGTCGTCGGCGGCGGCGTGGGGACGGCAGGACGCGCGTGGTGCGCTCCAACCTGCTGCCGCCCCCGGGCGTCGAGGACCCCGCGGCGGGCGCGACCAAGGGTGCGCGGCGGCGGCGGCGCGGGGGCACCCAGCACCTGGCAGACAACCGGCTCAAGACCACCAAGTACACTTTACTGTCCTTCCTGCCCAAGAACCTGTTCGAGCAGTTCCACCGCCTGGCAAATGTGTACTTCGTCTTCATAGCGCTGCTCAACTTCGTGCCGGCGGTGAATGCCTTCCAGCCCGGCCTGGCGCTGGCACCCGTGCTCTTCATCCTGGCTGTCACGGCCTTCAAGGACCTGTGGGAGGACTACAGCCGCCACCGCTCGGACCACGAGATCAACCACCTGGGCTGCCTTGTCTACAGCCGGTGAGTTGGGCGCTCGGAGCAGTGGAGCGCGGGGTCAGTTAAGGGCCACGGCTCTCTGATAACTTGGTGTTGGGCTCTGTGTGAATGACACCGGGCGGGGTGTGCCCAGAGAGCCGTTCGAGTGGGGGCGAAGGGTCCGACTTCCATTGCTCCTGGGAGCGCGGGGGGTACCCTGTCCCTGATTGCTTGGCACTGAGATGCCGCGTCCGAACCAGAATGATCCCAGGACTGGAATCCAGCGGCCGCTGGGCGTCCTCATCCCCACCGCTCCCGCCTTTTAAGTAAAAAGGAGGGAAATCCATCCCCCGTCCCCCCACCGCCCCCCCCCACCCCCCGTGCTCTGGTTTGAAGTCCTAGCCCCAGTCTTCCATGAGGCTGTCTAGGATAGGTTGTTTAACAAGTTTAGCAACCAACCCAGGTACCTAAAGCTCAGGCTTAGGTAACATCTCTTCTTGGAACAACAGTGAAACTGCCACCAAGTTTTGGTGTGACCAGCACAGACATATTAAAAAAGCAGAGGTAATAATAGCAGCTGCCATCCATTGATGTGAGCTGTGAGCAGGCCACCCACTGAGCACCATTCCATAGTTGACTGTTTATTGTTAATTTTCTAAAAATTAGCCCGTTTCTAAACGTAAAGACTGAGGCTTTGAGGGGTTTTCCAGCCCTGCCCATGGTTGGTATTGGGGAATGTCGTTCCATTGGGCTTTTTCTCACTCCCTGCACCTTCCCAGAGTTTTGAACCCTCAGGCTCGGAGTGACTGGTGTCTTTTCTCCCTTTAGACTATCCATCCCCAAAGAGCCACTCCAGATCCATCTTGGAGCTGTGCCCAGTAGCTGAGCCCACCTCAACAATCCAACCCCTCAGGAAGGCAGATGGTCTGGACTTCTCTCCAAAGCTCATCCCATCTTTCCCTCCTCTTCACTTTGCTTGAATCCTGGTGTAGGGGGCTGATGTGGGCCGCTGAGTTAAGGACATTACTCTTGTCTGGCTTCTGTCCCATGTGAGGGGCTTCTAGGAAATACCTTGTGCTCTCAGTGGCAGATTGTTCCCCTAAAAGGTGGGAGTCATGGTTATTCCTACTTTTTAGAATAACTTAGATGCAGAGTTGTATTTCTGACCCTCCCAGCAACATTGGTTGTGCTTCATACTTATTTTACAAATGAGTAAACTGAGGTTCAGAGAAGTTAAGTAACTTGCCCAAGGCCACACAGCTGCTATGTAGTGAAGTGGTACTGGAATTTAACCCAGGTCTTGTCAGTTTTACAGCTTTTCCAACATTGTGGTGCTTGTGCTTCTTAAATTTATATAAAAATTACTTGAGGAGTTTGTTAAAAATTACAACTCTCAGGCTCCCATCGCCAGTGTTTCTGACCAAACCCATCTGGGATTGGACCCAGGAATCTGAGTGTTTAATTAGCACAGAAGTGATGCTTATTTAATGATGTCTCATACTTTGAGTAATGCTCTCTTGTTCTCAAGGGGCACCCACTGCCCAGTAGGCAAGCATGATGTGGATAGGGCTGTGGGATTTCCTGGCTCTTGTTCACAAGAAGCCTGAGGTTAATAAGGGAGGGGGCATCTATTACACAGACATCCTGTGTCCCTAGTGTGAGGATTCTGGGAGCTGTACATCTGCCTTCTGCAAGACAGAACTCTGTTGGGACTGTCGCAGGTTTGAGTCTTCACACACACCACTTCCTGTTATTAGTGAGCCAGTAGCTCCGGTAGCCTCCTTTTCAGAAATACTTAGGCCTCAGGAAATATAGTATATTTTCAGTTGACAGAGTGTTTTTAATCCATTAAGTCATTTGACCCTTAAAACCACCATCACCCCAAATGTGCAGATGAGAAAATAGAGTGGGACCCAAACGCAGTTCTCTTTACTTGACTTCAAAAGGTTTCATAGCATTTTGAAACCTTCATCTTCCCCTTGGACCACACCTGTCCATGTTCTCCTCACCTTCTACCCTGACCAGACTGGGATTCTTAAATAATCAGTACAGCCCTCAGGGGCAGGTCCTCAGAGATAATGGTGCTTTCAGGAGAAGTTGCTAAATGTCTCCCAGCTCCCAAGTTGAATTTCTTGAATGCTTTCCTGGGCAGAGAAGGGGCCCTCTCCTTAGGAAGGTCCCATGTGCAAGAGGGGTGGTAGCTGTTTGTGGAGACGAAGACTATCTGGAGGATAGTCATCCTTGTTCAGAAGCCAAACTCTTCCAGGCCTAGAAAGTCTGTGATTGGTGTTCTTAGGACTGAGCTGTGAGTAATGTGGATTTCTGAGCCCTCCCCTGTCCTCTGAGAATGGTGACTTGTGCACCCATTGCATTCCAGGCTGTGTGTAGCTGCCTTGAAAGTTCTGTGCTTTGACTCAAACCAGTGCCCTGAGTTGCTCCTCACCATGTCAGGCCCTAGCCACACCCTGGGATAGAAAAGGAGGAGGCTGGGTCTCGCCTGGAGCTTACTGTGGGGACTGATTGCACTATGCAGGACGTGTCCATGGACTGGGGCCAGGACAAGGCTCCTAGCCTAGCATTGCAGGATGCAGGTGAGGAGAGGCCTCCCAGAGGAGGGCATGAGTGAGGACCAGGGAGCATGTGGCCAGACAAGGGGTGGGAAGGGCAGATGCCACAGTTGAGAGAACACAGGATGGTGGTGGTGGTGGTGGGGCACGTGACAGGGTCAGGGCAGCCTAAGACTGCAGCCAGGCCATAATTTTTTTTTTTTTGGGGGGGAGGGGGGTAAGGTGCATTCTTGAAGCCCAGGATCTCAGGTACCTGGCATTGGGACCAGCCAGAGTGGCCCAGAAGATGACTTATTTTATGTCAGGCCAAAGTTTGTTCCGTGCCTTTGGTTACTAGAGAGACAATGGGAAGCACAGTTGTGAGCAGTCAAGGTCTGTTCTGTGCTGCATCATTTCTCTGGTTGATGTGCAGAGGGGTGTTTAGTCAAAGCATGTGTAAATGCAGAGGGTGAGCAAAGTTTAGTTGGGGAAGTCTTATCTGCTGACACCGTCTCTGGATGGTGGCTTCTTTTGGACATGTCTGTGTTATGACTGTAGCCTGCAGTGTGTCAGTTATTTATGTGGTGTTTCTCTCAGTAACATAGTCCTAGGGTTCCTTCTTTATGAGAATCCCCATCAGACTTGTGAGAAATGCAACTTCCCCAGCCCCCACCCCATGCTTTCTAGCCTGTGGAGGTGGGAAAGCTGGTGTCTTCATCAAAGCTTTGTTAACACACAGAAGTTTGAGAAGCAGTCCTTTGCTTCCATGTCCTGAGCCCATTGTATCCTCTCATGGATTTCATACTGTGGTATTTAGAAAAATTCTCCTGAGCCATGCTCAGTGGGATGAGAGAGATAGAGAGGTGGGTGATCTTGGGGGTCGGGTCCTATCAGTGACCTCCCAGCTGGTAGAAATGGTCAGTTTGAGCATCACGCATTTGTGGTCTAGTGGGTTGGGGAGGGTGTAGAAAGGCCTTCTTGGTCATACAGACCACTTTGGTGCTGGCTGCGGCTGGCCAGAGGGTCCACAGGTGGAAAGAAAGGGGGCTTACTGAGCAGCCATCTGGGACAAGGCTGGTGTCACCAGAGGCCTGGGCTGAGAGGGGAACAAATGGTTGAAGGGTGCAAGATTGGCAGGGCTGAAGGAGGAGAGGACATGGGAACACAGAATCAGCCTAGAGAGTGGTGATGGGGGCAGGAAAGCAGAGAATAGTTGTCTGAGAAGGACATTGATAAGGAAGTTGAAGAAGCAACATTCCGAGAAGGGAATATTGCCCAGGAGAGCCAAAGGGAAGAAGCAGGGACCATGCATGTAAGAAAGCACTCTCATCCTTGTCTTCTTTTTAAGGGAAGTGGGTAATACTTCATTAAACAAGAAAACCTGCTCCCTGCTCGCAGAAACAGAGCAGGTCTCCTAAGGGTACAACTTGAGGTGGGGGTGCTGCATAAGCCCCCTGCCTCACCTGCACTCTGTTTCCTAAGTTGTCAAGTGGGCTGTTGAACCCAGGTCTGCATTCCCCTTCTGGCTCCCTTGTCCTGTGACCCTTTGCTCCATACTCTGCCTGAGTCATTGTATAATGTTTCCCCCCCTTTTGCCTCCATTCCCTTTGTAATGACTTAAATATAGTCTTTTTAAAAAATTTTTTTAATTTAATTTTTTAAATTTACATACAAATTAGTTAGCATATAGTGCAACAATGATTTCAGGAGTAGATTCCTTAATGCCACTTACCCATTTAGCCCATCCCCCCTCCTACAACCCCTCTAGTAACCCTCTGTTTGTTCTCCATATTTAAGAGTCTCTTATGTTTTGTCCCCCTCCCTGTTTTTATATTATTTTTGCTTCCCTTCCATCATGTTCATCTGTTCTGGGTCTTACAGTCCTCATATGAGTGAAGTCATATGATATTTGTCTTTCTCTGACTAATTTCACTTAGCATAATACCCTCCAGTTCCATCCATGTAGTTGCAAATGGCAAGATTTTATTCTTTTAATTGCCGAGTAATACCGCATTCATCCATCAATGGCATTCATCCATCGGTGGACATTCTTCTTTATCCATTCATCTATCAATGGACATTTGGGCTCTTTCCATACTTTGACTATTGTTGATAGTGCAGCTATAAACATTGGGGTGCATGTGCCCCTTCGAAACAGCATACTTGTACCCCTTGGATAAATACCTAGTAGTGCAATTGCTGAGTTGTAGGTTAGTTTTGTTTTTAATTTTTTGAGGAACCTCCATACTGTTTTCCAGAGTGGCTGCATGAGCTTGCATTCCCACCAGCAATGCAAAAGAGATCCTCTTTCTCCCCATCCTTGCCAACATCTGTTGTTGCCTGAGTTGTTAATGCTAGCCATTCTGACAGGTGTAAGGTGGTATCTCATTGTGGTTTTGATTTGTATTTCCCTGTTGATGAGTGATGTGGAGCATTGTTTCATGTATCAGTTGGGCATCAGCATGTCTTCTTTGGAGAAGTGTCTATTCATGTCTTTTGCCCATTTCTTCACTGGATTATTTGTTTTTTGGGTGTTGAGTTTGGTAAGTCCTTTATAGATTTTGGATACTAACCCTTTATCTGATATGTCATTTGCAAATATCTTCTCCCATTCCGTCGGTTGCCTTTTAATTTTTCTGATTGTTTCCTTCACTGTACAGAAGCTTTTTATTTTGATGAGGTCCCAATAGTTCTTTTTTGCTTTTATTTCCCTTGCCTCCGGAGATGTGTTGAGTACGAAGTTGCTGTGGCCAAGATCAAAGAGGTTTTTGCCTTTCTCCTCAAGGATTTTAATGGCTTCCTGTCTTACATTTAGGTCTTTTACCATTTTGGTTTATTTTTGTGTATGGTGTAAGAAAGTGGTCCAGGTTCATTTTTCTGCATGTCGCTGTCCAGTTTTCCCAGCACCACTTGCTGAAGAGACTGTCTTTATTCCATTGGATATTCTTTCCTGCTTTGTCAAAGATTAGTTGGCCATACGTTTGTGGGTCCATTTCTGGGTTCTCTATTCTGTTCCATTGATCTGAGTGTCTGTTCTTGTGCCAGTACCATACTGTCTTGATGATTACAGCTTTGTAGTATAGCTTGAAGGCCAGGATTTTGATGCCTCCTGCTTTGGTTTTCTTTTTCAAGATTGCTTTGGCTATTCAGGGCTTTTCTGGTTCTATACAAATTTTAGGATTTTTTTGTTCTAGCTTTGTGAAGAATGCTGGTGTTATTTTGATAGGGATTGCATTGAATGTGTAGATTGCTTTGGGCGATATCTACATTTTAACAATATTTGTTCTTCCTATCCAGGAGCATGGAATATTTTTCCAATTTTTTGTGTCTTCTTCAATTTCTTTCATAAGCTTTCTATAGTTTTCAGTGTATGGGTTTTTCACCTCTTTGGTTAGATTTATTCCTAGGTTTTTTATGGTTTTTGGTGCAATTGTAAATGGGATCGATTCCTTGATTTCTCTTTCTGTTGCTTCATTGTTGGTGTATAGGAATAAAGCCGATTTCTGTGCATTGCTTTTATATCCTGCAACTTTGCTGAATTCATGACTCAGTTCTAGCAGCTTTTTGGTGGAATTTTTTGGGTTTTCTATATAGAGTATCATATCATCTGTGAAGAGTGAAAGTCTTAGCAGAGGCTAAGACTTCCAATACTATGTTGAAAAACAGTGATGAGAGTGGACATCCCTGTCTTGTTCCTGACCTTAGGGGGAAAGTTCTCAGTTTTTCCCCATTGAGGATGGTACTAGCGTTGGGTCTTTCTTATATGGCTTTTATGATCTTGAGGTATGATCCTTCTATCGCTACTTTTTTGAGGGTTTTTATCAAGAAAGTATGCTGTATTTTGTCAAATGCTTTCTCTGAATCTATTGAGAGGATCACATGGTTCTTGTCCTTTCTTTTATTGATGTGATGAATCATGTTGTTTTGTGGATATTGAACCAGCCCTGCGTCACAGGTATAAACCTACTTGGTCATGGTGAATGATGTTTTTACTGTATTGTTGGATTCAGTTGGCTAATATCTTGTTGAAGATTTTTGCATCCATGTTCATCAGGGAAATTGGTCTATACTTCTCCTTTTTAGTGGAGTCTCTGTCTGGTTTGGGAATCAGGGTAATACTGGCTTCATAGAAAGAGTTTGGAAGTTTGTCTTCCATTTCTATTTTTTGGAACAGCTTCAAGAGAATAAGTGTTAACTCTTCCTTAAATGTTTGGTATAATTACCCTGGAAAGTCATCTGGCCCTGGACTCTTGTTTTTTGGGAGAGTTTTGGTTACTAATTCGATTTCCTTACTGGTTATGGGTCTGTTCAAGTTTTCTATTTCTTCTGTTTCAGTTTTAGTAGTATATATGTTTCTAGGAATTTTTCCATTTCTTGCAGATTGTCCATTTTATTGGCATATAATTGCTTATAATATTCTCATATTATTGTTTTTATTTCTGCTGTGTTGGTTGTGATCTCTTTCATTTTGATTTTATTTATTTGGGCCTTTCCTTTTTCTTTTTGATCAAACTGGCTAGTGGTTTATCAATTTTGTTAATTCTTTCAAAGAACCAGCTTATGGTTTCATTGATCTGTTTTGTGTTTTTGGTTTCAATAGCATTAATTTCTGCTCTAATCTTTATTATTTCCTGTCTTCTGCTGGTTTGGGGTTTTATATGCTGTTCTTTTTCCAGCTCTTTAAGGCATAAGGTTAGGTTGTGTACTGAGATCTTTCTTCCTTCTTTAGGAAAGTCTGGATTGGTATGTCCTTTCTTCTTATGACTGCCTTTGCTGCGTCCCAGAGGTTTTGGGTTGTGGTGTTATCATTTTCATTAGCTTCCATATACTTTTTCCTCTTTAACTTCTTGATTAGCCCATTCATTCTTTAGTAGGATGTTCTTTAGTCTCCAAGTATTTGTTACCTTTCCAAATTTTTTCTTGTGGTTGATTTCGAGTTTCATAGTGTTGTGGTCTGAAAATTTGCATGGTATGATCTCGATCTTTTTGTACTTGCTGAGGCCTGATTTGTGTCCCATTATGTGGTCTATTCTGGAGAACGTTCCATGTGCTCTGGAGAAGAATGTATATTCTTAATGTATCTGTTAAGTCCATCTGGTCCAGTGTGTCATTCAAAGCCATTGTTTCCTTGTTGAATTTTTTCATTAGATGATCTGTACATTGCTGTGAGTGGGGCATTGAAGTCTCATACTACAATGGTATTACTATCAATGTGTTTCTTTATGTTTGTGATTTATTGATTTATATATTTGGGTACTCTCACATTTGGCACATAAATGTTTACAATTGTTAGGTCATCTTGGTGGATAGACTCCTTGATTATGATATAATGCCCTTCTGCATCTCTTGATATAGTCTTTATTTTAAAGTCTAGATTGTCTGATATAAGTATGGCTACTCTGGTTTTCTTTTGTTGACCATTAGCATGATAGGTGGTTCTCCATCCCCTTAGTTTTAATCTGAAGGTGTCTTTAGGTCAAAGTGGGTTCTTGTAAACAGCGTATAGATGAATCTTGTTTTCTTATTCATTCTGTTACCCTATGTCTTTTGATTGGAGCATTTAGTCCTTTGACGTTTAGAGTGAGTACTGAAAGATATGAATTTATTGCCATTATGTTGCTTGTAGAGTTGGAGTTTCTGGTGGTGTTCTCTGGTCCTTTCTAGTCTTTGTTGCTTTTGGTCTTCATTTGTCTTTTTTTTTTTTTTTTTCATCTTTTCTCCCCTCAGAGAGGCCCCCTTAAAATTTCTTGCAAGGCTGGTTTAGTGGTCACAAACTTTTTTGATTTTTGTTTGTCTGAGAAACTTTTTATCTCTCCTTCTATTTTGAATGACAGCCTTGCTGGATAAAGAATTCTTGGCTGCATATTTTTCTGATTCAGCACATTGAATACATCCTGCCACACTGCCACACTCCTTCGTGGCCTGCCAAGTTTCTGTGGATAGGTCTGCTGCAAAACTGATCTGTCTTCCCTTGTAGGTTAAGGACTTTTTTTTTTCCCTTGCTGAGTTCATGATTTTCTCCTTGCCTGAGTATTTTGTGATTTTACTATGATATGCCTTGTTGATAGTTGTTTTTTGTTGAATCTAACAGGAGTTGTCTGTGCTTCCTGGATTTTGATGTCTGTGTCTTTCCCCAGGTTAGGAAAGTTTTCTGCTGTGATTTGCTCACGTAACCCTTCTACCCCTATTTCTCTCTCTTCGTCTTCTGGGACTCCTATAATTCTGATGTTGTTCCTTTATAATGAGGCACTGATTTCTCTTATTCTTAAATCATGCTCTTTTGCCTTAATCTCCCACTTTTTTTTTCTGCTTCATTATTCTCCATAAATTTGCCCTCTATATTGCTGATTCTGTGTTCTGCCTCATCCATCCTTGCCACGGCAGCATCCATTCAAGATTGCAGCTCAGTTGTAACATTGTTTATTTCATCCTGACCAACTTTTACTTCTTTTGTCTCTGTGCAAAGGGATTTTAATGTTTTCAACTCCAGCTAGTATTCTTATTATCATGATTCTAAATTCTGGTTCAGACATCTTGCTTGTATCTGTGTTAGTTAAGTCTCTGGCTGTCATTTCTTTCTGCTCTTTCTTTTGGGGTGAATTCCTTCATTTCATCATTTTGAAGGGAGAAAAAGAATTAATGAGGTTAAAAAAATTAAAATTAAAAAAATTTAAAATTAAAAAATTAAAAACAAACACACAAAAAGAAATCAAATAAATGATGCTTGATCCTAGGTGTGTTTTGGTCTGGCTGTTGAAAGGGGCTTGATAGATTAGAGAAAAAAGGGGAAAGAAAAAAAAAGGAAATTGTTTGCAACTTTGAATAAATGAATACGGTGAAGTAGAGTAAAATGAAATGATGGAGGTAAAATAGAATTTGAAAAAAAATTACACAAAAGTAAAAAATATAGTAGAAAAAATTAAAGAAAAATATTTTTAATAAAAATAGAAAATAAAAATGAGTTTCTTCTCTTTCTGTATTTAAGAAATGAAAAGAAACAAGAGAAAAAAAACCGAAAGAAAATTGAATAGATCAACCTGCAAACAGACTGAAATATGACTGAAATTACTTTGTTTTCCCCTAGAAGTCAAACTATGAAGTGCTTTATAGTCCATAAACTAAGCAGGCGGAGAGACTTCTGTTCCTGAAGAGTGAGGTTGGCCCAGTTGGGCGGGGCTTAGTGTAATGGCTCCATTTTCCACTAGATGGCGCTGCTTAGCTTTCTGGGGTGGATTGTTGTGGCAATTGTAGGTGCGTGTGTGTGGGAGCAGTGAAAATGGCATCACCCAGCTACCCAGTTTCTAGTATGGGAACTCTGTTCTCCCCAATCAGCAGTCGCGCACCTGTCCTTTGTCCTCGGCTTCCTTCCACTCCCCACTTTTACACAGTCTGTGACCAAGCCCCAGGCAGACCCTCCCTCCTGAGTTTTGTCTCAGATGCAGCTGTTTTTCCCGATCCCTTACTTCTAAGGGACTGTGTCTTTGACCCATTCTGCCCCTCTGCAGGAGGGTCTCACCAAGCAATGGCTGGGTGTGGGCCGCATCCAGGAATGTTTGCAGGACCGTGCTGCTACTGATGCCCAGAGACGGGCTGGCACCCGACCCAGAAAAAGTCCATGAGATAGTGTAGCAGCAGCATCTTAGGGATTATGGAAAATCACAATACACATCTGGTACCAGGCTTCACCCTGAACGACGTTGCAGCACCAGTGGATGTGGTTGTTCTCCCCGGTCCACTGGGGCCTTGCCTTTGGGGTACCCACACAGCCTCTACCAGGTATTCTCCCATCGGGGGAACTGCCTCTCCCCATGTGGCCAGAAGACACCTGGACTCAACTCTCTTCCTGGGGATTCACTCTTCCCACCAGAGCACTGCCAGGTATTGAGCTGAGGAGTTTCAGACTCTGTGCTCCCCCTGTTTATAGTATTAATGGAATTTAAACCCTCTCCTTTCTCCCTTTTTAGTTCAGGCCCTATGGCTGTTTATACTTTTCCACTTTCTCTCCAGCTGCTTTGCGGGGGGTGGGGGGGTGCTTTTTCCAGAGTCTTCCCCCCCCCCCCCCATCGTCTCTCTGCACGCAAAAGCAGCTCCCTGCCCTCTGCGGCTTCTCTCCCCCAGTTCACCTCTACCTGCTGTGTACCTGCTGAGTTCTGTGGTTCATGTTGTGCAGATCGTTGTATTAATCCTCAGATCAGTTTTCTAGGTGTGTAGGATGGTTCAGTGTTGGTCTAGGTGTATTTCATGGATGCAAAACACAGAAAAAAACTTCCATGCTGTTCTGCCATCTTGTCTCCTCCCCCCTGTAATGACTTAAATGACTTAGTCTTTTTTTTTTTTTAATTTTTTTTTTCAACGTTTATTTATTTTTTGGGGACAGAGAGAGACAGAGCATGAACGGGGGAGGGGCAGAGAGAGAGGGAGACACAGAATTGGAAACAGGCTCCAGGCTCTGGGCCATCAGCCCAGAGCCTGACGCGGGGCTTGAACTCCCGGACCAGGAGATCGTGACCTGGCTGAAGTCGGCCGCTTAACCGACTGCACCACCCAGGTGCCCCTAAATGACTTAGTCTTAATGACACCTTCCAATGTCTGTCTCCAGAATGGTGGAAACAGAGTTTCTGCATGAAATAATCTGAGATGACTTTTTCCAGAATCATTTGGGCTCTGTACTTGTATTTGAGTATGGTGCCTTGGTGTCTTTCCATTATCTTGTGGGAAAACAGGTAATCAAGGGGTACTCTAATGCTTATCTTGGAATTGCTCTAATTTTGTCTGTTCCCTTTCCTTTGATTCTCACTTCATTTCCCCAGCTCACTGGGTTTATCTGTCCCAACCTGCTTACCCTGGTCTTCATGATTTGTTTTTTCAGAAGAGCCTGAAATGAGACCCAGCAAAGTTTTCCTTTTGTTTTCTGTTCATTTATCTTGTCTTCCTTCTCCTTCTTTCCCTTTCCTGGGCAGGAAACATCTTGCCTTCATGCCAGCAGCAGAAACATCTTTTCCCTGGAAGCATAGCAACTTTATCTTATTTGGAGTAAAAGATTCACAAAAGCAGACACCAGGATAAGATCCAGGAGACAGGAACATGCTCAGATAATGAAAGTCCTCTTTAAGGCCCCTCACACATGCCAGGCTGGGGGACACTTGGATAATATTTGGACATTGCCATTCACCTGGTTTTTAGAAGTTGTTTTTCTTTTGACACCTGCCATGTGTCATTTGTGACTGCACTCATGGTTGTCAAGTTGTAGAAAAAGACCCTTTCTTTCCCTACAATCTTGGTTGCCTTCAGAAGGCAGTCTTGTTCATGGGGCAGTTCTTTTTTACTTGTTGATAGGAGACAAGTGTTTTGTACGTGTAATTCCATCTTAACCTAACAACAGCCATATTTTCACATCCCCATTTTTCACATATGAGAACACTGAGGCCATAACTTCATCTTGTCTTACCAATAGCCCCTTTACTTTTTACATCCCCTTTACTTTTTACACCCCCATTTCACAGATGGGGAAACTGAGGCTTTAAGAAATAGATAGCTTGCCTAAGTTCTCCCTCTTAGACAGCAGCACCACGGCTTAAGTCCACAGTTCTGCTCTGGCTGCACTTTTATTGTTATTTTTGTACTTGCAACCCCTACCTGTAGGAGAAGTAAGCCTCATTTTTTAAAAAATAGTTGAAAATGTTATTCACTTCAAAGTACTTTCTAATTTTCCTTATGATTTCTCCATTGACCCATTAGATATTTAGGAATGTCTTAATTTCTGCATGTTTGTGCATTTTCCAAATTTCTTTCTGTTATAGATTTCTAATTTCATTCTATTCGCACATACAGAGAATTGCACTTGTAATGAACCATCCTTCAGTTTCAACAGTTAGCAGCTCATGGCCAACATTGGTTTGTCCTACCCACTCCCTCTTTCCCTTTTATTTTTTTTTTTAATTTTTTTTCAACGTTTATTTATTTTTGGGACAGAGAGAGACAGAGCATGAACGGGGGAGGGGCAGAGAGAGAGGGAGACACAGAATCAGAAACAGGCTCCAGGCTCTGAGTGGTCAGCACAGAGCCCGATGCGGGGCTCGAACTCATGGACCGCGAGATCGTGACCTGGTTGAAGTCAGACGCTTAACCGACTGCGCCACCCAGGAGCCCCTTTCCCTTTTATTTTGAAGCACATCCCAGATAGTTTTTTCTGTAAATGCTTCATTATTTATCTTTAGAAAAGCAATGACTCATTTCATTTCATTTCATTTCATTTCATTTCATTTCATTTTTAAATGTTTATTTAAAACAGAGAGAGCAAGTGAGAGAGAGCGGGGAGGGTCAGAGAGAGGGAGAAAGAGAATCCCAAACAGGCTCTGCACTGTCAGCACAGAGCCCAATGTGGGGCTTGATCCCAAATCAAGAGTCGGAGGCTTAACCGACTGAGCCATCCAGGTGCCCCTAATTTTTATTATTTTTAAAGATCTTATTTTTAAGTGATCTCTACACCCAATGTGGGGCTTAAACTCAACAACCCTGAGATGAAGAGTTGTATGCTCTACTGACTAAGCCAGCCAGGTACCCTGCAATGTTTTTAAAACTAAACTGCAGTATAATTATTATACCTAAATTTATATTCTTTAATACTATTAAGCCTCTAATCTGTGTTCAGATTTTCACTTGTCTCATAAATACCATATATTTTTTTTTCTATCTGTATGTTTGAATGAGACCCAAATAAGGTCTCACTGTGATTGGCTGATAGATCTTTTAGGTCTCCGTTAATCTGTGGACATCCCCCTCTTAAACCATTTCTTTCTCATTTTCCTCCTTGCAATTTGTTTTGAAGAAATTGAGTTATTTATACTGTAGATTTTCCCTTGGCCTGAATATTGCCTCTTACTTTCCTGCGATATCACGTGACATGTTCTGTGGGCAGTAATTCCTGTTTAGTGTAGATTGGTCTGGATGCTTTGTCAGAACTTCCTCAGGTACAGATTTGGTTTTCTTTTCTTTTTTTGGTCAAAACCACATTCATAGATGGTGTTGTGCACTTCTATCAAGAGGAACATAATATTCCTTTGTCCCTCTTTTTCTGGTGTTAGCAGCCATTGATGACCGTTGCCTACATCCATTAATTTGTTACTGGATGCCAAATGTTGATGATCTAATTCTTTCATTTATTATTGGGAATACTTTTATCAAAAGACCCTTCGCCTCATCAACTACCTGGTTTCCTAGTGGTACAGATCATAGGAAAAGAGAGATAAGTGCTCAGTTTGGATCCCCAGGATCTTCTGATGGGAACCAATTGGCTTTCTAAAATTTTTAACCTTATTTTGATATAATTTGTAGGAAAGTTGCAAAAATAGTGCAGAATTCCTGTATATGCCTTATCTACCTTCTTCTAACTATAACATTTTACTTAACTGTACTACAGTGGTAAAAAACTAAGAAATTAACATTAGCACAAAGCTATTAAGTTTTTTAAAAATTCAGATTTGAACAGTTTTTCCTTTAATGCTTTCTGGAGTGGGTCAGTTCTTTTGCATATTGATCCTGTATCCTGCCACCTTGCTAATTCATTTATCAGTGCTAGTACTTGCTTTGTGGATTCCTTAGGATTTTCTCTAAACAATCATGTCTTGTTCCTGAGATGAGAGAGAAACATTCAGTCTTTTCCCATGAAATATGGTGCTAGCTTTGGCTTTTATATAAATGCCTTTATCAGGTTGAGGAAGTTCCCTTCTATTCCTACCTTGCTGAACTTTTTTTTTCTTTTAAATAGAGTGTTAGATTTTGTTAAATGCTGTTTTTCATCTAGTGGCATGATAATGTGGCTTTTGTCCTTTATTAAATTAATACAGTGTATCACACTGATTGATTTTCATATGTTAAAACTGTTTTGCTTTTGGGGCGCCTGGGTGGTTCAGTCGGTTAAGCGGCCGACTTTGGCTCAGGTCATGATCTCGCCGTCCGTGAGTTCGAGCCCCGCATCGGGCTCTGTGCTGACAGCTCAGAGCCCGGAGCCTGTTTCAGATTCTGTGTCTCCCTCTCACTGACCCTCCCCCGTTCATGCTCTGTCTCTCTCTGTCTCAAAAATAAATAAACGTTAAAAAAATAAAAAAATAAAAAAGTTTTGCTTCTTGGGATCAGTCCTACATGGTCATGGAGAATATTCCTTTATAATTTGTTGGATTCAGTTTAACAGTATTTGCTGAACCTTTTTGCATCTCTATATTATAGGGGATATTGGAGTGTGTGGGTATCTTTGGTTTTGCTCTAAAGAAAACACTATAATGGCTTCATTGCTACTATTCTCATTTTTGGAAGAGTTTGTGAAGAGTTGGTATTAATTTTTCACTAAATGTTTGGAAGAATTCAACATTGAAGAGTACTTTAGGCTTTCCTTTGTGGAGAGTTTGAAAATCACTAGTTCAATCTCAATACTTGTTAGAGGTACATTCAGATGTTCTGTTTCTTAAGTCAGTTGTGGTACATTTTATGTTCCTAGGACATCCATTTCATCTAAATTTATCTTATTTGTTGGCATACAACTGTTCATAATCATCCCTTATAATTCTTTTTATATCTGTAAGATTGGTAGTGATGTATCATCTTTTATTACTAATTTTAACAATGTGAGCTTTCTTAATTTTGCTTGGTTATTCTAGCTAAAGATTTTACGATTCTTTTGATCTTGTCAAAGAACCAACTTTTTTGTATTGTTGATTTTTCTCTATTTTTCTATTCTCTATTTATTTCTACTCTAATATTTATTATTTCCTTCCTTCTGTTTGCCTTAGGTTTAGTTTGATCTTTTTATAGGTACTCAAGGTAGGAGGTTAGGCTATTTTTTTGAGACATTTTTTCTTTGTTAATGTAGGTATTGACAGCAATAATTTCCCTGTAGGAACTACTTTAATTGCATTCCGTAACACTGGATGTATCATATTTTCATTTTTCTTTGTCTCAATATTTTCCAGTTTCCCTGGTGATTTTTTTCCTTGACCAATTGGTTATTTAGTAATGTCTTGTTAATTTTCACATTTGTGAAGTTTTCAAATTTCTTTCTGTTACTCATTTCTAATTTCATTCGATTGAAATACTTTGTGTGATATAAATCCTTTAAATATTTTGAGACTTGTTTCATGATCTAATCTCAGAAATGTTCCCTGTGTACTTGAGAAAAATGTATATTCTGTTGTATAGATATCTAGCTGATTTACTGTTCTGTCTAGCTGATTTACTTATTTTAAAACATATTTTTAGTGTTTATTTTTGAGAGAGAGAGAGTGAGCAAGGGTTGAGAGAAGAGGACAAAGGATCCAAAGCTGGCTTTGTGCTGACAGCCGAGTGCTGGATGCAGGGCTTGAACTCATGAACCATGAGATCATGATCTGAGCTGAAGTCAGAGGCTTAACCAACTGAGCCACCCAGGCTCCCTGGTCTAGTTGATTTAAAATGTTATTTACATTTTCTATTTCCTTGTTGATCTTCTGCCTACTGGTTTAGTCATCTTTGAAAGTAGGGTGTTTAAAGTTTCCCAACTCTTGTTGAATTGTTTTTCTCCTTCCACTTCTGTTAGCTTTTGCTTCGTGTGTTTTGGGGCTGTCAGATACATAGGTTTTTAAGATTTTTATGTGTTAATGATGGATTGATACTTTTATTATTATAAAATGCATTTCTTTTTCTATACCAATTCTTGTATTAAAATTTATTTTATCTAAAATTAATATAGCTACTCCAGCTTTCTTGGTTACTGTTTCCATGGTATATCTTTTCTTATCCTTTTACTTTCAACCTATTTTTGTCTTTGAATCTAAAGTGTTTGTCTTGAAGTTGGCATATAATTGAGTTATGTATTTCAAAAATTTTATTCTTGCAATTTTTGCTTTTTGATTGCCTTTTGATTAACATCTGATGTAATTTCTGACAAGGTAGGATTTATGTTTGCCAATTTGCTATGTGATTTCTATACATGTGATTTCTTACATGTTTCTGTTCCATAGACCTCTGTTACTGCTTTCTTTAAGTAAATACATTTTTAGTGTACCATTTTAATTCCTTGTTGTTTCTTTTTTTTATATTTATGTGCTACAGGAATTATAAGTAGCATCTTAATTTAAAATAATGTAGTTCACATTAATACTAACAGTTTCCTAGTGTTTAGAAAATTTGGTCAGTATAATTCTATTTTCTCCCCCTCCTTGGTGCTATTAGTATCCTATAAATTTACATCTTTATACATTATAAGTCTATCAACACAGATTTATAATTATTGCTCTATGGCATTGTCTTTTAAATCCACATAGGAGAAGAGACAATTATGAAAAAATACGCTTGTCTTTTTTGCCTCAACTGGTGTATCACCTTCAGGTAACTGCAATGTTGAACAGTTGCTGCTTATTATTTTCAATGGATGCCCTGGGTATAGGGCTTTTCCCATAGAGCGAGGTCCAAATCAGCTCCAGTAACAACACTGCTCTGGGGTTGGGACTTTTTGAGGAACTCTGAACTCCATGTACCTTTTCTGGTGGCATCAGGCCAGGTGATTTTCATAGGTACTGTGGAGCTAGGGAGAGGGGGATGGGAATAGGTCAAGTTAAAATACCACAAATCCTAGTATGGTTATTGAGGTTCAACGGTTTTTCTTGAATAAACTCTGCTCAGCTTGTGGCTAGCCTTACTTGTTAAAATCCAGGCTTCTGAAAAAGTTAGTTTGGAAATTTTGCCAGTGTTGCTCTTATGGAGAAGCCAATTTATATGGAGGTCCTCATTTGCCATTCTGGCATTCCCACCTACTGGTCAGTTATTTTATACAATTTCCCTTAGCTTGTGTTGGTGTGTTTCTCATTATTAGATTGAGACTGGCTTTTTGGCAGGAATACTACTGAAGTGTTGCCTTCTCACTATATGATATCAGGGCGTATATGATGTCCATATATCTTTTATTGATGACACTAATTTTGATCTCTTAGTTAGGATGGTGTCTGCTGGGTTTTTCCATTGTAGATTTATTATTTTTCCTGTTGTAAAAAATAAGTATCTTAGGGTAGATATTTTGAGACTATGTAGGTATCTTACTTCTCAAAATTTTGCCCTCCAATTTTAGGACCCGGAGGTGGATCTTGCCTGCAGTAATAATTGTGGTGGTGTTCTAATGGTGACTTTCCCCCTACCTCTTTCCTTCTGTATTTATGAAGTAGAATTCTTGGAAGAGCCATTTTTTTTTCCTTCTTCATTGTTAATTTACTCATTTATTCATATAGGTGCAGACTAGCAGATGTTTATTCTGTAGGTTGTGATTGAATACTGTTGTAATTTTCGTTATTGCTCACTTTGTTCCAGCTTTGGTGATTGGGAGCTCTCTCAGTCAGGCTTTTCTGTTCCTTGACATGTCCCTAACCTTTCTTGAGCTCTTTCTTACTTTCTTACTCTATAAGATATTCCAGTTTTATCTTCTATTTTCTTTACTCTGGTTCTAGAATTAATCACTTTTCCTAAGGGGCATTTAGCTTTTAAAAGTTTGTTATTTACTATGGATTTATTTACTATGAAATTCATAGATTTATTTACTTATTTTTAGTATTTGTTTATTTCTGAGAGAGAGAGAGAATGTGCGCACAAGTAGAGGAGGGGCAGAGGGAGAGAGGGAGACACAGAATCCAAAGCAGACTCTGGGCTCTGAGCTGTTAGCGCAGAGCCTGATGAGGGGCTCGATCTCATGGATTGTGAGATCATGATCTAAGCCCCAATGGGACGCATAACGAACTAGCCACCCAGGTGCTCCTGGAATTCATAGATTTAAATACAATCTATTGGTTTTGGGCTTATTGTGGTTATTATTGTAATATTCCCTGGTCAGTAGGAGCCAATCCAGTTGGCTCTTGAATCTTTTGACATAACTTTCACCCATTTCTTTTGGTCTGTATCCCTGGCTCATATTAAACATCTCCTAGCATACTTCTGGAACCTGAAAGGGCCTTCTTATTTTTTCCCCCAGTTTTATTGAAATATAATTGATATATAGCACTGCATCAATTTAATAGCACAAGGACTTGACTTACATATATTGTGAAACGATTAATGCAATAAGTTTAGTTAACATCCATCATGTCATACAGATATAAAAGCAAAAAGAAAGTTTTTTCTTTCTGATGAGAACTCTTAACAACTTTCAAATTTATACAACACAGTTTTTTTTAAGGTTTTTTTTTTTTTGAGAGTTTGTGGGAGAGCAGGGAAGGGGCAGAGAGATGGGGAGAGAGCATCCCAAGCAGGCTCTGTACTGTCAGCTCAGAGCCTGATGTGGGGCCTGAACTCATGAACTCATGAGTTTTTGATTTTTGTTTCCCTAATGATTAGTGATGTTGTACACCTTTATGTGTACCTGTTGACCATTTGTATTTCTTTCAAAAATGTGTGTTAAGATCCTTTGTTCATTTTTTTAATTGGATTGGAAGCCTTGTTGTTTTTTAATGCATTTCTTCTGTAGCTTTCAGTGGTTTCTGAAGCCCAGTGTCCTGGTTTTCCATGCTGTGGTATAGCTGGATCCTCTTCTAATGGTTATTTATTACTGTGATCATGAACTCTGCAAGTTCCATCTTCCTGGAAGGGGTCAGGTATCTCCTGTCTGGGGGCAGCACTGCCTCCAGATGTGCTTGCAAATACTTAGCTATCACAATGACTGCTGGTCTTCCTGGTATTTGGTATTCATGGGCCAGGGTGCTGAATGGTATGTGATATACTTGCTTTGCTCTGGATAGTCCCACCCTGTACAGAATTGTCCTGCCACCAAGGCCAGTTTAGGCCCTGGTTGAAAACATTTTTGGGAGACTTTTAAAGTAAGCTCTTATCTGTGTTTCTGGATTACTTGGGAAGATTGAGTAGGGGCTATGTAACATTAGGATCCTGCCCTTCACAATGGATTGCTCCAGTTGCTTGTTGAATCCCTGAAACAGGGGAGCCCAATGTACTTACTTGTACAAGACTTACCTTGCTATATATATAGTGCATTGAAAAAACTAATAGGAAAAAATGGAAATGCTGTGTTGATTTTGCTTTTTTAGAATACTCTTAGCTTGGCTTTCCTTGTTAGTTTGTTTTGCATTTTCCCGGAGTACAGTTTGTAGGCATTGCCTTGGATATACACTCTGTGGTTATTTTTTCCCTGGGAATACTGTATTTTGAAATACTTTGCCTACCAAACTATTTTCATTAGGTAACAACAAATTCTTCTGCCCATTTTAAGCCAAAGAGGGATAATTAAAACCCCTTCAGTAAGGTTTGAACCCTTGCCAACAGTTAGATGTGACAATGGTTAGATGCTGGGCAGGCTGCATCTCTCTTCAGCTCAGTGTCCTCATTTAAATAGGAGGGAGATTAAGTGAGATGATGCACAAAAGGTTGGAGCAATGCCAGGCAGGCAGGCAGGTGTTGAAGAGGTTATCCATAACTCATTATTATGATTATTACTGCTACTGTTGTTTCTATTGTTATTCAGATTTTTTGGTCAAAATGTTTCCTAACATTGTTTATTACACTGAAATTGATGTACTTCCAGCTCAAACAAGGAACTTTAAGTGTCATCTAGTCTGTGTGGTTTTATCATGGGTAAATGGGCAGTTTTTGGAAAGCATTTCAAAATATTGAAAGTACCTCATGGACTCCTAATAATCTAGGGATACCCTCGGTTGGCCCAAGTGTCTTCATAGAAATGCACTTCGCTGGAAAAGCGTTATAGAGAAATAGCAAAATTAAGGCATTATTTGCTTAGTAGAAAGCAGTGTGGTGTATTTTATGCATCTGATTTTATTATTGGATTTATTATTTTAAAAAAAGATTTTAAAAAAGCACATCAGGAGCGCCTGGGTGGCTTAGTCAGTTGGGTGACTGACTTCAACTCAGGTCATGATCTCGCAGTTTGTGGGTTCGAGGCCTGTGTAAGGCTCTGTGCTGAATGCTTGCTTGGAGCCTGGAGGCTGCTTCACATTGTCTCCTTCTCTCTTTACCCCTCCCCCATTTGTGCTCTGTCTCAGTCTGTCTCTCAAAAATCAATAAATGTAAAAAAAAATTTTTTAAACCCCACATCAGGTAAGTTTAATTCATTGATCCATTTAATGGTATCTTTGAAATTCTCATTTTTGCTTATTAACTGTTAGGAAAATTAAGAAAAAAAAAACCTAAAGTAAGTCTTTGGTTTTCAAAAGGAAAGTAAATCTTGAGCTGCCAGGACGCATTCCTCCAGAGATGTGCCAGGCAGGACTCCTCGGAAGAGTCCTTTCCGTGCGTTATGATCTGTGGTCTTAGAACACTCAAGACATTAGATCCATGTGGAAATCTGCCTTAGTTTTTACCCCCAATCAGGTTTTCCATCTTTCAGGAACTATAGGACTTTCCTAGAAAGGCCCCAGGGTGTGAAACAGACATGAGGGTGGTCTGGGTCTTAAAAGGTTGCCCCTTCCAATGCTCAGGACCCCCCCTGGGCATCCCGCTTCTCCAGTCTCTTCCTGTTTTTCTTCTCCCACCTCCAGTGCTTTTCTGAATGGAACCTTCTGCCCCCCAAAGGATCCAGTAACAGAGGGGTTAATGAAATGGAAGGAAACCCAGCTGTCACCAGACCACTGAACTGAGCCCTTTGTTCTCATTTCTCACCACTCTTTTATCCCACCCTTTGTTTTTGTATACTTCTAATAGCAGTTTTTTTTTGTTTTTGTTTTTGTTTTTTAATCAAGTTCAGAAGAGTCTGTGTTTGATTCCTCTTTTCCATCCTTTGTCAAAATGTGACCTTGGGATTCTTGACATATGTAGCAAGCCAGCTGTGGCTGGGGAGGCTAGCATGGCTGATGATGCTCAGTGGCATCCTGTCTGTGATGTCTGGGCTCATTGTTCCACCATTCCACCAGCCTCTTTCGGGTGGTCTTACCTAGCAGTTCAGTAAGTTGGTGGAGGGGGAGGCCCTGGGGCTTACTCCAAGGATGTGGCCATATCCTTTTTCTGTGCTGGGGCAGAGACACAGATGGGGCCTCTCCCCTCGCCCTGTGCCAAGTTGGACATCATTCTCATTTCAGTTATAGAATCCATCCACTCTTTCCATCTAGGTCATCTTCAATGCACAGTGGCTCGGGAAATCGATTGACTCCAAAATCTCAGAACAATCTGAGGCAAAAAGGCAATGCAGGAAGTGAGTGTTATTGGGAGGGGACAGTGGTTTCTCTTGGGATGCTTTCAGGACAGGCAAACCATTTTTAAACATAAATCCAAGTGATTCGTTTCAAAATGTCTCCTGTAAACGACAAATAAGGACAAATGTTTCCTGTCCATTCAACATTCTCAAGATACACATAGCATTTATTTATTTTCTTAAAAAGAGCACTTTTCTTAAATTGCCTGATGTTAGCTATGTCTTCTTCCTTGTGGCTAGTTGGTAGAAACCTAGGCTGTGCCATTCCATATTGTAATTGTTATCATCCTCATTCTTTTCTTCATTTTGCCGTGACAGACTTTAGTCAAACAGATGTGTGTGACTTTTCCTGGCACTTAACTGGCATTGTGACTTGCATTGTAACATTTTCCATGTACAGTTTTTCTTTTTTTGGAAAGAAAATCGTTGCCTTTAAGTGGGATGGAAAGTTTGATTCATTACATTGAAATCTGGTTGCTGCGTTGCCATCTGTAGCACCGTGGTGAGTGTGCTACGGCTGGGATGCCAAGCTTGCAGAGGCCCCTGGTGACCTTTCACATGGAAGAGGTGAGAACCAGAGTCCAGTGCTGTGGCAGGCCCCATGGATAGGAATGTCTTCAGGGGTTCTGTCTGTACTCACTGCTGATCATCATAAACCTCCTTGCTAATGGTCTTACTTTCTTTTTCCTCTCTTGGTTTCACATCCTGTTAATTCCTCTGTGAAGTGTCTGCGGATATAATGGGAATTCCTTCATAGTAAGGCCGTGGGGCTGGGAGAAGGGTGTGTGGATGGGTGGAGGGCGTATTGTGTCTGTAATTCTTGGCTCTGTTTCCAACTAGTGCATAGCATACAGTGACATCTTAAATCAGTCCCTGCTTCTTTAATTCTATGTTACCTTTGTCTTTTCATTGTCTATATTTGATGCTTTGGCAACTGGGATCTGGTTGACTCTGGAGGGGCAGCCCCTCCCAAGACCTGCCAGTTCCTAGAGAGAACAAAGGACTTGCCTGTGATTGTGTCTTTTTTATGCAAACCAACCAATCCATAGCCCACACTCACAACACTTCTTTATCAGGCCCACACTCAGGGCCACCATCCCCCTGCCCTAATCCCCCTGCCTTAATCAGCCCAGAGCCAGATGCCAGACAACTAGAGGCAGCCCCTATGCCCCAGAGCTGACTTAAGTTATTCCTAAGCCTGCTTATCCTGCCCTGTCCGTTCCTTCCAGTAGAAACCACAATAAAGGGTCTTGCCCATGTTTTCCCCTTGCTCCTAATGGACCCTAGTGCTTCTCTGTGTGACCTCGTGTGGTGTGATGTGCCCTTTCTTCTTGGGACTGTGAATGGCAAACTATATTTTCATTGTCACTCATCTCCTGATCTGTTGGTCTCACTGCACCTGAATAATAATAAACCGTCATTGAAGACACATACCCAGGAGCTACTCCCCTCAGGCCCTCTTCACTCTCTTTGTGTGTCTGACTTCACCTATCTTCACATCTACTCCTGCCTTTGTTGGTGCCTCACTTCTGGTCCTCCTTCCTCATCATCCCCAGAGCTGTATTTTTCAGTTTATAAATTTGTCTTTTCTTTGAATCTTGGAAACTACCAGTGAATTTAGACTCCATTGCATGCCAGACTGTAGCCCTGGACCTCCATGCATGGGACCCACGGTTTCAACTGCTCTGCACACACCTGTAGTCCCTTTGCACCCTGCCACCCTCAGCCCATCTCCAGCCTTTTTCTCTGAGACCTGGTAAGTGCTCTCTTCCTGCTGCCATCTGTGCCGGGAGCAGAAGTCCCTCCCGGGTACTCTGAGTATTCATGCTCTTCCCTGCTCCAGCTGTTCCTAAAGACATACTGCTCTGTCCTGCTCTCTGGGCCACTCTGGGACCAGCCAGTCTTTACTGTCCCTGTGGTTCTTGTTCTGGAGTAGGGTCTCAGCATCTCTGAGTGTATAGATGAGTGAGTGAACTAATCCTCATGATACAGAAGTCATGGCACAGTGAATGCCTGTTGGTGGAATAATGCCCCCCTAGAGATCCTAATCCCCAGAGTCTGTGACTGTTAAGTTACATGGTGCAGGGGAATTAAGATTGGTCATAGATGAAATGGCAGTTGCTAATGAACTGACCTTGAGATGGCAACATTATCTTGGCTTTTAATCAAATCGCAAGTTCTTAATGTAGAAGAAAAGAGGGCAGAAAGATGCAATGTGAGAAGGGCTCAAGAGCTCAAGAGCTGGCTTCAAGGATGGGAGAGGAGCCACAACCTGAGGAATGTGGGTGGCTTGGAGAAGCTGGAAAAATCAAAGCAACAGGCTTTCTCCTGCATCCTCCAGAAGGAGCACTGTCCTACAGAAAACTCAGTTTTATCTCAGTGAGACCCATGTCTGACTCCTCATCTCCAGAACTATAAGAAAACACATTTGTGTTGTTTCAAGCCACTGAGTTTTAATTTGTTACAGCAGCCATAGGAAACCAACACATTCCTGTTCATGGGAGGATCTAACAAAACCAAGTGCTTGAACTATAGTTTTTAGTGTGTAACTATTGATTTATGTAATTTCAGTTGAAAACATTTGTAGCCATTTGAATTAGCTGAGAATACATGAGGATCCCCATGTTGCTTAGTGGGATCATGATGACATGATATAATGGAAAAGAGGTGTTTTTTTTTTTCCACTGAAATATTTAATGATAGAACATTACACATTTCTCTAGCACTGTATGCTTTTCAGAATTTTTATGAACTTGTCTGGTGAAGTTGCTGGCCAGCCCTGCAAGGTACTGATAAATTCTTTGTTGATCCTCTTAGGAAATGGTGGCCCAGAGAGAGGTCTCAGCTCAGAAGGTGCAGAGCTGGGGAGCAGACAGGTGGTTCTCGGGCTCTAGGATACCAGGTGATGCTACTCAGAGCCACTGGTCACATGCTGATCATGTGTTACCCTGCATGAGCATCCTGGGCCATTTTCACCTTGGATTTGTATGTAGGTAGGATCCAACTGTTTAAATATTTCAGGCTTTTGGGAAAGTGTGTAAAGCCAGATAATTATCCTGATACATGGCAAGACCTAGAATTTACCAAGGATAAATGGCAAGGAGGCCACATATATGCTTTTTAGAAAAATTTAAATGTTGTTGTGGACATTGTTTTTAGTGTAGCTGGATCATAGATGTAAATCTTCAAACTTTTTTGATCTCACACCTCTGTTAGTAAAAAGTACTTGTACATATGTAATTAATGTGTATTTATTGATGCATAAATCATAGGCATACAGTACATGAATAAATGAATGAATAAGTAAATAAATTAGAGAAATGGCAATTACAAATACAAGTTGTGATATTTTTGCATTTCAGTGATGGTTTATTTCTTGTGTATGTTCATTGCTTCAGGGATCGTTGCCCTAGAACATCTTGAAGTAGCTTTATGTTGTGAAGTCATCTCAGACCACTGAGAAAACATTGCATACTTTTAGTTGTACATAAGTTTAGTTCATTCTCTTAATTGCCCTTTTATCTGGGGCTACTTAGGAAGTTTTAAAGAACCGTAGGCACCACTAATTCTACCATGTGCACATAAGGGCGGTCTTTCCTTGTGTGCAGTGGGGCAGGTTCTGGTGGTCAGAGCCTGTGAGATGCTGAGTGCCTGACTATATCCACTTTCCAGACCTGGGTGGGTCATTGCTGGTATAGGTGGTGAGCCAAGACAGGCTGGTCACTTCACACTGGGCAGCCTGAGCTGTGCTGCACGGGTGCACTGGCCACCTGCTTCTGAGTGCACTCTCTCTTGTGCTTTAAAACTTAAAAATATATATATATACATGACATTTTCCATTTTATTTTATTTTATTTTATTTTATTTTATTTTTAAAATTTTTTTTAATGTTTATTTATTTTTGAGACAGAGAGAGACAGAGCATGAACAGGGGAGGGGCAGAGAGAGAGGGAGACACAGAATCTGAAATGGGCTCCAGGTGCTGAGCTGTCAGCACAGAGCCTGACACAGGGCTCGAACTCACAGACCGTGAGATCATGACCTGAGCTGAAGTCGGACGCTTAACCGACTGAGCCACCCAGGCGCCCCGACATTTTCCATTTTAATCACTTGTAAGTGTACAATTCAGTGGCTTTAGTTATATTCACATTGTTATGCAACCATCACCACCATCCATCTCCAGAACTTTTTCATCTTCCCAAAGTGAAACTCTGTACCCCCTGAACACTTCCCCAGCCCTTGACAACCACTATTCTGCTTTCTGTCCCCATGATTTTTACTGCTCTAGGTACCTCATATGAGTGGAGTCATTCATGCAGTATTTATCTTTCTGTGACTGGCTTATACACTTAGCATGATGTCCTCAAGTTTCATCCTCAAGTTTGAGGCTGTATAATACTTGAGGATGTATATATGCCCTATTTTACTTACTCATTCGTGTGGTGATGGACACTTGGCTTTTGGCTGTTGTGAATAATGTTGCTGTGAATGTTGGTGTGCAGATACCTGCTTGAGTATCTTGTGGTTTACATTTATGGAGATGTTTTGCATGAATTTCTTTTGGATGTGCCTTCCAGGGGCTGTATCCAGGGTGTCACAGTGAGGGATGGTTATTAGGGCAGTGTGAGCTATGTATGGGGTCATTTTCCCACTGTTAGCTTTTGTGTTGCTCTTAAGAACTCTGAGAATGTTGCATTAGCCCTTTAACTCCAGGTGATACTGCCAACGGACAGGCCTTTAGGGGCGTTGGCCAGGTGTTTACTCACCACCCTTGTCCGCCTCCATGGACAAGTACACACAGTGAGCTTGGGGGAGTTGCTATCAATAGAGACAGTGTCAAGTGCTCCTCTATGGTCTGTTGCCTGGATATTATCCCACCCTTTATCTTTGAATTTGAGATTTCTTTTGAATCCAGAGGTAGCCCTGATTGCTGGCTGCATGGGCACAGCAGTGGGCTTGCTTTAGAGTGTGGGGAGCAGCGCTGGCGGCTGAGAGCACACTGCTGGAGGAGTCCAGGCCTGGTCAGCAGCGTCTTCATCACCAAGGTGGCCTCTGCACATACGGATAATAGGCCATGCTGACTGGATGATTTTGAAGCCGTGATGTGGTCTTTGTTGCCTTTCATTCAAATTCTTCCTTAATGGTTATTCATAGTCTGTGTCCTTTGTTCACACTGATTTTTGGCAGCCAAACAGAGTGAGAAGTTGCCCTCTAGTGTATCTTATAGCTCAGGAGAATTTCCAGCTGAGGGGTGTGGGAGCTGAGGTCTTACTTGGTAAGTGGCCACCATGGCACACAAAGGTGCCACTTTCTCCCTGCATTTGGGGGTTTCTCCTGAGTCAGTGCAACCTATTGACAAGGCCCTTGTTCAGGGTTCTGTCCCTTTTGGCTAAATCAGAAGCGTGCAGCGATTGGTGATCAGAGGAGCAGGAAGAGCAGCCGTATCTAAAATCTGTCACTAAAGATAGGGAGAAGTTGATATCATCTCGTGTGTCCTTAAAGTGATCATGCCAAGGCTCCCAGCCTTCTAGTGTCTGCCCCATTCTGTGTCTCATATTACAAGTGGGGCTGTGCATGTCCCCAGAAGGCAAGTCTGCGTGTCCACGATGCTGGCTGTTTTGCAGCTGGGAGCTGAGCCAGGGTGTGTGGGGCAGGGGATTCATGGTGAGGGGACAGGTGGGGCCGCACCCTGGCAGTTGTTTTTCCACTTCACCCATTACTCACTGTGTGATCATAAAGCCCCCTCTGAAAGAGGCTGTTTTTTTTTCTTAAAGTTTATTTATTTGTGAGAGGGAGAGGGAGAGAGAGGGAATCCAGCAGGCTCCAAGCTGTCAGCACAGAGCCCAATGCTGAGCTCAAACTGATGAACCTCAAGATGGTGGTCTAAGCTGAAATCAAGAGTTGGACACTCAACCAACTGAGCCACCCAGGTGCCCCTGAAAGAAGCTGTTTTTAACCTGTTTTATGAATGAATGAGTACTTGCTCTACCTGTATTTGAAAAGCTGTCAGGAAGCAGAAATTGCTTCTAAAGGAAAACTGTTTCACTTAATTCTCTTTTGATTACCTGAGAACTTAATAGATCTCTTTAAAAATAGGATGTCATAAAAACATGTTAGAAACATGGTGATAGGTAGAAAAATATCTCTTAAGCTTCATTACTCTATACAGGATCCTTAGTTTAGGAAAACCTATAAACATTCCTTTTATTTATATCATAATTCACCTTGAAGTTGTAGTTTGTTAATCCTCTCTTTTGTGGAAAGAGATGGAATGCAGAGAGAAACCCAAGACTTGTTATCTTGAGGTCTTTTCTACTGAATGGCAAATTCTCCTTTTGAAAATGTTTGGTTTGCAATGTTATGACATACAACCGATTGGAAATAATAGATGCTATCAAAGTAAATGACAAAGACAGTTTTAATAAGATGTGCTTTGTGGCCTGACATCATTTGTTTCTGACATTTTAGTTCCTTTATATTTGGTGTGATAGTAAAGTAAGGTGTCATCTCCACTTAATTTGTCTTGAACAAAAGTTTCCCCTGTGATGGGCTTTGTCACAGTTTTGTCAGAGGATTTTACTGTCATTTTAGGCCAAAACTGACTCCAAAACTGTACACTGAGTCCCTGGGAGAAGAATTAGGTGAAAAGGAACCTTTTCTGACAGTTGCTTGTTGAGTGTTCTTGTATTTAGAGTTTTGTACATCGACTGGAAAGAGCATCCAGAAATAGCTTCTAGAATTAGTGGGGTCTATGGGAATAGCTGTGGGCATGGTGTAATTTACCTAGGTAATTCAAATGGTGGGAGTTTCATGTTGGTGGTCATATGTCTGTCTTTTATATTGGTAATGAATTCCCCTTGAGTATCCTCAAGGGATTTTTTTCTTTTTGGATTCTTGGATGAACTCTGAATATGTGGGAATCAGTAAGTTTACAGCTTAGGGAGGGATGTTGAAAGAAGCTGCATTCATTCATAGATGTCTAAAAGAACTAATGTGCATGCGTGTATGTGTGTGTGTGTGTGTGTACACACAAACCTGTATTTGCTATAATATAATTCAGGATGTTAATGACAAATTCCTGCACAGAGAGGAGTATCTTTTTACTGCACCAAATCTGGACACTGTGTTTGGAAAATTTATTATTATGTCTATATAGAGGCAAAGTTCAATCAGCTTCTAAGGTAATTTATTATGCTCTCTACCACTTAGTTTATTTTTTTTTATTATATTTATTTTTTTTAATGTTTATTTATTTATTTTGAGAGAGAGAGAGAGGCAGAGAGAGGAGATCCAGGATCTCAAGCAGGCTCCTTGTTGTTAGCATAGACCTGGATGCAGGGCTCGAACTCATGAACTGTGAGATCCATAGCATTGTGACCTGAGCCTCAATCAAGAGTTGGATGCTTAACCTAACTGACTGAGCCACCCAGACGGAGCCACCCAGGTGTTCCTGTGCTCTCTACCATTTAAATCACATCTCTCTGGGCACCTGGGTGGCTCAGTCGGTTAAGTGTCCAACCTCGACTCAGGTCTTGATCTCACAGTTTATGAGTGTAAGTCCCCCCATGATGCTCTCTGATGTCAGTGCAGAGCCTGGAGCTCCTTTCTCTCTGCCCCTCCCCTGCTTAGGCACAGGCTCGTCTCAAGAGCCCACTTTCTCTCTCTCTCTCTCTCTTTCAAAATAAATAAACATTTATAAAAAAAATAAATCACATCTTTGTCCACTTGAACTAAAGAGAGAGGATTTCCTTCTATTTCTAGTTTTTTGCTTTGAAATTTAGCTTCTTCAGAGCTGTGCTCCCTGAAAGCCTCTGTGTACACTGATGTGGGTTTGGGTGGTGATAAAAGACTTTTGCAGACAATTGTGGTAGGAGTGTGGAGGAGGGACCTACTGCTGTATGGTTCCTGTCAGCTCTCTGGCACCAGGGAGGAGGCTCGTGGAGTGATGATATTGGACATGAGTTTGCAAAATTTAGTTTTGTACCCTCCCTCTAACATTAAACTGTTGGCACCTCCTGCAGCCATTTAGAATACTAGGTTGTGAAATTTTGGATAATGGAGGGAGGTAATTATAATATTTAAATAAAACTTTGTGATCATAGAGTCAGACTTTTACAGTGACAAGAGGCCTTGTAAAATCAGAAATGATATTTAATGACTGGCCTAAAACACTGTGGATGTCAATCATGTATGTAGATGATGTAAATTCTATTAATCACATTCTGTGAGAATCATATGACTCTTATAGAAATATCTCAGAAAATGCAAGTGAATATAAATTAGTGTTTTGGTTTCTAGCAGTTCCTTTAAATATAGTAAGTAGAGGGACATCTGGGTGGCTCAGTTGGTTAAGCGTCTGACTTCTGCTCAGGTAATGATCTCACAGTACCCGAGTTTTAGTCCTGTATTGGGCTGTCTGCTGTCAGAATGGAGCCTGCTTCAGATCCTCTGTCCCCATCTCTCTTTGCCCCTCCCCCACCCATTCTCTCTCTCTCTCTCTCTCTCTCTCTCTCTCTGTCTTAAAAATAAGTAAGCATTAAAAAAAAAAAAAAAAAGGATTTAGACACAGTAAATAGAAAAATAGAAAACAGAGACTTTTGGTTCCAGAACAAGATGACATAGATTCACTTTTTCCTACTCCTTCATTGTAAATAAAACCAAATCCTGGAAATAATTCAACAGGCACAATAAAAGGACACTAGAAGTTGGAGAAGAAGGTGGACTGGCTAGGTACCTCAGAAGCTGAGTAATGATAAGATGGTGAATTCTGCAGATTTCCTTTTTTTTTTAAATGTTTATTTTTGAGAGAGAGAGAGAGAGAGAGCAAGCACAAGCAGGGGAGGGGCAGAGAGGGAGACACAGAATCTAAAGCAGGCTCCACACTCCGAGCTGTCAGCACAGAGCCTGACACGGAGCTCGAACTCACAGACTGTGAGATCATGACCTGAACTAAAGTCGGACGCTTAACTGACTGAGCCACCCAGGAGCCCCTCCAGGTTTCCTTTTTATCTCTTCTATATACCCAGACTAGACATGGAGAGGTCTGTCACCAGAACTGATACACAAAAACAAAACAAAGCAAGATAAAAAAAAAAAATGTTGTGGTTGAAGGAGAAGGCCAGCAGAGACCTAGTGAGAGCCCAGAGTCCTGACCTACACCCTTGATGCCAGCAGGCTGTCTGGTCCTCCTTCAGGGGCCACATCACAGAGCTGTGTCTTCCTGCTCTCCATCCAGTGGCTAAAGGAGACCCTGCCTCATGGGCTTCTGCCCACTCACCCACCCCATAGCAGAAGGTAACGCAGGGAGGTACCGTCCATTCCCTTACTAAAAATATTTACAGAAATAATTACAGTTAACAATATACTTCATGATTGAAAGTCTGATGCTTCCCCCTTAAGAATGAAAACAAGACAAGAATGCCTGTTCTCATGACTTTTATGTGATCCAGTATTAGAAATTCTTATCACTTGGGGTGCCTAAGTGGTTCAGTCGGTTAAGCAACATACTCTTGGTCATGATCTTGAGGTTTGTGAGATTGAGCCCTACATCTGGCTCTGCCCTGACAGTGTGAGGAGTCTGCTTCTAATTCTCTCTGTCTCCTGTCTCTGCCCTTCCCCAGCTCACACTTACTCTGTCTCAAATAAACTTAAAAAAGAAAAAACAAAAGGCTTAAAAAAAGTTATCACTCAAAAAGGTAAGAAAAAGAAGTAAAATGCATCAGCTTGGGCAAAATAACAAAAACAAAAAAACCTCACCCAAACTTCAATTCGCAGATGACATGATTGCCTATAAAGAAAATTCTTAAGTAATCTACCAGAAAACACCACAATGAGATACCACCTCACACCAGTCAGAATGGCTAACATTCACCACTCAGGCAACAACAGATGTTGGCGAGGATGCAGAGAAAGAAGGTCTCTTTTGCACTGCTGGTGGGAATGAAAACTGGTGCAGCCACTCTAGAAAACAGTATGGAGGCTCCTCAAAAAATTAAAAATAGAACTACCCTACAATCCAGCAATTGCACTACTAGGTATTTATCCAAGGGATACAGGTGTGCTGTTTCAAAGGGACACAGGCACCCCAATGTTTATAGCAGCACTATCAACAATAGCCAAAATATGGAAAGAGCCCAAGTGTCCATCAATGGATGAATAAAGATGATGTGGTATGTATATACAATGGAGTATTACTTAGCAATCAAAGAGAATGAAATCTTGCCATTTGCAACTATGTGGATGGAACTAGAGGGTATTATGCTAAGTGAAATTAGTCAGAGAAAGAAAAATATCATATGACTTCATATGTGGAATTTAAGATATAAAACAGATGAACATAAGGGAAGGGAAGCAAAAGTAATATAAAAACAGGGAGGGGAATAAAACATAAGACTCTTAAATATAGAGAATAAACAGAGGGTTGCTGGAGGGGTTGGGGGGGAGAGTGGGCTAAATATGTAAGAGGAATTAAGGAATCTACTCCTGAAATCACTGTTGCACTATATGCTAACTGACTTGGATACTTGGATGTAAATTAAAAAATAAATTAATTAAAAAAAATAAAGACAAGAAAAAAAGGACTTAAATATGGGTCCTTATATTTGATGTGGTTATAAGAGGCTCTACATGTGGAAAATTGCATTGAGGTACACACACACACACACACACACACACACACACACACACACACAGGAGTGTGCTCAAAGCTGGTGAAATCTGAAGAAGCTCTGTGGATTGTGCAAATACCAATTTCCTTTTTTTTTTTCTTTTTAATGTTTGTTTTTGAGAGAGAGAGAGAAAGAGACAGTACAAGCAGGGGCAGAGAGAGAGGGAGACAGATTCAAAGCAGGCTCCAGGCTCTGAGCTGCCAGCACAGAGCCCAATGCGGGGCTTGACCTCACAAACCATGAGATCATGGCCTGAGCTCAAGTCAGATGCTTAACTGACTGAGCCACCCAGGTGTCCCACTTTCCTGGTTTTGCTAACATACTCTGGTTATGTAGTGTCTTAACATTGGGGAGGGTGGGTGAAGGGTGAACAGGACCTCCCTTGTACATTCCTTTGCAACTTTCTGTGTATCTATGATTAGTTCAAAATAAAAAGTTTAAAAATGCTCATTTTATTATTAAGTACTATAATTATTAAATATGAAAATGAGACAACAGAAACTTATTCCCAGGCAATGGGAATGTGAACTGCCAGGACCACAGCCTCAGAAGCAACCCTTGTTCCTCAGGATGCTCGGCCACTTCGAATAAGATTGGGAGAGAAGATGTACCTGCTGTTTTTCCTAGGGAGAGGTAGCATCAGAGATTTGCATTCTTTCTAGCAAAGATGAAGCACTTCAGTAACAGCATCTCTCATGGGTACGGGCATAAGCATGTAAAATTTGTGAATAAATGTAATTAAAGACAAATAGAGGATTCTTACTATTATTTCGCACCTCACTTTAAGGAGACTTAGTTCTCTGATTATAAGGGATATAAAATGCTTGGGAATATTAGCTCATTAAATTAATGCCTAGAAATATCCACCAGTATTTTATTTTAATGTACTTTTATTGTTATGAATAATTCAGATAATTACAATTTGAAGGGATGGACTAGTGCACACACCCTATTATGTATTATTCCTGTCTGAATCCTAGGAGTGTCACAGCCCTTTGCCTTTTAAACCAGAACTGTAATTGCATGTGAACAGCCAATGTCGTCTAGAAAGAACAGGTATTGGATAGAAAGCATGCTGCTACATTACAGCTGACACCTAAGTAAATATGCAGTTTTGACACATTTATGAGAAATGGATACTATAGTGAAATACTACACTGCTATGGGTTGTCCCTAAAATAAACAAGCTTGCCGTCAGAGATGTTCACTCCCATGAGACAAGACATAGCATGGGGCAAGTGTCTTGTGCTCATGGAAAAGTGAGGAAGTTCTCAATGGGAAATGCTTCTGAAAACACATTGATTGTTAACTGTAAAAAAAAGATTCCTTCTGCAACTGAAATAGTATCCTGGAGTAATACCTACACCCTCCCTTTTGTCAGGTTTTAAGGAAATGCATCATGCAGTGTTATCAAGAACCATAACTGTCAGTGGGATGCTTCCTATAAAAAGCAGCAAGGGACTCTCTTGCAGAGTTAAAGATACAGAAAATTGAAACTTGATCTGGATTTCAGTAACAGCACCCAGTTGTTGGATTAATGATACATTAGCTATGATCAGAGATTAAAGGGTATTTGAGTATGAAGCCAAGCCCTGAGGCTGCAATTGGGATGCTGTATAATACAGTCTAAGCTGGCAGAGGCCTCTTGGGCTTTCCTACTGACACTGTGTCTGGGAAGGTGTTAGCTAGGGGAGGCTTTGCTGAGAGTGTGAACTTGTCACCATTACTGGCTATATGGCACATTTGCTCACAGGCTTGGCTTGTTTGGATCTGACAATCCCTGTGCCTGCCTGCCTGCTTGCTTGCTTGCTTGCTTTCTTTCTTTCTTTCTTTCTTTTCTTTCTTTCTTTCTTTCTTTCTTTCTTTCATGTTTATTTTTGAGAGAGAGAGAGACAGAGACAGAACACGAGTGGGGGAGGGGCAGAGAGAGAGGGAGACACAGAATCTGAAACAGGCTGTAGGCTCTGAGCTGTCAGCATAGAGCCTGATGTAGGGCTCGAACCCACCAACTGTGAGGTCATGACCTGAGCTGAGGCTGGCTGCTTAACCGACTGAGCCACCCAGGTGCCCTGCCCCGTGCCTTCTTTCTGTTCCCTGAACGAAACTGAGGGTTGTGCAGTAGCTTAGCTTGCTTGGTGTCCTGTGCCTGTGTCTTAGGCCTGTGTTATGCAGGCAAATTATCTGAAATGAGATTAAGAAAGAGTATGTTCGAAAGTGTTAGTCCTCTGAGCTTCTTATTGCAGAGGGTTGGTTTCACATGGAAAAAATCAAAGTATCACAGTTTCTGATATGTCTGAATCAGGTCAAACAAGAACCTGCTGAATCTCAGGGAAGTTGAGTCTGAACGAGGTATACACTTCCTAGCAGGGCCTTCCTGTTTGACCAGCCACTTAATGCTTGAGACATCCGATGTAGACCTTCATGGAAACACTGGAACAACTTCCTAAGTTATGGTGAGAACCCCCAAGAACAGTGGTTTTCAAAATGTGGTCCCTGGGCCAACATCATCACATTACTTGGGAACTACTTAGAGGTGCACATTCTGTCCTCGACCAGCTGAATCAGAGAGTCTGGGGTAGACACCATAATCTGTTTGATGCTCTCATATGCTGAAGTTGGGCTGGGCATTGAAGTTGAAGCTGTCCCTGGGCATTGTAACTATCAACTCTGTCCCTCCTCTTGTCCCCCACACTGCCAAGGAGCAGTGCCCCCCAGCCAGGGTTTTCCTTCCAAAAGTGTGGTCACCTAGTTTAACCGTGGTCTATGTCTGTCTCTTAACCAAGTCTACTTTTATATTTCTCCTTCAGTTTGTCCTGTCTACCACATGTCCTCAACCATTTTCTAGGGGCCCTTCCTGCTAACTAGAATCAGGCAGGCGATTTTCACTGAATTTGCGATTTGTGAATATGCCTGTTTTCTGGTTCATTGTCCATTAGTGGCTATTTGTGTTAAATAATAGTTCTTAGAGCTTAAAGAATATTGAAGTTTATAACTTTCTGCATTGTTCTTCAAGTCAGTGTCATCATCTACACATAACAAAGTCCAGTTCCAGAAGCTTTGTGGACAAAGGTGAAAAATTAATCTTTGCCTTTAAGGGACTTACAATGTAGTGAGAGGGACAGACATGCACATCCATGACCTTTCTAGATGTGTGGCTCTTTGCAAGTGACTTTTGCCTTCACTCCCTGTGAGTTAAGGATGATGATAGTACCCACTTCCTAGGTTTGTTATGGGGAATAGTGCACGTGAGCCAATACCTACAATGTTCTTAGGATGGTTCTAGCACATTGTTGGTGTTAATTAAATAGAGGGAAGACTTTCTGGAGAAGGTGGGGCTTATACAGGGCCTTGGGGATATCTTAGTGTTTGAATAGATAATTAATTCATTAAATTAATTATGTTTGTACTTGATTGCTTTGTTTCAGTGTTGGCTACAGCAGTTCAGCCCACACCATGAGCCTTATATGCTTCTCACTTTGATGTCAGCACTGCCACCTCTGTGATCAGGGAGTGTTTCCTTTGCCATGCCACACTTACAGGGTAGTTGGTTCAAACAACCCTCAGAAAGGAAGTTAGAAAGGGAAGAGAATTAACAAAGGAAAAAGAGTTCAGAGAACGAAATGAATAGTATGTGGGAAAGATGGAGCAGGAAGAGTAGAAGGAACTGAAGGAAAAAAAAAAGGAGCAACAGATTGGAAGGGAGAGTGGGATGCTCTTGTGCCCAGTGACAAAGCCTCTGGGCCATCTTCATTCAGTATGGACTGCCCTGATTCTTGGAGCCAATAAAACAGCTATAGATACTGTTGAGTGAGTCTGTGTCCCTATGCTCTCTGTGACAAGTTAGGGAGGGATATTGCCCCTGTGGGTATCAGGAGGGCCAATCAGTCATGGAGCATGCCTTTTTAAAAAATCTTTGACACCAAAGTGAAGAGATATAGTTTGGTAGCATTACTCTACTGTCAGACAACTCTTTAAAAAATAAAATTGTGTGTTGTAATGAGAAAGCATGAAATGGCCTCTAGCCAATCCCATCCTCTTTGGTGCTATAAACTAGGTTTCACTGAGTCTAGATTCCATAGAAACATCAGTATTCCAGTTTAGTGAGGTCTTTTGGGGAGCATGGCTCACATGCATGCATGCTTGTGCTCTTTTAATTTATTTTATTTAGGCAAAAGGCTATAGCTCTTGCCTGTTTTTGTTTTGTTTTCTGTTTTACACGTAGTATATCAAAGTAGAGTGACTGATGCAAAGGAAATATGTTTGAAAAAAATCTTGGAACCCATTTTAAATAGAACCCATGATTACAAAAATAAAATGGAATCTGCCTATCAGTAACCCGAGATATAAAGATGCCAATTTAGAATTCCAGTGATGGATCCAGAGTGTCTCCAGTCTTTGTGACGTCTGTGGCTTGCACAGCACACTCAGTGTAATTGCCCTCCCAAAAATGAGGCCATGTGTTGGCACGGAAAATAGCGTTCAGTTCTCCACCGTTAGTATAGTAGTCTCCCAGGGCTGCTGTAACAGATTACCACCAACCAGGTGGTTTAAGACAACAGAAATTTATTCTCCCTGTTTCGAGAATTAGAGGTCTGAAATCAAGCTGTCAGTAGGGCCACGCTCTCTCTGTGAAGGCTCAAGGAAGGATCCTTCCTTGCTTCATCCAGCTTCTAGTGGTAGCTAGCAAGCGTCTTCCAGCTTGTGGTGGTGACCAGCAAGCTTCTTCCAGCTTCTGGTGGTGGCCAGAAATTGTTATTGCTCCAGTTTTTGTCTTCATCTCGACATGGCCGTCTTCTCTCTGTGTGAATCTCTTTCTTCATTTTCTTTTTTTTTTATAAGGACACCAGTTGTTGGATTAGGCCTCACTCTACTCCAGTAATACCTCATTTTAACTAGACTAATTACACTTGCAAAGACCCTATTTCCAGATAAAGTCATGTGGTTTTGTTCTGGGTGGACATGACTTTTGGGGGGATGCTATTCATCATAGTATAATTGCCATAGTCGCTTACTGACTTGCAAGTCTCTGTAGGGAGTTTTCTTTCTTTTTCAAAGATTCCATTTTGGTGGTGAAAAATAAGGAGTTACTAAGAGCAGAAGGTTGTATGGCTCTTTGGAAATCCATGACAGTGTTTGTCTTCTGGATGTCTGGATCAGGCAGTGAGATAGTACACACAGGGAGAATGTCACAGTTACCCCCTGCCTAGCACAATGCCTTGCACATCATATGAGCTCAGCTAGTGTTTGTGGATAAATAAGAACTCAGAAAACATGGTACATTAATCCATATGGTATTTAGAAAAAAATCCTTGAAGGCTGTCTAATTGATTGCCACATATTTCAAGGATACTGCTAGTTCAGCTTTACTTTCACATTTCTACACGCTGAATGTGTATTTTTAGAGAACTCCCAAATGTGGTTCCATCCCTTATTAGGAATTACCCACCCACAGCATTTCCCTGGAAAATGTTATCAAGAAGATTAACTGTCCGTGAATAAATCTGGCATTTTTCTGAGGGAGCATAAACACACAGAACCCATTACAGTTATAGTAATTGTCCAACAATGTGTAATTGCAGCATGGGTACCTTGTATAGGAGAGTCCATGGAGGGCCCAAGCCACACATGGCTTTGGAATGAGCTAGGCTTCCTTAGAAGGGAGAGGGTGTGGGCAGCAATTCCAGACGTCCAGACAAAGTAGAGGGGGTGCTAGGTCAGGCCCGAGGTTTAGCCTGTCTGCTGAGGGTAGGACAGGGTGTGGTGAGGAACGTGGGTGGGTGGCCAGGAGTTTTGTTAGTTTTGTTTGCATTCATTGCAGATTCGTCATTCACTCCGAATATAATTTTGGCTTTGAATAATGTGGATGGGCACTCAGCTGCAGGAAAGTCTGGCAGGACATGAAGCTGTGAAGCCAGGGAAGTATTGATATCTCCCTCTGGAAGTACTGCTTGCTCAGCTAATTATTTTTTGGTGTCTTTTGTAAGTCTGAGGAAATGAGTTCCTTAAATTTGAAATACTGATTCCCATAAACTATTAGATATTAAAGTCCTCATCAGGTGACAAGTTTAGCAAAACTAATTTTTTTAAGGGTCTAATAGTTAAAATGAAGAGATAGTTTTAAAGTGTCCTATCTTCCTGGGACAGCTCAGGTGTGGAGAAAATGAGTCGCAGTGTTAGAGTTCTGGAGTAAAGATCCCAAACACACAATTAGAGGAGGAGAGGGGTCACACAGAGCAAGCAGTGCTTTAGTAAAGCAGAGGTGTGATGTCTGGGGACACTTTCTGAGTGAGGTGAAGGTGAGGATGTACGTGCAGGGCCAGGAGCTGCCCTGTGTACTTTCTTTCCTCCAGTTCACCCCCTGCTATGCCTGTGTGGTGGGGTGGTCCCTCTTCATGCCTTGTTCCCTTTGTAGATTCATCCACAGCTTTCATTGGTTTTCCCTGAGAACCTAGCTGCTTCCCTTCCACTATGACCATGGTGTCCTAGTTGGCCTCCCCGCCTTTACCCTCACCAGCTCTTGCCTTTATCCTTGCCTTAGTACACACTGTGTACCCTCCACTCAGCTGCCATAGTGATGCCTTAAAATATAAAGCAGATCACACACACCTCTGCTCAAAAGCCCCCTTTCCCTACCCGCATACCCTGAAGCCCTTTCCCATGCCTGTAGGTCTTTGCACGTGGCTGGCTGCACCTCCCTCACTTGTGTTCTAGCCACTCCACTTTGCATCTGCATTGCACCACACTGGCCTCCTGACTGTGCCCTGCCTTAGTCCTCCCTAGCTCCACTGTCACATCTTTAGGGAGTCCTTCCCTGGCCACCTTTGTCCTTACATTGATCTGGTTATCTTGATAGCACTTAACCACCATCTGCCCTTTTACCTGTTTGCCCTTTAGCTGTTTTGAAACCCTGTCTCCTCATAATGTAAACTCCAGGGGGGCAATAACTTTTTCTGTGGCTGCACACCTGGCTCCTCGAGTAGAGTGATGCCTACCTCCTAAATGATGCTTCAGATGCATTTATATGAATATATTTTAAAGAACAAAGAACATCAACACACTCAATATTTATTGACTCAGTTAAGAAATGCTTTTACTAAAAATAAAATTTATGGGGTTCTCTATTTTAGCACATCTTTAAGATGGAACTGATATTACCTGCTTAGTAGAAGTTTAGGTTAAATAATTGCAAAGACCTGAAGTCACTGCTCATTGGGTGCTGTCAGAGGTTAGCATCATCACTGGTGGTATATCACTACCATGCATGAAGATGCATGAACCGACACTTTCCACTTAACCCCAGACATACGCGACCAAGCTTTGTAAAATTCTTTTATGACAAAGCATTCTTTGATCTACTTGTGTTATTAAAAGAGAAAATGGAAAAGGAAGGAATACAACTGGTTTCCACTTCCCTCTTCTTACCATGTTGATTCTTGCAGACATACTGGAGTATGATATTTACCACCCATCCTTTCTCCCATTTATATCACTATGTATGATTTGAACATAGTTTTACTAATAAGGTTAACAGATATCACCAGCCATAGAAACACCTGTATTTAGTATACATTCCATTTCTACAGATAAAATATGGGGAAAATAATATATATTTTTTAAGTTTATTTGTTTTAAGAGAGAGACAGCACAAGTGGGGTAGGAGCAGAGAGAGAGGGAGAGAGAGAGAATACCAACCAGGCTTCATGCTGCCAGAGCAAAGCTCCATGCGGGGCTTGAACCAATGAAGCCGTGAGATCATGACCTGAGCCAAAACTGAGTTGGACGCTTAACTGACTGAGCCACCCAGATGCCCCTGGGGAGAAGAATCTTTAATACAAGATTAAAGTGCTCAAAGACAGTTAATTTTTACAACAGCAAAAATAGAATATAACTTAATGCTGCCAAATTGGCATAATAGCCAGATATTATGGTATATTCATTTGTTGAGATATTATATATTTGTTAAATTACATTTAAAAATAATTTTAATTGCATGGAAATGCTTATATTTGAAAAAAAACAAATGATATTAAATATAGGATGTTAGATTCCTTCTAGGCACTGTTTTAGCTCTATCCCATAAATTTTGGTATGTTGTGTTTTCATTTGCATTTATCACAAAGTATTTTCTAGTTTTCCTTGTGATTTCCTCTTTGATCCATTGGCTCTTAAAGAGCCACATGTCCACATATTTATGTATTTTCCAAGTTTCCTTCTGTTACTGAATTCTAAATTCATTTCATTGTGGTTGGAGAACACACTTGGTATGATATCAGTCCTTTAAATTTATTAAGGCTTGTTTTATGGCCTAGCATGTGGTCTGTGCTACAGAGCATTCCATGTATACTTGGGAAGAATGTGTATTCTGTTGTTGGGTGACATGTTCTGTAGCTGTCTGATAGATCTAGTTCATTTTCATTGTTTAAGTTTTCTATTGTTTTTCTGATAGTTACATTCATTATCATAAGTGGGTTATTGGAATCTCCACATATTGTTGAATTGTAGGTTTCATCTTTCAATTCTGTCAATTTTGGCTTTATGTGTGCTGGAACTCTGTTTTTAGGTGCATTTATGTTTATAATTATATGACTTCCTGATGGATTCACTCATTTATTATTATAAAACATCTTTTGTTATCACTCTAGTACCAATTTTTATTTTAAATCTGTTTTTTTCTGATATTAATATAGCCAATCAGCTCTCTTTTGGTTACCATTTTCTTATTATATCTTTTTTCATCCTTTTACTTTCAACTTATTTGTGTTTTGAATCTAAAATGTGTGTCTTGGAGTGCCTGGGTAGCTCAGTTTGTTGGGTGTCCAACTCTTGATGTCAGCTCAGGCCATGATCCCAGGGCCATGGGATCGAGCCCCATGTTGGGCTCTGTGCTGAGCCTGGAGCCTGCTTAAGATTCTCTCCCTGTCTCTTCCTCTTTTCTTCTCCCCCATTTGTGCATGTGCGTACTCTCACTTAAAAAGAAATGTTGTCTTGGGGCGCCTGGGTGGCTCAGTCAGTTAAGCGGCCGACTTCAGCTCAGGTCATGACCTCGCGGTCCATGAGTTCGAGCCCTGCGTCGGGCTCTGTGCTGACAGCTCAGAGCCTGGAGCCTGTTTCGGATTCTGTATCTCCCTCTCTCTGACCCTTCCCCGTTCATGCTCTGTCTCTCTCTGTCTCAAAAATAAATACACGTTAAAAAAAAATCATTAAAAAAAAAAGAAATGTTGTCTTATAGACAGCATATAGATAGATCATGTTTTTTAAAGAAGACTTCATTTTGTCAGTCTCTGTCTTTGATTAGAGAGCTTGATCCATTTACATTTAATGTATTTACTGAGAAAGCAGTATTTAAGTCTGTAATTTTGCTATATTTTTTCAATGTGTCATGTATTTTTCCTCTGTTCCTTCATCACAGCCTTATTTTTTTTGTTAAATAGATACTTCCTGTTGTACCATTTTTATCCCCTTGTTTTATTTATTTATTTATTTATTTATTTATTTATTTATTTATTTATTTATGGAGTTAATATCTTATTGGTTGCCCTGAGTATTAAAATTAACATCTTAATTTATTCCACTCTAGTTTAGATTAATACCACCTTAAAAACAGCATGATAAAATTTTTGCTCCTAATCCCTTCATTTGTTCTCCCTTCCATTGTACTCTTACTATGCAGATTACATACTTCTGTGTCTATCAACATAGATTTGTAAGTATTGCTTTATGCAGGTGTCTTTTAAATCAAAGGGAAAACTACATTTATACTGTCTTTTATGTTTACTTAGTAGATTTTACTTGTGCTTTTTTGTTTTTTCATGTGGATTCAAGTTACTGTGCTTTTATTTCAACCTGAAGGATACTGTTTAGTAGTTCTTGTAGGGGAAGTCTGCTAGTGATAAATTTTCCCAGTTTTTGTTTACTTTTGAATGTGAATTTCTCCTTGATTTTTGAAGGATAGTTTTTGCTGGATATGGACTTAGTGGATGGCAGCCTTTCTTTAAGCACTTTGAATACGTTTTTCAGCTCCATGATTTCTGATGAGAAATCAGCTGTTACACTTATTAGAGATAGCATGTCTGAGATGAGTTGCTTCTCTCTTGCTGCTTTCAAAATTCATCCTTGTTACTCAAATTGGGGCATTGGGCTTTTGATAATTGGGTTATTATATGTGTAAGTTCAGATATCTTGAGTTTATCCTACTTGGAGTTCATTAGTATAGGTGTGTATAATAATGTTTTTCATCAAAGTTAGTAAGTTTTTCAGCCATTATTTATTCAAATATACTTTCTTCCCCCCTTTTCTCTTTTTCTTATGACACTTATATTTTGTATGTTTCCATACACTTGGTGTTCCACAGATCTCTTAAGACTGCTGATATTTATTCTTATTTTTTTCTGTTCCTCATACTGAACAATCTAAATTGACTTATTTTCAAGTTTTTTGATATTTCTATCTTCTCAGATCTGTCGAGCCCTCAATTTTTCATATCCAGCATTATGCTTTTCAACTCCAGAATTTTTATTTGTTTTTTTTTCAATGTTTATTTATTTATTTTGAGAGAGAGAGGGATAGAGAGAGAGAACTGGGGAGAGGCTGAGAGAGAGACAGGGCGAGAGAGAATCCCAAGATGACTCTGTGCTCCCATCTCAGAGCCTGATGTGGGGCTTGAACCCATGAACTGTAACATCATAACCTAAACAGAAACCAAGAATCAAATGCTACCTGACTGAGTCATCCAGGTACCCCATCTGCTTGGTTCTTTATAATAATTTCTATCTCTTTACTGGTATTTTTTATTTGCTGATACTTCATTCTCATATATTCTTTTAGTTCTTTAGACATGGTTTCTTTGAGTTCTTTGAATATACTTAAAATGGCTGATTAAGTCTTTGTCTTGTAAATCCAACACCTGCATTCCCTTGGTGACAGTTTTGCTTGCGTATGGGCTGTACTTTCTTGTTTCTTTGCATGTCTCATAATTTTTGTTGAAAATGACATTAAAAGAATGTAATGTGGACACTCCAGAAATCTAATTCTCCCTCCTTCCCAGGGTTTGTTGTTGCTCTTTGTTGTTTGCTTAGTGACTTTTCTGAACCACTTCTTAAAATCTGTGTTCTTTTTTCTGTTTGTCCACTGAAGACTAGAATACTAACTTAGTGGTCAAATAATGATTGGACAGTCTCCTGGTCTTTGCTGATGGGCTCTTTGTTTATCTTGTGGCATGTCTTCAACACTCAACCAGACAATTTACCCTGTCTTAGCCTACACTTTCTGCTTCTTCAGAACTTCATAGTCAGAAGTGAGAGATTAAGGCGTTTTTAAGTCTTTTTTGAGCATGCACATGGCTCTGGCCATGTGCACATTCCTATGTATGCATGTGGTCTTCTAGATTCCTGGGAACATGTTGGAGTTTTTCACAGCTATCTATTATCTCATTCCCCAGATTTTCTTTCTTTTTTTTAAGCTTTTGGTCATCCTATTGTTTGCCCTGATTCTTATCCACCATCTGAAGCAGCCTATACAATTGCCTATAATTTTTTTTGGCAAACACCCCCAGGAAAAAGGCTTTTCACATTGACTGAGGTCCAAATCAGATCAAATAAAGACAGCTTTTTGAGTGGGGTCTCCCTTGAAACAAACTGGTCAAATAATAACAATTCTGTGAGAATGGGGCTTTGAGGAAGCTCCTGTATTTTGCTACCCCCTTGGCTTCCATGCTGTTGGTTTTTACTGTGGTTATGGCTACTATGATGCTAGAGTGAGGGGAATAGGAACTAGGGAAAGTTAAAATGCCAGAAAACTCACTTACTGAGTTTCAGCCATTTTTCTTCAATAAATGTTCCCAGATTATAGCTAGTTTTTGATTAATTTTCAGAGATCTGAAAAAGTTGATTTTGACAATTTTTGCCAGTATTCTCATTGCTAATCTAGAACAGAGAATTTTCTCTAACATGGTGGAGAAAATGGGGACCTTTACTCTGCCATCTGCATTGACAGTCTAAACATAGAATGTTAAGAATATTTTTTCAAAAATTTGTTGAAATATTAAAAATATAAGAATATTAAAAATGTAAGAAAGTGGGGTGCCTGGGTGGCTCAGTCAGTTAAGTGTCTGACTCTTGATTTCAGCTCAAGGCGGGTCATGATCTCACCGTGAGTTTGAGCCTTGTGTTGGACTCCCCACTATTCTCTCTGCCCCTCCCCCTCTTGCTTACACTTGGTCTTGCTCTCTCTCTGGCACGTACTCTCTCTCTCTCTAAATAAACTTTAAAATATATATATATAAGAAATAACAATTGAGAAATATTTTTTCAGTTACTAGGTTTAGCAAAATTATCTTTTCTCTCTGACAGTAGGAAGTGTTATCTATAAATTTTATGTTCATACACAAATAAGCTGCCTTATAGCAAATTATTGGTAACTGGTGAGTGTGAGCAAACAATGGCCCCTGTGTAAATAAAATTTTATAATACAGCCATACTGTTTGTTTATATATCATTTGTTGGTTGTTTTGTGCTACAGTGGTAGAGTTGAGTTGGTGCAAAGGAGAGCTTATGGCCTATAAAGTTTACTCACTCTTAAGCCCCTTACAGAAAAAAAATTTCCAACCTCTGTAATATAGTAAGTAACTATATAAATTGTTTTTTGGTATATTAATGAATTGGGAAAGGTGTTAGCTTAAAGTTTGTTTATTACTATGTGTTCTTTTCAAAGCCCTAATTTCAAGAATCCATTAGAATGAATTCATTAGAATATTTTAATTAGGAGCAATGTTATGCTATGGAAATTTTTTACTTGCTTATAGAAATTGAAGATCAGTGATGTTGAATTAATTCAAGTGATGTTTTGAGCTCTGAATAAATTGTATAGTAACTTCCTTGGCAAATCTTGCACTTATAAACAATTTGGTCCAGTATTTGAAATTCAATATTATGAATTTCTGATTTTAAGAAAGAATACCTGTGTAAGGGCACTAACCAGGATATCTGGAAAAAATCCTGAAGCTTTCAGTGACTGGCTGTGTGAACTTGGGAAGGTGACTTTGCATTCCTGGCTTCAGTTTTGTCCTCCACTAAATGGATATAATACAATTCTTCTGGAGATGCTTTGCAAAAATTAGGTTATGTATGTGAAAATTTCTCATAAACGATAAGAGCTAAACAATTGTCTATGTTGTTATTACTAATAATATAGTTATTAATATAGGATAGAGATACAGAAGAGTTTTTCTTTTGCTAATGCATTGAAGCTAGAATTTTTTTTTAAGTTACTAAGTTCTTTATTAACTTAAAAACATACTAGGCTTTTCCAAACTTAAATCACAATTTCTCTTTCACTCTTGAAGTTTCTAAATTTAAAAGTCTACTAGAATATGTAAAAAATGAGTTTGTTTTTTTTAAATAGTTGGTTAACTTATGAAAGTTTGCACATTTCAGGGGTGTCAAGAGTTCCTATTTAGATTAAATGGTTCATAACTTAATGATGAAATTTATAACCTTAGATGGAAAATCTAATGTAAAATACATATAGGAATCCAGATTTGTTTTTATTTTAGGTTAGAATTAGCAGTTCAGTTTGGCTTAAACTTTGGTTTACCACAGTTGCACATTTAAACATTTATTTGCTGTGAATTGGCAGTACCCTGCTTTGTGTAAGGTATAAAAGGAGAGAGGAAATTGTTATATGTAAGGCAGTTTTCCCTATTGACATTATTTTCTAAGAGGTAGGTTGTGTGTGTGAGAGAGAGACAGTACATAAATTGGTATGCCTTTGGAGTGAAATAGACCTGAATTTTGGTCCCAGCTCTGCCTAGGTGCTAATTAATTTGAGCATACTTAAAGTCCATGTTCTTCTGTAAAATGGGAATATTACCTACCTCATATTGTTATTGTGAGTTATGCAAAGGCATGTTTGGTCCTTATGATGTATCTGGTCAGTAGGGATAGGAGGAAAAATCATAAGCCAGATAATAAAGTTTACACACTGTCTCAAAAATTACATAGCCATGCTAAAATTTTAATATAATACTGAAATAAACATAGATTATTATGTACCATTGTGTTTTAAGAAGTACTACATAACAATTTAGCGCATCATACAATATGTATTTGTAAATAACATTTATTATGATTCTAAAGTGTGTAAGTTAACTGTAAATCATTTGGAACATACAGAATGAAAAAAATAATAATTGTGTAACTTTTTCTGCCACTCAGATATTTTTACCATCCTGGTATATCTATAGTTTTGTATCCCATGTTGGTTACATCATTATTATGTTTTCTGTGTCATGAAATATTCTGAAAACATATGACTTTTAAAGACTACAAAGTTTCTGCTCTAAAGATTGTCACTATTTACTTCATTATTAATTTTTGAACTGGTTGTATACCCTTGTGCACACTTCTGTTGGTTATGACCTCTAGGTATATTGCTCTGGGCCTCCTGAGACTTGTGGAAAGCCCTTTCCAATATCAGATGCCACAACTGACATGGTTGCCCACAGAAGCCTCCCCTGCTCACTGACACTGGATACCAGTTTAGTCTGTGTCTAAAGACAGGCAAAAATGGTATCTTCTTGTTTTTAATTTGTGTCTTTGATATTATTTGATTGCACATTATTTCCTTACAGTTACCAGCTATATGTATTTCAAGTGATTTTTTTTTTCAACGTTTATTTATTTTTGGGACAGAGAGAGACAGGGCATGAACGGGGGAGGGGCAGAGAGAGAGGGAGACACAGAATCGGAAACAGGCTCTAGGCCCCGAGCCATCAGCCCGGAGCCTGACGCGGGGCTCGAACTCACGGACTGCGAGATCGTGACCTGGCTGAAGTCGGACGCCTAACCGACTGCGCCACCCAGGCACCCCTCGAGTGATTTTTAAATCACTTGTTCCTTTGCTAGTTACAAAAAGCCATGGTGTTTATTTTTCATTAAATTATAAGATATATAGATATATCCCATCATATTAATTAATTTTTATCTGATATATATGTTGCAAGTATTTTTCCCACTTAGTCATTACTTTCTATTATTTTTCTTTTTTTTTTTTTTTTAGGGTGAATTTTTTGATACATAAAGGCTGAAAAGTTTCATGTAGTCAAACCTTAGCTTTAAAAAAAAATTAATGTTTAGTTATTTTTGAGAGAGAGGGCACAAGCAGAGGAGGGGCAGAAAGAGAGGGAGACACAGAACTCAAAGTAGGCTCCAGGCTCCGAGCTGTCAGCGTAGATCCTGATAAAGTGCCCAAACCCACAAACTGTGAGATTATGACCTAAGCCGAAGTTGGGCGCTTAACCAGCTGAGCCACCCAGGTGCCCCAGTCCTTAGCTTTTTTATACCTTTTAACTTAAAAATTTCTTCTAAACCCTGAAATATGCCAATAGTCACCTATATTCATTTCTATTTTCCTTATGATTTTATGTCTTAATTTCAAAGTTTTACAGTGTAGTGAAAGGGTAGAGGTTTATTTTTCCCATTCACATAATAAATGTTTTCAGGAAGTATGTTTTGAATTTTTTCTTCCTCACCAATTTAAAATCCTACGTTTATTGTATTAATTTTTACTGTCTTCTTACTTCAGACTACTGATCTTACCTTGCACATTACACTGAACATTTGTAAACATTTTAACATGTGGTAGTGAAAAATCACTCCTTAAATAGTTTTCTTGGATATTTTCACCTATTTATTTTTCCATATAAATATTTGAGGTATTTTCAAACCACCCTCTCCCTTCAAAAAAAGTCCCTTTGGAGTTTTGGTTAAGATTGCCCTTATGTAAGAGATCAGTATTTGATAAGCTATAGAATATTTCCATTTAGGGCAGTGGTGGGTGAGGCTTTGTATTAGCCAAGTTTCCTTTTAAGTAACTCAGAAAGCAGTGCTATTTTGTCCATACAGATTCTGCACATTAATTTTTAAATTTATTTTCTGACATATTTAATATTTGTGCTGTTGTCAATGGACTGCCTTCCCTGGACAAGCTTCTTTCCCCAGATTTTTGAGCTAGTTTGTGTGAGTCCATAAGTACAGTATTTACAGTTGTATGTGGTTATTTTATTGAAGTTTTTGACTATGATCATGGTGGTTCTATTGTATATATTTATCACTGTCATATGACCTATTCATTTAATATATTTTCTTTAAAAATATTTGCTTAGTATTAATTTACTGTCATTAAAATATTTTCTTATATATTCATCCTGCATTTTTTCACATTAAAAAATTCTTTTTGGTTTCAGTTTGCTTTAAGTGTTATCTCCTATAAATAGTAAATATTTTTCTTTTTGTGTATTGTTTGTATAAAAATAAAGTTCAACTGGCAATTTAAAATTATCCCTATGGTTCATTTTAATGGAATTTAAGATAAAATAAATAATGCTCTAGGTTAATTACGTTTTTCTGTGTGGCTTTTTATATTTGTGAATTTATCTTGCAGTTGTTTCAAACAAATTCCACAAAAATTAAGTTTACTAGACTATTAAAACGAATTTCATGTGAAAAGCAAAAATGAGTATGTTTGTATTCTACCAAAAAGAATGAGCATTTACAAGCCACATTTTACTTTATCATCATCATAGCATTCTACATTTCATTTCATGTTATTCTTCAAATTCTTTAGTACTCTTCCTCTTTGAGAGAGCTTGATGTGGTCTTGTTTTCATTATATTTATACATATAAATTTATTTATTTATTTTGAGAGAGAGGGTATGCATGTGAGCATGAGTCGGGGAGGGGCAGAGAGAATCCCAAGCAGGTTCCCGGCTGTTAGCACAGAGCCCAAGGTGGGGAGGTGGTGCTCAATCTCACAAAAGGTATGAGAGCCAAGAGTTATGGATGCGCAATCTACTGAGCCACCCAGATGCCCCTTCTTGTTTCCATTTTAGAGATAAGGAATCTGACCCCAGAAAAGGTTAAATAATGTGTACACAGCTGGATCTGCATCTATTAACAGTTGGACTGATTGTTGAGCCTCACAATCACTTTTTACCCTGCAGAGATTAGTGTCCTTCTACCTAAGATCTGAGTGGATGAGAAAGTTTGGAGAAAAGAAGAGTCAGCAATTTATGTTTATATACATTTGGGCAGTTGTCCTCACCAAGTAAATTATTTTATCAATCATTCTTAGACTCTTTTTTAAAAAAAAAAATTAACGCTTCTTATTTTTGAGAGAGTGCAAGCAGGGGAGGGGCAGAGAGAGAGGGAGACAGAGGATCTGAAGTGGGCTCTGCACTGACAGCCTGGAGCCAGATGTGGGACTTGAACCCACGAACCATGAGATCATGACCTGAACCAAAGTTGGGCGCTCAACCGACTGAGCCATCCAGGTGCCCATTCTTAGACTCTTTTGTAAGATGAAGTATGTTACGTCAAATTAAGTTCCCCAAATGAATAGTATTTTCATGTTAATCATTTCATACTATCAAAATTGGGAATTAATCTATTTAAATAAGGGTTTTACTTTCCAGTGGGATGCAGACTGCACTGTTTGTTAAATAGGAAAAGGGTGCCTCTGTGGCTCACTTGGTTAAGCGTCAGACTCTTGATTTCAGCCCAGTTCATGATCTCCTGTGTGGGATTGAGCCCCACGTGCAGTTCTGTGCTGGGCATGGAGCCTGCTTGAGATTCTCTCTCTCTGCCCTTACCCCACCTGTGTGCATGCTTTTGCAGTCTCTCTCATGCTTTCTCTCTCTCTTTCCCTTACCTGCCGGTGTGCATGCTTGCACACACTGGTGCACACTCAGAAAAAAAAAAGAAGAGAAAATCACATTGTAAATAGTCGATTTTATAGACTAGTGAAATTGTAAAATTTGGGCAGAATTTTTTTTCCTACACATTTTCAAATTCCAAGATAGAGACCCACCCTTTTGTAGCCTGAGTATAAGCTACAGTAGGAATTCTCACCCATTTTTTTTAGTAGGCTTTCCTTTTGTAAGCCTCTCATCTCCCTAATGAGGAGAGTGATTCTTTAAACATGGAGATCTTAGGTCTTTTTACTTCACAGATAGGTCAGACTTCAAAAATTCATATGGGTAAAACAAACAAAAAGTCCACATTTTCCCCTCATTTTTAAATTACTCAGAATATTACACTGTCTCAAAACTGTAGTGCAATGGCTGAGATTGCAGGGTTAGGGAGAGAGGTGGCCAAACTTTTAGCATGGTCGATGGTTATCTTTTAATGCGATGTTTAAGGCATAGCAGTATTTTGGAAATACTAAATACATTTATACTCTACAAAAAGCACACGGAATTCTATATTTCATAGATTTTTTCTGTGTCTGTCACTTAACAGAAATCTGAATTTTTACCATATGTAAAACCAATTTTTTTAAGTTTATTTATTTATTTTGAGAGAGAGAGAGAGAGAGAGAGAGAGAGCAAGAGAATGAGAGAGGGAGGGAGGGGCAGAGAGAGAAGGAGAAAGAATCCCAAGCAGGCTCCGCTCTATCAGTGCATAGCTGGACATGGGTCTCAATCCCATGACCAACCAACAGATCATGACCTGAGCCAAAATCAAGAGTTGGTTGTTTAACCAACTGAGCCACCCAGTCACCTCCCCCCGCCCCGCCCCACAATTTTGTTCTTTAGGCACAGCCAGAAAGGAAAAACTTTGAATTCATTTGGTTTTCCATATTTTTACACTTTTACTTTAAAAGCAAAGCCAGAAAAGCAACATAAAATTTGTCATTTTATTCACCATAATTTTCATTATTCTGCAAGTTCTATTTATCAACTTCAAACAGTTTAATTTCTAAATTTAAATGTTACTGATATTGAAAATATCACACTTATAGAAATAGTTTAGTTTTCTCATAAGTTAATTATTACAGGTATTCTACAACCCTATGGAAATTTCTGGTTAAAAAAGATTTAGGTAATTTTCCTCCCTTCCTTTCTTAAAACTCTTTCATATGACATAGTTGTCAGATTAATCCTCGGGTTATCAGCCTAGAATTGGAAAGATAAAATTTCCTTACGTTTGCAAGAGTTGGAACTAAAATAACAAACCACTTTGAACCGTAAAGGTATCACCCTATTTAAAACAAAAATGTATTATTTAAGCAAGGAAGCTAGTTGCTTGGTTAAGTTACCGTATCTTCTAAAATGGCTAGTAAGTAAAACCAGTCTTAAAAAAAAAAAAAAAAAAAAAAAAAAGTCTTGTTTGAACATTTCTAGCACAATCTCATTTTCTTGGGGGAAAGTCACTTTTCACATGTGATGAAAATATAATCATTTAAAAAACTTAATGTTTTTGTAGAATTCATTTCTGAGTTTGGTTTTAGCCCATGTCCTGCAATAACTATTGAAAATTGGAATAGGTGAGCCCTAAGATTCTTTACCTTCTAAGATTCTGCAATTTGAAGAATATCTGCTATTGAATAGCAAAAGTGATACACGGAAGTTTTCTTGCTGCCTGGCCACTCCTGACTTTGGAAGTGGGAAGCCTCAGAGAAGGGTGTGTACACCCATAGGTACAGGCCAGGTCCAGCAGGCACCCCATGTACATGGCACTGGGTGGCTATAGAAGCCAGATCGGCCCCAAGAGATGCCCCTTGTTCCCATGCAGTTGCAGTGTTGGCTGGGTTTCACAATAAGCCAGACATGGAGATTTTTATAAATGTCTTTTTATAAATCTTTTTTTCCAACTGAGGGCAGAGGTTATTGTGGACCACTGGTCTGGGACCTCAACACTCCCATGGAACTGACCATCTGTCGACTCTCTAGGTACTATTTTAGAAGGGTTCAAAATAGAACCTTGAGACAGAGTGCCACAGTTCCTACTTTATGCAATGAGAATGCATTTATAAAACATACTTATTAAAAAAATCAGAAAACAAGCCTGGAGTGTGTGAGAGGCCAGACTGTGGTCACAGTATATTGGCTCTCCTATTACTTCCCTGTGCCCTCTCCCTAGAATGCTACACAGATTTCTCCTGTTTTGGAATTTGAGGTTATGTGAATCATTTTGAGCACTGATAAATTGCAACTGATCAATAATCTTAACTAATTAGATTGATTGTGCAAACATCTATTCAGATTTTTGTTTTTCTTTTGATGGAGCATACCAGCATGAGTTTTATGGAATTTAACTTGAGTGCCTAGTAGTCTGATGTAAGCTTGGTAGAGGATGCAGGGGGGGGGGGGAGGGATTTCAGTTTAATCAAGCTGATTTCAGCAAACAGCAGGAAGTTCAACTGTAGTATCTTTTTTCTTAAAAGGGCCTTCTAGTCTCTTGAGAGAACCTTTGTCCATACATACTCTTCACAATCGACATGAACATTTTATGTTTAGAAGGTATACACCATACGTTAAAAAGTACAAATATTTGTGCATTTTCCCATTAATTTTTAAACATTGGCCCCAGACTCTGACATCCTTCAGAATTCCAGCTGACTCTGCCTTTATTGTCTTTCTGTACTCAAATTTCGAAATGTAAAAGATTTTTCACTTTTTATACACAAAATCAGTTCCCAAGCCAGAAATAGTTCCAAGGGAAATCCAAAGTAGCTTAATTTAAATGTAAAAAGGCTCATTCATTTATCTTTCCAAATAACTGACTCCCATCTGCCCAGCTTTAGCACTATGGAAATCTACAAGATCACAAGGAAACATGTATTTTCCAGAGCAACTTTAAGGAAGCACGAAAACAAGGCCTCAGTCAGTATGGAAAGTGTGGGAGAAAAGGGCAAATGAGGATTTGGACTCCAGACCCAAAGGTGTGGATCTGCAGGCGTCATCAGTGACAGTAGGCACAGTTGCCTGTTTCTAATACCTCTCATGGCTTTCTTACATACAAGATTTCCCTCTGCCCGAAGGGTTTCCATTTACTTTCCCAGAGTACAGGTCTGCCCAGGATAACTTCTGTTCATTTTTCTGAACCTGAAAAAGTTTTTATTTCTCTTTTGTTTTCAAAATATATCTTAACTAGGTGTAGAGTTATAGATGGGCAGTTTTTCTTTTAGTACTTTAAATGTGTTGCTCCACTGTCTTTTTACTTCATTGTTTCCAGTGAGAAGTTTCATTCTTGTCTTTGCTTCTGTGTATGTAATCTTTTTTTCTGTTTTTATGTTTCTGTCATTGATTTTAAGCAGTTTGAATAGGATGAGCCTGGGTTTTTTCTTGTTTCTTGTGTTTGGGGTTTACTGAGCATTTTGAATCTGTGGTTGTTTGGTTTTCATCAAATTTGGAACATTTTTGGTCATTATTTCTTCATCCATTTTTTTCTGCTCCACCCCTCTTCCCAATCTGGTTACAGTTACATTAGCTTACTAGAAGTTGTTCGACAGTTTACTGATGCTCTTCTCATTCTTATTGCCCACCTTTTTTTTTTTTTAATCTGTTTCATATTAGTTTTTTTTTTAATTTATACCTTTTTTAGTAGTCCCTACACCCAACGTGGGACTCCAACTCACAACCCTGAGATCATGAGTCGCATGCTCATCTGACTGCTGTGTCTTCAGGTTCCCTAATTATTTTTTCTTTTATGATGTCTAATCGACCATTAATCCCATCCAGTGATTTTTTTTCAAATCTTTTGTGTACCTTCTTGAACACATGAATTACAGGTATCACAACTATTTTCATGTCTTTATTTATTTTATCTGTATCATCTCTGATCCTCAGTATGAGTGATATTTTCCAGTTTCTTTGCATGCCTGGTAATTATTTTTATTAGAGGTCAAGCATTTTGAATTTCACCTTATATGGTGTTAGACATTTTTGTGTTCCTTTAAATGTTCTTTTTTTAAAATTGAAGAATAATTGACATACAACATTGTATTAGTTACAGGTGTATAATAGTGGTTCAATATTTATACTGTGAAATGGTCACCACAGTAAGTCTAATTACCATCTGTCACAATATAGAGTTGTCACAATATTACTGAATATAGTCCCTATGCTATACATTACATCCCCTTGCCTTATTTATTTAACTGAATGATTATACCTCTAAAACTTCTTTATCTGTTTTGTCCTTCCCTCTACCCTTCTTCTCTTGGGCAACCACCACTTTATTCTCAGTACCTGTGAGTCTGTTTGTTTTCTTTTCTGTTTGTTTTACTCTTTAGATTACACACATAAGTGGAATCTTATGGTATTTGTCTTTCTCTGTTTGACTTATTTCACGTAGCATAATGCCCTCTAGGTACATCATGTTCTTGTAAATGGCAAGATCTCATTTTTTATGGCTGAGTAATATTCTATTTTATATCTATATCTATCTATCTATCTATCTATCTATCTATCTATCTATCTATCTATAAATGGAATAATACTAGATGGAAATTCATCTGTCAATAGACATTTAGGTTGCTTTTATATCTTGGCTATTGTAACTAATGCTGCAGTGATCATAGGGGTGCGTATATCTTTGGACATTAGCATTTTTGTTTTCTTCACATAAATACCTACAAGTGGAATTGCTGGATCATGTGATAGTTTTATTTTTAATTTTTTGAGGAAATTCATACTGTTTTCCATAGTGGCTGCACCAGTTTACATTCTCACCAACAGTGCAGTCTCTTTTGTTTTCTATATCCTTGCCAACACTTTGTGTTTTTGATTCTAGTCATTCTGACAGGTGTGAGGTGATATCTTATTGTGGTTTTGATTTGTATTCACCTGATGATGAGTGATGCTGGCATCTTTTCATATGTCTGTTAGTGATTTGTATGCCTTCTTCAGAAAAATGTCTATTCAGATCCTCTGCACATTTTTAAATTGGGTTCTTTGGTAGTGAGTTTTATGAGTTCTTTATAATACTTTGTTTTGTTTTAATTTTTTTTTTTGGGGGGGGAATGCAAGTGGGGGAGGGGCAAAGAGAGTGGGACAGAGGATCTGAAATGGGCTGTGTTCTGACAGGCTGACAGCAGCAAGCCTGATGTGGGGCTTGAACTCACAAACTGTGAGATCATGACCTGAGCAGAGGTCAGATGCTCAGCTGACTGACTGAGCCACCCAGGTGCCTCCAGAGTTCTTTATATATTTTGGATGTTAATTCCTATAAATGTTCTTGAGTTTTGTTCTCAGTGTAGTTAAATTACTTAGAAACAGTTTGGTCCTGTGGAGCCTTACCTGTAATCTTTGTGTGACAGGATCAGAGCAGCCTTCAGTCTATGACTCATTTTCTCCCTACTACTGAGATAATACCCATCAGGTTACTCCACCAGGTGCCCTTTGAATTAAGAGATTCTTTACCCTGGCTGGTGACAGCAAGAACTATTCCTGGAGCCCTGTGAGCTCCAGCAATCTTTCCTTTGCTTTTTTTTCAGGTGGCTCTTTCCCTGGCCCTGGGTAGTTTCTTCCCATGCAGCACTGACCAAGACTCTGCTGAAAACTCAATGAGGACACTCTGTTGACTTCCATTGCCATCTGTCTCTGGGCAGCTTTCCCCTTTCTTGCACTCTGCCCTGCAAACTGCAGCTGCCTTCGTTTCCCTGGGCCCTCAGCTGTATCCCCTGTACTTAGAGAGACCTTGGGCTTTTCCTGGTACCCTGTCCCGTCTGCATGCAGATGGCAACTTTCTCCAGACAATAAAGTTGTCTGGAGTAGGACTCACTTTGTGTGTTCCCCTCTCCTTGGGTCCCTGTGGTTCAATGTCGGACACCACTTTCTTTTAATGTATTTTGTTCCAGTCTCTTACTTATTTCACAGAGGAGGGTAAATCCTGTACCTTCATTCCATCTCAGTCAGAAGTGGAAGTTTGTGATCATTTTTGGAAATGGAATTTTACTTTGTCTTTTCTAAAAATCCAACTCAGAGATTAATAATGTTTTTGCTGCCCTTCTATAGTCAAGGGAGAATAAGAGTTCAAGGTTTCAGAATAGTGTATTCCCCTGTGTTCAAAGAAAAATAAAGCAGCCCAGTACCAAAGAAATTAACTTGTTTTAATTTAAAGTGGAACAAAATGATTATTTTTTCCCCTGTGTTTAAGTCAGGTTGATTGTAGATCAATTAAAGGACTTTGATATCATCAGCAAAGCATTCTTGCTAGCCCAGGAACAAATGAAAGTGTTCTTGGAAAAGGTTTTGGGTGTGCTTTGGGCGTGCTTGTTATTTTCCCTCTTCCCTCGCTTTGAATGAAAAAAGAAACTTATTTATTTTTGTAGTAATGTTTCCTCAAAGTGATTGTGTAGCAACAGGTAGAACATAACACTCTACTTTACAAAGCAGAAACAAACAGAGCTTTGTACTCAGTACAGGGCATGATATCTGAATTATGAAAGTGTTCTTTAACATGGTAAGAATCTGAGTGAGGTTCCTATTTCCTGACTTGTTATGTTTTAAGTGTGATTGATACCATGCTCTTCACCAGAGAATAGTCAGAAACTAAGGAAACTTAAAAAAAACAAACAAGCAAACAAAACTAAAACTCAAAGTCATTTTGGCTTTAATTTCTAGGCTTCGGTTTCTTAGAGTGCCAGGCAGGGACCAGAGCTGTCATCTTTGCTCTTATCAGTGTTCATTCTGTTTCCTAGTTGTCTTTTGGTCAATTTCAGAGGCACCACTTGGGAAGAAACATGGAATATGCTCTGGGTGAGAGCCATCCTCGTGCGCGGTTCCTATGCAATGCTATGCACTGCCAAGGGTGCTGGCATTCTGCTCACTGGCAGCTCCAGCCACATGCCTCAGTTTCCCCTGGCCTTGAGGCAGGGTCTTGTAGTGTGGAGAGCAATGGGGTGCACTCAGGCATGGATAGACACACAGTGGCTGGTGGGGACCAGCTGCAGTCCAGCCATACTGAAGAAGTGCCTCAAGGCTGGGCTGGTCTGAGCTGGGTCCCCATGGATCAGAGAACTCTGTCTTTGCACTGTCTTTGTACTCCTGACACATGTGGTGTTTCTGAGCCCCTGAATCTTTTCCTTCCCACAATCTCATAAATGCTTTTTCATTTGCTTTCTTGTAAATTTTCGAATTGCTTTTCCATTTAGGTATGGTCTTGCCACACACACTTAAAAAGTAGTGCAGATGACAGTATGCACTGTCTCCATCTGTTTAAAACTAGAGCAACCCTCAGAGGTAGTTTATTATGGGGTTCTGGGGTGATGGTGGGGTTTGGGGCTAATGGTCAAGAAAGAATTCTTGAAGACATCTTTGGTGCAAAAAGGTGATTTTCTCAAAGCAAAAAGAGCTGCCCCAGATGCTGAGGAGACACTAGTTATATACTTGGGAGTTGGGAGAGGGAAAGTCAAGGGAAGTTTCCAAAGAGATTTTCATATGCTAAAGAAGATCACAGAATACTGGAGGCCTAGCTATCTATTGTGAAGCTAAGGTTGTTTTCCTCTCTAGCAAAGCATTAGCATTAAGATAGTAGAGAGTTCCTGGAGAAATATTATGCGTTGTATTTGCCTCAAGTATTTGTCAATGGGCTGCTCGTTATAAGGAAATTTAATTTTACCTGCCATTTCCTTCTTGCCTTTGTATCCCTCATCACTGTGAAGGGGAGAGTGATGTTGGGGCTCCAGGAAACTGAGTCTATAGGTTTCTGGAGGTTAGGCTATTGATAAGATTGCCTTTGCTTATAATTTACCAAGACATTTGTAAACTGATGGAGACTCATGTCCTGCATGACTGTGATCTCTATCAGTTAACATTTGTTTTCTTTCCTTTCCTTTGTTCTTGGGTAGCCAGGAGTGTCCGAGGAATACCACACATATCCCACCTGTGGCAGGGTGTGTGTATCTGTTGGGGGTGGGGGTTGCTAGCTTGTACTTTGCCCTCAGTTTGACTTATGCTCCCTCATCATTCTGATGAAGTTTTGGGGTGATGGGGGTGGTCTGGAGCCAACGGCCAAGAAATAATTCTTAAGGATGTCTTTGGTGCAAAAAAAGGTGATTTTATTTAAGCATGGGGACAGGACCTGTGGGTAGGAAGAGCTGTGCTGGGATTGTGGTGGGTAACTGATTATATACTCTCAGGCTGGAAGGGGGATAGGGATAGAGTCACTCTCTAAGGAATTTTGGAAGCATGGTTTCCAGGACCTTGAGGGGCTAGCTGTTGCTAGGAAAACGCCATTTATTACTGTTTAGTAAAACCTCAGTCATGAGACCCTTCAGATATATACCAGGGGGCCATAAGCTTGGAGTATGATTACCAGCATATATATCTTGGGGAAATTGAGATAAAGGAAGTTTCCAAAGGAATTTTTATATGTTAAAGTACACTTACAGGTTCCTGGTGGGGGTGGGGTGGTCAGGATAATGTTAAGCCAACATTCTCTTTTGCTCCTAGCAAAATGTCCTCTTTGAGGCAGCTGAGCTCCTAGAAAGAGGTCACTCTGCTAGTTTCAAGGACTCGTCAATAGGCTGTAGGCAGTAAGGGAATTTAATTTTTAATTTGCCTTAGTTTCCCACATCACCATGGCAAGCACTTAAACCCTTTTCCTTTGTTCTTGCATAGCCAGGAGTATCTGAGGAATATTACACATATTCCACCCTGGTGGAGGGTGCTGTTAGCCTGTACTTTGTCCTCAGCTTGCTCTGTGCTCCCTTATCAATTCCACATGGGGCTGTTGTCCGAGGGCTTCTGGCATGCCCCAAACTATTGATTTTGTTTTTCTTCTCTGTCTTCCCTGTTCATCTATTGTTCCTTTTTCTTAGTTTCTTCCTCTCCTTTCTTCTCTCATCCCTGCCTTATGTCCTGATGGGATACATCACTATCTTTGTGGCCAGGAACTGGCCAGTCAGTAAAATTTGCTTCTGGCCTTCTTTGTCTTCATAATCACTCAACTCCAATATCTGTGAAGAGGCTGTAAGAACCACAGACTGTAACATCCTGGCAGCTCCCATCTGGGCCCATGCCCTGTCCTCTGATGCTGACTTTTTCCTGTCTCTTGTGTCCCATCCACACTGACTTATCTAGGGCCTATTTTTGAAGGACCCCATTGTCTGGTAGCTGAAGGTTGTTAATGGGTTGTAATTAATCCAATGAAGTAAAATTCCTGCTAAGGTGCTCCTCAAGGTCATCTGTGACCCATGCTGGATAACACAATTCCTCAACCTCATTTAAACACACAATGGTTGTCATATAACTAGAAGACTTAAGCTGACTCTCCAATCAGGGATTCATTGCTTTTTCTTTGCTTTTGTAAGGTTATGGTAAAAAAAGAGGCCATTGTATGCCCCCTACTTAGCTTTTAAACATAAATTTTGGTGTTTGGGTCTTTGCAGCACCTCATCTTACTGGCTTGAGGATGATTCACTGGCCACCTGGTGGTTTCCCACTAGAATCCCAGGAGTGGTATTTTGTATAGAAAGCTTATTTACATCAGATCCTGCACAGCTCTTGCCCCCTAAGTTCTGCCGGGACTGTTTGCTGTTTTCAGATTGTGCACAAACATGCCTTGCTGATCTTGCAGGCAGGTGTGAAGCCCTATTGGACATATAATCCGAGTTCAGTTTGGCTATTATTTTCTTTGGCTATCTTTCATAGTGTATTTTTTATCTTTTTTTTTTTTTTTTTTTTTTTAAGTAAGCTCTATGTCCTGAGTGGGGCTTAAACTCATGACCCTGAGACCTAGAGTCCATGCTCTACTGCCAGAGCCAGTCAAGTGCCCCTCGTGGTGTATTTTTAACTTTTGCAAGGCAGTCTCTTTGCCCAAAACCCTGTTGGCATTGGTACATTTTGAAAACAATTAAATACAGAGATGTGCATTTCCTAGGACACCTTCAGATTTAAAGGAACCATAAAACATGCAGACAAGAGGATTAGTTTGCACTTGAACTGCCTATGAGTAGTTGTGATTTCTTAAAAAAAATTTTTTTTTTTTTGAGAGAGACACAGAGTATGAGCGGGCAAGGGGCAGAGAGAGTGGAGATGCGGAATCCAAAGCAGGCTCCAGGCTCTGAGCCACCAGCACAGAACCTGATATGGGGCTCGAATTCACGAATCATGAGATCATAACCTGAGCTGAAGTTGGATGCTTAACAGACTTCTCCACCCATGCGTGGCCCATGACTGGTTGTGATTTCTAAGAGATGAGGGTGTGTCAGGCTCCAGTGAATAGTTGGTAACTCACCCAAGTCTTCCACCACCTTGCTCATGTTTTCCTGGCAACCCCACTGTTTCTGTAGCAGCTATCCTGTTAGGTGACCACGAACAGGAAAATTAGGGAAACCTGAACTAGGCTCTGGGGCTTTCTGATGACGGATCTTCTAGAAGGTTTGCGGGAGATGAGGAGCTTGAGAATCGTTATCTTGCTCTGGCCTCCTCATTCTTTGTTCCCCCATCATTGCCATGGATCATTGGGAGTTAGCTGTAAATGATGGGAGAAACTGCCGGCAAGCCTTAGTCTCTGGTTGATGACCCTGATTTTTAAGACTAGGCTCACTCTCATTTTTTTTTTGGAAAAAAAGTTCTTGTAATTAATTTCTTATGTTCAGATAGTTTATCATATGTGTCCTAGATCTATATGAAGTACTTAAGAGTCTGTAGCTGGGTGACTCCAGGACAGGCCACTTCCCCATTGGGTGACCAACACGGGTCTTACCTCCCAGGTGGCAGAGCTCCAAAGGTGGAACTGAGAATAAAGGCCATGAGAAAGAGGGTCAAGTATCTTTAGTCCCTTTCTTATTCTCTTTGAGGATTTTTAGTAGCAAGTCCCATGCTTAAATCACAATGTGCTGTCGGAGACCCAATGTATTGCAGTAGTGGAAATATCTTCCTGCCTTCCTAGCATATCCTGGGCCATGAGTACGGTTCTCAGGCACACTGTACATCTGTGGAACTATGAGTGACTTTGAGGTCTTCCCAAGAATAAGGGGGAAATGAATACAAATGAAACATTTAAAGGAGAAATTTAATTATGTGCTACATTGAAGATCGACTTTACCAAAAAAAAAAACAAAAACAAAAAACAAAACACCATTCTCGTATAAAGTAAATGTGCTCTTTGTTTATTTTTAGCTTATAGTAAATTTATGATGAAGTGGATGGGTTTCTTAAATTAAGGTTTGAAGTTCCATTTGATTTTTTTTCCTTGTCTTTGATTTTGAAAGAAAATCCATTCCTTAGAGAAAATCAGAGTAAAGTACATTACTCAGCAAAGCTGTAATTGTCTCTGAAGGTTGGAGAGTGAATGTCCCTGGTTCATGACTCACCTCTTCCCCCCTGTTCACCCCTAGACTCTGGGAAATATGGGAATTCTAGGCTTCCTCCTGTGTCCTAGGAGGAGCTGTCCTCCACCATGATCTCTCTCAGGGCCTACACCATCCTACACAGCTGTGCTCTTTCTGGTAGTGGTCCTTCCTCTTCACTTCACAGCAGCCCATCCATGGCCACCAGGGGTGCTCTTACTCAGAATGCAGTTCGTCCCAGTGCTCAGAAAGTTTCTGTGGGGTCCAGGCCTCAGAGAATACAGCAGGGACCCTCTCATTTAGCCTCACAGTGTGGCCCCTCTTCTGTTAGGACCTTAATTGCCTGCATCTGGCCTCTCCACACATCCCCATCTTGCAGCCAGTCAGTGAGCACATCACATCCTCCCAACTACTTTCATCTTTCCCAATGTCCAGGAAAGCTTGTTCTAATGTTAGCGCTTGTGAATTTCACCATCCTCTAATCCTAAACCCAAGTCCTACCTGATCCAAGAAACTTCTCTATGTTCCTCCAAAGAATGGATAGCATTTGGTATAACAATACCATAGATCCAGGCTTGTCACCTATTAGGGAGCAATATTGGTGTAAAATCACATGTGTTGGGAATCAGTAGTTACTTAAACAGAATGTTTTCCACCTGAGAAATAAGACACAAATGAGAGAACGTTTTAATGAAAGTTGTTGAGCAATTGTGTTGAAATAATCCTTGTTGTTCATTTAACCATTAATTTATGGCTAGCTGCTTAATCCAAATATCCTGCAAGACGGTAAGGCCATAGTGAAACCTTGAAAAAAAGCAAATGCAAATATGAGAACAAACTTGAGAACTAGGAAGGAACCTTGATATCCAGGGGTGACTCATGGCAATGTTATTTTCAAATTGCAAAATGAAGTGCCTTATTGTAGTACAGCATGGGAACAAAGAGTTAAACGGGGTGTGTTCTATCAGCCTGCTGATATATTTGGCACATTTGAAAAGTAAATATAATGTTTAACTTTAAATGTTATTTGATGATTGCTTATTGCTTTTTTTTTCTTACTAGTATGTTCTTCTGTGTTCTTCCTCAAAGAAATCAGACTTTAACTTCACCTCCATTATAAAGACAAGGCAGCTACAAATTTCAGAAAGAAGTCATTTCAGAGTCCTAAATAGTACCAATAAATGTATTTTTCTTTTAAAAACATTTGGTTAATTAAGATTTCTTTTAAAACTATCATCCCACAAGGAATGCTTGACCGGTTTGAGAATTGTCAAAGCATTCATTCATTCAGCCAGAGTATCTCTGGGAGGCCTGCCATGACTGGGTGTGGGATGGTGCCCTGAAGACCAGCTAGGGCCCTGTGCATTTAGCTGTTGTGGACTCAGTGAATCTAGGGCACTACCTACCTACCAGCCCCACCTGCTGGTGTACAGGTGCTCTGAGACTGGGCATCCGGTCACCTCAAGAATGCAGAGCTATTTGGTGGTAGAGAGAAGAAGGTATTTGAGCCGATTCTTAAAAAATGTGAAGATTCCACCAAATGAAGAAATGAGTGATGTTTTGCTAGTCTCAACTCAGTATAATCATTCTTTAAAAGTCCTGAGAACCTCTCAACTCTTCCCTTTTGTTCTTTCGTGGCTGACTAAAAAGCATACTCTGAGCTGTGATGGAGACCCATCTGTTTGACAGAAACATAGGTGTGTTGAGGTAGGCTGTGGTCAGAACTGTAATTTAGATGAAGTAGAGAAAAATACATGCCTGCCCTTCAGTTATTCCTAGGGAAAGAATGAATTATGACTTGGGGAAAGGAAACATTTATGGTGGGGTAGAGGAAAAGAATGTGTTAGGGCAGCTGTTTTGTGTATCCGTGGAATGAGTAGAAAATCACTCATTCCATGCATGGCCAAGAGGACATTTAGTCTTCTGTATGGAAGTAATCATGTTGAACAGTTTTCATTGCTTCTTCTGAAAGCAGTAAGGGCCACTTGTAATAAGATAAACATCTTAGGAAGATTATTTGAAATAAATAGCAGATGTGCCTTCCATCTTTGATTCTAAAATACCTTTTCCTCCAGTCTGTTTGGGAATTATGGGAATTACAGGTTTTATTTTTTGTCTTTTATTTTTAGTAAAGGTAGACACTTGTTTTCATGAAGCAAATTATGAAATGCTTGGCAATTCCTACAGTTAGGTGAATTTGGGGAAGGAAAATAGCCCAGCCTTCATTTTTTACATAAAATGGATTTAATATTTCCTTGTGTTCAGCCCTTTAGAAGAGAAGCCCTTTAATCTGTGGGCCCAGGAAGGTGCTAGAGAGGAACATGACTCACATTTGTTAGGCTATAAGACTTTGACTTTTATCTGGGCTTTACTTGTATGTTAATGCATTAATTTCCTCACCAAAATCTATAAATAGAAAACTGATTACTGTTTGAACTCAGAAATAGTACAAAAGTAAGTGTGAAGTATGGTGCAGTGGGTAGGTACATTTTTGGTAAATTCTACCACCGAAAAATTGATGATGATCTATCTATATCTATCTATCTATCTATCTATCTATCTATCTATCTATATTTAATAAAGTCAGTATCTTTTCCCTGGATCATGACTCTTGGGCACAGTAGAAAGAACTTAAAGCCATGTAGGTGGCAGCGTAGTTCCAGTCCCTGTGAGATACTAGCTCTGAGGCCAGTATTAAGGCAGGGCATGACAGATTCCATCTGTATGATGGTCATCTAAAAACAAGCTTGGAAAGTCTCATTGAGTGGGTATCCAGCAGGCTCATGTGGGCCCATGTATGGATGTTGGGACTGGCATCTCTTTGTGGACTGCCATCTTAGTGGACTACATCTTTGTGGATTACCATCAGTGTCCTGTTTCTGGCAATGTGCCTTATATTTCAGGACAGTTTTTACTTTTCCTCCATTCTTGCCTCCCCATTTTCCAAACCCAGAGTGTCTACCTACCCAGGATTTATTATAATTTAAGCAAATCTAAAAATTCTTAACATTTGTGTAATATTTTATACTTATTTTTTTTAATTTTTAAAAATGCTTGTTTATTTTGAGAGAGACAGAGTGGGGGAGGGACAGAAACAGAGAGAGAGAGAGAGAGAGAGAGAGAGAGAATCCCAAGCAGGCTCCAAGCTGTCAGCACAGAGCCTGACAAGGGTCTCAAGCTCACAAATCACGAGATCATGACTTGAGCTGAAGTTGGACACTTAACTGCCTGAGCCACCCAGGTGCCCCTCTGTAATATTTCATACTTTCAAAAGAAATTTCACATTTACTATTCATTCAACTATCGAAGAAACATTTATTTGAATATATGTGTTAAACATTCAATAAACTTGTAACCTGTGTTGGAAAAATTCTGATTTGATTCTCATGGACGGTTCTGAGAGGCAATTCACTTTGCATCATTAGCCATATTTTACAGATAAGATGACTTAACATTCACATGACAGAAGTTGGATGGCATATCCATGCACACTCACACAGTGAATGGCAGAGATGAACTTGAACACTTGCTGTTTGTTTTAGGTCTCATGCTCTTTCTGCTCTATTTTGATGTTTGATGCTTCTCTTGTCAGTTATCCTTTATATGTATATCTGTGTATACCTCTTTGTGCACATGTGCACACACACCACATACATGTACGTGCACACACACACATCTTGGGGGCAGAGTATTGTGAAGACAGACCAGTAGCATGTGGGTAGTATTAGAAGTATTAGAGAAGCTGCTGTTCCCATTCTATACTCAGAGAAGCCAAGGCCCATGGAGGTTTGGGAACTGCCCAATGTGGTTAAAACTGAGTGAGCTTCATTCTTGGGTTTTCTGAATCTACTGTTCAGTTCACCTGCTGGCATGTCCACTGTGAGCTGTCTTGGAAGTACAAACAGGATGGCAACATGCTTTGTGGAGTTTGGAGAATGTGTATCCTTGTGGAAGCAGTGCTGGTGACAGAGGCACTTATGAATGGGGATGGATTCACCTGCCTGAGTATAAATCCAGTTGCACTGGGGCTAAACCCTGGTTCATCCAGATGTACAAAGAGCAGTTCAGGTTGCTTATCTGATTCTTAGAAGAACCTTTGACAGTCGTGTGAATTGCTGCTCTAGAGACACAGTCCTTGTGGCTGAGAAGCAGAGAAAATGTGCAGATGCCCAGATTCCAAGATGACATTGGCACCCAGCTTGCTTAGCACCTCATGTGTCCTTAGCACCTAGCATGTGCCCAGCAGAACCAACAGACACTTGATAAATTAATGAATGAAAGAAGGAAGGAGCCTAGCTGGTGAAGAGGCAATAATGTGGTAGACCTATCTGAGAATCTAGAAGAGAGGGGACCAACACGGGTCACAGTGTCACTAGCCAGTTACCTCCTTACTAATGATTTGCTTCCCCTCAGACCCCTGAGATTGCTTTGTCCAGGGTGTCAGATGCAGATGTATTGCTGAGACTTGGCTTGCCTTATCAGGAATTATCCCACCTCACTAAGATTCCTTGGTCATGTAGGCACCAGATGGAAATTGAGTTCTGGGTAAAATCCCAAAAATGGCACACCCCACTTTCCTCATATGTAAAATGCAGTTGTATGTACCAAATTTTTGGCTATGATTCATTTCAGGGAGAATAATGGCCTCCCCAAAGATGTCCATCACTTAATCCTCAGAACCTGTAAACATTTTAGGTTACAAGGCAAAGTAGAATTGAAGTGGTGAAAATCACATGTCCTTAAAATGAGATTATTTTAGACTTTTAGTGAGCCCAGTGTAATCACAGGGGTCCATGAAGTAGAAGAAAGTATCAGCAAGGGCGCACCTGGCTGGCTCAGTTGGTTGAGCTGTCAGACTTCAGCTCAGGTCACGTTCTCATGCTTCATGAGTTTGAGCCCCACATTGGGCTCTATGCTAACAGCTCAGAGCCAGGAGCTGCTTCAGATTCTGTGTCTTCCCCTCTCTCTGCCCCTCCCCCACTCATTCTCTCTCTCTCTCTCTCTCTCTCTCTCTCTCTCTCTCTCAAAAATAAATAAAAAACGTTAAAAAAAATCAGAAAGAGAACCAGAAAGATGGCACCTCAGTAGAAAAGACTTGGCCTCCATTGTTGGCTTTGAAGATGGAAGAAGAGGCCATGAGCCAAGGAATGTGGGAGGGCTTTTAAAAACTAGTAAAGGCAAGGAAACAGATTCTCTCCTATAATCTTCAGAAACAGACACAGCCTTGCTGACACCTTGATTTTAGCTCAGTGAGACCTATATTGGAATTCTGATCTCTGGAACTAGAAGATAGTAAATTTGTATGGTTTTAAGCACTGAGTTAGTGGCAATCTGTTACTGCAGCCATAGAAAACAGATTCATGATGCTATTGACCTGACCCAACAGACTGTCTACATAGTCCAGGTTGCAGTGAGGGAGGCTCTCAGGCCTGGAGAATCTGCCTCGACATTTATCAACATATTCATCTCAGTTTTCAGAGAGGAAAGCCCAACTCTGTGTTTGCGATGTTAAGACAACACAGTCTGTACTGTGGGGATGGGCATACGCCAGTGTTTCCACAGTGCACTTTGCCCAATTTCTGTTCTGTTCTAAGAAGAAAAGCATCCAGACGGAGAGTTTCCAAATAACATGTTGGCCCAAAAGCAACATTTTACTGACTTAAAACAGGAAAATAATTTTAAAAGTCTCTCTGGTGAACAAAGATGGCTTTGTATATGGTACTGAACCTAAGTAGGCCACATGCCCTCATCATGTGGAGCACATGTTCCCTTTGTTGACGTAAAAATGTAGATGAGATCCTTCCCTTTGGAATACTGGGAGGTTCTCTCAGCCTTTGGCCCAGGGCATGAGGCTAGCTGCTCACCAACCTGGATCAGTTAGCAATGTGGTGAATCCATAACAGAGGAGATTTGCCACTACAGTGGCTTTTATGTTCTGGCAGACACCTCAGGCTTCAGAGATTAGTGTGGGGGATTTCCTATGGTGGACTGTGATGCCCTTCCTGCTCAATGGTAGGAAAGAAAAGCTGGCCAGGTAAACGTTAAGTCCAGTAGTGTCAGGGCCAGGGTGCTATATAGAGCTGGAAAGTGTATTTTTTTTTTGTAAAGCAAGCTGTTCCATGCCAGATGGAGCAGTTTTACCAAAATGAGCAAATTGAGACCCAGGCATTGGCTTCCCTAGGAGGTGAATAAGAGTCAGCATTTCAAGGCTGAGTGGTTGTACCTTTCCCCAGAAGCTTGCACCTGAGATGCATTCACAGCCGCCCTAAGTACAGAAGAGAGTTTAATGCTGCATTACCCACATTAACACATCCACTCTCCATCACCCATGATGCTGGCAACAGTAACTTTTGTCCTCATTTTACAGATAGGGACAACCGAGGCTCAGAGACATGATGGCTGTGCAGCTGCAAGTGCCAACTTGGAGGCTTAGCTTGAGGGCATAGTCCTGCCCTGGGCTCTTCTCAGCTCACTTGCCTCATGCTTTGTGCCCAGGTACTACTGAGGGGCACTCAGACAGCCCCATCCGCTGTGCGTGGGCTCCTGTTTGGAGGTCTGGGGAGCTGCTGGCTGAGTAGCCTCCTCAAATCTCAGTGTGTACATGACAACGTGTGGGCAAGCACACATGGGATGAATCCACTAATACAGCCCCATCTCCCTGGGGAAATTGTGCACTGTCATGCCAAAGGCTTTTCTTCAAGTTAGTTACCTAAAAGGAAACATATTTTCCCTTCACCCAGAGTGACTCACCAAACTCTTGGCCTGCGGCTGAAGCTCTAATCAGGTAAACATAAGGATAGTGCAGTCAGCTAGTTATAAGAATATAAGAATATATTAAATGCGTTGATTTTACCTCTGTAAAAACACAGTCTCTGGTGTTGAAATACTAGTAACAAAACTGAAGAACAACAACAACAAAAAAGTAAATAAGAAATAGATGGTTAACATCATTACTGTTGAGTATTGGTGTTTGAAATAAAGTGGATCTAATTAGGACAAGTGGGAAGCCTCAGGGAATGTTCCAGAGTGGGCTGCAGGACTGACCTTTCCACACTAAACTAGGCTTAGTTTACATTATTGGGGACTCCAAGAGGAGTGGTGTTATCTGGCTTGTCCACATGTGGGTGGCACTGTGTGCATTTTGGAGGGGGAGAAGGGCGATGGCTGGCCAGAGTGGTCAGGCAGCTCCCACAGAATCAGGTTTTGCTCAGTGTTTGTGTGTTGTCCTGTCCACTTTAGCAGTGGGGACCTGGAAGCCATTTCACCAGATTGGAATTTGGCACTTTGCAGGAAGGAGAAAAGAGTCAGCTTGTTTTTTCTCCTGTTGATTTGAATCTTCTCGTTGTTCGGTGCTGCCTTCTAATGTGTCCTTGGTCATTTGCTAGGACATCCATTGGCAGGCTGCAGTAGGTGATCTGACCCTTCCCCCACCAGGCACATTCCAAGAGTCATTGTGATTTCATGTGCACATTCTGTCATCCATGTGAAGCCTACTTAAGGAAAAAAAAAAATTTTTTTCCCAGTGGGTTTCATGACATATGATTCCAGGGTTAAGGAATAAAATGTCTACAGAAATAATTTCCAGTAATTCTAGTGCTAATACACTATCTGGCATATTTTGGGAAAATAAATACTACTGATAACACGAGTGATAAGGATAATAACACATTGCTAAAGCCAAAACCATAAATCTAATTCAGTTGCATTTAGATTGTTAAAAACATAAGCAGAAATCAGAAACATTAAAGTAATTTTTTGTTCCTATTCACAAGTTCTTTGAATCCGAAATCACTAGGGAGAATTGAGGGAAGAGTCCATCATTCCCTCGTCTCAGTAGACTGCAGCAAAGGCCCTAAGTGATCAATATTCATGTTTAAAATTGGACCAGATGTAAGAGGTCCATTGGGGACCTGTGATAGTCATCTGCCTCATGGGGTGGGCTTAGCTGTACAACAGTGATTTAGTACTGATGTGGTGGGAACCTTCTGGCTGATTCAGTTTGTCAGAAGGGGCATGCTTCTTATCTTTGTATGTTTGTGAGGTGATGGACGACACTGTGTATATAACCAGTTGTATCCTGCTCCGTGTCCCAAAGAAGAGAAATGTTTTGTTTGTTTTCTAAATAAAACTGGCAAAAACATGTACAATTTAGCAATTCCCATTTTTCAGCATTTCCCCCTGCTAATAATCTAATGTTGGAAAGTGAGAGTTACTTTAGTTTTGGAGCAGGTTTCCTGACTTCTACCTGCAGGTCTTTGGGCACTGACTTACTGATTTAACACCCTCAGACACTCAGTCTCTTCATCCTTAAAATGGGAATGTCACCACTTCAGGGGCACTGCAGAAACAGAATGCAAACCATGACTCTGCAGTGGCCATTGTGGGGTCCAGCTTGTGTGGCATGGGGGTGATGGTCAGAGTGGGCAGTCTCACCATATTTTTACCCAAAGAGGAAAACTGAATTCTAGCATTATTGATGATTTGCAGAAAATGATTGGGTGAAATCATTTTCCCAGGTTACTGCTGCCATTATTGCTTTGCTAGAGAACAATAAGATTTGGCTCTCACCTATGAATACCAAAGGTGTCTTAGGTCACCACACAAACTGCATCAAAAGAAATTGTGTTACCATAGCATAGTTTGATCTATATTTTAACATTCCTTCTATTCAAGGGGCTTCATCTCTGAGAAGAGCAGTGCTTATTTGAGGTCTTTCACTGACCCTGCTTTGTAGGCTGTCATAATTGAAGGACATTTATAATAGTTCTGGAGAAATGTTATTGTACTGATTCTTTTAGAAATGCTTAATATAGAGAAGAGGTTGCTTGCATGATTTGTAGTTCTGCACAGTAGGAAGAAACCCAGGGTGGTGTTGGTCAGGGACTGATCTGGAGGTAAATGCTTTTCAGGAAGACTTCCCAGTGGTTCAGGGAGAGACAATTTGGGCTGCCCTCACCCAGTCTGCCATGCCCATTGAGTAAGAAAACTGATCAGCTTCTCTGGCTTCTAGTCTACTCAAAATATTAAATTAATGGGAGGGATCTTGTCATCAGCAAAACCTTTTCACCTTCAAATTCTGATTCAGAGAAGCAGGGGACTCGGGGAAATGGTGGCCTGCATGCAAACCCTTTCACCCTTTAACCTCAAATGCCTGAGCCAAGTGGCCACTGGTGCCTAGGTCTCCTTGCATCTGGAGCAGACCTTCGGTCTATCTGGGTCCTTGGAGAGCACTGGCACAGCTTCCTGACATGGGCTGCTGGCACTGGAGAACAGCATCAGAGAGCCCTGAGGTGAGTCGTACAATGCAGAGCATCTTGGACAACACCTGGGCCTTCAGAAGTCTTTTGGCTTTCAGTGGGGAAGGTGGCTGTCAGTGCATGCAAGGCTAACCAGATGCCCTGGTCCTTGGGATCTTTTCCTGCTCCTGGGGCTGGAAGAGACTGCCAAGGAGGGCTGGGTGAAGGTTTGTGTTCCCCACTCACCTGGAGAACCATTTCACCTTCCACAGAGGGGACCAGCTATCACTTTAGAAAGCAATGCAGAGCATAGCACAGCACAGCCCAGCCCAGGTGTGCTAACCAAGAATAATAACCATTCCTCCAAAGGGGCCTGGCCGCCAGGAAGAGGAAGATGGTTTGAGCAAGAGAAATCGAGTCAGGGGCAGAGAGACTTGTGGCCACACAGAGAACTGCTCACATTAATTGAGGGCACTGAGCATACTGAGAAAGGGAAATGGGGAAGATCAGCTACTGAAAATGGGAAGAAAAACTGTAAAATACCTCGGAACAAATTTAACAAAGGCTCAAGCCCTTCCTGAAGAAAAGTGTAGTACCTTTTGGTGAGCATGAGGTGATGAAAAGCTTCCTGTAGCCTTGGGTGGGAGAGCAAGTGCTGTCATAATCCCAGTTTTCCCAAGAAGAATATACATGTATGTGTGCATTTTGGCCTAGAAGGTTCTCTTGGAATTAAATAAAACTACCTTCAAAGTTTTTTTTTTCCATAATTTGTTTATTTTTTATAATTTACAGTTAGTTAGCACATGGTGCAACAATGATTTCAGGAGTAGATTCTTTAAGCCCTTTACCCATTTAGCCCATCCCCCCTCCCACAACCCCTCCAGCAAACCTCTGTTTGTTCTCTAAATTTTTTTTTTTCAACGTTTATTTATTTTTGGGACAGAGAGAGACAGAGCATGAACGGGGGAGGGGCAGAGAGAGAGGGAGACACAGAATCGGAAACAGGCTCCAGGCTCTGAGCTGTCAGCACAGAGCCCGACGCGGGGCTTGAACTCACGGACCACAAGATCGTGACCTGGCTGAAGTCGGACGCTTAACCGACTGCGCCACCCAGGCGCCCCTCTGTTTGTTCTCTATATTTAAGAATCTTATGCTTTGTCCCCCTCTCTGTTTTTATATTACTTTTGCTTCCCTTCCATTATGTTCATCTGTTTTGTCTCTTAAAGTCCTCATATGAGTGAAGTCATATGATTTTTGTCTTTCTCTGACTAATTTCACTTAGCATAATACCCTCCAGTTCCATCCACGTAGTTGCAAATGGCAAGATTTCATTCTTTTTGATTGCCGAGTAATACTTCATTGTATATATATACCACATCATCTTTATCCATTCATCCATCGATGGACATTTGGGCTCTTTCCATACTTTGGCTATTATTGATAGTGCTGCTATAAACATTGGGGTGCATGTGTCCCTTCAAAACAGCACACCTGTATCCCTTGGATAAATTCTTAATAGTGCAATTGCTTGGTTGTAGGGTAGTTCTATTTTTAGTTTTTTGAGGAATCTCCATACTGTTTTCCAGAGTGGCTGCACCAGCTTGCATTCCCACCAACAATGCAAAAGAGATCCTCTTCTCCCCATCCTTGCCAACATCTATTGTTGCCTGAGTTGCTAATGTTAGCCACAGGTGTGAGGTGGCATCTCATTGTGGTTTTGATTTGTGTTCCCTGGATGATGAGTGATGTTGAGCATTTTTTCATGTTTCATTTGGCCATCTGGATGTCTTCTTTGGACAAGTGTCTATTCATGTCTTTTGCCCATTTCTTCATTGGATTATTTGTTTTTTGGGTGTTGAGTTTGGTAAGTTCTTCATAGATTTTGTATACTAACCCTTTATCTGATATGTTGTTTGCAGATATCTTCTTCCATTACGTCAGGTTGCCTTTTAGTTTTGCTGATTATTTCCTTTGCTGTGCAGAAGGTTTTATTTTGATGAGGTCCCAATAGTTCATTTTTGCTTTTGTTTCCCTTGCCTTCAGAGATGTGTTGAGTAAGTAGTTGCTGTAGCCGAGGTCAAAGAGGTTTTTGCCTGCTTTCTCCTCTAGGATTTTGGTGGCTTCCTATCTTACATTTACGTCTTTCATCCATTTTGAGTTTATTTTTGTGTATGGTGTAAGAAAGTGGTCCAGGTTCATTTTTCTGTCCAGTTTTCCCAGCACCATTTGCTGAAGAGACTGTCTTTATTCCATTGGATATTCTTTCCTGCTTTTTCAAAGATTAGTTGGCCATACATTTCTGGGTCTGTTTCTGGGTTCTCTTTTCTGGCCCATTGATCTGAGTGTCTGTTCTTGTGCCAGTACCATACTGTCTTGATGATTATAGCTTTGTAATACATCTTGAAGTCCATAAATGACCTTAAAAGTTTTATAATGTTCCAGTATAGCCAAGACTTTTTTAAAAGATGAAGGGAGGGCTTCGTATCAGTTAGTAGAACCAGGGCTGCAGCATGAGGTGCCCTGCAAAGTGGGGGTAGGAACCCATCCAACAGTCACCTCCATATGCTAAGCCAGCTGTCTGGGGGCTTCTTCCCCCCAGAGTGGGGCACCCAGTGCTGGAGCTGATCTGATACACTGTGCAATCAAATCACTAGTACCATGGTATGGACTTGAAAACAAGTTGATTGCTTGAACATAATAACCCCCCAATAAAAGATATTGTGTGTGAGAATTTTAGAGTAGGTATTTAAGTTCCATAGGAAAATGATTAGTAAATAGCGTTTATACAGTTGGCTCTGGGGAGGAAACAGCATTGTACCCTTTGGTTGTACCTTGTAAAAATGAGTATCAGTTGGTTTGAACATTTAAATATTAAAATAAAAGAACTCTGTACTTCCCCCATCAAAAAAACAGGAATGCTACATGGTACAGTCCAAAGGCACAGGAGACTCTCTTGGCCAGGCCTATAAAGGTCAGGAATATTTAACTAAATAAAAATTTTAACTGTTGGCGCACCTGGATGGCTCAGTCAGTAGAGTGTCTCAGACTCTTGATTTCAGCGCAGGTCGTGATCTCACAGTCTGTGAGTTCAAGCCCCATGTCAGGCTTTCTCTCTCTCTCTCTGTCTCTCTGTACTTCCCCGTTTGTGCTCTCTCTCTCTCTCTCAAAATAAATAAACTTAAAAAAATTAACTGTGATAAGGCAAAATATGCCACAAATTAACATTATAAAACCATGGTTCTTTAGACAGAAAAGAAATGTTTTCAAGGCAGAAGATAGTAAAGAGGTTAATATTTTTAATATGAAAGTTCTCACAAATTAAGTGGTCAAGAAGGAAGCAAACAATACAGTAGAAAAAATGAGGGGAACATAGGTAGCTAATTCCCAGAAGAACAGGTCAATTGGCCTGGGAGTCAGGGTGATGCAGATAGAAAGGTATAAAGTGTCTTGTCCTGCCTATCAAACTGGCAGGGGGGTTTTAAAGAGAGAAAGAGCAGAGATTGCTTGCAAAAATAAGGGCGCTGGTACTTTTATATACCCATGGAGAGATGTGAATTGTTGCAGCCTATTAGGAAAAATTATTAACAACACAGGACCTTTCCCAGCTTTAGGGCATTACCTGCAAGAATGTGGATCATATTATTTCTGCCCGTTTTGTGACAATATCATGCCAACAAGTGAATTAATGTAGAGGAAATTACCTTGACAACTCTGTAGTGTCCCCAAAGTGTTTTACATGCTTTACAAGTGGTAATGGTATTATGATGAAGAATCTGATCCCCTGGTCTTGATATCTGCTGAGCTATTTTGAGAATGTCCCATGAAATTCAGAAAAGACTGCACTAGAAATGATTTATCAAAAAAAAAAAAAAAGTTCTTATGTCAAAACTCACCAGGGAGTTTCTAAGTGATCTTGTTTTAAGGCATCATTTTGCTAGTATCACAAGCTAGTACATTTCCTAGGGAAAATTGTTTCTTCTAGGTGGGCAGTGTTTCATTGTACCAAATAATTATGTGAGAAACTGCACCTCATCTTAATTCTAAAGCCAGAGGCCCTTGTTGTCAGGGAGAGTTCTGCTGGGACAGCTTCAGTACTTTCTGACTTCACCTCAGAGGGCCCAGCATTTTCCTTCATCTTGATTCATGTAAGAAGTCTCCTCCATGCACACATGTGTTTCTCACACATGTCTGGAGTGTTTCTTAACTGTGCTTGTAGCTTTTTTTTTTTAATGTTTATTTATTTTTGAGAGGAAGAAAGACAGTGTGACTCAGGGAGGGACAGAGACAGAGGGAGACACAGAATCTGAAGCAGGCTCTAGGCTCTGAGCTGTCAGCACAGAGCCCGACATGTGGCTCGAGCACATGAATTGCGAGATCATGACCTGAGCCAAAGTCAGATGTTTAACCAGCTGAGCCACCCAAGCACCCGAGTGCATGTAGCTCTTAGGAAACATCTGGAATAGCACATATTTTAGAAAATACATTTCATGCATATGGGTTAAACTACTGTACTTTTGGTAATTTTACTATTGCAAGATTCACTGCAGAAAAATCACCCCAAATATCTTCTCTCACTGCCTCTGACTTTTAGTATTAGATTCAGAAGTCATTAGCATGTCTCACCAGAGGAGCAGATGTTTCAGTTTAGAGAGGAAAGAAGACACATTCTGGATGTTGCACAATATATTTGGGTCAAGTTCCTGCAGACTTTGCCATTTCTGTTTCAGTGCTGAGTTCTCACGTATGTGATTTTTAAAATATGTTGGTCCTGTAAATGTTTACTTAATAATCCATGTTCCAGAATGTTTGTCCCAGGTGCTTTGAAGCAGTGCTTCTCAACCTGAGATGATCTTGTGCCCCAGGAGGCATTTGGCAACATCTAGAGCCATTTTTTGCTGCTACAATTTGTGGGGAGGGGTGTGCTGCTGGCATTTCTTGGGTGGAGGTCAGGTATCAGAGCAGGATGGCCAGCCCTCTACGGTAAAGAATTATCTGGTCCACGGGGCGCCTGGGTGGCTCAGTCGGTTAAGTGTCCGACTTCAGCTCAGGTCATGATCTCACGGTCTGTGAGTTCGAGCCCCGCGTCGGGCTCTGTGCTGACAGCTCGGAGCCTGAAGCCTGCTTCAGATTCTGTGTCTCCCTCTCTCTCTGACCCTCCCCCGTTCATGCTCTGTCTCTCTCTGTCTCAAAAATAAATAAACATTAAAAAATAATAATAATAAAAAAAAGAATTATCTGGTCCAAATGTCAATTGTGGGAGGTTGAGAACCCCTGCTTTAAAGCCACTGCCTCTCATTCTGGGCTTTCCACTCCTCTGCCTGTTGTGTAATGAGGGTTTATTGAATTGGGAGTAATTTAATGGGTCTTTTTAAAGTGCTGTGAGAATTTTCCTGGTCTCTGTCTCTCTTTGCTCCACACACATGCCTTCATTTGTGCACAATATGAAAAATAAATTCCATGAAGGATTTTCTTATCCCCAAGGCATCAGGCCTTGGCACTGATGATTATTCCACGAGGTTCTTGGATCACTTGCTCTGAACCTCCCATTTAGGGCTTGCCTCACTGCATCCTGGTTTCTCCTTCATTCTGTTTGCCTAAAATGTATTGTGCAGCTTTCTCTTTCCTGGGCCTGAGGAGTTCTTCAGCCTGCCTACGCTGGGGAGGCCTCAGTCTAGTTGGTTTGCATGTTAAGTTTGTTCCGTGGTATTCCTTTTTTCTTAAAAATGTGTTCTGTGGATCTTTCTAGATACTTTGCATTTCAACCTAGCTCAACCCTGAACTATTTAAAAGAGAAGCATATGCATTCAACTCTCTTGTCCATAAGACACATTTTCTGACCAAGTCTGTTTTTGTTGGTTTAGTAAATGAAGCACAAGTTTAGTTGCAGCATGCCCGTCTCACCTATGGGATGTCTTACCAATAGGAAATGTGATAAGCTGGCAGGTCAGAAGCAAATTGATGTTTGGAGAAGAACTTTTCTTTTTACAGGGGTTAGTTGCTCTGTGTTAATGAAATAGTACAGAATGCTGCTAAGCTTATAGTCTTAATGTATGACTATACATTAAGCTGTACCCATCCAAGTGCTTCACTTAACTGTATGGATAATTTTACCATCTTTCTAAATCAATAAAACAAAATAGCAGCTCTTGCTTTAACTCCAAACCATAAATTAAATGTAAGGTGTAACTTGTTCATTAGTAGTATTTGTGATTTTATTGGTCAAGATCAAATACTTGCTTCAAAAATAATAGTGGGGAAAAATCATGCACAAAAAAAAAAAAAAATGGAAAGTGAAGTCAAAGTAGACACTGTGGCCTTGCTCAGTTGGGAGGTCCCGGCGGATGGTCTCTGATGCCCACCTGGAGAGTGGGAAGCCTGTGGGACTAGAATGAAGGGCTGTTGGGGGTTTGGTGTGAACAGTTTCTGTGAGAAGGCAGACCCCCATTTATATGCCAGGCACCTGAGGTGCTGGAGGTCAGGTGCCTGAACCCCAAGCCCTCTCCTTCCCTTTCACCTCTTAATGAGGATGAGTCATTAACTTGGCAAGATAGTGCCTATACGGGGGCTTGTGACCCTCAGGAGGAGCACTGGCCAGATGCGAGGCATCATCATTAATTATTGATCATTCCAGAGCCAGCTGTGTAGTACTGTTTGTAAATATATTCTGGGGGAGGGATTTTTCAAGAAAGGGTGGGGCAGCTTTGCTTAAAAGTGACCTGGATGGAGTGCCTGGGTGGCTCAGTCAGTTGAGTGTCCGACTTTGGCTCAGGTCACAATCTCATGGTTCGTGAGTTCAAGCCCTGCATCAGGCTGTTTGCTGACAGCTTGGAGTCTGGAGCCTGCTTCAGATTCTGTGTTTCCTTTTCTCTCTACCCCTCCCCCGCTTGCGTTCTTTCTCTGTCACTCTTTCTCAAAAATAAACAACCATTAAAAAAAGTTTAAAAAAATAAAAATAAGTGACCTGTAAGATGCCTGCAGTAGGGGAGCTGGAATAATTTGGTCCATAGCCTTGTCTCCAAAAGTGCCACATGTGCCAGGCCCAAGTTAGGAGCACTTGTCAAAGCTACCAGGTCATTCCAAAGCCATGAGAATAAACTGCTCTCCTGCTCCACCAACCTTCCTTCAGCCCCAGAGGGAGTCCCCCCAGAGGACTGAGTCAGGTGGTGTCCTTCAGGTTGCTGAAGCTCAGAAGCTCCCAGCCACAGGTGGTCTCAGTGATGAGCTCATCTCTCAATTTGCCAAGGCCCATTTAGGGCACACTTCCCAGTTTGTAGCAGAGACCATGGTTTGGTGACTTCTAACCTTGGACATGGCTCCTTTGGTCGGTTGCAAATAGGCAGGCATTTAGGCAAATTGACTGAAATTCATTATTCTGTGTCTGTCAAACACTGCTTATAGGTCTGGAACTGTCTGCCTTTCCACCCTTTTTAAGCATAGTGCTATTTTATTTTCAGGCTACATTGGTCTCTGGGCTGCATAATTTAAAAGGAAAAAAAATACAGAGTTTCTGGCTTGGAATTTTGCAAAGTTGTCACTAGACAACTCCTTTATGAGTTTTAGTTGTTCTTCCTTTAGGTCGTTAGATCAGATGTGCTTTCAAAACCACATGGCCCCAAGGATTCATGATTCCCAGAGTCAGAGAGATTTGGTCCTCACCCCGCTACTTCCTGATGTGTGACTTTGGGCAGGTCATTCCATGTCTATTTCTATGTCTGTAAACGGGAATATAGTGTTGGGATTGTGTGAAGACTCCCTGCAATAAAGGCTGTAAAATGCTCTGTGAAGTGCTGGGTTCATAATAAGGATATGGAGGAGGAAAGCTGTATTTATTTTTCTTTTGTTATTATTATTAAGATACCGATGTCTCAGTACTGACAGGGATTTGGTGTCTAGACGTCCAGCTGGTATTGCCTGAAAGACTTATCCTAAGACTTGAAGCATTCATGAACCTTTTACAGGAGGTCCATATCTCTTAGTCTTTCCAAAGATGAACTCTCACTTGAGCTGCACACGAATGTGCTTGAGTGGTGAAAAGGTCTGAAGGGAGAAAAGCACCAGGAATGTTTGGAAAGGGGACCTTTGGTCTTAATAGGTGTGCCATTTTCAAGTGTGTGCCACTGAAAATTGCCTTTTCAAAATAAGAAATGAAACTATGGTGATTGTGTGCACACATTCCATGACTGCCTTTCCAGATTGGTTCACTTGGCATAGGAAGAGCAAAGGGAGAGGTGTTGAGGCAATGGAAGGTGTGGCACACTGGACTCCTGCCCCTGGTTGCCCTTGGTGATGGGCAGCCACCATGGAACCTTGGCTCCTGGGACTCTGGGCTCTGCTGGTCTCTACCCTGTGCCCACCCTGTCTGCCCAGCCACCCCTGCTGGCTTCCCTACTTCAACCCTTTCCTACCCTTCCTGCTCTCCCAGTCCATTTTCAGTTCTCGTTACTATTTCAGCTCTCATCATTGTGATATCTCTGGTAATCTCAGTGATGGCATCCACAGTAGGGGACTGGTCATCTCCATGCCATGAGCCCCAAATTCCTCTTTATCTGCATTTGTCTTCAAAGATGTGGCCATCTCCTACAAGCCCAACCCACATGCCCCACCAGCACCTTGAAGAGATCACAATTGGACTCTGTTCCTTCCCACAGCAGACCCACTCCTGGGTAAGATCAGTGGCACTCACATTTCAGCCACCAGAGCTGGAGATGTGGATACTCGAATGCCCATTCTCATCTAATCATTCATGGTGTGTGTCCAGTGACATAGATTATATAGTCAAACTTCATGCCCATCATTTCCTCCTGTTTCTATTTCTTTTTTTTTTAATGTTTATTTATTTTGAGAAAGAGAGACTGCACACAAGAAAGGGAGGGGCAGAGAGAGAGACAGAGAGAATCCCAAGCAGGCTCTGCACTGTCCACATGGAGCCCTAAATGGGGCTTGATTCTATGAACTGTGAAATCAGGACCTAAACCAAAATCAAGAGTCCAATGCTTAACCTAAAGAGCCACCCAGGTGGCCTCTGTTTCTACTCTGTTGCTATTTCTGAGTCTCATGATCTCTCTCTCTCTCTTTTAATGTTTATTTTTAAGAGAAAGAGAAAGAGAACAAGCATGGGAAGGGTGGGGGTGGGGGATGGAGGACTGGAAGCCAGCTCTGTGCTGATAGCAGCGAGGCCAATGTGGGGCTTGAACTTAGGAACCATGAGATGACCTGAGCCAAAGTGGGATGCTCAACCAATTGAGCCACCCAGGTGCCTCTCAGGATCTCTTTTGATCCAGCCCTGCCTTATCCTTGATTTGGGCACTGCCCTTCCAACCTCTCCCTAAATTGCACTCTTTAGTATAAACAGTCTCCTTGGGGGAGGGTGGGGAATGGCTTAGGCTAAGATTCTTTTCATCCTTTAAGATCTAAATTCAGATGTCCCCTCCTCCAGGAACCAGTCCCTGATTGCCTAATCAAAGTAAGTGTTCTTCCTTCAGCATTAAATTGTACTTAAAAATTGTAGTGCTCAAACGTTAAAACCTCAAACCTGCATCTCTTCTTTCTCTTCCTCACTTCCTTTCTTACTCATCTACCCAAGATATTCCTTTGTTGATTAGTCTTATTAAAGGAGAGACATGTTTAAAGAAGGAGAGAAAGCAAGGGAGTCAAGTGAGATGTGCCTGTTACCCCCGTGCACCCCCACTGCCAGCACCTGAGTAGGGTATGGGTGTGGTGAATGGTGGGAGGGCAGGAGTGGGGTTCTCATGAGTAGCTGTGACAATAATTTGCAATTGAATTAAAGCTGACATTTTTACAACATGGGAAAGTACACAATAAAATATGGCCATATAAAGATGTTAGATAATGTAAGGGTAAGAAAATCAAATGTGTATGCATGCTACAAACATTTCAGACTTTTCATTCATCTCCTAAATTACCAAAAAACGGAAGAGGCAAGCATCTCCAATTGTAAGATGTCCTAGAAGCTGGCAGGTGGCAGCTCTGTGTGTGTGGCACGCAGTATTTTGTGGACATGATCAGAAGTGTGGGCACTGTAGCATTGCGGACACCCACTGCTACTTTGTGTTGATTACAGTGTCACTAAACTTGAATGATGATGTCATCTTACAAGTGAGGAGTAACTTGTGTGGAACCAGAAATTAGTGTGCCTCTTTCTGCAGCCCAGGAGGACTCTTAAGAACAGATCCAATTCATTCATGAATTCATAGACCAGGTTGGAGATCAGGGACAATTATTGTTGTGATTGTCCTTGTAGAAGGAATGGCAGTGGGTAGCCCGGAATATTGACTGGTTGTGGGCAAATTTGGAATCTGTTGTCACCTTAAATTAAAAAAAAAAAAAAAAAAAGCTCTTTTACTATGAGGGAAAATCTCAAATATATTTGAAATGCAAATCTACTTGAAAACAACATGTTAAAGATGAAAGTGTAATTCCCTCATTTTCTGCACATGCCTTTTTTTAAAACTCGATCTAAATTTGTTTGGATTTATGAAATAGATCCAACTTCACCACACTGGAAAGATTTATAAATACATTGTTGAAAACCCTGAGCCATTGCAGAGACACCTTAAACACTGGAGGGGTCAGGGGTCAGTAGGGTTGCAACATTCTAATGCTTTTCAAAAAAATAAAACATTAATGAAACATTTCAGATCAGTAGTTCTTGAACCCTGTATTCATGAATAGCTACATAAAAGTAATAATGATCTCCAGGAAAAACATGCTTTCAACTACTTAAAGTAATTCCTGTAAATTCTGTAAGTCAGCTGCCTCCCCTTAGGGAATTGTTTACTTAAGAACCTTTTTTTTTTTTTTTTTTTTTTTTTTAGAGAGAGGGAGAGCAGGTATGAGCACGCAAGTAAGGGAGGGGCAGAGAGAGGCTCCATCCAAAGCAGGCTCTACACTGTCAGCAGAGGGCCCAATTCAGGGCTTGAGCTCACCTACTGTGAGTTGATGACTTGAGCTGAAATCAAGAGTTGGATGTTTAACCGACTGAGCCACCCAGGTGCCCCTACTTAAGAACCTTGAAAACATAACTAATACAAATAAATAGTTTAACTCAGCCTAAATATTAAATAACCAAAAATGATAAATTAAGGGATCTTAAAATTTTATTTACTGCTTGTCTTTAAATAAAATTTGTCACTTGTCATACTTATATTTCCTTATTCTTTCACCTGTGCATTATGTTGTTTTGGACAAAAAAAAGGCTCAGATGAGAACTGCAAAGCTCAGCATGACTAATTGTAAAATGTTAGTAATAGATTTTCCCAGAAGAGGAAATCTATTAATCACAGAAGGCTAACATTAGCCTCAGAACAGATTTTCAAGATCATCTATTTAACATTCTCACTGTTTAGCTGAGGAAACAGCTGGCCTAGAAGTGAGGTGGTTGGTGCAGAGAAAAAGGAGTGGCAGGCTTTTTTAGAAAAAACTGGCTTTTGTCTCTGGCTTCATACGTGGTGCTTTTAAATGTAAGACATTTTTATTATTCTTTCCGTTTTTAGTGTTTTTCTTTTTCTTTGCCCCCCATTTCAGAAGAATCACACTTTTTTCACTCATGACCTTTGAAATCTTGGTTTGACACTCTGTTCAGACCTGTCAGGAATCACGAGCAGAAAATTGCAGCTAAATGCAAGAGCCAGTTGCCATTCCTGTGGAGGAATCATGCACCATGTTTGTAATATTTATAACATAGCCCGTATTTCAAGATTGCACGTTTTCAGGGTTTCTCCACATTTTAATATGTTATTCAGGCCCTCTGATGGGCTTCCACTTTATGTGGAGAGAGAAAAACACTTTTGGATTATAACCAGTCTTGTTCTATGCATTCTTTTCTCGTTAAGTAGTTTTTCCTCAAGTATGCAGACTATAAAACTACCGGCAGAATCTTTAGTTTGTTACACACTGTAGAAGACGAAGCTGCCAGGATGGGAGAAGCATCTAGCTCCTGCTTCTGTACAGAAAATGGAAATGGTGTGTATTAATTTTTTATTGCTGTGCAACAAATCCCTGCAAACTCAGCAACTAAAAACAATGTTGCAACAACATGGATGGACCTGGAGGGTATTACGCTAAGTGAATAAGTCAGAGAAAGACAAATACCTTATGATCTCACTTATATGTGGGATCTAAAGAATAAAATAAATGAACAAACAAAACACAACAGAAACAGAGTCATAGATAACAGAGAATAAACTGTTGGTTACCAGAGTGGGGAGGGGTTGGAGGGGGGGACATTGGTGAAGGAGATTAAGAGGCACAAACTTCCTGTTATAAAATAAATAGGTCATGGGGATGTAATGTACAGTGTAGAGAATATAATCAATAATATTATAATCACTTTCTATGGTGACAGATGGTAATTTCACTTATCATGGGGATCATTTTGTAATCTATAAAAATATTGAATCACCATGATGAACACCTGAAACTAATAGGATATTACCTGTCAAAAGAAAGAATCCAGATACATTATCTCACATTTCCTGGAGGTTAGGAATTCAGGCATGGGTTGGCCAGGTCTTCTACCCGATGTCTCACCAGGCTGCGGGTGAGGTGTTGGCTGCAGCTGTGTTCTTGTCTGAGGCTTGCATCTTCTTCCAGGCTCTTTTAGGTTCTTAGTGTAATTCAGCTCCAGTGGTGGTAGGGCTGAGGCCTTGTGCTCTCAGCTCTGGCCATGTGGCCCCTCTGAGTTCCTGTCCCTGTCATTAGGCCCAGGTTTATAGGACTCCTGTGGCTCTGTAAGGCCCACTCAGATGATCTCTTTGTTGGTTGGCTCATAGTCTACTGATTGGGTCACCCTAGTTACATCTTCACAAGTGATTTCCTCCACATTCATACTTAGTCCCTACCTCACTCAAGGGAGCTGGCAGGGGTGTGGACACCAGGACTGGGCTGGAGATTTGGGGGCCATCTCAGAATCCTATTGCCAGGGGTAGTTGGCACCTGTTCTTAGAAGGAATGTGTGCGCAAACTAAACACTGCCCCTTCCTAATTGCTATGAAGGAATCCAGAATCTTGAGGATTTTGATGATTTCAAACTTGCCACTGTAAAAAATATAATCTGTGTGTTTTAGGGGAGTCCTATGGTCCTGCAGGTATGCAGGCCCATGCCTGGTTGGGATTAGATTTGGCAGGGAGGCCATGGGGTGATGAGATTATCTCCTGATATTTGTGCCACAGAGAGGAGGCTCACACATTGTGTCTACCCCGAACTGTATCCATACTGACCTGAGGAAATGGAGGGCAGTTCCAAATCATTTACCTGCTGCTTAGAATAGTCTGAAGAAGAGTGTTATTAAGAAGCTAGTGTTTATAGTATTGTGTCAAAGGATTTATTTTTGTCTTCTCTGTGGTGCTTTTCCTGTGCACAGATGTGTGGGGCAGTGTGGGACTCATGCCTGTGGATAAATCGCCTGGCATGGTGCTCCTCCACTACCCGTTTCCTCTGCTGTCTCTTCCTCTGTCACTGCAGGCTGGGAGCTGGTCCTTCCAGCAGGAGTCCTGGGACTTGAAGTTGTTAGGTGTTAGTCTGCTCAGGCTGCCATAGCAAAGCACTACAGACCAAGTGTCTAAAACAAGCTTATTGTCTTCTCAGTACTGGAGGCTGGAAGTCCAAGATCAAGGCGTGTCGGCAGGGTTGCTTTTTCTTGAGGCCTTTCTCTTTGGCTTGCAGATGGCTGTCTTCCCTCTGTGACCACACACAGCCTTTCCTCCATGTGCACACATCCCTGGTGTCTTTTCCTCTTATAAGGACATCAGTCACATTGGATTAGGACCACACCCTGTGACCTCATTTCAACTTTAGATCCTATGTCCAAATACAGTTCCTGGGAAAAAATAAGCATATACCCCCCTCATGAGACAAAGGGCTACTTATATGTAATGTGTTATATGCAAGAGATGTTATATATACATATATGTGAATATATAATATATAACATAATATAGTATACATATAGCAATATGAGAAAGTAGGCAGGGATATTGCAGGGGTTGATGTAGGGTCCAGACTCAGTGTGGGTCTCCAGCTGGAATCGTTGATGGGACTGTGGGGCTTTGATGGGGAATTTTTGGTCTGTTGGTGTGTCAAAGGGGTTCTGTCATGCTGCTCTTCTTTCACAAATGACTCCCAGGTTTGGGTTTTAAGGGCCCAGCCTCCTGCAGAATTCCCGTGAACTGCAGGGCCTTTTCACAGAAGCCATTATGGAGCTACTCTGTGTCCTGCTCCCTTTGCTTTCCATGGCTCACATGGGTCCTCTCGCGAGGACTGTGACTGAGTGCTCACAGGTTGCAGGCACATCAGGGGGATTGAGGGGTTGCTGTGGGGGAATCTCCTGTGTGGCTCAGTGCCTCCACCAAAATTGCTGGTGCACTTTTAAGCAGTGCTCTGATGTAGTGGGCAAGCTAACGTTTTAAGATTTCAAAGCAGGTGGAAACTGACTCTATGTTTGATGAGTTCTGTAAATGGAATGTAGTTAAGATAAACTGAACACAGACCATTCTGCTCCTCTTCTTGTCATCACCTTCCTGTGCCATCCCAGGGCAAGTCTGGGACCACTGGTCTCCTGGCAACCCCTGTCATCACAAATCCTGTCCACCTCACTCTCAAGAGTGTATGCTGCCCTCCTTTGTGACTTAGCTGTTGGAAACTTTCTTCTGGAAGAGGATAGGCTCTTTCACATTTCTTTGTACTTTCTGTGGGAACCCAACAAATGATCATGATAAGGAATAAAGATTAAGGAGCTAATGCTTGCAGTGATATAAAATCAAGGTTTGACCTTTAGGAAAGGAAATAGGAACATTTAAAAATGTTTCATCTGTCTCACATCAAGGCTATCTGTCCACAGGGAAGAGGTCAGACTGGAAGTGAGCCAGCAGGATGGTCAGGTGATTGAATGCCCCTTCTGTGCCTTATCTTAGAGCCAGCTGATGTCGGATTGGAGGCTGATGGGACCTTATCACACCTATTTAAGCAGCCTTGAAGAACACCCTGGCCTTGTAAGGAATGATGGGTTGGCCTAGGAAGGATAGTTTTGCTCACACTGGGGGCTTGATTATACAGTCCGCAAGGGTTGCTATCCAGTGGTTTGGCCTTGCCCTTGCATTATTTTTGAGGACAGAGCTATATCTAATTTATCTCTGTTGGTCCTAATGTGGCCAAACTATGCTTCGTACATAATCAGTTTGGTGGATCTTGAATTGGAAGAACAAGAAAACAGAGGCTTTAAAATGGACAGGGATGGAGCAGCTGATAGCTGTGAGCTCCTGGAAGTTTTCCATAGGTTTCCTCAAATCCACAGTGTGGAATTAAATAGATGTGTAAAACCTCAATACTTCTCCCAAAGTGGAGGAGTCCATAAGATGTGGCTGACTTGGCCTACCTTGAGATCCAGACTTGCTGCCTGAATTCAGGCTTTCTGGGAACTCAGGCAAGGGAGAGGCATTGTATGGGGCAGGAACCAGTAAGAAGGTGATGGTTACATTGAAATGTGTTTTCATGTTTTTCTCCCCCCAACAGTATCACCCAGAGCATTTCTTGATGAGATTTCCTTATAGCATATCATGTTGATCTAAAGTCATGTTTCTATACTTATTTTTATAAATTAAGTGCGCAAAACTGCCATGAAGGAACTCTTAAAAATGCCCTCTGTAGGATTAATTGGCCTGTATTTTCAGAGTAAAAAAAAAATTCTGAAGAAGAAATCTACAATGTTTTCATCTAAATATCTGTTAATAGTAACTATTGGAAGTTGAAAGCTGACTGTGTTGGGTATTGTTCTGGGTGATTGGCATATGCTGTCCACTTCGTGTTGAATGATGTGGAGAGGATGCATCTACTGTTATCTCCGTTCTGCAGACAGCAGGACAGTGAGATGTAGAGAGGATCTACTCTCTGTGAATTTGCCTGTTGCAGTCACTTCATAAAAGTGCATTCATATAATATTTGTCCTTTTGTGACTGGCTTATTTTACTTAGCATAATGTCTTCAACTGTCATCCATGTTACAGCATGTAACTTCATTTTCATGTCTGAATAACATTCCCTTGTCTAGATATATACCACATTTTGCTTATCCACTCATTCATCATTGATCATTAGGGTTGTTTCCACTAATGCTTCTATGAAGACAGATGTACAATTATCTATATGGGTCCTTGCTATTAATTCTTTGGGGTATACCTAGAAGTAGACATTTTAACCATTTTAAAGTGTATAATTCAGTGGCATTTAGTGCATTTATAATGTGCAACCATCACCACTACCTAGTCCCAGAACATTTTCATCAAATGGAAACCTGTACTCAATAAACAGTTTCTCCCCATTTCTCTTACCCCTAGTTGCTGGTAAGCACTAATCTACCTTCTGTCTCCATGGATTTGCCTATCCTGAATATTTCACATAACTGGAGTCACACTGTATATGTGGTATTAATGAGTATCCTTTTTAAACACTTTCCTTATGGAAATTTTTAGTAGAAATATTTGTTAAATGTGCCCATCACACAGATTCAGGAATGATCAGCCTCCTGCCAGTTTTGTTAATGACAGTCTCTTTATCAGGGAGGAAAAGCAGTATGTGAACCGATTCTGGAAAGAAATCCGTGTGGGAGATTTTGTGCGTCTTCGCTGCAATGAGATCATCCCTGCAGACATTCTCCTGCTCTCCTCCAGTGACCCAGATGGCCTGTGCCACATTGAGACTGCCAACCTGGATGGAGAGACCAACCTGAAGCGACGGCAGGTGGTCCGCGGCTTCTCAGAGCTCGTAAGTGACTGGATACGTCCAGGGCACCCTTGGCACCACGCCCACACAGTATCTCCCACATTGCCCTCTGGGCATCCGCACCCTATGCCCCAACTCCAGTGGCCAGGCCACTTTTACTAGTAGATAGGTGTGGGACTGAAGGCCTGAGAGGACCTGCCTGAGCCCATGACTGTCCTATGGCTGGGGGGAACAGAACCCAGTTTTTATAACCTTGATTTCTACTCTGTACTTCTGAGTTTCTCAAAACAGTATTTAAAGTTGCAGAGAATGTTTATGACCAGCTGACTGTTGACATTTATCCAGTAGTTGCTCTAGTTTGCTAAATGGCAACACAGAAGAAGTAATGCCCTATTCTGAGAGTGTAGTTCTGAAACATTTTCTCCTCAAGGCTGTTTTGTGAGTTTGGCACCCGATTTTCTGTATCTGAATTCTGCTTTAGAGAGCCTCAGCCACAGCTCAAAAATGCACAGTTGATGGGAAATGAGAAGTAGGAAGGGAAGTCAGGTCTGACTGCCTACATTCACCAACAGCCTTGTGGCCAAAAAATTCAAACCCTTCAGGGGTTTCTAACCTTCTGTTCACTGTCCTCTCTCACATAACATGTGTCAGTCAATGTCATACTTTGGGGATTTTCTTCTGTGTCACTGAGACCTCTCCATGAGCTCCCCCGGGGAAATCAGCCTTAGAATCAAGATAAGGTAGGCTTCTCTTGAGCAGTTGGCTTGTTTTACAGCTTATGGATCTCATCCTGAGCATTGTCAGTATTTTGGGTGGGTGTTCATTGGGCAGGATTTATTTGGGGGCTGGCATCCTTGCCTCCCACTCACGAGTGAACATGTAATTCACTCTTGGTCACTGTGACAACAAAGGCGCCTCTGTACACTTTCAAAAGGCCAGATAGAATTCCATACGTTGGGGCTCCCCACCTTGCCCTGGCTGGTGGGAATTTCTCACACTCCTCCAGCCTACAGTGAGTGTACTTGGACTTCATTACCAGCATCTGCCCTTACTTCTTTCTACATGTTTCCTCATTTACTTTTTTTTAAATGAGAAATAATTGACACAATATTATAATTAGTTTCAAGTATACAGTGTTATGATTCAGTATATTGTGAAGTGATCACCACAGTAAGTGTAGTTAACATCCATCACCACATACAGCTACAATTTTGTTTTCCTGTGATGAGAACTTTTAACATCTACTTTCTTAGCAACTTTCAAATATACAGTGCAGGATTATAGTCACTACTCGTTTACTTTTCTTTAAGCCTTCTTTTGTGTCAGGTGTGTTTTGTTTTGTTTTGGTGAGCTGCCGCAAATATTTCCTGGAATGATACAAAGCTGACATAAATACTAAAAATAGCAGTTTTAAAAAATGGAGTGCTGTCATCATCCTAGATCAGGAGAACTGGTGGAATTTAGGGACCTCTGGGGGCACAGTGCTGGAGATTTCCAGCATCTGCATTATTGTGCTCCAGGGTTTGGCAGTAAATGTGGGCTCACCTTCCACTACTAGCCCCTCGGCCCCCATGCCTATGTGTTCTCCTAAGGTTGCCCTTACTTCCAGGCTTTCTCCATCAGGCCTACCCCAGTCTACAAGACTAGAGCCCAGAATTCCAGGGCACAGATTAGTGTGTGGACTAAGCCTGAAATCAGTATGGGGGCTGCATTGCCAGCTCAGTTCTTGTGATCTCAGCATGCATGGGATTATGGGGAGCCAGTGGCTGCACAAGCTAGGATGTTACCTTCCTGGCAGTGTGGCCAGTGTGCACGGAAGAGGACTGTAACATGAATGAATACACATGAATCTCTAATGGATGAAAATTTGAGAACTGGCAAGCAGAGTGTACATGTTTGTGGTGGTGGCATGGGAAAAGCCACATAGGTGTATCTCCTTGGTCAGCTCTCAAGAATAACGTCCATGTTTCATGTCTTCTAATTTTATTCAATTGTTGTAATCCCAGTAATATTGACAAGCCTCCTCCACCCACTTTTTTCCCAAATAACAACTAGAACACTTCATAGCTCGATAGTGCTTAATATAATTCAGCTGCTTGTAAGTGCTTTATGTAATTCAGCTGTTTGGGTGTTTAAAATTCAAAGATGGCTACAGATAGACACATCCTATATCACCCTCCTTCAGGCCCAATGAATGCCTGAGGAAGTAAATGGAGTTGAGCCATAATTTAGTAAAAATAGCCAAAATTAACAACCAAAGCAATCTTTATCAGCACCCAAATTCTTCAGTATACATGCACATTGTCCCTATTATTGGTGTCTTTTTTCACTTTTTCTTTTTTTTAACTTCCCCTCTAAATGTCCAAAGATTTTTTTCTGGTAGCTGAATTCCCATTGATACATTATTATTCTGAAATATAAGAATTGCTCCATGGAGAATAAAGATAGGAAGTCCCTGGCATTTAAAAGCCTGATAATTGGAAAACTAATATAACATATATGTTAATTATACTGGAATTAAAATTAATTCAACTAAACTAAAATTAATTTTGTTTTAATTTTAAAGTTTATTTTTACTTATTTTGAGAGAGAGAGCAAGGTGAGGGACAGAGAGAGAAGGAGAGCGAGAATCCCAAGCAGCTTCCATGTTGTCAGCACAGAGCTCGACACAGGGCTCTAATCCATGAACCTTGAGATCATGCCCTGAGCTGAAATCAAGAGTGGACACTCAACCAACTGAGCCACCCAGGTGCCCCTAACATTTTTTTAAAAATTAAAAGCCTGACAGTTGGAAAGCCAAGGTTATGACTACAATGCTGCAATGTCAAGAACATTTTAGTTCTCTTTATTTAAGTGGGTTTTTTTTATAGAATGGAGTCAGCTAGTGTACCTCAGACGGGGGAAGAACTATAGAGAGTGATATGTTGCCAGTTTGATGAATGGCCAGTTGGAAGTGGTGGCCCCTAGAAAAACTTAAATTAGAAGCAATTTGCAAAATGGAGGTAAAGAAATGTGAGAGGACCTCAGTGTTCATGCAGGGACTCTGTGTATCTGTCAGGGTCTGGTGAGGAAGCAAAAATTACCCACGACTCAGGGAAAGTTTGATGTTAAGAATTCCAGTGGGGGGTTGTGAAGTAAATAAGGTAAGAACAAAGACTTGCAAGAATATACGGACGTATCTGACATAAAGAGCAGCCACTGGCCCTGGGGCTGAGATAGTGCCCAGGGAAGAGGCTCCCGAGGTTGAGTCTTATTTTCACGTGAGGGCACAGCCATTACTCACACGATGGTAGAAAAGCTTGTGAGGGGCTGTGCCAGCCAGAAGTCAGCCATCCATAGGAAAGTGCCAAGCCAGGGAATGTGGGAGATACCAGGGGCAGCTGCTGGCCACTGGGCACTGCTTGAGCTGGGCTCTAGGGATGCTACCTTCTGCTTGTGGCTCTGGCAACTGCAGTGGACAAAGGCTGAGTGGTGGCTCTCTAGACAGCCAACCCTGCAGAGCCCAGACCTGCACAGGCAGAGGGCCCGGGAAAGGGTAGAGGGAGCAGTAGCCCCCACTGGGGTCAGGGCCCATGCCTTTAGGGTCTCTGGTTACCCTGAACTGAAAGCTGGAGGAAGCATGTGGCTGATCTAGTCCTGGAAAAAAAAAAAAAAAAAAAACTACACTGCAGGATCCTTGCTTTGGAGAAACCTAGAGGGGGGCTGGGCAGTGCAGAGCAAATCCACACACCCCTCCAACTGAATTCCCACCCCTTCTCCTGCAATGTTCCTCCAAACGCCCTCTACCGAGAAGGTAAAAACTTAGCTTCATTTCTAGAAGTCGTTTATGAAGTGATTGTTTGCTTAGGGAAGGATGCTAAGAAAGAGGGACTTGGGTGACACTGAGGCTTTCTGGGTCGAAAATAGGAGTGGCAGCTGGGTCCGGGTTTCCAGGATGCTAGGGCAGTCCAGGGCACAGCTAGGAGGTCCATGTCAAGTGGGGAGGACGGCTCAGCTAGCATGTGGAAGGCCCTCACCTACTTCTTAGTTCTCTCCCATGTGGGAGTGAGCATGCTGAATGTCTTCTAATGTCGCATCATGGAGAGCATGAGAGACTTCAGTTCATTGCCTACCCCCCATCTCTGAATCAGGTCCAAGCCCTTTCCCTGGGGGAGATGTTAATCATACTCTATTCCGTAACTCTTAAGTGAGTCCACTTCCAATGGGCTATATAGATGAATAAAGAAAACCTGTACGACTGACCCAGTGGGGAACTACAGAACTGGTTTGGACCATGACTCTGCACACATATGTGACCCTTAAGCTCACCTTCCTTACTTGTATCAAATGATGACCAGTATACTGATTTTCTATCCCTTTGCTTATGCAGGAGATGTCTTAAATAAATAGCTTAGATTGGTCCATGAGCAGAAAAGCCCAATCCAAAACAAAACAAAACAAAAATGAAAACAAAAACAAAAACAAAAAAAAAAAAAAAAGAAAGGGACATGGTCCATGTGCTACCGGGTCTAATGATTTAAGGCAATGGGACCAATATCTAGATGAGTCAGGCTTGTTTACTAGCAGACTCCCAGTAGCAAAATTGTACAGAATTCATGGACTGGAAGCAGGAAGTCAGCATGCATGGCCTGCCCAGACCCTTGAATCTGAGGATAAGGCACTTTGTGATGACCTTAGGACCTTAAATAACATAGCCATTTGGTGTCTGGCAAAAGGAAACAGATAATGGGACTTCAAAATAAACATATAATTTAAAAGTTGGTGCCAAATTGGCATTATCCCAGAAGTAATAGAGAACCCCAGTGTTTCACACGAAGCTCCCATGGTAACAACTCACCTTTGTTCAGCCTCCCCTGGTGTCAGACTTTACCATGCTTCTCACATTTGTAGTAGCACAGACATTTTAGAAGCCACTTCACACATTTTAGAATATAAACCTTGTGAGATAATGATTATCACACCCTTTTATAGACCAGAAATGGAAAATGTGAAGACAAGAGATTCTTCTAAGACACACCATCCTTGGCTCCCTGAATCAGCATAGAGCTGGGAGGCAGTTCTCAGTTCTCTCACCTCCTGAGTTGACATGGATGGGGGGATTTTCCAGCATCCAGGCCTTTGCTTTTGCATTGGGCATCTGTTCTCGCTTTGCATGCTGCCTTTCTCTCTCCCTCCCTCTTACAGACACACACTTGTTCTGACCTGCAGCCCTGCCCTTGAGGCTGCATGCATTTAGTCTCTATACCGGTAGAAATTTCTAGTTCATCTATAACATTTGCAGTGATTTCTGCAGAATTGGGAGTTCCTTAGCCTGATAATTTTATATAAAAATATTTTAGAGACTAAATTTTGTGATTTTTCATTCTTTTCAGCAAATATTTATTGAGCACCTACTGTACTTCAAATGCAGTTCTAGACATTGTATTGATCAAAAGAGGCAAACCTCTTCGCTCTCATGATGCTTACGTGACCTGTATAAATAGTGATATGTGCCGAGGGGTAAATGAAAAAGCACAAACAGTGACGTGTAATGTCAGGTGGGTGTTAGAATTTTGGACGGGCATGGGGTGAGGCAGGGCAGGCCTCCCCCAGGATAGCAGGAGAGTACAGACCTGAGATCTTGCTGAACGAGCTATTTCAGTGTCAGGGAGGAACCTTGAGGGAATGACTTCTGTGTTGGTTAATTTACTGAGAAAAAATGTTCCTCCAGTTTGTCTCTTGGGTAGACCTGTGGGGTTATTATACGGGCTACACCCACAGGGCCATCTGCTTAAGGCTGTTTGGAGTAGTGATTGTGAGGCTTTTGGGAAGAGCTGAAATCACAAGCCTGCAGTTGCTAGCTAGCTCTTCCCAGATGTGTGTGGGTGTGTGCATGGGCATGTGCACGTGCATGGGCATGTGCACGTGCATGGGCATGTGCATGTGTGTCTGCTGACTGCTCTCAATGAGGAAGAAAAAATGAAACTAGTATGGGAACTTTCCTAGACTGGGGGGAATCTGAGAAGCACTAGTCTAAAAGATGTGCCTAATATCTAGACCTGCACTGATTCCAAGACAATAATGTGGCTTTACCTCCGTTTTGCATATATACTTTTACTAAATTCTCAGCAGTATTCTTAAGTGCCAGGCACTTCTAGGCAGAGTTTCCTTTACAAGGGAGAGCTAGGCCTCCCCCAAGTTACTTGACAGAATTAAAGGAGCTTAGAGAAAATCACTTTATGTAGGAGGAGACAAAGTTATTATGTAGGAGACAAACTTATTATGTTGTATATTTGTTTGTTTCCTCCCAAATTATCTCTACCACAGGAAAACCAGAGGTGAAAAAGGATGGTTTGCAAGATCTTTTACCAAAGCTGTTTTTCCTTAAGCTTTTCAGGTTGTTAGTCTTTAACTAAATTAGCTACATGCATTGCTGTGGAATATGAAGGAGGAAACAATCTATCATCTAAGTGGAAAACAAAGACAGCTGGCTGGGTGTGTTAATTGAAAAGGTCAATATCAAGTCTTTACAAAAAGATTCATGGTTTTCTTTTACATATTAGTCACTAAACTCATAATTTATACTGTGGGACATTTTCATTCCCAAACTTAAACCAGATACTTTAGTTGAAGAATAGTAAATATGTAACAGGAAAGCCATTAGGAAAGATTACTTTGAGAACACAGCCATATTTAGACTAAAATTTCAATTCCAGCAAGTATGGATATTCAAAGTAATTTGGTTAGGTCGGTAATATAATAATCTGAGATATACCATAGTTTATAATATCAGCTGTTTATACTTCATGGGGAACATAAATTTGGCTATATAATAAGATTTTGTTTCTTTGTTTCTAATCCTAGTGACTTTGCCACAGATACTTTGCCTTGAACCTGTGGTCTAGCAAATCCCTGCTCCTAGAGAGTAAAGCACTATGATCCTAAGGAGAAAAACTAAATGCCATGAAGTTGATAAACTAGGCTAACCTGACATGTTAATACAAAAAAATCTTATTACATATGGAAACTTGAACATACTTTTTTTTAAACCTTTGTTTATTTAGAGAGAGAGAGAGACAGAGAGACAGAGAGAGACAGAGAGCAGGGGAGGGGCAGCGAGGGAAAGAGAGAATCCCAAGCATGGGGTGCCATCCCACAAACCATGAGATCACGACCTGAGCTGAAACCAAGAGTTGGACGCTTAACTGACTGAGCCACCCAGGTGCCCTTGGAAACTTGAACATTCTTTGTATACATTTAACTTCACATTTTTATGTGGTTGGAAGTGGTCATGTGTTTATTCCAGGGAAAAGACAACCAAAGCATTAGTAGGTTTTTGTTCTATTTATGGTGGTATGTGATGTGAAATGCTATTTTTCTCTTTGACTATATTTTCATTGAAAACAAAAGGATAATTCTAGCTTTACTAATTGTTAAATTGCATCAGCAATTGCAAAGAGTTTGAGTTGTATGTGTGTATCTGTTTCTGAATTAGAAATTTCTTTATGAGATCTATCCAGTTAACACTCATAAGTGGGTATGGATGTGTATGTTTACGGGTGAGAGTGTGTGCATATGTGTGTGTGCACACGTGTAAGCATGAGGATGGATGAGTGTGTTCATGTGTGCACACTTGTGAGTGTGTGAGTGTGCATAGGCATGTGTATGTGTGTGAGAGTATATGTGCAGGCATGGCTGTGGGTGTTCAAAGAAGAAAGCAAAACGAGGTGAAAGGTCTTGAGTTATCACTTTCTGTTACCTTGAAGAGAGAATAAATACTGTTTCCTAGACTAAGACATGATGTTCTGGAAGCAGATTGATCTGTAAAAGCACATTCCTGGAGAATCTGGAATTGTCAGTCTGGTTATGGAGCACCTGCTATGCACTGTGAGCATTAGGTGGTGGGTGTCCGGACAGTTCACTCTCTGCTCAGCGGACTGGGGAATACTTTGCTCCTTGATAGGGTGTGTGTAGCTGGTGTCATGTCCCTTCCACTTGTTTTGTGAAAAGAACCCCCAATGAAAGGAAAACCCCTATTTCCGCAACATGAAACTAGTCACCACACCCTGATTGCTACAGCATTTGAATTCTGTGAGCTATTCTAATTTTGTTGCATGTGTTCCTCCAATGAAAAGGCAGTACTTTGGTTCTCATTTTGGTATTAGTGCTTCCTAGGATTTCCCCTCTTCACAAGTGGGACACACCATATATACATATGTATACACAGAGATATATGTATACACATTTGTACTCTCATGATGATATTAACATAAATGACACCTTATAAAAATATCTGTCTTAAGAACAATACTTCAGGGGCGCCTGGGTGGCGCAGTCGGTTAAGCGTCCGACTTCAGCCAGGTCACGATCTCGCGGTCTGTGAGTTCGAGCCCCGCGTCAGGCTCTGGGCTGATGGCTCGGAGCCTGGAGCCTGTTTCCGATTCTGTGTCTCCCTCTCTCTCTGCCCCTCCCCCGTTCATGCTCTGTCTCTCTCTGTCCCAAAAATAAATAAACGTTGAAAAAAAAATTAAAAAAAAAAAAAGAACAATACTTCATAAAACACTGTTACCTACTTGGATGTGGATGAAGCCATTTCTCCTAACATCTAAATTGGGTTTCAACTGTGATAAAATAAATTCAGGGCTTTTTAACTATTTCTAATGAATAATCTATGTTGTGAAAGGTACCCACAGATGTGATTTAACAGAATTTTAACTGAGATGAGATGAGACCTCAAGCAAACTTCTTTAATTCGTTGGTTTTCACTGAAGTTATTTTCAATAGTATGTCTGTCAGGTTGCTGTATGCTCTCCCTTTCACTTTTATTTACTTCTAAAAAATTTTTAAAGTATATTTATTTTCAAGAGAGAGAGAGAGAGAGAGAGCTTGAGCAGGGGAGGGACAGAGGGAGAGGGAGACACAGAATCCGAAGCAGGCTCCAGGCTCTGAGCTGTCAGCATAGAGCCTGATGTGCGGCCCGAACCCATGAACTATGAGATCATGACCTGAGCCTAAGTTGGACACTTAACCAACTGAGCCACCCAGGAGCCCCTATTTTTTATTTTTAAAAATGTTTGTTTGCTTGCCTATGTATGTATGTATGTATGTATGTATGTATGTATGTATGTATTTTTGAGAGAGAGAGAGAGAGAGAGAAAGAGAGGGAGAGAGGGAGAGAGGGAGAGAATGAGAATGAGAATGAGCAGGGGAGGGGCAGAGAAGGAGGGATAGAGTATCCAAAGGGGCCTTTGCACTGACAGTAGCAAGCCTGATGTGGGGCTTGAGCTCATAAACAGTGAGATCATGACCTGAGCCAAAGTCGGATGCTCAACTGACTGAGCCACACAGGTGTCCTCCCCCTGCATTTTTAAAAAGAGTGTCATTTCATTGCCAGTGACAAAAGTCTTACTCTTCAGTTCCAGAGAGTAAGCACTTAGATACATCTGCATGCGGTTTTATAAGTTAAGAATTGGGCCAAAGCTTAAATCATTCTTTGTCACATAATACACACACACACACACACACACACACACACACACACACACACAACTTACCCAAAGAAAAATGTCTTCATATGGTTTTTGTGTCTTTGAGAGAAAGGGGGAAAAACTTGGTTCTCACTCACCTGTAATGACTCACTTTTTAGCAGTAGTTCCTGCTATAGTCCAAAAATGAGCGTTTTTGTTCAGTTGGTAAAAAAGGCCAACTTCAAAGAATTGTGGATTTTGGTTTATTTTGGATGAGACTTCAAACAGTTGGATTGCTTATGCGGCCTTTTTCAAGTGTTTGGTGTCTTGACCACGAGGCCGGAAATTTTGTTGAGGACAGACTTGTGAGGTTTATGTCTTCACCTTGGCCCAGTGAAGCTGGAGTTGGCCATGGAAATCCTTCTCTGGTATTCTGCGTGTTGGCCTTTCAAAACTAACAGTGGGCAGGGCAGGGGAAGGTTGTGCATGTAAGGCTGGGTTCAGTTGCTGAGACTGGAGGTATGTGATGTGTTCATCTCAAGTATTAAAGTCCAGAGGCTTGGGGACACGTGGATATGCAAGGCAGGAGCCCTCTTGCCTGTTCTGAGTATTCCTGCACATCATGCACCCTTGGGAGCCTGGGGTCTTTGTGCCAGTCTGCTTGTAAATCACTTGTTGATGAGAGATCCAGGGGCTGGCACCACCTAGAACCTGGGATTGGTGAGAGTTCTGTGTCAGTGTCAGAAAGTTTGTAACTCTTCTGGTAAGAATAACGAGATTCCCCAACCCCCCATATCCTGGGTAATAGTACCAGTTAGTACTCATTCAGTGCTCACTGTGTGTTAGGCCTTCTTCTGAGTCTTCACATGACATTGATTCTTCTAATTTTCTTGATGACTCTGTGAGGGAAGTGCTGTTGTTACTCCCATGTAACAGATGAGTAACTGAGACACAGAAGGACTCAGCCCCTTGGCCCAACATGGGGCAGAGGGAGAGGTGAGCCAGATTTGGGGCAGACTGGTGGGACTCAGTCCCTGGTTGTGAGGCCCACCCAAGGCCACCTCCAGAGACCATTACAACTATTGGTGTTTAGTGTTGGAATTGATATGGGACAAGTTGGGCTAATCCACAGCCACAGGAAAGTCTGGAAGAAATCATGAGCAACTGAAAGTATTTCTGTGAATCAAAATTTTAACTCATGGACTTGGGTAATTCTGACACTGGAACAGCAACACAGGTAGGTCAGTTTGAAAAGTTAGTTTGTAAAGGCAATGGTTGGTCACCACCTTGTGCTCGCTGACCTGCCTACATTGGGGGGAATGGAATTAACTAAGTCCCTGGGTTATCGAGAGCATGTAAGGAGAGCATGCCTCTCCTCTAGTAAGGACATACTGGCCTATGGTGGTGGCATGTTGGTGGCACTCACCAAGAAGTAGCCCCTTGCTGCTGTGGCCAAGCCTAGGTGTGCCAGTTCCCTGAAGCTGCAGGCCCTGAGACCCCACACAGCATGGGCCAGGTGCTAGCCATGCCGTCCTAGCATGAGTGCTCAGACTGCCCACTGTCCTGAACCTTGACAAGGAATCCTCCTGAGGAATGAGGAGGAAATGCAGACTTATGTCAGGGCTGGAAGGAAGGAAGGGGGGACCTGGTATCAGCTTTGTGATACTCCAGCCCTCAAACCCCAGTTCTGAGGCCTTGGGGCCCAGCACTGCATGGTGGTTCCTGCTCATTTCAGTTTCAGTTTGCAGGAGTTAGTGAGTATGCACGCATACCAGCTTACATTTCAGCATCAAGCTCTAGGTGGGGGGTTGGGGGGGTCTCCCAGCTGAAATCCTCAGGCAGCGATGGCTCAAGCTTTTCCTGAGGTGATTTTCAATTTCTGTGTAGATCATGTTTTAAATGTGTGTGTATTCATTTGCTGGAGATGCCACAACAAAGTACCATAGACAGAGTGGCTTAAATAACAGAGATTTCTTGTCTTTTATTTCTGGAGACTGGAAGTCTGAGATCAAGGTGTCACAGGGTTTGTCTCTTCTGAGGCCTCTCTCCTTGGCTTGTAGATGGCCATCTTCTCCTTATGTTTTCACATGGTCTTCCCTCTGTGCCTGTACACTAATCTACTCTTCTTATAAGGACACTAGTTGAGATTGGGTTAGGGCTGACCCTATGACAATTTTACCTTCATTACCTCAAGATCCATCTCTACATTCTGAGATGCTGGGAATTAGGACTCTAACATAGGAATTTTGAGAGAGGACACAACTCAGCCCATCACAGTGCAGTCTTCTGGTGAAAGTGATGCCATTTCTGCAGGTAGCATTAGCACGCTAATCACCTCAGATAAACCCACTGTTGCATTCCACATCCCTTCTCTTCCACTGCCAGGAGGAGGAAGATGCTTTCTCTTGAAGAACTTTTTTTTTTTAATGTGAAATTTATTGTCAAATTGGTTTCCATACAACACCCAGTGCTCATCCCAACAGGTGCCCTCTTCAATGCCCATCACTCACTTTCTCCTCCCTCCCACCCCCCATCAACCCTCAATTTATTCTGAGTTTTTAAGAGTCTCTTATGGTTTGCCTCCTTCCATCTCTGTAACTTTTTTCCCCCTTCCTCTCCCCCATGGTCATGTTAAGTTTCTTAGGATCCACATAAGAGTGAAAACATATGGCATCTATCTTTCTCTGTATGACTTATTTCACTTAGCATAACACTCTCCAGTTCCATCCATGTTGCTACAAAAGGCCATATTTCATTCTTTCTCATTGCCAAATAGTATTCCATTGTATATATAAACCACAACCATTCATCAGTTGATGGACATTTAGGCTCTTTCCATAATTTGGCTATTGTTGAAAGTGCTGCTATAGACATTGGGGTACAAGTGCCCCTATGCCTCAGCACTCCTATATCCCTTGGGTAAATTCCTAGCAGTGCTATTGCTGGGTCATAGGGTACTTCTATTTCTAATTTTTTGAAGAACCTCCACACTGTTTTCCAGAGTGGCTGCACCAGTTTGCATTCCTACCAACAGTGCAAGAGGGTTCCCATTTCTCCACATCCTCTCCAGCATCTATAGTCTCCTGATTTGTTCATTTTAGCCACTCTGACTGGCATGAGGTGATATCTGAGTGTGGTTTTGATTTGTATTTCCCTGATGAGTAGCGACGTTGAGCATCTTTTCATGTGCCTGTTGGCCATCTGGATGTCTTTTTCTTTAGAGAAGAGTCTATTCATGTTTTCTGCCCATGTCTTCACTGGATTATTTGTTTTTTGGGTCTGGAGTTTGGTGAGTTCTTTATAGATTTTGGATACTAGCCGTTTGTCTGATATGTCATTTAGCAAATATCTTTTCCCATTCCATCAGTTGCCTTTTAGTTTTGTTGATTGTTTCCTTTGCAGTGCAGAAGCTTTTTATCTTCATGAGGTCCCAATAGTTCATTTTTGTTTTTAATTCCCTTGCCTTTGGGAATGTATCAAGTAAGAAATTGCTGTGGCTGAGGTCACAGAGGTTTTTCCTGCTATCTCCTCTAGGGTTTTGATGGTTTCCTGTCTCACATTCAGGTCCTTCATCCATTTTGACTTTATCTTTGTGAATTATGTAAGAAAGTGGTCTAGTTTCATTCTTCTGCGTGTTGCTGTCCAGTTCTCCACCATTTGTTAAAGAGACTGTCTTTTTTCCATTGGATATTCTTTCCTGCTTTGTCAAAGATTAGTTGGCCATACTTTTGTGGGTCCAATTCTGGAGTCTCTATCCTATTTCATTGGTCTATGTGTCTGTTTTTGTGCCAATACCATGCTGTCTTGATGATTACAGCTTTATATAGAGGCTAAATTCTGGGATTGTGATGCCTCCCGCTCTGGTCTTCTTCTTCACTATAACTTTGGCTATTTGGGGTCTTTTGTGGTTCCATGCAAATTTTAGGATTGTTTGTTCTAGCTTCTAGGAGAATGCTGGTGCAATTTTGATTGGGATTGCATTGAATGTGTAGATAGCTTTGGGTAGAATTGATATATATTTTAACAATATTTATTCTTAACAATATTTATTCTTCCAATCCATGAGCATGGAATGTTTTTCCATTTCTTTGTATCTTCTTCAATTTCCTTCATAAGCTTTCTATAGTTTTCAGCATATGGATCTTTTACATCTTTGGTTAGGTTTATTCCTAGGTATTTTATGATTCTTGGTGCAGTTGTGAATGGAATCAGTTTCTTTGTTTTTCTTTCTCTTGCTTCATTATTAGTGTATAACAATGCAGCTGATTTCTTTACATTGATTTTGTATCCTGCGACTTTGATGAATTCATGTATCAGTTCTAGCAGACTTTTGGTGGAGTCTGTCAGGTTTTCCGTGTATAGTATAATGTCATCTGCAAAAAGTGAAAGCTTGACTTCATCTTTGCGTATTTTGATGCTTTTGATTTCCTTTTGTTTTCTGATTGCTGATGCTAGAACTTCCAACATGATGTTAAACAACAGTGGTGAGAGTGGACATCCCTGTCGTGTTCCTGATCTTAGGGGGAAAGCTCTCAGTTTTTCCCCATTGAGGATGATATTAGCTGTGGGCTTTTCATAAATGGCTTTTATGATGTTGAAGTATGTTCCTTCTATTCCGACTTTCTCAAGGGTTTTTATTAATAAAGGATGCTGAATTTTGTTAAATGCTTTTTCGTCATCGAAAACAATATAGAATCTAAAAAAACAGTAGAGCAGATCAATAAAACCAAGAGTTGGTTTTTTGAAAAAATAAACAAAATTGATACACCTCTAGTCAGGCTTCTCAAAAAGAAAAGGGAGAGGACTCAAATATATAAAATCATGAATGAAAATGGAATTATTGCAACCAATCCCTCAGAAATACAAGCAATTATCAGGGAATACTATGAAAAATTATATGCCAACAAACTGGACAACTTAGAAGGAATGGACAATTCCTAAGCACCCACACACTTGCAAAACTCAACAGGAAGAAATAGAACATTTGAACAGACCCATAACCAGGAAAGAAATTGAATCAGTTATAAAAAAATCTCCCAACAAATAAGAGTCCAGGACCAGATGGCTTCCGTGGGGAATTCTACCAGACATTCAAAGCAGAGATAATACCTATCCTTCTCAAGCTGTTCCAAAAAATAGAAAGGGAAGGAAAACTTCCAGACTCATTCTATGAAGCCAGCATTACTTTGATTCCCAAACCAGTCAGAGACCGAGCAAAAAAAAGAGAACTACAGGCCAATACCCTGATGAATATAGATGCAAAAATTCTTAACAAGATACTTGCAAATCAAATTCATCAGCATATAAAAAGAATTATTCACCATGATCAAGTGGAATTCATTGCTGGTCTGCAGGGCTGGTTCAGTATTTGCAAATCAATCAATGTGATACATCACATTAATAAAAGAAAAGATAAGAACCATATGATCCTGTCTCTTGGCGAAATTAATGCTAGAATCTTGAGCCCTCGTATAGTAGTCCCCCATTATCCATGGGGGATACATTGCAAGACCCCCAGTGGATGTCTGAAACCACAGACAGTACTGAACCCTCTATGTACTATGTTTTTTCCTATACATACATTCCTGTGATAAAGTTTAATTTACAAATCAGGCAAAATAATAGATTAACAATAATAGCTAATATTAAATTAAAACAATTGTAGCAATATACTATAATAAAAGGTATGTGAATGTGATTTCTCTCTCAAAGTATCTTACTGTAGTCACCGTTCTTGTGATGTGAGATGATAAAATGCCTGTGTGATGAGACAAAGTGAAGTGAATGATGTAGGCTTTGTGACATAGTGTTAGGCTGCTATTGACCTTGTGATGATAGGTCTGAAGGAGGAATATCAGCTTCCAGACCACAGTTGACTGTGGGTACCTGAAACTCTGGAAAGTGATCAGGGGGGATGAATGGTACTTCCTGCTTAGGCAGGATGGCTTTCTCTGGCTGGCTGCAGCCTGCCAAGAAAATTTATATTATTATATGTATATTAAATATTAAAAACTCTGTGAATGACAATGGAACAAAAAGAACAAGAATTGTACTATTGGGAAGATTTCAGAAATTTGGTTAGAGTACTTATACGTATTTGTGTATGTGTGTGTGTGTACACATGTACACACGTTTGTTGAAGTCAGTTAATAGTTAATGCCATGCCAGGACATAAACACTTCTTCCTAAGTAATTTGTCTTAGAAATAGGGTAAAACCTTCCAACTCTTGACTGAAGTCTTTTGATTTTAGAGTTTCCTTCAAGGAAGAGATCATTTCCATTGACAGAATATCTTATATTTTTTGTATTCACCTGTTCATTTTACATTATAAAAGTAATCTCAGGACTTATTTTACACCAGTAGTAAAAAGAGAACTCTTCTGAGGGTCAGTTTTATACACACACACACACACACACACACACACACATATATATATATGATGTTTGTTTTTATTTACTTTTGAGAGAGAGAGAGAGAGCTTGCAGGGAGGGACAGAGAGAGGGGGTAACAGAGGATCCCAAACAGGCTCCATGCTGATGGCAGAGAGCTTGATGTGGGGCTCAAACTCACGAACCATGAGATTATGACCTGAGCCAAAGCATATGCTTAACTGACTGAGCCACCCAGGTGCCCTTGAGAGTCAGTTTTGAAAAATGAGGCCTGACCTCAGGGTGGGGGGGGCAGAGGGTGACTCTCTTTGGGGCAAACAGGTGGGAGTCCAAGTCTCTGTGGCCGGCACCACCATGCTTGGCCGCAGTCAAGGCTTCCTGACCAACTCAGAGTTTGTGCTTCTGATTCCACAATCATGACATGAAAGGAGTAGGACACATTTGCTTTTATTCTAAGCAGATGAAACTGTTTCACCCCTCATTATACCTTTCACAAAAATAGTCCACAGTTAATGGTATTGAGTTGCCATGGGTGCAGGTAGCCTGGGCACTCCTTTTACTCACCACCCACCACATAGCTTAGGAGGCCCCACTGACCTGACCATTCCCTTTGTCATGGCTGCCCTTCTCACTTCATCCTATAATGGTCTGCTCATTTCCAAGCCACCCCAGCCCTGCAATTGGAGTTACCACTGTCCTGACCCTGCCTCACTGAGGGCAGACAACCAGTTCCCTGGCCTATAGATTTTACCAGGGCAGTACCTGGGAACCAGACTCCAGGGAGGAGGGGAATTTGGGAAGCAGCCCTCCTCAGCCCCACCTCCACCAGGTGTCACCGCATCAGAGACATGCAGGGCCCTTCCATGTACCTGTCAAGGTTGGCACATCAGATTCACCTCAAATCTATGACTTTGAAAGGTTCTCCCAGCCCTGGCCTTGGGGCCATATGGGGGACATCTAATCTTCCTTCCACAGAAGAGTTCTTCAGAAATTTGAAAGCTGCCAGGTGGCTTGCCTGTGGTACTGGTTTCCACAGCTAACATTTGCCAGTACTTACCACTTAGCCTGTTACTAGTATGGTTGATCTAAATCTACCATGGGAGGTGCACACGATCTTCAGGGGAGCTTTACACATCTTTGAGGGCCTGGCCCACCAGCACTCTGGCTCCCTTGGTGTGGGGTGGGTAGGCACTGGGGTGTTCCAAGCTCCCCAGGGCTGTGGACCACCATCCCAAGACAGGTTCAGTTGCTTCCCATTTTAAAGTAAGGTGGCCCAGGTCTGAGAGGCTAGGTACCTTGTGTAATAAAATCCTGCAGCTGGTCAGAAAGTGGGGCTGCGACAAATAGGTGTTGTGGCTGCAGAGCCCATTCTTGCAGTGCCCCTCCTCCTGTGCCTTCACTTGCTCCGGCTCACTGGGGGTACCCTTCAGGGATGCTTGCATCTGTCTTGTGCTTCCCACCCACAGCAGTCTGCTTGGCCCCTCCTTGCACCTTCTCAAGGGCACTGTACTGGGTCCAGGCAGGGTTTTCTTGCCGCAGTCAGCCTTGCACTCTGGGCAGCAGCTGCCAGGATCCTCCACACGGATCGCAGCACTCCTCTGGGCACTCTCTGGCTCAGAAGCCTGCAGTGGCGGTTGGCGCTGTAGTAAAGTTAAGGAGGAGCAGCCTAGGCTAGAACAGACAGAAAGTAAATTGATTACCATCCAAAAATCTGACTGTAATGGGCAGAACAGCTTGGTCTAGAGAAACTGTTGATGCCAAGAAACAGGGCAGGACAAAATGTGTATGTATGTGTGTATCTCCATGTGTCTCTATAATATATGCATGCACAACACATATATGTAAATACATGTATATGCATATAGTAGATACATGCATGTACACAAACTTATGGGTTTCACTTAAGATTTTGTTTGATAAGAGAGTTCCACTCCTTTAAAGTGTTGACAGAACCCTGACTACATTCTTTCTTTAAACATTTTTAAAGATATTTATTTATTTTTGAGAGAGAGAGACAGAGTGTGAGCAGGGGAGGGGCAGAGAGAGAGGGAGACACAGAATCAGAAGCAGGCTCCAGGCTCTGAGCTGTCAGCACAGAGCCAAATGCACGTCTCTAAACCACGAGCCACAAGGTCATGACCTGAGCTGAAGTCGCACCCTTAACTGACTGAGCCACCCAGGCACCTCCTAGATTATTGCTAGGGTACAATCCAACTGTGTGCCTTTCCAGGTTGTCATTTTAGTCCATGGATTCATTCCAGAAGGTTTTGCTGCAGCGCAATGGGTGTTCTTCTGGGTGAGCACAGACGCTGAGCTCTGGGGTTCTGGGATGGAAAGGCCTTGCCTGGGCCCCTAAGGACCTCTCTTTTACACCTCCCAACTGGTAAGATGGGAGTGATGGGGAACCCTCCTGGGGCTATTGGCAGGTGGGATGACATGACCCATCTAGGCCCATTGCATGTACTCAGCACACGCTCCTGTTACCAGATAGTGAGGATTGGAAATAGTTGCATTTCAGCAAGGGTGCAGCACTGGGTGTCCCTCACATCATGTGTGGCCATGGCAGTGCTACATTTGGGCTTAATTAGTATGACAACTTATCACTTTTAGGGATCTGGCCAAGATGCAGAGAGAACTAAGCCCTCACCATGTCTTTACTTTCTGCCTTCCTTGTGTGAGGAGCAGCCAGAGTGGAGGCAGGGAGGCAGTATTGAGGATTGGGGCCTTGTCCTTCAGAGGATGGCAGTAGCTAGGTTGTGCAGAGGAGGAAACAGGAGGTTCTGAAAGACTGATTCATTGCTCACAGATTTATTAAGCACTTATGTGTGCCAGGCCTTGTAATTAAAACAAAAAATCCCTTCTCTCAAGGAAGCACTGGCTAAGTAATTTGATCTGTTGAGTGCAGCAGAGCTGGATTCACAGTGAAGCCTGCCTCAAACTGGAGAGAAGGAATAGTCCCAGCCTCCCAGACTGCCCTTACTTGGTAAGGGTGGAGAGGATGCCTGGCCATGTGCTTATGGATCCTGCCCGCTCCATTCCTTCTGAGAATTTCTAGGAGAAAAACTCAGTAGTAGTACAGGAGAGCAGAACTGGGAAAGCTGACTTAATACTGTGCCCTTTAGTTAATACAAAGAAGAAATAAAGCTGTGAAGTGGTATTCAACTTTTTGCTTTCTCAGTTTTCCAACCTGCTGTGGTGGTGGCTGGCTCTTCTCACCCCCTCTTGCTGGCTAAGAGGAAGCCCCTATTTTCAAAGGGGACAGGGCCTTGCAAGGGCTTGACAAAAATGATGCAGGTGGACAGTTGGGGGTCTGAGGAGGAGGAGCCTGGGCAGGCATGGTCCTGCTTGAAGTTAGAGACTGGTGGCAGAGCAGTGTGGAGACCAGGCTTTGGTCCTACACTTGCTAGCTTGTGACCTAGGAGTCATATGACTTCTGTGGTCCTCAGTTTCAACATCTGCAAAATGGGAACAGTGTTAGAGGCCTTTCTTTCCTGCCAGGCCCACAGTCAGTGGGGGTAGCCATTCTCTTATCACCAGCCTTTCTCCTGCCCCAGATGCTGTCCTTGAAGGGCTTCTGGAGGGAGGGAGGGAGCAGCTCCTTTGGGCCTCATTACAGGGAGAAGCATTCACCTCTCTGTGCGGAAGGGCCTGATAGTAAACACAATAGAGCTGTTGCAAGTGGGAGGCTTGCCTTGAGCTCTGAGTCCACAGAATAATGGAGAGGCCTGGAGAGTTTAAGTGTTAGTTGAGAATTGTCCACTGTTCTGGAAAAGAGGAGGCTGCATTATTGACCCCTTGCCTCGGGCTGTGGGAGTCACTGCCTGCCCGTGCCCAAGAGCAGGGCAGCTTTAATACTGCTGTAAGAGCAAGTTCTCCACTGGCAGAGTGCTGGCCTGTGGGATGTTGAATGCCAGGTCTGTAGCTTTAACCTGAGCCCCCCCTGGTATAAAACCAGAGGAACACATACAACAGAAGCAACACTTTGGGGGGCTGCTACTTGCCTTAATCTCAGGGGCAGGACTTTGTACTTTTAAAGGAAAGTTGTGATTTTTTGCAGGAATTCTTTGGTCACATATTGCAGTTATTGGCAGGTATTCCACAGAAGAGGGGAAGATATTGACTTGATGTGCCAGTGGCTGTTAGAAAAATCTGTACCTGCAGCCCAGGAGCCTGGGCTACAGTGCTAAGCTCAGCAGACACATGCCCCATAGTGCTAGCACCAACTTCATTATGAGGGCCCATGTGGCCACCAGGGCTCTTCAGAGATGCTCTGTCTCAAGCTGAAGGACTGTTATAAAAGCCAAGCTTTCAAAGGGAAAATAATCCAGAAGCAAGCCTTAATTTATGTCCAGTGTTTTTCCTGCCTCCTCTTAAGTGTTTACTAGGCACACTGCAGAATTACCCTCTGCAATTGGCAGGCTGGAGCCCTTAGCTCTTGGCCCCCCTGAATTTGAGGGAAGAGCCTATACAATTTGTACTATCACAGATGGAACCCTCCATGGTGATAACCCTTGTGTTTTAGGGAGGTAAGTTAAAGATGGCTGAGATCACCAGGAAGGGAGCATCCTCAGTCCTAGAAACCCATATTGCATCATGGATCTTTGAATAACTATTTACACATAATTCTTTGGTTTTCTAGGTCCTTGTTTCAAAGGGTGGTAGGTTTAGCACCACCATTGCTGTCACCTAGGGCTGTTGAGAAATGCAGAGGTCCCAGGTCCCACCCAGACCAACAGAGATAGGATCTGAATTTTGACTTGGTCCCTGGGGAATTTATATTTGAAAAGCCCCTTCCAAGTTTGAGAAGCCATGCAGTGCAGGATTTACACCTGGGTATAAATACTTACTTTTCTATAATTATTTCCTCTGTTTTCCAGACATGAATGGGATAATAATCAGTCTTTATGTTCTTCTTGCCCTCTTAATAGAAGCTGATATTTCCATAATATACTAATTAAGACACTTTTTTTTTGAAAAATCACAAACATTGATCACCTACAAAGATGTGCTTTTGAAAACCTCAATAAAATAAAATTAAGTGATATTCTTTCATAGATGTAATTTCAGGGCTGTTTTATTTGCATTACCGTTAGGTTGATTCATGTGGGAGGAGCCTGTGCTAGCTGGCTCTGATCTGTGTAGTAGTTAATTATGAACAGTGCTTCCTGGAGTGAATCCTTTTACAGCAGGTGCTGTGTCCCAGACTTCATTGAACTGGCAGCATGGTCCCACCAGCTTTCCCTAATGAGGATCACTGTCAACTGGCCTCCTAATGAAGTCCCTCTGCCCCCCTACCACGAAATGCTATTCCACATCTGAACTGTTTTGCTTCATACTGTTGGCTGGCCATTCATTGTCTGCCCTCCCCCTGACTCTGTGAAATTATTTCAGTCCACCACCTTGCAGAGTGGACACACTTTTAAGAGACACTAGCATTTTGGAATATCGTCAATGCATGTCCCAGACCTCCTTTGCTTGGTATCCCAGGTTTCTGTCTAGGTGTGAACTTGGGCAACCCTGGGGATTTCCTTTGCTCCTGGAGTCTGGCCTCCTTTCAAGTACTGCCTGGTTTTTAAAATTCCAGACACCACACCCTGTCCTTCAAGGCCTCCAGAAATCTTGCAACACAAGATTAAAATATATAACAATTGTTCTTTGTTTTTAAAGTTTAAAATGTAAGGGTAAGCTGCAGGCATACCATCCACTCATGCATCTCACATGAGTGTGCATGTGTGTGTGTATAGATAGATACATCAAGATACATGTGCAGTTTTCCCATGAGGAGGTGTCTGCCCAAGAATCTTGATTTTTACCAGTTAGGTCAGCTGATACTCAGGAGGCAGAAATCACGAAAGGTGAACCCACTTACAGAAACTGTTCTTCGAAACCTCTCCTGTTTCATATCTTAGGGCCTTGAGGCTATTTTGGGAAGAGGCCTTAGTTAGGAATCTTGGGGTATTGTGAAAGGGTAATAGACCCTAAGAGGTTGTTGGGTATTGTATTAAGTTCTCCAGAGAAACAGAGTCATTAAGAGAAATAGATAGGTAGATGTCTCTGTGTCTGTCTCTCCATGTCAATGTCTATGTGCCATTATCTATAATAAATTTCTCTGTGTGTGTGTGTGTGTGTGTATATACATATACACATAAACATATGTGTGTGTGTGTGTGTGTGTATATATATATATATATATATAGAGAGAGAGAGAGAGAGAGAGAGAGACATACAGATATTTATATATATGGAGATCTATATGTCTAGAGAGAGATTTGTTATAGAAATTGGCTCATGTGATTTGGAAGGTGAGAAGTCTCATGATCTGCCATCTGCAAGCTGGAGATCCCAGAAAGCTAGTGGTGTAATTCAGTCTGAGACTGAAAGCCTGAGATCCAGAGGAACCAATGATGTAATCTCAGTCTGAGGGCAGAAGACGATGAGATAAGATATCCTAGCTCAGTCAGTGAGGCTGAAAAAAAGGGGGTGAATGTCTCCTTTCTCCATCTTTGGGTCTATTCAGGTCCCCAGTGGATTGGATGATACATACCCATGTTGGGGAGGACCATCTACTATACTGATTCCACTGATTCAAATGCTAATCTCATCTGGGAACACCCACACAGACATACCCAGGAACAGTGTTTAATGAAGGGGAGGAGAGGTGGAGGGGAATGGAATCATGGTGAACAGTTTCAGGGGGCAGTGAAGCTGGGCAGAGGGCAGGGAGACCAGCCATGAATGACATGGCCATGGGACCTTGGCCATGTCACTCCTCTCAAAGCCCAGGCTTGTTCCCTATCTGGAAATGGACATTGTTGACCCTTGAGGTCTCAGAGACTCTCCTGTCCCCACTCTGTGGCTGCCTTTTATGGGAAAGGGCAAGGACATAGCATTAATGTGGAGTGACGGGGCAGCAGCTGCACCCTCTTGTGACAGCATCCAGCCACAGTGCCCACCTGTGCACACACAGTATGCCACGTCTCAGGCAAACCAAAACCTGACAGGTTTTTCTTCTGTCACTGTTCCCATTTTACAACTAAAAATGCGGCATCCAGGACACAGGGAAGTGAAATCTGCTTCTCAGATGAGATGCAATGCAGTAAGTGCTGGCCTCAGGTTTTCAGCTTAAGCCTGCTCTCATCTGCCTCATTATACTGCAGGAGAGGTGCAGCTTTAGAACAGAGAAAGACAGACTTGGGCAGGGAACATTTAAATTAGACATGGAGATAGACTGCCCTGCATTATTAAGACAATTATGTGTCCTGGGGCACCTGGGTGGCTCAGTTGGTTAAGCGTCCAACTCTTCATTTCAGTTCAGGTCATGATCTCACAGTCATGAGATCAAGCCCCATGTGGGGCTCCGAGCTGACAGTCCAGAGCCTGCTTGGGATTCTTTCTCTCTCCCTCTCTCTCTGCCCCTCTCCCACTTATGCTTTCTCTCTCTCTTAAAATAAATAAACATTAAAAAAAAAAAAAGACAATTATGTGTCCTAACCTCATGTGGGAGGGGCCAGGGAGACAGAATTCCCTGCAACAGGGGCCTCAGCTTGGGGAAGAAGTTCCTGGCTTTGCTGCATTGTCGTCAGCAAGCAGCTGTGCAGTGAGGGATGTGCTCATTAGCAGAAGGAGGGGCTGGGATGATATTTAACACAAAGGGCCTTGGTGGCCTAGAGGGTTTATGCTTCAGTTTGGGTGCCTCCTTAGGCTGGACTCTCCACAAGTGACTCATCCCACAGGACCCCCATCATCCCTATTTTACATGTGGGAATCAGAATTTCAGCAAGATGCAGCAATTTGCTGGCAGGCACAGGGAGACCTCAATTTTCTGTTTGGCATTGTCTGACTCTGCCCATACCTTTTGTCCTCCCAGTGAGGTTACCAGTTCCAAGACTCATTCATACACCCTAATTGGTAACCAGTGCCCAAGCACACATATCTTCCCTGCAATGTATGCTTTTTTACTTCCTTGTAAATTAAGGTCTGTGCATTAGATTGAACCATTACTGGTTTTGTGGGTCAAATTACTACTAAACTAATACTTTAGGTATCTTGTAAAATATTTGATAGGAAAGAAACATTGCAAGATGAGATTTAAAATGGGTATCAATAGAAGTTCTGTTTTAACTTGTTTCTGCATGGTGGATCTTGTCGGAGGCCATCATGGGTAGAGTGCTTGTGTCTGCATTGGTGTCCACTTGTCAGAGGTGGATTACACATGTATATAACAAGAGGAGTGATCAGAAGACTGCTTTTCCTCCCTGGAAAAGATGGATATTTTTCATAGTGCAGTGGGAGCCATAGAGAGACAAAGAGCCAGGGCACCCCTTTCTGTCTTCCTTTTATTCCTTACTTTTCCTCTGCTTTGATCTGGATGAACCAGGACAGTTGCCAAACAGCATGTAAGAGTGAACCTGACAGGGATTAGGTAAACCATACCACCATTGACTTTAAGTCCAGGAGACATGGTGGTGACAGGATCCCCACTCCCAAAGCACCACCTGCAGTGGGGAGGGATATTACTGAAGAGGCTGGCCTGCAAACTTGAATGCCATGGGGCACAGTGAAAAAAACTGTGGTTTAAAGGACAACTAGACTGTCAGTAAAGGAAATCTATTTACTAACCCTAGAGCCTCTGCCAAATGGGCAGGAAACTACTGGAACTCTCTGGGTTGAAGGTGCCAGCGAGAGCCACTTTTTATATTGACTCTCCACCTTAATGAACCCAACAGGAGCAGATTCCAGGGACTCTCACTTGCTAGGGCCACCTCAGCATGCCCAGACCCCTAAGCTACATCAACTCCAGCTGTCTCCCTGAGGGGACCCCAGTACTACACAGCCTGGGCATCACTAGCCTGCACCCACTTCAGCTCCAGTCACTGAGTCAAGGGTGCCCTGATACAGTGAGCTCAGGGACCCCTTCTGGCAGGTGCCCAACCCAGCCATCCTGCTAAGATGCAGTCCCAGTATGTTGTGCTCCAGCACCCCCCCACCCCCCACAGCTGCTCCAGTTCCAGCCAGCCTGCCATAACAGCCCAGTTTGGCATGCCGCGGGACACCCCTGGCATGTGCTCACTCTAGCCCCAGCTGTCTTGCCACACTGGCTTCTATGTAACATGCACTGAGACTGCTCTTGGCCTGCATCTGATACAGCTCCTTGGCCTGCATCTGATACAGCCACCCCATAAGGGAAACCTCGGTGTGGCCTGGGACCATCTTGTCCTGCACCTGCTCCAGCTCCATCTGGCCTGCAGAAGCTGCCAGACACACACAGTTTACACACAGTCTTTGGTTACCAGTGTGGAGAGGAGTTGGGAGCAAGTGAAATAGACAAAGGGGATTAAGAGGTACACACTTCCAGTTATAAACAAATATGCCATGAGGATGTAATACACAGCACTGTAAATATAGACAATAATATTGTAATAACTTTTTGTGGTAACAGATGTAGACTTAAAGTGCGGGTCATTTTATAATGTACAAAAATAATCATATCACTATGATGTACATCTGAAACTAATAAGATATTGTTTGTTGACTATACTTCAATAAAAAAAAAACATACAGGAGCAGGGATGGTCTTATGCCATCACCAAAGTGTTAACATTCAGCATATAAAAGAATAATGAGCGTAGAGTATTAAAAATAAACAATTTACAAAAGAAAATACATGGGATTTTGGGTGGCTTCATTGAGACGAAGAAATGAAATTTCTTATCGCTTTGCTTTAACAAAGCAGTTAATTTTATTATTCTAAGTTAGAGACTCCATCAATCCAAATGCAAATCAAAGGAAAAGATGGGCTTTCCAGGCCCCAAATTATTGTTGCCATCTACAATTATAGTTCACTTTGCTTCAACAGATGATCATTCTTTGCCTTTCTTCTTCCCAGTATTGACAAACAGTATTTAAAAAGACGAACATCATATTCTAGATGCCACCTTGGTTAACCTGCATGGCAAACAGAACTTGTAATTTTTTTTTCTTTTTAATATAATTTATTGTCAAATTGGTTTCCATACAACACCCAGTTCTCATCCCAACAAGTGCCCTCCTCAATGCCCATCACCCACTTTCCCCTCTCCCCCACCCCCCATCAACCTTCAGTTTGTTCTTAATATTTGAGAAGAACTTGTATTTTTTATTAATGAATTTTAAAGACTTTAAATCTCATTTTTTACACAAATTGGAATCTTCTTGTTAATAGCTTCTGACATCTCCGAGTTTAAAAGTGGAGCAAGTAATCTGGCAAGAATTTGATCAACTGTAAATCACTCATTGATTGTTTGTTGCCTCTTTTCTTGTTCTTTCTAGAGGAACAAAACTGATACTCTGTTTTAAATTGTAAAAGAAAAATCGTGATAAAGCTTAGTAAACAGAAAGAAAAAAATAAAAGAAAAAAATTAAAAAAATGAAAGAAAGTTACCAGAAATTCCACCATCCAGAGATAACTACTCTAAATGTTTGGCAGTATCTCCTTTCTGGTATTTCTCATGCCCTAATATATGCTGCCCTATTTTTAGGCATTCGAGCATTACATGTCACTTAAAATACTGCACCATGTCTATGTACATAAATAAATGTATACATGCTGCCCTATTTTTAGGCATTCAAGCCTTACATGTCACTTAAAATACTGCACCATGTCTCTGGATTTAAAAGAAGCATTCATTAGAATTATAAAGAATTTTTTTTTTATTTTATTTATTTTTGTTGATGGGTGGGGGCATATGTGAGTGCGTGTGTGCTTAAGGGAGGGGCAGAGAGAGAGGGAGAATCTCAAACAGCTGGGCAAGCTATCAGCACAGAGCCCGATGCTGGGCTTTAAACTTATGAGCCGCCATGAGATCATGGAGCCGAAATCCAGAGTCGGATGCTTAACTGACTGAGCAACCCAGGCGCTCCAGAATTATCAAGAATTAATTGCATTTCCTTTTTTGCTTTCTGAACAAATTTAGCAAACCATGACGGTTTCTGAGTTTTACCTTAGTATTTTATCCTAGATTTGTTTGCTTATAGCACTGAACCAAGCATTGTTAATTTTCACCTCCTAAATGTGTCTACCCATTCTTCTGCATCGCTGTAGCCACAGGCTTTCACCAGCACCTAGCTAGAATGCTAGGTTTCTCTTTTAATAGTGATCACTCTTGACCTCATTTCATTTTCAAATGAGCCCCCTTGTTTTCTGTTCTTCCTTACTAAGCCCATTAAAGGAGGTGTTTTGGGTTTTTTTGTTTTGTTTTGTTTTGTTTTGTTTTGTTTTGTTTTGTTTTGTTTTGTTTTTTACTGGCACCTCAAACACAATTCATACAAAATCGAACTTTTGATCTTCCCCCTAAGAGTATTTCATCACAATTTTCCACATTTCAGCTTTGGTCCCTTCATCCTTCAGGTTATTCTTGCCAAAATCCTTGACTCCCATCTTCTTCCTATTTCATTCATGACTGTAAGCAAGTCTTTTTTCTACCTCCTGGACCAAGCCACCATCATCTTTTGCTTGAGTTACTGTAGTAGCCCCATACTAAATACCCTCCTTGCTTCTACCCTTCCCCACCTTCCCTTACTCCAACCCAGCCTCTGCCCCTCCCCCACCCAGTCTCCTCTTCAGGCCTCCATGGCTTCCTATCTCACTCAGAGTCAAAATCAGTAATGGCTCACCAGCCTCTTTATGATCTTTCCCTATCATTTCTGACATAATCTCATTACTTTCCTCCTTGCTTACTTCTCACCAGTCCACACTGGACTTCTCACTGTTTCCCCAGAAGCCAGCACATTTCTGCCCCAGAGATTTTGCACTTGCTAGTTCTTCTGTCTGTGATACTCATTCCCCAGTTGTCTGCGTGGCTGACCCCTCACCCTCTTTAGATCTTCACTTAAATGTTGTCTTTTCCATGATTATTTCTGTGACTTCCTCATGAAAAGCAGAGTTTACTCCTTTTTCTTGGCCAGGCCCTCCATTTTCTGCCTTATTTTTTCCCCCATAATAATTCTTCTCAAACAACATACCATCTATTGTACTTACTTTTTTAATTGTCTGTATTCTCCCACTCAAATGTTAGCTCCATGAGAGCAAGAGTTTTTGCTTATATTCTCTATGACTTTACAGTGTCTAGAATAATGCCTGATATTTAGGTGCTGAATAATTATTTGTTGAATGAGAAAGGAAGGAGGGAAGGAAGGGAGAGAGGGAGGGAGGAAGGAGAAGGAAGGAAGGAAGGAAGGAAGGAAGGAAGGAAGGAAGGAAGGAAGGAAGGAAGGAAGTTTCTCTTTTCCTAAAGTGAAGGAAGGTGTGAAGGAGGGGAGGGAGGGAAGGAAGGAGGGAGGGAGGGAGAGAGACAGACAGACAGAGAGAGAGAGAGAGAGAGAGAGAGAGAGTGAGTTTCTCTTTTCCTAAGGTGAAAATAGCCTTGGAGAAGTCAGGTGACACTGTACTTCCTAAAGGCCAGTTTATTTAGCAGTTGTTTTTCGCTTCTCTGTAAGACCCACCAAATAATAAAAGTTAGGGAAAATTAGTGTGCCACTAGGAGGGAGAAAACACTTTTACTAGTTAATTATCAGTTGCAAACTTCATCTGCCCTTTCATTTATAAAACTGCTTCATTGAGGTACAATCGACACACAATAAACTGTACATATTGAAAATGGAGAGTTTGATGAGTTTTACATACGTGTACACTAGAGTAACTGTCACCACAGCCAAGTTCATGAACATATCCATCACCCCTAAAAGTTTGTAAAGCTTCTCTCCCACCCTTCTCTGAGCTCCTGGGCAACCATTGATCTTTCAGTCACTTTATTTTGGATTTTCCAGAGGTTTGTAGTATGTACTTTTTTCATCTGGCCTTTTTCTCTTGGCACAAACATTTTGAGATTCATCTAAGTTGTTATGTATTAGTAATTTGTTTCTTTTCATTGCTAGTAATACTCCTTTATGTAGCTATATCTCAGCTGTTTATGTCCATAATTCATCCATTGATAGGCAGGCATTTGGATTGTTTACAGTTTTTGGCTGTTAAATAAAGGTGCTATGAAAATTCATGTATAGGTCTTTATATGGAAATAGGCTTTAATTTCTCTTAGATAAATAAAATACCCAGGAGTGGAATAGCTGGGTTGTATGATAGGTTAGCTTTCTTTTTTTTTTTTTTTTTTTTTTTTTAAGTAGGCTTAACACCTTTGAAGCCCAGTACAGGGGTTGAACTCACAACCCTGAGATCAAGATCTGAAGTGAGATCAAGACACGCTTACCTGACTGAACCACCCAGGTGCTCCCTTTCGGGCATATTTTGTAGTTTTCAATATGTAAGTCTTTCAACTCCTTGGTTAAATTTGTTACCAGATATTTTATCTTTCTAAATGTTATTGTAAATGGAATAGCTTTATTAATTTTCTTTCCAGAATGTTACAAAGTCCAGTCTTTGTATTTAATGGATTGAAATAGCTGATTTTTGTGTATTGATCTTGTATCCTGCAACTTTGCTGAATTTATTAACTCTAGTACCATTCTTGAGGATTCATGAGACTTTATATAGCATCATATCAAATGTCAATTTCTTAGTAGATATAGAGTGATCAGGTTATCTGTTTCTTCCTCAGTAAACATTGGTAGTTGTGTCTTTTAAGGAATTTTTCCTTTTTCATCCAATTTGTTGAGTTTATTGGCAATGTTTGCTCATAGCCTTAATAGTGGTAATTAGAGCCTTCTCTCTCTCTCTCTCTCTCTCTCTCTCTCTCTCTCTCTCTTTCTCTCTCTCTCTCAATCTCTCTCTCTGTCTCCCTCTGTTTTTCCTTTATCAGCCTGGCTAGAGATTTATCAGTTTTATCAATGTTCTCTGAGAGAAGGCTTTTGACTTCATTGATTTTCTCTATTGTTTTTCTGTTTTCTGTGTCATTTATTTCCAATTTGAACTTCATCACCTTGTTTTATGTTGAATTTAGTTTATTCTTTTTTTCTAATTCCTTAATGTTAAATCTGAGGTCATTGACTTGAGACCATTCATTTCTAATGCATGAATTTAGTGCTATAAATTTACCCCTATGTTCTGCTTTAATGTAATCCCACATATTTGTGTGCTCACTTTCATTCAGTTCAAAACACTTTCTCATTTCCTTTTTGAATTCTTTTTGACCCATAAGTTATTTAGAAATGTGTTATTTCGTTTACAAACATTTGGGTGTTTTCCAGAGATCTTTGTTATTGATTTCTAATTTAATTCCATAGTGGTCAGAGAATATATTTTATATGACTTGAACTGTGTTAAATTTATTTATACTTATTACCTAGAATATGGTCCCTCTTTATGGCTTTTTTGAGAAGAGTAGAAATTTTGCTTTTCTTGGGTAGAATGTTCTATAAATGTCAAGCATTTGTTGTTGATGGTATTAAGTCTTTTATGTCCTTGCTAATTTCTTGTTGATGGTGTTGTTTAAGTCTTCTATGTCCTTACTAACTTTATTCCAGTTTATTCTATGAATTACTGAAAAAGGCTATTGAAACTTCTGAATATAATTGTGGATTTGTCTATTTCTCTTTGCAGATCTATAAATTTTGCTTCATTTATTTTGAAGCTTCATTGTTTGGGGCATTATGACTCCTCTATCACTATGATATGACCTTATACCCTGGCAGTATTGTTTGAGCTGAGATTTATTCTGTCTACTCCAGCTTTCTTTGAACTACTTTTAACATCTTCACCTTTTATTTTTAACCTGTGTGACTTTATTTTTGAAGTCTGTTTTTTATAAGCAACAGATAGTTAGGTCTTGCCTTTTTCCCCCCTTAATCCTTTTTGACAATCTCTGCCTTTTAACTGGGATGTTTAAAGCTTTTGCATTTAATGTGATTACTGACATAGTTAAGTTTAGTATAATCTTGATATTTGTTTCCTCATCTTCTCTTTTTCATCTTTTTCTGTTCTCTTCTTTGTCTAATTGGCTACAATTCTTTGTTTTGCTACTTTAGTAGTTCCTTCAGGGTTCATAGTATAAATCTTTAACTTACCACAGCCTATCCCAAGTGATATTCAACTTCACCTATAATAAAAGAACTTTGCAGTAGTATACTTCCATTTCTTTTCTTGAAGCCTTACAACCTTTGTACTATTTTACATGTGTGTTAAACACCACAATGCCTTGCTATCTTTTTGTATTTACACATTTATTAAAGAGATTTATATAATAAAAAAAATCTTGGTATTCACCCATGTAATTAACATTTTCTGTGCTCCTCATTATTTTGTCTAGAGCCAAATTTCCAAATGATAACATTTTTCTTCTGTCCAAAGAGCTTTTAATATTTCTTGATAGTGTGGTTATGTTGGTGATGATTTCTTTTTCAGCTTTTGTGTCTATGAAAACATCTTTATTTTGCTTTTATTTTTGAAATATATCTATACTGTGTATAAATTGTATTTGACAGTATCTTGTCTTTCAGGGCTTTGAAGATGTTGCATCGCCTGTCTTTTTGTTTACATTATTTCTAATGAGAAGTCTGTGATCATCCTTATTTTCATAACTGTGTATATAAAACAACATTTCTTAAGATTTTTTTCTTAAATTGTTGGTTTTGAGCTAATTGATTATGATATGACATTGTAATTTTCTTCATCATTTTGAGGCTTGGAATTCTTGGATCTGCAGGTTTATGGTTTTCATTAAGTTTGGAAGCTTTTTAGCTAGAACTATTCATAATTTTTTTTTCATACCTTTTCTCTCCTTTTCTAACTCCAAGTACTTAAGTATTAAGTTGCCTCTTGAAGTTATCCCACAATTCACTGATGTTCTTTTCTTTTTTTTTTTTTTTTAAGTTTATTTATTTATTTTGAGACAGAGAGGGAGAGATAGTGTGCAAACAGGGGAGGGGCACAGAGATGGGGAGGGGGAGAGAGGGAGAAAGAGAGGGAGAGAGAGAGAATCCGAAGTAGTCTCCACACTGTCAGCACAAGCCCCATGTGGGACTCAAACTCACCAATCATGACATTATTACCTGAGGTGAAATCAAGAGTCAGACCCTTAATATACTGAAGCACCCAGGCTCCCTTGTTCTTTTCTTTATTGATTCTTTGCTCTCTGTGTATTTCAGTTTGGATAGTTTCTGTTGTTGTCTTTCAAGTTCACTGTCTTTTATTTTGCAATTACTACTCTGGTATTCATCTCATCTGGTTTATTTTTCATCTCAGACATTATAGATTTTATATCTAGAAGTTCAGTTGAGCCCCTTTTTTATAACTTCCCTGTCTCTACTTAAGTTTTGATCATAGGAAATCTAGTTATAATTACTATTTTAATGTCCTTTTCTGATAATTCTAACATCTGTGTCTCTTTTGAATCAATTTTAACTGATTTATTAATTTTTCTCAGGCTCTTATTTTCCTGTCAGATATTTGGATTTTACATTATTGGGTGCTGCCTATTTTCATGTTTCTAAATATTCTGAAACTTGAGCTTCACTTAAGTAACTGAAAATTGTTTGATTTGTTAGGTGTAATCAAAGCAGTGCTCATGTAGAGCTAATTATTCTCCCTTTCTGAGTGCTCTACCAGCATTCATGGATTATGACTTCTTCTATTCCTGCTTTGAACAGACACTGTTGCAGGATATGTGTGAGCCCAGAATACAGCTCCCTCTAATCCTTTCAGATTGTGCTTTCCCTTCTTCAGTAGCTCTGTCATATGCATATGTCTATCATTTTTGGTGGATACTCGAGGGGGCCTTCTACATGTTCCCAGGGTTCTCGGTGCACTTCTGTCTTCTCTGGGACTCTATACTGAAAACTCTAGCTCTTGTTCTTGTATTCTCAAGTGAAGCTCCTTCACTGAAAAAAACAACCAGCTGTGTTTCCCCATCCTCTGTCATGGCCTAAAAAGTCTTCCAAAGCAGTAATGTGGGGCAAATGTAGGGCTCACATCCTTTGTTTTCTCTCTTAGGTGTTACTATCCAAATGTTCAGTGTCTTGAATGTCTTTCTTTTATATATTTTGTCTGTTTGTTATTTCTCACTGTAAATTAAGTCCAGTCTCTGTTACTATTTACCAGTAGCAGAAGTCCTGAACTGTACATTTTAAAATCTCCCTCCTTATTGAGAATGCTTTTCCCATGAATATTGTACTTGTCTTTCAACTCACTTAGTTATGCATGCTCAACCTCTTCTCCAGAACAAGGCACTTAGTTCTGCAAGGAGAATGCTCATCCATGATGAGGATGGCCCCTGCCTTCACAACACTTAGTCATAGGGGAGTGTTAAGATAAGTACATGGACTGCTTTCATCCAAACAGGAGTTAGTAAGACTCTTAGCAGTTTGGTGGACAAGAACTCAGAAGTTAAGGATAGAAGGAAATCATTTCATATAGAAGATGATATTTAAGAGTGATGAGTCTTGGTTAGACTCTTACATTAGTATAAAAAAACTTCAAATTTGAATAGTACTTTAAAATTGGTGGAGATTGACACCCACTAATTCTCTTTTTTTTAATATTTTTTTAACGTTTAATTATTGAGAGACAGAGAGAGACAGAGCATGAGTATGGGAGGGACAGAGAGAGGGAGAGACACAGAATCTGAAACAAGCTACAGGCTCTGAGCTGTCAGCACAGAGCCCAATGCAGAGCTCAAATTCACAAACCGCGAGATCATGACCTTAGTTGAAGTTGGACGCTTAACCAACTGAGCCACCCAGGTGCCCCTCATTATTTCTCTTAAGGAGATAATATGGACTTTGCAACACTTGAAGGAAGCTCCCCTGGCATAGGATACAGCTTGAATTAAGGATAGGGTGTCAAGAAAGCCTTGGATGTGTTCAGAAAAAGTTGAGTTCTCTAGGTGGATTAACATACAGATTCAAGATGGCTGCCAGCAAAAATTCTGGAGAAAAAGTCATTTGGGGGCCATTTTTTTAAGGTAGTGTATGACAGGTAGAGGCATTTAAACTTCCTTTCTTAGGGAGCAGGAGTCACTGAAAGAAGCATGGGACCAAAATGATAGAAGCCATGTGTTCTCTAATTAACCTAGAAACCAGAATGGGAGTACAAAGAGAATAAAAGTGAGGAATACAGAAGTGTATTTCAAAAGCTATCTCTTCTTCCCTCTTCTTGAGCTTTCTTCTTGAACCCCTGTCATTTATCTTTTTGTCTTGAAACACAGAGAAAAGGATTTGAGTGTAAGCAGTCAATACTTCTAAGTGGCAGCCATTACAGTTTCTTTTTATAAAGTAAAACAAGACGATTGTTGCTCCTGAGGTCATAATTAGTATATATGATCACTCTCCTCTGCCACCTATTTCATATTCCCTTCACCTCAACCAGCTGCTGGTTGGTCTAGGTCTGCTCTGTGGAGTGACCAAGACCTTTGTTTCCAGTGAGCTTCTGGTCACTGGGTCCTTGTTGGCTATGGTTGCTGCAGTTCCACTTTCATTGTCACCAGTTACAGAAGCACCAGTGATGCCATAGCAAATTCTGTAAATTTCAAACCTGCTTCTCCCTGTCCCAGTGATATACTGGCAACCCTCTCCATGATACTTATGAATGTTCTTTTCCTGTTGGTGTTCTGGCATGAGGAGCCTGTGATAGGTAGCAGCCATAGCTTTAGCTTAATGGAATGGTTTTCTTTTTTTTGTAATGTTTTATTCATTTTCTGTGTGTGTGTGTGTGTGTGTGTGTGAGAGAGAGAGAGAGAGAGAGAGAGAGAGAGAGAGAGAGAGAGCGAGCAGGGGAAGGGGCAGAGAGCGAGAGGGAGACACAGAATCCGAAGCAGGCTCTACGGCCCGGAGCCTGACGTGGGACTTGAACTCAAGAACCATGAGATCATGACCTGAACTGTAGTCAGATGTTTAACTGACTGAGCCACCCAATGGGATGGTTTTCTGGTGGAAAATTATTTCACCCTACCCCTATTCTCTTCCTCCAGGAACCAGGACTTCTTGTCCACTATAGCCTAAAGGTGAAGGGATAAGAAGCACTAATTCCCCATGATAGTCCCTGGGAGTGATAAGAAGAGGGGCTGTTCTACTCCCACATCTTTTTAACTTCAATAGATAATGCCAGTCATCCAAAGTAGTTGAACTCAATAGCAGTGTGTGAGAGTTAACTTAGCACTAGTTCCTCATCAGTACTCGTTACTTTATTTCTTGTAGTCATTCTGATGGGTCAAGGTATCTCACTATGGTTTAATTTGTATTTTTCTTTACCAAGGATATTGAACACCTTTTAATTTTTTTCTCACATAGATACATGATACATAGTAACATCCCTATTCAAATCCTTTGTCTAATTTTCTCCTAGGTTAGCTGTCTTTTTGTAATTATTTTCTAGGAGTTCTGCATATATAGTCTTAACAAATCCCCAGGCAGATATTTTCTTCCATTCTATGACTTGCCTTTCCACCCTTCTTTATGGTGTCTTTTGATGAAAGTAAGTCATAAATATCTCTATAAGATAATATATTGGTCTTTTTCTTTATGACTAATTCCTCTGAAATTCCATTTAATAAATCTTGCCTTATTCTGGTATCATGAAGATATTCTCCTATAATTTTCTAAAAGCTTTGTTGTTTTACCTTTCACAGTTACAGACACAGTCTATCTGGAATTGATTTTTATAGATGAGAGGTAGGATCAGGTTTCATTCCCTTTTTCCATATGAATGCCCAATTGTCCCAAAATCAGTTACTAAAAAGATATCCTTTTCCTAGAATCATGCCACATTATCATAAATTAGATGACCATATGTTCCTGGCTCTGTTTTGAGGCCCCCTTATTCTGTTCTGTTCATTTGTCTAACCTCACACCAGTACTACAGTTTTAACTATTTTGGATTTCTGATTAACTCTTCATACATGGTAGAGATCTTCCTCTCACTTCGTTCTTCTTTTCAAGAGCATCAACTATTCTTGGCTTTCCATGTTTTTTGGACTGAACTTTTCTAGTTCCCAAAGATGTTGGGATTCATTTTTAAGTTTATTTATTTGTTTTGAGAGAGAGAGAGAGAGGAGGGACTTAGAGAGAGGAAGAGAGAGAATCTCAAGCAGGCTGGCTCTGTGCTGTCAGTGTGGAGCCCAATGCAGGGCTTATCTCATGAACTATGAGATCATGACCTGAGTCAAAACCAAAAGTCAGATGCTTAACCAACTGAACCACCGGGCTCCCCAAGATGTTGGGATTTTTATTGTGATCACATTGAATATATAAATAAGTTTGGAGAGAGTGTAATTGATAGTTATAATTTTGAGTCCTCTAATTCATAAATATATATTTCTCCCCTTAATTATATATCCTTTAATCTCTCTCAATAATACTTTGTAATTTCAGCATAGAGAACTTGCACATTCTTGTTAGATTTATTTCTACAAAATGATTTTATAAGCTTGTTACAGTGTGTTTATAAATGTAATATGTATGCACATTTATAAAGTAGTAAAGTCAGTACACATACATATGTGTATGTATATGCATATATATGTTTGTGTATGAAATCTGTAGAAATACAGTAGATGATCTTATATCTAGAAATCTAGACCCAGTTATTAATTCTAACAAATGTTCTGAAGATTATTTTAGATTTTCTATGCATATAATCATTTTGTTTGCAAGTGATGATAGCATTGTTCTACCTTTTCAATTATTATACTTTTGGTTCTTTTTTCTTACCCAGTTGCAATGGCAAAGGGCTCCAATTCAGTCTTTAATAGAAATAGTGATGACAGATATTCTGTCCCTGATACCAATCTTAAGGGAAAAATTTGAACATTTTACTATTATATGTATTTTATTAGGCTATTGCTGAATACATTTTGCAGACTAAGGATGATCCTTTTTTTTTCTCTCTCTTTTTTTTTTTCTTTTCCCCTAGCAAGGAAGCATAATCATAAACAGATGTTGAATTGTATTGAATGTGTTTTCTGCTTCGGTCGAGATGATTATATGATTTTTTTTCTCCTTTTGGACTAATGTTGATGATTATACTGATTTTTCTAATGCTGTTACCAACTTTGATTTTTTGGACTATATGCACTTTTCAGATGTATTATCTTTTAATATATAGTTGGGTTTAATTGCTAATGTTTTATTAAGAACATTTTTATAAATAAGATAGGCTTGTAGTTTTCTGGTTTTTTGTTTTTTTTTAAATTTTTTTTTAACGTTTATTTATTTTTGAGACAGAGAGAAACAGAGCATGAACAGGGGAGGGGCAGAGAGAGAGGGAGACACAGAGAGAGGGAGACACGCTGTCAGCACAGAGCCTAACACGGGGCTCGAACCCACAGACTGTGAGATCACGACCTGAGCCGAAGTCGGACGTTCAACCGACCAAGCCACCCAGGCGCCCCTCTAGTTTTCTGTTTTTATAATGTGTTTGTTGGGTTTTGGTATCAAGCTGATATTGGCTTCATAATATAGGTTAAGAAGTGTTCGTTCTAATCACTAGAAGAGTTTCTTGAGTGTTACTTTTTCCTGAACTATTTAGTAAAGTTCGTGGGTAAAACCATCTGAATTTTCTTTGTGGAAAGATTTAAATGATCTTTCAGTGTATTTAATATTAAATAAATATAATGTGTATTTTTCTACTATAAATTTTAGTACTTTGCATTTTTCTAGTAATCTGTTCTTTTCATTTAAATTTTCAAACTTACTGGGGCGCCTGGGTTGCTCAGTCAGTTAAGCATCTGACTCTGCTCAGGTCATGATTTCATGGTTGGTGAGCTCAAGCCCCACTCCAGGTGAGTGCGAACCCTGCTTTGGGTGACCAGGAATCCCGCTTCTCTCTCTCTCCCCCACCCCTCCCCTTGTGGGATTCTCACCCCTCTCTGCCCCTTGCTCACTTGTGCCCACTTTCTCTCAAAAAAAAAAATTATTTTCCCATTTGCAACTATGTGGATGGAACTAGAGGGTATTATGTTAAACGAAATTAGTCACAGAAAGACAAATATCACATGATTTCACTCATAAGAGGACTTTAAGACACAGAACAGATGAACACGAGGGAAGGGAAGCAAAAATAATATAAAAACAGGGAGGGGGACAAAACATAAGAGACTCTTAAATATGGAGAACAAACAGAGGGTTACTTAGAGGGGTTGTGGGAGGGGGGATGGGCTAAATGGGTAAGGGACATTAAAGGATCTACTCTTGAAATCATTGTTGCACTATATGCTAACTAACTCAGATGTAAATTTAAAAAAATGAAATAAAATAAATAAAAGCAAGTTAATATTTAAAAAATTTATTTTCAAATTTATTGTCATATAATTATCCATATAATACTTTTATTGGTAGTGGTATCCTCTTTTTTATTCCAGTTATTCATCATTTGTACTCATTTTTTTCAAGCTCAGTCTTTCTAGGGTGGGTTATTATATTTGTATCTTTTTCTTTTTTTTTTTTTTTTGGCTATTCCTTTAACTTTTTTCAGATTTCATTTACTGTTTTCTAATTTTTGAAATGGATGCCTAGCTCATTAAATTTATATTTTAATATTTAATATGTGCAAATAGGCTCTTAATTTTCCTGAAAAGAAACTATCTGACAAATTTTGATACATATTGTATATTTAATACCATTTTGTTAAATATATGTCCCAATTTCTCTTGTGACTTTTTTCTCTGACCGATTGGTCATTTAGAATTATAATCCATAATTTCAAAGCAAATGGGTTTTTTAAAAAGAACTTTCTTCTTATTTTTAATTATGATGTAATTAAATTCTATATGAGCTATGGTTTTGAAATTTGTTATTACTTGCTTTATGGCTCAGAATATGATCCATAGTTTTAAATGTTGTGAGTGCCCTTGAAAAGACTATAGTTGGTGAATGCAGTTTTTTATATATGTCCATCAGGATAAATATGTTAATAGTGATGTTCAAATTTTCTGTACCTTCCTGGGTTTTTTGACCGTTTGTTCTATCAAATACTGAGAAAGGAATGTTAAAATGCCCTGATTAAGATTGTGGATTTGTTTATGTCTCCTATGTTTCTGTTGATTTTTGCAATATATAATTTGAAATTTTGTTATTAGAAATATGTAAATTAAGAATTGTTTTTATTTTCCTAATGTATCAAACTTTTTGTCATTTCATATTAACCCTTTTTATATATAGAAAAGCTTTTGGATTTAAAATTACTTTGTCTAATGTTAATACAGCCTTCTTTTTGTTAATCTTTGTCAGATAAGCCCTTTTCATCTTTTCACATTGTTCTCTGGTATCTATATGTTTTTAGATCTTATTTCTTATAAACATATTGTTGAGTTTTGGTTTTTTTTTAATTCTGTTGGATAATCTTTTTATTTTCAGTAAATTATTTTACTTTACTTACTTTTAATGTTAATATTGGTATATTTGAGTATGAAGCTTTCATCTTTCATTTTTATTTGTTCTGCCTGGCTTGGTTTCCTTTTGCCCTCCATGTTTGCCTTCTTTTAGATTGAGAGTTTTTATTCTTTCTTCGTTTGGTTTGACAGTTATACATTTCTTTATTCTCATTTTAGTTAATGTTAGAGATTACAGCATGTATCTTTGACTTATCAGTATTTAATATGGGTTGATTTTTAATTATTTGCTTGGATGATACAAGGGTTTTTATTTTTAAAAATTTCCTTTTATTCCCTCCTTATATACTCTTGTTGTCATGTGTTATAATTATACCTGTTTATGAATCCCCTTAGACATCATCATTTTTCAATACAGTTAACATGCATTCATATTTACCCTGATATGTGCCATTTTTGTTGCTCTTCATTCTTTTCTACTTCTTACCCTGTCATTAGGGCCATTTTTTCCTTGTCTTTGGAGAACACTATTTATAGTCTTTTGTTTTTAGCAGTTAGTTCTGGTCTGTCGGTAACAAATGCTGTCAATTTCCTTTTAAGATTTTATCTTTTTTGGTTTTCAGCATTTTCACATCATGTGCTTAGGTATAATTTTCTTCTATTTATCCAGTTTCAGGTTTTTGGATCTGTGGATAAGTGCTTTTTCATGGGATTCACTTAACTTGTCAGCTGTTATTTCTTCAGATACTGCTCCTGCATAATTCTTTCTCTTCTTTTCTTCTGGGGCTCTAGTAACACGCATTCTAGCCCTTCCTCCCTGTCTTCTCTGTCTCTGACCCTCTCTGCTGTGTTTGCCGCCTTTTGGTTTCCTTGTGCTTTATTCTGAACAATTTTTCTCACCTTTCTTCTGGCTTACTAATTTTTTTTCTTCAGGTTACCAAATCTGTTATCAAACGGTTATTCATTGAGCCTTTCGATTGAATTTTTTTTTTCAGGTCTAATTTTTTTTTTCTTGTTTGCTTGTTTTCAAATTTGTTAGGTCACATTTTAAGGTTTCTACCTCTTCCAAAATATCCGTCTTGTCTTTAGTTTCATGATCATGGCAAGCATGGTAACTTACAAGTTCCTGTGAGCCTATTCCTATTCTTGTTTTTGTTGGTTCTTTTTGCATGATGCCTATCTCCTCTTGTACCTGGTTATCTATGAGTATGCATATGAAATTATACTTGGAAATTAGCTTTTCACAAATAATTTGAAGCCTAGGATTACTTTTTTTTTTTTTTTTATCAAGAAAGGACTTTTGTTTGCTTTGTCCAGTATTTGAAGGTTCTAGCAATCCAGAATTGCTTTAATCCAATTTTAGGGGTTGAGATTTTTCTGGGCCACTCAATTGACTTTAAGCTGGGTGGCAGTTTCTACAAAGTCTCACTTTTCCAGTTCACTCTTTCTTTGGGTTTCAGTTCTTCATGGTCCCATAAAAAGGCATAGCTGTTTATCAGGCCCTTCTGTTGGTGAGTTCAATGGGAAGCAGAATAATAATCTATCAAAGATGTCTGTTTCTTAATTCCTTGAACCTGAGAATGGGTAGTGTTATATGACAAAGGGAAATTAAGATTGCAAATATAATTAAGGTGGTTAATCAGCTGTCCTTGAGGTAGAGAGATTATTCCTAATTATCCTGAATTATTAGAGGTGAGTTTAGTGTCATCACAGGGGGCCTTCTAAATTTTTTTTTTCAACGTTTATTTATTTTTGGGACAGAGAGAGACAGAGCATGAACGGGGGAGGGGCAGAGAGAGAGGGAGACACAGAATCGGAAACAGGCTCCAGGCTCTGAGCCATCAGCCCAGAGCCTGACGCGGGGCTCGAACTCACGGACCGGACCGCGAGATTGGACCTGGCTGAAGTCGGACGCTCAACCGACTGCACCACCCAGGCGCCCCAGGGGGCCTTCTAAGTGAAAAAGGGAGGCAGGAGAAAGAGTACACAGTGATGGAGTGTGAGAAGAACTTGGTTTCACTACTGCTGACTTGAAAATGGAAGGAAGCCATAAGTCAAGGAATATGGGCAGCTTCTGGAAGCTGTAAAAAGCATGGCAATGGATTTTCTCCTGAAACCTCCAGGAGAAACACAGCCCTGCTGAAGCTTTGTTTTTAGCTCAGTGATACCTGTTTCCAGCCTTTGACCTCCAGAAGTGTAACATGTTACAGTGTATTGTTTTGAGCTACCAAGTTTGTGGTAACTTGTTATGGCAGCAATAGGAAAGTATTTCAGGTTTGTTTTTTTTTTTATGTTTATTTATTTGTGAGAGAGACACAGAGTGTGAGTGGGGGAGGGGCAGAGAGAGAGGGAGACACAGAATCTAAAGCAAGCTCCAGGCTCTGAGCTGTCAGCACAGAGCCTGACACGGGGCTCAAACTCACAAACCGTGAGATCATGACCTGGGCCAAAGTCAGACACTTAACCAACTGAGCTACCCAGGTGCCCCATATTTAAGGTTCTAAACTCCAACATTCATTCCTCTAGTTATGCTCAGTTTCTCAACTACCTCTTTTAAGAAACTCCTATACAAGAAAAGAGGCCCCAAAGACCAATCTCAAATCCCTGGACTTTTTGTCTTCACTAGATCTTGGTTTGGCTATTCTTCACCTTCTTGTAAAATCTCTGGTACAAATCGCTGGTACCTTTGGGCATGCGTTTTTAATATTTCCCTAATGTTTCTTTTTCCCTTCAGCTTGATGTTTGGTCCCAATTGCCTAGTCCTTAATAATGGAGAATTTTCCTTTTGAATCTGATGACTGAGCTAGTCTGGTTGTGCTTCAGAATTCACAATCCTGCTGCCATTTTGGTCTCAGACTCATTCTCAAGTTAGTGCAAGAGTTTCTTCACTGACTTGTTTTTTAAGTTCTCCATCCTGATTTTACTCTAACACTAGAATTATGACTTTTTTCCTACGTGGGTACCATTGGGACCTGACCTCAGAGGCCACTTCATTGTAGATGTCTCTCGTTCTTTCTGTGCCGCCTAGTGAGAAGAGAGCACCTTATCTCCAGCTAGGATATCTGTCCAGTGATCCCCAAAACTTGACAGGTTTATACCCACAGCCCTGTCTTTGCTCACTCCTTCATACCCACCTGTAGTGATGGAAGAGGGAGAAGTTCATGGCTGTGAAGCAGACAGGTTGACTTGTAACCTGGCAGTGCAAATTAACTCAGCAGCATTGCTGTAGACATGTTTCATACAGTGGCACCTTGTTGGATTAAGTACAGATTCTTTACAGAGGGCTATTTTAAAATATAGCTCTCATTGAGGTTTTGAAGTTGGTTTCTATAAAACAACTCGTGTTGCTTTCTGTCTGCATAGCCTGTCCTTATATACTCTTAACACATTTGATAAAAGAAAAAGCAGGGCTCTGCTGGCAATCACAGCCCATGAAGGCAGCACGACGGAAGGAAAGGCTTTTGATTTTGAGAATTTAGGCTCAAACCCAGCACTCTGGGCCTTTGAATTTTGCTACCATCTAAACTAAAGCTTGGAGACTTTTTGACTATGAAACAGCAAGGAGGCAAGGGAACAAAGGATGAAAAGGCAGGGAAACTAAGGGCGGGGTTGCTCCTGCGTTTTCAAGTCTGAGTCAACAGGGCAAGGCTGGCTTTCTATTTTCAAACAAAGAGAGGTCCACCTGATCCTTGTTCTTAGGACAGGAAAATTTGCAATTAGAAAAAGAAAGCACCCACCTAGATAGCCCTTGATCAGTTTTTCTATGAGCTGTCAAAGGCTTTGAGCTTCCAAAGCCTCCTGTAAGGCCGGCTAAAGCCCTTATGCCCCTCCCATGGTCCTGGCCAGCTTGGTTTCCCTGGAGATAACTGTGACATCAGGAAGGAGTGTGGCCCTCACATAAACCATCAGGGCTGGACTACATGCCATCCAGTGCTTTGCTGCGGCTGCAGCACCAACATATTTAAGCATTTGTATATTCAGGACACATTCGATAATACAGTCACAACTATTGCAACTGTAAATTAAATAGTTATTTAAATGTGTTTTCTGATCATTTGTATTTGGGCATAAACTCCCAGTGAGACAAAAGTTTACTTTGATTTAAGGCTCCTTATATGTTTGATGTCTTCTGCAACCAGTACCAGAATGCCTACAATTTCATTCAGGTTTTGACTGATTGATTGATTGATTGATTGAGTACTGACTATGTGTCAGGGGACACCTGGGTGAACAAGGCAGACTATTTCCTATTTCAGGTTAACTATGAGAAAATATTGGTTTGGTAATACCATCTTTACAGTGAATAAGTAAATTTTCATTTATTTGTTCATTTGCTCATGCAGTATTGGTCTATTTGCCCTTTGAATTCCCACAGCACTAAAAGTCATATGGTAAATACAAATTGGATTAAAAATGCAAAACAGAGGCACCTGGGTGGCTCAGTTGGTTGAGTATCTGACTCTCAATTTCAGCTCAGGTCATGATCTCATGGTTCATGGGATTGAGCCCTACCTCGGGCTCTGCATTGACAGCGTAGGGCTTGCTTGGGATTCTCTCTCTTCCCCACTCTCTCTGCCCCTCCCCGACTCTCGCTTTCTCACAAAATAAATAAATAAACTTAAAAAATGCAAAACAAAAGAGTTGGAGTGATTATTCCATTAATTTATGTTAAAATGCTTTGCCTAAATTCAGATATTGTTCACCCTTTGTTAATAAATAAGCAGATAGAGACTGACAAAATTCTTTTATATTGCTACTAAGTGAAATGCACTTGCACCAAAGAGGGACTATGCTTCTGAAACACAGAGAAACCCCACAGTCAGCCCCGTTGATAGTCCTATTTGCCTCAGCATCAGGTGAGGAGCACCTGGTAGGCAGAGGTTCTAGGACCCAAGAGCCTAGCATGGAGCTCTAAGTCTATTTGGAAGCTTGTGGTACATGAGATCCTTGCAGAATAAACACCTGTCACCCCTGGACCATGTGTGCACCAGGCTCTGTCTTGGCCTCAAGGGAATAGAGCTCCTGTCCTCAGGGAACCTGAGGTCTAGTAAAGCATGGATGAAGCCAGCTTCATCCAGGCACATGTCCCTGGAGCCCATTCAAGCTCAAAGCAGTGGCACCTGCCTATCCTACCTAAGGTAGTGGGCTGTCACATCTTGAAATGCAGGAGGCAGTTAGCTAGGTAGAGTAGTGTGGGAGGGCAAGGGAAGCCATGCAGAAGGGTCTGGGCCTCTCCAGAACATCCCAAGTGACAGGAATAGGAGTTGGGAGGGGCAGCAGCTGACCTGGAGCAGAGTCTGGTCACTGCATTAGGATGTGGATTTCATCCTGTAAGGCAGCAGCTGGTGTAGGGTGATCAGCCTTTGAAGGCTGATGTGGGGTGGTGATATTGAGGCTGGAGGAAGAGGGGAAACCCCAAGTCCCTTGTGACTGGAGGCATCCTGACATGTGACACAAAGGGCATTTTCTGGACAGGGTCCCAGATGCAGAGGACAGAAGGAGCCATGTGTGTTTTCTCTGTCTTGTTGGTCATTTCTGGGCTCTGTGCATTCTCTTACCAGGCTTCGCTGTGACCTTGTCCTCCAGAGACCAAGACACAGCCTTACTCTGAAATCTCTATGTGGAGAGCTAGTGGGGCCTTTGGAAACATAAGCTTATCTCATTTTCAAAACAGTATAAACTGGTTCATTTCACTTCTCTTAAGATAAAAAATAATGGTGTCTACTTTAATGGATTACAGATGTCCTTTTAGACATTATGGCTTTTGTTTTAGGATAGAGGAAGTGTCCTTTGGCTTTTACTAAATAGTTATTAGTAATTCACTTAACACAAATGTGAAATACAAGAATGGTAGCAGAATCTTCCCTGTGAATCAGGCATTCACTCAGTGAACAGTCTGGGCACTGCTAAGTTAGACATCGTGTCTCTTCCATGTGGTTGGATCGGGGACACAGTACCTGCATAGATACCTGTTCTACCTGGAGGGGGTGCCTCTGAGGGGGAGGTAGGTGCTGGGTGTCTGAAGGAGGGACCATCTGCTGGAGTGGCTTGGCTCATAAGGCTCTTGGCTGCTGCAGTATCTAACAAAAATGCAAGTTCAAGGACAGAGCTCTCCTGTGTTACTGCCCTGTCTCTTCCTTTTCATAAGATCAAATCACTTTGTCCAGAGAAGCTGCAGAGATATTTGGAGTATAGCAACAGAAAGTATGAGTGTAGTACTTGTTTGGACACGTCTGCTCTGCAGTGGGTGTTGTCATCAACTACACTTGGCCCAAGATACTTGGCGTGCTGTGGTGGTGCTATAGAGGGCCAGCAGCTTCAGTTTGAGGGCTGCCCAGTGTGAGAGCATCTCCTAGGTAACAATGCATCTGCAGCACCTCCCAGTACTGAGCCTGTCACAAGCATAAGGGTGAATTAGAATCACCTGTGCATTCTGTAGAATTGTGCATTTATATGGCTCCAGAGACTTCAGAGATCCAAGTCCAAATGCCCTCTATTCACTTGGTAAAAATCTCACATTTTTTAAGATGAAGAACTAGGACTAAATCCCAGATCTGATTTTTGGGTAAACTCTGCTAACTCTACATCCACAGGCGTTGCTGATGAGAAGGGGGCGGACATCGACAGACCAGGATATATTTAATTGAAGCATGTTTTTAAAAACATTAAAACTTAGAGACATATTTAAATTTTTGAAATTTTCTGTAGAATTAAAAAAAAATTTAATGTTTATTTTTGAGAGTGAGAAAGCACGTGCATGAGTCGGGAGAGGGACAGAGGGGAGGGGGAGGCAGAGGATCCCAAGCCAGCTCTGCACTGTCAGCACAGAGCCCAGTGCGGAGCTCAAACTCACAAACCATGAGATCATGACCTGAGCAGAAGTCAAGCGCTTAACCACCTGATCCACCCAGGTGCCCCTGAAATTTTCTGTAGAATTAATTGTATACATTTTGGCTTATTAAACATAATGTAATCTTTTCCTGTTAAAGCAAGATAGTCTCAGCAAGATGTCAGCGGCTGAGCTGGATGTCTGAGAGGCTGAGGAACTGCTGTCAGTTACTCAAAGACCTCTTGACCTTGGGCATGACCTGGGGCATGGTCTTTAACCAACCTAAATTAAAGGTAGCATGAAAAGCAACCTCATAGTGTTGTCATGAATGGTGGTGAATAGCACTTAGCACAAGGCCTGGCATTTAACAAGCTATCAAAAAATTATAATTGGTGGCAATGATTCAGGTGATATAGTACAGTGGTGCTCTCAATAATTACTTATGCATGTTTTCTATATTTGTATTGAAATCCCTGGGTTTCTGGGCTATGTTCTACTTGATGATGAAGTCATTTCTTCACTGTCAGTTCTCAGTTTATATATACTTTTTTAAAAACTTTTTTTGGGTCGCCTGGGTGGCTCAGTCGGTTAAGCGGCCGACTTCGGCTCAGGTCATGATCTCACGGTCCGTGAGTTCGAGCCCCACATCGAGCTCTGTGCTGACAGCTCAGAGCCTGGAGCCTGTTTCAGATTCTGTGTCTCCCTCTCTCTGACCCTCCCCCATTCATGAGCTGTCTCTTCCTGTCTCAAAAATAAATAAATGTTAAAAAAAAAATTAAAAACTTTTTTTGTCATGGTAAAAATATATATTATACACAATTTACCATTTAACTGTTTTTAAGTGTACAGTTCTGTGGCATTAATTTTATTTACTAACCTTTATTACCATCCACTTTCAGATTTTTTTCATCTTCCCCAACTGTGTATCTGCTTTAAAAAAAAATGGAGTTAGCATGTTCAGGATGGAAGGGTGTATTGGGGCCCTCTAAGTCTGTCCATGCTTCAGGGGACGGGGTTGACAGAAATTTGGCTGATGGTGACTATGGTGTGACCTTGAAGCCAGTTTGGAATGAAGCAAACAGATAGATGAGTGGATGGAGAGAAAAATAAATATATTTCTTAAATGGGGTATTATTACATTGCCAATTTACGTAGAAACAATCAATGTAAGTAGAATTTTCCCATCTGAAAGGTGTGCTCTGGATGTGAAACACTTTTTAAATGAGAAACCAAAAGATGGTCTCTGTATTAGTTTGCTAGGGCTGCCATAACAAAATACCACAGACTAAGTGGCTTATACCACAGAAATTCACTTTCTCACAGTTCTGGAAGCTGGAAGTCTAGGATCAATGAGTCCACAGGGCTGGTTTCTTCTGAACACCCCCTCCATGGCTTGTGGATGGCCATCTCTTCCCTTTATCTTTATATAATTGTCCTTTGCTGTATGTGTCCAAATTTCCTCTTATAAGGATACCAGTCAGATTGTATTAGGGCTCCCCCTAATGACCTCATTTTAACTTAATTATCTCTTTAAAGATCCTGTGTCAAACATGATCACATTCAGAGGTTCCGGGGGGTTAAGACCTCAACATATGAATTCTGGGGTGTGGGGCAGGGGAGTGTGGTGGTTATACAATTCAATTATAACAGTCTCTGAAGATCCTTCTGGTTCTAAAAATCCTCAGAATTCTCCCGAATTCCAGACGAAGTGGATGAAGCCAGGCAGCTTGTGCCTTGGACGTGCACATTCCTCAAGGCACATGGTTATTGATAGAACATTATGAATGCAGCGCTGAAGTCCAGAGACAAAATGTCCTACCGTTTCTGAGCCATTCACATTACATTTTCATAGAGAGAAAGAATAACAAACAGAGACAGTGTATTTTAAGTGCACCCTCCTTGTCTGCCAAGAATAATCCTGTGTGCTGTGGAACTGAGTCCCTTCATGGCTATCCTGGATGCTGTATCTGCAGATGTCTGCCCTGGAAAAGGCAACCAACTGGCTTCAAGATACTTTGCATGGCTTTAAATGAACACAAGGCAGCTTGAAACATAGCCTCACTCTGGAAATAGAGCCAGAGGCCATTTCAGTCCAAGAAGAGCAGAGCTGATGGCTAATTAAACTTCAAGAAGAGCCTTTTAAATGGCATTTTAATTTCATCTATTGAATTAAGCTACTGTTATCTAGTGAATTCTCTGTTTAATGTACACGATGCACTGGAAAACAGTAAGAACTGATGTTTGAGTAATTACTGTTACAGCTGTATTCTGTGTCGGAAACTATGTTGTTGTGGTAGAGTAATAATCACGTGGGGTGGTGTTAACAGTATTTGTGATTGCTGTGATTTTTAACCACTTGCACTTTTTGTGTGATGATTTACTTGTGTGAGCAAAGAGTGAATTTTTTTACCATGTTGTGACACTTGGTAGAGAAAAGAGAATGACAAGCCTGAGCAATGAGCTGATTTTTAAAAAAATCCATTAACTATCGTCACTTATCCAAAAGACTTATTCCCTGCATTTCCCTCCTTTCTCCCCATTTCCTTCCCACATTCCTGTCCTCATTTGTTTGTATGGTTTATGGCACTGCTGCATCTATCAGTGGCAAAACTACCAATGAGAGACTTTATGGTGAGCTGTTGTTTTTTCATCAAGCGGAATAATAAAGAAATTGTGGGTTTACACATTGGTTATTTAATTTTTTTAATGTTTATTTTTGAGAGAGACAGAGACAGAGCACAAGTGGGGGAGGGGCAGAGAAAGAGGGAGACACGGAATCCAAAGCAGGCTCCAGGCTCAGAACTGTCAGCACAGAGCCTTACGTAAGGGTCTCGAACTCATGAACTGTGACATCATGACCTGAGCCGAAGTCTGACACCCAACCAACTGAGCCACCCAGGCGCCCCACATATTGGATATTTAGATGTTTTTCATTAAGTATTTGTGCAAAATTTTTAGTGCACATTGAGGAACTCTCCTTTTATTATAAGTTCCTATTTTCCAGATGGAATTTGCTTCTCTAAATCTATATTGGAAGTTGAAAGGTGCTGGTCTGTTTCAAAAAACTCATTCATCCCTTTCAATCATTAGTGGCTTCCTTTGCTGTTTTCTCATGTTCTCTTATTTTCATTGGAGCAGTAATCCTTTCAGCTCACTTACCAGTACTGTTCTACTAATTGCTGTTAGTTCTACAATGATTGGTTATCATTCAGTATAAAAATGAGAAAACATGAGCTAAGTGCTGTGTGTGTATTGGCATTCTGAAGAGGTTACTGGGCAGACTCCTTCCATGAAATTTCCCTGCCCTACATAGATGTTATACAGAAGAGCAAGTGCCTTTTAGAATGGAATGGTCTAAGCTATTTCTCTAATATATGCATGCTGTTATTTTAGGTCTCCGAATTCAATCCTTTGACGTTCACCAGTGTAATCGAGTGTGAGAAGCCAAACAACGACCTGACTAGGTTTCGTGGTTGCATGTGAGTATTGTATATATGCCTGAGCTTTTTCTTCTGTTTGACAAACATAACACATACACACACGTACACACACACACACACACGTGTGTGTGTGTGTGTGTGTGTACGTGTGTGTGTGTATATGTATCTGTATATGCATACAGTTCTAGAATATGTATTTAATATTCTTTACCACCTTTGTAGTCTTTTGGGAATGTTGCCCATACTTGAGCCTCTTTGGTTGCTTATGGGACTTGTTTACAAGATCTTGTCAGCAGTAGAAACTTAGCCACATTGCCTGTGATGAGTAGTTTCTGCTTTTCCTTCCTCTAGTTGGCCCTGGAAAGGTGAGGGGAACAAGGGAAGTATGGTTGACTACACATGACCCCATTAAATGGAAGCACAGGGGCCACATAAGAGGAGCCTGGGTAGAAGCTCATTCATTCATTCATTTAGGTACTCAGTCATTGATCCAAGTATTTTTTGAGCATCTGCTGCGTGATAGACCCTGTTGAAGACTCTGAGAGGAATGCTGTGAACTGCCTTCATGTTTATTTCATTCTAGTTAGGGGAAAAGACCATAAAAAAAAACATAAGTATAGTATATATTGTGTCAAATAGTTCTGTCCCTTGCTCCAAAATGGAAAGGCAAAAAGGTGGATAAATGTGTTGGGTGCTTGCTGAAGTTGAGCTATGGGTACATGGGAAGTATATGCTAGTCTCTCTACTTTCATGTTCATTTAGAAACTTTAATAATAATAATTGTGTGTGTGTGTGTGTGTGTCTGTGTGTGTGTGTGTGTGTCTGTGTGTGTAGTTGGTTGGCTTGGGGAAAAATAAAATGGGAGAGAAAAGGGAGTGTCAGCATGGAGTTGCTGAGTTGGGTGCCAGAGCAGGTGGGGGCAGCCTCACAGAGAATAAATGAGATGTGTGGGCAAGATCCTGAGGACTTCATGTTTGACCTTGTGGACCTTAGTCTGCACTCTTAGGCTTAGACCTCTTGTGTGATGAACTTGGGGCCTTTTCTCTGCCAGTTTTCCTGCTTGAGATGTGAGGTGACCAGTCGGCCCACTGCTTGGTGGTCCAGGCACAGAGTGGCCCCCCACAGACATGTGGGGGTGAGGCAGGTGCTCTCTTTTATGGAAGTGAGCTTCCTTTCCATGACCTTTCAGTGTATATTTGAATCTTTGTGTTCACTGGCATATCCAGCATTGTTGCCTCTGCCCACCACTCAGGAGACTTTCTGTCATGCTGCAAGGTGATCATTGAATGAAAAGTGTTAAGTAGTAAGGGGTGAATGAAATGTGTGTGCTGCCAAGAGATGGCCTAGTCACCCACTGAAATTGCTGATCCATGCCTAAAGATCAGAACTTGGAAAATGTTAGATCATCCCTTAAAGGAACCAACTAAAAGAGGATAAAAGTTAAGAAAAATGTTAACATGCAGTATGTAAAAGTTAGGGGGAGAATACTCAACTACTCACATATAACTGGTCTGCCATGGATTTTTCCAGCCTCTGTGGCCAGAGGCCCTTTAACCTGTTGTCCCCAGGACTTCATATATGGCACTATTCTTAGCACTACTGTGAATTTCCAGGACCACATCAGCTGAATGGAGCAGATGCTGGGTTTCCAAAGACCCTAAAATAACCATTTTGAAGGGTGTTAGGACATCCTCTAGGGAGACTATTCTATGTATCTTCTTGTTCATGGGTAATTTTGGGGAGCCAACTCTACCAAGGAAGAAGAGTAGGCATCCTTCACCAAAGACCGTCTTGTAGTCTGTCTTCTCTACTGTGGGATTCCTCCAACACCCCTGAAAGATGCAGTGCTCCTGTGCTCTCATGACTGTTCATACTTTTGTTGCCTGCGCTTGAGTTGGATTAACACTGAAATGGATTCAACCCTAGGTCTGCAGCTCTTAGTCTTGCCCTCCAGGAACTACCTCTGTCGTAGGGCTTAAAAAACAAACAAACAAAAAAACACACGAAAAAAAACACTTTTATTTTGAGAGACAGCATGAGTGGGGAAGGGACAGAGAGAAAGAGAGAGAATCCCAAGCAGGCTCTGCACTGTCAACGCAGAGCCCAATATGGGCCTAGATCCCATGAACTACAAGATCACTACCTGAGCTGAAACCAAGAGTCAGACACTTAACCGGCTGAACCACCCAGGCACTCCTGTCATAGGGCTATTAAACAAGTCCAGCTTAGTGTTGATGCCGGCAGGCTCTGGAGCCCACACTTTCTAGCTAGATAACCTTGGGCAATCTGCTTAACTTTATTTGTCGTATAATGGGGAAGATCACAGGAATCCCCTCAAGTCCTTGGTGCAAAGTTTTAGTCAACCTAATACACACAAATCTTTCAGAAGTGTGCTTAATAAATACTTGCAACTATTGTGGTTGTTGCTGCTGTTGTTAATATTACCATTATAGATGACACTTTAGAGCAGGGAGATAAAAGAGTCAGAAGAGAGATTTAGGCAAAAACACAAATGTGTCCAGGAGAGAGAGATTTGTCTTCAGTGTGTTTATTAGGAGAAGCCATAGAAGAAAGGAAAATGGGGTTTTGAGATTTCCTGAGTTTGAGGGGCCGGCAAGTGCATAAGGTGCAGTGACATTTTTTGATAGAAAAAAAAAGTGGGCCAGGACTTCAGGGGAGTAGGAGCTAAAGGTCAGGTTTGAAGACCCTCTACCTACAAGTCATGTATGAACTCAGAGAAGAGGCCCAGGAACATGGACAGAAGGCTAGGGAAAAAAGTAAAGGAATAAATACAGAATAACCCCACAGGTAGGAGCAGGTGTCCTTGGGTGTGATAGGGATGTAGTTCCAAGGATGGTACAATGGTGGAGGCATAGCAGGGACACTCAGGAGAAAATCTGCATTCTAGACTCCACAGGCAGCCTAAGAAATGGGAGGGCTACACCATTGGAGTATAGACCCAGAGGGGCAGAGTCCAGATTGCAGGAGGTAGAAGAGGAATTATATTTTTCCACCACTCTTTCTAGAAATGTGGCTTAAAAAGCAAGAACAGGGCTAGAGCTGAAAGCTTCAAAGAAAAGGGATGGACTCTTAGTAGGAAAAGAGAAGATAACAAAAAGCCAGGCTGGTGGAGATATACATGGGGGCATGGTAACTTTCAAGTGTGGGGAGTTGGTGATCAATGAGGGGTAACATCACGCAGCTCCTAACTCACCTCCAGCACTGCATGGCCTCCACACCCTGCCCTTAGCTGACTCGGCACCCCCAAACACTTCTTTCTTTAGAAGATGGCCACTTAGGTGGACATCATTCTGCCCCACGGCCAGCCAGGCTTACTCGGCCTCTCTGGCTGATGCCTACAGCAAATATTCCTAATGCAAGGGCCCTCGCTGGCACATCTCCTGAGAAAGTAATGCAAGAAGGGCAACTCCCTGCTGCATGAATCTTTCCCTGCTCTACTCTCTAGTTTTGCCATGCTTTCTCCTTACTTTTTCCAACAAATTGTCCTGCACTGAGGCTCGCCTCTGAGTCTGGACACAAATCCCAGTAGTCTAGGTGCTGCACATTCAGGCCTCTGCATACTAGACTGCTGTTTAATTATGATTTGCTATTTCCACCAAGGCAGGCATTTTGGATTGGCTACAGAAAGGTCAGGATGTGGCTAGCCTCTCTCTCAGCAGACCAACACCCTCTGGACGTAGGACACAGATGACCCTGAGTTAAAAGTTTTTTTCCTCTGGTGACTGTGGTTCAAATAGCATGAGCAGCCCTTACACAGTCAGGGTGAAGTGCTTCAGGAAGAGTGAGGGGAGAGGAGGACAGGTAAGGTGAGCATCAGGGAAGGGGCCTGTTCACACCACTGTGTCCTGTTTGGGGCAGAGAAAAGGGAGACCTCAGTTCCCATATTGGTCCTTATGCTCAGGGGTGGGACTAGCTTGGGTGGTAAATCTGCGGTTTAGGCCCATGGAGCCGATCAGCAGCCAGTTCCTTAGTCTGCTGGTTTGGTAGCTTTCATTATCTGCTGAGGGTGACCTTCCTTCAGTCTTGACTCAGCTGCTGCCCTGTAGCCTCACTCCGGCCGTGAGATCAGGCCAAGCCTAGCCACCATTTATACCAGCAGGTTTCACTCATATTTGGACCATCCAATCTGAACTAAAACTTTAGCTATTTGCACTTGGAGACCTAAGCTTGGATTTACAGCAAGAAGAACCAAGTTTGAATTCCAGCTTTGCCCACTGACTGAGCAAGTTATTCCACATTTCAGAACGTGGCTTCCTCCTAATGCTGGAGATAACAATGGCTGACATGAGAATGGAGAGAAAGAATCTGGGTGAAGCATGAGGTGAATTAGAACACTTCATAAGAGAGGTGTTAGCCTTGGTGTGTGATTCTGCTGGTATGAAATGCCTCCAATAGGAATGTGTTTATGATGTGGAAAGTGTTGGGGTTTGGAGCCAACTGCCAAGAAAGAATTTTTGAGATGTCTTCAGTGCAAAAAGGTGGTTTTATTAAAGCATGAGGATAGGACCCTTGGGCAGAAAGAGCTTTGCTGGAGTTGTGAAGAGCAATTGATTATATATTTGGGAGTTGGGGGAGATAAAGACAGGGGATGTTTCCAAAAGGATTTTCATATGCTAAAGAAGACTGAGGATCCTGGAGGCCTAGCTGTTGTTTAGCTAAGGTTGTTTTTCCCTCTAGCACAGCATTAACATTAAGACATTTGGGAGTTCCTGGAGAAATGTCATCCTCTACCTGCCTCAAATATTTGTCATTGGGCTACAGGTTATAAGGAAATTTAATATTATCTATATTTTCTTTTTGCATTTGTTTCCCACATCATTTAGAGACAGAAAGTGCATTAATGGTTGCCATGATTTGGGAGTGGAAGGGGCATGGAGAGTGACTGCCAATAGATCTGGGGTTTCTTTTCAGGATGATGGAAATGTTTTAAAATTAGATGATAGTGATAGCTGTACAACTCTGAATATACAAAAAACAAACAAAACACTCAACCACATACACTTTAAATGAGTGAATTTTATGGTATGTGAAATGTATCTCAAGCTGTTAAAAAAAAAAGTGTTAGGAGCTTCATTATTCCAGTGTACTTTAATGCTCACTGTTTAAGACATCCCTGTAAGCACTAACCAAATCCTGATTGTTCTCTACCCCTTGGGCTGCCCTCTTCCTGCCCCGAGGCATTGCAGCTCAGAGAGGCCCATGGGAATGGGAATCAGCTCAGCGGCCCTATGCCCCAGCAGCTCTGGGCACCCTGCTCAGATGTGCTCAGCCAACTTCATGGCATATGGTGGGTGACTTCTGAGGCCACCAGTCAATCAAATATTTTCACTTACCTTAGGAATAAAGCAGAGAGGTTGGTTGGTTTGGTCTGGACTAAAATTCCATTTCAGGTTGTAAAAAGCCAGGTTCTGTTTCTTATCCCAGAGTCCTCCACAGAGTGAGCTCTGAGCTCCCTCCCTATATGGTGCAGAGCCTTATTTGACCTTATAGGGCTGGGAACTTACCATTGCGAGCCTGAGCGTGCTTGTAGGGGTAGAATCCCCACCTTGTAGATGACACACTCCACTACCACTGTCACCCTATAGGAGACATCAGTGATGTGGTTTTGGAGTGGTGGGGATCCAGAGTTGAAGGCCAAGAAAGAATTCTTAAGACATCTTTGGTATAAAAAGGTGATTTTATTAAAGCATGGGCACAGGACCCATGGGCAGAAAGAGCTGCACTGGGGTTGTGAAGAATGACTGGTTATATGCTATGGAGTTAGAGGAAGTAAAGGCAAAAGAGAAGCCTCCAAAAGGACTTCCATATACTAAAGAGGACTCCAAAGATACCAGAGGCCCAGCTGTTGTCAATCTAAGGTTGTTTTTCCCTCTAGTAAAGTATTAGCATTAAGACAGTAGGGAGTTCCTGGAAAAATGTTATACTCTGTCTGCCTCAAGTATTTGTCAATGGGCTGCACATTATAAGGAAATTTTTTTGTGTAATTTTTTTAATGTTTATTTTTGAGAGAGAGAGAGAGAGAGAGCAAGTGAGGGAGGGGCAGAAAGAGAGGGAGACACAGGCTCCAGGCTCTGAGCTGTCAGCACAGAGCCCAACACAGGACTCAAACTCACAATCCTTGAGATCATGACCTGGGCTGAAGTCGGAGGCTTAACAGACTGAGTCACCCAGGAGCCTCATGGAAATTTAATTCTATGTACCATTTCCTTTTGCCTTTGTTCCCCAACATCATTATGGAGGGGAGGGTGATGCTGGGGCTCCAGGAAACTGAATCTATAGGCTTCTAGAGATTAGGCTGTTGATAAATTTGACTTTTTCTTTTCTTCATTTTTCTTTTCTTTTTTTTTTCAATTTTTTAAATGTTTAGTTTTTTGGGGGGGAGGGTGGGAACAGAGAGAGGGGGAGACACAGAATCCGAAGCAGACGCCAGGCTCTGAGTATAGAGCCTGATGTGGGGCTCAAACCCACGAACCACCACAAGATCATGACCCAAGCCAAAGTCAGAGCTTGACTGACTGAGATTCCCAAGATTGCCTTTTTCTTGTAATTTACTAAGACATTTGTAAACTGATGGAGACTCCTGTCCTGCATGATTGTGATCTCCGTCAGTTAACCATTGGTTTTTCCCTTTCCTTTGTTCTTGGGCAGCTAGAAGTGCCTGAGGAATGTCACACCTATCCCATGGGAGTGGGGGTGGGGATAGTTGCTAGCTTGTGTATGCCCTCAGCTTGCCTTTGGGTCCTTCATCATCAGGACCATTACTAACAGGAGAGCCCTCATGGTCCCTCACCCTTCCTACCCAGTGTCTGGATGGAGCTTTGTGTGGGTTTATGTCCAAGATGTTCTCATTACCAATAACCAGGCATTAAGATGAACTATAACTGCACCAACTGAACTCATTAAAACTGGAAAGTTTTCATTTTACCTTGATAACTTTTAATTGACATATTTACATATCAAGAAAATCTAACATTGGCATAAAACACACAATTAAGTTATTTCTACACGTAGATAATTCACATAAGTGGAGATCCTTTGAAGCAGGAGTGAGTACGGCTACAAGAGGTAGTAGCAGCTGAAGTGTCACCCCTGTGAGTCCAATGGTTCCGGGCTACAAGAGTTAGTAGCAGCTGAAGTGTCACCCCTGTGAGTCCAATGGTTCCAGGGAAGGAGTGGCCGCCTGGGACTCAGGTCAAGAAGTCACCTGGGGAGTCACACAGCCCTGGTCTAGGGACATACCCGGCCCAATGCTCTCTCCCCAAAAGGTGCCAGGGAATAACCTCCCCATCCTCCCTTGCCTGTGTTCACTCCCCTGCCCTTTTGACATCACCATTGGATGGATCCAACCTGAGGCCAGGGACAAGGCAGCCTTCACATTTCCCAGGCACTGAGGTAGGCATCTGGGTTGCAGAACAGAATAAAATTTGAGGAGCTCACATTTAGAAGTGGACACAAAAGAAGGAGGCATCAAAGAATACTGCACAGTTTCCTGTCTATAGGTCCTGGGGAGCTTAACCCAGATAATCTTCCTGAAGGCTATAAAATGTGAGCCCAGGATAACAGGCCAGACTTGTCCAGGCTAATGGGTTACCCTGGGATGAAAGGCAGTGTGGGTAGAAGGATGTGCAATGTGAGGTGGCTGGAGCCTTAAGCCTGCATGGGAAGGACCCCTAAAGGTGTTGCAGAGCCAGCTGGCCATGTGTATCGAGCATGAGGAAGTAAGGAGCTTACACAGGATGTGCCCAGGAGAATGCAGTGTTTAGATGCACACACTGAAAGGTTGCTTTGGTGACTGTGTGAGAAATGGATAAGAGGGACCAAGGCTGGTGGCATGCTGGCCAGCAAGGGGTGTGTTGCAGGCTCTAAGCAGAGAAATGTGGAAGCCTAAATTAGGGTAGTGAGGTACAGAGGGAGCAAGAAGGAGGTGGATTCAAGAAATATCCAGTGAGGAGAGAAAAATTAAGGTTTGGTGTTTGAGTGAGTGTAAAAATGAGGGAGGAGGGGGCAAGAAGGACACCCAAGGATGCTGATCATGGTGACCAGGGTGAAGGTGGACCACTATCTGGGATGGAGCAGACAGGAGGGCCCAAGTGCTGGAGGTGATGTGACCTATGGAGGAAGGGAGAGAGCTGCAGGCTGCTGTTCAAGGTTCCTGAACTCTTATGCTACTGCCTGTGACCCTGGACAAGTACACCAGCAGCAAGTATACTTTGCACCTCTGTGTTTGAACCAATGGATTGCTATTTGTTGCTGGTCCTGTTAGCACCTTCACATACTGGGAGGAACGAGGACTGACGTGCAAGACCCATTACTAACAGCCAGTGCTGGCAGGGAGACATTACGATTCCTGAGAAAGAGCAGCCAGGCAGGTTGTTAATTAGCTAAACTCTGCCATTTCCCAAGGAGCCTGCATGTGGTGCTTCCCAGTGCACAGGACATTCTCACCAAACAGCTATCTCATCATCACATTGTACTTTGGGGCAGTTTTGATTTAGAAGAGATTGGTTTGATGAGTCAGGATGCCGGGAGACTTGAACCAGAAAAGCTTTCCTCAGAGGCTCAGATGAAATGTTAAAGGATGTGTCCGTGTGCTCAGGGTCACCATAGACCAGGCAGCTTAAACAATAGAAATAAATTTGTTTGGGGCTCCTGGGTGGCGCAGTCGGTTAAGCGTCCGACTTCAGCCAGGTCATGATCTCGCGGTCCGTGAGTTCGAGCCCCGCGTCAGGCTCTGGGCTGATGGCTCAGAGCCTGGAGCCTGTTTCCGATTCTGTGTCTCCCTCTCTCTCTGCCCCTCCCCCGTTCATGCTCTGTCTCTCTCTGTCCCAAAAATAAATAAAAAACGTTGAAAAAAAATTAAAAAAAAAAAAGAAAGAAATTTGTTTGTTTGTTTGCTTGTTTTTAGAGCAAGCAAGCATGTGCAAGCAAGGGGAGGGGCAGAGGGAGAGGGAGAGAAAATTTTAAGGAGGCACCATGTCCAGCACGAAGCCGAACATGGTGCTCAACCTTAGGACCCTGAGATCATGACCTGAGCCACCCAGGCACCCCAACAACAGAAATTTATTATCTCACATTTCTGAAGGCTGGAAACCTGAGAGCAGAGTATCAGTAGGATTGGTTTCTACTGAAGCCTTTCTCATTGGCTTGCAGAAGGCTGTCTTCTCCCTGTCTTCATGTGGTTTTTTTTTTTTTTTCAACGTTTATTTATTTTTGGGACAGAGAGAGACAGAGCATGAACGGGGGAGGGGCAGAGAGAGAGGGAGACACAGAATCAGAAACAGGCTCCAGGCTCCGAGCCATCAGCCCAGAGCCTGACGCGGGGCTCGAACTCACGGAGCGCGAGATCGTGACCTGGCTGAAGTCAGACGCTTAACCGACTGCGCCACCCAGGCGCCCCTCTTTATGTGGTTTTAACCTCTATGCTTGTCTATCTCTGTGTCCAAATTTCTCTTTATAAGGACACCAGTCATGGGGTTAGAGCCCATCCGTATGATCTTTTTTTAACTTAATTACGTTTTTAAAGACTCTGTGTCCAAATGTGGTCACATTCTATGGTACTGGGGGTTAGGGTTTCAACAAATGAATTACAGGGCAGGGAGCTTACATCAACCCATACCAAAGAAGTGGGTATTGAGGACAACATTATGGAGTGTGTCTTCCTGGAATCAGGCCTCATAGCTGCTTGGCCTTGGGCCTGTTTTGCCTTCGGAGAGTATTTTTCCTCTCTGAAGACCAAGACAGGGCTATCGTCTTCCTTCCCCTTGTTCTTCAGCTATCCTTCTGGAGTTTGGCCTGCCTTCCTCCCTCTTCTAATGCAACGGCCGTTCACTCAGGAAAGGCCATTCATGTCTGTGCACTGCCTGTCCTTGTGGCTGTAGTCTTCACAGGCCTGTGCACCTGCTGGTAACGAGTTCTGTTCTGGCTTGGTCTGATAAGAAAGCACAGTATTGCTGGGGCACCTGGGTGGCTCAGTCGGTTGAGTGGCTGACTCTTGATATCAACTCAGGTCATGATCTCATTCATGGTTTGTGAGATTGAGCCCCTCATTGGGGTTTGAGATTCTTGAGATTCTGCTTGATATGCTCTTTCCCACCCTGTCTCTCTCCCTCCCCTGCTCACATTCCCTTTCTCTCTCTGTCCTCCTCTACTTGCATGTGCACCTGTGCTCTCTTCCAAAATAAGTAAACATTAAAAAAATTAAGCAAAAAAAGAAAGTACAGTGCTGCTAAAAAGTGTGTCATATAAAAGAAGGCTTAATATAAAATGTTTTTTCTTGTTTTTATTGAGTTTGTCTCTTATTTTGTGTAAGCATGATGGAAACTTTGATTGAAACTGTTTTTTACTACTCTCCCTCAGAAATCGTGTCCATCTCCAGCTGTTACCAAGAGAACTGTGGCCATAGGTATCTCTCATTCCAGAGGTGGGAATGGTGTTTTATATGTACCATCTTATGTATACTGAGGTCTTGATGCATTATCCAACAGTGAGGTTTTCAGTCTTGAATCTTTTTTAAAGCAAAACCTCATTCTGTCCTGGAACTGTCAAATGGGGGCATAGACACACTGTTGTTTGAGTACCCCACTGTGTTCCTTTGCATACCTTCTGCAGAAACATTGATGCTGTATCAATTAAGTAACAGGCTTGTGGAAAATGCATCCCCCTAGCATGCATTTTGGCCTTGTCTTTATGATTTAGCCTGTCTTTTTCACCAGAAAATACAATCATTTCCTTGTTGTGAAGAACATGGGTTGTGTCTCAGATTGAATGGCAGCCCTGGCCCATCATTCCAGTGACCAAGGTCTAGATGTGGCAGGAAGTATGGTTTCCCCAGAAACCTTGTATTCTTCCTCTGACCTCGTACCTCCGCGTACCAACTCTATTTCATGTCAGTGGCACTGTGCTAAGAACTGGTGTGAGGAAAAACACCTTCAGGTGTCCTTGGTGAGCTTCAAGAACCACAGAGGAGTTTGGGCTATCCATGTGTGGGAGGGGGAGGCTGTCTACTGATGATGCGAGAAGGTAGCTTTTCTGAAGTCTCCTTTGGAGGCACTGCCTGGTGTAGGCTGGACCCCTACTCTAGTTTCAGAAGCCTCCAAGGCCTCCCCTTGTTCTTCAGACTCCAGGACCATATCTGTCCCACTGTGATCCTAGCCGGGGTGCTCTGGCTGCATGGATGACGAGAGGCCATCTATAGTGGATCAAGAGGATAAGTTTGAAAACCAGTGGCTTATACTTAGACTGTCTCTCTGAATCAAAACAACAGGGAAACCCATAAAATGGAATGTACCACATTTAAAATTTAATATATTAATGTTTTTAATAACTGTATGACTTTTTATAAGAAAAAAGGATATAGAAAATGTTGCTGAAACCAATACCATTCCCTTTTCTAAATTTGTCACATTTCTATACACCAATAATGAAGCAACAGAAAGAGAAATTAAGGAATTCATCCCATTTACAATTACACCAAAAACAATAAGATACTTAGGGATAAACCTAACCAAAGAGGTGAAAGACCTATACACTGAAAATTTTAAAACACTTATGAAAGAAATTGGAGTGCCTGGGTGGTTCAGTTGGTTAAGTGTCTGACTCTTGATTTTAGCTCAGGATAATTTCACGGTTCTTGGGATCAAGCCCTGCTTTGGGCTCTGTGCTGACAATGTGGAGTCTTCTTGGTATTCTCTCTCCTGCTCTCTGTCCCTCCCCTGCTTGTGCTCTCACATGTTCTCTCCCTCTCCCTCTCTCTCCCCCAACCCTCTCTCTAAAAATAAATAAGTAAATAAATAAATATACATTAAAAAAACAAATTGGGGCACCTGGGTGTCTTAGTCAGTTAAGCGTCTGACTCCTGGTCATGATTTCACGGTTTATGAGTTTGAGGCCTGCATCAGGCTCTGCACTGTCAGTGCTTGGGATTCTCTCTCTCCTTCTCTGTGCCCCTCCCCTGCTCATGCTTGCTCTCTCTCTCTCTCAAAATAAATAAAACTTAAAAAAAAATGACAATGACACAAAGAAATGGAAAGATATTCCATACTAATGGACTGGAAGAACAAATACTGTTAAAATGTCTATACTACCCAAAGCAATCTACACGTTTAATGCAATCCCTATCAAAATACCAACAACATTTTTTGCAGAGCTAGAACAATCAATCCTAACATTTTTATGGAACCACAAAAGATTCCAAATAGCCAAAGAAATCTTGAAAAAGAAAAGTAAAGCTGGAGGCATCACCATTCTGGACTTCCAATTATATGACAAAGCTGTAGTGATCAAGACAGTATGGCTCTGGCACAAAAGCAGACACATAGATCAATGGAACAGAATAGAAAACCCAGAAATGAATCTGTAACTGTATGGTCAATTAATCTTTGACAAAGCTGGAAATAATATCCAATGGAATACAGTGAAGACAGTGGAATGGAATCCAATGAAGACAGTGTCTTCAACTAATGGTGTTGGGAAAACTAAACAGCAAAATGCAGAAGAATGAAACTGGACCACTTTCTTACACCATACACAAAAAGTAAATTCAAAATGGATGCAAGACCTAAATGTGAGACAGGAAGACATTAAAATCCTAGTGGAGAATACAGGCACTAACCTCCTTGACATCAACTGTAGAAACTTCTTACTAGATATGTCTTCTGAGGCAAGGGGAAGAAAGCAAAAATAAACTATTGGGACCTCATCAAGATAAAAATCTTCTGCACAGCAAAGGAAACAGTCAACAAAACTAAAAGGCAGCCTATGGAATGGGAGAAGATATTTGAAAATGACATATCTGATAAAGGGTTAGTGTCCAAAGTACATAAGAACTTATAAAACTCAACACCCAAAAAACAAATAATCCAATTAAAAAATGGGTAGAAGACATTAAGAAACCATTTTCTAAAGAAGACGTACAGGTGGCCAACAGACACATGAAAAGATGCTCAACATCACTGATTATCAGAGAAATACGAATTAAAACTACAATGGGATATCACCTCAACACCTGTCAGAATGGCTACAATGAGCAGCATAAGAAACAACAAGTGTTGGTGAGGATGTGGGGAAAGGGGAACATTCCTGCACTAGTGGTGGGAATGCAAACTGGTGCAGCCAATGTGGAAAACAGTATGGAGGTTCCTCAAAAAGTTAAAAACAGAAATATCCTACAATTCAGCAATTGTACTACTAAGTATTTACCCAAAGAATACAAAAATACTAATCCAAAGGGATGTATGCACCCCAGTGTTTATAGCAGCATTATCTTACAATAGTCACACTACGGGAACAGCCCACATGTCTGTCAATTGATTAATGGATAAAAAATAGTTAGAGTATATATATAATGAAATATTACTCATCCGTAAAAAAAGAATGAAATATTGCCATTTGCAGTGACATGGATGGAGCTAGAGAGTATTATCATAAACAAAATGTGTCAGAGAAAGACAAGTAACTTATGATTTGACTCGTGTAGAATTTAAGAAACAAAACAAATGAACATGGAGGGAAAACAGAGAGGCAAACTAAGAAACAGACTCATAACTGTAGGAACAAACTGATGGTCACCAGAGGGCAGGAGGCTGGGGAGATGGGCCAAACAGGTGATGGGGATTAAGGGATGCACTTGTGATGAGCATTGGTATTGTACGGAATTTTTGAATCACTATATTGTACACCTGAAACTAAGATTATACTCTTTGTTAACTGTAATTTAAATAAAAACTCAAAGAAAAAGAAGGATTTGTGTATTTGTGACAACACAAGGTACTGATGAGGAGCAGTGTTCTCTATGATGAGCAGGAAGTGGGCAGACCACCTGGCAGCCTTCCCTGGCCAACTTCTAACTAGACCTCACTGCTCCCAGGTCTGCCCTCTCTAGCTGTGGTCTATCCTTGATGAAAATAGGCCTGCAGTGCTGACACCAATTCTGACCTGTGGGGTTTTCCTACACATCAAGCAATCCTGTGACACCACCTGGAGATAGTGTCAGGTCCCACAGGTTAAGGGCTCAGGCCCACAAGACTTCCTCACTTCAGATGCCAGTTACAAGTCCAGGTTGTTACTTGTCCTTCTGACTGATGTGCTATAAAGCAGAGGTTCCCACAATCCCCTTTTCAGGTTTAGTTAATTTGCTAGAGCATGTCACAGAACTCAGAAAACAATTTCCTTACTGTTTACCAGTTCATTATAAAACAATATCACAAAGGATACAAATGAACAGCCAGATGGAGGAGATGCATAGAGCAAGGTATGTGCAAAGGGGTGCAGAGCTTCCATGCCCTGTCCGAGCACCCTGCTCTTCCAGCACCTCCATGTATTCGCCACCCCAGAAGCTCTCCAAACCCCAACTATTGGGATGTTCCAGAGGCTTCATCACATAGGCATCATCAGTGATTAACTTAATTTCTAGCCCCTGTCCACTCTAGACAATGGGCGGTAAGGTTGAAAACTCTAAGCTTCTAATCATGGCCTGGTCTTTCTGGTGACTAAACCCCATCCAGGAGTCCACCCAGACTGGCTTCATTAGAACAAAAGACACTGGTATCACCCAGAAAGTTAAAAGGGATTTAGTATCCTATGCCAGGAAAAACTGGAGTCAGAGACCAAATATAAGAACAAAAGATACTACTAATGCTCATACCACTTAGGAAATTACAAGAGTTTTAGGTGCCCTATGCTGGGAACTGGAGTCAAGACTAAGTACTAGAAGAAAAGATCCTCCCAGCACCCCTATTTTCCAGGATTTTAGGAGTCCTGCCCAGTTACTAGTGAGCATCAGCTCCCTCTCGGCTCTTGCAGAGATCCACTGAGACAAGCCACCCACTCTTGGAGTTCCCCGTGCCCCTTCCCAGACCAGCGTCTAGGCCTTCCTTCCCCAAGGTAGTGCTTCTTGGGACATGAGGTGCTTGGAAGCATCCATGTGATGCATGCTACCTTTTCCTCAACAGTATACATGACAATGGGAAAAAGGCTGGGCTGTATAAAGAAAACCTGCTGTTGCGAGGATGCACCATCAGAAACACGGAAGCTGTTGTTGGCATGGTCATCTATGCAGGTAGGCGTGGCTATGGCACAGGTAGTCTGTGACAGTGCTGGCTTGCCGCCTCTGCTGTACGTTCTTGAATGTTGTTCCTTGTTCTTTCTTTTTTTTCCTGATTATAAAAGCAGCATGTATCCATTGTAAAAACTTAGAAAACCAGAAAAACAGAAGCAAAATTTCTAATAGTATCTTAACCAAAGTGTTCTCTCAGCATTTTAGCTTATTTATTTCCATTGTTTCTCCATGGTGGTTACATATTTAAGATGAATTTTATACCCTGCTTTTTCGACTGAGCCTAGCCTGTAAGTATGATTGGATGGCAGCACTGTACTTTAGTTCACCAGTCAGGGAGCTCCACACTTCACTGTTGGGCATTGATTTACCATGCCCCTCATGTTCCCCTGCAGGACATGAAACCAAGGCTCTGCTGAACAACAGCGGGCCTCGCTACAAGCGCAGCCAACTTGAGAGGCAGATGAACTGCGACGTGCTCTGGTGTGTCCTCCTCCTCGTTTGTATGTCTCTGTTTTCTGCGGTCGGTAAGTCTCCTTCATGGGTCATGAATAAGAGGGCACTGCTGGACAGCCTCCAGGTGAGCCTGGTGGGCTACTGATGACTCATTCTGATCCAGAACTCTAAAGTTAAAACACACATTTGTCATCCACTTAGACTGAAGGGCCATTTGTATCAACATGGGCCATGTTAGAGATGCCTAGATGAAAGATCTTGATAAAATGATACTATTTTTCAAACTTGCAGCTTCTTGGATGGAAGAATGGTTTAATCACACCAGTAGTAATGATTCTGGTAGAAGAAGCATTAGTAACCTGGTGATAAACTGAGAATGATATATCAGGAGATAACACCAATGCTACTAATGAGAACTCCATGAGAAGAGGGGGAAAAAAAGTATTTGGGTGCTAAGAAGGGGTTAGCAGTTAGATTGCACACAGGCTGTGGTACTCTCCAGCCTTCGATGGCCTTCAGACCTGGCATGCTGCCTTTACCTCTGGGTAAATGGTCTTCACCACATCCCCTGCCCCCGTCATGAATCAGACAGGTGTGACGTGGTCGTGGAGCTCAGTGGTAAAAAACAGGTGTATAGGACATGAAAAGGATTTCTGTTATCAGATAGGTGTGTGACCCACTTAATGAAATATGTGCATTGCCATTGGCTTCTGGGAGTCTATGACATCTGCATTTTGAGTCTGTAGCAAAGGTTAGTAATGGGAAGTATCCAGGGCCAAATGGCAAGACTGATGTTTTCTGAGGCACATGTTGGGAAAATCTTCTTGGGGATTTCCCATTGATAGCTGCCAGCGCATATCCAGTTTCTGCCTTATGACCATTTGCTTTTCAGTACCAGCAATGGGAAATGCCTGATATGAGGAAGAGTCTAAGAACCAATGCTTCCCAGCAGTCTGCTTGTTGGTGCCACCAGTACTGGTCATGTGTTTTTGCTGTCTTACATGGCAAGGCAGACTAAGGAAGCCAAATGTGCCTGTGTCAAGTCTTGAAGTTTTGCTTTCATTTGCAGTAGCAGTGTCTTATTTTAACATTTAGATGTATGATGTTTCTTTTTGAACGTTGCTATAGGACATGGACTGTGGGTATGGCGGTATCAAGAGAAGAAATCATTATTTGATGTCCCTGAGTCTGATGGCAGCTCTTTATCCCCAGTCACAGCTGCAGTTTACTCATTTTTGACAATGATAATAGTTCTGCAGGTAACAGTACTAAGTACCATATGATAATTGCTTTATTTATCTGGTAAGAATTTAAAGTCATCTTACTCTGCTGATAATTTCCTTACAAATTTTGCATCTGGGAGGACCACAAATATACCTGCCTAATGTATTACATCTTACTTACTTTTCCACCTAATTTTTCTATGGGGTCTTTTTGGGTGCTTTTCAAGTTAACTTTCTCCTTTGCTATTCCTAAAATTCTTAAGCTTTGGGGGGTTGGTTTTTTGATCATTGTGTTTGTTTTATTTTTCCATTCAATTACTCCTTAAAAACCCAAAATTATTATTTTGGAATAATTTTAAGAGTTATAGACAAGTTACAAACAAGAGTACAGAGAGTTTCCATATGTCCCTTACCCAGAGTCCCCTAATGTGAACATATTATATTACCATGGTGCATTGTCTAAAACAAGAAACTAACTTTGGTACTTTGCCATGAACTAAATCTTAGACATCATATTCTACTAGTCTTTGTACTAATGTGCTTTTATCTGTTCCAGGATTCAATTCAGGATATCACATTGCATTTTGCAGCATTGGTTTTTATTATCATTATTACTGTTACCATTAGTATTATTAGTTCACGTGCCTCGTGAGCAGCTCCTCGTCACTAATTAAGAGTCTATGCCCAAAAGGCCTGTTTAAGAGTGGGGAAGGGACAGTGAGTATCATCCTAGGAACGCAAAGTGAACAGAGGTCATTTGCTTAGCCTTTGCCTACGAGAGGAGCTCTGCTGTCTTTTATCACATGTGCTTCATAGAATGGAAACAGACTTATTTAACTTCCCAAATTAGTCTTTTAGTCTGGTTAGTTCAATACTGTTACTCAAAAAAAATGTTTTTTAAACATTGATTTCATGAAGATTATTCTTAAATTGTCAAAGTGTTAACTGTGAATATTCTCCTCAAAGCCTTCTTCCCTTTGCTCTATATCGTACAAGATCACAGAAATTGTCCCTCAACACAACCAGCCTCTGGAAAGACTGTCTCTTCTGAACTGTGGGGTTGTGTCCATGGGATGGGCAGCTCCTTGTTGCCAGGAGCCCTGGGAGAGCCTGGGGGCCAATTGCCACTGTGGTGCAAGGTGACTTTGCTTATGAGGACTCTGACTGTGCCTTGTGTTTTTTTTCTCTCTTTCTCTTCTTTCCTTTCATAGCTTCTGTCAAGCACAACTTAGTAATATGAAAATGCTTTCTTCTATCCAAGCCATGGTTACCATTCTTCCAGACATGATAGTGGATTTCTGCTCTGCAGTGACACCATAGGCTGTCCTAGTTTAAACTCTTTGCCAATCCTAATACTTTTTCATTACTGACTCTAAACCAACCTGGTTAAGCCCTTAAAGGTACAGTATAGTCCCTACTTACTTGTGGTTGTAGTCATTTGTCATTTGAATAGATTGGACTAATTCTCATCTCCTTGTTCCTCACAGTTGTACCTGTACGCCTTATGTCTTCTAGGTTTTGATCCCAATTTCCTTATATGTTTCCATTGAAATTGTTAAAGTATGCCAAGTCTACTTCATTAATCAGGATATAGAGTTGTACGATGAAGAAACGGACTCACAGCTGCAGTGTCGAGCTCTCAACATCACCGAAGACTTAGGGCAGATACAGTATATCTTCTCAGATAAAACTGGCACTTTAACTGAGAATAAGATGGTTTTCCGAAGATGCACTGTGTCTGGCGTAGAATATTCCCATGATGCAAATGGTGAGTCTCGAGGTAGGAACTCCTAGTTTGGGCTGGACAGGGAGCTGCTGTAGAAAAGCTGCATGCACATGTGCCTGTGTGCACATACATGCACACATGAACATGCACGCGCACACACACACACACACACACACACACACACACACACACAATAAGCTTCAGGGATTGCTGATTTTTGAGAGACTAAAACATAGGCTGTTAGAGCAACCAGGAGACTGAAGCTTAGCAGCATTTATAGAAGCAAATAAATGAATTCCATTTACTGACAGTGCCCTACTCACTGCAGTATCTTAGTGTGGTGGGCATCTGCTTAAACACTCATTTTTTGTCAGACAAGAGAACGAAGAAGGGCAATCTTGAGGAACTCACTTGTGAGGTATGTGGTCTCTTTGCCATGCCAAGAATGAAGAGATGTTTTTGTCGTCACCCATCGATCTTCTTGTTATTAACTAAAAATTCTCAGAAGGGCATTGGGCAATTCATGCTGTACTCTTCCCCTTAGAAAATGATGTTCATGGAAGCTGAAGAGAAATGTTACTCCTGTTTGAAGTTTACAGGATGTTACTCTTCCCACTTCTCCTTTCCTTATGCTTTGCTGCCTCTGTCCTCCCTGATCCCATAGAGAAGCTATCCACTTCATAAGTGGAGGGTGTGACTAGAACCAGCCACCCACCCGAGTCGGGAAGGGGCACCACAATAAGGGTCCCTGTGCCACAGTAGTGTTTGTGGAGCTATGGCGCCTCTGAGAGGCACCATCAACTCTGCAACCAGGACTCCCTTTCCTTCCTATAACAGCATCTGAGAACATGAAAGAAGTCTTGCCACAGGAACAGAAGCAAACATAGTATAGGAGTCAGCACGTGGTCATCATTAGGAAACTTATTTATTGAGGGGATATGGTAGGAAAGATCTCAAGGAAGCATGGGATTTTTGTGAGTTTCATAAAACAATTATGATACGCACTAAGGCCCTTTATGTAAAATTAATCATATTAAACAGAAGACATAGGAACTTATACACTATGTTTAACTTTATTTGCCACCCAAAGTAAATGGTCAGTGACTGTGCCCACCTGTACCTTTTCACTCTACCCTTCTGTAACTCCTCAGCCTAGTGCAGAAGAGCTCATTTGCCTGAAGGCAGAGTTCAGCCTAGTTGTAAAGGAACCAGAGACCCGGGTCTGAAGTCAGGTCAGAAGCAGCCTTTGAAAGCTGGACCTGAGGCTCTATGGGCAGAATCCCAACTAAGATTACAGAAAAATTTTGATAGTTGTTAGATGTTTGTTATAAAACTAAAGGTTGCATTGCCTCTGGAAGATACAGGAAAACATTTCTGGTGAAGACTAATAAAACAACCAGGCCTCTCTGCTGCATGTTTGAAAGAAATGCTATGATCAGTCATTGACATGCTCCTGGGGCCAAGAGCATCTTCAGCTGTTACTTTATGTGGTCTGACCTCACAGATCTCATTAGTAAAATGAATTCAGATGACTTTGGCTTTGTATGATGAGCCCAGTTCACATATATCTGAACCAGCCATGGAGACTCTTGGTATGGCCCTCTGACCTTCTGTTCTGGTGACACAGTGTGCCTAGAATAAAGCATCACCTGCTCCTTGCCTTTATCTTCCTCAGGAACACTGAAGGCATTGCTCAGGCCACTGTTGGTCAGAAATTTCTCCATCACTGTAGACCAGTCATATCAACAGTGGTCTGAAGGATGGCTACATTTAGGCTAACATCTGACTACTACTGCAGGAGACTGGGATAGGCAGGTATATCCTTTGAGAGGCTGACACCAAGTTCCTAATGCACAAGCCTAGAAGCTTGACAGCACTGTGTCCAGGCTTTGTTCTTCCTTGATGTTCATTCACCACCAAACTATGACTTATATCAGCAGGAGCAGGTGGGATGTGCAGGAGGAGATTTGCTTCTGGGGTGAGGAGCTCCCTCAGTGGGATCCTGGTGTCGGCAATTACTGAGTTTTGTGACCATAATTGACTTACCTTTCCTTATCTCTGTTTTTCTCATCCCTAAAGAAAAGTCTTAACTAAAGAAAGATGTTAAATGTAAGGCCACAGGCATTGGAGGGCTCCTCTTTGTCCCTTATGCAGGCCACATTGTGTTAAGATATTTTGTGCTCACACCCAGCACTGGACTTGCCCTCAAAGTTCTTAGCAATTGCTTGTTTTGAATGAGTAATCCTCATGAATAGCCTCCTTGCTCATCTATGATGAAATAAGCTGGACTAAAACTGGGCAAAGCCAGAAAAATGTGTTCAGAGCCGTTCATTAGCAAGAAACAGAGCAGATGTACTTCATGTGATTCAGCGAGTGGCTGGCCACATGGCCACAAGGATTTTTGCTGGGCAATGCCCCACTAAGCATTCAAGTGTAACAGTGCAGTCAAGATCATCTAAAATGGATCTCTGAGGGGCGCCTGGGTGGCGCAGTCGGTTAAGCGTCCGACTTCAGCCAGGTCACGATCTCGCGATCCGGGAGTTCGAGCCCCACGTCAGGCTCTGGGCCGATGGCTCAGAGCCTGGAGCCTGTTTCCGATTCTGTGTCTCCCTCTCTCTCTGCCCCTCCCCCATTCATGCTCTGTCTCTCTCTGTCCCAAAAATAAATAAACGTTGAAAAAAAAATTAAAAAAATAAATAAATAAAATGGATCTTTGACGGTGGGTCTATACCCTGGTGACATTTGTCCACTCTATGCAATCCCACAAAGACTGTCAGCCTCCCTATTGGGTAGAGCTTCATCCTTACAAGGTGAATGCAGATAATACCCACCCCCTACCTGACCCTGGACAAGGAGCGCCCGTGGGAAAGCACCATCAATACAGACTGAAAACTATTATTTTTGTGTGATTGCAGGGCAGATGTTCAACTTGTGATCTGTCCTAACAGCCCTAGTGAGTCAGGTGGCCCCATGACCCTGGGATAAGGGCAAAGCCTGGAGCCTGGCTACACTGTGGGAGAGGACTTCATTGCCCTGCCTTCGTCCCCACTGTCTGCTGCCCAAACCACATTCATCACACCTAGGGTCCACCTGAATAGAGGGGCTGTATGTGAATCTGTCTCTGTCCACACTTTACTTGTTTGTGGAGCTCGATGGCCACTGTGCCAAAATGCACAGGATCTTTGTTTTGGCATCACATTGACCTGGGTGTCCTCTCCACCCTCCTGAATCCTGTGTACTTTGCAAGGTCCTTAAGTTTTCTGAGACTCAGTCTTCTCATCTGTGCAGCGGGGTGGAGAATATCAACCTCATGAGGTTGACTGTAGGTGCACATAAAGCCTCCATCTCTCAGTGGAAACTTTTATTAAATGTGGCCTTGCCTTTGGGAAAGTGAGGGTGGTGAGTGCTCTGAATCAGTTTCATTTTCCTAGCCTCCCCATGATGTGTCACCCTGTGTGCCTTTCCCTACAGCCCAGCGTCTGGCCAGGTACCAGGAGGCAGACTCAGAGGAGGAAGAGGCAGTGCCCAGAGGGGGCTCGCTGCCCCAGCGCAGCAGCATTGGGAGCCATCAGAGCATTCGCATCATGCACAGGAGCCAAAGCACCAAGTCACATCGGCGCACAGGCAGCCGGGCTGAGGCCAAGCGGGCCAGCATGCTGTCCAAGCACACAGCTTTCAGCAGCCCTATGGTGAGTCCCACTCAGAGGACAGCAGCTACCCATGCTGGGACAACACCACCTTTCCTTGCCCTGTCATTTCCCTCCATTCATCAGAAGTATCTGTATGTAATAATACAAATGAGCTGTTGCTGGGGGGTTAGCTCTTTTCAGTTAACAGAACTTGTGTGGCCAACACTTTCTTCACCCTACATTGCTGGATCTTTTCTAAAACACTGACATGGCCCCTTTGTCATGGCCTCTAAGGCCAGGGAATTGTTGGTGAACTACTCAGATCAGTGATGGAGAGGAAGTCTGTCCTACCAAATGAAATGAATAAAACATCAGAGCAAGATGACAACTGTGAAAAAGAAAGACAGATGGAAAAAAAAAAAGTTTTAAGTAGATGAGCCCAAATCTAATAAACTTCTTTCTCCATTGCTTTGCCCCAACATTTATGGACCATTCTCATCAGGCAGGAAAATTTCCAGAAGTGAATGTGTGATAGCCTTTAAAAGATCCTTTCACTTCTAAAATGTTTTAAGAACAGAGAGGAAGAATCCATTTTGATCACTCTGTGTTGGCCTCATTCTTCTGTGCCCTTTGAAACCTATATAGGCTGCCATTTAAATTGTGGTTGCTGATTGGTGGTTTTATACAGGGCACTTGGGAGTCGGGCTCTACCACCTGGCAGGAGGAGCACTGTGTTGAAAACAAGCTTTTCTGACATCGATGTAACAATATGGGTCCAAGGGTATTTGAAATATTCAAACTTTCTGACCTAGGAATTTAGTGATTCAGTCAAAAATTTCTGTGCATAGATAGAAGTTTATCAATGAAAAAAATATGTATTCAGTGATAAAAGAGTGGCCAAATGAATTATAGTATATCTAATTTCTAAGTTGTTAAAAGTTGTATTTTCAAATGATTCTTAAAAGCCTGGAAAAGATCAGACTGCAGTTAGCCCTTGACCAACACAGGTTTGAACTGTGCTGGCCCACTTACATGCAAAATTTAAAAAAAAAATAAATATAGTGCAGTATTGTAATTGTATTTTCCTTATGATTTTCATATTTTTTTTGCTAACTTACTTTATTGTAAGAATACAGTATATAATACATATAAAATTCAAAATATGGTGTTAGTCCATTGTTCACGTTATCAGTATGGCTTTTGGTCAGTAGTAGGCTAATTTTGGGAGTGTCAAAAGTTATACATGGACTTTTTGATTGCATGGGGGGTCAGCGCCCCAACCCCCTGCATTGTTCAGGGGTCAACTGTGTATAACGTTTTGGGGAACATGAAACTGCCAATTTATGTATATTTTTTCTTTATTGAGGTATAATTGACATATAATGTGTAAATTTAAGGTGGGAAATGCAAATCAAAACCATAATAAGATATCATTTCACACCTGTTAGAATGGTTATCATCAAAAAGACCAGAGATAAGAAGTGTCAGCAAGGATATAGGGAAAAGGGAACCCTCATTCATGCACTATTGGTGAGAATGTAAACTGGTGCAGCCACTAGGGAAAACAGTATGGAGTTTCCTTAAAAGCTTATAAATAGAATTACTGTATGATCCAGCAATCCCATTTCTGGGTTTATATCAAAAGAAAATGTATAAAATATTTTATTATATATATAACGTAAGTGTCTAGAAAAAAGACTGGAAGGAAACAGGAGCACATGTTTCAAAAAGTGTGTATGTGAGCTGGTGCGATACAGATTTGTTCCATTTTCCCTTCTCTGTCTTTTTCAAATTTTTCTGAGTCAGATATGCTATAATAATCTATATTCTTAGCTGTATTATTTTTTAATGACAACATATATATGTTCTATATAAGAATATATACATTTCATTTCACATATAATGGATATTACATTCTTACATAATTTAAAATTATGCGTAAGTCATCACTATAAAATGGCATATGTAGATGAGTCAGATGAAGGGGCCTTTACAACTTAGAATAAAATCAAGGTGCCTTAAATAGTCAAGCACCAGGATGCTTGGCAGGTCACTGGGTCATACTCACCCCTAAGCCTCCATTTTCTTGCAGGAGAAAGACATTACACCTGACCCAAAGCTGTTTGAGAAGGTGAGTGAATGTGACAGGTGTTTGGCCATCGCAAGGCACCAGGAATACCCACTGGCCCACCTCTCACCAGAGCTCTCTGATGTGTTTGACTTTTTCATCGCACTCACCATCTGCAACACAGTAGTAGTCACATCCCCGGATCAACCACGACAAAAGGCAAGTTCTGGAGTCTCCCTGTGAAGCTGATACCTTTGACCTTCAGCATGGCCCCACTGTTGTCAGTCTACCTTTTCCAACAGGACTATTTACACTACCTCTCTCAGGTTTAAGAGGATATATCAGGGGGCTTTATATGGGACAAGCCAGCTCACTGGTTCTGTGGTGCCATTCCTAGGCTACCAGAGGCAGGTGAGGGGTTTGGGGCCAAGTAAGAGAGGACAACTTCCTCCCATGATGGGTGGGGCACATAACAGCCTGGCCTGGAGTGAGGCTGCCCTACACTACCTACACAGAATTTCAGGGTTCCAGATTCTCAGAGAAGAGTGCACAAGACAGGCTTGGGGCCCAGACAGATCACCTGGACTTGAATCCTGACTTTATCACTCAGCTGAGTGGCTTTGGATAAGCCTTCCCCTCCTGTGCCTTATGTGACATGAGGCCAGTGGTGAGGGTTAGGGAAAGGGCTCAGAGTAGGGCTTGGCACACGATAAATGTATTTGATGTTAACAAAGGCTTTTAACATCATCTTTCAAGGAGAAGTGGTCAAGAATCGATGGGAAGTTACTTAAGATGGTGGAAACATAGCAGTAATCTAAGTTGGTTTTTGTTTGGGTTAATAATAAGATTCTTAAAGTTTCATGTGCAAAAAGATCCTCTCTAACCCAGGTGCTTCTGAGAAAGTCCTCCAGGTGGGCTGGATGTATGCTTGTATAGGGTGCACCTAAGGATGGATGTGCATAATGCAGCAAGGCAACTTTAAATGGGTAAAAATAAAAGTGTTCTAGGGCTAGATGCATACCATAGACCTGCCTCTCAATCCCCTACCCTCCCAGACCCCTTTCCCTCCTCCTGGGGTAGCCCTTTTACCAGGTTCCACTGATGGCGCCATTGGTGTGTGATGTGGCCTGAACAAGAGGTCTCTGCTCTCTCTTGGCAGCAGCCTATCTGGCAGTAATGCAGCACCCCCTGTGCCCTTGCTTCTGCGACACTGGCCTGCAAAAGCCCCAGTGGGCCTGGTAGATCCAGAGCGGACAAGATCCCACCACTCAGAGACCACAGGGTTGCACCATCTGCCTTAGTCAGGAGGTGTTTTCTGCTGCAGCTCACCTCTTAGCTGCCTCAGCATCCCTCATCTGGCCTTTGGGTTCTTCCACCACCTAGTATTCAGCCCCTCTGGCATGCATCCCTGCATTCTAGTAGAACCTGTCTGACAAACTCAGGCATTGTTGCAACTACTGAATCACTGAGAAAGACCCCAGCATAACCTGAGGCATGTGATGATGGTGACATAAGCAGTGCATTCCATATTGGGAGGAGAATATTTAATCACCCACCCTCAGACTGCAAATGAACGGGTCTCTGGATGTGTTCCTCTTCTCACATATTAATGAGTACTAAATCTTCAGGGTATTTGGAGCCGGCTGGAACTCCAGTGTGGCTGTTTGAATCTCCCCCTTGGATATGTAGCACATTTAAAGTTATTATAGGACCAAAGAAGAAGCACCTTTATCAAAGTTGGTCCTACGGGCCCTGCTTGACCACACACCTGACTTTTCTTGAGGCTATTGTATAATATACAACTTCGGACACACAGACAAAATTATGAAAATTTAAGGCTAACTATAACTCCGTGTTTTGATTGTTATAACATTTGCTCTAAATCCATTTTCTAGCAGAAAGTTAAAATAGGTATATTATGCCAGCATTAGTGAACAATACTCCTTTAAATAAAATATTGCTGTTGCTCCATCATTGAGCTTTTTGGAACTCTAGCAAATGTGTATAACTGTTATTTTGTTGTTTTCATTTCTTGTTAGAAGCTATATAATTTATTGTGACTTAAAAAAAGTGAGCTAAATGATTTCAATCCTGAATTTGTCCATGCATTTAGCTGTTTAGAAAAGTTCTTTTGGGTTTGGGAATGTTATTTAAATTTTATATAGACATAATTCAAAGGACTGTATAAACTGGTCTTCTGTTAAATGTTTTTTGCAAGTGGGGAAAAAAAAAGGCTGGGTTTTGTGCCAGGCAATGACAGGCATGCTCTTCTCAGCCTTTTCTGCAAAGCAGTGGGACACTGCAGTGTGGAGACAGCCAGCAGAAAGGATAATCTGAAAGCCTGCAGGCACCATTGGCCTGAGTCCCCTGAGTCAGTTTAGGGCCTCCATGTAGCTACCCTGATGATCACATTCTAAAAGAATATATATTGCAAATCTTTGCTTAAGTGAAGTGTAAGAGGCCAAAGGGTGATCTCAAGGAAGATCAATGCTGGCCTTGGTTGCAGTTTTTAGTGCATGCCCCAAAATCTGGGAAATGGGAATTCTATGCTCCGAGCCCCCACTGGGGAAGTGGTAGTTGGGGTGAGGTCTCTAGACACACCTTCCCTGTCTTCTAACTGCTTCTCTTGCAGGTGAGGGTGAGGTTGGAGGTGAAGTCCCCGGTGAAGACGATAGAAGACTTCCTACGAAGGTTCTCACCCAGCCGCCTGACCTCCGGTTGCAGCAGCATCGGGAGCCTGGCCACCAACAAGACCACCCACAAGTCAGGGTCAAACTTTCTGTCCACCCTGTCCAATGACAGCACACTGCTCAGGCTGGAGGAGAGGCTGGGCCAGCCAGCCCCAGCCGTTGCCAGCAATGGCTACAGCAGTGGGGCTGCCAGCTGGGCCCCAGAGCACACTGCCCAGGAGCAGGGGGTGGAGCTGGAGCAGGAGCAGGAGCTGCGCTATGAGGCAGAGAGCCCCGACGAGGCAGCCCTTGTGTATGCTGCACGGGCCTACAACTGCACGCTGGTGGACAGGCTGCATGACCAGGTATCAGTGGAATTGCCCCACCTGGGCAGGCTCACCTTCGAGCTCCTACACACGCTGGGCTTCGACTCCATTCGCAAGAGGATGTCAGTGGTGATCCGGCACCCACTCACCGATGAGATCAATGTCTATACCAAAGGAGCTGACTCAGTGGTCATGGACCTCTTACTGCCTTGCTCCTCAGGTATCCAGCTCCTCTCCACTGGGCGGCACCTCCAGTCCCTTTCCATGAGTAAAGTGATTTTCATTAAGCCTTTTCTAAAGGGGTGCCTATCAGAGAATACCTTTCTGGATCACCCTTTCCCTCCTCTGAGGTATTTGGACTAGAATGCTCTGGGGGGTGGAGGATGGAGGGCTTCAGTGCCTAAATTCACCTCAGAACAGTGGGGTTGGGGGTTACTTGAGGTGAGGCCTAGCATCGTTTTTTTTTTTTTTTTTTAATTTTTTTTTTTCAACATTTATTTATTTTTGGGACAGAGAGAGACAGAGCATGAACGGGGGAGGGGCAGAGAGAGAGGGAGACACAGAATCGGAAACAGGCTCCAGGCTCTGAGCCATCAGCCCAGAGCCCGACGCGGGGCTCGAACTCACAGACCGCGAGATCGTGACCTGGCTGAAGTCGGACGCTTAACCGACTGCGCCACCCAGGTGCCCCTAGGCCTAGCATCGTTTTAAATCTGGCCAATGGAGATCAAGAACTTTTAGACTAGAAGTTCCGGAAGGTTCGTTCCTACTCTGTGATTGCCTGGACCAGGGCGACTATGAAGCCAGGTCATAGTTTGTAGCCAATTTGTGGAGCTGCCTCAGGTCACAGGCTGCTGGCCTCTCACTCACTGTCATCTGTCCCAACTTCAGGCAGAGCCTGAAGTCTCTTTTGAATACTAGAGTTCCATATAACTTCTGTGTTGAAAAAGAGAAATCTAAATCACTGGTGTCGACAGTTAGAACTTTATCCAGCAGAAGGGCTTGTTTGCATCTCCTTCTAGACACATGCTTCTGGGCCTTGGGAGGGGGGTGGCCAAGGTCCCCATCAGTAAACCTGGTCACCCTTCCCTCTGTACTTGGAGGATGAAGGAGTACATATGTAGGTGAGAGAGACTGGGTGGAAGTGAGGGTGCTGCTGGCAGATAGAAGGGTATCTGCTGTGGCTTTGCTGCCTGACCTCCACAGTCTCCTTATCTATTGTATTCTGGAAACAGCTCTAGGTACAACCTGCTGTGAAACCTTGTACACTGGATGGAGCTAGGGAATAATTTACTTCCCGTGGTCCTCTCACCATAATTTCAGTGCCTCAGAACTGGACTCCTGGCTCTCTAGGCCAGCACCACTCTGTTGTGGGAAAGTGTACTAAGGAATCTCTACAGACAGGAAATCCTTTTCCCATGGGAATACCTCTCAGTTTGCAAACGTGGCTCTGAAAACAGTTTGGATAGCTTTTCATGGGCATAACCTACCAGAGGGCAAGATTTGCCTTTCCACCTCAGGGATTCTGTGCTAGTGTAGACACAGGCTGATTTTGCATTCCCAGAGCCGCCTTCATTCTGCCATTCAGTAGCCTTTTTGTTTTCTTGATGGTTTCCTTCACTGTGCAAAACTTTTTTATTTTGATGTAGTCCTAATAGTTTTTATGCTTTTGTTTTTCTTGCATCAGGAGACATGTCTAGAAAAATGTTGTTACAGCCAGTGTCAGATTACTGCCTGTATTCTCTTCCAGGATTTTCATAGTTTCAGGTCTCACATTTAGATCTTTAATCCATTTTGAGTTTATTTTTGTGTATGGTGTCAGAATAGTTCAATTTCATTCTTTTACATGTAGCTGTCCAGTTTTTCCACCATTTATTGAAAAAAAAATACTGAAAAAAACGCAAACACATGGAGGCTAAACAACAGGATGCTAAGCAACAAAAGAAGAAATCAGAAAGTACATGGAAATAAATGAAAATGAAAATACAATGGTCTGAAACCTATGGGGTACAGTAAAAGTGGTTCTAAGAGGGAAATAAATAGCAATACAGGTTTACCTCAAGAAACAACAAAAAGCTCAAATAAACAATCTAACCTTAGTACACCTAAAGGAGCTAGAAAAAGAAGAACAAAGACCAAGAGAAGTAGAAAGAAAAAAATAATAAATATCAGAGACTTAAAAAAAAAAATCATTGACCAAGAACTGGTTCTTTGAAAAAGCTAAACAAAATTGCTAAACCTTTAGCCAGGCTCATCAAGAAAAAAGAGAAAGGACCAAACAAGAAAGAAGTTACAACTGACACCACAGAAATACGAAAGATTATGAGAATACTACTAAAAATTATATGCCAACAAATTGGAAAACCCGGAAGAAGTTGATAAATTCCTAGCAAAGTACAGCCTTCTAAAACAATCAGGAAGAAATAAAAATCCAAGCAGACCAATTAATTGTAATGAAATTGAATTGATAATAAAAAAAAAACTACTAAAAAATAAAAATCCAGGACCAAATGGATTCATAGGTGAATTCTGCCTAACATTTAAGGAAGTGTTAATACCTAAATCTCCTCAACCTATTCTAAAAAAGAGAAGAGGAAGGAAAGCTTCCAAATACATTCTTTGAGCCTTCTTCATTCTGAAATTTGATTTTGCATCCACACAAAAGAAAAACAGATATAGCAATTATCTGAGATTTAATTCTACTGTAAAAAAAAAATATTTGTCCTTTTAATTAGAGACAGTTTAATGGACTGTTGTATTTAAGAATTAACCACATACAATGGGTCATGTATAAGGTAAAAGGCCTGGAGTAGCACTAAGAAATGGGTAGGACAGGGTGGTAGGTGGGGCCCACCATAGAGAAAAGGGACCCTGTTGAGCTGTGCAAGTACAGTAGTTGCCACACTTGTACTTTGCTGGCAGGTCACTTTTAAATGAGTACATAGTCTTAAATTTCTAGACAAAGCACAAACAAACAACTCCTACCACTCATAATCAACTTCAAGGTCAGGGGCATGTGAGGAGACTAAGAGCAGGCTGGGAAGCCTCATATCCCTCTTCACCTGATCCTTCAGCCCCTGTGTAGCTTTGCTGTTACACTCACCTCCTCTGCTACTGTCCATCTACTGAAGGTCTCTGGGAGGAAATTACTATCCATATCTAGGTAACTATAGGTGAAAAGAAGCAAAGCCTTCCATCTGTTGCACCATGGATGAGACAAGTAAAAGAGTGACATTGCTATAGTGACACATTGTCCAAACCATGACATTGAAAGGGGCAGATTAAAAATAGACAATTTGTGTAGCTCTCCACCTTACTCAAGGAATTTCCAAGCAGTGTGTGGTTCAGATATGTTTGGAAGATCTACATGTAGACATCCAGCAACTTAAGATTCAAGATGTTCTGAGACTCCATTGCTTTCCCAAGAGAGGAGCTATAGGATGGCTCTGGGGTTACCTTGAAGTTATCCACTGGTAACACCCCGGCATTATGTATAAATCATTCAACTTTTACTTTGTGGGTGGATGGAGTGTGGAGAGCATACTTGAGGAGCACTTACCTGTGCTCAGGAAGTAGAGCATTGTGTTCAAGCTGCTGTACCTGTGCACTGGTGATAAAGTAAGGTGGGCACACAAGTATTATCCTCTGGATTACTTCAGATCTTTAAGATCTTTCTTCAAAGAGATATAACACTTCTACAAAAAAAGGCAAGAGGAGGCTACGATGATGATTGATGTGACTGTGTTAGAGGGAGTGTGTCATATTCTCAGGACGTGATCAAATCTTAGAAGTTGTGGGGGATCAGGTAGAAAGCAGGGACTGTATCCTACTCTAGTACCTACAGACCTCTGTTCAAATCCCAGGTCTACATTTATGGGCTGGAAGGAGTGACCCTGGAGAAGTCACTTTCTTTGCTTTAGTTTCCCATCTGCACAAAGGAAATCAGGATACTGACCTCATAGGAAGCCCCTGTCCAAACCCCTGGCACAGTGTCTGGTGTTATATAAGCATAAAGTATAAGCTAGCTCCCTTTTCCCTTCTCTCTGGTTCCTTCCCCTTAAGATTCACTTGCTTGAGGCTTGGTCCAGCTGCTACTTTGTGTGGTGTTTAAGACACAAACCCCCAGATTGCCCCACCTTCTCCAAGAGTGAGGATGGAGAGTAGCCCACCACATAGCATGGGAATCACCCATTGCTGCTGTTCAATAAATCAATAAATGCATGCATAAACAAGGGAGGAAATTCACTTTATTTTGCCATCTTGCTGAGATGACTCTTTATAAGAGACACAAATTTGTCAAAAGCATTAAGAAAATGAAAAAAATAAAGAAATAGAAGTATCACTAAGCATTTTAAAAGCACGTGTTAAAATCATGAGTAGGAGTGGAAATTTTCCTCTGAGCGCCTCTTCACAGGGTCCTGAGCATTGCCAGCAGTGCACTGGTGGGGACCCTGCTGCAGTGTCCATGTGCACTACTCGGCCAGAGCTGGCGCAGGGCTCCTCTCAGTCCTATTGCATCTTGAGCGCAGTGACATGGGAGTCTTCTTTACTGACAGGAGCTGTTACTGTCTGACACTGTGCTTGCCCCCCACTCCTTACCTCCAGCACCCAGATGTGGCTGCAGAGACCTTCTTCCTGTGCCCCTCAGGCCACCACCTCTCTCCAGGAGGTGCTGGGTAGCATTGGTTCTACCTCTGGCCATGATGTTGCTCCATTTCCAAACTGGCTGTTTTGCAGTGCAACACAGAATTCTTCCTACTACCATAGATATAAAAGCCACAGGGGATCTGGGTTGCCTGTAAAGTATCGGAAAGAAGAGCCAGATACTGCATGAATATCACTGAAAATGCAATGTGAACATTACAATGCCTGCAGTCAGATCAGTGCAGGAGAGCCAGGCTTACCACATAACTCTGGGGGTCCACGGGTGTACTTTCTAGGACAGCACCAAATCCACTCTTCCTAGGTGCCCCCAGCTCTTTGGTGCTTGTCTGCTTTGGGTTTGAGTTCTTTCTACCATCCTGGCCCCTCCATCAGAATGCAGATGTATCGCAGCATTCACAAAGATCCAATTCCTACAGACCCTGACATTGGTTCTCAGTGACTGTCCAGCTACTGGTGTAGTGGGAATCTGTAAGGGAGAAATCATGTAAGAATCAGGAGCAAGGTCTTACCTCAAGTGGCAGAGGAGATGTATGTCTTCAAGTCTAGAGGAGGGAGGGAATGAGGCAGGGCAGTCACTGCTTCTCTGCAGGGCTTGCTGGGCTCTTCCCAGGCTCTGCTGTGGGTGTTCCCATACAGAAACAGCTCAGTGTGGCCACCTGTGTGATTGCACACTCATCCAGGGCACCCAGAATGCCAAGCTGCCTGGCCTGCCTCTTTTTCATTGATTCTGTTTTGACAAGTGTTTGGGCACAGCCCCTGCATACTGTTCCTTTACCTTCTTCCCCTCTCCTCTCTGGAAAACTGAAGTTCTTTATGATTATTATTTTAATTCCAAAGCCCCTTAGACAGATGCCTCTGGTCAAGGAACAGCAGCGTCTGGAATAATGTTGTTATTATGTTCTAAAAATGCTATCATGATATCAGGAGTAAATGGTAGTCACAATTAAGATGTCATTTTTTGAGTGTCTTTTTTTCCAGGAAATTTAAATTCCTAAAGCAAAGTCATCTAGGGCAGGATTTTCCCTCTCTCTCTCTCTCTTTTTATTCATTATTGCTCCCTTTAAGGAGCCTTTTTAGATATTTTTTAAATTACTCCCCCCATGACATTTTAATGCCACAGATAGGCTATATATATATATATATGTATATATATATATATATATATATATATATATATATATATATTTGTTTATGTGCTGTATATATATCTGTGCTTTATGCTATACCTAAATATGTTTTAAATGTATAATTAAAATTATGTCTGGGCAAGGGGCGCCTGGGTGGCGCAGTCGGTTAAGCGTCCGACTTCAGCCAGGTCACGATCTTGCGGTCCGGGAGTTCGAGCCCCGCGTCGGGCTCTGGGCTGATGGCTCAGAGCCTGGAGCCTGTTTCCGATTCTGTGTCTCCCTCTCTCTCTGCCCCTCCCCCGTTCATGCTCTGTCTCTCTCTGTCCCAAAAATAAATAAACGTTGAAAAAAAAAATTAAAAAAAAATTATGTCTGGGCTTTCTAAATTTTTTTTAACATTTATTCATCTTTGAGAGACAGAGCACAAGCGGGAGAGGGGCAGAGAGAGAGGGAGACACAGAATCGGAAGCAAGTCCAGGCTCTGAGCTGTCAGCACAGAGCCCGATGTGGGGCTCGAACCCACAAACTGTGAGATCATGACCCGAGCCGAAGTCGGGCGCTCAACCAACTGAGCCACCCAGGCACCCCATGTCTGGGCTTTTTTTGCCCCACAACCAGTGTTTTAGACCCATAGGGGTGCTATCTTTATGGAGAACACATGTCTAAGAGGTGAAAGTGTTTCTGCCAGGTCCAGTTTGTCCAGGGCCTGACTCAGATAGTAGACAGCCTTCCCCAAACCAGGAGCCTCACCACTGATAAATAGAGTTGCCAGATTTAGCACACAAAATCTATTGAATGCCCAGTTAATTTAAGTTTCAGATAAACAACATAATATTTTTAGTAAAAGTATGTATTTTTTTTAAGTTTATTTATTTTGAAAGAGAGAATATGTGCACACAACGGGGGAAGGAGCAGAGAAAGAGGGAGAGAATTCTGAGCCCCATGCGAGGTTCAATCTCATGAACCACTGTGAGATCATGACCTGAGCCAAGATCAAGAATTGGACTTTTAACTGACTGAGCCACTTAGACACCCCAGTAAAAGTATGTCTTATGTGCTATTTATGCATCTTATATTCTATCTGGTAATACTACTGGCATTTTGGGGGTAGAAACTGCACTTTCTGCTAAAGTACAATTTTTTGCAAACTGGAAGAATATGTACCTTAATTTATGTGTACCTCCTGGACCAAAGGGATACCAGATCACTAATAAAGTTTTGTTTATATGAGCTCATTTCAACAAAGGTCATTAGTAACAGTCATAAATATGATGTGGTTCTTTTTAAAATAACAAAGCAGCTTTTACCTTAAATTTTATGTGAAAAGTGTGTACAATTTACAAGTGACAAAATAGACATGGGATGAATCTAGTGGTACCGAGGTTTCACAGGAGATTGTTGGAGTAAATCATGGGGTAGGATGCTCTTGTGACATTCCTGCTTAGTGAATTGCAACAAAATGCAATTCCAAATGCAGACAGTTAGAACACTGCAGAAAGGTGAAGACAACTTCTCTCACTGGCCCTGAAACACAGTCATAATATACTTTTATCATGCACAAACTAAAGTGCCTTATGATTTCCCACTCATAATTGGTGACCCAAGAAAATGTTAAGAGTTACAAAAGTATGTGTCACCTTGTCATGGATGCCACAAGTTGGGTGAGGCTCAAAGTCAGCACTTCCGTAGTTCAGTAATAAGCAATAAGTATGCTCAGCTGTGTCTACAGGAAACAGAAAAGGTGGATGTTTGGAGAGGTCTCATATGTAGACAGCTAGTTTCTTAGCTTTTTCTTTTTAACTGTGGTAAAAAACAAACCCCATATAACATAAAATTTACCATCTTAATAAGTATACAGTTCACTAGTGTTAAATAGATTCACATTGTTCTGCATCCTTTGAACAATTCCTTTGTCTCCTCTATGCTCCTTTCTGTGTCTGTGGACGTGACTACTTTCAGACCTTAAAAATGTGGCCATTTTCATGGGAGGCTTGCCTGGAAGCTGGGTGAGAAGAGCTTCCAGGCTAGAACATCTAGAGTGGTGCTGACCTCTCCTCTGTGTCAGCTATATGTGTAGAGCTGTTTCAACACCATGCAAAGCTACCTGAGGTTTATGGAGTGGTCCAGGGCAGTCTGCTGGACTCTGTTCTTACTCATCCATGTTTCTGCTTCTATTCCAACCTAGATGACGCCAGAGGAAGGCATCAAAAGAAAATCCGAAGCAAGACTCAGAATTACCTCAACCTGTACGCAGTGGAAGGTCTGCGCACTTTGTGCATTGCCAAAAGGGTGAGTGGGTGCCCCCTCCACAAGTGCATGTGCTGACCACTGCCCCAACAGTGCTCAGCACCTGCATTGGATTCATCAGTGTGTCTCATGTAGGTTCTGAGTGAAGAAGAGTATGCCTGTTGGTTGCAAAGTCATTTAGAAGCAGAATCCTCCCTGGACAATCGTGAAGAGCTTCTCTTCCAGTCTGCCATTCGCCTGGAAACAAATTTGCATCTGTTGGGTAATTATGCACATGAGCATGCGTTGCACTGAGCAGTATGGAATTTGCAGAGACAGTTCTGGATGGTGAGGTGACATGGCTCCAGTCTTTGGCAGCTCTTCACATGCTGGTCTTGATTAAGGAATTGCCTGGCCTGATGCTAGCATGGCTCCCAGGACCAACCATCCTTGATTGAACATTCACACCATGTCCCGTTTCTTGATGTTCTATGTACTGTCCCACTAGACACCCAGTGACAACTCCTGACTTGCCTTCCCTTAAACACTGCTTTCCCACACAAATAGAGATGAGGAGCAAGGCTTCTCAACAATTGATGCTTATTGAGTCTACCTCCTACCCCTAAGACAAAAAGAAACTGTTGGACTCCAGAAATGGCTGCACTTTATGTCTTATGAATGTTTCATGGATTCAATTTGGTTGAAAAAGAAAATGAGCTCATTTTTTACTAAACTGTGCTCATATTTGCTACTGTGTTCATATTAGTATTTATAAGAGTATTTATTTTAATATTTAAAATATTTAATATTAAATTTGTATTAAATTAGCTGAGTCTTTGTATACATGCTCTCTGTGACTGCACCATTTGTAATCATGCTGTATATACACACACTACATCCTGTGGTGCTAGTAGTCAGATGGTATACCTGGGGCATGGAGAAACTGGAGTTCATCTCTTCATTCAATACAGAGAGGCTGTAATTCATTTGCCCTTGTTCCCTGGACAAAGGAATTGGGCTACCTACATATCTATATATACATACCTAATATAACATTTAATTCATCTTAATAATATATTTAGTAGCATAGCATACATACTTTATATAATATTCTTTTCTGCCTGTGGTATCCTGTAAGAGGGCATGCACTGCGCAAAAAAGGCCCAAGATCCAGAGGCCCAGAGACATCATTAGCAGTATCCCTGGGAGCGATTAAATGAAAACACTTGGAAACAGTTTTTTCTAGTCTGCCAGGTTTTGATTTACTGAGCTAGGACTGTTCACATCTAGAACATGCTTCTCCAAAAGAGATGAGACCCTTTGGCAAGGCAGGGGATCCTGCTTGTCCTCTTGGCCTGAGGACAGGTGTGCCTGTCTAAGTTCTCTGACCCTTCACTGTGGGGAACTCTCCCTGGAGAGCTCTGACTCTTGAGTGGAGTAAAATTTGCCTCCCCAGTTTCTTCTTCCAATGGACACTTGTCCTACCCTCTGGAGCAACACAGATAAAATCTCTTCCCCTTCCAAGAAGGTAAGACCTTAACTATTTGAGGACTTGGCTGTGAGCCCCTAGTCTGTCCCTTCACCTATACTATTTCACTCCTACCTTTCCTTTTTTCAGAGGCTAGGAGCCTTGGCTTGGTTGTTCAGTCCTGGCTTTGTCATTTACTGGCCATGAGAGCCTGGGCATGTGACTCTGTCTTTTGACATCCCAGTTTCCTTCTGCTGGGTGATAATTCTCTGGGGTGAACAGAAGGGCTGCAGTGGAGCACTGAGTGAGAAACAGGCACAGGATCCAGTACTTAGCTGCATGTGGTGATGTATCTTTAAGTTATTGAATGCTTTTTGTAGGTCAATTATACCTTGACTCCACCCTCCTTGCATCTGCCAACTCATCTGTTTTAGGAAGAGAAAAGGAAGTGGTGTCTATCTTAATCATTTCAGGCTGCCATAACAAAATAACACAGACTGGACAGCTCAAATAACAGACATTGCTTTCTCATAGTTATGGAGACTGAAGTCCCATATCAAAGTACTGGCCATTTTGGTTCCTTAAAGGGCTGTCTTGCTGATTTGCAGATGACTGTCCTCCTTCTGTATCCATAAATGGTAGAGATCATCTCTCCTGTGTCTCTTATTATAAGTGCACTAACCCCATTCATGAGTGTTCCACTCTGATGACCTAATCACCTCCCCAAGGCACCACCTCCTAATGCCATCACCCTGAGGGTTAGGGCTTCAACCTATGAGTTTTGGGAGTAGTGGTACACATTCAGCCCATAGCAGCCTCTTATCACAGGGATGAGTATGGCATAAAAGAGAAAGGTAGGGCTGATGAGGGGCCCTCAGTCAATGTTGTACTTTAAGAGGGGAGATAGAGACAATCTCATTATGTTGGCAACAGGAACAAAACTGAGGCTAGCCTGGAGAGCATCTTTTGGCACTGAGTAGATTTGTTCCAATATACAGAGGCCTACCTAGGGAAAGCCACTGCTTATTACTTACATTTATGGGGACAGTACCTTCTGGATAACATTGCCTTCAAGAAATAATGGCTTGTGTGGTCTGTGTAGACAGATAATGGTAAGCATTGCTGAGAGCAAATATTGTGGATGTCATTCACCAGAAATTTTACATGGAATGGATAATTTTTAAAGCTTTTTCATCCTTCAGAATATGGTCATTATAAACATTTCCCCACAAGATTTGTTTCCATGTTATCTATTAAGTTAAAAATTAGCTGCATGTTAGAAAACATTGGAAGTGCTTTGTTGTTGGCAAATGAACAGAGAATTGTGTTTAGTGACTCAGTTATTCTGACTCATTCTTGACTGTGTCAATCGAGGGAGTTATTGAGAGGGTTTACCACTGTCCTGAAATGATGAATTATCAAAGACTGCTTCCACATGAGACCAGCCTCAAGCTGCTCCCAGTCTATGGGGTCATGCCAGCATCTTTGGTGTGTTGGTGATGGCATTCGTACCCCATCAGGGTCTGAGGGCATGTGAGGAGGGGGATCACATACACTGTTGCACATTTGACCAGGTGCTACTGGGATTGAAGACCGCCTGCAGGATGGAGTCCCAGAGACCATTGCTAAATTGCGTCAAGCAGGCCTGCAGATTTGGGTTCTCACCGGTGACAAACAAGAAACCGCTATTAACATTGCGTATGCCTGCAAACTGCTGGACCATGATGAGGAAGTCATCACCCTGAATGCTGAGTCCCAGGTGTGTATGTTTCCAGGAGCCTGTGTTCTACCTGGGACAGCTTCATACCCAACTAGCCCCCACAGCAACAGGAATGTTTTCAATTTCTGACAACTGCTATGAGAGGCCTTTGCCCTCTACCTCTCTGTTTACACCTGTGTTGTGTTTCTGGCACTTAGAATGTTTTTGTCATTGCCTAGGAAGGTGTGGAATTTGCTGGAATTTCTTAATTTCAAAGGGACATACATCTGGACTTTACAAATGCAAAGTTCAACTTGTTTTCCCTGACCCGTCCATGTCAACAATGTTGGAGAAGTCTTTTATGAGGTCACATGAGCCAGGGAACCAGTCCATTCAGCACTGATGTACTCAGGACAGGATGGGTTGTCTCATTGATGCCCCACTGTGCACTGAGGGTTTTGATCCAATCACATTTATCTATTAAATCATCAAGTATGTAGGGATTATCTACTTCTCATAAAGCCCTGGTCTGGGCTCTGATTCCTTGAGTGAGATCCCACTTGAAACATCTTTTTGAACTGGATGATGAGGTCCAATTCATCAACTTTTTCTTTAAAAATTTTTTTTTTAATATTTATTTATTTTTGAGAGAGAGAGCACGCACGCACATGAGTGGGGGAGGGGAAGAGAGAGAGAGAAACAGAATCTGAAGCAGCCTCCAGGCTCTGAGCTGTCAGCACAGAGCCCAATGTGGGGCTTGAACTCACAAACTGAGATCATGACCTGAGCCAAAGTCTTGTCTCACTCACTTTTCTAAGTACAAGAGTTCCTCAATAAGCACTTACTGAACACAGCTGGATTTTCAGGGTGTATTGCAGGAAATCGATTGCTTACCCAGTGGGCTTACTGTCTATAAAGGGCCAAGAACTACTTGCCTTCCCTGGAGTGTGTTTGTTTCTGGAAATAGTTGTCTTTCTTATGTCCCCTGACCCCTCAGGTTCCCCATTAAATGTTCCTATTCTTTCTGGAATTCAGGTACAGTTTTGAAAGGGCATTGTCAGTAAAAGCCTTTTGTATGCTTGTTAAAAAATTTATTTCCCTGGTCAACTGGAAATATTAGGGAAACACTGATAATTATACTTCCTTAGAGGATGATCATAACAAAGACTTTTAAAGGGCTTTGTACCTCAAGAAGAAACAAGAAGGGCTGAGTAAAGGCCTCAGAGAGCCAGGGAGAAGTACATATAAGGCTTCCTCGCCTAACCAGCCAGCAGTTTAGCCACATACATTCAGGCCTTCCAAAATGAAGATATTCTATCTAACCTCCACATAGTACAATGGGAAATTAAAAGTAGAATCTTATCAAAATCCTACAAGTTCATCCTCTTCAATGTGGAAAGTCTTCATCTTCAACTAACTTCCCAGTTTCAGGAGGGAGGCCTTCTGGGCAGAGCCTGCAGCCTGGTGCCCTTGAAATGATCAGACTTTGAGTGTCAAGGAAGGTAATCTGTGGCGCAGCTGAATGAATTGCACTGTCCTCTCGTGCCCATTTCAGGAGGCCTGTGAGGCCCTGCTAGACCAGTGCCTACACTACGTGCAGTCCAGGAGCCCCCGCATTGCCCCTGAGAAGACCACAGACAACGTGAGCGTGGGGTTCTCCCCTCTCTGCCCACCCTCCACGTCTACCACCTCTGGCCCCAGCCCGAGCCTCGTGATCGACGGGAGAAGTCTGGCCTATGCCCTTGAGAAAAACCTAGAAGACAAATTTCTCTTTCTCGCTAAGCAGTGCCGGTCAGTCCTTTGCTGTCGCTCGACACCTCTGCAGAAGAGTATGGTGGTGAAACTGGTCAGAAGCAAGCTCAAGGCCATGACCCTGGCCATAGGCAAGTATCCAGGCTAGCCAGGCAGGGCCCTGTGTAAATGAGTAGCCCCCATCTTGTGTAGCTGCTTCCTGCATTTTCCACCCCTTCTATGCTCTCCTGTAAGACAGGGAAACACTTCCTTGCTCTTTTTCCTATTCTTAAAATCACACCTAATACAATAAAACAGACATCCTGTTTGAAATACAAAATGTAGATTTGAAAATTACAAACTATGGTAGCAACAGTTATAGCTATATATAGGAAGCCAGTAATACAATGATGGTTTAAGAAGACAGAACTTATATAGTGTTTCCTGCAAGACAGGAAACTAGAGATCGGCCATTCCAGGCAGCCTCGGCCACAGCAGAGCCCTGCGTGCTAGCCATTACCCCAGAACACCTTAGAAAGAAGGCCCTTTGCAGGTGTTTCCGGTCACTGTGAGCCAACTGGAGTCCCAAGACTCCATAATGCTACAAGAGCCCAAAGACTTGATGGTGATCATAATTCCCACTGCCTCTTATCCTTTGAATTTTGCTGAATGTTCCAAGACAAGCATGTAATTAAATGTAATTCACATGTAATTCACATAAGCATGTGAATAGTTGCTAAATCTTACATCCTTTCTTTAAGGACTGTGCATCTAATGGTGGCTTTTCCTTGCAGACTGTTGGCCTGGAGAGCTTTCTAGGCTCCTATCCAGTGCTACCTGGTCCTCCCCTGTCTCCTCCTCCCAGGGCACCATCCCCACTCACATCTGGTTGGGTGGGGTCTGGTCTCCAACCAGGTTCAGGGACTCAGCAGCACCACTTGCTGGTGAGGGCTGGGAAAGACTGGGTAGCCTGGGGAAAAGAGTGATCTCCTTGACCCCCAGATCTCAAAAATTTTGGTCTCCCTGAATATAGAATGCATACCTAGGTGAGATTTAGTTTTGAAATAAAGGGTCCTCACTAATCAATAATATTTATAGTATTTTCTGCAAAAGGTCTGTGACAGCCCCCCTTGTTGATGTGGGGGTTACTACCCTCTCACATTAGGATAGGGTTGAGGTTAGTGTAGAGTCTGGGTCTGAGGTCGGGGGGGCCTTAGTGTGGTTGTAATGGAGACAGCTCTGTACGTCTTGAGGGCTGTGGTAACCACTAAGGGGAGTGAGATGAGCATAGATGTGAATACATGTTTAGCCATGACTCCCTGGTCCAGGCTGTGGGAAGTCTCCATGGGTGGACCCCTTCCAAAGGAGGCTGTCTCAGTACCACCTTTGCCCCAATGTGTCTGGAGTGGCCTTCAGAGCTCCCTGAGCAAGTTTTGTAGGTGCTGAGGAGTGTGCAGGCTGAGTGCAGGCTTCTCTGAGCAACTCTCAGCGGTGACATGAGGACCATACCTCCTGGTAAGGTTGGTGTAAGACACAAATGAGTAAACCACATTTTCAAAGCTTAATCAGTGCCTGGATCAGTCACTGAATCACTGGTGTATGGTATTCATTTTTGAAAAATGGAGGTAGAGTCTTGGTTGGTTACAAAGAAAAGAAAAAACAAAATAAAATCTCAAAAGAGAAAGGGAAAGTAATGACCCATCAGAACTTTCGCTCATTTCTTTGACCATGAGTGAAAGCATTGATGGCACCTAGTCCCAGGTGTCTAGCAGTTAATAATGTAGAGAACATTATTGCCTACCATATCTCACTTTGATTGGGACATTGTGGGAGAAGCTGCAGAGATTGTTACTACTTCACAGAATTTCAGTGTGACAAATATTGACTGATCACTCATGTTGGGCCAGCACAATAAAGAACAGGAAAATCATAGGACACAGCTATCCTATAGCCACATTATGAATCACTCCAACTTGTATGTCTGCACTTTTTGCACATTTGAAACTTGGGAGGTACTCTGGGATTTGGGCCCTTCTATTGCCCCATTCCCAGAATGGTCATTTTCGCTTAGTGACAAAGACTTTAAGTCTCTGCTTGCTTTTCCCTGAAGATGATGAGACCTCTAACCTATATTTTATGTTCCTAACCATTTTCTAACCATCAGCAGCTTGACTGAACAAATAGAAGTTCTTCTTTATTACATCTTTAAAGGACCTAAAGGCAAGCACAATAGCTAATAAACTTGCTTGTAATCAGTGTACAAAAAGAACTCTACAGTTTGCTGGGCAGAATTTAACCTCCTTTGTTCAGTTCAGAAAGCCACTCCTGTTAGTATGAATTAGAATAGACTTGACTGATATATTCTACATGTGATAAAGGCTAGAGTTCAGTAAGTAATAATAATGGTGATGATACCATCTTTATTGTGCCAGACACCGCACTGTGTTACGGGCTCTCTGTATAGGTATATGAGCCAATAATGTAGAGCAAATACTAAGTAAAATGGTTACCATGCGAGCCTGCTTTCTGAAACATCTCTTGATGTGACAGGCAGTTCCAAACCTCATACCATGTTTTTTTCTGACTGCTTAACTCAATTTCCTGGGCAAACTCTGTACTGCCTCTTCCTCACTCATCCCCATGACCCTTTCACAGGACTCAGCCCAATAGGGACCCCATGAAGATCCATCAAGCCATTTGATTCTGTGCACCTCAACTCAAACGATTCTTCCTGCCTGTGCTGTTTCTAGGAGATGGAGCCAATGATGTCAGCATGATCCAGGTGGCAGATGTGGGTGTGGGGATCTCGGGCCAGGAGGGCATGCAGGTAAAGACCAATCAGGACTGTCCTATGTGTCCAAGTGGCCCACTGACATACCTTGCTATGAACTTTGTCAAGTAAGCTAAAGGGTTGGCCTTTAATAAAACATGATGGTTGTAAGCCAGTAGTAGACGATAAGGTGGAAGATGGCTAGTCCTTCATGTTTATGAAGCAGTAAAAACCTTTGCCTATGTCTGTAAGTATATTTTTGTGAAATAAGTGGAACAGAGTAAGGCAAGGTGAGTCATCACCGCTATGGCTATTTATGGCTCATCCTTGGCGGGCATGTTTTGCTGTTCCTGAACATTAGAGATAACCATTTGAAAAAATGAATCTGCTGTAGGACCGTTGGAACCTGGTATCATTATAAAAATTGAAAGTAGCCATCTTGGCTCACATGAAAATTAGTCTCTGCCTTTTTCATTTGTCACTATGTTGGTTCTCAACATGTGATTTATATGTGGAACAACTGAGTTAATTAAAAAATAACTTTCTTCTGGATGTAGTATCACAACAATTTCCAACATTTGATTAACTTTGAATCATGACATTTTTTTTTAACTTGGTGGAGATTTTAGAGAACAATCTATCCTGTTTTCTTCTCCTAAAAATCCAGATGTTGGTCACCATTTAGTCATTGGTTGATTCATTCATTGATGCAATCAGTAATTATTCATTGAACGCTTAATATGTGCCAGGTCTGTGCAGAACTCCTTAATTTCCTTACCTGACATGCAAATAATAGTAAGTTGGAAAGTCCTGAGCTAGAAACACAGTAGTTCCCTCTTGGCCCAATCTCAGCACATGCCTTACTCTCCTGCTCTCATCTGACCTGTCACTGTGCTATGTTACTTGTGTGGTTTTAATTCTTCCGTGAAACTAAAAATGCAGCCCAGGGTTGGTTCCATCCCTGCCTTTTAGTGCTGTGTGCCCAGGGGAAGGGGTTAGGGTGGTGAATTGATAAACATAATCATAATAGTTGGTTCATTTTGATGTTTTCATCATCGCCGCCATTGCATCGGTTTCCTGTAGTGAAAAGCTGACCAGGGAAGTGCCCATAAATAGTATATGCAAGAGAAATGCACCAAGTAAATACATTTTGTGTGAAAGATGGTCAGGTTTTTGGATGGGGAAGAGACTGAGCTGCCACCACTACTCACTTCCTCGAGGCAGGGGCCAGAGAGATCCATGATTGAAATCATGTGAGAAGTGATGGGAACAGCCAAGCCATAGGGCACATACTGAGACAAAGCTTTGAGTGGGCATAACTTCCAGGTAGGATGTTGCTGGACACTTTTACATTTATTAAAGGCACACTTCTTATTAAGGATGCATTAAGTAAGATGACAATAAGTCCTGATACCTTTTCTTACTGTTCTAAGTGCTCAGGTTCCCAGGGAATATTTACCTGCTTTCATTTTAGTCCAGTAAGTAAAGGTGAGCCCTTTGGAAGATAGACTTTGTGGGATGCTGTGGTAACAGTGACACTAGGAATCTGAGCAGATCGAGAATGAGTGAGAGTGTTTGGAGCTTCCCAGATTAGCCAACTGGGCATTTGTCTGGCCCAGTTACTTTAACTGTATAGAGCATGATGGGAGAAGCTATCCCAATTGGACAAAGGAGATCCTGCATCTCCAAGAAGCTTGGTCTTCATGGGGTCATCTAGTTCCGCATGTTTATTGATCACTTCATGGGGCCAAGCACTGACTCAGAACTCAGGATTCAGGGTGATCACAACCTCTACTATCCTGGCTCTCATGGAATGTCCAAAAAAAAGCTGGGAAGACAGATACATATTTTAAATGTTCACAAATAGTCACAATTATAATAAATGCCATCAAAGAGAAACACTAGTTTCTGCATGGAGGATCTAACCTAGCTGGGATCCACCTTGACAGAGGGACAAACAGTGGGTTTGGGGCCTAGATTTGGAGGCAGGAAGGAGTGTCAGAAGTCTGGAGAGGAATACACAAAGCCCTCCAAACCCCAGTGGTGACAGAAAGAGGTATAGAAACAGTATTTGCTTTGAAATCCTTAACTTTTGATTCAGAAAGCAGACATTCTAAGGCTTCTCACTTTTCTGTCATGTATAATTACATTATTCTGATCCACAGAAGACCACATTAAGTGTGATCTACTATTTTCTAGGAGTTATTTGACTATAGGGAAATAAATGAAGCAGACTGACATTTTTGTATAGAACAATCCTTCAAAGATAAGCAGAAATCTATCTTTTCCTGATATTTTCTTTAACTTTTTTTTCCCCACATAGAAAAATTCATTATATGGTGGGGTCTAAGTTATTCTGGGTACAAAAGATATAATTTTGATGGCATTTTTCTGGCCCAGTTTAATTGTATAGAGCATGATGCTGAATGAAGTGAGAGGAAGCTTCCACCCCCAGTCATCTTTCCTGTCCATGGAGGAAACCTGCTTTCCCCCACTGTCTTCTGGGTGGAGTGGACACCCATTGCCCTTTAGTGGCTTTCTGGGACTGGATTATGTGAAGGCCTGCAGAGCCATAGGCTTGGCCTTGCTTATCACCTGTGGCTCCTGAGGAGAAGGACCCAAAACATACCTATCCGGATGGTCAACTGCCAGGATGCATACAAAAGGGGCAGCTTTGGTTCATCTCTGGGTTGAGATCCTAATATGAATAAAACATCAGAGAGTGGAGAATAGCAGAGAAGCTGTGTACATCTCTGGGCTTTTGTTTTTGTTTTTTGCTTGTTAAAAAAAGCATTGGAAAACAAAAACTTGTAAAAATCAATTACATATATTTTAAATCTTAAATGACTTCTATAAAATGATATCCCTGAACTAGAGTGCTTGTTGAGATTGATTTTTTTTTTTTTTTTAACTGAACAAGATAATAAGGGAAATCCTGGTAAAGTGAGCCTTGGCCAGTCACATGTACATTTGTGTTTGAAACTGGATTTCTCCATGCATGTTTGCCTTGTATTTGGGGAAGATATGACAGACCTGAGGTGGAATAAGGTGTCAACAATAACAGGGACTTCTCTCCCTTTCAAGGCAGTGATGGCCAGTGACTTTGCAGTGCCGAGATTCCGATACCTTGAGAGACTCTTAATTGTTCATGGACACTGGTGCTATTCCCGACTTGCCAACATGGTGCTGTACTTCTTCTACAAAAATACAGTAGGTATTTGACACTTCTGGTTTCTAGAGTGTTTGAATTCAAAAAGCCTTAGCTGAGATTTATTGGACCATCACCTGAATGTGGCCCACTGGCCATCGCAAGACTTCCTGTCGGTTCCATCCTCCTCAGCCTTTGTGAACTTCCCCCAGGCCTGGCCTGGGCTTGCACCCTATAGGCTCAGGAGTCTAACTCACAGGCACATGAGGGTAACTGCACCTCCAAGGGAGTAAGTTGTGGAAACAGGTGGATCAAACAAGAATGTCCACTTGTGCACAAGGTCACACAGCTAGTGAGTAGTCAAGGCAGCATTTAACCCCAGTTCATCTGGCTCCCAACTCTTAACCACTCTGTTAATGTGTTTCTCAGGAGCAGACTGCTGAGGTGTCCACAGACAGGAGTCCTCTGATCATTGCTCACTCTAGAGCAGTCAGGAAATCCAGTGACAAGTAGGAGTGTATTGGCAGTCCTGGATCAGAATGACAGGACTTAGTCATGCTGTGATTCCAATATTGAACAGCCTCTGTTGAAACATACCCACACTGGGCCAGTGTGCCAGTCCCCTAGTCAGAATGCAAGCTTAGGGCCCGAGGAACAGGGCCACCAGCAGGGTCTTGCCACACTCTCTTCTGTGCTGGCAGGGCAGACATGCCCCCTTCTGGCCAGCTTAGTCTGTAGTTGACACTCCAGTTGGGTCATATCCAGGCTGGCTGATGACAGTTCTCTCTCCAGAGGCTCTAATCCAGGACGTTTCTCCATTTCATGTTGATCCTAATGTTTAATTCTTAGTTCTTTTATTACTAAGACCTTGGCAGACAAGCGTCTTTCTCCATAGCCCTCCAGAATGGATGCCATGGCCATTTCTGAACCCTGCCCTTCTTGTAGGTGAGGGATAGACATTTTGCTAAGAAGTTGCTGAGTGGGTATGTGTTGCTCTTATCTCTGATAGCTTGTGGCTGAATGTATAAACAGACAAAATAAACTCTTGGTATAAGTGATCTTTCAGGGTAGTCCCACAAATCTATCACATTGGATACCACAATTCCAATGTCAAGGTCATCCTATACTCTTCTGAAAAAGAATAAAATACACAATAAATGAAAAGATATATTTCTTATTTCTTTCCCATTAATTCCACTTAAAAATCATACTAAGTCTAAACTGCCACCGGTATGCCTCTTGTTCTTGTTTGTTCTGGAGATCTAGACCTACCTATCTTTCCCAACCCTCTTGCCCCCTCACCCTCATCCATTTTCAAAATGTCTTCTAGCAAAATGAATACAGATACTCAGGACCAGTCAGGGCATGTCTGATTGGTAGGTTGGGTCCTGGAAATTAATTCAGATTAGGTTCTGCCTAGGATTCTGTCCAAGGAAGTCTGTGCCATGCTAGCATTGCATCCCCAGAGCTGAGGTCTCCATGCATATAGTTGCAAACTTAGAGGTTCCCAGTTCCCAAAGAGGTGAATGGGTGCTTGAGTACAGATGAGTGGGGCTGGGCAGATGGAACCCTAGCTCTCTTTCTGTCATTAATTACTTATGCAATCTTGAGCAAGTTTTTTTGTTTCCTAGGGATTTTTCTGATTGTTTTCTAAAAGCAAAACATGAGAATTGAGGTCTATTCTCTGTAATTCCTCATGAAAATTTCGCAGACTGAGGGGAAGAAATTCAACATTTTAGTTGCAAATGAGTGCCAGAGTGGCTACCTGAATGAGCACAGCCTCCTGCCTGCCATAATGAATCTGTCCTGGAGGGAATGGAAGAAGGAGGGGGTACTTGTCTTTATTCCACATAAGATTCAGGGCCTCTGTTAACAAGCACTTAATCTAGTTGAGAAGTGCAAGGAAAATCACCCTGCCTCCCAAAGTGAGAAATTCATTAGTTTTAGGAGAGAAGGAAAGTTTCCATAGCAACAGTAGTTTGGGAAGAAGTCTTTTTGGTACTACAGGGGAAAAAAAGTCTCAATTATTTAAGTACTTTTCCTCCTCTTTCTCCTGATTCTAGTTGCTCATTGATGACTCATTAGGCTGAGCCTATGGGGGTGGGTGAAAGTCAACAATCGGCGTGAGAATGGAAGAAAGTCAATGAAAAATCCAAGTTTGTTAGTTTTCAGTGTGGAAGGGAAAAGTTGCATTAGGTCATAGACTGAAACAAGACTTGGAGGAAACGTGTCATTTTTTTCTGATCTTCAGAGCAAGCCATTTTCAGGTCCAGAAACCAAAGCTCAGAGAAGGTAAGTGACTGAGTCAAGGTCAGAAAGAGACAGTGACAGCTCCAGAACTAAAACCCAGGCCATTACCTGTGGTCCCCAGCAGAGAATGTTCTTCCACCGTGTTCTGTCCTGGGAGTGTCCATGCCCTCCAGGCCCAGACCCACAAGTGGCTGAACAAGTTGGATTTATTACTTATACAATGACCATAGTTAAGTCATTTAACATGCTGGACTTGAGTTTCCTTTTCTCTAAATGGGGTAAACACGCTGGCTCTGCTTGAGGCTCAGAAAATAACTGTACTGCTAACTGTACAAACCATAAGTGAGTACCTATAGTACTCACAAGGAGCTCTTGTGAGTACTTTAAATCCATAAGTTCATTAATCCTTACAACAACCCATAGCTAAGTACCATTGGGATGCCCATTTCATGGACAAGGACACTGAAGCAGAAAGGGGTTAAATGATCTGTGCCAAATTGATAAGTGTACAACTTATAAGTGTAAATGCTTTGCCATCACTAAACTGCCATGCTCTCATGTAAATACACTCAAGCCACTGATGTTCAGTGATAGTGGGAAGAGATCCACCCAACTCCTACTGAGCATGGACTTGAAGAGGCTGTTCAAGCTCTGTGGTCTTCACTTTACTATTCGGCAAAGTGGGGGGTAGCTGTAAGAACCAGTGATAATAACTACAGCTCACCTGCCAGCAGAGTGCCCGGTGGATATCAGGACTTGGTCAAGGCACCAATGTTGGTAGCATTACCGACTTCTGCCATGTTCCTGTGTGTCCTCTTTGCCATGGGAAGCAATAATTTCCCACTGTTCTTCATCAGAAAATGTTTGTGACTAAAGACAGTGGCAAGATCTGGGATGTAACACAAGTAGGTTTAGTTTACTATCACAGAGGAGAGGTGCTAGGGAAGAAGCTGCAATGGGTGAAGAACACAGCTGACCCTTTTGAAATGTGAGCAACCCTAGACCCTGCTGGACCTTTATGAGGAATTCTTCTACTCAGCTGGACTTTATCTCGGCTGGTCTTAGGAACAAGATGTAAGGAATTTGTCCTGTGGAGTTAAGGGACTGTCAGGAAAGGCCTAACCAGCACTTTCATAAGTGCTCAGTAAATGCTTGTTCCATCCAATCTGCATTTCTCACAGGCTGGTACCAGTGTCCTCTCTCCATGGGCTCTGCTTGGGAATTCTCATCTCCCATTGCTGGTCCTTCATACTCAAGGAAATGAGGAGGGAGAGACAGAGAGCAACAGTGTTACGGCTATCTTTGGAGGAAATTGTTGTCAATAAGTTTAATCTTGTTAGTCAAATTTTGCAAAACTCTTATATCCCTTGGATGAGAATCTGCAGGGACAGCTAAGAATTGCTTATCCCCATTCTTCCTTTCTTTATTTCAGATGTTTGTGGGCCTCCTGTTTTGGTTCCAGTTTTACTGTGGCTTCTCTGCATCTGCTATGATTGACCAGTGGTATCTGATCTTCTTTAATCTGCTCTTCTCGTCACTTCCCCAGCTTGTGACTGGGGTGCTGGACAAGGATGTGCCAGCTGATGTGCTGCTGACTGAACCACAGCTCTACAAGAGTGGTCAGAACATGGAGGTGAGGGACCCTTCCTGTACCCACTTCCTATCTTGGCCCTCCCACTCTCCATGTTCACCTTACAGAAAGTGCAAGTCTTCACACCTCCCTTTAACTGGACACCCTGGGAGAAATTGTTAAAATTGTGGAAAATGACCAGTGGGATGAAAAAATGGATTCTATCTACTTGATTGTGCCGTATATTAAGTAGAGTGAGGTTATTGGTTGGAGTGACAGTATACTGGTGTATGCATATGCCCAAACCCATCAGGATGTATATATTAAATGTGTGCAGGTTTTGTGTATCAATTTACCTCAATAAAGCTAAAAAAAAAAAAAAAAGAGGGAGCTTTAAAGAAAAAGTATAGTGAGATGAAAACTGTCTCTACACCAAGAATCTCCAGGAACTCAAGGAAAATCCACTTGGAGTTGAAGTCAGGGCCAGGTGGCTGACTCCTGAGCAGGGATTTTTCTTTTTTTTTTTTTTTTTTTAATCTTTTTTTTATTTATTTATTTTTTTTTTAATTTTTTTTTTCAACGTTTATTTATTTTTGGGACAGAGAGAGACAGAGCATGAACGGGGGAGGGGCAGAGAGAGAGGGAGACACAGAATCGGAAACAGGCTCCAGGCTCTGAGCCATCAGCCCAGAGCCCGACGCGGGGCTTGAACTCACGGACCGCGAGATCGTGACCTGGCTGAAGTCGGACGCTTAACCGACTGCGCCACCCAGGCGCCCCTTTAATCTTTTTTTTAAAACATTTATTTATCTTTGAGAGAGACAACACAAGCAGGGGAGGGGCAGAGGGAGAGGGAGACACAGAATCTGAAGCAGGCTCCAGGCTCTGAGCTGTCAGCACAGAGCTCAATGCAGGGCTCAAACCCACAAACCATGAAATTGTGACCTAAGGCGAAGTCAGACACTTAACCCACTGAACCACCCAGATGCCCCAGAGCAGGGATTTTTCTAAAACAACCTCCTATCCCCCATCCACAGTGTGATTATTTTGAATGGGACTTAACCAGAAGATAAACCCATGGGGAAAACATTGAGAGAATAAGTGAATTCAAACAGATATAAATACATGTTTACATCAATACACCACATAGATTGCTGATTACCAGCTAGTCCTCCCATCATTTAAAGCCCTCTAAAATTATAGAAAGAACCTAAATGTCCATCAACTGACAAATGGATAAAGACGATGTGGTTTATATACACAATGGAATACTACTTGGCAATGAGAAAGAATGAAATCTGGCCATTTGTAGCAATGTGGATGGAACTGGATAGTGTTATGCTAAGTGAAATAAGTCAGGCAGAGAAAGACAGATACCATATGTTTTCACTCATATGTGGGTCCTGAGAAACTCAACCAGGGGGAAGGGGAAGGGAGGGAAAAAAGTTACAGAAAGGGAAGGAGGCAAACTATAAGAGACTCTTAAATACTGAGAACAAACTGAGGGTTGATGGGGGTTTGGGGGGAAGGGAAGGTGGGTGATGGGCATTGAGGAGGTCACCTATTGGGATGAGCACTGGGTGTTGTATGGAAACCAATTTGACAATAAATTTCATATAAAAATAAATAACTCAGGCCCTCTAAGTGCTTCTCTTTGCTAGTTGGAATCATCGTATGTATGCATATGTATCCTCCCTATCTCTTACAACTACAACAGTCTCTAATTTAGAACTTGTTTACTTTTGAGTTGACTCCCCTGGTAACCCTCATTGACCCTGAGTTCCCTCTTAGGCAGCTGGGGGGGTGGGGAGGGGGAGAGGAGGTTGGGCTGCAGGGTAGGAGCTACTGAGGGTCTGGCCAATGAGGAGGGCCTTTGCTAGTTGCCTGTCAGTGGAGAAATTCCTGTGCTCAGCTGGGCCTCTTATCCTCAGCTCAGCCTCAGCTGAGGCTGGCCTAGGGAACCAGACACAGGGAGTTTGTCCTGTGGAACTAGGGAACTGAAGGAAGGGCCTAACCAGCACTTTCTTAACTGCTCAGTAAATGCTCATTCAGTCCAATCTACATTTCCTGCAAGCCAGTACCAGCCCCAGTTGCTCAGGAACTCAGAGGCCAGTACACATTTTGTTACCCAGTTAATGAAAGCTTGATCAGTCCACATCAAGGTCATTTTTACCCTCAGTGTACAGCTTTTTTTTATTTAATTTTTTTAAATGTTTATTTATTTTTGAGAGAGAAAGAGAGACAGCACCAGCAGGGGAGGGGCAGAGAGAGAGGGAGACACAGACTCTAAAGCAGGCTCCAGGCTCTCAGAGCCTGACATGGGGCTCAAACTCACGAACCATGAGATCATGACCTGAGCCGAAGTTGGACACTTAACCGACTGAGCCACCCAGGTGCCCCAGTGTACAGCTTTTTTATTTTGACATTAAATACATCCACGATCTAATTTTAAAAGACACTTCTAAGAAACATTCTAAAAGACCCACCAACAAAGGGTGCAAAACCCTGACAAAGTAGGAGTAGAAGGACTCAAATTGGAGCAAGATGTCCAGAATTTGAGCTGCTGTGTCTACCCTAGGAAAATGCTCCCCATAGGCTTTAGAAAATGGTTTTATCTGTCTATTGTTGGCCTAGAACTACTGTAGCTGGTCTTGTATACAGATGCTCTCAGTGATTGACTCAGTTGGATGCCTCTGCAGATGTTTGCGTTGTTGTTTTTTCCTCAGCCCTCTGGGACCTCAAGCACCAAAAGTCCTGAATTAGCAAATTGCCCTAGGGTGATATCTATAGGCCCTGTAGCTACTGGAAAACATCATTTGAAGAGATGTACACTTCCCTGTAATCTGTGATTGTTTTTGTGTCTCAGGAATATCGGCCACGTACCTTCTGGTTAAACATGGCTGATGCTGCCTTCCAGAGCCTGGTTTGCTTTTTCATTCCTTACCTGGTAAGTTGACACCTGGCAGTCTTTCTTAATCAGCTTCATCCAGTGACCCACAGACACAAGACACTGCTGTCTTTCAGGCCTACTATGACTCAGACACAGATGTGTTTACCTGGGGGACCCCCATAACAGCAATCGCGCTGTTCACCTTCCTCTTGCACCTTGGTATTGAAACCAAGACCTGGGTAAGTGCTGTGGACATGATCCCAAAGGGTGCTGATGCTGCGGGCCCCACACTCCCAGGGAGATTCCATGACATCTAGAAGGTTTCTGAGCAGACAGGTTACTACAAAGCTAGCCTCACTGTGGATAAGGAAAACAAATATGTGGGCCTGCCACATGTATGGAGCCCCTGGTGTGGGAACTGCTGCATCCTGACACAAATAATTCACCTGGGCAGCATTAAGCTCCTTCCTGCCCTCTCTCCCCTCCTCCTCTACCTCATGTCCCACCCCCTTTCCCCCTCTCCTTTCATTCATATCCCTGACTTCCATCTCCCTGTGTCCAGGCTGGTCCATAGATGCTGAAGGCAGCCTCATCAAGGCCTCCTGGCTGTCTGTGCCAAAGACCTGTGTTTTTGCTAAACCCTTAGAACAGCTACCCACTCACAGTTGACCAGTGCATTTTTATTGAAATAAAAGTCCTGTCTTTCTCTTTTCCCCTTAGACCTGGCTCAACTGGATAGCTTGTGGCTTCAGTATCCTTTTATTTTTCACTGTGGCTTTGATTTACAATGCTTCTTGTGCAACGTGTTATCCTCCATCCAATCCTTATTGGACTATGCAAACATTACTGGGCGACCCCGTATTTTACTTGACTTGTCTCATAGCACCTGTTGCTGCATTGCTTCCCAGGTAGGTATAAGGGACAGTGTCCCTCAAGTCCTAAGTGAGCTCTGTAGCATTCTCAGGCTCTATATTAATCTCAGAATATATAAACATTCTCAGTGTTTTTACATTGTGCAAGTCTCAGAAAACTCAAAAGCTCTATCCACAGATAACTGTTTTTTATATGCTCTTTCCAGATTGTTTTTCAAAGCCATGCAGGGGAGCCTTTTCCCCACCCAACTTCAGCTGGGGCGCCAGATGGCCAAGAGGTCCCCCAAGAAACTCATTGCTCCCAAAGAGACCTTTGCTCAGGGACACCTCCCAGGAGAACCCAGAACTGAATCATCTGAACAGAGGAGAATCAGTACCTCTGGATCCCTCTCCCGGGACTGCATCTCACAGGCATCTTGGCATATGCAGCGGCCAGCCTGCTCCCCAGAAGCTCGTGGGGAGCCCAGTGTGGTTGACATGAATGTGCCCTTAAGGGAGGACATTCTGCTAGAAGGACTGAGCAGTCAGTCCCCAGGGTCCTCCATGCCAAGGGAGGCTATCCTGGAAGGGTGTCCTGGGGACTCCAAGATGAAACCCACCAGCAACAGCAGGGCAGCCTCCCTGTCGTCCATTTTCAACCTGCCCAACTTCAGCTCATTCAACTGGATTTCCCCCCTCTCGCTGGTCAATGGGCTAGGAAGTGTCTTACAGTTCTCTCGAAGTAGTTTACAGATGGACAAGAGGGACAGTGAATTTTTGCCTAACCCGCCTCAGCCAGACCAGGATCTGTGTGGCTTAAATGGGCAGACCACCAACTATTTCTAGGAGCATCTTCCAGGGACCACAGCTGATGGCAGTAGCATTGAAAACCTTGAAATGGCCTCTTTTTATATAACTTAGATGTTAATATTATTTATGTTTATTATTTTGCACAGAAGAGTTCTAGTGAGATGTATTTTATGTTTCCAAGGCTAACACGGGAAATGAAAGGTACCAAAAAGAAAATTTATTTTTTAAAAGTTCTAAGTAGAATATGTTGAAAAGGAAAATAAGAGATTTAACATATATAAAAATTTAAAGAAAAGAAACACTTGAAAAGTGTGTTTAGATTTATTTTTTCATCTCATTTTATAAGAAAATGCAATATGATTGAATTTCTTCAACATGCATGACCTTGGTTTTCCCCACTTGAAAATGTGTGTGTGAGCTCAGTGAATCCCAGGTGGGTATGGCCAGTAGTGAGGGGAGATGATGGGACAAGAATGCAGGTTCTCTGTCTTTGTCCTTGTTCCTTTGCCCTGCCTCCACCAACCTGGGAGAGCTGGGCTCCGCTTCACCCAGAAAAAGGAAAGAGAGAATGCATGCGTGGAGTTATCCTAACGTTGAAGTCTACTCAGGCATTCTATAAAGATCACTTTATAGGTATTGTAGGTATTACAGTCCCTATGTAGGGTTTTGCCTGTCAAAATCATAACAAGCAATAAAAACTTTCACTTTGCAAAGAGAATATGTCCTGTGTGTGAAGTTATGAATATGTGACCTAACAACATGTTCTAAGTACCACAGGACACTTTTAGACACCATGCAGGATACAGCAGGGTGTCATGAAAGCTGCACACTGTAACACTAGGTTTGTACCATGGCTCCCTGGACCAGGCTATCAGCACCTACCAGATCCTTCCTTCCAAGAGACAAGGCTTTTTAAGTGTGTATCTTTAGGCATTTATCTTACAAGTCATTATTTCTCTTACTCTAAACAGTGGGAAAAGGAGGAAAAAAATTTAAATATCCAAGACCATTAATGATATATCATTTCCTCTTCAGAGACTTCTCTTTGCACTTTGCCATCAGCTGTGAGTCAGTTGCTCTGTTTAGCCTAGGGATGTGAAGTGAGCATCATGTGACCCTTGCTTAGGTGTCTTGTGGCTGGGTGTCCCTAAGAACAGCAAGGTACAAAAAGTGTGGAGGGTCTCAGGAGCAAGCAGTTCCTGAGCACAGCATATCAGGAAGAATGGCTGGTTATCCATTGTGTGTGGCTCATTGAACAAGATAGAAGATGCACCCCATCTAGTTATATAGAAAGAAAAGACAGGGTTCGATGTCTACAAGGCCAGAGACACATTGGGCTTTAGGACCATTGAACTCAGCACCTCAGACCTGGGGCTTTACACCATTCCTCCTGCCCTGAGCTTTCTGAGGTCAGTTTTGTCTTAAGGCTGATTCTGTTCATATTGATGACATGGCTGGAGCCATCCCACTGTGCAGAAGAGAGGCTGTTGCTCTCCACATTCTCCCAGAGTTCTGGGTTTCTTCAGCTCAAGCTGCACAGGTTGCAGTTGCTGTCAAAGTGAGGGGGAATGAGTGGAGCTTCTGGCTAGAGCTGGAAGAGAAGTCAGCTTCCTTCCAAGAACCTGAATTGCATGAGTGGACTCTCAGAGGAATATTTGGGTCCTGTTAGAGCGGGGAGAGAGAATGAGGAGTGGAAAGAGTTTCAGCAGGCAGAAGAACGGGAGGTGATACTGTCCTAATCCTCCCCCTGCATGCCTAAGGGTGCCTCATCTGTTCTCATAGCAACACGTACAAAAGGAACTTAGGAAGATGCACAACACTGTGCTTTCCTGAGTTAGGGTAATGGTTGTTAGCACAAAGCACAAGAAGAACTATATGCACATTTCCCTGATTACCACAGTTCAGAATGCTCCAGCTTCCAGATTTTCCTGCACTCACAATTGATCTTTCCCAAGGACTTCTCTCCTCCATAGATAGTTCCTCTTGGAAAATGATATGATCCAGGAAGTGGCTTTGGGAATATGCATACCAAAACCATTTCAGAGAAATAAACATTGTAAAGGGCATTGTCCACTGCTCTGTAGGAAGATGAACATTAATAGAAGCCTACGATGATAATCCATTACAAGCAAGTTTGATCTCAAAATGAACATGGTATAGATTGAACTGCATGATTATCTCAAAAAAAATCACTGGGAAATATATGTCACCCAATCCTAATTACAAATCTAAATAAGAAATCTGGCTTTCTAAGGCGACTTCTTCCCCTTGTGACAAAATGGCAAGATTAACCATTTGACATTATACACAATGCCTACTTCAAACCCTAAATCAGTTTTAATTTCTTGGAGGCCTCATCTTATGTCCTCTTCACCTTGTATTCTTACCACTAGCATATGGAACCTAGCTCTCAGGGACACCTTGGTGGCTCAGTCGGTTAAGCCTCCGACTTTGGCTCGGGTCATGATCTCGCAGTTGGTGAGTATGAGCCCCTCATTGGGCTCTGTGCTGACAGCTCAGAGCCTGGAGCCTGCTTTGGATTCTGTGTCTCCTTCTCTCTCTGCCCCAACCCCATTTGCACTCTGTCTCTCTCTCAAAAATAAATAAACATTTTAAAAAAATGTTTTAGAACCTAGCTCTTAGAATGTCTGATGAACCTAAGTAAATGTTAATAGTGAAAATACTGAAGGCATTCTTGTTAAAATAAGAGCTAAAGGAGAGTTGCTTATTATAAACCATTTTTGTTTAATATTTTCTGGAATTTCTGGTTAATGCAATAAGACATGAAGTTTTGAGAAGAATGGGTATTGGAATTAGAGACCAAATTATCATTACTTACTTACACATGATATGCTTATATGCCTAAAAAATCTGAATTAAATAGTGCTCAGGGCTAATAATAAGAAGCAATAAATTGACTATGAAGAAAACAAACCCTATAGAGCATAATGGAGGAAGGAAAAGATCTAAGTCACCAACACTAACAAAAATTAAAATACCAGGGGTGGGGTCAAGATGACAGAAGAGCATGAAAGTTGTTTTGTTTTGTTTTGTTTTGACTCTCTCATCCCTGAAATGCAGCTAGATCAACACCAAACCAGCTTGCACACCTAGAAGACTTACCTGAGGATTAACACAACAATCTGCACAACTTGAACCACAGAACTTGGCAGGTACATGGCACAGAGAGAACGAAGGAAGAGAGCCACGGAGGGTAGGGATCTATTTTTTGCTTCCAGAGAGAGGCCAATGATTGGGGAGAGTACAGGAAAAGCACTCCCCTGAAAGCAGCTGGAGAGAAAGAAAGTGGAAACACCTGTAAGAGACTTAGAAAGGGAGAAAGGAAAAAGGAAAGGGTTTAAATACTATTAAGTCTCCATAAACAGGGGAGCACAGAGTCTGAAACTCCACAGCTCGATACCTGGTGGATCTCTGATAGATAGGAAGGGCAAATCCCCAGGAGCAGACAGTGAGGTCTGAGGGGTCCTTGGGCCACACAGTTAGGGACGGTTCCCCTGCTGAGAGGGCATTTGGTATAGGCTGTGTGGTCTCCCTACAGTCAAAGCTCCCAGTGATCCCAGAGAACAGCCACATTTGCTGGTGTTGGAATAAGGACATTAAGGGTGAAGCCTGGTGCCAGATGTGTGGTGTGATTTACCATAATCCTGAAATGCTGCTGCTACACAAACACATGAATTTTTCTGGGGCAGGCTGCACCCAGCCCCTTTCTCTGGGCATCAGCAGCAGGGTCGCATGAACATTCCTAGGGTGGGGCTGGCACCCAGCCATTGCTTGGTGAGACCCTACCCCAAGGGTGTGAGTGGGTCAAAGCTGTAGGGACCTCAGAAGTTAGGAGTTTGGAAACACAGCCTCATTGGAGATAAAAAGGGAGGTGCCTCCTGGCAGGCAGACAGTTTGGTCGTAGACAGTGTAGAAGCGGGGAGTGGATGGAAGCCAGGTACAAAGGAGGGGTGCTTGATTGCTGGTGGGCAAGAGCACAGAGTTCTGATACAAAAGACTGGGTAGCTAGGTTATGACAGTTTCAGCCCTCTCACGCATGTGCATACATGTGTACACGTGCCACAAAAATCCACCCCAGTAAACTAAGCAGCTCCAACTAGTGGAGAATGGAGCCATTACACCAAGCCTCTCTAACTGTGCCAACCGTGACTAGAGGAACACCAAAAGTCTCTCCACCTGCTTGGTTTGCAGACTATAAAGCGTTTCAGAGTTTGATTTCCAGGAGAAACTAGATGTAATTTCAATCATATTTCATTCTGTTTATTGAATTAATGAAATAAATCATATTTCATTCTATTCAATTTTTTTTCTTTTTTTTAATTCTTGAATACAGTAAGAAAACAATTTATTTTTATTTTATTTTATTTATGTTTTCATAAAAAATGTTTTTAAATTTTTTACTATATTTTGTACTTCATTGTAAATGTTTTTTAATTCTATTTACTTTCATTTCATTTTATTCTATTATATTCATTTTTTTAAATTTTCTTTTTTTTTTCAACGTTTTTTTTTTTGGGGGGACAGAGAGAGACAGAGCATGAACGGGGGAGGGGCAGAGAGAGAGGGAGACACAGAATCGGAAACAGGCTCCAGGCTCCGAGCCATCAGCCCAGAGCCTGACGCGGGGCTCGAACTCACGGACCGCGAGATCGTGACCTGGCTGAAGTCGGACACTTAACCGACTGCGCCACCCAGGCACCCCCATTTTTTTAAATTTTCAAGTGTTTTTCTTTTTTGTTTCCTTTTTTTCCCTTTTCTTTCCCTTTTTACTCTAGTCTATCAAGCTTTTTCAACAAACAGATTAAACAACACCTAGGATCTAGCATCATTTATTTGTTTTGTGTGTGTGTGTGTGTGTGTTGTTTAAATTTTTAAATATTTATTTATTTATTTTATATTCTTGATGCTTTTTCTTCTTGCAAAATGATGAAATGAAGGAATTCACCCCCTCCAAAAAAAAAGAACAGGAAGAAATGAAATCCAGGGACTTAACACAGATACAAGCAAGATATCTGAACCAGAATTTAGAATCATGATAATAAGAATACTAGATGGGGTTGAAAAAGCATAGAATACCTTTCTGTGGAGACAAAAGAAGTAAAATCTAGTCAGGGCGAAATTTAAAATGCTATAACTGAGATGCAATCTTAAATAGTTGCCATAGCGGCAAGGATGAATGAAGCAGAGCAGAGAATCAGTGATATAGAGGACAAATATACTCAGTATAATGAAGCAGCAAAAGAGAAGGAATCTAAGGCAAAAGAGCACGATATATGAATCAGAGAACTCAGTGACTCGTTAAAAAAGAATAACATCCGAATCATAGGGGACACAGAAAAAGGGGTAGAAGGTTTATGTGAACAAATCACAGCGGAGAACTTTCATAACCTAAGGAAAGACACAGACATCAAAATCCAGGAAGCACAGAGATTCAACAAAACCGTTGAATTAGATTCAACAAAAACCATTAGATTCAACAAAAAATGACCATCAACAAGGCATATCATAGTCAAATTTACAAAATACTCAGGCAATTAAAGAATCATGAAGGCAGTAAAAAAAAAAGTCCTTAACCTACAAGGGAAGACAGATCAGATTCACAGCAGACCTATTCACAGAAACTTGGCAGGCCAGAAAGGAGTGGCAGAATATATTCAATTTGCTAAATCAGAAAAATATGCAGCCAAGAATTCTTTATCCAGCAAGACTGTCATTCAAAATAGGAGAGATTAAAAGTTTCCCAGACAAACAAAAGATAAAGGAGTTCGTGACCACTAAACCAGCCCTGTAAGAAAGTTTAGACAGAGGAAGACAGATACTATATGTTTTAACTCATGTGGACCCTGAGAAACTTAAAAGAAGAAGATGGGGGAGGGGAAGGGGGAAAAAAGTTACAGAGAGGGAGGGAGGCAAACCATAAGAGACTCTTAAATACTGAGAACAAACTGAAGGTTGATGAGGGGTGGGGGAGAGGGGAAGGTGGGTGATGGGCATTGAGGAGGGCACCTGTTGGGATGAGCACTGGTGTTGTATGGAAACCAATTTGACAATAAATTATATTTAATATAACAAAATAAATTCCTGGGGACAGAGTAAAAAGTTTACTATTTTTCTGTATAAATTACATATATATATATATATATATATATATATATATATATATATATATATAGTAAATAAATATATACACAGTATATATGTGGCATATATATATATATATATATATATGCCAAATAAATATATACACAGTAAAAGAAAGAAAGAAAGAAAGAAAGAAAGAAAGAAAGAAAGAAAAAGAAAAAAGAAAGAAAAAAGAAACTTTGAAGAGGATTCTCTGAGGGGAGAAAAGACAAAACAAAAAAGACCAAAAGCAACAAAGACTAGAAAGGACCAGAGAACACCACCAGAAACTCCAACTCTATAATCAACATAATGGCAATAAATTCTTATCTTTCTGTACTCACTCTAAATGTCAGTGGACTAAATGCTCCAATCAAAAGACATAAGGTAACAGAATCGATAAGAAAACAAGATCCATCTATATGCTGTTTACAAAAGACCCATTTTAGACCTAAGGACACCTTCAGATTGAAAGTAAAGGGAGGGAGAACCATCTATCGTGCGAATGGTAGCCAGAAGAAAGCCGGAATAGCCATACTTATATCAGACAAACTAGATTTTAAAATCAAGACTGTAACAAGAGATGAAGGGCATTATATAATTAAGGGGTGTATCCACCAAGAAGATCTAACAATTGTAAACATTTATGCTCCAAATGCGGAAGAACCCAAACATATATATCTATTAATCACAAACATATAGAAACTCATTGATAATACTATAATAGCAGGGGCCTTCAACACCCCACTTACAACAATGGACAGATCATCTAAACATAAAATCAACAACAAAACAATGGTTTTGAATGACACTGGATGGAATGGACTTAACAGATGTATTCAGAACATTTCATCCTAAAGCAGCAGAATACATATTCTTCTTGAGTGTACATGGAACATTCTCCAGAATAGATCACATAGTGGCACACAAATCAGCTCTCAGCAAGTACGAAAAGATCGAGATCATACTTGCATGTTTTCAGACCACAATGCTATGAAACTCAAAATCAACTACAAGGAAAAAAAATGGAAACACAACAAATAATTGCAGACCAAAGAACATCCTACTAAAGAATTAATGGGCTAACCAAGAAGTTAAAGAAGAAATTAAAAACTACATGGAAGCCAATGAAAATAACACCACAGCCCCAAAACTCTGGGATGCAGCAAAGGCAGTCATAAGAGGGAAGTACATAGCAATCCAGGCCTTCCTAAATAAGGAAGAAAGGTCTCAGATATACAACATAACTTTACACCTTAAAGAGCAGGAAAAGGAACAGCAAATAAAACCCCAAACCTGCAGAAGACAGGAAATAATAAAGATTAGAACAGAAATCAATGCTATTGAAACCAAAATAAACCAGTAGAACAGCTCAATGAAACCAATAGCTAGCTCTTTGAAAGAATTAACAAAATTGATAAACCCTTAGCCAGTTTTATCAAAAAGAAACAAGAAATAACCAAATTAAATGAAATCAAGAATGAAAGAGGAGACATCACGATCAACACTGCAAAAATACAAATGATAATAAGAGAATATTATGAGCAATTATATACCAATGATTGGTCAATCTGGAAGAAATGGACAAATTCCTAGAAACATATAAACTACCAAATCTGAACCAGGAAGAAATGGAAAATTTAAACATACCCATAACTAGTAAAGAAAGCAAATTAGTAATCAAAAATCTCCCAAAAAATGAGAGTCCGGAGCCAGATGGGTTTCCAGGGGAATTCTACCAAACATTTAAAGAAGAGTAAACACCTATTCTTTTGACAATATTCCAAAACATAGCAATAGAAGGAAAACTTCCAAACTCTTTCTATGAAGCCAGCATTACCTTGATTCCAAATCCACACAAAGATCCCACTAAAAGGAGAAGTATAGACCAATTTCCCTAATGAACATGGATGCAAAAATCCTCAAAAAGATACTAGCCAAATAGATCCAACAAAACATTAAAAGAATTATTCACTACAACCAAGTGGCATTTATACCTGGGATGCAGGGCCAGGTATTGTGGTTCAATATCCACAAAACAATCAATGTGATACATCACATCAATAAAAGAAAAGACAAGAACCACATGATTCTCTCAATATATTCAGAGAAAGCATTTGACAAAATACAGCATCTTTTCTTGATAAAAACCCTCAAGAAAGTAGGGACAGAAGGATAATACCTCAAGATCATAAAAGCCATATATAAAAGACCCTCTGTTAAGACCATCCTCAATGGGGAAAAACTGAGAGCTTTCCCCCTAAGGTCAGGAGCAAGACAGGGATGTCCACTCTCACCACTGTTATTCAACATAGTATTAGAAGTCTTAGCCTCAGCAATCAGACAACACAAAGAAATGAAAGGCATCCAAATCATCCAGGAGGAGGTCAAGCTTTCACTCTTCGCAGATGTCATGATATTCTATATGAAAAACCCAAAAGATTCCAGCAAAAAAATGCTAGAACTGATCCATGAATTCAGCAAAGTTGCAGGATATAAAATCAATGCACAGAAATAAGTTGCATTTCTATACACCAATAATGAAGCAACAGAAAGAGAAATCAACGAATTGATCCCACTTGCAATTGCACCAAAAACCATAAAATATCCATAAATAAACCTAACCAAAGAGGTGAAAAATCTATATAATGAAAACTATAGAAAGTTTATGAAAGAAATTGAAGAAGACCCCCCAAAATGGAAAAATATTCCATGCTCCTGGATAGGAAGAACAAATGGTTAAAATGTCAATACTACCCAAAGCAATCTACATATTCAGTGCAATACCTAACAAAATAACACCCCCCAAAATACCCCGAATAGCCAAAGCAATCTTGAAAAAAAACCAAAGCAGGAGGCATCACAATCGCAGACTTAAAGCTGTATTACAAAGCTGTAATAATCAAAACAGTATGATACTGGCACAAAAACAGACACTCAGATCAATGGAACAGAATAGAGAACCCAGAAATGGACCCACAAACATATGGCCAACTAATCTTTGACAAAGCAGGAAAAAAAATCCAATGGAAAAAAGACAGTCACTTCAGCAAATGGTGCTGGGAAAACTGGACGAGGACATGCAGACAAATGAACCTGGACCACTTTCCCACACCATAAACAAAAATAAACTCAAAATGAATGAAAGACCTAAATGTATGACGGGAAGTCATCAAAATCCTCGAGAAGAAAGCAGGCAAAAACCTCTTTGTCTTTGGCCATAGCAACTTCTTACTCAACACGTCTCCGGAGGCAAGGGAAACAAAAGCCAAAATGAACTACTGGGACCTCATCAAAATAAAAATCTTCTTCACAGAGAAGGAAACAATCAGAAAAACTAAAAGGCAACTGACAGAGTGGGAGAAGATATTTTCAAATGAAATATCAGATAAAAGGTTAGTATACAAAATCTATAGAGAAAGTATCAAACTCAACACCCAGAAAACAAATAATCCAGTGAAGAAATGGGCAAAAAACATGAATAGACACTTTTCCAAAGAAGACATCTAGATGGCCAAGCAACACATGAAAAAATGCTCAACATCACTCATAATGAGAGAAATCCAAATCAAAATCACGATGAGATATCACCTCACACCTGTCAGAATGGCTAATATTAACAACTCAGGCAACAACAGATGTTGGTGAGGACACAGGGAAAGAGGATTTCTTTTGCACTGCTGGTGGGAATGCAAACTGGTGCAGCCACTCTGGAAAACAGTATGGAGGTTCCTCAACTAAAAATAAAACTACCCTATGACCCAGCAATTGCACTACTATGTATTTATCCAAGGGATACAGGTGTGCTGTTTTGAAGGAGCACAGGCACCCCAATGTTTATAGCAGCACTATCGACAATAGCCAAAATATGAAAAGAGCCCAAATGTTCATCGATGGATGAATGGATAAAGAAGATGTGCTACACACACACACACACACACACACACACACACACACACACAGACACAATGGAGTATTACTTGACAATCAAAAAGAATGAAATCTTGACATTTGCAACTATGTGGATGGAACTAGAAGGTATTATGCTAATCGAAATTAGTCAATCAAAGAAAGACAAACATCATATGACTTCACTCATATGAGGACTTTAAGATACAAAACAGATGAACATAAGGGAAGGAAAGCAAAAATAATATAAAAACAGGGAGGGGGACAAAATACAAGAGACTCATAAATATGGAAAACAAACTGAGGGTTACGGGAGGGGTTGTGGGAAGGGGGATGGGATAAATGGGTAAGGGGCACTAAGGAATCTACTCCTGAAATCATTGTTGCACCATATACTAACTAACTGGGATGTAAATTAAAAAATAAACAAGTTATTAATTTTTAAAAAAGTAAAAAATAAAGAGAAATTAATCGAACTGAAAAAAAAAAGAATAGTTGCCGACTTGGCAACAGAACAAGAGGAAAAAATAAGTTATTTCCAATATCTCAGAAATCCTATTAGACAACGTATATTTCTGGGGCATCTGGGTGGCTCAATTAAGTAGGCATCTGACTCATGATCTCAGGTCAGGTTTGACCTCAATATCATGAGTTCAAGCCCACAATGGGGTCCATGCTGGGCATGAAGCCTACTTTAAAAAAAAAAAAAGTATACTTCCCAGGGATAAGGCTGCAAAGTTCAGTGTCACATTAAATATACCTAGTTTTTACTTGAATTTTTGATAGACTGTTACATATGGATTTTATTAATAACAGTATTGAGTCCATTGAGGGAACATAATAAAAGAGCTCCTTTGTGATGCCAGATTTAGAAACCATTTATTATAGTTTAATTGCAAGTAATCAAGTCCTAGTACAAACTCTGGCACATATTATACTCTAAATACATATTTTCTGAACTAGAATACAAGCCCTGTCACACAGTATATACAGGCCTTGGGGGTAATGGGTACTTTGTGCTATTAAAACCATACTAAAAGAGTCTCTAACTTAATTTGGCACTTGTGGACATGTCTATTGGATCCATTGGACCTATTGTTTCATATGTCCATTTCCATTTGTTTTTGGATCCTTATAATTGAAAAACAGCATGATATAGCAGTGGAAACTAGCTAGAGTATCATAAAATTGGAATTCTTGTCTTGGCTGAGCCACAGAGACCATGGATGCACAAATGTTACCTCCTCTATGGTGTACTTTCCCTGGTTGAAACATAGTCCAAGTAAAATAATTAATAAACTCCTCTTCATTCTAGAATTCTACTCTTTTAGGATAGGCCACTGGTTTAAAAAAAAATAAAAGGTAAAAACAATCTGAGCTGCTGTCATAGATGCTATGCCACCAAGACCCTCCAGGTCCTCTTATGATAGCAGCACTTACTCCCCAGCTCCAGGCAGTGTTGGTTCTAACAGCTTTCTGATAGGTACCTCTCCATAAATGCCCTCAGCTAAAAAGACTACCTTCCCAAGCTCATATTTTCTCCCTGGTTTCAACCCATATCTTGTTTTATGTGGATGTACCAAGGCCTGAGCAGCTTTGACGGGCCAACCAAGCTCCAAAACTCCCTATGGGATCAGCCAAGACCTCTGTTACAACTTCATCATAGTTCACTGATTCCCTCTGCCCAGTCCTTCTTCTTTCATTTCCCGGGAGACCTGCTATCCAGTAATCTCAGTCTCAGATGATTCTGAACTAAAACAGCTCCCAAATTAGGAACTAATTTTCATGGAAATGGTCTACTTAAGCCATTCTTAAGTAAACATCAAAATATTTATATGAAATCACAACTACAGTGGAAGAGTTTAATTGTCTCAGTACACTTCTGTATCATAATTGTCCCCTATTGTCTTGAATTTATTGTCTACAAGCAGAACTAAGCTTCTTTAGTCATTAAAAAAAAAAACAGACTGGCACTTTGGTCTGCAAATCCCCCAAGTGGCCACATTGTGGCTTCTGGGCTTGCAGCACTCCATCATCACTGAACCACATCTGCCAATGTCACCTCTCCTGGATGCCTTTCCTGATGTCTCTTCTCAGCCAGAAATGCTCTCTCCCCTCATTCACTCCCAAGACCCAGAGTCTTTCTTTATGATCTGCATCAGTTTTGTCCCTGTGCTCCAACATTACCATAAATGCCTGGTTCTCCTTTCATAGATTATTAGCTCCCTGAGGGTAGCATCTGTAATTCTTCAGAATGACTTGTTCAATAATTACCATTTTTATCAAAAATTAGTTGAGCTGTCCATGTCAGGCATCACTGGAAGAATAAAGTCACTCTCTCTGTTTCACTTTGTCTTTGTAAACTCTATTTGACCCTCTGGTGTACTCTAGCTCTCCTTATAAGAGCTTGCTGTCTCTACATTGGAGATGAGAGTCCCTAGTTTTATTCTCACTTCATATTGAACCTCCTTGACACCATGACCATATTTGCCTAACTAGAAATCAGGGTTCCCCACTCTGGCAGTCCCTAGAACAATACGATATTTGAAATAAGAATTATACAAAAAATCAGGCACCCATAGTCCATTGAGAATAAACATAAAACAACTACAATACAAAGAATTTTAACTGTAAAAAAGTAAACAGTAGATTGGAAATATAAAAACTATTTGATTCATACCCCTCTCTATACAAAGCTAAGAGGAACAGACACAAAAAAGAACAGATAAATCGAAAACAAGTAACAAGATGATAGACTTAAGTCAACCATATCAATAATTACACAAATGTAAGGAAGCTAAAAACTACAATTAAAAGACAAAGATTTTCAGACTTGATAAAGAATAAGATTCAACTCTATGTATTTGAAGTATAAAGACACAGATAGGTTGAAAATACAAATATGAGGGGCACCTGGGTGGCTCAGTCGGTTGAGTGTCGAACTTCGGCTCATGATTTCATGAGTTCGATCCCCATGTGGGGCTCTGTGTTGACAGTTCAGAGCCTGGAGCCTGCTTCAGATCCTCTGTGTCCCTCTCTGTCTGCCCCTCTCCTGCTCATGCTCTGTCTCTCTCTCAAAAATAATTTAAAAAACACATTACAAAATTATAAAAGGAGGGGTGCCTGGGTGGCTCAGTTGGTTGGGCATCTGACTTCAGCTCAGGTCATGATCTCACAGTTCATGGGTTCGAGCCCTGCATCGGGCTCTGTGCTGACAGCTCAGAGCCTGGAGACTGTTTCAGATTCTGTGTCTCCCTCTCTCTCTCCCCCTCCCCTGTTCATGCTCTGTCTCTGTCTCAAGAATAAATAAACATTTAAAAAATTATAAAAAGAAAATACAAATATGATAACAAAGAATTTTTAAAAAAAAAGGAAAGGTGATGTCATTAGATTACTATCAGTAGAGTAGACTTTGAGACATATAAAGGGACATCACATAATGATAAAAAGTCAGTTTCTTATAGGATGTAACAATCCTGAATAGTGTACACCTCATAACAGAGCTTTAAAATACATGCAACAAAAATTGACAGAAAGAGGAAATAGAAAGGTCACAAATATAGCCTGATCCTCTCTCAAAAATGAATAAAATAGGTAGCAGGGGGGAAATGGTTATAGGAGCTAAGATATTATAAGCAATTTGTTTCTGTGCTTGTAACTGTGAAATGAGTGAAAAATAAAATCCTGATTATAAGTCTGCAGTGGCCACATGTCTAATTGACAGAGTACCTCTACTTCAGCTGCAAGCAGATTAGGCCAAGAAAGGCCAAAGATGAGCTGGGGGGCAGTAGGCAGAGGGAAAGGTGAACAGAGAGAAAAGCAAGGATGAGACTATGGGTAAAGAAGTGAGTGCAGAGAAGTCCTAGGATCCCTGACTCTCATTGTCTAGGGAGGCAGGCTGGCTATGCCCTACCCTCACCTCCTTATCTGTATGTCCAAGGAGGGAGAGCTCCATGGGCCTTTTGCCCAAGCCCCTGGCAGTGTGCTGGCCCCAATTCTACCGCTCAGTTTCACCTTCATTCTGCATTTTTTGTGTCTCTACTAAATAAACTCTGAATTCAGACTTGTTCTCAAAGATACAAAGACTTTACTTCAGTGTCCATCCTGCCATTGAAGCAAATCCTATGTCACAGGGCTTCTCACACTTGGGTTCTCACACTGGGGCCCATCCATAGATTATGAAATCAACTTTTTCTCCACTAATTATTTATTTATTTTTGTTTTTAATGAAATGATGGCTTTTGGTCATCTGAGTAAAGCCACAAGGAAGATAACAGTGCCTGGTCACCTCCTTCCCAGATTTTGTACTTTGATCTTAGAATGGAAAACATCTCCACGAGTGCCACCTCCGTGCTGCCCAGGGTCGTCCTGTCACATGGACCATTACACAAGTCCTAGTGTCTTTGCCAGAAGGATCTGCATTTTCCAGTTCCTTTTTGATCTCACCCTAGCCAGTTTTAACATCATCACAACCTGTTTTTTTTTTCTTTTTTTTGTTTAAAAGTACTAAACCTTCTTTGAACAATTTGAACTTAGTTCACATCTAACTTGAAGTGTTTTGGAAAAAACAATAGTGACAGAGTGTTTTCAAGATACTTATAAAAGTGTTGCTTTCCTCCTGTCCTCATTAATAGAAACACAGCTGGAGGCCTCCACAGGAAAGTCTATGACACAATAAAGACACTGGACAGCATAATGAAACCAAAGTAAAGCTCCTTAACCATGGCCAGTCGTGACTGGTACATGGTGGCCCTCCCACTCTGCCAGGAGTGTTTAAGCTCTTGAGCTCTGTGCCCATTCCACACACAGTGGGTCTTGACATCTCAGAGTGGATGTCAGGTGACTCTTGGGTTTTCTTTGTTATGATTTTCAGCTTCTTCAGCTCTTTTTTGTTTGTTTTAATTTTGTCTTACACTACGATTCCATGTATGTTTATATGTCAAGTCTCTCAAATCAACATTTAGGTAAAAAGGTCAAGAACCACCTGTCATCCTCAGTTCTTTTTTTATTTTTTTAAACTTAAAAAAATGTTTGTTTATTTATTTTGAGAGAGATAGAGGAAGAGAGAGAGAATCCTAAGCAGTCTCTGCTTTATCAGTACAGAGATCAATATGGGACTTGATCTCACGAATGGTGAGATCATGACCTGAGCCGAAATCTCTTGATTTCAGAGCTACCCTGCCCCCAACCTCACCGCTCAGTTCTTATTTAAACCAGTTTACAAGCCCCAGATTCTCTACTGAACTGAACACTGGTTCTTACCCTTTTTCACCCATTCTGGCTGGAGGATGGGGTCAACCCTGGCTGAGAGAAGGATGAGAAAAACTGCTCGGAAAGTGACAAGCTGTCCTGTGGTTTGCCTCCTGTACTTTCAGCAGAGCTGCCTTCTATGTCACCCCAGGCAAAATAGATTTTTTACCACAGAAATTAATATTTCCTAGCCTGTAATTTAATCATGTTAAAGGGATTGATTTTGGGTTTTAGAGATTTTTGACTCTGTATCTCGCTTTTCAAACCTAAATGACAAAAGATTAATACATGACACACAATACACTGCTTGCTGGCTTTAGCAAATAATCCACACACAGAGAAATGCAAAAATGTTCTTGGCAATCTTGGCTGATCCATTACACTTTGGGATACAGCCATGAATTTTAAGAAGACCCATGCAGGGACACAGAAACTTAATAAAACAGGAGAGGATTATTAGAATATTACTCTAATTTGAGCTCATCAGTCATTTATGTAAACAGAAGTCCATACTTTGGTATGTGCAGCCAAGATAAATAGAGTTGTTTTACTAGCTTCTTTCTCTTCCTGAATTCCACTTTGTATATGAGCTGAGAGCCTGTGATTCCTCGGCTTTTGGGCATAAGTGGTTGCAGTGGCTTCTTTGTGGAAAATTATCTGGAATCCTGACCCTGTGTTGGGGAGTGCATCTGGCCATGGTGCACAATGGCTCTGCACCCCAGCAGCTCTGAGGGGACATCGAGTGAGTTTCCTGTTTCCTCTCCAGCCTTGCTGATAGGTCAGGGCCCCATGAGGCTCAGGCCTATGTGTACTAACTCTGCAGCTTTGACAGAGACTGTCCCACACTGAGAATACATTCCAAGGCTTTTCATCATGTTCTTTTCATCAGTCTAAGAGTGACCATCTAAGGCATGTGAACTCCGTTCTTGTGTCATACTTTCCAGGCCCCCCAAGTCCCCCAAAACAAACAAATAAAATAAACAGTGCTGCTGGAGCTGCAAAATATCCACCAAGTGAATGCCCAAGATGGCCACGTGGGTCATCACACCCAAGACATACAGGTGACTTCAGGATGGCTCCTATCAGATGAAGCAGGGCTGAGGATCCCAATAGAAAGGGTGTACTTCACATAAGGACACACAGAGGAGTATTGCTGTCTACCTCCCTTCTTTAAATACAAGGAAAAGAGATTTCAATATTTCAAGCACTATTCTTGAGTATTTTAAATTTGGCAACCCCAAGAATGAGCCAAGGCAGACAAGGGAGGGTATGCCACGCCTTCCTTGCTGACAGTCAAAGCAGGCTCTTGAAAACCCACTTGCAAGTCTCACCTTGTTACAGAGCCACACCAGGAAGTCATGGTCCTTCTTCAGATGCAGAGTTCAGAGAGTGCCTGGTTCTGAAAGTCTGGTGTGTAGTGAGATCTGAGGAGACATTAAAGTTGTTTGGAACCAAAGAGCAAATTGACTGCCAAACGAGGGCAATTCTGACAGGGATTTATTTATTTTCTTTCTAATGTTTAGCTATGACCCGCTGGTGTTCCCAAAAGTGGAAGCCTGGTAAGACACTCAGGAAGCTCTATCCCTTCTCCATTCTTGTTTGTAATTTTATGCAAGGAGTTCCTGTTAAAATGTGTAGTATGGTTGGCTCCCCACATATGCCTAGCATGATTGTCAGTACCTGCCTCACTCAGGGGAGCAGGCTGCCCCTCTGCAACCCATCCTCCATGAACTGGGATTAGGGGTCCTTCTGGTGGCTGATTGCTATGGCAGATAGCTTACCATAAATACGTGCAGGTCCTGGGTGTGGGCCTTCTCTTCTGCTAACTGGCAACTGTCCCTGTGGACCCTCATTTTGTGTTTCCTACACTATGGGTATTATGCTTGGAGTGTAACTGAGCATGTGCTCCTGTTCCTGTGTGTCAGGAGTCATAACCATAGATTAGTTCTTAAGCCTGTTATCTCTCTGCACAAAACATCTAGCGGTATCTCGTCCTGCCCCAGGAATACCTTCTTCTTCCTAAATATCATGTTTTTGCTTATCCTCCACCTACACTTCAAAAAATAACCTATGAGAGCTCTTTTCATAGTGTTAGTAATCACTTATTAAAATTTTATAATGTTGGGGTGCATGAGTGGCTCACTTGGTGAGCATCTGACTCTTGATTTCAGCTCAGGTCATGATCTTATGGTCATGAGATTGAACCCCATGTCAGGCTCTGTGCTGGGCATAGATCCGGCTTGGAATATCTTTATCTCTATCTTCCCATCCCTGGCTTTCTCTCTCTCTCTGTCTCTCTTTCCCTCTCTCTCACACACTCTCTCCCTCTCAATAAATAAATAAACATAAAAAAAAAACGAAGACTCAAACAGTTTCCCATATTCATAGCAGCATTACTCACAATTGTCAAAATGTGAAAGCAACCCAAGTGTCTACCAACAGATGAATGGATGAACAAAATGTGGTCTATACATACAGTGGAATATTAGCAACCATAGAAAGGAAAAAAAAATTCTGACATATGCTACAACATAGATAAACTTTGATAACATTAAGCTAAGTGAAGCAAGCCACTCACAAAAGGACAAATACTATATGATTTCACTATATATGAGGTCCCTGGAGTTGTCAACTTCATAGAAACAGAAAGGAGAATTGTGGTTGCCAGGGGCTGGGAGGAGGGGAAAAGGGGCAGTTATAATTTAGTGGATGGAGTTTTAGTTCAGGATGCTGAAAAAGCTCTGTGGATAGATGATGGTGATGGCTGCAAAATAAGGTACTTAATGCCATTAAACCGTGTACTTAAAATGGCCACGTAATGGTAAGTTTTACACTTGTGCATGTTACCACTAAAAAGTAAGTAAAGAAAAATTTTAAACACAGTCAAGAGCACCTTGGAAAATATGATTTTAGATTAAAATGTTTTGAAACATGATCTTCTGACACAGTCCAGAGAGACTGCACTAGACTGGCTCAGAAGTTGGGCCTGCCTAATCCCACTTCACTGTCTGATGGTGTGAGAGTTTATCTGTTTATACAAGAAACATGACAGTAAATGTGTCTACTCTGAGTCAGAAACTCTAAATAACTTGTTGGAACCAGGTGGCCATGAATCGCTGTTGTGAGCTGTGTGTGGCCCACAGAAGCAGGAAACACATTGGCCATGGGAATCCAGGTGGAGTCTTTCTGCTGTTTTCAGCTCCCACCTTCTTTCAGAGGAAATGAGGGTCAGCGCACACTGAGAGGCTGTGTGGAGATCTCCCTGAGGGATCACCTGTGCCCAAGTCCTGGCAGAGTGCTCTGCCCACCTTCTCAGGACAGCTCTCATGGGGCATCCAGCCTCTGCAAGGGGTAACCCTAAGAGACCTTCCTAGAACCCCAAACAGACATCCTCTGTCTGCCATACACTTCATTTCCTTTGTAGCAATTATCACCCCATGACATTATCTTGCCTACTTTTTACTTGTTTATTTCCTATCTCCCCCTTCTCAATCCTTCCCACCAAGGGAGGAGGTTCTCTTTTCCAGTATCCCACACAAGAAAGAAATATTGAGGGAGTGTGGGGAGGAGAGGAAGTGGGGGAGGGGACATTAAGAGAAAGAGAGGGAAGGAGAGATGTGAGAGACAGAAATTATCTGATAGATGAGTCAGTATTTTTCATAGTTAATTGAGGACAATTTTTATAATTGACTATGTCATTTTTATCTTTGTTCTATCAGCTCCATCTCACACCAGGAAGCATAGATATGTTCCTCAGGTTTTTAGCTTTTCTTTAGAAATAAATGCACAGGGGCGCCTGGGTGGCTCAGTCAGTTGAGCGTCCGACTTCAGCTCAGGTCACGATCTCGCGGTCCGTGAGTTCGAGCCCCGCATCGGGCTCTGGGCTGATGGCTCAGAGCCTGGAGCCTGCTTCTGATTCTGTGTCTCCCTCTCTCTCTGCCCCTCCCCCGTTCATGCTCTGTCTCAAAAATAAATAAATAAATGTTAAAAAAAATTTTTAAAAAAAGAAAGAAATGCACAAATTCCATCAGTTCCCTGATGCTGAAAATCCCAGATTTTCCAAACACACAAAATTTGGTTGAGCATTTATAAGCAGATTCAATAAAAGGACATTCCATATGGGGTATACCTTGAATGTTTTCAGAAATTACCCCAAACTCCCTTTCTTTGATCTCTTTTTGTTGAATCACAAAAAAATAGGAGCAACAATGCAATTTTATTGCTGGAGAAAACATATTTTTTTTAATACAAAGTGTAATATTAGATTCCACTGTGTGAAAAAAGAATGTGATTCTTGGCTATACCTAACAATGGAGCTGCATAGTTTTTTCTTAAAAGAGAGCCCATGTGACACATCCTAAGACATGTAACCCTTCTGCTAGAGGCTCCTGTGTACAGAGCCTGGTTACCTTCCCAGGCTTAGGAGATGGGTTCTCACAACCTCAAACTTTGGAGATGCTCCCTTGGGTAATGTGGCATCCCTTACACACTCCAGATTGCATCAGAAGACACTGGAGTAAAAAAAAAAAAAAGAAAAAGAAAAAGATCCCTAGGCATTCAATGTTCTCCAGTGTACAGGTTAAAATAAACCAAAGCCTCTGGTGTCTGCAATTTCTTCTGTGCTGTGCACAGAGCCCTCCTAAGGCCACTTAGGACCCTGGATGAAAAATTGTGCCTTCCTGAGTGTGAGGCTGCACTATTTTCAGCTTGAATTTCTCACGTGGACTGGCCATGAGCATCTGCTGCTGCTTGGTGCAGAAAAGCAATCAGGATAGCCTGCTCTTTCTCTCCAGTGTTTGCCCCCATGCTTTCCCTCTGCTCTGACAGGGATTCCCAAAGCTGGTCAGGACCAGGAACCAAACACAGATAACCCAACCCAGAACTACAGAAGTATCTCTTTAAGGTTTTTTTTTTAATGTTTATTTATTTTTTGAGAAAGAGAGAGAAAGACAGATCATGAGTAGGGGAGGGGAGAGAGGGAGACACAGAATCTGAAGCAGGCTCCAGGCTCTGAGCTGTCAGCACATGAACCGTGAGATCATGACTTGAGTCGACACTTAACCAACTGAGCCATCCAGGTGCCCCTACAGAGAGATCTCTTTAAATGAGGATGTAGTCCTTAAAAAAATTGTCCCATATTTTCGTGAATATATACATGATGCTAAAGATAATAATCACCTCTTTAAAAAGTGCCAATGGATTTTTAATTTATTAAGTGCAGCAGATTATTAAGCATATATCAGGAAAGTGATACAGAGGGGGTACCTGAGGGGAGAAGATATGTGTAAGTAACCCCTGGGAAACCTTTTCTTCTCTCTCTCCCACCCCAACACACACACACATACACACACATGCACACACACGCACACACACACACACACACACACATGCACATAGCAGTATGTGCTCTATAATGTGGCTTTAATTGAGTTATTTAAAATGGAGATGATATTAATTTATTTTCTTGAAACAAAGGCACAAAAGTATGTAGGGCAATCTGAATCTTCCCATTAGGCATAAGTGAGAAGTAGCATACTGTATCCCGGATCTAAATGAATTTTTTTTTAACTTCTTTTTTTTTCTTAAACATTTATTCATTTTTGAGAGAGACAGGGCTCGAGCTGGGGAGGGACAGAGAAAGAGGGAGACACAGAATCTGAAGCAGGCTCCAGGCTCTGAGCTGTCAGCACAGAGACTGATGGGGGCTTGAGCCCATGGACCATGATATCATTACCTGAGCTGAAGTCAGATGCTTTACCAACTTAGCCACGGAAGCTCCCTCCAGACCTAAATGTATTTTACATACTTGTTTTGCATTACTTGCTCATCCCTTTAATCACACTTGTTTTCATCTACATATTTAAGCTTTGGAGTCAACCAACTGGTTTAAGTGATTTCTACAGACAATACCTTTACCTCTCACAAAAGCTTGTAAGGTATATTCTAATTTTACCCATTTTTCAGATGGGGAAAGGTGAGGCCCAATAAGGGTAATTATTGTGCTCAGGTTGCACAAAAGTAAGTGGTAGAGCTGAAATTTGAACCCAGGCAGGCTAGCAAGTGAGTCTTAACTCACATCATGGTATCTGTATTAAAGAGAGAAAAGTTCAATAAACATTAACTTCTACATATAAGTTCAGAAAAAGAATTTTACTGCTGGAATCCAGCTCCAGCAGGTCCAGGGGTTCCCTAAGGATGAACGGCGTCGGCGAAAAGGTGAAAATAAAACTAAAACAAAAATAAAAATGGACACAGACAACAGCAATGTGTTGAACTGACTGATTTATTGTAGCAAACGTGGCATTATATATGCTAGTGATTTCCTTGTAACATACGTCATCTATGTTTTTCTAGCATTACCTAATTTTGAAAATGTTCCTATGTGTAATCAACCTTTTAGAAATAATGATTTTCTCCTAATGTTCCCGTATACCCTTTGATTATTAATTTCTTACATTATTCCATTATGCATCTGCGTTTATCTATAATCTATAAAGCGCTTAATTTGCTGTTCTCATGAAAGGCCCTCCATTTCTCAACACCTCAAGTGGAACAGTTACAGGGACATGACCTCCTAATCACATGAGGCCAGAAGAACAATGTGTTTGCCTCGGTCCGAGGTGCCAGGAAGGGACGGAAAAAGCCTTAGGAACCCATGCCTCATACATTCTCAGAGAGACAATGAATCTAGGAACTAATGAACCATTCTGTACCTTAACTGACTAGGTTCAATCATCCTCTGGAATGCCTCCTGGGGGCCAGGTGGACCTAGGGGTCGAAGTCACCTGTGCCCAGAGACACACTCCTTAGTTGCCGGAGTGAGGCTTTCAAATCCATATGTCTCTCCTTTACAGGCCTTCTTTGCTGGCAAATGGTGAGGCTATCCTTACTGTAAGTAGAAGAGTCTCCATAGGGGATGGCAAGAGCTAAAGGTAAGGCAGCACAATTTCTTGTGGAACCGTATTTTCTTTCCTAATGGTTCTTTTCCCAGGGGACCTGTGGAGGGCAATTCCCCAAAAGACAATACCCCAAGTACTTAAGGCCAAATTACCTAAAAGCGGGAGTACAAGAAGCTTCACTGTCAGTGGGCCACCTTGCAGTCAACAATCCGTCCACAGCCGGGGCGTTGCCACTCAGGCTGGGACAGCTCGGCTTCCAGCATTTTACTAATATATAAAGTAAATTAAAACAGCTTCAGTACTTTAAATGTAATTCTGCTGGGACACACATTATTTCTAAGTTTCATGTGACACCTACTATTTAATTCAATTCCCTCATCCATTCCTTCACTCATTCAACAAATCTGCATTGAGCACAAAGGATGTACCAGGTTGCAGGGGCTCCCCTGTTAGCACATGGCTTCATTGTTGAGCCCTGTCCCAGAAAAGTTGAGAATGTTACCCACCCCAAGTGTCAAAGAATCAAGATAGGGATGTGACTGATGTCAGATGTGTCACCCACGTCAAGAGCTGTGAAGGAGCCAGACTGGGGAAAGGTTAGATGGGCCAGGAGGAGGCAGGCCGAGGGACAAGAGAAGTTCAGCCAGAGTGGGTGCACATGTGCACAGAGGCACTGGGTAAAGAAGATTCCAGCTTTGACCCAAAACAAAGAAATAGAAAGGGGTGTGGCAGGTTGGAGTTGGACATGGAGGCAGGGGTTTGCCACAAGATTCTAGATCCCCCATGTACACCTGAACACAGGGTATATGCCACTATAGCACAAGTATACTTAGTAAATGAGGTTGATTTTTTTCTAGAATAATCTGGTCTTTCCATCCACCGCAAATTAGCTTTTATCCTGTGCCATAAAAGTAGTCCTTTAGGGGGATGCTCAGTTTTTAGGGGTCCTTGCTCCTCAGTTTCATTGTCACCTCCAGACTCTAAGATGCCTCTAGCTCTGGGAGAGGGGTCTCTCAGGAGTGGTGGGGCTTCCCAGACCCACATGGCAGTGTGCTGGGACGCTTGTGCTTGCATGAGAGGCTGAAATCAGAGCTCTCAAACTTATGCTCTGGGCTTTATGTGCTTAGGCCGAACATGGCAGCCTGTCAGCAGAGTTGTTGAACTGCACAGTGGTCCTGGCCTCAGGGGCACATGGGGGCTGCCATCAGGCCCATGCCTACTGGGAGCGCTGGGAGTGCTGCAGTGCTAGGACTCCAGCCTCTTTATGCCATGGGTCTCCTCGGCTGTCTGGTGAAGACCATGGACTCCCCAGACTCATATTGCTAAGCTTGTAGAAAGAAAAAAATAATGATAAAGGAGACCAATTACACTGAATAGGATAAAGGTTGTTTTTGGGTTTTTTTGTTTGTTTGTTTTTCATTTTTAATTTAGCTCTATGTGAGATAATAGAAAATACATATACAGTTGGTCCTTGAACAACCTGGTTTGAACTACATGGATCCACTTATACATGGATTTTTGACAGTATAGTACTGTAAAGACATTTTCTCTTCCTGGTGGGAGCCTGGAAGTCCTGGTGGGAGCCTGACTGGTTGAGGTGAGCCCTTCCACACCTAGAGTCAGGCTTTGGTCCTGCACAGAAGGGCAGTATCCCTGAGCCTGGCTTGCCCTCCTGCTGCTTTTATATGTTATGGAATGTTATTCTACAACACACTGTGAAGAAGCATATCACTTTTTAAATTTTTTTTAATGTTCATATGTTATTTTTGAGAAAGAGACAGAGTATGAGCAGGGAGGGGCAGAAAGAGAGGGAGACACAGAATCCGAATGAAGCAGGCTCCAGGCTCTGAGCTGTCAGCACAGAGCCTGATGGGGGCGGGGAGTGGGGGGGGGGGTTGTTGAACTGACTGCCAGATCATGACCTGAGCCGAAGTTGACGCTTAACAGACTGAGCCACCCAGGCTCCCCATGAAGCATATTACTTTAGAAGAGTATTTATAATAAGGCTGTTAGATAAAATACAGGATACTTGGCTAAAATGAATTTCATAAATACAGAATAATCTATGTATGAAATAATTGTTTTGATAATTAATGAATGTTGTTTTAATTCAAGTATGTCCTATGTAATACTTGGGACATACTTACACTTAAAAAGTATCGTTTTTATCTGAATTCAAAAAATAAAAATAAAAATACAACATTCTGTGAAACATTAGGGGACAAACAATATGGTTCCCACACCTTATACAAAGTAAAAGTGTTTGGTGAACATTTTCAATTAACCTGGAAACAAGTAAAAGAAAACCCCATTACATACTTTCTTATTGTGATGTGGCATGCTCACCTTGTCCTCCAGTTTCACATTAGTCTTAGTTCTGTTCCTCAGCTGATGGCATCTCTGAGATCAGTCTTCCAAGGCAGTGGAAATGGCCATTTCATCACATATGTGGCATTTCCATCCCTACTCTCCACCCGCAATACCGCCTCTAGAGCTATTATTTGCAACGGGTGCCGGTACAAGTGCCAAAAGGTGGAAACAACCTAATGTCCATTGACAGATGAATGGATACAGAAAATGTGGTGTAAGTATACAATCTTTGTGATGGTTAACTTTGTGTCAACTTGACTGGGCTAAAGGATGCCAGAATAGCTTGTAAAACTATTTCTGGCAGTGTCTGTGATAGTGTTTCTGGAAGAGATTAGCATTTGAATCAACAGACTGAGTAAAAACATCCACACTCACCAGTGCTGGTAGGTGATGAGGGAGCATGAGGCAGGCTGAGCACAAGCTAGCACCACCGCCCACCCCAGGTGGGATCTGTGTGATATTGCTCAGGCACTCCTGGCTACCCAAGAACAAAGGAAAGGGGGTTAAGTGCTTGCCGTGGTAATGTGAGAAACTAAGGCAAATGAAAAATTAAATTCCCTTACTTTCTACAGCCCATTGCAAGTGACCTTCCTCTAGGAGCTCAGCTGCCTGGATGATGATACTTTGCTAGGGGCAAAAGAGAACCTTAGCTTAACATTATCCCAACCTTGAGAATCCTGTAAGTCTATTTTATCTCAACTGCCCCAAGATATATGCTGGCAATCATACTCTAAGCTTATTAAATGGTAATGAATGACATTTTCCTATCAACAGCTAGTCCCTCAAGGTCCTGGAAACTTGCTTCCAAAATACCTTAGAGTCTTACTCTATCCCTGAGCCCCTCCCAACCTGAGGGTATATAATTTACCTGTCAGGACCCCAGTGCAAGCTCTTCCTGTCCATGGGTCGTGTCCCCATACTTTAATAAAATCACCCTTTTGCACCAAAGATGTCTTCAATAATTCTTTCTTGGCTATCAGCACTGGACCCCATGAAGCCCACCCATCACCCCAGAACTTCATCAGTGGACATCACACAATCGATTGAGGGCCTGAATAGAACAAAGAAGCAAAAGAAGGGTGAATTCTCTCTCTTCTTGGGATAGGATATTCATCTGTTCCTGCCCTTGGACATTAGAGCTCCTGGTTCTTGCATTTTTGGACTTGGACTGAATTACACCACCAGTTTACCTTGTTCTTCAGCTGCAGACAGCAGTTTGTGGGATTCTCAGCCTCCATAACTGCATGAGCTAACTCCTATAATAAATCTCCTTTTAAATATATCTATATGTATCCCACTGACTCTCTTTCCCTGGAAAACCCTAACTAATAGAAGGGAATATTTTTCAGCATTGAAAAGGAAGGAAATTCTGACAACTGTTACATACAACATGGATGAACCTTGAAGACATTATGTTAAGTGAACTTAGTCACAAAAGTGCAAAATGTGTATGATTCTAATGAGGACCGTAAGGCAAGCTGGGGCAAAGCACAAGCTAGCACACCTGATGTGGGAAACAAAGGCAAAGGGAAATGGCAGATAAGATTAAATTGCCTTATAACCTTTAGCTCTTTGGCAAATACTTGAGGCTGGCAGAGTAAAATGTTTCTCCAGGAACTCCCTACTGTCTTAATACTTTGCTAGAGGGAAAAACAACCTTACTTTGACAATAGCTAGGTCTCCAGCATCCTGTGAATCGTCTTTAATGTATGAAAATCTCATTGGAAACTTCCCTTGGACTTTACCTCCTCCAACTCCATAGTATGTAACCAATCTCCCCTCATGGTCTCAGGGCAGCTCTTTCTGCCCATGGGTCCTGTCCTCCTGCCTTAATAAAATTACCTTTTTGCACAAAAGATGTCTTCAAGAATTCTTTCTTGGCCGCCAGGTCCAGACCCCACTAATCCCACTATCATTCCTAAACCTCATTGTACCCACACCCCTCAAGATGGGATATGTGTGATATCCCTCAGGCACTCCTGGCTTCCCAAACACAAAGGAAAGGAAACAAATTGTTAATTGATAGACATCTCAGTCATAAAAGACATGAGTCTCCATCAGTTTATAAATACCTTAGTAAATTACAGGAAAAAAGGCAATCTTATCAATAGCCAAAACTCCAGAAACCTGTAGATTCAATTTCCTGGAGCCCCAACATCACCCTTACCTCCATAGTGATATGGGGAACAAAGGCAAGAAGAAAATGGCAGGTAAAATTAAATTTCCTTATAACCTTCAGCCCACTGGCAAATACTTGTGGCAAAAAGAGTATAACATCTCTCCAGGAACTCCATACTGTCTTAATGTTAATGCTTTGCTGGAGGGAAGAACTACCTTAGCTTGACAATAGCTAGGCCCCCAGTATCTGGGTGAATCTTCTTTAGCATATGAAAATCTCATTGGAAACTTCAGATTTGCCTTTACTTCCCCAAGTCCATAGTATATATCCAGTCTGTCTTCACAACTCAAGCACAACTCTTTCTACCCACAGATCCCGTCACTGTGCTTTAATGAAATCACCTTTTTGCACCAAAGACATCTTCAGGAGTTCTTTCTTGACTGTCAGCTCCAAACCCCCCACCCCCACTCCAAAACCTCATCAATTCCACCTATATGAAGTCCCTAAAGTAATTAAATTCATAAAGACAGAAAGTAGAATGGAGGCTGCAAGGGGCTAGGGGAGGTGAAATGGGGAGGTTAGTGTTTAATGGGTACAGTTTCTGTTTGGAATGATGAAAGAGTTCGGAAGATAGATAGTGGTGATGGTTGCACAATAATGTAAATATACTTAATGCTACCGAATTTTGCACTTAAAAATAAATAAATTGGTAAAATTTATGTTATATGTATTTTACCACAGATACATATGTTATGCCCAGAATTCGTGATCCCCAAAGACGACCAGGGAGCTGAGTCCGATGCAAAAGCAAAAGAGCCTTTATTCAAGCTAGCTCGAGCTCAATCCCCTACCTGCACCTATGCAGCGGTGAGATACCAGGGAGAGAGAGCGAGTTTCAAAAGGACAAAGGTTTTATTGGGACCTAGGGGCAGTTGGTGAGGTAATGGCTGTGGCCTCAGCCGATTGGCTGGGGAAGGGTCTGAGTCCTGATAGGCAGGTGAGCGGGAGGTTACTCAAGGGGAGGAGTCGTGGTCAAGGTGAAGGACACAGAACAAGATGGAGTCAGCTGGCATAGGCCCGCCTTTTCATTCCCCCCTTGTCATGTAGCTTCCAGACCCAATCATGGGACCGGCTGCATTTATGGTGACAAGGGGAACAGAGTTTGGAGGTTTACATAAAGTTCTGGGAACCAAGTGTCCCTGGGGTGGTTCTGGAAGGTCTGATTAAGTATTGTCCCCAAGCTGGTGTCTATGATCTGCCAGGTGATGTTTTGGGGGCATGGGGACTCCCGGCAGCATAAGCAATGACATGCAGAGTTAACAGAGTTACCAATATTAGGTGGGTGAGCTTGAGCGGGTTGTGTTGGTCCCGATTGACCACCCATTGCGTGACGAAGTCCTACCGGATCATGGAGGGGTCCGCTGGCCGAACGTGGGTGTGACGGACCCAGGTAGTGATGCCATCTACTTTGAGAGCTTTGGGGGTTGTCAGCACCACGATGTAGGGTCCCTTCCAGCGCAGCTCGAGGGTCTCTCAGTGGTGCCTCTTGACGTAGACCCAGTCTCCTGGCCTGTACTGATGAGGTGTCGGGGTCAGGCCAGCCTCGTAGATGGAACGGAGGCATTGCCAAATGTCCTCGTGCGCCCTCTGGAGCCCTCTCAAGGAAAGAAAAAGTTCTTGACCTTTAAACTAAAGGTTGGGAATAATAGGGGGTGGCCTGCTAAACATGATCTCCTAGGGAGTAAAACCCAGAGAGTAAGGAGTGTTCCTAACCTGGTAAAGGGCATATGGTAGGAGAGTCACCCAGTCCCCGCCAGTCTCCATGGTTAATTTGGTAAGGGTCTCTTTTAGGGTTCTATTCATTCTTTCTACCTGTCCTGAGATCTGGGGCCTATAAGCACAATGTAATTTCCAGTTTGCCCCCACTGCCTTGGCTACTGCCTGTGTTACCTTCGAGATAAAAGCTGGTCCATTGTCTGATCCTATCGTGGCAGGAAAACCATACCTGGGTAAGATGTCTTCTAGTAGCTTCTTAGCCACCGTCTGAGCCATTTCATGCTTGGTTGGGTATGCCTCCACCCAGCCAGAGAAGGTGTCTGTAAATATTAAAAGATATTTATAACCATACTTTCCTGGTTTGACTTCAGTGAAGTCGACTTCCCATTGGGCTACCGGTCTGGTGCTTTAAGCCTGGTTCCTTTTTTTATCTGATGTGGCTCTCGTGTTGGTGAGTTAGCAGGTCTTGCAGGCAGATAAAACTTGCTCTATTTTGGTGTCCTGTTGGTGAATCTTGATTCTGGCATGTCGGATTAAGTCTTTTAATTTTCGGGCCCCCATGTGAGTAGACCGATGAACTTGCTCTAATATTGAGACTCCGAGCCGGTCTGGCAGCACGAGCTCCTTGTTAGGTGTATACCACCATCCCTTTATCTCTTGGGCCATGGGGAGTTTCTTGATCCGCTGTAACTCCTCCTGGGAGTATTTGGGCAGGTCTGGTAAAACTGGGTCTCCCAAGTCCGGTAGTTGTTAAGCCATTTTCTAGCTCCCAACGTTAGCGCCTTGGTAAGGGCGAAGAACTCTGCTCACTGGGCTGACGTTCCGGAGGGTAGAGCCTCCGTCCATACGGTGTCCGTTTCGGTGACCACCTCTGTACCCGCATACCTGTGTCTGTCCCGCACAAAGCTGCTGCCATCAGTGAACCATGTAGCCTCGGCATCAGGGAGGCGCTGGTCAGTCAGGTCCCTCCTGAATCCATGTACTTGCTCCAGGATCCCCGCACAGTCATGTAGTGGAGCACCTAGGTCAGGGTCCGGCAGCAGGGTTGCAGGATTGAGGGCTGCATTGGGGTGGAACCGCACTGGTGGAGGGTTGAGTAGGAGGCTCTGGTAATGAGTCATACGTGTGTTGCTCATCCATCTATCAGGAGGCTGTTTCAGGACCCCTTCAATGGCGTGTGGGGTTGTGATCCAGATCTCCTGTCCTAGGGTCAGTTTGTCTGCGTCCTTGACTAGGAATGCTGTCGCTGCAATAATTCTTAGGCATGGTGGCCAGCCAGCAGCCACTGGGTCTAGCTTCTTGGACAGGTAAGCCACTGGGTGGTTACAGGGGCCTAAGGCTTGAGTTAGAACCCCTTCTGGTATTACCTTATGTTTGTCTACAAAGAGGTGGAAGGGCTTCATAATGTCTGGCAGGCCCAGGGCTGGGGCACTTAGGAGGGTCTTTTTTAACTGATTAAAGGCAGTTTCTTCTTTTTCAGCCCATTTAAATGTTTTCCTCTCTTTGGTAGCTTCATATAGGGGCCTGGCGATCTCAGCAAAACCTGGAACCCAGAGGCGGCAGTAACCTGCTGATCCTAAGAATTCCCTACTTCTCTTCGGGAGGTGGGAATAGGGATCTTTAGGACAGTTTCTCTTCTGGCATCTGATAACTGCCACTGTCCGCCCTCCAGGATATATCCCAGGTAACTTACCCTCTCCCTGCATATCTGAGCCTTCTTCATGGATGCCTGGTACCCTAAGGCCCCCAGGGTAGCCAGCAGGTCCTGGGTCCCTCGCTCACAGTCTTTTGCCTTGTCGGCAACAATCAGGATGTCATCTACATACTGTAGGAGGGTGAGGCCAGGGTGCTCCCTTCTGTACTCACCCAGGTCCTCGTGTAGTGCCTCGTTGAATATGGTGGGCGAATTTTTGAATCCCTGAGGTAGCCGTGTCCAGGTGAGTTGCCCACTGTAGCCCTCCTCTGGATCATGCCACTCAGAGGCGAACAAGGGTTGGCTCTGGGGTGCCAGCGGCAGACTGAAGAAGGCGTCCTTTAAATCTAGTACAGTATACCAGACCCTGGAGGGCGCCAAGGAGCTCAAGAGAGTTTATGGGTTGGGAACAGTTGGGTGTATGTCCGTGACCCTCTTATTTACTTCCCGGAGGTCTTGTACCGGTCGGTAGTCATTTGTATGAGGCTTTTTGACTGGTAGTAGGGGGGTGTTCCAGGCAGACTGGCAAGGAACTAGTACTCCTAGGCTTTGTAGTCTCCGGATGTGTGGCTGGATCCCCTTCCGGGCCTCCTGAGACATGGGGTATTGTTTGATCCTTACCGGACTCTCTCCTGGCTTGAGCTCTACCAGGACCGGGGTCCTGTGAGTGGCTAGTCCTATTCCCCTCCCCCCATCTCTGTCCAAACCAAGGGGAATTCTTGTAGCCATCTGTCTATATTATCCTCTATCGGGAGCGCCTCCTGGTGGAGGCGGTATTCATCCTCCAGTTTCATGGTCAGGACCTGGATGGAGTGACCCTTGCCATCGGTGACCTGAGGCCCCCCTTGTCTGAAAGTTATCTGCGCTCCAATCTTGGTCAGTAAGTCCCGTCCTAACAGTGGGTAGGGGCATTCTGCTATTACCATAAAGGAGTGGGATACCCGGCCCGGCCCCAAATCTACCATTCTTCGGGTAGTCCATGAATACTGGCTCATACCAGTTGCCCCTTGTACCCAGGACTTCTTGCTGGCTAGTTTTCCTTGTGGGGTGCAGAGGACCGAATGCTGTGCTCTGGTGTTGACAAGGAAGTCAATGGGGGTCCTCTCCACTTTAAGAGTTACCCTGGGTTTGGGGAGAGTGTCTGAACCCTGACTCCCCTAATCACTTAGTTCATCTAGCTCTAGGACTTTTACTCGATCAGTCTTGCTTCCCTTCCCGTCGGCCCTTTTTGGACAATCTCGGGCCCAATACCCTATCTCCTTGCAGTATGCGCACTGATCTTTCTGCAGCCTCTTCTTCCCCCCCTTGGTGGATCCTTTACCTTTTCTTGCGTCGTCTGCCAGCTGCCAGAGACAGCGGTCTTGTTTCTCGGGGAAGTCAGCAGTGATAGCTAGTAGTATTCTGGCCAGGTTTGAGTCTGCTTACTACTGGCAGCCACCATGGCGCGAGCCTGCTTGTCCTCAGGAGGCTTCCGGTTATTATATACCTTTTCAGCTACCACCAGTAAGTCCTGCAGACTTTTTTCTCCTAGTCTATCTATTTTCTGTAATTTTCTCCTAATGTCTATGGCCAACTGGTTTACAAAGGCCATGATAACAGCTGCCTTGCTTTCCGGAGCCTCTGGATCCATGGGGGTATAGGTACGGAATGCCTCCATGATCCATTCTAAAAAGGCAGCTGGAGATTCATCTTTTCCCTGCTGTACATTTCCTACCTTGGCCAAATTGGTTGGCTTCCTAGCAGCCATTTGGAGACCACCCATTAGAGTCTGGCGGTAGACCCGGAGCCTCTCCTTACCTTCTGCCGTGTTGAAATCCCACTGGGGCTGAGTTAAGGGGAAGGAGGCATCTATCTGAGCCTGGTTGGCGGTGGGATTCCCGTCTGTGCCCGGAACTAGTTTTCAGGCCTCATTGAGGATTATTTCTCTTTCCTCAGTCGTGAACAGAACCTGAAAGAAGCTGCTGGGAATCGTCCCATGTGGGCTGATGAGTAAAAAGAACAGAGTCTAATAAATCAATAAGCCCTGCCGGTTTCTCGGAAAACTTAGGATTCTGAGCTTTCCAATTGTAGAGGTCACTAATGGCGAAAGGCCAATAGTGATGGGGCTGATTCCCTTCCGGGTCTGGGGGTCTGGTGGCTCACAGGGGCAGAATAGTAGAGTCGGTGGCGGAGGCGTATTGCTCCCTCTGAGCCCTTTGTCTGGTAAAGGGCGGGCTTCCCACTGGAGTGTTTCCACCTCCCACTCTCGGAACAGCGTCTGCCTCCCCCGGAGGGGGAGGATGGTGTTCTTCTGGCATCCTAGGGGGGTTATACAGGGAGGAAAAATTAATTCTTCTTCAGTCCCCCCCCTCCCCGGTAGGACAGGGTAGTGGGGTGCTGAAGGCTGGGTAAGACTTTTCTTGTTTTCCTTCTTCTTTGTCCCCTGCATAGCAAGAATGGGTTTTGGCTCCAGGGGGAGTGGGGCTAGGAAGGGCTTAAGCCAAGAGGGTGGGTAGAGGGGTAGTCTGAGTCTGTCCCATAACGTCCATCCAGTAAGTCCACAGAACAAAACAGAGAAACACAGAAACAGAAAAACAGAAGGCCCTTAGAAAGTCTTCCAACTCCATGGAAGCAAAACTGAAAGCTAGCTTAGACCTTTGAGGGGATTCCACGTCCCTCCAAAACTGATGAGGGGATTCCGCGTCCCTCCAAAAGGGAGGATCAGAATGTCTTCTGAAACTCCTGGCCATGGTCCTCCAGTGCGTCCATTTAGACCGCGTCGGGCACTACCAGAATTTCAGAAATGAGCTCACACAGAAAAGACGGAACGAACAGACACTAACTGTGGCCAGTTAAGCTCTCTGGGCCGGGGATCCCTCAGGGATCCCCAAATGTTATGTCCAGAATTTGTGATTCCCAAAGGCCACCAGGGAGCTGAGTCTGATGCAAAAGCAAAAGAGTCTTTATTCGAGCTAGCTCGAGCTCAATCCCCTACCTGCACCTATGCAGCGGTAAGATATTGGGGAGAGAGAGCGAGTTTCGAAAGGACAAAGGTTTTATTGGGGCCTAGGGGCAGTTGGTGAGGTAATGGTTGTGGCCTCAGCCAATTGGCTGGGGAAGGGTCTGAGTCCTGTTAGGCAGGTGAGCGGGAGGTTACTCAAGGGGAGGAGTCGTGGTCAAGGTGAAGGACACAGAACAAGATGGAGTCGGCTGGCATAGGCCCGCCTTTTCACATAAAAGAAAAAGAAAAAAAGAAATGTGTAAGTCATCAGAGTGGTTACAAACCTTGAAGAATTACCAAGGGAGCATGTGAAAACTTTCTCTCAAAGCCCTCTCAGAGCAGAGAACTGTCATATTCCACCCTGTGACTGACTGCCTCTATGTCTCCTGCCCATTCCTAAGGTAGGATGTGGGAAACAAAGGCAAGAGGAAATGGCGATAAAATTAAATTTCCTGATAACCTGGAGCCCTTTGACAAATACTTGAGGCAGACAGAGTAAAACATTTCTCCATGAACTCCCTACCTTCTTAATGTTAATGCTTTGCTAGAGGGAAAAACAACCTCAGCTTGACAAAAGCTCAGCCTCCAGTATCCTGTGAGTCTTCTCCAGCATATGAAACTCTCAATGGAAACTTCCCCTGGACTTTACCTCCATAAACTCCCAACTATATAACCAGTCTCTCCTCAGGGACCCATAACTGGGGCAGTTATTCCTGCCCAAGGTCACCTTTTGCACCAAAGACTTCTGAAGAATTCTGTCTTGGCCATCAGCTCCAGACCCCACCCCCACTCCAAAACTCCATCAACGTATGCATTGCCTTCAAATATCAATCTTTGTAATTATAGGGAAAAATCTGTCATAAGATGGCTTACAGGACTGATAGGGGAATTCCAGTCCCTGCCTGAAGCCTCCCCTTCTGGGTTCTTCTTCCTACCCTGCTTGCTGCTTGCACCAAATTACTACTAACGGGGAATGCGGAAGTAGCAGACTATAAATTGTCCCCTCTGTTGATGCTCTGAGCTCAGACATCTGGAGAATGATCTCCTCTGAGCCCACCAGTGTAAAATAATCCTGCTTCCAAGATCTCCAAGCGCCACTTGGTGCTTCTGCCGGATGATCCAGACCAGTTTCCATAACAATATCTACCTAAGGAATACATGTTTATGAATTAAAAAGCCAGAGTGCTAAAAACAGATTTTAACAAGACAGTCCCCAACACCTTCCTCCTTACTCCAGGGTTGGATTCCAGGAAGGTGACCACTTTGAACATTTTATCTTCTAAATTTCAAGTGAAAATGCTTATACCGCTCTCTATCAATTTTTTCCTTTAAGCATTATCCACTGCCTGTTTGGTATGAAATGAGTAGTTATCATTTAAACACCTTTTACCTTCCCTTCCCCATTCTTCCAATCTATTGCCATTTTTGTGAAATCACTTTTCATTGTTTACATCCTATTTTTAATACCAAGGCCAATGTGCTACCCAGCTAATTACACTTATTCTTATATTTGTTTTTAAAAATATTTTCTTGGAATTAATAATTTCTTGTTTTTTTTACCTTATCTCATTTGTATAGCTCTGGCCCAAGTCCATCCTGTCCTATCATCCTACAGGACAGTGAAATGTCTCTGAGTGCTATTTTCCACATAGTCAAACACATAGGTGATTTATTAATCATTGGTGTGCTGACCTCAGCTTCTACTAGCTGGGGAGAGTTAATTGTTAAATATTCAGGAATTTTGTAAGCAGAGTGTTAAGTTGTTGAGAGCTTAACATCAGCATAATAGGATATTTTATGTTATAGGAATTGGTAAACATCACGAGTCATGGCTTGTTGTTTGGTTTTGTTTTTCCAAACAGTCTGTTTCCCCTTAGACCACGTTACCAGTTTCATTTTGTTCCCTAGAGGCAAGTCTTCCAGAGCATCTGCAGTTGCAGGCAGCAAGGCTGCCCTCCTTCCTTAGAGGGCATCATGTCCCAGAGGGCTTCCTTTGTCTCCCTCCTGCATTGTTTTCCTTTTGCTGGGTCAAGTGTCTATTTCTTTTTTATTTATTCCATTTGAGACGAAAAGCTAGACAAAACAAGATAAAAGGGGCCAGCCAGATGTCCGAGGCTGGAAACTCCCCTTTCAAACTTTTGGCTTTTGTAACCTTGCTTGCTGCCTGCCTCCACCAATGGCCCAGAGAGCACCACTGGTAAGTGCCCCCTCCCCTTTTTGTTTTGTCTCTCAACCCCCTACCATCCCAGCCATTAAGGGAGGCTGATGCCAACGTTCAGTGCTCAGCCTATAGTGGTGACTCTGCTGGGCTGGCACTGGTGCATAATAAATAGTGTTTTCCTGATTCCCCTGAGTGCGTGTGGCTTGTCTCTTCCTGGGCGGCAAGTATTTGCTGTAACACATTTGAGGTGGATTCTTCCCACTAGTTTTCCTAGCAAAGATGTACGGAAGGTAAATTGTTTTATTCTGCACATGCTTTTATTCTCACTGATAATTGATAGTTTGAACATGAAATTCAAGATTGGAAATATTTTCCCTTGAAATTTTGAAGGCACTGCCCCATTGGTTTCCAGCTTTTGATGTTGCTGTTCAGAAGTTTGAGGCTATCTTTGATAAGATTCTATTGATTCTTCTTTTATTGAAATTCTTCTCTTCCTTTTTCTCACTTCCTTTTAGGTATTTTACTTTGTGCATTTATACTCTGGCTTTCTTCTCTTTTCTCTCCTATTTTCATCTTTGTCTTTCTAAACCTATAAATAATTTCTAGGATTTTATTGACTTTACCTATCATACTTTTTATTTCTTTAAATTTTTTTTAATGTTTATTCATTTTTAAGAGACAGGAAGAGACAGATCATGAGCCGGGGAGGGGCAGAGACAGAGGGAGACATAGCGTTGTTGGAGAAGTGGACAAAATACGCCAAAGATGGCTGGTGGGGATAAAACAAACTCTGGTCTTTAGCTTAGAGACCCCTCCTCTGGGTTCTTCTTCCTTTGCTGTGCGTGCAAAACCCCCACAGATATGAAAGCTGATGACTATAAATTACCCTCCCCACTTGCATTCGGCGCTCATATCTTTGAAGAAACAGTCTCCTCTGAGCCCGCTGGTGTTAAATAAATCTCCGGTCCACCAAGATCTCTGAGTGCCGCTTGGTTTTTCCACCAGTGTTCCAGCCTGGTTCTGTAACAGCATCTGAAGCAATCTCCAGGCTCCGAGCTGTCAGCACAGAGCCCAACGTGGGGCTCAAACTCACAAACCATGAGATCATGACCTGAGCCAGAGTCGGACACTTAACCAACTGAGCCACCCAGGCACCCCATTCTATTTATTTCTAAAAACGCTTTCTTTTTCCTCACTCTTACTTTTTGTGATAGCCTGTTATTTTTTTCTTAGATGGACTATGTCTTTGAGGATATTATGCTTTTCTGTCTTTGCTTTGAGCTCTAACTTTCATATGAGAGACTTTCTCAAGTGTTTGATGATTCTTTGTACTTATTTAAAAGTAAAGGACTGGACACATAACTGGAGGTAACAAGGTTCCTCTTAAGCTTGGGACTCAATTGTCTGGGGGGGACCCCCAAATTATAGAAGCTATAGGTGATTAGTTAGGGCTGTTAAGTTTATATAGAAATGAAGAGCCAGTCTATAGCTTGAGGTGGTGAATATGGATTGGAGCTCTGTGAGGTAACATCTGCCATGGGCACTACCATCCATTTGTTCTATTTTTACACCATTTCATTGACCCCTCTCACTTTCCCGGAGTCCACAGATTCCTGGATCTATTATTGAGGGATGGAGGGGATGTGCGTTCTGTAGTCATTGCATGCCTCCCAGTCTTCTGAGTTCCCTGGCACCCCAACCTCTCAATGCCTGCTGGAGACTTGGCTTGTTGCATTTCCCAGTGGCAACTTCCTCTCGCTTCTGGCTTCTGACTTCTCACTTTCCTCTGAACATTCATTAACCACTCTGGTCAGCCACTAAATCAGTCCTTTCTCTCCTTGTCCTTATGGCTCTATACATTTTTTATTCCTTCACTATAATTTGACTGGGGTTCAGGAGGGAGCTGAGATGTGTTAACTGGTCATCTTTAACTAGAAGTGGATTTAGCCCTTACTTTTCCTGCTCTTTTTGTCTTCCATTACGTCCCTAATAAGTGTGTCCCTATTACTTTGCAACTAAAATTTTTTTTTTCCCTGGATTCATGCCCCATCTTGTGTCTAGTACCTTAGTTTTTTTCTTTTTATGTTAAATTTCTCTTTATTGACCTCTCTTCTGCCTGTAAATATGCTCTTCCCCTTCCTCCATTTACAAAAATGGTGAATGCCCCTCAACCACTTCTTGCCTCTTTCTCTCTTTTTTATGTGCAAAAAATATTACAGAAATTAATGTAAACAGACTTGCAACACAGGAGGTTTAATAAATTATTGTTTTGCTCAGTTAACTCTAAAGAGCAAGTAGGTGGATTAAAAGAGTTGGTACAGCTTTCCAATATGCCTAATACAATCTCTTAATTTATATATTTTAATGAATGTTTATTCAAATACAAGAATTTAGAAATCCATTACTCATGTAGTGTACTGAAAAAGTGTCTATGATCAACGTGATGATAGTGCACATTTTATGAGCATGTTATGATCCTAGTGGATTCCCTAAAAAACATTGCAGCAATGTCCAAAAAAGTAAATTTTATTTTTTGACAACTTACTCTCGAATTTTTAATTATTATACTTCTTTATAAATCATTCATTATATCATATTTTTTATTAATTATTCATTAATGTGATTTAAAAAAAATAGATGAATGGTATGATTCTTTTGTAAGAGACTCTTAAAAACTGAGAATAAACTGAGGGTTTATGGGGGTGGGAGGGAGGGGAAAGTGGGTGATGGGCATTGAGGAGGGCACCTGTTGGGATGAATACTGGGTGTTGTATGGAAACCAATTTGACAATAAATTTCATATTAAAAAAATGAAATGGATCTGATAACTACCATTACTAAAATGACTTAAAATTTTGTATTTCCAACATGATGTGTAGTAAAATCTTGTCATATAATGTTCAAGCATTTTTCAGATTATGAGACTGACGCACCAAGAGGGCTGCTTGGTATTTTTTAAAGAAATAGGAAACAGGAGTGCTTGGGTGGCTCAGTTGGTTATGCATCCGATTCTTGATTTGGGCTCAGGTCATGATCTCAGGGTCATGAGACTGAGTCCTGCATCGGGCTTTGTTCTGAATGTGAAACCTGCTTAAGATTCTTTCTCCCTCTCTTTCTCTTTCTCTCTCTCTGCCCCTCCCCTGCTCATGTTTTCTCTCTCTCTCTTTCTAAAAAAGAATAAAAATAGGAAATAGAAAACAAATTGTGTTCTTGTGGTACAAAGCATAAGAAGCTGGATGGCAAGAGACAGAATATTAATATATTCAAGAAAATATGTATAGTTTGCAAAAAAAATTATCAAGTCATAATGCAAACTTCAAAAAATAAAGCTTGACAAGGTACTAGTGTTTGTGGAAACTATGAGGAGTGAGTCAAATGCCATATAGGGATCAAGATTTTTTTTAAACAATGAGAAATGCTAATGTGAAGCTTGACTTTAAAATTTTCCCTAGGACAGATAGATGGTTAACCTAAGTCTAAGTTATATCCCTTTCCACTCCTTTACCATAATTCTGAAATATGAGCTCCTCTGAATTACCTTGCTGGTCCTAATAAGGAGACTTCCTCCCCTCTAACTCTTAGTATCATAAAGGTAGAACCTTGTAACCCTAAACGTGGTGTGTGAACCAGCAGCACCTGGGAGCTTGATATAAATGCAGAATCATAGACCCTACCTTAAGCTTACTGAATAACAATATGCATTTCCAAGTGCTCTGTATGCACTGTAAAGCAGTATCTCACAATCCAGGAACTTAAACCACGATACCAAATAAACTAAAACCAAAACAAAAAACTACCAACAGCAAAAACAAAAAAACAAACAAACACCCCAAACCAAAACCAAAGCACAAGCAAACAAAAAAACAAAAACAAAGAAAAAAACTAATGTTCAGGTCCCCCCAGAACAATTAATTAAACCACAATTTAATCAGTCTGGGGATGTGTTCCATCTATCTAGGTATTTTAAAGTTCTCCCAGGTAATTTTGATGGGCAGAAGTGTTGTGAGTGCCTGTTCATGATCTGCTAGGTACAAAACTCTACACTTCCCTCTTAGAGAATGAATTCCTGCACCTGAATCACAGTCCAAGAGTTAGAATCCCCTTACTATACAGATATCTTAGACACTAACTACCTGCTTGAACTTCAAATACTAACTTTCCTAAGGGCTTTCCTTTGCCCTATTTTCTTGTCTTTCAGGACCTAAGTTATTTTGCATCCCTGAAATTAACTGCTGTCCAGAAATATCATCATATATTTCTGGACACTGCCTCTGCCATACATTTTCTCCCACAATCTGTAAACAATGTAAAGGAAGAACTCCAGGCTCTGGCCTTTCCCAGACCCTTCTCATGCCTTTCAGTAACTAGCTCATTTATTCCATGGGCTGGATGATGACCATGTACTTTGTACTTCTCCTCCTCTGTGTTTTTGGTCTTTTATACTGTTATGTTAAATTGCTGCATATTTTTTTATTTATGAATTGCATCACTGTCATTTACTTTACATGTCTTAATCAGTTTATTAATCTGTACAACAAAGGTCTATTCATTACTGGTACTGGTTTGGAATATAAGGCCTAATCATGAAAATTGATAATCCTTCGTTGATCATCAAGAGTTAACTATTTTATACCAATTTTTTTCATCATGGTAAGTGTACTCTTTAATCTCCACCACCTATTTTAACCATCCTTCCACCCACCTCCCCTCTGGTAACACTTTCTTTCACCATACACAAAAATAAACTTAAAATGGATTAAAGACTTAAATGTGAAACCAGAAACAATAAAAATCCTTGATGAAAACACAAGCAGTAATTTTTTATGACATCAGCTGTAGCACCATTTCTCTAGTTATGTCTCCTGAGGCAAGGCAAATAAAAGAAAAAAATAAACTATTGGGACTATATTAAAATAAAAGGCTTCTGAACAACAAAGGAAACAATTGACAGACTAAAAGTCAACCTATGGAATGGGAGAAGATATTTGCAAATGACATATCCAATAAAGGGTTAGTCTTCAAAATAGATAAAGAACTGATACAACTCAATACCCCAGAACCAAATAATTCCAATTAAAAATGGGCAGAAGACACGAATACATTTCTTCAAAGAAGACATTTCTCAAAAGAAGACATCCAGGTGGCCAACACATACCTTAAAACATGCTTAACATCACTGATCATCAAGGAAATGCAAATCAAAACTAAAATGAGATATCACCTCACACTTGTCAGAAATGGCTAAAATAAAAAAATACAAGAAACAACAAATGTTGGCAGTGATATGGAGAAAAAAAACACTTCTGCACTGTTTTTAGGCTGCAAACTGGTGCATCCTCTGTGGGAAACAGTATGGAGATTCCTCAAAAAATTAAAAATAGAACTACCCTACAATTCAGTAATCACACTTTTGGGTATTTGCCAAATATGAAAACACTAATTCAAAGGGATACATGCACACCCTATGTTAATTACAGCATTATTTACAAATTATATATATATATATATATATATGTGTGTGTGTGTATGTGTGTGTGTATACATATATATATGTGTGTATATATACATATGTGTATATATATACATATGTATATACATATATATAATGGAATAATATTCAGCCATTAAAAATAATTAAATCCTACCATTTGCAACATGGATAGAGCTAGAGAGTATAATGCTAAGTGAAATAAGTCAGTCAGAGAAAGACAAATACCATATTATCTCTTTGTATGTGGATTTTAAGAAATAAATGAGCAAAGGAAAAAAGAGAGAGAGAGAGAGAGAGAGAGAGAGAGAGAGAGAGAAACAAACCAAGGAACAAACTCCTAACTATAGAGAACAAAATGATGCTTACCTCTTTCTCTTCATTACATTAAATTGCTAAAATTTAATTTCTAAAATTTTCCTATGAGATACTAAGTTTGCAAAGACGAATACAACACATCCCCTATTCATGGCCCAGCACAGGAACCAGACATAAAGAAATAGTTCCAGAGCAGTGTAAAAGTGCCTGATGCAGATGATGTATGCAAGTCCCCAGAAGAAACTAGCTGAGGGAAAGGGGATGGTGGGAGTGTCCTAGGGAGAAGAACATTGAAGAAAATTTTAGAGAGAGTTTATCCCTGAGCTGGTTTTGAAGAATAAGGAAACAAGGGAATTTCTGAGGAGAGAAAAGAACATGTACAAAGTTCTTTGAGGAATCTTCAAACTTTGGCAATGTCTTACCCCATTTCCAGACTGAAATTGCTCTCATAAGTATACTAAATAATCCCTAACTGTCCAAATGGATGTCTCCTTTTCAGGTTCATCTTTCCTGCCTCCTCAGAATTGCCAGGGTTGACTGAACCCTATTTCTTAGAAGCCTTGTTCCGCTCAGCATCCTGTCAGGTCCCTGCCCCTGATCTTCCACTCTGTCTCCCCCTCTCTTCCATCTTCCTTCCTGAGTTTTCTCTCATTCTGTACCCTCTTGCTGGGGCTTCTCATCTACTGACAACACTTTGGCATCCTTCTAAAGTAGGTAACTCTCATTCTGTTGCTTGATCTGGACATGATGTCAGAAGAGGCATGATATCCCTGATGCTGCCAGACATTTTAAACCCAAAATGTACCAGATTGTGCTAATCTCCTCCAAAACCTACTCATCTCTGCTCTACTGTTGATCTAAGTCATGAAATCAACCACTTCAATTCCCACCTTAAACTCCACACTATCCTGGAGTCCTCTCTCTCTCAACTCACAGGCAAGTCTTTCACCAAATTCCATTACTTTTACCTTAGAGATATTTCTCAAATTCATATTACTTCTCCACTTCTGCTTAGCCCCACAATTAATAAAGTAACTTCTTACTCTGTCTGCTGTCACCAAGACCTTCTCCACATCACCACCAGAATTATCTTTCTGAAACCCAAAATGCCTCATGTCTTTTTCCGACTCAAAAGAAGCATTCTGTAGCTCAGAGTCCAAACTTTTTATTGTGGCCAACAAGCCTCTTCATAATTTCACCTTCATCAGTTTTGAGTCCTCCTTGCTACATAAAACATATATAAAGTGTCAGTAAACTTCAGGGTTTCTCCTCCTGACTATATGGTGGCACTGCATAACCCCACTCCTTTGAAGATAGGTATGACTATGTGACTGCTTTGGACAATGAAATGTGGGTGAAAGGGACATGAGTCACTCATGCAAAGAAGCCCTTTAAGAGCAGTATGTGAGGCATCATGTTCTTCTCCTTAAGGATGGTGACCACAATGCTAGAGACTGAGGTGTCATCCTGAGACCATGGGGGACACATCATGCAGCAGAACCTTCTGTCAGTAAAAATGAACATTAACATGAGTGATAATAAACCTTGTTTTTAGCCCTTGAAATCTTAGCATTGTTTGTTACTTGGCATAGCCTAACCTGTCTGACAGACAATGTCAAAGACACACTGGAGCTGAAAAGAAATTAAAGGGGTAAAAACAGATTTTACTCAGGAATTATTGCAATAGGGGAAATGAGACCTCAGTATAGAACGATACTCACTTCGGAATACAGCATGGGCAAGTGGGCATCTATAGCCAAGCATCCTGGTGGAGGTCATTATGTATAAGTTTCTAAGAGGAAATAACAGCAGGGGTAAAAAGAGACTCTTGCCAAACTGACCTCACAGGATCCTTGTTGAAGGCAGGCCAGAGTGATCAGACATCACCTGGGGGATGGCAAGGGTGAGGAATTTGGTCACATATTGAGGGTGATCAGATATCAGAAGTTGTTGGCAGAAGATTCCAGCTAAACTTAGTTCATACTAAAATTGGGCTCTTACGGACATGCCCAAGGATGGAAACTTGTTGAAAAAGAGCTCAGAGTTTCCTGACTAGGGTTTGGTTCAGGAAAGTATCTTTGTCAATGAATCATTCATGTGTCTCAGTCTCGGTTCCATGTGTCTGGAAGGCATGTTAGTCTCATCCTCTTCCCCTTTTTCAAAGTGCCTCTCATCCTTTACATGTCGTCTCCCTTTGAGGTTCCACAACTCCCTTTGAGGGACAGTTGTGCCCTTCCTCATGCTCCCATAATTCCTTGTGCACACCTAATATGGTACTTTTCACTTTGTATTGTATCATATTCAATTGCATGAAATATTTCCTGAGTGTGACCTCTTCTCAGATGTAACTTCCCCAAGATCAGTGTCTTTAGACCATCAGCACACAAAGAACTTGCCAAGTGCAAAAGGATTCCCTCGTAAGCACCATCTTGAATCATCTTCTCAAAGTTTTTTATTCCATCCAATTTTGCTGACCGACTTCTGAAGCCTTCCTAAATTACTTCCAGAAATCAGCAATCTAAGACTCCACTAAATGGATTGTTTCTACTTTTAAACAAATTCAACATATAAAGATCTGGATTTATATAATGGATCTATTGGGAGGAGAAAACACGATGAACATACAATTATTTTCTTCACCATAAGCTCATTCTAAAAACTTTCAAGGCTATTGTGACATACGAACCTGACAGCTCTAAGAGGTAATGAAATATATTTTATTCCTTTTTGTTTCCTGGAAGCCAGAACGGTGCCCAAGATAGAGTAGTTGACATTCATGGGCCATACACCAGCCCTTGAAGGTGAGGGCTCCCCCTCCACAGTGTAGTGAAGAAGGGGATAGGAGGCAGTATCTAGTCAGCTGAGGCTCAAAGTGGGAGCAAGGGTAGCCTGGCTTTAGAGCTTGCACTCCATCCACTCTAATACTTCCTCTGCTTCTGGCAGCTGAGTTGTAATTCCTGGGTTCTGGCTTCTAACTGGAAGTCTAGTTCTCAGTTGGAGAAGTCACTAGGAAGTTTCACCTAGAGTGAAAACTAGCTCACCCCCCTGGCTTGGCTATGACAATAGAACAAGAGGTTAGTGGAATGCCTTTTTTTTTTATTATTATTTTTTAACATTTTATTTATTTGTGTGTGTGTGAGAGAGAGAGGGAGAGAGAGAGAGACAGACAGACAGAATGTGAGTGGGGAGGGGCAGAGAGAGAGGGAGACAGAATCCATGAAGCAGGCTCCAGGCTCTGAGCTGTCAGCACGGAGCCTGACGCAAGGCTCAAACCCATGAAGCATGAGATCATGACTTGAGCCAAAGTCAGACGCTTAACCAACTGAGCCACCGAGGTGCCCCAGTGGAATGCTCTTTTTAAACTTCCTTGGCCGTGGCTGCCCTTCCTAGCCAAATTGCTGAGGGTCTTGCCCCCTTGTCTCCCTGCTGGTCCTGGAGCAGAGATGCAAGTCCTGTTGCTGTCCATGGAATCAGGGAGGAGCTAAATTGTCACCCCCAACTTTTATTTTACTAAGATATAATTTTCATACAATGAAATACACAGATTTTAAATGCTTCATTCATTTTTAAAATATATATCATTTATATATTTATATATTATGTATATTTTTTAAAACCATGTAACCAGTCTAATCAAGACAGAGGACATATCCAGCAACACAAAAGGTCCTGGCTTGTCCATTTCAATTCCACTCTCCACCCCTATTACTGATCTGATTTCTGCCCTGTAGATTAGTTTCATCTGTTCTTGAACTCTGGAATTATATCATATTTACTATTTGATGTCTGGCTTCTTCTCATCCTTGTTAATGTGTATCAGTAATTCTTTTTTTAATGTTTATTTATTTTCTTGAGAGAGAGAAAGAGAGATAGAGAGAGCGCAAGTGATCAGGGGAGAGGCAGGGAGAGAATCCCAAACAGGCTCTGCACTGTCAGCACCAAACCTGACGTGGAGCTTGAACTCACGAACCATGAGATCATGACCTGAGTGGAAATCAAGAGTCAGGAGCTCAACCAACTGAGCCACACATGCGCCCCTGTATCAGTAATTCTATTTTTATTGCTGATTTGTATTCCATTGCATGACTGTGTCACAATGTGTTTACTGATTTTCTCCCACTGATGAATATTTAAGATTTTTCCAGTTTGTGGCCATTACAGAATAACATTGCTGTAAATATTTATTTGCAACTGTAACTGCGAATGTATATTTTTTACTTCTTTTGAATCAATACCTGGAAGTGAAACTGCTGAGTCATAGGTAGGTGTATATTTAACTTTTTAATAAAGTATGGAACTGTTTTTCAAAGTGGTTGCACCATTTCACACACCTACCAGAAGAATCTGTTTTCAGGATGCTCCAAATCCTTGTTAACTTTGAAAGATGTCAGTCTTTTTACTTTTAGCTATTCTAGTGAGTGTGAAGTAGTACTTCATTGAGGTTTAATTGACATATTATAGATAAAGTGATATTGACTACTTATTTTTATATTCACTGGTCATTTGTTTAGTCTCTTTTGTATACTGTTGATTCAAGTTTTTCCATTTGCAAAAAGAGAAATTAGGTTTTTTGTCTATTATTGAGTTGTAGTAGTTATATATTCTGGATATAACTGCTTTGTCAAATATGTGTATTTTAAATATTTTATCTCAGTTTGTGTCTTTTCATTTTTTTTTTTTTTACCTTTTGTGTAAGGTGTAAGGTAGAGATATTACCCCAGGGAATGGAGTGGGCATGGGTGAAATTATCAATGCCTCAGCACAGTTAAGTTCCTGGAAATTCTCATGTTAGAATTAAATGCCATTTAACTCATTTTTCCTGGTTTACTAAATTCAGTTGGCACTTGTCTCTCAGAATCTTAGATAATGTTTGTATTCATGACATACTGGTATTCCAGAAAGACAGAAATCATTTGGCACCCACATTTCCCACACAGTCATTGACTTAACACAAAGAGTATTAGAATTGTATACACCAGTGCTTTGATTTTACAGAGGAAAGACTGAAGTTCAAAGAGATTAAGTGTCTTGCCTGTAGTCACAAGACGTTGCAAATAGCATAATCAGGTCTAGAAACAAAAATTTAGACTCCTAGTATACCTTTTCTTTTTTTTAATTTATTTACTTTGAACGAGAGACAGAGAACACAGGAGATGCATAGAGGAAGAGAGAGAATCCCAAGCAGGCTCCACACCGTCAGTGCAAAGCCTGACTTGGGGCTCAATCTTACAAACCATGATATCATGACCTGAACCAAAATCAAGAGTTGGATGCTTAACTGACTGAGCCACCTAGGTGCCCCACTTTTTTTTTAAAGAGGGGTGGAAAAACATGAAAACAGAGAGAGACAGACAAAAAATATCTCATAAAGCAATCCCTATCAAAGTAACACAAGGAGTGCTGTTTCGAAGGAACACATGCACCCCAATAGCAGCACTATTGACAACAGCCAAAGTATGGAAAAAGCCCAAATGTCCATCGGCAGATGAATGGATCAAGAAGATGTGTTATATATATACAATGGAGTATTACTTGGCAATCAAAAAGAATGAAATCTTGCCATTTGCAACAAGGTGGATGGAACTAGAGTGTATTATGCTAAGCAAAATAAGTCAGTCAGAGAAAGACAGGTATCATATGACTTCACTCATATGTGGAATTTAAGATACAAAACATATGAACATAAGGGAAAGGAAGGAAAAAAATAAAAATAAAAACAGGGAGAGGGACAAAAAATAAGAGACTCTTAAATACAAAGAACAAACTGAGGGTTGCTGGAGGGGCTGTGGGTGGGAGGATGGGCTAAATGTGTAAGGGGAATTAAGGAAGACTTTTTTTTTTTTTTTGAATGAGCACTGGGTGTTATACATAGGGGATGAATCACTGGAATCTGTTCCTAAAATCATTATTGCACTATATGCTAACTAACTTGGATGTAAATTAAAGACAGATGATAGATGATAGATGATAGATAGATAGATAGATAGATAGATAGATTAGATAGATAGATAAATTAAATTAAATTAAAGATAGATATATAGATAGATAATAAATAAATATTTAAGGAAAAGAAATCAATTCAATAACCCCCCCCAAAAAAATAACACCATCATTCTTCACAGAGCTAAAACACACAATCCTAAAATTTTTATGGAACTAGTTAAGACCCCAAATAACTAAAGTAATCCTGAAAAAGAAAACCAAAGCTGGATGCAACACAATTCCAGACTTAAAGTCATATTACAAACTGTAATCATCAAGACAGTATGGTACTGGCACAAGAATGGACACATAGATCAATGAAACAGAATAAAGAACCCAGAAATGGACCCACAAATGTATAGCCAACCAATCTTTGACAAAGCAGGAAAGACTATCCAATGGAAAAAAGACAGTCTGTTCAGCAAATGGTGCTGGGAAAGCTGGACAGCAATATGCATAAGAATGATTCTGAACCAATTTCTTACACCATACACAAAAATAAACTCAAAATGTACAAAAGACCTAAATGTGTGACAGGAAACCATCAAAATCCTAGAGAAGAAAACAGGCAACAATCTCTTTGACCTCTACCACAGCAACTTCTTACTTGATATGTCTCCAGAGGTAAGGGAAACAAAAGCAAAAATGAACTACTGGGACTTCATCAAGATAAAAATCTTCTGCACAGTGAAGGAAACAATCAGAAAAACTAAAAGGCAACCAACAGAATGAGAGAAGATATTTGCAAATGACATCAGATAAAGAGTTCATGTCCAAAATCTATAAAGAACTTATCAAACTCAACACCCAAAAAAACAAATAATCCATTTAAGAAATGGGCAAAAGACATGAATAGACACTTTTCCAAAGACGACATCCAGATGGCTAACAAACAAATGAAAAAATTCTCAACATCATTCATCATCAGGGAAATACAGACCAAAACCACAATGAGATACCACCTCACACCTGCCAGAATGGCTAAAATTAACAACCTAGGCAACGACAGATGTTGGCAAGGATGTGAAGAAAGAGGAACTCTTTTACATTGCTGGTGGGAATGCAAACTGGTGCAGCCACTCCAGAAAACAGTATGGATGTTTCTCAAAAAAATAAAAATAGAACTACTATATGACCCAGCAATTGCATTACTAGGTATTTATCCAAAGGATACAAAAATGCTGATTCAAAGGTGCACATGCACCCTGATGTTTATAACAACACTATCAACAATAGCTAAAGTATGGAAAGAGCCCAAATGTCCATCGACTTATGAATGGGTAAAGAAGATGTGACATATATACACAATGGGATATTACTCAGCGATCAAAAAGAATTAAATCTTGCTATTTGCAACAAGGTGGATGGAACTAGAGGGTATTATGCTAAGTGAAATAAGTCAGTCAGAGAAAGACAAGTATCATATGATTTCAGTCACATGTGGAATTTAAGATAAAAAACTGATGAGCATAAGGTAAGGGAAGCAAAAATAATATAAAAACAGAGAGGGAGACAAACCAGAAGAGACTTTTTTTTAATGTTTATTTATTTTTGAGAGAGAGAGAGAGACAGAGGATGTGCAGTGGAGGGACAGAGAGAGAGGGAGACACAGAGTCCAAAGCAGACTCCAGGCTCTGAGCTGTCAGCACAGAGCCCAATGCAGGGCTTGAACTCACGAACTGTGAGATCATGACCTGAGCTGAAGTCAGACACTTAACCGACTGAGCTACCCAGGTTCCCCTGAAGACTCTTAAATACAGAGAACAAACAGGGCTGCTGGAGGGGTATTGTTTGCAGGGAGGTGGAGGTGGGAAGGGCTAAAGGGGGACACTTGTTGGGATGAGCACTGGATATTGTATGTAAGTGATGAGTCACTAAATTCTATTCCTGAAATTATTATTACACTATATGTTAACCAACTTGGATTTAAATGTGAAGGAAGGAAGGAAGGAAGGAAGGAAGGAAGGAAGGAAGGAAGGAAGGAAGGAAGGAAGGAAAGGGAAAAGAAAGAAAGAAAGAGAAAAAAGAAAGAAAGAAAAATCCCATAAAGCTACACCATATATGGTAAATGGCTGGAACACTGGTGGGTCAAAAAAATCTGGAAAAGTATATGTAAAATGAAATTACCTGAAATTCTCCCTCAGGACACTGACCCCATATGACTGCAGAAATCCACTGGGAAAGTCTGAGCAGTCTTATTTCTTAGCCTCTGAAACAAATTTATATTTATATTCTGAGGGCTTGCAACATTTATCACCTGTAATACTTCTCTAAACTGTACATACCATAACCTTGTATTGCCAATGACTCCACAGAGCCCTACTCAAGAGCAATCTTGGACATTTCAGAGGCATATTATGAGGGAATCTACCCTCTGAAAGGTTGGATAGTGTCAATGAGGAGCTGTTCTTCAAGAGCTGGCTTTATTTTGGAGTCCACCTGTGGCCAGATCTACTTCCTGAGAATGCTAGGCATGAATTAGAAAAGCATGCATTGATGCCAGGTGCATTGCCACTGACATGGACAACAATGACCTCGAGCCTGGGTATATAGCCTTTGGGTATATAGACATGCTGAATGTTGACACTTCAGTCCTTATAAAACAAAATCACACGGGAAGACTTGGTGGCAGAGCACAGAATGCAGGTCTTAAGTGATCTCCTCTCAAAGTTTTGAATCCTTGAGCTCATTCATCACTATCCCCTGGTATACCAACATGCCAAGCTTTAGCAACTTCTTAGGCAGTTTTCAGACTGCTTCAGCAGGCCTAGGGCTCCTTCTCACCTGGGGATCAGCAACAACATGCACAGTGTTAGGTGTGCCTGCAGGTAGGAGCCTTCTTCACACCTTGCATGCTGAGTCTGGGCGGTGGGACCAAAGCAGCTCTTATGAGTGACTTCTTTTAGGGGATATGGTACCCCCTGGCTCCTTAGGACATCACCCAGGTCAAAGGCCAGGGTGTGTGAGCTGAGGTACCCTCGCTGCTGCTGCTGCTACTGGCAGCTGAGCAGAAATAAATGCTCACCTTCAAGGTAAGTGGCACCCTAAGTAATTTGACTTACACATACAAAAGTGTGTTATGGCACATATATGATATCTATGGTATCTATGAGATATATATTATACACATGCTATAGTTTGAAATGTTGAAATCCCAACCTCCTCTGTGATATTGGGAGGTAGGGCCTTTGGAAAATGATTAGATCACAAGGGTGGAGTTCTCATGAATAGAGTTAGTGTTCTTATAAAAGAGACATCACAGAGCTCCCTAGCCTCTTCTACCATGTGAGGAACACAGTAAAAAGTTGGTAGTCTGCAGCTGAAAGAATGTTTTCTCCAGAACCCGAGCATGCTGGCATCCTGATCTTGGACTTCAAGGTTCCAGAACTATGAGAAGTAAATTTCTGTTGTTTATATACCACCTAGTCTGTGGTATTTTGTTATAAAATCTCAGATGGACTAAGACAATACATATATCATCATATATACAGTTTTAAAAAATAATGATGAAATAAATGGCTGTGTCACCAAACTTCATGCTTATGACAGAAAACATCACTAGTACTATTGGCCCCTGCACCAAGTGTCCTCCTTTGACTACCTCCTTCCCCTTCCCCCACAACAAGCACTCTGAAATTTGCTGCTTATTCCCTTGGCTTTCTTGGTAGGCATGCCTGATATGTGCATATTCCCAGATAATGTAATGTTCAGTTTTGTCCATTTTTGAACTCTTTATAAACCAGATCTCATTGTGCATCCTCTGCAGCCAGTTCTTTCACCTGATCTTGTTGGTCAGATTCATCTGGGCTAATGCCTTAAGACATGGTTTGTTAATTTTCTCTGACATACAGTGTCCCTTATGTGAATGCATCTCATTGCATCTACCCATTCTACTGTTGTTGGATTTTTGGGTCTTGGCAGTTGGAGATTGTGGGTAGCAGTGCTGCTGTGAGAATTCTAGTACCTATCCTGGGTCATATGCACAGGCATTTCTCAAAGGCATATATAGGGTTAGCATTTGCAAGGTAGCAGTGTATGTGTGTGTGTGTGTGTGTGTGTTTTTTAATTTTTTTTCAACGTTTTTTTTAAATTTATTTTTGGGACAGAGAGAGACAGAGCATGAACGGGGGAGGGGCAGAGAGAGAGGGAGACACAGAATCGGAAACAGGCTCCAGGCTCCGAGCCATCAGCCCAGAGCCTGACGCAGGACTCGAACTCACGGAGCGCGAGATCGTGACCTGGCTGAAGTCGGACGCTTAACCGACTGCGCCACCCAGGCGCCCCATGTATGTGTGTTTTTAACTTTTCTAGTTGTTATGGACTGAATTGTGCCTCCCAATCCATATTTTGAAGCCCTAATCCCCAGTGGAATGGTATTTGGAGGGGGGACTTTGGAAATCATTAGGTAGAGCCCTCATGAGTGGGATTAGCACCTTCAAAGGGTGAGACACCAAAGAGCTTGGTCTTTGTCTTCTCCACCACCCCATTGTCATGTGAGGACAGAGCAAGAAGACAGCCCTCTGCAATTTAGGAAGAGAGTCCTCACCAGGAACCTACCATACTGGCACCCTGATGTTGGACTTGCAGTCCCCAAATCTGCAAGAAAATAAATATTTATCATTTAAACTACCCAAGGTATGCTATTTTGTTATGATAGCCAGAGCAGATTAAGACACTGGGTCATACCATATTGTCTTACAACTTACATTAGAAGAATACTTAATGTTAAAAAAAAGTTTTTTTAAATAGCTATTTTAGTAGAGTCCCCATATCTCATCTTGATTGGCAATTGCTCTGGTCTGGGGGTGTCTTTCCTCTCTTATTTGATCTTCTCTGTTGCTGCCCCTCTCAACAGTCAGGCCTCTCTTTTTTTTTTTTTTTTTTTTCATTTCATAGTCTCCCCATGATGAGGCTTGGAGGATATAACACCTAGCTCACTTTCAGCATAGCCTCCAGGAAAGTGCAATAAAGCCCTGCTTACTTATGGCTAACATCTATTGTATTCACCTCAGGGGCTTTAGCACAGATACATTTATGATTCCAATAAAAGCAATAATCCCTGTCCCTAGGAAAATATACATATACACACAACTTTCATGTCATTTCAGAAGGTTCATAACCTCCCAACCCCATCCCAAGTGAATAAGATGAATTAAGTCCAGAGAAGAACCCTGTGTCAGCATTTGGCCCTGACTAAAATAGAGGCTACATTTCGAGGCAAATGATGAATGCATACATGTTTATGCACTTTTTAAACGTCGTGTTTTTAACAGAGAAGAAATGATGGCAAGAGAAGATGCAGGGTAGCAGTAGATTTTAATAGCTGAGCAATCTTTGAGGTACATTAACTTATCCATAGTGAACCAGGCACTATCCCTGGATATAGAGATGGCTGTGACTGATACTTTAATAGAAGCATGTGTGTATTTAAGTTAGGAGTTCCAGAAAGCAGCTCCTGGAGGTTCTATGGTATTGTCGGGCAGTAGGAAATCTCCCTCAGCCAGAGGAAAGGTGTTAAGGATGGTGAAGTGTCTGAGGATTTACCCTTTTTGTAAGCTAACTAGTTAGTCTGCCACTGTTCATGGAAACTGGAAGACACACGACTTCTAGGTCTGAGACAAAAGACTTCATTGCCCTTGCCCGCAAAGTTCCATGGGAGTGATACAGAGATGGGCCCAGAAGGATGCTGCACACACACTTTGGGTCTGTGTCATAGAAAAGGAGCTCTGAGCTTAGGACCCCCCCTTCCAGTCCTACCAGGGGTTTGCTAACAAACTTGTTCAAATTACAACAGTACCCTTATTATCTTGTTCAGGAAGCAAACCTGTCCTCTGCCACAGAGGGAGACACTATTTCTATATCTCAAAGCCATTTGGAATACAAACATCTTTGGAGAGAGTATAGAACAAAAGATGATATAGTATGTGCATAAATATATGAAAAATTGTTACCCATGCAAAGAGGATGGCATTATGATTTCCATGTGATGAGGGAACTAGGGTGCAGAGAGGTAGGTTCTTACACAGGAACATACATTGATGGGACCTGGACTTGAAACCGCTTCACGAGCCTCCAAAATCCAGAGTCTGCCCAGTGTACCTGGTAATCTGGGGCAGTTTAGAGTTGGGTGAGAAGAATTTCCCTAGGAGTAGAAAGGGTGGTGGGGAGAGAAGGCAGAGGCAGACAGAACATGAATCAGGAAGCATGAGGTGTGTCTGGGTGCCCCATGAAGGGCAGGGGTGCTGAGCTGCAGGGGAGGGGAGTAGTGGACACAGTTAGGAAGCCAGGCCAATGAAGTATGTGGAGGGCTTGTGGGCTGGGCTAGAGTTGACTGATCTTGATTTCCTGTACAAGAAGAAGCCAGAGAAGCCTGTGCAATACACAACCCTTCACAAATATGCCTTGCAATTAAACCATTTGAGTATTACTTATGGTGTTATGGGAAAATAAAAATGAAAAATAAGAAAATACAAGGTCAATTGTTTTTTAGAAAAAGGTGTTATATTAGAGATCATTTTTGAGGCATAGGCAAATAGATACATTCTTCAGCACTTCTAGTATGCAGAGACGAAAGAATATGAGAGAAACTTCTAGAAACTAGAAGAAACTTAAAAAAAGACAGAATCCCACAGGGAAGAGGAAACTCATTTGTTATCTTTTTTTTTTTTTTTTTTTTTTTTTTTGCTGCAGATGATGGGTGCAACTTCTAAGTACTCACATTTGGTGATTGAAAGTGTTAAATAAATAAGTCCCTATTAAAGCTTATGGAAATCGAGGACAGTGAAGGCCACATGCTTTTTTTTTAATATGAAATTTATTGTCAAATTGGTTTCCATACAACACCCAATTCTCCTTCCAACAGGTGACCTCCTCAATGCCCATCACCCACCTTCCCCTCCCTCCCACCCCCCATCAACCCTCAGTATATTCTGTTTTTAAGAGTCTCTTATAGTTTGGCTCTCTCCCTAACTTTTTTTTTTCCTCCCACTATCCCATAGTCTTCTGTTAAGTTTCTCAGGGTCCACATAAGAGTGAAAACATATGGTATCTGTCTTTCTCTGTATGGCTTATTTCACTTAAGCATAACATGCTCCAGTTCCATCCACCTTGCTACAAAAGGCCATATTTCAGTCTTTCTCATTGCCACGTAGTATTCCATTGTGTATATAAACCACAATTTTTTATCCATCCATCAGTTGATGGACATTTAGGCTCTTTCCATAATTTGGCTATTGTTGAAAGTGCTGCTATAAACATTGGGGTACAAGTGCCCCTATGCCTCAGCACTCCTGTATCACTTGGGTAAATTCCTAGCAGTGCTATTGCTGGGTCATAGGGCAGATCTATTTTTAATTTTTTGAGGAACCTCCACACTGTTTTCCAGAGTGGCTGCACCAGTTTGCATTCCCACCAACAGTGCAAGAGGGTTCCCATTTCTCCACATCCTCTCCAGCACCTATAGTCTCCTGATTTGTTCATTTTAGCCACTCTGACTGGTGTGAGGTGATATCTCAGTGTGGTTTTGATTTGTATTTCCCTGATGAAGACTGACGTTGAGCATCTTTTCAATATGCCTGTTGGCCATCTGGATGTCTTCTATAGGGAAGTGTCTATTCATGCGTTCTGCCCATTTCTTCACTGGATTGTTTTTAGGAGTGGAGTTTGGTGAGTTCTTTAAGGATTTTGGATACTAGCCCTTTGTCTAATATGTCATTGGCAAATATCTTTTCCCATTCCATGAGTTGCCTTTTAGTTTTGTTGATTGTTTCCTTTGCAGTGCAGAAGCTTTTTATCTTCATGAGGTCCCAATAGTTCATTTTTGTTTTTAATTCCCTTGCCTTTGGGAATGTGTCAAGTAAGAAATTGCTGCGGCTGAGGTCACAGAGGTTTTTCCTGCTTTATCCTCTAGGGTTTTGATGGTTTCCTGTCGCACATTCAGGTCCTTTATCCATTTTGAATTTATCTTTGTGAATGGTGTAAGAAAGTGGTCAAGTTTCATTCTTCTGCGTGTTGCTGTCCAGTTCTCCACCATTTGTTAAAGAGACTTTTTTCCATTGGATATTCTTTCCTGCTTTGTCAAAGATTAGTTGGCCATACTTTTGTGGGTCCAATTCTGGAATTTCTATCCTATTTCATTGGTCTATGTGTTTTTGTGCCAATACCATGCTGTCTTGATGATTACAGTTTTGTAGTAGAGGCTACAGTCTGGGATTGTGATGCTCCCTGCTTTGGTCTTCTTCACTGTAACTTTGGCTATTTGGGGTCTTTTGTGGTTCCATACAAATTTTAGGATTGCTTGTTCTAGCTTCGAGAAGAATCCTGGTGCAATTTCGATTGGGATTGCATTAAATGTGTAGATAGCTTTGGGTAGTATTGACATTTTAATAATATTTATTCTTCCAATCCATGAGCATGGAATGTTTTTCCATTTCTTTGTATCTTCTTCAATTTGCTTCATAAGCTATCTATAGTTTTCAGCATACAGATCTTTTACATATTTGGTTAGGTTTATTCCTAGGTATTTTATGATTCTTGGTGCAATTGTGAATGGGATCAATTTCTTTATTTGTCTTTCTGATGCTTCATTATTAGTGTATAAGAATGCAACTGATTTTTTTACATTAATTTTGTATCCTGCAACTTTGCTGAATTCATGTATCAGTTCTAGCAGACTTTTGGAGTCTGTCAGGTTTTCTATGTATAGTATCATGTCGTCTGCAAAAGTGAAAGCTTGACTTCATCTTTGCCAATTTTGATGCCTTTGATTTTGTTTTGTTTTCTGATTGCCGATGATAGAACTTCCAAAACTATGTTAAACAATAGCGGTGAGAGTGGACATCCCTGTCGTGTTCCTGATCACAGGGAAGAAGCTCTCAGTTTTTCCCCATTGAGGATGATATTAGCTGTGGGCTTTTCAAAAATGGCTTCTATGATGTTGAAGTGTGTTCCTTCTATCCCGACTTTCTTGCAGGTTTTTAATAAGAAAGATGCTGAATTTTGTCAAATGCTTTTTCTGAGTCGATTGACAGGATCATATGGTTCTTTTATTTTCTTTTATTAATGTGATGTACCATATTGATTGATTTGTGAATTTTGAACCAGACCTGCATCCCAGGAATGAATCCCACTTGATCATGGTGGATAATTGTTTTTATATGTTGTTGAATTTGATTTGCTAGTATCTTACGGAGAATTTTGTGCATCCATATTCATCATGCATATTGAAGGACACATTTTTTTTTTTGTCTTGTGTAGAAAACACACAGAGAATTTCATAGGAATAAAATCCACAATAGCAGTAGGTTGAGACCTACCCCTGGATGTTAGCTCAGATATCCTCATCACCTCTTTCTCTACTTGCTCAAGAGCACCCAGCCCTAGACTTCAAGGGGTGCCCATGCAGACTTGGAGGACTAGGTGACAGACATACTAATAATGAGAAGTTAGGTCCCTGTGGGGTGAGACTTGACAAAGGGAACTGGAGATGGGTGGAGTTTAGTACAGTTCTCCAACAGTCTTCTCTACAGTGTGGGTCCATCCCACAATCCTTTGGATAAGGTCCACAGGCTAATAAAGGAGGATGCTGAGAAGTACACTGTCTTTTTTAAAAATAGAAATAATTCTTTTATTTACATAATTTAACAAGTTTCATGATCTGTTTCAAGAAGTGTGGTGTCTTGTCACAAGACATCTTCACCATCCATTTTCCTCATCCTCACTGCCCTGGGCTTGAACTTCCCATATAATTATTGAACTTTGACCCTTCTTTTAAGCTCTACTTTCTCTAGGACTTGTATTATAATAGGAAGGAAAAAGCAGGGATAGATAAACACCTTCTCTGTATTTCTACTTGGGTGGTTGTAAATGAATGTATGAGTCAAAATTAGGGCACTACTTTCAGCTTTGTATTTTTCTTGATGGGGCATTCCCTCCTCTCTGGTCCCTAAGACTCTTTTCCTTTCTCTTACCCAGGCAGCCTTGGAAGTCTGGGTCTCTGCCTTCTCTCATCCTCCCTTTACCAACCATCACAGGAAACATCTTCACTTGAGTCATGGATCTTTTGGTGTACTGGCAGACATGTGACCTTTCAGATTCACATTTCTTTGAAAACCTCACTGCTGATGTTGACTGCGTGGTTCACTGGTAGCTGACATAATCTGGGAAGAGATGGAGAGATATGTTTTAGGACATGGACTCCTTTCCTGAGAACACTCCAGAAAGAACAAGTTCTTTGAGTCCTTGCTTTGCTTCTTGCAAGCAGTGTGATTTTGTACAAGTTCCTTAACACAGATGTCATTATTCTCATCTACAAAACTACAAGAGAAATAATTACACCTACATCTGTTCAAGGGGGTTATTGTAATGATTAAATAAAATCATGTGGAGATGAAGTGCTTCATGGGTCATACAACTGCTATCTATTCATTCATCTTTCTATCTACCTGCCTATCTATCTATCCCACTTCTTCTTATGTATGTGTGTGGGTATCCATGCATCCATCCATCCATCCATCCATCTATCCATCCATTCATCCATCTATCCAAGCATCCCCTCTATCTTTCTACTCACCTATCCACTAAGGGCTCTATAACCCATCAGGTAGACAGCAGACTCCAGACTCTGGGGTGAAATATCAGTTATCTAATGGCATAAACCTACTACCCCTCATCAGAGGAATTACTAAAAGTGGAAAAAAAATGATTAATAAACTGTTTTGCATGTATCAAGGAAAAAGCTGCCCTAATATTTATCAGAAAGTAAACTTGTTTATTTGCTCTGGGGGATTTATTGTATTGCTGAAGCACCACTTTCCAAGGTTTTTGCTTGCCCACAAATCCAGTTTATTGTGCTTCCTCCAGGTGCCCCTAGGGTGAAATAGAACTGCTGTTGACTGTAGTTGAAGAGTTCACTCCGGGATGTGGCAGGAGTAGGAGGTATATAGCTATATGGGCTAGAGCAATGATTCTGTACCCAAGATTGAATTCCTGAGAACTATTTGGAATAAGGACTTATGAACATTTCTTTAAGGCTTTTTAAATGTGCAGTCACTTAAAAAATCACTAAATATCATCACTATTCTATAATACTTCCAGAATATACGCTAAAAAATAAATCTTCAAAGAAAAAGCACTTATTTAGGGAGAAAGGTGGTTAATCATTAACTCAGGTGTGTAGTGTGAGCTGCTCTTTTGCCCATGCCTGGCCCCAGCAGGGCTGTGGGCTACTCTTATGGAGTCAGCTCTTTCTCTCCCATTTCTCCTCTCATTGGAAGGAAGGTGGTTCTTTCCACACTCCAGTTTTTGCCCTATCCTAGCTGCTAATATGTCTTGTAGGACTCTGGTGTCCTGGGAAGTGCTCCATGTAAAGGTCTTCCCTAACGAGGTAAAGTCAGATGTTGCCCTGGAAACTAAGGTTTCTCATTCCTGATTGCCCATCACAATCACCTGGGAGGTTAAAAACACCTGCCTGCCCAGGTGCTCTGCAGACCTTAAGCTGGGTGAAACCCCATGAGTTTGGGAGCACCTGTCCTAATTCAGCACTCCTCAGTCATGCTCTCAACAAACCCTGGTTTCTGTGAAGGAGATTAAAATGTCTGCCAGGAAAATGTGGTCATATTCTTTTTTTTTTTTCCAAATTAATCAGAACAAAACTAAAGTTATTGGCTAGAATTTCCTCAAATTTAAAATTTCTCCTATACATTTTCTGGAAACTTTGGGGTTAAGTACTACTTATGAGAATTAAAATAAAGAGGCACCTGGGTGGCTAAGTCAGTTGAGCGTCAGACTTTGGCTCAGGTCATAATCTCAAGGCCCGTGAGTTTGAGGTCTATGTTGGGATCTGTGCTTACAGTTCAGAGTCTGGAGCCTGCTTCAGATTCTGTATCTCCCTCTCTCTCTCTGCCCCTCCCCTGTTCATGCTCTGTCTCTCTCTCTCTTTCAAAATAAATCAACATTAAATAAATAAATAAAATAAAATATAGCCAAATGTATTGTGTCTTATTTAGCCCACACTATGTTTCATTATTTTATATGAAATACAAAAATGCTTCATGATGTCAGGACAGAATCCCACATGTTCTGCCTGCTGGACACATTTGGAACCATGATGATAGTGACATTGCACCCAGGATGGTTTTTCCAGAGAAACAGGTTTTCCAGAGAAACAGAATCGGTAGAAAAGAGGAGAATGAGAGAGAGAGAGAGAGAGAGAGAGAGAGATGAGAGAGAGAGAGAGAGAGACTTATTTTAAGAAGCTGGCTCACATGATTGTGGAGGTTAACAAGTCCAAAATCTGTAGGATTGATCATGAGCTGGAGACCCAGGGAGGAGTTGACATTGCAGTTCAAGTCCAAAGGCAGTCTGGAGACAGATTTCCCTCTTGCTTGGGGAGTATTTTTTCTCTTTATGGTCTTCAACTGATGGGATAAAGCCCATCCACATTGAGAAGGGTAATCTGCATTACTCACAGTCTACTGATTTAAATACTAATCTCATTAAAAACAAACAAAAATACTTTTCCAGCAACATCTAGACTGACATTTGGCTAAATATCTGGGTACTGTGGCCCAGCCAAGTTGATGCATAAAATTAATGGGATATGCACAGTTAAGAAATAGTCCATCTCTTACATTACACCCTGAGCAGCTGCCTTTGAGGATGGAGAGTTTCAATACAGAAATGTATTGAGTCCTAACTTGACCCTTTGGCTCTCTTGCAAGCTTTAGCCCCTGGTCTGCACTGATTGAAGAGTTTACTTCCTCTAGAATGAGCTCCACTCATACCCTCATGGGATTTTATGGGGCTATTCCCTGTTCTTCATGACTTTTCACCCCATCTCTAGTCAGAATTCCTTTCAAGCCAGAATTCATTCTTAACAGTTTTTTTCCATTGAATTCCTATAGTTTTGTTATCTCAATCATGTAATCTGTCACTCAGTTGAATATTGTCTGGCATAAATTAACTGCTTCCTAAGTTAAGACAATGGAAAAATTTTTTTTTAATTTTTTTTTTCAACGTTTATTTATTTTTGGGACAGAGAGAGACAGAGCATGAACGGGGGAGGGGCAGAGAGAGAGGGAGACATAGAATCGGAAACAGGCTCCAGGCTCCGAGCCATCAGCCCAGAGCCTGACGCGGGGCTCGAACTCACGGACCGCGAGATTGTGACCTGGTTGAAGTCGGACGCTTAACTGACTGCGCCACCCAGGCGCCCCAGAAAATTTTTTGATAACAGGACACATTTGCTATTCACTGTTCACCTGGCTTTTGTTGAGTGGAGTTAATAGCAAATGACACTATTTATTGAATGCCTCTCATGGTGCTGGAGCATACACAGTAAGGAAAAAAACAAAACAAAACAAAACAGCCAGAAACCATGAATGGTTAAAGGGCCCACCAACAGCAGATTGACACACCTACTGACTTGAGCTTCTAAGTAATTTTCTTGACTTAAAAAATTTGTTGTGGAAAGAGTGCACTTGGCATTCAGTGAAGTTTACTTGGAATGGATTCAACAGTCTTTCTCACTCTGCTTCAGTGGTTCAGCAAAAGAAAAGAAAGTTGACTCTTCAAGCCCAAGACAGAATTGCCCATTTCTGTTCTTGTTCACTTTAAGAGGAGGCTTCTTTGGCCTTTATTACTTGACAGATTGTGGCCCCAGTAAGAAGCTTCTGATTCCTCCACACTGGAGGCTTCCCTATTTCTGAAATTGTCTAAAAATAGTTTCCCTTTCTTTTTTTAATTGAAATATAGTTGACACACAATGTTACATTAGTTTTAGGTGTACAACATAGTAATGCCATATGTTATACTATACTCACCACAAGTGTGGCTATTATCTGTCCTCATACAATGCTATTATAGTACCATAGACTATATATTCCCTATGCTGTACTTTTTATCCCCATGGCTTCTCTACTTCATCACTGGAAGCCTGTAGCTCCAAATGGTTTCCTTTTTGTGCAGAGGTACATTTCTGGTTCTCCATAGTTAGTAAAATGTTCACTCCCTGAATACCTGATTACCTCCAAATGGCCTGGCATGCATATACTTGAGAACATCAAGCTAAGTGGTGGCCTTCTGGCCCCTTGAGCCTCATGGAAATGAGATTATTTGTGTCTTGGGCAGTACAGCTTCTCTGCAATCCCTAATTGCCATAAGAAGACCAGGAAATGCCTTTGGCTTAACTGAACTGCCTCTTTTATATTTTCTCAGTGGCTGCTCTATTGAGTTAGTAGCTCCCAGTGCTGCCTTTGACACCCACACCTGCACTGATGGCATACTCCATTCAAGTTGGTGCTTACACGAGGCTACCTTGGAATTCAGGTAATTTTTTTTGTGTCCAGTCTTGTCCTCCTGGTGCTAAACTCTGAGAAAAGCAGTTCCATGACTCACCTGTGCTGAATGTAACTATTAAGTAGGGGACTTGGGCATTGGTCTGTCCAAGGTCATTCCCAGTGCTGCAACCCTGGACCAGTTAATGAACACCTTTTAGCCTCAGATTCCCCATGTATAACATGAGACTTAAAAATAGCACTGACTTCAATATCTAAGTCAAGACATTATGCTATGGACTTTTAACTTATACAGTGCTATATATCAATTATATCTCAAAAGGACTGGAAGAAAAAATAGCTAACCTGAAAGTATCATCAAGAGGACCAAGGGATGAATGCCTGTGAAGCTCTTAGAACATTGCCTGTGTCTGCTTGGTGTCTGATTGATGCCAGCTGGCACATCATCCATTCTGTGGAAATTCCACAGTTGATTCATTTCCCACAGAATTTTCTGTGCTGTGACCCCAGACTCCTTCTGTTTAGCAAGCCTGGCTGCCAGAGACTGTGAATGAGCCTGCAGTGCAGCAAGTTGGAGACAGTTGAATTTTCACTCCTGGATTCCTTCTCACCCTCTAGGACACCCTTGGTACCCCTCTAAGTGTCCTCCAGGTGTCCAGGTGTCCTCCATGTATCTACATGGCTTTGCACTTACCATATTTCTAAGATAGATCCCTGAGGTGGTGTGGCTGTTGATGGCTCTCAGGTTCTGCTTGGCTGGGGATGCATAGGCAACCTGATGCACTGGAAAGAGCTGTGGCAGAAAACCCAGAGCCCATAACTGCCCAGGCCCTGCCATCAGGAGCCATGTGACCTCTGAGAACCTCACCTAAATAATCCACATTTGAATCAGCTCAATGCTACAGTCCCTTGCAGCTCAAAAGTCTCCAGTTCTAAGGGGTTTGACTTCTTTATTTTGGCACAGAAGGGATAGATAGAAATAAAAATAGACAATAGATGTCAGCATCAAAACAGATGCCCTGTGTCATCAGAGACTGCATTATAGTAATATTTTCCTACTAATGGTTTAGACAAAAGCCTGGAGTGTGTTTTGAGGGTAGGGAGAGAAAGGGGACTGATAGGTAGGATGGTGAGATTGGCTAACAAGATTAGGTCTTCTAGAATGCGTGCAGCCCTTGAAGGACTCCAGGGCCCCAAGTATAATAAAAACTTCGGATGTATGAATTCCTCCAAGGTTGCTCTGGATGAGGGCATAGGAGTACAGACTTGCCAATAATATAGAAATTGGGAATTACTGGAGCTTAGAATGGCTTAAAGTTCTTTTTGTCCAACATCACATGTTTAAAGGGCACAAAAAACAGAAATTAAAGGTTTTTCCAGGAGTGATAGCTCATAGTTGTAAAAATTGCAATCAGAGACCAGTTGCCCAGACTTTGATGCCAGGACCAGCTCTGACCTGCACACTAGGGGATGAGAATCAGAATATCTTCAAAATTGGATATTCCATGATTCTCCAAATAGAAGGGGGGTTGTTTGTTTGTTTTCTGGTTTTTATATCAGTAATGTAAAATATCTTAACAAAACTCTAGAGTTCTGGCTCATGACTTCAATTGCACATTGAAAATCACCTATGGAACTTTAAAAGCTCATGACTCTTGGCAACATTATATTCAGATATAGTTGGATAAGGAGGTACAGCTTGGGCACCATGGTTTTTGAAACACCTCCAGATGGTCCTAGGTGCAGCTCACATTGAGGAACTCCCTGCATAGTGGGTCCTGTGGGCCTGCAGCATTGCCTAGACTGGGAGCTTGTCAACCATGCAGAACCTCACACCCTCCCCAGACCTGGTGAGTCAGCACCTGTCTTTCAACAAAGTGATTAGTTTACAACATGTAGTTTAATAAACACAGCTGTAGTCTACAGCAATCCTGGTGCTTCTCCAGAAATAGGCAGTGATGTGGTGACATTCAAATCAGATTCCACAAGTAGATTTCAGAATTCCAGGGAGCAGCAACAATACAGCTAAGGCTCCTCCTTTCTAAACTGTGTGATGTGGAACCAGCTTCCTTTTTTCCATAGGGACAGTGATGGCCCTGAGATTGGGGCAGTGACATATGTAGGTGATCAGGGCAAGGTCTGGGACAGGTACAAGCTCTGGGATGTACCCAGCAACCCCCTCCTTTCCCTTAGCCCTTCTTCTGCTTTTGGTTTAGGATGCATTTTTGTTAATTTTTAAACTATCATATTTACTAAATACCTATTTCTAAATATGCTGCTCATGTGACTTACCTCTCAAATCATTATCCAGATATGATGATCCAGTAAATGACTATAGCAACATTGCTTCATTCTAGTGTGTTTGGAGAGGGACATAGGTGAAGATGACAGGGAAAGGAGGGGTCAAGAATGGCTCTAAGTTTGTGTTTTGTTGTGATTTTGTTGGTTTAAAAGGCAACTGCTAATGGAGAAGAGGGTTCTGTGCTGTCAACAAGTCTGGGTACAGATGTGGAAGGAAGATGAGGTGCCTCATTGGGTAGGGCTAGGCCTTGGATCTCCTTCCAGTGGCTCTGAGGGGGCAAAAGTAATGACAAAGACTGGGAAGCTGGTGGTTGTCAGGCAGGAAGTGGGTATGGGGGATGGCTGAAATAAAGGGTAATAAGAGTATACTTATTGTGATGAGCACTGAGTAATGTATAGAATTGTTGAATCACTATATTGTACACCTGAAACTAATATAATACTGTATGTAATTATACTTCAATAAAAGCAAATTAAAAAAATCAATGGAGTGTAACTGAGCTGCCCCTAATACTCCTCCTCCAATGAAAGGCCAAAAATCTGCCTTCTCAGAAATTGCTAGAAAGAGAACAATGGCACTTCCAAGCAGCCAGTGTGAGGGCAGCACAACTGCTGAGCACAGAGACTGCACATTCAGCTCCATGGACAGGACAGCCTTTTAGTTTCCAGCTCTAACGTTCTCTTATGTCCTGTGCTGGGAATTATCCCTGGCCTGATGTGTCAGCCAGGATACATCAGGACCTGTATCAGCTCAGCTGCTTGGGGCACAAATTATCCTGAGGAGGAAAATTAGGACTTTCAGAATGGAGAACAACATCCCAAGGACCCCACAATCACACATACTTTCTGGATCAGTGGCCTCCCTAGAACACCAGAAGAGAGCCACAGAAAAGAGGCAAGTGTCAAGTGCCTCATCCTTGAGGCCTGTTAAATGGGATGAGGCACATCTGACTTAGCTGCAGGCATCAGCCTCCCCAGGCCTGCTGCTGTTCTGAGCCAAACATAGAACATACTCAGCATCAGGCTGGAGGCTCATAGGCCAAGAAAGATGTGCTGGAAGTAAAGCTATTAGCCCTGGGATTTCTCCTCACCTCCTCATGGCCACATTCTAGAATGTTGCACTGTCTGCAGAAGACTTAACTGCACCTAATTGTGGGAGGAGAATTCAGGCTTTCTGGATAGCTCCAAGAAGAGAAATAAAAGTACATTTTGGTGCAGCCACTGTCTCAACCATGCCCCATCTTATACTCATGCACAACCACACTTCTACATGTGTTCACCCACACCCACATTTAAACACACACACCACAAATCACCCAGATCATAACCCTAAGAAACTATGTGTCATCCAATCCACACATACTTCTTGAATTTACCTGTGGCCAGCCAGCCAGCAAACTGGACTCTTGGAAGAATGCAGAGATGATGCCCCAGATCTCCAGAAGCCACGTACAAACCCCACATCAGACTCTGGAACTAGTGTCCTTTGTGCAGGGACACTGAGAGTTCTGATTAAGGGGTGTTTATGGCCCTAAAGGCATCACAGCTTGCACAGAAAGCTGCTCAGCTTCCCTAATTGTCACAAGCTGACAGAGAAAGAGAATGAAGAATGAGACACTCCCATGAACCTTCCATCCCTTTCAGAAATCTACAAGCTCCCCCAGGCTCTAGTCCATGGGTGCTGAGTCCTGGGACAGAGCTGGTGGGGGGTCTAGGAGGCTACTTTATGGAAAGTCTCAGAACTTGGCTTTGAAAAAGTTACTCGTGGGTCTTAAGACTCTTATCCAGTGATGGACAGATCCCAAAAACAGTAGCAGTCATTCAACTTCCCCAGCTCCTCAAGGGGCACCTGATGCACTCAGCTGAAATGTAAAAGATAAATATCTATCAGATTCTTATCATAGAAACAAACAAAAATATCCACAATCCTTTTTCCTAGTCAGTCTTCCTAGACAACACACAGGAAGCCTGACAACAAAGTCACAAAGATCTACATGCCACAGAGAAAATATGGGAGCATCCAAAATTCTGAGTACTCAGACTCTTGCCCCACTAAAGGTACAGCGTGGCTCCCTTAAAGTCTCTCCCCTGGGCAGCCCTGCCCCAAAACTCCCATCCTTCTCATCCTGGCACCTGAAATGTAGATTTAAGGAAATGGGTGATGGCTTAAAAAAAATGCCCTGCTGCCTTTTTGGCTAACCCAAAATAGAAAACCTATAAAATATATCAAGGGCACTGATGTGACTCAATCCACTATTCTGTTTACTCATTGCTTGGTTGTGGGAGCATAGCCTATCTTAGTCCAGAAATGTAAAGCTCATGATTCATCTCCATGCCCTCTGCCCAATGCTCCCACTGTTTGTGGAGAAGCTCAAGAAATGCTTCCTAGTAATGATGACATCAGGATAGCAAATTTGCTGCTTTCTGCATTTTCCCAGAAGAGCCTCCATTTTAATCAGTGTCACACTATTGGTTCAGTATAGAATTTTTCTAAAGGGAATTTTGCCTTCAATATGGAAACTCAGGAAGTTCAGGTTTTACTTATTTTTGATCTGTTGAACTAAAAATTTAAAAAAATCAAGAAAGGATATTGTTTTTTATTTGTTTTGTATTGGAGCACCTGGACACTGTTACATTGTCACTATTATGAATCAGAGAGGCTTAGGGGGGTTTAAAAGTTAAACTCACTTCAGCTTTATAAGCTATTTATAAGGTCCTCCCTGCCTGCCTGATTGTCTCTTCCTATTATTACAAAGTCATTTTTGGTCCCAGTTCCTATAATACTAAGAATTGCTCACCCATGGTTATTTAGTTCTCCTAGGCAAAAGGGGCTTTTATGAAATTCAAGCTCAAGCAGACAAAATTCAGCCTTCCAAAGGAGTGAACAATTTAAATGGAGCAGAAGACACAAAGGAAGGGTGATATTCTGGTGCCTTTCTTTGTTCTTGGGAGCTGGGAAGAAGAGTGAAGAGCCCTCTCCCACCCGAACCCCCACCTCCTGGTAAGTAGGGCTCTCTCCCCTCTCCTCCAGGTCTCTGACCTTTTCTTTCTTCCTCCCACCAACTGCAGTGCAGCCAGTCCTAGTGAGTACTAATAAAGGAGGAAAAGGGACCCAACAGGTAGCCCAGACCATTTCCCCAGTAACAAAAAGAGGCCTGAATAGAAGCCCCCCTGTCTCCAAGCTCTACCTTTCAGTGCCTGGCCAAAGCCCCAAAGCCAAAACTGCTGGGTTTTCTCCAAGTCACACCCAGTCATATGGCCTCTTTACTCCTCATGCTACTTGGCTGGTGACTATAAATGAGACAGCAGGATAGCAACCAAGTCCCATTAGAGCCAAGGGCTGCAGATCATGGAGTACCCTTGTGGTCAGTATCTTCATTATTGTTGGCCTTTCTCTTCTTGCCCCATTCATATTTTCTCTTTCCTTTTTTTCTCCAGAGTCCCAGTTTTCTCCTGATATTTTATGGAAAGGGTTATATTTATACATTTTTCCATTTAAGAATATTTCCTTTTTCTTTCAACAACAGTATTTAATTTTATACTCACAAAAACAATATCTGTGAGGTAAGAAGTAACAGGGGTTCTAACCTGCATTTCACAGACCAGAGAACCCCAAACCAGCTAGATGACAAAAATGCTTACATTCACATAATGAGAAAGAGGCTTGGCTCTTTCTTCCAAGTCAGGGAAGAAACTATGTGCTGAATATCCCAGGAAGCCACAGAGTTTCAAAGGGACTTCACATTAGTTAGCATGCCAGGACCCCGGTAGATGGAAGAGGTGTGTCTTCTTACCATGGCCCTTCTGGTTTTCATGCACAGCTGTTGTCACTAATGCAGTGTCAATTCATTCTGAATTAGTAGTATCTAGGTCTTTATACATATTCTCAATTGGCAGATACTGAAAGAACAATCATAATCTAGGGGAATCCATGATTTTTTTTCTTTTCACTCAAAAGAGCTCTCTTAAAAGATTAAGAATATCAGAGAAGGGTCAGACAATTGCCTGCTACCATTTCCCAAAGTGGGGTGTGCATCCTGCTGCTGGCACAGGGATAATTTTAGGGACTATAATGATGTTTTTTATTTGAGTGTGTTAGCTTCCATTTGCAACCATAGCATTGCTTTTTTTAAAAAAGAATATTCAAGTAGAAAAGCAAGTTGATATAAAGAAAAGACTGGTAGTTAACTGGCTCAGCAGTTTTTTGGGAAGTGTTAATTACAGGAGTGAAGGACATTTGTCCAAACTGACACTGTACCAAGTTAGGCAATCAAGATGTCAATGAAGGAAAAATTGGCAAAATGGATCCATTGCCAACCACTAGTGTGAAGTGTCCTGTGCACAAGTATCCATGTGAAGTAGGGTCAACTGGCAGGAGCTGAGTTGGCCTCTGGTCCCACAATTCTTGCAGCCTCATCAAGGAGACTACCATGAGGACAGTGACAGCAAAGAAAAGGCCTAGGATAGTTCTGGCAATTATTCATCAGTGACATCATCAAACATAATAGCATTCAAATTATAGGTATCCCAGAAGGAGAAGATAGAGAAGAGGTGGCAGAATGCACATGAAGAAATAATAGCTGAAAACTTTCTTACACTGGGAAAGGAAACAGACATCCAGATCCAGCCTGCAACAGAGAACCTCCAACAAAATTAACCCACAGAGGTCCACATCAAGACACATAATAATTAAAATGGTGAGCAGTAGTGATAAAAAGAGAATTTAAAAAAGCAACAAAAGAAAATAATACAGTTACATACAAGGGAAACCCCATAAGGCTATCAGCTGATATTTCAGCAGAAACTTTGCATGCCAGAAGGGAGTGGCATGATATATTCAAAGTACTGATAGGAAAAAACCTGCAATCAACAATAATCTACAAAGAAATTTTATCATTCAGAATAGAAGGAGAGATAAAGAGTTTCCCCAGACAAACAAAAGTTAAAGGAGTTCATCACCACTAAACCAGCCTTACAAGAAATATTAAAAGGAATTCTTTGAGTAGAAAGAAGAGACCATAATCAGAAGAAATAAAATTATGAAGAAAAAATTCACAGGTACATAAAGACATAATTAAAGTAGGTTAATCACTTATGAAACAAGTATGGTGGTCAAACACAAAATCAGTAAAGTCAATTATATCTACAAATCACTCAAAGGATTCACAAAATAAAAATACGTAAAGTGTGACATCATATGCATATAACGTGTGAAAGAAGTAAAAATTTGGTGCTCTTGGAATAGGTTCAAGCACAAGTGACCATCAACTTAGTATAGATGGCTATACACATAAGATACTATATATGAACCTAATGGTAAGCACCAGTCAAAAACCTATAAGAGATACATTCAGAATAGAGTAGGGATCCAAGCAGAAAATAAAGATAAAGGGATCCAAGCAGACACTAAAGAAATTCATCAAATCACAGAAGAAAAGAGCAAAGGAAGAAAAAAAAATAAAGAAGAACTACAAAAACAACCACAAATCAAGTAACGGAGTGGCAATAAGTACACGACTATCAAAAATTACTTTAATTGTAATGTAAATATAAATATAAATTAGCTAAATGCTCCAATAAAAAGACATAGGGTGACTGGTTAATAAAACAAGACCCATCTATATGCTGCCTACAAGAGACTCACTTCAGACCTGAAGACACATGTAGATTGAAAGTGAAGGTAAGGATCTCAGGACCACTAAGCCAGTCTTTCAAAAAATATTACAGGGGACTCTTGAGTGAAAAGGAGAGACCAGAAATGACAGCATAAATTTAGGGAACACAGTAACAGGAAAAAAAAAAAAAGAATTGTCAAAAATCAGTCAAGGAACTCACAAAATAAAAGGATATAAAATATAACAACATAGACCTAAAATGTGGGGAGAAGAGGAGTAAATAATGGGTTTACTTAAATGACTTAACTTAATATAGACTGCTATACGCAGATGATGTTATGTACAAACCTAATGGTAACCATAAATCAAAACCACTAATAAATATGGAAAGAATGAAGAAAATAAATCCAATATCATTAAATACATCACTAAAGAAAACCAGGAAATTATGAGAGAAAGACAAGAAAGGATCAGAGAAAATCTTCAGAAACAACCACAAAACAAGTAATAAAATGGCAATAAATACATATTTATCAATAATTGCTCTGAATTAAATGGACTAAATGCTGCAATAAAAAGACATAGACTAAACACTCCAATCAAAAGACATAGGGTGACAGAATGGGTAAAAAATAAGACCCATATGCTGCCTACAAGGCACTCATATTACACCTTAAGCCACCTGCATATCAAAAATGAGGAGATGTGGAAACATCTGTCTTGCAAATAGATGTCAAAAGAAAGTTGGAGTAGCAATTCTTATACTGGAAAAATTCTTATACTGGAAAAAAAATAGACTTTAAAACAAAGATTGTGAGAAAACCGCCAGAGGATTAGCAGGATTAGCAGAACGGAGTCCCCGGAGCCAAGCGCAGACGAGAGGCCCACGGAAGAGGGGCCCCTCCTGAAGAGGATCACCTAAGGAGAAGCGATCTAAGCCTGCCCCTCCTGCCCCCGTGCACCTTGCCTACCCACCCCAGCTAATACGCCAGATCCCCAGCATCACAAGCCTGGCAGTGTGCAAGTAGCCCAGACGGGCCACACCACCCCACAGTGAATCCCGCCCCTAGGAGAGGGGGAGAGAAGGCACACACCAGTCTGACTGTGGCCCCAGCGGTGGGGACTGTTGGGACCACATTAAAATAAGTCTTCTGCACGGCAAAGTAAATAATCAACAATACTAAAAGGCAACTCATGGAATGGGAGATTTTGCAAATGACATATCTGATAAAGAATTAGTGTCCACAATATATAAGAAATCAGTGTCCACAATATATTAAGAACTGATACAAATCAATAATCCAATTAAAAATGGGCAGAAGACATGAATAGACATTTCCCCAAAGAAGACACAGATGACCAACAGACACATGAAAAGATGTGCATCATCACTTACGATCAGGGCAATGCAAATCAAAACTACCATAAGATGTCACCTCAAACCTGTCAGAATGGCTAAAATCAACACAAGAAACAACAGGTGTTGAAGATGTGGAGAAGGGAGAGCCCTCTTGCACTAGTGGTGGGAATGCAAACTGGTGCAGCCACTGTGGATAACAGTGTAGAGGTTCTGTAAAAACTTAAAAATAGGATTATCAGGTGATCCAGTACCTCCACTACTGGGATTTACCCAAATAAAACAAAAACACTAATCTGAAGGGATATATCCACCACTATGTTTATTGCAGCATTATTTACAATAGCTAAGGTATGGAAGCAGCCCAAATGTTCCTCACCAGATGAATGGATAAAGAAGTGCTATAAATATACAATGGAATCTTATTGGAACATAATAAATAGTGAAATTGTGCCATTTGTAACAACCTGGATGGACCTAGACAGTATAATGCTAAGTGAAATAAGTCAAATTCCATATGATTTCACTCATATGTGAGATTTCAGAAACAAAACAAGCAAACAGAGACAATAAGAAAAACAGACCATTACCTATGAAGAACATACTGATTATTTCCAGAGAGGACACAGGCAGAGGGGATGGGTGAAATAGATAATGGATATGCTTACTGATGAACACTGAGAAACATAATTGTTGAATCACTGTATTATACACCTGAAACTAATATAACACTGTATGTTAATTATTCTTGAATAAGAAAAAAAACATAAATAAGGGTAGTGGAGAGTTGCTTAATCTCTAATACTGCTGTTGTGGTCATGGTTGTTTTATCATTAGTTACCACTGTTTCTTTAGTTTAAAGAAAAATAACTTTTCAAAAATTGTTTGAATGTTTATTCATTTTTTGCTAGACAGAGAGAGACAGAATGCGAGCGGGGGAGGGGCAGGGAGGGAGGGAATCCAAAGCAGGCTCCAGGCTCTGAGATGTCAGCACAAAGCCTGACATGGGGCTCGAACTCATGATCTCGAACGAGATCATGACTTGAGCTGAAGTTGGACGCTTAACCAACTGAGCCACCCAGGCACCCCTAAAGAAAAATAACTCTTAAGAAAAAGAGCTATATTAGTTATCTGTGATTCTCAGTAAATAGCAATTCTGATTTTTTGATGATTCTTTTTATAGATATTGTTGAATGTCTAATCTGTATCATATTTACTAAATTTTAAAATACACTTTGCTCAATTAAAAAGTTTAGAGAGAGGGAAAAAATTAAAATATGAGGTGGAGCTTTGTTTTGAATTGAATTATCCCCCCCCCCCCAATTTTTATATCCAAGTACAGCTGTCAGTACTTCAGAAGGTGACCTTATTTGGAGACAGTCATTGCAGATGTAATTAGTTAAGATGAGGTCATACTTGAGTAGGGTGGGTCCCTGAAACAATATGACTGTTGTTCTTATTTAAAAAAAAAAACACATGAAGATAAAGGCATGACACACACAGAGGCAAGAATATATAAAGAGATGCAGAGGTGTCTGTCTGGAAGTCAGTGAGAGAGGCCTTAGAAGGGACCAACTCTGCCAATCCCTGATCTCAAACTTCCAGCCTCTAGAAACGTGAGACAATAACTTTCTGTTAAGTGGTCAGTCTGTGGTATTTTGTTATGGCAGCCTCAGGAAACTAATATAAGCTTCAAATAAATTTTCTATACTGTGTATATATATATATATATATATATATATATATATATATACATACATATGTACATACATATACACACATATATAATTTATAACAGCAAACGAATATAATAGAAAATGTTTTGCTTTTCCCACAATGACTTAATGATCTATTTCTATCATATAACCCAACATTAAAATAAATTTCATCCCAAAACTCCTCTTGATTGAGAGACTTTATGCTGGCAGATGCTGTGCAGCAATGGAAACTATCTCACAGTTTATTCAGGTGTAATTGGCATAAAATAAACTGTATATACCTAAAGTATAAAATTATTTCTGTGTGTGTGTGTGTGTGTGTGTGTGTGTGTGCTTATCCTACTTTTTTTTCTTTTCAAATTTCTACTTAAATTCTCATTGGTTAAAATGCAGTGCACTATTGATTGCAGGAGTATAATTCAGAGATTCATCACTTGCATACAAGTGCTCATGATAAGTACCCATCACCCATCTAGCCCATCCCCCACACATCCCTCCATCAACCTTCAGTGTGTTCTCTAAGAGTCTCTTATGGTTTGTTTCTTTCTCTCTCTTTTTTCCCATCCTATATGCTCATCTGGTTTGTTTCTTAAACTCCACATACGAGTGAAATCATATGGTATTTGTATTTCTCTGTCTGACTTATTTCACTTAGCATAGTACATACATTCTAACTCCATCCATGTTATTGCAAATGCCAAGATTTCATTCCTTTGATAGCTGACTAATACCACATCCTCTTAATCTATTCATCAGTCAGTGGACATTTGGGCCTTCTCCATAGTTTAGCTATTGTAGATAATGCTGCTATAACCATCGGAGTGCATGTTCTCCTTTCAATCTGTATTTTTGTATACTTTGGGTAAATGTCTAGTAATTCAATAGCTGGATCAAAGGATAGTTCTATTTGTAACTTTTTGAGGAACTTCCGTAGTATTCTCCAGAGCGGGTGCACCAGTTTGCATTCCCACCAACAGTAAAAGAGGGTTTCCCTCTCTTCAAAACCTCGCCAACACCTGTTGTTTCTTGTGTTGTTATTTTAGCCATTCTGACAGTGGGAGATGGTATATCATCATGGTTTTTATTAGTAGTACTTCCCTGATGATGAGTGATGTTGAGCATCTTTCCATGTGTCTGTTAGGCATCTGGATGTCTTCTTTGGAAAAGTGTCTATCCATGTCTTCTTATCATTTCTTAAATGAATTAGTTGTTTTTTGGGTGTTGAGTTTGGTAAGTTTCTTAAAAATATTTTTTAGTATTTTAAAGATAGAGTGGGGTCAGGGGAGAGCTGGAGGGGAGAGGAAGAGAGAGAGAGAGAGGGAGAGGAAGACAGAGAGAGAGAGAGAGACAGAGAGTGACAGGGAGAGGAAGAGAGAGAGAGAGAGAGAGACAGAGAGAGAGAGAGAGAGAGAGAGAGAGAGAGAGAGAGAGAGAATGAATCTTCAGCAAGCTCCACGCTCAGCGAAGAGCTTGTCAGGGTTCCATTCCATGACCCTGGGATCATGACCACAGATTAAATCAAGAGTTGTACGCTCAACTGAGACATCCAGATGCCCTGATGAATTCTGTATAGATTTTGGATATTAACCCTTATAAGATATTTGTAAATAATTCTCTTACTCCATAGTCTGCCTTTTAGTTTTGTTGATTGTTTTCTTTGCTGTGCAGAAGCTTTTTATCTTGTTAAGTCCCAAAAGTTCATTTTTGCTTTTGTGTCCCTTGCCTCCAGCAACGTGTCTAGATAGAAGTTGCTATGGCCAAGAGCAAAGAGGCTGCTGCCTGTGTTCTTTGTAGGATTTTGATGGTTTCCTGTCTCACGTTGAGGTCTTCCATCCATTTTGAATTCATTTTTATCTAAGAAACTGGTCCAAATTCATTCCTTTACATGTTGCTATCCAGATTTCCCAACACCATTTGTTGAAGAGACTGTCTTCTTTCCACTGGATATTCTTTCTTGCTTTGTTGAAGATAAATTGGCCACATAGTTGTAGGTCCATTTCTGAGTTTTATATTCTGTTCCATTGATCTCTGTGTCTGTTTTTGTGCCAGTATTATAATGTCTTGATGACTAAAGCTTTACAATATAGCTTGAAATCTGGAATTGTGATGCCTTCAGTTTTGTTTTTCTTTTTCAGGATTACTTTGACTATTCAGTGACTTTTTTAGTTCCATACAAATTTTAGGATTGTTTATTTAGCTCTGTAAAAAATGCTTGTGGTATTTTTATAGAAATTGCATTAAAATGTAGGTTGCCTTGGGTAGTATAGACATTTTCACAATGTTTGTTTGTTCTTCCAATCCATGAGCCTGAAATGCTTTTCCGTTCCTTTGTGTATTCTTCAATTTCTTTCTATAAGAACACTTTCTAAGTGTTCTATAGTTTTCAGAGTAGAAATATTTTACCTCTTTGGTTAGGTTTATTCTTAGGTCTCTAATAGTTTTTGATGCAATTGCCAATGGGATTGAATCCTTGATTTCTCTCTCTGCTGCTTTGTTATTGGTGTATATAAATGCAATAAATTTCTGTACATTGATTTTTCTTATTATTTTTTAAAAAATTGATTTATTTTTGAGAGAGAGAGAGACAGAGCGTGAACAGGGGAGAGGTAGAGAGAGAGGGAGACACAGAATCCAAAGCAGGCTCAGGCTCTGAACTGTCAGCACAGAGCTTGATGTGGGGCTTGAACTTGTTTACTGCAAGATCATGACCTGAGCTAAAGTCAGAAGCTTAACCTACTGAGCCACCCAGGTACCCCTGTACATTGATTTTTATAACCTCAGACTTTGTTGAATTCATATTAGTTCCAGCAATTTTTTGGTGGAGTCATTCAGGTTTTCTATATAGAGTATCATGTCATCTGCAAATAGTGAAAATTTGACTTCTTCCTTGTTGATTTAGATGCATTTTACTTATTTTTGTTGTCTGATTGCTGAGGCTAAGAGTTCCAGACTATGTTAAATAATGGTGAGAGTGGACATCCTTGTTCCGTTTCTGAACATAGGGGAAAGTCTCTCAGTTTCTTCAGATTGAGTATGTTATTAGCTGTGGGCCTTTCATATATGGCCTTTATGATGTTGAGGTATGTTTCATCAATCCCTATTTTGTTGAAGGTTTTTTTTTTATCAAGAACGTATACTGTATTTTGTCAAATGCATTCTCTGCATCTATTGAGAGGATCATATGGCTCTTATCCTTTCTTTTATTAATGTGGTATGTCACGTTGATTGATTTAGGAAAATGAACCAGCTCTGCATCCTGGGAATAAATTGCACTTGATTGTGGTGAATAATTCTTTAATGGATTCAGTATGCTAGTATCTTTTTGAGAATTTTTACATCCATGTTCATCAGGGATATTAATCTATAATTTTCCTTGTTAGTAGGATATTTGTTTGGTTTTGGAATCAAGATAAAGCTGACTTCATAGAATGAGTTTGGAAGTTTTCCTTCCATTTCTATTTTTTTTTTTTTTTTGGAACAGTTTGAGAATAGGTGTTATCTGTTTCTTAAATGTCTGGTAGAATTCCTCTTGGAAGTCATCTGGTCCTGGACTTTTGTTTGTTGGGAGAATTTTTATTATTTCAATTTCTTTGCTGGTTATGGGTCTGTTCAGATTTTCTATTTTTTCATGTTTGAGTTTTGGTATTTTGTGAGTTTGTGGGAATTTATCCATTTCTTTCATATTGCCCACTTTGTTGGCATATGATTTTTCATAATTTTGTCATATACTTGTTTGTTTTCCTGAGGTGTTGGTTGTGATCTCTTCCCTTTCTTTTGTGATTTTTATTTATTTGAATCCTTTCTCTTTTATTTTTGATACATCTGGCTAGGGGGTTATCAATATTGTTAATTCTTTCAAAGAACCAGCTCTAGTTTTGTTGACTTGTTTTAATGTTTTCTGTTTGTTTCTATATCATTTACTTCTGCTCTAGTCTTTATTATTTTCCTTCTTCCACTGTCTTTAGGTTTTATTTGCTCTTCCTTGTCTAGCCTCTTTAGGTGCAAGGTTAGGTGTGTATTTGAGACCTTTCTTGTTTCTTGAGATTGGACTGTATTGCAATATACTTCCCTCTTAGGACTGCTTTTGCTGCATCCAAAAAGTTTGGACTGTCATGTTTTCATTTTCATTTGTTTCCATGTACTTTTTCATTTCTTCTTTAATTTCTGGTCAACCCATTCATTCTTCAGTAGGATGTTCTTTAACCTCCATGTATTTTTGATCTTTCTAATTTTTTTCTTGGGGTTGACTTCAAGTTTCATAGAGTTGTGGTCTGAAAATTTGCATAGTATGATCCCAATCCTTTTGTACTTTTTGAGGGCTGATTTGTGACCCAGTACATGATCTATTATGGAGAATGTTCCTTGTGCACAAAAAAAAAAAAAAAAAAAAAAAGTGCATTCTGCTGCTTTAGGATGGAATGTTCTAAATATATTTGTTAAGTCATTAGGGTCCAGTGTGTCAGTCAAAGTCATTGTTTTCTCATTGATTTTCTGCTTAGATGATCTGTTCATTGCTGAAAGTGGGTGTTAAAGTCCCCTACTATCATTATATTATTATCACTGAATTTCTTATGTTTGTTAGTAATTGATTTTCATATATGGGTTTCTTCTAGTTGGGAGCATAAATATTTACAATTGTTAGACGTTGATTGATAGACCCCTTATTTATGATGCAATATCCTTATTCATCTCTTGTTACAGCCTTTGGTTTAAAATACTGTTTGTCTGATATAAGTAGGTCTACTCTGGCTTCCTTTTGGCACCCATTAGCATGATAGATGTTCTCTCTCCCCTTACTTTCCTCCAATGTCTTTAGGTCTAGAATGAGTCTCCTATAGGCAGCATATAGATGAGTCTTGTTTTTGATCTATTTTGATACCCTATGTATTTGACTGAAGCATTTACTCCATTTGCATTCAGAGTGATTATTGAAAGATATGAATTTTGTGCCATTGTGTTACCTGTAGAGTTGGTGTTTCTAGTTATGTTCTTTAGTCCTTTCTAGTTATTGTTGCTTTTGCTCCCCCCCCCCACCACCCCGCCAAAGAGTCCCTCTTCATATTTCTTGCAGGACTGGTTTAGTGGTCATGAACTCCTTTAGTTTTTGTTTTACCGGGAAACAGTTTATCTTTCCTTTTATTCTGAATGACAGCCTTGCTAAATAAAGTTTTCTTGGTTGCATGTTTTTCTCATTCAGCACATTGAATATATCATGATTCTCACTTCTGGTGTGCCAAGTTTCTGTAGACTGATCTGCTGTACACCTATCTGTCTTCTCTTGTAAGTTAAGGACTTTTTTCCCCTTGCTGTTTTCATGATTCTTTCCTTGTCTGTGTATTTTTGTATATGACTATGATACGCCTTGGTGATTGCTGGCTTTTATTGAATTTAGTGGGAGTTCTCTGTACTTAAATTTTTGTGTCTGTGTCCTTCCCCAGATTTTCAGTTATAACTTACTCACATAAATCTTCGGACTTTTTTTTGTTATTTTATTATTTTTTTAATATTTATTTATTTTTGAGAGAGAGAGAGAATGAGAGAGAGACAGAGCTCAAGGGGATGAGGGAGAGAGAGAGAGAGAGAGAGAGAGAGAGAGAGAGACATTCTGAAGCAGACTCCAGGCTCTGAGCTGTCAGAACAGACCCCGATGTGGGGCTTGAACTCACAGACCTGGAGATCATGACCTGAGCCAAAGTCAGACCCCAACCAACTGAGGTACCCAAGTGCCTCCAATTGTCTTAATTTATTTCTTTGTAAATGTTTATTTTTGAGAGAGAGAGATCACAAGTGAGGTGGGGACAGAGAGATGGGGACAGAGGATCCAATGTAGGCTCTGGGCTGAGAGCAGTGAGCTGGATGTAAGGCTTGAACTCACAGTGAGATTGTGACCTAAGCCAAACTGAGATGTTCAACCAACTGAGCCACCCAGGTGCTCCCTTGACCTTTTCCTTTTTTAATCTGTGGGACTGTTATTATATGAATATTACTCCCTTCTAATAAGTCACTGAGTTCCTTCAGTCTACCTTTATAATCCATTACCTTTGCTTCCCTCTTCTTTTCAGCTTCATTGTTTTCCATAATTTATCTTCTATATCACTAATTCACTCCTCACTGTTACAGCATCCATTTAGGTTTACTTCTCGATTATAGAATTTTTTATTTTAGCCTGACTAGATTTTAGGTCTTTTATCTCTGCAATAAGGGATTCTCTAGAGTCTTCTATGCTTTATTCAAGCCCAACTAGAATCCTTATAATTGTTGTTTTAAATTCTAGTTTGACAGCTTACTTATATCTGTATTGACTGAATGGCCATCATTTCTTCCTGTTCTTTCTTTTAAGGTGAATTCTTCCATTTTGTCTTTTTAGAGGGAAAAAAATAAAAAGAAAAATTAAAATAGTTAAAAAAATAATAAAGGAATCTAGATTATAGGTTTGTTTTGGTTTGCTTATTGAGAGAAGCTTGATAGAAAAAAGATAAAAAATTAAAAATTAAAAATAAAATAAATAAAAAATTAGCAATTTCTGTATTAAAAAAAAACAGCAGGAGATACAAACAAACAAACAAACACTATCCAAAGGAAGCTAGATCCTGTTTCCCCTAGAGCTGAAGCTCTGCAACACTCCATGATCAGTAGACTTAATGAATGGGTGGGGTTTGTGCTGGTCTTCTGGGGGGAGGGGCTGTTGCTCTGATTCTCAGGCTGACTTGCCCTTGTGGTGATGTACTTGGAGGGCACAGAGAATGGTGTTTGGTGTAATGACTCCATTCTCTAGTTGGTGTTGCTGTTTAGCTCACTGAGGTGCTGAAGGGCTAGAGACAAAAATGGCTTTCTAGCCCCGGTTTCCTGAGCGGTAAGTTCATGCCCTCACATACATGCAATTAGTCAATCCTCCTGTGTCCCTGACTTCTCTCAGATCCACATCTTCACCCTGTCTGTATCCAAGCTATCTATCTGCCAGGCAGTGCTCCCTTCCTGGATTTTATCTCAGATGAAGTTGTGTTTCAAAACCCCACTCTTCAGAGACTGCTGCAGCTCAGGCTTGTGCTGATCCTCTGGGGGAGGGTCTCACTGGGCTGTGGCCAGTGCTGGGTTGTCTCAGAAAAGAGTTGCCTTGTGGTGCAACAGCAGTGGCTTGGTGTTTACGGTAAATCTCAACACACAGATGTTGCCAGGGTTTGCTGCTCTCAGCAGACATCTTTGTTGGTCTACTGGTGAAGGGGACAGCTCTTTGGTGCCAATGGGTCTTTTGTCCAGAGAGGCTGTATCACCTCTACTAAATGCACTCTAAGCGAGGGAACTGTTTCACCCTGTACAACCCAGGAGATCCTCAGACTGTGTTGCCTGTTTCTGACGCTCTGCCCTGCTTCCTCACTGGAGCACCTCCAGGCACTGACCTCCAAAACTTCTGTGCTCTACTCTTTAAAAAAAAAAAAAAAGAAACTTGTGGTATTGGACCTCTCCTTTTTGCCCACCAATGATTTTGAGGAATAGTTTTCTTGTGCAGTCCCCATATGTGTTTTCACTCTTTTTTTCTTCACTTTTAGCTCATTTCTCCACAATCAGGGATCCCTCCCCACCGCAGCACCCATGGATCTTTTCTCGCACAAATCAACCTTCTGAAGTTCCTGCCATGGGTTGTTTTTCTGTTTGTGGACATGCAGCTTTGTTCTTTAAGACTTCTGATCAATATCTTGGATGTTCAGAATGATTTGATATTTATCTAGCTGTTTTGGGAGAGGATGCAAGCTTATGGTCGCCCTACTCTTCTGCCATTTTAATTGTCTTTGAGAATTTCATTACTTTTTAAGTGTAAATGATATTCCATTGTATGTGTGCACCATGTTTTGTTTATCCGTTCATGTGTCAGTTGACATCTGCATTGTTTCCTCCTTTTGGGTATTGTGAATAATGCTACTGTGAATATGGGAGGAATGTGAATATCTGTTCAAATCCCTGTTTTCAGCTCTTTTGGGTATATACCCAGAAGTGAAATTGTTGGATCATATGCTAAATCTATTTTAAATTCTCTGAGCAACTTGTATACTGATTTCCACAGGGGCAGCGTCATCCTCACATTCCTGAACCATAGACATTGTGAAAAAATAAATGTTTATTGCTATTTTAAGCCACTAAATTTGAGATAATTTGTTAGGAAACAATAGATAAGTAATATAGTATTATAGGAACATCAACAAAAGAAGGATTTTGGGAAAATTTGTATTTCCTAGGATAGTTTATTCAAAAATTATACATACATGCAGAAATGCATAGTTTCAGATAAGTAACTAAAAAATGCAATTGCAGCAATGCTAATGTTTTCAGGTGATTTATAAAATTTTTCCAACCTGAAAGAAAAAATGTGAACCAAGCAAGGTGACCCTTGAATATAGAATTCACATTAATATCCCCCACTTATTTTTTGTCCCTTGATAATCCTCAGTGAGACTTCATCCAAAGGTAGTCACCCACATGCAAGATTAATGGAGCCATTTTACAAGGGCAAGAAAGAAAAGCACTGTGTGACACTCCTAAAAGAAAGACGGATTGCCTGGAAATTCACCTGAAATACAAAATGTGTATTTTCTTTGAAAGCTGAGCTTTTATTGTAATTCTTGCTTGCTTTCTGAGATCTTTAGCATTTGAGTCCAGAATTGAGTCTTTTTAAGACTTTATCTTTTAAATACATCCTCATTCTAAACAGTGAGACCAGGTTTCTCTGTCTTTTGTGATAGTTGAGTTCTTTCTCCTCTTGTCTATCCGTTTGGAAATAATTTTTTAAACAATGCTGGTTGCTTCCCTGAGGCTGTCCTTCATATAGCATGGGCAATTGAATGGGTAGTGTTGACCTAGCTCTGTTCTAAGTTGCCAGAGAAGTTGCCTGGCTGCTATGACAAGCAAATGATGTGTGTGACTCATTGTAAACTTTTCCTGGAGGCTCCCACCAGAAGATTAGGACTTCCCCTATTACAGAGAGGCCTAAGACTCTCCTCACAAAAGAAAGGAAAAGAAAGAACTTATCTGAAGAAAGGTGCCTCAGACCTTTCCTGAAAAGGTGGTCTGTATTTTTATGGTTGGAAATGTTAGTGGGTCGGTGGGGCAGTAATGACACCTGGGACTCACCAGTGTAAACCAGGTCAGGAGAGAGGACAATGCTCGCACCTTGTGGGAGTCCAGAGGGGGGCTTCTTGTGCCATGGGGAATGTTTCTTGGAGAATTTCAGGAAGCCCTTTAGAGAGGCTTGGTGAAGGTAGAGGCAGAAAAACATGACTACAATTGTTAGTACCACATAGAGCATCCCACAGAGTGACATTCGGCATAATGCCCACCTCAAAGCTTTGATGTGTGAGGTGTTTGTTCTGTAAGAGAGGCTCAAAGGATGTAATACAGAATCAAAATTGTGAGAAATAGACTGGGCTTTCTGTGTCAATACTGAAAATCTGGAGTAAAATCTGCTGTTAAAATCTGCTGTGTTCCCTTTGTTCCTCAGGGAGAGAGGAAGGATAGTATCTTTGTTATTTTGTATCTGGTAAGCAGAACCATCAGTGACAATTGGAAACTCCATTCAATAAGAATTATAATGAGGAGATTCACTATGATGTTGATATTCAATGTGTCTTCTTGTTCCAGATACGAAGGGTACACCTTTTACCTTTGTCTTAGGAATGACTTGAACCTTGGACATTCAGTGATTGAGTGTTGTTTGGAGGGCTACACTGGGCTAAGGACAAAAGATGGCAACTCTTCCTATCTTACTTGGTAATACCATCCCCCTCTGTGTCAAGTGATTATATTAGGAATTCTCTGTAATTTGCAAAAGGATTATGACAAGATATGAAGGGCTCTGGGTAACCTGTATACATCATGGCATGACAGATCCTTGTTTGAGACAGGCTATCGGCTTCCCTTTGTCTACATGCCTTGAGGTTGTGAACCTCATAGGCTAACAAAATTCCCCACTTGTCTATAGAACAAATTCCAAAGGGCGAAGAAATGATGAAAGTGTATTTATTTTGGGATATCCTGACGTTAGTAAAAATATTTTCATTGTTGATTTTAATATTTCTAAAACTGGTAACTTAACATTTTCCTTAAAAATATCAACAAACCCTCAAAAATCATTGCAGATCCACAATTATATGGTCAACTAATCTTCAACAAAGCAGGAAAGACTATCCAATGGGAAAAAGAGTCTTTTCAACAAATGGTGTTGGAAAAACTGGACAGCAACATGCAGAAAGAATGAAACTGGACCACTTTTTTACACCATACACAACAATAATTTCAAAATGGATGAAAGACGTAAATGTGAGACAGAAAACCATCAAAATCATCGTGGAAAACATAGGCAGAAAACTCTTTGACCTAGGCCATAGCAACTTCTCAGGCAAGGGAAACAAAAGCAAAAATGAACAATTGAGACTTCATCAAAATAAAAATATTCTTCACACTGAAAGAAACAATCAGCAAAACTAAGAGGCAACCTATGGAATGGGAGAAAATATTTGCATATCTGATAAAGGGTTAGTATCCAAAATTTATAAAGAACTTATCAAACTCAACACCCAAGAAACAAATACTCCAGTGAATAAATGGGCAGAAGACATGAATAGACACTTTTCCAAAGAAGACATCCAGATGGCTAACAGATACATGAAAAAAGGCTGAACATCACTCATCAGCAGGGAAATGCAAACAAAACCACAATGAGATATCACCTCACACCTATAAGAATGGCTAAATTAGGGGCGCCTGGGTGGCGCAGTCGGTTAAGCGTCCGACTTCAGCCAGGTCATGATCTCGCGGTCCGTGAGTTCGAGCCCCGTGTCAGGCTCTGGGCTGATGGCTCGGAGCCTGGAGCCTGTTTCTGATTCTGTGTCTCCCTCTCTCTCTTCCCCTCCCCCGTTCATGCTCTATCTCTCTCTGTCCCAAAAATAAATAAAAAACGTTGAAAAAAAATTAAAAAAAAAAAAGAATGGCTAAATTAACAACATAAGAAACAACAGGTGTTGGTGAAGATGCAGAGAAAGGGGAATCCTCTTTCACTGTTGGTGGAAATGCAAACTGGTGCAACCACTCTGAAGAACACTATGGAAGTTCCTCAAAAAGTTACAAATGGAATTACCCTATGATCCAGGTATTGTATTACTACGTATTTACCCAAAGGATACAAAAATACAGATTCCAAGGGGCACACCATCCCGATGTTTATAGCAGCATTATGAACAATAGCCAAACTATGGAGAAAGACCAAATGTCCATCGGCTGATGAATGGATAAAGAAGAGGTGGTATATATATTATATATTATATACTATATATATACACATATATATATTTCCATATATATATAATAACATAGATATGGAATATTACTCAGCCATAAGAAATAATGAAATGTTGTAATTTTTAATGATGTGGATGGAACTAAAATGTATTATGCTAAGCAAAATAAGTCAGTCAGAGGCAGACAGATATATGATTTCACTCATATGTGTAATTTAAGAAACAAAACAGATGGACACAGGGGAATGGAAAAACAGAGAGGCAAACATAAGAGACTCTTAACTATAGAGAACAAATTGAAGGTTGCTGGAGGGTAGGTGGGCAGTGGATGGGATAAATGGGTGACGTATTAAGGAGTTCACTTGAGGACACCTGGGTGGCTCAGTCAGTTAGGCATCTGACTCTTGATTTTGGCTCAGGTCATGATATCATGGTCATTACCATGCCCAGTGTGGAGCTTGCTTAAGATTCTCTCTTCCTCTCTCTTTGCCCCTCCTCCATTCATTCTTGTGTATGCTTTCTCTCCCTTTCTCTCTCTCTCTCTGTCTCTCTCTCAAGAAAAAAAAAAAGGAAGACACTTGTTATGATGAGCACTGGGTGTTATATGTAAGTAATAAATTACTAAATTCTACTCTTGAAACCAATATTACACTATAAGTTAACCAATTAGAATTTAAATAAAAACTTGAAAAAAAAAGCTGCAGTTTCCTGGTATGTATGAGCTCCAGAGCTACAGTAAGCTATATCAAAGCTCTCTATTGGCTTCTCAGTAACTTATATGATCAGAGCAAAGCCACAAAGGAGACATCCCTGCCAGGAACCCTTAAACAGTAGTGCCCAGTGCAGAAAGAAGTGTCTTCCATGAATTCCACAGTAGAGGTCCTGATTCAAGCATTCATTTGCAAGTAGTATTTTTGGGAAGTGATCCAAAGTAGACTCCTGAGGTGTGGGGAAGTCAGAAAGTGGAGGGAAGGTAGACAGGAAGAGGGGGTATAACCAAGCAAATAACACACAAGGACAGCTGGAGCTCAATGCCAGTGAGGAGCTCTACTGACAGTGGAGAACATGCCTCAAAGTTATTTCAACCCAAGGGATAAGGAAGAATTTTAAATTATTAGCATAAATTTTAATGTACATCTTTATATTATACAATGAAAATAAGTTTTAAATGCAAATATCAGAATTTAGCTCATATTCAGAATCACCAAAATTATACAATTCTAATTTAGCAATTCATAGTGCATCTCTATGGTGGCTATTCAAAACTAACTGATCTGGTTTTATTTCACTTCTCCATAGGTGTCCATTCCACCAGTACTATCTACCTTTGACTTACTAATGAGTAAGGAAAGACTGAAAGAGAAGGGATGTGCTTTGCCCAGCTTTCCTTTTCCTTCTGTCTTTTCACTTTCAGTATAAGTGGTTGGTTAATAGAAATTAACAAAAGAAAGAATGTGATAGGGTTCCTTGGTTGTTCCCAAATCTTTCTACGTTTGAAGCAAGTTCTGGTGTGACCATAAAGTATGACCCTTGAGACTGTCTTTGCCCCCTTACTCAGTCATAGATATGGCACACTTAACCTGCATTTGCTTTTTATCCCACGTCTGGGTTTCTAAATTCTGTGCTTGTGGGCATCAGGAATGTTATATGGGAATAGGGAGGCAAGGAACAATGGAGGGGACACAGGCATCATATGAATGTCCTCTACATACACACATGCTCCAGGGCCCCATCAGCCTTCACTTACAAAACACCATTCCAAAGACAAAATTACTAAGAATTTCAAGACAATGATAGCAGATCATTAAACTGGATGTGGGGGCTTTTTCAATGTGAGGACCCATGTGACTGGGAGAACACATTTTTGGGGCTGGCTCTGACTGGGACATCTATACACCAAAGCCTCATTCCTTATGGGTGGAGTTGCTTCCATCACTTTATATGCTCTTCCCAGTTTCTGGAGAAACTGAGTGGAAGTTTCAGGCAGAGATGCAGGTGTTCCCAGCCTTTTCTGAGTGTGTAGAGGTATGCTAGAGTAGATGGAGGGCACTTATCTGTTTCCTCAGACATCTCTGAGATTTAAACAGAAAAGCCCAGGACTTCAGGGTTTGCTGACTGCTCAGGCCTCGCTGATCCCTGAAATGGAGATAGAAGTGAAGAGCATTTTTAACTGGGAATTTTTTTTCTGTTTCAATCCCATCGAAGTGAAGGGCAGGTAATTTCCCTTACCAATTGGTCCCTTACCACATGTTTTTGTTTTGTTGCCTGTTGTGTACATTCAGAACTGTCACTGGCTGATGGATATTTGTGAGGTTCCTGTAGCACTTTACAGGCATGTAGGGCTGAAGAGAGACAGGGTACAACCCCTGTATGAAGGGAACACAGAAGAAAAGGAGCAGATGAAGGCCAGACAGAACAGAGCTTGCTGAGTTCCTAGAATATACTCAGCTTAGTTGGAGAGCAGAACCTGCACAGGGAGGGGCAGAGGTGACTGAAAAATGTTTTCTGTGTTCTAATTCCAAGTGCTAGAAAGGCTTGGTGAATTGGGCTGGCCACAGGTGACTTGGGCTGACTATAAATGTCTATAACCTTCTGGGTTAGCAATTTAGCAATGTGTATTTAGAGTTTTAATAATGGTAATTGTACCCTCTGTCTTGGAATTATACTCTTGAACTTTTGTTTTAATACAAATTTATTTAAATATCATTTACATTAGATAAAAATATAAATAGTTGAATAATAGAAAGATCTTCCAAATTTCCAGATGAAGGAATGCTGTGCAGCTAAAAGGAAATTATGCTTTGGAATAATAATTACAAACTTGGCAAAGAATTCAAAATTCATGACCATATGTTCCCAGTTGCCCATTAGAACCCTGGTCTCTGCCCATTGTCCTGGGATAATCATCGATGGTGTGCCCTTTCACTGTCCAAAGTTCCTGGTCACTCCATTCATAACATAATAATGGGACAAAACTGCTCATGACACACTAGATACTATATAAACTGGTGGTGGGATAGTGCATATTTAACAATTGGCTCTCCAGGAAACTGCTTTAATTTGTAGCATTTGCCAATATCTATGGTGTATTACTATTTTGGCCAATTTCAAGCTATAATATGGGGTCACTGAAGGTGGATTTGGGCTGAGATTAGCACAATCATCTTTCCCAAGCCAACCAAGCTGACTCAGCACACCTCTGGGTAAACACTACACTATGTGGGTAAGGACTTCATGAGGACAAGGATGGTGGTCTTGCATGGTGGGAGACAGTAGTTTTCTTTGCTTCTTTGTATTGGTGGAGGGATTCTGACACCCACTGGACCACAATCTCTGAAGAGAGTGATCCTTGCATTTGATGTGGGCTCTCTGTTTTCTGGCCTCTCCAGCTGCCCAGCAGGTGCTCCCTCCCTCCTGGGAGCCCCACCCTAAGGACAAGAGGACCAGTTCTGATCTCCACTGTGCTCCCATTCTCCAGTCTTCCAACATAGGACAGTATAAGGACAAGAAACAGCCAGGAGGCTGTTTTACAATATCCATGAGAAGAAATGAGGGCCTGACAGGAAAAACTGGCAAAGAACTTGCAGAGTAGAGGAAAGCTGTGTGAAACACTGGGTGTTCTTGTTCCCAGTGCTGGATAGATGGAAACTGGAGAGGTGGGATGCCTAGATTTCTAAAAAAATTTACAGTCCAAAATTTTCAAAGACTGCAGCCATATCATTAATGCAGATCAAGAGGAACCCGGTGCCTGCTAGTGGAGACTCTGTGGAGAGAGTGACCCTTTGTCTTTGTCAGTAGTCCTCTCTATCCATGGCACCAGGCCCTATTACCTCCTGTCTCTGAACCACAGTCAAAAAAGTACATCACCTTCAAGGAACAAAATCCTCAGCCATAAGCAGGACATGCCTGAATTTGGGATCCTTCTGACTGCAGCCAAAGCATCTATAGATATTACAAACTGTTTCTATTTTTATACTGCTATGGTCTGAATGTTTATGTCCACCCCAAATTTATATGTTAAATTCTAACCTCCAAAGGTGATGATAGGAGGAGGTGGGGCCTTTGGGAGATGACTAAGCCATGAGGGTGGAGCTCTCATGAAAGGGATTAGTACTTTTATACAAATGGCTCCAAAGAGACTTCTCACCATTCTCATCATGTTAGACACAGTGAGAAGATTCCAGCTATGGACCAGGAAATGGGCACTTACTAGTAGTGACTCTGCCATGCTTTGATCTTGGACTTCCAAAGCCTCCAGAACTGTGAGAAATAAATTTCTGTTGTTTCTAAGACATCCACTCTGGCATTTTGTTATAGCAGCCCAAACAGAGTAAGACATGTGCATCTATTCATGAACTATTTGTTAAGCAACTACTGTATTTTAGGAGCTGCTCTGGTACTCAGGATACACCAATAAACATCAACAACAAGAAATAAATAAAGTCACTGTCTTTAAGGGATCTATTTCTTATGGGAGAAGACAGACAGAAAATGAGTACTATATTGAAGGTGGTAGAAGTTTGTCTCCAAAATGTTTTTTATAGCTTACATTTTTAAAACATGGATACAACCAAGATTCACTTATTGCATTTAGTTGTTACACCTTCTCAGTCCTTTCAATAATGACATTAAAGAGACCAGGACAATTGTTTCAGGATGAAATATCCACATTCTGGATTTGTATGCTGATATCATTTGTGACATTATTTAACTTGGTGCTGTCCCTGTATTGTCTGAAAACTAGAAATCAGAAAAAAAAAAAACCATTCAGTTAGATTTAATGTAAATATTCCCATCAAGAATACTTTAAATATTCTTGAATATACTTAAATATTCTTTAAATACAAAAATATCCCCCAAGTTTTAAATCATACCAAATTTGGTTTAATAGCTCCAGGAATACTATGTTGCAATTCTATTGAGAGGTTTTCCTTATTCCTCCAGTTTGGGTGTTAACAACATGAAAAGTTACTTCACTAAGCAATTGATAAAGTGATGAATGTCAGCACTGTTAATCATGTTGCTGATATGGGTTCAAAGATGACTTTGGATCAGAATAATCCAGGAGCTTCAGTTTAGCACTTTGGTTCCTTGAGTTTTCTTTAGCAATAAATTCAAAACAAAAAACTTTTCAAAAATCTCTCCCTTTTACTTTCCATACTGATACCTTCTAAGTTTTCTTGAAGAAGTAAAATCAAAATTAATACAAAACTCACACTGTTGATGTTGCAATAAAAAGTACAGGCACGTGAAAATTAATTTCCTCAAAACTATTTGTTAAAAATTAATACAGGAGGGACACCTGGGTGGCTCAGTTGGTTAAGCGTCCAACTTCAGCTTAGGTCATGATCTCATAGTTCATGAGTTCAAGCCCCACATCGGGCTCTGTGCTGACAGCTCGGAGCCTGGAGCCTGCTTCGGGTTCTGCGTCTCTCTCTCTCTCTCTCTCTCTCTCTCTGTTCCTCCCCTGCTCATGCTCTGTCTTTCTCTCAAATAAATAAATAAATAAATAAATAAATAAATAAAAATTAATACAGGAGTGCCTGGGTGGCTCAGTTGATTAGGCACCCGACTTTGGCTCAGGTCATAATCTCGTGGTTCACAGGTTCTAGCCCCACTTGCAGCTCTCTGTTGACAGCTCAGAGCCTGGAGCCTGCTCCAGATTCTGTGTCTCCCCCTCTCGCTCTGCCCCTCCACCACTCATGTTCTGTCTCTCTTTCTCAAAAGTAAACAAAAACATTAAAAAAAATTAATACAAGGCACTTCAGCAATGGCATATTGGACTGTTTTGTAAGAGTAGCAAAATGACTCATCAGCTCTTCAGGATGATACAGATATGCTCCATGCTTCTCTATACAAACACAAATCTATGGACAAATATAATACAGAGTGATTGCAGGCAGCCTCCAACATTTCATTCCACATGTGTCCTTTTCCCTGTTTCCAGAGCAAATTCTCACACTGTAGGTAAAGCATGGTTTAACATGCATAAGTCTAAATTAATTATAACTTTTTATTGTGGTAAGGTATAAATAACATAAAATTTATGAGTGTAACCATTTTAAGTATAGTACATTCACTTTGTTGTGCGATTATCACCACCTTCTTCAGAACTCTTTTCATCTTGAAAAACTGAAACTCTACAGCCATTAAACAATTCACTGTTCCCTCCTCCCCTCAGTCCTCAGCAACCACCATTCTACTTTCTGTCTCTATGATTTTAATCCCTCTAGGTACCTCATATAAACGGAATCATATGATATTTGTCTTTTGTGTTTTTTCACTCCGCCTAATGTTCTCAAGATTAATCTATGTTGAACATGTGTCAGAATTTCCTTTTTAAAGGGTGAATATTATTCCATTGTATGTATAGCCCATATTTTAATCCATTCATCTATGGATGGACATTTTCATTGTTTCCACTGTTTGGCTATTGCAAATAATGCTTCTATGAACGTGGATGTACAATATCTGTTTGAGTTCTGCCTTCAATTCTTTTGGGTGTATACCCAAAGGTGGAATTGCTGGATCATTTGTAATTCTATTTTTTTAGGATAATCATAACTTTTAAGTAAATATAAAGTATGGTGAAACTTCTCTCCATAATAATAAGGAAACCACAAAGTCAATTTACACATTTCAGTTAAGGCCTTTTTCTTCACCTTTTTCTTTAGATAAACAAACCCACGAAGAAGAAAATTTGTTCTCAGTTTCTTAGACCATCATCTCAGTGAACCTATGCATTACCCTCATTAAGACCCATGTAAACATTTCAAAGTGGGCTGATCTGCAGGGAGTAAATAGTCCAGACAAATGTACAGAGAATTATAAGAACCAATATAACAGATTACAAAAACATTAATCAAAGCCACCAGATCCAGCAAGGTAAAATTCCATAGAAATTTTATTAACAGGAAGAAAGGAGGTGAATTTTAGACACTGGTCCAGATATGCTAACTCAGGAAGAAATCATGACAGCTCTGAGGAGGTAGAATATAAGTCTGTATATTGTCCTGGCCATATTTTCAAACTCAAGGCATCTTGGAAACTGGGCCTGCCTTGTTGTTATAGTTTTTTTTCTTTCTTTCTTAATTTTTTTGAATTCATTTTTATGTTTTTATGCCTTTCTAATGTCAGACCAGAAATATGAGGAGAGTTTGGCCTTTGACATTGGTAATAAAATGATTTCTAAGAAGGAGAAAAAAACTGAAGTCTGAAACATGGGGGGAAGAAGAAGAAATGGAGAACAGAACCAGTAGCTAATGAGTAAATGGGTAGCTGTGGAGACCTGATGCTGGTAAGATGCTTTGAAAGTTGTAGTAGAACAAAGGAGTGGGAAAGTAGAGCACAAGCAGCTAGTGCTCCTAGTGATCTGGGGGAGTCCCTGGAACTGGAGGACAGCACAAGAAAGTCCAGTGGCCTGTCTCTGCCAATAGGACGCAGTTTATTCACTCTGGAAACGAGTCATCCAGAGACAGGGCCAGTTCAGGACCTTATCTGCGAATCTGGGCTTCTAGGACATTCTCCAGAAAGAGATCCTGGAAATGCTTGATGGCGCTGTTCCTCCAAATACCATCTTGACAAAGCACTGATTCACAATTGACAGCAGGAATCATCCAGTCAAAGGGGGTCTGCAACAAAAATTACTCAGCAGGGAGAGGATTTTCTTCCTGAGGTAAGATTAGATAACAAACACCAATGTTGCCTTCCTCTGATGTTTTAATTTACATTCAATTGCCCGTCACACAGACAGCAGCTGGAGTCATGCAGTGTTGCTGCTGTTCATACAGATGCTGTGCAGCCAACAGGTCCATTCACATGCCACCCTTTCTGCCATATGAAATCAGCAACAAAGAGACAGATGGATCCTTGCATTTCTTTTCCACAAAATTAGGCATGCTTTTGCCTAAATGTTCTTACCATTCTAGACCCCTGGATGCCCATGTTCCCATAATAGCATGGAAATTCAGGTCCAAAATGTGAGGCAGCTTGTCTGAGACTGGGATCCCAGGTGCGGAGGGAGCCTTTTAGTTTTGTTGATTGTTTCCTTTGATTTTTATCTTCATGAGGTCACAATAGTTCATTTTTGCTTTTAATTCCCTTGCCTTTGGAGATATGTCAAGTAAGAAATTGCTGTGGCTGAGGTCACAGAGGTTTTTTCCTGCTTTATCCTCTAGGGTTTTGATGGTTTCCTGTCGCACATTCAGGTCCTTTATCCATTTTGAATTTATCTTTGTGAATGGTGTAAGAAAGTGGTCGAGTTTCATCCTTCTGCATGTTGCTGTCCAGTACTCCCAGAACCATTTGTTAAAGAAACTGTCTTTTTTCCATTGGATATTCTTTCCTGCTTTGTCAAAGATTAGTTAGCCATACTTTTATGAGTTCAATTCTGGAGTCTCCATTCTATTTCATTGGTCTATGTGTTGGTTTTTGTGCCAATACCATGCTGTCTTGATGATTACAGCTTTGTAGTAGAAGCTACAGTCTGGGATTGTGATGCCTCCCGCTTTGGTCTTCTTCACTATAACGTTGGCTATTTGGGGTCTTTTGTGGTTCCATACAAATTTTAGGATTGCTTGTTCTAGCTTCGAGAAGAATCCTGGTGCAATTTTGATTGGGATTGCATTAAATGTGTAGATAGCTTTGGGTAGTATTGACATTTTAACAATATTTATTCTTCCAATCCATGAGCATGGAATGTTTTTCCATTTCTTTGTATCTTCTTCAATTTGCTTCATAAGCTGTCTATAGTTTTCAGCATACAGATCTTTTACATATTTGGTTAGATTTATTCCTAGGTATTTTATGATTCTTGGTGCAATTGTGAATGGGATCAGTTTCTTTATTTGTCTTTCTGATGCTTCATTATTAGAGTACAAGAATGCAACTGATTTCTGTACATTGATTTTGTATCCTGCGACTTTGCTGAATTCATGTATCAGTACTAGCAGACTTTTGGTGGAGTCTGTCAGGTTTTCCATGTATAATATCATGTCATCTGCAAAAAGTGAAAGCTTGACTTCATCTTTGCCAATTTTGATGACTTTTATTTCCTTGTGTTGTCTGACTGCTGATGCTAGAACTTCCAACACTATGTTAAACAACAGTGGTGAAAGTGGACATCCCTGTCGTGTTCCTGATCTCAGGGAGAAAGCTCTCAGTTTTTCCCCATTGAGGATTATATTAGCTGTGGGCCTTTCAAAAATGGCTTTTATGATGTTGAAGTATGTTCCTTCTATCCCGACTGTCTTGCGGGTTTTTATTAAGAAGGGATGCTGAATTTTGTCAAATGCTTTTTCTGCATTGATTGACAGGATCATATGGTTCTTTTATTTTATTTTATTAAAGTGATGTATCACATTGATTGATTTGCGAATTTTGAACCAGCCTTGCAGCCCAGGAATGAATCCCACTTGATCATGGTGAATACTTCTTTTTATATGCTGTTGAATTAGATTTGCTAGTATCTTATTGAGAATTTTTGCATATATATTCATCAGGGATGGATATTGGCCTGTAGTTCTCTTTTTTTTTGCTGGGTCTCTGTCTGGTTTGAGAATCAAATTAATGCTGGCTTCATAGAATGAGTCTGGAAGGTTTTCTTCCCTATTTTTTGGAACTGCTTGAGAAGGATAGGTATTATCTCTGCTTCAAATGTCTGGTAGAACTCCCCTGGGAAGCCATCTTGTCCTGGACTCTTTATTTGTTGGGAGATTTTTGATAACTGATTCGATTTCTTCTCTGGTTATGAGTCTGTTCAAGTTTTCTATTTCTTCCTATTTGAGTTTTGGAAGTGTGTGGGTGCTTAGAAATTTGTCCATTTCTTCCAGGTTGTCCAGTTGGTTGGCATATATATTTTTTATAGTATTCCTTGATACTTGCTTGTATTTCTGAGGGATTGGTTGTAATATTTCCATTTTCATTCATGATTTTATCTATTTAGGTCATCTCCCTTTTCTTTTTGAGAAGCCTGGCTAGAAGTTTATCAATTTTGTTTATTTTTTCAAAAAAACAACTCTTGGTTTCATTGAGCTTGTCTACAGTTTTTTTTTTTTAGATACTATATGGTTTATTTCTGCTCAGATCTTTATTATTTCTCTTCTTCTGCTGGGTTTGGTGTGTCTTTGCTGTTCTGCTTCTATTTCCTTTAGGTGTGCTGTTAGATTTTGTATTTGGGCTTTTTCTTGTTTCTTGAGATAGGCTGGATTGCAATGTATTTTTCTCTCAAGACAGCATTTCCTGCATCCCAAAGCATTTGGATTGTATTTTCATTTTCATTTGTTTCCATATATTTTTAAATTTCTTCTCTAATTGCCTGGTTGACCTATTCATTCTTTAGTAGGGTATTCTTTTTTTTTTTTTAATTTTTTTTAACGTTTATTTATTTTTGAGACAGAGAGAGACACAGCATGAACGGGGGAGGGGCAGAGAGAGAGGGAAACACAGAATCGGAAGCAGGCTCCAGGCTCTGAGCCATCAGCCCAGAGCCCGACGCGGGGCTCGAACTCGCGGACCGTGAGATCGTGACCTGAACCGAAGTCGGACGCTTAACCGACTGAGCCACCCAGGCTCCCCGAGTAGGGTATTCTTTAACCTCCATGCTTTTGGAGGTTTTCCAGACTTTTTCCTGTGGTTGATTTCAAGTTTCATAGCATTGTGGTCTGAAAGTATGCATGGTATGATCTCAATTATTTTATACTTATGAAAGGCTGTTTTGTGATCCAGTCAGTATTTGATTTATTTTGGATAATGTTCCATGTGCACTTGAGAAGAAAATATATTCTTTTGCTTTGGGATGCAGAGTTCTAAATATATCTGTCAAGTCCATCTGATCCAATGTATCATTCAGAGCCCTTGTTTCTTTATGGATCCTGTGTGTAGATGATCTATCCGATTGCTGTAAGTGAAGTATTAAAGTCCCCTGCAATTACCACATTCTTATCCATAAGGTTGCTTATATTTGTGATTAATTGTTTTATTAATCACATATTTGGGGGCTTCCGTATTTGGTGCATAGACATTATAATTGTTAGCTCTTCCTGATGGGTGGACCCTGTAATTATCATATAATGCCCTTCTTCATCTCTAGTTACAACCTTTAATTTAAAGTCTAGTTTGTCTGATATAAGTATGGCTACTCCAGCTTTCTTTTGAGTTCCAGTAGCATGATAGATAGTTCTCCATCCCCTCACTTTCAATCTGAAGGTGTCCTCAGGTCTAAAATGAGTCTCTTGTAGACAGGAAATAGATGGGTCTTGTTTTTTTATCCATTCTGATACCCGATGTCTTTTGGTTGGTGCATTTAGTCCATTTACATTCAGTGTTATTATAGAAAGATATGGGTTTAGAGTCATTGTGATACCTGTAGGTTTCATGCTTATAGTGATGTCTCTGGTACTTTGTGGTCCTTGCAACATTTCACTCACAGAATCCCCCTTAGGATTTCTTGTAGGGCTGGTTTAGTGGTGATGAATTCCTTCAGTTTTTGTTTGTTTGGGAAAACCTTTATCTCTCCTTCTATTCTGAATGACAGACTTGCTAGATAAAGGATTCTTGGCTGCATACTTTTTTTCTGTTCATCACACTGAAGATTTCCTGCCATTCCTTTCTGGCCTGCCAAGTTTCAGTAGATAGGCCTGCCACTACTCTTAAGGGTCTACCTTTGTAAGTTAGAGCCTGTTTATCCCTAGCTTCTTTCAGAATTTTCTCTTTATCCTTGTATTTTGCCAGTTTCACTATGATATGTCATGCAGATCAGTTCAAGTTACATCTGAAGGGAGTTCTCTGTGCCTCTTGGATTTCAATGCCTTTTTCCTTCCCCAGATCAGGAAAGTTCTTAGCTATGATTTGTTCATGTACACCTTCAGCCCCTTTCTCTTTCTCTTCCTCTTCTGGAATTCCTATGATACAGATATTGTTCCGTTTGATTGCATCACTTAGGTCTCTAATTCTCCCCTCATACTCCTGGATTTTTTTATCTCTCTTTTTCTCAGCTTCCTCTTTTTCCACAATTTCATCTTCCAATTTACCTTTTCTCTCCTCTGCCTCTTTAATCTGTGCTATAGCAGCCTCCATTTTATTTTTCACCTCATTTATAGCAGTTGTTAGCTCCTTATGACTATTTCTTAGTCCCTTGATCTCTGTAGCAATAGATGTCCTATATACTTTTTCAAGCCCAGTGATTAATTTTATGACTATTATTCTAAATTCTTGTTCCGTTATATTGTTTAAATCGTTTTTTTAACAATTCATTACCTGTCGTTACTTCCTCGAGTTTCTTTGTGGAGAGTTCTTCCATTTCATCATTTTGGGTAGTCCCTGAAGTAGGTCCAAACTGCAGGGCACTTCCCCTGTGCTGTCCGGAGTAACTTGTGTTGGTGGGCGGGGTCACAGTCAGACCTGATGTCTGCCCCCAGCTGGGTCCTCAGTCAGACTGGTGTGTACCTTATCTTCCTCTCTCCCAGGGGCAGGATTCAATGTGGAGTGGTGTGGCCCCTGTCTGGGCTACTTGCACACTGTCAGGCTTGTGGTGCTGCTTCCATGGGATGTGGCACATTAGCCAGTGTAGATCCGCAAGGTGCATAGGGGTGGGAGGGGCAGGCTTATCTTGCTTTGCCATGGGTAGTCCCCTGCAGGAGGGGCCTTGTAGCACTGGGAGGGAGGCAGACCCGTCGAGGGATGGATCCACAGAAGCATAGCATTGGGTATTTGTGTGGTGCAAGAATGTTCGGTGAGGGAAACTGGTTCCCTTTGGAATTTTGGCTGGGGGATGGGGGAGGGATATGGCACTTGCCAGCACCTTTGTTCCCCACCAAGCTAAGCTCTATCTTCCAGGGCTCAGCAACTCTCCCTCCCCATGTCCTCTCGCCCTCCCTGCTCTCCAAGAGCAGAGCTGTTGACTTTTATTATTCCAGATGTTAAGTCCAGCTGGCTGTTAGAAGTCCCGAAGTCCATCCCCTCCACTTTTGAAAGGGGCTCTACCTTGCCCAGTGGTCTGCCCCTCCACTGCCCCAGCTCCCTCCCACCAGTCCATGTAGCACACACAGCCTCTCTGCCTTTCCTACCCTCTTCCGTGGGCCTCTTGTCTACACTTGGCTCTAGAGAGTCCGTTCTGCTAGTCTTCTGGCAGTTTGCTGGGTTATTTAGGCAGATGTGGGTGGAATCTAAGCGATCAGCAGGACGAGGTGAGCCCAGCGTCCTCCTACACTGCCATCTTCCTCAACTATCTCCTAAAATATATTATCTTAAAAGCATCCAAGATGTAACAAGAGAATGAAGAATCATCAGACCACACTTTGATAAAGGACAAGAACAAGAAAGTTAAGCTGAATTCTCAGACTCCCAGACGGTTTCCTCTATAAACAAAGAAATAGCAGGAAAACTGATGTTAGGGTAGAAGAAATCAAAGGGAAATCCCCAGGCCTCCTGAAATGGGGCTTAAGACAGACTACACCCAGATGAACCTAGAACGCTAAAGGTCCCCTCCTCGCAGGGAGGGCGAGAGTGAAGCAGATATAAACTAGTCCATGCCTAGACTTGCCTAGACTGGCTTCAAATTATCTGTATAGCCCAAGATGCCATACGTTTTGAACTTGAATTTAAGTAGCCCTATCTGAGTGTTGCATCCAGATGCAAAAGTGATTCTACATCTAGAAACTCCAGTGCTATGCTTCTATTAAAAGGAATACTACTAGTGAGTGAGCTCCAGTTAAAGGCATTTGGATGTGTTTTATTTACTCCTTTCACTCATCACATTGCTTGGTACTGAAAATAAAGACTCCCCAAAATGCAAAGTCCTCCACCTTAGAAGGATTCACAGGGTGGCACAAAAACCAACTTATAAATACCTCATTTCAAGAAATAGGGGAGGTGCTGTAAGAATGTGCAGGTGGGAGAGGACATCTAGGCAGAAGCTAGCTGCAGGGATGTGACACCTGTTCACAGTGTGTCTTGCAGAATGAGTAGGAATTTGCAAGGTGAATAATGGGGGGAGGCACAGACACATGGGCAAAGTTGCTAAAGTGTGAAAGGGCTCAGTATTTCCAGGAATGGTGAGACATTCTGTGTGAATAGAATGTAGTACATGTCATAGAGCCAGAGAAAAGATAAAGAAGACTTTGGTATGCAGATGGAGAAGTCAATATGGATTAAAACACATTCATTTGTATATTTATGTTATCTTCACATATTCCAGTATTTTTGCTATGGAAAAAACAATCATACTTTTAAACTCAGATATTTTAGAAGCAAGGTCTAATCCATCTGGATTTTATTTTGTGTGTTAGAAGGTAGGCATCAAATGGCTAATCAGACTTTTCAGTACTATTTATTGCATTTCTCTCTCTTTCCTCATTGAGTAGCAAAGGCCAGTCTGTCATTTGTCTTGTGACCCTGGTTCTGCAGTGTCCAGCACATTGCTCATGTCATAGTTAGTGGGCTGTGAGTTGTGCACACATAAGAATGGTGAAAATAAAAAGGCTGACCATACAAGTGTGAGCAAGGGTGTGGGACAACCGGAGTACTCATATGCCAATTGTGGGAATGCAACAGGGTAAAGCTACCTTGAAAAGCTATCTGGCAGTGTCTTAACCATACACCTACCATATGATCCAGCCATTCCAAGAGAAAAGAAAGCAAATGTTCACAGTAACACATTTGTAACAGCCCCAAACTGGAAACATTCCAAATGTCCATCAAGAGGTGAAAGGATAAACTCAATGTTTTATCTATGCAATATACTACTTCTTAACAATAAACAAGAATGAATTTTATCTTTAATTTACTTAAGTTTTTATTTAAATTCCAGTTACTTAACATACACTGTAATATTAGTTTAAGATGTTCAACTTAGTGATTAAGCACTTCCATACAGCACTCAGTGCTCATCACAATTGTACTCCTTATTCTTTATCACCTATTTAGCTCATGCCCCCGCCAACTTCCCATCTGGTAACCATCAGTTTGTTCTCCATCGTTAAGAATCTGTTTCTTGGTTTGCCTCTCTATTTTTCTCCCCTATGATCATTTGTTTTGTTTCTTAAATTCCATATGGGTGAAATCATATGGTATTTGCCTTTCCATAACTTACTTCACTTAATATAATACCCTCTAGCTCCAGTCACATCCTGGTAAATCTCAAGATTTAATTATTTTTTGTGGATGAGTAATATTTTGTATATATATATATATATATATATATATATATATATACACACCACCTCTTCTTTATCCACTCATCAGTTGATGGACATCATCTGGGCTCTTTCATAATTTGGCTACTATAGATCATGCTGCTAAAAACATTGGGGTGCATGTATCCCTTTGAACAATTGCTACATCATAGGGTAATTCTATTTTTAACTCTTTGAAGAACTTACGTACTATTTTCCAGAGTGGCTGCAACAGTTTGCATTTCTACCAACAGTGTAAGGGTGTTCCCCTTTCTCTGCATCCTGGCCAAAACCTGTTGTTTCTTGTGTTGTTGATTTTGGCCAGTCTGACAGATTTGAAGTTACATCTCCTTGTAGTTTTTATTGGTATTTCCTGATGTTGAGTGATGTTGAGCATCTTTTCATGTGTCTATTAGCCATCTGCACATCTTCTTTGGAAAAATGTCTATTCATGTTTTCTGCGCATTTCTTAACTGGATTATTTGTTTTTTGGGTATTGAGTTTTATAAGTTTTATAAGTTCTTTATGTATTTGGGGGACTAAACCTTTATCAGATATGTCATTTGCAAATATTTTCTCCTATTCTATAGGTTGCTTTTTAGTTTTGTTGATTATATCCTTTGTTGTGCAGAAGACTTTATTTTGATGAAGTCCAAATAGTTTATTTTTTCTTTTATTTCACTTGTCACAGGAGATATATCTAGTAAGAAGTTGCTATGGCCGATGTCAAAGAGGTTAGTGCCTGTGTTCCCCACTATGATTTTGATGCTTTCCTGTCTCACATTTAGGCCTTTCATCCATTTTGAATTTATTTTTGTGTGTGGTGTAAAACAATGGTCCAGTTTCATTCTTTTTCAATTTGCTGTTATTTAACATAGAATTGGAAGACCTCCCCACAGCAATCAGACAGAAAAAAGAAATAAAAGACATTCAAATCAGCAATGAAGAAGTCAATCTTTCACTATTTGCAGATAAAGTGATACTCTATATAGAGAACATAAAAGACTCCATCAAAAAAATTCTAGAAATGATACATTCAGTAAAGTCACAAGATACAAAATCAACATATGGAAATCTTCTGCATTTCTATACACCAGTAATGAAATAGAAGAAAGAGAAATCAAGGAATCAATCCTACTTACAATTGCACCAAAACCCATAAGATATTTAGGAATAAGCCTAACCAAAGAGGTCTAGGACCTGTACTCTGCAAACTATAAAACACTATTAAAAAAAAATGAAGATGACACAAAGAAATGGAAAACATTCCATGCTCATGGATTAGTAGAACAAATATTGTTAAAGTGCCCATACTACCCAAAGCAATCTACACATTTAATGAAATCCTTATCAAAATACCAATAGCAGTTTTCACAGGATTCAATTATTGATACATGTAACCACATAAGAGGAAAAAAAATCTCAAAGTAACTGTATTGAGTGAAAGAAGCAAGGCAAATTTTAAAAATTACATGCTGTGGGGTTCCTAGGTAGCTCAGTAGGTGAAGTATCTGACTTGATTTTGAATCAGGTCATGATTTCATGAGTCATGAGATCGAGCCCTGCATCAGGCTCTGTATTGACAGTGTGAGGCCTGTTTAGGATTCTCTCTGTCTTCTCTCTCTGACCCTTTCCTTTCTTATTCTCTCTCTCTCTCTCTCAAAATAAACATTTTTAAAAAAAATAAAAATAAAAATGACATGCTGTATAATTTAATTTATATAAAATTATATGAAAAACAAACCAATCTACAGTCACAGAAAGCAGATCACTGGTTCTCAGGATGAGGGGGAGGATGGGAGAACAGGAGCAGGGACTACAGAAGGGATGTAGGACATTTTGGAAGTGATGAATTTGTTCACTATCCTGGTTGTGTTGAAGGTGTCATGGATGCATAAATATAGCAAAACCTATCAAATTGTATACTTTACAAACAACAACAATAACATAAAGATGGGTTTCTGAATAACATTTGTAGTGATACATTTAAAAATGTAGGATAGGAGAATTAAGCTGGCAGAGGAGTAGGGTAACCTTACGCTGTTTCTCTCCATGAACAGCTAGATAAATATCAATTCATCTTAACACCCAATAAATTGATCTAAAATCTTAGAGAACAAAATTGCATGTCCACAAACAGAAAAAAAAAAACAACATGTGGAATGTAGGAACTTCAGAGAGTTGATTTGTGGAAGAAAGAGAGGGGGAGAGCTGTGGTGGGGAGGGATTGCTGATCATGGAGAGGTGAGCTAAGAGTGAAAACACACACAGGGGACTGCACAAAAAAAAGCTGTTCCCAAAAACCACTAATGGGCAAAAAAGGAGAGGGTTTCAATATCGCCAGCTTTTATAAACAGCAGGACACAGAGTCTGAAGTTTCAAAGGTCAGTACCAGGCAGTGCTCCAGTGAGGAAACAAGACAGAGCCCCAGAAATGGGCAAAATGTTTTGAGGATCCACTGGATTTCACAGGGAGAAGACGTTCCCCTACATTTGGTGGAGGTGATAGGGTCTTCTCACAGCAAAAGACCTGGTAGGGGTCTCAGATCTGCCCATTCACTAGTATAGGAACAAAGATGTCCCCTGAGGGCAACAAACCTTGGCACCATCTGTGTGTTGAGGTTTACCAAAAACTCTGAGTGGCTGCTACTGCAAATTCACAAGACTGCTTTCTGGGATGAACTGGCACCAGCCACAGTTTAGAGACCCTATCACAGAGGATCAGTCCATGTCTGAGCTAAGGAGTATCTGAAGTGTGGGGTTTTGAAACACAGCTAAGCCTGAGATAAAACCCAGGAGGGCGATGCTGCCTGGCAGGCTTGGATACAGACAACATGAAAGTGGGGATCTGACAGAAGCCAGGGACACAGGAAGGGTGACTGATTACATATCCATAAGTCTCAAACTTCCCACTCTGGAGACTACAGAGGAGGATGAAGCCATTTTCACCCATAGCCCATCAGCACTGATTAACCTTAGTGAGCTAAACAGTGACACCAAGTAGAGAACAGAGCCCTTACATCAAGCCCTGCCCCCTGCACCCTCTAAGCACATTTCCACTAGGGCAAGTCCACCTGAGAATCAGACAGCAGGCCCCTCCCCCAAAAGACCAGCATAAACTTCTTCAAGGCACTAAATAGAATGTTAGAATGGTGCAAATCTTCAGCTGTAGGTGAAAAAGGATCTAGCTTCCTTTGGATTGTGTTTGTTTGTTTGTTTGTTGTATCCCTTACCGTTTTTTTTCTTCTTGGATAGAGAAAGAGCAAAATTTTTATTATTTTATTTTATTTTATATATTTTATTTTGTTTTATTTTATTTATTTATTTATTTTAATTATTTTCTTTTTTTTTTCTTTTTTCTAAAAAACTTCTCTTAGTAAGCAGACCAAAACACACCATGGATCTAGCTTCAGTTATCTTACAAATTAAAAAAAATTAATTTAATTTTATTATTGTAATTATTTCCCTCCAAAATGACAAGATGGAGAAATTGACCTCAAAACAAACAAAAAAACAAAACAAAACAAAAAAAAAAAAAAAAAAAAGAAATGGCAGGCATTTAATCAGTGCAGATATAAGTGAGATATCTGAACTAGAATTTAAAACAACAATTATAAGGATTCCAGCTGGGCTTGAAAAAAAGCATAGACTATTCTAAAGAATCCCTACTACAGAGATAAAAGAACTAAAATCTTACCAGGCCAAAATTAAAAATGCTAAAACCCAAATGCAAACCCAAATTGTTGCCATAACAGTGAGGACGGACAAAGCAGAGGAATGAATTAGTGATGTAAAGATAAAATTATGGAAAATAATAAAGCTGAAAAGAAGAGGGAAACAAAGATATTGGACCATTAAAGTAGACTTAGGGAACTCAGCAACTTATTAAAATGCAGTCCCAGAAGATGAAGGGGAAAAAAAGGCATGTATGTGTGTATGTATTTATACATGTGTGTATATATATATATATATATATATACATATATATGTGCATATGTATATATATATATATATATATATACACAATGGAGTGTTACTTGGCAATAAAAAAGAATGAAATCTTGCCATTTGCAACTACATGGATGGAACGGGAGGGTATAATATATATATATATATATATATACACATATTTATTTATATTTATTTATATATATAAATACCACATCTTCTTTATCCATTTATCCATTGATGGACATTTGGGCTCTTTCCATACTTTGGCTATTGTTGATAGTGCCGCTATAAACATTGGGGTGCATATGTCCCTTTGAAACAGCACACCTGTATCCTGTGGATAAATGCCTAGTAGTGCAATTGCTGGGTCGGAGGGTAGTTCCATTTTTCGTTTTTTGAGGAACCTCCATCTTGTTTTCCAGAGTGGCTGCACCAGCTTGCATTCCCACCAACAATGCAAAATAGATCCTCTTTCTCCGCATCCTCGCCAACATCCGTTGTTGCCTGAAGTGTTAATGTTAGCCATCTGACAGGTGTAAGGTAGTATCTCATTGTGGTTTTGATTTGAATTTCCCTGATGATGAGTGATGTGGAGCATTTTTCATGTGTCGTTTGGCCATCTGGATGTCTTCTGATTCTTTGTTTTTTGGGTGTTGAGTTTGATAAGTTCTTTATAGATTTTGGATACTAACCCTTCATCTGATATGTCGTTTGTAAATATCTTCTTCCATTCTGTTGGTTGACTTTTAGTTTTGCTGATGGTTTCCTTTGCTGTGCAGAAGCTTTTTATTTTGATGAGGTCCCTGCAGTTCATCTGTGCTTTTGTTTCCCTTGCCTCTGGAGACGTGTTCAGTAAGAAGTTGCTGTGGGCAAGATCAAAGAGGTTTTTGCCTGCTTTCTCCTCGAGTATTTTGATGGCTTCCTGTTTTACATTGAGGTCTTTCATCCATTTTGAGTTTATCTTTGTGTATGGTGTAAGAAAGGGGTCCAGGTTCATTCTTCTGCATGTCGCTGTCCAGTTTTCCCAGCACCACTTGCTGAAGAGACTGTCTTTATGCCATTGGATATTCTTTGCTGCTTTGTCAAAGATTACTTGGCTATACGTTTGTGGGTCCATTTCTGAGTTCTGTATTCTGTTTCATTGATCTATCTGTTCTTATTCCAGTACCATATGTCTTGATGATTACAGCTTGTGGTATAGCTTGAAGTCTGGGATTGTGATGCCTCCTGCTTTGGTTTTCCTTTTCAAGATTGCTTTTGCTATTCAGGGTCTTTTCTGGTTCCATACAAATTTTAGGATTATTTGTTCTAGTTCTGTGAAAAATGTTGGTGTTACTTTGATAGGTATTGCATTGAATATGTAGATTGCTTTGGGTAGTATCGACATTTTAACAATATTTGTTCTTCCTATCAAGGAGCATGGAATCTTTTCCCATTTTTTTGTGTCTTCTTCAATTTCTTTCATAAGCTTTCTATAGTTTTCAGTGTATAGATTTTTCACCTCTTTGGTTACATTTATTCCTAGGTAGTGTATGGTTTTTGGTAGAACTATATATAGGATCGATTGCTTGATTTCTCTTTTTGTTGCTTCATTGTTGGTGTATAGGAATGCAACCGATTTCTGTGTATTGATTTTATGTCCTGCAACTTTGCTGAATTCATGAATCAATTCTAGCCATTTTTTGGTGGTATCTTTTGGGTTTTCCGTATAGAGTATCACGTCATCTGTGAAGAGTGAAAATTTGACCTCCTCCTGGCCGATTTGGATGCCTTTTATTTCTTTGTGTTGTCTGCAGAAGCTAAGGCTTCCAATACTAAGTTGAATAACAGTGGCGACAGTGGATATCCCTGTCTTGTTCCTGACCTTAGGGGGAAAGCTCTCAGTTTTTCCCCATTGAGGATGATATTAGCATTGGGTTTGTCATATATGGCTTTTATGATCTTGAGGTATGATCCTTCTATCCCTACTTTCTTGAGGGTTTTTATCAGGAAAGGATGCTGTATTTTGTCAAATGCTTTCTCTGCATCTGTTGAGAGGATCATATGGTTCTTGTTATTTCTTTTATTGATGTGATGAATCATATTTATTGTTTTGTGGATATTGAACCAGCCCTGCATCCCAGGTATAATCTCACTTGGTCCGGTGAATAATTTTTTTAAATATATTGTTGGATCCTGTTGTCTAATATCTTGTTGAGGATTTTTGCATCCATGTTCAGCAGGCAAATTGGTCTATAGTTTTCCTTTTTAGTGTGGTCTCTGGTTTTGGAATCAAGGTAATGCTGGCTTCATAAAAAGAGTTTGGAAGTTTTCCTTCCATTTCTATTTTTTGGAACAGCTTCAAGAGAATAGGTGTTAACTCTTCTTTAAATGTTTGGTAGAATTCCCCTGGAAAGCCATCTGGCCCTGGATTCTTGTTTTTTGGAAGGTTTCTTATTACTAATTCCATTTCCTTACTGGTTATGGGTCTGTTCAAATTTTCTATTTCTTCCTGTTTCAGTTTTCGTAGTTTATATGTTTCTAGGAATTTGTCCATTTCTTCCAGATTGCCCATTTTATTGGCGTATAATTGCTCATAATATTCTCTTATTATTTTTATTTCTGCTGTGTTGGTTGTGATCTCTCCTCTTTCATTCTTGAGTTTATTTGATTGGGGTCCTTTTTCTTTTTTATCAAACTGGCTATTGGTTTATCAATTTTGTTAATTCTTTCAAAGAACCAGCTTCTGGCTTCATTGATCTGTTCTACTGGTCTTTTTTGGTTTTGATAGCATTAATTTCTGCTCTAATCTTTATTATTTCCTGTCTTCTGCTGGTTTGGGGTTTTATTTGATGTTCTTTTTCCAGCTCCTTAAGGCATAATGTTAGGTTGTGTATATGAGATCTTTCTTCCTTCTTTAGGAAGGCCTGGCTTGCTTTATACTTTCCTCTTATGACTGCCTTTGCTGCATCCCAGAGGTTTTGGGTTGTGGTGTTATCATTTTCATAGGCTTCCATATACTTTTTAAGGTCCTCTTTAACTGCTTGTTTAGTCTATTCATTCTTTAGTAAGATGTTCTTCAGTCTCCAAGTATTTGTTACCTTTTTAAATTTTTTCTTGTGGTTGATTTCTAGTTTCAGAGCATCATGGTCTGAATATATGCATGGTATGATTTTGATCTTTTTGTACTTAGGGCTGATTTGTGTCCCAGTATATGGACTATTCTGGAGAATGTTCCATGTGCACTGGAGAAGAATGTATATTCTGCTGCTTTAGGATAAAATGTTCTGAATATATCTGTTAAATCCATCTGGTCCAGTGTGTCCTTCAAAGCCATTGTTTACTTGTTGATTTTTTTTTTATTAGATGATCTGTCCATTGCTGTGAGTGGGGTGTTGAAGTCTTCTACTATTATGGTATTACTATTGATGAGTTTCTTTATGTTTGTGATTAATTGATTTATATATTTGTTTGCCTCCACATTTGGTGTATAAATGTTTACGATTTTTAGGTCTTCTTGGTGAATAGACCCTTTGATTATGATACAATGCTCTTCTGTATCTCTTGATACAGTCTTTATTTTAAAGTCTAGATTGTCTGATATAAGTATGGCTATATGGCTTTCTTTTGCTGACCATTAGCATGATAGATGGTTCTCCATCCCCTTATTTTCAATCTGAAGGTGTCTTTAGGTCTAAAGTGGGTCTCTTATAAACAGCATATAGATGGATCTTGTTTTCTTATCCATTCTGTTACCCTATGTCTTTTGATTGGGGCATTGAGTCCATTGATGTTTAGAGTGATTACTGAAAAATATGGATTTATTGCCATTATGATCCTTGTAGAGTTGGTGTCCAATGGTGTTCTCTGGTCCTTTCTAATCTTTGTTGCTTTTGATATATATATATATATATATATATATATATATATATATTCATCTTTTCTTTCCTGAGAGAGTCCCTGTTAAAATTTCTTGCAGGGCTGGTTTAGTGGTCACAAACTCCTTTTTGTCTGGGAAACTTTTTATCTCTCCTATTTTGAATGACAGCCTTGCTGGATAAAGAATTCTTGGCTGCAAATTTTTCTGATTCAGCACATTATATATATTCTGCCACACTCTTTCGTGGCCTGCCAAGTTTCTGTGGATAGGTCTGCTGGAAACTTCATGTCTTCCCTTGTAGGTTAAGGACTTTTTTTACCTTGCTGCTTTCAAGATTCTCTCCTTGCCCGAGTATTTTGTGAATTTGACTATGATATGCCTTGTTGAGTGTCAGGTTCTATTGAATATAATGGGGGTCCTCTGTGCTTCCTGGATTTTGATGTCTGTGTCTTTCCCCAGGTTAGGAAAGTTTTCCAGTATGATTTGCTTACATAACCCTTCCACCCCTATTTCTCTCTCTTCCTCTTCTGGGACCCCTATGATTCTGATGTTCCTTTTTAATGAGTCTCTGATTTCTCTAATTCTTAAATCGTGCTCTTTTGCCTTAATCTCCATCTTGTTTTCTGCTTCATTATTCTCTATAACTTTGTCCTCTATATCATTGATTTTCTCTTCTGCCTCATCTGTCCTTGCTACTGCTGCATCTGTCTGTGCAGCTCAGTTATAGTATTTTTAATTTCACTCTGGCTATTTTTTACTTCTTTTATCTCTGCAGAAAGGGATTCTAATCTAGTTTTGACTCCAGCTCGTATTCTTATTATCGTGATTCTAAATTCTGGTTCAGACATCTTGGTTGTATCTATGTTGGTTAACTCCCTGGCTGTTGTTTCTTTGTGCTCTTTCTTTTGTAGTGAATTCCTTCTTTTTGTCATTTTGAAGGGAGAAAAGGAATTAATGAGGTAGAAAAATTGAAATTAAAAAAATTAAAACTACAAAAATGCTAAGATTAAAGATTAAACACATACACACACAAAAATCTAATAGATGATGCTAGATCCTAAATGTGTTTTGGTCTGGGTGTTTAAAGTGGTTTGACAGATTAAAGAAAAAAGGCGGAGGAGAAAGAAAAAAAAAAGGAAATCCTTTGAGAATTTGAAAAAAGGAATACACTGAAGTAGTTTAAAATGAGATGATGGGGGTAAAATAGAATTTGATAAAATATACACAAAAGTAAAGAATATAGTAGAAAAAAGTAAAGAAAAATATTTTTTAAAAAATTAAAAATAAATGTGAATTTTTATTTTTCTGCATTTAAGAAAAAAGAAAAGGAACAAAAAAGAGAAAAAAGAAAAAAAGAAAAAGAAATCATTTAAAAACTTGAAAAAGTGAATACACTATAGTAGACTAAAATAAAATGAATGAAGTAAAATGGAATTTGAAAAAATTTACATAAAAGTAAAAAAAAATTAATAAAAATTAAAAAAATATTTTTAATAGAAATTTAAAGTAGAAATGAAATTTTTGTCCTTCTTCATTCAAGAAAAAGAAAACAAATGAAAAAGAGAAAAAAAGAAAAAGAAAGAAAAAAGGAAATTGTTTGAACATTTGAAAATGTGAGTACACTGAAGTAGACTAAAATAAAATTATGAAAGTAAAATAGAATTTGAAATAATTTACACGAAAATAAAAAATATAGTAATAAAAATTAAAGGAGAATATTTTTATTAAAAATAAAAATGAATTTTTTCTCTTTATTCAAGAAAAATAAAAGAATTCTAAAAGAAAAAAAGAAAGAAGAAGAAAAAAGGAAGAAAGAAAATTGAATAGATGAACCTGCTAACAGATTGAAGTAGAACTGAAATTGCTTCATTTTCCCCTAGACGTCAGTCTATGTAGCTCTTTATTGTCCATATACTAAGCTGGCGGTAAGACTTGTGTTCTTGAAGAGCGAAGTTGGCCCAGTTGGGTGGGGCTCAGTGTAACAGCTCTGCTCTCCACTAGATGACGATGCTAGCCTACTGGGGTGGACTGTTGTGCTGCTCATAGGTGCATATATACATGTGTGGGAATGGTGAAAATGACACCAGGCAGCTACCCAGTCTGTTCTCTTGGATCAGCAATCATGCAGCCATCCTCTGTCTCCAGTTCTTGTCCACTCCCCACTTTTTCACTCTCTGTTACCAGGCCCCAGGCAGTACCTCTCTCCTGAGTTTTGTCTTAAATGCGGCTGTTTTCCCTGGCCCCTTACTCCTGAAGGAATGTGGCTTTGACCCCTTCTGCCCCTCTGCGGGAAGATCTCATTGAGCAATGGTAGAATGAACAATGGCAAATGTCAGCTGAACCCAGGAATGCTTGCTGGCCCCTGCTGCTGCCAGTGCCCTGAGACTATGGCCACCTTTCTGTCTTTTTAGTTTAGTCTCTGTGGCTGTTTCCAGTTTTCCACTTTCTCTCCAGGTGCTTTTGGGGAGGGGTGCTTTTCCCATAGTCTCCCCCCCCCCAGTGTCTGTCCTCTCTCCACCCGCAAAAGCGGTTCCCTACTTCTCGCTCCCCAAATTCACCTCTCCACACTGCGTACCTGCTGAATTCTGTGGTTCAGGTTGTGCAGATTGTTGTGTTAATCCACCAGTTTTCTAGGTGTATAGGATGGTTTAGTGTTGATCTGGCTGTATTTCATGGATGTGAGACATACAAAAAACTTCCATGCTGTTCCACCATCTTGACTCCTGGCACTCCCTGGCACAGAAGGTTTTTATGAGAAAATTACAGCTAAAAACTCTCCTAATCTGGGGAAGTACACAGACATCAAAATCCAAGAACAGAGAACTCCCATTAAATTCAACAAAAGCTGACCATCACGAATCAAATGTGATTGTGCATATCATAGTCAAATGCACAAAATACACAGAAAAGAATCATGAAAACAGCAAGGGAAAAAAAGTCCTTAGCCTACAAGGGAACACAGATCAGGTTCACAGCATATCTGTCCATAGAAACTTGATAGGCCAGAAGGGGATGGCAGAAAATATTCAATGTGCTGAATGGGAAAACCATGCAGCCGAAAGTACTTTATCCAACAAGACTGTCTTTCAGAATAGAAAGAGAGATAAAGAGTTTCCCCCCCCCAAAAAAAAACAAAAAAAACAAACAAAAAAAAAAACTAAAGGAGTTCGTGACCACTAAACTGACCCTGCAAGAAATATTAAAAGGAAATCTTTGGGGGCGCCTGGGTGGCGCAGTCGGTTAAGCGTCCGACTTCAGCCAGGTCACGATCTCGCGGTCTGTGAGTTCGAGCCCCGCGTCGGGCTCTGGGCTGATGGCTCAGAGCCTGGAGCCTGTTTCTGATTCTATGTCTCTCTGTCTCTCTGCCCTTCCCCCGTTCATGCTCTGTCTCTCTCTGTCCCAAAAATAAATAAACGTTAAAAAAAAATTTTAAAAAAAATAAAAATAAATAAAAAAAAAAGGGACTCTTTGAGTGGAGAAAAAAAGACCAAAAACAACAAAGACTAGAAAGGATCAGAGAGCATCACCAAAAACACCACTTTACAGGTAACACTATGACACTAATGCCTTTCAATAATTACCCTGAATGTAAGTGGACTAAATCCTCCAATAGAAGGACATAGGGTATAGAATGGACCAAAAAACAAGATCCATCTATATGCTTCTACAGAAGACTCTTTTTATTATTTATTTTATTTTATTTCATTTTATTTCATTTCATTTCATTTTATTTCATTTTATTTTCAGAAAGAGAGAGCATGAGCTGGGGAGAAGGCCAGAGGAAAAGAGAGAATCTTAAGGAGGCTGAAATCTCAGTATGGAGCCTGATATGGGACTTGATCCCATGACCAGGACCTGAGCTGAAGTCAAGAGTCAGATGCTCGACTGACTGAGCCACATAGGAGACCAAACAGGAGACTCATTCTATACCTAAAGACATTGTCAGATTGAAAGTGAGGGGATAGAGAAACATCTATCATGCCAAGGATGCCAAAAGAAAGTTGGAGTAGCCATACTTATATCAGACAAACTACAATTTAAAACAAAGACTATAAAAAAAGATAAAGAAGGGCATTATATCATAATCAAGGGGTCTATCCATCAAGAAGAAGTAACAATTGTTTATATTTATGCCCTCAACTTGAAACATCAAAATGTGTAAGTTAATTAATAACAAACACAAAGAAACTCAGTGATAATACAACACTACTAGGGGACTTTAACACCCCTCTTTCAGCAGTGGACAGATCATCTAAGCATAAAATCAACAAAGAAACAATGGCTTTGAATGACACACTGAACAGTATGGATTTAACAGATATAGTCAGAACATTCCATCCTAAAGCAGCAGAATACACATTTTTTTCAAGTGCTCAAGGAACATTCTCCAGAATAGATCACATACCGTGTCTCAAATCATCTCAGCCCTCAACCAGTACAAAAAGACTGAAATCATACCATGCATATTTTCAGACTATAATGCTACAAAACTTGAAACCACACCCCCCCCCCCGGCCAAGTTTGGAAAGATTGCAACTACATGGAAGTTAAAGAACATCTTACTAAAGAATGAATGCATTAACCAGGAAATTAAAAAGAAATGAAAAAGTACATGGAGGCAAATGAAAATGAACACATGACAGTCCAAACCTGAGGATGCAGTAAAAGCAGTCCTAAGAATGAAGTATTTTGCAATTCCAGCCAATCTCAAGAAGCAAGAAAGGTCTCAAATACATCCTAACCTTACACCTAAAGGTGGTAGAAAAGGAAGACCAAATAAAGCCTAAAGCCAGCAAGAGGAAGGGAATAAAGACTAGAGCAGAAATAAATGATATAGAAAGAACCAAACAAAGGGCACGTGGGTGGTTCAATTGGTTAAGTAGCTGACTTTTGATTTTGGCTTAAGTCATGATCTCATGGTTTGTGGGTTTGAGCCCCATATCAGGCTGTGAGTTGACAGTGTGGTGCCTGCTTGGGATTCTCTCTCTCTCCCTCTCCTTCTGCCCCTCACCCATTCATGCTCTCTCTCTTTCTCTCTCTCTCAAAATAAACAAATAAACTTTAAAAAACAGAAACAAACAAAAAACAGAACAGACCAACAAAATTAGAGGTGGTTCTTTGAAAGAATTAATAAAATTGATAACACCCTAGGCATACTTATCAAAAAGAAAAGAGAAAGGACCCAAATAAAATCACAAAAGAAAAGGGAGAGATCACAACCAACACGTCAGAAATACAAACAATTATAAGAGAATATTATGGAAAATTAATAACAAACTGGGCATTCTGAAAGAAATAGATAAATTTATACAAACTTACAAACTACCAAAATTGAAACATGAAGAAATAGAAAATTTGAACATACCATAACCAGCAAATAAATTGAAAGAATAATAAAAAACTCCCCCAACAGAGTCCAGGGCCAGATGAATTCCCAGAGAATTCTACCAGACATTTAAAGAAGAGTTAATACCTATTCTTCTGAAACTGTTTCAAAAAATAGAAATGGAATTTTTTGAGGTGCCTCAGTGGCTCAGTTGGTTGAGCATCCAACTTCAGCTCGGGTCAGTGTCTTGCAGTGTATGAGTTTGAGCCCCACATCGGGCTCTGTGCTGACAGCTTTGAATTCTGTGTCTCCCTCTCTCTCTCTGGCCCTCCCCCATTTGTGCTCTGTCTCTCTGTCTCTTTCTCATAAGTAAAAACATTAAAAATTTTTTTTAGAAATGGAATTTTTTTGTTTTCAAAATGGATGTATCATTTATTTTGGAGACAAGTGCCTTCCAGTAAATTTATTTATTTATTTATTGAAATAATTTAAATAAATAATAAATTCTCTGTGAAGTGAAAATTGCCTTAATTTTCAAAACCAGACAAAGACTCCACTAAAAAAGAGAATTACATGCTAATACCACTGATGAACATGGATGCAGAAATTCTCAATAAGGTACTAGTAAAATGAATCCAACAGTACATTAAAAGAATTATTCACCATGATCAAGTAAGATTTATTCCTGTGCTGTAGGGCTGGTTCAATATTCACAAATCAATCAACATGATACACCACATTAATAAAAGAAAGGATAAGAATCATATGGTACTCTGAATAAATGCTGAAAAAGCATTTGACAAAATACAACATCCATTCTTGATAAAAACCCTCAACAAAGTAGGGATTAATGGAACATAACTAAACATCATAAAAGCCATATATGAAAGATTTTCAGTTATTATCATTCTCAATGTGGAGAAACTGAGAACCTTTCCCCTATGGTCAGGAATAGGACAAAGATGTCCACTCTCACCATTATTATTTTACATAGTACAGGAAGTCTTAGCCTCAGCAATCAGACAAAAGAAACAAAAAGCATGCAAATTGGCAAGGATGAAGTCAAACTTTCACTATTTGCAGAAGACATGATACTCTATGTAGAAAATGTGAAAGATTCAACCAAAAAAATTGCTAGAACTAATATATGAATTCAGCAAAGTCACAGGATATAAAATTAATGTAAAGAAACCTGTTACATTTCTATAAATCAATAATGAAGTAGCAAAAAAAGAAATCAAGTATTCGATCCCATTTGCAATTGCACCAAAAAAAAATTAGATACCTAGGAATAAATGTAAGCAAAGATGTAAAAGATCTGTACTCTAAAAACTATAGAACACTTATGAAAGAAATTGAAGAGTACACAAAGAAATGGAAAAGCATTTTCCATGGACTGGAATCAGAAACATGTTAAAATGTCTATATTACTCAAAGCAATCTACACATTTAATGCAATCCCCATCAATATATCACTATCAGGGGCACTTGGGTGGCTCAGTCTGTTAAGTGTCCAACTTGATTTCAACTTAGGTCATGATCTCAAGGTTCCTGAGATCAAGCCCCGTGTTGGATTCTCTCTCTCCCCCTTTCTCTGCCCCTATCCCGCTGGTGTGCTTTCTCTCTCAAAAGAAATAAATAAACTTAAAAAAAAATCACCAACATATCTCACAGAGCTAGAACAAACAATCCTAAAATTTGTATGGAACCACAACAGACCCTGAATGGCCAAAGCAATCCTGAAAAAGAAAAAGAAAAAGAAAAAGAAAAAGAAAAAGAAAAAGAAAAAGAAAAAGAAAAAGAAAAAGAAAAAGAAAAAAAAAAAAAAAGAAAAAGAAAAAGAAAAAGAGAAAGAGAAAGAGAAAGAGAAAGAGAAAGAGAAAGAGAAAGAGAAAGAAAAAGAGAAAGAGAAAGAAAAGAAAAAGAGAAAGAAAAAGAAAAAGAAAAAGAAAACTGGAGGCCTTCCAATTCTGTATTCCAAGCTATATTATAAAGCTGTAGTCATCAGGATATTATGGTACTGGCACATAAACAGACATATAGGTCAATGGAACAGAATAGAAAATTCAGAAATGGACCCACAATTATATATTCAACTCATCTTTGACAAAGCAGGAATGAATATCCAGTGGAAACAAGATAATTTCTTCAATGAATGGTGTTGGGAAAACTCGACAGCAGCATTCAGAAGAATGAAATGAGCACTTTCTTTCATCATACACAAAATAAATTCAAAATGGAAGAAAGACCTCATTGTGAGACAGAAAACAATCAAAATCCTAGAGGAGAACACAGGCAGAAACTTCTTTAACCTCAGCCATAGAGGAACTTCTTGGTAGACATGTCACCAGAGGCAAAGGCAACAAAAATAAAAATGAACTTTTTGGACTTCATCAAGATAAAAAGCTTCTGCACAGTGAAGGAAACAATCCACAAAACTAAAAGACAGGCTACAGAATGGGAAAAACTATGTCATATGACATATTTGATAAAGAGTTAGTATCCAAAATCTATTTAAAAAAAAAAACTTATCAAACTCAACACCCAAAAAACAAATAATCCATTTAAGAAATGGGCAGAAGACATGCATAGATATTTTTTTTCTAAAGAATACATCCAGAATGCTAATAGACACATGAAAAGATACTCAACATTGCCCATCATCATGGAAATACAAATCAAAACTATGATGAGATATCACTTCACACCTATCAGAATGGCTAAAATTAAGAACACAGTAAACAATAGGTGTTGGCAAGGATGTGGAGAAAGGGGAACACTTTTTCACTGGTGGTGGGAATGCAAACTGGTGTGGCCACTCTGGGTAACATTGTGGAGGTTCCTCAAAATGTTACAAATAGAACTACCCCAAGACCCATCAATTGCACTACTAAATATTTACCAAAGAATACAAAAATACAGACGTGAAAAGGTACATGCACCCTTATGGTTATAGCAGCATTATCAACAATAGCCAGGGGAGCCTGGGTGGCTCAGTCGGTTAAGCGGCCAACTTTGGCTCAGGTCACAATCTCGTGGTCCATGAGTTTGAGCCCGCGTTGGGCTCTGTGCTGACAGCTCAGAGCCTGGAGCCTGTTTCAGATTCTGTGTCTCCCTCTCTCTGACCCTCCCCCGTTCATGCTCTGTCTCTCTGTGTCTCAAAAATAAATAAACGTTAAAAAAAATTAAACAATAGCCAAACTATGGAGAGAACCAAAATGCCTATTGACTGATGAATAAAGAAGTGGTGGTATATATCCATCTATCTATATCATCTATATCTATATCTATATCTATCTATATCTATATCTATATCATCTATATCTATATATCTGTATCTACATCTATATCTATCCACACACACATATACATGATGGAATATTGCTAAGTATTAAAAATAATGAAATATTGCCATTTACAGTATGGTTGAACAAGAGGACATTATGCTGAGTAAAATAAGGCAGTCACAAAAATACGTACTGCATGAGTTTACTTCTATGAGGCACCTAGAGTAATCACATTCAAAGAGACAGAAAGTAGAGTGGTGGTTGCCAGGGACTGATGGCGAGGGAATAAGAGGGAGTTAGCAGTTAATTGGATAGAGTTTCATTCATTCTGGATATGGATGGTTGTGATAGCTGCATAATAACATAAATACTTAATGCCACTGAAGTATATATTTAAAATGGTTAAGATAGTAAATTTTATGTTATATGTGTTTTATATTTTTTAAAAATTAAAAATATGTTACTAAAGAAGTAGGGAAAATACGTTTTTAGTTAAAAAAAATAGTGATTTTCTGAGGTAGCCAAAATCTTGTCCAGACTTCCCTGACCATCTGGTGCCCAGGTCTTTTTCTAGGACCACCTAGTTCGAAGCAAGGCCGTTATCTGTGCTTGAATGCAGACCTATGGAAGTGGTTACCAGGCATGTCCATCCTGCCAGTGTCTTCCTTCTTTTCTCTCCAGAAGGGGCTTGGCCATGGTCAGTTTACTCTCACTGGCACCATCAAACTCCATGAGTTCTGCCCTGCAATCAGGTGTGAAGAAGATGCTTCCATATTTGGACCCCAAGAGTGTTTCCTTGGATTTAGACTGCCCTGGGGCCAACCTAGAAATGCTTTTCAGCTCCTAGAGGTCCTACCTTTCTTCACCTGGCTTCTCACCATCTTGGGCCATATGTCAGCAGCAGACCATCTATCCAGCTATTGGGGCAGAGAAGGTTTCAGTCATGTGTTGCTAACCCAGTGTCCACTGATCTCTAGAGCTAGTCCTTGCCCAAAGGCCTCATTCTTAAAGTTTTCTCTACCTTTTGCTTTAATCCTTCGTGGCCCTCTTATTCAAATGTTTGCTATCCTGACTTAATGGTTTATTGGACAGTGTCATTTGTTTGGAGCCAAGAACACAGGATACTGAGCTTGTCTTGTCCATCCATCCCTGGCTCTTTGGTTTCCTCATTGGTAAAATGGGCTTGTTGTGGGGAATCAAATGAAAATAAGTGATGTGTGAATTTCCCACATTGCAGGACACATAGAACCCAATCAATAGTAGCTCTGAGTGGTGTAGTTTGCGGTTCAATATAAAGCTTTGATTCTTGATAATGAGCTTGTTGGGATTGACCCCCTCCTAACCTATCACTAATGCTTCCCTGCACATATGGAAGATACTGAGTGCCACAACGCTCAGCTAGTAAGAACTAGGGTTGTTTGCTTGGCAGGCAAGTGTTCCCACACCAGTGAGAGAGTCAACTTACCTGTGGCTCTGAGAGAAAAGTGTCAGGAATGTTTATGTTCCAAGAAAGTGTTTTTATTATGGTTATGCTAACAGAAGGTTGAGGCTGGCAATGTGGATTAACTGATTGGTTGTACCCATGGCTCACTGGCCAGGAGTGAGGGACCATAAAGCAAGCAGAAGGCAAAGCACAAGCTAGCACACACACCCCAACCCTCCCACCCCCTCAGGTGGGATATATGAGATACTCTTCATGCACTCCTGGCTGCCCAAGAACTAAGAAAAGGAAACAAAACAAATGGCTAACTGATAGAGATCACAGTCATAGAAGAGGTGAGTCTCTATCAGTTTACAAATATCTTAGTAAATTACAAGAAAAAGACAATCTTATCAATAGCCTAATCTCCAAAAACCTAAAGTCTCAGTTTCCTGGAGCCCCTAGTATGACCTTCCCCTCCATTGTGATGTGGGGAACAAAGGGAAGAAAGAAATGACAGGCAAAATTAAATTTCCTTATAACCTGTAGCTCATTGACATATATTTGAGGCAAATACAGAGTATGACATTTCTCCAAGAACCCCCTACCATCCTAATGTTAATGCCTTACTAGAGGAAAAACAACCTTAGCTTGAAATAGCAAGGTCTCAGGTATCTTAGGAGTCCTCTTTAGCATATCAAAGTCCCTCTGGAGGCCTTCCTTCTGTCTTTACCTCCCCTGATTCCATAATATATAACCATTCATTCCTCACAACCCTAGTGCAACTCTTTAAAGGTAGCAAAATAGATTTGACTCAGACTACTGCCATAGTAGGGAGAGACTCCAGTATAAACGGAGCTCAGTGACAATTAAGACTTAAAGGGGACTGGTAGCTTTAAAGAAAGAGCAGAGAAGGAAATAAAAAGGGCCGTGGGAAGTGAAAAATAAGGGAACAAAAAAGGAGGCTTTGGGGCTATGAGGAAATGGATAATTGCAGAAAAGAGGTGTGGAAAATTACTTAAATTGGTTTGGCAATGTGATTTGGGACAATGTACATTTTTCTGTTTGGCAGCATTGTTTTCTTTTTATTTTTTTAAGTTTTTATTTAAATTCCAGTTAGCTAACATAGAGGGTAATATTAGTTTCAGGTATACCATAGAGTGATTCAACAATTCCATACAACACCTGATTCTCATCTCAACAAGTGCACTCCTTAATCCCTATCACTTATTTAACCCACATACCCCCCTTTCCCCACTGCTAATAACCATTAGTTTGTTCTTTATATTTAAGAGTCTATTTCTTGGTTTGCCTCTCTCTTTTTTTCCCCTATGATCATTTATTTTTGCTTTTGCTTCCCTTGACTCAAGCATTGTGTTTTCGTGGGCATGAAATTTTCCAGTGCAGGTAGAAGCCAGGCTGAAGATTGGTTAAGTCTCTTAGCACAGTGTTCTAGCAATTCCTTTATGCTGCTTGGGAGTTCACGGTTCATAGTTGGAAGCAGTTGCAGAAGACTGTTGAGTTTGAATATCTCCTCAGAAGGTGCTGCAGAAAATGGAAGTATTTCTTTTTACATCTGGATGCTTCCTGAAGTCACTTCCAGGTACATAGCCTTACAGAATTATTACAATTACAGTCTTGATGTGAACCACATTGGGCAAGCAAGAACAAGGGCATACACCGAGAAACAAAAAGCTACTTGCTCACATTATAAACGAGAAAAATGTCAAGACTTGAGGAGGGGATGAGGGAGTCCTTAGGACTGAAGGTGCTTAGCTGTAGCTCCCTGAGCTATGTGGAGCTATGAGGAGCACAGCAGGTTTCCAGAGTCTGGATTTGCATTTGAGTTCACAGCAAAATGCACCATTCAGCAGTGCCCTCATTTCGTGATGCTCACCATTGAAAATCTGCTTTGCGGTGATTATTTGCAAAAGGGGCTTCTCTCACATTTATTTTGCTTAGAATGAAACTCAACAAATGTTCTTATAATCAAATTATTTGCCAAGTGCTTAAAAGATGAAGAAGGAACAAAACCATGGCTTCACAACACATGGATGCTTATAGACAAGACATGGAAGAAGTCAATTTTCTGTGTTCCAGGACACACTCTACATGCTTTTTTTTTTTTTTTTTTCATCCTGACTACTTCCCACCTTCTGTTCCTTCCAACCTGGCCATCTTCCATGCCTCATTCTGCCATCTCCATCCAGCTCTGAAAAGACTTTCCTAATACCTTTCATCACTGGCCCCACCCCTGCACCTCTCACTCACTTGCTGTCTACACCACATACTTATCCTCACAAAAATGTGATTCACTAGGGCAGGGGACTCCATATCTATCTCTGGTTTCTTTGGTTGCTGGAAATAAGTCATATATTTATTGCTTTGAGCAATTGATGAGGAATGGACTAGGTATATGCTTAAACTGTGCATTCATAAGCACAGCCACTTCTGTGTCTAGATATGTGGGCAGCCTTCCAGGCCAATGGAAACTCAGTAATGATTGGAAATAGCCAGGGATGGCAAAAGAGTAAAGACTGAATAATGTGGTACCAAGTGCATTTATTTCTATTGCTCATGTACCCTGGATAAAGCATGAGGCTGTGTGCCTCAAAGGCAAGATCAGGTCCTTGCTTTTCAGGTGGTATGGGAAGGGGCTTCAGGAGTCCCTTCATAACACCACATGCTCAGACCTGAGCTATGAAGCATTAGCTTTTATGTAATTTTGTATCACAGAGAAATGTTCCTCTCGATTTGAATATTGTCTTGAATTTTGTTATCCCTGCTACTGCCTTGGATTTCTGGAAGGAGGCCACCCAAGAAGAAGGAGGGTACAACTCTAAAGAAGGCTTGAGTAGAAAATCTGGACCAGTAGCTCAGGTAGAAGGAGGCAGAGCCTGGGGTTATTGGAAGGTGGAACTGCTAGCTGGAGGGACTATGCTAGGTGTGGGATAAATGGACACAGTGTCTTCAACTTCAGGTACAGCTTGGCTCAGGGGCTGAGCATGGTGCTTAGCCTGCAACTGAGAACAGCTGAGCTCAGTTCCTGGGTAAAAGAGGGAGGCACTCTGGTGCAGGCGTATTGAATTTGGGTTTAACAGAAGGAGCTTTTGTTTTGTCTACTTCATGTCACTGAGCACCACAGCAGTGGAGTTTATCCTCTGTGGCTTTGTCCTAGCTCTGTACAACTCACCAGGGACTCTGGGTTAGGTAGGTCACCTCTGTAGCCTCAGCATCATGTCCAGTGACATGAATGGTGAAGGGCTGTCCTCTTTCAGCCCAAGAAGGTACTGACTCTGGGAAGTGCCTGCACAGTGAAGATGGTGGCTCTGGGTCCCCCATGTAGTGCCTTGTAGCTGAGGGATGTGTTGTTGCAGGCTCATTCGTGTTATGCCTGTTTAATTTAGCAAGCAGAGAGGTGAGGTGTCCAAAGGTGGGTGGGAACAAGAGATTATAAAGGCCATGATGCTTTGAAATTAGCAGTCTGGGCACACTTCAGTTCTCTTTATTTCCTTCTCCTTTCCCTTCCAGAGATTATATGACTTTAAGACAACTCATCTAACTTACATTGCTGAATTCTCAAAAAAAGCTGTTTCTGGAGGACATATTTGTAAATGTGGATGTGGACACCAAGGTGTGGGCCTTGCCACCCTGAAAGGGCGGGCCTATGCCAGCCGACTCCATCTTGTTCTGTGTCCTTCACCTTGACCACACCTCCTCCCCTTGAGTAAACCCTCCCTCACCTGCCTAACAGGACTCAGACCCTTCCCCAGCCAATTGGCTGAGGCCATAGCCATTATCTTACCAACTGCCCCAGGCCCCAATAAAACCTTTGTCCTGTTGAAACTCGCTCTCTTTCCCTGGTATCTCACCGCTGCGTCGGTGCAGGTAGGGGATTGAGCTCGAGCTAGCTCGAATAAAGGCTCTTTGCTTTTGCATCGGACTCGGCTCCCTAGTGGTCTTTGGGGATCACGAATTCTGGGCATAACATTTGGAGGCTCGTCCGGGATCCCCAAGACCCCCAAGGGACCCCCAACCCGGAGAGCCTGACTGGCCACGGTTAGTGTCTGTTTGTTCTGTCTTTTCTGTGTGAGCTCATTTCTGGAATTCTGGTAGTGCCCGACGCGGTCTAAGTGGACGCACTGGAGGACCACGGGCCGGGAGTTTCGGAAGACGTTCCGATTCTCCCTTCTGGAGGGACGTGGAATCCCCTCATCTGTTTCGGAGGGACGTGGAATCCCCTCAAAGGTCTGAGACGAGGCGGGTCGCTCCCGCTGGTCGGCGTGAGGCCGTCGTCTTTGGAGGGACGTGGAATCCCCTCATCGGTTTTGGAGGGACGTGGAATCCCCTCATCAGTTTTGGAGGGACATGGAATCCCCTCAAATGTCTAAGCTAGCTCTCAGTTTTGCTTCCATGGAGTTGGAAGACTTTCTAGGGGCCCTCTGTTTGTCTGTTTTTGTGTTTCTCTGTTTTTCTCTGTGGACTTACTGGACGGACGTTATGGGACAGACTCAGACTACTCCTCTAAGTATTATGATTGATCACTTTAAGGATGTAAGGGGAAGAGCTAACAACCTCAGTGTGGAAGTCCGAAAGGGTCGGTTGCAGTTTTTTTGTTCTAGTGAGTGGCCAACTTTCAATGTCGGATGGCCACCAGAGGGGACCTTCGACCTCCCTACCATCCACCGAGTCAGGAGTATCATCTCTCAGCCTAAGACGGGCCATCTTGATCAGCTCCCTTACATTATCACTTGGCAGGGCCTTGTAGAAGACCCACCCTCTTGGCTTAAGCCCTTCCTAACCCTGATCCTTCTGGAGCCAAAACCCATTCTTGCTTTGCAGGAGACAGAGAAGAGGAAACGTCTTACCCAGCCTTCAGCACCCCTCTACCCTGTCCTACAGGGAGGTACTGAAGAAGAATTAATTTTTCCTCCCCCGTATAACCCCTCTAGGATGCCAGAAGAACACCATCCTCCCCCTCCGGGGGAGGCAGACACTGTTCCGAGAGCGGAGGCGGAAACGCTCCAGGGGGAAGCCCACCCTTTACCAGACAAAGGGCTCAGAGGGAGCAATCCGCCTCCGCCACCGACTCTACTATTCTGCCCCTGCAAGCCACCGGACCCCCAGACGCGGAGGGGAATCAGCCCCATCACTATTGGCCTTTCGTCACTAGTGACCTCTACAATTGGAAAGCTCAGAATCCTAAGTTTTCCAAGAAACTGGCAGGGCTTATTGATTTATTAGACTCTGTTCTTTTTACCCATCAGCCCACGTGGGACGATTGCCAGCAGCCTTTGCAGGTCCTGTTCACGACTGAAGAAAGAGAAAGAATCCTCAATGGGGCCCGAAAACTAGTTCCGGGCGCAGACGGGAATCCCACCACCAACCAGGCTCAGATAGATGCCTCCTTCCCCTTAACTCGGCCCCAGTGGGATTTCAACATGGCAGAAGGTAAGGAGAGGCTCCGGGTCTACCGCCAGACTCTAATGGGGGGTCTCCGAATGGCTGCTAGAAAGCCAACCAATTTGGCCAAGGTAGGAAATGTACAACAGGGAAAAGATGAATCTCCACCTGCCTTTTTAGAACGGATCATGGAGGCATTCCGTACCTATACCCCCATGAATCCAGAGGCTCTGGAAAGCAAAGCAGCTGTTATCATGGCCTTTGTAAACCAGTTGGCCATAGACATTAGGAGAAAATTACAGAAAATAGATAGACTAGGAGAAAAAAGTCTGCAGGACTTACTGGTGGTAGCCAAAAAGGTATATAATAACCGAGAGCCTCCTGAGGACAAGCAGGCTCGCGCCATGGCGGCTGCCAGCAGTAAGCAGACTCGAGACCTGGCCAGAATACTGCTAGCTACCACTGCTGACTTCCCCGAGGAATGAGACCGCCGTCTCCGGCAGCTGGCAGACGACGCAAGAAAAGGTAAAATCACCACCGAGGGGGGGGGAAGCAGAGGCTGCAGAAGGATCAGTGCGCATACTGCAAGGAGATAGGGCATTGGGCCCGAGATTGTCCGAAAAGGGCCAGCGGGAAGGGAAGCAAGACTGATCGAGTAAAAGTCCTAGAGCTAGATGAACTAAATGATTAGGGGAGTCAGGGTTCGGACCCTCTCCCCGAACCCAGGGTAACTCTTAAAGTGGAGGAGACCCCTATTGACTTCCTTGTCGACACTGGAGCACAACATTCGGTCCTCCACACCCCACAAGGAAAACTAGCTAGCAAGAAGTCCTGGGTACAAGGGGCAACTGGTATGAGCCAGTATTCATGGACTACCCAAAGAACAGTAGATTTGGGGCCGGGCCGGGTATCCCACTCCTTTATGGTAATACCAGAATGCCCCTACCCGCTGTTAGGACGGGACTTACTGACCAAGATTAGAGCTCAGATAACTTTCAGACAAGGGGGGCCTCAGGTCACCGATGGCAAGGGCCACCCCATCCAGGTCCTGACCATGAAACTGGAGGATGAATACCTCCTCCACCAGGAGGCGCTCCCGAGAGAGGATAATATAGACAGATGGCTACAAGAATTCCCCTCGGTTTGGGCAGAGACAGGGGGGATGGGACTAGCCACTCACAGGACCCCGGTCCTGGTAGAGCTCAAGCCAGGAGAGAGTCCGGTAAGGATCAAACAATACCCCATGTCTCAGGAGGCCCGGAAGGGGATCCAGCCACACATCCAGAGACTACGAAGCCTAGGGGTACTAGTTCCTTGACAGTCTGCCTGGAACACCCCCCTACTGCCGGTCAAAAGCCTCACACAAATGACTACTGACCGGTACAAGACCTCTGGGAAGTAAATAAGAGGGTCGTGGACATACACCCAACTGTTCCCAACCCATATACTCTCTTGAGCTCCTTGGCGCCCTCAAGAGTCTGGTATACTGTACTAGATTTAAAGGGCGCCTTCTTCAGTCTGCTGTTGGCACCCCAGAGCCAACCCTTGTTCCCCTTTGAGTGGCATGATCCGGAGGAGGGCTACAGTGGGCAACTCACCTGGACACGGCTACCTCAGGGATTCAAAAATTCACCCACCATCTTCGACGAGGCACTACACGAAGACCTGGTATTTACAGACACCTTCTCTGGCTGGGTAGAGGCATACCCAACCAAGCATGAAACGGCTCAGACGGTGGCTAAGAAGCTACTAGAAGACATCTTACCCAGGTATGGTTTTCCTGCCCTGGTAGGATCAGACAATGGACCAGCTTTTATCTCGCAGGTAACACAGGCAGTAGCCAAGGCGGTGGGGGCAAACTGGAAATTACATTGTGCTTATAGGCCCCAGAGCTCAAGACAGGTAAAAAAAATGAACAGAACCCTAAAAGAGACCCTTACCAAATTAACCATGGAGACTGGCGGGAACTGGGTGACTCTCCTACCGTACGCCTTTTACCGGGTTAAAAACACTCCTTACACTCTCGGTTTTACTCCCTATGAGATCATGTTTGGCAGGCCACCCCCTGTTATTCCCAGCCTTCGAGCTGAACTTATTGCTGAGTTTAAAGATCAAGAACTTTTTCTTTCCTTGAGCGGGCTCCAGAGGGCGCACGAGGACATTTGGCTGCGCCTCCGTGCCATCTACGAGGCTGGCCCGATCCCGACACCTCATCAGTACAGGCCGGGAGACTGGGTCTATGTCAAGAGGCACCACCGAGAGATTCTCGAGCCTCACTGGAAGAGACCCTACATTGTGGTGTTGACAACCCCCACCGCTCTCAAGGTAGACGGCATCGCGACTTGCGTCCATCACACCCACACTCAGCCAGTGGACCCCTCCTCAATCCAGAAGAACGTTGTCACGCGATGGGCCATCAGTCGGGACCAACACAACCCGCTCAAGCTCAAGCTACAGCGCATTCAACCTACCTAATATTGGTAACTCTGTTAACTCTGCTTGTCATTGCTCATGCTGCCGGGAGTCCCCACGCCCCCCAAAACATCACTTGGCAGATCATAGACACCAGCTCGGGGACAATACTTAATCAGACGTCCCAGAGCCACCCCAGGGACACTTGGTTCCCAGAACTTTGCGTAAACCTCCAGACTCTGTTCTCCTTGTCACCATAAATGCAGCCGGTCCCATTAATGGGTCCGTAAGCTACATGACAAGGGGGGAATGAAAGGGCGGGCCTACGCCAGCCGACTCCATCTTGTTCTGTGTCCTTCACTTTGACCACACCTCCTCCCCTTGAGTAAACCTTCCCTCACCTGCCTAACAGGACTCGGACCCTTCCCCAGGACCCTTCCCCAGCCAATCGGCTGAGGCCATAGCCATTACCTTACCAACTGCCCCAGGCCCCAATAAAACCTTTGTCCTTTTGAAACTCGCTCTCTTTCCCTGGTATCTCACCGCTGCGTCGGTGCAGGTAGGGGATTGAGCTCGAGCTAGCTCGAATAAAGGCTCTTTGCTTTTGCATCGGACTCGGCTCCCTAGTGGTCTTTGGGGATCACGAATTCTGGGCATAACAACCCCACAGATTCAACATGCCTCTGTTAGATCCCTGGTGTCTAAAGAAAGGACAGTGATGTAAGCAAAGAAGGGTGCCCAGAACCTCCCTGGCCTGACCACTAAGACTTCATTGGCTGCTGTGATAAGGCTGTCATTGGTTCTCATTTGCCCTTCCCACAGCCCTGGCGTGTCTATTCCATATCAGAGCAAGTATCATTCCAGATGTCCCCAGTGGCACAAATCTGAAATATGGAGGCTGTGTAGCTAGACTTAACCATGGGAGGACACTTCCATGATGAGTTATTCCCTCTTTTTTTCATAACTACCAAATATTAGTAGAGGTTAATCATAATAACTAGAAACAAAATATTAATAAATTAAATACAAATGTATTGACCTAGGCAGTTGTAGTCTGATTCTTTTGAATAAATATGCAAATTCAAATGAAATACTGAAGGCTTGGGGGAAGTGTTGAATCACTAACTTTCACTTTATGCATTTTTATATCTGATTATTTTTGAAAGAAGCATGTTTTACTTTGTTAAATAAAAAAATAAAGAAAATTGGAATAAAGGAAAAAATACACATGGATTTTAAAAAGAAAAAAAAGGAATCCAGTTAAGAAATGGGCAGAAGACATGAATAGACTTTTTTTTCCAGAGAAGACATCCAGATGGCTAACAGACACATGCAAAGATGCTCAATATCACACATCAGCAGGGAAATACAAATCCAAGCTATGATGATATACCAGCTAACACCTGTCATAGTATCTAAAATTAACAACACCATAAACAACAGGTGTTGGTAAGGATGTGGAGAAAGAGGAACACTCTTGCGCTGTTTGTGGGAATGCAAATGGGTGCAGCCACTCTGGAAGACAGTATGGAGGTTCATCAAAAAGTTAAAAATAGAACTACCCTACAACGCAGCAATTGCATTACTAGGTATTTATCCAAAGGATACAAAAATACTGATTCAAAAGGACACATGCCCCTGATGTTTATAGCAGCATTATCAACAATTGTCAAATTATGAACAGAGCACAAATGTCCACTTATTGATGAGTACATAAAGAACAGGTGATATACATATACAATGGAATATTACTCAGACATCAAAAATAATGAAATCTTGTCATTTGCAATGATGTGGATGGAGGTAGAGTGTATTATGCTAAGTGGAATAAGTCCGTCAGAGGAAGGCAAATACCATATGATTTCACTCATATGTCAAATTTAAGAAACAAAACAGGTGAACATAGGGGAAGGAAAAAAGAGGGAGAGGGAGGCAAACCATAAGAAACTCTTAAATATAGAGAACAAACGGAAGGTTGCTAAGGGGAGTTTGGTGGGGACATAGGCTAAATGGGTGATGGACATTGAGGAGGGCACTTGTGTTGAGCCCTGAGTGTTATATGTAAATGATGAATCACTAAACTCTACTCCTAAACTAATATTGCACTATATGTTAAATACAAATTACAAACTTAAATACAAATGTGAAAAAATAATACAAAAAGAAGGAAAGATGAAATGATGGTGATTATGGATTACTTATGAGGGAAGCTCGGGATAAGAGGTCAGAGGAAGCCTGAAGGGAACCGCATTTCGAGTCAGAGTGTACTTGTATCTTCCAAGCTACAGAACATAGTTTGCAAAGTTGCATGTGCATGGCCGAGGAATGGTTTTGAATGCAAATTTGTTAAAGTTTTGAGATATTGGACCTCATGATCCCCATTGCTACAGGGTCACAGGGCATTCCCAACACAAATGGGCAGCTCCATATGAACACCCATCACCTCCTTCTGTGCCCATCTCAGAGGACAGCTGAGGGCATGAGGTGGCCAGAGGAGCTCCTCAGTGACTGCACCAGAGACAGACCTCTTCTGTGATGGGTAAGTGATACCTTCCTTTGAATAATTTTAATTAAGTCTTTACTAAGGGAGAAGTAATTAGGTATTGGAATTTATATATACATTGAGGAAAAAAGTCTGTGTTTACCTGGTGACATGATCTGAGACCAAAATCTTTGTTAACCCATCTCCTAGAGCTTTGTGAACCACTGTTCTAAATGAAGTCAATTAGTCCAAACTTTTCAGGATTTCAGTAAAATTTGCCTTCTTGAATGCCCTTTTTCTCCTGAGGTGGGGCAGTCACACAACAAAATTGATTATTTTGTTCACTTTACTCACTATAGAAAATAGTGTGATTTTTAACATGTGTTAGTTTTATTTTCTTAAATTATTTCTCTTTCTGAATATAAATGTACCATCTCTGTATTCTAAAAAATATTGAAAACAACTTATGAAAAAGAAGTCACCCATAACCCCCCATCTAGCAGTCACCACTATTAACTGCTTTTCTATACATGCATATTTACATATTTTACCATATCAGAGGACATATTCATAGCTGATAATGTAGCTACAGCTTATCAAATGTTGGCTTTCATTGGGCATCAGGCAACATGTATTTTAACACATGTGATCTCACTGTTCACTATATGGGGTTGAGAAATAGACAGGCTCAGAGCGTTAAGGAAACTTGCCCCAAACATGCACCCCAATGTTTATAGCAGCATTATAAACAATAGCCAAATTATGGAAAGAGCCCAATGCCCATTGACTACTGAATGGATAAAAAAGCTGTGGTATACATATGCAATGGAATATTACTTGGTGATCAAAAAGAATGAAATCTTGCCATTTGCAGCAATGTGGATGGAACTAGAGACTAACATGCTAAGTGAAATAAGTCAATCAGAGAAAGACAAGTATATGATTTCACTCATAGCTGGAATTTAAAAAACAAAACAAATGAACATAGGGGAAGGAAAGGAAAAATAAGATAAAAAAAGGAGGCAAACCATAAGAGACTTAAATACAGAGAACAAACTGAGGGTTTCTGAAGAGGTGTTGGGTGTGAGGATAGGCTAAATGGGTGATGGGCATTAAAGAAGGCACTTGTTGGGATGAGCACAAGGTGTTATATGCAAGTGATGAATTACTAAATTCTACTCCTGAAATTATTACACCATATGGATTTAATTTTTTTTAAAGGGAGCCATAAACAAACAAAAAAGAAAACTTTGCCCTCCCAATAAGGATTCCCATCCAGGGCATACACCAACACTCTTAATATTCCTTGGCTATTATTATCATTACTGTTGTTGTATTTTGGTTTTACACTTAACAGTAGAGTAGCCATAATCCTTTAAGATTGTGGACTAATACAATCCTATAGTAGGATGTTAGAAGTTGTGTATAATTACCAGGACAAAACTATTGCATAACACCAAGAGTGTGTGTCCTTGTGTGTGCCATAATTTCCAGTGAATTCAAACTGCTGAGTTTTCAAGTAAAACATTTCTTAGCCCCTTTTTAAGAAGTAAGTTTTTTAACAGCATCTTAAAGTGTCTGACTTGAGAGAAATAATGTTTTGCCTCACAAAGAGTACCTGATTGCTTTTCCACTGGTAGGAGTGGATCCATGCTATGTGGCATTTTGAAGTTAAGGAAACAATAAATAAATAAATAAATAAATAAATAAATCTAGATGCCTCAGTGGCTACTTTGGAATCTCTTCTGTCTGATAGAGGTGACTCGTTCTAGAGGTAAGGCAATAATACCTTGTTGTGGTCAGTGAAATGTACTGCCCAGAGTAGCTTTGATGAAGGGCTCACTGCCCAGCTCTGGGGTGTGGGCTGCTCTCAGCCTTCCTCCAGCTGTTAGACCTTTGGTGACTGTCTCATCCACAAAGCCCAGGGTGACATCACGCTCTCAGGTAGCCCACATCTAATGATGGATCCAGCCAGTTGTAGTAAGTCCTGGCCATCTCTGTCCAAATTAGGACAATGCTGACCATCCTAGCTCCATAGCCCCATAGGGCTATCCAACGCTGCTTCCATGTCACCTCTCAGTTGGACCTCTTGGTCCAATCCTACTTCCTGCACCTCCATCAATGGATGTTGATCTCAATGTTTTTCACTAATATATATCCTGCATGCCAAACTCTATCTAAGAGTATACTTCCCAAGAACCGAGTCGTGACAAGTATTTACCCTAGAAATGTTTAAAAGCAGAGGATCCAGAAAACTCAAACACAAACACAAATGTAATTTATATACTATGTATCTATATGTAAAAAATTTATTCCACATTAAAAGCATATTTACACAGATATTTAATGCCATTTATGATTAAAACCTCCTAGCAAATGAGGAGAAGAATTTGCTTAACCTGGTAAAAATGTATACTTAAAAATACTTTTCAAAATATATCCTTAACAAATCATAAAAGAAGTATCTAGTAATTTAAGGAATTATGTTTAAAAGTACTATGTGAATTTATAAAACTTTGGGAGGCATTAATAATGGCTTAAGTAGAGAAATACCATGTACATGAATTGGCAAATAGCTTATTATAAAGATCTCAGTTCTTCTTCAATTAATTTATAAATTAAAAGCAAACCCAAAGTCCCCAAGAGGATTTTGTAGAATTTAATAAGTTGATTCGTTTTTGTTTTTGTTTTTGTTTTAGTTCTCACAAGCTTATATTTTTAGGTTTGATCAAGATTCTTGTGTATTTCTAAATACACAGACAAAGCAGTTTTGGAAGATTACATAAATGTCTTAGGACACTAATACTAGGTAGGTAATTTACATTTAAAAAGTGGGTCTTTTTAAAAGATCTTCCAAAAAAATAGCAGACTGAAGAAAACGTTCTTTTATGTTTACAGTAAAATTCTGATTCTCCCATTTCATAATGGCCTCAACCATTTCTCTTCACAACCCAACCCCAAATTTTGTTCTCAATAGCCAGTGTACTCCAAATTAAGTACTGATGTCATGGAATTCAGGCTAGAAAACATCTTTTATTTTAATTAATTAATTAGTTAATTTTTTCCTTTAAATCCAAGTTAACTAACATATAGTGTAATAATAATTCCAGGAGTAGAATTTAGTAATTCATCACTTACATATAACACTCTGTGCTCATCCCAACAAATTCCCTCCTTAATGCCCATCACCCATTTAGCCCATCCCTGCACCCAACATCCCTCTGGCAACCCTCAATTTGTCCTCTGTATTTAAGAATATCTTATGGTTGTCCTCCCTTTCTGTTAGAAAACATCTTTTAAAGTATGCTTATCCCTAACACATTTTAAACTATCTAGACCTGTTCAGCTTCACTTGAAAGCAGGGATATAGCAGGAAAAAGACTTTCCATTGTAAATCCTAAAGTCACTATGAAAAAAACACCTTTTAGTTCTAAGTACATATATTATGTACCATAGTTAAGTTGAAGGCTTTGGGTGACTGAACAGCACAAAAACTAGGGTTCACATCTAGTTCTTCAGTTTAAAACCACATGCCACAGCCAATTAATCGCTTGTGCTACACTGAGGTTGGGTATCTTATTTATAATCAGGAGACAAAACTGCTGTATTAGGAGGAAAAAAGTGACAAGGATATTTGGGGGTGGAAATATTAGACACTCAACTTCCTAACTGAGATGTTGTATAGGGAAAATAGGTCTCCATACATGAACTCCTTTACAGCACTGAAATTCTAAAGTTTATAACCATCTACAAAATGTCAAGACTTTCCAAGACCCTCTGGAAGAATAAGTGAAAGCTGGGCTTATTATAAAGCCACAGCAATTAAAATGGTATGGTATTGGCACAAAGATAGACAAAAAGGCCAATGAGATACACCAAAGAGCCCTCCGACTGATCAGACTTGTGCAGAATGACTTTACAGTTTCACCATCCCTTGGTCTATCTCTATAATCTGCATTATCCCATCTTACTCCCAACACACGTTCTTGAAATTGACAATTAGCAATTATAGAGGCCAAAAATTCAATCTTTCTGTCTTCTTTCTGGTCACTGTGTCAACCTGAATAACTCCTGGATTCCCTCTTTGACATACAAAGCTCTCTGTGAACTGGCTCCACTCTTTACACTCTTTCCTTCAACCCCATGCCAGAATACAGGCAACCAATTTCCTGAGTGTGAAAGACATAATCAATTGCCCATCATCAGTCAACCTTCCCATTTCCTTCTTTCCTACTGCCAGAACCCACCTCTACCAGAAGATAAAAATACCAAATCTTTACTTCCCTACCCACTGTACCCAGAGCATGGACATAAGATCCAATTTCACTCCATAGGATCTGAACAGAAGTGTAATGAGAGGATTTTCTACCCTAACACACACACACACACACACACACACACACACACACACACAGCATCCCAGCATGCCTTGTGTCTCTTTTTAGGATATGGTTCTGCCTACACTTGAATTTGTAACTCAACCAACCCTAGAACAATCTACCCCTAGAATTCTTGTTATGTGAACTAATGTATAGTTTAGGATCCTTACATAACACAAACCACCCCAAAGAGTTCACTGAGGGGGTTAATAAAGGGACTGGTAGCAGAAATGTGGGGGCAATGAAGGAACCATCAAAGGTTCCTAAAGCATCCATAAATTGGCAACATCAGTCGTTGCTACCCTAGTTTTGCAAGAGGAGAGGATTAATGGTTTCTGGAGTTGATGACAGACCACCCGACAGGGAATGAGGCTAGGGGTAGAGTGAGCTACTTTCACAACTGTAGCCCAGTGTAAAGAGTGGAACAAATATTCTAACCCCTTTCTCCTGGTGTACTCTGATCTTCTGCCAATGTCTACCACTAGTTGAATCCCAAAGGAAGACCAGGTGATGGTGAGCTCAGCTTCCCAGGGTACAGAGAAATACAATGAAGAAGTACAATGAATGGATCTGGAAGAGTGCCCAGGCACTTAAACCCCTCTTCAGTAAGCCACTTTAAATGAGTCTTGTGGACTTTTGGACAAAAGCATCCTGACTGATGCACTGCTTTTCCCCACCTCTGTGTTTAATGGAATGGCTGTTTTCATCTTGGCCTAAAAGGTTCCTGCCACCTCTGAAAGCCCCTACTCAACCTTTGGGATTTAGCTCATGTGTTACCTCCACAACTAAAGCTTCCTGATTTCCTCAGGGTTTTTACTCCATTCTTTGTGTTTTTCTTACTTCTTTTTGAAATAAGTATAGGCTCAGAGGATTTCACAAAAATAGTAAGTCTTGTATGCTTGTCACCCAGTTTCTCCCTCTGGTTACATCTTACATAATTATACTCTCAAAACCAGGAATTTGACATTTGGTACACTTGGCATTCTGTCGTTGTATCACATGTGTATATTTGTGTGATCATCACCATGAGAACTATTTTATCAGCACAGACATTTCTCTGTACTATCCCTGAGTAGTAGTACATTTCCTTACCTCCACCCCACTATCCCTAACCCCTGGAAACCAGTAATATATTTTCACCATCCCTAATTTTGTCATTTAGAGAAGAGTACATAAATGGAATCATATAACACATTACATTTTGAGATTATTTTTATCACTCAGAAAAATGTCTCTCAGATCCATTAAAGTTGTGTGTATCAATCTATGGTATGGATGATAGACATACCAGTTTGTTTAATCATTGACGAATGAGGAATATTTTGGTTGTTTTCAGGTTTTAACTAAAACAAATAAAGCTGCTATGAGTAACCATGCACAAATGCAGATATAAGTTTTCATTTCTCTGGGATAGATGCCGAAGAGTACAATTGCTGGATTGTATGGTTAGTATATGTTTAATTTTTTAGGAAACTGCCAAAATGTTTCCTAATATGATTGTACATCTCACATTTCCAATTAGAAATATATGAAAGGTCCATATATATTTGTTCCTCCACATCTCCTCCAGCATTTAGTATTGTCATATTGTATTGTAATAAGTTGTTCTAATAAGTGCCTGATGATATTTCATTATTATTTTAATTTCCATTTCACTAATAGCTAGTGATATTAAACATCTTTTCATGCTTATCTGCCATGTATATCTTCTTTAGTAAAATATCTCTTCGTGTTTTTTGCCCATTTTCTAATCAGATTATTTAGGTTTTATTTTTTACATTTTTATTTAAATTCCAGTTAGTCAACACACAGTGTTATATTAGTTTCAGGTGTACAATACACTGATTCAACACTTCCATACATCATCCTGTGCTCATCACAAGTGAACTCTTTAATTCCACTTCACCTATTTAATCCATGCCCCTACCCAGCATGCCTCCCATAAGCATCAGTTTGTTCTGTACAACTAAGAGTCTGTTTCTTGGTTTGTATCTCTCTTTTTCCCCCATGATAATTCATTCTGTTTCTTAAGTTCCACATATGAATGGATTCATATGATATTTTCCTTTCTCTAACTTATTTCACTTCTTAGCATTATACTCTCTAGTTTCATTCATGTCATTGCAAATGGCAAGATTTCATTCTTTTTATGGCCAAATAATATTCTATTGTATATATACAACACATCTTGATACTTCATCAATCAGTGGACATTTAGGCTTCTCCCATAATTTAGCTACTGCAAATAATGCTGATAGAAAAACAGCAGTGCATGGATCACTTCGAGTCAGTATTTTTGTATCTTTTGGGTAAATACTCAGTAATATGATTGCTTAGTTGTAGGGTAGTTCTATTTTAAACTTTTTGAGGGAACTTCATACCGTTTTCCAGAGCACCAGTCTGCATTGCCACCAACAGTACACAAGTTTCTTCTTTGTCCACATCCTCACCAACACCTGTTGTTTCCTGTGTTGTTAATTTTAGCCATTCTGACCGACGTGAGGTGATATTTCATTGTAGACTTCATTGGTATTTCCCTGATGATGAGTTATGTTGAACATCTTTTTATGTGTCTGATAGTCATCTGTACGTCTTTCTTGGAAAAATGTCTCTTCACTCCTTCGACCCATTTTTTAACTGGATTGTTTTTTGGATGTTGAGATTTTTTTAATTCTCTATATATTTGGATACTAACTTTTTAAAAATGTTTATTTTTGAGGGAGAGAGGGACAGAGCATGAAGCAGGGAGGGGCAGAGAAAGAGAGGAAGACACAGAATCCAAAGCAGGGTCCAGGTTCTGAGCTGTCACCAGAGAGTCTGATGTGGGGCTTGAACCCATGAACCATAAGATCATGACCTGAGCCAAAGTCGGACGCTTAACTGACTGAGACACGCAGGTGCCCCTGAATAGTAACTCCTTATCACATATGTCACTGGCAAATATCTTCTCTTATCCTGTCGTTTGTTTTTTTAGTTTTGCTGATTGTTTCCTTTACTGTGCAGAAGCTTTTTTATTTTGATGAAGTCCAAATAGCTTATTTTTGCTTTTGTTTTGAAGTTGCTATGGCTGAGGTCAAAGAAGGTACTGCCTGTGTTCTCTGCTAAGATTTTGATGGTTTTCTGTCTCACATTTCAGTCTTTCATTTATTTTGAATTTATTTTTGTGTATGGTGTAAGAAGCGGTCCAGTTTCTTTCTTTGGCATATTGCTATCCAGTTTTCCCAACACCGTTTGTTGAAAAGACTGCCTTTTTTCCATTGGATATTTTCCCCTGCTTCAAAGATTAGTTGACCGTATAGTTGTGGATTTATTTCTGCCTTTTCTATTCTGTTCCATTTATCTCTGTGCCCGTTTTTGTGCCAGTACCATACTGTCTTTATTACTGCAGCTGTGTAATATAACTTGAAATTCAGAATTGTGATGCCTCCAGCTTTCCTTTCCTTTTTCAATTTTGCTTTAGCTATATGGGGCCTTTAGTGGTTTCATACAAATGTTAGGATTGTTTGTTCTTGCTCTGTGAAAAATGCTGTTGGTATTTTGATAGGGATTTCATTAAATGTGTAAATTTTTTGGGGTACTATACACAATTTATCAGTATTTGTTTTTCCAATCTGATGAGCTTGGAATTTCTTCCCATGTACTTGTGTCATCTTCCATTTCTTTCATCAATGTTTTATAGTTTTCAGAGTAGAGATTTTTTACATCTTTGGTTAGGCTTACTCCCAGGTATTTTATTGCTTTTGATGCAATTGAAAATGGGATTATTTTCTTAATTTCTATTTCTGCTCCTTCACTATTGGTGTATAGAAATGCAATAGATTTCTGTGCATTGATTTCTATATTTTGTCATCAAGGGGATTAGGTAAGATTTGAAACCCAAGGAAGAAGAAGCAAGTATGAAAAGTTCAGGAACTAATTAGACACGCAAGAAGGGCAGACAGGAAACTGTGATTTATAATCATTAAATTGCACAGCTTTGTAGATTCCCATCTTTAGGCTAGTAATAGGCTAGTAATGAATGTATAAGATCAAAAAAAAATCGAAGAAACATTGGTAGACTGTTTTGTTTTTGTGGTTATCTAAATAAAATTCATTCTTGAAAATATTTTGACAGGAATTTTCAGAAAGTAGAAGTCAGTATTTTAAATATAAAAAGTTATAGTGCATTTCTAACCCCATCCCAAAACTGCAATTGATTTCCCCAAATATTACTAAAAAACCTTGTAACATAAACATAGCAATTTGTTATGTATTTAGACATAATGTGTGGTATTTAAAAGACCAAGCAGTAAATAATTTAACATTTAGCACTATGAGAATTTTTTTGAACACTGTACATTAATTATCTCTGTATAAAATGTAGATTACATTTACTTCCTACACACACTTAATGTAAATACATAATGAATTAACATATTAAATATTTGCAATGAATACAATAACACCTGAAAGATTAAAACAAACAAACAAGGTAATTTTTAAAGGTGGGTTACTTCCTGATTTCCTAATCCATTCTTAAAGTAGCTAATATCCAGTATTCTCTTGTTTTAAATAACTATAAAACCTGGAAGAAGTACATAGAACAATTGGACATTTGATGGTAACCTTGGGCATCAGCCAATGCAAAGCTAGTATCTTTGAAAGAAGGAGAGCACACAACTCCCAGGTTGTGTTCACACAACAGGTGAGCATATATTCACCTGTTGTATCCAGAATGCATTTTCCAACAGAGACACAGAAAAGTAGAACTGAAGCAGATATTACCAGTCTCAGTGGATGGAAGAAACAGAAATCAAAACTTTGAGCCTGTAAGGCAACTAGGATGGTAGAGAGGTTATTGAACAGAAAGGAACCTCTGAGAAAGAATACCCAAACAACTGAGTCAGTATACCTTTGGGTCCTTGTCCTAATCTGAAACCACACTGATGCAGAGTGAGACTCTAGGCGACCTGGTGGAGAACAGCTACTGGGAAAAAAAGAATGCAAGACAGAGACTTCAGAGACCCTACAATGCTGGAGAGATACAGTAATCCCAATTCAACCAGAGTTGAGGTACTTTGGTGCAAATATTGTGTATTAAGTGGGGACTCCAGAATGGCTGTGCTTAAGGGTGTCCTAGAAATAATGGCTACACTCCAGGAAAAAAACAATACTGAAATATATCAACCTAACAAAGCCTAAAACTAAGCCTTAACTGGATCAACACATCAAGAAATAACCACTCAATGAAGAGATGCATTCATACTGGGTCTTAACAGAAAAGGCCCATTCATGTTGGAATTAACAGACAAGGTTGCCAAAATAGCTATGATAAATGTATTTTTTTTAAGTAAAAGGTGCCAGTTCAAAATGATGATGTAGGAAGATCTTGAAGTTACTTCATTCACCAGTTGTAGACCATAAAATCTCCAACTATATATGGAACAATTTCCTCTGAAAAGAAACTAAAAACTGATGGAGCAATCTCTTCACATCAGGCAAATGACAGGGAAACATCATAGCGAGTAAAAAAGATTGAGACACAATCTTGCCATAAAGGGGGATTGCCATAAAGGCCATCACCTTTGTGATAACCCATATCAAGCACTGACATCTGAGAGACAAGTCTCTAAAACACATTCCTTTGAAGACCAATGGGGCTTACACCCATGAGAACTATGGGGTTGTGGTGAACTGAGAAATGACTCTTAAAAGGCCCATGTGCAGACTTACCTACCACAGGGCACAGAGCAGAAATAGTTCTTTGAAAAGTGCCCAGATCGTATGTAAAAGAGACTCGTTTGCTAATTTTAAGACATTGGTCTGAGGTGTGGGTGCCTGCTGGGACACTTTCCAGAGATGAAGACTGGTGGACACCACCTTCATACTCTTCCTCTGCTAAGTGCTACTGGTGCCATCAGTGCCAGTTTCTCCCCTCTTTTTTTTCTTTGCATCTTTCCACTCCCCCTTTGCCTCACTCTAGCCAGTGAGTGCCATCTTTATGCTCTTACTGGGGCATGCTTGAGAGCACCAATATCTCTTGGAGGGGAGCTTCTACAGATTTCTGGTGCCCTACTATTTATATCCTGTGACCAATTTTTGTGGATGCCACCCAGAGGACATCTTTTGATCACTTTGTTCTGGAAGCCATGGGGACTTGCATTCCTAGTTCTCATGGAACTGTAGCAATCAGAGACAGCTTTTGGCAGACTACCACTTCTGGGGCACTGCACAAATAGCAGCATGAATTATATCTCCAGTCTTTTTTGACAAAGAACTCCCTATGTCCAGGGGCTTTGGCCTGAAGGGCAAGCTTCTGGTTTGACACACTTAATAGGTGCATGTGGAGAGGCTTTCAGGGAATGGAGGCCAATAGACACAATCATTTTCTCTCCCTCTGCCTCATACCAGCATCTTTGAGAAAGGAACTTATTCCCTTTTCTGGTGTCCAGATTTTTGTGGCTACTGCCACAAACCTGTCTACACTGCCTGGCTACAGTGGCTGGTGGGGCTAATGGTCCCATAGGACTGTAATTAACTAAAAAATAAATGTTGAATAGCTACACCAGTGGGGCACAGCAAGAGGCAACACCCCAGGAACTCAATCTTTCTGGAGAGAAGCTATTAGCTAATCATCAAAGCTGTATCCTGAGGAGCAATCTTATAATTAAACATTCATCTAAGGGCTGACTCTAAACCTTTCTTGAGACCTTGGAGGGCAGGCACTACCTTTACACTTTTCTGCTGTGCTTTAAAGTGTCACTGTCTCTCAGAATGGAGCTCTTATATATGTCTTGTGCCCCAGTTTTTATGTCTAGTGCTCCAATTTTTGTGGCTGCAAACCAGGCCTTACCTTGGATTACCTGACACTGATGGCCAAGGGGAGTTTTCTGGGTTCTATGGGACTGTAACAATTGAAGAGACAGTTCTTGGCAGGCTACCATCCCCAGGGCACTGCACAGACGGCATACTGAAATTCATTCCAAAACTACTTGCTTTTCCTGGAGCTTTGTTCCTAGGGGTAGGCTTCATAATTGGCACATATCTAGGAGTATGAGGTGCTCTTAGGAAATGTAGGTCAAGAGGTTCCATTTTTGTGTTCTCTTTCTACCTTACAAAAGTTGCCTGGTATCTCCAGGAATGGAGCTTATACACTCATCTGGAGCCTTGTTTTCTGTGACTGCCACCTAGGCAGGGGATACCTTCGGAAACCTGGGTCTGGTGGGGAGTGGGGCTTAAATTTGTGGTCCACAGGACTGTATATATTTGTATTCTTAAAAATCTTTTGTCCAAGAGTCTGGTTTCTGAACAGTCTGAAACTAGGTGCTGACTGAGATCCTTCCCTTTTGGACACTGACTGCTCTTGACACACCTTCAACTACTAAGAAATATGAAAAAATAAAATAGGTTGTTTGGAAAATTATAAAGATTTGAGAGACAACAAAGAGCAATGAAAGTGTTAAATTATAAGTTTTACTTCCTACATGAGGCCAACTCTTAAAGATTGGGAGAAGTGGCTATGTGATCCAATGCATATAAATCAACAATGCATATAAATCCAATGCATATAAATCAACACAGTCAAAATGAAGAAACAGGAAAGAATAAGAAAGCCTCAGAAAAAGTCTTAATGAAACAGAGATGAGTAAGTTATGTGTAAACAGTTCAAAGTCATGTTCATAAATATGCTTACAAAGCTCAAGAGAATGGGTAGATACATGAGAACTTCAACAGAGACAGAAAGTCAAACAGAAGTCACAGACTTGAAGAATACAACTGTTCAATTGAAAAATTAGATGGATTAAACAGCAGAGTAGACAAAACAGAAAAAAGAATCAGTGAACTTAAAAACAGGACAGTACAGGGGTGGCTGGGTGGCTCAGTCGGTTGTGTTTGACTTTGGCTCAGGTCATTCATGGTTCATGGGTTCTAGCCCCACGTTGGGCTCTGTGCTGACAGCTTGGCGCCTGGAGCCTGCTTCAGATTCTGTGTCTCCATCTCTCTCTACCCCTCCCCTGTTATGCCCAGAATTTGCAATCCCCAAAGACCACCAGGGAGCTGAGTCTGATGCAAAAGCAAAGAGCCTTTATTCAAGCTAGCTTGAGCTCAATCCCCTACCTGCACCGACACAGCAGTGAGATGCCAGAGAGAGCCAGCGAGTTTCAAAAGCACAAAGGTTTTATAGGGGTCTAGGGGTAGTTGGTGAGGTAATGGTTGTGGCCTTAGCCGATTGGCTGGGGAAGGGTTGGAGTCCTGTTATGAAGGTTGCCGGGCGTGTTTTGATCAGGAAGTTTGAACGGGTGAGAGGGAGGTTACTCAAGGGTAGGAGGCATGGTCTGAGGTTTCTGCGATTTTCCCAGAAAGGGAGCCATGTCGGGGACATAGTCACTCAAGATGGAGGACACAGAACAAGATGGAGTTGGCTGGCGTAGGTGCACTGTTTCATTCCCCCCTTGTCATGTAGCTTGCAGACCCAATCATGGGACTGGCTGCATTTCTATTTTGTCCTCTTCTGTTATTAGGGGCTCGCACTTAGCATGGAGGACCATTAGTTGGATGGCCCCCACGTGGTCCCTGACAAATCAGACCAGTCTGTTGATTATACAGCGTCCGAGGGTTACTAGTAGGAGCAGGATGGCGAGGGGTCCGGCAAGGGCCAAGAGGAGGGTAGTTAACCAGGGAGACCACTTGAACAAAGACTCGTACCAGGACTGAGATTGTTCTCTCTCTAACTTCCGTTTTTGCAGCCCTTCCCTTATGAGGGCCATAGATTCTTTTACAACCCCTGAGTGATCAACATAGAAGCAACATTCTTCCCCTAGGGCTGCACATAGTCCTCCTTGCTGCAGGAATAATAAGTTTAATCCCCTTTTGTTTTAGAGTACTACTTCTGATAAGGAAGTAAGGGATTCCTGTAAATGAGAAATTGATTTTTCAATTCTTTCTATGTCTATGTCAATGGCTGCCCTTAGGGTTCCGTAGTTTTTGTTCTGGATGACGAGTGAGGATATTCCAGTCCCCATCCCCCCTAATCCCAATCCCAAGAGCACAGCCAGAGTTAAGGTTGTAATAAGCTCTCTTTTACTTAGGGGGTTAGCAGAGCCTAACCTGTTAAGTATTTCTCCCCCTAAATGGTACACTAACTTGGGGATCAACTGCACGAGTATGCAGAAGTTTTCCTTCGAGGAGTTAAGGACCTGGGAGTGGGCGCAGAGAGTAAGGCCACTGGAACAGGCCCACCATGCATTTTTTGGGGGGAGTAGATACACTGTCTCCCTGGGGACTGTTTGGGTTTCATTACAGAGATGTGACTGCTCGGGGGGTACATGGCCTATACAAGTGCCTATACACTTAGTCTTGCAGTTGTCTGCTGCCATCTGCAGGAGCTAGAATTGGAGGCTGTTGTATAATTGCCTTTAATGGCAATACCTTCATAATATAGGGGCCGGACATCTAGACAGAGCCAACAGGAGTTGGTCAGGTCAGGCCTAGAAGTGTTTAGTACGTGGTATGCTCTGACAACCGTGCTCCACAGGAGGTCTGTATCAGATAGTAAGTTGTGACCCGGGGCAGGAGATGTGGGTGACGCTCCGGTAGGGACAGGGGATGTGGAGGGCAGTGTGGCTGGGGCCTAGGTGTTTCTGGGCGTGGCCGTCCGGGTGGAGGCAGGTCGGGGAACTAGTACTTGGTTGAGTCCTACCCTCATGGGGGACTGCTGGGTAAGGGGAGTCACTTGCATTCGGAGGGCAAATAACGCTCCCTTGTCTTTGGCTCCTGGTCTAACCCAGTCGTATATCCTGAATCCCCAGGTTTTTCCACTCTCCCATCCTGTTGTTTTTTTTACCTTGGCTTGTAAAGGATATAACTATGGGATTACCATGCCCCCAGGCATTGGTGGTCGGGGGCCACTGGGCCACTTTGCCACGATGAGATCTCCAGTGCATGGTGGGGTCCACCAGATGTGCTCCATCAAGACACATGACCAGGAGGCACAAAAGTAGTCAGCTGCATCCCCGCATGTGCTTAAGTGAGAGTGGCTGGGGCAGACATAGAAATAAAGGTTCTGTGTATGGATCTGGGGGCGTATGGTGACAAAGGGTTCTGTGTATGGAATCCGGGGCGTATGGTGACAAAGGGAACAGAGTTTGGAGGTCTACGCAAAGTTCTGGGAACCAAGTTTCCCTGGGGTGGCTCTGGGAAGTCTGATTAAGTATTGTCCCTGAGTTGGTGTCTATGATCTGCCAGGTGATGTTTTGGGGGGCATGGGGACTCTCAGCAGCATGAGCAGTGACAAGCAGAGGTAACAGAGTTATCAATACTAGGTGGGTTGAATGCGCTGTAGTTTGAGCTTGAGCGGGTTGTGTTGGTCCAGATTGATGGCCCATCGCGTGACGAAGTCCTTCCAGATTGAGGAGGGGTCCGCTGGCCGAACATGGGTGTGATGGACCCAGGTTGTGATGCCATCTACTTTGAGAGTGGTGGGGGTTGTCAGCACCACGATGTAGGGTCCCTTCCAGCGCAGCTTGAGGGTCTCTTGGTGGTGCCTCTTGATGTAGACCCAGTCTTCCGGCCTGTACTGATGAGGTGTCGGGGTCGGGCCAGCCTCGTAGATGGCACGGAGGCATGGCCAAATGTCCTCGTGTGCCCTCTGGAGCCCTCTCAAGGAAAGAAAATGTTCTTGATCTTTAAACTCAGCAAGAAGTCCAGCTTGAAGGTTGAGAATAATAGGGGGTGGCCTGCCAAACATGATCTCATAGGGAGTAAAACCCAAGGAGTGTTCCTAACCCGGTAAAGGGTGTACGGTAGGAGAGTTACCCAGTCCCCACCAGTCTCCATGGTTAATTTGGTAAGGGTCTCTTCTAGAGTTCTATTCATTCTTTCTACCTGTCCTGAGCTCTGGGGCCTATAAGCACAATGTAATTTCCAGTTTGCCCCCACTGCCTTGGCTACTGCCTGCATTACCTGCGAGATAAACCTGGTCTATTGTCTTGATCCTATCATGGCAGGAAAACCATACCTGGGTAAGATGTCTTCTAGTAGCTTCTTAGCCACCGTCTGAGCCGTTTCATGCTTGGTTGGGTATGCCTCCACCCAGACAGAGAAGGTGTCTGTAAATTCTAAAAGATATTTATAACCATAATTTCCTGGTTTGACTTCAGTGAAGTTGACCTCCCATTGGTCTCCCGGTCTGGTGCCTCTGAGCCTGGTTCCTTTTTTATTTGATATGGCTCTCGCGTTGGTGATTTGGCAGGTCTTGCAGGCAGATAAAACTTGCTCTATTTTGGTGTCCTGTTGGTGAATCTTGATTCTGGCATGTTGGATTAAGTCTTTTAATTTTCAGGCCCCCATGTGAGTAGACCGATGCATGTGCTCTAATACTGAGACTCTGAGCCGGTCTGACAGCACGAGCTCCTTATTAGGTGTATACCACCATCCTTTTATCTCCTGGGCCATGGGGAGTTTCTTGATCTGCTGTAACTCCTCCTGGGGGTATTTGGGCTGGTCTGGTAAAACTGGGTCTCCCAGGTCTGGTAGTTGTATGGTCATGGTGGGGACTGAAGTAAAGGTTACTGCCTTGGCTTCCTGGTCAGCCTTTTGATTACCTCTAGCTACTGGGTTATCAGTTTTCTGGTGCCCTTGGCAGTGGATAATGGCTAGCCTGGCAGGAAGCCATAAGGCCCTAAGCAGGTCAAGTATCTCCTGCTTATTTTTTATAGTCTGTCTTTCTGCCATCAGTAACCCCCTCTCCTGATAAATTGCCCCATGAATATGAGCTGTGGCAAACGCATAATGGCTGTCTGTGTAGATGTTAAGCCGTTTTCCAGCTCCCAGCGTCAGCGCCTTGGTGAGGGCGACGAACTCTGCTCACTGGGCTGACGTTCCAGAGGGGCACCAGCATACCTGTGTCCATCCTGCACAAAGCTACTGCCATCAGTGAATGAAGTAGCCTCGGCATCGGGGAGGGGCTGGTCGGTCGGTCTGTCTGGAATCCATGTACTTGCTCCAGGATCCCTGCACAATCATGTAGTGGAGCACCTAGATCAGGGTCGGGCAGCAGGGTTGCAGGATTGAGGGCCGCACTGGGGTGGAACTGCACCCGTGGAGGGTTGAGTAGGAGGCTCTGGTAATAAGTCATACGTGTGTTGCTCATCCATCTATCAGGAGGCTGTTTCAGGACCCCTTCAATGGCGTGTGGGGTCATGATCCAGATCATCTGTCCTAAGGTCTGTTTGTCTGCGTCCTTGACTAGGAATGCTGTCGCTGCAATAATTCTTAGGCATGGTGGCCATCCAGCAGCCACTGGGTCTAGCTTCTTGGACAGGTAAGCCACCGGGTGGTTCCAGGGGCCTAAGGCTTGAGTTAGAACCCCTTCTGGAATTACCTTATGTTTGTCTACAAAGAGGTGGAAGGGCTTCATAATGTCTGGAAGGCCCAGGGCTGGGGCACTTAGGAGGGCCTTTTTTAACTGATTAAAGGCAGTTTCTTCTTTTTCAGCCCATTTAAATGTTTTCCCCTCTTTGGTAGCTTCATATAGGGGCCTGGCGATCTCAGCAAAACCCGGAACCCAGAGGCGGCAGTAGCTGGCCGATCCTAGGAATTCCCTTACTTCTCTTCGGGAGGTGGGAGTAGGGATCTTTAGGACAGTTTCTTTTCTGGCATCTGATAACCGCCGCTATATGCCCTCCAGGATATATCCCAGGTAACTTACCCTCTCCCTGCATATCTGAGACTTCTTTGTGGATGCCCGGTACCCTAAGGCCCCCAGGGTAGCCAGCAGGTCCTGGGTCCCTCGCTCACAGTCTTTGGCCTTGGCAGCAATCAGGATATCACCTGTGTACTGTAGGAGGGTGAGGCCAGGGTGCTCCCTTCTGTACTCACCCAGGTCCTCTTGTAGTGCCTCGTCGAAGATGGTGGGCGAATTTTTGAATCCCTGAGGTAGCCGTGTCCAGGTGAGTTGCCCACTGTAGCCCTCCTCCGGATCATGTCACTCAAAGGAGAACAAGGGTTGGCTCTGGGGTGCCAGCGGCAGACTGAAGAAGGTGTCCTTTAAATCTAGTACAGTATACCAGACCCTGGAGGGCGCCAAGGAGCTCAAGAGACTATATGGGTTGGGAACAGTTGGGTGTATGTCCATGACCCTCTTATTTACTTCCCGGAGGTCTTGTACCGGTCGGTAGTCATTTGTATGAGGCTTTTTGACTGGTAGTAGGGGGGTGTTCCAGGCAGACTGGCAAGGAACTAGTACTCCTAGGCTTTGTAGTCTCCGGATGTGTGGCTGGATCCCCTTCTGGGCCTCCTGAGACATGGGGTATTGTTTGATCCTTACCGGACTCTCTCCTGGCTTGAGCTCTACCAGGACCGAGGTCCTGTGAGTGGCTAGTCCTATCTGCCCCTCCCCCCCATCTCTGCCCAAACCAAGGGGAATTCTTGTAGCCATCTGTCTATATTATCCTCTATCGGGAGCACCTCCTGGTGGAGGCGGTATTCATCCTCCAGTTTCATGGTCAGGACCTGAATGGGGTGGTCCTTGCCATTGGTGACCTGAGGCCCCCCTTGTCTGAAAGTTATCTGAGCTCCAATCTTGTTCAGTAAGTCCTGTCCTAACAGCGGGTAGGGGCATTCTGGTATTACCATAAAGGAGTGGGATACCTGGCCCATCCCCAAATCTACCTTTCTTCGGGTATTCCATGAATACTGGCTTATACCAGTTGCCCCTTGTACCCAGGACTTCTTGCTAGCTAGTTTTCCTTGTGGGGTGCGGAGGACCGAATGTTGTGCTCCGGTGTTGACAAGGAAGTCAACATGGGTCCCCTCCACTTTAAGAGTTACCCTGGGCTGGGGAGAGGGTCTGAATCCTGACTCCCCTAATCACTCAGTTCGTCTAGCTCTAAGACTTTACTCGGTCAGTCTTGCTTCCCTTCCCGCCGGTCTTTTTCGGACAATCTTGGGCCCAATGCCCTATCTCCTTGCAGTATGTGCAGCCTTTCTGCAGCTCTTTCTGCAGCCTCTGCTTACCCCCCTTGGTGGTTCCTTTACCTTTTCTTGCGTCTTCCACCAGCTGCCAGAGACAGTGGTCTCGTTCCTAGGGGGAGTCAGCAGTGGTACCTAGTAGTATTCTGGCCAGGTCTCGAATCTGCTTACTGGTGGCAGCCGCCATGGCACGAGCCTGCTTGTCCTCAGGAGGCTCCCGGTTATTATATACCTTTTCAGCTACCACCAGTAAGTCCTGCAGACTTTTTTCTCCTAGTCTGTCTATTTTCTGTAATTTTCTCCTAATGTCTATGGCCAACTGGTTTACAAAGGCCATGATAATAGCTGCCTTGTTTTCTGGAGCCTCTGGATCCATGGGGGTATAGGTACAGAATGCCTCCATGATCCATTCTAAAAAGGCAGCCGGAGATTCATCTTTTTCCTGTTGCACATTTCCTACCTTGGCCAAATTGGTTGGCTTCCTAGCAGCCATTCAGAGACCACCCATTAGAGTCTGGAGGTAGACCCGGAGCCTCTCCTTACCTTCTGCCATGTTGAAATCCCACTGGGGCCGAGTTAAGGGGAAGGAGGCATCTATCTGAGCCTGGTTGGTGGTGGGATTCCCGTCTGTGCCCAGAACTAGTTTTCGGGCCCATTGAGGATTCTTTCTCTTTCCTCAGTCGTGAACAGAACCTGAAAAAGCTGCTGGGAATCGTCCCATGTGGGCTGATGAGTAAAAAGAACAGAGTCTAATAAATCAATAAGCCCTGCCAGTTTCTCGGAAAACTTAGGATTCTGAGCTTTCCAATTGTAGAGGTCACTAATGGCGAAAGGCCAATAGTGATGGGGCTGATTCCCCTCCGGGTCTGGGGGTCTGGTGGCTCACAGGGGCAGAATAGTGGAGTTGGTGGTGGAAGCGGATTGCTCCCTCTGAGCCCTTTGTCTGGTAAAGGGAGGGCTTCCCACTGGAGCATTTCCACCTCCTGCTCTTGGAACAGCGTCTGCCTCCCCCAGAGGGGGAGGATGGTGTTCTTCTGTCATCCTAGGGGGATTATACGGGGGAGGAAAAATTAATTCTTCTTCAGTCCCCCCACCTGTAGGACAGGGTAGAGGGGTGTTGAAGGCTGGGTAAGACTTTTCTTGTTCTCCTTCTTCTCTGTCCCCTGAAAAGCAAGAATGGGTTTTGGCTCCGGAGGGTATGGGGCTAGGAAAGGCTTAAGCCAAGAGGGTCGGTCTTCTACAAGGTCTTGCCGAGTGATAATGTAAGGGAGCTGATCAGGGTGGCCCATTTAGGCCAAGGGATGATACCCCTGACTCGGTGGATGGTAGGGAGGTCGAAGATTCCCTCTGGTGGCCATCTGACATTGAAAGCTGGCCACTTGCTAGAACAAAAAACTTGCCACTAACCCTTTTGGACTTCTACACTGAGGTTGTTAGCTCTTCCCCTGACATCCTTAAAGTGATCAATCATAATACTTAGAGGAGTAGTCTGAGTCTGTCCCATAACATCTGTCCAGTAAGTCCACAGAACAAAACACAGAAACACAGAAACAGACAAACAGAGGGCCCCTAGAAACAGTCTTCCAACTCCGTGGAAGCAAAACTGAAAGCCAGACGATGGCCTCGTGCCAACCGGCAGGAGTGACCCGCCTTATCTCAGACCTTTGAGGGGAATCCATGTCCCTCCAGAAGGGAAGAATGGAATGCCTTCTGAAACTCACGGCCCGTGGTCCTCCAGTGCATCCACTTTGACCCCACTGGGCACTACCAGAATTTCAGAAATGAGCTCACACAGAAAATATGGAACAAACCGACACTAACTGTGACCAGTCAGGCTCTCCGTGTCGGGGGTCCCTCAGGGTTCTTGGATATCCCGGACGAGCCCCCAAATGTTATGCCCAGAATTCGCGATCCCCAAAAAATCACCAGGGAGGCGAGTCCGATGCAAAAGCAAAGAGCCTTTATTCGAGCTAGCTCGAGCTCAATCCCCTACCTGCACCGACGCAGCAGTGAGATGCTGGAGAGAGCCAGCGAGTTTCAAAAGCACAAAAGTTTGATAGGGGTCTAGGGTCAGTTGGTGAGATAATGGTTGTGGCCTTAGCCGATTTTCTGGGGAAGGACCGTGGCCTCAGCCAATTGGCTGGGAAGGGTCATGGCCTCAGCCGATTGGCTGGGGAAGGGTCAGAGTCCCGTTACACAGGTTACCGGGCATGTTTTGATGGGGAAGTTTGAACGGGTGAGCGGGAGGTTATTCAAGGGGAGGAGGCATGGTCTGAAGTTTCTGCGATTTTCCCGGGAAGGGGGCCATGTTGGGGACATAGTCACTCAAGATGGAGGACACTGAACAAGATGGAGTCGGCCAGCGTAGGTTCTCTCTTTCATCCCCCACTCGCATTTTGTCTCTCTCTGTCTCTCAAAAATAAATAAAACGTTAAAAAACCTAAAACAAAAAAAGGAAACAGGAAAGTAGAACTAACCCAATCAGAGCAGCAAAAAGAAAAAAACAGAACTATCAGTAGAAATTTCAGCATAAAATTTGTAGGCCAAAGGAGTGGCATGGTATATTCAAAGTGCTAAAGGGAGAAAACTAACCAACAATAGTATGCCTGGCAAATCTAGTATGAAGGTTAATAGACAAAAGTAGTAAAAAAATAACTGCAAATGTAATAATTAGTTAAGGGATATACAAAATTAAAAAAAAATAAAATATTACATCAAAAACAAAATGGGGAGCAGTGAGAGTAAAAATGTGAACTTTACATTGTGTACAAACTTAAATTGTTATCAAATTAATATAGGCTCTTATAAATATAAGTTGTTATATGTAAACTTATGATAACCACTAAGCAAAAAGCTGTAGGAGATACACAAGAGATAATGAGAAAGTAATCTAAGCACACCATTAAAGAAAGTCATCAAAACACTAAAAGAGAGAGCAAGAGAAAAGGAAAGAAACAGAAGAACTGCAAAAAAGCCAGAAAACAAGAGCAACAAAAGTAATAAATGCATATCTATCAATAATTACTTAAATTTAAATAAAATAATTATCCAATCAAAAGACTCAGAGGGGCTGAAAGCATAAAAAACATGACCAATCTATGTTCTGAAGACACTCACTTTAGATCTGAAGACACACTTAGACTGAAAATGAAGGGATAAAAAAACACAAATATTCCATGCAAATGGAAAATCAATAGAAAGCTGGAGTAACTATACTTATATCAGATAAAATAAACTTTAAAACAAACACTGCAATAGAAGAAAGAGAAGGACATTACATGACAAAAGTGTCCATCCAAGAAAAGAATATAACATTTATGAATATTTATTCACCCAACATAGGAGCACCTAAATTTTAAGTGATTATTAAGAGATGTAGAAAGACAAATGTACAAAAATACAATAATAGTAGGAGGCTTTAATATCTCTCTTATATTAATGTATAGATTATCCATACACAAAAGCAGTAAGGAAGCATCAGCCTTAAATGACACATTAGACCAGATGGACTTAGCAGATATATACAAAACATTTCACCCAAAAGCAACAGGATACAAATTCTTCTTATGTGCATGTGACGCATTCTCCAGGATAGGTCACATGTTAGGCCACAAAACAAGACATAAGAAATTTAGGATTAAAATCATACCAACATCTTTTCTGACCAAAATGGTATGAAACTACAAGTCTATTACAAGAAAAGTGGAAAATTCACAAATATGTGAAAATAAAACAACATGTTACTGAACAACTAATGGGTCAATGAAGAAAAAGAAGAGAAATAAAACAATACCTTGAGACAAATGAAAATATAAATACAACACACTAAAACATATGGGATGCAGCAAAACCAGCTCTAAGAGGGAAATTTACAGGAATACATATCTGCCTTAAGACACAAGAAAAATCTCAAATAAACAACCTAACTTTACATTTCAGGGAATTGGAAAAAGAAGGACAAAAGAATCCCAAATTTAGTGGAAGAAACTAAATAACAAAGATCAAAGAAGAAATTAATGAAATAGAAACTAAACAGACAATAGGAAAGATCAATGAAACCAAGAGCTGAATTAGTTGAAAAGATAAACAAAGTTGACAACTACACTAACCCAGAAAGACAAGGAAGACTCAAATTAGGAAAATTAAAATGAAAGAGGAAATTTAATATATGATACCACCAAAATATAAAGAATCACAAGAGACTACTACAAACAATTATATGCCAACAAATTGGAAAATCTAGAATAAATGGAAAAATTCCTAGAAACATACAACCTACCAATACTGAATCATGAAGAAATAGAAAATTTGAACAACCTGATTACTAATTAGGAGATTGGATAAGTAATCTAAAACTTTCCAATAAAAAAAGCCCAATACCAGATGGCTTCAGTGGGGAATTATATCAAATATTTCAAAGAATAATTAATACAAATCCTTAAACTCTTCTGAAACTTGGAATAGGAGAGAATACTTCTAAACACATTTTATTAGGCTAGCATAATCCTGAAACCAAAACCGTACAAGGATGCCACAAGAAAATCAAATTAAAAGACAATATCCCTGAAAAAGATACATGCAAAAATTCTCAACACAATATTAGCAAAGCAAATTCAACAATACATTAAAAGGATTATATACCATAATCAAGTGGGATTTATTCCAGGGACACAAGGATGGATCGACATTCAAAAATCAATCTTTGGGATATACCGCATTACAAAAGAAAGTATAAAAATCATATGACTATCTCAATCAATAGGTATTTGACAAAGTTCAACATCTATTTCTGATTAAAAAAAAAAATCTTTCAAGGGAGCCAAGATGACAGAACAGCATGGAAGTTCTTTGTGTGTCTCACATCCATGAAATACAGCCAGACCAACACTAAGCCATCCTGCACACCTAGAAAACTGATCTGAGGATTAACACAACAATTTGCACAATGTGAGCCACAGAACTCAACAGGTACACAGAGCAGAGAGGTGAACTGGGGGAGAGAGAAGTTACGGAGGGCAGAGAGCCACTGTTGCATTTGTAGAAAGGACAGAGATGGGGGGCAAGAATATGGGAAAAGAACCCCCCCACAAAAGCAGCTAAAGGGAAAGTGGAAAAGTGGAAATAGCTGCAGGGACGAACTAAAGAGGGACAAAGGAGAAAGGAGAAAGGAGAGGGGTTAATTCCATTAAGACTATAAACAGAGGGAGCATCGAGTCTGAAATTCTGAAGCTCAATACCTGGTGGTGCTCTGGTGAGAAGGGCAAATCCTCAGGAGCAGAGTGGAGTCCAGGAGGTTCTCGGGCCACATGGAGAGAAGCAGTTCCACTGTTGGTAGGATATTTGGTAGAGACTGTGAGACCACCTGGTCCCAGCAGACCCCAGAGAATGACCACATTTGCTGGTGCTGAAACAAGGTCATTAAGGGTTAAGCCTGGTGTCAGATGTGTGTTGTGATTTTCCATAATCCCTGAAATGCTGCTGCTACACTATCTTGCAAACTTTTTCTGGGGCGGGCTGGCACCTGGCCGCAGTCTCTGAGCATGGGACCCACAGCATAGACCTACGAACGTTCCTGGGTATGACTGACATTCAGCCATTACTTGGTGAGACCCTCCCACAGAGGGACGGAATGGGTCAAAGCCTCAGTTCCTCAGAAGGGGCCAGGGAAAAAAACTGCATCTGAGACAAAACTCGGGAGAGAGGTACCACCTGGGGCTTGGTCATGGACATTGTAAAAGCAGGGGTGTATGGAAGCCGAAGACAAAGGACAGGCGTGTGATTGCTGATCAGGGAGAACAGAGTTCCGATACTAGAGACTGGGTAGCTGGGTGATGCCATTTTCACTGCTCCCGCACATATGCATATGCAACTATGAGCACCACAACAATCCACCCCAGTAGGCTAGCAGCACCATCTCATGAAGAACCCAGCCATTACACTAAGCCCTGCCCAACTGGGTCAACCTCTCTCTTCAAGGACAGAAGACTCACCACCTGCTTAGTTTATGGACTATAAAACACTTCATAGTCTGACTTGTAGGGGAAAATGAAGTAATTTCAGACGTATTTCAGTCTGTCAGCAGGTCCATCTATTCAATTTTTTCCCTTTTTTTTCTCTTTTTCATTTCTTTTTCTTGAATACAGAAAGAGAAAAAAATCATTTTTAATTTCAATATTTATTAAAAATATTTTTCTTTAATTTTTCTACTATATTCTTTACTTTTGTGTAATTTTTTTTCAAATTCTATTTTATTTCCATCGTTTCATTTTAGTCTACTTAAGTGTATACATTTTTTCCAATGTTCAAACGATTTTCATTTTTTTCCTTTTTCCATTTTTTCTTTTTTTCCCCCTTTTTTCTCTAATCAATCAACCCACTGCCAACACCCAGACCAAAGCACACCTAGGATCTAGCATCATTTATTCAATTTGTGTGTGTGTTTAATATTTTAATTTTAATGTTTTTTTAAATTTTAATGTTTTAATTTTACTTTTTCTACCTCATTAATTCCTTTTCCTCCCTTCAAAATGATGAAACGAAGGAATTCATCTCAAAAGAAAGAGCATGAAGAAACGACAGCCAGGGACTTAACCAACACAGATACAAGCAAGATGTCTGAACCAGAATTTAGAACCACAATAATAAGAATACCAGATGGAGTTGAAAACAGATTGGAATCCCTTTCTGTGGAATAAAAGAAGTAAAAACTAGTCAGGATGAAATACAAAATGTTATAACTGAGCTGCAATGTTGATGGTTGCCAAGGGATGGATGAGGCAGAACAAAATATCAGTGATATAGAGGACAAACTTATGGAGAATGATGAAATAGAAAAAAAAAAGGGGAATTAAGGCAAAAGAGCACGATTTAAGAATTAGAGAAATCAGCGACTCATTAAAAAGGAACAACATCAGAATCATAGGAGTCCCAGAAGAGGAAGAGAGAGAAATAGGGGTAGAAGGGTTATATGAGCAAATCATAGTGGAAAACTTTTCTACCCAGGGAAAGACACAAACATCAAAATCCAAGAAGTACAGAGGACTCCCATTAGATTCAACAAAAACCGGCCATCAACAAGGAATATCATAGTCACATTCACAAAATACTCAGGCAAGGAGAGAATCATGAAAGCAGCAAGGGAAAAAAAAGTCCTTAACCTAAAAGGGAAGACAGATGAGGTTTGCAGCAAACCTACCCACAGAAATTTGGCAGGCCACAAAGGAGTGGCAGGATATATTCAATGTGATGAATCAGAAAAATATGGACCCAAGAATTCTTTTTTTTTTTTTAATTTTTTTTCAACATTTTTTATTTATTTTTGGGACAGAGAGAGACAAAGCATGAACGGGGGAGGGGCAGAGAGAGAGGGAGACACAGAATCGGAAACAGGCTCCAGACTGAGCCATCAGCCCAGAGCCTGACGCGGGGCTCGAACTCACGGACCACGAGATCGTGACCTGGCTGAAGTCGGACACTTAACCGACTGCGCCACCCAGGCACCCCAGGAGCCAAGAATTCTTTATCCAGCAAGGGTATCATTCAAAATAGAAGGAGAGATAAAAAGTTTCCCAACCAAACAAAAATTAAAGGAGTTCATGACCACTAAACCAGCCTTGAATGAAATTTTAAGGGGGCCTCTCTGAGGGGAGAAAACATTAAAAAAGAATTAAATAAATACCCAAAGCAACAAAGATTAGAAAGGACCAGAGAACACCACCAGAAACTCTAACTCTACAAAAAAATAATGGCAGTAAATTCATATCTTTCAGTACTCACTCTAAACGTCAATGGACTCAATGCTCCTATCAAAAGACACAGGGTAACAGAATGGATAAGAAAACAAAATCCATCTATGTGCTATTTACAAGAGATCCACCTTAGACCTAAAGATACCTTCATATTGAAAGTAAGGGGATGGAGAACAATCCATCATGCTAATGGTCAACAAAAGAAAGCCGTAGTAGTCATACTTATATCAGACAATCTAGACTTTAAAATAAAGACAGTATCAAGAGATGAAGAAGGGCATTATATCATAATTAAGGGGTCTATCCACCAAGAAGACTTAAAACTGTAAACATTTATGTGCCAAATGTGTGAGTGCACACACACACACACACACACACACACATATGTATCAATAATCACAAAACATAAAGAAAACAATTGACAGTAATACCTTAGTGATAGGAGACTTCAACATGCTACTCACAGCAATGGACAGATCATCTAATCAAAAAATCAACAAGGAAACAATGGCTTTGAATGACACACTGGACCAGATGGACTTAACAGGTATATTCAGAACATTTTATCCTAAAGCAACAGAATATACATTCTTCTCCAGTGCACATGGAATGTTCTCCAAAATAGACCACATGCTGTGACACAAATCAGCCCTGGGCACGTATAAAATCATCAAAATCATACTGTGCATATTTTCAGATCACAATGCTATGAAACTAGAAATCAACCACAAGAAAAATTTGGAAAGGTAACAAATACTTGGAGACTGAAGAACATCCTACTAAAGAATGAATGTACTAACCAAGAAGTTAAAGAATACATTAAAAAGTATATGAAAGCCAATGAAAGTGATGACACCACAACCCAAAACTTCTGAGATGCAGCAAAGGCAATAATAAAAGGAAACTACATAGCAACCCAGGCCTTCCTAAAGAAGGAAGAAAGGTCTCAGATACACAACCTAACCTTACACCTTAAGGAGCTGGAAAAAGAACAGCAAATAAACCCCAAAACCAGCAGAAGACAGGAAATAATAAAGATTAGAGCAGAAATTAATGCTATCAAAAACAAAAAGACAGTAAAACAGATCAATGAAGCCAGAAGCTGGTTCTTTGAAAGAATTAACAAAATTGATAAACCACTAGCCAGTTTGATAAAAAAGAAAAAGGACAGGACCCAAATAAGTAAAATCAAAAAAGAAAGAGGAGAGATCGCAAACAAAGCAGCAGAAATAAAAACAATAATAAGAGAATATTATGAGCAATTATATGCCAATAAAATGGGTAATCTGGAAGAAACAGAAAAATTCCTAGAAACATACACTACAAAACTGAAACAGGAAGAAATAGAAAATTTCAACAGACCCATAACCAGTGAAGAAAGCTAATTAGTAATCAAAAATCTGCCAAAAAACCAGAGTCCAGAGACGATGGCTTTCCAGGAGATTTTTACCAAACATTTAAGGAAGAATTAACACCTATTCTCTTGAAGCTGTTCCAAAAAATAGAAATGGAAGGAAAACTTCCAAACTTTATCTATGAAGCCAAAACTACCTTGAGTCCAAAACCAGACAAAGCCCCTACTAAAAAGGAGAACTGTAGACCAATTTCCCTGATGAACATGGATATAAAACTTTTCAACAAGACACTAGCTAACTGAATCCAACAATACATTAAAAAAATTATTCACCATGACCAAGTGGGATTTATACCTGGGATGCAGGGCTGGTTCAATATCCACAAAACAATATGATTCATCACATCAACAAATGAAAGAACAAGAACCACATGATCCTCTCAATAGAGAATATGACAAAATACAGCATCCTTTCTTGATTAAAAACCCTCAAGAAAGTAGGGATAGAAGGATCATACCTCAAGATCATTAAAAACCATATATGAATGACCCAAAGCTAATATCACTTTCAATGGGGAAAAACTGAGAGCTTTCCTCCTAAGGTCAGGAACAAGACAGGGATGTCCACTCTTGCCACTGTTATTCAACATAGTATTGGAAGTCTTAGCCTCTGCAATCAGACAACACAAAGAAATAAAAGGCATCCAAATCGGCCAGGAGGAGGTCAAACTTTCACTCTTCACAGATGACGTGATATTCTATACGGAAAACCCAAAAGATTCCACCAAAAAACAGCTAGAATTGATTCATAAATTCAGCAAAGTTGCAGGACATAAAATCAATACACAGAAATCGGTTGCATTCCTATACACCAACAATGAAGCAACAAAAAGAGAAATCAAGCAATCGATCCTATATATAGTTCTACCAAAACCATACACTACCTAGGAATAAATGTAACCAAAGAGGTGAAAAATCTATACACTGAAAACTATAGAAAGCTTATGAAAGAAATTGAAGAAGACACAAAAAAATGGGAAAAGATTCCATGCTCCTTGATAGGAAGAACAAATATTGTTAGAATGTCGATACTACCCAAAGCAATCTACATATTCAATGCAATGCCTATCAAAGTAACACCATCATTCTTCACAGAGCTAGAACAAATAATCCTAAAATTTGTATGGAACCAGAAAAGACCCTGAATAGCAAAAGCAATCTTGAAAAGGAAAACCAAAGCAGGAGGCATCACAATCCCAGACTTCAAGCTATACCACAAGCTGTAATCATCAAGACATATGGTACTGGAATAAGAACAGATAGATCAATGAAACAGAATACAGAACTCAGAAATGGACCCACAAACGTATAGCCAAGTAATCTTTGACAAAGCAGCAAAGAATATCCAATGGCATAAAGACAGTCTCTTCAGCAAGTGGTGCTGGGAAAACTGGACAGCGACATGCAGAAGAATGAACCTGGACCCCTTTCTTACACCATACACAAAGATAAACTCAAAATGGATGAAAGACCTCAATGTAAAACAGGAAGCCATCAAAATACTCGAGGAGAAAGCAGGCAAAAACCTCTTTGATCTTGCCCACAGCAACTTCTTACTGAACACGTCTCCAGAGGCAAGGGAAACAAAAGCACAGATGAACTGCAGGGACCTCATCAAAATAAAAAGCTTCTGCACAGCAAAGGAAACCATCAGCAAAACTAAAAGTCAACCAACAGAATGGAAGAAGATATTTACAAACGACATATCAGATGAAGGGTTAGTATCCAAAATCTATAAAGAACTTATCAAACTCAACACCCAAAAAACAAAGAATCCAGTGAAGAAATGGACAAAAGACATGAATAGACATTTCTCCAAAGAAGACATCCAGATGGCCAACCGACACATGAAAAATGCTCCACATCACTCATCATCAGGGAAATTCAAATCAAAACCACAATGAGATACTACCTTACACCTGTCAGAATGGCTAACATTAACACTTCAGGCAACAATGGATGTTGGCGAGGATGCGGAGAAAGAGGATCTATTTTGCATTGTTGGTGGGAATGCAAGCTGGTGTAGCCACTCTGGAAAACAGGATGGAGGTTCCTCAAAAAACGAAAAATGGAACTACCCTCCGACCCAGCAATTGCACTACTAGGCATTTATCCACAGGATTCATGTATGCTGTTTCAAAGGGACACATGCACCCCAATGTTTATAGCGACACTATCAACAATAGCCAAAGTATGGAAAGAGCCCAAATGTCCATCGATGGATGAATGGATAAAGAAGATGTGGTATATATGTATACAATGGTGTATTACTCAGCACTCAAAAAGAATGAAATCTTGCCATTTGCAACTACGTGGATGAAACTGAAGGGTATTATGCTTAGTGAAATTAGTCAGAGAAAGACAAAAATCTATGACTTCATTCATATCAGGACTTCAAGAGACAAAACAGATGAACATAAGGGAAGGGAAACAAAAATAATATAAAAACCTGGAGGGGGACAAAACAGAAGAGACTCATAAATATGGAGAACAAACTGAGGGTTACTGAAGGGGTTGTGGGAGGGTGGATGGGCTAAATGGGTAGGGGGCATTAAAGAATCTACGCCTGAAATCATTGTTGCAGTATATGTTAGCTAATTTGGATGTAAATTTAAAAATAATAATAAATAAATAAATAAATAAATATAAATAAAAAAATTAAAAATTAAAAAAAATAAAATTAAAAACAACACATGCAAAAAAAAAAAACAACAAATAAATGATGCTAGATCCTAGGTGTGTTTTGCGCTGGGTTTTGAAAGGGGATTGATATGTTAGAAAAAAAATGGGGAAAGAAAACAGAAAAGGAAATCATTTGAAAATTTGAAAAAAAAATGAATACAGTGAAATAAAATGAAATGATGGAAGTAAAATAGAATTTGAAAAAAATTACGCAAAAGTAAAAAATATAGTATAAAAAATTAAAGAAAAACATTTTTTAAATATTGAGAATAAAAACAAGTTTTTTCTCTCTCTGTATTCAAGAAAAAGAAAAAAAATGAAAAAGAGGGAAAAAAAACGATAATTGAATAGATGGACCAGTGAACAGACTAAAAGATGATTGAAATTACTTCGTTATCTCCTAGAAGTCAAACTATGAGGCACTTTATGGTCCGTAAACTAAGCAGGCAGAAAAATTTGTGTTCCTGAAGAGCGAGGTTGGCCCAGTTGGGTGGGGCTTAGTGTAATGGCTCTGTTCACTACTAGATAGCGCTGCTTACCTTACTGGTCTGGATTGTTGTGGCACTTTTAGGTGTGTATGGGCATATGCAGTAGTGGTGAAAAGGGCATCACTCAGCTACCCAGTCTCTAGTATCAGAGCTCTGTTCTCCCACAGGTCCTTTGTCTTAAGGTTCCATCCACTCCCCCCTTTCACACTCTCTGTGACCAAGCCCCAGGCAGCACCTCCCTCCTAAATTTTATCTCAGATGTGGCTGTGTTTCCTGTCCCCTCACTTCTGAGGATCTTCAGCTTTGACCCATTCTGTCCCACTGTGGGAAGGTCTCACTGAGCAATGGCCAGGTTCCGGCCACTCCCAGGAATGTTCACAGGACTGTACTGTAGCTGATGCCCAGATACTGCGGCTGGGCGCCAGTCCACCACAGAAAAAGTTCACGCCATCATGTTGCAGCAGCATTTCAGGGATTATGGAAAATCACAACACACATCTGGCACCAGGCTTCACCCCCAATGGCCTTGTTCCAGCACCAGCAAACGTGGTGTTCTCCCAGGTCCACTGGGCCTTTGCCTATCCAGGAGCCACACAGCCTCTACCAGATGTCCTCCCAGTAGGGGAACTGCTTCTCCCTGTGTGGCCTGAAGACTCTGAACTTCTCTCTGATCCTGGGGCTTCACCCTTCTCACCTTCTCACCAGAGCACCCCCAGTATTGAGCTGCAGAGTTTCAGACTCTGCACTCGCCCTGTTTATAGAGTATTAATTGAATTTAAACCCTCTCCTTTCTCCTCTTTTTGTTCAGTCCCTGTGACTGTTTCCACTTTTCCACTTTCTCTCCAGCTGCTTTTGTGGGGGGTGCTTTTCCCATACTCTCCCCACTGCCACTGTCTCTGTCCTCTCTCCACAAGCAAAAACAGTTCCCTGCCCTCTGCGGCTTCTCTCTCCCCCAGTTCACCTCTCTGTGCCATGTACCTGCTGAGTTCTGTGGTTCAGGTTATGCACATTGGTGTGTTAACCCTCAAATCAGTTTTCTAGATGTGTAGGATGGTTTAGTGTAGATCTGGCTATATTTTATGGACATGAGATGCAAAGTTTCATGCTGTTCTGCCATCTTGGCTCCTCTGATAGACTTTATTTTTTAGAGCAGTTTTAGGGTCACAGCATAATTGAGCAGAAGGTAATGAGATTTCTCATATGTCCTCTCCCACACACAAACATAATGTCCCCTTTATTAACATCCTCCCCTAGAATGGTGCATTTATAACACTGACCTAAAAATCCTGCACTCTGCTTATTCATTCCTCCTTTCTCCCAAACCCTGGCAGCCATTGATCTTTTTATCTCCATAGTTTTGCCTTTTCCAGAATATTATTGGAATTATACAGTATGTAGCCTTTTTAGATTGACCTCTTTCACGAAGTAACATGCATTTAAGTTTCCCACATGTCCTTTCATTCTTGATAGCTCATTTCTTCTTAGTGCCAAATATTGCTCATTGTGGAGATATACTATGTGTAAATGTATCACTTTTTATCCATTCATTTACTGAAAGATATCTTGATTGCTTCCAAATTTTGACAAGTAAAGAATAAAGATGTTATAAACATTTATGTGTGGACATAAGTTTTTCACTCCTTTGGGTAAATACCAAAGAGCACAATTCATGGATCACATGGTGATAGTATGTTTAATTTTGTAAAAAACTGCCAAACTGTCTTCCAAAGTGATTGTACCACTTTGTATTCCCATTTTTAGCATTTTAAAGATTTCAGATCTGTTGTTTCACCCAATCACCAAGTAAAGTTCTTTGGGGGGTGCTATAAGTCCAAATGTGTAGCCAGAAAATAGAGGCTCTGAGTGGCAGAGACATTTGCCCAGGGCTGCATAGAAAGCGTGAGGCAGACCCTGTGAAAAGTCAGAGCTTACGATAAATTACCATATAAGACACCTTACAAATATGGAGTATTAGTAACCGGGCTTCACCAGACTCTAAGGATAGCACTGCAACAGACTCCAAAATGCAATAAAAGTTACTGTCAACTAAAATGGTAGTGCTTTATTTTTTTATTAATATCATGTCATGGTTCACCAAATGAAATGCTTATCTTCTTGAATGTGATTGTTTTGACAAATTGAAAATATTTTGTTTCCCCTCAACCATCCTATGTCCTGCTGTATGTGGAGTGTACACATCAATCCTTGAAGCCAGAGGTCACCCAGGAGAAGCTACAGGTCATCCACAAACTGGATTCTTACACACTTATACCACTCCACATGCAAAAATCCCCTCTCTTTTCAAGATGTTTGGTTTCTTAGGGATAGAAGATATATTATCCACTTCTTTACAGGACTTATTTATTAGGATCACTGTCATTTTCTGAGTTCTGCACAAAGTGGGTTGGCAGGCTGACAGTTCTGATTTCCTTTGACCTCCTGTGGTATCCAAAAGGATCAGTCTCATAAACCCATATCTGAATAACCTTTACAAGACAAAACATGCTCAAAGCCACTTCCCCAGTACCAATGGCAAACATCTGTGCCCTCTTCCTACCTGGCTTATGGAACCTCAATTTCCTTTCACAGACTTCTGTTCAGTGAGGGTGAGGCCTCTCTCAGCCCCTGAGATTCATCTAAACAAAACCTGATGTGTTAAATGCTGGTGGTACTCCCGTATTCTTAGGCCTGCTCCATGGTCATTCTCTGCAGCTTTCCTATGAATGTCTTAGGACTTTCTCTGGTAGCAGGAGTATGCGGTTGCTCCTTCCCTCTCACTACCTTGTCTTTGGCCTTGTTCTTGGGAATAAATCTGTATCAATAGATCCTAGTCTCAGTTACTATCTATCATTTTTTTTAAATTTTTTTCAATGTTTTTTATTTATTTTTGGGACAGAGAGAGACAGAGCATGAATGGGGGAGGGGCAGAGAGAGAGGGAGACACAGAATCGGACACAGGCTCCAGGCTCCGAGCCATCAGCCCAGAGCCTGATGCGGGGCTCGAACTCACGGACCGCAAGATCGTGACCTGGCTGAAGTCGGACACTTAACCGACTGCGCCACCCAGGCGCCCCTCTTTCTATCATTTTTAAAGTAGACTTCATGCCCAGGGCAGAGCCCAAAGTAGGGCTTGAGCTCATGACCCTGAGATCAAGAACTGAGCTGAGACCAAGAGTCAGAAGCTTAACCAACTGAGTCACCCAGGTGCCCCTTTCTTCTTATCTTCCTATCTTTCCAGCCACTGAACATTTGTTTAGTTTAAGACATGGGTATATCTGAGAGGGAGGAGGTGGCAGGCTGATGTAGAAGAAAATTATATACATACAGACATGAAATTAGATGATAGCTTGCCAACAACAAAATAAAAGACTACAGGTTGATGAGGAAGGTCTAGTATGCCACATATGTGGGTCTCTACAAATAAAAGCGGCCTTTCCATGTGGATACATTATCAGGAATTCCCTGACCTCAATAACTATATAATATAAAACCCAAATATATTACCCAAAATGGAATTTTACCCATGATATTACTGGTTTCCAGACTTTCATAAAGCAGCAAATTAAAAGAAAAGATCTTTTATTTTGCCAATAAGAATTTAAAATTTAAAAATATCATTTATTGTTGCTATTATTCGATTACAGAAAGATATTTTAACATAAAAAATAAAAAAGGATATAACGCCATTTCATTAAGTTTTTGTTTTCTAAGAATCTCATTGTCCTGCTTCCTCTGTTTTGATAGAAGCTAGTAAAAACCTCACTGTGTAAGGATTGGCACATGGGGACTATTGCTTTGAAGACTTTTTATTTATTTATTATTTTTTTCAACGTTTATTTATTTTTGGGGGGACAGAGAGAGACAGAGCATGAACGGGGGAGGGGCAGAGAGAGAGGGAGACACAGAATCGGAAACAGGCTCCAGGCTCTGAGCCATCAGCCCAGAGCCTGACGCAGGGCTCGAACTCACGGACCGCGAGATCGTGACCTGGCTGAAGTCGGAGGCTTAACCGACTGAGCCACCCAGGCGCCCCAAGACTTTTTAAATAAAAAAGAAATGTAAATAGTCATCTTCAAGTCAAGTGACACTAAAAGGACCAGGGTTCAGATAGGTTTCCTTGCTCATGCCAAATTCTATCAACTGGGAGTCAGCATGGATCTCAACACACTACCAATATATAGTATACACGTTGCATATACTATAACATGCTATGTGTACATGCACTAGCCTCATATTTGTCTCCAATATATACATGGGTGGCAACACCATAACTTCTAAGTGCCATAGAGGTATATTCTTATCTAGACATGGCAATGCAGCAATTGGACAAAGCCTTTTCTGCAGGATGGGCATTTTCCAAGTGCTTGTGTAGCTCCTCCTAAGACAGCAGGATCATTGTGTTCCTAGTGTCCTTGTGGATGCAAAGTAGAACCCAGCAACTTTTGGCAGCAGACATGTCCAGTTGGAAGGAATTCTGAAAAATGATCCAGGGAAAGGTGTCAGTGATGGTTAGGTGGGAAGATGCTCTATTCTAAAATTATCTGCCCACTCAAATTTTTATTTTTTTCTTCAAAGCATGGTTTGTTTTCCTCCAGCCTGCTCAGACCATAAGGGGAGGAAAAGAAAGAGTAGAAAGTCCCAACCATGACCAAGAAAATGAAGTAGGGAGGGGAAGAGGTTTGACTTCACAGCAGAGACTGGACTCATGCAGGACAGTGGAGACACAGCCAGCACACTCTTGATTCAGGAGAGCGTTGGTGGCAATGGTAGAGGTTAGTGAGCTTGTGGGAGGGCAGCCAGCAATTCCAGGAGCCAGATAGCTAGAATCATAGGCTCATGGATCTGGAAGGGGCCTTTGTATCACTTCTTCAAGCCCTTCATTTGTAGGTGAGGAGGGCACAGGAGGAGGCACAGAAACAGCCAGAGGGACCCGCAATGATCCTGGGCAGATCAGACCTTGCCCATTTCTGAGTCCAGGGCCCTCTCCAAGCTGCCTCCCTTTGGAACCTTCTCACTCCAGCTCCTTCATAAAGCTGTCCTTGACCTCCATGGACAGAAATTATGTCTCCTACTTAAGCCTTATACCCGTGATTCACATATACCTTGCCTAGATCCTTGAGCCTACTTATATAGAAGCAGTGTTTGGAAATCTCCTTGTTTTTGAAAATTTTGAGAAGCACTACCCAGCCTTCTTGTAACATATAACTGGACATCTTCCTTGTCCTTATGGTTCCTGATACAAATTTTATTTATTTGGCCTTGGCACATAAATTCATTGTTCTCAACTTTGTCTGCTCTAATCTGCTTGAGGAACGTGATGCATTCCCATAGTCAATAGCAGAAAGTCTCACCTGGTAAGGAGAGATAGTGGAAAGACTTCATACATGATTTGCACACCTATCACCTCCCCCAACTACTATTGAAAATCATTAATCTGGGGGCGCCTGGGTGGCGCAGTCGGTTAAGTGTCCGACTTCAGCCAGGTCACGATCTCGCAGTCCGTGAGTTCGAGCCCCGCATCAGGCTCTGGGCTGATGGCTCAGAGCCTGGAGCCTGTTTCCGATTCTGTGTCTCCCTCTCTCTCTGCCCCTCCCCCCTTCATGCTCTGTCTCTCTCTGTCCCAAAAATAAATAAACGTTGAAAAAAAAATTAAAAAAAAAAAGAAAATCATTAATCTGAACAATAATAGAGCATTTATTATTCAACTCATAAATTACTAATCTTAATGATAGTAGAATAACAGCACACCAAAGTTTAGCACACAGTATTGGGCACACAGTGGGTGCCCAATAAATGTTTACCAAATTGATTTAAGTGACAGATTAACAAAATATTTACCAAATGAATTCATGGATGAATTAATTTTAAAAATTTAGGCTTAATCCAAGGACAATCTACCAGCTTTGAAGCCACAAGTTAGTACCTCCTCATTCCAACAGCTAAGGGCCAAGGGACATAAATATCTCTAAGGGAATTCTGACCCTCTCCCCAAATATCCAGTACCTCTTGTTTGGGTTTCTACTCATGACAAGTTGTTCCATTTGTCCAAGGCCTTGAAAATTATCCAAACTAATAGTTGAGTTGCCTAGAAAAAAGAGTTGAATTGGCTAGAGAGGTTCCATTTTAAGAACAGAATCCAGAAGGAGGCAACCCACACTTGTACAGCCCAAGAAACAAAAACCAGAAAGTGCTGTTCATGACCATAATGTGGAATGTGTTGAGGGGTTCTCAAGTCTCTGCAGGCCTGCTATCACCACTGTTTCTATGTCTCCCTTCTTTGGACCCTGGCTCCAGTCCTACAACCCAACTCTATTTCCTCAGTCTTTCAAATCTCTCCCTTATCTGGTCTGAAACTCACACTAAGGGGAAGCCCAGGAAGCCTCTGATTTTTTTCACTCCATTAAGCTTTTCCAAGGAGGATAGCATTCAAAACTCCAGGAACCCCTTGGCCCACCACTGCCTTTCCATCAGTGGTCTATAGAAAAGGGTCTGTCCTGGCAAAAAAAAAAAAAAATGTCCCCTGACCTGGGTTGACCTGGGCCACAAATTTTTCCCATCTCCCTAAACCATCAGGTGTGGAGTGTTTATTTTTAATCTTACTTCTAAGTAAGATTGACAAATCGAGAAAGGCACTGGTTTTGTGAATGCCAAATTTAATTCCTCACAGACTATTCTTTCTCCACCTAGCACATTCCTACATGTCCTTTGAGCTCTCACACAAACCTTATTCCCTGGGAGAAAGCCTTCAGTGACTCCCCCCCCAGACATCTATATACTCTCTGTCCACACTGCTAGGAGACCTGGAGGTGGTGATGTAACAATTTGTTTATACTCCTGCAGCCTGTCTAGATGGAATGCCCTAAATGTAGTAGTGGGGTGGAATGATGTCATTAATTTTTGTATTCATTCTATGCTTGGCATACAGCAGAAAGCTTTAAACAAATGTTGGCAGACAAGTAACATTTTAATTGTCTTTACATCCCAATCAGAATTATGTCCCTTATGATAAATATATAAAGGAAATATGTTGTTTAATACCTTACAAACTCACAGATTATGCCAAAATAAACCAGAAAATAGACACAAGTTTTCCAAACAATTGCATATTGGGAGAAGATTGTTTCTGGTTGCACATCTAGGCCTGAGATGAGAGCCCTCTAGCCACTGTGGAGGGGCACAAAGATTGACTTCATGGGGAGTGGGCTAGAACACCAGATGATGGCTGTGATCTTGCCTTTTAACTATGGATATGTGGCAGTAAGACCAACCAAATGAGAAAAGCAAAGGCTATTCAGAGCTTCCTAGAACAAGGGAGTCAGCCACTATCAGTTGGGTTTGGCAAAGACTCAAAAGCAGACATGAAAGGTTTATACTGGAAAAAAGAATGGCTTCAGGTGTATGCTGATCTCAAACTGTTAGCATGGGGATGCTTGAGGTGAGCTAATTAGAAGTAGTATGTTCTATGTGATTGCTTAAAGGTGCATATTTGGTTTTCTTTGATTGGTTTTAAGTTGGAAATGGGAGCAAAAATTAGGGAAGTGGTCAGTTATTAATCAAGCCCTGGCCAATTTTAGCTGATTGTTACAGAAATTGTTTAGCTTCCTGGATTGTCATAATGACTACAGCTAATAACAATCTGGCTTTCTGCAAGTCTGACTGATAGCAAGCTGGCTTCTTGGGCTGTTTATTGTAGATAAGAGGGTGGTGGTTAGTTGGGTTGCTGCAGGTTGTGGGTCCAAGTTCTACTTTTATATCTGGTCTGGTCATTGTCCCTTTGTATATCCATTCTCTCAGTTTGGAATCACCAATGTGAAAAAGCTGTTCAGAGCTATAGAATTTGGGAGCTGTAAGAAAACCTAGAATCCTCTGCTCAGCCCTAATTGTCACACACACACACACACACACACACACACACACACACACCCTTCTCTCTCAGCTATGAGGGAGGGGGTGTCTCTCAGACAGCCTGTCTTCCAAAAATTACACAAAATCCCAAAACATCCTTGGATGACCTCCTAAATGATAATTGTTCCTCTACCCCACTGCCCTGTGCCCTCTAAGAGAGGGGGCAGGACATCACTTCTGGGCTTTGTTCTCCTCATTATGCATACAGTTATCTTAACATTTACATTTCACTGCTTTTCTGGGGTGCCTTTTGTATGCTTAAATTATTCACACTTTTCAGAAGTCAGATGGTGACTGCTTTTGTCTACTGGTAGTATTTTTTCAGAAAAATTTCAGGATGCATAAACCCAGAATCTTCTCAAAGGAGCAACCCATTAAGCTTGTGAAACCCAGGATACAGGACTCAATTCGATTAATGATGAGGCTTATTCCTCAACAAAAAGCCCAGAAACAAAGAGAGGAGGGCACTGCCCACAGCTCTATTGGCTGTACACCAGCGGACACAGGATGAACTGCCTTGCATCCCTTCTTGATGGTTGCTGGGTCTGTGCCTTCTGGGCTGACAGCTGCATTGGTGCCTGTGTCCTCCACTCCTTCCAAGCACCTGGAGTCTGGCTAGGAGCAGACTTTGCAGTTCAGCCCCCTCTACTGCTATTTTTAGCTTCCCTGGAGGGCTGGAACCAGGTGATGGCAAATACACTATGATGAGGAGCCTCTTTAGAGGGACTGCAGATGCCCTCCCCCTCTGTGCAGAAACTCTCCTCCTGCAGCTATTTGCCCTCCTGAAACATCGCTTTATAAATCTTTGGGTCCCCATAGAAATGCAAGTGTGTCTAAGGTGGTCAATATTATCAGAATAAAAGGGAGACGTATCAGAGACAGGAAGGCCTCTCCCCAACCATGAAAGCCAGGATCAAGTCCATCACCCTGCTTTACAGTTCTTCCAGGGCCAGGGCCAGACATTTACACAAATGTTCCACACTGTGGGGCTTGCCCACCCCAGCCAAAGAACTCCCATTTTTCCCAGGACTCTACCAACATCACTTTTACAAATGGAGTCACTTAGACCCACCTGGAAGGGCCCTTCAGACCCTTGTTATGGTGGAAGCAGCACCCCTTACTGCCCTGGTGTTTCTATACTCCTCTCTCTACTGGTCATCCTCCTATGATTCAGATCAGCAGGTGAAGCTCTGCCTTAGCAAAGCCTTGAGTCCTCCACACACCACCTTTTGGAATATGGTCTGCTATGGAAACTAATGTATTTTAGCAATCAAAGTCAAACATAATTAGGCAAGTAAAACTAAGTTGTGTACTATACTCTAAAGTCACTTAGAAATGTTTCGTGAATTCGCTATTGTTTTGTATTATCTGGCCAGTGATTCTTTGAGGGCATGGGTTGACCTTGTCTATGAATTAAAGAGTTTTATATTGTATTGCTAACAAGTAAGCTTTTAGTTTCAATCAGTATATCTAAGGAGCTAGAAGACAGAGGAAAGTGTGTGTGTGTGTGTGTGTGTGTGTGTGTGTGCGCGCATATGCTTGCAATCATGGAATCCAGCCTGGATAAGAGTTTGCTGATAAAAATGCCAAGAAGCCTTATTCATATATTCACTTATTTATAGAAACCAGTCTGTCTGAAAGGCTCTGGCCATAATGTGGAGGCAAAATGGTAAACCAACCCCATTTTCTATTCTCCAGAAGTTTAAGAAGTAAAATGAAAGACTGACCAAGGGATCAATGTTATCCAGAAGGGTGAATGCTGTGAGCACCTGGGCAGTATTTCTGCTAATGAGAGACAGCACTTGATGGATGAAAAACACAGACTGTAAGGAACCTGTTCAAGCCTGACTACATAATTTGTGGGGCCCAGGGCAAAATGAAAATGGGAGACTCATTGGTCAAAAATTATTAAGAATTTCAGTGCACCTGGGTGGCTCAATAGGTTAAGCATCTGACTCTAGATTTCAGCTCAGGTCATGATATCAAGGTTCATGGAATTGAGCCTTGTATCGGGCTCTGCACTAACTGCATGGAGCCCTGTTAAGATTCTCTTTCTCTCCCTCTCTGCTCCTATCCCACTCTCTCTCTCTATCTCTCTCTCTCTCAAAACAAATAAATAAACTTTGAAAAATTATAAGAACTTCAGGATGGTCAGAGTAGAGTATTAAGTTCAGGGTGGGTCCTTGTGAGACTCCCCAGGTTGTGTCTGATGAAGTGGATATTCCATGATGTGGAATTCACTAGAATGTGTACTGAGACCCACCACAGTAGCAGGAAACAATTCTATGCAGAGAAACATTCTATCAACTGCAGGGGGAATAAGGAAAGTTAAATGTTTGTTAGTGTGGTTCTGCTAAGATGTCCCGGTAAGGGCAATGTCAGTTGTCTTCTCCCTAATAGTTCAAGGAAGACTAATCCTTTTGGAAGGCATAGCCCACCCAAAAGGAGCATGTTGACAATGAGCCTCTGTTCTGGGGTAAAGTCTTTCTACCCTGACCTTACCTCAATTTCCATCTAATGATATACCAGATCAAGCATGGTTTGTTATAGCTATTATAAGAGGTCTGGCAAGAACAGAGGAATAAGACCATCAACATGAGTGGAAGCAAGGAAGCCTGGGTGTGATCTTCCCATAACCTCAGTCCTACCTAGAATTTTCCAGTCATGATTTTTTATACCTCCAAACTGTTTGTTCTGATGATAGAAATTTTTCAATAAGCTGATAGTTGGAGATAACATGGGTGTATCCAGACTGGGGAATCCTGATGCTTACCTCCCAAAAGAACAATGTAACTTGTTATATATGCTCTAGTTTTTCATCCAACATACAGAAAATGGACTATCAGAAATACCCTGCCGTATTTTGTTTATACTGATACAAAAGGGCCCAGGACTTATGCATGCTTGTTTTGGACATTTTCTTCTCACTTTTTTCAGTAATACACAGAAAGCTATTTTGCTTTAAAAAGTGCCTGAACCATTGCTTTTCCCATAACCGAAAACACAAGAATGAGAATTTGGTTTAAAAATAATAATCCTTTAATGTCATAGACTCTAAGTCTCAAGTTGTCTTTTGGCCAGCAAAAGACCAGGATGCAGGATGAAAAGCAAGAAATGGCTAATGTCCAGGAAAAGACAAGAGACTCAAGGGTCCTTGTCCATTTTTATTAGGATCAGAAGGCTTACAAACATGGCGATAGATGTGCATAAAGAGATAATGAATCTGTGAACATTACCTTGTGGACATGAGGGAAAGGGGGTCTTGAAGATATTCGGGGTTAGGGATTTGGGTTAATACAAAGAAAAATCCTGACGCTGGGCAGTCGGATGGGTGAAAGGTTGTTTACAGCACATGAGGCACCACCTCTGTTTATCTTAGCTAGCCTAGGGAATGAGACAGGTAGGACACGTGACCTCAGAGTTAACAAGGCACTTTTTCTTTTCTTAATCATCTTTGCTCTGGGCAGTTTCACCTGCAGTGCAGCGGTCTATAGCCCAATTTACCTGTTTACCTAACTTGGTCCTTCCTTCCTGTGAAAGCAGCTTTCTGTTATAGTACTAAATTGGGGGCTGCTTCGACCTGAATGTCTAATCTTGTTTATTTATTTTTTTATTTATTTTAATTTTTTTCAACGTTTATTTATTTTTGGGACAGAGAGAGACAGAGCATGAACGGGGGAGGGGCAGAGAGAGAGGGAGACACAGAATCGGAAACAGGCTCCAGGCTCTGAGCCATCAGCCCAGAGCCTGACGCGGGGCTCGAACTCACGGACCGCGAGATCGTGACCTGGCTGAAGTCGGACGCTTAACCGACTGTGCCACCCAGGCGCCCCTAATCTTGTTTATTTCATATACCTATGTATCAGGTGCTTTGCACCTCCCTATCCTTGGTTGCCTTGTCTTGTTTACCCAAACTCGGTATGAGCATCCTATGGCTTTGTACTTCTTAATGCCTTGTTAACACATTGGTGTAAGCCCAGGGGATTCCTAAGCTTATCCCCCCATACTTCAACAAATACTGGATCTTATAATAAGCATATGAAAGAATTATGTAAATGGATTACTTTTAATATCTTTAAAATAACTAAGCAAATCCTCTGGGCTAAAAGCCTCCTCTAAATCACTCATGACAGAACAGATGGAAGGAAGTCACCAGACCTTTCCAACATGTGTTCCTTCCACAAGCACTTATTAAAATTGAGTCATTATTATTATGACTTATTATTCAGTCATTTATGAAAGTTTGTGGGAGAGGATTAATTCCCATTCAGCTGATTACTTCCAGAACACTGGATTTTGCTGAGTGAACAAGAAAGTTGAAAGACTTTTTTGGAGGTCTATTAGAAGAATATTATTTGAACCAAGACTCACTATAAATATATAAAACATATTTTTGTGTATCATATGTCTTCATGAAGTTCTTTGTTAAACATGTATAAACATTCAAGTGGAAAAAGGTGGTGATCCACCATCAACATTCTTCTTTTAGGAAGTTCCAAAGTACCTCCTGCTCTTAAAACACAGAAATATGTTCATAATCCCATGCCTTTTCTGAACCTGATCTTTCTCAGTTTAGAATTCATGTTCATTTAGATAGAAAAAAGAGTACTACCAGAATAATAACTATCAGCTATGGGCCTTAAGGAAATAAACAAAGACCAGTCAGATGGAATGGTATTAAAAGAAAAGAATTCCAAAGGAGAAGGGTATTCAAGGTGTGTATAAGTTTCAAGGGTGTACAATTTGCAAAAAGGCCAATAAATAATAATAATAGCAATTGAGCTGTAATATTTACTCTCTGGTAGGTACTTTATACAACTATTATTATCATCGTCTTTTTACAGATGAGTAGACTAAGGCAAAAACAGATTACTAATTTGCCTAAAGTCACTGGCGGATAAGCAGGAAGGCCAAAATGTGAAGCTAGATGTTCTAATTAAACCATCCACTGTCCCCCTGTCTAGAGTAATGTCATGAAGACCAGTCCTGGGATGTAATGAATGAAGAAAGAGGTTTGTTTCCAACCTAGTTGAAATACTAAAGACTGAGAATTTTAACTCCAGGAGGGATCTTAGAGCAATTTTCAAGTTTTTATAGGACATGCCCCCCAATAAAGTATTACAGAAATGTCAGTATGTGATTACTTTCAGTCCTACCAATACAGAGAAACCCCATTTCTCCCAGGTCTTCTCCTTGCAAAATCCCTGAATATAACCCAGCAAATGCACCTGGGAAAACTGAAGGTAAAAGGAGAAAGGCAAACTGACTAGGGACCAGGAATTCCATTGTGGTGTTGCCCCCATAACCTCAGTGGGGTTGCAGAGCCTCCCCTCAGTGTGCCTCAGGCACAGATACAGAAAGCCCTGAGGGAGGCTGGCCCTCCAAGCCAAGAACAAGGAAGGGTGAGCTAAGGACAGAAAACCCTTGGTTTCCCTACTCCAGCCAATGCCAAGGAAAGAAAAACGCTTTCACTCAGTTTCAGTGGGGGAGTTAATTTTTCACCCACCTCCTATACCATGGAGTATATAATCAGCACGACACAGCTAGGAGCTGACCTTATGCTGTTATGGAACCAGGCTGGAACGCTGGCGGAAAAACCAAGAGGCACTCGGAGATCTTGGTGGATTGGAGATTTATTTAACACCAGTGGGCTCAGAGGAGACTGTTTCTCCAAAGGTCTGAGCCCGGAATGCAAGTGGGGAGGGTAATTTATAGCTGACAGCCTCCATATCTGTGGGGGTTTTCGTGCACACAGCAAACAAAGAAAGAAGAAACCGCAGGAGGGGTCTCTAAGCTAGAGACCAGAGTTTGTTTTAGCCCCGTCGGCCATCTTTGGTGTGCTTTATTTTCTTCTCCAACAATACTCCTCCAACTGGGAAGCAATGAGGTGGGACAAGTTTGTATCCCATTTTCACCCAGAGGGAGTCAACAGCAGAAGGGAAAGTTATATTTTTACCCACCCCTCTGTAAGGAGGCAGGTGACTTACTCAGCATATTCTACTAAATGTAGTATTAGTAAGGCTCAGTGGAAAAGATTAATATACACACCTTTTAGGTCCTTGTGCTGCACCTCCACAGAAGGACGTCTGTTTTAAAAAAAAAAAGATGATTAAATAGGATCCAGAGTTTCATAATATATTTGAAAGTCCATGATACAATTGAAGATCATGCATCAAACTCAGGAACCAGAAAAACCACAACCTGAATGAACAAAGGCAATCACAGACACCAACATCAAGATGAATCAAAAGTTGGAATTATCAGAAAAGGATTTTAAGGCAGGTGTCATAAAGACACTTCAACAAGCAATTACTAATTCTTGGAACAAATAGGAAAAAAAGAAAATTACAGAAAACAAATAGAAGTTAAAATGAAAAAAAACTGGATGGAAATTATATAACTAAACAGAACTAAACAATATAATAACTGAAATGAAAACTAACTGGATAAGCTTAATAGTGGAGTGGAGATGACATAATATAGAATCAACGAACTGAAGGACAGATGAGTAGAATTAAAACAATCTGAACAAGAGGAAAAAATAGTCTGGGAAGCAAAAAAAAAAAAAAAAAGAACAGACTCAGGAAATTGCAAGACTGTAATAAAACTAATATTCAAATTACTGAAGTCCTAGAAGAGAAGTGGGGAGGACTGAAAAATATTTATAGAAATAGTATCTTGAACTTTTCAAATTTGGGAAAAGATATACATCTTCTGTATTAGCTTCCTATGGTTGCTGTGAAAAATTACAACAAATTTGGTGGCTTAAAACAACAGAAATTTGGGGCGCCTGGGTGGCGCAGTCGGTTAAGCATCCGACTTCAGCCAAGTCACGATCTCACGGTCCGTGAGTTCGAGCCCCGCGTCAGGCTCTGGGCTGATGGCTCAGAGCCTGGAGCCTGTTTCCGATTCTGTGTCTCCCTCTCTCTCTGCCCCTCCCCCGTTCATGCTCTGTCTCTCTCTGTCCCAAAAATAAATAAACGTTGAAAAAAAAATTTAAAACAACAGAAATTTGTTTTATCACGGTACTGGAGGCCAGGAATCCAAAATCAGTATTACTGGACCAAAACCAGGTGGTGGCAAGCTGCAGAGGCTTTAGGAGAGAATACTTTCCTTGCTACTTCCAGCTTCTGTAAGCTGTTAATATTCTTTAGCTTGTGCCTGCATCATTCCAATCTTTTTTTGCCAAGGTCACACTGCTTTCTCCTTTCTGTGTCTTTTCTGTTTGTCTATTGTCTTCTCTTTTCACTATAGGATATCTTATAGACAATTTGTAAGGATTTAAGACCGACTTGAATATTACTCTGCCTCTCAAGACTTTTAATCACAACTGCAAAGACCCTTTTTCAATAAAGTAATGTTCACAGGTTCCAAAGATTTGACATGGATACCTTTTGAAGGGGGCCATTTGTCAGCCAACCATATCTACAGATTCAAGAAGCTGAACGAATTTCAAATAAGATAAACCCAAAGAAATCCATGCCAAAACTATCATAAAATTCTGAAGACTAAAGGCAAAGAGAAATCTTCAAAGCAGCCAGAGAAACAATGCATTGCTTTTAGGGGAAAAGCTATTTAGGTGACAGTGGATTCCTCATTAAAATCATAAAAAAAATCAAAAGGAAAAATTCAACATGTAGAAGCCAAAAGTGTAAAACAGCAGCACTGCTCTTGTCCATGCCTCACCTGGTCACTTACATTAATCTTTACCTCCGCTGCCCAAGGAATGTCACCAGATAAAAATAACACCTAAGATTTAGCCAAGCATTTTTACACAGGTACTCCAAAATATAAAATTTTAAACCATCTGCTTTTTTTTCTTTTAAGATCTATTTAAATGACTTTCATTCATGTTTTAACATATCAACTATATCTCATTCATAATCGGATCAAATAACATGCAGTGAATATGGAATTTATAGGAATAACACGTTGGACACTAGAGCAGTGCTTCTCAAATTTTAATTTGCAAAGCAACATCTGAGTTCAATGGGTTGGGGGGGGTGTTGGAGCAGGAAATTTAGAGTCTTCAAGGTTATTATACCTTTTATTTAAATGTAGAATTAGTTTTATTTACATATTTTGCAATTATAAACCTGTAAAGTCAGAAGCATGTATACAAGTTAAGAATGCTCTAAAATTAATATGGAAAGACACAATTGGAAAAAAGGTTGTAATTTCTTTGATATTAATTGTACAATATAAGCATATCAACTCCATATAAAAAGCTTCACTTATTGATATTTACCAATAAAAAAGGATAGTACATATTTTTGCTATAATTTATACCCTTTAGTCGATTATCTAAATGTCAATAAATAAACTAAAATCACTTAAAGTCTTGCCAGCATGATGTTTACAATTCCAAAATATTGGTGTATTCATTTTTTTTGCATAATTTTCTAACTTTATAGGGCAATATTGTTTGATTCTATATAATTTTCCAGCTTTACTGAGGTATAATTGGCAAATAAAATTATATTTAAAATGTATATTGATGAGTTGATATAGGTATACCTTGTGAACGGATTCCTCTTATCTAGTTATTAACACATCATCACCAAATATATACCACTAAGAACAATGCCCTTGACATATATCTAAGTTTTTGTATCAATAATTCATTTTATTTTTTCCTAAGTGGTTTTGCATGGTATGGAGTTACTCAATTTGTTTAGTTATTTTCCTATAGGAATATTTTGATTGTTTCCAATATTTGGCTATTACAAATAACACTGCTATGAACAATTATGTACATATCTTTGTGAAAACATAAGTCTCCATTTCTCTGAGATAAACACTGAGGGCTATGTATGATAAATGTATATCTACTTTTTAAGAAACTGTCAAAATGCTTTTCATTGTAGCTATGCCATTGTACATTCCCACCAGAAATGTATGCAAAATCCAATTTTTCTGCCTGCCCTGCAGGGTTTGGTATTATTACTTTTTTTTTTTTTTAGTTTAGATGTTTTAATAAGTAAGTCCTGATTTTATTGTGATCTTAATTTGCATTTCTCTATTAGCTCATGATGTTGAACATCTTTCTTTTTTTTTTTTAATTTTTTTTTCAACGTTTATTTATTTTTGGGACAGAGAGAGAGAGACAGAGCATGAACCGGCAAGGGGCAGAGAGAGAGGGAGACACAGAATCGGAAACAGGCTCTAGGCTCTGAGCCATCAGCCCAGAGCCCGACGCGGGGCTCGAACTCACGGACCGTGAGATCGTGACCTGGCTGAAGTCGGACGCTTAACCAACTGCGCCATCCAGGCGCCCCTGAACATCTTTCCATATGCTTATTTTCCGATTGTATATATCTGTGTACTTTTTCTGCAAAATGTTTCTTCAGGTCTTTTGCACATTTCCTAAATAATTTGTCCTTTAATGTTGAATTTTATACATTCTAGATATGACTCCTTTGTCAGATATATGATTTGCAAATACTTTCTCCAGTTTTTACTTTGTCTTTTCATCTTTCAAACTGGGTCTTTCCCAAACCAAAAGTTTTTAATTTTCATGAAGTTTTATTCATCAACTTATTTCTTTTATGGATATTTTTGGGGTAAAAAAAATTCACTAGGCCTTAGGCCCTGAAGCTATCTTCTAAAAGATTTATATTTGTATGTTCTCCATTAACATCTATGACTCACTCTGAGTGGTTTTAATAGTGTGAAGTTCATATTTTCGCCTGTGGATATCCAATTACCTCCAGCATCAATTCTTGAAAGGAAATATGTTTTCACATTTGTCAAAACTCAGGTGGCCATACTTGTGTGGGGCTTTTTCCAGGTTCTTCAATCTATTCCATTGATCTATCTATTATCTATCTATCTATCATCATCTATCTATCACCTATCTATCTCTCACTGCCAATACCACACACTCTTGATAATGGTAGCCATATAAAAAGTCTTGAAATGAGATAGTGATCCTCCCACTTGATTCTTCTTTTCCCAAATGATTTTTTGCTATTGCCTTTAATTTACCTTTCAGTAAAAATTTTATTTATTTGTTTGTTTGTTTTAAAGTTTATTTGTTTTGAGAGCACATACACGTGCAAGTTGCGGAGGGGCAGAGAGAGAGAGAGGGAGAGAGAAGTCCAAGCAGGCTCCATACTGTTAGCACAGAGCCATGCAAGGCTCAAACTCACAAACTGCAAGATCATAACCTGAGCTGAAGTTGGACGCTTAATCGACTGAGCCACCCAGGCTCCCTTCAATAAAAATTTTAGAATAATCTTGCCTATATCTACAAAAATCTTGCCAAGATTTCATAGAAAGTTGATTAAATCTGTATTTCACTGAGGTGAGAATTGACCTCTTTACAGTGTTGCATCTTCAAAGCCATAAACATGGAATAGTTCTCTATGTACTTAGATCTTTTTAATTTCTTTTGTCAGCATTTTGTAGTTTTTAGCCTACAAGTCCTGTACATATTTTGTTAGATTTATTAAATGTTTTTAAAATTTTTAAATATTTATTGTTGACAGACAGAGACAGAGACAGAGACAGGGCTCTAGTGGAAGAGAGGTAAAGAGAGAAGGAGACAGAGAATCCAAAGTAGGCTCCAGGTTCTGAGCTGTCAGCACAGAGCCTGATGCGGGCTTAGAACTCATGAACTGCGAGATCGTGGCCTGAGCCAAAGTTGGACACTTAACCAACTGAGCCACCCAGGCACCTCTGTTACATTTAAAACTATACATTTCTCTCTCTCTCTCTCTCTCTCTCTCTCTCTCTCTCTCTTTAAAAAATATTGAATGATTGCTAATGGCATTTATTATATTTTTAATTTTAATTTTTATGTTTTATTTTTAGTGTATAGAAATACAATTGATGTTTGTAGTATCCTACAACTGTGCTAATTTCTCTTATTAGTTCTGAATTTTTAATATATTATTTGAGATTTACTACATAGACAATGTCTTCTACAAATAAGACAGTTTTATCTCTCCATTCCTATGTGTATTTTTTTTTTTGGTCTTTTACTCTTACCTTATTGTTCTAGAACTTCCAGTGCTATGTTGAAAACAATGTAAGAGTGAACATCTTTGCCTTGTTCCCAATTTTAGAGAAAGTATTCAATATTTACCATTATATATGATATTATTTGTAACTTTTTTGTAGATAATTTTTAACAAGATAAGAAAGTTCTCCTTAAATTCCTATATTTCTGAGAGTTTGTATCAAAGAAGGGTATTTTTCCATAAGTAATTACTTTTATTTAAAGTAAAAATGAGGGGCGCCTGGGTGGCGCAGTTGGTTAAGCATCCGACTTCAGCCAGGTCACGATCTCGCAGTCCGGGAGTTCGAGCCCCGCATCAGGCTCTGGGCTGATGGCTCAGAGCCTGGAGTCTGTTTCTGTATCTGTGTCTCCCTCTCTCTCTGCCCCTCCCCCGTTCGTGCTGTGTGTCTCTCTGTCCCAAAAATAAATAAATGTTGAAAAAAAATTAAAAAAAAATAAAGTAAAAATGATATATCAACAGATACTAGGAAGTTCACATCTCTGGTCTAGGCATATCAACCAAATCTGGTTCCAGTATTTTGTGGATATTTATGAAATTATGAAATTTATATGAAATAAATTAGATAAAAATACTACATGATTTCACCTATGTGTGAAATCTAAAAAACAAAATAATCACAAACAAACAAAAAGCAGAAATAGATCCATAAATACAGAGAACAAACTGATGGTTGCCAGAGGAGGGAGGGGATGTACAAAATGGGTGAATGGGAGTGGGAGGTACAGGCTTCCAGCTATGGTGATTAAAGGTACAGCATATGGAATATAGTCAATGGTATTGTGATAGTGTTGTATGGTAACAGATGGTAGCTATACTTGTGGTGAGCATAGCATAACTTGCAGGGTTGCCAAATCACTGTGTTGTACATCTGAAACTAGTGTAACATTTTGTGTCAACTTTACTTCAATAAAAAAAATCAAACAGAAACAAAAAAGGTATTGAATTTTATCAGATGCGTTTTCTGCACCAATTAATATAATCATGTGATTTTTCTTCTTTAGCGTATTAATAGAGTAATTTTCAAGTATTAACCTAGCCTTCCATCACTGGAATAAGTTTCTCTTGGTCATTGTGTATAATCCCTTTTATATATTGCTGAAACATATTTGCTAATTTTAAGAGATTTTTGTATCTATATTCATGCGAGACATAGGTCTGAAGTTTTCTTTTTGTACTGGGTCTGGTTTTGGTAGCAAGGTTATCCTGGCTTTTTATAGTTTGAGTTAATAGATTTTCTGAAAGAGGTTGTGTAAAATTAGTATTATTTCTTCATTAAGCATTCAGTAGAGGTTTCCAGTGAAACTATCTGCATCTAGAAAAATTCTTTTGGGGGAAGTTTGAAATTATGAATTCAACTTCCCTAGTAGCAATAAGGCTATTTAAATAATCTATTTCATTTTGGGAGGGCTGAGGTTGTTTCATATGGTCTGTTTCACATAAACTGTAAAAAAGGTAGAGTTGTTTCTAATATTCAAGTTTTTTAATATCTGCATGGTTTGTAGATATTCCTTGTTTTATTTCTGATATTGATAATTTGGATCCTCTCTCTTTTTTCCTACACCAGTCTTGCTAAATCATAGTAAATTTTACTAATCTTTTTCAAAAGACCAGCTTTTTGTTTTATTGTTTTTTCTATATCATTTTTCTATTCTAATTTTTTTGCTTTCTGCTCTTATTTTTATTATTCCCTACTTTTTCTTGCTTTGAGTTTATTTTGCTCTTTTTCTAATTTCTTGAGGTGAAAGTGTAGATTATTGATTTCAGATTTTCCTCTTCTCTAAGCATTAAAACTGCTATAAATTTCCCTCTTACTGTATAGCTGTTTTTCACAAATTTTGATGTGTTTTATTGTCTTTTTTTATTCAGTTCAATGTATTTTTAAATTTTTAAATTTCCCTTGAAACTTCTTTAACCAATGGGATATTGAGGGATGTATTATTTTGTTTCCTTATTTTGAGATTTTCCTATTATCTTTGTTATTAATTTATAGTTTTGTTCTTTTGTGGCCAGAGAACATACTCTGTATGATTTCAACTTTTTTTTTAATTGGCTGAGACTTGTTTGCTCACACTGTATATAATTTATACTGGTTTCTATTTCAAGGGTGCTTAAAAAATGTGATTGTGCTGTTATTGGGTAGAGTATCCTATAAATGTTGGTTAGATCCTGTTGGTTGATGGTTTGTTGAGTTATATATCCTTGGTGATTTTCTGTCCAGTTTTCTTATAATCATTGAGGGAATTATATTGATGTTTCCAAATGGAAGTGTGGATTTGTCTACTTCTTTCAATTCTATCACTTTTTGCTTCACATATTCTGTAACTCTGTTTGGTGTATTACACACTTAAGATTTCTATATCTTTTTAGTGCATTTATCTTTTTATCACTATGTAATGTCCTTCTTTGTCCTTGCTATGTTTGTTTTTTCTTAAGTCTACTTTATCTGATATTAATATAGCCAATTCTGCTTTATTTTAATTGATGTTTACATCAATGGACATTTTTTTCATCCTTTTACTTTCAACTTACCTACATAATTATATATGAAGGGAATTTCCTGTAAACCATGCAAATTTGCATTGTGTTTTTTAATGCAGTTTGTCAATCTCTGAATTTGTGGTTAGGCCATTTACATTTCATATATTTTTAGATATGTTAAGGCTTAAATATGCCTTTTAAATGTTTCCATTCTGTATGTCTTTTCTCTTTTTCATTTCTCTGTTTTCTCCTTCCTATCCTGTGGATTTTTTGAACACTTTTTAATTCAATTTTGGTTTATGTACAGTTTTTTTTTGAGTATGTCTCTTTATATAGTTTTTTATAAATGATTGTTCTAGGTATTGCACTATATACACATACCTGATTGCAGTATACATGTGTCAACACTTTACCAATTCACATGAAGTGTAGAAATTTTCCCTACTTTTGTCACTTTATCCTCATTTACAACATATTTATGTTAAATATTTGCTATAATGTATTGAGACCTACATTAGATATTGTTACAATTTTTCTGCTTCAATCACTAAACATAATTTAGAAAATTCAAGAAGAAAAGGAAATTCTATTGTATTTACCTATAATTTAACTCTTTCCATTGTTTTTTCATTTTTGCTCAATTTTCTGCATTCCTTCTTTTATCATTGTCCTTCCATTTCAAGAACTTCTTTTAACCATTCTTTTAGTTATATCTGCCAACAAAAAAAATTTCCTTAATTTTCATTTATATAAAAATGATCTCCCCTTCATTCCAGAAGAAAAATCTTCACTGGATATAGAATTCTGGGATTAAAATTCTTTTCTTTCAGTACTGGAAAAATGTGCCATTGCACCTGGACTTCATGGTTTCTGACATTATATCTCTTGTTTTTGAGTTGTTTTTTTTTTCTTTACATGTATTGCATCCTTTCTTTCTGACTCCTTTCAAGATTACCTTTTTCTTATTTTACAGATTCCATTGTTTGGCTATGATGTGACTTGGTGTGAATTTATTTGGGTTTTACCCTGTTTGGGATTCTCTTGGTTTTATAAACTCATAGGTTTATGATTTTTTACTGTTTAGAAAATTTTCAACTATTAATTCTTTCAATAATTTTTCATTGCCACCCACCTTATTGTCTTCTTCTGGGACTCCCATGACATCTTTTTCTTATAGTCACATGTCTCTGAATATTTGTTTGTTTTTTTGTTTATTAATTTATTTATTTTGAGAAAGAGAGAGAGGACAAGTGAAGGAAGGGCAGAGAGGAAGGGGAACACAGGATCAGAAGTGGGCTTTGTGATGACAGCAGAGACCAAAGTGGGGTTCAAAATCATGAACAATGAGATCATGACCTGAGCTGAAGTTGTATCCTTAACTTACTGACCCAACCAGGTGCCCTATTTATTTATTAAATTGCCTCATATATCCCAGACTAGACGATGGAGAAGAGAAATAAATAATATGTGCTTTATATTCTTAAGATTGGGTAATTTTTCTTGTTCTGTCATCAAGTTGACTGATTCTTTTCTCTTTACTCTTTACTCTGCTGTTGGGAATCTTCCTGGTTCGTGGAATGATGAGTGATTTTTTTTAATTGACACTTGGATATTTTTATTATGCTATGGAACTAGATATTATTCGAATTTTCTGTTTTAACAAGCTTCCTTTGGCACAATTTCAGCAGGAGAAGAGTGAGTGCTGCATCATTACTGTCAGATGTGGGTGAAATCCAGGTTTACTACTAGGTCTCCCTTGACACCTGAAGGAATGAATCCCTTTTACTGTGGGGTATTTGTGGGCATGCCCGATCCCCAACAGACCTCCACGAATATGTCCCTACCTGAGAGAGGATGGAATACCTTGTTACTGCTCCTCATGTGGCTTCCACTGAAATCATGTGTGGGTGGCCTTAATACCATTGAACAGTGGTGAAAGTTTTCTTATTCTGGTTGTTTCTGAGGACATTCCAGAAGGATGAATTGCCTCATCAACACCAGATTAATGAAGGTGGAAGTCTAGGCACCTCCTATGGCCTCCACTGACGCTGTGGAGCTAAGTGGGGAGCTGGCTCCCTACTTGGCCATCTCTGACTCCACTCTGGTAGGGGGAGAAGAATTGGATTGCAAATATGGGAGTCTAGACTCTTTATCTTATATTTTCTATTGAGGATAGGGCTAGGGCTGCAATTTCTTCTTCTTCTTCTTCTTCTTCTTCTTCTTCTTCTTCTTCTTCTTCTTTCTCTTCTTCATGGTGTGAGGCTGGAGTAGAATGTTTATTGACTAAAAGTTTTTGGTTTGCAAAGGTTGTTCCTTTCCTAATCTTTTGATTAGAAATAAAACTTTTCTTGGGTTGTTGTTATTGTCATTGTTGTCATTGTTGTTTTGTGCCTATTGGTGTTTCCAGGTAGCCAGCTTCTCCAGTTTCTGCTCTGGGATATATGAGGCAAAAATAAAATCTAGGAAACCCATCACTGTCATTTTCCAGACTTTAAAGCTGAACTTAGCAGAAGAAATACAGAAATGTACATCTATTTCTTCATTCCAGAAATGGAAGTCATCAACTGACTGAGAATTATTAATGAAAGATGCCAAAGTAATTCAGTAGGGAAAAGATAGCTTTTTCAACAAATAATTCTGGAATAAAAGGACATCAAAATAAAAAATGAACCTTGGCCTTTATTACATCATATGTGAAAATTAACTCACCATGGATCTTAGACCTAAATTAAGAGCTCAAACTATTAAACTTCTTGAAGAAAGGCTAAGAGAATATTTTAGCGGTGCTATGATAATGACCAGCATAAAGAGACCTTATACTTTGTGAAGACTTTAATATTTAGATAAATTTAGATGCTCAAGTAATTGATTCTCATTTGATTTGTCATTTTATATAGGTATTTTTATGCTTTCTATCATCTATTTTCATCAAATGTCAAGTATACAATTTCTTGTCTGACTTTTCTATAAATTCCATTCAAATCAATAAATATTTACTGATTCCTTCCTGTCTAGAACTCTGTTGTGCTGACTTTTGTGGGAAATTACAGAGACAAACACAAGAATTTCTCTTCTTTCAGAGTATCAAAATCACCTCCTCTTTTTTTCTAATGCAAATTTTTGATGGATGAAATTAAAAGCTTAATTTCAATAGAGACCAAGAAGTAAGATGATGCAACTTTCAACTTTTCACTTATATTAAGAGACCCTAGAAAATTTTTAGAAGAATTGAACAGAAATTGAAGTTTTCAGTGGTCTCTCTGTTAGTGCCTGTTCAAAATGATATTTTGTCATGGTGTCTTGTTGGAGCCTTGGCCCAATTCTTAGAAGTGGACACTGACTCTGTGGATAGGCTCATCTAGCACCAGTTACCTTCTACAGTTTCCCCTCACTCACCAGTACTACAGAAGGGTAATTTTTGGGGTAGAGGGACATGTCTACCTGTTGGAATTCATCTTGGGAAAAGGATTCCTGTTCACAGAGGAGACGTTGCTGGTGCCACTCTTTCCTCTATTTTGTTCTGTTTACCATGCAGCTGAGATGCAGAGTATGGTAGCTATTTTGTGACCATGAGAGAAATACAAAAAGAATGGCAAAGTTACAAATTGTTACCTAGAGATGCTAAACCACTGCCAGCAGCTACCTACTTCTAGATTCCTTGTTTGTTGAGAAAAATAAATCCTAGTTTGTTTAAGAAAGATTTTAAAGGAAATGTTGTGTAGATGGTTCAGGGCAGCAGCCCTTGAGCCAGACTTCCCAGCTTCAAGTATGAACAGTATTACTTACTAGCCATGTGAACCAGAGAAAGTTATTTAATCTGCCTCTGCTTTGATCTACTTATGTGCAAAATGGGGATAATAGCACATATCTTTTGGGCCTTGAGGGCTTTTCAGGGTATTAAATTCCAACAGAAACCATGCTCCATTTTAGGTCACAAACTAGTTGAAATACTACCTATTGGAAAATGGGAAACTTTCTGTTGTGCCAAAGTTTTCAGAATCTTTATGTAAAATCCACTCCAAGAAAGTCAAAAATTCTGAAGAGCCACCTCCCTAACATGCTCCTGTAGATTAAAAAAAAATTAAAAACTCTGGATAAGATGGCATTGCTTCAGACAAAACACTAGTGAGGAGATGTTTGGCTTATGTTACATAGTTCAGATTAATTCACATCAGAAAAAATAAAGTGGCTATAGTTATATTATAAGTATTAATATCGATATTGAGTTCCACAGGTCTATATGTAAAACTAGGGTCTATTTTAGTGATTTATAATTACAGTATTTTAGATACTATTGACATATTCTTTATTTCAAAACAATATTATATTTAAAAATACATACTGTTATAAATTTAAGTTCTCTCTAAATTGATCTATTCATTCTCAATAAAAATCTCAACAAAGATTTTTAAGGTCATTAATAACATAAATCTGAAATCTAAATGGAATTTAAAAGAGCCAAGAACAGTTAGACACCCTTGAGAAAGAACAATAAAGGAGAATTTCCTCTTCTACATATCATGATTTATTATAAAGCTGAAATAGTTAAGGCAGTGTAATACTGTTCCAAGGATAGACACATGGACTAGTGAGATCGAATAGAAAGCCTAGAAACAAACCAGCACATATTTTCACAGCAAATAATAATAAAAAAATGGGTAGTATTTTAGATAAAATACTGGTGCTGAGTTAGTTGTATATCTTCTTGAAAAAAATAATTAAAGTTGAATCTCTTGATATATAAATCATGTTCAGGTAGATTGTATATCTAAATATAAAAGGTAAAAGAGAACTCTTCAATAAGTTAATAAAGGAAAATATTTTAATGGCCTTAGGGCAGCAGGGAAATATTTCTTAAATAGGACACAAAAAGGACTAATTGTAAAGGAAAATATAGGTAATTCAAACTACATTTAAATTAAGAATGTGTGTTCCACAAAAAGCACAATTATGAAAGTTAAAGGCAAGCCACAGACTGAGAAAAAATATTTGCAATTCATGTAACCAACAAGAGTCATCTCCAGAATATCAACTGTTCCTAATAAATCAATAAGAAAAAGATTGCCAACTCAATTGAAAAAATGGGCAAGTGATCTAAGCAGGGATTTTTCAAAGTATTTCTAAGTGGACATTAACTATATGAAAAGATTCTCAAACTTATTAGTAATCAGAAAAATGCAAATTAATGAAAAATGTGGTCAACACAAGTGTTAGTGAGGAGACGGAGCATAAATTACCATCAGCTTGGAAATTACCTGGTGTCATTACTGGATTTGGAAATAAACATTCATCGTGACTAGGGTGACCATATTTTGGAGAGCAAATGACAGCTCTAGCCAGATAGGACACCAGGACAGCTGGCGTAAGTTGGGACTGTTCAAGGCAAACCAGAATGAATATTTGTTCACATCAGTTCTCTTACCCAGAAATGACAGTCCTAGGAACACTAAGATACAGGCACAAGAAGGTGCAGTATATGTAAAAATCTCAAACTGGGAATAATGCCAATATCCATCCACTTAGAGTGTATACATAAATTGTGGTGTATTCACACAATAGAAGATTATAGTAAGGAATAAATGAACTAGGGTTACGTGCAACAACATAATTTCGCACAGTGTTGAGGGAAAAAAGTCAGACACAAAAAAGTCCATACACTATAATACAATAAATACAAACCTTAATTTAAGAAGTAAAGATTGTGTTAACATAGTTGGCAGAATCATGGCCACCCAAAGATGTCCACACCGTAATGTCCCCAAACCTGTAATTATATACATGGCAAAGTGACATTGCAGATGTAATTAAGATTAAGGATCTTGAGATTATGAAATTGTCCTGAATTATTCTGAGGACTCAATATAATTATGAGGGTCCTTAAACGTGAAAGGAAGGCAGGAGAGTCAGAGGCAGAGATGTAACAATGGAAGCAAGGTCAGAGTCATGTCATGTGAGAAAGACTCAACTGCTCATTGCAGTGGCTTTTAAGAAGAAGAAGGGTTAGTGATCCAATGAATATGGGTGGCCTCTAGAAGATGGGAAAGGTGAGGAAATGGCTTATCCCCTAGAAACTCCAGAAAGGAATGCAGACCTGTCAACATCTTGACTTTAGAACTTCTGACTTGTATAATTATAAGATAATAAATTTGTGCTGTTTTAACCCAGTAAATTTGCAATAATCTTTTACAACAGCAACAGGAAACAGTTATCTTTCAGAAAGAGGGAGGGGGTTTAAAGGTCCTGGAAGTATTCTATTTCTAGATCTAGGTGATCATGATACAAGTGCTCCTTCAGAGGTATTTGTTGAATCATACATTTATTTCCTGTGTTGTTTTCTCTCAGTGTGTTACACACACACACACACACACACACACACACATTCTCTCTCTCTCACACACACACATGCTTACACACACACCTACCTAATGAGGAAAAGAGGCAAGACACTCAGAACCATTCCCACAATAGATTCACTGCCCAAGGGCCAGGCATATAGATGTCCCAGGAAGGCATGTTTTCCCTCATGATTCCTATTAGATGTAAGAAGCTCAAACTTAATGTAAGACAGGAGGTATATGGATACCTCAAACCTTCTAGCAAATAACTACCTTTTAAGAAGCCTCAGAGCATTGTCTTTTTTGTTTTTAATAGGTTACCCTCTGCAATAGGTAAGAGTGATGAGATTCCCAGCACAGCATCTGGCACAGACACACTAATTCTCAATGGCAAATTCAAGTTTGGAGATTTTTTTTTCTGTTTTGGGATCATTTAGGGAAGGGAATCAGCACTTAGGCTTCAATTTACCAACAAATGATGACTCTTCTAATAGAAAGTGTAATGTGTTCAGACTCAACTACCACATTGATTTCTGAAAACCATGCTTTGTAAAAATTACCCGATTCATGCACACTCCATGTAGAAGACATCCAATTAGAAGATTCAAAAGAGGACATTCTTATTAACCAGAGGAAGCCATATTGGAAAAAAGAAATAGGAAATGTTATGCCACAGTTATTTGCCCCATTGAAGCAAACACAGAATACAGATATTTTAAAAAATCAGACTTAAGCATTAGCTACATTGGTAATGATAAAAGGATTATCTGGCCTAGCATGCTGCTCCTGAAATTTATTAAGAAAATTATTCTATAGCAGACTAAAGAGTATGAGGGAGATCTTTTCATTTGTAGTTAAGTGTTTTCCAAATATTCTGGTGCCCCACTGAATGGTCTCATGTATATCCACAAAATAACCATGCTTATCCTACTGTTAATGCTATGAATTAATTAAAGGTGGAAAGAGGTGGAGACACTCAAAACATTCATCACATTTACTACTGGAAACATGTTCAATGCAAAATAATAAAAATATGGATAGCATTTAAGATATGATTCAGCGATGAGGGAAAAGAACCTGCTGCTAATCTGTAGTTTTGATTAAATAAAATGTATATGGCTAATACACAAAAATCCAGAAAAAATTACAATTGAAATAAGTCACATTTGAGTTAGGAGATTGTGAACGGTTAATTTTTTTTATCATTTTTTACACTTCATTTAATTCTATTATATTGATTTTATATAAACCTAAAGGATTTATTGCTTTATAAAGAGAACTCATCATAGGATTCCTTCAAGAATGAGTTCCACATTTGTAAGATAATTCAAATGTAAACATTTAAATTTAAAAAAAATAGTATTTAAGCTGTGCATATATGACATGAAATAAGGAGCACTTGTCTCCTGTAAGACTTATGAAGAAAGAATTTGACTGGAGTGATAGTCTAGTCATTTAAACCTTTGCTGGGTTTTGAGGGTAGGACATCTGCTTATCTTGGCTTGGCCTGTTCTATTTTTGGTGTTCATAGAGAATTGGAGACTGTATCATCTGGGACCTACATAGAGAACAATGTGCTTTTCGTGACAGCAATGGAGCTGGAAAGTTTTCTTTAAGGTACTGTATCTCAAAAGAAACAAAAAAGTCCTCTTTAATACACACTGCATGCTCAGACTACACAGTAGGGTACAAAAGGGACAAGTAGACTCAAATCAGAGACATGTTTTGTAATGCACAGCCAGCTTTATAAATATATCGACACTATTTTCTGCAGGGAAATGAAGAGGAGAGAAGTTTCCGTAGCCCTGTTCAAGGGTGCTTCCTACTCATCCTATATAATAGCTTGGCATTGTTTTTTGTTGACTATGTTGTGGCTACTGGAATAAATACCTTAGGGAAACTAGGGGCATAATGCAGGGGATGGAAAACTAATTGGCCAATATGTAAGCAAAATTCCTAGTGCCAGCTCCTTCCTAATCAAGGCTACAAATCAAAAAGAACAAAGTTCATAAATCTTGAGATCCTCCTAAAAATAAAGACTAAGGAAAATAGTGGCAGCTCAATGTGCAGCAGTCAATTACTTTATATCTGGGGAATTTCTTTCTTAGAGGAAGATGAGATCAGAGCACCTGAAGATTTAAAATAATCTTCTTAAAATGCAGACTTGGTTGGTTGGTATGAACTGGCCAAGCTCTGCATTCTTCCCCAGCTATGAGACATGTTGAGACTGCATCATGAAGGCATCCTTTTGCTAAGCACATATCAGGAACTCAAAAAATGGCCATGATATTAAACTGAACAAAAATACAAAACTAATATATGGCATTTCTCCTCCTCTTCCACCTCCTCCTCCTCTCCTTCCTCCTCCTCCTTCTTCTTCTTCTTCTTCTTCTTCTTCTTCTTCTTCTTCTTCTTCTTCCTGTTATCATATTTTATTAGTCACAAGGTTTAATTTATATGGTTCTATTTCATTTAGAATATATATGGCATTTCTTATGAAAAAAGTAAAGATTTTTGGTAAATGTGCTTCATACAAAGAGGGAAGAGGATAAATATTCAGAAGTGGAATTTCTGAATCATATGATAGTTCTATTTTTAATTTTTTGAGTAACTTCCATACTGGTTTTTATTGGATCTTGAAAATATTCATGCACCCCCATGTTCATTGCAACACTATTCACATAGCCATGGAGTGGAAACAATCTAAATGTCCAACAGATGGATGGATAAAGAAAATATGGTATATATGTACAGTGGACTATAATCTAGCCTTAAAAAAAGAAGGAAATTCTGCAATGTGCAACATGAATAAACCTTGAAAACATTATGCTAAGTGAAATAAGCCAGTTACAAAAAGACGAATACTGGGGTGCCTGAGTGGCTCAGGGGGATAAGCCTCTGACTCTTGACTTCAGCTCAGGTCATGATCTCACAGTTGTGAGTTGGGCTCCATGATGAAGGTGCAGCCTGCTTGGGATTCTCACTCTCACTCTCTCTCTTTCACTACACCCTCCCTCTCTCGCCCTCTCTCTCTCTCAAAACAGACAGACAGAAAAATACTGTATGATTCTATTTACATGAAGTATATAAAATAGTCAAATTCATAGAATCAAAGGGTTGAATTTGCCAGTGATGAGGGATCATAAAGCAAGCTGAGTGCCAAGCACAAGCTAGCATTACCCTTCCACCAGATGAGATATGTGTGACATTCCTCAGGCATTCCTGGCTGCCCAAGGACAAAAGAAAGGACAGAAAACAAATGGTTAAACTTATAGAGTCTTCATCAGTTTACAAATATCTTAGTAAATTACAAGAAAAAATGTAATCTTATCAACAGCTTAATCTCCAGAAACCTATAGACTCAGTTTCCTGGAGCCCCTAGTATCACGCTCCCCTCCATAGTGATGTGGGTAACAAAGGTGAGAAGGAAATGGCAAGTAAAATTAAATTTATAACCTTCAGCCCCTTGACAAATACTTGACACAAATACAAATATGTTTTTTCAAAAAAATCACCTTTATGCACCAAAGACATCTTCAAGAATTCTTTCCTGGACATCAGCTCCAAACCCCACGAACCCTAACATCACCCAAAACTCATCATTTGGCACCAACGTGGGGCTATGGGTCTGGATGCTGAGTTTCAGTGCAAACTTGGTGAGTACTTTCTCCCTTCTTCCTTATTCTCATTTCAGGGGCTTTGTGAGAAGTATGGTTTTACTGGACAACTTTAATTTCAATTGCTCAGGCTGGAGTATGGTCCTCTTGACTGTGGCTCTATGGGTAGGAGAAATCCTGCCTTTTGGCTGGAAGTTAGTACCCTGGATGGAATGGTAATAAGATCCAGAAACTTGATGCCTTCTCTTTGTTCTGTCCTTATACAAAGTTGTCTGTCTTGGCATGGGATGGCCACCTAAATGACTAGAACAGCTGTCAATCTTAAGACTCCCATGAGAGGTTTCCTTCTCATTGGTCTAACGTGATCCCCTTCACAAACCTGGTCTAGCCACTTCTGGCTGCAAGACCTCCACTGGGAGCTAATGGAAACCAGTACCTGATTGAATTAAAACCCACCTGGGGACCATTTCCTAGAGAAATTGGCTGTAAAGACTATATGTGTTGGAATGTTGCTCAGATCATGATGGATTTCTATCTGTGTTTTCTGTCAATGTTCTCTACTAACTAAAATTACAAAATTGGGTAATTCTCCTTGTAAAACTTTTCCAGTGTTTTCCATGGGTTAAAAATGGTGGTTTCTTGGCCTTCTCAGCAAGGCAAATTTCCTCCATATGCCGGCACCCATTTACAGCCTAAGATGCAATGGGGAAGCAGGTGGGGGGTGACGTTACCAGCATCCCTCCTGCCGGGGCCCTTAAGTGGCTGGTCAGTGATCATAGCAACTTCATCTGAGAGATGCCTCCTGTCGCTTTGACATCTCAGGAACCTCTTAGATATCTTGCGTGTGGGACACCACCTGGGAGTTTGGGGGATTTTCACGGTAATGGACATTTTCTCTCTCTAGGAAGAGCATGGGAGCTTCTTCTTCATTCCCCCAAAGGGGAGAGCCCTAGGGATGCCTTTTTAACCCTCTGGAAACAATTTGGATTGAAAAATTTAAGAACAGACTGATCTCCTGTAACACTGCATGGTCTTAGTAGGATCTCGCAGTTAGATCTCTACTGCAGGAAACAGGGCAATTGCACAAAGATACAGGCATTCATGACTCTAAATCAGCATCTGGACCAAAAGGTCTCTTGCAGAATGTGTTTGCCCAGATGTCTTTGGCTAGTAAACTCTCACCTGACATTGGATGTCTAAACATCCTTCCCCCTGATAGAACTCAGTCGCTGGAGGAAACAGAGGCCATCACTAACAAGGGGAGCACTGACCCATCTCTCTGTTTCTCCTCATTAGTTTCCTGGGGTTAATGGCTATAATTGGTACCAATCGTGGTTAGTCTACCTCATGGCATGGACTTTAAGGAATATTCCCAAGAAGTTGCTGAAACTCCATTTGTTTCAGGGAAGATCCTTGTCCTCTCCAGCTTGACATGGACTACTTACCACTAGTTGGTAGGCCAAAAAAAAAAAAAAAAAAAAAAAAAAAGACATGGCATCTGCTCCTCTTTTGGAGCTGACAAGCTTCAGAACTGGGAACTCTCTTGTCTGCCTTCTGCTGGCATCTCACCTCTTCGGCCTTCCCTTCCCCATCCTCCTGTTTCTGTGTCACCTTGCATGGGGCCTGCATAATTGGTTCCTATACCACCTCAGTGCCTCAAATCCACCAGCTCCTCCTCCCACCCTCAAGGTAAAGGAGCAAAAAGCACCCACTTGGGCCACCCAATTCAGATTCCCGCACTGGTGTCCCAGGTAAAGATTGACAATGGGGAACAGAACGTCTTTTAAGTGAATACAGGTGGAACATATTTGGTGTATTTTTTTAACTTATTTTTATTTTTATTATTTTCTTTAAATGCAATTTATTTTCAAGTTGGCTAAAATACATTGTATACAGCGTGCTCTTGGTTTGGGGTAGATTCCCATGATTCATCGCTTAAATACAACACCCAGTGTTCATCCATCAAGTGCCATTCTCAATGCCCATCACCCATTTCCCCTCCCCACTACCTCCCCATCAACCCTCAGTTTGTTCTCCATATTTAAGAGTCTCTTATGGTTTGCCTCCCTCTCTGTTTGAAACTATTTTCCCCTTCCATTTCCCCATGGTATTCTATTAAGTTTCTCAAGATCCACATATGAGTGAAAATACATGATATCTTTCTCAGACTGACTTATTTCATTTAGCATAACACCCTCCAGTTCCATCCACGTTCTTGCAAATAGCAGAATTTCATTCTTTCTCATCGCCAATTAGTATTCAATTGTATATATAAGATGTGGCTTATATCCATTCATCAGTTGATGGACATCTGAACTCTTTCCAAATTTGGCTATTGTTGAAAGTGCTGCTATAAACATTGGGATACATGTGCCCCTATGAATCAGCACTCTTGCATCTTTGGATAAATTCCTAGCAGTACTATTGCTAAGTTGTAGGGTAGTTCTATTTTTAATTTTTTGAGGAAACTTCACGCTATTTTCCAGAGTGGCTGCAACAGTTTGCATTCCCACCAACAGCGCATGAGGGTTCCCATTTCTCTGCATGCTCACCGGCATCTTTTGTTTCCTGAGTTGTTAATTTTAGCCACTCTGACCTGTGTGAGGTGGAATCTCAACATGATTTTGATTTGTATTTCCCTGATGATGAGTGATGTTGAGCATCTTTTCATGTGTCTGTTGACCATCTGGATGTCTTCTTTGGAAAAGAGTGTATTAATTCCTTCTGCCCATGTTTTCACTGGATTATTTGCATTTTGTGTGATGAGTTGGATAAGTTCTTTATAGATTTTTCATACCAACCCTTTATCTGATGTGTCATTTGCAAATATCTTCTCGCATTTCATCTGCTGCCTTTTAGTTTTGTTAATTGTTTGCTTTGCAGTGCAGAAGCTTTTTATCTTGATGAGGTTCCAATAGTTCACTTTTGCTTTTATTTCCCTTGCCTTCAGAGATGTGTCAAGCAAGAAATTTCTGTGGCTGAGGTCACAGAGTTTTTTTTTCCTGCTTTCTGCTCCAGGGTTTTGATGGTTCCTGTCTCACATTTAGGTCTTTCATACATTTTGAGCTTATTTTTGTGTATGGTGTAAGAGAGTGGTCTAGTTTTATTCTTCTGCATGTTTCTGTCCAGTTCTCACAGCACCATTTGCTCAAGACACTGTCTTTTTTTCCATTGGATACTCTTTCCTGCTTTGTCAAATATTAGTTGGCCATACATTTGGGGTCCAATTCTTGGTTCTCTATTCTATTCCATTGGTTTATGTGTCTGTTTTTGTGCCAATACCACACTGTCTTTATGATTACAGCTTTGTGGTGGAGGCTAAAGTCTGGGATTGTGATGCCTCTCACTTTGTTGTTGTTGTTGTTGTTTTTTCAATATTACTTTGGCTATTTGGGGTCTTTTGTGACTCCATACAAATTTTAGGATTGTTTTTTCTAGCTTTGAGAAGAGTGCTGGTGCAATTTTGATTGGGATTGCATTGAATGTGGAGATTTCTTTGGTTAGTAATATTTTAACAATATTTTTTTCTTCCAATCCATGAGCATGGGATACTTTTCCCATTTCTTTGTGTTTTCTTCAATTTTTTTCATAAGTTTTCTATAGTTTTCAGTATACAGATTTTTTTACATCATTGGTTAGGTTTAGTCGCAGGTATTTCATGGTTCTTGGTGCAATTGTAAATGGGATCGATTTCTTGAGTTCTCTTTTGGTCGCATCATTATTGGTGCATAGAAATGCAACCGATTTCTGTACATTGATTTTGTATCCTGCGACTTTGCTGAATTCATGTATCAGTTCTAGCAGCTTTTTGCTGGAGTCCTTTTGGTTTTCCATGTAGAGTATCATGCCATCTGTGAAAAGTGAAGTTTGACCTCTTTGTCAGTTTGGATGCTTTTGATTTTTTTTTTTTTTTGTCTGATTGCTGAGGCTCGGACTTCCAACACTACATTAAACAACAGTGGTGAGAATGGATATCCCTGTTATGTTCCTGATCTTAGGGGAAAAGCTCTCAGTTTTTCCCCATTGAGGATGGTATTAGCTGTGGGCTTTTCATAAATGGCTTTTATGATGTTTAAGTATGTTCCTTCTATCCCTACTTTCTTGAGGGTTTTTATTAAGAAAGGATGCTGTATTTTGTCAAATGCTTTTTTCTGCATCTATTACAGAATCATATGGTTCTTATACTTTTTTCTATTAATGTGATGTATCACATTGATTGATTGTGAATATTGAGCCAGCTCTGCAACCCAGGAATGAATCCCACTTGATCATGGTGAATAATTCTTTTTGTATGCTGTTGATTTCAATATGCTAGTATCTTGTTGAGAAATTTTGCATCCATGTTGTTCATCAGGGATATTGACCTCTAACTCTCCTTTTTTATTGGGGTCTCTGTCTGGTTTTGGAATTAAGGTTATGCTGGCTTCATAGGATGAGTTTGGAAGCTTTCTTCCATTTCTATTTTTTGGAACAGCTTGAGCAGGATAAGTAATAACTCTGCTTTAAATGTCTGCTAGAATTCCCCTGGGAAACAATCTGGTCCAGGACTCTTATTTGTTGGGAGATTTTTGTTAACTGATTCAATTTCTCACTGGTTATGGGTCTGTTCAAATTTTCTATTTCTTCCCATTTGAGTTTTGGTAGTGTGTGGATATCTAGGAATTTGTCCATTTCTTCCAGATTGCCCAGTTTGTTGGCATATAATTTTTCATAGTATTCTCTGATAATTGTTTGTATTTCTGTGGTGTTGGTTGTGATCTGGTTTTTTTTTTTCATCCTTTATTTTATCAATTTGGTTGCTTTCTCTTTTCTTTTCTAGAAGTTTGGCTAGGGGGTTATCAATTTTGTTTATTTTTTTCAAAAAACCAGCCTTAGATTCATTGATCTGTTCTACTATTCTTTTGGATTCTATATTGTTTATTTCTGCTCTAATATTTATTATTTCTCTTCTTCTACTGGCCTTGGAATTTCTTTGTTGTTCTGCTTCTAGTTCCTTTAGCTTAGCTGTTAGATTTAGTATTTGAGATTTTTTATGTTTCTTGAGATAGGTCTGGATTACAATGTATTTTCCTCTTAGGACTGCCTTTGCTGCATCCCAAAGGGTTTACACTGTCATGTTTTCATTTTCATTTGCTTCCATATATTTTTTAATTTCTTCTTTAGTTGCCTGGTTGGCCCCTTCATTCTTTAGTAGGATGTTTTTAACCTCCATGTATTTGGAGGTTTTCCAAACTTTTTCTTGTGGTCGATTTCAAATTTCATACCATTGCAATCTGAAAATATGCATGGTATGATATCAATTCTTTTACATTTATTGAGGGCTTTTTTGTGACCAGTATGTGGTCTGTCTTGGAGAATGTTCCATGTGCACTCAAGAAGAATGTGTAGTCTGCTGCTTTAAGATGAAAACTTTTTAATGTATCTGTCAAGTCCATCTGGTCCAGTGTATCATTCAGGGCCGTTTCTTTATTAATTTTTGCCTGGATGATCTGTCCATTCTTGTAAGTGGAATAGAAAGTCCTCTACGATTACCGTATTCTTATCAACAAGACTGCTTATGTTTGGAATTAAGTTATTTATATATTTGGGTTTTCCAAATGGGTACATACACACTTATAACTGTTAGTTTTTGATGGATAGACCCCTTAATTATGATATAATGTCCTTCTTCATCTCTTATTACAGCCTTTAGTTTAAAATCTAGTTTGTCTGATATAAGTATGGCTACTCCAGCTTTCTTCTGACTTCCAGTAGCATGATGGATTGTTCTCCATTCCATCACTTCCAATATGAAGGTGTCCTCACGGCTAAAATGGGTCTCTTGTAGACAGTATATAGATGGATCTTGGTTTTTTATCCTATGTCTTTTGATTGGAAAATTTAGTCTATTTACATTCAGTGTTCTGATTGAAAGATATGGATTTCGAGTCATTGTGTTATTTGTAGGTTTCATGCTTGTGGTGATGCCTCTGGTCCTTTGTAGTCTTTGTATCATTCCACTTACAGAGTTCCCCTTAGGATCTCTTGCAGGACTGCATTAGTAGTCATGAACTCTTTCAGTTTTTGTTTATCTGGGAAGGCCTTTATCTCTCCTTCTATTCTGAATGACAGCCTTGCTGGATAAAGGATTCTTGGCTGCATATTTTTCCTATTCAGCACACTTAATATTTCCTGCCAGTCCTTTCTGGCCTGCCAAGTTTCAGTGGACAGGTCTGCTACTACCCTTATTTTTCTGTCCTTGTTGGTTAAGGTCCTTTTGTCCCTATCTGCTTTCAGAATTCTCTTTATCTTTGTATTTTGCCAGTTTCACTATGATATGCTGTGGAGAAGACCTATTCTTTTTACATCTGAAGGGATTTCTCTGTGCCTCCTGGATTTGGATGTCTGCTTCTTTTCCTGGGTTAGGGAAGTTCACAGCTATAATTTGTTCAAGTAAACCTTCTGTCCCTTTCTCTCTCTCTCTTCTTCTGGAACTCCTATGATGCTGATATTATTACATTTCATTGAATCACTTAGTTCTCTAATTCTCCCCTCATGGTGTAGTATTCTTTATCTTTTTCTCAGCTCCATCCTTTTCCATAATTCTATCTTCTATTTCACTTATTCTCCCCTCTGCCTCTTCCATCATTGCTGTCACTGCATCTGGCTTATTTTGCACCTCATTTATAGCATTCCTAATTTGTCGTGACTGTTTTTCAGTTCTTTGATCTCTGCAGCAATCGATCCTTTACTGTCATCTATGCTTTTTTCAAGCCCAGTGATTAATCTTATGACCATTCTTCTAAATTCTTGCTTAGATACATTGTTTATATATGATTTGATCAATTCTTTAGCTGCCATTTCTTCCTGGAATTTCTTTTGAGGAGAATTCTTCCGTTTCTTCATTTTGGTTCATTTTCTGTCCTTATGTGTTCTAAAAGCTTGCTATGTGCCCTGCACCTGAAAGCACTACTATATTAAAGGAGGGTCATAAACTGTTCAGGGCCTGGCCCTTCAAGATGTGTTTTTGGAGTGTGTTACATGCTCTCTGTTGTTGTCACTCTGGTTGCTTTATCTCCCTACTTGTAGTGGTGGTTTGGGGCTTCCATCAGGTGTTCTTTGATTTGTTTGTTGAAGTTACCCTGGAAAAAAAATTTTTAAAGAAAAATAAAAGGGGTGTTGGTGGTGGTGGAAGAAGCCTTATCCCATAGAAAGAGATAAATGATAGGATCCAGGAAAAAGAAAAGAAAAGAAATTGGCCAGGCAGAGAAGCTACACAGCTTAATTCAAGAGAGAAGGGAAAATAAAGAAGGAGATACAGAAGCAGTATGAAAAGACTAGATTAAATATATTGGCTTAAACCAAACAGCAACCAGAATAACCAGACTAGAGAAGGGAAAAAAATAAGAGTAAGAAAAGGAAGAAAAAAAGAAATAATTAAAATAAGAATTGACCAAGAACTAAATCAGAAAATGCAAAACTGCTGGGTGCCTTGGAACCAGTGGCTGCACTGGTTTGGAGGAGAAGCTGTTTAGTTGGTCAGTGTCAATCTTGCTCCAGTACATACACAGTTACCAGATGTAGAGGAGCTTGGCTTGGTGTAGGTAGGTCCCACCTCCACTGTGGGCCCCTTTTCCATTCCCTGAAGCCCCACTTTGTTGATAAGGGTGATAAAAATGATGACACCCAAGTTTCTCCTCCCCAGACTAGGTGTCCCAACACACTCTGTTTAGGCTGTCTTCACAGTGCTGTGCAGGAGCAAGCCAACTGTTTTTTTTTTCCACTCCCCAGTCCCCTGTGCCTCCCAGTCACTCAGCTGGGATTCAAACCCCAGTGTCTTAATGAATCCTTCTCTGCCCACCCTGGTTCCAGGGAAATGCCACTCCACCCAGCCAATAAAGGGTCTCTGGCTCCTCGCAGTGCCATGCGGGTATGAATGAGGCAGTTTGTCCCACTCCACAGTCTCCTGCACCTCCCTGGCACTCAGCCAAGATTCAAACTCTGATGTCTTAAAGGATCCCACTCCACCTTGCTGACAAAGTGCCTCTGGCTGGCAGGCTCCTGCAGGGTCTTTTTTTCCTTGGAATGGCTCTTTGCCTTCTTTCCACAGCACTGAAGGAGATGACTGCTTTCTCTGACTGTGGACTGTGCCTCTGAGCTAGTTCCCAAGACTGGGGCTGGCTCCCTCCTCCCCAGGTGTGCAAACAGGGAAGCTAACCCCAGTGTGGAAAAAGCTCCACAGTTAGAAATTGGATCTCTCCATCTTTTCTGATACCCAGTCCATGGTTTTTCTCTTGTCCAAATACAATCCTACACTTCCACAGGCTCTCTTTCTCTTACTTTTGTCTCTCCACAGAAGGGGATCCCTCCCCCCTGTGCTTACACCACCCATTTTATCTCTCCCAGTTTGAAATCTCACACCTATGGCCTTTCAAGTTGTCCCCGTGGGCCCCTGGAGATGTCTCTCCATATTTGGTGTTTAAGCTAATTTAAGTTTGTGGGTTTAATTAAGATAGGCCTGTCTTTAAAGTTATCAGCATTAAGTATAAAACTTATTCTACCTAGGTTTGCTGAAGGTCAAATAAGCTTATGTTACCTCTGTTGCAATTTGCTAGCAAAAAGATGACTTAAAATAATGGTTAATTTTGTCTGTCTTAAAGTTTTAATTGGTAATAGTTAAGATAGCTTTCAAAGTCTTTGGTAATCTGATACTTGAATAAATTGGATTGGATTCTTGGGACATCTAGGTCTTTTCCAAATTGAATAGTGTGCTAAAGCATTGAGTCCTAAATGTAGGTTTGCACTTTTGACTTATTGTAGAGAAACTAAGGATATTTGAGTGTTGGAAAACATGCTTTGTGCTTAGTTGATTCATGAATTTGCCATCTAAAGAATTCTGGTGTAATAGTTCACAATTGGTTAATAAGTTTTCACTGGAGATTAAGGTTTCTAAGAGTTAAAATTCTGCTAAATATAATTAAGACAGATGGAAATAAGGGAAACAACTCTATATGTAAAAAGTAGGAGATAGGTAAAAAAGATATGAGAAATGGAAATACATTTTTGTTGAAGGTGAAACAAAGCAATTTTGTCCTAAATAAGACTGTTTGAAGAGAAAAGTCTTGAGACAATATTTGAAGGAAAAGGAAACTTGTAGAAGGTTTGTGAAGAGAAGGCTTTGGAAACAAATTTTATGTGTGGTTAGGACAGACTGAGGATGCAGTGAATGGATTTTAAAATACACTGGTATAATATTAAAATTCTGCTCTTCTCTATGTTAAAAAAAAAAGGTTTTCTTGGATTGTTGATCTGCTCTTGATAAGAAAATGTAAACAAAGTTGTTGTTTTTTTTCCTCTTTTGTTTGCCAGAAAACCAAAGCTTTGTTTGGTCTTTATCAGGTCTTCTATTACTTAAAGTTAAAACTTTTCAATATTAAAGGAGTAAAGTTTTACTAACAACTATATAACCCTGCATATTTGCTTTTGAAATCTCTTATTGCCACCTTGGTTAAAAAAATAAGACTTGTAATAATCTGTAATCCTATTTAGGATGTGCTTGATAACTTTCTAAGGGTTTAACAAACTTCCCAGGATTTAAAATGTAAATGAAGTCCTTTTGACCACTCAGGTTTATTTGGTATGTAAAGTTACTCTAGAAACACTGTCAAACAAATAATGGTAAATCTTAAGTTGTATTGCTTGAGTAAATGCTAAAACTGCTCAAATATAAATGCAATTCTTGAAGTTTTAATATGTTTGGGTAATAAGGTCATCACTTGATATTTTGATTATCAAAGGGTTACGTGTCACAGAAATAACCAGATTACCTTGTCAATTGCATCATAATAAACTCTCATCAGATTGTTAACCATGTCCATTTTTTAATCTTTTGTCATTTATAGTTATTGTTCTTATTCTCTTAAAAAACATGTTTTATCTTCAAGGAGATTTATAAGGACTTTTGGGATTATGTATTTGGCATCTTTAAAATTAATACTAAAATGGGTAAGAATTTCCAGAATTAAAAGCTGAATTTGAACTGAACAAAAATTAGTAACATGGGACTAAATGAACTAAAGAAGATGGTTATAGTTTTGTGAGTCTTGTTTTGAAGTATTGCTGGTTCTATAATGTTAGCTCTTCCAGATTAAGGAAACCTTCTCTTAAGATATCTGTGATATACAAAAATTTGATATTCATTTGTAAACTGAAGCATTTAAATTTTCTTTCTACCTAAATTCTCTGGAATTCAAAAACTCTCAGTGAGTATTCTTTCTTTTATGGCAATTACAATCATTTGCATAAGTTCAATAAGAATCTTCTCCTTGTAACAGGACACCTTTGGAAATATTGGTTATTTTACCAAGGCCTTGACTTGAATGTCATATTTGAGAGTCATGCATAGACTCAGATATGACCAAATAGCTCTAAGGACTAAGGTTGGCTTTATGAAACATGGAGCCATAAAGCCCCTTGGAAATGTTGGCCTGATACTTTACTTGCAGAGTTACCAGCAGCCTTACTGGGTGAGTAAAGAATGTCACTTCCTGGCTGGTGCAGGAACCTCAGGATATCTCAGGGACTTTATAAAGAGGAATTTGCCCAAATCTACAGATATTATAGTCATGTTTGATGGCAAGTATGTGGCTTGGCTTCTGGCCTGGAGCAGCTACTAAAAGTCAATCTAGAGATACCTTATTAAAAGTTCCAGTAAAGCAAATTATAAAAGATCTATATGATCACTATTCTTGCTGAACTCATGTAAATAATTAGGCCAAGTTTATTAAAATTAAGCTTGTCCTATAAGCAAATTAGTCTTCATTTGTCTGTTTCTGGAAATGAGGGTTTTTAGAGAGAAAAATTATGTTTCAGTAACACATCTGTATGGATGTTAAGTTCTAGTTCTGATTATCTTTAAATGTTTTTTGTTTGCCTAAACTAGACAACTTGAGGTAAACTTCAGAAAAACTGTCACAATAGCACAGGTATGGACAATCTTCTTGTTTGTTGTTCTGTGGAAATAGTAACATGACCCCATAGGCATATGATTATTTAAACAACTGTAAAATGGAATAATTCCCCTAACAATTGTATATAAAGTCTTTTCTCACTGTACACCAATCAGTAGGTAAAGACTATAGTGCTTTATTAAATTATTCACTTGAGACTAGGTTAATTCCTACATCTCTAAATGAATATGCAAACTATATCTTCTCTAAGCCTGATCTGATAGTTCCTAGAAACCCACCCCATACAAACCTAGAAAACCTGGCTTATTTAGAAGATTGAAAGTCTAATACAACAGGTGATTCAACTCCTAAGTGGAAGTGCCCCTACTGGGTTATATTATGTACTCCCACTGCGGTAAAATTAGAGGGACACTCTTCATGGACTCATATCTAGAATAAAGCATCTACCTTCATTACAGGAAAACAATGAGCAAACTTATACACCTTATTCCTGTGAACCTTTGAAAGACCTCAAACTCCTCTTTAAAGAAAATTGATGGTTGTCCCTTTCTTTTTCATTCTCCTTTCCCCAATTTATACTGACAATTCCTTATTAAAATGGACCATTCCAAAGAATCACCAGACACATTTGAATTACAAACCAGAAAACTCCATGTGATTCCTGCTGCCTGTTCCCACTTTAACTGAAGATGCTTCAAGCCTGACATCTAAAAAAAAAATCTCACCAGCAGCACTGGCAGACACTGGGTTTGTAATCTGCTCTAACCATTAACCTATTTTTTTGTTTCTATAAAAATGCCTTTTATTAATTACTTGACTGCTTACTAAACAAAACAGAGGCTATATGATGACAAAACACCACCTGTTACACAATTAAGGCATTAAATGACTCTCAAAATAACATTATATTATTAAATACTGAAATAACTCTAATGAATGAAATAGTTCTATAAAATAAAACAGCATTAGATGTCTTAACTGCTGCACAAGATAGAACTTGTGCTTTCATAAAAACCATGCTATGTGTACCTTCCAGATTACAACAAAAATATTTCTGGATTTGTGACATGAATACTCAAATTAGCACTTTTAAACAATCTCTGTTTTCTTTAATGATTGGCTAACCTCCTGTACTGGAGGATTTTTATCAACTACTATTTGGGCTTCTCTTTATTGTTATTCTAATTGTGTTTTGTTGTTTTCTCCCATGTCTCTCTGTCTAGTGCCAAGACTCCATCACTGCAATAGCTTCAAGCCAACAGAGGATCCTTTCTACTCAAGAAGGCTCATGTATGTTGTCCATGTTGGATTCTGCTGCCTCCGTGTTTGTAAATCCCCTAAATGTTCCCCAACTGACCAATATTGACCCATATAGGTAGGGACATTTCTACACCCCTATTTGGCAGAAAGAAGCTACAGAAAATGAGACCTTCCACCTTCAATAACCTTAAAGAAGTAAGGGTCAAAATTGTTGGGAGGGCATGATGAGGGGCCATAAAGCAAGCTGAGTGCCAAGCACAAACTAGCATTATCTGCCAGCCCCCTGCCATCCCACCCAGTTGGACTACGTATGACATTCCTCAGGCACTCCTGGCTGCCCAAGGACAAAGGAAAGGACAGAAAACAAATGGTTAAACTGATAGAGTCTCCATGAGTTTACATATATCTTAGTAAATTACAAGAAAAAGGCAATCTTATCAATAGCCTAATCTCCAGAAATCTATAGACTCAGTTTCCTGGAGCCCTTAGTATCACCCCCCCATAGTGATGTGGGCAACAAAGGCAAAGGAAAGAAATGGCAGGTAAAATTAAATTTCCTTATAACCTGCAACCCGTTGACAAATATTTGAGGCAAATACAGAGTATAATATTTCTTCAGGAACCCCCTACCATCCTAATGTTAATGCCTTACTAGAGAAAAAACAACCTTAGCTTGACAATAGCAAGGTCTCAGGTATCTTAGGAGTCTGCTTTAGCATATCAAACTCCTTCTGGAGGCCTCCTTTTTGTCTTTACTTCCCCCAATTCTATAGTATATAACCAGTCACTTTTCATAACCCCAGTGCATCTCTTTCTGCACAGGTGTTCTGTCCCTATGCTTTAATAAAATCACCTTTTTGCACCAAAGATATCTTCAAGAATTCTTTCTTGGCAGTCAGCTCTGAACCCCACGAACCCCACCATCACCCCAAAACATCATCACCAGTGTCTGCAGGAAGGGAAATAGGGACATTTCAACACACATAAAGTATCAGTCAAGCTGATGTGATTTGAAGTTTTGGAGTTTGGAGCAGGTGGCCAAGAAAGAATTCTTGAGATGTCTTTGGTACAAAAAGGTAGTTTTATTAAAGCATGGGGACAGGACCTATGGGCAGAAAGAGCTGCACCACAGTCACAAAGGTGACATTATATAAAACTTTCTATCCTATGGAGGGGAGGGCAATATCAGGGTCCCAGAATATTGAATCTATAGGTCTCTGGAAGTTTGGTTACTGATAAAATTGTTTTTTCCCCTTGTAAATCATTTAGACAGTTGAAAACTAATAAAGACTCATGTCCTATATGACTGTGATCTTTATCAGTTAGCCACTTGTTTTTCCTCTAGCAAAGCATTAACATTAAGTCAACTGGGCATGCCTGGAGGAATGTCACTCTGCTGTCTCAAGGACTTGTCAATGGGCTGTAGGTTGTAAGGAAACTTAATTTTCCACTTGCCTGTGTTTCGCACATCAAAGCAAGATGAATACACTCTAGAGATATGCTGTACAGCATTGTGCCTGTAGATAACAATATCATCTTGTACACTTTAAAATATGTTAAGAGGGAAGATCACAACATTAGTGTTCTTACCATTATAAAATAAAATTGAGAAAGAAAGGAAGAAGAAAAAAAAAGAAAAGAAAGAAAGAAGAGAGAGAGGGAGGGATGGAAGGAAGGAAGGAAGGAAAGAAAGAAAGAAAGAAAGAAAGAAAGAAAGAAAAGAAAGATCAAGTTTATGAGGGAGAAGCCTATGGGTTGTCTGTGAGGAAAAAGCAAATGGCTGAATCCTGTTCTGTCAGAAGCATGGGAAAGGCCAGTGGGGCTTGTGTGGAAATGCTAAAGGGGAGCTGATATTCAGAACCGACTCCAGTGCACAAATACCAAATACCTCAAATACTGTGTGATCCTCAGTGACTTTGGTTGATCACTCAGAACCTACAGTGGCTTGTCAAAACTGTCTCTTTAAATTCAGTTATAGTTTCTTCCCAGGAGCCTATCCTATTTCTACTGAAGATCTCTGGGTTTCCTTTCTTCTCACTTCATGCTGGTGAGAATGATCTCTTGCAATTCAAGAAAAGAGGGTCAGGGGGAGAGGTGCTTATTCCTGGCTTCTCTTTTACTCTCTTTTCAAAGGAAGGAAACAAATAGGATAAAATGGGCATAGGGAAGAAGCAAAACATTTATTTTTTGATGGAATAGATTTCAAATAACTTTCTAAAATAAGAACAGGTTGTGCCAAATCTAGGTTATAAAATTCATGTGTTTTAAGTAGCCTATTTTAAATGTTGTAACCACCTGGAAATGTGAGCAGAAAGGAATCTATTTATTTCACAGTCACCAAAGACTATCATCTTTTGCTTTTTCCCCACATTTAGCTACAAGGGCATACACATATTTCTGAAACCTCAGGGTCTTTCAAACCCCCTCTGACCCCCACATCAATACCTGAAACACAGATGAGCAGAAAACAGACAGTAAATTTATATTGTGTGTGGTTTCCTCTGAAAAATGGAAAACATGTACCATGCTCTCTCAGGTCACACTTGTTTGATTTTTCCAACAATCTAAGCTGACTATGGGTCTGGCAACATACCAGAGATACCCAGAGACAAGAACAATGCACTGTTTTAAAATAAGGGCAAAAGGTCAGAGAAAGAAGGGTTGAGTGGACACAGCATTTGAACTCAGCACAGACAGACCTCATTTCTGTGTCAGTGGAGTCATTCTTTGCAATTCTCTTTCTCTCCCTGTGAGGTTCTCAAACCACCCTATCAAACTAAGCTGGAACTAAACCAGGTGCTTTAGGAGAGACCTGCCCCATATTGCCTTGTAACAGGCAACCTGGAGTGATTTCTACCATCTTACTTATGTATTTAACTTACCAGCAGTTTCTTTGCTTTCTTGATCACCTTCTTTTCAGCTTTCTATTTTACTGATTAGTTTTCTTTATTCACATATTATTCCAACTGATTTGGAAGTTATACATCCCATTTATGTTCTTTGAGAGATTATTCTTAACTGTTTAAGAGAATTATTTAACATAGCTGAAACTTAATAGATATATCTGTTCTGACCCATAGAATACAAGACTCTTAATCTCTGTTCCTTTTAAATTCTTATCATCTTCTATATTTATTGTTTCCCAATATTTAGATCTATTGCCTTTCTAAAACTTACCCAGATCAGCTTTAATATTATTATTTATAAACAATACTCATTTGGGTTTACCAAAATATTTATGGAGTTCTTTATTTGTTGTTTCCAGTGTCCCACTCTTTCTCTTTTAAATTAATTTCCTTTTTGCTGAAGTTCAAGCTTTAGTTATTTTTTTATAGTCAAGTACAGATCTTTGATTATAATTTACACTTAAAGAATCTCTGTACCTGCAAATATTGCTTTAGCCCAGTAGTTAGTTTCCCCAAGCATTTTTAAGGTATGATTCCATTTTTTTCTTAAATATATACTTGCTGATAGAGGAGCCACCATCCTTGTAGGACCACTAGCTGCCTCCTGCTTCTTCTCACCAGTGTGTCATGTATCTCAGTGGCTTTTGTTATTTTTCTCTTTGTTTTGTTTTTTGAAGTTCAGAAAACCCACTTCAACATATCAAGGTATGAATTTGTCTTCATTTATTTTTCTCAGGACTCAGCATGTTTGAACAACCCAAGGACTTATACATTTATTTTGAATATTCTCTCTTCCATGATTTCAAATTACTCCTTCTAAGATCTCTTTTAGGTATTAAATCTCATTCTTAGGATGCAAATTCTCCATTTGTATTGCCCACTGACTCTTATGTACATAATTCATTTCCTACTATGGTTTGTAATTGTTTTACTGTGAACTTGTCCTTACTGGAGACTATGTTCTGTAGAAGTCTGTACCCTAGAGCATAGAGGATTCCATTAGGATTGCTTTGTGTCTACTCTGCCACAGCCTCATAAGTTTCATCTCCACCAACACCAACACCACTACCTCTATCTCTACCACCACCTCCACCACTTTCACCTCCACCTTCATCACTACCTCGATCAATGTATGACCTCCACCTCCATCACCACCACCACCACGTCCACAACTTTCACCTCTGCCTTCATCACCACCACCACCACCACCACTTCCACCTCAACCACCTCTTCTACCTCTATTACAACCAAAACTTTAAACACTACCACTTTTACCCATGTCTCTATCACCAGTAATACCACCTTCACCATCACCACTACCCAAACATTTCATCTTGTGTAACTGCAAAGAAAACTGATTCGGTAAGTTGTGTGATAAAAGAAACCTCTGTTGAGGAGTGTCACAACAAATGTGGTGTTAAGTCAGAAATGGAAATACGGCAAAAGATGGGTAGGAGACTGTCCAGAGCAATGAAGATAACAAAAATATCAATGAAGTTAGGGAGCTCTACAGGGGCTTTACAGAAGTAAAGATCAGTGATGCAAGACCAATAATATTAGATATAATATAAATTGAGTAAAAAAAACAAAAAAAGTAAAAAGAGATATGCATGTTCATCATAAACTGAATTATTATTTTTTTTACTTAGTTTCAGCTGAAGAAAATAGAGTAAATGATAAATACCCTTATAACCTAGACAAGGTGCTAAAGCACCAATGCTAAATTTACTAAATGATTTTAAAACCAGTTATGACAGAATTGGTTAAGAAAATCTCGACCCTTCTCCAGGCTATGAATGAATGCAACTGAAAAGAGAGTGGGAGGGAAGGAGAGGAGAGGAGAGGAGAGAGAATACTTGTGAGGATGCTGAGATGTTTCTCTCTATCTCATGGTGGAAGGGGAAGGGGTTTTCTCCCTCTCATCTTATGCCAAGTGAGAGGTGCTTCAAGGAGAGCACATAGACAGAATGTGTCTTCAGAAGTTGGGGAGCAAAATGAGTTATACAAGAGAGATGCTGTGCCTTCAAAGCTTGAGACCATGGAAAAAGTGACATTTCACTGGGAGCAGCTCTACTGTTCCAACGTGCACCTTTCCCAGGGACTAGGCAAACCAACCTGCAGTCACTTGAAGGACACTTTACCCAAGAAGGCCACCTGCAAGGGTGAAATGATGTAGAAGAGTAGGGTGAAAAAGGTAGCTAAGAAGCCCAGAGGACAAAGAATTGAATGTGGCCTACCTGAGGAAGCCAATCCTGCATTACAAGATTCCCTAAGAGTTCTCCAAATAACAGTCCACAGAATCTATCCATGAGAGACTGAGCAGAGGATCTAATTACCTAGAAGGCTTGAAACAAAAATGACAATTGTAGCAAAGCAAGTTTTGTCTTTTCCATTTGCCCCATGTATCACCCTGAATAGGGCAGAAATTAAAGTCTGCAATAAGGACATGAGCCCCCTGCCTATGCTACAGTCTTCCAAGTCTCATATGAGCTCTAACCTATGTTCACAGAGTTGATTCTTATACAAGACTGGGCATTTTAGTTGCAGAAATAAAACTCGTCTAGGTATGGTGAGAGGACATAGCATGACAGAAACATGTTCTACTGTTCCAAGCAACAGAAATGTGTGAGTAATGAAATCTTCAGACCTAATCACGAGAACAGTAAGTGTAAGAGTCAGTTATCACAGATAAGTCAAAATACATTGTCTCTCCTCAGAAACACATTTGATAAATTAGATGTGATTTTCTTTTCTCCTTTTTTGCTGAGAATTACACAAAAAATATTGACCATAATTCCTATATTTATAACCTTCTTTCAATCAGCAGTGGAAATGGGGTTCATCTATACTTGGACTTGCATATTTTATGGATACCATCTATCAATAATAATTAAAATGTAAATCAATCAGAAGGAGAACTGAATTGCTTTTCTAATCTCTCTATACAAATGGTATTATAAAATTGTAATCAAAGAGCATGTAGTAAAAAAATGCAGGATATAATTATGATACAGGTATGATAACGGAGTTAATAAAAATATGATGTTTTCTAAATTTTGCGACATTTTTCAGCCTTTTAAAAATTTTAATTTTCTGAAATTTATTTTCTCATTATAAATATTCTCTTTGTACATACTTTTGTTTTTGTGATTTTCTATTTTTTTATTGTTGTTGAAAGTGAGAGTTACAAAAGTTGTATGAGATTCAAGCTCTCAGAAAACTGGACTCATCCTGAATAAAAATGTGGCAATATGAAGTATTTTATTATACATTTTTATGTAAAAAGTGGCAACTCAATGGAGGAATATGTTGAGCAAGACTTCAACCAAAATATTTACAACCTTCTGAGCTGATGGGTAGGCATTGGCCTTTACCCTTGGCAGAAGAAACTTGCATCCTGAGCACTGCAGTACCGTAGGTGACATTTTTCATATTACAAATCCATCAGCGAAGCTGCATATGAGTTAAGTTATTACACTATTTCTTCACACACAAACATGCACACACCAAGCTACAATACAATTTTATCTAATGCCTTAATTAGAAATGGATGGAGGGGCACCTGGGTGGCTCAGTCCGTTAAGCGTCCGACTTCAGCTCAGGTCATGATCTCACAGTCTGTGAGTTTGAGCACCAGGTGGGGCTCTGTGCTGACAGCCTGGAGCCTGAAGCCTGCTTCGCATTCTGTGTACCCCCTCTCTCTGCCCCCCCCACTCATGCCTCTCTCTCTCTCTCTTTCTCTCAAAAATAAATAAACATTAAAAATAAAAAGGAGGAGGAAGATGGCAGCGTAGGAGGATGCTGGGCTCACCGTGTCCTGCTGATCACTTAGATTCCACCCACACCTGCCTAAATAACCCAGAAAACCACCAGAAGACTAGCAGAATGGATTCTCCAGAGCCAAGCATAGATGAGAGGCCCACAGAAAAGGGAACCCTCCCGAAGAGGATCACTGAAGGAAAAGCAAGCTGAGCCTACCCCTCCCGCCCCTGTGCACCTTGCCGATCCACCCCAGCTAATACACCAGATCCCCAGCACCACAAGACTGGCAGAGTGCAAGTAGCCAAGATGGCCATGCCACCCCAAGTGAATCCTGCTACTAGGAGAGGGGAAGAGAAGGTACACACTAGTCTGACTGTGGCCCCAGCGGTGGGCTGGGGTTAGACATCAGGTCTGACTGCAGCCCCACCCACCAATGCAAATTATTCAAAACAGCATAGGGGAAGGGCCCCACAGTTCTGCACCACTCCAGAGACTATCCAAAATGATGAAATGGAAGAATTCCCCTCAAAAGAATCTCCAGGAAATAATGACAGCTAACGAACTGATCAAAGAGGATGTAAACACTATAGCAGAAAGTGAATTTAGAATAATAGTCATAAAATTAATTGCTGGGCTTGAAAACAGTATAGAGGACAGCAGAGAATCTATTGCTACAGAAATCAAGGGACTAAGGAACAGCCCGGAGGAGCTAAAAAATGCTATAAATGAGTTGCAAAATAAAATGGAGACAACCACAGCTCGGATTGAGAGGCAGAGGAGAGAATAGGCAAACTAGAAGATAAAATTATTGTAAAAGAGGAAGCTGAGAAAAAGAGAGATAAAAAATCCCGGAGTATGAGGGGAAAATTAGAGAACTAAGGGATGCACTAAAGAGAAATAATCTATGCATAATTGGTATTCCAGAGGAGGAAGAGAGAGGGAAAGGTGCTGAAAGTGTACTTGAAGAAATAATAGCTGAGAACTTCCCTGATCTGGGGAAGGAAAGAGGCATTGAAATCCAAGAGGCACAGAGAACTCCCTTCAGACGTAACTTGAATCGATCTTCTGCATGACATATCATAGTGAAACTGTCAAAATACAAGGATAAAGAGAAAATTCTGAAAGCAGCTACAGATAAATGTGCTCAAACACATAAAGGGAGACCGATAAGACTAGTGACGGAGCTCTCTACTGAAACTTGGCAGGCCAGAAAGGAATGGCAGGAAATCTTCAATGTGATGAACAGAAAAAATATGCAGCCAAGAATCCTCTATCCAGCATATCTGTCATTTAAAATAGAAGGAGAGATAAAGGTCTTCTGAAACAAACAAAAACCGAAGGAATTCATCACCACTAAACCAGCCCTACAAGAGATCCTAAGGGGGATCCTGTGGGAAAAAGTACCAGAGACATTGCTATGAGCATGACCTACAGACATCACAATGACTCTAAACCCATATCTTTCTATAATAACACTGAATGTAAATGGACTAAATGTGCCAACTAAAAGACATCGGGTATCAGAATGGATAAAAAAACAAGACCCATCAATTTGCTGTCTACAAGAGACCCATATTAGATCTGAGGAAACCTTCAAATTGAAACTGAGGGGATGGAAAACTATGTATCATGCCACTGGAAGTCAAAAGAGAGCTGGAGTAGCCATACTTATATCGACAAACTAGACTTTAAATTAAAGGTTGTAACAAGAGATGAAGAAGGGCATTATATAATAATTACAGGGTCTATCCATTAGGAAGAGCTAACAATTATAAATGTCTATCCGCCGAATAAGGGAGCCCCCAAATATATAAAACAATAACTCACAAACATAAGCAACCTTATTGATAAGAATGTGGTAATTGCAGGGGACTTTAACACCCCATTCACAGCAATGGATAGATCATCTAGACACAGGATCCATAAAGAAACAAGGGCCCTGAATGATACATTGGATCAGATGGACTTGACAGATATATTTAGAACTCTGCATCCCAAAGCAACAGAATATACTTTCTTCTCAAGTGAACATGGAACACTTTCCAAAATAGGTCACATACTGGGTCACAAAACAGCCCTTCATAAGTATACAAGAATTGAGATCATACCATGCATATTTTCAGACCACAATGCTATGAACCTTGAAATCAACCACAGGAAAAAGTCTGGAAAACCTCCAAAATCATGGAAGATAAAGAACACCCTACTAAAGAATGAAAGGGTCAAACAGGCAATTATAGAAGAAATTTAAAAATATATGGAAACAAACGAAAATGAAAATACAACAATCCAAACACTTTGGGATGCAGCAAAGGCAGTCCTGAGAGGAAAATACATTACAATCGAGGCCTATCTCAAGAAACAAGAAAAATCCCAAATACAAAATCTAAAAGAACACCTAAAGGAAATAGAAGCAGAACAGCAAACACACCCTGAACCCAGCAGAAGAGAAATAATAAAGACCAGAGCAGAAATAAACAATATAGAATCTAAAAAAAAACTGTAGAGCAGATCAACGAAACCAAGAGTTGGTTTTTCGAAAAAAATAAACAAAATTGATAAACCTCCAGCCAGGCTTCTCAAAAAGAAAAGGGAGATGACCCAAATAGATAAAATCATGAATGAAAATGGAATTATTACAAACAATCCCTCAGAAATACAAGCAATTATCCGGGAATAATATTAAAAACTATATGCCAACAAACTGGACAACCTGGAAGAAATGGACAAATTCCTAAACTCCCACACACTTCCAGAACTCAATCAGGAGGAAATAGAAAGCTTGAACAGATCCATAACCAGCAAGAAAATTGAATCAGTTATCAAAACTCTCCCAACAAATAAGAGTCCAGGACCAGATGGCTTCCCAGGGGAGTTCTACCAGACGTTTAAAGCAGAGATAATACCTATCCTTCTCAAGCTATTCCAAGAAATAGAAAGGGACGGAAAACTTCCAGACTCATTCTATGAAGCCAGCATTACTTTGATTCCTAAACAAGACAGAGACCCAGTAAAAAAAGAGAACTACAGGCCAATATCCCTGATGAATATGGATGCAAAAATTCTCAATAAGATACTAGCAAATCGAATTCAACAGCATATAAAAAGAAGCATTCACCATGATCAAGTGGGATTCATTCCTGGGATGCAGGGCTGCTTCAACATTGGCAAATCAATCAACGTGATACATCACATTAATACAAGAAAATATAAGAACCATATGATCCTGTCAATCGATGCAGAAAAAGCATTTGGCAAAATTCAGCATCCTTTCTTGATAAAAACCCTCGAGAAAGTTGGGATAGAAGGAACATACTTAAACATCATAAAAGCCATTTATGAAAAGCCCACAGCTAATATCATTCTCAATGGGGAATAACTGAGAGCTTTTTCCCTGTGATCAGGACAACGACAGGGATGTCCACTCTCACCGCTATTGTTTAACATAGTTTTGGAAGTTCTAGCATCAGCAATCAGACAACAAAAGGAAATCAAAGGCATCAAAATTGACAAAGATGAAGTCAAGCTTTCACTTTTTGCGGATGACATGATATTATACATGGAAAACCTGATAGACTCCACCAAAAGTCTGCTAGAACTGACACATGAATTCAGCAGTTGCAGGATACAAAATCAATGTACAGAATTCAGTTGCATTCTTATACACTAACAATGAAGCAACAGAAAGACAAATAAAGAAACTGATCCCATTCACAATTGCACCAAGAAGCATAAAATACCTAGGAATAAACCTAACCAAAGATGTAAAAGATCTGTATGCTGAAAACTATAGAAAGCTTATGAAGGAAATTGAAGAAGATATAAGGAAATGGAAAGACATTCTGTGCTCATGGGTTGGAAGAATAAATATTGTCAAAATGTCAATACTACCCAAAGCTATCTACACATTCAATGCAATTCCAATGAAAATTGCACCAGCATTCTTCTAGAAGCTAGAATAAGCAATCCTAAAATTCGTATGGAACCACAAAAGGCACCGAATAGCCAAAGGAATTTTGAAGAAGAAGACCAAAGCAGGAGGCATCACAATCCCAGACTGTAGCCTCTACTACAAAGCTGTCATCATCAAGACAGCATGGTATTGGCACAAAAACAGACACACAGACCAATGGAATAGAATAGAATCCCCAGAACCAGACCCACAAAAGTATGGCCAACTCATCTTTGACAAAGCAGGAAAAGAATATCCAATGGAAAAAGACAGTCTCTTTAACAAATGGTGCTGGGAGAACTGGACAGCAACATGCAGAAGTATGAAACTAGACCACTTTCTTGCACCATTCACAAAAATAAACTCAAAATGGATAAAGGACCTAAATGTGAGACAGGAAACCATCAAAACCCTAGAGGAGAAAGCAGGAAAAGACCTCTCTGACCTCAGCCGTAGCAATTTCTTACTTGACACATCCCCAAAGGCAAGGGAATTAAAAGCAAAAATGAAGTATTGGGACCTCATGAAGATAAAATCTTCTGCACAGCAAATGAAACAATCAAAATACTAAAAGGCAACTGATGGAATGGGAAAAGATATTTGCAAATGATATATCGGACAAAGGGCTAGTATCCAAAATCTATAAAGAGCTCACCAATCTGCACACCCAATAAACAAATAATCCAGTGAAGAAATGGACAGAAAACATGAATAGACACTTCTCTAAAGAAGACATCCGGATGGCCAACAGGCACATGAAAAATGTCGTCAGTCTTCATCAGGGAAATACAAATCAAAACCACACTCAGATATCACCTCACACCAGTCAGAGTGGCTAAAATGAACAAATTAGGAGAGTGTGCTGGAGAGGATGGAGAAACGGGAACCCTCTTGCACTGTTGGTGGGAATGTAAACTGGTGCAGCCACTCTGGAAAACCGTGTGGAGGTTCCTCAAAAATTTAAAAATAGACCTACCCTATGACCCAGCAGTAGCACTGCTAGGAATTTACTCAAGGCATACAGGAGTACTGATGCATAGGGGCACTTGTACCCCAATGTTTATAGCAGCACTCTCAACAATAGCCAAATTGTGGAAGGAGCCTATATGTCCATCAACTGATGGATGGATAAAGAAATTGTGGTTTATATACACAATGGATTACTATGTGGCATTGAGAAAGAATTAAATATGGCCTTTTGTAGCAACGTGGACAGAACTGGTGAGTGTGATGCTAAGTGAAATAAGCCATACAGAGAAAGACAGATACCATATGGTTTCACTCTTATGTGGATCCTGAGAAACTTAACAGGAACCCATGGGGGAGGGGAAGGAAAAAAAAGAGAGGTTAGAGTGGGAGAGAGCCAAAACATAAGAGACTCTTAAAAATAAGATCAAACTGAGGGCATATGGGGGATGGGAGGGAGTGGAGGGTGGGTGATGGGTATTGAAGAGGGCATCTTTTGGGATGAGCACTGGGTGTTGTATGGAAACCAATTTGACAATAAATTTCATATATTTAAAAATTTAAAAAAAACGGATGGATACCTTATTTTATTGTAAAATCAGTAATTAAAAAATAAAAACAAAATTTATTTAAATGAATAAGATGATTTCATATATAAAGCATTGGGATACAAAGAACTTATTCAATTTCTCTTGACTTTTTTCATTTTCTTTCCCATATTGTTGCTACAGCTAGAACCTCTTAATAATCTCCAGTATAATATCTCTATGTAGTTATCACAGTTGAAGGCATGGTTTTCATTGTAGTACATGGTGTACATATGTAGTACATACTCTGTACTAGTGGCCAAAATAGTCTTACTTCAAAAAGGCAAAAGCAAAATACAATAGCCAATATATGGAAGAAACCTAAGTGTCCATCAATAAAAAATGGATAAGGAAGATGAAATATATAATTAAAAATACTATATTTCACTCATAAGTGGAATCTTTAAAAAGAAAATGAATAAACAAAATAAAAATTAGGCATATAAATACAGAGAACAAACTGATGTTTGGCAGAGAGGAGAGAGGGCAGTGGGGTGGGCAAAATGGTGAAAAGGCCTGGGAGATACATGCTTCCGTTATTAAATGAATAGGTCATGGGAATAAAGTGTACAACATAAAGAATATAGTCAGTGATATTATGATAGTTATGTATGGGGACAGATAGTAGCTACACTTGTGGTGAACATAGCATAATAATGTACAAACTTGTCAAAGTATTATGTTGTACACTTGAAACTAATGTACCATTGTGTGTGGAAATATATTTAAAAAAAATCATAAGTCACCCCCAACCTAATCAATGTAGGATCAAAATAGAAAAACTTCAAAGGAACCATGGGGCCACAGTATAGTTAATGCACTTCTTTCCCCATAAATACACTTCTGTGCCTTTCCAACATTTAATTCAATGAAACAAACACTTTTTGACTACTTAGTTCAAGGCCCTGAGTTCATTAATAGGAAATCAGGAATAAGTCAGGAATGTTCTTCATCTCAGAAGTTCTTTGTCCAATCAGAATGTGCTAATCTACCACTATTGTAGCTCTGACTCATTGAAAAGCAATCTCCTTGGACACTGCTTGGGTGAGATGTTGTAGTCTCTACACATACAATTTGAAAATGACTGAATTGGACTAGATTACCTTTAAGGGTCCTTTCAAGAACCAATGGTCTATCACTCCTCCTTAACATTGTTTCTGGCTATATTTTCTATTGTAGTTCAAATATTTATATATTTCTAATAAAGTTTGTTGAGAAATATGACTAGCACACTAAACCAGTGAATTCAGATATATGACCCTTTGGAAGGGAATTATATGATTTACATGAAAATATTAATTAATGTGGGGTCAAAATCAAGTGCTACAAAGAAATGGCAAATAATCATGCTGGTAGTACAGGAAGGACTAAAGTATGGAAAACAGTGAACAATCGGAGTCTGTCTGAGTCTATTAGGATGACACCCGTTTTCTAAACTTTTAAATTTATATAAAGTAAAATTCATTTTAAGGGGTTGCAGTTCTAGGAGTTTCTACAGATGCAGACTCTTGTAACCATTATAGATAGAATAAAGAAAAATTCTAGCCCTCTAAAGAATCCTCCTGTAATATCTCTCTGCATTTATGCCCTTGTCCTACGTGTAACCCCAGGAAACCACTGATCTACTCTATATAATTCTATTTTTCCTCCAGAACATTGCATAAATAGAATAATTAAGTTTCAATACTTCAAAACTGCATTTCTCACTTAGAATAAAACATTTTAAGATTCTTTTATGTTATTATTCTTTTATTCTATTTATAGTTCACTTCTTTTTTTTTGTAAAATTACTATGCTATTTATTTATTTATTTTTCCAAATTTTATTTAAATTCTAGTTAGTCAATAGCAATATTGGTTTCAGAAGTAGAATTCAGTGATTCATCAATTGCATACCACACCTAGTATTCATCTCAACAAGTGCCTCCTTTAATGCCCATCACCCATTTATCCCATTTCCCCAAACCACCACCCTCCAGCAATCCTCAGTTTGTTCTCTATCTTTAAGTCTTTAATGGTTTGATTCCCTCTCTCTTTTCCCCTGCTCCCATATGTTCATCTATTTGGTTTCAAAATTTCACATAAGAGTGAAATCATATGGTATTTACCTTTGTAATTGACTTATTTCAGTTATGCTAACTGAAATGTATTCTGTATGTATTATGCTAATACATTCTAGCTCCATCCACATTGTTGTAAATGACAAGATTTCATTTGTTTTGATTGCTAATATTCCAGTGTGTGTGTGTGTGTGTGTGTGTGTGTGTACCTCTTCTTTATCCATTCATCAGTCAATGGGCATTTGGGCTCTGTCCATAGCTTGGCTACTGTTGTTAGTGCTGCTATCAACATCGGGGTACCTGTGTCCCTTTGAATCAGTATTTTTGTATCTTTAGGGTAAATACCTAGTGTTCAATTACTGGATCCTAGGGTATTTCTATTTTTAACTTTTTGATGAACCTTCATACACTTCTCCAGAGTGGCTGCAGCAGTTTGCATTCCCACCAGCAGTGCAAAAGTGTTCCACTTTTTCCATATTCTTGCCAACACCTGTCGCTTATTGTGTTGTTAATTTTAGCCATTCTGACAGGTGTGAGGTGGTATCTCATCATAGTTTTGATAATGGGCAATGTTGAGCCTCTTTTCATGCCTCTGTTAGCCATCTGGATGTCTTCTTTGAAAGTGTGAATTCATGTCTTCTATTTTTTCACTGGATTATTTGTTTTTTGGGTGTTGAATTGATGTTCTTTACAGATTTTAGATATTAACCCTTTAACAAATATGTCATTTGTAAATATCTTCTCCCATTCCATAGACTGCCTTTTGGTTTTGTTGACTGTTTCCTTTTCTGTGCTGAAGCTTTTTATTGTGAAGAAGTCCCAATAATCCATTATTGCTTTTTTTGTTTCCCTTGCCTCTGGCGACCTCTTTAGTAAGCAGTTGCTATGGTCGAGATTGAAGAGGCTGCTGCCTATGTTCTCCTTGAGGATTTTGATGGTTCCCTATCTTACATTTAGATCTTTCATACATTTTGAATTTATTTTTGTATGTGGTGCAAGAAAGTTTGTCCATTTTCATTCTTGTGCATGTTGCTGTCCAGTTTTCCCAACATCATTTGTTGAAGAGAATGTCATTTTCCCATTGGATATTATTTCCTGCTTTGTCAAAGATTAATTGACCATGTAGTTGTAGGTTCACTTCTGGGTTCTCTATTATATGTGTCTATTTTTGTGCCATTGATCTGTGTCTGTTTTTGTGCCAATATTACACCTGATGATCACAGCTTAATAATATAGATCGAAATCTGGAATTGTGATGCCTCTAGCTTTGTTTTTCTTTTTTAAGATTGCTTTGACTATTCGGGGTCTTTTGTGGTTTCATACAAATTTTAGGAATGTTTGTCTAGATCTGTGAAAAATGCTGGTGGTATTTTGATGTGGATTGTATTAAATGTGTAGATAGCTTTATTTGAATAGACATTTTAACAATGTTTTTTCTTCCAACCCATGCACATGGAATGCTTTTCCATTTCTTTGTGTCCTCTTCAATTTCTTTCATAAGTGTTCTATACATTTCAGACTACATATCTCTTATCTCTTTGGTTAGATTTATTTCAAGGTATCTAATTGTTATTGGTGCAATTGTGAATGGTATTAATTTGATGACTTCTCTTTCTGCTGCTTCATTCTTGGTGTACAGTAATGCAACAAATTTCTGTATGTTGATTTCATATCATACAACTTTGCTGAATTCATGTATTAGTTCAAGCAATTTTTTTGGTGGAGACTTTCATATTTTTATGTTGTCTGCAAATAGTAAAAGTTTGACTTCTTTTCACTTGCCAATTTGGATATCTTTTATTTCTTTTTGTTGTCTTGTTGCTGAGGCTGAGACTTCCAGCACTCTGTTAAATAGCAATGGTGAGAGTAGACACCCTTGTCTTGTTCCTGACCTTAGGGGAAAAGCTCTCAGTTTTTCCCCCTTGAGGATGGTATTAGCTGTGGGTCTTTTGTATATGGCCTTTAATGATGTCAACGTATGTTCTATCTGTACACTCTAGAGGATTTTTAATAAGAATGAAGGCTACATTTTGTTAAACGATTTTTCTGCATCTATCGAAAAGATCATATGGTTCTTTTTAAATATTTTTAAAGTTTATTTACTTATTTTGAGAGAGACAGAGAGTGGGCATGCATGCAGGGGAGGGGCATGGAGAGAGAGACACAGAGAGGGAGAGAATCCCAAGCAAGCTCTGCACTGCCAGCACAAAGCCTGATGCAGGGCTCGAACTCAGGAACCATAAGATCTTGAGCTGAGCTGAAAACAAGAGTTGGATGGTTAACCGACTGAGCCACCCAGGCACCCCAAGGATAATATGGTTCTTATCCATACTTTTATTAATGTAGTGTATCATGTTGTTTGACTTGCAAATATCAAACCAAACTTGCAACCTAGGAATAAATTTCACTTGATCAGGGTGAGTATCAAAAATCTATAAAGAACTTATCAAACTCAACACCCAAAAAACAAAGAATCCAGTGAAGAAATGGGCAAAAGACATGAATAGACACTTCTCCAAAGAAGACATCCAGATGGCCAACTAACACATAAAAAATGCTCCACTTCACTCATCATCAGGGAAATACAAATCAAAACCATAATGAGATATCACCTTACACCTGTCAGAATGGCTAACATTAACAACTCAGGCAGCAACATATGTTGGCAAGGATGCAGAGAAAGAGGATCTCTTTTGCACTGTTGGTGGGAATGCAAACTGGTGCAGCCACTCTGGAAAACAGTATGGAGCTTCCTCAAAAAAATTAAAAAGAACTACTCTACAGCCCAGCAATTTCACTACTAGGTATTTATCCAAGGGATGCAGGTATGCTGTTTTGAAGGGACAGATGCACCCCAATGTTTATAGCAGCACTATCAACAATAGCCAAATTACGGAAAGAACCCAAATGTCCATCGATGGATGAATGGATAAGAAGGATGTGGTATATACATAATGGAATAATACTTGGCAATCAAAAAGAATGAAATCTTGCCATTTGCAACTACATGGATGAAACTAGAGGGTATTATGCTAAGCGAAATTAGTCATTCAGAGAAAGATAAATATCATATGACTTCACTCATATGAGGACTTTAAGAGACAAAACGTATGAACATAGAGGAAGGGAAGCAAAAATAATATAAAAACAGGGAGGGGGACAAAACAGAAGAGACTCTTAAATATGGAGAACAGAGGGTTACTGGAAGGATATGAGAGGGGGGTGGGCTAAATGGGTAGGGGCATTAAGGAATTTCCATCTGAAATCATTGTTGCACTATATGCTAACAAATTTGGATGTAAATTAAAATAATAAATTAAATTAAAAGAAATAAAAAAAGAAAATAATTCTTTTAATGTACTGTGGAATTCAATACTGAGAATTTTTGCATCCATGTTCATCAAGGATATTGATCTGTAATTCGTCTTTTCAATGGGGTCTTTGGTTTTGGAAATCAAGGTAATGCTGGCCTTATAAATGAGTTTGTAAGTTTTGTTTCCATTTCTATTTTTTTTTAGAACAGATTGAGAAAAATTGGTATTAACTGTTCTTTAGATGCCTGGAAGAATTCCCCAAGGAAGGTACCTGGCCCTGCATTTTTGTTTGTTGGGAGATTTTTTATTACTGTTTAAATTTATTTGCTGCTTATGGATCTGTTCAAATTTTATATTTCTTCCTGTTACAGTTTTGGTAGTTTGTATATTTCTAGGAATTTATCCATTTCTTACATATTGCCCAATTTTTTGGTCAATTTTCACAATATTCTCTTAAATTGGTTTGTATTTCTATGATATTGATTATGACCTCTCCCTTTCATTTGTTTTTTTTATTTATTTGGGTCCTTTATCCTTTCTTTTTGGTAAACTTGGCTATTTTATTAATTCTTTCAAAGAATCAGCTCTTAGTTTCATTGATCTGTTTTACTATGTTTTTTGTTTCATTTTTTGTTTTTTATTTTTGCTGTTGTTTTTTTCTATATCATTTATATCTGCTCTTATGTTTCTTATTCCCCTTTCTCTGCTGGCTTTAAGCTTTATTTGCTGTTCCTTTTCTAGCTCCTTTAGGTGTAAAGTTAGGTTGTGTATTTGAGACCTTTATTGCTTCTTGAGAGAAGCCTATATTGCAATATAATTCCCTTTTAAGACTGCCTTTCCTGGCACAAAAACAGACACATAGACCAATGGAATAGAATAGAAACCCCAGAACTAGACCCACAAACGTATGGCCAACTCATCTTTGACAAAGCAGGAAAGAACATCCAATGGAAAAAAGACAGCCTCTTTAAAAAATCGTGCTGGGAGAACTGGACAGCAACATGCAGAAGGTTGAAACTAGACCACTTTCTCACACCATTCACAAAAATAAACTCAAAATGGATAAAGGACCTAAATGTGAGACAGGAAACCATCAAAACCTTAGAGGAGAAAGCAGGAAAAGACCTCTCTGACCTCAGCGTAGCAATCTCTTACTCGACACATCCCCAAAGGCAAGGGAATTAAAAGCAAAAGTGAATTCCTGGGACCTTATGAAGATAAAAAGCTTCTGCACAGCAAAGGAAACAACCAACAAAACTAAAAGGCAACCAACGGAATGGGAAAAGATATTCGCAAATGACCTATCGGACAAAGGGCTAGTATCCAAAATCTATAAAGAGCTCACCAAACTCCACACCCAAAAAACAAATAACCCAGTGAAGAAATGGGCAGAAAACATGAATAGACACTTCTCTAAAGAAGACATCCGGATGGCCAACAGGCACATGAAAAGATGTTCAGCGTCGCTCCTTATCAGGGAAATACAAATCAAAACCACACTCAGGTATCACCTCACGCCAGTCAGAGTGGCCAAAATGAACAAATCAGGAGACTATAGATGCTGGAGAGGAAGTGGAGAAACAGGAACCCTCTTGCACTGTTGGTGGGAATGCAAATTGGTGCAGCCGCTCTGGAAAGCAGTGTGGAGGTTCCTCAGAAAATTAAAAATAGACCTACCCTATGACCCAGCAATAACACTGCTAGGAATTTATCCAAGGGATACAGGAGTACTGATGCATAGGGCCACTTGTACCCCAATGTTCATAGCAGCACTCTCAACAATAGCCAAATTATGGAAAGAGCCTAAATGTCCATCAACTGATGAATGGATAAAGAAATTGTGGTTTATATACACAATGGAATACTACATGGCAATGAGAAAGAATGAAATATGGCCTTTTGTAGCAACGTGGATGGAACTGGAGAGTGTGATGCTAAGTGAAATAAGCCATACAGAGAAAGACAGATACCATATGGTTTCACTCTTATGTGGATCCTGAGAAACTTAACAGGAACCCATGGGGGAGGGGAAGGAAAAAAAAAAAGAGGTTAGAGTGGGAGAGAGCCAAAGCATAAGAGACTGTTAAAAACTGAGAACAAACTGAGGGTTGATGGGGGGTGGGAGGGAGGAGAGGGTGGGTGGTGGGTATTGAGGAGGGCACCTTTTGGGATGAGCACTGGGTGTTGTATGGAAACCAATTTATCAATAAATTTCATATAAAAAAAAAAGACTGCCTTTCCTGCATCCCTAAGGTCTTGAACTGCTGTGTTTTTATTTTAATTTGCTTCCATGTAGTTTCTTTTGTCTTTAATTTCCTGGTTAACCCATTCATTCTTTAGTAGGATGTTATTCAACCTCCACATACTTATGTTCTTTCCTTTTTTTTTTTTTTTCTTGTGATTGATTTCGAGTTTCATGGTGCTGTGGCCTGAAAACATGCATGGTATAATCCTGATCTTTTTGTACTTTTTGAATTCTGATTGGTGACCCAATATGTGATCCTTTCTGGAGAATGTTCCATGTGCACTCTAGAAGACTGTGTATTCTATTTCTTAAGGATGGAATGTTCTGAGTTTATTTGTTAAGTCCATCTGATCCAGTGTGTCACTCAAAGCCACTGTTTCCTTACTGACTTTTTGCTTAAATGATATGTCCCTTGCTATAAATGGGATGTTAAAGTCTCCTACTGTTATTATATTATTATCAATCAGTTTCTTTATGTTTGTGATTAATTGATTTATATATTTGAGTGTTCATGTTGGGGGCATAAGTATTTACAATTGTTAGATCTTGATGGATAGACCCCTTAATTATGATATAATGCCCTTCTTCATTTCTTGTTAGTCTTTGTTTTAAAATCTAGTTTCTCTGCTGATATAGCAGGTGTACAAATGTCAGAGACTGAGGTCTATTTAGTCCCTTTACTCTCTCTGCTCCTCCATCCTAACACATGGCTACCATAATTAGAGATGGTTCTAGAACTAACAATCTAGGCATCTGAAACGAAGGAAAGGGGAAGAGGGAAAAAGAAACATTTCCAAATTAAATCAGTACCACTTACTGGCTGCCTCTATTTGTAACAGATGGTAGCACTTAGCTAGGCACATTGTTGCTTCCATTAATATAGGGTTCTGGTAGGTAAGAAGGAGGCAAGAATGGATATTAGCTCTGCCATAATTTGCTTAGTCTGAGCATTGAATTCTAAATCCCACTGGATTATTTTATAAAAGCAAAGAAACATGAATATATTGTCTAAATTTTGTTATTGGTATCAAAATAAGATATTCTTGGGGTGCCTGAGTGGCTCAGTAGGCTGAGCATCTTACTTGTGCTCAGGTAATGATCTCACAGTTTGTGAGTTCAAGCCCTACATCAGGATCTGTGCTGACAGCTCAGAGCCTGGAGCCTGTTTATAATTCTGTGTCTCCCTCTCCCTCTCTGCCCACCCCCCGCTTGTGCTCACTCTCTCTCTCTCTCTCTCTTTCTCTCTCTTTCAAAAATAAATAAATAAGCATTAAAAAATAAAATCTAGTTTGTCTGATATAAGACTGGCTACTCTGGCTTTCTTTTGTCATCTGTTAGAAAAATAGATATTTCTCCATCCTCCAACTTTTAATCTGTCGATGACTGTAGGTCAAAAGTGAGTTTCCTGTAGGGAGTATATTGATGGGTCTTTTTGTTTTTGTTTTTTCTCCGTTCTGATACCCTATGTCTTTTAATTGGAGCATTTAGCCCATTTACATTCAGGCTGATTATTGAATTATATGAGTTTAATGTCATCATGTTACCTGTAATGTTGGTATTTCTGATGATGAGTTGTGCTCTTTTCTAGTCTTGTTGCTTCTGCCCCTCCCCCCAAAGTCTCCTTAAAATTTTTTGTAGGGTTGGTTTAGTGGTCATGAACTCTGTTAGTTTTTGTTTGTCAGGGAAACTTTTTATCTCTTCTTCTATTCTGAATGAAAGCCTTGCTGGTAGAATATTCTTTCTTCTATATTTTTCCCATTCAGCACATTGAATATATCCTGCTACTCTTGTCTGTCCCACCAAGTCCATGGACAGAAATGCTGCAAACCTGATCTGTCTTCTTTTGCAGGTTAAGGACTTTTTTCCATTGCTGTTTTCAGGATTCTTTCCTTGACCATGTATTTTGTGAATTTGACTGTGATATGCCTTGGCAATGGTCCACTTTTTTTTTTTTATTTAATGTGAGTTTTCTGTGCTTCTTGGATTTTTATGTCTGTGTCCTTCCCAGATGAGGGATTTTTTCAGCTATAATCTGTTCACATAAACCTTCTGCCCCTTTTTCTCTCTCTTCACCTTCTGAGATCCCTATGATATAAATATTATTCCATTTCAATAAGTTGCTGAGTTTCCTAAGTTTACTTTCATTATTCATTACCTTTGTTTCCCTCTTCTTTTCAGCTTCATTATTTTCCTTAATTTTATCTTCTATATCACTAATTCGCTCATCTGTCCTGTCCATCCCTGTTTTTATGGCCTCTTTTTGGATTTGCATCTCAGTTATAGCGTTTTTAATTTCAGTCTGACTAGATTTTAGGTGTTTTTTTTTAACCTCTGCAGAAAGGGATTCTCTGGTGTGTTCTTGGTCTAGCTAGTTTCATTACAATTGCTGTTTTAAATTCTAATTCAGACATCCTACTTACATCTGTTTTGATTAAATCCCTGGCCATCATATCTTCCTGTTCTTCCTTGTTTTTTTAATGTTTATGTGTTATTGAGAGATGGAGAGACACAGAGCATGAGCAGAGGAGGGGTAGAGATAGGGGGAGACACAGGATCTGAAGCAGACTCCAGACTCTGAGCTGTCAGCACAGAGCCCGATGCGGGGCTCGAACTCACAAACTGTGAGATCATGACCTGACCTGCAGTTGGTCGCTTAACCAACTGAGCCACCCAGCCACCCCTTCCTGTTCTTTCTTTTGAGATGAATTTCTCCATCTTGTCATTTTGGAGGAAGAAAATAATAATAATAGTAATAACAACAATAATAATAATAAAATGAAATAAAAATTATAAAATTAAAAAATAAATCAAATAAAGGAAGATAGAATTTACATGTGTCTTTTTCTGTTTGTTGAAAGAAGCTTGACAGAAAAAAAATAAGATAAAATAAAATAAAATAAATTAAAATAAAATAAAATAAAATAAAAAATTTGCTCTTTCTGTAACTGAGAAAAAAAGAAAAAATAATAACAAAAACAGATGCAAAAAAAATGAACAAACAAGTGAACAAATAAATAAAACCCCAGAGGAAGCTACATGCAGTTTTCTATAGAGCTGAATCTTTATAGCAGTCTGAGTAGACCAAGTGCATGGAAGGGATTTGTGCTGGTCTTCTTGGGGAGAATCCTTCTGCCTCTCAGGCCAATTTGCCCTGGTGGAGATGTGCTTTAGGGGGCAGGGGGTGGGGCTTGGTGTAATGGCTCTGCTCTCCACTTGATGCCATTGTTTAGCTCACTGGGGTCAATCAGTGTTGGACTAATGGTGAAAATGGCTTCACCCACTCTCTAGTCTCCAGAGCAGGAAGTTCATAGCTTCACACACACACAATTAATCACCTTTCCTGTGTCTCCAGCTCCCATCAGTTTCCCCCCTTCCCCCTGTCTCTGTCTAAGCTGTCAGCCTTCCAGACAGCACCTCCCTCCAGAGTTTTATCTCATGCATGCCTGTGTTTCACAACCCCACACTTTAGAGACCCCCATGGCTTTGGCCATCCTGACCCTCTGGGAGAGGGTCTCACTGCACTGTGGCCAGTACAAGCTTATTCCAGAAAACATTCATGTGACCACACAGTGGCAGTGGCTCAGAGTTTATGGTAAATTACACCATACAGCCAGTACCAGGGTTTGCTGCCCACAGCCCACATCTTTGTTCCTGTACTGGTGGACAGGGCAGCTCTACAGCATCCGCTGAGTTTTTTGCCCTTGGAGAGGTCATATCACCTCTACCAAATGCACTCCAAGCAGGTGAACTGCATCTCCCCATGCGACCCAGGGGATTCTCAGACTATGCTGCCCACCGCTGGGGCTCTGTCCTACTTCTGCATTGAAGCACTGTCAAGCACTAACCTCCAAAACTTCAGACTCTGTGCTTCACTGTTTATAAAAAACTGACAGGATTAAAACCCTCTCTATTCTACCTGTGAACAGTTTGGAGGAACAGTTTCTTATGCATTCCCTGCACATGTTTTCACTCTTTCTCTCTAGCTACTTTCAGGGGGAGTGCTTTTCTTGCATGAATCCGATGCACTGCTCAATTTCACCTCTGTCTCCTGTCCGTGCAAAGTGTCTCAGTGGCACCGCAGCTCTTATCTCCCCTAATTCACCTCTCCACACTACATACTTTTCACATTCTGTCTCTCAAATTTTGCAGATTGTTCTGCTAATCCTCAGATCAACTTCCTAGGTATTCAAAATAGTTTGATAGTGATCTAGCTGTGTTCAAAGGATGAGAAAAGCCCAGGGTCCCCTTACTATTCTGTTGTTTAACTCTGAGTAGTTCATTTCTTTTTATTGGTGAGTAGTATCTCTTTGTGTGAATGTACCATAGTGTTCAGTCAGCCACACATTGAAAGACATTTGAATCGCTCCAGTTTGGGGCAATTATGAATAATACTGCTATAAATATTCACAAACAAGTTTTTCAGTGAACATAGCTTTTCATTTCTTTAAGATAAATATCTAAAGGTAGAACTGTTGGGTCATCTTATAAATGTATGCTTGACTTAAAATTTTTATTAGACTTTAATTTTACAGCACTATTAGTTTCACAGCAAAATTAAGCAGAAAACACAGAAATCCAATATCCCCCTGATCTCACACATGGACAACCTCCCCCATGACCAATATCCCACGAAGGTGGTACATTTGCTAAAATTGTTAAAATTATATTGATACATCAGTGCCACTCCAAATCCACAGTTACATTAGAGTTAATTATTGGAGTTGAATGTATTTAACTTTTTAGGAAATTTCCACTGTTTTCCAGAGTGACTATACCATTTTGCTTTCCCACCAGTGGATTTCTGTTGCTCTATGTCCTCGTCAGCACTTGGTATTGTCAGTATTTTTTATGTTAACCATTCTATTATGTGCTTAATGGTATATTATTGTGATTTTGATTTTCATTTTCTAGTGACTAATAACTTGGAGTATCTTTTCATGTGATTTCATATTATTTAAAAAAATTTTTTTTTAACGTTTATTTATTTTTGGGACAGAGAGAGACAGAGCATGAACGGGGGAGAGGCAGAGAGAGAGGGAGACACAGAATCAGAAACGGGCTCCAGGCTCTGAGCCATCAGCCCAGAGCCTGATGAGGGGCTCGAACTCCCGGACTGCGAGATCGTGACCTGGCTGAAGTCGGACGCTTAACCGACTGTACCACCCAGGCGCCCCAGATTTCATATTATTTTAAATTTTGAATTTTAATTCCAGAATCCTATTCAAGACTTTTTCTTATATTTATTTGTTATTTTACTTTATACTAGTATAGTTTGTAACAGTTTCTCAGTCTCTGTTTGCCTTATTTTGTTAAGTTGATATCTGCTAGATTTTTCCAGTGTAAAGTTACTATCTTTCACTTTGTAATTCGTATACATTAAGGGAGACACTTTGAGATTATACAAATTCTCAAAGTTTCTTCTCAAACTTTTGTACTATTTCAGCATTCATTGGTGGATCTTGTCTATAACATTTAATTCTGTGGTGTTTATCTAATGATTATTCTCTATTTCCTTCTTTCTGTCTTCATTAATTGAAATTATAGAAATCCTGCCATTTGCAACAACGTGGCTGGAACTAGAGTATATTATGCTAAGTGAAATAAGTCAGTCAGAAAAAGACAACTATCCTATTGTTTCACTCATGTGGGATTTAAGAAACAAAATAGATGAACATAGGGAAAGGGAAGCAAAAATAAGATAAAAACAGAGAGGAAGACAAACCATAAGAGACTCTTAAATACAGAGAACAAACAGAGGGCTGCTGGTGTGGTGTTGGGTGGGAGGGTGGGCTAAATGGGCAATGGGCATTAAGAAGGGCACTTGTTGGGGTGAGCACTGGGTGTTATTACATGTAAGTGATGAATCACTAAATTCTGTTCCTGAAATCATTATTACTCTATATGTTAACTAACTTGGATTTAAAACAAGTAAAAATTAAATAGGGATGACTGGTGGCTTAGTTGGTTAAGTGCCTGACTTTGGCTTGGGTCATGATCTCATGTTCCATGAATTCAAGCCCCATGTTGGGCTCTGTGCTGACAGCTCAGAGCTTGGAGCCTGTTTCGGATTCTCTGTCTCCCTCTCTCTCTTTGCTCCTCTCCCTCTTGTACTGTCTCTGTCTCTCAAAAATAAATAAACATTAACAGCTTTTAAATAAATAAAATAAGAAAATATTTTTAAAAACAAAAAGGAAAAGAAAATTAATTCTATGATGAGGAAGAGTTTGTACTCTTCTCCCACTGATTTATTTAATTATATATTTATATCAGCATGGACTCATGAATAGTTTACTCTATGAATTAAGTAACAAAAAGAGGACATTAGTAACTTTTGTGCAGAAATATTTCAATCTATTCTAACAATAGAATAAAACTAAAATTGACTAACAAAACCAAATAAAGTTTTTACTTGGAACTTTAAAAATCCAAGAGCCAACCTGAAGGAGCCTCTAATCACCACAGCTGAAACAATTTAAACAACAAAATAAATAATAATAATAATAATGAATTTTAACTCATAGTACAAAATAAAATAGTCATGAGTCTATGCTGATATATAAACACTAAAATGAAAAGGAGTAAAAAATAAATTTCTGCTTCAAACCCATTTACCATCAAGCCCCCTACTTTGAATTCTCATTAGCATGTCCTACCTCTCTATTCATTCGTTTTTTAAAAATACTTAAGTCTATACTTCTGAAGTAAGATCAAAACCAAAAATAAACTAGAAAGCTACTCAGGAACAGAGAGTTTTTAAGGCTATATGGCCCAAGTATATGGAATTTAAACTTCTGCAATCTGAAAAGCTGTTAAAATCACATATAATTTTATCATCTTTATCCTGGGAAATGAAGCTGGCAGCACAGAGCTTTCTAGTGTCCTTTATCATTATTTTCTGGAAATTCTTGATTCCTTGGTGAAAAAGGAAACAAAGGAAGAAAAATTAGTTGAAAACATTGATACTCTAGATATAGACCAGAGATTATGGAAATTTGATAGAAAGCATAGGTAAAAAGATATATAGGACATGGTCAGCTGACAGGTCGAGACTGGTGTGTTTATGAATTTTTTTAATTGATACTTTTATTCAGTACTCCTCATGTTTCAGGCGCTGTGCTAAGCCTGTCCCTGTAAACCCTTTACCCTTACTTCCATTCTCCAAAGAAAATAAACAATCTCACAAAAACATTTTGAATTATATAATAGTTGGCAGACAATATACATATGTCTTTTGGATTTCTGCATAATTTGCAAACAGAGGGACTGCCTCTTTGTTTGGAGGCAAGGGCACTTATATAGCAAACAATGTTGGAAGACAGAGGTAGGACAATTGGGTTTATCATCCAGTATCATAAAGATATTTCCCTCTAGGGCAAAAGTTAAACAAGCCTGATGTTGAAAGCCAGATATGAAAGATACGAGTTTTCTGAGCTCCTCTACTGTAACTCAAAGCACTGAATGTGGAGACATTATTTTACCCTCTTTGTGTTGTCCTGTGGACAGTAAGGCTCAGAAAACTGGAGTTGATGATGCAGCTGATACTCTGGAACTGCTGCTGCTATGAGTAATAAAGTTTTGCTTCTAGCCTAGGCATTGTGGGTCTTTTGCCAGCACTCATAAAACTATGGCAGATTAATTTGTTAGCTTGCAAGTAGGGTAAATTTTTAGATCCATTACAATTCTTGACAATAATTTCCACCCTATAGATAAAGAAACAGAGGCTAATAAAGCTAAGAAATCATGGGGCAATGAATTACACCTAAGACTTTTGTCTCCAATGCCCTGATTCTTAACTACCAAAGGTTGCCTCATCTCAGTGGTGTGATTATGGATGCTTTTACTTTTCTTCTTCATATTTTTCATCATTGTCTAATTTTGGCAGTAAGACATTTTTAAAAAATTAAAAGTTTATTTTTTAATTAAAACTTTTAATTTTTTAAAAATTAAACTTTTAATTTTAATTAAACTTGTAATTTTAAATTCACATGCAGTTGTAAGAAATAATACAAGGAGATTCTGAGTGCCCTGTCTCCATATTCCCTCAATGGTAGCATCTGGATAATACACGTCATACCAGTTAGGATAACTATCATCATAAAACAAAACAAACAAAAAAAAGAAACAGAAAAAGATAAAGTAGAGGAGATATAGCCAAGAGTATTGTAGTAGCATTGTATGGTGACAGATGGTAGCTAGTGAGCTGTGGTGAGCACTGCATAATGTATAGACTTGTCAAATTACTATGTTGTACATCTGAAATTAATGTAACATTGTGTGTCAACTATAACACATTTTTTTAATAAGTGTGTGGAGAAATTGGAAGCTTTGTGCACTGCTTGAGGGAATAAAAAATGGTGCAGCTATTATGTAAAACAATGTGTTGGATTCTCAAAACCATAGAATATCACAACCAGGATATTGACCTAGATATAGTCAAGATATAGAACATTCCACTGCCACAAGAATCCTCTATGTTGAACTTTTACAGTACCACACTTTGCTCCCACCTCTTCTCCCTTCTTAACCTCAGACCATTAATCTTGTCCATTTCTATAGTTTTTCATTTTAAGAATGTTATATACATGGAATCATATGGTATGTATCCATTGGGGAATTGGATTCTTTTTTTACTCAGAATAATTCTCTGGAGATTCATCCCAGTTTTTGGATATATCTTTTGTTGGTTATTTCTTACTGCTGAGTAGCATTCTATGTCATGGATATATCACAATTTATTTGCTAATTGAAGCATATCTGAGTTGCTTTCAATTTTTTACTAGTACAAATAAATATGCTATAAACACTTATTTATAGATTTTTCTATAAACATAAGTTTTTATTTAGCCTGGGTAAATGCTCAAGAATGTAATTGCTGGGCCATATAGTAGTTGGATGTTTAGTTTTGAATAAACTGCAAAAATATTTTCCTTAGTGGCTGTACTGTTTTCTATAGCTACCAAATTTGTGTGAGACTTCCAGGGTCTTTCCATCCTTGCATCCTCACCAGCATTTGGCATATTACTTAAAAAAATCCATTCTGATAACTGTAATATATGTAATAGAGTATGGTTTTCATATGCATTTCTCTAGTGGCTAATAATGTTTAACATCTTTTCATTCACTATTTGCCAGCTGAACCTTCTTTTTGGTGAAAAATTTTTTTGTCTTTTTCTCATTTTCTAATTAGACTTGTTTTCTTTTGGCTTTTGAGAGTTATTTTTACATTTTAGATCTCGGTCCTTTTTCAGAAAATATTTTTGTCTGTACTTTTTCATTTTATTCTCTTCAAAAATTCTTTCACAGAAAAAAATATGCTGTCCATTTTTTTTTTATTTTTTTTTTCAACGTTTATTTATTTTTGGGACAGAGAGAGACAGAGCATGAACGGGGGAGGGGCAGAGAGAGAGGGAGACACAGAATCAGAAACAGGCTCCAGGCTCCAAGCTGTCAGCCCAGAGCCCGACGCGGGGCTCGAACTCACGGACCGCGAGATCGTGACCTGGCTGAAGTCGGACGCTTAACCGACTGCGCCACCCAGGCGCCCCATGCTGTCCATTTTGATGAAGTCCTGTTTATGAAATTTTTTTCTTTTATAGATCTGTTTTTGGTGTCAAGTCTAAGGATTCATTGCCTAGCACTACAACTCAAATACTTTCCCCTATGTTTTTTCTAAAGATTTTATACTTATGTCCTAATGTAAGTCCATGTTCAATTTTTGAGTTTGTTTTTAGACAACATGTGACAGTTCAAGGTCCAATTATGTCCTGTAGATGTCCGATTTCTTCAATCATTTATTGAAAACACCATATTTCCTTTATCAAATGGCTATTACACCTTTGTCATAAAAGAGTTGAATATTTTTCTGGGTTCTCTATTCTGTTCCATTTATCTATGTGTTTATCGTTCTACTAATACTATAAAATCTTGATTATTGTTGCTATGTAGTAAATCTTGAAATTAAATATACTAATTGTATTTTACTCTTTTTCAGAAATGTTTTAGCTATTCTAATTTCTCTGACTTTTTGTATAAATTTAAAAATAATCTTGTCTAGGGGCACGTGGGTGGCTCAGTTATTTAAGCATCTGACTCTTGATTTTGGCTCAAATTATGATCTCACAGTTTGTGAGTTTGAGCCCCTTGTTAAGCTCTTCAGACAGAGTCTGCTTGGGATTCTCTTTCTCCTTCTGTCTCTGCCCCCCCTTCTTGTGCTCTCTCTCTCTCTCTCTCTCTCTCTATATATATATATATAGTATCATCTTTCTATCATCTACTATCATCTATCTCAAAATAAATAAATAAACTTTAAAAATTTTTAAAGAATAATTTTATCTTTATCTACCAAAAATTTTGCTAGGATTTTAATAGGAGTTATGTTAAAACTATATATATCATGTAGAGATAATTGAAATCTTTGCTATGTTGATTCTGTATTTCATGAAGACAGTGTGTCTCTCCATTTATTGAGATTTTCTTTGGTTCTTTTCATTGGTCTTTTGTAGTTTTCAGCATTGAAGTCCTGTACATGTTTTGTTAGATTTACAACTATTTTATTTTTAAAAATGATTATAAATGATATTGTCCACATGTTCATTACTAGTATATAAAATACTACTTATTTTGGCACATTGATCTTATATACTGTGACCTTGCTGAATTCACTTGCTACTTCTAGGAGATATTTATGGACTTATTGGGGTTTTCTGTGTAGACTGTTGTGTCATCTGTAAATCAAAACAGTTTCATTTCTTCCTTTCTAATCTGAAACCTTTTATTTCTTTTTCTTGCCTTATTGCACTGGCTGGAAGTTCTGAACTATTTTGAATATGAATGGAGACAGAGAACAACCTTAACTTGTTCCTAATTTTAGGCAGAAAGCATTCAATCTTTTATAATTGAATCTAATATTATCCATAGTTTTTTTGTATACAATCCTTATCATGTTGAGAACGTGTCTCTTTATTCCAATTTTCATGAGGTTTTTTTTTTTTATCAAGAATGAAAGTTAAATTTGGTCAAATGCTCATTTTTTCATCAAATTTTATAATTATGTGATTTTTTTTCTCATTCTGTTAATTTGTTAGATTATCCTAATTGATTTTCTTTTTAAAATTTTTTTTTTCAACGTTTATTTATTTTGGGGACAGAGACAGAGCATGAACGGGGGAGGGGCAGAGAGAGAGGGAGACACAGAATCGGAAACAGGCTCCAGGCTCTGAGCCACCAGCCCAGAGCCTGACGCGGGCGGGGCTCGAACTCCCGGACCGCGAGATCGTGACTTGGCTGAAGTCGGACGCTTAACCGACTGCGCCACCCAGGCGCCCCTGTCCTCTTTTTTTTTAATTAAATTTTTAAATTTTAATTCTAGTATGGTTAATGTAACTGTTATATTAAGTTTCAAGTGTACAATACAGTGATTCAACCATTTCATACCACACCCAGTGCTCATCACAAGAAGTGCATTCTTTAATCCATCATCATCAATTTCACTCATCCCCCTACCAAACTCCCCTCTGGTAACCATTAGCTTTTTCTCTGTAGTTAAGAGTCTGTTGCTTGACTCTTTTTTTACACTTTACTCCTTTATTTTTTTTCCCTTAAATGCCACATATGAGTGAAGTCATGTGGCATTTGTCTTTCTCTGATTAATTCGCTTAACATTATACTCTCTAGGTCCATTGATGTTGTGGCAAATGGCAAGATTTCATTCCTTTTTATGGCTGAATAATAATCCATTACATATATACCATATACTCTTTATCCATTCACCTATTGATGGACACTTGGACTAATTCCATAATTTGGCCATTGTAAACAATGCTGTAGTAAACATAGGGGTCCATGTATGTCTTTGAATTAGTGTTTTTGTATTTTTTTGGTAAATGCCCACAAGAACAATTACTGGATCAGAGGATATTCTTATTTTTAACTTTTTGAGGAACCTTCATACTGTTTTGACAGTGGCTGCGCCAGCTTATATTGCTACCAACCGTGCAAGAGGGTTCCTTTATCTTCACATCTTCACTGTTGTTTCTTGTGTTGTTGAATTTAACCATTCTAATAGGTGTGAGGTGATATCTCATTGTAGTTTTGATTTGCATTTTCTTGATGATGAATGATGTGAGTATCTTTTTAAAATGTTTTATTATTTATTTTTTAGAGACAGAGAGAGAAAGAGAGAGGGAGAGAGAGAGAGAGAATCTGAGGCAGGCTCTAGGCTCTGAGTTGTCAGAACAGACCCTGAGTAGGGGCTTAAACTCGTGAACCACGAGATCATGACCTGAGCCAGTTGGATGCTTAACCAACTGTGCCACCCAGGTACCCCTGATGTGAATATCTTTTGATGTGTCTGTTGGCCATTTGTAGGCATTCTTTGGAGAAATGTCTGTTCATGTCTTCTGCCCATTTTTATTTGGATTATTTGTGTGGGTTTTTTTTTGGGGGGGGATTGAGTTTATCATTTATTTTTATATTTTGGATACTAATCCTTTATCATCTATGTCATTTGCAAATAACTTCTCCCATTCCATAAGTTGTCTTTTAGTTTTATTGGTTGTTTCCTTCACTGTGCAAAAGATTTTTATTTCGATGAAGTCCCAATAGTTTATTTTTGCTTTTGTTTCCCTGACCTCAGGAGACATATTAAGAAAGATGTTGCTATAGCCAATGTCAAAGAAATTATAACCTGTGCTCTCTTCTAGGATTTTTATGGTTTAGGTCTCAGGTTTAGGTCTTTAATGCATTTAAAGTGTATTTTTGTATATGTTGAAAGAAAGTGGTCCAGTTTCATTCTTTTGCATGTAGCTGTCCAGTTTTCCCAACACCATTTTTTAAAGACACTGTCATTTTTCCATTAGATAATATTTCCACCTTTGTTGAAGATTAATTGACCATATATTTGTGGGTCCTTTACCAGGTTTTCAATTCTGTTTCATTGATCCATGTGTCTATTTTTGTGCCAGAACTATATGGTTTTGATTACTACAGCTTCATAATATAAACTTGAAGTATAGAATGGTGATAGTTCTGGTTTTGTTTTTCTTTTTCAAGATTGCTTTGGCTGCCTGGGGTCTTTTGTGATTCAATAAAAAATTTAGAATTGTTTGTTCTCATTCTCTGAAAAATGCTGTTGGCATTTTGATGGGAATTAAATATGTAGAAAGCTTTGGTGGTGAAGGCATTTTAATAATATTTATTCTTCCAATCCATGAGTATGGAATGTTTTTCCATTTCTTTGTGTCGTCTTCGACTTCTTTCATCAGTGTTTTTTTTATGTATAATTTATTGTCATGTTGACTACCATATAGTGTATACAGTATGTTCTTGGTTTGGGGATTAGATTCCCGTGATCCATTACTTACATACAACACCCAGTGCTTATCCCAACAATTGTCCATTGCCCATTGCCCATTTCCCCCTCCCCTGCATGCCATCAGATGTCAGTTTGTTCTCTGTATTTAAGAGTCTCTTATGGTTTGCCTCCCTCCCTCTCTGTTTGTAATTATCATTTTCCTTTCCTTCCCCCTGGTTTTCTGTTAAGTTTCTAAAGATCCACATATGAGTGAAAACATTTGATGCCTTTATTTCTCAGATTGACTTATTTCACCTAGCATAACACCCTCCAGTTCCATTCATTTTGCTGCAAATGGCAGGATTTAAGTCTTTCTCATTGCCAAGTACTATTCCATTGTATATATAAACTACATCTTCTTTATTCATTCAACAGTTGATGGACATTTAGGCTCTTTCAATAATATGGCTATTATTGAAAGTGCTGGTATATACATTGGGGTACATGTGCCCCTATGAATCAGCACTCCTGCATTCTTTTGATAAATTCTTAGTAGTACAATTTCTGGGTGATAGGGTAGTTATATTTTTTAAATTTTTTTTAGGAACCTCAACACTGTTTTTTAGAGAGGCTGCACCAGTTTACATTCTCACCAACAGTGCAAGAGGGTTCCCACTTCTCCACATCCTCACCAGCATCTGTTGTTTCCTGAGCTGTTAATTTTAGTCATTCTGTCTGGTGAGAGGTGTTATCTCAATGTGGTTTTGATTTGTATTTCCCTGATAATGAGTTATGTTGAGCAACTTTTCATGTATCTGTCGGCCATTTGGATATATTCTTTGAAAAACTACTTATTCAGGCCTTCTCCCCATTTATTCCCTGGATTATTTGTGTTTCGGGTGATGAGTTTGGTAAGTTCATTATAGATTTTGGATACTGACCCTTTATCTGATATGTCATTTGCAAATATCTTCCCCCACTCTGTTGGTTGCCTTTTAGTTTTGTTGATTTTTTCCTTGGCAGTGCAGAAACTTTTTATCTTGATGAGGTCCCAATAGTTCATTTTTGCTTTTATTTCCCTTGCCCTCAGAGACGTGTTGAGCAGGAAATTGCTGTGGCTGAGGTCAAAGAGATTGATGCCTGTTTTCTCCTCTAGGATTATGATGGTTTCCTGTCTCACAGTTAGGTCTTTCATCCATTTTGAGTTTATTTTTGTGTATGGTGTAAGAAAGTGGTCTAGTTTTGTTCTTCTGCATGTTGCTGTCCAGTTCTCACAGCACCATTTGTCAAGAACACTGCCCTTTTTTCCATTGGATACTCTTTCCTGCTTTGTCAAATATTAGTTGGCCATACAAGTAGTTGGCCAGAGCTGTGTCTAATTCTGGGATCTCTATTCTATTCCATTGGTCTATGTGTCTGTTTTTGTACTAACACCACACTGTCTTTATGATTACAGCCTTGTAGTAGAGGCTAACAGCCAGGATTGTGATGCCTCTTGCTGTGGTTTTCTTTTCCAACATTACCTTGGCTATTCAGGGTCTTTTGTGGTTCCATGCAAATTTCAGGATTGCTTGTTCTAGCTTTGAGAAGAATGCTGGTGCAATTTTGATTGGGATTGCATTGAATGTGTAGATCGCTTTGTTTAGTATTGATATTTTAACAATATTTTTTCTTCCAATTCAAGAGCATGGAATATTTTTTCATTTCTTTGTGTCTTCAATTTCTTTCATAAGTTGTCTATAGTTTTCAATATACAGACCTTTTACATCTTTGGTTAGGTTTATTCCCAGGTATTTTATTGTTCTTGGTACAATTGTAAATTTCTTGATTTCTTGATTTCTTGATTTCTTTTTCTGTTGCTTCATTATTGGTGTATAGAAATGCAACCGATTTTTGTACATTGATTTTGTATCCTGTGACTTTGCTGAATTTGTGTATCAGTTCTATCAGCTTTTTGCTGGAGTCTTTTGGGTTTTCCATATATAGTATCATGTCATCAGTAAAAAATGAAAGGCTTGACTTCATCTTTGCCAATTTTGATGCCTTTGGTTTCTCTTTTATGTCTGATTGCTGAGGCTAGGACTTCCAACACTATGTTAAACAAAAGTGGTGAGAGTGGACATTCCTGTCATGTTTTTGATCTCAGGGGAAAAGCTCTCAGTTTTTCGCCATTGAGGATGATATTAGTTGTGGGCTTTTTATATACAGCTTTTGTGATATTAAGGTATGTTTCTTCCATCCCAACTTTCTTGAGGGTTTTTATTAAGAAAGGATGTTGTTATTTTGTCAAATGCTTTTCCTGTGTCTATTACAACATCATATGATTCTTATATTTTTCTATTCATGTGATGTATCACATTGATTGATTGTGAACATTGAACCAGCCTTGCAGCCCAGGAATGAATCCCACTTGATCATGGTGAATAATTCTTTTTACATGTTGTTTATTCAATTTGTTAATATCTTGTTGAGAATTTTTGCATCCATGTTGTTCATCACAGATATTGGCCTCTAACTCTCCTTTCTAGTGGAGTCTCTGGTTTTGGAATCAAGGTAATTTTGGCTTCATAGAATAAATCCAGAAACTTTCCTTCCATTTCTATTTTTTGGAACAGCTTGAGCAGGATAGATATTAACTCTGCTTTAAATGTCTGGTAGAATTCCCCTGGGAATCCATCTGGCCCAGGATTCTTATTTCTTGGGAGAGTTTGATAACTGATTCAAATTATTCACTAGTTATGGTTCTGTTAAAATTTTCTATTTCTTCTCATTTGAGTTTTGGTAGTGTGTGGGTGTCTAGGAATTTGTCCATTTCTTTCAGATTGTCCAGTTTGTTGGCATGTAAGTTTTCATAGTATTTTCTGATAATTGCTTGTATTTATGAGGAAGTAGTTGTGATAAATCCATTTTCATTCATGATTTTACCTATCTGGTTCCTCTCTCTTTTCTTTTTTTAGAAGTCTGGCTAGGAGGTTATCAATTTTGTTTATTTAAAAAAAAAACGCTCCTAGTTTCATTGATCTGTTCTACTGTTGTTGATTTTGGATTCTATAGTGTTTATTTCTGCTGTGATCTTTATTATTTCTCTTCTTCTGCTGGCCTTGGGGTTTCTTTGCTGTTCTGCTTCTAGTTCCTTTAGGTGTGTAGTTAGATTTTGTATTTGGGATTTTTCTTGTTTCTCGAGATAGGCCTGGATTGCAATGTATTTTCCTCTTAGGACTGCCTTTGCTGCATCCCAAAGTGCTTGGAGTGTCATGTTTTCATTTTCATTTGCTTATATATATATTTTTAATTTCTTCTTTAATTGCCTGGTTGACCCTTTCATTCTTTAGTAGGAAGTTCTTTAACCTCCATGCATTTGGAGATTTTCCACACTTTCTCCTGTGGTTGATTTAAGTTTCATAGCATTGTCATCTGAAAGGGTGTGTGGTATGTTCTCATCTTTTATATTTGTTGAGAGCTATTTTGTGACCCAGTATTTGATCTATCTTGGAGAATGTTCCATGTGCACTTGAGAAGAATGTGTATTCTGCTGTGTTAGGATGAAAAGTTCTGAATATATTTGTCAACTCAATCTGACCCAGTGTATCATTCAGGGCCATTGTTTTTTTGTTTGTTTGTTTGTTTCTGTCTATATGATCTGTCCATTGTTGTAAGTGGAGTATTAAAGTCTCCTGCAATTACTGTATTCTTACTAATAAGATTGCTTATGTTTGTTATTGTTTTATATATTTGGATGCTTTCAAATTTGGTACATAAACATGTATAATTGTTAGCTATTCTTAATGGATAGACCTCATAATTATGACATAATGTCCTTCTTCATCTCTTGTTAACAGCCTTTAGTTTAAAGTCTAGTTTTCCTGATGTAAGTATGGCTACTCCAGCTTTTTTTGACTCCTAGTAGCATGATAGAGGGTTCTCCTTCCCCTCACTTTCAATCTGAAGGTGTCCTCAAGTCTAAAATGGGTCTCTCATAGACAGAAGACAGATGGGTCTTGCTCTTTTATCCATTCTGATACCCTATTTCTTTTGATTGTAGCATTTAGCCCATTACATTCAATGTTATTATTAAAAGATATGGATTTAAAGTCATCGTGTTATCTGTAGGTTTTATGCTTGTAGTGATGTCTTTGGTTTTTTGTGGTCTTTGCAACATTCCACTCAGAGTCCCCCGTAGGATCTCTTATAGGGCTGGTTTAGTGGTGATGAATTCCTTCAGTTTGCCTGATAAAACCTTTATCTCTCCTATTCTGAATGACAGCTTTGCTGGATAAAGGATTCTTGCCTGCCTATTTGTCCTATTAAGCATGTTAAAAATTTCCTACCACTCCTTTCTGGCCTGCCAAGTCTCAGTAGATAGGTCTGCTACTACCCTTATGTGTCTACCCTTGTAGGTTATGGTCTGTTTGTCCCTAGCTGCTTTTGGTATTCTCTCTTTATCTTTGTCTTTTGCCAGTTTCACTATAATATGTTGTGCAGAGGATCGATTCAAGCTACATCTGAAAGGATTCTCTGTGCCTCCTGGATTTAAAGGTCTGTTTCCTTCCCCAGATTGGGGAAGTTCTCCACTATGATTTGTTCAAGTACACCTTCCATCCCTTTCTCCCTCTTCTTCTTCTAGAACACCTATGATACAACTATTATTCCATTATATTGAATCACTTACTTCTTTAACTCTCCCCCCGTGGTCCAGAATATTTTTTCTCTCTTTTTCTCAGCTTCATCTTTTTCCATAATTTTAATTTTTATTTCACTTATTCTCCCCCTCTGCCTTTTCCATCTTTGCTGTCATCACCTCTAGTTTATTTTTCACCTCATTTATAGCATTTTTTAATTAATCATTATATTTTAGTTCTTTGATCTCTGCAGCAATAAATTCTCTGCTGTCTTCTGTGTTTTTTTTCAAGCCCAGTGATTAATCTTATGACTATTATTCTAAATTCTTGTTCAGTTATATTGTTTATATCTGTTTTGCTCAATTTGTAGCTGCCATTTCTTCCTGTAATTTCTTTTGAGGAGAATTCTTCCATTTTGTCATTTTGTCTAGTTTTCTGTCCCTTATGTGTTTTAAAAGTTTGTTTTGTTCCCTGCACCTGTGAACACTACTATATTAAAGAGGGGTCGGGGCACTGGGGTGGCTCAGTCAGTTAAGCGTCTGACTTCAGTTCAGCTCATGATTTCACAATTTGTGTGTTCGAGCCTCACATCAGACTCTGTGCTGACAGCTCAGAGCCTGGAACCTGCTTCAGTTTCTGTGTCTCCCTCTCTCTCTGCTCCTCCCCCATTCACACTTCCTCTCACTCTCTCTCTCTCTCTCAAAAACAAACGAACAAACAAAAATTTAAAGAAGGGTCATACACTGTCCAGGGCCTGGCCCTTCAGGATGTGTTTTTGGAGCATGTTACTTGCTCTCTGTTGTGACTTTGGTTACTTTATCTCCCTACTCATAGTGATGTTTTGGACCCTCCACCAGGTGTGTGTTGATTTGTTAGTTGAAATAGCACTATAATGCAAACAAACAACAAACAAGCAAAAAACAAACACATAAACAAACAAACAAAAAAAACAAAATCGAAAAACCAGAAACACCAACTTCAAGTAAACAAAGGGGTGGAGGTGGTGTTGATGGAAGAGACCTTATCCCATACAAAGAGAAATGACAAGGGTGGGGGAAAATAAAATAAAATAAAATTGGCCAGACAGAGAAACTATATGGCTCAATCCAGACAGAGAGAAAGGAAAATAAAGAAGGAGGTGTAGAACAGGTATAAAGAGAATTGATTAAATATGTCTGCTTAAAAAAAACAACAACCAGAATAACCAGGCTAGAGGACAGAAGAGATAAGAAGAAGAAAAGGAAGAAAAAAAATACACACACACAAACACACACAAACTCGTGTGTATATATATATATATATATATATATATACATATATACATACATATATATGTATGAATTAAATCAGCCAATGCAAAAGGGCTGGGTGCCTTGGAACCAATGGGAGTGCTGGTCTGGAGGAGGGGCTGTCTGGTTTGTCGGCATCAATCCCACCGCTGTAGATATACCAGGTTCGGAGGGGCATGGTTTGGTGTAGGCGGGTCTCGTCTCCCCTGCAGGCCCACTGTCTGTTCCCCGAAGCCCCACCTTATTGGTCATCAGGAGAAAAATGGCCACACCCCAATGGACTTCCATGGACCAGGTGTCCCAAACCACTCTGTTCAGGCCATCCTCACTGTGCCACAGGTGGAATGAGGCAGTTTGTCCTGGTACGCTGACTCCCATGCCTTCCTGGCTCTTGCCTGGGATTTAAACCCTGATGTCTTAAAGAGTCCCCTTCTGTGCACCCTGGTTCTGGGGAAGAGCCGCACTGCACTTCCTCACAGTGCCAGGTGCCTGGTTTGTCCTGCTCTGCTGACTCCCATGCCTCCCTTGTGCTTGGCAGGGACTTAAACCCTGATATCTCAAAGGTTCCCACACCATAAACCCTAGTTTTAGGGAAGTGTCACTCCACACCACCTGATATATGGTCTCTGGCTGGTGGGTGCAGGCAGTCTTTGTCCTTTGAATGGTTATATATCTTCTTCCTACAGCATGCTAGAGAGGGGATTGCTTTCTCCCACTTTGGACTGCACCTCTGAACTAGTTACCAAGCCCAGTACTGGCTTCCCTCCTCCCCAGGTGCATGAATAGGGCAGTTGGCCCCAGGTCAGAGAAAGCCCCAAAGTTAGAGATTGGATCTTTCTCCATTGTTGTCTGTGATTTTACTCTTGTCCAGATACAGTCCTATATTTCCCAAGCCTCTCTTTCTCTTCCCTTTGTCTCTTTCAGAAGGGGATCCCTCCCCTCCATTCCTCCTCTGCCCTTTTTATCTCTCTCAGTTCACAATTATGCACTTATGGCCCACCAGGTTATCCCTGTAGGTCCCTGGAGGCATCTCTGTCACTTTGCTGCCCAGACTCTTGGAGTTCAAAGTCCTTTGGCCTCAACACTTCTGTGTTTGAGGGATGAGGGAACTTTAGATCCCCCTACTTCACCATGTTGGATCCTCCCATCCCCTCATTTTCAATATGAAAGTCCTCAAGTCTAAAATGGGTCTCTTGTAGACAACATATAGATGAATTTTAGTTTTCTATCCATTCTGATACCCTATATCTTTTGATTGCAGCATTTATTCCATTTACATTCAGCATTATTATTGAAATATATAGATTTCGAGTCACTGTGCTATCTGTAGGTGTCATGCTTGTGGTGATGTCTCTGGTCATTTGTAGTTTTTGCAGCATTCCACTCACAGAGCTCCCCTTAGGATCTCTTGCAGGGCTGCTTTTGTGGTCATGAACTCCTTCAGTTTTTGTTTGTTTGGGAAGACCTTTATCTCTCCTTCTATTCTGAATGACAACCTTGCTGGATAAATGATTCTTGGCTGCATATTTTTCCTATTCAGCACAGCACTGAATATTTCCTATGACTCCCTCTGGCTTGCCAAGTTTCAGTGAACAGGTCTGCTACTACCTTTATGAGTCTATCTTTGTAGGTTAAGGTCCATTTGTCCCTAGCTGCTTTCAGAATTCTCTATTTATCTTTGTATTTTGCCAGTTTCACTATAATATGTCATGTAGAAGACCTATTTCTGTTATGTCTGAAGGGAGTTCTCTGTGCTTCCTGGATTTGGATCTCTGCTTCCTTCCCCAGATTAGGGAAGTTCTCAGCTATAATTTGTTCAAGTAAACCCTCTGACCATTTCTTCTTCTGGAACTCCTATGATGCTGATATTATTACATTTCATTGAATCAATTAGTTCTCTAACTCTCTCTTCATGGAGTAGCATTTTTTTATCTTTCTCTCGTCCTCATCATTTTTCATAATTTTATCTTCTATTTCACTTATTCTCCCCTCTGCCTCTGCCATCCTAACTGTCACATCTAGTTTATTTTATGCTTCATTTATGGCATTTCTTTATTCATCATGATTATTTTTTAGTTCCTTGATCTCTGCAGCAATAGATTCTCTCCAGTTGTCTATGCTTATATGCATATATGTATATAATTCTTGATCAATGCATATTTTAATTCTTGATCAATGCATATATATATATATGCATTGATCAAGAATTAAATCAGAAAATGCAAAAACACTGGGTGCCTTGGAGCCAGGGGCAGCATTGGTCTGGAGGAGGGGCTGTCTGTTTGTTCAGTGTCAATCTTGCTCTGGTAGATACACAGTTACCAGACCCAGAGGGCCTTGGTTTGATGTAGGTGGATCTTACCTCCACTGTGGCCCCTTCTCCATTCCCTGAATCCCCACCATGTTGGCCATGGGGAAAAAAATGGCAACACCCCAGTATCTCCTCCTTAGACTGGGTGTCCCAAACCTCTTTCAGACTGTCCTCACAGTGCTGCCTGGGTGTGAGAGGGCCATTTTTTTTCACTCCAGTCTCCCCTGACTCCCAGGCACTTGCTGGGATTTAAACCACAAAGTCTTAAAGGATCCCACTCTTAGCGCCCTGGTTCCAGGGTAGAGCCACTCTGCCACACCAACTAAGGGCCTCTGGCTCCTCTTAGTGCTGAGTGGGCACAACTGGGCTACTATGTCCCATCCCACTCTCCTCCATGTCTCCCTGGCACTCAGCTGGGATTCAAACCCTGATGTCTTAAAGTATCCCACTCTGAGAGCCCTGGTTCTGGGGAAGTGCTGCTCTGCCCCACCAATAAAGGGCCTCTCGCTGGTTGTCAGAAGCTGGGTCCTTTGTCCTTGGAATGGCTATATACCTTCTTCCCACAGCCATCAAGGGAGGGGATTGCTTTCTCCCACTGTGGACTGTGCCTCGGAGCTAGTTACCGAGACCAGGGCTTGCTCCCTTCCTCTCTAGGTGCATGAACAGAACAGCCAGGGCCAGTCCAGAGAAAGTCCTGCAGATAGAAATTGGATCTTTCTCCATTTTTTTCTGATCCCAGTCCTTGGTGTTTCTCTTGTCTGAAAACAATCACACACTTCCACAAACTTGTGTCTCTTTCTCTTCCTTTTGTCTCTCTGCAGAAGGGGATCTCTGCCCTCTATGGCTATGTCATGCACCTATGGCCCAGCAAGTTGTCTCTGTGGACCCCTGGAGATGTCTCTCTCAGTCTGCAACCTGAACTCTTGGAATTCCGAGTCCTCTGGCCTCAACACTACTGTGTTTGAGGGACAAGGGAACTTCATATCCCCCTACTTCTCTACCATGTTGACCACTCTCCTCATCAGTGTTTTATAGTTTTCAGAGTAAAGGTCTTTCACCTCTTTGGTTAAGTTTATTCATAGATATTTTGTTATTTTTGGTACAATTATAAATGGGATTGTTTCCTTAATTTTTCTCTCTCCTGCTTCATTGTTAGTGTGTAGAAATGCAACAGATTCTTGTACATTGATTTTGTATCCTGTGACTTTAGTGAATTCATTTATCAGTTCTGTATTTTTTGATGGAATCTTTCAAGATATCTATCTATCTATCTATCTATCTATCATGTCATCTGCAAATAGTGAATTTTACTTCTTCTTCACCAATTATCATGCCTTTTCTTTCTTCTTTCTTTCTTTCTTTCTTTGTTTCTTTCTGAGAATGAGTGAGAGAAAGAGAGAGTGAGAGAGAGAGTAAGCGGGGGAAGGGCAGAGAGAGAGGGAGAATGAGAATCCCAAGCAGGCTCCACATTGTCATCACAGAGGCTGACATTGAGCATCAAGAACCATGAGATCATGACCTCAGCTGAAAACAAGAGTTGAATGCTTAAAAAACTGAGCCACCCAGGCACCCTTTATTCTTTTTCACATTTTAATGCAACTTTATAAATTTTCTTAATACATTTCCACAAATGGAAAGAAAAGTCATATTGGAAAATGTGAATAATTCAAGAAATATGGAGGCTTTCAATTTCCTTTAAAACTTCATTTTGTTTTAATATTCATTCACCTGAAGCTCAAGTATTTTGCCAGATATTAATTTTGAACTACAAGCTGGGCAATTACTACTTCTGCTTCGTGAGACCTCTTGAACTCAAAACAACCCTTTAAGGCTGATGACAGTGATTGCGTCTGAACCAGCCACAGAAGTTACTCTGCATCTTTCACCAGAGCTACTGCGAAAATACACTTTCCTTTCTCCTGATGAGGGTTATTGCCCATTGAAAATTGTTTTTTCCTACAGGAGTAGTAGTTTGGGAGATCCAAAGATGCAGGATCTATATCTTTGAAGCCCAAACCTCAATAATAGAAACCAGAAAAAAAATAATGTAGAGGAAACATAGCTGGCATTGGCTTATTTTTCCCTTCAAATTGCAGCCCATTTTAGATAACTCCATCAGCCTATTGACAGCGCCCAAATAAAATGGATTTTTAAGCGTCATGTTTACAAAGTGCTTTTCTCAGTTCCTCGCCTCTATATCCATACCATTGGATTCCTAATTCCCATTACATAAAAAGTCTGGAGGGCCAACATGGTAGAGAAGTAGGGGGAACGCATGCTTCCTGCGTCTCTCAAACAAAGAAGTGTAGAAGCCAAAGGACTTTGAACACTAAATCCTGGGAGGAAAAGAGACTGAATCCACTAGAATGAAAATGGGAAAGCTGGAAAAAAAGATAGGGGTACTCCGAGGAACAAATGAAAGCACGTCTGGCAGAGGGTCCAAAATATTACTAAGAGTAGAGTAATAAAATAACCAAAGTCACAACAACACAGAGCAAGTAACAATCTCCAAAAAATCACCTCCTGAAGGGCCAGGCCCTGGAGAGTGTATGATCCTCCTTAAATATAGCAGTGCTCACAGGAGCAGAGCATACAACAAGCTTTTAAAATGCATAAGGGACAGAAAACTAGGCAAAATGATGAAACGGAAGAATTCTCCTCAAAAGAAATTCCAGAAAGTAGCCACAGCTAACAAATTGATCAAAACTTATTTAAACAATATAACAGAACAAGAATTTATAATTATAGTCATAAAATTAATTGCCAGGCTTGAAAAAACATAGATGACACAGAGAATCTATTACTACAGAGATCAAGGGACTAAAAAATAGTCATGATGAATTAAAAAAATGATATAAATGAGGTTCAAAATAAAATAGAGGTGTCCACAGCATATTGAAGAGGGAGAGGGGAGAATAGGTGAATTAGAACATAAAATTATGGAAAAAGAGGAAGCTGAGAAAAAGAGAGATAAAAAACAAATCCAGGAGTACAAGGGGAGAATTAGAGACCGAAGTGATGCAATCAAATGGAACAATATCTGTATCATAGGAATTCCAGAATAAGAAGAGAGAGAGAAAGGGGCTGAAGGTATACGTGAACAAATCATAGCTGAGAATTTCCCTGATCAGGGGAAGGAAACAGACATTGAAATCCAAGAGGCACAGAGAATTCCCTTCAGACATAACTTGAATCGATCTATATGACATACCATAGTGAAACTGGCAAAATACAAGGATAAAGAGAGAATTCTGAAAGCAGCTAGGGATAAATGGGCCTTAACATACAAAGGTAGACACATAATGGTTGTAGCAGACCTATCTACTGAAAGCTGGCAGGCCAGAAAGGAATGGCAGGAAATCTTCAATGTGATAAACAGAAAAAATATGAAGCCGAGAATCCTTTACCCAGCAAGTCTGTCATTCAGAATAGAAGGAGAGATAAAGGTTTTCCCAAACAAAAACTGAAGGAATTCATCACCACTAACCAGCCCTCCAAGAGATCCTAAGGGAGACTCTGTAAGTGAAATGTTGCAAGGATGACAAAGTACCAGAGACATCACTACAAGCATGAAAACTACAGACATCACAATGACTCTAAACCCATATCTTTCAATAATAACACTGAATGTAAATGGACTAAATGCTCCAACCAAAAGACATGGGGTATCAGAATGGATAAAAACAAAACAAGACGCATCTATTTTCTGTCTACAAAAGACACAATTTAGACCTGAGAACACCTTCAGATTGAAAGTGAGGGGGTGGAGAACTATCTATTATGCTACTAGATGTCAGAAGAAAGCTGGAGTAGCCACACTTATATCGGAAAAACTAGACTTTAAATTGAAGACTGTAACAAGAGATGAAGAAGGGCATTATGTAATAATTACAGTGTCTATCCCTCAGGAAGAGCTAACAATTATAAATGTCTATGCGCCGAATTCGGGAGCCCCCAAATATATAAAGCAATTAATCACAAACATAAGCAACCTTATTGATAAGACTGTAGTAATTGCAGGAGACTTTAATACTCCACTTACAACAATGGACAGAACATCTAGACAGAGAATAAATAAAGAAACAAGGGCCCTGAATGATGTATTGGATCCCATGAACTTGACAGATATATTTAGAACTCTGCATCCCAAAGAAACAGAATATACATACTTCTCAAGTGCACACGGAACATTCTCCAAGATAGATCACATACTGGGTCGCAAAACAGCCCTTCATAAGTATAAAAGAACTGAGATCATACTATGCACACTTTCAGACCCAATGCTATGAAACTTGAAATCAACCATAGGAAAAAGGCTGGAAAACCTCCAAAAGCATGGAAGTTAAAAAACACCCTACTAAAGAATGAAAGGGTCAACCAAGCCATTAGAGAGAAATTTAAAAAATATATGGAAACAAACGAAAATGAAAATACAACAATCCAAACGCTTTGGGATGCAGGAAATGCCATCCTGAGAGGAAAATACATGGTAATCCAGGCGTATTTCAAGAAACAGAAAAATCCCAAATAAAAAATCTGCAAGCACACCTAAAGGAAATAGAAGTAGAACAGCAAAGACACCCAAACCCAGCAGAAGAAGAGAAATAATAAAGAGCAGAGCAGAAATAAACAATATAGACTCTGAAAACAAACAAACAGTAGAGCAGATCAATGAAACCAAGAGTTGGTTTTTTGAAAAAAATAAACAAAACTGATAAACCTCTAGCCAGGGTTCTCAAAAAGAAAAGGGAGAGGACCCACATAGATAAAATCATGAATGAAAATGGAATTATTATAACCAATCCCTCAGAAATACAAGCAATTATCAGGGAATATCATGAAAAATTATATGCCAACAAACTAGACAACCTGGAAGAAATGTACAAATTCCTCAGCACCCACACACTTCCAAACTCAAACAGGAAGAAATAGATAATTTGAACAGACCCATAACCAGTGAGAAATTGAATCAGTTATTAAAAATCTCCCAACAAATAAGAGTCCAGGAACAGATGGCTTCCCAGAGGAATTCTACCAGACATTTAAAGCAGAGATAATACCTATCCTTCTCAAGCTGTTCCAAAAAATAAAAAGGGAAGTAAAACTTCTAGACTCATTCTATGAATCCAACATTACTTTGATTCCCAAACCAGACAGAGGCCGAGCAAAAAAAGAGAACTACAGGACAATATCAATCCCTGATGAATATGGATGCAAAAATTCTCAATAAGACCTAGAAAATTGAATTCAACAGCATATAAAAAGAAGTATTCACCATGATCAAGTGGGATTCATTTCTGGGCTGCAGGGCTGGCTCAACATTCACAAATCAATCAATGTGATACATCACATTAATAAAGGAAAAGATCAGAACCATATGATCCTGTCAATCAATGCAGAAAAAGCATTTGACAAAATTCAGCATCCTTTCTTAATAAAAAACCCTCAAGAAAGTTGGGATAGAAGGAACATACTGCAACATCATAAAAGCCATTTTTGAAAAGCCCACAACTAATATCATCCTCAATGGGGAAAAACTGAGAGCTTTCCCCCTGAGATCAGGAACCTGACAGGGATGTCAACTCGCACCGCTGTTGTTTAACATAGTGTTGGAAGTTCTAGCATCAGTAGTCAGACAACAAAAGAAGATCAAAGGCATCAAAATTGGCAAAGATGAAGTCAAGCTTTCAGTTTTTTGCAGATAACATGATACTATACATGGAAAACTGGATAGACTCCATCAAAAGTCTGCTAGTACTGATACATGAATTCAGCAAAGTCACTGAAATCAAAGTCAATGTACAGAAATCATTTCATTTTTATACACCAATAATGAGGCAACAGAAAGACAAATAAAGAAACTGATCCCATTCACAATTGAACCAAGAAGCATAAAATGCCTGGGAATAAACCTAACCAAAGATGTAAAAGATCTGTATGCTGAAAACTATAGAAAGCTTATGAAGGAAATTGAAGAAGATATAAAGAAATGGAAAAACATTCTGTGCTCATGGGTTGGAAGAATAAATATTGTCAAAATGTCAATCCTACCCAAAGCAATATACACATTCAATGCAGTCCCAATGAAAATTATACCAGCGTTCTTCTCGAAGCTGGAACAAGGAATCCTAAAAGTTGTATGGAACCACCAAAGACCCTGAATAGCCACGGTAGTATCAAAGAAGAAGACCAAAGTAGGAGGCATCACAATCCCAGAATTTAGCCTCTACTACAAACCTGTAATCATCAAGACAGCATGGTATTGGCACAAAAACAGACGAACAGAATAGAGACTCCAGAATTGGGCCCACAAATGTATGGCCAGTTAGAGCAGGAAAGAATATCCAATGGAAAAAAGACAGTCTCCTTAACAAATGGTGCTGGGAAAACTGGACAGCAACATGCAGAAGAATGAAACTAGACCACTTTCTTACACCATTCACAAAAATAAACTCAAAATGGATAAAGGACCTGAATATGAGACAGGAAACCATCAAAATCCTAGAGGAGAAAGCAGGAAAAAACCTCTGTGACCTCAGCTGCAGTAATTTCTTGACACATCTCTAAAGGCAAAGGGAATTAAAAGCAAAAATGAACTATTGAGACCTCATGAAGATAAAAAGTTTCCACACTGCAATGAAAACATTAAATGAAACTAAAAGGCTACCGACAGAATGGGAAAAGATATTTGCAAGTGACGTATCAGACAAAGCGCTAGTATCTGAAATCTATAAAGAACTCACCAAACTCCACACCCAAAAAACAAATAAGCCAGTGAAGAAATGGGCAGAAAACATGAATATACACTTCTCTAAAGAAGGCATCCAGATGGCCAACAGGCATATGAAATGATGCTCAACATCACTCCTAATCAGGGAAATACAAATCAAAACCACACTGAGATATCACCTCACGCTGGTCAGAGTGATTAAATAAACAAATCAGGAGACTATAGATGCTGGAGAGGATGTGGAGAAACCTGAACCCTCCTGCACTGTTGGTAGGAATGCAAACTGGTGCAGCCACTCTAGAAAAGAGTGTGGAGGTTCCTCAAAAAAAAAAAAATTAAAAAAAGATCTACCCTCTGACCCAGCAGTAGCACTGCTATGAATTTACCCAAGGGATAGAGGAGTGCTGAGGCATAGGGGCACTTGTACTCCAATGTTTATAGCAGCACTTTCAACAATATCCAAATTATGGAAAGTGCCTAAATGTCCATCAACTGATGAATGGATAAAGAAGATGTGGTTTATATATACAATGGAATGCTACGTGGCAGTGAGAAAGAATGAAATATGGCCATTTGTAGCAATGTGGATGGAATTGTAGAGTGTTACACTAAGTGAAATAAGTCAGGCAGAGAAAGACAGATATCATTGTTTTCACTCATATGTGGATCCTGAAAAACTCAACAGAAGACCATGGTGGAGGTGAAGGGGGAAAAAAAGTTACAAAGAGTGAAGGAGGCAAACCATAAGAGACTCTTAAATACTGAGAACAAACTGAGGGTTGATTGGGGGTGGGGGTGAGGAAAGTGGGTGAAGGGCACTAAGGAGGGCACCTGTTGTGATGAGCACTGGGTGTTGTATGGAAACCAGTTTGGCAATAAATTTCATATAAAAAGATAAAGATCTCAATTATGGGGTTTCACATAAAAGATTGAGTCAGAATTTTCATGTAATATAAAAAAAGTCTGAATAGTTCTTGGCTTATAGCAAGTATTCAATAAATGTTGATGTAACAATTATTGCCATTATCCAGAGACAGAAAAGATACATATTTAAATCTCAACTTATTATATAAGCATATTCAACTATGTTATGCTATATTCAACAATTTTTTTCCCATTTGTTCTGTCTACTTTTCATTTATGTTTTCTTTTTCTCTGCCTTTATGTGAATTACTTAAACATGCTTTTAGAATTTTATTTTTATTTATCTATGATTTTGAGTGAATTTCTTCCTAAATTTTTAAATGGTTATTCTAGATGTTACATTATATATACATAACATAGTCACTAATGTTGAAATTTTACCAGTTTGCATTAAATGTAGAAATTTTTCCTCCCTTCACATTCCTATATCCTCCTTTTGTAATAAACATACAAATTAAGAACTACAGTAGTGTTATAATTTTGCTTCAACCATTAAACGTACTTTAAAAAAAAACAATAAGAAAATCTATTGTATTTGCTCCTATTTTGGAGTTTTGTGTTCTTTCATCAATGTTTCCCTTGTTTTAACCTTTACTTTAGCGTAGTCCCCCTGCCAAAACATTGTCTTAGTATTTTCACTGAATATAGGATTTTAGGTTGACAGGTTTATCCTTTTCTCACTTCAAAATATTGTGACAGTAGCTTCTGGTCCCCCTGACCAGAAAGAGAAATATGCTGTCATTAGAATTACTTTTTCTCTATAGTTATTTCTCTCATGCTACTTTTTAAAGACTTTTTTTCAATTATTTTCTTTTTGACTATATCTGTCTTGGTGTGATTTGGGTTAATTATTTCTGGGATTCTCTCAGAATTTTAATTCATAGGTTATGTCTTTTTCCAGATTTTGGAAACTTAACCATTATTTTTTAAATTACTTTTTAATTTGTTTTTTATTTTTAAAATTTACATACAAATTAGTAAGCATATAGTGCAACAATGATTTCAGGAGTACATTCCTTAGTGCCCCTTACCCATTTAGCCCATCTGCCCTCCCCCACCCCTCCAATACCCTCAATTTGTTCTCCATATTTATGAGTCTCTTCTGTTTTGTCCTCCTCCCTATTTTTATATTATTTTTACTTCCCTTCCCTTATGTTCATCTGTTGTGTCTCTTGAAGTCCTGATATGAATGAAGTCATAGATTTTTGTCTTTCTCTGACTGAGTAATTTCATTTGGCATAATACCCTCCAGTTCCATCCACGTAGTTGCAAATGGTAAGATTTCATTCATTTTCATTGCTGAGTGATACACCATTGTATATATATACTACAACTTCTGTATCCATTCATCCATTGATGGACATTTGGGCTCTTTCCATATTTTGGCTACTGTTGATAGTGCTACTGTAAACATGGGGAGTGCATGGGTCCCTTTGAAACAACACCTGTATCCCATGGATAAATGCCTAGTAGTGCAATTGCTGGGTCATAGGGTAGTTCTATTTTTAGTTTTTTGAGGAACCTCCACTCTGTTTTCCAGAGTGGATGCACCAGCTTGCATTCCCACCAACAATGCAAAAGAGATCCTCTTTCTCCACATCCTCACCAACATCTGTTGTTGCCTGAGTTGTTAATGTTAGCCATTCTGACAGGTGTCAGGTGGTATCTCATTGTGGTTTTGATTTATATTTCCCTGATGATGAATGACGTGGAGCATTTTTTCATGTGTCGGTTGGCCATCTGGATGTCTTTGGAGAAGTGTCTACTCATGTCGTTTGCCCATTTCTTCAATGGATTGTTTGTTATTTTGGATGTTGAGTTTGACAAGTTCTTTATAGATTTTGGAAACTAATACTTTATCAGATATGTCATTTGCAAATATCTTCCTCCATTCAGTCAGTTGCCTTTTAGTTTTGCTGATTGTTTCCTTCTCTGTGCAGAAGTTTTTATTTTGATGAGGTCCCAGTAGTTCATCTTTGCTTGTGTTTCCCTTGCCTCTGGAGACATGTTGAGTAAGAAGTTTCTGTGGCTAAGGTCTAGAGAGGTTTTTGCCTGCTTTCTCCTCAAGAATTTTGATGGCTTTCTGTCTTACATTTAGGTCTTTCATCCATTTTGAGTTTATCTTTGTGTATGGTGTAAGAAAGTGGTCCAGGTTCATTCTTCTGCATGTCGCTGTCCAGTTTTCCCAGCACCACTTGCTGAAGAGACTGTCTTTATTCTATTGGATAGTCTTTCCTGTGTTGTCAAAGATTAGTTGCCCATACATTTGTGGGTCCATTTCTGGGTTCTCTATTCTGTTCAATTGATCGGAGTGTCTGTTTTTATTACAGTACCATATTGACTTGATGATTAGAGCTGTGTAGGATAGCTTGAAGTCTGGGATTGTGGTGCTTCCTGCTTTGGTTTTCTTTTTCAAGATCACTTTGGCTATTCATGGTCTTTTCTGGTTCCATACAAATTTTAGGATTATTTGTTCTAGCTCTTTGAAGAATGCTGGTGTTATTTTGATAGGGATTTCATTGAATATGTAGATTGCTTTGGGTAGTATCAACATTTTAACAATATTTGTTTTTCCTATCCAGGAGCATAGAATCTTTTTCCATTTTTTGTGTCTTCTTCAATTTCTTTCATAAGCTTTCTATAGTTTTCAGTGGATAGATTTTTTACCTCTTTGGTTAGATTTATTCCTAGGTGCTTTATGGTTTTTTGTGCAACTGTAAATGGGATTGATTCCTTGATTTCTCTTTCTGTTGCTTCATCATTAGTGTATAGCAATGCAACCAATTTCTGTGCATTGATTTTATATCCTGCAACTTTGCTGAATTCATGAATCAATTCTAGCAGTTTTTGGTTGGATATTTTGGGTTTTTCATATAGAATATCATGTTATCTGCAAAGAGTGAAAGTTTGGCCTCCTCCTGGCTGATTTGGATGCCTTTTATTTCCTTGTGTTGTCTGATTGCAGAGGCTAAGAATTCCAATAGTATGTTGAATAACAGCGGCGAGAGTAGACACCCCTGTTTTGCTCCTGACCTTAGGGGGAAAGCTCTAAGTTTTTCCCATTGAGGATGATATTAGTAATGGGTCATTCATATATAGCTTTTATGATCTCGAGGTATGATGCTTTTATCCCTACTTCCTTGAGGGTTTTTATCAAGAAAGTTTGCTCTGTATTTTTTCATATGCTTTCTCTGCATCTATTGAGAGGATCACATGATTCTTGTCCTTTCTTTTATTGATGTGATGAATCACGTTAATTGTTTTGTGTATATTGAACCAATCCTGCATCCCAGGTATAAATCCCATTTGGTGGTGGTGAATAATTTTTTAATGTATTTTTGGAGCTACCTGGCTAATATCTGGTGGAGGATTTTTGCATCCATGTTCATCTGGAAATTCGTCTATAGTTTTCCTTTTTAGTGTGGTCTCTTTCTGGTTTTAGAATCAAGGTAATTCTGGCTTCATAGAAAGAGTTTGGAAGTTTTCCTTCTATTTCTATTTTTTGGAACAGCTTCAAGAGAATTGGTGTTAATTCTCCCTTAAATGTTTGGTAGAATTCCCCTGGAAACCATCTGGTCCTGGACTCTTGTTTTTTGGCAGATTTTTGAGTACTAATTTGATTTCCTTACTGATTATGGATCTGTTCAAATTTTCTATTTCTTCCTGTTTCAGTTTTGGTAGTGTATGTTTCTAGGAATTTGTCCATTTCTTCCAGATTGCCCATTTTATTGACATATAATTGCTCATAATATTCTCTTATTATTGTTTTTATTTCTGCTGTGTTGGTTGTGATCATTCCTCTTTCATTCTTGATTTTATTTATTTGTGTCCTTTCCTTTTTTTTGATCAAACTGGCTAGTGGTTTATCCATTTGTTAATTCTTTTAAAGAACCAGCTTCTGGTTTCATTAATGTGTCCTACTATTTTTTTGGTTTCAATAGCACTAATTTCTGCTCTAATCTTTGTTGTTTCCTGTCTTCTGCTGGTTTGGGGTTTTATTTGCAGTTCTTTTTCCAACTACTTAAGGCATAAGGTTAAGTTGTGTATCTGAGATCTTTCTTCCTTCTTTAGGAAGGCCTGGATTGCTATATACTTTCCTGTAATGACCGCCTTTGCTGCATCCCAGAGGTTTTGGGTTGTGGTGTTATCATTTTCATTGACTTCCATATACTTTTTAGTTTCTTCTATAACTTCTTGGTTAGCCCATTCATTCTTTAGTAGGATGTTTTTCAGTTTCCAAGTATTTGTTACCTTTTCCAATTTTTTCTGGTGGTTGATTTCGAGTTTCATAGCGCTGTGGTCTGAAAATATGCATGGTATGATCTTGATCTTTTTGTAATTACTTAGGGCTGATTTGTGTCCCAGTATATGGCCTATTCTGGAGAACGTTCCATGTGCACTGGAGAAGAATGTATATTCTGCTGCTTTAGGATGAAATGTTCTGAATATATCTGTTGAGTCCATCTGGTCCAGTATGTCATTCAAAGCCACTGTTTCCTTGTTGATTTTTTTTATTAGATGATCTGTCCATTGCTGTGTGTGGGGTGTTGAAGTCTCCTACTATTAAGGTATTACTGTCAATGAGTTTCTTTATGTTTGTGTGTGTATGTGTGTGTGTGTGTGTGTGTGTGTGTGCTCGCATATATGGCACATAAATGTTTATAATTGTTAGGTCTTCCTGGCGGATAGACCACTTAATTATGATATAATGCTCTTCCTCATCTCTTGATACAGTCTTTATTTTAAAGTCTAGCTTATCTGATATAAGTATGGCTACTCCAGCTTTCTTTTGTTGAACAGTAGCATCATAGTTTGTTCTCCATCCCCTTATTTTCAATATGAAGTTGTCTTTAGGTCTAAGGTGGGTCTCTTGTAAATAGCATATAGATGGATGTTGTTTTCTTATCCATTCTGTTACCCTATGTCTTTTGATTGGAGCATTGAGTCCACTGACGTTTAGAGTGAGTACTGAAAGATATGAATTATTGCCATTATGATGCTTGTAGAGTTGGAGTTTCTGGTGGTGTTCTCTGGTTCTTTCTAATCTTTGTATGTATGTATTTTTTTTCATCTTTTCTCCCTCAGAGAGTCTCCCTTAACATTTTTTGCAGGGGTGGTTTAGTGGTCACAAACCCCTTTAATTTTTGTTTGTCTAGGAAAATTTTTATCTCTCCTTCTATTTTGTATGACAGCCGTGCTGGATAAAGAATTATTGGCTGCATATTTTTCTGACACAGTACACTGAATATATCCTGCCACTCGTTTCTGGCCTGCCAAGATTCTGTGGATAGGTCTGCTGCAAACCTGATCTGTCTTCCCTTGTAGGTTAGGGACTTTTTTTCCCTTGCTGCTTTCATGATTCTCTCCTTGCCTCAGTATTTTGTGAATTTGACTATGATATGCCTTATTGATGGTCAGTTTTTGTTGAATCTCATGGGGGTCCTCTGTGCTTCCTGGATTTTGATGTCTGTGTCTTTCCCTAGGCTAGGAAATCTTTCCGTTATGATTTGCTCACATAACCCTTCTACCCCTATTTCTCTCTCTTCCTCTTCTGGGACCCCTATGATTCTGATGTTGTTTCTTTTTAATGAGTCCCTGATTTTTCTAATCTTAAATCATGCTCTTTTGCTTTAATCTCCCTCTTGTTTTCTGCTTCATTATTCTCTATAAGTCTGTCCTCTATATCTCTGATTCTCTGCTCTGCCTCATCCATCCTTGCCGCCACTGCATCTGTCTGTGATTGCAGCTCAGTTATAGCATTTTTAATTTCACTCTGGCTATTTTTTACTTCTTTTATCTCTCCAGAAAGGGATTCTAATCTATTTTTGATTCCAGCTCATATTCTTATTTTCGTGATTCTAAATTCTGGTTCAGACATCTTGTTTGTATCTGTGTTGGTTAAATCCCTGGCTGTCGTTTCTTCATGCTCTTTCTTTTCAGATGAATTCCTTCATTTTGTCATTTTGAAGGGAGAAAAAGAATTAATGAGGTAGAAAATTTAAAATTAAAAAAATTAAAATAAAAAAAGAAGTTAAAAAATTAAACACACACACACAAGTAGAATAAATGATGCTAGATTCTAGGTGTGTGTTCTGGGTGTTGAAAGTGGTTTGACAGATTAGCAAAAAAAAGGGCGGGGAGGAAATCATTTGAGAATTTTAAAAAATGAATACACTGATGTAGAGTAAAATGAAATGATGGGAGTAAAATAGAATTTAAAAAAATATACACAACAGTAAAAAATAAAGTAGAAAAATTTTAGAAAATTAATAAAAATTAAAAATAAATATGAATCTTTTCCTGTGTTCAGGAAAAAGAAATGAAATTAAAAAGAGAAAAATGTTTAAGAAAAAGAAAAAAAATGAAATTGTTTGAAAAGGTGAATACACTGTAGTAGACTAACATAAAATAATGGAAGTAAAATAGAATTTGAAAAAAATTATGCAAAAGTAAAAAATATACTGATAAAAATTAAAGAAAAATATTTTTAATAAAAATTGAAAATAAAACTGAGTTTTTTCTCTTTCTGTATTCATAAAAAAGAAAAGAAGTGTAAAAGAGAAAAGAAAGAAAGAAAATTGAATAGATGGACCTGCTAATAGGTTGAAATAGGACTTAAATTACTTTGTTTTCCCCTAGAAGTCAGTCTATGTAGCGCTTTATAGTCCATAAACTAAGCCAGTGGTGATACTTGTGTTCTTGGAAGAGAAGTTGGCCCAGTTAGGCGGGGCTCAGTGTAATGGCCCTGCTCTCCACTAGATGGCTCTGCTTGCCTACTGGGGTGGAGTTTTGTGGTGCTTGTAGGTGTGTATGTGCATGTGTGGGAGTGGTGAAAATGGTGCCACCCAGCTACCCAGTCTGTTCTCCCAGAACAGCAATCACGCACTCTTCCTCTGTCTTCAGCTTTGGTTTACTCCCCACTTTTTCCCTCTCTGTGACCAGGCCCCAGGCAGTACCTCTCTCCCGAGTTTTGTCTCAGATGTGGCTGTTTTCCCTGGCCCCTTACTTCTGAAGGACTGCAGCTTTGACCCGTTCTGCCCCTTTGTGGGAGGATCATACTGAGCAATGGCCGAATGAACAATGGCCCAATGTCAGCTGCACCCAGGAAGGTTTTCTGGCCCCTGCTGCTGGTGCCCCGAGAAATGGCCAGACACCTGCCCGCCCCAGAAAAAGTTTGTGAGATAGTGTAGCAGCAGTGTTTCAGGGATTGTGGAAAATCACAACACACATCTGGCACCAGGCTTCACACTTAATACACTTGTTCCAGCACCAGTGAACGTGGCCATTTTCTGGGGTTTGCTGGGACCATGTGGCTTCAACAGTCTCTACCAAATGTCCTTCCAGCAGTGGAACTGCCTTTCCTTGTGTGGCCTGAGAACCTTGCAGACCCCACTCTGTTCCTAGGGATTTTCCCTTCCTACCAGAGCACCGTCAGGTATTGAGCTGTAGAGTTGCAGACTTTGCACTCCCCTTGTTTACAGTCTTAATGGAATTTAAACCTTCTTTCTCCTTTCTCTCTTTTTAGTTTAGTACCTGAGGTTGTTTCCAATTTTCCACTTTCTCTCCATCTGTTTTGAGGAGGGTTGCTTTTCCCATATTATCCCCTCCCCCCAGTCTCTGTCCTCTCTCTGCTTACAAAAACACCTCCTTTCCTATGCCTCTCACTCCCAAAGTTCACCTCTCTGTGCCGCGTACCTGCTGAATTCTGTCGTTCAGGTTGTGCAGATTGTTGTGTTAATCCTCCAATCAGTTTTCTAGGTGTGTAGGATGGTTTAGTGTTGGTCTGGCTGTATTTCATGGATGCAAGACACACAAAAAACTTCCATGCTGTTCTGCCATCTTGGCTCCTCCTCCTTAAATTATTTTTTAATCCTGCTCTTTTTTCTTCTCTCTTTTGGCACTCTAATGACACAAATATTAGATTTTATAGTACTTCAGAGCCCTGATTCTGTTTTGCTCTTTGAGTTTTTTTTGTTTTTTTCATCTATTTTCTGTTTCTTCCTATTGGGAAATAGTTCTATTTTGCTTCAATTCATTGATTCTTTCTTCTCTCTGTTCTTTTCTGTTGTTGAGCTGATCCATTGAATGTTTTATTTCATTCATTGTATTTTTTCTGATCCACATTTTTATTTGGTTCTTTATAGTTCTTTTCCCTTGCTAAGATTTTTTTTTCATTTTTTGAGTGTCCATTTTTTTCACTTTTTCAAGATTGTTCATCATTGCTCTTTGAAGCATTTTATCATACCTTCTTTAAAATTTTTGTCAGATAATTTTAACATACGTTTATTGTCCTCTTGGTGTTGTCTTTTTGCTAATTTGAGGTCTTTCTGTTTCTTGGTCTGATGAATGATTTTCAGTTGGAACTTGGATATTTTGGTTATTATGACACCTTGCATCTTATTTAAAACTCTCTTTTAGATGGCTTCCTCTGTAAAATGTATGAAGGAAAAGTGATAGAAATGTTACTGCTGAGTAAGGATGGGAATCTGAGCTCCTACTAGGCTTCCATTTACATGGCCTTAGAGGGGGTGCTCATTATCACCTATAGGGAATGGACATCTCCATTCCCTACTTTTACTCTATTCCCTATCTTTACTAACACCACCAGTCTGTAGGTGTTGATGTCCTTTATTACAGCCTTAGAAAGATGGAAGTCTATGCTCTCCACTAGGCCTCTGTTGGAATGATAAAGGGTGGGGCACAGTTTTTACATGACATTTGTCTATAGTGGAGCAGGTGCTACCTGAATATTTTCTGCTTTGTTAGGATGCCTCTCTTTGGATCCTTTGACTAGAGAGCAGGCCCTTTTGGGGGATGGAGGGGCAGTGGTGTGTGTACATCCTTTGGAGTTTTCAGGTTGTGACTTCTTTAGCTTTAATTCTGGGATATGTGAGACAAGAAACCCTAAAAACTCACCACCATGTTGTTCCCTGTGTCACTATCAGGTCTATCCTACTCCTTACACCTTTAAGAGTCTTCTTATGTATGCTTTATATATAATGCCCACGGGTTTTATTTGTAGTCAGTGGGAGAAAGAGGGATAAAAGTATGCCTACTCCATCTTCCTGGGATCAGAGGTACATTGTTGACTTTAAAAAACAAGAAACAATGTGATTTTTTATTGTAAATGTGGCAGCCTATGATGGCTTTAAAAGCAAATAAGTTAGGGTTTCCAAAAAGCTACAAAGAGCACTTAGTGTTTCAGCCATATTGATTAATTTATAATTGCCTTGTTCCAATGTTTATTCAAAGGAATCTTACAAATTACAAACAATGCTACAAACACAAAAGGAAGAATTTGGAGCAAATGGAGTGAGATGATAAAAAAAAAAATACGTGTAAGGTAGACCTGAAGAATTACTAGAAATGGGCTGGAGTTTCCAATAACTTCAATGCAAAAATAGAAATTTGATTACTTACCTGAATCTTTCTGTCCTTAAAACAATGACAAAACTGCTACCAAGAAATGGAAGAAACATCCTTGGTCTTATAACTAAGAAGATGAGAAAAGATATTCCTGAATCCACCTGAAGAAGACTCTGTATAGTGAAGTAAATCACATCTTTATCAACGTGCTATACTTAGGGTGACTCCATGATTTAAAATCAGCAAATACAGGATGTTTTTGAGAGTTAAACAGCACTATCAATAATTAAGCTGGAACAATAGTGTAATTTTGAGCTGTCACTTAAAAGCTGGGGCTAACAGTAACAGGGGCTTTTGTGCATCCTGAATTTACAGTAGGCCTCCATCAAAGTCTATATGCAGTTGAGCATGGACACCCAATGTGAGGAGAAAGCTGTATGTACCACCTTTTATTTTTCATACTGTCAGCTGATTTCAGAATTGAAAATTAGGAAAATATTTTTTCTTTTGTGTATAATTTTTCCTAACTGTGATACAAAGTTCAGCCACTACCTCATAAATAACATACCTGGGCCACAGTTCTTGTCTGTAGTAAATAATATTTTTCCCATTGACTGGTAAATTCAGTAAAACTCATTAGTTACAATCTCTAACATTAAACTCATTAACTTGGGTAGGAAATGAGTTCTTCCAAATCAAAGAAATGTATTCCCAATTTGTCATCCAATAAGTTGCTGCATCTTAAAAAGTACAAGATGCAGGTAATTAATGTGAAGCATGCACTCATATGGTGTCACTGAATTTCACAAGAGAAATTTCCAAATGTGACATACTCCATCTAGCTTTTAAATGCCAGATCCTAATTCAGAAGGTTGATAGGCAGTAATATCATTTAACTATCCATTTTATTCTAGCAATTTTAAGGGATCACACAGTGCTCTTTATATTGAAGAGTATACCATGCTCAAAGAAAGAGAGATCAATCCAGAGAAATATTCCAGTTGTGTTACAGTTGAATGCCTCTGATATGGATAAGAAAAGCACTGTTATAGACTGAATATTTGTGTCTCCCCTCCCATTCATATGTTGAAAGTCTAATCCTTAATATGATGGCATTATGAAGGGAGGCCCTCAGGGAGTACTTAGGTCATGAAGGCAGAACCTAGTCACTAATCAAGGGATTAATGTCCTTACAAGAAATAGGAGAACTTCCTTACACTTACTGCTCTCCCTTCATGTGAGGATACAATGTGAATGAAGTAATCTGCAAACCAGGAATTGAGTCCTCACCAGATATAAGGAATAAGTTTAAGAATTCCCATGGGGGCCTGGATGGGTCAGTCGGTTGAGCGACCAACTTTGGCTCATGTCATGATCTCACAGTTCATGAATTCAAGCCCCAAGTTTGGCTTCTGTGCTGACAGCTCAGACCCTGGAGCCTACTTCAGATTCTGTGTCTTCCTCTTTCTCTGCCCCTTCCCCACTCACACTGTTTCTCTCTCTCTCTCTCTCTCTCTCTCTCTCTCTCTCTCTCTCTCTCCCTAAAATAAATAAACATAAAAAAATTAAAAAAAAGAATTCCCTAAGCTTGCACCAATGGGTTAACAAGGCTTAGAGTAAAAAAGCCACCACAGGGCAAAAGCGCCCCCATTGTAGAACAAAGCATAAAATGGAAAGCCACTTCCACTGGATGAAAGCATCCAAAAACAAGTAGAAGCAGAAAGCCCCCTCAGCAGGGCAAAAACGTCCAGGGGGCTAATTAGCAAGAAAAATGCCTTGTTAACCCTGAAGTAGCATGCTCTATCTTAGTCCCTAGAAAAGTTAAGATAAACAGACATGGTGCCTAGTGCCTTCAGTAAACTGCTGTCTGCTCAGTGCCAGGACTTTGATTTGTATTGACCCTAATCCCTAACACTGCATACCTTCAAAACTCCCTTTCTCTCATGCACATGAGTTAATGATCACTGTTTTATTGTTTCCTTTTGCACGTCCATCACGTTTGTAAATCTTCTGATCCTAATAAATACAGAGCAAGGACACTCACTTGGGGCTCCTGTTTCCTCTCATACATTAGCCTCTCTTGTATTCCATTCTGCATCCACTCTCTTGCTGGACCAAAGGGAACTCTAGACTCAAAGTCTGAAACAACCAGACACCAAATCTGCCAGTGCTTTGATTTTAGACCACTTAACATTCAGAACTGGAGAAATAAATTTATGTTATTTAAGCCATGCAGTCTATGGTATCTTGTTACAGCAGCACAAATTGACTAAGACAGGTATACAGTGATCATCTCTTGGGAACTGGTAAAATATACCTCCATTCAAAATTGGAATGGCTCTAAATTGTGCCTGCTGGAGGCAAACAGGGTAGGAAACAGAAGAAAAATAAATACATAAATTCAACTGAATAGGGAGAAGAATTACATTAATGTGGCCTCTGGAGTATTAGGCACTGAGCCATGTTAAAGAGAAAATTTTCTGACACTTGTTAAAACATCAAGGAAGATTTAATTTAAGACTATTGCAATTGGAGAAAGAGCTTGAATTCAACTCTGAATATAAAAGAGACGAATGGGGATTTAGAGCCAAGAAGCAGGGTGAGAGGGTAGATGGGAAATTACTAAGGGGAACTTGGTTAGGCATTAAGGAAGGAGGAATGAGAAACAGCTGAGTGTCAAGAGCAGAGAGGCTCTCACTAAACTGACTTAGCAGAATTTCTTGCTAAAATTGGGCTAGGTAAGCCAAGGCCAGGGCCAAGGTTGAGGTCTTATGGAAAAAAGTGCTTAGAGAGGACTGATTAAACTTTAGTTAAGGAGGAGTCCTCATCAGCCAGGGGCTTGCTCACCTTATGAAATGTTCAAATTGTTTTAAAAACACCACAAGAAAATAAAAAAAGAAAAAAATACTGCAGGGACAGTAATTTTCTCATTTGACATTTAGTGGGGGCTCCCTTTCCCACCAGCAGGTGACTCTGATCGTCCTCCCTACTCATAGGTAATGCTGTATCCAGGTATCCAAAATGTCTTTAGGCACCAACAACTCCCTTTCTCACACTGGACTCAACCACCTGCCAGCCCTGCCCCTGCAGTCTCTCCCACCCCCCACCATAGACAGGTGCCAGGTAGGTTCAGCCCCAGGCCAGCCAGGCTGGTCTCCTCTAATCACAGCTCCCATATTTTACTCAAAGGAAGTTCCGGCCCTTCTGCTGCTTCCAGATCTCCCTTCTCTCAGCACACTCACCCTCCCAAGTGGTTTTGTTTCAGTTTGTTTTTAAAGATGACTTCCTCTGCGGAGAGAGAAGGAACTAAGATTTCTTGAGATAAAAAGACCACTGTCTAAGAATTTTAAAAGCAGACAAGAAATGTATGAAAGGCAAGAAGGAGTGCAAGAGACAGTCAGAGGCTTCCATGCTTGGCTTCTCAAACATCAAATGACAGGCTTTATTTCATCTGTGAGGAAAATGGAGGATGGTCGGATGGACTGTGGACACTTGAATGGGGTACAGTTGAGGAGATAGGAGGTGCACTGTGAGTCATACTTCAGGAACCTACAGAAAACAATTTGAAAAGAGATACTGATGAGATGTCTTTTAAAGAGGTCAGCATATTTCTCTGATAAAATGCTTCAGGAGCTCCTCGGTGGCTCAATCAGTTAAGCATCCAACTTCGGCTCAGGTCATGATCTTGCAGTTTGTGAGTTCGAGTCCTGCATAGAGCCCTGTACTGGCAGCTCAGGACCTGGACCCTGCTTCAGATTCTGTGCCTCCCCCTCTCTCTGTCCCTCCCATGATCATGCTGTCTCTCTCTGTTTCTCAATAGTAAAAAAAAAAGTTAAATTTTTTTTAAATGCTTCAGATATATAAGGGCACTTTGGTGTCTCCATTCGTTAAGCATCTGACTCGATTTTGGCTCAGGCATGATCTCACGGTTCATGGGATCAAGACTTGCATTGAGCTCTGTGTTGACAGTATGGAGCCTGCTTGGGATTCTCTCTATCCTTCACTCTCTTCCCCTCACTCCTCTCAAAACAAATAAACTTTAAAAAAATGTTTCGGATTCATAAAGAAGTCACAGGGCCTGTCCAGGGAAGTGAAACATTAGCTGAGTGTTTGGGATACTTGAAAGCAAGTTATATTGATCATGGAGGCTTCATAAGTTCCCCCAGGCAAACCTATCTGACTCCTACATATGTAGAGAAAAAGGAGGTGCCACAATGTGAATTGGAGACTGCCAGGTCCTGGTTCTGTCTGATAGATGGACTTTAAGTATCTTTAAGTATCTTAAAGATGGCTTTAAGTATCTTTTCTCCATTGCTAAAAAAAAAGGACAGTAGATAAGTTCCTGTCCCTCTCTAGGTTTCAGGCATGAGAGAAGAACAAGAATTGTGAGGATGGTAGCAGTATTTGGCATCTTAGGAGCAAGGTGTGGTAGGGCATGTTGGCTTCTTTTTACAAATCTTTTCCTCATAGAAAGTTCTTAAAGAAAACTACTGTCAGGACCCCAAAAAAATATCCACTTTTCACCCACGCAGTTTCCAGTTTCCCATTCTGTAAGATGCATCATGGTGAATGCATCACATGAAGAAAAGGAATGTGACAGGATTTGTCATGGGCACTTATCATCCAAGTTAGCATCAAGACCATGGCTTGCTACATACAACAAGTGAGAAATGTGTATCAGAGAGGCAGCAACTCTTGATGACATGGGGACAGCCTCGATGGAGGGAGCAGAGTCATCAGCCACTCAGAGCTGAACCTGAGCAAACAGAGACGCAGAGAGAGGCTGGGCTGCCTTGTTGCTCTGGATTCTACACTTCTCAAGTCTTCTCCACTCTTGAGGGAACAGATAAGTATTACTTTAATCCTTTAGCATTAATAATGTTAATATGCATGACATACACCACTGAGCCCTTGATTGCTTAACAAGGAGCTCATTTGAGCAGACTCCAGCTCGTCCCCTGAGTTGGGCTCAGGCTTCAGAAATAGGTGGGAATTTACAGCTGGCTTTCAAGGTCAACTTCCTCTATTGTGGTGTAGGGTTTTGAATAAAATATTTACTGCAGGCATCTGATTCTGATTTAATTATCTTTTCCAACAAGTGCTGTCTGGACTTGACAGCCAACAGAAAAAGCAAGTTAATCACAGTCATCTGCTCATGAGAATATTCTTCCCATAATTACTGCAGTGTTGCCATCACAGCTGTGCCCGCCCCACAGATGCAGCACCAGAAGAGGGCTTGGAAGGAGGTTTGGGAGGAGACTTGACTGGCTCCTGGGCGGGAGCCCACTCTCTCATCTTGGGGCCAAGGGCAATGCCAAGGAACTCAGAAATGTACCTCTGCCTGGCAACAGTTGTGGAAGAGGAAGCTGTTCCCAGTGCTCCATAGGACTCAAGGAGAGAAACCCAGTCTTCATCTCCACCCCTCTTGCAATCCCTGGAACCAACATGTGCCTGTTCTCCTGGTGCCAAAGAAAGCCAGTCTAATCAGTTACCTCTGCTCCATGTTTTATATTTTGGTTAAAAATAAACCACCCCACAGTCCTTCAACCCTCTTCTTGCTATATCTTTGATTAACACCCCCACAAACACATGCACACACACACACACACACGCACGCACTCCACCCTTACTCTGGCCTTCATTCACACTGTGCTCTTGGAACCTGTATCTCCTTGCATGCGTATGTCAAATGCCACCTACCCACCAAACCAATTTAAATGCACCCTCCATCAATTTCTGTCTTCAATTCTGCAAACTGGAAGTAATATGTCAGTCCCACAAACTCTACCCCTTTTCCAACATTTCTTTCTTTTCATATGATAACCGTTTTTGTGCATGGCTAATCACCTGTTCTACAGTGTTTTCAACCATTTCCACAATAATATCTCCCATCTCATATGCTCTTCTTCAATATGGCCTTGACACTCTCAATAAAAGACAAAGGATTTTTCCCCTCTCCTCTTGAGTCTTCCCTGGTCTTGTGACTGTTTTCACCAATGAGGCAGTGAAAGTGAAGTTCTTAAGTTATCAAGTCCAGGAGTTAAGAGGGAATGGCAGCTTTTGCTTTTTGGTCTGGGAGAAGCCAGATGCTGTATAAGAAGTCCAACTAGCCTGAGACCACCATACTGTAAGGAAGCCCAAGCTAGTCATACAGAAAGGCTACACACACACACACACACACACACACACACATACACACACACACACGAGGACTGACCTGTGAGAGTGAAGGGCACATTTACTTTTAGCATTTTATACTTTACCATTTGCTTTTATAATAATTAAAAACTACATATTTTAAAATATTTTCCTCTGGGTGAAAAGATGTGACTAGAATGTAGTTGTCACCCCTGTAACACCTGTATGGGACACAAGCATCTTATGCTAGTTTTTCTGACATTTTAAGATCAAGGTGAAGTTTGATTGTCAAGGATAAATTAGCCACCTTCAGTATTCATTTCCTATGACCGTTTTAACAAATAACCACACATTTTGTGACTTACACCAGAAATTTATTCCTCATAGTTCTAGAGGCTGGAAGTACTACCTCAGTCTCACTGGGGCAAAACCAAAGGGTCAGCAGGTCATGCTCCTTTCAGAGGCTTTGGGGGAGTATCTCTTCCTGTTCCTGGTGGCTGTTGGCAATCCTTGGCTTATGGCAGCATTACTCCAATCTCTGCCTCCATTTTCGCACCAACTTCTCTTCAGTCTGTAAATTTTGCTCTGCTTCCCTCTTATGAGAATACATGTCATAGCATGATAATCCAAGATAATCTCCCATCTCAAGAACCTCAACTCAATAATCTCCAAAAAGACTTTTTGTAAATAACAGTATAATTGACAAGTTTCAGGGATTAGGATGTGGGTATGTTTTGGCATTGATTTTTCTGCATACCACATCTTCCATTTGCTAGAGGTCCAAACGCATACATGAAATCATTCATGCGGGGCGCCTGGGTGGCTCAGTCGGTTGAGCGTCCGACTTCGGCTCAGGTCACGATCTCGCGGTCCGTGAGTTCAAGCCCCGCGTCGGGGTCTGGGCTGGTGGCTCAGAGCCTGGAACCTCCTTCCGATTCTGTGTCTCCCTCTCTCTCTGCCCCTCCCCCGTTTATGCTTTGTCTCTCTCTGTCTCAAAAATAAATAAATGTTAAAAAAAATTAAAAAAAAAAAGAAATCGTTCATGCATTCCATGAATATTTAAGTGCCTGTTCTATCCAGAAACTGAAAAAGCTCAGCCCCTGGATATTGAAGAGCTTAGCTATCCTCCTAGCAGAGACTAAGCAAAAGTGGACTTTTATGAACCAGTGTCTCCCCAAAGAGGAGGCAGCATCCACCTCTATAAGGGACAGAAAGGGGAGGTCTGACTAAGTGGTGGAGGGAAGGAGGTGGCCTAGGACTTGTCAGAAGCTCTCAGAGGAAGGCATAATAGCTCACCTGGGCTTTCTTGGGGTTACTCACTCATTTCCAATCTAAAGGTACTTCATGTACCCAGTCAGCTGTTAATGTGAGCCAGCCATGTGCTGGCCTCTCTTTACAGGGTTATTCTACATCTTACACTCCATCCTGCGGGGGCTAGTTGATGTTGAGGACATTGGTCTAAAAACCACAAACACTTAGGGCTCAGGTACTTGTGTAGTTTTTTATTTCATCTGGAAAATCATTATAAAAGCCAAGCACTTTTCTGTGAAAAAAAAAATACAAGCTCTGAAAGGGGTCTTTATTATCTGCTTAGCAGTTTGCTATAAATAAAAGTGTCTTTTTTTTTTTTTTTGCTTTTTTATGATTAATAGCCCAACATTCTCACAAAAACATTGGCTTGCTGGCATCCCAATTTCTTGTTAGTAGTGGGTCTGGATGATTCCATAACCTTTTTCTGAATGTAAATTGAGTACATGGGGTTTTAAACAAAAGAAATGTTGCCTCAAAGTGCTACACACTCATAGGCTAAATTATCAGAGCTGTGGCATTCATAACCATAGACTTCTTATCTCTGGTCAAATATTTAATATGCATTTAATATTTAGTATCAATTATGCCAACTGAAGAGGATTTACTCTGGGATTCTGTCATTTCCACTCTGGTACTAATGACACCAGACCTCTTACACACCCACTCAATGTGAAAACCATAAAATTGGTGTTAACACGTATGACTACCAACTGTTCAACCCCAATGGGCTTGACACTCTTTACCCTGAGAGGTAAGCATCGTTCTCTCCCTTTTTCAGTTGAGCAAACTAATGCACAGATCTATTTTTGGAGTTTTTAAGGTTTAGAGAGTGAGTCAGTGGAAAATACAGAATTTGAGCTAGGATTTCAACACAATTCTGTCTGACTTGAAAGCCAAATTTTTCAATCATTACTCTTAACTGCTCCATCATCAGTGGACATGAAAACCCACAAACATGAGATTGTCATCCTGTGATAAGAACAAGGAAACAGATCAAGGCCAAATAGGCTTCCTTACTTTCTGAGCAGAGGAAACTGCTCACACTCACCTCTTTATTGAAAGAAAAGCATATTTCTTCCAAGACAATAAATATGTCTAATACTTAGTGAACAATTGTCATGCCAACTGTATTATATTGAGGAGTCTTATAGTCCTTAAGGTTGCTTGGAATAAAAATCTGGAGCTATAACTAGAGAACTTTGAACATTCTGTGGGGAAAGCTGACATCATCTTTGCATCCTGTAGGTGTAAACTGACACTGATTAAATACCAACAAAACATTAAGTGCTGCAGGGCGGGGAAATAACAATTTCTTCCCAGGAGGCAGGGTCCAGTAATCTCAGGGACAGGTATGGTCATCAATCCACTTACAACACTCTCTGATCACTTGTTGAGCCCTGTTCTCTGAGATAGGATCAGTTTATGGACTTCTCCCTGGCTGTATGTGAGTAGAATGTTGTTAACATTCAAATAAGGAAAGACATATGCATGGCCTCGAGGGAAAAGAAACTTAAAAAAAAAAAAAAGACTCGTTCCTCATAGGATACAAGAAGTGAACTGAATCAAGAACACGGCTTTCCACAATGGATATGCAGTTAGCAGTTCCTATCCAAATAACACCAGCATTCTTCACAAAGCTAGAACAAACAATTCTAAAATTTGTGTGGAACCAGAAAAGATGCCAAATAACCAAAGTAATGTTGAAAAAGAAAACCAAAGCTGGAGGCAGCACAGTCCCAGACTTCAAGATGTATTACAAAGCTGTAATAATCAAGATACAGTATGGTACTGGCACAAACAAACACATAGATCAATGGAACAGAATAGAGAACCCAGAAATGGACCACAAACATATGGTCAACTTATCTTTGACAAAGCAGAAAAGAATATCCAATACAAAAAGACAGTCTCTTCAGCAAATAATGTTGGGAAAACTGGACAGTGACATGCAGAAGAATGAACTTGGACCACTTTCTTACACTATACACAAAAATAAACTGAAAATGGATGAAAGACCTAAACGTAAGACAGGAAGCCATCAAAATCCTTGAGGAGAAAACAGGCAAAAACCTCTTTGACCTCAATCGTGACAACTTCATACTTAACATGTCTCCAGAGGCAAGAGCAATAAAAGCAAAAAATAAACTATTGGGACCTCATCAAGATAAAAAAGCTTCTGCACAGCAAAGGAAACAATCGGTACAACTAAATAGCAACCAATGGAATGGGAGAAGATATTTGCAAATGACATATCAGGTAACGGGTTATTATCCAAAATCTATAAAGAACTTATCAAACTCAACACCCAAAAAACAAATAATCCAGTGAAGAAATGGGGCAAAAGACATGAATAGACATTTCTCCAAAGAAGATATCCAGATGGTTACAGACACACGAAAACATGCTCAACATTAATCATTATCAGCAAAACACAAATCAAAACCATAATGAGATATCACCTCATACCTGTCAGAATGGCTAAAATTAACAACTCAGGAAACAGATATTGTCAAGGAGTTGGAGAAAAGGGAGCCCTTTTGCACTGCTGGTGGAAATACAAACTGGTGCATCCACTCTGGAAAACAGTATGGAAGTTCCTCAAAAAATTAAAAATAGAACTACCCTATGACCCAGCAATTGCACTTCTAGTTATTTATCCAAAAAAGATGCAAAAATGCTGATTCAAAGGGGCACATGCACTATCAACAGCAGCCAAAGTGTGGACACAATCCAAATGTCAATTGATTGATAAATGGATACAGAAGAGGTATTATATTATATTATATATGTATATATTTTACACACATATATTTATACTTTGTATATTTATATATTTATATATTTTATATTACATATATAATAAATAATATACATATATAATATATTCCATGGAATTTTACTCAGACATCAAAAATAATAAAATCTTGCTATTTGCAACAACATGGATGGAACTACAGTGTGTTATGCTAAGTGAAATAAGTCAGTCAGAAAAAGACAACTATCATATGATTTCACGCATGTGGAATTTAAGAAATAAAACAAATGAACATAGGGGAAGGGAAGCAAAAATAAGATAAAAACAGGGGGAAAACCATAAGAAACTCTAAATACAGAAAACAAACTGAGGGTTGGTGGCAGGTTCTTGGGTGAAAGGATGGACTAAATGGGCAATGGGCATTAAGAAGGGCATTTGCTGGGATGAGAACTGAGTGTTACATGTAAGTAATGAATCACTAAATTTTATTCCTGAAATTACTATTACACTATATGTTAACTAACTTGGATTTAATTTTTTTTAAGTTGCTTTTTTAGAGTTTCAAAAAGCAGCAGCAAGTGTGACAGGTAACTGATTGGTAGAGGGATGTTTAGGGCTTCCAAGAAGTAATGGTGAAACTATGACTGGTGTGCAGAGGGGTTCAAGCTGAAGGATTTTGGCTATAAATTCTCGTGATATAAATGTAGCAAGGATAAGAAGTTGGAAAGAACCTCTGGGCTTAAGAATTCATTACATCTTGGGGTGCCTGGGTGGCTCAGTCAGTTTAGTGTATGACTTCGGCTCAGGTCATAATCTCACAGTTCATGAGTTTGAGCCCCATGTCGGGCTCTGTGCTGACAGCTCCATGCCTGGAGCCTGCTTCGGATTCTCTGTCTCCCTCTCTCTGCCCCTTCCCAGCTCATGCTCTGTTTCTCTCTGTCTCTCAAAAATGAATAAACATTAAACATTTTTTTAAAAAAAGAATTCAGGGGCGCCTGGGTGGCGCAGTCGGTTAAGCGTCCGACTTCAGCCAGGTCACGATCTCGCGGTCCGTGAGTTCGAGCCCTGCGTCGGGCTCTGGGCTGATGGCTCAGAGCCTGGAGCCTGTTTCCGATTCTGTGTCTCCCTCTCTCTCTGCCCCTCCCCCGTTCATGCTCTGTCTCTCTCTGTCCCAAAAAAAATAAATAAATAAACGTTGAAAAAAAATTAAAAAAAAAAAAGAATTCATTACATCTTAAGTATTCTTTATGCATGTAATTCAATACAATGAACCAGCTCCTAAAGATGTGACACTTGGCTACTACAACTCAATGAAGAGTAATGAGCCTTCAAAGTGGTATTCTGTGTAGTTCAGTGTTTCATCTGTACAATGAGAATCACCTAAACTTCACTTGTTGGTTTCCAAATGGGACCCACAGGAAACATACAGGCACACATTCATTCAACAAGTATTTTTTTTCCAGTATCTTTTGAGTACCTACCCTGTGTCTTCCATTCAGCAATGAAAATGGATGCCTTTCTTCAGTAAAATTATTGCAGGTAGGTGGTGACAGGTAGGTGGGGACAGGGGAAAGAATTCTATCACTCTGGTAGAAATCAGGAAACCTGAATAATGATTCAGAGCCCTCTTATGAATATGAAGGATTCCTATACTCTTAGTGTAGAGAAGGGCTTAAGTACAAGATCTTCAGAGACAAGCCATCTGTCTTCAAGTCCTGGTTCTGTTACTAAGTAGTGTGGGATGTTAGGCAAGTTGTTTAACCTCTCTTAGCCTCAGTGTTCTCTCCTTATAGTCAGGGGGAAATAACGTCTGCCTCATAGTAGTATAGTATATAGTATTTACATACTAATGTATGTAAAGTGTGTAGCACAGTTCTCGACATGTAAGTGATCAATAAATTATATTGATAGCAGCAAGGACTAGAGCCAAGTAGGTGGATGACACATTCCTGAATGTAAATTTTCCTACACTATGTGTCCCTAGGTCCTCGAGTTCTAGGCTCTAAGAGAATTGGTATGGCCAGTCTCTTCTATAAGGCAAATTTTATGCAACAAATGTCTGGGAGTAATGGGAGTGTTAAAGAAACCTTCATACCAAAAGTAGCTGGATCTGTGACTCAGGGTTCTGGGAGGTGGAATGAGCCTTATGGATGAGACTCCATGCAACCTAAACCAGGCAGCTCTTAGCACAAAGGGACTGGTGGGCCATTTGATAAATGAAGCATTGGGAAACAATTATCACAGTCATGATAATTATCATCATAATGATCAAAAGGCACATAAATCATTCCTGATTCATGGTGTGTAATTTTTCCCACAAAGTAATATCATGTCACTGATGCTGTTGTAGACTTCATATATTTATTTAGAATGTCCTAATTCATACCTGAAATGTTTTTGGACCTCTTATTTAGTATTGCTAAATTACAATGCCTTATTTAATAGAATGCACAACAGAGTGCAAGTTATTTTCATGAACAGTGTTTCATTTGACTTTTGCAATCAAGTTTAACTTAGGATCTAGTAATCCAGAGTTTCTTTTCAATTTTCTCTCTCTAATGAACACCAAATTCAACAGATGTGCTTGTCTCTCTGAAGTAGTTTTGGCTCTTGGCACCATCTTGTCACAGAATCTCTACTGTGTGAGCACCTACCAGTATTTAAGCTCCCAGTCTCAGCTAGCAAGCAGAAGAAACAGCATCAAAACCCAAAAACCCAAGCTGTCATCCACTAAAAGTCCTCTGAAATATTAGTTGCTACTGCTATTGCTACAGCCTGCAACAAGAACTAATGTTTAGCCTGTCCTTCCTGGGCTCATACTTTATACCCTCAGGCTTGGGTAGGACAACAAACCTGACATCTTTAATCTCAGAGCACTTTGAGAATATTCAAAAGAACTCAGAATGGAAAGAATCTTAACTGTTATTCAATGCTGATCTTTTATAATATTTAAATACTATTGGGCATTTACACCTGGGAAGCAGGAGGCCAATTATAATCCATTTTGAGTAAGGTCAAAGTTTCTCAAACAGACAAAGAAGATATCTTATCAAACTCAGTAACCTAGTGGTGGTGTCTGGCTCCTTGATCTCCCTGAGATCTTTCTCAATGTTTGCTTCCCTTCCTTCCTGAAACTCCTCCCTTCTGGTTTTCTTTTCTTTCAGCTTCCCACCCTGAATCTCTCTTTTCTGATGACTCTTCTCCTTTCTGGGATCACCTGTTAACTGTGGGCATTTGCTGAGAAGTGGTACCTCCTCTTTCTCTAGTCTATTATTGTTTCTACACCTAGCCTGATTCTGGTCCAGCTTCCACCTTCTCACCTTTCTTGCCTCCAAATCTCTTCCAGCCTGGCCCATATCAGTTTCAACAACATGGATCACACTGTACTTGACAACATCCCATTCAAGCCAACCTCCCTTCCCAGGCTTTCCATTTCTGTCAGTGGCAATACCATCACTTACCTGTCACTCAAGATCAAAAGATTCAAGTTACTCTTTTCTCCATATACTTGCAGCAGCCATATGTCCAAGAGTTTCTGGAAACAACTCTGACCTCAAGTCTTCTATTTTGTTGCCTGACCATGTGTTGACTCCTTTGATGAGGTTTTTTGGGGGTGATGAGAGGTTCATGGGGTCTGGAACTGATGACCAAGAAAGAATTCTTGAAGATGCCTTTGGTGCAAAAAAAGTGATTTTATTAAAGCACAGGGACAAGACCTGTGGTGAGAAAAAGCTGCCCTGGCACCCTGAGGAGAGACTGGTTATATACTTGGGAGTTGGGAGAGGTAAAGTCAAGGGAAAGTTTCCAATGAGATTTTCATATGCTAAAGAAGATTCATAGGATACTGGAGGCCTACCTATAGTCAAGCTAAGGTTTTTCTTCCCTCCAGCAAAGCATTAGCATAAAGACAGTAGGGAATTCCTGGAGAAACATTTGCTCTTCCTGCCTCAAATATTTGTCAATGGGCTGCAGGTTATAAGGAAATTTAATTTTATTTGCCATTTCTTTCTGACTTTGTTTCCCATATCACCTTTCTCATGACTTTGTACTAAGACAAGAAGCCATAGTAACTACCTGTCAATACTGCAGCATGGTGGCCTATTGTTTCTCTTATGCCCTCTGGTTCTTAGTCTTATTTCTAATTACCACTGTAAGAATTCTTGTTCTCACTCCCAGATTCTGTAATAATGCCACCCTTCTCCATTTCATTTTCACGACTTCATCAAATGGACTCTCCAGAAATAGTTCTTTCTCTTTCACTTTCTTAGCAAAAGAACCCATAGTACCTTTCCATTTCCAACCAGTGAATTCACCTTCTTTGTCTTGGAGCTTCCTTCCCTAAAGGCTTCCATATGCTCCAGCCACTACTGAAACGCCATCTTCTTGAAACAATATGGCAATTGCTTTTAGTTTTAGTAATTAACTGAAGTCTTAAGTTGTTTTATTTTTTAAATCTCATCCCTCCAAAAGAGGTTTTAAGACCCTTGAAGACCAGCTTTTCAGTTTTAGAACAAACCTGTTACATAAGCTGGTTTCAGGCAAAGAATAAGTGTTCAACAAAAATATTTTATGAGGAGTTTCACAGTGTAACTTATTATATGAAATGTGTGTGTCATTTGTAATCCAGTCCCTCCACATATACAGTTTTTCTTTAAAGGGATAAACATTATCATTACTTTCCAGAACAAAAATGATCACATTATAAGGCTCTATGTGAAAAACGTGAATAAAGTTGATTTGTTCAGAATAAGAAAAGGAAAATAATAATGATAATCCTTTGGGGGCTGCTTTTATTTTATGTGTAAACACTGACATCTGCTGGTGAAAATACAATAGTATTTACAAGGGCTCTGGAAATACAGCAGTGTATTTGGGTTTGCAAGAAGCACAAATTTCTCAGAATAGAAGAAGAGGTAAAGCATTTCCCAGACAAAACTAAAGGAGTTTGTGACCAGTCAACCATCCCTGCAAGAAATATTAAATAGGAATTTGGGAATGGAAAGGAAAGACCAAAAATCAAAAAGACAAGAAAGGATCAGAGAACATCTCCAGAAACAATAACAAAACAAGTAACAAAATGGCACTAAATACATATCTATCAACAACTATTCTGAATATAAGTGGACTAAACACTCCTGTGAAAAGACTAGGGTGTGAGAATGGACTAAAAAAAAAAAAAACAAGACCCATCTCTATGCTGCCTACAACACACTATTTTGGGACCTAAACACTCCTGCAGATTGAAGGTGAGGGTATGGAGAAACATTTATCATACAAACAGACATTAAAAGAAAGCTGGAGCAGCAATACTACTATCAGACAAACTAGACTTTAATGTTTATTTATTCTTGTAATAAAGCGAGAGAGCATAAGCGGGGGAGGGACAGAGAAAGAGGGAGACACAGAATCTGAAACAGGCTCCAGGTTCCGAGCTGTCAGCACAGAGCCCGATGCGGGGCTTGAGCCCATGAACTGGGAGATAATGACCTGAGCTGAAGTCAGACGCTGAACCGACTGACCCACCCAGGTGCCCCTTTAATTTTTTTAGTGTCCATTTATTTTTGAGAGAGAAAGCAATAACAAACTAGACTTTCAAATGAAGACTGTGACAAGAGATGAAGGGCACTATATCATAATAAAGGGAACAATCCAAAAAGAAGATGTAACAACTGTAAATATTTATGTCCCCAGTATGAAAGAACCCAAATATATAAATCAATTAATCCCAAACATAAAGAAAGTCATTGATAATGATACAATAATACAAGGAGACTTTAACACCTCACTTACAGCAATGGACAGATCATCTAAGCACAAAATCAAGAAGGAAACATGGCTTTAAATGACACACTGGACCAGATGCACTTAATAGATACATTCAGAACTTTCCATCCTAAAGCAGCAGAATACACATTCTTTTCAAGTGCACATGGGGCGTTCTCCAGAATAGATAATATATTAGGTCACAAATAAGGTCTAAACAAATACAAACAAGCTGAGATCGCACATGCATATTTAGAGACCACAACAGCATGAAACTTAAAGTCAAAAAAAAAAAAAAAAACTTGAACAAACACAAATATATGGTGGTTAAACAACATGCTGCTAAACAATGAATGGGTCAACCACAGCATCAAAGAAAAAATAAAAAAAATACTTGGAAAGAAATGAAAATGAAAACAATAATTCAAAACTTTTGGGATGCAGCAAAAAGTGGTCCTAAGAAGGAAGATACAAGCCTATCTCAAAACAAAACAAAACAAAACAAAACAAAACAAAACAAAACAAAGAAAACAAAACCTTAAATTAACCACCTAATAATACACCTAAAGGAACTATAATAAGAACAGCAAAATGAAGCCTAAAGCCAGCAAAGGAAGGGAAATAGTAAAAATTAGAGCAGAAATAAATAATATAGAAACAAATGAACAAAAAAAAAAAACAGTAGAACAGATCAATGAAATCAGGATCTGGTTCTCTGAAAGAATAAATAAAATTGATAAAACCCTAGCCATATGTGTCAAAAAGAAAAGAAAAAGGACCCAAATAAATAAAATCACAAGTGAGAAAGGAGAAATAACAACCACACCACAGAAATACAAACAATTATTAAATAATATTAATGAAAAACTATATGCTTACAAAGTGGACAACCTGGAAGAAATAGATAAATTTCTAGGAACATATACTGCCAAAACTGAAACAGAAAGAAATAGAAAACTTGAATTTTAAGAGACCAATAACCGAACAGACCCAAAGAAATTGAATAGGTAATCAAAAATCTCCAAACAAACAAAAGTCTAGGGCCAGATGGCTTCACAGGCGAATTCTACCAAACAATTCAAGAAGACTTAATACCTAATCATCTTAAATTATTCCAAAAAAAAATTGAAAAGGAAGGAAAACTTCCAAATTCATTCTATGAGGCCAGCATTACCCTGATATCAAAACCAGATGAAGACTCCACTAAAAAAGATAACTACAGGCCAATATCCATGATGAACATGGATGCAAAAATTCTCAACAAATTACTAGCAAATTGAATCCAACAATATATTAAAAGACTCATTCACCATGATCAAGAGAGATTTATTCCTGGGCTGCAAGCATCGTTCAATATTTGCAAATCAATATGATGTGCCACATTAGTAAAAGAAAGGATAAGAACCATATGATCCTTTCAATAGATGCACTTGACAAAAGTACAACATTCATTCATGATAAAAACCCTCAACAAAGTAGGGTTAGAAGAAACCTAACACAACATGATAAGGGCCATATGCAAGAAAACCACAGCTAATATCATCCTCAATGGGAAAAAAATGCTGGCAGCTTTTCCTCTATGGTCAGGAAGAAGACAGGCATCTCCACTCTCACCAATTATTTACCACAGTACTGGAAGTCTTAGTTACAGCAATCAGACAACAAAAAGAAATAAAAGGCATCCAAACCAGCAAGGAAGAAACACATTCAATATTTGCAAATGACATGACACCGTACATAGAAAACCTGAAAACTCCACCAAAAAATTGCTATAACTGATACACAAATTCAGTAAAATCATAGGATACAAATCAATGTACAGAAATCTGTTACATTTCTATACACCAATAATGAAACAGTAGAAAGAAAAATTAAGGAATCAATTCCACTTATAATTGCACTAAAACCCATAAGATGCCTAGGAACAAACCTAATCAAAGAGGTGAAAGACCTGTACTCTTAAAACTATATTGAAAGAAATTGAGGAGGACACAAAGAAATGGAAAGACATTCCATGCTCATAGATTAGAAGAACAAATATAGTTAAAATGTCTATGCCACCCAAAGTAATCTACATATTTAATGAAATCCCTTTAAAATTATCAACAGCATTTTCACAGGGCCAGAACAAACAGCCCAAAATATGTACCACAAAAAAAATGTACTACAAAAGACCCCAAATAGTCAAAGGAGACTTGAAAAAGAAAAGCAAAACTGGAGGCACCACAATTCCAGACTTCAAGTTATGTCACAAGGCTGTAATCATGAAAACAGTATGGTACTGGCATAAAAATAGGCACATAGGTCAATGGAACAGAATAGAGAAACCAGAAATGAACCTACAACTATATGGTCAATTAATCTTTCACAAAGCAGGAAAGAATATCCAATGGGAAAATGACATTCTCTTCAAAAATGGTGTTTGGAAAACTGCACAGCAACATGCAAAAGAATGAAAATGAACCACTTTCTTTCCCCATACACCAAAGTAAATTCAAAATGGATTAAAGACACAGGCAGTAAACTTTTTGGTCTCAGTCATACAACTTCCTATGAGGTAAGAAAAGGAAATAATAGCAAGGGAAACAATAGCAAAAATAAACACTTGGGACTTCATCAAAATAAAAAGCTTCTGCATAGTAAAGGAAACAATCAACAAAACTAAAAGACAACCTATGGAATAGGAAAAGATATTTGCAAATGACATATCTGACAAAGGGGTAGGATCCAAAATCTATAAATAACTTATCAAACTCAACAACCCCAAAATAAATACTCCAACTAAAAGTGGGCAGAAGACATGAATAGAAATTTTTCCAAAGAAGACATACAGATGACCAACAGACACATAAAAAGATGTTCAATATCAATCATCATCAGGTAAATACAAATCAAAACTACAATGACATATCACCTCACACCTGTCAGAATGGCTAAAACAACAATGCAAGAAACAACAAGTGTTGGGAGGACATGGAGGAAAAAGAGCCCTCTTGCACTGTTGGTGGGAATGCAAACTGGTGCAGCCACTGTGGCAAACAGTATGGAGGTTTTTTAAAAAGTTAAAAATATAAATACCCTGCAATCCAGCAATTGTACTGCTAAGTATTTACCAAAATCATACAAAAATACGAATTCAAAGGGATACATGTACCCCAATGTTTATAGCAACATTATCTACATGAGCAAACTACGGAAATGGCCCAAGTGTCCACCAACTATTGATATAGATAGATAGATGATAGATAGATAGATAGATAGAGATAGAGATATTGGTATCTATCACTTGTGATGACACTGTGTGTTGTATGGAAGTGTTGAGTCAGCAAATAGTACACCTGACACTAATATTACAATATATATTAACTAACTGGAATTTAAATAAAAACTTAAAAAATAAAATAAATAAAAAAGAATGAAATCTTGTCATTTGCAACAAAATGGATGGAGCTAGATAGTGTTATGCTAAGTGAAATAAATCACTCAGAGAAAGACAAATACCATATAATGTTACTCATATGTGGGATTAAAGAAACAAAACAAAGGAGCAAAAGTGAAAAAAAAAAAGAAAGAAAGAGAGGCAAACCAAGAATCAGACTCTTAACTATAGAGAACAAACTGATGGTTACCAGAGGGGAGGTTGGTGGGGGGGTGGGCTAAATAGGTGATGGGGAAGAAGGAGTGCACTTGTGATGAACACCATGTGTTGTATGGAAGGGTTTAATCAATATATTGTACACCAGAAACAAATATTACACTATATTGTAACTAACTGGAATTTAAATAAAAAGTTTAAAGAAAAGCACAAATTTCTGACCCTTTTCATTATGGCCTTCTCTTCCCAAGAAGAACCACAGGACCCACGAGAAACCCCAGAATAGAAGTTCATGCCTGATGGTTATAAAAGAGTTATTCTGGAACATCATGCAATTTAATTAAGACAATGAGTCAATAATTTAATAATTTAACAATTTAATTTAAAACAATTTTTCTTTTATGAGATTCATTAGCCTAATTTCTGCCTATAATTCCCTTCCCCTATGACACATTTTTCATATGGTAGATACCCCCTTGGTTTCCCTAGGGGAGGTGTTTACAATCATCCATCTCATTGTAGTTCAGTTATCATGGGTTATTTTTGTTCCTTAAGTCTGTTTTCTGAGCATGGGTGTAAACAATGCTATCAGGGATAAAAGTGTTTGAAGCTGAGGGCTAAGGTACAAATGTGGAAAATATGCCTGCTGAGGATTATATTTTCAACCCACCACCACTGTGTGCCAAGATGAAGTTCTGCTCTCAGGGAAAAGTAAATGTCAAGAGCAACCCAGCATTGTGCTTTCCATTCAAGGTAAAACAAAGGATAGTTTTCTTGGCCAAGCTGTCTACATGGGAGGAAGCCAAGCAGCACTATGTGGTTTGAGCCCTAAGGAAAACTAAAAATCCTTTGCTACCTCAAGCTATAAATTTGGCATCAGACATCAGAAACTTGTGTGAAAATAGGAAGCCCTGGAATGTGTTGTGTTTCAAAAGAAAAATTTGGCTCCACAAAAGAACTGCTCTGGACTCATGGTGACTATATTCCTAGGCTGGGTACTTCTGGGAAATCCCAGATCTCCAGAATCCCTTTTAGTCATACTTGCTTTCACAGCCCCCTCAGTATAATGATCACACCTTCTATCAGGCTTCAGTTTGCATCCATTCTCCCTTTTATCTCAGATTTGTCCCTGCTTTCGTTCCATTTTTGCTGACCCTCTATTCAAACCTCAGATGTCTCACATGACCAGTGTAGTTTTCATAACCAGGCTGCTGCCTCCACCATCCACCTCTACAATGAGACTTCCCAATGTAACATTCTCCTGACCTCATCAGAATGCCACCTTGTCAGTGTGCCCCCGTGCCTCAGGATTTCCAATGGACACTTCACACATGTGATTGCACTGGATCCTCCAAACAAAACCACAACATAGGCATCATTGCCATCAGGTTACAGATGTGGGAACTGAAGCTTAGAGAACAACTTACAAAAGAGCCAGGATCCTAGCCAGGATCTAGCCAGCATGTTTTTCTTACTAAACCAGTGTCATAGGTTTGCCTGTTGTAAAAGCTTTCATAAAACCCACTCCTACTGAATTCAGCCTAAGCCACCTACCCTGCCTGATGCTCAAGCCCTCTGTGACCTGGTCGTAGCCTGCTTCTTCAACTTTGTTCTAGCTCTTCCCACCCCCATTAACATTCCCAAGTCCCACACAAGTCTGAACCTCCCAACAGCTGCCCATTTGTTCATCTGGAATGTCCTCTCCACCAGACCATCTCCCCTTTCAAAGTCCTGCCCATTCGTCAAGACTTATGTGACTCTCAGGGAATGCTCATTCTCTTACAGACTCATATTCTTCCACAGCACTTGCCTCATTCTCCTTTCTGTTACAGTTAAAATTCTCTATATAGAGGGTCTCTCCTATCTAGACTCTGGGTACCTTGAGGGAAGAAGTTAGGCCTGTTTGTATGACTCTCAAACTTTACCAGAGATATCTGACCCTAAGTCAAAATCAACAATTGTTGGATGGATAGTTGTATGTATGAATGGATAGATATATGGATAAACTAAGAAAGAAAGTATCTCTCTGAGTAAGTTGTCATTTCTCAAAATATGGGATAATACATTTGATTTGTAAACATACAATAAGATTTTAGTTATGATGGTATAACAAAGCAATATTGTTTCTGGAATAGCAGTAAGTGGTTAATAGTATTTTAGATCAATGCTATATCTCTACCCTTAGACTAAAAAGTTTATAAGTTCAATGAGAGGACTCACTGATTTGGCACCATAAAATAGGAGTTCTTACCCACATTAGTGTGAAATCTACTATACCAACCTGCTTGTTAAAGCCCCTGGAAAGAAGCAAGGCTTCTCATCATAAGTCAAGGCTTTAGGGACAAGGTTCCTGAATCCAAGCATGGTTCTTCTATGTAAGCCTCCCTTGAGTTTCAATTTCCTTTTTGAAAACAGAAATGAGAGTGCCTGTCCCATGAGTGGAATTGGAGAAAAAAATGTGATAACCCATATGATGCCCTCAGCGCAGTCACAGAAGGGCTCCACGTCTCAGCTTCTGTCTTGTTGGTGATGACTGTAACTGTAAGTTATTACTAATGGTCACTAGGCCTTATCAAAGTAGGAAAATATGCACCTCTGATAAACTCAAAGTCAACTTATAAGCAGTTTTAATAGAAAAACCTAATTGCATTTTTTAAAAAAGTGAAGTATAATCTAAAAGAGAATTCCATAAACAGAATAGAAAGCCAAGAAATAAAACCTCACATATATGGGCAATGAATTTATGACAAAGGAGCCAATAGTAAACAAGGGTAAAGGACAGTCTCTTAACAAATGGTGTTGGGAAAACTGGACAGCCACACGCAAAAAAATGAAACTGGACTGCTATCTCATATCATGCACAGAAGTTAACTCAAAATGGATTGAAGACATGAATGGAAGACCTGAAATCACAAAACCCTTATCAGAAAACATAAGAGGTAAGTACCTTGACATGAATCTTAGAGATGAATTTTTGGATTTGACAACAAAAGCAAAGGCAACAGAAGCCAAAATAAATAAGGTGGACTACATCAAACTGAAAAGCTTTTGCATAGCAAAGGAAACCATCAACGAAATGAAAAGACAACCTACTGATTAGGAGAAAATACTTGTAAATCATGTATCTGGTAAAAGGTTAATATCCAAAATAAAGAACTCACAAAACTCAACAGCAAACAAAACAAAACAAAACAAAACACAAAAACAAACAAAACAAAACAAACCCAAACAATCTAATTAAAAATGGCAGAAGATCTGAGTAGACATTTTTCTAAAGAAGGCATACAGATGGCTAACAGGTACATGCAAAGATGCTCAACATCACTAATATTAGGGAAATGCAAATCAAAACATCAATGATATATCACTCTATACCTGTTAGAATGGTTATTATAAAAAAAGACAAGAAATAACAAAGGTTCACAAACATATGGAGGGAAAGGAACCCTTGTGCACAGTTGGTAGGAATATAAATTCCTACCATTATGGGAACCATTATGACAACCATTATGGAAAACAGTATGGTGGTTCCTAAAAAACAAAACAAAAACAACAACAACAACAAAAAAAAACCAAAAAACTACCATAAGATCCCTAAATTCCACTCACTAATAACATCACTGATTTGAAAAACAAAACAAAACAAAATATGCACTTCCATGTTCATTACAGCATTATTCACAATTACCAAGGAAACAATCTAACTGTCCATTGACAGATGAATGGATAAAGAAAATATGGGGGCACCTGGGGGGCTCAGTTGGTTAAGTGTCCAACTTTGGCTCAGGTCATGATCTCATGGTCCATGAGTTTGAGCCCCCATCAGGCTCCATGCTGACAGCTCAGAACCTGGAACTTGCTTCAGATTCTGTGTGTCCCTCTCTCTCTGCCTCTCCCCTGCTTGCTCTCTCTCTCTCTCAAAAATAAATACAAGTAAAAAAAAGATAATGTGACACACACACACACACACACACACACACACACACACACACACACACCATGCACACACTGGAACATTAGTTAGTCATAGAAAAGAATAAAATTTTTCCATTTATGTCAGCATGGATAAAGTTTGAGGACGTTATGTAAAGTAAAATAAGTCGGACAGAAAAAGAGAAATACCAAATAATTTCACTTATATGAGGAATCTAAAACAAAACAAACAAAAAAACACAAGCTCTTAGGTACAGAGAACAGGTATTTGCCAGAGGCGAAGATGGGGGGTTGGTGGAACGGTGAAGGGGGTCAAAAGGTATGAGCTTCCAGATATAAAAGAAAGAAGTCCTGGGAATGTAACGCACAGCATGGTTACTACAAAAAAAATACTATATTGTATATTTAAAAATTTTATGGTGACAAATATTAACTAGACTTAGTCTGCAATATACACAAATGTTGAATCATTATGCCATGCATCTGAAACTAGTATGTCATATGTCAATCATACCTCAATAAAAAACAAAGCATAAGAGGAACCCATAGATTTCAAGTCAAAGTCCCCATTCAATCCCTTAAAACTCTAATTCCCTTTGCCCATATTTATATATTATATTATATTATATTATATTATATTATATTATATTATAATTATATTCCATCCCATAATAGTGTTTTAAAGGCATTGGTGACTAAATACCTGAGATTATCCCTCATCTCCTTCCAAGATGTCCCTTAATAGCATAGCTACATGGGTGGAGTAGCAACTCTGCATCCCCGCAATGCCCAGGAATCAGGTCCACCCAGTCACCAAATGCCAATGGCCTCTCATCCTACAAGCCATGCATCTTTGCTGACAAGGACAGCATTCAAGGACAGCACAGCCCCTAGAACTTGTACAGTGCCTTAGGCTCTAATGTGCAGGACTGTCCCATGTTCACTTACTATTCAGGAGACAAGGAAGATGATTACCTCCACAGACCAGTCCTCAGTGATGGTCCCCTCCAGTACAAAAGATATTAGAAGCAAAAGAACCATGCCATGTGCTTCTGAACTGAGAGGAACTGCAGCTCTCCATCCTAGAGGAATGACCTGGTAAACATTAGTACTAGAAATAAGTTCTCTGCCTGGGGACTATGAGTGACAGGGATCTTCCAGTGCCAGTGGAGGCAAAACAACTTTTGAGTGGATGGATTTTGATTTTGACTGGATCACTCTGTGTCCTGTCAAACCATTAAACAAACGTTTATCTACTTCCATAAGCAAAGCTGGAAAGGACAATGTTGACATTTGGGGACATCCTCAAAGCACTCGGCCTCCCCACCCAACCAGTGTTTGGAGACATACACTAATTCTGGCCTCTTGGAATATGGCATTACTCATTGTCTTATTATGTCCTTTAAAACATGAATGCTCAGAAAATTTACTATACGTAGACATACACAGGCATACATACAAATATAAATATATATACAGCTTGTACAGTTAACCTAAGGAGATTGGTGGTGGTATAACTCTGTTATAATAGCATGGAGTTTTGTTTGAATAATTTATTATTTTTTTAATATTACAGCTCCATTTTACATTTTTCTCAGTACGGTGATATTGGTGAAATCACCAAAGATGACAAAACTCCATATAGTGCATGCTGATTGCTCAGAATCACTTCATTGCCAGATATAGAAATGACTTTTTCAAATTCAAACTATAATCCTCCCAAAACTCAACCAAGGAAATGAATCATCATAACTGTTATCTCTGTCATAATGAACAGGGTTTTTCTTCTGCAGACCTCCTCCAGGGTGGGACTCAGGTTGGCCACACTATGTGGCTTCCACCCCAACTGTCTGGAGTCCTCTGAACCCTCACTGACAGAATTGGCAAAAGACAAGTCTATGAAACTCTTCAAACTGTTTTTAAGGAGAAACTATCTGTATAGGCTGGCAGGCACTTCCTTCCTCCCACAGTAAATCTCAGCACCAGTAGGAGAGAGGGAGGGAAAAGCGATGAATTGTAGCAAGGGCCAAGAGAACAGACCTAGCCCAAGATAGGTTTTGAGAGCTCACACTGGGAGAAGTACAGTCCCACTCTCAGGTTCCCTTTCTGGCTGTGTTTACCAAAAGCTCAACCAAGACTTCATTCTCAGTGAAAAAACTGAAAAGGAATTCTTCCTTAATGCTCTTCCTCCATGATCTGGTGTAAATGAATGGCATGACTGGCTGAAGGAAGGAAGGACAGAAGAAAAAAGTAAATAAATTCCAGGTTTTCTGCACATCAAATTTCAAGAAAGCAAATAGATATGAGCTTAATAATGATCCCAATCTTACTTTCTTTAGCAAGGATTAAAACAGGATTAAGATAGACTGTATCTACAAAAATCTGTATTTCAAAGGAAACAAATTCTATCGTACACTCTAACCAGTTAGTTCAGCTACAGGCTCTGTAGTGGTATCATGCAAGGCTTTGGTGGGTGGGTGCTTGATGATGTGCGTTTTCTGCCTCTCATGCCTCCTCAGACCAATATGAAGTGTGTTTTACTTGGTTCAGCTTCTCTGACCTTCCCCAACCTCAAAGAAGAAGCTGTTTCTTCAGGACTGTTTTTTGGAACTTGGCAATGTAGTCAAAGAAATATGTAGAGAAATACAGAACCTGAGGGGCTAGATAAGGAAGAGAGGACTAAGAAAGAGGCTAAACAAAAGTGGCGACAGGAGGGAGAGAGAAAATAGTCACATGTCAGAGAACAAGTGTAGGGAGAAATAATGATGGAGGAAGGTTGATAATCAGAACAGGTGGAAAATAGAAAAATAAGAAATGAGGAGGACAGAAAAGGAACATGTGGCAAGATGGATTTCCCATAGATTGGTTAATTGGTTTTTCATTCATGCTTTCCAAGAGATGTTAATTGGAGTTTCTTCTGAAATTCATATTTGCTGCTGTGATAGCCACGCTTTGAATATGACTCCTTGGAAAGATAGAACCACATGGATCTTAAGCTCATAAGATGTCCTCAGTCCAGCTATGTCATCTTACAGTTGAGGAAACTGAAGCCCAGAGAAGTAAAACCACTGGCTTCAAAAATGTACGACAGTATAGCAACAGAATTTTCATTGATTTCCCTGCTTCTTAGTCATGTGTAGCTTCTTATCCCATGCAGAAAAGATGCTTGTTCCTAAAAACACATGCGCGCATGCACACACACACACACACACACACACACACACACACACACACACCTTTCTTCCTCCACAAGTCTGCCTCATTTTCTAAGTCTTATGAGAGATTTAAAAACTCATAAAACTCATACTCTCTCTTTAGTACAAAGAAGTTAAACTCCCAAAGAGAAAGTGCCTTACCACAGTAGAAAATGTTCCCCAAACAAATTAGGTTCTGGGCCTAGGAGCCAGGAACTGTTTTTCACATCTATAGATTAAAGGCAGAATCTTACCTTTTGGAGGCAAGCTGTGAAGTTAAAAGAAGGAAGAACAGAAATTTGGATGTTTAAAACGTCCTTGTGACTGAGTAGTTCTCAAATTCCATCCAACAGATGGCAGTAGCAACATATGTATATGTATATGTATATGTATATGTATATGTATATGTATATGTATATGTATATACACACACACACATATATTTTAATATGAAATTTATTTGTCAAATTATCTCAATACAACACTCAGTGTTCATCCCAAAAGGTGCCCTCCTCAATACCCATCACCCACACTCCCCTCTCTCCCACCCCCAATCAACCCTCAGTTCATTCTCAGTTTTGAAGAGTCTGTTATGCTTTGGCTGTCTCTCTCTCTAACCTCTTTTTTTTTTCTTCCCCTCCCCCATGGACTTCCGTTAAGTTTCTCAGAAGGACCGACTTAGGAGTGAAAACATATGGTATCTGTCTTTGTATGACTTATTTCACTTAACATAACCCTCTCCAATTCCATCCATGTTGCTACAAATAGCCATATTTCATTCTTTCTCATTGCCACATAGTATTCCATTGTGTATATAAACCACAATTTCTTTATCCATTTGTCAGTTGATGGACATTTAGGTGCTTTCCATAATTTGGCTATTGTTGAGAGTGCTGCTATAAACATTGGGGTACAAGTGCCCCTATGCATCAGTACTCCTTATCCCTTGGTAAATTCCTAGCAGTGCTATTGCTGGGTCAAAGGGTAGGTCTCTTTTTAATTTTTTGAGGAACCTCCACACTGTTTTCCAGAGTGGCTGCACCAGTTTGCATTCCCACCAACAGTGCAAGAGGGTTCCCGTGTCTCCATCCTCTCCAGCATAGTCTCCTAATTTGTTCATTTTAGCCACTCTGACTGGTGTGAGGTGATATCTGAGTGTGGTTTTGATTTGTAATTCCCTGATGAGGAGTGACATTGAGCATATTTTCATGTACCTGTTGGCCATCTGGATGTCTTCTTTAGAGAAGTGTCTATTCATGTTTCTGCCCATTTCTTCACGGGATTATTTGTTTTTCCGGTGTGGAGTTTTGTGAGTTTATAGATTTTGGATGCTAGCCCTTTGTCCAATATGTCAGTTGCAAATATCTTTTCCCATTCCGTTGGTTGCCTTTTAGTTTTGTTGATTGTCTCCTTTGCTGTGCAGACGCTTTTTATCTTCATGAGGTCCCAATAGTTCACTATTGCTTTTAATTCCCTTGCCCTTGTGGATGTGTCAAGTAAGAAATTGCTGTGGCTGAGATCAAAGAGGTTTTTTCCTGCTTTCTCCTCTAGGGTTTTGATGGTTTCCTGTCTCACATTCAGGTCGTTCATCCATTTTGAGTTTGTTTTTGTGATTGGTGTAAGAAAGTGGTCTAGTTTCATCCTTCTGCAGGTTGCTGTCCAGTTCTCCCAGCACCATTTGTTAAAGAGACTGTCTTTTCCAATGGATATTCTTTCCTACTTTGTCAAAGATGAGTTGGCCATACTTTTGGGGGTCTAGTTCTGGGGTTTCTATTCGATTCCATTGGTCTGTGTCTGTTTTTGTGCCAATACCATGCTGTCTTGATGATGACAGCTTTGTAGTAGAGGCTAAAGCCTGGGATTGTGATGCCTCCTGCTTTGGTCTTCTTCTTTGATACTACCGTGGCTATTCAGGGTCTTTGGTGGTTCCATACAAATTTTAGGATTCCTTGTTCCAGCTTCGAGAAGAACGCTGGTATAATTTTCATTGGGACTGCATTGAATGTGTATATTGCTTTGGGTAGGATTGACATTTTGACAATATTTATTCTTCCAACCCATGAGCACAGAATGTTTTTCCATTTCTTTATATCTTCTTCAATTTCCTTTATAAGCTTTCTATAGTTTTCAGCATACAGATCTTTTACATCTTTGGTTAGGTTTATTCCCAGGCATTTTATGCTTCTTGGTGCAATTGTGAATGGGATCAGTTTCTTTATTTGTCTTTCTGTTGCTTCATTATGAGTGTATAAGAATGCAACTGAATTCTGTACATTGATTTTGTATCCTGCGACTTTGCTGAATTCACATGAATTCCACTTTTGGTGGAGTCTATAGGATTTTCCATGTATAATATCATATCTGCAAAAAGTGAAAGCTTAACTTCATCTTTGCCAATTTTGATGCCTTTGATTTCCTTTTGTTGTCTGATTGCTGAGGCTAGCACTTCCAACACTATGTTAAACAACAGCGGTGAAAGTGGACATCCCTGTCGTAGTCCTGATCTCAGGGAGAAAGCTCTCAGTTTTTCCCCATTGAGGATGATATTAGCTGTAGGCTTTTCAAAAATGGCTTTTATGATATTTAAGTATGTTCCTTCTATCCCGACTTTCTCAAGGGATTTTACAAGAAAGGATGCTGAATTTTGTCAAATGCTTTTTCTGCATCGATTGACAGGATCATATTGTTCTGATCTTTTATTTTATTAATGTGATGTATCACATTGATTGATTTGCGAATATTGAACCAGCCCTGCATCATAGGAATGAATCCCACCTGATCATGGTGGATAATTCTTTTTATATGTTGTTGAATTCGATTTGCTAGTATCTTACTGAGAATTTTTGCATCCATATTCATCAGGGATATTGGCCTGTAGTTGTCTTTTTTTTACTTGGTCTCTGTCTGGTGTAGGAATCAAAGTAATGCTGGCTTCATAGAATGAGTCTGGAAAGTTTCCTTCCCTTTCTATTTTTTGGAATAGCTTGAGAAGGATAGGTATTATCTCTGCTCTAAATGTCTGGTAGAATTCCCCAGTAAGCCATCTGGTCCTGGACTCTTATTTGTTGGAGATTTTTGGTAACTGATTCAATTTCTTCACTGGTTATGTGTCTGTTCAAGCTTTCTATTACTTCCTGTTTGAGTTTTGGAATTGTGTGGGTGTTTAGGAATTTGTCCACTTCTTCCAGGTTGTCCAGTTTGTTGGCATATAGTTTTTCATAGTATTCCCTGATAATTGTTTGTATTTCTGAGGGATTGGTTGTAATAATTCCATGTTCATTCATGATTTTATCTATTTAGGTCATCTCCCTTTTCTTTTTGAGAAGCCTGGCTAGAGGTTTATCAATTTTGTTTATTTTTTCAAAAAACCAACTCTTGGTTTCATTGATCTGCTGTACAGTTTTTTAGATTCTATATTGTTTATTTCTGCTGTGATCTTTATTATTTCTCTTCTGCTCGTTTTGGGGTGTCTTTGCTGTTCTGCTTCTATTTCCTTTAGGTGTGCTGTTAGATTTTGTATTTGGGATTTTTCTTCTTTCTGGAGATAGGCCTGGATTGCAATGTATTTTTCCTCTCAGGACTGCCTTTGCTGCATCCCAAAGTGTTTGGATTGTTGTATTTTCATTTTCATTTGTTTCCATATATTTCTTAATTTCTTCCCTAATTGCCTGGTTGACCCATTCATTCTTTAGTAGGGTGTCTTGAACCTCCATGCTTTTGGAGTTTTTCCAGACTTTTTCCTATGGTTGATTTCAAGTTTCATAGCATTGTGGTCTGAAAGTATGCATGGTATGATCTGAATTCTTGTATACTTATGAAGGGCTGTTTTGTGACCCAGTCTGTATATGATCTATCTTGGAGAATGTTCCATGTGCACTTGAGAAGAAAGTATATGCTGTTGCTCTGGGATGCAGAGTTCTAAATATGTCTCTCAAGTCCATCTGATCCAATGTATCATTCAGGGCCTTTGTTTCTTTATTGATCCTGTGTTCTGCATGATCTATCCACTGTTGTAAGTATAGTTTTAAAGTCCCCTGCAATTACCACAGTCTTATCAATAAGGTTGCTTATGTTTGTGAGTAATTGTTGTATATATTTGGGGGCTCCTGTATTCGTCGCATAGACATTTATAATTGTTAGCTCTTCCTGATGGATAGACTCTGTAATTATTATATAATTCCTTTCTTCATCTTTTGTTACAGCCTTTAATTTAAAGTCTAGTTTGTCTGATATAAGTATGGCTACTCCAGCGTTCTTTTGACTTCCAGTAGCATGATAGATAGTTCTCCATCCCCTCACTTTCAATCTGAAAGTGTCCTCAGGTCTAAAATGAGTCTCTTGTAGACAGCAAATAGATGGGTCTTGTTTTTTTATCCATTCTGATACCCTATGTGTTTTGGTTGGAGCATTTAATCCATTTACATTCAGTGTTATTATAGAAAGATATGGGTTTAGAGTCATTGTGATGTCTGTAGGTTTAATGCTTGTAGTGATGTCTCTGGTACTTTGTCTCACCAGATTCCCCTTAGGATCTCTTGTAGGGCTGGTTTAGTGGTGATGAATTCCTTCAGTTTTTGTTTGGGAAAACCTTTATCTCTCCTTCTATTCTAAATGACAGACTTGCTGGATAAAGGATCTTGGCTGCATATTTTTTCTGTTCATCACATTGAAGATTTCCTGCCATTCCTTTCTGGCCTGCCAAGTTTCAGTAGATAAATCCATCACTAGTCTTATCAGTCTCCCTTTATATGTTAGAGTATGTTTATCTCTAGCTGTTTTCAGAATTTTTCTCTTTATCCTTGTATTTTGCCAGTTTCACTATGATATGTCATGCAGAAGATTGATTCAAGTTACGTCTGAAGGGAGTTCTCTGTGCCTCTTGGATTTCAGTGCCTTTTTTCTCCCCCAGATCAGGGAAGTTCTCAGCTATGATTTCTTCAAGTACACCTTCAGCACCTTTCCCTCTGCATCATATATTTTTAAATAAGCACATAGAAGTCAAATGTTCAAAAATAAAAAAGTACCAGTATAATGAGATGTAGAATCTTTTTGTTCTCATTAAAATCATGTTATCCATCCATCCCTCTTGAAGCAACATGGCATTAAAAAAAATGAACAAAAATACATACGTGAATACTACTAAATAAAATCAACTAACTTCCCACTAATAACATGTTACTAATTGTAAGTCATACCACTTGCTCTCAGATTTTTTTAGAAGAACTAAAGGTCTTTATTTTCTTATCTGTTGAATTTAACTAGACATAGGTGAGTGATTGAATATAGTTTCTGTTTTCCACATGCCAGCTTACTTAAAGGAAAAATAAAAGGAAACCCATAGTTGCTAACAATTGTTTAAGCACCTAAGTTTTTGGAATTTATTACATTTGTGAGCATTACTACACTTCTAGTTTTCTTACTAAGAAAGCATTGGAAAGCAGTGGCTCTCCCCACTTTGGATTACACTTTATTATTTAAGTTGTAGAAAAGTCAAGTAGATAATGCAATTTATTGCAATTTCAACTGTATTTTGATATGTAATACTAGTAAAATATAGGTTTTTTGTGTAATACTGCATTTAAAAAATGCATATCTGAAACTCTCTTTTTCATTCAAATTTAATATACCCCATTTTTTCCCTTTCTATGATTTCCTGCATATCTAATATCATTGTGCAGAGGAAAAAGGACTACCTACACTTGTCCCCCAGCAAGGAGGTATTGCTTTGCATAAACAAACTATGTCCTGGGTTTGGCAAGTCAAGAGATTCATCAGAACCTCCTGGATACTCTAAAATTTTTAGGGAAACACAGAAACATCTGTAGGACACCTCAGGAACTGTTAGCTCAAGGTAAATCAGCTTTAGCATTAGATCACATTCTCTTCCATGATGTCACATCTTTGTAATGTTTTTGGTTTATTGTGATAGATGTGGAATAAAAGTAGCATTTCCAATCAAAATTTAATGTTTCAGATACTATTAGTACCAAACAGGTTCGTCCACATCCAATAAATAAAAAATTGTGGTTAAAAAAATTAAAATATTATTTCCTTCAATTGTACATATTCTTTTTAATCAATTACTAAATTTTAGGCATAAATTCTTATTAAGGTGTTTGGAACTGACTACTTCATAAATAGATATGTTAAGTATTTCTTTTGGCCTCGTGGGGGGGGAATCACTGGGACATTCAGGCTGCAATGAACTGTGAACTGAGAACATTTGGGAATCTCTAGAGCAAACTATTCACAGAGGTGGGCTCCTTTATTCCCCTCAAAACGTTTTAAAAATATTCCAAAATATAAATCGTGAATTTAAAGAATTGATATAAAAATCTGAAAATAATGAATCATAAAGGAACAAAATGACCTTAAGCCATTGTCTTTCCCACAAATTGGTTGATTTCAGGTAATCTTTCTTGGTTTTCTCCTCCCTTGATTCAGTTAGAGGAAATAACATTTAAGCCCCTAAGATCCTTCCTGGCATTCATGAATACACAATAAATGGTACCAATTGTGATTTCCAAATCAAACTTCTCTTCCAGGAGAAGAGAAGCCCTAAATTGTGGGGCCCAGAGAAAAATAAAACTGCAAGGATCCTTGTTAAAAAGTATTAAGAATTTGAGAGATACAAAACAAACAAAAACCAAAGGAGTTCGTGACCACTAAACCAGTCCTGCAAGAAATTTTAAGAGGGACTTTCTGAGGGGAGAAATAAATGAAGCAAAACAAAAAAAGACTAAAATCAACAAAGACTAGAAAGGACAAGAGAACACCACCAGAAACTCCAACTCTACAGGCAACACAATGGCAATAAATTCATATCTTTCAGTACTCACTCTAAATGTCAATGGACTAAATGCTCCAATCAAAAGACATAGGGTAACAGAATGGATAATAAAATAAAATCCATCTATATGCTGTTCACAAGAGACCCACTTTAGACCTGAAGACACCTTCAGATTGAAAGTAAGGGGATGGACAACTATCTATCATGCTAATGTTCTCCAGAAGAAAGTCAGAGAAGCCATACTTATATCAGACAATCTAGATTTTAAAATAAAGACTGTAAGAAGAGATGAAGAGGGCATCATATCATAATGAAGCAGTCTACCCACCCACCAAAAAGATCTAACAATTTTAAATATTTATGCCCCCAATGTGAGACACACACACACACACACACACACACACACACACCACCTATATACAGATCATCTAAGCAGAAAATCAACAAGGAAACAATGGCTTTGAAAGACACACTGGACCATATGGACTTAACAGATATATTCATAACATTTCATCCTAAAGCGGCAGAATACACATTCTTCTCGAGTGCACATGGAACATTCTCCAGAATAGATCACATACTGGGACACAAATAAGCCCTCAACAAGAACAAAAATATCAAGATCATATTGTACATATTTTCAGATCACAACTCTAGGAAACTTGAGGTCAACCACAAGGGAAAAAATGGAAAGAAAATGAATACCTGGAGATTAAAGAACATCCTATGAAAGAATGAATGGGCTAACCAAGAAGTTAAAAAGGAAATTTAAAAGTACATGGAAGCCAATGAAAATGATAACACCACAACCCAAAACCTCTGGGATGCAGCAAAGGCAGTCATAAGAGGGAAGTATATAGCAATCCAGCTCTTCCTAAAGAAGGAAGAGGGGTCTCATATATACAACCTAACCTTATTCCTTAAAGAGCTAGAAAAAGAACAGCAAATAAAACCCCAAACCAGCAGACAGGAAAGACAGGAAAGAATAAATATTAGAACTTAAATCAATGCTTTGAAGCTGAAGGACCAGTAGAACAGATAAATGAAATCAGATCTTTGAAAGAATTAACAAAATTGATAAATTCTCAGCCAGTCTGATCAAAAAGAAAAAGTAAAGGACCCAAATAAATAAAATCGAACATGAAAGAGGAGAGATCACAACCACACTGCAGAAATACAAGCAGTAATAAGAGAACATTATGAGAAATTATATGCCAATAAATTAGAAAATCTGGAAGAAATGGACAAACTCCTAGAAACATATAAACTACCAAACTGAAGCAGGAAGAAATAGAAAATTTGAATACATGCATAACCAATAAAGAAATAGAATTGGTAATAAAAAATCTCCCAAAATACAAGAGTCCAGGGCCAGATGGCTTTCCAGGGGACTTTTACCAAACATTTAAATAAGAGTTAACACCTATTCTTTGGAAGCTGTCCCAAAAAATAGAAATGGAAAGAAAAGTTCTAAACTCACTCTATAAGGCCAGCATTAAGTTGATTCTAAAACCAGACAAAGACCCCACTAAAAAGGAGAACTGTAGTCCAATTTCCCTGATGAACATGGATGCAAAACTTCTCAACAAGACACTAGCCAAACGGATCCAACAATACATTAAAGGATTATTCACCACAACCAAGGGGGATTTATACCTGGGATACAGGGCTGGTTCAATATCCGCAAATCAATTGGTGTGATACATTACAGCAATAAAAGAAACATCTCTCAATAGATGCAGAGAAAGCATTTGACAAAATAGAGCATCTTTCCTTGATTAAAAAACCCTCAAGAAAGTAGGGATAGAAGGATCATAGAAGATAAAGATCATAGAAGCCATATACAAAATACCCACTGCTAATATCCTCAATGTGGAAAAACTGAGAGAGTTCTCCCTAAGGTCAGGAATATGACAGGGATGTCCACTCTCACCAGTATTATTCAACATAGTATTTGAAGTCTTAGCCTCAGCAATCAGACAACACAAAGGAATAAAAGGCATCCAAATTGGCAAGAAGGAAGTCAAACTTTCACTCTTTTCAGATGACATGACACTTTATGTGGAAAACCCAAAAGATTCCACCAAAAAAAAAAAAAAACTGCTAGAACTGGTCCATGAATTCAGCAAAGTCCCAGGATATAAAATCAATGCACAGAAATTGGTTGTACTTTTATACACCAATAATAAAGCAGAAAGAGAAATCAAGGAATTTATCCTCTTTGCAGTTGCATGAAAAACCATAAAATACCTAGGAATAAACCTAGTCAAAGAGGTGAAAATCTGAACATTCAAAAGTATAGAAAGCTTATGAAAGAAGTTGAAGAAGACACAAAAAATGGAAAATATTCCATTTTCATGGATTGAAAGAACAAATATTGTTAAAATGTCAATGCTACACAAAGCAATCTACATATTCAATGCAATACCTATAAAAATAATACCTGCATTCCTCACAGAACTAGACCAAACAATCCAAAAATTTGTATAGAACCAGAAAAAAACCCAAATACCCAAAGCAATCCTGAAAAAAGAAACCAAAGCTGGGGGCATCACAATACCAGACTTCAAGATGTACTACAAAGATTTAATCATGAAGAAAGTATGGTACCGCACAAAAACAGAGACTTAGATTAATGGAACAGTGTAGAGAACCCAGAAATGGACCCACAAATGTATGGCCAAATAATCTTGACAAAGCACGAAAGGGTATCCAATGGAATAAAGATAGTCTCTTCAGCAAATCGTGTTGGGAAACCTGGACAGCAGCATGCAGAAGAATGAACATGAACCACATTTCTACATCATACACAAAAATAAATCAAAATGGATGAAAGATCTAAACGTAAGACAGGAAGCCATCAAAATCCTAGAGGAGAAAGCAGGCAAAAACCTCTTTGATCTTGGCCACAGCAACTTCACACTTGACACAGCTCCAGAGGCAATGGAAACAAAAGCAGAAATGAACTATTGGGACCTCATCAAGTTATAAAACTTCTGCACGGTGAAGGAAACAATCAGCCAAACTAAGAGACAACTGACAGAATGGGAGAAGATATTTGCAAATGACACATCAGATAAAGGGTTAGTATCCAAAATAGATAAAAAACTTATCAAACTCAACACCCAAAAAAACAAATAATCTAGTGAAGAAATGGGAAAAAGACATGAATAGACACTTCTCCAAAGGAGACATCCAGATGGCTAACAAACATGAAAAAGAACGGCTAAAATTAATTCAGTCAGTGACAGAGCTTGGCGAGGATGTGGAGAAGGAGGAATCCTTTTGCCCTGCTAAAGGGAATGCACACTGGTGTATCCACTCTGGAAAACAGTATGGAGGTTCCTCAAAAAATTAAAAACAGAACTAGCCTATGACCCAGTAATTGCACTACCAGGTACATATCCAAGGGATACAGGTGTGCTGATTCAAAGGGGCACATGCACCCCAATGTTTTAGCAGCCTTATCGACAATAGCCAAAGTATGGAAAGAGCCCAAATATCCATTAACAGATGAATGGATTAAGAAGATGTTATACACACACACACACACACACACACACACACACACACACACACAATGGAGTATTATTCAGCAATAAAAAAAGAATAAAATCTTGCCATTTGCAACAACATGCATGGAACTTAAAGTGCATTATGTTAAGCAAAATTATGTCAGTCAGAGAAAGAAAAATACCATATGACTTCACTCATATGTGGAATTTAAGATGCAAAACAGATAAACACAAGGGAAGTAAGTGAAAATAATATAATCACAGGGAGGGAGACAAAACATAACAGACTCTTAAATACGGAGAATAAACTGAGGGTTGCTGGAGGGGTTGTGGGTAGAGGGGATTGGCTAAATGGGCAAGAGGCATTAAGGGAGACACTTGTTGAGATAATCACTGGGTGTTATATGTTGGAGATGAATCACTGGATTCTACTCCTGAAATCATTATTGCACTATATGCTAACTAACTTGGATGTAAATTTTAAAAACTTATTAAGAATTTCAAAGGTGATGGCAGAGTATTAGGCCAAGCATGGGCCATTATAAGCATCAAGTCTTATGTGAAGCTGCCTCTGTACTTTCCCCTATAAATAAAGTCTTCTCAAGGTTTCCCAGCTCATGTGACTCTCTCTTTGAACACCAAAACTTTTCACATTAAATAATAGCTGTGCTAAATAATTATTAGCTCCTCAATTATCATCTTAGTACCCAGGTGACTGTAGCAATATGTAATATTGTCATATTCATTAATAGCTTCATACTGATATTCCACTTCCTGAGTAGATGGTGAGGTCCTTGTGGGCAACGGTTTGTGAAGAACATTTAACTTATTTTCCATTCCATAACCTTCAGGCACAACTGGTATATGTTAGATGCTCAAGAAATATCTGTTGATTGTGATATTGTGATTTATAATAAGAATTATATATATACATCTTATGCTATTTCTGGCATAGAACTTCTAAATCTCTTGGAATTTCCTAAGTGATAAAAGCAATAAAGGTGTCTTTTGTTACATTGATAAGGTGACTTTGAACCCCACTTAATGATGAGGGTGGGTTACCAGGAGAATCAATCATGTGATTAGAGGGGTTGGAACTTAAGCTCCACCCTCTAACCTCCAGAGAGGGGAGATGGGTTAGAGGTTGAATAAATCGCCAATGGTCAATCATTTTATAAAACATTCCTATGTAATGAAATCTTTATAAAAACCCAAAAGGAAGGGTTTCAGAGGTCTTCCAGTTTGGTGAACCAGAATACATCCACGTGCAACCACGTGATTCCAAATTCCACAGATACAGAAGTTCCTTTGTTTAGGACTTCACCCTATTCATCTCTTCATCTGACTGTTGATTTGTATTCTTTAAAGTATATTTGTATTTTTTAATCTAGTGATTAAAATGTTTCTCTGAGTTCTGGGAGCTGCTCTAGAAAATTAATCTAAACAAGGAGGTGGGGGGTGGCATAAATGAAACATTGGAACCTCCAATTTATAGCTGATCAATCAGAAGCATAGGTGAAAACCTGAGCTTGTAACTGATGTCTAAAGTGGGAGTACGGAGAAATCTCTTGAGACTGAGCCCTTAACCTGTGGTATCTAACCCATGATATGGCTGAGTAGATAGTGTCAAAATGAATTGAATTATAGGACACCTACCTTGTGTCAGGGAATTGTTTGTTGGTGTTGGGAAACCCTCTTCCTCACACACACACTGAAATTGGAACCATACTCTTTACTGAAGAATTAATATGAGGATGGTGTGGCTACATAGTTATTAATATCTCATTCCCACATTCTCCAGATTGTAAAGACTGGGAGTAGTGGAGGGTGAACACATGCCAAGAAACCTTTGCAGGTAGCATAAAGGAACTAAGAAGAGACTGTCTGTCTGTCTGTCTGTGTCTCTCATATTTATTTTTCCTTATTTATTTGCTTTAATTAATAAACTTTATTTTCAGAAGAGGTTTACGTTCACAGTAAAGTCAAGCAGAAAGTAGGCTTCCTGTATACTCTGCCTCCACATACTTGCAACTTCACCCACTACTGACATCCCCCACCAGAGTAGTATACTGAACCTACATTGATATATTATTACTTAAAGTCCTTAGTTTACATTAGGGTCCAATTCACTCTTGGTATTGTATATTCTTTGAGTTTTAACAAATGTACAATGACATGTATCCACCATTATAGTATTATGAAGAAGAGTTTTACTGCCTTAAAAATCCTCAGTTTTCCACCAATTCATCCCTCCTTCCCCACAACCCCCCTTAACAATTGGAAATTTAAATGTCTCCATAGTTTTATCTTTTACAGAATGTCCAATTGTTGGAATCATACAGTATGTAGCCTTTTTAGGCTGGCTTCTTCCATAAGTAATATGTATTTAAGGCTCCTCCATGTTTTTTCATGGCTTAATCGCTTATTTCTTTGTAGTGCTGAATACGATTCCATATCCAGATGTACCATGGTTTATGTATCTATTCACTTACTGGAGTACATTTTGGTTGCTTCCAAATTTTGGTGATCATGAATTAAGCTGTTATCAACATCCCTGTGCAGGTTCTTGTGTGGGCATGTTTTGAATTCATTTGAATAAATTCTAGGTGGTGCAATTGCTGGATTGTGTGGTAAGAGTATATTCATCTTTGAAAAAGAAATGCTAAATTGTATTCCAAAATAACTACGTCATTTTTGCCCACCAGCAATAAATGAGAATTCCTTTTGCTTTATATCCTTGCCAGCATTTCATGTTGTCAGTCTTCTGGAGTTCTGTCATTTTAAAGGTCATTATTTTAATTTGTAATTTCCTTCCTTGACTTGGACATTGAGTGCCCAGATGTTTGATTAAACATTTTTCTGGATGTATTTGTGACAATATTTCTGGACGAGATTAACATTTGAATAAGTAGACTGAGTAAAGCATATTTCCTTCCCCAATGCGTTTGGGCCTCATCCTATCCTTTAGAAGCCTAAATAAAATAAAAGGCAGAGTAAGAAAGAATTTATTCACTCTACCTGTTTTCCAGTGGAGATAATCAGATTTCTTCTTCACTCAGACTGAAAGTTATACCACCTGTTCTCGTGGTTCTCAGGCCTTTAGACTCAAATTTGAACTATACTACCAGTTCTGTGTCTTCAGCTTGCAGATGGCAGGTCATGAGACTTCTTAGCCTCCATAAATTATGTGAGCCCATTCCAAATTAATTAATTAATTAATAAGTCCTATTGATTCTTTTCTTTCTGGAAAACACTAACACACTTATCATCTATAATTCTTTTGTGAGATGTCTGGTCAGATCTTTTGCCCATTTTCAAATGTGGGTGGTTGTGTTGTTATTGTAGTTTTAAGTGTTCTTTGTTTATATATTTTAAAATGTTCATTTATGAGAGAGAGAGAGAGGAGAAAGAGAGAGAGAGAGAGAGCTAGTGGGGGAGGGGCAGTGAGAGGGGGACAGAGGATACAAAGTGGGCTCTGCCCTGATGCAAGGCTCAAACGCACAAACTGTGAGATCATGACTTGAGCTGAAGTCGGACACTCAACCAACTGAGCCACCCAGGTTTCCCAAGTGTCCTTAGTATATTTTTTGAGCCCCTTATGAGATATGTCTTTTGCAAATATTTTCTCCCACTCCATGGTTTCTCTACTCATTCTCATGACATTGTCTTTCTCAAAGTAATTTTTTTTAATTTTAATGAAACCCAGCTTATCAATTATTTCTTTCATGCATCATGCCTTTGGTGTCATATCAGAAAAAGTCATTACTGGGGCGCCTGAGTGGCTCAGTCGTTTAAGTGTCCAACTTTGGCTCAGGTCATGATCTCATGGTCTGTGGATTTGAACCCCATGTCAGGCCCTGTGCTAACAGCTTGGAGCCTGAAGCCTGCTTCAGATTCTCTCTCTCTCTCTGTCTCTCTTTCTCTCTGTCTTTCTCTCTCTCTCTCTCTCTCTCTCTCCCTCTCCCTCTCTGCCCATTCCCCACTAACATTCTGTCTCTCAAAAAAATTTTTTTAAAGTAATTACCATAGTCAAGGTCATCTAGATTTTCTCCTATGTTATCTTTTAGGAGTTTATAGTTTTGTGTTTTAAATTTAGGTTCATTTTGAGTTAAGTTTTGTGAAGAGTGTAAGGTCTGGCAATGATTTTTTTTTTTTTTTTGCATGTTGCTATCCAGTTGTTCCAGTACCACTTGTAGAAAAGACATTGTATGCTCCATTGTATTGTCTTTGCTCCTTTGTTTAAGATTAGCTGATTTTAGCTGATTATATCTATGTGGATCTTTTTTGGGGCCTTCTATTCTGTTCTATTGATCCTTTTGTCTATTCTTTTGCCAATACCACACTGTCTTGATTACTATGGCTTTACATGAAGTCTTGAGGTCAAGTAGTGTCTCCTCCAGTTTTGTTCTCCTTCAATATTATGCTGGCTATTCTGAGTGTTTTGCCTCTCCATATAAACTTAAGTATCAATTTGATTAGGATTACACTGAATCTATACGTCAAGTTGGGAAGAACTGATATCTTGACAATATGAGTCTTCCTATTCCATGAACATGGATGATTTCTCCATTTCTTTAGTTCTTTTATGATGTCTTTCACCAGTTTTATATTCCTCCTCATACATATCTTATACATGTTTTATTAGATTTATAGCTACATATTTCATTTTTGGAAGTGCTACTGTAAATGTAATGTGTTTTTAATTTCAAATACCCACACTGGTATATAAAAAGTGATTGACTCTTATACATTAACTTTATGTTCTGTAACCTGCTACAATCATTTATTAGTTTCAGGAGGTTTTTTGTTTGTGATCTTTTAGATTTTATACAGAGACAATCATATCTGCAAATATGTCTGCAAATAAGACTTTTATTTTCTTCTTTCCCAATCTATATGTTTTTATTTTTCTCTCTTGTCTTACTGCATTAGCTAAAATTTCCAGATGAGAAAGAATGAAATATGGCCTTTTGTAGCAACATGGATGGAACTGGAGAGTGTTATGCTAAGTGAAATAAGTCATACAGAGAAAGACAGATACCATATGTTTTCACTCTTATGTGGATCCTGAGAAACTTACCAGAAGACCATAGGTGAGGGGAAGGGAAAAAAAGTTAGAAAGGGAGGAAGGCAAATCATAAGAGACTCTTAAAAACTGAGAATAAACTGAGGGTTGATGGGAGCTGGGAGGGAGGGGAACGTGGGTGATGGGCATTGAGGAAGGCACCTATTGGGATGAGCACTGGGTGTGGTATGGAAACCAATTTGACAATAAATTTCATATTATAAATAAATAAATAAATAAATAAATAAATAAAATTTCCAGTATGATGCTGGAAAGAGTAGTGAGAGGAGACATCTTTGTTTCTAATTTTAGTGGATGCTTCAAATTTTTAATCGTTAAGTGTGATATTAGTTGTAGGGTTTAGTAGATATCCTTTAATAAATTGACTAATTTCCCCCTTTATACTCTGTCTACAGAGAGTTTTTATCATGAATGAGTGCTGGATTTTGTCAAATGTTAAGTATCTATTGATATAATCATGTGATTTTTCTTCTTTTGTCTATTGGTGTGAACAATGACACTAATTAAAATGTTGAACCAACATTTCATGGCTGTGATAAATCCTACTTGGCTGCTATGTATAATTCTTACTACACATTATTGCATTCAATTTGCTAACGTTTTGTTGAGAATTTTTGCATCTTGCCTAATAGAATTAATTATGAAGTATTACCTCACCTTCTATCTTCTGGAAGATTGTAGAGATTTGATATGAACCCATACACGTCTGGTGCTTTTTGTTTTGTAGGGCGTTAATTATTAATTAAATTTATTTACTATATATGCCTATTCAAATTGTTTACTTATTCCTGTGTGAGTTTGGCAGATTTTGTCTTTCAGATATTTGATCCATTTCATCTAGATTATCAAACTTGTGAGCATAAAGTTGTTTATAATATTCCTTTATTATCTTTTTAATGTCCATGATAGCTGTAGTGATATCTCCTCTTCCTTTATAATATTAGTAAGTTGTGTCTTTCCTCTTTTCCTCTCTCTCTCTCTTACTCCTCTCCTCCCTCTCCTCTCTCTTTTTGTACTTAACTTGGCTAGAAGATTATCAATTTTATTGCTCTTTTCAAATAATTACTCTTTGCATTTGTTGAATACTGATTTCTTGTTTCCAATTTCATTGATTTTTCTCTCATTCTTATAATTTTCTTCTGCTTGCTTGGGATTTAATTTGTGCTTATTTTTTTAATTACCAAAGATAGAAAATTAGATTATTGATTTTAGTTGTTCCTTCTTTTCTCATACATGAATTCAATGGTATAAATTTCCCTCTAAGCACTGTTTTCACTGCATCCCACAAATTTTTATTATTATTTTTATTTGATTTAAAGTAATTATTTTAACTTTTCTTGAGATTTCTTCTTTGATCCATGCATTATTTAGAAGTACATTGTTTAATTTCCAAGTATTTGGGGACTTTGCAGCTATTATCTGTTATTGATTTCTAGCTTCAAATCAATCTTTTATTGATTTCCTTTATTGTCTGAGAGCACACATTGTTCTTTTACATTTGTTAAGGTGTATTTTATGGCCCAAAATGTGGTCTACATTGATGAATTTTCCTTTGAACTTGAGAAGGTTGTCAATCTGATTTTGTTAAATTAGTATATAGATGTCAATGATATACACAGTTGATTAATGATGCTGTTGAATGTAACTATGTCTTTACTGTTTTCTGCCTGTTGGATATGTCCATGTATGATAGAAGGATATTATAGTCTCCAACTATAGTAGTAGATTCATCTACTTCTCCTTGCAGCTTCACCAGTTTTTTATTCTAGAATTTAGGTGCTCCATCTTTGGATACATGCATTTTAAGAATTGCTATATCTTCTTGGAAATAACATGTCATTATGTTATGCCCTTCTTTATTCCTGATAACTTTCATTGCTCTGAAATCTAATGTCTGAAATTAATATTGTAACTCCTGCTTTTTTATTGATTAGTATTAGCAGAGTATATCTTTCTCTATCCCTTTACTTTTAATATCTATGTGTCTTTATATTTATTTTTGAAGTTTATTTATTTTTGAGAGAGAGAGAATGGGGGAGGGGCAGAGGGAGAGGGAGAGAGAGAATCTCAACCAGGATCCATGCTCAGTGCAGAGCCCAAGGTGGGGCTCAGTCCCATGACCATAAGATCACTACCTGAGCCAATCTCAAGAGTCAGACACTTAATCAGGTATCCCATTTTATGTGTCTTTATATTTAAGGTGGATTTATTGTAGGCAGTTATATAATTGGGACTTGGTTTTTGATCCATTATGATGATTTGTATCTTTTAATTGGCATATTTAGACCACCGATGTTTAAAGTGATTATCGACATAGTTGGATGAATATTTACCATATTTGTTACTATTTTTAATTTGTTACCCATGTTCTTTGTTCTTATTTTTCTCTTCCACACTCTTTCTGCCTTCTGTGGTTTTAATTAAGCATCTTATATGATTCTATTTTCTCTACTTTCTTTCCATATCTATATACTTCTTTTCTACTCTTTTTTTATGTTACCCTAAAGTTTGAAATATACACTTGCAACTAATCCAATTTCACTTTCAAATAACACTATACCACTTCACATGTAGTTTAACTACATTATAATAACAAAATAAGCATAGTTAATTCCTTCCATCTCTTGTATCATTGTTCATTTCTGTCATTCTTTTCATATAGACATAAGGTTATAGAAGCATATATCTGTATAAGACATATATATCATATATCTAAGCATACATAAACATGTATATATGCTTATATAATCTATATGCAATAGCAACAATATACTAGAATATATATAACAGTTGCTATATGTGTTATATATACAAATTTTAAAATTATATATATGCATATATATATATATATATAAAACAACTATTATCTGTTAGATTAAGAATAAGAAAAGTAAAGGGTTTAATTTATCTTTTTTATTCCTTCTCTCCTGCTCTTTCTTTTTTTATGTAGATCAAGGCTTCTGACCTATGCCATTTTCCTTCTCTGTGAAACACTTATTTCAACATTTCTTGCAAGTCATGTCTATTGGCAACAAATTCCTTCAGTTTTTGTCTGAGAAAGTGTTCCTCCTATACTTTTGAAGGATAATTTTTCATGGTATAAAATTCTAGGCTGGTGACCTCACATTTCTGGTGGATCTAAAAATTTTGTTTATTTTCCAGTTTGTTCAGCTCTTTTCTTATTGTTATATGGGGTTGGTGACTTCTTAGCTTCTGGCATGCTGGAAAGAAAACTAGAAGTCCTGTGTTCTTTTAAATTTTGTCTTTCTCTCATAAAATCAATCTAATGATGATTCATTCACCTTATAAATATTTCCTGCTTCAGATCACTTTATTTGTGCAGAAGTGGCCTTCAGGCAGCCTAGCCCACATACAGGGTGGGCACTGACTAAACTTATCAAGTCAGAATCTCTACCATAGATACCTCTTCAAATAAAGTCAGTATCCTCCAGTAGACTATCCTTCACCTCCTTGTGAAGAGTAAACACAGATATTGGTCTTCAGTGGTTTTTATGTATTGCTAGATCCAAATTGCTAGTAATTTATTGAAAATTTTCATGTCAATATTCTTGTGACATCTTTGCTTTTAATATAAGTGTAATAATTTCCCTTGCAGAATGAGTGGGAAAGGTCTCCTCTTTTATTTTATTTTCTTGGAAGAATGTGTGTGATAAGTATTTTTCTCTACATATTTGGTAGAATTCACTAGTGAAGTCATCTGGGCCTGGAATTTTCCTTGTGGGAAGTTTTTAAATTCAATCTCTTTACTTTTAAAAACTAGGTCTATCTGAATAGATATATGCATCTGTATCTGGGTGGCTCAGTTGGTGAAGCATCCAACTTTGGCTCAGGTCATGATCTCATGGTTTGTGGGTTCGAGCCTTGCATTGAACTCTGTGCTAACAGCTCAGAACCTGGAGCCTGGTTCAAATTCTGTGTCTCCCTCTCTCTCTGTCCCTCCCCACTTGCGTGTGCTCTCTCTCTCTCTCTCTCAAAAATAAATAAACATTAAAAAATAGGTCTATTCACATTTTTTATTTCTTCCTGAGTCAGTGTTGGTAGTTTGAGTCTTTCTATGAATTTGTTCATTTCATCTAGGTTATCTAATTTGTTAGCATATAATTTTCATAGTACTTCCTTATGATGTTTTTTTTCATTTCTGTGAGTTTGTTTTTCTATTTTAAAAAGTTGAATCTTCTTTCTTTTTCCTTATTGAGTCTAGTTAATAGTTTGTCAATTAGGTCTATGTGTTTTATAGTGTTGCTCCACTCCCTTGTTAATCTTCTGCGTAGTTCTATCCATTATTGAAACTGGAGACTTTGAAAGAAATCTCCAACTATTGTTACTGAATTCTCTGTGTCTTTATTCTGTAAGTTTTGCTTCATTCATTTTCAGGTTTTGTTATTGTGGTTTGTGATATATTTGCATATATAGTTTTATTATTTTCTTCTTGAAGGATTGCCACTTTGTCAGATAAAATCTTGTCTTTAGTAACAAGTTTTGTCTTAAAATATACTTTGTCTAATGCTGGTATATATAGCCCAGTTTTGTTTTAATTGCTGCCTGCATTGTCTATTTCTTTCCATCCTTTTATGTTTCAATCTATTAGGCTTTTTAATCTAAAGTATATTTCCTGTAAACAGGAGATACAAACTCTGTCTTTTGCTTGGAGACCATTTCATTAATTTACATTTAATGTGATTACCATTAAGTTAAGGTTTATGTCTGCCCTTTTGCTATTTTGTTTACTATGCATTTTTTCCCTGTACTCTTTCATTGCTGCTGTCTTTTATATTAATATATATTTTGTACAATGTCATTTTAATATCTTATTGTTCATTTTACTCTGTATTTTTGAATTTTTGAGTGGTTAATAACATGATATCTTTAAACACTCATTCAGTTATACCAACTTAATTTCAATAGTTTGCAAAAGCATTGCTCCATTATAGCTCCATTCTCCCTTTCTTTGTGTACTGTTATCATAAAAATGATGTATTTACACATTATAATCTCATCAACACAATTTTACAAGTATTGCTTTATGGAGTTGCCTTTTATGGATTCTAGTTACTATCAAGTGTCCCATAATTTAGTCTGAAAGAGTTACTTTATTCTTTCTTGTAGGGCAGATCTGCTAGTAGTGGACTCTCAGTTTTTATTTATCTATGGAAGCCTTAATCTCTCCATTTTTCTATGTTTATTTATTTTTGAGAGAGACAGAGAGAGAGAGAGAATGAGAAGGGAGGGCCAGAGAGATGGAGACACAGACTCTGAAGCAGGATCCAGGTTCTGAACTGTCAGCACAAAGCCTGACTCAAGACTCAAACTCATGAACTGGTAGATATGACCTGAGCTGAAGTTGGATGCTTAACTGACTGAGCCACTCAGGTACCCCTTCCTTCATTTTTAATGGACAGTTTTGCTGTATATAGAATTCTTGATTGACACTATTTTTCCTTCAACACTTTGGATATGTCATCTCACTGTCTTTTATCTCCATAGTTCCTTATGGAAAAGCAGTTATGGATCTTATTGAGGATTATATGTAACTGAGGAATCATATTCTGTCTCCAAAATGATTTGTCTTTCAACAGTTTAAATACGATATGTAGGGACCCCTGGGTGGCTCAGACAGTTGAGTGTCCGACTTCAGCTCCGGTCATGATCTCATGGTTTGTGGGTTTGAGCCCCATGTCCAGCTCTGTGCTGACAGCTCAGAGGCTGGAGCCTGCTTCTGGTTCTGCCTCTCTCTCTCTCTCTCTCTCTCTCTCTCTCTCTCTCTGTCCTCCCCTGCTCACTCTATCTCTTTCTCTCTTTCTCTCTCTCCCTTAAAAGTAAATAGACATAAAAACATTTAAATAAATAAATAAATAAATAAATAAGATATGTATAGGTGTCATGTGATGTGGGGTTTTGGGTGTGCACATGCACATATTTTGGGCTATGCCTTCCTTAAATGTTCTGGCAATTTACTTTTTTTTTCTTAGCCTTCAGTAAAAGCCTCAAGGTTTTTCCTGATTGTGCACACAGCCTAGTACATGTGTGCACTAGATCCCCAAGAACAAAGCTTTTTCAAGACCCTATGGCATCTTCAACTTTCTGACCCTGATCTTTCTTTTAAGTTTTGACCAGCCTCCCCCTTTTTTTGTCTCAACTTGTATTGTATTGTTGAACAGTTGCAATATTATATAGTTGTTGCTATTTGTTTTGGACAAATGCCTTGGAAATAACAACATTCTCATAGAGCACAGCTTTAAGTCAGGTCAAATAACAATAAAACCCTGAAAAATGAAGCTTTTGGGGGGAACTAAGAGAAATATCAAATAGTGACAGTACTCTGAGGGTGGGACTTTTTAAGGAACTTCAAACTTGGTCTTCCTCCTCCAGTGACCACAAGGCCACTGGTATTGATAGCTACTATGGATGTAAGGTTCCTGTTTTTCAAATTTACTATGTAGCTGCATGGAGGAAAATAAGTTTATATCACATTACAATGCTACAAACCCTGCTGTTATTACCTATTTTCATCAGTTTTTCCTGAACAAAATCTCTTCAGATCAATAAGAGACTTTGGTTAGTTTCAAGAGTTCTTTTAAAGTTGATTTTCATAGTTTTTACCAATGTGTTCATTGCTTGTAGGGAGAGGTGGATTTATGGAGCTCCCCACTCTACCATTCCAGTTGTAAATATTTAATTACAGTTAAGTTATGATAAAATTGACCTACAAAAATAATGCATTATAGTTAATAAATATTTGTTGAGCAGCCAGTATTTCCTGGACACTGGACTAGCTCCCAGAGATCTAACTATGGGAAGGAAATAGCATTTAGTTTCAAAAAGCTCAAAGGAAAGTAACACATGAATAGAAATAAGTGAACTGAGAAAGGAATCAAGGCTTTTCCTTAAGGATTGAGGGAAGGAGTTTGGCCAGGGAATGAAGTAGAGTTGCAGACACATCCACTTCCACTTACATTTTTTTTCCAAGCCAGAGAATAACTACAGGGACAATAGGGAATAACTATGTGAGAATATTTACATGTTTACATTTGCCCAAATCGTTGTATTTTTTGCTTTATTTCTCTTCATTTCCACCTAGGGGATAATAAAAATTCTTAAAATAAAGAAGTCTATAATATGCCTTGATCAGAACAGCGGAAAAAGACCAGTAGATGCAGAAAAAGAAATTTATTCTCTTGCTAGACTGAAGTGAAACAGAAACCTCAGGGATAAAGAGTGGTGGTAGCAGCCATAGAATAAAGATTAAAAAATGGAAGAATAACGGGCTGGATATCTCATATGTCCTTCAATAGAAAATAGTGCTTAGGGGCCACACCAGAGTGTGGCCAAGGGGCTTAAGGGGAAAAATGTTCTTGCTGTTCCCTAACTGAGAGGTGCACGTGTCATCCTAATTTCATTTTAAAGTAATTCCACTTTCACAATTCAATATTGTAAAAAGGTGCAGATTCCTTTCTAACAGTTTGACTAAAATATTTCATCCTAATAACAAGATCAGAATATCTTTTCCTCAGTACAAATTATATTAGAAGCATTGGAAAATGTGTCAAGGCCATCGTAACATAATAAGCATCATATGGTAATAATACAGTGCTGTGAGTTTCTTAAGATTTCCCACAGTAAAATTGATTTCTTTCCTCTAGGATGTTATTCAGTTTACCTGACTATGGTCTTGTTCATATCTGGAAGTTTTACTTGTGGTCTGGTACAATCTGAACTCATTCCATTACTAACCTGTGGAGACCTCAAAACAAGGCTGTAAGATGGAGACAGAAATTTGCAGAATACTGACAAATAAATACAAATGCTATAGATAGCACAAATTAGGGGAAGCAAAAAGCCATGAAGTCAATAATCCTCAATGCTGGAGTCTATTCTAGGGGTGGTATGTTAGTCCATTATCTTTGCTATAACAAAATACCAGATACTGGGTGGCTTATAAACACCAAATATTTATTTCTCACAGTTCTGGAAGGTGGAAGGTCAAGATTAGGGTACTAGCTTAGTCAGCTTCTGGTGAGAGTCTTCTTTGGGGTTGCAGATGTCAATTTCTTACTATGTTCTCACATGGTAATAAGGAAAGGAGCTCTTCTGGGTTTCTTTTATAAGGGCATTAATCTCATAATTAACATGCAGAGTCCTCATGACCTAACCATCTCTCAAAGACCCCCACCTCTTAATACCATTACATTGGGCTTTAGAGCTCAACAAATGAATTTGGTGGGGGGGATATTCAGACCACAGAAGGTGGAGATAGAACTAAAGCTTTCTCTGAAAATTCCTCCATTCTCCTACTGAAAAGGACACTGCCTTTACAGACTACGCAGTTACTCTGATATAGAAAGATGCTGCCAAACCAAAATTTTGGATTTTCATTTCCCTGTAATGTTTATGTTTATTTAAGGAATAAATTTTATGTTATGTTTAATTATGTCTAATTAAGGAACACAAGCTGAATTAATGAAATGGTTTAGTTTATGTAATTTTTAAGATATATGGTTGTGTGCATTTCTAGTGTGTGCATTTCTAACCCTCCAGGGTTATCAAGATTTACCTCTTCACTCAAATTTTCCTTTAAGCAAAATTCATGGCAAAATAGGCTGTGACACTATGTTGACAAACAACACCCCAAATCTTCACGATTCACACAAAAGTTCTTACTCATTTACAACACTCACATCAATGTGCTTTCCCAGATCTGTGGGGGCTCTTCTCTAAGCTGTCATCATTCCCACTCTGGGATGTGGGCTGGTGGAACAGACACCATCTAAAACATCATCAGTGACTGTGACAGAGGTAAGGGTAAAACGCAAAGATCCTCCTGGCTTTCAAAGCTTCCACCTGTAAGTGGCACTCATCATTCCTGTTTGCATTTTATTAGCCAGGTGAGTCACATGGATAAGCTGAATTTCAAAGAGGCCCTGAGTGTTGGAGAACAATAGCACAGCCAGCCCACCAAACACACCCTTTTACACATTCTATCCTGTGCCATTCGCTGTAGTAACAGCTGCACAACTACTGCCTACCAGACTCTAGTTTCCCTACATAAGTTTACAGTCTAGGGAAAATACAAACAAGAGACCCCACTATGTTGAGATTCCCTGACATAGTTGGTGGGTGGGCAGAACCAACAGAGAGATGCCACCATGACATGTGGCCCAGCCTAGGAAGCTTCTTTGTCCCCATGGGCCTGAGACTCCTTTCCTCCTCTAAGATACTTGGTAGTTCAATCTGGGGAAACTTGTTCCACTGCCTCAGACAGCACTAAGAGTGAATGGAAGTCCCAGCACCATTAAACAAATCAAGAAGACCAAAGGCTCTGAAATATAACTGACTTGAAACTACACTCTGGAAAAGTAAGCCAGCACCTGAGTACTAAACCTAAACAGGGTAACTGCCTGTTAAAATTAAAGATTTAAAGTTTTTTTTAATGTTTACTTATTCTTTGGTGGGGGAGAAGGGCAGAGAGACACGGAGACAGATCTGAAGCAGGTTCCAGGCTCTGAGCTATCAGCACAGAGTTTGACGTGGGGTTTGAACCCATGAACCATGAGATCATGACCTGAGCTGAAGTTGGATACTTAACTGACTGAGCCACCCAGATGCCCCAAAATTAAACATTTAAGTAGGACCCTAACACAATAGAGTCACCTAACACAATAGACAAAATGTTCAGAATACAACAACAACAAAATTACGTGCCATTCCAAGAATTAAGAATACAACTGGATTGAGAAAAGACAATCAGCTGACACACTGAGATGAAAAAGATGATAGGGAGTTTATTTTTTGAATTAAAAAAATAGTTATTTACTTATTTTGAGAGAGGCAGAGAGACTGTGATTGGGAGAGGGGCAGAGAGAGGGAGAATATCAAGCAGGCTCTGTGCTGTCAGCACAGAGCCCAAAGCAGGGCTCAAGCCCACGAAACTGTGACACCATGATCTGAGCCAAAATCAAGAGTCAGACGCCTAACCAACTGAGCCACCCAGGTGTCCCATCTGATAAGGATTTTAAAACAGCTGTTACAAAAATGCTTCAACAATCAATAAGAAATTCTCTTAGAGCAAATTAAAACAATTGCAAAATCTCACCAAAGAAATAGAAAATAGATCCAAATGGAAATTTAAAAACTAAAAAAATAGAATACTATTAAAAAAACTCACTGGCTAGGCTCAATAGTAGAAAGATGAAGACAGAGGATAGAATCACTGAACTTTAAAGATATACCTTACCCAGTTTGGACATACAACCTAAGCAACAGAGAAAAATAAACTTTAAAAAATAAACAAGGTCTAGGAGACCTAAGGGACTATAAAAAAATCAACATTTCTGTCATTGGAACCCCAGAAAAAGAGAGGAGAGTGGGGTTGAATGAGTACTTGAAGAATAATTGAAAACTTCCCAAATTTGGCAACACACATAAACTGTAAATTCAAGAAGCTAAGGGGTCCCAGACAGGATAAACCAGAAGAAATCTATGCCAAAGCAAATAAAAAGTATCTTGAAAGAAGCTACAGAGGAATGATACATTACCTGCAGTGGGAAAATGTTCAAATGTCAATAGATTTCTCACCTAGAACCATAGGAACAGAAAAAAAACTAGCATATAATTTTCCATTTTTGAAAGGAAAAAAAAGGAACCATGAATTTTATAACTGGGAACACTGCCTTTCAGTAATAAAAATAAAATAAAGGCATTTTCAGATGAAAAATAAACTAAAATAATTTGTTGTTAGCAGACCTACCCTTATGGACTAGCTAAAGTAATTTGTCAAATAGAAAGGGAATGATGAAAGAGGAAATCTTGGAGCATCAGAAAAAAAGGAATAACAGAAATAACGGGAATGTGGGTACATACAATGTACCTTTCCATGGGTTTCATAAGTAATCATTTGTGTTTGATGATTGAAACAAAAATGTTAACACCATCTGATACTCAAGCCAATGAATGTTTAAAGAGGAGAAAGTAAAGAGATGTAGGTAGAAGTGAAACTCCACACTTGACACAAAATAGTAAAATGTCAACATAAGAAGAGTGTAATAAGTCACATATTTATATTGTAATACCCAGAACAACCCCTAAAAAAAGAAACTATACAAAGAAATATACTCAAGAACACTATAAATACATCAAGATAGAATCCAAAAAAAACTTCAAATAACCCAAGAAACACCCCAAAGTAGAGGAACAAAAGTAGAGGAACAAAAACCAGAGGAAAACTAACAATAAAAAGTCAGACTTAAGTGTCAACACATAAATATTTACCTTCAATATAAATGGCTTAATATAGCAATAAAAAGACAAAGATGGACAAATTAGGTGAAAATAACCTAACGCTTTTAATGCTGTCTAGAAAACACTCACTTCAATTATAAAAATATAGGTAAGTTGAGTGGGGAATAATTCAATTGTTTCATCCATAACCATGAAATACTATTCAGCAATTAAAAGGAACAAATTATGGATACACACAATAACTTGAATGGATCTCAAAAGAATTATGCTGGGCGAAAAAGACAATCCTATATGTTACATGCTCTATGATTCTCTTTACCTAACATTTTTGAAATGACAAAATTTTAGAAATGCAGAACAAGGTTGCCAGTGCTTAGAGGCAAGGATGGAGATGGGAAAGGAGTGAGGGAAGATGGATGTGGTTATAAAAGAGTAAAATGGGGGTTTCTAGGGATGATAAAACTTTCACTATTTTGATTTTGGTGGAGAATACACAAACCTATACGTGTGATCAAATTGTATAGAACTGAATACACACACACACACGAATGCATGCACACACACAAATGAGTACAAGTAAAACTGAGAAATATGCAATATGAAACATGCATTGTATCAATGTCGGTACCATGGTTGTGATATTATAAGTTTGCAAAACATTACCATTGGGGAAAATCAGGAAAGTAAATATAGGATCTATATGTATTATTTCTAAAAATTTCATGTAAATCTATAATTATGTCAGTAATTTTCAATTAAATATAATTTGCATGCTTAGAGTCATTTTATTTTTTTTTATTATTTTTCAACGTTTATTTATTTTTGGGACAGAGAGAGACAGAGCATGAACGGGGGAAGGGCAGAGAGAGAGGGAGACACAGAATCTGAAACAGGCTCCAGGCTCTGAGCCATCAGCCCAGAGCCCGACGCGGGGCTCGAACTCACAGACCGCAAGATCATGACCTGGCTGAAGTCGGACGCTTAACCGACTGCGCCACCCAGGCGCCCCTAGAGTCATTTTAAAACACACATGCATGCACACACATACACACACATATACACATTGGTTAAAGTTTGCAATCTTTCTTTCATACTGAAATAGTATTTTCCTCTTGGGAGTTCAACTCTTCTCACATTGTCCCTGCCTTGTCCCTTCAGTCATCCATAGGAGTTTGAACAAAGAGAGGCACTCCAGGAAACACATCTGGCCCAAGTTTCTTGGCACTTGCTTTTGTTCTTGGTTCTAGGTAAAATGCTGATCCAACTCTTTGGTTATGAGTCAGCATGACTTGGCTCATTATGAACTATAGTGTTAACACCACAGCACTGACTAAACCCAAATTCGGCAACCCAAAAGAGAAAGAAAGAACAGAAAAAGGAAAACCAGATGGCAGGGAGGCCAGTTTGAATGACGGGATTTAAAGCCAATGCTTCACATGGCAAGAGAGCTTCTTTTACAGGTCTTTTAGGGGTTGCTGTTTTCTTTCCTGACAGCAGAAAACAACAGTAGGAACACACTGCATTCAGCCATATATATGTTATTAATTATAACCTCTGTATTGGAAGGTAGGCAGCAGGGTTTACATATGTCTTTCATGACATGCAAAAGGCACAGATTTCATTTTGGGCTACTTAAATCCTCCAGAACTCTAACAGGATAGATCAATGACTTGACATATGTAACTGCAGTGTGAGACTGTATTATTAGCAGGAGACTATTATTATTATCATTAATCACCTTTATGAATTTGGCAGTTTGTTAAAATTGACAAGCATGTGGATATGGTTTATTCAATCCCAGGCCCTTAACAACGTCCTCTCCTGCAGTGTAGACATAAGCATAAAGTAAGGGAGACCTGGGCATCCCAGGGTAGCCACCACCAGAAATATGGGATTCTCTCAAATGGCTCTGGCTACAACTCATTATCATCTATAAGGAGGGAGGAAGCAGATATGGGGGGAAGAGGACAGCACTTGCCCTTGAAATGGAATATCTCTTTCCGAGGGAATGTATAGTCTCATGTCTTTAAAACTTTCCTGATCTTCTGGCTTTTCTTCCTGTTTGGCCATCACTTTCATGTGTACCCAGTCTGGACTCTATGATCAGTCATTTGAAATCACTGAATTTTTAGGACCGTAGAATTTCTGCTTTTCCAAACTATCACCCTTTTCTTGTCCAAGAATTTCTGGAGGAAAACAAAAATGTTTTCATACTCAAAATGTGTGATAACTATAATTTGGCCCTCAGAGGGCCTTCCCAGTACTCAGCCTTTTTCAGTTAATCTTTTCTTAACTTTATTGTGCATTATCTAAAGTGATTGCTCTAAGCATGTGTCACCCCCTTCTAATCCCCAGTGACAACCGTGTCCCCCTACATTTTTATCAAATTATTTCTCATCCCAGTTTTGTAAAACTATCCCCACTTTCTCTTGTTTCTACTTCATCTCATGTCTTCTTAGCTTTCCTCTTCTCTTGTTGCTTTCCTCTGCAGGCAACTCCATTTGGAGAACCATCTATTGATTCCAAGCATTATCAGTCTCTCTCTTTCTCCCACATATTCCCCTTCCATTGGCCACCCATATCCCCCAGATTAGGTTCCTTTATAGTCTCCATGCCTCAAATCCCTTGATTCCATAGCATTCTCAGATAGTTTTCATCTTCCTTGCTCTGAGGAACAATTGTCCCTAGCATTTCTCATCCCAACATCAAAGCTGTTTTCTGGTTTCACTGCCTTAGTCCTCTACTATTTTCTTTCTTACTGCACACCCCAAATTCATAAGCCTTCTTTAAGCTTCTGTTCTAAGCAACTTCCCCCTTTGTATGTGAATTTTCTTAGCAGATACATCACCTAGTAGGACTTCAGTGACTGCCTTGGACCTGGCTCTGGAGTCTGTCTCAGACTCTGGACTGTACCTTTGTTCTGGTTAATTGTTCCTGGTTGTTTATTGGATATCACTGTCTAGAGTTCTTCAAAAATGCAAGCTCTTAGTGTCCAAGTCAGAGCTCACCACCTTTCCCTCAAGCTCACTCATCTTTGTGAATATTTTTCTATCCCCATTACCAAATATAGGAGCTTTGTACAAATTTCTCTGTGTGTCCTTGAGGTAGCAAGAGGTCTTTATCACACTACCTCAGGCATCTAGCACAAAACCTAACACAGAGTAGTAGACACTCAGTGCATTTATGAATGACCTTTTGTCTTCATCTGATCAACTATTAAGTCCTAGCAGTGAGGAAAATTCACTCCCAATAATTCAAATAAACTACATAAAGGACCTGGATTGAGTTGGCAGTGACACTGAAAATTTTAAAGAGTAGCAAAGACATACTAATAATTGATTTGTGTGGCCCCAAACTCCTTTATCTGTTCATCTTGTGTGTAAAGCACATACAAGTAAACATATAGTAAGACATTTTATACCTGTTTTTAATATTTAATTTATTTCCTATGTAGCCACTCTCCTAAAATAATTCTAGACAAGTGATTTTCATGGATTTTTTAGTATTATTATTTATTTTTTAATATGAAATTTATTGTCCAAATGGTTTCCATACAACACTCAGTGCTCATCCCAACAAGTGCCCTCCTCAATGCCCATCACCCACTTTCTCCTCCCTCCCACCCCCCATCAACCCTCAGTTTATTCTCAGTTTTTAAGAGTCTCTTATGGTTTGCCTCCCTCACTCTCTAACTTTTTTTTCCTTCCCCTCCCTGTCTTCTGTTAAGTTTCTCATCTGCTTTCAAACTATATATATATATATATATAATTTCATTTGTATTCCATTTCAAAGAATTATTAAATAGTAGAAGAAACAAAGTGCCCAATCTCTCACTCTGTCTCATCTGCTAAAAAACATCTTTAAGGAAGATATAATGATTTGTTGAAGTTTCCATTATGTGTGTGCACATGCATGCGTGTGAAGACGTGCACACTTTAGGTATATAGATAGGCACTAGCTTTTTTTTAAAGACTGTTCAAAATAGCAGTTAAGTCTTAACGCCATTTAACAGCTATTAGGAACACTGACAATGTACACTGCATGCATTATTAACCAGTTGGATATTTTTATTGCTAGCAGATTTATACCCACCCCAGAAAGAAAGTGAAATGCAGCAAAAATGAGAACCTCTATTAGGCACTGTACTTAGGAGTCAAGGTAGCATATGCGGGAATGCTGAAATGCAAAGCCTTCAAATTCTTTAAACTTTCATTTCTAAGGGAATCCTGGAAGTCATGGCACTACACAGGAAGATGGCATCTGGTGGATACTATAATTCTCCCTAGAGTTCATTCATTCTGCAAAAACAAGCAAACCAGAAATCTATTTGTTGACATTATCCTGTAATCACAGAGTAACATCATCAGTACTATCTTTCTGTACAGAGGAAGAAATTAGACTCTTGGTTTTCTTTGGAGTGAAATTGTTAAAAAAAAAAACAAAGCTCTCCAAGACCTTTCCAGCATATGGATCATACACAGCAACAAAAACTGCTAGATGTATGGCTTTGTTCCTAAGGGAACTCAGAACACCTGGGGGTGATGGGGCAGAGAATAATAAATCAAAGATTTTCTGCTAGCTCATTTATGTATCCAGACACAAAAGCTAGAAGTGAAGGGGTTATTGGTGACTTCTGACAAAATATCTTCATTCATCACTTTTTTTAACGTTTATTTACTTATTTGAGATAAAGAAAGCATGAGCAGGGGAAGGGCAGAGACAGGGAGACAGAGAGGGGGAGGGAGGGAGAAAGAATCCTAAGCAGGCTCTATGCTGTCAGCACAGAGTCCAATGCAGACCTCGATCTCATGAACCGTGAGATCATGACCGTGAGATCATGACCTGAGCGTAAGTTTTACGCTTAACCAAATGAGCCACTCAGATGCCCCCATTCATTCACTTTTTCTACAAGTAAGGCAACTAAAGTATTCCAGGAACTAGGCTTGGTATGGTAATCATATACATTAATGCAGCCCCTATCCTTTGAAGTTCATAATATAGAAAGGGACAGTATAGATAAACAACTAAATATATATATATATATATATATATATATATATATATATACATATACATACATATACATATATATATATATATTAGGAAATATACTTTCAAGGAAAAGAACAGGAATTATAAGAAAGAGAATAATAGGGAAGCTTTCCTTAAATCAGGTGAGGAGGAAAGGTCTCTCTCTGATATCCAGATGACAAGCTATGAGAAGGAATCAATGGGAGTATATCAGGTTCCAAATGGCAGCAGTACAAAGGTCCTGATGCAGAAAAGAGTTTTTCATATCAAGAAACTATAAGAAATCCCAGTACTGTAGGGAAGCAAATGAGACAGCATAAGGAGAGGTGGTAGACACTGAGCCACACATGACTCTATGGGCTTCATTAGAAAGTTTGGGTTTGTTGGTAGGTATTGTTTGAAGGGTAATAAAAGTATATGTGGAGTGTTGGGACAAATATTGTATTGCAGAGAAATGAAAAGTGAATGAGAGTAAGGAAATAGGCATCAAATAAGGGCTTATTTCTGCAGGAGATCTTGGCTATAAAAGAACACAGAGTAAAGAGACTGAGGGAGAATTATCTTTCTAGTGGGGATAATTTCAGCATACATGGAGGGGTGCCTGGGTGGCTCAGTTGGTTAAGCTGCTGACTCTTGATTTAGGCTCAGGTCATGATCCCAGGGTTGTGGGATTGAGCCTCACATCGGACTCCACGCTGGGCATGGAGCCTGCTTAAGATTCTCTCTCTACCTCTGCCTCTCCCCTACTCATGCATGTTCTCGTTCTCTCTCTCTCTCTCTCTCTCTCTCTCTCTCTCTGTCTCTCAAATTAGCTAATTAATTAAAAAATAAAATTAAAATCTGTGGGCAAAATCATAGCATCCAATGAATTTGATGAGAGTGATGAAGAAACAAAAGTCATGAACGACTCAAAGGTTTCTAGAGAGGATGGCAGGATTGATGACAGAGTCAATAATCAACTTTGGGAATATGAAACAGAGAATATGCTTGAATGGAAGAGTAGTAAATTTGGGTATGCCTTAAAACACAAAATAAAGTTGTAAATACATAATAGGAGCTAAATAGAGAGATGGATTGGAGCTACAGATTTAGTATAGTGAAGACTACACTAAAGAGTACATGTTTTAAAAATTCTAAAATGGAGGAGGAGCTAAAATGAGAGCATGGTAGGAGAATGCTAGGCTTATCTCATACTTCAAACACAACTCTATAAAATCAAATCATTCTAAATACCCAAGAAATTGACTTGAGGACTGACAGAGCAAACTGCACAACTGGAGGGAATCAAGAGGACACACCGAGGAAGGTAGGAAGTATGAAGACATAGTCTGGAGGAGAAACAGTTTGTGGGTGCTGCAGAGGGGAGGGAGCCCTGGACATAAAGAAAGTGAGAGAATGTGGAGCACACAGGCATATGCACAAGGAGAACACTTTCCCAAAGCCATTGACTGGAAAAATGAGAGGGGCTGATTTTCATAATTTTTTGTGACTAGTAAGGCTCAAAGCCTGGAGTTTTAAAGGTTGGAAGTCTTGGCTGGGATAGAGCCTTCAGGGCACATTCCCTATTCCTAGATCAAAGACAGGAAAGCAATGTGGGGGCAGATATAACCATCTGATTATTGCCCAAGACACATAGGTAGAGACTATACTCTTCTTGGAGTGCATCTGTGAGAGGTGGTGTTCACAGAGTTGCCTCTCTGGTGACAAAAGAGTCAACAGGTGCCATTTCCCTCCCTGCCCCTCAGCATAGGTGCAGAGATACCTACTGAGGGTGGCTAACCTGGACAGACACTGGATGTTTAGCCTGCATTGCTCCAAATCCCATGCCCCATGTCCTGGCACAACTGCCCTTTTTGGTCAAATCTGCATCTGACCCAATGCAGTGAGACCTTCCCCCAGATCAGTGCAGGCACCCACCACAGCACTTCCCTAAGGTTTGGAGTTTTAAAAGTCAGCAGACTTGGGGCACCTGGGTGGCTCAGTCAGTTAAGTGTCCAACTTCAGCTCAGGACATGATCTCATGGTTTATGAGTTCAAGGCCTGCATTGGGCTCTCTGCTGTCCCACTTCAGATCCTCTGTCCCCCTTTCTCTCTGACCCTCCCCTGCTCACACACTCTCTACCTCAAAAAAATAAATAAATAAATATTTAAAAATATTTAAAAGTCAGCAAACTCTGAGGAGATAGATCCCAAAGTGCACTGCGCTGCTCCAGGCAGAAAAACAACCTGGAGACAGAGAGTGTGAAAGTAGTGATCTGAAAAACACCTGGGATTCACAAGGGGGAAGTCTTTGCTCTTCTGGGAGTGCTTTCCTGAGAGCAGCAAGCATGGAGATCCCATTCCGGGCACAAAGGAAATGGCTGTCACCAGTTCCTTCTCTTGCCCCTAGAATAAAACAACTTCAGTAATCAGAACAGTACCAAAACTGGCTGCCTAATGTGTTTACATCAAGCCAAACCCTCCATGCTCTGCTGGTACTGCTTTTCTTAGAAAGTGTGCCTAAGGCCCAGAACAGTGAGCACCATCCCCAGAAGACCAGGAGAACTCCCCGCACAACCACGTTATCAACTATAGAGTTTTGCAAGGCTTCAGACCTAGTGGAAGTGTCATCAGGCCTCATTTAACAAGCAGGCCAGAGTACACCTAGTTAAAACTCACCAAACTCTGGCAAGCCCAAACACTGCCCACTGTAGGGCAAGGAGAATCTCTGAAGATGACTGGTATGAAGGATACATCAGCCAAAACACAACAGCAGAATGCTTGTAGCACACATGAGAGACACTCCCTAAAGCACCAAGCCCTGGACACAATACAACCTCTTTGTCATAAAGCCATTACTCTCATGAGCAAGAAACATAAGAGGCTTTTCTAACACGGAGAATACAGAGATGTAGATAAAATGACAAAATGAAGGAATTTATCAAAAGAAAGAATAAGAAAAGGTCACGGTCAGAGATCTAATAAAACAGATATAACATATGCATGATGGATAATTTAAAGCAACAATCATAAGGATACTAACTTGTCTTAAGAAAAGCATGAAAGACATCAGGGAGATCCTGACCACAGAGATTAAAAACTTAGAAAACAATTAGTCATAAATTAATGCAATAACTGAGATTTGAAATGGGCTGTATGTAATGAGCACAAGGATGGAAGAAACAGAGGAATGAATAAATGACAGATAGGATAAAAGAATATAAGGAAGGTGAAAAAAGAGAGAAAGTAGAATTATGCTTCATAAGAATAGACTTAGAGAACTCAGTGAATCCATCAAATATAACAACATTTGTATCATTGGGATCCCAGAAGAAGAAGAGAAAGGGGAGAAGAAGGTTCATTTGGGGAATTAATAGCAGGAAACTTTCCTAATCTAGGGAACGAAACAGACATCCAAATGCAGGAGGCATAGAGAACTCCCATCAAAATCAACAAAAGCAGGCAAACACCAAAACATATTGTAGCTAAATTTCCAAAATACAGTTATAAAGAAAAAATCCTACAAGCAGCAAGACAAAAGTCTTTAACTTATAAGGGAACACCCATAAGTCAAGCTGCAGACCTCTCAACAGAAACGCGGCAAGCCAGAAGGGAGTGGCATGATATATTCAACATGCCAAATGGGAAAAATCTGCAGCCAAGACTACCTATCCATCAAGGATAGAGTTTCCCTGACAGAAATAAGTAAGTAAGTAAGTAAATACATACATACATACATACATACATACATACATACATACATATATAATAAAGCAGTTTGTGACCACTAAACCAGTCTAGCAAGAAATATTAGAGGGGATTCTTTGAGTGGAAAGAAATACCAAAAGTGACAAGGACTAGAAACAGAGACAGGCTGGCACAGCCAGTTAAGCGTCTGACTTCAGCTCAGGCCATAATATCACAGTTCATGGGTTCAAGCCCCACATTAAGCTCTGTGCTGATAGCTCAGAGCCTGGAGCCTGCTTCAGATTCTGTGTCTCCCTCTCTCTCTGCCCCTCCCTTGCTCACACTTTGTGTGTGTGTCTCACTTTATGTCAAAAATAAATAAACATTAAAAAAAGAAAGGAACAGAGACAATCTCCAGAAACAATAACAAAACAAGTAATGAAATGGCACTGAATTCATATCCATCGATAATTAATGTGAACGTAAATGGACTAAATTCTAATCAAAAGACTAGGGTGTCAGAATAGATGAAAAACAATACTAATCTATTTTCTTCCTACAAAAGACTCATTTGAGACCCGACACATCTCCAAAGGCAAGGGAATTAAAAGCAAAAATGAACTATTGGGACCTCATGAAGATAAAAAGCTTCTGCACAGCAAAGGAAACAATCACAAAACTAAAAGGTAACTGACGGAATGGGAAAATATATTTGCAAACGACATATCAGACAAAGGACGAGTATCCAAAATCTATAAAGAACTCACTAAACTCCACCCCCAAAAAACAAAGAATCCAGTGAAGAAATGGGCAGAAGACATGAATAGAAACTTCTATAAAGAGGACATCCAGATAGCAACAGGCACATGAAAAGATGCTCAATGTCACTCCTCATCAGGGAAATACAAATCAAAACCACACTCAGATATCACCTCACACCAGCAAGAGTGGCTAAAATGAACAAATCAGGAGACTATAGATGCTGGAGAGGATGTGGAGAAACAGGAAACCTCTTGCACTGTTGGCGGGAATGCAAACTCGTGCATTCCAGCTACTCTAGAAAACAGTGTGGAGGTTCCTCAAAAAGCTGAAAATAGATCTACCCTATGACCCAGCAATAGCACTGCTAGGAATTTACCTAAGGAATACAGGAGTGCTGAGGCATAGGGGCACTTGTACCCCAATGTTTATAGCAGCACTCTCAACAATAGCCAAATTATGGAAAGAGCTTAAATGTCCATCAACTAATGAATGGATAAAGACACTGTGGTTTATATACACAATGGAATACTACGTGACAAAGAATGAAATATGGCCTTTTGTAGCAATGTGGATGGAACTGGAGAGTGTTATGCTAAGTGAAATAAGTCATACGGAGAAAGATACCAAATATTTTCACTCTTATGTGGATCCTGAGAAACTTAACAGAAGACCATGGGGGAAGGGAAGGTGTAAAAAGGTAGAGAGGGAGGCAGGCAAGCCATAAGAGACTCTGAAAAACTGAGAATAAACTGAGGGGGATGGGGGTTGGGAGGGAGGGGAAAGTGGGTGATGGGCATTGAGGAGGGCACCTGTTGGAATGAGCAATGGGTGTTGTATGAAACCAATTTGACAATAAATTTCATATTAAAAAAGTAGTTCCATTCCTAAAGAAAGAAAGAAAGAAAGAAAGAAAGAAAGAAAGAAAGAAAAAGAAAAAGAAAAAAGAAGCAGTTCTTACTTTTGTTGATCTCTTCTACTGGTCTTTTTTGTTTGTTTTCTTCCTTATTATTTATATCTGCTGTAATCTTTAATATTCCCTTCTTATGCTGGCTTTATTTGCTACTCCTTTTATTGCTTCTTTAGATGTAAGGTTAGGATATGCATTTGGAACCTTTCTTGCTTCTTGAGATAGGCCTGAATTGCAATATACTTCCCTCTTATGACTGGCTTTGCTGCATCCCAAAGGGTTTGGACTGTCGTGTTTTCAATTTCATTTGCTTCCACGTGTTTTTTTTCATTTCTTCTTTAATTTTCTGGTTAACCCATTCATTCTTTAGTAGGATGTACTTTAACTTCCATGTATGTGAGGGCTTTCCAAATTTTTTCTTGTGATTGATTTCAAGTTTCAAAGCATTGTAATCTGAAAATATGCATGGTATGATCTTGATCATTTTGCACTTGTTGAGGGCTGATTTGTGACCCAGTATGATCTATTTGCACTAGAAACTAATGTGTATTCTGCTGTTTTCTGGTGAATTGTTCTAAATATATCTGTTAAGTCCACCTGGTCCAGTGTGTTATTCAAAGCTATTCTTTCCTTGTTGGTATTCTCCTTAGATGATCTGTCCATTGCTATAAGTGGGCCGTTAAAATCCCCTAGTATTATTGTATAATTATTATCAATGACTGTTTTTATGTTTGTGATTAATTGATTATATATTTGGGTGCTCTCAAATTGGGGGCATAAATATTTACAATTGTGATGGATAGACCCCTTAATTATGATATAATTCCCTTCTTCATCTCTTATTATGGTTTTTGTTTTAAAAAAATCTAGTTGGTCTGATATAAGTATGGCTACTCTGGTTTTCTATTGACGTCTGTTAGCATTATAGACAGTTCTCCTTTCACTCATGTTCAATCTGCTGGTGTTTTTAGGTCTAAAATGAGTCTTGTAGACATCATGTAGGTGGACCTATTTTTTATCCATTCTGATACGATGTCTTTTGATTAGAGCATTTAGTCCATTTACATTCAGAGTGATTATTATAGGATATTAAATTAGTGTGATTGTATTACATGCAGAATTGGTGTTTCCGGTGATGTTCTCTGGTCTTTTGTAGTCTTTACTGTTTTGGTAAAGACTCCTCCTCCTCCTTCCTCCTCCTCCTCCCCTTTCTCCTTCTCCTTCTCCTTCTCCTTCTCCTTCTCCTTCTCCTTCTCCTACCTCTACCTCTCCCTTTCCTTCTCTTCCCTTTCCTCTCCTCCTTCCCCTACTTCTTCTTATCCTTCTCCTTCTTCTCCTTCTCCTTCTTCTCCTTCTCCTTCTCCCTCTCCCTCTCCCTCTCACTCTCCCTCTCCTTATCTTCCCTTTCCCCTTCCTCTTCCTATTCCCCTCCTTCTTCTTCTTCTTCTTCTTCTTCTTCTTCTTCTTCTTCTTCTTCTTCTTCTTCTTTTCTGTCTTTTCAGAGAGTCCCCCTTAAAATTACTTGCAGAATTGGATTAGTGGCCATGGACTTCTTCAGTTTTTGTTTCTCTGTGAAACTATTTACCTCTCCTTCTATTCTGAATGACAGCCTTTCTGTATAAAGTATTCTGGCAGCATATTTTTCCCATTCAGCACGTTGAATATTTCCTTCCACTCACTTCTGACCTGTCAAGTTTCTGTAGATAGGTCTGCTATTAACCGTGTCTATCCTTGTACTTTAAAGGCCTTTTGTCCCTAGCTGCTTTCAGAATTCTTTCTTTACCTTTGTATTTTGCAAGTTTCACTATTATATGTTGTGGTGTTGATCTGTTTTTGTTGATTTTGAAGGGAGTTCTTTGTGCCTCTTGGACTTGGATGCCTGTTTTCTTCCCTAGATTATGGAATTTATTAGCTATAATTTCTTCAAAAAAAACCTTCTTCCCCTTTTTCCTACTCTTCTCCTGTACTCCTATGATACAGATATTGTTTCATTTCATGGGATCACTTAGCTCTCTATTTCCCCCTCATGGTCTAGTAATTTCCTTTATCTCTTCTTTTCAGCTTCATTGTTTTCCCTAATTTTATCTTCTATTTCACCTATTCTCTCGTCTGCTTCTTCAATCCTCATATACACTGTATTCATTTTGTTTTGTATCTCAATGATATCATTTTAAACATTCATCCTGACTAGTTCTTTAGTCTTTGATCTCTGTATCAAGGGTTTGTATGGTGAATTCTATGATTTTTTCAAGACCAACTAGTAGTGTTATGACTGTTGTTCTATATTTTTGTTCAGATATGTTGCTTGTATCTGTTTTGAGCAAGTCTCTAGCTGTGACTTCTTCTTGACCTTTCTTTTGAAGAGAATTCCTCTGTCTTGTCATTTTGACTAAGTTTCTGTCTTTTTCATGTTGTAAAAGCTTGTGTTTCCTTTACCTGAGAGTACTGCTATATTAAAAAATGTGTCACACACAGTCCAGGGCCTGGCACTTCAGGAAGTGTTTCTAGTGTATGGTTGTGTTCACTCTGCTATTGTGTTTTGATTGCTCTTTCCCACTGGTCAGTCCTCTGTAGAACTCCTCCTTGCTTGCAGTGGTGGAGTGTTTGAACCTTTACCTGGTTTCTTTGATTTGTTTGTTGAAGTAACCCTGGGAAAAAAGGAGGAAGCCTGATCCAAAAGAGAGAGAGAGAGAGAGAGAGAGAGAGAGAGAGAGAAGGAAAAGGAACCAAAAAAAAAAAAAACACCCAGAGAATCAAAAAAATATAAGGCTGATTCCAAAGAAATAAGGGGGGGGGGGGACAGAATAAAATAGAAAAGAAGAAAAAAGAATAAAAAATCCTGATCCAAGAAAAATAGAAAAGAAAGTGGAAGAACAAGCAAGAATCTATGAGCCTGATTCCAAAAGAAAAAAAGAAGGAAGAATAAAGAGCTATCTGTTGGTGCATGGAGGCTGCTGGCTGTGCTTGTCTAGAGCCTGGACCTCTCAGGTGGTTGCTTTGTCTCAGAGTAAGTCTTTTCCCATTAAATAAGCAGTTGCCAAGAATGGAGGGACAGGGTTTCGTGTAAGTTGGTCCTGTCTCTATTGAGAGCCGCAGTATTGCTCTCTTAAGTCTCACTCTGTTGGTGTTGGAGGGGGAAATGAGGCCACCTCAATTTCCTGTACCCAGACTGGGGATCTCAACCCTGCTGTTCAGGCAGCCCTCACAGAATAGTGAGTGAAGTCAGCTTGTCCTGCACTAACCTCTTCTTCATTTTCTCTTTGGCATGTGGCTGGGATCCAAAACCCAACATCTTAAAGGACTCAACATCATGCAAATCCACTCCCCTACTCTGGAGTAGAGCTTCGCCCTGCTGATGAAGGGCCTTTGGCTGGAACCTGTAAGATCTTTTGTCCTTGAGGAGGCAATAAACCCTCTTCCAAAAGTACAGCATGAAGGAGACTATTCTTTTCCAGCACACCCCAGAGATCTCTACATCATGCTATGCATTGTGGCCAGTTCCTTCCTCCCAAGGAGTGCATGCTACAGCTCTGCTCTGGAGACATTTGTGCACTTCCAAAACCTGAGTTTAAGCTCCAAAAGCTGTTTGCAAAGAAGTGGAACATTCAGTACTTCTCACTCCCCATCCATTGTTCAGAGAGGTTTTCCTCTTGTGCTAACTTGATGCTACACTATCTCCACCTTTCTCTCTTTCTCTTCCTTTTCTCTCTCCACTGAAATTCTTCCCTCCCTTCTGTAGCATCGCTATTTTTCTCTCTCCCAATTCATATCCACGTGCTTTGCACCTACCAAGCTGTCTCCCTCCAACTGTAGAGATTCTTCTGCCACTCTTCAGATCAATTTCTTGAGTTTCCCAAGTAATCTGACATCAATACAGCTATGTTTGAGGGACAAAGAAAGCGCAGAATACCTTCATTTATCCACCGTCTTAACTTCTGCCCCCAAAACCTTTCATATATTGAGATATGTTCCATACCTTTTTGAGAGTTTTTATCATAAATGGATGTTGTACTTTGTCAAATGCTTCTTCTGCATCTATTGAAATGATCATATATTTTAATCCATTCTCTTATTGATATGTTGTATCATGTTGATTGATTTATGAATATTTAACCACCCTTGCATCCTAGGAATGAATCCCCTTTGATCACGGTGTATTACTTTTTAAATGTATTTTGAATTGGTTTCTGGCATTTGGTTGAGAATTTTTGCATTAGAGATATTGCCCTGTAGTTCTTTTGTATGGTGTCTTTATCTGTGTTTGGTATCAGGGCGATAATCACCTAATAGGATGAATTTGAAAGTTTTCCTTCCGTTTTTATTTTTTGGAATAGTTTGAGAAGAGTATTAACTCTTCTTTAAATTTTTTTTTCAACGTTTATTTATTTTTGGGACAGAGAGAGACAGAGCATGAACGGGGGAGGGGCAGAGAGAGAGGGAGACACAGAATCGGAAACAGGCTCCAGGCTCTGAGCCATCAGCCCAGAGCCCGACGCGGGGCTCAAACTCACGGACCGCGAGATCGTGACCTGGCTGAAGTCGGACGCTTAACCGACTGCGCCACCCAGGCGCCCCATGTATTAACTCTTCTTTAAATGTTTTGTAAACATGGATGGAGCTACAGAGTATTATGCCAAGTGAAATAAGTCAGAGAAAGAAATACCGCATAATTTCACCCATATGTGGAATTTAAGAAACAAACAAATGAACATGGAGAGGGAAAAGGGAGGAAAACCAAGAAAAATACTCTTAACTATGGGTAAAAATGTGGAGGGGAGGGAAGGTGGGCAGGGAGGTGGGTTAAACAGGTGATGAGTATGAAGGAGGGCAGTTGTGATGAGCACTGGGTTTTGTATGTAAGTGATGAATCACTAAATTCTATATCTTAAAACTAATACTGCACTGTATATAAAAGAGCTGGAATTTAAATGGAAACTTGGGGAAAGAAAACAAACAAAATATTAAGAAGTAATAAAATAAATGTTTTGTAGAATTCACCTGTCAAACTGTCTGGTCCTGAAGTTTTGTTTGTTGGAAGTTTTTGACTACAGATTCAATTTAATTGCTGACAATTGGTCTATTCAAATTTTCTATTACTTTTTGCTTCAGTTTTGAGAAGTTGTATGTTTCTATGAATTCATCCATTTTGTTTAGGTTTGTTGGCATAGTTTTTCATAATATTCCTTTACAATTGTATTTCTATGGTGTTGGATGTTATTTCTCCCCTTTCATTTGTGATTGTTTCAGTTCTCTCTCTTTCTCTCTGTGTCTGTCTCTCTCTAGGATGAGTATGACTAGAGGTTTTTCAATTCTGTTGAACTTTTGAGAGAATAAACTCCTGGTTTCATTTATTTCTTCTGTTTTTGTTACTGTTGTTGTTGTTCTATATCATTTATTTCTTCTCTAATATTTATTATTTACTTCCTTCTGCTAACTTTAGGTTTTGTTTATTGTTCTTTCACTAGCTCCTTTAAGTTTAAGATTAGATTGTTTATTTGAGATTTTTCTTACTTTTTGGTGTAGGTCTGTATTGCTATAAACTCCCCTCTTAGAACCACATTCCTGAATCCCAAAGGTTTTAGAATGTTGTTTGTTTCCTTGTACTTTTGTATTTGTTTGTTTTCATTTACTTTCATATATCTTCTTTGATTTCTTGATTGAACCATACATTTTTTTGGTAACATGTTATTCAAACTCCATGTATTTATGATATTTCTGGATTTTTCTTGTGATTAATTTCTAGTTTTATAGCATTGTGATTAGAAAGGATGCATGGTATGACTTCAATCTTTTTTAATTTATTGAAGTTTATATTGTGGCCTGTGTGTACTTTTCTGGCAAGTGTTCCATATGCACTTGAAAAGAATGTGTATTCTGCTATTTTAAGATGGATTGTTCTGAATATCTGTTAAATCCAACTGGTCCAGTGTGTCATTCAAAGCCACTGTTTTCTTGTTGATTTTCTGTTTAGATTATCTGACCATTGATGCAAGTGGGACATTAAAACTCCCTACTATAGTTGTATTACTATTGATTAGTTCCTTTATGTTTGTTACTGTTTTATGTATTTGGGTTATTTTATGTTGGATGCATAAATATTTACAATTGTTGTATCTTCTTGTTGGATCGTCCCCTTTATTATCATATAGTGTCCTTCTTTGACTCTTGTTACAGTCTTTGTTTTAAACCTTACTTTGATATAATACTTCTTCTCTGACTTTCTTTTAATATATATATATATATATATATATATACACACACACATATATATATACATATATATATATTTCAAGGTTTGAAAAAATTAATTAATACATATAGTAAAATTGGTTTCAGGTGTAGAGTTTAGTCATTTATCACTTACATATAACACCCAGTGCTCAACCCAACAAGTGCCGTCTTTAATGCCCATCACCCATTTAATCCATATCCCAACCCACCATTAACCCTCAGTTTGTTTTCTATATTTGAGTCTCTCATTGTTTGCCAACCTCTGTTTTTATCCCATTTTATTTTTCTTTCCCTTCCCCTAAATTCATCTGTTGTGTTTATTAAACTACACATATGAGTGAAATCACAATTTTGTGTTTCACTTATTGACTTATTTTGCTTAGCATAATGCACTCTAGTTCCATCTACGTTGTTGCAAATAGAAAGATTTCACTCTTTTTGATTGCTGAATAGTATTCCAGTGTGTGTGTGTGTGTGTGTGTGTGTGTATTAAACCTCTTCTTTATCCATTCATCATTTGATGGACATTTGGGCTCTTTCCATAATTTGGCTATTGTTGATAATGCTGCTGTAGACATCGGGGTGTATGTACCCCTTCATATCGGCATTTTTATATCCTTTGGATTGCAATTGCTGGGTTGTAGGGTAGTTCAAACTTTAACTTTTGGAGGAAACACATACTGTTTTCCACAGTGGCTGTACCAGTTTTCATTCCCACAGAGAGTGCTAGAAAGTTATCCTTTTTCTGCATCCTCATCAACATCTGTTGTTTCCTAAGTTATTAATTTTAGCCATTCTGACAGATATGAGGTGATATCTCATTGTGGTTTTGGTTTATATTTCCCTGATAATGAGTAATGTTGAGCATCTTTTCATGTGTCTGTCAGCCATCTGGATGTCTTCTCTGGAAAAATGTCTATACATGTCTTTTGCCCATTTATTCACTAAATTATTTGTCTTTGGGTGTTGAGTTTGATAAGTTCTTTATAGATTTTGGATACTAACCCTTTATCTGATATGTCATTTGCAAATATTTCTCCCATTAATCAGTTGCCTTTTAGTTTTGTTGACTATTTGTTTACTATACAGATTTTTATCTTGATGAAGCCCCAGTAGTTCATTTTTTCTTTGTTACACTTGATCCCAGAAACATGTATAGTAAGAAATTGCTGTGGCTGAGGTCTACGAGGTTTCTACCTGTTTTCTCCTCTGGGATTTTGATGGCTTCCTGTACCACATTTATGTCTTTCATCCATTCTGAATTTATTTTTGTATATGGTGTAAGAAAGTGGTCCAGGTTCATTTTTCTGTATGTTGCTGTCCAGTTTTCCCAGCAACATTTGCTGAAGAGACTACTTCATTTCCATTGGATATTCTTTCCTGCTTTCTCAAAGATTAGTTGGCCATATGTTTGTGGTCAATTTCTGGGTTCTCTATTCTGTTACATTTAACTATGTGTCTGTTTTTGTGCCCATACCATATTGTCTTGATGATTACATCCTTGCAATACAGCTTAAAGTTTGGAATCATGATGCCTCCAGCTTTGGATTTCGTTTTCAACTTTACTTTGGCTATTTGGGGTCTTAACTTGTTCCATACAACTTTTTAATTGTTTGTTCTAGCTCCTTAAAGAATTCTGGTGTTTTGATAGGGATTGCATTGAATGTGTAGGTTGCTTTGAGTAGTATTGACATTTTAACAATATCAGTTCTTCTGATACATGAACATGGAATGTTCTTTCATTTCCTTGTATCCTCTTCAATAACTTTCATAAGCATTATATAGTTTTCAGCCTATAGATCTTTTACCTCTTTGGTTAGGTTTTTTCCTAGGTATCCAATGGTCTTGGGTGCATGTGTGATTTTATTTATTGAGGTAATTGCCTTTTTTCTTTTTGATAAGTCTGGCTAGGGGGTTATCAATTTTGCTAATTCTTTCAAAGAACCAGCTCCTAGTTTCGTTGATCTGTTTACTGTTTTTTTTTTATTTCTATATCAATGATTTCTGCTCTAATATTTTTTCTATCCCTTTTTCTGCCATTTTTGTATTTATTAACTGTTCTTTTTCCAACTCCTCTAGGTATAGGGTTAGGTTGCGTATTTGAGACATTTCTTTCTTCTTTAGGAAGGCCTGGAATGCCATATACTTTCTTCTTAATATTGTTTTTTGCACTATACCAATGGTTTTGGACTGCTACGTTTTCAATTTAGTTGGCTTCCATGTATTTTTTTATTTCTTTAATTACCCAATTAACACATTCATTCTTTAGTAGGATTTTCTTTAACCTTAATGTATGTGAGGGCTTTCCAATTTTTTTCTTGTGGTTGATTTCAAGTTCATTAGCGTTTTAATCTGAAAATATGCATGGTATGATCTTGGGTTTTTTGTACCTGTTGAGGGCTGTTTTGTGCCCCAGTATGTGATCTATTCTGGAGAATGTTTCATGTGCACTAGAGAAAAATGTATATTCCTTTTCTTTAGGATGAAATGTTCTGAATATATCTGTTAAGTCCATATGGTGCATAAAGCCATTGTTTCTTGTTGATTTTCTGATTAGATGATCTGTCCATTGTTGTAAGTGGGGTGTTGATGTCTCCTACTATTATTGTATTATTACCATTGAGTTTCTTTATGTTTGTTACTAATTTGTTTATATATTCAGGTTATTCCAAGTTGGGGGGATAAATGTTTACAATTGTTATATCTTATTTGTTAGACCCCTTAATTATAATATAGTTCCTTTTCTCATCTCTTGTTACAGTTGATATAGTATGGCTATTTTGGCTTTTTTAATATCCATTAATACGATAGATGTCTCTCTATCCCTTCAATTTCAATTACAAGGTACCTTTAGGTAAAAAATGAGTCTTTAGGTCTAAAACAAGACCAAGATAATTGGTCTTTTTTTAAATCTATTGTGATACCCTATATCTTTTTATTGGAGCATTTAGTCTTTTTACATTCATAGTAATTACTGATCAATGTGAATTTGGTGCCATTGTATTACCTGTGAAGTCGCTGTTTTGGGAAATTTTCTATTACTTTCTAGTTTTTGTTGTTTTTGGTCTTTCTTTCCCAATTTGGAGCCCCTTAACATTTCTTGTATGGCTGGTTTATGGTTAAGAACTCCTTTAGTTTTTGTTTGTCTGGGAAGCTCTTTATCTCCCTCTATTATAAATTACACCCTTACTGGATAAAGTATTCTTGGCTGCATATTTCCTTCTTTAGCATGTTAAATATATTTTGCCATTCCCTTCTGGCCTGACAGGTTTCTGTGGAGAGTCTAATGCTAAATTGATTTGTCTTCCCTTGTAGGTTAGGGATTTCTTTTTCCTTATTTTTTTCCAGGATTCTTTCCTTATGTCTATATTTTTCAAATTGTAATACAATATGTCTTGGTGTTAGCTGGCTTTTGTTGAATTTGATGGGAGTTTTCTGTCCTTTCTGGATTTGGGTGACTGTTTCTTTACCCAGATTAGGGACATTTTCAGCTACAATTTGCTCAAATAATCCTTCTTCCCCTTTTCCCCTCTCTTCTTCTTCTGGGACTCCTATGATACAAATGTTATTGTGCTTTATGAAGTCTCTGAGTTCCTTAAGTCTACATTCATGATACAATACTTTTGTTTCCCTCTTTTCAGCTTTACTAGTTTCCATAATTTTATCTTCTATATCACTGATTTGTTCCTCTGCTTCATCCATCCCTTTTGTCATTACATCCAATCAGTTTTGCATCTTGATTAGAGCATTTTTAAATTTCAGCCTAACTCGTTTTTATTTCTTTTATTTTTTGCAGAAAGGGATTCTCTAGTGTGTTCTATGCTTTTCTCAAGCTCAGCTATTATCCTTGTGATTGTTGTTTTAAATTCTGGTTCAGACATATTATCTATATCTGTTCTGATTAGATCCCTGGCCCTGACCTCTTCCAATTCTTTTGGGATGAAATCCTTCATCTTGGCATTTTGCCTAGACTTCTCTACCTGTTATATTTCATAATCTGAGAGTAATGGCTATATAAAGTAGAGGTCATACACTGTCTGGGGCCTATAACTTCAGGAAGTTTTTTGGTGTATGCTGTGTGTACTCCGTTATTGTGTTTTGGCTGCTTTTTCCCTCAGATCAGTACTCTACAGAGTTTCCCCTTGTCTGCAGTATAGAGCTTTTGGATCTGTTCCAGTGTGTGATGAGTTTTAACCAGGTGTGTTTTGGTTTGCTGGTTAGAAAAGACTAGATCCTATTTCCGCTAGACCTGAAGCTTTGAAGCATTCTATGAACTGTAGACTTGGTGACTGTGGAGGGTTTGTTCTCGTCTTCTGAGGACAGGATCTGCTATGCTGGTTCTCAGGGAGACTTGCCCTTGTAAAGGTGCACCTGCAGGGTGCAGTTGGGTGGGGCTTGGTGTAAGCCACCCAGCCTCCACTGAGGGCACTGTATTGCTCACTGAAGTCTGTCCATGTTAATGGGCAGGGAGAAAATGGCATCACCCCTCTCTCTCATCCCTGGAGAGGAGAGTTTGTACCTGATGCTGTTCAGGAAACCCTAAAAGAATACAATTTCCCCTCTTGTGTCCCAGACTCCTGTCAGAACTCTGCCTTCACCTCTTCTGTGTCAAGCCATCTGTTTTCCTGGCTAAACAGTACTCCTGTGTTTTATCTCAGGCACATAGCTAGGTTCCAAAGCTCAAAATTATAGGGACCCAGGATGGCACAGATCGACAATGATCATCTTGGGAAGGGAAGGGCCTCACCATACTGTAGTTGATGCTAGTTTGTCCCAAAAAATTAGTCACACAACTGGTGTGGGCCTAGAAGTTTATGGTAAAGCATAGCCAAAAACTGGCTTTCAGGTTAGCTGCCTTTAGCGGTGACTCTGCTACCATGTAAATTAATGGGGTCATTTAATGACTCCCCTCTTCTGTTTTGCCCCCTGAGAGGCACTGCCACCTCTCTCAAATGCACTCTAAGAAGGGAAACTGTCTTTCCTTGTGTGACATAGGGGTTCCCGAGACTACAGTGTCTGATCCCATGCTCTGTCCTCCTTAATAGAAGCACTATGAAGTCCATTAGGCACGACCTCAGTGATGGTGTGGGCTTCTAAAACCTAAGACTTGGAGCTCCACTGCTTATTCAGCCCCTTTCCTTTTCCCAGTCAATGGTTTTAGGAAAGAGTTTTTCTTATGGAATACCCTTCACACCTCTCTCTCTCTCTCTCTCTCTCTCTCAAGTCCTCTCTCAATGATATGGGCTCCCTCCCCTCCACAGAATCCACAGTTCTTTTCTTTCCCAAATCAACTCTCTGCACCTCCTACCTTCCACAATGTGTCTGTTTTTCTCCCTCTGGATGTGCAGTTTGTTTTCTCGGTCCTCAGATAGATTTCTTGGTGTTCAGAAAAATTTGATATTTATCTGGCTGTGTTTGAGGGATGAGGCAAGCATAAGGTACCCCTACCACTCCACCATCTTAATCTCCTCTATATTTTTGATTGTAGCATTTACATTCAAAGTAATTGTTGGTAGATATGTATTCATTGGCAATTTGTTACTTGTTTTGTGGTTGTTTTTGTAATTTTTTTCTGATCCTTTCTTCTCTTGTTCTCTTTTTTTGTTGTATTTCCTTGATGACATACTTAGATTCCTTTCTCTTTATTCTTTGAATATATTACTGGTTTTTAATTTAGTGTTTACCATTAGGTTTGTATAGAATCTCTTCTGCATAGAGCAGTATATATTAAGTTGATGGTTGCTTAATTCAAAACCATTCTTTACTTCTCTCTTACTTACACTTTAGGAATATAGTGTCATATTTTACATCATTTTATTTTATAATTCTTTGATAATGTTTACAAATATGCTTATTTTATTTTTTTGTTTCCATTTTTAATACTCTCATTTATGATCTTTTCTTTCCACACAAAGATTCTCTTTTAGAGTTTCTTATAGTGCTGCTTTGGTGTTCAAAAACTAAAGTGTCCTTTAGTTTTTGTTTCTCTGAGAAACTCTTTATCTCTCCTTCTATTATGAATGATAGCTTTGCTAGATAGAGTATTCTTGGCTGCATATTTTTCCTTTTACCACTTTGAATATGTCATTTCACTCCTTCTCGTTTGCAAAATTTCTACCTAAGATAGCCTTATAGGGTTTCCCTTGAATGTATCTGTTTTCTTTCCTCTAAATGCTTTAATTTTTTTTCTTTATCACTAGTTTTTTTTTCCATTTTAATTAATATGTGTCTTGTTGTGGACCTCCTTGGGGGAACCCTATGCCTCCTGCATTTGGATATGCTTCTTTCACCACACTATAGATGTTTTCAGCTATTATTTCTTCAAATAAATTTTCTGCTTCTTTTTTTTCTTTTTCTGAGCTCTCTATAATGTGAATGTTATTCCACTTGATGAAATCACTGATTTCCCCAGTGATTCTCATTTTGGATAATTCCTTTTTCTCTCATCTTTTTTTTTAGCTCAATTACTTTCTATTACTCTTTCTTTCTATTCTTCTTCTTAATTAATTCGTTCTTCTGATTCCTCTAGCCTGCTATTTATTTCATAAAGTGTATTTTTAATTTCATTTACTGTGTTTTTCAATTTTGATTCACTTCTTAAGCTCATTGTAAAGGGTTTCACTGATGTCCTCCATTCTTTTCTCATATCCCATGAATATCTTTATGATAATTACTTTAGATTCTCTATCAGGCATATAACATATCTGTTTTGCTTAAGTCTCTTGCTGTGGTTTCATTCTGCTTTTTCATTTGGGACATATTATTTTTTTTCCTCATTTGTCTAACTTTCTGTGTTTGTTTCTATGTGTTAAGAAAGCCAGCTATATCTCCTTTTCTTGAAGATAATGAAGAATTCCTTTAGTGCCCTGCAGTGTGGTGACCCCTCTTCTCCAGGACCTAGTGCTTTAAAGTGTTTCTTTTATGTGTGTTGCATGTGCCCTGATGTTGTGTCCTGGCCACTTTTTCCCTCAACCCAGTAGTCTGCAGAGGATCTCTGTGCCTGTTGGGGACATTTTGGTCCCTCGTCAGTTGGGGTCCATTTTAACAAGTTGTGCACTGGTTGCTTGTGAAATGAGACCTGTTATTGCCACTGTCAGATCCAAAGCCCCAAGTTGAGGGACTCAGTCTTGACGTGATTTCCTCTGGTCTCCTGGGTGAGAGTACCCATGGTTCAGGGACTGAATCAAATATGAGTGGAAAGGGAATACCCACTGAAGTGTGGGGGGAGGGTGAGGCTTGGTGTAAGCAAGGTAAGTAGTGAGTGTCAGCACAGTGATAGTTCCTACAGATAGCTGAGTGTTTATGCTGGGGCTGGGGAGGGAATGGCACCTACCAGCTTCTCTTCTTTTCCTGGAGAGGTGTTCCTGTGATCCTTGCCTCTCTGTGACAAGCTCTGAGATGAGTACATAACCCTCTCTCCCTTATGCCACAGGCATTTTTCAAACAGCTACTACTATGCTGTATCTCCACTGGCTTTTTGTCATCCAGTTTATTTATGAGTGTGAACTCAGCTTTTTAACACTCTCCGAGCTTTCCCAGAGCCAAGCCTGCTTATTTTTAAAATTCCAGACTTGAGGAGTCAACATGGCAAAGAAGTAGAGGGGTCCAAAGTTCCCTTGTCCCTCAAACACAGCAGTATTGAGGCCAGAAGACTTGGAATTCCAGGAATCCAGGATACAGAGTTACAGAAACATTACCAGGGTTTTGAATTTTCTGATTTGATTCTTGTGTATTTAATACATCTACACACACATACACACACACACACACACACACACACTATATATATATATATATATATATATATATATATATATATATATAATACTTAAGCAGACATTTCTAAACTATTCTTTTTGCACCTCTTCTGGATCCTTCTTCTTTATTTCTCTCTCTCTCTCTCTCTCTGTCTGGATTAAGCCATATAGTTTCTCAGACTCTCTGCCTGGTCAATGCTTTTTCTTTTCTTTTTGCCAACCCCTGTCATTTATCTCTTTGTTTGGGATAAGGCTACTTCCACCACAGCACCCCTTTTTGAAAAATTTTCCAGAGTTACTTCAACAAACAAATCAAAGCACACCTTATGGAAGGTCCATACCACCACTATGAGTAGAACAATAAAGCAACCAAGAGTCACAACAACAGAGAGCATGCAACACACTCCAGAAACACCTTCTGAAGTTCCAAGCCCTGGACAGTGTATGACCTCTTTTTAATATAAGAATGCTCGCAGGTACAGGACACAAAACAACCTATTAAAACAACATGTAAGGGCTAGAAAACTAGCCAAAATGATGAAACAGAAGAATCCTCCTCAAAAAAAAATCAAGGAAGAAATGACACCTAGAGAATTACTCAAGACAGATATAAACAATATATCTGATCAACAATTTAGAACAGTAGTCACAAGATTAAAGGCTGAGCTTGAGAAAAGCATAGAACACAGCAGAAAATTTACTGCTGCAGACATCAGGGAACTAAGAAATAGTCACAGTGAATTAATAAATGTTATAAATGAGATGCAAAATAGACTAGATGCAGTACAGCAAGGATGGTGGAAGCAGAGGGGAGAATAAGTGAAATAGAAGACAAAATTATGGAAAATGGTGAAGTCAAGAAAAAGAGAGATAAGAAAATACTAGACCACAAGGGGAGAATTAGAGAATTAAGTGATTCCATGAAATGTTATAATATCTATTTCATAGGAGTTCCAGAAGAAGAGAGAGAAAGGGGCATAAGGTTTACTTGAATAAATTATAGCTGAGAAATTCCCTAACCTGGGGAGGGAAGCAGACATACAAATCCACGAGGCACAGAGAAATCCCTTCAGATGTAAAAAGAATAGGTCTTCTCTACAGCATATCATAGTGAAACTGGCAAAATACAAGGATAAAGAGAGAATTCTGAAAGCAGCTCAGGACAAATGGGACTTAACTTACAAGGGTAGACACATAAGGGTAGTAGCACAACTGTCCACTGAAACTTGGCAGACCAGAAGTGACTGACAGGAAATATTGAATTTGGTGAATAGGAAAAATATGCAGCCAAGAATCCTTTATCCAGCAGGGTTGTCATTCAGAATATAAGGAGAGATAAAGGCTATCCCAAAGAAAATTTGATGCAGTTCATGACCACTAAACTAGCCCTGCAAGAGATCCTAAAGGACTCTGTGAATGGAATGTTGCAAAAACTACAAAGGACCAGAGACATCAACACAAGCATGAAATGTACAGATAACACAATGGCACTAAATCCATAACTTTTAATAATATCTCTTAAATTAAATGGACTAAATTTTCAATCAAAAGATATAGGGTATCAGAATGGATAAAAAAGACAAGGTCCATCTATAAGCTGTCTGCAAGAGACTCATTTTATACCTGAGGACGACTTCAGATTGAAAGTGAGTGGATGGAGAAATATCTACCATCCACTCAAGAGAAGTCAAAAGAAAGCTTGAGTATCCATATTTATATCAGACAACTAGATTTTAAACTAAAGTTTGCAATAAGAGATGAAGAAGGGTATTATATCATAATTATGGCCTCTATTCATCAAGAAGAGCTAACAATTATAAATGTTTATGTCCCTAACGTGACGTCCCCAAATACATAAATGAATTAATCACAAACATAAGCAATCTTGTTGATAAGGAGACGGTAATTTCAGGGGACTTTAACACTCTACTTACAGCAATGGAACGATGATCTAGGCAGAAAATCAATAAAGGAATAATGGCCCTGAATGATACACTGGACCAAATGGACTTGACAGATAAAGTCAGAACTTTTCGTTCTAAAGCAGCAGAACATACATTCTTCTCGAATGCACATGGAACATTCTCCAAGATAGATCACATACTGAGTCACAAAACAGCCCTCAACAAATATAGAAGAATTGAGATCATACCATGCATTCAGATCACAATGCTATGAAACTTGAAATCAATCACAAGAAAAAATTTGGAAAGCCTCCAAATGCATGGAGGTTAAAGAACATCCTACCAAAGAGTGAAGGGGTCAACAAAGCAATTAAAAAAGAAACTAAAAATATATGGAAGCAAATGAAAATGAAAACATGACAGTCCAAACCCTTTGGGTGCAGCAAAGGCAGTCCTAAGAGGAAAATACATTACAATCCAGGCCTATCTCGAAGAACAAGAAAATCCCAAATACAAAATCTAACAGCATGCCTAAAGGAAATAGAAGCAAAACAGCAAAGACGCCACAAGCCCAGCAGAAGAAGAGAAATAATAAAGATTAGAGTATAAATGAACAGCATGGAATCCAAAAGAATAGTAGAACAGATCAATGAATCTAAGAGCTGGTTTTTTGAAAAAAATAAACGAAATTGGTAAACTCCTAGCCAGATTTCTCAAAAAGAAAAGGGAGATGAGCCAAATAGATAAAATCACGAATGAATTTGGATTTATCACAACCAACACCACATAAATACAAACAATTATCAGAGAATACTATGAAAAATTTTATGCCAACACACTGGACAATCTGGAAGAAATGGGCAAATTCCTAGACACCCACACACCACCAAAACTCAAACGGGAAGAAATAGAAAATATGAACAGACCCATAACTAGTGAAGAAATTGAATCAGTTATCAAAAATCTCCCAACAAATAAGTGTCCTGGACCAGATTGTTTCCTAGGAGAATTCTACCAGACATTTAAAGGAGAGTTAATACATATCCTCCTCAAGCTGTTCCAAAAAATAGAAACGCAAGGAAAGCTTCTGGAATCATTCTATGAAGCCAGCATTACCTTGATTCCCAAACCAGAAGGAGACCTCACTAAAAAGGAGAATTACAGACCAATAACCTGATGAACATGGATGCAAAAATTCTCAACAAGATAACAGCAAATCGAATTCAACAGCATATTAAAATAATTATTCACCATGATCAAGTGGGATTCATTCCTCAGCTACAGGGCTGGTTCAATATTCACAAATCAATCAATGTGATGCATCACATTAACAAAAGAAAGAATAAGAGCCATATGATCCTGTCAATAGATGCTGAAAAGCATTTGACAAAAAACATCATCCTTTCTTAGTAAAACCCTCCAAGAAAGTCATGATAGAAGGAACATAAAACATCATAAAACATTACATAAAAATCCCACAGGTAATATCATCCTTAATGGGGAAAAACGGAGAGCTTTCCCCCTGAGACAAGGAACATGACAGGGATATCCACTCTCACCGCTGTTGTTTAACATAGTGTTGGAAGTCCTAGTCTCAGCAATCAGACAACAAAATGAAATGAAAGGCATCCAAATTGGCAAAGAAGAAGTCAAGCTTTCACTTTTTGCAGATTATATGTACTCTAAATGGAAAACCCAAACGATTCCACCAAAAAGCTGCTAGAACTGACACGTGAATTCAGCAAAGCTGCAGGATACAAAATCAATGTACAAAAATAGGTTGTATGTCTATACACAAATAAGAAACAGCAGAATGAGAAATCAAGAAATAGATCCCATTTACAATTACACCAAGAACATAAAATACCTAGGAATAAACCTAACCAAAGATGTAAAATATCTGTATACTAAAAACTATAGAAAACTTATGAAGGAAATTGAAGAAAACACAAAGAAATGGAAAAAAATCATGATCATGGTTTGGAAGCACAAATATTGTTTAAATATCGACTACCCAAAGCAATCTACACATTCAATGCAATCCCAATTAAAATAGCACTGGCATTCTTCTCAAAGCTAGAACAAGCAATCCTAAAATTTATATGGAACCACAAAAGACCCTGAAAGACCAAATTAATGCTGAAAAAGAAAACCAATGAAGTGAGCATCACAATCCCAGACTTCAGCGTCTACTACAAAGCTGTAATCATCAAGACAGTATGATATTGGCACAAAAACAGACACATAGACTAATGTAATAGAATAAAGAAACCAGAGTTGGACCAACAAATGTATGGCCAACTAATCTTTGACAAAGCAGGAAAGAGTATCCAACGGAAAAAAGACAGCCTCTTTAGCAAATTGTACTAGGAGAACTGGACAGCAACATGCAGAAGAATGAAACTGGAATATTTTCTTACACCATGCACAAAAATAAACTCAAAATGGATGAAAGACCTAAATGTGAGACAGGAAACTGTCAAAAACCTAGAGGAGAAACAGGCAACAACCTCTCTGACTCAGCCACAGCAATTTCTTGCTTGACACGTTTCTGAAGGCAAGGGAAATAAAAGCAAAAATGAACTATTGGGACCTCATCAAGGTAAAAAACTTCTGCACTGCAAAAGAAACAATCAACAAAACTAAGGCAACTGACAGAATGGGAGAAGGTATTTGCAAATCACATATTGGATAAAGTGTTAGTGTACAAAATCTATAAAGAACTTACCAAACTCAACACCTGAAAAACAAATAATCTAGTGAACAAATGGACAGAAGACATGAATAGACACTTTTCCAAAGAAGACATCCAGATGGCCAAGAGACACATGAAAAGATACTCAACATAACTCATCATCAGGGAAATAAAAGTCAAAACCATATTGAGGATGACCTCACACTAGTCAGAGTGGCTAAAATTAACAACTCAGGACGCAAAAGAGTTAGCGAGGATGTGGAGAAAGGGGAACCCTCTTGCCCCGTTGGTGGGAATGCAAACCGGTGCAGCCGCTGTGGAAAACAGTGTGGAGTTTTCTCAAAAAATTAAAAAGATATCTACCCTGTGACCCAGAAATAGGGCTACTAGGAATTTATCCAAAAGATACAGGAGTGCTGATTCATAGGGACACTTGTACCCCAATGTTTAAAGCAGCACTTTCAACAATAGCCAAATTATGGAAAGAGCCTAAATGTCCACCAACTGATGAATGGATAAAAAAGACGTAGTATATATATACAATGGAATGCTACTTGACAATGAGAAAGAATGAAATTCTGCCATATGAAACAACATGGATGGATCTGGAGGGTATTGTGGTAAGTGAAGTAAGTCAGTCAGAAAAAGATAGATATCATATGTTTTCACTCATATATGGAATTTGAGAAACCTAACAGAAGACCATTGGGGAAGGGAAGGGGAAAATAGTTTCAAACAGAGAAGGAGGAAAACCATAAGAGACTCTTAAATACAGAGAACAAACTGAGGGTTGATGGGGGGACGGGGGAGAGGGAAAAACGGGCGATGGACATTGAGGTGGGCATTTGTTGGGATGAGCACTGGGTGTTGTATGTAAGCAATGAATCACAGGAATCTACCCCCAAAACCAAGAGCACACTGTATACACTGTATGTTAGATAACTTGACAATAAAACATATTTTAAAATAAAATAAAGTAAAATTCCAGACTTTAGAAAGAAAATTCTACAAAATCTGGCCCCTCTCGCTTTAAAAGCCAAATATTATGGGGAAATGTCTTCCCTGAGAGGACTTCCCAGTGCAATGGTCTGTTTCTTGTTTTTCTACATGACCCCAGCTCACCCTTATGATGGAAAGCCACAATCCCCTTCCCTAAGAAACTGTGCCTTTACCCTTCCTATCTTCTTTAATATGGCCTCTACCTTTAGTTGTAGAGTTTGTTCTTCTAGCGTTTGGGTCATTTTTCTGGGTTATTTATGCTGATGTGTGTGTTATCTAGTTGTATCCGTGGGATGACATGAGCATAGGGTCCTTCTACTCTACCATCTTCCCAACCCACATGGTGCATCTATTTTTTTTTAAACAGCAGCTATATTTCTTTTTCTTTAAATTTTTTGAAGTTATATTTATTTTTGAGAGAGAGAGAGAGTGGGGGGGAGTCAGAGAGGGATGGAGACATAGGATCTGAAGTAGGCTCTAGGCTCTGAGATGTCAGCACAGAGCCTGATGTGGGGCTCAAACTCACTGACCATAAGATCATGACCTGAACCAAAGTTGGATGCTTAACTGACTGAGCCACCCAGGCGCCCCAACAGCAGCTATATTTCATCTATATGTCATACCAATAAACCCTGAAACACAATTCATAGATTTTTTAAAATGTAGTCCTTATTCCCCTTCTGAGCCCAGAAATAGTGGTTACTGAATCCATTTATTTATTAAAATGTATGTTGAGCACATTCTTCCTGAAATTTTATTTACCTGTCCTGGGGAGTGAAACATCTGAAAATAGTACTCTCTCCCTGTGAAAATATACTCTTTCTCTGAAGTCATTTGCTTTAGTGTCTGTCTTGAATAAGAACTGTAAAGAATTTATTCACACAACCAAATGTTCAAGTTTATACATTTTTGTTTCATTTTAATGCACTAGCACTTAGTTTGCAGGAGTTGCAGCAGAGGTCCTGACCTGTCTTTTTTTTTTTAATATGAAATTTATTTTCAAATTGGATTCCATGCAACACCCAATGCTCATCCCAAGAGGTGCCCTCCTCAATACTCATCATCCACCCTCCCCTCTCTCCCACCCCCCCATCAACCCTCAGTTTGTTCTCAGTTTTTGAGTCTCTTATGCTTTGGCTCTCTCCCTCTCTAAGCTCTTTTTTTTCTTCCCCTCCCTTATGGATTTCTGTTAAGTTTCTCAGGATCCACATAAGAGTGAAAACATTTGGTATCTGTCTTTCTCTATATGACTTATTTCACTTAGCATAACAGTCTCCAGTTCCATCCACATTGCTACAAAAGGCCATATTTCATTCTTTCTCATTGCCACGTAGTATTCCATTGTGTATATGAACCACAATGTCTTTATCCATTCGTTAGTTGATGGACATTTAGGCTCTTTCCATAATTTGGCTATTGTTGAGAGTGCTGTTATAAACATTGCAGTACAAGTACCCCTATGCATCAGCACCAGGTATCCCTTGGGTAAATTCCTAGCAGTGTTATTGTTGGGTCATAGGGTAGATCTATTTTTAATTTTTTGAGGAACCTCCACACTGTTTTCCAGAGTGGCTGCACCAGTTTGCATTCCCGCCAACAGTGCAAGAGGGTTTCCATTTCTCCACATCCTTGCCAGCATCTGTAGTCTCCTGATTTGTTCATTTTAGCCACTCTGACTGGTGTGAGGTGTTATCTGAGTGTGGTTTTCATTTGTATTTCCCTGATGAGGAGCGACGTTGAGCATCTTTTCATGTGCCTGTTAGCCATCTGAATGTCTTTTTTGGAAAGTGTCTATTCATGTTTTCTGCCCATTTCTTCACTGGATTATTTCTTTCTCAAATGTGGAGTTTGGTGACTTCTTTATAGATTTTGGATACTAGCCCTTTGTAGGATATGTCATTTGCAAATATCTTTTCCCAATCCGTCAGTTGACCTTTAATTTTGTTGATTGTTTCCTTTGCCGTGCAGAAGCTTTTTACCTTCATGAGGTCCGAATAGTTCATTTTTGCTTTTAATTCTCTTGCCTTTGGAGATGTGTCGAGTAAGGAATTGCTGCAGCTAAAGTCAGAGAGGTCTTTTCCTGCTTTCTCCTCTAGGGTTTTATGGTTTCCTGTCTCACATTCAGGTCCTTCATCCATTTTGAGTTTATTTTTGTGAATCGTGTAAGAAAGTGGTCTAGTTACATCCTTTTGCATGTTGCTGTCCAGTTCTTCCATTTGTTAAAGAGACTGTCTTTTTTCCATTGGATATTCTTTCCTGCTTTGTCAAAGATGAGTTTGCCATACTTTTGTGGGTCTAGTTCTGGGGTTTCTATTCGATTCCATTGGTCTATGTGTCTGTTTTTGTGCCAATACCATGCTGTCTTGATGATTACAGCTTTATAGTAGAAGCTAAAGTCTGGGACTCTGATGCCTCCCACTTTGGTCTTCATCTTCAAAATTACTTTGGCTATTCGGGGCCTTTTGTGCTTCCATACAAATTTTAAGATTGCTTATTTTAGCTTCGAGAAGAATGCTGGTGCAATTTTGATCGGGATTGCATTGAATGTGTAGATAGCTTTGGGTAGGATTGACATTTTAACAATATTTATTCTTCCAATCCATGAGCACGGAATGTGTTTCCATTTCTTTGTATATTCTTCAATTTCCTTCATAAGCTTTTTATAGTTTTCAGCATACAGATCTTTTACATCTTTGGTTAGGTTTATTCCTAGGTACTTTATGCTTCTTGGTGCAGTTGTGAATGGGATCAGTTTCTTTATTTGTCTCTTTGTTGCTTCATTATTAGTGTATAAGAATGCAGCTGATTTCTGTACATTAGGTTTGTATCCTGAGACTTTGCTGAATTTACATATTGGTTCTAGCAGACTTTTGGTGGAGTCTGTTGGGTTTTCCATGTATAATATCAAGTCATCTGCAAAAAGTGAAAGATTAACTTCATCTTTGCCAATTTTGATGCCTTTGATTTCCTTTTGTTGTCTGATTGCTGATGCTAGAACTTCCAACACTATGTTAAACAACAGCAGTGAGAGTGGACATCCCTGTCGTGGTCCTGATCTACGGGAGAAAGCTCTCAGTTTTTCTCCATTGAGGATGATATTAGCTGTGGGCTTTTCATAAATGACTTTTATGATGTTTAAGTATGTTCCTTCTATCCTGACTTTCTCGAGGGTTTTTACAAGAAAGGATGCTGAATTTTGTCAAATGCTTTTTCTGCATCGATTGACAGGATCATATGGTTCTGATCTTTTCTTTTATTAATGTGATGTGTCACATTGATTGATTTGCAAATGTTGAACCAGCCCTGAAGCCCACGAATGAATCCCACTTGATCATGGTGAATAATATGCTACTGAATTCTATTTGCTAGTATGTTCATTGAGAAATTTTGCATCCATATCCATCAGGGATGGATATTGGCCTGTAGTTGTCTTTTTTTACTTGGTCTCTGTCTGTTGTAGGAATCAAAGTAATGCTGGCTTCATAGAATGAGTCAGGATGTTTTCCTTCCCTTTCTATTTATTGGAACAGCTTGAGAAGGATAGGTATTACCTCTGCTTTAAATGTCTGGTAGAATTCCCCTGGGAAGCCATCTGGTCCTGGACTCTTATTTGTTGGGAGATTTTTGATAAACGATTCAATTTATTCTCTGGTTATGAGTCTGTTCAAGTTTTCTATTTCTTCCTATTTGAGTTTTTGAAGTGTGTGGGTGCTTAGGAATTTGTCCATTTCTTCCAGGTTGTCCAGTTGGTTGGCATATAATTTTTCATAGTATTCCCTGATAATTGCTTGTATTTCTGAGGGATTTGTTGTAATATTTCCATTTTAATTCATGATTTTATCTATTTGGGTCATCTCCCTTTTCTTTTTGAGAAGCCTGGCTAGAGGTTTGTCAATTTTGTTTATTTTTTCAAAAAACCAACTCTTGGTTTCATTGACCTGCTCTACAGTTTTTTTAGATTCTATATTGTTAATTTCTGCTCTAATATTTATTATTTCTCTTCTTCTGCTGGGTTTGGTGTGTCTTTGTTGTTCTGCTTCTATTTCCTTTAGGTGTGCTGTTAGATTTTGTAGTTTTTATTTTTTCTTGCTTCTTGAGCTAGACTTGGATTGCAATGTATTTTCCTCTCAGGACTGCCTTCCCTGCATCCCAAAACATTTTGATTGTTGTATTTTCATTTTCATTTGTTTCCATATATTTCTTAATTTCTTCCCTAATTGCCTGGTTGACCCATTCATTCTTTAGTAGGGTGTTTTTTAACCTTCATGCTTTTGGAGTTTTTCCAGACTTTTTCCTGTGGTTGATTTCAAGCTTCATAGCATTGTGGTCTGAAAGTATGCATGATATGATCTCACTTCTTGTAACTTATGAAGGGCTGTTTTGTGACCCAGTCAGTATGTGATCTATCTTGGAGAATGTTCCGTGTGCACCTGAGAAGAAAGTATATTCTGGTGCTTTGGAATGCAGAGTTGTAAATATATCTGTCAAGTCCATCTGATCCAATGTATCATTCAGGGCCCTTGTTTCTTTCTTGATCCTGTGTCTAGATGATCTATCCATTGTTCTAAGTGAAGCATTAAAGTCCCTTGCAATTACTACATTCTTGTCAATAAGGTTGCTTATGTTTGTGATTGTTTTATATATCTGGGGGCTCCCGTATTTGGTGCATAGACATTTATAATTGTTAGCTCTTCCTAATGGATAGACCCTGTAATTATTATCTAATGCCCTTCTTCATCTCTGTAGAAGAAGAGAAGTTAATTAATTAATTAATTAATTTAATCAATTAATTAAATTAATTAAAATTTATGGCTGTAGCCGTTAATTTAAAATCTAGTTTGTCTGATATAAGTATGTTTACTCCAGCTTTGTTTTGAGTTCCAGTAGCATGACAGACAGTTCTTCATCCCCTCACTTTCAATCTGAAGGTGACCTCAGGTCTAAAATGAGTCTCTTGTAGACAGCAAATAGATGGGTCTTGTTTTTTTTTATCCATTTTCATACCTTATGTCTTTTGGTTGGAGTATTTAGTCCATTTACATTCAGTGTTATTATGGAAAGATATGGGTTTAGAGTCATTGTGATGTCTGTAGGTTTCATGCTTGCAGTGATGTCTCTGGTACTTTGTCTCACAGGATCCCCCTTGGGATCTCTTGTAGGGCTGGTTTAGTGGTGATGAATTCCTTCGGTTTTTATTGGTTTGGGAAGACCTTTATCTCTCCTTCTATTCTAAATGGCAGATTTGCTTGATAAAGGATTCTCAGCTGCATATTTTTTCTGTTCATCACATTGAAGATTTCCTGTCATTCCTTTCTGGCCTGCTAAGGTTCAGTAGATAAATCCGTCACAAGTTTTATCAGTCTTCCTTTATATGTTACAGCATGTTTATCCCTAGCTGCTTTCAGAATTTTCTCTTTATCCTTGTATTTTGACAGTTTCACTATGATATGTCATGCAGAAGATCGATTCAAGTTACGTCTGAAGGGAGTTCTCTGTGCCTCTTGGATTTCAATGCCCTTTTCCTTCCCCAGATCAGGGAAGTTCTCAGCTATGATTTCTTCAAGTACACTTTCAGCACCTTTCCCTCTCTCTTCCTCCTCTGGAATACCAATAATGCGTAGATTATTTCTCTTTAGTGCATCACTTAGTTCTCTAATTTTCCCCTCATACTACTGGATTTCTTTATCTCTCTTTTTCTCAGCTTCCTCTTTTTCCATAATTTTATGTTCTAATTCACCTATTGTCTCCTCTGCCTCTTCAATTCGAGCTATGGTCGCCTTCATTTATTTTGCACCTCATTTATAGCATTTTTTAGCTCCTCCTGACTGTTTCTTAGTCCCTTGATCTCTGTAGCAATAGGTTCTCTGCTGTCCTGTATACTTTTTTCAAGCCCAACGATTAATTTTATAACATTATTTTAAATTCATGATCTGTTTTATTGCTTAAATCATTTTTGATTAGTTCGTAAACTGTCGCTACTTCCTGGAGTTTCTTTTAAGGATAATACTTCCATTTCATCATTTTGGATAGTCCTGGAGTGACGTGGAACTGCAGGACTCTTCCTCTGTGATGTCTGGAGTAACTTGTGTTGGTGGACGGGGCCTCAGTCAGACCCGATATCATTTCATATATATGACACTCAGTGCTCATTCTAAAAATTCCTCTTCTTAATGCCTATCACATATTTATCCCATCATTCCACCCACCTCTCCTCCAGCAAACCTCAGTTTGTCCTCTGTATTTAAGAGTCTCTTATGGTTTGCACATCTGTTTTTTTTTAATTTAATTTTGTTTTTTTAAATTTACATCCAAATTAGTTAGCATATAGTGCAACAATGATTTCAGAAGTAGATTCCTTAATGCCTCTTACCCATTTACCCATCCCCCTCCCACAACACCTCCAGTAACCCTCAGTTTGTTCTCCTATTTATGAGTCTCTTCTGTTTTGTCTCCCTCCCTGTTTTTATATTATTTTTGTTTCCCTTCCCTTATGTTCATCTGTTTTCTCTCTAAAGTCCTCATATGAGTGAAGTCATATGATTTTTGTCTTTCTCTGACTAGTTTCACTTAGCATAATACCCTCCAGTTCAATCCATGTAGTTGTAATTGGCAAGATTTCATTCTTTTTGATTGTTGAGTAATACTCCATAATATATATATGTAATATATATATATTATATATATTATATATATATATTATTTATATATATTTATATTATATATACATAATATATATATGTAATATATATATTATATATATAATATATATATATATTATTTATATATATTTATATTATATATATATAATATATATATATTATATATATATATATATCCCACATCTTCTTTATCCATTCATCCATCGATGGACATTTGGGCTCTTTCCATACTTTGGCTATTGTTGATAGTGCTGCTATAAACATGGGGGTGCATGTGTCCCTTTGAAACAGCACACCTGTATCTCATGGATAAATGCCTAGTAGTGCAATTGCTGGGTTGTAAGGTAGTTCTATTTTTAGTTTTTTGAGGAACCTCCATACTGTTTTCCAGAGTGGCTGCACCAGCTTGCATTCCTATGTTTTTATCTTATTTTTATCCTTTCCTTCCCCTATGTTCACCTGTTGTATTTCTTAAATTCCACTTATAAGTGAAATCAAGTGATTTTGTCTTTCTCTGATTTACTTATCTCACTTAGCACAATACCCTCTATTTCCATTCACATTATTGCAAATGGCAAGATTTCATTCTTTTTCATCACTGCCATTGTGTGTACACACACACACACACACACACACACACATATATGTGCCACATCTTCTTTATCCATTCATCAGTTGATAGACACTTGGGCTTTTTACATAATTTGGCTATTGTTGATAATGCTTATAAACATTGGGGTTCACGTGCCTCTTCACATCAGCATTTTTGTATCCTTTGGATAAATATCTAGTAGTCTGATTGCTGGGCCATTAGGTAGCTCTATCTGTAAATTTTGGAAGAATCTCCATACTGTTTTTCATAATGTCTGCACCAGTTTGCATTCCCACCAACAGTACAAAAGTTTTCCCCTTTCTCCACATCCTGGCCAACATCTTTTGTTTCCTGAGGTCTTAATTTTAGCCATTTTGACAGGCGTGAGGTGATATCTCATCATAGTTTTGATTTGTTTTTCCCTGATGATGAGTGACGTTGAGCATTTTTTCATGTGTCTGTTAGCCATCTGGATATCTTCTTGGGAAAAGTGTCTATATATGTCTTCTGCCCGTTTCTTCATTGAATTATTCATTTTTTAGGTGTTGAGTTAAGTAAGTTCTTTATAAGTTTTGGTTACTAACCCTTTATCCTATGGTCATTTGCAAATATCTTTTCCTATTCTATTGTTTGCCTTTTAGTTTTGCTGATTGTTCCCTTCACTGTGCAGACGTTTTTTATATTGATGAGGTCTCATTAGTTTATTTTTTCTTTTACTTCCTTTGCCTCTGGAGACATGTCAAGTAAGAAGTTGCTGTGGCTGAGGTCAAAGATATTGCGGCCTGTTTTCTCCTCTAGGATTTTGATCGTTTTCTGTTTCACATTTAGGTCTTTAATCCATTTTTAATTAACTATTTTGTATGTTAGTGGTCCAGTTTCATTCTTCTGCATGTTGCTATCCAGTTTTCCCAGCATCATTTGCTGAGGAGACTGTCTTTTTTTCATTGGGTACTCTTTCCTACTTTGTTGAAGATTAGTTAGCTGTACATTTGCAGGTCCATTTCTAGGTTATCTGTTCTATTCCAGTGATCTATGCTTCTCTTTTTGTTCCAGTACCATGCTGTCTTGATGGTTACAGCTTTGTAATACAGCTTGAAGTCGTAAAGTGTGATGACTCCAGCCTTGGTTTTCTTTTTCAAAATTACTTTGGCTATTCATGGTATTTTCTGGTTATATACAGTTTTTAGGATTGTTTTTTCTAGTTCTATAAAGAATTTTGGTGTTAGTTTTATACACACACTGTATGTGTAGATTGCTTTGGGTAATATAGACATTTTAACAACATTTGTTCTTCCAATCCGTGAGCATGGAATGTTTTTTCCATTTCTTTGTGTCCTCTTCAATTTATTTCATAGTTCTAAGAATACAGATCTTTTACCTCTTTGGTTAGGTTTATTCCAAGGTATCTTATGGGTTTTGGTGCAATTGTATTTGGGATATGTTCCTTGATTTCTCTTTGCTGCTTCATTATTGGTGTATAGAAATGCAACCAATTTCTGTACATTGATTTTATATCCTGCAACTTTGCTGAATTCATGCATCACCTCTAGCAGTTTTTTGGTGGAGTGTTTTGGGTTTTCCATGTAGAGCATTACATCATCTATGAACAGTCAAAGCTTGACGTCTCTGCCAGTTTGGATGCCTCTTATTTCTTTTTGTTTTCTGGTATCCTTTAAATTTTATATCCCCAGTATAAAAATCATATCTGGCATATAGTAGATGATCAATAAATACTTGTCGCATGTCTGAATGCTTAAATACATTATTTTCTCCATATTGAGAGAATCTATCTCTTTGAAGAATAGTAGATGATCTTTTCTTCCTCCTTTGGAATAAATTACTATGTTAATTTTATAATAAAAACATTATAATATAGGCATTTATTACTTTTATAATCAGGAAAAATTATTTTTAAAGTAAAACAATTTTAACTAACCAGTCACTATAATCGTTTCTAACATTGTCAAGTTGATCCTGAAGTCGAATAGTTGTTTTAAGTTTGTGGCATTTGTGCTCATGGATTGGAAGAACAAATATTGTTAAAATGTGTATACTACCTAAAACAATCTATACATTTAATACAATCCCTATCTAATAAAACAAGCATCTTTCACAGGGATAGAACACACAATCTTAAAATTTGTGTGGAACCACAAAAGACCCCAAATAGACAAATCACTCTTGAAAAAGAAAAGCAAAGCTGGAGGCATCACAAATCCGGACATCAAGCTAAATTAAAAAGCTGTAGTCATAAAGATAGTATGGTACTGGTGTAAAAACAGACACATAGATCAGTGGAACAGTATATAAAACACAGAAATTGACCCACAAATATATGGTCAATTGATCTTCAACAAATCAGGTAATAATATCCAGTGGAAAAAAAGAATCTCCTCAACAAATAGTTGGGAAAACTAGACAGCCACATGCAGAAGAATGAAACTGGACCACTTTCTTACACCATACACAAAAGTAAACTCAAAATGGATAAAAGACCTAACAGTGAGACATAAAAGCCTTAAAAGCCTAGAGGAGGACACAGGTAGTAACCTCTTTGACCTCAGCCAAAGCAACTTCCTACTACACATGTCTCTGTAGGGAAGGGAAACATCCGTTTATAGTGAGGTCCTCAGCAATGGTGACTTTGTCAAACCCATCACTACAATGTTCCCCTTGGGACAGTGATGAATTTGAAGGCAGCCCTATTGCCCTGGTTCCAATCCCTTCTCTGAGATCCACTGATCCTAAGTAGTTTTTGACACTGTCACTGATTTAGACAAACTATATGCTGTGTGCTGACCTGACTTTACAAATCATCATCCCAGAGACACAGCACTGAAGAACTGTTTCTATTTATGGCAGTTCCACTACAGATGTCAGCATGAGAGTCATAATACATCATAACCTTTGACTTCTATTTTAAAATCTTCTATTTACCAGGCTGCTGTCACCTGTTCCTCATCTAGGAAAAACATAATCCATCAAAAAGCCATCACAGCCAGGCCAAAAGAAACAGCTCAGAGAAAGTTCCAGCAACACACCCTTCCCAGAGGCTGGTTCTATTTCATAAGCTGCTCCACATTGGGTCTGGTAGAATTATTTTGGGACTTTTTCTGAGGGTGGAGAGAACATTAGATACCCAGAATTCTCTATTAGCTTCTGTGTCAGGGGTTGACTGTGTTCCTTGGCAGAGGATCAAGGAAGTGTGGCACATTCTTAGCAAGCTAAGGTGACTGGTTAATATCAGGGTTTATCCCCTGGGCACTGCTTTCAGCAACATGCCAAATTCAATGGCTTCACCTGTTACTTCCTATAATATATGCTTGGGACTTATATGTGATTGTATGCCATGGTTAAAGCCAGTTAAAGTAACATTCCATGTAATACAAAACATCCTTAAGACTTAGCTGACAATCTAAAGTATTATAAAGTAATATTCAGTACACTAGGATTTAATCACCAAAAACTAATCTGGAGAATACTTTTAGTTTCACTGACTTCCTCAAGACTTTTTCTACTGACATGATATGTAGGATTGGAGAAAATGTTTAGGCCTTATTAAACTAGCCTCCTGACACCCACATCCCAATCACTCTTTTCCTCCCTTTTAACATTGACACTACCCTCACAATTTACACTATATAAACTTTATGCTTACTTTTCTTTTTTCTACTTTTGGGATATGTAGGATTGGAGAAAATGTTTAGGCCTTATTAAACCATCCTCCTGACACCCACATCCCAATCACTCTTTTCCTCCCAGTTCTCCACCAGCACTTGCAAAGCAACTGTCCTATACCTGTGCTCCTCTCCTGTACCAGCCTTAGTGTTTTGGACACTGGCACCTATCCCACCATGTGTTATACTTTGCAAAGATGCTCCATCCTTTTTCCTCCTCTCCCTCCAGTGATCTAAAGAGTAATAATTCAGAGTTCATAATCAGCACACGTTCTCTGGGCACCATCTCCACAAGGTTCTTGTTTTTATTTGTCTTTTGAATCCTGTCAACTACTGTTTTTTACTACTTTCAGGGGCTGTACTCTTTACCTAAGAGGAGTGTCCCCCCTTTATCCATATCTCTCCAGGGCACCAACCGTCTCTACACTAGCCCTCATCAGGTTCCTTCTCCTCAAAACCATGGAACTTGTAGGCTGTACAGAATTCTTTAACACCTTATTTATTCTAAAAGCCAATATTCATCTTGCATATGCTTGAGATGGGTCACTGTGTAAGGAACCTAGAAAAAAATATAAAAAGATGAATTCTGTCCTTCACTTCAAGAAAGTATCATCCTATAAGACAGAATGTGGTCCAGATGAATGGTATAAATGACATGCTAAGAGGTGTCTACATTATGCCTGACTTCCTAAGCTGAACCTTCATCTGCATCAGGATCAGAACCTGGGTCTGCTCCATGCCACATTACCACTTAGCTTAAAACTTCTAAAAAACTCCTGACCACTCCAAAGTCTAACTTTCTTATTTTTAAATCCTTGCATTGGTCCTAATCTACACTCATCTCTCATGCCTGGCCTTCATACTCTTCATCTCTGATCCACTGAACCATATTACTCCCCAGACACACCCAGCACTGTAGAACCCTGGACTTTTACATGTGCTTAGAACAGAATTTCCACCCAAGTGGAATTCAAGACACAAGTTTTGAATATCCCCTTCTTAATGAAACTTCCCCAAACATTCCAGGAAGAAATATTTACTCTTTCCTGTCCTCAAAATAATACTTACCCATTGTACTGACACTTACCTGTGGAAATATTTTTCTACTACTGGGCTTTTCGGGGTATAAACTTATCAATGGTGTTTATTACAGTTCCTGGAATGCAGATACTGCTTAATGGGCTAGCCTATGTGGGAGAGGAATAGAACCTGGAAATTTTATTTATCCACTCTAGTTGTTGTCAACATTTCTCAAATGTGACCCTAGAACTATGCAATAAAAAGGCTTTTTCATATAACAAAGAAAATATCACTCAACTATAGATCTAGAATGGGCCATCTAGAAAAGACAGCTTACATGTAAGCAAATGTCTCCTACATTTATTTAACCATCCTATACCCAGTGCCTAGTAATAGCCTGCAGTATGCAGTTTGGGAGCCTCTGAGACAGACACTCCAAGGTGCTCTGGCTTTGGATAATTAAGGACAAACCAAAGGTCTGGAAGGTCAGAGAGCAAACAGAGACAATGATCTTACCAGTGGTTCCATGTGTGGGGTGACAAGGTCAGTCCTCAAAAGCAGAGTGTAGTGAGGAGACTAGAAGCAGACATGTATGCTGCTGTTCAAGTAGGTGTACAAGATAACAGTGCCAGCTACTATCCTGCAGTCCTGGAAGAGAATTTCAGTCCTCAAGAGAGCTGTCAAGATTTAGACTGGGATCTGTACCTGCAGAGGGTTAAAACTGGGGGGCAGGGAGGTTAATCACTAGAACATGGCAGGAGCCCAGGTATTGGAAGGGGCATAAGGTCAGAGGAAGTCTGCAACAAGTTCCTGTCAAACCATGCAAGGAGTTGGACAGATATGGATTCTGAGCCAGAGTGGATGCCAGAGCAGATGAAGCCAAGAAGATTGTTAATCTTTGAAGACAAGCACAAATACCTTTGGAAAGTAGGTGGAAACATGTCTTCTGAGCAAGTGGTCATTTGGCTACAAAGTAAGAGTGAAAGAATAGGAAGCTTTATGGAAGCTGGAATCTTCTTCCTGTCCATATAGGGTGGAGAAGAAAAAGATCAATGCTTGAGGAAGGTGATCTTGTAACAGTGCACTAGGACTTGGGACAAAAAAGACAGTGATCCTGCAGAGAACAAGCTAGATGGGCAATAATAAGGGACAAGAGGGATGTTTGAAAGTTAGAATTGGCAGAATCTGGCAATTTATTTGATAGAAATATTACTTCACCTCTTTAGGCCTCAGTTTCTTCATCAGTAAAATTGAGATAACAATAGTACACACCTGAAAGAATTACTATGAGAATCAAAAATGTAAGTCTTTTGACACAGTCCCTGGCACATGGTAAACACCTGGTGCTGACAGTTTAAAACAATTCATTGACCAAAACATTTCCACCACAGGGAGGGAGGACTTAGTTACAGATAAAAAAAAATGACAAAGCTGAGTTTAGACATTTATAAGTGGTAGTGGCTTTATGGAGCACATATCTAGAAATGCAGGCCTGGTACATGGGCAAGAAGTTAGAGGGGAGATACAGGCTGGTGGACAATCTCTATCGATGTAATTGCAAAAGCTTTGAAGAGAATGCAATTTTGAAAGCAGAGATAACTGACAAAAAAAGGAAATCTAATAACAAACAATGGTGAATGTTTAAATTTAAGGGTGATAAAAGTTGGCACAGAGGAGGATCTTTGAAGTTAGCATAGGATTGGCGCAGAATCAAGGAATCTGAGGAACTGCACTAACAAAGACAGGCTTTCAGTGGTATTACATGATGAAATAAATTTAAGAAGAGGAGTGATGAGAGGGGGTAATTAGGCTTTGACTATTAAGATATTACTGGCAAGCTTTAGGAAAGTATTTTCTGTAGAGTGGTAGGAAGCTAAAGTATTAAGCAACAGGTATTTGGCAAGTGACCAAAGGCTATAACTAGCATTTAGTCTTGAAAAAAGTCTGATACAGGAAGAATGGAAGAGAAGATGGAAAGTTAGCCCAAGAAGGTAAAAGACAAGTTCCATTAAGAAAATTCTGTTTATACCTTATTAGTCAAAGTCATGTCATGTGTCCATCCCTAGTTGCAAAAGAGACTGGGGGATGTTTTTGCTCTGTTTGTTTAGTTTGGCACACACTGCCCTGATCAAAATTGGAGTTATTATTGTAATAAAGAGTAAAGTAAGATAGTAAAACTGACATTGTTTAAGAAATAGAAACTACCACAATTACCATGCAAATATGTTTCACTGCAGAATTAACTGTGTTATGATTGCATTTCAATCTGTAAAGTTTCAATGTCATAACTTTTATGCCTTCCAAAATAAAGAAATATTCTAATATTGAGTAAAATGGATTAAATTTTTTTACATTCCATTAATTGCCCCAGATTACACTACACATTCAGTTACTTCATATTTGGAGCATGATCTTTTATAATTTTTGTTTCTGGAATTTCTCATTTTTTCCCCTTGCTGTTATAAGGTTTCAAATAACTTCTAACATTTTTCTCATTCCATTTACTGCTTAGAATCAATGTATTCTTTTCTGAATACATTATTCCTGGAGCTCACTTAGCTAAGGTAGACTGATAACTAACTTCCTTCTTCCCTTCCTTCCTTCCTTATTTCCATCCTTCCCTCTTCTTTCTTCCTTCCCTTATTTCTTTCTCTATCTCTCTGTTTCTTTTTTTATTCTATTCTGAAGGACCTCAGGGGCACAGAGTTGGGTTAATCATAATCCTTGGTTTATAAAAAAAAATATCGATTTATTTAGTTTGTTATTTTTAGTAATGTAATACTCACCTGCAAACCCAGCATCCAGAGCAAAAGCTGGAAACTTTTTTTAATGCTTTTATTTCTTTTTGAGAGAGAAAGAGAGACAGAGCACAAGCCAGAGAAAGGCAGAAAGAGAGGGAGACACAGAATCTGAGGCATGCTCCAGGCTCTGCCTGTCAACACAGAGCCCAATGCAGGGCTCGAACTCACAAACTGTGACATCATGACCTGAGCTGAAGTTGGACATCCAACCAACTGAACCACCCAGGCCCCCCACAAAAGCTAGAATCTTAACAAACATTATGCATATATCCATCTGGATCCCTGCCATTCGAATTCCCTTAGACTCCTCATGTAAGATAACTACTAACCTGAATTCCTTTTCCACTGTTACATTTACTATATTTTCATTATTTCCCAATGCATTTATTATCTCAAAAATACACTTAGTTTGGGTTTTCCAAGAAACAGACCCCGAGGCAATAATTTAGGTGAAATTTCATTATTTGGAAAGCAGATAACACCATTAGAGAATTGCAGCGATACAGCTCAGGGACTGCAGTTGATAAGGGGTAAAGTATTACTCTCGATAGTCTTGTGGGTGAATGAAGCTTAATCCAATAGGAAGCAGTGAGAAATGGCCCAAACACCATCCTCAGAATTATCCTACCCAAAGAGCTGGGGAGCTGAAGTATTTGTGTACTAATGTAAGAAAACACTGGTTGTGGGATGTCAGTGTTCATTCTTCAGCGTGTCTTCCCTGCCTAATGTGGGTAAAATAGTATTTTGCTGAAGGCTTGTTTTGTGTTTTTCTGATCACTAATAAATCTATTAAATCTAATAGAGTTTTTTGTTTGTTTGTTTGTTTGTTTGTTTCATAATGAGGTGAGGTAGAGATCTACCTTCAAATTTTTCCACTTGGATAACCTATCTTTCAGTTCTTTTTTCCACTAGTAATACGTGATCTTTTTCAAATATGTAAGTCTTTAACTTGGAGATTTATTTCTGTTTTCTCTGTATTGCTCCATTAATCAATGTGTCTATCCCTGTGCCAACATAACTATCTAAATAACTGTGGTTTTATGGTAAATCCCAATAACTGGTAAAGGAAGTCTTCCTTCCCTGGAGAAATGTCATGGATATTTCAGTCCTTTACTATTTCACATATAATCATAAAGTTTCATAAAAACCCTGTTGAGGTTTTGATGGGAATTACCTTCAATGTTCACATCAATTTAGGAAGAATTAAAATATTATTCTATTACAACTTCTACTCAATAATGACAGATATCCCCATTTACTTGGGCCTTAATTAATATCTCATAACAGAGTCTTATAATTTTCCTTGTAACCCTGTATTAATCAGGTTTTGTGTATAATAAAAAGCTTCAAAATTTAGTGACAATGAGAATTTATTCCTAGGTATTTAAAATTTTCTGATACTATTATAAAAGGCAATTTCTCTGTAATTATTTTTTCTAATGTGCTATTGATGTACAGAAATGCAACTGACATCTCTATATTAATTTTATTATTTTAAACTCTGTAGATTATTTTAGGCTGGTTTTCATATTATCATATCATCTGCAAAAAAGGACAATTTTATTTCCTCCTCAAAATCCCTATACTTATAATTACTTTTTCCTATTTTGCTGCACTGGTGAAGCTCTCCAACACAATGTTGAATAGAAGTGATGAATCCTCATTTAGATTTTTAAATAGACACTTTTATCAGGTTAAGGATTTTTTTCTTTCCAGTTTACCACTTTGTTTTTAAATATACATGAATGTTAAATTCAATCAAATGCTTTTTTTGATATAGATTAAGTGATTGTATGACTTTATCTTTGTATCTATTAGTATGGTGGACTATATTTATTGATCTGATATTTAAAAATCCTTGCATATATAGAAAAAACAAAATTGGTCATGTTTATTACCTTTTATACCTTGTTAGATATGATTTTCTCACATTTTACTTAGGGTTATTATGTCTACATTAATGAGTAAAATGCGCCTATAGTTTTTCTTTATTATAATGTCTTTTCCACCTTTAAAACTCACCTGTAAAATCATCTGACCTTGGTGTTCTCTTTCTGAGAATATTGTTAACCATTGTTTCAGTTTCTTTATCATTATAGTATCTTATTTTTAAATCCGTGTTCTTGTTTTAATTTTTAGAAAATTGTAAAAGTTAGGGTTTTATACTATTTTATTTTTTATTTCTCTATATATAATATATATAATGTAATATATATTTTATATTATATACATATATAATTTATTGTCAAATTGGTTTCCATACAACACCCAGTGCTCATCCCAACAAGTTCCTTCCTCAGTGCCCATCACCCACATTCCTCTCTTCCCCACACCCATCAACCCTCAGTTTGTTCTCTATATTTAAGAGTCTCTTATGGTTTGCCTCCCTCCCTCTCTGTTTGTAAATTTTTTCCCCTTTCCACTCCCCCATGGTCTTCTGTTAAGTTTCTCAAGACCCACATATGAGTGCAAGCATATGATATCTGTCTTTCTTTGACTGACTTATTTCACTTAGCATAATACCCTCCAGTTCCACCCACATTACTGCAAATGGCCAGGTTTCATTCTTTCTCATTACCAAGTAGTATTTCATTGTATATATAAATGACATCTTCTTTATCCATTCATCAGTTGATGGACATTTAGGCTGTTTCCATAATTTGGCTCTTGTTGAAAGCAATGCTATAAACATTGGAATACATGTGCCCCTATGCATCAGCACTCTTGTATCCCTTGGGTAAATTCCTAGCAGTGTTACTGCTGATTCATAGAGTAGTTCTATTTTTAATTTTTTGAGGAACCCCCACACTGTTTTCAAGAGCGGTTGTGCCAGTTTGCATTCCCACCAACAGCACAAGAGGGTTTCCATTTCTCCACATCCTCGCCAGCATCTATAGTCTCCAGATTTGTTCATTTTAGCCGCTCTGACTGGTGTAAGGTGGTATCTCAGTGTGGCTTTGATTTTTATTCCCCTGATGATGAGTGACATTGAGCATCATTTCATGTGTCTGTTGGCCATCTGCATGTCTTCTTTGGAAAAGTGTCTATTCATGTCTTCTGCCCATTTCTTCACTGGATTGCTTGTTTTTCGGGTATGGAGTTTGGTGGGTTCTTTATAGATTTTGGATACTAGCCCTTTGTCCGATATGTCATTTGCAAATATCTTTTCCATTCTGTCGGTTGCCTTTTAGTTTTGTTGATTGTTTCCTTGCCAGTGTAGAAGCTTTTTTTCTTGATGAGGTCCCAGTAGTTCATTTCTGCTTTTAATTCTCTTGTCTTTGGAGATGTGTCGAGTAAGAAATTGCTGCGGCTGAGGTCAAAGAGGCTGTTTCCTGCTTTCTCCTCTGGGGTTTTGATGGTTTCCTGTTTCACATTCAGATCTTTCATCCATTTTGAGTTTATTTTTGTATATGGTGCAAGAAAGTGGTCTAGTTTCATTCTTATGCATGTTGCTGTCCAGTTCTCCCAGCACCATTTGTTAAGGAAACTGTCTTTTTTCCATTGGATTCTTTTCCTGCTTTGTCAAAGATTAGTTGGCCATACATTTGTGGGTCCAATTCTTGAGTCTCTATTATATTCCATTGGTCTATGTGTCTGTTTTTGTGCCATATTTTATTATTTTCATATAATTTAAGCAGTATGTCCTGTGTTATCAATTTATATACATATACATATGTATTTACAAATTGGGGCTTTGTAGTTTTAGTTTTTAATAATTTATTCAAAATGAGTTTTGCTATCTTATCATCTGTTTTTAAAACTTTAAATGTTTATGAACACCTTCTCTGATCTTCTTCAACATTGGAATAATTATAATCAATTAAAATATTTAATATCCAATCATTTTGAAGCAAAATATAAGTTTCTCCAAGGAATTTCTCCATCTTTTCAATAGTTTTAGTGATTTAAATACCTTGAATAACAAGAGAAGTTCTGCTATAAACATATTGTATCTGTTCCTCCATAATTGTAGGCATTTCTTGAAACTTGTTTTCAACTCAAATGTGTAACTTGTTATTCTACATTATTGAATCATCAACTTAAAATATTTTTAAACTGTTTTACCAGGTGCATGCATGTTTCAAACCAAGATATTAACTTGGTGCATTGAAATTATTATCATTATGTAGTGACCTTGCCTTTCTAAAAATATAAGACAATAGTATTTAATACCACAAGTATTGCTGGGTTTGGAGAGGGTCACTACACAATGATAAAACTTGCTATTTGATGTATCTTTTTCCATCCTCATATTTTCAACTTTTGAATGTATATATTTTTCACGTACATTTTTTCATTTACATTTATTATTGACATATTTGGACCTGTGTGGCAAACAATGTTGTGTTCTGCCCAAATCCACGTGGATCATTTTAAACAATTTTTTTAAATGTTTACTTATTTTTGAGAGAGACAGAGACAAAATGCAAGTGGGTTAGAGGCAGAGAGAGAGAGAAGCACAGAATCTGAAGCAGGTTCCAGGCTCTGAGCTGTCAGCACAGAGACTGATGAGGGGCTCGAACCCACCAGCTGTGAGAGCATGAACTGAGCCGAAGTAGGATGCTCAACTGACTGAGCCACCCAGGCTCCCCTCATTTTAAGCTATTTTTGTTCAGCCTCCATCAATGCTGTGTTTTTTTGCTTCCTACATCAAGCACTTGCCATTATTTAAAATAACTGCTTCAATCTCCTATAGCTCATTATGTTGCCATGCCCTTTAGAAGTACTTCAATAATGACTGATGGGTGTGAGAGTATGAAAGGTGTAATATACCTTCCAGAGTTGCTCTGTAGGATCACACTGAAACCACCAGTGCTGCATGTTCATAAAACTGTACTTTCTTGACTTCTTTCTCTTACATGTTCTTTTTAGTCAAGTCCATTACTAGTCAACACTGGGAACATTTCCTTAATAAAACACTCCTGTATGAAATTTCAGCATGTGCTTTGGGGGAATCTGATCTAGAAAAAAACATTTTTACAATCTTAGTTTATTATTTTTGGTTCTCTCCTTTCTCTATCATTTAAATTTGTGTCTTGGGCACCTGGATAGCTCAGTTGGTTAAGCTTCTGACTCTTGATTTCAGCTTGGGTCATGATCTCATGGTTCCTGAGTTTGAGTCTCACATTGCACTCTGTGCTGATGGTGCAGAGCCTGCTTGGAATTCTCTGTCTCTGTCTCTCTGTCTCTCTCTCTCTGATCCTCCCTAGCTCATGCTCACTCTCTCTCTCTCTCAAAATAAAGAGACTTTTTAAAAAAATAAATTTGTGTCTTACTTTTTTTGTTCGTTGGTTTTTGGCATTCTTGTCTACATCTCCTGAACCTCCCTCAAAAAAGAATTTTAGCACGCTTTCAAATACTTCAGATTCTTCACTCCTTATGTTGGTAATACCTAGATTTCAAATTCATAATTGTTATTGATAAATTTTACCTTTTTCCTTAATCTTATTTTTTAAAGGCAACATTAAATTTTGCCAAGTCATGAAATTTCTTGTTTCTTCATATATTTCTGCAGCATCTCCTAGATTTTTCTGTCTACTTATATAAATATTCCACTCCTATTTCCAATGTAGATCTCTGTTTGGAAAAACTTCTGAGGCCTTCTATGCCAGATAATCTGTTACCATGTCTCTGAATGTGAATGATAATTTTTTTTGGATATAAAATTCTAGATTCTAAGTTGTTTTCCTTCAGTGTGTTGAAAATTCTACTTTAAGGTGTATTTAGAGCTGATGGTGAAAAAAAATCTGATACCAAATTGATTTGTGGGTTCATTAGTGATTTCTTTTGTATCTAAATCCTTATAATTTATCTATGTCTTTGATATTTTAAGTTTTACTACAATGTGCTTCAGTGTAAACTTCACTTTAACTCTCCTCAAGGACACTCTATGAGACCTTTAAAACAGAAGTCTTTCCCCATCTATATGCTGCATACAAGAGACTCATTTTAGACCTAAAGACAACTGCAGATTGAAAGTGAGGGGATGGAGAAATATTTATCACACCAATGGATGCCAAAAGAAAGTCAAAGTAGCAATACATATATTGGATAAACTAGACATTAAAACAATAACTGTAACAAGAGATGAAGGAGGGCACTATATAATAAAAGGGACTCTCCAAAAAGAAGATCTAACAGTTGTAGATATTTATGCATCCAGAATGGGAGCACTTAAATATACCAATAATTTAATGACAAACATAAAGAAACTCATTGATAATAATACAATAATAGCAGGGGATTTAACACCCAACTTACATCAATGGACAGATTATCCAAACAGAAAATCAACAAGAAAATAATGGTTTTGAATGACACACTGGACCAGATGGACTTAGCATATATTTAGAGCATTCCATCCTAAAAGAGCACAATACACATTACTTTTCTCTTCTCAAATTTTTATTTAAATTCTATATAGTTAACATACAGGGCAATATTGGTTTCAGGAGCAGAATTCAGTAATTCATCACTTACACACAAAATCCGGTGCTAATCATAATGAGTGGCCTCCTTAATACCCATCACCCATCTATCTCAACCCCCCAACCTCCCTCTATCAACTCTCAGTTTGTTCTCTATATTTAATAGCCTCTCACAATTTGTTTCCCTTTATCTTCTCCCCTCGCATATGTTCATCTGTTTTGTTTCTATAATTCCACACATGAGCGAAATTATATGGTATTTATATTTCTCTGTCTATTTCACTGAACATAATACACTCTGGCTCCATCCAAATCATTGCAAATGATAAGATTTCATTCCTTTTGACAGCTGAGTAATATTCCACTATATATATTATATATACCACATCTTCTTTATCCATTCATCAGTTGATAGACATTGAGCTCTGTCTATACTTTGGCTATTGTTAATATTGTTTCTATAAACATTGGGATGTGTGTATCCTTTTAAATCTGTATTTTATATCCTTTGCGTAAATATCTAGTAGTGCAATTGCTGGATCATGGGGCAGTTCTATTTTCAACTTTTTGAGGAACTCCATCGTGTTTTCCAGAGTGGTTGCACCAGTTTGCATTCCTACCAACAGTGGAAGAGGGTCCTCCTTTCTCCACATCTTTGGCAACACCTGTTGTTTCTTGTGTTGTTAATGTTAGCAATTCTGACAGGTGTGAGGTGGTATCTAATCATGGTTTTAATTTGTATTTCCATGATGATGAGTGATGTTGAGCATCTTTTCATGTGTCTGTTAGTCATCTCAATATCTTTGGAAAAGTTTCTTTTCATACGCATTCTTTTCAAGTGTTCATGGAACATTCTCCAGAATAGATCACATATGAGGTCACAAATGAAGTTTTAACAAATACAAAAAGAATTGAAATGATACCATGCATAATTTCTGACCACAATGCTATGAAACTTGAAACCACCCACAAGGAAAAACTTGAAGACCACAGATACAAGGAGGTTCAACAACATGCTACTAAACAAAGATGGATTAACTAGGAAATCAAAGAAGAAATAAAAAAAAAACATGGAAACTAGTGAAAGTAAAACAAAATAGTCCAAACCCTGTGGGATTCAGTAAAAGCACTCTTACGAGGGAAGTACATAGCAATACAGGCCTACCTTAACAAGCAAAAAAATCTCAAATAAAGAACCTAACCTTACACCTAAAGGAGCTAGAAAGGGAATAGCAAATAAAACCTAAAGCCAGCAGAAGTAAGGAAATAATAAAATTAGAGCAGAAATGAACTACAGTAAAACCTTGAATTGCGAGTAACTTGTTCTGCAAGTGTTCCTCAAGATGAGCAAACATTTCTAATAAATTTTAACTTGATAAATGAGCTATGTCTTGTGATACAAAGAGTAGGTGATGTTTAATGTCACTTGATCACCACTAAGCCAATGGTTCCTCTCTCTCTCTGTCTCTCTCTCTGTCTCTCTGTCTCTGTCTCTGTCTCTCTCTCTCTCTCTCTCTCTCTCTCCCCCTAGGGGATTGTGGGTGATCGTCTTCCATATTTGGATGCTTTGTCTCAGGCCATGGTGTTTAGCAGAAATGAGTGATTTTTTAGAACTTTGGAAGGTGTCCACAATGGGCACTAGTGTATTTTTTGTCACTTAAAGTTCCTATGAACAGTCCTTTGCTTTTCCATAAAAGAGTAAGCTTAGGAATGCTTTGCTTCATTCTAGGTCAGGTTGCCTGCAGATATAGACAATTTCCTCTGCTGCTTTATTGCCAGTTACATTAAATGTGATATATGACAAGAGTTTATTAATTTTGTACTTAGCAAACATTCATGCAAGCATATACAATGGTTCCAATGCAGAAAAATGTTGAAAAGAAAGGCAGTAAGAAGGAGATGATTACAGTGGAAGTAAGAAATAATCTAGAAGTACAAACAAGGTATTTGAGTGGCTCTATTTGCAAGCTTTTATAAGAAGTCTACATCTATATCTTGTCTACAGAGGAGGAGATGAAAAACGTGGAGGAAATCCTCACTTCAAATGAGATTAGAGAGATGTGTAAAATGTGGGAAACAGTGCAAAATTTTGTAGAAAAGCATGACCCAAATAAGGTGGTAGCATTGTGAGTGATGAATCTGTTTAATGACAATAAAATGCCACATCTCACAAAATCCTTAAAAGGAGGCCAAAGAAAGTGTCATTGGGTAGGTTAACAAGTTGCACAAAAAGAAAGATTCCATTGAGCCAATAGATAGCAGTGATTCTGTTAGTAATAGTGAAAGTCATCCTACACAATAACCCTCCTCTCTCTTGTCTCCTTCACACCAGCCACGAAGGTTTTCAAAGGTAAGTGCAGGTTAATTTGTTTCTTTTTCTTCATATTTTGTATTTTCTTTATTATTTTGTATTACAGTATTGTAATCATTTTTATATGAATATTTTGGAGCTTTAGAACAAATCATTTGAATTTCCATTATATCTTATGGGGAAATTCACTGTGATATTCAAGTGCTTTGGATTATAAGTATGTTTCTGAAACTAATTATGCTTGCAAACTAAGTTTTACTCCATACAGAAATGAAAACAAACAAACAAAAACAATAGAACAGATCAATGAAACCAGGACCTGGTTCTTTGAAAAGAAAAAAAAAAACAATGGAATTGATGAACCCATTGCCAGACATATCAAAAAGAAAACAGAAAGGACCCAAATAAATAAAATCACAAATGAGAGATGAGAAATAAAAACCAACACCACAGAAATACAATTATGAGAGAATATTATGAAAAACTATATGTCAACAAATTGGACAACCTGGAAGAAACACATAAATTCTTAGAAACATATAAACTACCAAAACTGAAACAGGAAGAAATAGAAAACTTGAACAGATGAATAACTAGCAAGGAAATTGAATCAGTAATCAAAAACCTCCCAACAAATAAAAGTCTAGGACCAGATGGCTTCACAAGTGAATTCTACCAAATGTTTAAGGGAGAGTTAAAACCCATTCTTTTCAAGCTATTCCAAAAAAAAAAAAACAGAAATGAAAGGAACTCTTCCAAATTCATTCTATGAATCCAGCATTACCCTGATAGCAAAAAAATAAATAAATAAAATAACAACTCTAATAAAAAAGAGAACTACAGGTCAATACCCCTGCTGAACATGGATGCAAAAGTCTCAACAAAATACTATCAAATTATTCCAATAGTACATTAAAAAAACATTTACCATAATCAAGTGGGATTTATTCCTGAGCTAGAAGGTTGTTCAATATTCACAAATCAATCAACATGATATACCACATTAATAAAAGAAAGGATAAAACCCATAAAATTCTTTCAATAGATGAAAAAGCATTTGACAAAGTACAATATCCATGCATGATAAAAACTCTCAACAAAATAGGGTAGAGGGAACATACCTCAGCATAATAAAGGCCATATACATAAAACCCACAGGTAATATCATCCTTAGTGGGGAAAAGCTGAGGGCTTTTCCTCTATGACAGGAACAAAACAAAGATGTCTACTCTCACCACTGTCATTTAACTTAGTATTGGAGTCCTAGCCTCAACAATCAGACAAAAATAAAGGTCATCTAAATCAGCAAAGGAAAAGTGAAACATTCACTATTTGCAGACGACATGATACTCTATGTAGAAAACTTGAAAGACTCCATCAAATTGGTGGAACCAATACGTGAATTCAATAAAGTTGAAGTATACAAAATCAATGCACAGAAATCTGTTGCATTTCTATATATCAATAATTAAATAGATGAAAAATAACTTATGGAATCTATTCTATTTACAATTGCACCAAAAACCATAAGGTAACTAGGAATAAACCCCCAAAAAAGAGGTAAATTGTCATAGACTCTAAGTCTAAAGTTCTCTGTTGTCTAGCGAAAAAGCAGATGCAGGATTAAAATGAGAGATGGCTAATGTCCAGGAAAAAGACAAGAGCCCTTAATAAGGGTCCTTGCTCCATATTTATTCAGATTGGAAGGCTTACAAACATGATGGGCGTGCATAAAGAGATAAAGAAACTGTGAACATTAACTTGAGCATGTGAGAGGGGGAAGGGAATTTTGAATAAGAGGCCTCATGCCTGTTTATCTTTGCCAGCCTAGGGAATGAGACAGATAGGGGTTAACCTCAGGGTTAACAAGACACCTTTTCTTTTGTTAAACATCTCCACTCCAGGCTGCTTTGTCTGCAGTGCAGTGGTCCATAGTCTAATTCACCAATTTACCTACCCTGGCCCTATTCTCCTATGAAAACAGCTTTCTGCTATAGTACTAAATTTGGGGTGCTTTCATGCTGAATATCTAATCTTTTTATTCCTATGTATTGGGCACCTTGGTGCCATTTCTATTTCAGGCCTTTGTCTCTCTCTATTTTGGGGAACTCAGCACCCCCTCCTTATTTTAGGATGCCTTTGCACTTCCCTATTCCTGGCACCTTCGTACCTTCCTATTCTTGGGGTGCCAATCTGGTTTACCCAAACTCGGGTGTGAGCATTTTGTTGACTTTGTCTTTCTTTGTGCCTTTTTAACCCACTGGTGTAAGTCCAGGGGATTCCTAAGCTTATCCCCCACAGTAAATGACCTATACTCTGAAACAATAAGACACTAATGAAAAAGATTGAAGTGACACAAAGAAATGGAAAGACATTCCACACTCATGGATCTGAGGAGCAAATATTGTTAAAATGTCTATACCACCCAAAGCAATCTACATACTTAGTACAATCCCTATCAAAACACCAATAGTAGTTGTCACAGAGCTAGAACAAACAATCCTAACACTTGTATTGAAACACAAAAGACCCTGAATATCCAAAGCAACATTGAAAAAGAAAAGCAAAGCTGGAGGCATCACAATTCTGGATTTCAAGTTATATTACAAATATGTAGGGATCAAGACAGTATGGTACTGGCACAAAAACAGACACATAGATCAATGGAACAGAACAGAAAACCTCAAAATAAACCCACATTATATGGTCAATTAATATTCCACAAAACAGGAAAGAATATCCAATGGTAAAAAATCTCTCCAACAAATGGTATTGGGAGTACCTGGGTGGCTCAGTCAGTTGAGCATCCAACCATTGATTTTGGATCAGGTAATGATGTCACAATTGTGGGATTGAGCCCTGTGTCAGGGCTTAACATGGAGACTGCTTGGGATTCTCTCCCTCCTTCTCCCTACAACCCTAACCCACACTGTCTCTCTCTCTCTCTCTTTCAAAGAAATGGAGTTAGCCCCTCCTCCAGAATAGTCCTGCCACTTGTTCCAAGTCACCCAGCAGATTTGTATTTTCTGATTTAATTCTTGAACAATTCTTATTATATATTTTTTTTCTTCCTTTTCTCCTTATTTCTTCCCTTCTCTAGTCTGGTTATTCTGATCGTTGGTTGTTTAAGCAGACATATTTAATCTATTCTCTTTACACCTGTTCTATATCTCCTCCTTTATTTTCCTCCTGTCTCTGGATTAAGCCATATAGTTTCTTCCTTGTCAATTTTATTTCATTTTATTTTTCCCCAGCCCTGTCATTTCTCTCTTTGTATGGAATAAGGCCTCTTCCACCACCACTGCCCCACCCCTTTAAAATTTTTTTTCCCAGGGTTACTTCAACGAATAAATCAAAGCACACCTGGTGGATGGTCCAAACCATCACTACAAGTAAGGAGATAAAGCAACCAGAGTCACAACAGAGAGCATGTAATATACTCCAAAAAACACCTGAAGGGCCAGGCCCTGAAAAGTGTATGGCCCCTATTTAATATAGTAGTGCTCACAGGTGCAGGACACACAATAAAACTTTAAAACACATAAGGGACAGAAAACCAGACAAAATGATGAAATGGAATTTCTCCTAAAAAGAAATTCCAGGAAGAAATGACAGTTAAAGAATTGCTCAAAACAAATAAAAACAATATATCTGATCAATAACTTAGAAAAATAGTCATAAGATTAATTGCCTGGCTTGAAAAAAAAAACAGAAACAGAGAATTTATTTCTGCAGAGATCAAGGAACTAAAAAAACAGTCATGACAAATTAAGCAATGCTGTAAATGAGGTGCAAAATAAACTAGATGTGGTGACAGCAACGATTGAAGAGGCAGAGGGGAGAATAAGTGAAACAGAAGATAAAATTATGGAAAAATATGAAGCAAGAAAAAGAGAGAAAAAAATCTAGACCACAAGAAGAGAATGAGAGAAATAAGTGATTCAATGAAACATAATAATATCTGTATTATAGGAGTTCCAATAGAAGAAGAGAGAGAAAGGGGCAGAAGGTTTACTTGAACAAATCATAGTTGAGAACTTCCCGAATCTGGGGAAGAAAAGAGACATTGAAATCCAGGAGGCACAGAGAAGTCCCTTCAGATGTAATGGGAATCAATCTTCTCAATGACATATCAGTGAAACTTGGAAAAATACAAAGAAAAAGAGAATTCTGAAAGCAGCTAGGGACAAAAGGGACTTAACTTATAAGGGCAGACATATACGGGTAGTAGCAGACTTGTCCAATGAAACTTGGCAGGCCAGAAGGAATTGGCAGGAAATATTCAGTGGGGTGAATAGGAAAAATATGCAGCCAAGAATACTTTATCCAGCAAGGCTATCATTCAAAATAGAAGGAGAAATAAAGGTTTTCCCAGACAAACAAAAACTGAAGGAGTTCATAACCACTACAAGACCTACAAGAGATCCTAAGGCAGACTCTGTGAGTGGAATACTGCAAAGACTACAAAGGACCAGAGACATCAACACAACCATGAAACCTACAGATAACACAATGACACAAAATCCATATCTTTCAATAATAATGCTGTAGGTAAATGGACTAAATGCTCTAATCAGAAGACATAAGGTATGAGAACGGATGAAAAAAATCAATCTATATGCTATATACAAATGACCCATTTTAGACCTGAGGACACCTTCAGATTGAAAGTGAGGGGAAGAAGAAACATCTATCATGCTACTGGATGTCAAAAGAAAGCTGGAATAGCTATACTTATATCAGACAAACTAGATTTTAAACTAAAGGCTATAACAGGAGATGAAAAAGGGAATTATATCATAATTATGGCATCTATTCATCAAGAAGAACTAACAATTGTAAACGTTTTTGCCCCTAACTTAAGGCATCCAAATATATAAATGAATTAATCACAAACATAAGCAATCTTGTTGATAAGACTATGGTAATTGCAGGGGACTCTAACACTCCACTTACAACAATGGACCAATTATCTAGGCAGAAAATCAACAAAGAAACAATAGCCCCAAATGATACACTGGACCAAATGGACTTGATAGATAAATTCAGAACTTTTCATTCTAAAGCGGCAGAATATGCATTCTTCTCGAGTGCACATGGAACATTCTCCAAGGTAGATCACATACTGGATCACAAAACAGCCCTCAATAAATATAAAATAATTGAGATCACACAATGCATATTTCAGATTACAATGCTATGAAACTTGAAATCAACCACAAGAAAAAATTTCTAAAGCATGCAAATGCATGGAGGTTAAAGAACATCCTACTAAAGAATGAAGGGGTCAACCAGGCAATTAAAGAAGAAATTAAAAAATGTATGGAAGCAAATGAAAATGAAAACATGACAGTCCAAACCCTTTGGGATTCAGCAAAGGCAGTCCTAAAAGAAAAATACATTGCAATCCAGGCCTAACTCAAGAAATAAAACAAATCCCAAATAAAAAATCTAACTACATACCTAAAGGAACTAGAAGCAGAACAGAAAAACAAAACAAAACAAAACAAAACCCAGTGTGAGCAGAGAAGAGAAACAATAAAGATTAGAGCAGAAAGAAACAATATAGAATAATAAAAAAAAAGTAGAATAGATCAATGAATCTAAGAGCTGTTTTTTTTTAATAAACAAAGTTGTTAAACCCCTAGCCAGACTTCTCAAAAAGAAAAGAGAGGAAGCAAATAGATAAAATAACGAATGAAAATGTATTTATCACAACCACTCCCTCAGAAATAGAAGCAATTATCAGAAAATACTATGAAAAATTTTATTCCAACACACTGTACGACCTAGAAGAAAAGGAAAAATTCCTAGACACCCACACACTACCAAAACTCAAATGGAGAAGTAGAAACTTTGAACAGAACTTTACGTAGTGAAGAAATTGAATCAGTTGTCCAAAATCTCCCAACAAATAAGAGTCCCGGACCAGATTGTTTCCCGGGGGATTTCTACCAGACATTTAAAGCAGAGTTAATATCTATCCTGCTCAAGCTATTCCAAAAAAATAGAAAGGGAAGCAAAACTTACAGACTCATTCTATGAAGCCAGCTTTACCTTGATTCCCAAACCAGACAGAGACCCCACAAAAAAGGAGAATTACAGGCCAATATGCCTGATGAACATGGATGCAGAAATTCTCAACAAGATACTAGCAAATCGAATTCAACAGCATATAAAAATAATTATTCACCGTGATCAAATGGGATTCATTCCTGGGCTGTGGGGCTGGTTCAATGTTTGCAATTCAATCAATGTGATACATCAAATTAATGAAAGAAAAGATAAGAACCATATGACTCTGTCAATAGATGTAGAAAAAGCATTTGACAAAATATAGCATTATTTCTTAATAAATATCCTCAAAAAAGTCGGGATAGAAGGAATATACCAAAACATCATAGAAGCCATATATTAAAGGCCCACAGCTAATATCATCCTCAATGTCCTCTCTCACCACTGTTGTTTAACATCATGTTGGAAGTCCTACCTTCAGCAATCACACAAAAAATGAAATAAAATGTATCCAAATTGGCAAAGAAGTCAAAGTTTCACTTTTCACAGATGACATGATACTCTACATGGAAAACCTGAATGACTCCATCACAAGGCTGCTAGCACTGATACATGAATTCAGCAAAGTCTCAGGATACAGAATCAATGTACAGAAATGGGTTGCATTTCTATACACCAACAATGAAACAACAGAAAGGACATTAAGAAATAGATCCAATTTATAATTGCACCAAGAACTTTAAAATACCTAGTAATAAACCTAAACAAATATGCAAAATATCTGTATGCTAAAAACTATACATGCTAAAACTTATGCTAAAACTTCCTAATGAAATTGAAGAAGACACAAAGAAATGGAAACACATTCCATGCTCATGGATTGGAAGAATAAATATTGTTGAAATGTCAATACTACCCAAAGCAATCTGCACATTCAATGCAATCCAAATCAAAACTGCACTAACATTCTTCTCAAAGGTAGAACAAACAATCCTAAAATTTGTGTGGAACCACAAAAGACCCTGAATAGCCAAAGTAATGTTGAAAAAGAAAACCAAAGCAGGAGGCATCACAATCCCAGACTTTAGCCTGTACTACAAAGCTGTAATCATTAAGACAGCATGGTATGTCACAAAAACTGACACATAGACCAATGGAATAATAGATACTCAAGAATTGGACCCACAAGTGTATGGCCAACTAATCTTTGACAAAGCAGGAAAAGAATCCAATGGAAAAAAGACAGTTTCCTTAACAAATGGTGCTGGGAGAACTGGACAGCAACATGCATAAGAATGAAACTAGACCACTTTCTTGCACCATATACAAAAATAAACTCAAAATGGATGAAAGATCTGAATGTGAGACAGGAAACCATCAAAACCCCAGAGGAGAAAGCAGGAAACAGCCTCTTTGACCTCAGCCGCAGCAATTTCTTACTCGACACATCTCCAAAGGCAAGAGAATTAAAAGCAGAAATGAACTACTGCGACCTCATCAAGAAAAAAAGCTTCTACACTGGCAAGGAAACAATCAACAAAACTAAAAGGCAACCGACAGAATGGAAAAGATATTTGCAAATGACATATCGGACAAAGGGCTAGTATCCAAAATCTATAAAGAACTCACCAAACTCCATACCCGAAAAACAAGCAATCCAGTGAAGAAATGGGCAGAAGACATGAATAGACACTTTTCCAAAGAAGACATGCAGATGGCCAACAGACACATGAAATGATGCTCAATGTCACTCATCATCAGGGGAATAAAAATCAAAGCCACACTGAGATACCACCTTACACCAGTCAGAGCGGCTAAAATGAACAAATCTGGAGACTATAGATGCTGGCGAGGATGTGGAGAAAGCAGAACCCTATTGCACTGTTGGTGGGAATGTAAACTGGTGCAGCTGCTCTTGAAAACAGTGTGGGGGTTCCTCAAAAAATTAAAAATAGAACTACCCTATAAATCAGCAATAGCACTGCTAGGAATTTACCCAAGGGATACAGGAGTGCTGATGCATAGGGGCACATGTATCCCAATGTTTATAGCATTGCTTTCAACAAGAGCCAAATTATGGAAACAGCCTAAATGTCCATCAACTGATGAATGGATAAAGAAGATGTGGTTTATATATACAATGGGATACTACGTGGTAATGAGAAAGACTGAAATCTGGCCATTTGCAGCAACATGGATGGAACTGGAAGGTATTCTGCTAAGTGAAATAAGTCAGAGAAAGACAGATATCATATGTTTGCACTCATATGTGGACATTGAGAAACTTAACAGAAGACCATGGGGGAGGGGAAGGGGGAAAAAGTTACAAAGAGGGAGTGGGAAAACCATAAAAGACTCTTAAATACAGAGAACAAACTGAGGGTTGATGGGGGGAGGATAAAATGCATAATGAGCATTGAGGAGGGCACTTGTTGGGATGAGCACTGGGTGTTGTATGTAAATGATGAATCACGGAATCTACCCCCCAAACCAAGAGCACACTGTATACACTGTATGTTAGCCAACTTGGCAATAAATTATATTTTAAAAAGAAGTGAAAAAGAGATATACAAGTGGCCTGGAGTAAATAGGTCATGATCATTATTTATTAATATTTTACTGAGGCCATTTGGGCAAGCTTTAGAGCTGCTAACAGAGCAACTGTTACTAGCAACCTGAGTGAGGTACTAGAAGGTACTAGCAACCTGAGTGAGGCAGAAGTAGTCCCCTGAGAAGATGGAGCTGGGCTGAGGTTTCCAGGAGGTTGGGTTGAGAGAGATGAATTTCTCTGCTCTGAAGCAGATAACTGGTCTCAGTCAGCAAAACAACAACAACAACAACAACAACAAAAACAACAAAACAACAACAACAAAACAGACAATACCCCAAAACGTTTCAATAAACAGTATGGTGGTTCCTCAGAAAGTTTAAAATAGAACTACCCTACAACCCAGCAATTGCACTACTAGGAATTTAATGAAAGGATACAAAAATACTGATTCTAAAGGGCTTATGCACCCCATTGTTTATAACAGCACTATCAACAATAGCTAAATTATGCAAAGAGCCCCAGTGTCCATCGACTGATGAATGGACAAAGATGTAGTATATATACACAATGGAATACTACTCAGCAATCAAAAAGAATGAAATCTTGCCATTTGCAACAACATGGAGGGAACTAGAGTGTATTAGGCTAAGCAAAATAAGTCAAAGAAAGACAAACATTGTGTGATTCCCCTCATATGTGGAATGTAAGAAGCAAAACAGCTGAACATGGTGGGGGGAGAGAGAGGTAAATCATAAAAGAGACTCTTAATGATAGAGAAAAAACTAAAGGCTTATGGAGGGAGGAGAATGGAGGATGGGCTAGATGGGTGATGGGCATTAAGGATGGCACTTGTTGATATGAGCACTGGTGTTGTATGTAAGTGAAGAATCACTAAATTCTACACCTTAAACCAATAGTACAGTGTACGTTAACGAAGTGGCATTTAAATAAAAACTTGAAAAAGAAAACAAAAACAAAAGAAAAACAAAAAAATTGTGTTTAGAAAACTGAAGAGCTACATGCAAAAGAATGAAACTGGACCACTTTGTTACACCATACAGAAAAATAAACTCAAAATGGATGAAAGACCTAAATGTGAGACAGGAAACCATTTAAATCCTGGAAGAGAGGAAGATGGCGGCGTAGGAGGACGCTGGGCTCACCGCGCGTCCTGCTGATCACTTAGATTCCACCTACACCTGCCTAAATAACAAAGAAAACCACCAGAAGACTAGCAGAATGGAGTCTCCAGAGCCAAGCGCAGATGAGCGGCCCACAGAAGAGGGTAGGAAGGGCGGCGAGGCAGTGCGCGCTCCACGGACTGGCGGGAGAGAGCCGGGGCGGAGGGGCAGCCCGGCGGCCAAGCAGAGCCCCCGAGTCTGGCTGGCAAAAGCAGAGGGGCCGGATGGAGTGTGTTCCGACAGCAAGCGGGACTTAGCATCTGGGAGGTCGTAAGTTAACAGCTCTGCTCGGAAAGCGGGAAGGCTGGAGGACAAAGGGAGGGAGAGTTGCTGAGCCCCCGGAAGACAGAGCTCAGTTTGGCAGGGAACAAAGGCGCTCGCCAGCGCCATCTCCCTCGCGCATCCCCCAGCCAAAATCCCAAAGGGAACCAGTTCCTGTCAGGGAACTTGCTTGCTCGGCGCAAACACCCAACGCTGTGCTTCTGCGGAGCCAACCCTCCGGCAGCGGGTCTGACTCCCTCCCGCTGCCACAGGGCCCCTCCTGAAGTGGATCACCTAAGGAGAAGCAAGCTAAGCCTGCCCCTCCTGCCCCCGTGCACCTTGTCTACCCACCCCAGCTAAAACGCCAGATCCCCAGCACCACAAGCCTGGCAGTGTGCAAGTAGCCCAGACGGGCCTCCACCCCACAGTGAATCCCACCCCTAGGAGAAGGGAAGAGAAGGCACACACCAGTCTGACTGTGGCCTCAGCGGTGGGCTGGGGGCAGACATCAGGTCTGACTGCAGCTCTGCCCACCAACTCCAGTTATACACCACAGCACAGGGGAAGTGCCCTGCAGGTCCGCACCACTCCAGGGACTATCCAAAATGACCAAACGGAAGAATTCCCATCAAAAGAATCTCCAGGAAATGACAACAGCTAATGAACTGATCAAAAAGGATTTTAATAATATAACAGAAAGTGAATTTAGAATAATAGTCATAAAATTAATCGCTGGGCTTGAAAAGAGTATAGAGGACAGCAGAGAATCTCTTGCTACACAGATCAAGGGACTAAGGAACAGTCAGGAGGAGCTGAAAAACGCTTTAAACGAAATGCAAAATAAAACGGAAACGACGACGGCTCGGATTGAAGAGGCAGAGGAGGGAATAGGTGAACTAGAAGATAAAGTTATGGAAAAAGAGGAAGCTGAGAAAAAGAGAGATAAAATCCTGGAAGAGAAAACAGGCAGTAACCTCTTTGACATCAGCCATAGCAACTTCTTACTAGATATTTTCTGCTTCCAGGGAAACAAAAACAAAAATAAACTCTTGGGGTTACAGCAAAATAAAAAGCTTCTGCACAGTAAAGGAAACAATCAACAAAAGTAAAAGACAACCTACCGAATGGGAGAAGATATTTGCAAATGACATATAAGATAAAAGCCAAGTATCCAAAATCTATAAAGAACTTATCAAACACAACACGCAAAAAACAAATAATGCAATTAAAAAATGGGCCAAAGACTTGGGGCGCCTGGGTGGCTCAGTCGGTTAAGTGGCTGACTTCGGCTCAGGTCATGATCTCGCGGTCCGTGAGTTCAAGCCCCGTGTTGGGCTCTGTGCTGATAGCTCAGAGCCTGGAGCCTGCTTCTGTTTCTTGGTCTCCCTCTCTCTCTGCTCCTCCCCCACTTGCACTCTCTCTCTCTGCCTTTCAAAAATGAATAAATGATAAAAAAATGTTTTAAAATTGGCAAATACATGAATGGATATTTTTCAAAGAAGATATACAAATGGCCAACAGACACATGAAAATATGCTCATCACTCATCATCAGGGAAATACAAATCAAAACTACAATGAGATATCACCTCACACATGTCAGAATGGTTAAAATCAATAACCCAAGAAACAATAGGTGTTAGTGAGGATGTGGTGAAAGGGGGTGTTCCCTTTCCCTTTCTCTCCTACACTGTTGGTGGGCATGCAAACTGGTGCAGCCACTCTGGACAACAGTGTGGGCATTCCTCAAAAAGTTAAAAATAAAACTCCCCTGTGATCCAGCAATTGCATTACTAGGTATTTACCCAAAGAGTACAAAATTCTAATTCAAAGGGATACATACACCCCAATGTTTATAGCAGCATTGTCTATCTACAATAGCCAAGCTATGGAAACAGCCCAAGTGTACATCAATGGATGAATGGTTTAAAAAAATGTTGCATATATATACAATGAAATATTATTCAGCCACCAAAAAGAATGAAATCTTGCCATTTGCAATGATGTGGATAGAGATAAAGAGTATTATGCTGAGTGAACTAAGTCAATCAGAAAGACAAATTCCATGTGGTTTCACTCATATGTGGAATTTAAGAAACAAAACAGATTGGAGCCACTGGGTGGCTCAGTCAGTTAAGCATCTAACTTTGGCTCAGGTCATGATATAACGGTTCATGGGATCAAGCCCAGCATCAGGCTCTTTGCTAACAGCTCAGACCCTGGAGCCTACTTCAGATTCTCTGTCTCCCTCTCTCTCTTTATGCCCTCCCCCACTCACACTCTTTCTCTCTCTCAAAAATAAATAATATTAATTAAAAAAAAAAAAAAGACAGATGCCTGGGTGGCTCAGTTGGTTAAGCATCTGACTTCGGCTCAGGTCATGATCTCGCAGTTCAAGGGTTTGAACCCCATGTCGGGCTCTGTGCTGACAGGTCAGGGCCTAGAGGCTGCTTCAGATTCTGTGTCTCCCTCTCTCTCTTCCCCTCTCCTACTTGCACTCTCCCTCTCTCTCACTCTCTCTCAAAAATAAATAAACATGAAAAAATTAATAAACAATTAAATAAAAAAGAAACAAAACAGATGAATGTAGGGAATAAAAAGGCAAACCAGGAAACAAACTCTTAAATACACAGAACAAACTGAGGGTTACTGGAGGGGAGGATGGCAGGGGTATGGTTTAAACAGCTGAGTGGTATTAAGAGTGCAATTGTGATGGGCACTGAGTGTTGTATGTAAGAGATGAATCACTAAATTCTACACCTGAAACTAATATTACAGTGTACGTTTACTAACCAAATTTAATAAAAAATTTGAAAAAGAAAAACAAAAGACTGTTAACTATAGAAACAATTTGATGGTTACCAAAGGAGAAGTGGTGGGGGGGATAGGTTAAATAAGTGATATGGATTGAGGAGTGCACTTGCTGAGATGAGCACCGGGTGTTTATGTAAGTGTTGAATCACTAACATGTACACATGAAAGCAATTTTTTAAAAGTAAAAAAAATAAGAATGAAACAGAAATCTTTCATCTTTATTTAATTTAGGAAAATTTATCTGATTATTTCTTCAAATATTTCCTCATCTCCATTTATATTTTCTCTTCCTGGGACTCCTATTATTGGATATTGACAGTTCAATTTCTCTCCTCCACATGTGTATTTTTTTGCTTTAAAAAAAAATATATATATATATATATTTGGTTTTTCTTCCAAAAAATTTCTTCAGTTTGTCTTCTAATGTTTTAATTAATTCCTGAGACACATCCATTTTGCTACTCATCCCATCGAATGTATTCTTTATTTTAAATATTTTTTGATACTAATATTTTTGGTTAGTTCTTTTCAGCTTTTTGTTGTTCTTGTTTCACCTTGCCAACTTTGTCTTTTGTCTCCTTTTAGTATATTTATTAGGATAATTTAATTCATTTGTCCTCTTCTTAATTTCTGCTTCTGACACAATCTATAAATTTTATGATTTTTATGATTATGTTATTTTTTCCTTTAAAATAATTGTTCTACTTAAATGATATCTTCTTTTGGTGTAAGTGCATGTACCTCTGAAGTTTTAGCTAATCTATCAGGCATTGTAGGAAAGTAAGACCTCCACTTGCCTCAGCCCTGGTGAGAGGTAGATGTGCTCAGAATGGAAAACCCTAGATACTAATCACTTTCCACAGTCAAATCTTTAGCACTGCCCCAAGCAAGAAGCAAAATTGGTTTTCCTATAATTTTTCTATATTTTTTTACTTTCTCTTCACTACTATAATCATACCCCTGTTTCAGTTTCCTGACATTGCTTATTGACAGCTCTGCCACAGCATAGTCTAATGAACACTTTGTCTTGATGTTTCCTTTCAGTGCTTACTAACAAAACAAAACAAAACAAAAACAAAAACAAAAACAAAAACAAAAACAAAAAACAGTTTCCTGAGCTCTATCTCAAATTTATGGATCCAGACTCTCTGAATGGAACACAGGAATCTAAATGTCAACAAACTATCCAGGGAAATCACATATATATTAAGAAATCAAAATCATTGCTAGTTTTGGCATTAAGGTCATTACGTTTCATTTCTATTTTTTGGGACAGTTTGAGAAGAATAGGTATGACCCGTCTTTTAAAATCTGGTAAAATTCTCTGGGAATCCTTGTGGCCCAGGACTCTTGTTTATTGGGAGATTTTTGATCACTGATTCCATTTCTTTACTAGTTATGTGTCCGTTAAAATTTTGTATTTCTTCCTGTTTCAGTTTTGGTAGCTTATGTTTTTCAAGGAATTTGTCAATATCTTCTGTATTGCCCAGTTTGTAGGCATATAATTTTTCATAGTATTCTCTTATAATTGTTTGCATTTCTGTGGTTCTGGTTGTGATCTCTCCTCATCCATTGGTGCTTTTATTTATTGGGTCCTTTTTCTTTTCTTTTTGATAAGTCTGGGTAGGAGGTTAACAATTTTGTTAACTCTTTCAAAGAAGGAGCTCTTAGTTTTGTTTGATCTGTTCTATTGTTTATTTGTTTGTTTCTACATCATTTATTTCTGCTCTAATCTTTATTATTTCCCTTCTTATGTTGGCTTTAGGCTTTATTTGCTGTTCTTTTTATAACTCATTTAGGTGTAAAGTTAGGTTGTGTATTTGGAACCTTTCTTGCTCCTTGAGATAGGTCTGAATTGCAATATACTTCCCACTTAAGACTGGCTTTGCTGCATCCCAAAGAGTTCGGACTGTCATGTTTTCACTTTCATTTGCTTCCATGTATTTTTTCATTTATTTTTAATTTCCTGGTTAACCCATTCATTCTTTAGCAGGATGTACTTTAACTTCCATGTATGTGAGGGCTTTCCAAGTTTTTTCTTGTGGTTAATTTAAATTTTCATAGCATTGTAATCTGAAAATATGCATGATATGATCTCGATCTTTTTGTACTTGTTGAGGGCTGATTTGTGACCCAGTATGACCTATTCTGGAGAATGCTCCATGTGCACTAGAAACTAATGTGTATTCTACTGCTTTAGAATGAAATGTTCTGAATATATTGTTAAATCCATCTGGTCCAGTGTGTCATTCAAAGCCACTGTTTCCTTGTCGGTATTCTGCTTAGATGATCTGTGTATTGCTGTAAGTTGGGTGTTAAAGCCCCCTGCTATTATTTTATAATTGTTATCAATGACTGTCTTTATGTTTTTGATTAATCGATTTATATATTTGAGTGTCTCATTTTGGGGGCATAAATATTTATAATTGTTAAATTTTCTTGATGGATAGACCGCTTAATTATGATATAATGCCCTTCTTCATCTCTTATTATGGTCTTTGTTTTAAAATCTAGTTGGTCTGATATAAGTATGGCTACTCTGGTTCTATTTTGTTGTCCACTAGTGTGTTTGATGGCTCTCCATCCCCTCATTTTCTTCTTTTTTTAAAAATATATTTTGTTATCTTTCTTTTTTTAACTTTATTTTTCATTTTTTTAAATTCACATCCAAATTAGTTAGCATATAGTGCAACAATGATTTCAGGAGTAGATTCCTTAATGCCCCTTACCCATTTAGCCCATCTCCCCTCCCACAACCACTCCAGCAACCCTCAGTTTGTTCTCCATATTTATGAGTCTCTTCTGTTTTGTCCCTCTCCCTGTTTTTACATTATTTTTGTTTCCCTTCCCTTATGTTCATCCTTTCTGTGTCTTAAAGTCCTCATATGAATGAAGTCATATGGTTTTTGTCTTTCTCTGACTGACTAACTTCACTTAGCATAACATTCTCCAGTTCCATCCACGTAGTTGCAAATGGCAACATTTCATTCTTTTTGATGCCAAGTAATACTCTATTGTGTGTGTGTGTGTGTGTGTGTGTGTGTGTGTGTGTGTGTATTCTTTATCCATTCATCCATCGATGGACATTTGGGCTCTTTCCATACTTTGGCTGTTGTTGATAATGCTGTTATAACATTGGGGTGCATGTGTCTCTTTGAAACAGAACACCTGTATCCTGTGGATAAATGCCTAGTAGTGCAATTGCTGGGTCATAGGGTAGTTCTATTTTTAGTTTTTTGAGGAACCTCCACTCTGTTTTCCAGAGTGGATGCACCAGCTTGCATTCCCACCAACAATGCAAAAGAGATCCTCTTTCTCCACATCCTCACCAACATCTGTTGTTGCCTGAGTTGTTAATGTTAGCCATTCTGACAGGTGTCAAGTGGTATCTCATTGTGGTTTTGATTTGTATTTCCCTGATGATGAGTGATGTGGAGCATTTTTTCATGTGTCAGTTGGCCATCGGGATGTCTTCTTTGGAGAAGTGTCTATTCATGTCGTTTGCCCATTTCTTCACTGGATTCTTTGTTTTTTGGGTGTTGAGTTTGATAAGTTCTTTATAGAGATTGGATACTAACCCTTTATCTGATATGTCATTTGCAAATATCTTCTCCCATTCCCTCGGTTGCCTTTTAGATTTTCTGATTGTTTCCTTGGATGTGCAAAAGCTTTTTATCTTGATGAGATCCCAACAGTTCATTTTTTCTTTTGTTTCACTTGCCTCTGGAGACATGTTGAGTAGGAAGGTGCTGCCACCCAGGTCAAAGAGGTTTTTGCCTGCTTTCTCCTTGAGGATTTTTATGGCTTCCTGTCTTACATTTAGGTCTTTCATACATTTTGAGTTTATTTTTGTGTATGGTGTAAGAAAGTGATCCAGGTTCATTCTTCTGCATGTCGCTGTCCAGTTTTCCCAGCACCACTTGCTGAAGAGACTGTCTTTATTCCATTGGATATTCTTTCCTGCTTTGTCAAAGATTCATTGGCCATATGTTTGTGGGTCCATTTCTGGGTTCTCTATTCTGTTCCATTGATCTGAGTGTCTGTTCTTATGCCAGTACCATACTGTCTTGATGGTAACAGCTTTGCAGTATAGCTTGAAGTCTGGGATTGTGATGTCTCCTGCTTTGGTTTTCTTTTTCAAGATCGCTTTGGATATTTGGGGTCCTTTCTTGTTCCATACAAATTTTAGGGTTATTTGTTCTAGCTCTGTGAAGAATGTTGGTGTTACTTTGATAGGGATTGCGTTGAATATGTAGATTTCTTTGGGTAGTATTGACATTTTAACAATATTTGTTATTCCTACCCAGGAGCATGAAATCTTTTTCCATTTCTTTGTGTCTTCTTCAATTTCTTTCATCAGCTTTCTATAGTTTTCAGTGTATAGATTTTTCACCTCTTTGGTTAGATTTATTCCTAGGTATTTTATGGTATTTTATACAACTGTAAATGGGATTGATTCCTTGATTTCTCTTTCTTTTGCTTCATTGTTGGTGTATAGGAATGCAGCCGATTTCTGTGCATTGGTTTTATATCCTGCAAATTTGCTGAATTCATGAATCAGTTCTAGCAGATTTTTGATGGAATCTTTTGGGATTTCCATATAAAGTATCAAGCCTTCTGCGAAGAGTGAAAGTTTGACCTCCTCCTGGCCGATTTGGATGCCTTTTATGTCTTTGTGTTGTCTGATTACAGAGGCTAAGACCTCAAATACTATGATAAATAACAGTGGTAAGAATGGACATCCCTGCCTTGTTCCTGACCTTAGGGGGAAAGCTCTAAGTTTTTCCCCATTGAGGATGATATTAGCATTGGGTCGTTCATATATGGCTTTTATAATCTCAAGGTATGATCCTTCTGTCTCTACTGTCTTGAGGGTTTTTATCAAGAAACGTTGCTGTATTTTGTCAAATGCTTTCTCTGCATCTATTGAGAGGATTATATGGTTCTTGTTATTTATTTTATTGATGTGATGAATCATGTTAATTGTTTTGAAGATATTGAACCAGCCCTGCATCCCAGATATAAATCCCACTTGGTCGTGGTGAATAATTGTTTTAATGTATTGTTGGATCCGGTTGGCTAATATCTTGTTGAGGATTTTTGCATCCATGTTCATCAGGGAAATTGGTCTATAGTTCTTCTTTTTAGTGGGGTCTCTGCCTGGCTTTGGAATCAAGGTAATGCTGGCTTCATGGAAAGAGTTTGGAAGTTTTCCTTCCATTTCTATTTTTTGGAATAACTTCAAGAGAATAGGTGTTAACTCTTCCTTAAATGTTTGGTAGAATTCCCCTGGAAAGTCATCTGGCCCTGGACTCTTGTTGTTTGGGAGATTTTTGATTACTAATTAGATTTCCTTACTGGTTATGGGTCTGTTCAAATTTTCTATTTCTTCCTGTTTCAGTTTTGGTAGCATGTATGTTTCTAGGAATTTGTCCGTTTCTTCCAGATTGCCCATTTTATTCTCATATAATTGCTCATAATATTCTCTTATTATTGTTTTTGTTTATGTTGTGTTGGTTGTGATTTCTTCTCTTTCATTCTTGATTTTTCTTATTTGGGTCCTTTCCTTTTTCTTCTTGATCAAACTGCTTAGTGGTTTATCAATTTTGTTAATTCTTTCAAAGAACAAGTTTCTGGTTTCATTGATCTGTTCTACTGGTTTTTTTTTTTTTGGTTTCAATAGTATTAATTTCTGCTTAATCTTTATTATTTCCTGTCTTCTGCTGGTTTTGGGTTTTATTTGCTGTTCTTTTTCCAGCTCCTTAAGGCGTAAGGTTAGGTTGTGAATCTGAGATCTTTCTTCCTTCTTTAGGAAGGCCTGGATTGCTATATACTTTCCTCTTATGACCACCTTTGCTGCATCCCAGAGGTTTTGGGTTGTGGTACTATCATTTTCATTGACTTCCATATACTTTTTTATTTCTTCTTTAACTGCTTGGTTAGCGCATTCATTCTTTCATAGGATATTCTTCAGTCTCCAAATATTTGTTACCTTTCCAAATGTTTTCTTGTGGTTGATTTTGAGTTTCATAGCATTGTGGTCTGAAAATATGCACAGTATGATCTCGATTTTTTTTGTACTTACTTAGGGCTGATTTGTGTCCCAGTATATGGCCTATTCTGGAGAACGTTCCATGTGCACTGGAGAAGAATGTATATTCTTCTGCTTTAGGATGAAATGTTCTGAATATATCTGTTAAGTCCATCTGGTTCAATGAGTCATTCAAAACCATTGTTTCCTTGTTGATTTTTTGATTAGATGATATGTCCATTGCTGTGAGTGGGGTGTTGAAGTCTCCTACTATTATGGTATTACTATCAATGATTTTCTTTATGTTTGTGATTAATTGATTTATATATTTGGGTGCCTGCACATTTGGCACATAAATGTTTACAATTGTTAGGTCTTCTTGGTCTATAGACCCCTTGATTATATATAATGTCCATCTGCATCTCTTGATACAATCTTTATTTTAAAGTCTAGATTGTCTGTAATAAGTATGGCTACTCCGGCTCTCATTTTGTTGACCATGGTTCTCCATCCCCTTATTTTCAATCTGTAGGTGTCTTTAGGTCTAAAGTGGGTGTCTTGTAAACAGCATATAGATGGATCTTGTTTTCTTATCCATTCTGTTACCCTATGTCTTTTGACTGGAGCATTGAGTCCATTGACGTTTTGAGTGAGTCCTGAAAGATATGAATTTATTGCCATTATGATGCTTGTAGAGTTGGAGTTTCTGCTGGTGTTCTCTGGTCCTTTGTAATTTTTTGTTGCTTTTGATATATACATATATTTTTTTTCATCTTTTCTCCCTTCAGACAGTCCCCCTTAACATTTCTTACAGGGCTGGTTTAGTGGTCACAAACTCCTTTAATTTTTTTGTCTGGGAAACTTTTTATCTCTCCTTCTATTTTGAATGACAGCCTTGCTGGATAAAGAATTCTTGGCTGCACATTTTTTCTGACACAGCACACTGAATATATCCCACCACTCTTTTCTGGCCTGCCAAGATTCTGTGGATAGGTCTGCTGCAAACCTGATCTGTCTTCCCTTGTAGGTTAGGGACTTTTTTCCCTTGCTCCTTTCATGATTCTCTCCTTGCCTCAGTATTTTGTGAATTTGACTATGATATGCCTTGTTGATGGTCGGTTTTTGTTGAATCTAATGGGAGTCCTCTGTGCTTTCTGGATTTTGATGTCTGTGTCTTTCTCCAGGTTAGAAAAGTTTTCTGCTATGATTTGTTCATATAACCCTTCTACCCATATTTCTCTCTCTTCCTTCTCTGGAACCCCTATGATTCTGATGTTCCTTTTTAATGAGTCACTGATTTCTCTAATTCTTAAATTGTGCTCTTTTGCCTTAATCTCCCTCTTTTTTTCTGCTTTGTTATTCTCTATAAATTTGTCCTCTATATCACTGATTCTCTGTTCTGCCTTGTCCATTCTTGCCGCCACTGCATTTGTCCATGATTGCAGCTCAGTTATAGCATTTTTAATTTCACTCTGGCTACTTTTTACTGCTTTTATCTCTGAAGAAAGAGATTTTAATCCATTTTTTACTCCAGCTCATATTCTTATTATCCTGATTCTAAATTCTGGTTCAGACATCTTGCTTGTATCTGTGTTGGTTAAATCTTGGCTGTCGTTTCTTCGTGCTCTTTCTTTTGGGGAGAATTCCTTCGTTTTGTCATTTTGAAGGGAGAAACGGAATTAATGTGGTAGAAAAATTGAAATTAAAAAAAATTAAAATTAAAAAAATTAAAATTACAAATTAAACACACACACAAAAAATTGAATAGATGATGCTAGATCATAGGTGTGTTTTGGTCTGGATGTTGAAAGTGGTTTGACAGATTTGAGAAAAGAAAATAAGGGGGGGGGAGAAAAAAAGGAAATCCTTTGAGAATTTGAAATAATGAATACACTAAATTAGACTAAAATGAGATGATGTGGGTAAAATAGAATTAAAAAAAATATACACAAAAGTAGAGAATATAGTAGAAAAAAATTAAAGAAAATTATTTTTAATAAAAATTAAAAAAATATGAATTTTTTCATTTTCTGTATTTAAGAAAAAAGGAAAGAAATGCAGAAGAGAAAAAAGATAAAAAAAGAAAAAAGAAAAGAAAAGAAAAAAGAAATCATTTGAAAATTTGAAAAAGTGAATACACTGTGGTAAACTGAAATAAAATGATGGGAGTAAGATAGAATTTGAAAAAAATCTACATGAAAGCAAAATATATATTAATAAAAATTAAATAAAAATATTTTAAAGAAATTGAAAGTAAAAATGAAGTTTTTCTCTTTCTGCATTCAAGAAAAAGAAAAGAAACGAAAAAGAAAGAAAAAAAGGAATTTTTTTGAAAATTTGAAAAGGTGAGTACACTGTGGTAGACTAAAATAAAATGAAAGAAGTAAAGTAGAATTTGAAAAAAATTACACAAAAGTAAAGAGTATAGTAATAAAAATTAAAGCCAGAAATTTTTAATAATTGAAAATAAAAATGAGTTTTTTTCTCTTTCTGTATTCGAAAAAAAAAGAATTGTAAAAGAGAAAAAGGAGAAAGAAAAAAAAAAAGAAAGAAAGAAAGAAAGAAAGAAAGAAAGAAAGAAAGAAAGAAATATTGAATAGATGAACCTGCTGACAGATTGAAGTAGGATTGAAATTGCTTCATTTTCCCCTAGAGGTCAGTCTATGTAGCTCTTTATGGTCCATAAATTTAGCCAGCGGTGAGGTTTGTGTTCTTGAAAAGCGAAGTTGGCCCAGTTGAGCGAGGCTTGGTGTAACAGCGCTGCTCTCCACTAGATGGCACTCCTAGCCTACTGGGGTGTATTGTCACGGTGTTCATAGGTATGCATTCTCATGCGTGGAAGCAGTGAAAATGGGGCCACCCAGCTACCCAGTCTGTTCACCTGGATTAGCAATCGCACACTAGTCCTCTTTCTCCAGCTCTGGTCCTCTTCCCACTTTTCCACTCTCCATGACCAGGCCCCAGGAAGTACCTCTCTCCCAAGTTTTCTCTCAGTTGCGGCTGTTTTCCCCAGTCCCTTACTTCTGAAGGACTGCGGCTTTGACCCGTTCTGCCCCTCCGTGGGAGGGTCTCACCAAGCCATGGCTGAATGAGCAATGGCCGAATGTTGGCTGCACCCAGGAACACCTGCTGGACTCTGCTGTTGCCGGTGCCCCAAGACTGCAGCCAGGTGCCAGCCCGCTCCCCCAAAAAAGATCGCGAGACAGCGTACCATCAGCATTTCAGGGATTATGGAAAATCACAACACACATCTGGCACCAGGCTTTACCCTCAACGACCTTGCCCCAGCACCAGCGAATGTGGCTGCCTTCCAGGGTCTTCTGGGACCAGGTGGCTTCAACAGCCTCTACAAAATGTCCTTCCAGCAGTGGAAAGTACAGGAAAAAGGACTTCTTTTCCCCGTGTGGCCTGAGAATCTTCCGGACCCCTCCATTCCTGGGGATTCACCTTTCCCACCAGAGCACCACCAGGTATTGAGCTGCAGAGTTGCAGCCTTTGCACTCCCCTTGTTTACAGTCTTAATGGAATTTAAACCTCTCCTTTCTCCTTTCTCCTTTTTCCCTTTTTAGTTTAGTCCCTGTGGCTGTTTCCAATTTTCCACTTTCTCTCCAGCTGCTTTTGGGGAGGGGTGCTTTTCCAAAATGCTTCCTCCCTCCCCAGTCTCCATCCTCTCTCTGCCCACAAAAAGGGTTCCCTACCTTTCGCAGTTTCTTGCTATACAAGATCAGCTCTTCGTGTCATGTACCTGCTGAATTCTGTGGTTTGGGTTGTGCAGATTGTTGTGTTAATCTTCCAGTTTTCTAGGTGTGTAGGATGGTTTAGTGTTGGTCTGGCTGTATTTCATGGATGCGAGACACACAGAAACTTCCATGCTGTTCCACCATCTTGGCTCCTCTCCATCCCCTCATTTTCAATCTTCAGGTCTAAAATGAGTCTCTTATATGCAGCATATAGATTGATCCTTTTTTAAATCCATTTTGATACCCTATGTCTTTTGATTGGAGCATTTAGTCCATTTTATTCAGCATTATCATTGAAAGATAGGAATTTAGTGCAATTGTATTACATAGAGAGTTGGTGTTTCTGGTGATGCTCTCTGTACCTTTCTAGTCCTTATTGCTTTTAGTCTTTTTTTCCCCTAGACTTAAAGAGTCGCCCTTAAAATTTCTTGTATGTCTGGTTTAGTCGTCACAAACATCTTTGGTTTTTGTTTGGCTGGGAAATTCTTTATCTCTCCTTCTATTTTGAACGACAAGCTTTATGGATAGAGTATTCTTGCTTGCATATTTTTTCCCATTCAACACATTAAATATATCTTGCCATTCTTTTCTGGTCTGTCAAGTTTCTATGGACAGACCTGCTGTGAATATGATCTGTCTTTCCTTGTAGATTAAGGACTTTTTTTTCCTCTGCTGCTTTAAGGATTTTTTCCTTCTCTGTGTATTTTGTGAATTTGACTATGATATATCTTGGTGATAGCTGGCTTTTATTGAATTCAATGGGAATTCTCTGTGCTTCCTGGATTTTGATGTCTGTGTCCTTCCCTAGATTTTGGAAGTTTTCAGGTACAATTTGCTCACATAAACCTTCTGCCCCTTTTTCTGTCTCTTTATCTTTTGAGACTGCTATAATATGAAAGTTACCAATAAATAACATTTTAATAAATCACTGAGTTCCCTAAATCTGCCTTTGAGATCCCTGATCTTTGTTTCTCTCTTCAGCTTCATTATTTCCAGAATTTTATCTTCTATATCACTAATTCACTTGTCTACCTCACCCATTCTTATTTTTATGGCCTCCGTTTGGGTTTGCATCTCGATTATAGCATTTTTAATTTGGCCTGACTAGATTTTAGTTCTTTGTCTCTGCATAAAGGGATTTCCTGGTGTGTTCTGTGCTTTCTCTCAAAACTCAGCTAGTATCCTTATGACCTATGTTTTAAATTCTATTTCATACATCTTATATCTGCATTTCTGCATTGATTATATCTCTGGCTTTCACTTATTCCTGTTCTTTTTTTTTTTAATTTTTTTTTCAACGTTTATTTATTTTTGGGACAGAGAGAGACAGCGCATGAACGGGGGAGGGGCAGAGAGAGAGGGAGACACAGAATCGGAAACAGGCTCCAGGCTCTGAGCCATCAGCCCAGAGCCCAACGCAGGGCTCGAACTCACGGACCGCAAGATCGTGACCTGGCTGAAGTCGGACACTTAACCGACTGCGCCACCCAGGTGCCCCTCCTGTTCTTTCTTTTGAGAAGAATTCCCCTGTCTTGTCATTTTTCAGGAAGAAACATAGAAGAAGAAGAAGAAGAAGAAGAAGAAGAAGAAGAAGAAGAGAATAAACATTTAAAAATTTAAATAAATCAAATAAAGGTGCATTTTGTTGCCCTTGTTAAGAGAAGCTTGATAGAGAAAAGGAAAAACAAAAAAAGAGAAAAAATAAAAATAAATAAAATAAAATAATAAATAAATAAAATAAAATAATTTTGTTCTTTCTGTATCTAAGAAACAAAAGAGAAAAAAACGAGAACAGCAAAAAATAATAATAATAATAACAGAAACAGAAGGAACAAACTCAAATGAAGCTAGATCCAGTTTCCTTACACCTGAAACTCTGTAGCAGTCTACAGTCAGTAGACAAAACTGGTGGAAGGGATTTGTGTTAGTTTTCTGGGGGAAGAGCCTGCTGCTTTGATTCTCAGTTCAACTTGCCCTAGTGGAGATGTGCCTGGAGGGTGCAGTAGTGGGTTTGGTGTAATAGCTCTGTTCTCCTCTTGGTGGCGCTGTTTATCTCACTGTGGATTACTTCTCCCTGCTCTCTAGTAACTGGATTAAGAAATTTGTGCTCATACAGATGTGCGATCAATCACCCCTCCTGGGTCTCCTGCTTCTATCAGCTCCCTACCTTCACCCTGTGTCCAAGTTGCCTGCCTACCTGGAGGCACCTCCCTCCAGAGTTTTCTCTCAGGTGTGGCTGTGTTTCAAACCCCACACTTCAGAGACCCCTGCAGTTTAGATTTGCAGTAATCCTCTGGAAGAGCATCTGGCCACACTGGGTGGTGTTGACTGCTCCCAGAAAATGGTCCTGTGACCCTGAAGTGGCAGCACCTCAGAGTTTATGGTAAATCACAAGACAGCCAGCACCAGGGTTTGCTATCCTCAGCCAGTATCTTTGTTCCTATATAGGTGAAGGTACCAGCTTGATGGCACCCAACAGGTCTTTTGCCCACAGAAAAGCTGTATCACCTCTATCAAATGCACTCCAAGCAGGGGAACTTCTTGGAGACCCCATGTGACCCAGGGTATCCTCAGACTGTGCTGTCTTCTCTTGGGGCTCAGCCCTGCTTCCTTGAAAGAGTACCACCAGGCAATGGCCTCTTAAATTACAGACTCTGTTCTGCTGCTTATAAAAAACTGGTGGTATCTTTTTCTCACAATCAATGGTTTTGGGGAGCATTTTTCTTGTGCAGTCCCCTATATGTGTTTTCACTCTTTCTCTTTAGCTGCTTTCAGGGGGCATTATTTCTTGTATAAACCTGACCCACTTCTCTCTCTCCCTCTTTGTTTTTCTTCTCTCCATGAAAACAGATCCCTCATCTCCGCAGTACTGCAGCTCTTCTATCCCCCAGTTTACCTCTCTGCACCATGTACCTGCTGTGTTCTCTCCCTCAAATTATGCGGATTGTCCTTTTAATCCTCAGACCAATTTCCTAGGTGTTCAAAATAGCTTGATGTTGCTCCAGCTGTGTTTGAAGGATGAGATAAGCCCAGGGTCCCCTTACTACTCTTCCATCTTAACTCCTCCCCACCGTTTCTAAATTCTATTGGTCCAGTTCAAACTATTTTTTAGCATTCACTATAATTTATCCATTTACTCATGGATTGTTTAGAAGTGAGTTGCTTAATTGCTAAACTATTAATGATTTGTCTATTTACTTTGTGTTCTTTATTTCAAATTTAAATCCAAAGTGGTGAGAAAGCTTTTAAATTTGAAAAAAATTAAATCTGGAATCTTTTTAATTTAGAACTTGATTAAGGGAGCAACATATGTTATACTTTGGTAACTGTTCCATGTATACATAAAAAGAAAATGTGATCTGCAACTGTTAACTGTAGTGTTTTACATAGATTAATTTGATTAAACATGTTGCTCAAATATGTTATATCCTTGTTTTTTATTGATGTTATAGTATGTACTGAGAGATATGTGTTAATATCTCCAAATACTATTGTATGATTTTAAATCAGTTTCTTCTAGTTCTGTTAAATTTTGCATTATATGTTTTGAACCTATTAGGTACACATAGGTAAAACATTACATGCAGAAAATGTTAGCATTATTATTTAATTGGTGGGTTTTTTTTCTTGCCTTAAAGTCTATTAAACTGTTATATATTAGTAACTAGTTTAATTTTTGCCTAATGTTTGCATGGTATAATTTCTTTCTATCCTTTTACTTTCCATTTAACTGTGTCCTTATATTTAAATGGCTACTCTTATAAATAACACATACTCAAGTCTTGTTTTTGTATCCAGTGGTATCTTCAACTGAAATGTTTAAGTATCCATATATAATGTAACTAATAAAATGGTTGGATTTAACGTCTACAAACTTGCTATTTATTTTTCTGTTCATCTTGTTTATTCTTTGTCTCATTATTTTTCTAAGAAGCCTTTTTTTTGGATTAATCAATTTTTTTTTAATTTTTTTAACGTTTATTTATTTTTGAGACAGAGAGAGAGCATGAACAAGGGAGGATCAGAGAGAGAGGGAGACACAGAATCTGAAGCAGGCTCCAGGCTCTGAGCTGTCAGCACAGAGCCCGACGCGGGGCTCGAACTCACAGACTGTGAGATCATGACCTGAGCCGAAGTCAGACGCTTAACCGACCAAGCCACCCAGGGGCCCCTGGATTAATCATTTTTTTATTATTCTATTTTTCACCTCTATTAGATGTTCTTGAATATTTTAATTGTTACCTAGAGATTTAATATGAATCCCTCACTTACTACAATCTACCTTAAGTTCATTATTTTTATAATATCCTGATCCATGCAAGAACATCACATTTTTAACTTATTTATTATCCTCACTCTTTGTGCTATTGCTGTCATGTTTTTATTTCTATATGTAGTAAATCTCATAATACATTATTATTATTTCTACTAGTTATTATCCATTTGTATTTTCCACACATATTTACCTTTTCCGGTACTCTTTTAAAAAAAATTTTAATGTTTATTTATTTTTGAGACAGAGAGAGACAGAGACAGAGAGCACAAGCCAGGGAGGGGCAGGGAGAGAGTGAGTCACAGAATCCAAAGCAGGATCCAGGCTCTAAGCTGTCAGCACATAACCCTATACAGGGTCCAAACTCTTGAACTGTGAGATCATTACCTGAATCAAAGTCAGATGCTTAACCAACTGAGCCACTGAGGTGTCCCTCCTTCCAGTACTCTTTACTCCTTCTTGCAGTTCTATGCTTTTATTTGGGATGATTTTCTTTCAGTTTAAAGAATTTATTTTCAAATATCTTTGAGAAAAGACCTGCTATCTATAAATATTTTCAACTTTTCTGTTTAAGACAGTTTTTAATGTTTTATTTATTTCTGAGAGAGAAAAAGCAGAGGAGAGGCAGAGAGAGGTGGACAGAGGACCTGAAGCTGGCTCTGTGCTGACAAACCATGATGTCATGACCTGACTTAAAGTTGAACACTGAACCAAGTGAGCCACTCAGGCTCCCCTAAAACATTTTAATTTTACATATGTTTATAAAGGATATTTTTTTTTCTGAGTATAAAATTCTAGACTTTCTTGTTGTGGTTGTTGTTTTTTTAGTCCTTTGAAGGCATTATCCCACTGTCTTATGACATTCATAATCTTGATAAAAAGTTGGCTGTAAGTCTTATTGTTGGTCCTTTAGAGGTTTGTATCTCATTTCTCTGACTACTTTTAGATTATCTCATTATCTTTGCTTTTTGGTGGTTTGACTCTGATGTGCTTCAGTAATATTTTCTTTGTATTTATTCTGCCTGAGGTTCACCAATTTTATTTACTGTGTAAACTGATAGCTTTCAACAAGTTAAGGAAATTATTGTTATTCTATTTTCAAATATTCTTTATTTTTTAAATTTTTTTTAATGTTTATTTATTTTTGACAGAGACAGAATGCAAGTGGGTTAGGGGCAGAGAGAGAGGGAGACACAGAATCTGAAACAGGCTCCAGGCTCTGAGCTGTCAGCACAGAGCCTGATGCGGGGCTCAAACTCACGAGCTGTGAAATCATGACCTGAGCCGAAGTCGGACGCTCAACCGACTGAGCCACCCAGGCGCCCCTCAAATATTCTTTCTGCCTTATTTTTTCTCTTCTCTTCTGAAATTCACATTAAATATATAGTAGGTTATTTGACTCTTTAGGCTGTTTGATTACTTGTTTCAAATATCTTTCATCCTCTCATTTTTATTGCCATTCTTTGTGTAATTTGTTTGAAAAATTTTTATTGATCAGTTTTCAACTGCATGGCTCCTGTCTTCACTATGCCTGATCTTCTGTTAAATCCCTCCAATGAGTTTTTAATTTTATACGTGGCATTTTTCATTTCCAGAATACACATTTAATTATATTTCAGAGGAGAGTTAAGATGAAAGAGTAATAGAGGGATCCAGGACTTGTCTCATCCCTTAAATGCAGGTAGATCAACATCAAATAAATTTGAAAACCTAGGAAATAGATCTGAGGATTAACATAACAATCTTCACAATTCAAGGAAAAGAACATGGCAGGTGTAAGATGCAGAGGTGTCAATTGGGGGAGAAAAAAGCCACGGTGCTTCAGAGGGGAGGGACCCCTTTTCCTGTGAGAGGGCAGAGAGAGAAACAGAGAAAGAGTTTGCACAAGAAAAACACTCCCTCAAAACCATTGACTAGGGAATCAAGAGGAGCTTACTATTGCAAGTTTTTACAAACAGGGAGCTCAAATTCTGAGGTTTTAAAAGTCCATGCCAAAGGAAACAATCAACAAAACTAAAAGGCAACTGATGGAATGGGAAAAGATATTTGCAAATGACATTATTGAATAAAGGGTTAGTATTCAAAATCTATAAATAACTCACCAAACTCCACACCCCCAAAAAAGCCAAATAATCCAGTGAAGAAATGGGCAAAGTACATGAATAGACACTTTTCAAAAGAAGATATCCAGATGGCCAACAGACACATGAAATGATGCTCAATGTCACTTATCATCAGGGAAATAAAAATCAAAGCCACACTGAGATACCACCTCACACCAGAGTGGCTAAAATTAACAAATTGGGAAACTTTAGATGTGGAGAAAGCAGAACTCTCTTGCACTGTTAGTGGAAATGCAAACTGGTGCAGCCAGTCTGGAAAACAGTGTGGAGGTTCCTCAAAAATTAAAAATAAGACTACCCCATGACCCAGCAATAACACGGCTAGGAATTTACCCAAGGGATACAGGAGTGCTGATGCATAGGGGCACATGTATCCCAATGTTTATAGCAGTGCTTTCAACAATAATCAAATTATGGAAAGAGATTAAATGTCCATCAACTAATGAGTGGACAAAGAAGATGTAATATATATATATATATGTATTATATATGTATATATGTATATGTATTATATATATAAATATATATATGTGTATTTATATATATGTGTATATATGTATATATATATATACATATATATGTGTGTTGCTGGGTCCCTTAATATTGGAAGTTTTGAATCCTAGCCAATGCCAGAGATAAAACACAGGAAAATATATAAATATATATAAATGGACAAAGAAGATGTAATATATATACATATATATAAAATACATATAATATATATATTATATACATATAATGTATATATATATATACATATATATAATACATATTATATGTATATATATTATATATATAATGGAATACTACTTGGTAGTGAGAAAGAATGAAATCTGACCATTTACAGCAACATGGATGGAACTGGAGGGTATTATGGTAAGTGAAATAAGGCAGTCAGAGAAAGACAGACACCATATGTTTCCACTCATATGTGGATCTTGAGAAACTTAACAGAAGACCATGGGGGAGGGGAAGAGGGGGAAAAGTTACAAACAGAAAAGGAGGAAGGCAAACCATAAAGAAACTCTTAAATACAGAGAACTGAGGGTTGATGGAGGGTGGGGGAGAGGGGAAAGTGAGTGATGGGCATGGAGGAGGGAACTTTTTGGGATGAGGACTGTATGTTGTGTGGAAACCAATTTGACAATAAATTATATATATATTTTTAAAAGTCCATACCATTCACCAAATTCAAGCCAGGTGGGCAATGGTACTCCTGGGGAGAAGGAGGGCAGAGACCTGGGGGCAGACAGTGTGGTGTAGGGATCCCCTGGGTTGCACTAGGATATAACATTCCCTTTCCTGGAGTACATTTGAAAGAGGGTATATTGCCTCTCCTAGGACAAAAAACCCAGTGGGTGCCATTGAGGAGACATTCAACAGCAGACGACAGAACTTCATGCAGAGGGTGAATAAACTGCAGCTTTACACTGTGCTTTACCATAAACTCCAAACACCTGCATAGCCACAAGACTGCTTTCCTCTGACAAAACAGCACCAGTCACAACACTAAAAGTCTCTCCTCTGGAAGACAGAATTGGTCTGTGTGTTGCTGGGTCCCTTAATATTGGGAGTTTTGAATCCTAGCCAATTCCAGAGATAAAACACAGGAAAAAATGTCACTTGGAATGCCAATGGCCCAGGCACAAACGGGTTGAAGGCAGCGATCTGATGGAAGCCTGGGACTCAGAGGGGATATTGTTTGCTTTTCTGTGAAGGATTAATGAACAGACTGGGGTGTGTGCTCCCTTCCCTGGGAACAAGAGAGTGAGTTGATGCTATCTTCCTCACCCCCATACCCCCTGCCCATCAGCACAGCCTAACTTCAGTGAGAAACATGGCTCCCCCACTGGAGACTGGAGCTGCTTACACTAAATCCTCCTGCCTGCACCCTTCAGGGACATCTTTACTAGGGCAGGTCTGACTCTAATCCACAACAGTGAGCCTTTCCCTCAGATGAAAACAGGCACCCCACAGGCCCCAGATCTGACCATAGAGTGCTCTAAAGTGTCAGCTTCAGTTCTAGTGGAAATAAGACTAGGTTTTCTCTTTCTTCCTTCCTTCCTTCCTTCCTTCCTTCCTTCCTTCCTTCCTTCCTCTCCCCCCTCTCCCTTTGGAAAAAAAAATTTGTTTGTTCATAGTTTTTTTGTTTGGTTGGTTGTTTTTTCATTTCCTTTTCTCATTTTTTAGATCAGGCTTTTTTCTTTCTTTTTCTTTGAATCAGGCTTACAGCTTTTTTCTTTGTTTATTGTTCCTTTTCCTTTTTTCTTTTTTTGGATTACTCTTTCTTAAATCAGGCTAATTTTAATGCATGAATCAATGCACAACTGTTTAAATGCAAACACTTCCCACTGCAAGCAAGGAGAAACTCTCACAAAGAACTGATCTGTGAGAAAGATAAGCCAAAACACAAAAGTAGAGGTTACATAGCAAACACCTGGAGAGTGTATTGCCCCTACTTAATATAACATTATTCTCAGGAGCAGGAAACATAACAAGGTTTCATAACACACAGAAAACTAGACAAAATGAAAAGATGAAGGAATTATCCCCAAAAGAAAAATCAAGAAGAAGTCACAGCCAGGGATTTACTCAAAACAAATGTAAACAATATACCTGAAAAAAGAATTTAGAACAAGAGTCTTAAGAATATTAGCTGTGCTTGAAAAAAAGTGTAGAAGACACCAGAGAAACCCTTGGCTAAATACTAGTCAGGCCAAAATGAAAAATACTATAACTGAGATGCAAAATGGACTGGATGTAATCAGAGTGAGGGTGGAAGAAGCAGAGTAATAAATAGGTGATATAGAAGATAAAGTTATGGAAACATTTAAGGTGAAAAGAAGAGGAAAATAAAACTATTAGATCATGAATACAGACTTAGGAAAGTCGGCAATTCCACAAAGTGTAATAATATCTGTATCAAACTCACAAATGAAAGAAGAGATCACAGTCAACACCACAGAAATACAATTATAAGAGAATATAATGAGCAATTATATGCCAACAAATTGGGCAATCTGGAAGAAATGAGTAAATTCCTAGAAACAAACTATCAACACTGATACATGAAGAAATAGAAAATTTGAACAGGCCCATGACCAGTAAAGAAATTGAATCAGTAATCAAAAATCTCCCAAAAACAGGAGTCCAGGGTTGGATGGCTTCCCAGAGGAATTCTACCAAACATTTAAAGAAGAGTTAATACCTATTCTTCTCAAACTGTTCCAAAAATAGAAATGGAAGGCACATGTCTAAACTCATTCTATGAGGCCAGCATTACCTTGATTCCAAAACCTGACAAAGACCCCACTAAAAAGACGAATCAATATCCCTGATGAACATGGATGCAAAAATTCTCAACATGATACTTACAAATTGAATCCAACAATACATTAGAAGAATTTTTCACCACAATCAAGTGGGACTTATTGCTGAGATACAAAAGTGGTTCAATATCTGAAAATCAAGCAACATGATACATCACATTAATAAAAGAAAGGATAAGAACCATGTGATCCTGTCAATAGATGCAGAAAAAGAATTTGACAAAATATAGCATCCTTTCTTGATAAAAACCCTCAAAAAAGTAGGGATACAAGGAACATACCTCAACATCATAAAGGTCATATACAAAATATCAACAGCTAATATCACCTTCGATGGGGAAAAAGAGAGCTTTTCCCTAAAGTCAGGAACATGACAGGGATGACCACTCTCCCCACTGTTGTTCAACATAGTATTGGAAGTCTGAGCTTCAGAAATTAAACAACAAAAAGAAATAAAGGCATCCAAATTGGCATGGAAGAACTCAAACTTTCACTGTTTGCAGATGACATGATAATGTATGTAGAAAACCCATAAGACTCCACTGAAGAATTGCTAGAACTGATACATGAATTCAGCAAAGTCGCAGGATATAAAATCAATACACAGTTTCATTTCTATACATGAGTAATGAGGCAGCAGAAAGAGAAATCAATGGATCAATCCCACCTACAATTGCACCAAAAACCAGAAGATACCTAGGACTAAACCTAACCAACGAAGAAAAATATCTGTACTCTGAAAACTATAGATAACTTATGAAAGAAATTGAAGAGGACACAAAGAAATGGAAAAATACCCCATGCTTGTGGAGTCAAAGAACAAATATTCTTAAAATGTCTTTACTACCCAAAGCAATCGATACATTCAATGCAATCCCTGTCAAAGTAACACCAGCATTTTTCACGGAACTAGAACAAAAATTCTAAAATTTGTATGGAGCCATAAAAGACCCTGAATACCTACTGTAATATTGAAAAAGAAAAGCAAAGTGGGAGGCATCACAATTCCGGACTTCAGGCTGTATTCTGAACCTGTAATCATCAAGACAGTATGGTACTGGCGTGCCTGAGTGGCTCAGTTGGTTAGCATCTGGTTCTTGACTTAAGCTCAGGTTATGATCAGGTTCATGAGATCAAGACTGACATCACATGGAGCCTGCTTGGGATTCTCTTCCTCTCTCTTCTCTCTCTCTCTCTCTCAATAAATATAAATAAACTTTAAGGGGGAAACGTTTGTAAAAAGGACATTAAGGTACTGGCACAAAAACAGACACATAGATTAATGAAACAGAATAGAGAACCCACAAATGGACCCATAACTATATTGTCTACTGTATATATGGTGTATATATACTGTGGAATATTACTCAGACATCAATAAGAATGAGATCTTGCCATTTGCAATGATGTGCATGGAGCTAGAGTGTATTATGATAAGCAAAATAAGTCAGCCGGAGAAAGCAAATATCATATGATTTCACTCATATGTGGAATTTAAGAAACAAAACAGATGAACACAGAGTATGGGAAGAAAAAAATAAAATAAAAAACAGAGAGGGAGACAAACCATACGAAACTCTTAACTATAGAGAACAAACTGAGGGTTACTGGAGGGGAGGTGGATGGAGGGGTGGGCTAAATGGGTGATGGTCATTAAGGATGACACTGGTTTTTATATATGTAACTGAGGAATCACTAAATTTTACCCCTGAAACCAATACTACACTATATGTTAAATTTCTTGAATTTAAATAAAATCTTGGAAGAAAAAAAAAAGGTAATTGTATTTTAGAGTTCCTTGCCTCTGTGAAAATTCTTCCTTTTATAAAAGTTTAAATTTTCTGTTGAAAGTCTCGAAGTTTTAATGAATTTAGTTGGCTTTTAATCTTTTGTATTTGAAAAAACACATTAATTATAGATGGTCCTCCCAGGATTCTGATTTAGAAACTATAAAATGTTTATCTCCTCAAACGTGGAAGTTTTTCTCCTTGTAGGTTTTGAACTTAGCTATTATTTTACCTCATGACATTCAAAATCTGGCATTCTGAGAGGACACCAATCGTTTGTTTGTTTGTTTGTTTGTTTGTTTGTTTGTTTGTTTTGTAACACCCTCTCTCTAACTGGAATTTATCACTGTTAGACCCTGGGAGATTTCACTCAACTAGGTTGAATTTCTTAATGGTGTTATTTAAATCTTTCATATGCTTACCAATTTCTGGTATACTTGTTTTGTCAATCACTAGAGAAGTATATTAGCATATTCCACTCTTATTGTGGATTTATTCATTTATTTTTTAGCTACATATTTTGAAGCTATATTATTAGATACATATTTTTAGAGCAATTCTATCTTCTGGGTGACTTAAAGTTTTATTGTTGACAAAACTAGGAAGATGATGGTGGAGGAGGATGCTGGGCTCCCCGCGTCCTGCAGACCACTTGGATTCCACCCTCATCTGCCTAAATAACCCAGAAAACCACCAGAAGTCTAGCAGAATGGACTCTACAGAACCAAGCTTAGACAAGAGGCCCATGGAAGAGAGTAGGAAGGGCGGAGAGGTGATGCACGCTACACGGACTGGTAGGAGGGAACCGGGGCAGTGGAGGGGCAGCCAGCCCACCCAAAAAGGCAGAGCCCCTGAGTCTGGTTTGCAAAAGCAGAAGGGCCAGACAGAGTGTGTTCTCACAGCCAGCAGGACTTAACATCTGGAATGTTATAAGTCAACAGCTCTGCTCCGAGACCAGGAGGGCTAGAGGACAATGGGAGGGAGAGTTGTTGAGCCACAGAGGACAGAGCTCAGCTTGGTGGGGAACAAAGGTGCTCTCCAGCACCAACTCCCTCATCCATCCCCCAGCCAAAATCCCAAAGGGAACCAGTTCCCATCACGGAACTTGCTTGCACCGCACACCCAATGCTATGTTTCTGTGGATGCATCCCTCCGATGGGTCTGCCTCCCTCCCAATGCCACAAGGCCCCTTCTGCAGCTGACCACTGAAGGCAAAGCGAGCTGAGTCTGCCCCTCCCACCCATATGCACCTTGCATATCCACCCCGGGTAATACTCCAGATCCCATCCAAGCAGCACCACAAGCCTGGCAGTGTGCAAGTAGCCGACACAGGGAAAACAATACTCCACAGTGACTCCTGCCCCTGGGAGAGGGGAAGATAAGGTACACACCACTCTGACTGTGGCCCCAGCAGTGGGCTGGGGGCAGACATCAGGTCTGACTGCAGCCCCACGCACCAACACAAGTTACTCCAGACAGCACAGGGGAAGAGTCCTGCAGTTCCATGCCACTCCAGAGACTATCCAAAATGATGAAACAGAAGAATTCTCCTCAAAAGAAACTCCAGGAAGTAGTGACAGGCAACGAACTAATCAAAAACGATGTAAGCAATGTAACAGAAAGTGAATTCAAAATAATAGTCATAAAATTAATAGCTGGGCTTGAAAAAAGTATAGAAGACAGCAGAGCATCTATTGATACAGAGATCAAGGGACTAAGAAACAGTCAGGAGGAGCTAAAAAATGCTATAAATGAGGTGCAAAATAAAATGGAGGCGACCACAGCTCAGATTGAGGACGCAGAGGAGAGAATAGGTGAATTAGAAGACAAAATGATGGAAAAAGAGAAAGCGGAAAAAAAGAGAGATAAAAAAATCCAGGAAAATTAAGGGAGAATTAGAGAACTAAGTGACACAATTAAATGCAATAATATACACATAATAGGGATTCGAGGAGAAAGAGAGAGGGAAAGGTACAGAAGGTATATTTGAAGAAATCATAGCTGAGAACTTCCCTGATTTGGGGCAGGAAAAAGACATTGAAATCCAAGAGACACAGGGGACTCCCTTCAGACGTAACTTGAATCAATCTTCTGCACGACATATCATAGTGAAACTGGCAAAATACAAGGATAAAGAGAAAATTCTGAAAGCAGCTAGGGATAAACATGCTCTAACATATAAAGGGAGACCGATAAGACTTGTGATGGATTCATTTACAGAAACTTGGTAGTCCAGAAAGGAATGGCAGGAAATCTTCAATGTGATGAACAGAAAAAATATGCAGCTGAGCATCCTTTATCCAGCAAGTCTGCCATTTAGAATGGAAAGAGAAATAAAGGACTTCTGAAACAAACAAAAACTGAAGAAATTCATCACCATTAAACCAACTCTACAAGAGATCTTAAGGGGGATCCTGCGAGACAAAGTACCAGAGACATAACTACAACCATGAAACCTACAGACATCACAATGACTCTAAACCCATGTCTTTCTATAACACTGAATGTAAATGGACTGAATGTTCCAACCAAAACACATAGGGTATCAGAATGGATAAGAAAACAAGACCCATCTATTTTCTGTCTACAAGAGACTCATTTTATACCTGAGGACACCTTTAGATTGAGAGTGAGGGGATGGAGAACTATCTATCATGCTACTGGAAGTCAAAAGAAAGCTGGAGTAGCCATATTTATATCATAAAAACTAGACTTTAAAGGCTGTAACGAGATGAAGAAGGGCAATATATAATAATTACAGGGTCTATCCATTAGGAAGAGCTAACAATTATAAATGTTTATGCACCAATTATGGGAGCCAACAAATATATAAAACAATTACTCACAAACATAAGCAACATTATTGATAAGAATGTGGTAATTGCAGGGGACTTTAATACTCCAATTACAACAAAGGATAGAACATCTAGACACAGGATCAATAAAAGGCCCTGAATGATACATTGGATCAGATGGACTTGACAGATATATTTAGAACTCTGCATCCCAAAGCAACAGAATATATTTTCTTCTCGAGTGCACATGGAACATTCTCTAAGATAGATCACATATTGGGTCACAAAGCAGCCCTTCATGAATATACAAGAATTGAGATCATACCATACATACTTTCAGACCACAATGCTATGAAGCTTGAAGTCAACCACAGGAAAGAGTCTGGAAAACCTCCAAAAGCATGGAGGTTAAAGAACACCCTACTAAAGAATGAATGGGTCAAACAGGCAATTAGAGAAGAAATTAAGAAATATATGGAAACAAATGAAAATGAAAATATAACAATCCAAACACTTTGGGATGCAGCAAAGGCAGTCCTGAGAGGAAAATACATTGCAATCCAGGCCTACCTCAAGAAACAAGAAAAATCCCAAATACAAAATCTAACAGAACATCTAAAGAAAATAGAAGCAGAACACCAAAGACACCCCAAAATGAGCAGAAGAAGAGAAATAATAAAGATCACAGCAGAAATAAACAATATAGAATCTAAAAAAACTGTAGAGCAGATCAATGAAACCAAGAGTTGGTTTTTTGAAAAAATAAACAAAATCGATAAACCTCTAGCCAGGTTTCTCAAAAAGAAAAGGGAGATGACCCAAATAGATACAATCATGAATGAAAATGGAATTATTACAACCAATCCCTCAGAAATAGAAGCAATTATCAGGGAATACTATGAAAAATTATATGCCAACAAATTGGACAACCTGGAAGAAATGGACAAATTCCTAAGCATCCACACACTTCCAAAACTCAATCACGAGGAAATACAAAGCTTGAACAGACCCATAACCAGTGAAGAAATTGAATCAGTTATCAAAACTCTCCCAACAAATAAGAGTCCATGACCAGATGGCTTCCCATGGGAGTTCTATCAGACGTTTAAAGCAGAGAAAATACCTATCCTTCTCAAGCTATTCCAAAAAATAGAAAGGGACGGAAAACTTCCAGACTCATTCTATGAAGCCAGTATTACTTTGATTCCTAAACCAGGCAGAGATCCGATAAGAAAAAGAGAACTACAGGCCAATATCCCTGATGAATATGGATGCAAAAATTCTCAATAAGATACTAGCAACTCGAATTCAACAGCATGTGAAAAGAAGTATTCACCATGATCAAGTGGGATCATTCCTGGGATGCAGGGCTGGTTCAACATTCACAAATCAATCAACGTGATACATCACATTAATAAAAGAAAAGAAACATATGATCTTGTGAATGGATGCAGAAAAAGCATTTGACAAAATTAAGCATCTTTTCTTAATAAAAACCCTCGAGAAAGTCGGGATAGAGGAAACGTACTTCAACATCATAAAACCAATTTTTGAAAAGCCCACAGCTAACATCATCCTCAATGGAGAAACACTGAGAGCTTTCTCCCTGAGATCAGGAACACGACAGGGATGCCCACTCTCACCGCTGTTGTTTAACATAGTGTTGGAAGTTCTAGCATCAGCAATCAGACAACAAAAGGAAATCAAAGGCATCAAAATTGGCAAAGATGAAGTCAAGCTTTCACTTTTTGCAGATGATATGACACTACACGTGGAAAATCTGATAGACTCCACCAAAAGTCTGCTAGAACTGACACATGAATTCAGCAAAGTTGCAGGATACAAAATCAATGTACAGAAATCAGTTGCATTCTTATACACTAAAAATGAAGCAACAGAAAGACTAATAAAGAAAGTGATCCCATTCACAATTGCACCAAGAATCATGAAATGCCTAGGAATAAACCTAACCAAAGATGTAAAAGATCTGTATACTGAAAAGTATAGAAAGCTTATGAAGCAAAATGAAGAAGATATAAAGAAATGGAAAAACATTCCGACTCATGGGTTGGAAGAATAAATATTGTTAAAATGTCAATACTACCCAAAGCTATCTACACATTCAATGCAATCCCAATCAAAATTGCACCAGCATTCTTCTCAAAGCTAGAACAAGCAATCCTAAAATTTGTATGGAACCACAAAAGACCCAAATAGCCAAAGTAATTTTGAAGAAGACCAAAGTGGGAGGCATCAGAATTCCAGACTGTAGCCTCTACTACAAAGCTGTAGTCAGCAAGACAACATGGTATTGGCACAAAATCCGACACATAGACCAATGGAATAGAATAGAAACTCCAGAACTAGACCCACAAAAGTATGGCCAACTCATCTTTGACAAAGCAGGAAAGAATATCCAGTGGAAAAAAGACAGTCTCTTTAACAAATGTTGCTGGAAGAACTGGAGAGCCACATGCAGAAGGATTAAACTAGATCACTTACACCATTCACAAAAACAAACTCAAAATGGAGAAAGAACTTGAATGTGAGACAGGAAACCATCAAAACCCTAGAGGAGAAAGCAGGAAAAGACCTCTCTGACCTCAGCTGCAGCAATTTCTTACTTGACACATCCCCAAAGGCAAGGGAATTAAAAGCAAAAATGAACTATTGGGGGGACCTCATGATGATAAAAAGATTCTCCATTACGAAGGAAACAATCAACAAAACTAAAAGGCAACCAACAAAATGGTCATTTGCAAATGACATATCGGACAAAGGGCTACTATCTAAAATCTGTAAAGAGCTCACCAAACTCCACACCCAAAAAACAAATAATCCAGTGAAGAAATGGGCAGAAGACATGAATAGACACTTCTCTAAAGAAGACATCCAGATGGCCACCAGGCACATGAAAAGATGCTCAACATCACTCCTCATCAGGGAAATACAAATCAAAACCATACTGAGATATCATCACCTCACGCCAGTCAGAGTGGCTAAAATGAACAAAACAGGAGACTACAGATGCTGGAGAGGATGTGGAGAAACAGGAACCCTCTTGCATTGTTGGTGGGAATGCAAACTGGTGCAGCCACTCTGGAAAACAGTGTGAAGGTTCCTCAAAAAATTAAATAGAGACCTACCCTATGACCCAGCAGTAGAACAGGATACAGGAGTGCTGATGCATAGGGGCACTTGTACCCCAATGTTTATAGCAGCACTCTCAACAATAGCCAAATTATAGAAAGAGCCTAAATGTCCATCAACTGACGAATGGAGAAAGAAATTGTGGTTTATATACACAATGGAATACGTGGCAATGAGAAAGAATGAAATATGGCCTTTTGTAGCAACGTGGATGGAACTGGAGAGTGTTATGCTAAGTGAAATAAGCCATACAGAGAAAAACAGAAACCCATGGGGGAGGGGAAGAAAAAAAAGAGAGGGAGAGGGCCAAAGCATAAGAGACTCTTAAAAACTGAGAACAAACTGAAGGTTGATGGGGAGTGGGAGGGAGGAGAAGGTGGGTGATGGGTATTGAGAAGGGCACCTTTTGGGATGAACACTGGGTGTTGTATGGAATCCAATTTGACAATAAATTACATATTTAAAAAATGTATTTTTATGATATGTCTCTGTTGATCTCTAGTTAGACTTTTGCCTTAATGTTTATCTGATATTAATATGTGATACTAGCCTTTTTGTTTATAATTTTCTATACTTTAACTTTTTTTTGTTTCTTGTATTCTTGTATTTAAAATAACAGCATACAGTTGGGTTTCATGTTATTCATTCTGACCACTATTACCCTCTCTGAAACATTTAATCCTTTTTCATTTAATGTATTTACACACAAAATTATTTTTGTTCCCCAATTTTTTTATTTTGCCATCTTTTCTTTTTGTTTTTTTTCTTTTTTTCTCTATTTCATTGATTTGTTTTATTGTTGAGTTTGCCACTTTGTGATTTTGGAAAAAAATGTTTACTGTTCTATAGGTTTTCAAGCTAGACATTATCCTGCATCCTTGACTTGTAGATTATCTTTATTTTTGTCATCTTTCTTGACTATACAGGGATATGGAACACTTTAACTTCATTGCCCTCTCCAAATCTATAGGTATTATTGTTGTGTATTTCAATTTTTTACATATTTTTAAAGCCCACTAAAAATGGCTTGCCATTCGCATTGTATTTACTTCCTAAGTATACTAGTAATCTTTGGTCACATTAATTTAATTTCAGCCCTGCAATTTTATAGAATGTCTTGGTTTATTTATGTTTGCCCATATTTGTAAGATTCCACCCTTTATTTCTCATCTCAAAGCACAGGGTTTGTCAGTGACCCCAACCAGGATAGGCCCTTGACTCTAACTTTGTCCCCCAGGCTTACAAGTTTGTCACAAGTACTGCTAATTTTCAACCACTTCTGGCATTTATGAAAGGATCCTTGGTAATAAGAAGTTCCATATACCAATTTTATCTCTCTAGATTTTTGTCAATTCTCAGATACTTCTCAGCCCTCTAATGCCTTCAAGAGTACATTTCTCCACTATAAAATCATTTGGGCAGGCTGTGAAAAGTGTGGGCAATTACTAAAGAAATTTTGAGAGAGGACTGCTGGTGGGCTGAGGGGAGGGTTGCTTCCCACTTTAACTCAAGTCAAGAGGTGGAACTTAAGGCAATTATTTGAGAATCTTAATGTGTGTCTTTTAAGTCTCATGGAGCAAACTGGTAGCTGATTTTTATGGGTTGAGTTATGTCCCCCACAAAAAGATATATTGAAGTCCTAACTACAGTACCTCATTATGTAATCTTACACAAAAATATGGTCGTTTCAGATATAGTTTGTTAAAATGAAGCCATACTGGAGTAGAGTAATCCCCTGATCCAATGTGACTACTATCCTTATAAGAAGACAACCATCTGAAGACAGAAACACAGAAAGGAATGCCATGTGAAGACAGGGTAAATGCTGAATTATGCTTCCATAAACCAAGGAACACCTTGGGTTACCAGAGACTCAGAGTTAAGGAAGGATCCTCCCCTGAAGGCTTCAGCTAGAGCACAGCTCAGCTAACAACTTGATGTCAGACTTCTAAGCTCCAGAACCATGAGATAATAAATTTCTGTTGTTTTCAGCCATTCTGCTTGTGATACTTTGTTATGATAGTTCTAGAAAACTGATATATTAATTCATACCTAAAATCCCTAAAAAGGAAAACTGGTCAGCTAGCGCTCTGGGAATGATGTAATGAAGTGTGGCCAGGTTGGACAACTTTCAGGTCCACATTTATCAGGAAAAAGAATGGATGAACATTTCCCAGGGATTAGAGATAGGTTACTCTCGAGAGGAGTTATCTTAGACTCTATCCAGGAAAGCCACCAATAAATGAAGAGAACTCAAGATCAGGACAAAATTCCAAAATCTCAGAAGCTAAAGTAATCTCTTATAAAAAAAAAATCAGCCACAAAATCTGCATTTGTCTTTCTCAGTGGAACTATAGGAGAGATACCCTCAATGATATGGATAAGAGGTCACATGGAAATCCACTCAGGTGCCCTAAAATAGTCATTTTTAAACATCCATGTCACGACCAGCGCGACAATCACCGAGGTCAGGGCCCTGAGAGTAGGGGAATGCAAGAAAAAAGAGGAGAGAAGAGAAAGTTTGGGAACAGAAGGGTGCCCTGGGCTGATGGCCCAAGTGACGGCTTTATTGTTGCTGTACACAATCTTTTATAATATAAGACTCTTATGGGTCAGGTCATTCTAAGAATAAACAGGTTTCACATGATCACTGCCAGCCAAAACATTTAGTTCTGTGTACCTTGTGAACTTTCTGAACGGGTCACAAGACCTTGTTGATAGATTGCTAGCAAAACACAGTTCCCATTTTTGTTTCTATCTGACTCGGGGTAGAAAAAGGGAGGTAGCATTACTGCCAACACCTGCAGACCACAGGCTTCAGGAATTAACTTTCTCAGCCTTGACAAGGCTTTCGTATGCCCTTGAAAGTGGGGGGATGGGAGGGGGAACCACCGGGTTGGCTGAGTCAACAGGGAGCCGTTGCTCAACCTGGTCTCAGCCTGGCACCGGGGCCCAGCCTCCCACACATCCACATATTGCAGGAAACATTCAGACCATCTCATAACAGTATTAGTCAGGTTAGAATTTTCTGCCTATTTTCTCTAGATAAGTAAAAGCTGGAATTTGAGAGCTGGAAGGATGAGCAGTAGAAGTAGGATCAGTAGAAGTTCAAGAAGATAAAGACAGAAGATGAAAACCACACCCCCTTCCCCACTTCAATTAGCCAATCGACAGTATATCTAAGCTGGGGGAACAGGAAAATATGCTTCAACATTAAAGTTTGACATTTCTAATTATTACTTTGGATCAGATAGTTTAATTATTGAACTAAACCTTGTGGACTGGAGTAATCTAAGGATATTTTCTTACCTAAAAAGGACCAAAAAGTCATTGAGTCTTTGATAAATTTCAACCAAGGACAAGGGAGGAGCCAATTCTACATTTAAAAATTTAAGGATAGAGAGAAATAAAAATAAAGTTGCCTGCTATGTGGAGTAAACAATTTTCAGTAGAAAATTTTGAAGTCAACCTACACAGGAATGAGGTAAAAGACAGAGTCCAGTGACATTTGGGCTACTGGTTGTCCATGCTTCCAACTTGTTGTACCCCTACCACACTGAATTTAAGGAAGCCAAAACTGTCTTATAATATTTTCTTCAAGTGGTCACAAATTATCTATACACCTCCCTCTTTGGGAAATCATTCTTCTGTTATGGGCTGACTTGTGTCTCCTCAATATTTGCACATTGAAGCCCTAACACTCAGTACCTCAGAATATGACTTTATTTGGGAATAGAGCATTTAAAGATATGTTTATGTTAAAATGAGGTATTAATCTATATGATCAGTGTCCTCATAATAAGAAAAATTGGACAGAGATACACCCAGGGGTGCAATTGCATAGAGGAAAGACATTATGAGGACACAGCAAGCTGGCCATCTGCAAACCAAAGACAGGCCACAGGAGAAACCAAACCTGCCAATACCTTGATCCTAGACTTATAGCCTCCAGAACTGTGAGACAACGTTTGTGTTGTTTAAGCCGCTTAGTCTATGGTACGTTTTTATGACAGGTCTAAGAAACTAACATCCAATCTCATGACTCTATCAACATGGTCTAAACGTCAGCTTCCATTTTCATAGGGATACTATCCTCTTAATCACAGACAGAATACATGATGGGGGCCAACAGAGGTATCTCATAGGCCCCAGATATTAAATCAAGACATGGGTTTGTGATCCAAGTTGGGACAATCATAGACATTTTCTGCAATTTTTCAAACTGGAGGCGAGGTAAAAGTTTCCAACTTCCTTTCAAAAATAGATGTCTAATTCAGTATTAATTTTCCTTTCCATGATATGGTTCAGATATATTTTATTGCAATCAGGTGGTTTATGCCTTTTGCAGAGACCAGAATTGTTCTTTGCTGTTGACAGATTTGGCATTCATTAATAATTATAGCTACACTACCCCTAAGGGTAATTTTGTGTTTTGCATCCATGCATAACCCCCATGTTTGCAACATTGACTTATTGTTTGAGTCCATTGAGCTACAGAGGTAGCCAAAGAAAGAGGATGATTGACATCTACAGGATAGGTCATTGTATTTGACAGATTATTGAGAGCCTCTCCTACTGTGCTACTTGTTGATTTATTTTATTTTTTTAATATGAAATTTATTGTCACATTGCTTTCCATACAACACCCAGTGCTCATCCCAAAAGGTACCCTCCTCAATACCCATCACCCACCCTCCCCTCCCTCCCACTCCCTATCAACCTTCAGTTTGTTCTCAGTTTTTAAGAGTCTCTTATGCTTTGGCTCTCTCCCTCTTTTTTTTTTCTTCCCCTCCCCCATGGACTTCTGTTAAGTTTCTCAGGATCCACATAAGAGTGAAAACATATGGTATCTGTATTTCTCTGTATGGCTTATTTCACTTAGCATAACACTCTCCAGTTCCATCCACGTTGCTACAAAAGGCCATATTTCATTCTTTCTCATTGCCAAGTAGAATTCCATTGTATATGTAAACCACAATTTCTTTATCCATTCATCAGTTGATGGACATTTAGGCTCTTTCCATAATTTGGCTATTGTTGAAAGTGCTGCTATAAACATTGGGGTACAAGTGCCCCTATGCATCACCACTCCTGTATCCCTGGGGTAAGTTCCTAGCAGTGTTATTGCTGTATCATAGGGTAGGTCTCCTTTTAATTTTTTGAGGAACCTCCACACTGTTTTCCAGAGTGGCTGCACCAGTTGCATTCCCACCAACAGTGCAAGAGGGTTCCCGTTTCTCCACATCCTCTCCAGCATCTAGAGTCTCCTCATTTGTTCATTTTAGACACTCAGACTGGTGTGAAGTGATATCTCAGTGTGGCTTTGATTTTTATTTCCTGATGAGGAGTGACGTTGAGCATCTTTTCATGTGCCTGTTGGCCATCTGGATGTCTTCTTTAGAGAAGTGTCTATTCATGTCTTCTGCCCATTTATTCACTGGATTATTTGTTGTCAGTGTGGAGTTCAGTGAGTTCTTTATAGATTTTGGATACTAGTCCTTTGTCCAGTATGTCATTTGCAAATATCTTTTCCCATTCTGTCGGTTGCCTTTTAGTTTTGTTGATTGTTCCTTCGCAGTGCAGAAGCTTTTTATCTTCTTGAGGTCCCAATATTTCATTTTTGCTTTTAATTCCCTTGCCTTGGAGGGGTTCAAGTAAGAAATTGCTGCAGCTCAGATCAGAGAGGTTTTTACTTGCTTTCCGTTCTAGGGCTTTGATGGTTTCCTGTCTCACATTCAGGTCCTTCATCCATTTTGAGTTTGTTTTTGTGAATCATGTAAGAAAGTTGTCTAGTTTCATTCTTCTGCATGTTGCTGTCCAGTTCTCCCAGCACCATTTGTTAAAGAAACAGTCTTTTTTCCACTGGATATTCTTTCCTGCTTTGTCAAAGATTAGTTGCCATACTTATGTGGGTCCAAATCTGGAGTCTCTATTCTATTCCATTGGTCTACGTGTCGGTTTTTGTGACAATATCATGTTGTCTTGCTGACTACAACTTTGTAGTAGAGGCCTGGGATTGTGATGCCTCCCGCTTTGGTCTTCTTCTTCAAAATTACTTTGGCTATTCGAGGCCTTTTGTGGTTCCATACAAATTTTAGGATTGCTTGTTCTAGCTTCGAGAATAATGCTGGTGCAATTTTGATTGGGATTGCATTGAATGTGTAGATAGCTTTGGGTAGTATTGACATTTTAACAATATTTATTCTTCCAACCCATGAGCACGGAATATTTTTCCATTTCTTTATATCTTCTTCATTTTGCTTCATAAGCTTTCTATAGTTTTCAACATACAGATCTTTTACGTATTTGGTTAGATTTATTCCTAGGCATTTCATGATTCTTGGTGCAATTGTGAATGGGATCAGGTTCTTTGTCTTTCTCTTGCTTCATTATTAGTGTATAAGAATGCAACTGATTTCGATACATTGATACTGTATCCTGTGACTTTGCTGGATTCATGTATCTGTTCTAGCAGATTTTTGGTGGAGTTTGTTGGGTTTTCCATGTATAATATCATGTCATCTGCAAAAAGTGAAAGCTTGACTTCATCTTTGCCAATTTTGATGCCTTTGATTTTCTTTTGTTGTCTGATTGCTAATGCTAGAATTTCCAACATTTTATTAAACAACAGCAGTGAGAGTGGACATCCCTGTCATGTTCCTGATCTCAGGGAGAAAGCTCTCAGTGTTTCTCCATTGAGGATGATATTAGCTGTGGGCTTTTCAAAAATGGGTTTTATGATGTTGAAGTATGTTTCTTCTATCCCGACTTTCTCAAGGGTTTTTATCAAGAAAAGATGCTGAATTTTGTCAAATGCTTGTTCTGCATCGATTGACAGGATCATATAGTTGTTACCTTTCCTCTTATTAATGTGCTGTATCACTTTGATTTGTGAATGTTGAACCAGCCCTGCATCCCAGGAATGAATCCTACTTGATCATGGTAAATACTTCTTTTTATATGCTGTTGAATTCTATTTGCTAATATCTTGTTGAGAATTTTTGCATCCGTATTCATCAGGGATGGATATTGGCCTGTAGTTCTCTTTTTTTACTGAGTCTCTGTCTGGTTTAGGAATCAAAGTATTGTTGGCTTCATAGAATGAGTCTGGAAGTTTTCCTTTGGAAGGGCTTGAGAAAGATAGGTATTATCTCTGCCTTAAGTGTCTGATAGAATTCCCCTGGTAAGCCATCTAGTCCTGGACTCTTATTAGTTGGGAGATTTTTGATAACTGATTCAATTTATTTGATGGTTATGGGTCTGTTCAAACTTTCTATTTCTTCCTATTTGAGTTTTGGAAGTGTGTGGGTACTTAGGAATTTGTCCATTTCTTCCAGGTTGTCCAGTTTCTTGGCATATAATTTTTCATAGTATTCCTTGATAATTACTTGTATTTCTGAGTGATTGGTTGTTAATTCTATTTTCATTCATGATTTTGTCTATTTCAGTCATCTCCCTTTTCATTTTGAGAAACCTGGCTAGAGGATTATCGATTTTGTGTATATTTTCAAAAAACCAACTCTTGGTTTCATTGATCTGCTCTACAGCTTTTTTAGATTCTATATTGCTTATTTCTGCTATGATCATTATTATTTCTCTTCTTCTGCTGGGTTCAGGGTGTCTTTGCTGTTTTTATTCTGTTTCCTTTAGGTGTGCTGTTAGATTTTTGTATTTGTGATTTTTCTTGTTTCTTGAAGACAGGCCTGGATTGCAATGTATTTTCCTCCCAGGACTGCTTCGCTGCATCCCAAAACGTTTGGATTGTTGTAGCTTCATTTTCATTTGTTTCCATATATTTCTTAATTTCTTCTCTGATTGCCTGGTTGACCCATCATTCTTTAGTAGGGTGTTCTTTAACCTCCATGCTTTTGGAAGTTTTCCAGACTCTTTCCTGTGGTTGACTTCAAGCTTCATAGCATTGTGGTCTGAAAGTATGCATGGTATGATTTCAATTGTTTTATACTTATTAAGGTCTGATCTGTGACCCAGTCAGTATGTGATCTATCTTGGAGAATGTTCCATGTACACTCGAGAAGAAAGTATATTCTATTGCTTTGGGGTGCTGAGTTCTGAATATATCTGTCAAGTCCATCTGATCCAATGTATCATTCAGGGCCCTTTATTGATCCTGTGTCTAGATGATCTACCCATTGTTGTAAGTGGGGTATTAAAGTCCCCTGAAATTACCAATTTCTTATCAATAAGGTTGCTTATGTTTGTGATTAATTGCTTTATATATTTAGGGGCTCCCATATTTGGCACATAAACATTTATAATTGTTAGCTCTTCCTGATGGTTAGACCCTGTAATTATTATATAACGCCCTTCTTCATCTCTTGTTACAGTCTTCAATTTAAAGTCTAGTTTGTCTGACTATGGCTACTCCAGCTCTCTTTTGACTTCCATTAACATGATAGATAGTTCTCCATCTCCTCACATTCAATCTGAAGGTACCCTCAGGTCTAAAATGAGTCTCTTGTAGACAGCAAATAGATGAGTTTTGTTTTTTTGTTTTTTAATCCATTCTGATACCCTATGTGTTTTGACTGGAGCATTCAGTCCATTTACAGTCAGTGTTATTATTGAAAGATATGGGTTTAGAGTCATTGTGATATCTGTAGGTTTCTTGCTTGTAGTGATGTCTGTGTCACATTGTGGTCCTTTCAACATTTCACTCACAGACTCCCCCTCAGGATCTCTTGTAGGGCTGGTTTAGTGGTGATGAATTCCTTCATTTTTTTGTTTGTTTGGGAAACTTGTATCTCTCCTTGTATTCTGGATGACAGACTTGCTGGATAAAGGATTCTTGGCTGCATACTTTTCCTGTTCATTACATTGAAGATTTCCTTCCATTCCTTTCTGGCCTGTCAAGTTTTAGTAGAGAGGTCTGCTACTACCCTTATGTGTCTACCTTTGTATTTAGGGCCCATTGTTAGAGCCTGTTTATCCCTAGCTGCTTTCAAAATTCTCTCTTTATCATTGTATTTTGCCAGTTTCACTATGATATGTCGTGTAGAAGATCGATTCAAGTTACCTCTGAAGGGAGTTCTCTATGCCTCTTGGATTTCAATGCATGTTTCCTTCCCAGATGAGGGAAGTTCTCAGCTATGATTTGTTCAAGCACACTTTCACCCCCTTTCTCTTTCTCTTCTTCTTCTGGAATTCCTATGATACAGATATTGTTCTGTTTGATTGCATCACTTAGTTCTCTAATTCTCCCCTCATACTCCTGGAATTTTTATCTCTTTATCTCAGCTTCTTCTTTTTCCATAATTTTATCGTCTAATTCACCCATTCTCTCCTCTGCCTCTTCAATCCATGCTATGGCTGCCTCCATTTTATTTTGCACCTCATTTATAGCATTTTTTAGTTCCTTATGTCTGTTTCTTAGTCCCTTGATCTCTGTAGCAATAGATTCTCTGCTGTCCTGTATGCTTTTTTCAAACCAAGAGATTAATTTTATGACTACTATTCTAAATTTTTGTTCCATTATATTGTTTAAATTGGTTTTGATCAATTCATTAGCTGTTACTTCTTCCTCGAGTTTCTTTTGAGAAGAATTCTTCCATTTCATCATTTTGAGTAGTCCCTGCAGTAGCTCCAAACTTCAGGGCACTTCCTCTGTTTTGTCCAGAGTAACTTGTGTTGGTGTGCAGGGCCTCAGTCAGACCCTATGTCTGCCCCCAGCCCACCGCTGGGGCCACAGTCAGACTGGTGTGTACCTTATCTTCCCCTGTCCCAGGGGCAGGACTCATTGTGGAGTGGTGTTGCTCCTTTCTGGGCTACATGCACACTGCCAGGCTTGTGGTGCTGCTTTGATGGGATCTGGCCAAGGGCGTATTAGCCTGGGTGGATCTGCAAAGTGCATAGGGGCAGGAGGGGAAGGCTTAGCTCACTTTGTCATTAGTGGTCTCCGCGGATGGGGCCCTGCAGCACTGGGAGGGAGGCAGGCATGTGGGAGTTATGGATCCATAGAAGCAAAGCATTGGGCTTTTGGGCGGTGCAAGCAAGTTTGGTGACAGGAACTGGTTCCCTTTGGAATTTCAGCTGGGATGTAGGAGAGGTAAATGGCGCTTTCCAGTGCCTTTGTTTCCCAGCCAAGCTGAGTTCTGTCTTCCCGGGCTCAACAACTCTCCCTCCAGGTGTTCTCACTCCCTCCCCACCCTCCGAGAACAGAGCTGTTGACTTTTAACATTTCAGATGTTAAGTTCCGCCAGCTGTCAGAACTCATGGAGTCTGTCCACTCTGCTTTTGCAGGCCAGACTTCAGGGGCCTTGCCTTGCCCGGCAGGCTGCCCCTCCACCACCCAGCTCCCTCCCACCAGTCCATGTAGTACACACCACCTCTCCACCCTTCCTACCCTCTTCTGTGGGCCTCTTGTCTATGGTTGGCTATGGAGAGTCCATTCTGCTAGTCTTCTGGCAGCTTTCAGCCCTGGGAGATTCTTCTTCAGGCCAAAGACAGCAGACACTCCTTTTATTAGTTTTTTCAGTTTTCTCTTTATTTCTAATTAGAAAATCCCTCATTTCTTCAGTACTATATAGTTAATAATTCTTTACATTAAATTTTACCTATTCACATTACTTTATGGATTCTATCCTGAATGGACACTGACTAATACACTTCATAAGAAGATTTGTTTGGTGGAATTATCATGGGACACAATTTCAGATGCTGCTCCAGGTAGTTTCCTTACCAGAGCAAATAAACACAATTCTTGATTATTGGTACATAGTGACTGATCTGGAAGATGCCATTGTCTCTTTTCTAATGATACAAAAACATCTGAATGAATTTAGTGTATCTGGCAGGAACTTTGAGCCACCTTATTTCTCTTACCTCAGGGCTACATAACCCCCACAACTCTGTGGGGGTTCAAATGAAAGATTTGATATCTTGTCATCCTACAGGAATTACCCTTGTCTACTACATTAATGACATTTTACTGGTACATAGTGGAAACCTGGGGATGGCAGATACCCAAGATTCCCAGGTAAGGCACAAAGATAATAGAAATAAAAGAAAATAATCCATCAAAACTTAAGGGTCTCACACCTAAGTGAAGTTTTCTGAGAGTCAGTATCTGAGGCATTTCTGAATATTTGGTACAAAATGAAAGAAGGGTTTTTGTGCCTTTTACCTCCTACCACACTAAGAAGGAGACATAATACTTCTCTGACTGGGAACAAAAAAAAAGGGAAGGCTGCCTAGCTGATCCACAGCAGAAGTCATATTCCATAATTTGCTGTAAGCAAATAATTCATTGAGTGTAACTTCTCATGGTTTAGATTTATTTTAAGCATATATAGAAATGCCTTCTCTTTGCCTCTGCCTCATCTTCCTCTTAGTTCCTAGTCGAAACTTCTGTATGTAAATTGTAGTAGATAAATGAGATCTCATTTAAAAAAAAAGGCCTTCCCCAACACTTATTACCAAGGAAAAGTAACTCAGAAACCATAAGTCACGGTGAATCTTGAGTAGGCAACATATAATTTTTATTTTGACTTCGAAGGAGACTAAAACCTGATAAAAGGACATCAGATGATTGCATGAAATGAAATGTCCATGGTGAACGATTATTTGATAGCTTATCTACCAAGCCATAAGGTTGGTCGTGCTCAGCAGCACTCCATCATAAACCGGAAGTGGTTTATATAAGATCAGAAGCCTGAAAAATCTTCCTGCAAACAATAGCTATGAACTCTGAACAAAAACAACAACAGCAACAGAGTCTGATGACTTTGAAGACTGAACAAAGGTATGTAGATTTTGGAGAGATCTGAAATTGGCAACAAGTTACTTGAAGGAAGAGAGTTCCCCCCCCTTTTTTTTGTCAGCTTTGCCCTGAGGGTAGCCACAGTGAGAGAAATGGCAATATGGGGCAGGTAGTATCTGATAGAAAGTTTGCCATCTTTTAGTCGTAGGAACCAAGGGAAGTCAGAATAACCATGGGAAGGAAACCAAAACAAACAGGGTAACCAAAGAATGAGGAAGAACTCCATAAATGAGAAAGAGAAGATGATCCCCAAATGTCATGTCTGAACTCAGTCAAACTTTCCTGCTGCTCCCTGATATAAGCATAGATAAAGCAAACTGAAAAAAAGTATTCATATGCTGCCCACATCAGGTATGACAGCTTTCAGTTTGAGTATAAACAAATTAATTGTTTAAAACAAAAACATCAGCACTATTCAGAAGAAAACATCAGAACTATTCAGAACATAAATCAGTCTCCACAGCATAAGTCTTCCTGATATCCAGTATACAATACAAAACTGTTAGATCTACAGAGGAAAATATCACTTATTCTTGAAGAAAAAGGCAATTGACAGATGCCAAATAGAGATGACACATATTATTAGACAAGGATTGCTATGGATTTTGTACATATGCTCAGTGAGGTAAAGGAAAACACACTTGCAATGAATGGGGTAAAACCCTTTTGAATATTAAAAAAAATTGAAACTTTAGAACTGAAAATTAGAAAATCTGAAATAAATAACTGCACAGATTTAATATCTGAGTAGAGATGACAGAGTAAAGAGTGAACCTGAAAAAAAAATCAATATAAATTATCTAATATGGAGAAGAGAGAAGAAAGAGATTGAAAGATGGATGGATAGAGTTTCAAAGACTGAACAATAATTTTGAAAGGCATTACAGGATATTTGGAGTCCCAGAAGGTGAGGAGACATAGAGGAACAGAAAAATATTTAAAGAAGCAATGGCAGAAAACTTCTCAAATGTGGTAGAAGAAATAAATTAAACATTCACAAAGTTCTATGAATTCCAAAAAGATAAATGTAAAGAAATATGTACCTAGGCACAATGATTCAAATGACTGTCAAAACCATGAAGGCCCGAAAATTCTCTCTCAAAACCATGAAGGCCAGATAACAGTGAAACATTTTTAAGATGACATAAGAAAAAAAAAACTTTCAATCTATAATTTTATATCTGGTAAAAATATTCTTTAATAATGAAGATAACATAAAGCTACTTTCAGGTAAAGGAAAATAACAGAATTTATTACTGCAAGATTACACGATAAGAACTAGTAAAGGAAACATTTCAAGGCAAAGAGAAATGATGCCAGGAGGAAACTTGAATCATCAGTAATGAAAAGAAGAGCATCAGAAATGGTAAATGTATTGATAAATGTAACAAACTGTTTTTCTCTTAATTTCTTTTAAAAAACGCATGATTTATTTATTTATTTTTTATTTTTGAGAGAGAGACAGACAGAAGGGGAAGGGTCAGAGAGAGAGGGAGACACAGAATCCTAAGCAAGCTCCAGAATCCCAGCTGTCAGCACAGAGCCTGACATGGGGATCGAACCCATGGATCACAAGATCATGACCTGAGCTGAAGTTGGACACTTAACCAACTGAGCCACCCAGGCGTCCCAACACATGATTTTTTTAAAAGGAAAAAATATATAGCATTTTCTTGTTGGGTTTACCATGTATGCACATGTAATACATGTGAAAACTGTAATATCAGGGGAGTAAATGGACCTATACAAATGCAAAAATTTTACATTTCATGTGAAGTTGTTCAATATTAACTCTAATATTGTGAAAAGTTAATGTAATATGTTATAATTTCTAGAGTAACTACTGAACAAAATGAAAAGAGAGATGGCTAAACTAAAAACCCATATGAAATTTAAAAGAATTTAAATGAAATCTAAAATAAAATATTAAAATAAATCTAAAAGAATGTAAAAAGGAGGAAATAGAGGGGCACATGAGTAGCTCAGTTGGTTTAGCATCTGACTTGGTTTGGGCTGAGGTTATCATCTCACAATTTCTGGGTTGAGCCCCATGTCAGGCTCTGTGCTGGCAGTGCAGAACTTGTTTGGGATTCTCTCTCTCATTCTCTCTCTGCCCCTCCCCTGCTGTCTCTCTTTCAAAATCAATAAACTTAATTGTTTTAATTTAAAAAAGGAGGAAATAGAGAAACAATAGAAAGGATAAACAGAAAATAAATGATAAAATGGTACACCTTAATCCAATGTTTTCAATAACTATATTAAAATTAAATTAAAAGGCAGAGATTATCAGAATAAAGTTTTTAAAAAATAAACAAGACCCAATTATACACTGCTTATAGGAGAGGCAATCTAGATATATCAGACAGAGTATACTTTGAAGGCACACTTAATTTTTATGATCAAGTTTCTTGAATTATTCGTGATGTTCCGTTGTCTTTTCAAGCCACTTGAGACATTTCCTATGACCAGTTGGCTGGAAGAGAAAACATAGAACCTAGATCATAGACTGTTCTGACATTAACCAGAAGAGGATCAATTCAGCTTTATAGTCTTCTTGAATGTAACCCTAAAAAATGAAGAGGAAGACATAATACTCCCAAGTGAGTAGAACTTTGGATGGTACAGATTAGTTGTTCCCTCTTCCTGGAAGGAAAGTTCATAAGGAATATGGATCTATGACTGATTCATGGGCAATGGGTAATAGTTTTACTGGATGATCATAAACCTGGAGAAATAAAAACTGGACTTGTATTATGGATATCTTGGGGGAGCCACATGGGTAGACTTTCAGCCTTGGCCAAAAGTGTGAGAATATTTATGCCCATGTGAATGTTCACCAAAGGGCACTCACTACAGAAAAGGTGCTTATTAATCAGGTAGACAAGATGCCAATTTTGTGGATGCCAGTTTCTTGTGCTATTTACCTCCTTGTTTGCTTAATGGTCTTATGAACTAAATGATCAAGGTGACAGATAATGGGAAAATTCAATCTGGACATATATTCACCAATGTTGTTCTAGCTATTACCTTTGCTGAGTGACAAATATTCCAGCAATTATGACACAACACAAAACAACTGGTTATATGTTGTATGTTGATTATATTTGACCTCTGCTTTCATGGAAGAGATATCAATTTGTCCTCATTGAAATCAATAATTTTTTTTAATGTTTATTTACTATTGAGAGACAGAGAGAGAAAGAGCATGAGCATGGGAGGGGCAGAGAGAGGGGGAAAATCCAAAGCAGGCCCCAGGATTTGAGCTGTCAGCACAGAGCCCGACACCAGGTTTGAACCAACAAACCATGAGATCGTGACCTGAGCTGATGCCAGATGCTTAACCAACTGAGCCACCCAGGCGCCCCTAAGTCAATAGTTCTTTTTAATATTTGTCTTCACCTATCATCTGACTATATCTCTCACCCAACAATGGTTCTGACCAAATAAGTGAGTTTACAGCAACAGAAGTGAAGCAATGAATTGATACCCAAGGGGCTCGTTGATCTTAACATCATCAAAAGCAGCTGGCCTTGTAGAACAATGGAAAGGCCTACTGAAGACTCAGTTAAGACAACTGTAATCATATTTGTGAGGTGGAGGTGTAATCCCACAAAATACAGCAACAAATGTATGGTGTTCCTTCTCTCATAGACAGAATGCATGCACCCAAAACCCAAGGAATATAAATGGGTTTTTTTTTCCTCTGCTTAATAACCCACTTGCAACATTTGCTTTCTGTCTCTGCTACTTCAAGTTCTGCTGATACAGAAGTCTTGGTACCTAAAGAATGCTTATACCAGAGAGCTTCAACTGTGGTTTCTTTGAACTGAATTTCAAAAGACAACCAGTTATTTGGAGTTCATCAAGCTAATGGGCTACCTGGCAAAAAAATACTATTTTGGGGGTACTTGAGCCTTATTACTAAGGATGTATGGTACTATTGTTAAACAATGAGCGTACAAGAATATATCTGGAACTCACAAGATGTTCTTGATGCTCCTTGGCACTTTCATGTCCAGTGATCAGAGTCAATGGAAAACTATAGTAACTGTATGCAAGAAAAACTACCAAGGTGGGGGGGGGGTGCCTGGGTGGCTCCGTTGGTTGGGTGTCCCACTTCAGCTCAGGTCATGACCTAACCACTCATGAGTTACATCCCCACGTTGGTCTCCGTGTTGACAGCTCAGAGCCTGGAGTATACTCCTGATTCTGTGTCTCCCTCTCTCTCTCCCCCCTTCTCCCACTAATGCTCTGTCTCTTTCTCTCAAAAATTAATAAACATTAAAAAATTTTAAAAGAATAATTACCAAGCGTTCCAACTCTTCATCTTTCCCATATTGACTTCTTCATTCTGCTAAAAATATTTACATTTGAATCATTTTTCTCTGTTCTTCCTTTTCTGTGGTGTTTTAACTAGGGCATAGTAAGAGATGAAAATTGAAAATAGTGTTCAGCATTTGTTTTATGATTACCACGCCTCCACTTTTGAGAGAAGGATAAGCATATTTTATTCACTTAGGGGAGAGGAATGTTTATTTAATGTTCAGCAGGAAGAGGTTGATGTCCCATGTATGTTTAAAAATGGGAAAATGGGTGTGTATGGAGACTGACATGAGGAGATACAGTAAACTGGCCTTCAAATCCATTCCCACCTTAATTCTATGCCTACCTATTGAGCAGGGGCCAGAGAACAGAAAACTGCATTTTTAGGACTCTCATGGAGCTAAATTTCCAGAAGTGACTTGTGTTTGGCTAGTGAAATGTTCTTAGATGGTGACAGTATGGAATAGGTCATACCATTGTTGGCAGCTAAAATTTTGGAGATGTTTGGATTTCCTGTGGTTGTATTAGCAAAGGTCCCAGAATTCAGACATTAGCTTTAGGAATGTTGAGAAGCAACATTTGCTGTAATACATTCTGTGGATGTAAATCATAACAAGATCAGCATCTTGGGGTCCTGCTGTAGTAGAATGTCATTTTTGTTAGGAAAGTTTCTCCATTGCAGTGAGTGTCTAATTATACAAAGGGAACATTAGGTGATGTAGATTTACAGTGTAGCTTTGGAAGTCCTTCCAGAAAGGTCAACTTAAAGTCTGTTACATTAGCTCTCCTCATGATTCTATAAGTTATTAAATATTATATATGAAATCTCTTTTGCCTAAATTACCTAGAGTAATGTAGTAGGAGAATAATGCACCCCAAAAGATGTCTACATCTTACTTCCTGGAACCTGTGGGTATGTTACCTTACATGGTAAAATGGAATCTGTAGATGTGATTAAACATAAGGACCTTGAGATTGGTAAATTACCCTGGATTATCCAGATAGGCCCACTCTAATCACATGAGTCTTTTAAAGCTGAAATATTTCCCAGCTGCAGACAACCAGAGGGATAGCAACATGTGAAGGACTTGCACTGATGATGCTGACTTTGAAAATGAAGCAAAGAAGCTATGAGCCAAGGAATACAGGTGGCTTCCAGAGGCTGGAAAGGACAAGGGATATATTCTCCTTTGAAAAGTCTCCATAAAGGCACAAGAATCCTGTTTATATCTTGATTTTAGCCCAATGAGGGCCATGTCAGACTTCTGACCTAGAGAACTGTGAGATAATAAATCTGTTATTCTAAGCCACTAAATATGTGGCAATTTGTTACAGAAATATAAAAACTAATACAAATAGATTCGATCTGCCATTGAAATGTAAAAGTAAAGCTCAAATTTTTGTCCACTTCAATTTTTGATTCAACTTGATATCATACAGAGGGGTGTGAGTACATTATGGGGTCCAAACTGCACTAATTTCATTGAAACGGATCCAACTCTTTGGGCACCTACAAAGTAATTTTTTTGTTTCCTTTTTTTAGTGTAATGACACACATTTTACATTAGTTTCAAGTGTATAACATAGTGATTTCATAAGTTTATGCACTATGCTATATTCACAAGTGAACCCCAACCATCCCCATACATTGTTATTACAATATCATTTACTATACTTTTTATGCTGTACCTTTTATTCTTGTGAGTTGTTTATTCCATAACTGGAAGCCTGTATCTCCCACTACACCTCACCAATTTTGCCCAACTCCTCACTGCCTTTCCCATTAGCAATCATCAGCTTGTTCTTTGTATTTATAGATATGATTCTGCTTTTGGTTTGTTTATTCATTTTTTTAGATTCCACTTATGAGTGAAATCTTAGGGTATTTGTCTTTTCCAGCCTTAATTACTTCACTCAGTTTAATAATACTCTTTAGGTCTATCAGTGTTGTCTCAAATGGCATGATCTCATCTTTCTTATGGCTGTGTGATATTGTAGTGTGTGTGTGTGTGTGTGTGTGTGTGTACCACATATTTTTATCCACTCATCTAATGATGGACACTTAGGTTGCTGTCATGTTTGGTTATTTTAAATAATGTTGCAAAAAACATTGGGGTGTAAATATCTTTTCAAATTAGCGTTTTCATTTTCTTTGGGCAAATACCCAATAATGGAATTATTGGATTGTATGCTACTTCTATTTTTAACTTTTTTTTTTGAGGAACCTTCATACTATTTTCCACAGTGGCTGTAACAACCTACATTTCCTCCAACTGTGTATAAGGATTCCTTTTTCTTCATATCATCACAACACTTGTTATTTCTTGTCTTTTTGTTTTTACCCAGTCTAACAGATGTAAGGTGATATCTTGTTGTGGTTTTGACTTGCATTTTCTTGAATGATGAGTGGTGTTGAGAATCTTTTCTTTTTTTTCAGTCACTTCTTCAATTTTTTTTTAATTTTTAAACAAGTTTAATAGAAGAAATATTTTCCTAACAAGAAGTATCTCACAATACTCTACACTTCTTCGTTCTCTGTATTTAGTGTTGGTCCTCCATCATAGGAAGTAATCAAGCAGATGGCAGTACTTTCATTTACCCATGTTGTTACGGAAGAATTCCTACAGATGCAGAAGAATATTATTTATTCACAATACTGAAACAGAACTTTGCATTCTTCTCTGGGCTAAGTTTACTTCATTTTTTTATCCTTTAATTACATTTTTTTCTTTTTTTTCCTTTTTTATTTTCTAATTAATTAATTTATTTATTCTTAATTTACATCCAGGTTAGTTAGCATATACTGCTATAATGTTTTCAGGAGTAGATTCCAGTGATTCATCCCCTATGTATAACCCAGTGCTCATCTGAACAAGTGTCTCTCTTAATGTCCCTTACCCATTTATCCATCCCAGCACCCACAATCCTTCCAGCAATCCTCAGTTTGTTCTTTGTATTTAAATCTCCAATATTTCCCCCTCCCTGTTTTTATATTCTTTTTGCTTCCCTTCCCTTATATTCATCTGTTTTGAATCTTAAATTCCTCATATGACTAAAGTCAGATATTTGTCTTTCTCTGACTAATTTCACTTAGCATAATACCCTCTAGTTCCATCCACGTTGTTGCAAATGCAAGATTTCACTTTTTCATTGTCTAGCAACACTCCATTTTATATATATATATATATATATATATATATATATATATATATATATGGACATTAGAGCTCTTTCCATACTTTGGTTATTGCCAATTGCACTGCTATAAACTTTGGGGTGCATGTGCCCCTTTGACATAGAATACCTGTATCCTGTATCCCTTGGATATATATCTAGTAGTGCAATTACTGGGTCACAGGATAGCTCTATTTTTAAATTTTAAGGAACCTCCATATTGTTTTCCAGAGTGGCTGCACCAGTTTGCATTCCCACAAGCAGTGCAAAAGAGATCCTCTTTTTCTGCATCCTCTCCAACATCTGTTGTTTCCTGAGTTGTTAATGTTAGCCATTCTGACAGGTGTCAGGTGGTATCTCACTGTGGTTTTGATTTGGATTTCCCTGATGAGAATTTTTTTCATGTGTCAGTTGGCCATCTGGCTGTCTTCTTTGGAAAAGTGTCTATTCATGTCTTTTGCCCATTTCTTCACTGGATTCTTTGTTTTTTGGGTGTTGAGTTTGGTAAGTTACTTATAGATTTTGGATACTAACCCTTCATCTGATAAGTCATTTGCAAATATCTTCTCCCATTCCGTTGGTTGCCTTTTAGATTTGCTGATTGTTTCCTTGGATGTGCAAAAGCTTTTTATCTTGATGAGATCCCAACAGTTCATTTTTTCTTTTGTTTCACTTGCTTCTGGAGATATGTTGAGTAGGAAGTTGCTGCGGCCCAGGTCAAAGAGGTTTTTGCCTGCTTTCTCCTCGAGGATTTTGATGGCTTCCTGTCTTATGTTTAGGTCTTCCTTCCATTTTGAGTTTATTTTTGTTTATGCTGTAAGAAAGTTAGAAAGTGTTCCATATTCATTTTTCTGCATGTTGTTGTCCAGTTTTCCCAGCACCACTTGCTGAAGAGACTGTCTTTATACCATTGGACATTCCTTCCTGTTTTGTCAAAGATTGGCTGGCCATACGTTCGTGGATCCATTTCTGGGTTCTCTATTCTGTTCCATTGATCTATGTGTCTGTTTTTGTGCCATACTGTCTTGATGGTTACAGCTTTGTAATACATCTTGAAGTCCAGGATTGTCATGTCTCCAGCTTCAGGATTGCTTTGGCTATTCAGGGTCTTTCTGGCTCCATAGAAATTTTAGGATTGTTTGTTCTAGCTCTGTGAAGAATAATGATGTTATTTTAATAGGGATTGCACTGCATATGTAAATTGCTTTGGGTGGTATCAATATTTCAACAACATTTGTTCTTCCAGAACACGAACATGGAATCTTTTTCCATTTTTTTGTGTCTTCTTCAATTTCTTTCATAAGCTTTTTATAGTTTCAAGTGTATACATTTCTTGCCTCTTTGGTTAGATTTATTCCTAGGTATTTTATGGCTTTTCATGCAACTGCAAATGGGATCAATTCCTTGATTTATCTTTCTGTTGCTTCATTATTGGTGTATAGAAATGCAACCGATTTCTGTGCATTGATTTTATATCCTGCGACTTTGCTGAATTTATGGATCCATCCTAGCAGTTTCTTTTTTTTTTTTTCAACATTTATTTATTTTTGGGACAGAGAGAGACAGAGCATGAACGGGGGAGTGGCAGAGAGAGAGGGAGACACAGAATCAGAAACAGTCTCCAGGCTCTGAGCCATCAGCCCAGAGCCCGACGCGGGGCTCGAACTCACGGACCGCGAGATCGTGACCTGGCTGAAGTCGGACGCTTAACCGACTGCGCCACCCAGGCGCCCCCCTAGCAGTTTCTTTGTGTAATCTTTTGGTTTTTCATGTACAGTATCAGGTCGTCTGTTAAGAGTGAAAGTTTGACTTCCTCCTCCTTGCCAATTTTGATGCTTTTTATTCCTTTGTGTTGTCTGATTGCTGAGGCTAAAACTTCCAATACTATGTTGAATAACAGTGGTGAGAATGGACATCACTGACGTGTTCCTCACATTAGGGTGAAAGCTCTCAGTTTTTCCCCATTGAGGATGATATTAGCGTTGGGTCTTTTATATATAGCTTTTATGATCTTGCAGTATGCTCCTTCTATCCCTACTTTCTTGAGGGCTTTTATCAAGAAAGGATGTTGTATTTTTTCAAATGCTTTCTCTGCATCTATTGAGAGGATCATGTGGTTCTTGTCATTTTTTTTATTGATGTGATGTATTACATGGACTATTTTGCAGATATTGAACCAGTCCTGCATCCCAGGTATAAATCCCACTTGGTCATAGTGAATAATTCTTTTAATGTATTGTTGGATCCAATTGGCTAGTATTTTGTTGAGGATTTTTGCATCCACCTTCATCGGGGAAATTGGTCTGTAGTTCTCCTTTTAGTGGGGTCTTTTTCTGGTTTTGGATCAAAGTAATGCTGGCTTCATAGAAAGAGTTTGGAAGTTTTCCTTCCATTTCTATTTTTTGGAACAGCTTCCAAAGAATAGGATGTAACTCTTCTTTAAATGTTTGGTAGAATTCCCCTGGGAAGCCATCTGGCCCTGGGCTCTTGTTTTGGGGGAGATTTTTTATTATAGTTCGATTTCTTTACCAGTTATGGGTCTGTTCAAATTTTCTATATCTTCTTGTTTCGGTTTTGGTAGTTTATATGTTTCCAGGCATTTGTCCATTTCTTCCATTCTTCCATTTCTTCCAGATTGCCCAATAGTTCATAATATTCTGTTATTATTGTTTGTATTTCTGCAGAGTTTGTTGTGATCTCTCCTCTTTCATTCTTGATTTTATTTATCTGGTTACTTCCCTTTTTCTTTTTGATCATACTGGCTAAGGGTTTGTCAATATTGTTAATTCTTTCAAGGAACCAGTTCCTGGTTTCATTGATCTGTTCTGTTGTTGTTGTTGTTGTTGTTGTTGTTGTTGTTGTTTATTTCAATGGCATTGATTTCTGCTCTAATCTTTATTATTTCCTGTCTTCTGCTCTTTTGGGGTTTTATTTACTGTTCTTTTTCCAGCTCTTTAGGATGTAAGGTTAAGTTGTGTATCTGAGACCTTTCTTCCTTCTTTAGGAAAGCCTGGATTGCTATATACTTCCCTCAGATGACCAACTTTGCTGCATCCCAGAGGTTTGTGGCTGTGTTGTTATCATATTCATTGGCTTCCATGTAGTTTTTATTTCATAAATTTTTTAATGTTTATTTTAGAGACAGAAAGACAGACACAGCATGAGTGGGAGAGGAGCATAAAGAGAGGGAGACATAGAATCTGAAGCAGGCTCCAGGCTCTGAGGTGTCAGTGCAGAGCCCAATGCAGGGCTTGAACCCATGAACCGTGAGATCATGACCTGAGCTGAAGTCAGACGCTTAACAGACTGAGCCACCTAATTGCTCGGGCTTTCATGGACTTTTTAATTTCTTCTTTAACTTCTTGGTAAGCCCATTCATTATTTAGTAGGATGTTCTTTAGTCTCCAAGTATTTGTTCTTTCCAAATTTTTGTTGTGGTTAATTTTGAGTTTCATAGCATTGTGGTCTGAAACTATGCATGAAATGATCAAGATTTTTTTGTACTTGTTGAGGGCTGATTTTTGTTCCAGTGATCTATTCTGAACAGTATTCCGTGTGCACTGGACAAGAATGTATATTCTGCTGCTTTAGGATGAAATGTTCTGAATATATATGTTAAGTCCTTCCAGTCCAGTGTGTCATTCAAAGACATTGTTTCCTTGTTGATTTTCTGTTTAGATGATCTTTCCATTGTTGCAAGTGGGGGTGTTGAAGTCCCCTACTACTATGGTATTTCTATCAATGAGTTTCTTTATGTTTGTGATTAATTGATTTACATATTTGGGTTCTTTCAGATTGGGGGCATAGATGTTTACAATTGTTAGGTCCTGGTGGATAGACCCTTTCATCATGATATAATGCCCTTCTTTATCACTTGTTATAGTCTTTATTTTAAAATCTAGATTGCCTGATATAAGTATGGCTACTCTGACTTTCTTTCGGCTACCGTTAGCATGATAGATGGTTCTCCATCCCCTTACTTTCAATCTGAAGGTGTCTTTAGGTCTAAAATGGGTCTCTTGTAAATAGCATATAGGTGGATCTTGTTTTCTTATACTTTTGATTAGAGTGTTTAGTCTACTGACATTTAGTGAGTACTGAAAGATGAATTTATTGCCATTGTGTTGCCTGTAGAGTTGGAGGTTCTGGTGGTATTCTCTAGTCCTTGTTAGTCTTTGTTGTTTTGGTCTTTTTAATTTTGTTTCATCTTTTCTCCCCTCAGAAAGTTCCCCTTAAAATTTTTGCAGGGCTGGTTCAGTGGTCATGAATTCCTTTAGTTTTTGTTTTTCTGGGAAACTTTTTATTTCTCCTTCCTTTTTAAATAATAGCCTTGCATGATAAAGAATTCTTGGATGAACATTTTTATGATTCCACGTATTGAATATATCTTCCCACTCCTTTCTGGCCTGCCACGTTTCTTTGGCTAGGTCTGCCGCAAACCTGATCTGTCTTCCCTGATAGGTTAAGAACTTTATTTTCCCTTGCTTCTTTCATGATTATTTCCTTGTCTGTGTATTTTATGAACTTGACTATGATATGCCTTGTTGATGGTCAGTTTTTGTTGAATCTGTGCCTCTGGATTTTGATGTCTGTGTCTTTCCCCAGGTTAAGAAAGTTTTCTGCTATGATTTGCTCACATAAACCTTCTACCCCTTTCTCTCTCTCTTCGTCTTCTGGGACCCCTATGATTCTGAAGTTATTCCTTTTTAATTAATCACTGAGTTCTCTAATTCTTATATCATGCTCTTTTGCCTTACTCTCCCTCTTTTTTTCTGCTTCATAATTCTCCATAAGTTTGTCCTCCTTATTGCTTATTTGCTGCTGTGCTTCATCCATCATTTCTGCTGTGGCATTCATTCGAGATTGCAGCTCAGTTTTTTTTTTTTTATTTCATCCTGACTAGCTTTTACTTCTTTATTTCTGCAGAATGGGATTCTAATCTATTTTTTACTCCAGCTAGTATTACTACCATAATTCTAAATTCTGGTTCAGACATCTCTTTGTATCTGTGTTGGTTAAGTCCCTGGCTGTCATTTCTTCCTGTTCTTACTTTTGGGGTGAATTCCTTTGTTTTGTCAATTTGGAGAAAGAAAAATAATAAAATTAAAAATTAAAATTAAAAACAACACAAAAAAATCAAAGACAGGTGTGTCTAGATCCTAGGTGTGTTTTGGTCTGGTTGTTGAAAGAAGTTTGAGAGAATAGAGGGAAAAGGAAAGTAAAGAAAAGGAAAGAGGAAAACATTTGAAAATTTAAAAAATGGATACAATAAAATAGAATAAATGAAATGTTGAAAATAGAATAGGAGAAAAAAATTTTCAAAAGAAGTAAAAAATATAGTAGAAAAAATATTTAAAATATTTGGGGCACCTGGGTGGCTCAGTCAGTTGACCATCTGACTTCAGCTCAGGTCATGATCTCATGGCTTGTGAGTTTGAGCCCCACATCAGGCTCTGTGCTGACAGCTCAGAGTCTGGAGCCTGCTTTGAATTCTGTGTCTCCCTCTCTCTCTGCCCCTCCCCCGCTCATGCTCTGTCTCTCTCTCTCAAAAATAAATAGACATTCAAAAAAATTTAAAATATTTAAAATATTTTTATAAAAATAGAAAATAAAAAATAATTTTTTTCTCTTTCTGTTTTCAAGAAAATAAAAGAAAAAGAAAACAAAATTGAATAGATAGACCAGGGTACAGAATGGAATACAATTGAAATTACATTCAGTTTCCCCTAGAAGTCAAACTATGAAGCACATTATAGTCTGTAAAGTAAGCAGGAGGAAAGACTTGTATTCCTTACAGCACAGTCGGAACAGTTGCACGGGGCTTAGTGTAACAGTTCTGTTCTCCACTAGATGGCACTGCTTAGCTTACTGGGGTGGATTGTTGTGGTGTGTGCACACGTGTATGCTCATGCACGAGAGAGGTGAAAATGGCCACACCCAGCTACCCAGTCTCTGGTATCAGAACTCTGTCCTCTTGTCCACTGGAAATCAAGCACCCTTCTTTTTTCTCTGGCCTCTGTCCACTCCCCACCTCTACCCTGTCTGCCACTAAGTTGTCAGCCTGCCAAACAACACCTCCTTCCTGAGTTTTATCTCAGATGGGGTTTCGAAACCCCTCACTCCTGAGGGCCCTGCGGCTTTGTCCCACTCAGACCCTCTGGGAGAGTGTTTTGCCAAGCAATGTCCAGTGCTGGCCTGCCCCTGGGAATGCTCATGCAACCATGCCACTGCAGAGGCCCAGAGACTGCAGTCGGGTGCCACCCTGACCCAGAAAAAGTTTGATCATGTACCAGCAGCAGTTCAGGGATTATGGTAAATCACAACACATATCTGGCACCAGTCTCTACTGCCTCCTTATGTGCTTGTTCCCACACCAGCAAATATGGCTGATCTCTAGGGTTTTCTGGGACCTTTGCCTGTGCAGAGGCCACAAAGCCTCTACCAAATGTCCTCTCATCAGGGGAACTGCCTCTCTGTTTGTGGCCTGAGGACACCTCAGACCTCACTGTCTGCTCCTGGGTATTTGCCCTTCCTACCAGAGCACTGCCAGGTATCGAGCTGTGGAGTTTCAGACTCTGCACTCCTCTATTCATAGAGTCTTAATGGTATCCAAACCCTCTCTTTCTCCCTTTCTTATTAATTCCCTTCTAAGTATTTCCACTCTTTCTCTTTCTCTCCAGCTGCTTTCAGGGGGAGTGCCTTTCTTGTACTCTCCCCCACACCCCATCTCTGTCCTCTCTCTGCAAGCAAAAATAGCTTCCTACCTTCCATGGCTTCTCTTTCCCCCAGTTCACCTCTCTGTGCCACATACCTGCTGAGTTCTGTGGTTCAAGTTTTGCATATTGTTGAGTTAATTCTCAGATCAATTTTCTAGGTGTGCAAGATGATTTGGTGTTGATCTGGCTTCATTTCAGGGATGAGAGACACGAAACTTCCATGCTGCTCCACCATCTTGGCCCCTCCCTGAGAATCTCTTCATGTGTCTTTATCCATCTGTATGTCTTCCCAGAAGAATGTTTATTCAGGTCCTCTGCCTATTTTTTTTTTATTGTATTGCTTTTTGATATGGAGTAAGCCTATTTTTCAACATTTTAAGGAGTTCATACAACATAAAATACACCATAGCAGTAATTCTATGCCAAAAAAATTATGGAAAATATTGTTAGAATTCCCCCCATGTACTTCAACAGTCCATCTCAAGCAATATGCTACCCTTAGAACACAATTAGACACAAAATTGTATACAATACAATTTAGAGCCACGTGACAGTTAACAAGAGAAGACCCCAGAAAATACTTCAAAGCATTTGAGTAAATAAAGGAGAGAAATAACACATTTGAAGAAAATTTGGTTTCAGTGTTACTTATATGCTTCAGCCAGATTATTATTGGCCAGTGCCCATAACCTCCATAATTCTATTGGGAACAAATTCTGTGAAAAGGTAACTAGTGCTGTCATGTGGTATTTCCCCCAATCCTGCAGAAGTCAACGTTTTCAATTCTGAAACTCTGCTCTTGGCATTCACCAAGCCTGTATCCTCAAATTCCTCACAAATAATTTCCCCTAAACTTATTTTTTCTTTGCTTTTAATTTCCCAAATTTTGATAAGCCTTCACTACTAATAATAAAAACAACAAAGTCCCTTTCTATAGATTATCTTTCTTTTGTAGAGAATCTTTCCTCTTTGGCATAGTGAAAATAGAAGCATCAAAATGCCATTTTTAAGATGGTCATCTTTGGCCCTACCAAGAACTAATCACTCCACAGATTGAATAGGTAGCATCACATCTCTTAAGCAGGTATAACTTTCTTAAAAACAGGCAAAGTTTTGATAGACATGTTTACAAGCCTGCTCAAAGATCTCTACCCAAGAGATGTGATACCAGCTATGCAATCTGATGTCTTCAAATCAGGCTATTTATGAACCATAATAAAAAATGTCTATACCATACTATGAGAGATCTAGGCTGAGGTCATGACGAGTTGAGGTACAATCTCATTCTACTCTCAAAATGAAGTTTCTTTCTTACTAACCCAAGCTTAGTTGTACAGGTGCTGATGACAGCTGCAGCTTCAACTTGTTTCCAAATGCTATTCCCTATGCATGTATCTTCCCAACCCAATATTGGGGTTAATAGTACTTGGGTTGGGCACCTGGGTGGCTCAGTAAATTAAGCGTCTGACTCTTGATTTCCGCTCAGGTCATGATCTCATGGTTTGTGAGATTGAACCCTGCATTGGGCTCTGCACTGACAGTGCAGAGCCTGCTGGGGATTCTCTCTCTCCCACTCTTTCTGCCCCTTCCTCCCTGCCTCTCTCACAATAAATAAATAAAATAAACTTTTTAAAAATAAATAAGGCTATTTAGGTGTTTTTTAGATGGTATTTCTCTTAAGGACACAGGCATACACAAATCCTGCCCTACCAACCTCCCTTACCTAAATACTACTCTCCTACTGTCATAGTCAACCATGGAATCCCAGGTGAAATAGAATCAATCCCAGTTGAAATAGTCTCTTTATTAGTACATCTACATATTCCTAATAACTCTAACATATGCTATGTTAAAGCATGAGGTTCCTTTATATTTAAAGTATTTTCTACTGTCTTTTATATTTAAATTCCTATGACCATTTGGTGATGTATAAGCAAGAATATGAAGAATGAGATGTCTGGGTCCCAAGAGGATCTCCAAATAAACTTATACACCTTGGCACATGAAATGAAGAAGAAAAAGAGGGAGAGAAACAAGTTTAACATATAATGATCCTGCCTAGTAGAAAAAAATATATATATATAATCCAAAAACTGGCATAAGTATTTTTTGTTGTCATCTCTCTTTCTTGAAGTACAATTTACATAGTATGAAATTCAGGAAGGTGGCAGTGGAGTAGGGGGATCCTAGGTTCATCTCCTTTCATGAATATAGCTAGATAACTATCAAATACCCCAAGAAACCAACCTAAAGACTAGTAAAACAAACTGCCTTACTAAAAGAGGAGAATAGGCCACACTGAAGAATGTAGAAAGTATAGAGATGCATAATAAGAGATATATAGATAGTGGCTGCTGCAGTGGGGAGGGAGCCATGGTCACAGAGAAGGGTGAGAGACAAATTAGCATGCAGATGAGCCCACACAGGAAAGACAAATCCCTACAGCAAAAGGAGCTAAATTAACAGAGTTCTTGCAATCAGCAGGGCTTAAAGACTGGGGTTTCAAATCTCAGTGAGTGTGGCTGTGAATGGGCATGAAGGGCATTGAGGCTGCACCTTGAAAGAAAGCAGGGCAAATAGTTCACAGACATACAGCAAGGAAATAGCACTCTGGGGAGCACCTGGGGAACACAGTGGGAAGGTCAATTTCTCATGTTAGGGCATGTTCCAGAGAGGCAGTGTTCAAGGAGAGGCCCTTCCAGGAACAAAGAAGCTGGTAGGTGACATTTCTCTCCCCTACCCCTCAGCATAAGCACAGGGCCAACTACAGGAACCAGCATAGTACTGACATTTATTACCTAACTTGCTTACACCAATGTCCCACCCTTGCAATGCTCTGGTGAAATTACCCTTTACAGTCATACTTACCTTAGTCTCAGCACAGTGGCTCCCTCACCCAGAACACCAAACCAAACCCCTTCCAATGCTACATCTCTCAAACAAGGAGTTTTGTAGGGCCTTGGCTCCAGTGGCAGTAGCAACAACTCTCATTTCACAAGTAGACAAGAGAACATCTAGTTAAAACTTGCTACATTTAGGCCAGGGATAAAACATCTCCCAAAACAGGCAAAGAGAGCCTCTTCAGATGACTGGCCTGAAGTATAAAGTGGCCAGGACACATACACAGCACACATTGGAGACATTCTCTGAAGCCTCAGGCCCTAGGGAACAGGTGACACTACACAGCAGGGCACTATGGGAGCTTTTGTTCATAAGGTCATTATCCTCAAGAAGAGGAGACAGAGATGACATTACTAACACAGAGAAACAGACACAAAGAATTAGATAAAACGAGTAAACAGAGGAATTTGTCCTACATTAAAGAAGAGGACAAAGCCACCACCAGAGGTCTAAGTGAAAGAGATATAGGTAACCTGCCTGAGAGAGAATTTAAAGTAATGATAATAAAGATACTCACTGGACTTGAGGAAAGAGTGGAAGGCATTAGTGTCACCCTTAACACAAATAAGGAATAACATAGCAGAGATAAAGGGTCCAATAAATAAAATGAGAAACACACTTGATGAAACAAACAGCAGGCTGGAAAAAGCAGAGGAATGAGTTAATGACCTAGAAGGAAAAATAATGGAAATTAATCAACCTGAACAAAAAAGAGAAAAATATATGCAAAATGAAAATAGTCTTTGGGAACTCAGAAACTCCATCAAAAGTAATAACATTTGTATTATAGGAACCCCAGACGAATACAGAAGAAAGGGGGAAGAAAACTTATTTGAAGAAATAATAGCTGAAAACTTCCTGAATCTGGGGAAGGAAACAGATATCCAGATGCAGAAGGCACTTACAAACCCTAATGGAATCAACAAAAGCATATCCACCCCAAGTCATATTGTAATTAAAATGGCAAAATGTAGTGATAAAGAAAAATTTTAAAGCAGCAAGACAGAAGAATATAGTTGCATACAAGGGAAGCCCCATAAGGCTATCAACAGATTTTTAAGCAGAAATTTTGCAAGCCAGAAGGGATTGACATGATATATTCAAAGTGTTGAATGGGAAAAAAAGGGGCAGCCATGAATACTCTATCCAGCAGGGTATCATTCAGAATGGAAAGAAAGATAAAGAGTTTCTCAAACTAAAACTAAAGGAGTTCATGACCACTAAGCCAGCTCTGCAAGTATTATTAAAGGGGACACTTTGAGTGGACAGGAGAGACCAAAAGTGACAATATGAAAGTAGGAAGCATAAAAGCAGTAAAAAAAAAGGAAAAAAATAATATTTCTGTAAAAAATCAGTCAAGGAACTCAAAAAATAAATGGATGTATTATGGGGAGGAGCCAAGATGGTGAAACAGCATGGAATTTTTTTGTTTGCTTCGCATCCATGAAATACAGTCAGACCAACACTAAACCATCCTGCACACCTAGAAAACTGATCTGAGGATTAATACAACAATCTGCACAACCTGAACCGCAGAACTCAGCAGGTACACAGAGCAGAGAGGTTAACTGGGGGAGAGAGAAGTTGCAGAGGGCAGGGAGCCACTTTTGTGTGCATAGAAAGGACAAAGATGGAGAGGTGAGAATATGTGAAAATCACTGCCCACAAAGCAGCTGGAGAGAAAGTGGAAAAGTGGAAACAGCCACAGGGACTGAACTAAAAAGGGAGAAAGGAGAAAGGAGAAAGAAAAGGGTTTAAACCCTATAAACAGAGGAAGTGCAGAGTCTGAAACTCCATGGCTCAATACCTGATGGTGCTCTGGTGAGAAGGGCGAATTCACAGCAGCAGAGTGGAGTCTGGGGTTCTTCAGGGGACATGGGGAGAGGCAGTTCCCCTGATAGGAGGACATCTGGTAAAGGCTGTGTGGATACCCCAAAGGCAAGGCCCCAGTAGACCCAGGAGAACAACGACATTTTCTGGTCCTGGAACAAGGTTGTTAAGGGTGAAGACTGGTGCCAGATGTGTGTTGTGATTTTCATAATCCCTGAAACACTGCTGCTACACTATCTTGCAAACTTTTTCTGGGGCAGGCTGGCACCAGCCACAGTGTCAGCATCGGCAGCAGCATGGTCCGGCAAACATTCCTGGGTGCAGCCGGCACCTAGCCATTACTCTTTGAAACCCTCTTGCAGAGGGGCAGAACTGGTCAAAGCTGCAGTCCCTCAGAAGGTGTCGAGAAAAACAGCCACATCAGAGACAAAACTCAGGAGGAAGGTGCTGCCTGGGGCTTGGCCACAGACTGTGTAAAAGCAAGGAGTGGACAGATGCTGAAGACAAACCACGGGTGTGCAATTGCTAATCAAGGAGAACAGTGTTCCAATATAGAGACCGGGTAGCTGGGTGACATCATTTTCACTGCTCCCACGCATGAGATATGCACCTATAAGTGCCACAACAATCCACTCCAGTAAGCTAAGCAGCACCATCTAGTGCAGAACGGAGCCGTTACACTAAGCACCGCCCAACTGGACCAACCTCGTTCTTAAAGAACACAAGTCTAGCCACCTGCTTAGTTTATGGACTATAAAGCACTTCATAGCTTGACTTCTAGGGTAAAACAAAGTAATGTCAGTTGTATTTCAGTCTATTTGCCAGTCCATCTATTCAATTTTCTTTCCTTTTTTTTCCTTTTTTTTAATTTCTCTTCTTTCTCTTCGATACAGAAAGAGAAAAATTCAATTTTATTTTTAATTTTTATTAAAAATATTTTCTTTCATGTTTTTCTACTATATTTTTTACCTTCATGTAAATTTTTTCAACTTCTATTTTACTTCTATATTTCATTTTAGTCTACTTCTGTGTATTCATTTTTTCAAATTATCAAATGATTTGCTTTTTTTCTTTCCCCTTTTTTCTCTAATCTATCAAGTCCCTTTCCACAACCAGACCAAACACACCTAGGATCTAGCATAATTTATTTGATTTGTGTGTGTGTGTTTGTTTGCTTTTAATTTTTTAATTTTAATATTTTTTTTAATTTAAAATTGTTTAAGTTTTTTGCCTCACAATTTCCTTTTCTCCTTCAAAATGATGAAATGGAGGAATTCACCCCAAAAGAAAGAGCAGGAAGAAATGACAGACAGGGACTTAACCAACACAGATACAAGCAAGATGTCTGATCCACAAATTAGAATCATGAAAATAAAAATTCTAGCTGGAGTCAAAATAGATTTGAATCCATTTCTGTGGAGATAGAAGAAGTAAAATGCTAGTCAGGATGAAATACAAAATGCTATAAATGAGCTGCAATCTCGAATGGATGCCACGGCGGCAAGGATGGATGAGGCAGAACAGAGAATCAGCGATATAGAGGACAAATTTATGGAGACTAATGAAGCATAAAAAAAAAGAAGGGAGTTAAGTTAAAAGATACAAATTAAAAATTAGAGAAATCAGTGACTCATTAAAAAGGAACAACATCAGAATCATAGCGGTCCCAGAAGAGGAAGAGAGAGAAATAGGGGTGGAAGGGTTATGTGAGCAAATCATAGCAGAAAACTTTCCTAACCTGGGGAAAGACACAGACATCAAAATTCAGGAAGCACAGAGGATTCCCATTAGATTCAACAAAACCCGACCATCAGCAAGGCATATCATAGTCAAATTCACAAAATACTCAGGCAAGACAAGAATCATGAAAGCAGCAAGGAAAAAAAAGTCCCTAACCTACAAGGGAAGACAGATCAGGTTTGTAGCAGACCTATACACAGACACTTGGGAGGCCAAAAAGGAGTGGCAAGATATATTCAATCCACTGAATCGGAAAAATATGCAGCCAAGAATTCTTTATCCAGCAAGGTTATCATACAAAACAGAAGGAGAGATAAAAAGTTCCTAAACAAACAAAAGTTAAAATACTTTGTTAGCACTAAACCAGCCCTGCAGGAAATTTTAAGACAGACTTTCTCAGGGGAGACAAGGTGAAAATATAAATAAATAAATAAATAAATAAATAAATAAATAAATACCAAAAGCAACAAAGATTGGAAAGGACCAGAGAACATCAGCAGAAACTCCAACTCTACAAGCAACATAATGGGAATAAATTCATTTCTTTCAGTACTCACTCTAAACATCAATGGACTCAATGCTCCAATGAAAAGACAGAGGGTAACAGAATGGATCAGAAAACAAGATCCATCTATATGCTGTTTACGAGAGACCCACGTTAGACCTAAAGACACATTCAGATTAAAACTAAGGATATGGAGAACTATCTATCAGGTTAATGTTTGCCAAAAAAAGCTGGAGTAGCCATACTTGTATCAGAAAATCTAGACTTTAAAATAAAGACTGTATCAAGAGATGCAGATGGGCATTATATCATAATCAAGGAGTCTATCCACCAAGAATACCTAACAATTGTAAACATTAATGCTCCAAATGTGCCAACACCCAAATATATAAATCAATTAATCACAAACATAAAGACACTCATTGATAATAATACCATAACAGGAGGGGACTTCAACACCCCACTTACAACATTGGACAGATCGTCTAAACAGAAAATCAACAAGAAAATGATGGCTTTGAATGACACACTGGACCGGATTGACTTAACAGATATATTCAGAACATTTCATCCTAAAGCAACAGAATATACATTCTTCTCCAGGGCACATAGAATGTTCTCCAGAATAGATCACGTACTGGGACATAAGTCAGCCCTCAGAAAGTACAAAAAGATTGAGATAAAACCGTACATATTATCAGACCACAACATTATAAAACTCGAAATCAACCACAAGAAAAAAAATTGGAATGGTAACAAATACTTGGAGACTGAAGAACATCCTACTAAAGAATGAATGGGCTAACCATTAGGTTAAAGAGGACATTAAAAAGTGTATGGAAGTCAATGAAAATGATAACACCACAACCTAAAACCTCTGGGATGCAGCAAAGGCAGACATAAGAGGAAAGTATATACCAATCCAGTCCTTCCTAAAGAAGGAAAAAAGATCTCAGATACACAACCTAAACTTATGCCTTAAGGAGCTGGAAAAAGAAGAGCAAATAAAACCCAAAACCAGCAGAAGACAGGAAATAATAAAGATTAGAGCAGAAATTAATGCTGTCGAAACCAAAAAAAAAAAAAAAAAAGTAGAACAGAAAAATGAAGCCACAAGCTGGCGCTTCAAATTTTTTTTCAACGTTTATTTATTTTTGGGACAGAGAGAGACAGAGCATGAACGGGGGAGGGGCAGAGAGAGAGGGAGACACAGAATTGGAAACAGGCTCCAGGCTCTGAGCCATCAGCCCAGAGCCTGACGCGGGGCTCGAACTCATGGACCACGAGATCGTGACCTGGCTGAAGTCGGACGCTTAACCGACTGCACCACCCAGGCGCCCCACAAGCTGGTGCTTTAAAGCAAACAACAAAATTGATAAACCACTAGCCAGTTTGATCAAAAAGAAAAAGGAAAGGGCCCAAATAAATAAAATCAAGAATGAAAGAGGAGAGGTCACAACCAACACAGCAGAAATGAAAACAATAATAAGAGAATATTATGAGAAATTATACACCAATAAAATGGACAATCTGGAAGAAATGATAAGTTCCTAGAAACATATACACTACCAAAACTGAAACAGGAAGAAATACAAAATTTGAACAGACCCATAACCAGTAAAGAAATCGAATTAGTAATCAAAAATCTCCCCCAAAAACAAGAGTCCAGGGCCAGATGGCTTTCCAGGGGAATTCTACCAAACATTTAAGGAAGAGTTAACACCTATTCTCTTGAAATTGTTCCAAAACATAGAAATGGAAGGAAAACTTCCAAACTCTTTCTTTGAAGCCAGCATTACTTTGATTCCAAAACCAGACAGAGACCCCACTAAAAAGGAGAACTATAGACCAATTTCCCTGATCAACATGGGTACAAAAATACTCAACAAGATATTAGCCAACTGGCTCTAACGATACATTAAAAAAATTATTCACCATGACCAAGTGGGATTTATACCTGGGATGCAGGGCTGATTCAATATCAGCAAAACAATTAACATGATTCATCACATCAATAACAGAAAGGACAAGAAACACATGAACCTCTCAATAGATGCAAGGAAGAATTTGACAAAATACAACATCCTTTCTTGATAAAAACCCTCAAGAAACTAGGGATGGAAGGAGCATACCTCGAGATCATAAAAGCCATATATGAATGACCCAACGCTAATATCATCCTCAATGGGGAAAAACTGAGAGCTTTCCCCCTAAGGTCAGGAAAAAGACAGGAATGTCTACTCTCACCACTGTTATTCAACATGGTATTGGAGGTCTTAGGCTCTGCAATCAGACAACACAAAGAAATAAAAGGCATCCAAATCGGCCAGGAGGTCAAACTTTCACTCTTTGCAGATGACACGATTCTCTAGATGGAAAACCCACAGGATTCCACCAAAAAACTGCTAGAATTGATTCATGAATTCAGCAAAGTTTCAGGATATAAAATCAACGCAGAGAAATCGGTTGCATTCCTATACACCAACAATGAAGCAACAAAAAGAGAAATCAAGGAATCGATCCCACTTACAATTGCACCAAAAACCATAAAATACTTAGGAATAAATTTAACCAAAGAGGTGAAAAATCTATATGTTGAAAACTATAGAAAGCTTATGAAAGAAATTGAAGAAAACACAAAACAATGGAAAAATATTCCATGCTCCTGGATAGGAATAACAAATATTGTTAAAATCTCAATACTACCCAAAGCGATCTACATATTCAATGCAATCCCTACCTGCCTAAAACCCACACCTGCCTAAATAACCCAGAAAACCACCAGAAGACTAGCAGAGTGGATTCTCCGGAGCCAAGCGTAGAGGAGAGGCCCACGGAAGAGGGTAGGAAGGGCAGAGAGGCGGTGCTCGCTACATGGACTGGCGGGAAGGAGCCAGGGCTGAGGGAAAGCCCACTGGCAGAGCAGAGCCCCTGAGTCTGGCTTGCAAAAGCGGAGGCGCCGGACAGAGTGTGTTCTGACAGCAAGCGGGACTTAACATCTGGAAGGTTATAAGTTAACAGCTCTGCTCGGAGAGCTGGAGGGCTGGAGGACAATGGGAGGGAGAGTTGTTGAGCCCAGGACGACAGAGCACAGCTTGGCGGGGAACAAAGGCGCTCACCAGCGCCATCTCCCTCACCCATCCCCCAGCCAAAATCCCAAAGGGAACCAGTTCCTGTCAGGGAACTTGCTTGCACCACGCAAACACCCAACACTGTGCTTCTTCGGATCCATCCCTCTGGCTGCGGGTCTGACTCCCTTCCCATGCAGCAGGGCCCCTCCCAAAGTGGATCTCTGAAGGAAAAGCGAGCTAAGCATGACCCTCCCGCCCCTGTGCACCTTGCTAATCCACCCCAGCTAATACACCAGATCCCCAGCACCACAAGCCTGGCACTGTGCAAGTAGCCCACATGGGCCACACCACGCCACAGTGAATCCCGCTACTAGGAGAGGGGAAGAGAAGGTACACACCAGTCTGACTGTGGCCCCAATGGTGGGCTGGGGGCAGACATCAGGTCTGACTGCAGCCCCTCCAACCAACGCAAGTTATTCGAGACAACACAGGGGAAGTGCCCTGCAGTTCTGCACCACTCCAGGGACTGTTCAAAATGACAAAACAGAAGAATTCTCCTCAAAGAATCTCCAGGAAATAGCGACAGCTAACGAACTGATCAGAAACGATTTAAACAATATAACAGAAAGTGAATTTAGAATAATAGTCTTAAAATTAATCGCTGGCCTTGAAAACAGTATAAAGGACAGCAGAGAATCTATTGCTACAGAGATCAAAGGACTAAGGAACAGTCAGGAGGAGCTAAAAAATGCTATTAATGAGCTGCAAAATAAAATGGAGACAACCACATCTCGGATTGAAGAGGCAGAGGAAAGAATAGGTGAACTAGAAGATAAAATTATGGAAAAAGAGGAAGCTGAGAAAAAGAGATAAAAAAAAATCCAGGAGTATGAGGGGAAAATTAGAGAACTAAGTGATGTACTAAAGAGAAATAATCTACGCATAATTGGTATTCCAGAGGAGAAAGAGAGAGGGAAAGGTCCTGAAGGTGTACTTGAAGAAATCATAGCTGAGAACTTCCCTGATCTGGGGAAGGAAAAAGGCATTGAAATCCAAGAGGCACAGAGAACTCCCTTCAGACGTAACTTGAATCGATCTTCTGCACGACATATCATAGTGAAACTGGCAAAATACAAGGATAAAGAGAAAATTCTGAAAGCAGCAAGGGATAAACGTGTCCTCACATATAAAGGGAGACCTATAAGACTCGTGACTCATCTCTCTTTGGAAACTTGGCAGGCCAGAAAGGATTGGCACGAGATTTTCAGGGTGCTAGACAGAAAAAATATGCAGCTGAGAATCCTTTATCCAGCAAGTCTGTCATTTAGAATAGAAGGAGAGATAAAGGTCTTCTGAAACAAACAAAAACTGAAAATATTCATCACCACTAAACCAGCCCTACAAGAGACCTTAAGGGGGATCCTGTGAGACAAAGTACCAGAGACATCTCTACAAGCATGAAACCTACACACATCACAATGACTCTAAACCCATGTCTTTCTATAATAACACTGAATGTAAATGGACTAAATGCGCCAACCAAAAGACATAGGGTATCAGAATGGATAAAAAAAACAAGACCCATCTATTTGCTGTCTACACGAGACTCATTTTAGACCTGAAGACACTTTCAGATTGAAAGTGAGGAGATGGAGAACTATTTATCACGTTACTGAAAGTCAAAAGAAAGCTGGAGTAGCCATACTTATATCAGACTAACTAGACTTTAAATTAAAGGCTATAACAAGAGATGAAGAAGAGCTTTATATAATAATTACAGGGTCTATCCATCAGGAAGAACTAATAATTATAAATTTCTATGTGCCGAATACAGGAGCCCCCAAATATATAAAACAATTACTCACAAACATAAGCAACCTTATTGACAAGAATGTAGTAATTGCAAGGGACTTTAATGCTTCACTTAGAACAATGGATAGATCATCTAGACACAGGATCAAGAAAGAAACAAGGGCCCTGAATGATACATTGGATCAGGTGGACTTGACAGATATATTTAGAACTCTGAATCCCAAAGCAACAGAATATACTTTCTTCTCAAGTGCACATGGAATATTCTCCAAGATAGATCACATACTGGGTCACAAAACAGCCCTTCATAAGTATGTAAGAATTGAGATCATACCGTGCATACTTTCGGACCACAGTGCTATGAAGCTTGATATCAACCACAGGAAAAAGTCTGGAAAACCTCCAAAGGCATGGAGGTTAAAGAACACCCTACTAAAGAATGAATGGGTCAAACAGGCAATTAGAGAAGAAATTAAAAAATATATGGAAACAAATGAAAATGAAAATATAACAATCCAATGCTTTGGGATACAGTGAAGGCAGTCCTGAGAGGAAAATACATTGCAATGCAGGCCTATCTCCAGAAACAAGAAAATCCCCAATACAAAATCTAACAGAACACCTAAAGAAAATAGAAGCAGAGCAGCAAAGACACCCTGAACCCAGCAGAAGAAGAGAAATAATAAAGATCAGAGCAGAAATAAACAATATAGAATCTAAAAAAACTGTAGAGCAGATCAATGAAATCAAGAGTTGGTTTTTTGAAAAAATAAACAATTGATAAACCATTAGCCAGGTTTCTCAAAAGGAAAAGGGAGATGACCCAAATGGATACAATCATGAATGAAAATGGAATTATTACAACCAATCCCTCGGAAATAGAAGCAATTATCAGGGGATACTATGAAAAATTATATGCCAACAAATTGGACAACCTGGAAGAAATGGACAAATTCCTAAGCATCCACACACTTCCAAAACTCAATCACGAGGAAATACAAAGCTTGAACAGACCCATAACCAGTGAAGAAATTGAATCAGTTATCAAAACTCTCCCAACAAATAAGAGTCCATGACCAGATGGCTTCCCATGGGAGTTCTATCAGATGTTTAAAGCAGAGAAAATACCTATCCTTCTCAAGCTATTCCAAAAAATAGAAAGGGACGGAAAACTTCCAGACTCATTCTATGAAGCCAGTATTACTTTGATTCCTAAACCAGGCAGAGATCCGATAAGAAAAAGAGAACTACAGGCCAATATCCCTGATGAATATGGATGCAAAAATTCTCAATAAGATACTAGCAACTCGAATTCAACAGCATGTGAAAAGAAGTATTCACCATGATCAAGTGGGATTCATTCCTGGGATGCAGGGCTGGTTCAACATTCACAAATCAATCAACGTGATACATCACATTAATAAAAGAAAAGAAACATATGATCTTGTGAATGGATGCAGAAAAAGCATTTGACAAAATTAAGCATCTTTTCTTAATAAAAACCCTCGAGAAAGTCGGGATAGAGGAAACGTACTTCAACATCATAAAACCAATTTTTGAAAAGCCCACAGCTAACATCATCCTCAATGGAGAAACACTGAGAGCTTTCTCCCTGAGATCAGGAACACGACAGGGATGCCCACTCTCACCGCTGTTGTTTAACATAGTGTTGGAAGTTCTAGCATCAGCAATCAGACAACAAAAGGAAATCAAAGGCATCAAAATTGGCAAAGATGAAGTCAAGCTTTCACTTTTTGCAGATGACATGATATTATACATGGAAAACCTGATAGACTCCACCAAAATTCTGCTAGTACTGATACATGAATTCAGCAAAGCTGCAGGATACAAAATCAATGTACAGAAATCAGTTGCATTCGTATACACTAATAATGAAGCAACAGAAAAACAAATAAAGAAACTGATCCCATTCACAATTGCACCAAGAAGCATAAAATACCTAGGAATAAATCTAACCAAAGATGTAAAAGATCTGTATGCTGAAAACTATAGAAAGCTTATGAAGGAAATTGAAGAAGATATAAGGAAATGGAAAAACGTTCTGTGCTCATGGGTTGGAAGAATAAATATTGTCAAAATGTCAATCCTGTCCAAAACTATCTACACATTCAATGCAATCTCAATCAAAATTGCACCAGCATTGTTCTCGAAACTAGAACAAGCAATCCTAAAATTCATATGGAACCACAAAAGGCCCTGAATAGCCAAAGGAATTTTGAAGACGAAGACCAAAGCAGGAGGCATCAGAATCCCAGACTTTAGCCTCTACTACAAAGCTGTCATCATCACGACATCATGGTATTGGCACAAAAGCAGACACATAGACTAATGGAATAGAATAGAAACCCAAGAACTAGACCCACAAAAGTATGGCCAACTCATCTTTGACAAAGCAGGAAAGAATAACCAATGCAAAAAAGACAGTCTCTTTAACAAATGGTGCTGGGAGAACTGGACAGCAACATGCAGAAGAATGAAACTAGATCACTTTCTTACACCATTCACAAAAATAAACTCAAAATGGATAAAGGACCTGAATGTGAGACAGGAAACCATCAAAACCCTGGAGGAGAAAGCAGGAAAAGACCTCTCTGACCTCAGCTGCAGCAATTTCTTACTTGGCACATCCCCAAAGGCAAGGGAATTAAAAGCAAAAATGAACTATTGGGACCTTATGAAGATAAAAAGCTTCTGCACAGCAAAGGAAACAATCAACAAAACTAAAAGGCAACCAGCGGAATGGGAAAAGATATTTGCAAATGACATATCGGACAAAGGGCTAGTATCTAAAATCTATAAAGAGCTCACCAAACTCCACACCCGAAAAAACAAATAATCCAGTGAAGAAATGGGCAGAAGACATGAATAGACACTTCTCTAAAGAAGACATCCAGATGGCCAACAAGCACATGAAAAGATGCTCAACGTCACTCCTCATCAGGGAAGTACAAATCAAAACCACACTCAGATCTCACCTCACGCCAGTCAGAGTGGCCAAAATGAACAAATCAGGAGACTACAGATGCTGGAGAGGATGTGGAGAAACGGGAACCCTCCTGCACTGTTGGTGGGAATGCAACTGGTGCAGCTGCTCTGGAAAACAGTGTGGAGGTTCCTCAAAAAATTAAAAAGAGACCTACCCTATGACCCAGCAATAGCACTGCTAGGAATTTACTCAAGGGATACAGGAGTACAGATGTATAGGGGCACTTGTACCCCAATGTTTATAGCAGCACTCTCAACAATAGACAAATTATGGAAAAAGCCTAAATCTCCATCGACTGATGAATGGATAAAGACATTGTGGTTTATACACACAATGGAGTACTACGTGGCAATGAGAAAGAATGAAATATGGCCCTTTGTAGCAACGTGGATGGAACTGGAGAGTGTTATGCTAAGCGAAATAAGCCATACAGAGAAAGACAGATGCCATATGTTTTCACTCTTATGTGGATCCTGAGGGACTTATCAGAAACCCATGGCGGAGGGGAAGGGGAAAAAAACAAATAGTGGTTAGAGTGGGAGAGAGCCAAAGCATAAGAGACTCTTAAAAACTGAGAACAAACTGAGGGTTGATGGGGGTGGGAGGAAGGGGAGGGGAGGTGATGGGTACTGAAGAGGGCATCTTTTGGGATGAGAACTCGTGTTGTATAGAAACCAGTTTGACAATAAATTCCATATATTTAAAAAAAAGTTACTTACAGATTCATTTGGGTTCTCTTTATATAGTAATGGGGTATGAAATTTTTTCATGTATGAATAATGATAATTTTACTTCTTTATAATTTATACGCTTTCTAATTTTTTGTCTTGCTTAACTTCACTGGCCAGGATCTCCAGGATAACATTGAACAGAAATAATGAGAGTGGAAATCTTTGTTTTAGTCCCAAACTTGAAGAAATACTCCTAGTCTTCTACCATGTAGGACAATTTTATCTATAACCCTGACCAATTAACTAAGTCACTTGTTATTTCCCATAAGCCCATGTGTATCCAACTTCTCTCTCCACATAAAACAAATGACGAGTCATCCAAAGCTCTACCCATTGAGATGTTTTCCCCTACCCCACACTACTATTTTTTTGTTTTTGTTTTTAACTTTCTGGTCATGCCAACAACATACATTGACCCATTGTCAAACAAGTTCATATTTTTTTTTCTTCTTTGTCAGCTTGTCATAAGAAATACTCCATTGGGTCAAAGGTAACACTGGGTGAAGGGAGAGGCAACACTGCAATAGTAAATAACATGGAGTTGAGAGACAGCTGTTATTTAAGCTTACTTGTGATGTTTAGATTTGCTGAAGCCTGATCTTGTATGTATCACTTCCACTCATGATGAATTTATGGTGGTATTACCTAGTCTTATAACTACATACTAAAAATATTTATGGAAATAAAAGAAGATCTGAAACTATATGTTGAAAGGGCCTCACTGTGAACTTGGAAAATCACCACTAAATGATCACATCCAAATCATATCCTAGTAAAACTATTAAAAGTTAAGATTTTTAAAGGTATGGCTCTGTGTTAAAAGACACAGTTTCTTATAAAGGGCATAAAATCTAGTTCTCATCAGATTTCTTAAAAGCAGCAGAAGTAAAGAAACAGTGGAGCATCATATACATAAAGATCAAAGGGAATATGTAAACCAAATGTCTTAAGCCAATTAAGCCATCCTTTGAATATCAAGGATATAGGAAAACAGTTTAAAATATGAACAAAACTCAGGAAATACTGTATGCCTGACCTCTTCCTGAGGAATTTACTGGAAGATGACTTTTATCAAACCAAGATATAACTGAAGAAACATCAGTAAAAGGACTTGTTATAAGCTTAGAATGTATTTACTTATAGCCCTAACCTTAACCCTAAAACAAATTGCTGTGAAGAATAGTATGTAAAAATTATTATTACTAAGTAGAACTTACACCATTTTAAAAATAAGAGAATGGAGAAGTAATGGGGAGTAGAATATCCTCACTGATTGTTGCATAGGCATAGGTAGAATTCAAACTTTTTTGAGTAACTATTAAATAAAATAGTCAAAATCTAAATAAAGGAAACTGAGATTATATAAAGTATTAGTGTAATTTTTTTCTATACTAATTTACATTTCTTAAATACCAAAAGAAATAAATGCCATAAATATAAAGAAGAGAGGATGATAATAATAATATACATTACATACACAAATAAAAATATGAACAAGATGTGTGGGAGTTATTTTATTGAAAATAAATTTTCATTTAAAAAATGTTAGGAAAGGAATTCTAAAAAATAAACATGGCTTCTTATAAGGAGTGAGTAGGAATGGAGTTGGAGGGATAGGAAATTGAGTGAAACACCTCTAGGTATATCTTTTTATGTAGTTTGAAAATTTGAAACATCAAAATATTTTACAAACTCAAAATGAAAATAACTCATGAAGATGAAAGAATCAAGCCCAAAAATTCCTGTAGACAAAAAAAAAATAAACCTATGTATCAAAGTAATAATAATTAATTCAAGAAACTTATGAATACAATAATCTGATCATCTTTGGGGGGGTTAGTTTAAGGACTAGAAATCTGCAAAGAAATCTTGAATTTTACTTCGTAAATTTGTTGTTGATAGTGGTATTGGTAATTTGTGCGTATTGTAAGATAGAGCATATAATAAATATATTGGGTTCTCACTGTGGGAGAAGGAAGAAGTAAATATGGAATGAAAGAAGATGCAGAAGAATACAGGAGTATTGGGTTTGGCACATAATTTTAAAAATGATAGATGATGGATAGATAGATAGATAGATAGATAGATAGATAGATATAGATGTATTCCATAAATATGGCCATTGATGCAATGAATAGTGCCCAGATTTACTAAAACAAATCAAAACAAAACCCCACAAGGTTTCTGAGAAACAGCTCAGTCACTGAGTCCAGATCATGAGTAGAATAAACCTGAACATCTTATTGTACAAAGAAATACTCAGATTGATAGGATCAAGTCAAAAGGATACAAAATTGGTTGGGGGGCCTCAACTTGCCAAATTTGGGACAATTTGAGCACTAGAAAGAATAATGATGTAATGTATTTTGTCATATTGAATAAAAAGTAAAACCGTGAATCCATATTAAAACTAAAGAAAAATGGTGGGTAGGAGGAAAATCTCTTCTCTAAAATACACAGCTGATAGATGTAAAAGAAATGGAGGGAGAATTATTATATAATCATCAGTGTAAGGTTGCTTCAGATAATAATCATACCTGGACAAAAACTACTAGGTAAAATATTGAAATATATGCTCAACTTTAAAAGTACCACTACTCAAATTACTTATTAATTATAACAAACATTTATAATGAAGAAATCTAGCAGACCCCACTTTAACCAAGTAATAAGAGCAACACTAACAATACAAAAACTACAATATATGCCTGCTTTGGTGATGCAAAGAGTATGTAACATCACCTATATATTATTTCTAAAAATATATAATGTGAATCTAATCATGAGGAAACAATCAGATGAATCAGATCATGAGGACTCCTATATAACAACTGCCCTGTATCTTCAAAGAATCAAGGTCATAAAAGAAAAAATCTTGTGGGGTGGTTTCTAGATAAACAAAGACTAAAAAATTATGAAAACTAATGGTGTGTGTTACTTAATTGGTTCTTACTCAGAGAAAGACAAATGCCATATGATTTCACTCATATGTGGAATTTAAGAAATAAAACAAGGGGCACCAGGGTGGCTCAGTTGGTTAAGCATGCGACTTTGGCTCAGGTCATGATCTCATGGTTCATGGGTTCAAGCCCCACATTAGGACCTCTGCTGACAACTCAGACCTAGAGCCTGCTTGGGATTCTGTCTGTCTGTCTGTCTGTCTGTCTGTCTCTCTCTCTCTCTCTCTCTGCCCCTCCATGCTCACACTCTGTCTCTCTCTTTCTCTCAAAAATAAATAAACATTAAAGAAATAAAACAAAGGATCAAAGAAAAAATGAGACAAAAAATGCCTTAACTATAGAGAACAAACTGGTGGTTATCAGAAGGAAGGTGGGTGTGAGGATGGGTGAAACAGATGAAGGGAATTAAAAGTATACTCCTCATGATGAGCACTGAGTAATGTACAGAATTATTGGATCTATATGTTGTACACCTGAAACTAATATAACACTATGTGCTAAATATACTTGAAAAATATTTAAAAAACTATAAGCAATATTACAATTAGGGAAACTTGAATATAAATTGTGTGTTAGACAACATTATTGGGTCACTGTTAAATATTGTACAGTATTGTGGTAATACGTAAGAATGTTCTTGTTGTTTTCTTTTTCTTATGTTTAATGTTTATTTCTTTTTGATAGAGACAGAGACAGAGACAGAGCATGAGCAGGGGATGGGCAGAGAGAGATGGAGACACAGAATCCAAAGTAGGGTCCAGGCTCTGAGCTGTCAGTCCAGAGCCCAATGTGAGGCTTGAACCCATGAGCTGTGAGATCATGACCTGAGTCAAAGTCAGATGCTCAACCAACTGAGCTACCCAGGAGCCCCAAGAATGCTTTTATTCTTAGGAAAAGTATGCTGAGATATGTAAGAGTTATTTTGATAGGGATTTCATTGAATGTGTAGATTGCTTTGAGTAGTATCAACATTTTAACAATATTTTTCTTCCAATCCATGAGCATGGAATGTTTTTCCATTTCTCTGTGTCTTCTTCAATCTCTTTCATAAGCTTTCTAGAGTTTTCAGTGTATAGATTTTTCACCTCTTTGGTTACACTTATTCCTAGGTATTTTATCATTTCTGTTGCAATTGTAAATGGGATCAATTCCTTGATATCTCTTTCTGCTGCTTCATTTTGGCGTATAGAAATACAACTGATTTCTGTATGTTGATTTCATAACCTGAAAGTTTGCTTAATTCATGTATCAGTTCCAGCAGTTTTTTGGTGGAGTCTTTCAGGTTTTCCACATACAGGTTTTCATGTAATCTGCAAAGACTGAAAGTATGACTTCTTCCTTGCCAATTTGGATACGTTTTATTTCTTTTTGTTGTCTGATTCCTGAAGCTCGGACTTCCAACACTATGCTGAACAACAATTATGAGAGTGGACATCCCTGTCATGTTCCTGACCTTAGGGGAAAGGCTCTCAGTTTTTCCCCACTGAGGATGATATTAGCTGTGGGTCTTTCATATATGGCCTTTATGAGCTTGAGGTATGTTCCTTCTATCCCTACTTTCTTGAGGGTTTTTATCAAGAATGGGTGTTGTATTTTGTCAAATGCTTTTCCTGCATATATTAAGAGATCATGTGGTTCTTGTCCTTTCTTTTATTAATGTGATGTATCACATTGATTGACTTGCAGATATTGAACCTTCCCTGCAGACCAGGAATAAATCCCACTTAATCATGGTGAATAATTCTTTTAATGTATTTTTGGATTTGGTTTAATAGCATCCTGTTCAGAATTTTTGGATCCATGTTAATCAGAGAGATTGGTCTGTAACTCTCATTTTTAGTGGGGTCTTCTGGTTTCAGAAACAAGGTAATGCTGGCCTCATAGAGCAAGTTTATAACTTTTCCTTCCATTTCTATTTTTTGTAACAGCTTCAAAAGAATAGGTATGAATTCTTTAAATGTTTGGTAGAATTCCCCTGGGAAGATATCTGGCTCTGGACTCTTGTTTGTTGGGAGATTTTTATTACTGACTCAATTGCTTTTTTTTTATGTTTATTTATTTTTGAGATGGGGGAGGGGCCAAGAAACAGAGAGACAGACACAGAATCTGAAGCAGGCTCCAAGCTGTAAGCTGTCAGCACAGAGCCCAACATGGGGCTCACAAACCGTGAGATCATGACCTGAGCCAAAGTCAGACACTCAACTGACTGAGCCACCCAGGTGCCATCCCCCCTTTTTTATTTACTGATTCAATTTCTTTATTGGTTATGGATCTATTCAAATTTTCTACTTCTTCCTGCTTCAGTTTCCTTCCCAATTTGTTGGCATATATTTGCTCATAATGTTCTCTAATTATTGTTTTTATTTCTGTGCTGTAGGTTGTGATCTCTCCTCTTTCATTTGTGATTTTATTTCTTTGGGTCCTTTCCTTTTTCTTTTTGATAAATCTGGACATGGGGTTATCAATTTTGTTAATTCTTTTAAATAACCAGCTCCTAATTTTGTTGATCTGTTTTACTGTTGCTTTGTTTGTTTGTTTGTCTGTTTGTTTTTGTATTTAAATATCACTGATTTCTGCTCTAATCTTTTCTATTCCCCTTCTTCCACAGGCTTTGGGCTTTATTAGCTGTTCTTTTTCCAACTGCTGTAGATGTAAGGTTAGCTTGAGTATTTGAGACATTTCTTTCTTTAGGAAGGCCTGAATTGCTATATACTTCCCTATTGTAATCCCCTTTGCTGTATCCCAGATATTTTGGACTGTTGTGTTTTCATTGGCTTCCATGTACTTTTTAATTCCCTCTTTAATTTCTTGGTTAACCCATTCATTCTTTAGTAAGATGTTCTTTAATCTCCACGTATTTGTGGTCTTTCCAAAATTTTTCTTGTGGTTGATTTTAAGTTTTATAGCATTGCAGTCTGAAAATATGCATGGTATGGTATCGATGATTTTGTACTTGTTGAGGACTAATTTGTGACCCAGTATGTGATCCTTTCTGGAGAACATTCCATGTAAACTCAAGAAGGATGTGTGTTCTGTTGCTTTAGGATAAAATGTTCTGAATATATCTGTTAAATCCATCCAGTCCAGTGTGTTATTATAGCCATTGTTTCCTAGTTGGTTTCAGCCTAAATCTGTCATTGTTGTAAGTGGGGTGTTGAAGTCCCCTACTATTATGTTATTATTATCATCAATGAGTTTATGTTTGTGATTTATTGATTGATACATTTGAGTTCTTTCAAGATGGGGGCATAAATATTTACAATTATTAGAGTTTCTTGGCAGATAGTCCCCTTAATTATGATGTCATGCTTTTCTCTTGTTAAAGTCTTCGTTTTAAAATCTATTTTGTCCAATATAAGTATGGCTACTCTGACTTTCTTTTGATGTCCATTAGCATGACAGATGGTTCTCCAGCCCCTTACTTTCAACCTACAGGTGTCTTTAGGTCTAAAATGAGTCTCTTGCAGGCAGCATATAAATGGATCTGTTTATTTTCCCATTCTGATACCCATGTCTTTCGATTTGATAATTTAGTCCATTTACATTTAGAGTGATTATTGAAAGATATGAATACAGTGCCATTGTGTTGCCTGTAGAGTTGGTATGTCAGGTGATGTTCTCTCATCCTTTCTAGCCTTTGTTGCATTTGGTCTTTTTTGTTTTGTTGTGTTTTTCTCCACGCAAAGAATATCCCTTAAAATTTCCTGTAGGGGTGGATTAGTGGTCACAAACTCATTTGGTTTTTGTTTGTCTGGGAAACGATTTATTTCTCCTTTTATTTTGAATGACAGCCTTGCTGGTTAAAACATTCTTGGCTGCGTATTTTCAAATTCAGCACGTTGAATGTACTCTGCCATTCCTTTCTGGCCTGCCGAGTTTCTGTGGACAGATCTGCTGCAAACCTGATCTGTCTTCCCTTGCAGGTTAAGGACTTTTTTCCCTTGCTACTTCCATAATTCTATCTTTGTCTGTGTATTTTATGAATTTGACTCTGATGTGCCTTGGTGATGGTCGGTTTTTGTTGAATCTAATGGGAGTTTTCTGTGCTTCTTGGATTTTGAAGTCTGTGTCTTTCCTTAGATCAGAAAAGTTTTCAGCTGTAATTTGCTCACATAAACCTTCTGCCCCTTTTTTCTCTCTTCATCTTCTGGGACTCCTATCATTCAAATGTTATTCCTTTTTAATAAGTCACTGAGTTCTCTAAGTATTGTATCATGATCTTTTTCCTTTGTCCCTCTTTTTTTCTGCTTCTTTATTTTACATAATTTTATTTTCTATCTCACTGATTAACTGCTCTGCTTAATCATCCTTGCTGTCACGGCATCCATTCACAATTGCATGTTGGCTATAGCATTTTTAATTTGGGGCTGACTAGAATTTACTTCTTTTATCTCCACAGAAAGGGATTCTCAGCATCTTCTATGCTTTTTTCAAGCCCAGGTGGCATTCTTATAGTCATGGTTTTAAATTCTAGTTTAGACATCTTATTTATATCTGTGTTAATTAAATCCCTGGCCATAATTTCTTCCTGTTCTCTTTTGGGGTGATTTCTTCTGTCTTGTCACTTTGGAGGAAGAAAAAAAAATTATAAAATAAGAAATAAGTGTTAAAAATAAAAAAAATAAAACTAAAAATATCAAATACAGAAAGCTAGATCCTAGGTGTATTTTGGTCTGCTTGTTGACAGAAGCTTGATAGAATAGAGAAAGGAAAATAATGTTTTTATTTTTATTTTTAAAAAAATTTTTAATTTTTATTTATTTTTGAGAGAGAGAGAGAGACAGAGTGTGAGCAGGGAAGGGGCAGAGAGAGAGGTAGACACAGAATCCGGAGCAGACTCCAGGCTCTGAGCTGTTAACACAGAGCACTATGTGGGGCTTGAACTCATGGACTGCAAGATCATGACTTGAGATGAAGTCAGACGCTTAACCAACTGAGTCACTCAGGTGTGCCATAATTTTTATTATTTTATGATAAAATAATATAAATTATTGTAAATAAATAATTATTTATTTATAAGCATAAATAAATATATATAAATTATATAAAATTATATAAATTATTATAAATTATTTTATAATTTTTAAATAATAAAATTATATAAAGAGAATAAAATAGGATTACAAAATAAAATAAAGACATTAAAAAGTAAGAATTTGATCTTTCTGTACCTAACAAAGAGAAAGAAAGGAAAGAACAAAGACAACAATCTAAAGAAAAACAGAAGCAAAGAAAACAAACAAATAAGCAAACAGAATGAAATCTGAATGAAGTTACATTTGGTGTCCCCTAGAACTGAAACTTTGCAGTTTATAGACATGCTATAGTCTGTAGACTAATAAGCAGGTAGAAGGGATGTGTGCTGGTCTCTGGGGGATATGCCTGGAGGGTGAAGGTGGGCAGGGCTTGGTGTAACAACTCTGTTCTCCACTTGGTGGTGCTGCTAGCTTACTGGGATTGATCCATGTGTGTGCATGCTAGAAGTGAAAATGGCTTCACCCAGATACCTAGTCTCTGAAACAGAAACCCTGTGCCCTCACTGGTGATCAAGAACCCCTCATTTGTCTCAGGCCTCTGTCTGCTCCCTGCCCCATCCTGCCTGTGTCCAAGCTGTCCACCTGCCAGGTGGAACCTCCCTCCAGAGTTTTATCTCAGATGGGGTTGTTTCAAAACCCCATACTTCAGAGAGTCCTATGGCTTGGACCCACACCAACTTTCTGGGGGAGGGTCTCGCCAAGCAATGGCTGGGTGCTGGCTCGTCCCAGAAAAAGTTCACTCAGTTTCACAGTGACAGAGGCCCAGAGTTTATGGCAAGTCACAACACATAGCTGGCACCAGGTTGTGCTCCCTTCTGGCATCTTTGTTCCAATATCAGTAAACGTGGTTGCCCTGTTGCCCTTGGGAGGGTGAGGGGGTCCACTGGGACTTTTGTCTGCAGGGAGGCCATATGGCTTCTACCAAATGCATTCCAATCAGGGAAACCGCTTCTCCCCATATGGCACACAGTCCCCTCAGAGTGTGCTGCCTGCTCATGACGTTTTGTGCTACTTCTTCACCAGAACACCTCCAGGCACTGAGCTCTGAAATTTCAGATTTTTCTCTCCACTGGTTATAGAATCTGGTGGTATTGAACTCCTCTCCTTTCTCCCTGTCAATGGTTTGGTGAACAAATTTTTTTCTCCAGTCCTGTGCAAGTGTTTTCACTCTTTCTCTCTCTCTTTCTCTCTAGCTACTTTCATGGGGAGGACTTTTCTTGTGTGACTCTGATATGCTGCATTCTCCCCCTTTCTCTTTCTCCCTCTGTCCTCTCTCCATGAAAATGTCTCCCTACCCTCTGTGGCTCCATGGCTGTTCTCTCCCCCAATTAACCTCTCTGCACCATGCACCTGCCAAGTTCTCTGGCTTCAATTATGAAGATAGTTGCATTAATCCTCAGATCAATTTCCTAGGTGTTCAAAATGGTTTGATGCTGATCTAGCTGTGTTTCAGGTATGAGGCAAGCTCAGGGTCCCCATATAATTCTGCCATATTAATTCCTGAAAATTATTCTTTTTTTTAATTTTTAATGTTTATTTTTTTAATATGAAATTTATTGACAAATTGGTTTCCATACAACACCCAGTGCTCATCCCAAAAGGTGCCCTCCTCAATACCCATCACCCACCCTCTCCTCCCTCCCACCCCCCATCAACACTTAGTTTGCTCTCAGTTTTTAACAGTCTCTTATGCTTTGGCTCTCTCACACTCTAACCTCTTTTTTTTTTTCCCTTCCCCTCCCCCACGGGTTCCTGTTAAGTTTCTCAGGATCCACATAAGAGTGAAACCATATGGTATCTGTCTTTCTCTGTATGGCTTATTTCACTTAGCATCACACTCTCCAGTTCCATCCACGTTGCTACAAAAGGCCATATTTCATTTTTTCTCATTGCCACGTAGTACTCCATTGTGTATATAAACCACAATTTCTTTATCCATTCATCAGTTGATGGACATTTAGGCTCTTTCCATAATTTGGCTATTGTTGAGAGTGCTGCTATGAACATTGGGGTACAAGTGGCCCTATGCATCAGTACTCCTGTATCCCTTGGATAAATTCCTAGCAGTGCTATTGCTGGGTCATAGGGTAGGTCTATTTTTAATTTTCTGAAGAACCTCCACACTGCTTTCCAGAGCGGCTGCACCAATTTGCATTCCCACCAACAGTGCAAGAGGGTTCCCGTTTCTCCACATCCTCTCCAGCATCTGTAGTCTCCTAATTTGTTCATTTTGGCCACTCTGACTGGCGTGAGGTGATACCTGAGTGTGGTTTTGATTTGTATTTCCCTGATAAGGAGCGACGCTGAACATCTTTTCATGTGCCTGTTGGCCATCCGGATGTCTTCTTGAGAGAAGTGTCTATTCATGTTTTCTGCCCATTTCTTCACTGGGTTATTTGTTTTTCGGGTGTGGAGTTTGGTGAGCTCTTTATAGATTTTGGATACTAGCCCTTTGTCCGATAGATCATTTGCGAATATCTTTTCCCATTCCGTTGGTTGCCTTTTAGTTTTGTTGGTTGTTTCCTTTGCTGTGCAGAAGCTTTTTATCTTCATAAGGTCCCAGGAATTCACTTTTGCTTTTAATTCCCTTGCCTTTGGGGATGTGTCAAGTAAGAGATTGCTACGGCTGAGGTCAGAGAGGTCTTTTCCTGCTTTCTCCTCTAAGGTTTTGATGGTTTCCCGTCTCACATTTAGGTCCTTTATCCATTTTGAGTTTATTTTTGTGAATGGTGTGCGAAAGTGGTCTAGTTTCAACCTTCTGCATGTTGCTGTCCAGTTCTCCCAGCACCATTTGTTAAAGAGGCTGTCTTTTTTCCATTGGATGTTCTTTCCTGCTTTGTCAAAGATGAGTTGGCCATACGTTTGTGGGTCTAGTTCTGGAGTTTCTATTCTATTCCATTGGTCTATGTGTCTGTTTTTGCGCCAAAACCATGCTGTCTTGATGATGACAGTTTTGTAGTAGAGGCTGAAGTCTGGGATTGTGATGCCTCCTGCTTTGGTCTTCTTCTTCAAAATTCCTTTGACTATTCGGGGCCTTTTGTGGTTCCATATGAATTTTAGGATTGCTTGTTCTAGTTTCGAGAAGAATGCTGGTGCAATTTTGATTGGGATTGCATTGAATGCGTAGATAGCTTTGGGTAGTATTGACACTTTGACAATATTTATTTTTCCAATCCATGAGCAGGGAATGTCTTTCCATTTCTTTAAATCTTCTTCAATTACCTTCATGAGCTTTCTATAGTTTTCAGCATACAGATCCTTTACATCTTTGGTTAGATTTATTCCTAGGTATTTTATGCTTCTTGGTGCAATTGTGAATGGGATCAGTTTCTTTATTTGTCTTTCTGTTGCTTCATTGTTAGTGTATAAGAATGCAACTGATTTCTGTACATTGATTTTGTATCCTGCAACTTTGCTGAATTCATGTATCAGTTCTAGCAGACTTTTGGTGGAGTCTATCGGATTTTCCATGTATAATATCATGTCATCTGCAAAAAGCGAAAGCTTGACTTCATCTTTGCCAATTTTGATGCCTTTGATTTCCTTTTGTTGTCTGATTGCTGAGGCTAGAACTTTCAGCACTATGTTAAACAACAGCGGTGAGAGTGGGCATCCCTGTCGTGTTCCTGATCTCAGGGAAAAAGCTCTCAGTTTTTCCCCGTTGAGGATGATGTTAGCTGTGGGCTTTTCATAAATGGCTTTTAGGATCTTTAAGTATGTTCCTTCTATCCCGACTTTCTCAAGGGTTTTTATTAAGAAAGGGTGCTGGATTTTGTCAAAGGCCTTTTCTGCATCGATTGACAGGATCATATGGTTCTTCTCTTTTTTTGTTGTTAATGTGATGTATCACGTTGATTGATTTGCGAATGTTGAACCAGCCCTGCATCCCAGGAATGAATCCCACTTGATCATGGTGAATAATTCTTTTTATATGCCGTTGAATTCGATTTGCTAGTATCTTATTGAGAATTTTTGCATCCATATTCATCAGGGATATTGGCCTGTAGTTCTCTTTTTTTACTGGGTCTCTGTCTGGTTTAGGAATCAAAGTAATACTGGCTTCATCGAATGAGTCTGGAAGTTTTCCTTCCCTTTCTATTTCTTGGAATAGCTTGAGAAGGATAGGTATTATCTCTGCTTTAAACGTCTGGTAGAACTCCCCTGGGAAGCCATCTGGTCCTGGACTCTTATTTGTTGGGAGATTTTCGATAACTGATTCAATTTCTTCACTGGTTATCGGTCTGTTCAAGTTTCTATTTCCTCCTGATTGAGTTTTGGAAGAGTATGGGTGTTTAGGAATTTGTCCATTTCTTCCAGGTTGTCCAATTTGTTGGCATATAATTTTTCATAGCATTCCCTGATAATTGTTTGTATCTCTGAGGGATTGGTTGTAATAATTCCATTTTCATTCATGATTTTATCTATTTGGGTCATCTCCCTTTTCTTTTTGAGAAGCCTGGCTAGAGGTTTGTCAATTTTGTTTATTTTTTCAAAAAACCAACTCTTGGTTTCGTTGATCTGCTCTACAGTTTTTTTAGATTCTATATTGTTTATTTCTGCTCTGATCTTTATTATTTCTCTTCTTCTGCTGGGTTTAGACTGCCTTTGCTGTTCTGCTTCTAGTTCCTTTAGGTGTGCTGTTAGATTTTGTATTTGGGATTTTTCTTGTTTCTTGAGATAGGCCTGGATTGCAATGTATTTTCCTCTCAGGACTGCCTTCACTGCGTCCCAAAGCATTTGGATTGTTGTATTTTCATTTTCGTTTGTTTCCATATATTTTTTAATTTCTTCTCTAATTGCCTGGTTGACCCACTCATTCGTTAGTAGGGTGTTCTTTAACCTCCATGCCTTTGGAGGTTTTCCAGACTTTTTTCTGTGGTTGATATCAAGCTTCATAGCATTGTGGTCTGAAAGTATGCATGGTATAATTTCAATTCTTGTAAACTTATGAAGGGCTGTTTTGTGACCCAGTATATGATCTATCTTGGAGAATGTTCCATGTGCACTCGAGAAGAAAGTATATTCTGTTGCTTTGGGATGCAGAGTTGTAAATATATCTGTCAAGTCCATCTGATCCAATGTGTCATTCAGGGCCCTTGTTTCTTTATTGACCGTGTGTCTAGATGATCTATCCATTTCTGTAAGTGGGGTGTTAAAGTCCCCTGCAATTACCACATTCTTATCAATAAGGTTGCTTATGTTTATGAGTAATTGTTTTATATATTTGGGGGCTCCGGTATTCAGCGCATAGACATTTATAATTGTTAGCTCTTCCTGATGGATAGACCCTGTAACTATTATATAATGTCCTTCTTCATCTCTTGTTACAGCCTTTAATTTAAAGTCTAGTTTGTCTGATATAAGTATGGCTACTCCAGCTTTCTTTTGGCTTCCAGTCGCATGATAAATAGTTCTCCATCCCCTCACTCTCAATCTAAAGGTGTCCTCAGGTCTAAAATGAGTCTCTTGTAGACAGCAAATAGATGAGTCTTGTTTTTTTATCCATTCTGATACCCTATGTCTTTTGGTTGGTGCATTTAATCCATTTACATTCAGTGTTATTATGGAAAGATACGGGTTTAGAGTCATTGTGATGTCTGTATGTTTTATGCTTGTAGTGATGCCTCTGGGACTTTGTCTCACAGGGTCCCCCTTAGGATCTCTTGTAGGGCTGGTTTAGTGGTGACAAATTCCTTCAGTTTTTGTTTGTTTGGGAAGACCTTTATCTCTCCTTCTATTCTAAATGACAGACTTGCTGGATAAAGGATTCTTGGCTGCATGTTTTTTCTGTCTAGCACCCTGAAAATCTCGTGCCAATTCTTTCTGGCCTGCCAAGTTTCAAAAGAGAGATCAGCCAGGAGTCTTATAGGTCTCCCTTTATATGTGAGGGCACGTTTACCCTTTGCTGCTTTCAGAATTTTCTCTTTATCCTTGTATTTTGCCAGTTTCACTATGATATGTCGTGCAGAAGATTGATTCAAGTTACGTCTGAAGGGAGTTCTCTGTGCCTCTTGGATTTCAATGCCTTTTTCCTTCCCCAGTTCAGGGAAGTTCTCAGCTATTATTTCTTCAAGTACGCCTTCAGCACCTTTCCCTCTCTCTTCCTCCTCTGGGATACCAATTATGCGTATATTATTTCTTTTTAGTGTATCACTTAGTTCTCTAATTTTCCCCTCATACTCCTGGATTTTTTTTTATCTCTTTTTCTCAGCTTCCTCTTTTTCCATAACTTTATCTTCTAGTTCACCTATTCTCTCCTCTGCCTCTTCAATCCGAGCCATGGTGGTTTCCATTTTGTTATGCATTTCATTTAAAGCGTTTTCAGCTCCTCGTGACTGTTCCTTAGTCCCTTGATCTCTGTAGCAAGAGATTCTCTGCTGTCCTCTATACTGTTTTCAAGCCCAGTGATTAATTTTATGACTATTATTCTAAATTCACTTTCTGTTATATTATTTAAATCCTTTTTGATCAGCTCATTAGCTGTTGTTATTTCCTGGAGATTCTTCTGAGGGTAATTCTTCTGCTTGGTCATTTTGTATAGTCCCTGGCGTGGTGAGGACCTGCAGGGCACTTCCCCTGTGCTGTGGTGTATAACTGGAGTTGGTGGGCAGAGCCGCAGTCAGACCTGATGTCTGCCCCCAGCCCACTGCTGGGGCCACAGTCAGACTGGTGTGTGCTTTCTCTTCCCCTCTCCTAGGGGCGGGATTCACTGTGGGGTGGCGTGGCCCATCTGGGCTACTTGCACACTGCCAGGCTTGTGGTGCTGGGGATCTGGCGTATTAGCTGGGGTGGGTAGGCAAGGTGCACGGGGGCAGGAGGGGCAGGCTTAGCTCGCTTCCCCTTAGGTGATCCACTTCAGGAGGGGCCCTGTGGCAGCAGGAGGGAGTCAGATCTGCTGCCGGAGGTTTGGCTCCACAGAAGCACAGAGTTGGGTGTTTGCGCGGAGCGAGTAAGTTCCCTGGCAGGAACTGGTTCCCTTCGGGATTTTGGCTGGGGGATGGGCGGGGGAGATGGCGCTGGCGAGCGCCTTTGTTTCCCGCCAAACTGAGCTCTGTCGTCCAGGGGCTCAGGAGCTCTCCCTCCCTTTGTCCTCCAGCCTTCCCGCTTTCCAAGCAGAGCTGCTAACTTATGTCCTCCCAGACGCTAAGTCGTGCTTGCTGTGGGAACACAGTCCGCCCGGCCCCTCTGCTTTTGCAAGCCAGACTCGGGGGCTCTGCTTGGCAGGCGAGCTGCCCCTCCACCCCGGCTCCCTCCCGGCAGTCCATGGAGTGCGCACCACCTCGACACCCTTCCTACCCTCTTCCGTGGGCCTCTCGTCTGCGCTTGGCTCCGGCGACTCCGTTCTGCTCCTGAAAATTATTCTTAATGGAAGTTGAATATATCAGGTATTTTAGCTTATTGTCATCAAAATTCACTTCCTCCAACTCATTTTGTCTAGATCTCAAGCTTCATAAGAAACTTTCTCTTATTGAGGGGACTGTATATCTTCTTACAGAGAAAGAATGCTCTGATCATATGCACTGCCACCATTCCAGCCCCTGTAATAGTTATTTCTCAATTTAAATCAACAAACTGGCATTCTGCTTATGTAAGAAATTGAAGAAGACACAAAGAAATGGAAAAACATACCATGCTCGTGTATTGGAAAAACATTGTTAAAATGTCTATACTACGCAACTCAATCTACACATTTAATGCAATCCCTATCTAAATACCACCAGTATTTTCTGCAGATCTAGTAAAAACAATCCTAAAATTTATGTGGAACCACAAAAGACCCCATAATAGCCAAAGCAATCCTGACAAAGAAAAACAGAACTAAAGGCATAATGATTCTGGATTTCAAGCTATACTACAAAGCTGTAGCCATCAAGACAGTATGGTACTGGCACAAAAACAGATACATAGATCAATGGAACAGAATAGAGAACCCAGAAATGGACTCACAACTATATGATCGCCTAATATTTGACAAAGCAGGAAAGAATATCTGGTGGAAAAAAGACAGTCTCTTCAACAAATGGTGTTGGGAAAACTGGATGGTGACATGCAGAAGAATGAACCTGGATCAATTTCTCACACTGTACACAAAAATAAATCCAAAATGGATGAAAAACCTAAATGTGAGACAGGAAACCATCAAAATCCTAGAGGAGAACACAGGCAGCAACCTCTCTGACCTCAGCCAGAACAACTTCTTACTAGACACTTACTAGACACATCACTGAAGGCAAAGGAAACAAAAGCAAACATGAACTATTGGGACTTCATGAAGATAAAATCTTTGGCACAGCAAAGGAAGCAATCAACAAAACTAAAAGGTAGCCTATAGAATGGGAGAAGATAAATGAAAATGACATATCTGATAAAGAGTTAGTGTCCAAAATCTATAAGGAACTTATCAAACTCAACACCCAAAAATCAAACCACCCAGTTAAGAAATGGGCAGAGCACATTTTCTAAAGACATCCAGATGACTAAGAGACACATGAAAAGATGCTCAGCATCACTCATTATCAGGGAAATACAAATCAAAACCACAATGAGATACCACCTTACACCTGTCAGAATGGCTAAAATTAACAACACAAAAAACAACAGGTATTTCAAGGTTGTGGAGAAAGAGGAACCCTCTTGCACTATTGGTGGGAATGCAAACTGGTGTAGACACTGTGGAGAATACTATGGAGTTTCCTACTCTATGATCCAGAAATTGCACTATTATTTACTCAAAGGATTCAAAAATACAGATTCAAAGAGGTACATGCACCCTAATGTTTATAGCAGCATTATCAACAATAGCTGAACTATGGAGTGAGCCCAAATGTCCATGTCCATTGACTGATGAATGGATAAAGAAAATACCTTATATATGTGTACACATACACACTGGAATACTACTCAGCCATCAAAAAGAATGAAATCTTGCCATTTGCAACAACGTGGATGGAGCTAGAATGCATTATGTTAAATGAAATAAGTCAGAGAAAGACATATACCATATGATTTCAGTCCTATGTAGAATTTAAGAAACAAAACAGATGAACATAGGGGTAGAAGGGGGAAGAGAAAAGAAGGAAACTAACCACAAGAGACTCTTAATGATAGAGAAGAAACTGAGGGTTAATGAAGAGAGGTCAGTGGGAGATGGGCTAGATTGGTAATGGGTATTAAGAAGGGCACTTGTTTAGATGGGTACTGGGTTGCATGTAAGTGATGAATCGCTAAATTCTACTTATGAAAAACAAATGAAAAGAAATAAACTGGCATTCTGATTTTAAAATTCCATTTCTCGAGCTTGGTTAATGTTAATTTGTTTGATGGGCTGCTCTAATACGTTTCTAAACTTGCAAACACGAGGGCCATCTGAACTGTGGTAAATTCATCAAATATGGCTCATTTGTCCCTTTGTGTGTGTGTGTGCATTAATTCATACAGCAGATGCTCTTGGTGACCTAAGTTTTATCAATGTAGTACATGCCAGTACTAGCTCTAATTGCTAGCATCTGCATTTTTTTTACTTTGGGCATTTTCTGACCAGTTGGAGTTGCCATGCCCCTACTACAGTAAGCCAGCAGTGTAATCACCGGGATAATCAGTGTATAATAAAAGCCCCCTTTTTCTACTGACAGGATAACTGCGAGGTGACTGTTCTACACTTTCTTCCAGAGTTCCTCAGCAGAATTAACTGCTGTTTACCCACAGTGGATACTTGATTGATATTGCCCACTTTATTCGTTGTCCTCCTTCCTTAGCTCACTTCCTTGCTTCCCTACCAAAGTTTTTAGAATAACCTCTCAACTAAAATACTTATACTCAAATTATCTCAAATCTGTTTCTGGGAAACCCAAGTTAAGACAACTTCATCTACTCACCCATTCATTCATTCATACATCACATTTATTTAGCATTTATCATGTGCTAAGCATTGAGTCAAGTCCTTAGCAACACATGGTCTCTTTAATCATATTCATATCATCCCCTTTACAAATGAAGAAATTAACACCTAAAGAAGATAAGCATCTTGTCCAACAATCACAAAATGGGACTGAGTGTTGGAAGGGAGTTGTGGCAAATCAGGCAGCTGAGGGCCACAGAATTTGTGTTTTGAATTGAACATTATGGAAAAGGAGGTTTCTTTGGGGGTAATAAGTTGAGAATATTGTTCTGGTATACAGGTTCATGTCATACCAGGTTCAATTTCTGATATACAGTTCATGACCCACCACTTTGCTTTTATGGAAGACTCACATTAGAACATACCTATTTTCACTGACTAAAAGAAATTCAAACAGGATTTTTGCTTTTACCAGAAAAAGGTATAAAGTGAAAATGGTGTTCAACATTTGTTTTGCATCGAGCCATAATAGAAGTAGCGTACACCCAGAGCAGCGAGTGTCACCGCCCAGCGTCTTCTCTAGGAACTACACTCAGCATCTTAGCATCAAACTGCCAAAGCTTTGAACTGTGTTTATGAATATCTGTGTTTTATTTCCATTCATTGTGTACATCCATTAGCAAGATGTGTTGTAAGGGATCAGAAAAGCCTAAGAGAAGTTTTTTTTTGGGGGGTCTGGGAATGCTAAAAAAAGTTTTTCCATGTAAATTTATGGTAATTGCTTCTTTGATTTATGCCATTTCAGCTTATGAAAGATTTCATATGAGCATTCTACTTTTGGAAAGCAGGGGAAACCTGTAATACTGTTAGGGATGACTTAATAATTTAAAAAGCATTTCAATGAAACCTTTGAAATTCAAAAAATTATCTTTGTTTTCTGGGAAAGCAGCAACAGGACACACACACACACACACACACACACACACACACACACACCTGGATTTAAATCCTAGCTCTACTAGGTTTCAACTGAGAGACATTGACAGGTTACTTATTCTAAGCTCAACTTCCTAATCCATAAAATGCATAGCATTCAAAATTGTTGTAAGGATTAATGAGGTTTATTCAAGCAACTAGCACCTAAAGGGTGCACAAGTGCAATTTGTGGAAATAAACTGTCATGTCAGAAACTTTGTGTTAAGTGCTAAAATACAGATGTAATTAGTATTATGTTTAACCAAAATAAAAAAAAAACACTTTATGTCATAAATAATATCTACATTACTATCTTTAAAAATTTTGATCTTTCTATATCATAATGATAGTTTGTTTACTGTCACAAAGCAAAACTAAAATAAAGGCAAGCTTTAGGTATAAAATTGTTTTAAGTAAGCTCAGAGTCCAATAGTAAATTTGTCATTTTGATAATTTTGTATTTTTGTTAGTGTCAAGCAAGAATTAAAAAAAAATAAAATATTGCTTGTTGATTCCAAACTGTATTCATGATTCTTCCCTAACCAGATGTTTTTCTTTAGTTGAGATATCATGAGGAAAAATAGGAAGTGTAGTCTGTACCAGTTTTAATAATTGAGATTTTATTTAACCCATGCACTTCCTTAGATTCCTGTTAAAATGAGTATAAGTATTAAAAAATAGTATCAGATATATGAATGCAATGTGAACGATTTCAAATAAATAAAAGATGAAATTGTCAGAAGGCAAAATTTCTGATGGCTTCATTGATTTCAGTGGAACTGTTTTATTCAGAACAGTTCAGATTAGCAGCAGCAGCAGCAACAGTAGCAGCAGCAGCAGCAGCAGCTGGTGTTCAATGAAACTCCTCTCTTCCACCTACTCTCCAGCTGGGTTAAGGTAGGCACAAAGAAACTGAAATCACCAAGGTCAAAGCATAACACTTCCAAGTTTTTACTTCAATGACTTTTTTAAATTCCAATATAGTTAACATACAGTGGTATATTAATTTCAGGTGTACAATATACCAATTCATCAATTCCATACATCACCCAGTGCTCATCACAAGTGCTCTCCTTAATCCCCATCATCTATTTTCACCCATATGCCCACCAACCTCTCCTCTGGTAACTCTCAGTTTGTTCTCAATATTTGAGTCTGTTTATTGGCTTGCCTCTCTTTTTTTATTCCTCATTTATTTCTTAAATTCCACATAAGAGAAATCATATCATAGTTCTCTCTAATTTTGCTTAACATCATACTCTAGCTCCATCTATGTTGTTACAAATGACAAGATTTCATTATTTTTTATGACTGAATAATATTCCATCACACACACACACACACACACCACATCTTCTTTATCCATCAATGTATCAATGGACATTTGGGTTGCTTCCATAATTTGACTATTGAAAATTATGCTAGAATAAACATAGGAGTGCATGTACCCCTCTGAATTTGTGTTTTTCTATTTTTTGGGTAAATACCCAGGAGTGGGATGGCTGGATCATGGGGTAGTTCTATTTTGAACTTTTTAAAGAAACTCCATACTGTTTTCACAGTGGCTGCACCAGTTTGCATTCCCACCAGCAGTGCAGGAGAGTTCCTTTTCCTCCACATTCTCACTTATTTTTTCTTGTGCTGTTAATTTTAGCCATTATGACAAATGTGAGGTGATATCTCATTGGGGTTTTGATTTGCATTTCCCTGATAAGGACTGAAGTTGAACATCTTTTTGGTGTCTATTGGCCACCTGTATGTCTTCTTTGGAGATATGTCTGTTCATGCCTTCTGCCCATTTGTTTATTGGATTATTTTTTGGTATCAATTGTACAAGTTCTTTATATATTTTGGGTACTAATCCTTTATCAGATATCATTTGTAATTACCTTCTTCCATTCGATAGTCTTTTTGTCTTTAGTTTTGTTAGTGAAGGAGATTAAGAGTGCATTTCTCTTAATGACATGAAATTATTCAATCACTATATGGTACATCTGAAACTAATTAACACTGCATGCTAACTACACTGGAATTGGAAAATGAAAAAAAAAAATGAATTTGCATGCAAAAGGGCTCCAAATGACTTTTTAAAGTAAGTACTTCTCCAGCAATGGATTTATGTGGGAAGTGGAAAGAATTGGAGCTGGAAGGGAAGCGAGGCCCAATTCGAATGGACTTTGGTCTTGGAGTTTGGACGTCATCCAGAAAGCTATGAAAACCAGTGACAGATTTTGGGTGCCTGGGTGGCTCAGTAGGTTGAGCATCTGACTTTGGCTCAGGTCAGGATCTCATAGTTCGTGAGTTTGAGCCCCCCATCAGGCTTGCTGTGGTCAGAGCAGAGCTTGCTCTGGATCTCCCTGTCTTTGTCCCTCCCCTCCCCTCAAAAATAAATAAACATTAAAAAAAAAAAAAAGAACCAGTGACAGATTCAAGCAAGGATGCAATGAAATCATATTTGTTTCTTTAAAAAATATTCCACAGTGAGATTCAGTAGCAAAGTACTGTAAAGCATTGTCTTGGGTTTGGGGGATATAATATGAATAAGGTAGTACGATCCTGCCTTTCTGAAGTTTACACTGGCGTTCAGATAAGAAATAGTAAGGGCCTAAATTAAGGTAGTATCAGAGAGTTCACATAGAAGGAAATAGATGTCATAATAATAATGATCATTGTAAGGATTAAATTGTAGTGTAGGGCTAACCTGTAGCCTTAAGAAATAACAGCTTTGTTTTAACACTATAGGTTAAGAGATAACAGCCTTATCCTATCAATCAAGGGATGTGATTAGTGTTTGATTGGATTGGGACAAGGGCCTGTTTGAACTGTTGCCACCTGGGAACTATTCCTTTGTTCTGTTCCCAGGTGATAATACGACGATGTGGTCAGCTATAAAAACTCTGTACTCCGGCTGTTCGAGACCGCACTCTGGTCAAGAGTGTTGGTCCCGATTGATCGGCTTGCCTTACCTCTCATTGCAATAAACTTTATTGTGACTGTCACTGATGCCCGTAGCATTCTGTTTCAGGAGTCATGTGGATGCAACAATCATAATACCTAATAAATGTTTATTACCACTTATTGAACATTTCTTATACGTCAGGCACTAAACACTTCACATGTGCTGTCTGCCCATTCTCCACACAACAGCCAGAATGATTCCTATGGGTTAAATTTGTCATAACTCTCTCAAACCCTTCTAGGGCTTTCCACCTCATTTAGTGCAAGTACCCATGGCCTCAAGATGTGTTGCAAAGCCTGGGCTGTGGCCCACTCTGACTTCCCTGATCTCATCTCAGCTCCTTTTCTGTGTTCCAGCCAGTGTCTTCCTAGGTGGTCCTAGAATTCTTTAGGCACCTTCCTAAAGGTGCCTAAACATTGCCCTAAAGGGCCCTCTCTGTCTGGAATACTCTCCCTCTTATATCTCACAGCTCATTCTGTCAAGCCTCTGCTTAAATATATTTTTAATGACACCTCTCTGACCACCCTGCATGATTCAACTCCTGTAGCATTCTCTATTCTCTTCACTTTGTTTTGTAGTTCTCCTTAACACTTATCACATTGATTGGTTTCTCTACTAGATCATAAACCACATGAGGGCAGGCTTTGTTCACTGTTGTATTCTTGACACCTAGAACTATGCTGGTATATCATAACTATTTAATAAATATGTTTGAATGGATGAAAGAAGGCTTACAGTGGCCATATGAGGTCAGTACTATTATTTTTCCCATTTTACTGATGAGGAAACAGAGACATTAATTCAAGTTTTAACTAAAAGTTCTACACCTGGTAAGTGGCAGAACTGGGATTTGCATTGGGATTTAGAAAAAGCTCACTTTTGTTTACTATATGCTCAGCATTATTCTAAGAGCTTTACATATATTAACACTTAATCCTCACAATAACCCCACTTTACAGATGAGAAAAGTTAATCCAGGGAGGGATTTATGATTTTGCCTGACATTTTTGCACTTGCCAATAAATTGGGAGCCGGTGCTCTTAACCATTTTGCTATGCTACCTAACTTTAAAACCAATGCTTTAAAGAAAATGTGACTTTGCCCAATTGCCAAAGGAGTGAGAGAGAGGAAGAAATCTAGGATTACCAAATTATGATTGAGGAATGCCACAGATGGAAGAGTCATCAAGCCAGGGAATGTAGAATAAGTTGCTTTCATTCTCCCTTAACTCCAGACACCCACATCCAACTGCCTCCTTGATTTCTTCATTTGGATATTATGATACAAGGTCAGCTTCAGTAAAAGTGATGTAGAAAAACCATGGCAAATTGTAGAAGTTATCGGTCTCACACTAAAGTTCAAGCTGGTACATAGGCTCTGACTCATGAAGTCTTCAGGGACCCACCCAATTGTCCTTCCAAAATAGCTCACAACGTCTACTACATTTCCATCACGAGAAACGGATAAAGGGAAAGAGGCATCCCATTATTTTAAGAATATCATCTGGAAGTTTCTCAATCCCACTGGCCAGAACCTACTGACATGGATACATTCAGAGTTTATTATAGGCAACCATGTGTCTGGCTAGATAATTCTATTACCATGGATGAAGAGGAGAAGGCATATTAGGAGTCAACTAGTAGTCAATCTCTACTACGGATATCCACTACAGAGATATAGGTATTTCAAATTTAACACTCCCCAAACCCAATTCCTGCTAGTTCTTCCAAAACCTGCTCTTCTCCAAAATTATTCCCATCTCAGTTAATGGTGTAAAATGGAAATTAGCAGTTTAATTTTATACATGTTGAGTTTTAAGGTGCAACAGAACATCCAATACACATTTCCAATAAGGGGCTGAATATAACTGGTTTCTGAGAGAGATCAGTGTTCAAGATTCAGACTTGTTTTCTGACTGAAATAAGTGATAGAGGGAGAGTATATGTATATGGTAATGTCAGAGACTGTATAATACAGCAGGCAAAGAGAACCAACAATGAAGAACATTATGCAAAGACAACTTGAAGAAGAGGGCCCATGACAAGGAAGGGAGAATGCAGGGTGATGGAACCTAGGAAGCGGTTTCCAGCAGGCAGTGGTTAGCAGCAGTATGGAAGCCTACAAAGAGGTCATACACCATGAAAATTGAGAAGCAACTTTTAGATTTGGCCACTGTGCTATTACTGACATCAACACAAGCAGTATATTAAAATGGGGGCAAATGCTAAATTTCAGTAGTTGAAGAGGGACTTAGAAAGAAATGACAACCCAAGTATAGATAGCTCTTCTAAATAGAAGGGACAAAGTTAGGAGAATTCATGAACAAGAAAGGAAACAACCAAGGGACTAAGGTCTTGAGATTTCTACCCCCTCACACACTGGCAAAAAAAAAAAAAAAAGGCTCATACTTTAAGACACGAGATCGAGGGAGTGGAAATTCAGGTAGATCTGTAGAAATAAGTGTGGAGGTGTGAAGGAGTTCATGAAGTGTATAATGTTACACAATAGTATTGATACTACTACTATTCCTAAGCCCTAACATTTACTGAGCACTTACCATATGCCAAAGTGCTAGTAATTTTTATCAGCAAACATCACAACATTTAAAAAAAAATTTTTTTTCAACGTTTATTTATTTTTGGGACAGAGAGAGACAGAGCATGAACGGGGGAGGGGCAGAGAGAGAGGGAGACACAGAATCGGAATCAGGCTCCAGGCTCTGAGCCATCAGCCCAGAGCCTGACGCAGGGCTCAAACTCACAGACCACGAGATCGTGACCTGGCTGAAGTCGGACGCTTAACCGACTGCACCACCCAGGTGCCCCAAACATCACAACGTTTTAAATGGATAAGGCAAAGAGAGTGGGTTCTTGAACCAGGTCTGACACTAACAAATACCTATCAATGAATTAAAAGGTCTATGTGTAATTTCTGCATATTCAAAGGATCTGGGATCCTCCTTGATTTTGGTAAAGAACAGGATAGTCAGTGCGACATTTAACTAAGAACAGAATTATTTCTCGTCAGTCTTTAATTTTTTTGATATTCAGGAATTTCTGCCCCATTTTGATGCATCAGGTTATACAAAACTACATTTCATTTATTCAATTTATACTTAAGTAGAATAGTTACAAGTATCTTCACATACTAGACACTGCAGTAACATTTTGCTTTGATAATTCTAACAAAATTCTTCAAAGATTTTCATTCTCATTTGCCTATTTTGATAATATGCAAAGAATCCTTAAAAGACTGACTTTAATTTCCCTCTTCTATAAAATATAACTGCAAATTATTTCCAAATTAAGACCTGTAATGGAGGAAAATGAAAAAAAAGAATGAGGAACTGAGTTAAAATTGGACATGATTTAATACTGTCATTTATCATTAATTGTCCTGGGAAAATTTGAATTCCAGTAGCTGACTTTTTATAGTTAAGTTGTTTATAGTTGGAAAGCAGTATATCTCTATATATAACTATATATATGTTACTGTATAGAAAAAAATGTTCTAAGAATGACAGCTAAATACAGTGCTATGTAAGATTGTTGATTTAAAAAAAATCCTTTGAATACTAGATGAATGGGATCTCATATAGTATTCTATGGGCTTAGCAAAGTTGCAAGCCGTTAAGACTATGAATTGCTAGTGATTCCATTATAGCTTTGCTAGTTTAAGTGTCGCAGAGCCACAAAAAATCCCTTTTAAATAAAATGGTGACCTTGGTACTAAAAATGACGCACGGGTTTAAATGTGTTGTCATATGGGTCAAAATTAGCATCCATCCAGCTGATGTCTACCAAGACGCCACATTCATTTTATCAACAACCTACCAAGCATCAAAACTGCGAGACTGGCTTTCAGATTCTAGCAAACTAGTGACAAAGTGTTGCCGAGAGACCTAAGCAGATGACCTTCGATCCCTGAAAGCTGGCTCACACTTTCGGGCTACCTCTGCAGTATTTAGAGGCAGCTCTGGACAGAAAGGGGTTGGGGTCGAAGGCCTGGGATCCGGAGGCTTCAGCCCTGCAGAGGGGCTGGGAGCTATCAAAGGCCCCCTCCACCCACCCTTCGGCGGATTTTCAGAGCCGATTTGTTCCCCACCAAAAGCAAAAGCGTCCAAATCCTAGCACGTTTCTGGACTTGGGTTGACCAAGGGGCTCTCCAACACGCCTGGGGAGACAGGGGCCTTCCGGCGTGTACCCCCTTCTTTCGTGGGGCCACAAACAGCGGTGGCTCAAAGGAAATATTGCCCTCTCCGCCCCGTCCTAAGATGGCGACCGACCCTAGTAGGACTCCAGGGAACCGGGAGCAACTTCCCCTTCCCAACAGCCCCTGCGCCGGCGACGACGGCAAGCAGGAAGAGGGCGGAGCCAGCAAGGGGGGCAGGGCACAACGCAGCGTCCTCCTGCGCTCCCCCCAGCCCCGCCCCGCGTTCCTGCGTCCCGGCCCGGAGCCCTCGCCCGACCGGGCGGAGCGCGCTGCCTGCTGGGATACTCGGCCCGCCCAGCCAGTCCTCCCGGCTTGCGCTGCGGCGGCGAGATCCGCGTTTTTCCCAAGATGGTGGCGCTGGGTTCGGGGTGACTGCAGGAGACGACGGAGCCTGAATCCCCTTCGCCAGAACCTCGACACATCGCCTTCCTCTCGCTTGCACACCTCGCTACCACTTAGCCATCTGCCGGCCCAGGCACTCGCCTTTCGCTCCTGCCTCCGACTTGAGCTTCATCTGTGCGGACCTAGCGATTACGGCCTCGGGGAGCGGCGCCTCCCTCGGCTCCTCCTTGGGGTCGCGCTCGGAGCAGCTTACAGTCTAGCCCCGGGTCGGCGGGCCCCGCAGCTCTCTAGTGGGGACAGGCAGCGGCGGAGCGGCGGCTGGCGACGAGCGCGGGGTTTTATGCGGCCCCGGTGCCCCCATTCCCGGCCTTAGTCTCCGGGGAAGGAAGCGCGGGTCCCGCATGAGCCCCGGCGGTGGCGGCAGCGAAAGGGAACGAGGCGGCGGCGGGCGGAGGCGGCGAGCGAGGGCGACGACGACTAGTGAGGCGGCCGCTTCTGCGAGGGCCACAGCCCAGGCGCGGGGGCGACAACAGGTCAGTGTGGCCGAGGACGGGGCCTGGGCCGGGGAGGCCGGTCACATTTCCCTTCGTTTTCTCTGTAGTCCAAGCCACCCTGCGGGGCTGGTTTCGGCAAACGTAAGGACGCCCCTAAACCGCGTCGCGGCAGGTGTTGGGGACGCGTGGTTTGGAGGGGTCGGTGCCAGAAGTAGGCCTCTGATAGGTAGCAGCCGCTGCTGCTCCCGTAACTGTCAGTCCTGGCTGAGGGCCTGAGGGAGGGTTTTGTCGCCTTAGGGGACGCGAGCGGGCCCGAGGCGGGCCGTGCAGGGAGTCGAGAGTTGGCCCTCCTTGGAGCGGAGCTTAAGGAGCAGGCCCGGGGCCCAGGCTGAATAGGCCTGGCCTTTTTCTTCCAAAGGGGAGGAAGCCTCTGTTTTCGAGGTTTTTGCCCCGGTAGTGAAAAATGTTCAGACGTGTGCTTTGGTGGGTCGGGATTTTGGGGGTGGACTGGCGGAGAGGGGGAATGAAGAGGGAAATCAAGCCCAAGGATTGTGTTCACAGGTTATTGGGTTTTTCAAATTAAGTATGAACTCCACCGGGTTTGCCAGAGATTCTGTTAAATGCAACCCTGCAAACAGTTGGCATTTTTTGTTTTCCCTTTTCAGTTGAGAAAATGAAAAGGACTTTTCGTCATGGCGTTGAGGTTTTGTTGGTAAAGTCAGAATTGAATGTGGCAAATGCTTTAGTCCGTAAAATTGTTAGAAATAATTTTAACATAGACACTCGTTGAGTTTATTCTTCAAAGATAATTTAGTTTCTGATTTTTTTTTTTAAAACGTCCTATGGGCATATTAAAATAGAAGCATTACTAAATCTGTTTGGCATTATATTTATTAAGTGGCTAAGGTGCTGTTGAAAATGTAGACGAATGGCAATATGGGATTTACAGTCCAGAGTTACTCTCCATAAACCATGAGAGAATATGGATATGACCTATAATTTTGGAGTATTCCACTGCTTGCAATATTGAAAGAAGCAGGAAATTTATTCCAGAATATTCTGGGGACCTGAAATGGAAGTGACCTAAAGTTTCTAAGTACAGCAGTCAAAAAAATTACCTGTCAAAGTCATTGTAGATACCCAGTAAATCTTAAGTGAATGACAAGAGGAATGAGAAGTGTATTTCATATCTCTGACTAGTAAGTATTCTTACTTGGAGTATTATTGTGTAAATCATGTAAAAAAGTTTAGAATTTAGGAAGATAAAAATAAAATTTTGTCACAGTGTGTATAGTTGAAGTAATTTTGGAATTAGATCTTGCTTGTAAATCTGAGCTATTTATCACATTTTTAATGAAATGAATACAGTATTAGTGATGGTGCTGATAAAACTAAAGAATGACCCAGAAGCCCTTTAAAGAAACTAGTAATTATGATCGCAAAAGTAAAAAATAAATCCAAGAAATAATGACCCTATATTTACAAAATTAGAATTGGAAACTAAGAAAGCCTTATTGTGTCAATATTTATTAACTAGCATTAATGTGCTAAGTGTTGTGTACACAATTGTCTAGACATTGCCTAGTTCCTGAGGAGTTTAACTTTACAGAGAGATAAAATTACAATGTTTTGATTCCTTTTCAGAGGTTTTGTAAGCTGTTTTTGTTTTATGTCTCCTAAATTGTACATCTTTTTCATGACTTACTTTTTTAAGTATACTTAATTAGAATTGAGAGGAAGACATTCTCATCCCACTTGTCCAGGTCATTTAACAAGATTAATTGGTTACTTACAGTGTCTTTGACATTTAACATTTAATCATTTGTATTTCCTAAACTTTAGGTCATTTTTAAAATGATCCCTTCTCTCTCACCTCCAAACCTCTCCCCCACAAATCTGAAATAATTTGCTGTTTCGAATAAGCAGTCATTGGAATAATCCAAAACTATGAATCATACCTAAATTTTTCAACCCAAGCACTTGAAATGATATTTACAAATGCTTATTTTCTTAAATGATTATTGGTTATGTTCTTCAGTCATGTTGCATATTTTTGTTGAGACCTAAACTTGTATTGGTCAGAATGTAGAGACAATTTATATTAAGTACACATGCAGCTGTATAAAAATTAGTTTTCTCATTTTTATGAATGAAGACAAATTTTCTCTTTTTATGGTTAATTCAGGATAACAGAGTTTTGGCAGATTTTGACAGTTCCTGCTCCCTCAGCCCCCTACCCCCCCACCCCCAGTGGAAATGTAAAGATAAAATATATTCAAAGACATTACAGTATGTACAGTGAAAACAGCTTTGGAACTAGATCCCATTTTTAATTCAGGGCTCCCCCTAGTTGTCTTATCTTGGCAAGTTAACTTCGTCTTGGTGAGCTGCAGTTTTGTCATCTATAAAATGGGATGGTGAAACTAACTCAGAGTTGTTAATGAGGATTAAAGTTTGTAAAATGCCTAACACATAGGCCCTTAATAAGTATTATCATTTGAAGTCTTTCTACCCAGTTTTTCTGATTGGTCTCAAAGCACCTTACATACAGGGAACTCTAGCATGTTATCCTTTGCATGTTTTCATTCTCACTACCTGTGAACTCACTCTTTAAGGGCAAGGACTCCTACTAGTGTTTACCAGAAAGTTTACTATCCGTACTTGAGTATGGATGAATTAGTTAATGAAGTAGTAAATAGTCAGCTAACATTTATTGGGTACCTACTATGAGCTTGGTTAGGTGTAAGGGATACAGAGACAAAAATCATGTCTCTGTCTTTCGGAAGCTTATAGTCTAGTTACTCTGTCCATATTAATCCCATTTTTTGTGAAACCCTATCATGTAACAGAGCCTCATTCTTCTGTGCTCTTCTAATCTTAGGACAGTTCTGTGGGGCTCAACACTTTCCACCCGCAGCTGCTATTCTAAAGATTATTATTTTTACCCCTTTCTACCACTATTTGGCATATGTGAGATATTTCATATCTTTATATCTTGGTCCCTCTCCATCACCCAAGATCTGGCACATAGTGTGTTTGTGTGAATGGGTATATATAAAAAAAAAGAAAAATTGGCAGTTTCCTATGAATACTTTGATATTTTTCTGGGGTGATTATCCTTCTGTCTTCTAGATTTATACAAGGTTTAAACCTGAGTAGGACTATTCTCGAAGTTAGTTACTCCATTAATTTTACACATGAAGAAATTGAAGTGCAAAGCTTTAAACAGATTTTCTTAAAGTCACCTAGGTGGCAGAGCCAGAACCACAGTCTGAGAATATGGACTCTTTGTTCAGGACTCTTTGTACCCTATGGCACATGTTTGCGCCTACCTGTTGGGAGGAGTAGTTTGTGATTACACACTTACCTTCTGTTTGAGTGTTTTCTACACTATTATTAGAAGGATGACTTCACAAGATGCCATCAATGGGCCTTTTCTGACCATAACATTGCAGGAAATGGAACTTTTTCTTCTTAGAAAGGAAGTCAAGTAAAATTACAGTAAATAGAAATAGTATTTTTTTTTTTTACATTTATTTATTATTGTGAGACAGAGCATGAGCATGGGAGGGGCAGAGAGAGGAGGAGACACAGAATTTGAAGGAGGCTTCATGCTCTGAGCTGTCAGCACAGAGCCTGACGCAGGGCTTGGACCCACTAACTGTGAGATCATGACCTGAGCCAGAGTCAGATGCCCAACCGACGGAGCCACCCAGGTGCCCCTAAATAGAAATAGTATTAATCTATAAACATATTCTATGTTTAAAACACTTAAAGATACTGTGTAATTTTTTTAATGAAATAACAGTACATAATTAGTCTCTGCCAACTTTCATTTTCATTTAACCTGAGAAATGTTACGTATAGTGTGCTTTGATCTAAATTATCTTTAGCAAGTAAATATCATTGTGGATAATAAGTCAAAAAGAAGATTATTAAGTTTAAGGCCAATCTGAGAATGAAATAAAGCTAGTACCTTTTTTTGGAATATTGCTGTTTGCATATAGATTTAGCTGACAGTTGTTAACTGTTTGATTCTAAGCTTCATGACTGTGAACTCCCTAAAATTATATATAAAATTTTAAGTGTTTCAGAGTCTCAGCAGGTTCAGTGAACAAAAGCCACCAAGAATCACTGATGTGGAGGAAGAAGCACTAACTTTGGTGTCAGAAGATCATGGGTTCATTCTTCCCATCTAGCTTCTAGTCATGAGCAGGTCATTTATCTCTTAAAGCCTTTGTTCTGTTAACTTCTTTCAAGTGAAGGTGATACTTGCTTTGTCTGTTTCAAAGGATTGCTTTTCAGATGTGATCATTCTCAAAAAAGTGAAATAATAAAGTGACCTTGTATGATTTAGTGACTTGCCCTAAAAAACAAGTTGGTTAGTATTAAATAGGTGATTGGAACCTTGGTATATTTCCATGCTTTTCTCTATTAACATTTTTAATCTTTTCATAGAAGTATTATTTTGGAAAATGTTTAGTGTCTGAATTTATTTTAAATTTGTCAACTACATTTAAAATAAACAATAAATCTTAATAATTAGTGATGTATTCAGTATTATTAATCCATAGTCCAACACCTTCTGTAATTTGCTTTACTTTTGACCTCTCCTGTTAATTTGATAAATGGCAAGTGAATCATAAGGTTGACCTCAAAGGAAAAATTTTGGAGACATAGATTCTTATTGGATAAGATTATGCGAAAAGTTCAATCCTAGGAAGTCTGTGGAATCTATAAGGCATCACATGTGGATCATGGAAAAGAATCCTATGTAAGACTTTATTAAAGTCAGCATCTACGCTATAATTAAAAGCATGAAGGTAGCATATGAACCCTGAACACTTACTATACAAGTAGGGTAAAATGTTCTTTAAATGAAACTCTTGGCTGGGCAGAATGGAGCTTAATGTGGTAACTCTTAACAGTTCAGTGTGTTGTGTACAGTACCCCGCTGACGTCAGTTGAGGTTAGTCAAGCACAGATCCTTTTATATTGAAAATAAAACATGAAAAAAAAATTTTGACCTGTTTCTTTGTGGTATGCAGGCTTATAGCTCTTTGTTAGTTCTTAATGTGATGACTTCTGCCTCCTTGTATCAAAAGGGATACCTTATCCATTTCAAGCTTCTAATAGAGTTCTACTCTTGAATGTGAGAAGGTAGTCTTAGCATTTCTTTTGTGGACTGTAACCACTATCCTAACCCATTTACTTTTATATTCTTTGTGATTCAGAACAAATTCTGACCCCCCCCCAATTCAATATACAGACAGTATAGAGAATAATATAACAATCATGTATGTACCATTCAGACTGAACAAATGTCACATTTTGTCACTTCCTTGCTTCATCTTTAAAACTGGTGTTCTTTTTTTTCTTCTCAGATGATACTTCTAGCACTGCAGATACCACTACAGGAATTTCTTCATACTGCTAACAAATTCTTTTATCAGATGTAAAGCATATCCCATTCTTTGAAAGAGAAAGGATGAAATGCCCAGCCGTTTTTATTACATAAAGCTAATGGGTCATAGGGAGACATATGGGTATTTTCAGCTTAATAATTACTTCAGTATTTTTTTCATAGGGGTTCTATTTATTGTGACTCTTTGTGTGTATATGTGCCAATATTGATAACCTTATAGTGTGCTGTAAATAAGGATATTAAATATTTACCTTTGCTAAATATTTAAAGTTTTTGTTTTAGGAATTAAAAAAAATACATGTCTTTTGAGCACCTGTTTTATGTGATAAATCCCATTTAACACAAAGAGTAATTGGGTAACATTTCTCTTCTAGTTTTCTGAAGTGAGCTGACAATGCATCATATGGAATATTGGTTATAGAAACTATGCTGTTCAAGATGTTCTAAATTTAGAGTTTCTTACAAAAAATGAAAAGTTTCTTTCCGTAGCTACTTAAGCTGCTTCATTTATATTCAATATTTTACACATTTTGTTATGTTTGTGACATACTGCTATAGACTAAATGTTTACATCCTCCCAAAATTTATGTGTTGGAATTGTAACACCCAGTGTAATGGTATTAGGATCTGACGCCTTCTGGAGGTGATTAGATCATTAGAGTAGAGCCCTCACTAATGGGGTGCCTTATAAAAGATTTCAAGGAATTCCCTTGCCTTTTCTTCCATAGGAGGACCCAGCTAGAAGACAGCTGTCTGTGAATCAGGAATCTAGTTCTTCCCAGACATCAAATCTGCCAGCACCCTGATATTGGGCTTCTTAGACTCCAGAAATGTGAGAAATTTCTGTTTACAAGCCACCCAGTCTGTGGTATCTTGTTTTAGCTGCCCAAAATGGACTAGGACACATTCAACATGTTTAAAGAGCAGAAAAGGAAAATAGAAAATTAAATGGATCAAAGTTTGGCAGCGAAGGTAGGGATGTACTGTGCTTGACAGGGTGGAAGTGCTTAAAAGTTGACTATAGTGTTGAAATGAGACCTCTTAAGTAGAATATGTTAAAAAAAGAGCTAACTTTAGTCTTGCATACATATAATACTAGATTTCTGCATTTCAGGTATTATTGTATATTCTTTTAATTCCATGATTGCCCAGTGTATTATATTTCAGATTATCTTCAAAATGAAAAAGTAAGGTCCTGTGGTCTCATTTATCTCAGTAGGGAGTCTGTTTACTCACCCTAAAATTCCTCTTCCATCTTTTGGGCTAGATGAAAGGCAAGGAGGGGTGAACTTAAAAATAGATAGGTCTCAACAGGAGAATAGGTAAGTCACTTACCTCAACGGAAATTAAATCATTTCTTTGCTCCTGGATTGAAGATTCTATGAGAACAATAAAATTTTTTCACGTGCAGTTTTATGTATTTGTAAGTGCTTAATGAGTGAACTGCTTACTTTTTAGTTTAGAACTACTTTTGGATATCTGCTGTGGGCTGATGAACTAAGTTTAATCAGGAGCAAAATCCTCTAGGCTTCAGAACTTTAAATAATTTTAAGTAATGATAGGACTAGGGGTCAGTCTGGACAGTAGACTAAAGACCTGCCTATACTGCAGTCCCACTTTACTGCTGATACCTGTGCTGTACTTGACAGGGTTTCCTAGGAGGGGTGTGTTTGTGTTCTCGATATTTCTAGCTGACATCAGATGTTGAGAAATTAAGGCTGCACTGTAGCCTACAAGTTTCTTTCTCTTAAGTGATCAAGATTTAATTCCCCAAAGTGCTATTTTAGACATGTTTAAAATTGCTGTGACTACAATAGTATTTATTTTATATTCTGATATCTTTCCTTTTATAAAGTAAGTAGGTTAGGTTACATTGTTTACAAAGTATTTAAAACTTACAGTAAATAGTATAGCAAATACTCATTCAAACACTATCCAGAATTATAAATTCGGCCACTTTTGATTCTTTGGGAAGTAAATGCAGTCTTATGTATGCACTTACAGCAGCATCCTCCCAATCTTTCCCAGTTCTATTACCCTCTCTCTACTTAAGATAATAACTATCCTGAGGTTCTTGAGTATATACTTCATATTCTTGTATATACTTCTGTATCCATAAGTGATATACACAGTGTTTTATGTTTAAAATTTTTACAAAATGGTACTGTATTGAACATAATCTTTCATCAGCTTCCTTTTAAAAAAAATACTTAGCATTTTTTGAGATCTGTATGTTAGTGCATATAAGTCTAATATATTCAATTTGCTGTAATGGTACTCCATTGTATAGATATATAAAATGTATGTATTTCACTGTTGATGGATATTTTGAGTTATTTTCTTTTCTGTTATTAATAATGCTGGAGTGATTGTTTCTTATACTTCTTCTTTTTTTTTTTTTTTTTTGGTGTAGGTGTTTGGGAAGATTCATTAAAGTGAAATTGCCTGGAATAGGTTGTGAATAACTTTAATTTTACTAGATATTACTAATTCTTCTTTAAAATCATTATGCAATGTATACTTTACCAGCAGCATATGTGCAATTCATTTTCCAGCATCCTAGCCCATACTTGGGATTGTCACATTTTAAAATTTTAGCAAATTTGATGGATACGAAATGATACTTCATTTTAATTTGCATTTTCTTGATTATTAACTCTGGATGGTTGGTAAATGGCTATGAACTTTATTATTTTGGCTATGTTTTAAATATTTTATGAATTAAATGTTTTAAAAAGAGTGAGACATCATAACAGCATTTATGTTATGTAAAGGACCTTGATAATCATCTCATTCAACCTTCTTACTTTACAGTGCAGTGGTGAAAGATAACAGAATAAGAATAAAATTACTTGTTGCCCGTTGTGATAGTGTCTTGTGTGATATAGAATCTCAACTTTGGATGTTAAAATCATGATCCTTTTCCTTTATGATTTGTATTTTTTGTTCCAGAAACCATCTTTTACGTTGTCTGCTAATAGTTGAGAGGTTTATATTGTTTGATTTTTTTGCATTTAGGTCCCATGTGGGAGGGAGTTAGGAATCAATTTTTTTTTCACATAAGTTAATTGTTCCAACACTAAGTATTGATTCTCCATTATTTTTCTACTGTCATCTGTCATGTGCTTGGGTTTGATTTTAGTTTTTTTTTTTTTTTTAATTTAATTTTTTGTCTTAATCTTTTTTAAACACCAGTACTACATTTTTTTATTTCACATAGTTCTATATTAAGCTTTGAAATCTAGGATTCCAGGCCTCCCCTTTATTAATTTTCAGAACTATCTTGACTCTTAGACTTTCATTCTTTCATAACTTAAAACTATTTTATCAAATTCCTTTGGGGATATTATTTGGAATTGCATTGACTATACATGGTTTATCTTGCTATTTATTTGATTCTTCTGTATTTTGCAGTTTTCTTCATAAAGGCCTTTTACACATGCTTTATTAAATTTATTCCTGGTATATGATTAATTTTTTTTTGCAATATAAATAGCATCCTTTTTATTTCATTTGATTATTGCTGGTATTGATTTTGTAACCATCAACTTGGATGAACTCCATCATTTCTAATTGTTTGTAATTCTTTTGGATTATTGTGAACAAATAACAATTCTGTCTTTTCAAGTGATTGTTTAAAAATAAGTCTTAACCTTGTTACTTTCTATTTAAAATTATGCTTTGGCTTTCCGTTGCTTTTAGAATAAATTCAGAATCCTTTATTAGTCTAGGAAGTCTCACATAATCTAGATTCTTTCTCCTCCACAGCTGTATCTTTCTCCTCAGTCCCCATTGTTCAGAGCCATCTAACAGTACTGACCTTTGCAGTTTTTTGAGCTGTCTAACCTCTTTCTAGTGTCAAAGTCTTTGCCAGTGCATTTCAATTTTCCTGGAATACAGACAACAAATTTCACCTGTTCTTTAGGTCTCAGGGAATATTGCTAAATATTCCTAAATATTACTCTGGGAAGCCTTCCCTGAGAATCTCCTTGCACTCATTGGTTTTAGTGTTTCCTTGTATTGTGCTGTTTTTGAATCCTGCTTTTCCTGAGCAAGTACATAATCTCAAATTGCAATTAAATAAGTTCTTTACTCCTGACTTGATGACTCCATGATAAAAGTAAATGGTTCTTTATTTTATTTTATTTTATTTTATTTTATTTTATTTTATTTTATTTTATTTTATTTTATTTTATTTTATTAATTTTACTTATTTAAAGATCTTGTTTTTTTTTAAGTAATCCCTACACCCAACTTGGGGCTCAAATTTACAACCCTGGAGTAAAGAGTCTCATACTCCACCAACTAAGCCATCCTGATGTCCTCCCCACCCCCGCTTTTTTTTTATTGTATACTTTCAGGCATTTGTGCTGGGTGAATGAATGAAGGTTCATGTACTAATTGATCTAAAAATACTACTCCAGTTGGTAACTGCTCAAAAGAATATAATTAGGCTACTTTGAGGTATTTTACTAGATATTAATAGAAAATTAAACATCTTCAACTTTTACGTTTTATATCCTTCAAGTATAGTCTTTAGAACAATTTTCAATTTTTTTTAACAGATGCAGATGTAATTAAAATTATATGTAGTAAGCATTCTTAAAAGCACTTTGAAGTTAAATTAGAAGCCAGTGGTCTTTTGTTATCCTTGAATCAGATTTTATGAGTTTATTTTTTTTAAGTTTATTGTATTTATTTTGAGAGAGAGAGAGAGCTCGCACAAGCAGGGGAGGGGAGAGAGAGAATCCCAAGCAGGGTCTGCACTGTCAGCACGGAGCCCAACAGGGGAGCTCCATCTCATGAACTGTGATTTGAGCTGAAATCCTGTCGCATGCTTAACCGACTAAGCTCCCCAGCATGCCAGATACTTGAGTTTAGGTGCTACATTTGATATGCAGAGGAAATAATAAATGTGAAAGTATATGTTCATGATTATTTCAAGGAAAACCCACCTACCTTTAGTTATTTCAGTATCTTGTACTGTATGTCATTTTTTGGTGTGTGTGCATAAAATAGGCTGAAAGCATAATTCTAGGTTTAATTTTAGGTTAGACACTATATAAGATTGAACTCAAATGAACTATAGTGCAGAAAGAACCTGGAGGAAGATTTCACAATACTGTCATTCGGACTATGTGTCACATTTGCTTCTATTTTCAGATCATAGAATTTTTGACCAGAATATGTGATTTATATTTAAAGCCAGGAAATTGAGATAAATCTGGTAATTTAGAATTTCTAAAAGATTTCCATAGATGACACTTGATCTACTCTTAACCCATGTAACAAAACACTTAAGTAAAGGTACCTTATTAGGGGGAAAATTGGCCAATCAGGAATGTACATTTTGTAGTTATTCAGGTAGGTAAATAAGCATAACTTATTTAATTTATGAACTGTTCACAGAACCCAGAGGGAGGGGAAGGCTAAATGCCATTAGAGAGTTCAGTTCTTTTCCAATACACAGTAATTGTGATCCCAGAGTTCTCCTACCTACTCCTATATATAACTGTACAATCTAGATTTGCAGCATTGTATCAATTTCAAATACTGGGTTAGGTTATTTTCATAAATCATAAAACCATGAATTCTAACATTTCTGTATTTCCAGAAAGCCACTTGTATTTCCTGGTTGGTTTTCCCATCCCCCCCCTTAAATATTGGTGCATGGAATTATTTTTGAGAGTGAGCAAATGCAGGTAGATAAAATGTATAGTTTTAGGTATAAAAATAAGTGAAAGTTTCTTCTTATTCTAAAATATAACAGCTGTTAAATGTTAGTGTAGAATAATCTAAAATTGCCTGGCAAATGCCAAACGCCAAACAATATATTTGTATAATTATAGATACATGTAGCTTTTTTCTTTTTTTGAGAGGTTTCTTAAAAAAAAATCACACCATATATTTTTTATAATTCCCAACTTTTTTGAGATATAATTCACATACCATACAATTCATCCTTTTAAAGCATATAATTCAGTTTTAGTAATAACTGTATTTAGTATATTTGGGTTTTAGTATATTCAGTTGTACAACCACCAGGGCTGATTTTAGAACCTTTTTATTATCCCAGAAAGAAACTCTGTACCTGTTAGTAGTCATTCCCTATTCTCCTGTCCTCCATCCTCTGGCAACCATTAATCTGCTTTCTTTCTATATGGATTTGCCTGTTCTGGACATCTCATGTATGTGGAATCATAAAATATGTGCCCTTTAATGTAAGACTTCTTTTACACAGTATTATATTTTCAGGTTTCACTCATGTAGCGTATAATAGCACTTCATTCTTTTTTTATGGCTGAATAATATGCTATGAATATATGCACTGTTTATTCAGTTAGTTGATAACTATTTGGATTGTTTCCACTTTATGGTTATTATGAATCAAGTTGCCATGAACATTCATATATAGGCTTTTGTGTGGACATATATATTCAGCTCTGTTGGGTATATATCTAGAAGTGAAACTGCTGGGTCATAGGGTATCTATGTTTAACATTTTAAGCTGCCAAAGTCCTCCAAAGTGGCTGCACCATTTTACAGTTGAATCAGCAGTGTATGCAGGTTCTTTCTGATAGCACTACCTCCGTTCATTGTCCCTTTATCTTAGTAATTTTTATGGGTGTGAAGGTATCTGTTTGTTGTTTTGATTTGCGTTTGCTTAATGACTAATGATGATAGAAACATTTCATGTGCTGATTGGCCCTCTTTGGGGGTGGATCTGCACAAATCCTTTGCTATTTTTTAATTGGGACTTTTTTTTTTTTTTTTTTTTGGGGAGAGCTTCTATATACGAGAGTGGGGGAATGGCAGAAAAAGAGAGAGGGAAAATCCCAAGCAGGCTGCACGCTGTTAGTTAAACTCAGAGCCCCATGTGGGGCTCGATCTCATGAAATGTGAGATCATGACCTGAGCTGAAATCAAGTCAGCCGCTTACCTGACTTAGCCACCCAGGTGCCCCTTTCTGTTGTTGTGTTTTAAGTATTCTTTATATGTTCTGGATACAAGTCTCTTATCAGATACATGATTTTCAAATATTTCTCCACATTCTGTGGGTTTTCTTTTCACTTTTATGGTTGTTATCTTGAAGCACCCAAGTTTTAAATGTCCGGTTTATGAATTTTTATTTTGTTGTCTTTGGTGTTGTTATTTAAGAAACCATTGCCTAATCTAAAGGTTATAAGGATTTATGCCTACTTTCTTCTAAGAGTTTTGTAGTTCTAGCTCTGTATTTAAGTCTGTCATCTGTTTTGAGTTAATTTTTTGTATATGGTTTTGTTTAGATTTAGATCTGTATTGCATTTGGCATGTCCTTGGTTGGATATTGTGTACACATATTTACCTTTTATTTTTTTTCCACTTGGGTAGACAATTCTCTAGATCAGTTAAGGGATCCTTTCTTCACTGATTTAAAATGCCACCTTTTTATATGCTACATTTTCATAAACCAAAAAAAGTTTATTGAAGTATAATTTATATCCAATAATGTATGCCCATTTTTAAGTGTACAGTTTGATGTATTTTCATGCATATATGTCCTGTAACTGCTACCACAGTTAAGAACTAGAACATTTAAATTACTCCCCAAAAATGTTCTTCCTAGTCATTTCTCCCTCTTAGCTCCAGGTAACCAACCATTGCTCTGCATATTAGTTTTGCCTCTTCTAGAGTTGCATATAAATGGTGTCATAAGTTATATATTTTTCTTTCTTTGACTTTGTTCCTTTAGCAAGTATTTGAAATTCCTCCATTTTGTATTTATCACTTTTTGTTTGTTTTTTAGTGCAGTACAGCTATGCCACAGTTTGCTTATTCATTTTTCTTTTTTTTTTCTTTTGGTGAACATTGAGATTTTTTCCAGCATTAGGCTGTTGTGAATAAACATACACTTTGCGTGTGTCTTTTTGTGAACATGTTTTCATTTCTCCAGAGTAAAAACCTTAAATTGGAATTACTAGATCACATGACAAGTTTATGTTCAGATTTATAAAGAATTGTTTTCCAAATTGTTCTATCATTTTGCATTTAGCATTTGATATTTTCAAGTATCAGATGTTCTGATGGGTGTGTGGTGGTATCACATCATAGTTTCTTTTTCTGTACAGTAAAATGTACGTAAGATAAAATTCATTACTTTAACCATTTTTAAGTGTACAGATCAGTGGCATAAAGTATATTCATGTTGTTGTGCAGTCATCACTCTTACTCATCTCTGGAACTTTTTCATTGTCCCAAACTCAGATTCTGTACCCATTAAACAGTAACTCTCCCCTGTTCCTGTTATCTTCTCCCTCCCTCCAGCCTTTAGTGACCACTCTTCTATTTTCTGTCTCTAAGAATTTGACTATTCTAGCTACTTATGTAAGTGTAATCATACAATATCTATCCTTTTGCTTCTGGCTTGTATCACGTGGCGTGATATATTCAAGGCTTACTCATGTTACAGCATGTATCATTTTCCTTTTTTAAGGCTGAATAGTATTTCATTGTATGTAAAAATACCACAATTTGTTTAACCATTCATTCACTGGACACTTGGGTTGCTTCCTTCTTTTGGCTGTTACAAATAATGCTGCTGTGAATATGGATGTACAAATGTTTCTTCAAGTCCTTGCTTTCAGTTCTTATATTTTTGGTTCTTGGGTATCTACTGAGGAACAGTATTATTGGGTCATAGGGTGCTTCTGTGGTTTTTTGCCTTCCCTGTTTTCCCAGATTGTCAGAACTCTATATGCACTTACCATATCTTGTGCTTCTTTACAACACAATTATGTATTGCAATTACATTATTTATTGTGGTTTTTATTATTTGTGCCCCTTTTGCCCATCACATGAGGACAAGAGATTGTCTAGTTTCTTTACCACTGTGTTTTTATCCACTTGATGTGCACTCAGACTCTAATACACTTTTTTTACTGAGATGTAATTGATGTATAACATTGTATTAGTTTCAGCTAGTAGAAATTTTTTGAATGAATGATTAAGAATTTGAAGGTTAACAAGTTTCAACCCACACCGTGGTTATGCTAAATAAAAATGAGAGGAAGAAAATAAAGAGTGGCAGCAATTTTTTCATTCTGTATCTAGAAGGACAGCAGGATTGGGCATGTTGGAGTGATTTTTTGGGAAATAATGAAGTTTGATTATATGCTAATGATACTTCAGGCGTGCATGTGTATCAGTGGTAATTGAGAGTAGCAGGCTTATCACAACTTGAGAGATAGAGACTTAAAGATATAGAGTTGGGTCCAAAGTATAGGGGTGCTATAGAAATGGATGGCATTGCACAGAGAATTAATTTAGGTTAAGAAAAGGGGCTAGCGCAAGAAACTTTAGTGGCCAAAAATGAGGGGTAGGAAGATGAACTAGAAGACCTAGTTGCTGTCACAGGTAGAAGAATATATAGGTGGGTGCAGCATTATGGAAGCCAGGGAAGGTGAGTACTGGTGTGAAGTGCTGCAGAGATAAAGTAGGATTAGAGGCCACAGGATTTAGAATACACAGGAATGATGATGACTTCTGTAAGAAAAATGTCAGTAGGTGGAAGGTTTTGTGTGTAAGCAGCTGAGATAATTAATAATGGTTTTCAGGTCTTTCCAGCAGTTAAAAGGGAAGAAAATAAGGAACTGGTACTCAGGGGTTAATAGAGTTGAGGGGATTATGTGGAGAGTACAGTATGAAAGCAGTATTTAAACATTTTGTTCTAACAACAGAATGGATGAGGACAGTCTTTGGTCAGTTGTGAGATTTATAAATTTACAAAGCTTAAGAGTTTCAACAAGTAGCTTTACCCATAAATTTAAGACATCATAACCATTGTTCAAAGAAGTGCTGAGGGAACACACAAAAAAACGATAGAAAAGGTAGTCTGTGAAATTAAGTTTTGACCTAGGTTAGAAGGAAATGAAGGAAATAGGCTATTGAAGAGGAGATGAAGGACATAACAAATGTAATAATATATAGACATAATGTATATAGGTGGTGTGCATATATAGAGTGTGAGGGTTAACAGATGGACCATTTTAAGAGTAAATGAAAATGTTAGAGGGGCAGATGAATGTAGATGGATAAAGGGTAGATTACGTTTTTATTCTTAGATTATTAGACTGGGCTTTCTGGAGAGGCACACAGATATAAATAAAATAAAGGCACTAAGTCTTGTATTAGGGTGCTAATGGTTAAATTTACAGAGACTACCTAACATTTCTGGGGCTTACAGTTTCTCTTATCCTGTATCACTCTAGATTTGATGATATATTTTCCTATGATTATGTGTTCCCAATCTTCTAAAGCAAGGTATTTCACATTTGGATCTGTGTGTCACCTGAAATGTGTATTAAAAATGCAGATTCATGCACCCCCACTTTATGCACCGAATCACAGTCTGAAAGTAAAGGTCAAATACCCATTTTTTGCAGATTTCTCTAGTGGAGTCTATTTTGAATACATTGAGACTTGGTTCTCTAAGATCTTAAAACTTGGTTAATATAAAAAATATATGCTGTGTATTCATTTTCTACCATCAACCTAGAACACTGGGTGGGTGTTTTTTTTTGTTTTTATTTGTGTTTTTTTAGTATATTTTATTTTGAGAGAGCACAAGTGAGCAGGGGAGGGGCAAAGAGAGGGAGAGAGAATCCCAATAAGGCCCTGCACTGATATCGAGGATCCTGATGTGGGCCTTGATCCCACAAACTGTGAGATCAGGACCTCAGCCAAAATCATTGGATGATTAACTGAATGAGTCACCCTGGCCTGCCCCAACCCAACCTCCTGTGGGTTTCCTAATCTTTGGGAGTTGGTTTCTTCATATATGATCAAAGGAAATGATTTAAAAGACTGCAGTTCTTATTCCACTGAGAAATGCAAAAGAGTTAAGAATTTACAGTGATTATTTGGGTACATGTTTTAAGCTCAGAATTTGGTTTTTGATGGGTCAAGGTATTTTTTTTTTTTTTTTTTGATGAGTTAAGTTTTGATAGACATGTTACATGTTTGATTTAGGAAATAATCATTGCTGCCATGTGTTGAGCTCCTTTTTTGTGCCAGGTAGCATTGTCCTACATACTTCTAAAACATTTTCTCTAAAACTCACAACCTGACGCCTGAGACTCAGATATGAAAGAACCTGCCCAAGGCTGCAAATCTAGGGGGTAGTGGACGGATGCTCGTAAATATACCTAACATAGCAGATGCTCATAATATGTTAAGATGCTACATATTATGAGCATCTGCTATGTTAGGTACATTTATTTACCTATAGCTAAATTGCTATAGGTATCTGAAGGAATTAGAGGCATACAGTCAAAGTTTTCATGTATTTTCAGCACTTTTGGAGGGAGGAAAGAGTAAAGAAATGGCAGACTCTAAGCTCTGTGAATGAATATAGGAAACATGGCTCTGCCAGAGGAAAGCAGTCAGGGAACAGGGCCTGTCTAACCACCCTTGCATGCAGCCTGGCAAAAGCATTAGGGACACTTGTCTCTTGGTATGTTTTTGGGTATTCATAAACATTACAAAAAATGAATTTTGGGGAAGATTTTTTTTTTTAGTTTATCCAGTTTTCTATGTGAAAAGAATTGAGTGAGGTGTTTTATATTTTAGGTTAAAAATCTGTAAGAACCTGATTTTACAATTCACCAGCTCCTCAGAAGTTTGGCGAAATATGGTATGTTTCTGTTTTATTTTTTGGAATTCAAAATGCATGCATATCTTAATGTCATAGTTAGAATAAGGACAAACATTTTCAGCAAATTTGGGTGCCTGCTATTTTTAAAGCATTGTGCTAGGTGGTAAATCACTGTGCTACCAGGTAGACTATAAGGGACAGAAATGAGATTCTGAAAGAAGTTAGAAGAGGTTAGGATGCTGTGAAAAGTGAAATCTTATGCATGAGAAGATTGAAGGGGACAGGTTTGGCTGTTAAGTTGTGAGGTAATAATAGCTTCCATTTGTTAAGCTCTTACTATGTGCCAGGCACTGTTCTGAGCAGTTGAATATGTTGGTTTGTGCATCCTCAGGACAGCCCTCTAAAATAGACACTACTATTGTCTTACTTCTCTCTATGAATGAAATGAGGCTCAGAATGGTTAAACAACTTGCCCAAGAGTTGCCATCTAGTAAGTGACCAAACAAGGACTTGAATCTAGATTGGCTCTGGACCCTATTTGTGCTCTGTTAAACACTGGACCTCATATAAAAGCGGACCAGTAGAGAGAACTTGGCTCAGTAAAATACAAATAGCTCTTTAATGAATTAATTTACCTCAGTTGATCACTCGAGGTATTTTAACTTTCTCATATATTATGTTTACAGGTTGGAAAGTTAGACTTCTTTGGGGGTTCTGAAATCAGAGGGAACCCAAGAGGGAACATTGTTCATTTCAGGGATGCCATTGCCTTTTTCTCATGTAAACTCAGGAATATTCTAGGCTCTCATAAGGAGACAGGTAGCTATGATAGGGAAGTCTGGAAAATTGGATTGTTTTGTCCAGGGCATGTAAGTCCCATATATTTGGAGTTCCCTAAAATTACTTGTATATACTAAGGCCAACCCTCACCCTTATCTGAATTTGAAGCCCAAGTTCATAGGCTGCTGTAGAGGTATGGACTCAAGATTGATATTTCAACTCTTCTCTTGGTATTCTCAGATACCTTACTATTTTATATTGGGTTCTAGGTCCATGCTGGTAACCGCCTTCTGTGGTTGTTTGTTGCCACTTTGGAGAGGTGTCAAGTATCAAGGGTATTTTTTCCTCCCTCTTAATTTTCTCATTTTTCCTTAGTTCACTTTTTGGATTTGGCCTGGATATACAGTTTGGTAGGGAGGTCAAATAGAGGAAAAACTAGTTGCACAAAATGAGTTCTCAATACGGGGATATTTCAGATGTATGTCTTTGCCAGAACTATATAGGATTAGGATGCCTGATAAATTTGAACCATGACAATCAAGAAAGTTGTGCTAAAGCCAAGTAAGGGGATCAAAAGATACTAGGTTGAGGGAGGAGAACATGTTTTTGTATCTTGCCAGTCTCTTTTATGGAATTGAATATTAGTGGATTTATGGCTGAGAAAGAATAGAACGCTTTTTTCATGGAGTACCCAAGGGGTTTGGGCTGTTAGATTACCCTACTTAATGTAGAGTAAGTAGGACTAGACTTTGGGTGGGTGGGTGGGTGTGTGTGTGTGTGTGTGTGTGTGTGTGTGTGTGTGTGTGTGTGTAACCATTAAGCATTTGACTACCTGGAAAACTCTATGACTGTTAGTCTCATTTAAACAGTTGCCATAATAGTGGGATCTCAATCCATATTCCGAATCTTTGCATACACTGAAGTTAGGAAACTCTGTATAGTAAAAACTAAATCAAACCAAAAAATTCTAACCCTGGATAGGAAGTCAGTAGATCTGAGTTTTAATCCTAGCTTCAACACTAATTCTAAAATCTTGGGCAAGTCAGTTAATCACTCTAAGTCTGCTTAATTTGTTTTGGTTTTTGTTTTTTCCTTAAATTCTTATTATAGTATCTGCCCTGATTAGGTAGAGCTGAAGTTGTCCTGAGTCTCAAACAAGACACTGTTGACCAAAGTGCTGTGTAAACTGTAACACTCTGTAAAAATACAAGAGATTATCACCACATTTTATCAAGTGAAGAGATCATTTAAGGAAAAAAAAATCTGGAAAATAGTCCTTAAAAGCATTTCTATAATAATTACTCTTCTGATGAATGTTGAATTGACACCTGATTTGAAGCTTTGAAGATAAGTTTTTGAACAGTGAATTGGATTTATATTAAAGTGTTCTAACTAAAGATTTGTTTAATTTATTAGAGTTATTAAACCTACGCTCAGATCAAGTTAGCAGCTAGACTGGTGTGACTACCTGTTTTTAATCAGTGACTCAAAGCTGTGATCACCCTGATGTCACCGAATGGCCACAGCTTGTAAAAGGTAATTTTGAATGTTATTTTACAGCCTTTAAAAGGCTGTTATTATAAAGTAAAATATGTTTTGTAAGAAATGAAGAAAATTATAGTTGGCAGGAATAGTGCAAATAGTAGAGCTTAAGTGGTAATGTGCTTCTCCATTTAAATATCCTTCCTAAAATATTTTATGCTTCCCCCGACCCCAGATCTATCTGTATAAGTAAACAAGAAAGTATTTCTCAAAAATTTAATGTTTTTAAATAAACCTGTTTGAACATTATAAAAACTATAAAAAAAAATTCTCAGTGTGCATTTTAAGATGTGCCTTTTATGTGGTAAGAGTTTTAACTAAAATACTTCTAGAAATTTTTACAACTTCAATAAAACTGGTATAATTTTCTCTCCTAGATAGTTATCGTGGAGGTAGAAGGAGTGGCTTGCTGGCTGGACAAGCTACACCCATTATTATTGGAAGTGATCCTCCATTTGAATGTTCCAGCTCATGCTGCACTATCTAGATTAGTAGGCATTTTGTGATCAGTTTTCTGTGATCCAAATCAAGGCCTAAAATTGAGACTCTTCCAAGATTTTTTATTTTCTAATGTTACTTATTGTTTATTTTAAAGTGTCTTTTCTGGTTTGTTATTCTGACAAACTGGGTTAACTTAAGTCAGTACTTTTTCTTTTTTCTCCCCATTGATAATATCCTGAACATGTACTAGATCCTTACTTCCAAAAACTTGACAGTAATGAATAAAAATGCTTTAGTGGCCAATGTAAAGCTTGGAAACTAATGCTAGATGTTAGATATTTCATAGTTTGAGAGTCAGAATCATAATTTTAGGATATTTTTTGGTAAATTATTTAGAATATTACAGAAATATAAGCAGAATGACTAGAAGTTTATTCAAACATATACTATTACGCGTTGCAAGAAAAGCGTTTGCTAGTTCTGTGTATATTCACTTTTCTCTTAATTAAAAAAAACGTTTCCATTTTGAGTAGAAAACAATTTGGGGTAACCATGTTTAAGAGACTGAGGATAGATCTGTTTTTGGGTAATACTCTTTCAATCCTTTCTTATTCTTTTGTCCTTCTGTTAGACCGAATTGGTTTAAATTGTTTGGTTTGACTTATAAATGGTTTTTAGTAGCTCACTTGAATATGTATTAACTATATAATAATTTGCTGACAGTTTGATGCTAATGTTTACATATTCTCTTGTTTAGGGAACAGATATTGGAAAACAGTGTAGTTACCATTTGATGATGTATTTAACGTCTATCTCATTTCTCAAAACTTTGCAGCAGTTATATATTGTGCTTCTAAGACTTGAATTTGTTTTCCTTCTTGCTTGTGTCTTACCTTTTTGCAGTAGTATTTTAATTTTCCTGTCATTGTGTCCTCATTTTTTTCCCTCTCTCTTTCTCTTTCCCTGTTAATTTTGAAAGTTTTGCCGCCTACGTGTTTGAAAGCTTCTAATCTGCCTCTCTTCCCTTAGTGCCAGCAGGTTTATTTTTTGTTTTGCAAGCCTGCTCTGCCTCCTTACAGTATGACATCTGATGCTGGAGGGTCGCACTTTCAAAAATGAGTCAGCTGGTACATGGGGTTATCATCAGTTTTTAGCTCTTCTGTCTGAGACATACAAACAAGTTTGGAAGCAATCTTGGGGTACTTACCCACAAGGCTGGTGGAGACCAGGTGTGTCACAAAGGTGATTTGCTTGCTCCCTGGGGGAGAGGGTGGAGTGAAATTTTTGCATTTGTGTCAGTGCCAAGTCACTGCCACCTCCAGCATGCCCCAATTTTTAGTTCTAATATAACTTTGTGCAAAATTGAAAATGTGAATACACTGCAAAGAGGAGCTAAAATATTTGAGCTGCTGGAGTCTTTTTTGTTTTTGTTTTTTTTTTTGTTTTTTGTTTTTTTTTGTTTTTTTTTTTGGCATTCTTGTCCTTGGACTCTGAATGAACTACAGTGAGGGGTAATTTTGAAAGTCTGGTAAAGAAGTGAGATTTTTAAAAGCTAAGAAATGTGGAAAACTGTTTATTTTTGTTGTTTTTTTCTTTTTCTTTCTTTTCTTTTTTTATTTTGCTGGTGGCTCTGAATTTAAGATTCTTTTGTTAAAGGTCAGAATTAGAAATTTCAAGTCAGTGATAAATTCACAAATCAAGTCCTTATATTGTCATTTTAGATATTTAGCTTTTGATCTCTAAAAATTTTGAGAATTTGAGTGTTAGAAATCAATATTATGTTGATTCACCTTAGTATACACTGACCAATACTGTTGATGAAACCGAATAGGATCACAGGAATTTATTTTTTTAACAGCATGGTGGGAATAGGCAAAATTGATTCATATCTCAAAATGCAAATAAAATACTTTTTGGTGTAACTGGCAACTATTTATAACTGAAGTCAGTTCACAATTATCTGTAGTAAAATTTTAATATCCCCGGTTGGTACACTTTTGATACGTAGTGCATCTTGCCGGTGTTATTTTCAGGGAAAGTTAATTTCATTGTTAAACCAAGATAATCATGATTAGAATGGTAAATCTGACTTAAAGTGTCTCAAAATTCCCAAGGCTATTAGATTTAAATTTAAATTATCTAGAGCAGAAGTTGGCAAACTTTTTCTTAATGGGCCAGATAATAAATACTTAGGCTTTGTGGGCTACATATCCTTATCAGAGTTTCTCAGCTCTGCTCTTGTAGTGTTTTGAAAGCAGCCATAGACAATATGTAAATGAATGAGTGTGGCTGTATTCCAATAAAATTGTACAACAATAGGCGCCTGGCCCAGGCCTTAGTTTGTTGTCCAAGGAAATAGTTTGCTGACCCCTGATCTAAATATAGTTTGGGACTGTGAATACTAGTGAATACTTTTGATATTATGGATAACTAGTAGTTGGCTGTAGAAAGTTTCGTAGTTGTATGTTTTTATTATAAATATTGACTTTGTGAATAATTATGTTTTATTATACTGCTTTGTATGTTGGTATCTATAGTGTTTACAGTTTTCCTTAAAAACAATGTGCTGACTTTTTTATTAGTCCAGCTTTTATAATAAATGTGTTGAATGGCAGTCTGACTTGATCACTTTTTTCTTCTGTTGAAATCTTTAGTTACTTTTAAAACTGTTAACAATTAAATCTTGTTTTCAAATTTGTCTTCTAAAATAACATGTCTGCCCTTTTTGGAATATGGAATATTCTGCTTAACTTTCCTCAATTGCATTTTACAGATCGCCAGGAGAACCTCAGTCTGACAACATCGAAGCTAGCCGAATGTAAGTGTAACTTGGTTGAGGCTATGGTGTTTTTTAAGTTAACCTAGATTGCTTTAAAGGTGTCATGTTATTTGACAATAATTTTCAGTTGTAAGAGACTAATACATTAAAAAAAAAATTGGGAGAGAGGAATGTGCCTACTATTTTTCCTACCAAATAAATACCTCTAAACTTTGGTAACATGGTACTAGATTTCTACTTTGAAGTGAATAATTGTATACTCCTGGATTGTAATGTCTTTTTGGTCACCTAGAAGTTGTGGAGAAATAGAGAGGGGAAAGAGGTTAACAATCACTTATTAAATACTCACTATGTATAAAGCAGCTGGTGATGTCTTGTGGCTACAAAGATGCATAATAATTAGTCCCTAACCCAGATAATTTTACAGTGTACCTAGTAGAAAGACATAGAAGCAAATCATCTTTTTGGTAGAGTTATACTGAGGATGCAACAGGAACATTAAGGAATACCGTGTTACCTAGGTATTCAAAAGGAACCTAAACCAGGTGGCAGGGAAATAGGGGTGGCCAGGGAAGGCCAAATTAAATCTTGAAGTGTAACTGGAACTTAGGTAGCCAGAAGCATAGTCAGAGTTGTTCTAGGCAGAACCATGGGTAAAGTTATAAAGCTGCATAGTGTGTGTAGGGAACAGTAGGCATTTGAGGATTTTTAGATCATAAGTAGGAAAGTGAAAAATAACACTTGATAGAGAAAGGGCCTTGCCAGCTATGTTAAGGGCCTTGGCCTGTCTCTCATAAGTATCTGGGAGTCAATAAAGAATTTGCTGAGGAAGAGGTAGTAACCTTGTTAGACATAGGTTTTTAATAGTTTTGGCAGCAGAGAAACAGAATTGAAGAGAAGTCCGTGGTGGCAGGTGACCAGAGCTTCAGCAGTTCAGTCAGTGACAGCCCTAAGAAGGGCAGTGAATAGGAATTCAAGATAATGTTCTCTGGATTTAAGAAAAGTATTTAGAAAGTGAAATAGTTAAGACCTCAGTGACTAGTTGTAAGAATGTAAGAAGTTTAAGGTAAGGTAACAGGAAGGTGGTAATTATTGAAGCAAGGTTTTTGAGATAGTAAGGGTTGAAATGAAGAATATAGGTATAGGGATTGCTTTGGAATAAGAGCAGAGACCCCTATCTTAAACTAGAAGAAGGAGATAAAGATGGTTATGTAATGTTAAATGTGTTTGCAGATGAGAATAGGGGAAGTCAAGGTCTTTTTTTTTTTTTAAGTTTATTTATTTTGAGAGAGAGAGAGAGAGAACGAGAGAGGGAGGGGCAGAGAGAGAGGGAGAGAGAATCCCAGAGTCCACTGGCAGCACGGAGCCTGACATGGGCTCAGTCCCATGAACCGTGAGATCCTGACCTGAGCCAGAATCAAGAGTCAGATGCTTAACTGACTGAGCCACCCAGGTGCCCCAGTCAAAGGTCATTTTTACTTGGAGTATTTTCTCAGTAAATTTGTATAGGTCTGCTACACCACTGTTTATTTCTCCTTTGAGATGTTAGTAGACACTTCTTGAAAAGGAGGTTCAATTGTTGAATAAATTTGGGAATTACAGAATTAAACAGGTTTCTTTACTGAAGATAGTGGAATACTTTAAAGTGCTGATGTACACTGAATCTCCAAAAGGGATTGTAAAATGTATTTCTCAAATTTATGTGTCCATGTAACGTTTTCATCCTATTTTTTTTGTGGTAAAATACATGTAACATTATTTTTTAAGTGCAATTCAGTGGTATTTAAGTACATTAATATTGTTGTGTAGATTCTCCACAACTCTGTGCATCTTGCAGTGCTGAAACTATATCCTTTAAACAATAACTCCCAATTTCCCCTTCTCCCCACCTCCTGGCAACCATCATTCTACTTTCTATTTTGACTACTCTGTTTCATATAAGCGGAATTATTTATATTTGTCTTTTTGTGATGGCTTATTTCACTTAGCATAATGTTCTCAAGCTTCATCCTGTTGTGGCATTTGTCAGAATTGTCTTCCTTTTTAAGGCTGAATGATATTCTGCTATATGTATATAACATTTTGTTTATCCTTTCACCCATTAATGGACACTTGGATTACTTTCATGACATGTTTAGGACAACACAGATATCTCTTTGAGACCCTGCTTTCAATTCTTTGGGCATATTCCCAGAAGTAGGCTTGTTGGATCATATGCTAATTCTTTAATTTTTTGAGGAACCGCTATACTTTTTTTAATAATCTCATCAACACTTGTAATTATCTGTTTTTGATAATTGCCATCCTAATGCAGTTATTTTTTTTATTCTAGTTTTGTGAGCATGTAACTTTCTAAGAAACATGTTTTAATAGGGTTTTGTGGAACACAGAGTTTGATTAGGGAATTTGAGAAGACTGTGCAAATTTGGAAAGTGTCTGGGGAGAATGGATGAAGAAGTAGACCAAATATTATTGAGTCTCATGCTACTGAGTGGTTAGTTGAGGTTAGGGAACATATACTTGGAGTTTAAAGAATTTCTTTAATAGCCAGAAAAGAGGCATGGTATTTCAAGGTTGGGTATTAGCAGAACAGATGGGACAGAATTACTAGTGGCATGTGCATAGGTTGTTAACACTGAAGTAAGTTGAATATGTAAGTCTTTGGTGATGGCCATGATTGGATATATTGTGGTGCCAGACAGAGGTGTTAGGCTGGTTATAAAAAGCCTTGATAGGTCAGAGAGATCGTTTAGTGTAAGTGAAATTTTTATAAGGATAGATGATAATGATCAGGGGTTGGATATTTAATATGCCTACAGTAGTGATTGACATAGAGAGGCGGTGAAGGTTTCTGAAGAAAGTGAAGTAAGTATTTTGGGTAAGAGGGGGCTAAAGTGTTGGGATAGATCATGAACACAGACATTGAAGTCAGCATGCCAGTGATATAAATGGGGGCAAAATAGAACCTTTAGTATATGGGTATAATTTACCAGAAGAAAGGTATTCAGGTAGATAATATGATTTTCAAATGTAAGTTGTGTTTGTGTTGTGTTTATTTTGTTTTGATGGACATTGTTTTAAATACAAGGAATTAGAAGAATAATAGTGGATTTACGGGTTTTAGTTGTTTATGAAATCCTCACATAAAAGGGATGCAAGATAAGCAGTGCCTTTTGGGGTAAAACCAGGCTTTAGTGAAAGCTAAGAGGTTGAGGAACCATTATATAAAGCAGTTGAAGATTAGGGACAACCTGTATTATAAATATTTTTCTAGAGATCTTAGTAGAGTAGATTAATGGGATGAATCAATAGTAAAGAATAGAAAACAGTAGATGAAGCTTGGCATTTTGTAGTAAAAATGAAGGATAGCAAGAATGTGAGACATGGTAGGATATGTGTCACAAGATTCCAGATGAAACTCTGGTACTCAGTTCTGGTTGAGTTGAGCAAGCTGCCGTACTGTTTAACTTGATCATATTAAGGTAGAATAGCCGGGAATTAGACCTAACATGATGTCTTGATAACGGCATCTAAGCTTCCAGATATAATCGTTGTAATACAGCTCTGTCTTCGTGTCCGTCCCCATTTCATAAATTACTATACCTGTGGAAGCTATAACCAGACAATGGTTTAGTAAAGTGAGTAGGTCCAGTTTATTCTACCAAAATTTTATGAGTTTTGATGTACAAAATAGATAATGAAGGATTCTTGGTTTTACCTAAGAATTATCCTAGGATCTTTGAATAATGGCAACATCTTGAAGAATGATTTTTTGGGGGGCGATTGGAGACACATTTGCATTTGGCATCCTTTACGGAACATCTTGGGTGCATTCTAAATGGTAATTATAAAATTAAAGAATATACCTAGTGTTGCCTATTCCCTAGGTTGCAGAAAAACAGTAAAAATCTTTAACAGTTGCATGCCATGCTATAGTTTAGCCTAGAAATAGAACTAACACAATAACCCAGATCTTTTTATCCAATTGTATGAATAGTCGCCCTGTATTTTTAAAAAATTCATATATACCACATAGTGGAATATTTTTGTACATATTAATTTAGACTCTAATTTTTTTTAATGATTACGAAGCAATTTCTAGCAACTTCAGAATTCTCATCCTTTGGTAGTTACTCTCCAACCCTATCTTCAGTGCTTAGGCTGTACGTATGAGTGTATGACTAAGAAAATGGAACAAGGGTAAACATACTAACTGATTTATGGTTCCGTAATTGAAATAAATACTTAGTTTTCTGTAAATGTTGGTAGGACCCAGGTCTCAGGCCATCATTATTTTTTCTCTCCAGGTAAGAGCTCATATTTTCATCTCTAACTCTGACTTACCCTCTGAATTGTAAACTCATATATCCAATAATTGAATGTCTGATTCTCAAACTTAAGTCCAAGGTAGGTCTTGATTTTCATCCTCTCAGAACTACTTTTCTTGTAATCTTTTTGCCATCTCAATTAGTAGGAAGTCTTTTTTTTTCTTCCAGCTTATCGAAAACTTTGGAAGCATCTTTAATTTATCTTTGTCTTACTCAAGTTATCAGCAAATCGTGTTGCCTCCACCTTGAAAATATCTTAATTGTACCACTTTATTCACACCATTTCCACCTTATCATGCTGATTTAAAGCCAATATCTTGTGCCAGAAGAATGAAATTGTTTCCCTGGTAGTCTTGCTGCTTCCATCCTTGCCCCTTTCATTGTATTTTCTAGGTAGCAGCCAGAGTGATCTGTTTTAAATTGAAGTTAAACCACGTTATTTATGCTCAGAACTTTTCAGGGGCTCCCTATATGTCTCAGAGTAAAATCTGAAGATCTTCGAGGCCCTGTAAGAGCTTTCATTTTGTGTGGCCTTTCCATCTCTCTTGTTTATCTTTATATACACTGGCTTTATGATTTTGCCTTTAATGTTTTGATGTTCTTAAGACTTGTGCCTGTTGGGGCACCTGGGTGGCTCAGTCTGTTAAGCTGCCAACTTCGGCTCAGGTCATGATCTCGCGCTCCGTGAGTTCAAGCCCCGCGTCGGGCTCTGTGCTGACAGCTCAGAGCCTGGAGCCTGTTTCAGATTCTATGTCTCCCTCTCTCTGACCCTCCCCTGTTCATGCTCTGTCTCTCCCTGTCTCAAAAATAAATAAAACATTAAAAAAAAATTAAAAAAAAGACTTGTGCCTGTTGTTTGCGACCCTTCTCTGTGGTATCCCCATGGCTTCCTTTCACTTGCCCCAGAGATCTCTGCTCAAATGATGTCTTATCAGAGGGGCCTTCCTTGACCAACTTCAACAAAGAATTGTCATGTTCTTTGTTTGCTGTTGTCTTTACCCTGTTACATTTGTCATCATGGGATTTAATGTCATTTGACTTAATTGATTTCATTGTTGTCTGACTCATTTAATACTAGTATGGAAGCCTAATGATAGAGTGCCTGGCCTGCAAGAGGTAATCAGTAAATAATATATGAAAGAGTGAAATTATTAAGTTAATGCAAAATGTTTATTTCTGCCTTTTTAATTCCCTTGCAGAAGTGTTGGAAGAATTTTCTGGGATCAGTTTATGTGGAAATAACTGATACATATTTGTATACAACCCACAGAACTTATGTAGTAGCACCTGACATCTTGAGCACTTAGCATATAATAAACCACTGTGCTCAGTACTCCACATGCATTCTGTCATTTGATAATAAAAGTGAGCCTTCTTAAAACACAAACAATAACCAAAATATTTATTTCTATAGGTATGTAAAGTTTAATTTCCTGAATTTGCATTTTATTTATTTATTGACCTATAGTTGATGCATAGCAATACACTAGATTCAGGTATACAACATAGTGATTCAGCAACTCTACATTATGCCATGCTCACCAGAAGCATAGCTGCCATCTGTCACCATACAACACTATTACAGAACTATTGACTGTATTCCTTATATTGTACCTTTCATCCCTGTGACTTATTCTGTAACTGGAAGCCTGTACCTCCCATTCTTCTTCACCCATTTTTTCCCTCTCACCCACCCCTCTGGCAGCCACCAGTTCTCTGTATTTATGGATCTTTTTCTTTTTGTTTGTTTTTGTGTTCATTTGTTTTTGGTTTTTTGGTTGTGTGTTTGTTTTTTTTTTTTTTAAGATTCCACTTGTGGGGCGCCTGGGTGGCGCAGTCGGTTAAGCGTCCGACTTCAGCCAGGTCACGATCTCGCGGTCTGTGAGTTTGAGCCCCGCATCAGGCTCTGGGCTGATGGCTCAGAGCCTGGAGCCTGCTTCCGATTCTGTGTCTCCCTCTCTCTCTGCCCCTCCCCTGTTCATGCTTTGTCTCTCTCTGTCCCAAAAATAAATAAACGTTGAAAAAAAAAATTTAAAGATTCCACTTGTAAGTGAGATCATATGGTATTTGTCTTTCTCTTACTTCGCTTAGCATAATACCTTCCAGGTCCATCAGTATTGTCTTAATTGGCAAGATTTTGTTGTTTTTAAACCTGAGCCTTTTAATCAGATTAGACTCTGGAGTTACAGCTTGTATCCTCTGATAGAGACTGAAGAACTGGTACAATTTTTTAAATTTTTGGTAAAATTCATCAGTGAATTCATTTGGTTCTAGTGCTTTCTGTTTTGGAAGGTTACTTATTTATTCAGTTTTCATATCAGATATAGGCCTGTCAGGTTGTGTATTTCTTGTGAGTTTTGGCAGAGTGGGTCTAGTAAGGAGTTGGTCAGTTACATCTAGGTTGTCAAATTTGTGGGTATAGAGTTACTCGTAGTATATCTTTTATCCTTTTAATGTTTGTGGGATCTGTTGTGATGTCCCCTATTTCATTTGTGATACTAGTAATTCATTTTTTCCTTAGTTAGCCTGGCTAGAGGAGTATTGATTTCATTAATCTTTTCAGAGAACTTTTGATGTTGATTTTTCTCTGTTGGTTTCCATTTTTCAATTTCATGGATTTCTGTTACAATATTATTTCTTTCCTTTTGCTTACTTTGGATTTAATTTGCTCTTTTTTAGTTTATTAAGGTGGGAATATAAATGATTAACTTTAGTTCTTTCTTTTTTTTCTAATACATGCATGCAGTGTTAATAAATTAGTGCACTAATAATTAGTCAGTGCTCTCTAAGCACTATTTTCACTGCATTCCATTCCACAATTTTGATAAATTGTGTTTTCATTTTTATTTAGTTGAAAAGAATTTTTGGTTTCTGTTGGGATTTCTTTGTTGACTTGTTTAATATCCATGTATTTTGAGATTTTCCAGTTATTGTTCTGTTACTGATTTTGGCTTAATTCTATTGTAGTGTAAGAGTAGACTTTGTATGATTTCTATTATTTTAAATTTGTTAAGGTATATCATATGGCCCCGAATGTGATATATCTTGACGAATTTTCTGTGTGAGCTTGAGAAAAATGTGTAATCTGCTGTTGTTGGATAAGGTAGTCCAGAGATGTCAATTATATCTAATTGATTGATGGTGCTTTTGAGTTCAACTATGTCTCTACTGATTATCTGCCTGCTAGATCTGTCCATTTCTGATAGAGGGGTGTGGAAGTTTGCAACTATGATGGTGGATTTATCTATTTTTCTTGTAGTTGTTTCCGTTTTTGCCTTATTTAATTTGATGCCTTTTAGTTAGGTGCACAGATGTTAAGGATCGTTATGTCTTCTTGGAAAATTAAACTGTTTATCGTTATGTTGTGTCCCCTCTTTAATTCTGATGACTTACCGTGCTTTTGAAGTCTGCCTGTCTGCCCAGCTATCTTTTCATTGTTAGCACAGTACATTTTTAAATTTTTAATCTGTATCTTTATATTTGGAGTGTAGACAATGTATAGTTGCATGTTATTTTTTTTTAATGTTTATTTTTGAGAGAGAGACCGAGTACAAGCAGGGGAGGGGCAGAGAGAGGGAGACACAGAATCTGAAACAGGCTCCAGGCTCTGAGCTGTCAGCACAGAGCCAACGCAGGGCTTGAACCTAGGAATCTGAGCCGAAGTTGGATGCTTAACTGACTGAACCACCAAGGCGTCCTTGGATGTTATTTTTTTGATCCAGTCTGGCAATCTGTGTCTTTCAGTTGATGCATTTAGAACACTAATGTTGAAAGTGATTATTGATATAGTTGGATTAGTACCTAACATTTTTGTTACTGTTGTCTATTTGTTGCTCTTGCTCTTTTTTTCCTGTTTTTGTCTTCTACCCTCTTTATTCCTTTTGTGGTTTTACTTGAGCATTGTATATTGTTCCATTTTCTCTCACTTGCAAGTAGATCAGTTAGTTACTTTTCATTTAACTTTTCTTTTTGGGGTTGTCTTAGAGTCTGTAGTATACATTTATATCTTAACCTAGTTTACTTTCAAGTAACACTATACATGTCGCAGGGAATGGGAGTACCTTATAATATTCCTTGCTTCTGTCCTTTTATCATTGCTGTCATTTATTTCACATATATAAACATGTATTTAAAATTTTACATACATAAATATTCATAACTGAATAAATTGTTGGCATTATTATTTTGAACAAACTGTTATCTGTTATATCAATTAAGGTTAAAAAGAATAAGTTATTTTATTTCCACTTATTCCTTTGGTAGTGGTCTTTCCTTATATAGATAATGAGTTTCTGATCTGTATCATTTCCTTTCTGTCTAAACAAGTTCTCTTAATATTTCTTGCAAGGCAAATGTACTGACAACAGATTCCCTCCCCCCCTTTTGTTTTTTGCTTGAGAGTCTGTTTCTTTTCTACTTTTGAAGAATGATTTCTCAAGGTATAGAATTCTTAGGTTGGTGGGGGTTTTTTTCTTTGACGCTTCTTCATTCCACTCTCTTGCTTGCATCGTTTCTGAGAAGTCAGATGTAATTTTTATCTTTATTCTTCTGTAGTTGTTTTCCTCTTGGCTTCTTTCAAAATTGTTTCTTTTTTTTTAATTAATTTTTTAATGTTTATTTTTTAGAGAGAGACAGTGTGAGTGGAAGAGGGGAAGAGAGAGAGAGTGGGAGGCACAGAATCCAAAGCAGGCTCCAGGTTCCTAGCTGTCAGCACAGAGCCTGACATGGGGCTCGAATCCACAAACTGTGAGATCATGACCTGAGCTAAAGTTGGACACTTAGCCGAGTGAGCCACTCAGGCGCCTCTCAAAATTTTTTCTTTATCTTTGATTATTTGTAGTTTAAAAATGATATGCCAAGTGTAGTTTTTTGGTTTTGGTGTGTTTTGTTTTGTTTTGTTTTGTTTTGTTTTTTGTGGGTGTTTTTTGTTTGTTTTACAATTTATTCTTTTTGATGTTTTCTGAATTTCCTGGATATGTGGTTTGATGTCTGATACTAACTTGGGGACATTCTCAGTCATTATTGTTTCAGTTCTGATTCTGTCACTTTCTTCTGATATTCCCATTTTGTGTATGTTACACTTTTTGTAGGTCCCACAAGTCCTTGCGTATTGTTTTTGCCAATCTTTGTTCTCTTTGCTTTTCAGTTCTGTTTCTTTTGGTATATTTTCAAGTTCAGGATTTCTTTCTTCAGTTGTTTGCAATTCATTATTAAGCTCATCAAAAATAGTTTTCATTTCTGTTACAGTGTTTTTGAACTCTGGTTTTTCTTTTTTGAGTCTTTGGTTTTTCTCTGCTTACATAGCTCTGCTGTTCTTTTGTGCTGTCTACTTTATCCATTAGAGTCCTTAGCATATTAATCATAGTTTAAATTTCTGGTATGTTAATTCCAACATCCCTGCTGTATTTAGTTCTTGTGTTTGCTGTCTTTTCAGACAGTGTTTTATTGCCTTTAGTATGCCTTGTAATATTTCTAGATAGCTGGATGTGATTTCCCAGGTAAAAGGAATTGCTATAAATAGGCCTTAATAATATGGTATTGTGGTGTAGGAGGAAGGGAAGTGTTCTGTAGTCTTTTGTTTACATCTTAGTCTTCTAGTGAGCCTGGCTGTGCCTCTGGATTGTGAACTTTCATTTTTTTTCCTCCCCTCTTAAGTGGAACAGGATGACTAGAGTGGGCTGGAGTTGGATGTTTCCAGTACACAGGCCAGTTAGGCTCTGATAATACCTGGCAGATTAGGCTCTGGTTAACTAGTGTCCCCTGAGGATAGGTCTTGTTATGAATTCTCTGCTCTATCTCAAATGTTTCCTTTTTCCTCCCCTGCTAGAAGCATGAGGGGATTTTTCTCCAGCATTTGCTGTGAGAGCCTGGTTGAGTTTTCTGAGGTAAATATCACAAAATTGTGGGGGCTCTCCTGTGGCTAGGTCCCTTTGGGAGTTTTTAACTATTAGACCTTTCTGTGGTGAGCCTCCAGGAATTTGTCAATTGCAGTTTAGGTTTTCCTCTCACATCACAGATTCTGCTGATGGTTTCCTGTTCTCTGCTTCAGTAAACCATGGCTGCGTGTATTTGCCTCTCTCTCTCCAGTCTTTGGGGCAGCAGTTTGCCCTGTATCCCTCTTCCAATAACCCAAGAAGAGTTGTTAATTTTTTGTCTGTTCAGATTTTTACCTGTTGTTTGATTGGAGTAGCAGCTTTCTAGCTCTTTACATGTGGAACCAGAAGTCAGAAATTGAGATCTAGCTTGGATGCTTTTATTTTCTATATGGAATGGGAAAAATAATTCTGTGTAACTTCCAACTTAGATATATTTAACGTGTATAACAGCATTTATGGATTAAATAACATCTGGAAGTACATTCTAAACATACAAATCTCTTTCATCGACAAATACCATATGATTTTGCTCGTGTGGAATTTAAGAAACAAAACGAACATATGGGAGGGGGGGAAAGAGAGGGAAACAAACCATGAGAGACTCTTAAAAATAGAGAACAAACTTAGGGTTGATGGAAGGAAGTGGGTGGGGGATGGGCTAGATGGGTGATGGGTATTGAGAAGGGCACTTGTGATGAGCACTGGGTATTTATGTAAGTGATGAATCACTGAATTCTCCTGAAACCAGTATTGCACTGTATGTTAACCAACTAGAATTTAAATAAAAATTTGGAAAAAAATCTATTTAGTCAGTAGAGATCATTCTTTTTTCAGTATCCTCTCCTATAGGTTCTGATAACTGTGTTCTTCTCCAGATTGAGCCTTTGCATATTCTTTTTATGCTTCTGTTAAAACCTATGAAATTGGGAGGTATTTTTTGTTAAAAAAGATGCTCATATTTTTTGTTCCATTTTAAGTTCCAGTGTAATTAACATACGGTTTTATATTTTACAGTAAAGTGATTCAACAGTTCTATGCATTACTCATTGCTTATCATGATAAGTATACTCTTAATCCCCTTTACCTATTTCACTAATCCTCCCCTTGCCCCCATCAGTTTGTTTTCTTAGTTAAGAGTCTGGTTTTTTTGTTTGTTTATTTGTCTCTTTTTTCTTTGTTGAGGTTCTTAAATTCTGTGTATGAGTGAAATTGTATTGTATTTGTTTCTCTCTGAATGACTTGTTTCACTTAGCCTTATGCCCTACAGATCCATCCATGTTTCTGCAAATGGCAGGATTTCATTTTTTATGGCTAAGTAATATTCCATTATATATGTACCACATCTTTATCCTTTGATCTGTCGATTGACACCTGGATTTTTTCCATATCTTTGCTATTGTAAATAATACTCCAGTAACCATAGAGTGCGTTTACCTTTTTGAATTACTGTGCTCATCTTCTTTGGGTAAATACTCAGTAGTGGAATTACTGGATAATATGGTAATCTATTTTAAATTTTTTGGGGAACCTCCATACTGTTTTCCACAGTGACTACACAGTTTTCATTCCTACCAACAGTGCACAAGGGTTCCTTTTTCTGAAACTGGGAAGTATTCTGACAGGTATTTCCCTTTATGGTTAAATACTAGAAAAAGATAGGGTTAATTGACACTGTTATTTAGATAATACCAGAAGAGAAATTGAAGGACCTTTATTAAAGTTTCATAATTTACTAGGTCCTGAGGATATAACTGTAAAGAAGTTATTTGGGGGGCGCCTGGGTGGCTCAGTCGGTTGAGCGTCCGACTTCAGCTCAGGTCACGATCTCGCGGTCCGTGAGTTCGAGCCCCGCGTTGGGCTCTGGGCTGATGGCTCAGAGCCTGGAGCCTGCTTCCGATTCTGTGTCTCCCTCTCTCTCTGCCCCTCCCCCGTTCATGCTCTGTCTCTCTCTGTCTCAAAAATAAATAAACGCTAAAGAAAAAAAATTAAAAAATAAAAAATAAAAAAAAAAGAAGTTATTTGGTCATGTGTCTCAGGGAACCTACCATCTAAATAATTGGCATTTATAATAAGGCACATTTAGAGTAGGTACAGGTTGCTGTGGGATCAGAGAAGGGATATGTAATAACCTTGGAAGTGATATCTAAGCTGAGTCTTTGAGAATTACTTGGTGTAAGTAGGGATCATAGTATTCTGGGCAGGTAGAAAACTTTTCTAACACCTGGAACCAAGGAAGACGGTAGAACAAATCCTTTTAACTGTAGGAAGTTCAGTATTGCTGGAATGTAGATTTAGGAGATGGGAGGGGATGTGCTAAAAAAAAAATGTAGCTGGAAGCAGAAAGGCATGACAAAGTGAAGTAGTCAAGTGAAAGGCCTCGACACTACTGAAAAGCCCTGGGTTTTCTTCTGATAGACATAGGAGCTAATGAAAAGTGTTAGGCTTTGAAGTGGCTTGAATTGGTCTACTTTTCTACCACATGAAGCATCATATAAACTTACACATTGTATTTTAAATAGAAGGTATTGTGCTTCTGGTTAATGGTAAGAATGAATGAATAGATGAGCTCCCTCTGGCTTAGTCTTCTCAGAAAGCAGAATGAGCAAAACCTGGCTGGTTTTGTTCAGGTACTCTAATAAAATGTTGTTTAGAATCTATGTTAATTTTGCATTTTATTCATTATATCTTATGTGTCCCTAAAAATGTTTTAAGAAACATTAATGGGGATGGTGTACTTTATTACATAGAACTTGCTGGCTATAAATGGGATTCAGAGTTAAAAGATGTAGTGAAAATAGATGCTGTTTCCCCTAAATTATTTAAAAGCAAGACTTTCTGATTTACTGGATCCTTTATTGGCTTCTGCAATCTTCTTGCTAGGATAATTGTAAGGATTAAAGGACACAACATACAAAAACCATTCACTATAGGTTAATGCAGGTTAATGAGTGGTGGTTGTTTTTGTTAACATTTTAGATTGTAGCACTACCTTCTACCCAGTTGCCCATAATAGAAACCTAGGCATTTATCTCTTTCCACTCATTTACCCCCTACATGCTACATCTTTAAATATTTCTTGCATTAGTTTCCTTCTCTTCATTCCTGCTGCTTTCTTTCCCTGGTGTATTACAGTAGTCATCACCTAACTGGATTGCCTGCGTCCACTTTTGCCAGCTTTGATCCCAATTTACAAAATAGAATTATCATAAAGGCAAATTTGGCTTAATCACTGACCTGCTTAAACCCTTCAGTGACTTGTATTGAATGTGTTTTTATCTAGTGGTTTATAAATAGTATGTGATGCCTCTGAAATTTTTTGCAAGATGGAGTATATGTGCATTTTTATGAGGTGAAAATCATTCACCTTTATTAGATTACTTTTCTGCTGACTAAAATCAGAATTCAAAGTCTCTCATAATCTGGCTCCTCCCTTCCGCTTCATATTTTTGATTCCTGTTTTGAACTGTATCTTTGAAATTGTCATAGGATGTTCTCAGGCTCTTGTGCCTTTACTCATTCCCTTCTTACCTGAAATATTCCTTGTATTTTTTTGTCCTCTCCTAGTCATCCTTTGTGACTTATCTTGGCTAAGTTGTCTTTCTTTATATTACTGTACCTCTGTATTTCCTATGATATTTAAATCATCTGGCCTTTATCTTTTCAAGCAGCAAATTTCTTAAAGAAAGAGCTAATATGAAAATAGCCAGAGAACTTGGAATAGATTCTCAAGCAGAGTTAAACTATGTTGAAAGAGACATTTGGAAGTCATCAGGTATTGCCTTGAAAAAGATGAAATGGTTCAAAGAAATTTAAAAGAGAAAGTGTCTAATGGCTGGTCCCTGGGAGTATAAACATTTCCAGATTAGGGAGGGAAGTCTGTGAAGAACAGTCAGAGAGAAGGGAGAAAAATCAGGAAATGTGTCCTGAAAGCCCACAATAAATTTCCAGATCTGCATTTTTCAGCAAGGTTAAAACAAAATAAGGAGTGAAAAGTGATGACTGTCAAGAATAGTTTCTGTATCACTAGATACAGAAGCTAGGTTACAGGTGCAGTAAGCCTGACCTGTTTGTTTCCCACACATTGTTATTCTTGTTCTCCACTGATGTTTCTGGACTGTTACTATTCTCTCAGCATAAAAATTCCTGCTCCTTTGAGGCTATGCATTCTGGCTATGGCTATGTCTGTCTTCATTGTTAGTCACTTCTCAGTCTTTGAAGTACTCTTTTCACCTCTGTTTTGCTGCTCCTTTCCATTTCCATGGGCATGCTAATGTTTATTATTTAATGTTAATTAAAACAGCCACCTCAGGTTGTGATCTTTGTATGCTTTCTTACTTGCTTTCTCTCCTTCTGTTTTTCCTGTCTTTGAGAGGTATCCTGTGGCCCCTCTGCTGTCTTCCAGTCTCCATCCCTGGTTCTTCTATTTCCTGAGGTGGAGTGTTTAAGTCAGACCCAGGAGATGGAATAATCATATTATATATGTTGCCTTTTCACTCTGTTGATGGTTTCCTTTGCTGTGCAGAAGTTCACTGTAGTCTCATTTGTCTATTTTTGCTTTTGTTTTATGTGGTTTTAGTTGTGCTTTTGGTGTTACATTGCCCAATCCAGTGTAATGAAGCTATTTCCCTGTGTTTATTTTTGGAGTTTTGTAATGTTGGGTTTTATGTTTAGGTCTTTATTTATTTTTTAATGTTTATTTTTGAGAGAGAGAGAGAGAGAGAGTGTGTGTGTGTGTGCGTGCGTGTGCGCGCATGCATGCATGAGTTGGGGAGGGGCAGAGAGAGGAGGACAGAAGATCTGAAGTGGGCTCTATGCTGACATCAGAGAGCTTGATGTTGGGCTCAAACATATAAACTCTGAGATCCTGACCTGAGCCGAAGTCAGATGCTCAACTGACTGAGCCATTCAGGCGTCCCTATTTGTTTTAATGTTTGTTTATTTATTAAGAGAGAGAGAGTGTGTGAGTAGGAGAGGGTCAGAGAGAGAGGGGGAGAGAGAGAATCCCAAGCAGGCTCCACCCTGTAACCATAGAGCCCCACATGAGGCTCGATCCCATGAACTGTGAAATCACAATTCAAGCCAAAATCAAGAGTCGGTTACTCAACCACCCAGGCCCCTGTATGTTTAGTTCTTTAATCCATTTTGGTTAACCTTTCTTTTTTTTTTTTTAATGTAGTATAAGATGTAAGGCTCCAACTTCATTCTTTTGCATTTGGATATCCAGGTTTCCCAGCACCATTTGTGGAAGAGGCTCTTGTTCCCCCATTGGATAGCCTTGGCATCTATGCCACAGTTTATTTGACCATATATGTGAGTTTATTTTTGGGTTCTCTGATGTGTTTCATTGGTCTGTGTCTTGTCTTTATGTCAGTACATTACTGTTTTGGTTTCTATAGCTTTGTAAGATGTTTTAAGTCAGGAAGTATGAGACTGGCTTTGTTTTCTTTCTCAAGATTGTTTTTGTTGTTTGGGTCCTATTGATATTCCATATGAATTTTAGATTTTTTTTTTATTTTTTTATTTAAAACATGCCAGTTCAGTAGGGTTTGAATTGAATATGTAGATTGTTTTGGGTAGAATGGGCATTTAACAATATTAAGTCTTACCGTGAACATAGCATGTTTACATTTGTGTCTTTAGTTTCTTTCAGCAGTATTTCATAGTTTTCATTGTATATTTTTCATTGTTCTCTTTATCCATTGTTTCCCTTTTAGTATTTTCAGTTATCCATGGTCAACTGCATTGTGGAAGCAGATGATGATTCTTCTTCGGTGTTGTCAGATTTTGGTCAATAGTAGCCTAATACTACATCACAAGGCATCTATCATTCACCTTATTTCATTTCATCACATAGGCATTTTATCATCTCACATCATTAGAAGGTTGAGTACAGTACAGTAAGGTAGTTTGAGAGAAAGACCACATTCACGTAACTTTTATTGTAATATATTGTAATTGTTCTATTTCATTATTGTTACTGTCTTAACTGTGCTTTATTTATTAATTAAACTATCAAAAGTATCAATAGGAAAATATATATATAGGTTTTGGTACTGTTGTGGTTTCACACATCTGTTGGAGTCCTTAGAGTCCCCACAAATAAGGGGGACTGTTACATAAGTCTACTTCCTTAGTTAAGTTTCTTTAGTAAAGTATTTTTTTCTTTTGGATGCTTTTGTAAATGGGAATATTTTTTATTTCCTTTTGTTCACTGTTTATAGAAATACAACTGGATTTTGCATTGGTTGACTTTTGTATCCTGTAATTTTACTAAGTTTGATTTATTCTAACAGTTTTTTTACAGGGTCTAAATTTAGGGTTTTCTACACATAAGATTATGTCATCCGCAAACAGAGATAATTTTGTTTCTTCCTTTCCAATTTGGATGCCTAATTGCTCTGTCTAGGATATCTAGTACTGTTTTGAAAAGAAATGGTAACAATGGGCATCCTTGCCTTGTTCCTGATTTTAGAGGGAAAGCTTTCAGTTTTATACCATTACGTATAATCTTCGCTCTGGGCTTTTCATATATGGCTTTTATTGTGTTGAAGTAATTTCCTTCCTTGTCTAGTTTGTGGAATGTTTTTATTATGAAAGGATTTTGATTTTTGTCAAATGCTTTTTCTGTGTCAGTGGAGTGATCATGTTATTTTTGTAATTTTGATAATTCATTGTGTTGGATTGATTGATTTTTGTATGGTGAAGCATCCTTACATTCCAGGAATAAATTCCACTTGGTGATGATATAACTCTTTTAATGTATTGTTAAATTCTAACTGCCTAGTATTTCAATAATCATTAGGGATATTTGTCTGTATTTTTCTTTTCTTCTTTGTCTTATTTTGGTATCAGGGTAATGTTGGCCTCATGGGATGAGTTTTACAGTATTCCCTTCACTTCAGGTTTTTGGAGGAGTTAGAGAAGGGTTCTTGTTAATTTTTTTTTTTTTTTTTTTTTTAATCATTGGTAGATTCTCCATTGAAACTATCTGATTCTGGGTTATTCATTGTTGGGAAGTTTTGTATTACTGATTCAGTCTTTTTACTAGTTACAGGTTGCTTCGGATTTTTTATTTCCTCATGATTCTGTCCTGTTAGATTATATGTTTCTAGAAATATACTCATTTCTTCTAAGTTATCCAATTTTTGGCATGTGTTGACAGCAGTCTCTTATGATCCTTTTTATTCTTATGGCACCCGTTATAATGTGTCTTTTTTCATTTTTGACTTTTGTTTTATGAGCATTTTCTCCTGGTCTAATTAACGGTTTGTTGATATTCTTAATAGTCTCCAAAAACCAATACTAAATTGTCGAATTTTTATTTTTCTGTCTCTATTTCGTTTAATTGTGCTGTAATCTTTATTATTCCCTCCTTTGATGAACTTTGAGTTAGTTTTTCTAATTTCTTGAAGTCTGAAGTTAGGTTGTTCATTTGCGGTCTTTGTTTTTTACTATAGGCATTTACTACTATGAATTTCCCTTTTCATACTGCTTTTGTGGCATTCCATGCATTTTGGTATGTTGTGTTTTATTGTCCTTTGTCTCCAGATATTTTCTGCTTTCCCTTCGGATTTTTTCTTCTGACATTTGTTATTCAGGAATATGCGGTTTGATTTTCCCGTATTTTGTAGATATTCATGTTTTTCTTTTGCTTTTGATGTCTAGCTTCATTCCGTTGTAGTCAGAAAAGATACTTGGTATGATTTCAGTCTCCTTAAGTTTGTTAAAACTAACTTTATGGTATAACGTGATCTCCTGTGGAAAATGTCCCATGTACAACTGAGAAAATGTGTATTCTGTTGTTGGGTATAATGTCATGTGTGTGTCTTTAGGTCCATTTGGTCTAATGATGAGGTCCTGTGTTTCCTAATCGGTTTTCTTTCCCATTGTTGAAAGTGGGATATGGAAATGTCCTATTATTACTATGTTACTATCTTTCTTTTCTCTTTAGTTCTTGTCATTATTTGCTTAATGTATCTGGCTGCTCTTCTGTTAGGTGCATATATATTTATAATATATATTTTTGGCGAATTAACCCTTTTATCATATAATGTGTCACTTGTTTCTTTTTTCTATATATATGTGTGTGTGTACATGTATATATATATAGCCATATATATGTATATGTATATATATAATCATTCTTTCTCTTTTTTGGTTATTATTTGCATAGGATGTCTCTTTCCATCCTTTCAGTCTGTGTATATCCTTCTATCTAATGTGAGTGAGTCTCTTGTAAGTAACATATAGTTGTGTCTTATCTTTTTTTTTTTTTAATTTTTTTTTCAACCTTTTTTATTTATTTTTGGGACAGAGAGAGACAGAGCATGAACGGGGGAGGGGAAGAGAGAGAGGGAGACACAGAATCGGAAACAGGCTCCAAGCTCTGAGCCATCAGCCCAGAGCCTGACGCGGGGCTCAAACTCACGGACCGCGAGATCGTGACCTGGCTGAAGTCAGACACTTAACCGACGGCGCCACCCAGGCGCCCCCTCTTTTTTTTTTTTTTTTTTTTTTTTAATCCACTCAGCCACTCTGTGTCTTTTGATTGGGGAGTTTAATCCATATACCTTTAAAGTAATTACTGATAAGGAAGACTTCCTATCGCCATTTTTATGCGTTTTGTATGTCTTGTAGTTATTTTTTTCCTTCTCTGTGAGGTCTTCCTTTGTGTTTCATTGATATTTTTTTGTAGTGACATGCTGTGATTCCTGTCTCGTTTTCTTTTGTATATCTTCTCTAGGCATTTTCTTTCTGGTTACCATGGGAATTACATAAGACATCTTATAGTTGTACTATAGTTATAATCTATTTAAAACTAATAGCAATTTCAATTGCATACAAAAACTCTACTCCTTTACATCTTTCCCCCCTTTCACTGAAGATACAAATTATATCTTTTTATGTTTTGTATCAATTTTATTTATAGTTGTTTAAAAAATGTTTTCATCTTTCACATCTTTCGCATCTACCTGATTTACTCACCACCATTACAGTATTACAGGATCCTGTATTTGTCCATATATTTACCTTTACCAAACAGTTTTATATATTTACATGATTTTGTATTTACAGTCCTTTTTATCTTTTTCTTTTCTTTTTTTTTCAAGTTGAAGGACTTCCTTTTTGTAAGACAGGGCTAGTAGTGAGGAACTGTCAGCTTTTGTTTATCCTTGGGAGTCTTTATTCTTCATTTAGAAAGTCAGTTTTGCTAGATACAGTGTTGTTGGTTGGCACTTATTTTTTTCAACACTTTGAATATATTATCCCACTTCTTTCTGGTCTTTCTGCAAGGTTTCTGCTGAGAAACCTGCTGATAGTCTTAGGATAGTTGCCTTTGTACATGACTAGTCATTTTTGTTTTGCTGTTTTCCAGATTCTTTCTGTCTCTGACTTCTGACAGAGATTATAGTGTGTTTTAGTATCAGCCTCTTTGGGTTCATTGTAGTTGGAGTCCTTCAAACCTCTTAAAATTAGATATCCATTTCCTTCCTTACATTTGGGAAGTGTTTGGCCATTACTTTTTCAGATAAGCTGTCTGCCACATTCTTTGTTCTCATGGAATTCCTCTAAGTGCATATATTAGTAGGGTTGGTGGTGTCCTAGAAGTGTCTTGGGGTTTCTTCACTTTTCTTCCATTTTAAAAATTGCCTCTGACTCAATAATTTCAAATGGCCTGACTTTGGGTTTATTTTCTTTCTTTTGTTTGATTAAGTCTATTGTTCCCTCGTGAATTTTCAGTTCAGTTATTGTATTCTTTTTATTTCTAGAATTTTTGGTTAGTTCTTGTTTATATTTTTTGCTGATGAATTCTTTTTTTGTGTATGCATGGTGATTTCATCTAGTTGTTTTCCTTGTGTTCCGTTGTAACAAATTGAGTTTCCCTAAGACAGTTATGTTGCATTTTTGTCAGGTAATTCATAGATCTCTGCTTCTTTAAGGTCATTTCTAGAGCTTGATTTTGTTCCTTTGATTGGAATTGGACTGTAATTTCTTGGTTTTGGGGGGGGTACTTTGTAGTTTTTAATATGCATTTTAATTTTGTGTGTGTGTGTGTAGATTTTGCCTCTGATAAAAACAACCACCTCTCTCTGAATTGGCTTCATTGAGGGGAAGACCTTCATTAGAGATTCTTGGTAACTCTAATACCTTTTATTGGGGTGTATCTTTTTCAGACTTACGCTTGTAATTTCCCAGTGAAAGACTTAATTGGTTTCTTTTTCAAGAGCTTCAAGTACTCTAGTCCTGAAACAAGCCAGTGTTTTCTGTAGCCTCTAGGCATCCAGTATATGCTGGTTCCATCAGTGCTCCAAGTCTGGCCAATACAAAAACTTGTCCCTTTGACAGCTCCTTTCACCCCAAAAAACAGGAATGTTGGACATAATTCCAATGGGTGAAGCTGCAGGTTGAGCTTTTCATCATGAGTATGAACTGTGCCATCTTGGGGAGGGATTGATACAGTTGAAATGAAAGTTTTTCTTACATATATCTGGCTCTTTTTGGCTTGGAGCTTGCTTGGGGTACTGCAACTTTCTAACTGGTTTCTAGAGGTCTCATAAAGGGTTTTTGGACCATGTATATAAGTTAATGTTCCTGTGAGGGAATAAATTCTGGAGCTTCTTTTTCCTCCATCTTGCAGACATCTCTCCTGGTTGGCTTTTTATCTTTGTTCAGATAAATTTAGTATTTCTCCAATTCATTTGGTCGGAGGAAAATGCCAGAAGATTTATCACCTATACAAAGCTAACTTAGACATATTAGTAAATTATCTTTAGTATAAGTTCAAAGATCTGTTTCAGGATTTTCTCATTATAACACTGAAAAGTCTACTTGTTTCTCAACAGTATCTATAAAAGCTATTGTTTCTAATAACTCCAAGGTTTAGTCAGCTCCCTAAACCCCTAAAAAAGATGATTTTGTAAGAGTATTAAAGTATTCAGAATGTAAAATAACCCATTAACCGGATCTTTATCACAAAATTTTGGGCATATTGCCTGGTCCATATGTTATTCATATGTTATCAACCAAGGAATGAATTTCTGTCTTGATTATATTCGAATTAGAAAGAAAAAAAAAATCAAAGACTATATTTCATGATTGTCACAGATAATTGATAGATACCCTGTACTAATGCCAACAAGTATTTTGTGTTTTTGTGTTTCTATCCTTTTAGGATCTTAATTAGAGGGAGGCAGATGGATATAGTTCGTTTTTTGTTCATTACAACTTCACCATAAAATGTGATACTTTTTTAAAAAACAGGTTAAAGGTAAATAAGTATTTTGTTCTACAATTTTACTTCATGTTTAATGTATAACACACACTCTGGGCATTTAGATTATAAAGCTCAATAAAGTAACACTTTGGGATTATTATCATGTTGAGTTTATCATGGTAAAATATGCTGATTTATATTTATATTTTTCTCCTGAAAATATATCTTATTCTGTAGTTAATGGATTATTGGTAGGATATAGTGTAATAATGACTTCAGAATTGTATGTTCAGTCTTGAAATAATCTAACATTTCATGCAGTTCCATTGTAACAGACCCAACCTTAAACCTAACAGCTATGTTTTATGTTATCCAATTTTCTAAGGTGTAATACTACCTCGGATATCATTGTTCACTCTTCCAAAATTTTTATGTTAAATATAACTTTAGGGGAGGGGATGGAGTGTTTACAAAGCCAACATCCCAAAAGGAACAGAGAGACACACTACTTTGAGAAATCAGTAAGCAAGTGTTTATTAGCTTTATAGATTGAGCATACAAGCCTTTTTATCTCTGGCATCTCGATTCCTCACATCTTCATTTAACTTCATCTTCAGTTAAAGTCACTCTGCTTACATTGACTTTTTTATCTTTGCCTTTTTATCTTCTTTTATTATTTTATACTCTATCATTAGCTTTTTTATTATATAAATATTTTTTTAGAGAGAGCGCGTAAGTGGAGGGGAGGGTTGGGAGAATCTGAAGCAGGATCCATGCTCAGTGTAGAGCCCATTGCTGGGCTCAATCTCATGAACCTGGGATTATGACCTGAGCCAAAATCAAGAGTCAGATGCTTAACTGTCTGAGCCACCCAGACGCCCCTGTCTACCATTAATTTTTATGTTAACATGTCACAGTTACTATTTCTCTTATGTTCTACCGTTTTTAATTGATTCCAATCTTGTTTGCCCATTGTTCGTTAACACATCTTCCCTTTCTGACAGTAGCAGTTTCTGTGGTTTCATCTTTTTTGTTCCTGTATTCATTACTTATTTTTCAGCTACCTGTTTAATATCTTTTTTCAACTTTCATCTTCTTTATCGTTGGCCGTCATTTCAGTGATCCTAACCCCAGTGCTTTGCTATTGGTATAGGAATATTAAAAATACTTTCCTAATATTTGTCTCCTTGACAAGTAAACTAAGTTGCTATATGTATTTATGGTCATCTCATAGCTTTTCTTTTTATTATTATTATTATAGGGGTTTTTGTTTGTTGAGTACTGGATTGATTCAAAACTAGCTTCAAAGTCAGAAAACATGGTATTAGTGCCATTGATGACACATTGGTTTTTCTGTTTTGGCCACTGATGGCTAAAATCATTTCCTCTGCCAGTTGACCTCTCAGAAGTTATAGTATGTATTGTAACAGTATTTTCCCCCAGTGTTTTATTTTGGAAACTTGGAAACATGCAGCAAAGTTGAAAGTGTTCTGCAGTGGACACAATATGCCTGCCATCTAGATTTTACTATTAATACTCACCTTGTATTATCACATATCCATCCTTCTGTCCATCATTCCATCTTTATTTTTTCACGCATTTCAAAGTTAATTGCTGACCTCAGTGCCCTTCTCCCCAAGAGTGAAACTAATTTTTAAAAGACTTCTGTCCAGTTTTCTAGAGTAACTCTGGCCCTCTATATGTAATTTATTCCATAGGACATTTATTTGTAGAACTGTCTCACTGAGCCATGGAAGTAAAATAAATAAATAGAAAGTGTTGTCTGATTGATTGATTGATTTTTGAGAGAGAGAGACAGAGCACAAGTGGGGGAGGGACAGAGAGAGAGAGAGAGAGGGAGAGTCAGAATCTGAAACACGCTCCAGGCTCTGAGCTGTCAGCACAGAGCCTGACACAGGGCTCAAACCCATGAACTGTGAGATCATGATGTGAACCGAAGTTGGACTCTTCACCGACTGAGCCACCCAGGTGCCCCAATGTTGTCTATTAAAAAAAATTTTTTTTTCAACGTTATTATTTATTTTTGGGACAGAGAGAGACAGAGCATGAATGGGGGAGGGGTAGAGAGAGAGGGAGACGCAGAATCGGAAACAGGCTCCAGGCTCCGAGCCATCAGCCCAGAGCCTGACGCGGGGCTCGAACTCACGGACCGTGAGATCGTGACCTGGCTGAAGTCGGACGCTTAACCGACTGCGCCACCCAGGCGCCCCCAATGTTGTCTATTTTAAATGCATATTTTCAGTTGTCTACTTTGAGAGCTTTCTCATCAGATCTCACTTGGCCCTCCTCCATTATTGATTCCATAAGAAAAGTCCATGAAATGTGAAAAAAATACAGAATATAGAAAGTAAGCCATATTTTTAACTTTTTGAGAAGCCCCCATACTGTTTTCCAGAGTGGCTGTACCAGTTTGCATTCCCACCAGCAGTGCAAGAGGGTTACCCTTTCTCCACAACACCTGTTGTTTTTTGTGTTGTTGATTTTAGCCATTCTGACACGTGTGAGGCAGTGCCACATTTTAGTTTTGATTTGTATTTCCCTGATTATGAGTGATGTCGAACATCTTTTCCTGTGTCTGTGGGCCACCTGGATGTCTTCCTTGGGAAAATATCTATTCATGTCTTCTGTCCATTTTTAGATTGGATTATTGGGTTTTTTGATGTTTTGTAAGTTCTTTATATATTTTGGGTACTAACCTTTTATCAGATATGCCATTTGGAAATACCTTCTCCCATTCTGTAGGCTGCCTTTTAGTTTTGTTGGTTGTGTCCTTCACCATGCAGAAGCTTTTATTTTGATGAAGCCCAAATAGTTTATTTTTGCTTTTGTTTCCCTTGCCTCAGGAGACATATCTAGAAAGAAGTTGCTACGACCAGTGTCAAGGAGGTTACTGTGTGTTCTCCTATAGGATTTTTATAGTTTCAATTGTACTACCAGGTATTGAACCAGGGAATGCAAAAACACTAATTCAAAGGGATATATGACACCTTGATGTTTATAGCAGCATTATCTAAAAAGGAAAAATTATGGAAACAGCCCAGATATCTAACAACTGATGAATGCATAAGGAAGATGTGGCATATATACACAATGGAATATTACTCAGCCATAAAAAAGAATGAAATCTTGCCATTTGCAGCAACATTCATGGCGCTAGAGAGTATTATGCTAAGTGAAATAAGTCAGCTGGAGAAAGACAAAATACCATATAATTTCACTCGTAGAATTTAAGAAACAAAACAAACATGGGGGGGAGGCCTTGCAAGAGAGGAAAACCAAGAAACAGACTCTTAATTATAGAGAACAAACTGATGGTTACAAGAGGGGAGGTGGGTGGAGGGGATAGGTGGTCGGGATTTACAAGTGCACTTGTGATGAGCACCAAGTGTTGTATGGAAGTGTTGAATCCTTCTATTGTACACTTGAAATTAATACTGCACTGTATGTTAACTAACTGGAATTTAAATAAAAACTTAAAAAAAAATAAGCCCTAGCCCGTATTGTAGTTTTGATTATGAATAGCAGATAGGGGTCACTAGAGGGGTCTGGTTAAGGAAGGATCTCTCTTCGTTTCTTTCCTTTTTGTTATCTCCTTTTCTTCTTTTCTTTTTTTCTCTTCTCCTTCCATTTTCTCTCTTTCTCTCTCTTTTAATCATAGTTGGGGAAAAGTACATATTTTGCTGCATTGATTTGTTGAGGGGAAAGAGTCAGCCGACCATGTGATGATAAGGAAATGTCACTGGAGAGCAAGGAACACAGACTCTAAATTAAGAGTTGGGAAATTTTTTCTGTAAGGGGCCAGGTGGTATTTATTTTGGGATTTACAAGCCATACAATCTCTTTTAAAACTACTCAACTCTGTTGTTGTAGTGCAAAACAGCCATAGACGATATATAAATTATTGAGCTTGGCTATGTTTTAATAAGACTTTATGGTTGTTTGTTTGTTTGTTTTTTATGGCAGGCTAGATTTGGCCCACAAGCTATGATTTGGTGACTCCTACTGTATAGGGATTAACCTTGTACAAGTTACTTATAAAAATGTCATTATTAGTGTACACATTGCCAACATAGAAGTCTTTTTTAATGCTCTATTAGATGGGGATACAGAATTGGACAGATATAATTCAGGGTGTCATTGGTGTGAGGAAAGAAGAAAAATGTTTAAAATGGTTGATTCCACTGATAACCTGGAGGTTCTGGCATGGGCTCCTTTCAGTCCTGTTTCAGCTGTGTAACTGCTATTTGTATGTCCCAGGCAGAGAAGCAGACTGAATAGAGAGGGCTACGTTCCCCTGTCTGGTATTAAATCTCCCCTTAGTGGTATTTAAAACCCAAGTTTTTGAGTCAAGCCTGGGTTCAAATCTCTTATCAGATGTGTGACTTGTGATGTAACTGCTCTGAGCATCAGCAGAATGATAGTTTATCTAGCCAATTCATAAGCTTACGAGGATCTTAGTCATAACAATAATAGCAGCTAACACATGGCACTTACTATATCCCAGGCAGTGTTCTAACTATGTATATTAACTCATTTAATTCTCTCACAGCCATGGTAATTGTATACCATTATTTTAACGATGAAGAAGCTGAGACACAGAAATGTTCTCAGTAAATCATTCAAGGCCACATAGTTAATAAGTGCCAGAGCCAACATGTGAACTTGGGCAGTCTGGCTTCATAGTGCAAGCTCTTAACTGCTAGGCTTTACTGCCTTCTGAGGTGAGAACATCTGTAGCATATAGGTTTTCAAGAAATTGTAGGTGTATTAACTTTACAGAATATTTTGGTATCTCTTCAAAAAACTTAGTGTACTTATGAGATAGGTATGCATAAATATGAGATTCAGATTTTGATTTTTTCAGGTTTTTTGCTTTTTTCAATTACATATTATTCCTGGGATTTTTTTCCCCCCATTAGAGTCATTAGTGCTACTATTCTTAAGAATTGTTTTGAAATGAATCCCTTTCTGTGAGGCAGTATAGTGGAAATGAGCCAGAAGACCCCTGACTCCTGTTTTTGTCCTGATTCTGCATTTTCCTTTGTGTGATCTTGGGTACATAATTTTACTCTTTTAATTGTCTTTTAGCTGTCAACTGAAGATAATCCTCAAAGTAATGGGATTCAAATGAGATAACCTACACCAGAGTGCCTAGCAGTATGTCTAGTATGTTATCAGACACTCATCAAATACTAGTACCTTGTTCACCTACTATTACATAGAATAACCTAAACCTTAGTACTGAAGGGAATCTTAAGATGGGAGAACTGAGGCCCAGAGAACTACTCATTCAGAACTGTATAGGTAATTAGAGGCAAAAGGAGCTGTCACTTAATGTAGGTCTTCTAATTTCTCAGTCTTGTCCTATTTTTACTGTTCACACTCCTTTATGCATTACATACAGAAGCATTATGTAATATGGTTGAGTTTTGGGGGGACTTTTCTTCGAACAAAACATGACACTCATTAAGAAAAATAATAAGAGTGTTTGGTATTTTGAATTTTGTAATTAACTACTAAAAAAATCATAGGGACAATTTAATAAATCTTGAGGCTCTTTAAATCATGTATATGAAGTTATAAAGCTGTTAATGTTTCCTCATTTGTATTTATTTTTAATATACAAGTAGCATGTTTATTATAGAAAAAATAAATTAGAAGCAAAGTATGGAAGAATTCAAAGAACCCATTCAGTCAACATCAGTTAGAGAAAATGACTGTTAACACTTTGAAATAAAAGTGGCCTCATCTTAAACTTAAAACTTTGTAACTGACTTTTGTCCATTAGTGATGAATGAAGAAGAGACTATTCCTTGCCAAATTCAGATCTTGGTAATTTCATTTATTCCATTATGTGAATTGTTGCAGTTCATTTAAGTAATCCCATATTATGTAAATGGGCATTTCATTTTTTCCAAATTTCACAGAAACAATGCATTTTTGCACAGTTTTCCAGTTAATTTCACTTGATTTCTGATTTTTCATTTTTAACTTTGTGTTCAATAATTTTCCTCCAGAATAGAAATACATACATACCTATTTACATTTTCACTAGGGAAAGCTACTATATTTTGGGAGATGATGGTATAAATCTTCTTGAGGCTATATTTCTCTTTACATGTCACTTTAATATTTTGCATAGTGACATATCTGGCATAATCTTTAATTTTCAAAAGTTGGATTGTTTGTAGCTACATCTAAAATAACTAAGTGCTGCTCATGAAAATTTTTAGTGTGTGTTTTACGTTTGTCTTCTTTCTCTGTATGCATTAATTTGCATGGCACATTTAAAAAATAGATGCATCAAAATGAGTGTTTTTGAGTTACAGTTGACCCTTGAACAACATAGGTTTGAACTGCATTCACTTACATGAGGGTTTTTTTTAAACTCACATATTGATAAATCCACTAGAGTATTGTAAATGTATTCTTACGATTTTCTGAATATTTTATTTTCTCTAGCTTACATTAATGTAAAAATATATAATACGTGTAACATACAAAATATGTGTTAATCACTTCTTTATATTATTGGTAAGGCTTCTGGTCAATAGTAGGCTGTTTGTAGTTAAATTATGAGAGCATCTAAAGTTACTTGCAGATTTTAACTCTGCAAAGTGTTTGCACCGCTAATGCCAACATTGTTCAAGAGTTAATTGTGCTAGTCTTTGTCACTTAGTTTAGGGACACAGTCCTACTTTTGAGACAGAATTGGACTTAATTAGTATGTCCCTTATCTACTGTTCATTTGCCTTGTTGTTCAGTTTCTCATGATGAACAAGAGGTATCTCACAATTAACAAAATGTGAACCCTACTGTCCTTTGCCATTTAGTCTTACATGTTAGTAAGGTAATTGTAGGAACATTTTGAGAGTTAGGTAATTTCTTTTTTTTATGGTTTTGATTACTTGTAGTTTTTATTCCCATGCATGTGAATTTGAGACCAAAAGGAATAGCTATGAATTCTGTTTCTTTGGATCTAGACTGCTTTCCTTAAATTATGGTAATCTCACATCATCAGACAGTACAAGCATAGATCTTAGAGTTGAATAAACCATAGAGATAGATATTGTAGTCCAGCTCCTTGCTTGATGAAATAATCTCTTCCTCAGTATCTTTGGAAGCTCTGCTGGAACAGCCAGTTAAGAATGTTAATCTACATACTTTAACTTCACAAGTAAATGAAACATAAAATTTTGCCCTACGGGAACTTAAAATATTCTAGGTTTCTGTGACATGGGATTAATGAGCAAGTTCAAGGACATGTTTTGGGTTCAGGATTGTATGCTCAGAATCATTTTCTTGCAGTATAACACAGTTTTGGCTATTTGATTTATAGGTTATTTTTAAATCCCTCATATGGTAGATAATTGGAGGAAAAAACTTTTTTGTTCCAGATAGAAGTTCTTTGTTAACTATTAATCAAGTATTTATAAATTATTAAAATAGTAATTATATAAAGGAAAGCTGGATTGATACTTTTAACTAGACTCTTATTTTCTTAATGTCAGTTGTTTAAAGTGATAAAATACAAAACTCTTGGCCATAAACCTTCTGATTTTCATCCGTTGTGCTAAACAGTTTAAGCACATATACCATCGAATAAAGTCCCCCCCACACAACTTTTTTAAGCCAAAGAAAAGCATAATCTATTAAAACAATGATTTTGATAAATATTGCTGTTCTTTTTTTTTTTTAATTTTTTTTAATGTTTATTCATTTTTGAGAGACACAGAGACAGAGTGTGAATGGGGGAAGGGCAGAGAGAGAGAGGGAGACACAGAATCCGAAGCAGGCTCCAGGCTCTGAGCTGTCCGCACAGAACCCGACGTGGGGCTCGAACCCACGAACCGTGAGATCCTCACCTGAGCCAAAGTCAGATGCTTAACCGACTGAGCCACCCAGGTGTCCCTGCTGTTCTTTATCATAGTATCTTAGCATTTATCTAGTTAAAAGTTTTATTTATGTAAATAGTGGATCTCCATTTTCTAAACCTCATCTTAATTTGCCAGTTTTTTACTTCAGTGCTTGACTAACTTGCCTTGCCTTATGATCTGTTGAGCTTTTTACATGAGAGCTATACTAATCTTAATCACTGTGCTCATTGTTTGAATGTTTGCTACAGGAAGCGAGCAGCTGCAAAGCATCTAATAGAACGCTACTACCACCAGTTAACTGAGGGCTGTGGAAATGAGGCCTGCACGAATGAGTTTTGTGCTTCCTGTCCAACTTTTCTTCGTATGGATAACAATGCAGCAGCTATTAAAGCCCTCGAGCTTTATAAGATTAATGCAAAACTCTGTGATCCTCATCCCTCCAAGAAAGGAGCAAGCTCAGCTTACCTTGAAAACTCGAAAGGTGCCCCTAACAACTCCTGCTCTGACATAAAAATGAACAAGAAGGAAGGACAAGGAGCAAGAGATGATTTTAGAGGTAAGATGTTCTATTTTTGGGAACTTTTGACTGAAAAACCAGATTGGAGATTTAAATAATTTGTGAGGTTCTTACTTGTTTTGTCTAATTGTGTGACATTAAGACGTATTAGTATAGTGGTATTTATTTACCACTGTATATATATATTTATTGTGGCAAAGGACAAACTAATAATTGAACTAATTATTTGACTGCATTTTATAGTTCTAATGGTCTCTAATGAGAAGCAGAGTAAATTCCAAAAGTTTCTTTAATAGATTGTTATCAAAATAGTTATCAAATAGTTATCAAATATCCAGTTATCAAATAGCTGGACTGAATATCTGGAATGAATTGTGGAACCTGAGCACTATTAGGTGAAAGAAGCAGAAACAAGTGGTGGCAGTCTTTTCCATTTCTGAGGGCACAGCAAAATTTTGTAGCCGTTACTTGAGAAATAATTCAGTTTTTCTTTCTAATATTCTTCCCATATCCTGCTCAGCTTCTTCTCGGGATTTGGTACACTCATGCTGCCAAGAATCATCACCTACTTATTAATGGCAGTCTTTACCCAAGCCTTTGTTTTCTAAATGATCCTGTATTCCAAAATTGTTTAAAGAAAATTTTTTTTTAACCTTCAAATCCAAGCTTTCTTTTCCTCAGTGAAGATAATCAATGTTAGTAACAAAGTAGTTGAATTTCTAAATAACTGACAGTGTGCATAATACATACCAGAGGTATTTTAAAAAAGGAAGCTTTTTGTTTAAGACATGTGTAAGTTGGAGAACACCTCAAAAGTTTTCAGTAACATGATTTGAATGCAAGTTTAATTTTAATTGGTGATATGGAATTGTATTATATCTTTTATTCTAATTTCATAGTATAACTAATTTCATAACTTTATACCACTTTATTGCTCCTAAATGCATGGTTCTGTTACATGAATTAGCTCACACAGTGTGAATAAGTAGGTGAATGTTGTCAGTGTGTACAATGTGGAAGTTGCATTGACTCCATTATACCCATTTCCCCATTTAGAAAAAAAAATTTTTTTAATGTTTATTTTTGAGAGAGAGAGAGAGCAAGTGAGCACAGGTCGGGGAGGAACAGAGAGAGAGGGAGACACAGAATCCAAAGCAGGCTCTAGGCCCTGAGCTGTCAGCACAGAGCCCAACATGGAGCTTGAACGCATGAACCACGAGATCATGACCTGAGCCCAAGTCGGACACTTAACTGACTGAGCCACCCAGACCCCCCATACCCATTTCCCCATTAAGTGTGCACCACAGAGTAGCAATTACTAAATGTAAATGTGCTGGTGCAGTTGAATACAGCTAGCCATGGAGATTATGGTACAGGGCAGATGGACACATCTTTTTGGCTATGTGCTTCATTGTAGGTGTTATTGAATGTTTATCCCTGTTTTTGCTCGTCTATGTAATTTATCAATTCCTTGTACTTTCTCCCAATACGTTACTCTCTCTGCTGCTCCTCCCTTTTTTCTGCAACTTTCTATATTTCCTACAATATTTTTTCTACGAGGAATTACAAATGCATTAACTACACTAGTACTTTTTATTGTTAATTATATTTGTTAGTTCTATACATATAGAACTAGATATAGTTCTATACATATAGAACATACATATAGTTATATACATATAGAACAAACTCTGTTTTTGTATAAAAATTTTCTTAAGTATAAAATTTTACAGAATGTATTTTCAGGAACACACATCTATTTATTACAAAATATACTGGTATACCCTATGGGAATGTTCTTTCATTTAACATTTTCTTAGTAGAGCATCTCTTTTTAAACATTGTGAATGCTTATATCTCTAATTATAATTTTTTAACTATGCCTGAAAAACTCCGTTCACTTTAAAATTTTTTTTTAATTTTTAATTTTTTTAAACGTTTATTTTTGAGAGAGAAAGAGTATAAACAGGGGAGGGATAGAGAAAGGGAGACACAGATTCTGAAGCAAGCTCCAGGCTCTGAGCTGTTATCACAGAGCCCGATGAGGGGTCTCGAACCCGGGATCACGAGATCCTGACCTGAGCTGAAAAGTCAGACGCTTAACCAACTGAGCCACAGGTGTCCCCTCAGTTCAACATTTTAAATAAAACTCTGTGTAGGGAAATTGATACATTTTATATTATACATTATATAGAATTAGTAGAATGTCTGATTCACTTGAAGATGTTCTGAACAGCATGTCAACAAAAAGGGTGTGTGGGTCTAGAATGTTGCTGTCCCTTAAGATAGTTCATGTTACTGCATGCAAAACAACTCTTTGTTAATAAGTTTATGATTTGATGAATAGGAAGCAGAGTTTTTAGGTCCTAGCAAGGTAGTTATAATAGGTATTCTGTTTTGGTTACATTTTAGGAAATTAGATAGGGGTTTTGTTTTGTCTTGTAAGATGTTAAATTTTGTTTCCAATGGAAATAATGGGAAATAAGCTTCCAGTTAACAGTTTCATACTTTTCAGGAAGAGATTACTGATGTTAAGCAGAATTCCCCACTATCTGAAAATAGAGCATTCTTATGAAACCTTTCATGAGCCAAAATGGCATATAATAAGTGAAGAAGTGATTATCATTAGTTTCTATAGAAAAAATTTTGAGGTTCTCTTACCCAAAAAATAACCTCTCTCAACACAAAATAACACAAACTCTTTTTTTTTGCTTTTTAACTTTATTTGTATAAACAAAGTAGCCTAATGGAAACTTTAGAAAAGCACTCCTATGTATCCTGGAACAAACCTGAGGATTAACTCTTAAAAGAGTTAAAACCCATAAAGGAAACTGTAGGTGTATTAGTATATCTACTACTAAAAATTAGGAGATTTTTGTTGTACTCACAGTGTGAGTTAATCATAGCTGCCCCTATTTATCAGGAAAATTAGCCATCAGAAGTTCACCAGTGGACTTCCACTTAGGTAATTGGCAGACCTGTGTCACATGCTATTCTCCAGATATAAATGAAGATTGGAATACTAAGTGTTTAGTTTTTACAGTTTGTTATGACAGCATGTTTAGAGAAGACCACAGTTTCAGAAGATCACCTTTTAGATACAGAATGATTAATAATTCTAATTTGGAGTTAGAAATAATCTCAGTAGAAAATTTAAGTTAACGGGGCACCTGGGTGGCTCAGTCGGTTGGGTGTCCCGACTTCGGCTGAGGTCATGATCTCACGGTCCGTGAGTTCCAGCCCCGCATCGGGCTCTGTGCTGACAACTCAGAGCCTGGAGCCTGCTTCCGATTCTGTGTCTCCCTCCCTCTCTGGCCCTCTCCCATTCATGCTCTGTCTCTCTCTGTCTCAAAAATAAATAAACATTAAAAAAAAATTAAAAAAAAATTTAAGTTGACATATTCATGTAAACTAAACTAGTATAACTCAGGGCACAAAACTCTTGGGTGTACTATCCAGCTTTGAATGACATCTTTATAATCAGTTGAGAATGACGTACACTAGTCAGTCATTAATAGTTTCATATCCTTTTAGTAATTGGTTAGCCTTACCTGTCTACCAACATTTGAGTATTTTAAATAATACCAGACATGTGATAGTCATTAGGGATCACAAAAACACATTTATACACACAGATAACATGAAGCTTTCAAGCTTTTGAGTTATCTTTGCCCAGAGAGTTCATTCTTCCTTTAGCTATTACAACAGGTCATAGAGTTGATTTTTAAAGTGAAATTTATTTATCTAATGTTTAAAGGATATTTCCACCTCTTTTATTAATGAAGTTGTTTGTAGGATCAGAATATTTGTATTCCGTTATTTTTATTTGTAATACAAGTCATTTGTGTTCTTGTTTGACCTTTAAAAAACAATTTATTGTTATCCCCAGTTAACCTGATATTCATGCAAGTCATAAGTGAAAAAATGGTGTTGTCAAGGTAGATTTCTCAGCTTTGGTAAGGTGCAATTTTGTGATTATTTAGCCTATCTCAGATTATAAGTGAGAAAATGAAGTGTGGGGTTTTTTTTTTTTTGCTTTTGTTTTGATGGTAGATCATGAGAATTGAGTACATTTATAGCTAAGCTAATTTTAATTTTTAAAATGTTTTTTTTTTTTCCTTTTTTAAATTGAAATTCATGGTAAGTACCAGGGAGTTCTATTATTTGATGTGTTGAATCTGCGAGTTGTCAATTGTCTAATATCCCCAAGCGTTGAGATGGAGTTGAATGGAATGTTTTACATGGTTTCCTCTTAATCACTGCACTCAGTGCTGTGAAAAAGTCAAGCATTATGAAAGCTCAGATTAAACTGCATGAAATAACATTTAAATAGATGACAACTTGGAATTTTAGAAAAGAGCATGTTAATATTCTTTTTTGTGTGTTTGAGTAAACAAAGCATAAGAGAGGGAACACACTTGGAGTTTTTCTTTGTTGTTCTAATGTGTTTCATCCATTGGGGTTCCCTTTTAATTAAGCTTATGCATTCTATAATCTCCAGACTTATTCTTCATTCCTCTCAAGGGGATATATGTATAGATTTAATTTTTGTTGGTGAAGAGAATGAGAGCCATATGTTTATCTGGTTTTGTCTGAAAGAGAAATGGCAAATATAAAAATATTTGAAAAGGTGATAATGGAGGTCTAAGTTACTATTTAGAGACAGATGTGAGAGGAAGTAAGATGCATGCCAGCAAACTGCTACAGACTTTCACCACAGCAGTAGTCCCTGTCTCCAGAGATTTTTATCTCCAAAATCCTTGAAATGTTCTTTTTGTTTCTTCTGTGATTTCATTTGAATTTCAACTTATTAACATTACTGTAATTCTGAAAATGTGTAATAAATTGATATTTGGTCTGGCTTTTCCTTGCCTCCTGTCATTTTTGCCTCTTATAGGGTTATTTCTTAATGGGGGGAGAACGGATATAATAGAAAAACATACTAAAACTACCTTGGATATAAGTACTACAGACAGCAAAAACAATGGTAACTAAGTGCAAAAACAGCTTATCTTCCTTATACAATTTTTATATATACAAGAAAAGTACCAAGAAAGATTAAGCTTAATTTAGAGGGACAGTCATTACTGGTGTTTTAAAGACTCTGAAGGCAAGATGGAAAAAGCTGAAAAGCTTCTTTCTGTATTAAGTAAGGATCAACTAGACTGCAATATTAAGTAGATACTAGAAAGAGCACTAGCTTATTAAACAAAGTGGAAATTTATTTCTAGCTCATCTGACAGCCATGATATTCTAGGTTGGCAAAATTCTGCTTCACACAGTCATTCAGAAATGCAGCTGTAGTGACATTATTACTTTTAACACATAGCTTCCAGAGCATTCTGGGAGCATCGCCCCATTAGCCAGAAGGAAAAGCCTTGGCCTGACCCCGTAACTATTTCCTGTTACTCTGTAAGGTTTGTTGCAACCTGATTCCTGGCTGCAGATGGCAGTGTTTGTCAGCTTCAGGTTTTATGAGAAACAGTGTATTCATTCTTGTCAATCACCCACAGAATAACCACCCTGCAAAAAAACTAAAAATGAAGACTCCAAAGGAACCAGTTTGATTTTCAGATAATACAAAAGTAAGACAAGGGTGGTTTATCAAAGAGAATACTGAAGGAACCTTTCTTGCCTTCTCAGTCTTTTGAGAACAGAGTAGTGAAATAAGGAAGAAACCTCTCAGAAGAACAGTGTTTCTTCTCTAAAGTGAGGTTGTAAAGAGGTGTGATGAGTCAAATCACATGATGGCTTGGTTCACATATTTACAAATTAAAGCTGTAGTCTACTGTGATTATGAAAAGAGTTTAAACTCATTAAATGCTGTGTATTAATGAAAGAATGTAAAAGAATGGGTGAGGTTGTTTCTGTTATTTCATGGAAAGAAATAGATAAAATATATTTTGTTGAATCTAACTATTAGATACATTTTAAAAGAGCTGTACATCATAAATGGTATTGAGTACAAAATGTTTTGGCTATTTTACTTTTCACTAGAACTTATTAAGACAAAGTAAACATACTTAAAAAATAAATGTTCTCCTTTTTTCTTTAATTTTCTAGATGTGACTTACCTAACAGAAGATACGGTATATGAAATTCTTGAATTATGTAGAGAGAGAGAGGATTATTCCCCTTTAATCCGTGTTATTGGAAGAGTTTTTTCTAGTGCTGAGGCATTGGTACAGAGCTTTCGGAAAGTCAAGCAACACACCAAGGAAGAACTGAAATCTCTTCAAGGAAAGGATGAAGACAAAGATGAGGATGAAAAGGAAAAAGCTGCATGTTCTGCTGCTGCTGCTATGGAAGAAGATTCAGAAGCATCTTCTTCAAGGATAAGTGATAGTTCACAAGGAGATAACAACTTACAAAAATTAGGCCCTGATGATGTGTCTGTGGATATTGAGGCCATTAGAAGGGTCTACACCAGATTACTCTCTAATGAAAAAATAGAAACTGCTTTTCTCAATGCACTTGTATATTTGTCACCTAATGTGGAATGTGACTTGACATATCACAATGTATACTCTCGAGATCCTAATTATCTGAATTTATTCATTATTGTAATGGAGAATAGAAATCTCCACAGTCCTGAATATCTGGAAATGGCTTTGCCATTATTTTGCAAAGCAATGAGTAAGCTACCCCTTGCAGCCCAAGGAAAATTGGTTAGACTGTGGTCTAAATACAGTGCAGACCAGATTCGCAGAATGATGGAAACATTTCAACAACTTATTACTTACAAGGTCATAAGCAATGAATTTAACAGTCGCAATCTAGTGAATGATGATGATGCTATTGTTGCTGCTTCAAAGTGCTTGAAAATGGTTTACTATGCAAATGTAGTGGGTGGGGAAGTGGACACAAATCATAATGAAGAAGATGATGAAGAGCCCATCCCTGAGTCAAGTGAATTGACACTTCAGGAGCTTTTGGGAGAGGAAAGAAGAAACAAGAAAGGTCCTCGAGTGGACCCACTGGAAACTGAACTTGGTGTTAAAACTCTGGACTGTCGAAAACCACTTATCCCTTTTGAAGAGTTTATTAATGAACCACTGAATGATGTTCTAGAAATGGATAAAGACTATACTTTTTTCAAAGTAGAAACAGAGAACAAATTCTCTTTCATGACATGTCCCTTTATATTGAATGCTGTCACAAAGAATTTGGGATTATATTATGACAATAGAATTCGCATGTACAGTGAACGAAGAATCACTGTTCTCTACAGCTTAGTTCAAGGACAGCAGTTGAATCCATATTTGAGACTCAAAGTCAGACGTGACCATATCATAGATGATGCACTTGTCCGGGTAAGTTGGGCTAATGCTTAAAAATTAGTACTAGAATACATACCTAATGCTGGGGAGTTTGTAATACAGTTCAGTGAATTCATTTTATAAGTGACTGAAAAAAAATGTATTACATGGTTTAGGAACACATGGACATTTTGTATTATAAATGTAAATATTATACTTTTGTTGTTCCTGTCCAAATTTATAAATGCATCCCACAAACTATTGGTTGTCTTAAATAATGGTCACTCTGTCTTTGAAAAAGATTTTCTAAATATCGACAACTAACCCCAAAAGTTTTTTCTCTATTCAGAAGACAAGTGGATGTTGGGAAAAGACTAGAACACAAAAACAAGGGGAATGTGCAGACCGTAATAAGTATGAATGTCAAGCCTTAACTGGGAAGAGTGGTACAATAAAATCATACCATAGAATAATAAGTGGTATTCAAAAATTCACAAACTCTAAACGTAAAGTTTAGAGTTGGGTTATTGTGAAGTTGAAGTGATCTAGACACTTTAGCGTGCGTTGCTGGTAAGAGTTCCTGCTGGGTCACTCATAATGCCCCTGAATGGCACTGCCTGATTGTGGTATTTTCTTAACCACTTAAATAATCTGTATGAACTACTCTGGGTCTTGGAGTTTGTTGGAACTTCTAGGAAAACAGCAGCTATTCCAGGATTTCTTGAAATTAATGGTGCCTTGTTTCATAAACCCAATCCAGGGAGATTGAGCTAGGAGAATATTGGGAATACAAGTACCCACCTTCTAACTTCCTGTATCTCCAGATTGTTGCCTTTTGTTCATTCCTTCCCGCAGCAGAAAATAAGAATTTTACTGCCCCCATTTAAGTAAGAGTGCAGGCCTGTTCAGAAGACAGAAACCAGTTGCCAATCATGTACCAAAATTTACATTTGCCATAGGGTGCTTTATTGCAGGATTTTATTGTATTCAGAATATTAGATACACCCATCATTACTAGTTCTTTTTTTTAACCACTTTAAGTAAAATTTGATGCCAGCTAAAATTAAGATGCAGTAAACCTTCCATACTAGTGGAAGATAAACCATGACACAACTAGGAAATTGTGGTATTTATTTTAAAATATATTTTAGCTTTAGAATTGGTTTGTCTAAATCTGAATATTCATAAAACTTAATCAGTGGAAAAAGTTGTTTGACACCTCAGAAACTTAAAAGTTTTCGAGATTTTTATGCCTCTTTTGTTTGTTAATTGGTTTTTTAAAACATCAAATATATTTCTAGTATTGAAGAAAAGTTCTACACTATTTGAACAACTCAAGCAGTTTTTCAACAGCGGCAGAAAGAGGCATTAATTGTTTGGAGTAATTATTGTTGCTTGCTTTCTGATGCTCTTTTTATTTTACTCCTGTAGTTTTGAGCTACATAAATAATTAATATACTTAACAACTCATCATCAGGCAGCCAGCAACTTTACATAATTTAGCAGAAAGTAGGGTATCTTACAAAAGCGTGAGTGATGTTTTGTGAAAAGGACGTTGAAGTCTTCTATGAATTTCGATTGTTAGAGCAGAACTGCATATCCTAAAACAACACATTTTATGTTTAGCTTCTTGAGTTGGGATTCTTTCATCTATTTCCAGCAAAAGCTGTGTCTGGCTTTTAAAAAGCAGTGAAATCACTCTGTATAAGATTCAATCCAGAATTTAAAAAAAAATGTTGTCCACCTTCCTTATCTGCCTTCTGCTAAGAAATCTACCCAACTTTATTTTCCTTCCCCTGCCTTGTTTCCCACCACCACCCCCTTAGTAAAGCAAGGCTAAGAATCAACGAAAGTTTAAGTACTTGTTGTATACTTACTTTATTCTATCATCTAGAACTTTGAGGAAACAATCATTTTGGTTTATAAGGCCTTTTTTAAAGCAGATGTTAGGATAAAATTAACTGAACTTTTTAATTATGCTAAGAAATTGGGTTTTTTTTAGTGAGTTCTGCTTCATTATACCAAACCTGAATATTATAATTTGACCAGTTATAAATTAGGATTCACTAGATAATACCTGTACTTAAATTACCAGTCCACAAAAGCAGTTTGATTTAGAAATCTTCTGTGTGAGGCATTTTGCTAAGCAGTAAAGATGTAAAGATGAATCATGACCACCGAGAAGCTTCTTAGGGGCTCTAAATATTCATACTAAGCAAATTTTACTCTTCTTCCCTTTTTTCTTTTGCTTTCTTTTTTAATAACAATATGAAGGGCCAGAAAAATAAAATCATCAAAATAGCCTTGTGAGTCAGTCAGTTGATGCTCTATTTTTTAAAAAATATTCATAGAATCTGTGATTATGATAAAAATTATAGTATTTTATTAGTAGCAAAAAGTAAAAGGTTTACAACAAAAAGTAGTTTAAGGACATCCTCTCAGCTGAACTCCCAAAAGTACTGATGGGTTTTAACATCTTATTCTTCAAGGATCTACTTTGCTTTTTTAAAGCCTCATTCTTTCTTCTATATCAGTTTGACAGACAAAATAAACCTATTGACCACTTTCTTATGGCCTGCTAATTTAGGGTCAGGAAAAGAAGAGGAAATGAGAAACTTTGTGGTGAGCTCAATATTAATAATTAAATAAGGTTATAGGATTGTAGGCTTTAAGAGCTAAAAGGAGGCTTGGAGTTCATCTCCTTAGTATACAAATGAGACCCAGAAAATAGTGACTACCTATATGACAGTCTTGAGTATGTTTTCTGTTAGGTCCTATTTTTCAGTTAATTGTCAGGCTGACTGTCATGGAGGAAAAGGGAGGGGTAGTACCTTCAGTTGATAATTTCAGATTTTTTTTAAATGAAAAATATGTTTGCCACCTTCTCATACCATGTAATTCAGACCAGACTAGCAGATTATTTCCTAACTGGAGTTTTTTCTAGAGGAACTATCTTTGGTGACAGCTGAATTAGTGTTTACAGTTATTTTATTGAACCTTAAATGCTATTGATTATAGGACCCACTATTACTACTAAAAAAGAAAAAAAGACTGCCAGTTAGTTGTGAGATGCTACCAGTTGTATGGTATATCCATAATTTCAGAGATGTTAAAGTGCAAAAACAGAAAAATGAATTTTAGAATCAGTGAAATATGGTAAAATATTAACTGCCTTTTCACAGGTAGGTATCTCAGAATCATTTAAGAACTACTCCCATACCTGTAAGTTGCTGGAATGTTTCCCCCAGGGCTTACTTTCACTATTTTTTATTGTTTGTTAGAAAATAGTACAGTGATAGTTATGAGCTCATTTGAATTAAAACAATTCTAACATAAGGTTTTTATAGTATTTTACTCATAACATTTGTGTATTTTTGTATTCTTTTAAAAGTAGATATTTTGTCATTTTTCTTAGACCAAGCATTCCCAAAGGAAAAGGATATAAAATTTTATTCATACTTTTTATCTTAGATTATGTTAGGAGAGTATGAGTTATCATGGAAGACAGTATTGCCATCTGTGACATACCCTGAACTGCCTTCACATCAGAATGGGAAATTTGTTTAAAAGAAAAATTTCAAGGTTCTACCCTGTAGAGATTCAGATTAGGAAGTCTGGTGTGGAGCCTAGAAATCTATATTTCTGGTCATGTCCTCAGATACTCCCATAAAGCCAGTCTGCAAACCAGTATTTGGGAAGATAGCAACTAGTACGGTTTATATATACATATTTATTGAGGCCATTTTTATATACAAGTACATACTGGGAAAACTGGCAGTCTTTGAAAAGGTGGTGAAAATAGCAGGTGTAGAAATAGGATTGACAGTGGTCTGAGACTTGGTTCAGATTAGGTTCTTAGTTCTGGGAATCCTAGAATTTTGAGTGGGGATCTAAAGACTGAAAGGAATGGCTGAGTAGAACTGGATAGGAAAGTCCAAAACTGTGAACTGGAACAGATAAAGATGATAAGCACAAATGAAAAGCCCCCTACTACCAATTAGTTCTGCTCAGTCCCCTGTAAAAAATCATTCATTTTTTCTGGGCTCTAACAGTACTGTCTGACCCAGCCCCCAGTATTTTCCTTGACACACACCCTTAGTTATTTAAATAAAACCTGATTCTTTTATTTAACAATTGATCTACAGTGCTTTAAGAATCAGATTATCTTGTGCTGTTCTGAGTATGATTAATTTTATCTTGTACATTCACTTTATTGTGCTTAATGCAATGATGATTATTGTTTCTTAAGATTTATTCTAAAGGAAATTAACTTCATGTCTGATTTATGTACTCATAGGAGATTAGGAGAATGAAGCAGATCTACATAGATTCTCTGCATCATATAATAATCTAAAAAAAAAAATGAAATTTGTGAAACTCCTTACTGTTACATGTGAGAAAAATGAATCTCAGATTCTGGCCTGTATAAATTAATGGCAGGATTGGAACTGTTAGAACTCAGGGTTCCTGGTCTCACAAGCAGATATGATTAAATGATTTGGCTGTTACTGAAACATCTAAACTTGATGTGTAAAATAGTAAAAAAAAAAAAAAAAAAAAATCTGTTCATAGATAAATGAAAAAATTAAATATACTTAAATAATCTAAAGATCTTGCTCCAGTCAGTAGCTTAAAGGTGTAAACAAACTGTTTAACCATAGAGTCTAATAAGTTGACTGAAGTTGTTTTAAGCCAGCCATTCTTAGAGAACGTAGGCATTCTTAAGAATTAGGTCTATTTTATGTGAATACTACTTAAATATCCATGCCATTAAGGAATTTTTTCAACTATGGGTAAAGATAACTTTGTCATGAATAATAATAGCCCAGAATACTGTAAGATTTTAAAGGATAGGGTTTTCCTTTTAACGCTTTTGCATCTGGCAAGTATAATATTTTTATATTAAGATGTCATCCTACCTAGGTATTCTGGGAATGCTTTGATACCAGATCAATTTTTTTAAAAAATGATCTCTCTAGGATTTCATCATCATGGCCAGTTAAAAGTTCAGAAATTGAAAATCGTTTTATCCAACAATTGATGAAATCAAGAGTCTTAGTAAGAAGAGGAAGTCATATAAGGAAGAGGTAGATGTTATCACATCCAGTCTGTTGTTTATTTTAACCCAGTAATCTGCATTTTTCCAGTCTTCATATTAAATTAATACAAAATATACCCTACTTTAAGAAAACCTATATATAAAACTACAAGTCTGTATACTAAATGATTTCAATTCAAGGATGCATACAAATACTCCTTTTCAGAATGTTCACTGACCTAGTCTTTCAATTTCCAAGTATCCTGTATTCAAGACAGCTTTTGATTTTCATAATTCTGTTTTAAATGCTATGTATTTATTACAGAAAGTTGTATACCTTTACAATTCAGTTCTGAAATCATTCTCTGATTGAACAGTGGGTCAGAAGTGGTTGTGTTTAAGAAAAATAAAAATGTAGCCCCTTAATGGCCTTTGTCAAATGGTAACTGGCAAATTTTATGCTATAATTAAAAGTAAACATTGTTTTTAAAGATAGACTGCCCATGTATACATAAATGATAAAGTATTTTACAGAACCACTTAATATATACCTAGGTATATATTAAGTATATAGTATATATAAATACTTATATATATTAAGTATAGAACATAGGTAATGGAAATTTTTGCCTGCAGAGTTCAGTTGCCATCTATTTTTCAAATCATTCTTTTTACATATTTACATGTGACTACATCCTGATTCTGAAATACATGTTTATTGTAAAAACTAATTGAAAATACAGAAAACATGAAGAAAATAAAAGTCACTTACAATTTCAAAAAAGATTATTGCTAGTTATTGAAGAGAGGCAGGAAGGCATAATAGTTAAGAGCTTCCTTCTGGATTAGAATCTGTTCTATTTACTAACACTAAAAGCAAGTTATTGAACCTCTCATGACTTTGGAGACTTCATCTGTAAAATGGGATTGATAATATTACTGGCCTCATAAGATTGTTGTGAAAATGCAGTGAATTGATATATGTAAAGTGCTGAGAATAGTGCCCTGGCACATAAGTGCTATATATTATTCTTGTGTTGCTACTGAAATATTTTTGTTCTGTAATATCTGGGTTGTTAGGTTTTCAGGCATGCCTGAAAGAATTTTTAGTACAAATAAAAGTAACAATAACAAAAGCGTTGTTGTACAGGGAATTCATCTAGTGCTTCACATATATTAATTTTTTATTATATCATTTTCATTTTATAGATGAAACTAAAGCAAAGAAAGAAAGCTATATGTTTACAATTATAATTATAAAATATTATATCGAATTATTTTGGCACTCAGGGTGGAGAGCACTGTGGAGATTGATGGAGACAGACAGACATTTAATATTTTATAAGAATGAAGTTAGGGGCTCCTGGGTGGCTCAGTTGGTTGAGCATCTGACTCTTGATTTCAGCTCAGGTCATGTTCCCAGGGTTGTGGGATCGAGCCCCGTGTTGGGCTCTGCACTGAGTGTGGAACCTTCTTAAGATTCTCTTTCCCTCCATGTGCCCCTCTCCCCTGCTCACATGTTCTCTCTTTCTCTCTAGAAAAAAAAAAAAAAAGGTATTAGGAACATCTTTAAAAAAAAAAGGAATGAAGATAAATTTGTTTCAGTGTCCTATGAGGTGTCTTAGGTGGAACTAAGACTACAACACATGGCCTCTGAATCCTGTAGAATCGACACCGAATCCTTTAAAAGATATCAATCACATTGATAATGGAGTCAGCTCTCATTTGTGAATGTTAATAAAGAGGACTATAGGAAGTATAATTTAAATAGCAGATAATCAGTTTTTTCACCTCAGAATGCATTATACTTTTGATATAAGCAGATTTGTCTTTGTGTTATAAGGGCATATATATAAACATTGACTTATATTCCTTTGACACCTAGGCAGGTGGGAACTGGAAGAAGGAAACTAGGAATGCGTTCCATGGCAATATAGGATGTTGGCGTGATGGGTAAACCACATTGGAGCTGATAATTCTAATTTAGTTCTCAGCATTCTTTATTTTCTGTGGCTTGAAGCAGGTTTCCAACTGGAACTATTTTTCCCCAAGGTTCTTTCAAACTTGGGACTAGGCTATAAAATCAAATTATGAATCTTATGTTCAAAGATCAAAGTTGTTTTACAAGGTTGCAACATGATGTGTTATCTTAGTAATATTGTCTGCTCTAGAACTCTTCTGTATATTTTTATTAAGCCTTCACATCTTTGCAGTATGAAGAGTACTATCCCTTTTTTTTCTCTGCAGATGAGGAAACAGGCTTACCTGAGTCGCTTGCTAAAATTTAAAGTTTAAAAGTTAAGTGATAGTTGGAACAACTACAGAGTATTTATTCCGTCTCAATTCACAACACTCTCACAAAAATAAATTATCTTTAAAAACTTGGCATAAATTTTTTTTTTTTTTGGTAAATATTAAAGACCATTGTTACACAGGACATTTCTTAAAGCTAAAGATTCTAAATTCACAGACTCCAAAAGTTGAAGATATCTAGATTATTTCAGCCTTTGTTCTTAAAACTTTTTTGACTGTATTCCCAAGTAGGAAAGTGATACTTTACATAGCATAGGTACATACATGTATGTGTATCTGTCTATACTTATAGTTGAAACAAAAGTTTCACAAAATGGTTGATGCCATTACTATGTGGAACACATTCTCTTTCCTCCCGTTGTTGGTTTTAAACCACTAAATGAATTGGGCTGCCCACTAATGAGTGGCAGTTGACAGTTTGAAAAACATTGATCTAGGACAACTGTCCGGATTCATGAATTTGAGATTTTATTTTTCTATAGACATACTAGAATGTCCAAACCAGTACTGTTACCTAAAGTAATTGCTTGAGGACTATAGTACAGTTGTTTTGATGATGTTTGCATTGCTCAAAACCATTTTTAAAATTATAATTGCAATGGTTGGAATAACTTGAACACTTGTAAATACTCTGTTTTGGCAAATTTCAAATTTTTTAACCGCCAGAAGGCATTTTAAGTCTATTTAGCAAATAAAGCGGGTGATCAGTCAGGCATGCTATTAGTAAATTTCAAATAAATTAAAAACTGGAAGTATAAATAGTTCACATTAGTATTTAGTGTGTATTTTCTGATTAATCTCTTAATGACTGAGATCACTTACTGTGTATTATTCTATAGATTCAAAAAAGTATCTAGTAAAGATTTATAGTTGAAAAATGTAACTGTTAGTAAGAAATTAAGAGTAAGGATGTAAGCAAGCATAAATCTCATCTGCTTTCAAAAAAAAGTATATATAGAATGTCTTAGGTTCCATCAAGACGTGGCAGTTTGTATTAAGTGCTATAAGAGACCATAAGCTGCTCCCTATTTACCCAATATGTTTCTTCTCTTAATTGAAAGTATTTTATTCATGGTTTAATAGATAACAAAACTTAATTCCTTAGTTTCTATTCTATTAAACATAAAGACTTACTAGCAAACAATCTTGAAGTCAAACTTCTGTACTCTGTTGTTTTTGCTGAAATGATTTAGTTTGAGTAGTCACTTATGTATTTGGCTGTGTTGACTTCTTTCCATGTCCTAACCTTTAGAGCCCAGGTTTGTTATACAGAAGTAACAGAAAATCTAATTTTAATTTTCTACTATATGTTAATTTCATGACAAATCAATAGTTAGAAAGTAACTCTTTTATTATTCTATGCCGATTTCTTTTCTGTCCTATTTTTCCATTATCTGTGAGACTGAATCTTTGCCTTTACTGGCTTTTTACTGGTTTGCTTCCTGTTTCCATTTAAAACAAACCAAAAGTCAGTATCTTTTATTTGCTCCATAGCCTGAATCCTTGTTTTTATTTTTTCTACTTATTTTTATTTTGCTTTCATCCTTAAACTGGCAGTCACCTTCTTTTCACTTTATCTTTTCACTCACTAGCTAGAGATGATCGCTATGGAAAATCCTGCAGACTTGAAGAAACAGTTGTATGTGGAATTTGAAGGAGAACAAGGAGTTGATGAGGGAGGTGTTTCCAAAGAATTTTTTCAGCTGGTTGTGGAGGAAATCTTCAATCCAGATATTGGTAAATATTTTAGTGATGTGATCATGATGTCATATCTTTTTGATTTAAGGGTTTGTTTACCTAGGTTTATAAATATTCTCAGTTACAAAGAGTAAACAGTAGGTTTCAGTATAGATTTCCTAGAATCACAGAAAATGACTGAATTTGGGTTTGGGGGAGTGATGTGCATCACTCATTTATTCAAGTTCTTATTTAGATTACTTAGCCAAATATTATACTGTAGGAAATTGTCTTTTAGGTAAGTCAAATTGAAAACCCTTTAGAATGGTACATTAGAACAATTGAAGGATTTCTTTGCTCTTTTTATTCGAAAACATTCTTCAGACTCACGGCATTTCTGAAATGAGAGTTTCATACAACAATTGTCTGAAGAATGTTGAGAATGTCTCACAAGTGTATCATGCTCAAAGTTTGGAAACCCTGACTGGTATCAAATTAATTAGGTTTATTTACTACAGGATTTCAGGAGGCTTAATAATCTGCTTTCCCAAACTTTTTGAACTTCAGAAGCCTTTTTCCACCCCACCTTTAATAACATTTGTCTGTCAGAAGTGTTTTTTCATTGAACAGTTTGGGAAAAACTGATCTACATATCTCAGTCTGAAAGTTGAAGGATTTGAATTTTACTGGTAGACAAGTAGGCACAGTGGAAGTGGTAAAAGACAACAGCTTCTTGGATAGATAATTCTGAACTGATTCAGTTTATGCGATGTAACCACTTACTTGGTTACCAGGTTTGCTTACTTTTAAAAACAATCCATGACCATCATAGGAAAAGGATTCCGCTAAAGGTACTTTTAGAATTGTGAAGAATATGACATAGAATAATGCAGATCATTTCCTTTAAGCTTTGAGAATTGAGCTCTTACAGCCTGTTGATTGTCAGTATGTACATTGAATTGACTTTTCTGTTATTGTTCTTAGCTGGTCATATATACACACAAACGTGCAAATGGACATAGATGTTTTGAGTTCATGACATAAATGTAGTTAAAGTAAGACTATATATTTTAGCTAATGTTTATTAATAATCAGAAAGCTGTGTAATTTGCATATAATTTGTTCAAAGTAAACCAAGACACATAAAACCATGCCTTTTTTGTGATAGAAAATTAATTTATGAGCTTCATAGGTTTGGTAAACCTTTGCTCTGGATTCCTTTGTATCTCAACATGTAAAACATTAGCTGTAAATAAAATATACTTACATTATATGCAGAAATACTTTCAGAAAAAAACATAAACAGTTCTACTTGATAGTAAAGTAATTGAAATGGTTAAAAATACCAAATATGGAATATTTGGTTAAATATACCAAAATAGAATGTTTTATAAGAACTACCTTTTATGGTGCATTTCTTCCAGGGACCTGGCAAAAATGTGCCCAAAATAGATCACTTTGAACCTTAAAATTATTATCTTTCATTTCATACACAGAGAGGAGAATAATGACCTGTGTAATTTATATTCTGATTAATTTAGTTTATTGCTCTTGAGACCAAGGACATACATTTGTGAGATTTCATCAAATTTATTGTTTTCAACTGTTCTTGACTTTGTTCATACCATATTTATAACTAAGTGAAGTTTTTTACTTCAATGAATCTTGTAACTTAGACTTGTAAAAAAATTTAGATCTAAACTGAAATTCAGATAAGAATTGGATAATTTTCAGACTGTTATTTTGTGAATTGTAACTTCCATTAGAAAAACGTCCTAGCTTACTTTGTACTCTTATGATCCAGGGGACATTTTACGGTTCCTTTGTATTTAACTTAAACTAAATGTGAAAATAAACATTTTTAAAGCTTTCAAAAATCATATGAATTGACATATTTATGTGCCAAATTGATTTCTAAAGTTTGTTCTATTGGAAATTGCCCTTTTCAGACCTAATTCTTAAAATATTTTCATTCAGTTGCACAGTAGCAACTGAAAAAACATTTTAGTAAAGTAAGAAAAATCGTAAATTCATTAAAGTATCATATAACCTTTCCTTAGATATTCTGTTTGTTTAAAGGGAAGAAGATAATTCTTAGTAATGGTTTTAGATAGGTAAACGAAACATTCCTACTTTTTAATTTTTTTTTAATGTTTATTTTTGAGAGAGAGAGAGAGAAAGAGAGTGTGAGTGGGGGAGGAGCAGAGAGAGAGGGAGACACAGAGTCCAAAGCAGGCTCCAGGCTCCCAGCCACCAGCACAGAGCCCGAAGCGGAGCTAGAACCCACGGACCATGAGATCATGACCTGAGCCGAAGTCGGACGCTTAACCAACTGAGCCACTCAGGCGCCCTGAAACATTCCTACTTTTTAAGATGAATGTTACAAAAAAAATCTCCAAGCTTGGGTTTTGAATAGTGAAAAACATATGAAATTGAAAGAAGGCTACAAATACAAACTACTTTTGTTTTACTCACTGGCTCACAATTAACGTGTATGTATATTAAATAGCCTTGGATTTTGGACATAATCTACCTTTATCAAATTTATTCAAGTTTATGTACTTGACTTCATCTGACTTCGTTAGGAGTTAGAAAAACTTCATAGGATCATTGTGCAGTTTTGAAAAAACAAAAACTTTTCTTTAATGAAATTTAAAATTGGTTTTTGAAAACAGCATATGTAGATTAAACATGTTTTTATACGTGAAACATTTTAAAAATATGGTAGCTTTTTTCCTTTTGGTTTTGCATTCATTTTCAATCAACCAGTGGATGTAGTAAATTAATTTCTTATTTGTATTAGTAGAAGATTAGAGAATTGAATTTAATGAACATTTTTCCGTTTTGAAAAATGCAGCTAAAATTGCCTGCTACTTGTTTCCTTTTTCCTTGGCTTCTTAAAATGACATACTACCATTTGCCACAATTTATAACAATCACATATATTTGAACTGTGGTCTCTCAAGTGCTGATGTAATAGAAAAAACAATTTTTGTATGCCTACTATGTATAAGTTTGCATGTGTAATTATTTTATGTTTGTATTGTTCATTAGTCTATTTAATAAAATAGAAAAGTAATGTATTTTTTTTAAATCCTTTTTTATAGGTATGTTCACATATGATGAATCTACAAAATTGTTTTGGTTTAATCCATCCTCTTTTGAAACTGAGGGTCAGTTCACTCTGATTGGTATAGTGCTGGGTCTGGCTATTTACAATAACTGTATACTGGATGTACATTTTCCCATGGTTGTCTACAGGAAGCTAATGGGGAAAAAAGGAACTTTTCGTGATCTGGGAGACTCTCACCCTGTAAGTCTGGCATTTTTTATTTGATCATTTAGCTTTATTTAAAAGCAAAACTATAATTTATTTAAAAAACTACAGTTTTCATTTGGAATCAGTTTCACTTGTTAATATTTATACCTAATAAGTTAAAGTTGTTTTAACCTGTTGCAGTACCATGAATACCTAAAAACTCAGGAAATTTATTATATATTACTTTCAGCAAATAGGTTTTGTAAAATTGATTCTGTAGAAAAGGGTTTTTAAACATTGTTTGTTTTTTAAAACACATGAGATTGCCACGTGAAATCAGAACTGCTCTGGATAAGGGGCTTGGTGGCTACAGTTAGTATATTGTTTCTGCCTCGAATCCCTTCCTCACTATGAGACACCTGAGGTTCACTCATAGAGCACAGTGTGAAATCCATTGCTAAATTGATGCTGTGGTTTTCTCAGCACTGGATGGGACATACCAGTGACTGACAGTCTTTCTTTATAGTAAACTATTTGAGGGACAAGAAGGATACTTCCCTATTCTTTAGTCTTTGTTGTCATTTTTTTTCCCCAAGAAAAATGATGCTAACTTATAATTTATAGCTCTGTGGTAGCCTAATTTGTCATTTCTGGTTGTTAGGTCCTATATCAGAGTTTAAAAGATTTACTGGAATATGAAGGGAATGTAGAAGATGACATGATGATCACTTTCCAGATATCTCAGACAGACCTTTTTGGTAATCCAATGATGTATGATCTAAAGGAAAATGGTGATAAAATTCCAATTACAAATGAAAACAGGAAGGTAATACATGTTTTTATATCATCATTGTCTTTGTCTCTTTATTAACAGAGTTTTAAAGCATATATACTTGTGATAAAGAAGTATCTAAAATAGTCCATACAAAAACTCAAGAAATCAAATACTCAAGTTCTTTTAAATGAAATAGCCCCAGTTTTCTGAATCTTGGATATAAGCTGGTATGAGAGCACATAGTTAGGCACTAAACCCCTTTTCAAGAAAGGGGGCAGGAATAGTAGATAGTGAGTGACACATTATGGCCATAAAACATTTTATAATAATGTAACTTGATAAAATATTATAATGTCTAAGTTAGGATCCACTTGCCTTTTATAATTTGGTATAACAGCTTATGTATCTAGTAAAACACCCACATTTTTGCTGAACTGGATACAGTAGGCAGCTTCCTAAATATTCTAGCACAGACAACATGAGGCTTCCTGGTTTGCTCAAATCCGGTACATTGTAGTTGTTAGGTTTTATAAATGGATGTATACATGGTTTAAATGTGTCTGTGTTTGTACACTTGGTTGAGGGAATGTCAAAATTGCATTAAGGCCCAGCTTTTATTTTAAGTCTGGTTTAATACAGTATCAAATTTGAAACTTACGTGTATAATTAGTTTACGGGGGCTTTTTATAGTTCAGTATTTACTATTGCAAAAAGTTGTGAAATTGTTAAAGGTACAGGCATACCTCATTTTATTGAGCTTCACTTTATTGCATTTTGCATATGTTGGGTTTTTTACAAATCAACTATGGAAACCTTGTGTCGAGGAAGTCTGTCAGCACCAATTTTCAAACAGCGTTTGCTCACTCTGTGTCACATTTGGTTAATTCGCATTTTATTTCAAACTTTTTCATCATTATTGTACTTGTTACGGTGATCTGTGATCAGTGATTAAGACTTGCTGAAAGCTCAAATGATGGTTAGCATTTTTTAGCAGTAAAGTATTTTTAAAATTAAGGAATATACATTGTTTTGGACATAGTGTTATTACAATCTTAATAGACTACAATATAGTGTAAACATTACTTTTATATGCACTGGGAAACCAAAAAATTCATTTGTCTTGCTTTATTGCAATATTCACTTTATTGCAGTGGGCCAAAACTAACCACGATATCTCTGAGGTATGCCTGTATTTTCCTGTATATGTATAAAGTTTGAATCTTTAAAAATATTTTTGAGTGTTTGTTCTTTCTTGGGGAAAATGAAAACAAAACTAAAAGCTATGCAGCTGAGTAGCTTGTTATGTTTTGTTTATATAGCATATTATAAGAAGTTCTTGTGGTTAATGTTTTCTGCAGGAATTTGTCAATCTCTATTCTGACTACATTCTCAATAAATCAGTAGAAAAACAGTTTAAGGCTTTTCGGAGAGGTTTTCATATGGTGACCAATGAATCTCCCTTAAAATATTTATTCAGACCAGAGGAAATTGAATTGCTTATATGTGGAAGCCGGGTAAGAAAGCAAAAAGTGTCTGCAAAAAATATATTGATTTATTGTTTGTAATGATGTGTATATATTAAGACACATTTTCTTGAATTTGCAGAATCTAGACTTCCAAGCACTAGAAGAAACTACCGAATATGATGGTGGCTATACCAGGGACTCTGTTCTGATTAGGTGAGGTGTTTAATTCTTAAAAAGAAGATTTAAATTCATCAGAGGGTGTGTACTTTATGCTTTAGGTCTTCATCTCTAGGTATTACTTCCCAAATAAGCAAACTCACAAATTCTCAATCTATAATATTAAAAGTGTATTTGTAATATAATCACTAGTTTTCATTGTTAATCTTATGATTTATTTCTTAAGTGTTTTATGTAAGTCACATGTTTTCTTTGGCATTTGGGATATAAGTTATCTAATATTCTTAATGATTTTGATTAGCATGTGCTTGCTGCTGGTTAGAAAATAATGAAAATAGAGCTACCATCTCTGAATGTTTCTCCTTTCTTTTGAACTCCCTATTTGTGAACTGTTTCTTCCCTACTTATATGAAGCACCTTATATGATATGTTACGTTCTTTTATTTAATCTTTATGATAATATGCCAAGATACGTATTAATGTTTGTTCTACACCTGAAGAAACTGAACCCCAAATTTTCACAGAAAGAGGCAAAAATTTCCAACATTATCTGCTTCCAGTCAAGCAATTAGCAATTGCTAATATTTCCTTTTCTGTACTACGCTATTCAATCTTAAAAGGCATAGGCTTTCTTCCTCGCACAGATTGTTAGAAGAGCACGAAGATGCTTCTTTGGTGCATCTTTGGGGTGGGGTAAGGTGAGAAGGAATGCAAACATAACTTCCTGGAGGTTGTCTCTAAAGGTTATTCCTGTAAGACTCCAATTTGTGGACACCACAATGAATATCAAGTATAATTAGAAATAAATAATATTTTATGTTAAATTATTTTCTTCTGTTATTTTGTTCTTCATCCTGGTGTGCAGGAGGCTACTGGTATTTCCTCTTTTTAGTACACCTTAAGTCATTTCTAGCAGCAGTATTGGAACTTACATACTCTAACCATTGTTCTTCTACTACTTGAAGTTTCAAAATTGACACATGAAAGGTTTGAGATATGGTGATGAAAAAAAAAACGGCGCTTATGAGTCACAAGGAGTTCTCAGTAGTATCTCTGTTAATGACAGTGATCACAGGATTTTGTAGCCTTAGTGTTTCTCTGAGAATAGTTGAAAATACCTTGTGTGTTCTTTATGGAGAAATTATTTTTTAAATTAAGGTTTAATTTGATTTCTAGCTTCTATAATAACATAATCCCTACTTGATACATATCTTAAGGTCATAAGTTAATGTGTGATTTGAAAGGCAGGTGAAAAGACAACAGGTTCCAAATCATTCTCACAGTTAATGGTATTCTAAATCTTTAAACAAAATTCAATTTCTTATTTTGTCAACCTTAATATGAAAATATTAATTATTAAATAGAGTCTACAACTAGTAGGAAGTTGAAGACAGAATAGTAATGATAAGGGCAACTGGGTGGCTCAGTTGGTTAGACGTCTGTCTGACTCTTGATTTCAGCTCAAGTCATGATCCCAGTGTTACGGGATGGAGCCCTGTGTCAGGCTCCACGCTGAGCCTGTGCCCCTCCCCCCACTCGCACTCTCTGTCTCTCAAAATCAATAAACTTTAAAACAACGAAGTGTAAAAATGTTATCTCACAGGCAAGCTTTTGCATATATGTTTTCCAGTTGCTGATAAGACTCTCCCTGATTTCATTTGACTACTAAGAGACTTAGAGATATCTTTTTAAATGCCCCTTTTTACTCTTGGGGTGAGGTGAGAGGTGGGGACTGCAGTTTTCTTTTAATTGATAGTTTTCCGTTTCAAACGCTTGAGCAGATTCAGATTTGATTATCCTCTCCCCACAGTTCTTGTGATTCATTTCATTGAATCTTTCAGTATTATATCAGCCTTTGTTTCTAGGTAAGCCTAACTTAGCTGTGGTCTGTTAGTTTATAAATATGGTGCTCTGTTTATTTTATTAACCTTTTGTTAAGATTTTTTGGTCTGTATTCATAAGGAATATTGACTGATAATATCCCTTTGTTGTACACATTTATCAGGTTTTGCTACCCTCACATACTGATTTGAAAGAGTACTGTTCTTTATTTTCAGAAATACTTCTGTAAGATTGGTATTTTTTTCTCTTAAATAACTTTGTTCAAATTCACCAGTGAGACCATCAGGGCCTGGATATTTCTTTTTCAGAAGGTTTTTTGTTTTTTGGAATTTTTTTTTTATTTTGTTTTGAAATAACTATAGATTTATTGGAATTTTCTGTTAAACTACAGGTTGGTCCCCCATACCCTCCATCACTTTCCCACAGTGGTAACATTTTGCATAACTGTAGCACAATATCAAAATCAGGAAATTGATATAGGTTCAATCTACAGACCATGTTCAGATTTCATCAATTTTTCAGGCACTTATTTATATGTATGTGTAGTTCTGTGTACTTTTTGTCACATTGTATAGATGTGCATAACCACTGTCATAATCATAATGCACAACTTTTTCATCACCAGAAGTGTGTCTCTTGCTATCCGTTTGTATGCATATTCCTACCCCTACAGCATGATTCCCTTCAGATCCATCAAAGTTGTTACATATATCAACAGCTTATTCCTTTTTATTCCTGCATAGTATTCCATGGCATAGATGTACCATATTTGATTTAACCATTCAACTGTTTAAAGGACACGTGGTTTGTTGTTAGTATTTGGCTTTTAGGAATAGGGCTACTAAACATTTAGGCACAGATTTTTACATGAACATAAGTTGTCGTTTCTCTGGTATAAATGTCCAAGAGTGCAATCTTGGGTTATATGATAAACTGCCAAATTATTTTCCAGAATTGCTATACCATTTTACATTTCCCTGGGCAATATATGAGTGATCCAGTTTATATCATTGCCTGCATTTGGTGGTATCAAAGATGTTATTTTGTTCATTCTGCTGGGTATGTTGTGATAGCTCGTGGTGTAATTTGAATTACTCTAGATGACAGTGATGTGGGATATCTTTTCATGTACTTATTTACCATCTGTATATTGTTTTTGGTGAAATATCTGGTTATTTTTACTGTTGAATTTTGAGTTCTTCATATATTCTAGTCCTTTCTGAGGTATGTGCTTTTCAAATACTATGTCCTACTCTTGTAGCTAATCTTTTCATTTTCCTTAGAGAATCTTTTGCATAGCAGAAGTATTTAATTTTGATGAGCTTTGATTTTTCATTTTATGGATCATACTTTTTATTTTTTTAACATTTTTATTTATTTCTTGAGACAGACAGAGCATGAAAGGGGAGGATCAGAGAGAGAGGGAGACACAGAATCTGAAACAGGCTCCAGGCTCTGAGCTGTCAGCATAGAGTCCGACGCAGGGCTCACACTCACAGACTGTGAGATCATGACCTAAGCTTAAGTCGGACGCCCAACCGACTGAGCCACCCAGGCGCCCCTGGATCATACTTTTTGTCAAGTCAGACCTAAAACTCTTGGCCAGCCTTAGGTCCTGAAGATTTTCTTTTTTTTTCTTTTTCCCTAAAATTTTAAAGTTTTACATATTATATTGAAATCTGTGGTCCGTTTTAGTTGATTTTTATATGTGAGATTCAAGTCAAGATTCTCTTTTTTGCCTGTAGATGCCCATTTGTTCCCATACAATTTATTGAAAAGCCTATCCTTCCTTTCCTGAAGAACTGTTTTTTCATCTTTGTCAAAAATCAGTTTGTAATGTTTGTCTGAATCCTGAATTCTATATTCTCCCTTGATCTGTGTGCCTATTCATCCCTCTGTCAATACTACACTGTCTATTAGTATAGGTAAATAGTAAGTATTAACATCAGATAGAGTGCTTACTCCAATTTTAAGTGAAAGATTTCTTGCCTTTTCCATATGTTAGCTACTCTGCTTTTCCCTATAAATTTTATATTCACTTTGTGCCTACAAAAAAACCTTGATGAGATTTTGATAGGAGTTAACACTGAGATCACATTGGGGAGAAATGACATTTTTACTGTTGACTCCTCAGCTATAGTATAGCTCCCCATTTATTTTTTATTCCTTTCATCAGTATTCTGTATTTTCAACATACACATTTTATACATGTTTTGTTTGATTTATCCTAAATGTGTGATTTCCTTTGTAGTGATTGTAAATGGTGTTTTTATTTTTTTAATGGTATTGTATTTTTAATTTTTGTTTCCATATGTTGGTAGTATAGTCAGATGTAATTGATTTTTTACATGTTGGTCATATATCTTTTGATCTTGCTGAACTCACTTATTTTAGAAGGGTTTTTTTTTTTTTTTTTTTTTTTTATTGCGATCACTTGGGGCCTTCTGTGTAGATAGTCGTGTCATCTGTAAATAGGGATAGTTTGTGCTGCTTCTTTTTAAATGTTTATGCCTTTTATTCATTTTTCCTGCCTTATTATGCTGCCTAGAACTTTTAACACAATGCCAAATAGGAGTAATAAAAGTGATGAAGACCTTGCCTTGTTCTCAGATTTAGGAGAAAGCATTTATCTTTATTAAGCTTTATATTAGTGTAGTAAGTGCTCTACAAATTCAAGGAAGCTCCCCTCTGTACCTTGCTTGTTGAGTTTTATTATATATAGGCTTTTGGTTTTTGTCAGATGCTTTTTCTCTTGGTTGATATAATAACTTTTCTTTATCCTCTATTTGATATGGCACATTACATTAATGGATTTTCCATTATTGAACCACCATTGTGTATCTGAGTCATTTCCATTTAGTTATTGTCAAATTGGACTTGCTAATTGTTTGGTGATTTTTGTGTTTAAGTTCATGAGAGATACTGGTCTGTAGTTTTGGTGTTTTATGTTGTCTTGGTCTGGTTTTAACATCAGGGTTAATTCTGGCCTCATGATTGAGTTGAAAAGTGTTCTGCTCTCTAGGAGAGGATTGTGTTCAAGTGGTACTAATTATTTCTTAAATGTTTGGTAGAATTCTCCAATGAAACCATCTTGGCCTAGAAATATCCTTTTTGGGGAGTGTTTTAATTTCAAATTCAGTTTGTTTAATGTTTGTAGAACTGTTAAAGTTTTTTTTCATATTGGGTGGGTTGTGATAGTTTGTGTTATTCAAGGAGTTGATCCATTTTATTTTTAAGTTGTCAAATTTATGTGTGCAGAATTCTTAATATTCCCTTTTTATCCTTTTGATGTCTGCAGATCTGAACTGATCATACCCATTTTAATTCCTCATAGTGATAATTTGCTTGTTTTTCTTTTTTGAACTTGTTAGTCTTGCTTGAGAGATTTGTTGAATTTACTGATTATATTGAAAAGCCAGCTTTTATTTCTTTGTTGTTTTCCTGCTTTCAGTTTCATTGATTTCTGCTGTTTATTACTTCCTTCCTTATTTTGGTTTAGTTTGCTCTTTTTGTTCTAGGTTATTGAGGATAGAAACAGTGATTGATTAGAAACCTTTCCTCTTTTCTGATGTAATCATTTAGTGCTTTAAATTTTATTCTCCCTCACCTTTGCTTTAGCTGTATCCCATATTCTTAATATGTTTGATTTTCATTTTTTTTCCCTATGTATTTTTTAGAATTTATTTTGAGACTTTTTCTTCAGACATTATTTAAATAAAATTATGTTAATTTCCAGTGTTTTTTAATATTTTCCTCTGTTACTGATTTCTAGTTTGATTCTTCATAATAAGAGAACTTAATCTTCGTGGCTCCCCAATGCTTTTGAATTTGTGAATTCTGTGTTGATAGGTGGAATGTTCTATAAATGTTGATGTAGATCCTGTTCATTGATGATTTTGCAGATTTTCTGACTATTAGTTGCTCAGAGACAAGGGTCTTGAATGCTCCATAATGGTAAATTTGTTCATTCCTCCTTTCAGCTCTATCAGTTTTTACTTTATGTATCTTAAATATTTTTTGATTGGTGCATACACTCTGAACCTCAGTACGTCTTCTTGGTGGATGTCTTCTTGGTGGATTGATCCTTTACCATTATTAGGTGATGTGCCTCTTTGTCTCTGCTGATTTTCTTTACTCCCAAACCTACTCATCTGTTAATCTTCTTTAACACATTTTTTTGTGCGTGTGTGTGAGAAAGAAAAAGAGAGTGCATGCACATGTGAGCAAATGGGGGAGCGTCAGAATCTCAAGCGGGCTCCATGCCCAGCATGGAACTCAGTCTCAACCCTGAGGTTATGACCTGAGCTGAAATCAAATTGGACACTTAACAGACTGAGTTACCCAGGTGCCCCAACACTTTCCTTTTAATTAAACTTTGTATTGTGAGATCATGTAATTTGGCATATAGTTGTTAAGAAATCACACAGACCCTGTGTGTACTTTACCGTGTTTCCCTCAATGGAAGTCTTTATAAAACATTAGTATAATATCACAACTAGAATACGGTTAAGATACAGAAAAGTTCTGTCACCACAAGAATTCCTTCTGTTGATCTTTTATATATAAGTCAGTCACACTCATACCGTTACCCTGTCCTCACTCTAGTCCCTAATCCCTGACAACCACTAATCTATTCTCTGTTTAAGTTTGTCATTTCAAGAATGTTGTATTAAGTGAATCACATATAATGTGTCACCTTTTGGGATTGGCTTTTTTTACTCAGCCTTGAAAGTCATCCAGATTTTTTCACTATCAATAATTTGTTTCTTTTTATTGCCGAGTAGTGTTTATTCCTTTGCTATGGATTTACCAGTCTTTTTAACCATTTGCTTGTTGAAAGACTTCAGACTTCAGAAAAGCTTCTAAAGCCATTATGAATAAAGTTGCTATGAATAATCATGTGATTTTTTAGGTAAACATAAATTTTCATTTCTATGATAAATGCCAAGAGTGCACCTGACTTTTTTTTTTTTTTTTTTTTTTTTTTTTTTACTGTTGAGTTTGAGAGCTCTGTGTGCATATTCTAGATTTACTACTTTATCTTTCCTCCAGTGAATTACTTTTTTCACATATGTCAAAAATCAGTGGAGCATATTTCTGTAGGTCTCTTTCTGGTACGTGTCTTTCTCCTTTCGCCTTCATGTATTTTGAGGCTCTGAAATTTGGTGCATGTCTTTTTTCAGTTTTTAACATTTTTCGTACATACCCATTTAGAATCATACGTTATTGGTGGACTGGTCTTTTTATCATTATATAAGGTCACTCTTTGTATCTTGAAATTTTCTGTGCTCTGAATCTAATATGAATATAACAGTTCCTATTTTTTTTAAGTTTGCATGATATCTTTTTCTGTCATTGTACTTTCAACCTGTTGCTGAATTCAAAATGAATTTCTTAGAAATAGCACAAAGTTTGTTTTTTTTGTTTTTTTTTTTTTTTAGTCTACTCTGTCAGTTTGCCTTATAATTGGCAAATTTAGACAGTTCATATTTAAGGTAATTACTAATAGGTTAGGGCTTACATCTACCATTTGTTTTCTGTTCCTCTTTGTGATTGCTTGTTTCTATCTTTTTGCCCTCCATGGATTATTTAGTTACTTGAGCATATTTTAAGATTCCCTCTTGATTTACTTTTAGTGTTTATTGGGGTATATTGTTTATATAGTGTTCTTCCTGGTTGCTGTGATATTACACTGTACATATGTGAAAGTGGATAACATCACTTCCAGTGAAGTGTGGAAACCTTGCTTCCATTTAGGTTTCTTTCCTCACTTTTAAAAATTGTCTTGACTATTAATGCTGTTACAATTTTTGTATCAGTCATCACATTTGACTTACAAAACTCATGAGAATAGTATTCTGTTGTATGTTACTTACATTTCTTCTGTCATTTCCATTCTTCTTTCCATTTGCTTCAAGAGTCCATATTTTGTCACTTTCTTTCAGTCATTCTTCAAAGACAGGTCTATTGATGGCATTTCCTTTTAGTTTTCCTTTGTCTAGGGATGTCTTTACTTCCCCTTTATTCCGGAAGAATAGTTTTGTTTAAGCTTTTTGAAGTTTGTTCAGCTTCTTGAATTTGTGGGTTTGTGTCTTTTGCCCAACATGGTAAGGTTTTGGCCATTTCTTCAAATACTTTTTCAGCTCCAATCTCTTTTTCTTTCTGGGCCTCTAATAATTTGATATTGTTCCACATGAACCTGAGTTTCTGTTGTTTTGTTTCTCTGTTTTCTCTCTTGTTCGGTTTATTATTCTCTGTCATCTTTACTATTGATCCTATCTGGTATTTTTCTCTTATTGTATTTTTCAGTTCTATAATTTACATTTAGCTCTTTTTTTTATTATTATTATTTTAACTTCTGTTTCTTTCCTGAGATTTTTCTATTATTTCACAAGTGAAACATTTTGTAGGTTGTGGTTCCAGTGACATATTTAGTTTTCCAGAGTTGTGGCACTATTCCTGTCTGCTTTATTTATATCATTCCATGGGGGCTCCCAATACATGATGGTGTTGTTTGAGGGGGCTGAAATGAGCTGCTTCACCAGGCCAAGTTGCGTGATGTCTTAGGCCCATGGGGCTGGAGAGCTCTTCCTGCGGATCTTTGTTAGCGGATCTTTCAGTGTACTTTATTCTCTATAGAGACATCATTCTTGTGTGCGCGCGCGCACACACACACACACACTATTCTCTCTCTAGTAACAGCTCTTTTTAGTGTTTGTGATTTTTTTCCTGTTGCTCATTACTTTTAAGTGGAATGAGTTTTGTCATATTTGCAAGAGGGAGAGATAGGCCAGGCAGCTTTTCATGCTTCAGGAAGGCTCTGTACATTTTACTTTTGCAAAATGATAAAAATATATACATATATGTATATGTATATATGTATGATCTTGCATTTTCTGAAACTTACCTATTCTACTCTTCCCATTTATTTGACTTTTTCTTGTTTGTTTTTTTTTCTTGATTTGGTCAATTTGGACCTATGTCCAGCAGTTTCTCCTCAGTTTAAAAAAGAATTTTAGTGTTCAAGAGCTTTAAAGGCCCAGACCTTTCACTGTATCATGATCCCTTGTATTGGATAACTCTTTGAGCTGCTATTCTCAGACTAACATGTGATTTCCAGTGGGTTGGTGTTTTTGAGGTCCCATTGTTCTCAGGCTGTAAGAAATGCAGTTGTCTTCCTTGTGCTTCTTCACCCACTGACACCGATACCAGCCAGGTCTTGTAGTGTCAGTGGTGCTCCTTTTCACTTACACGCAAGGATTTATGGGGGATATCTTGTTACCTAGTTTTATAGGTGCTCTCTGTAGGTCTTCTCTTTTGTCATCCACTTAGTTCTGATTTTATGGGAGAGATTAAGATTAGGAAGATTGGAAAGAAAAGCAAAAACAAAATAACTGTTTCTGCCACCATCATTGTCCCAAAACCTCCTATCTGTCTCTCTTCTAATTTTTAGTATTCTTGCCTGAATCCGTTGTTTCACTGGGGGTTGCAAAATGGTGATTTAGGAAAAAAAATTTTTTTCTGTTCATTCTCCATATATACCTGCCATTCTTTTTCCTCATCAATGGTTGCTATTTGATTACCTTGAGAAACAGTTCTACTGAAAAGGCATAATAAAATGTATTAAATATTTTAGAGTAAGGAGTTGATATAATTCAGTGATGACAAATGAGTTTGGATTTTAATTGGTGGGGTGAATTTGTTTTGTTTTTTGGATTTTTTCTGAATATTGTTATGAACTCATGGACTTTTATATGTTGAGTGTGTTTCACATTCATTATTCTTAGTGATATTCAAACAGCTTAGTTTTGGTATGCTTTTAACATCACCTCATTACATTTTGAAATTTTTAGGTCACCCTTGAGCATTCTTAACTCGAGGTCTGAAATAAGCCATTTTATAAGAAATCGTATGGCTAAATACTATCATTGGGTGAAAGCAGTATAGATTATTAGGACATAGTGTTTATTTCTAACCTTTTGCTATTAGAAATAATGTGACAGTGAATCATCGTACATGGATTATTCCATATGTATGTATGGGTATCATTTAATTGCTAAAAATGGGATTGTTATATCAAATTGTAGATACATATGTTTTTTTGCTAGGTAATGCCAAATTCTCCTTCACAGTAATTGTAAAGTTTTGTACTCCCACCAACAATATATGAGTATCCCTTTTCCTACAGTTTCCCAAATCCAGTGTGGTGTTTAAACTCTGATGTTTACCTGTCTGCCAGTTAAGAAATGGTAATTTGTGTTTTCCTCAATATGTATGAGAATGGGCATCTTTTCTTGTACTTAGGAGCTATTTGTATTCTTTATAGTCTTACTCCTTTTCCTGCTCAGTTATTGGTTATTTTCTTTGTTTTTAGAAACTTTATATGTTAGATTAGCTGTTTAACCCTAATAAATTTGCAAATACATTTTTACGAGTTTATCTTTTGACTTTGCTTAGGTTTTTGTTTTTGTTTTTGTTTTTTGCCAAGTAAAAGCTTTTATGTTTATGTAGTTAAAAATAGTAATCTTTTTCTGTATTCTGCTTTGGTGCATATTTCTTTAGGTTTTTGTTTGTTTTTTTTGTTTGTTTGTTTTTTGTGGGTTTTTTTTTTTTTGTTTGTTTAGTTTTTTAAATTCATTTTTCTTGTTCTTTTGTTTCTGATCTCTGTGTCCCTAGTAGAAATGTTGTTTATGCTGTTTCTCCTTTGGTCACCTTATATATTAACCTTCTGTTTCCAAATTTATGTGCCTATTTCTTGAGTATGTTTGAGTATTCCCATTTCTGTTTCAGATTTGTTCATTCCTGATCTTTGTATTTCTGATTAATGGTGTTCTTTTCTATCTTCATATTGGAATGTGGGAATTACACAGTTTGCATTCTTCACAACTGAATTTTTCAAGAATACATTTTTTTTGCTAGGAATTTAGCTTCTTATTTGTTATACTTGTTTCATAATATCTTTATTTGGACTTTGGAATTATGTTTTTCTCATTTATGTTTCTATTGGTTGGATTTTTCTGACCTATTAGTAGATCTCATGGGGGAGTAGAGAGAAGTTTTGGTGGCTTTAGTGGTCTTTTGATCGAATAGTCCCTCTTTTGCTGTTGTGCAATTTCTTTAATACATGGTTATGTGGCCTACCACCTTCTGATTCTTCAGTTCCATCTTGTTTAATTAGGAGCTTTTTCATTAGCTGCTTCCATCCCTTTTTTTTTTAGTTTTTTTTTTTCAATGTTTATTTATTTTTGAGTGAGACAGAGACAGAATGAGAGTTGTTTAGCAGCAGAGAGAGAGAGGGAAACACAGAGCCCGATGCGGGGCTCGAACTCTCACAAGCCGTGTGAGATCATGACCTGAGCTGAAATCGGACTTTCAACCAACTAAGCCACCCAGGCATTCCTGCTTCCATCCCTTTATAACCAGAAGCTACTTTCAGGGGACACTTATGCCTCCCAGGGTGCTCCCCATCCCTTCCAGGTAGCATGCCTGTCATTTATAATCCCTGATACTTTTCTAAGACCCTTCCTTTTAGCCACTTTGTTGCCAGTGCTCTTACCTATCCTTAGTAGTTCACTCTTGGGGTGGGGCTCTGCCCTTCTGGGGTGAACTGTAACCTGTGTTATTCTTCTGTACACCCCCCCTCTTCCATAGTGCTCCTGCTGGACTCTGCTAGTTTGGGCTCAGGTGTTCGTACTCCAGCTGATATGTCAGTTGGGAGTTTGCTGCTCTGTTTTCCTGGTTTTAATCTAAGCATAGGTTATGAGTGTTTCTATCAGATTTTCTCTCATTTTTGATCTGAATAGGTTTAAGGAGATATAAATGAGATGTGATCCATGCAGCCACCACTTAAGGAAGAAATGCAGAAGCCTCTCTTTCATGTTTGGTTTTCTAAATAGTTGCATTCCTAACCAGAATTTTAATATAGAACATAACACTAAGAGAAGAATTTTGTCAATAAGTGTTTTCATTATATTAACTGATGGTAACTCCAATATTTTAAATTCCTATTTTTTAGAAAGAACCAAATAAATAAGAAGCCATGCTGATAAGGATACCTTTGTATCTGCCTTTTTAGGTATGACTGGTTCCTTGTAGTGTGCAGGATACCTATTCTGCCCTGACAGAGAGCTCTAGTCTATAGGAAACTTATTTTTTCTTGTCAGCCAACCAAAAGTGATGATCTAAACTGTGGGGTGATTTTAGCTGTTCCTGAAACATGCACCTGCACGTTCCATGTCTAATTTCCTGTTGTTACGATGTAGTTCTTTATTGTTTTCTCTAGGGGAGTGGGAGGTTTACTGGGACTGAGGGGTAGGGAGGATGTTAAGAGTGTCAGGGAAAAAAAGTAGGAAGACTTTGAAGGGAGCCAAGAAGTCTAATAAAGCTGCTAACCTGTGTCAGAAGTATTGGCATTGCACCAACAAAAATGCCAGCATTTTGATAATAGAAATTGTATCCTGGAATATTAGAATATTGAAAACTGGAATTATAATTATATGTGTAGGGAGTGTGATCTTTTCTGCTAAGATTCTGGAAAGAGCATTTCAAATAAATATTAAAATGTACTCTTCGATCAATTTAAAAAAACATTTTAAATTTTTTTCTAAAATCTTGAATTTTTTTTAGCTGAGAATTAGTATATATGTTAAATTTATGGATACCTCATTATTCGAACAAGTATGCCAAGATTGCTTTTAATGAGCTACATTTTTGGGGTTTCTTTTTTTTTTTAATGTTTATTTTTCAGAGATAGAGCATGAGTGGGGGAGGGGCAGAGAGAGAGGGAGACACAGAATCTGAAGCAGGCTCCAGGCTCTGAGCTGTCAGTCCAGAGCCTGACACAGGGCTTGAACCCACAAGCCGTGAGATCATGACCTAAGCTGAAGTCGGAGTCGGACGCCCAAACGACTGAGCCACCCAGGTGCCGCCCCCATTTTGTTTTTAGAGTGATTATAACAACGTGAATTTTATCACATAGGTTTTAAGAATGCCAGGGACCAAATCATTCTCTTAAAATAATTGCATGTAAGTAGTGTCCTCCAGGGGCGCCTGGGTGGCTCAGTCAGTTAAGTGTCTGACTTCAGCTCAGGTCATGATCTCATTGTTTGTGAGCACAAGCCTCACATAGGGCTCTGTGCTGACAGCTCAGAGCCTGGAGCCTGCTTTGGATTCCCTCTTTCTTTGCCCTTCTCTTTCTCTCTCTTTCCTCTCTCTTTCCTCTCTCTTTCCTCTCTCTCTCTCTCTCTCTGTCTCTCTCTCTCTCTCTCTCTCTCTCTTCTCTCTCTCTGTCTCTCTCTCTCAAAAATAAATATTTTTTTAAAAATTAAAAAAAAAATTATCCTCCATCCCCACTTCCATAACACGTAAAGTCAAAAATGTTTTACTTTATATAAAAGTATGTTTTTGTATTACTACTATTAGGGGTGTGTGTGTTTCTTTTTATTTTGTCCTTAATCTCTTATCACCTTTCCTCACCCCCAGTGCCCAAAATTAAGTAAGCTAAGGGTAGACAAAGAGAGTAAGGAAGTCAGGTGTGGAGGGCAATAAATAAAAATATATATACCCAAAGACATCTGGAGTTAATTTTTTAGAGTATTTCTTTTCACTTACTTTCATTTAACAGGATTTGGGTTTTGGATTTTGCCTTTACTGATTACTGATTCCTGATTATATACTGTGAGTATACCGTAGTTTACATAATTATTTCCTATTGGACACTTGGGTTTGCCGGTTAATGTTGTAAATAATATGATTTTAAAACTGTTTCCTTAAGATAAATTTGCATAAGTAATCCATAGATCCTAAATCACCAGGAGTTTAGGGTTTCTGATAATAACTTCCAGTTCATCTCCCTAATATGGTTTTAATAAGTCATAAACTCATATTAATGTTAGTTGTAAATGAATGCCAAACTAAAATCAGTATTCTATCTTTTCTCCTTAGGGAGTTCTGGGAAATTGTTCATTCATTTACAGATGAGCAGAAAAGACTCTTCTTGCAGTTTACAACAGGCACAGACAGAGCACCTGTGGGTGGACTAGGAAAATTAAAGATGATTATAGCCAAAAATGGCCCAGACACAGAAAGGTAATTATTAAATTGTGACTATATACCAGAAACCTTACATTCCATATCACACATATGTGAACTGTCCAGTAGCTTCTGAGCACTTTTACAATTTTATATAGAACTCTCCAAATCACATGAAACATTAGTTCAGAGAATATTTTGCTGTTACTGTTTGAGGAAATTTTTAAAACAGTGGCCTAGTTCAAAATTATTACAGGGCTCACTTGATTTGGAATTTTACATATTGTTATGAATCATTCAGCTTTTAATTTCACAGTTTTTTAATTGAACACCCATATTATGTAATCTATTTAGGATGGTTAAGTTGAGGCTAAGAAAATTGTTCGGCACTAGATTTCATAATGTTGACATTTGAATCCAATTTCATAATCTTGACATTTGATTTTATTCTCTCTTCATTATAGAAGTTAACATTTTTTTTGAATAAGAATCATACATACAGTAACCTATTTAAGGGTTTAAATGTATAGAAAAATTTCTATTAGTAGTCCACATTATTTGCTGTATGATGGCTTTAACGTTAATTTACTTATATTTGTTACAAGTCATTGATGTAGTCATATGGCCAAGAATATTTCTGATTAGCATTAAAGAACACAGACTTTGAAATCTTGAAAACTGGGTTGACTGGGTTTGAATATTATCTCCATTTTAGAGTGATGTCTCAGTGATGTCGGCTCTGTAGTGGGGATAATACTTCCTCTGTAGGTTTATTGTGAGAAGATTTAGTTAAAATAGATATAACAGTTAAATACCTAAAACAGTATCTGGGATGTCATAATAGCTTAGTGAATGCAGTGTTACCAGTCAGCAGCAGCAGCAGCATTAGTATTGAATGAACTGATACTTGGCAGTTGCACAGGAAAAGCAAAAAGTTTATCTTTGTGAGTTGCATTAATGTATAGTCTGCATTGCAAACCATCTCAACTATATATACCATCTAAAAGTAGGATCATTTAGTACTGGGCGTATTCTCCATGATTTATTTTCCTACCTTTTCCCCTCCTCTCTCTTTAGGTTACCTACATCTCATACTTGCTTTAATGTCCTTTTACTGCCGGAATATTCAAGCAAAGAAAAACTTAAAGAAAGATTGTTGAAGGCCATCACTTATGCCAAAGGATTTGGCATGCTGTAAAAAAAAAAAAAAAAGAAGAAGAAGAAGAAGAAAAAAAAATGAAAAAAGAAAAAAAAAGGAAATTTAAAATTTTAATACATATAACAAGAGGGATAAAATTGGTGGTGATAGTGTCCCAGTACAAAAAGGCTGTAAGATAGTGAGCCACAGTAGTCACCTATGTCTGTGCCTCCCTTCTTTATTGGGGATATATGGGCTGGAACAGCAGATTTCAGCTACTTATATGAACAAATCCTTTATTATTATTATTATTATTTTTTTTTTTTTTGGTGTGAAAGTGTTACTTATTCTTTCACTTGTATGTACAGAGAGGTTTTTCTGAATATTTATTTTAAGGGTTAAATCACTTTTGCTTGTGTTTATTACTGCTTGAGGTTGAGCCTTTTTGAGTATTTAAAAAATATATACCAACAAAACTACTCTCCCAAGGAAAATATTACCACCATTTGTAGACTGTGTAACCTTCAAGTATGTGCTATTTTGTCCCTGTATCTAACTCAAATCAGGAACTGTGCTTTTTTTTTTTTTTTTTAAACAATTTGCTTTGAAACTTGAAGTCTTGAAAACAGTGTGATGCAATTGCTGCTGTTCTAGTCCCCAAAGAGTTTTCTGTGCAAAATCTTGAAATCAATAAAGATGGAAGGGAGAACTTGGAATGTTTTAACTGCAGCCCTCAGAACTTTACTTTAGAAACAGCACAACAAATTAAAAACAACTCATGCCACAGTATGTCGTCTTCATGTGTCTTGCAATGAACTGTTTCAGTAGCCAATCCTCTTTCTTAGTATATGAAAGGACAGGGATTATTTTGTTGTTGTTGTTGTTGTTGTTGTTGTTGTTGTTGTTGTTGTTGTTTTAAGTTTACTGGGGAAAAGTGCATTTGGCCAAAAGAAATGGTAGTCAAGCCTGTTGCAAGAAAGTTAGGAAGTTTGTTGTTTATTATAAACTCAAAGCATGTGAAAGTGCACTTAAAATAAATTTTTTATTAATTACTTATTACCTGCATTTTAAATAGACAATCCAAAGTCTTCCCTTCATGTTGCCATCATCTTGTCTAATCAGCCATTTTATCAAGGCACATGATCAGTGTTGCAACATAATGGAAAGGATGGCTATTGTGCCTTGTTTTACCTAATCATACATTAAGCAGACCTGGAAATGAATGGAACTATTACTCTTAAGTCCTATCTACATTGTATATCCCCAAAGATTAAGTTTTACTTCAAAAAAGTAAGTGTTAAATATTACTTTCATGTACTATGGAAAAGTACAAATACGTTTAAATTACTGGAAGTTCAGAAGTAAGTAGTTTCCCCTTTCTAGTCTTATGTGTCTGTGGTGTTAATTTGTTTTATTGCAATATAAAATAAAAGGATTATGTATTTTTAAGGAGAAACATATTGATATATCCTTTTACTACAAGCTACATACAGCTAATGTGCTGAGCTTGTGCTTTGATGATTGTTTTAACAGACTACGATCAGCTGATGATTTGTTTGCAATTGACAGGAAAAATACAGCTTTTCAAATCACTGGAGGGGAAAAAGGATGTCTTTGAGGATTATTTTAATTATTTTAGTAATTGAAACACATCTGTTATGTACCGTATTGCTAAATAAAGCAGTAACATTTTTCATCATAATTTAGTGGAAAAAGAAAATAATGCTTTCCATCTTGTGATAAGGTAACGTTTTTGTTTTGTGTTTTTTTCTGGGCCAGCCTTTAGAACACTGTTAAGGTATGTACACTACCTTGATGCAAGGGACTCTCATGCTACTACAGTTATCTTAAAGAGTGTCTCATCCATGTGCTTGTGTATAATGAAAGTGAGAAGGAGAGAAATAAAATACTCTGGGGGCATTTTATAATAAATTCATGAAGAAATGTGTGCTCTTCAGTTCTCAAATTCTATTATCACAGTATTGAAGTTCTACAATTGTATTAATATATCTGTATGAAGTCTGTGAATGGTAATTGAGTATAGGTTATCAGATATAGAATTCACATCAAATAGACTTTTAACAAACAGTTCAAAATAAACCTACCCTTAAAAATATTCTAAGAGAAAAAGTCATTGGTTGTCCATAGTAGCCTCTCACTTGCTTAATAATTATCCTGGGCATGTTACCACTTCTTATCATTGCCTCCTGTTCACTACTGTTTACCAGAATGCCACTGAACAATATCTCAAGGAAGAGGAAAACAGAAATTTTGACTAATGACTACTTACTCTACCCCAAATGTCATATTATTAAAGCACATTTTTGCCTGGACGCTCTTACATATTTTGGTTATCTGTCAATCAGCCTACAGTCTCCCAAGAAGTTCTGGGACAAAATGAACCATAAACTAAAAAATGAAATTTCCAAATGGAAACTTTGTGTTTAATAATTTATTATTTTAGAAAATTCCAAACATGCAATATAAAAATACATCTTGAAGCCAAGTTTTCCCGGAGCCTGGCAGCTTCAGCAAATGAGTTAGATTTCCTGACCCTATACTGTATACTACTTTCCTGGGTTGTGGTTAATTGTGTGATAAAATACAATTACAACTTCCATAGCCTCATTTGGGGATACAAACTTGTGTAGGAAAGATAAATATCCAAACAAAAAACAACTTGAAAATGAGGCTTCAAACTGAACTGCTGATGTTATTCATTCATAGTTGTGACCTAGCAATGTCATTCCCTTTCCTATAAGAACACAACTGTGCTGGGGTTTTAAGCCCCTTTGGGATTTTTCTCAGTTTCATAGTCTGTTACAGGAAGGACTGTTTTCCTGAGGCTACTCTATTTGTAGTCTTGATCCCCTTGCTATCTATCTATCCATCCTGTCATCTATCTATCTAATCTATCTTTTTTTTACCTTACCACCTTTTTTACCTTCCATAGCTTCTTAAGGAACATCTCTACCCCTCCCACCCCTTCCCTGAGCCACCAAAGAATTCAAAAACAAGCTTCTATTTTACTCCCTCTTGTCTTCCTCTACTCAGTGTCATTAGTCTATAAAGAATTTCCTGGGGAGGACAGAGTGTCAAATGCAAAGTCCCAAAGCTTTTTCCTCTTCCCTGTTCAAATCCAGTAGATTGGCTTTTGTTAAAAACAAACCAAAAAACAAAAAACTAAAAGATTTTAATGCAAATGTCTGTGAGAAATGCTGCTAATCCATTTCTGTCCTACTGAAAATGCTGTCCTGAAGAATGCTCATAACCTGAATTGCCAGTAAGGGCTCTAATCTTGCCAACAACTTGAACTTAATTTGCCTGTTATTTGGTTCCTTTTTTTGGTTGGATGTATACTGTCCAGATCTTGGATGGATACTATAATTAAAGTTCTTGTCTTGCCCAATTCTCTCTGGTCAACCTCAATGACTCCTTAAGATTCTAGCCAAAATCCCTATTTTCTGTTCAGACCCTAGCCCCAGGATATCTTTCTGGCATCTCAAAGTCAATACCAAAACTTAATCTTGCATCTCTACCTATTGTTTCTTCCTTTAAAGGGTCACTTTCAACCCAGTCACCAAAATCCTTCCTCCCTCAGTTGTCACAGCTTGTATCCGCTCTTTTCCCTCCAATCTTCCCAGCTGTTCATTCCTCCATCCTACTTCCTTTCAGGTCCTGGTCCATTGAATCACCTGGTTGCTCTTGGTAGCTTTCTAACTAGCCACCCTGACTGTAACCTCTTCCAGTCTTTTTCATTCTGCTAAAATGCAGTTTTGCTTATTTAAATAACTTCTGCCTCAAAATTTATTCCCATTAGAAATATTCCTCAAGCTTGGCGTCTAAAACCCTCCATAGACTGAGCCCCACATACTTTTCCACTTTTGCCTTCTATTATGGGCACTTCTCTCCCTGCATCCCCACCCGGCATCTACATTTGTGCCTAATCATTTTTATATTTCACAAATACCCTTCAAAACCAAAATTTAAAAAGTACCTCACCCATAAAAACTTCATTGACCCCCAAAGTGCTCATGTGACCTCACAGCAGCCCACGCTTTCATGGTAGCACAGCATGGTGGGGCACATTTCTTTTTTGAACAGTGAGGGGTGAATGGAATTTTCCCCCCATAACCATTACCTAGAATGTGTGCCAATTCATGGTAAAGGTTATGGGGTTTTGTTTTGTTTTGTTTTTTATCATCTCTCCACCAGCTTGTCACTACGTGAATGATTGAAAATGACTCAGCATGCAATAGAATGTTTAATGTAGCTTCCTGTTTTTTCACTAAAGGTGGCCTCTGCCTCCTTGTCTTCCCACACTTCTCCCCCCAAAAAAAGGCTTTTTTAGGGGTGCCTGGGTGGCTCAGTCAGTTGAGCCTCCTACTTCGGCCAGGTCATGATCTCATCATTCGTGGAGTTTGAGCCCCACGTTGGGTTCTGTGCTGACAGCTTGGAGCCTGCTTCAGATTGTCTCCCTCTCTGCCCCCACCCCGCTCACGCTCTGACTCTCGAAAATAAATAAACATTAAAAATAAAAGTTTTTATTTTTGAATATTTTAATGTTTTGTGACTGAAGGACTTTTCTCCTTGGGGCAGTGTCTCCCCAGAATCACTGGCTGTGTTTCGACTCATGGAAAGATAAATTAGTGAGAGGGGGAGGATGAAAAGGACAGATTCCTTGAGAGCAAGAATATGGGACTTCCCCAGCCCTGCCCTTTGGATGTGTTCTGACAACGAGAAGCCTCTGTGCAGCCTTGCTGTGGCCACATTCCTTTCCCAGTGGAGATGGAGGCAGGCATCACATCATCCCACTGTTGCCAGCTCCTCATGTCTATCAAGGAGCAATCTGCCAAATACTATGCATTTATACTAAATGAAGCACCACGATGAATGCCTGTTTTCCCCAGAACCTCATAACCATTACTACAAGTCAACCATCAAGTCAGGATTCTTAAGTGCATTTGAGCAGGATGTGGAATAATTATCCTAGCTATCTTCTGGTCTTTAAGAAACCATAGAAAATGGGATAAGCATGTGACTGGTAAAGGTACACAGCTGTTGAGGGTGCAGCCTTCAGAGTCAAATGACTGGTTCTCAGTCCTGGCCCTGTCCTGCCCTCAGCTTGGATTCTGATATCCAAGCTTACCCCATTGCTGGTTATCAGGATTCAGCAAAGTTGAGATAACAGATGCTAGACAGCCTTATGCAAAACATCCTGAGAGACTGAGATTCTCAATAGTTGCCAATTAAGAGCAGAGTCCATGGAGAAGTTGAAGATAATTTATAGTGAAGATTTCTTTGGCAAGAGTTGACCCTCCCTCATCCAATAAAATTCACCATTTTAATGTGCGCAATTAGTTGCTTTTAGAATATTCACAAAATTGTGCAACTATCACCATTTTATACAAAGCATTTTTATCACTGTAAAAAAAATAAAAGTCCTGTACCCATTAAGAGTGGCTGTTTATTCTCCCCTCACTACTTCCCCAATCCCACCCCCACCCCCCCACCTCCCACCAAAGCCCCTGGTAACCGCCAATCTTTCTGTCTATAGATTTGCCTACTTGGGATATTTCATGTCAATGGAATCGTGCAATATGTGGCCTTTGTATATGACTTTTTTTCCCACTTAGAACAATGTTTTCAAGGTGCATCTATGTTGCAGCATGTATCAGTACTTCATTTCTTTCTATGGCTGAATATTTCATTGTATTTATATGCCATATTTTGGTCATTCATTTGATGGATATTTGTGTTATTTCTGCTTTATGGCTATTATAAATACTACTACTATGAACATTTGTGTACAGGTTTTTATGTGGACCTAAGTTTTTATTTCCCTTGGTTATGTACATAGGAGTGAATTGCGGAGTCATATGCCTACTCCTCCTCTCAAGGAAGTATCAAACCTTTCCAAAGTGGCTGTTAACTATTTCCACCAACTGTGTGTAAGAGTTCCAATTTCTTTATATCCTGGCCAACACTTATTATTGACATTTTGATTCTAGCCATCCTAGTGGGAATGAAGTATTTCATGGTTTTGATTTACATTTCCCTAATGACTAATAATGTTGAGCATCTTTTCATGTGCTTTTTGGACATTTGTTCATCTTTGGAGAAATGTTTATTCAGATCCTTTGCCCATTTTTTAATTGGGTTCTTTTTATTGCTGAGTTCTTTATTCTAAATGCAAGTCCCTACCCACGTAAATTACTTGCAAATATTTTCACCCATTCTTTGGATAGTATTTTCACTTTCTTGATGGCGCTCTTTGAAGCAGAAAAATTTTCAATTTTGGTGATGTCCAAATTCTCTATTTTTTCTTTTGAGACTTGTGCTTTTGGTGTCATATCTTTTTTTTTTTTTCTTAATGTTTATTTCTGAGAGAGAGAGACAGAGCATGAGTGGGGGAGGGGCAGACAGAGAGGGAGACACAGAATTGGAAGCAGGCTCCAGGCTCAGAGCTGTCAGCATAGAGCCCGAAGCGGGGCTGGAACTCACAAACCGTGAGATCACGACCTGAGCCAAAGTCGGTCGCTCAACTGACCGAACCACCCAGGTGCCCCAAGTGTCATATCTTTAAAAAAAAAAATTTACCTAATCCAAGTCATGAATATTTACTCTTGTTTTCTAGTAAGTGTCTTATAGTTTTAGGTCTTTGATTCATTTTTGCATATTGTGCATTGTAGGAATCCAGCTTTGTTCTTTGGCTTGTGGATGTCCAGTTGTCCAAGCCCAGTTGAAAAGACTTGTTTACCTATGATGGTCTTGGTACCATTATTGAGAAATGATTGACCATAAATATAAGACTTTATTTTTTGGACTTGCATTGTCGTTATGCCAGTGCCACACTGTCTTATTACAGCTTGATTGCTATAGCTAGGTTTTGAATTTGAGATGTGAATCCCCCAACTTTGTTCTTTTTCAAGATCACTTTGTTTATTTGAGGTCCCTTGCAGTTCCACATGAATTTTATAATCAACAAAACACACAGCTGGAATTTTGATAGGGATTGTGCTGTGTTTTATAAGGAATATTGCTATTTTAACAATATAAAGTTTCCCAATCCATGAACATGGGATGTCTCTCCATTTGTTCAGGTCTTTAATTTTTTTCACTGATGTTTCGTAGGTTTCAGTGTACAAGTCTGGTCTTCTTTGGATGTTTTCCTAAGTTGTTATTTTTGATGCTATTACTATAAACAATCTTTTTTCTAAATTTTATTTTTGGTTTGCTCATTGCTAGTATGTAAAATATAATTTTTGTATATTGATCTTGTATTCTGCAGCTTTTCTGTATTTATCTGTTTATTTTATTCCTTAGGAGTTCGTACACACAACATCATGCATCTGAATTTAAATAGTTTCACTTCTTCCTTTCCACTTTGGATTCTTTTTGTTTGTTTTTCATACCTACATACCCTGACTAGCACTTTTAGAATAACATTAGCTGGAAGTGGCAAGAACAGATATCTTTGTCTTATTCTTGATTTTAGGAGGAAAACATTCCATCTTTCACCAGTGAGTATGGTGTTAGCTGTGAGTTTCTCATAGATGCTTCAGGTTGACGAAATTTTCTTCTATTCCTAGTTTGTTGAGTGTTTTTATCAAGAAAGTATATTGGATTTTGTCAAATCATTCTTCTGTATCTAAGGGGGTATATTACATTGATGAATTTTAGTGTATTGAACCCACCTTGCATTCATGAAATAATCCTACTTGTCCATGGTACATAAACCTTTTTATATGGTCCTGGATTTGTTTTGCTAGTATTTTTTAAGAATATTTACATCTATGTTAATAAGAAATACTGATCTGTAGTTTTCTTGTTATATCTTTGCCTCGTTTTGATATCAGGGCAATACTTGTTCAAATACAGTTCAGATGAACTGCTTGGAGGCCTTGGCCCTGTGATAAGATTGGGGGGAACACAAGGATGGTACTTGACTCTTCCTGGAAAGGGTCCTTGGGTAGGATGTGGCTGAAAGGACCTTTAACAACTGAATAAAGGGGTGCCTGTGTGGCTCAGTAGGTTAAGCATCCAACTTTGCTTCATCATGATCTAATAGTTCATGAGTTCGAGCCACACATCTGGCTCTCTGCTGTCACCACAGAGCAGCTTTGGATCCTCTGTCTCCTCTTTCTGCCCCACCCCGCTCATTTGCTTATGCTATCTCTCACAAAAATAAATAAACCAAAAAAAAAAAAAAAAGGCACATTCACAAATAATGGGGTTGAAGTGTATGTTTCCCATTTGCTACATGTGGTTATAAGAGATGAGCCATCTTGGAAATCACTTCACCTGCAGACTTCTTGCAGGGGGCCAGGTACCCTACATCTGAGTACCATAAAATACAGAAGTTGTGAGGGGAGGAGAAATGGGAACCTGCCAGCCTAACTAGAGATTCTCAGTTGGGGTTCCCAGTAGGATATATTTCATGGAGGAAAGCCATTAACCTCACCTCTTCCAACGGCTCAATACCCTATTATAGCTGCACAAAATGGATAAGGCAGAATCATTTTCTCTAATTCATTCCTTCCCTTCTAGAAGGGCTGGAAATAGCTGTAAGTAAGAAGAAGGGTAAGGGGAGGAAGAGAAAAGAATCTGGTTGCTCACACACTTATCTTCAGGCTTCCCACCTAGAGGAAGACCTAAGTGAGAATTATGTTTTCAGTTAAGAGAGTTTCACTGGTGTGGACTTAATACCTAGAAATGTAGATGTTTGTTTCTTATCTGATAGTGACCAGAAAAAAAAAAAATTTTTTTTTCAGAGCCACCAGAGCCAGAGAGCAGGTTTGCAAAAAAAAAAAAAAAAAAAAAAAAAAAGTTGTCTTTTGCTGCTCCACTCTCCCCTCCCCTATACACAAATACAGCCCTCATTATTTAAATGAGTCTGTAAATCAGACCTATGGGAAGAACTTGGGACATGTAGAATGATGATAATATTTATGACAAGGAGAGTTTGCTACAGGAGATTTCAAAACCTGCCCCTCATCCTATTCCAACTGAAGTGTGAAGTTTTTTCCTTTCATTAACATTTAACAAATACCAATTGAATACTTGCCACATTGCATGTTTGCTAAAGTGTTAGATTAATTCAAAACTGCTTTGCTCAATCAAAGAGTCTATTATAAGGAGATAATTTAATAGATCAGACATATGCAAACCACTAAGGGTTATAGAAGTATGTAAAAATATAATCTTAGCATTCAGATCCAAAACCTTTTCAGATAGGAAATAAGGGTTTAGGACAATCTTAACAGATGTATACCAGGCAGATATATAGAGGGTGTTCAATATACCTGAGTATAGGGAATAAGTGTCAAGATGGGATTAGAAAGGACAATGATAGGTCAGGTCATAGAGGGCCTTGTAAACCATACGAAAGACTTTGGACTTTATTTTACAGACTTTGAGTAGCAAAGATAATCTGTTTTGCATTCTAAAGAACTACCACATTTCTGGTTTAGGTGACTGGGTAGATAGTGGGGTTGTTGGGTTCAAACAAGAGGAGCAGGTTTTGGAGGGAAAGCCAATACAGTACAGCTGGGTTTAGTTGTTTTAGTTGAAGTGTCTGAAAGAGATGCAAGTGGAGTTGTTCAGAGAAATTTCAAAAAATATATGGATCTAGAAAAAAGCCTACACAGGAGATAAAAATGTTGGCTCTTAAGATTACAGTTCATATAGGTCATAGCAGAACCCATAGGTAGGAACCAGAAAAAGGGAATAAAGGGAGGCAAGAAGAACGTGGTCAATATCCCCGGGAAATGGTAGCATTTGAGTTACACATGGAACTTTCAGTAAAGGAAAATTGTCATTATTATTAGTTTGCTTATTGCTATCTGTGCTCCACTAGAAATCAAGCTCTATGAAGGCAGGGACTTTGTCTTATTCATGGTTGTGCCCCCCATGTCAGTAGCAGAATGTAAACATGATTTATGAAGCTACACACCAACCAGAGTGTCTCAGAAATTCCTTTTCATCCTCCCTTCTGTACCTTTGCACACCACTGGTGGACACCCACCCCTCAATCACAACTCTTCTTACAGATAAATCAGCTAAGTGAAAATATTTCAAAACTTTTGAGAGGTGATGTAATTGATTTTGGACTTTATATATCAATTGTTCACCTTTCAGGACCAATCATTGCCTGACACTGCTAGGTTTCATCTACTCAGTGGGCACAAAAAGGCACTGTAGTGAGATCAAATCTGTTGCTTGAGGCAAATAAGGCAGCCTTATCCCAGAGATAACACCAAGGGCAGGAAGATAATGTTCAAGTACTTCAAGCTAAAATTGAGTAAGACAATCCCAGCTTGCCACAACTCAGCAGTGTATACTTGGGCCTGTCAAATGAAGTTATCTTCTTACCTAAAAATGCATTTCAAAATTGCTCCCAGTGTGCTTGCATTCAGCACCCAACCTGGTGAAAATGTCATTTGCCTTCAATATATATTATTAATAGGACTGACTTATTTTTCAAATTTAAATTGTGTTCTCCAAAATGTTCATCATCATTCCATAGTGCCTATCACAATGTATTATTTTGTTTGTTTCATTACTGCCTAACTCTGTCCTCAAATTGTAAGCTCCAGGACAGTAGAAACATGTCTATTTTGGTTTACTTCAATGTCCAGTACAAAACTATTGAAGGAATATATGAATGAAATTATATTTGCAAAGTCAAAGGGCCTGATTTGTCAACTGGGCTTCCAGATCTCTACAGAAACTACCAGTATAAGAATTGTCCCTGGATATGTAGAAGGATCTTGGAGCTCTTCTGGCATTCAGGGGCTCCTCACACTTTCTTTCCATTGTTCAGGGACAGCATAATTCTTATGAATGTAGCTGGTTTGGAAAAGCAGTAAGAGGAAAACCAGTTTGTTTTCCACGTATTTCTAAGAAGGTGGTGAGTAAATAGATCATATTTTCCTAAGCGACTTTACTTTTCAGAGAGCTTCTTTATTCCTCTCTATCTCATATCTCCATCTAGACTCCCCACTCTAAAATCACTCTTGTAATCATTTATTTAAGGATGTCTTTTTGTTTCTCGTGATAATCATCTGTGTGTTTTCAATACTTCTACTCAATAACCTATAGAGGAAATTGTTAAAATTCACATTGAAACCACATGAAGTGGATACAGTCATTTGGAACATCACAGACCATTGCAGTGTGTGACAAGAGTAGCCTCTGCCTGCAAATGGGCCTCATTTCAGCCATCTGATTTCACAGGTGACACTAAACCTGCGATTAATTAGTTATATGCTTTATAAAATGAAGTCCACTTTCTTAGATTACTTTTGCTGTCATCATGAGACTTAAATATTTAGGAAATACACAAATAACTTTTAAAGAGAGCCTTACCATTATGGAATTTAAGAAACAACAGATAAACATAGGGAAAGGGAAGGAAAAATAAGATAAAAACAGAGAGGGAGACAAACCATAAGAGACTCTTAAATACAGAGAACAAACTTAGGGTTGCTGGAGGGGTGCTGGATGGGGGTATGGGCTCAACGGGTGATAGGCATTGAGGAGGGCACTTGTTGGGATGAGCACTGGGTGTTACAAAAGGAAAAAAAAAACATTTAAATGTAAAATTCTCACTTTATGTATTTATCCCATTACTATCTAATTGATTATTAAAAACTTTTAACTGCCTTATGTTACCTCAGCAAAAAGTCTGAAATATTAACAGACCACTGGAAAGATCACTGGAGGGACAAGACATTTTATTTTGCTCAAGGGCAGTCATTGAGAATCTGTTTTTGTAACAAAGTAATTTGCATTGTGGAAGTTTAGGGGTTAAAATGACCTAAAAGATCATACTACCTAACCCTCATTTAAAAAAATTTTTTTTCAACTTTTATTTATTTTTGGGACAGAGAGAGAGAGCATGAACGGGGGAGGGGCAGAGAGAGAGGGAGACACAGAATCGGAAGCAGGATCCAGGCTCTGAGCCATCAGCCCAGAGCCTGACGCGGGGCTCGAACTCACAGACCGCAAGATCGTGACCTGGCTGAAGTTGGACGCTTAACCGACTGCGCCACCCAGGCGCCCCTTAACCCTCATTTTATAGATGAGGAAACAGATGTCAAACTGTGAAGCACTTTGCCCAAGATTACTCTGGCCATTGTATTCATGTAAATAAAGGTAGAAACCAGGCTCTGCCTCCCACTCCATGCTCCTTCCACATTATCAAGCCTGTTAACTTCAGCTTGCTTCAGTCAGTACTGTCTTTGTTTAACTAAATGTAAGGAGGCTCCCCATAAGAGGTTTCTCCCCATAAGAAAAAGATCTCTCCTAGTTTTCAAGTCAACTAGTGTTCATTTGTTTGTTTTTATTGTGAAAAGGTCAGAAATTAGAGTGAAGTTTCCATTCCCACTCCCTCCTCATGCCACTGAAGGAAAAAATTTGCTAACATTTCCCAAATTATTGTCTTTGACTCTTTTTACAGTAAAAATAATATTGGCAAAAAGTTTCCCAGAATCATGTTCCTTTTGGATATTACTCATTGAAAAGTGTTATTTGGTGTAGAGATGAAGGCTGGTGTGGAAATTTCAAGATGCCCTGCTCCCAGTGCAGCCTGCCCATCATTTGCTGCCTGTGGGCTATGTTTGTCTCTGTGTCTCCAATTTAAGGGCTACAAGGGCCAGTTGTGATCCAGGTCCACTTTCTTACTGTTAAATCCTGTCTTGATGTCATGGTTTTATAGAAGAGGAAAAGCATTTTCTCTCTGAGTTCAGAAGCAGTTTGAGGTCAGGGGTAAGATTTTTGTTGTTGTTGTTAAGTTTTTGCTGAATGATAAATGGGTAGAAAGGGGAAGGGTACCTTTGGGAAAAAAAATGTTTGCTTTAATGAGGGAATTGCTTCCAATTTGTTTTCTGATCTCTTCAAGAATGATTTTCTGCTCTCTTCCTGCACCATGCATTCTGATTACTGGATCATGCAGTACTCCCTCACTTCCTGTTTCCAAGGGACTGCTAGAAGAATAATCTTGAAAAAGAAAATGTGTAGGCTGCAGCAGACTTTGGATTCTGTTCTCCAGAGACTTAGCTCTTTCATTCATCAGAAACTCTTGCCTTAAAAGGATTTGGATCTCGGTCAGCAGTGCTGACCACTTCTTGGCCATGAGGATTGTTCCTGGGTCTTGGAATTTTCTCATTGGGGTGTTCCACACTTCTGTCTCCATACACTATGTATTTAAGAAACTTGCCTTTTGATTTCCTGCCATTAGCTGAATCTTGGAGATGACTCTGCACAATGCTTGATGTCCTGCTGGAGAAGTCCCTCATCATTCCTTCCCCCTCCAGGGGTGGCCTGCTGTCTAAGGGAAGCTTTCTCTGCCTTGCTTCCTGCTGTGGGCTACCCAGAGACTCTAAAGATAAAACCAGAGCTGGCTTGCCCTCCTTTCTGGAAGGAGACGTACTGATTTTTACAGTTGCCATTACACTCTCTTTCTTGGAGTCTGCCTTTAAAGTCACCCTGGAAGCTGGCTGGGCCTCCACCTTCTTCATCAGACTACTGCTGAGGGGTGGGTAGAGCATGTTTTTCTCCAGACTGAGCCTGAAGAGCATCTTGTTCTTCTTCCACCCTCTCGTATTCTGGACTATTGCCTTCACTGCTGCCTCACTCTCATCCACCAAGGTAGAGGTGTAGTTGGACAACATATTCTTGGAGGTGAGCCGTTTGGCCAGGTCCTTGTTGCCCAGCAACTGGGCATGTGCCAGCTCTGACCTTTGGAGCTTCAAATGACTTTGTTTATAAAAGACTTTCTGCTCCATTAGCTGGGCATTAGCTTCATATTTCTTCATGAACTCCAGAAAACTGAGTTTCTTTTTCAACAAATTCTCTTCTTTCCAGTTGAAAGACAGAATTGAGCAGGACTTCTCTCTTTCCTTAAGTTTTATGTTCTCTCCAACTGTGGAATAGTGTTTGTTTCCCTGATTGCTGATGCTGTCCAACAAGTTATAACAGTCGCTCTGCTGGTGGTTTCTCCATAAGATACCCAGTTGGACTTGGGGATCAGACATTTCTCAGTCCATCAGGGACCTGGCAGCCAATATTCTGTCAGCAGATCTGTGAGGGTGCCTAGTGACAAGTGGGCACTATGATCAAAGGGTTCTATTCTGGGTTTTGGTGTTTGTTGTTAACTCCATAGATCATCAGGTTACACAGTCTGGTGGTCAACGCTCTTCCTAAGAACAGAGATTCTGGGAAACTTATTCATCAGCCTGTTTACTGCAAGCTCGGCTTCCACCTAAGAACTGTTCCTTTTCTAAGGGGGTGGGAGCTTGAAGGCCATCTGCTCTGTCTCTGTCTGATTGGACTGCATTGACAGGGGCAGGGCTGAATGTGTTTACTTTTTAGTAACTTAAAGATGTTACAGATTGTTTAAATTTAGTTCCCTCTATCTCCCTGACAGGTAGGGAATGGCCAGTAGGGAAGTTTTTAATAAGATTATTAACAGAGATATGAGATTTAGAAGTATCATCTAATAGGAGAATGTTTATGTAAGTAAATGAAAAAGGTACTTTATATAGTTTTATTATGTGAACCTCTCAAGATGGAAGTGATCAGTTGGTTGAAATTGGACACCTTCATTAATTGTGATATAGAAGATTTTTTTTCAAAGATGAGACCTCCCAACAGCCAAACAAAAAAAAGGGGGGGGGGAAGTATGGGAGAAATGGAGAAGGAAGAAGAGAAAATATAAATGAGGATACTCTTCTTGAAGGCACATCAACTATTAACAGTCTGCATCTAGATGCTGAGCTCAAAAGATTTGGTTCTAACTGGATGTTAGACTTTCTCTAGACAGCCTCAGACAGGGTGACAGTAGGGTGGGCCACAGAATCCCCTAGATAGTGCTGGTGCCAGCTTGCAGAAGCCCTAAATTTTCAACCCCAGCTCTTATGCCTCAAACCATAGCCCCCTTTACATAAGTACCTTCAGATAAGCTGCTACATTTGTTCTACCAGGAATTTAATGTGTTTGTGACCCAGCCACTTTGCAACTCAAGACTGTTAACTTATGAAGATTTCCTTCCTTCCTTCCTTCCTTCCTTCCTTCCTTCCTTCCTTCCTTCCCCTTCCCTTTCCCTCTCCTCCTCCTTCTTCTTCTTCTTCTTCTTCTTCTTCTTCTTCTTCTTCTTCTTCTTCATGACTGACCTTTTAACAACTATAATCTTCCTCTTCTTAGGTCCATTAATTGTCACCCATATAGTATGTAAATTATCCGTAAAAATATCCGTAAAATAATGTAAATTATTCTGTTTATTCCTATCCCTTTTATTCCTGTTTTCCAGGTCATTCTCAACTCTCCTCAAGAAATTAGACCCTGAGGTGCCCCGGGTGGCTCAGTCAGTTAAGCAACTGACTCTTGATTTTGGCTCAGGTCGTGGTTTCGAGTCCTGCATTGGGCCCCACACTGACAGTGCAAAGCCTGCTTGGTATTCTGTGTCTCTCCCTTTCTCTCTGCCCACCCACCCCCCCATCTCTCAAAATTAATAAAAACTTTAAAAAAATGTAAAAAGCAGACACCAACTTCTTTTATCTAAACATTGTATTCCTAAAATAGTATGGAGTCTTCCTTTAGCCCAAGAAACCTTCTTGCAGTCTTAAACTCTCCTGTTTGTTCTCCTTCTTTAACAGTTATTGATTTGCCAAACCCTACTGTGTAAAAACACAAAGCTTTGATAGCTCCTTCACATACTTGGACCTCATCTTTTGCTTACATTTAGAGTAAAAGTGGTATTTATATTAGTAAAATGAAATATATAAAAGTGGCTTTTAAATTAGAAAATATTATATAAATCTAAATGAGTTTTTGCAAATCCAGATTGCTCTCAAACATCATACCACCTGTCTCCACTGAATGGCTACATGCAGTTTGGAGGCCTGACCCAAAAACTGTGTCCAGCCCCGAGGATAGGCAGGTTTGTCTCAGCCAATCAGGATAATGCAAAACCTGCCTTGCCACAGTGATTGATTTGAGTCGGGGCTGGCCAAAACCACTGTGAGACTGTAATATATGGCAGGATGTTTAGTATGACTTGGGGGAAAGTATGCTTGCTCCTATATGAGTTTTGGGAAGCAACACTACCTAAACAAGGAAACTTGTTGCTCTAGTTTCTCTTGTTCCACTTTCTACTGTCAGCCTTCTTACCACCAAGGGCATCCAGCCTTGGTATAATGCTGACCCATGGATAGCTTTGTGGAGGGACAGAACCCAGATTTTAAATCACATGTTTGAACCATATCATCAAATTGTCCAAGAAGTTGTCAGCTAATAGTATCTTCACTGATAAATTCCTGTAACTGACATAAGAAAATTGTACTTATTAGCAAAGTATCAGAATTCCTTTGAAGGGAGAAGTGGCTTTGTGAAACTTCTATTGATCCCTGCACACTATACTGGAGGATCCTTCTTTGACCTCACCAACCTGAAATAGCAGGATAACCATCAGAATGGCTTGGGCAGTTTGGTTGTCTATACTGCAACTGGTAAAGGGGCTGAATTTACCCAGTTATGTCTTCCCCTCCCTCCTCATGGTAGTTTCTCTTAGTCTGATCCCATACAGGTCAGGTCAGAAATGCTAGTTTGTTTTACAGTCAATAGAGCCTAGCACTGCGCTTTAAAACATCCAAGGATAATCTCCAAAATTTGACAAAGTGACATCAACAAACTGGAATAGATGCTAGATGTAAACAACCATAGCAGCAGAAAAACCATCTGCACCTGAAACCCTGCCTTTCGTTATAGAGGTGTGCATATAATAATTTTACTATTGTAAGGGATCTAAGAGATTATTAGTTCAACATACTATTATATAAGGATTAGCTCTGCAATGATTTGCCAACTTTGGAAAAGAGAGGAAAGGGCCAAAAAGCCCTTCATGGAGGTCAGCATCAGCAAAATGTGGAACTGCACCAAGTTCTAGATGAATAACCAATAGTACTGTCCCACTGTGATTATGGTAGTAACATTTACACTTACCATTGACATAGCATGCCAATCTATGTTATTTTTTCCTAGAGTCATAGTATTGTTAGCTCAGAGAATCTGATCACTACACCCTTAAGGTCCATGAAGAATACACTTTGAAATTACAGTTTAGTTCAGTGACTACAGACACCTTAATCTCATGTTGATGTTTTCTTAAATAACATTAAGAAATATTACCTATGTTGAGAACCTCAAAGACATCTCCAACTCTTTGTTTCTGACTTTCCATATCTAGTTGTCCCCGAAGTCTTATACATATATAATATCTCAGAAATGATCTTCACATCATTTCTTCTCTTTGGCCACTACTCCAGTTATCTCTCACATAGACTAAGAGGGCTTTGTGACCCTATCCTGCTTCTGGGACCTAGGACCTGAGTGCCACAGTAAGACCACCCTTGATATTACACCTCCATGTAGAATTTAGAAATATGGAAATGATATTACCTTAACAAGGGGTGCCTGGGTAGCTCAGTCAGTTAAACATCTGACTTTGGGTCAGGTCATGATCTCACAGTTTGTGAGTTCGAGCCCTGCATCAGGTGAGCTTGAGCCCCTCTTCAGTTGAACACGAGTCCCACTTTGGGTGAGCCCTGCTTCTCTCTGTCTCTCGCTCTGTCTGCCCTTTGCTCACTTGCACCCTCTTTCCTTCTCTCAAAGCAAAACTTTACCTTAACAAGGCAGGATTCCCAGGCCTATAACCCGACACAATACCCTGACCCTTCTGTTAAAGCCTGTATCAATTAAAAGAATTGAGCAGTCTCAGAAATCTCTACAGAAGTACTGAAAAAGTCTAGCTCTGGGAGAATCCACTGACCAATAGGACAAGCTCATACCTATGAAGGACATAGCCCATCAATGCAGGAAATATATTCCTATATGGAACTGGTACTTTGAGTTAATAATACCTGATGGCATCAGGCACTAGGATCTTCTGACTCACTCCTTTATACTCTAACTTCTTCAGTCTGTGGTATGTTTAACGTGAATTCTGATCCCATAAAAGCTGAGAACTTCCTTGTGGGTTACTCCTTACATTATTCAGTTTCTGAGATTACAGAATATAAAAATAGGAAAGGCTTCTGGGTGTCACAGAGCCCAAATGATGAGGAGTCTGAATGCCAGAGACGATATGGGAATTGTCAAGTTTTCATAGAGAGCTAAACCCAGGTATCAAAACTGGGACACCCATTCCAGGACTCTTTGTACTACACTGGGTTGCCTCTGTCTATAACCTTGGTGGGTGATAGCTAACAAAGGGCAAGTCTGAGGAGTGCTCTTTGTGAACACAGCAGCAGAGAGCGTTCATGTCCCCTTCATTCAAACTGAATGGGCATGTTTTTTCCCTTTCACCATTTGCACAGGTGTTGCCTACTGTAGAGGGGAGTGGGCTTCTCCCCTGCTACCCCTTCTCTTGATGGACAAGTAGAGCCCTTTATTTCAAACCACTTTTAGAGCATAAGCCAAATCAAAGTTTGTTTGAAAGCCATTTCAAAGACACAGGCAAGTCCTGTGTCTGAGGCTGTAAATGAGACCTGCAGCAATGCACAGGTCAAGACGGAAGGGTCATTGCTTATGGGGCTTTCTTTTCACAAGATACAATGTGGGTCCCCCCCCCCACTCCATTTCTCTGGAGTATGCCTAGGAGTGGATTGTATGACATATGATAACTATGTTCAGCCTTACTGAAGTTGGAAAACTTATGTTTTCCAAAGTGCTGCACCATTTTAGAGTCCCACCAGTGGTATATGAATGTCTGATTTCTCCACATACATCCTCACCAACACTTATTATTATCTGCCTTTTTGATGATAGTAAGAGCCAAGTGGTATCTCATGGCTTCAATTTTAATTTCCCAGGTGCCTAATAATGTCAAGCATCATTTTATGTACTTATTTTTCATTAGTATAAAAAAGTGATGTAAGAATTAGCATACAAGAACATTAAAAACAGTTATTATACCTGTATTTCATATGTTCAAAAGTAAAGACATGGAAGATATTTTTAAAAGGACTTGAAACTTCTAGAGATTAAAACAATAATGTTTGAAATGAAAAATGTGATTAACAGGATATTAGATATAGCAAAATAAAATATTGATAAATTTGAAGTTGTAGCAGTAGAAATTATCCAAAATGAAAGAAAGAAAGAAAGAAAGAAAGAAAGAAAGAAAGAAAGAAAAAGAAAGAAAAAAAGAAAGAAAGAAAGAGTGAGCTATGGAATAACTTCAATCAGCCTAGTATGGGTAGATGTAAATTAGAGTTCCCTAAGGACAGGAAAGGCAAAGGGAAAAGAAAAAAAAATATTTAAAGAAATAATAGCCAGAGATTTCCAAATCTGATTTTTAAAAGCCCCTAAATTCACAGAATCAAAAATATCACTGAACTCTACATATAAGAAGGAAATAATACCAAAACACATAATAATGAAATGGCTCAAAAACAGTGACAAAGAGAAAAAAATCTTATGCATAGCTTTCAGGCAGAAAGTACATATCAGGTAGGAATATGGATATACAACAGAATTAAGAGCATCAAAACTGACAAAATAAGATTTTTTCTTATTTAAATCTCTTTAAATGACTACTGACTTTTGAAACATAACTGATGTATTGAGGAGTTTATAACATAAGTGTAAATCAAATTATGCAAATTATAAACTAAAGGCCAGACAGAAGAAATGGAATATAGTATTATAAGGTTCTTAAACTGTACATGTTCTTAAACCATACTGTGATAAAGATATATACTATAAACCCTAAAGCAACCATTAAATTAACAAAACAGAGTTGGAACTAATAAGCCAACAAAGGACATAAAATAGAGTTGTATAAATCATTTATTACAGGTTGAATTGTATTCCCCAAAAGGATATGTTGAAGTCTTAATCCCTGATAATTGTGAAAGTGATTTTGGGGGAAATAAGATCTTTGCAGATGTAATCAACTTAAAGTGAGATTCATTAAGTTGGAACTGAATTCAATATGACTGGTATCCTTATTAGAAGAAGAAAACAGAGACACACAATGAGAAGATGGCCATGTAATGATGAAGGCAGAGATTGGAGAAATACATCTAAAAGCCAAAGAATGCCATGGATTCCTGAAAAACATCAGAAGCTAGAAGAGAAAAGGAAAATTCTCTCCTATAGGTTTCAGAGAGAACATGGCTTTGCTGACATTTTTATTTCATATGACTAGCCTCCAAAACTATGAGACAATGAATTTCTATTGTTTTAAGCTATTCTGCTTGCAGTATTTTCTTACCACAGCTCTAGGAAACTAATAAGCAATCCAAAAGAAAGTGAGAAAGGGGAAAAACAACTGATGAGACAAGTGGAAACCAAATAATTGGAGGATTGATTTAATATTAGACATGACAATAATCATATTAAATATAAATCATATAAAAACTACAGTGAAAAGACAGAGAAGATCAGATTAGATTACAAAAAAAAGACCCAACCAACCATATGCATTCAACAAGAAATGAACTTTAAATCTAAAGACACAAATAGGTTAAAAGTAAAAAGATGGAAACAGATATACCATACTTAACACCAATCAAAGAAATCTAGAATGACTATTTTAATACCCACAAAGTATGTTTCAGAGCAAAAAATATTAGTAAAGATAATAAAGTTTACCTTGGAAATGTAAAGGAACCAATTTAACATGTGGCCTAACAATCTGAAGTGCTTTTTCACCAAACTGATCTTCGAAATATTTGAAGTGAAAATTGATAGAAATACAAGGAAAAATACAAATCCACATTTAAAGTCAGAGATTTTAATAAATCTCTTTCAATTATTGATAGACTAAATGGGCATAAAATCAGCAATTGAACAATACTATTAATCACCTTTATTAAGTTAAATTCCTAAAACACTTCATACAACATCAGCAGAATACACATAATTTATTTTTTTTTAATTTTTAAATTTAAATTCTAGTTAGTTAACATATAGTGTAAAATTGTTTTCAGGAGTAGAATTTAGTGATTCATCACTTACATGTAACACCCCGTGTTTAACACAAGTGCCCTCCTTAATACCCATCACCCATTTAGCCCATTCTCCACCCACCTCCCCTTCCAGTAACCCTCAGTTTGTTCTCTATAGGTAAGAGTCTTTTATGATTTACTTCCTTCTCTTTTTCCCCTTCCCCTATTTTCATCTGTTTTGTTTCTTAAATCCCACATGAGTGAAATAATAGGTTATTTATCTTTCTCTGACTGATTTATTTCACTTAACATAATATACTCTAGCTCCATTCACATCATTGCAACTAGTAAGATTTCATTCCTTTTGATGGCTGAGTAATATTCCATTGTATGTGTATGTGTATATTCATTGCATTCATTAGCCAATGAACATTTAGGTTCTTTCCATAGTTTGGATACTGTTAATAATGCTGCTGTACCCATTGGGGTGCATGTACCCTTTCGAATCTGTATTTTTGTATCCTTTGGGTAAATACCTAGTACTGCAACTGCTGCATTGTAGGGTAGTTCTATTTTTCACTTTTTAAGGAACCTCCATACTGTTTTCCAGAGTGGCTGCATCCCACCAAGAGCACAAGAGGGTTCCCCTTTCTCTGCATCCTTGCTGACACTTTTTGTTTCTTGTGTTGTTAATTTTAGCCATTCTGACAGGTGTGTGGTGGTATCTTGTAGTTTTGATTTGTATTTACCTGATGGTGAGTGATGTTGAGCATTTTTTTCATGTGTGTCTTAGTCATCTGCATGTATTCTTTGGAAAAGTGTCTATTCATGTCTTTGGCCCATTTCTTAACTGGAGTATTTGGGCTTTGGGTGTTGAGTTTGATAAGTTTTTATAGATTTTGGATACCCTTTATCAGCTATGTCATTTGCAAATATTTTCTCCTATTCCATAGCTTATCTTTTAGTTTTGTTGATTGTTTTCTTCAACCGTGCAGAAGCTTTTTATCTTGCTGGAGTCCCAATAGCTCATTTTTTATTTTGTTTCCCTTGCCTCAGGAGACATATCTAGTAGCAAGTTGCTATGGCCAATGTCAAAGAGGTTACTGCCTGGATTTTGGTATTTTTCTGTCTCACATTTATGTCTTTCATCCATTTTGAATTTATTTTTATGTATGGAGTAAGACAGTGGCCTAGTTTCATTCTTCCTCATGTTGCAGTCCAGTTTTCTCAACACCATTTGTTGAAGTAACTGTCTTATTTTCATTGGATATTCTTTCTTCATTGTTGAAGATGAGTTCACCATATACTTGTGGGTCCATTTCTGGGTTTTCTATTTTGTTCCATTGATCTGTGTATCTGTTTTTGTATCAGTACCATACTCTCTTGATGATTACAGCTTTGTAACCCAGGATTGTGATGCCTCCAGATTTACTTTTCATTCTCAGGATTGCTTTGGCTATTTAGGGTCTTTTGTGGTTCCATGCAAAGTTTAGGATTGTTTGTCCTAGCACTGTGAAAAACTAGTGGTATTGCATTAAATGTGTGGATTGCTTTGGGTAGTATAGATATTTTAACAATATTTGTTCTTCAATCCATGAGAATGGACTGTTTTTCCATTTCTTTGTATCATCTTCAAGTTTTTCATCATTGTTTTATAGTTTTCATAGTACTGATTTTTTACCTTTTTGGTTAGGTTTATTTCTAAGTATCTTATGGGTTTTGGTACAGTTGTAAATGGGATTGATTTCTTGATTTCTTTTTCTGTTGCTTCATTATTGGTGTATAGAAATGCAACAGATTTCTGTACATTGATTTTTATATCCTGTGACTTTGCTGAATTCATATATAGTTCTATCATTTCTTTTTGTGATGTTCTTTGGGTTTTCTACATAGAGTGTCATGTCATATGCAAATAGTGAAAGTTTGACTTCCTTGCTGATTTGGATGCCTTTTATTTCTTTTTGTTGTCTGATTGCTTAGGCTAGGACTTCCAGGACTATGTTAAATAGTAATGATGAGAGTGGACATCCCTGTCTTGTTCCAGACCATAGAGGAAAAGCTTTCAGTTTTTTTTTTTTTCCATTGAGGGTGATATTAACTATGGGTCTTTCATATATGGCCTTTATGGTGTATGAGGTATGTTCCATCTGTTCCTACTTTCTTGAGGGTTTTTATCAAGAATTTATGGTTTATTTTTCAGATGCTTTTTCTGCTCTGTTGACAGGATCATATTGTTCTTATCCTTTCTTTTATTAATGTGTTGTATCATGTTGATTGATCTGTGAATACTGAGCCACCTTTGCAGCCCAGGAATAAATCCCACTCGATCATGGTGAATAATTCTTTTAATGTATTGTTGGATTCAATTTGCTAGTATCTTGTTGAGAAGTTTTCATCCATGTTCACCAGGGATATTGGCCTGTAATTCTCCTTTTTGACGGGAACTTTGTCTGATTTTGGAATCAGGGTAATGCTGGCCTTGTAGAATGAGTTTGGAAGTTTTCCTTCCATTGTTATTTTTTGGAAGAGTTTAAGAACAGGTTTTAACTCTTCTTTAAATGTCTGGCAGAATTCCCCTGGGAAGCTATCTGGCCCTGGACTTTCGTTTGTTGGGATATTTTTAATTACAGATTCAATTTCTTTACTGGTTATGAGTCTGTGTCAATTATCTATTTCTTCCTGTTTCAGTTTTGGTAGTTTGTATGTTTCTAGGGATTTGTTCATTTCTTCTAGATTGCCCAGTTTGTTAGCATATAATTTTTCATAATATTCTCTTATAATTGTTTTTATTTATGTGGTGTTGGTTGTGATTTCTCCTCTTTCATTTGTTATTTATTTGGTTCCTTTCTCTTTTCTTTTTGATTAGTCTGGCTAGATTTTTATCATTTATATTAATTCTTTCAAAAAACCAGCTCTTAGTTTCATTGATCTGTCCTAGTGCTTTTTGTATCTATATCATTTATTTCTGCTCTAATGTTATAATTTCCCCTATTCTTCTGCTTTCAACTTCATTTGGTCACACACAGGCAGAGTCAAGAAACACGCTCCGGAAAGATCTTGTTTTACCTCAGCTAACCCCTAAACTCAGAGCATCTCAGTAAATGACTCAATAAATGACTTCTCTGACATAGAAACAGTCTACAAAGACTGGGAATGCTGAGTGTTTTTGCAATTGCCAATTTTCAGCAACAACAAAATCACAAGACATACATACAAAGAAACAGCAAAATATGGACAATTAAACAGAAGAAAGTAAATTTGGCAGAAACTATCTCTGAAGCAGCACAGACAATGGACATGCTAAATAAAGATTTTAAAAGAATTATCTTAAATATGTTCAAATAGTTCAAGGAAAACACAGACCAAAAAATAAACAAATAAAAGAAATCAAGAACATTATATATGAACAAAGTGAGAGTATCAACAGGGATAGAAATTATAAATAGGGACTAAACAGAAATTCTGGAGCTGAAAAATAAAATAAGTGAATTAAAAATTTTAATAGAGGGTTCAACAGCAGATTTGAGCAAGCATAATAAATTAGAAAAAAATGAAGAGAGGACAAGTTAAATGATCAAACTGAGAGAAAAAGATTGAAAAAAAGTGAAGAGAGCCTAAAGGACATATGAGCCATTATCATGTAAACCAATATAGGCATTGTAGGGACCCCGATGGAGAAGGGAAATATTATTAAAAGATAATGTCTGAAAATTATCCAAATTTGTTGAAAGACATGAATGTATAAAATCTAAAAAACTCAACAAACTGTAAGCAAGCTGCATCCAAAGAAAGAGACCAACATTAAGGCACATTATAATCTGTCAAAAAGCAGACAGAATTTTGAAAGCAGCAAGAGAGAAGCAACTTATCATATACAACGGATCTTCAGTGAGATTATAAACTGAATTCTTTCAACAAAAATCTTGGTAACTAGATGGCAGTGGGATGATGTATTTATAAATTTGAAAGAAAAATATCTGTCAACTAATATTTCTATAACCAGCAAAACTGCCCTTCAAAAATTAAAGAGATTAAAGCATTCCCAAATAAACAAAAGCTCAGAGATTTTATTATTACTCAACTTGTCCTGTAATAACTGCTAAAAGGAGTATGTCAGGTTGAAATAGAAGGACACAAGACCGTATTTTAAACTTTTATGAAGATAAAATATTTCTGGTAAAGGTAAATACATGCACAAATATAAAAATGTCTATTCAGAATATTTAAAAAAATTTAATAATTCTGTAATAATGACAACTCAAATAATGACCAAAGTATTTAAGTAGATTTCTCCAAACAAAGTATACAAATGGCCAATAGCCACATGAATGGATGCTCACCATCATTTTCATTAGGGGAATGCAAATCAAAACCACAATATTCCACTTCACACCCACAAGATGGCTATAATTGAAAAAATGGAAATTGACAAATATTGTTGGTGAAAATTTGGAGAAATTGGAACCCTCATTCATTATGGGTGGGAATGTAAAATGATACAGTCACTGTGGAAAACAGTTTGTCAGTTCTTAAACTAAATATAGAATTACCATATGACCCAACATTTCCTCTAATAGGTATATACACAAAAACATTGAAGTATTCAAGCAAAAACTTGCACACCAATGTTTATAGCAGCGCTATTCCCAATAGTCAAACTATAGAAAAAACCTAAATGTTTATCAATTTTGAATGGTTATACAAAACATTATCCATACAATGTGATATTAAATCATGAAAAAGAATGAAGTATGAATACATGCTACAATATGAATGGACCTTGAAAACATGCAACATGAAAGAAGCCATATATAAAAGGCCATTTTATATTAATCCATTTCTATGAAATAGCCTGAATTGGTAAATCTACAGAGACAGAAAGAAGATTACTGGTTATCATATGCTGTGAGAAAGAGGAATGAGGATTGTCTGTTTAATGGTTACGGGGTTTTCTTTTGGAGTGATAAAAATTTTTGGAAACTAGATAGAGGTAATGTTGCACAATTTTGTGAATATACTAAATTCCACTGAATTTATAATGTATAAATGTATAACCAATTATACATTTTAAGTTGGTTAATTGTAGGTTAATGTGAATTTTACTGCAGAAATAAAAAATGACACTCAAGTCAAAGCATGTTCCCAGACCAAAATGGAATTAAATTAGATATCAATAATATAAAAAATCTCTGGAAAACCATTGATATTTGAAATTAATTACCACACACACACAGAGCACAAAAGTTAAATTAGGATGAATTTTGAACTAAATGAAAATAAAAGCAAACATAAAAAATGTGTTGGATGTCACCAAAGCAATAATTAGGGCAACATTTATAGAATTAAGTCATAAAAAAGGAATGAAATCTTGCCGTTTGCAACGACATGGATGAAGCTTGAGAGTATAATGCTAAGTGAAATAAGCTAGTCAGAGAAAGACAAGTACCTTATGATTTCACTCATATGAGTAATTTAAGAAACAAAACAAACAAGTTAAGGAAAAAAGAGACAGACAAACCAAGAAACAGACTCTTAACTACAGTGAACAAATTGGTACCAGAGGGAAGTTTGGTGGGCATAATAAGTAATGGGGATTGAGTACACTTGTGATGGATGATGAGCACTGGGTGATGTATGGAATTGTTGAATCACTATATAGTACTCCTGAAACTAATATAACACTATGTGAATTATACTGAAACTCAGATAGATAGATGATGGATAGATAGATAGATATAGATGATAGATATAGATATAGATAGATAAATGATAGAATACACTGTGTGGTTCCAATTATATAATATTCTATCTTAAAATATAGAGACAGAAAGAAAGCCAGCGGTTTTCTTGGAAGCAGAGGGAAGAGAAAACTTAGTGGAAGAAAAAAGTTGAAAAAATGTAGTAGTGATGGATGTGCCCAGAATTAAATATGGGTAGTTTATGATCTGTCAATCATGCTTCAATTAAAAAAATACAGAGGTATACCTTGCACTATGGAACATCTGCATGTAGTACTCTTATGAGGCCCTCAGAACTTTATCCCCCAGTTTTTCCCCCCAAATAGTAGGTAAGATGGCTACCAGTAACCCACATTTTACCCCAGGAGAAAGAGTTTCTTCCCTAATGGTTTTGAGAAAAAATCCCAATGAAAACAACAAATGGTATACTTTGTGTTCTATGCCTATCTCTACACCAATTATCATGTCCACTGCAATGAGGAAGCTAAATAGCCTTCTAAATTCACTTCTTAAGGCTGTGAACATAGGTTTTCCACTTTAATTCTGGTACACACCTATATACAACAAAATAACTATATTTGGAGATCAAGAAGAGGCACAGAACATATCAGAGGCAGCAGCATATCCTTCACCACACCCATTCCATCTAGAAGCTATGGACCCACTGCTACATGGCATGGAGTGCATTCTCTATATACTGTATTTACTATTTATTATATATATTTATATATATTTATATATATTATATATATTTATTATATATACTATATACATCACATATATATATACATATATATACATATATATACATATATATATAAATATATATATTTATATATATTATATATATTTATTATATATACTATATACATCACAAATGCTCCCTGTTTTAATGTTCAGTCTTGTAGGTGAACTGGACTGGATAATCCTTGAGCCAAAGACACCAGAAGCTCTTTTTATTCAATTATAGATGACTTTTGATTAAGTCACAATCAGAGATTACTTACATTCCCATTAGAGAATCTGTTTGCGTATTGACCATGTATATCAAATTTTATGTTAGTATACATAACTCAGTGAGGTATGAGTTTGAGAATTGTTTTGCCTATGAATATTTCTCCATTTAGAAAGTTTTTCAGGGATGTTTAATGCCTTGCTTGGCCTCTAGCAAAATAAATGAATGGCATTAATAAGTCATGATTATTTCTGGAGCTCAGCTTTATCTCCATTTCCTAAAGTCCCCATCCTCCAGAACGTGGTTGATTATATCACTTTTGGAGGCAGGTTCAGTGTCTGAAAATGAATGAGAACACGGTCAGTTCTCCCACATAGGGCCTTCAGTGGCATCTCTCTCTCTTGGCAACGAGAAGCATAAAAATTAGGGGAGGAGGGATGGTGGCTGTCCTTGGAAATTCTGTGCCTTTTTCTCAGGATGCCCCTCTTTCCACCTTGTAACCAGAGGCCCTGACCTTGATGATCTATCCCGAGAATGGCTCTGAGGAACATTTACACAATAATGACACATGAACATCATGTGGTCATGGGAAGTGGGGTCAAGAATTATATTTATATTTTAATTCCAGCTCCACTTTTCAGTTTGGCATGGCCTCTGTAAAGTTACTTATAGAATTTACAGAGCCTAACATATATCATCCATAAAGTACATTTTATTCGGCAGATGAATTTTTAGCAAATATTTATTGACCTCTTACCATTGCCTCATTGGGCTAGATGCTGTAGGCAAAGTATATTTGTCTTCAAGGAGCTTAGGTTTGAAGTTGAAGACAAATATGTCAGTTTAGAATTACACTTGAATGTGTCAAAGTGATTCAGAAGGTGTGTATATGTGGGACAATAAAAACATAAAAGGGGTGTTCAAATCTGCCTCAGGTAGTGGATGTTCAGGGGAAGCAATATCTGCCCTAGCTCTGATAGAATCAAAGGAACTGGAGAAAAGTTACTTCAGTAGAGATCTGCATAGATGATCTTAGAAGAGCAATTGGTTCAAGGGTCCGGAAAAGATGCGTATGTCAGGAGGTATGGTGTATGAGAGGTACACAGAGACCAATTGTGAGCGGCTTCATATATCATTCTGCAGGATTCATATTTTATTTGAAGCAATGAAGAATCACAAAATGTTTTATTCATTACCCTGGTTACAACACGTGGGACTACATCAGGAATGCAGAGATGGAATCAGGGATCAGAGGATGGGGTAGAGGGGAACCCTTGAAATTCTAAGAAAAGTTTCTTGTGAATGTTTATAAGCACAGTTTTCTGAGAGAGCATCTGGAGCCTCCATTAGACCCTACAGTGTCCTACCAGCTAATATTCGTTGGGCTAGAGGCAGGAGACCAGAGAAAATGCTTTTGTAATAACTCCAGTGAGACATGATGAAGCTGAGAATCAAAGCACTTTTACTGGGGTAGAAATATGCTCTGTGAACTGAAGAGTGTTATATGAATGTTAAGTGTTGTTAAACTGAATTATCTCATTAATTCAAACTTGTTGGGGAAAAGGAAAATTTAAATCTGTGCAAAATGCAAAATGAAAACAATTTCTCCACTTCTGTTGTGTGGGCATCCATTCAAACCTTTTAATTTTTCATGAGAAACTATTTGCTGGAATCTAACTTCTGCCCCAGTGAATAAGGAAGCATAAAACTTGACCATTGATTAGCAACAAAGAACAGCTGTGCTTTTTGTTGTTTGGTTTGGTTTGGTTTGCCAGTTTATTTTACCAGTAGTATAATATTACTTTATCTGGTGTCTGTTTTACTAAATCTTAATTTGGGGGATGGTAGTTAAGATTTTTTGAAGAAGAGAACATAGTCCAGTCACTCCACCAGTATCCTAAGTTTATCCTTAGATAAAACTAGACCAATAGAGTTTTGTGTTTGGTCCTTCATTGAAGTGTCCTTTTTACTGTGCTCTGAAATGATATAATTCATCTGCACTGAAAAAAAAATATGATAAGAAATGGGCATTTTGGCAGTACATAAGTAAAGATTTAGAGAGACCTAGAGAGCCAAATCCAAGGCCCAGGTCCAATGCCCAGGTGTAAGTTCCAAGGCCAAGACCAAAGCTTAATTCCAAGGTTTCAATTTCCAAGGTCTATGGTCCAAACTTTATTTTTACAATCCAGATCCACATCAAAGATCTAAGCTTAAATCTAAGTTCCATATCCTGGTCCAAGTTTCATGTTAAAGATATGTCCAAGGAATTGGGCAAATCTAAGTGTAAGGTTCAAGTCCAAGGTTCATGTTCAGAAAGAAGGTCCATGTTTTACCTCTTTATTAAAATTCAGGTCCAGGCTTGGGACCTAGAACATAGAGCTGAACCTCAACATGACATTGGCCCTGGGAGTTGTTCTTGGACTTCATATCTAGACAATAATGTTGGGACTTGACTTATAAGTTCTGGGTCTCAGACATGGACCTGGTCCTTGGCCTTGATTTATGGATCTTGACCCTGGCCCTAAACCTACACTTGGACCCAGACATTGTACCTGGTTTTGGACATTGGATTTAAAACTTTCAACCAGATTTTTCTTAGACCTTTTACTTGGACTCCTGACAGGGACCTGGACCTTGGATCTTCAACCTGAAATCGGGTCTGTATTTTGGATATTCTTCTCTTTTCCATCCCCAGTTCCCCATTCTGACATCTGCCAATTATTCATTTTCTCTCAAGTTCTTACCACTTCCTTCCCCTTATACCTGTGATTTTCCAAAATTTTTATCTTTTTCCTCTTCACCCTAATTCTATATTTGATGCCTCACAATTCTCCATAACTATCTCTGGCATTTCACATCCATCTCCCTTTTCTAAACCATGCCAATTCTCTAAATTTTTTTCGAAAGTCAAGTTTCCAAATTTTTCTCCCTACTTTTTCCACTTTAACTCTTTCCCATTCCACTTCTATAAGATTTTATCATCATTTTTTCTTCTTTTCACTCTGGAAAATTCCCCATGATTTTCTCTCCCTTTGTCACTTTTCTCTAATCTCATCTCTGCCAGTCTCCATTATTTCTCCATTATGAAATATTCTGATTCTTGAAGATTTCAGGTAATATCCTCACTGGGAAAAACTGAGAGCTTTTTCTCTATAGTCAGGAGCAAGACAAAGATGTCCACTCTCACCACTGTTATTTAACATATCCCTGGAAGTCCTAGCCTCAGAAATCAGACAACAAAAAGAAACAAAAGGCATCCAAATCACCAAGGGAGAAGTAAAATTTTTACTATTTGCAGATGAAAATCATTTCATCTATATAGAAAAGCTTAAAAATGTCACCAAAAAAACCCTGCTAGTACTTAAACCCCAATTCAGTAAATTTGCATGCTGAGAAATTAAGAAATCGATCACATTTACATTTGCACCAAAACCCATAAGATACTTAAGAATAAAACTAACTAAAGAGGTGAAAGACCTGTACTCTGAAAACTATAAAATATTGATGAAAAAAGTTGAAAAGGACACAAAGAAATGAAAAGACATTCCATGCTCATGGATTGAAAGAAGAAATATTGTTAAAATGTCTATACTATCCAAATCAATCTATACATTTAATTCAATCCCTATCAAAATGCCAACAGCAGTTTTCACAGAGCTAGAACAAACAATTCTAAAATGTGTATGTAACAATAAAAGACCCAGAATAATCAAATAAAGCAATCTTTCTTTCAGCAATCTTTCTTTCAGCAATCTTTCTTTCTTTCTTTCTTTCTTTCTTTCTTTCTTCTCTTTATTTTATAACGTTTATTTAGTTTTGAGTGACAGAGAGAGAGAGAGAGAGCACGAGCAGGGGAGGAGCATAGAGAGAAAGAAACAAAATTCGAAGCAGGCTCCAGGCTCTGAGCTGTCAGCACAGAGCCGGATGTAGGGCTTGAACCCATTAACTGTGAGATCATGACCTGAGCTGAAGTTGGAGCCTTAACCGAACTGAGACACTCAGATGCCCCACCGCCCCCCAAAGCAATCTTGAAAAAGAAAAGCTGGAGGTATCACAATTCCAGACTTCAAGCTGTATTACAAAGCTATAGTCATCAAGACAGTATGGTACTGGCAAAAAGCAGACACACACAGATCAATGGAACAAAATAGAAATCCTATAAATGAACCCACAACTATATGGTTAATTAATCTTTGACAAAGCAGGTAATAATATACAATGGAAAAAAGGCAGTCTCTTCAACAAATGCTGTTGGGAAAACTGGATAGCAAGGTGCAAAAGAATGAAACTGGATCACTTTCTTACACTTTATTAAAAAAAAAAGAAGAAGAGAAAAGGAAAAAAACCCTCAAAATTGATTAAAGAACTATTCTTTTTTAAATTTTTTTTTAACGTTTATTTATTTTTGGGACAGAGAGAGACAGAGCATGAACGGGGGAGGGGCAGAGAGAGGGGGAGACACAGAATCGGAAACAGGCTCCAGGCTCCGAGCCATCAGCCCAGAGCCTGACGCGGGGCTCGAACTCAGGGACCGCGAGATCGTGACCTGGCTGAAGTCGGACGCTTAACCGACTGCGCCACCCAGGCGCCCCTGATTAAAGAACTATTCTAGAGGAGAACACAGGCAGTAACTTCTTTGGCATCAACTGTAACAACTTCTTACTAGATATGTCTCCTGAAGCAAGGGAAACAAAAGCAAAAATAAACTATTGAGGCTTCACCAAATAAGCTTCTACACAGTGAAGGAAACAATCAGCAAAACTAAAAGATAACCTATAAAATGGGAGAAGATATTTGCAAATGTCATATCTGATAAAGGATTTCCAAAGTATATAAAGAACTTATAAAACTCAATACCCGGGCAACTGGAAGACTTAGGCATCCCACTCTTGATTTTGGCTCAGGTCATGATCTCACAGTTGGTGGGATTGAGCTTTGTGTCAGGCTTCATGCTGGGCATGGAGCCTGCCTAGGATTATTTCTCTCCCTCTGACCCTCCCCTTCTCATGTGCTGTTTCTATAAATAAATAAATAAATAAATAAATAAATAAATAAATAGGGGCACCTGGTGGCTCAGTCAGTGAAGTGTCCGACTTTGGCTCAGGTCATGATTTTGTGGTCCGTGAGTTTGAGCCCCACGTCGGGGTCTGTGCTGACAGCTCAGAGCCTGGAGTCTGTTTCAGATTCTGTGTCTCCCTCTCTCTCTGACCCTCCCCCATTCATGCTCTGTCTCTCACTGTCTCAAAAATAAATAAACGTTAAAAAAATTAAAAAAAAAGAAATAAAACAAAAACCAAAAGCAAAAAACCTGAACAATCAAATAATCTCATTTAAAAATGGGCAGAAGACATTAATAGACATTTTTCTAAAGAAGACATCCAGATGGCAAGAAGACACATAAAAGGGTGCTCAATGTCACTCATCATCAAGGAAATACAAATCAAAATCACAAAGAGATATTACCTCATGGCAGTCAAAAAGGCTAAAAATAATAACATAGGAAACAACAAATGCTGGCAAGGATGTGGAGAAAAGGGAACAGTCTCACACCATTGGTAGGAATGCAAACTGGTGCGGCCACTCTGCAAAACAGCATGGAGGTTCCTCAAAAAATTAAAAATAGAACTACCTTATGATCCAGCAACTTCACTACTATTTGCCAAAAGGATAAAAAAATACTAATTAAGAGAGATACATATTTATAGCAGCATTATCATTAATAGCCAAATTATAGGAAGAGCCCAAATTTCCATCAACCAATGAATGGATAAAGAAGAGATGGCATATATATAATGAAATATTACGCAGTCTTAGAATAAAATCTTGCCATTTGCAATGACAGGGATGGGGCTGGGGAGTATTATCCTAAGTGAAATAAGTCAGCTAAAGAAAGGAAATGGGCACCTGAGTGGCTGAGTAGGTTGAGTGTCAGTCTCTTGATTTCAGCTCAGGTCATGATCTCAGGGTCCTGAGATCGAGTCCCACGTCATGCTTAGCATGGAGCCTGCTTAAGATTCTCTCTCTCTCTCTCTCTCTCTCTCTCTCTCTCTCTCTCTCTCAACTTCTCTCTCTCTCTCTGTCTCTCTCTCTATCTCTCTCTCTTTCTCTCTCTCCTCCAACCCCTCTCCCCAGCTTGCACAAGCACACACTCTTTTGCTCTCTAAAAACAAACAAACAAAAAAGAAAGTAAGAACACTGGAGAATGAATAAGTGAACGTAAAACAAACACTTTCATTTTTCTTATCCTTAATTGATCTAAAGATTGCAGTTTGTTCAAAATAGTAGTAGCAACAAGGTATTTGATTATGCATGCTATGCTTATGTGTTTGTGTGTGTCTGTGCTTATGTATAAGTAAAATTAATAGCAGTAATTATATAAGGTACAGGAAGGAGGAATTAGAAATATAAAATACTGGGGCGCCTGGGTGGCTCAGTCGGTTGGGCGGCCGACTTCGGCTCAGGTCATGATCTCGTGGTCCATGAGTTCGAGCCCCGCATCGGGCTCTGGGCTGACAGCTCAGATCCTGGAGCCTGTTTCAGATTCTGTGTCTCCCTCTCTCTGACCCTCCCCCGTTCATGCTCTGTCTCTCTCTGTCTCAAAAATAAATAAACGTTAAAAAAAATTAAAAAAAAAAGAAATATAAAGTACTTAGAATATCTGTAAAGTAGTATAGTGTTATTTGAAAGTGGACTTAGATCAATTCTAAATATATATTACAAACTCTAGGGCAATCACTAAAAAAATGTTTAAGAATAGGTTAAATGCCAAAAGGAGAAAAATAATTATATAAAATGCTCAGTTAAAACAATAAAAGGCATAAAAATTGTGGAAGGCAAGGATAGAAACAAATAACAAGGGCAAAAAGTAAAAATCAGTAACAAGTATGGTAGATATTAACACATCTTTGTAAATCACTTTAAACATAAATTATATAATCATATAGAGAAAATCCTCAAGATTCCACCAAAAACTGCTAGAAGTAATAAATGATTCAGTATAGTCGCAGGATACCAAATTAACACCAGAAATCAGTAGCATTTCCATGAGCTAATAATAAAGTTGAAGAAAGAGAAATTGAGAAAACAACATCATTTACAATTTCACCAAAAAGAAAAAAATACCTAGGAATAAACTTAACCAAAGAGGTGAAAACTCTGTACTCTGAAAACTATGAAACATTGATGAAAGAAATAGAAGATAACACGAAGAAATGGAAAGCTTTTCTATGCTCATGGATTGAAAGAATTAATATTGTTAAAGTGTCCATATTACCCCAATCTAAAGATTCAATGCAATCCCTATCAAAATACCTACATTTTTCATGAAACGAGAACAAATAATACTAAAATTTGCATGGAAAACAAAAGGCTCCAAATAGCCAAAACAATCTTGAGAAAGAAGAATAAATGTGGAAGTATCACAATTCCAAATTTCAAGATACACTACAAAGCTGTAGTAATCAAACTGTATGGTTCTGGCACAAAATGACACATAGATCAATGGAACAGAATAGAAAGCCCAGAAATTGATCCATGTGGTCAATTAATCTATGACAAAGGAAACATGAATATAGAGTGGAGAAAAAGACAATCTCTTCAATAAAAGATGTTGGGAAAATTGGACAGCTACAGGTTAAAAAAATAAAATGGAACCACCTTTTAACAGCATACACAAAAAATAAACTCAAAATGGATTAAAGACCTAAATATGGGACCTGAAAACATAAAAATCCTAGAAGAGAACATGGGCAGTAATTTCTCTGGCATTGGATACAGCAGTATTTGTCTACCTATGTCTCCTAAGGCAAGGGAAACAAGAGAAAAAATTATTTTTTTGGGACTACATCAAACTAAAAAGACTTGCACATCAAAGAAAACCATCAACAAAACAAAAAGACACCCACTGAATGGGAGAGAATATTTACAAGTGATGTAGCTAATGAGTGGTTAATATCCAAAATATACAAAGAGCATACACCACTCAACACCAGAACAACAACAATCTGATTTTTAAAAAATGGGCAGAGGACCTAAATAGACATTTCTCCAAAGAAGACATACAGATAGCCAACAGACACATGAAAAGACAAATCATGATATATTCTTTTTTTCTTGTTGTTTCAAGTTTTTATTTAAATTTCAGTTAGGGGGTGCCTACGTGGTTCAGCCAGTTAAGTGTCTGACTCTTGATTTTGGCTCAGGTCATGATCTCGTGGTTCATGAGTTTGAGCCCTGCCTTGAGCTCTGCACTGACAGCATGGAGTCTGCTTGGAATTCTGTCTCTCTACCCCTTCCATGCTCTCTCTCTTTCTCTCTCAAAATAAATAAATAAACTTTAAAAAAAAAGTTGTTAAAAATAAATTAAATAAAGTAAATTTCAGTTAGTTAACATGCAATGTAATATTAGTTTCAGGAGTAGAATTTACTGATTTATCACTTACACAAAACACCCAGTGCTCATCACAAGAAGTGTCTATCACCCATTTAATTCATCCCCATGCCCACCCCACCTCTAACAACCCTCAGTTTGTTCTCTATAGTTGAGTCTGTTTTATGGTTTGCTTCTCTCTTTTTTCTCCCTATACTAACCTGTTTTGTTTCTTAAATTCCATACGAGTTCCATATGTTTCCAAATTCCATATAGTATTTGTGTTTCTCTGACCTATTTCACTTAGCATCATTTATTTTTTTTTGGCTTTAAATCATTTATTGATTAGTAAAGCTTAACCAGTTTGCATAATATTTTCAGTACAATATCTGGGAATGATGATTGAGAAAAACCCAAGGCACTAGAGGAGAACATCTGAACACAGAATGAGGTGGCAGAAGGTTAGTGAGGCATTGGAGAGTCTGGTTGGTGGGTACCAAGGAGGCCCTGAGCACCAGCCACCACCGTATGTCCCATGGGTCTGAAGCCCCTGCCTTAGGAAGGGGACAGAGGTTGTGGGGCGGAGGAAGGGGTTGGAGAAGACATGAGGTCCCGGTGCCTGGGGACAGGGCTGCCAGGGTAGGGTTACTTCAGCTAGACCTTCACCCCCAGGGACAAGCCGCTGTGGAAGGAGGGTATCTGAGAAGGGAATTTTCAGGGTGAGGTGACTTGGTGACTTGGAAGCAGCAATGGCCAAGCCACAGCCTGACCCCAAATTCTCAGAGGGGCCACCTTATTTATACTCCAAGCTTTATTATTTCCCTTCTTCTGTTGCCTATAGGCTTCATTTGAAGTTCTTTTTTTTTTTCTTATGTAGATAGAAGCTTAGGTTAGTTGACATTTTTCTTATTTATTGAAGTAGGCCTGTATTGCTGTACACTTCCCTCCTATGACCATTTTTGCTGCATCCCAAAGGTTTTGGACAGTCATGTTGTCATTTTCATTAGTTTCCATGTATTTTTTATTTCTTCTTTGATTTCCTGGTGGATCCATTCACTATTTAGTAGTGTGATGTTTAAACTCCACGTATTTGTGGTCTCTCCAAATTATTTCTTGTGGTTGATTTCAAGTTTCATACCATTGTGGTCAGAAAATATGCATGGTATGATCTCAATCTTTTTGAACCTGTTGAGACCCTATTTGTGACCTACTATGTAATCTATTTTGGAGGATGTCCCACGTGCACTTGAAAAGAATGTGTATTCTGTTGCTTTAGGATGAAATGTTCTGAATATATCTGTTAAGTTCATTTGGTCCAGTCTGTCAGTCAAAGGCATTGTTGTCTTGTTGATTTTCTGCTTAGACGATATGTCCATTGCAATAAATGGTGTGTTAAGGTTCCCTACTATTATTGTATTATTATCATTGAGTTTCTTTAAGTTTGTTAGTAATTGTTTTATATATTTGGGTGTTTCAAGTTGGGGGCATAAATATTTACAATTGTTAAATCTTCTGTTGGATAATCCCCTTTATTTTGATATATCACCCTTCTTCATCTCTTGTTACAGTCTGGTTTTAAAATTTAGCGTAAGTATTGCTACTCTGGCTTTCTTTTGACGTCCATTTGCATGATAAATATTTCTCCACCCCCTCACTTTCTACCTGCAGGTGTCTTTAGGTCTAAAATGAGTGTCTTGTTGGCAGCATATAAATAGGTCTTGTTTTTTTATCCATTCTGACACCCAATGTCTTGATTGGAGCTTTTCGTCCACATACATCAAAGTGATTATTGATAGATATGTATTTAATGCCATTTTATTACTTGTTTTATTGTTGTTTCTGGAGATTGTCTTTGTTCTTTTCTTGTGTTTGTCACTTTGGTCTTTCCTTCCCAGTTAAAGGGTCCTCTTTAATATTTCTTGAAGGGCTGGTTTAGTGGTTATGAACATGTTTAATTTTTGTTTGGGAAACTATCTCTCCTTCTATTCTGAATGATAGCCTTCCTGGATAGAGTATTCTTGGTTGCCTATTTTTCCCATTCAATACTTTGAATACATCATACCACTTCCTTCTGGCTTGCCTCGTTTCTGTTGAGAAATCTGCTTATAGCCTTACGGGTCTCTCCTTGTAAGTTAGGGATTTCTTTTATCTTGCTGCTTTTAGAATTTTTCCTTATCACTACATTTTGCAAATTTAATTACAATATGTCTTGGTGTCTTGGTGTCTTGGTGTCTTGGTGTCTTGGTGTTGGCATTCTTTTTAAATTTTTAATGGGAGTTCCCTGTGCCTTCTCAACCAAGATGTCTGTTTCCTTCCCCAGTTAGGGAAATTTTCAGCTATAATTTCCTCAAATAAACCTGCCTCCTATTCTCTCTTCTTCTGGAATTCCTATGATATGAATGTCATTACATTTCATGGAGTCACTGAGTTAACTAATTCTACTCTCATGATCCACATTTTTTCTTTCTCTCTTTTGTTTAGCTTCATTATTTTACATAATTGTGTTCTATATCATTTATTTGTTCCTTTGCTTCCTCCTTGTAGTCATTACATCCACTCAATTTTCAATCTCAGTTATTGCATTTTTCACTTCAGCTTGATTGTTTTTTAGCTCTTTTATCCCTGTGGTAAGGATATCCCTTATGTCTTCCATGCTTTTCTTAAGCCCAGCTAGTATGCTTACGATTGTTGCTTTAAATTCTGGATTAGGTATATTACTTATATCTATTATGATTAGAACACTGGCCATGGCCTTTTCTTGTTCTTTATTTTGGGATGAATTCTTCTTGTGTTGGCATATTGTCTAGATATCTGTCTTCTTCTCTGTTAGAAAAGCCTGTTATATTTCTTGCTCCTGAGAGTAATGGCTTTATTAAGAAGAGGTCATATAATGTCCAGGACGTGGAGCTTAACGGAATGTCTCTTGTGTGTTCTTGTGCACTCTGCTGCTATATTTTGGTGGTTTTATCCCCCAGGTCAGTCATCTGACAGAGGTATTCCTTGCCTGAGTGGGCAGTGTTTGGACAATGGCCAGAGTGTGGCAAGTTTTAAGTAGCTGTGTTCTGGTCTGCTTTTTAAGAGACTGAGAACTGAAGTTTTGCAGAACTCTATGGTCAGTAGATGTGGTGCATGTGGGTGGTTGTGAACCTTAACTGGGGAAGGGGCCTGCTGTGCTTGCCCTTAGGTACACTTGCCCAAGAAAAGCGGTAACAGCAGAATGCAGGGAGACAAGACTTGGTGTAAGCAGGTTAGGCAGGCAGTGTCAGCGCTGTGTTGTTTACTGAAGTTGGTTTATGCTGAGGAGTGGAAAGGGAAATGGCATCAGGCCATTCCTTTGTATCCAGAAAGGGGAGTCCCTGTTTGCTACTCTCAGGGAAGCACTTTCAGAGAAGTGAATGATTTCCCTCATGAATCCCAGACACTTTTCATATTGCTATTTTCACACTATCTTCATGTTGCCTGCCTGCCTGGAGCAGCAAACCTTGAGCTCTATCCCAGTGAAGCCTGATGACTTTTAAAATTCCAAACTTCAGGGACCTGATGTGGCAATGACCCAGGAAGTAGGGATAGAAGGAATATACTTCAACATGATAAAGGCCATATTTAAAAAACACAGCTAATATCATCCTCAGTGGGAAAAAACTAGAGCTTTCCCTCTATGGTCAGGAATAAGACAGAAATGTCCACTCTCACCACTGTTATCTAACATAGTACCATAAATCTTAGCCTCAGCAATTAGACAACGAAAAGAAATAAAAGGTACCCAAATCAGCAAGGAAGAAGTCACTTTCACTATTTGCAGATGATATGATATACTATATTTAAAAACCTGAAAAATGCCACCAAAAAACTGTTAGAATTGATATATGAATCCAGTAAAGTTATGGGATACAAAATCAACATACAGAAATATGTTGCACTTCTATACACCAATAATGAAGCAGCATAAAGAGAAATCAAGGATTGGATCCCATTCACAACTGCATCAAAAACATAAGATATCTAGGAGTAAACCGAGTCAAAGAGGTAAAAGATCTAAACTCTGAAAACGGTAAACCACTGATGGAAGAAATTGAAGAAGAAATGGAAAAATATTCTATGCTAAGGGATTGGAAGAGTAAATATTGTTAAAATGTCTACATCACTCAAAGAAATCTATACATTTAGTGCATCAAAATACCAACAGCTGTTTTCACAGAGCTAGAACAATCTTAAAATCCCAAAAGACTCTGAAGAGTCAAAGAAACCATGAAAAAGAAAAGCAAAACTGGAGGCATAACAATTCTGGACTTCAAATATATTTCAAAGCTGTAGTGATCAAAACTATATGGTACTGGCACAAAAAACAAACACATAGATCAGTGGAACAGAAGAGAAAACCCAGAAATGAACCCACACCTATGTGGTGAACTAATATTCAAAAAATCAGGAAAGGATATCCAGTGGGAAAATTTTTCTTCAAAAAATGGTGTTGAGAGATGTCTGGGTGGCTCAGTTGGTTGAGCATTCGACTTTGGTTCAGGTCATAATCTCATCATTTGTGAATTTGAGCCCTGCATTTGGCTCTGTGCTGACAGCTCAGAGCCTGAAGCCTGCTTCAGATTCTATTTCTCCCTCTCTCTTGGCCCCTCACTCACTCACAGTCTGTCTCTCTCTCCCCCCGCAAAATAAATGAACATTAAAAAATGATGTTGAGAACACTGGGCAGTAACATGCAAAAGAATGAAACTGAACCACTTTCTTACACCATAAATATTTTTAAAATAAATTCAAAATGGATGAAAGACCTAAATTTGAGACGGGAAACCATAAATATCTTAGAGGAGAACACAGGCAATAACCTCTTTGACATCGGCTGTAGGAATTTCTTACTCTGTTTCCTCAGATAAGGGAAACAAAAGCAAAAATAAACTATTGGGACTCCATCAAAATAAAAAGCTTTTATACAGCAAAGGAAACAATCAATAAAACTAAAAGACAACCTACAGAATGAGAGAAGATGTTTGCAAATGATATATCTGATAAAGGATTATTATCCAAAATCTATAAAAAACTTATCAATCTCAGCACCCAAAAAAGGAATAATCCAGTTAAAAAACGGGCAGAAGGGAAATATAGATATTTTTAAAGGAAGACATACAGATGGCTAAAAGACACATGAAAAGATGTTTAACATCACTCATCATCAGGGAAATACAAATCAAAACTACAATGAGATATCATCTCACACCTGTTGGAATGCCTAAAATTAACAACCAGTGAGCAACAGAAGTTGGTGACAATGTGGAGAAATTGGAATCCTCTTTCACTATTGGTGGGAATGCAAACTGGTGTATCCACTCTGGACAACAGTATGGAGGTTCCTCAAAAAGTTAAAAATAGAACTATGACCCAGAAATTGCACTACTAGGTATTTACCTACAGGATACAAAAATACTGATTTGAAGGGATACATGCACCCTGATGTTTATAGCAGTAGTATTTCAATAGTCAAATTATGAAAAAAGCCCAGATGTCCATCAACTGATGAATGGTTAAAGATGTTGTATGTATATACAACAGAATATTACTCAGCCATCAAAAATAATGAAATCTTGCCATTTGCAATGATGTTATTGTAACTAGAGAGTATTATGCTAAGTTAAACAAGTCAGTCAGAGAAAGACAAATACCATATGATTTCACTCACATGTGGAATTTAATAAACAAGAGAGATGAGCCATAAGGGAAAGAAAAAAGAGAGAGAAGCAAACCTTAAAACAGACTCTTATTAAGAGAACAAACTGAGGGTTGCTGGAGGGAAGGTGGGTTGGAGGATAGGTTAAATTGATGAAGGGTATTAAGGAGGGCACTTCTTGTGATGAGCACTGGGTGTTGTATGTAAATAGTGAATTACTAAATTCTACACCTAAAACTAATTATTACACAGTATGTAAACTAAGTGAAATTTAAATAAAAACTTGTAAAAAAGAATAGAAGGACAAATATCATATGATTTTACTTATTGCAAAATAGAAAAAAAAATTAACAAGCAGAATTCGACCTATACATACAGATAACAAAATGATGGTTGCCACAGGTGAGGAGGGTGGAGGGTTACACAAAATAAGTAAAAGGGAGAGGAAAGTGTGAAGTACAGGTCTTCAGTTATGGAATAAGTAAATCATGGGAATAAATGGCACAGCATAAGGAATACACTGAACAATATTGTAATAAAGAATGTATGGGGATAGATGGTAGCTCCATTAGTGGTGAACATAGAATAATGTATAAAATTGTTGAATTACTATGTTGTACACCTGAAACTAATGTAATATTTTGTGTCAACTACACTACAAAAAATCAATGATTTCAATACACCAATTAAAAGGCAGAGATTATCGGAGCAGGGGGAGGGCAGAGAGAGAGAGAGTGATAGAGACAATCCCAAGCAATCTCAGAGATGTCAGCATGGAGCCTGATGTGGGGCTTAATGCAGAGCTTGATTCCAGGAATCGTGAGATCATGACCTGAGCCAAGATCAAGAGTCAGATATTTCACTGACTGAGCCCCCCCGATGCCCTTATATCTTTCTTTAAAAATAAAAATAATAAGAACTTTCTTCTCTGACTGGAGAAGAAGCAGTCAGAGAAGTAGGGAGATCCTAATCTTGTCTCATCCCTTGAACATAGCTAGAGAGTTATCAAATCATTCTGAACACCAAAGAAATAAAGTGGAGGTATGAATGAACAAAAGCTGCAAGACTACATGTAGAAAAGGAACCATTCTTTGGAAGGTAGGAGGTGCAGAGAATTTACCAGGAGAGATATTTCTCTGGGCCCACACTGGGGCGGGGGGCGGGGAAGCTGGCTTAAAGAGGCTACTGCAAAGTAGTACAAGTAGCAGAGCAAAAAATCTGAACTTGTAGCAGTCCCCTACCATGGATAAAGAGCATAGCTGAAAGATGCTCAAGTGGTGAAGTGGGTAAGAATACAGGGAATGACAGCATGGTCAGAGGATCCCTTGGGTTGAAATAGAGGTCACACAAAAGTTCTGTGCTCTTTCCAGGCATAAGAGAGAGGACTCATCCCAGCTGAGGGCTGCAAGGAGGTGTGCCTGCTTTCTGCTCTGTTTTGACATAAATTCTGAACAGCACCAGAGTCTTACCACTGCCTTTTTAAACATGGGCTGGCAAAAGTACAGTGAGATCCTCCCCCAGGGGAACAGCATGGGTTCTCACAGTGGGAATCCCTAAAATTTGGAGGTTTGAAATTCAGTCGTGTACCTGAAATAAAGCTTGGACACAAGCTGAGTGAATGTGGGGTTCTAACAGAAACTAGAGACACAAGAGAAGTGATTAATTGTCCTGTGAGGTTTCCATGAAGAGTGGAGGGCAGGAACTTTCAGGTCCCGGGCTATAGAGCAGGGTGCATTCTACCCTTTACGGCTGAAAGTGTTCAGAGTGCAAAATAGCACCACCTAGTGGAGGCTGGAGCCACTTACAACAAGCTCTGCCCCTCTGCACACTTCAGGTGCACTTCCACTGAAACAAGTCAGGGCAGCAGGTCCCTCACCCAAGAAGACCAACACAACTCCTTTGCACCAAGTTAATAATTTTGGTGCTGCAAAGTTCCAGCTCTAGGAGAATTAGGCTCTAACTTCAGTTTTATTTAATTCGTTATTTTTTTCTTTTATTTATTTTCTCATTTTTTAATTCCTTTTTTTTACTTTTTACTACATTTTGTTTTTATATATACATATCCTTTTATTTTTTTAATGTTTTTATTTTATTTTTTTTGTTTTGAGAAAGTGAGAGAGACAAGCATGAGCAGGGGAGAGGCAGAGAGAAAAGGAGACATGGAATCTGAGTAAGCTTCAGGCTCTGAGCTGTCAACACAGAGGCTGATGGGTGGCTCAAACCTATGAACTTCGAGATCATGACCTGAGCTGAAGACATTTAACCTACTGAGCCATCCCCATGTCCCTTCTTTTATTTTTAATTTTTTATTTTATTGATTTTGGGGTTTTATTTCATTATTTTATTTTATTTTATTTTATTTATTTTTGGATCTCGATACTTTTATCAAACAGATCAAAATATACCCAAGATCTTTTTTGTTGTTGTTGTGTTTTGTTTGCTTTTTTGATTTTTGTTTCTCTCTTTGTGTGTTTTCTTTTCTTTTCTTTTCTTTCTTTCCTCTTTTCTTTTTGGAAAAAAAAATGAGATAGAGAAACTCATCCCCAAAGAAAGAACAGGCAATAGAACTCATTCATGGATTTAATCGACACAAATATAAGTAAGATATCTGAACCAGACTTTAAAACCACAATTATAGGGGTGCCTGGGTGACTCAGTCAGTTAAGCATCCAGCTCTTGATTTCCACTCTAGTCATGATCTCACAGTTTGTAGGATTGAGCCCCTCATTGGGCTCTGTGCTGACAGTGCAGAGCTTGCTTGGGACTCTCTCTGTCTCTCTCTCTTTCTCTCTCTCTCTCTCTCTCTCTCTCTCTCCTATGCCCCTCTCCCACTCATGCTCTCTTTCTTTTGTTCTCTCTCTCTCTCTCTCTCTCTCTCAGTGTAAATAAATAAACATAAAAAATAAATTTAATTAAAACCTCCATGATTATAAGAATACTATCTGGGGTTGAAAAATAATAGAAGACACCAGAGAATCCCTTTCCGCAGGGATAAAAGAACTAAAGTTTAGTCAAATCAAAATTAAAAATGCTACAACTGATATGTAATCTCGAATGGATGCCATGATGGCAAGGATGGATGAAGTGGAGCAGTGAATCTGTGATGTAGAAGATAAAATTATGGAAAATAATGAAGCTGAAAAGAAGATGGATACAAAGTCCAAAGATGATGGTAAAAGACTTAAAGAATTCAGTGACCTATTAAAGAAGAATAACATTTGTATCATAAAAGTCCCAGAGATAAAGAGAGAAAAAGGGGAAGAAAGTTGAAGTGAACAAATTATAGCTGAAAACTTTCCTAATGTGAGAAGGGTCACAGACATGAAAACCCAAGAAGCACAGAAAGCTTTCATTAAATTTAAAAGGAGCTGACCATCACCAAGGCATATCATAGTGAAATTCACAAAATACTCAGGCAAAGGAAGAATCTTGAAAGCAGCAAGAAAAAAAGTCCTTAAACTACAAGGGAAAACATACCAGGTTTCAGCAGATCTGTCCACAGAAACTTGGCAGTCCAGAAAGGAGTTGCAAGATATTTTCAATGTACTGAATGGGGAAAATATGCAGGCAATAATTCTTTATCCAAAAAGGCTGTCATTCAGAATAGGAGAGATAAATAGATTCCAAAACAAACAAAAACTAAAGGAGTTGGTGACCACTAAACCAGCCTTACAAGAATTTTTAAGGGGACGTGTGTCTAGGTGGCTCAGTCAGTTAAGCATCTGACTTTGGCTCAGGTCATGATCTCACAGTTTGTGAGTTTGAGCCCCACATCAGGCTGTCTGCTGTCAGTGCAGAGCCCACTTAAGATCCTTTGTCTCCCTCTTTCTCTGTCACTCCCCTGCTTGCACTCTCTCTGTCTCTCAAAAAGAAATAAACACTAAAAAAAAAAAGAAATTTTAAAGGGGACTTTCTGAGGGGAGGGAAAAAAAAAAACAAGACAGGACCAAAGGCAACAAAGACTAGAAAGGGCAAGAAAACATTACCAGAAACACCAACTCTACAGGCAACATGATGGCACTAAATTCATATATGCTGATAATCACTCTGAATGTAAATAGATTAAATGTTCCAGTCAAAAGACATAACATAACAGAATGGTTAAAAAAAAAAGATCCATCTACATTCTGCCTATGAGAGACTCATTTTAGACTTAAAGACATCTGAAGATTGAAAGTGAAGTTATGGAGAACCATCTATCATGGTCTATGAGGTCAACAAAAGAAAACTGGAGTAGCCATACTTATATCAGACAATCTAGACTTTAAAATAAAGACTGTAACAAGGGATGAAGAAGGACATGACATTATAATTAAGGGGTCTATCCGTCAAGAAGATCTAACAACTGTAAATACTTATTCTGCCAACTTGGGGGTCCCCAAATATATAAATCAATTAATAACCAACAGAAAGAAACTTACTGATAATGATACAATAATAGTAGGTGACTTTAACACCCCACTTACAGCAAGAGACAAATCATATAAAGCAGAAAATCAACAAGGAAACAATGTCTTTGAATACACAGATGGACTTAACAGATATATTCAGAACATTTCATCCTAAATCAGGAGAATACACATTATTCTCAAGTTCATATGGAATATTCTCCAGAATAGATCACATATTAGGTCACAAATCATGTCTCAGCAGGTACAAAAAGATTGAGAACATACCGTGCATATTTTCAGATCACAATGCTATGAAACTGGAAGTCAACCACAAAAAAAAATTGGAAAGCCCTCAAATACAGAGGGTTAAAGAATATCCTACTAAAGAATGAATGGGTTAACCAGGAAATTAAAGAAGAAATTCAAAAATACATGGAAGGCAATGAAAATGAAAACACAACAGTCCAAAACCTTTGGGATGCAGGAAAGGCAGTCCTAAGATGAAAGTATATTGCAATTCAGGCCAATCTCAAGAGGCAAGAAAGGTCCCAAATACACAACCTAAACTTATACCTAGAGGAGCTAGAAAAGGAACAACAAATAAAATCTATAGGTGTGGGGAATAAGCTTAGGAATTCCCTGAGCTTGCACTGATGAGTTAACAAGGTTTAGGATGAAAGCATCTGGGATTAGGTACACAAGGTGAAAACGTCCGCTAGTATAGAACAAAGGCATAGAGGAATAGGAAGCCACAGGATGAAAACATCCAAGATTAGATATTCAGGGTGGGAGTGCCCCAACATAGTACAATAGCAGAAAGCTGCTTTCACAGGAGGGGAGGACCAGAATAGGTCAACTGGTAAACAGGGCTATACACCACAGCAGGGTGAAGTTGCCCAGAGTGGAGCTAATTAGCAAAATAAAGGTGTCTTGTTGACCCTGAGGTATCATGCTCTATCTGTCTTATCTCCTAGGTAAGCTGAGATAAACAGACGTGGTGCCTCCTGCTTGCCACATCATCTGCCTGGTGCCAGGATTTTGTTTTGTATTGACCCAACTCCCTAACACCACATATCTTCAAAACCCCCTTTCTCTCACATACATGAGTTAATGTTCATGGTTCCATTGTCTCTTTCTGCACATCCATCATGCTTGTAAGCCGTCTGGTCCTAATAAAAATGGAGCAAGATCCACTCGGGGCTCTTGTCTCCTCCTGGACATTAGTCTCTCTCGCTTTTAATTCTGCGTCTGCTCTCTTACTGGACAAGAGACAACTCCAGACCCAGAGTCTACAACATATAGGCAGAAGAAGGGAAATAATAACTACTAGAGCATAAATAAATGATATAGAAGCAAAAAAAAACCCACAGTAAAACATATCATTGAAACTAAGAGCTGGTTCTGTGAAAGAATAAACAAAATTGATAGACCCTTAGCAGGACCTATCAAAAAGAAAATAGAAAGGACCCAAATATATAAAATCACAAATGAAAGAGGAGAGATTACAGCCAACACCACAGGCATAATTATATGCCATCAAATTGGGCAATCTGGAATAAATGGACAAATTTCTAGAAACTCACAAACTACCAAAACTAAAACAGGAAGAAATAGAAAATTTGAACAGACCAATAAGCAATAAAGAAATTGACTCAGTAATTACAAATCTCCCAGAAAAAAGAGCCTTGGGCCAGATGGCTTACCAGGGGAATTCTACCAGTGATTCAAAGAAAGTTAACACCTAATCTTCTCAAACTTTTTCCAAAAATAGAAATGGAAAGAAAACTTCAAAACTCATTCTAAGAACCAGCATTACCTTGATTCCAAAACCAGACAAAGACCCTACTAAAGAGGAGAATTACAGGCCAATATGCCTGATGAGCTGGGATGCAAAAATTCTCAACAAGATACTAGCAAATTGAAATCAACAGTACATTAAAATAATTACTCACCATTATCAAGTGGGATTTATTCCTGGGCTGAAGGGCAGGTTCAATATTTGAAAATCAACATGATATGCCACATTAATAAAATAAAGTATAAGAAACATACGATCCTGTCAATAGATGCAGAAAAAGCATTTGACAAAATACAGCATCCATTCTTGAGTAAAATCCTCCACAAATTAGGGATGGTTATATACACACAGCTAATATCATCCTCAATGGGGAAAAACTGAGAGCCTTTCCTTTATAGTCAGGAACAAGACAAGGATGTCCACTGTCACCATTACTATTTAATATAGTACTGAAAGTCTTAACCTCAGCAATCAGACAACAAAAGGAAATAAAGGGCATCCAACTTGGCAAGGAAAGGTCAAACTTCCACTATTTGCAGATGACTTGATACCCTATGTAGAAAACCAAAAAGACTCCACCAAAAAGTTGTTAGAAATAATACATGAATTCATCAAATTCTCAGGATATATAATTAATGTGTAGAAATCTGTTGAATTTTTATACACCAATAAGGAAGCAGTAGAAAAGGAAATCAAGAAATGAATCCCATTTACAATTGTACCAAAAACAATAAGGTGCTTAGGAATAAACCTAACTAAAGAGGTAAAAGATCTGTAAACTACAGACGATTTATGAAAAATATTGAAGATGACACAAAGAAATGGAAAAGCATTCCATATTCATGGATTGGAAGAACAAATATTGTTAAAATGCCTATACTGCAATCTACGCAGTTAATGCAGTCCCTTTTAAAATACCGCCAGCATTCTTTATGAGCTAGAACAAACAATCCTAATATTTGTCTGGGATCACAAAAGACCCAGAAAAGCTAAAGGAATCTGGAAAAAGAAAAACAAAACTGGAGGCATCACAATTCCTGATTTTAAACTGTATTATAAAGCTGTAGTAATCAAGACAGCATGGTACTGGCATGAAAACAAACACATAAATCAATGGAACAGAATAGAAAACCCAGAAGTGGACCCACAAGTATATGGTCAACTCATCTTTGACAAAGCAGAAAAGAATATCCAATGGAAAAAAGACAGCCTCTTCAACAAATGGTGTTGAGAAAACTGGACTGTAACATGTGGAACAATGAAACTGGACCACTGTCTTACTCCATACATAAAAATAAATTCAAAATGTATGAAAAACCTAAATGTCAGACAGAAATCCATCAAAGTTCTAGAGGAGAACACAGGCAGAAACCTCTTTGACCTTGGCGACAGCAACTTCTTTCTTGACATGTCACCACAGACAAGGAAAACAAAGGCAAACATGAACTACTGGGAATTCATCAAGGTAAAAAGCTTCTGCACAGCAAAGGAAACAACAAAACTAGCAGATAGCCTATGGAATGAGAGAAGATATTCATAAATGACATATCTGATAAAGAATTAGTATCCAAAATCTATAATTAACTTACCAAACTCAACACCCAAAAAACAAATAGCCTAGTTAGGAAACGGGCAGAAGACATGAATAAACACTTTTCCAAAGAAGACATCCAGATGACTAATAGACACATGAAAAGTGCTCAACACTCCTTATCAGGGAAATGCAAATAAAAACGATGAAATATCCCCTAATACCTTTTAGAATGGATAAAATTAACAACACAAGCAACAACAGGTGTTGGCAAGGATGCAGAGAAAGGAGAAGTTTTTTGCACTGCTGATGGAAATGCAAACTGGTGCAGCCACTCTGGACAACAGTATGGAATTTTCTTAAAAAACTTAAAAATATAACTACCTTACAATCCAGCAATTGCACTATTAGATATTTACCCAAAGGATACACAAATACAGATTTGAAGGTGTCCATGCACCCTAATGTTTATAGCAGTTATGGCTATTATCAACAATAGTCAAACTATGGTGGGAGCCAAGTGAAATAAGTCAACCAAAGAAAGACAAATACCATATGATGTCACACATATGTGGAAATTAAGAAACAAGACAGATAAATATATGGGAATGGGGGAAAGAGAAAAGAGGAAAACAAACCACAGGAGACTCTTAACACAGAGAACAAACTCAGGGTTGGTGGAGTGAGGTGGGTGGGAGATGAGCTAGATGGGTGATGAGTATTAAAAAGGCCACTTGTTGAGATGAGCACTGGGTGCTGTATGTAAGTGATGACTCACTGAATTCTAGTCCTGAAACCCATATTACACTGTATGTTATGTTAACTAAAATTTAAATTAAAAAGAGAGCTATTTTCAGAGTAGATAAAAAAGAAAAAATGACCAATAATGTGTTCTTTATAGAAACCCATGCAACTCTAAATATACATATAGATTAAAAGTAAAGAAACAGGAGTGCCTGGGTGGCTCAGTTACTTAAGCATCTGACTCTTGATCTTAGCTCATATCTTGATCTTGGGGTTGTGAGCTCAAGCCTTGCATTTGGCTCCATGCTGTGCATGAAGCCTACTTATAAACAAACAAGCAAACAAAATAGAGAAGGGTGTACCAAACCAACACTAATCAAAACAAAGGTGTGCTTATGTTAATTTCATCAAATCAGATTTTAGATCAAGAAAAATGATCAGAGATAAAGAATGGCATTACAGAATGATAAATATATCAATATTGCTAGAAGACATAACAACTATTTTTTAATGTTTATTTATTTTTAAGAGAGAGAGAGAAAAAGAGAGAGAGAGAGACAAAGTGTGAGCAGGGGAGGGGCAGAGAGAGAGAGAGAGGGAGACACAGAATCCGAAACAGGCTCCAGGCTCTGAGCTGTCAGCACAGAGCCTGATGTGGGGCTTGAACTCACGAACTGCAAGATCATGACCTGAGCCAAACTCAGACCTTAACTGACTGAGTCATCCAGGCATCCTAAAGACATAACAAGTCTTAATGTGCATGTACCTAAAGTTAGAGGACACTAATGTGTTAGGCAAAAATGATCAGAATTGCAATTAAAAATACATGAATCTACTATCATAGTAGATTTTACATTCATGTAATGGAAAAGGACAGATCCAGTAGGCAGAAAGTCAGAAAGCATCTAATGGACCTCAACAGAACCATCAACTAACTGGGTATTTTTGACATAGACTGCTTCATCCAACAACAGAAAATGACAGAGTCTTCTCAAGTCACATAAAACACTCATCAAGATAGACCATATTCTGGGCCATAAAACACAACTTAATAAAATTTTATTATTTTTATTTGAAAAGCTTTTATTTTTTATTTTTGAGAGACAGAGAGAGAGAGAGAGAGAGATCAGGGGAGGGGCGGGGGGGGGGTGGCAGAGGATCTGAAGCAAGCTCTGCATTGACAGCAGACAGCCCAATGTGGGGCTCAGACTCACAAACTGTGAGATCATGAACTGAACCAGAGTCTGAGGCTTAACTGACTGATCCACCCAAGAGTCCCAACTTAATAAATTTTTATAAGTAGAAATAATACAGCATCTGCTGTGAAATTACAATGGATTTAACTTGAAATCAATTACAGAAAGATAGCTGAAAAAATACATGGATTTAACAACATACAAGCAACACATAGCTCAAAGAAGAAATTTTTTTAAATATTTCAAAATATTTTAAACTAAATGAAAATAAAATACAACATATCAAAACTTGTGAAACACAGTGAAAGATTTGCTTAGAGGGAAGTTTAGAGTCTTGAATGCATATATCACATAAGAAGAAAGATCTAAAATCAGTAATCAAAGATTCCACTTCAGAAAAGTAGAAAAAGATGGGAGCACTTGAGTGGCCCAGTTGGTTGAGTGTTAGATTTCAGCTTGTCATGATCTCACGGCTCCTGAGTTCGAGCCCCATGTCAGGCTCTGTGCTGACAGCTCAGAGCCTGGAGCCTGTTTCAGATTCTGTGTCTCTCTCTCTCTATCTCTGCCTCTCCCCGGCTGTCTCTCAAAAATAAATAAACATTAAAAAAAGAAAAATAGAAAAAGAAGACCAAATTAAGTACAAAGTCAGCAGAAATAAAGTAGTAATAACTAAAGCAGAAATCAATAAAATTGGAAAAAGAAAATCAATTAAAAAATCAACAAAATAAAAAACCGGTTGTTTGACTACTGCAATACTTATTTCAAAACATATGTAAACTAAACCATATGCTGTGCACCTTAAACTTACGCAGTGACAAATATCAATTGTTTTCCAATAAAACTGGAATAAAGTGCTCTTTCATTAAAAATATCAATAAACTTGAAAATCTTCAGGCAAACTAACAAAAGAGAGGACACAATTTACTAACATCAGAAATGAAAGGGAGGGCATCACCACAGATCCCATGGGCATTCAAAGGATAATAAAGATATGAACATCTCTATATCTACACATATGAAAACTTAGATATAATTAACTAATTCTATGAAATACAGAATATGCCTGTCTTTAAATTAATCTTTAATAATTAATAGATATAGATCTATTTATTAAAGAAATTGAATCAATAGATAATAACTTTCCAAAAAAGAAAGCACTAGAACCAGATGGGTTTACTGGTGAATTCTACCAGACATTTAAGAAAGAAATTATGTCAGTTCTCTATCATCTTAAGAAGATAGAAATAGAGAAAATACTTAATACTTCCTAATTCATTCTAAAAGGCTAGGCTCATCCTAACACTAACACCAGACAAAGTTATTACAAAGAGAATAAAACTAAAACCCCAAATCTCTCATAAACATAAATGAAAAAAATCCTCAACAACATACTAGCAAATTGAATTAAAAATGTTTAAAAGTAATTGCATATCACAGCCTAGAGGAATGTATTCCACATATGCAAGGCTAGTTCAATATTTAAAAATTAGCAAATGTAATTCATCAAGTCAACAAAAAAGAAAAAATTCATGATTGTATCAATAGATGCAGAAGAAAAAAACATATGACAAAATCCAATATTTATTCATACCAAAAACTCAACAAACTATGGCTAGTGGAGAACTTTCTCAACTTGATAAAGAATACAAAAAATCTACAGCAAGCATCATACTTAATGGTGAGAAACCTGGTTTCCCAGTAAGACTGGATACAAGGAAAGGATGTATACAAGATGTACTATGTAATGCAAGAAAACCAGAAAAGTAAATAAAAGGTATACATATTTTTAAGGAAGAAACGAAACTGTCTTTGTTCATAGGTAACATGATTTTCTATGTAAATAATATGAAAGAATTGATAAAAAATTACTAAATTACAGGAAAATTGAAGGATACAAAATTAATATACAAAGTCAATTAATTCCCAGCATACCAGCAATGAACATGTGGAATATTTAATTAAAAACTCATCAGCATTTACAAGAGTATCCTCCTAAAATTAAATATCTAGATATAATTCTTTTTTTAATTTTTTTTTAACGTTTATTTATTTTTGAGACAGAGAGAGACAGAGCATGAATGGGGGAGGGTCAGAGAGAGGGAGACACAGAATCTGAAACAGGCTCCAGGCTCCGAGCTGTCAGTACAGAGCCCGACGCGGGGCTTGAACTCACGGACCGTGAGATCATGACCTGAGCCGAAGTCGGCCGCTCAACCGACTGAGCCACCCAGGCGCCCCAACATAATTCTAATAAAATATGTAAAAGTTCTGTATGAAGAAAACTGTGAAATTCTAAAATATTGAAAAAGGAATTAAATAAATGGAGAGATATTTTATGTTCATTGATAGGAAGATTCAACATTGTCAAGATGTCAGTTCTTCCCAACTTGATCTATAGATTCAGTGTAATCCGGCCCAAATACCAGCCAGTTATTTTGTGAATATAACTACATACAGTTTTTACGTAGAGGCAAAAGACCCAGAATAGCAAAGTCAATATTGAAGGAGAAGAATACCATAGAAGGTTTCATATTAACTGTATCAAGACTTAATACAGGGTGCCTGGGTGGCTCAGTAGGTTAAGCATCCAACTCTTGATTTCAACTCAGGTCATGATCTCATGGTTTGTGAGATCAAACCCCATATCAGGCTTTGTGCTGGCAACATGGAGCCTGCTGGGGATTGTCTCTCCCTCTCTCTGGTTCCCCCCCTTCCCTCAAAATGAATAAATAAACTTTAAAAAAAGACTACAAAGCTACAATAATCAAGGTATCAGTGAAACAATAAAGGAATAGAGCCATGGGACAGAATAGGGAGCCCAGAGATAAACCCAAATAAATACAGACAACTGATATTTGATAAAAGAGAAAAAGCAATATAATACAGCAAAGATATTACCTGCAACAAATAATTCTGGAACAACCGGACATGGACATCCATATGCAAAAAAATGAATCTATACACAGACCTTACACCTTTCATAAAAATTAATCCTTGAGTTAAAGATCTAAGTGTGAAATTCAAAGCTGTAAAATTCCTTCCGGATAATATAGGAGAAAATATGGCAAAAACTTTTGAAACAACACCAAGTGTACAACTGATGAAAGAGACCATTGATGTGCTTCATTAAAATTAAAAACTTCTCCTTTAAAAAGGACAATGTCAAGAGAGGAAGGACACAATCCACAGGCTGGGAAACAGCATTTCAAAAACCACCTCTAGTAAAGGACTGTTATCCAAAACATACAAACACTTAAAAATCAAGAAAAGAAAATGAACAACCCAATTTAAAAAAATGGGTCAAAGACCTTAACAGACATCTCACAAAACATATATACAAATGAAAAATAAGCATATGAAAAGATCATATTTTATCAGGGAATTGCAAATTAAACCATAAGTGAATTACCACTACACACCTATTTGAGCAGCCAAAATCTAGATCACTGGCAATATCAAATTAGCTATTGATATTGGTGAGAATGTGGAACAATAGGACTCTCATTCATTGCTAGTGGGAATGAAAAATGAACAGCCACCTTGGGAGACAGTTTGGCAGCTTCTTATAATACTGAACATGCTCCTACCATACAATTCAGGTATTGTACTCCTTGATATTTAATCAGATGATTTGAAAACTTATGTCCACATGAATGCTTTTATAGAAGCTTATTCATAATTGCACATTTTGAAGCAATTAATATGTCCTTTAGTAGGTGAATTAATAAGCAGTGGTGCCTCTAGAAAATGCAATATTATTTATGACTAACAAAAGGAATCATAAAACCGTGAGTAGACCTGTAGGAAAATTAAATACATATCACTAAGTGAAAGAAACAAATGTGAGAAAGTTAAATGCATGGTCAGAGGATTATCGATTCAAACCATATGATATTTTGGAAAAAGCAAAACTATGGAGTTAGTAAAAAGATTGGTAGTTGTCAGGGGTTAGGTGGGGACATAGGAATGAATAGGCAGGGTATGGAGAATTTTTAGGGAAGTGAAAGTTTTATGTAATATACAATGGGACATATTTGTCATTGTACATTTGTCAAAACCAATAAGATATACAAACCAAGGGTGAATATAAACTATGGACTTTGAGTGGTAATGATGTCAATATAGGTTCATTTTAAGAAATGTACTACTCTGGTAAAGGATGTTGATAGTAGGGAAGGTTGTGCATGTATGGAAACAGGGGATATATGGGAAACTCCTCTACTTTCCATTTAGTTTTTTTTTTTTATTTTTTAAAATATTTATTTATTTTTGAGAGACACAGAGACAAAGCACGAACAGGGGAGGGGCAAAGAGAGAAAGAGACACAGAATCCAAAACAGGCTCCAGGCTCTGAGCTGTCAGCACAGAGCCCGACGCAGGGCTCAAACCCACAAACCAGGAGATCATGACCTGAGCCGAAGTTGGAAACTCAACTGACTGAGCCAGATGCCCCTCCATTTAGTCTTTATGATTTAAAAATAAAGTTTTTAAATTAAAAATGGTCATAATCAACTTGAGTGGAAATCTGGATTTCAGTAAAAAACAGAACACTCAGGAGAAGTCTTGTTGAAGATGAAATAACTGCTTTGGGGAGAAAGAGTGTCATGAAATTTCATTTGCCTATATATCATTATAACATTATGCCAGACTTTTAGTGCTGTTATGGACTGAATTTTCCCAAAATATGTTGAAGCTCTAAGCCCCAGTTCCTCAGAATGTGACTTTATTTGCATATAGCTTTCAAATATGCAATTAGAGTTAAATGAAGTAATATGGATGGCCCCTGATCCAATATGACTTGTATCCATGTAAGAAGAGGAAATTTGGACATATAAAAAACACCAGGGATGTGCACACGCAGAGAAATAGCCATGTGAGACCACGGTAAGAAGGTGACCATCTGCAAGCCAAGGGGAGATTTCTCAAAAGAAACCTAGCCACTTCCTTGCTGACCTGAATGCCTTTTATTACTTTTTGTTGTCTGCTGTGGCTAGAACTTCCAATATTATGTTAAATAACAGTGATAAGAGTGGACATCGCTGTCTTGTTCCTGACCATAGAAGAAAAGCACTCAGTTTTTCCCCATTGAGGATGGCATTAACTGTGGATTTCACTATTGCAGATGACATAGTATTATATTGCTAGAATTGATACATGAATTCAGGAAAGTCACAGTATAGAAAATAAACGTACAGAGATCTGTTGCATTTCTATACACCTATAATAAAACAGCTGAAAGAGAAACTAAGGAATCAACCTCATATACAATGGCAAAAAAAAATGTAAGATACTTGGGAATAAACCTAACTGAAGTGGTGAAAGACCTGTACCCTGAAAACTATAAAACAGTGATGAAAGAAATTGAGATGATACAAAGAAACAGAAAGACTTTCTGTGCTTATGGATTGGAAGAACAAATATTGTTAAAGTGTCTATACTATCCAAAGAAACCAACACATTTAATGCAATCCCTATCAAAATGCCAACAGTGGTTTTCAAGAAGTAGAACAAGCAATCCTAAAATTGTATGAGACCACAAAAGACTCCAAATAACCAAAGCAATCTTAAAAAAGAAAAGCAAAGCTGGAGGCATCACAATTCTGAACTTCAAGTCATATTACACAGCTGTAGTGATAAAGACAGTATGGTACTGGCACGAAAACAGACACATAGGTCAATGGATCAGAATAGAAAAGCCAGAAATAAACGCACAACTTTATGGTCAATTAATCTTTGATGAAGCAGGAAAGAGTATCCAGTGGAAAATAAGACAGTCTTTTCAGCAAATGGTGTTGGGAAAACTGGACAGCAACGTGCAAAAGAATGAAACTGAACCACTTTCTTTTTTTTTTTTTTAATTTTTTTTTCAACATTTATTTATTTTTGGGACAGAGAGAGACAGAGCGTGAACAGGGGAGGGGCAGAGAGAGAGGGAGACACAGAATCAGAAACAGGCTCCAGGCTCCGAGCCATCAGCCCAGAGCCCGACGCGGGGCTCGAACTCACGGACCGCGAGATCGTGACCTGGCTGAAGTCGGACGCTTAACCGACTGCGCCACCCAGGCGCCCCTGAACCACTTTCTTTTACCTTACCCAAAAATTAACTCAAAGTGGATGAAAGACCTAAATGTGAGACCTGAAACTATAAATATCCTAGTGGAGAAGACAGGCAGTAACCTCTTTGACATCAGCCGTAGCAACTTTTACAAGATATGTCTCCTGAGGTAAGGGAAACTGAAACAAAAATAAACTATTGGGACTTCCTCAAAATAAAAATCTTCTGCACAGTGAAGGAAATACTCAACAAAACTAAAAGACAACCTGTGGAATGGGAGAAGATATTTCAGGTGAAATTTCTGGTAAAGAGCTAGTTTTCAAAATATGTAAAGAACTTAACACTCAAAAAACAAATAATCAAATTTAAAAATGTGCAGACGACATGAATAGACATTTTCCAAAGAAAATATACAAATGGCAAACAGATACATGAAAAGATGCTCAACATTGCTCATCATCAGGGAAATGCAAATCAAAACTATAATGAGATATCACTTCACAGCAGTCAGAAAAGCTAAAATTAACAACTCAGGAAACAAAAGGTGTTGACAAGGATGTGGAGAAAGGGGTACTCCCTTATACTGTTGGTGGGAATGCAAACTGGCACATCTATTCTGGAAGCAGTATGGAGGTTCCTCAACAAGTTAAAAATAGAACTACCCTATGATTCAGTAATTGCACTGCTAGGTATTTACCTAAAGAATATGAGAAGTAATTCAAAGGGATACATGCACCGTGATATTTATAGCAGCATTATCTACAATAGCCAAACTATGGAAAGAGCCCAAGTGTCCACGGACTATTGAATGAACAAAGAAGAGGTGGTATATATGTACAATGGAATATTACTCAGCCATAAATCTTGCCATTTGCAATGACGTGGATGGAGATAGACAGTATTATGCTAAGTGAAATAAGTCAGTCAGAGAAAGACAAATATCATATGATTTGAATCATATGTGGAATTTAAGAAACCAAACAAATGAGCATAGGGAAATAGAGGCAAAGCAAGAGAATTTTAACTATAGAGAACAAACTGATGGTTATTAGAGGAGAGGCATGTGTGTGTGTGGGATGGGTTAAATAGGTGATGGGTATTAAGGAGGGCATTTATTGTGATGAACACCAGGTGTCGTATGGAATTGCTGAATCACTAAATTGTACACCTGAAACTAATATAACACTGTATGTTCACTAACAGGAATTTGAATAAAAACTAATAATAATAATAATGGGAGGAACTAAACCTTCCAATACCTTGTTCATGGACTTCTAGCCTCCATAATGTAAGAAAATAAATTTGTGTTAAGCTATTCAGTTTCTGGTATTTTGTTATGGAAGCTCTATCAAAATAATACAAATTTTGGTGCAATTAAATGAGGTGCTATTATAACAAGTACTTAAAAATGTAGAAGTTACTTTGGAACTGGATTGTGCATAGAAGCTGGAAGAGCTTTGAGATGCATGATAGAAAAAAAAAACCTAGATTGTCTTGAAAAGACTTGGTAGGAATATGGACACTAAAGGTGATTATACTGAGATCTCAAATAAAAATGAAGAATATATTATTCAATAACATTTCAAAATAGGAAGAAAGGTGTTCTCTGTTATTTTTTTTTTGTTTATTTATTTTTGAGAGAGACAGAGACAGAATGCGAGTGGGTTAGGGGCAGAGAGAGAGGAAGACACAGAATCGGAAGCAGGCTCCAAGCTCTGAGCTGTCAGCACAGAGCCTGACGCAGGGCTCAAACCCACAAACCAGGATATCATGACCTGAGCTGAAGTTGGAAACTCAACTGACTGAGCCACCCAGGCGCTCCAAGGTGTTCTCTGTTATAACATGGGAAATAATTTGGCCAAATTGCGTTGTAGTGTCTTGTGGAAAGTTGAAATTGTAGTGATGGTCATGGATATTAAGGAGATTTCTAAGCAAAGTATTGAAAGCACATCCTGGTTTATCTTTGTTGCTTATAGTAAAATGTGAGAGCAGAATAATAAGTTGAAGAAATTGTTAAGGGAAAAAGAACCATAACTTGAATATTTGGAAAATTCTTAATTTATCCATATTGTGAAATACAAGAAAGCTTGCTCTGGGAAGAATACCAAAGTGTGGCTGGAAAACCGCTGCATAAAGAGATTACAGGTATAACTCATTGACTTAACCAGCCATCTTAGCAGAAGCCAAGAATAGAGATGGAATTATATCAGAAGAAAAACTGCCAGGTTGAATTAAAGGGAATAGGGATGGGGCAAAATCAAGGAAAGCTATTAGATTTCTGGGATTTGACAGGATGGGTCAATAGAACTATCCAGTTATGAATATGAAGTTTTCTTCAAGAAAAGAGAATGACCTCCCAAATGACTGAATGATCAACAAGGCTGACACTTGGAGCTCAGAGCAATCACCATGATGAGTTGGAAGACAGAGAATTTAGCCAAAGAGGATTACTTTCTTTTAAGTTTTTATTTTAATTCCATTTAGTTAACAAAGGGTATTATATTAGTTTCAGGTGTACACTTGTAGTGATTGAACATTTCTATACATCACGTGCTCATCACAAGTGCACTCCTTAATCCCCATCACCTGTTTCACCCATCTGTCCACTCACCTCCCCTCTGAAAACCATCAATTTGTTTTGTTTGGTTTGTTCTCTATGATTAAGAGTCTACTTCTTGATTAACTCTCTTATTTTTCTCTTTGCTTGTTTGCTTTGTTTCTCTGTTTGTTTTGTTTCTTAATTCCACATATGAGTGAAACCATATGCTATTTGTCCTTCTCTGAGTGACTTATTTCACTTAGCATAATGCTCTCTAGGTCCATCAATGTCATTACAAATGGCAAGATTTCATTCTTATTTTTTATATATTCCACTTTATATATATATACCACATCCTCTTTATACATTCATCAAATAATGGACACTTGGGCTCCTTCCATATCTTGACTATTGCAAATAATCCTCCAATAAATGTAGGGGTGCATGTATCACTTTGAATTAGTGTTTTTGTATTCTTCAGGTAAATACCCAGGAGTGTGATAGATGGGTAATCAGGTAGTTATATTTTTAAGTTTTTTGGGGAAAATCTATACTTTTTTCTAGAGGCTGCACCAGTTTGCATTCTACCAACAGTGCAGGAGTATTCCTTTTTCTCCACATCCTCACCAACACCTGTTGTTTCTTGTGTTATTAATTGTAGCCATTCTGACAGGTGTGAGGTGTAGTTTTGATTTGCATTTCCCTGATGATGAGTGTTGTTAAACATCTTTTCATGTATCTGTTAGTCATCTGGGTGTATTCTTTGGAAAAATGTCTATTCATGCATTCTGCCTATTTTTAAACTGAATTATTTGTTTTTTGGGTGTTGAGTTTTATAAGTTTTTTATATATTGTGGAGATGAAACCTTTATCAGATATGTTATTTACAAATATAATCTCCCATTATGTAGGTGCCTTGTAGTTTTTTATTTTGCTGTGCAGAGCTTTTAATCTTGATGAAGTCCCAATAGTTTATTTTTGATTTTGTTTCCTTGCCTCAGGATACTTATCTAGAAAAAAAAGTTGTTATGGCTTATATCATAAGTTGTTATGCCTGTAGAATATGCTAGAATTTTTATGGTTTCAGGTCTATTGAGGCTTTTTTTGTAGGCTAACATGTTATCTATTCTGTAGAATGTTCCATGTACACTTGAAAAGAATATGTATTCTGCTGGGTTTTTTGGATGGAATATTCTGAACAAATATGTTAAATTCACCTGGTACAATGTGTCATTCAAAGTAGTTTTCTTGTTGATTTTCTTTTTTTTTTAAGTTTATTTATTTATTTTGAGAGAGAGAGAAAGAGCACAAGTGGGGGAGGACCATACAGAGAGAGGGAGAGAGAGAGAATCCCAAGCATGCTCTGCCCTGTCATGCCCCAGTGGGGTCGAACTAATGAACCATGAGATAATGACTTGAGCTGAAACCAAGAGTGGGAAGCTTAGCTGACTGAGCCACCCAGGCTCATCCTTGTTGATTTTTTATTTGGATGTTCTGTTCACTGATGTAAGTGTAGCATTAAAGTCCCCTACTATTATTGTATTACTATCAATTAGTTACTTTATGTTTTATATTAACTGTTATATGTATTTGGGTACTTTCACGTTGGGTGCATAAATATTTGCAATTGTTGTATTTTCTTGATGTATTATCTCCTTTATTATATACAGTGTCCTTCTTTGTTCCTTGTTACAATCTTTGTTTTGAAGTCTATTTTTCCAATTTAACTATTGCTACTCTGGCTTTCTTTTAACATCCATTTGCATGCATGAGCAATGTTTCTGCATCCCCTCACTCTCAATACACAGGTGTCTTTAGGTCTAAAATGAGTCCCTTGCAGGCAGTATATATAGATAGGTTTTGTTTTTGTTTTTTGTTTTTAATTTAAATCCAAATTAGTTAGCATATCGGGCAACAATGATTTCGGGAGTAGGTTCCTTAGTGCCTCTTACCCATTTAGCCCATCCCCCCTCCCACAACCCCTCCAATAACCCTCAGTTTGTTCTCCATATTTGTGAGTCTCTTCTGTTTTGTTCCCATCCCTGTTTTTATATTATTTTTGTTTCCCTTCCCTTATGTTCATCTGTTTTGTCTCTTAAAGTCCTCATATGAGTGAAGTCATAGGATTTTTGTCTTTCTCTGACTGACTAATTTCACTTAGCATAATACCCTCCAGTTCCATCCATGTAGTTGCAAATGGCAAGATTTCATTCTTTTTGATTGCTGAGTAATACTCCATTGTGTATATATGTGTGTATATATATATGTGTGTGTGTGTGTGTGTGTGTATATATATATATATATATATATATATATATATCACATCTTCTTTATTCATTCATCCATTAATGGACATTTTGGCTCTTTCCATACTTTGGCTATTGTTGATAGTGCTGCTATAAACATGGGGGTGCATGTGTCCCTTCGAAACTGCACACTTGTATCCCATGGATAAATACCTAGTAGTGCAATTGCTGGGTCGTAGTGTAGTTCTATTTTTAGTTTTTTGAGGAACCTTCATACTGTTTTCCAGAGTGGCTGCACCAGCTTGCATTCCCACAAGCAGTGCAAAAGAGATCCTCTTTTTCTGCATCCTCACCAACATCTGTTGTTGCCTGAGTTGTTAATGTTAGCCACTCTGCCAGGTGTCAGGTGGTATCTCATTGTGGTTTTGATTTGCATTTCCCCGATGATGAGTGATGTTGAGCATTTTTTCATGTGTTGGTTGGCCATCTGGATGTCTTCTTTGGAGAAGTGTCTATTTATGTCTTTTGCCCATTTCTTCACTGGATTATTTGTTTTTTTGAGTGTTGAGTTTGGTAAGTTCTTTATAGATTTTGGATACTAACCCTTTATCTGATACGTCATTTGCAAATATCTTCTCCCATTCTGTCATTTGCCTTTTAGTTTTGCTTATTGTTTCCTTCACTGTGCAGAAGCTTTTCATTTTGATGAAGTCCCAGTAGTTCAGTTTTGACTTGTAAGGTTTTTAGGAGTGTATTGTTTAATTTCCACCTCATTATGAATTCCCCAAATTTCTTTCTGTATCCATTTATGATACAATATCTTAGTGGTCACAGATTATGAATTGAATGATTTCAATTCTTTTAAATATAGTGATGTGGATTTTATGGCTTAACAAATAATCTTTCTGGAGAATGCTCCATGGCATTTGGGCAATATGTATATTCTATTATTGTTGTATCTGTATTTCTACAGATGCCTGTTAGGTGTTAAGTTTTTTATTTCTTAATTAATCTTGCCTAATTGATCTATTTTTTAAGAGTTTATGGAGGTAAAATTGACAAATAAAAATTTTACATATTTAAGGTTTAAAACACAATGATTTCATAGAAGTATGCACTGTGAAATGATTACCACAATCAAGTTAATTAATACATCCCTCACCTCATATAGTTACCTTTTTTTTTACTATGGTGAGAATATTTAAGACATCTGTTTGCAAATTTTGAGTATACAATACAGTATTAACTACAGTCATTATGCTTTACATTAGATTCTCAGAAACTATTTTTTTAAAATATTTTTTTTAACGTTTATTTATTTTTGAGACAGAGAGAGACAGAGCATGAACGGGGGAGGGGCAGAGAGAGAGAGGGAGACACAGAATCGGAAGCAGGCTCCAGGCTCTGAGCCATCAGCCCAGAGCCTGACGCGGGGCTCGAACTCACAGACCGTGAGATCGTGACCTGAGCTGAAGTCGGATGCTTAACTGACTGAGCCACCCAGGCGCCCCTAGATTCTCAGAAACTATTAATCTTAAAACTGAAGTTATTACCCTGTGACCAAAATCTGCTCACTTTCCTCACCCCTTAGCCCCTGAAAACTACCATTCCGTTCTCTGATTTTATGAATTTGACTTTTTAAGATTTAATATATAAGTAAATTTATATAGTACAGTTGGCATTTGAACAACATGGGTTGTAACTGTGCAGGTCCACTTATACATGGACTTTTTTTTTTTTACAGTATAGTATTGTAAATGTATTTTTTCCTTATAATTTTTAAAGTTTTCATTTTAGTTCCAATTAGTTAACATACACTGTTATGTTGGTTTCAGGTATACAATATAGTGATTCAGCACTTCCATACATCACCCTGTGCTCATTGCAAGTGAACTCCTTAACCTTTATCACCTATTTAACCATCCCCCCATTTATAATCATCCTCACTGGTAAACATCAGATTTTTTACTTATAATTGAGGGACTGTTTCTTCTCTCTCTCTCTCTCTTACCTTTTCCTTTTCTTTGTTTTGTTTCTTAACTTCCACATATGAGTCAAATCATACTGTATTTGTCTTTCTCTGATTTATTTTGCTTAACATTATACTTTTTAGATCCATCCACATCACTGCAAATGGTAATATTTCATTTTTCTTTTTTTATATATTCCATTGTGTGTGTGTGTGTGTGTGTGTGCGTGTGTGTGTATATATATATTCAACTTATGGATGCTATAACAATGATGCTATAAACATCGGGGAGCATGTGCCCCTTCAAATCAGTATATTTATATTGTTTGGTTAAGTAGTTAGTAGTGCAGTTACTGGATCCTAAGGTAGTTCTATTTTTAACTTTTTAAACATCCATGCTGTTTTTCAGAGTGACTGCACCAATTTGTATTCACACCTACAGTGTAAGAGGGTGCTCCTTTCTCCACATCTTTGCCAACATCTCGTTTCCTAAGTTGATAATTTTAGCCATTCTGACAGGTGTGAGGTGGTATCTCATTGCGGTTTTGATTTGTATTTCCCTGATGATGAGTGACGTTTAGCATCTTTTCATGTGTCTGTTAGCCATCTGGATGTCTTCTTTGGAAAAATATCTATTCATGTCTTTTGCCTATTTCTTCACTGGATTATTTGTTTTGTTTTGTTTTTGACGGGGCTTGTTGACTTTGGCAAGTTCTTTATAGATTTTGGATACTAACCCTTTATAGATATGTACTTTGCAAATACCTTCTCCCATTCTGTCAGTTGCCTTATAGTTTTGTTGATTGTTTCCCATGCTGTGCAGGATCATTTTATCTTCTTTTAAAAATATTTTTAACATTTATTTATTTTCGAGAGAGAGAGAGAGAGAGAGAGAGAGAGAGAGAGAGCGAGCACTAGTGGGGGAGGGGCAGAGAGAGAGAGGGAGACAGAATCTGAAGCAGGCTCTAGGCTCCAAGCTGTCAGCACAGAGCCTGATGTGGGGCCTGAACCCACGAACTGTGAGATCATGACCTAAGCTGAAGTCAGACATTCAACCGACTGAGCCACCCAGGTGCCCCCAGAAGCATTTTATCTTGATGAGGTCACAATAGTTCATTTTTGCTTTTATTTCTCTTGCCTCCAGAGACACATCAAGTAATAAGTTGCTGCAGCCTGAATCAAAGAAGTTGCTGTTTTATCTTCTAGGATTGTGATGGTTCCCTGTATCACATTTAGGTCTTTTGTCTATTTTGACTTTATTTTTGTGTATGGTGTACGAAAGTGGTCCAATTTCATTCTTCTTAATGTTGCTGTCCAGTCTTCCCAGCACCATTCATTGAAGACACTGTCTTTTTTCCGTTAGATATTTGTTCCTGCTTTTCAAAAGATTATTTGACCATATACTTGTGGGCCCATTTCTGGGTGTTCTGTTCAATTGATCTATGTATCTGTTTTTGTATCAGTACCATACTGTCTTGATTACTACAGCTTTGTAATATAACGTGAAGGCTGGAATTGTGATGTCTTCAGCTTTGCTTTTCTTTTTCAAGGTTTCTTTGGCTATTCTGGGTCTTTTGTGGTTCTATGCAAATTTTAGGATTGTTTGTTCTAGCTCTGTGAAAACTGCTGATGTTTGTTTGATAGGTATTACACCGAAGGTGTAGATTGCTTTTGTATTATAGTCATTTTAACAACGTTTGTTCTTCCAACCCATGACCATGGAACGTTTTTCCATTTTTTTGTATCCTCATCAGCTTCTTTCATTAGTGTTGTATCATTTTCAGAGTACAGATCTTTTATCTCTTGGGCTATGTTTACTCCTAGGTATCTTATGGTTTTTAGTGCAATTGTGAATGGGGTTGATTCCTTGTTTTCCCTTTATGCTGCTTCATTATTGGTGTATAGGAATGCAACAAATTTATGCACATTGATTTTTTTATCCTGTGACTTTATTGAATTCATTTAGTAGTTCTAATATTTTTGGTGGAATCTTTAGCATTTTCTGTATAGAGTATTATGTTATCTGCAAATAGTAAATTTTTTACTTTTTCCTTACCACTTTGAATGTGCTTTATTTCCTTTTGTTGTCTAGTTTCTGTGAATAGGAATTCAAGTACTATGTTGAATTAAGGTGATGAGAGTGAACATGTGTGTCTTGTCCCTGACCTTACAGGGAACACTCTCAGTTTTTCCCCATTGAGGGTAATATTTGCTGTGGGTTTTTTTTTTGTATGTGGCCTTTATTATGTTGAGGTATGTTCCCTCTAAACTTACTTTGTTGAGGGTTGTATTTTTTCAAATGCTTTTCCTGAATATATTAAGATAATCATGTTTTTATACTTTCTCTTATTGATGTGATGTATCACATTGATTGATTTGAGAATTTTGAACCACCCTTGCAGCCCAGGGATAAACCCCACTTGATCATGATGAATGTTTTTTTTTTAAATGTATTGGATTTTGTTTGCTGGTTTTGCATCAAAGTTCATCAGTTATTGGTCTGCTGTTACCTTTTTTTTAATGATGTCTATCTGACTTTGGTATAGAGTGATACTCACCTTAGAGAATGAATTTGGAAGTTTTCCTCCTCCTTCTATTTTTTGGGAGTTTGAGAATAATAGGTATTAGCTCTTCTTTAAATGTTTTGTGGAATTTCCCTGTGAAGCCATCTGGTCCTGGGCTTTTGTTTGTTGAGATTTTTTTAAATTACCGATTCAATCTCCTTGATGGTAACGAGCCTGTTCAAATTTCTATTCCTTTCTGCTTCAGTTTTGGTAGGTTATGTGTTTCTAGGAATTTATTAATTTCTTCCCGGTTGTCAAATTTGTTGGCATAGTTTTTCATAATATTGTCTTACCATGGTTTGCATTTTTGTTGTGGTGGTTTTTATTTTTTCCTCTTTTATTCTTGATATTGTTTATTTTAATTCTCTTTTTCTTTCTCCTTGATGAATTTATCATGTTTTTTATCTTTTCAAAGAACTAGTTCTTAGTTTCCTTGATCTGCTGTATTGTGTTTTTAGTTTCTATACAATTTATTTCTACCCTAATATTATTTCTTTCCTTCTGCTGGCTTTGGGTGTTGTTTTTCTTTTCCTACCTTCCTTAGGTGTAAGTTTAGGTTATTTTCTGAACTTCTTTTTGCTTCTTGAGTTAGGCCAATGTGGTTGCAAACTTCCCTCTTAGAACTGCTTTTGCTACATTCCAAAAGTTATGGACTGTTTTGTTTTCATTTTCATTTGTTTCCATGTATGTTTTTAAATGTTTTTAAAAATTTATATCTAAATTAGTTAGCATATAGTGCAACAATGATTTCAGGAGTAGATTGCTTAGTGCCCCTTACCCATTTTTAGCCCCTTCCCCCTCCCACAACCCCTCCAGTAACCCTCAGTTTGTTTTCCATATTTATGAGTCTCTTCTGTTTTGTCCCCCTCCCTGTTTTTATATTATTTTTGTTTCCCTTCCCTTATGTTCATCTGTTTTGTCTCTTAAAGTCCTCATATGAGTGAAAAAGAAAACCAAAGCAGGAGGCATCACAATCCGAAACTTTAAGCTATACTACAAAGCTGTAATCATCAAGACAGTATGGTACTGGCACAAGAACAGACACTCAGATCAATGGAACAGAATAGAGAACCCAGAAATGGACCTACAAACGCATGACCAACGAATCTTTGACAAAGCAGGAAAGAATATCCAATGGAATAAAGACAGTCTCTTCAGCAAGTGGTGCTGGGAAAACTGGACAGTGACATGCAGAAGAATGAACCTGGACCACTTGTTTTCCATGCATTTTTAATTTATTTCTTGATTTCTTCGTTTACCCATTCATCATTTATTAGTATGTTATTTAACCTAAATGTGTTTGTAGTCTCTCCAGACTTTTTCCTGTAGTTGGTTTCTAGTTTCATAGTGTTGTGATCAGAAAAGACACATGGTATGACTTTGAACTTGCATTTGTTGAGGCTAGTTTTGTGGGCTACTGTGTGATTTATTCTAGAGAATGTTCCATGTGAACTTGAAAAGAATGTGTATTTTTCTGTTTTAGAATGAAATGTTCTGAATATATCTGTTAAATCCATCTGGTCCAGTTTGTAATTCAAAGATATTTCTCCTTATTTTCTGTTCAGGTTTTCTGTCCATTGATGTAAATGTGCGTGTTAATTTCCCCTACTATTATTATATTATTATATATTATTTCCTTTAGTTTATTATTAATTGTTTATGTATTAACTGCTCCTATTTTGGGTGCATAGATATTTACAATTGTTACATCTTCTGGTTGGATCGTCTCCTTTAATATTACATAGTGCCCTTCTTAGTTTCTTGTTACAGACTTTGTTTTAAAGCCTATTTTGTGTGACATATGTTTGCTACTTTGGCTTTCCTTTGACATCCATTTGCATGATCAATGTTTCTCCATTTCCTAACTTTCTATCTGCGGGTGTCTTTAGGCCTAAAATGAATCTTTTGTAGGCAGAATATAGATGGGTCTTGTTTTCATGTTCACTCTATTATCCTATGTCTTTTGATTTTAGTATTTGGTTCATTTACATTGAAAGTAATTATTGATAAATATGCACTTATTGCCATGTTATTACTTATTTTGTGGTTATTTTGTAGTTTTTCTCTTATCCTTTCTTCATTTGCTCTTTTATGGTTTGCTGTGTATCTTTAGCATTATACTTGGATTTCCAACTATTTATTCTTTTTCCTATTATTGTTTTTTGATTTGCAGTTATCATTCTGTTTATATCTAACATTTTCTGCATATAGCAGCCTATGTTAAACTCATGTCTGCTTAATTTTGTACTAATTTATTCCTCTCCATCCGCATTTCAGATATTTGGCATCATATTTTATATCCTTTTATTTTGTGCTTGTATTGAGTGATTTTTATAAGTATACTTAATATTTTTTTTGCTTTTGTACTTTCTATTTTTCTTACTCTTACTTATGATTTTTGTTTTCCACTGAGAGGTTTTTAATCTTTTTTGTTGGGCTGGTTTAGTGGTCATGAATTCTTTTAACGTTTGTTTTCTAAGAAACTATTCAGCTTTCCTTATATTCTGAATGATAGCCCTGCTGGAAAAGAACTCTTGGCTATAGATTTTTCCCTTTCAACACTTTGAATGCATAATGCTATTTCCTTTGGGCCTGCAAAGTTTTTGTTGAAAAATCATCTGATTTATTTATGGGGTTTCCTTTGTATGTAATTGTCTTCTTTTCTCTTACAACTTTTAATATTCTTTCAGAATCATTATATTTTGCCATTTTAATTACTATGTGTCTTGGTGTGGACCTCCTAGGGTTGAATTTGTTGGGAAACTTTATGTGTGTTGAATCTGGATCTGTTCCCCTCCCTCGATTCAGGAAATTTTCAGCCATTATTTCTTCAAATATATTTTGTGTCCTCCTTTCTCTCTCTTATCCTGGAGTCCCTATAATGTGAATTTTATTACACGTGATGAGGTAAATGAGTTCTTTAGGTCTATTCTCATTGTGCAGTATTTGTTTGTCTCTCACCTATTCATCTTGATTGCTTTCTACTATTCTCTCTTCCAGGTCACTGATACTGTCCTCTGCTTCCTGTAGCCTATTCTTTATTCATCTGTTGTATTTTTTTATTTCATTTATTGAGTTCTTTATCTCTGATGTTATTTTTATCTGTTTGTCAAATTCTCACTGATATCCTCCATCCTTTTCTGAAATCCAGTGGGTATCTTTATGATTGTTACTTTAAATTATGTATCAGACATATTACTTATTTCTCCTTCACTTAGATCTCTTGCTGTGATTTTTCTCGTGTTCTTCCATTTGGCACATATTCCTCTCTCTCCTCATTTTGTCTACCTCTCTGTGTTTGTTTTTCTGTGTCAGGAAAGTCTGTTATATCTTCTACTCTTGAAAGTAGTGACTTTGTGAAGAAAAGGTCATGTAGTGCTCTGCAGTGCAGTGTCTTCCGTTCACTAGAACCTGGCACCCATGTATGTTGCTTGCATCCTGATATCGTGTCTGAGTCACTTTTCCTTTCATTTCAGACATCTATACTGACTTCTTGCCTGTTGTGGGTTTTTCTTACTGTCTTTAACGTTAGTGAGAACCAGGGAGGCCAGCTGAGGTGGTGTCACACCAGAAGGGCTCAGGGGTGTGGTGTTAGTGTTAGAAAATTTTGCACTGAGTCTATAGTCCTTGAACAGATCCTCAGAAGCATGTTGGCTGCTTGGCCATGGCACAGAGAGTCAGTGACTAGGCAGGGTGTGTGTGGCCTTAATAAAATGCATGCTGAGCTAAAGGCTGAGGCAAATAGGCTTGGAGTGGATGAGTTCTTGGGAGAACTTGTGGGTGGGGTGCACTGCTAGCAGATTATGTAACCATTGTCTGTGCAGTGCTATATCCTGCAGGTGTCTCTATGTTTATGTTGGGGGGTGGGGGAGGAAAAGGCATCCACCAGCTCCTTTGTTTCTAGAGCAGTCCCCCAGCACATTCTGAAATCAATATAAACAGACCTCCCTCACTTTAAGCAAGCTGTCACTTCTATGTTGTCTCCCTTTGAATTATTGTCTTTTTAATAGATATAGATAGATAGAGACCAAGCTATCAATGGCCTTACCAGTTTACCCAGTGCTGAGTTGGCTGACTTTTAAAGTTACAGGCTCAAAGTCCTATTGGCTATACAAACTCATGGAATTCAGCCCCTCTGGTTTTCAAATCCAGACATTATGGGGATTTGTTTTCCCCATGTGGGATCCCCGGTGCTTTTCCCTGTCTGCTATTGCGGCTCCCTCCTTTCTGCAAGCAACTCTTTTCTGCCCTTTCTACCCTTCTAACTTCTACCTTTTCTAACTTCTCTGATGTGCCTTTTTCCACACCTTTAGTTGTGGAGTTTGTTCTGCTAGTCTTTGGATAACTCTCTAGTTTATTTACTCAGATGTGAGTGATATCTAGTTGTAATCATGGAATGACGTGAGTTTAAGGTCTTCCTACTTTGCCATCTTCCCATGCCTCCTTCATAACTGAGTTACTTTCTTACAGGGTTGTTATTTATACTATATTAAGACAGTGAACATTTCAGCTTTAGTTTATTGAAGCTGACAGTATGGTAATTTCACAAGCTTCTTCATATCCACTTCTGTATGGTGATGGTTTAGCTAGGGATATGGCAATGTTGACACACACACACACAGACATTATAACAGAGTAAATAATGTTGCAAAAATTGATTTTCAAAATTTACCATTTAGGTTATTCAAGCAAGAATTAATCCACACCAAAACAACACTTTATATAAACTTGATTTCAGAAACTTTGTCTCCCTTCTCTATCCTAAGCAACATTTTCCCACATTAGAACAATAATATTACTACTAAGTTCTCATCTACTGATTTAATCCCTAGATATAACTTCATATTTTTACCTGATCTGCACTTACAGTTCCTTCTTTAATTTTTTGTCTCCGTTAATACTAAAAACTAAAATTTTTCTATTTAGCGACATTATTTCTATTACACACACACACACACACACACACACATACAGCTAAATTCTCTAGATAAAGGAGTCATATCAACACTTTCTCTATGTGTTTTTCCAATTTTCTCTTAAGTCATCTTAAGTCAAACCAACAGCATGATTACTAACACTTCAGTATCTATTCCATAATGCCAACTTTGTTATAATCTCTCAATGTGATTACAATTTTTTATAAATAAGACAGTAAGTAATGAGTTCACCACATACTTAGGCTGGCCTGGAGAAAAGACCTTGGATTTATTTTCACACAGTCTATTTAGAAAATACTGACAGAAAATAATTGTGAAATGTTATGTGCAAAGAGACTTTAACCTGCTAACCCTACTTGGAATGCATGACCTGTAGCCTCACTCGAGTTGAATAAGGCATGTTTGATATGTAAATCTTAACATTACTCTGTCTGTATATATACAAAGTGCACTGACAACTAGATATTTTTGTTTCTCCGTATCAGGCGCACGTGCGCACACACACACACACACACACACACCTAGGCTTCTATATGAATTAAGTCATAAAATATTTATAGGGTGGTTAGTGCAAAATAAAACTGTGCATGAGTAACTATTAGATCTCTCAATGATATGACATTAGTCCATTTTGCATATTACAGACTTCTATAAAGCTAAGTAAACATCATGCTAGATTAAAATTCTCTATATCCTGTGTGATTAATTTACCACCTAACTCAGGTAACATAACTATACCTTTATATTTATTTTCTTATTCTTTCACTCTCAATTATGAATTGCCAGCACTAAAGGCAAACACATGAAAAGAAAAATCCATACAACAAACATAAATCTGCTCAAATTTATCTGGAAAGAAACAAATAGAATGCCAGAATCTTAAAAATTCCTACTATAATCAGGAAGCTACCCTGATTATTTTTTATGGGAACACTTTTTTATCAGTGTAATAAATTTTGTCCTCCATTGTCATTCTTGCATATATTATCAGAATGTAGCTTATTATAAATAAATATTTTATTAAAGCTGTAATTTATTCAATGGCTTTTTCAGAACATCTAAATCTTAGAATACTAATTTTGCTTTGCAATTAATAATAATATTTAAGTGATTAGTAATGAAAGTCTATCTTGGTATAACTGTCAGTGTAATGTTACAATTTACTGAAAATGTATGTGGCTTTTTATAAATATAATTTATTGTCAAATTGGCTTACATACAACACCCAGTGCTCATCCCAACAAGTGTCCTCCTCAATGCCCATCACCCAATTTCCCTCTCCCCCACTCCTCCATCCACCTTTAGTTTGTTTTTTGTATTTAATAGTCTCTTGTGGTTTGCCTCCCACCCTCTCTGTTTAGAAGACCATGGGGGAAGCGAAGGGGAAAAATAGATGAAAATATATGTGTTTAAAAGAGAACACTCAACCTATCCTAAAAACATCAATCTTTAGGTACCAAGTAACACATTTACAAATATTAGACGATATTCCTAAGAAATGTGTTAGCTAATATTTGGGTTAGTTTGATGAGATATTTCATTTTATTTTGTTTCATTTTATTTTCATTTTTAAATGAAGTTTAAAAAATTTAAAAATGTCATTTTTAAATGTTTATTCATTTTGAGAGAGACAGAGAGCAGGGAAGGGGCAGGGAGACAGAGAGGGGAAGAGAATACCAAGTATTTTCTGCACTGTTAGCACAGAGCCTGATGCAGGACTTGATCCCATAAACCGTGAGATAATGCTCTGAGCCAAAAATCAAGAGTTGGATGCTTAACCTACTGAGCCACCCAGGTACCCCTGAGATATTTTAAACTTTCTATTAAAATATAATATATGTGTAGAAAAGTGCATATATGAAAATTGTACAGATAAAAATTTGCACCATCCAAACCAATTAATCAAGACAGAAAAATCACAAATATTCCAAACATTGTAGAAACCACACAGTGATCTTATTTCCATGACTATCTCCCATATGACTTTCCATGAGTAACTCATTTTCAGATCATAGATTAGTAAATATTCAAGAGATATAGATAAGATAATTTCAAAATAGAACTACCTGGCATGTAGAGAACACTGGATCCACAATGATATAATTACATGCTAGTGTAATTATAACTGTAATATTTATTAAATTGTGCCATACCCGGGGCCATGACAGAGATAAAAAATTATTCTAAAGTAATAACATCAAAGTATGTTTTTTATCATATGAAATTAGGTTAGGAATGAGTAATAAAAGTCAAAAGAAAAAGCCTAACTTCTTGGAAATTAACCAATGCCTTTATAAATAATCCATAATTCAAAAATAAATCAACATAGAAACTAGAAAATATATTTATATGAGTAATAGTGAAGATGTAAATGCTAAACTTGTGCTCATGAAACTAGAAAGTGCTTACAGGGAAATTTAGAGTGAAAAAATATATTAGAATCAGGGAAGGCTAAAAAATCGATCAATTCTATTTTACAAGAATCTAGATAAAGATAAATAATAATCCAGAAGAGTATAAGGAAAACTTAAAGAGGTTGAGAGCAGAAATAAGCAAAATAAAAAGCATGCTTATAAAAGGAAAAAATAGCAAAAAATAATAATTTGAAATAATTAATATGATTGAAATCCTCCTAGCAAGATTAATCAAGAATGATAGATAACAGATATGAATGTCTGTAAGAAATACAAAATAAGAAGATATTACTAAAAAATTTACAGTAATGAATTTGATGTTTCAAATAAAATGTTCATCTAACTAGTAAGAATCTTGAGCAAATGATGCAGTCACAAAGGGAGCAAAATTATATAATCACATTTTTATAAACAAAAAAATAACAAAAAAATAAAAAAAGTGAAATACATTTTTAGAAGAATTGCATTTGGGGCTATGAGGCTGGATCTGGTCATAGGGAAGATTCTATTGCGTTATATTTTTCTTGTATGTCTGAGTTCTGTACTATTATAGCATACTAATATGGACAATTTACTGCATAGATATTATGCATCAATATGCTATTATACTGTTTGGATTGAGATAGTAGCACCAATTCCATGAACCTGTGAATCTACTAATGGTAGCAAATAGACAAGTAGGGGCTTGCGAGAATACGCTTTTTAAATAAAAACATGTCCTGGGGCGCCTGGGTGGCTCAGTCGGTTAAGCGGCCGACTTCGGCTCAGGTCATGATTTCGCGGTCCGTGGGTTCAGGCCCCCCCGTCGGGCTCTGTGCTGACAGCTCAGAGCCTGGAGCCTGTTTCAGATTCTGTGTCTCCCTCTCTCTCACCCTCCCCCGTTCATGCTTTGTCTCTCTCTGTCTCAAAAAATAAATAAACGTTAAAAAAATTAAACAAAAAAACAAAAAAACAAAAAAACATGTCCTATTGGTCCTGATATCTGTATGCCTGTTCAAAGGTTTGTTAATGATTGAGGTTCTAGAGTCATTTCAATACCTGGCAGAAATAATTCCCTCTTTGATCTATGACTGAGTCCTTTAGAATTACCTCCTATTGTTCTAGAGAATAAATATAAATAAAAAATCCATAATAAATTAATACAAAAATGAGTAGTACTTGATAGGAGTTGTGACAGAACTTTGTTAAGAAAAAATTGCCTATTTTTTTTCAATATATGAAATTTATTGTCAAATTGGTTTCCATACAACACCCAGTGCTCATCCCAAAAGGTGCCCTCCTCAATACCCATCACGCACCCACCCCTCCCTCCCACCCCCCAAAAATTGCCTATTCATAAAGCATTAACCACTAGGTCCCAAGTAACACAAAATCCTCAACAAGGCATGCCAGGAAATATAGAAACCACTTTTCTTAAGGATGCATATTTCAAGTTTTAGTAAGAAATCATAATGATATGATATTTCCATATCTCTCCATTTGATGCTTTTAACATCATATCTTTTTAAGTACAGAATAGTATTGAAAATTGAACCATTTTGTGTTTCAAAATAATTATTGAGAATTTAATCATATAAAAATTTTATGGTCTTAAAGAGATCTAACAAAATTTCACATACGGCTTCTCATGTTGTAAAACTGAGAAATAATTCAAGTCAATCCTCAAAAATTAAGGTAGAAGCAGAAATGTAATGCAGTGTGACCACAAAAGCTTTGTGAATCATGGAGTCTCTCTTCTGAAATTTCAATAATTAAGCAAATACAGAAAATCTGATAATATTTGGATTTCACTATAACAATTTTTTATCTGATCTGAAACTGCCAAAAAAATTCTCTTAAATTCTACATGTTTCCATCAAAGCAGAAAATAATTACAATGAAAAAACAAATTATAATGATACAATAATGTAGATAACCCTGATAAGAGTCTCAATGAGGAAAATGACACATTATAAAAATATTCATAAATAAGCTTCTTAAAAGATGAACACAGAGACCTCAGGACCTGGCACACAGAATATGACATATGAACTTCAAAAGATCTTTGTTGTTACTCACCTCTATTCCTTGAAGTGGAAAACCTGATTCCAATCCTATCTCAGCAAAACTTGACAGAAAGAAAAGCAAAAACAAGGTATCAAAAAATATTCAAAAGCAAAATTAACAAAAAACTAAAATTGGTTCCATTGTCATTATTTAATATAGGCATACATTTTTTCTTCTTTTAGTCCAAATGGGAATTTCAGTACCCACTACTATTGCTTCTCTCCTTATTAATTCATTCATTTTTATTCTCTTATTTGTTACTTAAGAACATATTTTCTATATACAAGTATCTCTCTACAACTGTGTGTTCAAAGTGAGAAAATGGAGCAAGTCTTGGATTACTGATCATATCTAAATGTGCATAGTGCCTTATAAAATAGGACACAAATGCTCTTTTCTTAGAAAAATATAAATCATGCTAACAGTGGTATTGTGTTGGCACTGAGAGGTCACCAAAGAGAGCCAGGCCTTGAAAGTCTTTTTTGTTCTAGTAAAGGGCAATTCATCTGGACCTCAGATTGACATCTGGAATCAATCCCTCAGGATCCTCAGACAATTGTGCTCATCATTGATCTAGGTAGGCACCCTCCCAACAAATAATCATTTCCATAAACAGGCTGATTTTGTGTAGGTTTGATTAAAGAACAGTAAACATGTAGTAGACATTTTATTTAGTATCTTAATAATATGATTCATATATATACCATTAAAATGCTACCTTTGTTCTAATAAATTAGATAAGATATATTGGGGATATATAAAACCCCTTAATCAGCTAAAATTTTAAGGAGCAAATGAGGTACCAAAAATAATATGATTATAGTATAAATATAAGTAGAAGCATCTATATATGAATATTTCAGATAAATATAAAAAATCAGTATTTATCACAGTTGAATTTCACTACAAGATTATTTTTATTCAATACAAAATTGTGAAAAAAGAAATATGGAAATGATTCCCCAAAGTTATTCAAGTTATTTTGAAAAGATATATTAAAAAGTGAAGAAACAATAATGAGGATTCCTTGATCCACATAGGTATATTCATTGGGAAAAATATCTATCATTAAAATATTTTTCCTTGAACTTTTGAAAGAACTAACTCACAGATTTTGAAATACTGATATCACTGGTCAAAAACACATAAGAATTTCAAAAGTACCAGGATAGCAACTAACCTTTCTTTCTTGAAAGTAACTTGTTCGCTTGAAAAAAAAATAGTAACCTGTTCTAGCTTTTGACCTGAAAAACATTACCAAAAAAGAAAAGATGAGACAATGCATTAAATTAATTAAAAATAAGACATAACATTTGTTCTGTTTTAATCATACAGACACCCCTTGCCACAAACATCATAGTTCCTTGGTCCTTTGTTACTTCGTCATATCATTTATTCACTTATTTCCTTCCAGAGTTATTTACTTTCCAAATGGCCAATAATTTTCTTCAATGAGGTATTCAAATATGTACACAGCAGTTTCTCTAAAATGGGAAATTCTAAAGCTGTATTCCACCCAATATAGACTAAAAATACATTGTGATGTTAAAAATGCCCTGTGATGTGAAAAACTAAAAGCACATAGTAGGAGTATTATGAGATTATTTAGGAGTATTATGACAGGGTATTATAAGGGGTATTCTGAAGATTATTGATGACCTGATCAATTGAACAATACTAAAATTGTTACTTGTCTTATCAGAAGACCACTCAGCTGGACCTCAGCAACCCCAAGTACTTATGCTTATTAATGATCCAGACAGGACAAGTACCAACCAATAAAATTTCCTCACACCACATTAATGTTTTTAACAAGTTAACACTTGCATTTGCCTTACAGTGAAAAACAGCACAGGTAGACATTTAACTTGGCTTTAGTATATCTGGTTTTAATGGCAATTCCAGAAGCTTCCCAGAATCCTTCTCTTTAGAGTGATACATAAAGTGATATTGCAGTGGGTGAGTTTTCAATTCTGATATATTTATTCAATAAGATAGAACCAGAATCAAAAGTTATCTGTGAAGTTGGATTATATCACTTAAAATATTATTAAGTTATGTTAAGACCTGAAAACAGTATACAATGTGATACTACTTTCATTTGATAGGTCTATAGTCCCTGGCCAGAGAAGATACATGTTCATATTGAAAGCATAGTATCATTGTCCCCACACCATTCTGTTTTATTTCACTAGGAGCAACTATATTTCAGTACACAACACACACAAGCCAAATGTATTCCATGACTTGCCCTCATTAATCTGGAAGTGCTTCCAAACATATGGATTTTTAAACACAAAATCCAGTTCTCCTTACTAAGGTACAATATACATTTCCTTTCAGAAGTCACAGAAAACATCCTACAAGAAGGATATTTTTGTCATTTTCCTGATATTGCTGATTTTCCAACATCTGAATTAGGTTTAATGCACTATTATTTGCAAGAGCATCAAATATTAATAGCAAATAACTGAAAATAAGAAATAGATATAATAAATATATCTGATTAACACATGTACGATATATATTTTTAAATTTTTGGTTGTTTAACATACAGTACAATAGTGGTTTCAGGAATAGAATTCAATGATTCATAACTTACATTCAACACCCAGTGCTCATCACAACACGTGCCTTCCTCAGTATCCACTACCCATCTAGCCCATCACCCACCCACCTCCCTCCATCAACCCTCAGTTTGTTCTCTATCATTAGTCTTCTGTGGTTTGTTTCCTTCTCTGCCCTTCCCATATTTCTCATGGATTCATCTATTTCATTTCTTAACTTCCACATATGAGTGAAATCATACGGTATTTATCTTCCACTGACTGACTTATGCTCAGCATAATACATTTTAGCTCAATCCACATCACTGCAAAAGGCAAGATTACGTTCTTTTTGATGGCTTAGTAATATTCCACTGTATGCGAAATTATTAATTCCACTGTTATTAATATTGGGCTGCATGTACCCCTTTGAATCTATAATTTGTATCCTTTCAGTGAATATCTAATAGTGCAATTGCTGGATTGTACAGTTCTATTTTTAGTTTTTTGAGGAACCTCCATACTGTTCTCTAGAATAGCTACACCAGTTTGCATTCCCACCACAGTGCAAGAAGGATGTGCTTTCTCCATATCTTCACCAACACCTGTTGTTTCTTGTGTTGTTAATTTTAGCCATTCTTATGTGTAAGGTGCTATCTCATTGTGGTTTTGATTTGTATTTCCCTGATGACAAGTGATGTTGAGCATCTTTTCATGTGTCTGTTGGCCATCTGGATGTCTTCTTTGGAAAAGTATCTATTCATGTCTTCTACTCAATTCTTAACTGGATTACTTGTTTTTTTGGTTGTTGAATTTGATATAGATTTTTGATACTAACCCTTAATCAGTTTTGTCATTTGTAAATATTTTCTCTCATTGGGTAGACTGCCTTTTAATTTGTTGATTGTTTCTTTCACTGTGCAGAGGCTTTTTATCTTGATGATATTTCATGATTGCCTTTGTTTCCCTTTCCCATGGCAACGACATGTCTAGTAAGAGGTTGCTGCAGCCAAGGTCAAAAGGTTTCTGCCTATGTTCTCTTCTGGGATTTTTATGGTTTTCTGTCTCACATTTAGGCCTCTCATCCATTTGGAATTTATTTTTTGTATGGTGAAAGAAAGTGGTCCAGTTTCATTCTTCTGCATGTCGCCATCCAGTTTTCCCAGCACCATTTGTTGAAGACACTATTCTTTCCATATGATATTCTTTCCTGTGATAATATTAGTTGATCATATACTTGTGGGTCCATTTATCATTTTTTTATTCTGTTGCATTGAACTATGTGTCTATTTTTGTGCCAGTAATATACTGTCTAGATGACTACAGCTTTGTAGTACAGATTGAAAACTGGAATCGTGATGCCTCCAGTTTCATTTTTATTTTTCAGGATTGCTTTTGCTATTGAGGGTCTTTTGTGGTTCCATACAAACTTTAGGACTGTTTTTTTCTATCTCTGCAAAAAATACCAGTGGTGTTTTTATTGGAATTGAATTAATTGTATACCGTGCTTTGAGTAGTATAGACATTTTAAAAATGTTTGTTTGTCTAATCCATAAGCATGGAATGCTTTTCCATTTCTTTGTGTCATCTTCAATTTCTTTCATAAGTATTCTTTTGTTTTCAGAGTACAGGTCTTTTACCTCTTTAGTTAAGTTTATTCCTAGGTATCTTCGTGTTCTTGGTGTGATTGTAAATGGGATTGATTCCTTGTTTTCTTTTTCTGCTGCTTCATTATTGGTGTATAGAAATTCAACAGATTTCTGTACATTGATTTTAATTTTTTTAATGTTTATTTTTTTTTGAGAGAGAGAGAGAGTGAGTGGAGGAGGGGCAGAGAGAGAGAGAGAAGGAGACACAGAATTCTGAAGCAGGCTCCAGGCTCTGAGCTGTCAGCACAGAGCCTGATGCGGAGCTCGAACTCACAAGCTGTGAGGTCATGACCTGAGCAGAAGTCAGATGCTCAACTGACTGAGCCACCCAGGCGCCCCTGTACATTGATTTTATACCCTGTGACTTTGCTGAATTCATGTATTATTTCTACCCATTTTTTAGTGGGATCTTTCAGGTTTTCTACATAGTTTATCATATCGCCTGCAAATAGTGAAAGTTTGACTTTTTCTTGCTGATTTGGATGATTTTTATTTCTTCTTGTCTGATTGCTGAGGCTAAGACTTCCAGGACTATGTTAAATACTAATGGTAAGACGTGGGAAATAGGTTCAAGAATTCCTTACACTTACATAAATGGGTTAAAAAGGCTTAGGGTGAAAAGCTGCCACAGGGCAAAAGCGCCCAAGTTTTGTCATTAAATAGAGCAAGGCATAGAGCAGAAAGTGCGGCAGGGTGAAAGCACCCAAGGTTAGATAGCAAAATGAGTAACTTGCTATACTTAAAGCTGCATGCTCCATCAATTTTAAAATTTAAAGAAAACAGCTAATTAGTTGTATCACCTACAGGAAACTACTTTCCATCTGGAACCAGTGTGGTATTATGCTTTGATCACAACTGCAAAGGCCACTTGCCCCCCAGACCCTTTGCTTCTTATACACACGAGTTAATGACTACTACCTGATTGTTTTCTTCTGCACATTCACCATGTATGTAAGATCTTGAAAGCTCGGTAAATATGGGGACGAAATCCCTGTCTGGGGCTCTTGTCTCCTCCCAGAAGTTAGACTCTCTCATTTTTATTTCTGCATTTTCTCTCTTGTCAGATAAGAAAGAACTTAGGATTACTGATCTGTGACAGTAAGAGTGGGCATCCTCGTCTTGTTTCTGACCATAGGAGAAAGACTCTTTTTTTCCCCATTGAGGATCATATTAGCTATGGGTCTTTCATAGATGGCTTTTATGATGTTGAGATATGTTACATCTATCCTTATTTTGTGGAGGGTTTTTATCAAGAATGGATGCTGTATTTTGTCAAATGCTTTTTCTTCATTTATTGACAGGATCAAATACTTGTTATCTCTTCTTTTATTAATGTGATGTATCACATTGACAGATTTGTGAATATTGAACCTGTCATGCAGCCCAGGAATAAATCCCACTTGAAAATGGTGAATAATATTTTTAATGTACTGTTGAATTACATTTGCTAGTATCTTCTTGAGAATTTTTGCATCCAGGGCCATCAGGGATATTGGCCTGTAAGTCTCATATTTAGTGGGGTCTTTGGTTTTGGAATCAAGGTAATATGGCTTCATAGAATGAGTTTGGAGGTTTTCTTTCTATTTCCATTTTTTGGAACGGATATTAACTCTTTTTTAAATGTCTAGTATAATTCCCTTGAGAATCCATCTGCCCCAGGATGCTTGGTGGTTGGGAAATTTTTTATTATTGATTCAATTTCTTTGCAGGTTATGAGTCTGTTCAAATTTTCTATTTCTTCCTGTTTCAGTTTTTGTAGTTTGTGAGTTTCTTTTTTTTAATATGAAATTTATTGTGAAATTGATTTCCATACAACACCCAGTGCTCATCCGAACAGGTGCCCTCCTCAATACCCATCACCCACCCTCCCCTCCCACCCCCCATCATCCCTCAGTTCGTTCTCAGTTTTTAGGAGTCTCATGTTTTGGCTCCCTCCATCTCTAACCATTTTTTTTCCTTCCTCTCCCCCATGGTCTTCTGTTAAGTTTCTCAGGATCTACACAGGACTGAAAACATATGGAGTCTGTAATTCTCTGTATGACTTATTTCACTTAGCATAACACTCTCCAGTTCCATCCACGTTGCTACAAAAGGCCATATTTCATTCTTTCTCATTGCCACGTAGTATTCCATTGTGTATATAAACCACAATTTCTTTATCCATTCGTCAGTTGATGGACATTTAGGCTCTTTCCATAATTTGGCTATTGTTGAGAGTGCTGTTATAAACATTGCAGTACAAGTACCCCTATGCATCAGCACCAGGTATCCCTTGGGTAAATTCCTAGCAGTGTTATTGTTGGGTCATAGGGTAGATCTATTTTTAATTTTTTGAGGAACCTCCACACTGTTTTCCAGAGCGGCTGCACCAGTTGCATTCCCACCAACAGTGCAAGAGGGTTCCCATTTCTCCACATCCTCTCCAGCATCTATAGTCTCCTGTTTTGTTCATTTTAGCTACTCTGGCGTGAGGCGATGATATCTGAGTGTGGTTTTAATTTGTATTTCCCTGATAAGGAGCGACGTTGAACATCTTTTCATGTGCCTGCTGGCCATCCGGATGTCTTCTTTAGAGAAGTGTCTATTCATGTTTTCTGCCCATTTCTTCACTGGGTTATTTGTTTTTCGGGTGTGGAGTTTGGTGAGCTCTTTATAGATTTTGGATACTAGCCCTTTGTCCGATATGTCATTTGCAAATAAATATCTTTACCCATTCCATTGGTTGTCTTTTAGTTTTGTTGGTTGTTTCCTTGGCTGTGCAGAAGCTTTTTATCTTCATAAGGTCCCAGTAATTCATTTTTGCTTTTAATTCCCTTGCCTTTGGGGATGTGTCGAGTAAGAGATTGCTGTGGCTGAGGTCAGAGAGATTTTTCCCTGCTTTCTCCTCTAGGGTTTTGATGGTTTCCTGTCTCACATTCAGGTCCTTCATTGATTTTGAGTTTGTTTTTGTGAATGGTGTAAGAAAGTGGTCTAGTTTCATCCTTCTGCATGTTGCTGTCCAGTTCTCCCAGCACCATTTGTTAAAGAGACTGTCTTTTTTCCATTGGCTGTTCTTTCCTGCTTTGTCAAAGATGAGTTTGCCATACTTTTGTGGGTCTAGTCCTGGGGTTTCTATTCTATTCCATTGGTCTATGTGTCTGTTTTTGTGCCAATACCATGCTGTCTTGATGATTACAGCTTTGTAGTAGAGGCTAAAGTCTGGGATTGTGATGCCTCCCGCTTTGGTCTTCTTTTTCAAAATTACTTTGGCTATTCAGGGCCTTTTGTGGTTCCATACAAATTTTAGGATTGCTTGTTCTAGCTTCAAGAAGAATACTGGTGCAATTTTGATTGGGATTGCATTGAATGTGTAGATAGCTTTGGGTAGTATTGACATTTTAACAATATTTATTATTCCAATCCATGAGCATGGAATGTTTTTCCATTTCTTTGTATCTTCTTCAATTTGCTTCATAAGCTTTCTATAGTTTTCAGCATACAGATCTTGTACATGTTTGGTTACGTTTATTGCTAGGTATTTTATGCCTCTTGGTGCAATTGTGAATGGGATCGGTTTCTTTATTTGTCTTTCTGTTGCTTCGTTATTAGTGTATAAGAATGCAACTGATTTCTGTACATTCATTTTGTATCCTGCGACTCTGCTGAATTCATGTATCAGTTCTAGCAGACTTTTGGTGGAGTCTATCGGATTTTCCATGTATAATATCATGTCATCTGCAAAAAGCGAAAGCTTGACTTCATCTTTGCCAATTTTGATGCCTTTGATTTCCTTTTGTTGTCTGATTGCTGATGCTAGAATTTCCAACACTGTGTTAAACAACAGCGGTGAGAGTGGACACCCCTGTCATGTTCCTGATCTCAGAGAGAAAGTTCTCAGTTTTTCCCCATTGAGGATGATATTAGCTGTGGGCTTTTCAAAAATGGTTTTTATGATGTTTAAGTATGTTCCTTCTATCTTGACTTTCTCGAGGCATTTGTCAAATGCTTTTTCTGCATCGATTGACAGGATTATATGGTTCTTTTCTTTTCTTGTATTAATGTGATGTATCACATTGATTGATTTGCGAATGTTAAACCAGGCCTGCAGCCCAGGAATGAATCCTACTTGATCATGGTGAATAATTCTTTTATATGCTGTTGAATTCGATTTGCTAGTATTGTATTAAGAATTTTTGCACCCATATTCATCAGGGATATTGGCCTGTAGTTCTCTTTTTTTACTGAGTCTCTGTCTGGTGTAGGAATCAAAGTAATGCTGGCTTCATAGAATGAGTCAGGACGTTTTCCTTCCCTTTCTATTTATTGGAACAGCTTGAGAAGGATAGGTATTATCTCTGCTTTAAATTTCTGGTAGAATTCCCCAGAGAAGCTATCTGGTCCTGGACTCTTATTTGTTGGGAGATTTTTGATAACTGATTCAATTTCTTCACTGGTTATGGGTCTGTTCAAGCTTTCTATTTCTTCCTGTTTGAGTTTTGGAAGTGTGTGCGTGTTTATGTAGTTTGCGAGTTTCTAGTAACTTCTCCATTTCCTCCAGATTTCTCAGTTTGTTGGCATATAATTTTTCATCATATTTTCTTATAATTGTATTTCTGTGGTGTTGTTTGTGATCTGTCCTCTTTCATTCATGATTTTTGGATCCTTTCTCTTTTATTTTTGATAAGTCTGGCTAGGGGGTTATCAATTTTGTTAATTCTTTCAAAGAACCAGTTCTTAGTTTTGTTAATCTTTTCTGCTGGTTTTTCTGCTTCTATATCAGTTATTTCTACTTGAATATTTATTATTTCGCTTCTTCTGCTGGCTTTAGGCTTTATTTGCTCTTCCTTTCCTAGATACTGTAGATGTAAGGTTAGGTTGTGTGTTTGGGACCTTTCTTTCCTCTTGAGGTAGGCCTGAATTGCAATATACTTCCCTCTTAGGAATGCCTTTGCTTCATCCCAAAGGTTTTGGACTGCCGTCTTTTCATATATATATATATATATATATATATATATAAAATATATGTTTATATTACATATATATTTATATAATATATATTTATATAATATATATTTATATTATATATTTCATATATATATATATATATATATACACACATATATATAATCTTCTTCAGTCCTGTTACTTTCAGACTGATTATTGAAAGATATGAATTTAGTGCCATTGTGTTACATGTACAGTTGGCATTTCTGGTGATATCTCTGTTCCTTTCTAGTCTTTGTTGATTTTAGACTTTTTTTCGTCCACTCAAAGAGTTCTTCTTAAAATTTCTTGTTACAGATGGTGTAGTGGTCACAACCACTTTAAGTTTTGTTTGTATGGGAAACTATATCTCCTATTTTGAATGACACGCTTTCTATATAGAGTATTCTTGCTTGTGTAACTTTCCCATTCAGCACATTTATTATATCCTGACTCATGGTCTTCCAAGTTTCTGTGGACTGATCTGCTATGAATTTGATGTATCTTCCCTTGTAGGTTAAGGACTCTTTTCCCTTGCTGCTTTCAAGATCCTTTCCTTATTTGTGTATTTTGTGAATTTGACTATGATATATGTTGGCAATGGCCATCTTTTCTTGAATTTAATGTGGGTTCTCTGTTTCTTGGATTTTGATGTTGTGTCCTTCCCACAGATTAAGGAAGTTTTCAGCTACAATTTGCTCACATAAACCTTCTGCCCCTTTTTTTCTGTCTTCAACTTCTGGGATCCCTATAATATGAATGTTATTACTTTGTAATAGATCACTGAGTTCCCTAAGTATGCCCTCATGATCTCTGATGTTTGTTTCCTTCTTGTTTTCAGCTTCATTATTTTCCGTAATTTTATCTTCTGTACCACTAATTTGCTCCTCTCCCTTATCCAGTCTCATTTTTTACAACCTTCATTTAGGTTTTCATCTCGGCTATAACATTTTTAATTTTGGCCTGACTAGATTTTATTTCTTTTATCTCTGCAGAAAGGGATTCTCTGGTGTCTTCTAGCTTTTTTCAAGCCAGCTAATATCCTTATAATCATTATTTTATTTCATTTTATTATTATTATTTTAATCCTTATTTATTTTTATGAGAGAGAGAGAGTGCAAGTGGGGAGCAAAAGAGAGAAAGAAACACAGGATATGGAGCAGGCTACAGGCTCTGAGCTGTTAGCACACAGCCCAATATGGGGTTTGAACCCATGATCAGCAAGTTCATGACCTGAGCCGAAGTCAGACACTCAACTGGCTGAGCCACCGTGGTGCCCCAATATAATTATTATTTTAAATTCTAGTTCAGACATCTTATATCTGCATTGACTAAATCCCTGGCCATCATATCTTCCTGTTCTTTCTTTGAAGGTGAACCTTCCATCTTGTCAATTTGGAGGAAGAAAATAAATAATAACAATAGAATGAAATAAAAAATGTTTAAATCAAATAAAGTAAGATAGATCTTAGGTGTGTTTTGGTCTGCTTCTTAAGAGACACTTAATAGAAAAAAAGAGAAAAGAGGAAGAGAGAAAAATTAAAAATTAAAAAAATTAAAAAATAAAATAATAAATAAATAAAGTAAAATTTGCTCTTTTCTGTATCCAAGAAACAAAAGAAAAATAAACAAGAAAAAATTGAAATAGAAGCAACAATAAAATGAACACATGAACAACAAAAAAAACTGAAATGAAGCTAGATCCAGTTTCCCCTAAAGCTGAAACTTTGCAGCAGTCTATGTATAGTAGAAGTTCATGGAAGGGATTTGTGCTGGTCTTTTGGGTGAGGGGTCTGCTGCTCTGATTCTAGTGGAGATGTGCCTGGAGGGCAAAGGCAGGCAGGGTTTAGTGTAATGACTCATTCTCCACTTGGTGGCGCTGGTTAGCTCCCTAAGGTCAATCAGCGTTGGTGGACTACTGGTGAAAATGGACTCTAGTCTCCAGAGTGGAAAGTTTGCACGTTGACAGTCACCCCTCCTGGGTCTCTCACTTCCATCAGCTCCCCACCTACCTCCTGTCTGTGTCTGAGCTGTCTGCCTACAAGGTGGTGCCTCTATCCAGAGTTTTATCTTAGGTGCAGCTGTGTTTCAAAGCTCCATGCTTCATACTACTCCCCCCCCCCCCCATGGTTCGGACCAGCAGTGATCTTCTGGGGAAGGGTCTCACCATGCTGTGGCCAGGGCTGGCTTGTCCTAAGAAAGTCACACAACTGTGTAGTGACAGTGGCTCAGAGTTTATGGTAAATTGCAACACACAACCACCACCAGGGTTTGATGACTTCAGCTGGCATCTTTGTTCCTATAAATGTGAAGGTCGTGCTTGATGAGGACATTTGGGTCTTTTTCTTACAGAGAGGTCATATCACCTCTACCAGATTCACTCCAATCAGGGGAACCACTTCTCCCCACGTGACCAGGGGTTATTCAGACCATGCTGTCTGCTTCAGGGGTCCTCCCTGGTTCCTCACCAGAGCACTACCAGGAGCTGACCTCTGAAACTTCAGTATCTGCTTTGCTATTTATAAAGACCTGGTGGTATTGAAACCTTTTCCTTTTTCCCCCTTCAATTTTTTGGGGGAACATTTTTCTTGTGCAGTCCCCTGTGTGTGTTTTCTCTCTAACTGCTTTCAGGGGGAATGCATTCATGCACAAATATGATGTGCTGTTCTCCCTCCCCCTCTGTATTTCTTCTCTCCACGAAAATGACTCTTTTCCCTCTGTGCCACCACAGCTCTTCTCTCCTCCAATTCACCTCTCTGCACCATATACCTGCTGTGTTCCCTCCCACAAATTTTGCATATTGCTCTGTTAATCTTCAGATCAATTCCCAAGGTATTCAAAATGGTTTGATGTTGATCTAGTTTTGTTCAACAGATGAGAAAATCCCAGGGTTTCCTTACTATTCCACCATCTTAACTCCTCATCCAGGAACTTCTTAAGTTTTGCCACTTTTAAGACTTTTCTTTATCACTATAATTTGCAAATTTAATTATAATATTTCTTAAGGTTGGCCTGCTTTTGTTGATTTTAATAAGAGTTCTCTGAGCCTCGTGGATTTGGATTTTCTTTTGTTCCTCAGATTAGGAACGTTTCCAGCTATTATTTTCTCAAATAAATTTTATGCCCTCTTTATCTTTCTTTTTCTTCTGAGACTCCTATAACACAAATGTTATTGTGTTTGATGGAGTCACTGAGTTGACTAAGTCTACTCTTGTGTTCCATAATCATTCTTTCTCTCTCTTTTTTTTTCAGCTTTATTATTTTTCATTATATTGTCTTCTTTATCACTTATCTATTCCTCTGCTTCTTCCATCCTTGTGGTCATTATATTTAGTCAGTTTTGAATGTCAGTTATCACATTTTTCATTTTTGGTTTTTAATTCTTTATATCTGTAGTAAGGGTCTCCCTGATGTCTCATATGCTTTTCTCAAGACCAGTGAGTATACCCATGGTTTTTGCTTTAAATTCACCATCAGACATATTTTTTATATCTGTTTTGATTACATCTCTGGCTGTCACCTTCTCTTGTTTTATCTTATGGGATGAATTCCTCTGTCTTGGCATTTTGCCTATGTCACTGTCTTCTTCTCTGTGTTAGGAAATCCTATTAAGTCCTGCTCATTAATGTAATGGCTTTATGAATAAGAGGTCACATACTGTCCAGGGCCTGGCACTTCAAGGAGAGTCTCTGATGTATGCTGTATGCACTCTGCTGCTGTCATTTGACTTCTCTATCCTTCAGACCAGTCAGCTGCAGAGGCTCTCCTTGGCTGGAGTGGGCAGTGTTTGGACCATGAACAGAGTGTGGTGAGTTTTCCCTAGGTGTGCTCTGTTTTGTATGTTAAATAAGACCTGATGCTACCTCCACTAGAACAGAACACACAGAACTCTCTAGTCAGTAAACGTAATGTGGACAGAGGTTTATGTTGGTCTTCTGAATAAGAGACCCACCATGCTGGGACTGAGGCAAATTTTACCTGTAAGTGCAGTACTGGCATACCACATGGGTGGGTGACCTGGTGTAAGCAGGTTAGGCAGTTAGTGTTGGTGCCGTGTTATTTACAGAAGGTGGTACTATGTTTATGCTAAGGGGCAGGGAAGGGAAATGGCACCAGCCAGCTCCCATGTACCTGGAAAAGGGTCTCCATTCTTGCAGTTCTCAGGGAGGCATTCTAAGAAAAGTAAATAATCTCCAACCTGTGTGTATCAGGTATTTTTTCAGTCACTGTTTTCACGTTATCTGACTGTGTGTTGTTTGTCTGCCTTCTCTCCAGAAGCAGCACAGTGCTCTCCATATTCAATCCCAGCCATGCCTGCTGACTTTTAAAACTCCAGGATTTAGACACAAGGTGTGGGCAGGGACCTGTGATGGTCTTCTGGGGGAGGGAATCACTGCACTGAAACAGGAAATATTACCAAGAAGTATAGTCTCATAAGGGCACAGGGGTGTAGGACTTGGAGTAAGCACACTAGGCAGCCAATGTTGGAGCCAAGCTGCCCTTGGCAGGTAGCTCTGCACTTACGCCTAAGGGTGGGAAACAAAAATGTGTCCCCTGGATCCTTTGTCCCTGGAGAGCCCTCTCTATAAACCTTGCCTCTCATGGCATGCTCCAAGAAAGCAAATAATCTTATTGTGTGCCCCAGGAGATCCTGAGATCCTGATGAATACCCTGGGTTATTTGAAAGCCTTCTGTCTAGAAATAGGGCAAAGTCACAACGCAAGCTTGCAAAGGTTAAAACTCCAGTCTTCAAGCCCCACTTGTTACAAAACTGCACAAAATCAGCTGCTCTCGTTTTCTCAACCAATGGCTTGAGTGATGTGTTTGTATATGTGTTCCCATATGTGCACCATTCTCTCTTGAATTTCTCCATAACCAGGGCTCCTTCCCCTTGACAGCAATTGTCAATGTTTTTCCATCAATGATGACTCCATATATTCTACCTTTCTCAAACTGGCTTGTTCACAACCTCTAGTGTGGAGATAAATCTGAAAGATTTACTCTGAAAGTTTTACTCTGAAAGATTTTTTTTGGTAAATATAATTATTTGATATATCTAAAAGTGTTTCAAATGAAGAAAAGCATTGTGTGCTCCCAAAACACAGCATTCGTGTTCCAGAGGAAACGATAAGCACTCCTAAAGAACTACACTTATGTTTTCAGAATGTTGTCTAAAATCATCCAGGTAAGAAGTCCCACACTCGAACCATGCTTCCACATTCTCCTTTAAACAATGTCATTAAAGATATGTGCTGCCCTAAAGCTAGCTTCCTCATCCACCCCAGTTTAGAGATATCCAAGTAAAAACCACAAAAATAAGCCAAATCGAAGACCCAAGCACCTAGCATACCTCCACATACTGCAGTGGTTTGAGCCTCCAGTTGGGCATTCTCTCACACCAGTAAAACTGTTCCATGGACCAGCGAGGAAGAAGGCCATCCATTGTCATTTACATACTTTCCAGATGCCAAGATGATCTGTTGCTTTACTGACAGCCAATTGCACAGGGCTGATGTTCACAGAAAGGATGGACCTCTGTGGCCATAACAGGCCCCAGTTCAACACACAGGCCGGCATTGCCATGAGACAGGCCTCAAAATCCACACCATGTCCTCTAGGGCCTCCACTACAAGCAGTGGCATCTTTCACCTGGCATGGTGGGGGAAATGGTGAAACCCTGGCCAAGATGACGTCCCACTGAAAGACACAAGGACACCAAGAAGCTAAACAACAGATTCACATGAGGCGTCAGGAGGGGAATTTGGGAAGAAAGCAAAAAGCCCAAGGACAAGAGCCTTCCAGGGCACGTGGAGACCCACAAACAGAGGAGAGACACATGTGGAACCATCGAGGTTTTATTAAATTCAAGCCCAAGGGCTGAAACCAGATGGCTAAATAGGTCCCCAAGACTCCACCCCACAATGGTCCCCTCCATTGGTCCTCAGCGTAATCCTATTGAGCAAGATTTTTATGTCATCATCTCTCTTTGAGACCATATGAGTTCTCATCATTGACCTAACCAAGGCAGTCCCCACGCACCTGTGCTTCCCAACCCCATGCACAACATGCTTACCAAAGAGGGTGTCTTGAATGCGAGATGGCTGGGGTGGCACCTTAGTGTGGGCATATTCCAGAAGCTGGGCCAATTGATTATGTGGGCCAGGTGGGATCTTCATTTGGGCAGGGGATCTGTGGACAGAGTGTAACACAGATTTGACAATGGCCTTCCCCATTGCTCCTGACCTTCTGGGCAATGGGCATGGGCCCTGAAGTTGTAGCACCATGACTGCACCTATGACATAAGCAAGACTTGAGGGATGGCAGGAAGGCTCTAGAGCAGCATGCAAGGTCCTCAGTGCATATGTGTCCACCTGACACAAAGGAAACCTAGGCCTCCACAGGGAGATGAGAATGGGAAAAGAGCCACCAAGAGGCAGGCCTGCAACACAGGTCACCAAGTGAGTGAGACAACACTGGGAGAAAACATGGCAGGCAGAATCATGGACCATCGCTGGTAGGGCCCTGCCCTTGGCTTCAGGAAGAGTGGGCAGAGATGGAAGCCAGGGATGGGCCAAGGGCTATTGAAGACATGGGTGTCCAAGCTCATTGATCAGTGGAAACGAATACCTCCTTGGCAGAAAGTGTATATAGAGACCTGAGGAGCTACACAACGGCCACCTGGCAGGTAAATCCCTGCTCTGAATGCAGCTGCTCAGAGACCTATGGAAAGATTCCTGGGGTGCTCATGGGACTGGTGTGCATCCCACCAGCATCCACATCCATTCCCAAAGAGTGCTGCTATGAGTCCTCTGTAGAAACACCTCATCCTTTCCTATTTTTGCACATTGGGCTAGAAAAGGGAGAGTCCAGCACAGTTATAAAACCATGTCAAAATCATTGGTAACAGAAAAACAAGTATGCCCTGGGTTGAAGCACCATCCTAAGGGGCGATGGCAGGCAAGCCCATTCCAGGTATGGGAAGATGCCTGGACCCATAAGGCAATGTATCCAACATAAGAGGGCTGATTGGGAAGACCTGGGAGCCAAGAGGGAATACCTACATTCGGGGTCCCTGAGAGCAGCAAGCACTCTTCAGGGAAGGTCTCCCCACTATCCCAGAGTGCTCTAAAGTCATCCAGCTGAAAGTCCTGTTCCTGCCACCCTCCCCCTGTGCCCGTTCTAGAAAATGTGGGCGGGAGCCCTTTCCTTCAGGAGTTTGCCATAGGCTCCAAAGCCCACGGCAGGACCTTGCGTCCCTCCCAAAACCTTAGCAATTCTGACATCAAGGTGAAAAACATGCTAAACCAGTGAAGGGAGACCATAGGCCCTTGCGAAAGAGGAGCTTTCCAGGGAACTTGGAATCATTGCAGGAGACACAGATTACATATGGTGTCAGGAAAGCACATGGCACAGGCGTGATATTCAGGGACATGCCAGGCCTCTGTGTCAATGATGGGGCCCAGGTACCACACACTGGCTGGTGTTGCCCTGAGGCAAGCCTCCCCATCAGGGAATTGCCACATCCCTTGGGAATTCCATGTACTCATACTGTAATCCACACACTTCACATGATGGGGGCAATGGCAAGACCCTGGCCACAAAGAAATCATCCCAGTGAAAGACACAAGGACACCTAGGGAGCTTATCCAGGGATCCAAGTGAGGCATTCCGGGACACAATATGGATGGGCACACAAAGCCCCAGAGTGGGAGCCCGACTTAGTCACATGTAGGCCCATAGACCTGGGAGAGCCACACTGGGGAGCCTCAAGGGATCAGTCGTCTGGAGCCTCATGTGACAGCACTTTTCCAGGGCTACAGGGGTGGGATCCTGAGGCAGAATCCTCAGGATGGTGGACTCCAGTGAGCCTCAGCATAATCCCATTGTGCATGATATTTAGGTCATCATCTCTCTTCGAGACCATATGAGTTCTCATCATTGACAAAACCAAACAGTCCCCTCCCACCTGCATCCTTCTCCTGCCAGCTCAACATGCATACCAGAGATGGTTTCAAAGAGCAGGGTGACTAGTTGGGCATATGGCTTAGGGCCTATTCCCCAAGCTGGGTCAAATTAGCCCTCCATGTGCCCAGCAGGATCTTGGTCTGGGCAAGGGCTCTGTGCAGAGAGAGGCAGCTCAACCATGAGAATGACTTTCCCAATGGACTTCACTTTGTGGACATGGGCACAAGCCCCGAATGCATGAGGACATGACACCATAATTGACACCAGCAAAAATCCAGCGATGGCAGGAAGGAAGGCTCCAGTGTGGCACTAAAGCCCTCAGCCTGTGTGGTTCCACTGAACACCAGGGAAGGCAGGGCCCCCACAGGAAGCTGAGCATGGAGGCTGCACTGGAAGTCAGCAGGCCAGCCACACGGGTCCACCCACTGTGTGATTGGGAAACCCCTCGGTGAGCCAGTGGCATGCAGATTCCCGGGTCATGTCTGACAGGGCCTTGGCCCTGGGCTTTGCCCAAAATGGGCAGGCATGGTGGCCTAGAACGGGCCATGGATGCTGCACCCAGAGGATGCACACAAAGATTCCTGGGGTTATCAGGGCCCTGGCGTACCTCCCACCAGTGTCCACCTCCATCCCAAAACATCACTGCTTCATGTCTTCCATGGGACAACTCGTTCCTTTTTTATCTATGCACTTAGGATTAGTGCAGGGAGAGGGGTTAGCATGATTCCCAAGTGACTTAAACCTCATTGGGAAGAGCATGCACAAGACAAGAATGTCGGCGTGCCCTGCCTCAGGGCACCACTGAATGGCAATTGTCAGGCAAAGCTCCATCCAGTTGAGGAAGACCCAGGAGCCCCATAAGGACATGTGTCCACCAGGAATGGGCCCATAATGAAGATCTGGCAGCCAGGAGTCCCACGTTGCCAACTGGGGTCCCGGCCAAGCTCCCAGCAGTCCTCAGGGACTGTCACTACCCTCTATGCCAAAGCTGTCCAGGATCCAGCCATGTAGCCCCTGGCCCGGCTTCTTCCTCCAATGCCCATTTTGGGAAATTTGGGTGGGAACTCTTTCCCGTGGGAGGTCATGGGGGCCCCCAATGCCCACTACAGCACCTTGCGTGCCTCCAAGGGCCTCGGTGATTCTGATATCAACCTGAGCTCCCTCCCACACTGCAGAAAGTGGACCATGGTCAGACAAGAAAGAGGATCCCTCTGGGGCCGTGGAAACACTTGCAGGAGTCACAGGAGACCTATTATTTCCCAGCAGCCCACTGCACAGGGCAGACTTTCAGGGCATGCCAGCCCTCTGAGGGGATGATGGGGCCCCAGTCCCACAGGCTGGCTTGCATTGCCCTGAGGCCAGCCTCCCCATAGGGCCCATGTGCCCTGGGGCTCCTGTCTGCTTGCATAGGCATCCACTCACCTCACATGGTGGGGTCAATGGGGAAACCTTGATCACAAAGGTGATGTCACACCGAAATACACAAGGACACTGAGGGAGCTTAGCCAGGCCTCTGAGTGTGGGCTCCTGGGATGCACTAAGGATGGCCACACAAAGTGCAAGAGTGGGAGCAGTTTTAGGCACATGGAGGCTGATAGACCAGTGAGAGCCACACTGGGAAGCCACAAGGGATCAGAAGCCTCGAGCCCCAGGTGCCAGAACTATGCCAGGGCCACAAGGGTCCACAGGTCCCACCTCAGGACGTTGCTCTCCATTTGGCCTCAGCGTAATCCTATTTAGCATAATTTTTAGGTCATCATCTCTCTTTGAGTCCATATGAGTTCTCATCATTGACCCAACCCAGGCAGTCCCCACACACCTGTGCCTTCGCCCCACAGGCTCAACATGTTTACCAGAGATGTTGGGTGAAGTGCAGGATGGCCATTTAGACTCCTGGCTTGGGGCCTATTTCTGAAGTGGGGCCAAACTGTACACTATGCAACAAGTGGGATCTCAGTCTGGGCATGGCCTCTGTGCAGAGAGAGGCAGCTCAGGCATGAAACACTCTCCCTCATCGGACCTCACCTTGTGGCCATGGGACTGAGCCCTGAATGTGTGGGGCCATTCCCGCATTCAGGATGCCAGCAAAAATCCAGGGATGGCTGGAAGGATGTGTCCAGCCCGGTGCCAGGTACAATGTACACCAGGGAAAGCAGGGCCCCTATAAGGAGCTGAGCATAGAGGCTGCAACAGCAAGCAGCAGGCCAGCCGTACAGGTCCCCCCACCGTGTGATTGGCACACCGCTTGTTGATCTGGTGGCATGCAGAATCCCAGCCATGGCTGGCAAGGCATGGCCTTGGGCTTTGCCAGGAATGGGCAGGCATGGTGGCCTGGAACAGGACATGGATGCTGCACTGGTGGACCTCTGCAAAGATTCCTGGGGTGCTCAGGGGCTAGGCATGCATCCCACCAGCATCCACATCCATCCCCAAACAGCGCTGTCCCATGTCTCCCATGGGGACAACTCGTCCCTTTCTGTCTTTGTGCTTAGGTTTAGCACAGGAGGGTGCACAAGACAAGAACCCTGTCCTGTCCTGGGACACCGGCCAAAAGGCCATTGGCAGGCAAATCCCCAATCAGTCTGGGGAACACTACATGGCCCCATGAGGCCACGTGTCCACTAAGTGGGCCCATCAAGAGGACTTGTGAGTCAGCAGCCAAGCAGGACACTAGGGGTCACAGCCAAGCTGCGGGCATGCCTCAGGGACCATCTATCTGCTATTACAAAGCTGTCTAGTATCCAACTAAGTAGTCCCGGGTCTGCCCTCTTCCTCCAATGCCCATTGTGGGAAATTTGAATGGAAACTCTAACCTGGGGGAGGTTGAGGGGGGTTCCAATGCTGAGTGCAGCACCACACCTCCTCCAAGGGCCTCAGTGTTTCTGAAAACGCCCTGAGTGTCCTCCCACACTGGAGAATTCAGCCCATGAGCCAGCAAGAAAGAGGATCCCACTGGGCACCATGGAATCACTTGTAGAGCACAGGTGACCTATCCTTTCCTGACAGCCCACTGCATAGGGCAGACGATCAGGGACATGCCAGCCTTTTGGGGCGATGACGGAGCCCCAGTCCACAGATGGCTAGCATTGCCCTGTGGCCAGGCTCCCCAATTGGCCCAAGTGCACTTGCCCTCTCACTACTCACACAGGCATCCACTCTCCTCCCATGATTGGGGCAATGGTGAGACCCTGGCCACATGACAACGTCCCACTGAAAGACCCTAGGACACTGAGGAAACTTAGTTGGGCTTCCAGGGAGGTGTCCCAGGATGCACTAGAAATGAGCACACAAGCACCATGGTGGGAGGCTGACTGGGCAAGTAGAGGCCCACAGATCAGGGAGAGCTGCCCTGGGGAGCCTCGAGGGATCTGTTGCCTCCAGCCCCAAGTTCCAGGGCTTCGACAGGGCCACAGAGTCGCCAGAATACTGCCTCAGGTCGGTGCACTACATTGGACCTCAGCATAATCCTACTGAGTGTAATTCTTAGATCATCATCTCTCTTTGAGACCATATGAGTTCTAATCATTGGCCCAACCAAGGCAGTTCCCACATGACTCTGTCTTCACTCCTTCAAATCCACATGCTTACCAGAGAGGGTTTGTGAAGTGTGGATTGGTCATTTGGACCCCTAGTTCCAGGCCTATTCCAGATGCTGGAAAAACTTCCCTCCATGTGCCAGGTGGGATTTCAGTCTGGGCACAGGATCTGTGCAGAGAGTGGCAGCTCAAGAATGACAACCCCCTTCCCCATCAGACCTCACCTTGTGGCAATCAGACAAGCTCAGAATCCGTGGGGCTGGGACTGCATCCATGATGCCAGACAAAACTGTGGAATGGCGGTAGGGAAGGGTGCAGAGTGGGGCCAAGGCCCTCAGCCTCTGTGGTTCCACTGGACACCAGGGAAATCAGGGCCACACAGGAGTCTGAGCATAGAGTCTGCAACATCAGGCACAAGGCCAGCCACACAGGTCTACTCCTAAGCATGATTGGGACACCACTTGGTGGGCTGTTGGCAGGCATAATACTGGGCATTGGATTGCAGAGACTGGCCATGGGCTTTGCCAGGAATGGGCAGGCATAGTGCCCTGGAAAGGGCCATGGCCACTACCCCATGGACCCAGGAAATAGATTCCTTGGGTGCTCAGGGGCCTGGCGTGCATTCCACAACCCTCCACCACCTTCCCCAAACAGCGCTGCTCCATATATCCCATTGGGACACCTAATCTCTTCCGGTATTTGAGCTTAGGGTTAGTGCAGGGAAAGGGGCTACCACGGTTCCCAAGCAATGTCAACATAATTGGGAATTAAATGCACAAGACAACAACCTGACATTGACATGTTTTGAGGCACCCATTGAAGTGCGGCTGTCATGCAAAGCCCCAACAGAGTGGGGGAAGTCCTAAGGGCCTCACAAGGATAGAAATTCAGAAGATGGGGCCAAGGTGAAGACCCTGGGGCCAAGAGCCCCATGCCACTCGGGGTCCGGACCAAGCTGCAGGCATTTTTCTAATACCATCCACTCGTTATGCCAAAGCTGTCTAGTGTCCAGCCAAGTAGCCCCAGCCAGGGCCCCTTCCTCCAACGCCCACTGCATGATATTTGGGCGGACTGCTTCAATGCAGGAGATCACACTGGCCATCAGCAATGAACACCACAGCACCTCGCAGTGCCTTCTAACGCCTCAGTGATTCTGCCATCCACCAGAGTGCCATCCCACACTGGAAAACGTGGCCCATAGGCCAAGTAAGAGGATCCTGCAGGGAACCGTGGCATCCCTTGCAGGTGTCACGGGTGACCTGTTTTTTCCAGACAGCCTACTGCACAGGGCAGACATTCAGGGACACACTCTCTGGGACGATGACAGAGCCCCAGTCCCACAAGATGGCTGGCATTGCCCTGAGGGCAGCCTCGTGAATTGGCAGAAGGGCACTGGGTCTCTGGGTACTCACACAGGCATCCACTCTCCTCCCATGGTGGGCTCAATGGCGAGACCCTAATCACCAAGAAGACTTCCCATTGAAAGACACCAGGACACCGAAGGGGCTTAGTTGGGTTCCCAGGGATGAGTCCCGGGAAGCACTAATAATGGGCACACAACGCCCCAGGGTGGGAGCACGTCTTAGTAATACGGAGGCCCAGACCGGGGAGAGCCCCACTGGGGAGCCTCGAGGAATCAGTCACCTCGAACCCCAGGCTCCAGTGCTATGCCAGGGCCACAGAGGTCCCCAGGATCCCGCCTAAGTGGGGTGCCCTCCAGTGGGCCTCAGTGTAATCCTATTGAGCATAATTGTTAGGTCATCATCTGTCTTTGAGACCATATGAGTTCTCATCATTGACCCAACCAAGGCAGTCCCCACCTGCCTCTGACCCTTACCCGCCAGCTCAATATGCTTACCAGAGAGGGTTTGTGATGCACTGGGTGGACATGAGGGCCCCTGGCTTGAGGCCTGTTCCCAAAGATGGGCCAAACTCCCCTCGTGTGCCAGGTGAGAGCTCAGTCAGGGTGCAGAATCTGCGCAGAGAGAGGCAGCTCAGCAATGACGAACGCCTTCCCCATCAGACCTCACCTTGTGGCAGAGGGAGGGATCTCTGAACGCGCAGGGCTGGGACTGCATTCATCACACCAGGAAAAATCCTGGCTTGGTGGGAAGGAAGGTGGCAGCGTGTCCCAAGGTCCTCAGCCTCTGTGGCTCCACTGGACACATGGGAATTCAGGGCCCCACAGTGGACTGAGCATGGAGGCTGCAAAAGCAGGCACCAGGCCCCATGCACAGGTCCTCCTGCAATGTGAATGGGACACACTTTGGCAGGCCGGTGACAGGCAGAATCCCAGGCCTTGGCCCAAAGGGACCGGCTCTGCATTTTGACAGGAAGGGGTGGGCATGGGGTCATGGAAGGGCCCATGAACACTACCACGTGGATGCAATGCCAAGATCCCTTGGAAGATCAAGGCCCTGACAGGCATCCCACTAGCATCCACCACCATTTCTAAGCAGCGCTGCTCCATGGATCCCTTGGGGGAACCTCATACCTTACAATCTTTGAGATTACGATGAGGGAAGGGTGAGGGGCCAGCACAGTTCCCCAGAGACATCAAACTCCCTGGGACTTGGGGCACAAGTCAAGAACCCCAGCGTGACCTGGCTCATAGCACCGACATAAAGGGCCCACTGTCAGGCAAAGCCCCATCCAGTTACAGGATGACCCATGGGCCCCATAAGAACATGCAACCACCAGACAGTGCCAATGGTGAAGAACCCGGAGGCAGGAGCCTGCATGCCACTCGGGGTCTGGACCATGCTGCCAACATTTTTCAGATACCGTCTACCCATTATGCCAAAGCTGTCTAGTGTCCAGCAAGGTAGCCCCGGGCCAGGCCCCTTCTTCCAAAGACTATTGCTTTGGAGGTTTCAGAAATCTGGGCTCACTGCATCTACACAGGAGGTCACATTGGCCATCTGCAATGCCCACCACAGCACGTTGCGTGCATACTAAGGCATCAGTGATTCTGACATCAATTGGAGCGCCCTCCCACACTGGGAAACATGGCCCATGGGCCGTCAAGTAAGAGGATCCCGCAAGGAACTGTGGCCTCCCTTGCAGGTGTTGTGGGTGACCTGTTTTTTGCAGACAGCCTAATGCACAGGTCAGACATTCAGGGACACGCCAGCCCTCTGGGGCAAGGACGAAGTCCTGGTCCCACAAGATGGCTGGCATTGCCCTGAGGCTCCTTCGCAAATTGTCCAAAGGGCACTGGGTCTCTGGGTACTCACACAGACATTCACTCTCCTCCCATTGTGAGCTCAGTGGCGAGACCCTGGTCACCAAGGCGACGTCCCACTGAAAGACACCAGGACACCAAGGGAGCTTAGTTTGCTTTCCACAGATGCGTCCCGGGAAGTAGTAGTGATGGGCAAAACGCCCCAGGGCAGGAGCACATTTTAGGCATGTGGAGGCCCAGAGACAGGGGAAAGCCCCACTGGGAGCCTCAAAGGATCAGTCCCCTCAAGCCCCAGGGGCCAGTGCTACACCAGGGCCTCAGGGGTCAACAGGATCCCGCCTCAGTGCGGTGCCCTCCACTGGGCCTCAGCATAATCCTATTGAGCATAAGTATTAGGTCATCAACTATCTTCGAGACCATATGAGTCCTCATCATTGCCCCAACCAAGGCAGTCCCTACCAGCCTCTGCCTTCTACCCGCCAGCTCAACATGCTTACCAGAGAGGGTTTGTGATATGCAGGGTGGCCATAGGGGCCCTTGGCTTGGGGCCTGTTTCCGAAGATTGGCCACACTCCCCTCCATGCACCAGGTGAGATCTCAGTCGTGGGGTGGGATCTGCACAGAGAAAGGCAGCTCAGCAATGACAAGCGCCTTCCTATCAGACCTCTTTTGTGGCAACGAGAGGGATCCTAGAATGCCCAGGATTGGGACGGCATTCATGATGCCAGCAAAAATCCTGGCCTGGTGGGAAGGAAGGTTGTAGCATGTCCCCAAGGCTGTCAGCCTCTGTGGTTCCACGGGACACCGGGAATTCAGGGCCTCACAGGAGTCTGAGCATGGAGATTGCAACACCAGGCAACAGGCCCCATGCACAGGTCCTCCCACAAAGTGATTGGGAAACAGCTTGGTGGGCTGGTATCAGGAACAATCCGGGGCCTTGGCTGGCAGGGACTGGCCCTGCATTTTGCCAGCAATGGGCAGGCATGGGGCCCAGAAGGGCCCACGAATGCTACCACGCAGATGCAACGCCAAGATCCCTTGGGGGATCAGGGCCCTGAAGGGCCTCCCACCAGCATCAAACAATGTCACCATTGCTGCTCCAAGGCTCCTGTGGGGACACCTCATCCCTTCCCGCCTTTGAGATTACAATGAGGGAAAGGTGAGGGGCCAGCACGCTTCCCCAGTGACTTCAAACTCACTGGTACTTGGGGTCACACGTTAAGAACCCCAGCGTGCCCTTGCTCATGGCACCAACTAAAGGACCACTGTCAGGCAATTCCCATCCAGCTACAGGACGACCGATGAGCCCCATATGGACACATGACCACCGGGGGGGTCAATGGTGAAGAACCCGGTGTCAGGAGCGCACATGCCACTCAGGTTCCAGGCCACGATGCACACATTTTTCAGATACCATCTACCCGTTACGCCAAAGCAGTCTTGTGTCCAGCCTGATAGCCCCGGGCCTGGTCTTTTCCTCCAAAGCCCATTGTGTGAAATTTGGGTGCACCACTTCCATGCAGGAGGTTGCTTTGGCAGACTGCAATGCCCACGGCAGAACCACGCATGCCTACTAAGATATCAGTGATTCTGACATCAACCAGAGCACCCTGGGAAATGAGGCCCATGGGCCTTCAAGTAAGAGGATCCCACAGGGACCGTGGCATCCTTTGCAGGTATCGTGGGTGACCTGTTTTCTCCAGACAGCTTAGTGCACAGGGCAGAAATTCAGGGACATGCCAACCCTCTGGGGCAAGGACAAAGCCCCAGTCCCACAAGTTGGCTGGTATAGCCCTCAGGGTGGCCTCGCCAATCAGCCCAAGGGCACTGGATCTCCAGGTACTCACACAGGCATCCACTCTCCTCCCATGGTGGCCTTAATGGCGAGACCCTGCTCACCAAGACGACGTTCCACTGAAAGACACCAGGACACCGAGGGAGCTTAGTTGGGTTCCCAGGGATGAGTCCCAGGAAGCACTGGTAATTGGCACACAATGCCCCAGTATGGTAGCACGTCTTAGGCGTATGGAAGCCCAGAGACCAGGGAAAGCCCCACTGGGGAGCCTCGAGGGATCGGTAGCCTCAAGCCCCAATTGCAGTGCTAGGTCATGGCCACAGGGGTCCCCAGGATCCCGCCTAAGTGGGGTGCCCTCCAGTGGGCCTTAGTGTAATCCTATTGAGCATAATTTTAGGTCATTATCTGTCTTTGAGGCCATATGAGTTCTCATCATTGACCCAACCAAGGCAGTCCCCAAATGCCTCTGCCTTCTAACCACAGCTCATCATGCTTACTAGAGAGGGTTTGTGATGGGCAGGGTGGCCATGAGGGCCCATGGCTCGGGGCCATTTCCAAAAGACAGGTTAAACTTCCCTCCGTGCACCAGGTGGGATCTCAGTCAGGGCGCAGGATCTGCGTAGAGAAGCAGCTCAGCAATGACAAATGCCTTCCCCATCAGACCTCACCTTGAGGCAATGGGAAGGGATCTCAGAATGCACAGGGCTGGGACTGCATTCATGATGCAATCGTGCAATCCTGGCCTGGCAGGAAAGAAGGCTGCAGCATATCCACAAGGCCTTAGACCTCTGTGGCTCCACTGGAAATAAGGGAATTCAAGCCCCACAGGAATCTGAGCATGGAGGCTGCCACAGCAGGCACCAGGACACAATCACAGGTCTTCCCGCAGCATGATTGGGACAGATATTTGTGGGTCGGTAGCAGGCAGAATCCTGGGCCTTGGCTGGCAGGGACCGGCCCTGCATTTTTCCAGGAATGGGCAGACATGGGGCCCCGGAAGATCCCACAAACGCTACCACACAGACGCAACACCAAGACCCCTTGGGGGAACAGGGCCCTGACAGGCATCCCACCAGCATCCAACACTGTCTCCATCAGTGCTGCTGCATGGCTCCCATGGGGACACCTCATCCCTTCACGTCTTTGAGATTATGGTGAGGGAAAGGTGAGGGGCCAGCACGGTTCCCCAGCGTCTTCAAACTCACTTGGACGTGGGGTCACAAGTGAAAAACCTCAGCGTGCCCTGGCTTGTAGCACCTGGCTTGTACGACCAAAGGGCCATAGTCAGACAAAACACCATCGATCAGTGGGACGACCCACAGAACCCATAAGGACACATGACCACCAGACGGTGCCAATGGTAAAGAACCCGGGGGCAGGAGCTCGCATGCCACTCGGGGTCTTGACCATGCTGAGAGCATCTTTCAGATTCCGCCTACCCGTTATGCCAAAGTTGTCTAGTGCCACTCAAGTAACCCTGGGTTCGGCTCCTGCCTCTAAAGCCCATTGCATGAAATTTTGGCACACCGCTTCCACGCAGGAGGTCACAGTGGCTGTCTGCAATGCCCACCGCAGCATGTCGCGTGCCTACTAAGGCATCAGTGATTCTGACATCAACCGGAGCACCCTCCCACACTGGGAAACATGGCCCATGGTCCATCAAGTAAGAGGAACCCGCAGGGAACCATGATATCCCTTACAGGTGTCGCGGGTGATATATTTTTCCAGACAGCCTAGTGCACAGTGGAGACGTTCAGGGACACGCCAGCCCTCTGGTGCCAGGAGGAAGCCCCAGTCCCACAAGATGGCTGGCTTTTCCCTGAGTGTTCCCTCGCCAATCGGCCCACTGGATCCTGGGTACTCACACAGCTACCCATTCTCCTCCAACAGTGGGTTCCATGGCGAGACCCTGGTCACCAAGACGACATCCCACTGAAAGAAACCAGGACACCAAAGGAGCTTACTTGTTTTCCCAGGGATGAGTCTCGGGAAGCACTAGTAATGGGCACACAATGCCCCAGGGTGGGAGCACATCTTAGGTGCTCGGAGGCCCAGACCAGGGAGAGCACCACTGGGGAACCTCGAGGGATCAGTCGCCATGAGCCCCAGGATCCAGTGCTATGCCAGGGTCACAGGGGGCCCCAGGATCCTGCCTCAGTGCGGTGCCCTCCACTGGGACTCAGCATAATCCTAATGAGCATAATTTTTAGGTCATCGTCTGTCTTCGAGACCATGTGAGTTCTCATCATTGACTCAACCAAGGTAATCCCCTCCCACCTCTGCCTTCTACCCTCTAGCTCAACATGCTTACCAGAGAGGTTTTGTGATGTGCAGGGTGGACATGGGGGCCCCTGGCTTGAGGTTTGTTTCCAATGATGGGCCAAACTCCTCTCCGTGCACCAGGTGGGATCTCAGTCGGGGCGCAGGATCTGCAAGGAGAGAGGCAGCTCAGCAATGACAAACACCTTCCCCATGAGACCTCACCTTGTGGCAATGGGAGGGATCTCAGAATGCGTGGGGCTGGGACTGCATTCATGACACAATCCTGCAATCCTGGCCTGGAGGAAAGGAAGGCTGCAGTGTGTCCACAAGGCCCTCAGCCTCTGTGGCTCAACTAGAAACAAGGGAATTCAGGGCCCCAGAGGAGTCTGAGCATGGAAGCTGCAACAGCAGTCACCAGGCCACACTCACATGTCCTCCTGCAGTGTGATTGGGACAGACCTTGGTGGGTCGGTGGCAGGCAGAATCCCAGATTTTGGCTGGCATGGACCGGCCCTGCGTTTTGCCAGGATGGGCAGGCATGGAGACAAGGAAGGAACCATGAACCCTACCACACAGACGCAACACCAAATTCCTTGGGAGAACAGGGCCCTGACGGGCATCCCACCAGCATCCAACATTGTCTCCATCAGCACTGCTCCATGGCTCCTGTGGGGACACCTCATCCCTTCCCATCTTTGAAATTACATTGAGGGAAGGGTGAGGCACCAGCATGGTTCCCCAGCACCTTCAAAATCACTGGGTCTCTGGGGCGCCTGGGTGGCGCAGTCGGTTAAGCGTCCGACTTCAGCCAGGTCACGATCTCGCGGTCCATGAGTTTGAGCCCCGCGTCGGGCTCTGGGCTGATGGCTCAGAGCCTGGAGCCTGTTTCTGATTCTGTGTCTCCCTCTCTCTCTGCCCCTCCCCCGTTCGTGCTCTGTCTCTCTCTGTCTGAAAAATAAATAAACGTTGAAAAAAAAAATTTAAAAAAAATCACTGGGTCTCTGGGTCACATCAAGAACTCCACCATGCCTTGCCTTGTGGCACTGACCAAAGGGCCATTGTCAGACAAAATGCCATTCAGCGGTGGGGCGGCCCCTAAGGCCCATAAGGACACACGGCCACCAGATGGTGTCAACGGTGAAGAACCCGGGGGCAGGAGCCCGCATGCCACTCGGGATCTTGACCATGCTGAGAGCATCTTTCAGATTCCGTCTACCCGTTATGCCAAAGCTGTCTACTGTCCTTCCAGGTGATCCCGGGCCCAGCCCTTGCCTCCAAAGCCCATTTCGTGAAATTTGGGTGCACTGCTTTCAAGCAGGTGATCACATTGGTCGCCTGCAATGCCCACCACAGCACGTTGTGTGCCTACTAATGCATCAGTGATTCTGATATCAACTGGAGTGCCCTCCCACACTGGGAAATGTGTCCCATGGTCCGTCAAGTAAGAGGATCCCGTGGGGACCATGGCCTCCCTCACCGGTGTCATGGGTGACCTGTTTTTTCACACAGCCAATTACACAGGTCAGACTTTCAGGGACACACCAGCCCTCTGGGGTGAGGACGAAGCCCCAGTCCCATAAGATGGCTGGTGTTGCACTGAAGGCTGCCTCACCTATTGGCCAAAGGTCACTGGATGTCCGGGTTCTCACATAGGCATTCGCTCAGGTCCCATGGTGGGCTCAATAGAAAGACCACGGTCACCCAGACAATGTCCACTAAAAGACACCAGGACACCAAGGGAGCTTAGTTGAGTTCTCAGGGATGAGTCCCAGGAAGTACTAGTAATGGGCACACAGCACCTCAGTGTGGGAGCATGACTTTCGCGTGTGGAGGCTTAGATACTGTGGAGAACCCACAAGGGAGCCTCAAGGGATCAGTTGCCTCGAGCCCCAGGTGCCATTCTCTGCAAGTGCCACAGGGGTCCCCAGGATCCCACCTCAGTGCCGTGCCTTCCACTGGGCCTCAGTGTAACCCTATTGAGCATAATTTTTAGGTCATCATCTGTCTTTGAGACCATATGAGTTCTCATCATTGACCCAACCAAGGCAGTCCCCACCCACCTCTGCCTTCTACCTGCCAGCTCAACATGCTTATCAGAGAGGGGTTGTGATGTGCAGGGAAGCCATGGGGGCCCTGGCTCTGGGCCTGTTCCGAAGATGGGCCAAATTCCCCTCTGTGTGCCAGGTGGGATCTCCGTCGGGGTGCGTGATCTGCGCAGAGTGAGGCAAGTAAGCAATGACAAACGCCTTCCCCATCAGACCTCACCTTTTGCCATGGAAGGGACCTCAGAATGCATGGGTCTGGGACTGCATTCATGACTTAATCCTGTAATCCTGGCCTGGCAAGAAGGTAGGCTGCAGCATATCCACAAGGCCCTCAGCCTCTGTGGCTCCACTGGAAACAAGGGAATTCAAGCCCCACAGGAGTCTGAGCATGGAGGCTGCCACAGCAGGCACTAGGCCACATGCACAGGTCCTCCCACAGCGCGATTGGGACAGACCTTGGCGGGTTGGTGGCAGGCAGAATCCCCGGACTGGGCTGGCAGGAACCAGCCTTGCATTTTGCCAGGAATGGGTTGTCATGGGTCCACAGAAGGGCCCATGAACGCTACCACACAGACGCAAATCCAACATCCCTTGAGGGATCAGAGCCCTGATGGGCATCCCACCTGCATCCAACACTGTCTCCATCAACGCTGTTCCATGGCTCCCATGGGGACACCTCATCCCTTCCCGTCTTTGAGTTTATGGTGAGGGAATGGTGAGGGGCCAGCACAGTTTTCAGGCGCCTTCAAACTCACTGGGACTCAGGGTCACAGGTAGAGAACCCCAGCGTGCCCTGGCCTGAGGCACCGACCAAAGGACCATGGTCAGAGAAGGCCCCATACAGCTGTGGGATGACCCCTGGGGCCCGTAAGGACACACGACCACCAGACAGTGCCAATGGTGAAGAACCAAGAGGCAGGAACCCGCATGCCACTCGGGGTTGGGCCACGTTGCCAGCATTTTTCAGATAGCATCTACCCGTTATTCCAAAGTTGTGCATTGTCCATTCAGGTTTATCACCATACCTGGCCCCTGCCTCCAAAACCCATTTTGTGAAATTTGGTTGCACTGCTTCCACGCAAGAGGTCACATTGAGGGTGTGCAATTCCCACCACAGCATCTCGTGTGCCTAGTAAAGCTTCAGTGATTCTGACAAAAACTGGAGTGCCCTCCAGACTGGGAAGTGGGGCCATGGGCCATCAAGTAGAGGATCCCGCGGGGGACGGTGGCATCCCTTGCAGGTGTTGCGGGTGATGTGTTGTTTCCAGACAACCTAAGGCACAAGGAAGACGATCAGTGACTCGTCAGCCTTCTGGGATGAGGACGAAACCCCAGTCTGGCATTGCCCTGAGTGCTGCCTCACCAATTGGACCAAGGACACTGGGTCTCTGGGTACTCACACAGGCATCCACTCTCCTCCCATGGTGGCCTCAATGGCGAGACCCTGGTCACTAAGACGACTTCCCACTGAAAGACACCAGGACACCGAGGGAGCTTAGTTGGGTTCCCAGGGATGAGTCCTGGGAAGCACTAATAATAGGCACACAACACCCCAGGGCGGGAGCACATCTTAGTAATGTGGAGGCCCAGATTACTGGAGAACCCCACTGGGGAGCCTCAAGGGATCGGCGACTCGAGCTCCAGGTGCCAGCGCTATTCTGGGGCCACAGGAGTTCCCAGGATCCCGCCTCAGTACGGTGACCTCCACTGGGCCTCAGCATAATCCTATTGAGCATAATTTTTAGGTCATCATCTGTCTTCGAGACCATATGAGTTCTCATCATTGACCCAACCAAGGCAGTCCCCACCCGCCTCTGCCTTCTACCCTCTAGCTCAACATGCTTACCAAGGATGTTTTATGATGTGCTGCATGGCCATGGGGGCCCCTAGCTTTGAGGCATGTTCCTGAAGATGGGCCAAACTCCCTTCCGTGTGCCAGGTGGGATCTCGGTGGGTGCACGGGATCTGCAAGGAGAGAGGCAACTCAGCAATGACAAATGCCTTCCCCATCAGACCTCGCCTTGTGGCAGTGGCAAGGATCTCAGAATGTACAGCGCTGGGAGTGCATTCATGATGCAATCCTGCAATCCTGGCCTGACAGGAAGGAAGGCTGCAGCGTGTCCACAAGGCCCTCAGCCCCTGTGGTTCCACTGGAAACAAGGGAATTCAAGCCTCACAGGAATCTGAGCATGGAGGCTGCCACAGCAGGCACCAGGCCATATGCACAGGTCCTCCCACATCCTTATTGTGACAGACGGCGGGGCAGTAGTAGGCAGAATCCTGGACATTGACTGGCAGGGACTGGCCCTGTGTTTTGCCAGGAAAGGGTGGGCAGGGTCCTCGGATGGACCCATGAATGCTACCATGCAGATGCGATGCCAAATTCCCTTGGGGGAACAGGGTCCTGACAGGCATCCCACCAGCATCCAACAGTGTCTCCACCAGTGCTGCTCCATGGCTCCAGTGGGGACACCATCCCTTCCCATCTTTGAGAATACGATGAGGGAAGGGTGAGGGCCCAGCACAGTTCCCCAGTGCCTTCAAACTCACTCAGATGTGGGGTCACAAGTGAAGAACCACAGTGTGCCCTGGCTCTTGGCACCAACCAAAGGGCCATAGTCAGACAAAACCCCATTGATCTGCGGGACGACCCACGGGCCCCATAAGGACACAAGACCACCAGATGGAGCCAACGGTGAAGAACCCGGGGGCAGGAGCCCGCATGCCACTCGGGGTCTGGACCACGCTGCAAGCATCTTTCAGATACCGTCTACCCCTTATGCCACAGCTGTCTATTGTCCACTCAGGTAACCCAGGATCTGGTCCCTGCCTCTAAAGCCCATTGCGTGAAATTTCACCGCTTACATGCAGGAGGTGACATTGGCTGTCTGCAATGCCCATGGCAGCACATCGCATGCCTAGTAAGGCATCAGTGATTCTGACATCTACCAGAGCGCCCTCTCACACTGGGAAATGTGGCCCATGGTCAGTCAAGTAAGAGTATCCCATGGGGGACCGTGGCATCCCTTACTGGTGTCGCAGATGACCTATTTTTTCCAGACAGCCTAGTGTACAGAGGAGACGTTCAGGGACACAACAGCCCTCTGGTGTGAGGACGAAGCCCCAGTCCCGCAGGATGGCTGGGGTTGCCCTGAGGGCACTCTCACCAATCGGCCCAATGGCTCTGGATATTCGGGTACTCACACAGGCATCCATTCTCCTCCCATGGCGGGCTCAATGGCGAGACCCTGATCACCAAGACGATGTCCCACTGAAAGACACCAGGACACTGAAGGAGCTTAGTTGTTTTCCCAGGGATGAATCACGGGAAGCACTAGTAATGGGCACACAATGCCCCAGGATGGGAGCACATCTTAGGCGCTTACAGGCCCAGACTGGGGAGAGCCCCACTGGGGAGCCTCAAGGGATCAGTCACCTCGAGCCCCAGGATCCAGCGTTATGCCAGGGCCACAGGGGTCCCCAGGATCCTGCCTCTGTGTGGTGCCCTCCACTGGGCCTCAGTGTAATCCTATTGAGCATAATTTTTAGGTCATCAGCTGTCTTCGAGACCTTATGAGTTCTCATCATTGACCCAATCAAGGCAGTCCCCACCCGCCTCTGCCTTCTACGCGCCAGCTCAACATGCTTACCAGAGAAGTTTTGTTATGGGCAGAGTGGCCATGGGGGTTCCTGGGTCATGACCTGTTCCCAAAGATGGGCCAAACTCCCCACCGTGCTCCAGGTGGGATCTCGGTCATGGCGTGGGATCTGCACAGAGAGAGGCAAGTCAGCAATAACAAAACGCCTTCCCATCAGACCTCACCTTGTAGCAATGGGATAGATCTCAGAATGCATGGTGCTGGGAGTGCATTCACGATGCAATCCTGCAATCCTGGCCTGGTCGGAAGGAAGGCTGCAGCATTTCCACAAGACCCTCAGCTTCAGTGGCTCCAGTGGAAACAAGGGAATTCAAGCTTCACAGGAATCTGAGCATGGAGGCTGTCACAGCAGGCACCAGGCCACAAGCACAGGTCCTCCCAAATCTTTATTGCAACAGACGCTGGCAGGGCAGTAGCAGGCAGAATCCTGGGCATTGGCTGGCAGGGACTAGCCCTGTGTTTTGTCAGGAATGGGTGGGCAGGGGCCCCAGATGAGCCCACGAATGCCACCATGCAGACGCAACACAAGATCCCTTAGGGGAACAGGGCCCTGAAAGTCATCCCACCAGCATCCAACACTGTTTCCACCAGTGCTGCTCCATGGCTCCCATGGGGACACCTCATCCCTTCCTGTATTTGAGATTACGGTGAGGAAAGGGTGAGGAACCTGAATGGTTCCCCAGTGCCTTCAAACTCACTGGGACTCGGGGTCACAAGTCAAGAACCCAAGCATGCCTTGGCTCATGGCACCGACCAAGGGCCATTTTCAGACAAAACCCCATCCAGTTGTGGGATGACCCACGGGCCCCATAAGGACATGCAACCACCAGACGGTGCCAATGGTGAAGAATCTGGGGGCAGGAGCCTGCATGCCAATCCGTGTCAGGGTCACACTACCAGCATCTTTCAGATACCTTCTACCCATTAAGCCAAAGCTGTCTAGTGTCCATCCCGGTAATTCCTGGTCTGGCCCCTACCTCCAAAGCCCATTGCACGAAATCTGTGTACACTGCTTCCATGCAGGAAGTCACATTGGCCAACTACAATGCCCACCACAACACGTCACTTGCTTACTAACACATCAGTGATTCTGACATCAACTGGAGCACCCTCCCACACTGGGAAACGTGGCCCATGGCCATCAAATAAGAGGGTCTCACGTGGGATCATTCCATCCCTTGCAGGTGTCACGGGTGACCTGTTTTTTCCAGACAGCTTAGTGCACACGGGAGTTGTTCAGGGACATGCCAGCCCTCTGGGGTGAGGATGAAGCCCCTGTCCCACAAGATGGCTGGCGTTGCTCTGAGGGCTCCCTCGCCAATCGACCCAAGGGCACTGGATCTCCTGGTACTCACACAGGCGTCCGCTATCGTCCGATGGTGGGCTCAAGTGGGATCCTGGTCACCATGGCGACATCCCCCTGAAAGACACCAGGACACCAAGGGAGCTTAGCTGGGTTCGCAGGGATGAGTCCCGGGAAGCATTAGTAATGGGCACACAATGCCCAAGGGCGGGAGCATATCTTTGGCGTGTGGGGGCCCAGACCTGGGAAAGCCCCACTGGGGAAACTACAGGGATCGGTCGCCTCGAGCCCAGGTGCCAGCGCTATGCCAGGGCCACAGGAGTCCCCAGGATCCCACCTCAGGGCTGTGCCCTCCACTGGGCCTCAGCATAAACCTATTGAGCATAATTTTTAGGTCATCATCTGTCTTCGAGACCATATGAGGTCTCATCATTGATCCATCCAAGGCAGTCCCCTCCCGCCTCTGCCTTCTACCCTCCAGCTCAACATGCTTACCAGAGAGGTTTTGTGATATGCGGCATGGCCATGGGGGCCACTGGCATGATGCTTGTTCCTGAAGATGGGCCAAACTCCCCTCCATGACCCAGGTGGGTTCTTGGTCAGAGCACGGGATCTGCACAGACAGAGGCAGCTCAGCAATGACAAAACACCTTCCCCATCAGACTTCACCTTGTGACAATGGGAGGGATCTCAGAATGCGTGGGGCTGGGACTGCATCATGACGTAATCCCGCAATCCTGGCCTGTGGGAAGGGAGGCTGCAGCGTGTCCACATGGCCCTCAGCCTCTGTGGATCCACTGGAAACAAGGAAATTCAAGCCCAACAGGTCTCTGAGCATGGAGGCTGCCACAGCAGGCACCAGGACACAAGCACAGGTCTTCCTGCAGCATGACTGGGACAGACCTTGGGGGGTTGGTGGCAGGCAGAATCCCAGGCATTGGTTGGCAGGGACAGGTCCTGCGTTTTGCCAGGTTGGCAGGAACAGGTCTGCAATGGGCAGACATTGGGCCCTGGAAGGTCCCACGAACGCTACCACACAGATGCAATGCCAAGATCCCTTGGGGGATGAGGGCCCTGATGGCATCCCACCAGCATCCAACACTGTCTCCATCAGCACTGCTCCATGGCTCCCGTGAGGACACCTCATCCCTTCCCATCTATGAGATTTCCGTGAGGGAAGGGTGAGGGGCCAGGATGCTTCCCCAGTGCCTTCAAACTCACTCAGACACGGGGTCACAAGTGAAGAACCAAAGCATGCCCTGGCTCGTGGCACTGACCAAACGACCATAGTCAGACAAAATCCCATCGATCTGTGGACGACCTACCGGCCCCATAAGGACACATGACCACCAGACAGTGCCAATGGTGAAGAACCCGGAGGCAGGAGCCCAGATGCCACTCGGGGTCTGGACCACTCTGCGAGCATCTTTCAGATACCACCTACCCGTTATGCCAAAGCTGTCTAGTGTCCACTCAGGTTACCCCGGGACTGGCCCCTGCCTCTAAAGCCCATTGTGTGAAATTTCGGCGCACCGCTTCCACGCAGGAGGTCACATTGGCCATCTGCAATGCCCACCTCAGCATGTTGCGTGCCTAATAAGGCATCAGTGATTCTGATATCAACTGGAGCGCCCTCCCATAATGGAAATGTGGCCCATGATCCATCAAGTAAGAGGATCCCATGGGGGACCATGGCATCCCTTGCAGGTGTCACGGGTGATATATTTTTTCAGACAGCCTAGTGCACAGGGGAGACGTTCAGGGACACACCAGCCTTCTGGTGTGAGGAGAAGCCCCAGTCCCACAAGATGGCTGGCGTTGCCCTGAGGGCACTCTCGTCAATCGGCCCAAGGGCACTGGATCTTTGGATACTCACACAGGCATCCATTCTCCTCCCATGGTGGGCTCAATGGTGAGACCCTGGTCATCAAGACGACGTCCCACTGAAAGACACCAGGACACTGAAGGAGCTTAGTTGTTTTCCCAGGGATGAATCCCGGAAGCACTAGTAATGGGCACACAATGGCCCAGGGTGAGAGCACGTCTTAGGCGCTCAGAGGCCCAGACCAGGGAAAGCCCCAATAGGGAGCCTCGAGGGATCAGTTGCCTCGAACACCAGGATCCAGCTCTAGCTAGGGCCACAGACGTCCTCAGGATCCCGCCTCTGTGCGGTGCCCTCCACTGGGCCTCAGTGTAATCCTATTGAGCATAATTTTTAGGTCATCATCTATCTTCGAAACCATATGAGTTCTCATCATTGACCCAACCAAGGCAGTCCCCACCCGCCTCTGCCTTCTACCCTCCAGCTCAACATGCTTACCAGTGAGGGTTATGCACAGGGTGGCCATGGGGGCGGGCCCCTGGCTCAGGGACTGCTCCCAAAGATGGGCCAAATTCCCATCTGTGCTCCAGGTGGGATCTCGGTCGCTGCATGGGATTTGCACAGAGAGAGGCAGCTCAGCAGTGACAAAACGCCTTCCCATCAGACGTCACCTTGTGGCAATGGGAGGGATCTCAGAATTCGCAGGGCTGGGACTGAATTCATGACACAATCTTGCAATCCTGGCCTGGTTGGAAGGAAGACTGCAGCTGGTCCACAAGGCCCTCAGCCTCTGTGGCTCCACTGGAAACAAGGGAAATCAAGCCTCCCAGGAATGCTCAGGCATGGAGGCTGCCACAGCAGGATGAGGCCACATGCACAGGTCTTCCTGCAGTGTTATTGGGACAGACATTTGTGGGTCGGTGGCAGGCAGAATCCTGGGCCTTGGCTGGCAGGGACCGGCCCTGTGTTTTGGCAGGAATGGGCAGGCATAGGGCCCCAGAAGGGCCCATGAATGCTACCACGCAGACGCAATGCCAAGATCCCTTGGGGGAACAGGGCCCTGACGGGCATCCCACCAGTATCCAACACTGTCTCCATCAGCACAGCACACATGGTTCTGGTGGGGACACCTAATCCCTTACCATCTTTGAGATTACGGTGAGAGAATGGTGAGGGGCAAGCACAGTTCCCCAGTGCTTTCAAACTCACTAGGTCTCAGGGTTACAAGTCAAGAACCCAGGCCTGCCCTGGCTCGTGGCACCAACCAAAGGGCCATTGTCAGACAAAACCCCATACAGCTGTGGGACGACCCCGGGGGCCCATAAGGACACGTGAGAACCAGACGGTGCCAATGGTGAAGAACCTGGCGGCAGGAGCCTGTATACAACTCGGGGTCTGGGCCACATTGCCAGCATTTTTCGGATACCGTCTACCCGTTGTGCCAAAGCTGTCTAGTCTCCATCCAGGTAACCCCCGCCAGGCCCCTGCCTCCAACTCCCATTTGTGAAATTTGGGAGCACCGCTTCCATGCAGGTGGTCACACTGTTCGTCTGCAATGCCCACCGCAGCATGTTGTGTGCTTACTAAGGCATCAGTGATTCTGACATCAACTGGAATGCCCTCCCACACTGGGAAACGTGTCCCATGGTCCGTCAAGTAAGAGGATCCCATGGGGGACCATGGCATCCCTTACAAGTGTCGCGGGTGACCTGTTTTTTCCAGACAACCAAGTGTACAGGTCAGACTTTCAGGGACACACCTGCCCTCTGGGGCGAGGACGAAGCCCCAGTCCCACAAGATGGCTGGAGTTTCCCTGAGGGCTGCCTCGCCTGTAGGCCAAAGGTCAGCGGGTCTCTGGGGTCTGACATAGGCATCCACTCTCCTCCCTTGGTCAGCTCAATAGCAAGACCACGGTCACCAAGACGACATCCCACTGAAAGACACCAGGACACCAAGGGAGTTTAGGTTCCCAGGGATGAGTCCTGGGAAGTACTAGTAATGGGCACGCAGCTCCCCAGGGTGGGAGCACGTCTTATGCGTGCAGAGGCCCAGAAACCGGGGAGAGCCCCACTGGGGAGGCTTGAGGGATCTGTTGCCTCGAGCCCCAGGTGCCAGTGCTCCACAAGGCCCAAAGGGGTCCCCAGGATCCCGCCTCAGTGCCATGCCTTCCATTGGTCCTCAGCATAATCCTATTGAGCATAATTTTTAGGTCATCATCTGTCTTCGAGACCATATGAGTTCTCATCATTGACCCAACCAAGGCAGTCCCCACCCGCCTCTGCCTTCTACACGCCAGCTAAACATGCTTACCAGAGAAGTTTTTTGATGTGTGGCATGGCTATGGGGGCCCCTGGCTTGAGGCTTGTTCTCGACGGTGGGCCAAATGTCCCTCCATGCACCAGGTGGGATCTCGGTGGGGGCACAGTATCTGCGTGGAGAGAGGCAGCTCAGCAATGACAAAACTCCTTCCCCTTCTGACCTCACCTTGTGGCAATGGGAGGGATCTCAGAATGCGTGGGGCTGGGACTGCATTCATGACACAATCCTGCATTCCTGGCCTGGTGGGAAGGAAGACAGCAGCATATCCACAAGGCCCTTAGCCTCTGAGGCTCCACTGGAAACAAGGGAATTCAAGCACCATAGGCATCTGAGCATGGAGGCTGCCACAGCAGGCACCAGGCCACACGCACATGTCTTCCTGCAGCGTGATTGGGACAGACCTTGGCAGGTTGGTGGTAGGCAGAATCCAGGCCTTGGGTGGCAGGGAGCAGCCCTGAGTTTTGCCAGGAATGGGCGTGCATGGGGCCCCAGAAGGTCCCACAAATGCTGTCACGCAGACACAATAGCAAGATCCCTTGGGGAACAAGTCCCTGATGGGTATCCCACCAGCATCGAACACTGTCTCCATCACCACTGCACCATGGTTCCGGTGGGGACACCTCATCCCTTCCCGTCTTTGAGATTATGGTGAGGGAATGGTGAGGGGCAAGCACAGTTCCCCAGGGCCTTCAAACTCACTGGGTCCTGGTGTCACAAGTCAAGAACCCCGCGTGCCCTGGCTTGTGGCACCGTTCAAAGGGCCATTGTCAGACAAAGCCCCATACAGCTGCAGGACGACCCCTGGGGCCCATAAGGACACGTGACTATCAGGCAGTGACAATGGTGAAGAACCCGGACGCAGGAGCCCACATGCCACTCGGAGTTGGGACCACCCTGCCAGCATTTTTCAGATACCGTCTACCCATTATGCCAAAGCTGTCTAGTGTCCATCCAGGTAACCCCGGGTCCGGTCCCTGTCTCCAAAGGCCATTGTGTGAGAGTTGGGCGCATCGCTTTCAGGCAGGAGATCACATTGGCCGTCTTTAATGCCCACCACAGCATGTTGCGTGCCTACTAAGGCATCAGTGATTCTGACATCAACCAGAGTTCCCACCCACACTCAGAAAGGGGCCCATGGGCAGTCAAGTATGAGGATCTCGCGGGGGTTTATGGCATCTCTTGCAGGTGTCGCGGGTGACCTTTTTTTCCAGATATCCCCCAGGGGAGATATTCAAGGACACGCCTGCCCTCTGGGTGAGGAGGAAGCCCCAGTCCCACAAGATGGCTGGCATTGTCCTGAGGGCTCCTTCGACAATCTGCCCAAGGACACTATATCTCTGGGTACTCACACAGGCATCCACTCTCCTACCACAGAGGACCCAATGGCGAGACCCTGGTCACCAAGACGACGTCCCACTGAAAGACACTGGGACACCAAGGGAGCTTAGTTGGGTTCCCAGGGATGAGTCCTGGGAAGCACTAGTAATGGGCACACAATGCCCCAGGGCGGGAGCACATCTTAGACACAAGGAGGCCCAGAGACTGGGAAGAGTCCCAATGGGGAGCCTCGAGGGATCAGTGGCCTCGAGCCCCAGGTGCCAGTGTTACGCCAGGGCCACAGGGGTCCCTAGGATACCGCCTCTGTTTGGCGCCCCCCACTGGGCCTCAGTGTAATCCTATTGAGCATAATTTTTAGGTCATCATCTGTCTTCGAGACCATATGAGTTCTCATCATTGACCCAGCCAAGGCAGTCCCCACACGCCTCTGTGTTCTACCTGCCTGCTCAACATGCTTACCAGAGAGGGGTTGTGATGCGCAGGGTGGCCTTGAGGGCCCGTGGCTTGGGGCCTGTTCCCGAAGATGGGCCAAACTCCCCTCCGTGTGCCAGGTGGGATCTCAGTCGGGGTGCGTGATCTGCGCAGAGTGAGGCAGGTAAGCAATGACGAACGCCTTCCCCATCAGACCTCACCTGTGGCAGTGGGAGGGATCTCAGAATGCGCGGGGCTGGGACTGCATTCATGACACAATCCTGCAATCCTGGCCTGGCAGGAAGGAAGCCTGCAGTGTGTCCACAAGACTCTCTGCCTCTGTGGCTCCACTGGAAACAAGGAAATTCAAGACCCACTGGCGTCTGAGCATGGAGGCTGCCACATCATGCACCAGGCCACATGCACAGGTCTTCCTGCAGCATGATTGGGACAGACCTTGGCAGGTCGGTGGCAGGCAGAATCCCGGGCCTTGGCTGGCAGGGAGGCAGCCCTGCATTTTGCCAGGAATGGGCAGGCATGGGGCCCCAGAAGGGCCCATGAATGCTACCATGCAGACACAACACCAAGATCCCTTGGGGGAACATGGCCCTGATGGGCACCCAACCATCATCCAACACTGTCTCCATCACCACTGCTCCATGGCTCCTGTGGGGATACCTCATCCCTTCCCGTGTTTGAGATTACAGTGAGGGAAGGGTGAGAGGCCAGCACGGTTCTCCAGCACCCTCAAACACACTGAGACTCAGGGTCACAAGTCAAGAACCTCAGCGTGCCCAGCCTCATGGCACCGACTAAAGGGCCATTGTCAGACAAAGCCCCATACAGCTGCGGGACGACTCGGGCCCATAAGGACATGCAACCACCAGAAGGTGCCAACGGTGAAGAACACGGAGGCAGGAGCCCACATGCCACTCGGGGTCTGGGCCACGCTACCTGAATTTTTTGGGCATCATCTACCCGTTATGCCAAAACTGTCTAGTGTCCATCCAGGTAACTCCGGGCCCAGCCCCTGCCTCCAAAGCCCATTGCATGAAATTTGGATGCACCACTTCCAAGCAAGAGGTCACATTGGCTGTCTGCAATGCCCACGGCAGCACGTCGCTTGCCTACTAAGGCATCAGTCATTCTTACATCAACTGGAATGCCTTCCTACACTGGGAAACATGGCCCATGGGCTGACAAGTAAGAGGATACTGTGGGTGACCATGGTACCCTTGCAGGTGTTGTGGGTGACCTGTTTTTTTGCAGACACCCCAGTGCACAATGGAGATGTTCAGGGATACTCCAGCCCTCTGGTGCCAGGATGAAGCCCCAATCCCACAAGATGGCTGGCATTTCCCTGTGGGCTTCCTCACCAATTGGCCCAAGGGTACTGGATCTTTGGGTACTCATAGACATCTACTCTCCTCCCATGGTGGGTCAATGGCATGACCCTGGTCACCAAGACGACATCCCACTGAAAGACACCAGGACACCAAGGGAGCTGAGTTGGGTTCCCAGGGATGAGTCCCGGGAAGCACTACTAATGGGCACAAATGCCCCAGGACGGAAGCACATCTTAGGTGCATGGAGACCTAGAGACCGGGGAGAGCCCCACTGGGGACACTCAAGGGATTGGTCGCATTGAGCCCCAGATGCCAGCACTATGCCAAGGCCACAGGGGTCACCAGGATCCCGGCTCAGTGTGGTGCCCTCCACTGGGCCTCAGTGTAATCCTATTGAGCATAATTTTTAGGTCATCATCTGTCTTTGAGACCATATGAGTTCTCATCATTGACCCAACCAAGGCAGTCCCCACACGCCTCTGTGTTCTACCTGCCCACTCAACATGCTTACCAGAGAGGGATTGTGATGTGCAGGGTGGCCATTAGGGCCCCTGGCTTGGGGCCAATTCCCGAAGATAGGCCAAACTCCCCTCCGTGCACCAGGTGGGATATCGAACGGGGCGCAGGATCTGCACAGAGAGAGGCAGCTCAGCAATGACAAACACCTTTCCCATCAGACGTCACCTTGTGGCAATGGGAGGGATCTCAGAATGCACAGGGCTGGAACTGCATTCATGATGCAATCCTGCAATCCTGGCCTGGCGGGAAGGAAGGCTGCAGTGTGTCCACAAGGCCCTTAGCCTCTGTGGCTCCACAGGAAACAAGGAAATTCAAGCCCCACAGGCGTCTTGGCATGGAGGCTGCCACAGCAGGCACCAGGCCACATGCACAGGTCCTCCCGCAGCATGATTGGGACAGATCTTGGTGGGTTACTGGCAGGCAGAATCTCGGCCTTGGCTGGCAGGGACTGGCCCTGAATTTTGCCAGGAATATGTGGGCACGGGGCCCCGGAAGGGCCCATGAGTGCTACCACACAGACGTAACACCAAGATCTCTTGTGGGATCAGGGCCCTGACATGCATCCCACCAGGATCCAACACGTCTCCATAGCACTGCTCCATGGCTCCCGTGGGGACACCTCATCCCTTCCCGTCTTTGAGAGTATGGTAAGAGAAGGGTGAGGGTCTAGCATGGTTCCCAGCACCTTCAAACTCACTGGGACTCGGGGTCACAAGTCAAGAACCACATTGTGCCCTGGCTTGTGTACCCGCCAAAGGGCCTTTGTCAGACAAAACCCCATCAAGCTGTGGGACGACCCAAGGGTCCCATAAGGACACGTGACCACCAGACGGTGCCAATTGTGAAGAACCTGGAGACAGGAGCCCACATGCCTTCAGAGTCTGGGCCACCCTGCCAACATTTTTCAGGTACCGTCTACCTGCCATGCCAAAGCTGTCTAGTGTCCAGCCAGGTAACCCCGGGCCAGGCCACTGTCTCCAAAGGCCATTGCGTGAAATTTAGGCACACCGCTTCCACACAGGTGGTCACCTTGGCCGTCTGCAATGCCCACAGCAGCATGTCGCGTGCCTACTAAGGCATCAGTGATTCTGACATCAACAGGAGTGCCCTCCCAAACTGAGAAATGTGGCCCATGGGCTGACAAGGAAGAGGATCTCGCAGGGGATTGTGGCATCCCTTGCAGGTGTTGTGGGTGACCTGTGTTTTTCAGACAGCCTAGTGCACAGGAGAGACCTTCAGGGATACAGCAGCCCTCTGGGGCGAAGACGAAGCCTAAGTCCAAAAGATGGCTGGTGTTGCCCTGAGGGCTCCCTCACCAATAGGCCCAAGGGCCCTAATCTCCGGGTACTCACAGGCATCCATTCTCCTCCCATGGTGGGCTCAATGACGAGACCCTGGTCACCAAGACGATGTCCCACTGAAAGACACCAGGACACCAAGGGAGCTTAGTTGGGTTCCCAGGAATGAGTCCCGGGAAGCCCTAGTAATAGGCGCACAATGCCCTAGGGTGGGAGCACATCTTAGGCACACAGAGGCACAGAGGCCAGGGAGAATCTCACTGGGGAATCTCGAGGGATCAGTGGCCTTGATCCCCAGGTGCCAGCGCTATGCCAGGTCACATGGGTCACCAGGATCCCGCCTCAGTGCGGTGCCCTTCACTGGGCCTCAGTGTAATCCTATTGAGCATAATTTTTAGGTCTTCATCTGTCTTCGGGATTATATGAGTTCTCATCATTGACCCAACCAAGGCAGTCCCCACCCGCCTCTGCCTTTTACCCTCTAGCTCAACATCCTTACCAGAGAGGTGTTGTGATGTGTGGCATGGCCATGAGGGCCCCTGGCTTGGGGTTGATCCCAAAGATGGGCCAAACTCCCCTCCGTGTGCCATGTGGGATCTCAGTGGGGGCGCGGGATCTTTGCAGAAAGAGGCAGCTGAGGAATGACAAAACGCTTTCCCCATCAGACCTCACCTTGTGGCAGTGGAAGGGATCTCAGAATGCACGAGGCTGGGACTGCATTCATGATGCCAGAAAAATCCTGGCCTGGCGGGAAGGAAGTCTGCACTGCTTCCACAAGGCCCTCAGCCTCTGTGTCTCGGCTGGAAACAAGGGAATTCAAGCCCCACAGGTCTCTGAGCATGGAGGCTGCCACAGCAGGCACCAGGCCACATGCACAGGTCTTCCTGCAGCATGATATGACAGACCCTGGCGGGTCATTGGTCATTGGCGGGTCAAACTCACTGGGACTCGGGGTCACAAGTCATGAACCCCAGTCTGTCCAGCCTCATGGCACCGACCAAAGGGCCATTGTCAGACAAAGCCCCATACAGCTGCAGGACGACCCCTGGGGCCCATAGGACATGCGACCACCAGATGGGGCTAACGGTGAAGAACCCAGAGGCAGGAGCCTGCATGCCACTCGGGGTCTGGGCCACGCTACCAGCATTTTTCATGTACCGTCTACCCGTTATGCCAAAGCTGTCAAATGTCCATCCAGGTAACCCCGGGCACAGCCTCTGCCTCCGAAGCACATTGCGTGAAATTTGGGCTCACTGCTTCCATGCAGGTGGTCACATTGGCCATCTGCAATGCCCACCGCAGCATGTTGCTTGCCTACTAAGGCATCAGTGATTCTGACATCAACCAGAGTGCCCTCCCACACTGGGAAATGTGGCCCATGGGCTGTCAAGTAAGATCCCTTGGGGGACTGTGTCATTCCTTGCAGGTGTCACGGGTGTCCTGTTTTTCCAGACAGCCTAGTGCACAGGTCAGACATTCAGGGACACGCCAGCTCTCCGGGACGAGGTTGAAGTCCCAGTCCTAGAACATGCCTCGCCAATCGCCCAAGGGCATTTGGTCTCGGGTATCACAGGCATCCATTCTCCTCCCATGGTGGGCTCAATGGCGAGATACTGGTCACTAATGCAACGTCCTACTGAATGACACCAGGACACCATGGCATCTTAGTTGGGTTCCCAGAAATAAGTCCCGGGAAGCACTAGTAATGGGCACACAACGCCCTAGGGCAGGAGCACGTCTTAGGCGCGTAGAGCCCCAGAGACCAGGGAGAGCCCCCCTGGAGAGCCTCGAGGGATCGGTGGCCTTGAGCCCCAGGAGCCAGCACTTTGCCAGGGCCACAGCAGTCCCCAGCATCCTGCCTCAGTGTGGTGCCCTCCACTGGGCCTCAGCGTAATCCTATTGAGCATAATTTTTAGGTCATCATCTGTCTTCGAGACCATATGAGTTCTCATCATTGACCCAAACAAGGCAGTCCGCACCCACCTGTGCCTTCTACTCGCCAGCTCAACATGCTTACCAGAGAGCATTTGTGATGTGTAGGGTGGCCATGGGGGTGCCCCTTGGTTCGGGGCAACTTCCTGAGTATGGGCCAAACTCCCCTCCGTGCATAGGTGGGATCTTGGTCGGGGCTTGGGATCTGCGCAGAGAGAGGCAGCTCAACAGTGACCAACACCTTCCCCATCAGACCTTACTTTGTGGCAATGGGAGAGATCTCAGAATCTGTGGGGCTGGGAGTGCATTCATAACACAATCCTGCAATCCTGGCCTGGCAGGAAGGAAGGCTGCAGTGTGTCCACAAGGTTCTCAGCCTCTGTGGCTCCACAGAAAACAAGGGAATTCAAGATCCACAGAAGTCTGAGCATGGAGGCTGCCACAGCAGGCACCAGGCCATATGCACAGGTCTTCCTGCAGTGTGATTGGGACAGACCTTGGCGGGTCTGTGGCAGGCACAATCCCGGGACTTTGCTGGCAGGGACCTGCCCTGTGTTTTGCCAGGAATAGGCAGGCATAGGCCCCAGAAGGGCCCACGAACGCTACCACGCAGACGCAATGCCAAGATCCCTTGGGGGAACGGGGCCCTGATGGGCATCCCACCAGCATCTAACACTGTCTCCATCACCACTGCTCCATGTCTCCTGTGGGGGCACCTCATCCCTACTCGTCTTTGAGATTATGGTGAGGGAAGGGTGAGGAGCCAGCACAGTTCCTTAGTGCCTTCACACTCACTGGGACTCGGGGTCACAAGTCAAGAAGCACAGCGTGTCTTGGCATGTGGCACCAACCAAAGGGCCAATGTCAGACAAAACCCCATTGAGCTGCGGAATGACCCATGGGCCCCATAAAGACACGTGACCACCAGACGGTGCCAATTGTGAAGAAACCGGGGGCAGGAGCCAGCATGCCACTTGGGGTCCGGGCCATGCTGCCAGGTTTTTTCAGATACCATCTACCCATTATACCAAAGCTGTCTAGTGTCCCTTTTGGTAACCCCAGGTCTGGTCCCTGCCTCCAAAGCTCATTGCGTGAAATTTAGTGCACCGCTTCCAGGCAGGAGGTCACATTGGCTGTCAGCAATGCCCACCGCAGCACGTCATGTGCCTGCTAAGGCATCAGTGATTGTGACATCAACCAGAGTTGATGGGAAATGTGGCCCATGGTCCTTCAAGTAATAGGATCTCCCGGGGTTCATGGCATCCCTTGCAGGTTTCGAGGGTGTCCTGTGTTTTCCAGACAGCCTAGTGCAGAGGGGAGATGTTCAGGGACATGCCAACCCTCTGGGGAGAGGACGAAGCCCCAGTCCCACAAGATGGTGACCCTCGTCACCAAGACGACATTCCACTGAAAGACATCAGGACACCAAGGGAGCTTAGTTGGGTTCCCAGGGATGAATCCCGGGAAGGACTAGTAATGGGCACACAACACTCCCGGGCGGGAGCACATTCTACGTGTACAGAGGCTCAGAGACTAGGGAGAGCCCACTGGGGAGCCTCGAGTGATCGGTTGCCTCAAGCCCCAGGTACTGGCACTACACGAGAGCCACAGGGGTCCACAGGATTCTGCCTCAGTGAGATGCCCTCCAATGGGCCTCAGGTAATCCTATTGAGCATAATCTTTAGGTCATCATCTGTCTTCCAGACCATATGAGTTCTCATCATTGACCCAACAGAAGCAGTCCCCTCCCGCCTCTGCCTTCTACCCGTGAGCTCAACATGATTACCAGAGAGTGTTTGTGATGCTCTGGGTGGCCATTAGGGCCCCTGGCTCGGGGCCTGTTCCTGAAGATAGGCCAAACTCCTCTCAGTGTGCCAGGTGGGATCTCAGTTGGGGCCCGGGATGTGCACAGAGAGAGGCAGCTCAGCAATGACAAATGCCTTCCCCATCAGACCTCCCTGTGGCAATGGGAGGGATCTCAGAATGGGCGGGGCTGGGACTGCATTCATGACTCAAACCTGCAATCCTGGTCTGGCGAGAAGGAAGGCTGCAGCGTGTCCACAAGGCCTTCAATACCTGTGGCTCCACTGGAAACAAGGGAATTCAAGCCCCACAGGCATCTGAAAATGGAGGCTGCCACAGCAGGCACCAGGCTACACGCACAGGTCTTCCCACAGCGTGATTGGGACAGATCCTTGGTGGGTCGGTTGCAGGCAGAAACCCGGGCCTTGGCTGGCAGGGCCCGGCCATGTGTTCCCCATGAATGTGTGGGCATGGGGCCCCAGAAGGGCCCATGAATGCTACCACACAGACGCAATACCAAGATCCCTTTGGGGAACAGGGCCCTGACGGGCAGCCCACCAGCATCCAACACTGTCTCCATCACCACTGCTCCATGGCTCCTGTGGGGACACCTCATCCCTTCCCATCTTTGAGAGCATGGTGTGGGTAGGGTGAGGGGCCTGCACGGTTCCCCAGCGCCTTCAAACTCAGTAGGATTCGGGGTCAGAAGTCAAGAACCACAGCGTGCCTTTGTGGCATCACCCAAAGGGCCATTGTCAGACAAAACCCCATCTAGCTACGGGACCACCCACGGGCCCCATATGGACATGCCACCACCAGAGGGTGTCAATGGTGAAGAACCTGGGTGCAGGAGCCTGCATGCCACTTGGGTCTGGGCCACGCTGCCAGCATTTTTCAGATACTGTCTACCAGTTATGCCAAAGCTCTAGTGTCCATCCAGGTATCCCCGAGTCCGGCCCCTGCCTCAAAGCCCATTGCGTGAAATTTGGGCACACCACTTCCACGCAGGAGGTCACATTGGCCATCTGCAATGCCCACTCTAGCAGGTCGAGTGTCTACTAAGTCATCAGTGATTCTGACATCAACTGGAGCGCTCTCCCACACTGGGAAAAGTGTCCCATGGGCCGTCAAGTAAGAGATCCTGCGGAGGACTGTGGCATCCCTTACATGTGTTGTGGGTGACCTGTTTTTTCCAGACAGCCAAGTTCACAGGTCAGACATTCAGGGACATGCCAGCCCTCTGGGGCAAGGATGAAGCCCCAGTCCCAGAAGATGGCTGGCATTGCACTGAGGGCTGCCTCGTCAATCGGCTCAAGGGCACTGGATCTCCAGGTACTCACACAGGCATCCACTCTCCTCCCATGGTGGTCTCAATGGCGAGACCCTGGTCACCAAGACGACGTCCCACTGAAAGACATCAGGACACCAAGGGAGCTTAGTTGGGTTCCAGGGATGAGTCCCAGGAAGCACTAGTAATGGGCACACAACGCCCCAGGGCGGGAGCAGGTCTTAGGTGTGCGGAGGCCCAGAGACATGGGAGAGCCCCACTGGGGAGCCTCGAGGGATCGGTGGCCTCGAGCCCCAGTTGCCAGAGCTTCGCCAGGACCACAGGAATTCCCAGGATCCCACCTCAGTTTGGTGCCCTCCACTGGGCCTTAGGTAATCGTATTGAGCATAATTTTTAGGTCATCATCTGTCTTCGAGACCACATGAGTTCTCATCATTGACCCAAACAAGGCAGTCCCCTCCCTCCTATGCCTCCTACCCACCAACTCAACATGCTTACCAGAGAGGGTTTGTGATGTGCAGGGTGTCCATGATGGCCCCTGGCTCAGGGTGTGTTCCTGAAGATGGGCCAAACTCTCCTCCATGCGACAGGTGGGATCTTGGTCGGGGTGTGGGATCTGCGCAGAGAGAGGCAGCTCAGCAATGACAAATGCCTTCCCCATCAGACCTCACCTTGTGGCAATGGGAGGGATCTCAGAATCTGTGGGGCTGGGAGTGCATTTATGATGAAATCCTGCAATCCTGGCTTGGCGGGAAGGAAGGCTGAAGCATGTCCACAAGGCTCTCAGGCTCTGTGGCACCACTGGAAACAAAGGAATTCAAGCCCCACAGGAGTCTGAGCATGGAGACTGCCACATTAGGCACCAGGCCACATGCACAGGTCTTCCCGCAGCGTGATTGGGACAGACCTTGGCAGGTCAGTGGCAGGCAGAATCCTGGGCCTTGGCTGGCAGGGACCGGCCCTGAATTTTGCCAGGAATGGGTGGGCATGGGGCCCTGGAATGTCCCATGAACCCTACCACGCAGATGCAACGCCAAGATCCCTTGGAGGAACAGGGCCCTGACGGGCATCCCATCAGCATCCAACACTTTCTCCATCAGCACTGCTCCATGGCTCCCGTGGGGACACCTCATCCCTTCCCATCTTTGAGATTACGGTGAGGGAAGGGTGATGGCCCAACACGGTTCCCCAGTGCCTCCAAACTCAGTAGGATTCGGGGTCACAAGTCAAGAACCACAGCGTGCCTTGGCTCGTTGCACCAATCAAAGGGCCATAGTCAGACAAAACACCATCGAGCTGCAGGACCACCCACAGGCTCCATAAGGACAGGCAAACACCTGAGGGTGCCAATCATGAAGAACCCAGGGGCAGGAGCCCGTATGCCACTTGGGTCTGGCCACGCTGCCAGCATTTTTCAAATATCATCTACCCGTTATGTCAAAGCTGTCTATTGTCCATCCATGCAACCCTGAGTCCGGCCCTTGCTTCCAAAGCCCATTGTGTGAAATTTGGGCACACTGCATCCAGGCAGGAGGTCACATTGACCGTCTGCAATGCCCACTGCAGCACGTCACGTGCCTACTTAGGTATCAGTGATTCTGATATCAACCAGAGCACCCTCCCACACTGGGAAACGTGGCCCATGGGCCATCAAGTAATAGGATCTTGGGGGGGATCGTGGCATCCCTTGCAGGTGTTGCGGGTGATCTGTTTTTTCCAGACACCCTAGTGCACAGGGGAGACGTTCAGAGACATTCCAGCACTCCGGGTGAGGACGAAGCCCCAGTCCCAGAAGATGGCTGGCGTTGCCCTGAGGGCTCCCTCGCCAATTGGCCCAAGGTCACTGGATCTCTGGGTACTCACACAGGCATCCACTCTCCTCCCATGGTGGGCTCAATGGCGAGACCCTGGTCACAAAGACGATGTCCCACTGAAAGACACCAGGACACTGAGGGATCTTAGTTGGGTTCCCAGGAATGAGTCCCGGGAAGCCCTAGTAATGGGCACACAACTCCCTAGGGCAGTAGCACGTCTTAGGCGTGTGGAGGCCCAGAGACCAGGGAGAACCCCACTGGGGAGCCTCGAGGGATCGGTCGCCTCTAGCCCAGGTGCCAGCACTACGCCATGGCCACAGTGGTCCCCAGGATCCCGCCTCAGTTTGGTGCCCTCCAGTGGGCCTCAGCATAATCATGTTGAGCATAATTTTTAGGTCATCATCTGTCTTCGAGACCATATGAGTTCTCATCATTGACCCAAGCAAGGCAGTCCCCACCCGCCTCTGCCTTCTACCTGCCAGGTCAATCTGCTTAACAGAGAGGGTTTGTGATGCACAGGGTGGCCATGGAGGCCCCTGGCTCAGGGCCTGTTCCCGAAGATGGGCCAAACTCCCTTCCAGGTGCCAGGTGGGATCTCGGTTGAGGCGCAGGATCTGTGCAGAGAGAGGCAGCTCAAGATTGACACACACCCTCCCCATCAGACCTCACCTTGTGGCAATGGGAGGGATCTCAGAATGTGGGGGACTGGGACTGCATTCATGTTGGAATCCTGCAATGCTGGCCTGGCAGGAAGGAAGGCTGCAGTGTGTCCACTAGGCCCTCACCCTCTGTGGCTCCACTGGAAACAAGGGAATTTCAGCCTCAAATGATTCTGAGCATGGAGGCTCCCCCAGCAGGCACCAGGCCTGCACACCAGGCCTACACAGGCACCAGGACATGCACAGGTCCTCTTGCAGTGTGATTGGGACATACCTTAACTGGTCGGTGGCAGGCACCATCCCAGGCCTTGGCTGGCAGGGACTGGCCCTGTGTTTTGCCATGAATGGGTGGGCATGGGGTCCAGGAAGGGCCCACGAATGCTAGCATGCACATGCAACACCAAGACCCCTTGGGGCATCAGGGCGCTGTTGGGCATCCCTCCAGCACTCAACACTGTCTCCATCAGCACTGCTCCATGGCTCCTATGGGGACCCCTCATCACTTCCCGTCTTTGAAATTATGGTGAGGGAAGGGTGAGGGTCCAGCACGGTTCCCCAGCCCCTTCTAAGTCACTGGGACTCGGGATCACAAGTGAAGAACACCAGGTTGCCTGGTTCGTGGCACTGACCAAAGGGCTATTGTCAGGAAAAGCCCCATCCAGCTGCGGGACGACCCGCGGGCCCCATAATGACTCGTGACCACCAGACGGTGCCAATGGTGAACAATCCAGAGGCAGGAGCCCACATGCCACTCGAGGTCTGGGCCACACTGCCAGAATTTTTCAGACACTGTCTCCCCGTTATACCAAAGCTGTCTTGTGTCCAGCCAGGGAGCTCCGGGCCTAGCCGCTTCCTCCATAGCCAATTGAGTGAAATTTGGTTGCACCGCTTCCACATAGGAAGTCACAGTGGCCGTCTGCAATGCCCAGCTCAGCACCTTGCATGCCTACTAAGGCATCAGTGATTCTGACATCAACCAGTATGCCCTCCCACACTGGGAAAACAGGCCCATGGGCCATCAATAAAGAGGATCCTGTGGGGGACCATGGCTTCCCTTGCTGGTGTCATGGGTGACCTGTATTTTCCAGACAGTCTACTGCAAAAGGCAGATGTTCAGGGAGACGTCAGCCCTCTGGGGCAACGATGAATCCCCAGTCCCACAAGATGGCTGGAGTTGCCCTGAGGGCATCCTCACCAATAGGCCCAAGGGCACTGGGTCTCCGGGTACTCACACAGGCATCCACTCTCCTCCCATGGTGGGCACAGTGGCAAGTCCCTGGTCACCAAGACTGAACGACACCCAAAACCTAGGGATCTTAGTTGGGTTCCCAGGGATGAATTCCGGGAAGCACTAGTAATGGACACACAATGTCCCAGGGCAGGAGCATGTCTTCGGTGCACAGAGGGTCAGAGACTGGGGAGAGCGCCACTGGGGAGACTTGAGGGATTGGTCGAGTTGAGCCCCATGTGTCAGCAGTAAGCCAGGGCCATAGGGGTCCCCAGGATCCCGCCTCAGTGAGGTGGCCTCCATTGGGCCACAGCATAATCCTATTGAACATAATTTTTAGGTCATCATCTGTCTTCGAGACCATATGATTTCTCATCATTTACTCAACCAAGGCAGTCCCCTACCGCCTCTGCCTTCTATCCATCAGCTCAACATGCTTACCAGGGAGGGTTTGTGATTCACAGTGTGGCCTGAGGGCTCCTGGCTCAGGGTCTGTTCCAGAAGATGGGCCAAACTCCCCTCCTGGTGCCAGGTGGGATCTTGGTTGGGGCGGGGGATCTGCACAGAAACAGGCAGTTCAGCAATGACACATGCCTTCCCCATCAGACCTCACCTGTGGCAATGGGAGGGATCTCAGAATGTGTGGGTCTGAGACTGCATTCATGACATAATCCTGCAATCCTGGCCTGGCAGGAAGGAAGGCAGCAGCATGTCCACAAGGCCCTTAGCCTCTGTGGATCCATTGGAAACAAGGGAATTTGGGCCCAACAGGAATATGAGCATGGAGGCCTCCACAGCAGGCACCAGGCCACATGCACAGGTCCTCCCACAGTGTGATTGGGACAGACCTTGGTGGGTCGATGGCAGACAGCATCCCAGTCATTGGCAGGGAATGGCCCTGTGTTTTGCCAGGAATGGGTGGGCATGGGGTGCTGGAAGATCACACGAACTCTACCACGCAGATGGAATGCCAAGATCTCTTTGGGGATCAGACCCTGATGGACATCCCATCAGTATCCAACTCTGTCTCCATCAGCGCTGCTCCATGGCTCCCATGGGGACACCTCATCCTTTCCTGTCATTGAGATTACGGTGAGGGAAGGGTGAGGGGCCAGCACAGTTCTTCAGTGCCTTCAAACTCACTGGGACTCGGGGTCAAAATCAAGAACCACAGCGTGCTCTGACTGGTGGCACCGACCAAAGGGCCATTGTCAGGCAAAGCCCCATCCAGTTGCGGGACTACCCCTGAGGCCCATAAGGACATGAGACCACCAGACCGTGCCAATGGTGAAGAACCCAGGGGCAGGAGAGTGGATGGCACTCAGGTCTGGGCCACACTGCCAGCATTTTTCAGATACCATCTACCCGTTATGCCAGAGCTGTCTAGTGCCCTTCCAGGTAACCCTGGGTCCAGCCCTTGCCTCCAAAGCCCATTGCATGAAATTTGGACACACTGCTTCCATGAAGGCGGTCACATTGGCCGTCTGCAATGCCCACCACAGCATATCGCGTGCCTACTAAGGCATCAGTGATTCTGACATCACCCAGAGTGCCCTCCCACACTGGGAAACGTGGCCCATGTACCGTCAAGTAAGAGGATCACACAGAGGACCGTGGCATCTCTTGCAGGTGTCGTGGTTGACCTTTTTTTTCCAGACAGCTTAGTGTACAGTGCACACATTCAGGGACACACCAGCCCTCTGGGTTGAGGATGAAGCCCCAGTACCACAAGATGGCTGGCGTTGACCTAAGTGCAGCCTCGCCAACCGGCCCAAGGACACTGGGTCTCTGGGTTTTCACACAAGCATCCACTCTCCTCCCATGTTGGGCTCAATGGGGAGACCCTGGTCACCAAGATGACATCCCACTGAAAGACACCAGGACACCGAGGGAGCTTAGTTGGGTACCCAAGGATGAGTCCCGGGAAGCACTAGTAATGGGCACACCACGCCCCAGGGCGGGAGCACGTGTTAGGCGCACGGAGGCCCAGAGACACGGGAGAGCCCCACTGGGGAGACTCGAGGGGTGGGTTGCTATGTGCCCCAGGTGCCAGCGCTATGCCAGGGCCACTAGGGTCCCCAGGATGCCGCCTAAGTGCTGTGCCCTCCACTGGGACTCAGGGTAATCCTGTTGAGCATAATTTTTAGGTCATCATCTGTCTTCAAGACCATATAAGTTCTCATCATTGACCCAACCAAGGCAGTCTCCACCCGTCTCTGCCTTCTATTCACAAGCTCAACATTCTTACCAGAGAGGGTTTGTGATGTGCAGGGTGGCCATGATGGTCCCTGGCTCGGGGCCTGTTCCTGATGCTGAGCCAAACTCCCCTTGGTGCGCCAGGTGCAATCTCGGTAGGGGCGCTGATCTGCACAGAAAGAGGTAGCTCAGCAATGACAAACCTCTTCCCCATCCGACCTCACCTTGTGACATTAGGTGGGATCTCAGAATGTGTGGAACTGGAACTGCATTCATGATGCCAGCAAAAATCCTGGCCTAGCAGGAAGGAAGGCTGCAGCGTGTCCACAAGTCCCTCAGCCTCTGTGACTCAACTGGAAACAAGGGAATTCAGGACCCACAGGAATCTGAGCATGGCGGCTGCTATAGCAGGCATCAGGCCACACACACAGGTCCTCCCGCAGTGGGATTGGGACAGACCTTGGCTGGTCGGTTGCAGGCAGAATCCCGGGCCTTGGTTGGCAGGGACCGGTCCTGCATTTTGCCAGGAATGGGCGGGCATGGGGTGCCAGAAGGGCCCAAGGATGCTACCACGCAGAAAGAATCCCTTGGGGGATCAGGACCCTGATGGGTATCCCACCAGCATCCAAAGCTGTCTCCATCAGCGCTGCTCCATGGCTCCCGGGGGGACACCTCAACCCTCCCTGTCTTTGAGATTATGGTGAGGGAACGGTGAGGGGCAAGCCTGGTTCCCCATCGACTTCAAAGTCACTGGGAGTCGGGGTCACAAATCAAATAACAAAACGTGCCCTGGCTAGTGGCACGAACCAAAGGGCCATTATCAGGCAAAGCCCCATTCAGCTGTGGAACGACCCACAGACCCCATAAGGACACGCAACCACCAGACGGTGCCAATGTTGAAGATCCCGGAGGCAGGAGCCTGCATGCCACTCGGGGTCTGGGACCCTTAGCCAACATTTTTCAGATACAATCTACCTGTTATGCCAATGCTGTTTAGTGTCCAGGCAGGTAGCCCCAGACCCATCCCCTTCCTCCAAAGCCCATTGCATGAAATTTGGGCGTACCGCTTCCATGCAGGAGGTCACATTGGCCATCTGCAATGCCCACCACAACACCTCGCGTGCCTACTAATGCATTAGTGATTCTGACATCAACCAGAGCACCCTCCCACACTGGGAAATGTGGTCCATGGTCCCTCAAGAAGAGGATCCCGCTGGGGAACATGGCATCCCTTTCAGGTGTCTGGGTGACTAGTTTTTTCTAGGCAGCCTACTGCACAAGGCAGACTTTCAGGGACATGTCAGCCCTCTGCTGTAGTGACGTAGCCCAGGTCCCACAACATGGGTGGTGTTGCCCAGAGGGCATCCTCGCCAATTGGCCCAAGGTCACTGGGTCTCCAGGCACTCACACAGGCATCCACTCTCCTCCCATGGTGGGCTCAATGGCGAATCCATGATCACCAAGACAATGTCCCACTGAAAGTCACCTGAAAAAGGAAGGGAGCTTAGTTGGGTTCCCAGAGATGAGTCCCGGGAAGCACTAGTAATGGGCATACAACGCCCCAGGGCGGGAGCACATCTTAGGTGCGTGGAGGCCCAGTGACCCAGGAGAGCCCCACGGGGAGCCTCGAGATATCGGTGGCCTCAAGCCCCAGGTTCCATCACTATGCCAGGGCCACAGGGTCCCAGGATCCTGCCTCAGTGCAGTGCCCTCCACTGGGCCTTAGGATAATCCTATTGAGCATAATTTTTAGGTCATCATTTGTCTTTGGGACCATATGAGTTCTCATCATTGACCCAACCAAGGTAGTCCCCTCCCGCTTCTGCCTTCTACCCGCAGCTCAACATGCTTACTAGAGAGGGTCTGTGATGAGCAGGGTGGCCATGAGGACCCCTGGCTCAGGGCCTGTTCCCAAAGGTGGGCCAAAATCCCCTCTGTGCGCCATGTGGGTTCTTGGTTGGGCTGTGGGATCTGTGCAGAGAGAGGCAAGTCAGCAATGACAACAGCCTTCCCCATCAGACCTCACCTTGTGGCAATTGGAGGGATATCAGAATGGGTGGGGCTGGGTCTGCATTCATGATGCCAGAAAAATCCTGGTCTGTTGTGAAGAAAGGCTGCAGTGAGTCCACAAAGCTTTCAGCCTCTGTGGCTCCACTGGAAACAAGGGAATTCAGGGCCCAACAGGAATCTGAGCATGGAGGCCTCCACAGCAGTCACCAGGCCACACGCACAGGTCCTCCCGTAGTGTGATTGGGATAGACCTTGGTGGTTCTTTGGTAGGCAGAATCCTGGGTCTTGGGTGGCAGGGACCAGCCCTGCGTTTTGCCAGGAATGGGCAGGCATGAGGCGCCGGAATGTCCCACGAACGCTACCACGCAAATGCAATGACAAGATCCCTTGGGGGATCAGGGCCTTGTCCAGCATCCCACTAGCATCCAAGACTGTCTTCATCAGCGCTGCTCCATGGCTCCTGTGGGGACACCTCATCCCTTCCCATCTTTGAGATTATGGTGAGGTAAGGGTGATGGGCCAGCACGGTTCCCCAGCGACCACAAAGTCACTGGCAAACGGGGTCACAAGTCAAGAACCCCAGCGTGCCTTGGCTTGTGGCACCAACCAAAGGGCCATTGTCAGGCAAAACCCCATCCAGTTGTGGGATGATTCATGGGCCCCATAAGGACACGCAACCACCAGACGGTGCCAATGTTGAACAATCCAGAGGCAGAAGCCCGCATGCTACTTGGTGTCTGGGCCATGCTGCCAGCATTTTTCATATACCGTCTAACCTTTATGCCAAAGCTGTCTAGTGTCCAGCCAGGTAGCCCCGGACCCGGCCCCTTCCTCCAAAGCCCGTAATGTGAAATTTGGGTGCATCACTTACCCACAGGTTGTCACATTGGCCGTATGCATTGCCCACCGCATCACCTTGCATGCCTACTAAGGCATTAGTGATTCTGACATCAACCGAAGCACCACCCACACTGAGAAATGTGGCCCATGGGCTGTCAAGTAAGAGTATCCCATGGGGGATCATGGCATCCCTTGCAGGTGTCGCTGGTGACCTGTGTTTTCCAGACAGCCCACAGCACAGGGCAGACTTTCAGGGACACACCAGCCCTCCGGGGCGAGGACAAAGCCCCAGTCCCACAAGATGGCTGGAGTTGCCCTGAGGGCAGCGTCGCCAATCCGCCAAAGGGCACTGGGTCTCTGGGTACTCACACAGGCATCCACTTTCCTCCCATGGTGGGCTCAATGGTGAGACCCTGGTCGCCAAGATGATGTCCCACTGAAAGACACCAGGACACCGAAGGAGCTTAGTTGGGTTCTCAGGGATGAGTCCTGGGAAGCACTAGTAATGGGCACACAATGCCCCAGGGCGGGAGCACGTCTTAGGTGTGCCGAGTTTCAGAGTCCTGGGTGTGCAGCACTGAGGAACCTCGAGGGATCAGTCGCCTCGAGCCCCAGGTGCCAGTGCTACGCCAGGGCCACAGGGTTCCCCAGGATCCCGCCTCAGTGCATTGCCCTCCATTGGGCCTCAGCTTAATCCTATTGAGCATAATTTGTAGGTAATCATCTGTCTTTGAGACTTTATGAGTTCTCATCATTGACCCAACCAAGGCAGTCCCCACCCGCCTCTGCTTTCTACCCACCAGCTCAACATGCTTACCAGAAATGGATTGTGATGTCCTTGGTGGCCATGAGAGCCCCTGGCTCAGGGTCTGTTCCAGATGATTGGCCAAATTCCCCTCCATGCGCCAGGTGGGATCTCGGTCGGGGTGTGGGATCTGTGCAGAGAGAGGCAGGTCAGCAATGACAAACGCCTTCCCCCTCAGACCTCACCTGTGGCAATGGGAGGGATCTCAGAATGTGCGGGGCTGGAATTGCATTCATGACACAATTCTGCAATCCTGGCCTGGCAGGAAAGAAGGCTGCAGCGTGTCCACAAGGCCCTCAGAGTCTGTGGCTCCACTGGAAAAAAGGTAATTCAGAACCCCACAGGAATCTGAGCATGGAGGCTGCTACAGCAGGCACAGGTCCTCCTGCAACGTGGTTGGGACAGACCTTGGCGAGTAGGTGGCAGGCAGAAACCTGGGCCTTCCTTTCATGGAGTGGCCCTGAGTTTTGCCAGGAATGGGCGGGCATGGGGCCCCAGAAGGGCCCACCAACGCTACCACGCAAACGCAGTGCCAACATCCCTTGGGGCATCAGGGCCTGATGGGCATCCCACTAGCGTCCAACACTGTCTCCATCAGCACTCCTCCATGACTTCTGTGTGGAAACCCCATCCCTTCCTGTCTTTGAGATTACAGTGAGGGAAGGGTGAGGGGCCAGCACGTTTCCCCAGCGACTTCAACCTCACTGGGACTCGGGGGCACCAGTCCAGATATCCAGCCTGCCCTGACTCGTGGTACTGACCCAAGGGCCATTGTCAAGCAAAGCCCCATCCAGCTGCGAGATGACCCATGGGCCCCTTAAGGACACACGACCATTGGACTGGGCCAATGGTGAAGAACCCGGAGCCAGAAGCCTACGTGACACTCTGGGTCCGGGCAAGCTGTCAGCATTTTCCAGATACATTCTACCCCTTATTCCAAAAGTTCTAGTGTCCAGCCATGAACCCCTGGGCCCGGTCCCTTCCTCCAATGCCCATTGTGAGGAAAATCGGCGGAATCCCCACAGTCGGTTGCCTTGGCTGTCTGCAATGCCCACCACAGCAACTCTGGTGCCTCCCAGGGAGACAGTGATTCTGACATTAACCTGAGAGCCATCCCACACTGGAAAACATAGCCTATGGTCTGTCAATTAAGAGGATCCCACGGGGGACTGTGGCATCCCTTTCAGGTGTTGCAGGTGACCAGTTTTTTCCAGACAGCCTACTGTCCAGGGTAGAGTTTCAAGGACACGCCACCTCTCTGGGGCGATGTTTGAGCCCCAGTCCCACAAGATGGCTCGCCTTGCCCTGAGGTCAGCTTCACCAAATGCCCATGTGCACTGGGTCTCCGGGTACTCACACAGGCATCCACTCTCCTCCCATGGTGGGGTCAATGGTGAGAAAGTGGTCACAAAGCGATGTCCCACTGAAAGACACAAGGACGCTGAGGGAGCTTAGTTGGGTTCCCAGGGATGAGTCGAGAATCACTAGTGATGGACACACAACACCCCAGGGCCAGAACAGGTCTTAGGCATGTGGAGGTCCATAGACCAAGGAGAACCCCCTCGGTAACCTGGAGGGATTTGTCACCTCGAGCCCCTGGTTCCAGTGGTAATCCAGGGCCACAGGATTCTCCAGGATCATACCTCAGTGCAATGGCCTCCATTGGGCTTCTGCAGAATCCTATTGAGCATAATTTTTAAGTCATCATCTCTGTTCATGACCATATGAATTCTCATTATTGACCCAACTAAGGCAGTCCCTACATGCCTCTGTCTTCAGCCCTCTGGCTCAACATGGTTAACACAGCTTGTTTGTGAAGCGCAGGTTGGCAATTTTTCTTCTGGCTTGCAACCTATTCCTGAAGCTGGGCCAATCTACCCTCCCTGAACCAGGTGGGTTCTATGTCCTGTCATGGGCTCTGTGCTGAAAGATGCAATTCAGCCATGAGGATGCACTTCCCCATCGTACTTCACCTTTTGCCATTGGGAGAGAGCTCAGAAAGGGTGGTGGTGGACTGAATTCATGACACCAGCAAAAATCCTGGGATGGCAGGAAGGAAGGCTCCAGCGTGGCGCCAAGTCCCTCAGCCTCAGTCCAGTGGCTCCACTGGACACCAGGGAAATCAGAGCCCCACAGGAAACTGATCATGGAGGCTGCAGCATCAGGCACATGGGCAGCCACACATGAACCCTCACAGTGCAATTGGGACACCCCTTTGTGGGCCTAGGGCTTGCAGAATCCTGGGACATCACTGGCGGGGCCAGCCTTGGGCTTTGCCACGGATGGGCAGGCATGGTGTCCTGGAACAGGTCACAGATGCTGCCCGGGGGACCCAACACAAAAATTAGTTGGGTGTCCTGGGGCATGGCATGCATCCCGCCAGTGTCCATCACCATCCCCAACCAGCGCTCCTCCATGTCTCCCATTTGGACACCTCATCCTTTCCTGTCTTTGCACTTAAGGTTATTGCTAGGAGAGGGGCTACCATGGTTCCCCAGCGACTTCAACCTCATTGGGAATTGGGCCACAAGTCAAGAACCCCAGCATGCCCTGGCTCATGGTACCAACCAAAAGGCTATCATCAGGCCAAGTGCCATCCAGTTTGGGGAATTCCCACAGGCCCCATAAGGACATGAATCCATAAGTCATGGCCAATGGTGAAGATCTAGGAGTCAGGAGCCCGAATGCCACCCGAGGTCCAGTCCATGTTTCCAGCAATTTTTGGACACCATCTATGCGCTATGTCAAAGCTATCTAGTGTCCAGCCAGGTAGCCCCAGTCCCAGCATCTTCCTCCATCGCCCATTGCATGAAATTTTGGTGGGAACTTTTCCCCATAGGAGGTCATGGGTGGGGGGCTCCAATGCCCACTGCCATACCTTGCATTCCTCCAAGGGCCTCAGTGATTCTGACATCAACCTGACAGCCTTCCTACAGTGGAGAACACAGCTTACAGGCTGGCAGGAAAGAGGATCCCTTGGAGGACCACGCAATCCCTTGCCGGCCGTGGCGTCCGGCTACCCACATAGATGGCATCTTCAGGAACTGCTCCACATCAATTGGTAAGAGACCAGTGGACCCATTATGCCTAGAAGCCACCACCAGTGAGCAGATGGGGAACACCACACAGGACCTAGTCTATACAGCTATGTCTCTAGACCTGGGGAAGAATTAAGCACTTCTCAGGTGCCATCTTTCTGCTATTAGAATTCTGTCTAATGTCCAGCTAAGAAGACCCCCCCCCCCCAGTTATATTCCTGCACCACTGTCTCTGGATGCCCTGGGCTGGTCCCTTGCCCTGCTGGATGCTGCATGAGGCTTCAATGCCCACCTAGTACTTAGTGTCCCTGAAGTGCATTAGCAATATTGGCCTCACGCTGAGTACAAACTGATACAAATTAATGTGGCCTGTGTTCCAATGGAGGAGAATTGTCCTCCCTGGACATTAAGATCCCTTTCAGGTGCAATGATAATGTTTCACTTTCTTGACCTCCTACTGTGTAGGGCTGATGGTCACAAAGAATGACAAAGGCTATGAATGTCTCCATCCTGACTAAAAGTCAAGCATTGCCTTGAAGAGAGCCTCCCCATGCACCCTATATCCTCTGCAGCCTCTGTCTCTGGTCAGATGCATTCACTCACCTCACATGGTGGAGTCAACGATGAGATCCTGGTCATGAAATCCCGCTGAAAGACACAAGAAGACCAATGGTGCTAAGGAATAGCTCCAAATGAGGTATCTTGGGAGGAACTATGTGTTTGCATACAAAGCCTACAGCATGAGCATATCTTGGGAATGTGGAATCCCACTGACAGTGGATGGACACAGGGGGATACCTCTGGGCATTGGTAATCTCAAGCCTCAAATTCTATCACTCTCTGAGTGCTACATGGCATCCTGGGATTCTTACCCATGATTGTGCTCTCTACTGAGCCTCAGTGTGATTTTATTGCATATGATTTTTAGGTCATCATCTGTCTTAAAGACAATATAAGTTCTTATCATCGACCTGACCAAGGCACTCCCCACATGTCCATGTGCTCCCACCTGAACATGCTTACCAGAGATGGTTTCTGGAAAGCAGGAAACCCGGGTGCCACATGAGTTTGTGCCTATTCCTGGAGCCAAGCTGACATATGTGCATGTGGGGGCGGGGAATCTTCATCTGAGGATGTGTTCTGTGTAGAGAGAAGTAGAACAGTTGTCAAAGCCACCTTCCCATATGTGCCATTTTTGTTTTATATTTCTTACACTTTCATTAATTACATAATAAATGATGTATTTAGACTAAATCAATAAATTCATGTATAATTATAATGCTTTAGCAAATCCATATGTATCTTCATTCATAAATAAATGTTAAATATGAAAATAGTCTTCATTTATATATATATAGATTTACACTCATTCAAAGGCCCAGACTTTGAATTCTTTATTTGTAAACTCTCTATGTTTTTCATAATTTTACTTTTATGGCTCATTAATTTTTCTTGCTTATATTTGATTTTCTTGGAGCAGTAATTTAATATTTTTCAGGAACACTCTTGAAATGATGATATTAATTGATATGGAATTGGTTTTCTGAAAAACCTACATCTGAAGTCTTTAAAAGATACTTGCTCCCTATCATCTAGGGAGATCCCTGCACTAGAACTTCCAGTTCATGTTTCAAAAGCCATGTATGTTTCGTTTATATTGTCTTCCATATCCTGCTAACACTGTTTAAAGTGCGATGCTTACACTTCATAATCCAGGTGTATGGTTCCAGTTATTTTATAAAAGAAACATGATCTCATGAAGGAGTTGATTTAATGATTCTGAAGAATTTTTCTAATTTATATCTATGAAAGTATTTTTGACAGAGTTTTTGTATTCTTGATTGTCCGTTCTTTAAGACATAACTTTTCCCCAAATAAATTCTTCAAATGGTATGAAAACTAGTGCCCTCTTGGGTGAAACTTAGCTGGTCAGAGTTCTCATCATGAACAGCTAGCAATAACAATAACCCACAATTTGTTAAATTGTCATTGGAAGTTTTATCAATCTATGGAGTCACAAGTTAGCTATCTGAATCCTCTTCAGTATCCTGCAACTAAGATCCATGGGTGTGGTAAAGTTTTGCATCTTACCCTCTGAACACCATGCTTGGAACCTTTTCTAGGGGAAGTGTTCTGAGATTCAAATGCATACTCCAACTGTTATCATCTTTGAAGTGTATTTGAGATATTTTCTTCAACCTGAACACCTACTTACTTGTGCCATGTTTCCCAGTGGCCATGAAAGAATGATATCCCCCACTGCCACGTTACCTATTTCTTTGAAAATGACAAAGTTATGCTTTCTAGAGATTCTATCCTGTAGGGTTTCATTCAGGAAGAAAATCAACTCTCTACTATTTAGTTTTCCAAAATGAGTCAAACATTTATTGCCTTTAGGTGAGCCTCTCCTTTTGTCCATGTTCTTTGTGGCCTGTATCTATCATCAAAGGCATCATCTCACCTCATATCATTAAGTTAACCATTGACAAAACGTTCACCTGAAGACGCAAGGAGGGAAAAAGCTATAGAATTATCCCAGATAAAGGCTCCTTTGTATCATGGATCATGGATCATGAAACAAAGCTTAAAATATGAGCAAGTGTGAGGTACATGGAATCTTATACACATTGTACACCACAAGGGATTGCCTTGAGGGGATTGTTATCTTAAGTCTGAAATTCCATGATTCACCTAGTATTAATGGATAAAATAATGAATGAATCAATACAAAATAAAGTTGTTAATTAATTAATATCTAAGAAATACATTTAAATTTAGCTTATGAAAATGCTAAGCACCATTGATTCAACATCGAAGAGAAGTCCTTGTAAATAAGTTTCTAGATTGGAAAAGAGTTCAGGACATGTCTGATAAAATCAAGTTTATGGCTCTTTTTTTGTCTAGACAGCAGTACTCGTATGTGGATAATTGGGCGTGACTATTGGCCATGAACACCCATAAAATGACCCTGTAAAATCATGTAGAATTAGTTTTATTGAGACAGATAGCCAGTGGCTTGAAAATGTCCTCAATACCCATCACTGAGACAAACCCTTGCATAAGGCTTTTTAGGCCATGATCTGAATAACATATTCTTTTTGTTCAGACTCCTCTTTCATGTTGTTATCAAGATCTTCCAATCAGTAATGCAAAAGGTTTTCTTTGTAATATATATCTTTATTTCTCTTCTTTGAACAAAGCTTCAAAGATCTCAATATCGTATATATATATGATAAATTTTTCTTCCTAATTTTTTTTAATCTTTTTCCTTTATGGTGCCAGCTTCTAAAGGATTTGTGTCTTGAGAAGAATGTCAAATGTGAAGCTCGTGTTTCATTTGGCAAAATCAAACAGATTAAAGGGCCAATTAGGAAAAACTGTCATCACCAATAACCCACAATTCCTTAAATTGAAATTTTAAAGCCCTAATAATACTCAGGGGTCACGATGTAGTTATCTCAATACTTAACAGTTTTTTTTTAGCCAATACCAATTGGCAGATTAATTCTTGCATTTCACTCTTTGGATGTCATGGCCATGATCCTTCCTTTTAGGACTTTCTTTTGAGTATGCAGTGAAGATCCCAGAAGTTATTATCTCTTCAGTGTATCAATGTATTACGGTTAGTTTTCAATCTGTGCACAGACAGATGGTAATGTTTCTGTGGTGGAGGGGTAGTGGAGGAAATATTTCATCCATTTGGAATCTTACCCATTTTAGGTATAACTAAAAGGTTTGCAGGGGTACTATTCCAATGGGCTGATTTCCAGGCATAAATCAACCCTCTACAGTATTTACATTTTTGAAAAGAGTCACTTATTTATCTCCTTAAGTCAGGCTTTTTGTATCATCCAATTTTCTGTGTCACCTATATCTATGACCAAACATATTCAATCACTTCAGATTTTAATGAAACAGCACAATTCTTTCCAAAATTTCTAACTGAATAACACAATGATAAAAATATAAGGGATGCTCTGAAGAACAGTTTTTTGTGATGAAATATAGCTCACCAAATATAGCTTAAACTTGAGGATGTGTTGTTGACATGAAGCCTATATAAGAGATTCCCTGAAGGGACTGGTTGCCTGAAGAACAAAATCGCATTACTCTACAAGGGAAATATGGAACTTCAACGTTTTGCTTTGGCATTATTGACTACATTGGGCTTCATTGTAATTTTATGGAGCATGATTTTTAGGTCATAATTTCTCTTCAAGACAATATGAATTCTCAACTTTGATCTAGCTATGGCATTACCTACCCATGTATATGCTTTGACCTGTATATGTTTATCAGATATAGATTTTGTAATTTGTGATGCCAAAATAGATATGACTTTTGTCATATACCATCATGGACACCTGACTCACATAGCTTCATTCTGTGGCAGCAAACAGTGCTCTTTTTCAAAGTCATTATCTGTGTAGTTAGTTGTAAGATGGATTGCAAAACATATTGTTACATCTGTCCTGGGCTTGTGATTTATCCATGCTCTATGTTAAGGAAGTCTTATGACCATATCTGCAAAAATGACCTCTTACAGATTTCATGCATCTTTCATTTACCAAGCATAAAAAAGACAATATATACAGGTTTCTTAATTTGGGATAAACTTTCATGTGGTGGTTGTGAACATGGAAGATATCCATTGGCCAATAATATTCTATCCAGTCAAGAGTTCATGTCAGAGTATTTGCCATGGTTCATTGCATATAAATTCACATAAAATCATACTCTTTCAGCCACATGAAAACCTAATAAGAGGTCAGGATGATTGAAATTGTGACCATTTTATGAATTCTTTGGAACTATATAAGTGAGTTTTCAGATCATGACCAATAAGCCATTGTATTATGTTGTTAGTTCTCTTAAATGTCACAATTTTGACAAAAGCAGAACAAGGAAAATACAATAATTAGTGTACATATGTTTACTTGTATATTTAGGCCAAAGAAAATTGCAAAATGGAGTGAGAACCAGAGCACAAAAAAGTCTCATATCCTTTCAATAAATTTTCAGTAAAAAAGTAGTTTTTTTCCTGAGAGTGCTTCAAGTAATATAGTCACTAAATTGAGAATAATAATTCATAATGCTGGTTTGGTGACACTAGCCAATTCAGAGTGTAAATTAGAACTTTAAGCATCATTTGTTGCATATCCTTATTGTATGTAATAATGGAATCATATCAGGATCTGGAATTCTTATATGTGTTTCTTCATGAATACACACAATTTTAAGTTTCATATTTTAGTCCTATAACCAGTAGAACTACTTAATAGTAGTTTAGATATAGAAAAATTTTCAATGACTCCAAAGTAACCCAAAGCAGTTAAAATCCCATAAAATTACAGAGACTGATTTTATCTTGTATGTAGAATGAGAATATTAAACATTGTACTGAGAACCAGTGGATCTATTTTTTTCTCAATTTCAATATAAATTTCAAGTTCAAACAAAAGATTTTGTAATAGAATCACATTGCATTTATCAGTCACTTATTCAGAAAAAATCCATATCTCTATCCAAGTTACCTAATGTGTAAACTTGTATGCCCTAAAAGAGCATCTTCTCCAGTCAATTGCTTTTTGACATATATCTGTGACCAAAGAAAACCAGAAATATACTATCAATGCAGTGTTTCAACCCTTGGTAAGATGTCTTACTCAAAGACACATTAAGAGAAAAACAGGGAAGGACTGAATCTTGAATGTTCCCAGCTCTTAAGAATTATAAATCCCTGAAACAAAGTTTATAGAAAGAAAATTTATTTTTCACTTTTGAGCCCATAGACAGGATTGGGTAACATGAGTTTCTTTCAAGAATTCCTTGTCTCAAGCCCCAAATAAAATGCCTAGAGAAAAGTAATGAGTTCCAACATGTTCCGACAATCCTACCCCAGAATTTTACCTTCACCTATGATGAGTTTGTCTTTATCATAATCCTCTTGATCATGACTTTCAGTCATCATCACTCTTGAAGACAATAAGTTCTCACTTTTGACCCTAGCTATGACATTCCAAATGCATACATACACTCATACCTGAAGATGTTTACCAGACAATTGTGGTACTGATTCAGACAGGAGTTTTGATATATTCAGTGCTAGGCACCTGACTTATATTAATTCCCCCAAGTTTAAGGCCAAACTGTGCTCTTTCTCTGCAATGATGATTTTAGGTGTACAGGAACAGGACAGGTATCAACACATAAACCTAAGTCTCTCTTGGAGTATGGTTCTTGAAAGCTTTTCCTTAATGATACAATTTGGTCAGTATTCAAAATAATGACCTATTACAGAGGTTGTAGACTACTGATCACCTTACATATGAATTACACAATACAGGTTTTTTTGGAAAGCCACTCAGATAGTGTCAGAAAAACACAGCATTCCACTTATCATTACATATATATACATATATATGTAATTTAATATATATACATATATAAATTCAAAGGATGTTATAACAATATCATTTGGCATGGTCCATTGCACATGAACTCTTCTAAAATGACACACTTGAAGCCACATGAAACAGTATTTACAAAAAAGTATTAGGTCACTGGGAATAGTACTCATTTCCAAGAAGTTTCCATAATTCATAGCATACGACTTACTATACTGAAAATATGACATTAACATAATATTTAAGAGCTGAAATTCATCTATGTTTCTCATTAGTAGAATCAATTTTAGGTTTAATACAGATAGAAAATTACTTAATTTCACCTCGTTATCATTGTTGACAGGATCCTTTATTAAAAGTTCGTCAGTGACTTTAAAACAGCATGCCACTATTAGAATATCATTTAAGCTTAAAAATATATTGCTTTAGTCACATAGACACCCAGATAAGTATCAAATATAGATCCGGATACCAATGAGTCAAAATTTTCTTCACTATTAATCACATCAAATTCAGGTAATAAGTAAAAACTTTGTCATAGGATCACATTAAGTAGACCAGTAATTCAATAAGAACACCCCAATATCCAGATTGACTAATGAATAAACCCTGCTTGAGGATGAATCTTTACTAGTCCAGTGGCTTATGTGGAATTAATCTGTCACCAAAGTATGCCATTCACCTCTTATAATACAAAGATCTAACTCTTAGAAGTATGTCTTGCTATAAGACACCAAAAAAGCCAAGCATGGAACCCAAATGTGTGAAACTATTAGGAATTATATTTATATATTTATATAATATTTATATAAATATATATTTATATATTTAGTTTTTTGATGTTTATTTTTTAGAGAGAGAGAGACAGAATATGAGTCGGGGAGGGACAGAAAGAGAGGGAGACACACAATCTGAAGTAGGCTGCAGGCTCTGAGCTGTCAGCACAGAGCCTGATGTGAGGCTTGAATACACGGACTGGGAGATCATGACCTGAGCTGAAGTCGGAAGCTTAACAGACTCAGCCACCAAGGCATCTCTGGAATTATTGGTAATTTAAATAAATCATTACCCACTTATAAGCACGTAGACTGTTTCAGCCAAATAAGTTGATTTCAATGTTTCATTGCTTCATTTGAAGTTTAAGCACCCATCTAGCATATCAGATTCACATACATATAGAAGAAATTTATGTTTCTTTGTAAAATTAATTTTATTAGTTTGGTTTTTAGGAGTTTCAATCTTTAGTCGCCAAATTTCACCTTTTTCTATAATATGATTACTCTTTTTACAACACTATTTATCAATCCAGAGGTAGTATCATGCCAAACATCTGGTTTTCCTAAGTAGCTAAAATCTTGTAGTTCAGTACTATTAAGTATATACTGCAGTTATTGAATAACTAGTTGTTCAGTTATACAAGTGAAGGTTTATGAAAATTCCTTAGCTATTTTTTTGAAGCAGGATTTCATTTCTGGATGGCCAGTTCCAAATTCTTTCCCAACTCCATTCTCCATTTTCTCTATTGCTGTATCCTGCATTAGGTTTTTATTTCATCTTGTTTGCATCTTAATTACATGTTTCTGCAATTGTCCCAAAGCACTAAATATGTTCTTCAGCATTTTATCATTTCTATACAAATAAGGTTTGCAATTTGGTCAATTTTATATTTACTTACAAATATAGTATTTAATAAATCTCTTTTAGTTTCATAATGGCACCATTTTAATCTTCACATAAGAACTTTTTATAATGGTAAAACCTAAGGCATAGAAATAGAATTGAATTAATCCACATTTTCACTAGTAATATTTGAAGGTATTCATTTAATAATCATATAAAATTTTTAATGTTTACTTATTTGAGACAGAGAGAAAGAGAGAGATCACGAGTGGGGAAAGAGCAGAGAGAGGGAGACACAGAATCTGAAACAGGCTCCAGGTCTGAGCTGTCAGCACAGAGCCTGACACAGGGCTGGAACTCACAAACTGAGATCATGACCTGAGCCAATGCTCAATCAACTGAACCACCCAGGTGCCCCATAATTTAATAATCATATAAATCTAAAGTATGGAAACTGGGGATTGCTAAGTCCTAAACGCTGTAGGTTCATTTTTATGTAATGATATATTTGGGGGCTTCCAAAGTAACTAACTCTTAATATTTGGGTAGGAATGTTTCTTCCTCATTTGCACATCTATTTCAGTATGGTTAAATGGGCCCCCTATGGCTATATAAGACAGAAAGAAGTTGGATTTTGTGTCATTGCTCAGGAATTGTCAGTATATTCAATAACATTGAAGATTATTTTTTAAGATTGCTTTTTTTGGTAATATTGATCACTTTATGACACTTTAAATTTTCTGTTTATTATAAATTTAAATGATAAAATTCGTGGATCTGATGTACTATGACAAAAATAGAGGATTCTTGAAGTGCTCAACCCATATTCGAGACAACTGATAATTTAAAATTCCTTGAAGTTTAAGCGACACAATTTCAAAACTAAAAGGTTAATACTCTAAGTTTCATGCACAAGTAATATTAACTAGAATAAATATCAAAATTATAATGGTCAAGATAATATAAGAAGACATTAACAAAGCAACTTATCTATCCTGTCTATTAAATATTTCTCTTCAGCTTTCATGTTATTGTAAGTAAGTAAAGAATTTATCCTTAAAGTTCTTGATTTCAGAAAGCTGAGATTTCTCTTCAGCTTTCATGTTATTATAAGTAACTATCTAAATAATTTATCCTTAAAATGTCTTAATTATCCTTAATAATTAAAACTTGCTCAATCGTAGGTGTTGGTCTCATATGTGAAGCATGCATTCACTTGGGTTCTTCTTTACCTTGATGGTAGTACATTATCAACATCACCTGGTAGGATTCTGTCTAGTGTGATGATCACCAGTCTGTCATTGTTATACTTTAATGCAGACCAAGCCTCCTGTTCCATAATGATAATACACTTCCTCAGGGGGATATTTTTCAGCACCTGGTCACATAATGGCATAATTAGCCCAGGGAAACCCACAAACTCTTTATTATATTTGATTATGACTATTTTTTCATTGTACCAGATAAAGGGTTAGGCTTAAACCCTAAATTTATAAGTTTTCCAAATTCAAAGAAAGAAGTACATACTTACAACAGAGAGTTAATATTATTTTTAATAAAATCAGTGGAATTTGGGTCACAGTGGAGTTTATTCCACTGAATAAAATCAGTGGAATCAAGTCAGCGGCTTGATTTAATTTAGTCAAATACTTTCTTATGGAATGGTTTATTCATTCCACTTGCCTATCAGATTACACACGACTAACAGTTACCAAATTTTGAGTCCTTATAAGATATTACAGAGCCTGTGAATTACCACAGATACAAAATGACTTCTTTTATTGAATTATACATGTTTAGGAATTCCAAAAGTTGAGATGGTATAATTTAGTCAGGCACTGTTCACAATGTAAGCATCAGCTTTAGCTTACAGACATATGTGTGGTCATATAGACATCATATACAACTTTACTAAAAATATGTAAAACTTTCTAAAGTTTGAATCTAAATAAAGTCCAATTGCCATCATATCTCAGGTAACATTGACCTTAGACTTATATGTTTCTTATAAAGATTTTTTTCCTGTCAAACAACACATATTTGTGTAATTTCCTAAATTATTTAATCCTATACAAATGTTACACAATTCCCAAATTTTCCTCATATTCCTTCTGTATGAATGAGTTTGCTGCTTGTTTGAAAAAGCCACCCACAACATATGTGATTGAGGTAAAAGAAAAGTCCTATAATATAATTCACATTTTCCAATGGTATTCTTCTTAGCTCCTCTTGATATCTAATTTTCTAATTCTTAAAGAGGTAAATATTTCTAAAGTCATGGTTAGAAGTTCCTGGATATGAGTAATGGACATTTCACTTTATCAGTCCAAAACTTAGTAACTCTTTTCACAGCTTGGTCTAAAAATTCCCTTTTAAAAAATATTTTATCTTGTCTTCCAGTATAATTTTATAATAAATAATATAAATCTTTTAGAGAAATTTCCATGATTCTTGTTAATCAGCATGTCATATTTTAGTTGTTATTAGTGTTCACAAGCCTCTATTCTTTCAAAGTCGGATGGTTGCATAACCGATCACAAACACAAATTTGTTATCAGTATACATATTTAAGACTTAAGGCTAATGTGGAGTGACATCAGCAAGATGACAGAAAAGGAGGTCTCTGGCCCTAATTCCCTCACAGGAAAATCAATTTAGCAAATATACAAAAAAATGCCTTTCTGAGAATCACAGGCCTCACAGGTAATGTTTTAGCAGACTTGGGAGTACAAAAATTGATTAAAAAAATTAAAAAGGGTCAGAGTAAAGGTTTCATTTTATTCTTGTCACCTTCCCCCACGCTGGCACAGTACCAGATCTTCCTCAGGAACTATCTCCTTGGCCCATGATTTCTCCACTGGGGGAAAGTGGAGAATACATCCAACTTCTCCAGTGTTTTGGGATACTGAGATGCCCACTTCTCTTGTCTTACATGGAACAGGAGGAATTAGAATTGGCAGACCACATGGGGACTGTTAGAAACAGGGAAAAGGGACATGGGTCCACAGGGAAATGGGTTCATGAGTGATGCAAATCTTAGCAGAAGGCCTGTGCTCCCACTAGCAGTTTGGAAAATCGGATATCTTGCCAGTAACATTGCTACAACAAGGAATGCCTCCAACCAGCCCTACCCTACCAGGGAGTCCAACCTGCATCCCAGCTATAGAGCCCAACCAGATCCTCTGCCTACCTGTAGAAGTAAGCTAGCAACCCAACCAGCAGTAATGCCTATGCAGGAAACCCCAGTGAAACTTAGAGCCCAACCAGTAGTCATGTCAAATTGCAGAGCCCATCGAGGGGACCCAACTAATGAAGAAGTTCAGCCAGATCACCATCTTAATGAACAGTCCATTCAATGTCCCTACCTGAAGACAAAGTCCATCCAAGGGCACCTGCAATTTCAGGGCACAGCTAATGTTCCCACTGAAACTAACAGCACTGGTAGCTTTCCCGGCTGGTCCATGTATGCTAAGAGCTGGTCTACCCAGAATCTTAGGCTGGACTTATTGGTAAAGGACTTTTCATTCTTAAGCCAAGCTGTAAATACTATAAGATGTGACTACTTTCTCAAGTGTGCAGATACCAATACAAGGATACAAGGACTAGAGGAGATTAGGGAAATATAACACTATCAAGGGAAACCAATAAAGCTACAATAACCATTTTTAAATAAACAAATCTACAAACAGCTTGATAAAGAACACAAAAAACTTGTCTAAAAGAAGCTCAGGGAACTAGAAAAGAACATACATAGGCAGCTGAATGAAATCAGGAGAATGATACATGAACCAAAAAAATTTAACCAAAAAAATTAAAGCCATAAAAAATCAAACAGAAATCTTAGAAATAAATAATACAATAACACAGTAAAAATTTTTAATAGACAACTTCAACAGCATATTCAATCTAACAGAAGAAAGATTTAATGAACTTGAAGACTAGTCACTTGAGATTACCCAGTCAGAGGGACAAAAATATAAAAGAATTAAACTGGGTAAATAAAGCCTACAGAAGTATGGAATTCTATGAAGTAACACAATATTTACATTATGGGAGTCCCAGAAGAAGAGAGACAAAAAAGGGGCAGAAATTCTATTTAAAGAAATATTCGCTGAAAATTCCCAAATTTGGGAAGGGAAATGAAATTAATGGGGGTGCCTGTGTGGCTCGGTCAGGTAAGTGTCCGACTTTAACTCAGGTCATGATCTCACCATTCGTGAGTTTGAGCCCCATATCAAAATCTGTGCTGACAACTTGGAGCCTGGAGGCTGCTTTGGATTCTGTGTCTCCCTCTCTCTGTCTCCCCTCCTCTCAAAAATAAATAAACATTAAAAAAGAAATTAATGAAGCCCAAAAGTCACCAAACAGATTTGACCAAATAAGCATATACTAGAACACATCATAATTAAATTGTCAAGTTCAAAGACAGAGTTTCAAAAGCAGCAATATGTAAGCAACCTAGCATATACAAGGGAACTCCCATAAGACTATAAGTAGTTTCTCAGTAGAAACCAAGCATGCCAGGAGATAAAGGGATGGTGTATTTAAAAGACTAAAAGAAAAAAATTGCTAACCAAGAATATTAATCCTGGAAAAAAATTTTAAATTTTTAATATTTTAAATTTGTTTACATTTTAACATGTATCATTTGCAAGATTTATTTAAAAAGAATAAACTTTTTTTCCCTTTTTAATTTGGGTATAGTTGGCACACAGTTAGTTTCAGTTATACAACAGAATGCTACCACATCTCTATATATTATGCTATTCTTACCATAAGTGTAGCTACAATTTGTCTTCATACAACAGTATTATAATTTAATGGACTATATTCCTCTTGCTCTACTTTTATTCCCATGGCTTATTTACTTCCTAACTGGTAGCCTGTATCTCCTATAAAACATTGTTTTTAATAAAGAAGAGATACTTTCCCAATTAAACAAAACAATGAGGGAATTTGTCACCACTTCAAGTGGTGGATTCAACTTAATCTTCAAGTTAAAAACTGAACACTCAACAGAAACAAAAAAGCATATGAAAATACAAGTCTCACTAGTGAAGGTAAGTATATAGACAAATAGAATATTATAATACTGTACAATGGCACATATATTACTTTAACCCTAGTAATAAAAGTGTAGATATTTAGTGTACAATTGAGGTTGTTATCAGATTAAATCAGACCATTATAACTATAAGTAGTTTAATGTGAATCCCATGGTGACCACAAAGAAAGCTTATGGTAAATATACAAAAACTGAAGAGTAAATAAACCATATATCGACAAAAAATCATGAAACCACAAAGAAAGGTTACAAGAACAAAAGAACTACAAATAAAACAGAATAATTAACAAAATGGCAATATTAATTGCTTACCTGTCAATAATTACCTTCAATGTGAATTAATTAAACTAATGAGTTAAAAGACATAGAGTGAAAAACTCCTGGGAAGATGTCAGAATAGGAGGTCCCTGAGCCCATCACATCCCACATTTTCAACTAGATATCATCCACATCCAAGTCAACAAACCAGAGAGCAATCTGAGGGCTGGAAGAACAAACTTCACAACTAAATATAGACAGGAAGCTGAAGCTTAAAATTTAGGAAGATCAGAAAGGTAGAAGGAGGCTGACCACAGGAAAGAGGGAGCTGTGCATGTTGAGGGGGAAGAGAAATGGGCCTTTGCACCAGGCAGTTCACACAGGGAAGACAAATTCTCATAATGCTTTGCTTTAAAAACCAGAACGTTTTATAAATTCCATGAGTTCATAAAACCAGTGATACTTGGAGCCTAGAGCCTTAAAAGTTTGCTGACTCAGCACTGGGTGAACAGGGAGGGTGAGTTATAGCTGGGTCACTGCCTTTAATGAGACAGCAGCCTGCATGGAGAGGCAACCAAAAAATGGCAGTTTGCACAATGCTGAGGAAAAACAGAAGACAGATCTACTCATACAGATTTTGGAGCATGTTGAAGAACTTTTATGAAAACAAGGGAGTTGGCGGATGCCATTTTCCTCCCTTTCCCGCAACATAAACACAGAGCCACCTGCCAGAGGCAGGGATACACAGACATTTGCTGCCTGATTCAGTGGCAGTGCACCATTTCCCTGAGTTCTCCTGAGGACTAGGCCACTCCAAGCCGGCTGTTCTTGCTGTGAAAATGTTTGTAAAAGCCATGTATGCACTCTGTTCAGCCACACAGCTGCCACACTTGCTACACACATACACCAGGCTGCACTAAGACATGGGCCCCAGCAGCCGTCATGTGTTGTGCCCAGCCACCAGCTGCACAGCTGCCACTGCATGTGGCACCTGGCCACCTCACTGAGACCAGCCATTGCTTCATGCCCAGCTGTGAACCCTGGAAGCTGTGGAGCTCCCAAAGCAATTCTAGGGATCTGGCATAGGATTAGTGGCCCACAACAACAACAAATTTTGCTAATACCACCAAGTCACCCCCAAGTTCCCCAGTGGGCACACCCCCTCAGCCCTGGCCTGATTGGGTCCTACTAACACCACAGAGAGAAATCACAGCTTAAAATAGGAGGAGAGGAAGTGCAGATGACTACACTCACTGAAAGTAAAAGCGACCCAGACACAACAGCAGGATGTAAGCAACACACTTAGGTAACCTCCTGAAGTTCCAACATGTGGTGAGGAGGAGACATTGTAGTGCATGGCACCCCAAGACCTCTTCTTCATAAAGTCACTATTTTCACAAGCAAAAGACATAGCTGACTTTCTTAACACACAGAAACAGACACAGAGAGGAAGACAAAATGAGGAGATAGAAAAATGTTTTACAAATGAAAGAACAGAACAAGGCCACAGCCAGAGATCTGGGTAAAACAGATATAAGTAACATTCCTGATAGACAATTTAAAGTAATGATAACAAAGATACTCACTGGACTTGAGGAAGGAGTAGAATGCGTCAGTGATGACCCTAACACAGATAAGGAATAACATAGCAGAGATAAAAGGTTAAGTAAATAAAATGAGAAACACACTTGATGAAATGGATAGCAATATGGAAGAAGCAGAGGATAAGAAAGTAATGGAAAGTAACCAAGCTGAACAAAAGAGAGAAAAAAAATAGTTGCGCAAAACAAGAATAGATTCAGGGAACTCAGTGACTCCATCAAATGTAATAACATTTGTATTGTATGAGTTCCAGAGGAAGAATAGAGAGAAAAAGGAGCAGAAAATTTATTTGAAGAACTAATAGCAGAAAACTTTTTGAATATAGTGAAGGAAACAGGTATCCAGATCCAGGAGATACAGAGAACTTCCATCAAAATCAACCAAAGCAGACCCACACCAAGACATATTGTAATTAAACTCGCAAAATATAGTGATAAACAAAAAACCTCAAAAGCAACAAGATTAAATATGTCATTAACTTACAAGGGGAAACTTATAAGACTAGCAGGATATTTTCATCAGAAAATTTTCAAGCAAGAAGGGATTAACATGATGTATTTAAATGGGAAAAAGCTGCATCCAGGAATATATTATCCAGCAACGCTGTCATTCAGAATAGAAGGAGAGATAAAGAGTTTCTTAAACAAAAGCTAAAGTAGTTTGTGAGCACTAAACCAGCCTGCAAGAAATACTAAAGGTGACTCTTGGAATGGAAAGGAGAGAACAAAAGTGACAGTGTGAAGGTAGGAAACAAAACCAGTGGAAATGAATATTTCTGTTAAAAATAGGTTAAGGAACTAAAAAAAGATATAAAATATAATAACATATACCTAAAATGTGGGGAGTAGAGGTGAAAAGAATGAGTTCAAACTTAAATGACAATCAACTTAATATAGACTTCTACATTCACATTATATACAAACATAATGGTAACCATATATTAAAACCACTTATAAACATGCAAAGAGTAAAGAGAAAAAAATCAAAATATATCACTAAAGAAAATCAGGAAAACATGAACGACAGAAAACACTAAAAGGATATAAAAAAAATCTTCAGAAACAATCATGAAACAAATAATAAAATGGCAATAAATATATATCTATCAATAATTAGTTTGAATGTAAGTAGGCTAAATGCTCCAATCAAAAGACATAGGGTGACTGTGGCACCTGGGTGGCTCAGTCAGGTAAGTGTCTTACTCTTGGTGTTAGCTCAGGTCATGATCTCATGGTTTGTGATTTCAAGCCCTGCACTGGGCTTTGGGCTGACAGTGCAGAGCCTGCTTTGGATTTTCTCCCTTCTATTTCTCTCTGTTCCTCCCCTGCTCTCTCTCTCAAAATAAACTTAAAAAAGAAACATAGAATGACAGAATAGATTTAAAAAACACCCATCTATAAGTTGCCTACAAGAGACTCATTTGAGACCCAAAGACACCTGAAAATTGAAAGCGAGGGAATGGAGAAACATCTGTCATGCAAATATTTGTCGAAAGAAAGCTGGAGTAGCAGTACTTATTTTAGACAAAATAAACTTTAAAATTTTTATATAATAGGAGACAAAGAAGGACATTAAATAATAACAAAGAAGACAATCCAACAAGAAAATATAATAATTGTAAATATTTATATACCCAACCTAGAACACCCAAATATATAAAGCAGTTCATAACAAACATGAAGGAACTAATTGCTAACAATACAATAATAGTTGGGGACTTTAAATCCCCACTTATATCAATGGGTAGATCATCTAAACAGAAAATAAATAAGGAAACAACTTTGAGTGGCACACTGGAAGAGATAGATTTAACAGATATATTCAGAACATTTCATCCTAAAACAGCAGAATAGATCTTTTCAATTGCACATGCAAAATTCTAAAGAATAGATCACATATTAGCCAACAATACCAGCCTCAAAATCTCGAGACAATCAGAGTCAAACCATGCGTCTTTTCTGACTATAATGATATGAAGAAAAAATCTTGAAGGACCACAAATACATGGAGGTTAAGTGACATGCTACTAAATAATGAATGATTTTTAACCAGGAAATAAAAAAAGAAACTAAAAAGTGCATGAAAGCAGGCGTGCCAGGGTGGCTCAGTTGCTTAAGCGTCCAACTTCAGCTCAGGTCATGATCTCATGATTCGTGAGTTTGGGTCCCGCATCAGACTCTGTGTGGACAGCTCAGAGCCTGGAGCCTGCTTCAGATTCTGTATTTCCTTCTCTCTCTAACTCTCCCCCACTTTCACTCTATCTCTCTATTAAAACTAAATAGTAAAAATTAAAACAATTTTTTAAAAGTACATGGAAACAAATTAAAGTGGAAACACAATGGTCCAAAACCTCTGGGAGGCACAAAAGCAGTTCCAAGACAGAAGTTTATAGCAATACAGGTCTACTTCCAGAAGCAAGAAAAATCTCAAATAAACAACCTAATCTTTCACCTAAAGGACTAGAAAAAGAACAAACAAGGCCCAAAGCCAGAAGAATATAGGAAATAATAAAGATTAGAGGAGAAGTAAATGATATAGAAACAAACAAACAAACAAAAAAAGAATAAATCAAGGGAACCAGGATGTGGTTCTTTGAAAAAATTTCTAACATTGATAAACTCCTAGGCAGACTTATCAAAAAGAAAAAAGAAAAAAACTCAAATAAATAAATTCATAAATATTAGAGTAGAAATAACCAACAGCACATAAATACAAACAATTATAAGAGAATATTTTGAAAAATAATAACTTGGAAGAACAACTTGGAAGAAATGCATAAGTACCTAGAAACATGTACACTACCAAAACTGAAAAAGGAAGAAATAGAAAAATTGAGCAGACTGATAACCAGCTGTTTCTTGGTTTTCCTCTCTCTTTTTTTCATTTATGATCCTTTATCATCATTTGTTTTGTATCTTAAATTCCACATATGAGTGAAATCATATGGTATTTGTCATTGTCTGACTGATTTATTTCACTTAGTATAATACACTTTAGCTTGGAATTTAAGAAAGAAAGCAAACAAGAAAAGGGAGTTTATACATACACACACACACACACACACTATATATATATATATATATATATATGGTACACATCATATATATACAGTATATGTAGTGTAGTATATGTATATAATATAGTATATGTATATATATATAGTATATATATATATTCATACTATACATAGTATTGTATAGTAGATATATATATAATACCACTTCTTTATCTTCTTTATTAATTCATCAGTCAATGGACGTTTGGGCTATTTCCATAATTTGGTGATTGTAGATTGTAGATAATGCTGTGATTGTAGATAATGATGCATCAAGGTACATGTATTCTTTGAATTAGTATTTTTGTATTCTTTGGGTAAGTGCCTAATACGGCAATTGATGGATAATAGGGTAGTTCTATTTTTAACTTCTTGAGGAACCTCCATACTGCTTTCCACATTGGCTGCACCATTTTACATTCCCAACAACAGTGTAAGGGAATTCCCCTTTCTCTACATCCTCATCAACACTTGTTGTTTCTTATGTTGTTAATTTTAGCCATTCTAACTAGTGTTAAGTGATACCTCCTTATGGCTGCAATTTGTATTTTCCTGATAGTGAGTGATCATAAGCATCTTTTCATGTGTCTGTTGACCATCTGTATGTTTGGAAAAATATCTGTTCATGTCTTTTGCCCATTTTTAAACTGGATTGTTTGTTTTTTGGATGTTGAATTTTATAAGTTCTTTATAGATTTGGATACTAACCCTTTATAGGATATGTCATTTGCAAATATTTGCAAATATCCCCTTCAGAAGGTTCTCTATTAGTTCTGTTGATTGTTTCCTTTGCTGTGCAGAAGAATTTTATTCTGATGTAGTCCCAATAGTTGTGTTTTTTTTTTGTTTTGCTTTTTTTTTTTTTTTTTGCTTTTGTGTTCCTTGCCTTAGGAGACATATCTAGAAAGAAGTTACTATGTCCTCTGTCGAAGAGATTATTGCCTATGTTCTTCTCTAGGATTTTAATGGTTTCCTGTATCACATTTAGTTCTTTAATCCATTTTTATTTGTTTTTGTGTATGGTGTAAGAAAATGGTCCAGATTCATTCTTTTGCATGCTTCTACCCACTTTTCCCAACACAACTTGTTGAAAAGACAGTATATTTATTGGATATTATTTCCCGCTTTGTCAAAGATTAATTGACCATATCATATGATACCAAATTCAGTAAAGTTGCAGGATAAAAAATCCGTGTACAGAAATCTGTTGTATTTCTATATACCAATGATGGGGCAACATAAAGGGAAATCAAGGAATCAATCCCATTTACAATTGCATCAGAAATCATAAGATACCTAGGAATAAACCTTACCAAAGAGATAAAAGATCCATAATTCTGAAAATTATAAAAACACAGATTAAAGAAATTGAGGATGACACAAAGAAATGGAGAAACCTTCCATGATCATTAATTGGATTAACAAATAATGTTAAAATGTCTATATTTCCCCAAAGCAATTTACACATTTAATGCAATTCTTATCAAAATACCAGGAATATTTTTCACAGAACTAGAACAAAGAATAGTAAAATTGGTATGGAACTACAAAGGATCCCAAATAACCAAAGCAATTTTGAAAAAGAAAATCAAAAGTGGAGACATCACAATTCCAGATTTCACATTATATTGTAAAGCTACTGTGGTCAAAACAGTGTGATAGTACCACAAAAATAGACACATAGATCAATAGAACAGAATAGAAAATCCAGAAACAAACCCACAATATATGATCCATTAATCTTTGACAATGCAGGAAAGAATATACAATGGATAAAATAACAGTTTCTTCAACCAATAATGTTGGGAAAACTGGACAGTGGCATGCAGAAGAGTGAATCTGGACCACTTTCTTACACCATACACATAAAATAAATTCAAAATGGATTAAAGACCTAAATGTGAAACCATAAATGTCCTAGAAGATAACACGGGCGGTAACCTCTTTGACAGAAGCCATATCAAGTTCTTTCTAAATATGCCTCCTGAAGTAAGGGAAACAAAAGCAAAAATAAATTATTGGGACCACATCAAAACAAAAAGCTTCTGCACAATGAAGGAAATATCAACAAAACTAAGAGGGAACCGATGGACCGAGAGAAGGTCTATCAAATGGTCCATCAAATGATATATCTAATAAATGGTTACTTTATAAACTATATAAATACCTTATTAAACTCAATACCTAAAAACCAAATAATCCAATTAAAAATGGGAAGACGATATGAAAATACATTTCTCCAAAAAAGACATAAAGATGGTCAACTGACACATGAAGATATGCTAATGACCACTTATCATTAAGGAAATGCAAATCACAACTACAATGAGATATCACACACCAGTCAGAATGGCTAAAATCAATACCACAATACCACGATAATCACCTTGCCAATACCACCTTGCCACAGGTGTTGGCAAGGATGTGGGGAAAAAGAAACACTCGTACTGTTGATAGGAATGCAAACAGGTGCATCCACTGCAGAAAACAATATGGAAGCTCCTCAAAAAGTTAAAAATAAAATTCCTTCTGGTCCAGGAATTGCACTACTGTATATTTTCACAAAGAACACAAAAAGGCTAATTCAAAGGGATACATGCACACTTCTGTTTATAGCCACATTATTTACAATAGCTAAGATATGGATAGTCCAAGTGCTCATCTATTGATGAATGGATAAAGAAGATGTGGTATATCTATATATCTATATCTATATCATCTATATCTATATCTATATCTATATCTATATCTATATCTATATCCATATCCATATCTATGTATCTATATACCTATATCTATATCATCTATATCTATATCTATATCTATATCTATCTATATCTTTATCTACCTATCTATATATTAGTCATAAAAATGAAATCTTGCTATTTGCAATAACATGGATGGAACTAGAGAGTATGTTAAAAGATAAGTTGGTCAGAAATATGAGTCCCATATGATTTCACTCATACATGGAATTTAAAAAACAAAACAAACAAACAAAGGGAAAATATGAGAAAGACAGGTTAAGAAAAAAAAAACAACTCTTAATTATAGAGAACAGACTGATGATTACAAGAGGGAGGTGTGTTTGGGGATGGGTTAAATAAGTGATGAGGATTAAGGAAGACACTTGTTATGAGCACAGGATGATGTATGAAAGGGTTGAATTAGTATATTGTACAACTGAAACTAATATAAATTTGTGTGTTGACTAAATGGAATTAAAATCAAAAAAACCTCATAAAAAAGAATAGACTACCTGAATGAATAAAATAACAAGACCCAAACAGATGTTGTCCACAAGAGATTCACCTTAGATTTAATAATATACATAAGATGAAAGTGAAGAAATGATAAAAGATATTTTATGGAAATGATAACCAAAGAGAATAGGAATGGCTATATTTATATCAGACAAGATGGACTTTTAGACAACAAGAAAAAAAGTGTAATAAGAGATAGATAAATAAATAGATAAATAAATAAATGCAAGCAAGCCAGCAAGCCATGGCGTAATTTGTGTCAAAGACTTAGAATAGTGCCTAACACATTATTTGTACTTATAAAGTTTAGCTATTCTTCTATTTGTTCTTGTTATACCATTTTCTGTTCAGATAAACCAGCATTTCCTAATTGCTGGTCCATGAACTCAAAGAGGCCACAAAAACTTACCACTAAATGGATTTAATTGTTAAGATACTAACTCACATTACACTTAATCAATAAGGTAAATTATATGTTAAGCCAACGTGTTGGGTGCAATTTGTCTTATAAAATAAATAAAGGCAAAATGATTATTCAAAAAAAAGGACCAATGAAAAGGAGAAATTCAACAAAAGATATAATAATCATAAATATATATGTGTACAACATCAAAACACCTAGATAAAGTAAACTTTGATAGAACTAAAAGGTGCAATATATAATTCAATAATAGTAGTCAACTTTAATAATCAACTTTCAATAAGGGATAGAAAATCGAGACAGAAAATCAGTAAGAAAACATAAGATTTAGTACCAGATGGGTTAACAAATATATACAGGACATTCTATCCAACAAACTCAGAATACACATTCTTTTCAAGCACACATGGAAAATCTTAAAGTGCATCATATGTTAGGCCACAAAGCACATTTTAACAAATTTGAGATTACTAAGATTATCATGTTTCTTTTTCAAATACAGTGGTATGAAACAAGAAATCAATAATAGGAGGATTGTTAGAAAACTCCAAAATATGTGGAAATTAGAACACATTCTTGAACAACCAATGGGGCAACAAAGAAGTTAAAAGAAATATATATATATATATATATATATATATATATATATATATATAACCTGTATATATATAACCTATATATATATATATAACCTATATATACATAACCTATATATATATATAACATATATATAACCTATGTGTATATATATAACATATATATATAACCTTAAGACAAATGAAAATAGAAACACAACATACTAAATCTTGAGATGCAGCAAAAGCAGTTCTAAGAAAGAAGTTTATAGCAATAAATGCTTACTTTAAGAAAAAAAGAAAGAATGAGAAAAAGAACAAACTAATCTCAAGTTAGTTAAAGGGAGTAATTATAAAGCTGAGAGCCAAAAATACATGAAATAGAGACTAGAAAAAAAAATAGAAAGCAATTTTTAAAAATAAGAGTTGTTTTTGGAGAATATAAACACACTGGCAGACCTTTAGCTAGATTGATTAAGAAAAAGGGAAAACTTTTAAACAAAAAAATTATAAATTAAAAAATGAGACATTACAACTGACACCAAATACAAGAAATTCAGAGACTGCTATAAAAACTTAAACAAAATAAACTAGACACCTAGAAAATATGGATTGATTTTTATAAACATACAACCCATCAAGAATTAATCATGAAAAAATAGAAAATCTGTACAGATCAATAGTAAATAAGAAGATTGAAATGATAATCTCAAACCCTCTCAGAAAGAACAGCCCAAGGAAAAATGACAGAATTGGTCACTGTAGCAACATTTAGAGAAGAATAAATGTCATTTTTCTTAAACTCTTCTAACAATTTAAGAGGAGGGAAGACTCCCGAACTTATTTTATGAAGCCAGCATCACCCTGATATCAAAGCCAGACAAAGATATTAAAAAAATTAAAAATACTATATCTGATGAACACAGATGCAAATATCCTCAACAAAGTACCAGTAAATCAAATTTAATATCACATTAAATGTATCATACACTATGACCAAACTGACTTTATCTCTGGGATGGACAACTTTTTTTGATTTATGCAAATCAATTAATGTGATACATCATATTAAGGGAATCAAAAATTTAAAAATATATATTTGACTATTTTAGATGCAGATAAGGCATTTGAAAGTATTAAACACCCTTTCATAACAAACACACTCAACACATTCTGTCTAAAAGGAAATTATCTCAACATTATTAAGGTCAGATATGACAAACTCACAGTTAACATCATACTCAAAGATGGAAAGTTGGAAACTTTTCCTCTCACATCAGGAGCTAGACAAGGATGACAATTCCACTTCTATTCAACATACTCCTGGATTTCTAGACAGAGAAATTAGCCAAGAGAAGAAAAAGCACAATCAAATTACAAAGGAGGGAGTAATATTGACTCTGTTTACAGATGACATGATCCATACATAGAAGTCTCTAAGGACTCCACCATAATACTGTTAGAACTAATAAGAGAATTCAGTAAAGTTGAAGGATACAAAATCAACATATAAAAATAGTTTTTTTCTACACAATGAACTCTCAATAAGAAAACAATCTTCTTTACAACAGCACCAAAAATAATAAAATAATTAGAGATAAACCTAAACAAAAAGAGTAAAAGTTATGTATACTAAAAAATATAAAATATTGATTAAATAAATTGAAGAACATAATTAAATGAAAACATATTTTGTGAAAATGTTATTTTATGTTCATGGATTAGAAGAATAAATATTGCTAAAATTTCCTGATGATCCAAGGAAATATACAAATTGAATATAATTTATGACAAAATTCCAACTACATTTTTCACATAAACAATTCTAAAGTTCATAAAGAACAGAAAATTTCCTCAGAAAGTTGAGGAAATCTTGAGGAAAAA